>NC_143256.1:40402523-50402523 GCF_984573655.1 Nuphar pumila
CTGACTTTTCTCTCATTTTTTTTGGGAAGGGTACGTCACAAACTCCTTCATCTCAGAGATGTTCCGATCCTTCTTTTCTCTCAGGGATTATCTTGATAGTTATTGGCTCATTGGTTGGGAATCTCTTGATGATAGTTGGAATCAAATATCTTTTAGGGTTTGTCGGTAGGCTCATCACACTCGCCTTCATCTCGACGGTGATCTGAACTTTCTCTAGAAGGATCCGTCACAAACTCCGTCATCTTGGAGATGATCCAAATCTTCTTTGGCCCCGGGGGTCGACTCGCTTAATTCGCCTTCATCTTGACGACAATTGAGAGATCCCTTTTGCAGATATTTAATTGCAGCTTAGGTGATTGAGGAGATATGGAGATTGAGTGGATTTTTCTGCATCACCCAGGATATTTCGACTGCTTTATTTTTCAAGAATGGTTTTTAAAAATGTGCCATTGACTGCGATCAATATCAATCACTCATGGCTTTGCAACAACATTGAATTCTCTTTGTTGGCCATATCGCGGATTTATTCTTCATCCTTTTGGTTGGCCAATAAAAAGATTTTGAACTTTGAATCCTTTTTCGTGAAAGCATTGCCCTTTCGGAAGTAATAGTGGAGGTATTCTGAAGTAATAATTTTGTGCAATAAAGATTTTTGAAATCAACAAATATTTAATGACAAATTGGCAAAATTTTCTTGAAATCCTTTGTGAAAGCGAGCATTTGAAGCACAACGCAACACATCCATGACAGAAATTCTCTTCTCCTTTCCCCAAAGGAGAAGATTCAGAAATTAGAATTGGGAATTACTCCTCTCTTCCCTGAAGAGGAGGTGTTTGCAAAACGAACTTTCGAAGAGAAATTAAGCTTTCGTCAAAACTTCCTAACATTAGGCTTCTCTTATGAAAAGGGGGCCGGAATTGGTGAGATTGGTAAATTGGTCATGAAGGAACGAGTTCATCACACTCTCCCTGAAAAGAGGATCCTTCATGATAAAATGACCTAGTCTGAAATTATGGGGCCATAAGGAAAGCAAGTCTTCGTCGAGTCTCTCCCTATAAAAAGGTTTCCTTGTGTAAAATTTGGAATTTTGTTTTGCAAACGGTTCACAAAGACATGAGTCCCTTCAAACTCTCCCTGAAAAGGGGCTAAGTGAACGAATTGGATAGCATGCGAAAAGAGCGAGCTCCCTCGAACTCTCCCTAAAAAAGGGTCTCTCGCAAGAGAAAATAATTGAAATTGGGTATTGGGTGACTCAAAAGGGTCAAATTTTGGAAATTGGAATTTTGAAATTTGATATTTGAAATTGGAAATTGGAAATTGATAATTGGAAATTGATAATTGAAAATTGGAAATTAATTGACCCGAAGGTCGAAATTGTGAATTGATTTACTGAGAATGACATGGGTTCTATAGGGATTCAGCCTAAGAACGACATTGGTTCAATGGAGAACGGCATTGGTTCGATTGAGAACGACATTGGTTCAATTAAGAACAACATTGGTTCACTGGGAACAACATGAGTTCAATAAGGATTCAGCCTAAGAACGACATTGGTTCAATTAAGAACGACATTAGTTTCGCAGGAGTTCGTCGTACGAACTATCAATTCCATAGGAATTCAACCTAAGGATCATAGCTTAAGAAGGAATGATTCCAACTCGTGAGCTTTGAATGGACCAGGTACTAAACCGGGTTTTTGAGGAAAGATTCGAATCAGAATTCAATTCTTCAAGGAAAACTAGATGAATTGGATTTTGAAAGACAATTCGAGTCGGAACTCGGATCTTCTAGACCAACTCGCAGAATAGTTTGAGTAGAAGTTCAAACTTGTAAAGGAAGGCTAAGCGAATTGGATTTGAAAGAAAATTCAAGTCGGAACTTGGATTTTCTAGACCAACTCTGAATGAAAAGAAAACTCGAGTCGGAACCCGAATCTTTGAAGAAAAACCAAGTCCATTATGGAAGGAAAAGAAATTCGAGTCGGAACTCGAATCCTGAAGGAAAGGTATATCAATTTGGAATGAGAAGAAATTCGAGTCGGAACCCGAATCCCGAAGGGAACTAGATTAACTAGAAGGAAAGAAGATTCGAGTCGGAACTCGAATTCTAGAGGAAAACTAGACCGGTTGGAAGGAAAAGAAATTCGAGTCGGAACTCGAATTCCGAAGGAAAACTAGATCAACTAGAAGGAAAGAAGATTCGAGTCGGAACTCGAATCCCAAAGGAAAACTAAACCGGTCAGAAGGAAAAGAAATTAGAGTCGGAACTCGAATTCTTGAGGAAAACTAGATCAAATTAAGGAAAGGAAATTCGAGTCGGAACTCGAATCCCGAAGGAAAACTGAATCACTGGACACTGAATTTTAAAGTGTACCAGTGTAAACACCGGATTTTGAAAACATGCCAATACAAGCATTATGTTTTGAAAAATTACCAGTACGAATACCGGGTTTTGGAAGATTACCAGTACGAGCACTGGATTTTGAAAAATTACCAATACGAGCACTAGATTTTGAAAGATTACCAGTACGAGCACTGGATTTTAAATGGTTACCAGTACGAGCACTGGGTTTTAAATGGTTACCAGTACGAGCACTGGGTTTTGAAAGTTTACCAGCACGAACACTGGATTTTGAAAGTTTATCAGCACGAACACTAGATTTTTGAAAAATTACCAGCACGAACACTGGATTCTGAAGAATTACTAATTGATTTTGATGGAAGATTTTCAGTCTTCACCCTTATGACAACTTGGACAACTGTCGGGGCCTCAGGATTTATCCCTTATCCTGAATGGGTAGTTCGATGCAAATGCAAATCGATGCAGATGAATGCAGATGAATGCAAACGCAAATGAATGTAAATGGGTGCACATGAGAGATTTGTTTGATCCTGCCTGCATACAGGGTATTTGTAGATAAACTAAGAAATTAAAAATGCCCCAGTGTAACTGGGAAAAGAGAATATTGATCATTATTTGAGGAAAATTTTGAAGGAATTACAAAGAATAGCGCATGATTTAAGTATAGAATTTTTTCAAATGTCGGGCATTGATAGGATCAGGTAATCCCACTCCATCGACATTGATGAGATGATAGGAGTTACGAGGCAATGCCTCTTTGACAACATAAGGACCTTCCTAATTGGGTGACCACTTGCCACCTGGGCGGTGTTTGAGATAAGTCGTTGATTTGAGCACTAGATTATTGACTTGAAACTTTCTTTCGATGACAGATTTTGCATATTGTCTGGCTATCCTTTGACGATACAATTGAGCGTGCTTTGCTGCTTTGAGCCTTTTCTCATCTAGCAAATCAAGTTGTACTAGCCGTTGTTGCTGATATTGATCAAGAGGTAATTCTAGAAGTGACGCAAATTTCAGAGCAGGTTTCTGAACATGTAGAGGCAGTACTACTTCTGTTCCGTAGACAAGCTATGACGGAGTAGCATTAGTTGGAGTTCGAATGGTGGTTCTATAAGCCCACAACGCGTCATGAATCTTTTCATGCCAGTCACGGCCTGTTTCCAAGGTTCGCTCCAGGATTCTAATCAGAATCTTATTAGTGGCCTCTGCTTGACCATTTCCTTGAGGATAATAAGGAGCGGAAAAATGATGATGAATTCTGAACTTTGAGCAGAATGTTCTCATTCTCTCATTCTTGAAATGACTGCCATTGTCGGACACAATATCATGCGGTATACCGAAACGACAAAGGATATTCTTGTGAATGAAAGAAACCACGTGTCGGCCCTCTACTGTGCGTAGAGTGACTGCTTCTACCCACTTAGTAAAATATTCTGTTACGGCAAGGAAATATTTATGACCATTAGAAGCTGAAGGAGTGATGGGGCCTACAACATCGAAAGCCCACATGGAAAATTGCCATGGCGAGACGACAGATTGCAAGTATGTCGCCGGCGCATGAATGGAAGGTGCATGCATCTGGCATTGAACACACTTCTTCACAAAACGATAGCAATCTTGTTGCATGGTTCTCTAGTAATATCCTGCTCGGATGATTTGTTTGACGAGAGTCTGATAGCCAACATGACCACCGCAAATGCCTTCGTGTGCTTCTTGCACAACTTCTCTGGCCTCTTCTTCGTCCAAACATCTGGAATATTCAGAACTGAATCCACGACGATAGAGGATGTCGGCAAGAATGAAATATCGAGCAGACATGCGCTGAATTGCTCGTTGCTCTTTCTTTGAGAGTTCTGGAGGAAATTCGCCAGTTTTAATGAAATTTTTGATACCATGATACCAGGGCTTCTTCTTTTGCTCAGCCTGGTTTATCTGCTCTACTGGGACGAAAGCGGGTTGATTAAGTCTGCCAATTTTAAATGAGCGACAAGATTCTCCACCCTTGAAAGACATGATGGATCCCAGATTGGCTAAGCTGTCTGCAACTTGATTGAAGTCTCTTTTGATATGGAAAAGTTGGAATTCTTCGAACCTATTGGCAAGAGCTGAGACAATTTTCTGGTAAGGAAGTAATTTCTGATCTTTCACTTGCCATTCGGCTAGGACTTGATTGACGACGAGCAAAGAATCGCCATAAGCATGCACTCTTCTGACATTAAAATCCTGTAGAATTTTCAGACCTTGTATCAAAGCTTCATACTCGGCCATATTGTGAATGCACTGAAAATCCAATTTGAGAAAAAAGGGGATCATCTCCTTCTCTGGTGTAATTAGCAGAATTCTAATTCCTATGCCTGCCATATTCTTGGAACCGTCGAAAAATATATTCCAAATTGAGGATTGTTGAATATTGCAGATCCGCTCATCGGGGAAATCATCCTCGGCTTTAACTTCCTCTGCTAGAGGAAAATCTGCCAATTGATCTGCGATTGCTTGGCCTTTGATAGATTGTTGGGAGACATACTCCAGATCGTATTGCATCAATAGGACTTGCCATTTGGCAATTCGTCCGCTGAGAAATGGCTGTTCAAGAACGTACTTGAGAGGATTTAATTTAGATAGAATTTTGACTTCAGATGCCAACAGATAGTGTCTCAATTTCTGATACATCCATACCAGAGCTAGGCATGTCTTCTCTATCTGAGAATATTTCTTCTCATAATCAATAAAGGTCTTGCTCACATAATAAATGGCGTGTTCTATCAAACTGCCTTCTTCGTATTGTGCCAAGAATCCGCCGCAAGCAACTTGATTAACTTAAATATATAGCAATAGGGGCTTTCCCAATTCTGGTGGTTTTAGAACGGGCGGATTAAGAAGATACTTCTTGATGCGTTCGAATGACTGCTGACACTCTGGTCCCCATTCGAACCTCACTCCTTTTCTAAGCAAATGATTGAAAGGCTCACATCTCATGGCCAAATTGGATACAAATCGCCGAATTGATTGCATGCGTCCCTGAAGGCTACGCAATTCTTTGAGATTAGTCGGAGGCGGCATGCCAATGATAGCCTTGGCCTTAGCGGGATCCATCTCTATCCCCTTCTTGCTGACTAAGAAGCCTAGCAACTTGCCAGATTCGACTCCAAAAACACATTTTTGTGGGTTGAGTCTTAGCTTGTAAAGAATGAGCCGCTTGAAAACTTGATTGAGAGCTTCAATTTGATCTTCCTCTTCTTTGGATTTTACCAGAATATCATCAACATATGCATCCATGATTTTGTGCATCTGATCATGGAAAATAACAGTCATAGCACGCTGATAGGTTGCCCCAGCATTCTTGAGCCCAAACGGCATCACTGTATAACAGAAAGTGCCCCATGGCGTAGTGAAGGATGTTTTGGATTGGTCACGAGCGGCTAACTTGATCTGATTATATCCGGAGTATCCGTCCATGAAGGAGAACATGGCATGCCCAGCCGTGCTATCAACTAGGAGGTCAATATTTGGGAGTGGATAGTCATCCTTCGGAGTAGCTTTATTGAGATCGCGAAAGTCAATACAGATTTGAACTTTACCATTCTTCTTGGGAACTGCTACGATGTTCGCCAACCAATCCGGATAGTCTATTGCTCGAATGAACCTTGCTTTAAGCAGATCTTCAAGTCATTCCTTGACCTATTGCTCGATTCGGGGATCCATTTTCCTTAACTTCTGTTTAACTAGTTTCGCATCAGGTTTCAGAACGAGGCGATGTTCCACCAATTTAGGATCTAAACCTGGCATATCCTCATAAGTCCATGCGAATACTTATTCATGCTGCTTGAGAAAATTAGTGAGCGTTTCTTTCTCTCTTGGACTCAAACCGCTGCCAATCTTAAGAATTCTAGGATCATCTTCTGATCCTATATTGATGTCCTCAGTCGGATCCTGAACTAAGGATGATGGCTCATCTTGTTTCTGAACTGATGCAAATTCTGGTAATTCTTGAAGAACTGAATCAAACTCTACGGATTCTTCTGACTGCTTTGTAGTCTGACTGCATTCTGTTCTTATTTTGACCTGATGAATTACTGCTGATTTCGAACAGACATTTAGATTAAGGACGAGCTTCTTGATAGACCGGGAAGACATTCTGAAAATTGGAGAGTAAATTGATTCAGGGAAATCGCTCATCATAAAACAAATTGATTTTATTGAGAAGATAATTAAAAAAAATAAGAGATCAAAGTAATGACAATTTTGCAAAGATTTGATAATGAGAAGTAAAGAGAAAAATGGCACCAAGATAAACAAAGGAAGCTTGCAACTTTATTGAAAGATAGAGTTAATCAAAATGACAATGATGAGAATGAAATGGGATATCATCCCGACAAAAGAATAGAAAAGGAAAGATGAATGAATTCTTCTAATGCGTTCCCTTAACGAAAATAGTGCCTTTCTGAGATCTTCGGCCATTAAAGCCCAATCCGGCCCTTTTAGGGCAGTGCTGAGGAATCACTGGTTCAAGACGACCATCTTCATTTTTGCCTAAGCCTTGGAAAGGCTGGTAGCCGTGCTTTACTAGTAAATCAAATCCCTTTTTAGCCTTCATAAATTGCGAGAATAGAGGATGATCCTTAAATGTGCTGTAATCAATTCGTCCTCCAATCTTGAAGAACTGTGGACCTCTCCATCGGGTCGTAGCCACCGTATGCTCAGGTTGCTTTGTCATCTGTATTATTCCCGAATTCTCTTCAAAGCTGACCTCTTCAATCCCTCTAATGCTAGGGATATCAATAGTGAAAGAGGGTCTGGGAATCATGGGCTGTGCAAGCCTCTGCTCCGGATCCTCGTCCAAGACCGTCGTGATCATACCACCTTTTGACCACTTGATGCACTAGTGCAGGGTAGACGGTACTGCGTTTGCGTTGTGAATCCACGGTCTCCCGAGAAGCAGATTATAGGTGGGCGGCACATTGACCACATGAAAAAGAATTGAATGGACCGAGTAGTCAATAAAGATTTCCAGGAAGATTTTTCCTTTCGCTGTTTGGCCATGATTGTCGAACCCATAAATGGTGATCGGATCCGGGATGTACTCTTCTTCTTTTATGCCCAAAGCTTTGACGGTCATTTCCGGGCATATGTTGAGGCTGCTGCCTCCGTCTATCAGTACGTGAGGAACGGTCATCCCTCTGGTTCGAACCACAACATACAGGGCGTTGTTATGGAACACATGAGGCTTAGGGAGATCCTCATCGGAGAAAGTAACTGGAGCATTAGTCATGGCCTGATTGACTATGTGGGCCATATCTTCTGGAGTTATGCTTGGTTTCACCTTGATTTTCTGCAATAGATCGCTCAACACCTGCTGATGCTTGGCAGAGGCCTGGGTTAAATCCAAAATTGAAACATTGGATAATGCTGTGATTGGCTTTGGCGCAGATGTCTCACTTTTCTTGGGGGCGGACTTAACGAAATGTTTAGGGAGCCATGGCATTCTTCTGGCTACCTCAAGAGATACCTCAGTGGGCTTATCAGACACTTTCATCTTGCCAAAGGCTGAGATAAGATCCATCTTCTGAGCCTTGGATTGAGCCTGTTGCAATACCAGGACCCGATGCTGAGCTTGCATATCCTTTTCAGAGCACGGCCTGATGTGCTCTTGTGGTTGAAATGACTGTTCAGTGATGACTACTGTAGAATGACGAGGAAATGGCTCTTTCAAAATATCTATATTCTTGTCAATAAGATCATGAACTATGTTCTTGAGAATGAAGCAATTCTCGGTATTGTGCCCCACTGTTCTGTGAAACTTGCAGAATTGGTCTTTGAATTTTCCCATAGGAATGGGAGGATCGGCCAGCATTGGCAACTTGACCATCTCCTTGGTCAACATGTACTCGAGCACAGTCTCGAGTGATTGATCTAATGGAGTGAATTTCCTGTCATAGCTCCATCCTTCATGCTTCACTTTCTCTCGGGGTTTCGGTCCCTACTCTAGCGGCTTGCTGAATTGCGGGATCGGCTTCCCTTTCTGATCATTCCTGTTTGAACCTCCTGCCCCATAACAGAAGTCTTTATTCTGTCTCTTGCGATGATTCCATTTATTATTACTGACAGAATTAGTGAAATGAGTCTTCTTCTTTGACTCGTTCTGGCCGCTGTTCTTGGTGAAAGTGAAACCTTCATAGAAGCCATTCTCCATACTCAATTCGAGCCACTCGGCTCGCTCTGTTAATTCAATAAAGGTTCTGGACGGCGCGGTGGAGATGAAGCCTTTCAGTGGTTGCGAGAAGTTACTCAGAATTAGGGACAAAGCGTGCCTTTCTGATATGGGATCTCTCATTTTATTACAAGCTGACCTCCAGCGGTGGATGAAGTCTCTAGCTTTTTCATTTTCTCTCTGTTTTAGGCCGCAGAGATGACTGAGGGTCGGGAGCGCCTCGGCATTGAAGAGGAATCGCTCGATGAACATGTTCACCACCTTATCGAATTCTTTCAGCTCAATTGGGTTGACATGCTCTGAATACCACTTGGTTGTTGTTCCCTCCAGACTGCGAGGGAAACAAAGGAAGAGTGCCCAATTATCTCGCTTGAATCTAGAGCATTCAGCGAAGAACATGGCGAGATGAGCTTTAGGGTCGCCAAAACCATCAAACTTGATAAATTTTCTGGGGAGATTATCCAGGTTGTCGTCCCCATCCAAGCCATCATAGAAGTCTTCGCTGGTGAAGACTTTCTTGCCCTTGTCGCGGGCCTGCAGATCTTTGACCATTTTCATCATATCTTTTAGTTGCGACTGAGTAGGGTCATCAACAGACTGATTTTTGGATTTGTAAGCTGACCCCTGCCCTTGAGTCGACCTTTTGAATTCATGCTTAGTTTCATATTCCTTGTCAGTGTCGTCAGCTGATTCTGTCTCATCAGATACTTCCTCATGGCGATTCTGCCTTTTGATACTTTTCACATTCTTGGCGGCATGACCCTTATCCTTCTGCTCAGTGCTGGCTTCAGCTTGCTCTGCCAGCATCCCGGACATCATTTTCTTGAACATAACATACATTTGAGGATTAATGTCATCCTCAACCTGCTGTCCCTGATTTTTAGCTGATCGAGGGGAGTCCATTTTCTTTTCCGAAGCGGCTGAGTATGCGACGCCTTCAACTGATAGGGTTTTTTTTCCGGACCTTGTATGAACCATCGAGTATCACGAGTGTTCTTTCGAAAGTTGTTGATGCTCTCTGCAAGGTAGAATTGATGGTTAGGTTCTTGAAGGAAATTTGGTTTGGAGGAAAATATTTATTGAGAATTTTGGTAGACAATTGAAAGAGTATCCCATTACTAGGGATTGAGTCGTCGCTGGGATTACGACAATTGCGCTGCTATTCCTTTGCAAAAATAAACAACTAGAAATATGCCTTGTTACCTAGGCGAGGTCGTCAAACCAAGGTGAAATGTAGAATAAATGAATTTTATTAAGGGGAAAAACATGATTTTATCAATAATACACTTGACAGAGGGAAGGGGGACAGACAATTTTCCACCACTCTGGATAATCAGAAGACACACAAGGGCCAGGAAAAATAGTAAGATTAACAAAGGAATCCCAGCCATGTCTGGCATAATGGTATGCTCCGAACCACTGATCTGATGCGATGTCGAATTCTGGCAGAACCCCTGCTAGTGGGCGAATCTCTACGCGCTTCTGCCTCTGAGAGAACTGTCTGACACATCGCTCCGGATGATAGTATGCGCAGAAAAAGGGGCCAAGTAGCCTGAACCGTTTGCCATAAGCGTAAGTATATCTGGGAGGTGATTCCTGACGATCAAAGTAGTCCCATACGATTTCTTCCTCCTGAAGGTTGTCGATCAAGAACCGGTATCGCGCAACTGGCAGAAGCTTTTCACCATTGTATCTGAAGGAACTGGCTCGAGCTGGCACATGCCGAAGGAACCAGGATTGCAATGCGTAGGTGCACCCTTCGACTAAAATTGATTCTCCAAGTGCGAAACGAGTCAACCCTCGGTATAGAAAGGCGAGTGCGGCCATGGCAATCGAGAGGCGGCTGTCGACTTCCCCATCTCCTTAGAAGCTGAACTATCCTGATATATATGTAATTCCGTCCGTCGGGAAAGAAAGTCAATCCCACCGTGCACAGAACCATCGCATGCTGAATTCTTTCTCGAGCTGTCTTGGACAAAGAGCTGACTTCTACGAATATCCCATACTGTCTGTAGATTTCGAGCAGGTCCACATATTCATTTCCATCTTCTTCAATCAGAGGCCAAGACTTGCGTCCCGTCATGCGAGCTAAGGCATCTTTAGGGTCCAGACTCTTGACATTAATCAAAAACTGTTTCTCCAATGGATCTCCAGGCTGACCGACTAGCTCGGGCAATCCCATGATTTCTGAAAAATCATCCATCAGTATTGTCATCTCGCCCCACGGGAACCAGAAGGTAGAAGTGCTCGGATTCCACCCTTCTGCTAGTTCATGGATCAAGTTGTCGTTGACTGTCTGCTTTCCCACTGCGGATGCCAGTTCTAACCCACTATCGTCCAAGTGGTCCGGAAACATACGAGAGAAATTCTTGAACCATAAATAGTACCACCGGGGAAAGAAGGATCTGGTGCTGAGGACTCGATGTTCGGGAAGACTTTGTCGCACCTCGTAGGAGATGTGACCCTCAGGGAAGACTGAATCAAGCTGACTGGATGCCATCAGACTGGAAAACATGGAAAATTGGAATAAGACTTGGGAAAATACAGGAAATTTGAGGAAAATGCAGGCAGGATAAAAATAAAGTAGGAAATTCGAGATCCAGAAGACAGGAAAGATGGGAAATCACCTGGAGTTTTGAAGGAAATTAAGGGAAATTTGGAAAATTGTCCAGGGTTTGATGAAATATGAAGAAATAAATGGAAAATGAAGTATTTGGAAAATCGTCCAAGGTTTAAAACATGGACAGTACATGGACATAGATTGGGGGAATTTTGAGAAAATCGTTCAGTATTTTAGAAAATTGGGAAAATATGGAAAATAAAAAGGAAATAACACATTCAATCACATTCTGCATAAACAAGTATGCACATACAACATTCCCTAAAAGCTTACTCTAGATGCATAAATTTTGAAATAGCTGTAGGACCATAATCCTAACTCTATGGTTCAGATCAACTGTATCCAATCCAGTTATGCCTATATACTGAAGCCAAGGCTCGATGTACGTGGCATAAAATCAATTTCTCCGGTTCTAGGTTCAAGTTTTCCATCATCCTTGAGCACCTGCCGATATACGTTGGACTATGGCCCTTGGTACGTCGCAGGGGGGTGTTAACCCAAATAAGTGGCCCAGTTGTGAGGCTCTGTCCCGAACTATGGTTCTGGAAGAGAGCCCAGCAACGTGAAGACCGGGACAATATAGGTGGGGTGGTTTTTGAAAAATATGAGCACATGCAATCAAATCAGAAGGCTCTAAAACCTAAAGAGATAGAGATTTTGAAATATTTGAAGAAGCAAACATTGTTTTCATACAATTCTTAAATTGAGGAGTGTTGTATTAGACCTAAGTCTATGTGAGCATGAATAATTCTCCTCAATATGGTCCTACCAAACCATACCTAGTCTACATGCAGTCCATGTCAGCTGGGTTCAAGTCTAGGCTCCTAGGTTCACATGATAGCATAAATTAAAAGCTGACATTCCATGGAAATCGATTTTGACAACTTGAACTAAGTAGAGCATTAAATTGATCAGGCGAAGACAGGTCCCATCTCGGTCGCCAAACCTGTTATCATCGCAAAATTTTTAACTTTTGCGAGTCAAACTGACCTTTGAAAAGTTTTTGAAAATAACTCGCCTCCGTTTTAAAATGCGGGAAAATTCCATAAAATGGGACTCGCCTGTCGGTACGAGGTTCGACTGTTCTTGCCACCTTTAATAGGGGTAATCGAACCAAGGATCAATCTACTACTCTGCTCTATTCAACTTGTCTAAATCATATTCTAATTTCTAAATACATAAAGAATCAGGCATGTGCTATGAATTTCTAAAAATGCACATTTGAAAACATGATGCTTGCTTTGAATAACTGAAACACTTAGAATAGATATCGCATGGAAAATCGTGAATTGGGATTTGAAATGTACTTCTGAGAAAAGTAAAAATCGATTTCTGAAGAAATGTAAGGATTTTGTGAAAATCGATTTTGAGAAATATGAAATAACTTTGGAAAACTTGATTTCTTTGAATCAGAACTCTGAAATTGAAAATATAACTTAGAAAATCGAATTTGGAACTTGGGAAATACTTGAAATATCATTGGCAAATCCATATTTTGAGAAAATCGATTTTTTTTTAATAAGACTTAGAAAAATTTGAAGAAATCGATTTCTCTGATTTGGAATTTGAATTGGAATTGGGAAATTCATGAAATGAATATATATGATTTTGAGGAATTGAGAAAATCTCTTTGTATTTTTGAGAAATGCAGTGCATTTTGAAGTTAGCCTAAGAGTGTAGGCTGAATGTGGCTAATGTGAAGATCATAAATCTGGGTATCATTCGTATTCTGACTATGGCCATAAATACGAATTCCACCAAGTTTATAAACTTCATAAAAGCTAGTGTATGTGCCATTCGTGTAGACTATAGTGAGTTTGAATATGCATGAATCATCATCCATCACACATTAACATTATTAAAAAAAAAAGTAAACTATATGCAATGATGCCTAAGCTAAGCAGGAAATGTAAATTCTTATTCCAAAGTTTAATTTAATTTACATCACTATTGAAATTTAAATACATGAAAAATAAAGTCTTCAATGTACCTGCAAAACTAGAAAACTTTGTTAGTAATGATATGTTGGCTTTTCTAAATTTATCCAGTAATATCTAGAAATTACTTGATTTTGCTAGATATAAGCCTTTTCCATGATTCCCTTAAATCAAAATGATAAAGTATGAAATAAAATTGAATAAATAAGGAAGATAAGATATTAAATTTCGAAATTGGGGTCAAAATGACCAAAATACCCCTAATAACAAGACTATGGCCTTGAAATTAGGGTTTTTAGAAAGATATTTTGATAAAACGCAAGTTTTTGAAGTTCAAATGAAAATATACTAAACTAAATATGATATGACATGCTTCAAAATATGAAAATTAGGGTCAGGGATTTCGAAATTTAGGTCAAATGACCAAATTGCCCCCGATAGCAAGACTATGGCCTTGAAATCAGGGTTTTTAGAAAATATTTTGGTAAAACTTAGGTTTTATGCACTAAATGAAATCAAATGAGAATCAAATTAAACCTAAAGCATCCTAATATGATTATGAATATGATTAAACCCTAAAAATATATGCTTATACACGAAAATCCAAGAATATCACAAATTTTGTGATTTTTGCAGTGTTTTGGAATTCTTCGGGTGCCCTGTTTTGCAATTCAAGCCATTCAAGCATCAAACGGATTTTAAAAATCCTCCAAATTGGTATCTGCACTTGTTATAACCCTAATATCAAATTAGAATTATAAAAATATTTTTTTGGCATTAAATTAATCCGAAAATTGCATTAAACCCTAAAAATATGCTATTTTTGACCTAGCTCACCAACCAGTCTCAGTCCAAGACCCGAACCAGGGGTCAAACCTCCATGAAAATTTCTGATTTTTGACAGAGACCAAATAGACATAAAAACAGAACTTTTTTTTTTACAGATCTGAAAAATCACTTAGGATCAAGGAGATCCCCTACCGGCAATCCGGGCCTGAATATTGCAAACCTAACATGAGTTCAAACAGATACTGCAGATTACAAATTCCGGGATAAATATCAATACTATTCCAAAATATCTAAGATTTTAACAGTATATAGTTGACAGAAAAATAATAATACTCACTTTTTACAGATCATGAATCAGATCTGTATTTTGGGATTTATAAACAATACAAGTCTGATTAGGGTTTTGGTAAACCCTAACGAGTTTTAAATTTAAAATCAGAGTTTCTGACAGAGGAAAAATAAAAAACAGTGGTAAAAAATTCTGACAATTTCACAGTAGATAGATCTAATCAACGTGAATCCATATCAATTTACAGATCTAAAATCGGATATAAGATGAGAAAAGTTTCATCACAGCAAGTTACCCTCTTGATTTTAACAACGATTTTAAAGTTTTAAAAACCCGATTTGGTGTCTGATTTTTCTGACAGGGTTCCTGAAGTCCAAAATCTCTGATTGTTTTACAGTAGATCAATCACATATGCATGCATCACATATAAAAAAATCAGAAATTAACAGCACATATTTCAATCCGAAACAACATGCTCTTTTCTGTTCTAAACTAAAAAAACACACAGAAATCTAAGAAACTTGAGAAAACATGCATTAATTAATGAAAAACAATAAAATAAACACTAAAACAGTAAATAAAAATTATTTTTATGCTATATGACGTAACATAAACATGAATAAATATAAAATTAAAATAAAATCAGGGAATCAAAGGCTGGAATTCGATTTTACCTTTAAATACATGGATTTAACCCATTAAAAGGGTAAATCACATGTTTTATTGGTTAATAATAAAAAGAATAGTGCTAAAATCAATTTTAATGGATTAGAATCCCTGAAAAATACCAAAAACAGTGTTAGATCACCTTATTGGACCGTTCTTGCTGATTCTTGATGGTTCTTGAGGTTAAATCATGGTTGAATCCATGAAATAGATGGTACCAAGGGCTAAACTAGCATTAAATTATGAAAAATATTAAATAAGACTAAAGAAATTAATGAAATTTCTCACCTTGGAGTTGCAGCAATGGAGGAAGGGCTGGAGAGGAGAGAGAAGCTCCAAGACTTGAAGAGAGAAGACCCCTAAAATCGTCCTCCATGTGTCCCTTTTATAACATAAAAAAAATTAGGTTTAAAATGACCAATTTTAAAAAATTTGGACTCAAAAGGGGGGGGGGGGCGATTTTTGGGTAAAATGACCTAACTACCCCTAGCCTAGATTATCCTATTTAATACCTAATTAACCCCTAGATTCTCCTAAAAAATCCCCAAATGTAATGTCACTTGGCATTTTTAACATTTGAGTTTTAAAACACCTTTTAAAAACCTTTAAAAACACTAGTTTTAAAAACTAACTTTCAAAATGAGTTTTCAAAATAAATTTTAACTCTTCTAAACCCCTAACACTAATCAAGACACTGACTAACCCTAGTCTAGTCCTGACTTACTCGAATATGGCGCCACCCCGAGTGGGCCCTACTTGAGTTTTTTTAAAAAAAAATTGATTTTAAAACCTGAAATTGAAGGAGTTTTCAAAAGAGATTCAAAGGTAGACATGAAATTAAAAGTTTTGAAATGGCACAGAGTTCCAACTGGGTCAGAACTCCTCTGGATATGGCGCCAACTGAGTGGACCCCACATCAGAGTTTTGAAAATTTGAAATAAATACTAAAAATGGCTTTGAAAAGGGGTTAAAATCAATAGTTGAAATTCAAAGATTTTTGAAAATAGAGTCTCAAGTGAACAGGACTCTAGGCTAGAGTCCTGGATTTTTAGGACTCTGTGATTTTGGTTTTTAAAAGCCCAATAAAGAAATTTTTGAAAAGATTTCATCAAAAATGGTGAAACAAGTTAGAAAATACTGTGAGGGTTAGACTCCTAACTCAATCAGGACTCTGAAATAGAGTCTTGAATTAACTGGACTCTACAAAATGACCTAATTTTTGAAAACAAATGGAAATAAGTGAAAAGGGAATAAAAACAAACTTCATAACCGACTCCTAACTAGACTAGGACTCCGGGATAGAGTCCTGATCAGACTGAAACTCTAGATTTTTTTGGTATTTTCTGAAAAACAGTTGAAAGAACTTGTTAAAACAACAACGAATACTGGAATAAAACAGAGTTCTGATTCAACTGAGACTCTGAGGACAAAGTCCTGATTGAAATAGGACTCTCAGATTTTTGGATTTTCTGAGAAAACAAATGAGAGAATTTTGAAAAACAGTTAAAAACAGGATAAAATTGAAGTTTTGGTTCAGAGTCCTGATCTGATTAGGACTCTGAGAAAGAGTCCTGATTCGATCAGAACTCTAAGAATTTTAGTTTTCTGATAAGCAAATGATGAAATTTAAGCAAAGCTTTTGAAAACCAGTGAAAATAAAGTGAGAAAATCAATTTTGGATAGAGTCCTACTTCGATCAGGACTCTGGGGTAGAGTCCTGATTTGATCAGGACTCTGAGATAAAATCTCAGAATTTTGAAATTCTTTGATAAAAGTGTAATAGTTTTGGTAGATCGAAAGATTTCTAAAAGATTCTCTCAAAATTGAAATCAGGATCAGAGTCCTGATCCAACTAGGACTCTCTGAACAGAGTCCTGTTTTGACTAAAACTCTGAGTTTCTGACTCATTTTGAAAGATTTGATTGAAAATAGATAAAATAGTTGTAAAAGATTAGAGTCCCAATCCAATTGAAACTCCAAAGAAGAGTCCTGATCTGACTGGACTCTTGAAGAAGAGTCCTGATCCAACTAGGACTTTGAAATTTTGGCCAAAACAGAAGATTTTGAAAGGTTTTCTTCAAAAACAGGTAAAAAGGTAGTGAAAAATAGAGTTTTGATCCGACTAAGACTCTGGAAAAAGAGTCCTGATCCAATTAGGACTCTAAGATTTTTGAGATTTTTGATAAGTGAAGAAATTCAGAAGCAACACCACCAAAATAGGCCTCATCTGAGAATTAAAATCAATTGAAATTGAGTTTGAAATGAATCCAGATCATTTTCTAAGAAAGTATTTCAAAATATAAGGTCCCGAGGGTTGGAAAATAACAGAATGTTGAATAAAAACCCAGGTTTTAAAATTGTTTTTGAAAGAAAAGTTTTAAAACTCAAATCTGGATTGAATGTTTTGAAAACAGGAGTGTTGGATCTCGAAAATGAGATGTAATGACATATAATGACATGCAATGCTATGCAATGCGATGAAATGATATGCAAAAATGTATGCAGTGATATGCAATGATACATGAAATGTAAGCACTGGATGAGGGTGAAAATTTGGGGTGTTTACAGGCTGCTTCCAGCCCAGAACTGCTTCGACTTTCGTTGGATCGACAGATACACCGTCCTTCGATATCACATGGCCAAGAAACATGACCCACTCGAGCCAAAACTCGCACTTAGAGAATTTGGCGAACAACTGATGTTCACGAAGAGTACTCAAAACAATCCGCAGATGCTCTCGATGTTGCTCCGGACTCTCCGAATAGACCAAAATGTCGTCGATGAATACTATCACGAACGAGTCCACAAATGGATGAAAGATCCGATTCATCAAATCCATGAACGCTGCTGGAGCATTCGTGAGACCAAAAGGCATCACCACAAACTCATACAACCCGTATCTCATTGTGAAAGTTGTCTTCGCAATATCATCCTCTCGGATACAAAGCTGATGGTAGCCCGACCTGAGATCAATCTTCAAGAAAACCTTCGCCTTCCGTAACTGATCAAAAAGATCTTCGATCCTAGGTAAAGGATACTTGTTCTTAATTGTCGCTTGGTTGAGCATTCGATAATCGATGCATAACCTCAGGGATCCATCCTTTTTCCGTACAAACAGCACTGGTACTTCCCACGGCGAAGTAGTAGGTTGAATAAAACCCTGATCGAGAAGTTCTTCCAATTGACGCTTCAACTCCTCAAGTTTCGTTGGAGCCATATTGTATGGTGCCTTGGAAATCGGTGTCGTTCCAGGCAACAACTCGATACCAAATTCGATCTCTCACCTCGGAGGTAACCCAGGTAGCTCCTCAGGAAACACATCGATAAAATCTCGGACCACGTCCAAGTCATCGATCAAAACCATCTCGGGTTCAACTGGGGCAATACTAACTAAGAAGGAAGTACCCCCGTTTCGCAGATACTTCTGAGCCTTGAAGGAAGATATCATGTGACTATCGCGCAAAGGTCAAAGAAGCTTGATCTCCAAAACAGGATGATCAGGCCGAAAAAGAACGATCTTGCCTTCCCGACAAAAGACATGAGCATGGTACTCGAAAAGCCAGTCTATGCCCAAAATCACATCGTACTCGGTCATATCTAACAGGATAACGTCAGCTGACAGGTTCTGTCCTGCCACTGACACCTCAATGTTTGGGATATATGAGTCACAAAAAGACTACACTCCAGTTGGAGTGCGAACCTCCAACGAAAAATTCAGAGACTCGACTGCCAAAGGTATGGTACGAGCAAATCTAGCTGCTATGAACGAATGAGTAGCACGACCATCAAACAAAGTAAATGCTTCATGTCCGGCTACTAAGATCATACCTTGGACCAACTCTGCCTTGGTCACTTGCTCAACTGTTGCCGCGTATGCTCGACCGACAATGACTTTCTGGTTCGCTGGCTTTGGAGGATATGACTGCGGCTGCTGCTGCTGTTGTGTCAAAGGTTGTCGCTGTTGTGCTGGCTGGGAAGTACTCGGCGTATTCCTGTGTTGGTCATCCGCCTGTTTCTTTCTGCAATCCCGGATATAATGACCCATCTTCTCACAATATAAGCATCCACCTGTGTCCCGTGGGCAAGGTCGCCCTGGATGATCTGTGGTACATTTCGGACAACTGGTTGCGGTAAGCTGCTTCTGCTATGGCTGCTGGCGTTGCTGGTACTGGGGTCTACGCTTCTGATGTTGAATCTGGCGGGTGTTGCTATTGTTTTGCTGCTTTTTTTACTGAGGATGGAACTTCCTTCCACCCTGGTTCTGCTGGAAATGTCTCTTCCTTGGCCAACTCCTTTGGCTAGGATTCTATTGTTGCTGACGTGGTGCGGGAGTCTTCTGCGATTCGGTCTAATCATATTCAAGCAAGGAGGCCGTCTCTAAAGCCTCATCGACCGTCATAGGTGCACGGGTGTACACCTTCGTCTGTCGTACTGGCTTTAATCCTCGAGCAAATTTAAGAGCTCGCTCCTTCTTCATCGTGTATAAGTGTGGACAAAACCTCTCCAAACTGCGAAAACGCGCGACATATTCAGAGAGAGAAGAACTACCCTGTTGAAGGTCGAGAAACTCCTGCATTTTTTAGCTTCTCTCGTGAGCTGGAAAATATGCTGCGTAGAATGCCTCTACAAACTGCTCCCAATCAACTGGCTGGTTATCGAATTTGATCTCCCAGGTGGTTGCCCACCACCTCTCTGTATCTTTTCTGAGACGATATGTTCCAAAATCAACTTTCCGATCATCGTCGACTTGTAACACACGGAAAATACACTCTATTTCTCTAATCCAGTCTTCGGCCGCTTCTGGCGACGACTTTCCATCAAACAAGGGAGGGTTCAAGCTCATAAATTGCTTGTATGGGACTGCTGCAACAGGAACCTCGGCAGGTGCTCCCTGTTTCTGGGCGGCCTGCTGGAGGTGCTCGCCCATGTTCCTCATAGTCTCTGCTTGTCGACCCACAACCTCGATAAGGTTGTTCAGAGTCTCCATAAGGTCATCACACCTGGTGCGCCACACCATCTAAATACGCACAAGTCTATACGTAAGCAACCAACAATTGCATAAAGATAGGAAAATTTCCATTTTATTAATAGGGAAAACTGAACAATACAGAAGTACCCTTCATCAAGGTAGGGTTAAACAAGCATTGCCAATAACTAAAGCACGACAAAAGTAAGAACGAAACACTGACTCAGTGTTTCTAACACCAAAGCAACACATCACAAATTCATGACTTGCTGGTATAGAAGTCCTTGTAGTCCTTCCAACTACCACAGCGCCTCGGCCTAACACGTGGAGGAGAAAAAACATTCCTCAGCAGCGTGTCAGAGATCTCTAGGACTTCCCTCAGAATCGGTGGCACATACTCCGAAGAAACATCATAGAGGTAGGATTCAGGAGAGTATTAGGGAGAATCGATCGCTCCACGCCTTTCTCCGTCTTGACTATCCACTTCCATAACCAATGGTCCAGAGACCGAAGATATATCCTCGATGTCTTCTGCGTTGGTCTTCCAGAGCTCATCCCTCTGTTTCGTCTGGCATTCCTCTACGACATGCCCACGAAGACTACAGTAGGGGCACTCAGCCAACTCACGGGGACAGATCTGCCCCGCGTGATCTTCCAAACACCTGGCACATGAAGGTGCCAACATATGCACATTACGCGCCAAATGTCGCACAGCTCTGCTGAGAGCCTCTTCGCCTCGAGTCAGGTTTTGGAGAGCCTCCAAAATCTTGCCATAGGTAGGGTTTGTCGACATCTATCACATGCACAGATCCACAAACACAAACTATCTAAAAAGTAGGAAATAAAGAAGCTTAACTCATACTTACAGTGTGATGGATGATGCACGATGAAACTCTGACCACACACTCAAACTCTTCTCTGATACCAAAACACTCTGGCGCCCCAAACCCTGACCTTGGAAAACTTGGAATTTTTCAGGAGAAATTTTTTTTTTTGAAAGGTTTAAGTAGAAAACCAGCGGAAAGCAAGCGTGGGAAAACAACAAAGTCGCAAGTCTGGGCAGCCGCCACAGATAAGTGCAACAAGTGGAAACAGTGTAACCAACGATATGTACAAAAGTGTAACTGTGAAGTAACAAGGGGGAACACCCCAACAATTTAAAGAGTTTACAAAAGTAAGTACAAAAGGTACAAAACTGGGAAAATATCCTAGCAACCAGAACCCCAAAACCACCAGGTACAGGATCTGCAGTTCAAGTGTGTGTGGGTCCTTAGAGCCTCCACCGTGTATCAACGCATCCGCACTACACCTGTTCATCACCTACATCCCCATAAAACAGGGTCAGTCCTCTTGCGAGGTGGTGAAGAAACAACCACAAATAGATATACATGTATCATGTGCATAAGAAAAACAAGAAAGCTAACAAGTGTAAGTACCTGTGTCGGGTAAGAGTAAAGTGGCAAGTACTAGTCAACAAGCGATAGCAACAGGGAAAGCAAGTAGCTAAGCAACTAACTGAGCAGCAAGTAACTAAGGAAGCAACAGTAACTGTAAATCAAGTGCTCAAGGAAGTAACAACTGTAACAGGTGCTGAGCAGTAAAGTAACCAAGTAACAGCTGAACAAGAAAAAGCAACTGGAGTAAAGTCCACAACACAAGGGAAGTAGTAACTACAGTAAGTCAGCTGATTGGTTAGTCTTTAAGTTCTTCTGATTACTCCTTCGGGTACGCGAAGGAAACCTCACATTCTGTGAGACATGCATCCGGCGTCTGTTATTACAAGTCTAGTGTTGCAACCGGGGAAGCTACAGACCGAGTCAACCATATGCGAGCAGCACACGGCTAGGAGAAACACTCACATAGGCAAGGATTGCAATCCATACTACTGCAGTAGTGAGGTCCTAAAAAGGCAACCTTGACCTCCCTGACTCTAAGTGACTGAAGGCCAAAGGATGCTACAGCTCCTGTCAAAACACGTGTCGTAGTAACGACAAGTCACTCAGGGTTGTACCATCCACCCTCTCCCAAGGTGAATCATTTTATGAATGGGGCGAAGCAGGTTTATCTTTCTTAAGGCTCATGTTCAATCATACCTCACAACGAGGAATTTGCCTCGTGGTCCCCGTAGGGTATGCAAAACGAGGACTTGGCCTGCCCATCCACGTGCTCAGCCTCACATGGCCAACGGAGCACACCGCTCGTGAAAGCAGTCAATGTAACGCCCTGGATTTCCAAAACAAAGCTAAGTTAAAATTTTCATGAATTTCTCTTTTTTTTTTTTCTTTGCAGCGGAACTTAGAAAAGCTTTTAGCAGCGGAATAAGACGATAATGAGTCGTCGGTTTTAGAAAACTTCGAGCACGTTGCAGGTATGTGACCAAGCAACTCATTGACCACCAAAGTGTTCCATTTTATCGAAAACCACATGTTTATTACAACACTACTGCTTAGAAAAGCAGTGTAGGTTCAATAAAAAGAAAGCAGTACAACTCTGTCTAGAGAAACCCTGGAACTCGATGCCGCCTTGCTCCGCATATCGCAACGCAGGTTCAACACCAGAAATCCCCATAACACGGGGTCAGAACCACTGAAGGTCTAGTAAGTAAGCAAACACCTATCTATTCAACTCGAGTAAATGCATAGACCACTCAGGGTCGCAGTTCGTAATACGACGCTCAAGCCTCCATGACTTAGCGTATATCGCAAGAGCCTCTTCAGGGCTATGAGTTGAACATCTACGCAAGTCTTCATGACTTTGCATAAGCCTCTTCAGGGTTGTGAGTTGGAATAACCGCTTAAGTCTTTACGACTTAGCTTTGACCTCTTCAGGGTCACGAATGGATGTCTAACTCAAGCCTTTATGCTTGGCACATCCGTATCCTACGAATCTAAGGATAACTCTCCGAGCTTCGCTTAGTCGTACGGATATCAATGGGGTTCTTTCTCAATCGGTCCAGTAGTATACCAACCATGACACCTTCACAAAGGTTATGCAGGACTGACTCAACAACGTCATCCACTCATACATTCAAAGTATCGCTGTACCTAAGCTAATGCTTTGTTTCGATAATTGCACCTCCCCCTGGGCTTAGGAGACTCATATCTGGGCGACAACGCGATGATCTGGGGGTTGATTATTCTATGTATTTTAGACACCCAAAGGCCTGTTGACCCCATCCCCCTAGTAGGATGGTACAGCATACCAGAAGAGATCCTTACTAGGTATCCGAATGCATTCTGCTACTGCAGTAGTTGGGTTCAATCCTTAGATATTTAAGGATAACCACGACCTCCATACCTCTGAGTGACGGAGGCCATCAATGAACTCTATCAGGTTCGGGTGAAATATATGTCACTCAAGGCTACGCCATCACTGTCTTCCTCGGTGAGAAATTCTGAAAGGGGCCTGCCGGTCTTACAATTACTTGACGAACATTGCATGCCTATAGGGCAGCCTTTGAGAAGTATGTACTCGACCCCAATCAACCACACGGCTTTCACCGTGGAACAAAGGTTTTATTCATATGCATGCTTAACTCTGCTCTCGGCACTTCGGCTTTGACGAGCACTTCACCTCTTTTGGTGGTAACAACACACTCCGGCTCAGCGGCCCTTACGAGTCTGGTTGTCTGATAATTCTCAATGAGCATGCACATGACTCGATCTCTACGGATCAGCTACTCGGCGTATTTTTACGCAACGAGCTCAGGACCTCGTCAATGCGCTACCACTACTTTGGCGCAACGACTCTTACAAGTATGGTGCCCTTGCAGGTGTCAGAGAGACGAGTCATTCTGACATCGTTCCAACAAAAGGTATCGTTGTGCCACTTAACTGGTTCTGGCAGCTCTTTTGCCAACCATTCTGTCAGCACCTCCTCTGCTCTATCGGCAGTGGCGTGACGAACCTTTCTACATCGTAGAAGGCGTCCCATGAACTGGGCAACACTCCTGCTACGTTCTTTCTGAGCTATTCTTAGCTCCTTCAAGAATTTCAGCAGCACTTCCTCTCTTTAACGGAGAAAGCGTGCGTTTTCTTTTATCCATTTCAGCGGCATCTCCCCTCTTTGGTGGGAAATCGCTATGCTTAATTCGGGAAATGGATGTGCACCGTTGTGCGTACTTTACATCCATCAAGGTTGCAGGAACCCTAGGCCATAGCCAGGACATACGTAATTGACTTAGTCTTTACGTAAAGAGCATTTTGCCAAAAAAAACCGAAGCCTTTCCAATAGGGGCTTCATTCGTCAAGCAGAATCTTGAACGAGGAGCGGTAAAAGAATCGCATGGGCGATTTGGAGTTTGATCTCCATTTGAATGCTCATTTATGCGTCATATATGTAGTATAAGCAGAAGCCTGTGCTTTATACAGCGGCGGCGTAAAGGAAATACATATACTATTGTTCAGGGTGTGTAACTGAACGAAATATTCTACATATATAACAAAACAGAAGCCTTGGCATCGTTCGACGCAGCGGCGTAAGTAAATGCATAATCGGAAGTGCAGTAATCGGAAGTGCAGAAAACAGGGAGCCTTGGCATCATACGACGCGACGACAAAGGTAAATTACATAGCCTGTGCGATATAGGACGCGTCGGCAGAATCAACAGATATACACCTAGATCTGTATCCAACGATAGTTACGAGGCAAGCGAGTGAACACCGAAGTGTCCTAGAGGGCTCAACCAAGAACTAGGGCGAGATACTATTTTTGAAGAACGCATATACTGCGCATTCAAACATATATATCCGACGATAGTTACGAGGCGAGCGCATGAACACCAAAGTGTCCTAGAGGGCTCAACCAAGAACTAAAGCAAGATACTACTTCAGAAAGTATATGCTATATACAAACAATCAAATACTTGAGAGAGAGGGGTTAATAAAAGCGAACTTACTTCGAATCGTGGAAGAAACGGCTCCGATTGCTTCAAACACTTCGAACGAGGCTCGACTTCGAAAAAGGATCAACTTCGAACTTCGGACGAAAAAGGACTTGGAATTTGACTTTGAACCAAACCAGGTTCAAGTCAAGTCAACTGGGTTTGGACTTAGGTCAAGTAGGTTCAGACCTAGGTCAGGTGGGTTAGGAACAGGTGAAGCAGGCTCAGGCTAAGTCAGGCAGGCTTAGACCAGGTCAGGTCGGCTGAGGTGGGCTAGGCTAGGTAGGGGAGGTTTGGGAAAAGGAGGAGAGAGAGAGGGGTTGGCGATTTTTAAAGAGAGGGGGGCTCCTTTATTTATAGATTCTGAAACTTGGGCCCCAAGTTTCAGAATCCCCTTTTTACCCTTGGCTATTCCGGAAATTCCATGAGGTTCCTTGGAGTGGGGCCCACTTGGATATTTCCATGGGATATTTTTGTGGGTCCCACTAGATATTTTCTGAGGAATATTTCTGTGGGTCCCACCAATGTTTTCGTGGGTCCCGCAAAAATTTCGGGTTTTCGGCAATTTTTTTCTGAAAAATTCTGAGTACGCCATTCCCTTCGTATTGACGTAACTAAGAAAGTTGGCTCGCAGGAATCCTTTGATTTTGTTCAAATAGGAAGTTATGGCTTTCAGAGTGTTTGAGCATATATTCGCGAATCGACGAATATCTTAAGTATAACTGGCTCGCAGGAATTGATTCGTTTCGCATTCTGAGGAAAAATGCTATTTTTACCGGTAAATGCCTCATGAATTTTATTCAGATATTTTCTGAAAAATTGCGGGCTTACATCATTACCCCCTTAAAGGAATTTCGTCCGCGAAATTCAGTTAAGAGTACAAAGTGAAGAGTTCAGGATATTTATCCCGTATATCCGATTCAGGCTCCCAAGTGCAATCATCGATTCTATGATGCTGCCACCTCACTTTGACAAGTGAAATGACCTTCGTTCTTAGCACTTGCTCCCGTCGGTCCATGATCTCTACTGGCCTTTCTTCTACAGTCATATCTTCTCGGATGTCAATATCTTCATGTTGAATGACGTGAGAAGGATCATGAACGTATTTTCTAAGCATTGACACGTGAAATACATCATGTATTTGCGCGTATTGCGGTGGCAATGCTACACGGTAGGCAGTCTCTCCGATTCGGCTCAAAACTTCGAAGGGACCAACGAATCTGGGGCTAAGTTTCCCCTTCTTTCCAAAACGAAACACACTCTTGGTTGGAGATACCTTGATAAAAACCTTATCTCCAACCGCAAAAGTGAGTTCCCTACGCCGCTGATCGGCGTAGCTCTTCTGTCGACTCTGAGCAGTCAGTAGCTTCTTTCTGATCATGTGGACCTGCTCAGTATAATGCTGCAACACTATGGGCGAGTCCAAGGTTCGCTCACCCACTTCACCCCAATGGATTGGTGATCGACAGGGTCGCCCGTACAAGGCTTCATACGGTGCCATCCCAATGCTAGCGTGGTGGCTATTATTATAAGAAAATTCAGCCAACGCTAGGTGGGAATCACAATCACCTTTCCATTCCAGCATACAGGCTCTTAGCATATCTTCAAGAGTCTGTATGGTTCGTTCTGATTGCCAATCTGTTTTGGGATGGAATGTTGTACTGAACTTGAGTTTCGTCCCCAGGGCTCTCTGAAGCTGCTCCCAAAAGTGAGAGGTGAACTTCGGGTCACGATCAGATATGATCGAAATCGGCACTCCATGGAGTCTGACGATTTGCTGAATGTAGATCTCGGCCAATCGTTCAGTTGAGTATCGAGTGTTGATTGGCAGGAAGTGAGCAGACTTGGTGAGTCTGTCCACGATCACCCATATCGAATCATGTTGTCTTTTGGATTGAGGCAATCCAACGATGAAATCCATCGTAATGCCTTCCCATTTCCATTCCGGAATCTCGATCCGTTGCATCTTTCCACCAGGGCGCTGATGTTCGATCTTAACTTGCTGACATATCAAACACTTTGAGACAAACGTAGCCACATCACGCTTCATACCCCTCCACCAGTACTTTCTCTGCAAGTCCCGGAACATCTTCGTACCCCCAGGATGGATAGTATACTTGCTACTATGGGCCTCTTGGAGTACTTCCTGTCTTAGCTCAGGGTTATTTGGAACCCAAATCCTTTCTTCCATCAATATTCCTCCATCTTCTTTCAAATGGAAGAAAGTGTCATCCTTTTCAGCACGAGCTTTCAATTCCAAGTACTGGGGGTCCTTAAACTGTTCGGCTACGATGCGATCGAGGATCTCGATATGGATTGTCAGGCATGACAATCGAATCTTTCCTGGATCAGCCAGGAATGGTTTCCAACTAACGAAATCCTCCATCAGCTTCCATTGTCCGTTGAGGCTGGCCAGAGTGCCAACAGTCTTGCGACTAAGGGCATCTGCTACGACATTCGCCTTTCTAGGGTGATAGAAAAGCGTGAATTCATAGTCTTTGAGGAATTTCAGCCATCGCCGTTGCCGCATATTAAGTTCTTTTTGAGAAAAGAGGTATTTTAAGCTTTTATGGTCCGACATGACCTCAAATTTCTCTCCATAAAGGTAGTGTCGCCAGATTTTAAGTGCGAAAACTACTGCGGCAAGCTCAAGATCGTGGGTTGGATAGTTTTTCTCATGAATTCTTAACTGATGGGATGCATAGACGATTACTTTGTCGTGTTGCATCAACACACAACCCAAACTTGTTCCTGAGGCATCGGTATAAGCAACGAAGCCTCCCTGACCAGAAGGTAAGGTAAGGACAGGGGCAGTGGTAAGCCTCTGTTTGAGAACCTTGAAGCACTCCTTACACTGGTCAGTCCATTCGAACTTGACTCCCTTTTTCAACAATTTTGTCATCGGTACCGCGATTCGGGAGAAGTCTTGTATGAACTTCCGATAATAACCGGCAAGTCCAAGGAAACTACGGATCTCAGTTATATTTTCTGGCTGCTTCCAGTCCATCACAGCTTCGACCTTTGTAGGATCTACTGCGATTCCATCTTTTGAGATCACATGACCAAGGAACATCACTTTGTCTAGCCAGAATTCACATTTTGAAAACTTGGCATATAGCTGATTATCTTGAAGGCTTTTCAAGACGATTCTTAAGTGCTCCTTGTGTTGTTCCTCATTCTCTGAATATACGAGAATGTCATCGATGAAGATGATGACAAAGCTATCCAAATATGGTCTAAATATCCGGTTCATTAGATCCATAAAGACAGCAGGTGCATTAGTAAGTCCGAAGGGCATTACTACGAACTCATAATGGCCATATCTCGTTCTAAAGGCAGTCTTAGGTATATCCTCTTCCTTAACTCTGAGTTGATGGTACCCAGACCTGAGGTCGATCTTGGACAAACACTCTCGCTGTTCTGAGCTGATCGAATAAGTCCTCAATTCGAGGCAACGGATACTTATTTTTAACAATTACCTGGTTAAGCATCCGATAATCGATGCATAACAGAAGGGATCCATCCTTCTTCTTTACAAACAGCACCGGGGCTCCCCACGGTGATACATTCGGACGGATGAACCCTTGTTCCATCAGTTCTTCCAGCTGACACTTCAACTCGCTGAGTTCAGCAGGCGCCATTCGATATGGGGCTTTGGATATTGGCACAGTTCCAGGTAAGGATTGAATTCCAAATTCAACCTCACGAAGTGGTGGAAGTCCTGGCAATTCCTCAGGAAACACTTCGGGAAACTCCCAAACCACTTCCAAACTCTCAAGGGATTGGATATTTGAGCCTTCAGCTGAAAGGCTAAGTAGGAAGGCTACACAACCCTTCCTAAGGTATTTCTGAACCTTAAGAGCTGATATAAGCCACTTTTGTGGAACTGGCTTTGATATCCGGTATTCTATCTTAGGCATTCCCGGTCGTGATAGAATCACCCTGCCCTCTCGGCATAAGATCCTCGCATGGTTCTGGGCTAACCAATTCATTCTCAGAATGACATCGTATTGTACCATATCGATTAGGATGGCATCGGTAGGCAAGTGTTGCCAAGCTATCTCTATATCCAAATTCTTGATGCAATGGATACATTTGGTGCGTGAACCCAACGGGTTGTATACTTCGATCATTTTATCCACCAGTTGTACCGAAGCGTGGAGTTGTTCAGTAAAATCATCTAAGATAAAGGTATGAGTAGCACCACAATCAAACAAGACGTAAGCGGCATGTCCATTAACAGGTACGGTGCCTTCAATGAGGTCACCGGTTTCGACTTGGTCAGTCGTTACAGCGTATACACGACCTGCAACAGGCCTTTGTTCTATTCTAGGTGGGGGTCATTGGACTTGTGTTCGCTGTGGTATTTGTTGAGAGGGTCCGACAGATCCGGCATTCCTCCTTTGCTCATCGGCAAGCTTCTTCCTGCATTGTCTTGCAATGTAGCCCACTTTGCCACAGTAGAAGCATCCACCTGTGTCATGTGGACATGGTCCTCTTGCGTGATTTACATGGCAGTTTGGGCAGTTTGGGTTGGACTGCAGATTGTTTGGAGCCATGTTCTGCCTTGGCCTCACAACTTGTTGAGTGTTGTTCCCTCCTTGGAACCTTTTCTTTTGAAAGGGTTGTCGTGAACCCTGGCCGCTTGGAAACATTCTCTTCTTGTTCCCACCATCAACTACGGGCCTTTTTGCTATGATCTTTTTTTATCGCTCCCAATCCACTTGTATTTTCGAAGCTACTGCCATAGCCGTTTGAAAAGTTTGGGGCATGCTGGTGATAACCCGTGACCTTAGCCCTTCTCGCAGTCCGTTGATGTACTTGTCGGCCCTTTCTTGGTCGGTCTCAAATAACTGGGAGCAGTACCGTTCAAGATTTTGAAATTTGGTGGTATAGTCAATCAGACTCATGCCACCCTGCTCCAATTCCAGAAACTCCATTTTTTCTTGTTTCTGGAATGCAACGGGAAGTATCCATGAAAGCTCTTCGGAAGTCAGTCCAAGGAATGACTTCAACTTCCGAGAACTGGATAATCTTAGTGGTATCCCACCACTTTCGTGCATTGTCTTTCAGCTTGTACGTGCCAAAGTTGGTCTTCTTTTTTTCTGGTACTCCTAGTACCGAGAAGGCACGTTCTGTCTCTTTGATCCAACTCTCTGCGAGCTCCGGATTGGCTCTACCGGCGAAGACTGACGGATCGAGCTTGAGGAATTTTTCATAGGTTATTCCCCCAAGGTTTTCGTTTCGAGGTGCGACTGGTTCTGGCCTTGTTTCACGGATGGCAGTAACCAGATTGTTGAGCGTTTCCAGCAGGAATCCTTGAGTATGGGACTCCTCGCTCGGTATGGTTCTCCTCGTCGTAGGAGCCATTTATCTATCACATACAAGCAATATGTTTTAGTTTCTCAATGTATATATCGAAGCAAAGTTTCATTTACTTAATATACATCGCATTTACACAAGCATCGGCTTAAACAAAATGTCATGCCGTACTGGCAGACTTGTAGGCGTTAAGAAACTATACACATGAGTCTATTGACTAAAAAACACTACCAGTCTCTTCTAGGAACTGGATTTCTTTCTTGACCCAAACAACCCGAAGTATCGTTTGCTTCCACATTGCCTTGGTGCAGGCACTACTAGTTTTGGCTTGGGCGGCACTTCCGCACTTTCAAGCGATTCTTATGGGTAGATCAGTGATGCTGGTCCACTTGCCCACTCAGTGGCATCATGGCTCAGGGAATCCGAGACCATAACAGGATGATAGGGGTTGTATCCCTCTTCTTGGCCATTTAGACTCGGAGTTCGTGAAGCCGCTCCGTTCCCCCATATAATAGCACTATGATTCGAGGAGTCTGAAATCATAATGGGATTATAGGAGTTGTTGCATCCCTCATCCCGACTGTGCAAACTAGGCGTACATGATGCCTATTGATAGCCTTGCGATTGACCAAATCCCTCAAGGAAGTTCAAGTCAAATTCTACCAGAGACGGTAGTTCATCAGAAGTTGCTGGGGTACGGCTACTCCCTCTACTGGAGTAATGTGGCCCACTAACACGCGAGGTCTCATCCCTAAGACCAAGCGATCCCCGCCGACCCATATCGGCGGTATGTTTTATTTGGCATTCGTTGGCGGAATGCCCTTCTTCGCCACAATACTGGCAGTCTTGGACTTCATATTGGCATACCCACTCATCGTGCATGATTCCGCAATGATAGCAGTACCCTCGAGAGTCATGAGTTGCCATCTATACAAAGATGCACCCAGATCAGAATAAAAAGTATAAAATATACTTAAAGTGCGATATCGTGACATGACGGATCTTGAACCAGGTTTCTCAGACACATGCTCTGATACCAATTCTTTAACGCCCCGAATTTCTAAAACAAAGCTAAGTTAAAATTTTCATGAATTTAAATTTTTTTTTTCTTTGCAGCGGAACTTAGAAAAGCTTTTAGCAGCGGAATAAGACGATTGGTTGATATTTTGAAATGATATTTTTAAAACAAGTATTTGCAATAAAACTTCGGAAAATCGTCAACCAAAAGTATAAAAACCGACTTTCCACAAAGTGGTAAGTACGGGTCAAATCCTCAGGGAACAGGAATTAATCAAGATATTTTTAGAAAATTTAATTTATTAATTACAAATGTCAATCTACAATTATAAAGTTAATACAACTACAATTAATCACTAAAATGAAAATGAAACAGCACTAAGTCTTCTGCTCCACACCAAGGGTATTTCCGTCTTTTCGCCAATTATGCACTCTTCGTACTTGGACAATAACCCTGGAAACTAAATATACTTTTCAACCTCTTGGAAGATTCGACGACCGAGGGGATGAAGAAGAGCGGACCGTGGCTGGAGTTGGACGTTCCAAACAGTTTGAGAATGCTGGACTTCACCAAAAAACAACACCTTTGCAGCTGCTACACGTTGGAGATCCACCGAAGATGGAGTATGCGCCGATTCTCGATCGGAGGGTGTAGAAAGCCGGATGGAGGTAGGGCCGGCTCACCTTGTTGGTGTGTTTCGCACTCCCACACAAGGTTAGTAGTCTCCACCTCTGCTACACCTGCAAAGTACAAAAAAATGGTGAAAATACAGCAAGGAGAAAGAAAGAAATGCAGAGAAAACACAAAGGGAATCGAAATATGCTTGGAACCCAAGCATAGACCGGTCTTCAATGGCCAAAACGTGGGAGGATGGAGAGGAAGGAGCTGCTGGAGTAGAATCACTACAAGGGGCGTCCAAACAAAGCCAAAGACGCCTAGGGTTCTTCAAAAAAAACTATTTATAATTTAGACATTTTTCAGAAAGAAGGTTAAAAAAATAAAATTTGCTAGGCGCCACTTTCTGGGGGGTTTTCTGCAAAACTTTTTGAATTGGATATGGATCGGCGTGTGGGTTGGGTTTTGGGCTTTCTAAGGGTTGATCCAAAGTTCAAATAACCTAATTGGGTCGGATATGGATCTGATTCACCTCAAAATTCGTGCCCAAACACTGAAATAGCCATAACTCTTTCATTTTAACTCTGATTTTTCTGAAATTCGAATCATAACCCCTTACTATCAAAATACTTCTAAACATGGGTTTAAAACCTTAAACTTAATACAAAATGCATGAAAAACTTATTAACATGATGTGCATTTCATGCATCATCAAATACCCCCATGCTTGAATGTTTGTTAGTCCCTTAACAAACCCTAATTATGCTCTGCAACGAAGACAAGAAATGCTAAGCATGAATGCATAAAACTAACTCACTTTCGTAGGAATCACAGTTGCATTTAGCGTATGCAACAAGCCCTTTAAACCCCTAGCTTACACTAATGGACGAGTAAGGTCTCGTGAGGGTTTGCAGAGATGCTACCCACAAACATCAATGGAATGCGAGGATGATTTTTCCAAAATATTAGGCTCTTAAGAATGCAGTTGTAATAAATATTTCATGTAATTGACATTCTCAAAACAGTTTAAAAATCTCATGCCACCACAGTAAAAATTCTTTTCCTTCACCTTTCTAATATTGTAGCTAGTTCATGATTTTTCTCCGAAAGTCAAGTATTCTCATGTTTTACTCATTTATTCTCACTTGTATATTTTCTGCACAGTAATACACATATATGCCTAAGCAATGAAAATTTTCTCATTCCGCACATTCTTTTTCTTTCATTCATTTTTCACCCTTTTTCCAATTTGTTCTCTTAAGCATTCTTCTCACATGAGCACTATTTCGAATAGTCAGTTTTCGTGACCCGTGTAGCGAGCTTTGGGTCATTGACTCCAAAGTCGGCCGACCTTAGGGCACTAGATACAAAGTATCCCTCAGACTTAATTGCTCGAGTCATTAGACCTTCTATTCTAATAGTTTACGTATAGTCTTCCTCTCGTCTTGTGCAATGTCTCTATCTCTTAGGCTTTCTATGCAGTCCATGTAACAAGCTTTCAAACCGGTGGCTCCCAAACCAGCTGGCTTTGGGGCACCAGGTGTAAAACACCCTTCAGATTCTACTTACTTGAACTACAAAGGCCACAGATATCAACTAGACAAGAAGATGATCTCCTTCGTTATCCTTTTCGTTAAGATACTCAAACATTTCATCTCGTGTCTGAGTTCCACTACTAGGATTCACGAAGACATCAACAACTAAACGTAGCTCTACTCTTTTAAACTCATTTTTCAAACACATCTTTCCATTGCTTATTTCTTTCACAAAACATACTGTGCATACTTATACTAAAATGATTCAAAATTTTCTAACAATCAAATACTATCTTTTCTTTGAATTTTCTCATAAACAACTACTCTATTTGACTCAGTATAGAAAAAAAATTTTTATGGGTCTTAAAAATTTATAAACTGTTAGATTATGCCAAAAACAATCATATACGCTACAACTTGTTCTCAAATGCCTACTTTAATTACCAGTCAGAAAAAAATTTGACATTTTTGTGTGCGTGCATCTAAACCATCCCCCCATGCTTGAATGACACTGTCCCTAGTGGCATACAAAATAAATAAAAATGTAATGCAAATGCACACTAAAAGACACTAACAAAAATATGGGAGAAAGGATAGATACAACCTGATTTGCTCTGAGCTTCTGAAGTTGACTTTCATCTGATCTTTGAATTCTTTGAAAGCTCTTCCATGCACCTGGTAACTGATACACTAAGTGTTAGATTCATCCTGTATACATCAAAACAAATGTTAGCACATATGAAATGAAATACTGAATAAAGAAAAATACTGAAATGAAAAATAAACTAGTGTACATATTATACATCCCTCTGGTTGAATCCTCATGCCTTTATGAGATGCACTATCTCACACTCACCATCCTGCAAGGAATCTGAAACAAAGGGCTTCAATCTTTGCCTATTCACCTTGAATGTACCTTGGGTCATAGGATCGAATAATGTTACTGCTCCATGGGGAAATACTTCTTTCACAATATAAGGACCTGTCCATCTCGATCTCAATTTCCCTGGGAATAAATGCAAACGAGAATTGTATAGCCACACTTTCTGATCTGGCTCAAACACTTTCCTGACAATATGCTTATCATCAAATGCTTTCGTGCGAGCTTTGTATAATTTGGCATTCTCATACGCATCATTCCCGAGTTCCTCTAATTCTGAGAGCTGCAGTGCTCTCTCTTTGCCAGCCTGGGTGAGGTCAAAATTCAATTTCTTGATAGCCCAGTACGCTCTATGCTCTAGCTCGACAGGAAGATGGCATGCTTTCCCGAATACAAGGCGATACGGGGACATGCCAATGGGAGTCTTAAATGCAGTTCTATATGCCCAAAGTGCATCATCTAAGCGCTAGGACCAATCCTTGCAGTCCGGACGAACTATCTTTTCTAAAATTCGCTTAATCTCCCTATTGGACACTTCAACCTGTCCACTAGTTTGCGGATGATACAGAGTGGTGAATCTATGATTGACAGAATATCTTCTCAGCAGAGAAGCTATCTGTACATTCCTAAAATGCTTGCCACCATCGCTAATCATCGCACGTGGCACACCAAAACGACTGAAAATGTTGTGCTTAATGAACTTAAGCACTACTCTATGATCATTGGTCTTGGTTGCCACAGCCTCGACCCATTTGGACACATAATCAACCGCCACCAGAATGTATAAATTTCCGCATGAAGGAGGAAATGGTCCCATGAAATCAATGCCCCAAACATCAAAAATATTGACTATCAAAATCGGAAGCAAGGGCATCATGTCCCTCTTGGACATGTTCCCAATCTGCTGACATTGAAGGCATCGCCTACAGAACTCATGAGCATCCCTGTGGAGTGTGGGTCAATAAAATCCTGACTGCAAAACCTTTGCAGTCGTCTTCCTACTACTAAAATGCCCTCCACAGGCTAAAGAATGGGAAAAATTCAGAATGGATTGGTACTCCTCCTCCGGAACACATCTCCTAATGATTTGATCTACACAGTATTTGAACAACTCTGGTTTATCCCAATAATAGTGCCTCACCTGAGATAGGAATCTCTCACGCTCATTCTTGTTCCAATGCTCAGGTATCTGCCTCGAAACCAGATAGTTCACAATATCTGCAAACCAGGGTAACTGCGGTGTACTGATTGACATGATCTGCTCGTCGGGGAAAGAATCACTGATCGGCCTCTGATCCTGCGTGGTCTCCACTATCAGTCTGGATAGGTGATCTGCTACTACATTCTCGCTTCTCTTCTTATCTCGAATCTCGAGATCAAACTCTTGCAGTAGTAGAACCCAACGAATCAATCTCGGTTTGGTGTCTTTCTTATTCAACAGATATTTCAATGCAGCATGGTCAGAATAGACAACCACCTTCGAACCGAGTAAATATGACCTAAACTTATCCAATGCGAAAACTACGGCAAGTAGTTCCTTCTCTGTCGTAGTATAATTCATCTGAGCATCAGACAAAGTTCTACTCGCATAGTAGATCACATAGGGCTTCCTATCAACGCGTTGTCCTAAAATAGCCCCCATAGCATAATCAGATGCATCGCACATAATCTCAAATGGGAGAGTCCAATCTGGAGGTCTCAAAATGGGCGCAATAATCAAGGCTCTTTGAGAATCTCAAAGGCCTTCATACAATCCTCACCAAAAACAAAGGGCTGATCTTTCTCCAATAAAGTGCAAAGCGGTTATGAGATTTTACTGAAATCTTTTATGAACCGCCTATAAAACCCCGCATGCCCTAAAAATGATCGAATCTGTCTCATAGAGGTGGGTGGAGTCAAACGGGAGATGAATTTCACCTTCGCTCTGTCAACCTCAATGCCTCGCTTGGACACAATGTGTCTGAGCACAATCCCCTCCTGGACCATAAAATGGCTTTTTTCCCAACTAAGGACAAGATTTGTCTCCGCACATCTACTCAGTACTCGAGTAAGTTTTTGGAGGCAATCTTCAAATGAAGAGCCATACACTAAAAAATCGTCCATGAAAACTTCAATCACATCATCAATCATGTCCGAGAAGATAGCAAGCATGCACCTCTGAAAAGTAGCCGAGGCATTACAGAGCCCAAACGGCATACGTCTAAACGCGAAGGTGCCATAAGGACATGTAAACGTGGTCTTCTCCTGGTCGTCAGGATGGACAACTACCTGATTGTATCCTGAATATCCATCTAGAAAGTAGTAGTAGCTCTGCCCTGCGAGTCTCTCTAAAATCTGATCAATGAATGGCAATGGGAAATGATCTTTCCTAGTTGCCACATTCAGCTTCCGATAATCGATACAAACTCGCCATCCTGTGGTGGTTCTCATCGGAATTCTCTCACCCTTCTCGTTCTCAACCACAGTGAGTCTTGACTTCTTCGGCACAACCTGAATCGGACTGACCCACTGGCTATCAGAAATAGGGTAAATGATTCCTGCATCCAACCACTTCACCACCTCGTTCTTCACTACTTCCTTCATGTTGGGATTTAGCCTTCTCTGCATATCCCTAAATGGCTTGATTTCCTCATCACAATGTATTCTATGCATGCAGAATGAAGGATCAATCCCCTTCAGATCAGCAACTCCCCAGCCAATCGCTGCCTTGTGCTCTCGGAGAATAGTCAGCAATCTTTGCTCTTGCTTTTCAGTGAGCAGGGACGAGATGATGACAGGCAGAGTCTCCTCATCTCCGAGGTACGCATACTTGAGTGAATCCGGTAAGGGTTTCAACTCGAGTTTCGGAGGTGACTCGATCGAGGATTTGGCGGGGGTCTCCGCAAGTGGTGGGAGAGTTTCAATGACGGCTCCCCAAGGTAGTCTCTCTGACGATACTCTAGACACATCTACACTATCTACACCACTATTCTTCTCTATATGGTACAAATCTAAAGAATCCTCAGTAATATACAAATCGGGTTGCTCCTCCACTAACTCATGTGCAATATCTACATGAAAGCAGTCCATGTCTCCTGCTGGACCCATCGCGGCATTGAAAATATTCAGCTTGACTTTCCTATTGCCGAATGAGAGATCCATGGCTCTGGTCCTACAGTTGATGCACGCATTGGCAGTCGCCAAGAATGGTCTGCCTAAAATGATCGGAGTCTGATGCTGGCTGTCTACTCCTTCCATATCAAGAATAATGAAATCGACTGGGAAATAAAAGTCATCCACCTTAACTAGCATGTCCTCCAAGACACCTCTCGGTACCTTGACAGAACGATCTGCCAGCTGCAGTGTAATCGGAGTCGATCTCATCTCTCCTAGCCCGAAAGAATCAAAGAAATACCTGGACAGAATGTTCACGCTTGCTCCAAGATCGAGCAATGCGCGTTCTATCCGGATGTTCTCTATAGTACAAGCAATGATAGGGGCTCCAGGGTCCTTGAGCTTTGGTGGTGTCTGATGCTGAAGTACTGAACTCACCTGCTCAGTCAGATGGACCCTGTTAGGAGCTCTCTCTCTAGATTTACGCTTCTGTGTACATAGTTCCTTCAGGAATTTGGCATATGCCGGCACCTGTTGAATCGCATCGAGCAAAGGTAAGTTGATCTGCACATGCTTGAATATGTCAAGCATGTCCTGGATCTTCGCACCTTGCTTCCCTCTATATCGAGGAGACTCTAATGCTTTGGGATAGGGTGATGGGGGAGTATACTCGGGTGGTTCCTTCTCTTTGTGAGAAGTCTCACTCCTATCCTTCTGCAAAGAAGATGAAGATGATGATGAAGGTAATGAAGATGATGATGGGGATGGGGATGATGATGATGGCTGAGCCGACGTAGGTGAAACAATGGTCTCTGGCTCCTCTATCCTCTCTCTACTCTCTCTTTCTCTACCCTCAATGTGATACTCACGTCCACTCCTCAGGGTCATAACAGATTTGGCCTGCTGCTGTGTCTCAGTATGAAACAGGCCTCCAGTCATCTGGTCCTTGCCCTTCGGGTTCATGACAGCCTGACTCGGTAATGTATCCTCTGGTCTCCTACTGATAGCCTCAGCTAACTGTCCCATTTGCGACTCTAACTTCGCAATGGACTGCGTATGTGAGCTCAATATCTGGCTACACTTATCAAAGGCATTCTGATTAGAGGTTTTCACCTCTTGGAATGCCTGGAGCAGTCCCTCCTCAAAAGATGTCTGCGGGGCAGACTCTTGCTGAATCGGGGGAGTGACTGAAGAAGAAGAAGACTGAGAATAGTTTGGTCTTTGAAATGACTGAGTAAAAGATGGCTGCCGAACTGGCTGAGAGGATGTAGGCATCTGCATGGAAGACTGTGGATTCTTCCATGAAAAATTGGGATGGTTACGCCAACCCGGATTATATGTCGATGAAAATGGGTTATTCGGCGGTCTGACGAAACCCTGAGCTGCCTGAACTTGTTCTTGAACAAATTCAGGGTACTGAGATGCCGAAGGGCACTCAGTGATATCGTGTGCCGGACTGGCACAAAGAGTACACGCTTGCTGAGTAGTGGATGGTCCTGAGAGAAGCTGGTCCATCTTCTGAGCAATCATGTCTACCTTGCACTGTAGTGCAGTAGATGGACCAATCTCAAGAACACCAGCTTTCTTCTGAATGCTGGGTGTGGCTCTATTCGAATGAGAGCTCGAAGCATGGTGAAGGGAATTCTCTGCCAATGTATCAAATAACCTCCATGCTTCATCCTCGCTCTTCAGCATGAATGTCCCTCCACATGAAGAGTCGATCATCTGATGATTCTTGTCAGACAATCCATCATAGAAGCTCTGCACCAGTTGCCATTTCGGCACCTGATGATGGGGACATTTCCTGAGGAGATCCTTCATTCTCTCCCAGGTCTCATGAAAGCGCTCACCATCTAGCTCTGAAAAGCTAGTGATGGCTCTACGATATTGATTCGTACGACCAATGAGAAAGTATTTCCGAAAAAACTCCTGTTGCAATTGATCCCAGGACTCTATTTCTACAGAATCTAAGGACTTTAGCCAATACTTGGCTTTGTCCTTCAATGAAAAGGGGAATAGAGTCAACCTCAAAGCATCATCATCGAAATTTTGTATCTTAACAGTAGAACAGATTTCGAGGAATTCATCTAAATGTCTGTAGGGATCTTCATGACTAAGGCCATAAAAGGATGGAAACATCTGAATAATGCTGGCCTTAATCTCGTAATGAGGTGCTCCTACATCGGGTCTCCGAATGCAGGATGCCTGAACATAGTCTGTGGGAATGAAGTATTCCCGCAGAGGACGTGGATGAACTGGGGGTGCAGGTGGAGGATCCATGTCAGCCATTGTTGTCAAACTTCGATGAGAATGTAAAATTCTCTTTGGGTTGTCAACAAATGGGTGTAATGGAGTTCCTAAACCTCGTCGCCCCTGCATACACTGGTACTAAGACCAGATGTAAGCAAACGACCTAAATCTAGATCTAAACTAACACAAGTACTAAAATGTAAATAAAACAAATAACAGTACTAATAAACAGATATGCTATCTAGCTATGTCAGAATGCTATAACTAAATAAAGAAATAACAAAGTAACTATTCTAAAATAGTAAAACAAATAAATACAGGAAATCACAAACTATGTTTTTCTAAAACTCACCTGTCTAATCGCTCCTTGCAGAATGAAAATTAAGTGAATCCTAGAAAGAACAGTACGTGAATCCTATATTTACTAACTATGTTAATCCTATATTCACTTACTAATCCTACTAACTAAAAAGAAAACAACTAATTAACTAACTAAAACAAATTAATAAATCAAACTCTAAGAAATAACGTAATTAATTCGCCGTTCCCCGGCAACGGCGCCAAAATTTGGTTGATATTTTGAAATGATATTTTTAAAACAAGTATTTGCAATAAAACTTTGGAAAATCGTCAACTAAAAGTATAAAAACCGACTTTCCACAAAGTGGTAAGTACGGGTCGAATCCTCAGGGAATAGGAATTAATCAAGATATTTTTAGAAAATTTAATTTATTAATTACAAATATCAATCTACAATTATAAAGTTAATACAACTACAATTAATCACTAAAATGAAAATGAAACAGCACTAAGTCTTCTGCTCGACACCAAGGGTATTTCCATCTTTTCGCCAATTATGCACTCTTCGTACTTGGACAATAACCCTGGAAACTAAATATGCTTTTCAACCTCTTGGAAGATCCGACGACCGGGGGGATGAAGAAGAGCAAACCGTGGCTGGAGTTGGACGTTCCAAACAATTCGAGAATGCTGGACTTCACCAAAAACCAGCACCTTTGCAGCTGCTACACGTTGGAGATCCACCGAAGATGGAGTATGCGCCGATTCTCGATCGAAGGGTGTAGAAAGCCGGATGGAGGTAATGCCGGCTCACCTTGTTGGTGTGTTTCGCACTCCCACACAAGGTTAGTAGTCTCCACCTCTGCTACACCTGCAAAAGTACAGAAAAATGGTGAAAATACAGCAAGGAGAAAGAAAGAAATGGAGAGAAAACACAAAGGGAATCGAAATATGCTTGGAACCCAAGCATAGACCGGTCTTCAATGGCCAAAACATGGGAGGATGGAGAGGAAGGAGCTGCTGGAGTAGAATCACTGCAAGGGGCATCCAAACAAAGCCAAATACGCCTAGGGTTCTTCAAAAAAAACTATTTATAATTTGGACATTTTTCAGAAAGAAGGTTAAAAAAATAAAATTTGCTAGGCGCCACTTTCTGGGGGGTTTCTGCAAAACTTTTTGAATTGGATATGGATCGGCATGTGGGTTGGGTTTTGGGCTTTCTAAGGGTTGATCCAAAGTCCAAATAACCTAATTGGGTCGGATATGGATCTGATCCACCTCAAAATTCATGCCCAAACACTGAAATAGCAATAACTCTCTTATTTTAACTCCGATTTTTCTGAAATTCGAACTATAACCCCTTACTATCAAAATACATCTAAACATGGGTTTAAAACCTTAAACTTAATACAAAATGCATGAAAAACTTATTAACATGATGTGCATTTCATGCATCATCAACGATAATGAGTCATCGGTTTTAGAAAACTTCGAGCACGTTGCAGGTATGTGGCCAAGCAACTCATTGACCACCAAAGTGTTCCATTTTATCGAAAACCACATTACAACACTACTGCTTAGAAAAGCAGTGTAGGTTCAATAAAAAGAAAGCAATACAACTCTGTCTAGAGAAACCCTGGAACTCGATGCCGCCTTGCTCCGCATATCGCAACGCAGGTTCAACACCTGAAATCCCCATAACACGGGGTCAGAACCACTGAAGGTCTGGTAAGTAAGCAAACACCTATCTATTCAACTCAAGTAAATGCATAGACCACTCAGGGTCTCAGTTCGTAATACGACGCTCAAGCCTCCATGACTTAGCGTATATCGCAAGAGCCTCCTCAGGGCTATGAGTTGAACATCTACGCAAGTCTTCATGACTTTGCATAAGCCTCTTCAGGGCTGTGAGTTGGAATAACCGCTTAAGTCTTTACGACTTAGCTTTGACCTCTTCAGGGTCACGAATGGATGTCTAACTCAAGCCTTTATGCTTGGCACATCCGTATCCTACGAATCTAAGGACAACTCTTCGAGCTTCGCTTAGTCGTACGGATATCAATGGGGTTCTTTCCCAATCGGTCCAGTAGTATACCAACCATGACACCTTCACAAAGGTTATGTAGGACTGACTCAACAACATTATTCACTCATACATTTAAAGTATCATTGTACCTATGCTAATGCTTTGTTTCGATAATTGCACCTCCCCCTGGGCTTAGGGGACTCATATCTGGGTGACAACGCGACGATCTGGGGGTTGATTATTCTATGTATTTTAGATACCCAGAAGCCTGTTGACCCCATCCCCCTAGTAGGATGGTACAGCATACCAGAAGAGATCCTTACTAGGTATCCGAATGCATTCTGCTACTGCAGTAGTTGGGTTCAATCCTTAGATATTTAAGGAAAACCATGACCTCCATACCTTTGAGTGACGAAGGCCATCAATGAACTCTATCAGGTTCGGGTGAAATATATGTCACTCAAGGCTGCGCCATCACCGTCTTCCTCGGTGAGAAATTCTGAAAGGGGCCTGCCGGTCTTACAATTACTTGACGAACATTGCATGCCTATAGGGCAGCCTTTGAGAAGTATGTACCCAACCCCAATCAACCACACGGCTTTCACCGTGGAACAACAGTTTTATTCATATGCATGCTTAACTCTGCTCTCGACACTTCGGCCTTGACGAGCACTTCACCTCTTTCGGTGAAAACAACACACTCTGGCTCAACGGCCCTTACGAGTCTGGTTGTCTGATAATTCTCAATGAGCATGAACATGACTCGATCTCTACGGATCAGCTACTTGGCGTATTATTACGCAATGAGCTCAAGACCTCGTCAAGGAGCTACCACTACTTTGGCGCAACGGCTCTTACAAGTATGGTGCCCTTGCAGGTGTCAGGGAGACGAGTCATTCTGACATCGTTCCAACAAAAGGCATCGTTGTGCCACTTAACTGGTTCTGGCAGCTCTTTTGCCAACCATTCTGTCAGCACCTCCTCTGCTCTATCGGCAGTGGCGTGACGAACCTTTTTACATCGTAGAAGGCGTCCCATGAACTGGGCAGCACTCCTGCTACGTTCTTTCTGAGCTATTCTTAGCTCCTTCAAGAATTTCAGCAGCACTTCCTCTCTTTAACGAAGAAAGCGTGTGTTTTCTTTTATCCATTTCAGCGGCATCTCCCCTCTTTGGCGGGAAATCGCTACGCTTAATTCGGGAAATGGATGTGCACTGTTGTGCGTAATTTGCATCCATCAAGGTTGCAGGAACCCTGGTTCATAGCCAGGCCATACGTAATTAACTTAGTCTTTACGTAAAGAGCATTTTGCCAAAAAAAACTGAAGCCTTTCCAATAGGGGCTTCATTCGTCAAGCAGAATCTTGAACGAAGAGCGATAAAGGAATCGCATGGGCGATTTGGAGTTTGATCTCCATTTAAACGCTCATTTACGCGCCATATATGTAGTATAAGCAGAAGCCTGTGCTTTATACAGCGGCGGCGTAAAGGAAATGCATATACTATTGTTCAGGGTGTGTAACTGAACGAAATATTCTACATATATAACAAAACAGAAGCCTTGGCATCGTTCGACGCGACGGCGTAAGTAAATGCATAATCGGAAGTGCAGTAATCGGAAGTGCAGAAAACAGGGAGCCTTGGCATCATACGACGTGACGGCAAAGGTAAATTGCATAGCCTGTGCGATATAGGACGCGTCGGCAGAATCAGCAGATATACACCTAGATCTGTATCCAACGATAGTTACGAGGCGAGCGAGTGAACACCGAAGTGTCCTACAGGGCTCAACCAAGAACTAGGGCGAGATACTATTTTTGAAGAACGCATATACTATGCATTCGAACATATATATCCGACGATAGTTACGAGGCGAGCGCGTGAACACCGAAGTGTCCTAGAGGGCTCAACCAAGAACTAAAGCAAGATACTACTTCAGAAAGTATATGCTATATACAAACAATCAAATGCTTGAGATAGAGGGATTAATGAAGCGAACTTACTTCAAATCGTGGAAGAAACGGCTCTGATTGCTTCAAACGCTTCGAACGAGGCTCGACTTCGAAAAATGATCAACTTCGAACTTCGGACGAAAAATGACTTGGACTTTGACTTTGAACCAAACCATGTTCAAATCAAGTCAACTAGGTTTGGACTTAGGTCAAGTAGGTTCAGACCTAGGTCAGGTGGGTTAGGACCAGGTCAGGCAGGCTCAGACCAGGTCAGGTGGGCTAGGCTAGGTAGGGGAGGTTTGAGAAAAGGAGGAGAGAGAGAGGGGTTGGCAATTTTTAAAGATAGGGGGGCTCCTTTATTTATAGATTCTGAAACTTGGGCCCCAAGTTTCAGAATCCCCTTTTTACCCTTGGCTATTCCGGAAATTCCAAGAGGTTCCTTGGAGTGGGGTCCACTTGGATATTTCCATGGGATATTTTTGTGGGTCACACCAGATATTTTCTGAGGAATATTTCTGTGGGTCCCACCAATATTTTCGTGGGTCCCGCAAAAATTTCGGGTTTTCGGCGATTTTTTTCCGAAAAATTCTGAGTACGCCATTCCCTTCGTATTGACGTAACTAAGAAAGTTGGCTCGCAGGAATCCATTGATTTTGTTCAGATAGGAAGTTATGGCTTCCAGAGTGTTTGAGCATATATTCGCGAATCGACGAATATCTTAAGTATAACTGGCTCGCAGGAATTGATTCGTTTCGCATTCTGAGGAAAAATGTTATTTTTACCGGTAAATGCCTCATAAATTTTATTCAGATATTTTCTAAAAAATTGCGGGTCTTACAGTCAAAACACCATATTATTTTGTTTCTGTTTAGGGTATATCACACAAGAGTCTACACAACACAAGGTTCACTGCTCGAAGACTCCAACTGAGCCCACAGCAAAACATTTCAATATCCATACCCTATGGTGTTCAATTTCCTTTCCTTTTGTTTCATAGGGTAAGTGCACCTAATGTGCTTACCGATGCCTCAAGCAATGTACCTCCTCAGGATACACACTACTCAGTACACTGTCAGGATGTGCCAAGTGCAAAGTGTAAGAGTATCACATTTTTCTATCTTTTGCACAAGTATAAATAACAGAGGCAGTTGCATAATATGCGATAACTAAAAAGCACTAACTTGCATACTTCAGTGTAAAGATTGCATTTAACTATGCTTTCATATGTGGTTCAACACACTTACATGTTTATGGTGAAATCTGGGATATTCCCATCTTATGGGAACAACATTAGCTATTTCCACGGTATGGGGTGTCGCGCCAGCAGACCCGAAACAAAGATAATTAAACAACACTTGTAAATTCAACGTAGTTTTCAAGCATGTGGATGTGCAATAGTGTTCGTCTGTATACTTAACTAGGTCGTTGCACGTGAATCAAGGCATAAGGATTTTCCTTACGTAGTACGACACACTTACGAGTCGAAGATGATTTCTAAACTTAACCCATCTAATGGGTATAACATTGGCATTACCATGGTTTGGGGTGTCGCACCCGCGGACCCTAAACAAACCGTTTGTCCAAAACGAACGTAGGACAGCACTAAGGAATTCATACTTAGCTCGAAGTATGGAATCATCTGAGAAAATATTTGGACAGGACAAGAGAGTCATGTGTTTTAATACACCTACATATATTCATATGTACATATATATATCAACACTTTCAAACATACTCGACGAGGCAAATACATATGTATACGTATATACATATATATATATATATACACACATTCACATTTACATATATATATATATGAAAAGCTTACTCGAACCCGGTGCATCCCAAGGCATGCACTCATGCCAAACTTATCCGAAGTGCGAGGAGGGTGCAGGGCAATACAAAGGCTAGCTTGAACCTAATAGGGTTCGGCTCGAAGTAGGTGCGAGCTAGTTTTTGATAGAAACGTGTTGACAGCCACAATAGTGGCATTACGGGGCTGCAAGCGTGCCAACACAAAGATCCGCACATTTGCTGCCACAAGAGCTCCAACTCAACATTGGTCTGTTCCATTGGACCAGACTGTCGTGCACACTAAACAGGGTCTGGTTCTACTATGGTTCGGACCCGATCGCCAAAAGGGTTCGGTTGGGGCTGGTTCAAGTCCACAACATGGGTCAATCGGCTAACATAGTGCAAAAGGGTGCCAAGAGTTGATCAAGGTGTCTGGTCCCTAGGACCCAACAGCTGCTAAAACGGATTAGGGTTTGAACTTTTCCTGCTCAGACCCGAGCCTAAGGTGGCTCAGCCGAAAGAGAGACCCGGGGGTGTCAAGCACTAAGTGGCTGGCACCCGGCTCCCAGGTGGAGCCGCGGCTAGCACTAGATGATAGCTAGGCTGCCAAAGGGTTCAGGTATGAACCTTGGTTCAGACCTGCACCCACTAGGTGCTAACCGATTGCCATGGGTGCACAACACCCAAGTGGTGCGCACCCAGCTCCATCCAAGGAGAAAACGGGCTAGGCTAGGTTTGCGCTAAAAAATGGTCAAACCGGCTATAGTGCGGGTCCGAACCCCTGGTTCCGACCGGCACCCTAGCCCAAGCCGAAGTACCAACAATAAATGAGGCATTAAAATATATATATGACACCGAAATATACATATATATTATACAAAAATTTCTTTTGAAAGCTTTTGCTGGGCGCGAGGGCCACCCGCATGGCACCCGGCTCAACCCAAAGTGCAGTTGGTTGGACAAAGGGTCTGGTCCGTTGGACCAGGCCGTGCCATCACTAAGGCCAAGGACCAGATCCTAAGGCTCACATCCAAACGGATGGAAGGAGTTGGGCGCCTGCCATGTGCCGGCCCCAACCCACAAACAGAACCCGGTTGGTCATGCGCCAACCGTGAAATCCCCCCCAAAAAAAGAAAGCAAAATTGCTGGGGCCACGGCTTCCCTCAGCAATCCGAGTTGGGTCACTCTATGACCCAAGCCAACCCCCATGGCTGAAGCTCCAGTCCCATCGACTTGGGACTAAGCTTAGCCCATCACTACCAAGCACGAGAGTTAAAGGTAAGGGCGTCGGCTACAGCGCACGGCTGGCCTACATGCACCCCAAACAAGCTCTAAACGAGCTGGGTGCGTGCTGGATGGGCCCAGCTCACCCAGCCTTGGCTTCAAGGTTCAAGAACAAGCCAAAACCGAAAGAAGAAAGAGTAAAAACATTCATTACAGCATACTAATCAGAAATTACATGCTTTGGCAAAGAAAGGCTGAAAACACACTTAGAAGAAGAGAGAAAAAAAATAGAGGAAGCCTATTTCAAAACATGCAGCCATTAGGGAATAAAAACCAACATGAACACCCATAGAGAAAATACTTTTTTTCTAGAGCTAATCCACCTCTTTGAAGCATGCACGCATGGAGTGCATTGCTTCGTGGGTTTCATATATATCGAAGTCCTTGAATCACAAAAAAAAGAAAAAAGAAAGGTTGAGACTTCACCTTGGTTGGAGAGGGAAGGAAGTGCTAGTTGCAGCTCTCTCCTTCAAGAGACACCCACGGCTGGAAGTAGGAAACAAGAGAGGAGAGAGGAGGTTTGGGAGAGAGAAGAGAGAGAGAGGGTCCTATGAAAAATCGCCCAACAAGAGAGCCAATTTTTTTCTAAAGGGTCTTATAAGGGTTTGAGTGGGAATGAACGACTATGATTTACCCCTCCAAGATGGAGGGCTGGGGTGCTCCACGCCCCGCTATAGCCAATGCATGTCATGCTTTTAAACTTTTTAGAAAAACTTTCAAAAATGCCATTTTGAAAAGCCATTAAAACTTCAAAAATTTACAAGGGGGCACCCTTGGCTGCCACCTGTTATCGTCGCAAAATTTTTTCCCACCTTCCCTTCCTTGCGGAAGAGAGAGAGAGGGAAATGGTTTCGTGCTTCAAACTTGACCGGATTTTGGAAAATGTTTTGAAATACTCGCCTCCGTTTTGAAACTGCGGGAAAATCCATGGGATGGGGCTCGACCTGTCGGTACGAGGTTCGACCGTTCCTGCCACCTTTAACAGGGGTAATCGAACCAAGGACCAAAATTGTGCTTGACTTAGTGAAATCATCGAAATTATGTTCTATCCTAAATGCACAGAGAATTCATGCATGTGCTATGAAATTTTGGAAAATGGAAGTAGGAAAAACATGATGTATGCTTGGAAAACATTTGGAATTGAAAAGCCTTTCTCAGGAAAAGATGGAAATCAATCTATCAGGAAAACTCAGACGAAGAAGGTTTGAAATCTCGAGAAAGTTTATAAAGAGTTGGAAAATCTTGAAGAAGTAAGAATCTCGAGAAAATCTTGAGAAAGTTTATAAAAACTTGGAAAACCATGAAGAAATGAGAATCTCAGGAAAATTTTGAGAAAGTTGATAAAGACTTGGAAAACCATGAAGAAATGAGAATCTCAGGAAAATTTTGAGAAAGTTGATAAAGGCTTGGAAAACCATGAAGAAATGAGAATCTCAGGAAAATTTTGAGAAAGTTTAGAAAGACTTAGAAAACCCTAAAGAAATGAGAATCTCAGGAAAATTTTGAGAAAGTTTAGAAAGACTTAGAAAACCCTAAAGAAATGAGAATCTCAGGAAAACTGTAGGAATTCTTTAAAAAAAAATGAACATTTGAAAAGGAAAGCACTTGTTGGAAAAACTCAGACTTTGAGAATTTTCTTAAGAAAAGGATGGAAAATTTATAGGAAAAATTCATTGGAAAAGGAAATTTAGAACTTAGGAAATTGAAATCCTGAGAACCTTGTTTTTGGAAAGGTCTGAAAATCAACCTTGAGAAAGATGAGAAATTCCTTTTGAACAGAATCTTAAGAAAATACCATTTCCAAGGAAAATCATAGGAAAACTTTGATTTGGGAAATCCAACTCCGAATATAATCATAGTTTCTTGAGAAATCGATTCCAAGAAGTGAAAGTTTCTTGAGAAAATCATGAGAAAAACAAATGATGCAGATGATTTGAATGAATGAATGCACTTTTGAAAAGATTTCTGAAAAATTTGTTGGAAAAATGTGGATTAAGCCAAAGTAAATCCTTCACACATTCTGACTGTGGCCATGAATATATTCAGGGTTTATTTGAGTTAATTCACAATATTTTGAAAACATTGGAAATATGAGGTGCATTTTCAAGATAGCCTAAGAGTGTATGCTCAATGTGACTGGTAGAGAGATGATGGATCTGGGTCTCGTCCATATTCTGACTGGGGCCGTAAATATGGACTCCACCGAGTTCATCAACTCTCTAAGAGTTGGTGCACGTGCCATTCGTGTTCATCCACGGTGAATTTTGAAAATTTAGATATATGCATCATAGAATCAAGATAATATAAAAATCAAACTATATGAGATGCATCCTAATCTAAGCAGTAAAAGTAAATATTATTCCAAATTTGATTATTACATCTCTGACATAAATAAATGAAATACATAGTGTAGAAAGAATCAGCATCCTCCAAATTTTCCTGCAAAATGAGAGTTAGTACCAGACAACCAAGAAAATGGGTATATATATATATCAAAATGCTAAAATTGGTGCTAAATGACATGTAACAATGGAGGTGTATTTGTATGAGAAAATAGATACGTGGATGCTCATATATGAAAACAAATATACATGAAGAGATTCATATATACATATATAGGTATATAAATACATATATATATATGTATATATAGATACATATGCTTATAATGGGGAAATCTGCATAACAAGTGAATTTCTATAGGTAAGGGATAAATGTAATCTAAAATGATATGCTAGGAATATGCAAATATGTTGTGGAATACATGCATATAATAGGGAATATATTTAATTATGGAGGAAAAGGCAACACATGACTGGAATGTGATGGATATCTACCTAGAAAATATCTACATGAATAAGCTATACATGATGTAGATGACTATGCAAAAGCTAATATATGCTAATCTACAGAAATTTTAGGCTGAAAGTATGTGGCTGAAAGTCATAAATAAAGAATTTATTCATTTTCCTGTAACCAGCTGAATTACAGTCATTCAGTTAGATTGATATAAATTGATGACTTAGGATAACTAAATACAAAATATGAGATAATAAGATGGGCATCATTCAAATAATGTATACAAGATGTTAGGTAGTCAATGGAATCAACACAAGTGCTTGTAATGAAGGCATGAAACCACAAACGCATGATGTAAGTGATAAAAAAAAATTCTGAAACATAATAAGTACAGGAACTAACATGATAATCTGCAAATATAGGATGTACACAATAGGATACAGGTAATGTGGTTAACACAAGGATTATTTCAGGTTAAACTTGAAGCTGAACACTTGCAAGAAGATAAGGAAGAAATAGGCAAATGCTCCCAGTTGAAGCTAAGGAAGCATGTGTCTAGTTAACCATGCTTTTAGACAATCCGTCATGACAGCCAGTTTTTTTTTTTTTAGGGACTTAAGATCATGAAGAAGAACACCCTGCCTGACCACCTAATTTTACTTTCTGTTGAATCCAATTGAACAATAAAAACTTCATTTGTCCTTTCACAGAAATGAGTAAATTTAGAGAAATACACTCCCATTTCCTGAATGTGTTTAGTTGTATGCCTGTGATAACACTTCTTTTTGAGTTGATTCCCTTCTTGGTCTTCTTTAGAACCACCATCCATATTACTACTACCACCAGACCTGCTCTCTATCTCTTTCTCACTTTTCAGGGAACTATCCCTCTCTTCTTTCTGAGAAACCAAGACTTGCACAACATACACACACACAACACAAAGCACTAAGAGACACAAGGCCTGTGCATGCTGTAAGACTTAAGGATATCAAACGAGTAAACTAAAGCCCCAAAAGCAGTGAATGTAATAACTCTACTCTCACCCATTAACAAAGAGTCCAAGCTTTATACTTACAGAGGGGGAACGACAATTTTGCAGATGCATACATGACATGAACAACTTCCAAAAAAAAAAAAACAAGTCTGCCTTGGGCCACCTTCATGATCTTTGGAAATTTGTACAATGACAAGCTTATTCTACACAGGCACGGAACAATCTTACTTGGGTTACTAAATTATTCACAAGAAATTAATAAGGGCCCTAACTATCAATAAGCTTCTGCAACCTGATATTGCTTCAATAGTTTTTTTTTTTTTTTAAACCATTGGCCCTTGTACGACTGCAACAAAGCCCAAAGACAAATCGTGCTAGCTAGAAATGAAGACTCCACTTTAAAATATGTAAGACTGTAAGAAAAGAACACAAAAGAAACCGCAAATTTTGTACCTCAAATGTCTTTGAAATTTCCTTGATCTGCTCAGCTAGCTCCTGCCGTTTCTGATTAGCGTAAATCAAAGGAGATGATGCCTCCTGGAATATGATTGCTGCAACCAAAACGCTGGCTGGGCTGAAGAAGAATGGCAGGATGGACAACAGCCGTTGGAGGTGGACAGCCTGTTGGATTTGTGTTTCCTTTTGCAGGTGGGATTGAAGAAAGAGGCAGCTGGCTGGAACCTTTTGCTGCTGGGGTTGAAGAAGATGGGAAAGAGCTGGTGGCTGGATCTTCAATGGGCTGAAGGAGATGGGAAAGAGCTGATGGCTGGATCTTCAATGCTAAATCCCCCCAATGAGGATCTTCCCTCACGGCAGAGCAGCCCCTGCAATAAGAAGGCAAATCCCACCAAATCAATCTGTTTTCCCCCCCCCTCTCGTGAATCAATAGCCCTCTTCTTTTAAAGACCTTCAGCCCCTTTTAAAAAAAATGCATTTTTCTTTCTCTTTTTGGGTTTCCGTTATGTTTTTTTTTTTTGAAAATTTTGTTGAAAATTTTGCAAAGGCGTGAAACCGATGCCTCATTATTTTGAAAACTTGCTGTTTTTAAAAGAGGTGCATCTTGGGTTTTTTTCAAAACTTTGTTTCATTTACCTAAGTTTTAGGTAAAAATCAAATTTATTATTTTTTTATTTTTTTTTTGGAAGTTCGGCTGTGCCATTTAAGGCTGCCTCCTTCTTAAAACAAAAATTATTTAAACAAATCAATAAAAAGGAATAAAATAAAAAAAAATGAGTATTGAAATAAATGAGAGGCTTTTATGGAAATGCCACCTCAATCTACTTTTAAAATCCTTTTGGAAAATAAAGTTTTATTTTGTTTTTTGGAAAATCTTTTATTTTCAATTGGGGTGCCACATGTGTGTGGGCCCACTATCTAAAAAAAATGAATAAACAAATAACATTAAGAAATTAAAAAGAAGAATTTGCAAATTGGTGCGATCTCCGGGTGGGTCCCGCTCCATTTATTTGAAAATAAAGACAGAAGAAATAAACTTCTTTTTTTTTTTGGAATTTTTATAATACGAGATAAAACTTTGTTTATTTTCAAGAATTTGGAGAAATTGGTTTTTCAGGGCAAAAATATGGATAAAGTAAATGTAAAAACAAATAAAAAATATTTGTAACGAGATTTAAAATCTTTTTGCAAAAAGTTTTGAGATAAAATCTTTAAAATCAATATCCAAATATCCAGATTGTTTTTCTTGAGAAAAAATTTTGTAATTCAAAGTCCTGGGGGTAAAATGGGAAAGATTGGCAATTTTGAAATCCCAGGGTTTTAAAAATCAATTTTGAAAAGTTTAAAAATCAAATCTGATTGACAATTTTGAAAATCAGGAGTTCTGGATCTCAAAATGACATGTTGTGCAGTGAAATGATGCAAAGTGTTCATGCAATGCGATGCAAAGACATGTTTCAGTGAAATGTCATTCTGAGCTTAGACTTGGAAATTCTAATTTTTTGTCCAGAAAGAGGATTTTGAAATTTTGCAATTTGAAGATGTCTCTGAACCTAATTATAGAAATTTTAGGCTCAAGAGTGAAATTTAGGACTCTCTGCAAAGTTAAATCTTGGAAAATGACCATTTTGCCCTTCATGGGTTTCGGAGAACCGAAATGGGGTGATTGAGGGCAATGTCATGGAGGTGAATGAAAATTTGTGGTGTTTACAGATGCCCCTCTTTGCTACTAAGCCGGATTATGGTCGAGCTTAGTGGCAAAGAAAACACACCAAATTTGGTCTATATAAAAATGCCCCAGTTAGAAGGATCTGACTGGGTATGAAGAAGTTAGCCCGAGGAAGATGGTAGATATGAAATGGAGAAATGAAGAGGAAAGACTCACTCTGTGAGAGTGAAATTCAGGTTTTTGCCCTTAACCTGGATGGGACATAAAATGCTTCGTATGGAACGAAGCTCAGGTTTGACCCTTAACCTGATTGGAGATTGAAAAATCTCATAGAAATGAGATTCAGGTTTGTACCCTTAACCTGATCGGGTGGAAAATGAAATACCTCACCCATTAACAAAGAGTCCAAGCTTTATACTTACAGAGGGGGAACGACAATTTTGCAGATGCATACATGACATGAACAACTTCCAAAAAAAAAAAACAAGTCTGCCTTGGGCCACCTTCATGATCTTTGGAAATTTGTACAATGACAAGCTTATTCTATACAGGCACGGAACAATCTTACTTGGGTTACTAAATTATTCACAAGAAATTAATAAGGGCCCTAACTATCAATAAGCTTCTGCAACCTGATATTGCTTCAATAGTTTTTTTTTTTTTTTAAACCATTGGCCCTTGTACGACTGCAACAAAGCCCAAAGACAAATCGTGCTAGCTAGAAATGAAGACTCCACTTTAAAATATGTAAGACTGTAAGAAAAGAACACAAAAGAAACCGCAAATTTTGTACCTCAAATGTCTTTGAAATTTCCTTGATCTGCTCAGCTAGCTCCTGCCGTTTCTGATTAGCGTAAATCAAAGGAGATGATGCCTCCTGGAATATGATTGTTGCAACCAAAATGCTGGCTGGGCTGAAGAAGAATGGCAGGATGGACAACAGCCGTTGGAGGTGGACAGCCTGTTGGATTTGTGTTTCCTTTTGCAGGTGGGATTGAAGAAAGAGGCAGCTGGCTGGAACCTTTTGCTGCTGGGGTTGAAGAAGATGGGAAAGAGCTGGTGGCTGGATCTTCAATGGGCTGAAGGAGATGGGAAAGAGCTGATGGCTGGATCTTCAATGCTAAATCCCCCCAATGAGGATCTTCCCTCACGGCAGAGCAGCCCCTGCAATAAGAAGGCAAATCCCACCAAATCAATCTGTTTTCCCCCCCCTCTCGTGAATCAATAGCCCTCTTCTTTTAAAGACCTTCAGCCCCTTTTAAAAAAAATGCATTTTTCTTTCTCTTTTTGGGTTTCCGTTATGTTTTTTTTTTTTGAAAATTTTGTTGGGATTTGAGATAAAATCTTTAGAAAAATCAATATCCAAATATCCAGATTGTTTTTCTTGAGAAAAATTTTTGTAATTCAAAGTCCTGGGGGTAAAATGGGAAAGATTGGCTATTTTGAAATCCCAGGGTTTTAAAAATCAATTTTGAAAAGTTTAAAAATCAAATATGGATTGACAATTTTGAAAATCAGGAGTTCTGGATCTCAAAATGACATGCTGTGCAGTGAAATGATGCAAAGTGTTCATGCAATGCGATGCAAAGACATGTTTCAGTGAAATGTCATTCTGAGCTTAGACTTGGAAATTCTAACTTTTTGTCCAGAAAGAGGATTTTGAAATTTTGCAATTTGAAGATGTCTCTGAACCTAAATATAGAAATTTTGAGGCTCAAGAGTGAAATTTAGGACTCTCTGCAAGGTTCAATCTTGGAAAATGACCATTTTGCCCTTCATGGGTTTCGGAGAACCGAAATGGGGTGATTGAGGGCAATGTCATGGAGGTGAATGAAAATTTGGGGTGTTTACACCACCCTACTCATCCAATTGGTTTTGAGTATTTGAAAATATTCAAAATAGTTTCAAAATTGCCATGGGGCGCCAGCCCCATGCTCTCCTTTTGGAAAAGACACCCCTCACGGTGGCCTTTGGGCTCCATCATGAGGTTTTGGAAATGATCAATGGCCAATAGAGGCCTAAGCTTTAAATCCATGCAAACTTATTTCAAAAATACCACCCAGCTGGTCCACCCTTGACCAGCTGGTCAACCATAGCCAAGGACGTCCACTAAAGGGGTCGCCCAATGGGTTTGGGTCCTCTAGTCGCTCCGGATTCAAATCCAAATCGCCTATTGTATACATTTCAAAACAATGCTTATTTAATGCATTAAAATAATAATTTAATTCCAACAAATTATTTTTTTCTCTTTATAACCTTAATTAACGTAGAATGGTTGATGCCTCTTGAGAAAATATTCTCTTGTTAGTTAAAATTAAGTGTTCTAAGATTCAGCTCCAAAATTAAGTCAAGACTCGTAATACACATGCACTGACGAGGTCCTTTCGTCATTCGGATCTCAAATTCGGGGTGTATCACTACAACCCTATTCCAAACTTACTCTAAAAAATTCAAAGGTTGATTCAGTCTGGATTTCCCGAAATTGCTCTATTTATATAAAATCACGCGATTTAACCCAGTTCTCAAAATAAGCAAATCTTCAGAAATTGCCAAAACATAAAAAGTCATTGATTTTCATATAATTACACAATATTCATGAAAATGAAAATCGTGGATCTTACAACTTAAGTTCATTAAGCACAACATTTTCAGTCATTTTGGTGTGTCACATGCCATGATCAGTGATGGTGGCAAGCATTTTAGGAATGTACAGATAGCTTCTCTGCTGAGAAGATATTCTGTCAATCATAGATTCACCACTCCGTATCATCCGCAGACCATTGGACAGGTAGAGGTTTCGAATAAGGAGATAAAGCAAATTCTAGAGAAGACAGTTCGCCCGGACCACAAGGATTGGTCCCAGTGCTTAGATGATGCACTTTTGGCATATAGGACTGCATTTAAGACTCCCATTGGGATGTCCCTGTATCACCTTGTATTCGGGAAAGCATGCCATCTTCCTGTCGATCTAGAGCATAGAGCATATTGGGCCATCAAGAAGTTAAGTTTTGACCTCACCCAGGCTGACAAAGTGAGAGCATTGCAGCTCTCAGAATTAGAAAAACTCAGAAATGATGTATATGAGAATGCCAAGTTATACAAAGCTCGCACTAAAGCATTTCATGATAAGCACATTGTCAGGAAAGTGTTTGAGCCGGATCAGAGAGTGTGGTTATACAATTCTCGTTTGCATTTATTCCAGGGAAATTGAGATCAAGATGAGAGGGACCGTACATTGTGAAAGAAGTGTTTCCACATGGAGCAGTTACATTACTTGATCCTAAGACCCAAGGTACATTCAAGGTTAATGGGCAAAGACTGAAGCCCTATATTTCAAACTCCTTGCAGAATTGTGAGTGTGAGATAGTGCATCTCACGAAGGCATAAGGATTTGACGAGAGGGATGTATCATATGTACATAGTAGAGTAATTTTGTTTTCATTTAAGTATTTTCTTTGATTCAATATTTCATTTCATATGTGCTGACATTTGTTTTTGGTTTATGCAAGATAAATCTAACATCTAGTGTATGAGAATCAATTACCAGGTATAGGGCAGAGCTTTCAGAGCATACATTGAGCAGATGAGCAGAAAATTATGCAATCAGATATGCATAGAATGCTGCAAAGTCAAGTCAATCAATTTCAAAAGCCCAACAAAGATCAGGTTGTATCTATCCTTTCTCCCATATTCATTTTCTTGTCTTTTAGTGTGCATTTGCATTACATTTTACATATTTTGTATGCCACTATAGACAGTGTCATTCAAGCACGGGGTGGGTGGTTTAGATGCACAAATTTTTTTTTTTATGTCTGGTAGCTAAAGTAGGCGTTTGAGAACAAGTTTGTAGCATATATGATTGTTTTTGGCATAATCTAACAAGTTAGAATTTTTTAAGCTCCATGTAAAAAAAAAATTCTCTGAACTGATTCAAATAGAGTAGTTATTTATGAGAAAATTCAAAGAAAAGATAGTATTTGATTGTTAGAAAGTTTTGAATCACTTTAGTATAAGTATGCACAGTATGTTGGGTGGGAAGAAATAAGCAATGGAAAGATGTTTTTGAAAAATGAGCTTAAAAGAATAGAGTTACGTTTAGTTGTTGATGTCTTCGTGATTCCTAATAGTGTAACTCAGACACAAGATGAAGTGTTTGAGTCTCTTGACGAAAAGGATAACGAAGGAGATCATCTTCTTGTCTAGTCGATATCTGTGGCCTTTGTAATTAGAGCAAGTAGAATCTGAAGGGTGTTTTACACCTGGTGCCCTAAAACCATCTGGTTTGGGAGCCACCGGTTCGAAAGCTTGTTACATAAACTGCATAGAAAGCCTAAGAGATAGATACATTGCACATGACAAGAGGAAGACTATACGTAAACTATTAGAATAGAAGGTCTAGTGACTCGAGCAATTAAGTCCGAGGGATACTCTGAATCTAGTGCCCTAAGGTCGTCTGGCCTGGGAGTCACTGACCCAAAGCTCGCTACATGGGTCACGAAACTGGATATTCGAAATAGTGCTCAAAGAAAAAGAATGCTCAAGTGAGAGAATTGAAAAAAGGTGAAAATTGAAAATCAAAAGAAAAAGAATGAGCTGAATGAGAAAAATTTCATTGCTTAGGAATATTTGTGAATTACTGTGCAGAAAATATACAAGTGAGGATAAATGAGTAATACATGAGAATACTTGACTTTCTGAGAAAAATTATAGATAGCTACAATTTTAGAAAAGTGAAGGAAACATATTTTTACTGTGTAAACACCCCAAATTTTCACTCACCTTCTTGACATAGCCCTCAATCAGCATATTTCAGTTCTCCAGAATCAATGAAGGGCAAAATGGTCATTTTCTGAGATTGAACCTTGCAGAAAGTCCAAAATTTCATTCTTGAGCCTCAAAATTTCTATATTTAGGTTCAGAGACATCTTCAAACTGCATATTTTCAAAATCCTTTTTTGAATAAAAAGCTAGAATTTCCAAGTCCTGTCTCAGAGTAGCATTTCTTGAAACATGTCTTTGCATAGCATTGCATGAACATTTCATATCATTTCACTGCACAGCATGTCATTTCGAGGTCCAGAACTCCTGATGTTCAAAATTGTCAATCCAGATTTGATTTTTAAACTTTTCAAAATTGATTTCAAAACCCTGTGTTTTTAAAATTGCCAATCTTTCCCATTTTACCCCCAGGACTTGGAATTACAAAAGTTTTTCTCAGGGAAAACAGTTTGGATATTTGGATATGGATTTTAAAGATTTTATCTCAAAACTTTTTTGCAAAAAAAAAAAAAAAGATTTCAAATCTCTTTACAAAATTTTTTACATTTACTTTATCCATATTTTTGCCCTGAAAAATCATTTTTTTTCCAAATTCTTGAAAACAAACAAAGTTTTATCTCATATTATAAAAATTCTAAAAAAAAGAAAACGTTATTTCTTCTTTTTTTATTTTCAAATAAATGGAGCGGGACCCACCCGGAGATCGCACCAATTTGTAAATTCTTCTTTTTTAATTTTTCAATGTTATTTATTTATTTATATTTTTTTAGTTAGTGGGCCCACACACATGTGGCACCCCACTTGAAAATAAAAGATTTGCAAAAACAAAATAAAACTTTATTTTCCAAAAGGATTTTAAAAGTAGGTTGAGGTGGCATTTCCATAAAAGCCTCTCATTTATTTCAATACTCATTTTTTTATTTTATTCCTTTATATTGATTTTTTTAAATAAATTTTTTTATTTTTTTTTAAGGATGCAGCCTTAAATGGCACAGCCGAACTTCCAAAAAAACAAAGAACTAAAATAAATTTCATTTTACCTAAAACTTAGGTAAATGAAATGAATTTTTTTTGAAAAAATACAAGATATGCCCTTTTGAAAACGACAACATTGAAATCTTAGTTTCAAAAAATTTTCAAAAAGGAGGTAACGGAACCTCATAAATGGGGGGCTGCGTTTTTCTTCAAAGGAGTTGAAAGTTTTTTTTAAAAAGGGGGGCCATTGATCGACAAAAGAGGGGGGAGGCCGATTAATTGTGATTTTTCCTGTTTTGCAGGTGGGCCTTCGAAGGGTGGAGCTCTCTTCCACCTCCAACGACTGTTGTCCATCTTCTTCAACCCACCAGCTTCAACCAATCATCTTCAGCCTACCTTCCTTCAGCCCAGCCACCAAGCATTTCAACGGTTCCTGCATCCTCACTTCAGCCCATCAGCCGGAAGAACCAGCTCCTTCCCATCTTCTTCAGCCCACCTGCAAGAGATACAACCATTACCTTCTGTCTCAGCCTTTCTTCAGCCCAGCCATTAAAAACCGACCCTTGTTGCTGCACTTTCCTTCTTCCAATGTGAAGAAGGACTTCTCTTTCTTCAGCTCAGCTGCAGGGGATCCAGCAGGGATCTTTCCTCTTAAGCGTGAGGCTCCCTTCCACGCAGGACACAGGAAACCCAGCCTCTGCATCTTCTTCAGCCCAGCAGAAGAACCAACCACCAGCTTCTTCCCATCTTCTTCAGCTCACCAGCAGGAAAGCCCAGCCAGCCAACGTCTTCATCTTCTTCAGGTCATTTGGAACAGGGGAATTACAAGGTAACGCATGGCTGTATGTTATTTTCATTTCATTCTTTGTGTTTTCTGTTTTGTTATTTTGATTTTGTTGCTCATGCTTTTTTTGTATTAGCAATTTCAATAAACTGTTTGAGTTGTTGTTATGTTTCAATTTACAAATAAATTTCTGTTTCACTATATCGTTTTCATTAGTTGATGTCGTGTTATTTTTTTTTTTATTGAATCTTTGAAAAAAAATTTCTGTCATTCATTCAATATATCTTAGTTTTCCTGTTTGTTTCATTTTCATTTTTTTTTACAGTTAGTTCATGTTCATCAAATTCTTGTTTTGGAATTGATTTTCTTATTTCTCTGTTTTATTTGTTTTCTTTTTACAAAGCCATTCACTGTGTTCATCATTTCATTGTCTAGTTTTTGAAATCGATTCCTTGTTTTTCCAGTTTTCCATTTTATGTTTTGTTTTTCTTAATTTTTAGTCAATTTTCCTGTTTTGTAGTGCCAATATCATTCACTCCACCATTCATCTGTAGTGACACAATCTTTCACAGCCGAAATGGCCACCTTCTTGGAGCATGGCTTGCTCATGGAGATTCCCATGTTGGGGTCATCATAGATTGGTGGTGCATCTGTCACCATGTTCTATGATTATGTGCTGATATTTGACTTCCTAAGGTGCATGGGACATTGCAATGTCGAAGTAATGTTAGTGTCTCTGTTTGAAAACATGTCAGTCCTTAGATACCTCATTTACACTCCAAGCTACCATAGTCTTCATCCTACATATATGAATTCAAATTTCTGCCTGTTTATGCCAATATATTATGTATTTGGGAATACTCTCAACAATAAAAAAATCCTGGGAGCTCCATAGGAGCATCAGATCAGGCCAAGATGTGAGGGTTCCAGACTTTATTTCCCTTGCACATACACTTGATGTGTATTCCTCTACGCATGTGCCCTTTATGGTTAAATCTTTTAGCTCACATGCATGTACAACCAATCTTCTAATGCTGCTTGTGTGGTCATTGCCTTCATAACAATGCTTGTAGTGTGGCTGTGGGGAAAGACATTCACAAATTCATTCTACTTGCTGAGTGATCATGCATATATTTCAGGGTTAATTAACATTAAAATATGCATTATTTTATGAAAAAATGTTTCAAAAACCCAATTTTATGTTAGTTTTCAGTAAATGAGCTAAAATGATTGAAAATTAGAAAATGCTTGAAAAAGTAGCTTTATTTTGCATTCTAGTACATATTTTAATGTTTGTATTTACGTAGTAGTTTTAGTTGTTAATAAAAAATTTAAAAAATAAAGAAAATAGAGAAACATAGTTTCATTTTGCAATTTAGTTAAATCATTTTGGTTTTCTTTATAGAAAAGAAGAAAAAAAATATATTAAATATATAGATTAGAATAGTTATATTTTTTAGAAAAAAAATAATAATCAAATGAGGTTTTGAGTTTTTAGCAAATAAAAACTTTTAAATAGTTTATTGTAGATTTTTGAAAATAAAAAAATAAAAACAAACCATTACACGGTTTGTGATTTTTGAAAATTGAAAAACTGAAAAAAAAAATAAAACAAACCGGCTTGAACCGGTTTGCATTTCTAAAAACTGAAAAAAAAAATTCTGTTACAAACCGGTTCCAGCCGGTTTGGGGTTTTTAAAACCCAAGAATTGAAAAAAATCGGGTGTCTCCCCTGTACGCCTGAAACTTCTTCCCTCTTTCCCCTCTTTCCCTCTCTTTCCCTCTTTTCTCACCCTCCTCCACCAACACCGGCCCCTTTCTTACCTCTTTCTTCCCCTTCTCCTTATTTTTCTCATCTTCCTCAGCCGGTGGTGGTGGTGGAGCTTCAGTCCGATGAATGGCGCACGGTGGAGGCCGCCAACTTCTCCTCTAACCCTTCCAGCTCCAGTTACAGTAAGCAATTCTTCTTCTTATTCAGATCTTCTTCTTCTTCTTCCTCTTCTTCAGCTTCTTCTTCTTCTTCAGCTTCTACTTCATGTTGTGCTATTTCTGTAAAACGAAAATAAAAAGAAAAACTGAAAAATAAAAAAAAAAAGAAAAAATCGGTAGTTAATTCAGATCATCGTACAATCTTTTGTTTCTTTTATCTGTATTTCTTTAAGTCATTAGATTTAATTGTTTGTTAACATTTAAATTTCATTAGTTTAGCTCATTAGTATTTGTTAAATCTTGTTTTTCATTCATCGCATAGAGTAGATTTTTGTTTTCAGTTTTTTATTTCCTGTCTTTTAAGTATTTTTTCCTGTTTTGATAATTTTTTACTCTGAAATTCCTGTTTTGATCATTGTAATCTCCTATTAGCCTTTGATTTTAGGTTATTCATACTTTGATTTCCTGTTTACTGTCATCTTCTAGTTTTCTGTTTTCTATTGTCATGAATTTCCTGTTTTTTTTTTATTTCCAGCATATTCATTCATTGAATTTCTGTTAGTTCATGTTATTTTTTTTAGTTTTTTTAGTTCATTCTTATGTTTTTCTTGCTTTAACATTACGGTTTCCAGTTGCTTTTATTTTACAAATAAAATTTCTGTTTTTCATCTTCAGTGAATTCTTGTTCTGATTTTTTTTATTTCTTGTTTTGTTTGCATTTTTTTTCCTGTTTTCTTTGATTCTTTGAGTTACTGTTTTTTTTCAAATTACTGATTTCCTGTTCTTTTAAGTCTTTGAATTCTTGTTTTTGTTTTTTTACATTCATCTATCAGTTTTTTTTACATTCATTTTCCAGTTTTTTTTATTCTTTTCATTACTCCTTCATTTCCTATTTTTACATTTCATTTTTCTGTTTTTTTTTAGTACATTCATTTCCTGTTTTTCTTGTATTACATTTACTTTCTATAGTTACTTGTTTTGATTCTGAATTTTGGTTTCTTCCATTTCCGATTCATGTTTTCAGTTTTAGTTCAGTAAATTCAGTTTTGTGAAAATTTCTTAGTTGTCTTTTATATTACTCTTAGTGTTAGAATTACTTAGTTAATTAACATTAGTTTAATATAGTTTTAATGGTCATTAGTTTCTTTTAATGCTATATTTCAGTATTCTTAGCATTTAGCTAGTTTAATATTGTTTTTACTTCTATCTCTGGTACTGCTCGTGTTCATTTGATTTGTGCAGGATAGCACAGGAGTGGAGCAGAAGTGATTACGTGACACAAAGTACGAAGAATAGAGCTTCTTTTTACTTTTCAGTTTAGAATTAGGAATTTTAATTGGGTTTGTAAATATTGCACTTTACGCCCTCTGCGAAGGGTATTCATTTGTTGTAATAGTTAGTTGTTTTTACTTGTCTTGAATATTTTACATTTCAATAATTCGGCAATAAAGATTAGTTTGGATTTGTGTACTTGAATACGAAATATTCCCGTTCCCTGAGTTCGACCCGGTCTCATCCACTAGTGAGAACCGGTTTTTATTATTTGATGTCTGGTTTTCACATGTTTTACATTTAAAAATCTTTTAAAAATTACAACGATTTAAAAGAAGACATCACTGAGGAACCAACTGCTGCAAACTTGACTTATCCTGAGATAAGCTTGGTGTCAAAGTCATCAGTCTTGCAGCTTTAAACAAGAATGAAGCTTTCAATGGAGGAGGCCCATTGTTTGTCCAAAACATCCAGATTTAAGAATAAGAGTTGCAGATGCGAACACATTAACTGCAGCATATTTCCTGCACATATCCATTTTCTGTTGTAGGTGTGCAGTCTTGATAATCGGCTATATTCCTGAACCGATATATCCATATTCGTTCATGATCTCTATGCCATCTTTTGCATGCTTTGTTATGGATATATAGGGAAGCTCCATACCCATTTTTATTGACAGAGTTAGCCTTTTGGAGCAAATACTCTAGGTAGAAAGAGGTGATATTTTCATGCACAGTTCAATCATTCTGAATCAACTACAATTTTGACATCTTATTGGCAATATTTTCTCGTTATCCCAAAATGAAGCAAGAACTTGATGTTCGTTTTGACGTATCTTGATGTCATCCCTCCTTAGAACTGAAAAGTCCTTTCCTTCTGTCTGATCTGAGCGCTCTCAGATTTGCACACTTCATGTGTTCCCCACTGTCCCAGCATAGACAGTTCCCACTCAGAATAAGGGTTAAACCTGAACTTTTTGCAAAGGGTATGTTATTGTCAAAAGCTATTTTTCAGTCTCAGCAATGAGGCGCCCAAGAACAACCCCTTTTCAAGCTTTAGGGGCCCCCATTTTTATCCTTTTACAAACCCCTTTTGGACTTGTTGTGCAAAGTCTAGAGGTCCCATCACAGTTTTTCTCGCTCTTCAAGGATTCTGTATCCATTCAGGCTAAGGATTAAACCTGTTACCTCGCTCCTCGAGGTATCACCCAAACTTTCTGCGAGAGGTCCTCTGTTTTTAGAAAGCAGATTTAGTCTGAGCAATGAGACGCCCCAGATCATCCCCTTTCCAAGCTTTAGGGAATCCTTTGTTTTTCTCTTCTCGCAAACCCCTTTCAGATTTGTTTGTCCAAATTCTGAAGGTCCCATCATGAATTCTTCACCCGAGGATTCCGTTTGGTCGCCCCTTTCAGGTTAAGGGATAAGCCTGAACCTCGCTCTGTGAGGTATCTTCCGTTCAGGTTAGGGTTAAACCTGAATCCCATCCAACTAGATATTCTTTCTAGTCCCACCACAGTTTCTTCATTTGAGGAATTTGTGTGATCCCCCCACTCAGGTCAAGGGCAAAACCTGAATCTCGCTTCGGCGATGCATTTGTTGTCCCATCACGGTTTTCTTCGTTCAAGGATTCTGTATGGTCGACCCCTTCAGGTTAAGGGTTAAGCCTAAAATCTTGTCCATGAGATTTCTTCCTTTTTCAGGTTTAGGTTAAGCTTGAACCTCGTTTCGACGAGGTCACCCTCCCGTCACATCATGGTTTTCCCAACAAGGGAATCCATACTCTCTATACATCCAGCCAGGAAAGGATCATGCTGAAATTTTATCTCACGAGGCATTTCTCTCAAGAATGTACCATCGAGGTCTACTTATATTCCTTTCCCCCATCAAAATTATCTTAATATATCTTCGTCCCATCCAGGTTAAGGGCCAAAACCTGACTCATCCATAAGATTGATCTTGTCTCACCTTTTCACCATTGTTGGGATCTTTACCCAAAGTCCCATCATGATTTCCACATTCCTATCATTCAGTCGTATCATTGTTGAGGATTTCGTCCCCCCCCCCAGAACCATTCAGGATAAGGTATTAAGCCTGAAAAACCATGTCTTTCAAATAAATTCTTCCACACCCAGTTCAGATCTGCTGACTGCAATATTTTCAAAATTTGGAGTGTTATTTTTGCCACTAAGCTCGGCTTCTTACCGGCTTAGTAGCAAAGAGGGGCATCTGTGAACACACCAAATTTTTCAAAAGTTTGTAAATATTCCCTTTTTGCCCTTTATCTTCATTTTTTGGGTAATTGAGTCACTTTTAAATATAAATCCCATTTTATTTCTCAAGTTTTCTGAAATTAAATTCATTTTGTGTATCAGACTCAATTTCGGATCCGGATCCAGATAAAAGATCCAAATCTGAGCTTCGTTGTCCAATGTTTAAAATTAAATTCTTGAAATTTCCAAAATAACTTTTTGAAAAGATCAGACAGTTCGTCCGGCATCTGTTTGGATCCATCGCATTATATTTCTCGATTCAAGGTTTAAAACTCGAATATTTTCTCAAAACCTGGGTCCAAACCCATCTTCTGAAGAAATTTTCCAAAATGATCCCGATTTCTTAGAAAACTCCTCTTTTGCCAATATTTCTCAAAAATAATTTTAAAAATCCCCCATTTTCCCTTAGATTTTAGAATTTTATATCAAAAACGCCAAAAAAAAGTTATAATAATAAATAAAAAAATGTTAGGAAAAACAACAAAAATTCAAAACAAAAACAAAATTACAAAAATGGTTTTAAGAAAAACCCTTTTTCGAGGATAAACTTTTGAAGCAAGCCTTCTTCTGGAAAGTTTGTAAATTTGAAGGACCCCCTTTACAAAACTTTTTTTAGGGTTTTTATAAAAGGGTCGGATGGGTTACAGCGCCTTCTCCCCCTCACTCTCGCCTCTCTCTCCCTCCATGGCCGACCCCCCCCCCCCCCCCCCATGTGCGACCCCCATTCTCATCCTCCATCCACCCTTCATCTTCAACCGTTTCCCTCTTTCGCGAACCTTCTTCTCCCCTATAAAGGAACCATGCAATGAAAACCCTAGGCACCGCGTTTCACCCCCGCACCCCTCTTCTTCCTGCAGCAGATCCATCTTCACACTTCCATCACACCTTTCCTTCAGCCACCCTGTTTTCACCTCTGCACCTTCTCCCTTCTCCTCAATCCGCCATTCACCTCTTCATGATGTTCTTCACATCGAGCAAAGAAAATCGCGCTTCACCTCTCCACCGGCCTCTTTCAAGATGATCTTCTTCTTCGCCTTCCTATCTCCTCCGGTTCTCCTCAAGTAACAAGTCGACTACCTCTGCCATTACAGGTAAGTACATTTTCTTCTCCTCTATAATTTTTTCTTTTCCCTTTGATTTCTTGCTTCTTAAACCCATTAACGCACCATGGGTGATGTTGAGTTGCCTGTGCAACATCAACACACCCATGTGCAACAGCAATGGAACGTTTGTTCCAACATTTCCCTCTTACGTTTATTAAAATTTCTCTGATTTTGGTTAAATATCTGTTTTCCAATTTTCATTTCCATTATCCGATCCACCTACTGCCACAATAGAGGAATACACTGTTCCAACCTATTTCATTTTTTTTTTATTTTTTTGCTTGCATCTAACCTTAGATCTCGTTTTAGATAAGTAATTGGTATTCTTAATTTCCATTTCTTTGTCTTCCGTTGGTTGTGATTGCCTATTGTGTTTGATTTTCTGTTTTCTCTCTTCCATTTATTGGATTTAATGTCAGTGATGCCATCATTACCATCTTTAGAATATAGCAGTGATGGATTTTACATGGCATCGGTTTATTTACACCACCCTGTACATTGGGACCCCATTCCCTCAGTATGATCCCATGGTTGCTTCATACATAGTTTTAAAGACGTTCTGATTCACCATATAATTGGATCCTCTATATTTTACTTTATCATTAGGCATGCTGTGTTTGCAAAATGCTAGTTTCTGCATATCGGTCTTCATCTGCAAACAGGAAGATGGCAGGTTTTGAACCTGTGACAGCATTCATAACATGGTGATTTTAAGTGCACATGAGTTGTCATGGGTCGTCATCAAGTATCTCCACAACGATCAACATGTTAAAGCCTGAAAACTTTGGTGACGAATTCTCCAGTACAGAATCTGCTGAAATCATGGCATCTGATGCATTTTGAGTGCCCTGGATAAGATGACTTCCCATCTTAATTCTCATTTTATTATCAGCATTTTGTTCCTGTGCAAAAGGTAAAGGAGAGACCATGGATATTGAAGAAATGGGTTACAAAATCAGGCTTGATTGGTCAGTGCCTACAGATGACCAGGTTGAATCGGGTAAGAAAGCCTCACTGCTACTTTTGGCATCAATCCTTTTAAGTTTTGACATTTTATATATATGCTCTATTTCTGATATTATAACTCTGTGTTTTTCCTCTTAATGATAAAATGATAATCCAATTCATTTGTTAATCCTCAAAAAAAAAAAAAAAACCTAAGCAATCATCGGGTTATAATCCTTGTATATTTGGCACAAACACCTTGTAACCAGTTTATACTAGGCATAAACGGATGGGTCCCTCAAGAGGTAAGGCCTGATCATCTCTCTGTTTTGTTTGGGGATCACTAACTGCTCTGATTTCCAGCATGAAGTTGAAGTGCTGTAATTTCCAATATAAAGGCTCCACAACATTTGTTAGTACCTGTGCACGTCACCTGTACAAAGCACCTGAAGGAATTCAAGTAGTTCAAATCGTTGTATATTAGATCAAACAGTCAGAAGAGTCACATCTCACTGGAGTTGGGGAATTTGGTGAAGTCGAAAGTGTTCTTCTGTTCAGAACAACAGATTGATGGGTATGATTTTCAGGAGCTTAACAAGCATCGATATATCTGAAAATGACTTTGAAGGAGAGCTTCCTGTAAGCATTGGAAACCTAAGCAACCTGCCTTTTGTTGGTGACAAACGTTGGCTTGAGTGGCTACGTTCTCGAGCAGCTAGGCAATTGTGAAATATCCACGAAGACTCACAATATCAGCATCTTGAGCCACTTGTCTCTATCGCGGAAGAAGCTCACCGACAACAGCATTTCCCAGCAAGGTAGAGTCTCACAGATTTGATCTCAGCAGGAAATAACCTCTCTTGTGAAATGCCTGAATACCTTTGAAGCCACCCTTGGTTGCGCTGGAGCTCTCATAGAATGGATTTCGTGGCAAGCTGCCAGATAAATTCTGGGCTCTAGAGATATTGCAGGAGATAACCATCAGCAACCATATGCTTATAAGTAGCATCTCTGCAGGCATTGCCGCTAGAGTTTTGTCTTGAAAAGCCATTGCTGGACTATAATCTCCCTGAAAGCTCTATTCAAAAGGAGACAGACGAACTGGAAAATCGCGCAGATCTTGCACTTTGTGGAAACCAGCTCAGTAAAAAAATATATATAGCCTAATTCAAGCTTCTAGATAACCGTCCATCTGCAAATACTCTCTCTATTTCAAACCCATTTTGCAGTCACGGTGGTTACCTGTAAGTTGCTGTTTTATTCTCATTTTCCTAGCTTTTGGTTAATAGTATCTTATAGCTTCAGAAGTTCTATTTTTAGTACATCCCCATCTTTGCATCTTTCTGTTCAGTGCTTGCTCTTTTACCCGTTTCATTTCATGTCTTATATTGGCATTCGTGTTTCTCACGTTGATTATAAATCAGTATATTGATGCTCAACATTGGGTTTGTTGTGTCTTATAATTTCAAATCTCCATCATCTGTGTTATGGTCTGGAATGAATCCTGATATTCTATTAGCTGCCTTTGAAATATGTTGATTTTTACCTAATACCATAGTATGAAAGCATGGCTATTGAATGTGGCTGACTTGCAAAAGTATCATCAGATAAAATCATTATTGATTGCAGGAGCAGTTTTAACACCTTCAAGGGGGAACCTTTCTGTTTGATATACTGTGTCTACGGAATTAGAATTGAATTCCTGTCTTACCCTATCATTGGCTTTTGTGGTGTCTTCATCAACATCTGCATAGGCAAATCCACATCATCTTGCATTCCATTACAGCATTTTTTTCATCTCACTGTCAGATGCGCCCTCCTGTGCATCATGTTGCTGTACATGCCACCTTAGCACCCACAACATTCCCTTCACCTGCACATAACACTTTTATTTCTGCTGTAACATTCCATTCACCTACAACAATGCTTAGCATTGTTGTAATCTTCCACATGTTCGACCTATACAAGCATTGATTGATTCCAGCATGTTCCTAGAGTGTATTGAATGCTCAAATTACCAAAGCCACTGGTGTTTGTTTTTCTGTTGTAAATTTTATTTACATTTATGGACTGTATAACTTCGTCTGTATCCATGAACCAACACACCATCAGCACACCAGTCGTTGTTGCACAAGTACCTACAGCACCTTACACCACCTTCTTCACAGCATATATTCTCAGTTCCCTCCACTCAGCACTATTCACCTTCACTTCACTATTCACAGTATGTTGTTCATCCCTTGTCTCTTCTCATCTTCTTCCACTACCATTCACCTCTCACAGTGTATTCCTATATATATATATATATATATATATATATATATATATATATATATATATATATATATATATATATATATATATATATATATATATATATATATATATATATATATACATGTGTGTGTATGTATATCTCTAGTTCAACATCCTATATCCCATTGTATTATATGAACTTCCTCATTAAGCATAGGGTATATCATACACATTTTTGGCTTTTGATTTAGGATATTCGTTCTTCTGCAGAATGGACATTTTCAGGTATGACTTTAATTTTGATATAGCATTGTTTCAATTCTCCTTTTATATTTTGCCTATTATCTTGTGCTAACTACGTCTTCTGCAGGAAATACATGGAAAATACAATCCTCTTCTTAGTTTAGAAATTCCCTATTTAAGTCAATGATGAAATAGTTAGATGATCATGAGAAATTTCATATTTCCAGCTTTTAGATAGAATGAATGAGCATAGTCAATGTCATGAATGGCTTGTTCTCATGCTTTTTGCCTTTATTTTCCAAAATCTCACGATGGTGAACCACGAATGACATGTGCACCATTTTATAAAAGGGTAATTAATCATAAGTTGACAATTTGCATCAATGGTCATAGTCAGGATGTGAACAAGACTTAGGATTTTTATCTTTTATAAAATAACATTGGATCCACACTGGATCCTCTTCAAAAATCATCATATTTTCAAATATTTCCTCCTTTTATTAGAGTTAAGTCAAAATTGGCTCAAAATATATACCAATGGCCATAGTCAGGGTATATTGAGAGTTAATTTCATTTTAAACTCTATAAAAGTACAAAAATATGTTTTATTCTTCAGCTGAATTTAAATATAGATTATTATATAATACATTCAATGACCATAGTCAAGGATGTATTATATTTTCAATCTTATTTCAATTTATGTAAAGAATGAAATATGATTTTCAAAATCCAATTTCAAAATTCTTTAAAAATTCATTCATCATTTAGGATAGAATTGCATCATATTTTCAAAATTCTTTTTCATAAATCCAAGTGATTCTTTTCTTCATTTCTCAGATCAAATCCTATTCATAAATTCAAATTCAACTCTATTTCTCAAAAGGATTCAAGAATTTGATTTCAAGGTCTAATTTGACTTTGAAACTTCAAAATCATCTTGTATTTCAAATTCCAAATTCTATCTCAAATTCAAAGTCCAAATTGACTTTGAAATTTCAAAATCATTTTTGTATTCAAACTTTAAATTTCTAATTTAAATTCAAAATTCAATTTCAAAGTTCAAACTTTGAAGTTTCTGATTCATCAAAACCTAGTTTATATTCCTATCTTCAAAATTCAAAAATCAAAGTTTGAGATTGAGTTTGAATCTCAAAGCTTAAATCCTTTTCTAAATTTTAAATTCAATCTGGGTTTTCAAAACCCAGATTCATATTCAAAAGTCCTATTTGAACTTTCAAAACTTAAATCCAAAAATTAGATCAACTTGGATCCAGTTTTCTAAATACAATTCTATCTTTGGATCTTAGACTTCAGATCCAATTCCATCAAGAATCCAACTCTATCTTGGATCTCAGACTTCAGATCCAACTCCATTTTAGGATCCAGAACCCAATCCACTTTTGGATCTCAGACTTTAGATCCAATTCCATTTTAGGATCCAGAACCCAGTTCCACTTTGGATCCCAAACTTCAGATCCAAAATCCATTTTAGGATCCAGAATCCAATCCCACTTTGGACCTCAGACTTCAGATCCAAATCCATTTTAGGATCCAGAACCCAATTCTACATTGGATCTCATATTTCAGATCTTAAATCCATTTTGAGATCCAATTCCATTCCCAAATCTAGATTTCAAGTCCAATTCCATTTTTTTCAGATCTCACTTGAACTTCCTAAATCCCTTTCTATTTTTAAATACCATTTGATTTTCTCATATCCATTCTTAGATTCAAATTCAATATCACTTCAAAATTTCATCTTCTTCTCCTAAATCCATGATTAAATTCAAAGTCCATTTCTGACTTTGACTTCATTTCCTTTCATTTCAAAGCTTCAAATCATTCTTTCTCAAAATCAAGATTTATTCTTCCAACTCTGATTTACTTCAAAAACTTAGAACTTCTCTGATCTATCTCAAGTTCTAAGTTAGATTCAATCATTTCTTCACTCCTTTACCAAGTTCATCTCAAAATACTTGGAAATTTTCAAAACATCTTTCAAAAGAGCATACATCCTTGCATTACACAAGCATGATTCTTTGTGCATTTAGATCTTTAGAATAAATTCTTAGATGATATTTAAGCAAAGCAAAAGGCATAAATTCGATCCTTAGTTCGATTACCCCTGATAAAGGCGCCAGGAACGGTCGAACCTCGTACTGACGAGCGAATCTCGTCTCTCCATTTTCCCGCAAAATATTTCAAAAACAGAGGCGAGTTAAATTTGCTAAATATTTTCAAATCAAGGTCAAGTGAGACCCCGCAAAAGAGCTCCTCTCTCTCTTCTTTTCTCTTCTCTCTTTTTTTTTCTGTCTTTTATTCTTCTCCCTTCAAAAAGGAGGAAAATAAAGTTTAGAAAAGGAAAAGAAAAAGAAGAGAGAGAGAACATTACGAGAGGAAAAATTTTGCGATGATCACACCTCTTCGGTGTTAGCTTTACCTTCTGGTAGAGGCAGTTTTGTGGTGTACACAGACGCCTTAGGTACAAGATTGGGATGCGTGCTCATGCAGCACGGTCGTGTTATTGCGTATGCTTCGTGACAACTGATGATTCATGAAAGGAATTATCCAACGCATGACTTGGAGTTAGCAGTTGTGGTGTTCGCCTTGAAGTCCTGGCGACATTATCTGTACGGAGATATATTCGAGGTCTTTTCTGACCATAAGAGTCTTAAGTATTTATTTTCCCAGAAGGAATTGAATATGAGATAGCATCATTGGCTCAAGTTTATCAAAGATTATGAGTTTAAGTTGTCTTACCACCCTGGTAAGGCGAACGTCGTTGCAGATGCGCTTAGTCACAAATCGAGCTGTGTTCTAGCTAGTCTTGTGTGGAGCCATAAGTTGATTAAAGATTTCGTGGCTTGGAAGCCATTCACAATTGGAGGCGGAACCATCAGATTGTCTGGGTCGGCCATTCGATCAGAGTTCTTGCCTAAGGTTATCGAGGCGCAGAAGCGAAACGCTCAATATCAGAAGTTTGTCGACCGAGCTCGTGAAGATGGCTCAGTCTTTCGCATTGACGACAGCGGTTGTATCCGCATGAAGGTTCGACTTTGGGTGCCTAATGACCCTGAGTTGAGGAAGGAGATTCTTGATGAGGCACATCTGTCGAGGTACACCATCCATCCTGGTGGTACTAAGATGTTTAAGGATCTTCAATGAAGGTATTGGTGGAACGGGATGAAGCGTGAAGTCGCAGCGTATGTTTCGAGGTGTTTGACTTGTCAGCAAATCAAGATCGAGCACCAATGTCCCGGTGGTTCCATGCAGAGGATCGAGATTCCTCAGTGAAAATGGGAGGATATCACAATGGATTTTGTGGTAGGGTTATCGTGAACCAGGCAAAAGCACGATGCGATATGGGTGATTGTGGACAGACTCACCAAGTGTGCTCACTTCTTACCTATCCGGATCAGTCAGCCGCTTGAGAGCTTAGCAGACTTGTATATCCGAGAGATTGTACGGTTACATGGTGTACCTACGTCTATCATTTTGGATCGTGATCCCAGATTCACGTCACGATTGTGGGGACAATTACAGTCAGCTTTGGGGACGAAACTAAAGTTCAGTACGACTTTTCACCCTCAGACTGATGGCCAGTTAGAGAGAACGATTCAGACGCTAGAAGATATGTTGCGGGCTTATATGCTTGACTGGAAGGGTGATTGGAATTCGCACTTGTGTCTGATCGAGTTTGCCTACAACAACAGTTATCACGCTAGTATCGGTATGGCTCCATACGAGGCTTTGTATTGGGACGACATCAGCGATCGATCCAGTGAATCGCCGATTGTTCTTCAGCACTACACTCAGCAAGTGCAGAAGATCCGAGAGCGTCTGAAGGCAGCTCAGGACAGACAGAAGAGTTACGCTGATAAGAGGCGGCGAGAGATTCAGTTTGACATGGACGACATGGTTTTTGTGAAAGTATCACCGACGAAGAGCGTCTTTCGTTTCAGAAAGAAAGGAAAGTTGAGTCCTAGATATGTTGGGCCGTTTAGGATCCGTGAGAGGATTGGCAGAGCAGCCTATCGAATTGAGCTACCGCAATAGTATGCTCAAATTCATAATGTTTTTCATGTGTCGATGTTGAGGAAGTACATTCTGGACCCATCACACGTCATCCGATACGAAGATGTCGAAGTACAAGAGGACTTAACTGTGGCCGAGAGACCTGTTGAGATTGTCGATCGTCGTGATCATGTTCTGCGTACCAAGACCATTCCATTGGTAAAGGTACGATGGCAACACCATGGCATTGAAGAATGCACATGGGAGCCAGATGTAACGCCCCAGAATTTCTACTCGGAAAATCCTTTGAATTTTTAGGATTTTTTTTTTTTTTGAAAACCAAAGAGCACAAGTGCGGAAAAACTGAAAGGGAAAGACAAGTGGAAACTCTGGGCGAGCTACAGAGAACAACAATAGTAAGGAAACAACTTTCATTAAATACATTTTCAAGTTGTACAGGTCATTTTTCCTTATACAAAACCAAACTGCCAAGATCTAGCATGTATCAGAAGTGTAGGTTCAGAGTCCGCTGCAGCACATCGAGCTTTATCGCATGCCTAAGCAACCTGTATCCCCATAACACGGGGTCAGTACTCTTTCGAGATGGTGAGACAAACCAAACTCAAAATACCAAAGTGTGGAAAACAAAGCAGAGCTATACATGACATTACATAGCATGCTTATTTACAATAATTGAGCAGTTACAGCATGAGCAAGAATACAGAACTATAAGTGGAAGTAACTACCAGGAATTCATGAGCAGCAACTACGCTAATTCATCTCACAATCCATATCAACTGGTAAGGTATGCATCAAGGAACATAATAATCAAATGTGCTGTGAACCGGTGTCAGGTAAGTTCAAGAGACAAGTACAAGGCAACTGAAAGATAACAAGCGGTAGTAATCGTAACAAGTACTGGAAAAGAACAAGCAACTAGAGCAGCCGTACAACAAGTAGCTAAACATTAAATCTGAATGGTAACGAATACTAAGCAGCAAACAACTATAGTAATAGCTGAAATAACTGTGAGGCAAACACTCACAGCAGTAACAAACTGTACCAAGTACTGAACAACAAGGCAACCAAGGTAACAGCTGAACAAGAAAGGCAACTGAAGCACAGACTACAGAACAAGTAAAGTACAACTATAGTAAGTCAGCTGATTGGTTAGTCTTTAAGTTCTTCTGTTTACTCCTTCGGGTACGCGAAGAAACCTCGCATTCTGTTAGACATGCACGTCTGTTATTCAATTCTAGTGTGGTAACTGGGGAAGCTACAGACCGAGTCAACCTCATGCGAGCAGCACACGGCTAGGAGAAATACTCGCATAGGCAAGGATTGCAATCCATACTACTGCAGTAGTGAGGTCCTAAAAAGGTAACCTCGACCTCCCTGACTCTGAGTGACTGGAGGCCAAAGGGCGCTACGGCTCCTGTCAAAACACGTGTCGTAGTAACGACAAGTCACTCAGGGCTGTACCATCCACCCTCTCCCAAGGTGAACCATTTTGTGAATGGGAAGAAGCAGGTTTATCTTTCTTAGGCTCATGTTCATCCATACCTCACAATGAGGAATTTGCCTCGTGGTCCCCGCGGGGTACACAAAACGAGGACTTGGCCTGCCCATCCACGTGCTCAGCCTCACGCGGCCAACGGAGCACACTGCTCGTGAAAGCAGTCATAACACCATATTATTCATTTCTGTTTTAGGGTATATCACACAAGAGTCCACACAACAAGGGCCACTGCCCAAAGACTCCAGCTGAGCCCATATCAAGTCATATCTGTATTCATACCCTATGGTGTTATATTTTCATTTCATGAAGTAAGGGCACGTTGTGCGCTTACCAAACCCTCAAGCAATGTACCTCCTCAGGGTACGTTCTACTCAATAACTGTGTCAGGATGTGCCAAGTGCAAAGTGTAAGAATACCACAAGTTCTATCTTTTGCACAGATATAACCACAAAGGCATTGCATATATCATTTCTGAGAGACAATTAAGTGTACAAGCAAACACACATTTATATGCATATGGTATTTCATCAATATTCTATTGCGTAAAGCATTGTCTCTAAAACATTACAATGGCACTCGCATATCCACAAACAAGGCAAAACAACACGAGTGTGTACTGAACAATCAAGTGTGAACAAGTATCATACTTCAATGAAATAGTACGAACTACGCGAGTAAACCTCAGGTGCAAGTAGTCGCGCATGTGTTGACTACAACAAGTACACATCAAGCTAATGCAACATTGCAGAACAACGTGCTTCGCGATGAGATAGTTAGAAACATTTGGCCATGGCAAGGCAACTCTCGAGCAGATTGAGGGGTGCGCACAAGCATACAAAACATGTATTCTTAATGTAAGCGAGCTCATCTCGCAAAGTGGGTCTACAACCCGAAAATGACTTGCTAAGGAAGTCGATGACATGGATACATAGAGTATTGTCGTACAAATACTTAAATCTCGTAAATCCCATAACTACACAACGAGGGACAAGTACCCCGAAAGGTGTGCAATAGCCAAGTGCCAAGAACACCTAGGAGAAGACACATTGTTCGAATCATCGAACCAAAGCATTCGGATGATCTAGTCTCACACGGTTTACACTGAATCACATTGTACACAAGCGTTCACATGCTTTACATATGACAAACCACACATAACGGAGAGGGCTAACTCCGATGCATTGAGCATAACATGGCATGTGTAACAAAATAAATATTTAACTACTTATTATTGCTATCAAGGCGGCAAAAGAGACAGTTGTTGTGAAAGGGTAAGGTGGCAACTTAGTCATGAAAAAAATGGAAAGCACGGCTAGACAACTAGCTATCTCATGCAAAGGGCTACGAAACTACAAGGATGAAGCCTGAACACTTGCTGCACCGAAACCGCAGCAACAACCCAATCTGGTTGTAACAAGGCCAAACTCTTGCCGAACACCCGTAGCACTATCCAACTAGAATGCAGCCAAAGTGCTGCGACGGCACGACTCGGGAAACGAAGATTCCAAAATACCATAAAGGTAATACTACTACGCAGTCCGCTGGTCTAGACAACAGTACAGACCTAGGTAGCAGGTTCATCAGAACCTATCTCGCAGACACTACTACAGCCCTATAGGCTGCAGTCTGGAGCTCTCTATGGAAACGAGACTAAAGGGAGGCAAATCCAACAACTGTGTTGGAACCGTTCCCAAAGAGGTTGGCAACCTTACCAACCACACTGATGTAAAATACACTAAGCGCACACAGACATGCCTGGTTTGGGCTGTGCTGCCGAGCTGCGGCAACACCCGCAACGAGGAGGTAACACCCCCATAAGGGTTCAACTGAAGAAGAGGATGGAGATGAACATCAAACTGTACTGTCCCATATCCCGCACACTACTGGGACCGAATCCCTTGGGCCAGGTAGGTTTGGCCCAGAAAGAGTCACCACTGACGGTCACGACAACAAGGGGAGGTATGCATCACAGAATATAAAGTTATTGATGTACTTTCGTGAGTTGTATACAGATACACATGGACACGTATGTGCACCATGTCACAAATGCGAGAACTAGTCAAGCGACAATGCCAACCATTGCATGCTATGATGAGACCGTTAGAAGCATTTGTCACGGTAAAGCGTGACTCAGAAGTTGTGCCGAGGTTCATAAACCATGCATTGCAACTACAAGCGAGCTCATTTCGCTAGGTGGGGCCATTGCCCACAACAGGACTCGCCAAGGAGTTCTATCAGTCGCATAAGTCTCATGAGACCGCGACTATATATAAGAGTGCCTCAAGAATCCCTACGTACTTAGGAAAAATGCATGTAATTTCCACTATGATAGTACATTCGAATATTACCCAGGCGAACAAGCGATAGCATACGTTAGAGCAAAGCTTACATGCTCAAGGGTGTACAACTACGTTATGTGACATCATCAAAATACATTTAAATCATTGAGTTAATAAGTGCCAGGGTGTTGAATATATATATATAACAAGGGTGGTGCCATACTTGAATAATTCATTCAACAGAAGACCTACACTCTCAATTCCGCAACCCCCTTATTATAACAAGGCATTAAACGAGACATCGTTTGCGAGCACTTCCCGCACTATGCAAAGACGACCACACCCACAACGATGGTGAAACAATACTACAACAATTAATGGTTTTCACCATTCATTACATATACATAACTACGCATGCCTACCTATATCCAGGAAACTTGCAATGAATAACGACCACTCACACACATCACACAAGTTGTGATTAATCCACGTACTTATGGACTCATTGGGATATTGGATCCCGCACCAACACGCTTGCAGCCCCTTTGGCTGCAGCTCGGGGGTTCTCTATCAAGGCTTAAAAGTACGGCGGTAAGATGAAAAAAAAAATGCCTATAATGTAGCTGTTGTGACCACCGGCCGCCCGCTGCCATATGGCACTAAGCACACACACGCCGGCTCGATTCGGGCAAGGCTGCAGAACCAAGAGGAGGACTGTGTATCATGCTATCACAAGGTGCCTAAATGACCGTTGGCAAGGCCGAAACAAGAAGGACCCAGTGTGCCGGGTTCGGGAAGAGAGTCCACACACGTGTGCTTACCAGCTGTAGTCACAAAAGGGACAAGCCCAGGTCTGGACCGACTGGTCCCGACCCACATGCGGGCTGTTCTAAATAGATGCAGGGTCTGGACCAATGTCCACACCCAACTGTGGCTCAGCTGCCACCAGGGAAGAGGTGCTGGCACACGGCCTACCCAGCCGTAGGACCAAAAATTGATGCAGCCAAGCTGCAGCAACCCCAAGCGGCACCAACACTATGCTGGGCTCAAGGACGTGAAGCCCTTAACCGAAACCTAGTTCGGTTAGAGTCCTCTATCAGATCTAGACCATAACTGGTCCAGACCACGCTAGGCTCACCGAACAGCCCAGCCACCCGAGAAGGGGTGCTGGCATAAGCTGCGTCATGACGAAAAATGGAGGTAGAGTAGGAGACATCCCATCGACAAACACGGGGCAGGCCTATGACAGGTCTGGACCGGTCGGTCCAGACCATGTCAGGCCAGGCCAAGGCTACACCCTTTCAGCCGATCAAGTATTCGGCTATGGGTCGGTTCAGACCTCTAAGAGAGAGGCAAACCGCACGGACATGGGGAACATGTCTAGGGTCAACCACTACTAGACATGTCCAGCTGAAACAAAACGATAAACAGAAAAGCCGAAAGTTTAAGGCGCCCATGGCCAACGAAACTGGAAACTAAAATTTGGAGCTGGGGAAAACCGATGGCGCGCCCCATTATGGCTCGACCCGTCCAACCTAGGCCAACAGCAACCCCACCCAATGATGTTGGTTCAAAGGGGGTTGGCTGCACGGCGTGGGGCTGGTCCAAGGCGTCCTAGCCAACCAATCAGGTGTAGAAAACCCATATCATTAGACAATAGCATGGAAACATGGCTGCCATGCTTTAATCAACAAAGGAAAAGAGTGCAACAACCAAAGAAAACGTAGAAAAATAATGAACAACATCCAAACGTTGCAGCCACTATCCTAATGGAGGAAAACACTTCACAAGGGCATGCTCATCCAACTAGCAAGTATGAAATAAAGGCAAGCAATGACTTATGATAAGTGCAAGAGCATGAGTACATTTACTCGTCCTAAATCCACAACCAAATAGGAAAAATGGAAACTCACGAAATGGTATCACATTTATAACCTAATCCACAACATCTCCACGCATTTCATAGAATGCGCAACATGGAGTTTGGTTTCATGTCATGTGTGGGAAAGAAAGAATGTATAGTTCATTTAATCAAGACAAGAAAATCGTGTAAATAGAAAGAGGTTGGAAACCTCACTAGAAAGGGATGCAAGCTTGCTCAACCCGAACGACAAACGTGGTACCAAAACCGAAATGTTCTTAAGCAAAGACCCAAAATGTTTTCTAATAAGGAACAATCCAAACGATTTCAAATGGTAACTCACTACCACATTTCACAATAACCAAAACAAATGCATTGTATACATGCTCAACAAACCACAATTCTAAGGTAAAGACATGTAATAGCAGCTCGTGAAACATGTATGAACATGTAAAGGTTTGTTCAAATCCAAAACCCACAAGGGTAGAAGAAAGGAAACCCACGATTTTCACAACACTTGGAAGAGATGGAAAGTCTCACCTTCGAGGCTTTGAGGCAACAATGGAGAAGAACGAGATGGTGTACACGGTTGGAGTTGCAGCAATGTTCACTCTACACTCACTCTCGTTGGAGAAGAAAAGGGGAGGAGGAGAGAGATGCTCCTCAAGAAAATCGTCTATAGCATACCTCTTTCTCTCTCTTCACAGCATTAAATAGTTAGGGTTAAGGCATTGGACGGCTGGGATTAACCCAGCTAGGATGAAGGGCTGGGGTGCTCCACGCCCCCCTCCTAGGAGTCTACGCCCAATGCATGTAGGTCTTTTGAAATCATTCCAAATTCTTTCAAAAATGCCACTTTGAAAAACCATTAAATCTTGAAAGAATTACATGGGCTGCCCTAAGGCTCAGCCAATGGGTTTCTAGCATTTGAAATCCTTCAAAAAAGTTGCAAAAATGCCATGGGGTGCCAGCCCCATGCTCTCTCTTTGAAAGGTGCGCCCCTCATAATGCTTCATTATGAGCCTTTTTGAAAAAAAAGCAATGGCCAATAGTGGCTTACTTTTCAAATGCCATGCAAAATGTTACAAAAGTACCACCCAGCTGGTCAAACCTTGACCATCTGGTCAACCAAGACTAAGGATGTCTACTAGAGAGGACGCCCAATGGATTTGGGTCCTCATCCAGTTGATCCGCTCCAAATCCAAAAATCGCCACTTGTTATATTTCAAAACTACGCTTAATTAATACACTAAAATATTAATTAAATTCAAATAAATCATTTAGTACTCTAAATAACCTCAATTAATACGAAATGGTCAAGGCCTTTCGATAAAATTGCCTCTCTCTTGCGAGAATTAAGCGTATTATGATTTCGGGTCTAACACTCGTAATTCACATGCACTGACGAGGTTTTTACGTCGTATAAGTCCAGAATTCGGAGACAAACTATAAAAACATATTATAAATTAGACCTTAAATTCTCAAAGGTTAATTCATCTAGAATTAGGCACTTCTTACTTACACAGAGATTTTTACACGATTTTCGGGTCACGCGTATAAAGCAGAAATACAAGGCACAACCAAAATTTACTTAATTATGCAATATGACCTCGTAATTATACAAAAGCACACATATCAACACTAAGTACACAGTAAACTCCTCAAAAATATTCGCGGGCCTTACACCAGAGGCCAGTATGAGGGAGAAATGCCCTGATCTTTTTGTGGCCTAGCGTTCATGATTTCGCGGACAAAATCCATTTTTAGGAGGGAAAGATGTAAGCCCCACTGTTTTTCTGAATAATTTTAATTGATATATATTCCATGATTGGGAAATTTCTTGTTTTGGTGCGAGCTTTTCTCATAAATTTGGCATTTATCGCTTTCTGAGGTGCTGAGTCGCATAGATTCTCTCTACGAGTTGATTCAGGGCAAATCGTCAGGAGTTGACCCTCAATACTTGTATATTATATTTATATTATATTCATTTAGGTTCCCTCCGAATTGGGAGCCTAAACGAGAAAAATATCTCGTTATTTCATGTATTTTGGTAAAAAAGGGTATATCGGTAATTATGAGTCATATCGAGGCCCAATTTCGTAGGAATTTGGGAATTAAATATACTTTATGATAATTTAAACCTTAATTCATAAAATATAATTTAAAAATTTAGTTTTTAAATTAATTTAATCATGTCCATTTAAATATCAAATGAATTGAGTTTTTATAAAAAGTAAATTGCAAAATCCATAAAACCTTGAAGTGGGTTTTTGAAAATATTTTAAAGGAGGTTGGTTTTAGCAATTTTAAGAGGTGGTTGGCATGGGCCCCACCTCAGCCTATATTATTAAATAAAAAAAAATATTATAAGTTAACTTTTCAAGGAAACTCACCTTTCAAAGGCATTTTTGAAAAGTTTCAAAAAAGGCTAATTTGGGGACTTAAAAAGGAATTTTGAAAAGTGGGTGGGCTCAGCCCACGTTTTAAGGGTTACACTGGGCGCCCCTTAGGAGAGGGGGTAGCCCTAGCATTCTAAAAAAAAAAAACGTTTTAAAAAGGTGATGTCAATTTTTTTTAAAAGGGTTTGACCTTGACCTTGAGAGGTCAAGGCCAACCACTCCCCTTAAATTAAGGGGAGTGGTTGGGGGTGGTTGGGGCCACCCTTGACCCCCTCCCCCCCCCCCCCCCTAGGCTCTTAGGATGAGGGTGGGGCGTGGGAGAGGGAGACCATCCATCTCTCCTCCTTCACTCCCCAACACTCATCTCCCTTTTCCTCTTTTTAAGCAAGGGAAGGGAAGAGAGAGAGGGTCAACACCCTCTCTCTTCTTCCTTTCTTCTCCAGCTCCCCTCCTTCCTTTTCCTCCCTCCTTCACATTACAGCTCCAGCTGGGCCAACCCAGCACCAAGGTGAGCCTCCCTTCTTCGCCATGCATTTCGTTTCTTATTTTCTTTCCGAAAATTTTTTTGGGCTATGTTCGTTTTTCGCTATATGTGTGAAACACACCTTTTGGGGCTCGTGCTTGGTGGGACGCTGAGTTGAGCCTTTCCATGGACAGCTCAGGTCCTTTTGGTGGCCTTGCTGGGCCCACATCATGTGGGCTGGGCCGTTGCAGGCCCTGCAACGAGTTCCCGGACTGACCCAAAGTTGGTCAGTCCGGCTTCTTCCTTTGGGCTGGGCCGACTGCAGCTTGGGCTGCAGTTTGGGCATGCAGCAGTCCCAGTTGGACTACTGCAGCCCATCACTTTGGCAAGGTGGTATGGGTCACCCTCAACCCAGACCCACCCGGAGTGGACCCACTAGTGTGGTAGGCCCACTATTGGTGAGCTCCCCCCCCCCCCCCCCCCCCCCTTGTTGGCCCAAACGCACCACCCGGGTGCCTTAGCACCCAGGGGTTTTGGGTTGGGTTTGGCCGGCGTGGTCTGGGCTACAGCTCTGGTCCGAGCCTCCATTTGGGTCGAACCAGGGGGCTGTATGGACCCCCGCTTTTCCCCCTTGCTCGCTGCCTAGAAGCAGCTGAGGACCGTGTGCGCGTGGCACCCGGGCCACCCCTTCTTGGTGCACCCCTTTGTGAACGCGCTAGGCTGGTGCGACCTGGTTCAACCCTGAGCTGGGTTAAGCAAGGTGCTACAAACCTAAGGTCTGTAGCAGATGGTTGAACCCCTCCCCCCCCCCCCCCTTTCACCTTTGTTGCTGCGGAGCAGCTTGAGGCCGGGTGCTTAGGGCACCCGGGCTTGTGCTGGGCGTGCCCCCTTTGTGGGCCTGGTCTGGACCCATGGCTGGGTCAGACCAGGCATGGTCTTCCCCCAGCAACCTCAGTTGCTGGGGTAACCATGTTGGGTCTGGACCCCCAGGGGTCCAGACCTCCTCTTTGGTGTGGCGCTACCTAACTCGGGTGGGCGCCCCACCATTTCTTTTTGGCGCCCCTTTGTGGGCTGGAGGCACCTAGTGGGTGCCCTGGGTCTGGACCCACCTTTGGGCCAGACCAGGGGTGCCTGTGGGGCACATCCTCTATGCCCCTGCCCCCTTGCAGCTAGCTGGGGCTGGACCAATAGGGTCCAGGCCAGATCCGTGGGTTTGACCCACTTAGTCGAGTGGTTGGGTTAGCCACACCCTTATAAGTGTGGGCTAAGGCCCAACACCCTGGTCCGGACCCACGGCTGGGTTCAGACCAGGGGTTTTCGTGGCCCTGCTGGGTCTGGTCACGTAAGGACCAGACCTGGCTTAGGTCCCTAGTGGCCTGTTTGGGCCCCGGCTAGCCTAGCACCCTTTTTGGGCGCTTTGGGCTTAGCCGTGTGTTGGCACACCCGGGTTAGCCAGTGTGGGCTGAGGCCAGTGTGGTTGTGAGCCCCATTTGGCATGCCTTTGGGCGCGGACAAAGGATGGCAGGGCCCCTATGGCCTAGCCACTTGTTCAGCCCCTCCGGGCTTTAGGTCCCCCATTGGCGCCAAATCGACACCGGGTGCTAAGGCACCCGACAACCTTGTCGCCTTTGGAGCAGCCCCTTGGTGGACTCCGGCATGTTGTCCGGACCACTTACGGGACTCAGCAAGGTTGGCACGACCCCGTTGAGTTCCACAGGAGCTCATCCGTGGCAGCAATCGCCCTCCCATGCCGCTAACCGGTAGGCGATGTTTAGCATCGAGGCGAAGTTCGTCGCTTGCAAGCAACGTGGGTGGCAGCTTCAATCTTCGGTTGCTCGTATTTCGCGGCCCCGTAGGGGTGGCAGTGCGGTTGAACTTACAACCGTTGTCGCGACACACGCTCGCGTGGGTTTGTCCGTTGAGCGGACCTTTCAGGTTAATAGTCTTGTTTGTGCCCTATTTATGCGGGCATAGTGCGGTCGCACATCTGGACATGCTAATTTTATTCCCATAAGCATGGGATTAAGTCGGATTCTATTTCTTGACATTCGTGAGTGTCGGTTTCGCGAGGATCCTTCGCGAATGTTTTTGCTACGTGAGTTTTGCTGCGTTACGATATTGGTGTGCGTATTTGGAAGAAATACGTAGTCCAGGCTCAGGACGCTCCTCGCATATCCCGTAACTACAATATATGCATTTTGAGCCTTGTACCGCTCAGAACTTGTAGTTAGGGGTACTTTACCTGCTTGTCGACGTAACGTTGCTCACAGCATGATACTTGGGCGAAATTATACCTTTGTGGGTTGTCCTGTTTCGCATGTGCAAGTTGGCACGTCCTGACACGTATGTCACTAGCTCAGTTGTCGAGCATCTTCTTGTTTGGCTCCCTTTCGTATATCGATGGATATACGTTGTACCAGTGGCGAGCTTTACACTCGACATGACATACACTTGAAAGGAACGAAAAACATTGTAGGGTTTGACACTTTTGACCTGTTGGGGTTTTGAGACTCGGTTGGAGTCTATGGACAATGGCCCAGGTTCGTGAGAGTGTGCTCACATATTCGTGTCACCCTAGGCATGAAATAAAATGGTATATTATCGTCTTCGCAGGCGATGTGGTCGTGGTGGCCGTGTGAGGCTGAGCACGTAAATGGGCAGACCAAGTCCTCGTTTGCATACCCCACGGGGACAACGAGGCACGACTACCTCGAGAGGAGGTATGACTTGAAGTTTTAGCCTAAATAAGATAAACCTGCCGTGCCTCATTCACACTTTTGTAGCGCCCCAAACCCAGATTTCCCAACTTGAAAATCCTTTGGATTTTTTTTTTGTAATTTTTTTTTTTTGAAAACCGAAGCGCAAGCGTGGAAGAAACCGAAAGGGGGAGAAACAACCAAAAAACCCTGGGCGGTCACTACAGGTGTGAAACAACATTTAAATGAAACAACTTTTATTAAATTCGTTTACATCTTTATAAATTGTACATATCGATCCCTTAAACAAAACCAAACCGCCAGGATCCAACAGGCGAGGTTCAGAAGTGTGGGTTCAGAGTCCGCTGCAGCACACCGAGCTCCATCGCACGCCTAAGTAAACATGTATCTCCATAAAATGGAGTCAGTACTTTTTCGAGCTGGTGAGACAAACCAACATGATATGCCAAAAGTGCAGAAATCGAAAGCAAGCTATACAAGGTAAACATAGCATGCTAACTTACAGTATTTGAGCAATTGCAGCATGAACAAGTATAAAACAATGATAACTACACATGTAGCAATATCGACAATTTCTAGGGCTAACATGACAAGCATCAAGGAACATAATTAAGCAATGGACCAACATTTATGACAAGTTATGCATCACAGAACATAAAGTACTAATGTAACAATACGAAGATCTGTAACTAGCATAAATCAGTGAAGTAGTCAAAGCATGAGTGACTAATTACGACTATTCATGTCATAACTCATATCGAATAGTGAGGTATGCATCACAGAACATAAAGTACAAATGAACAATTATGTGCATCGTGTCATAGGCTAATGAACTATCCTATGATAATTCGAATAGTGTGTGTTATGATGCTATGATGGGACAGTTAGAAGCATTTTCCATGTAAAGCATACTCACAAGCAGTGCCAAGGTTCATAACCCACACATTGCAACCATGAGTCATCTCGCTAACAACTCGCCAAGGAGTTCCGAGGTTGCGCAAGTCTTGCACGACTACGATATCCATAGGCTAAATCGCATAAGTCTCGTACGACTGCAATATCCATAGTGCACTCCAAGGCATATCAAGCACTATTATGCCCACATTCCTTAGGTGACAACATCCAAGATTCACTAACCTGAGTTAGCAATCACACTCATCATCCAAATGCTATTGTGCTATGCGTGTGTGTCTGAGTGCATGACACTCCACTACCATCGGAAACCCCATATGACCAAGCAAGTATTTTAAACTCTTAAGTAAACATACATGCAGTTGCAACTACCTTATAAGGCAAAGGAGGAGTCATGATCTTTCGATTCCTTTGACCCATGCTATAGGTTTCTCAATTGTGCCAAAGCCTTATTTTCTTTAAAATCATTCTATAGGGTGTCAATCGCAAAACATTTGTGTTCCTTAGCGAAAGCGGACTCACGTGCAAAGGCTAAGTCCATACAGTCATATTGATGACATTACCTTTTATTTGGCTCACACATAAATATATATATATATATATATATATATATATATATATATATATATATATATATATATATATATATATATATATATATATATATATATATATATATATAATTTTCTTTGGCAACCGTGCACGCTTGTCTAAGTCGAAACGAGTCAAATTGTGGAAACCATTGGGGTATTGGACCCCGTGCTGCGAACACACACATGCAGCCGCATGAGCTGCAGTCCGAGTGCTAACGAACAACATGAAGAAAACCTTGGGGTATTGGACCCCGGGCTGCGAGTACACAAGCAGCTGTTATCATCGCAAAAAAATTTTCCCTCCCTTGCGAGAAAGAAAGGAATTTCGCGAGTCAAACTCGACCAAAGTTTTGAAAATTGTTTTAAAAATTTACTCGCCTCCGTTTTGAAAATTTGTGGGAAAATTCCATGGAATGGGATCCGCCTGTCGGTACGAGGCTCAACCGTTCCTGGCACCTTTACCAGGGGTAATTGAACCAAGGATCGATTATGTGCTTTAACTTGACTCAAAATCTAAATTATGCTCTATTTTTTTCTAGAATGCACAAAGAATCCGGCTTGTGCTATGAAATTTGGAAAATAATGCAAGTTTGAGAAACATGATGTTTGCTTTGGAAAATATGCTTGGAAAAATGGTTAGAAGAGTGCTTGAAAATGGAATTCTTGGGAAAATCATTGAATTTCATTGGAAAATGAATACTCAGGAAAACTTGAACTTTGGAAAATCGATTTTGAGATTTGGAATTTCTTTTCTGAGAAAATGGATTTGAGAATCTTGAGAAAATCAGAAAATCATTGGAAAAGGATTTTGAAATGGAAAATGGATCCTCAGGAAACTGGATTCTCAAGGAAATGGGAATTCTAAGAAGATGGATTTCTGAAAACTTGGGATTTTGAAATTTGAGAATTTTAAAGCATAGGAAAATCTCAATTTGAGCTTGGGAAATACTTTGAAATGTCATTTGAAAACTTAGGATTTTGAGAAAACCAGATCCTGAGAAAGACTTGGAAATTCTTGAGAAAGCTGAATTTTCTGAAATTAAAATTGGAAAATGAGTTTGGAAATAATGCAATTTGAATGATATGAATGAATGAATGAATATGAATTTGAAAAGGGAATTTCATTGAGGAATTGGGAAATCCTTTTAAAACTTTGAAAAATGCAGTGCATTTTGAAGTTAGCCTAAGTGTGTAGGCTGAATGTGGCTAATATGAAGATCATAAATCTTGGTTTTCTTCGTATTCTGATTATGTCCATAAATACGAATCCCACCGAGTTTATAAACTCCATAAGAGCTTGTGCACGTGCCATTCGTGTAAACCATAGTGAATTTGAAATAAATATGCATGAATCATACATCACATATTAAAATTTGCATAAATTAAACTATATGCAATGCAGTCCTATTCTAAGCAGAAAATGTAATCTTATTCCAAATTATTACATTTGATGTTACATTGAATTAAAATAAAATAAGATAAAACTAAGTTTTCTTCTTGAATATTCCTGCAAAACTAGAAAACAATGTTAGCACAAAAATGTAGGTTTTTCTGAATTTATCCGAAAATATGGGAAATTATCGGATATTATTCAGATATAAACCCAAATTCATACCCCCTTTGATATAAACATGATAAATAATGAATAAATTTCAAAAATAAACTTGAAAATTCGAAATTGGGGTCAAAATGACCAAAATACCCCTGATGACCTTGAAATCAGGGTTTTCTGAAAGAATTTTTATAAATTTTGGAAATTTGAAAATCAAATGAAATAAATCAAACATAATATGATGAAATATGATGATATGCATGAAATTTTGAAGAATTAGAAATTGAAATTTCGAAATTTAGGTCAAAATGACCAAAATACCCCCGATAACAAGACTATGGCCTTGAAACTAGGGTTTTCTTAAATAAATTTTGCAAAATTGAAAAACATGAATTGCAAAGGAGATTTAAATTAACCCTAATATTATTCTACATGCTTATGTACATGATAAAAACCCTAAAATGACGAAAATATCATAAAATATCAAATTTAACCTGATTTTCGCCTGATTTCGCTTCTGAATTTAAAGATAAACTAACACATGGAGGAAATGAACTTGGAATTAAACCAAATTTGGCATGGACACCTCAAATAACTCTATAAACATAATGGATCTCGAAAATCTAATTGTTTTATATTTTTAAATATGGAAATTCAAATAAAAACCCTAAATTTTGTGATTTTTGCCTAAAATATTGATTCTAAAGGAGATTTAGGATATCAAACTCCCATAAATTTTTCCCAAATTTTATGGGGTGACAGAGGCCAGTAAGGCAAGGATTTGTGCCTTTTACACTTTCTGATTTTGACCTATGGTCGGAGCTGTGCCACTCCGGCAAGTTGGATCGGAATCCGGCGACTCTAGGATTTAGGGGAAACAGACAGGTTTCGGTAGAAAACATGGGACAAATGGCAAACAGATGGGAAAAAGGCTGAAATTGTGGGAAAATGTTTCTGACAAATAGAGGAAGAGTTTATCTTTTGACACCATTGGGATTCGGGTTATGGTTTGGAAAAATCCATACTGTTATGAGAGACCTAAATCTCTGAGATTTCTGGATATTGAAATCTGTTAGACAGAAATTAAAATTTCGAGAAAAATACTGAAACAGTTCCAAAAATCCCCACATTTTGGGAAATGGCAAAACATAATGTCAGAAATAACTTTCGTGATGAAAGTTTTTGCAAAAGAGCTACAGATTGGTCGGACTTGATGCATTAGGGTCTGTCTATACCCTGACGAAGGAAAATCAAGATTTTCCCAGGAGTCTGGGAAATCCGATTTTTGACAGAGGTCAAAATTAATTGGAAAAATCTCAAAATTTCCAGATCATTAGTAGACTCAATTATAAATCCACTGTGATTTTTGAAGAATGATTTGAATCTCCCACAAGGGCAGTTTCAAGGGTTCTTGTCTGCTAAAGCAGAAATTGAAAGTTCAGAGAAGTCCAAAACCCGAATTAGGATTTGATTTATTTAATGGGGTTCCGAAATCCAAATGAATCAAATTTTCGGCAGATAAGCAATAAGAAAACAAGTTCAATCACCCTAAAAATCTCTATAATTATGAGTAAAATTTCGCACATAAGATAATGACTGGACTGAACATATAATATTAAAGCCTATGAACTCAATAAGCAATCATGAATAAAAACTATACTATGTAAATCATATAATCATGAGATGCTAAAATAATCCTAAATTCAAGATCTAACATGAAAAATCTCATGAAATTGATGATATGACAAAATAAATTATAAAGGGCATGATTTTATTTTATGTTAGCTTTTGGTGAGAGGGATCCGATCCATCAATCGGATGGATCGCCTCACACGCATAGCATTAACATGTAAAGCATATACAGCAAGCATTTAATGAGATAGTATCTAGGATCAAGCAAATGCTTTTATCTCAAATTGACCCTGCTAAAGACAGCAGCCCTCAAATTTTTAGAGAAGAGATGCACCTGTGCGTGGGCTGAAGCAAAACTGGTACTACGTCAAGGTTGGAGGAGGTGGCAGCTGGAGTTGGATTGGCTTGAAGGAAGACAAAAGTGCCAATGGAGGGGTAGCTAGAGCTGCTTTCAGGTTGAAGCCAATGACTGGGAGAGTTGGGGTTGCCTTGTTGCAGCTGCGGTGAGGTGCTTAAAGATGGGAGCAAGGCTGGAGCTTGCTTATGATGGAGGAGAAGGCTGGTTCAAGGTCTTGGAGATGCTGGAAGGAGAGCTCATGGGAAAGGCGTGAAGGAGAGTCCCCAAAAGAACCCACCATATGTTATTTTTTTTTTTTAGGTTGATAACTTAGGAAAACATCCCCATCTTTCCCTAAGTTTTTGGTGGTTAATGAAAATGGAGCAAAGGGGGTTACGTGAAGATGGCTGGGCAAGAGGGAAAGGAAGGAAGGAAGGAAGGGAAGAAGGAAGGGAAGGAAAAGGAAAGAAGAAGGGAGAAAGAAAAGGAAAGAAAGGGAGAAAAAGGAGAGGGAAAGAGGAAGAGAAGGAGCTGGAAAAGGGGTATACGTGAGTGGAGAAAGAGGAAAGAAGGAGAAAAGAAAGAAAGAAAGAAAGAAAAGAAAAAGGAAGAAGAAAGAAAGAAAAGAAAGAAAGAAGGAAAGAAAAGAAATAAAAAAAATAAAATAAAAAAAAAAGAAAATGGCTGGAAGGTGGGCTAGGGTGGTCAACCCCCTTGTGGGTCCCACCTTAGAAAGAATAAAATAATTAAAATAAAATAAAACAAACAAAAAAAATAAAGAAAAAGATAATTTTTTTTTCTTTTCTTATAAATTAAAACAAGAAAATGCAAATGGATGGGCCATCTCAGAGCGGGTCCAAATTCCACTTTTGAAATTCATTTTGACGATTAAAGGGGTAAAATAGTCTTTTCATAAAATTTCTAAACGAAACGAGCTATTTTTGGCAGTTTTTGAAACGAGCTTGGATTTTGAAGTTCAATACCTCGTTGCGAAGCAAATCCAGTGTAGAATTTGAAAATTTAATTTTGAAAGAAATCCAGATTTCTTTTCTCGAGAAAATACTTCCAAATTTATTTTTAGACGAAACGAGCTATTTTTGGCAATTTTTGAAACGAGCTCGGATTTTGAAGTTCAATACCCCGTTGCGAAGCAAATCCAATGTAGAATTCAAAAATTTGAGTTTGAAATAAATCCAGGTTATTTTTCTTGAGAAAATATTTCCAAATTTAGACTCCCAGGGGTAAAAATGTTAATTTTGGAAACCCGAGGTTTGAAATTGATTTCTGAAAGCTTTTAAAACTCGATCTGGATTGAAATTTATAAAACTGGAGTTCTGGACTTCGAAAATGAAATGAAATGTGATGAAATGTTATGAAATGCTGAGAAATGATATGAAATGATGAGAAATGACATGAAATGCTATGCGAAATGCTAACCCTGAATGAAGAATTTTGGATTTTAAACCCTGATTGGCGCTTGTATCAGTTTAAAACGCATTAAAATTGATAAAATTTGCAAAATAGCTCAAGAAATGGTTTTCGGGACTCTACTGGGTCAGAGTGACACTGAAAATTGGGGTTCGAGCTGGATTGAACTGAGATGAGCTAGATTGAGCTGGGTTTTAGAGTTTCAGAACTCAAATGAACTGACCTAGCACTGACTCAACTGACCTTTCCGACTGAATTTTCAAGAAAAGCTGCCATTTTTAGAGAAATGGTACCGAATGGTCACTGGAGTGAAGTGAATTACGAACTTGAGCTGACTTTGACCTAAAACAAAGGTCAGTAATACTGAGATGAACTAAAATCGAGGCTCAAACACTAGCTCAACTGACTGAACTCGACTCAATTTCAGCTGAAAGAGTTGAAATGGACTAAAATGAGCTCATAAACACTTAGAAATGGTTTTGAACTGAAACGAAAACACTCGAACTATTGGTGAGCTCAAGTTAGACTCTGGGGAACATGATTGACTGAGAATGACTGACTCAGAGACAATTGGTTTTGATTTGAGTGAGAAATGAGCTCATTTCTGAAGAAATGATCCCATTTTGGCAAGAATGGTCAGAAATGAAAATGGTTTATTCATTATGAGCTCAGATGAGCTTGAGATGACTGATATTCTAACTGTCTTGAACTGACCAATGAGCTTGGTTGACTCCGACTGACTGGGGTCCGGGATGACCTAGGGGTAAAATGGTAATTTTCCTAATGAAAATGGGTAAAATGGTGATTTTCTGAAATTGACTTGGGGTTTGACTCCTACACTGACCTGACAGGGTTGGCACTGCCTAAGGAGGATTGTTTGAGAATGGATGTGGAAAATTTGGGGTGTTTATAGATGCCCCTCTTTGCTACTAAGCTGGCTTGAAGACGAGCTTAGTGGCAAAGAAAAACACACCGAATTTGGGCTATAAAAATGCCCCAGTTAGAAGGATCTGACTGAATATGAAGAGATTTAGCCCTGATGAAAATGGTAGATATGAAATGGAGAATAAAGAAGAAAAATTTTACCTCAAAAGAAGTGAGATTCAAGTTTTTGCCCTTAACCTGGATGGGACAGAAAATACCTCATGTAGAAATGAAGCTCAGGTTTAAGCCTTAACCTGACCGGGAAATGAAATACCTCATCAAAATGAGGCTCAGGTTTGTACCCTTATCCTGATTGGGCGGAAAATGAAATACCTCATCAAAGGAGGCTCAGGTTTAACCCTTAACCTGACCGGGAAATGAAAATGGTAAGTTGGATGGTGAATAAGACAATTTTCTTGAAGAGGAATAAGGTGACTCTTTTAACAACACGAAAGATAACAAGGCGATCCAAAGGAACACGGCGATTCTTTCAACAACGCGAAAGATGACAAGGCGATCCAAAGGAGCAAGGAGATTCTTTTGACAACGCAAAAGATGAATTCTTTCGACAACGCGAAAGATGACAAGGCGATCCGGAGGAGCAAGGCGATTCTTTCAACAACGCGAAAGATGACAAGGTGATCAAAGGAGTAAGGAGATTCTTTTGACAACGCAAAAGATGAATTCTTTTGACAACGCAAAAGATGAATTCTTTCGACAACGCGAAAGATGACAAGGCGATCCAGAGGAGTAAGGCGATTCTTTCAACAACGCGAAAGATGACAAGGCGATCCAAAGGAGTAAGGAGATTCTTTTGACAACGCAAAAGATGAATTCTTTCGGCAACGCGAAAGATGGTAAAGGCGATCCAAAGGAACAAGGCGATTCTTTCAACAACGCGAAAGATGACAAGGCGATCCAAAGGAGCAAGGCGATTCTTTTGACAACGCAAAAGATGAATTCTTTCGACAACGCGAAAGATAACAAGGGCGATCCTTTCACAGAAAAGGCTAATCTTTCAACAACGCGAAAGATGATAAAGGTTACTCTCTCAAGGAGGTAAAAGGTGATATCAGGATGTGTCAAGATGGACATCGAGCTCTTCACTTCATGTCAAGATAGTAAGAAAATATTGCCAAAATGTTAAAAATTGTTTGTTGATTCAAAATGCTTGAAATTGATGTATATTGGTATGAAAATCTTTCCTCTTTTATACCTGTAGTATTACCTCCGATTGGGCTTAACTCCGTAAAATCAAGATTCGAATTCAAATTGCTTGCAATTGGCTTTCTTTCAAGGAAGCTATCAATTTCCTTGATATGAGCAAAAAAGAGAGTATTCTTGATATTGTGAGAGCAATTGGTGAAAGAATATTGATAATAGAATTTCACAAAATTAAAGAAGATTCTTTGGCAAATTTGGCAGTCTGATATCCTGGGATTCTTTTCTCATGATGATCTTTTTACCCACTTTTTTTCTTTATTGGCAGAATTAGAGCTTTCTTGGGCTTTTTGGGGATTACATCATCCTTCATTTTGGAGATGTTCTGACTTTTCTCTCTTTTTTTTTTGGGAAGGGTACGTCACAAACTCCTTCATCTCAGAGATGCTTCGATCCTTCTTTTCTCTCAGGGATTATATTGACAGTTATTGGCTCTTTGGTTGGAAATCTCTTGATGATAGCAGAAATTAAATATCCTTTAGGGTTTGTCGGGAGGCTCATCGCAGTCGCCTTCATCTTGACGGTGCTCTGAACTTTCCCTGGAAGGATCCGTCACAAACTCCTTCATCTTGGAGATGATCCAAATCTTCTTTGGCTCCGGGGGTCTACTCGCCTAATTCGCCTTCATCTTGACGACAGTTGAGAGATCCCTTTTGCAGATATTTAATTGCAGCTTTAGGTGATTGAGGAGATATAGGGATTGAATGGATTTTTCTGTATCACCGAGGATATTTCGACTGCTTTATTTTCCAAAAATGATCTTTAAAAATGTGCCATTGACTGCGATCAATACCGATCACTTATAGCTTTGCAACAACATTGAATTTCCTGTGCTGGCCATATCGAGGATTTATTCTTCATCTTTTTGGACGGCCAATAGAAAGAATTTGAATTTTGAATCCTTTTTCACGACAGCTTTGACCTTTCGGAAATAATACTGAGAGTATTCTGAGGTAATGTTTTTGTGCAATAAAGATTTTGAAATCAACAAATATTTAATGACAAATTGGCAAAATTTTCTTGAAATCTTTGGTGAGAGCAAGCATTTAAAGCACAACGCAACGCATCCATGACATAAATTTTCTTCTCCTTTCCACAAAGGAGAAGATTCAAAAATTGGAAAAAACAATTACTCCTCTCTTCCCTGAAGAGGAGGTGCTTGCAAAACGAACTTTCGAAGAGAAATTAAGCTTTCGTCAAAACTTCCTAACATTAGGCTTCTCTTATGGAAAGGGGCCGGTAATGGTGAGGTCGGTGAATTGGTCATGAAGAAGCGTGTCCATCACACTCTCCCTTAAAAGAGGATCCTTCACGATGAAATGGCCTAGTATGAAATTGTGATCACAAGGAAAGTGAACTTCCGTCGAAGCTCTCCCTGAACTAAGAGTTCCTTGTATGAAATTGGAATTTTGTTTTGCAAATGGTTCACATAGACACGAGACCCTTCAAACTCTCCCTGAAAAGGGCTAGGTGAACAAAGGATAGCATGCGAAAAGAACGAGCTCCCTTGAACTCTCCCTATAAAAAGAGTCTCTCGCAAGAGGAAATGACTGAAATTGGTATTGAATGACCAAAAGGTCAAAATTGGAATTTGGAAAATTTGAAATTTTGAAATTTGAAATTTTGAAATTTGATATTTGAAATTAGAAATTTGGAATTTGGAAATTGAAAATTGATTGACCCGAGAGTCGAAATTAGAATTAATTGACCCAAAGGTCGAAATTGAAATTGGTTGACTCAAAAGTCGAAATTAGAAATTTGGAATTTGAAAATTGGAAATTGGGAAATTGATTGACCCGAAGATCAAGATTGAAAATTTGGAAATTGATTAATCTGAAGGTCGAAATTGGAATCTTGGAAATTGGGTGGCCTAAGGGCCGAAATTGGTAATTGGATGGCCCGATGGCCGAAATTGGAAATTGGATGGCCCAAAGGCCGAAACTGGTAATTGGAATTTGGAAGAAAATTCGAGTCGGAACTCTAATCTTCTAGACCAATTTTAGGAAAAGAAAACTCGGGTCGGAACTCGAATCTTTGAAGGAAAACTAGATCCATTGGAAGGAAAGAAAATTCGAGTCAGAACTCGAATCCTGAAGGAAAACTAGACTGGTCAGACGGAAAGGAAATTCGAGTCGGAACTCGAATCCCAAAGGAAAACTAGACTAATTAGAAGGAAAGAAAATTTGAGTCGGAACTCGAATCCCGAAGGAAAACTAGACCGGTTAGAAGGAAAGGAAATTCGAGTCGGAACTCGAATCCCGAAGGAAAACTAGACTAGCATGGATTAGGTTTGAAAACATTAACCAGTAAAGTAGATTTTGAAAGTTTGACCAATAAAAATTGGATTTTGAAAGTCCGACCAATAACAATTGGATTTTGAAAGATGTACCAGCGTGAATACTGGATTTTGGAAATAAACCAGTATAAGTACTAGATTTTGAAAATGGATCAGTACGAATACTGTTTTTGGAAGAATTACCAGCACAAACACTGGATTTTGAAGATTTACTAGCACAAACACTGGATTTAGAAAATTTTACCAGCACGAACACTGGTTTTTGAAAATCTTACCCGCACGAACACTGAATTTTTGAAAATTTACCAGCACGAACACTGGATTTTGAAAATTTTACCAGCACGAACACTGGTTTTTGAAAATCTTACCCAACTGATTCTGATGAGAGATTTTTAATCTTTATCCTCACGATGACTTAGACAACTGTCGGGGTCTCAGGATTTATCCCTTATCCTGAATGGGTAGTTCAAGTTTATCTCTTAACCTGAAGGGGAAATGAATTCGATACATATGGATGCAAATGAATGCGAATGAATGCATGCAAATGCAAATGTATGTAAATGAATGCAAATGCATGCAAAATGAGAGGTTTATTTGACCCTGCCTGCATACAGGATGTTTTGAAGACAATTTTCAAAATAATGCCCCAGTATAACTGGGGAGTGAGAAGTTAGATGAAAGGATAAGTAATTGATATTTGAAGAATACTTTCTGACTTTTGATTGATTCAGGAGAGACTCTGAAAAATATCACTTCTCGCAGAAGGACATGGTGCAGAGAAGGAGAAATTGATAATTTTATTGATGCATTGAAGGAAAATGACAAATCAAGGAAAGATAGACAGGATTACATCATCTTTTGAAGGCAAAATGAGAAATGGGAAAATGCTAGCATCGTCGGCTTTTTGAGTAATCGAGGAAAGATGGCTAGTCCTTCTTTTTATCTTCAACGAGGATATTCTTATCAATGCAATCTTGAATAATGTTCTTGAAGACAAAACAGTGGTCAGTATTGTGTCCTACTGCCCGATGGAATTTGCAGAATTGGTCCATGAACCTTCCCATGATCGTGGGAGGATCTGTGGCTCTTGGGAGCTTTACCATTTCTTTGGTCAACATATATTCAAGGATTTCATCGAGAGGTTGCTCAAGAGGAGTAAACTGACGATCGTCACTCCAACCATCCCGTTTTATCTTTTCTTTCTGCTGACTCAATTTTTCATTCTTCTTTGAAGACTTTTCTTTCTGACCTACATGATTGCTCTTGCTATTTTTGTGGCCACTGCGGCCGACATTGGCAGAGAAGATGAAATTTTTCTTCTTCTTTGAATCTTGATTATTCTTGACAAGGGTGATGCCATCATAGACCCCATTCTCTATTCCCATCTCGAGCCACTCGGCCCGTTCAGTAAGCTCAATGAAAGATTTGGAAGGTGAGGTGGAGGTAAGACCTCTCAAAGGTTGTGAGAAATTGTTTAGAATAATCTGGAGTGCGTGCTCCTCTAAGATGGGATTTCTCATTTTATTGTAAGTGCCCCTCCATCTGCGGATGAAGTTTCTGGCTTTCTCATTATCTCTTTGCTTTGTATTATAGAGATGGTTTAGCGTTGACGGCGCTTTGGTGTTTAAAAGGAATCGTTCAATGAACAGATTGACCACTTTATCGAATTCCTTCAATTCGATGGGATTGATATGCTCTGAGTACCACTTGGCGGCGGTGCCCTCCAGACTGTGAGGAAAACATCTAAACAAAGCACGATTGTCTCTCTTGAATCGATTGCACTCCGCAAAGAACATAGCCAGGTGAGCCTTGGGATCGCCAGTCCCATCAAATTTGACAAATTTACAAGGGAGATCTTCTAGGCTGTCATCACCATCTAAACCATCATAGAAATCTTCGCTTGTGAAAATCTTTTTTTTCTTGTCGCGGGCTTGCAGATCCTTAACCATTTTGACCACATCTATGAGTTGTGACTGGTCAGAGTTATTAGCAGAATGATCTTTTAGCTTATTGTCTGACCCCTGCCCCTGTGTCATCTTCTGAAAAGCTTGCTGAGCCTCACACTCTTCATCGGTGCCACCTCCTAATTCTGCTTCATCAGATGTATCCTCATGTTGGATACACTTCTTGGATATCTTCAATTGTTTCTTCAATGTTCGGCCCTTGATCTTTTTCTTGGTAGGAATCTTGTTGAAACCGTCCCCTGTTTGCTCTGCCATCATCTTATTCAACATATTTCGAAACATGGCATACACCTGAGGATCGATATCATCATTGGCTTGTTGACTTTGGTTCCTAGCAGATCGCGGAGAATCCATCTCTTGCTCGGTGCTACTGTTAGGGTACTGAAGCGACACTATTTTCTTCTTGGATCTAGTCTACACCATTCCACGATGTCGAAACTCTCTGTAAGACAAATAGGATGATTAGAATGAGAGAAAATTCTTGAAGGCAATGACTTGGAGAATAGAATGAAAATAATGGATGAAGATCTGAAATTGGGTTGACAGTTTGAAGGATATCCCTTTACCAGGGATGGGATTATTGTTGGGATTGCGACAATTGCATTGTTATTCCATGAGAGAAAATAAACAACCGAGATATGTCTTGTTACCTAGGCGAGGCCGTCAACCATGAAGAAAAAAATATTTTTGAAGGAATATAACAAAGTAACGCATAATTGGTAATGAGCTTCTCTACGAACTTGGGAGGTTATCTGAGAAGGAAAGCAGGAAGAATTTTTTTCCAGGGAAAAGCATTCATCACAAAGGGCATATTGCATGAGAGTTCAGAAAATAACATTATGAAGAAAATGACCTCCAAATATAAGGAAAACTGATGATTTTATTGATGTCTTGGAGGAAGGATGACAAATTTAAAGAAAACAACTGGAGACTATATTTATTGAGAGAAGCAAAAAGCAGAAATGATGGAAATGAGAAAGCATTGGCATTTGTCGTCTTCATGAATGATCAAGGAAAGGCTCGGTCAGAACGGCCGACTGGTCTTCCTCTTTAATAGGGAGATTCTTGTCAACGCAGTCTTGAACGATATTTTTGAAGACGAAGCATCGCTCAGTATCATGCCCTATAGCTCGGTGGAATTTGCAGAAGCGATCTTTCCATTTCCCTAGGGCGACCGGAGGATTAGCAATTCTTGGAAGTTTAACCATTCCTTTGCTCAGCATGTATTCAAGGACCTCTTCGAGGGGCTGATCTAGAGGGGTAAATTCGTGATCGTAACCCCAACCGTCGTGTTTTGGCTTCTTTTGACTGCTTGCTTTCTGCTGGGAGCGGGATTGAAGGGGTTTGGCTAGGACAACCGGTTGGTCTGCTATTTTGCTTTCCCCTAAAATATTCTTATCAACATGATCCTGAACGATATTCTTGAGGACAAAACAATTTTCTCTATCGTGTCCTATTGCACGGTGAAACTTGCAAAATTGCTCTTTGAATCTGCCCATGATTGACGGAGGATCAACGACTTTTGGTAAATGGACCATGCCTTTTGGTTGATATTTTGAGATGCTCTTTTTAAAACAATTATTTTCAATAAAACTTTTGGAAAATCGTCAACCAAAAATTTAAAAACCGACTTTCCACAAAGTGGTAAGTACGGGTCGAATCCACAGGGAACAGGAATTAAACACAATATTTCTATAAAATTCAATTTATTAATAACAAAGGTCAACCTACAATTACAAAGTTAATACAACTGCAATTAAACACTAAAAGAAATGTAAACAAGCAATCAGTCTTCTGCTCCACGCCAAGGGTATTTCCATTTTTTCGCCACTTAAAGAATCTTCTCACTTGGACAATACCCCTGGACACTAAATATGTTTTTCAACCTAAAAATGCAGAAAAATACAAAGTTATTTTTCTATTCTAATAATGAAAACAATAACTAAAACTAGTTCTAATTTTACAAAAATAATAAAACAATACTAATTATCCCACAAAAATTAAATAAAATATTAAGTTAATTCTAAAATTAACCAAAGTACTTCTACTAATGCTGTATGATGATTATGCAACTCCTAAAATGCAGAAACTACTGAAAAAAAGTCTAAAATGCCGAAACTAGGAAAATTACGAAACTGCCCCTAACTAGTGTAAAATTGCATTCTGACAGGTTATCGGAAAACCGCTGTTTAACAGGGCAAACGAGGTCCGATTTTCCCGAAATTTGTTCTGTTCTGCAACTGACGGATTAAACAAACTGACAGTTTTTACGGAATTGACAAACAGTATCCGGAACTCCAGATATAAGCGTTTCAAATCTGGGAAAAATCAGGATATCGCAAGTCCTGTAATTTGAAATCCAGAAAAAACGGTTTTCACAAAACGCTTAAAAATCAGACCAAATCAACTCCGAATGAGCTGAAATTTGGTATGCAGTTAAATAACACGTCAATAAAGTGAATAGAAGAAAAAAAATTGGAAAACACAGAATTTTTGCACAGAAAATAATGCGGTTGCGACAGGGCAAAAATCTGGTTTTTATTTGAGTGCACTATTCACTTTATGAACCTATGTAAACACTATCAAATGCAATCTATACCTAATGCAATCTAAATGACACTGTATAACAGTGTATATGCAGATGATAATTATGAATACACTAAATGCACGACGAACAAAACACGACAAGAAATTTATGACTAGAACTAAGTTAACTAACAATGGAAATGCAACTATGCTAAATAATAAAATACAATCTAACTACTAAGTTAACTAATATCTAACTATCATTCAAACCACAACAAAACACATTTCACACATACTAAACAAATACGCTATACATATACACACTTCTACACTAAAACTAAATTAGATAAATAAACTAATTAGTATAGAAATCAAAAGAAATAATACTAAATGAACTTACTTCACTAAAGAACGAAGGTTAAGGTTAGGGTTTACTCGGTCAACTCAACTAGGCTCGGTTTTGACTTGAGTAGGTTCGGATTGGGTTTGGATGAACTCGGATTGGATTAGGTAGGCTCGGTTTTGAGTAGGTTGAGAGAGATAGGCTCGAGCTAAGGTGGACTCGGCTAGGTTTGACCTAACTAATTGGGTTTGGTTGACTTAGGTTAACTCGGTTTTGAGTTGACTTAGTCAACTAGGTTCGATTGACTTAGGTTAAGGTTGACTCGACCTCGGTTTGGACTCACCCTGGGTTAGACTAAAACTTGACTCGGGTTAGGTCTTGGTCTTGGACTTAGGCTTATTAAGACTAGGTTGAACTTGGTTTAGGGTTGACCTAGTCACTAGGGTTGGTTGGGTTTAGGTGGGCTTGGACTAAGTTTGAATCAACTAGGTTTGACTTAGATAGGTTAGGTAGACTAGGTTGACCTAAACTTAGGTTAGGGTTGACTCCACTAAGCTTGACTAAGGTTGGGCTTTGGTCTTAGACTCGACCTAGGTGTGGTCTAGGCTTTGACTTAGGCTAGGCTAGGTTTTGACTAGACTCAAAGAGGGTGTAGACTAGGGTTTGACTCGACCTAGGCTCGGTTTGACTAGGTTAGGTCTAGACTAAAGTAGTAACCTCCTAATTAAGCTACAATTAATCCAAAGTTCACGATTTTAATGGAGAAGGTTGGAAAAGGAATGTAATAATTACCAAATTCCAAATTTTGAAATGCTTTGGATTCTCAAAAATCGCCCCATTTAAAGAGGGAGTTACACTCCTTAATTGCCTTTAAAGCTCCTTTTGGAAAAATGGAAAGACCAATCTAAAAATACACGATTTTTGCTTTTCAAGATGGAATTAAAATACTTTTAATACTCTATGGAAATCGTGTAGCCTAGATTGGAATTTTTGTTTAATGCCAAAAACACTTTCCAAAGTTAAGGAGTAACTCCTTCTTTAATACCCATTCAAAATTCAAATTTTTCCTTAAATGCCTCACTTCTCAAAAATCGCCAACCTCTAAAAGGGCTACTTTCTAAACTACTATAATTAATTCTACCTAGGGAATAAAAGGAATTAAATAAAAAAAACGATTTCCTAGGAGTTAATGCTAACCTAATTCTCAAAACCTACTTAATTAACCCCTAAAAACGGCTAGGAAAGAAAACCCTAATACCTTGAACCTAGACACCTTCCTAACTCAATTAATGACAATTAATAATTTCTAAAAATTCGACCAAGAGCTCAAGGGGAGCTCTAATGGCTGCCGCCCCTCCTTGGGGAAGAAGAAGACTAATAAAAAATAAAAAGAATAAAAACTTAAACTAAAAAAAAAATGACTTACTAAGGAACCACTATTTTGCTAAAACTAATTTAAAATATAATGAAAAGAACTCCTAACTCCACAAATGCAATCATGAACAGCACTATGCTGAAATTTAGTAAGAACATCAAGAAATGAAAAATCAACTTTTGTAATTTTTGTTTTTCAATAGATCCCAAAACACCAAAAACACAAAATGCTCAAAACGATTATTTAGAAATATCCTAAACGAATGGAATGAACTAACACAACTATAGACTGCTGTTAACACCTAAAACACATAGCAACTACACCGTTTTACCCACATCAACACATACATTTAACAAAAACACAAAGATCGGCTCGAATAACTCTAGCCGATTTTTGTTTTCTTTTTCAAAAATAAAATCAACACAAGACACGAGCACAACCCACGAATAAAATAAACTAAAATGAAATTTTCTAATGAGATTTTCAGCAAAACAACACAGTACACATGCTGGACAAAACACAAATATCAAAACAAAGAAAAATATTTTTGTAAAAATCAAGAATCAGCTAGAATAAGTCTAGCCGATTTTTGGATTTTTCTTTTTTAATTAAAACCAAATGCAACCCACACAAAAACCGAATAATGTGAATCAAAATGAACACCTTTTTTATTGGATTTTCAGTAGAACAGACCCACGAATCCCTATGAGAAATTTGAAAGATCGACTAGATGAAGATCTAGCCGATTTTAATGAAATGGATGAAAACTCTAAAAAAAATCGATTTCAATGAATCGAACAAACAAACAAACCTAAGCTAACGTGCTGGCCTATGCACGAACTCTATTCTAAGGTTGAAAACAAGAAGAAAACAAGAAACACTCAGAAAATAAAGAAGAGCAAACCAACACCCAATTCGGTTTTATCTAGAAGAGAAGGAAGAAGAAGACCTACCTTTTGGAAGATCCGACGACCGGGGGGATGAAGAAGAGCGGACCATGGCTGGAGATGGACGTCCTATACAGTTCGAGAATGCTGTACTTCACCAAAAAACGGCACCTTTTGCAGCTGCTACACGTTGGAGATTCACCGACGATGGAATGTGAGCCGATTCGCGATCGGAGGGTGTAGAAAGCCGGATGGAGGTAGGGCCGGCTCACCTTGGTTGTGTGTTGCGCACTCCCGCCCAAGGTTAATGGTCTCCACCTCTGCTACACCTGCAAAAATACAGAAAAATGGTGAAAAGACAGCAAGGAATAAGAAAGAAATGAAAAGAAACCAAAGAAAGCTTGAAAATATGCTTGATAATCAAGCATAGATCGGTCTTCAATGGCCAACACGTGGGGAAGATGGAGAGGAAGATGTTGCTGGAGTAGATTCACTGCAAGGGGCGTCCAAACACAGCCAAAGACGCCTAGGGTTCTTGAAAAAAAACTATTTATAGTTTTGACATTTTTCAAAAAGAGTGTTAAAAAATAAAATATTGCTAGGCGCCACTTTTTGGGGGGTTTTCAGAAAAGCTTTTTGAAATGGATATGGATAGGCGTGTGGGTTGGGTTTTGGGCTTTCTAAGAGTTGATCCAAGGTCCAATTGACCTAATTGGGTCGGATATGGATCCGATCCACCTCGAAATCCATGCCCAAACACTGAAATAGCCATAACTCTCTCGTTTTAACTCCGATTTTTCTGAAATTCGAACCATAGCCCCTTACTATCAAAACACATCTAAACATGGGTTTAAAACCTTAAACTTGATACAAAATGCATGAAAAACTTGTTTACATGATGTGCATTTCATGCATCATCAAATACCCCCATGCTTGAATGTTTGTTAGTCCCTTAACAAACCCTAATCATGATATGCACTGAAGACAAGAAATGCTAAGCATGAATGCATAATACTAACTCACTTTCGTAGGAATCACGGTTGCATTTAGCGTATGCAACAAGCCCTTTAAACCCCTAGCTTACACTAGTGGACGAGTAAGGTCTCGTGAGGGTTTGCAGAGATGCTACCCACAAACATCAATGAAATACGAGGATGATTTTTCAAAAATATTAGGCTCTTAAGAATGCCGTTGTAATAAATATTTCATGTAATTGACATTCTCAAAACAAGTTTAAAAATCTCATGCCACCACAGTAAAAATTCTTTTTCTTCCCTTTTCTAATATTGTAGCTAGTTCATGATTTTTCTCTGAAAGTCAAGTATTCTCATGTTTTACTCATTTATTCTCACTTGTATATTTTCTGCACAGTAATACACATTTATGCCTAAGCAATGAAAAATTTCTCATTCAGCACATTCTTTTCTTTCATTTTCACTCTTTTTTCATCTTTTGATTTCTTGCGCATTTTTCTCATATGAGCACTATTTCGAATAGTCAGTTTTCGTGACCCATGTAGCGAGCTTTGGGTTAGTGACTCCCAAGCCGGCCGGCCTTAGGGCACTAGATACAAAGTATCCCTCGGACTTAATTGCTCGAGTCACTAGACTTTCTATTCTAATAGTTTACGTATAGTCTTCCTCTCGTCATGTGCAATGTCTCTATCTCTTAGGCTTTCTATGCAGTCCATGTAACAAGCTTTCGAACCGGTGGCTCCCAAACCAGCTGGCTTTGGGGTACCAGATGTAAAACACCCTTCAGATTCTACTTACTCGAACTACAAAGGCCACAGATATCGACTTAGACAAGAGATGATCTCCTTCGTTATCCTTTTCGTTAAGATACTCAAACACTTCATCTCGTGTCTGAGTTCTACTACTAGGATTCACGAAGACATCAACAACTAAACGTAACTCTATTCTTTTAAACTCATTTTTCAAACACATCTTTCCATTGCTTATTTCTTTCAGAAAGCATACTGTGCATACTTATACTAAAGTGATTCAAAATTTTCGAGCAGTCAAATACTATCTTTTCTTTGAATTTTCTCATGAACAACTACTCTATTTGACTCAGTTCAGAAAATAACAATTTTTATGGGGCTTAAAAAAAAATTTAAACTGTTAGATTATGTCAAAAACAATCATATATGCTACACTTTGTTCTCAAATGCCTACTTTGATTACCAGTCATACAAAAATAAAATAAAAAAATTTTGACATTTTTGTGTGCATGCATCTAAACCACCCCCCCATGCTTGAATGACACTGTCCCTAGTGGCATACAAAATGAATAAAAATGTAATGCAAATGCACACTAAAAGACACTAACAAAAATATGGGAGAAAGGATAGATACAACCTGATTTTCTCTGAGCTTCTGAAGTTGATTTTCATCTGATCCTTGAATTCTTTGGAAGCTCTTCCATGCACCTGGTAACTGATACACTAAATGTTAAGTTCATCCTGCATACATCAAAACACAAATTAGCACATGTGAAATAAATAAAAACTCTAAAATGAAAAAGAAATAATGTACATATGATACATCCCTCTGGTCGAATCCTCATGCCTTCGTGAGATGCACTATCTCACACTCACCATCCTGCAAAGCATCTGAAATGAATGGCTTCAGTCTTTGCCCATTTACCTTGAATGTACCTTGGGTCATAGGATCGAATAGTGTCACTGCTCCATGGGGAAATACTTCTTTCACAATGTACGGACCTGTCCATCTCGATCTTAACTTCCCTGGGAATAAATGTAAACGAGAATTGTATAGCCACACTTTTTGATCTGGCTCAAACACTTTTCTGACAATATGCTTATCATGAAATGCTTTTGTGCGAGCTTTATATAATTTGGCATTCTCATATGCATCATTCCTGAGTTCTTCTAATTCTGAGAGCTGCAATGCTCTCTCTTTGCCAGCCTGGGTGAGGTCAAAATTCAATTTCTTGATAGCCCAATATGCTCTAGCTCGACAAGAAGATGGCATGCTTTCCCGAATACAAGGCGATACGGGGACATGCCAATGGGAGTCTTAAATGCAGTTCTATATGCCCAAAGTGCATCATCTAAGCGTTGGGACCAATCCTTGCGGTCCGGACGAACTGTCTTTTCTAAAATTCGCTTAATCTCCCTATTGGACACTTCAACCTGTCCACTAGTCTGCGGATGATATGGAGTGGTGAATCTATGATTGACAGAATATCTTCTCAGCAGAGAAGCTATCTGAACATTCCTAAAATGCTTGCCACCATCACTAATCATCGCACGTGGCACCCCAAAACGACTGAAAATGTTGTGCTTAATGAACTTAAGCACTACTCTGTGATCGTTGGTCTTGGTTGCCACAGCCTCGACCCACTTGGACACATAATCAACCGCCACCAGAATGTATAAATTTCCGAATGAAGGCGGAAATGGTCCCATGAAATCAATGCCCCAAACATCAAAAATCTCGACTATCAAAATCGGAAGCAAGGGCATCATGTCCCTCTTGGACATGTTCCCAATCTGCTGACATCGTAGGCATCGCCTACAGAACACATGCGCGTCCCTGTGGAGTGTGGGCCAATAAAATCCTGACTGCAAAACCTTTGCAGCCGTCTTCCTACTACTAAAATGCCCTCCACAGGCTAACGAATGGGAAAAATTTAGAATGGACTGGTACTCCTCCTCCGAAACACATCTCCTAATGATCTGGTCTGCACAGTATTTGAACAACTCCGGTTCATCCCAATAATAGTGCCCCATCATCATGCTCATTCTTGTTCCAATGCTCAGGTATCTGCCTCGAAACCAGATAGTTCACAATATCTGCAAACCAGGGTAACTGTGATGTACTGACTGACATGATCTGCTCGTCGGGGAAAGAATCACTGATCGGTCTCTGATCCTGCGTGGTCTCCACGATCAGTCTGGAAAGATGGTCTGCTACTACATTCTCGCTTCCCTTCTTATCTTGAATCTCGAGATCAAACTCCTGTAGTAGTAGGACCCAACGAATCAATCTCGGTTTGGTGTCTTTTTTATTCAACAAGTATTTCAATGCAGAATGGTCAGAATAGACAACCACCTTCGAACCGAGTAAATAGGACCTGAATTTATACAATGCGAAAACTACCGGAAGTAGCTCCTTCTCTGTCGTAGTATAATTCATCTGAGCATCAGACAAAGTTCTACTCGCATAATAGATCACATAGGGTTTCCTATCAATGCGTTGTCCTAAAATAGCCCCCTTAGCGTAATCAGATGCATCGCACATAATCTCAAATGGGAGAGTCCAATCTGGAGGTCTCAAAATAGGTGCAGTAATCAAGGCCTTTTTGAGAATCTCAAAGGCCTTCATACAATCCTCACCGAAAACAAAGGGCTGGTCTTTCTCCAATAACGTGCAAAGCGGTCGAGAAATTTTGCTGAAATCTTTTATGAACCGCCTGTAAAAACCCGCATGCCCTAAAAATGATCGAATCTGCCTCACAGAGGTGGGTGGAGTCAAACAGGAAATGGATTCCACCTTCGCTCTGTCAACCTCAATACCACGCTTGGACACAATGTGTCCTAGCACAATCCCCTCCTGGACCATAAAATGGCTCTTTTCCCAACTCAGGACGAGATTGGTCTCCACACACCTACTCAGTACTCGAGCAAGTTTTTGGAGGCAATCTTCAAAAGAAGAGCCATACACTGAAAAGTCATCCATAAAAACTTCCATCACATCATCAATCATGTCTGAGAAGATAGCAAGCATGCACCTCTGAAAAGTAGCCGGGGCATTATAGAGCCCAAACGGCATACGTCTAAATGCGAAGGTGCCATAAGGACATGTAAACGTGGTCTTCTCCTGGTCGTCAGGATGAACAGCTACCTGATTGTATCCTGAATATCCATCTAGAAAGCAGTAGTAGCTCTGTCCTGCGAGTCTCTCTAAGATCTGATCAATGAATGGCAATGGGAAATGATCTTTCTTAGTTGCCACATTCAGCTTCCTATAATCGATGCAGACTCGCCATCCTGTAGTGGTCCTCATCGGAATTCTCTCACCCTTCTCATTCTCAACCACAGTGAGTCCTGACTTCTTCGGCACAACTTGAATCAGACTGACCCACTGGATATCAGAAATAGGGTAAATGATTCCGGCATCCAGCCACTTCACCACCTCTTTCTTCACCACTTCTTTCATGTTGGGATTTAGCCTTCTCTGCATATCCCTAAATGGCTTGACTTCCTCATTACAATGGATCCTATGCATGCAGAATGAAGGATCAATCCCCTTCAGATAAGCAACTCCCCAGCCAATCGCTGCCTTCTGCTCCCGAAGAATAGTCAGCAATCTCTGTTCCTGCTCCTCAGTGAGCAAGGACGAGATGATCACAGGCAGAGTCTCATCATCTCCGAGGTATGCATACTTGAGTGAATCCGGTAAGGGTTTCAACTCAAGTTTCGGAGGTGACTCGATCGACGATTTGGCGGGGGTCTCCGCAAGTGGTGGAAGAGGCTCCCTGACCGCTCCCCAAGGTATTCTCTCTGACGACACTCTAGACACATCTACACTATCTACACCGCTATTCTTCTCTATATGGTACAAATCTAAAGAATCCTCAGTAATGTACAACTCGGGCTGCTCCTCCACTAACTCCTGTGCAATGTCTACATGAAAGCAGTCCATGTCTCCTGTTGGTCCCATTGCGGCATTGAAAATATTCAGCTTTACCTTCCTATTGCCGAATGAGAGATCCATGGCTCCGGTCCTACAGTTGATGCACGCATTGGTAGTTGCCAAGAATGGTCTACCTAAAATAATCGGAGTCTGTTGCTGGCTATCCACTCCTTCCATATCAAGAATAATGAAATCGACTGGAAAATAAAAGTCATCCACCTTAACTAGCACGTCCTCCAAGACACCTCTCGGTACCTTGACGGAACGATCTGCCAGCTGCAGTGTAATCGGAGTCGATCTCATCTCACCTAGCCCAAAAGAATCAAAGAAATATCTGGGCAGAATGTTCACGCTTGCTCCAAGATCGAGCAATGCGCGTTCTATCCGGATGTTCCCTATAGTACAAGCAATGATAGGGGCTCCAGGGTCCTTGAGCTTCGGTGGTGTCTGATGCTGAAGTACTCAACTCACCTGCTCAGTCAGATGGACCCTGTTAGGAACTCGCTCTCTAGATTTACGCTTCTGCGTACATAGTTCCTTCAGGAATTTGGCATATGGCGGCACCTGCTGAATAGCATCGAGCAAAGGTAGGTTGATCTGCACATGCTTGAAGATGTCAAGCATGTCCTGGATCTTCGCACCTTGCTTCCCTCTATAACCAGGAGACTCTAATGCTTTAGGATAGGGTGGTAGGGGGAATATACTCTGCTGGTTCCTCCTCTTTGTGAGAAGGCTCACTCCTATCCTTCTTCTTCTTCTCTGAGGATGAAGATGATGAAGATGGTGAAGGTGATGATGGGGATGGGGATGATGATTGAGCCGACATAGGTGAAACAATGGTCTCTGGCTCCTCTATCCTCTCTCTACTCTCTCGCTCTCTACTCTCGACGTGATACTCACGTCCACTCCTCAAGGCCATAACTGATTTAGCCTGCTGCTGTGTCTCAGTATGAAATAGGCATCCAGTCATCTGGTCCTTACCCTTCGGGTTCATGACAGCCTGACTCGGTAATGTACTCTCGGGTCTCCTACTAATAGCCTCAGCTAGATGTCCCATTTGCGACTCTAACTTCGCAATGGACTGCGTATGCGAGCTCAAAATCTGGCTACACTTCTCGAAGGCGTTCTGATTAGAGGTTTTCACCTCTTGGAATGCCTGGAGAAGTCTCTCCTCAAAAGATGTCTGCGGGGCAGACTCCTGCTGAATCGGGGGAGTGACTGAAGAGGAAGAAGACTGCGAATAGTTCGGTTTTTGAAATGACTGAGTAAAAGATGGTTGCCGAACTGGCTGAGAGGATGTAGGCATCTGCATGGAAGACTGTGGATTCTTCCATGAAAAATTGGGATGGTTACGCCAACCCGGATTATATGTCGATGAAAATGGGTTATTCGGCGGTCTGATGTAACCCTGAGCTGCCTGAACTTGTTCTTGAACAAATTCAGGGTACTGAGCTGCCGAAGGGCACTCAGTGATCTCGTGTGCCGGACTGGCACAAAGAGTACACACCTGCTGTGTAGTAGATGGTCCTGAAAGAAGCTGGTCCAGCTTCTGAGCAATCATGTCTACCTTGCACTGTAGTGCAGTAGATGGACCAACTTCAAGAACACCAGCTTTCTTCTGAATGCTGGGTGTGGCTCTATCAGATTGAGAGCTCGAAGCATGGTGGAGTGAATTCTCGGCCAATGTATCAAATAGCCTCCATGCTTTGTCCTCGCTCTTCAGCATGAATGTCCCTCCACATGAAGAATCGATCATCTGACGATTCTTGTCAGACAATCCATCATAGAAGCTCTGCACCAGTTGCCATTTCGGCACCTGATGATGGGGACATTTCCAGAGGAGATCCTTCATTCTCTCCCAGGTCTCATGAAAGCGCTCACCATCTAGCTCTGAAAAGCTAGTGATGGCTCTGCGATATTGGTTCGTGCGACCAATGGGAAAATATTTCCGAAGAAACTCCTGTTGCAACTGATCCCAAGACTCTATTTCTACAGAATCTAAGGACTTTAGCCAATACTTGGCTTTGTCCTTCAATGAAAAGGGGAATAGAGTCAACTTCAACGCATCATCATCGAAATTCTGTATCTTCACAGTAGAACAAATTTCGAGGAATTCATCTAAGTGTCGGTAGGGATCCTCATGACTAAGGCCATAAAAGGATGGAAGCATCTGAATAATGCTGGCCTTAATCTCATAATGTGGCGCTCCTACATCAGGTCTCCGAATGCAGGATGCCTGAACATAGTCTGTGGGAATGAAGTATTCCCGCAGAGGGCGTGAAAGAACTGGGGGTGGAGGTGGAGGATCCATGTCAGCCATTGTTGCCGAACTTCGATGAGAATGTAGAATTCTCTCTGGGTTATCAACAAATGGGTGTAATGGGGTTCCTAGACCTCGTCGACCCTGCATACACTGGTACTAAGACCAGATGTAAGCGAACGACCTAACTAAAAAATAAACTAACACAAATACTAAAATGTAAATAAACAAATAACAGTAACTAAAAACAAACAGATATGCTATATAGCTATGTCAGAATTCTATACTAAATGATTAAGTAACAAAGTAAACTATTCTAAAATGCTAAAACAAATAAATACAGGAAATCACAAACTATGTTTTTCTAAAACCCACCTGTCTAATCGCTCCTTGCAGAATGAATTTTAAGTGAATCCTAGAAAGAACAGAACGTGAATCCTATATTTACTAACTATGTTAATCCTATATTCACTTACTAATCCTACTAACTAAAAATAAAATGACTAATTAACTAACTAAAACAAATTAATAAATCAAACTCTAAGAAATAAAGTAATTAATTCGCCGTTCCCCGGCAATGGCGCCAAAATTTGGTTGATATTTTGAGATGCTCTTTTTAAAACAATTATTTTCAATAAAACTTTTGGAAAATCGTCAACCAAAAATTTAAAAACCGACTTTCCACAAAGTGGTAAGTACGGGTCGAATCCACAGGGAACAGGAATTAAACACAATATTTCTATAAAATTCAATTTATTAATAACAAAGGTCAACCTACAATTACAAAGTTAATACAACTGCAATTAAACACTAAAAGAAATGTAAACAAGCAATCAGTCTTCTGCTCCACGCCAAGGGTATTTCCATCTTTTCGCCACTTAAAGAATCTTCTCACTTGGACAATACCCCTGGACACTAAATATGTTTTTCAACCTAAAAATGCAGAAAAATACAAAGTTAGTTTTCTATTCTAATAATGAAAACAATAACTAAAACTAGTTCTAATTTTACAAAAATAATAAAACAAATACTAATTATCCCACAAAAATTAAATAAAATATTAAGTTAATTCTAAAATTAACCAAAGTACTTCTACTAATGCTGTATGATGATTATGCAACTCCTAAAATGCAGAAACTACTGAAAACAAGTCTAAAATGCCGAAACTAGGAAAATTACGAAACTGCCCCTAACTAGTGTAAAATAGCATTCTGACAGGTTATCGGAAAACCGCTGTTTGACAGAGAAAACGAGGTCCGATTTTCCCAAAATTTGTTCTGTTCTGCAACTGACAGATTAAACAAACTGACAGTTTTTTACGGAATTGAAAAACAGTATCCGGAACTCCAGATATAAGCGTTTTCAAATCTGGGAAAAATCAGGATATCGCAAGTCCTGTAATTTGAAATCCAGAAAAAACGGTTTTCACAAAACGCTTAAAAATCAGACCAAATCAACTCCGAATGAGCTGAAATTTGGTATGCAGTTAAATAACACGTCAATAAAGTGAATAGAAGAAAAAAAATTGGAAAACACAGATGTTTTGCACAGAAAATAATGCGGTTGCGACAGGGCAAAAATCTGGTTTTTATTTGAGTGCACTATTCACTTTATGAACCTATGTAAACACTATCAAATGCAATATATACCTAATGCAATCTAAATGACAATGTATAACAGTGTATATGCAGATGATAATTATGAATACACTAAATGCACGACGAACAAAACACGACAAGAAATTTATGACTAGAACTAAGTTAACTAACAATGGAAATGCAACTATGCTAAATAATAAAATACAATCTAACTACTAAGTTAACTAATATCTAACTATCATTCAAACCACAACAAAACACATTTCACACATACTAAACAAATACGCTATACATATACACACTTCTACACTAAAACTAAATTAGATAAATAAACTAATTAGTATAGAAATCAAAAGAAATAATACTAAATGAACTTACTTCACTAAAGAACGAAGGTTAAGGTTAGGGTTTACTCGGTCAACTCAACTAGGCTCGGTTTTGACTTGAGTAGGTTTGGATTGGGTTTGGATGAACTCGGATTGGATTAGGTAGGCTCGGTTTTGACTAGGTTGAGAGAGATAGGCTCGAGCTAAGGTGGACTCAGCTAGGTTTGACCTAACTAGTTGGGTTTGGTTGACTTAGGTTAACTCGGTTTTGAGTTGACTTAGTCAACTAGGTTCGATTGACTTAGGTTAAGGTTGACTCGACCTCGGTTTGGACTCACCCTGGGTTAGACTAAAACTTGACTCAGGTTAGGTCTTGGTCTTGGACTTAGGCTTATTAAGACTAGGTTGAACTCGGTTTAGGGTTGACCTAGTCACTAGGGTTGGTTGGGTTTAGGTGGGCTTGGACTAAGTTTGAATCAACTAGGTTTGACTTAGATAGGTTAGGTAGACTAGGTTGACCTAAACTTAGGTTAGGGTTGACTCCACTAAGCTTGACTAAGGTTGGGCTTTGGTCTTAGACTCGACCTAGGTGTGGTCTAGGCTTTGACTTAGGCTAGGCTAGGTTTTGACTAGACTCAAAGAGGGTGTAGACTAGGGTTTGACTCGACCTAGGCTCGGTTTGACTAGGTTAGGTCTAGACTAAAGTAGTAACCTCCTAATTAAGCTACAATTAATCCAAAGTTCACGATTTTAATGGAGAAGGTTGGAAAAGGAATGTAATAATTACCAAATTCCAAATTTTGAAATGCTTTGGATTCTCAAAAATCGCCCCATTTAAAGAAGGAGTTACACTCCTTAATTGCCTTTAAAGCTCCTTTTGGAAAAATGGAAAGACCAATCTAAAAATACACGATTTTTGCTTTTCAAGATGGAATTAAAATACTTTTAATACTCTATGGAAATCGTGTAGCCTAGATTGGAATTTTTGTTTAATGCCAAAAACACTTTCCAAAGTTAAGGAGTAACTCCTTCTTTAATACCCATTCAAAATTCAAATTTTTCCTTAAATGCCTCACTTCTCAAAAATCGCCAACCTCTAAAAGGGCTACTTTCTAAACTACTATAATTAATTCTACCTAGGGAATAAAAGGAATTAAATAAAAAAAACGATTTCCTAGGAGTTAATGCTAACCTAATTCTCAAAACCTACTTAATTAACCCCTAAAAACGGCTAGGAAAGAAAACCCTAATACCTTGAACCTAGACACCTTCCTAACTCAATTAATGACAATTAATAATTTCTAAAAATTCGACCAAGAGCTCAAGGGGAGCTCTAATGGCTGCCGCCCCTCCTTGGGGAAGAAGAAGACTAATAAAAAAATAAAAAGAATAAAAACTTAAACTAAAAAAAAAACGACTTACTAAGGAACCACTATTTTGCTAAAACTAATTTAAAATATAATGAAAGGAACTCCTAACTCCACAAATGCAATCATGAACAGCACTATGCTGAAATTTAGTAAGAACATCAAGAAATGAAAAATCAACTTTTGTAATTTTTGTTTTTCAATAGATCCCAAAACACCAAAAACACAAAATGCTCAAAACGATTATTTAGAAATATTCTAAACGAATGGAATGAACTAACACAACTATAGACTGCTTTTAACACCTAAAACACACAGCAACTACACCGTTTTACCCACATCAACACATACATTTAACAAAAACACAAAGATCGGCTAGAATAACTCTAGCTGATTTTTGTTTTCTTTTTCAAAAATAAAATCAACACAAGACACGAGCACAACCCACGAATAAAATAAACTAAAATGAAATTTTCTAATGAGATTTTCAGCAAAACAACACAGTACACATGCTGGACAAAACACAAATATCAAAACAAAGAAAAATATTTTTGTAAAAATCAAGAATCAGCTAGAGTAAGTCTAGCCGATTTTTGGATTTTTCTTTTTTAATTAAAACCAAATGCAACCCACACAAAAACCAAATAATGTGAATCAAAATGAACACCTTTTTTATTGGATTTTCAGTAGAACAGACCCACGAATCCCTATGAGAAATTTGAAAGATCGACTAGATGAAGATCTAGCCGATTTTAATGAAATGGATGAAAACTCTAAAAAAAATCGATTTCAATGAATCGAACAAACAAACAAACCTAAGCTAACGTGCTGGCCTATGCACGAACTCTATTCTAAGGTTGAAAACAAGAAGAAAACAAGAAACACTCAGAAAATAAAGAAGAGCAAATCAACACCCAATTCGGTTTTATCTAGAAGAGAAGGAAGAAGAAGACCTACCTTTTGGAAGATCCGACGACCGGGGGGATGAAGAAGAGCGGACCATGGCTGGAGATGGACGTCCTATACAGTTCGAGAATGCTGTACTTCACCAAAAAACGGCACCTTTTGCAGCTGCTACACGTTGGAGATCCACCGACGATGGAATGTGAGCCGATCCGCGATCGGAGGGTGTAGAAAGCCGGATGGAGATAGGGCCGGCTCACCTTGGTGGTGTGTTGCGCACTCCCGCCCAAGGTTAATGGTCTCCACCTCTGCTACATCTGCAAAAATACAGAAAAATGGTGAAAAGACAGCAAGGAATAAGAAAGAAATGAAAAGAAACCAAAGAAAGCTTGAAAATATGCTTGATAATCAAGCATAGATCGGTCTTCAATGGCCAACACGTGGGGAAGATGGAGAGGAAGATGTTGCTGGAGTAGATTCACTGCAAGGGGCGTCCAAACACAGACAAAGACGCCTAGGGTTCTTGAAAAAAAACTATTTATAGTTTTGACATTTTTCAAAAAGAGTGTTAAAAAATAAAATATTGCTAGGCGCCACTTTTTGGTGGGTTTTCAGAAAAGCTTTTTGAAATGGATATGGATAGGCATGTGGGTTGGGTTTTGGGCTTTCTAAGAGTTTATCCAAGGTCCAATTGACCTAATTGGGTTGGATATGGATCCGATCCACCTCGAAATCTGTGCCCAAACACTGAAATAGCCATAACTCTCTCATTTTAACTCCGATTTTTCTGAAATTCAAACCATAGCCCCTTACTATCAAAACACATCTAAACATGGGTTTAAAACCTTAAACTTGATACAAAATGCATGAAAAACTTGTTTACATGATGTGCATTTCATGCATCATCACCTTTTGCAAGCAAATTTTCTAAAATAGTCTCGAGCTTCTGATCCAGAGGGGTGAACTTTTCGATCAGCGCTCCAGTCTTTGTGTTTTGGTTTTTCTTTCTCTTTCCCTTTATGCTGGGTACTGGACTGGAGAGGTTGATCATTCCGCTTGGCTGGTTCCTTTCTGGTGCTTGACTCGGGTAGCTCTAATAGCATCTTTGTCATCATTTTTTGAAACATTCTGTACATGACTGGATCAATCTCATCTTCACTTGTCTTGTCCTGCTTCTTGACTGGCCTCGAAGAACTCATCTCTTCGATACTGCTTGGTGTTGTTCTCTTTCCCGACCTTGTTTGAACTGTAGTGAAATGCCAATACTTTCTGCAGAATAAAGGAATAGTTTAGACTGAAGGATTTTTGGGAAAAATAGAGATGATGAAGGAGATGTCTAAGGACTTGGAAAGAGACAAAAATTCTGAATAGAATTTGGAAGACATATATGAAGAAGAGAAGTTTGACAAGATTTGAACATTTGAAAAATTGCAGGCAGGATCAAAATAAGGTTAGAAATTCGAAGTCCAGAGGAAAGGTAGGAAAAAGAAAATCGCCTGGACTTTTGAGGAAAAATATGAGGTTTTGAAAATCATCCAGGGTTTTTGATAAAATTGTTGAAGAAAAATAGATGAAATTTGTAAAAGGAAAATAAAAGAGAATTGAGAAATAAAAGAAGAATGCATTCAATCACATCCTACACAAACAATTATGCACATACAACATTCCCTAAGAAGCTGACTCTAAATGCATCAATTTTGAAAGATCTGTAGGAACCTAATCCTGACTCTAGGCTCAGATCATCTGTGTCCAACCATGCTATGCCGATATACTCGAACCGAGGCTCGATGTACGTGGCATAAAAATTCATCTCCTGTTCTAGGCTTGTGTTTTCCCAACATCCTTGAGCACCTGCCGATATACATTGGACTATGGCCCTTGGTACGTGGCAGGGGGGCGTTAGCCCAAATAAGTGGCCCAGTTGTGAGGCTCTGTCCCGAACTGTGGTTCTAGAAGAGAGCCCAGCAACGTGAAGATCGGGTAGACATAGGTGGGGTGGTTTTTGAAATATGATCACATGCAGGCAAACAGAGGGCTCTAAAACCTATAGAGATAGAGATTTTGAATTTTTTTGAAGAAGCAAACATTGTTTTCATACCAGTCCTAGATTGAGGAGTGTTGTATTTTAAACCTAGGTCTATGTGAGCATGCATAATTCTCCTCAATATGGTCCTACCAAACCATGCCTAGTCTACATGCAATCCATTTCAGCTGGGTTCAAGTCTAGGCTCCTAGGTTCACATGATATCAGAAATTAAAAGCTGACATTCCATAGAGCCTAATTTTGATAATTGAGCTAAGTTAAAGCACATACTTGATTAGGCGAAGACAGGTCCCATCACGGTCGCCAAACCTGTTATCATCGCAAATTTTTTTCCCCTCCCTTGCGAGAAAGAAAGGAATTTCGTGAGTCAAACTCGACCAAAGTTTTGAAAATTGTTTTGAAAATTTACTCGCCTCCGTTTTGAAAATTTGCGGGAAAATTCCATGGAATGGGATCCGCCTGTCGGTACGAGGTTCAACCGTTCCTGGCACCTTTACCAGGGGTAATTGAACCAAGGATCGATTATGTGCTTTAACTTGACTCAAATATCTAAATTATGCTCTATTTTTTCTAGAATGCACAAAGAATCCGGCTTGTGCTATGAAATTTGAAAAATAATGCAAGTTTGAGAAACATGATGTTTGCTTTGGAAAATATGCTTGGAAAAATGGTTAGAAGAGTGCTTGAAAATGGAATTCTTGGGAAAATCATTGAATTTCATTGGAAAATGAATACTCAGGAAAACTTGAACTTTGGAAAATCGATTTTGAGATTTGAAATTTCTTTTCTGAGAAAATGGATTTGAGAATCTTGAGAAAATCAGAAAATCATTGGAAAAGGATTTTGAAATGGAAAATGGGTCCCCAAGAAACTGGATTCTCAGGGAAATGGGAATTCTAAGAAGATGGATTTCTGAAAACTTGGGATTTTGAAATTTGAGAATTTTAAAGCATAGGAATATCTCAATTTGAACTTGGAAAATGCTTTGAAATGTCATTTGAAAACTTAGGATTTTGTGAAAACCAGATCCTGAGAAAGACTTGGAAATTCTTGAGAAAGCTGAATTTTCTGAAATTAAAATTGGAAAATGAGTTTGAAAATAATGCAATTTGAATGATATGAATGAATGAATGAATATGAATTTGAAAAGGGAATTTCATTGAGGAATTGGGAAATCCTTTTAAAACTTTGAAAAATGCAGTGCATTTTGAAGTTAGCCTAAGTGTGTAGGCTGAATGTGGCTAATATGAAGATCATAAATCTTGGTTTTCTTCGTATTCTGACTATGGCCATAAATACGAATCCCACCGAGTTTATAAACTCCATAAGAGCTTGTGCACGTGCCATTCGTGTAAACCATAGTGAATTTGAAATAAATATGCATGAATCATACATCACATATTAAAATTTGCATAAATTAAACTATATGCAATGCAGTCCTATTCTAAGCAGAAAATGTAATCTTATTCCAAATTATTACATTTGATGTTACATTGAGTTGAAATAAAATAAGATAAAACTAAGTTTTCTTCTTGAATATTCCTGCAAAACTAGAAAACAATGTTAGCACAAAAATGTAGGTTTTTCTGAATTTATCCGAAAATATGGGAAATTATCGGATATTATTCAGATATAAACCCAAATTCATACCCCCTTTGATATAAACATGATAAATAATGAATAAATTTCAAAAATAAACTTGAAAATTCGAAATTGGGGTCAAAATGACCAAAATACCCCTGATGACCTTGAAATCAGGGTTTTCTGAAAGAATTTTTATAAATTTTGGAAATTTGAAAATCAAATGAAATAAATCAAACATAATATGATGAAATATGATGATATGCATGAAATTTTGAAGAATTAGAAATTGAAATTTCGAAATTTAGGTCAAAATGACCAAAATACCCTCGATAACAAGACTATGGCCTTGAAACCAAGGTTTTCTGAAATAAATTTTGCAAAATTGAAAAATGTGAATTGCAAAGGAGATTTAAATTAACCCTAATATGATTCTACATGCTTATGTACATGATAAAAACCCTAAAATGACGAAAATATCATAAAATATCAAATTTAACCTGATTTTCGCCTGATTTCGCTTCTGAATTTAAAGATAAACTAACACATGGAGCAAATGAACTTGAAATTAAACCAAATTTGGCATGGACACCTCAAATAACCCTATAAACATAATGGATCTCGAAAATCTAATTTTTTTATATTTTTAAATATGGAAATTCAAATAAAAACCCTAAATTTTGTGATTTTTGCCTAAAATATTGATTCTAAAAGAGATTTAGGATATCAAACTTCCATAAATTTTTCCCAAATTTTATGGGGTGACAGACGACAGTAAGGCAAGGATTTGTGCTTTTTACACTTTCTGATTTTGACCTATGGTCGGAGCTGTGCCACTCCGGCAAGTCGGATCGGAATCCGGCGACTCTAGGATTTAGGGGAAACAGACAGGTTTCGGTAGAAAACATGGGAAAAATGGCAAACAGATGGGAAAAAGGCTGAAATTGTGGGAAAATGTTTTTGACAAATAGAGGAAGGTTTTATCGTTTGACACCATTGGGATTCGGGTTATGGTTTGGAAAAATCCATACTGTTATCAGAGACCTAAATCTCTGAGATTTCTGGATATTGAAATCTGTCAGACAGAAATGAAAATTTCGGGAAAAATACTGAAACAGTTTCCAAAATCCCCAGATTTTGGGAAATGATAGGAAATAATGTTAGAAATAACTTTCGTGTTAAAAGTTTTTGCAAATGAGCTACAGATTGGGCAGACTTGATGCATTAGGGTCTGTCTATACCCTGACGAAGGAAAATCAAGATTTTCCCAAAAGTCTGGGAAATCCGATTTTAGACAGAGATTAAAATTAATTGGAAAAATCTCAAAATTTCTAGATCATTAGTAGACTCAATTATAAATCCACTGTGATTTTTGGAGAATGATTTGAATCTCCCACAAGGGCAGTTTCATGGGTTCTTATCTGCTAAAGCAGAAATTGAAAGTTTAGAGAAGTCCAAAACCCGAATTAGGATTTGATTTATTTAATGGGGTTCCGAAACCCAAATGAATCAAATTTTCGGCAGATAAGCAATAAGAAAACAAGTTAAATCACCCTAAAAATCTCTATAATTATGAGTAAAATTTCGCACATAAGATAATGACTGGACTGAACATATAATATTAAAGCCTATGAACTCAATAAGCAAACATGAATAAAAACTATACTATGTAAATCATATAATCATGAGATGCTAAAATAATCCTAAATTCAAGATATAACATGAAAAATCTCATGAAATTGATGATATGACAAAATAAATTATAAAGGGCATGATTTTATTTTATGTTAGCTTTTGGTGAGAGAGATTCCGATCCATCAATCGGATGGATCGCCTCACACGCATAGCATTAACATGTAAAGCATATACAGCAAGCATTTAATGAGATAGTATCTAGGATCAAACAAATGCTTTTATCTCAAATTGACCCTGCTAAAGACAGCAGCCCTCAAATTTTTAGAGAAGAGATGCACCTGGGTGTGGGCGCAAAACTGGTACTACGTCATGGTTGGAGGAGGTGGCAACTGGAGTTGGATTGGCTTGAAGGAAGACAAAAGTGCCAATGGAGGGGTAGCTAGAGCTGCTTTCAGGTTGAAGCCAATGACTGGGAGAGTTGGGGTTGCCTTGTTGCAGCTGCGGTGAGGTGCTTAAAGATAGGAGCAAGGCTGGAGCTTGCTTATGATGGAGGAGAAGGCTGGTTCAAGGTCTTGGAGATGCTGGAAGTAGAGCTCATGGGAAAGGCGTGAAGGAGAGTCAACAAAAGAACCCACCGTATGTTATTTTTTTTTTTAGGTTGATAACTTAGGAAAACATCCCCATCTTTCCCTAAGTTTTTGGTGGTTAATGAAAATGGAGCAAAGGGGGTTACGTGAAGATGGCTGGGCAAGAGGGAAAGGAAGGAAGGAAGGAAGGGAAGGAAAAGGAAAGAAGAGGGGAGAAAGAAAAGGAAAGAAAGGGAGAAAAAGGAGAGGGAAAGAGGAAGAGAAGAAGCTGGAAAAGGGGTATACGTGAGTGGAGAAAGAGGAAAGAAGGAGGAAAGAAAGAAAGAAAGAAAGAAAAGAAAAAGGAAGAAGAAAGAAAGAAAAGAAAGAAAGAAGGAAAGAAAAGAAATAAAATAAAAAAAATAAAAAAAATAAAAAAAAAGAAAATGGAGGAAAAAGAAGAAAAGAAGTGGGCTGGAAGGTGGGCTAGGGTGGTCAACCCCCTTGTGGGTCCCACCTTAGAAAGAATAAAATAATTAAAATAAAATAAAACAAACAAAAAAAATAAAGAAAAAGATAATTTTTTTCTTCTTTTCTTATAAATTAAAACAAGAAAATGCAAGTGGATGGGCCATCTCAGAGCGGGTCCAAATTCCACTTTTGAAATTCATTTTGACTATTAAAGGGGTAAAATAGTCTTTTCAGAAAATTTCCAAACGAAACGAGCTATTTTTGGCAGTTTTTGAAACGAGCTTGAATTTTGAAGTTCAATACCTCGTTGCGAAGCAAATCCAATGTAAAATTTGAAAATTTAATTTTGAAAGAAATCCAGATTGCTTTTCTCGAAAAAATACTTCCAAATTTATTTTCAGACGAAACGAGCTATTTTTGGCAATTTTTGAAACGAGCTCGGATTTTGAAGTTCAATACCCCGTTGCGAAGCAAATCCAATGTAGAATTCAAAAATTTGAGTTTGAAATAAATCCAGGTTATTTTTCTTGAGAAAATATTTCCAAATTTAGACTCCCGGGTGTAAAAATGTTAATTTTGGAAACCCGAGGTTTGAAATTGATTTCTGAAAGCTTTTAAAACTCGATCTGGATTGAAATTTATAAAACTGGAGTTCTGGACTTCGAAAATGAAATGAAATGTGATGAAATGTTATGAAATGCTGAGAAATGATATGAAATGATGAGAAATGACATGAAATGCTATGCGAAATGCTAACCCTGAATGAAGAATTTTGGATTTTAAACCCTGATTGGCACTTGTATCAGTTTAAAAAGCATTAAAATTGATAAAATTTGCAAAATAGCTCAAGAAATGGTTTTCGGGACTCTACTGGGTCAGAGTGACACTGAAAATTGGGGTTCAAGCTGGATTGAACTGAGATGAGCTAGATTGAGCTGGGTTTTAGAGTTTCAGAACTCAAATGAACTGACCTAGCACTGACTCAACTGACCTTTCCGACTGAATTTTCAAGAAAAGCTGCCATTTTTAGAGAAATGGTAACGAATGGTCACTGGAGTGAAGTGAATTACGAACTTGAGCTGGCTTTGACCTAAAACAAAGGTCAGTAATACTGAGATGAACTAAAATCGAGGCTCAAACACTAGCTCAACTGACTGAACTCGGCTCAATTTCAGCTGAAAGAGCTGAAATGGACTAAAATGAGCTCCTGAACACTTAGAAATGGTTTTGAACTGAAACGAAAGCACTCGAACTATTGGTGAGCTCAAGTTAGACTCTAGGGAACATGATTGACTGAGAATGACTGACTTGGAGACAATTGGTTTGGATTTGAGTGAGAAATGATCTCATTTCTGAAGAAATGATCCCATTTTGGCAGGAATGGTCAGAAATGGAAATGGTTTATTCATTATGAGCTCAGATGAGCTTGAGATGACTGATATTCTAACTGTCTTGAACTGACCAATGAGCTTGGTTGACTCCGACTAACTGGGGTCCGGGATGACCTAGGGGTAAAATGGTAATTTTCCTAATGAAAATGGGTAAAATGGTGATTTTCTGAAACTGACTCGGGGTTTGACTCCTACACTGACCTGACAGGGTTGGCACTGCCTGAGGAGTATTGTTTGAGAATGGATGTGGAAAATTTGGGGTGTTTACAGCAGCCAACAGCTCCGCCAAAAACAAGCAACGGGCCCCATACCCAGCTGCGGTCTAAAGTGTTGCGGCTAGGTTGCAGCAGCCCCACGTAGCATCAACTTGCTGGGCACAACGGCAAAAAGCCCTTAACCGATCTTGGTTCGGTTAGGGACCCCTAACAGGTCTAAAAGGGGTGACCGAACCCCATGAACCCACATTGGGTTCGACACTCAAATCGGACCAGGTCTGGACCGATTGGTCCAAACCAAAAAGAGGGCGCACTCACTTGTGCACGATCTGGACCGATTGGTCCAGATCCAGCTGGCTACAACCAGCACCAAAAAGGGTGGGGTGGGGGTGCAGGCCGACCGCCTGCAACCAGCTGCAGCTGCAAGGCTGCAGCCAAGGCTGAAACGAAACTAAAAACGCAAAAAGGGCTAAGTGCCCAAACTACCGAACTGGGTTCAGCTAGGCCTATGATAGGTCTAGACCAAGTTTGGTCCAGACCTTGTCAGGCTGAACAGGGTAACCGAACCCCATAGCCCCAACATGGGCTCGGCTCAAGGGAGTCACCAACAAAGGGGGGTGCCCAGACTAACACTTTATGGTCGGCCTGGGGGTCACCCAAAGGCAAAGGTGCGTCCAGAAATTTCTGGATGCCCAAACAGAAAACAAAGGGTGGAAGGGGCGAATGTGGCTCAGCCTAACCTACCCTAGGGCTGACCCAATCGCAATCGGTCTGGGCTAACCCTGGTGGAATGTGTCCAGCAGCAAAAGAAGTAAAAATAACTGAAAATGAAGAAGCTTGATGCGCATAGAGTCGCGGCTTGACCCGCTTGGCCAAAACCAGCAGCACCCTCAAAGGGGCTAACCCGCATGAGCTGGGTTTGCTGGCCATGTGCCAACCGTGGCCTCCTTGTCTCCTGCAAGGAGGCATAAGAAAAACCTTGCTGCTATAACTAAACCATGCAAAAACAAACCTGAAGCTTTTGAGGAAAAAGGCAAGGCTAAAACGTTTGCTTGTAACACATTTTACCAATGCTAAAACGAGGTTTAAAAGTACCAATAAGCGTGCAAACAAGAAGAACCGTATGACCTTAAGCTACAATGCCAATATTGCATGAGGAAGAAGCTTAAAAACGTACTTAACCGAACATTCATAATGCATGCAATATAACCCACTAAAATCCACAAAAAAGCAATGTATTAGCAGCTCATGAAAATGCATGAAACAAGATGCATTTACTTTGTCGAAATCCACACTAAGCATAGGGAAGAAGGCGTCTCACCTTCACGGCTTTACAATAGAGAGGAAGGAGATGAAGGAGGTGCTCACGGCTAGAGCTGCACCACACTCACACACACAAACTCGGTTTTGAGAAGAAGAAGGAGAAGGAGAGAAGAGTAAGGGAGTAGAGAGAGGCTCCTCTACAAAAATCGCCCAAGGGTTTCTTTCTCTCTCTTGTTTGAACCCTGTGATCATCGCAAAATTTTTCCTCTTTCGTTGTTTCTCTCTCTTCCTTCTCTTTTCCTTTTTTAACCCCTATTTTCCTCCTTTTTGAAGGGAGAAGAATAAAGGAAAGAAAAGAAAGAGAGAAAAGAAGAGAAAAGAAAGAAAGAGAGAAGAGGAACTCTTTTGCGGGTTTTCACTTGACCTTGATTTAAAAATATTTAGAAAATTACTCGCCTCCATTTTGAAATATATTGCGGGAAAAAGGGAGAGATGGGATTCGCTCGTCGGTACGAGGTTCGACCGTTCCTGGCGCCTTTACCAGGGGTAATCGAACCAAGGATCGAATCTATGCCTTTTGCTTTGCATAAATATAATCTAAGAATTTATCCTAACTCTAAATGCACAAAGAATCATACTTGTGCAAAGCAAGGATGTATGTTTTTTTTTTTAAGGATGTTCTGAAAATTTCCAAGTATTCTGAGATGAATTTGGTAATGGAATGAAGAAATGTTTGAATCTTAACTTTAGAACTTGAGATAGATCAGAGAAGTTCTAAGTTTTTTGAAGTGAATCAGAGTTGGAAGAATAAATCTCGATTTTAGAGAAAGAATAATTTAAAGCTTCGAAATGAAGGAAAATAAAGTTTCAAAGTCAAAATCGACCTTGAATTTGATTTTGAATTTAGGAAAGGAAATGAATACTTGAGATGAAATTGAATTTGGATTTTTTAAGTTTGGAATGGATCTGAGATAATCAAATGGTATTTAAGAATAGAAATGGATTTAGGGAATTCAGATGAGATCTGAAAATGGATTTGAATTTGAAATTTAGATTTGGAAATGGTATTGGATTTTAAAATGGATTTGAGATCAGAGATCTAATATAGAATTGGGTTCTGGATCCTAAAATTGAATTGGATCGGAAATCTGATATCCGATGTGGGATTGAATTCTGGATCCTAAGATGGGATTGGATCTGAAGTCTAAGATCCAAAGTGAAGTTGGACTCTAGACCCTAAGATGGATTTTGGATCTGAAGTCTGAGATCCAAAGTAGACTTGGGTTCTGGATCCTAAGATGAAATTGGATCTGAAGTTTTGAGATCCAAAGTGGAAGTGGATTCTGGATCCTAAAATGGATTTGGATCGGAAGTCAGAGATCCAAAAGTGGAATTGGGTTCTGGACCCTAAGATGGATTTTGGATCCTAAATGGATTGTGGATCTGAAATCTAAGATGTGGAATTGGACTCTGGATCCTAAAGAGGAATTGGATCTGAAGTCTGAGATCCAATATGGGCGTTGAATCCTGGATCCTAAAATGGATTTGGAGTTAAATTTAGAAGATGAATCAAGAACTTCCAAGTTTAATTTGAACTTGGAAAATGAATTTTAGAAATTGAATCTTTGAATATACAAATGAATTTCAAAGTCAAATTAGACCTTGAATTTGAAGTTTAGAAGACGAATCAAGAATCTCAAAGTTAAATTGAACTTGGAGATTGGATTAGAGTTTTGAATGAATTTGGAATTTCAGAGTCAAATTTGATTTTCTGATTTGAATATGAATATAAAATGAATTTGAAATCTCAAAGTTAAATTGGACTTTGAGATTTAACATAAAATTTTGAAAAATGAAAGGATGGATCATATTTGATAAGGATTGAAGATAGATTGAGGAAGATATTTACATTTACTTGGAGTTTTTGAAAAATGAATTTTTGAAAGCATGATGTAATTCTATCCTAAATGATGAATGAGTTTGAAGAATTTGAAATTGGATTTTGAAAATCTATTCCATTCTTTAAATGAATTAAAAGAAGATTGAAGATATAATAAATACTTGACTATGGTCATTGAATGTATTATATAATAATCTATATTTAAATTCAGGTGAAGAATGAAACACATTTGGTGCTTTTATATAATTTAAAATGAAATTAACTCTCAATATACCCTCACTATGGCCATTGGTATATGTTTTGTGATGATGCATGAAATGCACATCATGTAAACAAGTTTTTCATGCATTTTGTATCAAGTTTAAGGTTTTAAACCCATGTTTAGATGTGTTTTGATAGTAAGGGGCTATGGTTCGAATTTCAGAAAAATCGGAGTTAAAATGAGAGAGTTATGGCTATTTCAGTGTTTGGGCACGGATTTCGAGGTAGATCGGATCCATATCCGACCCAATTAGGTTAATTGGACCTTGGATCAACTCTTTAAAAGTCCAAAACCCAACCCACACGCCTATCCAGATCCATTTCAAAAAGTTTTTCTGAAAACACCCCAGAAAGAGGCGCCTAGAAAATATATTTTTTATAACATTGTTTTTGCAAATTCCAAAAAGTATAAATATACTTTTTAGAGAAGCCCTAGGCGTCTTTGGCTGTGTTTGGACGCCCCCTACAGTGACTCTACAGCAGCAGCTCCTTCCTCTCCATCTCCCCCACGTGTTGGCCATTGAAGATCGACCTATGCTTGATTTTCAAGCATATTTTCGAGCTTTCTTTTGTTTCTTTTCATTTCTTTCTTGTTCCTTGCTGTCTTTTCACCCCTTTTCTGTACTTTTGCAGGTGTAGCAGAGGTGGAGACCATTAACCTTGGGCGGAAGTGCGCAACACACCACCAAGGTGAGCCGGCCCTACCTCCATCCGGCTTTCTACACCCTCTGATCGCGAATCGGCTCACTTTCCATCGTCGGTGGATCTCCAACGTGTAGCAGCTGCAAAAGGTACCGATTTTGGTGAAGTACAGCATTCTCGAACGGTATAGGACGTCCATCTCCAGCCACGGTCCGCTCTTCTTCATCCCCCTGGTCGTCGGATCTTCCAAAAAGGTTGAAAAGCATATTTATTGTTCAGGGTTATTGTCCAAGTGAGAAGATTCTCTAAGTGGCGAAAAGACGGAAATACCCTTGGTGTGGAGCAGAAGACTGAATGCTTGTTTACTTTTCTTTTAGTGCTTAATTGTAGTTGTATTCACTGTATAATTGTAGATTGACATTTGATATTAATAAATTAAATTTTTTAGAATTTTAGTGATTAATTCCTGTTCCCTGAGGATTTGACCCGTACTTACCACTTTGTGGAAAGTCGGTTTTTATATTTTTGGTTGACGATTTTCCAAAACTTTATTGAAAATAATTGTTTTAAAAAGATCATTTCAAAATATCAACCAAATTTTGGCGCCGTTGCCAGGGAACGGCGAATTAATTACTTTATTTCTTAGAGTTTAATTTTTTAATTTGTTTTAGTTAGTTAATTAGTTGTTTTCTTTTTAGTTAGTAGGATTAATAAGTAAATATAGGATTAACATAGTTAGTAAATATAGGATTCACGTTCTATCTTTCTAGGATTCACTTGAAATTCATTCTGCAAGGAGCGATTAGACAGATGGGTTTTAAAAAAACTTAGTTTGTGATTTTCTGTATTTATCTGTTCAGTACTTTAGAGTAGTTTAATTTGTTATTTCATTTACTTAGTCAGATCATTCTGACATAATTAGTTTAGTATATTTGTTTAGTAGTCGTTTATTTTGTGTTATTTACATTTTAGTACCTGTGTAGTTTAGATTTAGAGTTAGGTCGTTTGCTTACATCTGGTCTTAGTACCAGTGTATGCAGGGTCGACGAGGTCTAGGAACCCCATTACACCCATTTGTTGACAACCTAGAGAGAATTTTACATTCTCATCGAAGTTCGGCAACAATGGCTGACATGGATCCTCCACCTCCACCCCCAGTTCTTTCACGCCCTCTGCGGGAATACTTCATTCCCACAGACTATGTTCAGGCATCCTGCATTCGGAGACCCGATGTAGGAGCGCCACATTATGAGATTAAGGCCAGCATTATTCAGATGCTTTCATCCTTTTATGGCCTTAGTCATGAGGATCCCTACCGACATTTAGATGAATTCCTCGAAATCTGTTCTACTGTTAAGATACAGAATTTTGATGATGATGCTTTAAGGTTGACTCTATTCCCCTTTTCATTGAAGGACAAAGCCAAGTATTTTCTAAAGTCCTTAGATTCTGTAGAAATAGAGTCATGGGATCAATTACAACAGGAGTTTCTTTGGAAATATTTTCCCATTGGTCGTACGAACCAATATCGTAGAGCCATCACTAGCTTCTCAGAGCTAGATGGTGAGCGCTTTCATGAGACCTGGGAGAGAATGAAGGATCTCCTCAGGAAATGTCCCCATCATCAGGTGCCAAAATGGCAACTGGTGCAGAGCTTCTATGATGGATTGTCTGACAAGAATCGTCAGATGATCGACTCTTCATGTGGAGGGACATTCATGCTGAAGAGCGAGGACGAAGCATGGAGGCTATTTGATACATTGGCCGAGAATTCACTCCACCATGCTTCGAGCTCTCAATCTGATAGAGCCACACCCAGCATTCAGAAGAAAGCTGGTGTTCTTGAAGTTGGTCCATCTACTGCACTACAGTGCAAGGTAGACATGATTGCTCAGAAGCTGGACCAGCTTCTCTCAGGACCATCCACTACACAGCAGGTGTGTACTCTTTGTGCCAGTTCGGCACACGAGATCACTGAGTGCCCTTCGGCAGCTCAGTACCCTGAATTTGTTCAAGAACAAGTTCAGGCAGCTCAGGGTTACGTCAGACCGCCAAATAACCCATTTTCATCGACATATAATCCGGGTTGGCGTAACCATCCCAATTTTTCATGGAAGAATCCACAGTCTTCCATGCAGATGCCTACTTCCTCTCAGCCAATTCGGCAGCCATCTTTTACTCAGTCATTTCAAAGACCGAACTATTCTCAGTCTTCTTCTTCTTCTGTCACTCCCCCGATTCAGCAGGAGTCTGCCCCGCAGACATCTTTTGAGGAGAGACTTCTCCAGGCATTCCAAGAGGTGAAAACCTCTAATCAGAACGCCTTCGAGAAGTGTAGCCAGATTTTGAGTTCGCATACGCAGTCCATTGCGAAGTTAGAATCGCAAATGGGACAGTTAGCTGAGGCTATTAGTAGGAGACCCGAGGGTACATTGCCGAGTCAGGCTGTCATGAACCCGAAGGGTAAGGACCAGATGACTGGAGGCCTATTTCATACTGAGACACAGCAGCAGGCTAAATCAGTTATGGCCTTGAGGAGTGGACGTGAGTATCACGTCGAGAGCAGAGAGCGAGAGAGTAGAGAGAGGATAGAGGAGCCAGAGACCATTGTTTCACCTACGTCGGCTCAATCATCATCCCCATCCCCATCATCATCTTCATCCTCAGAGAAGAAGAAGAAGGATAGGAGTGAGCCTTCTCACAAAGAGGAGGAACCAGCAGAGTATATTCCCCCACCACCCTATCCCAAAGCATTAGAGTCTCCTGGTTATAGAGGGAAGCAAGGTGCGAAGATCCAGGACATGCTTGACATCTTCAAGCATGTGCAGATCAACTTACCTTTGCTCGATGCTATTCAGCAGGTGCCGGCATATGCCAAATTCCTGAAGGAACTATGTACGCAAAAGCATAAATCTAGAGAGAGAGTTCCTAACAGGGTCCATCTGACTGAGCAGGTGAGTTCAGTACTTCAGCATCAAACACCACCAAAGCTCAAGGACCCTGGAGCCCCTATCATTGCTTGTACTATAGGGAACATCCGGATAGAACGCGCATTGCTCGATCTTGGAGCAAGTGTGAACATTCTGCTCGGGTATTTCTTTGATTCTTTCAGGCTAGGAGAGATGAGATCGACTCTGATTACGCTTCAACTGGCAGATCGTTCTGTCAAGGTACCGAGAGGTGTCTTGGAGGACGTGCTAGTTAAGGTGGATGACTTTTATTTTCTAGTCGATTTCATTATTCTTGATATGGAAGGAGTAGACAGCCAGCACCAGACTCCGATTATTTTAGGCAGACCATTCTTGGCGACTGCCAATGCGTGCATCAACTGTAGGACCGGAGCCATGGACCTCTCATTCGGCAATCGAAAGGTCAAGCTGAATATTTTCAATGCCGCAATGGGACTAGCAGAAGACATGGACTGCTTTCTTGTAGACATTGCACATGAGTTAGTGGAGGAGCAGCCCGAGTTGTACATTACTGAGGATTCTTTAGATTTGTACCATATAGAGAAGAATAACGGTGTAGATAGTGTAGATGTGTCTAGAGTGTCGTCAGAGAGACCACCTTGGGGAGCTGTCAGGGAGCCTCTTCCACCACTTGCGGAGACTCCCGCCAAATCGTCGATCGAGTCGCCTCCGAAACTTGAGTTGAAACCCTTACCGGATTCACTCAAGTATGCATACCTCGGAGATGATGAGACTCTGTCTGTGATCATCTCATCCTTGCTCACTGAGGAGCAGGAACAGAGATTGCTGACTATTCTTCGAGAGCACAAGGCAGCAATTGGCTGGGGAGTTGCTGATCTGAAGGGCATTGATCCTTCATTCTGCATGCATAGAATCCATTGTAATGAGGAAGTCAAGCCATTTAGGGATATGTAGAGAAGGCTAAATCCCAACATGAAGGAAGTGGTGAAGAAAGAGGTGGTGAAGTGGTTGGATGCCGGAATCATTTACCCTATTTCTGATAGTCAGTGGGTCAGTCCGATTCAGGTTGTGCCGAAGAAGTCAGGACTCACTGTGGTTGAGAACGAGAAGGGTGAGAGAATTCCGATGAGGACCACTACAGGATGGCGAGTCTGCATCGATTATAGGAAACTGAATATGGCAACTAGGAAAGATCATTTCCCATTGCCATTCATTGATCAGATCTTATAGAGACTCGCAGGGCAGAGCTACTACTGCTTTCTAGATGGATATTCAGGATACAATCAGGTAGCTTTCCATCCTAGCGACCAGAAGAAGACCACATTTACATGTCCTTATGGCACCTTCGCGTTTAGACGTATGCCGTTCGGGCTCTGTAATGCCCCGGCTACTTTTTAGAGGTGCATGCTTGCTATCTTCTCGGACATGATTGATGATGTGATGGAAGTTTTTATGGACGACTTTTCAGTGTATGGCTCTTCTTTTGAAGATTGCCTCCAAAAACTTGCTCGAGTACAGAGTAGGTGTGCGGAGACCAATCTCGTCCTGAGTTGGGAAAAGAGCCATTTTATGGTCCAGGAGGGGATTGTGCTAGGACACATTGTGTCCAAGCATGGTATTGAGGTTGACAGAGCGAAGGTGGAATCCATTTCCCGTTTGACTCCACCCACCTCTGTGAGGCAGATTCGATCATTTTTAGGGCATGCGGGTTTTTACAGGCGGTTCATAAAAGATTTCAGCAAAATCTCTCGACCGCTTTGCACGTTATTGGAGAAAGACCAGCCCTTTGTTTTCGGTAAGGATTGTATGAAGGCCTTTGAGATTCTCAAAGAGGCCTTGATTACTGCACCTATTTTGAGACCTCCAGATTGGACTCTCCCATTTGAGATTATGTGCGATGCATCTGATTATGCTATGGGGGCTATTTTAGGACAACGCATTGATAGGAAACCCTATGTGATCTATTATGCGAGTAAAACTCTGTCTGATGCCTAGATGAATTATACTACGACAGAGAAGGAACTACTTGCGGTAGTTTTCGCATTGGATAAATTTAGGTCCTATTTACTCGGTTCGAAGGTGGTTGTCTATTCTGACCATTCTGCATTGAAATATTTGTTGAATAAGAAAGACACCAAACCGAGATTGATTCGTTGGGTCCTACTACTACAGGAGTTTGATCTCGAGATTCGAGATAAGAAGGGAAGTGAGAATGTAGTAGCAGACCATCTCTCCAGACTGATCGTGGAGACCACGCAGGATCAGAAGCCAATCAGCGATTCTTTCCCCGACGAGCAGATCATGTCAGTTAGTACATCGCAGTTACCCTGGTTTGCAGATATTGTGAGCTATCTGGTTTCGAGGCAGATACCTGAGCATTGGAACAAGAATGAGCATGAGAGATTCCTATCTCAGGTGAGGCACTATTATTGGGATGAACCAGAGTTGTTCAAATACTGTGCAGACCAGATTATTAGGAGATGTGTTCCGGAGGAGGAGTACCAGTCCATTTTGAATTTTTCCCATTCATTAGCCTGTGGAGGGCATTTTAGTAGTAGGAAAACGGCTGCAAAGGTTTTGCAGTCAGGATTTTATTGGCCCACACTCCACAGGGATGCTCATGAGTTCTATAGGCGATGCCTGCGATGTCAGCAGATTGGGAACATGTCCAAGAGGGACATGATGCCCTTGCTTCCGATTTTGATAGTCGAGATTTTTGATGTATGGGGCATTGATTTCATGGGACCATTTCCGCCTTCATTCGGAAATTTATACATTCTGGTGGCGGTTGATTATGTGTCCAAGTGGGTCGAGGTTGTGGCAACCAAGACCAATGATCATAGAGTAGTGCTTAAGTTCATTAAGCACAACATTTTCAGTCGTTTTGGGGTGCCACGTGCGATGATTAGCGATGGTGGCAAGCATTTTAGGAATATACAGATAGCTTCTCTGTTGAGAAGATATTCTGTCAATCATAGATTCACCACTCCATATCATCTGCACACTATTGGACAGGTTGAAGTGTCCAATAGGGAGATTAAGCAAATTTTAGAAAAGACAGTTCGTCCGGACCGCAAGGATTGGTCCCAGCGCTTAGATGATGCACTTTGGGCATATAGAACTGCATTTAAGACTCCCATTGGCATGTCCCCGTATCGCCTTGTATTCGGGAAAGCATGTCATCTTCCTGTCGAGCTAGAGCATAGAGCGTACTGGGCTATCAAGAAATTGAATTTTGACCTCACCCAGGCTGGCAAAGAGAGAGCACTGCAGCTCTCAGAATTAGAAGAACTCAGGAATGATGCATATCAGAATGCCAAATTATACAAAGCTCGCACAAAAGCATTTCATGATAAGCATATTGTCAGAAAAGTGTTTGAGCCAGATCAGAAAGTGTGGTTATACAATTCTCGTTTACATTTATTCCCAGGGAAGTTAAGATCGAGATGGACAGGTCCGTACATTGTGAAAGAAGTATTTCCCCATGGAGCAGTGACACTATTCGATCCTATGACCCAAGGTACATTCAAGGTAAATGGGCAAAGACTGAAGCCATTCATTTCAGATGCCTTGCAGGATGGTGAGTGTGAGATAGTGCATCTCACAAAGGCATGAGGGTTCGACCAGAGGGATGTATCATATGTACATTATTTCTTTTTCATTTCAGAGTTTTTATTTATTTAGTATTTCATTTCACATGTGCTAATTTGTGTTTTGATGTATGCAGGATGAACTTAACAATTAGTCTATCAATTACCAGGTACAGAGAAGAGCTTTCAAAGAATTCAAGGATCAGAGGAAAATTAACTTCAGAAGTACAGAGAAAATCAGGTTGTATCTATCCTTTCTCCCATATTTTTGTTAGTGTCTTTTAGTGTGCATTTGCATTACATTTTTATTCATTTTGTATGCCACTAGGGACAGTGTCATTCAAGCATGGGGGGGTGGTTTAGATGCTTGCACACAAAAATTTAAAATTTTTTTGTATGACTGGTAATCAAAGTAGGCATTTGAGAACAAAGTGTAGCATATATGATTGTTTTTGACATAATCTAACAGTTTATAAATTTTTAAGCCCCATAAAATTTTTTTATTTTCTGAACTGAGTCAAATAGAGTAGTATTCATGAGAAAATTCAAAGAAAAGATAGTATTTGATTGTTCGAAAATTTTGAATCACTTTAGTATAAGTATGCATAGTATGTTTTCTGAAAGAAATAAGCAATGGAAAGATGTGTTTGAAAAATGAGTTTAAAAGAATAGAGCTACGTTTAGTTGTTGATGTCTTCGTGAATCCTAGTAGTAGAACTCAGACACGAGATGAAGTGTTTGAGTATCTTAACGAAAAGGATAACGAAGGAGATCATCTTCTTGTCTAAGTCGATATCTGTGGCCTTTGTAGTTCGAGTAAGTAGAATCTGAAGGGTGTTTTACACCTGGTGCCCCAAAGCCAACTGGTTTGGGAGCCACTGGTTTGAAAGCTTGTTACATGGACTGCATAGAAAGCCTAAGAGATAGAAACAGTGCACAGGACGAGAGGAAGACTATACATAAACTATTAGAATAGAAGGTCTAGTGACTCGAGCAATTAAGTCCGAGGGATACTCTGTATCTAGTGCCCTAAGGTTGGCCGACTTGGGAGTCACTGACCCAAAGCTCGCTACACGGGTCACGAAAACTGACTATTCGAAATAGTGCTCATATGAGAAGAATGCGCAAGAGATCAAAAGTTGGAAAAAAAAGAGTGAAAATGAAAGAAAAGAATGTGCTGAAGGAGAAAATTTTCATTGCTTAGGCATATATGTGTATTACTGTGCAGAAAATATACAAGTGAGAATAAATAGAGTAAAACATGTGAATACTTGACTTTGAGAGAAAAATCATGAACTAGCTACAATATTAGAAAAGTGAAGAAAAAGAATTTTTACTGTGGCGGCATGAGATTTTAAACTTGTTTTGAGAATGTCAATCACATGAAATATTTTTTCCAACTGCATTCTTAAGAGCCTCATATTTTTGAAAAATCATCCTCGTCTTTCATTGATGTTTGTGGGTAGCATCTCTGCAAACCCTCACGAGACCTTACTCGTCCACTAGTGTAAGCTAGGGGTTTAAAGGGCTTGTTGCATACGCTAAATGCAACCGTGATTTCTAGGAAAGTGAGTTAGTATTATGCATTCATGCTTAGCATTTCTTGTCTTCAGTGCATATCATGATTAGGGTTTGTTAAGGGACTAACAAACATTCAAGCATGGGGGTATTTGATGATGCATGAAATGCACATCATGTAAACAAGTTTTTCATGCATTTTGTATCAAGTTTAAGGTTTTAAACCCATGTTTAGATGTGTTTTGATAGTAAGGGGCTATGGTTCGAATTTCAGAAAAATCGGAGTTAAAATGAGAGAGTTATGGCTATTTCAGTGTTTGGGCACGGATTTCGAGGTAGATCGGATCCATATCCGACCCAATTAGGTTAATTGGACCTTGGATCAACTCTTTAAAAGTCCAAAACCCAACCCACACGCCTATCCAGATCCATTTCAAAAAGTTTTTCTGAAAACCCCCCAGAAAGAGGTGCCTAGAAAATATATTTTTTATAACATTGTTTTTGCAAATTCCAAAAAGTATAAATATACTTTTTAGAGAAGCCCTAGGCGTCTTTGGCTGTGTTTGGACGCCCCCTACAGTGACTCTACAGCAGCAGCTCCTTCCTCTCCATCTCCCCCACGTGTTGGCCATTGAAGATTGACCTATGCTTGATTTTCAAGCATATTTTCGAGCTTTCTTTTGTTTTTTTTCATTTCTTTCTTGCTCCTTGCTGTCTTTTCACCCCTTTTCTATACGTTTGCAGGTGTAGCAGAGGTGGAGACCATTAACCTTCGGCGGGAGTGCGCAACACACCACCAAGGTGAGCCGGCCCTACCTTCATCCGGCTTTCTACACCCTCCGATCGCGAATCGGCTCACTTTCCATCGTCGGTGGATCTCCAACGTGTAGCAGCTGCAAAAGGTACCAATTTTGGTGAAGTACAGCATTCTCGAACGGTATAGGACGTCCATCTCCAGCCACGGTCCGCTCTTCTTCATCCCCCCGGTCGTCGGATCTTCCAAAAAGGTAGGTCTTCTTCTTCCTTCTCTTCTAGATAAAACTGATTTGTGTGTGGATTTTGTTGTGTTATTTTCTGTGTGTTTCTTAGTTTTCTTTTTTTGTTTCAACCTTAGAGTAGCATTTGTGCATAGACCAGCACGTTAGATTAGGTTTATGTGTTTGGTTGATTCGTTGGAATCGAGTTTTTATTGATTTTTCATCCTTTTTATAAAAATCGGCTAGATCTTCATCTAGTCGATTTTTCAAGTTTGTCATAAGTGTTCTTGGTGTGTTTTACAGAAAATCCAATAAAGAAAGTGTTCATTTTGATTCATCTTAGTCGGTTTTGTGTGTGAGTTGCATTTGATTTTAATTGAAAATAAAAATCCAAAACTCGGCTAGACTTATTCTAGTCGATTCTTGATTTTTACAAAAATATTTTTCTGTTTTGATATTTTTGTTTTGTCCAGCATGTGTCTTGTATTGTGTTGCTGAAAATCTCATTAGGAAATTTCATTTTAGTTTATTCTAAGTCGTGGGTTGTGTTTGTGTTTCGTTTTGAGTTTATTTTTGAAAAAGAAAAAAATCGGCTAGAGATATTCTAGCCGATCTTTGCATTATTGTTAAAAGGGTGTGTAGAGTGGTAAGGCGTGTTGTTTACGGTGTGTTTAGTCTGTTAACAGTAGCATAAATTGGTGTTAGTCATTCATTGTGTTAGGATTGATTTACTTAAATTGTTTTAATCATTTTTGGTTTTTGGTGTTTGAGTGTATTATTGAAAATTATAAAAATCCAAGTTTTCTTTATTTTTATGTTTTTAATTCCAGCATAGTGATGTTCTTGTTAGTTTTTTTTGTGTAATTAGGAGTCATTTGTATTATTTTCTAAGTTAGTTTTATCAAAATAGTGTTATCCAGTTTTATTGCTTTTTATTAATTTACAAATTTTATTTTTTTATTATTTTATTTTTTTCGTATGGTTCTCCTTCTTCCCCAAGGTGGGGAGGCAGCCATTAGAGCTCCCCTTGAGCTCTTGGTCGATTTTTTTTAGTAATTTTTAATTGAGTTAGGTAAGAGTAATTAGGTTGTCTAAATTCAATGTATTAGGGTTTATTGCTTTAGACGTTTTTAGGAGTCATTTAAGTGAGTTTTGGAATTCGTTGTAGACCATTTAAGTTTCTTTTAGAAAATTGTGTTTTCCCTTTAGGCCCTTTCATTACCCTAGGTAGATATTAATGTAGTTAGAGTATAATAACTTTAATTAGAGTGGACGATTTTTGAGAAGGAGGGTACACAAGTAATTAAGGTTGAAAACGTTTTTGGAAAAAATTGACTCCTCTAATTTCATGAAAAGCAATTTAAGAAGGTTTGAATTTGGATATCCCTCCAAAATAGAGAGGAATTAATGTTTACAATTAATTCGGGAAACAAAATTTAAATTTTCCAATTTCCTTCTAAAAGAGGTGCACACGATTTTAAGAAAGGAATAAAAGCTAATTAAAGTTTTGTTGGAAGGATAAAACCGTGTGAGTCTCTAGGTTGGATTGTTTCAATTCCCAAATTGATTTGTAAAACCCAAGAAGGAAACGTATCAAATCCTTTGAGTTAGATAGTTTTACTTTCTCCACTTTCAAAGTTGATTTTTAAAGGTCATTAAATATTTCAACTCCTCTCTAGGTTGGACGGTTTTACCTCTTCAACTTTCTAAATTGGTTATTAATTGTAATTAAGAGGGTTATTGGTTTTCCCAAAATCGTGTCTAGTCAAACCACACCTAGGTCGAGTCTAAGACCAAAGCCCAACCTTAGCCGAGCCTAGGTCGAGTCAACTCTAGTCTAAGTCAAACCTAACCTAGGTTAAACCAAGTGGAGTCAACCTTAGCCAAGTTAAACCAACCCTATCCAAGGCAAACTAAGTCTACTTAAGTCAACCGAACCTAGTTGACTAAGTTAACCCAAACCCGAACCCAACTAGTTAGGTCAAACCTAAACCGAGTCCAAGACCTAGACCTAACCCTAACCAAGTCCAAGTCAAGTCAACCGAGCCACCTAAATCAAACCACACCTAGTTGACTAAGTCAAACCCAAAACCAAACCTAGCCGAGCCCATACTAGTCCGAGTTGAGTCAAACCTAACTCGAGCCTACCCAAGTTAACCCCCCTTAGCTAAGCCTAAACCGAGTCCATTGGAGTCAACCGACCCTAGTCCTAGTCGAACCCGTGTCCTATTGTTCCATTTTAGTCCCCTAATTTTTGATTTACTTATAATGATTTTAGATTAGCTAATGTAGTTATCTCTTTAATTGTTTAGCCAAAATTTCTAATTGTTGATTTGATTGGTGTTTGTTAGTTTACCGTTTGTTGATTAGTTAGTTAGTATAGTGTAGTTAGTTTATAGAGAATATATCATTTAGTCCTATATTTAACTACATTATTTAGTGTATTGATTGTAATTGCATTAGTATTTCCTTTAGTGCATAGTCATAACATGCATGTCATACTTCATGTAGAGTTCATGTAGCTTCATTATAGTTAGCATCTGCATATAATCAGTTATATAGGATTAATTAAGTTTGCATTGCATGTAGATTACATTCTTAGAGAGTAAAATAGTTCAAATAGTGAATAGTGCACTCAAATAAAAACCAGATTTTTACCCTGTCGCATTAGCATCATATTCTGTGTAAAAACTCTGTGTTTTCCAATTTTTTTTCTTCTATTCACTTTATTGACGTGTTATTTAACTGCAGACCAAATTTCAGCTCATTCGGAGTTGGTTTGGTCTAATTTTTAAGCGTTTTGTGAAAGCCGCTTTTTCTGGTTTTTAAATTACAGGACCTTCGATATCCTGACTTTTCCCAGATTTGAAATGCTTATATCTGGAGTTCCAGATATTGTTTTTCAATTCTGTAAAAATTGTCAGATTTTTTAATCTGTCAGTTGCAGAACAGAACAAATTTCGGGAAAATTGGACTTTATTTGCTCTGTCAAACAGCGGTTTTCCGATAACCTGTGAGAATGCTATTTTACACTAGTTAGGGGCAGTTTCGTAATTTTCTTATTTTCGGCAATTTAGACTTGTTTTCAGTAGTTTCTGCATTTTAGGAGTTGCATCATCATCATACAGCATTAGTAGAGTTAAATTGGTTAATTTTAGAATTAATTTAGTATTTTATTTAATTTTTGCTTGATAAATAGCATTTGTTTTTTTATTTTCGTAAAATTAGAAATAGTTTTAGTTATTGTTTTTATTGTTAGAATAAAAACTAACTTTGTAATTTTTTTATTTTATTTATTTTTAGGTTGGAAAGCATATTTATTGTTCAGGGTTATTGTCCAAGTGAGAAGATTCTCTAAGTGGCGAAAAGACGGAAATACCCTTGGTGTGGAGCAGAAGACTGAATGCTTGTTTACTTTTCTTTTAGTGCTTAATTGTAGTTGTATTCACTGTATAATTGTAGATTGACATTTGATATTAATAAATTAAATTTTTTAGAATTTTAGTGATTAATTCCTGTTCCCTGAGGATTCGACCCGTACTTACTACTTTGTGGAAAGTCCGTTTTTATATTTTTGGTTGACGATTTTCCAAAACTTTATTGAAAATAATTGTTTTAAAAAGATCATTTCAAAATATCAAACAAATTTTGAAATAATCATCGCACGTGGCAGTTACCCTGGTTTGCAGATATTGTGAACTATCTGGTTTCGAGGCAGATACCTGAGCATTGGAACAAGAATGAGCGTGAGAGATTCCTATCTCAGGTGAGGCACTATTATTGGGATGAACCAGAGTTGTTCAAATACTGTGCAGATCAGATCATTAGGAGATGTGTTCCGGAGGAGGAGTACCAGTCCATTTTGAATTTTTCCCATTCGTTAGCTTGTGGAGGGCATTTTAGTAGTAGGAAGACAGCTGCAAAGGTTTTGCAGTCAGGATTTTATTGGCCCACACTCCACAGGGATGCTCATGAGTTTTGTAGGCGATGCCTGCGATGTCAGCAGATTGGGAACATGTCCAAGAGGGACATGATGCCCTTGCTTCCGATTTTGATAGTCGAGATTTTTGATGTTTGGGGCATTGATTTCATGGGACCATTTCCGCCTTCATTCGGAAATTTATACATTCTGGTGGCAGTTGATTATGTGTCCAAGTGGGTCGAGGCTGTGGCAACCAAGACCAATGATCATAGAGTAGTGCTTAAGTTCATTAAGCACAACATTTTCAGTCGTTTTAGGGTGCCACGTGCGATGATTAGCGATTGTGGCAAGCATTTTAGGAATATACAGATAGCTTCTCTGTTGAGAAGATATTCTGTCAATCATAGATTCACCACTCCATATCATCCGCAGACTAGTGGACAGGTTGAAGTGTCCAATAGGGAGATTAAACGAATTTTAGAAAAGACAGTTCGTCCGGACCGCAAGGATTGGTCCCAGCGCTTAGATGATGCACTTTGGGCATATAGAACTGCATTTAAGACTCCCATTGGCATGTCCCCGTATCGCCTTGTATTCGGGAAAGCATGCCATCTTCCTGTCGAGCTAGAGCATAGAGCGTACTGGGCTATCAAGAAATTGAATTTTGACCTCACCCAGGCTGGCAAAGAGAGAGCACTGCAGCTCTCAGAATTAGAAGAACTCAGGAATGATGCATATCAGAATGCCAAATTATACAAAGCTCGCACAAAAGCATTTCATGATAAGCATATTGTCAGAAAAGTGTTTGAGCCAGATCAGAAAGTGTGGTTATACAATTCTCGTTTACATTTATTCCCGGGGAAGTTAAGATCGAGATGGACAGGTCCGTACATTGTGAAAGAAGTATTTCCCCATGGAGCAGTGACACTATTCGATCCTATGACCCAAGGTACATTCAAGGTAAATGGGCAAAGACTGAAGCCATTCATTTCAGATGCCTTGCAGGATGGTGAGTGTGAGATAGTGCATCTCACAAAGGCATGAGGGTTCGACCAGAGGGATGTATCATATGTACATTATTTCTTTTTCATTTCAGAGTTTTTATTTATTTAGTATTTCATTTCACATGTGCTAATTTGTGTTTTGATGTATGCAGGATGAACTTAACAATTAGTCTATCAATTACCAGGTACAGAGAAGAGCTTTCAAAGAATTCAAGGATCAGAGGAAAATCAACTTCAGAAGTACAGAGAAAATCAGGTTGTATCTATCCTTTCTCCTATATTTTTGTTAGTGTCTTTTAGTGTGCATTTGCATTACATTTTTATTCATTTTGTATGCCACTAGGGACAGTGTCATTCAAGCATGGGGGGGTGGTTTAGATGCTTGCACACAAAAATTTAAAATTTTTTTGTATGACTGGTAATCAAAGTAGGCATTTGAGAACAAAGTGTAGCATATATGATTGTTTTTGACATAATCTAACAGTTTATAAATATTTAAGCCCCATAAAAATTTTTTATTTTCTGAACTGAGTCAAATAGAGTAGTATTCATGAGAAAATTCAAAGAAAAGATAGTATTTGATTGTTCGAAAATTTTGAATCACTTTAGTATAAGTATGCATAGTATGTTTTCTGAAAGAAATAAGCAATGGAAAGATGTGTTTGAAAAATGAGTTTAAAAGAATAGAGCTACGTTTAGTTGTTGATGTCTTCGTGAATCCTAGTAGTAGAACTCAGACACAAGATGAAGTGTTTGAGTATCTTAACGAAAAGGATAACGAAGGAGATCATCTTCTTGTCTAAGTCGATATCTGTGGCCTTTGTAGTTCGAGTAAGTAGAATCTGAAGGGTGTTTTACACCTGGTGCCCCAAAGCCAACTGGTTTGGGAGCCACTGGTTTGAAAGCTTGTTACATGGACTGCATAGAAAGCCTAAGAGATAGAAACAATGCACAGAACGAGAGGAAGACTATACGTAAACTATTAGAATAGAAGGTCTAGTGACTCGAGCAATTAAGTCCGAGGGATACTCTGTATCTAGTGCCCTAAGGTTGGCCGACTTGGGAGTCACTGACCCAAAGCTCGCTACACGGGTCACGAAAACTGACTATTCGAAATAGTGCTCATATGAGAAGAATGCGCAAGAGATCAAAAGTTGGAAAAAAAAGAGTGAAAATGAAAGAAAAGAATGTGCTGAAGGAGAAAATTTTCATTGCTTAGGCATATATGTGTATTACTGTGCAGAAAATATACAAGTGAGAATAAATAGAGTAAAACATGTGAATACTTGACTTTCAGAGAAAAATCATGAACTAGCTACAATATTAGAAAAGTGAAGAAAAAGAATTTTTACTGTGGCGGCATGAGATTTTAAACTTGTTTTGAGAATGTCAATCACATGAAATATTTGTTCCAACTGCATTCTTAAGAGCCTCATATTTTTGAAAAATCATCCTCGTATTTCATTGATGTTTGTGGGTAGCATCTCTGCAAACCCTCACGAGACCTTACTCGTCCACTAGTGTAAGCTAGGGGTTTAAAGGGCTTGTTGCATACGCTAAATGCAACCGTGATTTCTAGGAAAGTGAGTTAGTATTATGCATTCATGCTTAGCATTTCTTGTCTTCAGTGCATATCATGATTAGGGTTTGTTAAGGGACTAACAAACATTCAAGCATGGGGGTATTTGATGATGCATGAAATGCACATCATGTAAACAAGTTTTTCATGCATTTTGTATCAAGTTTAAGGTTTTAAACCCATGTTTAGATGTGTTTTGATAGTAAGGGGCTATGGTTCGAATTTCAGAAAAATCGGAGTTAAAATGAGAGAGTTATGGCTATTTCAGTGTTTGGGCACGGATTTCGAGGTAGATCGGATCCATATCTGACCCAATTAGGTTAATTGGACCTTGGATCAACTCTTTAAAAGTCCAAAACCCAACCCACACGCCTATCCAGATCCATTTCAAAAAGTTTTTCTGAAACCCCCCCAGAAAGAGGCGCCTAGAAAATATATTTTTTATAACATTGTTTTTGCAAATTCCAAAAAGTATAAATATACTTTTTAGAGAAGCATATTTATTGTTCAAGGTTATTGTCCAAGTGAGAAGATTCTCTAAGTGGCGAAAAGACGGAAATACCCTTGGTGTGGAGCAGAAGACTGAATGCTTGTTTACTTTTCTTTTAGTGCTTAATTGTAGTTGTATTCACTGTATAATTGTAGATTGACATTTGATATTAATAGATTAAATTTTTTAGAATTTTAGTGATTAATTCCTGTTCCCTGAGGATTCGACCCGTACTTACCACTTTGTGGAAAGTCGGTTTTTATATTTTTGGTTGACGATTTTCCAAAACTTTATTGAAAATAATTGTTTTAAAAAGATCATTTCACCATTTTGAATTAATTTTAAGTTAAATTCTGATAAAAGAAGAAAATATTTAAGGAAAATATGATGAATTTTGAAAACGGATTCAGTGTGGATCCAGTGTTATTTCGTAAAAGATAAAAATCCTAAGTCTTGTTTACATCCCGACTATGGTCGTTGATGTAAATCATTAACTTAGGATTAATTTACCTCTTACGAAATGATGCACGTGCCATTCGTGTTTCACCATTTGTGAGAATTTGAGAAAAATGAAGGTAAAAAGCATGAAAATAAGCAATTAATAATATTTACAATGCTCATTCATTCTATCTAAAACAGGAAAGATAAAAATCTTCATTAATATCTAACTATTACATTATTTGAACTGAATCTGAAAATGCCAAGGCTTTCTAAATCCTGCAAAACAAGGGTTAGCCTAAACAAGAGACAACACATCACAAGAGATATTTTGATGGAAGCTTTAAGACAGTATGATGGAATGTATATACCTGAACAACATATATATATATATATATATATATATATATATATATATATATATATATATATATATATATATTATTTAATGTAATGCAGTCACACACATTGGACTAATATGTGAGTGAAAGATGACATTTGCATAGCTTATAAACAGTGAAATAATTACTTGGTGATTCATCACTATAAGTCCATTTGCTAACAGATGGCACACACCACCATAAGGTTAATTAACAAACAAGCTTCCTAAAAAAAATGACTATATGCAGCAACTCAGAATCGTATTAACAAATCAAGAGATTCCTTTTTGAATAGCAAGTCACCAGCAAATTGACTTGCTATGGATGGATTATACACGGCCAATTATCCACCACAAACTGATCCTCACAAGGTGAAAGGAAAAGGACTGCTGGTAGTAGGCTGTGAAAGTGCAGTAGTGACATGCAAGGGAGGTGCAATGAAATGGCACGCTGGAGTGTAAAGATACCACAGGCCATAGTGATGTGGTGGAAATGCAATCTGTGCAACAGTGGAGAAGTGAAGTGGATATGTTGTGGCAAAAGAGTGTTGTGGGTGCAGGGATGGTGCTGGTAGTGCAGGAATCTAACAGATACAGCATGGTAAGACTGTGTAGGTGATGAAGTAGTTTCAAGATATCACATGATTGTGATAAGCTACAAGGAAGCGGTGCAGTAAGAAGCTGCTGTAGGGTCTACACAGAAAATATTGTGGGTGTGATTTGATGAAGAAGGGTGTAACAGGGTATAGGTAAGTGGTTGCACCATATGATGCACATAACACAGATGATACAAAAGAGGAATGTGCTGGAAGTGGTGAAGTGTGATGGTGTTACAAGGTGCACAAATGATTTTATGTTGTGGATAGTGATGTGAGTGAGAATGAGTGACATGTGCATTGCTGTGTAATAGTGGAGAGATGATGGCAATGTGTCATGGGTGCTAAGGTGTAGGTGTTTATTTTAGGAATGTAGATGATATAAGAAGTACAGCAACAGAACCAATTATTTTAAACAAATCCACAGAGCTAAACTAAAGGGTTTGAATTATACATACAGTTTTCTTTGGTCCTTCCGGTATCTTGGTTGTACAACGAATTCAGTTGCTTGATGGCAACTTAGTCCCAGATCATATAATGAACAAGTGCACCTGATTTCCAGTGAAGTACCTCAAAACAGAATGCATTGGTTCTATCATAAGCAACACTCTGCATAAACAGCCAAACTGGTTATCTTGTATATAAAAAGAAAATGGATCATATAGCCAACATAAAAAAAAAAAAAAATATTTCAGCACTTTGGATTGTCTTTGGAACTATTACAAAATTCCCAATACCCCCAACTAAGGAAAACTATCTTCCACTATTTCCAATTTTGAATACACTTCACCCTCTAATCTACACAGCATCACATGCATCAGATCCCATTATTAAATAAATCCTTCAAATTAAAATATGACCCCAATGTGACCTAGTCACAGTGCGCTAACTAGGCCACAAATCTTACTGATCAAGCGGATACTCTGCATTCAACAATAAGACAGACACGCAAGCAATAGCACGAGAGTAACAAAAAGAATAAAATGGCACCACAGTGGAGTACCTCAGAGCCAGCTATAACCCAAAGCTGCAAGATGATAGTGTGAGATGTGACTTAGTGTTGTGCATACAGGTACTTGTTAAGATGTCATACCATGGTATGTGAAGCGAGAAGTGATATGAAGCACATGCCCGCGGTGGTAACAGATATATCAAAGCCGGAGATATGAAGAGTATGAACAGTACATTTTGCATAAAGTAAGTGACCCGATTTTACCATGGAGATAGTTGGATGAAGCACCTTCGGAACCATCATAAGCCACCACTCAAGCAATAAATTTATCATATAAACAAGGTTGAATGGCAGTAGGAATATCAGGTTTTCCTAAACTTTCAACTAAAATAAAGCCACAGCTTCCCCCCCCCCCCAAAAAAAAAGGTACAACGATAATTAGAAAAGGTAAGCATTTACAAAATTTGTCCACGATACTAAAATCGTAAAATGTCATCGCTCTATTATTGGCAGGTAAATGCAGTACCCAAAATGAATATCGTGATGCCCCCATGATGGAATTCATCATCTACACCCCTATGGTTTTCCATTTCACCATAGTGCAAAGTCCAGTCCTGTGTAGAGATAAAAAAAAAGTGAGCCATTCTTAACACCTTAAGTGCCATAGCCTTCCCCCCCACGTATTCAGAGACAAATGCTTTTCAGCAGTACAAAATGCTGGCCTTCACGTTTTAGCAGCATATCTTCTCAGGGGATCAGTTTGAGATGATCATTCTTGAAATAACAGTGCATCTGAGTTCCGACTCACCGAGTCATGTATGTTTAACCAAATTAGGAAGTTTGATTTTAGACTTCAGACCTCAGTTCATCAGACCATATCCCTCATTATCCAGTTGAGACATGGATGTTACAGTGGCAAAATTGGCATCCTGAAATCGATCTCTTAACCCATGTATTTTCATAGTAAATCCAATGGAGAATCAGAATTTTCACAGTGGTGACTAGCTTTTTAGCAAGTTGATACGAATAAGTGACATATTTCCTTGACACGCATGATAGTATATCCCATCCTCATACTAAAAAAAGAAAAAGAAAAAGAAAGGATCAACCATCAAAAACGAAAAATCAGGAATAAACAAGAAGAGGGTGCCGATCGGAGCATTGGTTTAACTCAAATACATATGTAAACCATCAAGATTCAGTAAAAGAAAGAAAGAAAAGAGAAAAAAAAAAAAGGAATGTTGGAATGCAAGCGTTCCTGATGATGTTGCCATGGGTGGGTCAATCCTGCTATTATGCAGGTTGATTCCACTCAGTTGGCTTTGTAATAAAAAAAAGATGAAGAAAACGGAAGAGATCAGAATAGGGAAACACTGCAGGTAATAGAAAAAAAAAAAAAAAGAAGAACGGAGAGGATAGTGATTATTCACCCGCAGATGCCTTTGATCTTTTAGTTGCTCGAACAGGGGTAAACACCAGGGGGTATAGATCCGCGATGACTGAGAAGAGAGGGGTTCCCCGCAAACCTTGCAGAAATCCAAAGGCCGAAGACACGAGGTTGAAGATTGACTGGGTGATTCTTCTGGCGGTCGAGGATGAAAGCTCCTTCGGTCGATCGGGAAGGGGGAAATTGATTTGTTTCCCTATGCTGCAGAGATTTTCCCGATTGGTCGAGTGACGAGAAGAAAGGAGGTCAAAGAAGACCGATCCTGCTCCCCAGGGGTGGATGCGATAGAAAAGGAATCGATGCGAATGGTTCTGAGTTTCGTCCCCCCCCCTCTTACTCTTTCTGTGCGTGTTCTTATAGGAACGCAGATGAAGGTTCGAGAAGGGTGAGGCCGTTGAAGATGAGCGGTTGAGGCGAGTGGCCATGGCGATCGATCGAGTCCAATGGTGGAGAGACTTTCAGAAGGTTTTGGGGATGGAGGGAAGGAAAGAGGTTGCACATGGGGGGGGGTTGAAGCCGTTGGTGATGGAAGGCTGAGGCCAATGGCCGTGGCAATCGAAGGTTAGCGATGGGTTCAATTGGTTCTGCGAAAGGGGTGAAGGAGGCGGCTGAAGCTTCCTTTAGAGAAAATAAGAAGGCCCCCCTCCCCGTAACCCTAATAATTTTTTTTCCTTTTTGCTAAACAGCCTTTTATCAAAAGGCCCTCTTTAAAAAGTTTTTTTTTCTTTTTTTTCAAAACGGGTTTCCAAAAACCATTTTTTTTTCTTCATTTATTTCTGATTTTTTTTTTGTTCTTTTCTCAATATTTTTATTTTTTTGTATTTTTGGAATGAAAATCTAAGATTTTATGAGGAAACAAAGATTAAACACTAATTTTTTGTATTTTTCTGAGAAATATTTACAAAAGTATTTTTTTGAGAATTTCGGACCATTTCGCAGAAATTTCTTCTAAAGATTGGTTTTGGACCCAGGTTTTGAGAAAATGTTCGAGTTTTGACACTCGAATTGAGAAATACAATGTGATGGACCCAAACGGATGTCAAATGGGTTATCCGAGCTATTTAAAGGCTATTTTTAGTATTTTCTATATTTTTAATTTAAAATTTGAACAAGGAGACTTAGATTTGGATCTGGATAATGGATCCAGATCCAAAAATCATTTTAAACATATGAAATGAATTTAATTTCAATAAAACTTGAGAAATGAACTGGAGTTTAGATTTGAAATAACTCATTTGCTCAAAAAATGAATTTAGTGGCAAAAAGGGAATATCTAAAAGATTTTGAAAAATTTGGGGTGTTCACAGATGCCCCTCTTTGCTACTAAGCCAGTTGAAAGCCGAGCTTAGTGGCAAAGATAACACTCCAAATTTTGAAAATGCCCCAGTCAGCAGATCTGAATTGGGTATGGAAGAATTTTATTTGAAAGACATGGTTTTTCAGGTTTAAAACTTTATCCTTGAATGGCTTGGGGGAGATGAAATCCTCGAAAATAATAGAAATGAGGCAATCGTGATGGGACTTTGGGTGAAGATCCCGAAATGATGAAATGTAAGAATTTTGATCAAGCCTCATGGGTGAGACAAGATCAGCTTTTCAGAATGATTTAGGTTTAGCCCTTAACCTGGATGGGACGAATATATCTCAAAATAACCTGAATGGGGAAATGAATATATGAGGACTTTGATGGGACATTTTTTAGAAAACGCCTCATGAGATGAAGCTCAAGTAGGATTTTATTCTGGATGGATATACAAAGTACGGATTCCTCGATGGGAAGAACCATGATGGGACTGGAGGAAGAAACACCTCGTCGAAACGAGACTCAGGTTTAACCCAAACCTGAAAAAGGAAAATATCTCGAGGGGCGAGGTTCAGGCTTAACCCTTAACCTGAAGGGGACGACCATATGGAATCCTCGAGTGAAGAGACCATGATGGGACCTTCGGAGTTTGGACGAACAAATCCGAAAGGGGTTTGCGAAAGGAGGAAGGAAATGGGGTTCCCTAAAGCTTGAGAAAGGAATGAACTTTGGGTGTCTCATTGTTGAGACTGAAACCAACTTTTGAATTTAAAGACCTCTCGCAGGAAGTACAGGTTTTGACCCTTAACCTGAGTGGGAAACAACCATACGGATTTCTTGAAACCGTGATGGGACAGGAGAGATACTTCAACTGAATGGGGTAACTCTTCTGGAAGATATGAACAACGCTAGGTTGCATCAAAATGGATATTGACTACTTATTTCATTCTTAGAATATCTAGAAAATTTTGTCAATAAGATAAATTTATAGTTGACTTCAACGCTTGAAAATGTGTACATGTGTGCCAAGATATTCCCTCTTTTACCTAGAGTATTTCCTCCAATGAGGTTAACTCCTTGGTTTTTAAGGGTCAAATTCAGAACTTTAGCGCTGATGATTTTCTTTAAGGAAGCTATTCATTTCCCTGATATGAGAAAAGAAGAAATATTCTCAATTTCATAAAAGCAAGTAAAGGAAAGATATTGATAACAGATATTTTGCATAAGAAAGGATGACTTCTGGCAATTTAGGCGGCTTGATATCTGAGTGTTTTCTCATGATGATCTTTTTGCACTCCTTTTGAGTCATTGAGCTTTTTCGGGCTATTTACATCATCCTTTATTTTGGAGGTGTCCTGACTTTTCTCTCTTTTTCAGGGAAGGGTACGTCACAAACTCCTTCATCTCGGAGATGCTCCGATCCTTCTTTTTCTCAGGGATTATATATGATATTGGCTCAAAAGTCTTTAGATGATAGTTGAAATCAAATATCATTTAGGGTTTGTCGGTAGGTTCGTCACACTCGCCTTCATCTCGACGGTGATCTGAACTTTCTCTGGAAGGATCCTTGACAAACTTCTTCATCTTGGTAGATGATCCAAATCTTCTTTGGCCCCGGGGATCTGCTCACATATTCGCCTTCATCTTGACAACAATTGAGAGATCCTCTTTGCAGATATTTGATTGCAGCTTTAAACTGGATAAGGAGATATGGATTAAGTGGATTCTTTTATGGCTCAAGATATTTCCACTGCCTAATTGCCAGAAAATCATTTTAAAACACGCGCCATAGCCATGATCAATATCAATTTGTTTCTGGCTTTTCAACATCATTGAATATTTATTTCACTAATCATACCGAGGATATTTCTTTCATCCTTTTGGTTGATCAACAGGAAAAAGATTTGAATTTTACCTCTTTTTCGCAAAGAGTTTCACCTTTTATGAAGAAAATACTAGAGGTAATCCGAGGTAATTCTTTTGTGCAGTAAGATTTATTTGGAATCAACAAATATTTTTAGCAAATTGGCAAAGTTTTCATGACTTCTATGTGAAATATTTACTCAATATAGATTTTGATGCGACCTTAAGTTGCAATTTATGATTTTGGACATTCTGATCAGTGAACTGGGACCTCTCATTTAACGACCAACGAAGTAGCTGGGACTTTTCATTTAATGACCAATAAAAACTGGGACTTTTCATTTAACGACCAACGAAGCAGCTGAGACTTTTCATTTAACAACCAGCGAAGTAGCTGGGGCCTTTCATTTAATGACCAGCAAAGTAGCTGGGACCTTTCATTTAACGACCAACGAAGGAGTTGGAACATTTCATTTAACGACCAGTAAAAACTGGGACCTTTCATTTAACGACCAGCGAAGTAGCTGGGACATTTTATTTAACGACCAGCGAAGTAGCTGGGACTTTTCATTTAACGACCAACGAAGTAGCTGGGACTTTTCATTTAACGACCAGCGAAGTAGCTGGGGCCTTTCATTTAATGACCAGCGAAGTGGCTGGGACCTTTCATTTAACGACCAACGAAGGAGTTGGAACATTTCATTTAACGACCAGTAAAAACTGGGACTTTTCATTTAACGACCAGCGAAGTAGCTGGAACATTTTATTTAACGACTAGCGAAGTAGCTGGGATTTTTCATTTAACGACCAGCAAAGTAGCTGGGACCTTTCATTTAACGACCAGCGAAGTAGCTGGGACCTTTCATTTAACGACCAGCGAAGTAGCTGGGACATTTCATTTAATCATTTAACGACCAGCGAAGTAGCTGGGACATTTCATTTAATCATTTAACGACCAGCGAAGTAGCTGGGACATTTCATTTAATCATTTAACGACCAGCGAAGTAGCTGGGACATTTCATTTAATCATTTAACGACCAGCGAAGTAGCTGGGACATTTCATTTAATCATTTAACGACCAGCAAAGTAGCTAGGACATTTCATTTAATCATTTAACGACCAGCGAAGTAGCTGGGACATTTCATTTAATCATTTAACGACCAGCGAAGTAGCTGGGACATTTCATTTAATCATTTAACGACCAGCGAAGTAGCTGGGACATTTCATTTAATGACCTGATTTAAGATTGAGACTTTTGAAAGACAACCAGTACGAGGACTGAACTTGATCTTTATTTAAAAACTTTAGCAAAATAACCAGTGCGAGCACTAGGTTTTTCAACTGAGAGTCGGGAAGGAGATCGGCCTATTTAAGATATTTAGAGATCGAAGCAAGAAGAATGGCCGGGGTTTCAGGATTATCCCTTATCCTGAAGGGGAAAATAGAATAGACATTTTTGAAGAGAATTTAGAAAAAAAATGATTCAGGTTTATCCCTTAACCTGAAGGGGAAATGGAATAGACATTTGATGAGAATTTAGGAAAAGAATGATTCAGGTCTATCCCTTAATCTGAAAGGGAAATAGAAGATTTTATGAAGAGATAACCTGAGACTTAAATTTAGAAGGGATATGACAAGATTTAGAATTTATGATCTATGATTTAGATGGACCAGGTATGTGACGGGGAATATAAAAAGAATAAACTTTGAGAAGACAAAAGGATATAGAACTTTGAAAAAAATGTAGAACATTTGAGGAAAATTTGATTTTATTTTTGTAAAAAGAATTCTCACAGGTAGCATGGTTGCCCCAATGAGTGATCTCAGGATTATCTCTTATCCGGAGAAAAGAATAGAATTTAAGAAGGTGAAGAGAAATTGATATAAATTTATAAAATCACTAAAGGTTGACAAAACTTGTATTTACAAAAGAATTCTCGTAGGTAGCATTATTGCTCCTACGAGGGGTTTCAGGATTTTCCCTTATCCTGAATGGGAAAAAGAATAGAATTTAAAGAGATTTAATGAAGGAAAATTGATATAAATCTAGAAAATCAACAAAGATTAACAAAAACTTGTATTTACAAAAGAATCCTCATAGGTAGCGTTGTGGCTCCTACAAGGGGTCTCAGGATTATCCCTTATCCTGAATGGGAACACCTCGGACAACGAGGGTCAGGTTTATCCCTTAACCTGAGCGGAAAATACCTCGGACAACGAGGGTCAGGTTTATCCCTTAACCTGAATTTAAAGAGATTTAATGAAGGGAAATTGATATAAATCTAGAAAATCAATAAAGATTGGCAAAACTTGTATTTGCAAAAGAATCCTCATAGGTAGCATTATTGCTCCTACGAGGGGTTTCAGGATTATCCCTTATCCTGAATGGGAACAAGAATAGAATTTAAGAAAATTTAGCGAAGGCCAATTGATATAAATCTAGAAAATCAATAAAGATTAACAAAACTTGTATTTACAAAAGAATCCTCATAGGTAGCATTGTTGCTCCTACAAGGGGTCTCAGGATTTTCCCTTATCCTGAAGGGGAACACCTCGGACAACGAGGGTCAGGTTTATCCCTTAACCTGAAAGGAGCCACAAAGAATATTTAGAAAATACCTCATGGGAAAGAGGCATCAGGTTTATCCCTTAACCTGAACGGGTACAAGAATTGATAAAATTTAATGGAATTTGAGGAAAATTTTTGATAAACTTGATAAAACTTGATAAAATTGATGTAAACTTGATAAAAACGAATGAAACAGATAAAAAGTACCAAAAATTAACTAAAAATTTATAAGATTTGAGAAAAAGGAGTTTTCTGATCCTGCCTGCATATGGGATCTTGGAAGGAAAATGTTTATTTAAAAGATAAATGAGAAATCATTTTGGGGGAAGAAAATCCACCACAAGAAGAATGATCAGTGCGAGATCTGATCTTTTAAATCAAACATGAGAGATCATCATGAGGGTTAATTTTCGAAGGCAATGGTTTTGAATACCTAATTTTGAAGAAGAAGATCAACAATAGATCTGATTTCTAAAAATAACAGTTCGAAATTGATAATAAGATCAATACAAGGGTTGACCTTTGAAGGTAATGCTTAAAAACCAATCTTGGAAGATAAGACCAACACGGGGTCAATTTTTGAATATAATGATTTAAAACCCATTTTTGGAAGATAAGACCAATGCAATAATTGATTTTTGAATATGATGACTTATAACCCATTTTAGAAGATAAGAAAAAAAAAATTGAGATCAATTTTGGAGGATAAGACCAACGCAAGGGTTGATCTTTTGTATAAAAAGATTTGAAGTCCATTTTGGAAGATAAGATCAATACAAGGATTGATCTTTGAATATAAAAGTTTTGAAATCCACTTTAAAAGATAAGGGTTGATCTATAAAGATTTGAAATCCATTTTGAAAGATAAGACCAACACAAAGGTTGATCTTTGAATATAAAGATTTAAAATCCATTTTGAAAGATAAGATCAACACCAGGATTGATCTTTGAATATAAAAGTTTAAAATTCATTTTGGAAGATAAGACCAACACAAGGGTTGATCTTTCAATATAATGGTTTGAAAACTTATTTTTGAAGACATGAACAACACGAGGGTTGATTTTTTGTCAAAGGTTAGACCAAGGAATATTTGAACTCCTTGGTCATAACGAATATTTTTAAAATTTCATGATTTTTGAAAAAGCCCTCATAGGTAATATCATTTCTCTCATGAATGATGTCAGGATTGTCTCGCATTCTGAAAAGAACAAGAATTTAAATGCCCCAATATGGCAAAGAAAAAAAGAAGCATTATAAAAGATATAAAGGAAATTGACATTTCATTTGATAAGCAAAAGTTTGATAACAACCGAATATTTACAAGAACTTTAAAAAGGAAAAGACTCTTAGAAGACTGGGCCAACTAGCCCCTACAAGACAACTGACAAAAAGAGACGAAAGCAAAACGAACACTTTGGATTTATCAATTCTTTGAATGGTCCGGGAATGGTTCTATCAAGACTGCTGGCTGCTTTTCTTCCTTGTCCTCTATCAGCTCACTTTTGTCGATGTAGTCTTGTATCATGTGCTTGAGGACGAAACAATGTTCTGTATCATGTCCCCTTGCCCTGTGGTATTTGCAGAATTGGTCCTTGAACTTTCCCAAGATTACGGGAGGATCCGCTATTTTAGGGAGTTTGATCATCCCGTGCTTTAATATGTAATCCAAAATTACTTCCATAGTTTGATCTAAAGGAGTGAAGACTCTATCTTTCTCTCACTTGATGTACTTGGGCTTCTCTTGAAGATCCCCTTTCTGTTGGATGCCAATTGGAAGCGGCTTGTCATTATTCTTATACGCTCTCTCCTTCTGCCCCTTGCCCTGATCTACTCTCGGACCACTGCCATTGTTGTTCTTGTTTTCTTTGCTGCTACTGCCAAGATTATTGCAGGAGGCCTCAACTGAATGAGCGAACTGCACCTTCTTTTTCAGGTCTTGGATATTCTTGACTAGAGGCGTGCCCTCGTAAAGTCCGCTTTCTATTCCTGCTTCGAGCCATTCGGCTCGCTCAATCAACTTGATGAAGGATTTCGCCGGGGAAGTGGCGATGAGGCTTCTTATGGGCTGAGAGAAATTGTTGAGGATCACCTGCAATGCGTGCTCCTCAGGAATGGGTACCTTCATTTTATTGCAGGTGCTTCTCCACCTGTGAATGAAATCACCTGCTCTTTCATTCTCTCCTTGCTTCAGGTTGTAAAGATGATTTAATGTAGGTGAGGCCTCAGTGTTGAATAAGAAGCGCTCGATGAACAAATTTACTACTTATCGAACTCTCGTAGTTCGATAGGATTCACGTGGTCAGCATACCACCTGGTTGCTACACCCTCCAGACTGCGGGGAAAACAGATGAACAGAGCCCTGTTATCTTTCCTGAAACGGATGCACTCTGCATAAAATGTGGCAAGGTGAGCTTTAGGGTTGCCAGTCCCGTCAAATTTGAGAAACTTGCGGGGAAGATTCTCCAGGTTATCATCCCCATCTAGACCATCATAAAAATCTTCGCCGGTGTAGGTCTGCTTGCCCTTACCCTTGGATTGAATATCCTTGATTGCTCGATTCATCTTCTTCATCTGCTTGCTCATCAGGTCCTCTGCTGGAGCCCCAGACTTGGGCTTGTTGACGGATTCAGGCTCTTCTGCAGCTATTTTTACGGACTGTCTTGGAGGATTCTGCTTGTAGACAATTTGCTCTTCTTCTTCTGATTCTTCCTCGACTGACTCAGATTCCTCAGAAGTAGTGTCGGGCTGTACCTTCTTCCTGATGATTCTGACTTGCTTCTTTACAGGCTTCTTCCTCAGCTTGCTTTTAGGAACTGCCTCTTTCAGCTTGGCCTCGGCTTGTTCCGACATCATCCTTGCCATCATCTTTTGGAACATGTCATACATAGCGGGGTCGATGTCATCCTTCTTGCTCTGACCTTGTCCCCTGACTGATTTAGGAGAGCTCATCTCTTCCGCCTCACTGTCGCTGAGTTGAGGAACTGTTTCTTTTCCCGCTCTTGTCTGAACCATTTTTGAATATCAGTGCTCTCTGTGGAGGAAAGAGGAGGTTTTTAGACCAAAGAAACTCTTTTGGAGAAGTTTTGACGAAAGGAAGGATTTAGGTTGAAATCTAAAAATTGTATCCCATTACTAGGGATTGAGTCGCCACAAAATTTGTGACAATTGAGTTGTTTACCCTACGAGGGAGAGTAACCAACTAAAATATGAAAGAAAATACCATTTTTTTGAAAAGGATATCTCTTGACGGAAAGAGATTTTTATGAAAATATAAACAAGAATATAAAACAGAAGAAAAAGAAAAAAATGGAATTTGAGAATAAATGGTAAGGATTTAAAATTTGAAGAACTTGCAGGCAGGATCAGAAGAATTTTTGAAGAAATGTAGAAGAAGAAGAAAAATACACCTGGGTTTTAGAAACAAAAAGAGAAAATTTTGAAGTATATACCCAGGGTTTTGGAAAATATAGGGAAGATATATATATAAAATATCATACAATCACAGATATACAAGCAAGGATACACAAATAGCACTCCCTAAAGCTGACTCTATATGCAATATTTGAAATGGCTGATAGGACCTTAATCCTAACTCTAAGATTTAGATCGTCTGATTCCAATCAAGGTACGCCGATATACTCAAGCCGAAGCTCGAAGTACGTGGCATATAAAGTATTTACTCTGGTTCTAAGGTAAAGGCTTCCCAACATCCTTGAGCACCTACCGATATACCTCGGACTATGGACCTTAGGTACGTGGTAGGGGGGCGCGAGCCCAAATAAGTGGTCCAGTTGTGAGGCTCTCTCCCGAACTATGGTTCAGCGAGACAGCCCAGCAACGTGAAGACCGAGACAATATTGGTAGGGATGTTTTCAAAATATGATCAACATGCAAATAAAATCAGAAGGCTCTAATGCAAGTCCTAAAGAGATAGATTTAAATGAAAAGAAGCATACACTTGCATACATTGTTTACATTCAATCCCTAAAATTGAGGAGAGTTGTATTTAAGACCTAAGTCTAATGTGCGTACTTTGCATCCATCAAGGTTACCGGAACCTTGGGCCATAGCCAGGCCATACGTAATTGATTTAGTCTTTACGTAAAGAGCATTTTGCCAAAAGGCGAAGCCTTTCCAATAGGGGCTTCATTCGTCAAGCAGAATCTTGTACGAGGAGCGGTAAGGGAATCGCATGGGCGATTTTGGAGTTAATCTCCGTTTGAACGCTCACTTACGCGCCATATATGTAATATAAGCAGAAGCCTGTGCTTTATACAGCGGCGGCGTAAAGGAAATGCATATACTATTGTTCAGGGTGTGTAACTGAACGAAATATTCTACATATATAACAAAACAGGAGCCTTGGCATCGTTCGACGCGACGGCGTAAGTAAATACATTAAAGAAAGCAGGAGCCTTGGCATCGTTCGACGCGACGGCGTAAGTAAATGCATAATCGAAAGTGCAGTAATCGAAAGTACAGAAAGCAGGAAGCCTTGGCATCATACGACGCGACGGCAAAGGTAAATTACATGGCCTGTGCGATATAAGACGCGTCGGCAGTATCAGCAGATATACACCTAGATCTGTATCCAACGATAGTTACGAGGCGAGCGAGTGAACACCGAAGTGTCCTAGAGGGCTCAACCAAGAACTAGGGTGAGATACTATTTTGAAGAACGCATATACTGCGTATTCGAACATATATATCCGACGATAGTTACGAGGCGAGCGCATGAACACCGAAGTGTCCTAGAGGTCTCAACCAAGAACTAAAGTAAGATACTACTTCAGAAAGTATATGCTATATACAAACAATCAAATACTTGAGAGAGATGGTTTAATGAAGCGAACTTACTTCAAATCGCGGAAGAAACGGCTCCGGGTTGCTTCTTTGGCTTTGAGTCTTCCTTTAAGAGGTCAGACTAAGTCAGATTAAGCTGACTTAGTTGAGAAAGAGGTAGAGTAGGTCAAGCTACTCAACCTAAGTGGTTTGAACCAAACAGGGTTCGATCCAAGTCAACTGGGTTCAGCAGGTTCGAACTCAGCTCAAGTAGGCTAAGTCTGGGTTCAGAAATCCAAACCGGGATCTGGACCAAAAAGGACTTTGACTTTGACTTCAACCCTAACTAGATTCAAGCCAAGTCAACTGGGTTTGGACTTAGTCAAGTAGGTTCAGACCTAAGTCAAGTGGGTTAGGACCAGGTCAGGCAGGCTAAGACCAGATCAGGCAGGCTCAGGCCAAGTCAGGTAGGCTCAGACCTACTGGGCTAGGTAGGGGAGGTTTTAGGAAGTAGGAGAGAGAAAGAAGAGGCTAGAAAGGGGGGGGACGATTTTTTCTAAAGGGGAGGGCCTTTATTTATAGGAAATGAAACTTGGGCCCCAAGTTTCCCCTTTACCCATTTTCCCTTGGCTTCTTTTTAATGCCAAGAGGTTCCTTGGTGTGGGGCCCACTTGGATATTCCATGGGATATTTTTGTGGGTCCCACCAGATATTTTCTGAGGAATATTTCTGTGGGTCCCACCAATATTTCCGTGGGTCCCGCAAGAATTTCGGGTTTCCGGCGATTTTTTTCCGAAAAATTCTGAGTACGCCATTCCCTTCGTATTGACGTAACTAAGAAAGTTGGCTCGCAGGAATCCTTTGATTTCATTCAGGTAGGAAGTTATGGCTTCCAGAGTGTTTGAGCATATATTCGCAATTCGACAAATATCCTAAGTATAACTGGCTCGCAGGAATTGATTCGTTTCGTATTCTGAGAAGAAATGCTATTTTTACCGGTAAATGCCTCATGAATTTTATTCAGATATTTTCTGAAAAATTGCGGGTCTTACATCATTACCCCCTTAAAGGAATTTCGTCCACGAAATTCAGCTAAGAGTACAAGGTGAACAGTTCAGGATATTTATCCCGCATATCCGATTCGGGCTCCCAAGTGCAATCATCGACTCCGTGATGTTGCCATCTCACTTTGACAAGTGGAATGACCTTTGTCCTTAGCACTTGCTCCCGTCGGTCCATGATCTCTACTGGCCTTTCTTCCACCGTCATATCCTCCTGGATGTCAATATCTTCATGTTGGATGACGTGGGAAGGGTCGTGAACGTATTTTCTAAGCATTGACACGTGAAATACATTGTGTATCTGTGTATACTGCGGTGGCAATGCTACTCTATAGGCGGTCTCTCCTATCTGGCTCAAAACCTCGAAGGGACCAACGAATCTGGGGTTGAGCTTCCCCTTCTTTTCGAAACGAAACACACTCTTGGTTGGAGAGACCTTGATAAAAACCTTATCTCCAACCACAAAAGTGAGTTCCCTACGCCGCTGATCAGCGTAGCTCTTCTGTCGACTCTGAGCAGTCAGTAGCTTCTTCCTGATCATGTGGACCTGCTCAGTATAATGCTGCAACACTATGGGCGAGTCCAAGGTTCGCTCACCCACTTCACCCCAATGGATTGGTGATCGACAGGGTCGCCCGTACAAGGCTTCATACGGTGCCATCCCAATGCTAGCGTGGTGGCTATTATTATAAGCAAATTCAGCCAACGCTAGGTGGGAATCCCAATCACCTTTTCATTCTAGCATACAGGCTCTTAGCATATCTTCGAGAGTCTGTATGGTTCGTTCTGATTGCCCATCTGTTTGGGGATGGAATGCTGTATTGAACTTGAGTTTCGTCCCCAGGGCTCTCTGAAGCTGCTCCCAAAATTGAGAGGTGAACTTCGGGTCACGATCGGATATAATTGAAATCGGCACTCCATGGAGTCTAACGATTTCCCGAATGTAGATCTCCGCCAATCGTTCAATTGAGTATCGAGTGTTGATTGGCAGGAAGTGAGCAGACTTGGTGAGTCTGTCTACGATCACCCATATTGAGTCATGTTGTCTCTTGGACCGAGGCAGTCCAACGATGAAATCCATCGTAATGCCCTCCCATTTCCATTCTGGAATCTCGATTCGTTGCATTTTTCCACCTGGTCGTTGATGCTCGATTTTTACTTGCTGGCAGATTAAACACCTTGAGACAAATGTAGCCACATCACGTTTCATACCCCTCCACCAGTACTTTCTCTGTAAGTCTCGAAACATTTTTGTACCTCCAGGGTGAATGGTGTACTTGCTGTTATGAGCCTCCTGGAGTACTTCCTGTCTTAGCTCAGGGTTATTTGGAACCCAAATTCTTTCTTTCATCCATATTCCTCCATCCTCTTTTAAATGGAAGAAAGTGTCATCTTTTGCAGCACGAGCTTTTAATTCCAAGTACAAAGGGTCCTTGAACTGTTCGGCTACAATGCGATCGAGGATCTCGATATGGATTTTCAGGACTGACAATCGAATCTTTCCTGGGTCAGCCAGGAATGGCTTCCAACTGACAAAATCCTCCATCAGCTTCCATTGTCCGGTGAGGCTGGCCAGAGTGCCAACAGTCTTGCGACTAAGGGTATCTGCTACAACATTCGCTTTTCTAGGGTGATAGGAAAGCGTGAATTCATAGTCTTTGAGGAATTCCAGCCATCGCCGTTGCCGCATATTGAGTTCTTTTTGAGAAAAGAGGTATTTTAGGCTTTTATGGTCCGACATGACCTCGAGTTTCTCTCCATATAGGTAGTGTCGCCAGATTTTAAGCGCGAACACTACCACGGCAAGCTCAAGATCGTGGGTTGGATAGTTTTTCTCATGAATTCTTAATTGACGGGATGCATAGGCGATTACTTTGCCATGCTGCATCAATACACAACCCAGACCTGTTCCCGAGGCATCGGTATAAGCAACGAAGCCTCTCTGACCAGAAGGTAAGGTAAGGACAGGGGCAGTGGTAAGCCTCTGTTTGAGAACCTCAAAGCATTCCTTACACTGGTCAGTCCATTCAAACTTGACTCCCTTTTTCAGTAATTTCGTCATTGGTACGGCGATTCGGGAGAAGTCCTGTATGAACTTCCGATAATATCCGGCAAGTCCAAGGAAGCTGCGGACCTCAGTGATATTTTCTGGCAGCTTCCAGTCTATCACAGCTTCGACCTTCGCAGGATCTACTGCGATTCCATCTTTTGAGATCACATGGCCAAGGAACATTACTTTGTCTAGCCAGAATTCACATTTTGAAAACTTGGCATATAACTGATTATCTTGAAGGGTTTTCAAGACGATTCTCAAGTGCTCCTTGTGTTGTTCCTCATTCTCTGAATACACGAGAATGTCATCAATGAAAACGATGACAAAAGTGTCTAAGTATGGCTTGAACACTCGGTTCATCAGGTCCATAAAGACAGCAGGCGCATTAGTAAGTCCGAAGGGCATTACTACAAACTCATAATGGCCATATCTCGTTCTGAAGGCAGTCTTAGGTATATCCTCCTCATTAACTCTGAGCTGATGGTATCCAAACCTGAGGTCGATCTTGGAGAACACTCTCGCTGTTCTGAGCTGATCGAATAAGTCCTCAATCTGAGGCAACGGGTACTTATTTTTAATGGTTGCCTGGTTAAGCATCCGATAATCGATGCATAACCGAAGGGATCCAACCTTGTTCTTTACAAATAGTACTGGGGCTCCCCATGGTGACATACTTGGTCGGATGAACCCTTGTTCCATCAGTTCTTCCAACTGACATTTCAACTCATTGAGTTCAGCTGGTGCCATACGATAAGGGGCTTTGGATATCGGCGCTGTTCCAGGTAAGGATTGAATTCCAAATTCAACCTCACGAAGTGGCGGAAGTCCTGGCAATTCCTCAGAAACAGATCAGGAAACTCACGCACTACTTCCAAACTCTCAAGGGGTTGGTCGTTGGATTTTTCCACCGAGAGACTCAACAGGAAGGCCACACAACCCTTCCTAATGTATTTTTGTACCTTAAGTGCTGATATGAGCCTTTTTTGTGGAACTGGTTTGGATAACCGGTATTCCATCTTAGGTAATCCGGGTCGAGATAGAATCACTCTGCCCTCGCGGCACAGAATCTTGGCATTATTCTGAGTCAACCAATTCATTCCCAGAATGACATCGTACTGTATCATATCGATCAGGATGGCGTCAGTAGGCAAGTGTTGCCCAGCTAACTCAATATCCAAATTTTTCACACACCGGATACATTTGGTGCGTGAACCCAACGGGTTATATACTTCGATCATTTTATCAATCGGTTGCACCGAGGCGTGGAGTTGTTCGGTGAAATCGTCGGAGATAAACGTATGAGTAGCACCACAATCAAACAAGACGTAAGCTGCATGTCCATTAACAGGTACGGTGCCTTCAATGAGGTCACCGGTTTCGACTTGTTCAGTCGTTACAGCGTATACACGACCTGCAGCAGGCCTTTGTTCTACTCTAGGTGGGGGTCGTTGGACTAGTGTTCGTTGTGGTACTTGTTGAGAGGGTCCGGCAGATCCGGCATTCCTCCTTTGCTCATCAGCAAGCTTCTTCCTGCACTGTCTTGCAATGTGGCCCATTTTGCCACAATAGAAGCATCCACCTGTGTCACGTGGACATGGTCCTCTTGCGTGATTAACATGGCATTTTGGGCAGTTTGGGTTGGACTGCAGGTTGTTTGGAGCCATGTTCTGCCTTGGCCTTACAACTTGTTGAGTGTTGTTCCCACCTTGGAACCTTTTCTTCTGAAAGGGTTGTCGTGAACCCTGGCCACTTGGAAACATTCTCTTCTTGCTCCCACCATCAACTATGGGCCTTTTTGCTATAATCACTTTTGATCGCTCCCAATCCACGTGTATTTTTGAAGCTGCTGCCACAGCCGTTTGAAATGTTTGGGGCGTGCTGGTGATAACCCGTGACCTTAGCCCTTCTCGCAGTCCATTGATGTACTTGTCGGCCCTTTCTTGGTCGGTCTCAAATAAACCGGGAGCAGTACCGTTCAAGATTTTGAAATTTGGTGGTATAGTCAATCAGATTCATGCCACCCTGCTCCAATTCCAGAAACTCCATCTTCTTCTTGTTTCTGGAGTGTAATGGAAAGTAATTATCCATGAAAGCTCTCCGGAAGTCAGTCCAAGGAATGACTTCAACTTCCGAGAATTGGATAATCTTAGTGGTATCCCACCACTTCCGTGCGTTGTCTTTCAGCCTGTACGTGCCAAAGTTGGTCTTCTTTTCTTCTGGTACTCCCAGCACCAGGAAGGCACGTTCGGTCTCTTCGACCCAACTTTCTGCCAGTTCAGGATCGGCTCTACCGGCGAAGACTGGTGGATCGAGCTTGAGGAATTTTTCATAGGTTATTCCACCAAGGTTTTCGCTTCGAGGTGCGACTGGTTCTGGCCTTGTTTCTCGAATGACAGTAACCAAATTGTTGAGTGTTTCCAGCAGAAATCCTTGAGTATGGGACTCCTCGCTTGGTATGGTTCTCCTCGTCGTAGGAGCCATTTATCTTCCACATACAAACAACGTGTTTTAGTTTCACAATGTATATATCGAAGCAAAGTTTTATTTACTTAATATACATCACGTTTACACAAGCATCGCCTTAAACAAAACGTCATGCCGCACTGGCAGACTTTTAGGCGTTGAGAAACTAGGTACATGAGTCTATTGACTCCAAAACACTACCAGTCTCTTCTAGAAACTGGATTTCTTTCTTGACCCAAACAACCCGAAGTATCGTTTACTTCCACATTGCCTTGGTGCAGGCACAACTAGCTTTGGCTTGGGCGGCACTTCCGCACTCTCAAGCGACTCTTGTGGATAGATCAGTGATGCCGGTCCACTTGCCCATTCAGTGGCATCATGGCTCGGAGAATCCGATACCATAACGGGATGATATAGGTTGTATCCCTCTTCCTGGCCATTCAGACTCGGCGTTGGTGTAGCCGCTCTGTTCTCCCATATAATAGTACTTTGATTCGAGGAATCTGAAATCATAATGAGATTATAGAAGGAGTTGTTGCATCCCTCCTCCCAACTGTGCAAGCTAGGCGTACATGATGCCTGTTGATAGCCTTGCGATTGACCAAATCCCTCAAGGAAGTTCAAGTCAAATCCTACCAGAGACGGTAGTTCATCAGAAGTTGCTGGAGTACGGCTACTCCTTCTACTGGAGTAATGTGGCGCACTAACATGCGAGGTCTCATCCTTAAGACCAAGCGATCCCCGCCGACCCATATCGGCGGTATGCTTCATTTGGCATTCGTTGACGGAATGCCCTTCTTCGCCACAATACTGGCAGTCTTGGACTTCATATGGGCATACCCACTCATCGTGCATGATCCCGCAACGATAGCAGTATCCTCGGGAGTCGTGAGTTGCCATCTATACAAAGATGCACCCAGATCAGAACAAGAAGTACAAAATATACTTACAGTGCGATATGGTGGACAAGACGGATCTCGAACCAGGTTTCTCAGACTCTTGCTCTGATACCAATTCTGTAACGCCCCGGATTTCCAAAACAAAGCTAAGTTAAAAATTTTCATGAATTTCTTTTTTTTTTCTTTGCAGCGGAACTTACAAAAGCTTTTAGCAGCGGAATCAGACGATAATGAGTCGTCAGTTTTAGAAAACTCCGAGCACGTTGCAGGTATGTGGCCAAGCAACTCATTGACCACCAAAGTGTTCCATTTTATCTAAAACCACATGTTTATTACAACACTACTGCTTAGAAAAAGCAGTGTAGGTTCAATAAAAAGGAAGCAGTACAACTCTGTCTAGAGAAACCCTGGAACTCGATGCCGCCTTCCTCCGCATATCGCCACGCAGGTTCAACACCTGAAATCCCCATTAAACGGGGTCAGAACCACTGATGGTCTGGTAAGTAGGCAAACACCTATCTATTCAACTCAAGTAAATGCATAGACCACTCAGGGTCGCAGTTCGTAATACGACGCTCAAGCCTCCATGACTTAGCGTATATCGCAAAAGCCTCATCAGGGCTATGAGTAGAACATCCACGCAAGTCGTCATGACTTCGCATAAGCCTCTTCAGGGTTGTGAGTTAGAATAACCTCGTAAGTCTCTATGACTTAGCCTTGACTTCCTCAGAGTCACGAATGGATGTCTAGCTCAAGCCTTTATGCCTGGCACATCCGTATCCTACGAATCTAAGGACAGCTCTCCGAGCTTCACTTAGTCGTACGGATATCAATGGGTTTCTTTCCCAATCGGTCCAGTAGTATAGCGACCATGACACCTTCACAAAGGTTATGCAGGACTGACTCAACAACGTCATTCACTCATACATTCAAAGTAGCGTTGTACCTAAGCTAATGCTTTGTTTCGATAATTGCACCTCCCCCTAGGCTTAGGGGACTCATATCTGGGCGACAACGCGACGATCTAGGGGTTGATTATTCTATGTATTTTAGATACCCCAGAGGCCTGTTGACCCCATCCCCCTAGTAGGACGGTACAGCATACCGGAAGAGATCCTTACTAGGTATCCGAATGCATTCTGCTACTGCAGTAGTTGGGTTCAATCCTTAGATATTTAAGGATAACCACGACCTCCATACCTCTGAGTGACGAAGGCTATCAATGAACTCTATCAGGTTCGGGTGAAATATATGTCACTCAAGGCTGCGCCATCACCGTCTTCCTCGGTGAGAAATTCTGAAAGGGGCCTGCCGGTCTTACAATTACTTGACGAACATTGCATGCCTATAGGGCAGCCTTTGAGAAGTATGTATCCGACCCCAATCAACCACACGGTTTTCACCGTGGAACAAAGGTTTTATTCATATGCATGCTTAACTCTGCTCTCGGCACTTCGGCCTTGACGAGCACTTCACCTCTTTCGGTGGAAACAACTCACTCCGGCTCAGCGGCCCTTATGAGTCTGGTTGTCTGATAATTCTCAATGAGCATGCACATGACTCGATCTCTACGGATCGGCTACTCGGCGTATTTTTACGCAACGAGCTCAGGACCTTGTCAAAGCGCTACCACTACTTTGGCGCAACGGCTCTTGCAAGTATGATGCCCTTGCAGGTGTCAGGGAGACGAGTCATTCTGACATCGTTCCAACAAAGGACATCATTGTGCCACTTAACTGGTTTTGGCAGCTCTTCTGCCAACCATTCTGTCAACACCTTCTCTGCTCTACCGGCAGTGGTGCAACGAATCTTTCTACATCGTAGAAGGCGTTCCATAACTAGGTAGCACTTCTGCTACGTTCTTTCTGAATTATTCTTAGCCCTTCAGGAATTTTAGCAGCATTTCCTCTCTTTAACGGAGAAAGCGTGCGTTTTCTTTTATCCATTTCAGCGGCATCTCCCCTCTTTGGTGGGAAATCGCTACGCTTAACTCGGGAAATGGATGCGCACCGTTGTGCGTACTTTGCATCCATCAAGGTTACCGGAACCTTGGGCCATAGCCAGGCCATACGTAATTGATTTAGTCTTTACGTAAAGAGCATTTTGCCAAAAGGTGAAGTCTTTCCAATAGGGGCTTCATTCGTCAAGTAGAATCTTGTACGAGGAGCGGTAAGGGAATCGCATGGGCGATTTTGGAGTTGATCTCCGTTTGAACGCTCACTTACGCGCCATATATGTAATATAAGCAGAAGCCTGTGCTTTATACAGCGGCGGCGTAAAGGAAATGCATATACTATTGTTCAGGGTGTGTAACTGAACGAAATATTCTACATATATAACAAAACAGGAGCCTTGGCATCGTTCGACGCGACGGCGTAAGTAAATACATTGCAGAAAGCAGGAGCCTTGGCATCGTTCGACGCGACGGCGTAAGTAAATGCATAATCGAAAGTGCAGTAATCGAAAGTACAGAAAGCAGGAAGCCTTTGCATCATACGACGCGACGGCAAAGGTAAATTACATGGCCTGTGCGATATAAGACGCGTCGGCAGTATCAGCAGATATACACCTAGATCTGTATCCAACGATAGTTACGAGGCGAGCGAGTGAACACCGAAGTGTCCTAGAGGGCTCAACCAAGAACTAGGGTGAGATACTATTTTGAAGAACGCATATACTGCGTATTCGAACATATATATCCGACGATAGTTACGAGGCGAGCGCGTGAACACCGAAGTGTCCTAGAGGGCTCAACCAAGAACTAAAGTAAGATACTACTTCAGAAAGTATATGCTATATACAAACAATCAAATACTTGAGAGAGATGGTTTAATGAAGCGAACTTACTTCAAATCGCGGAAGAAACGGCTCCGGGTTGCTTCTTTGGCTTTGAGCCTTCCTTTGAGAGGTCAGACTAAGTCAGATTAAGCTGACTTAGTTGAGAAAGAGGTAGAGTAGGTCAAGCTACTCAACCTAAGTGGTTTGAACCAAACAGGGTTCGATCCAAGTCAACTGGGTTCAGCAGGTTCGAACTCAGCTCAAGTAGGCTAAGTCTGGGTTCAGAAATCCAAACCGGGATCTGGACCAAAAAGGACTTTGACTTTGACTTCAACCCTAACTAGATTCAAGCCAAGTCAACTGGGTTTGGACTTAGTCAAGTAGGTTCAGACCTAAGTCAAGTGGGTTAGGACCAGGTCAGGCAGGCTAAGACCAGATCAGGCAGGCTCAGGCCAAGTCAGGTAGGCTCAGACCTACTGGGCTAGGTAGGGGAGGTTTTAGGAAGTAGGAGAGAGAAAGAAGAGGCTAGAAAGGGGGGGGACGATTTTTTCTAAAGGGGAGGGCCTTTATTTATAGGAAATGAAACTTGGGCCCCAAGTTTCCCCTTTACCCATTTTCCCTTGGCTTCTTTTTAATGCCAAGAGGTTCCTTGGTGTGGGGCCCACTTGGATATTCCATGGGATATTTTTGTGGGTCCCACCAGATATTTTCTGAGGAATATTTCTGTGGGTCCCACCAATATTTCCGTGGGTCCCGCAAGAATTTCGGGTTTCCGGCGATTTTTTTCCGAAAAATTCTGAGTACGCCATTCCCTTCGTATTGACGTAACTAAGAAAGTTGGCTCGCAGGAATCCTTTGATTTCATTCAGGTAGGAAGTTATGGCTTCCAGAGTGTTTGAGCATATATTCGTGATTCGACGAATATCCTAAGTATAACTGGCTCGCAGGAATTGATTCGTTTCGCATTCTGAGAAGAAATGCTATTTTTACCGGTAAATGCCTCATGAATTTTATTCAGATATTTTCTGAAAAATTGCGGGTCTTACATCATTACCCCCTTAAAGGAATTTCGTCCACGAAATTCAGCTAAGAGTACAAGGTGAACAGTTCAGGATATTTATCCCGCATATCCGATTCGGGCTCCCAAGTGCAATCATCGACTCCGTGATGTTGCCATCTCACTTTGACAAGTGGAATGACCTTTGTCCTTAGCACTTGCTCCCGTCGGTCCATGATCTCTACTGGCCTTTCTTCCACCGTCATATCCTCCTGGATGTCAATATCTTCATGTTGGATGACGTGGGAAGGGTCGTGAACGTATTTTCTAAGCATTGACACGTGAAATACATTGTGTATCTGTGTATACTGCGGTGGCAATGCTACTCTATAGGCGGTCTCTCCTATCCGGCTCAAAACCTCGAAGGGACCAACGAATCTGGGGCTAAGCTTCCCCTTCTTTCCGAAACGAAACACACTCTTGGTTGGGGAGACCTTGATAAAAACCTTATCTCCAACCACAAAAGTGAGTTCCCTACGCCGCTGACCAGCGTAGCTCTTCTGTCGACTCTGAGCAGTCAGTAGCTTCTTCCTGATCATGTGGACCTGCTCAGTATAATGCTGCAACACTATGGGCGAGTCCAAGGTTCGCTCACCCACTTCACCCCAATGGATTGGTGATCGACAGGGTCGCCCGTACAAGGCTTCATACGGTGCCCTCCCAATGCTAGCGTGGTGGCTATTATTATAAGCAAATTCAGCCAACGCTAGGTGGGAATCCAAATCACCTTTCCATTCTAGCATACAGGCTCTTAGCATATCTTCGAGAGTCTGTATGGTTCGTTCTGATTGCCCATCTGTTTGGGGATGGAATGCTGTACTGAACTTGAGTTTCGTCCCCAGGGCTCTCTGAAGCTGCTCCCAAAAGTGAGAGGTGAACTTCGGGTCACGATCGGATATGATCGAAATCGGCACTCCATGGAGTCTAACGATTTCCCGAATGTAGATCTCCGCCAATCGTTCAGTTGAGTATCGAGTGTTGATTGGCAGGAAGTGAGCAGACTTGGTGAGTCTGTCTACGATCACCCATATTGAGTCATGTTGTCTCTTGGACCGAGGCAGTCCAACGATGAAATCCATCGTAATGCCCTCCCATTTCCATTCTGGAATCTCGATCCGTTGCATTTTTCCACCAGGTCATTGATGCTCGATTTTTACTTGCTGGCAGATTAAACACCTTGAGACAAATGTAGCCACATCACGTTTCATACCCCTCCACCAGTACTTTCTCTGTAAGTCCCGAAACATTTTTGTACCTCCAGGGTGAATGGTGTACTTGCTGTTATGAGCCTCCTGGAGTACTTCCTATCTTAGCTCAGGGTTATTTGGAACCCAAATTCTTTCTTTCATCCATATTCCTCCATCCTCTTTTAAATGGAAGAAAGTGTCATCTTTTGCAGCACGAGCTTTTAATTCCAAGTACAAAGGGTCCTTGAACTGTTCGGCTACAATGCGATCGAGGATCTCGATATGGATTTTCAGGACTGACAATCGAATCTTTCCTGGGTCAGCCAGGAATGGCTTCCAACTGACAAAATCCTCCATCAGCTTCCATTGTCCGGTGAGGCTGGCCAGAGTGCCAACAGTCTTGCGACTAAGGGTATCTGCTACAACATTCGCTTTTCTAGGGTGATAGGAAAGCGTGAATTCATAGTCTTTGAGGAATTCCAGCCATCGCCGTTGCCGCATATTGAGTTCTTTTTGAGAAAAGAGGTATTTTAGGCTTTTATGGTCCGACATGACCTCGAGTTTCTCTCCATATAGGTAGTGTCGCCAGATTTTAAGCGCGAACACTACCACGGCAAGCTCAAGATCGTGGGTTGGATAGTTTTTCTCATGAATTCTTAATTGACGGGATGCATAGGCGATTACTTTGCCATGCTGCATCAATACACAACCCAGACCTGTTCCCGAGGCATCGGTATAAGCAACGAAGCCTCTCTGACAAGAAGGTAAGGTAAGGACAGGGGCAGTGGTAAGCCTCTGTTTGAGAACCTCAAAGCATTCCTTACACTGGTCAGTCCATTCAAACTTGACTCCCTTTTTCAGTAATTTCGTCATTGGTACGGCGATTCGGGAGAAGTCCTGTATGAACTTCCGATAATATCCGGCAAGTCCAAGAAAGCTGCGGACCTCAGTGATATTTTCTGGCAGCTTCCAGTCTATCACAGCTTCGACCTTCGCAGGATCTACTGCGATTCCATCTTTTGAGATCACATGGCCAAGGAACATTACTTTGTCTAGCCAGAATTCACATTTTGAAAACTTGGCATATAACTGATTATCTTGAAGGGTTTTCAAGACGATTCTCAAGTGCTCCTTGTGTTGTTCCTCATTCTCTGAATACACGAGAATGTCATCAATGAAAACGATGACAAAAGTGTCTAAGTATGGCTTGAACACTCGGTTCATCAGGTCCATAAAGACAGCAGGCGCATTAGTAAGTCCGAAGGGCATTACTACGAACTCATAATAGCCATATCTCGTTCTGAAGGCAGTCTTAGGTATATCCTCCTCCTTAACTCTGAGCTGATGGTATCCAGACCTGAGGTCGATCTTGGAGAACACTCTCGCTGTTCTGAGCTGATCGAATAAGTCCTCAATCCGAGGCAACGGGTACTTATTTTTAATGGTTGCCTGGTTAAGCATCCGATAATCGATGCATAACCGAAGGGATCCATCCTTCTTCTTTACAAATAGTACTGGGGCTCCCCATGGTGACATACTTGGTCGGATGAACCGTTGTTCCATCAGTTCTTCCAACTGACATTTCAACTCACTAAGTTCAGCTGGTGCCATACGATAAGGGGCTTTGGATAACGGCGCTGTTCCAGGTAAGGATTGAATTCCAAATTCAACCTCACGAAGTGGCGGAAGTCCTGGCAATTCCTCAGGAAACAGATCGGGAAACTCCCGCACTACTTCCAAACTCTCAAGGGGTTGGTCGTTGGATTTTTCCACCGAGAGACTCAACAGGAAGGCCACACAACCCTTCCTAAGGTATTTTTGTACCTTAAGTGCTGATATGAGCCTTTTTTGTGGAACTGGTTTGGATAACCGGTATTCCATCTTAGGTAATCCGGGTCGAGATAGAATCACTCTGCCCTCGCGGCACAGAATCTTGGCATTATTCTGAGCCAACCAATTCATTCCCAGAATGACATCGTACTATATCATATCGATCAGGATGGCGTCAGTAGGCAAGCGTTGCCCTGCTATCTCAATATCCAAATTTTTCACACACTGGATACATTTGGTGCGTGAACCCAACGGGTTATATACTTCGATCATTTTATCAATCGGTTGCACCGAGGCGTGGAGTTGTTCGGTGAAATCGTCGGAGATAAACGTATGAGTAGCACCACAATCAAACAAGACGTAAGCTGCATGTCCATTAACAGGTACGGTGCCTTCAATGAGGTCACCGGTTTCGACTTGTTCAGTCGTTACAGCGTATACACGACCTGCAGCAGGCCTTTGTTCTACTCTAGGTGGGGGTCGTTGGACTAGTGTTCGTTGTGGTACTTGTTGAGAGGGTCCGGCAGATCCGGCATTCCTCCTTTGCTCATCAGCAAGCTTCTTCCTGCACTGTCTTGCAATGTGGCCCATTTTGCCACAGTAGAAGCATCCACCTGTGTCACGTGGACATGGTCCTCTTGCGTGATTAACATGGCATTTTGGGCAGTTTTGGTTGGACTGCAGGTTGTTTAGAGCCATGTTCTGCCTTGGCCTTACAACTTGTTGAGTGTTGTTCCCACCTTGGAACCTTTTCTTCTGAAAGGGTTGTCGTGAACCCTGGCCACTTGGAAACATTCTCTTCTTGCTCCCACCATCAACTATGGGCCTTTTTGCTATGATCACTTTTGATCGCTCCCAATCCACTTGTATTTTTGAAGCTGCTGCCACAGCCGTTTGAAATGTTTGGGGCATGCTGGTGATAACCCGTGACCTTAGCCCTTCTCGCAGTCCATTGATGTACTTGTCGGCCCTTTCTTGGTCGGTCTCAAATAACCGGGAGCAGTACCGTTCAAGATTTTGAAATTTGGTGGTATAGTCAATCAGATTCATGCCACCCTGCTCCAATTCCAGAAACTCCATCTTCTTCTTGTTTCTGGAGTGTAATGGAAAGTAATTATCCATGAAAGCTCTCCGGAAGTCAGTCCAAGGAATGACTTCAACTTTCGAGAACTGGATAATCTTAGTGGTATCCCACCACTTCCGTGCGTTGTCTTTCAGCCTGTACGTGCCAAAGTTGGTCTTCTTTTCTTCTGGTACTCCCAGCACCAGGAAGGCACGTTCGGTCTCTTCGACCCAACTTTCTGCCAGTTCAGGATCGGCTCTACCGGCGAAGACTGGTGGATCGAGCTTGAGGAATTTTTCATAGGTTATTCCACCAAGGTTTTCGCTTCGAGGTGCGACTGGTTCTGGCCTTGTTTCTCGAATGACAGTAACCAAATTGTTGAGTGTTTCCAGCAGAAATCCTTGAGTATGGGACTCCTCGCTTGGTATGGTTCTCCTCGTCGTAGGAGTCATTTATCTTCCACATACAAACAACGTGTTTTAGTTTCACTATATATATATCGAAGCAAAGTTTTATTTACTTAATATACATCACGTTTACACAAGCATCGCCTTAAATAAAACGTCATGCCGCACTGGCAGACTTTTAGGCGTTGAGAAACTAGGTACATGAGTGTATTGACTCCAAAACACTACCAGTCTCTTCTAGGAACTGGATTTCTTTCTTGACCCAAACAACCCGAAGTATCATTTACTTCCACATTGCCTTGGTGCAGGCACAACTAGCTTTGGCTTGGGCGGCACTTCCGCACTCTCAAGCGACTCTTGTGGATAGATCAGTGATGCCGGTCCACTTGCCCATTCAGTGGCATCATGGCTCGGAGAATCCGAGACCATAACGGGATGATATAGGTTGTATCCCTCTTCCTGGCCATTCAGACTCGGCGTTGGTGTAGCCGCTCTGTTCCCCCATATAATAGTACTTTGATTCGAGGAATCTGAAATCATAATGGGATTATAGAAGGAGTTGTTGCATCCCTCCTCCCAACTGTGCAAGCTAGGCGTACATGATGCCTGTTGATAGCCTTGCGATTGACCAAATCCCTCAAGGAAGTTCAAGTCAAATCCTACCAGAGACGGTAGTTCATCAGAAGTTGCTGGAGTACGGCTACTCCTTCTACTGGAGTAATGTGGCGCACTAACATGCGAGGTCTCATCCCTAAGACCAAGCGATCCCCGCCGACCCATATCGGCGGTATGCTTCATTTGGCATTCGTTGACGGAATGCCCTTCTTCGCCACAATACTGGCAGTCTTGGACTTCATATGGGCATACCCACTCATCGTGCATGATCCCGCAACGATAGCAGTATCCTCGGGAGTCGTGAGTTGCCATCTATACAAAGATGCACCCAGATCAGAACAAGAAGTACAAAATATACTTACAGTGCGATATGGTGGACAAGACGGATCTCGAACCAGGTTTCTCAGACTTTTGCTCTGATACCAATTCTGTAACGCCCCGGATTTCCAAAACAAAGCTAAGTTAAAAATTTTCATGAATTTCTTTTTTTTTTCTTTGCAGCGGAACTTACAAAAGCTTTTAGCAGCGGAATCAGACGATAATGAGTCGTCAGTTTTAGAAAACTCCGAGCACGTTGCAGGTATGTGGCCAAGCAACTCATTGACCACCAAAGTGTTCCATTTTATCTAAAACCACATGTTTATTACAACACTACTACTTAGAAAAAGCAGTGTAGGTTCAATAAAAAGGAAGCAGTACAACTCTGTCTAGAGAAACCCTGGAACTCGATGCCGCCTTGCTCCGCATATCGCCACGCAGTTTCAACACCTGAAATCCCCATTAAACGGGGTCAGAACCACTGATGGTCTGGTAAGTAGGCAAACACCTATCTATTCAACTCAAGTAAATGCATAGACCACTCAGGGTCGCAGTTCGTAATACGACGCTCAAGCCTCCATGACTTAGCATATATCGCAAAAGCCTCATCAGGGCTATGAGTTGAACATCCACGCAAGTCGTCATGACTTCGCATAAGCCTCTTCAAGGCTGTGAGTTAGAATAACCTCTTAAGTCTCTACGACTTAGCGTTGACTTCCTCAGAGTCACGAATGGATGTCTAGCTCAAGCCTTTATGCTTGGCACATCCGTATCTTACGAATCTAAGGACAGCTCTCCGAGCTTCACTTAGTCGTACGGATATCAATGGGGTTCTTTCCCAATCGGTCCAGTAGTATACCAACCATGACACCTTCACAAAGGTTATGCAGGACTGACTCAACAACGTCATCCACTCATACATTCAAAGTAGCGCTGTACCTAAGCTAATGCTTTGTTTCGATAATTGCACCTCCCCCTGGGCTTAGGGGACTCATATCTGGGCGACAACGCGACGATCTGGGGGTTGATTATTCTATGTATTTTAGATACCCCAGAGGCCTGTTGACCCCATCCCCCTAGTAGGACGGTACAGCATACCGGAAGAGATCCTTACTAGGTATCCGAATGCATTCTGCTACTGCAGTAGTTGGGTTCAATCCTTAGATATTTAAGGATAACCACGACCTCCATACCTCTGAGTGACGAAAGCCATCAATGAACTCTATCAGGTTCGGGTGAAATATATGTCACTCAAGGCTGCGCCATCACCGTCTTCCTCGGTGAGAAATTCTGAAAGGGGCCTGCCGGTCTTACAATTAGTTGACGAACATTGCATGCCTATAGGGCAGCCTTTGAGAAGTATGTACCCGACCCCAATCAACCACACGGTTTTCACCGTGGAACAAAGGTTTTATTCATATGCATGCTTAACTCTGCTCTCGGCACTTCGGCCTTGACGAGCACTTCACCTCTTTCGGTGGAAACAACTCACTCCGGCTCAGCGGCCCTTACGAGTCTGGTTGTCTGATAATTCTCAATGAGCATGCATATGACTCGATCTCTACGGATCGGCTACTCGGCGTATTTTTACGCAACGAGCTCAGGACCTTGTCAAAGCGCTACCACTACTTTGGCGCAACGGCTCTTACAAGTATGATGCCCTTGCAGGTGTCAGGGAGACGAGTCATTCTGACATCGTTCAAACAAAGGACATCATTGTGCCACTTAACTGGTTTTGGCAGCTCTTCTGCCAACCATTCTGTCAACACCTTCTTTGCTCTACCGGCAGTGGTGCGACGAACCTTTCTACATCGTAGAAGGCGTTTCATAACTGGGTAGCACTTCTGCTACTTTCTTTCTGAGCTATTCTTAGCCCTTCAGGAATTTTAGCAGCACTTCCTCTCTTTAACGGAGAAAGCGTGCGTTTTCTTTTATCCATTTCAGCGGCATCTCCCCTCTTTGGTGGGAAATCGCTACGCTTAACTCGGGAAATGTTTGCGCACCGTTGTGCGTACTTTGCATCCATCAAGGTTACCGAAACCTTGGGCCATAGCCAGGCCATACGTAATTGATTTAGTCTTTACGTAAAGAGCATTTTGCCAAAAGGCGAAGCCTTTCCAATAGGGGCTTCATTCGTCAAGCAGAATCTTGTACGAGGAGCGGTAAGGGAATCGCATGGGCGATTTTGGAGTTGATCTTCGTTTGAACGCTCACTTACGCGCCATATATGTAATATAAGCAGAAGCCTGTGCTTTATACAGCGGCGGCGTATGGGAAATGCATATACTATTGTTCAGGGTGTGTAACTGAATGAAATATTCTACATATATAACAAAACAGTAGTCTTGGCATCGTTCGACGCGACGGTGTAAGTAAATACATTGCAGAAAGCAGGAGCCTTGGCATCGTTCGACGCGACGGCGTAAGTAAATGCATAATCGAAAGTGCAGTAATCGAAAGTACAGAAAGCAGGAAGCCTTGGCATCATACGACGCGACGGCAAAGGTAAATTACATGGCCTGTGCGATATAAGACGCGTCGGCAGTATCAGCAGATATACACCTAGATCTGTATCCAACGATAGTTACGAGGCGAGCGAGTGAACACCGAAGTGTCCTAGAGGGCTCAACCAAGAACTAGGGTGAGATACTATTTTGAAGAACGCATATACTGCGTATTCGAACATATATATCCGACGATAGTTACGAGGCGAGCGCGTGAACACCGAAGTGTCCTAGAGGGCTCAACCAAGAACTAAAGTAAGATACTACTTCAGAAAGTATATGCTATATACAAACAATCAAATACTTGAGAGAGATGGTTTAATAAAGCGAACTTACTTCAAATCGCGGAAGAAACGGCTCCGGGTTGCTTCTTTGGCTTTGAGCCTTCCTTCGAGAGGTCAGACTAAGTCAGATGAAGCTGACTTAGTTGAGAAAGAGGTAGAGTAGGTCAAGCTACTCAACCTAAGTGGTTTGAACCAAACAGGGTTCGATCCAAGTCAACTGGGTTCAGCAGGTTCGAACTCAGCTCAAGTAGGCTAAGTCTGTGTTCAGAAATCCAAACCGGGATCTGGACCAAAAAGGACTTTGACTTTGACTTCAACCCTAACTAGATTCAAGCCAAGTCAACTGGGTTTGGACTTAGTCAAGTAGGTTCAGACGTAAGTCAAGTGGGTTAGGACCAGGTCAGGCAGGCTAAGACCAGATCAGGCAGGCTCAGGCCAAGTCAGGTAGGCTCAAACCTACTAGGCTAGGTAGGGGAGGTTTTAGGAAGTAGGAGAGAGAAAGAAGAGGCTAGAAAGGGGGGGGACGATTTTTTCTAAAGGGGAGGGCCTTTATTTATAGGAAATGAAACTTGGGCCCCAAGTTTCCCCTTTACCCATTTGCCCTTGGCTTCTTTTTAATGCCAAGAGGTTCCTTGGTGTGGGGCCCACTTGGATATTCCATGGGATATTTTTGTGGGTCCCACCAGATATTTTCTGAGGAATATTTCTGTGGGTCCCACCAATATTTCCGTGGTTCCCGCAAGAATTTCGGGTTTCCGGCGATTTTTTTCCGAAAAATTCTGAGTACGCCATTCCCTTCGTATTGACGTAACTAAGAAAGTTGGCTCGCAGGAATCCTTTGATTTCATTCAGGTAGGAAGTTATGGCTTCCAGAGTGTTTGAGCATATATTCGCGATTCGACGAATATCCTAAGTATAACTGGCTCGCAGGAATTGATTCGTTTCGCATTCTGAGAAGAAATGCTATTTTTACCGGTAAATGCCTCATGAATTTTATTCAGATATTTTCTGAAAAATTGCGGGTCTTACATCATTACCCCCTTAAAGGAATTTCGTCCACGAAATTCAGCTAAGAGTACAAGGTGAACAGTTCAGGATATTTATCCCGCATATCCGATTCGGGCTCCCTAGTGCAATCATCGACTCCGTGATGTTGCCATCTCACTTTGACAAGTGGAATGACCTTTGTCCTTAGCACTTGCTCCCGTCGGTCCATGATCTCTACTGGCCTTTCTTCCACCGTCATATCCTCCTGGATGTCAATATCTTCATGTTGGATGACGTGGGAAGGGTCGTGAACGTATTTTCTAAGCATTGACACGTGAAATACATTGTGTATCTGTGTATACTGCGGTGGCAATGCTACTCTATAGGCGGTCTCTCCTATCCGGCTCAAAACCTCGAAGGGACCAACGAATCTGGGGCTGAGCTTCCCCTTCTTTCCGAAACGAAACACACTCTTGGTTGGGGAGACCTTGATAAAAACCTTATCTCCAACCACAAAAGTGAGTTCCCTACGCCGCTGACCAGCGTAGCTCTTCTGTCGACTCTGAGCAGTCAGTAGCTTCTTCCTGATCATGTGGACCTGCTCAGTATAATGCTGCAACACTATGGGCGAGTCCAAGGTTCGCTCACCCACTTCACCCCAATGGATTGGTGATCGACAGGGTCGCCCGTACAAGGCTTCATACGGTGCCCTCCCAATGCTAGCGTGGTGGCTATTATTATAAGCAAATTCAGCCAACGCTAGGTGGGAATCCCAATCACCTTTCCATTCTAGCATACAGGCTCTTAGCATATCTTCGAGAGTCTGTATGGTTCGTTCTGATTGCCCATCTGTTTGGGGATGGAATGCTGTACTGAACTTGAGTTTCGTCCCCAGGGCTCTCTGAAGCTGCTCCCAAAAGTGAGAGGTGAACTTCGGGTCACGATCGGATATGATCGAAATCGGCACTCCATGGAGTCTAACGATTTCCCGAATGTAGATCTCCGCCAATCGTTCAGTTGAGTATCGAGTGTTGATTGGCAGGAAGTGAGCAGACTTGGTGAGTCTGTCTACGATCACCCATATTGAGTCATGTTGTCTCTTGGACCGAGGCAGTCCAACGATGAAATCCATCGTAATGCCCTCCCATTTCCATTCTGGAATCTCGATCCGTTGCATTTTTCCACTAGGTCGTTGATGCTCGATTTTTACTTGCTGGCAGATTAAACACCTTGAGACAAATGTAGCCACATCACGTTTCATACCCCTCCACCAGTACTTTCTCTGTAAGTCCCGAAACATTTTTGTACCTCCAGGGTGAATGGTGTACTTGCTGTTATGACCCTCCTAGAGTACTTCCTGTCTTAGCTCAGGGTTATTTGGAACCCAAATTCTTTCTTCCATCCATATTCCTCCATCCTCTTTTAAATGGAAGAAAGTGTCATCTTTTGCAGCACGAGCTTTTAATTCCAAGTACTGGGGGTCCTTGAACTATTCGGCTACAATGCGATCGAGGATCTCGATATGGATTGTCAGGCATGACAATCGAATCTTTCCTGGGTCAGCCAGGAATGGCTTCCAACTGACAAAATCCTCCATCAGCTTCCATTGTCCGGTGAGGCTGGCCAGAGTGCCAACAGTCTTGCGACTAAGGGCATCTGCTACAACATTCGCTTTTCCAGGGTGATAGGAAAGCGTGAATTCATAGTCTTTGAGGAATTCCAGCCATCGCCGTTGCCGCATATTGAGTTCTTTTTGAGAAAAGAGGTATTTTAGGCTTTTATGGTCCGACATGACCTCAAATTTCTCTCCATATAGGTAGTGTCGCCAGATTTTAAGCGCGAACACTACCGCGGCAAGCTGAAGATCGTGGGTTGGATAGTTTTTCTCATGAATTCTTAACTGACGGGATGCATAGGCGATTACTTTGCCATGCTGCATCAATACACAACCCAGACCTGTTCTCGAGGCATCGGTATAAGCAACGAAGCCTCCTTGACCAGAAGGTAAGGTAAGGACAGGGGCAGTGGTAAGCCTCTGTTTGAGAACCTCAAAGCATTCCTTACACTGGTCAGTCCATTCAAACTTGACTCCCTTTTTCAGTAATTTCGTCATTGGTACGGCGATTTGGGAGAAGTCCTGTATGAACTTCCGATAATATCCGGCAAGTCCAAGGAAGCTGCAGACCTCAGTGATATTTTCTGGCTGCTTCCAGTCTATCACAGCTTCGACCTTCGCAGGATCTACTGCGATTCCATCTTTTGAGATCACATGGCCAAGGAACATTACTTTGTCTAGCCAGAATTCACATTTTGAAAACTTGGCATATAACTGATTATCTTGAAGGGTTTTCAAGACGATTCTCAAGTGCTCCTTGTGTTGTTCCTCATTCTCTGAATACACGAGAATGTCATCAATGAAAACGATGACAAAAGTGTCTAAGTATGGCTTGAACACTCGGTTCATCAGGTCCATAAAGACAGCAGGCGCATTAGTAAGTCCGAAGGGCATTACTACGAACTCATAATGGCCATATCTCGTTCTGAAGGCAGTCTTAGGTATATCCTCCTCCTTAACTCTGAGCTGATGGTATCCAGACCTGAGGTCGATCTTGGAGAACACTCTCGCTGTTCTGAGCTGATCAAATAAGTCCTCAATCCGAGACAACGGGTACTTATTTTTAATGGTTGCCTGGTTAAGCATCCGATAATCGATGCATAACCGAAGGGATCCATCCTTCTTCTTTACAAATAGTACTGGGGCTCCCCATAGTGACATACTTGGTCGGATGAACCCTTGTTCCATCAGTTCTTCCAACTGACATTTCAACTCACTGAGTTCAGCTGGTGCCATACGATAAGGGGCTTTGGATATCGGCGCTGTTCCAGGTAAGGATTGAATTCCAAATTCAACCTCACGAAGTGGCGGAAGTCCTGGCAATTCCTCAGGAAACAGATCGGGAAACTCCCGCACTACTTCCAAACTCTCAAGGGGTTGGTCGTTGGATTTTTCCATCGAGAGACTCAACAGGAAGGCCACACAACCCTTCCTATGGTATTTTTGTACCTTAAGTGCTGATATGAGCCTTTTTTGTGGAACTGGTTTGGATAACCGATATTCCATCTTAGGTAATCCGGGTCGAGATAGAATCACTCTGCCCTCGCGGCACAGAATCTTGGCATTATTCTAAGCCAACCAATTCATTCCCAGAATGACATCGTACTGTATCATATCGATCAGGATGGCGTCAGTAGGCAAGTGTTGCCCTGCTATCTCAATATCCAAATTTTTCACACACCGGATACATTTGGTGCGTGAACCCAACGGGTTATATACTTCGATCATTTTATCAATCGGTTGCACCGAGGCGTGGAGTTGTTCGGTGAAATCGTCGGAGATAAACGTATGAGTAGACCCACAATCAAACAAGACGTAAGCTGCATGTCCATTAACAGGTACGGTGCCTTCAATGAGGTCACCGGTTTCGACTTGTTCAGTCGTTACAACGTATACACGACCTGCAGCAGGCCTTTGTTCTACTCTAGGTGGGGGTCGTTGGACTAGTGTTCGTTGTGGTACTTGTTGAGAGGGTCCGGCAGATCCGGCATTCCTCCTTTGCTCATCAGCAAGCTTCTTCCTGCACTGTCTTGCAATGTGGCCCATTTTGCCACAGTAGAAGCATCCACCTGTGTCAAGTGGACATGGTCCTCTTGCGTGATTAACATGGAACTTTGGGCAGTTTGGGTTGGACTGCAGGTTGTTTGGAGCCATGTTCTGCCTTGGCCTTACAACTTGTTGAGTGTTGTTCCCACCTTGGAACCTTTTCTTCTGAAAGGGTTGTCGTGAACCCTGGCCACTTGGAAACATTCTCTTCTTGCTCCCACCATCAACTATGGGCCTTTTTGCTATGATCACTTTTGATCGCTCCCAATCCACTTGTATTTTTGAAGCTGCTGCCACAGCCGTTTGAAATGTTTGGGGCATGCTGGTGATAACCCGTGACCTTAGCCCTTCTCGCAGTCCATTGATGTACTTGTCGGCCCTTTCTTGGTCGGTCTCAAATAACCGGGAGCAGTACCATTCAAGATTTTGAAATTTGGTGGTATAGTCAATCAGATTCATGCCACCCTGCTCCAATTCCAGAAACTCCATCTTCTTCTTGTTTCTGGAGTGTAATGGAAAGTAATTATCCATGCGGAAGTCAGTCCAAGGAATGACTTCAACTTCCGAGAACTGGATAATCTTAGTGGTATCCCACCACTTTCGTGCGTTGTCTTTCAGCCTGTACGTGCCAAAGTTGGTCTTCTTTTCTTCTGGTACTCCCAGCACCAGGCACGTTCGGTCTCTTCGACCCAACTTTCTGCCAGTTCAGGATCGGCTCTACCGGCGAAGACTGGTGGATCGAACTTGAGGAATTTTTCATAGGTTATTCCACCAAGGTTTTCGCTTCGAGGTGCGACTGGTTCTGGCCTTGTTTCTCGAATGACAGTAACCAAATTGTTGAGTGTTTCCAGCAGAAATCCTTGAGTATGGAACTCCTCGCTTGGTATGGTTCTCCTCGTCGTAGGAGCCATTTATCTTCCACATACAAACAACGTGTTTTAGTTTCACAATGTATATATCGAAGCAAAGTTTTATTTACTTAATATACATCACGTTTACACAAGCATCGCCTTAAACAAAACGTCATGCCGCACTGGCAGACTTTTAGGCGTTGAGAAACTAGGTACATGAGTGTATTGACTCCAAAACACTACCAGTCTCTTCTAGGAACTGGATTTCTTTCTTGACCCAAACAACCTGAAGTATCGTTTACTTCCACATTGCCTTGGTGCAGGCACAACTAGCTTTGGCTTGGGCGGCACTTCCGCACTCTCAAGCGACTCTTGTGGATAGATCAGTGATGCCGGTCCACTTGCCCATTCAGTGGCATCATGGCTCGGAGAATCCGAGACCATAACGGGATGATATAGGTTGTATCCCTCTTCCTGGCCATTCAGACTCGGCGTTGGTGTAGCCGCTCTGTTCCCCCATATAATAGTACTTTGATTCGAGGAATCTGAAATCATAATGGGATTATAGAAGAAGTTGTTGCATCCCTCCTCCCAACTGTGCAAGCTAGGCGTACATGATGCCTGTTGATAGCCTTGCGATTGACCAAATCCCTCAAGGAAGTTCAAGTCAAATCCTACCAGAGACAGTAGTTCATCAGAAGTTGCTGGAGTACGGCTACTCCTTCTACTGGAGTAATGTGGCCCACTAACATGCGAGGTCTCATCCCTAAGACCAAGCGATCCCCGCCGACCCATATCGGCGGTATGCTTCATTTGGCATTCGTTGACGGAATGCCCTTCTTCGCCACAATACTGGCAGTCTTGGACTGATGGGCATACCCACTCATCGTGCATGATCCCGCAACGATAGCAGTATCCTCGGGAGTCGTGAGTTGCCATCTATACAAAGATGCACCCAGATCAGAACAAGAAGTACAAAATATACTTACAGTGCGATATGGTGGACAAGACGGATCTCGAACCAGGTTTCTCAGACTCTTGCTCTGATACCAATTCTGTAACGCCCCGGATTTCCAAAACAAAGCTAAGTTAAAATTTTTCATGAATTTCTTTTTTTTTTCTTTGCAGCGGAACTTACAAAAGCTTTTAGCAGCGGAATCAGACGATAATGAGTCGTCAGTTTTAGAAAACTCCGAGCACGTTGCAGGTATGTGGCCAAGCAACTCATTGACCACCAAAGTGTTCCATTTTATCTAAAACCACATGTTTATTACAACACTACTGCTTAGAAAAAGTAGTGTAGGTTCAATAAAAAGGAAGCAGTACAACTCTGTCTAGAGAAACCCTGGAACTCGATGCCGCCTTGCTCCGCATATCGCCACGCAGGTTCAACACCTGAAATCCCCATTAAACGGGGTCAGAACCACTGATGGTCTGGTAAGTAGGCAAACACCTATCTATTCAACTCAAGTAAATGCATAGACCACTCAGGGTCGCAGTTTGTAATACGACGCTCAAGCCTCCATGACTTAGCGTATATCGCAAAAGCCTCATCAGGGCTATGAGTTGAACATCCACGCAAGTCGTCATGACTTCGCATAAGCCTCTTCAGGGCTGTGAGTTAGAATAACCTCTTAAGTCTCTACGACTTAGCCTTGACTTCCTCAGAGTCACGAATGGATGTCTAGCTCAAGCCTTTATGCTTGGCACATCCGTATCTTACGAATCTAAGGACAGCTCTCCGAGCTTCACTTAGTCGTACAGATATCAATGGGGTTCTTTCCCAATCGGTCTAGTAGTATACCGACCATGACACCTTCACAAAGGTTATGCAGGACTGACTCAACAACGTCATCCACTCATACATTCAAAGTAGCGCTGTACCTAAGCTAATGCTTTGTTTCGATAATTGCACCTCCCCCTGGGCTTAGGGGACTCATATCTGGGCGACAACGCGACGATCTGGGGGTTGATTATTCTATGTATTTTAGATACCCCAGAGGCCTGTTGACCCCATCCCCCTAGTAGGACGGTACAGCATACCGGAAGAGATCCTTACTAGGTATCCGAATGCATTCTGCTACTGCAGTAGTTGGGTTCAATCCTTAGATATTTAAGGATAACCACGACCTCCATACCTCTGAGTGACGAAGGCCATCAATGAACTCTATCAGGTTCGGGTGAAATATATGTCACTAAAGGCTGCGCCATCACCGTCTTCCTCGGTGAGAAATTCTGAAAGGGGCCTGCCGGTCTTACAATTAGTTGACGAACATTGCATGCCTATAGGGCAGCCTTTGAGAAGTATGTACCCGACCCCAATCAACCACACGGTTTTCACCGTGGAACAAAGGTTTTATTCATATGCATGCTTAACTCTGCTCTCGGCACTTCGGCCTTGACGAGCACTTCACCTCTTTCGGTGAAAACAACTCACTCCGGCTCAGCGGCCCTTACGAGTCTGGTTGTCTGATAATTCTCAATGAGCATGCATATGACTCGATCTCTACGGATCGGCTACTCGGCGTATTTTTACGCAACAAGCTCAGGACCTTGTCAAAGCGCTACCACTACTTTGGCGCAACGGCTCTTACAAGTATGATGCCCTTACAGGTGTCAGGGAGACGAGTCATTCTGACATCGTTCAAACAAAGGACATCATTGTGCCACTTAACTGGTTTTGGCAGCTCTTCTGCCAACCATTCTGTCAACACCTTCTCTGCTCTACCGGCAGTGGTGCGACAAACCTTTCTACATCGTAGAAGGCGTTCCATAACTGGGTAGCACTTCTGCTACGTTCTTTCTGAGCTATTCTTAGCCCTTCAGAAATTTTAGCAGCACTTCCTCTCTTTAACGGAGAAAGCGTGCGTTTTCTTTTATCCATTTCAGCGGCATCTCCCCTCTTTGGTGGGAAATCGCTACGCTTAACTCGGGAAATGGATGCGCACCGTTGTGCGTACTTTGCATCCATCAAGGTTACCGGAACCTTGGGCCATAGCCAGGCCATACGTAATTGATTTAGTCTTTACGTAAAGAGCATTTTGCCAAAAGGCGAAGCCTTTCCAATAGAGGCTTCATTCGTCAAGCAGAATCTTGTACGAGGAGCGGTAAGGGAATCACATGGGCGATTTTGGAGTTGATCTCCGTTTGAACGCTCACTTACGCGCCATATATGTAATATAAGCAGAAGCCTGTGCTTTATACAGCGGCGGCGTAAAGGAAATGCATATACTATTGTTCAGGGTGTGTAACTGAACGAAATATTCTACATATATAACAAAACAGGAGCCTTGGCATCGTTCGACGCGATGGCGTATGTAAATACATTGCAGAAAGCAGGAGCCTTGGCATCGTTCGACGCGACGGCGTAAGTAAATGCATAATCGGAAGTGCAGTAATCGAAAGTATAGAAAGCAGGAAGCCTTGGCATCATACGACGCGACGGCAAAGGTAAATTACATGGCCTGTGCGATATAAGACGCGTCGGTAGTATCAGCAGATATACACCTAGATCTGTATCCAACGATAGTTACGAGGCGAGCGAGTGAACACCGAAGTGTCCTAGAGGGCTCAACCAAGAACTAGGGTGAGATACTATTTTGAAGAACGCATATACTGCGTATTCGAACATATATATCCGACGATAGTTACGAGGCGAGCGCGTGAACACCGAAGTGTCCTAGAGGGCTCAACCAAGAACTAAAGTAAGATACTACTTCAGAAAGTATATGCTATATACAAACAATCAAACACTTGAGAGAGATGGTTTAATGAAGCGAACTTACTTCAAATCGCGGAAGAAACGGCTCCGGGTTGCTTCTTTGGCTTTGAGCCTTCCTTCGAGAGGCCAGACTAAGTCAGATGAAGCTGACTTAGTTGAGAAAGAGGTAGAGTAGGTCAAGCTACTCAACCTAAGTGGTTTGAACCAAACAGGGTTCGATCCAAGTCAACTGGGTTCAGCAGGTTCGAACTCAGCTCAAGTAGGCTAAGTCTGGGTTCAGAAATCCAAACCGGGATCTGGACCAAAAAGGACTTTGACTTTGACTTCAACCCTAACTAGGTTCAAGCCAAGTCAACTGGGTTTGGACTTAGTCAAGTAGGTTCAGACCTAAGTCAAGTGGGTTAGGACCAGGTCAGGCAGGCTAAGACCAGATCAGGCAGGCTCAGGCCAAGTCAGGTAGGCTCAGACCTACTGGGCTAGGTAGGGGAGGTTTTAGGAAGTAAGAGAGAGAAAGAAGAGGCTAGAAAGGGGGGGGACGATTTTTTCTAAAGGGGAGGGCCTTTATTTATAGGAAATGAAACTTGGGCCCCAAGTTTCCCCTTTACCCATTTGCCCTTGGCTTCTTTTTAATGCCAAGAGGTTCCTTGGTGTGGGGGCCCACTTGGATATTCCATGGGATATTTTTGTGGGTCCCACCAGATATTTTCTGAGGAATATTTTTGTGGGTCCCACCAATATTTCCGTGGGTCCCGCAAGAATTTCAGGTTTCCGGCGATTTTTTTCCGAAAAATTCTGAGTACGCCATTCCCTTCGTATTGACGTAACTAAGAAAGTTGGCTCGCAGGAATCCTTTGATTTCATTCAGGTAGGAAGTTATGGCTTCCAGAGTGTTTGAGCATATATTCGCGATTCGACGAATATCGTAAGTATAACTGGCTCGCAGGAATTGATTCGTTTCGCATTCTGAGAAGAAATGCTATTTTTACCGGTAAATGCCTCATGAATTTTATTCAGATATTTTCTGAAAAATTGCGGGTCTTACAAATAATCTCCTCAATATGGTCCTACCAAACCATACTTAGATCCTATATGCAATGATGTCAGCTTAGGACAGAGTCTAGGCTCCTAAGGTTTGCATGGAAAATGTAGCTAACATAAAAGAATAAAGACTTAGAAAATATTAAAGCAAAGCAAAGGCATAGATTCAACCGGACGAAGACGAGTCCCATCACGGTCGCCAAAACTGTGATCATCGCAAAAAATTTCCTCTTTCGTTGTTTCTCTCTCTTCCTTCTCTTTTCCTTTTTTAACCCCTATTTTCCTCCTTTTTGAAGGGAGAAGAATAAAGGAAAGAAAAGAAAGAGAGAAGAGAAACTCTTTTGTGGGTTTTCACTTGACATTGATTTGAAAATATTTAGAAAATTACTCGCCTCCGTTATGAAATATATTGCGGGAAAAATGGAGAGACGGGATTCGCTCGTCGGTACGAGGTTCGACCGTTCCTGGCGCCTTTACCATGGGTAATCGAACCAAGGATCGAATCTATGCCTTTTGCTTTGCCTAAATATAATCTAAGAATTTATCCTAACTCTAAATGCACAAAGAATCATACTTGTGCAATGCAAGGATGTATGCTTTTTTTTTGAAGGATGTTTTGAAAATTTCCAAGTATTCTGAGATGAATTTGGTAATGGAATGAAGAAATGTTTGAATCTTAACTTTAGAACTTGAGATAGATCAGAGAAGTTCTAAGTTTTTTGAAGTGAATCAGAGTTGGAAGAATAAATCTCGATTTTGGAGAAAGAATGATTTAAAGCTTCGAAATGAAAGGAAATAAAGTTTCAAAGTCAAAATCGACCTTGAATTTGATTTTGAATTTAGGAAAGGAAATGAATACTTAAGATGAAATTGAATTTGGATTTTTTAAGTTTGGAATGGATCTGAGATAATCAAATGGTATTTAAGAATAGAAATGGATTTAGGGAATTCAGATGAGATCTGAAAATGGATTTGAATTTGAAATTTAGATTTGGAAATGGTATTGGATTTTAAAATGGATTTGAGATCAGAGATCTAATATAGAATTGGGTTCTGGATCCTAAAATTGAATTGGATCGGAAATCTGAGATCCGATGTGGGATTGAATTCTGGATCCTAAGATGGGATTGGATCTGAAGTCTAAGATCCAAAGTGAAGTTGGACTCTGGACCCTAAGATGGATTTTGGATCTGAAGTCTGAGATCCAAAGTAGACTTGGGTTCTGGATCCTAAGATGGAATTGGATCTGAAGTTTTGAGATCCAAAGTGGAAGTGGATTCTAGATCCTAAAATGGATTTGGATCTGAAGTCTGAGATCCAAAAGTGGAATTGGGTTCTGGACCCTAAGATGGATTTTGGATCCTAATTGGATTGTGGATCTGAAATCTAAGATGTGGAATTGGACTCTGGATCCTAAAGGGGAATTGGATCTGAAGTCTAAGATCCAATATGAGTGTTGAATCCTGGATCCTAAAATGGATTTGGGGTTAAATTCAGAAGATGAATCAAGAACTTCCAAGTTTAATTTGAACTTGGAAAATGAATTTTAGAAATTGAATCTTTGAATATACAAATGAATTTCAAAGTCAAATTAGACCTTGAATTTGAAGTTTAGAAGACGAATCAAGAATCTCAAAGTTAAATTGAACTTGGAGATTGGATTAGAGTTTTGAATGAATTTGGAATTTCAGAGTCAAATTTGATTTTCTGATTTGAATATGAATATAAAATGAATTTGAAATCTCAAAGTTAAATTGGACTTTGAGATTGAACATAGAATTTTGAAAAATGAAAGGATGAATCAGATTTGATAAGGATTGAAGATAGATTGAGGAAGATATTTACATTTACTTGGAGTTTTTGAAAAATGAATTTTTGAAAGCATGATGTAATTCTATCCTAAATGATGAATGAGTTTGAAGAATTTGAAATTGGATTTTGAAAAGCTATTCCATTCTTTAAATGAATTAAAAGAAGATTGAAGATATAATACATCCTTGACTATGGTCATTGAATGTATTATATAATAATCTATATTTAAATTCAGGTGAAGAATGAAACACATTTGGTGCTTTTATAGAATTTAAAATAAAATTAACTCTCAATATACCCTGACTATGGCCATTGGTATATGTTTTGAATTAATTTTAAGTTAAATTCTGATAAAAGAGAAAAATATTTAAGGAAAATATGATGAATTTTGAAAACGGATCCAGTGTGGATCCAGTGTTATTTCGTAAAAGATAAAAATCCTAAGTCTTGTTTACATCCCGACTATGGTCGTTGATGTAAATCATTAACTTAGGATTAATTTGCCTCTTACGAAATGATGCACGTGCCATTCGTGTTTCACCATTTGTGAGAATTTGAGAAAAATGAAGGTAAAAAGCATGAAAATAAGCAATTAATAATATTTACAATGCTCATTCATTCTATCTAAAACAGGAAAGATAAAATTCTTCATTAATATCTAACTATTACATTATTTGAACTGAATCTGAAAATGCCAAGGCTTTCTAAATCAAAGAAGAAATCTTGCAAAACAAGGGTTAGCCTAAACAAGAGACAACACATCACAAGAGATATTTTGATGGAAGCTTTAAGACAGTATGATGGAATGTATATACCTGAACAACATATATATATATATATATATATATATATATATATATATTATTTAATGTAATGCAGTCACACACATTGGACTAATATGTGAGTGAAAGATGACATTTGCATAGCTTATAAACAGTGAAATAATGACTTGGCGATTCATCACTATAAGTCCATTTGCTAACAGATGGCACACACCACCATAAGGTTAATTAACAAACAAGCTTCCTAAAAAAAATGACTATATGCAGCAACTCAGAATCGTATTAACAAATCAAGAGATTCCTTTTTGAATAGCAAGTCACCAGCAAATTGACTTGCTATGGATGGATTATACACGGCCAATTATCCACCACAAACTGATCCTCACAAGGTGAAAGGAAAAGGACTGCTGGTAGTAGGCTGTGAAAGTGCAGTAGTGACATGCAAGGGAGGTGCAATGAAATGGCACGCTGGAGTGTAAAGATACCACAAGCCATAGTGATGTGGTGGAAATGCAATCTGTGCAACAGTGGAGAAGTGAAGTGGATATGCTGTGGCAAAAGAGTGTTGTGGGTGCAGGGATGGTGCTGGTAGTGCAGGAATCTAACAGATACAGCATGGTAAGACTGTGTAGGTGATGAAGTAGTTTCAAGATATCACATGATTGTGATAAGCTACAAGGAAGCGGTGCAGTAAGAAGCTGTTGTAGGGTCTACACAGAAAATATTGTGGGTGTGATTCGATGAAGAAGGGTGTAACAGGGTATAGGTAAGTGGTTGCACCATATGATGCACATAACACAGATGATACAAAAGAGGAATGTGCTGGAAGTGGTGAAGTGTGATGGTGTTACATGGTGCACAGATGATTTTATGTTGTGGATAGTGATGTGAGTGAGAATGAGTGACATGTGCATTGTTGTGTAATAGTGGAGAGATGATGGCAATGTGTCATGGGTGCTAAGGTGTAGGTGTTTATTTTAGGAATGTAGATGATATAAGAAGTACAACAACAAATCCAATTATTTTAAACAAATCAACAGAGCTAAACTAAAGGGTTTGAATTATACATACAGTTTTCCTTGGTCCTTTCGGTATCTTGGTTGTACAACGAATTCAGTTGCTTGATGGCAACTTAGTCCCAGATCATATAATGAACAGGAGCACCTGATTCCCAGTGAAGTACCTCAAAACAGAATGCATCGGTCCTATCATAAGCAACACTCTGCATAAACAGCCAGACTGGTTATCTTGTATATAAAAAGAAAATGTATCACATATCCAACATAAAAAAAAAATAATAATATTTCAGCACTTTGGATGGTCTTTGGAACTATTACAAAATTCCCAATACCCCCAACTAAGGAAAACTATCTTCCACTATTTACAATTTTGAATACACTTCACCCTCTAATCTACACAGCATCACATGCATCAGATCCCATTATTAAATAAATCCTTCAAATTAAAATATGACCCCAATGTGACCTAGTCACAGTGCGCTAACTAGGCCACAAATCTTACTGATCAAGCGGATACTCTGCATTCAACAATAAGACAGACACGCAAGCAATAGCATGAGAGTAACAAAAAGAATAAAATGGCACCACAGTGGAGTACCTCAGAGCCAGCTATAACCCACAGCTGCAAGATGATAGTGTGAGATGTGACTTAGTGTTGTGCATACAGGTACTTGTGAAGATGTCATACCATGGTATGTGAAGCGAGAAGTGATATGAAGCACATGCCCGCGGTGGTAACAGATATATCAAAGCCGGAGATATGAAGAGTATGAACAATACATTTTGCAGAAAGTAAGTGACCCGATTTTACCATGGAGATAGTTGGATGGAGCACGTTCGGAACCATCATAAGCCACCACTCAAGCAATAAATTTATCATACAAACAAGGTTGAATGGCAGCAAGAATATCAGGTTTTCCTAAACTTTCAACTAAAATAAAGCCACAGCTTCCCCCCCCCCCAAAAAAAAAGGTACAACGATAATTAGAAAAGGTAAGCATTTACAAAATTTGTCCACGATACTAAAATCGTAAAATGTCATCTCTCTATTATTGGCAGGTAAATGCAGTACCCAAAATGAATATCGTGATGCCCCCATGATGGAATTCATCATCTACACCCCTATGGTTTACCATTTCACCATAGTGCAAAGTCCAGTCCTGTGTAGAGATAAAAAAAAAAACTGAGCCATTCTTAACACCTTAAGTGCCATAGCCTTCCCCCCCACGTATTCAGAGACAAATGCTTTTCAGCAGTACAGAATGCTGGCCTTCACGTTTTAGCAACATATCTTCTCAGGGGATCAGTTTGAGATGATCATTCTTGAAATAACAGTGCATCTGAGTTCCGACTCACCGAGTCATGCATGTTTAACCAAATCAGGAAGTTTGATTTTAGACTTCAGACCTCAGTTCATCAGACCATTTCCCTCATTAGCCAGTTGAGACATGGATGTTACAGTGGCAAAATTGGCATCCTGAAATCGATCTCTTAACCCATGTATTTTCATAGTAAATCCAATGGCGAATCAGAATTTTCACAGTGGTGACTAGCTTTTTAGCAAGTTGATACGAATAAGTGACATATTTCCTTGACACGCATGACAGTATATCCCATCCTCATACCAAAAAAAAAAAAAAAAGGATCAACAAATCTCTATTTTAGCAACATAGAAACTACAATACCGGCATGAAAAGGCATTGTTGCTGAACCAGAGGCAGCTAATGATTCATTAAATGTGAGGAAAATTCAGCCTAAAATGACCACCATCACTGCCGATTCTTATAGTAATATCGTTTTCAGTAAATATTTCAAACACACACCGCTAAAAAAAAAGGAAGAACGAGCAAAACAAAAAGAATGGTGGGAACGCTCAGCTTCATATAAGCTGGCACAACAATCTCATAAAAAGCAGACAACAGAGCACCGTCTTCTATCTTCAATTACAATGGAGCAAATAGAATAGAATTTGTCCCTCTGTTCTTGTTTTCCTTCAACAATGATAAATGGAAGATAAGCGAGATAGATAGAGAGAGAGATACAATCAGACGCTATCAATACAGGACATCCAAAGTAAACAAACGATTCAACTAAAAATGGGAAATCAAATCCAACATAAAAAGGATAAAACGAAAAATCAGGAATAAACAAGAAGAGGGTGCCGATCAGAGCATTGGTTTAACTCAAATACATATGTAAACCATCAAGATTCAGTAAAAGAAAGAAAGAAAAGAGAAAAAAAAAAAAAGGAATGTTGGAATGCAAGCGTTCCTGATGATGTTGCCATGGGTGGGTCAATCCTGCTATTATGCAGGTTGATTCCACTCAGTTGGCTTTGTAATAAAAAAAAGATAAAGAAAACGGAAGAGATTAGAATAGGGAAACACTGCAGGTAATAGAAATAAAAAAAAGAAGAAGAACGAAGAGGATAGTGATTATTCACCCGCAGATGCCTTTGATCTTTTAGTTGCTCGAACAGGGGTAAACACCAGGGGGTATAGATCCGCGATGACTGAGAAGAGAGGGGTTCCCCGCAAACCTTGCAGAAATCCAAAGGCCGAAGACATGAGGTTGAAGATTGACTGGGTGATTCTTCTGGCGGTCTAGGATGAAATCTCCTTCGGTCGATCGGGAAGGGGGAAATTGATTTGTTTCCCTAAGCTGCAGAGTTTTTCCTGATTGGTCGAGTGACGAGAAGAAAGGAGGTCAAAGAAGACCGATCCTGCTCCCCAGGGGTGGATGCGATAGAAAAGGAATCGATGCGAATGGTTCTGAGTTTCGTCCCCCCCCCCCACTCTTACTCTTTCTGTGCGTGTTCTTATAGGAACGCAGATGAAGGTTCGAGAAGGGTGAGGCCGTTGAAGATGAGCGGTTGAGGCGAGTGGCCATGGCGATTGATCGAGTCCGATGGTGGGGAGACTTCCAGAAGGTTTTGGGGATGGAGGGAAGGAAAGAGGTCGCACATGAGGGGGGGGGGGGGGGTTGAAGCCGTTGGTGATGGAAGGCTGAGGCCAATGGCCGTGGCAATCGAAGGTTGGCGATGGGTTCAATTGGTTCTGCGAAAGGGGTGAAGGAGGTGGCTGAAGCTTCCTGTAGAGAAAATAAGAAGGCCCCCCTCCCCGTAACCCTAATAATTTTTTTTCCTTTTTGCTAAACAGCCTTTTATCAAAAGGGGCCTCTTTAAAAAGTTTTTTTTTTTTTTTTCAAAACGGGTTTCCAAAAACCATTTTTTTTTCTTCATTTATTTCTGATTTTTTTTTTGTTCTTTTCTCAATATTTTTATTTTTTTGTATTTTTGGAATGAAAATCTAAGATTTTACGAGAAAACAAAGATTAAACACTAATTTTTTGTATTTTTCTGAGAAATATTTACAAAAGTATTTTTCTGAGAATTTCGGACCATTTCGGGGAAATTTCTTCTGAAGAATGGTTTCGGACCCAGGTTTTGAGAAAATGTTCGAGTTTTGACACTCGAATTGAGAAATACAATGTGATGGACCCAAACAGATGTCGAATGGGTTATCCGAGCTATTTAAAGGCTATTTTTGGTATTTTCTATATTTTTAATTTAAAATTTAAAATTTGAATAAGGAGACTTAGATTTGGATCTGGACAATGGATCCAGATCCAAAAATCATTTTAAACATATGAAATGAATTTAATTTCAATAAAACTTGAGAAATGAATTGGAGTTTAGATTTGAAATGACTCATTTGCTCAAAAAATGAATTTAGGGGCAAAAAGGGAATATCTAAAAGATTTTGAAAAATTTGGGGTGTTCACAAACCCTTAAGTATGTAGGGTTTATACATTGGACGGTTAGGATTGATTCAAGCAAGATGGAGGGCTGGAATGCTCAACGCCCTTCCCCTAGAGACCCACGCCCAATGCATGTTGAGCATTCAAAATCATTTCAAAAGAGTTTCAATAATGCCATTGTAAAAAGGGTTTCAAAAGGACTTTAAAACTTATAAAATTTACTTGGACTTCCACTCAACCCAACCAATCACATTTTATTATTTGAAATAGTTTAAAACAATTACAAAAATGCCATGGGGCGCCAACCCCATGGTCCACTTTATTGAAAAATGCTTTTCATGATGAGCTTCAAGGCTCATTATGAGTTTCAAAAGAAGAAAGTGGCCAATCGTGTCTTATATTTCAAAATCCATGAAATTCTTTAGAAAAGTACCACCCAGCTGGTCAAACCTTGACCATTTGGTCAAACATAGACAAAATCATCCCCCTAGCGGGGTGCTCAAAGGTTTTGGGTCTTCTAGTTGACCCGGATCCAAGATCCAAAATCGTCAATCCAATACAACACTTAATTAATGCATTAAAATGTTAAATAAATCCCATTAAATCTTTTAGTACGGTATATAACCTCTATTACTATGAAATGCATGGAGCCTTATAAGGAAATTCTCATTCCATTGAGAGAATTAAGCGTATCACGATTCGGGTCCAAACTTGGGTCAAGACTCGTAATTTGCATGCACTGACGAGGTTTTTACATCGTGTAAGTCCCAAATTCGGGGACAAACCATAAAAATATAATATAATTTAACCCTTAAATTCTTAGAGGCTAATTCATCCGGAATTAGACACTTCTTACTTGCACAATATATTTAAGTGATTTTCAGGTCGCGCATACAAGGCAGAAATACAAAGCATAGTCAAATCGCATTAAATCACGTGCTACACCTCACAAGTACATACAAACATACATTCCAACTCAAATCAAACAATAAAGCACTCAGAAATTCGCGGGTCTTACACTTTGGTCACCCAGGGAGAGCGTGAATGGTACAGCCCCGAGTGACGTGTCGTTACTACCACCTGTTCTTTTGAGGAGCCGATGTGCACTCTGACCTCCAGTCACTCAGAGTTAGGGAGGTCAAGGTTGCCCTCTACAGGGACCTTAGCTACTGCAGTAGTACAGATTGCAATCCTTTGTCCCTGCGAAAGGTTTCTCCTAGCTGCGTGTCGGCTGCAGGTGTTTTTCTCGTTCTGTAGCATCTCCGGTTACCACATTAGAAATTGAATAACAGACGCTGGGTGCATGTCTCACAGAACTCGAGGGTTTTTCTTCGCGAACCCGAAGGAGGTAAAAAGATGAACATAAGGACTAACCAAACATACTGACTTACTGTAGTTGTTACTCTAGAGCAGTGTAGACTTTTTGTTCAATTGCTACACTTTGTTGTTTAGTTCTTGTTCTGCTACTCCAGTTGTTGCACTGTTACTTACTTGTAGTTTTACAGTCTTGTGGCACGTGCACCTACTTGACACGCACTTGTACTTTTATTTAAATGCTTCTAACTGTTCCATCATGCTAGTTATAGTCTGGTACTTAGCACACTTGTAGTATGTTGCTTACCTTCTGCTTTTCCTTAAAAATGATAATGCATGGATGGTTTGTCTCACCAACTCGCAAGAGTATTGACCCCGTTTTATGGGGATACAGGTGACGAGTAGATGCAGAGCGAGACTGTTCCTTTTTGTACCCAGTCTTCTTTTTGTATCATTGTAAATATTGTAGGAATGAAAAGTACTTTACTTGTCGTGTGGTTTTGTGGCTTAGTTTTCTCACTGTGGCTCGCTCAGACTTGCGGCCTTTGCTTTACCCTTGTTTCCCTTTTTTACTTTCGCTAGTTGCTTTCACTCTGTATATCTTTAGAAAAAAAAGTTTTTGCTCAAAAACTAAAGGTTTTTACAAGGTCCGGGTTTGGGGTGTCACAACTAGGGAAGTAAATATGGACTCCACCGAGTTCGTCAACTCCCTAAGAGTTGATGCACGTGCCATTCGTGTTTATCCATAGTGATTTTGAAATAAAATGCATGAATCACATAATCAGGATATTGCAAAAAATCAAACTATATGATATGCATCGTAATCTAAGCAGAAAAGTAAATCTCTTATTCCAAAATTTACATTATTTCATCACTAATTAAATGAAATAAAAGAAAATTGCAGACTTCAGCTCCTTCTTTTGAATGTTCCTGCCAAACTTGAAATGGGGTGAGCTCAAATATGTGGGTTTTTCCAAGATTTTCCAATAATATCCTGAGATTATTGGACTTAGTTGGATATAAACCCTATTTTACACTTTCTTGATATTCAAAATGATGTAAATGCAAGAAAATCCAATGATAAATAATTTGAAATTCGAAATTGTGGTCAAAATGACCAAAATACCTCTAATATTAAGGTTACACTTTTAAAATCAGGGTTTTTGAAGGAAATTTTGGTAAAATTCAAGATTTTGAAATTTGAATAGGCCAAATGATGATGAAATGCAAGATGAGACATGATGACATGCTGCTAAACATATCGGAACTGCAAAATCAGAATTTGACATTTTGCAACTTATCAAAAAAAAAAACAAATTTCGCTTGTTTTTCGCTTGGATCAGGGTCCCGCGGGGCCCTGTTTTGATGATACGGCTAAACCGAGCATCAAACGATTTTCAAATAATGTCAAATTTGGTATGAAGCATCCCTCTGTCTTTATAAAAAGCCTAGAATGCTAAAATTAATGAAATGACATGGTTTAGATGCGAAAATTTAAAGAAAATCCAAAAATGGGTGAATTTCGCACACGGGCTCGAACCAAATATAGTATTTAGTATGATAATACAAAAATTCCACCATAGAAACGTCTGCTATTTTGAAGACTGCTAAATGATATAAAAATGGACATTTTTGGCTTTTACAGCCCCGGGATTTGAACTACGGTGAGTTCGGTAACGAAAATTTGGTTCTGACGGAGGTAAAATCCACCTGTTCTGATGTAAAATAGATGAAAAATAGAAGCCAACCATAGAAACTTCTTAAATTTAAATGGTGAACTAATGACATATGAAGGAACAACTTTTGTTTATATGTCTTTGGCATTTGGTCAACATAAACAGGGATACAAATGCGGCATTATGTGCCTAAATCAGAAAAATAGATGAAAATGCAAAAACAGAAGTCTGAGATGAAAAATACAAAACTGGTACAAAAACTATTTTAAAAATCACAACATTTCAGACTCAAACATAGGACATTTAGAGAATAAATTTCACCTTTTACAGATCCGAATTTGGAGCAATACCCAAAGAGAACCAATCGACCTAAGTCGATCCAAAGTCTCAGAGACTCAGATCAAGCTCTGACACATGTCCCGAACTCTCGGAATTTTATCAGATATTATAAAACTTTAGAAAAATCAGAAAAAAATCATGTTAAATACTAGACATCAGTCCGAGTTCATAGAATTTTTATAATTGAAAATCAGATCTTACATGAGGGAGATCTCGATTTTATAATTGGGGACTAAATCTTGAGAATGTTTACCGCGTAACAAAACCCGACCTAGCCTTTTTGAACTTTTGACACAGTAAACAAAATTCAAATCACTCCGACTTTTTTTGCATATTGTTAAGGACATCTAAGGGAGCATACTGTGATTTGTTTAGCATTTTTAAAGAAAAATAAATACATGAAATGATGAGTGGACTGACTGACAAAAATAGGGAATTACAGAAATGAATCAAAATGCATGAAACTTCAAATAAATTCACGGAACATGCTATTTTAATGAGACAAAATGTAAATCTATCATATTTTAATGCATGAACATGATGAAATGCGAAAAATTGAATCAAGGAAGCATAAAAAAAAAATTCTTTTGATATACGTCATTTTATGAGAATAGCTCGATCCATCCATCGGATGAGCTCTTTCTTCAAAATGACAATACGAATCAAGATAAATGTATTGTTATAATAAAATCGATTGGAAGAGAGGTTCACCTTGTGTTCTGCAGTTTTGAAACTCCCGAAATGAGCGGCTACGAACGGCTTCTCTCGTCCTTCGACCCGGGTTTTTGAAGATTCACTAAAGTCGACCTATGCTCCTGGGTCGAACTTGGAGTGATGTGAGAAAGGTAGGTGATTCTCTGCACCATCTCAAATGAGCCCAGGGGGGGCGTGAATCCAAAATAACCAAAATCGAGTTCTACAGAAAAATCTTGATTGAAATTCAAAATCCAAAAAAAGCTCCTCCCAAGTTGGGCATGGGCTATGACATTTGTAGAGGTTCTGGAGATTTTTGAAATTCGAACAGGGTTAATCTGAGCCTTCCATGTGGTGCCATCTCAGGGTATGCCATTTTGGGTTTTTGAAATAAATAAAGATGTGAATTTTGTGGGTGAGACACCTCAGCAGAGAATTTGAAAATTTTCAAAATTTTGCTTGATTTTCTCTGCAGGAATTTCCCCTATGCCGCCACCTGAGAGGGTGCTACCTAGGGTTTTCAAATTCAAACTTTGCTTTTTTTTGCAAGGGGTCCTCATATGGCGCCACCTCATGGTAGGCCACCTTTACTTTGAACACAATAAAATAAAATAAAAAAATAAGGACAAATGTGAGCTCTGAAATGGTTCCACCTCAACAGAGGTTTGAAATTCAAAGCTAGAAGAAATGGGAGAATGCCATGTGGCGCCACCTCAGAGTGGTTTGAATATTTAAATTTCTACTTTTTCTGGAGGGAGCAGAGGCTGACATGTGGCGCCACCTCAGGGTGGCTCCACACTGCCATGTGGCAAGAGGGCAGGAGCAGGGGAAGCAGAAGGCGCCACCTCAGGGGGAGTTGTTTCCACTTTTTCTGATGAAAGGATATTTGGACATGTGGCAGTTCAGGATGGTTCTGCCTCTGACAAGTGTCAGCTAGATGGAGGAGTTTCTTCAAATGGTGCCACCTTAGGGAAGAATTTGAAATTTAAATGAGGTTGGCTCTGAAAGAATGGAGGGTGGACATGTGGCGTCACCTCTGGGTGATCCTGCAGTGACATGTGGTGGAAGGGAAGAGAAGGAGGAGAAGGGCCATGTGGCGCCATCTCAGTTTAAATAAAAAACGAATTTATAAAGAAAAATCAGAATTTGCACCACCTCAGCCTGGGGTTTGAACTTTTGAATTGTTGCTTTTTCTGAAGGAGGCAAAGAGTGACATGTGTCCTTTGCTTTTTCTGAGAAAAGCTAAGAGTGACATGTGTCACTTACTTTTCTGAGGAAAGTAGGGAGAGACATGTGTCAGTCTGCTTTTTCTAAGGGAAGGAGAGAGTGACATGTGTCACTTGCAGAAGAAATACCTCAAATGGCGCCACCTCAGAGGAAACAAAATCTACTTTTTCTAGACAAGGCAGAACATGACACGTGGCGTCTCAGGGTGGCATTAGAATGACACATGGCATAGAATAAGGAGGGTGGCTTAATGACATGTGGTGCCATCTTAAATAGGCCTCACACTGACACGTGTCAGAGCATGGAAGGAGAGAGAAGGTGACGTGTGGCGCCACCTCAGGGTGAACCCCACACTGACACATGGCAGGAAACCTTTTTTTTTTTTTCATAAAAACCTAGACTAATTGGTAAATAAGAAATACTTGGCCTAATTGCAAAAATTTTGAAAAGAGGTAGCCTCTATGGGGCGATTATATTTGAAATTGCTGGCAAAAGGGCAAAATCTTAGATAAAATGGCTAAATTCAAAGCTAAAATTCATATTGAAAACTATCCAGATCGTTTTCCTGAGAAAATATTTCGAAATTCAGATTCCTGGGAGTAAAATGGGGAGAATTGATGATTTTGAAGACCCAGGGTTTTGAAATCTATTTGAAAAGAGTTGAAATTCGAATCTGGATTGAAAATTTTGAAAATCGAGAGTTCTGGACCTCGAAATGACATGTTGTGCAGTGCAGTGATATGAAATGCTCATGCAATGCTATGCAATGACATGTCTTATGAAATGTAATCTTGAACCAAGATTTGGTGATTTTCGTCTCCTGTCAGAAATAAAATTTTTGAAAATCTGAGCAAAAATAGAAAGATTTTGAGAGTTGCAGATGAAATTTAGACTTTTGCAAGTTCCGAGCTCAGAAAATGACCATTTTACCCTTCGACAATCTCAGGAGATGAATTGTGATGTTTAGTGGAAATGTCGGGGAGGTGAGTGAAAATCTGGGTTGTTTACACAAATCCTATTGATGCAGTATGATCTGAAGTATGTCTCTGAACAATCTATCAAAGGCCAAGCAATTGCAGGCCAGTTGGCAGATTTTCCTTTAGCAGAGGATGTTAAAGCCAAGGATGATTTCCCCGATGAGCTGATTTGCAATATTCAGCAATCTTCAGTTTGAAATTTATTTTTCGACGGTTCCAAGAATATGGCAGGCATAGGAATCGGGATTTTGCTAATCACACCTAAGAAGGAGATGATCCCCTTTTCTCTCAAACTGGATTTTTAGTGCACTCATAATATGGCCGAGTATGAAGCTTTGATATAAGGTCTGAAAATTCTATAGGACTTCAATGTCAGAAGAGTACATGCCTATGGCGACTCTTTGCTCATCGTCAATAAAGTCCTAGCCGAATGGCAAGTGAAGGATCGAAAATTACTTCCTTATTAGAAGATTGTCTCAGCTCTTGCCAGCAATTTCGAAGAATTCCAGCTTTTCTATATCAAGAGAAACTTCAATCAAGTTGCAGATAGTTTGGCCAATCTGGGATCCATCATGTCTTTCAAGAGCAGAGAATCTTGTCGCTCCTTTGAAATTGGCAGACTTGATTAACCTGCTTTCATCCCAGTAGAGCAGATAAACCAAACTGAACAAAAGAAGAAGCCTTGGTATCATGACATCAAGAATTTCATTGAAACTGGCAAATTTCCTCCAAAACTCTCAAAGAGAGAGCAACGAGCAATTCAGTGTATGTCTGCCCGATATTTTATTCTTGCTGATGTTCTCTATCGTCGTGGATTCAGTTCCGAGTATTCCAGATGTTTGGACGAAGAAAAAGCCAAAGAAGTTGTGCGAGAGGCACACGAAGGCATTTGCGGTGGTCATGTTGGCTACCAAACTCTTGTCAAACAAATCATCCGAGCAGGGTATTACTGGAGGACTATGCAGCAAGATTGCTATCATTTTATGAAGAAGTGTGTTCAATGTCAGATGCATGCACCTTTCATTCATACGCCAGCAACATATTTGCAATCTGTCGTCTCGCCATGGCCCTTTTCTATGTGGGCTTTTGATATTGTAGGCCCCATCACTCCTTCTGCTTCAAATGGTCACAAATATTTTCTTGCCGCAACAAAATATTTCATTAAATGGGTCGAAGTTGTCACTCTACACACAGTAGAAGGTTGACATGTGGTCTCATTCATCCACAAGAATATACTATGTCGTTTTGGCATGCCGCATGACATTGTGTGTAAGACCCGCGGAATTTTCCGAGGAATTCACTATGTGCTTTGAATTGATATGTATGCTTTCGTATGCTTATGAGGTTGAATCGTGTAATTAGCTATAAATTGATTGTGCATTGTGTTTTAGCTTTGTGCGCGCGACCCGAAAATTGCGTAAGTTTAGTACATGAGTAAGAAGATCCTAATTCTGAACGAATTAACCTCTAAAAATTTAAGGGTAAGTTTGTAATATATTTGTATAGTTTGTCCCTGAATTTCGGACCTATACGACGAAAAAACCTCGTCAGTGCATGTGAATTACGAGAATTGCTTATTAATAATACGCGAGTCGTAACAAGCTTAATTCTTGCAAACGAAAGGGAATTTCTCAAAGAAGCATTGAATATTCCATGTTAATTGAGGTTTTGAAAATAAATAGATAATTCCTGGTTCAGAGTAACATTTCTTGAAACATGTCTTTGCATCGCATTGCATGAACATTTTACATCATTTCACTGCACAACATGTCATTTCGAGGTCCAGGAACTCCTGATTTTCAAAATTGTCAATCCAGATTTGATTTTTAAACTTTCAAAATTGATTTCAAAACCCTGGGTTTTTAAAATTGCCAATCTTTCCCATTTTACCCCCAGGACTTGGAATTACAAAAGTTTTTCTTAGGGAAAACAGTATGGATATTTGGATATTGATTTTAAAGATTTTATCTCAAAACTTTTTGCAAAAAGATTTTAAATCTCTTTACAAAATTTTTTACTTTTACTTTATCCATATTTTTGCCCTGAAAAACCAATTTTTCCAAATTCTTGAAAACAAACAAAGTTTTATCTCGTATTATAAAAATTCCAAAAAAGAAGATATTTCTTATTTTTTTATTTTTATTTTCAAATAAATGTAGCGGGACCCACCCGGAGATCGCACCAATTTGCAAATTCTTCTGTTTAATTTCTTAATGTTATGTATTTTATTTTATTTTTTTTAGTTAGTGGGCCCACACACATGTGGCACCCCAATTGAAAATAAAAGATTTGCCAAAAACAAAATAAAACTTTATTTTCCAAAAGGATTTTAAAAGTGGATTGAGGTGGCATTTCCATAAAAGCCTCTCATTTATTTATTCATTTTTTTTCTTTTTATTTATTTGCTTGCATGAGATGCTATTTTCAAAAGGAAGCAGCATTAAACGTGCCCACCACAGCCGAACTTCCCCAAAAAATAAAATAAATTTCATTTTACCTAAAACTTAGGTAAATGAAACAAAATTTTGAAAAAACAAGATGCGTCCCTTTTGATTTTCAAATATCGGTTTCAAAAAAAATTCAAAAACTATAACGGTGCTCTTAAAAGAAAATGCATTTTTGTAGAAAGGGGCTGAAGGTCTTTAAAAAGACCCAGCCATTGATCGATTGGGGGAGGGAGCTTTGGTTCTTATCGCAGGGGGGATAGACCAAAGAGAAGAAAAAAAAATTCCTACAGCCAAAGAGGGGAGGAAGCTGAGGGAACCGATTGATTCTTTTTTCTGTTTTGCAGGATTCTTCATCTCAAAACATGAGGCTGCCCATCCAACGGTTGCTGCCATCCTTCTTCAACCTACCAGCAGCTGCTGTCCATCCACCTCCAACGGTTCCTGGATCTCCTTCAGCCCATCAGCATAGGCAGCCAACGACTGCTGCCATCCTTCCTCAACCATCCAGCAAGATGTCGATTGTAGTCCCTCTTCCTTCAGCCCAGCCACTTTCTTCACCCTGCCTTCAGTCCAGCCGCAGGGAATCCAGCAGATCCATTGGTGCAGAAAAACCCCAAACAATTATTGGAAATATAACATTCAGAGGGCTTCTCCTTCCAATCTCTGCAAAATCAGGACGTTGGCCCTCCTGGGCAACGTTTCATCCCAGCAGTAAACCAACTGCCCTTCTTGCTGTCTACCGTGTCAAACTGATGCAGAAGATCTAGCCGACGTTTCCCATTTCCTTCAGCATAGCAACAAAAAATCGCTCCCTCCTTGCGGGTGACAGGGGACCTACAAGTCCAATAGAAGAAGATCATCTCTTTTACTGGTTATTGATTCAATTGGTACAAGAGATCCATAAGATGCCTTCAATCTAATAGCTATGACTCTTAAATTAGCAAGCAAAATTGAATTAAACTAAAGATTTGCAGCATATATTGTTATTCCAATGTGGTTTGAGGGTAAAGCAAAAGATATTTATCTGCAGCGGATTCTCTTTTGAAAGCATGAAACTATGCAATTTTCTACAAGGCTTTAGAAGATATGCAAAGTGCATCTGTAGCTTGATTCAATTTGGCTTTTCTTTTGCCTTGGTAATCTTGAGGTGGTAAACTAAAAAGTTTCTTATTATGCAAGTGCATCTGTAGCAAGCATTTAGAAGATGGTGTAAACACACCAAATTTTCACCCTCATCCAATGTTTGTCCATTTCATGTGTCATTGCATATCATTGCATGCATTCGGCATATCATTTCATCGCATTGCATAGCATTGCATGCCATTACATCTCATTCTCGAGATCCAGCACTACCGTTTTCAAAACATTCAATCCAGATTTGAATTTTAAAGCTTTTATTTCAAAATCAATTTCAAAACCTGGGTTTTTATTCAACACTCTGTCATTTTCCAACCCCAGGACTTTATATTTCGAAATATTTTCTCAAGGAAACAATCTGGATTCATTTTAAATTCAAATTTGAATCGATTTCAATTCACAGATGAGACCCATTGAGGTGGTGTCGCTTCTGAATTCCTCTATTCATCAAATTTCTCAAAATTTTGAAAGTTTCAGTCTGATCAGGACTCTGTCTAAGAGTCCTGATCCGGTCAGGAGTTTGTTTTGAAGTCTGTTTTACTTCCATTTTTAATCTTTTCCGTTTGTTTTCGAAATTTAGGTCATTTTACATAGTCCAGTTAGTTCAGGATTGTATTTTAGAGTTCGGTTGAGTTAGGAGTCTAACCCTGACTGTGTTTTCTGACTTATTTCATCATTTCTTGATAAAATCTTTTGAAAATTCTTTCATTTGGCTTTTAAAATCTAAAATCTCAGAGTCCTAAGAGTTCAGGACTCTAACTCAGAGTTCCAGTTCGCTTGAGACCCTATTTTCAAAGATCTTGAATTTCAAATGTCGATTTTAACCCTTTTTCAAAGTCATTTTCAGTGTTTATTTCAAAATTTCCAAAACTCGATGTGGGCCCACTCAGTTGGCACCATATCCAGAGGAATTCTAATTCAGTTAAAACCCTATGCCATTTCAAAAATTCTAATTTTAAAATTGCTTTTGAAAATCCTTTTGAAAACTCCTTCAATTTCAAGTTTTAAAATCATTTTTTTTGAAAAACTCAAGTAGGGCCCACTCGGGGTGGTGCCATATTCGAGTCAGTCAGGGCTAGACTAGGGTTAGTTGATGTCTTGGTTAGTGTTAGAGGTTTAGAAGAGTCAAAACCATTTTGAAAAACTCATTTTTGAAAGTTAGTTTTTAAAACTAGTGTTTTTAAAGGTTTTTAAAGGTGTTTTAAAAAGCCAAATGTAGAAAATGCCAAGTGGCATTACATTTGGGGATTTTTTAGGAGAGTCTACGGGTTAATTAGGTATTAAATAGGATAATTTAGGCTAGGGGTAGGATGGTAACTACACCCCAAAATCGCCCCCCCTTTAGAGTCCAAAATTTCCAAAATTTCTATTTTTTTTAAAACCTAAAAATTTTCTATAAAAAGGGGCTATAGGGGGGACAAATTTTCCAGCCACCTCCTATTGGATTCTTGGAGCTTCTCTCTCCTCTCCAGCCTTCCTCCATTGCTGCAACTCCAAGGTAAATAATTTTTTCAACTTTTAATATTTTATTTAGTGTTTTTCATGATTTAAACCTAGATCTAGGCTTAGATACCCCTCCTTATGGAAGATCAACCATGGTTTCACCTTAAGAACCATCAAGAATCAGAAAGAACGATCCAAGAAGGTGATCTAACCCTGTTTTGGGTGATTTACAGGAATTTTAATCCATTAGAATTGATTTTAATATGATTCTTTACATTATTAACCAATAAAATACATGATTTACCCCTTTTAATGGGTTAAATCTATGTTTTAAAGGTGATATCAAATTCCAGCCATTGATTCCCTGTTTTTATTTTATTTTAATGGTTTATTTATGTTTGTGTTACGTTCTATAGCATAGAAATAAGTTTTATTTACTGTTTTATTGTTTATTTTATTTATTTACATTAGTTAATGCATGGTTTTTCAAGTTTCTTAAATTTCTGTGTGTTTTAGGTTTAGAACAGTAAAGATAATGTTATTTCGGATTAAAGTTCTCATTATTTATTTCTGATTTTTTTATATGTGATGCATGAATGAGTTATTGAGTTACTGTAGAAAAATCAGAGGTTTTAGATCTCGGGAACCCTGTAAAAAAAATCATACATCAAATCGGGTTTTTAAAACTTTAAAATCGTGGTTAAAATCAAGAAGGTAACTTGCTGTGATGATATTTCTCTCATCTTATATCCGATTTTAGATCTGTAAAGTGCTATGGATTCACATTGAGTATATATGCCTGCTGTGAAATTTTCAGATTTTTTGGTCACAGTTTATCATTTTTCCCCTTTTAGAGAATCTGTTTTTAAATTTAAAACTCGTTAGGGTTTACCAAAACCCTAATCAGAATTGTGTTAGTCATAAATCCCAAACCACAGATCCAATTCCAGATCTGTAAAAAGTGAGTATTGTTATTTTTCAGTCTACTATTCACCACTAAAATTTCAGAGATTTTTGTTTAGGATTGATATTTATGTCTGTATTTTCAATCTGGAATAGCTGTTTTAATCCCTGTTAAGAGTGATATATTTTAGCTCAGATTGCCGGAAGGTTTTCTCCCTAACCAAAGATGATTTTTCCGATCTGTAAATTGGGAAATCTCTTTTTTTTTCTTAGTTAGTCTCTGTAAAATTTCATAAATTTTCAGGGAGATTTAACCCCTGGTTCAGGTCTTGGACTGAGACTGGTTGGTGAATTAGGTCAAAAATAGCATATTTTTAGGGTTTAATGCCATTTTCGGATTAATTTAATGTCAAAAAATTATTTTTATAATTCCAATTCGACATTAGGGTTATAAAAAGTGCAGGTACCAATTTTTATGGATTTTGGAATCCATTTGATGGCTGAATTAAGCAAATTGCAAAACCGGGTTCCTGAAAGATCCAAAAACACTACTAAAATCACAGTTTTTGTGATATTGTTGGATTTTTGTCCATAAGCATATATTTTTAGGGTTTAATCATGTTCATAATCATATTAGGATGCTTTAGGTTTAATTTTGTGCTCATTTGATTTCATTTAGTGCATAAAACCTAAGTTTTTACCAAAATCTATTTCTAAAAACCCTGATTTCAAGGTCATAGTCTTGCTATCAGGGGAAATTTGGTCATTTGACCTAAATTTCGAAATACCTAACCTTAATTTTCATGTGTTTAAGTATGTCATATCATATTTTAGCCTAGTTTATTTGCATTTGAATTTCAAAACTTGCATTTTACAAAATATCTTTCTAAAAACCCTAATTTCAAGGCCATAGTCTTGTTATTAGGGGTATTTTGGTCATTTTGACCCTAATTTCGAAATTTCATATTTTGTCTTTCATATTTATTCAATTTTATTTCATACTTTATCATTTTTATTCAAGGGAATCATGGAACAGACTTATATCTAGCAAAATCCAACAATTTCCTGATATTGTTGGATAAATCTAGAAAAGCCAACATATTTTCATTAACAAAGTTTTCTAGTTTTGCAGGTACATTGAAGACTTTATTTTTCATGTATTTAAATTTCAATAGTGATGTAATTTGTAATTAAACTTTGGAATAAGAATTTACATTTCCTGCTTAGCTTAGGTTGCATTGCATATAGCTTATATTTTTTTTAATGTTAATGTGTGGTGGATGATGATTCATGCATATTTTTATAAATTCACCATGGTCTACACGAATGGCACATGCACTAGCTTCTATGAAGTTTATAAACTTGGTGGAATTTGTATTTATGGCCATAGTCAGAATACGAATGATACTCAGATTTATAATCTTCACATTAGCCACATTCAGCCTACACTCTTAGGCTAACTTCAAAAATGCACTGCATTTCTCAAAATACAAAAAGTATTTCTCAATTCCTCAAATCCATATTCATTCATTTCATGCATTTCATGCATTTGTCAACTCCAATTCAAAATCCAAGTCAAGGAAATTGAATTCCTCAAAATCTCCTAAGTCTTATAGCAAAATCGATTTTCCCAAAGACATTGAATTTCAAAGGATATTTCAAGTATTTCCCAAGTTCCAAATTCAAATTTTCTAAGTTAGAATTTCAATTTCCAAGTTTGAATTCAGAGAAACCAAGTGTCTCAAAATCGATTTTCACCAAATGTCAAGGATTCCTCAAAATCGATTTTTATTTCTCTCAGAAGTATATTTGAAATCCCAATTCACGATTTTGCAAGATTTACATTTTATATTTCAATCATTCAAAGCAAACATCATGTTTTCAAATGTGCATTTTTCTGAAAATTCATAGCACATGCCTGATTCTATGTGCATTTAGAAATTAGAATATGATTTAGACAAGTTGAATAGAGTAGAGCATAAGATTGATCCTTGGTTCAATTACCCCTGTTAAAGGTGGCAGGAACGGTTGAACCTCGTACCGACAGGCGAGTCCCATTCTTCGGAATTTTCCCGCATTTTAAAAACGGAGGCGAGTTATTTTCAAAAATCTTTTTCAAAGGTCAGTTTGATTTGCAAAAGTTAAAAATTTTGTGATGATAACAGGTTTGGCGACCGAGATGGGACCTGTCTTTGCCTGATCAATCTAATGCTCTACTTAGTTCAAATTGTCAAAATCGATTTCCATGGAATGTCATCTTTGTTTTATGATATCATGTGAACCTAAAAGCCTAGACTTGAACCCAGCTGACATGGAATGCATATAGACTAGGTATGGTTTGGTAGGACCATATTGAGGAGAATTATTCATGCTCACATAGACTTAGGTCTAATACAACACTCCTCAATTTAGGAATTGTATGAAAACAATGTTTGCTTCTTCAAATATTTCAAAATTCTATCTCTTTAGGACTTAGAGCCTTCTGTTTGATTGCATGTGCTCATGTTTTTCAAAAATCACCCCACCTATATTGTCCCGGTCTTCACGTTGCTGGGCTCTCTTCCAGAACCATAGTTCGGGACAGAGCCTCACAACTGGGCCACCTATTTGGGTGAAAACCCCCCTGCCACGTACCAAGGGCCATAGTCCAACGTATATCGGCAGGTGCTCAAGGATGTTGGAAAACTTGAACCTAGAATCAGAGAATTTGATTTTATGCCACGTACATCGAGCCTTGGCTTGAGTATATAGGCATAACTGGATTGGATACAGTTGATCTAAACCTTAGAGTTAGGATTAAGGTCCTGCAGCTATTTCAAAATTTGTGCATCTAGAGTCAGCTTTTAGGGAATGTTGTATGTGCATGCTTGTTTATGCAGAATTTGATTGAATATGTTATTTCCTTTTATTTTCCATATTTTTCTCAATTTTCTAAAATACTGGACGATTTTCTCAAAATTCCCCAATCTATGTCCATGTACTATCCATGTTTTAAACCTCGGACGATTTTTCAAATACTTCATTTTTCATTTATTTCTTCATATTTCATCAAACCCTGGACGATTTTCCAAATTTCCCTTAATTTCCTTCAAAACTTCAGGTGATTTTCCATCCTCACTTTCTTCTGGATCTCGAATTTTTGCTTCATTTTATCCTGCCTGCATTTTCCTCAAATTTCCTGTATTTTCCCAAGTTTTATTCCAATTTTCATGTCTTCCAGTCCGATGGCATCCAATCAGCTTGATTCAGTCTTCCCCGAGGGTCACATCTCCTACGAGGTGCGACAAAGTCTTCCCGAACATCGAGTCTTCAGCACCGGATCCTTCTTTCCCCGGTGGTATTATTCATGGTTCAAGAACTTCTCTCGTATGTTTCCGGACCATCTGGACGAGTGTGGATTGGAACTGGCGTCCGCAGTGGGAAAGCAGACAGTCAACGGCAACTTGATTCATGCACTAGCAGAGCGGTGGAATCCGAGCACGTCTACCTTCTGGTTCCCGTAGGGCGAGATGACAGTACTGATGGATGAATTCTCAGAGATTATGGGGTTGCCCGAGCCAGCCGGTCAGCCTGGAGATCCATTGGAGAAACAATTTTTGATTAATGTCAAAGGTCTGGACCCTAAAGATGCCTTAGCTCGCATGACATGACGCAAGTCTGGGCCATTGATAGAGGAGGATGGAAACGAATATGTGGACCTGATCGAAATCTACAGACAGTATGGAACATTTGCAGAAGTCAGCTCGTTGTCCAGGACAGCTCGAGAGAGAATTCAGCACGCGATGGTTCTGTGCATGGTGGGATTAGCTTTCTTTCCCGATGGACGGAATTACATGGATATCAGAATAGTTCAGCTTCTAAGGAGATGGGGAAGTCGACAGACCAGCCGCCTCTCAATAGCCATGGCCGCACTCGCTTTTCTATACCGAGGGTTGACTCGTTTCGCACTCGGAGAGTCGATCCTAGTCAAAGGGTGCACCTATGCCTTGCAGTCTTGGTTCCTCCGACATGTGCCAGTTCGAGCCAGTTCCTTCAGATACAATGGTGAAAAGCTTCTTCCAGTTGCGCAATACCGGTTCCTGATCGACAACCTTCAGGAGGAAGAAGTCGTATGGGACTACTTTGATCGTCAGGAATCACCTCCCAGATATACTTATGCATATGGCAAGCGATTCAGGCTACTTGGCCCATTCTTCTACGCATACTATCATCCAGAGCGGTGTGTCAGGCAGTTCTCTCAGAGGCAGAAGCGCGTAGAGATTCGTCCACCAGCCGGGGTTCTACCAGAATTCGATCTCGCATCAGATCAGTGGTCCGGAGCATACCATTCTGCCAATCATGGCTGGGATTCCTTTGTTACTCTCACTATTTTTCCTGGTCCTCGTGTATCTTCTGATTATCCAGAGTGGTGGAAAATTGTCTGTCCCCCTCCCCTCTTTCAAGTGTATTATTGATAAAATCATGTTTTTCCCTTCAATAAAATTCCTTTATTTTACATTTCACTTTGGTTTGACGACCTCGCTTAGGTAACAAGGCATATTTTCAGTTGTTTATCTTGCAAAGAATAGCAACACAATTATCGTAATCCCAGCGACGACTCAATCCCTAGTAATGGGACATTATTTCAATTGTCTACCAAAATTCTCAACAAATATTTTCCTCCAAACCAAATTTCCTTCAGAAGCCTAACCATCAGTTCTGCCCTGCAGAGAGCATCAGCAATATCCAAGAGAAAATTTGTGATACCCAATGGTTCATACAAGATCCAGAAAGAAAACCACATCAGTTGAAGGCGTCGCGTACTCAGTAGCTTTAGAAGAAGAGATGGACTCACCTCGATCCATCCAGAGTCAGGGTCAACAGGCGGATGATGGCATCGATCCACAAATGTACGTCATATTCAAAAAAATGATGACCAAGATGCTGGCAGAACAAGCTGAGGCCAGTACTGAGCAAATTCAGACCAAACAGAAAGATAAGGGTCATGCCGTCAAGAATATGAAGATCAGCAAAAAGCAGAGTCGTCACGAGGAAATATCTGATGAGTCAGAATCAGCTGACGATGCTGACAAGGAATGTGAAAATAAATATGAATTCAAAAGGTCGACTCAGGGCCAGGGGTCGGCTTACAAATCCAAGAATCAGTCTGTTGACGACCCTACGCAGTCACAACTGAAAGATGTGATGAAGATGGTTAAGGATCTTCAAGCTCGTGACAAGGGCAAAAGAGTCTTTACAAGTGAAGACTTCTATGATGCACTGGATGGGGATGATGATCTCGATAACCTCCCCAAGAAATTCATTAAGTTTGATGGTTCGGGTGACCCAAAGTCACACCTCGCCCTTTTCTTTGCAAAGTGTTCCAAGTTCAGGAGGAATAACCGAGCCTTATTTCTTTGTTTCCCTCGCAGTCTGGAGGGTATTGTAGCAAAATGGTATTCAGAGCATATTAATCCCATAGAGCTGAAAGAGTTTGATAAAGTGGTCAATTTGTTTATTGAGCGCTTTTTATTCAATGTTGAAGCACTCCCGACTCTCAGTCATCTCTGCAGTCTGAGGCAGAAGGAAAATGAGAAGGCCAGGGATTTCATTCACAGATGGAGATCCGCTTGCAATAAGATGCGTGAGCCAATAGCAGAAGGACACGCACTATCTTTAATCCTGAGCAACTTCTCGCAACCCCTGAGGGGACTGATTTCTACATCTCCATCGAAGAGCTTCACAGAACTGACAGAACGAGCTGAATGGATTTAGTTGAGTATGGAAAATGGATCTTATGAAGGTTTCATATTCACCAAAAGCAGCAGTCAGCAGGAATCTAACAAGAAAACCCATTTTACCTACTCTACCAGCAACAACAAGAACCATTATAAGGGAAATGTTAAAGATCACAGCTCTGGCCCAGGGGGACCAAACCCCAACAAAAATGAGCAAAAAGGTGAGTCGATTCCCCAGTATGATAAGCAACCTCAGCGATCTTTTGAGCAAGGGTCGAGACCTCAAGAAAAGTCGAAGCACGACAACTGAAGTTTTAAACGTGACTTTACTCCCTTAGATCAACCGCGTGAAGAAATCCTTGAATATATGTTGGCCAAAGAGATGATTAAGCTCCCAAGAGTCGATGATCCTCCTATCACTAGGGGAAGATTTAAAGATCAATTCTACAAGTTTCATCGGGCCATGGGGCATGATACCGAGTACTGCTTCGTTCTCAGGAATATTATTCAAGACTATATCGATAAAAATATCCTTGTGGAAGGCAAAGAAGAAGATAAAGCAACCAGCTCATCAGCCCCTTAAGAGCGACAAGGCCATCACTCTTTCATTCTTGCATTTTGCTTTCGTCATTTTGTATGGATGGCATGGTCTCATCTCTTTCATCAATAAAATTATCAATCTTCCTCATAGTTTGGCATCATCTTTTGTATTTCTCCTTCTTTACAAAATGTCTTTTTACAAGGAGTAACCTCTTTCAGAGTGTCTCCCGAATTCATCAAGAAGCACATCGTCAATCTTTCCACTGTTATCTTCAGAGAACATTCCTCAAATATCAATTATTTATCCTTTCATCCAATATCTTACTCCCCCATTACACTGGGGCATTATTTTAAAAATTGTCTTCAAAACATCCTGTATGCAGGCAGGTACAAGCAAATCTCTCATTTTGCACACATGTGTACTCATTTACATCATTTTGCATTTGCATGCATTCATTTGCATTTTTGCATACATCAACTTACATCAATCCAATACCCATTTAGGATAAGGGATGAATTCTGAGACTCGTGGCATTTGTCTAGGTCAGCGTGAGGGTAAAAGATTGAAAATCTCACATTACAATCATCAAGCGCTTTCTAAACACCAACCTTTTTCAAGTTCGTCCTGCGGGCCGAGTTTTTATCAAAACCATTTTTACCGGTCAACCTTCGGGTGAAGCGAACTTTCTAAATCCAGTTTTCACTGGTCGAACTTCCTAAATCCAGTTTTCGCTGGTCGTACTTCTTAAATCCAGTTTTCACTGGTCGAACTTCTTGAATCCAGTTTTCGCTGGTCGAACTTCTTAAATCCGGTTTTCACTGGTCGAACTTCCAAAATCCAGTTTTCACTGGTCGAACTTCCTAAATCCAGTTTTCGCTGGTCGAACTTCTTAAATCCAGTTTTCACTGGTCGAACTTCCTGAATCCAGTTTTCACTGGTCAAACTTCCTAAATCCGGTTTTTACTGGTCGAACTTCTTAAATCCGGTTTTTACTGGTCGAACTTCTTGAATCCAGTTTTCGCTGGTCGAACTTCTTGAATCCAGTTTTCGCTGGTCGAACTTCTTAAATCCAGTTTTCACTGGTTGAACTTCCTGAATCCAGTATTCACTGGTCGAACTTCCTAAATCCGGTTTTTACTGGTCGAACTTTCTGAATCCAGTATTCACTGGTCGAACTTCCTGAATCTTGTTTTTACTGGTCGAACCCTCTAAATTCAGTATTCACTGGTCAGACTTTTTCTAAAACCCAGTGCTCATACTGGTAACCATTTAATATCCAGTGCTCGTACTGTAATCTTTCAAAATCTAGTGCTCGTACTGGTAATTTTCCAAAATCCAGTGCTCGTACTGGTAATTTTCCAAAATTCAGTGCTCGTACTGGTAAACTTTCAAAACCCAATGCTCGTACTGGTAACCATTTAAAACCCAATGCTCGTACTGGTAACCATTTAAAATCCAGTGCTCGTACTGGTAATCTTTCAAAACCCAGTGCTCGTGCTGGTAATCTTTCGACATCCAGTGCTCGTGCTGGTAATCTTTGAAAATCCAGTGCTCGTACTGGTAACCTTCCAAAATCCAGCGCTCGTACTGGTAATCTTTCAAAACCCGGTATTCATACTGGTAATTTTTCAAAACATAATGCTTGTATTGGCATATTTTCAAAATCCGGTGTTTACACTGGTACACTTTAAAATTCAGTGTCCACTGATTTAGTTTTCCTCAGGAATTCGAGTTCCGACTCGAATTTCTTTTCCTTCTAACCGGTTTAGTTTTCCTTTGGGATTCGAGTTCCGACTCAAATTTCCTTTTTTTTTCTAATTAACCTAGTTTTCCTTCAGGAATTCGAGTTCCGACTCGAATTTCTTTTTCTTCTAACCGCTTTAGTTTTCCTTTGGGATTCGAGTTCCGACTCGAATTTCCTTTCCTTCTAATCGATCTAGTTTTCCTTCGGGATTAGAGTTCCGACTCGAATTTCTTTCCTTCTAATCGATCTAGTTTTCCTTCGGGATTCGAGTTCCGACTCGAATTTCTTTTCCTTCCAACCGGTCTAGTTTTCCTTCAGGATCCGAGTTCCGACTCGAATCTTCTTTCCTTCTAGTTGATCTAGTTTTCCTTCGGAATTCGAGTTCCGACTCGAATTTCTTTTCCTTCCAACCGGTCTAGTTTTCCTACAGGATCCGAGTTCCGACTCGAATCTTCTTTCCTTCTAGTTAATCTAGTTTCCTTTGGGATTCGGGTTCCGACTCAAATTTCTTCTCCTTCCAAATTGATCTACCTTTCCTTTGGGATTCGGGTTCCGACTCAAATTTCTTTTCCTTCCATAATGAACCTAGTTTTCCTTCGAAGATTCGGGTTCCGACTCGAGTTTTCTTTTCCTTCAGAGTTGGTCTAGAAAATCCAAGTTCCGACTTGAATTTTCTTTCAAAATCCAATTCATCTAGTTTTCCTTGAAGAATTGAATTCTGATTCAAATCTTCCCTCAAAAACCCAGTTTAGCACCTGGTCCATTCAAAGCTCACAAGTTGGAATCATTCCTTCTTAAGCTATGATCCTTAGGTTGAATTCCTATGGAATTGATAGTTCGTAGGTCGAACCCCTACGGGACCAATGTCACTCTCAATAAAACCAATGTCGTTCTTAGGTTGAATCCCTATAGAACCCATGTCATTCTCAGTAAACCAATTCAGAATTTCGACCTTCGGGTCAATCAATTTCCAAATTCCAAATTTCCAATTTCCAATTTCCAATTTCAAATATCAAATTTCAAAATTCCAATTCCCAACTTCGACCTTTTGGTCACTCAATACCAATTCCAAAAATTTCTCTTGCGAGAGACCCTTTGTATAGGGAGAGTTCGAGGGAGCTCGCTCTTTTCGCATGCTATCCAATTCGTTCACTTAGCCCCTTTTTAGGCAGAGTTTGAAGGGACTCGTGTCTTTGTGAACCGTTTGCAAAACAAAATTCCAAATTTCACACAAGAAACCCTTTTTATAGGGAGAGACTCGACGGAGACTTGCTTTCCTTGTGGCCCCATAATTTCAAACTAGGCCATTTCATCATGAAGGACCCTCTTTTCAGGGAGAGTATGATGAACTCGTTCCTTCATGACCAATTTACCAACCTCACCAATTTCGGCCCCCTTTCCATAAGAGAAGCCTAATGTTAGGAAGTTTTGACGAAAGCTTAATTTCTCTTCGAAAGTTCGTTTTGCAAACACCTCCTCTTCAAGGAAGAAAGGAGTAATTCCCAATTCCAATTTCTGAATCTTCTACTTTGGGGAAAGGAGAAGAAAATTTTTGTCATGGATGTGTTGCGTTGTGCTTCAAATGCTCGCTTTCACAAAAGGATTTCAAGAAAATTTTGCCAATTTGTCATTAAATATTTGTTAATTTCAAAAATCTTTATTGCACAAAATTATTACCTCAGAATACCCTCAGTATTACTTACGAAAGGACAAAGCTTTCGCGAAAAAGGATTCAAAATCCAAAATCTTTCTATTGGCCAACCAAAAGGATGAAGAATAAATCCGCGATATGGCCAGCAAAGAGAATTCAATGTTGTTGCAAAGCCATAAGTGATTGATATTGATCGCAGTCAATGGCACATTTTTAAAGACCATTCTTGAAAAATAAAGCAGTCGAAATATCCTGGGTGATACAGAAAAAACCCACTCAATTTTCATATCTCCTCAATCACCTAAGCTACAATTAAATATCTGCAAAAGGGATCTCTCAATTGTCGTCAAGATGAAGGCGAATTAAGCGAGTCGACCCCCGGGGCCAAAGAAGATTTGGATCATCTCCAAGATGACGGAGTTTGTGACGGATCCTTCCAGGGAAAGTTCAGATCACCGTCGAGATGAAGGCGAGTGTGATGAGCCTACCGACAAACCCTAAAAGATATTTGATTCCAGCTATCATAAAGAGATTTCCTACCAAAGAGCCAATAACTATCAAGATAATCCCTGAGAGAAAAGAAGGATCAGAACATCTCTGAGATGAAGGAGTTTGTGACGTACCCTTCCAAAAAAAAAGAGAGAGACAAGTCAGGACATCTCCAAAATGAAGGATGTTGTAATTCCCGAAAAATCCAAGAGAGCTCCAATCTGCTAAAAAAAGAGTGCAGAAAGATCATCATGAGAAAAGAATCCCAGGATATCAGACTGCCAAATCTATCAAGAATTTTCTTTAATTTTGTGAAATTCTTTTATCAATATTCTTTCACCAATAGCCCTCGCAATAGCAAGAATACTTTCTTTTCCGTCCATATCAAGGAAATTGATAGCTTCCTTGAAAGAAAGTCAATCGCAAGCAATTTGAATTCGAATCTTGATTCTACAGAGTTAAGCCCAGTCGGAGGTAATACTTCAGGTAGAAAAGAGGGAATACTTTCAAAACAATGTGCATCATTTTCAATTATTTTGAATCAACAACAATTTGACAATATTTTCTAGCTATCCTGGCGTGAAGCGAGAGCTTGAGGTTCATCTTTGGCATGTCCTGACATCAGTTGGTATCCCTTTTAGGACTTGATAACGGGAGTTTTCAAGATTCCTTCCCTTTTTTAGTATAATCTGAGCGCACGAGCTCTCAGATTCGCACACTTCCCTGTGTCCCCACTGTCCCACCATAGACAGTCCAATTTCGGCTTGAGGTTAAGCCACAAATTTCAGCAAAAGGCAATTTCAAAAGTTAATTAGTCTCAGCAATGAGGCGCCCAAAATCGGTCCCTTTTCAAACTTTAGGGACCCCAATTTCCTTCCTTTTGCAAAACCCCTATCAGACTCATTGTGCGGAAATCCGAAGGTTCCATCACGGTCTCTTCTTTCAAGGATTCCGTCCATTTTCTGCCCGATCAGGATAAGCCTCCTGTTGTGTTTTTCAAAGTCTTCAGAGAGAATGAGGACTACAAGAAAGTCGACATTCTTGAGAAGGATATTTAACAAGGATTTTTTTTTACAGGAGGTATTTAATGCTTGTACAAAGAGAATGATGACTTCAAGTAAGTCGACATTCTATGGGTTTATAAAAAGGTAACTAGAGTCTTTTCAAAAAACCTTTATTATATTTGTTTTCTTTGTGTAGCCGATTTTCATGTTTTGTCTTTTACCCATATTTGAAATCATTTCTTTAAAGAAGGTAACTAGAGTCTTTTCAAAAACATATTATATTTGTTTTCTTTGTGTAGCCGATTTTCATGTTTTGTCTTTTACCCATATTTGAAATCATTTCTTTAAAGAAGGTAACTAGAGTCTTTTCAAAAACATATTATATTTGTTTTTCTCTATGTAGTCGATTTCATGTTTTGTCTTTTTCCTACATTTCTTTTCATGTTGTCTTGTATATAATGTAAGGTACAATTATTACATGTCAAAATATCTTTTTCATAAAGGGTTGTAAGAAGGTACAATTATTAGTTTTCAAAAAGGAGCTTTTTGAAACTATCGTATACTTTTATGATATAGTTTTTATGAATGAGTATGTAATATGCAATATGCATGTTACTGAAGGTTCTGTTACATATGACTCTAAAGAAGAAAAAAATCTTCATCTTGAGGTAGCCGATCTCTTCAGTTGAACTTTAGGAATGCATGGCTCATCAAGCTTTTTCTTCAAGGAGTATGATTGCACTAGTTGTATTTGAACAAGAAGTCTCCATCCTTTTTGGGTGAGATATCCTTGCATCAAATACTCGTTAGATTTATGGCAAAACATATTCAGTCATAATATAACATTTTTCAAGAGGACATATTATCATATCATATACAATCAAATACGACAGTGTATGATATTATGTGACATCAAAACAAAGTTTCTCAACATTCTCCCCCTTTTTGATGATGACAAAATATGCTCCCCCTGTCAAAAAGACATTATGCCTAGAAATAATAATATGATAAAATATTGAAAAATGTTTAAAGAGAGTATTTCTCCAATAATGGAGACAGGATTTCTCCCCCTTTGTCATAGACAAAAAGGAAGGGATCAGAGTAAGAGAGTTATTACAGACCAAAAGTAATTAAAAGTTATTACAGACCAAAAAAAATAAGTTTATCCCGAAGGTGGAGGATGTTGATGTGTTCGGTTGACTTGATCCGACTGGAGGGTTCGTAGAGTTTGCTGCAACGAGGCTTGACGGTGAAGAATATGATCTTGAGAGCGTTGGACATCCATCAGAGCAGGGAAGTAATTTAAGGTGGATGTTGGATCTTCTTCATCAGAGCCGGGCATGTGCAGGGACCTTAGATTGAAGGTGGTAGCATCGAGGACCTGAGAGGGATGGAGGATAACTTTGTTGTGAAGGGGTACTTTGAAGTATTTGAGAATGGGAGTTATGAAACACCCGAAAAGAAGAGGCTTGAATTTCTGATAACGAATAAAAAGGTTGAAAAAAATGGAGAACCAGTTTATCGGAGTAGAAGAAAAAATTGCGTAGATAAGAAGAGAGATTTTTCGTGGAACTAATCCCTTGCAGGGAAGCTTGGGATAGATGTTGTGGAGAAGAATCTGGGCAAGTAATTGAGCATGAGGTTGGAGATTCCTCATGTGCCAGGGAAGTGGGTAGCAGTTGGTGCAGAGAAGAATTTTTCGAAGTACCGATCGTTCGATTGGTACTATGGTATTGAAGTCTGTGCCGGTGGAAGGTAGGTTTAGAATTCTACCTAGAGAGGAAGCATGAAAGAACATCAGTTGTCCGCGTACTTTGGTGGTGATAGTAGTTTGTTCATGATCAGTAGAAAAGTTTGTATAGAATAGTCAAACTAGTTCAAGATTATAGGCAGCGTGGGATGAAGATCCTAGTAGATGTTTGAGTTCGGGGAGATAGTTGTCTAGGTCAAATAGCATGAAGTCTTCATAGTGAACTAATTTTCCTTCATGAATGGGTCGAGAACAAAGTAGGTTGTAGTCATGAAAAAGATCGGGATACCTTAGATCTGCGGGAGTGATTGCAGAGTTGGAGGAAGAAGCCATTGCAAAAGGATGTTGAGAGGGATGAGTTTGAAGATAGTGAGCTACGAGTGGTATTGGTGAGGAATGAACCAATCGATTAAATAGAAAAGAGAAAATAATTGTGACAATAATTTGAATGACAATGGAAGTGAATGATTTTTGGATTGTAGTTTGAATGAGGAAATTCGTGAGTTGTAAGTTAAGGGGCTTGTGAATGACAAATCAAATCAATGGTGGAAGATAGTGTATCATATTGGTATGTAAGTTAAGAGGGACATAGATTTGAACAAATAAACTATGGGAGAGTGTATCGAGTAGTGAGAAAAGTTATGAATGTAGTATGGAGTGACATATTGAAGAGAGTGAAGAAAATAATGGCCTAATAAAACAAACAACTTTTTCTACATGATGTTACTTGATGTGGAAGCATTCCAACTTCGTGAAGAGTGATTTTGGAATAAGACAAACAGAAAAGAGAGTGAGAGGCAATAATGTGTTAATTAATAAGTATACATTTTGATATGTGTGAAAAAAGAATGAGTAGACGTAAAGTTATAATTGATATGTATTATTGTTTATTTGATAAACATATTTTTAAAGAAACTCAATATGAGTAAGTTCATAGAGAATAGAGTTAAGTTTTAAATGAGTCACAAGCTTGGTTTCACAAGAATGGAGAATCAATTTGTATAAGAGAGAGAAAGTACTAAAGGTACTTAAGAGGATAAAAGTAAAGGACACGGTTTTAATGAGTCTCTATTGGAGGGAGATATAGGATGAGAGAGTGATGGTCACAGATGAAAAGGAGCTTCGTATAATATAGAGAGAGGGAGAGAGAAAAATGATACGAATATGTAGAGAAATGAGAAAGGACAACTATCACTTGATTTAGATATGACATAAAGTGGAGTTAGGATAGACAAGAAGTAAAGTTTTGCTTGAGGACAAGACTTTAATGAGTCTCGAATTTAGAGAGAGATAAAATATATGAGAGAGTCATAGTCATGGATGGAAGGTCACGTCATATGAGATAAAGAGAGAAGGAGGTAATAAAAAGGTGGTGCAAGTAGTATTAAACAATAATAGAGGACAGGTTGTCGAAAAAGGAGAGTGACTAGTATTATTTCATAACAGATGTGAAGGATGAAAAGGATGATAATAGATTATACTTAAGCTATGAAATAACCGATGATATAGTAAAAAAATTTACGTGAAATATAATCACTAAAAAATACTCACTTTAAATTTTTTTTTTATAAAAGGTTTTGAAAAGAAATATATCACATGAATATAATCAATGAAGGATAATAATTAAAGTTATGAGGAATATAATATCATGGTTGGAGGTCGGCTAGCTTGTCGTATGAGAGGTTGTCACAAGAAGACAAAAGAGATGAAAGATGTGAACAATGTTATGATAGCTTTTAATATAATTAGTTTTTATGGATATGAGTGAAAGGAGATAGGACAAGAAGTCATTATGAGAGTGTACTTAAAAGATGACAAGTTGAAAGACATAAAGAAAGTGTCATGATGAATGTGTTTCTATGAGTATTGAGAGTATACAAAAATATGGAAACATAGTTTGACTTTGAATAACAAAAAATCGATAAGAGGAAAATCCTTTTAAAACAAGATTTTAACAAAACTTATAAGGAGTAATAATCTTAATAAGTGTGATTAATTTATAAGTCACTTAGTTTGCATATTCCGAGTTCTCTTCTAATTCGTGTAAAGTCTTCATGTTTTAATGGTTTAGTGAATATGTCTGCTAACTGTTGATTAGTGGGTATGAATTCGAGTTTAATAATGTTGTTTAAGACTTGTTCTCTTAAGAAGTGATGTCTTATTTGAATGTGCTTAGTTCGTGAGTGTAGAATAGGATTTTTAGATAAGTTTATAGCACTAGTATTATCACAGAAGATAGTTGTATTTTCAAAATTTAAACAAAAATCTTTTAAGGTTTGTTTCATCCAGATAACTTGTGTACAGGCTAGGCTAGCAACAATATATTTGGCTTCAGTAGTTGATAAGGATACACAATTTTGTTTCTTACTGAACCATGATACAAGTGAGTGACCTAGCATATGACATGTTCCACTTGTGTTTTTTCTATCAGATTTACTTCCAGCAAAGTCAGCATCGCTGTATGAGATTAGATCAAATGTAGAGGATTTTGAATAGAATAATCCAAAATCAACTGTGTCTTTTAAATATCTCATTATTCTTTTTACAGCTTTAAGATGTGATTCTTTTGGATTTGACTGAAATCTAGCACACAAGCAAACACTGAACATAATATCTGGACGGCTAGCAGTTAAATATAGAAGTGATCCTATCATATCTCGGTATACCTTTGTATCAACAGACTTACCATCTTCATCTTTGTCCAAAACAGTAGTAGTGCTCATAGGAGTAGATTTTGAAGCAGTTGAGTTCATGTTGAACCTCTTCAGAAGTTCACGAGCATACTTAGATTGATTGATGAAAACTCCATCCTTAGTTTGCTTAATATGCAGTCTAAGAAAGTAGGTGAGTTCTCCCATCATACTCATTTCAAATTCTTTCTGCATGGACTTAGAAAATTCTTCACAAAGAGTGCTGTTAGAAGATCCAAAGATGATATCGTCTACATATATTTGAACAATTAGGGTATGATTATTCACTATTTTAACAAATAATGTAGAGTCTGCTTTGCCTACAGAAAAACCAGTTTTTAACAAAAAGGTTTTAAGTCTATCATACCAAGCACGAGGTGCTTGTTTTAAACCATACAAAGCACGTTTGAGTTTGAAAACATGATCTGGATATTGTTCATTTTCAAATCCTGGAGGTTGTTTTACATAAACTTCTTCATTTATAAATCCATTTAGAAAAGCACTTTTAACATCCATTTGATATAATTTGAAATCCATATAGCTTGCATATGCTAAAAACATTCTAATAGATTCAAGTCTAGCAACAGGAGCAAATGTTTCATCAAAATCAATACCTTCCTCCTGGTTGTATCCTTGAGCTACTAGTCTGGCCTTGTTTCTTATAACATTACCTGTTTCGTCTAGCTTGTTTCTGAAGATCCATCTTGTCCCAATGATTGGATGATCCTTTGGTCTTGGTACAAGATCCCAAACTTCATTCCTTTGGAATTGATTCAGTTCTTCAGTCATGGCTAGCATCCAGAACTCATCAATGAAGGCTTCATCAATCTTCTTTGGTTCAAGTTGAGAAATGAAAGCCATGTTTGCAATTCGTTCTAGCTGAGCTCTAGTTTGAACCCCCTTTGTCAGGTCTCCCAAAATCTGCTTTTGAGGATGATCTTTGATATCGACGTATGTTCTTTGATGATCATCTTCATTAGACTTAGTTGTGTTATCTAACAATAAATCTGTACTTTCAACATCATCATCGTTAGTTTGCTGATGAACAGATTGATCTATAGATTCACAAAAGCTAACATGCAAAGATTCTTCAATAGTATTAGAATTCTTATTAAAAACCCTCTATGCTTTACTATGACTTGAATATCCTAAAAATATGCCTTCAATAGATTTAGCATCAAATTTATCTAGGCTATCTTTTGTGTTTAGGATAAAGCATTTATAACCAAAGACTTTGAAATAGTCTATTCTTAGAGTTCTGTCATAGAATAGTTCATAAGGAGTTTTATTTAATAAGGGTCTAATGAGAACTCTATTTGTTATGTAGCATGCAGTGTTAACAACTTCTGCCCAAAAGGATTTAGCAAGATTATTGTGTTGGAGCATAGTTCTAGCAGATTCCTGAAGGGTTCTATTCTTTCTTTCTACTACACCATTTTGAAGTGCAGCTCTAGGAAAGGCAAAGTTATGAGAAATACCATGCAAGTTACAAAAATTTTCAAAAAGTTCATTTTCAAATTCTCCTCCATGGTCACTACGGATTTTAACAATAGAACAAGTTTTTTCATTTTGTAATTTTTTACATAAGATTTCAAATTTATAAAATGTGTCACTTTTGTTTTTCAAAAATGTTACCCAAGTAAATTTTGAGTAGTCATCTACAATAACAAAAACGTATTTATTGTGATTATGACTAGCTACTCTAGAAGGACCAAAAAGATCCAGGTGGAGAAGTTCTAAAGGTCTTTTACTTGAAATGATATTTTTTGATTTGAAAGATGATTTGGACAGTTTTCCTAATTGACATGCATCACAAAAATAATCCTTTTTAAAAGATATTTTGGGTAACCCACGTACTAACTTATCTTTAGCTAATTTAGACATGTATTTAGAATTGACATGACCCATTCTCATGTGCCATAGATGTTGAGTGTCATTTTTAGCTATGAGGCAATGTTCTGTGATGTTTTCTAGGTATAGTTCATATATGTTATTCTTTCTTATACCTTTTAAGATGATGTTTTCGTTGGTGTCTGTTATGAGGCATGCATCATGATTAAAGCTAACATTATAACCTGTGTCACACATTTGACTGATACTTAGTAGGTTATGTTTTAAGCCTTTAACAAGGAGAACGTCTTTGATAAGAGGTTTATCTATGTTACCAATATTACCAATACCAATTATCAAACCTTTGTTGTTATCTCCAAAGGTGACGGTTCCTCCTTCTTTATGATGAAGAACAACAAAAAGGTCTGGATGTCCTGTCATGTGCTTTGAACATCCACTATCTAGTATCCATCTGTTCTTCTTCTTTGGAGCCTGCAAAACATTAAGTAAATCTCTTTTTTGGTACCCAATCGGGTCCTTTTTTGTTAGACTTTGGAACCCATATCCATTTGGATTTGGGTTTGTCTACATCTTTAGAGGAGTTAAAAAAATTACCATTATAATACTCCTTATTTGGTTCAGACGAACCTTTCACAAACGTGGTCTTTTGATTTATACAAGAAGGCTTGTTGAAATGAGAGTAGCCAATGCCATTCTTGTAGAAAGAGACTTTTTGAGAAGATGGGAGTTTATCCAAGTTCTCTTTTCCTTTAGTAAACTTGAAAACCGTTTTCATAAGGTTTTCAGTTTTACTTTTTAATTCTGAAATTTCTACTTGCAGATTTTTAGTCCTGAAGCTGATAGAAGAGATTTCAGAGATAATAAGAAGATTTTTCTTTTTCACTTCACAGTTTTCACTACTGAGTTTTTCATTTTTCTGGGAAAGCTCTAAATTTTTGGATTTTAAAGTTTTATTTTTGAAGCTTAATTTTTTAGATTCTTCAAATAGTTCTTGAAAAGCATCTAGAAGTTCTTCAAAGGAAAAATCAGAAATTTCACTTACAGAGCTTTTGTTTGCCATGAAGCACATGTTTGCAATTTCGGCTTCATCATCACTTGACTCTTCACTGGTGGATGGTTCTGAGTCATCCCATTGAGCATGCAGAGCCTTTTTCTTGAAGAACCTCTTCTTTGGTTCCTCAGTCTTGGACTTTCTTTTGAGAAGGGGACAGTCACGTCTCAAGTGACCTGGCTTATTACACTGATAGCACATGGGATCCTCCTTAGGATCTTTTCTTTCCTTGTGCTTGTTTGGAAGCCGGTTCCTTCTCATGAAGCGCTGAAATTTTCTGGTTAGTAGCGCAATTTCAGATTCTTTATCTGAGTCTTCATTCTCAGATAAAGCTGGGAAGGCTAGAGTTTTCTTTGTTGGTAGTTCTTCTTCCCTTCTTTCTTTCATGTGGACTTCATAGGCCATAAGATTGCCTATTAAGTCGTCTAGAGTAAGCTTAGATAAATCTTGAGCTTCTTCAATAGCTGTAGTCTTTTTCTCCCAATCAGTTGTGAGAGATCTCAAGATTTTCTTCACCTTGTCTGTCTGGAAATATGTTACACCCAGAGATTTCAGATCGTTGGTGATGTTGGTGAATCTGGTAAACATCTCTGTGATGGGTTCATCTTTGTTCATTTTGAACAACTCATATTTTCTGACAAGAGATGAGATTTTGGCTTCTTTCACTTTGTTGGTTGCTTCATGAATAACTTCTAAAGAATGTCAAATATCATATGCAGATTCACATATAGATATTATGTTGAATTCGTTCTGATCAATGGCACAATATAAGGCATTCATAGTCTTTGCATTTAGGTTTGCCATTTTCTTTTCTTCATCAGACCATAAGTTATAGTCTGCGGAAGGAGATGTGTATGGATGCTCAACAATTTTCCATACATGTAAACACCCCAAATTTTCCTCCTCATTCAGTATTCATCGATTTCATGTGTCATTGCTTATCATTGCATGAATTCAGCATATCATTGCATGTCATTGCATAGCATTGCATGACATTGCATGACATTGCATCTCATTTTCGAGATCCAACACTCCTATTTCAAAACATTCAATCCAGATTTGAATTTTAAAGCTTTTATTCCAAAATCAATTTCAAAACCTGGGTTTTTATTCAATACTCTGTCATTTTCCAACCCCAGGACATTATATTTCAAAATATTTTCTCAAGGAAACAATCTGGATTCATTTCAAATTCAAATTTTAATCGATTTCAATTCACAGATGAGACCCATTTAGATGGTGTCGCTTCTGAATGCCTCTATTCATCAAATTTCTCAAATTTTTGAAAGTTTCAGTCCGATCAGGACTCTTGTCTTAGAGTCCTAATCCGGTCAGAAGTCTGGTTTTTAAGTCTGTTTTACTTCCATTCTCAATCTTTTTCGTTTGTTTTCGAAATCTAGGTCATTTCACAGAGTCCAGTTAGTTCAGGACTCTATTTTAGAGTTCGGTCGAGTTAGGAGTCTAACCCTGACTGTGTTTTCTGACTTATTTCATCATTTCTTGATAAAATCTTTTGAAAATTCTTTCATTTAGCTTTTAAAATCTAAAAACTCAGAGTCCTAAGGGTTCAGGACTCTAACCCGGAGTTCCAGTTCGCTTGAGACCCTATTTTCAAAGATCTTAAATTTCAAATGTCAATTTTAACCCCTTTTCAAAGCCATTTTCAGTGTTTATTTCAAAAATGTTCAAAATTCGATGTGGGCCCACTCAGTTGGCACCATATCCAGAGGAATTCTAACTCAGTTAGGACCTTATGCCATTTCAAAAATCCTAATTTTAAGTTTACTTTTGAAAATCTTTTGAAAACTCCTTCAATTTCAAGTTTTAAAATCACTTTTTGAAAAACTCAAGTAGGGCCCACTCGGGGTGGCGCCATATTCGAGTAAGTCAGGGCTAGACTAGGGTTAGTTGATGTCTTGGTTAGTGTTAGAGGTTTAGAAGAGTCAAAACCATTTTGAAAACTCATTTTGAAAATTAGTTTTTAAAACTAGTGTTTTTAAATGTTTTTAAAGGTGTTTTAAAAACCCAAATGTGAAAGATGCCAAGTGGCATCACATTTGGGGGTTTTCTAGGTTTAGTTAGGGGCTAATTAGGGATTAATTAGAATCCCACCTAGGTTAGAAAACCACAAAAAATCGTTGCCTTTAGTGGATTTATTAGAAAGAGTCCTAAAAAATGAAAAACCTCTTAATTAACCCAAATTAAGTGACTTTTTGAAAAACTATAAAAAGGGACCTAAGGGGGGCCAAAAGGAGGGCTCTTTTCTCTCAAATTTTCATGGCCTCTCTCTCCTCTCCAGCACCTCCACCTTCCTCCATTGCAGCTGCAAGCACCAAGGTAATATTTTTAATATTTTTTAGTTTTATTTAATACTTTTTCATGTTTTAAATCAATTTTAGCCATTGGTGTCATCCCCTTCATGGATTAAATCATGGATTCAACCTCAAGAACCATCAAGAATCAGCAAGAACAATCCAAGAAGGTGATCCAACCCTGTTTTGGGTGATTTACAGAGATTTTAATCCATTAGAATTGATTTTAATATGGTTCTTTATATTATTAACCAATAAAATATATGATTTACCCTTTTTAATGGGTTAAATCTATGTTTTAAAGGTGATATCAAATTCCAGCCATTGATTCCCTGTTTTTAATTTATTTTCATGGTTTATTCATGTTTGTTTTACGTTCTACAGCATAAAAATAATTTTTATTTACTGTTTTGTGGTTTATTTTATTTATTTACATTAGTTAATGCATGGTTTTTCAAGTTTCTTAAATTTCTGTGTGTTCTAGGTTTAGAACAGTAAAGATGATGTTATTTCGGATGAAAGCACTCATTGTTTATTTCTGATTTTTTATATGTTGTGCATGCATGAGTTATTGAGTTACTGTAGAAAAATCAGAGGTTTTGGATTTCGGGAACCCTGTCAAAAAATCAGACATCAAATCGGGTTTTTAAAGCTTTAAAATCGTGGTTAAAATCAAGAAGGTAACTTGCTGTTATGATATTTCTCTCATCTTATATCCGATTTTAGATCTGTAAAGTGCTATGGATTCACATTGAGTAGATATGTCTTATGTGAAAGTTTCGGATTTTTTGATCATTGTTTAGTATTTTTCCCTTTTTAGAGAATCTGTTTTTAAATTTAAAGCTCGTTAGGGTTTACCAAAACCCTAATCAGACTTGTGTTAGTCATAAATCCCAAACCACAGATCTGATTTTAGATCTGTAAAAAGTGAGTATTGTTATTTTTCTATCTACTGTTCACCATTAAAATTTCAGAGACTTTTGTTTAGAATTGCTATTTATGTCTGTATTTTCAATCTGGAATAGCTGTTTTAATCCCTGTTAAGAGTGATATATTTTAGCTCAGATTGCCGGAAGGGTTTCTCACTAACCGGAGATGATTTTTCCGATATGTAAATTGGGAAATCTCTGTTTTTCTTCCTAGTTAGTCTCTGTAAAATTTCATAAATTTCCATGGAGATTTGACCCCTGATTCAGGTCTTGGATTGAAACTGGTTGGTGAATTAGGTCAAAAATAGCATATTTTTAGGGTTTAATGCAATTTTCGGATTAATTTAATGTCAAAAAATTTATTTTATAATTCCAATTCGACATTAGGGTTATAAAAAGTACAGGTACCAATTTTTATGGTATTTGGAATCCATTTGATGGCTGAATTAAGCAAATTGCAAAACCGGGTTCCTGAAAGATCCAAAAACACTGCAAAAATCACAAAATTTGTGATATTATTGGATTTTCGTGCATAAGCAAATATTTTTAGGGTTTTATTATGTTCATAAGCATCTTAGGATACTTTAGGTTTAATTTTGTGCTCATTTGATTTCATTTAGTGCATAAAACCTAAGTTTTTACCAAAATCTCTTTTTAAAAACCCTGATTTCAAGGCCATAGTCTTGCTATCGGGGGCAATTTGGTCATTTGACCTAAATTTAGAAATCCCTAACCCTAATTTCATATTTTTAATCATGTCATAGCATATTTGGTTTGGGTTTATTCCATTCAAATTTCAAAATTTGCATTTTATCAAAATATCTTTCTAAAAACCCTAATTTCAAGGCCATAGTCTTGTTATTAGGGGTATTTTGGTCATTTTGACCAAATTTCGAAATTCCATATCTTCTCTTTCATATTTATTCAATTTTATTTCATACTTTATCATTTTTATTTAAGGGAATCAAGGAAGAGGCTTATATCTAGCAAAATCCAACAATTTCCTGATATTGTTGGATAAATCTAGAAAAGCCAACATATTTTCATTAACAAAGTTTTTTAGTTTTGCAGGTACATTGAAGACTTTATTTTTCATGTATTTAAATTTCAATAGTGATGTAATTTGTAATTAAACTTTGGAATAAGAATTTACATTTCCTGTTTAGCTTAGGTTGCATTGCATATAGTTTATTTTTTTAAATAATGTTAATGTGTGATGGATGATGATTCATGCATATTTTTACAAATTCACCATGGTCTACACGAATGGCACATGCACCAGCTTCTATGAAGTTTATAAACTTGGTGGAATTTGTATTTATGGCCATAGTCAGAATATGAATGATACTTAGATTTATGATCTTCACATTAGCCACATTCAGCCTACACTCTTAGGCTAACTTCAAAATGCACTGCATTTCTCAAAAATACAAAAAGTATTTCTCAATTCCTCAAATCCATATTCATTCATTTCATGCATTTGCCAATTCCAATCTCAATTCAAAGAAGTTCATTTTTTCAAAATCCCCTAAGTCTTATAGCAAAATCGATTTTCCCAAAAGCATTGAATTTCAAAGAATATTTCAAGTGTTTTTCAAGTTCATAAACTCAATTTTCCAAGTTATGCAGTCAATTTCAAAGTTTGAAGTTAGAGAAATCAAAATTTTTCTAAGTCTTATTCAAAAATCGGTTTGCCAATGATATTTCAAGTATTTCCCAAATTCCGAATTCAAATTCCCTAAGTTAGAATTTCAATTTCAAAGTTTGAATTCAAAGAATTTCATTTTCTCAAAATTTTCTAAGTCATATGGAGAAATCGATTTTCTCAGAATATGAAAATCTCAAAGTATGTTTCAAGTATTTCTCAAGTTCAAAATTCGAAATTTCAAGTTATATTTTCAAGTTCAAAGTTTGAATTCAGAGAAACCAAGTTTCTCAGAATCGATTTTCACCAAATGTCAAGGATTCCTCAAAATCGATTTTTATTTCTCTCAGAAGTATATTTCAAATCCCAATTCACGATTTTCCAAGATTTACATTTTCTAAATATTTCAATCATTCAAAGCAAACATCATGTTTTCAAAATGTGCATTTTCTGAAAATTCATAGCACATGCCTGATTCTTTGTGCATTTAGAAATTAGAATATGATTTAGACAAGTTGAATAGAGTAGAGCATAAGATTGATCCTTGGTTCAATTACCCCTGTTAAAGGTGGCAGGAACGGTTGAACCTCGTACCGACAGGCGAGTCCCATTCTACGGAATTTTCCCGCATTTTAAAAACGGAGGCGAGTTATTTTCAAAAACTTTTTCAAAGGTCAGTTTGATTCGCAAAAAGTTAAAAATTTTGCGATGATAACAGGTTTTGCGACCGTGATGGGACCTGTCTTTGCCTGATCAATCTAATGCTCTACTTAGTTCAAATTGTCAAAATCGATTTCCATGGAATGTCAGCTTTGCTTTATGATATCATGTGAACCTAGGAGCCTAGACTTGAACCCAGCTGACATGGAATGCATATAGACTAGGTATGGTTTGGTAGGACCATATTGAGGAGAATTATTCATGCTCACATAGACTTAGGTCTAATACAACACTCCTCAATTTAGGAATTGTATGAAAACAATGTTTGCTTCTTCAAATAATTCAAAATTATATCTCTTTAGGACTTAGAGCCTTCTGTTTGATTGCATGTGCTCATGTTTTTCAAAAACCACCCCCACCTATATTGTCCCAGTCTTCACGTTGCTGGGCTCTCTTCCAGAACCATAGTTCGGGACAGAGCCTCACAACTGGACCACCTATTTGGGTGAAAACCCCCCTGCCACGTACCAAGGGCCATAGTCCAACGTATATCGGTAGGTGCTCAAGGATGTTGGAAAACTTGAACCTAGAACCGGAGAAATTGATTTTATGCCACGTACATTGAGCCTTGGCTTGAGTATATAGGCATAACTGGATTGGATACAGTTGATCTGAACCTTAGAGTTAGGATTAAGGTCCTACAGCCATTTCAAAATTTGTGCATCTAGAGTCAGCTTTTAGGGAATGCTGTATGTGCATGCTTGTTTATGCAGATTTTGATTGAATATGTTATTTCCTTTTATTTTCCATATTTTCCTCAATTTTCTAAAATACTAGACGATTTTCTCAAAATTCCCCAATCTATGTCCATGTACTGTCCATGTTTTAAGCCTTGGACGATTTTCAAATACTCCATTTTATGAAATATTAAAACCCTGGACGATTTTCAGGAAATTCCCTTAATTTCCTTCAAAACTCCAGGTGATTTCCCATCTTTCCTTTCTTCTGGATCTCGAATTTCCTGCTTTATTTTTATCCTGCCTGCATTTTTCTCAAATTTCCTGTATTTTCCCAAGTCTTATTCCAATTTCCATTTCTTCCAGTCCGATGACATCCAGTCAGCTTGATTCAGTCTTCCCTGAGGGTCACATCTCCTACGAGGTGCGACAAAGTCTTCCCGAACATCGAGTCCTCAGCACCGGATCTTTCTTTCCCCGGTGGTATTATTCATGGTTCAAGAACTTCTCTCGTATGTTTCCGGACCATCTGGACGAGTGTGGATTGGAACTGGCGTCCGCAGTGGGAAAGCAGACAGTCAACGACAACTTGATCCATGCACTAGCAGAGCGGTGGAATCCGAGCACTTCTACCTTCTGGTTCCCGTGGGGCGAGATGACAGTACTGATGGATGAATTTTCAGAGATTATGGGATTGCCCGAGCCAGCCGGTCAGCCTGGAGATCCATTGGAGAAACAGTTCCTGATTAATGTTAAGGGTCTGGACCCTAAGGATGCATTAGCTCGCATGACAGGACGCAAGTCTTGGCCATTGATTGAAGAAGATCGAAATGAATATGTGGATCTGCTCGAAATCTACAGACAGCATGGGGCATTTGTGGAAGTCAGTTCGTTGTCTAGGACAGCTCAAGAGAGAATTCAGCACGCGATGGTTCTGTGCACGGTGGGATTAGCTTTCTTTCCCGACGGACGAAATTACATAGATATCAAAATAGTTCAGCTTATGAGGAGATGGGGAAGTCGACAGACCAGCCGCCTCTCGATAGCCATGGCCGCACTCGCCTTTCTATACCGAGTGTTGACTCGTTTCGCACTCGGAGAATCTATTCTAGTCGAAGGGTGCACCTATGCCTTGCAGTCTTGGTTCCTCCGACATGTGCCAGTCCGAGCCAGTTCCTTCAGATACAATGGAGGGAAGCTTCTTCCAGTTGCGCGATACCGGTTCTTGATCGACAACCTTCAGGAGGAAGAAGTCGTATGGGACTACTTTGATCGTCAGGAATCACCTCCCAGATACACTTATACTTATGGCAAGCGATTCAAACTACTTGGCCCGTTCTTCTGCGCATACTATCATCCAGAGCGGTGTGTCAGGCAGTTCTCTCAGAGGCAGAAACGCGTAGAGATTCGTCCACTAGCCGGGGTTCTGCCAGAATTCGATCTCGCATCAGATCAGTAGTCCGGAGCATACCATTCTGCCAGACATGGCTGGGATTCCTTTGTCAGTCTTATTATTTTTCCTGGTCCTCGTGTATCTTCTGATTATCTGGAGTGGTGGAAAATTGTCTGTCCCCCTCCCCTCTGTCAAGTGTATTATTGATAAAATCATGTTTTTTCCTCTCTATAAAAATTCATTTATTTTACATTGGTTTGACGACCTCGCTTAGGTAACAAGGCATATTTTCAGTTGTTTATCTTGCAAAGAATAGCAACGCAATTGTCGTAATCCCAGCGACGACTCAATCCCTAGTAATAGGATATTATTTCAATTGTCTACCAAATATCTCAACAAATATTTTCCTCCAAACCAAATTTCCTTCAGAAACCTAACCATCAGTTCTGCCTTACAGAGAGCATCAGTAATATTCAAGAGAACATTTGCGATACCCGATGGTTGATACAAGATCCAGAAAGAAAACCACATCAGTTGAAGGTGTCGCATATTCAGTAGCTTCAGAAGAAGAGATGGACTCACCTCGATCAATCCAGAGTCAGGGTCAGCAGGCGGATGATGGCATCGATCCTCAAATGTATATCATGTTCAAAAAGATGATGACCAAGATGCTGGCAGAACAAGCTGAAGCCAGTGCTCAACAGACTCAGACTAAACAGAAAGATAAGGGTCATGCCGTCAAGAATGTGAAGATCAGTAAAAGGCAGAATCGTCATGAGGAGATGTCTGATGAGTCAGAATCAGCAGATGATACTGACAAAGAGTATGAAAACAAGCAAGAATTCAAAAGGTCGACTCAGGGTCAGGGGTCGGCCTACATATCCAAGAATCAGTCTGTTGACGACCCTACGCAGTCACAACTCAAAGATGTGATGAAAATAGTTAAGGATCTTCAAACTCGTGACAAGGGCAAAAGAGTCTTTACAAGTGAAGACTTCTATGATGGACTGGATGGGGATGATGATCTTGATAATCTCCCCAAGAAATTTATCAAGTTTGATGGTTCGGGTGACCCAAAAGCACATCTCGCCCTATTCTTCGCAGAATGTTCCAGGTTCAAGAGGAACAATCGTGCCTTATTTCTCTGCTTCCCTCGCAGCTTGGAGGGTATTGCGGCAAAGTGGTATTCAGAGCATATCAACCCGATAGAGCTGAAAGAGTTCGATAAAGTGGTCAATTTATTTATTGAGCGCTTTCTATTCAATGCTGAAGCACTCCCGACTCTCAGTCATCTTTGCGGCCTCAAGCAGAAAGAAAACGAGAAGGCCCGAGATTTTATCCACCGATGGAAGTCAGCTTGCAATAAGATGAGAGACCCGATATCGGAAGGGCATGCATTGTCACTAATCTTCAATAATTTTTCACAACCCTTGAAAGGTCTCATTTCCACGGCACTGTCAAAAACCTTCATCGAACTGACAGAACGAGCCGAGTGGCTCGAGCTAAGCATGGAAAATGGAGTTTATGAAGGCTTCATCTTTACACAAGGTAACAATCAGAGTGAGCAGAAGAAGAAGGCTCACTTCACTCTTTCTGCCAATGATAGCAAAAGCAACAAGAAAAATCATGATCACTATTCAGAGGGATCCAAGGGCCAAAAAGGAAAGTTCTCCAACAATGATAGGCCTCTTCAATCTAGTCCTCAGCATAAAGAGAAAGATCAAGAAAAGCCAAAGCGCAAGGATTGGAGTACGGATCGAAAGTTCACCCCTCTGGACCAAACACTAGAGAGTGTTCTGGAATACATGCTTGCAAAAGATATGATCCGTTTACCTAAAGCAGTTGATCCCGCAACAATCATGGGTAGATTCAAAGAAAGATTTTGCAAATTTCATCGGGCAGTAGGGCATGACACTGAGAACTGTTTCGTCCTGAAAAATATCATTCAAGATTGCATCGACAAGAATATCCTTATTGAAGATGAGGAAAATACCAGTCGACCATCCTGAGCGAGTTTTCTAAAAATTGACAATGTCGAGACTATGTCACTTTCATCATTTTGTCATTTTGAAGAGACAATGTAGTCTCAGTTCTTCTATCAATTTGTTATTTCTTTCTTCAATGCATTAATAAATTTGTCAATCTTCCTTATGGCCTGGCGTCATCTTTTATATTCTTCATTTGCAAATGTTTAAATGTCTTCTTATAAGGGGTAACCTTTTTCAAAGTGCCTCTCTGATCAACCAAGAAGCTCATTGTCAGTTTTACCTCGTTATCCTCAGAGAATTCTCATCAAATATCAATTACTTATCCTTTTTTATTCCCCCATTACACTGGGGCATTACTTTGGAAATTGTCTTCAAAACATCCTGTATGCAGGCAAAATCAAACAAATCTCTCATTTTGCACGCATGTGCACCCATTTATATCATTTTACATACATTTGCATTCATTTGCATTTACAGGCATTCATTCGCATTCATCTGCATTTGCATCAAGCTTCCTCGCTCAGGAGAAGGGGTTAATCCTGAAAACAGGCTTTGAAAAGCTAACTATGATGGTCCATTCAAATCATGAACCAAGAATTTTTATTTTCCAAATTCAAAACCCATAAGTTGAACACTTCCTTCTTAAATTGTGATCCTTAGGTTAAATCCCTATGGAATTGATAGTTCGTAGGTCGAACCCCTGCAGAGTCAATGTGATTTGTAGGTTGAATGCCTGTCAAACCAATACGGCTCATAGGTTGAACCCCTTTCGAACCAATCTCGTTCTCAAAAATTTCGATCTGTAGGTTGAAGTCCTCCTGATCCAATATTCTTTACAGTCCTTAGGTCGAACTCCTTTTGGATTGGTATTTTTTAGACATATGATTTGTAGGTTGAAATCCTCCTGATCCACGTTCTTAGGCTGAATCCCTATTGAACCCATGTCGTTCCCAGTGAACCAATGTCGTTCTCAATTGAACCAATGTCGTTCTTAGGCTGAATCCCTATTGAACCCATGTCATTCCCAGTGAACCAATGTCGTTCTTAGGCTGAATTCCTACAGAACCCATATCGTTCCCAGTGAACCAATGTCGTTCTCAATTGAACCAATGTCGTTCTTAGGCTGAATTCCTACAGAACCCATGTCGTTCCCAGTGAACCAATGTCGTTCTCAATTGAACCAATGTCGTTCTTAGGCTGAATTCCTATTGAACCCATGTCGTTCCCAGTGACCCAATGTCGTTCCCAGTGAACCAATGTCGTTCTTAGGCTGAATTTCTACAGAACCCATGTCGTTCCCAGTGAACCAATGTCGTTCTCAATTGAACCAATGTCGTTCTTAGGCTGAATTCCTACAGAACCTATGTCGTTCTCAGTGAACCAATGTCGTTCTCAATTGAACCAATGTCGTTCTTAGGCTGAATCCCTACAGAACCCATGTCGTTCCCAGTGAACCAATGTCGTTCTCAATTGAACCAATGTCGTTTTTAGGCTGAATCCCTATTGAACCCATGTCGTTCCCAGTGAACCAATGCCGTTCTCAATTGAACCAATGTCGTTCTTAGGCTGAATCCCTATTGAACCCATGTTGTTCCCAGTGAACCAATGTCGTTCTCAATTGAACCAATGTCGTTCTTAGGCTGAATTCCTACAGAACCCATGTCGTTCCCAGTGAACCAATGTCGTTCCCAGTGAACCATTGTCGTTCTTAGGCTGAATTCCTACAGAACCCATGTCGTTCCTAGTGAACCAATGCCGTTCTCAATTGAACCAATGTCGTTCTTAGGCTGAATCCCTATTGAACCCATGTTGTTCCCAGTGAACCAATGTCGTTCTCAATTGAACCAATGTCGTTCTTAGGCTGAATTCCTACAGAACCCATGTCATTCCCAGTGAACCAATGCCGTTCTCAATTGAACCAATGTCGTTCTTAGGCTGAATCCCTATTGAACCCATGTTGTTCCCAGTGAACCAATGTCGTTCTCAATTGAACCAATGTCGTTCTTAGGCTGAATTCCTACAGAACCCATGTCGTTCCCAGTGAACCAATGCCGTTCTAAATTGAACCAATGTCGTTCGTAGGCTGAATACCTACAGAACCCATGTCGTTCCCAATGAACCAATGTCGTTCCCAGTGAACCAATGTCGTTCTTAGGCTGAATTCCTACAGAACCCATGTCGTTCCCAGTGAACCAATGTCGTTCTCAATTGAACCAATGTCGTTCTTAGGCTTAATACCTATCGAACTCATGTTGTTCCCAGTGAACCAATGTCATTCTCAATTGAACCAATGTCATTCTTAGGATGAATCCCTACAGAACCCATGTCGTTCCCATTGAACCAATGTCGTTCTCAATTGAACCAATGTCGTTCTTAGGCTGAATACCTATCGAACTCATGTTGTTCCCAGTGAACCAATGTCATTCTCAATTGAACCAATGTCATTCTTAGGATGAATCCCTACAGAACCCATGTCGCTTCCAGTAGACCAAATCACAATTTTGATCTCCAGGTCATCCAATATCCTATTTCCAATTTCTGAGTCTCTCCTTTGGGGAAAGGAGAAGAGAATCTAGCCACGGATGTGTCATTTAGATCTCAAGTGATTTCTTTCACCAAGGATTTCAGGAATATTTTGCCAATTTGTCATGAAAAATAGTTGTTGATCTCAAAATCTTTACTGCATAAAAATTGTATCTCAGAATACCTTCAGTATTACTTCCGAAGTGACAACGCTTTTGCGAAAAAGGATTCAAAATTCAAAATCTTTCTATTGGCCAACCAAAAGGATGAAGAATAAATCCGCGATATGGCCAGCAAAGAAAATTCAATGTTGTTGCAAAGCCATGAGTGATTGATATTGATCGCAGTCAATGGCACATTTTTAAAGACCATTCTTGAAAAATAAAGCAGTCGAAATATCCTGGGTGATACAGAAAAATCCATACCATCTCTACATCTCCTCCATCACCTAAGCTGCAATTAAATATCTGCAAAAGGGATCTCTCAACTGTCGTCAAGATGAAGGCGAATTAGACGAGTCGACCCCCGGGGCCAAAGAAGATTTGGATCATCTCTAAGATGACGGAGTTTGTGACGGATCCTTCCAGGGAAAGTTCAGATCACCGTCGAGATGAAGGCGAGTGTGATGAGCCTACCGACAAACCCTAAAAGATATTTAATTTCTGCTATCATCAAGAGATTCCCAACCAATGAGCTAATAACCGTCAATATAATCCCTGAGAGAGAAGAAGGGTCGGAACATCTCTGAGATGAAGGAGTTTGTGACGTACCCTTCCAAAAAAAATAAAGAGAGAAAAGCCAGGACATCTCCAAAATGAAGGATGATGTAATTCCCAAAAAATACAAGAGAGCTTCAATTCTGTCAAAAAAGAGTGCAGAAAGATAATCATGAGAAAAGAATCCCAGGATATCAGACTGCCGAATCTATGATGAATTTTCTTTAATTTTGTGAAATTCTTTTATCAATATCCTTTCGCTAATAGCTCTCGCAATATCAAGAATACATTCTTTTCCGTCCATATCAATGAAATTGATAGCCTCCTTGAAGGAAAGTCAATTGCAGGTAATTTGAATTCGAATCTTGATTCTACAAAGTTAAGTCCAATTGGAGGTAATACTTCAGGTAGAAAAGAGGGAATATTTTTCATATATATATGTGCTTATTATTCTTGAATTAACTACAATTTTTATCTTATTGGCAATCTTTTCAAGTTATCCCGACATGAAGTGAGAGCTTGATGTCTATTTTGATGTATCCAGGCGTTGTTGTTATCCCTTTTAGGATCGGATGACGGGAGTTGTCCAAGATCCTTCCCTTCTTGTTTTGATCCGAGTGCCTGGGCTCTCAGATTCGCACACTTCCCTGTGCTCCCCACTATCCCACCATAGACATTTCCCGTTCAGGTTAAGGGTTAAACCTGAATTTTCCGCAAAAGGTCATCTGTCTTAAAAGCCATTCAGTCTTAGCAATGAGACGTCCAAGATCAATCCCTTTTCAAGCTTTAGGGAACCCAATTTCCTTCCTTTTGCAAAACCCCTATCGGATTCATTGTGCGGAAATCCGAAGGTTCCATCACGATCTCTTCTTTCGAGGATTCCGTCCATTTTCTGCCCAATCAGGTTAAGGGTACAAACCTGAGCCTCCTTTGATGAGGTATTCCATTTTCTGCCCAATCAGGATAAGGGTACAAACCTGAGCCTCCTTTGATGAGGTATTCCATTTTCTGCCCAATCAGGATAAGGGTACAAACCTGAGCCTCCTTTGATGAGGTATTCCATTTTTTAACCCGATCAGGTTAAGGGTACAAACCTGAGCCTCCTTTGAAGAGGTATTTCATTTTCAACCTAATCAGGATAAGGGTACAAACCTGAGCCTCCTTTGATGAGGTATTCCATTTTCATTTCCCGGTCAGGTTAAGGGTCAAACTTGAGCTTCGTTTCTACACGAGGTATTTTCTGTCCCATCCAGGTTAAGGGCAAAACCTGAATCTCACTTCTTTTCAAAGCAAAATTTTCTCCTTATTCTTCATTTTATATCTATCATCATCACTTGAACTAATTCTTTCATACCCAGTCAGATTCATCTAACTGGGGCATTTTTATGATCCAAATTTGGTGTGTTTTCTTTGTCACTAAGCTCGGCTTTCAACCGGCTTAGCAGCAAAGAGGGGCATCTGTAAACACCCCAAATTTTCCTCCTCATTCAGTATTCATCGATTTCATGTGTCATTGCTTATCATTGCATGAATTCAGCATATCATTGCATGTCATTGCATAGCATTGCATGACATTGCATCTCATTTTCGAGATCCAACACTCCTATTTCAAAACATTCAATCCAGATTTGAATTTTAAAGCTTTTATTCCAAAATCAATTTCAAAACCTGGGTTTTTATTCAATACTCTGTCATTTTCCAACCCCAGGACTTTATATTTCGAAATATTTTCTCAAGGAAACAATCTGGATTCATTTCAAATTCAAATTTTAATCGATTTCAATTCACAGATGAGACCCATTTAGATGGTGTCGCTTCTGAATGCCTCTATTCATCAAATTTCTCAAATTTTTGAAAGTTTCAGTCCGATCAGGACTCTTGTCTCAGAGTCCTAATCCGGTCAGAAGTCTGGTTTTTAAGTCTGTTTTACTTCCATTCTCAATCTTTTTCGTTTGTTTTCGAAATCTAGGTCATTTCACAGAGTCCAGTTAGTTCAGGACTCTATTTTAGAGTTCGGTCGAGTTAGGAGTCTAACCCTGACTGTGTTTTTTGACTTATTTCATCATTTCTTGATAAAATCTTTTGAAAATTCTTTCATTTAGCTTTTAAAATCTAAAAACTCAGAGTCCTAAGGGTTCAGGACTCTAACCCGGAGTTCCAGTTCGCTTGAGACCCTATTTTCAAAGATCTTAAATTTCAAATGTCAATTTTAACCCCTTTTCAAAGCCATTTTCAGTGTTTATTTCAAAAATGTTCAAAATTCGATGTGGGCCCACTCAGTTGGCACCATATCCAGAGGAATTCTAACTCAGTTAGGACCTTATGCCATTTCAAAAATCCTAATTTTAAGTTTACTTTTGAAAATCTTTTGAAAACTCCTTCAATTTCAAGTTTTAAAATCACTTTTTGAAAAACTCAAGTAGGGCCCACTCGGGGTGGCGCCATATTCGAGTAAGTCAGGGCTAGACTAGGGTTAGTTGATGTCTTGGTTAGTGTTAGAGGTTTAGAAGAGTCAAAACCATTTTGAAAACTCATTTTGAAAATTAGTTTTTAAAACTAGTGTTTTTAAATGTTTTTAAAGGTGTTTTAAAAACCCAAATGTGAAAGATGCCAAGTGGCATCACATTTGGGGGTTTTCTAGGTTTAGTTAGGGGCTAATTAGGGATTAATTAGAATCCCACCTAGGTTAGAAAACCACAAAAAATCGTTGCCTTTAGTGGATTTATTAGAAAGAGTCCTAAAAAATGAAAAACCTCTTAATTAACCCAAATTAAGTGACTTTTTGAAAAACTATAAAAAGGGACCTTAGGGGGGCCAAAAGGAGGGCTCTTTTCTCTCAAATTTTCGTGGCCTCTCTCTCCTCTCCAGCACCTCCACCTTCCTCCATTGCAGCTGCAAGCACCAAGGTAATATTTTTAATATTTTTTAGTTTTATTTAATACTTTTTCATGTTTTAAATCAATTTTAGCCATTGGTGTCATCCCCTTCATGGATTAAACCATGGATTCAACCTCAAGAACCATAAAAAATCAGCAAGAACAATCCAAGAAGGTGATCCAACCCTGTTTTGGGTGATTTACAGAGATTTTAATCCATTAGAATTGATTTTAATATGGTTCTTTATATTATTAACCAATAAAATATATGATTTACCCTTTTTAATGGGTTAAATCTATGTTTTAAAGGTGATATCAAATTCCAGCCATTGATTCCCTGTTTTTAATTTATTTTCATGGTTTATTCATGTTTGTTTTACGTTCTACAGCATAAAAATAATTTTTATTTACTGTTTTATGGTTTATTTTATTTATTTACATTAGTTAATGCATGGTTTTTCAAGTTTCTTAAATTTCTGTGTGTTCTAGGTTTAGAACAATAAAGATGATGTTATTTCGGATGAAAGCACTCATTGTTTATTTCTGATTTTTTATATGTTGTGCATGCATGAGTTATTGAGTTATTGTAGAAAAATCAGAGGTTTTGGATTTCGGGAACCCTGTCAAAAAAATCAGACATCAAATCGGGTTTTTAAAGCTTTAAAATCGTGGTTAAAATCAAGAAGGTAACTTGCTGTTATGATATTTCTCTCATCTTATATCCGATTTTAGATCTGTAAAGTGCTATGGATTCACATTGAGTAGATATGTCTTATGTGAAATTTTCGGATTTTTTGATCATTGTTTAGTATTTTTCCCCTTTTAGAGAATCTGTTTTTAAATTTAAAGCTCGTTAGGGTTTACCAAAACCCTAATCAGATTTGTGTTAGTCATAAATCCCAAACCACAGATCCGATTTTAGATCTGTAAAAAGTGAGTATTGTTATTTTTCTATCTGCTGTTCACCATTAAAATTTCAGAGACTTTTGTTTATAATTGCTATTTATTTCTGTATTTTCAATCTGGAATAGCTGTTTTAATCCCTGTTAAGAGTGATATATTTTAGCTCAGATTGCCGGAAGGGTTTCTCACTAACCGGAGATGATTTTTCCGATATGTAAATTGGGAAATCTCTGTTTTTCTTCCTAGTTAGTCTCTGTAAAATTTCAAAAATTTCCATGGAGATTTAACCCCTGATTCAGGTCTTGGATTGAAACTGGTTGGTGAATTAGGTCAAAAATAGCATATTTTTAAGGTTTAATGCAATTTTTGGATTAATTTAATGTCAAAAAATTATTTTTATAATTTCAATTCGACATTAGGGTTATAAAAAGTACAGGTACCAATTTTTATGGATTTTGGAATCCATTTGATGGCTGAATTAAGCAAATTGCAAAACTGGGTTCCTGAAAGATCCAAAAACACTGCAAAAATCACAAAATTTGTGATATTATTGGATTTTCGTGCATAAGCATATATTTTTAGGGTTTTATTATGTTCATAAGCATCTTAGGATACTTTAGGTTTCATTTTGTGCTCATTTGATTTCATTTAGTGCATAAAACCTAAGTTTTTACCAAAATCTCTTTTTAAAAACCCTGATTTCAAGGCCATAGTCTTGCTATCGGGGGCAATTTGGTCATTTGACCTAAATTTCGAAATCCCTAACCCTAATTTCATATTTTTAATCATGTCATAGCATATTTGGTTTGGGTTTATTCCATTCAAATTTCAAAATTTGCATTTTATCAAAATATCTTTCTAAAAACCCTAATTTCAAGGCCATAGTCTTGTTATTAGAGGTATTTTGGTCATTTTGACCCCAATTTCGAAATTCCATATCTTCTCTTTCATATTTATTCAATTTTATTTCATACTTTATCATTTTTATTTAAGGGAATCAAGGAAGAGGCTTATATCTAGCAAAATCCAACAATTTCCTGATATTGTTGGATAAATCTAGAAAAGCCAACATATTTTCATTAACAAAGTTTTTTAGTTTTGCAGGTACATTGAAGACTTTATTTTTCATGTATTTAAATTTCAATAGTGATGTAATTTGTAATTAAACTTTGGAATAAGAATTTACATTTCCTGTTTAGCTTAGGTTGCATTGCATATAGTTTATTTTTTTAAATAATGTTAATGTGTGATGGATGATGATTCATGCATATTTTTACAAATTCACCATGGTCTACACGAATGGCACATGCACCAGCTTCTATGAAGTTTATAAACTTGGTGGAATTTGTATTTATGGCCATAGTCAGAATATGAATGATACTTAGATTTATGATCTTCACATTAGCCACATTCAGCCTACACTCTTAGGCTAACTTCAAAATGCACTGCATTTCTCAAAAATACAAAAAGTATTTCTCAATTCCTCAAATCCATATTCATTCATTTCATGCATTTGCCAATTCCAATCTCAATTCAAAGAAGTTCATTTTTTCAAAATCCCCTAAGTCTTATAGCAAAATCGATTTTCCCAAAAGCATTGAATTTCAAAGAATATTTCAAGTGTTTTTCAAGTTCATAAACTCAATTTTCCAAGTTATGCAGTCAATTTCAAAGTTTGAAGTTAGAGAAATCAAAATTTTTCTAAGTCTTATTCAAAAATCGGTTTGCCAATGATATTTCAAGTATTTCCCAAATTCCGAATTCAAATTCCCTAAGTTAGAATTTCAATTTCAAAGTTTGAATTCAAAGAATTTCATTTTCTCAAAATTTTCTAAGTCATATGGAGAAATCGATTTTCTCAGAATATGAAAATCTCAAAGTATGTTTCAAGTATTTCTCAAGTTCAAAATTCGAAATTTCAAGTTATATTTTCAAGTTCAAAGTTTGAATTCAGAGAAACCAAGTTTCTCAGAATCGATTTTCACCAAATGTCAAGGATTCCTCAAAATCGATTTTTATTTCTCTCAGAAGTATATTTCAAATCCCAATTCACGATTTTCCAAGATTTACATTTTCTAAATATTTCAATCATTCAAAGCAAACATCATGTTTTCAAAATGTGCATTTTCTGAAAATTCATAGCACATGCCTGATTCTTTGTGCATTTAGAAATTAGAATATGATTTAGACAAGTTGAATAGAGTAGAGCATAAGATTGATCCTTGGTTCAATTACCCCTGTTAAAGGTGGCAGGAACGGTTGAACCTCGTACCGACAGGCGAGTCCCATTCTACGGAATTTTCCCGCATTTTAAAAACGGAGGCGAGTTATTTTCAAAAACTTTTTCAAAGGTCAGTTTGATTCGCAAAAAGTTAAAAATTTTGCGATGATAACAATACAGCAAAATCTATGGACTTGAGAAATATAGCCATTCAGCACTTCCAGTATCCATAGTTGGAGCCGTTGAAGAAAGGAGGACGAGATGCATGTTGACCTTCAATATCACGAGCATAAGAGGTAGATGCCATTTGTGCTGGAAGACTTGTTATGTCGAATCCAGCAAACCTTCTCTGATACCAAATGAAATTCCACTAGAGGGGGGGTGAATAGTGAAATATGATAAAGATCGATAAAATAAAATAATCAGGCAATAAGGCACAACACATAAAACACAGAATTTATACTGGTTTGGTCAGTACCCAGACCTATATCCAGTCCCCAAGCAAACCACTTGAGCTTTCCACTATAACATCCGAGTCACCGAATAAATAGTACAACACCTTCTTCCTCAGAGGTCTTCTTCTCTCAACAGAGAAGGGGCACACCCTCTTCCACAGAGGTCTTCTTCTCTCAACAGAGAAGGACAACACCCTCTTTCTCAGAGGTCTACTTCTTTCAACAAAGAAGGAATACAGTGAATAACAGAAAGTTACAATACTTCCTATAGAACCTTCAGAATGATATGAATGCACGAATGAAGGATTCTCAGAATGTTCTGTTTGTCACTCAGAGGATACTCTTTGTCAAATAGCTGGACTTGACTTTTTCTCTTTTCTTTCTTTTCTTTTTCTCTTTCTTTTTCAAGGCTCTCTTTTCAAATAATGAATAGAATTTTTCTCGTTGTAAGCTCACACGTCTATTCCATTCCATGTTGAATAGTTTATTTGAGTGTGTTTATATACTTTTAAAAAAGTAGTCGTTACATTTTGAAATCGTAGCCTTTTTTAAATGTGAAATGTTATGTCATTTCAAAAATATCTTTTAGAGAAATTCGAGAATGGCTTTTTCCATAAAAGTAAAATATAGGGTACACTAGTCATTGTAATATTTTAGGTAATACATATTTTATGTAAAAAGTCTATTTCTTACAATAGTACATTGAACGTTGGATTGTAGTTTTGTTTTTATTCTAATTAATGATTTGAGGTACATAAGTACTTCTTTACTTTAAATGAGTATAAGTACAATGAGTGCTTTGAGATATTTATTTGTACATAGTCATGTCAAGTGTTTTCTTTATGTTGTGTTTTTCAAAGTCTTCAGAGAGAATGAGGACTACAAGAAAGTCGACATTCTTGAGAAGGATATTTAACAAGGATTTTTTTTTACAGGAGGTATTGATTGCTTGTACAAAGAGAATGATGACTTCAAGTAAGTCGATATTCTATGGTTTTCTAAAAAGGTAACTAGAGTCTTTTCAAAAAACCTTTATTATATTTGTTTTCTTTGTGTAGCCGATTTTCATGTTTTGTCTTTTACCCATATTTGAAATCATTTCTTTAAAGAAGGTAACTAGAGTCTTTTCAAAAACATATTATATTTGTTTTCTTTGTGTAGCCGATTTTCATGTTTTGTCTTTTACCCATATTTGAAATCATTTCTTTAAAGAAGCTAACTAGAGTCTTTTCAAAAACATATTATATTTGTTTTTCTCTATGTAGCCGATTTTATGTTTTGTCTTTTTCCAACATTTCTTTTCATGTTGTCTTGTATATAATGTAAGGTACAATTATTACATGTCAAAATATTTTTTTCATAAAGGGTTGTAAGAAGGTACAATTATTAGTTTTCAAAAAGGAGCTTTTTGAAACTATCGTATACTTTTATGATATAGTTTTTATGAATGAGTATGTAATATGCAATATGCAATATGCAATATGCATGTTCCTGAAGGTTCTGTTACATATAACTCTAAAGAAGAAAAAAATCTTCATCTTGAGGTAGCCGATCTCTTCAGTTGAACTTTAGGAATGCATGGCTCATCAAGCTTTTTCTTCAAGGAGTATGATTGCACTAGTTGTACTTGAACAGGAAGTCTCCATCCTTTTTGGGTGAGATATCCTTGCATCAAATACTCGTTAGATTTATGGCAAAACATATTCAGTCATAATATAACATTTTTCAAGAGGACATATTATCATATCATATACAATCAAATACGACAGTGTATCATATTATGTGACATCAAAACAGAGTTTCTCAACATTTGTCACGTAAAGCGTGACTCACAAACAGTGCCAAGGTTCATAACCCATACATTACAAACATAAGCGAGTTCATCTCGCTAACAACTTGCCAAGGAGTTCCAAGGTCGCTTAAGTCATGCACGACTGCAATATCCATAGACTAAATCACATAAGTTTCATACGACTGCAATATCCATAGTGCACCCCAAGGCATAACAAGCACGATTATGCCCACGTTCCTTAGGTGACCAACAATCAAGATTCACTAACATGAGTTAGCAATTGCATTTATTATCTAAATGTTGTTGTGCTATGCGTGTGTGTCTGTGTGCATGTCACTCCAATACCATCGGAAACCACACCACAACCAAGTGTCAACATATGTAAATATACAAGTTGCTTTGATTCGTGCAAGATGAAAGAAAAGCCATAGTTATTTAAATGCATTGAAGAAGGTAATACTTGTACGCATTTCGCACTTCATAACAAAACAAACACAAGTGCGAGAAGGCTAAGTCCACATGATCATATCGATGACATTAACAATTAGTAGCGCACATAAGACTATATATGATTATAAATTGCTTTGGCAACCAAGCGCTCTTGCCTGTAACTTAATGCATCAAAACCATAGTGTTATTGGGGCATTGACCCTGTGCCGTGAAGACACACATGCAGCCGCATGAGCTGCAGTCCGAGTGCTAATGAGGCAACATGAAGAAGACCTTGGGGTATTGGACCCCGTGCTGCGAACACACATGCAGCCCATGGCTCTACCAAAAACAAGCAACGGGGGCACAGGCCCACGACCCGCACCCAGCTGCGTCCACTCGCTGCAGCCAAGCTGCAGCAACCCCAAACAATCAGCCTTTAGCTGGTCACCATGATGAGCCCTTAACTGAAAATGGGTTCGGTTAGGGGCCTCTAGCAGGTCTAAAAGAAAAGAGTGACTGAACCCCATGAACCCACATTGGGTTCAGCACACAAATCGGACCAGGTCTGGACCGATGGGCCCAGACCAAAAAGAGGGCGCACTCACTTGTGCACGGTCTGGACCAATTGGTCCAGACCCAGCTGGCTACAATCAGCACCGAAAAAAGGTGGGGTGCAGGCCTACTGCCTGCACACAGCTGCAGCTGCAAGGCTGCAACCAAGGCGAAAACAAAAATTCAAAAGCAAAAGGGCTTAAGGCCCAACCTGGGTGGGCTGGGCTCGGCCAGGGCCTATGACAGGTCTTGACCGAGTTCGATCTAGACCATGTCAAGCCAAAAATGCGACCAACCCTTTAGCCACCCCATGGGCTCGACTCAAGGGCGTCGTCAACAACCGGGAAGGGGAAAAAGGCATCCAGGCTGTCCCAGTTGTGGTCGGCCTGGGGGTCACCCGAAGGCAGAGGTGCGTCCAGAAATTTCTGGATGCCCAAACAGAAAATAAAGGGTGGAAGGGCGAATGTGGCTCAGCCCAACCTACCCTAGGGCTGACCCAACTGCAATCGGTCTGAGCTAACCCTGCTGAAACGTGTCCAGCATGCAACAAAAATAAAAACAATTGAAAATGAAAAAGCTTGATGCACATAGAGTCGCGGCTCGACCTGTTTGGCCAAAACCAGCGGCACCCTCAAACGGGCTAACCCGCATGAGCTGGGTTTGCTGGCTATGTGCCACCCGTGGCCTCCTTGCCACCCGCAACAAGGCATTAGAAAAACCTTGCTGCTACAACTAAACCATGCAAGAACAAATTTGAAGCTTTTGAGGGAAAAGGCAAGGCTAAAACGTTTCCTTGTAAACCCATTTTACCAATGCTAAGACGAGGTTCAAAAAGTACCAATAATCCGGCAAACACGAAGAACTGTGTGGCCTTAAGCTATAATGCCAATATTGCATGAGGAATAAGCTTAAAAACATACTTAATCAAACATTCATAATACATGCCACACATTTCGTAAACCACATAATGAGAATGAGGAAGGAATGGTAATGCTCAATTTGCAAGCCAAGGTAGAACCTTGCTTCAACAAAATCTACAAAAGACATAGGGAGGGAGGTGTCTCACCTTCACGACTTTGACTCAACTAAGGAGATGAAGAAGGAGGTGCTCACTGTGGTGCCCCAAACCCCGACCTTGGTAAACTTGGAATTTTCAGTGATTTTTTTTTTTTTGAAAGGGTTTAAGTAGAAAACCAACGGAAAGCAAGTGTGAGAAAAATGACAAAGTCGCAAGTCTGAGCGGCCACTACAGATAAGTGCAACAAGTGGAAACAGTGTAACCAACAGTGTGTACAAAAGTGTAGCTGTAAAGTAAAACGGGGAAACATCCCAACAGTTTAAGAATTTAAAAAAGTGAGTACAAAAGTACAAAACTGGGAATATATCCCAATAATAATAAAAATCCCAAAAAAACCACTGGGCACAGGATCTGCAGGTCAAGTGTGTGTGTGGGTCCTCAGAGCCTCCACCGTGTATCACCGCATCCGCACTACAACTGTTCGTCACCTACATCCCCATGAAACGGGGTCAGTTCTCTTGCAAGGTGGTGAAGAAACAACCATAAGCGTGTATAAATATACCATCTACACAGGAAAAATAGGAAAAGCTAACAAGTGTAAGTGCCTGTGTCAGGTAAGTGCAAAGTGACATGTACTAGTCAACAGGCTACTATAACAGGGTAAACAGGTATCTAAAACAACGAACTGAGCAGCAAGTAACTAAAGAAGCAACAGTAACTGTAAGGCAAAGTGCTCAAGGTAGTAACAACTGTAACAAGTGCTGAGCAGCAAAGTAACCAACTAACAGCTGAACAAGAAAAAGCAGCTGGAGTAAAGTCCACAGCACAAGCAACTACAGTAAGTCAGCTGATTGGTTAGTCTTTAAGTTCTTCTGATTACTCCTTCGGGTACGCAAAGGAAACCTCACATTCTGTGAGACATGCACCCGGCATCTGTTATTAATTGTCTAGTGGTGGTAACCGGGGAAGCTACAGACCGAGTCAACCTCATGCGAGCAGCACACGGCTAGGAGAAAACACTCGCATAGGCAAGGATTGCAATCCATACTACTGCAGTAGTGAGGTCCTAACAAGGCAACCTCGACCTCCCTGACTCTGAGTGACTGGAGGCCAAAGGACGCTACATTTCCTGTCAAACACGTGTCGTAGTAACGACAATTCACTCAGGGTTGTACCATCCACCCTCTCCCGAGGTGAACCATTTTGTGAATGGGGCGAAGCAGGTTTATCTTTCTTAAGGCTCATGTTCAATCATACCTCACAACGAGGAATCTGCCTCGTGGTCCCCGCAGGGTACGCAAAAACGAGGACTTGGCCTGCCCATCCACGTGCTCAGCCTCACACGGCCAACGGAGCACACTGCTCGTGAAAGCAGTCAAAACACCATATTATTTTGTTTCTGTTTAGGGTATATCACACAAGAGTCCACACAACACAAAGACCACTGCCCGAAGACTCCAACTGAGTCCACAACAAAACATTTCACTATTCATACCCTTTGGTGTTCAATTTTCTTTCTTTTCATTTCATAAGGTAAGTGCACCTAATGCGCTTACCAATGCCTCAGTGATGTACCTCCTCAGGGTACACACTACTCAATAACAGTGTCAGGATGTGCTAAGTGCAAAGTGAAGGAATATCACAGGTTTTTATCTTTTACACAAGTATAAACAACAGAGGTATCACATGATATTAAACTGCACTATATTGCATACTTCAGTGTTATGATTGCATTTAACAATATTCTCATACGTGGTTAAACGCACTTACATGTTTATGGTAAAATCTAGGATATTCTTGTCTTATGGGAACAACATTAGCTATTTTCACGGTATGGGGAGCCGTGCCTGCGGACCCGACAAAGAGATATTGAACCACTTGTGATTTTAAATCAACGAAGTCTCTAAGTTCTTGGATTTACAAAAATGTTCAACAGCACACCTTTCTAGTCTGTCGAATGCAAAGCAAGACATAAGGGTTTTCCCTATGCGATACGACGCGCATACGTGTCACAAGTGATTTCTGGAATTAACCCATCTAATGGGTATTACACTGGCATTACCACGGTTAGGGGTTTCGTGCCCTCGGACCCGAAACAAACCGTTTGCCAAAACGAATGTAAGACAACACTGGGTAACTCAAACTTAGTTCGGAGTGTGGAGTCATTCAAGAAATTACTTGGACAGGACACTGGAGCATAGTACGTCCATTCGGTTACACCGAAATGATCATCATGTGCTTATATATATATATATATATACATATTTACATGCGTATCTATGTTTAGAACATATTCAAGGTTCCACCTTCATATACGTATATTCACGTATACTTGTACACATTCATACCTAGATACATATATTTATATATATATATATATATATATATATATATATATATATATATATATATATATATATATATATATATCAAAAATAAGCAACCCAAGGCATACACTCATGCCAAAACTTAACCGGGGTGCGAGGATGGTGCGAAGCACTACTAAGGCTAGCTCGAACCTAATAGAACCAACCTATAGTAGGCTCGCTCTTGTTTAAACGGGGAAGAAGGTTGGCAGCCACAATATGGCATAAACGAGGCTGCGAGGGTGCCAACTCGAGGATCTGCACACTTGCTGCAGAAAAGAAAACCCGACTAAACATTGGTCTGGTCCTTTTGACCACGCCAACATGCTGACATAAGGGATTCTGGTCCCACGCTTGGTTCGGACCAGACTGTCACAAAGATTTGGTTAAGCTGAATCAAGTAGCCGCCAAGGGTCTAACCGGTTAACCTTGTGAAAGAGGTGCCAAAGGTGGGTCAAGGGGTCTGGTCCCTAGGACCCGACATCTACTACAGCAAGCTAAGGTCTGAACTTTTCAGTTCAGACCAGAGCCCATAGAGGCTCAGCCGAAACAGGAGGCCCGGGGTGTCCAGCACCAAGTGGCTGACACCCGGCTTCAACATGGATGAGCTGCGGCTAGCACTTGGTGCTAGCTGGGCTGTCGATTGGTTCAGTTTTGAACCTTGGTTTATACCTGCACCCACTAGGTGCTAACAGAATGCTAAAGGTTCACAACACCCAAGGGATGCGCACCCAGCCCCAGCCAAAGAGGTAAATCGAGCTGGGCCCAAACTCGCACCCAACCGGTCGAACCGGGCTATGGTGCTGGTTTGAACCCCAGGTTCAGACCGGCACCCAGCCAAGCGAAGGCTCGAGAAAAAATGAAACCCAACTGAACCATCTAGGATCGTTACACAAAAGCATTTTTATAAAATATATAGTTTTTTTTTTGGCTGGTGCTGGGCGCACAGGCCACCTGCATGGCGCCCAGCTCCAGCTATGGCGCAAGTGGGTTGGCAAAAAGGGTCTGGTCCGCGGGACCAGAGCCTAAGGGCTCGGTTCATAGACGTCCAGGAGGCATTGGGCGCATGCTCAAGCCAGCCTCAACCCCCAAGCTGGTCCGGTTAGTCAAGCACCAACCAAGAGAACCGACCAGAGAAAAAAAAAAAAGAAAGACAAAACAAAGAAAGAGGAAAAATACAAAAAGCATGTAAAAAAAAAAAAGGGGTGCTGGGTGTGGGCTGGAAGAGCTCAGCTCGATCCTTCACACCAGCATGCTTCCCAAGACCCCGGGAGCGCCGAAAACCCAACCACCAAAATGACAGGCACCACTGGAAGCACTTCAAGGTAGGATGAGAAAAAGAACATAAGAAAAAGGGCAACCAATATTGCTGTTATAAAAGAAACGACATGTATAAGCTACAACAACCCACAATGTGCTAAGAGAGAGATTTAAGAGCCAAACATTGACAATAGGAGTTCTAAATCAACTAACCCACCTTGAGATTGCATGCATGTGTGCTAAGGAAAAACGAAAATGCATTTAGAAAAGAGAGGAAGGAAATCGATTACCCAACATGCAGCCATTAGAACAATGAAAACTAACATGAACACCCATAGATAAAGTACTTTTTCTAGAGCTAATCCACCTCTTTGAAGCATGCACGCATGGAGTGCATTGTTTCGTGGGTTTAATATATACCGAAATCCTTGAATAAAAAAAAAAAGAGGAAATATTGAAACTTCACCTTGGTTGGAGAGGGAAGGAAGTGTTAGTTGCAGCTCTCTCCCCCAAGAGACACTCACGGCTGGAAGTAGGAGACAAGAGAGGAGAGAGGGTCCTATGAACAATCGCCCAACAAGAGAGGGGCCCTTTTTTTTTCTAAGGGTTTTATAAAGGTTTGCTTAGGGTTGGACGGCTAGGATCATTCCCTCCAAGATGGAGGGATGGGGAGCTCCATGCCTCCCCACAACCAATGGATGTCATGCATTTAAAAAGTTTTAGAAATTTTTCAAAAATGCCATTTTGTAAAGCCATTAAACTTTGAACAAATTACAAGGGGGCGCCCTTGGCTGCCACCCAACTAGCCCAATCAATTCTAAGCATTTGAAAACATTCAAAAACTTTTCAAAAATGCCATGGGGCGCCAGCCCCATGCTTCCCTTTTGGAAATGGCGCCCCTCATGATGGCCTTCAAGCTCCATCATGAGGTTTTGGAAATGATACATGGCCAATAGAGGCCTAAGCTTTAAATCCATGCAAAAACCTTTTAAAAATTGTCATCCAGCTAGTCAGCCTTGACCAGCTGGTCAACCAAGGACATGGAAATCCACTATAGGGGTCGTCCATGGGTCTCGGATCCACTAGGTGCTCCAGATCCAAAACCAAAACCGCATAAATGGCTGGAACTACACCACACTCACACTCACACACACGTTGGAGAAGAAGAAAGAGGAGAAGAGCAAGGGAGAAGTGTTATCGTCGCAGAATTTTTCTCGTCTTCCCTTCCTTGCGGAAGAGAAAAGAAAATGCTTTCGCGAATCAAACTTGACCGGATTTTGGAAATTTTTTTGAAATACTCACCTCCGTTTTGAAAATTGCAGGAAAATCCATGGGATGGGGCTCGACCTGTCGGTACGAGGTTCGACCGTTCCTTCCGCCTTTAACAGGGGTAATCGAACCAAGGACCAAAATTGTGCTTGACTTAGCGAAATTATCGAAATTATGTTCTATCCTAAATGTACAGGGAATTCAAGCATGTGCTATGAGGTTTTGTAAAATGGCAAGTTGGAAAAACATGATGTATGCTTAGAAAACATTTGGAGTTGAAAAGCATTTCTCATGAAAAAGATGGAAATCAATCTCTCAAGAAACTTAGACGAAGAAGATTTGAAATCTCGAGAAAGTTTATAAAGATTTGGAAAATCGTGAAGAAATGAGAGTCTCGAGAAAATGGAAAGAATTCTTGAGAAAAGATGAACACTTGAAAGGAAAAACACTTGTCAGGAAAACTCAGACTTTGAAAATTTTCTTAGGAAAATAATGGTAAATTTATTGGAAAACTCTTTGGAGAAGGAAAATCCAAACTTAGGAAATTGAAATCCTGAGAACATTGTCCTTGAAATATCTGAAAATTGATTTGGATTCTTGAGACAGATGAGAAATTCCTTTTGAAAAGAATCTTAAGAAAAATAACATTTTCAGGAAAAATCACGGGAAAACTTTAACTTGGGAAATCCAACTTCGGAAATCTTCATGGTTTCTTGAGAAATCGATTTCCAAAAAAAGAAAATTTCTTGAGAAAATCATGAGAAAAGCAGATGATGCCATGATGCAGATGATTTGAATGAATGCACTTTGAAAATATTTTCTCAAAAATTTATTGGAAAAATGTGTATTAAGTAAATCCTTCACATATTCTGACTGTGGCCATGAATATGTTTAGAGTTTATTTGAGTTAATTCACAATATTTTGAAAAATTGGAAATATGATGTGCATTTTTAAGATAGCCTAAGAGTGTAGGCTCAATGTGACCAGTAGAAAGATGATGGATCTGGGTCTCGTCCATATTCCGACTGGGGCCGTAAATATGGACTCCACCGAGTTCATCAACTCTCTAAGAGTTGGTGCACGTGCCATTCGTGTACATCCATGGTGATTTTTGCAAAATGAGATATATGAATCATAGAATCAAGATATTGCTGAAATCAAACTATATGAGATGCAGCCTAATCTAAGCAGTAAAAGTAAATATTATTCCAAGTTTAATTATTACATCATCTGACATAAATCAAAATAAATAAAAGAAAAAAAATACATAGTGTAAAAGAATCAGCATCCTCCAGATTTTCCTGCAAAATGAGAATTAGTACAAGTAAGGGATATACAAGATACCCAAGGAAATGGGCATATATAAAACATGTACAACGAAGATATATATATATATATATATATATATATATATATATATATCAAAATGCTAAAATTTGTGCTAAATGACATGTAACAATGGAGGTGTATTTATATGAGAAAATAGCTACATGAATGCTCATATATGGAAACAAGTGCACATGAATATATATATACATATATATAAGTATATATATATATACATATATATATGTATATACATATATATATACATATATATATATATATATATAAGTATATATATATATACATATAATGAGAAAATATATATAGTAATTAGAATTTCATATATAATGGGTAAAATCAGAAAATACAGGATATATACAGTTTCTGTAGGTGATTTCACAAAGCCATAATTCCCAAATTATAACATATTTCTCAGTAAAATTGGGTATGGAGCTTCCCTTTATATCAATAACAAAGCATGCAAAAGATGGTCTAGAGATCATGAATGGATATGGATATATCCGTTCATGAATATAGCCGATTATCAATGTAGCGCCGCCAGATTTCCCGACTTGTAAAGCCCTTTCAAATTTTTGAGTAAACTTTTTTTTTTTTTAAATCAGATGCGTAAAGATGCGGAAGAAGCCAAAAGGGAAAAGAACAAGCGGAAAAAACCTGGGCGGCCACTACGGGAGTGACACAACAGTATATGAAACAACTTTTATTAATCATTTTACAAATTTACAAATCATTCCCTTATACAACCAAAACTACCAGGATCCAACACGTGAGGTTCAGAAGTGTGGGTTCAAGGTCCGCTGCAGCACACCGAGCTCCATCGCACGCCTAAGTAAACCTGTATCCCCATAAAACGGGGTCAGTACTCTTTCGAGCTGGTGAGACAAACCAACATGATTTGCCAAAAGTGTGGAAATCGAAAGCAAGCTATACAAGGTAAACATAGCATGCTAACTTACAGTATTTGAGCAATTGCAGCATGAACAAGTATAGAACAATGATAACTACACATGGAGCAATATCTACAATTTCTAAGGATAACATGGCATGCATCAAGGAACATAATTAAGCAATGGACCAACGTTTATGACAAGTTATGCATCACAGAACATAATGTACTAATGTAACAATACGAAGATTTGTAAGTAGTATACATCAGTGTAAGTAGTCAAAGCAAGAGTGACTAACTATGACTATTCATGTCACAACTCATATTGAATAGTGAGGTATGCATCACAGACATAAAGTACAAATAAACAAATATGTGCATCGTGTCATAAGCGAATGAACTATCCTATGATAATTCGAACATTGTATGCTATGATGGGACAGTTAGAAGCATTTGCCATGTAAAGCATAAGTCACAAGCAGTGCCAAGGTTCATAACCCATACATTGCGACCATAAGCGAGCTCATCTCGCTAACCATTCGCCAAGGATTCCATGGTCGCGTAAGTCATGCACCACTGCAATATCCATAGGCTAACTCGCATGAGTCTCGCACAACTGCAATATCCTTAGACTAAATTGCATATGTCTCGCACAACCGCAATATCCATAGTGCACCCCAAGGCATAGCAAGCACGATTATGCCCACGTTCCTTAGGTGACAACATCCAAGATTCACTAACTTGAGTTAGCGACAACATTCATCATCCAAATGCTACTGTGCTATACGTGTGTGTCCGAGTGCATGACACTCCACTACCATCGGAAACCCCACATGACCAAGTGTCAACACTTGTAAATATACAAGTTGCTTTGATCCGTGCAGGACAAGGGAAAAGTCATAGTTATTTAAAGGCATTGAAGACGGTAATAATTGTAAGCATTTTGTGCTTCATAACAAAACAAACACAAGTGCGAAAAGACTAAATCCACATGATCATATCGATGACATTAACAGGTATTTGCGCACATACAACTATATGTATTATTTACTACTCACTCTGGCAACTGCGCACTTTATCTAAATCACAATGAGTCAACATTAAGGAATTCATTGAGGCATTGGACTCTATGCTTTATGAGCACACATGCCGCCACATGGGCTGCAAATCCGAGTGCTAACAAGGCAAGGAACAAGGTGAAACAGAAGGGAAAACAAGGCTTGGCTACCGCTGTCTGGCTAAGCTCGTGCCTGGATCAGCCGCAATAGTGTCATGGGGCACCCAAATAAGGACATGCAGGCCCGGTTGCAGGCAACCAGAGAACCCCCAGGTCTGGAGTGACTGGTTCAGACCCCACGTGTGGTTCAGCCACCACAGTCCAACCACTAGGGGTGCGGGCCTGCAGCCTTCACTAGTGGCTGAACCACCTGCTGCAACTTAGTTGCAGTAGGCCCACCATGGGACGGTCCAGGTCTAGATCGACTGGTCCATACCCACAAAACTGCCACTCCAACGGAACTGGGTCTGGACCGAATGCCTAGACCCAACCAGTGGCACTGCTGCCACCGATAAAGAGGTGCAGGCCCACGGCCTGCACCCAGCTGCGCCCACTTGATGCCGCCATGCTGAAGCAAGCGCAAACCACGCCAGCCATTAGCTAGGTACTAAAAGGAGGAGCCCTTAACTGAGACTGGGTTCGGTTAGGGGCCTCTAACAGGTCTAGATTGAACCCAGTCCTGACCATCAGTGAGTCCAGCCCATCTGCTTGGACGCTGGTCAAGGGGGCGTGTAAAAAGAGAAAGAGGAAGGAAGGGGCAAACGCCCAGCCGAACTGGGTTCGGCCAAGGCCCTTGACAAGTCTGGACCAGTTTCGGTCCAGACCATGTCAGGCCCAAACAAGACCCCCAGCCATCCACGCAGGACGCTGGCAAGGGGTTGCTCAAGGTTGGATGAAAATAAGAAGAAGGATGTGCCCCAGATTGACCCAACTGCGATTGGTCTGGGCTAAACCCTGCTTGAACGTCCAGCAACAGGAAAAAGATCAATGGTACAGGCGTTATGGTCAAAAGGACAGAAAATAAAGTGCTAGACGCAATGGTGCGACTCCACCACATCTCGGCCCGACTAGCCCAAGCCAGCAGCACCCAAAATGGGGCTAACCCGAATGGATGGGTTTGCTGGACATGTGCCATCTGTGGCCTCCTCGCCAACAAAACAAAGCATTAGAAAAGCCTTGTTGCTACGAACTAAACCATACAAGAAACACCTTGAAGCTTTTAAAGAGAACGAAAGGGCTAAAAACATTTTCTTGCAAAACGTATCTTTCCAATGCTTAACCAGGTTTAGAAAGGCACAACAAGCATGAAACCATGAAGTAACGAATTACTTTAGTCACCATGCCAAACTACGCATAAAGAAAAAACACCTAAGAACATGTAAGACGCCTTCCAACAAAATCCACAAATGGTGTTTAAGAGGAGAGCTCACCTTCGAGGCTTTGAATCTACTAAGGAGATGAAGGAGGAGGTGCTCACGGCTGGAACTACACCACACTCACACTCACACACACGTTGGAGAAGAAGAAAAGCGGAGAAGAGAGAGACTCCCCCAAGAAAAATCGCCCAAGAGAGGGCTCTCTTCTCTCTCTTCAAGGGTTAAGTAGGTAGGGTTAGGAGGGACGAACGACTGAGATTAATCCAGCCTAGATGGAGGGCTGGAGTGCTCCACGCCCCACCCCTAGGAATCTATGCCCAATGCATGTCCATCTTTTGAAATCTCCAATTTTTCTTTCAAAAACACCATTTAATAATGCCTTTAATGTTTGAAAGTTTTACAAAAGAGCCACCCAAGCTCACCCAATCAGATTTTAGCATTTGAATTGTTTTGAAACAATTACAAAAACGCCATGGGGTGCCAACCCCATGGTCCCCTTTATTGAAAAATGCTTTTCATGATGAGCTTTAAGGCTCATCATGGGTTTCAAAAGAAGAAAGTGGCCAATCGTGGCCTATATTTCAAAATCCATGAATTTTTTTACAAAAGTACCACCCAGCTGGTCAAACCTTGACCAGTTGGTGAAACATAGACAAAATCATCCCCGTAGAGGGGCGCCCAAAGGTTTTGGGTCCTCTAGGTGACCCAGATCAAAGATCCAAAATCGTCAATTAATAAGTTTCAAAACACCACTTAATTAATGCCTTAAAACATTAAATAAATTCCAATAAATCATTTAGTACTCTACTAAACACCAATTAATGCGAAATGCATGATGCCTCTCAAGAAAATTCTCACCCGTTTGCGAAGATTAAGCGTAGCACGATTCGGGTCCAATCGTGGCTCAAAACTCGTAATTCACATGCACTGACGAGGTTTTTACGTCGTATAAGTCCCAAATTCGTGCACAACCAATCAAAATATAATATAATTTAACCCTTAAGTTCTTAGAGGCCAATTCATCTAGAATTAGACACTTCTTACTTGCACAATATTTTTACGCGATTTTCAGGTCGCGCATACAAGGCAGAAATACAAAGCATAGTCAAATCCCATTAAATCACGTGCTACACCTCACAAGTACACACAAACATGCATTCCAACTCAATTCAAACAATAAAGCACTCAGAAATTCGTGGGTCTTACATTCTACCCTCCTTAAAAGGGATTTCGTCCGCGAAATCACGAAACAACAAGCAACAATAAAAGGGTCAGATCTCGTCTGACAGTGCCTACTCGGAAACAACTAAGTTTGTCGGAGGCTTCTCTAAGCAAAACTTGGCATTATGCCCAGGTTGTCCACACTTGAAACACTTGCCATTGAAACGAGGACAACCTCCAAAAGCGTGATCTACATTTCATTGCCGACACTTTCGCTGAACTTCCGGTCGCTGAGGTTGCTTTTGCTGGCGATTCGATCGTTGAGGTCATCTCCGCTGGACATTCTGCTGCACTTTTTGACGCTTCCGCCCTCTAGTAGGTAGCGAGGACTCCACCCTACAAGGTTTCTTCTCAGCTACAATCGCAAAAACTTGAGCCTTTTGCTCGGCTTGATCGTCATCCAACAACGTAGCTACTTTGATAGCCTCTTCGAGCGATTTAGGTCCGTTAGTGAACACCTTAGTTCTCAAAGTAGGCCTCAAACCACGAGCGAACTTCATTGCTCGATCATTCTCCGCAACGTAAACGTTCGGACAATATCGTTCCAAACAACGAAATTTTGTAGTATAATCGGACAAGGTCATCGCTCCTTGCTGCAAGTCCAGAAATTCTTGCATCTTCCTACTGCGTTCGTGCTTCGGAAAATAAGCAGAGTTAAAAACTTCCACAAATTCATCCCACGTAACAGTCGCCTCCTTGAATCTGACCGAAGAGAAAGTGTCCCACCACTTTTCTGCTTGGTCCTTCAAACAATAAGTGTCAAAATCCACTTTCTTCTCTTCTAGGACATCCAAAACATGGAAAATACGTTCCATCTCACGTAACCACGACTCAGCAGCTTCAGGGTCTGCCTTACCCATAAAATCAGGAGGATCTAACTCCATGAATCGCTTATACGTAACCACACTGCTGTTTTGCACACTCTGGGCTACATGCTGAAGATTCTTGCCCATCTGATGCATTGCAGTCGTTTGCTGATGCACAATCTCTGCAAGGTTGTTCACAGTGCCCATAACAACATTGCATCTAGTCTTCCAAGTCATCTATCATTATCAGAAGCCAAGGTGAGTCAAAAGGTAGGTCTGAAAAACCTAGCGTGTGAAACGACAATCGCAGCAGTCAAACAACAATCATAAGCATAAAGCACACAAAAATTCAGACAAAATTTACATCACATTCAATCGTGCGACACAACACGATGAAAGCATGTTCTATGAATGATCTCAAGCGACACCAAACAAGGTTGCTATCACTAGAAGATCATCATCCTAGACGATGAGTGTTAGAAAAACACCATTCTATTGAAACAAGGAAAGTCATCATCACATGACAAGACAAAATACGAGAGTCATCTATACTCATATAGCATCGTCACAAGATATCATCTATCGTAACATTGTAAATCGTAACTTGTTAAGCACACCATCGTTAAGGAATCGCCACCCTAGCGGCATCATTAGGAAACCACCATCCTAACGGCATCGTCTGAGAATCACCACGCTAATGGCATCGTCGGAGAACTGCCATGCTGACGGCCTTGCTAAGGAGATCACCATTCTCGCAACCTCATTAGGAAATCACCATCCTAATGTCATCGTCAGCGAATCACCACACTAACGGCATCGCTGAAGTGTCATCACTCCAACGGTATCACTGGAGAATCACCACTCCAATGACCTTCATTAGAGAATCACCACCCTAATGGCATCGTTAGCGAATCACCACGCTAACGACATTACTGAAGAATCACCACTTCAATAGCGTCATTAGGAAATCACCATCCTAATGGCATCATTAGCGAATCACCACGCTAACGACATCGTTAGCGAATCACCACCCTAACGGCATCGCTGAAGTGTCACCACCCCAACGGTATCACTGGAGAATCACCACTCGAATGACCTTCATTAGATAATCACCACTCTAATGACATCGTTAGCGAATCACCATGCTAATGACATTACTGAAGAATCACCACTTCAGTAGCGTCATTAGGAAATCACCATCCTAAAGGCATCGTTAGCGAATCACCGCGCTAGCGGCATCGTTAGCGAATCACCACGCTAACGGCATCGCTGGAGAACTACTCCATCCAGCGGTACAGTTGGCGCTACCAGGAATCATCTTCTGAGCCAACGCACCACGATTCTCCAGACAGTGGTGGGGGAAACAAAAATTCCCTCAACGCTCTCTCACGAGCGGCAATTCCTTGGAAATCGGTGTCGAGCCATCCCCAAAATATGACCCTCTCAGGAGTCAAATGCCATCACCGGCAACACAAGCAACATGCAAAGCACGAAACAACAGATACATTCTCATCACCAAGAACGACTGGGGAAAATGACAGTGTCAAGTATCCGCCTACGGGATATGCAAAGGCTCACTGGCACAGACAAGGCTTCCACCTCTCCGTCTAAAACGGTTCGCATCAACAAGATACCCTTCGTCAAGGATAGGGCTACCAACAATTCCAACAAGGTTGGAAAAGAGGGAAAACATCCACTCCATGCCTCGCATGATGGTTCTCGTCAAAGCCATCTCGTCTACAACACGATAAGGCTAAAGCTCAATAATCGCTATGATATATCAATTGTTTCCACTAACACAACGTGGAACGACAAGGGTGAACTACGCAAGTAGTCCCCTTAAATCTTAGTCGAAAATCTCCAATTCTCACAGGAGTCGACTCAAAACTGCTTCGGAAGCTAGGTCCACCAGAGCGAACAAACCCTTAGGTTCCGACCATTGATGTCTTAAGCCCGATTACACAAAACTTAGACATGAAATGGGGTCTCACCTCGGACGACACCCGAATGGCACACAAGATCATCAAGTCAAACAAAACAAGTCATTAAGCAAAAGAAACTGAACTAGAAATACTTACAATGTGATGGCTGATGCGTGCAGAGACTTGAACCACACCACACAACTCTTTTAAAAACACGACTCTGATACCATTCTGTAGCGCCCCCAGATTTCCCGACTTGTAAAGCCCTTTCAAATTTTTTGAGTAAACTTTTTTTTTTTTTGAAAATCAGATGCGTAAAGATGCGGAAGAAACCAAAAAGGAAAAGAACAAGCGGAAAAAACCTGGGCGGCCACTACGGGAGTGACACGACAGTATATGAAACAACTTTTATTAATCATTTTACAAATTTACAAATCATTCCCTTATACAACCAAAACTGTCAGGATCCAACAGGTGAGGTTCAGGAGTGTGAGTTCAAGGTCCACTACAGCACACCGAGCTCCATCGCACGCCTAAGTAAACCTGTATCCCCATAAAACGGGGTCAGTACTCTTTCGAGCTGGTGAGACAAACCAACATGATATGCCAAAAGTGTGGAAATCGAAAGCAAGGTATACAAGGTAAACATAGCATGCTAACTTACAGTATTTGAGCAATTGCAGCATGAACAAGTATAAAACAATGATAACTACACATGGAGCAATATCGACAATTTCTAGGGATAACATGGCATGCATCAAGGAACATAATTAAACAATGGACCAACGTTTATGACAAGTTATGCATCACAAAACATAAAGTACTAATGTAACAATACGAAGATCTGTAACTAGTATACATTAGTGTAAGTAGTCAAAGCATGAGTGACTAACTACGACTATTCATGTCCCAACTCATATCGAATAGTGAGGTATGCATCACAAAACATAAAGTACAAATGAACAAATATGTGCATCGTGTCATAAGCGAATGAACTATCCTATTAAAATTTGAACATTGTATGCTATGATGGGACAGTTAGAAGCATTTGCCATGTAAAGCATAACTCACAATGCAGTGCCAAGGTTTATAACCCATACATTGCGACCATAAGAGAGCTCATCTCGCTAACCATTCGCCAAGGATTCCAAGGTCGCATAAGTCATGCACCACTGCAATATCCATAGGCTAACTCGCATGAGTCTCGCACAACTGCAATATCCATAGATTAAATTGCATATGTCTCGCACAACCGCAATATCCATAGTGCACCCCAAGGCATAGCAAGCACGATTATGCCCACGTTCCTTAGGTGACAACATCCAAGATTCACTAACCTGAGTTAGCGATCACATTCATTATCCAAATGCTACTGTGCTACGCGTGTGTGCTCGAGTGCATGACACTCCACTACCATCAGAAACCCCACATGACCAAGTGTCAACACTTGTAAATATACAAGTTGCTTTGATCCGTGCAGGACAAGGGAAAAGCCATAGTTATTTAAAGGCATTGAAGACGGTAATAACTGTAAGCATTTTGTGCTTCATAACAAAACAAACACAAGTGCGAAAAGACTAAATCCACATGATCATATCGATGACATTAACAGGTATTTGTGCACATACAACTATATGTATTATTTACTACTCACTCTGGCAACCACGCACTTTATCTAAATCACAACGAGTCAACATTAAGGAATTCATTGGGGCATTGGACCTCGTGCCTTTTGAGCACACATGCAGCCACATGGGCTGCAAATCCGAGTGCTAACGAGACAAGGAACAAGGTGAAACAGAAGGGATACAAGGCTTGGCTACCGCTGTCCGGCTAAGCTGGTGCCCGAACCAGCCGCAGTAGTGTCGTGGGGCACCCAAATAAGGACATGCAGGGCCAGTTGCAGCCAACCAGAGAACCCCCAGGTTTGGACCGACTGGTTCAGACTCCACGTGTGGTTCACCCACCACAGTCCTACCACCAGGGGTGCGGGCCTGCAGCCTGCACCAGTGGCCGAACCACCTGCTGCAACTTAGTTGCAGTAGGCCAACCATGGGACGGTTCAGGTCTGGACCGACTGGTCCATACCCACAAAATTGCCACTCCAACGGAACTGGGTCTCGACCGATTGCCCAGACCCAACCGGTGGCACTGCTGCCACCGATAAAGAGGTGCAGGCCCACGGCCTGCACCCAGCTGCGCCCACTTGCTGCCGCCATGCTGCAGCAAGCGCAAACCACGTCAGCCATTAGCTGGGTACCAAAACAAGGAGCCCTTAACTGAGACTGGGTTCGGTTAGGGGCCTCTAATAGGTCTGGATTGAACCCAGTTCAGGCCATCAGTGAGTCCAACCCACCTGCTTGGATGCTGTTCAAGGGGGAGTGCAAAAAGGGAAAGAGGAAGGAAGGGGAAAACGCCCAGCCGAACTGGGTTCGGCCAAGGCCCTTGACAGGTCTGGACCAGTTTCGGTCCAGACCATGTCAGGCCCAAACAGGACCCCAAGCATCCACGCAGGACGCTAGCAAGCGGTTGCTCAAGGTTGGACAAAAACAAGAAGAAGGAAGTGCCCCAGACTGACCCAACTGCAGTCAGTCTGGGCTAAATCCTGCTGGAACGTCCAGCAACAGGAAAAAGATCAATGGTACAGGCGTTATGGTCAAAAGGACAGAAAATAAAGTGCTAGACGCAATGGTGCGACTCCACCACATCTCGGCCCGACTAGCCCAAGCCAGCAGCACCCAAAATGGGGCTAACCCGAATGGATGGGTTTGCTGGACATGTGCCATCTGTGGCCTCCTCGCCAACAAAACAAAGCATTAGAAAAGCCTTGTTGCTACGAACTAAACCATACAAGAAACACCTTGAAGCTTTTAAAGAGAACGAAAGGGCTAAAAACATTTTCTTGCAAAACGTATATTTCCAATGCTTAACCAGGTTTAAAAATGCACAACAAGCATGAAACCATGAAGTAACGAATTACTTTAGTCACCATGCCAAACTACGCATAAAGAAAAAACACCTAAGAACATGTAAGACGCCTTCCAACGAAATCCACAAATGGTGTTTGAGAGGAGAGCTCACCTTCGAGGCTTTGAATCAACTAAGGAGATGAAGGAGGAGGTGCTCACGGCTGGAACTACACCACACTCACACTCACACACACGTTGGAGAAGAAGAAAAGGGGAGAAGAGCAATGGAGGAGAGAGAGACTCCCCCAAGAGAGGGCTCTCTTCTCTCTCTTCAAGGGTTAAGTAGGTAGGGTTAGGAGGGACGGACGACTGAGATTAATCCAGCCTAGATGGAGGGCTGGAGTGCTCCACGCCCCACCCTAGGAATCTACGCCCAATGCATGTCCATCTTTTGAAATCTCCAACTTTTCTTTCAAAAACACCATTTAATAATGCCTTTAATGTTTGAATGTTTTACAAAAGAGCCACCCAAGCTCACCCAATCAGATTTTAGCATTTGAATTGTTTTGAAACAATTACAAAAATGCCATGGGGCGCCAACCCCATGGTCCCCTTTATTGAAAAATGCTTTTCATGATGAGCTTCAAGGCTCATCATGGGTTTCAAAAGAAGAAAGTGGCCAATTGTGGCCTATATTTCAAAATCCATGAAATTCTTTACAAAAGTACCACCCAGCTGGTCATACCTTTGACCAATTGGTCAAACATAGATAAAATCGTCCCCCTAGAGGGGCGCCCAAAGGGTTTGGGTCCTCTAGGTGACCCGGATCCAAGATCTAAAATCGCCAATTAATAAGTTTCAAAACACCACTTAATTAATGCCTTAAAACATTAAATAAATTCCAATAAATCATTTAGTACTCTACTAAACACCAATTAATGCGAAATGCACGAAGACTCTTAAGAAAATTCTCATCCGTTTGCGAAGATTAAGCGTATCACGATTTGGGTCCAATCGTGGCTCAAAACTCGTAATTCACATGCACTGACGTGGTTTTTACGTCGTATAAGTCCCAAATTCGAGGACAACCCATAAAAATATAATATAATTTAACCCTTAAGTTCTTAGAGGCCAATTCGTCCAGAATTAGACACTTCTTACTTGCACAATATTTTTACGTCATTTTCAGCTCGCGCATACAAGGCAGAAATACAAAGCATAGTCAAATCTCATTAAATCATGTGCTACACCTCACAAGTACACACAAGCATGCATTCCAACTCAATTCAAACAATAAAGCACTCAGAAATTTGCGGGTCTTACAATCAAGTCTGCATACAATGTGGATGGAGCTTTGCAGTAGGGAAATGAGGGTCGGTTTTTTTTTCTTTGCTGGTGAATTGAAAGGGGATGGGGAAGTGCAGGATCTTCTACTTGTGGGCTGAGGGAAAGAGGACGGCAGCCTGCTGGACCTCTGCTGCGGCTGGGCTGAAGGTGGATGGGAAGCAGCTGCTGAATCCTCTGCGACTGGGCTGAGGATGAATGGTGAAGCCAGCTGCTGGATCTAACGTCTCGTAGGCTGCAGAAAAGGGCGATTTTGCAACTGCTGGATTGAAAGAAGATGGGGAAGTGTTGGATCTCTATGTCAAATGTCCTGTTGAAGGAGATGCTAACCCCAAAGATGAAAGGTTCCACGGCAGAGCAGTCTCCTCTTCTCTTCAGCCTCAATCGGCCTGGTCCTCCCCCTTTGATGAATCCCCTGCAATAAGCACAAAACCCTCTCAATCGTCCAACTTTTCCCTCTTTGGCTATAGGAAAATCGTGTGAATCCCTGTGATAAGAAAAAAAAATCCTCCTCTCGGCCAGCTTTCCCCCCTTTTTAAAAACTTTCAGCCCCATTAAAGAAAAACCGCAACCCCCCTTTCATGAGGTTCCATTATGTTTTTTTGAATTTTTTTTGAAAATCAAAAGAGGCGCATCTTGTGTTTTTCAAAATTTTCAGTTCATTTACCTAAGTTTTAGGTAAACTGAAATTTATTTATTTTTAGGGAAGTTCGGCTGTGCCATTTAAGGCTGCTTTTTATGCGAGCTCATCTCGCTAACAACTCAGGAATCACCTCGCTAACCATCCAGCGGCACAGTTGGCGCCATCAGGAATCACCTACTGAGCCAACGCACCACAATCCTCTAGACAGTGGTGGGGAGAACAAAAATCCCTGTATCGCTCTCTCACGAGCGGCAATGCCCTGGAAATCGGTGTCGAGCCATCCTCAGAACACGACCCTCTCAGGAGTCAAATGCCATCACCGGCAACCCACGCAACATGCAAAGCATGAAACAACAGACACGTTCTCATCACCAAGAATGACTGGGGAAAATGACAGTGTCAAGTATCTGCCTATGGGATATGCAAAGCTCACTGGCACAGACAAGGCTTCCACCTTTCTGTCTGACAAGGTTAGCATCAAACGAGATACCCTTCGTCAAGGACAGGGCTACCAATAATTCCAACAAGGTTGGAAAAGAGGGAAAACATCCACTCCGAGCCTCACACGATGGTTCTCGTCGAAGCCATCTCGTCTACAACACGATAAGGCTAAAGCTTGATAATCACTACGATATATCTATCGTTTCCACCAACACAATGTGGAACGAGAACGGTGAACTACGCAAGTAGTCCCCTAAGTCTTAGTAGAAAACTCCAACTCTCACCGGGGTCGACACGAAACAGCTTGGGAACTAGATCCACAAGCACAAACGAACCCTTAGGTTCCGAAAATCGATGTCTCAAGCCCGATATACGAGGCTTAAGCATGAAATGGGGTCTCACCTCAGAAGACACCCGAAAAATACACAAGATCATCAAGTCAACCAGAAAAAGTCATTAAACAACAAAAACTGAACTGAAAATACTTATAATGCGATGGCTGATGCGTGCAGAGACTTGAACCACACTTCTTTATCTCTTTTAAAACACTGCTTTGATATCAATTTTGTAGCGCCCCAAACCTAGATTTCTCGACATAAAAATCCTTTAAATTTTTGAGTAAACCTTTTTTTTTTTAACCGAGTACGCAAACGCGGAAGAAACCAAAAGGGAAACCAACAAGCTGGAAAACCCTGGGCGGCCACTACAGAAGTGAAACAACATTTATTTGAAACAACTTTTATTTAAATCATTTACATCTTTACAAACTGTGCATATCAATCCCTTATACAAAACTAAGCTGCCAGGATCCAACAGATGACGTTCAAAAGTGTGGGTTCAAGGTTCGCTGCAGCACATCGAGCTTTATCGCACGCCAAAGTAAAACTTGCATCCCCATAAACGAGGTCAGTACTCTTTCGAGCTGGTGAGACAAACCAAACCACAATATACCATATGTGGAAAATCGAAAATAAGTTATTCATACAAGACATAGCATGATTATCTACCATAATTGAGCAATGATAGCATGGACAAGTATAAAACAGTGATAACTACAAATGAAGAAATATCGACAATTACTAGCGATAACATGGCATGCATCAAGGAACATAATTAAGCAATGGATCAACATTTATAACAAGGTATGCATCACAGAACATAAAGTACTAATGCAGCAATATGAAGGATTGTAACTAGCATGAATCAGTGCAAGTAGGCAAGGCATGAGTGATTAACTACGACTATTCATGTCACAGTTCATATCGAATAGTAAGGTATGCATCACAGAACATAAAGTGCTAACAATAGGCTGTGCTATGCAAGTATCGTGAACTGTACACAAGTACAAGTAGGCAGGTATGTGCAACGTACCATAAGTGCGAGAACTAGCTAAATGATGATAACAAACGTTACACATTAAGATGAGACAAAAGCATTTGTCACGTAAAGCGTGATTCACAAGCAGTGCCAAGGTTCATAACCCATACATTGCACCCATAAGCGAGCTCATCTCGCTAACAACTCGCCAAGGAGTTCCAAGGTCGCATAAGTCATGCACGACTGCAATATCCATAGACTAAATCACATAAGTTTCGTACGACTGCAATATCCATAGTGCACCCCAAGGCATAACAAGCACGATTATGCCCACGTTCCTTAGGTGACCAACACTCAAGATTCACTAACATGAGTTAGCAATTGCATTCATTATCCAAATGATATTGTGTAATGCGTGTGTGTCCGTGTGCATGTCACTCCAATACCATCGGAAACTACACCACAACCAAGTGTCAACACTTGTAAATATACAAGTTGCTTTGATCCATGCAAGACGAAAGAAAAGCCATAGTTATTTAAAAGCATTGAAGAAGGTAATACTTGTATGCATTTCGCGCTTCATAACGAAACAAACGCAAGTGCAAGAGGGCTAAGTCCACATCATCATATCGATGACATTAACAATTAGTAGCACACATAAGACTATATATGATTACAAATTGCTTTGGCAACCAAGCGCTCTTGCCTGTAACATAACGCGTCAAAACCATAGTGTTATTGGGGCATTGACCCCATGCCGTGAAGACACACATGCAGCCGCATGAGCTGCAGTCCGAGTGCTAATGAGGCAACATGAAGAAGACCTTGGGGTATTGGACCCCGTGCTGCGAACACACATGCGCAGCCCATGGCTCTGCCAAAAACAAGCAACGGGGGCGCATGCCCACGGCCCGCACCCAGCTGTGTCCACTCGCTGCAGCAACCCCAAACAATCAGCCTTTAGCTGGTCACCACGATGAGCCCTTAACCGAAACTGGGTTCGGTTAGGGGCCTCTAGCAGGTCCAAAAGAAAAGAGTGACCGAACCCCATGAACCCACATTGAGTTCAACACACAAATCGGACCAGGTCTGGACCGATTGGTCCAGACCAAAAAGAGGGCGCACTCACTTGTGCATGGTCTGGACTGATTGGTCCAGACCCAGCTGGCTACAACCAGCACCGAAAAAAGGTAGGGTGCATGCCTACCGCCTGCACACAGCTGCAGCTGCAAGGTTGCAGCCAAGGCGGAAACAAAAATTCAAAAGCAAAAGGGCTTAAGGCCCAACCTGGCTAGGCTGGGCTCTCCTAGGGTCTATGACAGGTCTGGACCGAGTTGAGTTCAGACCATGTCAGGCTAAAAATGCGACCAACCCTTTAGCCACCCCATGGGCTCAGCTCAAGGGCGTCGTCAACAACCGGGAAGGGGAAAAACGAGTCTAGGTTGTCCCAATTGTGGTCGGTCTGGGGGTCACCCGAAGGCAGAGGTGCGTCCAGAAATTTCTGGACGCCCAAACAGAAAACAAAGGGTGGAAGGGCGAATGTGACTCAGCCCAACCTACCCCAGGGCTTACCCAACTGCAATTGGTCTGGGCTAACCCTGCTGGAACGTGTCCAGCATGCAACAAAAATAAAAACAACTGAAAATGAAAAAGCTTGATGCACATAGAGTCGTGACTCGACCTGTTTGGCCAAAACTAGCAACACCCTCAAAGAGGCTAACCCGCATGAGCTGGGTTTGCTGGCCATGTGCCACCCGTGGCCTCCTTGCCACCCGCAACAAGGCATTAGAAAAACATTGCTGCTACAACTAAACCATTCAAGAACAAACTTGAAGCTTTTGAGGGAAAAGACAAGGTTAAAACGTTTGCTTGTAAACCCATTTTACCAATGCTAAGACAAGGTTCAAAAAGTACCAATAATCGTGCAAACACGAAGTACCGTATGGCCTTAAGCTATAATGCCAATATTGCATGAGGAATAAGCTTAAAAACATACTCAATCAAACATTCATAATGCTTGCCACACATTTCGTAAACCACATAATGAGAATGAGGAAGGAATGGTAATGCTTAATTTGCAAGCCAAGGTAGAACCTTGCTTCAACGAAATCCACAAAAGGCATAGGGAGGGAGGTGTCTCACCTTTGTGGCTTTGACTCAACTAAGAAGATGAAGAAGGAGGTGCTCACGGCTAAAACTACACCACACTCACACTCACACACACGTTGTAGAAGAAGAAAGGGGAGAAGAGCAAGGGGGGAGAAAGAGGCTCCTCCAAGAAAATCGCCCAAGAGAGGGCTCTCTTCTCTCTCTTCAAGGGTTAAGTAGGTAGGGTTAAAAACATTGGATGGATAGGATTTACCAAGCCTAGATGGAGGGCTGGAATGCTGCATGCCCCTCCTTTAGGAATCCACACCCAATGCATGTCCATCTTTTGAGATCCCGAACTTTTCTTTCAAAAATGCCATTTAAGAAGACCTTTAATGTTTAAAAGTTTTACAAAAGAGCCACCCCAACTCACCCAATCAGCATTGGTTATTTGAATCACTTTGAAACAATTACAAAAGCACAATGGGGCGCCAACCCCATGGTCCCCTTTATTGAAAAACGCCTTTCATGATGAGTTTCAAGACTCATCATGAGTTTCAAAAAGAAGAAAGTGGCCAATCGTGGCCTATATTTTAAAACTCATGCAATTCTTTTCAAAAGTGTCACCTAGCTGGTCAAACCTTGACCATCTGGTCAACCATGTCTAAAATGGTCCTCAAGAGGGGTCGCCCATAGAGCTTGGGTCCTCTAGTTGACCCGGATCCAAGATCCAAAATCGCCAATTTATAAGTTTCAAAACAATACTTATTTAATGCCTTAAAATATCAAATAAACTTCGATAAATCATTTAGTGCCCTACTAAACCCCAATTAACACGAAATGCACGAATCCTTTCCAGAAAATTCTCATCCACTTGTTAGAATTAAGCGCATCACGATTTGGGTCCGAACTCATTTTTCACATGCACTGACAAGGTTTTTACATCGTATAGGTCCCAAATTCGGGGACAACCCATAAAAATATATTTTAAAATAACCCTTAAATTTTCAGAAGCTAATTAATCCAGAACTAGACACTTCTTACTTGCATAATATATTTATGCGATCTTCGGGTTGCGCGTATAAGGCAGAAATACAAAGCACAGTCAAATCTCATCAAATCACGTGCTACACCTCAGAAGTACACACAAGCATACATTCTAACTCAAGTCAAATAAAGAAGCACTTAGAAATTCGCAGGTCTTACACAGTGTCGTTAGAGTGGTGATTCTCTAACGATGCCACTAGGTTGGTGATTTTCTAATAATGCTACTGGAGTGGTGATTCTTCAGTAATGCCATCAGGGTGGTGATTCTTTGGTGATGCCATTAGAGTGGTGATTCTCTAACGATGTCGCTAGGATGGTGATTCCCTAACGATGATATGATTAATGATGTTCTTTGTAAGATGACTCTCTTTGTCTTGTTGTGTTAGAGTGGTGATTCTCTAACATTTGTCGTCTAGAATGGTAATTTTCTAGCGATAGCTGCCTTGTAAGGTATCACTTGAGATTGTTCGTGGAACATGTTTATATGTTGTTGTGTTGTTGCATGATTTAGCTGCGATGTGGCTTTTGTTTGAATTATGTGTAGTGTGTTCATGATCTTGTATGATTGCTGCGATTATCGTTTCACGAGCATGGTTGTCAGACCTATCGACTGATTATTGTGTCTTTTTGTCATGATAGATGACTTGAAAGACTAGATGCAACGATATTATGGGCACTATGAACAACCTTGCGGAGGTTGTGCAACAGCAAGTGGTTGCGACGCAACAGATGGGTGTGAATCTTCAGCACGTAGCCCAAAGTGGGCAGAATAATAGTACGGTTACGTATAAGCGATTCATGGAATTGGATCCTCCAACTTTTGTGGGTAAGACAGACCCTGAAGCTGCAGAATCGTGGATACGTGAGATAGAGCGTATTTTTCGCGTTTTGAATGTCCCAGAGGAGCAGAAAGTGAATTTTGGTACTTATAGTTTGAAAGACCACGCTGAGAAGTGGTGGGACACTGTCTCTTTGATCAGATTCAAAGACACGAATGTTACGTGGGATGAATTTGTTGAAGTTTTTAACTCGGCATATTTTCCGAAGCATGAACGCAGTAAGAAGATGCAGGAATTTCTGGATCTGCAACAAGGAACAATTACTTTGTCTGACTATATTACGAAGTTTCGTTGTCTAGAACGATATTGTCCGAATGTTTACGTCACGGAAGATAAACGAGCAATAAAGTTCTCTCATGGTTTGAGGCCTACTCTGAGAACAAAAGTGTTCACTAGCGGGCCAAAGTTGCTCGAAGAGGCTATCGAGGTAGCTACTCTATTGGATGAAGACCAAGCCGAGTCACAAACTCAAGTTTTTGCGATTACGAGTGAGAAGAAACCTAGTAGGATGGAGTCCTCGCCACCTACTAGAGAGCGGAAGCGTCAGAAAGTGTAGCAGAATCGCTAGCGAAGGCAATCCCAGCAATCGAATGTCTAGCGGAAGTGTCGACGATGTGACGAAGATCATGCTTTTGGAGCTTGTTCTCGTTATGATGGCAAGTGTTTCAAGTGTGGACAACCAGTTCATATTGCCAAGTTTTGTCCTAAGAAGTCTACAAGAGACTTAGTTGTGGCCGATTAGGCACTGTCAGACGAGATCTGACCATTTTGTTGTTGTTTGATGTTTTGTGATTTCGCGGACAAAATCCTTTTTAAAGAGGGTAGGATGTAAGACCCGCGAAATTTTCTGAGGAATTCACTGTGTGATTTGAATTAATATGTATGCTTGTTATCGTCGCAAAATTTTTCCCGTCTTCCCTTCCTTGCGGAAGAGAGAGGGAAACGCTTTCGCGATTCAAACTTGACCGGATTTTGGAAATTGTTTTGAAATACTCACCTCCGTTTTGAAAATTGCGAGAAAATCCATGGGATGGGGCTCGACCTGTCGGTACGAGGTTCGATCGTTCTTGCCGCCTTTAACAGGGGTAATCGAACCAAGGACCAAAATTATGCTTGACTTAGTAAAATCATTAAATTTATGTTCTATCCTAAATGCACAGAGAATTCAGGCATGTGCTATGAGAATTTTGGAAAATATGATGTATGATTAGAAAACATTTGGAGTTGAAAAGCATTTCTCAGGAAAAGATGGAAATCAATTTCTCAGAAAAACTCAGACGAAGAAGGTTTGAAATCTCGAGAAAGTTTATAAAGATTTTGGAAAACTATGAAGAAATGATAATCTCGGGAAAATTTTGAGAAAGTTATAAAGACTTGGAAAACTATGAAGAAATGATAATCTCGGGAAAATTTTGAGAAAGTTATAAAGACTTGGAAAACTATGAAGAAATGATAATCTCGGGAAAATTTTGAGAAAGTTATAAAAACTTGGAAAACTATGAAGAAATGATAATCTCGGGAAAATTTTGAGAAAGTTATAAAAACTTGGAAAACTATGAAGAAATGAGAATCTCTGGAAAATGGAAGGAATTCTTGAGAAAAGATGAACATTTGAAACAAAAAGCACTTGTTGGGAAAACTCGGACTTTGAGAATTTTCTTAAGAAAAGGATAGAAAATTTATAGGAAAATTCATTGGAGAAGAAAATTTAGAACTTAGGAAATTGAAATCCTGAGATTTTTATCTTAAAAATATCTGAAAATCTGCTTTTTATTCTTGAGAAAGATGAAAATTCCCTTTGAAAATGGATCTTAAGAAAATAACTTTTTAAGGAAAATCACAGGAAAACTTTGATTTGGGAAATCCAACTCCGAATATCATCATAGTTTCTTGAGAAATCGATTCCATGAGGTAAAAATTTCTTGAGAAAATCATGAGAAAAATAGATGATGCAGATGATTTGAATGAATGAATGCAGTTTGAAAAGATTTCTGAAAAATTTGTTGTACAAATGTGGATTAAGCCAAAGTAAATCCTTCACATATTCTGACTGTGGCCATGAATATATTCAGGGTTTATTTGAGTTAATTCACAATATTTTGAAAACATTGGAAATATGAGGTGCATTTTCAAGATAGCCTAAGAGTGTAGGCTCAATGTGATTGGTAGAGAGATGATGGATCTAGGTCTCGTCCATATTCCGACTAGGGCCGTAAATATGGACTCCACCGAGTTCATCAACTCTCTAAGAGTTGTTGCACGTGCCCTTCGTGTTCATCCACGGTGAATTTTGAAAATTGAGATATATGCATCATAGAATCAGGATATTACTGAAATCAAACTATATGAGATGCGGCCTAATCTAAGCAGTAAAAGTAAATCTTATTCCAAGGTTTACATTGGATTGTTACATTGCTAACATAAAGAAAAAGAAAAAAAAAATGAAATGGAGCCAAGGAATCAGCATCTTCTAGATTTTCCTGCAAAAATGAGAATTAGTACAAGATAACCAAGAAAATGGGTATATATACTATATACAACGAAGATATACATGTAAATGTAGAAATACTTGAATTTATGATGAATGATATATGATAATGACGATATATTTACAAAAAGTAAAAGAAAAGAAAAATATATGTGAACCAATGCACATGAAGGGATATATATATATATATATATATATAAGTATATATATATTTATATATGTATGTTCATAACATATATCTATATATATACATATATATGTATACATATAGGTAGATATACAATATATATACATATATATAGATATATATATACACATAATGAGAAACATATACATATAAAAAAAAATATACATACTACTGGAAATTACATATAATGGGTAAAATCAGAAAATACAGGTATATACTGTTTCTGTAGGGGATTTCACACAGCCGTATCTCCCAAATTACAAAGTAATTTTCGATAAAACTGGGTATGGAGCTTCCCTATATATCAATAATGAAGCGTGCAAAAGAGGATATAGAGATCATGAACGGATATGAATATATCCGTTCATGAATGTGGCTAATTATCCAGACTGCACACCTGCAGAAAGTGGATGAGTTATAGTGGAATAAGATGTTGACACAACAAAAGAATAAAACGTAGGTGCTGCTGTGCAAACGCAGCCCTTTGACAACAAACTTTAAGGTAACTGTGCTGTAAATGACTGAAGAGGCTACCTTTGGATATATGGTACAGGAATGGATCGTGCCTCTAACAACATCCAAAACGACTAATAGATCTTATGATGATATTATATGAAAGTGATAAAATGACATTTGGAGAAGTTAGGATAGACAAATCAAAAAGCTGGTTTGGAAGATATAGGAAGTAAGATTTATACCATCAATGAAAACAGGGAATGACAGTAATGAATGACTTAAAAGTATAACACGAAAAGAAACATAAATCATGCTAAAATGGAAGCAATGAACAACAGGAGATAAAAAAAAAACTTGGGACATACTATGCTATAAAACAACACACAGAAAATTAATAAGAGAATCAAAAGAATGTAAAACCGGGGAAATACAATGAACAACAATAGATAGAAAAAAAAATCTTGGGACATACTATGCTGTAAAACAACACATAGAAAATTTATAAGAGAATCAAAAGAATGTAAAACAGAGGAAATATAATGAACAACAATAGATAACAAAAAAACTTGGGATATACTATGTTGTAAAACAACACATAGAAATTTAATAAGAGAATCAAAAGAATATAAAACAGGAAAATTGAAGAATGAAAGAAAGTAAACCGAAATTGCAGAGAATGAAAACAAAATACCAGATCTATGATTGAAATAAAAAATTGTAACAACACAAAACAGAAACGCAGGAGATCTGATGAGTTCGTACAGGAGTTGATGATCAAAACACACAAACAAGGATTGATTTCTAATAATTGAAAAACACTAAGTCGGAAAATGATAAGCACGGTATACAAAATGAACTGCAGGCAACGAATTGTAAGCTACTGAAATAAGAAATTTGGTTTGTGAAAGAGATCAACCATCTCATCTGTTTGGCCTGATTATGACCTCCTACCGGCTATCTATTTCAAAATCCTCCATTATGGTTACTTTATAGTTCCCTGCAATAATCGACCTACAACCAGCGATAGAGAGGTCGATCCTCTTCTATTGAGCTGAAGGAAAAGGAAGAGTACCTGTGGGTGGGATGAAAGAAATGAGCAGCTGTAAACACCCCAAATTTTCACTCACCTCCCCTACATCTCCACCAAACATCATCATTCAACCTCTGAAATCGTCGGAAGACAAAATGGTCATTTTCTGAGCCCGGACCTTGCAAAAGTCTAAATTTCATTTGAAACTCTCAAAATTTCTCTATTTTTAGCTCAGATGTTCAAAATTTTACTCCTGACAGGAGACAGACATCTCCGAGTCTTGGCTCAAGATTATATTGCATAAGACATGACATTGCATATCATTGCATGAGCATTTCAAATCACTGCAATGCACAGCATGTCATTTCGAGGCCCAGAAATCTTGATTTCAAAATTTTCAATCCAGATTAGAATTTTAACTCTTTTCAAAATCGACTCCAAAACCCTGGGCCTTCAAAATTATCAATTCTTCCCATTTTACCCCCAGGCCTCTGAATGTCAAAATATTTTCTCAGGAAGACGATCTGGATAGTTTTTAATGTGGATTTCAGTCACTTCACCTCAGATCTTGCCCTTTTTGACAATTTCAAATATCTTTCTTTTACAAAATCGCCCTACAAGGGCCAACTCTTTCCAAAATTCCTGTTTTGCCCATTAGTCCAGATTTTATGAAAATTCCAAAAAGAAGTTGCTGTTTTATCCTTATTTCAATAAAGAAGCAATGTGGGACCCACACTGAGGTGGTGTCACACAAGCTTTTCTTTTGAAAATTTGAATTTTGAAAAACCCAAAAATATAGGAGCCTTGTCCCCTGGATTGGTGCCACTTGTCATTTCTCTCTCCTCCCATTTCCATGCCAAGTGTCAGTGTGGGGCTACCTTAAGAAGCTGCCACATGTCATCACATTTATCTGCCATGTGTCACCCTATCCATCCTGCGCCATGTGTCATTTCAAAGAACACCAGGAGATGCCAAGTGTCATAGGTTGTCCTGTCTAGAAAAGTGGAGCTTGTCTCCTCTGAGGTGGCGCCACTTGAAGTGTGTCTCCTGCAGGGGACACGTGTCAACCTCTCCCTCCTTCTAGAAAAGTAGCCTGACACATGTCTCTCCCTACTTTTCTCAGAAAAGTAGGAGACACGTGTCACTCCTAAATTCCTCCAGAAAACGTAGGCTTGTCTCCTCTGAGGTGGCGCCATTTGGAGTGTGTCTCCTGCAGAGGACACATGTCAAGCTCTCATTTCCTCAGAAAAAGCAAATGCCACGTGTCATTCTCTGCTTCTTTCAGAAAAAGCAGGTGACACATGTCTCCTTCTACCTCCTTCAGAAAAAGTAGAGGACACATGTCCTCTCCCTACTCTTTTCAGAAAAGTGGGAGACACATGTCACTCCTGGCTTTCTTCAGAAAAAGCAAACCATTCAAATATTCAAATCTCCTCCTAGGTGGCGCAAATCCAGAGCTCTGATTTTTCCAGATGGCCTCTAAGGACGCCACATGTCCCTTGCCAATCCCTCTTGCCACATGGCATTGTAGGAGCCACCCTGAGGTGACGCCACATGTCCATCCTCCATTCCTCCAGGGCCAACCTCCATTTGAAATTCAAATTCTCCTCTGAGGTGGCGCCATTTGAGAAAGCCTCTCCAGACAGCTGACACTTGTCTGCCACATGTCCAGACCTCCCTGCATCAGAAAAGATAGAAAAACCCCCCTATGAGGTGGCGCATTTTGCTTCCTCCCTTCATGTTCTCCTGCCACATGGCATCGTAGGAGCCACTCTGAGGAAATGCCACATGTCAGCCCCTCCTTTCCTGCAAAAAAAGCAAAATTTCAAACATTTGAACTCCCCAGAGGTGGCGCCACATGGCATGCCCGTACTGTTCCAACTTTACACCTCAAAACACCTTTTGAGGTGGCGCCATTCCAGGACTCCACTTGGCTCCATTTTGATTTTTATTTTATTTTTAATAAAAGTAGCCCACCATGAGGTGGCGCCACCTGAGGACTCCCTACAAAAGGTGAGTTTGAATTTCAAATTCCAAGAGAGCACCCTCTGAGGTGGCGCCATCTGGGAGTTCCTGCAGAGAGAATCAAGCAAGCTTTTGAAAAAATTCCAAATTCCCCTGCTGAGGTGTCTCACCCACAAAATTTCCATTTTTTTTTATTTTTCTCAAAAATCAAAATAGCCTCATGAGGTGGCGCCACCTGAGGGCTCCCTGGAAAAGCCAAATTTGAATTTCAAACCCCCAGATAGCACCCCCTGAGATGGCGCCACATGGAGGGCTCAGATTGAGCCTGTTTGAAATTCAAAATTTTTCAGAAAATCTATAAAAACAAGGCTCCACGCCCAGGAGAGAAGGAAGCATCTTTGGAGACCATTTTGGTGAACTTGAAATTCGACCTAGCCTTCCTAAAAGTCTGATTTTGAACTTTGGAAATCATGCCCCTTTAGCTCATTAGAGAAGGTGGAGTAAAGTTCGTGCAGTGGCCAATTCAATTCGAGCATAGGTCGATTTTGGTGAACCATTCAAAGCCCGGAGTGAAGGACGAAGGAAGCTCGTGGTAGCCGCCCCTTTCAAGAGTTTCTACGCTGCGTAACGAAGCAAGGTGCACTTCTTTTCCCCTTGATTTGATTCCATAAATCGATTCGGGAGTCGTTTGAAGAAAGAGCTCATCCGAGAGATGGATTGAGCTATTCTCATAAAACGACATATATAAAAATGTTTAATTAGGCTTCCTTGATGATTTTTAACATTCATGTAGTTAGCTAGGTTTAATTTGCATTTTATTTCATTCATTTAGCACATTTCATGAATTAATTAGGATTAGTTTAGCATTTATTTCAACTCTGCTCATTTTCAGTAGGTCTTTGTTTTTGTCAGTCAGTCCACACGTCATTTCATGCATTTGTTTTTTATTAAAAATCCCAAAAAAATCATGAAATGCGCCCTTAAGTGTCCCTGAAATTTTGTTAAAAATTCGGAGGCATTTGAATTTGTTTACTGCGGTAAACATTCAAAATGGCAAGTCGGGTTTTGTTACCCGGGATGCATTTTGAAAATCATTTGCCGACTTGTAAAATCGATATATCCCTCGGATCCAAGTGAAAAACAAGCGAAATTCATTATTTTGGATAAATTGCAAAATGCCAAATTCTGATTTTACAGTCCTAATGTGTTTAGCAGCATGTCATACTGCATTTCATCATCATTTGATTCAATTTGAACTTCAAAATCTCAATTTTACCAAGTTTTCCTTCAAAAAATCCTGATTTTAAAGGTATAACTTTAATTTTAGGGATATTTTGGTCATTTTGACCCCAATTCCGAATTTCAAACTTTTTTCCACTAAATTCCCTGCATTTACATCATTTCAAATATCAAGGAAGCATGAGAATAGGGTTTATATCCAATAAAATCCAATAATTTCATAATATTATTGGAAAATCTTGGAAAAACCCACATAGTTGAGCTAACCCTATTTCAAGTTTGGCAGGAACAATCAAAAGAAGGAGCTGAAGTCTGCAAATTTCTTTTACTTCCTTTATTTAGTGATGTAATAATGTAAATTTTGGAATAAGAGAGTTAATTTTCTGCTTAGACTAGGATGCATATCATATAGTTTGAATTTATGCAAATATCCTGCTTATGTGATGCATACATCTTATTTCAAAAGCACTATGGATGTTCACGAATGGCACGTGCACCAACTCTTAGGGAGTTGATGGACTCGGTGGGATCCATATTTACGGCCCTAGTCGGAATATGGACGAGACCCAGATCCATCATCTTTCTACTAGTCACATTGAGCCTACACTCTTAGGCTATCTTAAAATGCACATCATATTTCCAAAGTTTTCAAAATCATGTGCATCAAATCAACTAAGTTCTGAACATATTCATGGCCACAGTTAGAATATGTGAAGGATTTATTTGGACTTAATGCACATTTTCCAACCAATTCCTCGGAAAATCTTTTCAAAGGGCATTCATTTACTCATGTCATTTGCATCATGAAATCATTGATTTTCTCAAGATTTTCTCAAGAAAACTTCATTCTCAAGAAATCGATTTCTCAAGAAACTCTAAGGATTTTTCAAAATCGGTTTTCCAAAGACAAGCTTTTCCACAGTTTTCCCTGGAAAATGATATTTTCTTAAGAGATTCAAAAGAGTTTTCCAATCTTTCCCCAAGATCAAAATCGATTTCCAAGTATTCCAAGGGTAAAAATTCCTAGAATTTTAATTTCCCAAGTTTTGAATTTCCTTCCCCAATGAGTTTTCCTATAAATTTTCCATTATTTTCCTAAGAAAACTCTCAAAGTCCAAGTTTTCCTAAGAAGTATTTCCCTTTTCAAAGGTTCACCTTTTTTCAAGAATCACTTCCATTTTCCCAGGATTTTCAACTATTCCTGATTTTCTCACATCTTTATAAGCTTTCTCATGTTTTCAAAAACCCTTTTTATCTGAGTTTCCTGAGAAATTGACCCTTTTTCTGAGAGATTCTTTCCAACTCCAAATGTTTTCTAAGCATACATCATGTTTTCCAACTTGCATTTTCCAAAATCTCATAGCACATGCCTGAATTCTTTGTGCATCTAGGATAGAACACGATTTTGATGATTTAACTAAGTCAAGCATAGTTTTGGTCCTTGGTTCGATTACCCCTGTTAAAGGCGGCAGGAACGGTCGAACCTCGTACCGACAGGTCAAGCCCCATCCCATGGATTTTCTCGCAATTTTCAAAAACGGAGGCGAGTATTTCAAAAGCAATTTCCAAAATCCGGTCAAGTTTGAAGCGCGAAAGCGTTTTCCCTCTCTCTCTTCCGCAAGGAAGGGAAGACGGGGGAAAAAATTCGCGACGATAACAGGTTTGGCGACCGTGATGGGACCTGTCCTTGTCTGACCTAAATTATGCTTGACTTAGTTCAATTATGAAAATTATGTTCACAAAATGTCAGCTCTTTTACTTTCAATATCATGTGAGCCTAGGAGCCTAGATTTTGACCTAGCTGACATTGACTGCATATAGCTTAGGCATGGTTTGGTAGGACCAGATTAAGGAGAAATTTTCATGCTCACATAGACTTAGGTCTAAATACAACTCTCCTCAATTTAGGATCTGAATGCAAACAATGTATGCTTCTTCAAAGATTTTCAAAAGTCTATCTCTCTAGGATTTAGAGCCCTCTATTTCTTGCATGTGATCATTTTTTTCAAAACCTCAATTACCTATCATTACCCGGTCTTCACGTTGCTGGGCTCTCTTCCAGAACCATAGTTTGGGACAGAGCCCCACAACTGGGCCAACTATTTGGGTTAACACCCCCCTACCACGTACCGCGGGCCACAGTCCGAAGTATATCGGTAGGCGCTCAAGGATGTTGGAAAACCTTACCTTAGAACCGGAGTTGAAATTCTATTCCACGTACCTCGGATTTCGATTCGAGTATATCGGCATAACTGGATTGGACAAAGATGATCTGAACTTAGAGTTAGGATTAAGGTCCTACAACTGTTTTCAAAATGATGCATCTAGAGTCAGCCTTTTAGGGAGTGCTGAATGTGCATAAATGTTTGTGCAGGATGTGATTGTATGTATGATTTTCTCCATTCTTTATATTTCCCAATGTTTTTTTTTTTTCTCATTAGGCCTTTTTCAAAACATCCTTATTTTCCACAAGATGTTTTTCTCAAACCCTGGATGATTTTCTCAAATATCCAATTTCTTTCAAAACTCCAGACGATTTTACATTCTACCTTTCTACTAGATCTCGAATTTCTAGCTGCATTTTTATCCTGCCTGCAAAATTTTTCAAAATTTCTCACATTTTCCTAAGTCTCATTCTAAGTCTTTCTCTGTTTTCAGTTCAATGGCATCCAGTCAAGTCGATCCTATCTTTCCTGAAGGTCACATCTCCTTCGAGGTGCGACAAGGACGTCCTGAACATCGAGCCCTTAGCACCGGAACTTTCATTCCTCGGTGGTATTATTCCTGGCTAAAGAGCTTTCCCGAATGTTCCCGGACCATTTGAGCGAGTGCGGATTAGAACTGGCATCAGCAGTCGGAAAGCAGACCATCAATGGCAACCTGATCCATGCAATGGCGGAGCGATGGAATCCTCGAACGTGTACCTTCTGGTTCCCGTGGGGAGAGATGACCATTTTAATGGATGAATTTTCAGAAATCATGGGGTTGCCAGAACCAGCTGGTCGACCAAGCGATCCATTAGAACATCAATTCCTTATTAATGTCAAGGGTTTGGACCCCCGAGACTCCTTAGCTCGTATGACAGGCCGCCGATCTTGGCCCCTGATCCAGTTAGAAGGAAATGAATATGTTGACCTACTTGAGTTGTACCGCCAGTACGGGACCTTCGTCGAAGTCAGCTCGCTATCAAGAACAGCCAAGGAAAGGATTCAGAATGCAATGGTTCTGTGCACCGTAGGATTATCCCTCTTCTCAGATGGGCAAAACTACATGGACATCAGAATAATCCAACTTATGAGAAGATGGGGAAGTCGGCAAACCAATCGCCTCTCTATAGCCATGGCAGCGCTCGCCTTCCTATATCGAGGTCTGACTCGATTCTCACTTGGAGAATCCATTTTAGTTGAAGGATGCATCTACGCACTTCAGTCCTGGTTTTTCCAACACGTTCCAACCCGAGCAAGCTCTTTCAGATACAATGGTCAAGAACTCCTTCCGGTGGCGCAGTACCGGTCTATGATCCACAACATTCAAGAGGATGACGTTGTTTGGGACTATTTTGATCGGCAAATATCTCCTCCCAGATATACCTACGCTTATGGCAAGCGGTTCAAGTTGCTAGGACCATTCTTCTGCACTTACTACCAACCAGAGAGATGTGTTCGGCAGTTCTCCCAGAGGCAGCAGTATGTCGAAGCCCGACTGTTATCAGGAGTTATGACAGAGTTTGATCTCACTTCCGCACAATGGTCCGAGGCATATCATTCTGCCCGCTACGGCTGGGATTCCTTTGTCTCTCTTAAAATCTTTCCAGGTCCTAGAGTGTCTGTCGACTATCGTGAATTATGGCAAATTGTTTGTCCCCCACCTCTTTGTCAAGATCAATAAAATCTTATTCTTCTCATTTTAATAAAATTCTCTTTCCTTCCATTGTGGTTTGACGACCTCGCCTAGGTAACAAGGCATATTTTCGTTGTTTATTTCTTTTGCAGAAGGAATGACAACACAATTGTCGTGATTCTCACTACGACTCAGTCCCTAGTAATGGGACATCTTTTCCAAATTGTCTACCATATTTTCAGCAAATATTTCTTCCAAAAGCTAATTCCTTCAAAATCTAATCAGGTCTTTGCCCTGCAGAGAGCATCCATATCATTTGATGGTTGAAACAAGATCAGGCAAAAGAACCACGGCATTTCAGTACTCGTCAGCCTCGGAAGAAGAAATGGGTTCCCCTCGATCCGAGAAGAGTCGAGAGCAGCAGCAAGAAGACGATGGCATAGACCCTCAAATGTATGCCATGTTCAGAAAAATGATGAATAAGATGATGAGTGAGCAGCCCGGGACCAGCTCAGAAAGGAATTCATTCAGAGAAAGGTTCCATGGTCGCAGGGGTAAGAAGGCTCCCACAGCCAATGATTCCTCGGCCCTCATTTAATGCAGATATTCCCAGCATCAGGGAAAGTGAAGAGATCAATCTCGGAGAGAATCGAGAAATACTTCAGGCACCATCAGAGCCATCTCTACACACAGTAGCCACGACCCGATGGAAAGGTCCTCAATTCTTCAAAGTTGGAGGCCGAATCGACTACCGCACCATTAAGGATCATCCCTTGTTTCCTCAATTCATGAAGTCAAGAAAGGGATTCGATCTACTCCTGAAGCATGGCTATCAACCCTTCAAGGGACTCGGCAAAAACGAAGATGGCCGCATCGAGCCAATGATCCAGAAACATCGTCCCCACAGAGTAGGACTAGGGTTCTCCGGAGGAAGCTCATCAAGGAAGACTGTTTTTGTCAAAGGAGCACAATGAAGACCATTTGTTATTTTCTTTCTATTCTTTTCCAAATAAATGTCTCATTTTACCAATGTCACTAATCAATTCAATCAATAAAATTTCAAGTTTCTTTATCTATCCGGATGTCATCTACTCCCTTTCTGTCTGTCTCATCATTTTAGGCATAGTTCTCTTCAAATGATTGCTTGTCTTACTATAGGCCGATTTGCCTGAACCAGATTTTTTTTCTCTAAAATTTCAGAATGACTTCTCGGACAATCATGAAGCTCGTTCTCAATCCCAAGGCCCTTCAGAAGTCGACAGCAATTCACAGAATAAAAGCAAGCATCGGAAATGACAAGAGTGCAAAGCAGTCTGATGATTGTGCAGAATATGATCAGTCTCTTCAGGAATTACTGGAGTTCGCCGCAGTTCAGAAGCAGGACGAACCATCTCCTCTAGTACAAGATCCAACTGAAGGTGTCAATATCGGTTCAGAGGAAGATCCAAAAATTCTCCAGATCGGAACCAGTCTGAGTCCGAAAGAAAATAAAAGGCTTACAGATTTTCTCAAGCGGCATGAAGAAGTGTTCGCATGGACATATGAAGACATGCCAGGCTTAGACCCCAAATTAGTCGAACACCGTCTTGTCTTAAAGTCGGATGCTAAGCCAGTTAAGCAGAAGCTGAGAAAAATGGATCCCAGAATAGAACAACAAGTCAAGGAAGGACTTGAAGATCTGCACAAAGCAGGATTTATTCGAGCTATTGACTACCCAGATTGGTTAGCCAATATCATCGTTGTCCCAAAGAAAAGCGGCAAAGTAAGGATTTGCATAGACTTCAGAGACCTCAATAAGGCAACTCCGAAGGATGACTATCCACTTCCAAGCATCGATCTTCTAGTCGATAGCATGGCAGGACATGCCATGTTCTCTTTCATGGACGGATATTCCAGCTACAATCAGAGGCACTTTCTGCTACACGGTTATGCCTTTTGGGCTCGAGAATGCTGGAGCAACGTATCAACGGGCAATGGCTGTCATCTTTCACGATCAGATGCACAAAATCATGGATGCGTATGTTGATGATATTCTCGTGAAATCTAAAGAGGGAGAAGATCACCTTGAAGCGCTTGATCAAGTCTTTAAGAGACTCATTCTTTACAAGTTAAGGCTTAACCCGCAAAAATGTGTCTTTGGAGTCGAATCAGGCAAACTGTTGGGTTTTCTGGTCAGCAAAAAGGGAATTGAAGTCGACCCAGCCAAAGCAAAGGCTATCATTGATATGCCTCCCCCGAAGAATCTCAAAGAACTGCGTAGCCTTCAGGGACGTCTGCAGTCAATCCGGCGATTCATTTTCAATTTGGCGATGAGATGTGAGCCCTTCAACCACTTACTCAGAAAAGGAGTTAAGTTCGAATGGGGACCAGAATGTCAGCAATCGTTCGATCGAATCAAGAAGTATCTTCTCAATCCTCCAATCCTGAAGCCGCCAGAATTGGGAAAACCTCTTCTGTTATACATCTCAGTCAATCAAGTCGCATGTGGCGGATTCTTGGCACAATACAAAGAAGGCAGCCTGATAGAGCACGCCATCTATTATGTGAGTAAGACATTCATAGATTATGAAAAGAGATACTCTCAAATAGAGAAGACCTGCCTAGCTCTGGTATGGATGTGTCAGAAGCTAAGACACTATCTGTTGGCATCAGAGGTCAAAATCCTGTCTAAACTCAATCCTCTTAAATACATCTTGGAGCAACATTTTCTCAGCGGACGAGTCACCAAATGGCAAGTCTTACTGATGCAGTATGACTTAGAATATGTCTCGCAGCAATCAATCAAAGGCCAAGCAATCGCAGATCAATTGGCGGATTTTCCTCTGGCCGAAGAAGAGAAAGCCGAAGATGACTTCCCTGATGAGCAAATTTGCAATATCCAGCAATTTCCAGTCTGGAATCTATTTTTCGATGGTTCTAAGAATATGGCCGGGATTGGCATCGGAATTTTATTAATCACTCTCGAGAAGAAGATGATTCCATTTTCTCTCAAATTAGATTTTCAATGTACCCACAATATGGCTGAATATGAAGCCTTGATTCAAGGTCTAAAAATTCTACTAGACTTCAATGTTAAGAGAGTGCATGCCTATGGCGACTCATTACTCGTTGTTAATCAAGTTCGAGCCGAATGGCAAGTCAAAGATCAGAAGTTATTTCCCTATCAGAAAATTGTTTCAGCTCTCGTCAGCAAGTTCGAAGAATTTCAGTTATTCCACATCAAGAGAGATTTTAATCAAGTGGTCGATAGCCTAGCCAGTTTAGGCTCCATTATGGCATTCAAGAATGGAGAATCTTGTCGCTCTTTTGAAATTGGCAGACTTGACCAACCTGCTTTCATTCCAGCGGAACAGGTAAACCAGGCTGAGCAAAGGAAGAAGCCTTGGTATTACAATATCAAAACTTTTATAGAAACTGGTGAATTTCCTCCAGAACTCTCAAAGAAAGAACAATGAGCAATCCAGCGTATGTCTACTCGATACTTCATTTTGGCCAATGTCCTCTATCGTCGTGGATTCAGTTCAGAGTATTCCAGATGTTTAGACGAAGACGAAGCCAAAGAGGTTGTGCGAGAAGCACACGAAGGCATATGTGGCGGCCACGTCGGCTACCAAACCCTTGTCAAGCAAATCATAAGAGCAGGTTACTACTGGAAGACTATGCAACAAGACTGTTATCATCATGTGAAGAAGTGTGTGCAATGCCAGATACACGCACCTTCTATCCATGCGCCGGCAACTTATTTACAGTCCGTTGTTTCTCCATGGCCATTTTCCATGTGGGCCTTCGATGTCGTAGGTCCCATCGCTCCTTCAGCTTCAAATAGCCATAAATACTTCCTTGCCACAACAAAATATTTCACCAAGTGGGTAGAAGCCATCAGTCTTCGCACAGTAGAATGCCGACACGTGGTCTCTTTTATTCACAAGAACATCCTTTGCCGTTTCGGCATCCCGCATGACATTGTGTCAGACAACGGCAGTCATTTCAAGAATGAAAATATGAAGACATTCTGCTCAAAATTCAAGATCTATCACCATTTTTCCGCTCCATATTATCCTCAAGGGAATGGTCAGGCAGAGGCCACCAACAAGGTTTTAATTCGTATCTTGGAGTGAACTGTGGAAACAGGCCGTGACTGGCATGAGAAGATCCACGATGCACTATGGGCCTACCGGACCACTATTCGCACACCAACGAATGCTACTCCATCAGAATTGGTCTACGGAACAGAAGTAGTATTGCCGCTACATGTTCAGAAGCCCGCTTTGAAATTTGCTTCACTTCTGCAATTACCTCTTGATCAATACCAGCAGCAGCGACTAGTGCAGCTAGACTTACTCGACGAGTGAAGGCTAAAAGCAGCAGAGCATGCTCAATCCTATCGCCAGAGAGTAGCAAGGCGATATGCGAAGTCTATCATCGAAAGAAGATTCAAAGTCAATGATTTAGTACTTCGATCCACAACTTATCTCAAGCATCGTCCCGGCGGCAAATGGTCGCCAAATTGGGAAGGTCCCTATGTTGTCAAAGAAGCATTACCCCGCAACTCATATCGGCTCATCAATGCCGATGGGGTAGAATTGCCAGATCCTATTAATGCTCGACACTTGAAAAAGTTTTATACTTGAAACATTTATCCTTCTCTTGTAATCCTTCCTGTTTCCTTCAAATAATGATCCAACTTTCTTTCCCAGTTACACTGGGGCATTTTAAAATTTTGTTCTATGTGCAGGCAGGATAAACAAATTCCTCATTTCATGCACATGTGCATTCATAAGCATCAATTCATATTCATTTGCATTCAACTGCATGAGCAACAATCTGGTCAGTATTATGATTTCAACAAACAGTCCCATCACGATTCCTAAATAATTCAAAATCGAAAGGTCATCACCAATACTGAACCAAAACCCAGCGCTCGAACTGGTATTATTTCAAAATCCAGTACTCAAACTGGCACATTTTCCAAATCCCAATTTTTCAGAAAACCGAGTTCCGACTCGGGTTTTTTATTCAAATCATGTTCTTTTGTTCATCCGGGTTCTGACTCGTGATCTCATTACCTTACTCGAGCTCTTCATTTTCTTTTGTTGATCCGGGTTCCGACTCGAGATCTCTTTACTTTGAGCTCAGATGCGAGCTCTCCATTGTCTTTTGTTGATCCGGGTTCCGACTCGAGATCTCTCTATTCATTCGAGCTCAGATTCGAGCTCTTCGTTTGTTGATCCGGGTTCCGACTCGAGATCTCTCTATTTATTTGAGCTCAGATGCGAGCTCTTCATTTTCTTTTGTTGATCCGGGTTTCGACTCGAGATCTCTCTATTTATTTGAGCTCAGATGCGAGCTCTTCATTCTCTTTTGTTGATCCGGGTTCCGACTCGAGATCTCTCTATTTATTTGAGCTCAGATGCGAGCTCTTCATTCTCTTTTGTTGATTCGGGTTCCGACTCGTGATCTCTCTATTCATTTGAGCTTAGATGCGAGCTCTTCATTTTCTTTTGTTGATCCAGGTTCCGACTCGTGATCTCTGTATTTTATTCGAGCTCTGACTCGAACTCATCATTCTCCTTTGATTAATCCAAGTCATTTCAATCATCAAAGTCTGTCAATTGCTCGAATTTGACATTTTGACCTCCAAATTCCAATTTAAATCTTCAAATCAGGCAATTCTCCAATTTCGACCTCTGGGTCACCCAATTTTCAATTCTCAATCTCAATTTCGACCTTCGGGTCAATCAATTTTCAATTCTCGACCTTCGGGTCAATCAATTTCCAATTCTCAATTTCAATTTCCAATTCTCAATTTCAATTTCCAATTTCCAATTTCCAATTTTCGACCTTCGGGTCAATCAATTTCCAAATTTCGACCTTTAGGTCAATCAATTCTCAATTTCGACCTTCGGGTCACACAATTTCGACCTTTCGGTCAACCAATTCTCAATTCCGACCTTTTTGGTCAAATCAATTCTCAATTTCGACCGTCAGGTCATCCAAATTTGTGACCTTCAGGTCATTCAATTCTCAACAACCAATTTTCCAATTTCCAATTTCGACCTTCGGGTCAATCAATCTCAATATCCAATTTCAATCATTTCCTCTTGCGAAAGACCCTTTTTAGGGAGAGTTCGAGGGAGCTCGTTCTTTCGCATGCTATCCAATTTGTTCACTTAGCCCCTTTTCAGGGAGAGTTTGAAGGGACTCGCGTCTTTGTGAACCGTTTGCAAAACAATTTCGAATTTCACACGAGGAACCCTTTTGATAGGGAGAGGCTCGACAGAGACTCGCTTTTCTTGTGACCCCCCCCCCCCAATTTCATACTAGGCCATTTTTCGTCATGAAGGACCCTCTTTGCAAGGAGAGTGTGATGGACTCGTTCCTTTCATGACCCAATTTTCAGACCTCACTATTATCGGCCCCCTTTCCATAAGAGAAGCCTAATATTAGGGAGCTTTGACGAAAGCTCAATTTATCTTCGAAAGTTCGTTTTGCAAACACCTCCTCTTTAGGGAAGAGAGGAGTATTTCGCAATTCCCATTCAGGTAAGGGCTAAGCCTGAGTCTCTCTTTTTGGGGAAAAAGAGAGGAGAATTTTCGTCACGGATGTGTTGAGCCGGATTTCAAATACTCACTTTCACTAGGGATTTCAAGAAAATTTTGTCAAATTGTCAATCAAATTATTTGTTGATTTCAGAATCTTTATTGCACTAATCTCTATCTCAATTTACCTTCAGCATCACTTCCAAAAGAGTGAAGCTTTTGCGAAAAGAGATTCAAAACTCAAATTCTTTCTATTGGCCAACCAAAAGAATGAAGGATAAATCCTCAAAATGGCCAGAAAAGAAGATTCAATGTTATTGAAAAGCCGCAGATGATCGATATTGATCGCAGTCAATGGCGCATCTTTAAAGGCTATTCTTGTAAGGACGAGGCAGTGAAAATATCCTGAGTGCTAGAAAAGAGCGCATTTACCCAAGCCCTGTCTCCTCAGAATCACCTAAGCTGCAATTAAGTATCCGCAAAAGGGATCTCTCACTTGTCGTCAAGATGAAGGCGAATTAGGCGAGTAGACCCCCGGGGCCAAAGAAGATTCGAAACATCTCCAAGATGACGGAGTTTGTGACGGATCCTTCCAGAGAAAGTCCAAAGCACTGTCGAGATGAAGGCAGATGCGATGAACCTCTCGACAATCCCTAAAAGGTATTTAATTTCAGCTATCATCCAAAGAATCCCCAGCCAATTAGCCAATATCATCAACATGAACCCATCGTCCAAGAAGGATCGAAACATCTCCAAGTTGAAGGAGCTTGTGACGTACCCTTCCCAAAAGAGAGCAAGAGAGGAAAAAAAGAGAGAGAAAAAGTCAGAACATCTCCAAAATGAAGGAGAATGTAGCCAAAACACCAGAGAGTCAAAAAAAAAAAAGTGCAGAAAGATTATCATGAGAGAAGCTCCCAGGATATCAAACTGCCAAATTTATCAAGAATCCTCTTTAACTTTGTGAAATTCTATTATCAATATTCATTCATCAATTGCTTTCATAATATCAAATTCTCTTTCTTGTTCATATCAAGGAAATTGATAGCTTCCTTGAAGAAGGTCATCTGCAAACAATTTGGGTTTCCAATTTCGATTCTACGAAGTTAACCTTGTTTGGAGGTAATGCTTTGGGTAGAAAAGAAAGAATATCTTTGCAGCCATGTGCAACATTTTCAAAAACTTGGAATCAACAACAAAATTCTCAATATTTTGATAATATTTTCTAGCTATCCTGACGTGCAGTGAGAGCTCGATATCCGTCTTCGATGCATCCTGACACCAATTTTAAATCCCTCCTAAGGACTTGATTCCTTCCCTTCTTTGAGAGCATGAACTCTCAGATTTGCACACTTCCCTGTGTCCCCACTGTCCCACCATAGACAGTCTCATTTCGGTTTGAGGTCGAACCACCAATCATTTTCTCGCAAGAGGCAATTTCAAAAGCTGATTTTAGTCTCAAGAATGAGACGCCCAAGATCAATCTCTTTTCAAGCTTTAGGGACCCCATTTTCCTTCCTTTTGCAAAAAAAAAAACCCTATCGGATTTATTGTGCAAGATCCGAAGGTTCCATCATGGTCTCTTCCTTCGAGGATTCCATTCATTTTCCGCCCGATCAGGATAAGGGTACAAACCTGAGCCTCACTCAAAGAGGTATTTCATTTTCCGCCCAATCAGGTTAAGGGTACAAACCTGAGCCTCAACCAATGAGGTATTTCATTTTCCGCCCGATCAGGATAAGGGTACAAACCTGAGCCTCATCCAAAGAGGTATTTCATTTTCCGCCCGATCAGGATAAGGGTACAAACCTGAGCCTCATCCAAAGAGGTATTTCATTTTCCGCCCAATCAGGTTAAGCGTATAAACTTGAGCCTCACTCAAAGAAGTATTTCATTTTCCGCCCAATCAGGATAAGGGTACAAACCTGAGCCTCAATCAAAGAGGTATTCCATTTTCTGCCCGATCAGGATAAGGGTACAAACCTGAGCCTCCATCAACGAGGTATTCCATTGTCCGCCCGATCAGGATAAGGGTACAAACCTGAGCCTCATCCAAAGAGGTATTCCATTGTCCACCCGATCAGGATAAGGGTACAAACCTGAGCCTCATTCAAAGAGGTATTTCGTTTTTCGCTCGATCAGGTTAAGGGTACAAACCTGAGTCTCATTTCGATGACATATTCCATTCCCCAATCAGGTCAAGGGTTAAAACCTGAGCTTTGTTCCATGCGAGGTATTTCTGTCCCATCCAGGTTAAGGGCAAAAACCTGAACTTCGCTCTCATAGAGCAAATCTTTCCCCTTCATTCTCCATTTCATATCTACCATCTTCCTTGGGCTAATTTCTTCACACTCAGTCAGATCCTTCTAACTGGGGCATTTTTTTTATATAGCCCAAATTTGGTGTGTTTTTCTTTGCCACTAAGCTCGGCCATGAGCCGGCTTAGTAGCAAAGAGGGGCATCTGTAAACACCCCAAATTTTCACTCACCTCCCCTACATCTCCACCAAACATCATCATTCAACCTCTGAAATCGTCGGAAGACAAAATGGTCATTTTCTGAGCCCGGACCTTGCAAAAGTCTAAATTTCATATGAAACTCTCAAAATTTCTCTATTTTTAGCTCAGATGTTCAAAATTTTACTCCTGACCTGAGACAGACATCTCTGAGTCTTGGCTCAAGATTATATTGCATAAGACATGACATTGCATATCATTGCATGAGCATTTCAAATCACTGCACTGCACAGCATGTCATTTCGAGGTCCAGAACTCTTGATTTCAAAATTTTCAATCCAGATTAGAATTTTAACTCTTTTCAAAATTGACTCCAAAACCCTGGGTCTTCAAAATTATCAATTCTTCCCATTTTACCCCCAGGCCTCTGAATGTCAAAATATTTTCTCAGGAAGACGATCTGGATAGTTTTTAATGTGGATTTCAGTCACTTCACCTCAGATCTTGCCCTTTTTGACAATTTCAAATATCTTTCTTTTACAAAATCGCCCTACAAGGGCCAACTCTTTCCAAAATTCCTGTTTTGCCCATTAGTCCAGATTTTATGAAAATTCCAAAAAGAAGTTGCTATTTTATCCTTATTTCAATAAAGAAGCAATGTGGGACCCACACTGAGGTGGTGTCACACAAGCTTTTCTTTTGAAAATTTGAATTTTGAAAAACCCAAAAATATAGGAGCCTTGTCTCCTGGATTGGTGCCACCTGTCATTTCTCTCTCCTCTCATTTCCATGCCAAGTGTCAGTGTGGGCTACCTTAAGAAGCCGCCACATGTCATCCCATTTATCTGCCATGTGTCACCCTATCCATCCTGCGCCATGTGTCATTTCAAAGAACACCAGGAGATGCCAAGTGTCATAGGTTGTCCTGTCTAGAAAAGTGGAGCTTGTCTCCTCTGAGGTGGCGCCACTTGAAGTGTGTCTCCTGCAGGGGACACGTGTCAACCTCTCCCTCCTTCTAGAAAAGTAGCCTGACACATGTCTCTCCCTACTTTTCTCAGAAAAGTAGGAGACACGTGTCACTCCTAAATTCCTCCAGAAAAGGTAGGCTTGTCTCCTCTGAGGTGGCGCCATTTGGAGCGTGTCTCCTACAGAGGACACATGTCAAGCTCTCATTTCCTCAGAAAAAGCAAATGCCACGTGTCATTCTCTGCTTCTTTCAGAAAAAGCAGGTGACACATGTCTCCTTCTACCTCCTTCAGAAAAAGTAGAGGACACATGTCTTCTCCCTACTCTTTTCAGAAAAGTGGGAGACACATGTCACTCCTGGCTTTCTTCAGAAAAAGCAAACCATTCAAATATTCAAATCTCCTCCTAGGTGGTGCAAATCCAGAGCTCTGATTTTTCAAGATGGCCTCTAAGGACGCCACATGTCCCTTGCCTATCCCTCTTGCCACATGGCATTGTAGGAGCCACCCTGAGGTGACGCCACATGTCCATCCTCCATTCCTCCAGGGCCAACCTCCATTTGAAATTCAAATTCTCCTCTGAGGTGGCGCCATTTGAGAAAGCCTCTCCAAACAGCTGACACTTGTCTGCCACATGTCCAGACCTCTCTGCATCAGAAAAGATAGAAAAACCCCCCTATGAGGTGGCGCATTTTGCTTCCTCCCTTCATGTTCTCCTGCCACATGGCATCGTAGGAGCCACTCTGAGGAAATGCCACATGTCAGCCCCTCCTTTCCTGCAAAAAAAGCAAAATTTCAAACATTTGAACTCCCCAGAGGTGGCGCCACATGGCATGCCCGTACTGTTCCAACTTTACACCTCAAAACACCTTTTGAGGTGGCGCCATTCCAGGACTCCACTTGGCTCCATTTTGATTTTTATTTTATTTTTAATAAAAGTAGCCCACCATGAGGTGGCGCCACCTGAGGACTCCCTACAAAAGGTGAGTTTGAATTTCAAATTCCAAGAGAGCACCCTTTGAGGTAGCGCCATCTGGGAGTTCCTGCAGAGAGAATCAAGCAAGCTTTTGAAAAAATTCCAAATTCCCCTGCTGAGGTGTCTCACCCACAAAATTTCCATTTTTTTTATTTTTCTCAAAAATCAAAATAGCCTCATGAGGTGGCGCCACCTGAGGGCTCCCTGCAAAAGCCAAATTCGAATTTCAAACCCCCAGATAGCACCCCCTGAGATGGCGCCACATGGAGGGCTCAGATTGAGCCTTTTTGAAATTCAAAATTTTTCAGAAAATCTATAAAAACAAGGCTCCACGCCCAGGAGAGAAGGTAGCATCTTTGGAGACCATTTTGGTGAACTTGAAATTCGACCTAGCCTTCCTAAAAGTCTGATTTTGAACTTTGGAAATCATGCCCCTTTAGCTCATTAGAGAAGGTGGAGTAAAGTTCGTGCAGTGGCCAATTCAATTCGAGCATAGGTCGATTTTGGTGAACCATTCAAAGCCCGGAGTGAAGGACGAAGGAAGCTCGTGGTAGCCGCCCCTTTCAAGAGTTTCTACGCTGCGTAACGAAGCAAGGTGCACTTCTTTTCCCTCTTGATTTGATTCCATAAATCGATTCGGGAGTCGTTTGAAGAAAGAGCTCATCCGAGAGATGGATTGAGCTATTCTCATAAAACGACATATATAAAAATGTTTAATTAGGCTTCCTTGATGATTTTTAACATTCATGTAGTTATCTAGGTTTAATTTGCATTTTATTTCATTCATTTAGCACATTTCATGAATTAATTAGGATTAGTTTAGCATTTATTTCAACTCTGCTCATTTTCAGTAGGTCTCTGTTTTTGTCAGTCAGTCCACACGTCATTTCATGCATTTGTGTTTTATTAAAAATACCAAAAAAATCACGAAATGCGCCCTTAGGTATCCCTGAAATTGTTTCAAAAATTCGGAGGCATTTGAATTTGTTTACTGCGGTAAACATTCAAAATGGCAAGTCGGGTTTTGTTACCCGAGATGCATTTTGAAAATCATTTGCTGACTTGTAAAATCGATATATCCCTCATGGGAGATTCGATTTTCCATACAAAAGATGTTTTGAACTCAAGAGAATGTGTAGTTTTTAATATGATTTTTTCAGATTTTCTAAGTTTTTTTAATGTCTGACAAAAATCCGAGAGTTTGGGACACGTGTCAGAGCCTAATTTGGGCCTCTGAGATCTTGGATCGACTTAGGGCTATGGTTTCTCTTTGTGTGTTGCTCCAAATCCAAAACTGTAAAAAGTGAAAGTTGTGTACGAGATGTCCTCTGTTCGCATCTGAAAGCCTGTGATTTTTAAAACAGTGTTGATACCTGCTTAGGATTTTTTTTGTCCGTTCCCTGTTTTGCTACATTTGTCTGTTCTGTTAGTTTAGGCAGGAATAGTTATATTTTTATCTGTGTTGCCGTTGATCAAATGCCAAAGTTATAAACATGAAAGTTGTTCATGTAGGTGTCGTTCGTAGCTCTGATTAATTTCATAAATTTCCATGGCCGTTTTATATTTTTTTTGCATTTTACATCAGATTAGGGTGATTTTTACCTCTGTCAGAACTAAATCCCTGTTGCCGAACTCACCATGGCTCAAATCCCGAGGCTGTAAAAACCAAAAATGTTTCATTTTGGGTCTTTTAGCAGTATGCAAAATATCATAAGTTTCCATGGTGTAAATCTTGCATTATCATATTAGGCGTTGCATTTGGTTCGGATCCATAGGCAAAATCCACCATTTTAGGACTTTCTTTGAATTTTAGCATTTAAATCATATCAATTCGTGATTTTTAGCATTTCAGGTTGTTTATCAGAGTAAGTAGATGCTTCATACCGAATTTGGTGCAATTTGGAATGCATTTGAGGTTCAGATTAGCCATAATACCAAAACAGGGTCCCGCAGGACTCGGATCCAAGTGAAAAACAAGCGAAATTCATTATTTTGGATAAATTGCAAAATGCCAAATTCTGATTTTACAGTCCTAATGTGTTTAGCAGCATGTCATACTGCATTTCATCATCATTTGATTCAATTTGAACTTCAAAATCTTAATTTTACCAAGTTTTCCTTCAAAAAACCCTGATTTTAAAGGTATAACTTTAATTTTAGGGATATTTTGGTCATTTTGACCCCAATTCCGAATTTCAAACTGTTTTCCACTAAATTCCCTGCATTTACATCATTTCAAATATCAAGGAAGCATGAGAATAGGGTTTATATCCAATAAAATCCAATAATTTCATAATATTATTGGAAAATCTTGGAAAAACCCACATAGTTGAGCTAACCCTATTTCAAGTTTGGCAGGAACAATCAAAAGAAGGAGCTGAAGTCTGCAAATTTCTTTTACTTCCTTTATTTAGTGATGTAATAATGTAAATTTTGGAATAAGAGAGTTAATTTCCTGCTTAGACTAGGATGCATATCATATAGTTTGAATTTATGCAAATATCCTGCTTATGTGATGCATACATCTTATTTCAAAAGCACTATGGATGTTCACGAATGGCACGTGCACCAACTCTTAGGGAGTTGATGGACTCGGTGGGATCCATATTTATGGCCCTAGTCGGAATATGGACGAGACCCAGATCCATCATCTTTCTACTAGTCACATTGAGCCTACACTCTTAGGCTATCTTAAAATGCACATCATATTTCCAAAGTTTTCAAAATCATGTGCATCAAATCAACTAAGTTCTGAACATATTCATGGCCACAGTCAGAATATGTGAAGGATTTATTTGGACTTAATGCACATTTTCCAACCAATTCCTCGGAAAATCTTTTCAAAGGGCATTCATTTACTCATGTCATTTGCATCATGAAATCATTGATTTTCTCAAGATTTTCTCAAGAAAACTTCATTCTCAAGAAATCGATTTCTCAAGAAACTCTAAGGATTTTTCAAAATCGGTTTTCCAAAGACAAGCTTTTCCACAGTTTTCCCTGGAAAATGATATTTTCTTAAGAGATTCAAAAGAGTTTTCCAATCTTTCCCCAAGATCAAAATCGATTTCCAAGTATTCCAAGGGTAAAAATTCCTAAAATTTCAATTTCCCAAGTTTTGAATTTCCTTCCCCAATGAGTTTTCCTATAAATTTTCCATTATTTTCCTAAGAAAACTCTCAAAGTCCAAGTTTTCCTAAGAAGTATTTCCCTTTTCAATGGTTCACCTTTTTTCAAGAATCACTTCCATTTTCCCAGGATTTTCAACTATTCCTGATTTTCTCACATCTTTATAAGCTTTCTCATGTTTTCAAAAACCCTTTTTATCTGAGTTTCCTGAGAAATTGACCCTTTTTCTGAGAGATTCTTTCCAACTCCAAATGTTTTCTAAGCATACATCATGTTTTCCAACTTGCATTTTCCAAAATCTCATAGCACATGCCTGAATTCTTTGTGCATCTAGGATAGAACACGATTTTGATGATTTAACTAAGTCAAGCATAGTTTTGGTCCTTGGTTCGATTACCCCTGTTAAAGGCGGCAGGAACGGTCGAACCTCGTACCGACAGGTCGAGCCCCATCCCATGGATTTTCCCGCAATTTTCAAAAACGGAGGCGAGTATTTCAAAAGCAATTTCCAAAATCCGGTCAAGTTTGAAGCGCGAAAGCGTTTTCCCTCTCTCTCTTCCGCAAGGAAGGGAAGACGGGGGAAAAATTTCGCGACGATAACAGCAGCCTGCTGTCTTTCTTCTGCTATTGGGCTGAAAGCAGGGAGATGGCAACCATTGGAGGTGGAATGTTGAAGAAGATGCAGATGATGAACACGCTGGCTGGAGTTTCTTGCTGTGGCTGGAGTGAAGAAGGTAGGCGTTGGCTTCCTGCTGTGGCAGGAATGAAAAAAAAAGTGGACAGCTGCTGTAGGAGGTCCTGTTGGTGGCTGGAATGAAGAAGGTGTACAGCTGTTGTAGGAGGTCCTGTTGGTGGCTGGAATGAGGAAGGTGGACAGCTGCTGTAGGAGGTCATGTTGGTGGCTGGAATGAAGAAGGTGGACAGCTGCTGTTGGATGTCCTCTTGGTGGCTGGACCTCCTGTTGGGATGAAGAAGAGTGTTGGTGGTGGAAAACCCTGCAAAACCCAAAACGCCCCAATGCAATCGGCTACCCCCCTCCCTTCGTGAATGCCCTGCCCCCTTTTTAAAAACTTTCCCCTCTTTTAAAAAAAAACGCAGATTTCCCTTCCGTTACAATTTTTTTTTTTGAAAGCTTTTGAAAATTTTATAACCGAATTTTAAAAACTCACCGTTTTTGTGATGGACAAAATCTTAGGTTTTTAAAACCATTTTGGGGTTCATTGACCTAAGTTTTAGATAACTAAGCATTTTAAGCAAGTTCGGCTGTGGTTTTTTTTTTTTTTTTAAAAAAAACTTTCTAAAAAAATGAATAGTGACATAATAATAAAAAAAAAAAATTAATGGTAATAACAAATGAGAGATGCCACCTCAGCCATCTTTAAAGTTCTTTTGAAAATAAAGCTTTATTTTGTGTTGGCAACTCTTTTATATTCAATTGGGGTGCCACATGTGTGTGGACCCACTAACTAAAATGAATAATATTGAGAAATAAAAAAAAGAAACTTTGCAAATTGGTATGAACTTCGGGTGGGTTCCGTTTGAGAATAAACAACTTACCTGAGAGTCTGAGTATGATGCTAGTCAAAAGGCGGGTCCCGCTTTATTTATTTGAAAATATGAGATAAAACATTATTTGTTTTCAAGAATTTGGAAAAATTGGTTTTTTTCAAAGCAAAATATGGATATAGTAAATGCAAAAAAAAAATTGTAAAGAGATTTAAAATCCTTTTTGCAAAAAGTTTTGAGATGAAATATTTAAAATCAATATCCAAATATCCAGATTGTTTTTCTTTGAGAAAATTTTTTGTAATTCAAAGTCCTGGGGATAAAATGGGAAAATTTGATAATTTTGAATACCCAGGGTTTTAAAAATCAATTTGAAAAAGTTTAAAAATCAAATCTGGATGAACAATTTTGAAAATCAGGAGTTCTGGATCTCAAACTGACATGCTATGTAGTGAAATGATGCAATGTTATGCAAAGACATGTTCTATGAAATGTCACTCTGAGCTCGGACTTGGAAATTCTAACTTTTTGTCTAGAAAGAGGATTTTGAAATTTTGCAATTTGAAGATGTCTCTGAATCTAAACATAGAAATTTTGAGGCTCAAGAATAAAATTTAGGACTTTCTGCAAAGTTCAATCTTGGAAAATGATCATTTTACCCTTCATTACATCTGAAGAACTGAAATATGATGATTGAGGGCGATGTCAAGAAGGTGAGTGAAAATTTGGGGTGTTTACAGATGCCCCTCTTTGCTACTAAGCCGGCTTATGGTCGAGCTTAGTGGCAAAGAAAACACACCAAATTTGGGCTATATAAAAATGCCCCAGTTAGAAGGATCCGACTGGGTATGAAGAAGATTAGCCCGAGGAAGATGGTAGATATGAAGCAAAGAATGAAGAGAAAGGACTCACAATGTGAGAGTGAAATTCAGGTTTTTATGCCCTTAACCTGGATGGGACAGAAAATGCTTCGTATGGAACGAAGCTCAGGTTTTTGACCCTTAACCTGATCGGGCGGAAAATGGAATACCTCATTAAAGAAGGCTATGATGGAACCCTCGGATTTTGCATAATAAATCCGACAGGGGTTTTGCAAAAGAATAGAAAATGAGGTCCCTAAAGCTTGAAAAGGGGTTGATTTTGGGCATCTCATTGCTGAGACTAAAATCAGCTTTTGAAATTGCCTTTTGCGAGAAATGATTGGTAATTCGACCTCAAACCGAAATGGGACTGTCTATGGTGGGACAGTGGGGACACAGGGAAGTGTGCAAATCTGAGAGTTCATGCTCTCAAAGAAGGGAAGGAATCAAGTCCTTAAGAGGGATTTAAAATTGGTGTCAGGATGTATCAAAACGAACATCAAGCTCTCACTTCACGTCAGGATAGCTAGAAAATATTGTCAAAATGTTGGAAATTTTGCTGTTGATTCAAAATTTTTGAAAATGATGCACATTGTTGCAAAATATTCTTTCTTTTTCTACCTGAAGCATTACCTTCGAACGAAATTGACTTCGTAGGATCGAGATTTGAAATCCAAATTGCCTGCAACTGACCTTCTTCAAGGAAGCTATCAATTTCCTTGATATGAACAGGAAAGAGAATTTGATATTATGAAAGCAGTTGATGAAAGAATATTGATAATAGAATTTCACAAGTTTAAAGAAGATTCTTGATAGATTTGGCAGTTTGATATCCTGGGAGCTTCTCTCATGATAATCTTGCTACACTCTTTTGGCTCTCTTGGGTTTTTGCTACATTTTCCTTCATTTTGGAGATGTTCTGACTTTTTCTCTCTCTCTTTTTCCTCTCTTGCTCTCTTTTGGGAAGGGTACGTCACAAACTCCTTCAACTTGGAGATGTTTCGATCCTTCTTTGACGATACTGGCTCATGCGCTGGGAGATCTTTGGATGATAGCTGAAATTAAATATCTTTTGGGGATTGTCGGGAGGTTCATCGCAGCTGCCTTCATCTCGATAGTGCTTTGGACTTTCCCTGGAAGGATCCGTCACAAACTCCGTCATCTTGGAGATGTTTCAAATCTTCTTTGGCCCCGGGGGTCTACTCGCTTAATTCGCCTTCATCTTGACGACAATTGAGAGATCCCTTTTGTGGATATTTAATTGCAGCTTGAGGAAACAGAGCTTGTTAAATGCTTTCTTTTTCTAGCGCTCAGGATATTTCCACTGCCTCGTTTTACAAGAATAATCTTTAAAGATGTGTCATTGACTGCGATCAATATCAATCATCTATGGCTTTTCAATAACATTGAATCTTCTTTTCTAGCCATATCGAGGATCTATCCTTCATCCTTTTGGTTAGCCAATAGAAAGAATTTAGAATTTGAATCTCTTCTCGCAAAAGCTTCACTCTCTTGGGAGTAATGCTGAAAGTAGACTGAGGTAAAGATTTGTATAATAAAGTTTTTGAAATCAACAAATAATTGATTGACAAATTGACAGAATTTTCTTGAAATCTTTGGTAAAAGTGAGCATTTGAGGTCCGGCTCAACACATCTGTGACGAAAATTCTCCTCTCTTTTCCCTCAATAAAAGAGACTCAGGCTTAGCCCTTACCTGAATGGGAAATGGGAAATACTTCTCTCTTTCCCTGAAGAGGAGGTGTTTGCAAAACGAACTTTCGAAGAGAAATTAAGCTTTCGTCAAAGCTCCCTAATATTAGGCTTCTCTTATGGAAAGGGGCCGATAATAGTGAGGTCTGAAAGTTGGATCATGAAAAGAACGAATCCATCACACTCTCCCTCAAAAGAGGGTCTTTCATGACAAAAATGGCCTAGTATGAAATTGGAGGGTTACAAGAAAAGCGAGTCTCCGTCGAGCCTCTCCCTTTAAAAGGGTTCCTTGGGTGAAATTGGAAATTGTTTTGCAAACGATTCACGAAGATGCGAGTCCCTTCAAACTCTCCCTGAAAAGGGGCTAAGTGAACAAATTGAATAGCATGCGAAAAGAACGAGCTCCCTCGAACTCTCCCTAAAACGGGTCTCTCGCAAGAGAAATGATTGAAATTGGATATTGAGATTGATTGACCCGAAGGTCGAAATTGAAAATTGGAAAATTGGTTGTTGGGAAATTGAATGACCCGAAGGTCGAAAATAGAATGACCTTATGGTCGAAATTGAAAATTGGTTGACCGAAAGGTCGAAATTGTGTGACCCGAAGGTCGAAATTGAGAATTGAGTGACCCGAAGGTCGAAATTGTGTGACCCGAAGGTCGAAATTGTGTGACCCGAAGGTCAAAATTGAGAATTGAGTGACCCAAATGTCGAAATTGAGAATTGAGTGACCCGAAGGTCGAAATTGAGAATTAAATGACCTGGAGGTCAAAATTGAGAATTTGGAATTGAGAATTGAGATTGGAAATTGGGTGACCCAGAGGTCAGAATTGGAGAGTTGCATGATCCAAAGATTTAAATTGGAAATTGGTGGGCAAAATATCAAATTTGAGAAATTGACAGTCCCTGAGGATCGAAATGACTTGGATCAAGAAAGGAGAATGATGAATTCGAGTCAGAGCTCGAATAAAATATAGAGATCACGAGTCGGAACCCGGATCAACAAAAGAAAATGAAGAGCTCGAGTCAGGACTCGAGTAAATAAAGAGATCTCGAGTCGGAACCCGGATCAACAAAAGAAAATGAAGTGCTTGAATTAGAGCTTGGATAAGATAAAGATATCTCGAGTCGGAACCCGGATCAACAAAAGAAAATGAAGAGCTCGAGTCAGGGCTCGAGCAAGGTAAAGAGATCACGAGTTGAAACCCGGATCAACAAAAGAAAAATGAAGAGCTCGAATCAGAGCTCAAATAAGATAATCAGATCACGAGTCAGAACTCGGATTAACAAAAGAAAATGAACTGAATAAAAACCCGAGTTAGAACTCGGTTTTCCAAGATTGACTCAAAAGGTTGGATTTTGAAAATGTATCAGTTTGAACACTGGATTTTGAAATGATACCAGTTCGAGCGCTGGGTTTTGGTTGAGTACTGGTGATTATCTTTCGCTTTTGAATCATTAGGAATTGTGATGGGACTGTTTATTGAAATCCCAATACTGACTGGATTGTTGTTAATGCAGTTGAATGCAAATGAATATGAATTGATGCACATGAATGCACAAGTGCGTGAAATGAGGAATTTGTTTATCCTGCCTGCATATAGAACAAAATTTTAAAAATGCCCCAGGGTAACTGGGAAAGAATGTTAGATCATTATTTGAAGGAAACGGGAAGATTACAAGAAGAGACTAAATGTTTCAAGTGTAGAACTTTTTCAAGTGTCGAGCATTAATGGGATCCGGCAATTCTACCCCATCGGCGTTGATGAGCCGATATGAGTTGCGGGGTAATGCTTCTTTGACGACATATGGGCCTTCCCAATTTGGCGACCATTTACCACGAGGATGATGCTTGAGATAGGTTGTGGATCGAAGCACTAACTCATTGACTTTGAATCTTCTTTCAATGACAGACTTCGCATACTGCCTGGCTACTCTCTGGCGATAGGATTGAGCATGCTCTGCTGCTTTCAGAGCTCTCTCGTCGAGTAAGTCTAGCTGTACCAATCGCTGCTGCTGGTATCGATCAAGAGGTAACTGCAGGAGTGATGCAAATTTCAAAGCGGGCTTCTGAACATGTAGCGGCAATACTACTTTTGTTCCATAGACCAGTTCTGATGGGGTAGCATTCGTTGGAGTGCGAATAGTGGTCCGATAGGCCCATAGTGCATCGTGGATCTTCTCATGCCAATCACGACCTGTTTCCACAGTTCGCTCTAAGATACGAATTAAGATCTTGTTGGTAGCCTCTGCCTGACCATTCCCTTGAGGATAATATGGGGCAGAGAAATGATGATAAATCTTGAACTTTGAGCAGGATGTCTTCATTCTTTCATTCGTGAAATGACTGCCATTATCTGACACGATGTCATGCGCGATGCCGAAACGGCAAAGGATGTTCTTGTAAATGAAAGAGACTACGTGTCGGCCTTCTACTGTGCGAAGAGTGATAGCTTCTACCCACTTGGTGAAATATTCTGTTGCGGCAAGGAAGTATTTATGGTCATTTGAAGCTGAAGGAGTGATGGGACCTACAACATCGAAGGCCCACATAGAGAACGGCCATGGAGAGACAACAGATTGCAGATATATTACGGGAGCATGAATAGAAGGTGCGTGTATTTGGCATTGCACACACTTCTTTACATAATGATAACAGTCTTGTTGCATAGTCTTCCAGTAGTAACCTGCTCTGATGATTTGCTTGACAAGGGTTTGGTAACCGACGTGGCCACCACAAATGCCTTCGTGTGCTTCTCGCACGACTTCTTTGGCTTCTTCTTCATCTAAACATCTGGAATACTCTGAACTGAATCCTCGACGATAGAGGACATTGGCCAAAATGAAGTATCGGGTAGACATACGCTGGATTGCTCGCTGCTCTTTCTTTGAGAGTTCTGGAGGAAATTCACCGGTTTCTATGAAAGTTTTGATATTGTAATACCAAGGCTTCTTCCTTTGCTCCGCTTGGTTTACCTGTTCCGCTGGAAGGAAAGCAGGTTGGTCAAGTATGTCAATTTCAAAAGAGCGACAAGATTCTCCATTTCTGAATGCCATAATGGAGCCTAAACTGGCTAGACTATCGGCCACTTGATTAAAATCTCTCTTGATATGGAATAACTGAAATTCTTCAAACTTGCTAAAAAGAGTTGAAACAATTTTCTGATAGGGGAATAGCTTCTGATCTTTCACTTGCCATTCGGCTCGGACTTGATTGACAATGAGTAATGAGTCGCCGTAAGCGTGCACTTTCTTAACATTGAAGTCTAGTAGAATCTTTAGACCTTGAATCAGGGCTTCATATTCAGCCATGTTGTGGGTGCATTGAAAATCTAACTTGAGAGAAAATGGAATCATCTCCTTCTCAGGAGTGATTAATAAGATTCCAATGCCTATTCCAGCCATATTCTTAGAACCATCGAAAAATAAATTCCAGACTGGAGATTGCTGGATATTGCAGATTTGCTCATGAGGGAAGTCATCTTCGGCTTTCACCTCTTCTGCCAGAGGAATATCCGCCAATTGATCTGCAATTGCTTGGCCTTTGATTGATTGCTGCGAGACATATTCTAAGTCATACTGCATCAATAAGACTTGCCATTTTGCGACTTGTCCGCTGAGGAAAGGCTGCTCTAAGATATACTTGAGAGGATTGAGTATAGACAAAATTTTGACTTCAGATGCCAGCAGGTAGTGTCTTAGCTTCTGACACATCCATACCAGAGCTAGGCAGGTCTTCTCTATGTGAGAGTATTTCTTTTCATAGTCTATGAAAGTCTTACTCACATAAATAATGGCGTGCTCTATCAAGCTGCCTTCTTTGTACTGCGCCAAGAATCCTCCGCATGCAACTTGATTGACTGAGATGTATAACAAAAGAGGTTTTCTCAATTCTGGAGTCTTCAAGATAGGAGGATTGAGAAGATACTTTTTTATTCGATCGAACGATTGCTGACATTCTGGTCCCCATTCGAACTTTACTCCTTTTCTGAGTAAGTGGTTGAAGGGCTCACATCTCATCGCCAAGTTGGAAATAAACCGCCGAATTGATTGCATGCGTCCCTGAAGGCTACACAACTCTTTGAGATTTTTCGGGGGTGGCATATCGATGATAGCCTTGGCTTTGGCCGGGTCAACTTCAATTCCCTTTTTGCTGACCAGAAAACCCAACAGTTTGTCTGATTCGACTCCAAAGACACATTTTTGCGGGTTAAGCCTTAACTTATAAAGGATGAGTCGCTTAAAGACTTGATCAAGCACTTCGAGGTGATCTTCTTCCTCTTTAGATTTCACGAGGATATCATCAACATACGCGTCCATGATTTTGCGCATCTGATTATGAAAGATAACGGCCATTGCCCGTTGATATGTTGCTCCAGTGTTCTTGAGCCCAAAAGTCATAACTGTATAGCAAAAAGTGCCCCAAGGCGTAGTAAAGGAAGTTTTAGATTGGTCGCGAGCGGCCAACTTAATTTGATTGTAGCCGGAATATCCGTCCATAAATGAGAACATGGCATGTCCTGCCGTGCTGTCAATAAGAAGATCAATGCTTGGAAGTGGATAATCATCCTTTGGAGTCACTTTATTGAGGTCTTTGAAGTCTATGCAAATCCTGACTTTGCCACTTTTCTTTGGGACAACGACGATATTGGCTAACCAATCTGGATAGTCAATAAGTCGGATAAATCCTGCTTTGAGCAGATCTTCAAGTCCTTCTTTGACTTGTTGTTCTATTCTGGGATCCATTTTTCTCAGCTTTTGCTTAACTGGTTTACATCAGGCTTCAAAACGAGTCGGTGTTCGACCAATTTGGGATCTATGCCCGGCATATCTTCATATGTCCATGCGAACACTTCTTCATGTTGCTTGAGAAAATTTGTAAGCCTTTCTTTCTCTTCCGGACTTAGACTGGTACCGATCTTGAGAATCTTGGGATCTTCCTCTGAGCCGATATTGACATCTTCAGTAGGATCTTGTACTAGAGCAAATGGTTCATCTTGCTTCTGAACTGAGGCGAACTCTGGTAATTCCTGAAGAGAAGAATCAAATTCTGCATAATCATCTAACTGCTTTGCAACCTTGCTATCTCCTGTGCTTGCTTTGACTCGGTGAATTGCTGCCAATTTCTTGAAAGCCTTGGGATTGAGAACGAGTTTCTTGATTGCTCGGGAAGACATTTCTGAAATTTTGGATAAGAAATGGGATTCAGGAAAAATTGTCCATCATATGACAAACAATCATTTAAAAAGAACTATGCATAAAATGACATTGAGTTATAAAATGAAGATATAGAGATAAAGTAGACAGATGGCATCCAGATAGACAAAGAAACTTGACATTTTATTGATTTGACTTGATAAAAGACATTGAGCCATTTATTTTGAAAGGAATAGAAAGGAAATGCAACAACGATTCTCAATGTGCCCCTTTAACAAAAACAGTCTTCTTTGGTGAGCTCCCGCCGGAAAACCCTAATCCTGCCCTATGGGGATGATGCTTTTGGATCATTGGCTCGACACGACCATCTTCATTTTTGCCCAATCCTTTAAAGGGTTGATAACCATGCTTCAGAAGTAAATCAAATCCCTTTCTTGCTTTCATGAATTATGAAAACAATGGATGATCTTTGACAGTGTCGTAGCTGACACGACCTCCAATCTTGAAAAACTTGGGACCTCTCCATCGGGTCATGGCTACAGTGTGCAGGGATAATTCTGATGTTGCCTGAAGTATTTCCCGACTTTCTCTGAGACTGATCTCTTCATTCTCTCTGATGCTAGGAATATCTGCAGTGAATGATGGTCGAGGGATCATAGGCTGTGGGAGTCTTTCTTCTGGGTCCTCTCCGAGCACTGTTGTAATCATTCTACCTTTGGACCATTTTACGCATTGATGCAAGGTGGAAGGCACTGCGTTTGCATTATGAATCCACGTCCTTCCGAGAAACAGATTGTAGGTGGGTGGCACATTGACCACATGAAAAAGCACTGAATGCATAGAATAGTTGATGAACACTTCCAGGAATATCTTGCCTTTTGCCGTTTGACCATGGTTGTCAAACCCATAGATGGTAATAGGATCTGGAATGTATTCTTCTTCTATAATGCCTAGCGCCTTTGCGGTCATTTCGGGACATATATTGAGGCTGCTGCCTCCATCTACTAGCACATGGGGTACTGTCATTCCCCTTACCCGAACGACGATGTAAAGAGCATTATTGTGAATGGAATGAGGCTTTGGAAGGTCCTCATCCGAGAAAGTGATCGGCGCATTGGTCATGGCTAAATTCACAATTTGTGCCATGTCTTCCGGAGTGGTACTGGGCTTAACTTTGATCTTTCTGAGCAGATCATCCAGTACTTGCAGGAACTCTTGGCCAAGTCAAGAATGGAAACATTGGATAGAGCGGTCAGAGGCTTCTGACTTGAATTCTTCAGCTTGGGCTTGATGATTTGATTGAGAAAATCAGGAAGTCTCTTTGACTTGGGGGATGACTTTACAGGTGCTTCAGAAATTTTCATCTTGCCGAATGCTGAGATTAGGTCCATCTTTTTAGAAGCTGGAGCTGCTTGTCGCAGCACTGACACCTGATGTTGAACTTGTAGATCTTGTGCAGAACACGGCTTGATGTGTTCGTGAGGCAGGAATGGTTGTGCAGACACTACTGCTGTGGTGTGTGAAGGAAAAGGCTGCTTAAGAATGTCCATTTTTTCTTCTTCTTCTCCTTCTACCAATAAATTCTTGTCAATAAGATCCTGCCCAATGTTCTTGAGAACGAAACAGTTCTCAGTGTTGTGTCCCACTGTTCTGTGGAACTTGCAGAATTGATCCTTCCATTTCCCCATAGGCACAGGGGGATTGGCCAGTCTAGGCAACTTGACCATCTCTTTCGATAGCATATACTCGAGCACATCTTCGAGTGATTGGTCGAGAGGAGTGAATTTTCGGTCATAGCTCCATCCTTTATGTTTAACTTTTTCACGTTGTTTCGGCCCTTGGTCTTGCTGAGAAGGCTTGCTGTATTGAGGAGCAGGCTTCATTTTCTGATCTCCTTTATTGTTAGAATTGCCTGCGCCGTAGCAGTAATCTTTCTTCTGCCCTTTATACTGATTTCGGCTATTGTTGTTGTTGTTCTTGGCAGAGAAGGTGAAGTGAGCTTTCTTCTTCTGCTCACCTTGGGGGTTACTCTTGGAAAAAGTGAAGCCTTCATAGACTCCATTCTCTACGCTCAATTCGAGCCATTCTGCTCGCTCAGTTAATTCAATGAAGGTCCTGGATGGTGCTGTGGAGATCAATCCTCTTAATGGCTGCGAAAAATTGTTGAGGATTAGGGATAGGGCGTGCCTTTCTGAAATGGGATCTCTCATTTTGTTGCAGGCTGGCCTTCATCTGTGAATGAAATCTCACGCTTTTTCATTCTCATTCTGCCTCAGACTGCAGAGATGACTTAATGTCGGGAGTGCTTCTGTGTTGAACAAGAAGCGTTCAATAAATAAATTCACCACTTTATCGAACTCCTTGAGCTCGATGGGATTAATATGCTCAGCATACCATTTAGCTGCAACTCCTTCCAAGCTGCGAGGGAAACACAGGAATAGTGCTCTGTTATCTCTCTTGAATCTTGAGCACTCTGCGAAAAAAGTGGCGAGATGGGCTTTTGGATCGCCAGAACCATCGAACTTGATGAATTTTCGGGGAAGGTTTTCGAGATCATCATCCCCTTCGAGGCCGTCATAGAAGTCCTCACTGGTGAAGACTTTCTTGCCCTTGTCGCGGGCTTGGAGATCCTTAACAACTCGGGCCATTTCCCTGAATTGTGACTGTAGAGGTTCTTCTGTGACCTGATTCTTTGATTTGCGGCTCTTCCTTTGTTCTCGCCCACGTTTCTGAAATGTTGGAGGCACCTCATATTCTTCCTCAGTGTCTTCCATTGATTCTGATTCATCTGAAATTTCTTCCGGCTGAACCTGCTTCTTGAAAGCCTTCTTATTCTTGTGCCCATGGAACTTTTCTCTGAATTGATTTTTCTCTGCACTAGTCCCGGCTTGTTCGCTCATCATTTTATTCATCATCTTTCGGAACATGGCATACATTTGCGGGTCTATGCCATCATCCTCTTGCTGTTGATCTTGATTCACGGGATGATCCATTTCTCCTTCTGAGGCTGAGGAGTGTTGAGGTGATGTGGTTCTTCTTCCTGACCTTGTTCGAACCATCAAATGCTGTGGATGCTCTCTGCAGGGCAAAGACCAGATCAGATTGTGGAAGAATTGGCTTTTGGAAGAAATATTTGCTGGAAATATGGCAGACAATTTGAAAAAAAATATTATCCCATTACTAGGGACTGAGTCGTCGCAGGAATCACGACAATTGTATTGTCATTCTTAGAAAGAGAAATAAACAACGAAAATATGCCTTGTTACCTAGGCGAGGTCGTCAAACCACAATAGAAAGAGAGAGAATTTTATTGAAATGAGGAAATATGATTTTATTGATCTTGACAAAGAGGTGGAGGACAAACAATTTGCCACCATTCACGATAATCAGCAGACACTCTAGGACCAGGAAAGATTTTAAGAGAGACAAAGGAATCCCAGCCATAGCGGGCAGAATGATATGCCCTGGACCATTGTGCGGAAGTGAGATCAAACTCTGCCATAGCTCCTGATAACAATCGGGCTTCGACGTACTGTTGTCTCTGGGAGAACTGTCGAACACATCTCTCTGGTTGGTAGTAAGTGCAGAAGAATGGTCCCAGCAACTTGAACCGCTTGCCATAAGTGTATGTGTATTTGAGAGGAGATAGTTGCCGATCAAAAGAGTCCCAAACTACGTCATCTTCTTGAATGTTGTTGATCATAGACCGGTACTGTGCCACTGGAATAAGTTCTTGACCATTGTATTTGAAGGAGCTTGCTCGGGCTGGAACATGCTGAAAGAACCAGGATTGAAGTGCGTAGATGCATCCTTCAACTAAAATGGATTCTCCAAGTGAGAATCGAGTCAGACCACGATACAAGAAAGCGAGCGCTGCCATGGCTATAGAGAGGCAATTGGTTTGCCGACTTCCCCATCTTCTCATAAGCTGGATTATTCTGATATCCATGTAGTTTTGTCCATCTGGAAAGAAGGATAATCCTACAGTGCACAACACCATCGCATTCTGAATCCTTTCTTTGGTTGTCTTGGATAGCGAACTGACTTCAATGAAGGTCTCGTACTGGCGGTACAACTCAAGCAGGTCAACATATTCATTTCCCTCCAACTGGATCAGGGGCCAGGATCAGCGTCCTGTCATACGAGCTAATGAATCTCGGGGGTCCAAACCCTTGACATTGATCAGGAATTGATGTTCTAATGGATCGCTTGGCTGACCGGCTGGTTCTGGTAATCCCATGATTTCTGAAAATTCATCCATTAAAACGGCCATCTCTCCCCACGGGAACCAGAATGTACACGTTCGAGGATTCCATCGTTCCGCCATTGCGTGGATCAGGTTGCCGTTGATGGTCTGCTGACGCCAATTCTAATCCGCACTCGCTCAAATGGTCCGGGAACATTCGGGAAAAACTTTTGAACCAGAAATAGTACCACCGGGGAATAAAGGTTCCGGTGCTAAGGGCTTGATGTTCAGGACGACCTTGTCGCACCTCGTAGGAGATGTGACCTTCAAGAAAGATAGGATCGACTTGACTGGATGCCATCGAACTGAAACAAAAAAAGACTCGGAATGAGACTTAGGAAAATGTAGGAAATTTTGAAAAATTTTGCAGGCAGGATATAAAATGTAGTTGGAAATTCGAGATCCAGTAGAAAGGTAGAGTGGAAAATCTCCTGGAGTTTTGAAAGAAATGGGATATTTGAGAAAATCATCCAGGGTTTGAGAAAATAAAGGAAAAAGATGAGAAATATGGGTATTTGAAAATATTTTTGGGAAAATGTAAGGAAATAGAGGTAACATACAAACAATCATATCCTGCACAAACATTCATGCGCATACAGCACTCCCTAAAAGGCTGACTCTAGATGCATAATTTTGAAAACAATTATAGGACCTTAATCCTAACTCTAGGTTCAGATCATCTTTGTCCAATCTAGTTATGCCGATATACCCGAATTTAAATCCAAGGTACATGGCATATAATCTCAACTCTGGTTCTAAGGTAAGGTTTTCCAACATCCTTGAGCGCCTACCGATATACTTCGGACTGTGGCCTGCAGTACGTGGTAGGGGGGTGTTAACCCAAATAATTGGCCTAGTTGTGAGGCTCTGTCCCGAACTAGGGTTCTGGAGGAGAGCCCAGCAACGTGAAGACCGGGTAATGATAGGTAATTGGGGTTTTGAAAAATGATCACATGCAAGAAATAGATGGCTCTAAATCCTAGAGAGATAGACTTTTGAAAATCTTTGAAGAAGCATACATTATTTACATTCAGATCCTAAATTGAGGAGAATTGTATTTAGACCTAAGTCTATGTGAGCATAAAAATTTCTCCTCAATATGGTCCTACCAAACCATGCCTAGTCTATATGCAGTCAATGTCAGCTAGGTCAAAATCTAGGCTCCTAGGTTCGCATGATATCAAAAGTAAAGAGCTGACATTTTATGGACATAATTTCGATAATTGAACTAAGTCAAGCATAATTTAGGTCAGACAAGGACAGGTCCCATCACGGTCGCCAAACCTGTTATCGTTGCAAAATTTTTCCCGTCTTCCCTTCCTTGCGGAAGAGAGAGGGAAACGCTTTCGCCATTCAAACTTGACCGGATTTTGGAAATTGTTTTGAAATACTCACCTCCGTTTTGAAAATTGCGGGAAAATCCATGGGATGGGGCTCGACCTGTCGGTACGAGGTTCGACCGTTCCTGCCGCCTTTAACAGGGGTAATCGAACCAAGGACCAAAATTATGCTTGACTTAGTAAAATCATTAAAATTATGTTCTATCCTAAATGCACAGAGAATTCAGGCATGTGCTTTGAGAATTTTGGAAAATGTAAATTGGAAAATATGATGTATGATTAGAAAACATTTGGAGTTGAAAAGCATTTCTCAGGAAAAGATGGAAATCAATTTCTCAGAAAAACTCAGACGAAGAAGGTTTGAAATCTCGAGAAAGTTTATAAAGATTTTGGAAAACTATGAAGAAATTAATCTCCGGAAAATTTTGAGAAAGTTATAAAGACTTGGAAAACTATGAAGAAATGATAATCTCGGGAAAATTTTAAGAAAGTTATAAAGACTTGGAAAACTATGAAGAAATGATAATCTCGGGAAAATTTTGAGAAAGTTATAAAAACTTGGAAAACTATGAAGAAATGATAATCTCGGGAAAATTTTGAGAAAGTTATAAAAACTTGGAAAACTATGAAGAAATGAGAATCTCGGGGAAATGGAAGGAATTCTTGAGAAAAGATGAACATTTGAAATGAAAAGCACTTGTTGGGAAAACTCGGACATTGAGAATTTTCTTAAGAAAAGGATAGAAAATTTATAGGAAAATTCATTGGAGAAGGAAATTTAGAACTTAGGAAATTGAAATCCTGAGAATTTTATCTTAAAAATATCTGAAAATCAGCTTTTTATTCTTGAGAAAGATGAAAATTCCCTTTGAAAATGGATCTTAAGAAAATAACTTTTTAAGGAAAATCACAGGAAAACTTTGATTTGGGAAATCCAACTCCGAATATCATCATAGTTTCTTGAGAAATCGATTCCATGAGGTAAAAATTTCTTGAGAAAATCATGAGAAAAACAGATGATGCAGATGATTTGAATGAATGAATGCAGTTTGAAAAGATTTCTGAAAAATTTGTTGGAAAAATGTGGATTAAGCCAAAGTAAATCCTTCACATATTCTGACTGTGGCCATGAATATATTCAGGGTTTATTTGAGTTAATTCACAATATTTTGAAAACATTGGAAATATGAGGTGCATTTTCAAGATAGCCTAAGAGTGTAGGCTCAATGTGATTGGTAGAGAGATGATGGATCTGGGTCTCGTCCATATTCTGACTAGGGCCGTAAATATGGACTCCACCGAGTTCATCAACTCTCTAAGAGTTGTTGCACGTGCCCTTCGTGTTCATCCACGATGAATTTTGAAAATTGAGATATATGCATCATAGAATCAGGATATTACTGAAATCAAACTATATGAGATGCGGCCTAATCTAAGCAGTAAAAGTAAATCTTATTCCAAGGTTTACATTGGATTGTTACATTTCTAACATAAAGAAAAAGAAAAAAAAATGAAATGGAGCCAAGGAATCAGCATCTTCTAGATTTTCCTGCAAAAATGAGAATTAGTACAAGACAACCAAGAAAATGGGTATATATACTATATACAACGAAGATATACATGTAAATGTAGAAATACTTGAATTTATGATGAATGATATATGATAATGACGATATATTTACAAAAAGTAAAAGAAAAGAAAAATATATGTGATAACCAATGCACATGAAGGGATATATATATATATATATATATATATATATATATATGTATATTCATAACATATATTTATATATATTTACATATATATGTATACATATAGGTAGATATACAATATATATACATATATATAGATATATATATATACATATAATGAGAAACATATACATATAAAAAAAATATACATACTAATGGAAATTACATATAATGGGTAAAATCAGAAAATACAGGTATATACTATTTCTGTAGGGGATTTCACACAGCCGTATCTCCCAAATTACAGAGTAATTTTCGATAAAACTGGGTATGGAGCTTCCCTATATATCAATAATGAAGCGTGCAAAAGAGGATATAGAGATCATGAACGGATATGAATATATCCGTTTATGAATGTGGCTAATTATCCAGACTGCACACCTGCAGAAAGTGGATGAGTTATAGTGGAATAAGATGTTGACACAGCAAAAGAATAAAACGTAGGTGCTGCTGTGCAAATGCAGCCCTTTGACAACAAACTTTAAGGTAACTGTGTTGTAAATGACTGAAGAGGCTACCTTTGGATATATGGTACAGGAATGGATCGTGCCTCTAACAACATCCAAAACGACTAATAGATCTTATGATGATATTATATGAAAGTGATAAAATGACATTTGGAGAAGTTAGGATAGACAAATCAAAAAGCTGGTTTGGAAGATATAGGAAGTAAGATTTATACCATCAATGAAAACATGGAATGACAGTAATGAATGACTTAAAAGTATAATAGGAAAAGAAACATAAATCATGCTAAAATGGAAGCAATGAACAACAGAAGATAAAAAAAAAACTTGGGACATACTATGCTATAAAACAACAGACAGAAAATTAATAAGATAATCAAAAGAATGTAAAACTGGGGAAATACAATGAACAACAATAGATAGAAAAAAAAAATCTTGGGACATACTATGTTGTAAAACAACACATAGAAAATTTATAAGAGAATCAAAAGAATGTAAAACAGAGGAAATACAATGAACAACAATAGATAACAAAAAAACTTGGGATATACTATGCTGTAAAACAACACATAGAAATTTAATAAGAGAATCAAAAGAATATAAAACAGGAAAATTGAAGAATGAAAGAAAGTAAACCGAAATTGCAGAGAATGAAAACAAAATACCAGATCTATGATTGAAATAAAAAATTGTAACAACACAAAACAGAAACGTAGGAGATCTGATGAGTTCGTACAGGAGTTGATGATCAAAACACACAAACAGGGATTGATTTCTAATAATTGAAAAACACTAAGTCAGAAAATGATAAACACGGTATACAAAATGAACTACAGGCAACGAATTGTAAGCTACTGAAATAAGAAATTTGGTTTGTGAAAGAGATCAACCATCTCAGCTGTTTGGCCTGATTATGACCTCCTACCGGCTATCTATTTCAAAATCCTCCATTATGGTTACTTTATAGTTCCCTGTAATAATCGACCTACAATCAGCGATAGAGAGGTTGATCCTCTTCTATTGAGCTGAAGGAAAAGGAAGAGTACCTGTGGGTGGGATGAAAGAAATGGGCAACCTGCTGTCTTTCTTCTGCTATTGGGCTGAAAGCAGGGAGATGGCAACCGTTGGAGGTGGAATGTTGAAGAAGATGCAGATGATGAACACACTTGTTGTGGCTGGAATGAAGAAGGTAGGCGTTGGCTTTCTGCTTTGGCTGGAATGAAAAAAAAAAGTGGACAGCTGCTGTAGGAGGTCCTGTTGGTGGCTGGAATGAAGAAGGTGACAGCTGCTGTCGGAGGTCCTCTTGGTGGCTGGACCTCCTGTTGGGATGAAGAAGAGTGCTGGTGGTGGAAGACCCTGCAAAACCCAAAACGCTCCAATTCAATCGGCTACCCCCCTCCCTTCGTGAATGCCCTGCCCCCTTTTTAAAAACTTTCCCCTCTTTTCAAAAAAAACGCAGATTTCCCTTACGTTACAAATTTTTTTTTGAAAGCTTTTGAAAATTTTGTAACCGAATTTTAAAAACTCGCCGTTTTGGTGATGGACAAAATCTTAGGATTTTAAAACCATTTTGGGGTTCATTGACCTAAGTTTTAGATAACTAAGCATTTTAAGCAAGTTCGGCTGTGGTTTTTTTTTTTTTTAAAAAAAACTGTTTCTAAAAAAATGAATAGTGACAAAATAAATAATAATAATAAAAAAAATTAATGGTAATAATAAATGGGAGATGCCACCTCAGCCATCTTTAAAATTCTATTGAAAATAAAGCTTTATTTTGTGTTGGCAACTCTTTTATATTCGATTGGGGTGCCACATGTGTGTGGACCCACTAACTAAAATGAATAATATTGAGAAATAAAAAAAAGAAACTTTGCAAATTGGTATGAACTTCGGGTGGGTCCCGTTTGAGAATAAACAACTTACCTGAGAGTCTGAGTATGATGCTAGTCAAAAGGCGGGTCCCGCTTTGTTTATTTGAAAATATGAGATAAAACATTATTTGTTTTCAAGAATTTGGAAAAATTGGTTTTTTTCATATCAAAATATGGATAAAGTAAATGCAAAAAAAAATTTGTAAAGAGATTTAAAATCCTTTTTGCAAAAAGTTTTGAGATGAAATCTTTAAAATCAATATCCAAATATCCAGATTGTTTTTCTTTGAGAAAAATTTTTTTAATTCAAAGTCCTGGGGATAAAATGGGAAAATTTGATAATTTTGAATACCCAGGGTCTTAAAAATCAATTTGAAAAAGTTTAAAAATCAAATCTGGATGGACAATTTTGAAAATCAGAAGTTCTGGATCTCAAACTAACATGCTATGTAGTGAAATGATGCAATGCTATGCAAAGACATGTTCTATGAAATGTCACTCTGAGCTCGGACTTGGAAATTCTAACTTTTTGTCCAGAAAGAGGATTTTGAAATTTTACAATTTGAAGATGTCTCTCAATCTAAATATAGAAATTTTGAGGCTCAAGAATGAAATTTAGGACTTTCTGCAAGGTTCAATCTTGGAAAATGACCATTTTACCCTTCATTACATCTGAAGAACTGAAATATGATGATTGAGGGCGATGTCAAGAAGGTGAGTGAAAATTTGGGGTGTTTACAATGCTTTCATATGGTTATGAGGTTGAATCGCGTAATTAGCTATAAATTGACTGTGCATTGTGTTTTAGCTTTGTGCGCGCGACCCGAAAATCGCGTAAGTTCAGTATATGAGTAAGAAGAGCCCAATTTCAAACGAATTAACCTCTAAAAATTTAAGGGTAAGTTTGTAATATGATTGTATAGTTTTTCCTCGAATTTGGGACCTATACGACAAAAAAACCATGTCAGTGCATGTGAATTATGAGAATTGCTTATTCATAATACACGAGTTGTAACAAGCTTAATTCTTGCAAACGAAGGGAAACTTCTCAAAGAAGCATTGAACATTCCATGTTAATTGATGTTTTGAAAATAAATAGATGATTTATGGAAGTCAATTTTATATTTAAAATCATTAAATAAGCATTATTTTAAATACGATGCATTTGGCGATTTTGAATCTTGATAGCCCAGACCCATGGGATGCCCTAAACCCATTGGGCGACCTCCCATGTGGACGATTTTGAGCTTGGTGGACCAACTGGTCAATAGTTGACCAGCTGGGTGGCATTCTTGTAAAAGAATGCATGGGTTGAGGAAAGAGGGCCACGATTGGTGATAGTCTTATTTCTAGGCTCATGATGAGGCTAAGAGCTCATCATGAGGGGCGCATTTCAAAGAAGGGGAGCATGGGGCTGGCGCCCCATGGTCTTTTTGAAATTAATTTGAAGGTTTTCAAATAAGAAAAAATGAGTGGCTGGTTTAGGCGGCACCCAAGGGCTCTCCCTTGTAAATTTCATAACTATTAATGGCTTTAATAAAACTTGTTGAATGGCATTTTTGAAAGAAATTCTTTAGATTTCAAATAAGAGACATGCATTGGAGGAGTGGGAGGCTATGGGGGGCCTGGAGAACCCCAGCCCTCCATCTCCTCTCCTTTAATCTTAGTCGTCCATTATGTTAAACCCTACATATTTAAGGCATTAAGAGAGAGAAAGAGAGCATTCTCTTGGGAGATTTTTGGAGTCTCTCTTGCTCTCCCCTCTCTCCTCTATCTCCAAACCGAGATAGAGTTAGAGATTGTGTGTGGGTGCCTAGCTGAAACTCCAAACCGTAGCACCATCTCCTCCGTTGTCAAAGCCTCGAAGGTGAGATTCTCCATCACCTCCAATGTGTTGTAAAATCGTGAGCTTTCCCTTCACATACCATTTGTGGGTTTCTATCGAACAAGTTCTACATGTTCATGCATTTGTCGTGAGCTACCATTGCATGCTTTTATTTCAAATTTGTGGGCTTCGATTGAGCAAGTTTTTTGTGCTCTTGCGTTTTCGTGAGTTTCCATTACACATATTCAAGAATGCGGTTTTTCGGTGGAGCATGCCTTCATGCATTTGTTTTCTTTGTTATACCATATAGTTGTGGTTGGCTTGAAAGCATTCGGTTTCTAATTTTCCATTTGTTGATTTCATGCTTTCTTGTTGCGCAATGTAGTAGTCACGCCACGAGGTCATTTTAGTATCCGTTTTGCCTTCGTTTTTCCATTTCGTGTTCATGCACCATCCACTTTTTTGTAGGATTGTCTCGTGGTAGCCCACATTCCTTCCCAGCCATGGCAACGAATCAAGGCTACCAAGGGGTTGTTGTGCTTGGCAATGAGGCAGTGAACCGGCTCTAGCACAGCAACCCTACCCAGTTCGGGTTAGCCCCTTTGGGGATTTGGGTGCTGCTGGCTAGGTTGGTCAGGCCGAGCACAACACCACTTGTTTCTTTTCTGTTCGGTCTTTATGTCCTTGCTGTTCGGTGGGACCGGCCCAGTCTGCTGGACGTGTCCAGCATGTATGTCCCAGGTCGACCATAAATGGGTCAGCCTAGGGCATCTTTCTCCCTTTCATTTCAGTTTTGCACAACCTTGGCAACGCGCTTTTCGGGTGGCTGTGGGTTCGGTTCCCAGCCTCTGACCTGACATGGTCTGGACCGAATGTGGTCCAGACCTGTCAAAGGCATGTATGAAGTTGTCCGGTTGGGCGTCAGCCCTTCACGCTCTTCTATTTTGGGTTCTCGGACCTGCTGCAGTGGTTGGGCTGCAGTCGGGTGCAGGTTGGTGGGCCTGCACCCCACCCTTGGACGTTGGTTGTAACCCAGCTTGGGTCTGGACATCCGGTCCAGACCATGCTCAAGTTTGAGCACACACCGCATGGTCTGGACCTGTCGGTCTAGACCTGGACCGTTGTGGTGGGTGGAGCCCCACTCGGTCTAGACGTTTAGTCCAGACCTTGCCAGTGCTTGCAACAACCCAGCATGGGTCTGGACTAATCAATCCAGACTCGAGGCTGCACTTCTCTTGTTGAAGACCTATGCACGTAGTCCTTTCCTTGGACCGGACCTATTCGGTCCTAGTGTTCAGCTCTTGCGAATTTCGTGACAGCACTGTCTTCCTCTTGTGGTGTGTTTGTTGAGGAGCCCCATGGCGCCGGGTGTCTAGTGAGCTGATTGACCCGTGTCCAGCCCATTAGGTACTTTAGCCATCATTTTAGCGGTTGGAGTTTCTTTCTTTCGCCGCACTTTTAGCGTTGTTAGCGGACCTTCGAGCTGCAGCCTATGGGGCTGCAAGTGTGCTTATGATTCGGGATCCAATATCCCAATGAATCCATAAAGTGTTTTGACTAGTTACGAATCTTGCTGCGAGTGCGCATTGTACAATGCGAAATTATGTAAAAATGGTTATGTATGTGCACTAAATGATAAACCCATCAATATGGGTAATGTGGATGCGTACTTTTAGGCATATGTTCGCTTTTGCATAGAACGCGAATGTTTTGCAAATGGTACCTTGTTTAATGCCTTCAAGTAAAATAAGGTTTTACTTAATTATGAAATCTATGGCGTATGTCATAAGAAATAACTGAATATGGCACTTTCCTTGTCATACGTAATTGAGCACCTTGACACGTCACAAATCATTTGTTTAGTGTATCATTATGTGTTACGCGATGTAGTGTTATGAAAAAGTATGTGCACTGCCACTCACCCTAGCAGGAAAGTTGTTGCACAAATGAATGTACTCACATGCTCTTGATCGTGATATTTGAATGTACAAATCACTTTGGCAATTAAGTGTATTTCCCTAAGTACGATGGGATTCTCGCGATACATGTTTGGGATTATAGTCTTTTGAGACTTATGCGATATTTGGAACTCCTTGGCGAGTTTTGTTGCGGGCGATGGACCTACTTAGCGAGACGAGCTCGCTTATGGTTGAGATACATGGTTTATGAACTTTTACACAGCTTGTGAGTCATGCCTTACCGTGGCAAAATGTTTCTAACTGTCTCATCGAAGTGCTCGATGTTTTGTATTGCCACACGACTGGATACATGTACTTGTTGCATGATGTACATGCTTGTTCACTTATATTTTTGCATAGTTTTGAACACCCCAAATTTTTCAAAATCTTTTAAACATCCCATTTTTGCCCCTGATTTCATTTTCTGGGCAATTGAGTCACTTTTAAATCTAAATTCCAATTTATTTTCTCAAATTTTTCTGAAATTAAATTCATTTTATACATTTGACTCAATTTCAAATCCGGATTCAGATAAAAGATCCAAATCTGAGCTTCGTTGTCCAATTTTTGAATCAAATTCTCAAAATTACCAAAATAACCTTTTAACAGGCTTAGACAGTTTGTTCAGTGTTCGTTTGGATCCATCGTGTTATATTCCTCAATTCAAGGTTTCAAGATCGAATATTTTCTCAAAACTTGGGTCCAAACCCATTTTCTAAAGAAATTTTCCCAAAAATAATCTTTAAAATCTTCTTTCTTAAATATCTCCCAAAAATACAAAAAAAATAGTTTAAATCCTCGTTTTCTCGTAAATTCTAAGGTTTCATTCCGAAAATACCAAAAAAAATAGAAAATGCAATGGAAAAGAAAAAAAATATGTCTAAATCGATTTTTGAAAAACTCTTTCTGAAAAATATCCTTTTTAAGAAAAACCTTTTTTAGAAAAACCTGGTAAAGGAGCCTTCTTTTTGAAGATTGCGTGAAGAATCCAAAGGACCCCGTAAAAAAAAAAAAAAACTTTTTGGGTTTCTCGCAAGGGGTCGGAGGCCGAACACCTTCTCCCCCTCTCGCAGACCCTTCCGCTATAAGGTTCTTGATCGCACACCCTCATCCGCCATCTTCCATCAACATCCACCCTTGATCGCCAACTGATCCTTCACTGCCATTCATCTTCAACTTCCTCCACTTCCAGACCCTTCCGCCCTTCTCTATAAGACGAGTGCAAGGGGAGAGGATGGGGAGGAGGAGAAAAAGGAAAACGAAAATAACCTTTCGCGTTGATCTTCATTAGAGCTTTCAGAACCATCCACTTTTCCCCTTTTAACTTCATCCCTTGCTGGGCATCATCACCATTTAGCAGCCGGCTCTTGCCTCACGATAGTCCCTCATTCCCCTTTTGGGTTCTGGAGAAAACCCTACTGCTGAGCACCATTCCCCTCCTTCAGAGTTTCACAAACGCCAGCTGAAGAAAGATCCCTCTCTACAATCGTCCGAAGGAAATTTGGTCCCCTGCAGTAATCAGGTAGGCAATCTATTTCCCCCCCTTTTTGATGATTTTTTTTTTGAGTTTCCTGTGTAACTCCTCTTTATATTTTGTTTTTCCCCATTTGAGGCACCATCGAGTTGTGGATTAGGTTGCTTATGACATCACCAGTCCCTTCTCTCGTGCAAGAGTAAAAGGGAACAATCTCATTCCAATATATGTCGCCTTTGTTATCTCTTGTAATTTTTTTTTCTTTCCTCTCTTCTTTTCTTTCTCTTACTATTTCGTCCTCAATGCATTCTAATTCGAAGTTTATGTTCTGATTTCCTTCCTTTCTTTTGTTGTTTTGAATTCTTGCTTACATGTAGTTTCTAGTTTCATATTTATTCCTGAGCATCGATTGCTGGAGAGGATAGACCCAGCATGACATTAGCCAACCCTATAGTTTGCCAAAGTTTTGTTCTATATGATAGATAATTCAGAGGATCAATCAGTCAGAAGCCCCTAGGCTTCTCTGATATGACGAACCAGGTTTGTAGCCAGGACTCGTCATCCTCGCTTGGCGCCTCAAATGTTTTCCATTACTCAGAGCATCAGGATGAAGATTTTCTTTGAATCATCGCTGTACAAGACAAGTCACCAAGGGAAATTGTGGTCTGAGATGCCACCAATCCCTCTCAGATCTCGGTGGTCGATATTCTTCATGGCAACTGCGTTGAACTTCACTTTTGATTCAATTCTCTGTAAAAGGTCTGTGTGGTTTGAGTGGATTTGGCACCTGTTTTATTGAAACATCCTCTTATTTTGCCTCTGATCAGAGTCATTTAGTCGACTTACACTTTCTTAGTGGAAAATTTTGTTGGTACTTGGGGTAGGATGGCAGCAGACCAAGAGGATGTCTTTGAAATTGTTAATACAGAATTCATTCATCACTTCATTTATCTCTTACAGTTGATTCCTCATTTGAAAGGCATCAGATAGTATTTTATTTGTTCTAGACTATTATATCCTATTCATTTTCATGCTGAATTTTGCCATATATGATTATCCATGTGTGGTCATCGCAAAATTTTTCCTCTCTTTTGGTTTCTCTCTCTTCCTTCTCTTTTCCTTTTCTGACCCCTATTTTCCTCCTTTTTGAAGGGAGAAAATTAAAAAGACAGAAAAGAAGAGAGAAGAGAAAAGAAAGAAAGAGAAGAGGAACTCTTTTGCGGGGTCTCACTTGACCTTAATTTGAAAATCTTTAGAAATTTAACTCGCCTCCATTTTGAAAATATTGCGGGAAAAATGGAGAGACGGGATTCGCTTGTCGGTACGAGGTTCGACCGTTCCTGGCGCCTTTACCAGGGATAATCGAACCAAGGATCGAATTTATGCCTTTTGTTTTGCCTAAATATTATCTAAGAATTTATTCTAACTCTAAATGCACAAAGAATCATGCTTGTGCAATGCAAGGATGTATGCTCTTTAGAAAGATGTTTTGAAAACTTCCAAGTATTCTAGGATGAACTTGGTAAGGGAGTGAAGAAATTATTGAATCTTTAGAACTTGAGATAGATCAGAGAAGTTCTAAGTCCTTGAAGTAAATCAGAGTTGGAAGAATAAATCTTGATTTTGAGAAAGAATGATTGGAAGCTTTGAAATGAAAGGAAATGAAGTTTCAATGTCAGAAATGGATTTTGAATTTAATCATGGATTTAGGAGAAGAAGATGAAATTTTGAAGTGATATTGAATTTGAAATCAAGATGGATCTGAGAAAATCAAATGGTATTTAAAAATAGAAATGAATTTAGGAAGTTCAGATGAGATCTGAAAATGGAATTGGATTTGAAATCTAGAATTAGGAATGGAATTGGATTCTGGATTCTAAATAGAATTTGGATCTGAAGTCTGAGATCCAAAGTGAAATTGGATTCTGGATCCTAAAATGGATTGGGATCTGAAGTCTGAGATCCAAAGTGGAAATTGGATTCTGGATCCTAAGATGGATTTGGATCTGAAGTCTGAGATCCAATGTAGAATTGGATTCTGCATCCTAAAATGGAGTGGATCTGAAGTCTGAGATCCAGAGTAGAATCGGGTTCGGGATCCTAGAATGGAGTTTGGATCTATAATCTGAGATCCAAAGAATGGAGATTTATACTTGGAAATCTGGATCCAAGTTGAGATTAGGATCTATCTTTGGACTTGGAATTTTGAATTGAGATTTTGAACTCTGAATGAATTTCATAATCAAATTGGACTTTGAATTTGAAAAATTGAATTTTAAAATTTATGAATCAAGAATTTTCAAAGTTAAATTGAACTTTGAATTTAAAGTTTGAATTGGGAATCAGAAGATGAATCAAGAATTTCAAAGTTTGAATTGAACTTTGAAATTTGATTTCAATTAAAATTTGAATTTTGGATATACAAATGAATTTCAAAATCAAATTGGACTTCGAGTTAGAATCTGAAAATGATATTTTGAATTTAAAAATTGATTTGAGAAGTGAAGAAGGTATCTGAAGGAAATCACTTGGATTTATGATAAAGAAGTTTGAAAATATGATGCAATTCTATCCTAAGTGATGAATGAAATTTAAAGAATTTTGAAATTGGAGTTTGAAAATCATATTTCATTCTTTACATGAATTAAAATAAGATTGAAAATATAATACATCCTTGACTATGGTCATTGAATGTATTACATAATGATCTATATTTAAATTCAGGTGAAGAATAAAACATATTTTTGTGCTTTTATAGAGTTTAAAATGAAATTAACTCTCAATATACCCTGACTATGGCCATTGGTATACATTTTGAGCCAATTTTAAGTTAAACTCTAATAAAAGAAGGAATTATTTGAAAATATGATGATTTTTGAAGAGGATCCAGTGGGGATCCAATGTTATTTTGTAAAAGATAAAAATTCTAAGTTTTGTTTACATCCTTACTATGGCCATTGATGTAAATCATCAACTTAGGATTAATTACCTCTTACGAAATGGTGCACGTGTCATTCCTGTTTCACCATTGTGAGAATTTGGAAAATAAAGGTGAAAAATATGAGAACAAGAAATTCATGGTATTCACAATGCCCATTCATTCTATCTAAAACTGGAAATGTAAATTCTCATTAAGACCCATCTTATTTACAACATACAAAATCGAATTTACAACTCCAAGTAATGACCTTTTCCACATATTCCTTGCAAAAATACTTGATTAGTTTGCACATATCATATGGATATCAGAAGTAAAATGTTCATATGCCAAGATGTAAATGGTGGAAAGATGGAGAATGACATTATATACCTATATACATACATATATACATGCATAGATATGTATACATCTATATATATGGGTATGTATAGATGTATATGTATATATAGGGCATATACGATAGCTTGTAAGATAGAAAATATGGTGAAGGGTTGTAGCCGTTCATAGCTGCTGTAGAAGGCAAAAACCATGGTGGCCCAGGATGTGCCACTGTGGAAGGCAGCAGCCATAAAAGTTCATGCTAAACTGATGCACAGGTTAGAGCCATAGCAGCCTACCATGAGTTGATGTAAATAGCAGCGGAGGCCACTATCATTTGAAATGAACTACTGTAAGAAGCTAGAGGCAACAACAAATCAAGAGGACTACTGTGGAGGTAGGTGCTGGTAGTAAATAGTATACTTTGCAGCAAATGATGTAATGAGATATGAACAGGCTGCTGACAAAAGGGGAGCTGAGGATGCTGAAGGTATATAAGGTACCTAGGTGCATAGGGTGGAGCTTGTATTGTTGGTGGAATGTGGCAGTGGAAGGTTGTAGGTTTTGCTGTAGCACTACGCAGAAAATGGTAAAGAAAATGCTGTGATGGAGGTTTAATGAAGTGTTTTGCCAAGTGTGTTGCATTTGTGACAGCAGTGAATGAGAGAAGGGACAGATGCTAACTGTTGTAACTAACAACAAGTGGTGACGAGTACCATGGAAGGGATATGGGCAGGTGCTAACCTATATGGGCAAGTGCAGCAAGGCTGTAGGGGAGTGGTTATAATGCAAGGTTAGTGAATGGATAGATCGAGCTTTGGTGAAGCTCACAGATTGATCACACCTAATTGCTGCATATTGGAATATGGCAAAACGTCAACTGATGAAAGGTAGATATAAGGTCTGGATATATGACCAGTTAACAGTAAAATGTCGCTATCTAAACAAATGTAAGTTATGATTTAAATAGGAAATTAAAGAGATTGGGGAGATGGCTGGGGACATGTGAGGGGTCGGTGATGTGCAGAGGTTTTCGATTGATTGACCTTACCTCCGACACACTTCTTCATACATTTCTGGAGGAGAACCCCCTCTTCTGGTATCTTGACCAAGTATCGGTACAGCATCTCTTAACTGACATAAAGTTTTGCTTGCATAACCTTAACCACACTGTTTAACACAACACTATTCCTTCCAATTTTGCATTTAACATAATAGAGTTGGAGTTTTAACAACACAACCCTGAGAAAGCATGACCAACGACTTAGATTTATTCAAGGTATTAACATCCGTGGCCCCTGTTTGAGTTTGGTATCATTATCAAAACCATTAACTCCAGTGAATGTGCCTGCAAGTTCCTTCTCCACCAAATTGTTGACTCCAGTTCAAGCCTTTATCATCTAAAACACGAATTGCCTTTTTCTACGAGTTTCACCAAGATTTCTGCTAGGATTGTAATTGATGATTATTTTAGCAAGTCTAGTAATCATCATGGTAGGCTGATTCCATACTGAATAGGTTTAGGCATGGATATAATGGATCAATCGCGTAATATAAGAACGTGAGCATATGCACATAAGGATGCTGCAGGAATGCACTCAGCGTGTGTGTGTGCCCATTATGAGGTGTGAGATATGAAGAGGGCATCACGATAAATCAAAACTCAGGAAAATTTCTAATGGCAACAGAAATAAATGGAACGCATAACGGTAAGATGAAAATGCAAGTATCACTACGTGTGATGTATAGGAAATCCCCTACCAATGATATGCAGATGATAAAAAAAAAAATGCAGAACCAACCTCTGTGTTTCAAAACTCTAGCAAGCTTCTGTTATTAAAAATGAAGATGGTTGACTGATCAAGAGCACAAACATGCCATTACAGGAAATGGAACAGAGAGCAAGATTCTTTCTCTTCTGGCGCTCAATTTTCTTTAAACAATACCTGAAAGTGTTATTAAACAAAACCACCCAAATGCATTGCTAATCTTTGTAGATTTTGCCCACAACTTCACCCTTAAATTCCACCATTTTACTGCCAATGTCATAATTTCAACAGCATCTTCCTTTTCATCGATCGCTCTGTGTGAACTTGTTCAGCAAGTTGAACTTTCCACAATCTCCAAACTTGATAAATAAGAGAAGTGAGAGAAGAGAAAAAAAAAACCTTTCTATCATCGATGGGGAACCCTTTAAGAAATACTAATGCTACCTCAAAGCGTAATATGATTGATCACATCTAGTGGACTTTCAACAAAAAAAAAATCGAGTATATCAAACCTAAGAGAGATAAAATCAATATGAACAAGTTTATAATTGAATGAGAGCATATACCTTCAGAAAAGATTTGTAAGATTACCCAAAATTCAAAGCTCAATCGATGACGCTTATATTTATGCCTTCACTAAAACCAGAGGCCATCAGATCAATCCTCTAAGTCACAGAAATTTGAGTGGCCAAATGGGCGATGTTGTCATCGGCACATAAGTTTTTGGTAATAACAGGATGCTTATTAATAAGAATGCTAAAAATAACTCAGGAGAATAGTCAGGAGGTATAAATGACGAAGCTAGGTGATAACTAAAGGGGGGAATAGAGCATGTCGCTTTGAGGAAATTCAAACATAGAACCAGCAAAATGCTTATAGCCATCGAAAAACAGGAAATTAGAAGATCGACTGAAGCTTTCCACCAGATGAACTTGATCCGATCCTGGATCAGATCAGATATCCTCTTGCAGAGAGCACCTTCAGATGTATTTTGCAAATCAATTCAAATCGAAATTGCATGGGTAGAGGAGAGTAACAACATAGATCATAAATGTAAAGTGACAGAAATTGCTAAAACGAGTTGCAACCAATATCGGATTTAAGTGCTATCAAACAATAGTAAAAAAATAAAAAATAAAAAAATTGAAATATCATAATCGGCGAAGGTAAGAAAATCAGACATTAAAACAGATATCATACGAGAAATCCCTAAATTCGATAGAAGATCCAAATGAAAGAAAAAAAAAATCGACAGGAAATTCGGACTGGGATTCATATGAACCCTGTCGGATTATTGAATCCGACAGCCGGAGCCCAAAAATCACAGCATGAATAAAACAAAGGAAAAAGGGAAAAAAAAAGAAAGAAAAGGAAAATAAGAAAGAAGAAAAAAAATATCGCATGATCTATATACATAAAAAAAATAAATAAAACCAGAGAAACTCAAGATCTTTTGACCGAGATGCTGGAATCCATATAAACAACCACACGCATAAGAGGATATGCTAAAAGTAAGCAGTATAATATATAAAATGGAACAAGAGGTCAAACAGTAAGGAATTAAAAGGGAAAAATATGTCGGAACAGGAAGTTCCATTAATGTTACTCTGTGTGAGTCGGTACTGCTTTATGCAGATCAGTGCCGCACGTGAGATTCGTTATTTAGAACAAGCAGGAAAACTCAGAAGAAACCAAGAAAAGCAAGGAAAGAAACAAACGAGAGGATAAGAGAGGGAAAATAGAGAGGGGAAGGAAGTAGGGATTGGTACTTACTTGTAGTTTGATGAAACGAGAGAGAAGGAGGGACCTCGATGGAGGGGTGAAGACGGATCTCGTGAAGGAGAGGCGCGGTGGTAGGGTGAAAACGGATCCCTCCTCCTCTTGCGTGCTCCCTTTTAAAGAAGAAGAGGAGCATTCGAAAGAGGGGTTGTTGGTTGAAGATGAGAGGTTGATGGAAACCCTAGGGAGTTTTGTTGAAAATCAATGGTGGGAGAGTGATGAAGGCCTCATTGAGGGGAAATGCGCGAGAGAGACTGTTTTAAAGTTTCCTTTTTTCAAAAAGGAGGTCCCTTTTAAGAAATTTTTCTTAAAATGGTTTAAAACGAGGTTTTTAGCAAAATTCAATTTTTTTCAAGTTTTAAAACCATTTGCCTTCCTCAATTTTTTTGATTTTTGTATCGTTTTTCCATTTTTTGTATTTTTGTAATAGAAAACTAAGATTTTATGAAAAACAAAGTTTAAACACTAAATTTTTTGTACTTTTCTGAGAAATATTTACAAAAGTGTTTTTCCGAGAATTTCAGACCATTTCGGGGAAATTTCTTCAGAAGAATGGGTTTGGACCCAAGTTTTGAGAAAACGTTCGAGTTTTAAACCCCGAATTGAGAAATACAATTTGATGGATCCAAACGGATACCGAATGAACTGTCTAAGCTTTTCAAAAAGTTAGTTTGCAAATTTTGAGAATTTAATTTTAAACATTGGACAACGAAGCTCAGATTTGGATCTTTTATCTGGATCCAGATTCGAAATTGAGTCAGATACACAAAATGAATTTAATTTCAAAAAACTTGAGAAATAAAATGGGATTTATATTTAAAAGTGACTCAATTACCCAAAAAATGAAATCAGGGGCAAAAAGGGAATATTTAAAAGATTTTGAAAATCTTGTGGTGTTCACACCGTGACATTTGTAAAGATTACTTCCCGGATATCCTCTGCTTTAGTATCCCCATCCTGTTCATCTCTAATTGTTTATCACTTTGATTCACCATTTGTATTAGATTTTCTGCTCTGATGGTTGGATTTTTATTTTTATTTTTGTCCCTTTCTCGTACGGCTGTTTCTCGCCCTCTAATTAGATTGTCTGACTATATGTGATTTCTTATGTGCATCCCTGTATCCTTATGTTATTTTCTCCATTCATATATGATGACCTTGATGGGACATTTTTGAGAAAACGCCTCATGAGATGAAGCTCAAGTAGGATTTTATTCCGGATGGATATACAAAGCATGAATTCCTTGATAGGAAGAGCCATGATGGGATTGGAGAAAAACACCTTGTCGAAACGAGACTCAGGTTTAACCCAAACCTGAAAAAGGAAAATACCTCGAGGGGCGAGGTTCAGGCTTAACCCTTAACCTGAAGGGGACGACCATACAGAATCCTCGAGTGAAGAGACCATGATGGGACCTTCGGAGTTTGGACGAACAAATCCGAAAGGGGTTTGCGAAAGGAGGAAAGAAATGGGGTTCCCTAAAGCTTTGAAAAATGGGGTGAACTTGGGAGTCTTATTGCAGAGACTGAATCAACTTTTAAAATTTGACGACCTCTCACAGAAAATACAGGTTTGACCCTTAACCTGAGTGGGTACAACCATACGGATTTCTCGAAACCGTGATGGGACAGAAGAGATAATTCAGCTGAATGAGGCAACTCTTCTGGGAATGTGAGAGATGGAAAAATGAGGAGATGTGAGACAAAATGAACGAAGAATAAGGTAACAAGATGCGAATCTTTCGATGGGGTGAAAGATGAATAAGGCGAACCTTTTATCAAGGAGACGAATCTCTTGACAAGGAGAAAGATGGAAGAGGGCAAATCCTTTGGAGAGGAGAAGGTAAAAGCGAAATATGAAGATGGCGATGAAGATGGCAATCCTTTTAGCAAGGAGAAGGTAAATTATGAAGATATGAATATGACAATCCTTTTGGCAAGGAGAGGGCAAAATGTGAAATATGAAGAAGGCAATTTTTTTAGCAAGGAGAAGGCAAAAATGTGAAATATGAAGAAGGCAATCCTTTTAACAAGGAGAAGGCAAAATGTGAAATATGAAGAAGGAAATCCTTTTAGCAAGGAGAAGGCAAGATGTGAAATATGAAGAAGGCAATGTTTTTAGCAAGGAGAAGGCAAAAATGTGAAATATGAAGAAGGCAATCCTTTTAACAAGGAGAAGGCAAAAATTTTGATCAAGGCAAAAGATGAATAAGGCAATTTTGTTATCAAGGAGAAGGCAAATCTTTTGACAACACAAAAGACGGAGAAGGCAATCCTTTTATCAAGGACAAGGCGAGTCTCTCGACAGAGTGAAAGATGAAGAAGACAATCCTTTTATCAAGGAGAAGGCGAGTCTTTCGACAAAGCAAAAGACAGAGAAGGTAATCCTTTTATCGAGGGGAAGGCGAGTCTCTCGACAAAGCGAAAGACGAGGAAGGCAATCCTTTTATCAAGGAGAAGGCGAGTCTTTCGACAAAGCAAAAGATGGATAAAGTAATCCTTTTATCGAGGGGAAGGCGAGTCTCTCAACAAAGCGAAAGACGAGGAAGGCAATCCTTTTATCAAAAAGAAGGCGAGTCTCTCGACAAAGCGAAAGACGTAGAAGGCAATCCTTTAATCAAGGAGAAGGCGAGTCTCTCGACAAAGCGAAAGACGGAGAAGGCAATCCTTTTATCAAGGAAAAGGCGAGTCTCTCGACAAAGCGAAAGACTGATAATGTAAACAACTCTAGGTTGCATCCATATGGATATTGAATATTTATTTCATTCCTGGAATATCTATAAATTTTTTTGCCAATAAGATAAAATTGTAGTCGACTCAAAATGCTTTAAAATGTGCACGTATGTGCGAAAGATATTCTCTCTTCTACCTAGAGTATTTCCTCCATCGAGGTTAACTCCTCGATCTTTAAGAGTCAAATTCAAAGTTTTTAGCGCTGATGATTTTCTTCAAGGAAGCTATCCATTTTCTTGATATGAGAATAGAAGAAATATTCTCAATCTCATAAAAGCAAATAGTGAAAAGACATTGATAAAAGAATTTTGCATGAGAAAAGATGACTTCTAGCAATTTAGGCGGTTTGATATCTGAATGTTTTTCTCATGATAATCTTTTTTTTGCACTCTTTTTGAGTCATTCAACTTTTTTTGGACTTTTTACATCATCCTTCATTTTGGAGATATCCTGACTTTTCTCTCTTTTTCAGGGAAGGGTACGTCACAAACTCCTTCATCTTGGAGATGTTTCGATCCTTCTTTTATCTCAGGGATTCTATTGATGATATTGGCTTAAAAGATCTATTGATGATAGCAGAAATCAAATATCATTTAGGGTTTGTCGGTAGGTTTATCACACTCGCCTTCATCTCGACGGTGATCTGAACTTTCCCTAGAAGGATCCTTCACAAACTCCTTCATCTCAGTAGATGATCCAAATCTTCTTTGGCCCTGGGGGTCTGCTCGCATATTCACCTTCATCTTGACGACAATTGAGAGATCCTTTTTGCAGATATTTGATTGCAGCTTTAAAATGGATAAGGAGATATGGATTGAGTGGATTCTTTTTATCGCTCAGGATACTTCCACTGCCTAATTGTCAGAAAATCATTTTAAAACATGCGTCATAACTATGATCAATATCAATTCGCTTTCGGCTTTTCAATGTCATCGAATGTTTCTTTTGCTAATCATACCGAGGATATTTCTTTCATCCTTTTGGTTGATCAACAGGAAAAAATTTTGAATTTTACCTCTTTTTCGCAAAAAGTTTCACGTTTTTTGAAGGAAATACTAGAGGTAATATGAGGTAATTCTTTTGTACAGTAAGAATATTGGAATCAACAAATAGTTTTAGCAAATTGGCAAATTTTTCATGAATTCTTTATGAAATAATCACTCAATATAGATTTTGATACGACCTTTAGTTGCAATTTTTGGTTTTGGTCACTCTGACTAGCAAACTGGGATCTTTCATTTAACGACCAGCGAAGTAGCTGGAACCTTTCATTTAACGACCAGCGAAGTAGCTGAGACATTTCATTTAACGACCAACGAAGGAGTTGGAACATTTCATTTAACGACCAACGAAGTAGCTGGGACTTTTCATTTAACGACCAGCGAAGTAGCTGGGACATTTCATTTCATCATTTAACGACCAGCGAAGTAGCTGGGACATTTCATTTAACGACCAGCGAAGTAGCAGGGACTTTTCATTTAATCATTTAACGACCAACGAAGTAGATGAGACTTTTCATTTAATCATTTAACGACCAACGAAGTAGCTGGGACTTTTCATTTAATCATTTAACGACCAGCGAAGTAGCTGGGACTTTTTCATTTAATCATTTAACGACCAACGAAGTAGCTGGGACTTTTCATTTAATCATTTAACGACCAGGGAAGTAGCTGGGACTTTTCATTTAATCATTTAACGACCAGCGAAGTAGATGAGACTTTTCATTTAATCATTTAACGACCAACGAAGTAGCTGGGACTTTTCATTTAATCATTTAACGACCAGCGAAGTAGCTGGGACTTTTTCATTTAATAATTTAATGACCAGCGAAGTAGCTGGGACTTTTCATTTAATCATTTAACGACCAGGTAAGTAGCTGGGACTTTTCATTTAATCATTTAACGACCAGCGAAGTAGCTGGGACTTTTCATTTAATCATTTAACGACCAGCGAAGTAGCTGGCACTTTTCATTTAATCATTTAACGACCAGCAAAGTAGCTGGGACTTTTCATTTAATCATTTAACGACCAGCAAAGTAGCTGGGACTTTTCATTTAATCATTTAACGACCAGCGAAGTAGCTGGGACTTTTCATTTAATCATTTAACGACCAGCGAAGTAGCTGGGACTTTTTCATTTAATCATTTAACGACCAGCGAAGTAGATGGGACTTTTCATTTAATCATTTAACGACCAGCGAAGTAGCTGGGACTTTTTCATTTAATCATTTAACGACCAGCGAAGTAGATGGGACTTTTCATTTAATCATATAACGACCAGCGAAGTAGCTGGGACTTTTCATTTAATCATTTAACGACCAGCGAAGTATCTGGGACTTTTCATTTAATCATTTAACGACCAGCGAAGTAGCTGGGACTTTTCATTTAATCATTTAACGACCAGCGAAGTCGCTGGGACTTTTCATTTAATCATTTAATGACCAGCGAAGTAGCTGGGACTTTTCATTTAATCATTTAACGACCAGCGAAGTAGCTGGGACTTTTCATTTAATCATTTAACGACCAACGAAGTAGCTGGGACTTGTCATTTAATGACCTGATTTAAGTTCGAAACTTTTGAAAGATAACCAGTACGAGGACTGAACTTGATCTTTAGATTTAAAAACATTAGCAAAATAACCAGTGCGAGCACCGGGTTTTTCCAACTGAGAGTCGGGAAGGAGACCAACATTCTTAAGATATTAAAAATGAAAATGGTTGACTGATCAAGAGCACAAACATGCCATTACAGGAAATGGAACAAAGGGCAAGATTCTTTCTCTTCTGGCGCTCAATTTTCTTTAAACAATACCTGAAAGTGTTATTAAACAAAACCACCCAAATGCATTGCTAATCTTTGTAGCTTTTGCCCACAACTTCACCTTTAAATTCCACCATTTTACTGCCAATGTCATAATTTCAACAACATCTTCCTTTTCATCGATCGTCCTGTGTGAACCTGTTCAGCAAGTTGAACTTTCCACAATCTCCAAAATCTGATAAATAAGAGAAGTGAGAGAAGAGAAAAAAAAAAACCTTTCCGTCATCGATGGGGGCCCCTTCAAGAAATACTAATGCTACCTCAAAGCGTAATATGATTGATCACATTTGGTGGACTTTCAACAAAAAAAAAATCGAATATATCAAACCTAACAGAGATAAAATCAATATGAATAAGTTTATAATTGAATGAGAACATATACCTTCAGAAAAGATTTGTAAGATTACCCAAAATTCAAAGCTCAATCGATGACGCTTATATTTATGCCGTCGCTAGAACCAGCGACCATCAGATCAATCCTCTAAGTCACAGAAATTTGAGTGGCCAAATGGGCGATGTTGTCATCGGCACATAAGTTTTTGGTAATATAACAAAATGCTTATTAATAAGAATGCTACAAATAACTCAAGAGAAAAATCAGGGGGTATAAATGACGAAGCTAGGTGATAACTAAAGGGGGGAATAGAGCATGTCGCTTTGAGGAAATTCAAACATAGAACCAGCAAAATGCTTATATCCATCAGAAAACAGGAAATTAGAAGATCGACTAAAGCTTTCCACCAGATGAACTTGATCTGATCCTGGATCAAATCAGATATCCTCTTGCAGAGACCACCTTCAGATGTATTTTGCAAATGAATTCAAATCGAAATTGCATGGGTAGAGGAGAGTAACAACATAGATCATAAATGTAAAGTGACAGAAACTGCTAAAATGAGTTGCAACCAATATCGGATTTAAGTGATATCAAAGAATAGTAAAAAGTAAAAAAATCGAAATATCATGATCGGCGAAGGTAAGAAAATCAGACATTAAAACAGATATCATACGAGAAATCCCTAAATTCGATAGAAGATCCAAATGAAAGAAAAAAAAAATCGACAGGAAATTCGGACTGGGATTCATATGAACCCTGTCGGATTATTGAATCCGACAGCCGGAGCCCAAAAATCACAGCATGAATAAAACAAAGGAAAAAGGGAAAAAAAAAGAAAGAAAAGGAAAATAAGAAAGAAGAAAAAAAATATCGCATGATCTATATACATAAAAAAAATAAATAAAACCAGAGAAACTCAAGATCTTTTGACCGAGATGCTGGAATCCATATAAACAACCACACGCATAAGAGGATATGCTAAAAGTAAGCAGTATAATATATAAAATGGAACAAGAGGTCAAACAGTAAGGAATTAAAAGGGAAAAATATGTCAGAACAGGAAGTTCCATTGATGTTACTCTATGTGAACCGGTACTGCTTTATGCAAATCGGTGCCACACGTGAGATTCGCTATTTAGAACAAGCAGGAAAACTCAGAAGAAACCAAGAAAAGCAAGAAAAGAAACAAACGAGAGGATAAGAGAGGGAAAATAGAGAGGGGAAGGAAGTAGGGATTGGTACTTACTTGTAGTTTGATGAAACGAGAGAGAAGGAGGGACCTGGATGGAAGGGTGAAGACGGATCTCGTAAAGGAGAGGCGCGGTGGTAGGGTGAAAATGGATCCCTCCTCCTCTTGCGTGTTCCCCTTTTAAAGAAGAAGAGGAGCATTCGAGAGAGGGGTTGTTGGTTGAAGATGAGAGGTTGAGGGAAACCCTAGGGAGTTTTGTTGAAAATCAATGGTGGGAGAGTGACGAAGGCCTCGTTGAGGGGTAATGCGCGGGAGAGACTGTTTGAAAGTTTCCTTTTTTCAAAAAGGAGGTCCCTTTTAAGAAAATCTTCATAAAATGGTTTAAAACGAGGTTTTTAGCAAAATTCAATTTTTTTCAAGTTTTAAAACCATTTGCCTTCCTCAATTTTTTTGATTTTTGTATCGTTTTTCCATTTTTTTGTATTTTTGTAATAGAAAACTAAGATTTTATGAAAAACAAAGTTTAAACACTAATTTTTTTGTATTTTTTTGAGAAATATTTACAAAAGTGTTTTTCCTAGAATTTCAGACCATTTCGGGAAAATTTCTTCAGAAGAATGGGTTTGGACCCAAGTTTTGAGAAAATGTTTGAGTTTTAAACCTCGAATTGAGAAATACAATTTGATGGATCCAAACGAATACCGGATGAACTGTCTGAGCTTTTCAAAAAGTTAGTTTGCAAATTTCGAGAATTTAATTTTAGACATTGGACAACGAAGCTCAGATTTGGATCTTTTATCTAGATCCAGATTCGAAATTGAGTCAGATACACAAAATGAATTTAATTTCAGAAAACTTGAGAAATAAAATGGGATTTATATTTAAAAGTGACTCAATTACCCAACAAATGAAATCAGGGGCAAAAAGGGAATATTTAATAGATTTTGAAAAATTTGTGGTGTTCACACTGTGACATTTGTAAAGATTACTTCCCGGATATCCTCTGCTTTAGTAATCCCGTCCTGTTCATCTGCAATTGTTTATCACTTTGATTCACCATTTGTATTAGATTTTCTGCTCTGATGGTTGGATTTTTATTTTTATTTTTATTTTTGTCCCTTTCTCGTACGGCTGTTTCTCGCCCTCTAATTAGATTGTCTGACTATATGTGATTTATTATGTGCATCCCTATATCCTTATGTTATTTTCTCCGTTCATATTTGATTCCCTGTGCATTACACCATATATGTTTTGTTGAAAGATAGCATCTGGATGATCTTTTTTTTTTTTATTTATAGTAACTCATTTTCTGCAATTTCATTTGATACTTGGATAGCATATCTTCTGCATTGATTTGTTTGCTGCATTTTTTTAACATGGCATCATAAGCCCAACTCAGATCGGATGATTAAGCGATGGTCTTCTTCAGAGAGTTTATGGTAAAGGATCATTGCAAAGGTTGCAAGAGTTAATCCCCACTGCAAAAGTTTAGAAGAAGTGGGGGTTAAGGAATTCCTCATGAGTTTAAACCCTCCATCAATCAATTGTTGGAATCAAGAGGTCGTGATTTGCTGTTGCAAATAGATAGTGAGTCATTAAAAATATCTATGAACCTTGTTATGAAGGCTCTTAGCTTGTTTAGCGAAAAAAAAAGGGGGACTAACGCCTTATGCTGAAGCTGGCATGACTTTAGTCTCTGGTTGTTAAGGGGTTTGGGATAACGCCATTGGCCTTACCGATGAAATATTGGTCGAGGGAGTGTTGTTTGGTAAGCTGACCCACTCTGTGTTACAACATGGGATCAAGAAAGTGAGAGATATGCAATTTTGCAAATAATATGTCTATTGCTTCTAAAATATTCATCTTCATTCAGCTTGCCCTGTCCAGCAGTGGTTGAAATTCTGGATATGGTCAATAGGCTCCATACCATCAAGCTTGAAAAATTCGATCTCTAATCTTACTGAGGAGCACTTGGCGCTAAAAACATAAAAGTTTAAGACGAATGAGCACAAGCTCGAATAGTTCAAGTGATTCCAGTCCCCATTTTCGTTTAATTAGCGATGTCCTGTTGATTTCTTTTTTAATCTTTCAGCATCATCATATGATCAATGGTCTGCTAAAGCTACTGAAATTCATATTGAATCATATCAGATGTTTGTTTTTATTAATATCATGAGATGTTACTGTAAAATGCATTCCTTCTGTTTTGGAAATTGTATATGTTGCTTGTCCATCATTTTTAATAGCCAAAGAGAAGGAAACTCAGTTTGACAACTTGGTCTAGATGGATTGTATGAATCCATTGCTATTTATGTTATTTAGTTCAGCAGATTCAGAAGTTGCTGGACCTCTTTTTTTTTACAAGAGTATGTGTGCATGTGTTTGGGGAGGAACAAATGCGTATAGTTATATTTGGGCGTTGGCAACATTCACAGTGAATTCATGTCCTGTATGCACCATATATATCCAGTCATGCTTTGGATTACTCTGCACATAGGGAATGGACCATTGTTTTAGTTTGTAATTTCATTTTATGCATTTTGGCAAGATGTTCATATTCTAAGTTAAATTAGCAGGGGTTGTGTCCCAGACACTCCTCTGTTTCATATTCGTTAACATTGAGAAGGGTCATGGATACAACAAAGCAAGTCACCAAATCTGGAAATTTAATTGAATTTTTTATGGTGCTACTGAACAATGTACACTCACTGCCTCTAGGACTGCTGCCTATTGTTGCATTCAATGAGATGGACTACCTTTCCAAGATGCCACTTCTTAGGATGCCTGTGTTCTGGTTGGTTCTGATAGCAAGCGGATTGTTAGGCTTTGCCATCAGACTCACTGCCTCTAGACCTGCTGCCTATTGTTGCATTCAATGAGATGGACTACCTTTCCAAGATGCCACTTCTTAGGATGCTTGTGTTTTGGTTGGTTCTGATAGCAAGCGGATTGTTAGGCTTTGCCATCAACTTCACTTCATTGTGGTTTCTGCATCAAACTGGTGCTACAAACTATAGTTTGGTGGGGTCACTGAATAAGATTCCACTTTCCATTGTTGGGATTTTTCTCTTCAACGTTCCAACAACTCCTAAAAATTTCTCGAGCATTCTTTTTGATCTTCTTGCTGGAGTGTTTTCCACAAAAGCGAAAATGATGGAAAGAAAATTATGAGATGTGAACTCAGATGATTCAGAGTTCTAATAGCTATAATTGGTACCTAAACAACATTTCTACCACCTGTACTATGTCCATCCCCTCTGTATACATGCTGTCATACTTTGCCTAGTTTTTAACCTCCTGCGTTCTTCTGTAAATAGTGCATCACCACATATTACCCATTGTATACTTATTTGCATCTATATATTAAGCATCATTCTTCATAGGACATGCTGTAAAACCTACTACAGTGTTACTACCCATTACATTTACCACAGTGCACCTTCTATTATCATTATGTATTATATACAACACAGTGCACTGTAGCTACGTCCACCCCTTTATTTTTTTTTTATCCATCATGGTATCATTCATGTCATAATTCACATATGCGCAAACACCTACATTCAGGAATATTACTGCACCCGCATTCTATAAATTGCGTATTAGTATTGATATTTCAACTTGGGTATGTTTTCAGTTTAGTCGTACATGGGTGTTTCATTTTATACAAGTCTTCCATCCTTATAGGCATTGATATATTTTCTTGTCTAGGCACTCATATCTAGTTCAATCTAGGCTTATATACATATCCTCCTTCATTAGTCACGTGCATATAGATTTGGAAATGATGTTTTTTTTTTACTATCTCCCTTTAGGTCGCATCCTTGCTTCACTAACTCTGTTTTGCAGGAGAGATGTAATATGTCCAGTTTTCTTTCTAGATTAGGATTCTGTCATTTTAATTTAAAATTCAATAAATGCAATAGCTAGATATTAATGAGATCTTTACATTTCTGGTCTTAGATAGAATGAATAATCATTGTGAATATCATAAATTGCCTATTTTCATGCTTTTGCCTTTATTTCTCAAAATCTCACGAATGGGAACACGAATGACACGTGCACCATTTCATAAGAGGTAATTAACCCTAAGTTGATGATTTACATCAATGGCCATAGTCAGGATGTAAACAAAACTTAGGATTTTTATCTTTTATAAAATAACATTGGATCCACACTGGATCCTCTTTAAAAATCATCATATTTTCAAATATTTCCTTCTTTTATTAGAGTTTAACTTAAAATCAACTCAAAATATATACCAATGGCCACAGTCAGGGTATATCGAGAGCTAATTCCATTTTAAACTCTATAAAAGCACAAAAAATTTTATTTTATTCTTCACTTGAATTTAAATGTGATTATTATATAATACATTCAATGACCATAGTCAGGGATGTATTATATCTTCAATCTTATTTTAATTCATTTAAAGAATCGAATAGCTTTTCAAAATTCAAAAATCCAAATTCTTTAAATTCATTTCATCATTTAGGATAGAATTGCATCATGTTTTCAAAATCTTTTTCAAAAACCCAAGTGATTTTGAATATCTTTCTTAAAGCTTCTATTTCAAATTCCATTTCTATCTCAATTTCAAAGTCCGATTTGACTTTGAAATTCCAAAATCATTCTTTATATTCAAACTTTAAGTTTCCAATTTAAATCCCAATCAAATTTAATGTTCAATTTAACTTTGAGATTCTTGATGCATCTTCTAAATTCCAAATTTCAAATCCAATTTGACTTTGAAATCCATTTATTCTGAAGTCAATTTTGAAAATTCCAAATCCAAAGTTAGATCCACATCATATCTCGGATCCCAAATTTTTGGATCCAATTCCCATTTAGGATTCTAGATCCAGAATCCAACTTCACCTTGGATCTCAGACTTCAGATCCAAAATCCATTTTAGGATGCAGAACCCAATTCTACATTAGATCTCAGACTTCAGATCCACCCCATTCTAGGATCCAGAACCCAGTTTCACTTTTGGATCTCAGACTTCAGATCCAAAATCCATCTCAGGATCCAGAGTCCAACTCTATCTTGGATCTCAGACTTCAGATCCTAAACCCATTTTAAAGATCCAAAATCCATTTTATGATTCAGAATCTAATCCCATCTTGGATTCCAGATCTTGGATCCAATTCTATTCAAGGTCCAGAATCCAATTCCATTCTCAATTCCAATTTTTAAATCCAATTTCATTTCATTTTCATATTTCAAATCTAAATCCATTTGCAGATCACATCTGGATTTCTTAAATTCATTTCTATTTTGGATTTCTCAGATCCATCCTGATTTCAAACTTCGAAATTTGAAATTGAATTCCATTTCAAGTATTCATTTCCTTTCCTAAATCCAAGTTTAAAACTCAAATTCAACTTCAAAGTCCATTTCTGACTTTGAAGCCTCATTTCTTTATCTCTCATCTCCAATTATTTTTTTCAAATTCAAATGATTTATTTTCCCAACTCTGATTATTTCAAAGATTTAGAACTTCTCTGATCTATCTTAAGTTCTAAATTAGATTCAACCATTTCTTCGCTCCATTATCAAGTCCATCTCGGAATACTTGGAAATTTTCAAAACATCTTTCAAAAGGAGCATACATCCTTGCATTGCACAAGCATGATTATTTGTGCATTTAGACTTAGAATAAATTCTTAGATAATATTTAGGCAAAGCAAAAGGCATAAATTCGATCCTTGGTTCGATTACCCCTGGTAAAGGCGCCAGGAACGGTCGAACCTCGTACCGACAAGCGAATCCCGTCTCTCCATTTTCCCGCAAATATTTTCAAAATGGAGGCGAGTTAAATTTCTAAATATTTTCAAATTAAGGTCAAGTGAAACCCCGCAAAAGAGTTCCTCTTCTCTCTTCTTTTCTTTTCTCTTCTCTCTTCTTTTCTATCTTTTATTCTTCTCCCTTCAAAAAGGAGGAAAATAGAAGTTAGAAAGGAAAAAAAGAGGGAAGAGAGAGAAACCACAAGAGAGGAAAAATTTTGCGATGATCACAGTTTTGGCGACCGTGATGGGACCCGTCTTTGTCCGGTTGGATCTATGCTTTTGCTTTGCTTTGATATTATCTAAGTCTTTATTCCACAAATGTCAGCTACATTTCCATGTAAACCTTAGGAGCCTAGATTTTGTCCTAAGCGGACATAATTGCATATAGGATTTAAGTATGGTTTGGTAGGACCATATTGAGGAGATTATATTCATGTTCACATTAGATTTAGGACTGAAATACAACTCTCCTCAATTCTAGGGATTGAATGCAAACAATGTATGCAAGTATATGCTTCTTTTTCATTTAAATCTATCTCTTTAGGACTTGTATTAGAGCTTTCTGGTTTTATCTGCATGTTGATCATATTTTTTAAAACATCCCTACCTATATTGTCCCAGTCTTCACGTTGTTGGGCTGTCTCACTAAACCATAGTTCGGGAGAGAGCCTCACAACTGGACCACATATTTAGGTTCGCGCCCCCCTACCACGTACTTAAGGGCCATAGTCTGAGGTATATCAGTAGGTGCTCAAGGATGTTGAGAAGCCTTTACCTTAGAACCATAGAAATATTTCTATGCCACCTACTTCAAGCTCCGGCTTGAGTATATCGGCATATCTTGATTGGAATCAGATGATCTGAACCATAGAGTTAGGATTAAGGTCCTACGAGCCATTTCAAAATATTTCATATAGAGTCGGCCTTTAGGGAATGCTGTGTGCACATCTTTGTTTGTGTAGCTTCGGTTATGCAATGTCTCTCGTGTCTTCTTATATATATATATATATCAAACCTTTCCACAACCCTGGGTATATTATTTGAAACTTTCCTTATTTTCAGAAACCCCAGGTGTATTTTTCTCTGATTTCTTTAAATTTCTTTTCTGATCCTGCCTGCAATTCTTCCAATTTTTCAAAATTTACCATCTATTATTTTAAAATGTTCTTCTACATATCTTCTAAATCTATTTCTCACATTTTTATAACAAAAATCTCTTCCATCAAGAGATATCCTTTTGATCATATTCTAAATTGTTTTCTTCTCACAGGAAAATAATGTGATTGTCATGCCTCTCGTGCAGACTCAATCCCTAGTAGTGGGATATCTCTTTGTCAATTTGATTTCTTCCTTTATAAAGGTTTCCTCCAAAACCTTTTTCTAAAAAGGTCACATTCTGTCCCGCAGAGAGCATTTGGTATTTTCGGGTGGTTGGGACAGAGATCAAAGACCGCATCACTTTAACACTAGTTAGAAGCAGGAATTGAGAAATGGACTCTCAGAGTTTTACCAGAGAAGGAGGCCAGGTCAACAAGAATGAGATCGATCCCACCATATATCGATTGTTCAAAAAGATGATGGTTGAGATATTGTCTGAGATAGCGGAAGCCAGTTTTGGAAAAGCTCCCACCAAGGAAGAGGCACCTGTCACCTTCCCAATGAGCAAGCACAACGATGGCAGTGCAAGAAGTTCTAAAACCATCAGAGGCAGCAACAAAGGCAACCCGGGCAATCAAAACAGCAATTTGGAGTCATCTAGAAACCAGAAGGGAAAGTTCAGCAGAAACCAAGACAAACCGCTTCAATCCAGTCCTCTGCAGAAGGAGAAGAATCAGGGAGAGCCAAAACGCAAAAATTGGGGCAGTAATCGAGATTTCACTCCCTTGGATGAGCCGCTGGATAAAGTTCTCGATACATGTTGACCAAGAGATTGGTCAGGCTCCCAAAAGCCACGAGTCCTTCCACTATCTTAGGAAAATACAAGAACCAATTCTGCAAATTCTATCGGACAACAGGACATGACACTGATCATTGCTTTATCTTCAAAAATATTATTCAAGACTGCATTGATAAGAATCTTTTCCTTGAAGACGAAGAAGAAAAGTGCCTGATCCCCCTAACCAAGCATGCTCAGTCTAGCTCTCCGGAAAGGGACAACTCTCGACAAAAATCAGGCAAGCCAAAGGAGACAAAGCATGATGGCTGGAGTTACGATCGCGAGTTTTCCCCTTTAGGTCAGCCAGTCGAGGAGGTTCTCGAATACCTGCTCACGAAAGATATGATCAAACTTTCCAGGAGAGTTGATCCTTCGGTCACCATGGGAAAATGGAAAGAGTGTTTCTGCAAATTTCATCAAGTAAGGGGGCACGATGCAGAGCATTGCTTTGTCCTCAAAATCATCATACAGGATTTCATCGACAAAGAAATTTTGGTACCAGAGGAAGGAGGGGAGCAACCTGTAGTTCCAACCTAGACTCTTCTGGATCACCCAAAGAATTGATAAAGCTAAAGTTTCCTGCTTTCGTCTCTTTTTGTTAATCAACTTGTAGGGGCAAGTCAGCTCAGCCTTCTATGGATCTTTTCCTTTTAAAGTTCTTGTAAATATTCAGTTTTTGTCATCAAACCTTTGCTTATCAATGAAATGTCAAGTTTTCTTTATATCTTTGATATTTAAATACTTCCTTCTTTTGCCATACTAGGGCATTTAAATTCCTGTTCTTTTCAGAATGTTTGACAATTCTGACACCATTCATGAGAGAAATGATATTATTTATGGGTTTTTTTCAAAAATCATGAAATTTTGAAAGTCTTCATAACCAAAGAGTTCAAATATTCTTTGGTCCAACCTTCTTCAAAAATCAAACCTTGTGTTGATGGGTTGTGAACCATTATCAACCCTCGTGTTGATCATGTTTTCAAAAGATGGGTTTCAAACCATTATCAACCCTCGTGTTGATCATATTTCCAAAAATGGGTTTTCAAACCCTTATCAACCCTCGTGTTGATCAAATTTTCCAAAAATGGGTTTTTAAACCCTTATCAACCCTTGTGTTGATCATATTTTAAAAAATGAGTTTCGAACCATTATCAACCCTCGTATTGATCATGTTTTCAAAAAATGGGTTTTAAACCATTATATTTAAAGATCAACCCTTGTGTTGGTCTTGTCTTCCAAGGTTGGTTTCAAATCATTATATTCAAAAAATCAACCCTCGTGTTGATCTTATTTCCAAAATTGCTTTTGAACCGTCATTCTCCAAATCAAATCTATTATTGACCTTCTTTTTTTTCAAATGTAGGTTTTCAAACCATTGCCTTCAAAGATTGACCCTCATGATAATCTCTCATGTTTGATTTAAAGGATTAGATCTCACGTCGATCATTCTCCTAGCGGTTGGTCTTCTTCCCCAAAATGATTTCTCTCTTATCTTTTAAATAAACATTTTCCTTTCAAGATCCCGTATGCAGGCAGGATCAGACAAACTCTTTTTCAAAAAATCTTCTCAATTTTTCAGTTAATCTTGTTATCTTTATTAGTTGCATTCATTTCATTTTCCAATTTAATCAAATTTTCATCAATTTATTATTTTTATCAATTTTTGTGAAGTTTTATCATTTTTTTTTATTAAAATTTTATCAAATTTTATTCTTTCACATAACCCCTTCAGGTTAAGGGATAAACCTGATGCCTCTTTCCCATGAGGTATTCTTTTATTCATTTTTTACCCTCTCAGGTTAAGGGATAAACCTGACCCTCGTTGTCCGAGCTGTTCCCATTCAGAATAAGGGATAATCCTGAAACCCCTCATAGGAGTAATAATGCTACCTACGAAAATTCTTTTGTAAATACAAGTTTTATCAATCTTTATTTTCGAAATTTATATCAATTCCTCTTCATTAAATTTCCTTAAATTCTATTCTTGCTTCCCATTTAGGATAAGGGATAATCCTGAGACCCCTCGTAGGAGCAACAACGCTACCTATGAGGATTATTTTGTAAATACAAGTTTTATCAATCTTTATTGATTTTCTAGATTTATATCAATTTCCCTTGATTAAATTTTCTTAAATTCTATTCTTTTTCCCATTCAGGATAAGGGATAATCCTGATACCCCTCGTAGGAGCAATAACGCTACCTATGAGGATTCTTTTGTAAATACAAGTTTCGTTAACCTTTATTCATTTTCTAAATTTATATCAATTTCTCTTCATTTAAATCTCCTTAAAATTCTATTCTTTTAACCCTTTCAGGTTAAAGGATAAACCTGATGCCTCTTTCCCATGAGGTATTCTTTTATTCTTTTTTCCCCTCAGGTTAAGGGAAAAACCTGACCCTCGTTGTCCGAGGTGTTCCCATTCAGGATAAGGGATAATCCTAAAACCCCTCATAGGAGCAATAATGCTACCTATGAGAATTCTTTTGCAAATAAAAGTTTTGTCAGTCTTTATTTTCTAAATTTATATTAAATTTCTCTTCCCATTCAGGATAAGGGATAATCCTGATACCCCTCATAGGAGTACCGATGCTACCCATGAGAATTCTTTTTCAAAATAAATTTTCAATAAATTTCTTTAAATTCTTCTCCATTTTTATAAATTTTATTCTCGCTTTCCCTTTCAGGTTAAGGGATAAAGTTGAATTATTTCCCATAAATTCTTCAACTCATATCAAATTTTATTCTATACTCCCTCAGGATAAGGGAAAATCCTGAAGCCATCATAAATAGATTCGGATCTTAGGCCATCTTGGGTCAAGGGTCTCGAATGAATCTCCCATCTTCTTCATTATCGGAATCTATTCATATATTTTGTCAATCCTTCTAAAATCCGACTCTTGGGTAGAAATTATTTCCTTATCGCAGGTTTTTGTTTTTGTTTTTGTTTTCATTTTCAAGATCCAGGTTCCGACTCGGGTTTTTCCTTTCTATTTGGCATCTGAAGTTTCGAGTTCCGACTCGGACTTCCTATCGGATTCGGCATTCATGTTGGAATCGATCATTCCGTTGAAGATTCGAGTTTTCAAACTTGGGTTTTCGTTTTTTTGTTATTTTAAAGATCTGGGTTCCGACTCGGGTTTTTCCTTTTTATTTGGCATCTGAAGTTTCGAGTTCCGACTTAGACTTCCTATCGGATTTGACATTCGTGTTGGAACCGATCATTCCATTGAAGATTCGAGTTTTCAAACTCGAATTTTCCTTTTTTTATTTATTTTAAGGATCCGGGTTCTGACTTGGGTTTTTCCTTTTTATATGGCATCTGAAGTTTCAAGTTCCGACTCGGACTTCCTATCGGATTCGACATTCGTGTTGGAACTGATCGTTTCGTTGAAGATTCGAGTTTTCAAACTCGGGTTTTCCCTTTTTTGTTATTTTAAGGATCCGGGTTCCGACTCGGGTTTTTCCTTTTTATTTGGCATCTAAAGTTTCGAGTTCTGACTCGGACTTCCTATCGGATTCGACATTCGTGTTGGAACCGATCCTTCCGTTGAAGATTCGAGTTTTCAAACTCGAGTTTTCCCTTTTTAGTTATTTTAAAGATCCGGGCTCCGACTAGGGTTTTTCCTTTTTATTTGGCATCTGAAGTTTCGAGTTTCGAATCGAACTTCCTATCGGATTCGACATTCGTGTTGGAATCGATCGTTCCGTTGAAGATTCAAGTTTTCAAACTCGGGTTTTCCTTTTTTTTGTTATTTTAAAGATCCGGGTTCCGACTCGGGTTTTTCCTTTTTATTTGGCATCTGAAGTTTCGAGTTCCGACTCAGACTTCCTATCAGATTCGACATTCGTGTTGGAACCGATCGTTCTGTTGAGGATTCGAGTTTTTAAACTAGGGTTTTCCTTTTTTTATTTATTTTAAAGATCCGGGTTCCGACTCGGGTTTTTCCTTTTTATATGGCATCTGAAGTTTCGAGTTCCGACTCGAACTTCCTATTAGATTCAACATTCGTGTTAGAACCGATCGTTTGGTTGAAGATTCGAGTTTTCAAACTCGGGTTTTTCTTTTTTTGTTATTTTAAATATCCGGGTTTCGACTCGGGTTTTTCCTTTTTATTTGGCATCTGAAGTTTCGAGTTCCGACTCAGACTTCCTATCGAATTTGACATTCGTGTTGGAATCGATCGTTCCGCTAAAGATTCGGATTTTTAAACTCGGGTTTTCCTTTTTTTTATTATTTTAAAGATCCGGGTTCCGACTCGGGTTTTTCCTTCTTATATGGCATCTGAAGTTTCGAGTTCCGATTCGGACTTCCTATCGGATTCGACATTCGTGTTGAAACCGATCGTTCCGTTGAAGATTCGAGTTTTTAAACTCGGGTTTTCCTTTTTTTATTATTTTAAAGATCCGAGTTCCGACTCGGGTTTTTCCTTCTTATATGGCATCTGAAGTTTCAAGTTCTGACTCGAACTTCCTATCAGATTCGACATTCGTGTTGAAACCGATTGTTCCGCTGAAGATTCGAGTTTTCAAACTCGGGTTTTCCTTCTTCTTTTTTATTTTAAGGATCCGGGTTCCGACTCGGGTTTTTCCTTTTTATATGGCATCTGAAGTTTCGAGTTCCGACTCGGACTTCCTATCGGATTCGACATTCGTGTTGGAATCGATCGTTCCGTTGAAGATTCGGGTTTTCAAACTCAGGTCTTCTTTTTTTTATTATTTTTAACATCCTGGTTCTGACTCGGGTTTTTCCTTCTTATTTTGGCATCTGAAGTTTTGAGTTTCGACTCGAACTTCCTATTGGATTCAACACTCATGTTGAAACCGATCGTTCCATCGAGAATTCGAGTTCTCAAATTCGATTCTCATTCATTCTTCTATTTTTTAAAAATCGGGTTCCGACTCGAGTTTTCTCCTTTTTATATATATATTCATATTTTCGGAATTGCGGGTTCCGACTCAGACTTCCTTCTGGATCCAATGCTCGTATTGGAACCAATTGCAACGTCGAGAATTCGGGTTCTCAAACTCGATTCTCATTTCATGTCTTTTATTTCGAAAAACCGGGTTCCGATTCGGATATTCGCTTTTGTATATTCTTATCTTTTGGATTCTCCAGGCGCGACTCGAATTTCTTCTGTTGATCCAAATGCTCGTATTGGATCAATATTCTCATCATTCCGTTTCATGTTAAGGGACAAACCTGAATTTCCCCTTCAGGATAAGGGATAACCCTGAAGCATCGACAATCATTCTTGCTTAAATTCTCAAGTCTCTTCGAATGTCGGTCTCATTTTCAACTCTCCATTGAAAAGTCCAGTGCTCGTACTAGTGTATTTTTGAAAATCCAGTACTCGTACTGGTGCAGTTTCGAGGACCCAATGCTCATACTAGTGTGCACTTTCGAAAACCCTGCGCTCGTACTGGGGCATTTTTCGAAATCCGGCGTTCGTACTGGTGTGTTTTTCAAATCCAGTAATCGTACTGGTACATCTAGCGCGTGTGCTAGTGTCTGGTTGACCGATCAGTTAGCCTTCCAGGTTCAGTCTTCATACTAACCATTCATCATAAATTTAAGCTCTAAATTCTCAATTTCAACCTTCGGGTTATCATTTTGTCAAAAATCAATCTTTTTCTCTTGCGAAGGACCCTCTTCAGGGAGAGTTCGACGGAGCTCGTTCCTTTCGCATGCAACCATCTTTCGTTCCCAAGAACCCTCTTCCAGGGAGAGTTTAAAGGGACTCATTTTCTTCGCGAACAGTTTGCAAAACAACAACTAACTTTACACAAAAGAACCCTCTTCCAGGGAGAGCTCGTTTCTTTTTGTGGCCTCCGTTTTTCTCATCTTTGGCCAACCCCTTCACAGAGGACCCTCTTCTAGAGAGAGTGTGATGAACTCGTTCCTCTGTGATACTTTCTCAACTTTGTTTTTCGGCCACCTTTCCATAAGAGAAGCCTAGAGATAGGGAGTTTTGACGAAAACTTGATTTCTCTTCGAAAGTTTTGTTTTGCAAACACCTCCTCTTTGGGGAAGAGAGGAGTATTTCCAACTTCCCATTCAGGTAAGGGCTAAGCCTGAGTCTCTCTTTTTGGGGAAAAAGAGAGGAGAATTTTGTCACGGACGTGTCGATTCGATATCGAGCAATTTACATTTATCAAGGATTTCAAGAATATTTTGCCAATTTGTTATCAAAAGTCATTGTTGATGTCCAAGTTTTTATCATATAAAAGAATTATCTCGAACTACCTTTTGTATTATTTCCAAAAAGAGCAAGACTTTTGCGAAATGAGAACTGAATTCAAGCTTTTTCTGTTGGTCGACCAAGAGGATGAAGAAAAATCTTTGATATGACCGGCAAAGGAAAAATTCAATGATGTTGAAAAGCCATAAGCGAATCGATATTGTTCATAGCTATGGCACATTCTTAAAGATCATTCTTTTGACAGTAAGACAGTGGAAATATCCTGGGCAGTAAAAAAGAACCTACCCAATCCATATCTTCTCAGTCAGTCAAGCCGCAATCAAATATCTGCAAAAGGGATCTCTCAACTGTCGTCAAGATGAAGACAAAATAGGCGAGTGAGACCCCCGGGGCCAAAGAAGATTTGGATCATCTCCGAGATGGAGTTTGTGACGGATCCTTCGAGGGAACGTTTTGAGCACCGCCAAGATGAAGGCGACTGTGATGAGCCTCCCGACAAACCCTAAAAGATATTTGATTTTTTATATCATTTAGGAATTTTAACCCAAGAATCGATGTCATAATTCCTAAGAAAGAAAGAGAAGAATCGAAACATCTCCAAGATGAAGAAGTTTGTGACGTACCCTTCCCTGAAAAGAGAGAAAAAGTCAGGACATCTCTAAAATGAAGGATGATGTAAAAGCCCAAAAAAGCTCCATGACTCAAAAGAGTGCAAAAAGATCATCATGGGAAATGCCCAGGATATCAAATTGCCCGAAACTGCCAGGAATCATCTTTATCTTTGTGAAATTCCTTTTATCAATATCTTTTCACCCAATTGCTTTTATGAAGCTAAGAATATTTCTTCTTCTTTCATATCAAAGAAATTGATATCTTCCTTGAAGAAAATCAACAACAACAAAGTTTGAATTTAATTCTTGATTCTACGGAGTTAGCCCAATTGGAGCTAATACTCTAGGTAGAAAGAGGTGATATTTTCATATATGCACAATTCAATCACTCTAAATCAACTACAATTTTTGGCATCTTATTGGCAATATTTTCTCGTTATCCCGACATGAAGTGTGAACTTGATATTCGTCTTGACATATCCTGACATCATCCCTCCTTAGGAGTGAAAAGTCCTTCCCTTCTGTCTGATCTGAGCACTCTCAGATTTGCACACTACCCTATGTTCCTCACTGTCCCACCATAGGCAGTTACCGCTCAGGATAAGGGTTAAACCTGAACTTTTTGCAAAAGGTTTATTATTGTCAAAAGCTATTTTCAGTCTCAGCAATGAGACGCCCAAGAACAACCCCTTTTTAAGCTTTAGGGACCCCCATTTTCATTTTTTTGCAAACCTCTCTCGAACTTGTTGTGCGAAGTCTAGAGGTCCCATCACAGTTTCCTCGCCCCTCGAGGATTCTGTATCCATTCAGGCTAAGGATTAAACCTGTTACCTCGCTCCTCGAGGTATCACCCAAACCTTCTGCGAGAGGTCGTCTGTTTTTAGAAAGCTGATTTTAGTCTCAGCAATGAGACACCCCAGATCATCCCTTTTCCAAGCTTTAGGGAATCTCTTGTTTTCTCTTCTCGCAAATCCCTTTTGGATTTGTTCGTCCAAATTCCGAAGGTCCCATCATGGTTTCTTCACCCGAGGATTCCGTATGGTCGCCCTTTCAGGTTAAGGGATAAGCTTGAACCTCGCTCTGTGAGGTATCCTTCCATTCAGGATATGGTTAAACCTGAATCTCGTTCGACTAGATATTCTTTCTAGTCCCACCACGGTTTCTTTATTTGAGGACTTCGTGCGATTTCCCCCCACTCAGGTCAAAGGTAAAACCTGAATCTCGCTTTGGCGATGCATTTGTTGTCCCATCACGGTTTCTTCACTCGAGGATTCTGCATGGACGTCCCTTTCAGGATAAGGGTGAAGCCTGAACCTCGTTCCACGAGGCATCTTCCTTTTGCAGGTTTTGGTTAAACCTGAATCCTTTTTCGACGAGGTAATCTTTCCAGTCCCATCATGGTTTTTCCCCACAAAGGAATCCATGCTCTGTACATCCATCCAAGAAAGGATCATGCTTGAATTTTATCTCACGAGGCATTTTCTCTCGAAATGTCCCATCAAGGTCCGCTTATATTCCTTTCCCTATCCAAATTTTCTTGATTATATCTTCGTCCCATCCAGGCTAAGGGCTAAACCTGACTCATTCCAAAAGGTTGATCTTGTCTCATCCATGAGACCTGACCAAAATTCTTTTCTTTCATCATTTTGGGATCTTCACCCAAAATCCCATCACGATTTCCTCATTTTCTACTCAATCATATCATCTTTGAGGATTTCGTCTCCCCAAAAGCCATTCATGATAAGGTATTAAGCCTGAGAAGCCATGTCTTCCAAATAGATTCTTCCACACCCAGTTTAGGTAGGCTAACTAGGGCATTTTTCAAAATTTGGAGTGTTTTCTTTGCCACTAAGCTCGGCCTTCAACCGGCTTAGTAGCAAAGAGGGGCATTTGTGAACACCCCAAATTTTTCAAAATCTTTTAAATATCCCCTTTTTGCCCCTGATTTCATTTTCTGGGCAATTTAGTCACTTTTAAATCTAAATTTCAGTTTATTTTCTCAAATTTTTCTGAAATTAAATTCATTTTATACATCTGACTCAATTTCAAATCCGGATCCAGATAAAAGATCCAAATTTGAGCTTCGTTGTCCAATTTTTGAATCAAATTCTCAAAATTACCAAAATAACCTTTTAACAGGCTTAGACAGTTCGTCCGGTGTCCGTTTGGATCTATCGCGTTATATTCCTCAATTCAAGGTTAAAAGCTTGAATATTTTCTCAAAACTTGGGTCCAAACCCATTTTCTGAAGAAATTTTCCCGAAAATAATCTTTAAAATCTTCTTTTGTAAATATCTCCCAAAAATACAAAAAAATTTACTTTAAATCCTCGTTTTCTCGTAAATTCTAAGGTTTCATTCTGAAAATACCAAAAAAAATTGAAAATGCAAAGGAAAAAAAAAATATGTCTAAATCGATTTTTGAAAAACTCTTTCTGAAAAATATCCTTTTTAAGAAAAACCTTTTTTAGAAAAACCAGGTAAAGGAGCCTTCTTTTTGAAGATTGCGTGAAGAATCTGAAGGACCCTGTAAAAAAAAAAAAAAAAAACTTTTAGGGTTTCTCGCAAGGGGACGAAGTCTGAACACCTTCTCCCCCTCTCGCTGACCCTTCCTCTAGAAGGTTCCTGATCGCACACCCTCATCTGCCATCTTCCATCAACATCCACCCTTGATCGCCAACAGATCCTTCACTGCCATTCATCTTCAACTTCCTCCACTTCCAGACCCTTCCGCCCTTCTCTATAAGACGGGTGCAAGGGGAAAGGAGGGAGAGGAGGAGAAAAAGGAAAACGAAAATAACCTTTCGCGTTGATCTTCCTTAGAGCTTTCAGAACCATCCACTTTTCCCCTTTTAACTTCATCCCTTGCCGGGCATCATCACCATTTAGCAGCCTGCTCTTGCCTCACGATAGTCCCTCCTTCCCCTTTTGGGTTCTGAAGAAAACCCTACTACTGAACACCATTCCCCTCCTTCAGAGTTTCGCAAACGCCAGCTGTAGAAAGATCCCTCTCTACAATCGTCCGAAGGAAATTTGGTCCCCTGCAGTAATAAGGTAGGCAATCTTTTTCCCCCCCTTTTTGCTGATTTTTTTTTTGAGTTTCCTGTGTAACTCCTCTTTATATTTCGTTTTTCCCCATTTGAGGCACCATCGAGCTGTGGATTGGGTTGCTTATGACATCACCAGTCCCTTCTCTCGTGCAAGAGTAAAAGGGAACAATCTCATTCCATCATATGTCGCCTTTGTTATCTCTTGTAATTTTTTTTTCTTTCCTCTCTTCTTTTCTTTCTCTTACTATTTCGTCCTCAATGCATTCTAATTTGAAGTTTATGTTCTGATTTCCTTCCTTTCTTTTGTTGTTTTGAATTCTTGCTTACATGTAGTTTCTAGTTTCATATTTATTCCTGAGCATCGATTGCTGGAGAGGATAGACCCAGCATGACATTGGCCAACCCTATAGTTTGCCAAAGTTTGGTTCTATATGATAGATAATTCAGAGGATCAATCGGTTGGAAGCCCCCAGACTTCTCTGATATGACGAACCCGGTTTGTAGTCAGGACTCGTCATCCTCGCTTGGTGGCTCGAATGTTTTCCATTACTCAGAGCATCAGGATGAAGATTATATTTGAATCATCACTGTACAAGACAAGTCACCAGGGGAAATTGTGGTTTGAGATGCCACCAATCCATCTCATATCTCGGTGGTCGATATTCTTCATGGCAACTGCGTTGAACTTCACTTTTGATTCAATTCTCTGTAAAAGGTCTGTGTGGTTTGAGTGGATTTGGCACTTGTTTTATTGAAACATCCTCTTATTTTGCCTCTGATCAGAGTCATTTAGTCGGCTTACACTTTCTTAGTGGAATCTTTTGTTGGTACTTGGGAGCAGGATGGCACCAGACCAAGAGGATGTCTTTGAAATTGTTAATACAGAATCCATTCATCACTTCATTTATCTCTTACAGTTGATTCCTCATTTAAAAGGCATCAGATAGTATTTTATTTGTTCTAGACTATTATATCCTGTTCATTTTCATGCTGAATTTTGCCATATATGATTATCCGTGACATTTGTAAAGATTACTTCCCGGATATCCTCTGCTTTAGTATCCCCATCCTATTCATCTGTAATTGTTTATCACTTTGATTAACCATTTGTATTAGATTTTCTGCTCTGATGGTTGGATTTTTATTTTTATTTTTGTCCCTTTCTCGTACGGCTGTTTCTCGCCCTCAAATTAGATTGTCTAACTATATGTGATTTCTTATGTGCATCCCTGTATCCTTATGTTATTTTCTCCATTCATATTTGATTCCCTGTGCATTACACCATATATGTTTTGTTGAAAGATAGCATTTGGATGATCTTTTTTTTTTATCGTAACTCATTTTCTGCAATTTCATTTGATACTTGGATAGCATATCTTCTGCATTGATTTGTTTGCTGCATTTTTTTAACATGGCATCATAAGCTCAACTCAGATCGGATGATTAAGCGATGGTCTTCTTCAGAGAGTTTATGGTAAAGGATCATTGCAAAGGTTGCAAGAGTTAATCCCCACTGCAAAAGTTTAGAAGAAGTGGGGGTTAAGGAATTCCTCATGAGTTAAAACCCTCCATCAATCAATTGTTGGAATCAAGAGGTCGTGATTTGCTGTTGCAAATAGATAGTGGGTCATTAAAAATATCTATGAACCTTGTTACGAAGGCTCCTACCTTGTTCAGCGAAAAAAAAAGGGGGACTAACGCCTGATGCTGAAGCTGGCACGACTTTAGTCTCTGGTTGTTAAGGGGTTGGGGATAACGCCATTGGCCTTACCGATGAAATATTGGTTGAGGGAGTGTTGTCTGGTAAGCTGACCCACTCTGTGTTACAACATGGGATCAGGAAAGTGAGAGATATGCAATTTTGCAAATAATATGTCTATTGCTTCTAAAATATTCATCTTTATTCAGCTTGCCATGTCCAGCAGTGGTTGAAATTTCAGATATGGTCAATAGACTCCATACCATCAAGCTTGAAAAGTTCGATCTCTAATCTTACTGAGGAGCACCTGGCGCTAAAAACATAAAAGTTTAAGACAAATGAGCACAAGCTCGAATAGTTCAGGTGATTCCAGTCCCCATTTTCGTTTAATTAGCGATATCTTGTTGATTTCTTTTTCAATCTTTCAGCATCATCATATGATCAATGGTCTGCTAAAGCTACTGAAATTCATATTGAATCATATGAGATGTTTGTTTTTATTAATATCATGAGATGTTACTATAAAATGCATTCCTTCTGTTCTTAAAATTGTATATGTTGCTTGTCCATCATTTTTAATAGCCAAAGAAAAGGAAACTCAGTTTGACAAGTTGGTCTAGATGGATTGTATGAATCCATTGCTATTTATGTGATTTAGTTCAGCAGATTCAGAAGTTGTTGGACCTCTTTTTTTTTTACAAGAGTATGTGTGCATGCGTTTGGGGGAGGAACAAATGCGTATAGTCATATTTGGGCGTTGGCAACATTCACAGTGAATTCATGTCCTGTATGCACCATATATATCCAGTCATGCTTTGGATTACTCTGCACATAGGGAATGGACCATTGTTTTAGTTTGTAATTTCATTTTATGCATTTTGGTAAGATGTCCATATTCTAAGTTAAATTAGCAGAGGTTGTGTCCCAGACACTCCTCCGTTTCATATTCGTTAACATTGAGTAGGGTCATGGATACAACAAAGCAAGTGACCAAATCTGGAAATTTAAATGAATTTTTGATGGTGCTACTGAACAATGTACACTCACTGCCTCTAGGACTGCTGCCTATTGTTGCACTCAATGAGATGGACTACCTTTCCAAGATGCCACTTCTTAGGATGCCTGTGTTCTGGTTGGTTCTGATAGCAAGCGGATTGTTAGGCTTTGCCATCAGCTTCACTTCATTGTGGTTTCTGCATCAAACTGGTGCTACAAACTACAGTTTGGTGGGGTCAATGAATAAGATTCCACTTTCCATTGTTGGGATTTTTCTCTTTAACATTCCAACAACTCCTAAAAATTTCTCGAGCATTCTTTTTTATCTTCTTGGTGCAGTGTTTTCCACAAAAGCGAAAATGATGGAAAGAAAATTATGAGATGTCAACTCAGATGATTCAGAGGTCTAATAGCTATAATTGGCACCTAAACAACATCTCTACCATTTGTACTATGTCCATCCCCTCTGTATACATGCTGTCATACTTTGCCTAGTTTTTAACCTGCTGCATTCTTCTGTAAATAGTGCATCACCACATATTAACCATTGTATACTTATTTGCATCTATATATTAAGCATCATTCTTCATAGCACATGCTGTAAAACCTACTACATTGTTACTACCCATTACATTTACCACAATGCACCTTCTATTATCATTATGTATTATATACAACACAGTGCACTGTAGCTACGTCCACCCCTTTATTTTTTTTTTATCCATCATGGTATCATTCATGTCATAATTCACATATGCGCAAACACCTACATTCAGGAATATTGCTGCACCCGCATTCTATAAATTGAGTATTAGTATTGATATTTCAACTTGGGTATGTTTTCAGTTTAGTCGTACATGGGTGTTTCATTTTATACAAGTCTTCCGTCCTTATAGGCATTGATATATTTTCTTGTCTAGGCACTCATATCTAGTTCAATCTAGGCTTATATACATATCCTCCTTCATTAGTCACGTGCATATAGATTTGGAAATGATGTTTTTTTTTTACTATCTCCCTTTAGGTCGCATCCTTGCTTCTCTAACTCTGTTTTGCAGGAGAGATGTAATATGTCCAGTTTTCTTTCTAGATTAGGATTCTGTCATTTTAATTTAAAATTCAATAAATGCAATAGCTAGATATTAATGAGATCTTTACATTTCTGGTCTTAGATAGAATAAATAATCATTGTGAATATCATAAATTGCCTATTTTCATGCTTTTGCCTTTATTTCTCAAAATCTCACGAATGGGAACACGAATGGCACGTGCACCATTTCATAAGAGGTAATTAACCCTAAGTTGATGATTTACATCAATGGTCATAGTTAGGATGTAAACAAAACTTAGGATTTTTATCTTTTATAAAATAACATTGGATCTACACTGGATCGTCTTCAAAAATCATCATATTTTCAAATATTTCCTTCTTTTATTAGAGTTTAACTTAAAATCAACACAAAATATATACCAATAGCCATAGTTAGGGTATATCGAGAGCTAATTCTATTTTAAACTCTATAAAAGCACAAAAAATGTATTTTATTCTTCACTTGAATTTAAATGTGTTTATTATATAATACATTCAATGACCATAGTCAAGGATGTATTATATCTTCAATCTTATTTTAATTCATTTAAAGAATGGAATAGCTTTTCAAAATTCAAAAATCCAAATTCTTTAAATTCATTTCATCATTTAGGATAGAATTGCATCATGTTTTCAAAATCTTTTTCAAAAACCCATGTGATCTTGAATATCTTTCTTCATGCTTCTATTTCAAATTCCAATTCTATCTCAATTTCAAAGTCCGATTTGACTTTGAAATTCCAAAATCATTCTTTATATTCAAACTTTAAGTTTTCAATTTAAATCCCAATCAAATTCAAAGTTCACTTTAACTTTGAGATTCTTGATTCATCTTCTAAATTCCAAATTTCAAATCCAATTTGACTTTGAAATCCATTTATTCTCAAGTCAATTTTGAAAATTCCAAATCCGAAGTTAGATCCACATCATATCTCGGATCCCAGATTTTTGGATCCAATTCCCATTTAGGATTCTAGATGCAGAATCCAATTTCACCTTGGATCTCAGACTTCAGATCCAAAATCCACTTTAGGATATAGAACCAAATTCTAGATTAGATCTCAGACTTTAGATCCACCCCATTCTAGGATCCAGAACCCAGTTCCACTTTTGGATCTCAGACTTCAGATCCAAAATCCATCTCAGGATCCAGAGTCCAACTCTATCTTGGATCTCAGACTTCTGATCCTAAACCTATTTTAAAGATCCAAAATCCATTTTATGATTCCGAATCTAATCCCATCTTGGATTCCAGATCTTGGATCAAATTCTATTCAGGGTCCAGAATCCAATTCCATTCTCAATTCCAATTTCATTTCATTTTCAGATTTCAAATCTAAATCCATTTGCAGATCACATCTGGATTTTTTAAATTCATTTCTATTTTGGATTTCTCAGATCCATCCTGATTTCAAACTTTGAAATTTGAAATTCAGTTCCATTTCAAGTATTCATTTCCTTTCCTAAATCCAAGTTTAAAACTCACATTCAACTTCAAAGTCCATTTCTGACTTTGAAGCCTCATTTCTTTATCTCTCATCTCCAATTATTCTTTTCAAATTCAAATGATTTATTTTCCCAACTCTGATTATTTCAAAGATTTAGAACTTCTCTGATCTATCTCAAGTTCTAAATTAGATTCAACCATTTCTTCGCTCCATTATCAAGTCCGTCTCAGAATACTTGGAAATTTTTAAAACATCTTTCAAAAGGAGCATACATCCTTGCATTGCACAAGCATGATTCTTTGTGCATTTAGACTTAGAATAAATACTTAGATAATATTTAGGCAAAGCAAAAGGCATAAATTCAATCCTTGGTTCGATTACCCCTGGTAAAGGCGCCAAAAACGGTCGAACCTCGTACCGATGAGCGAATCCCGTATCTCCATTTACCCGCAAATATTTTCAAAATGGAGGCGAGTTAAATTTCTAAATATTTTCAAATTAAGGTCAAGTGAAACCCCGCAAAAGAGTTCCTCTTCTATCTTCTTTTTTTTTCTCTTCTCTCTTCTTTTCTGTCTTTTATTCTTCTCCCTTCAAAATGGAGGAAAATCGAAGTCAGAAAGGAAAAAGAGAGGAAAGAGAGAGAAACCACAAGAGAGGAAAAATTTTGCGATGATCACAACAGTCCATGATAACTTATCTGTTCTGCATAACACATTGGTTAATTATGTTCCTTGATGCATACCATGTTTGTAAGGCCCGCAAACTTTCTAAGGAGTTTACTGCTTACTTTGTATTGATATGTATGCTTACGCATAATTATGAGGTTATATTTCATAATTAAGTATATTTTGGATGTGCCTTGTGTTTTGGCTTTGTACACGCGACCCGAAAATCGCGTAAATATACAGTGTAAGAAGTGCCTAATTTTGGATGAATTCATCTTTAAAATTTTAAAGGTTAATTTATAATATATTTTTATAGCTTGTCCCCAAATTTGGGATCTATATGACATAAAAACCTCGTCAGTGCTTGTGAATTACGAGTTTTGATTTAGTATTGGACCCGAATCTTAGAGCGCTTAATTCTTGCAAACGAAAGGCAATTTTATTGAAAAGAATTGACCATTTCATATTTATTGAGGTTATTTAGAGAACTAAACAATTTATTTGAATTAATTTGATATTTTAATGCATTAATTAAGCATGGTTTTAAACTTTAATATGTGACAATTTTTGGTTTTGGAGCGGATCAACTAGAAGAGGACCCAAATCCATTGGGTGCCTCTCTAGTGGACATCCTTGGTCATGGTTGACCAGCTGGTCAAGGTTTGACCAGTTGGGTGGCACTTTTGAAATATCTTGCATGGTTTTTGAAAAAAATAGGCCATGATTGGCCCTTGGTCTTTTCAAAACCCCATTATGAAGCATCATAAGGGGGCGCACTTCTCAAAGAGAGGCATGGGGCTGGCGCCCCATGGCATTTTTGCAACATTTTTGAAGGAATTCAAATGCTGAAAAATGATTGGGCATAGAGAAAGGCAGCCCTTGTAATATTTGAAAACTATAAAGGCTCTTTTAAGTGGCATTTTTGAAAGATTTATGAAAAGTTTTAAAAGAGCAACATGTATTGGGCATGGACTCCTAGGAGGGGGGCGTGGAGCACCCCAACCCTCCATCCTAGCTGGGTTAATCCCAGCCATTCAATGTTTTAAACCCTAACTTTTAAAGGTCTTGAAGAGAGAGAGAAGAGCCCATCCCTTTGGGCGATTTTTTTTAGGAGCTTCTCTCTTCTCTTTCCCTTCTCTAAACCGTGAGTGAGAGAGGAGATATTGAGTGTGTGTGAGCCTAGTTCCAACCCCAAACGTGAGCACCTCCTCCATCTCCTCTATTGTCGATTCAAAGCCTTGAAGGTGAGACTTTCCATCTCTTCCAATGTGTGAAAAAAAATATATTTCGTGAGCTCTCTTTTCTCACCTATCCTTGTTGGTTTTGAATGAATAAATCCAATTGTTGTACTATAGATTTGGGAATTTTAACAAGTATGCATTCATGCATCATGTGGAAAGTTTCAATTGAATGAATATTGTGCATTCTTGCATTTTGTGGGATTTCCCTCTTATGTATCTTAATGTGGGCTTTCGTCCAATGGCTTTTTGATTTATGGTTCCGTCTTGTAGATTTCCTTGAGCAAGCTTGCATGCATTGAAGTTGGATTTTGTTTTGAACTTGTTCTATATATTTTTGTGTTTTCGTGAGCCTTCTTTGCATGCATAAATCGTGAGTTTCGTTTTAGAACAAATACAACCGTGTTCTTGCATTTCTTGTGAGCTGCTATGACACATTTCTATTTCGGATTTTGTGCGTTTTTATCGAACAAGACCTACATGTTCATGCATGATCGTTGGTTGATATTTTGGAATACTCTTTTTAAAACAATTATTTTCAATAAAACTTTGGAAAATCGTCAACCAAAAAATATAAAAACCGACTTTCCACAAAGTGGTAAGTACGGGTCGATCCTCAGGGAACGGGAATTAAACACAATATTTCTATAAAATTCAATTTATTAATGCCAAATGTCAACCTACAATTACAAAGTTAATACAACTGCAATTAAACACTAAAAGAAAAGTAAACAAGCAATCAGTCTTCTGCTCCACACCAAGGGTATTTCCGTCGTTTCGCCACTTAAAGAATCTTCTCACTTGGACAATATCCCTGGACACTAAATATGTTTTTCAACCTAAAAATGCAGAAAAATACAAAGTTAGTTTTCTATTCGAATAACGAAAACAATAACTAAGACTAGTTCTAATTTTACGAAAATTGTAAAGCAAATACTATTTATCAAGCAAAAATTAACTAAAATACTAAATTAATGCTAAAATTACTCAATTTAACTCTACTAATGCTGTATGATGATGATGCAACTCCTAAAATGCAGAAACTACTAAAAACAAATCTAAAAGGCCGAAATTAAGAAAATTACGAAACTGCCCCTAACTAGTGTAAAATAGCATTCTGACAGGTTATCGGAAAACCACTGTTTGACAGGGCAAACGAGGTCCGATTTTCCCGAAATTTGTTCTGTTCTGCAACTGACAGATTGAACAAAACGACAGTTTTTACAGAATTGCAAAACAGTATCGGGAACTCCAGATATAAGCGTTTCAAATCTGAGAAAAATCAGGATATCGCCAGTCCTGTAATTTAAAATCCAGAAAAAGCGGTTTTCGCAAAACGCTTAAAAATCAGACCAAATCAACTCCGAATGAGCTGAAATTTGGTCTGCAGTTAAATAACACGTCAATAAAGTGAATAGACGAAAATTTTTTGTAAAACACAGAGTTTATGCACAGAAAATAATGCTAGTGCGATAGGGCAAAAATCTGGTTTTTATTTCAATGCACTATTCACTATATGAATCTATTTTAAACACTATGAACGTAATCTAACTATAATGCAGACTTAAATACTTCTATATGACATAATATATGCTGATATTGACTATGATTAAACTAAATGAGATCTAAATGACAAATGATATGCATTTCATGACTTTGCCTTGAATGAGCTAATGATGTAAATGTCCCTAAAATACTAATGCAAGAAAGTAACTATATGCATAAGACATGCAATACACATAAACTAGATACGACTATGCTAACTAAACTATTAATAGTAAAAAGACATTAACAACCACACATTCAATCAACCAATGATAAAATCTAACTAAAATGACTACATAAATAACTAAACTAACTATTCTAAAGACAAGATGACTGAAATATAAAGGAGAAGAGACCACTAACGAACCATGGGTTGCAGCCTTTGGAATGTGACTATGGTTGACTCAACTAGGCTCTATCTTAACTTAGCTAGGTTCGGGTTTGGCTAAGGTTGACTCGACCTTGGGTTGGACTAGGACTCGACTAGGGTTAGGTTTTGACTTGGTTAGGTTACTAAGACTAGGTTGGACTCGGTTGAGGGTTGACTTAGTCAACGAAGGTTGGTTTAGTCTAGATGGGTTCGGTTTTGAGTTTCCTTAGTCAACTAGGTTCGGTTGACTCCAATGGACTCGGTTTAGGTAGGCTTGAACTAAGTTGGACTCAACTAGGTTTGACTTAGATAGGTTAGGTAGACTAGGTTGACCTAACTTAGGTTAAGGTTGACTCCACTAAGCTTGACTAAGGTTGGGCTTTGGTCTTAGACTTGACCTAAGTGCGGTTTAGGCTTTGACTTGGGCTAGGCTAGGTTTTGACTAGACTCAAAGGGGGTGTAGACGAGGGGTTGACTCGACCTAGGCTCGGTTTGACTAGGTTAGGTCTAGACTAAAGTAGTAACCAAAGTTCACGATTTTAATGGAGGAGGTTGGAAAAAGGAATGTAATAATTACCAATGTTCAAACTTTGAAATGCTTTGGATTCTCAAAAATCGCCCCATTTAAAGAGGGGGTTACACTCCTTAATTGCTTTTAATGCCTTTTTGGAAATCTGAAAAGGCCAATCTAGAAATCCACGATTTTTGCTTTTCAAGATGGAATTAAAATGCTTTTAATGCTCTATGGAAATCGTGTAACCTAGATTGGAATTTTGGTTTAATTGCAAAACACTTTCCAAAGTTAAGGAGTAACTCCTTCTTTAATGCACATTCAAAATTCAAATCTTCCTTAAATGCCTCACACGATTTTTGAAGAATCTCCTTTTTCCAAAAGCTTTCCAATTTTCAATTACTTTAATTACCTCCCTTCTCAAAAATCACCAACTTTAATGGATGCTACTTTCTAAACTAATAGACTTAATTCTACCTAGGGAATAAAAGGACTTAAATGGAAAATCGATTTCCTAGGAGTTAATGTTAACCTAATTATCAAAACCTACTTAGTTAACCTCTAAAAACGGCTAGAAAAGGAAGACCTAATACATTGAACCTAGACACCTTCCTAACTCAACTAATGACCATTAAGACTTGCTAAAAAAAATCGACCAAGAGCTCCAGGGGAGCTCTAATGGCTGCCGCCCCACCTTGGGGAAGAAGAAGAACCACACGAAAATAAAAAATAAAATTATAAATTAACAAAAAGCAATAAAACTAAATAACCACTAATTTGATAAAACTAAATTAGAGAATAATACAAAGGACTCCTAATTACACCAAGGCTAACAAGAACAGCACTATGCTGGAATTAAAAACATGAAAAAAAAAGAAAACTTGATTTTTATAATTTTCAACAATAGACTCAAAACACAAAAACGAAAAATTGATTAAAACAACTAATTAAATCAATCCTAAAACAATGAAATGACTAACACAACTATATACTGCTGTTAACACCTAAAACACACAGCAACTACACGGTTTACCAACATCAATACATGCATTTAACAAAAATACAAAGATTGGCTAGAATAATCCTAGCCGGTTTTTTTTCTTTTTTTTAAAATAACATCAAAACAAGACACAAGCACAACCCACGAATAAAATGAACTAAAATGAAATTTGTGTCTGAGAGTTTCTAAAAAGAAAACACCTATAACACGCTGGAAACAAAAACCCAAATCGACTAGAAAAGCCTCTTGCCGATTTGCACGTTTTAGATAAAAACGATGGAAAAACATAAATCGAATACACAACCAATGAAAGAAAACCTAATCTAACGTGCTGGTCTGTGCACGCATGCTATTCTAAGGTTGAAATAAAAAGAAAAACAAGAAACATACAGAAAATAACAAAATAAAAACCACACACACAAATCGGTTTTATCTAGAAGAGAAGGAAGAAGAAGACCTACCTTTTGGAAGATCCGACGACCCGGGGGGGTGAAGAAGAGCGGACCGTGGCTGGATGTAGATGTCTTCTACAGTTCAAGGATGCTGTACTTCACCAAAAACGGCACCTATTGCAGCTGCTACACGTTGGAGATCCACCGATGATGGCATGTGAGCCGATTCGCGATCGGAGGGTGTAGAAAGCCGGATGGAGGTAGGGCCGGCTCACCTTGGTGGTGTGTTGCGCACTCCCGCCCAAGGTTAATGGTCTCCACCTCTGCTACACCTGCAAAAGTACAGGAAAATGGTGAAAAGACAGCAAGGAATAAGAAAGAAAGGAAAAGAAACCACAGAAAGCTTGAAAATATGCTTGAAAATCAAGCATAGGTCGATCTTCAATGGCCAACACTTGGGGAAGATGGAGAGGAAGGAGCTGCTGCTGTAGAGTCACTGTAGGGGGCGTCCAAACACAGCCAAAGACGCCTAGGGTTCTTGAAAAAAAACTATTTATAGTTTTGACATTTTTCAGAAAGAGTGTTAAAAAATAAAATATTGCTAGGCGCCACTTTCTGGGGGGGTTTTAGAAAAACTTTTTGAAATGGGTATGGATAGGTGTGTGGGTTCGGTTTTGGGCTTTCTAAGAGTTGATCCAAGGTCCAATTGACCTAATTGGGTCGGATATGGATCCGATCCACCTCGAAATCCGTGCCCAAACACTGAAATAGCCATAACTCTCTCATTTTAACTCCGATTTTTCTGAAATTCGAACCATAGCCCCTTACTATCAAAACACATCTAAACATGGGTTTAAAACCTTAAACTTGATACAAAACGCATGAAAAACTTGTTTACATGATGTGCATTTCATGCATCATCAAATACCCCCATGCTTGAATGTTTGTTAGTCCCTTAACAAACCCTAATCATGATATGCACTGAAGACAAGAAATGCTAAGCATGAATGCATAATACTACCTCACTTTCGTAGGAATCACGGTTGCATTTAGCGTATGCAACAAGCCCTTTAAACCCCTAGCTTACACTAGTGGACGAGTAAGGTCTCGTGAGGGTTTGCAGCGATGCTACCCACAAACATCAATAAAATGCAAGGATGATCTTTCAAAAATATTAGGCTCTTAAGAATGCAGTTGTAACAAATATTTCATGTAATTGACATTCTCAAAACAAGTTTAAAAATCTCATGCCTCCACAGTAAAAATTCTTTTCCTTCACTTTTCTAATATTGTAGCTAGTTCATGATTTTTCTCCGAAAGTCAAGTAGTCTCATGTTTTACTCATTTATTCTCACTTGTATATTTTCTGCACAGTAATGCACATATATACTTAAGCAATGAAAATTTTCTCATTCAGCACATTCTTTTTCTTTCATTTTCAACTTTTGATCTCTTGCGCATTCTTCTCATATGAGCACTATTTCGAATAGTCAGTTTTCGTGACCCGTGTAGCGAGCTTTGGGTCAGTGACTCCCAAGTCGGCCGACCTTAGGGCACTAGATACAGAGTATCCCTCGGACTTAATTGCTCGAGTCACTAGACCTTCTATTCTAATAGTTTACGTATAGTCTTCCTCTTGTCATGTGCAATGTCTCTATCTCTTAGGCTTTCTATGCAGTCCATGTAACAAGCTTTCGAACCGGTGGCTCCCAAGTCAGCTGGCTTTGGGGCACCAGATGTAAAACACCCTTCAGATTCTACTTACTCGAACTACAAAGGCCACAGATATCGACTTAGACAAGAGATGATCTCCTTCGTTATCCTTTTCGTTAAGATACTCAAACACTTCATCTCGTGTCTGAGTTCTACTACTAGGATTCATGAAGACATCAACAACTAAACGTAACTCTATTCTTTTAAACTCATTTTTCAAACACATCTTTCCATTGCTTATTTCTTTCACAAAACATACTGTGCATACTTATACAAAAGTGATTCAAAATTTTCTAACAATCAAATACTATCTTTTCTTTGAATTATCTCATAAACAACTACTATATTTGATTCAGTTCAGAAAAAAAAAATTTATGGGGCTTAAAAATTTTTAAACTGTTAGATTATGCCAAAAACAATCATATATGCTACACTTTGTTCTTAAATGCCTACTTTGATTACCAGTCATACAAAAAAAAATTTTGTGTATTTTTGTGTGCATGCATCTAAACCAAAATACCCCCATGCTTGAATGACACTGTCTCTAGTGGCATACAAAATGAAAAAAAAATGTAATGCACATGCACGCTAAAAGACACTAACAAAAATATGGGAGAAAGGATAGATACAACCTGATTTGCTCTGAGCTTTTGAAGTTGATTTTCCTCTGATTCTTGAATTCTTTGAAAACTCTTCTCTGTACCTGGTAATTGATACACTAATTGTTAAGTTCATCCTGCATACATCAAAACACAAATTAGCACATGTGAAATGAAATACTAAATAAATAAAAACTCTGAAATGAAAAATAAATAATGTACATATAATACATCCCTCTGGTCGAATCTTCATGCCTTTGTGAGATGCACTATCTCACACTCACCATCCTGTAAGGCATCTGAAATGAATGGCTTCAGTCTTTGCCCATTTACTTTGAATGTACCTTGGGTCATAGGATCGAATAATGTCACTGCTCCATGGGGAAATACTTCTTTTACAATGTATGGACCTGTCCATCTCGATCTTAACTTCCCTGGGAATAAATGTAAACGAGAATTGTATAGCCACACTTTCTGATCTGGCTCAAACACTTTTCTGACAATATACTTATCATGAAATGCTTTAGTGCGAGCTTTGTATAATTTGGCATTCTCATAAGCATCATTCCTGAGTTCCTCTAATTCTGAGAGCTGCAGTGCTCTCTCTTTGCCAGCCTGGGTGAGGTCAAAATTCAATTTCTTTATAGCCCAGTACGCTCTATGCTCTAGCTCGACAGGAAGATGGCATGCTTTCCCGAATACAAGGCGATACGGAGACATGCCAATGGGAGTCTTGAATGCAGTTCTATATGCCCAAAGTGCATCATCTAAGCGCTGGGACCAATCCTTGCGGTCCGGACGAACTGTCTTTTCTAAAATTCGCTTAATCTCCCTATTGGACACTTCAACCTGTCCACTAGTCTGCTGATGATATGGAGTGGTGAATCTATGATTGACAGAATATCTTCTCAGCAGAGAAGCTATCTGAACATTCCTAAAATGCTTGCCACCATCGCTAATCATCGCACGTGGCACTCCAAAACGACTGAAAATGTTGTGCTTAATGAACTTAAGCACTACTCTATGATCATTGGTCTTGGTTGCCACAGCCTCGACCCACTTGGACACATAATCAACCGCCACCAGAATATATAAATTTCCGAATGAGGGCGGAAATGGTCCCATGAAATCAATGCCCCAAACATCAAAAATTTCGACTATCAAAATCGGCAGCAAGGGCATCATGTCCCTCTTGGACATGTTTCCAATCTGCTGACATCGCAGGCATCGCCTACAGAACTCATGAGCGTCCCTGTGGAGTGTGGGCCAATAAAATCCTGACTGCAAAACCTTTGCAGCCGTCTTCCTACTACTAAAATGCCCTCCACAGGCTAACGAATGGGAAAAATTCAAAATGGATTGGTATTCCTCCTCCGGAACGCATCTCCTAATGATCTGATCTGCACAGTATTTGAACAACTCCGGTTCATCCCAATAATAGTGCCTCACCTGAGATAGGAACCTCTCACGCTCATTCTTGTTCCAATGCTCAGGTATCTGCCTCGAAACCAGATAGTTCACAATATCTGCAAACCAGGGTAACTGCGATGTACTGACTGACATGATCTGCTCATCGGGGAAAGAATCATTGATCGGTCTCTGATCCTGCGTGGTCTCCACGATCAGTCTGGAAAGATGGTCTGCTACTACATTCTCGCTTCCCTTCTTATCTCGAATCTCGAGATCAAACTCCTGTAGTAATAGGACCCAACGAATGAATCTCGGTTTGGTGTCTTTCTTATTCAACAAATATTTCAATGCAGAATGATCAGAATAGACAACCACCTTCGAACCGAGTAAATAGGACCTAAATTTATCCAATGCGAAAACTACCGCAAGTAGTTCCTTCTCTGTCGTAGTATAATTCATCTGTGCATCAGACAGAGTTCTACTCGCATAGTAGATCACATAGGGCTTCCTATCAATGCGTTGTCCTAGAATGGCCCCCATAGCATAATCAGAAGCATCGCACATAATCTCAAATGGGAGAGTCCAATCTGGAGGTCTCAAAATAGGTGCAGTAATCAAGGCCTCTTTGAGAATCTCAAAGGCCTTCATACAATCCTCACCGAAAACAAAGGGCTGGTCTTTCTCCAATAACGTGCAAAGCGGTCGAGAGATTTTGCTGAAATCTTTTATGAACCGCCTGTAAAATCCCGCATGCCCTAAAAATGATCGAATCTGCCTCACAGAGGTGGGTGGAGTCAAACGAGAAATGGATTCCACCTTCGCTCTGTCAACCTCAATACCACGCTTGGACACAATGTGTCCAAGTACAATCCCCTCCTGAACCATAAAATGGCTCTTTTCCCAACTCAGGACGAGATTGGTCTCCACACACCTACTCAGTACTCGAGCAAGTTTGTGGAGGCAATCTTCAAAAGAAGAGCCATACACAGAAAAGTCATCCATAAAAACTTCCATCACATCATCAATCATGTCCGAGAAGATAGCAAGCATGCACCTCTGAAAAGTAGCCGGGGCATTACAAAGCCCAAAAGGCATACGTCTAAATGCGAAGGTGCCATAAGGGCATGTAAACGTGGTCTTCTCTTGGTCGTCAGGATGGACAGCTACCTGATTGTATCCTGAATATCCGTCTAGAAAGCAGTAGTAGCTCTGTCCTGCGAGTCGCTCTAAGATCTGATCAATGAATGGCAATGGGAAATGATCTTTCCTAGTTGCCACATTCAACTTCCTATAATCGATGCAGACTCGCCATCCTGTAGTGGTCCTCATCGGAATTCTCTCACCCTTCTCATTCTCAACCACAGTGAGTCCTGACTTCTTCGGCACAACTTGAATCGGACTGACCCACTGACTATCAAAAATAGGGTAAATGATTCCGGCATCCAACCACTTCACCACCTCTTTCTTCACCACTTCCTTCATGTTGGGATTTAGCCTTCTCTGCATATCCCTAAATGGCTTGATTTCCTCATTACAATGGATCCTATGCATGCAGAATGAAGGATCAATCCCCTTTAGATCCGCTACTCCCCATCCAATCGCTGCCTTGTGCTCTCGAAGAATAGTCAGCAATCTCTGTTCCTGTTCCTCAGTGAGCAAGGACGAGATGATCACAGGCAGAGTCTCATCATCTCCGAGGTATGCATACTTGAGTGAATCCGGTAAGGGTTTCAACTCAAGTTTCGGAGGCGACTCGATCGACGATTTGGCGGGGGTCTCCGCAAGTGGTGGAAGAGGTTCCCTGACTGCTCCCCAAGGTGGTCTCTCCGACGACACTCTAGACACATCTACACTATCTACACCGCTATTCTTCTCTATATGGTACAAATCTAAAGAATCCTCAGTAATGTACAACTCGGGCTGCTCCTCCACTAACTCCTGTGCAATGTCTACATGAAAGCAGTCCATGTCTCCTGCTGGTCCCATCGCGGCATTGAAAATATTCAGCTTTACCTTCCTATTGCCGAATGAGAGATCCATGGCTCCGGTCCTACAGTTGATGCACGCATTGGCAGTCGCCAAGAATGGTCTGCCTAAAATAATCGGAGTCTGGTGCTGGCTGTCTACTCCTTCCATATCAAGGATAATGAAATCGACTGGAAAATAAAAGTCATCCACTTTAACTAGCACGTCCTCCAAGACACCTCTCGGTACCTTGACGGAACGATCTGCCAGTTGAAGTGTAATCGGAGTCGATCTCATCTCACCTAGCCCGAAAGAATCAAAGAAATATCCGGGCAGAATGTTCACGCTTGCTCCAAGATCGAGCAATGCGCGTTCTATCCGGATGTTCCCTATAGTACAAGCAATGATAGGGGCTCTAGGGTCCTTGAGCTTTGGTGGTGTCTGATGCTGAAGTACTGAACTCACCTGCTCAGTCAGATGGACCCTGTTAGGAATTCGCTCTCTGGATTTCCTCTTTTGCGTACATAGCTCCTTCAGAAATTTGGCATAAGCCGGCACCTGCTGAATAGCATCGAGCAAAGGTAGGTTGATCTGTACATGCTTGAAGATATCAAGCATGTCCTGGATCTTCGTACCTTGCTTCCCTCTATAACCAGGAGACTCTAATGCTTTGGGATAGGGTGGTGGGGGAATATACTCTGCTGGCTCCTCCTCTTTGCGAGAAGGCTCACTCCTATCCTTCTTCTTCTCTGAGGATAAAGATGATGAAGGTGATGATGGGGATGGGGATGATGATTGAGCCGACGTAGGTGAAACAATGGTCTCTGGCTCCTCTATCTTCTCTCTACTCTCTCGCTCTCTGCTCTCGACGTGATACTCACGTCCACTTCTCAAGGCCATAACTGATTTAGCCTGCTGCTGTGTCTCAGTATGAAATAGGCCTCCAGTCATCTGGTCCTTACCCTTCGGGTTCATGACAGCCTGACTCGGCAATGTACCCTCGGGTCTCCTACTAATAGCCTCAGCTAACTGTCCCATTTGCGACTCTAACTTCGCAATGGACTGCGTATGTGAGCTCAAAATCTGGCTACACTTCTCGAAGGCATTCTGATTAGAGGTTTTCACCTCTTGAAATGCCTGGAGAAGTCTCTCCTCAAAAGATGTCTGCGGGGCAGACTCCTGCTGAATCGGGGAAGGAACTGAAGAAGAAGAAGACTGAGAAAAGTTCGGTCTTTGAAATGGCTGAGTAAAAGATGACTGCCGAACTGGCTGAGAGGAAGAAGGCATCTGTATAGAAGACTGTGGATTCTTCCAAGAAAAATTGGGATGGTTACGCCAACCCGGATTATATGTCGATGAAAATGGGTTATTTGGCGGTCTGAGGTAACCCTGAGCTGCCTGAACTTGTTCTTGAACAAATTCAGGGTACTGAGCTGCCGAAGGGCACTCAGTGATCTCGTGTGCCGGACTGGCACAAAGAGTACACACCTGCTGTGTAGTGGATGGTCCTGAGAGAAGCTGGTCCAGCTTCTGAGCAATCATGTCTACTTTACACTGCAGTGCAGTAGATGGACCAATCTCAAGAACGCCAGCTTTCTTCTGAATGCTGGGTGTGGCTCTATCAGAATGAGAGCTCGAAGCATGGTGGAGTGAATTCTCAGCCAATGTATCAAATAGCCTCCATGCTTCGTCCTCGCTCTTCAGCATGAATGTCCCACCGCATGAAGAGTCGATCATCTGACGATTCTTGTCAGACAATCCATCATAGAAACTCTGCACCAGTTGCCATTTCGGCACCTGATGATGGGGGCATTTCCTGAGGAGATCCTTCATTCTCTCCCAGGTCTCATGAAAGCGCTCACCATCTAGCTCTGAAAAGCTAGTGATGGCTCTACGATATTGGTTCGTGCGACCAATGAGAAAGTATTTCCGAAGAAACTCCTGTTGCAACTGATCCCAGGACTCTATTTCTATAGAATCTAAGGACTTTAGCCAATACTTGGCTTTGTCCTTCAATGAAAAAGGGAATAGAGTCAACCTCAACGCATCATTATCGAAATTCTGTATCTTAACAGTAGAACAGATTTCGAGGAATTCATCTAAGTGTCGGTAGGGATCCTCATGACTAAGGCCATAAAAGGATGGAAGCATTTGAATAATGCTGGCCTTAATCTCATAATGTGGCGCTCCTACATCGGGTCTCCGAATGCAGGATGCCTGAACATAGTCTGTGGGAATGAAGTATTCCCGCAGAGGGCGTGAAAGAACTGGGGGTGGAGGTGGAGGATCCATGTCAACCATTGTTGCCGAACTTCGATGAGAATGTAAAATTCTCTCTGGGTTGTCAACAAATGGTTGTAATGGGGTTCCTAGACCTCGTCGACCCTGCATACACTGGTACTAAGACCAGATGTAAGCAAACGACCAACTAAAAAATTAAACTAGCACAGATACTAACATGTAATTAAACAAAAAAACAGTAACTAAAAACAAATAAATATGCTATATAGCTATGTCAGAATTCTATACTAAATAATTAAATAACAAAGTAAACTATTCTAAAATGCTAAAAGAAATAAATACAGGAAATCACAAACTATGTTTTTCTAAAACCCACCTGTCTAATCGCTCCTTGCAGAATGATAATTAAGTGAATCCTAAAAAGAACAATATGTGAATCCTATATTTACTAACTATGTTAATCCTATATTCACTTACTAATCCTACTAACTAAAAAGAAAACAACTAATTAACTAACTAAAACAAAATAATAATAAATTAAACTCTAAGAAATAAAGTAATTAATTCGCCGTTCCCCGGCAACGGCGCCAAAATTTGGTTGATATTTTGGAATACTCTTTTTAAAACAATTATTTTCAATAAAACTTTGGAAAATCGTCAACCAAAAAATATAAAAACCGACTTTCCACAAAGTGGTAAGTACGGGTCGATCCCCGGCAACGGCGCCAAAATTTGGTTGATATTTTGGAATACTCTTTTTAAAACAATTATTTTCAATAAAACTTTGGAAAATCGTCAACCAAAAAATATAAAAACCGACTTTCCACAAAGTGGTAAGTACGGGTCGATCCTCAGGGAACGGGAATTAAACACAATATTTCTATAAAATTCAATTTATTAATGCCAAATGTCAACCTACAATTACAAAGTTAATACAACTGCAATTAAACACTAAAAGAAAAGTAAACAAGCAATCAGTCTTCTGCTCCACACCAAGGGTATTTCCGTCGTTTCGCCACTTAAAGAATCTTCTCACTTGGACAATATCCCTGGACACTAAATATGTTTTTCAACCTAAAAATGCAGAAAAATACAAAGTTAGTTTTCTATTCGAATAACGAAAACAATAACTAAGACTAGTTCTAATTTTACGAAAATTGTAAAGCAAATACTATTTATCAAGCAAAAATTAACTAAAATACTAAATTAATGCTAAAATTACTCAATTTAACTCTACTAATGCTGTATGATGATGATGCAACTCCTAAAATGCAGAAACTACTAAAAACAAATCTAAAAGGCCGAAATTAAGAAAATTACGAAACTGCCCCTAACTAGTGTAAAATAGCATTCTGACAGGTTATCGGAAAACCACTGTTTGACAGGGCAAACGAGGTCCGATTTTCCCGAAATTTGTTCTGTTCTGCAACTGACAGATTGAACAAAACGACAGTTTTTACAGAATTGAAAAACAGTATCGGGAACTCCAGATATAAGCGTTTCAAATCTGAGAAAAATCAGGATATCGCCAGTCCTGTAATTTAAAATCCAGAAAAAGCGGTTTTCGCAAAACGCTTAAAAATCAGACCAAATCAACTCCGAATGAGCTGAAATTTGGTCTGCAGTTAAATAACACGTCAATAAAGTGAATAGATGAAAATTTTTTGTAAAACACAGAGTTTATGCACAGAAAATAATGCTAGTGCGATAGGGCAAAAATCTGGTTTTTATTTCAATGCACTATTCACTATATGAATCTATTTTAAACACTATGAACGTAATCTAACTATAATGCAGACTTAAATACTTCTATATGACATAATATATGCTGATATTGACTATGATTAAACTAAATGAGATCTAAATGACAAATGATATGCATTTCATGACTTTGCCTTGAATGAGCTAATGATGTAAATGTCCCTAAAATACTAATGCAAGAAAGTAACTATATGCATAAGACATGCAATACACATAAACTAGATACGACTATGCTAACTAAACTATTAATAGTAAAAAGACATTAACAACCACACATTCAATCAACCAATGATAAAATCTAACTAAAATGACTACATAAATAACTAAACTAACTATTCTAAAGACAAGATGACTGAAATATAAAGGAGAAGAGACCACTAACGAACCATGGGTTGCAGCCTTTGGAATGTGACTATGGTTGACTCAACTAGGCTCTATCTTAACTTAGCTAGGTTCGGGTTTGGCTAAGGTTGACTCGACCTTGGGTTGGACTAGGACTCGACTAGGGTTAGGTTTTGACTTGGTTAGGTTACTAAGACTAGGTTGGACTCGGTTGAGGGTTGACTTAGTCAACGAAGGTTGGTTTAGTCTAGATGGGTTCGGTTTTGAGTTTCCTTAGTCAACTAGGTTCGGTTGACTCCAATGGACTCGGTTTAGGTAGGCTTGAACTAAGTTGGACTCAACTAGGTTTGACTTAGATAGGTTAGGTAGACTAGGTTGACCTAACTTAGGTTAAGGTTGACTCCACTAAGCTTGACTAAGGTTGGGCTTTGGTCTTAGACTTGACCTAAGTGCGGTTTAGGCTTTGACTTGGGCTAGGCTAGGTTTTGACTAGACTCAAAGGGGGTGTAGACGAGGGGTTGACTCGACCTAGGCTCGGTTTGACTAGGTTAGGTCTAGACTAAAGTAGTAACCAAAGTTCACGATTTTAATGGAGGAGGTTGGAAAAAGGAATGTAATAATTACCAATGTTCAAACTTTGAAATGCTTTGGATTCTCAAAAATCGCCCCATTTAAAGAGGGGGTTACACTCCTTAATTGCTTTTAATGCCTTTTTGGAAATCTGAAAAGGCCAATCTAGAAATCCACGATTTTTGCTTTTCAAGATGGAATTAAAATGCTTTTAATGCTCTATGGAAATCGTGTAACCTAGATTGGAATTTTGGTTTAATTGCAAAACACTTTCCAAAGTTAAGGAGTAACTCCTTCTTTAATGCACATTCAAAATTCAAATCTTCCTTAAATGCCTCACACGATTTTTGAAGAATCTCCTTTTTCCAAAAGCTTTCCAATTTTCAATTACTTTAATTACCTCCCTTCTCAAAAATCACCAACTTTAATGGATGCTACTTTCTAAACTAATAGACTTAATTCTACCTAGGGAATAAAAGGACTTAAATGGAAAATCGATTTCCTAGGAGTTAATGTTAACCTAATTATCAAAACCTACTTAGTTAACCTCTAAAAACGGCTAGAAAAGGAAGACCTAATACATTGAACCTAGACACCTTCCTAACTCAACTAATGACCATTAAGACTTGCTAAAAAAAATCGACCAAGAGCTCCAGGGGAGCTCTAATGGCTGCCGCCCCACCTTGGGGAAGAAGAAGAACCACACGAAAATAAAAAATAAAATTATAAATTAACAAAAAGCAATAAAACTAAATAACCACTAATTTGATAAAACTAAATTAGAGAATAATACAAAGGACTCCTAATTACACCAAGGCTAACAAGAACAGCACTATGCTGGAATTAAAAACATGAAAAAAAAAGAAAACTTGATTTTTATAATTTTCAACAATAGACTCAAAACACAAAAACGAAAAATTGATTAAAACAACTAATTAAATCAATCCTAAAACAATGAAATGACTAACACAACTATATACTGCTGTTAACACCTAAAACACACAGCAACTACACGGTTTACCAACATCAATACATGCATTTAACAAAAATACAAAGATTGGCTAGAATAATCCTAGCCGATTTTTTTTCTTTTTTTTAAAATAACATCAAAACAAGACACAAGCACAACCCACGAATAAAATGAACTAAAATGAAATTTGTGTCTGAGAGTTTCTAAAAAGAAAACACCTATAACACGCTGGAAACAAAAACCCAAATCGACTAGAAAAGCCTCTTGCCGATTTGCACGTTTTAGATAAAAACGATGGAAAAACATAAATCGAATACACAATTAATGAAAGAAAACCTAATCTAACGTGCTGGTCTGTGCACGCATGCTATTCTAAGGTTGAAATAAAAAGAAAAACAAGAAACATACAGAAAATAACAAAATAAAAACCACACACACAAATCGGTTTTATCTAGAAGAGAAGGAAGAAGAAGACCTACCTTTTGGAAGATCCGACGACCGGGGGGGGTGAAGAAGAGCGGACCGTGGCTGGATGTAGACGTCTTCTACAGTTCAAGGATGCTGTACTTCACCAAAAACGGCACCTATTGCAGCTGCTACACGTTGGAGATCCACCGATGATGGCATGTGAGCCGATTCGCGATCGGAGGGTGTAGAAAGCCGGATGGAGGTAGGGCCGGCTCACCTTGGTGGTGTGTTGCGCACTCCCGCCCAAGGTTAATGGTCTCCACCTCTGCTACACCTGCAAAAGTACAGGAAAATGGTGAAAAGACAGCAAGGAATAAGAAAGAAAGGAAAAGAAACCACAGAAAGCTTGAAAATATGCTTGAAATTCAAGCATAGGTCGATCTTCAATGGCCAACACTTGGGGAAGATGGAGAGGAAGGTGCTGCTGCTGTAGAGTCACTGTAGGGGGCGTCCAAACACAGCCAAAGACGCCTAGGGTTCTTGAAAAAAAACTATTTATAGTTTTGACATTTTTCAGAAAGAGTGTTAAAAAATAAAATATTGCTAGGCGCCACTTTCTGGGGGGTTTTTAGAAAAACTTTTTGAAATGGGTATGGATAGGTGTGTGGGTTCGGTTTTGGGCTTTCTAAGAGTTGATCCAAGGTCCAATTGACCTAATTGGGTCGGATATGGATCCGATCCACCTCGAAATTCGTGCCCAAACACTGAAATAGCCATAACTCTCTCATTTTAACTCCGATTTTTCTGAAATTCGAACCATAGCCCCTTACTATCAAAACACATCTAAACATGGGTTTAAAACCTTAAACTTGATACAAAATGCATGAAAAACTTGTTTACATGATGTGCATTTCATGCATCATCAATCGTGAACTACCATTGCGTGTATTTTATTTCAGATTTGGGCGTTTAAGATGTTGTGCTCTTACATTGACCGTAAGCTACATTGCATATTCGTATTTCAGATTGGGATTTGAAGTGTATACTAGCATGCATAGAGGAGGATTCTTCGGTTGCGCAATGGCTGGAAGCCATTTTATGATTGTTACATTTTTTTTAATCATGATTCGTTTGGACTGTTTCGTAGCAGCCAAGGCTTTTCCAACCGTTGATGTGACGCCCCAAAACCCCGACCTTGTAAAAACCTTTGGTTTTTGAGCAAATTTTTTTTTTTGAAAGGATTTAAAACGAATAGCGGAAGTACAAAGGGGTAAGCAAAGGCCGCAAGTCTGAGCGGGCCACAGTAAAAGATACAAACCACATATCCATTCCCATTACATATAATATCAGAGTTTTACAAAATTAGACTGAAAACATCCATACAACAAGTCTCTCCCAAAATGAGGGGAAAACTCCCCTCAAACCCCAAAACAAGACACGGACCAAGATCTGCAGCTAAGTGTGGGTCTCAAGTCTCCAACCGTACACCGTCGCATCGCCACTGCGCCTACTCATCACCTGTATCCCCATAAAACGGGGTCAGAACTCTTGCGAGTTGGTGAAGAACAACAACATTGTATATCCATTTTATCAAGAAAAGGCACATATCATGCAACAGGTAAAATGACAGATATATGTGCAAGTGTCAGGTAAGTGCTCGTGCTAGAAGACTGTAAAACTACAAGTAAGTAGCAGTGCAACAACTGAAACAGAGCAGCAACTAACCAATAAGGTACAACAGTCTAATAGAAGTGCAAGCAGTGCTAAAGTAAGCAAGTAACCAACTACTATACGTCAGTCTGTTTGGTTAGTCTTTATGTTCTTCTTTTTAACCTCCTTCGGGTACGCGAAGGAAAAACCCTCGAGTTCTGTGAGACATGCACCCGGCGTCTGTTATTAAATTTCTAGTGTGGTAACCGGGGATGCTACAGAACGAGAAAAACCACCTGCGGGCGACATGCAGCCAGGAGAAACCTTTCGCAGGGGCAAAGGATTGCAATCTGTACTACTGCAGTAGCAAAGGTCCCTGTGGAGGGCAACCTTGACCTCCCTAACTCCGAGTGACTGGAGGTCAGAGGGCACATCGGCTCCTCAAAAGAACAGGTCGTAGTAACGACACGTCACTCGGGGCTGTACCATTCACCCTTTCCCTGGGTGACCAAATTTGTGAATGGGGCGCGGCAGGATTATCTTATTTAGGCTTATTCTTCAAGTCGTACCTCCCTTCGAGGTAGTTGTGCCTCGTGGTCCCCGCGGGGTACGCAAACGAGGACTTGGCCTGCCCATCCACGTGCTCAGCCTCTCACGGCCACCACGAGCACATCGCCTGTGAAGACGATATTATAACATTTTCATTTTTATGCCTAGGGTGACACAAGGTGTGAGTACACTCTCACAAACCCGGGCCACTGCCCGAAGACTCCAACCGAGTCCCAAACCTCAACAGGTCAAAAGTGTCATACCCTATAGTGCTTTTAGTTTTTTCCAGGAGTATGTCACATCGAGTACAAAACACACCTCTGGTGCGTCGTATATCCATTGATATACGAATGTGAGCCAAAACAAGAAGTACTCGACGGACCTGAACGGGTGACATACGTGTCATGATGTGCCACGTGCATAAACCACACATTATCACGATTTGGAACACATATTCATAGAGGCACAAATCTGAGCGATAACAGGCTCAAAATATATATATATATATCAACATGTCCGTACGACAACTAGTGTCCAAAGCTTTAAGCACGGGTCTCCCAAATACACATATTTTCGCCGCCCTACGTCGGCTCCAACACTTAGCGAAACCATTCGCTTAGGGAAGACCGTAGTGTAGACACTGATGAGTGTCGAGAAAGGTTCTTAAAGTAACCCCATGTGTACGGGGATTACGTCAATACATCCGTGATGTGCCACCGCACTAGCAAAACTTAAAAAGGTCAAAACGACGGTTTTCTGCTGAAAACGTCGAAAGACCCAATACTTGGGAAATGTAATAAGGTACATGGGCAGCGTACCGCTCGCCACACTATACCCCTTTCCAAACTCACCACGATGTGGCAGCGAAGGCTAAGGTGGTCATTCTGGACCACTGACGTGACGGCAAGGGTATAATGGTACAATGTGTGCCAAAATGCCAAAAGGCTAACCGTAGCCCACCAGGCCCTATAGGCAGTTCCGAACCATGCACCGTTGGTGCCAAGTGTACAAAACGGTTGTTTGAACATCATACTCGTGCTACAAGGAGTCTATTAGTGACTCTCTATCGGTTTTGCCTTCATGCGTGCATTTTCGTGCTTTTTGAATTGGCGGCGAGGTGAAAATCCCATAAGTAGGTGGTCTAGGCATGTCGTACCAGACTCATAGGGCTGTGACAGCCACCAACAGGAGCTTCACTAAGCTCTACACGAGGCTACTGGGTGGGTGCAGCAGGTCACGCAACCACCCAGTGGTTGGCTAAGCCTTGCGGGCGCACTTAGCACCCGCCGCCACCATAAGGCTCCAACCGGGGTCATTTGGGCAGCCTGGTCTGCTGGACCAGACCTAACCCCACCTTGGTCTGACCTATGTGTCAGACCCCAGGCTGCTAAGGCAGCATCCCGCAATGGGTCGCGAGCAGCCTGCACCATGGGGTGTAGCTAAGGTGCCTTTGGGAGGCAATCTGGCCAACGACCAGCTGGTCTGGTCCACGTGGGGCCAGACCCTGCCGGGTCTAGGAGGAACCCTCCTTGGCCACGGGACAGCCAGCAGCAAGGATGCAGCCTGCTAGCTGAGGGGGCGTGTCCCAGCAAGAGGGTGCTCCGGGTGTAAAGCACACCCGGTTACCCGAAACCGTGGGCGTCCCGTGTGGCGCCCCTTCCCCACGTGATTGGGGAAAGACCCAATGGGTGGGTCCGAACCCCGAGGTGGGTCAGACCACCCTGCCTTACCCAACGCTGCAGAGGTTGCAGCGGGACACGGCGAGTCCCAAACATCTTCTCTCTCTTTTTTTTTTTATACATATATATATAGTTATATAGTTATTTACATGGCCCAAAAATAGCCTGAAAGATGACCCGATTTGGGGTCCGTCCGCACCAAAATAGAAAAAACTTCAAACACGGAACTCGTAGATCCGCGTCTCAGCTTCGCACAGACACCAAGATCACTCTGATCCGACCATCGGTCTGGAAAAGGGCGCTGTGTTACCAGACAGTGTCTGGAACTTTCTGGACCACTGTCAAAACCCTGTCAGTCTGCTAAAACCTGACCTTTTGAAGGGATTACAAAACGAATCAGGGAAAATTTCCAACATCGAAGTCGTAGATAATCATTTTAACTTTCCGAAAAGTTATAACATGAAAAATTTTGACAAACGGTTTGAGAAATACCACCGGATTACCGGACAATGTTCAAGACTTCCTGTACACTGACAGAAGTTCTGAACGTCTGCTAAAAATGAGGCTTTTTAGGGATGGTTTCAGACCGAACCAGTGAAAACTGCAAACACGAAGGTTGGAGAACATCGTCTCCCCTTTCCGAAAAGTTCAAGAACGCTCCATTCGGACCAGTATCGAGTGAGATACGGTCTTTTGAGCAGAGGAGACTCCGGAGCTCCAGAACTCCGAAATCGCCTAAGGACAGTCCCATTGCGTGGAACGTCCGGTGTGTGCGTGTTTACTACAACGATGTGTCGATCCCTCTAAAACACACCCACACTCATACAAGTTTCATGGTATAGAAAAAAAAAGAAAAATCCAAACCAACCATAACAATTTTTACATGCATTTTTCAAAAGAAGTGGAATGCAAAGTGGAAGCTCTTCACCTTCGGGGTTTTCCGGCGTAGGGACGGAGATGGTTCCGGCGTGGTGGTGCTGGTGCCCTCACTTGCACTCTCTCAGCCACACTCACCTCACTCTCTACACTCTCTTCACTCTCACACTTGAGAGAGGAGGGGAAAATGGAAGGATGGAGGGAGAGGGTTGAGGAGGAGGAAGAGAGAAAATGAATTTCTCTCTCCTCCCTCCCTTAAATAGTCACTCCAAGAGATGGAGGGCTGGGATGAGAGGGGAAGAGATGGAGGGCTCTCCTCCCACACGCCCCCCCCTTCCTTTAGGTGCTATAAGGCTAGCCCAAGGGGATTTGACCCCCTTCATGATGGGCCTAGCTCAAGGGTGTACAACCCTTGAGCCTAGCCCACAACTACTCTCCCTAAATTAGGGAGAGTAGGTCTCCCCATAGACCACCTTTTGACCCTAAGGTCAAACCCTTTTTGAAATTCAATTTTTTTTTTTATATATTTTATTTTTTTTTGAGTTGATGGGCTGGAGTTACCCCCTAAGGGGCGTCCAGCCTATGGGGGCTAAGCCTCCCACTTTCCTAAATTCCAAAAACCAACCCCTTTTTGAAAATTTTCCTCCTTTTCAAAAATGCCTATTAAATACCATTTTTTTTGTATTATATTTTTATTTTTTTGAAAAGTAGCAAAGGCCGAGCTCATGCTCACGTGGGCCCCATGCTAACTACCTTTCCTAAATGTCCAAAACCAACCTCTTTTCAAAACTTTTCGAAAAACCTCTTTTAGGTTTTATGAAATTTACAATTTACTTTATGTAAAAACCCTAATTACTTATTATTTAAATGGATACATTTAAATTAATTCCAAAGTTTTATTTCTAATTTATTTTTCATGTATGAAGGCCAATATAATAATAATATATATTTAAATTTCCAATTTTGATAATTTTGGGCCTCGATCCGACCCATATTTACCAATATACTCTTTTTGTGTCAATTCTATGAAATAACGAGATATATTTCTCGTTTAGATCCCAAATTTGGGGTGAAACTAATTTAGTATAATATAAATATACTCTAGGAATATCAAGGCTAGATTCATCTTGGTTAGCCCTGAATCGCCTCGTAAATCGAATTTACGCGATTCAGAACCTCCGAAAACAAAATACACCAAATATTATGAGCGATTCTCGCCTTGAACACAAAATTTTCAACACTAAAGCATACTTCATATTAAGTTTCCTTAGAAATGCAATGGATCTTACAGTTGATCTAGTTGGCAAGGAAGCCACGGTTGGCACATGCTCAGCAAACCTGGTTCAGGCGGGTTAGCCCTTTGGGGTGCTGTTGGTTTTGGCCAAACTGGTCAAGCCACGAGTTAAGGCACAACACGTTTTCCCCTTTCTCTTCGGCTATGTTAATTTCTGTTTGACGTTGGCCAAACTGGTTTTTCTTGGCTGGAATGGTCCAGACATGCTGGACATGTCCAGCATGTTTTAACTCAGGCCTCCCAGCGTGGACACCCCTCGCGTTCTCCCTCTCTTTTCGATTTTGGCTTTAGCATTGGCCGAACCCACCAATTCGGGTTGGTGTGGATTTGGTTCCCAGTCCTAGCCTAACATGGTCTAGACCAGGTGTGGTCCAGACCTGTCAGAGGTCTGCACCTGGTTTGCTCAGCCCGTTTGGGCGTCAGCCCATCGCACCTTTCAGCTTGGGCGGGACCTACAGTGTCGGTTGCAGCGTTTGGGTTGCAACTGAGTGCGTGCTACAGGGTCTGCACCCCTTTCCCTGCGGTATGGGCTGGACCCAACTGGGGTCTAGACATTCGGTCCAGACCGTACTCCAGTTTGGAAACACCTTTGTGGTCTGGACCGGTCGGTCTAGACCTGAGCCGTTTGTTGGTGGTTGTGCCATAGCTGGACTGCACGCCCAGTCCAGACCCCCTTTTTCTTTTGCTGGTTTTAGCTTGGAGTGTAGCGGGACTACACAGTCCAGACCTGGGGCTGGTTTGTGTTGGCTGAGCCCCAGCCATGACCTTCCCTAAGCCAGACCCCCATTTGGACCAGGGTATTTGGCCTTGCAGGTTTTTATGACAGCATGGTTGATGTCTTCTTTTCGGGTTTGCAACGCTGCCCAATCCGGGCCTATAGTAAGTGCGTTGTGCCCCATGGCACCAAGTGATAGTTTGGGGTGGGTCCGTCTTTGACAACTCCACCCGTAGCTTGTTGTCCTTACGTCTTGCCGCATATGGAAAGCGGGTTGGCAACCTCCGAGCTGCAGCCAATGGGCTGCAAGTATGATTGATGTGGGATCCCATATCCCATTTAACCCATGAGTGTTTTGGCTAAACTATGAACCGCGTTGCGGATACGCACCGTCCGATGTGAAGCTACGTTAATGATTGCGTGAAGCATAATGTTACGGTAGAACCACCTATTAGAGTTGCATAGTCCACCCTCGCTGTGGATATGGCCACCTTAGCATAAAACCCAAATGTTTGCATTGCTTCTAATGATATAACTTTTATTATAAGAAAATAGAGTTTTGCTATGACACCCCATCTCGTGCTTCTAAATAAAAGGAGGTTTTGACATAATTAAGGAATCTACAGCGTAGATCAAATGTAATTAGGGTATACGGCTTTTCCCTTGTCTTACAAGGGATGACACAAATTATATATTTGTTTAAGAATTTTCACATGTGTTGTGGCGTGACATTTTGATGGGTTTGAATGTATGAGCACGGACACATCCACTTTAGCTTGTAACGTTGTTGCACAAATGAATGTAGTCATATAGTCTTGCTCGTTGTATTTGTTTGCACGAATGAATGGACTCCCGTGCTTTGCTCGCAATACTTGAATGCACCAGTTACATTGGCAAGTTTCTCGTGTTCTCCCTAAGTATGTAGGGATTCTCTAGATTCATGTTGTAGTCGCAGTCTTATGAGACTTATGCGATTGTTAGAACTTCTTGGCGAGTCCTGTTGCGGGCAATGGCCCAACTTAGCAAGATGAGTTCGCATAGGGTTGCGATGCATGGTTTATGAACCTTGGCACAACCTCTGAGTCATGCCTTACCGTGACAAATGCTTCTAACTGTCTCATCATAGCGTGCAATGTTTGGCATTGTCGCTAGACTAGTTCTCGCACTTGTGACACGATGCACATCTATGTCCACTTGTATTTATACATAGTTCACGACGTTACATCAGTAACTTTTATGTTCTGTGATGTGTACCTCTTATGGTTGCCATAACTATCCTTGATGGTTCTTTCTAGGCCAAACCTACTTGGTCCAAGGGATTCGATCCCAGCAGTATGCGGGTTGCGGGATAGTGCAGCTCGTTGTCCCTCTCCGTCTTTTTCTTCAGTTAGACCCTTGCAGCAAATGGGTTGCTTTCACCTCGTCATGGGTGTTGCCACAGTTCGGCATCATAGCCCAAGTCAGGCATGCGTGTGTACGCTTAGTGCCTTTTACACCTTGTGGCTGGTAAGATTGTCGGTCTTTTTGGGAATTGTTCCAATAGAGCGGTTGGATTCTTCTTCCCCTCCGTCTCATTTTCCCACTTCAATAGAGAGCTCCGTACTGCAGCCTATGGAACTGCACTAGTGCCTGTGACACAAGACCCGATGATCTTGCTGCCTAAGTTTGTACCATTGTCCAGACCAGCGGAACACGTGGACTCGCGTGGCAGCAGCATCTTTATGATGTTTTGGAGACTTCATTCCCGAGTCGTGCGATTGTCGTACTTTGGCTGCATTATAGTTGAATGGTGCTGCGGGTTTTAGGCAAGAGTTTGGCCTTTGTACATCCAGATTGAGTTGTTGTTGTTGCGGCTTTGGTGCAGCAAGCGTTCGGGCTTCGCCCTTGTAGTTTCGTAGTCCTTTGCATGAGATAGTGTAATACCCAAAATTTTTAATGATTTATAAATTCTGAAGAAAATTCAAGTTTTAATTTTTATTTATTCTGAATGTGAATTATAGTGTTCAAACCCTGAATTTTAGGGTTAGTACTGTTCAAAGTAAAGATCTGAATCTATATTTAAAATTCTGATAAAATTTTGTTGAGGCTTGTTCGAAAATCAGAATTTAGGGACATTCTAGTCATTAGTCAAATTGTCAAAGGGTAGCTTAGTAATTTGCCAATTTAGTGGCATTTTCGGTAAAATTCCCAACTATATAAGGTCAAAATAGTAATTTTTCTTTTAGGGATATTTTCAGGGAATTAATAAAATTATTAGGGATGAAAATGGTAATTTACCATTTTCAATGGCAGGCTATGTAATTTATTGAAGTACAGAAGGACAATCATGTAATTCTAAATCCTCTTATGGCAGTTCTGAAAGATGGGATTTGAATTAGGGTATAAAAGGTATAAAAAGATTAGCAATCAAATAAAATATAATATTTTATATTAAAATATTCAAGAGACCATGGTTTTGGAAAACCACTGGCCCAAAACCAAGGGCAGCCATGGTTTTTCCAAAACCATGAGCTGACAAGTGTCACCTCACAATGAGAAGGTGACACCCATCCCTCTTTTGTCTCTGACACATGTCAAAAAAATTAATAAAATAATTTAGAATTGACAAGTGTCAAAATAAAGTAATATTTTAATTAAATTAGGTGACAAGTGTCACCAATATGGACCCATAGGGGGGGCGACACCTCCTCTCTCTCCTATAAATACCCCTCACCCCCTCTCTCTCTCTACCCAAGTCCAAAACCCTCTCTTTCTCTCTCTAAGCTCTCTCTCTCCTACTTTCTCTCTCTACCTTTGATTTTCTCTCTCTAACTTTTAAACCTAAACCTCCATAGAATCTCAGATTTTTTCTGAGAAACCTCTTCTATCCATTTTCATCTTTCCTTAAGCGAAGTCTGTTCTTCTGCAAGAAGCTCCATCGAATCAGAAACAGCCTCGGGAGCGCTGCCTGCAAGAGTTCTGCTAAACTTAGCAGAAAGGTCGGATTTGGATAGCGGAAGCACTGCTTAAATCAACTAAACAAGGTTAGTATTCAAAAACCCTCTTCTAAATTCGAATTCATACTTTCTCAGCTTCCCTATTCTCTTTCTGAACCCCAACTCTATTTCTTTTGGATTTAAATTTTGACAATTTTGCCAAAATTTTATCCAAGCCTGCCTCTACGCAGAGGAAGCTCTGTTTAAATGTTTTTAAGTATTCAAAACTATTTTAGCAGTAGTTCTGGCAAAATTTTCTAAAATACTTTTGAAAAATTGAGTTTTTATAGCAGAAATTCTGCCAAAATAATTTAAAGATTTTTAAAAAAAGTAGAATTAGTATAACAGTAATTCTGGCCAAATTTTTAAATGATTTCTAAAAAAATCAATTATTTTAATTAGAATTCTTTCAGATATTTTAGAATTTTTGAGTTTATTTAGTAGAAGTTATATCAAAATTTTTATAACTATTTTAGAAAAAAATTGATTTTTATAAAGGAAATTCTGTTAAAATTTTCAAAAATCAGTTTTAATATTTGAATCAATTTTTTTGAAAAACCTTTATAAAAATATTTGTGACGCAAAGTCATGTTCGAATTCTTACAACTCGGATTCAAGTTCAAACCTTTTTTCGAACATTTGAGTTATTACAGAGGAAACTTTGTGAAATTTTTATAAAAGTTTTAAGGTCAATTATAAATAAATTTTTAGATTTTTAATAATTTCTTTAAAAGATATTTCTTTAAATTTATAGGACAAATACTACCCACAATTCGATAAAAAAGTATTAACTAATATAATGAATTCTATCAGATTAAATCAAAGCACGAGCGCTTTATCCTGTTCTCCTTAGTTCTATCAAAATCCAAGTAAGTTATTCTATCAAAATCTTATAATTTTGTATTAAATATGTTTTTTATTCATGTTTTTGATTCATGCATGATTATTTAAATTTGATTCATAATCAAATGCATATTTCAATATTTGCAAAATTAAGTACATGTTTTGATTTCAAATCTTGTGATTTTAAATCAAATACTATGGTTAAGACATTTATGAAAAGAAGAATTTTGTATAGCATGTTGATTTTCAAAAGATTTTATTGTTGCAGGAGTCATGTCTATACAAACTTAATTTTCACCTTCATAGGCGAATGCTCGTTGTGATAGAGCAAAATTCTGGATGGGCTGGATACATATGAACCGTGTTTATTTGAAAGGAATGATTTGGCTATTGAGCCTAGTTTTGAAAAGATGAAAAGTCCTATAAAAGAATCCTCCAAGCCCATCTAGGTTTAGCCTACCCTGGAAGGGGTAGTGGTACAACCAGGAGTGACATTGTGAAGATGATGATTGTTGGGAGTGTTAGATTCCCTGGACCTCCTGTCACTCGGGTTGAGGAGGTCGAGACAACGGATCTCAAGGCTGCCGCATGCCAGTGGATGCATCCAACTCTCCTTGTTTGCTCGCCATTGCTGAGAATCTTCCCGGTCGTTGACCGCTCGCTTGGGAGCCCGTTTCACTCAGGTATCCGGGTAATCCACAATAGAATAATATACCCCCGGAATACTTAGTTTGAGATCGGAGTACTCTCCACCGTACCAGGAGAGCGTTAATATCGAAACAATGACCTTTTTCTTTCACAGAATTTGATCTGAAATTATGCATTGTTGATATAACACATAATCATGTTTTAAATTGTTTTTAATTGCCTTATTTTTAATTGCACAATTGTTCTTGAATGAATATATTTTGATTTGTAAATTATTGAAATCATGCTTAATATTTGAATTGTATGGTTTTGATTAATGACTTACTTGGCTATCATAAGTCTAACCCCGTTTTATGGGGATTTCAGGTTCAGATATGGAATAGGAGATATTACAGTGGATGTTGGACAAGTGCGGCATCGAAGAATCCAGATTCCCAAGATCCTGAGATCAATTTAGGATTTATTTTAAATTTAATCCTAAATGTTTTCATTTTTAAACCTTGTAAAAAGACTATATATATAATGTTAACATAAATTATTGTTGTTTTTGTTGTTAATTGGAATGTGACGCGCCTGAGGTTTAGGAAACCGAAAATAAAAAATCATCTCCGCTGTTTAAAAAAAAATCTTCATTTTTAAAGGTTTTAAAACCTCGGGGCGTTACAGTTGGTATCAGAGCAGAGTTTTTGGGAAATCTGGTTCGAGATCCACCTTGTTCATACATTACACTGTAAGTATTTGCTTTAAATTTTTATTTTATTATTATTGTTAAATCATTGTTTTTCTTATAGATGACTCCTCAAGATTTGGTCAATATCATTAAAGAACTTGTCAAGGATGTTCAAAAGCTAGAAGAATCACATACAGTACAAAAACGGGTGGTGGATAATTTAGAAAATCAAGTTCGAAGTCTCACAAAAGAAAAAGAAAACTTAGAAAAATGTCATAGGTGTTTACAGACCCATTTATCACAACCTTCCCACTGGAATTGGAAGAATGTTTATTCTGTGGAGAAGTTGGGCATATAGAAAAAGAATTCCAAGTAAAGATGGGTTGTATTAAAAGACAGCAAGCCGCTGAAAACCTACCAGATCAACAATCCCGTGTGGTTATTCTTGCTCCTCCTCCTCCAATGAAACCTATTGTCATTTCATCTGACTCACCCATAGTACCTGCTCCTGCACCCACTTTAACTCCTTTGGACTTTGTATTTTCAGTCCAACCCCCTGATCCTATATATACTCCAAGAGAACCTACGGATGATCTTAGCTTATATTTAGGAAATCCAGATAAACAAGTTTATAATATAGATCCAAATATTGCAGGACCTTCTCATCCACCAGGGCGGATTAGGAACAAGAGGAATTATATGGGAAAATTCCTCAAGCTTCCATAGGGTATCTTTTGTTAACTTTTTGTTAAATATGTAAATTCTTGTAAATATGGGTTTTGATGTATATATGTGTTCATATAAATAAATATTCTTTTTACTTTAATCTAAGTCTGATCATTATTTATCAAGGATGCCTCATCAAGCATCAAAGAAGCAATCCAAGGAGCAGAATGGTCAACAAGAATTCATTATGAAAACATTAAATAATTTGGCAGCTGCTATAAGAGATCAGAATCAGAATAGGCAAGACTCAGCTACATCTTCAAAATCCTGTCAAAGCCATAATGAAGTCTCTTATGAGAAGTTTCTCAAATTAGATCCACCTACATTTTCATAAAAGATGGATCCAGAAGCTGTAGAGGTTTGAATCCGAGAAATAGAAAAGATTTTTTGTGTTCTGACCATACCTGAAGATCGTAAGGTGAACTATGCAGCATACAGATTAAAGGGAGATGCAGAAAGATGGTGGGCATCCACCTTAGAAATTAAATTTAGCAATGGATCTGTTACTTGGGAGCAATTTATTGAAGTTTTCTATGCTGCATATTTCCCCAAGCATGAAAGAAGTCGTAAGATGAGGGAATTTCTTGAATTACAACAAGGAGGACTCTCTTTATCTGATTACATTACTAAATTCAGAAATTTAGAGAAGTATTGCCCAAATGTCTATATTATGGAAGACGAAAGGGCAATGAAATTTACTAGAGGATTGAAGCCAGTTCTACGAACCAAAGTCCTCACTAGTAGGCCAGAAACTTTAGACAAGGCGGTGAAAATAGCTACATTGATACAAGAAGATTGGGAAGAAATACAGAAGAATCAATCTGGCAGAACGGTTTCTCAATTCAGAGGCCAAAGGAGTTGGCCTAAAAGAAATTTTGAAGGAAGAAGGTTCATCCCTCCAACAAAGAGGCCACGACAGCAGTTTCAAGCCAATTGATGATGCATGAAATGCACATCATGTAAACAAGTTTTTCATGCATTTTGTATCAAGTTTAAGGTTTTAAACCCATGTTTAGATGTGTTTTGATAGTAAGGGGCTATGGTTCGAATTTCAGAAAAATCGGAGTTAAAATGAGAGAGTTATGGCTATTTCAGTGTTTGGGCACGGATTTCGAGGTGGATCGGATCCATATCCGACCCAATTAGGTTAATTGGACCTTGGATCAACTCTTTAAAAGTCCAAAACCCAACCCACACGCCTATCCAGATCCATTTCAAAAAGTTTTTCTGAAAACCCCCCAAAAAGAGGCGCCTAGAAAATATTTTTTTTAACATTGTTTTTGCAAATTCCAAAAAGTATAAATATACTTTTTAGAGAAGCCCTAGGCGTCTTTGGCTGTGTTTGGACGCCCCCTACAGTGACTCTACAGCAGCAGCTCCTTCCTCTCCATCTTCCCCACGTGTTGGCCATTGAAGACCGATCTATGCTTGATTATCAAGCATATTTTCAAGCTTTCTTTGGTTTCTTTTCATTTCTTTCTTATTCCTTGCTGTCTTTTCATCATTTTTCTGTATTTTTGCAGGTGTAGCAGAGGTGGAGACCATTAACCTTGGGCGGGAGTGCGCAACACACCACCAAGGTGAGCTGACCCTACCTCCATCCGGCTTTCTACACCCTCCGATCGCGAATCGGCTCACATTCCATCGTCGGTGGATCTCCAACGTGTAGCAGCTGCAATAGGTGCCGTTTTTGGTGAAGTACAGCATCCTCGAACTGTAGAGGACGTCCATCTCCAGCCACGGTCCGCTCTTCTTCATCCCCCCCGGTCGTCGGATCTTCCAAAAGGTAGGTCTTCTTCTTTCTTCTCTTCTAGATAAAACCGATTTGTGTGTGTGGATTTTGTTTTGTTATTTTCTGTATGTTTCTTAGTTTTCTTTTTGTTTCAACCTTAGAGTAGCATTCGTGCATAGACCAGCACGTTAGATTAGGTTTATGTGTTTGGTTGATTCGTTGGAATCAAGTTTTTATTTCTTTTTCATCCTTTTTATAAAAATCGGCTAGATCTTCATCTAGCCGATTCTTCAAGTTTGTCATAAGTGTTCTTGGTGTTGTTTTACAGAAAATCCAATAAAGAAAGTGTTTATTTTGATTCATCTTAGTTGGTTTTGTGTGTGGGTTGCATTTGATTTTAATTGAAAATAAAAATTCAAAAATCGGCTAGACTTATTCTAGCCGATTCTTTATTTTTACCAAAAATATTTTTCTGTTTTGATATTTTTGTTTTGTCCAGCATGTGTTTTGTATTGTGTTGCTGAAAATCTCATTAGGAAATTTCATTTTAGTTTATTCTAAGTCGTGGGTTGTGTTGGTGTTTCGTTTTGATTTTATGTTTTTTTGAAAAAGAAAAAATCGGCTAGAGATATTCTAGCCGATCTTTGTATCTTGGTTAAATGTTTGTGTTGATGTGGATACACCGTGGAGTTTGCTGTGTTTTTGTATGTTAACAGTAGTACAAATTGGTGTTTGTCATTTCATTGTTTTAGGATTGGTTTAATTAATTGTATTAATCATTTTTCGTTTTTGTGTTTTGAGTCTATAGTAGAAAATTACAAAAATCAAGTTTTTGTTTTCTCTCATGTTTTTAATTCCAGCATAGTGCTGTATTGTTAGCTTTTGTGTAATTAGGAGTCATTTGAATTATTTTCTAAGTTAGTTTTATCAAAATAGTGGTTATTTCGTTTATTGTTTTTTGCTAGTTTACAAATTTTATTTTTTTTTATTTTCGTGTGGTTCTTCTTCTTCCCCTAGGTGGGGCGGCAGCCATTAGAGCTCTCCTTGAGCTCTTGGTCGATTTTTAGAAAGTCTTAATGGTCATTAGTTGAGTTAGGAAGGTGTCTAGGTTCAATGTATTAGGGCTTAGTGTCTTAGCCGTTTTTAGGGGTTATTTAAGTTAAGTTTTGGGAATTAGGTTAGCATTAACTCCTAGGAAATCGTTTTTTCATTTAGTTCCTTTTATTCCCTAGGTAAATTTAATTCTTTTATTTAGAAAGTAGGATTTTTAGAAGTTGGCGATTTTTGAGAAGGGAGATAATTAAAGTAATTGAAACTTGGAAATCTTTTGGAAATAGGAGGTTCATCAAAAATCGTGTGAGGCATTTAATGGAGATTTGAATTTAGCATATGGATTAAAGAAGGAGTTACTCTTCCATTTTGGAAAGTGTTTTGAATTTACATAAAAATTCTAATTTAGGCTCCACGATTTTCATAAAGAATTAAAGGCATTCAATTCCATCGTGAAAAGCAAAAAAAAAAAAATTTGTGGATTTCTATATTAGACCTTTCCATTTTCCAAAAGGAGCTTTAAAAGCAATTAAGGAGTGTAACCCCCTCTTTAAATGGGGCGATTTTTGAGAATCCAAAGCATTTCAAAGTTTGGAATTTGGTAATTATTATATTCCTTTTCCAACCTTCTCCATTAAAATCGTTAACCTTGAATTAATTGTAGGAATTAATAGGTTACTACTTTAGTCTAGACCTAACCTAGTCAAAACCTAGTCTAGCCTAAGTCAAAGCCTAAACCACACCTAGGTCGACTTTAGTCAAGCTTAGTGGAGTCAACCCCTAGATCGAGTCGAACCTAGTTCAACCCACTTGAGCCTAGTCAAGTAAACCTTAGTTTTAGTCAACCGAGTTTACCTTATCCTATTCGAACCTAGTTGATCAAGTCAAACCCGAAACCAAACCTAGCCGAGCCCAAACCTAAACCTAAACCTAGTCGAGTCAACCCCTAGCCCCTTCGAGTCTAGTCAAACCCTAAGTTGGGTCCAACTTAGTTGAGCCTAAGTCAAGTCGAACCTAGTTGACTAAGTCAAACTTAAACCGAGTTCAACCTAGTCTTAATAAGCCTAAGTCCAAGACCTAGACCTAGCCCTAGTCAAGACTAAGTCAAACCCTAACCTAGTCTAAGTCAAAGTTAAGACCAACCCGAGGTCGAGTCAACCTTAACCAAACCCAACCCAACCTTAGCTAAGGTCAAACCGAGTCCACCTAAGTCAACTGAAACTAGTTGACTAAGGCAACTCAAAACCGAACCCAATTAGTGAGTCAACCTTAGCTCGAGCCTATCTCTTTCAACCTAGTCAAAATCGAGCCTACCTAATCCCATCCGAGTGCATCCAAACTCAATCCGAACCTACTCAAGCCAAAACCGATCATAGTCGAGTCAACCGAGTGAACCCTAACCTTAACCTTCGTTCTTTAGTGAAGTAAGTTCATTTAGTATTATTTCTTTTGATTTCTATACTAATTAGTTTATTTATCTAATTTAGTTTTAGTGTAGAAGTGTGTATACGTATAGCGTATTTGTTTAGTATATGTGAAATGTGTTTTGTTGTGAATTGAATGATAGTTAGATATTAGTTAACTTAGTAGTTAGATTGTATTTTATTATTTAGCATAGTTGTATTTCCATTGTTAGTTAACGTAGTTCTAGTCATAAATTGTTTGTCGTGTTTTGTTCGTCGTGCATTTAGTGTATTCATAATTATCATCTGCATATACATTGTTATACAGTGTCATTTAGATTGCATTAGGTGTAGATTGCATTTGATAGTGTTTACATAGGTTCATAAAGTGAATAGTGCACTCAAATAAAAACCAGATTTTTGCCCTGTTGCAACAGAATTATTTTCTGTGCAAAAATTCTTTGTTTTCCAAATTTTTTTCTTCTATTCACTTTATTGACGTGTTATTTAACTACAGACCAAATTTCAGCTCATTCGGAGTTGATTTGGTCTGATTTTTAAGCGTTTTGCGAAAACCGCTTTTTCTGGATTTTAAATCACAGGACTAGCGATATCCTGATTTTTCCCAGATTTGAAACGCTTATATCTGGAGTTCCAGATTCTGATTTTCAATTCTGTAAAAACTGTTGTTTTGTTCAATCTGTCAGTTGCAGAACAGAATAAATTTCGGGAAAATCGGACTTCGTTTGCTCTGTCGAACAGTGGTTTTCCGATAACCTGTCAGAATGCTATTTTACACTAGTTAGGGGCAGTTTCGTAATTTTCGTAGTTTCGGTAATTTAGACTTGTTTTCCATAATTTCTGCATTTTAGGATTTGCATCATCATCATACAGCATTAGTAGAGTGAAATTGGTTAATTTTAGAATTAATTTAGTATTTTATTTAATTTTTGTTTGATAAATAGCATTTGTTTTGTAATTTTTGTATAATTAGAAATAGTTTTAGTTATTGTTTTAATTGTTAGAATAGAAAACTAACTTTGTATTTTTCTGCATTTTTAGGTTGAAAAGCATATTTAGTGTCCAGGGTTATTGACCAAGTGAGAAGATTCTCTACGTGGCAAAAAGATGGAAATACCCTTGGCGTGGAGCAGAAGACTAATTGCTTGATTACTTTTCTTTTAGTGACTATTTGCAGTTGTATTAACTTTATAATTGTAGGTTGACATTTGTTATTAATAAATTGAATTTTATAGAAATATTGTGTTTAATTCCTGTTCCCTGTGGATTCGACCCGTACTTACCACTTTGTGGAAAGTCGGTTTTTAAATTTTTGGTTGACGATTTTCCAAAAGTTTTATTGAAAATAATTGTTTTAAAAAGAGCATTCCAAAATATCAACCAAATTTTGGCGCCGTTGCCGGGGAACGGCGAATTAATTACTTTATTTCTTAGAGTTTGATTTATTAATTTGTTTTAGTTAGTTAATTAGTCGTTTTATTTTTAGTTAGTAGGATTAGTAAGTGAATATAGGATTAACATAGTTAGTAAATATAGGATTCACGTTCTGTTCTTTCTAGGATTCACTTAAAATTCATTCTGCAAGGAGCGATTAGACAGGTGGGTTTTAGAAAAATATAGTTTGTGATTTCCTGTATTTATTTGTTTTAGCATTTTAGAATAGTTTAACTTGTTACTTAATCATTTAGTATAGAATTCTGACATAGCTATATAGCATATCTGTTTGTTTTTAGTTACTGTTATTTGTTTATTTACATTTTAGTATTTGTGTTAGTTTATATTTCTTAGAGTTAGGTCGTTCGCTTACATCTGGTCTTAGTACCAGTGTATGCAGGGTCGACGAGGTCTAGGAACCCCATTACACCCATTTGTTGACAACCCAGAGAGAATTTTACATTCTCATCGAAGTTCGGCAACAATGACTGACATGGATCCTCCACCTCCACCCCCAGTTCTTTCACGCCCTCTGCGGGAATACTTCATTCCCACAGACTATGTTCAGGCATCCTGCATTCGGAGACCCGATGTAGGAGCGCCACATTATGAGATTAAGGCCAGCATTATTCAAATGCTTCCATCCTTTTATGGCCTTAGTCATGAGGATCCCTACCGACACTTAGATGAATTCTTCGAAATCTGTTCTACTGTTAAGATACAGAATTTTGATGATGATGCGTTGAGGTTGACTCTATTCCCCTTTTCATTAAAGGACAAAGCCAAGTATTGGCTAAAGTCCTTAGATTCTGTAGAAATAGAGTCATGGGATCAATTGCAACAGGAGTTTCTTCGGAAATATTTTCCCATTGGTCGTACGAACCAATATCGTAGAGCCATCACTAGCTTCTCAGAGCTAGATGGTGAGCGCTTTCATGAGACCTGGGAGAGAATGAAGGATCTCCTCAGGAAATGTCCCCATCATCAGGTGCCAAAATGGCAACTGGTGCAGAGCTTCTATGATGGATTGTCTGACAAGAATCGTCAGATGATCGACTCTTCATGCGGAGGGACATTCATGTTGAAGAGCGATGACGAAGCATGGAGGCTATTTGATACATTGGCCGAGAATTCACTCCACCATGCTTCGAGCTCTCAATCTGATAGAGCCACACCCAGCATTCAGAAGAAAGCTGGTGTTCTTGAAGTTGGTCTATCTACTGCACTACAGTGCAAGGTAGACATGATTGCTCAGAAGCTGGACCAGCTTCTCTCAGGACCATCCACTACACAGCAGGTGTGTACTCTTTGTGCCAGTCCGGCACACGAGATCACTGAGTGCCCTTCGGCAGCTCAGTACCCTGAATTTGTTCAAGAACAAGTTCAGGCAGCTCAAGGTTACGTCAGACCGCCGAATAACCCATTTTCATCGACATATAATCCGGGTTGGCGTAACCATCCCAATTTTTCATGAAAGAATCCACAGTCTTCCATGCAGATGCATACATCCTCGCAGCCATTTCGGCAGCCATCTTTTACTCAGTCATTTCAAAGACCGAACTATGCTCAGTCTTCTTCTTCTTTTGTTACTCCCCCGATTCAGCAGGAGTCTGCCCCGCAGACATCTTTTGAGGAGAGACTTCTCCGGGCATTCCAAGAGGTGAAAACCTCTAATCAGAACGCCTTCGAGAAGTGTAGCCAGATTTTGAGCTCGCATACGCAGTCCATTGCGAAGTTAGAGTCGCAAATGGGACAGTTAGCTGAGGCTATTAGTAGGAGACCCGAGGGTACATTGCCGAGTCAGGCTGTCATGAACCCGAAGGGTAAGGACCAGATGACTGGAGGCCTATTTCATACTGAGACACAGCAGCAGGCTAAATCAGTTATGGCCTTGAGGAGTGGACGTGAGTATCACGTCGAGAGCAGAGAGCGAGAGAGTAGAGAGAGGATAGAGGAGCCAGAGACCATTGTTTCACCTACGTCGGCTCAATCATCATCCCCATCCCCATCATCACCTTCATCATCTTTATCCTCAGAGAAGAAGAAGAAGGATAGGAGTGAGCCTTCTCACAAAGAGGAGGAACCAACAGAGTATATTCCCCCACCACCCTATCCCAAAGCATTAGAGTCTCCTGGTTATAGAGGGAAGCAAGGTGCGAAGATCCAGGACATGCTTGACATCTTCAAGCATGTACAGATCAACCTACCTTTGCTCGATGCTATTCAGCAGGTGCCGGCATATGCCAAATTCCTGAAGGAACTATGTACGCAGAAGCGTAAATCTAGAGAGCGAGTTCCTAACAGGGTCCATCTGACTGAGCAGGTGAGTTCAGTACTTCAGCATCAGACACCACCAAAGCTCAAGGACCCTGGAGCCCCTATCATTGCTTGTACTATATGGTACATCCGGATAGAATGCACATTGCTTGATCTTGGAGCAAGCGTGAACATTCTGCCCGGATATTTCTTTGATTCTTTCGGGCTAGGAGAGATGAGATCGACTCCGATTACACTGCAGCTGGCAGATCGTTCTGTCAAGGTATCGAGAGGTGTCTTGGAGGACGTGCTAGTTAAGGTGGATGACTTTTATTTTCCAGTCGATTTCATTATTCTTGATATGGAAGGAGTAGACAGCCAGCACCAGACTCCGATTATTTTAGGCAGACCATTCTTGGCGACTGCCAATGCGTGCATCAACTGTAGGACCGGAGCCATGGACCTCTCATTCGGCAATCGAAAGGTCAAGCTGAATATTTTCAATGCCGCAATGGGACCAGCAGGAGACATGGACTGCTTTCATGTAGACATTGCACAGGAGTTAGTGGAGGAGCAGCCCGAGTTGTACATTACTAAGGATTCTTTAGATTTGTACCATATAGAGAAGAATAGCGGTGTAGATAGTGTAGATGTGTCTAGAGTGTCGTCAGAGAGACCACCTTGGGGAGCTGTCAGGGAGCCTCTTCCACCACTTGCGGAGACCCCCGCCAAATCGTCGATCGAGTCGCCTCTGAAACTTGAGTTGAAACCCTTACCGGATTCACTCAAGTATGCATACCTCGGAGATGATGAGACTCTGCCTGTGATCATCTCATCCTTGCTCACTGAGGAGCAGGAACAGAGATTGCTGACTATTCTTCGAGAGCACAAGGCAGCGATTGGCTGGGGAGTTGCTGATCTGAAGGGCATTGATCCTTCATTCTGCATGCATAGGATCCATTGTAATGAGGAAGTCAAGCCATTTAGGTATATGCAGAGAAGGCTAAATCCCAACATGAAGGAAGTGGTGAAGAAAGAGGTGGTGAAGTGGTTGGATGCCAGAATCATTTACCCTATTTCTGATAGTCAGTGGGTCAGTCCGATTCAAGTTGTGCCGAAGAAGTCAGGACTCACTGTGGTTGAGAATGAGAAGGGTGAGAGAATTCCGATGAGGACCACTACAAGATGGCGAGTCTGCATCGATTATAGGAAGCTGAATGTGGCAACTAGAAAAGATCATTTCCCATTGCCATTCATTGATCAAATCTTAGAGAGACTCGCAGGACAGAGCTACTACTGCTTTCTGGATGGATATTCAGGATACAATCAGGTAGCTGTCCATCCTGACGACCAGGAGAAGACCACATTTACATGTCCTTATGGCACCTTCGCGTTTAGACGTATGCCGTTCGGGCTCTGTAATGCCCCGGCTACTTTTCAGAGGTGCATTCTTGTTATCTTCTCGGACATGATTGATGATGTGATGGAAGTTTTTATGGACGACTTTTCAGTGTATGGCTCTTCTTTTGAAGATTGCCTCCAAAAACTTGCTCGAGTACTGAGTAGGTGTGCGGAGACCAATCTCGTCCTGAGTTGGGAAAAGAGCCATTTTATGGTCCAGGAGGGGATTGTGCTAGGACACATTGTGTCCAAGCGTGGTATTGAGGTTGACAGAGCAAAAGTGGAATCCATTTCTCGTTTGACTCCACCCACCTTTGTGAGGCAGATTCGATCATTTTTAGGGCATGCGGGTTTTTACAGGCGGTTCATAAAAGATTTCAGCAAAATCTCTCGACCGCTTTGCACGTTATTGGAGAAAGACCAGCCCTTTGTTTTCGGTGAGGATTGTATGAAGGCCTTTGAGATTCTCAAAGAGGCCTTGATTACTGCACCTATTTTGAGACCTCCAGATTGGACTCTCCCATTTGAGATTATGTGCGATGCATCTGATTACGCTATGGGGGCTATTTTAGGACAACGCATTGATAGGAAACCCTATGTGATCTATTATGCGAGTAGAACTCTGTCTGATGCCCAGATGAATTATACTACGACAGAGAAGGAACTACTTGCGGTAGTTTTCGCATTGGATAAATTTAGGTCCTATTTACTCGGTTCGAAGGTGGTTGTCTATTTTGACCATTCTGCATTGAAATATTTGTTGAATAAGAAAGACACCAAACTGAGATTGATTCGTTGGGTCCTACTACTACAGGAGTTTGATCTCGAGATTCAAGATAAGAAGGGAAGTGAGAATGTAGTAGCAGACCATCTTTCACGACTGATCGTGGAGACCACGCAGGATCAGAAGCCGATCAGCGATTCTTTCCCCGACGAGCAGATCATGTCAGTTAGTACATCGCAGTTACCCTGGTTTGCAGATATTGTGAACTATCTGGTTTCGAGGCAGATACCTGAGCATTGGAACAAGAATGAGCGTGAGAGATTCCTATCTCAGGTGAGGCACTATTATTGGGATGAACCAGAGTTGTTCAAATACTGTGCAGACCAGATTATTAGGAGATGTGTTCCGGAGGAGGAGTACCAGTCCATTTTGAATTTTTCCCATTCATTAGCCTGTGAAGGGCATTTTAGTAGTAGGAAAACGGCTGCAAAGGTTTTGCAGTCAGGATTTTATTGGCCCACACTCCACAAGGATGCTCATGAGTTCTATAGGCGATGCCTGCGATGTCAGCAGATTGGGAACATGTCCAAGAGGGACATGATGCCCTTGCTTCCGATTTTGATAGTTGAGATTTTTGATGTTTGGGGCATTGATTTCATGGGACCATTTCCGCCTTCATTCAGAAATTTATACATTCTGGTGGCGGTTGATTATGTGTCCAAGTGGGTCGAGGTTGTGGCAACCAAGACCAATGATCATAGAGTAGTGCTTAAGTTCATTAAGCACAACATTTTCAGTCGTTTTGGGGTGCCACGTGCGATGATTAGCGATGGTGGCAAGCATTTTAGGAATATACAGATAGCTTCTCTGTTGAGAAGATATTCTGTCAATCATAGATTCACCACTCCATATCATCTGCACACTATTGGACAGGTTGAAGTGTCCAATAGGGAGATTAAGCGAATTTTAGAAAAGACAGTTCGTCCGGACCGCAAGGATTGGTCCCAGCGCTTAGATGATGCACTTTGGGCATATAGAACTGCATTTAAGACTCCCATTGGCATGTCCCCGTATCGCCTTGTATTCGGGAAAGCATGCCATCTTCCTGTCGAGTTAGAGCATAGAGCGTACTGGGCTATCAAGAAATTGAATTTTGACCTCACCCAGGCTGGCAAAGAGAGAGCACTGCAGCTCTCAGAATTAGAAGAACTCAGGAATGATGCATATGAGAATGCCAAATTATACAAATTTCGCACAAAAGCATTTCATGATAAGCATATTGTCAGAAAAGTGTTTGAGCCAGATCAGAAAGTGTGGCTATACAATTCTCGTTTACATTTATTTCCAGGGAAGTTAAGATCGAGATGGACAGGTCCGTACATTGTGAAAGAAGTATTTCCCCATGGAGCAGTGACACTATTCGATCCTATGACCCAAGGTACATTCAAGGTAAATGGGCAAAGACTGAAGCCATTCATTTCAGATACCTTGCAGGATGGTGAGTGTGAGATAGTGCATCTCACAAAGGCATGAGGGTTCGACCAGAGGGATATATCATATGTACATTATTTCTTTTTCATTTCAAAGTTTTTATTTATTTAGTATTTCATTTCATGTGCTAATTTGTGTTTTGATGTATGCAGGATGAACTTAACAATTAGTGTATCAATTACCAGGTACAGAGAAGAGCTTTCAAAGAATTCAAGGATCAGAGAAAAATCAACTTCAGAAGCTCAGAGAAAATCAGGTTGTATCTATCCTTTCTCCCATATTTTTGTTAGTGTCTTTTAGTGTGCATTTGCATTACATTTTTATTCATTTTGTATGCCACTAGGGACAGTGTCATTCAAGCATGGGGGGGGTGGTTTAGATGCATGCACAAAAAAAAAAAAAATAATAAAAGTTTTTGTATGACTGGTAATCAAAGTAGGCATTTGAGAACAAAGTGTAGCATATATGATTGTTTTTGACATAATCTAACAGTTTATAAATTTTTAAGCCCCATAAAAATTTTTATTTTCTGAACTGAGTCAAATAGAGTAGTATTCATGAGAAAATTCAAAGAAAAGATAGTATTTGATTGTTCGAAAATTTTGAATCACTTTAGTATAAGTATGCACAGTATGTTTTCTGAAAGAAATAAGCAATGGAAAGATGTGTTTGAAAAATGAGTTTAAAAGAATAGAGCTACGTTTAGTTGTTGATGTCTTCGTGAATCCTAGTAGTAGAACTCAGACACGAGATGAAGTGTTTGAGTATCTTAACGAAAAGGATAACGAAGGAGATCATCTTCTTGTCTAAGTCGATATATGTGGCCTTTGTAGTTAGAGTAAGTAGAATCTGAAGGGTGTTTTACATCTGGTGCCCCAAAGCCAGCTGATTTGGGAGCCACCGGTTCGAAAGCTTGTTACATGGACTGCATAGAAAGCCTAAGAGATAGAGACATTGCACATGACAAGAGGAAGACTATACGTAAACTATTAGAATAGAAAGTCTAGTGACTCGAGCAATTAAGTCCGAGGGATACTTTGTATCTAGTGCCCTAAGGCCGGCCGGCTTGGGAGTCACTGACCCAAAGCTCGCTACACGGGTCACGAAAACTGACTATTCGAAATAGTGCTCATATGAGAAGAATGCGCAAGAGATCAAAAGTTGAAAAAAGAGTGAAAATGAAAGAAAAGGATGTGCTGAAGGAGAAAATTTTCATTGCTTAGGCATATATGTGTATTACTGTGCAGAAAATATACAAGTGAGAATAAATGAGTAAAACATGAGAATACTTGACTTTCAGAGAAAAATCATGAACTAGCTACAATATTAGAAAAGTGAAGAAAAAGAATTTTTACTGTGGCGGCATGAGATTTTAAACTTGTTTTGAGAATGTCAATTACATGAAATATTTGTTCCAACTGCATTCTTAAGAGCCTCATATTTTTGAAAAATCATCCTCGTATTTCATTGATGTTTGTGGGTAGCATCTCTGCAAACCCTCACGAGACCTTACTCGTCCACTAGTGTAAGCTAGGGGTTTAAAGGGTTTGTTGCATACGCTAAATGCAACTGTGATTCCTACGAAAGTTAGTTAGTATTATGCATTCATGCTTAGCATTTCTTGTCTTCAGTGCATATCATGATTAGGGTTTGTTAAGGGACTAACAAACATTCAAGCATGGGGGTATTTGATGATGCATGAAATGCACATCATGTAAACAAGTTTTTCATGTATTTTGTATCAATTTTAAGGTTTTAAACCCATGTTTAGATGTGTTTTGATAGTAAGGGGCTATGGTTTGAATTTCAGAAAAATCGGAGTTAAAATGAGAGAGTTATGGCTATTTCAGTGTTTGGGCATGGATTTTGAGGTGGATCGGATCCATATCCGACCCAATTAGGTTAATTGGACCTTGGATCAACTCTTTAAAAGTCCAAAACCCAACCCACACGCCTATCGAGATCCATTTCAAAAAGTTTTTCTGAAAACCCCCCAAAAAGAGGCGCATAGAAAATATTTTTTTTTAACATTGTTTTTGCAAATTCCAAAAAGTATAAATATACTTTTTAGAGAAGCCCTAGGCGTCTTTGGCTGTGTTTGGACGCCCTCTACAGTGACTCTACAGCAGCAGCTCCTTCCTCTCCATCTTCCCCACGTGTTGGCCATTGAAGACCGATCTATGCTTGATTATCAAGCATATTTTCAAGCTTTCTTTGGTTTCTTTTCATTTCTTTCTTATTCCTTGCTGTCTTTTCACCATTTTTCTGTATTTTTGCAGGTGTAGCAGAGGTGGAGACCATTAACCTTGGGCGGGAGTGCGCAACACACCACCAAGGTGAGCCGACCCTACCTCCATCCGGCTTTCTACACCCTCCGATCGCGAATCGGCTCACATTCCATCGTCGGTGGATCTCCAACGTGTAGCAGCTGCAATAGGTGCCGTTTTTGGTGAAGTACAGCATCCTCGAACTGTAAAGGACGTCCATCTCCAGCCACGGTCCGCTCTTCTTCATCCCCCCCGGTCGTCGGATCTTCCAAAAGGTAGGTCTTCTTCTTTCTTCTCTTCTAGATAAAACCGATTTGTGTGTGTGGATTTTGTTTTGTTATTTTCTGTATGTTTCTTAGTTTTCTTTTTGTTTCAACCTTAGAGTAGCATTCGTGCATAGACCAGCACGTTAGATTAGGTTTATGTGTTTGGTTGATTCGTTGGAATCGAGTTTTTATTTTTTTTTCATCCTTTTTATAAAAATCGGCTAGATCTTCATCTAGCCGATTCTTCAAGTTTGTCATAAGTGTTCTTGGTGTTGTTTTACAGAAAATCCAATAAAGAAAGTGTTTATTTTGATTCATCTTAGTCGGTTTTGTGTGTGGGTTGCATTTGATTTTAATTGAAAATAAAAATTCAAAAATCGGCTAGACTTATTCTAGCCGATTCTTTATTTTTACCAAAAATATTTTTCTGTTTTGATATTTTTGTTTTGTCCAGCATGTGTTTTGTATTGTGTTGCTGAAAATCTCATTAGGAAATTTCATTTTAGTTTATTCTAAGTCGTGGGTTGTGTTGGTGTTTCGTTTTGATTTTATGTTTTTTTGAAAAAGAAAAAATCGGCTAGAGATATTCTAGCCGATCTTTGTATCTTGGTTAAATGTTTGTGTTGATATGGATACACCGTGGAGTTTGCTGTGTTTTTGTATGTTAACAGTAGTACAAATTGGTGTTTGTCATTTCATTGTTTTAGGATTGGTTTAATTAATTGTATTAATCATTTTTCGTTTTTGTGTTTTGAGTCTATAGTAGAAAATTACAAAAATCAAGTTTTTGTTTTCTCTCATGTTTTTAATTCCAGCATAGTGCTGTCTTGTTAGCTTTTGTGTAATTAGGAGTCATTTGAATTATTTTCTAAGTTAGTTTTATCAAAATAGTGGTTATTTCGTTTATTGTTTTTTGCTAGTTTACAAATTTTATTTTTTTTTATTTTCGTGTGGTTCTTCTTCTTCCCCTAGGTGGGGCGGCAGCCATTAGATCTCTCCTTGAGCTCTTGGTCGATTTTTAGAAAGTCTTAATGGTCATTAGTTGAGTTAGGAAGGTGTCTAGGTTCAATGTATTAGGGCTTAGTGTCTTAGCCGTTTTTAGGGGTTATTTAAGTTAAGTTTTGGGAATTAGGTTAGCATTAACTCCTAGGAAATCGTTTTTTCATTTAGTTCCTTTTATTCCATAGGTAAATTTAGTTCTTTTATTTAGAAAGTAGGATTTTTAGAAGTTGGCGATTTTTGAGAAGGGAGATAATTAAAGTAATTGAAACTTGGAAATCTTTTGGAAATAGGAGGTTCATCAAAAATCGTGTGAGGCATTTAATGGAGATTTGAATTTAGCATATGCATTAAAGAAGGAGTTACTCTTCCATTTTGGAAAGTGTTTTGAATTTACATAAAAATTCTAATTTAGGCTCCACGATTTTCATAAAGAATTAAAGGCATTCAATTCCATCGTGAAAAGCAAAAAAAAAAAAAATCGTGGATTTCTATATTAGACCTTTCCATTTTCCAAAAGAAGCTTTAAAAGCAATTAAGGAGTGTAACCCCCTCTTTAAATGGGGCGATTTTTGACAATCTAAAGCATTTCAAAGTTTGGAATTTGGTAATTATTATATTCCTTTTCCAACCTTCTCCATTAAAATCGTTAACCTTGAATTAATTGTAGGAATTAATAGGTTACTACTTTAGTCTAGACCTAACCTAGTCAAAACCTAGTCTAGCCTAAGTCAAAGCCTAAACCACACCTAGGTCGACTTTAGTCAAGCTTAGTGGAGTCAACCCCTAGATCGAGTCGAACCTAGTTCAACCCACTTGAGCCTAGTCAAGTCAACCTTAGTTTTAGTCAACCGAGTTTACCTTATCCTATTCGAACCTAGTTGATCAAGTCAAACCCGAAACCAAACCTAGCCGAGCCCAAACCTAAACCTAGTCGAGTCAACCCCTAGCCCCTTCGAGTCTAGTCAAACCCTAAGTTGGGTCCAACTTAGTTGAGCCTAAGTCAACTCGAACCTAGTTGACTAAGTCAAACTTAAACCGAGTTCAACCTAGTCTTAATAAGCCTAAGTCCAAGACCTAGCCCTAGTCAAGACTAAGTCAAACCCTAACCTAGTCTAAGTCAAAGTTAAGATCAACCCGAGGTCGAGTCAACCTTAACCAAACCCAACCCAACCTTAGCTAAGGTCAAACCGAGTCCACCTAAGTCAACCGAAACTAGTTGACTAAGGCAACTCAAAACCGAACCCAATTAGTGAGTCAACCTTAGCTCGAGCCTATCTCTTTCAACCTAGTCAAAATCGAGCCTACCTAATCCCATCCGAGTGCATCCAAACTCAATCCGAACCTACTCAAGCCAAAACCGATGATAGTCGAGTCAACCGAGTGAACCCTAACCTTAACCTTCGTTCTTTAGTGAAGTAAGTTCATTTAGTATTATTTCTTTTGATTTCTATACTAATTAGTTTATTTATCTAATTTAGTTTTAGTGTAGAAGTGTGTATACGTATAGCGTATTTGTTTAGTATGTTTGAAATGTGTTTTGTTGTGAATTGAATGATAGTTAGATATTAGTTAACTCAGTAGTTAGATTGTATTTTATTATTTAGCATAGTTGTATTTCCATTGTTAGTTAACGTAGTTCTAGTCATAAATTGCTTGTCGTGTTTTGTTCGTCGTGCATTTAGTGTATTCATAATTATCATCTGCATATACACTGTTATACAGTGTCATTTAGATTGCATTAGGTGTAGATTGCATTTGATAGTTTTTACATAGGTTCATAAAGTGAATAGTGCACTCAAATAAAAACCAGATTTTTGCCCTGTTGCAACAGAATTATTTTCTGTGCAAAAATTCTATGTTTTCCAAATTTTTTTCTTCTATTCACTTTATTGACGTATTATTTAACTGCAGACCAAATTTCAGCTCATTCGGAGTTGATTTGGTCTGATTTTTAAGCGTTTTGCGAAAACCGCTTTTTCTGGATTTTAAATCACAGGACTGGCGATATCCTGATTTTTCCCAGATTTGAAACGCTTATATCTGGAGTTCCAGATTCTGTTTTTCAATTCTGTAAACACTGTTGTTTTTTTCAATCTGTCAGTTGCAGAACAGAATAAATTTCGGGAAAATCGGACTTCGTTTGCTCTGTCGAACAGTGGTTTTCCGATAACCTGTCAGAATGCTATTTTACACTAGTTAGGGGCAGTTTCGTAATTTTCGTAGTTTCGGTAATTTAGACTTGTTTTCCATAATTTCTGCATTTTAGGATTTGCATCATCATCATACAGCATTAGTAGAATGAAATTAGTTAATTTTAGAATTAATTTAGTATTTTATTTAATTTTTGTTTGATAAATAGCATTTGTTTTGTAATTTTTGTATAATTAGAAATAGTTTTAGTTATTGTTTTAATTGTTAGAATAGAAAACTAACTTTGTATTTTTCTGCATTTTTAGGTTGAAAAGCATATTTAGTGTCCAGGGTTATTGACCAAGTGAGAAGATTCTCTACGTGGCAAAAAGACGGAAATACCCTTGGCGTGGAGCAGAAGACTGATTGCTTGATTACTTTTCTTTTAGTGACTATTTGCAGTTGTATTAGCTTTATAATTGTAGGTTGACATTTGTTATTAATAAATTGAATTTTATAGAAATATTGTGTTTAATTCCTGTTCCCTGTGGATTCGACCCGTACTTACCACTTTGTGGAAAGTCGGTTTTTAAATTTTTGGTTGACGATTTTCCAAAAGTTTTATTGAAAATAATTGTTTTAAAAAGAGCATTCCAAAATATCAACCACCAATCAACCACAACTACCAGCTACACAACTACCAGCTAGATCGTGTCAGAATTGCTATCGATCCCATCCAGGACAACCTTGCCCCCGAACAACTGGTGGTTGTTTATATTGTGGTAAGTCAGGCCATTTTATTAAAGACTGTTATAAAAAAGAAACGGATGAACATGCTTGAGGCCTTATTAAACCTCGCCCTCAGCAACAACCCCAGTATCCGTACCAGCAGCAACAACAACAACAACCACAACAGCAACAACAACGATCGCAGAATAAAAAAGTACCAGGTCGCGTTTATGCTGCCAATGTTGATCAACTACCTAAGGGTGACCTGATTCAAGGTACTTTATCTATAGCTGGACATGCTGCTTTTACTCTATTTGATTGCGGTTTAACTCATTCTTTTATTTCCAAGAAGTTTACTACTTTACTTAATATGCCTATCAAGTCTTTGAACAATGCTCTCGAAGTGGTCAACCCAGTAGGATGTAAATCTTTTTGTGGGTTATACTTGCCGAATCTAGAAGTATATATTGAAGGACAGAATTTACCTGCTGACCCAATTCTATTAGACATGTTAGATTTTGATATTATATTGGGTATGGATTGGCTACATCAACATCATGCAAGAATATTTTGTCAGGAATGAAAAGTTACTTTTTCTCAACCTGGTATTCCTAACGTAGAATTTAGATTATCCAATTCTACTCCTAAAAATCGAGTTATTTCTTCTTTAAAGGCCCAGAGATATTTGAGGAATGGATGTACGGCCTTTCTAGTCAGCATTACTCTTGCCAAGCGAGCAGAAATTTCTCTTGAAAGTCTGGATATTGTTTGTGAATTTTCAGATGTTTTTCCTGATGAATTACCAGGACCTCCTTCACATAGAGAGATAGAATTTGGTATTGAGTTAATGCCAGGAACTGCGCCAATTTCTAAAGCTCCTTATAGGATGGCTCCAGCAGAACTCACAGAATTAAAAAAGCAATTATTGGAATTAATGGAGCTGGGATTTATTAGACCAAGTATGTCTCCCTGGGAGCACCAGTATTATTTGTAAAGAAGAAAGATGGGTCATTAAGATTATGTATAGATTACAGACTTCTTAATCAAGTTACCATAAAGAATAAATATCCGTTGCCACAAATTGAAGATTTATTTGATCAATTACAGAAGGCTAAGGTATTTTCAAAGATTGATCTTAGATCTGGATATCATCAACTTAGAATCAAGGAAGAAGACATTTCTAAGACAGCCTTTCGGACAAGGTATGGACACTATGAATTCACTGTCATGCCTTTTGGACTTACAAATGCACCAGCAGCCTTTATGGATCTTATGAATCGTGTGTTCAGACCATTTGTAGATACATTTGTGATTATTTTTATTGATGATATTCTAATTTATTCTGAAAATAAGGAACAACACCAGGAACATTTAAGGATTATTTTGGATACTTTGAGGAAAAATCAGTTATATGCCAAATTTTCTAAGTGCGAATTTTGGCTGGAAAAAGTTATGTTTTTGGGTCATGTAATTTCGAAAGATGGAATCTCTGTGGATCCTGCTAAAGTGGAAGCAGTATTAGAATGGAAACAACCTAAGAATATTACAGATATTCGAAGTTTTCTTGGACTTGCAGGATACTACCGAAAATTCATTCAAGATTTCTCCTGTATAGCATCACCGATGACTAGACTTCTGAAGAAGGGTGTTAAATTTGATTGGGACACTAAATGTGAAGAAAGTTTCCAAATTTTAAAAGAAAAGCTCACTACATCTCCAGTGCTTACTTTACCCTCAGAACATGGTGGATTTGAGGTATATGCAGATGCTTCCGGTACCGGTCTAGGTTGTGTATTGATGCAACACGAAAAGGTTATTGCTTATGCATCAAGACAATTGAAAAATCATGAGAAGAATTATCCAACCCATGACTTAGAACTTGCGGCAGTTGTTTTTACACTAAAGATCTGGAGACATTATTTATATGGAGAACAATTTGAAGTATTCAGTGATCACAAGAGCCTCAAATATTTGTTCTCGCAGAAAGAATTGAATATGAGATAACGACGTTGGCTAGAATTTATTAAAGACTATAAGTTCACACTTTCTTATCATCCTGGAAAGGCGAATATTGTAGCTGATGCTCTTAGTCGCAAAACTAGAGACACTTTGGCAAGTCTCATAGACAGAGAATGGAAACTTATTGAAGATTTCATTAATTGGAAACCCTTTGCAACTGATTCAGGAAGAATTTTATTATCAAACTTAATTGTTCGACCAGAAATCCTCATCCGAATTGTTACTGAACAAAGTAAGGATTCTCAACATGGAGAATTTTTAGCCAGAGCCCAACAGGAAGATGATGTTTCTTTTCGACTTAAAGAAGATGCGAGTATTTTGATGAACGATCGAATATGGGTACCAAATAACCCTGAATTGAGAAATGAAATCCTTGAAGAAGCCCATAAAAGCAAGTATACTATCCACCCAGGAAGTACAAAGATGTTCAAAGATTTGCAAGGAAAGTACTGGTGGACGGGTATGAAGAGAGATGTGGCAAATTATGTTTCAAAGTGTTTGATTTGCCAACAAGTAAAGGCAGAACATCAGAAGCCAGGTGGAATGATGCAACAAATTGAAATTCCACAATGGAAATGGGAAGAAATTACTATGGATTTCATAGTGGGTTTACCAAAGACTCGAAAACAGCATGATGCAATTTGGGGTATTATTGACCGATTAACTAAATCAGCTCACTTTCTACCTATTCGTATAAGTCAATCTTTGGAAAGTCTGACAGATTTATACATTCGAGAGATTGTAAGACTACATGGAATACCATTTTCGATTATCTCTGATCGTGATCTCAGGTTTACTTCTCGATTCTGGAACCAACTTATGCAGGCTTTGGGAACAAAATTAAAGTTCAGTTCTGCATTTCATCCCCAAACTAATGGACAATCAGAGCGTACTATTCAAACTCTGGAAGATATGTTACGCGCCTGTATGCTAGAATGGAAAGGAGATTGGGATATTCATATTATGCTAGTTGAATTCTCTTATAATAATAGTTATCATGCCAGCATTGGAATGGCGCCATACGAAGCTTTATATGGAAGACCTTGTCGATCGCCACTCTATTGGAATGAAATTGGTGAACGAAAGTTAGAGTCACCAATGATACTACAACATTACCCTCAACAAGTAAATTTGATCCGAGACCGACTACATGTTGCCCAGAGCCGACAAAAAGGATATGCTGATCAAAGACGGAAAGAACTCACTTTTGAAATTGATGATATGGTCTTTGTTAAAGTATCTCCAACCAAAAGTGTGTTCAGATTTGGAAAGAAGGGAAAGTTAAGTCCTAGATTTGTAGGACCTTTTAAGATTCTAGAACGAATTGGTGAAACTGCTTATAGAATCGAATTGCCTCCCCAGTATGCACAGATTCATAATGTATTTCATGTTTCAATGCTGCGAAAATAAATTTATGATCCATCTCATATTATCCAGCATCAAGATATAGCAATTCGAGAAGACATGACTGTTGAGGAAAAGCCTATGGAAATTATGGATAGAAGGGATCAAATTTTGAGAACAAAGACTATTCCTCTAGTTAAAGTCAGATGGCAGCATCACGGAATTGAAGAATGTACTTGGGAACCTGAAAACAACATTAGAGAGAAGTATCCAGAATTGTTTGTTTAAATTGTACATGAATTTCGAGGACGAAATTTTTCTTTTAGGGGGGAGAATGTAATACCCAAAATTTTTAATGATTTATAAATTCTAAAGAAAATTCAAGTTTTAATTTTTATTTATTCTGAATGTGAATTATAGTGTTAAAACCCTGAATTTTAGGGTTAGTACTGTTCAAAGTAAAGATCTGAATCTATATTTAAAATTTTGTTGAGGCTTGTTCGAAAATCAGAATTCAGGGACATTCTAGTCATTAGTCAAATTGTCAAAGGGTAGCTTAGTAATTTGCCAATTCAGTGGCATTTTTTGGTAAAATTCCCAACTATATAAGGTCAAAATAGTAATTTTTCTTTTAGGGATATTTTCAGGGAATTAATAAAATTATTAGGGACGAAAATGGTAATTTACCATTTTCAATGGCAGGCTATGTAATTTATTGAACTACAGAAGGGCAATCATGTAATTCTAAATCCTCTTATGGCAGTTCTGAAAGATGGGATTTGAATTAGGGTATAAAAGGTATAAAAAGATTAGCAATCAAATAAAATATAATATTTTATATTAAAATATTCAAGAGACCATGGTTTTGGAAAACCACTGGCCCAAAACCAAGGGCAGCCATGGTTTTTCCAAAACCATGAGCTGACAAGTGTCACCTCACAATGAGGAGGTGACACCCATCCCTCTTCTCTCTCTGACACATGTCAAAAAAATTAATAAAATAATTTAGAATTGACAAGTGTCAAAATAAAGTAATATTTTAATTAAATTAGGTGACAAGTGTCACCAAAATGGACCCATAGGGGGGGCGACACCTCCTCTCTCTCCTATAAATACCCCTCACCCCCTCTCTCTCTACCCAAGTCCAAAACCCTCTCTTTCTCTCTCTAAGCTCTCTCTCTCCTACTTTCTCTCTCTACCTTTGATTTTCTCTCTCTAACTTTTAAACCTAAACCTCCGTAGAATCTCAGATTTTTTCTGAGAAACCTCTTCTATCCCTTTTCATCTTTCCTTAAGCGAAGTCCGTTCTTCTGCAAGAAGCTCCATTGAATCAGAAACAACCTTGGGAGCGCTGCCTGCAAGAGTTCTGCTAAACTTAGCAGAAAGGTGGGATTTGGATAGCGGAAGCGCTGCTTAAATCAACTAAACGAGGTTAGTATTCAAAAACCCTCTTCTAAATTCGAATTCATACTTTCTGAGCTTCCCTATTCTCTTTCTGAACCCCAACTCTATTTCTTTTGGATTTAAATTTTGACAATTTTGCCAAAATTTTATCCAAGCGTGCCTTTACGCAGGGGAAGCTCTGTTTAAATGTTTTTAAGTATTCAAAACTATTTTAGCAGTAGTTCTGGCAAAATTTTCTAAAATACTTTTGAAAAATTGAGTTTTTATAGCAGAAATTCTGCCAAAATAATTTAAAGATTTTTGAAAAAAGTAGAATTAGTATAACAGAAATTCTGGCCAAATTTTTAAATGATTTCTAAAAAAATCAATTATTTTAATTAGAATTCTTTCAGATATTTTAGAATTTTTTAGTTTATTTAGTAGAAGTTATATCAAAATTTTTATAACTATTTTAGAAAAAAATCGATTTTTATAAAAGAAATTCTGTTAAAATTTTCAAAAATCAGTTTTAATATTTGAATCAATTTTTTTGAAAAACCTTTATAAAAATATTTGTAACGCAAAGTCATGTTCGAATTCTTACAACTCGGATTCAAGTTCAAACCTTTTTTCGAACATTTGAGTTATTACAGAGGAAACTTTGTGAAATTTTTATAAAAGTTTTATGGTCAATTATAAATAAATTTTTAGATTTTTAATAATTTCTTCAAAAGATATTTCTTTAAATTTATAGGACAAATACTACCCAAAATTCGATAAAAAAGTATTAACTAATATAATGAATTCTATCAGATTAAATCAAAGCACGAGCGCTTTATCCTGTTCTCCTTAGTTCTATCAAAATCCAAGTAAGTTATTCTATCAAAATCTTATAATTTTGTATTAAACATGTTTTTGATTCATGTTTTTGATTCATGCATGATTATTTAAATTTGATTCATAATCAAATGCATATTTCAATATCTGCAAAATTAAGTACATGTTTTGATTTCAAATCTTGTGATTTTAAATCAAATACTATGGTTAAGACATTTATGAAAAGAAGAATTTTGTATAGCATGTTGATTTTCAAAAGATTTTATTGTTGCAGGAGTCATGTCTATACAAACTTAATTCTCGCCTTCATAGGCGAATGCTCGTTGTGATAGAGCAAAATTCTGGATGGGCTGGATACATATGAACCGTGTTTATTTGAAAGGAATGATTTGGCTATTGAGCCTAGTTTTGAAAAGATGAAAAGTCCTATAAAAGAATCCTTCAAGCCCATCTATGTTTAGCCTACCCTGGAAGGGGTAGTGGTACAACCAGAAGTGACATTGTGAAGATGATGATTGTTGGGAGCGATAGATTCTCTGGACCTCCTGTCACTTGGGTTGAGGAGGTCGAGACAACGGGTCTCAAGGTTGTTGCATGCCAGTGGATACATCCAACTCTCCTTGTTTGCTCGTCATTGCTGAGAATCTTCCCGGTCGTTGACCGCTCGCTTGGGAGCCCGTTTCACTCAGGTATCCGGGTAATCCTCAATAGAATAATATACCCCCGGAATACTTAGTTTGAGATCAGAGTACTCTCCATCGTACCAGGAGGGCGTTAATATAAAAACAATGACCTTTTTCTTTCACAGAATTTGATCTGAAATTATGCATTGTTGATATAACACATAATCATGTTTTAAATTGTTTTTAATTGCCTTATTTTTAATTGCACAATTGTTCTTGAATGAATGCATTTTGATTTGTAAATTATTGAAATCATGCTTAATATTTGAATTGTATGGTTTTGATTAATGACTTACTTGGCTATCATAAGTCTAACCCCGTTTTATGGGGATTTCAGGTTCAGATATGGAATAGGAGATATTACAGTGGAGGTTGGACAAGTGCGGCATCGAAGAATCCAGATTCCCAAGATCCTGAGATCAATTTAGGATTTATTTTAAATTTAATCCTAAATGTTTTCATTTTTAAACCTTGTAAAAAGACTATGTATATAATGTTAACATAAATTATTGTTGTTTTTATTGTTAATTGGAATGTGATGCGCCTAAGGTTTAGGAAACCGAAAATCAAAAATCATCTCTGCTGTTTAAAAAAAAATATGCATTTTTAAAGGTTTTAAAACCTCGGGGCGTTACAGATAGCTAGTTGACTAGCCGCTTTCCCTGTTGCACGACATAGTTGCACTTTACCTTTTGCCAACAGCTATCCTTGTCGCCCCCATATGTAGTTAGATGTGTATTTTGTTACGCGTGCAATGTTATGCTAAATGCATTAGAGTTAGCACCCTATGCACTTTGTGGTTCGCCTAAATGTAAAGTGAAGTAAAGTGTGAAATGATATGATTCACTTTTATAGTGTGTTTTTTGACTTGCATGAGGTAAGATTATCCGAATGCTTTGGTTCAATGATTCAAACAATGTGTCTCCTCCTATGTGTTCATGACACTTGGCTTTTGCACACTTTTCGAGGTACTTGTCCCCCGTTGTATACCTATGGAATTCACGAGATTTGAGTGTTTGTATGGAAACACTTTGTGTATCCATGTCATAGAACTCTTTGGCAAGTTTCGAGTTGTAGGCTCACTTTGCGAGACGAGCTCGCTTAGGTTAAACATACATGCTTTGTATGCTTGTCTTGATTTTTTCGAGAGCAGCCTTACCATGGCCAAATGTTTCTAACTGTCTCATTGTGAGGTAGGTTGTTATGTAATGTTATATTAGCTTGTTCGTGTACTTGACGTATTCTACACATGCATGACTACTCGCACTTGTGATTTCCTCGCTTAGTTTATACTATTGCATTGAATTATGATGTTTGCTCACACTTGATTGTTCAGTACATACTCGTATTGTTTTGCCTTGCTTGTGAATATGCGAGTGCCATTATTAATGTTATAGAGACAATGCTTTGTATAATGGAATCATGGTGAAATATCATGTGAAGGTGTATTTGCTTGTAAACTTAATTGTCTCTCAGAAATGATATATGCAATGCCTTTGTTGTTTATACTTGTGCAAAAGATTGAAACATGTGATACTCTTACACTTTGCACTTGGCATAACCTGACACGGATATTGAGTGGTACGTACCCTGAGGAGGTACATTGCTTGAGGCTTTGGTAAGTGCACCACGTGCCCTTACTTCATAAAATGAAAAGACTGAACACCATAGGGTATGAATAATGAAACAACTTGTTGTGGGCTCAGTTGGAGTCCTCGGGCAGTGGCCCTTGTGTTGTACGGACTCTTGTGTGATATACCCTAAAACAGAAATGAATAATATGGTGTTATGACTGCTTTCACGAGCAGTGTGCTCTGTTGGCCGCGTGAGGTTGAGCACGTGAATGGGCAGACCAAGTCCTCATTTTGCGTACCCTGTGGAGAGCACAAGGCAAATTCCTCATTGTGAAGTATGATTGAACATGAGCCTAAGAAAGATAAACCTGCTTCGCCCCATTCACAAAATGGTTCACCTTGGGAGAGGGTGGATGGTACAACCCTGAGTGACTTGTCGTTACTACGACACGTGTTTTGACAGAAGCTATAGCATCCTTTGGCCTCCAGTCACTCAGAGTCAGGGAGGTCGAGGTTACCTTTTTGGGACCTCACTACTGCAGTAGTATGGATTGCAATCCTTGCCTATGCGAGTATTTTCTTCTAGCCGTGTGCTGCTCGCATGAGGTTGACTCGGTCTGTAGCTTCTCCGGTTACCACACTATAATTTGAATAACAAACGCCGGGTGCATATCTCACAGAATGCGAGGTTCCTTCGCATACCCGAAGGAGTAATCAGAAGAACTTAAAGACTAACCAATCAGCTGACTTATTGTAGTTGTTACTTCACTTGTTCTGTAGTCAGTGTTTTAGTTACCTTTCTTGTTCAATTGTTACTTCAGTTGCCTTGTTGTTCAGTACTTGATACAGTTTGTTACTGCCTTGAGTGCCTGCTTTACAGTTATTCCGATTATTACTATAGTTGCTTGTTGTTAGTACTCATTATAGTTCAGACTTGCTGTATTAGTACTTGTCGTACAGTTACTTTAGTTGTTTGCTTGTTTTACAACACTTGTTACAGTTACTACAACTTTTTACAGTTCAGTTGACTTGTACTGGTCCCTCTCACACTTACCTGACACTGTTCACAGCACATTGGTTATTTATGTTCCTTGATGCATATTTCACTAGTGGATATGGATTGTGCAATGAATTAGCATAGTTACTGCTCATGAATTCATGCTAGTTATTTCTATGAGTAGTTCTACACTATTGCTTAGGCTTTAACTGCTTAATTATTGTAAATGTGCATGTCATGTATGTCATGTATAGCTCTGCTTCATTTTTCACACTTTGGTATATTGTGTTTGGTTTGTCTCACCAGCTCGAAAGAGTACTGACCCCGTTTTATGGGGATACAGGTTGCTTAGGTGTGCGATGGAGCTCAATGTGCTGCAGCAGACTCTGAACCCACACTTCTTACACTCGTTGGATTCCTGGCAGTTCTGGTTTTTGTAAAAGGGATTGATTGTACACTTTATAAATGTATTTAATAAAAAGGTTGTTTCCTTACTACTGTTGTTTCTCTTCTCTGTAGCCCGCCCAGGGTTTCCACTTGCTTTTCCCTTTCGCTTTTTCTGCTTCACGTAAAAAAAAATCCCTAAAAATCCAAAGGATTTTCCAAGTAGAAATTCTGGGGCACCACAATGTTATTTCCAGTAAATCATCATTTATTGCTCCATGTGAAGCTATGTCACTCTTGTGTATCTGCTTATGCTATACTTGTTCAGTTATTATAATTAAGATTGTTATGTGTTTCATTATAAGTCGTGCTTTTGTTTTCCACACATTGGTATGTTGTGTTTTGGTTTGTCTCACCAGCTCGAAAGAGTACTAACCCCGTTTTATGGAGATACAGGTGTTGTTTCTAGGTGTGCGATGGAGCTCGATGTGCGGCAGTGGATATGAACCCACACTTCTAAAACATCACGGATCTTGGCAGTGTTTTGTAAAAAGAGAATGATTGTACTATTCTGCAAATGTATTAAATAAAAGCTATTTCATAATGTTGTTGATTCACTCCTGTGACCCGCCCAGAGTTCACCACTTGTTTTCCCCTTTTGGTACTTTTGTATTTGCGCATTTGTTTTCAAAAAAAAAAAATTACCCAAAAATCCAAAGGATTTTAAAGGATTTTCAAGTCGGGAATTTTGGTGGCGTCGCATTGTGTCAGACAATGGCAGCCATTTTAAGAATGAGAGAATGAGGACATTCTGCTCAAAGTTCAGAATCCATCATCATTTCTCCGCTCCTTATTATCCTCAAGGGAATGGTCACGCATAGACCACCAATAAGATTTTGATTCGAATCCTAGAGCGAACTTTGGAAACAGACCATGATTGGCATGAGAAGATTCATGATGCATTATGGGCATACAGAACCACCATTTGGATTCCAACTAATGCTACTCCATCAGAACTTATCTATGGAACTGAAGTAGTGTTGTCCCTACATGTTCAGAAGCTCGCTCTGAAGTTTGCATCACTTCTAGAACTGCCTCTTGATCAGTATCAGCAACAGCGGCTAGTACAACTTGATTTGCTCGATGAAAGAAGACTCAGAGCAGTAGAGCATGCTCAATCATTGTGAACACCTTAAATTTTTCAAAAATTTATAAAAATGACCTTTTTGCCCCTAACTCCATCTTCTGAGAAAACCAAAGCTAAATTTCAGTCATTCTTCAGATTTTCCTAGATCGAATTCCATATTGATAAATTCAAATTCAATTCCAGATCCAAACCCAGTATTTTAAACCCAAATCTGAGCCTCGTTGTCCGATTTCCAAATTAAAATTATAAAAATACCAAAAATGGTTTTGAATGGCTCGGGCAGTTCATCTGTCATCCTCTTGGATCCACAACCCTATATTTCTCAGTTCGAGGTTGTAAACTTCGAATATTTCCTAAAAATCTGGATATAAACCCATTTTCTGAAGAAAAAAAATCCCAAAAATAGCCTTGAGTTCTCAGAAAACCTCTCTTTTGTAAATATTCTGCAAAAATACAAAAAATTATTGTTTAATCTTTGTTTTCTCGTAAAATCTTAGATTTTTATTCCAAAAATGCAAAAGAAAATGGAAAAATAACACAAAAACCAAAAAAATTGGAAAAACTACGAGAAAAACAAATTCTTTTAAAGATTTTTGCTAAAAAACTCATTTTAAACCATTTTATAAAAAGTTTCTTTTAAACAAACCTCCTTTTTTAAAAAAGGAAAAGTTGCAAACGGCCGCAGGCTCGCCCCTCTCCCGCGTATTTTTCCTCTGAAAGCCTCCATCGCAGGAGGGCTCTCTCCACCTTCGATACTCAACAGCCTTCTCCTCTCTCCACCTTCCATCTTCAACCAATTTCTCCTCTCTAGTTGCCTATATAAGCAGACATCGATCCTCCACTGGAGATCATCAAGTTTTCCACTAGCGACCATACTTCCCCTCTTCCTTTCCCTTCTCTTCCCTGAGTATTTATTCTTCTTCTTTTTTCTTTTTTGAAAGGACCCGATTCATTCAACATTCAAAGGCTTCTTCCTTCAAAAGCTCCGGCTTCGATCAATAAATCCGGTAAGCATTCTTTGCCTGTACTTTTTTTTTCTTCTTCATTTCTTTTTTTAGTTTTTCTTTTTTTTTTAGTTTTGGCCTCCATTTGCGTATCATTGATGGGGTCGAGTTACTTGTGTAATCTCGACCCATCTCCGTGCAACAGCAACGAGATCTCTGATCCCTACAATTTTCTATTTTCGATCTAATTCAATGTTAGTCTTTTTTCTTTGATCTTGCTCGATCTCTGTTAGCTTAATTTCTGTTTTATTCCCATGACTGATCTTCTTGTGTCTTTTTTTTTCTCTCAACTGTTCCTGTTTTGAATATCAGCTGACCATAATTGTCTTCCATATTTCCAATCTCCTGTTCATATTCAATTTTTCATTTTATGATGTTCATAGCATTTGTTTATCATTAGTGTAGTCCCCTCCACATCCGGATTCAGCCATAGGGCATTCCCCAATCGTTAGTACCCTTGTCATCAATGCCTTAGTAATAAGGCATCTTCCTTTCCTGCATTCTTTCCCATTTGCCTGTATGATAGCACCCAGGCACTTGGCACAGCAGCATCGTCTGCATCACCCACATAGCCTCTATCTGTGGTGTCTTCACATTATTGCATTCTCATTGCATGTAATACTCACCACTTTCGTCATTCACTATCTCTATCACTTGTGCATATTCATTAGCACAGTGTCCATGGCATTTTAAGGCATCTGTTTCTGCACCTAGTCTTCCTATAGCTCTCTATATCATCGATGTCACTCCCCTCTTCCATTCGCAACTCTCACAATGTTCGGTTTGCTGCACTTTCAAAATCAGACATATGCTTTCATCAAAGCCAGGCTTTGGATCAATAATGAGGTGCGTGCTCTGTATTCATGCTAAACCACCTTGGTTTATTGAATGGGAGTCACAATGTCTGAGACTTATCAAAAAAAAAAAAAGAGAGAATCCTTTTAAAGTGCGTTGGAAACCAACCTATTGTATAGCATATCACCCTTGTAAGAAGTCCATTTGCCAAGGAAAATCAATGGGTAAGATAAGTTCCTGAGTCACCTCGTTCTTTTTTTTATTGTTATTTATGTTATGTTTGTTGTTTATTGAAAATAATGAGGCATATGCTGTAATGTAATCTTGTATTTTGTAAAAGTTAACAGAGTAACAAAAGAAGGTAATATCTCTGTATCAAAATTTCCTCATGTTGTTTCTGGAATCTTTGCTGACTCCTAGAAACAGATCTTTCTTGCAACATGAAATCCCGATAAAAGACTCGATCAGGATAAGAAAGTAAAGATCATACCAGTTCATCTTGAATTTTGAGTCAAGGTTGCCACACCATAGAAAACTTGCATTATGGCTGAAGCATAAGGCAGCAGGAAGTAGTTCTACGCTCATTGAGGAAATAAAATAAATGTTATTTAACCTTTCCTATTGACAGGTAGTTTTTCTTTTCAAATCTGTTGTTTTCATGATATGACAGAATGTCTCTGCTCAGACTTCCTGTCTCCCCTCATCATTCCATTTTCTATATTTCTCTTAACTTCATGGTTTGTGTGCATAATTAATCATGCATGACAGGATTAGCAGCAACCTCTTGGCCGAAATGAATTGGAATTTGTGGTGAATATGGATTCATACAATGCAACCAGGTGGTGTCTTCTACTGTCATACATATGTGATTCCATAGCATTTGTGCACCACCCGTTGTAACTGTATTTATTTATAGCAAGTTTTGGCACCTTCAGCGTTAGCATGTTTGCAATTCCATTCATATCATATCACACCCCTGCTTCAGTTTCAACTCTTGCATGCCATACACCTCTGCATATCCATTTGCAATTTTTTTTTTATCACTTCACTTAACACCACTTCCCTGCACTTTTCATCACACTGCTGCCACTACAGTAACATCCCTGCATACATCACTCACTCTCATTTGCACCTTCACTTTGCCTATGTAATATTGCTTCACCCATACCATCAGCACCTCATTTACTTGCGGCTCTCACTAGTCGCAACAATCCCTTCACAACACCATTGAAAATCCCCCTGCATTTCTTTGCATTTTCATTCCTGTGTTCTGCATTTAGGCATCAACCAACACTTGTTACGCACCTTTATTTGCCTGCAGCACACACATGTAAGCAACAACACTCCATTGACCCAACCTTTGTTTTTCCTTCTGTTTAATACCAGCACCTTCCCTGCTACAACAATACCCAATCCACCTGCTGTCACCCTTGTGTATTACACATAGCCTCCAACCACCATTACATATACCCTACCCTGTATACATACAACCTTCACTGTGCTGCACCCTTTCTATTGGCTGGGTATATGTATATCCACTGTCTACACCCTCCACTTACCTGCTACATTCTCATGCACAGAAGCACAACACCACATCACAAATACTTCACAAACAGTCCTATCATCGTTGCATTTTTTCTGACATGTAACACTTTCCTACCTGCTATTAGCATTGCACAGTTCCAAAGCATCCATTTGCTATCTTCTAACTATGTTTATCCCTTTTCCCTATAGCTTCAGTATATGGGTTACTGTTTTCACAACAGCACTACCATCCCTTCATGGCTTCTTAACACTGTAAATGCAGCCATAGTTTCAGCACAGGTGCACCTTGACTCCATCACCCACGACATCAGCAACACTCTCATCCACCTACATTGAGTGTGTGTCATATGTGATACCTATATATATATATACATACATATATATATATATATATATATATATATATATATATATATATATATATATATATATATATATATATATATATATATATACGTATATACTCGTATACCTGTAGATAAATATAGGCATGCATGTATATATATGTATGTATAAGGTATGCATGTCATTCTCTATCTTTTTCATCATGTATATCTTGATATGTGAGCATTTCACCATTGACCTCCATGTGATATGTGCAATTTCTTTCTATTTTTTTCATACTAACCAGGTATTTTGCAGGGAAACATGTAGAAAAGGTCATTATTTGGAGTTGTAAATTCAATTTCATGTATTGTAATAGTTAGATCTTAATGAGAATTTACATTTCCTGTTTTAGATAGAATGAATGAGCGTTATAAATATCATAAATTGCTTATTTTCATGCCTTTTGCCTTTATTTTTCAAAAATCTCACAATGGTGAAACACGAATGGCACGTACACCATTTCGTAAGAGGTAATTAATCTTAAGTTGATGATTTACATCAATGGCCATAGTCAGGATGTAAACAAAACTTAGTATTTTTATCTTTTATAAAATAACACTGGATCCACACTGGATTCTTTTCAAAATTCATCATGTTTTCTTTAAATATTTTTTCTCTTTTATCAGAGTTTAGTTTAAAATTAATTCAATACATATATCAATGGTCATAGTCAAGGTATACTGAGAGTTAATTTCTTTCTAAACTCTATAAAAGCACCAAAATATGTTTGATTCTTCATTTGAATTTAGATATGATCATTATATAATACATTCAATGACCATAGTCAGGAGTTTATTATATCATTAATCTTATTTACATTCATTTAAAGAATGAAATATGATTTTCAAAATCCAATTTCAAATCCTTTAAATTCATTCATCATTTAAGATAGAATTGCATCATATTTTCAAAATTCCCTTTTCGAAAATTCCAAGTGGTTCTTTTCCTTCATTTCTCAGATCAAACCTTATTCATGGATTCAAATTCAATTCTATTTCTCAAGATTCAAAAATTCAATTTCAAAGTCCAATTTGACTTTGAAATTTCAAAATCATCTTGTACTTTAATTTCCAAATTCAAAATTCAAACTTCAAAGTTCAATTTAACTTTGAAGTTTCTGATTCATCCTCTGATTCAAAATCAAGTTTTATCTTCTTATCTTCAAAATTCAAAATCAAAGTTTGAGATTGATTCTGAATCTCAAAAATCTAAATCTTCCTAAGTTTCAAATTTAAATCTGGGTTTTTAAAACCCAGATCTATCTTCAAAAGTCCCATTTGGACTTTCAAAATCCAAAATCCAAAGTTAGATCCTAATCCCAACTTGGATCCAGATTTCCAAGTATAATCTCCACTATTTGATCTCAGACTTCAAATCCAATCCCCATTTTAGGATCCAAAATCCAATTCCACTTTGGATCTCAGACTTCTGATCCAAAATCCATTTTAGGATCTAGAATCTAATTCCACCTTGGATCTTAGATTTCATATCCAAAATCCATTTTAGAATTCAAAATCCAATTCCATCGTGGATCTCAGATTTCAGATCCAAAATCCATTTTAGGATCTAGAATCCAACTTCATCATTGGATTTCAGATTTCAGATCCAATTCCCATTTAAGATTCTAAATCCAAAATTCAATTTCATCTTGGATTTCAACTCTATTTTGGATCCAGACTTCGGATTCAAACTCCATCTTGATTACAGATTTCAGGTCAAATTTTATTCCCAATTCCAACTTTTCAAATCCAATTCCATTTCATTCCAGATTTTAAAATCCAAGTTTATCTTGATTCTCAAAATTCCAAAAACCAATTCTATTTCTCAATTCTATTTGGATTTCTCAAATCTTATTATGATTTCAAGCTTTACAACTGAAATTCAAATTACCTTCCAAATTTCATCTCTATCCTGATTCAAAATTCCAAATTCAAAGTTCATTCATGACTTTGAGATTTCCTTTCTTCTCCTTTTTATCTCATCTTCAAATCATTCCCTTCAAAGTCCAGATTTATTTTTCCAAGCTCTGATTATTTTCAAAAGACATAGAACTTTAAATCTTAAAAGTTCTAGGTTAGAAACTATTTCTTCACTCTATTATCAGATTCATCTCAGAAACACTTGGAGATTTCCAAATCATTTTTTCGAAAAGAGCATACATCCTTGCATTGCACAAGCATGATTCTCTATGCATTTAGACTTAGGATAAATTCTTAGATAATCTTTTAGCAAAGCAAAAGGCATGAATTCGACCCTTGGTTTGATTACCCCAGATAAAGGTGCCACGAACGGTCAAACCTCGTACCGACAAGCGAATCTCGTCTCCCGATTTTCCCGCAAATATTTCAAAACGGAGGCGAGTAATTTTCTAAATATTTTCAAAATTAAGGTCAAGTGAGACCCCGCAAAAGAGTTCCTTCTCTCTCTCTTTTCTCTTCTTTTCTCTTCTCTCTTCTTTTCTATCTTTTTATTTTCTCTCTTCAAAAAGGAGGAAATAGAGGTTGGAAAAGAAAAAGAGAAGGAAGAGAGAGAAACCACGAGAGGAAAATTTTTGCGATGATCACAGTCATATCGTCAGAGGATAGCCAGACAATATGCAAAATCAGTCATCAAAAGAAAATTTCAAGTCAATGATCTAGTGCTCAGATCAACGACTTATATTAAGCACCGCCCAGGTGGCAAGTGGTCACCAAATTGGGAAGGCCCCTATGTTGTCAAAGAGGCATTACCTCGCAATTTATATCGACTCATCAATGTCGACGGAGTGAAACTGTCAGATCCCATCAATGCTCGACATTTGAAAAAATTCTATACTTAAATCATGTCTTATTCTTTATAATTCCTCAAATTTTCTTCAATAATGATCAAATTCTCTTTTCCCAGTTATACTGTGGCATTGTTAAAATTTCGTTTTTATCCACAAATACCCTGTATGCAAGAAGGATAAAACAAATCTCTCATTTTGCACGCGTGTGCATCCATTTACATCATTTTGCATTTATTTGCATACATGGGCATTCAATTGCATTCATCTGCATTCATTTGCATCAATTTGCATTTACATCAAATTCATTACCCATTCAGGATAAGGGATAATCTTGAGACCCCAACAATCATTCTCGTTACGATTCCCAAATATTTTAAGAGCATAGGCGTCTTTCAAAAATTCAAGTCTCCAAATCCAGTGCTCGAACTGGTATATTTTCGAAATCCAGTGCTCAAACTGGTACATTTTTAAAACCCAGTGCTCGAACTGGTACATTTTCAAAATCCAGTGTTCGAACCAGGACATTTTCAAAATCCAGTGATCAAACCGGTACATTTTCAAAATTCAGTGCTCGAACTAGTACATTCTTAAAATCCAATGTCTATATTGATATATTTTTAAAACCTGGTATTCGTATCAATGTTCTTTCAAAATTGAGCGCTAGTGTTAGTGTCTCACCGGTTGGCTGTGTTAGTTGACCTCTTGGGTTCAGTCTTTGTGTTGATCATCCATCATAATTCAAGTTCTGTACCAATTTCGGCCTCACGCCACCCAAAATTTCCAATTTCGACCTTCGGGTTAATCAATTTTCAATTTTCAAATTTCAAATTTGACCTTCGGGTCAATCAATTTCCAAATTCTCAATTTCGATCTTTGGGTCAACCAATTTCCAATTTTCAATTTTCAATTTTCAATTTTCAATTTCCAATTTTGACCTTCGGGTCAATCAATTTTCAAATTCTCAATTTTGACCTTTGGGTCAATCAATTTTCAAATTCTCAATTTTGACCTTTGGGTCAACCAATTTCCAATTTCCAATTTTCAATTTTCAATTTTCAATTTTCAATTTTCAATTTCCAATTTCGACCTTCGGGTCAATCAATTTTCAATTTCCAATTTCCAATTTCCAATTACCAATTTCCAATTTCCAATTTCCAATTTCCAATTTCGACCTTCGGGTCAATTAATTTCCAACTTCGATCTTCAAGTCAATCAATTTCTAATTTCCGATTTTAAAATTCTAAATTCCAATTTCCAATCTCCAATTTCCAATTTTGACCTTTTTGGTCACTCAATTCCAATTTCAATCATTTTCTCTTGCAAGAGACCCTTTTTACAGGGAGAGTTCGAGGAAGCTCGTTCTTTTTGCATGCTATCCTTTGTTCACTTAGCCCCTTCTCATGGAGAGTTTGAAGGGACTCGTGTCTTTGTGAACCGTTTGCAAAAAAAATTTCCAATTTCACACAAGAAACCCTTAGTTCAGGGAGAGCTTCGATGAAAGATAGCTTTCCTTGTGACCCCAATTTCATATTAGGCCATTTCATCATGGAGGACCTTCTTTTTAGGGAGAAGTGTGATGGACTCGCTCCTTCATGATCAATTCACCAACCTCACCATTACTGCCCCCTTTCCATAAGAGAAGCCTAATGTTAGGAAGTTTTGACGAAAGCTTAATTTCTCTTCGAAAGTTCATTTTGCAAACACCTCCTCTTCAGGGAAGAGAGAAGTAATTTCTGTTTTCCATTTCCGAATCTTCTCCTTTGGGGAAAGGAGAAGAGAATTTTTGTCATGGATGCATTGAGTCGTGCTTCAAATGCTCACTTTCATAAAGGATTTCAAGAAAATTTTGCCAATTTGTCTTTAAATATTTGTTGATTTCAAAATCTTTATTGCAAAAAATTATTACCTCAGAACACCTTCAGTATTACTTTCGAAAGGACAAAGCTTTTGCGAAGAAGGATTCAAAATTCAAAATCCTTTCTATTAGCCAACCAAAAGGATGAAGGATAAGTCCTTGATATGGCTGGCAAAGGAAATTCAATGTTGTTGCTGAGCTATATAAGTGATCGATATTGATCGCAGTCAATGGCACATTTTTAAAGATCATTCTTGGAAAATAAAGCAGTCAAAATATCATGGGTGATACAGAAAAATCCATTCAATTTCCATATCTCCTCAATCATTTAAGCTGCAATTAAATATCTACAAAAGGGATCTTTCAATTGTCATCAAGATGAAGACGAATTATGCGAGTTAGACCCCCGGGGCCAAAGAAGATTTGGATCATCTCCAAGATGAAGGAGTTTGTGACGAATCCTTCCAGGAAAAGTTCAAGTTCACCGTCAAGATGAATGCGACTGCGATGAACCTCCCGACAAACCCTAAAGGGTATTTAATACTTGTTGTCATCAAGATACTCTTATCCAATGAGCCAATATCGTCAAGATAATCCCTGAGAGAAAGAAGGATCAGAGCATCTCCAAGATGAAAAAGTTTGTGAAGTACCCTTTGTAAACACCCCAAATTTTCACTCACCTCCCTGAAATCTCCTTCAATCGGCACATTTCAGTTCCCCGGAATCAATGAAGGGCAAAATGGTCATTTTCTGAGATTGAACCTGGCAGAAAGTCCAAAATTTCATTCTTGATTCTCAAAATTTCTATATTTAGGTTCAGAGACATCTTCAAACTGAAAATTTTCAAAATCCTATTCCTGACAAGAAATTTGAATTTCCAATTCTATATTCAGAATGACATTTCATAGAACATGTCTTTGCATAGCATTGCATGAACATTTTATATTATTTCACTGCACAGCATGTCATTTCGAGGTCCAGAAACTCTCGATTTCAAAAATTCTCAATCCAGATTCGAGTTTTAACTCTTTTCAAAATTGATTTCAAAAACCCTGGGTTGTCAAAATTTGCAATCTTTCCCATTTTACCCCCAGGACTTTTTAATTACAAAAGTTTTTCTCAGGAAAATAATCTGGATATTTGGATATTGATTTTAAAGATTTTATCTCAAAACTTTTTACAAAAGGATTTTAAATCTCTTCACAAAATTTCTGTATTTTCTTTATCCATATTTTTGCCCTAAAAAACCAATTTTTTCCAAATTCTTGAAAACAAACAAAGTTTTATCTCGTATTATAAAAATTCCAAAAGAGAAGTCATTTCTTTTGCTTTTATTTTCAAATAAATGGAGCAGGACCCGCCTTTGAACTAGCATCATACTCAGATTCCCAGGTAAATTATCTTATTTTCAAGCGGGACCCACCCGGAAATTACACCAAATTGCAAATTCTTCTTTTTAATTTCTTAATGTTATTTATTTATTTATTTTTTTAGTTAGCGGGCCCACACACATGTGGCACCCCACTTGAAAATAAAAGATTTGCCAAAACAAAATAAAACTTTATTTTTCAAAAGGATTTTAAAAGTAGGTTGAGGTGGCATTTTTATAAAAGCCTCTCATTTATGTCACTATTCATTTTTTTTCTTTTTATTTATTTATTTGCATAAGATTTTTTTAAGGAAGCAGCCTTAAATGGCACAACCAAACTTCCCTAAAAAAAAAAACAAATAAATTTCATTTTACCTAGAACTTAGGTAAATGAAATGAAATATTTGAAAAAAAACACAAGATGCGCCCTTTTGAAAACGGCAGCATTGAAGTTTCAATTTGAATTTTTTTTCAAAAACCATAACTGAAACTCAAAACAAAAAACAGCGATTTTTTTCTTTTGGAAAGAGGCTGAAGGTCTTTAAAAGACCCAGCCATTGATCGAGAGAGGGGGGAAAAAATTTGATTGTTCTTGTCTTTTTGGGTTTTCGCAGGGAGCTTCTTCTCAGCAGCGTGATGAAGCATTTCCCCATTTCTTTCAGCCAAGCCAACTGCCGCTTATCTACCTTCAGCCCAGCCGTAGGGCATCTCAGCAGGTTCCTGCATCATCTTCTGCCCACCAGCCGAAGCTCCAAGGGGCTGCTGCCCACCTTTCCTTCAACCCAGCCAGCGTCTCCCTCTTTCCTTCAGCCCAGCAGCAGAGAAGCGACCCCTTTCCTGCTGTCTACAGGTCATTTGGGGTGCAGAGGATCCATTTCTTGCTAGTTTGCTATTTCCTTTGGCATAAGGGATCTACAAGGTAATGTAAAGCTATGATTCTATCATACTTACGTTCAATTTTATTAAATCAAAATCATGTTGGCAGTTTGTTAGCTGGAACACCCGTAAGATGAATGTTCATTTAATGTTTTATTTCCAACATAATAGAAAGTTTTTTTTTTGTTTTGTTTTTGTTGAGCATCATATTTGCAGCCCATCTACTGTTGCATTGCCTCTTTCCTCTTTGTCATTTCATTTTTTTTCTATTTTTTTTGCATCTCATGTCAGCTTCATCATTTCACGTCATCTCTTAACATTTCCCATTTCCTGCATCTTATGTTAGCTTTACTATTTCACATTTTTTTTTTGTTTTTGCATCTTATGTTAGCATAATTTAGTTTTTTTTTTGCATCCAATCCACGGGTTTTCAGCATTATAAAGATTGTTGAGATGGCGCATTACAATATGAATCATATCAAGATTGTTTGGTCAAACATTTGGCATGTGTTTGGTGATTTCTTTGTGAATATTGGTTGTTCTGAAAATCTTTCCATTATAATTTTTCTATGGATACCTTGCGGCAGCTGGCAATGGAAAGCCTTTGGTTATAACGCATAATGGTGCAAGTGGAGTCTTTGCTGGAAGCACAGATCTTGCCTATCAGCAAGCTGTAGATGTTGCTGCTGATATAGTTGATTGCTTTGTTCAAATGACAAAAGTTGGTGTGCCCATTTGCTTCAGCAATGTGGATCTTATGGTTGGTACACAAGTAGTGAGTTTATTCATGTCACGTGCCAAAAAGGTTCCAGAGATTCAAGAGAACAATGGCATTTTCTCTTTTGATCTCACAGAGGATGAGATTCAAAGCTTGTCACCTGAGTTGACTAGCCCAATTGAATCACTGACAGGGTTAAAGGGAAACCCAGCGTATAAGAACCAACGGAAGTTTATGATACTAACTGATTTTCTTGCTTTTGCAAAAACCAAGTCAGTTTCTGGTGTCTTGATTGACATTCAGAATGCCTTTTACCTTACATCCAAGGGATTTAGCATAACAAACTGCAAACATGACTGCATGTTCAATTAGCTAGTTTTTTTTAAAAACACAGTGTATATGTTCTACTGTTATACATCTATTGTCTTTTTGACTTTTCCCCATCATTCCCCTTTATAGGCGTGTCATCCATGTGTTTCTCATCCCCAGTCATTACTCCCTTTTGTCATTACTTTAGTTGAGAAACAATGTATAGAGGGAAAGTCCTGTTTATAAAATAAACCTGTTATTTCTTTTACAGCAAGACACATGTGTTGGAGCTTTCAATAGGATAAAATATCTCTAGTTTGTTAACCATCTCAACACAGTTTATATAGATTCATTTTACAGTTGGAAATTCATTTAGCCCTATTCCACAATACATTTTCTGCACAATGTATATGTTATGTATTTACCCATCTCTTCTTCTGCAGGTACCCAGTCTTGATAATCGGCTATATTCATGAATGGATATATCCATATCTATTCATGATCTCTATACCATCTTTTGCATGCTTTGTTATTGATATATAGGGAGTTTCCATACCGAATTTTACTGAGAAATATGTTATAATTTGGGAATTACGGCTTTGTGAAATCACCTACAGAAACTGTATATACCCTGTATTTTCTGATTTTACCCATTATATATGAAATTTCAATTAATATGTGTATTTTCTCATTATATGTATATATATCTATCTATATATATATGTATATATTCATATATATACATATATATGTATATATATATGTATATATATATATATGTATATATATATATATACATATATATATATACTTATATTTACATGTGGATCCCTTCATGTACACTTGTTTCCATATATGAGCATCCATGTAGCTATTTTCTCATATAAATACACCTCCATTGTTACATGTCATTTAGCATAAATTTTAGTATTTTGATATATATATATCTCTTCGTTATACATGTTCTATTTATGCCATTTCCTTGTGTATCTTGTATATCCCTTGTACTAATTCTCATTTTGCAGGAGAATCTGGAGGATGTTGATTCTTTTATATCATGTATTTTTTTATTTCATTTATTTTGACTTATGTCAGAGATGTAACAATCAAACTTGGAATAATATTTACTTTTACTGCTTAGATTAGGATGCATCTCATGTATTTTGATTCCTGCAATATCCTGATCCTATGATTCATATATTTCATTTTGCAAAATCACCATGGATGTACAGGAATGGCACGTGCACCAACTCTTAGAGAGTTGATGAACTTGGTGGAGTCCATATTTACGCCCCTAGTCGGAATATGGACGAGACTCAGATCCATCATCTTTTTACCAGTCACATTGAGCCTACACTCTTAGGCTATCTTAAAAATGCACATCATATTTCCAATTTTTCAAAATATTGTGAATTAACTCAAATAAACTCTAAACATATTCATGGCCACAGTCAGAATATGTGAAGGATTTACTTTGGCTTAATACACATTTTTCCAACAAATTTCTCAGAAAATCTTTTCAAAGTGCATTCATTCATTCAAATTATCTGCATCATGGCATCATCTGCTTTTCTCATGATTTTCTCAAGAAATTTTCATTCCATGGAAATCGATTCCTCAAGAGACTATGAAGATTTTCGAGGTTGGATTTCTCCAACCAAAGTTTTCCCGTGATTTTCCCTGAAAATGCTATTTTCTTAAGATTCATTTTCAAAAGGAATTCCTTATCTTTCTCAAGAATCAAAGTCAATTTTCAGATACTTCAAAGACAATATTCAGTCGAAAGAGATGGTCAAGTTGCGTAGATTGGCTAATCCCCCTGTGCCTATGGGGAAATGGAAAGATCACTTTTGCAAGTTCCACAGGACAGTGGGACACAGCACAAAGAACTGTTTTGTTCTCAAGAACATTGTGCAGGATCTCATTGACAAGAATCTATTGGTAGAAGGAGAAGAAGAAGAGAAAATGGATATTCTCAATCAGCCCTTTCCTGCACACACCACATCAATGATATCAGAACAACCATTTTTACCTCATAAGCATATCAAGCCATGTTATGTGCAAGACCTACAGATGCAACATCAGGTGTCAGTACTACGACAAGCAGCTCCAACTTCCAAGAAGATGGACATAATCTCGACATTTGGCAGGATGAAGGTAGCTGAAGAACCCACAAAGTCATTCCCCAAGTTAAAAGGGATTCCTGATTTCCTTAATCAGTTCATCAAGCCTATGCCGGAAAAAGAAAATCAAAAGCCTTTGACTGCTCTATCCAATGTCTCAATTTTGGACTTAGCCAAGAGTTCCTGCAAGCATCAACAAGTACTGGATGATCTCCTCGGGAAGATTAAAGTTAACCCCAGTACCACACTTGAAGACATGGCACAAATAGTAAATTCAGCCATACCCAATGCGCCGATCACTTTCTCGGATGAGGACCTTCCAAAGCCTCATTCCTTTCACAATAATGCCTTGTACATCGTCGTTCGGGTAAGGGGAATGACAGTACCCCATGTGCTGATTGATGGAGGTAGCAACCTCAATATATGTCCTGAAATGACTGCAAAGGTGCTAGGGATTAAGGAAGAAGAATACATGCTAGATCCTATCACCATCTATGGGTTTGACAATCATGGTCAAACTGCCAAAGGCAAGACATTTTTGGAGGTGTTCATCAACTATTCGGTGCATTCAGTGCTCTTTCATGTGGTCAATGTACCACTCACCTACAATTTACTGCTCGAAAGGACATGGATTCACAATGTGAATGCAGTGCCGTCCACCCTTCACCAATGCGTAAAATGGTCAAAAGGTGGAATAATCACAACAGTGCTGGGAGAAGACCCAGAAGAAAGGCTCCCGCAGCCCATGATCCCTCGACCATCATTTACTGCAGATATTCCCAGCATCAGAGAGAGTGAAGAAATCAGTCTTAAAGAAAGTCGGGAAATACTCCAGACAACATCAGAATTATCTCTGCACACTGTAGCCATGACCTGATGGAGAGGTCCCAAATTCTTTAAGATTGGAGGACGGATCAATTATAACACTATCAAAGATCATCCATTGTTCCCACAATTCATAAAAGCAAGAAAGGGATTTGATTTACTTCTAAAGCATGGTTATCAACCCTTCAAAGGACTGGGCAAAAATGAAGATGGTCGCATCGAGCCAATGATCCAGAAGCATCGTCCCCACAGAGCAGGATTAGGGTTTTTTGGCGGGAGCTCACCAAAGAAGATTGTTTTTGTTAAAGGAGCACATTAAGAAATCAGTTGTTGCTTCTCCTTTCTATTCCTTTCAAAATAAATGTCTCAATATCTTTTATCAAGTCAAATCAATAAAATGTCAAGTTTCTTTGTCTATCTGGATGCCATCTGTCTTTTTTCTCTCTATATCCTCGTTTTATAATTCAATGTCATTTTATGCATGATTCTTTTCAAATGATTGTTTGTCGTATGATGGACGATTTTTCCTGAATCCAATTTCTTATCCAAAATTTCAGAAATGTCTTCCCGAGCAATCAGGAAACTCGTTCTCAATCCAAAGGCTTTCCAGAAGTCGGCAGCGATTCACCGAGTCAAGGTGAGCACAGAAGATAGCAAAGTTGCAGAGCAGTCAGATGATTATGTAGAATTTAATCATTCTCTTTAGGAATTACCAGAGTTTGCCTCAGTTTGGAAACAGGATAAACCATCTATTCTAGTACAAGATCTGACTGAAGATGTTAATATCGGCTCAGAGGAAGATCTCAAGATTCTCAAGATCGGTACCAGTCTGAGTCTAGAAGATAAGGCAAGGCTCACTAGTTTTCTCAAGCAACATGAAGAAGTGTTCGCATGGACATATGAAGATATGATGGGCTTAGACCCCAAATTGGTCGAGCACCACCTTGTTTTAAGGTCAGATGCTAAGCCAGTCAAGCAGAAATTGAGAAAAATGGATCCTAGAATGGAACAACAAGTCAAAGAAAGACTTGAAGATTTGCTCAAAGCAGGATTTATCCAAACTATTGACTACCTAGATTGGTTAGCCAATATTGTCGTTGTTCAAAAAAAAATGGCAAAGTGAGGATTTGCATAGACTTCAGAGACCTCAACAAGGCGACTTCGAAAGATGATTATCCACTCCCAAGCATTGATCTTCTGATTGACAGCACGGCAGTACATGCCATGTTCTCATTTATGGATGAATATTTCGGCTATAAGCAGATTAAGTTGGTCGCCCGCGATCAATCAAAAACTTCCTTCACTATGCCTTGGGGCACTTTTTGCTTTACAGTTATGTCTTTCGAGCTCAAGAATGCTGGAGCAACGTATCAACGAGCAATGGTTGTTATTATTCAAAATTAGATGCGCAAAATCATGGATGCGTATGTTGATGATATTCTCGTGAAATCTAAAGAGGAAGAAGATCACCTCGAAGCTCTTGACCAAGTGTTTAAGCGACTCATTCTTTACAAGTTAAGGCTTAACCCACAAAAGTGTGTCTTTGGAGTTGAATCAGGCAAATTGTTGGGTTTTCTGGTCAGTAAAAAGGGAATTGAAGTTGACCCAGCTAAAGCAAAGGCTATCATTGATATGCCGCCCCCGAAAAATCTCAAGGAATTGCATAACCTTCAAGGACATATGCAATCAATCCGACGATTTATTTCCAATTTAACAATGAGATGTGAACCTTTCAACCACTTACTCAGAAAAGGAGTGAAGTTCAAATGGGGACCAGAATGTCAGCAATCGTTCGATCAGATCAAGAAATATCTTCTCAATCCTCCAATCCTGAAGCCGCCAGAATTGGGAAAACCTCTTTTGTTGTACATCTCAGTCAATCAAGTCACATGCGGCGGATTCTTGGCGCAGTATAAATAAGGTAGCTTGATAGAGCACGCCATTTATTATGTGAGTAAGACTTTCATAGACTATAAAAAGAAATACTCTTAAATAGAGAAGACCTGCCTAGCTATGGTATGGATGTGTCAGAAGCTACGACACTACCTGCTGGCATCTGAAGTCAAAATTTTGTCCAAACTCAATCCTCTCAAGTACATCTTGGAGCAACCTTTTCTTAGTGGACGAGTTGCCAAATGGCAAGTCTTACTGATGCAATATGACCTAAAATATGTCTCGCAGCAATCAATAAAAGGTTAAGCAATCGCAGATCAATTGGCAGATTTTCCTCTAGCAGAAGAGGTGAAATCCGAAGATGATTTCCCAGACGGGCAAATATGTAATATCCAGCAATACCCAGTTTGGAATTTATTTTTCGATGGTTCCAAGAATATGGCTGGAATAGGCATCAGGATCTTATTAATCACTTTTGAGAAGGAGATGATTCCATTTTCTCTCAAATTAGATTTTCAATGCACCCACAATATGGCTGAGAATGAAGCCTTGATTCAAGGTCTAAAAATTCTACTAGACTTCAATGTCAAGAGAGTGCATGCTTATGGCAACTCATTACTCGTTGTCAATCAAGTCCGAGCCGAATGGCAGGTCAAAGATCAGAAGCTATTTCCCTATCAGAAAATTGTTTCAGCTCTTGTCAGCAAGTTCGAAGAATTTCAGCTCTTCCACATCAAGAGGGAATTCAATCAAGTGGCTGATAGTCTAGCCAGCTTAGGCTCCATTATGGCATTCAAAATGGAGAATCTTGTCGCTCCTTCGAAATTGGAAGACTTGACCAACCTGCCTTCCTTCCAGTAGAACAAGTAAACCAGGTTGAACAAAAGAAGAAACCTTGGTATTACAATATCAAAACTTTCATAGAAACCGGTGAATTTCCTCCAGAACTCTCAAAGAAAGAATAGCGAGCAATCCAGCGTATGTCTACCTGATATTTCATTCTGGCCAATGTCCTCTATCGTCATGGATTCAGTTCAGAATATTCCAGATGTTTAGATGAAGACGAAGCCAAAGAAGTCGTACGAGAAACACACGAAGGCATTTGTGGTGGTCATGTCGGCTACCAAACCCTTGTCAAGCAGATCATCAGAGCAGGTTACTATTGAAAGACTATGCAGCAAGACTGTTATAAGTATGTGAAGAAGTGTATTCAATGCCAGATACACACACCTTCTATTCATGCTCCGGCAACATATTTACAATCTGTTGTCTCTCCATGGCCGTTCTCTATGTGGGCCTTTGATGTCGTAGGTCCCATCACTCCTGCTTCAAATGGCCACAAATACTTCCTTACCGCAACAGAATATTTCACCAAGTGGGTAGAAGCTATCACTCTTCGCACAATAGAAGGCCGACACGTGGTCTCTTTTATTCACAAGAGCATCGTTTGTCGTTTCGGCATCCCACATGACATTGTGTCAGATAATGACAGTCATTTTAAGAATAAAAAGATGAAGACATTCTGCTCAAAGTTCAAGATCTATCATCATTTTTCCGCTCCATATTATCTGTAAAATCCACGATTCTAATTTTTATGATTATGGCGTAATTATATGGAAATCAATGAATTTTTATGTCTTGGTAATTTTTGAGGATTTGCTTATTTTGAGAACTGGTTAAATCGCGTAATATTATGTAGATAAAGCAATTTTGGGAAATCTAGAACAAATCAACACCTGAATCCTTTAGGATAAGTTTGGAATAGGGTGGTGGTGATACACCCCGAAATTTAGACCCAAACAACGAGGTAACCTTGTCAGTGCATGCGAATTACGAGTATTGACTTAAGTTTGGACCCGAATCTTAGAACGCCTAATTTTAACGAGCGAGTGGTGATTTCCTTAAGAGGCTTCAACCATTCTACATTGATTAAGGTTATTAAGAGAATGAAACGACTTGTTGGGATTAAATTATTACCTTGTTTCAGAAAAAAAATGCATTTTCTTATGACCTACATTTTGGCGGGTTTTGGGTTTTGACCCAGAACACTTAGTGGATCCAAGATCCATGGGTGACCCTATCAGTGGACATCCATAACCATGGTTGACCAACTGGTCAAGGGTGGACCAGCTGGGTGGCGTTTTTGCAAGAAGGTTACATGGTTTTAAAAAGAAGGCCTCTATTGGCCATGTATCTTTTCAAAAACCTCATGATGGAGCCCAAAGTCCATCATGAGGGGCATCTTTTCAAAAAAAAAAAGAGCATGGGGCTGGCGCCCCATGGCAATTTTGAAACAAAACTAAAAGTTTTTAAATACCTAAAACCGGTTGGGCCTAAGGAGCGGCTAGCCTTGGGCAGCCCTTGAAATTTTTCAAAACATTAATGGCTTTTCAAAATGGTATTTTTGTAAGTCTTTCTAAAAAGTTTAAAAGCTTGACATGCATTGTCTATGGGGGGGCGTGGAGCACCCCAGCCCTCCATCTTGGAGGGGTAAATCCTAGCCGTCCAACCTAGAGAACATCCTATAAAAACTCTTAGAAAAAAAAAACGGGTCTCTCTCTCTCTCTCTCTCTCTCTCTCTCTTTGCCTCTCACTTGTTTCCCTTCTCCAAACCGTGGGAACCTCTTAACGTGTAGCTGCAACATCACCTTCCTCTTCTTCCACTAGCTAAGGTGAAGATTCACCCTTCTTGTTTATGATCTCGTATGAAAAGGAAGCTGGTGGAGCTTTGCATGCAAGTCCATACGTTGGATTAGCTCCAAGAATTTTAGTTGCTATCTTGAATCACCATGGATTTACATTATCATTTTGTAGCATGCATTTACAATCTTTGCTTTGTTCTTCCTTTCGATTTCATTTCAGTTTTTATCACCCTCTATGCTTGTTGTGGTCTTCTTTCTCACACAAAAAAAAAGGTTGTGACGTTTTTCTTTCCCGCTGTATTCATGGTTGGTTCACAGCTAAGGCATTTTTCTTCGAGTGTGCTGGACCGAGCTGGGCTTGCCCAGCCCACCCCCTTTTCGTTTGGCAAGATCTCGGAATGCTGGAACGCCGGTTGGTGCAGTTCGGCCATCAACATTCTTTTATTCGCTTTTGGATGTTTCGTTTAGTGGGGTTTAGGCTCAACCCAGTCCCCACGCGTTGGGACTGGTATTGCAGCAACGATCTGGGCTTGGGTCACAACGTGACCAGCTTTGCTTGAGCGTGGAACCCTGGGTTTTTCTTTAGCAGCAAGGTAATGCTTGCTTTGTTTTTTTTATTTATTTCTTGGTTGTCGACACAGTGGTTCTCAGGTCGGTTCACCCGGTTGGCGCACCAGGGCACCGAATGTTCTGACCGACCAGGGGGAAGACCGGTCATTCGATGCCATACCCCTTTTGGGTTGGTTGCTCGACCGCCCCTTTTGAGCTCTTACTCATGCTGCCGGGAAGAGCATCCGACTTGGTCCAGTGGACCAGACCTCTTGGCCATCGAGTTTTCACCCTAGCTAGAGCTGGACGTCATGCGGGTAGTCCGCGCACCCAGCATAAGCCTCGATGAGCTTTCTTCTTTTTTTTAGGTAAGTTTAATTGTACCATTTTCTTTTCTTCTTTGTCTTGGACTGTCGCCGGTCTGAACCATGGGTTCAGACCAGCACTACAGTCCATCTTGTTTCGGTTGGGTGCAGGTTGGGCCCAACCCGAGTTACCTTCTTGGCTGGGGTTGGGTGCGCACCGTTTGGGTGCTGTGCACCCATGGCTTTCGGTTAGCCTTGGGGGGGGGGGTGCAGGTCTGAACCGAGGTTTCAGACCTAAACCTCTTGGCACCCGGAGTTAGCTGAGGCTCACCCAGGTTGGTGTAGTGTGCCATCTACTAGGTGTTGGGCACCCCGAGTTTCCCTTTCGGCTGAGCCACTTTGGGCTCAAGTCTGAACCGAGACCCTGCCCTATCTTAGCAGTCGTTTGGTCCTAAGGACCAGACCTCCCCTTGATCAGCCTTAGTGTCTCTTTTCACTAGAATAGACGTTGACCCTTGTCGGGGTTGGATTTAGCCCAAACCAAGCCATTGGTCGATCTGGCCCGAACTATGGATCGGACCCGACCATGTCGGTATGCCTGGCAGTTAGGCTCGGAAAGGCCAGACCCTTATTCGGGACTGAAACCCTCTTTCCTTGACCGCAAGTGTGTAGACTTCCCGTTGGTACCCTGGCAAACCCGAAATCCAACTATTCTGGCTGTCAAACACTTTTTACTCAAAACCAGCTTGTCTCCATTTCAGGTTGAGCCATAGTAGACCCACTGTCGGATTTAGTTAGCCTACACCTTTTTTCACACCTCGGTTAAGCTTTGGCATAGTGTACATGCTTTGGGTTGCACCAAGTTCGATATATATATATTTATACATATATATATATATATATATGTATATATATATAAGTGTGAATGTGTATATACTTACGTGTATATGAGTATAGGTATATGGAACCTTAAGTATCTTTGTAACGTGAGGGTATGTATGTATATGCACACATGTTGGTTAACAACACTTAAATAATTGTTTCGGTATGTCTGAATGAACATGTGACACTCTTGTGTTCCGTCCATATATTTTGTTTATGATAATGTTACACTTTGAGTCAATTAGTATTAATCTAACGTTCTTCTTGACAAACGGTTTATTTCGTGACCATAGGTGCGGCTCCCCATACCGTGGAAATAGCCAATGTTATTCCCATTAGACAGGATGATTGGTTAAATTCGATTTCAAACTCTTGAATATGAAAATGTAGATGAATGCAATCATAACACTGAAGTATGTAATATAGTGCAGTTTCATAGCATGTGATGCCTCTGTTGTTTATAGTTGTGCAAAAGATAAAGACTTGTGATATTCCTTCACTTTGCACTTAGCACATCCTGACACTGTTATTGAATAGTGCGTACCTAGAGGAGGTACCCAGCTTGAAGCATTGGGAAGTGCATTAGGTGCACTCACCTCACGAGATAAAAAGATAGAAATTGGACACCATAGGGTATGAAGGTTGAAATGATTCATTGTGGGCTCAGCTAGAGTCTTCGAGCAGTGGCCCTTGTGTGGAATGGACTCTTGTGTGTTATACCCTAAACAGAAAATGAGATAATATGGTGTTTTGACTGTTTACACGAACAATGTGCTCCGTTCTTCGTGTGAGGCTGAGCACGTGGATGGGCAGGCCAAGTCCTCATTTTGCGTACCCCGCGAGGACCACGAGGCAGATTCCTCGTTGTGAGGTATGATTGATGTAACGCCCCGGATTTCCAAAACAAAGCTAAGTTAAAATTTTCATGAATTTCTTTTTTTTTTTCTTTGCAGCGGAACTTAGAAAAGCTTTTAGCAGCGGAATCAGATGATAATGAGTCGTCGGTTTTAGAAAACTCCAAGCACGTTGCAGGTATGTGGCCAAGCAACTCATTGACCTCCAAAGTGTTCCATTTTATCGAAAACCACATGTTTATTACAACATTACTGCTTAGAAAAGCAGTGTAGGTTCAATAAAAGGAAGCAGTACAACTCTGTCTAGAGAAACCCTGAAACTTGATGCCGCCTTGCTCCGCATATCGCCATGTAGGTCCAACACCTGAAATCCCCATTAAACGGGGTCAGAACCACTGATGGTCTGGTAAGCATGCAATCATACGTCCATTCAACTCAAGTATATACGATGACCACTCAGGGTCGCAATTCGTAATAACGATGCTCAGGCCTCCAAGACTTAGCGTATATCGCAAGAGCCTCCTCAGGGCTATGAGTTGAACATCCACGTAAGTCTTGATGACTTCGCATAAGCTTCTTCAGGGCTGTGAGTTAGAATAACCACTTAAGTCTTTACGACTTAGCTTTGACCTCTTCAGGGTCACGAATGGATGTCTAGCTCAAGCCTTTATGCTTGGCACACCCGTATCTTACGAATCTAAGGACAACTCTCCGAGCTTCGCTTAGTCGTACGGATATCAATGGGGTTCTTTCCCAATCGATCCAGTAGTATACCGACCATGACACATTCACAAAGGTTATGCAGGACTGACTCAACAACGTCCATACACGCATACATTCAAAGTATCGCTGAACCTAAGCTAATGCTTTATTTCGATAATTGCACCTCCCTCTGGGCTTAGGGGACTCATATCTGTGCGACAACGCGACGATCTTGGGGTTGATTATTCTATGTATTTTAGATAACCCAGAGGCCTGTTGACCCCATCCCCCTAGTAGGACGGTACAGCATACCAGAAGAGATCCTTACTAGGTATTCGAATGCATTCTGCTACTGCAGTAGTTGGGTTCAATCCTTAGATATTTAAGGATAACCACGACCTCCATACCTCTGAGTGACGGAGGCCATCAATGAACTCTATCAGGTTCGGGTGAAATATATGTCACTCAAGGCTGCGCCATCACCGTCTTTCTCGGTGAGAAATTCTGAAAGGGGCCTGCTGGTCTTACAATTACTTGACAAACATTGCATGCCTATAGGGCAACCTTTGAGAAGTATGTACCCGACCCCAATCAACCACACGGTTTTCACCGTGAAAAAAAGGTTTTATTCATATGCATGCTTAACTCTGCTCTCAGCACTTCGGCCTTGACGAGCACTTCACCTCTTTCGGTGGAAACAACACACTCTTGCTCAGCGGCCCTTACGAGTCTGGTTGTCTGATAATTCTCAATGAGCATGCACATGACTCGATCTCTACGGATCAGCTACTCGGCGTATTTTTACGCAACGAGCTCAGGACCTCGTCAAGGCGCTACCACTACTTTGGCGCAGCGGCTCTTACAAGTATGGTGCCCTTGCAGGTGTCAGGGAGACGAGTCATTCTAACATCGTTCCAACAAAAGACATCGTTGTGCCACTTAACTGGTTCTGGCAGCTCTTTTGCCAACCATTCTGTCAGCACATCCTCTGCTCTACCGGCAGTAGTGCAACGAACCTTTCTACATCGTAGAAGGCATTCCATGAACTGGGTAGCACTCCTGCTACGTTCTTTCTGAGCTATTCTTGGCTCCTTCAGGAATTTCAGCAGCACTTCCTCTCTTTAACGGAGAAAGCATGCATTTTCTTTTATCCATTTCAGCGGCATCTCCCCTCTTTCGTGGGAAATCGCTATGCTTAACTCGGGAAATGGATGCGCACCGTTGTGCATACTTTGCATCCATTAAGGTTGCAGGAACCCTGGGCCATAGCCAGGCCATACGTAATTGATTTAGTCTTTACGTAAAGAGCATTTTGCCAAAAATCGAAGCCTTTCCAATAGGGGCTTCATTCGTCAACCAGAATCTTGAACGAGGAGCGGTAAGGGAATCACATTGGAGATTTGGAGTTGATCTCCATTTGAACGCTCATTTACGCGCCATATATGTAGTATAAGCAAAAGCCTGTGCTTTATACAGTGGCGGCGTAAAGGAAATGCATATACTATTGTTCACGGTGTGTAACTGAACAAAATATTCTATATATATAACAAAACAGGAGCCTTGGCATCGTTCGACGCGACGGCGTAAGTAAATACATTGCAGAAAGCAGGAGCCTTGGCATCGTTCAACGCGACGGCGTAAGTAAATACATAATCGGAAGTGCATTAATCGGAAAGTGCAGAAAGCAGGGAGCCTTGGCATCATACGACGCGACGGCAAAGGTAAATTACATAGCCTGTGCGATATAGGACGCATCGGCAGAATCAACAGATATACACCTAGATCTGTATTCAACGATAGTTACGAGGCGAGCGAGTGAACACCGAAATGTCCTAGAGGGCTCAACCAAGAACTAGGGCGAGATACAATTTTTAAAGAACACATATACTGTGCATTCGAACATATATATCCGACGATAGTTACGAGGCGAGCGAGTGAACACCGAAATGTCCTAGAGGGCTCAATCAAGAACTAAAGCAAGATACTACTTCAGAAAGTATATGCTATATACAAACAATCAAATACTTGAGAGAGGTAGATTAACGAAGCGAACTTACTTCAAATTGCGGAAGAAACGACTCCCAAATGATCCAACGCTTTGAACAAGCTTTGATCCTTCTGTCAAGAGGTCAGACTAGGTCAGATGAAGTCGACCTAGTTGAGAAAGAGGTAAAGCAGGTCAAGCTGCTTAACCTAAATGGTTTGAACCAAACTGGGTTCGGTCCAAGTCAACTGGGTTCAGCAGGTTCGAACTCACCCCAAGTAGGCTAAGTCTGGGTTCAGAAATCCAAACCAAAGGCTGGACCAAAAAGGACTTTGACTTTGACTTCAAACCCAACTAGGTTCAAGTCAAGTCAACTGGGTTTGAGCTAGGTCAGGTGGGTTAGGACCAGGTCAGGCAGGCTCAGGCTAAGTCAGGCAGGCTCAGACTAGGTCAGGTGGGCTCAGGTGGGCTAGGCTAGGTAGGGGAGGTTTGGAAAAGGAGGAGAGAGAGGGGGGGTGGCGATTTTTAGAGAGAGAGAGGGCACCTCTATTTATAAGAAGTGAAACTTGGGCCCCAAGTTTCACTTTTACCTCTTTACCCATTCGCTTTTCAGAAATCCCCTTTGATCTTATCCATCTGACTGTTTGATCTTATCCAGAAGGAATATTCCCTGGAAGGTGCTGGAAGATCCTGGAATATTCTAGAATATTCTAGAATATTTTCTGAGAAATATTTTTGTGAGTCCCACCAATATTTTTGCGGGTCCCGCAAAAAAGTTGAGTTTTCGGCATTTTTTCCGAATAATTCTAAGTAGGCCATTGTCTTCATATTGATGCAACTATGAAAGTTGGCTCACAGGAATCTCTTGATTTCAAGCAGGGAGGACGTTATGACCTCCAGAGTGTTTGAGCATATATTCGTGAAGATACAAATATCTTAAGTATATCTAGGTCGCAGGAATCAGTTCGATTCGCTTTACGGTAAAAACACTATTTTTCACTAGAAAATGCCTCAAAAATTTATTCAGAGTTATCTGAAAAATTGCGGGTCTTATAATTGAACTCGAGCCTTAAGAAAGATAAACCCACTTCGCCCCATTCACAAAATGGTTCACCTTGGGAGAGGGTGGATGGTACAACCCTGAGTGACTCGTCGTTACTACGACACGTGTTTTGATAGGAACTGTAGCATTCCTTTGGCATCCAGTCACTCAGAGTCAGGGAGGTCGAGGTGCCTTCTTAGGGCCTCACTACTGCAGTAATACGGATTGCAATCCTTTGCCTATGCGAGTGTTTTCTCCTAGCTGTGTGTTGCTCGCATATGGTTGACTCGGTCTGTAGCTTCCTCGGTTACCACACCATAAGTTGAATAACAGACGCCGGGTGCATGTCTCACAGAATGCGAGGTTCCTTTGCGTACCCGAAGGAGTAATTAGAAGAACTTAAAGACTAACCAATCAGCTGACATACTGTAGTTGCTACTTTTCGTGTTTTGTAGATGATACTTCAGTTACTGTACTTGTTTCAGTTGTTACTTGGTTACCTTACTTACACGGTGTTGGTTACAGTTAGTTACTGCGTAAGTACTTGCTCTACTGTTTCTTTGGTGTTACTTAGTAGTTGACTAGTACTTGTCACTTTACACCTGCCACTTATTAGCTTACTTTCAGTTCCTGGTGAGTTTATCATATATCTGCTAGTGGTTGCTTCTTCACCACCTCGCAAGAAGATTGACCCCGTTTCATGGGGATGTAGGTGACGAACAGGTATAGTGCAGATGCGATGACACACGATGGAGGCTCGGGGGACCCACACACTTGACCTGCAGTTCCTGTACCTGGTGGTTCTTTTTTTGGGGGTTTTGGTTATATTGGGATGTGTTCCCTGTTTTGTACTTTTGTATTTACACTCTGTAAACTCTTTAGACCGTTGGAATGTTTTCCCTTTTTAACTTACAGCTACACTTTTTGTACACACCGTTGGTTACACTGTTTTCACTTGTTGCACCCATCTGTGGCGGTCACCCAAACTTGCGGCTTTGTCGCTTTCCCCACAATTGCTTTCCGCTGATTCTTTACTTGAACCCTTGATTTCCTTTTAAACAAAAAAAAATTCTCACTGAAAATTCCAAGGTCGGGGTTTGCGGTATCACATTATCCTCATGGGAATGGTCAGGCAGAGGCCACCAACAAAATTTTAATTCGTATCTTAGAGCGAACTGTAGAAACAAGTCGTGACTGGCATGAGAAGATTCATGATGCACTATGGGCCTACCGGACCACCATTCGTATACCAATGAATGCTACTCCATCAGAACTGGTCTACAGAACAGAAGTAGTACTGCCGCTACATGTTCAGAAGCCCGCCTAGAAATTTGCATGATTAAATCACTATGAATTTTTCTTGGCAGCCTTAGAACACATGTCTGCATGATTGAATCACCATAAAGAAATTTTGTCAGCCTTAAAACACATATATGCTTGATTGAATCACTATAACTTTTTTTCACAACCTTAGAATACATATCTGCTTGATTGAATCACTCTGGATTTTTTTTGATAGCCTTAGAACACCTATATGCATGATTGAATCAATACAAAATGTTTTTAACATCCTTAGAACACATATATGTGTGATTGAATCACTATGAAATTTCTTTAATCGCCATAGAACACATATATGCATTATTGAATCACTATAACTTTTTTTTGACACATTAGAACACATATATGCATTATTGAATCACTATAAAATTTTGTTGACAACCTTATATCACATATATGCTTGATTGAATCACTATGAAATTTTTTTGACAGCCTTAGAATACATATCTGCTTGATTGAATAAGAATGATTTTTTTTTTACAGTCTTAGCACAAATATCTGCATGATTGAATGACTATGAAATTTTTTTGACAGCCTTAGAGCACATATATGCATTATTGAATCACTATGATTTTTTTTTTACAGCCTTAGAACACGCATATGCATGCTTGAATCACTATAAAAAATTTTTGACAGCATTAGAAAACATATCTGCACGATTGAATCACTATCAAAATTTTTTGACAGCCTTAGAACACATATCCGCATGATTGAATCACTATGAATTTTTTTTGAAAGCCTTAGAATGCATATCTGAGTGATTGAATCACCATAAATTTTTTTTGACAGCCTTAGAACACATATATGCATTATTGAATCCCTATAATTTATTTTGACAGCCTTAAAACACATATATGCATGATTGAATCACTCTAAATTTTTTTTGACAGCCTCAAAACACATATATGCAGGATTGAATCACTATGAAATTTTCTTGACAGCCTTAGAACATATATAAGCTTGATTGAGTCACAACAATTTTTTTGGACAACATTAGAACACAATTATTCATGATTGAATCACTATAAAATTTTGCTGAATGCCTTATAACACATATCTGCATGATTGAATCACTGGGAAATTTTTTTGACAGCCTTAGAACACATATATGCATGATTGAATCACTATGATTTTTTTTTACAGCATTAGAACACGTATATGCATAATTCAATCACTATAAAATTTTTTGAGAGCCTTTGAACACATATATTCATGATTGAATCACTATAAAATTTTGTGGTAAACCTTAGAACACATATATGCATGATGGAATCACTATAAAGATTTTTTGACAGCATTAAAAAACAAATATGCTTGATTGAATCACTATACAATTTTTTTACAGCTGTAGAACACATATCTGCATGATTGAATCACTATGAAATTTTTTGACAGCCATAGAACATATAAATTCAAGATTGAATCACTATGAAATATTTTTGACAGCTTTAGAACACATATGTGCATGATTGAATGTCTATAAATGTTTTTTGATAGGTTTAGAACACATATCTGCATGATTCAATCACTATGAATTTTTTTTGACAGCCTTAGAACACATATATGCATGATTGAATCACTATGAAATTTTTTTGACAGCCTAAGAACACGTATATACAAGATTGAATCACTATAACAAATTTTTGACAACCTTAGAACACATATTTGGCTAATTGAATCACTATAAATTTTTTTTGACAACCTTAGAACAATATATGCATGATAAAATCACTATGAAATTTTTTTGACTACCTTAAAACACATATATGCATGATTGAGTCACTATGAAGTTTTTTTGACAACGTTAGAACACATGTATGTGTGATTGAGTCACTATGAAATTTTTGACAGCCTGAGATCACATATATGCATGATTGAATCACTATGAAATTGTTTTGATAGCCTTAGAACACATATATGCATGATTGAATCTCTATGAATTTTTTTTGACAAGGTTAGTACACATATATGCATGATTATGACACTACAATTTTTTTTTGACAGCCTTAAAACACATATATGCATGTTTGAATCACTACGAATTTCTTTTGACAACCTTAAAACACATATATGCATGATAGAATCACTATTACAATTTTTTAACAGCCTGAGATCACATATATGCATGATTAAATCACTGTCATATTTTTTTGATAGCCTTAGAACACATATCTGCATGATTTAATCACTATGAATTTTTTTTGTCATCCCTAGGACACATATATGCCAGATTGAATCACGATGAATTTTTTTTAACAGCCTTAGAACATATATCTGCATGATTTAATCCGTATGAATTTTTTTTGACAGCCTTAGAACGCATATATGCATGATTGAATCACTATGAGCTTTTTTTGACATCTTTAGAACACATATATGCGTGATTGAATCACTTTGATTTTTTTTACTGTCTTAGAACACATATATGCTTTATTGAATCACTATAAAATATTTTTTACACCATTAGAACATATATATGCATGATTGAATCATTATAAAAAGAAATTGATAGCCTTAGAAAACATATATGCATGATTGAATCACTATGACATTTTTTTCATAGCCTTAGAACACATATATGTATGATTGAGTCACTATGAAATTTTTTTGACAGCCTTAGAACTCATATACGCTTGGTAGAATCACTATGATTTTTTTTTTACAGCCTGAGATCATATATATGCGTGATTGAATCACTATGAAATTGTTTTGATAGCCTTAGAACACATATCTGCATGATTGAATCACTATGAAATTTTTTTACAGCCTTAGAACACATATATGCATGATTGAATCACTATGAAATTTTTTTGACAGCCTTAGAGGCCATATATCCATGATTGAATCACTATGAAAATTTTTTGGCAGCCTTTGAACACATATATGCTTGATTGAATCACTATGAATTTTTTTTACAGCCTTAGAACACATATATGCATGATTGAATCATTATAAAAAAAAATTGACAGCCTAAGAACACATATATGCATGATTGAATCACTATAATTTTTTTTGACACACTTAGAACACATATATACGTAATTGAATCACTATAAAAAATTTTGACAACCTTACAACACATGTATGCTTGATGGAGTCACTATAAAAATTTTTTGACAGCCTTAAAACACATATATGCATGATTTAATCACTACAAATATTTTTTTGACAATCTTAGAACACATATATGCATGATGGAATCACTATGAATTTTTTTTGGCAGGCTTAGAACACATATATGCATGATGATATTACTTTGACATTTTTTTGAGAGCTTGAGATCACCTATATGCATGATTGAATCACTTTGAGATTTTTTTGACGGCCTTAGAACACATATCTGCATGATTCAATCACTATGATTTTTTTTACAGCCTTAGAACACATATATGCATGATTGAATCACTATAAAATTTTTTGGACTACCTTAGAACACATATATGTGTGATAGATAAAAAGAAGCCAAGGGCATAAAGGTAAAAGGAAAACTTGGGGTTCAAGTTTCATTTTCTATAAATAGAGGTGCCCCCCCTTTAGAAAAAATCCCCCCCCCCCCTTTCTAGCTTTCTCTTTCGCTTTCTCTCTTCTCCTTCCTAAACCTCCCCTACCTAGCCCGCTTGGTTTGAGCCTGCCTGATGTGGACCTAGCCTAGTTGACCTAGTTTGAACCCACATGACCTGGTCTAAACCCAGTTGACTTGACTTGAACCTGGTTTGGTTTGAAGTCAAAGTCAAGGTCCCTTTTGGTCCCAGATTCTGGTTTGATTTTCTGAACCAGACCCAACCTACTTGTAAGACCCGCAAGTTTTCAGTATAATTTCTGAATAAAATTCATGAGACATTTATCGATAAAAATATCATTTTCACTCAGAATGCAAAACAAATCAATTTCTACGAACCAGTTATACTTAGGTTATTCGTCACTTTGCGAATATATGTTCAAACACGCTGGAAGTCATAACTTGCTACCTGGACGAAATTAAGAGATTTTCTTGAGCCAACTTTCTTAGTTACGTCAATACGAAGGGAATGACGTACTAAGATTTTTTCAAAAAAAAAAATCACCGAAAACTCGATATTTTGTGGGACCCAGGGGAATCTAGGTGGAACCCACGAAAATATTCCTTAAAAAATATCTAAAATATTCTTAGAATATTCCTAGAATATTTCATAGAATATTTCAAGAAATATCCTATTTAGATAAGATCAAATTGGAATTTTTGGAAAAACTAAGGGCAAAAAGGTAAAAATGAAACTTGGGGCCCAAGTTTCATTTTCTATAAATAGAGGAGCTCTGTCTCTCTCTCTAAAAATTGCCACCCCCTCTCTAGCCCTCTCTCTCTAGAATCTCCCCCAGTGAGCCAAGCCTGCCTGAGTGAGACTGAACCTGCCTGACCTGGTCTGAGCCTGCCTGATCTGGTTCTAGCTCACCTGATCTGGTCTAAACCCAGTTGACTTGACTTGAACCTAGTTGGGTTTGAAGTCAAAGTCAAAGTCTCTTTTCATCCTGAATCACTATGAATTTTTTTTGAGAGCCTTAGAACACATATATGCTTGATTGAATCACTATGAATTTTTTTTATAGCTTAGAACACATATATGCTTGATTAAATCACTTTAAAATATTTTTGACAGCATTAGGACACATATATTAATGATTGAATCATTATAAAAAATTTGGATAGCCTTTGAATACATATATGCATGATAGAATCACTATGAATTTTTTTTGACAGCCTTAAAACACACATATGCATGATTGAATCACTATGAATTTTTTTTGACATCATTGGAACACATATACGCATGATTGCGTCACTATGAATTTTTTTTGACAACCTTAGAACAAATATATGCATGATTGAATTACTACAAATTTTTTAGCAGCCTTAGAACACATATATGCATGATGGATTCACTATCAAATTTTTTTACAGCCTGAGATCACATATACGCATGATTGAATCACTATGAAGTTTTTTTAAAAACCTTAGAACACGTATCTGCATGATTGAATCACCATGAAATTTTTTTACAGTCTTAGAACATATATATGCAAGATTGAATCACTATGAAATTTTTTTGACAGCTTTAAAACACATATATGCATGATTGAATCACTATGATTTTTTTTTTACAGCCTTAGAACACATATATGCACGACTTAGTCACTATGAATTTTTTTTGACAGCCTTAGAACACATATATGCAAGATTGAATCACTATGAAATTTTTTTTACAGCCTTAGAACACATATATGCATAATTGAAGCACTATAATATTTTTTTGACAACCATAGAACACATATATCCATGTTGGAATCACTATGATTTTTTTTGACAACATTAAAACACATATATTCATGATTGAATCACTATAATTTTTTTTTGAAATTCTTATAACACATATATGCATGATGGAATCACTATAATTTTTTTTTGACAACCTTAGAACAAATATATGCATAATTGAAGCACTATAAAATTTTTTTGACAACCATAGAACACATATAAGCATGATGAAATCACTATGATTTTTTTTTACAGCCTTAAAACACATATATGCATGATTGAATCGCTACAATTTTTTTTGACATTCTTACAAAACATATATGCATGCTGGAATCACTATGAAAATTTTTTGAACAGCCAGAGATCAGATATATTCATGATTGAATCACTATAAAAAAATTTTGATAGCTCTTGAACACATATATGCATGATGGAATAACTATGAAATTTTTTGGACAGCCTTAAAACACATAAATGTATGATTGAATCACTATGAATTTTTTTTGACAACCTTAGAACACATATATTCATGATGGAATCACTACAATTTTTTTTTTACAGCCATAGAGCACATATATGCATGATCGAATCACTATGAAATTTTTTTGAGAGCCTGAGATCACATATATTCAAGATTGAATCACTATGAAATTTTTTTGGCTGCCTTAGAACACATATCTGCTTGATTGAATCACTATGAAAATTTTTTGACAACCTTATTACATATATCTGCATGATTGAATAACTATGAATTTTTTTTACAGCCTTTGAACACATATCTGCATGATTGAATCACTATGAAACACTTATGTGCATGATTGAATCAGTATGATTTTTTTTTTACTGCCTTGGAACACATATATGCATGATTGAATCACTATAACATTTTTTTGACAGTGTTAGGACACATATATGCATGATTGAATCACAATAAAAGTTTTTTGACTGCCTTAGAACACATATATACAAGATTGAATAACTATAAAAAAAATTTGACAGCATTAGAACATATTTATGTATGATTGAATCACTATAAAATTTTGTTGACAACCTTAGAACACATATCTACATGATTAAATCACTAGAAAATTTTTTCGAGAGCCATTGAACACATATCTACACGATTGAATCACTATGAAATTTTTGACAGCCTTAGAACACATATATTCAAGATTTCTCCACTATCAATTTTTTTTGACAGCCTTAGAGCACATATGTGCATGATTGAATCACTATAATTTTTTTTTTGACAGCATTAGAACACATATATGCCTGATTGAATCACTATAATATTTAGTTGACAACCTTAGATCACATATATGCATGATTGAATCACTCTGAATTTTTTTTCACAGCCTTAGAACACATATATGCATCATTGAGGCACTATGATTTTTTTTTTGACAGCTTTAGAACAAATATCTGCATGATTGAATCACTATGAAATTTCTTTGGCCGCCTTAGAACACATATAAGCCTGGTTGAATCACTATGACTTTTTTTGACAGCCTTAGAACACATATATGCATGATTGAATCACTATGGAACTTTTTGGACAACCTTAAAACACACATATGCTTAATTGAATCACTATGAAATTGTTTTCACAGCATTAGAACACATATATGCATGATTGAATCACTATAAATTTTTTTTTACAGCATTAAAAACATATATGCATGATTGAATCACTAAGGAATATTTTTGACAGCGTTAGAACACATATCTGCATTATTGAATAACTATGAAATTTTTTTGACAGCCTTAGAACACATATATGCATGATTGAATCACTATGAATTTTTTTTGACAGCCTTGGAACACGTATATGCATAATTGAAGCACTATAATTTTTTTTTGACAACCATAAAACACATATATGCATGATGGAATCACTATGAATTTTTTTGACAGCCTTAAAATACATATATGCATGATTGAATCAATACTTTTTTTTTTTGACATTCTTACAACACATATATGCATGATGGAATCACTATAATTTTTTTTTTGACAGCCAGAGATCACATATATTCATGATTGAATCACAATAAATTTTTTTCATGAGATAAATCGTGACTTCATGCGCAAGATTCAAAAGAAAGAAATTGCAGAGGCTTTGAAGAAAATGAAATCAAGAAGGACAGTTGGCCCAGATGGTATACCTATCGAGGCTTGGAAATGCTTGTGAGAGAAAGGTTTAGAATGGTTGACAAATCTTTTTAACTTGATTTGGCAAACAAATAAGATGCCTAATGAGTGGAGGAAGAGTACTTTGGTGCCTTTATATAAGAATAAGGGTGATATACAAGATTGCACAAACTATCATGGTATAAAACTCATGAGTCATACTATGAAACTTTGGGAGAGGGTGATTGAGTCTAGGTTGAGGAAGGTTGTCATGATATCGAAGAATCAATTTGGTTTTATGCCTGGAAGATCAACTATGGAAGCTATACATCTTCTTAGACAACTTATTGAAAGATATAGAGAGAGGAACAAAGATTTGCATATGGTTTTTATTGATTTAGAGAAGGCATACGATAGAGTACCTAGGGACGTTCTCTGGTGGACAATGATGAAGAAAGGTGTTTCTCTCAAGTACATTAGTATAATTAAAGATATGTATGAAGGAGTAGTAACCAATGTCCGCACTTGTGGAGGGGTGACAACCAATTTTTCGATAACGGTTGGGTTACATCAAGGATTTGCTTTAAGCCCTTTCCTATTTGCGATAGTGATGGATGAGCTTACGAGATCAATTCAAGAAAATGTACCGTGGTGTATGTTGTTTGCTGATGATATTGTTTTGATTGATGAGTCTAGAGCTGGGGTTAATGCTAAGTTAGAATTATGGAGACAGACATTGGAAGCTAGAGGTTTTAAGTTGAGTAAGAGTAAGACTGAATATATGGAATGTCGGTTTAGTAAGCAACGAAGTAGTGATGGGAGTGTAGTGAAGCTTGGTGAGCAAAAAATACCGGTGAATGATTATTTCAAATATTTGGGATCCATCATTCAAAAGTATGGAGAAATTGATGGAGATGTAAATCATAGGATAAAGGTTGGGTGGATGAAATGGAAAAGTGCAACTGGAGTGCTGTGCGATCATAGAATGCCATTGCAGCTGAAGGGAAAGTTTTATAGGACGACTATTAGACCCGCTTTACTATATGGTACGGAATGTTGGGCTGCCAAGAGACATCATATTCAAAAAATGAGTGTAGCTGAGATGCGGATGCTTAGATGGATGTGTGGAAATACAATAAAAGATAAGATTCGAAACGAGGAGATACGTAAGAAGGTAGGTGTTGCACCCATTGAAAATAAGATGCAAGAGAATCGTTTACGGTGGTTTGGACATATTCGGCGAAGGCCTAATGATGCTCCAGTTAGAAGGTTGGAGAAATGGGAAAATATATTAGTTAAAAGAGGTCGGGGTAGGCCTAGGAAGACTTGAATGGAGATGATAGGAAAGGATATGAATGCTTTGAACCTCACCGAGGACATGGCATTGGATAGAAATGCTTGGAGGAAAAGGATTCATGTGGAAGACCCAAAATGATTTTCTTTTTTTGGTTCATATCGCTGACCCCAATTGTTTTGGGATGAAGGCGTAGTTGTTGTTGTTGTTGTTGTTGTTAGCATTAGAACACATATATGCATAATTGAATCACTATAAAAAAAATTTGACAACATAGAATCACTATGAAATTTCTTTGACAACCTTAGAACACATATATGCACCATTAAATCACTATGAAATTTTTTTGATATCCTTAGAACACATACGTGCTTGATTGAATCACTATAAAATATTTTTGACAGCATTAGAACACTTACGAGGATGATAGATTCATTATAAAAACTTTTTGATAGCCTTAGGACATATATATGCACAATTGAATCACTATGAATTTTTTTTATAGCCATAAAACACATATATGCATGATTGAATCACTATGAAACTTTTTTGACCACCTTAGAACACATATATGAAAGATGGAATCACTATGAAATTTTTTGGAAACCCTAAAACACATATATGTATGATTGAATCACTATGATTTTTTTTTGACAACCTTAGAACAAATATATGCATGATTGAATTACTACAAAATTTTTTGGCAGCGTTAGAACACATATATGTATGATGGATTCACTATGAAATTTTTTTGACAGCCTGAGATCACATATACGCATGATTGAATCACTATGAAGTTTTTTTAAAAACCTTAGAACACATATCTGCATGATTGAATCACCATGAATTTTTTTTACAGTCTTAGAACATATATATGCATGATTCAATCACTATGAATTTTTTTTGACAGCTTTAAAACACATATATGCATGATTCAATCACTATGATTTTTTTTTGACAGCCTTAGAACACATATATGAACGATTTAATCACTATGAAATTTTTTTGACAGCCTTAGAACACATATATGCATGATTGAATGACTATGAATTTATTTTGACAGCCTTAGAACACATATATGCATAATTAAAAAACTATAATATTTTTTTGACAACCATAGAACACATATATGCATGATGGAATCACTATGATTTTTTTTGACAACCTAAAAACACATATATGCATGATTGAATCACTATAATTTTTTTTTGAAATTCTTACAACACATATATGCATGATGGAATCACTATAAATTTTTTTTGACAGCCTTAGAACACATATATGAATAATTGAAGCACTATAAAAAAAATTTGACAACCATAGAACACATATATGCATGATGAAATCACTATGATTTTTTTTTACAGCCTTAAAACACATATATGCATGATTGAATCACTACAATTTTTTTTGACATTCTTACAACACATATATGAATGCTGGAATCACTATGAAAGTTTTTGGACATGCAGAGATCAGATATATTCATGATTGAATCACTATAAATTTTTTTTGATAGCTCTTGAACACATAAATGCATGATGGAATCACTATGAAAATTTTTGGACAGTCTTAAAACACATATATGTATGATTGAATCACTATGAATTTTTTTTGACAACCTTAGAACACATATATTCATGATGGAATCACTACCAATTTTTTTTGACAGCCATAGAGCACATATATGCATGATCGAATCACTATGAAATTTTTTTGAGAGCCTGAGATCACATATATTCAAGATTGAATCACTATGAATTTTTTTTGGCTGCCTTAAAACATATTTGCTTGATTGAATCACTATGAAATTTTTTTGACAGCCTTATTACATATATCTGCATGATTGAATAACTATGATTTTTTTTTACAGCCTTTGAACACATATCTGCATGATTGAATCACTATGAAAATTTTTTGACAGCCTTATAACACTTATGTGCATGACTGAATCAGTATGAATTTTTTTTGAAAGCCTTGGAACACATATATGCATGATTGAATCACTATAACATTTTTTTGACAGCGTTAGAACACATATATGCACGATTGAATCACAACAAAAGTTTTTTGACCAGCTTAGAACACATATATGCAAGATTGAATAACTATAAAATTTTTTTGACAGCATTAGAACATATTTATGTACGATTGAATCACTATAAAATTTTGTTGACAACCTTAGAACACATATCTACATGATTAAATCACTAGAAATTTTTTTCGAGAGCCATTGAACACATATCTGCATGAATGAATCACTATGAAATTTTTGACAGCCTTAGAACAAATATATTCAAGATATCTCCACTATGAAATTTTTTTGACAGCCTTAGCGAACATATGTGCATGATTGAATCACTATAATTTTTTTTTTGACAGCATTAGAACACATATATGCCTGATTGAATCACTATAATATTTAGTTGACAACCTTAGATCACATATATGCATGATTGAATCACTCTGAATTTTTTTTCACATCCTTAGAACACATATATGCATAATTGAGTCACTATGAATTTTTCTTGACAGCTTTAGAACAAATATCTGCATGATTGAATCACTATGAATTTTTTTTGGACGCCTTAGAACACATATATGCCTGATTTAATCACTATGATTTTTTTTGACAGCCTTAGGACACATATATTCATGATTGAATCACTATGGAATTTTTTAGACAACCTTAAAACACAGATATGCATGATTGAATCACTATGGATTTTTTTTTACAGCATTAGAACACATATATGCATGATTGAATCTCTATAAAAAAAATTTGACAGCATTGAAAAACATAAATGCATGATTGAATCACTAAGGAATTTTTTTGACAGCGTTAGAACACATATCTGCATTATTGAATAACTATGAAAAATTTTTGGCAGCCTTAGAACACATATATGCATGATTGAATCACTATGAAATTTTTTTGACAGCCTTGGAACACGTATATGCATAATTGAATCACTATAAAAAATTTTGCAACCATAAAACACATATGCATGATGGAATCACTATGAATTTTTTTGACAGCCTTAAAACACATATATGCATGATTGAATCAATACAATTTTTTTATGACATTCTTACAACACATATATGCATGATGGAATCACTATAAAAATTTTCTGACAGCCAAAGATCACATATATTCATGATTGAATCACTATAAATTTTTTTTGACGGCATTAGAACACATATATGCATGATTGAATTGCTGTAAAAAAAATTTGACAACATAGAATCACTATGAAATTTCTTTGATAGTGTTAGAACACATATATGCACCATTGAATCACTATAAATTTTTTTTGATATCCTTAGAACACATACATGCTTGATTGAATCACTATAAAATATTTTTGACAACATTAGAACACTTATGATAATGATAGAATCATTATAAAAACTTTTTGATAGCCTTAGGACATATATATGCATAATTGAATTACTATGATTTTTTTTTTAGCCATAAAACACATATATGCATGATTGAATCACTATGATACTTTTTTGACAGCCTTAGAACACATATATGCAAGATGGAATCACTATGAAATTTTTTGGATAGCCCTATTACACATATATGTATGATTGAATCACTATGAATTTTTTTTTACAACCTTAGAACACATATATGCATGATGGAATCACTTTGATTTTTTTTTTGAAATCCATAAAACACATATATGTATGATTGAATCACTACAATTTTTTTTTGACAGATATAGAGCACATATGTGCATGATCGAATCACTATGAAATTTTATTGACAGTCTGAGGTCACATATATTCAAGATTGAATCACATATATTCAAGTTAACATATATTTGTGATTGAATCACTGAAATTTTTTTGACAGCCTTAGAAAACGTATCTGCATGATTGAATCACTATGAAATTTATTTGACAACCTCAAAAGACATATATGCATGATTGAATCACAATGATTTTTTTTTGACAGCCATAGAACACATATCTGCGTGATTGAATTACTATGAATTTTTTTTTACCACCTCACAACTAATATATGCATGATTGAATCACTATAAAAAAATTTTGATAGCATTAGAACACATATATGCATAATTGAATCACTAAAATATTTTTTTAACAACCTTAGAACACATATATGCATGATGGAATAACTCTGAAATTTTTTTGACAGCCTTAAAACACATATATCCATGATTGAATCATTATGAATTTTTTTTGACAACGTTAGAACACATATATGCATGATTGGGTCACTATGAATTTTTTTTGACAGCCAGAGATCACATTTATGCCTGATTGAATCTCTATGAAATTTTTTTACTGAATCACTATGAAATTTGTTTGACAACGTTAAAACACCTAAATTCATGATTGAATAACTATGATTTTTTTTTACAGCCTTAGAACACATATATGCATGATTGAATCACTACAAATTTTTTTTGACTGCCTTAGAACACATATATGCATGATGGAATCACTACGATAATTTTTTGACAGCCTGAGATCACATATATACATGATTGAATCACTAAGATAATTTTTTGATAGCCTTAGAACACATATCTCCATGATTAAATCACTATGAATTTTTTTTGACAACCTTATAACAAATATATGCATGATTGAATCACTATGAGATTTTTTTGATAGCCTTAGAGCAGATATATGCATGATTGTATCACTATAAAAGTTTTTTGACACCCTTAGAACACATATATGCATGATGGAATCACTACGACAATTTTTTGACAGCCTAAGATCACATATTTTCATGATTGAATCACTATGAGATTTTTTTGACCGCCTTAGAACACATATATGCATGATTGAATCACTATGAATTTTTTCTATAGCCATAAAACACATACATGCTTGATTAAATCGCTATAAAATATTTTTGACAGCATTAGAACACTTTTGAGAATGATAGAATCATTATAAAAACTTTTTGATAGCCTTAGGACATATATATGCATGATTGAATCACTATGAAATTTTTTTAATAGCCTTAAAACACATATATGCATGATTGAATCACTGTGACTTTTTTTTGACAGCATTATAACATATATATGCATGATTGAATCACTATAAAAAAAAATTGACCGCACTGAAAAACTTATTTGCATGATTGAGTCACTTTGAAATTTTTTTGACAGCCTTAGAACACATATCTGCATGATTGAATCACTATGAAAATTTTTTGACAGCCTTAGAGCACGTATATGCATGGTTGAATCACTATGAATTTTTTTTGACAGCCTTAGAACACATATCTGTATGATTGAATCACTATAAATTTTTTTTGACAACCTTAGAACACATATATGCATGATTGAATCACTATAAAAATTTTTTAGAGCTTTAAACGCATATGTGCATGATTGAATCACTACGGATTTTTTTTTACAGCCTTAGAACACATATATGCATGATTAAATCACTATAAATTTTTTATGACAGCCTTAGAACACATATTTGAATGATTCAATCTCTACGAATTTTTTTTGACAGCCTTAGAACACAAATATGCATGATGGAATCACTAAGAAATTTGTTTGACAGCCTGAGTTGACATATGTGAATGATTGAATCACTGTAAACTTTTTTTAACAGCATTAGAAAACATATCTGCATGATTGAATCACTATGAATTTTTTTTTACAGCCTCAGAAGACATATGTGCGTGATTGAATCACTATGAATTTTTTTTGGCAGCCATAGAACACATATCTGCATGATTGAATCACTACGAAATTTTTTTGACAGCCTCAAAACTCATATATGCATGATTGAATCACAATAAAAAAAAAATTGATAGCATTGAAAAACTTATATGCATGATTGAATCACTAAGAATTTTTTTTAAGTGCCTTAGAACACATATCGGCATGATTGAATCAATATGAAATTTTTTTGACAGCCTTAGAACACGTATATGCATGGTTGAATCACTATGAAATTTTTTTGACAGCCTTAGAACACATATCTGCATGATTGAATCACTATAAAAAAATTTTGACAACCTTAGAACACATATATGCATGATTGAATCACTACAATTTTTTTTTTACAGCCTTAAAACACATATATGCCTCATTGAATCACTATGGAATTTTTTTGACAGCCTTAGAACACATATATGCATGATTAAATCACTATAAATTTTTTATGACAGCCTTAGAACACATATTTGAATGATTCAATCACTACAACTTTTTTTTGACAGCCTTAGAACACATATACGCATGATGGAATCACTATCTATTTTTTTATACAGCCTGAGTTAACATATATGATGATTGAGTCACTGTGAAATTGTTTTGACGGCCTTAGAAAACATATCTGCTTGATTGAATCACTACGAATTTTTTTTTACTGCCTCAGAAGACATATATGCATGATTGAATCACTATGAAATTTTTTTGACAGCCATAGAACACATATCTGCATGATTGAATCACTATGAAAATTTTTTGACAGCCTTAGAGCACGTATATGCATGGTTGAATCACTATGAATTTTTTTTGACAGCCTTAGAACACATATCTGTATGATTGAATCACTATAAATTTTTTTTGACAACCTTAGAACACATATATGCATGATTGAATCACTATAAAAATTTTTTAGAGCTTTAAACGCATATGTGCATGATTGAATCACTACGGATTTTTTTTTACAGCCTTAGAACACATATATGCATGATTAAATCACTATAAATTTTTTATGACAGCCTTAGAACACATATTTGAATGATTCAATCTCTACGAATTTTTTTTGACAGCCTTAGAACACAAATATGCATGATGGAATCACTAAGAAATTTGTTTGACAGCCTGAGTTGACATATGTGAATGATTGAATCACTGTAAACTTTTTTTAACAGCATTAGAAAACATATCTGCATGATTGAATCACTATGAATTTTTTTTTACAGCCTCAGAAGACATATGTGCGTGATTGAATCACTATGAATTTTTTTTGGCAGCCATAGAACACATATCTGCATGATTGAATCACTACGAAATTTTTTTGACAGCCTCAAAACTCATATATGCATGATTGAATCACAATAAAAAAAAAATTGATAGCATTGAAAAACTTATATGCATGATTGAATCACTAAGAATTTTTTTTAAGTGCCTTAGAACACATATCGGCATGATTGAATCAATATGAAATTTTTTTGACAGCCTTAGAACACGTATATGCATGGTTGAATCACTATGAAATTTTTTTGACAGCCTTAGAACACATATCTGCATGATTGAATCACTATAAAAAAATTTTGACAACCTTAGAACACATATATGCATGATTGAATCACTACAATTTTTTTTTTACAGCCTTAAAACACATATATGCCTCATTGAATCACTATGGAATTTTTTTGACAGCCTTAGAACACATATATGCATGATTAAATCACTATAAATTTTTTATGACAGCCTTAGAACACATATTTGAATGATTCAATCACTACAACTTTTTTTTGACAGCCTTAGAACACATATACGCATGATGGAATCACTATCTATTTTTTTATACAGCCTGAGTTAACATATATGATGATTGAGTCACTGTGAAATTGTTTTGACGGCCTTAGAAAACATATCTGCTTGATTGAATCACTACGAATTTTTTTTTACTGCCTCAGAAGACATATATGCATGATTGAATCACTATGAAATTTTTTTGACAGCCATAGAACACATATCTACATGATTGAGTCACTATGAAATTTTTTTGATAGCCTCAGAACTCATATATGCATGATTAAATCACTATAAAAAAAATATGACAGCCTTAGAACACATATATGCATAATTGAATCACTATAAATTTTTTTTTACAACCTTAGAACACATATATGCATGATGGAATCACTATGAATTTTTTTTTACAGCCTTAAAACACATATATGCATGATTGAATCACTATGAATATTTTTTTACAGCCTTAAAACACATATATGCTTGATTGAATCACTATGAATTTTTTTTGACAACCAAAGATCACATATATGACTGAATGAATCACTAAGAAATTTTTTTACTGAATCACTCTAAATTTTTTTTGACAACGTTAGAATAGAAAAATGCATGATTAAATAATTATGATTTTTTTTTACATCCTTAGAACACATATATGCATGATTTAATCACTACAAATTTTTTTTTGACAACCTTAGAACACATATATGCATGATAGAACCACTATGACAAGTTTTTGACAACTTGAGATCACATATATACACGATTGAATCACTATGACAATTTTTTGATAGCCTTAGAACACATATCTCCATGTTTAAATCACTATGAATTTTTTTTTACAGCCTTAAAACACATATATGCATGATTGAATCACTATGAAATTTTTTTCATAGTCGAAGAACTCAAATATGCTTGATTGAATCACTATAAAACTTTTTTGATAGGCTTAGAACACATATATGCATAATTGAATCACTTTAAAAAAATTTTGACAAACTTAGAATACATATAAGCATGATGTAATCACTATGAAATTTTTTTGACAGCGTTAAAACACATATACGCATGATTGAATCACTATGATTTTTTTTTTACAACGTTAGAACACATATATGCATGAATGAGTCACTATGAAATTTTTTTGACATCTTGACATCACATATATGCCACATTGAATCACTATGAAACTTTTTTGACATCCTTATGAAATTTCTTTGACAATGTTAAAACACATGTATGCATGATTGAGGCACTATGAATTTTTTTTTATTGCCTTAGAAAAATATATGCATGATTGAATCATTATGATTTTTTTTTTACAGCCCTAGAACACATATATGCATGATGGAATGACTGTGACAAATTTTTTACAGCCTGAGATCAAATATATGAATGGTTGATTCACTATGAGATTTTTTTGACAGCCTTAGAACACATATCTGCATGATTGAATCACTTTAAAAAAATTTTGATAGGGTTAGAGCACATATATGCATGATTGAATCACTATTAAAATGTTTTGATAGCCTTAGTACATATATATGCATGATTGAATCACTATGAAATTTATTTGTCGGGGTTAGAACACATACGCACGATTGAATCACTATAAATTTTTTTTGACATCCTTAGAACACATATACGCTTGATTGAATCATAGTAAAATATTTTTGACAACATTATAACACATATATGCATGACAAAATCAATATTAAAACTTTTTGATAGCCTCAGAACACACATATGCATGATTGAGTCACTATAAAATTTGTTTGACAGACTTAGAACACAAATGCATGATTGAATCACTATGAATTTTTTTAACAACCTTAGAACACATGTGTGCATGATAGAATCACCATGAAATTTTTTGGCCAGCCTATGAACAAATATATGTCGGATGGAAGCACTACAATTTTTTTTTACAACATTATAAGAAATATATGCATGATTGAATCATTATGACTTTTTTTTGCCAATGTTAGAACACATAGATGCATGATTGAGTCACTATGAATTTTTGTAGACAGCCTTAGAACAAATATATGCATGATTGAATCTCTACAAATTTTTTTTGACAACCTTAGAACACATATATGCAAGACGGAATCACTATAAATTTTTTTTGAGAGCCTTAGAACATATATATGCATGATTGAAACAGTATGAATTTTTTTGATAGCCTTAGAACACATATATGCATGATTGAATCACTACAAAAATTTTTGTATAGCATTAGAACACATATATGTAGGATTGAATCACTGGAACTTTTTTTGACAGCATTACAGAATCACTATAAAATTTTGTTGACAACCTTAGAACACATATCTACATGATTGAATCACAATGAATTTGTTTTCACAGACTTAGAACATATATCTGCATGATTGAATCAAAATGAAATTTTTTTGACAGACTAAGAAGATATAAATGCAAGATTGAAACACTATGCAGTTTTTTTGACAGCCTTTGAACACAAATATGCATGATTGAATCACTATGAATTTTTTTTGACAGCCTTGGAACACATGTATGCATGATTTAATCACTATGATTTTTTTTGACAGCCTTAGAACACATATATGCATGATGGAATCACTATGAAATTTTTTTGACAGCCCTAAAACACATATATTCATGATTGAATCACTATTAAATTTTATTGACAGCCTTAGAACACATATATGCATGTTGGAAACACTATGAAATTTTCTTGAGAACATGAGATCACATATATACATGATTGAATCATTATGAAATTTTTTTAAAAGCCATGTTACACATATCTGCATGATTGAATCACTATGAATTTTTTTTGACGGCCATAGACCATATATAAGCATGATTGAATCACTATGATTTTTTTTGGACAGCCTTAGAACAAATATCTGCAGGATTGAATCACTATGAAATTTTTTGGACAGCCTAAGAACACATATATTCATGATTGAACCACTATAAAAAAAATTTAACAGCCTTAGAACACATATACGCATAATTGAATCACTATAAATTTTTTTTGACCACCTTAAAACACATATCTGCATGATTGAATCACTATGAATTTTTTTGACAGCCTTGGATGATATAAATGCAAGATTGAAGCACTGTGAAATTTTTTTGACAGCCTTTGAACACTTAAATGCATGATTGAATCACTATGATTTTTTTTTACAGCCTTGGTACACATATATGCATGATTTAAACACTAGAATTTTTTTTGACAGCCTTAGAACACATATATGCACGATTGAATCACTATGAATTTTTTTTGATAGCCTTAGAACACATATACGCTTGATTGAATCACTATAAAATATTTTTGACAGCATTTGAACACATAAATGCATGTTTGAATCATTATAAAAAAAAATTGATACCCTTAGAACACATATATTCATGATTGAAACACTATACATTTTTTTGACAGCCTTAGAACACATATGTGCATGATTGAATCACTATGAAATTTTTTTGACAGCCTTGGAACCCATATATGCATGATTGAATCACTATAACATTTTTTTGACAGCCTTAGAACATATATATGCATTTTTAAACCACTATGAATTTTTTTTGACAGCCTCAGAATAGATATATGCCTGATTGAATCACTAAATTTTTTTTACAACATTAAAACCCATTTATGCATGATTGAATCACTAGAATTTTTTTTTGACACCCTTAGAAGACACATCTTCATGATGGAATCACTATGAAATTTTTTTGACAGACTTAGAACACATATCTACATGATTAAAACACTATGAAATTTTTTTGACTGCCATAGAACATATATATACAAGATTGAATCACCATGATTTTTTTTTTGACAGCCTTTGAACAGATATACGTATGATTGAATCACTATGAAATTCTTTTGACAACCTAGAACACATATATGCATGATGGATTCACTTTGAAATTTTATTCACAACCTTAGATCACATATCTGCAAGATGGAATCACAATGAAATTTTTTTGACACCTTTAGAACACATATCTGCAAGATTGAATCACTATGAATTTTTTTTCATAGCCTTAGAACATATATATGCATGATTGAATCAATATAAATTTTTTTTGACAACATTAGAACACATATATGCATGATTCAATCACTACGTATTTTTTTTACCGCTTTCGAACACATATATGCATGATGGAATCACTATGATTTTTTTTTCACAGCCTTAAATCACATATATGCATGATTGAATCACTGTGAATTTTTTTTGTCAGCATTAGAAAACATATACGCATGATTGAATCACTATAAAATATTATTGACAACCTTGGAACAAACATCTGTATTATTGAATCACTATGAAAATTTTTTAATAGCCTTAGAACAAATATTTGCATGATTGAATTACTACGATTTTTTTTTGACATTGTTAAGACACATATATGCATGATTGAGTCACTATGAAAATTTTTTTGAGCCTTAGAACACATATATGCATAATTGAATCACTACGGCATTTTTTTGATAACCTGAGATCACATATATGCATGATTGGATCACTATAAAAAAATTTTGACAGCACACATATGCATGATTGAATTGCTATGAAATTTTTTTGACAGCCTTCGAACACACATATGAAAGATTGAAACACTACAAAATTTTTTTTACAGCCTTACAACACATATATGCATGATTGAATCACTACAAATTTTTTTTGACAGCCTTAGAACACATATATGCATGTTTTAATCACTACAAAGTTTTTTTGACAACCTTAGAACACATATATGCATGATGTAATCACTACAATTTTTTTTTGACAGCCTCAAAACACATATATGCATGATTGAATCACTATAAATTTTTTTTGACAGCCTTAGAACCCATATATGCATGATTGAATCACTATAACATTTTTTTGACAGCCTTAGAACATATATATGCATTTTTGGACCACTATGAATTTATTTTAACAGCCTTAGAATACATATATGCATGACTGAATCACTAAAATTTATTTTTTACAACATTAGAACATATTTATGCATGATTGAATCACTAGAATTTTTTTTGAAAACCTTAGAACACATATCTTCATGATGGAATCTCTATGATTTTTTTTGACAGACTTAGAACACATATCTACATGATTGAATCACTATGAATTTTTCTTGACTGCCATAAAACATATATATGCACGATTGAATCACCATGATTTATTTTTTGACAGCCTTAGAACACATATATGTATGATTGAATCACTATGAAATTCTTTTGACAACCTTAGAACACATATATGCATGATGGATTCACAATGAAATTTTGTTCTCAACCTAAGAACACATATCTGCATGATGGATTCATAATGAAATTTTTTTGACACACTTAGAACATATATCTGCAAGATTGAATCTCTATGATTTTTTTTTGACAGCTTTAGAACACATATATGCTTGATTGAATCACTATGAATTTTTTTTGACATCATTAGAATACATATATGCATGATTCAATCACTACGATTTTTTTTTATTGCTTTAGAACACATATATGATGATTGAATCACTATGATTTTTTTTTACAGCATTAGAACACATATACGTATGATTGAATAACTATAAAATTTTGTTGACAACCTTGGAACACATGTCTCTATTATTGACAGCCTTAGAACACATATTTGCATTATTGAATCACTATGATTTTTTTTGATAGCCTTAGAACATATAAATGCAAGATTCAATCACTATGAAATTTTTTTCATAGCTTTAGAAGATATATATGCACGATTGAATAACTATGAAATTTTTTTGACAGTTTTAGTACACATATATGCATGATGGAATCACTATAAATTTTTTTTGACAGCATGAAAACACATACATGCATGATTGAATCACTATGAAATTTTTTTGACAGCCTTAGAACACATATATGCCTGATTGAATTACTATGAATTTTTTTAACCGCCTTAGAAGACATTTATGAAAGATTGAAACACAACAAAAAAATTTTGACAGCCTTACGAAACATACATGCATGATTGAATCACTACGATTTTTTTTTGACAGCCTTAGAACATATATATGCATGTTGGAATCACTACAATTTTTTTTTGACAGCCTTAGAACACATATATATGCATGATAGAGTCAAGATGAATTTTTTTTTATAGCCTTAGAACACATGTATGCCTGATTGAATCACTATGAAATTTTTTTGACAGCCTTAGAACACATATGCATGATTGAATAACAATCAAACTTTTTTAAAAACGTTAGAACACATATATGCAAGATTGAGTCACTTTGAAATTTTTTTGACAGCCTTAGAACACATATATGCTTGATTAAATCACTATGAATTTTTTTTTACAGCCTTAGAACACATATATGTAAGATTGATTTTTTTTTACAGCCTTAAAACGCATATACGCCTGATTGAATCACTATGAAATTTTTTGACAACCAGAAAATATATATATACGTGATTGAATCTGATTTTATTTTTTTTTGACAACATTAGAACACATAAATGCATGATTAAGTCACTATCAAATTTTTTTGGCAGCCTTAGAACACATGTATGCAAACTTGAATCACAATGAAATTTTTTTGACTGCCTTAAAACACATATATGCGTGATTGAAACACTATGAAATTTTTTTGAAAATGTTGGAACACATATATGCATGATTGAGTCATAATAAAAAAAATTTGACAGCCTTATAATACATATATTTCTGATTGAATCACTATGAATTTTTTTTGACAGACTTAGAACACATATATGCTTGATTGAATTATTAAAAAAAAATTTTGACAACGTTAGAACACATATGTGCATGATTGAGTCACGATGACATTTTTTGAAAGCCCTAGAACACATATATGCGTGACTGAATCACTATGAATTTTTTTTTACAATGTTAGAACACATATACGCGTGATTGTGTCACTATAAATTTGTTTGACAGCCTTCCAACACATATCTGGGTGATTAAATCACTATGAATTTTTTTTGACAGCCTTAGAACACATATATGCATGATAGAATCACTATGAAAATTTTTAGACAGCCTTAGAACACGTATATGCATGATTGAATCACTATGATTTTTTTTTTACAATATTAGAATATATATATGCATGATTGAGTCACTATGAAATTTTTTTGATAGCCTTAGATCACATGTCTGCCAGATTGAATCACTATGCATTTTTTTTTACAGCATTAGAACACATATGCATGATTGAATCACTATAATATTTTTTTACTAGCTTAGAACACATATATGCATGATAGAATCACTATGAAAATTTTTAGACAGCCTTAGAACACATATATGCATGATTGAATCACTATGATTTTTTTTTACAATGTTAGAATATATATATGCATGATTGAGTCACTATGAATTTTTTTTTATAGCCTTAGAACACATGTCTTCCAGATTGAATCACTATGAATTTTTTTTTAGAGCATTAGAATACATATGCATGATTGAATCACTATAATATTTTTTCTACTAGGTAAGAACATATATATGCATGATTGAGTCAATATGAATTTTTTTTTACAGCCTTAGAACACAATATTGCGTGATTGAATCAATGTGAAATTTTTTTGATAGCCTTAGAACACATATATATATGATTGATTTTTTTTTTTACTGTGTTGTAACACATATACGCATGATTGAATCACTATGAATTTTTTTGACACCCAGAGAACCCATATATGCATGATTGAATCACTAAGACTTTTTTTGACAGCATCAGAACACATACATGCATGATTAAGTCACTATGAATTTTTTTTTACAGCCTTAGAACACATGTATGCATGATGGAATGACTATGAAATTTTGTTGACAGCCATAGAACACATATACGCATGATTGAATCACAATAAATTTTTTTTGACAGCCTTAGAACATATATATGCATGATTGAATCACTGAGATTTTTTTTTACAACGTTAGAACACATATATGCAAGATTGAATCACAATAAATTTTTTTTGACAATGTTAGAATATATATATGCATGATTGAGTCACTATGAATTTTTTTTGACAGCCTTAGAACACATGTATGCATGATTGAATCACTATGAAATTTTTTGTACAGTCTTCGAAGAAATATATGCATGATTGAATCACTTTGAAAATTTGTTGACAACTTTAGAACACATATATGCATATTTTAGTCACTATAAAAAGTTTTTGACAACGTTAGAACACATAAATGCATGATTGAGTAACTATGAATTTTGTTTGACAACGTTAGAACACATATATGCATGATTGAATCACTATGATTTTTTTTTTGATAGCCTTAGAACACATATTCATGATTGAATCACAATGAATTTTTTTTGACAAACTTAAAACATATATATGCATGATTGAATCAATATGATTTTTTTTTGGACAACGTTGGAACACATATATGCATGATTGAGTCACTATGAAATTTTTTTGACTGCCTTAAAACAGATATATAAATGATTGAATCACTATAAAAAAAATTTGACAACGTTGGTACACATATATGCATCATTATGTCACTATGAAATTTTTTTAACTGCCTTAGAACACATATATGTGTAATTGTATCTCTATGATTTTTTTGACAGCCTTAAAATACATATATGCATGACTGAATTAATAAAAAAAAATCTTCACAACATTACAACACATATCTGCTTGATTGAATCACAATGACATTTTTTTGACAGCCTTAGAACACATATATGCATGATTGAATCACTATGATTTTTTTTTGACAATGTTAGAACACATATATGCATAATTGAGTCACGCTAAATTTTTTTTGATAGCCTCAGAACACATACATGCAGGATTGAATCACTATATATTTTTTTTTGATAGCCTTAGAACACATCTATGCCGAATTGATTCACTATGAAAATGTTATGACAGCCTTAGAACACATGTATGCATGATTGAATCACTATGAATATTTTTTGGTAACGTTAGAACACATATTTGCATGATTGAGTCACTATGAATTTTTTTTGACAGCCTTATAACACATATATGCATGATTGAATCACTATGAAATTTTTTTGACAGCCTTAGAACACGTATACGCATGATTGAATCACAATGAAATTTTTTTGACAGCCAGATAACACATATATGCGTGATTGAATCACTAAGAATTTTTTTTGACAATGTTAGAACACATATATGCATGATTGAGTCACTATGAAATTTTTTTAACAACTTTGGAACACATATCTGCGTGATTGAATCACTATGAAATTTTTTTGACAGTCTTAGAACACATGTATGCCTGATTGAATCACTATGACTATTTTTTGACAGCCTTAAAACATATTAATTCATTATTGAAATTTTTTTGACAGCCTTAGAACACATATATGCAAGATTGAATAACTATGATTTTTTTTTACAGCCTTAGAACACGTATATGCTTGATTGAATCACTTTGAATTTTTTTTAACATTACTAGAACATATATATGCATGATAGAGTCAAGATGAATTTTTTTGATAGCCTTAGAACACATGTATGCCTCATTGAATATCTATGAAATTTTTTTGACAGCCTTCGAACACATATGCATAATTGACTCACAATCAAACTTTTTTGAAAATGTTAGAACACATATATGCATGATTGAGTCACTTTGAATTATTTTTTACAGCCTTAGAACACATATATGCTTGGTTAAATCACTATAAAAATTTTTTACAGCCTTAGAACACACATATGTGAGATTTATTTTTTTTTGACAGCCTTAAAACGCATATACTCCTGATTGAATCACTATGAAATTTTTTTGACAACCAGAAAATATATATATGCGTGATTGAATCTGATTTTATTTTTTTTGACAACATTAGAACACATAAATGCATGATTAAGTCACTATCATTTTTTTTTGGCAGCCTTAGAACACATGTATGCAAACTTGAATCACAATGAAATTTTTTTGACAGCCTTAAAACACATATATGCGTGATTGAAACACAATGAATTTTTTTTGACAATGTTGGAAAACATATATGCATGATTGAGTCATAATTAATTTTTTTTGACAGCCTTATAACACAGATATTTCTGATTGAATCATTATGAATTTTTTTTGTCAGACTTAGAACACATATATGCCTGGTTGAATTATTATAATTTTTTTTTGACAACGTTAGAACACATCTGTGCATGATTGAGTCACGATGACATTTTTTGAAAGCCCTAGAACACATATATGCGTGATTGAATCACTATGAATTTTTTTTTACAATGTTAGAACACATAAATGCATGATTGAGTCACTATAAATTTGTTTGACAGCCTTACAACACATATTTGGGTGACTAAATCACTATGAAATTTTTTTGACAGCCTTAGAACACATATATGCATGATAGAATCACTATGAAAATTTTTAGACCGCCTTAGAACACGTATATGCATGATTGAATCACTATGATTTTTTTTTTACAATGTTAGAATATATATATGCATAATTGAGTCACTATGAATTTTTTTTGATAGCCTTAGAACACATGTCTGCCAGATTGAATCACTATGAATTTTTTTTTACAGCATTAGAACACATATGCATGATTGAATCACTATAACATTTTTTTACTAGGTTAGAACACATATATGCATGATAGAATCACTATGAAAAATTTTAGACAGCCTTAGAACACATATATGCATGATTGAATCACTATGATTTTTTTTTACAATGTTAGAATATATATGCATGATTGAGTCACTATGAATTTTTTTTTATAGCCTTAGAACACATGTCTGCCAGATTGAATCACTATGAATTTTTTTTTAGAGCATTAGAATAAATATGCATGATGGAATCACTATAATATTTTTTCTACTAGGTTAGAACATATATATGCATGATTGAGTCAATATGATCTTTTCTTTACAGCCTTAGAACACAATATTGCGTGATTGAATCAATGTGAAATTTTTTTGATAGCCTTAGAACACATATATGTATGATTGATTTTTTTTTACTGTGTTAGAACACATATACACATGATTGAATCACTATGATTTTTTTTGACACCCAGAGAACCCATATATGCATGATTGAATCGCTAAGACTTTTTTTGACAGCATCAGAACACATACATGCATGATTAAGTCACTATGAATTTTTTTTGACAGCCTTAGAACACATGTATGCATGATTGAATGACTATGAATTTTTTTTGACAGCCATAGAACACATATATGCATGATTGAATCACAATGAAATTTTTTTGACAGCCTTAGAACATATATATGCATGATTGAATCACTATGATTTTTTTTTTACAACGTTAGAACACATATATGCTTGATTGAGTCTCGATGAAATTTTTTTGACAGTCTTAGAACACATATATGCAAGATTGAATCACAGTAATTTTTTTTTGACAATGTTAGAATATATATATGCATGATTGAGTCACTATGAATTTTTTTTGACAGCCTTAGAACACATCTATGCATGATTGAATCACTATGAAATTTTTTGTACAGTCTTCGAAGAAATATATGCATGATTGAATCACTTTGAAAATTTGTTGACAACTTTAGAACACATATATGCATATTTTAGTCACTATAGAAATTTTTTGACAACGTTAGAACACATAAATGCATGATTGAGTAACTATGAATTTTGTTTGACAGCGTTAGAACTCATATATGCATGATTGAATCACTATGATTTTTTTTTGATAGCCTTAGAACACATATTCATGATTGAATCACAATGATTTTTTTTTGACAAACTTAGAACATATATATGCATGATTGAATCACTATGATTTTTTTTTTGGACAACGTTGGAACACATATATGCATGATTGAGTCACTATGAAATTTTTTTGACTGCCTTAAAACAGATATATAAATGATTGAATCACTATAAAAAAATTTTGACAACGTTGGTACACATATATGCATCATTGTGTCACTATGAAATTTTTTTAACTGCCTTAGAACACATATATGCGTAATTGTATCTCTGATTTTTTTGAGAGCCTTAAAACACATATATGCATGACTGAATTAATAAAAAAAATTCTTGACAACATTACAACACATATCTGCTTGATTGAATCACAATGACATTTTTTTGACAGCCTTAGAACACATATATGCATGATTGAATCACTATGATTTTTTTTTGACAATGTTAGAACACATTTATGCATGATTGAGTCACGCTGAATTTTTTTTGACAGCCTCAGAACACATACATGCATGATTGAATCTCTATATATTTTTTTTGATAGCCTTAGAACACATCTATGCCGAATTGATTCACTATGAAAATGTTATGACAGCCTTAGAACACATGTATGCATGATTGAATCACTATAATATTTTTTGGTAACGTTAGAACACATATTTGCATGATTGAGTCACTATGAATTTTTTTTGACAGCCTTATAACACATATATGCATGATTGAATCACTATGAAATTTTTTTGATAGCCTTAGAACATGTATACGCATGATTGACTCACAATGAAATTTTTTTGACAGCGAGATAACACATACATGCGTGATTGAATCATTATGAATTTTTTTTGACAATGTTATAACACATATAAGCATGATTGAGTCACTATGAATTTTTTTTAACAACTTTGGAACACATATCTGCGTGATTGAATCACTATGAAATTGTTTTGACAGTCTTAGAACACATGTATGCTGATTGAATCACTATGAATATTTTTTGACAACCTTAAAACACATTAATTCATGATTGAAATTTTTTTGACAGCCTTAGAACACATATATGCAAGATTGAATAACTATGATTTTTTTTTACAGTCATAGAACACGTATATGCTTGATTGAATCACTTTGAATTTTTTTTGACATTACTAGAACATATATATGCATGATAGAGTCAAGATGAATTTTTTTTGATAGCCTTAGAGCACATGTATGCCTGATTGAATCACTATGAAAATTTTTTGACAACCTTAGAACACATATGCATGATTGAATCACAATCAAACTTTTTTGAAAACGTTAATACACATATATGCATGATTGAGTCACTTTGAAATGTTTTTGACATTCTTAGAACACATATATACTTGATTAAATCACTATAAAAAAAAATTTACAGCCTTAGAACACACATATGTAAGATTGATTTTTTTTTTACAGCCTTAAAACGCATATACGCCTGATTGAATCACTATGAAATTTTTTTGACAACCAGAAAACATATATGTGCGGATTGAATCTGATTTTATTTTTTTTTGACAACATTAGAACACATAAATGCATGATTAAGTCACAATCAAATTTTTTTGTCAGCCTTAGAACACATGTATGCAAACTTGAATCACAATGAATTTTTTTTGACACCCTTAAAACACATATATGCGTGATTAAAACACTATGAATTTTTTTTGACAACGTTAGAACACATATATGCATGATTGAGTCATAATAAAAAAATTTTGCAGCCTTACAACACATATATTTCTGATTGAATCACTATGAATTTTTTTTGACAGACTTAAAACACATATATGCTTGATTGAATTATTATAAAAATTTTTTGACAATGTTAGAACACATATGTGCATGATTGAGTCACGATGAAATTTTTTGAAAGCCTTAGAACACATATATGCGTGATTGAATCACTATGATTTTTTTTTTACAATGTTAGAACACATATATGCATGATTGAGTCACTATAAATTTGTTTGACAGCCTTACAACACATATCTGGGTGATTAAATCACTATGAAATTTTTGTGATGGCCTTAAAACACATATATGCATGATAGAATCTCTATGAAAATTTTTAGACAGCCTTAGAACACGTATATGCACGATTGAATCACTATGATTTTTTTTTTATAATGTTAGAATATATATATGCATGATTGAATCACTATGAATTTTTTTTGATAGCCTTAGAACACATGTCTGCCAGATTGAATCACTATGAATTTTTTTTTACAGCATTAGAACACATATGCATGATTGAATCACTATAATAATTTTTTTACTAGATTAGAACATATATATGCGTGATTGAGTCAATATCAATTTTTTTTTACAGCCTTAGGACACAAATTTGCGTGATTGAATCAATGTGAATTTTTTTTGATAGCCTTAGAACACATATATGTAAGATTGAATTTTTTTTTACTGTGTTAGAACACATATACGCACGATTGAATCACTATGATTTTTTTTGACACCTAGAGAACCCATATATGCGTGATTGATTCACTATGAATTTTTTTGACAGCATCAGAACACATACATACATGATTAAGTCACTTTGAATTTTTTTTGACAGCCTTAGAACACACGTATGCATGATTGATTGGCTATGAATTTTTTTTGACAGCCATAGAACACATATACGCATGATTAAATCACAATGAAATTTTTTTGACAGCCTTAGAACACATATATGCATGATTGAATCACTATGATTTTTTTTTACAACGTTAGAACACATATATGCATGATTGAGTCACGATGATTTTTTTTTGACAGTTTTAGAACACATATATGCAAGATTGAATCACAATAAATTTTTTTTGACAATGGTAGAATACATATATGCATGATTGAGTCACTATGAATTTTTTTTGACAGCCTTAGAACACATGTATGCATGATTGAATCACTATGAAATTTTTTGGACAGTCTTCAAACAAATATATGCATGATTGAATCACTATGAAAATTTTTTGACAACTTTAGAACACATATATGCATATTTTAGTCACTATAAATTTTTTTTGACAACGTTAGAACACATATATGCATGATTGAGTCACTATGATTTTTTTTTACAGCGTTAGAACACATATATGCATGATTGAATCACTATGAAATTTTTTTTGATAGCCTTAGAACGCATATTCATGATTGAATCACAATGAAATTTTTTTGACAAACTTAGAACTTATATATGCATGATTGAATCACAATGATTTTTTTTTGTTCGACAACGTTGGAACACATATATGCATGATTGAGTCACTATGAAATTTTTTTGACTGCCTTAAAACAGATATAAAAATGATTGAATCACTATAAAGATTTTTAGACAATGTTGGTACATATATATGCATCATTGTGTCACTATGAAAAATTTTTAACTGCCTTAGAACACATATATGCGTAATTGTATCTTTATGATTTTTTTTTTACAGCCTTAAAACACATATATGCATGACTGAATTAATAAAAAAAATTCTTTACAACATTCAAACACATCTATGCTTGATTGAATAACAATGACATTTTTTTGACAACCTTAGAACACATATACGCATGATTGAATCACTATGAATTTTTTTTGACAACCTTAGAACACATAAATAAATGATTGATATTTTTTTGAGAGCCTAAGAACACTTATATGCATGATTAAATCTCTATGAAATTTTTTTGACAACCTTAAAAGACATATATACATGATTGAATCACTATGAAACTTTTTTGACAGCCTTAGAACAGATATACTCATGATTGAATCACTATGCAATTTTTTTGACAGCCTTAGAACACATAAATACATGATTGATATCTTTTTGACAGCGTTAGAACACATATATGCATGATTGAATCACTATAAAATTTTTTTTACAACGTTAGAACACTTATAAGCATGATTGAGTCACGATGAATTTTTTTTAACAGCCTTAGAACACATATATGCATGATTGAATCACTATGAAAATTTTTTTACAACATTAGAACACATATATGCATATTTTAGTCAATATAATTTTTTTTTGACTACGTTAGAACACATATATGCATGATTGAGTCACTATGAATTTTTTTTTACAGCGTTAGAACACATATATGCATGATTGAATCACTATGATTTTTTTTTTTGATAGCCTTAGAACACATATATGAATGATTGAATCACAATGAATTTTTTTTGACAAACTTAGTACATATATATACATGATTGAATCACTGATTTTTTTTTTTACAATGTTGGAACACATATATGTATGATTGAGTCACTATGAAATTTTTTTGACAGTCTTAAAACACATATATAAATGATTGAATCACTATAAAATTTTTTTGACAAGGTTGGTACACATATATGCATCATTGTGTCACTATAAATTTTTTTTAACTGCCTTAGGACCCATATATGCATAATTATATCTCTATGAATTTTTTTTGACAGCCTTAAAACATATATAGGCATGACTGATTTAATACAAAATTTTCTTGGCAACATTACAACACATATCTGTGTGATTAAATCACAATTACAATTTTTTGACAACGTTAGAACACATGTACGCATAATTGAATCACTATGAATTTTTTTTTACAGCATTAGAACACATAAATAAACGATTGATATTTTTTTGACAGCCCGAGAACACTTATATGCATGATTAAATCTCTATAAAAAAATTTTTGACAACCATAGTACACATATAAACATGGTTGAATCACTTTGAATATTTTTTGACTGGCATAGGACACATATATATTTATGATTGAATAAGTATGAAATTTTTGTCACAGCCTTAGAACACATATATGCCGCATTGAATCACTATAAAAAAATTTTGATAGCCTTAGAACACATATATGCCTGATTGAATCATAATGCAATTTTTTTGATATATGCATGACTGAATCACTATGAAATTTTTTTTGACAGCCTTAAAACACATATATGCATGTTTGAATCAGCATAAAATTTTCTTGACAATATTAGACAAGATATATGCGTGATTATTCCCCTATGAAATTTTTTTGACAGCCTTAAAACACATATATACATGATTGAATCACTATGAATTTTTTTTGACAGCCTTAGAACAGATATATTCATGATTGAATCACTATGCCATTTTTTTGAAAGCCTTAGAACACATAAATACATGATTTATATCTTTTTGACAGCCTTAGAACACATATACGCATGATTAAATCACAATGAAAATTTGTTGACAGCCTTAGAACACATATATGCTTGATTGAATCACTATGATTTTTTTTTTACAACGTTAGAACACATATATGCATGATTGAGTCACGATAAAATTTTTTTGACAGCCTTAGAACACATATATGCATGATTGAATCACAGTAAATTTTTTTTGACAATGTTAGAATACATATATGCATGATTGAGTCACTATGAAATTTTTTTTACAGCCTTAGAACACATGTATGCATGATTAAATCACAATGAAATTTTTTTGACAGTCTTCGAACAAATATATGCATAGTTGAATCTCTATGAAATTTTTTTGACAACATTGAAACACATATATGCATATTTTAGTCACTATAATTTTTTTTTGACAAGGTTAGAACACATATATGCATGATTGAGTCACTATGAAATTTTTTTGACAGCGTTAGAACACATATATGCATGATTGGATCACAATGAATTTTTTTTTTGATAGCCTTAGAACACATATATGCATGATTGAATCACAATGATTTTTTTTTGACAAACTTAGAACATATATATGCATGATTGAATCACTATGATTTTTTTTTGACAACGTTGGAACACATATATGCATGATTGAATCACTATAATTTTTTTTGACAACGTTGGTAAACATATACGCATCATTGTGTCACTATGAAATTTTTTTAACTGCCTTAGAACACATATATGCATAATTGTATCTCTATGAATTTTTTTTGACAGCCTTAAAACACATATATGCATGACTTAATTAATACAAAATTTTCTTGACAACATTACAACACATATCTGCTTGATTGAATCACAATGACATTTTTTTGACAGCCTTAGAACACATATACGCATGATTGAATCACTATGAATTTTTTTAGACAACCTTAGAACACATAAATAAATGATTGATATTTTTTTGACAGCCCGAGAACACTTATATGCATGATTAAATCTCTATAAAATGTTTTTGACAACCTTAGAACACATATATACATGATTGAATCACTTTGAATATTTTTTGACTGGCATAGGACACATATATATTTATGATTGAATAAGTAAGAATTTTTTTTCACAGCCTTAGAACACATATATGTCTCATTGAATCACTATAAAAAAAAATTTATCGCCTTAGAACACATATATGCCTGATTGAATCACTATGCAATTTTTTTGATATATGCATGATTGAATCACTATGAAAATTTTTTGACAGCCTTAAAACACATATATGCATGTTTGAATTAGCAAAAAATTTTCTTGACAACATTAGAACACATATATGCGTGATTGAATCCCTATGAAATTTTTTTACAGCCTTAGAACACATGTATGCTTGATTGAGTCACTATGAATTTTTTTTGACAGCCTTAGAACACATAAATGCATGATTGAATTTTTTTTTGATAGCCTTAGAACACATATATGCATGATTAAATCACTATGAAATTTTTTTGACAACCTCAGAACACATATATGCATGATTGACCAACTACAATTTTTTTTTTACAGCGTTAGAACACATATATGCATGATTGAATCACTATGAAATTTTTTGGCAGCCTTAAAACACATATATGCATGATTTAATCACTATGAATTTTTGTTTATAGCCTTACAATAGATATATTCATGATTGAATCACTATGCAATTTTTTTGACAGCCTTAGAACACATAAATACATGATTGATATCTTTTTGACAGCCTTAGAACACATGTATGCATGATTGAATCACTATGAAATTTTTTTGACAACCTTGGAACATATATACGCATGATTTAATCACTTTTTATATTTTTTGGCTGTCATAGGACACATATATGCATGACTGAATAACTGTGAAATTTTTTTGACAGCCTTAGAACACATATAAGCATGATTAAACAACTATGAATTTTTTTTTACAACCTTAGAATGCATATATGCATGATTGAACAACTATGAAATTTTTTTGACAGCCTTAGAATAGATACAACCTTAAAACTCATATATGCATGATTGAATCAATATGCAATTTTTGAAAAAATTTTGACAGCCTTAAAACACATATATGCATGTTTGAATTAGCACAAAATTTTCTTGACAACATTAGGACACATATATGCTTTATTGAATCCCTATGAATTTTTTTTGACAGCCTTAGAACACCTGTATGCTTGATTGAATCACTATGAATTTTTTTTGACAGCCTTAGAACACATAAATGCACGATTGAATTTTTTTTGATAGCCATAGAACACATGTATGCATGATTGAATCACTATGAAATTTTTTTGACAACCTTAGAACACATATATGCATGATTGAACAACTACAAAAATTTTTTTGACAGCCTTAGAACACATATATGCATTATTGAATTACTATGAAATTTTTTTGACAGCCTTAAAACACATATATACATGATTGAATCACTATGAATTTTTTTTTACAGCAATAGAACAAATATATTCATGATTGAATCACTATACAATTTTTTTGGCAGCCTTAGATCACATAAATACATGATTGATATCTTTTTGACAGCCTTAGAACACATGTATGCATGATTGAATCACTATGAAATTTTTTTGACAACCTTGGAACATATATATGCATGATTTAATCACTTTTAATATTTTTTGTCCTTCATAGGACACATATATGCATGACTGAATAACTATGAAATTTTTTTGATAGCCTTAGAACACATATAAGCATGATTAAACAACTATGAAATTTTTTTGACAGCCTTAGAATGCATATATGCATGATTGAACAACTATGAATTTTTTTTTACAGCCTTATAATAGATATATTCATGATTGAATCGCTATGAAATTTTTTTGACAGCCTTAAAACACATATATGCATGATTGAATCATTACAAAATTTTCTTGACAACCATGAAACACATAACTGCATGATTGAATCACTATGAATTTTTTTTGATAGCCTTAGAAGACGTATATGCATGATTGAATGTCTATTAAAATTTTTGGAAAGACTTCGAACACATATGTGCATGATTGAAATTTTTTTGACAGCCTTAGCACACATATAGGCCTAATTTAATCACTATGAATTTTTTTTTACAGCCATAGAATACATATATTTATGATTGAATCACTATAATTTGTTTTTACTACGTTAGAACATATATCTGCATGATTGAGTCAATATGAAATTTTTTCTACAGCCTTAGAACACAAATATGCATGACTGAATCACTATGAAATTTTTTTGACAGCCTTAGAACACATATATGCATGAATGAGTCACAATGAAATTTTTTGGACAACGTTAGAACACATATACGCATGATTGAGTCACTATGATTTTTTTTGGACAACCTTAGAACACATATATGCATGATTGAATCACTCTAAAATTTTTTTGAACAGCCTTAGAACACATGTATGCGTGATTGAGTAACTATGATTTTTTTTTACTGCCTTAGAACACTTATATGCATGATTGAATCACTACTATTTTTTTTTTCACAGCATTATAACACATATATGCATGACCAAATCACTATATTTTTTTTCTGACAACCTTAGATTACATAGATCCAAGATTGAATAACTAACAAATTTTTTTGACAGCCTTAAAAGACATATATGCATGATTGAATCACTATGATTTTTTTTTACAGCGTTAGAACATATACATGCATGATTGAGTAACTATAAATTTCTTTTGAAACCTTAGAACATATATATGCATAATTGAATCACTTTGAAAATTTTTTGACAGCCTTATAACACATATATTAATGATTGAGTCACTATGAAATTTTTTTGACAGCCTTAGAACACATATATGCATGATTGAATCACTACCAACTTTTTTTTCACAACATTATAACAAATATAGCATGACTAAATCACTATAAAAGTTTTCTGACAATGTTAGAAAACATATATGCATGATTTAATCACTATAAGATTTTTTGGACAGCCTTAGAACACATATATGCATGATTGATTCACTATGAAATTTTTTTGACAGCCTTATAACACATATGAATGATTGAGTCACTATGATTTTTTTTTTACAGCCTTAGAACACATATATGCATGATTGAATCACTACCAACTTTTTTTTTACAACATTATAACACATATAGCATGACTAAATCACTATAAAAGTTTTCTGACAATGTTAGAAAACATATATGCATGATTTAATCACTATAAGATTTTTTGGACAGCCTTAGAACACATATATGCATGATTGATTCACAATGATTTTTTTTTGACAATGTCAGAACACATATATGCATGATTGAGTCACTATGAATTTTTTTTTAAAGACTTAGAACTCATATATGCAATATTGAAATTGTTTTGACAGCCTTAGAGCACATGTATGCATGATTGAATCACTATGCTATTTATTTTCACAGCCTTAGAACATTTATATGCAAGATTGAATCACTATAAAAAAAATTTGAAATTGTTAGAACACGTATATGCATGATTGAGTCACTATGAAATTGTTTTGACAACCTTTGAACACATATATACATGATTGAATCACTATAAATTTTTTTTGAGAGCCTTAGAACACATATATTCAAGACTGAATCACTATAAATTTTTTTTGACAACATTATAGCATATATATGCATGATTGAGTCATTTTAAAAAAAAATTGGCAGACTTTAAACACATATATGAACGATTCAGTCACTATGAAATTTTTTTGATAGCCTTAGAACATATATATCCATGATAGAACCACTACAATTTTTTTTTCACAGCATTAGAACACATATATGCATTATTGAATCTCTATAAATTTTTTTTAACAACCTTTGATAACATATATGCAAGATTGAATCACTTTAAAAAAAATTTGATAGCCTTAGATCACATACATGCTTGATTGAACAACACATTTTTTTTGGCAACATTGAAAGCCTTAGAACACATATACACATGATTGAATCACTATAAATTTTTTTTACCGCCTTAGAACATATATATGCCAGATTGAATCACTATGAAAGTTTTATGACAACCTTAGGACATATATAAGCATTATTGAATTTTTTTTACAGCATTAGAACACATATATGCATGATTGAATCACTATAAATTTTTTTTGACAGCCTTAGAAGATATATATGCAAGACTGAGTCACTATAAATTTTTTTTGATATCCTTAGAACACATATATGCATGATTGAGTCACTATGAAATTTTTTGGATAGCCTTAGAACACATATATGCATAATTAAATTTTTTTTCACAACCTTAGAACACATATATGCATGATTGAATAAATATGAATTTTTTTTTACTCCCTTAGAACACATATGTGCATTATTGAATCACTATAATTTTTTTTTGACAACGTTAGAACACACACACACACACACACACACACATATATATATATATATATGATTAAGTCACTAACAAATTTTTTTGACATCCTTAAAACACATATATCCATGATTGAAACACTATGAAACTTTTTTACAGCCTTTGAACACATATATGCATGATTGAATCACTATGAAAATTTTTTGATGGCCTTATAACACTTATGTGCATGATTGAATCACTATGAATGTTTTTTGGACAACGTTAGAACACATATATGAATGATTGAATCACTATTAAATTTTTTTGATAGCCTTAGAACACAAATGTTAATGATTGAATCACTTTAAATTCTTTTTGACAACATTTGAACACATATATGCATGATTGAAGCACTATGAATTTTTTTTGACTGCCTTAGAACACATATATGCAAGATTGAGTCAATATAAAAAAAATTTGAGAGCCTTAGAACACAAATATACATGATTGAATCACTATGATTTTTTTTGGACAAACTTAGAACAGATATATGCATGATTGAATCACGATAATTTTTTTTTGACAACCTTAGGACACATATTTATGATTGAATCATGATGAATTTTTTTTTGACAACCTTAGGACACATATATGCAACATTGAATCCCAATGAAATTTTTTTGACAGCCTTATAACACATAAATATGTGATTGAATTGCTATGAATTTTTTTTCACTTCCTTAGAACACATATATGCACGATTAAATTGCTATCTAATTTTGATGACAACGTTAGAACACATATACGTATGATTGAGTCATTACGATTTTTTTTTTACAACGTTAGAACACATATATTTATGATTGAGTCACTAAGAAAATTTTCTTACTGCCTTGGAACACATATATGCATGATTGAATCACTATGATTTTTTTTTGACATCCTTAGAAGACGTACATGCATGATTAAGTCACTATGAAATTAATTTGATAGCCTTAGAATACATACATGCATGATTGAGTCACTATGAATTTTTTTTAACGCCTGAGAACATATATATGCCATATTGAAGCACTATGAAATTTTTGTGACAACCTTAGAACATATATATGCAGGATTGAAAATTTTTTGATAGTTTTAGAACACATATATGCATGATTGAATCACTATGAATTTTTTTTGACGGCCTTAAAAGATTTATATGCATGACTGAATCACTATAAAAAATTTTTGATAGCCTTAGAACACATATATGCATGATTGAGTCACTATCAAAATTTTTTGACAGCCTTAGAACACATATATGCATGATTGAAATTTTTTTGACTGCCTTAGAACTCATATATGCATGATTGAATAAATATGATTTTTTTTACTACCTTAGAACACCTATGTGCATTATTGAATCACTATAAATTTTTTTTTACTACGTTAGAACACACACACACACAGATATATATATATATATATGATTAAGTCACTAAGAAATTTTTTTGACATCCTTAAAACACATATATCCATGATTGAAACACTATGAATTTTTTTTGATAGACTTAGAACACATAGATGCACGATTGAATCACTATGAATTTTTTTTTATGGTCTTAGAACACTTATATGCATGATTGAATCACTATGAATTTTTTTTGACAATGTTAGAACACATATATGCATAATTGACTCATTATTAAATTTTTTTGATAGACTTAGAACGCATATGTTCATGATTGAATCACCTTAAATTCTTTTTTACAACATTAGAACACATATATGCATGATTAAAGCACAATGGATTTTTTTTTACTGCCTTAGAACACAAATATGCAAAATTGATTCAATATAAAAAAAATTTGAGAGCCTTAGAACACAGGTATGCATGATTGAATCACTATGATTTTTTTTTGACAAACTTAGAACACATATATGCATGATTGAATCATTATGAAATTTTTTTGACAGCCTTATAACACATATATATGTGATTAAATCGCTATATTTTTTTTTGACTTCCTTAGAACACATATATTCATGACTGAATTGCTATGTATTTTTGTTGACAAGGTTATAACACACATATGTTTGATTGAGTCATTACGATTTTTTTTGTAGAATGTTAGAACACATATATTTATGATTAAGTCACTATGAATTTTTTTTTACAACGTTAGAACACATATATGCATGATTAAATCACTATGAAATTTTTTTGATAGCCTTACAACACATATATGCCATATTGAATCTTTTTGACAGCCTTAGAATAGATATATTTGTGATTGAATCACTATGATTTTTTTTTTACGTCCTTAGAACACATATATGCAAGATTGAATCACTATGGAATTTTGTTGAGAACGTTAGAACACATATATGTATGATTGAGTCTCTACGATTTTTTTTTGACAATGTTAGAACACATATATTTATGATTGAGTCACTATGATTTTTTTTTTTACTGCCTTAGAACACATATATGCATAATTGAATCATTATTAATTTTTTCTGACACCCTTAGATCACATATATGCATGACTAAATTGTTATGAATTTTTTTCGACAATGTTACAACACATAGATCCATGATTGAGTCACTATGAAAATTTTTTGACAACCTTAGAAAAAATATATGCATGATTAAATTACTATGAAGAACACATATATGCAAGATTGAATCACTATGAAATTTTTTTGACAACCATAGAACACATATATGCATGATTGAATCACTATGATTTTTTTTTCACAACGTTAGAACATATATATGCATGAGTCATGATGAAATTTTTTTGACAGCCTTAGAATACATGGCTGCATGATTAAATCACTATAAATTTTTTTTGATAGCCTTAGAACACATTTATGCATGATTGAATCACTATTAATTTTTTTTGACAATGTTAGAACACATATATGCATGAATGAATCACTCTGAAATTCTTTTGACAGCCTTAGAAAATATATGTCTATGATTCAGTCACTATGAAATTTTTTTGACAGACTTAGAACACATATATGCATTATTGAATCAATTTGAAATTTTTTTGACAGCGTTAGAACACATATATGCATGATTGAGTCACTATGAAATATTTTTACTGTTTTAGAACTCATGTATGCATGATTGAATCACTATGATTTTTTTTTTATAGCCTTAGAACCCATTTATGCATGTTTGAATCACTGAGAAATTTTTTTGACAACGTTTGAACACTTATATGCATGATTGAGCATCTATGAAATTTTTTTGATAGCATTAGAAAACATATGTGCATGATTGAATCACTATGATTTTTTTTTGACAACCTTAGAACATATACATGCATGTTTGAAGTTTTTTTTACAGCATTAGAACACATATATGCATGATTGAATTACTATGATTTTTTTTTACAGCCTCAGAATACATATATACATTATTGAATCACAATGAAATTTTTTTGACAATGTTAGAACACATATATTCATGATTGAGTCTCTACGAATTTTTTTTGATAGCCTTAGAACACATATATGCATGATTGAATCACTATGAAATTTTTTTGACAGCCTTAGAAAACATATATATGTGATTGAATGAATATGAAATTTTTTTGACTGCCTTAGAACACATATATGCTTGATTGAATCACTATGAAATTTTTTTGACTGACTTAGAACACATATATGCTTGATTGAGTCACTATGAAATTTTTTTGACAGCCTTAGAACATATATATGTTTGATTGAAGCACTATAAATTATTTTTGACAGCCTTAGAACATATGTATGCTTGATTGAATCACTATAAATTTTTTTTACAGCCTTAGAACACATATATGCATGACTGAAATTTTTTTGATAGCCTTAGAACAAGTATTTGCACGATTGAATTTTTTTTGACAGCCTTAAAACACGTATAGGCATGATTGAATCACTATGACATTTTTTTAATAGCCTCAGAACACATATACACATGATTGAATCACTATGAAATTTGTTTGACAATGTTAGAATACATATATGCATGATTGAATCTCTATAAAAAAATTTTGACAGCCTTAGAACACATATATGCATGATTGAAATTTTTTTGACATTCTTTGAACACCTATATGCGTGAATGAATCACTATGAAATTTTTTTGATAGTCGTAGAACACATATGTGCATGATTGAATCACTATAAAATATTTTCGACAATGTTAGAACACATATATGCATGATTGAGTCACTATGAAATTTTTTACAGCATTAGAACACATATATGCATGATTGAAACATTGTGATTTTTTTTTGGCAGTCTTAGAACATATATATGCAAAATTGAATCACTATGAAATTTTTTTACAACACGATTGAGTCACTATGAATTTTTTTTACAACCTTAGAACACATCTATGCATGATTGAATCACTAAAAAATTTTTTGATAGCCTTACAACACGTATATGCTTGATTGAACCACTACAAATTTTTTTTTACTCTATTAGAACACATATATGCATGATTGAATCACTATAAAAAAAATTTGACAACCTTGGATTATATATATCCAAAATTGAATCAGTATCAAATTTTTTTACTACCTTAAAACACTTATATGCATGATTGAATCACTATCTAGTTTTTTGGACAGCCGTAGAACACATATATGCATGATTGAAATTTTTTGACAGCCTTAGAACACATATATGCATGATTTAAACACTGAAATTTTATTGACAGTCTTAGAATATATATATGCAAGATTGAATCACTATGAATTTTTTTTTAAAACGTTAGTACACATATAAGCATGATTGATTCACTATAAATTTTTTTTGACAATATGAAATTTTTTTGATAGCCTTAGAACACATATATGCATGATTGAGTCACTATAAAAATTTTTTGATAGCCTTAGAACACATATATGCATGATTGAATTTTTTTTGACAGTCTTAGAACACATATATAAATGATTGAATACTATGAATTTTATTTGACAGCCTTGGAACACATATATGAATGATTGAGTCACTATGAACTTTTTTTACAGCCTTAGAACACATATATGTGTGATTAAATCACCATCAAATTTTTTTGACAGCCTTGGAATACATATGTGCAAGATTGAATCACTAAAAAAAAAAAATTGACAACATTAGAACACATATATGCACGATTCAGTTACTATGAATTTTTTTTGTCAATGTTAGAACACATGTATGCATGATTGAGTCACAATAATTTTTTTTTGACAGCCATAGAACACATATATGCTTGACTAAATCATTATGAATTTTTTTTGACAGCTTTACAACACATATATGTATGATTGAATCGCTATAATTTTTTTTTGACAATGTTAAAATACTATATATGAATGATTGAGTCACAATGAAATTGAAATGTATATATATGTGTTCTCAGGGTGTCAAAAAAAAATTATAGTGATTCTGTCATGCATATATCTGTTCTAAGCCTATCAAAAAAAATTCATAGTGATTCAAGCATGCATATATGTGTTCTAAAGCAGTCAGAAAAATTTCATAGTGACTCAACCATGCATATACGTGTGCTAACTTTGTCAAAAAAAAAATCATAGTGATTCAATCATTTATATATGTGTTATAAGGTTGTCAAAAAAAATTCATAGTGATTCAATCATGCAGTTATATTTTCAAAAGTTGTCAAAAAAATTTCATAGTGATTTAATCATGCAGATATGTTTTCTAAGGTCGTTAAAAAAAATCGATAGTGATTTAATCTTGCATATATGAGTTCCAAGGCTGTCAAAAATTTTTTATTGTGATTCAATCACGCATATATGTGTTCTAATATTGTAAAAAATCATGTATATATGTGTTCTAAGGCTATCAATTTTTTTTTATAGTGATTCAATCATGCATATATGTGTTCTAAGGCTGTCAAAAAAAATTCAAAGTGATTCAATCATGCATATATGTGTTCTAAGGCTGTAAAAAAAAATCATTATGATTCAATAATGCGTATATGTGATCTTAGGCTGTAAAAAAAATTTTTTGGTGATTCCATCTTGCATATATGTGTTCTAAGGCTGTTAAAAAAAATTTAGTGATTAAATCATGCATATATGTGTTCTAAGGCTATTAAAAAAAATTTATACTTACTCAATCATGCATATATGTGTTCTAACGTTGTCAAAAAAATTTCATAGTGATTCAATCATGCATATATATGTTCTAAGGCTATCAAAAAAATTTATAGTGATTCAATCATGCATATATGTGTGCTAATGATGTGAAAAAAAAATTATTGTGCTTCAATCATGCATATATGTGTTATAAGATTGTCAAAAAAATTTATTGTGATTCAATCACGCATATATGTGTTCGGAGGCTATCAAAAAAAATTTGTAATGATTTAATCATGCATATATGTGTTCTAAGGCTCTCAAAAAAATTTCATAGTGATTCAATCATAAAGATTTGTGTTCTAAGGCTGTGAAAAAAAATTTCTAGTGATTCAATCATCCAGATATCTGATCTAAGGTTGTCAAAAAAAAATTATAGTGATTCAATCATGCATATGTGTGTTCTAAGGCTGTCAAAAAAATTTCATAGTGATTCAATCACGTAGATGTGTTCTAAGGTTGTCAACAAAATTTTATAGTAATTTAATCATGGAGACATGTCTTCTAAGGTTGTCAACAAAATTTTATAGTGATTCTATCATGCATATATGTTTTCTGAGGCTGCCAAAAAAAATTCATAGTGATTCAATAATGCATATATGTGTTCCAAGGCTGTCAAAAAAAATTATTGTGATCCAATCATGCAAATTTGTGTTCTAAAGCTGTCAAAAAAAATCATAGTGATTCAATCATGTATATATGTGTTCTAAGGTTGTCAAAAAAAATTCATAGTGATTCAATCATGAAGATATGTGTTGTAAGGCTGTCAAAAAAAATTTATATTGATTCAATCATCCATATATCTAATCTTAGGTTGTCAAAAAAATTTCATTGTGATTCAATCATGCATATATATGTTCTAAGGCTGTCAAAAAAATGTCATAGTGATTGAATCACGCAGATATGTGTTCTAAGGTTGTCAACAAAAATTTATAGCTATTTAATCATGGAGATATGTGTTCTAAGGTTGTCAACAAAATTTTATAGTGATTCAATCATGCATATATGATTTCTGTGGCTGTCAAAAAAAACTTATAGTGATTCAATCATGTATATATGTGTTCCAAGGCTGTCAAAAAAACTCTATTGTCATTCAATCATGTAGACGTGTGTTGCAAGGCTGTCAAAAAAAATTTATAGTGATTTAATCTTTGTATATATGTGTTCTAAGGCTCTCAAAAAAATTTCATAGTGATTGAATCACGCAGATATGTGTTCTAAGGTTGTCAACAAAATTTTATAGCTATTCAATCATGGAGATATGTGTTCTAAGGTTGTCAACAAAATTTTATAGTGATTCAATCATGCATATATGTTTTCTGAGGCTGTCAAAAAAAATTTATAGTGATTCAATCATGTATATATGTGTGCCAAGGCAGTCAAAAAAACTCTATTGTCATTCGATCATGTAGACGCGTGTTGCAAGGCTGTTAAAAAAAAATTATAGTGATTCAATCATGTATATATGTGTTCCAAGGATGTCAAAAAAACTCTATTGTCATTCGATCATGTCGACGTGTGTTGCAAGGCTGTGAAAAAAACTTCATAGTGATTCAATCATGCGAATGTGTTCTAAGGCTATCAAAATTATTTAATAGTGATTCAATCATGCAAATATGTGTTCTAAGGCTGTCAAAAATATTTCTTAGTGATTCAATCAACCAGATATGTGTTCTAAGTCTTTCATAAGAACTTCATAGTGATTCAATCATGCATATATTTTTTCTAAGCTTGTTAAAAAAAATTCATAGTGATTCAATTTTGCGGATATGTGTTCTAAGGCTGTCAAAAAAAATTTATAGTGATTCAATTATGCATATATGTGTTTTAATGTTTTTGAAAAAAAAATCATAGTGATTCTATCATGCAAATAGGTGTTCTATGGTTGTCAACAAAAATTTATAGTGATTCAATGATGCATAAATCTATTCTAAGGCTGTCAAAAATTTTTTATAGTGATTCAATCATGCATACGTGTGTTCTCGGGCTGTCAAAAAAAATTCATAGTGATTCCATCATGCATATATGTGTTCTAAGGTTGTCAAAAAAATTTTATAGTGATTTAATCATGCAAATATATGTTCTAAGGCTGTAAAAAAAATTTTACAGTGATTCAATCTATATGTCTTCTAAGGCTGTCAAAAAAAAATCATAGTGCTTCAATCATGCAAATATGTGTTCTAAGGCGGTCAAAAAAATTTCATTATGATTCAATCATGCATATATGTGTTCTATGGCTGTCAAAAAAGTTTTATAGTTATTGAATCATGCAGATATATGTTCTAAGGTTGTCAACCAAAATTTATAGAAATTCAATCATGCATAATGTGTTCTAAGGCTATGAGAAAAAAGTTGTAGTGATTCAATCAAATATATATGTGTTCGCGGGCTGTTAAAAAAAATTCAGGCTATCAAAAAAATGTCATTATGATTCAAGCATGCATATATGTGTTCTAAGACTGTAAAAAAAAAATCATAATTACTCAATCAAGCGTATATATCTTATAACATTGTCAAAAAAAAATTATAGTGATTTTATCATGCATATATGTATTATAAGGCCATCAAAAAATTTTTATAGTGATTCTATCATGCATATATGTGTTATAAGGCCGTCAAAAAAAATTCATTGAGATTCAATCATGCATAAATATGTACTAAGGCCGTCAAAAAAAATTCACATTGACTCAATCATACATATATATGGACTAATGTTGTAAAAAAAAATTCATATAGATTCTATCATGAATAAATGTATGTGTTTCAATCAAGCATGTATGTGTTCTAAGGATGTCAAATTTTTTTTATAGTGATTCAATTATGAATATATGTGTTCTAAGGCTGTCAAAAAGATTTTAGAGTGATTCAACGATGCATATATGTGTTTTAAGGTGTCAAAAAAAGTCATAGTGATTCAATCACGGATATATGTGATCTCTGGCTGTCAAAAAAAATTTATAGTGATTCCATCTTGCATATATGTGTTCTAAGACTATCAAAAAAAATTTGTAGTGATTCAATCATGCATAAATGTGTTCTAAGGCTGTTAAAAAATGTTCATTGTGACTCAATCATGCATATATTTGTTCAAATATTGTCAAAAAAAATTATTGTAATTTAATCATGCATACATGTGTTCTAAGGCTATAAAAAAACTTTTATAGTGATTCAAACATGCATATATTTGTGCTAATGCTGTCAAAAAAATTTATAGTGCTTCAATCATGCATATATGTGTTCTAAGATTGTCAAAAAAAATTTATATTGAATCGATCATGCATATATGTGTTCTAAGGCCGTCAAAAAAATTTCATAGTGATTCAATCATGCATACATGTGTTCTAAGGCTGTGAAAAAAAAATTATAATGACTCAATCATGCATATATGTGTTCTAAGGCAGTCAAAAAAATTTCAAAGTTATTCAATCAAGCAGATATGTGTTCTAAGGCTATAAAAAAAAATTCATAGTGATTCAATCATGCATATATCTCTTCTAAGGCTGTCAAAAATTTTTTATAGTGATTCAAGGATGCATATATGTGATCTAGGGCTGTAAAAAAAAACTCATGGTGACTCAATCATGCATATATGAGTTTTAAAGCTTTAAAAAAAAAACATAGTGACTCTATCATGCATATATATGCTATAAGGCCATCCAAAAAATTTCATAGTGATTCTATCATGCATATATGTGTTTTTAGGCAATCAAAAAAATTTCAGAGTTATTCAATAATTCATGTGTTATAAGGATGTCAAAAAAAATTCATAGTGACTCAATCATGCATATATGTGTTCTAACGTTGTAAAAAAAAATGCATAGTGATTCAATCATGCAAAAAAAATCATAGTGATTCAATCATGCATATATGTGTGATAAGGCTATCAAAAAAAATTCATAGTGATTCAATCATGCAGATATGTACTATAAGGCTTTCAAAACCATTTCATAGTGATTTAATCATGCAGATATGTGTTCTAAGGGTGTCAACAAAATTTTATAGTGATTCAATCATGGATAAATGTGTTCCAAAGCTGTCAAATAAAATTTGTAGTGATTCAATAATGAATATATGTGTTCTAAGGTTGTCAAAAAAAAACTTCTAATGATTCAATCATACAGATATGTGTTCTAAGGCTGTCAAAAAAATTTATAGTGATTCAATCATGCATATATGTGTTCTAAAGTTGTAAAAAAAAAATCATATTGATTCAATCATTTATATATATGTTCTAAGGCTGTCAAAAAATGTCATAGTGATTCAATCATGCATATACGTGTTCTAAGGCTATGAAAAAAAAAATAGTGATTCAATCATGCATATATGTGTTCTAGGGCTGTCAAAAAAAATTCATAGTGATTCAAGCATGCATATATGTATTCAAACACTATCAAAAAACTTTTATATTTATTCCATCATGCATATATATGTGCTAATGCTGTCAAAAAAATTTTATAGTGCTTCAATCATGCATATATGTATTCTAAGGTTGTCAAAAACATTTCATAGTGATTCAATCATGCATATATGTCGTCTAAGGCTATCAGAAAAATTTTATAGTGATTCAATCATGTGGATTTGTGTTCTAAGGCTGTTAAAAAAAAATACATAGTGATTCAATCATCCATATATGTGATCTAAGGTTGTCAAAAAAAATTCATAGTGATTCAATCATGCATAGATGTGTTCTAAGGTTGTCAAAAAAATATTTATAGTGATTCATTCATGCATATATATGTTCTAAGGTTGTGAACAAAATTTTATAGCGATTCAATCATGCATAAAAGTGATCTGAGGCTGTCCAAACAATTTTATAGTGATTCAATCATGCATATATGTGTTCTCAGGCTGTCAAAAAGATTGCATAGTGATTCCACCATGCATATATGTGTTCTAAGGTTGTCAAAAAAAATTTAGAGTGATTCAATCATGCATATATATGTTCTAATGCCATCAAAAAAAATTTATAATGATTCAATCATACATATATGAGTTCAAAGGCTGTCACAAAAAATTCATAGTGATTCAATCATGCAGATATGTGTTCCAAGGCTGTCAAAAAAATTTCATAGTGATTCAATCATGCAGATATGTGTTCTAAGGTTGTCACAAATATTTTATAGTGATTCAATCATGCATATATGTGTTGTAATGCTATAAAAAAAAAATTATAGTGATTCAATCATTCATATATGTGTCCTGAGGCTGTCAAAAAAATTTCATAGTGATTCAATCATGCAGATATGTGTTCTAAGGCTGTAAAAAAAAATTCATAGTGATTCCATCTTGCAGATATGTGTTCTGAGGCTGTCAAAAAATTTCATAGTGATTCAATTATGCATATATCTGTTCTAAGGCTGTCAAAAAAAATTCATAGTGATTCAAGCATGCATATATGTGTTCTAAGGCTGTCAAAAAAATTCATAGTGACTTAATCATGAATATATGTGTTCTAATGTTATCAAAAGAATTTCATAGTGATTCTAGCGTGCATATATGTGTTATATTTTGTTTTGACAGCCATAAAACATATATATTTATGATTGAATCACTATGAATTTTTTTTCATAGCCTTAGAACACATATATGCATGATTGAATCACTATAAATTTTTTTTGACAGCATTAGAACACATATATGCATGATAGAATCTCTATAAAATTTTGTTGACAACCTAAGAACACATATCTGCAAGATTGAGTCACTATAAATTTTTTTTGACAGCCTTAGAATACATATCTACATGATTGAATCACTATGATTTTTTTTGACAGCCTTAGAACACATATATGCACGATTGAATCACTATAATTTTTTTTGATAGCCTTAGAACACATTTTTGCATGTTTGAAACACTATAATTTTTTTTACATCCTTAGAACACATAAATGCATGACTGAATCACTATGAATTTTTTTTGACAGCCTTAAAACACATATATGCAAGATGGAATCACTATAATTTTTTTTGACAGCCTTAGAACATATATATGCAAGATTGAATCACTATGAATTTTTTTGACGGCCTTATAACACATATAAGAATTATAAAATCACTAAGAAATTTTTTGACGGCCTTATAGCACAAATATGCAAGACATAATCACTATGAATTTTTTTTTACAGCCTTAGAACACATATATGCATGAGTGAATCACTATGAATTTTTTTTTGACAGCCTTAGAACACAAATATGCATGATGGAATCACTATGAAATGTTTTTGACAGCCTGAGAACACATATGCATGATTGAATCACTATAATTTTTTTTGACAGACTTAGAGCAAATATCTGCTTGATTGAATGAATATAAAATTTTATAGACAACCTTAGAACACATATCTGCATGATTGAATCACTTTGAAATTTTTTTGCCATTCTAAAAGCACATATCTACAAGATTAAATCACTATGAATTTTTTTTTATAGCCTTAGAATATATATATGCAAGTTTGAATCACTATGAATTTTTTTTGACTATCTGAGAACACATATATGCATGATTGAATCACTTTTAATCTTTTTTTACAGCCTTAGAACACATATCTGCATGATTGAATCACTATGAATTTTTTTTGACCGCCTTAGAACAAAACTATATGCATGATTAAATCACTATGACATTTTTTTGACAACCTTAGAACACATATATGCATGATTGAATCACTATAATTTTTTTGAACAGCCTTAGAACATATATATGCATGATTGAATCACTATAAATTTTTTTTGACTGCCTTAGAACACATATATGCTGGTTGGAACCACTATGAAATTTTTTTGACAGCCTGAAAACAGATATATGCATGATTGAATCACTACAAATTTTTTTTGACTGCCTTAGAACATATATGTGCATGATTGAATCACTATGAAGTTTTTTGGACAGCCTTAGAACACATATTCAAGATTGAGTCACTATAATATTTTTTTGACAGCCTTAGAACACATATATGCTTGATTATATCACTATGATTTTTTTTGACAATCTTAGAATACATATCTACATGATTGAATCACTATGATTTTTTTTGACAGCCTAAGAACACATTTATGCATGATTTTATCACTATAAAATTTTGTTTACAACCTTATGACACATATTTGCTTGATTGAATCACAATGAATTTTTTTTGACAGGCTAAGAAGACTTATATGCAAGATTTGAATCACTATGAAATTTTTTGACATCCTAACAACACATAAATGCATGATTGAATCTCTATGATTTTTTTTTTATAACGTTAGAACACATATATGCGTGATTGAGTCACTATGAAATTTTTTGACAACCTTAGATCACTTATATGCATGATTGAATCACTATAAATTTTTTTACCATCCTTTAGACATATATATGCATAATGGAATGACTATAAATTTTTTTTGACAGCCTTAAAACACATATACGCATGATTGAAACACTATGAAATTTTTTTGACTGCCTTGGAACACATATTTTCATGATTGCAGTCACTATGATTTTTTATGACAGCGTTAAAACACTTATACGCATGATTGAATCACTATGACATTTTTTTTTACAACGTTAGAACACATATATGCAAGATTGAGTCGCAATGAAATTTTTTTGACAGCCTTAAAACACATATATACAGGGTTGAATCAATATAAATTTTTTTGTCATCCGTAGAACACATATATGCAAGATTGAATCAGTATGAAATTTTTCACTGCCTAAGAACACATATATACTTGATGGAATCACTATGAATTTTTTTTTATGCCCTTAAAACACACATATGCAAGATTGAATCACCATGAATTTTTTTTGACAGCCTTAGAACAGATATATTTAAGATTGAATCACTTTGAATTTTTTTGGACGGTCTTATAACATATATATGCATGATAGAATCCCTATGATTTTTTTTTTGAAAATGTTAGAACACATATCTGCATGATTGAGTCAGTATGAAAATTTCTTGTCAGCCTTAGAACACTTATCTGCATGATTGAATCACTATAAATTTTTTTTGACAGCCTTAGAACACATATTTGCAAGATTGAATCACTACGCAATTTTTTTGACTGCCTTAGAACATATACATATTTTATTGAATCAATGTGAAATTTTTTTGACAACCTTAGAACATATATATTAACGATTGAATCACTATGAATTTTTTTTTGACAGCCTTAGTACACATCTATGAATGATTGAATCAATATAAAAAATTTTTGACAGCCTTTGAACACATATATGCATTATTGAATCTTTAAGAAAATTTTTTGACAACGTTAGAACACTTATATGCATGATTGAGTCACTATGAATTTTTTTGACAGCCTTAGTACACATATATGCACGATTGAATCACTACGATTTTTTTTTTACTCCCTTAGAACACATATGTGCATAATGGAATGATTATGAAATTTTTTTGACAACCTTAAAACACATATATGCATGATTGAATCACTATGATTTTTTTTTACAGCCTTAGAACACATATTTTCATGATTGGAATCACAATAAATTTTTTTTGACACCCTTAAAACACTTATATGTATGATTGAATCACTATGAAATTGTTTTGACAACGTTAGAACACATATATGCAAGGTTGAGTCACTATAAAAAAATTTTGACAGCCTTAGAACACATATATACATGATTGAATCACTACAAAAATTTTTTGACATCCTTAGAACACATATATGCATAATGGAATCTGTATGATATTTTTTTGATTGCCTTAAAACGCATATATGCAAGATTGAATCACTATGAAATTTGTTTGGCAGCCTTAGAACACATATATGCAAGATTGAATCCCTATGAAATTTGTTTGGCAGCCTTAGAACACATATATGCAAGATTGAATCCCTATGAAATTTTTTAGACGACCTTATGACATATATATGCATGATAGAATCATTATGATTTTTTTTTGACAATGATAGAACACATATGCATGATTGAGTCAGTATGAAATTTTTTTGACATCCTTAGAAGACATATATGCATGATTGAATCACTATGAAATTTTTGTGACAGCCTTAGAACACATATTTGCAAGATTGAATCACTATAAAAAAAATTTCACTGCCTTAGAACATATACATATTTTATTGAATCACTATGAAACTTTTTTGACAGCCTTAGATCTGCCAGATTGAATCACTATGAATTTTTTTGATAGCCTTAGAACATATATATTTACGATTGAATCACTATGAATATTTTTTGACAGCCTTAGAACACATCTATGCATGATTGAATCAATATAAAATCATTTTGACAGCCTTTGTACACATATATGCATGATTGAATCTTTAAGAATTTTTTTTGACAACGTTAGAACACATATATGCATGATTGAGTCACTATGATTTTTTTTGACAGTCTTAGTACACATATATGCATGATTGAATCACTATGATTTTTTTTTTACATCCTTAGAACAAATATATGCATAATGGAATGACTATGAAATTTTTGGGACAGCCTTAAAACACATATATGCATGTTTGAATAACCATGAAATTTTTTTGAGAACCTTAAAACACATATTTCCATGATTAAAATCACTATGAAATTTTTTTGACTGCCTTAAAACACTTATATGCATGATTGAATCACTATGCAATTTTTTTGACAATGTTAGAACATATATATGCAAGATTTACCCACTATAAATTTTTTTTGACAGCCTTCGAACACATTAATACATGATTGAATCACTACAAAAATTTTTGACATCCTTAGAACACATATATGCATAACAAAATCACTATGAATTTTTTTTTATGGCATTAAAATACATATATGCAAGATTGAATCACTATGAAATTTTTTTGACAGCCTTAGAACACATATATGCAAGATTCGATCACTGCAAAAAAAATTTGACGGCCTTATAACATATACATTTATGATAGAGTCACTATGAATTTTTTTTTACAACGTTAGAACACATATATGCATGATTGAGTCACTATGAAATGTTTTTGACAGCCTTTGAACACTAATCTGCATGATTAAATCACTATGAAATTTTTCTCACAGCCTTAGAACACATATTTGCATGATTGTATCATTATGATTTTTTTTTTACTGCCTCAGAACATATATATATATATATATATATATATATATATATATATATATATATATATATATATATATATATATATATATATATATATATATATATATAGATATATATATATATATTTTATTGAGCCACAATGAAATTTTTTTGTCAGCCTTAGAACACATGTCTGCTAGATTGAATCACTATGATTTTTTTATAGCCTTAGAACATGTATATTTTTCATTGAATCACTATGAACTTTTTTTGACAGTCTTACAACACATATGCATGATTGAATTGCTACAAAAAATTTTTGACAGGCCTAGAACATATTTATGCATGATTGAATCACTATAAAATTTTGTTGACAACCTTAGAACACATATATGCATGATTGAATCACTATAAATTTTTTTTGATAGCCTTAGAACATATATCTGCAAGATTGTATCATTATTAATTTTTTTTTACTACCTCAGAACATATATATATATATTTTATTGAGTCACAATGAAATTTTTTTGACAGCCTTCGAACACTTGTCTGCTAGATCGAATCACTATGATTTTTTTTATAGCCTTAGAACATGTATATTTTTCATTGAATCACAATGAAATTTTTTTGACAGTCTTACAACACATATATGCATGATTGAATTGATACAAATTTTTTTTGACATGCTTAGAACATATTTATGCATGATTGAATCACTATAAAATTCTGTTGACAACCTTAGAATACATATCTGCATGATTGAATCACTATAAATTTTTTTTGATAGCCTTAGATCATATATCTGCAAGATTGAATCACTATGAAATTTTTTTGACAGCCTTAGAACAAATATATGCGAGATTGAATCACTATAAAATTATTTTGACACCCTTTGAACATATATACGCATGATTGAATCACTATGAATTTTTTTTAACATCATTAGAACACATATATGCACGATTGAGTCACCATCAAATTTTTTGACAACCTTAGAATACATATATGCATGATTGAAACACTACAAATTTTTTTTGATACCCTTTAAACACATATATGCATAATGGAATCACTAAGAAATGTTTTTGACAGCCTTAAAATACATATATGCATAATTGAACCACTATGGAATTTTTTTTACAGCCTTAGAACACATATGTGCATGATTGAATCTCAATGAACTTTTTTTGATGTCATTATAATGAATATATGCATGATTGAATCCCTATGAAATTTTTTTGTCAGCCTTAGAACACATATATGCATATTGGAATCTCTATGAAATTTTTTTCACAGCCTAAGAACGCATATATGCATGATTGAATCACTACAAATTTTTTTTGATAGCCTTAGAACACATATATGCATGATTAAATCACTACAAAACTTTTTTGACAGCCTTAGAACACATATATGCATGATATAATCACTATTAATTTTTTTTGACAGCCTTAGAACATATATATGGAAGACTGAATCACTATGAAATGTTTTTGATAGCCTTATAACACATATATGCATGATTGAATCACTATGATTTTTTTTTTAAACTTAGAACACATATCTGCAGGATTGAATCACTATGATATTTTTTTGAGAGCCTTAGAACACATTTATGCATGATTGAATCACTATAACATTTTGTTGACAACCTTAGAAAATATATCTGCATGATTGAATCACTATGAATTTTTTTTAACTGTTTTAGAACACATATCTGCAAGATTGGATCACTATGAAATTTTTGACAGCCTTATAACACATATATGCTTGATTGAATCACTATAAAAAATTTTTGACTTTCTTTGAACATATATATGCATGATTGAATCTCTATGAATTTTTTTTTACAACGTTAGATATGTGCAAGATTGAGTCACTATAATTTTTTGTGACAGCCTTAGAACACATATATGTATGATTGAATCACAATGATTTTTTTTGACAACCTTGGAACACATATATGCATAATGGAATGACTATGAAATTTTTTTGATAGCCTTAAAACACATATATGCATGATTGAATCACTATGAAATTTTTTTGACGGCCCCAGAACACATATGGCTTGATTGGAGTCACTATGATTTTTTTTTTGACAGCCTTAAAACACATATATGCATGATTGAATCACTATACATTTTTTTTGACAACGTTAGAACAAATATATGCAAGATTGAGTCACTATAAATTTTTTTTGACAGCCCTAGAACACATATATGCTTGATTAAATCACTATGCAAGATATAATCACTATGATTTTTTTTTGACGGGCTTATAACCTATATATGCATGATAGAATCTCTATGAAACATTTTTGACAACGTTAGAAGACATATATGCATGATTGAGTCACTATAAAATTTTTTTGATAGACTTAGAATGCAAGTCTGCATGCTTGAATCACTATGAAATTTATTTGACAGCCTTTGAACACATATATGCATGATGGAATCACTATAAAAAAATTTTGATAGCCTTAGAACACATATATGAATGATTGAATCACTATAATTTTTTTTTGACAGCATTAGAACACGTATATGCATGATTGAATCACAATAAAATTTTGTTGACAACCTTAGAACACATATCTGCATGATTGAATCACTATGAATTTTTTTTGATAGCCTTAGAACGCATATATGCAAGATTGAATCACTATAAAAGTTTTTTGACAACATTAGAACACATTTATGCATGATTGAATCACTTGAAAATTTTGTTGACAGCATTAGAACACATTTCTGTATGATTGAATCACTTTGAAATTGTTTTGACAGCCTTAGAATACATATCCGTGTGATTGAATCACTATGAAAATTTTTTGACACCCTTAGGACACATATGTACATGATTGAATCACTATGAAATTTTTTTGACGGCCTTAGATGACATATATGCATGATACAATCACTATAATTTTTTTTTGACAGCATTAGAACACATATATGCATGATTGAATCACTATAAAATTTTGTTGACAACCTTAGATCACATATATGCATGATTGAATCACTATGAAATTTTTTTGACAATGTTAAAACACATATATGCATGATTGAATGGCTATGAAATTTTTTTGACAACCTTAAAACACATATATGCATGATTGAATCACTATGATTTTTTTTTTTACTGTCTTAGAACACATATATAAATGATTGGAATCACTATAAATTTTTTTTGACATCCTTAGAACACTTATATGTAATTGAATCACTATGAATTTTTTTTGACAATGTTAGAACACATATATGCAAGATTGAGTCACTATAAATTTTTTTGACAGTTTTAGAACACATATCTTCATGATTGAATCACTATAAAAACTTTTATACAGCCTTAACACACATATATGCATGATTGATACATAATGAAGTTTTTTTGACAGCCTTATAACACATATATAAATGATTGAATCATTATAAATTTTTTTGACAACATTAGAACACATTTATGCATGATTGAATCAACATAAAATTTTGTTGACAGCCTTAGAAAACCTATCTGCAAGATTGAATCACTATGTAATTTTTTTGACAGCCTTAGAACACATATCTGTATGATCGAATCACAATGAAATTTTTTTGACAGCCTTAGAACACATATATGCATGATTAAATCACTATGAAATTTTGTTGACAGCCTTAGAACACATTTATGCATGATTGAATCACTATAAATTTTTTTTGACAGCTTTAGAACACATATAAATGATTGAATCACTATAAAATTTATTGACAACCGTAGATCAAATATATACATGATTGAAACACTATGTATTTTTTTTAACAGATTTAGAACACATATCTACATGAGTGAATCACTATGAAAATTTTTTGACAGCCTTAGAACATATATATGCTTGATTGAATCATTGTGAATTTTTTTTATAGCCTTAGAACACATATCTACATGATTGAATCACTATGAAATTTTTTTGACAACCTTCGAACACATATATGCATGATTGAATCACTATAAAAATTTTTTTGACCGCATTAGAATACATATATAAATGATTGAATCACTATAAAATTTATTGACAACCTTATATCACCTATATACATGATTGAATCACAATGTATTTTTTTTTATAGCGTTAGAAAACATATATGTATGATGGAATCACTATGAAAAAATTTTCACTGCCTTAGAACATATATATGCAAGATTGAATCACTACGAAGTTTTTTGATAGCCTTAAAACACAAACATGCATGATTGAATCACTAAGATTTTTTTTTGACAATCTTAGAACACATATCTGCATGATTGAATCACTATGATTTTTTTTGACAGCCTTAGAACAGATTTATGCATGATTGAATCACTATAAAATTTTCTTGACAACCTTAGAACACATATATTCTTGTTTGAATCACTGGAAATTTTTTTTGACTGGCTTAGAACACATATCTGTAAGATTGAATTACTACAAATTTTTTTTACTGCCTTAGAACACATATATGCATGATTGAATCACTATAAAAAAATGTTGACACCCTTGGACACATATATGCATGATTGAATCTCTATAATTTTTTTTTGACAATGTTAGAACACATATATGCATGATTGAGTCACTATGATTTTTTTTGATAGCCATAGAACACATATATGCATGATTGAATCACTATAAATTTTTTTTGACATCCTTAGAACACATATATGCATAATAGAATGACTATGATATATTTTTTATAGCCTTAAAATACATATACGCATGATGGAATCACTAAGATATTTTTTTGACAGCCTCAGAACACATATATGTGTGATTGGAATCACTATGAAATTTTTTTGACCATCTTAAAACACTTATATGCATGATTGAGTCACTATAAAATTGTTTTGACCATGTTAGAACACATATATCCAAGATTGAGTCACCATAATTTTTTTTTAACAGCATTAGAACACATATATACATGATTGAATCACGACAATTTTTTTCTGATACCTTAGAACACATATCTGCATGATTGAATCACTATAAAATTTTGTAACAACTCTAGAACACATCACTACAATTTTTTTTGACATCCTTAGAACACATTTATGCATAATGTAATCATTATGATTTTTTTTTCACAGCCTTAAAACACATATATGCATGGTTGAATCCCTATGAATTTTTGTGGACAGCTTTTGAACACATATATGCTTGATTGAATCACTATGAATTTTTTTGACAGCCTTAGAACACATATATGCATGATTCAGTCACTATGATTTTTTTTTGACAACCTTAGAAAATATATATCCGTGATTGAATCACTACAAAATTTTTTGGATAGCCTTAGAACACAAATATGCATAATGGAATCACTATGAATTTTTTTTGACAGCCTTAAAACACATATATGCATGATTGAATGACTATAATTTTTTTTGACATCCTTAGAACACATTTGTGCATAATGGAATGACTATGAATTTTTTTTTACAGCATTAAGACACTTATATGCGTGATTGAATCACTATGAAATTTTTTTGACAACGTTAGAACACATATATGTAAGATTGGGTCACTTTGATTTTTTTTTAGAGCCTTAGAACACATATATACATGATTGAATCACTAAATATTTTTTTTGACATCCTAAGAACACATATATGCATAACGAAATAACTATGATTGTTTTTTTTTATGGCCATAAAACACATATATGCATAATGGAATCACTATGATTTTTTTTTGACGGCCATAAAACACATATATGCAAGATTGAATCACTATGAAATTTTTTGGACTGCTTTATAACACATATATGCATGATTGAATCACTATGAAATTTTTTTGACAGCCTTATAACACATATATGCATGTTAGAATCACTATGAATTTTTTTGACAGCCTTAGAACACATATCTGAATGATTGAATCACTATGAAATTTCTTTGACATCCTTAGAACACATATTTGCAAGATTGAATCATTATGAAATTTTTTTGACAGCCTTAGAACATATATATATATATTATTAAATCACTATGAAAATTTTTTGACAACCTTAGAAAACATGTCTCTCAGATTGAATCACTATAAAATTTTTTTGATGGCCTTAGAACGTATTTATTTATGATTGAATCTCTATAAATTTTTTTTGACTGCCTTACAACACATATATGCGTGATTGAATCATTACAATTTTTTTTTGATAGCCTTAGAACCCATTTATGCATAATTGAATCACTATAAACTTTTGTTGACAAGCTTAGAACTCATATCTGCATGATTGAACACTATAAAATTTTTTTGACATCCTTTGAACACATATCTATAAGAATGAATCACTATGAATTTTTTTTGACAGCCTTAGACCACATATATGCATTATTGAATGACATAAATTTTTTTGACAGCCATAGAACACATATATGCATGATTGATTCACAATGAAAATTTTTTGATAGCCTTAGAACACATATTTTTATGATTGAATCACTCTGAATTTTTTTTGACAGCCTTAGAACACATATATGCATATGACTGAATCGCTATAAAAAAAATTTGACAGCCTGAGAACACATATATGCATGATTGAATCATTACGATTTTTTTTTACGGCCTTAGAATTACATTTATGTATGATTGAATCACTATAAAAAATTTTTGACAACCTTAAAACACATATCAACATGATTGAATCACTATAAAATTTTTTTGACAGCCCTAGAACACATATATGCATGATTGAGTCACTATGAAGTTTTTTTGACAGCCTCAGAACATATATATTTTTGGTTGAATCACTATAAAATTTTTTTGACAGCCATATAACACATATATGCATGATTGAATCACTATAAAAAAAATTTTATAGCATTAGAACACATATAAGCATGATTGAATCACTATAAAATTTTGTTCATAACCTTAGAACACATATCTGCTTGATTGCTTTAGAACACATATATGCATGATTGAGTCACTATAATTTTTTTTGAGAGCATTAGAACACATTTATACATGATTGAATCACTATGAAATTTTATTGACAGCCTTAGAACACACGTTTGCATGATTGATTCACTTTGAAATTGTTTTGACAACCTTAGAATACATATCTGCTTGATTGCTTTAGAACACATATATGCATGATTAAATCACTATAAAATTTTTTTGAGAGCATTAGAACACATTTATACATGATTGAATCACTATGAAATTTTGTTGACAGCCTTAGAACACACATTTGCATTATTGAATCACTTTGAAATTGTTTTGACAACCTTAGAATACATATCTACATGATTGAATAACTATGATTTTTTTTTTGACAGACATATAACACATTTATGCATGTTTAAATCACTAAGATTTTTTTTTACAGCCTTAGAACACATATATGCATGATCGAATCACTATGATATTTTTTTTACAGCATTAGAACACATATATATGCATGATTGAATCACTATAAAATTTTGTTGACAATCTTACATCACATATATGCATGATTGAATCACTATGAAATTTTTTTGACATCCATAGAACACACATGTGCAAAATGGAATGACTATGATTTTTTTTGACAGCCTTAAAACACATATTTGCATGATTGAATCGCTAAGATATTTTTTTGACAGCTTTAGAACACATATATGCATGATTGGAATAACTTTGAATTTTTTTGACACCATTAAAACAATTATATGCGTGATTGAATCACTATGAATTTTTTTTGACAACGTTAGAACTTATATATGCAAGATTGAGTGACTATGATTTTTTTTTGAGAGCCGTAGAACACAAATATACATGATTGAATCACTACAAATTTTATTTGACATCCTAAGAACACATATATGCATAATGGAATCCCTATTAATTTTTTTTGACGGCCATTAAACACATATATGCGTAATGGAATCACTATGAATTTTTTTTTACATCCATAAAACACATATATGCAAGATTGAATCACTATGAATTTTTTTGGACAACTTTATAACACATATATGCATGATTGAATCACTATGAAATTTTTTTGACGGCTTTATAACACATATATGCATGATAGAATCACTATGAATTTTTTTTGACAACCTTAGAACACATATCTGCATGATTGAATCATTATAAATTTTTTTTGACATCCTTAGAACACATATTTGCAAGATTGAATCACTATGAAATTTTTTTCACAGCCTTAGAACATATATATATATTTTGTTGAATCACTATGAAGTTTTTTTGACAACCTTAGAACACATGTCTGCCAGATTGAATCACTATAAACTTTTTTTGATAGCCTTAGAACATATTTATTTATGATTGAATCTCTATGATTTTATTTGACTGCCTTAGAACACATATATGCATGATTGAATCTTTACAAATTTTTTTTGACGGCCTTAGAACACATTTGTGCAGGATTGAATCACTATAAAATTTTGTTGACAACCTTAAAACACATATATGCATGATTGAATAACTATGAATTTTTTTTTACAGCCCTAGAACACATATATGCAAGATTGAGTCACTATGAAGTTTTTTTGACAGCCTCAGAACATATATATTTATGATTCAATCACTATGAAATTTTGTTTGACAGCCATAGAACACATATATGCATGATTGAATCACTATTTTTTTTTTATAGCAGTAGAACACATATAAGCATGATTGAATCACTATAAAATTTTGTTGATAACCTTAGAGCACATATATGCATGATTGAATCACTATTTTTTTTTATAGCAGTAGAACACATATAAGCATGATTGAATCACTATAAAATTTTGTTGATAACCTTAGAACACATATCTGCATGATTGAATCACTATGAATTTTTTTTTATTGCTTTAGGACACATATATGCGTGATTGAATCACCATAAATTTTTTTTGAGAGCATTAGAACACATTTATACATGATTGAATCACTATGAAATTTTGTTGACAACCTTAGAATACATATCTGCATGTTTGAATAACTATGAATTTTTTTTGACAGATATAGAACACATTTATGCATGTTTGAATCACTATGAATTTTTTTTGACAGCCATAGAACACATATTTGCATGATTGAATGACTATGAATTTATTCTGACAGCATTAAAACACACATATATGCATGATTGAGTCACTATAAAATTTTATTGACAATCTTAGATCACATATATGCATGATTGAATCACTATGAATTTTTTTTGACAGCCTTAGAACACATAACTGCATGATTGAATCACTAAGAAAATTTTTTAACAGCCTTAGAACACATATATGCATGACTGAATCACTATGAATTTTTTTTTACCGCCTTAGAACACATATCTACTTGATTGAATCACTATGAATTTTTTTTGATAGCCTCAAAACACATATCTCCATGATTGAATCACTATGATTTTTTTTTACAGCCTTAGAACAAATATATCTACATGATTGAATCAGTATGAAATTTTTTTAACAGCCTTAGAACACAAATATGTGTGATTGAATCTATTCAATTTTTTTTTGACATCATTAGAACACATATATGCATAATTGAATTAGTATAAAATTTTGTTGACAACCTTAGAACACATATATGCATGATTGAAACACTATAAAACTTTTTGGACAACCTTAGAACACATTTCTGCATGATTGAATCACTATGAATTTTTTTTGACAACCTTAGATCACATATATGCATGATTGAATCACTATGAAATTTTTTGGACAACCTTAGTTCACATTTATGGATGATTGAATCACTATGTATTTTTTTTATAGCCTTAGAACACATATCTGCTTGATTGAATCACTATAAATTTTTTTTGACAACCTTAGAACACATATATGCATGATTGAATCACTATGAAATTTTTTTGACAGCCTTAGAACACATATATCCGTGATTGAATCACTATAAAATTTTTTTGACAACCATAGATCATATATATGGATGATTGAATGACTATGTACTTTTTTTGACAGCCTTAGATCCTATATCTGCATGATTGAATCACTATAAAAATTTTTTGACAGCCTTAGAACACATATATGCGTGATTGAGTCACTATGATTTTTTTTTTATTGCGTTAGAACACTTATATGCATGATTGAATTACTGTGGATTTTTTTTCGACAACCTTAGATCACATATATGGATGATTGAATTACTATGTGTTTTTTTTTATAGCCTTAGAACACATATTTGCATGATTGAATCACTATGAAATTTTTTGACAGCCTTAGAACACATATATGCATGATTGAATCACTATGAAAGTTTTTTGACAGCCTTAGAAGACATATATGCAAGATTGAATCACTATGAATTGTTTTTGACAACCTTAGATCACATATATGGATGATTGAATCAGTATGTATTTTTTTTTACAGCCTTAGAATTCATATTTGCTTTATTGAATCACTATATATTTTTTTACAGCTTTAGAACACTTATATGCATGATTGAATCACTATGAAATTTTTTTGACTGCCTTAGAACACATATATGCATGATTGAATCACTATAATTTTTTTTTGAAAGATTTAGAACACATATATGCATGATTGAATCACTATAATTTTTTTTTGACAATCTTAGAACACATATATGCATGATTGAAGCACTATAATAGTTTTTTGACATTTTTAGCACACGTATATGCTTGATTAAATCACTATAAAAGTTTTTTGATAGCCTTAGAACACATATATACATGATTTAATCACTGTAAATTTTTTTTGACAAAGTTAGAACAAATATATGCATGATTGTGTCACTATGAAATTTTTTTAACAGCCTTAGAACACAAATGTGCATGATTGAATCCCTATGATTTTTTTACAGCCTTAGAACATATATATGCATGATGAAATCACTACGATTTTTTTTTCATAGCATGAGATCCCATATATGCATGATTGAATCACTATGATTTTTTTTGACACCTAAGAACACATATATGCATGATTGAATCACTCTGAATTTTTTTTGACATTCTTAGAAAACATATATGCGTGATTGAATCACTATAAAATTTTTTTGACAGCCTTAGAACATATATATGCCTCATTGAATCTCTATGAAATTCTTTTGATAGCCTTAGAACACATATTTGCATGATTGAATCACTATGAATTTTTTTGACAACCTTAGAACACTATAAAAAAATTGAAAGCCTGAGAACACATATATGCATGATTGAATCACTATAAAAAAAAATTGAAAGCCTGAGAACACATATATGCATGATTAAATCAATACAATTTTTTTTTGACAGCCTTATAACACATTTATGCATGATTGAATCACTATATAATTTTATTGACAACCTTAGAACACATATCTGCATGATTGAATCTCTATGAATTTTTTTTGACAGCCTTAGAACACATATCTGCAAGATTGAGTCACGATGAAGGTTTTTTGACAGCCTTTGAACATATATATTTATGATTGAATCACTATGAAATTTTTTTGACAGCCTTAGAACACATATATGCATGATTGAATCATTAAGAAATATTTTTGACAGCATTAGAACACATATATGCATGATTGAATCACTATAAAATTTTGTTGACAACCTTAAAACACATATCTGCATGTTTGAATCACTATGAAATTTTTTTGATTGCCTTAGGACACATATATGCATGATTGAATCACTATAATTTTTTTTTACAGCATTAGAACACATTTATGAATGATTGAATCACTATAAAATTTTGTTGAGAACCAAAGAACACACATCTGCATGATTGAATCACTATGAAATTGTTTTGACATCCTTAGAAGACATATCTGCATGATTGAATAACTCTAATTTTTTGACAGCCTTAGAACACATATATGCATGATTGAATCACTATGAAATTTTTTTGACGGCGTTAGAACACATATATGCCTGATTGAATCACTATAAAATTTTGTTGACAACCTTAGATCACATATATGCATGATTGTATCACTATGAATTTTTTTTTATGGCCTTAGAACACATATCTATATGATTGAATCACTTTGAAAATTTTTAGCAGCCTTACAACACATATGCATGATTGAATCACTATGATTTTTTTTTTACAGCCTTAGAACACATATCTGCTTGACTGAATCATTATGAAATTTTTTTGACAGCCTTAGAACATATATTTCCATGATTGAATCACTGCAAAATTTTTTTAACAGCATTAGAACACATATATGCATGATTGAATCACTATAAAATTTTGTTGATAGCGTTAGAACACATATCTGCATGATTGAATCACGATGAATTTTTTTTTATAGCCTTAGTACACATATCTGCATTGTAAAACCCGTGAAATTATAAGAAATCTTTAATGAATAAAAACAAACATTTATGTGTAATAATAGGATTTTTGTAATATTCCTTGCGATATTCATGGTTAAGGGTTAGTAGAACGAACCCGGTAACGGATACTAGAAAGGGGTACTTTGACCTGGACCTTAGCGAGATCCGATGATCCGACCCAGTTCATGAGGCCAAATGGGAAAATTTGATGGTTCTGGGATGATAGCGTGAGATTGAAAGCACATTTAACGTGAGAGAGTGCAAGGTTGGAGCAAACGGGAGAAAAATCCACGTGGAAACGGGAGAGATTCTCCAAGAAGGAAAACATTCCAAGAAAACATAAAGGGAATTTCTTTGCAAAAATAAACAACAAATGGTGAAGTGGTGTAGTTGTAGGACGCATGGTTGAGTGGAGCTACAATCCAAGTTCAAAATCCATGGTGTGCTCAGGTAGAAATGAAAAACATTGCCTTTTTGCATAAAACTCGAAACTAAACAAAAGGGTTAAATACAATTTAATCCACACACTTTGCAACAAAATACAATATAGCACAAGTGGTGGGGTTCATTGCCCCTTTAGTGGAGGTCCACGGTTCGAAACCCCCTGTGCACGGATTATCTTTTTTGCACAAGAAAGTGACGATTTCTACCTTGGTGAAAAAGGTAAAAACATGGGATTAAGCTAAGCCTATACTTTTTTGGCTTTTTCATCTAACTCTACCAAGAATTGAGGAGAATCCCATGTGACATGGGAGAGGGGTACCAATAGAGCAACAAGGTTTGGAAGTTAAAGGGATTGTAGCCAAGAGAAGGGAAGGACGATTTTGGAAATGCTAAGCTTCCACTAAAAAGGTTGTGGGATATGGGTGAAGTGGGTTTTAAAGTTTTGAAAACTCCCCTAAGGAGGGGGAGTTAAATGAGGGATTTTATGGTGGGGAGTTACACTGGACATCCCACTCTCTCTCTCACTCTCAACGTTTTCCCCCTCTTATTTTTCTCTCCCACCGTGGTGGTCGATCTCCCTTGCTGGATCGAGTGGACATTCATTCCCGTGGTGGTGTGTCACTCCAATGAAGGAACGAAGGTGCAACCGTTGCCGTCTTGAAACGCCAAAGAGGTAAGGGGTGTAGTTATTTGTATGTGAGTGGTTGATGTCTCATTGCACACCTACACTCCAACATCATAGAATTTATGCTTCAAGCACCACCTATATGTGCATGCGTTTAGGGCTTAGAGGTAGTGGTGGCATGGACTAGAATACCTACTCGCCAATAGGGCAGTATGCAGTGGTGCAGCCAATGGCTCTCACTCTTGGCCGACATTAGGGTGTGGGTTGTACGATCTCAATTGAAAAGGTCACCATCCACCACCACAACCGTGTGACTATTTTTTTTGAAAACTTCCCTTTCAGTTGAAAGGCTAATGAAGAGCTTGATGTGGTGTAGGTTCAGATCTATTTTTGTTTGAAAAAAAAACAAGGTGTTTTTATTAATACATGTTGATTTTGGTACTTGTGGTGATTAATAGTTTCATATATACAAAGTTGAATACACAAACAAAAAGCCATCTACACATACTTGTTCAACACTTTGATCACCGACAGTTAAGGCTGAATAACGTGATGTGTTTCTGATTCGGTGATCTAGGACATCAAAAATAAAATAAAATAATATATATATATATATATATATATATATATATATATATTATGATTCTGGTGTAACGTGACATGAATGGGAATCATGCAGACCACGTTGGGCTGCTTGAGGGTGGTTTGGTCTGCTTGAGGGTGGTTTGGTCTGGACGGTTCAGTGCTAGCCATAAACAACACGCCTCTCATCAACCTAAGATGCTAGGACTGTTGGTGGGGTTTGTGTGTTGACGGACGGCTAGAACTAGACCACGTTGCTCCTAACAGCAGAACACTGACTTAAGTGTGCTGCAGAGCTATAAGATGTTTGCCATAACCAGTTAAAAAAAAGAAGAAACCGTGAGATAGGTAGATATAAGTTCGTATTTTGCCCATCTTTTGAAATAAATCTCAGCATGATATTACTATTTATAATCATTGATCAGTTGGAATTATTGTTCAAGAATTTGGACTTCAAGTGATATAAGTGCTTTTGTTGTTTTAGTAGTTTACATAACTCACATGTCATTCCAAGTATATCAGTATTGTGCCCCTAACTAGAAAGCCTAATGTTAGCCATATAAAAACAGACCACATGCTGCAACCTAATCCAATTTGATGCTTATTTAGATGATAAATACATAACAGCAAGTATAGCCCAAGGTATCACTTTTCTACCTGTTGGATTTACAAAAAAATCTAGAGCTTCAACATAAAAAGGTATTTACTAAGTATACGCAGATGGCTAGTGATCTGGGATGCCATAAGCCTTGTGCTTTTGAAACCTTTGGGAGCCCAATATTCCCTAAGGCGCACTGAAACCTTCCAAGGGAACCGTGATTTGTTCTGTAAAAATTCATAAAAAAAAGAAAAATGTAGGCAAGGGTCAATCGACCCCCACCCTTATCTCGGTTGCCCTGGGACAGTGAGCCTATCGGCCCATTCGGTCAACCCTCCCTTCTGTCCTGCATCGGTATGGCTCGATGCAGGCCAGCGAGATCGTCCGGTGTTGGCGTTACAGGGTAACCCAATGCTCAATTGGAGGCTTGAGTCAGTTCCAGTTAGGGGCTAGACTGTTGTTGACTATCACAACCAGACCGGGTGAACCCGGCGAGCCACCATGTTTGGACAAGGTCGCGACCCTTTCTGATAGGGCAGCAGGCATTATTCTACTGCTGCGTCTGTACTGCTAGTACTCGAGCACATGTCTGTCTTGTGGGACTGCAGCGCTGGAATGAGCTGTGGTGCGGTTCACTATGGTGTTGATTGGTCAATGGCGTGGGTTTACCACAACCTACCGAGTCAGATGTGGTATTGTACCACTTTCATTGATGCTGGGTCGGACCCCATTCTGGCACTAACTAGGCTTATGACAACCAATGTGTTGGGTGAAGTCCATGTGACTTCACTATGGGTGTACCTAGGAATATATATATATATATATATATATATATATATATATATATATATATATATATATATATATATATATATATATATATATATATGTTTTGTGCTACGTAGATGGCATGGTACATGGGATGCAGGTGCATACACCCTCGCTCTAGAATTAGATGAAACTGTGGGCTTCGAGTCAAGCCATGTTCTGAGAAATGCTATTTTGATGGTGCTTATGGCACTCTGGCTCTATAATGCATACAAGGCTTGGAACCCCGAGCCGGGTTCAAGATTTTGAAAATCCTCGTGGTGCGAGGGCTCGACTAAAAATATAATTGGAAAATAAAAATGTATGCAAAATCATGAAGTGTGTTGGGTTCTGGGTATACCTGAGAGACGATATATGTTACAAGATCCCTAGTGGTGCGATAGTTCACACATGATTATAAAAAAGAGGTTAAATGATAACATAAACATAAAACCTTCAGGATTCTAGGTATACCTGAAATGCGGTATATGTTACCGGATTCATTGGGCTCTGGGTATACCTAAAAGATGGCATATGTTATTGAACCCATGGTCTACCTTGGAGAGGGTAGGCAGTACAAGCTTCATGGACGTTCTTGTTTTCTGTGAGAGCTAGGCGTCTCTGTAAGCCCCACTATTTTTCTGAAGAGTTTTAATTGATATATATTCCATTGTTGGGAAATTTCTTGTTTTGTCACGAGCATTGCTCGTAAATCTGGCATTTATCGCTTTCTGAGGTTCTGTATCGCGTAGACTTGCTCTACAAGGTGATTCAGAGAAAATCGTGAGAAATCGAACCTCAATACTTGTAAACTAGATTTATATAATATTCATTTGGGTTCGCTCCAAATTTGGAGCCTAAACGAGAAAAATTTCTCGTTATTTCATAGAAATTGCCGAAAAAGAGTATATAGATAATTATGAGTCGTAGCGAGGCTTAAATTTGTCGAAATTATGAAATTAAGGATATAATATTTTAATTTAGACCTTAATTCATGAAGTATAATTTAAAATGTTAGCTTTTGAATTAATTTAAATCTATTTATTAAATAACGAAGTAAATTGTATTTTTCATAAAGCAATTTGCAATTTTCGTAAAAACCAAAAAGGAGATTGTAAAACAAAAAGGGAGTTTCTCAAAATATTTTTATATAGAGGGTTTTGTAGGGGATTTAGAAAAGTGGTTGGCATGGGCTCCACCTCAGCCTATGCCATTTTAAGGGTTGATGAAAATAAAATTTAAAAAAAAATGCATTTTTGTAAAGCATTTGAAAAGTTGGTAAAAAGTAAGACTTGAGGTCTTAATTTGGGTTTTCAAAAAGTAAGTGGGCATAGGCCCACTTACTTTTTGGGCTGGAAGGTAGCCCCTAACCCCCCCCCCCCCCCCCCCATTTAATGCTTTTTAAAAAAAAACAAATTTGAAAAAAATCGGATTTTCTTGGTGTAGGTTGGCTTTGAAAAGTCAAAGCCAACCACTCCCCTTGAATCAAAGGGAGTGGTTGGGAGTATGTGGGGGTCAGCCTATTGACCCCCTTGACCTACTTGCTGGGATTAGAGAGAATATTGAAGAGGGCCCTCCATCTCCCCTCCTTCACTCCCCACCCCATATCCCCCTTCCTCTCCTTTTTAAGCAAAGAAAGAGAAGAGAGAGAGGGTCGACACCCTCTCTCCTCTTCCTCTCTTCCCCAGCTCTCCTCCTCCTCTCTTCCCCTCCAACAGCTCCTCTCTCTCTTTCTTGGTGTGGAACAACTCCATTTGAGGAACCACATCCCCTCCTCCTCCAACTCCAACCCAGCACAACAAGGTGAGCCCCCCCCCCCCCATGCGTTTCATTTTTTTATTGTTTATGTTGTTCGGTTTGGGGCTTGGGCCCAGCCCACTCTTTTGCACACTTGGTGCAGTGGGTTTGTGGGTAGGTTAAACCCACAAGGTGCTGGAGAAACCTCTGGTTTCCCCATTCTTTGTTTGATCCCAGCATTCAAAAAAAAAAACTAAAATTTCTTGAATGCGTTACTTTCTCGTTTTCCCGAGGCACCAAGGAACCCTCTGGTAAAACGAATGTATCTCATCGAATAAGAGTCGTAACAGAGAGTTCTTGGGCATTTCAGAAAGCGCAAACAGGAACCTACAACTTCATAGTTTTTTATTTTATCTGGTTCGGCCTAAAAAGCTGTTGAAAATCTACATCTCTGTCCGGCCTTTTATCCCGTCAGCAACCCAGAAAGGTCTTGAGTGACGCCGGGTTTTCTGGCGGTATTTTCCGAACCATATGTCGATTTTCAGAGTTCTCAGACTCTGTAAAAAGCTAACGAAACTCTCTACGAGTTTTATGTTTAGAGTTTTTGCCGAAACAGCTAGATGACTGCCGGAAAATGGCAGCCTTTCAACTATAATTTCTGATATATATATATATATATATATATATATATATATATATATATATATATATATATATATATATATATATATACACGTATATATATGTGTTTTTTTTTTACGCTCCTTGAGGGGGCTGTTCTTCGTTGGGTGGCTGGGCTGTTTCGTAGCCAGTCCAGGCCCTTGTGGGGTTTCGTTGGGCCCCATGGACTTATGGTTGCTGCAGCCAAGCCCCGGACTGACCGTTGGCTGCAGCCAGTCCAGGTTTGCTTGGGACGCACCCCCCCCCCCCCCCCCCATGGTGGTGCGTCGGGCCCTAGCATGGCCTGGTTTGGACCCACACATGGGTCAGACCAGGGGGGTCAGACCCCCATCTGCGGCCTCTTTTTGACCCAGTTGGTCTGGACCCATTGGGTCCAGACCGTCACCCTTGGGCGGCTCCACCCACTTTGGGCGCTGGGCTCACCCTTGGTGCGGGTGTGAGCCATCCCGCACCCTAGTTTGAGCCCACCCTTGAGACAGACCATAAGCTATGGCTGGGGACACTCTTGCGTGCCCCAGCCTGCCTTAGCTCAGCTGGGCCTAGACCCGTAGGGTCTGGGCCAAGCCGATTTGGCCCAGTCCTTCGGCTGGGGGCTTTTGGGCTAGCCGCACCCCATGTGGGTGCCGGCTAAGCATGGCCCGTTGGACTGAACCCACTAGGGTGCAGTCCAGAGGCTCCCTAGTGACCTTAGTGGGTCTGATCCTCATTGGATCAGACCTGCTAGGAGGTCTAGGTCTAGCCCTTTTGGGCCTAGTGACGCCGAGCCCGCTAAGGAGCTCCCTTGGCACCCAAGTGTGCTCGACAGTGTGTTCGCCCATGCTGCAGCATAACAACACATGGTCCGCATGCAGTGTGCAGATCATGGTGGCTGTGGGGCTAGGTGGTCATCGGCTGCAGGCTCCACAAGGGTCGTGCCATGGTTTCCTGTGGTGCCAAGTTAGGCACCGTGCGCTAAGGCACCCAGTGGCCTTGGCATCTTTGGGCAGTCATGAGCGGGACCCCCGGCTCATGGTCTGCACCTTTAGTGGACTCAGATGGGTTGTCATGATGCCCATTAGGGTTCCGTGAATTTCCTTTGGTGGTGGCAGTCGTCTCTCTCGTCGCCGCCAAGCGGATTTTGGCCCGGTTAGCAACAATGTTCGTTTTCGAGCAACGATGTCGTGGAGGTCGCATACTCACACCCTGCTGACCACCCTGGCAGCGAGGTGTTTGCGTCGTGACTTATGTCACAGTACACATTTGCGTGTACTTCGCTTGTTTTTTGTCGAACGATTGCGCAGATTTGTGCTTTGTGCCCCGGTTGCGCGGGCAGAGTGCGACTATACTCTGGTAGCAGTGGGGTAATTCCCATTCGGATGGGATTGTGTTGATCTTGCTCTCGACATACTTGGGTGTCGATTCTACGATGGTCCTGCGCCGAAGGCTCCGCCAAGTGAGTTCTTGCCGCAATGTGAGGGTTGAAATACGCGTATTGAGAAAATACGTATTTCAAGCCCTGGTCGCTCCTCGCTTATAACTGTGAGCATCATATATGCAGTTTTGAGCCCGGTGACACTCAGAAATAGTGTTGAACCATTTTAGATATGTATTGATGTATCGTTGTGCCTTTTACGATACGTGTGCGAGTTTGAAACCTTGCAGTTTTCTTTGTTTTCGCAAATCCTGACACGTATGTCACTGATGTTTGGTTGACGAGTGTCTTCTGGTTTGGCTCTTATTCGTATATCAATGGATATACGATGCACCAGTGGCGTGCTTTGCACTCGACGTGACATACACTTGAAAAGAACTAAAAACACTGTAGGGTTCGACACTTTTGACCTGTTGAGGTTTTGAGACTCGGTTGGAGTCTATGGGCAATGACCCGGGTTCGTGAGAAGTTGCTCACATATTTTCGTGTCGCCCTAGGCATAAAATAAAATGGTATATTATCATCTTCGCAGGCGATGTGCTCGTGGTGGCCGTGTGAGGCTGAGCACACAAATGGGCAGACCAAGTCCTTGTTTGCGTACCCCACGGGGACCACGAGGCACGACTACCTCGAGAGGAGGTATGACTTGAAGTTTGAACCTAAATAAGATAAACCTGCCGCGCCCCATTCACAATTTGGTCACCTAGGGAGAGGGTGAATGGTACAACCTCGAGTGACATGTCGTTACTACGACCTGTTCTTTTGAGGAGCCGATGTGCCCTCTGACCTCCAGTCACACGGAGTTAGGGAGGTCAAGGTTGCCCTCTACAGGGACCTTTGCTACTGCAGTAGTACGGATTACAATCCTTTGCCCCTGCGAAAGGTTTCTCCTGGCTGCGTGTCGCCTGCAAGTGGTTTTCTCGGTCTGTAGCATCCCTGATTACCACATTAGAAATTAAATAACAGACGTCGGGTGCATGTCTCACAGAACTTGAGGGTTTTCCTTTGCGTACCCGAAGGAGGTAAGAAGAAGAACATAAAGACTAACCAAACAGACTGACGTACTATAGTTGTTACTCTAGCACGATTTATACTTTGGTTCAGTTGCTACACTTTGTTGTTTAGTTCCTGTTCTATTACTCTAGTTGTTGCACTGTTACTTACCTTGTAGTTTTATAGTCTTGTGGCACGTGCACCTACCACACGCACTTGTACCTTTATTTAAATGTTTCTAACTGTTCCATCATGCTAGTTATAGTCTGGTACTTAGCACACTTATAGCATGCTGCTTCCCTTCTGCTTTTCCATAAAAATGATAATGCATGGATGGTTTGTCTCACCAGCTCGCAAGAGTACTGACCCCGTTTTATGGGGATACAGGTGACGAATAGACGCAGCGTGATGCGACGGCGCACAGCAGGAGCCTTGAGACCCACACTTTGCAGCAGATCCTGACTTCTTCTGGTTTTAGGGTTTGAGGGGTTGTTCCTCTCCTTTTTGTGAGACTGTTCCTTTTTGTACCCAGTCTCCTTTTTGTATCATTGTAAATATTGTGGAAATGAAAAGTACTTTACTTGTTTTGTGGTTTGGTTTTCTCACTGTAGCCTGCTCAGACTTGTGGCCTTTGTGTTATCCCTGCTTTCCCTCCTTTACTTCCGCTAGTTGTTTTTCACTCTGTATATCCTTCATTTTTTTTTTTTTGCTAAAAAACCCAAGGTTTTTACAAGGTTGGGGTTTGGGGCATCACAGTCTCACCGGGTTCTTAGTCCACGAAGTTAGGGGACCAGGACTACCCAGGTATACTAAGTGGTAGATCCAAGTCATCTACAGAAGTGTCATAGGGTGCATCCTAATTCTGTTCTAAACTCTGGGGAGTTCTCTCTCACTCACAGACCGTTCCCTTTGGATATCCATACGGCTAGTCATACGGGTTATTAATTAAAAGACCCCTGTATAGTCTTGATCAGCTACGAGGTCTATGTCTGTACGTACTCACAGGGTAATAGTAAGATAAACATTAAAATAATTAATTTGGTTGGAAAAATATTCCCCAGGTATTGTAAAATTATTGATATGAAATTGTAGTACTTGTAGAACAAAACTTCATGCTAATATGAACAGATTCACATATAGTCCAGTTACCTCTTGTATTGTATCATAAAATAGAAAGCAAGTTCAGTTTTTTTAGAATAGTGCAAAATAAATGCTAGTTATAATATTAAAATTTTGCCCATATTTATATACAGGACACAGAGCACCACATATAAATATAATGCTTCTTACGCAGACAGAGGAGTCTCACCCTTCTGCTCTAAAAATTTTCAAGTAGCGAACAAATGGAACATCGTGGAGTCGCATTTGGAAGAAGTCAAGAGATCTCAGTTTTTCAGTGTTTCTTGTTTAAACTCTGAATAGTTAGATTTATATTTTCATTTATGAGATGTAGTTAACGCTTTAATTAATGAATGGAATGATTTCAGTACTTTTCCATCTTACCCTATAACTAACACGACACTTAGACTCATAACTTCTGCTATTTTAAAAAAAAAAATCCAATTTTTTTACCATAAGAAAGTTGGGGCGTTACACGCAGAATTGAATCACTATGAAATTGTTTTGACAGCCTTAGAACACATATATGCATGATTGAATCACGATAAAATTTTTTTGACAGCCTTAAACACATATCTGCATGATTGAATCCCTACAATTTTTTTGACAGCCTTAAAACACATATATGCATGATGGAATCACTATAAATTTTTTTTGACATCCTTAGAACACATATCTGCATGATTGAATCACTATAATTTTTTTTTGACAGCCTTAGAACACATATATGCATGATTGAATCACTATTAAATTTTTTTGACAGCCTCAGAAAACAAATATGCATGATTGAAACCCTATAAAAATTTTTTGACAGCCTTAAAACACATATATGCATGATGGAATCACTATGAATTTTTTTTTACAGCCTTAGAACACATATCTGCATGAGTGAATCACCATAATTTTTTTTTTACAGCCTTAGAACAACATGATTGAATCACTATGATTTTTTTTCAACACCTCAGAATACATATATGCATGATTGAATCACTACTATTTTTTTTGACAACATTAGAACACAATTATAAATGATTGAATCACTATAAAATTTTGTTGACAACCTTAGAACACATATCTGCATGATCACTATGACTTCTTTTAACAGCCTTAGAACACATATTTGCATGATTCAATCACTATTAAATTTTTTTGACAGCCTCAGAACACATATATGCATGATTGAATCACTATGAAATTTTTTTGACTGCCTTAGAACACATATACGCATGATTGAATCACTATGAAATTCTTTTGACAACCTTAGATCACATATAGGGATGATTGAATCACTATGTGTTTATGATTTTTTTTTGACAACATTAGCACACATATATGCATGATTGAATTACTATGATTTTTTTTTGACATCCTTAGAACACATATATGCATGATTAAATCACTATAAAATTTTTTTGACAGCCTTAGAACACATAGCTGCATGATTGAATCACTATGAATTTTTTTTGACAGCCTTACAACACATATATGCATGATTGAATCACTATGATTTTTTTTTACAGCCTTAGAACACATGTCTGCAAGATTGAGTCACTATGAAATTTTTTTGATAGCATCAGAACACATATATTTATGATTGAATCACTATGAATTTGTTTTGACAGCCTTAGAACACACATATTAAGATTGAATCACTACAAATTTTTTTTGACAGCATTAGAACACATATATGCATGATTTAATCACTATAAAATTTTGTAGACAACCTTAGAACACATATCTTCATGATTGAATCACTATGAATTTTTTTTGACATCATTAGAACACATTTATGCATGATTGAAACACTATAAAATTTTGTTGACAGACTTAGAATACATATCTGCATGATTGAATCACTATGAAATTGTTTTGATAGTCGTTGAATACATATCTGCATAATTGAATCACTATGATTTTTTTTAAACAGCCTTTGAACACATATATGCATGATTGAATCACTATTTTTTTTTTTACAGCCTAAGAACACATATATATGCAATATTAAATCACTATAATTGTTTTTTACGGTATTAGAACACATATATGCATGATTGAATCACTATAAAATTTTATTATCAACCATAGATCATATATATGCATGATTGAATTACTATGATTTTTTTTTAACAGCCATAAAACACATATCAGCATGATTGACTCACTATGAAATTTTTTTAACAGACTTAGAACACATATATGCTTGATTGAATCACTACGATTTTTTTGACAGCCTTAGAACACATATCTGCATGATTGAATCACTATGAAATTTTTTTGATCGCCTTAGAACATATATGTGCATGACCGAATCACTATGATTTTTTTTTGACCGCCTTAGAACATATGTATGCATGATTGAATCACCATGAAATCTTTTTGACAGCCGTAGAACACGTGTGAATGATTGAATCACTATAAATTTTTTTGACAATCTTAGAAAACATATATGCATGATTGAAGTACTATAAATTTTTTTTGACAGCATTAGCATACATATCTCTATGACTGAATCACTATAAAAGTTTTTTTATAGTCTTAGAACACATATATGCATGATTGAATCACCATGAAATCTTTTTGACAGCCTTAGAACACATATGTGAATGATTGAATCACTATAAATTTTTTTTGACAATCTTGGAACACATATATGCATGATTGAAGCACAATAATTATTTTTTTTTACAGCATTAGCACACATATATGCATGACTGAATCACCGTAAAAGTTTTTTGATTGTCTTAGAACACATATATGCATGATTGAATCACTATGAAATTTTTTGGACAACCTGAAAACACATATCTGCATGATTGAATCACTATGAAATTTTTTTGATAGCCGTAGAACACATATATGAATGATTGAATCACTGTATTTTTTTTTAACAATCTTTCAACACATATATGCATGATTAAAGAGTACTATAAAATTTTTTGACAGCATTAGCACACATATCTGCATGACTGAATCACTATAAAAGTTTTTTTATAGCCTTAGAACACATATATGCATGAATGGATCACTATGATTTTTTTTTACAGCATTAGCACACATATATGCATGATTCAATCACTATGATTTTTTTTTTATAGCATTAGCACACATATATGCATGATTGAATCACTATGAATTTTTTTTGATAGCCTTAGAACACATATATGCATGATTGAATCACTATGAAATTTTTTTACAGCCTTAGAATGCATATATGCATGATTGAATCACTATGCATTTTTTTTCACCGCCTTAGAAAATATATATGCATGATTGAATCACTATATATTTTTTTTAACAACCTTAGAACACATATATGTCTGATTGAATCACTATAAATTTTTTTTTATAGCCTTAGAACACATATATGGTTGCTTGAATCACTATAAATTTTTTCTGACAGTGTTAGAACACATATTTGTATGATTGAATCACTATGAAATTTTTTAGACAGCCTTAGAACACATATATGCTTGATTGAATCACTATAATTTTTTTTTATATCCTTAGAAAATATATATACATGATTGAATCACTATCAAATCTTTTTGACAGCCTTAGAACACATATATGAATGATTGAATCACTATAAATTTTTTTGGACAATCTTAGAACACATATATGCATGATTGAAGTACTATAATTTTTTTTGATAGCATTAGCACACATATCTGCATGACTAAATCCATATAAAATCTTTTTGATAGCCTTAGAACACATATATGGATGATTGAATCACTATGAATTTTTTTCTACAGCATTAGCACACATATATGCATGACTGACTCACTATAATTTTTTTTTGACAATCTTAGAACACATATATGCATGATTGAAGCACTATAATATTTTTTTTGACGGCATTAACACACATATATGCATGACTGAATCACTATAAAAGTTTTTTGATAGCCATAGAACACATATATGCATGATTGAATCACTTTGAAAATTTTTGGACTGCCTCAGAACACATATCTGCATGATTGAATGACTATGGAATTTTTTTGATAGCCTTAGAACACATATATGAGTGGTTAAATCACTATAATTTTGACATCCTTAGAACACGTATACGCATGATTGAATCACTGTGAAATTTTTTTGACAGCCTTAGAACACATATATACATGACTGAATTACTATAGTTTTTTTTGACAGCCTTAGAACACATGTCTGCAAGATTGAGTCACTATGAAGTTTTTTTACAGCCTTAGAACACATATATTTATGATTGAATCACTATGAATTTTTTTTGACAGCGTTAGAATGCATATATCATGATTGAATCACTACAATTTTTTTTTGACAGCATTAGAACACATATATGAATGATTTAATCACTATAAAATTTTGTTGACAACCTTAGAACACATATCTGCATGATTGAATCACTATGAATTTTTTTTACAGCATTAGAAACACATATCTTCATGATTGAATCACTATGAAATTGTTTTGACAGCCTTAGAATACATATCTGCATGATTGAATCACTATGATTTTTTTTTACAGCCTTTGAACACATATCTACATGATTGAATCACTATGAAATTGTTTTGACACCCTTAGAATTCATATCAGCATGATTGAATCACTTTGATTTTTTTTTGACAAACTTTGAACCCATATATGCATGATTAGAACACTATAAGTTTTTTTTTGACAGCCTTAGAGCACATATATGCATGATTGAATCACTATGATTTTTTTTTACAGTATTGGAACACATATATGCATGATTGAATCACTCTAAAATTTTGTTATCAACCTTGGATCACATATATGCATGATTGAATTACTATAAATTTTTTTTAACAGCCTTATAACACATATCTGCATGATTGAATCACTATGAAATTTTTTTAACAGCCTTAGAACACGTATATTGTAAACAACCCAAATTTTCACTCACATTCCTGATATCTCCATCAATCAGCACATTTCAGCTCTCCGAAATCAATGAAGGGAAAAATGGTGATTTTTTTTTTAAGATTGGACCTTGCGGAAAGTCTAAAATTTTATTCTTGAGCCTCAAAATTTCTATATTTAGGTTCAGAAACATCTTCAAACTGCAAATTTTCAAAATTCTTTTCTGGACAAAAAGCTAGAATTTCCAAGTCCTGGCTCAGAGTACCATTTCTTGAAACATGTCTTTTCATAGCATTGCATGAACATTTCATATCATGTCACTACACAACATGTCATTTTGAGGTCCAGAAACTCTCGATTTCAAAAATTCTCAATCCAGATTCGAGTTTTAACTCTTTTTAAAATTGATTTCAAAACCCTGGGTTTTCAAAATTGTCAATCTTTTCCATTTTATCCCCAGGACTTTGAATTACAAAAGTTTTTTCTAGGGAAAACAATCTGGATATTTGGATATTGATTTTAAAGTTTTTATCTCAAAACTTTTTGCAAAAAGATTTCAAATCTCTTTACAAATTTTTTTACATTTACTTTATCCATATTTTTGCCCTGAAAAACCAATTTTTTTCCAAATTCTTGAAAACAAACAAAGTTTTATCTCGTATTATAAAAATACCAAAAAAGAAGTTATTTCTTCTGCTTTTTATTTTCAAATAAATGGAGTGGGACCCGCCTTTGAAATAGCATCACACTCAGATTCTCAGGTAAGTTTCTTGTTTTCAAGCGGGACCCACCCGGAGATGGCACCAATTGTGCAAAAACATATTTGTATTTTTCTTTTTATGTTGGTCATCTTATAAAATATGTTAGTGGGCCCACACACATGTGGCGCCCCACTAAGCTCCCCGCAGAAGAAATGAAACCAAAATAAAACTTTATTTTACAAAAGAATTAAAAAAAAAAGTTGGCTGAGGTGGCATCTCCCATTTAATTTTATTTTTTTTTTATTTTTTTAATCACTATTCTTTTTTTAAGAAACGACCTCAAAATGGCGCCACAACCATACTTTCCAAAAAAAATTCATCTTACCTAAAACTTAGGTAAATGAAACAAAATTTTGAAAAACACAAGATGCGCCCCTCTTGAAAATGGCTACATTGAAGTTTCAGTTTCAAAAATTTTCAAAGAGATGTAACGGAATCTCTGAAAGGAAACTGAATTTTTTTTGAAAGGAGGCTGAAAATTCCTTTAAGAGAGGAGGCCATTGATTGAGAAAAGAGGAGGCCATTGATCGAGAAAAGAGGAGGCCAATTGATCCTTTCCTTTTGGATTTTGCAAAGATTTTCCTCTCAACGTAGAGGTACCTTCCATTTTGAGCACAGAGGAGGTGCCCATCGCAGATCTCCATCCAGCGTGAAGGAGACTTCTCACCCTCTTTCAGCCCAGCCAGTAGAGGTCCAGCAAGAGGCTGCCCTTTCTTCAGATCACCAGCAGAAGATCCAACAGAAAAAGGGGGAAGGCCGATTGATCTTTGCCTCTTTTTATTCTGAACGCAGGTACCTTCCTTTGTAGCAAGGAGCTTTTCCTCTTTTGGAGTCCATTCCCTCCATCCAGTGTGAAGGGCTTCAGACCTCTCCATTTTTGCTGGGCTGCAGAAGATTTCTTTTGGTGCTAGAGATCTAGCCGACTCTTTCCATTGCCTTCAGCTCAGTAGCAGGAGATCCAACCAGCACTTCTCATCTTCTTTCAGCCCAGTCGCAGGGGATCCACAACGAAATAATGGGTGATCAACAATCCATTTGAGTGAGGTTTATCAGAATACCATTTCAACTGGTATTTCCCCCATTACCTATGGGAATTCAAGTATTATGTATATTTTCCTTTACAAGCATATATATCTATATATGTAAATATATCCATATATATATATGTACATGTGTATCTATATATATTATATATATATACCTATATGTATATAGGGACCTCTTCATATACATTTGTTTTTCATGCATAAGCATTTAGGTAGATGTTTTCTCCTGTAAATACACCTTCATTATCACATTTCATTTAGTACAAATTTAAGTATTTAGAAATATATATATTTTCTCATTTCAGTTTGGGCATGGTACCTATATATTATCATAGTCATTTCAATCATGTTCTAGTCATTATATTGTATATTTCAATATAATCCAAATGTAATTCTTTAGGCATTGCCCTTAGTAGAACATGTGTAAATTTCTCTCTTGTATGCCATTCCTTGTACTAATTCTCATTTTGCAGGAAAATCTAGAAGATATGGTTTCTTTTGGATCTATCAAACATTTAGTTTTAGTTTTTCTACTTTTTGTCAGCAATGTAATAATCAAATGTAAACTTTGGAATAATATTTACTTTTACTGCTTAGATTAGGATGCATCTCATGTAGTTTGATTCCTGCAATATCCTGATTCTATGATTTATATATCTCAATTTTCAAAATTCATTATGGATGAACACGAATGGCACGTGCACCAACTCTTAGAGAGTTGATGAACTTGATGGAGCCCATATTTACGGCCCTAGTCGGAATATGGATGAGACCCAGATTCATCATCTTTCTACCAGTCACATTGAGCCTACACTCTTAGGCTATCTTAAAAATTCACATCATATTTCCAATTTTTCAAAATATTGTGAATTAACTCAAATAAACTCTGAACATATTCATGGCCACAGTCACAATATGTGAAGGATTTATTTTGACTTAATACACATTTTTCCAACAAATTTTTCAGAGAATCTTTTCAAAGTGCATTCATTCATTCAAATCATCTGCATAATGGCATCATCTGCTTTTCTCATGATTTTCTCAAGAAAATTTCATTCTCTAAAAAAATCGATTCCTCAAGAAACTGTGAAGATTTTCGAAGTTGGATTTCTCAAGTTAAGTTTTCCCGTGATTTTCCCTGAAAATGTTATTTTCTTAAGATTCATTTTCAAAACGAATTTCTCATCTTTCTCAAGAATCAAAGTGGATTTTCAGATATTTCAAAGACAATATTCTCAGGATTTCAATTTCCTAAGTTTTGATTTTCCATCTCCAAAGAGTTTTTCAATGAATTTTAATCATTTTCCAAAGAAAATTTTCAAAGTCAGAATTGTCCTGATAAATAGTTTCTTTTTCAAATATTCATTTTTTCTCAAGAACCTTCTCCATTTTCTCAGGATTTTCACCCATTCATGATTTTCTCACATCTTTATAAACTTTCTGATGATTTCCAAATACTGTCATCTGAGTTTCCTGAGAGGTTGATTTCCATCATTTTCCTAAGAAATGCTTTTCAACTCCAAATGTTTTCTAAGCATACATCATATTTTTCCGACTTGCATGTTATAAAATCTCATAGCACATGCCTGAATTTCCTGTGCATTTAGGATAGAACACAATTTCGATAATTTAACTAAGTCAAGCACAATTTTGGTCCTTAGTTCGATTACCCCTGTTAAAGGCGGCAGGAACGGTCGAACTTCGTACCGACAGGTCGAGTCCCATCCCATGGATTTTCCCGCGATTTTAAAAAATGGAGGCGAGTATTTCAAAACATTTTCTAAAATCCAGTCAAGTTTGACTCACGAAAGCATTTTCCTCGCTCTCCCGCAGGGAAGGGAAGACAGGAAAATTTTGCGACGATAACAGGTTTGGCGACTGAGATGGGACCTGTCCTTGTCTGATAAAAAATGTGTTTGACTTAGTTCAATTATCAAACTGTGTTCACAAGATGTCAGCTCTTTTACTTTTGATATCATGCGAACCTAGGAGCCTAGATTTTGACCTAGCTGACATTGATTGCATATAGCTTAGGCATGGTTTGGTAGGACCAGATTGAGGAAATATTTTTCATGCTCACACAGACTTAGGTCTAAACGCAACTCTCCTCAATTTAGGATCTGAATGCAAACAATGTATGCTTCTTCAAGGATTTTCAAAATCTATCTCGCTAGGTTTAGAGCCATCTATTTCTTGCATGCGATCATTTTTTCAAACCTCAATTACCTATCATTACCCGATCTTCACGTTGCTGGGCTCTCTTCCAGAACCCTAGTTCGGGACAGAGCCTCACAACTGGGCCAATTATTTGTGTTAACACCCCCCTACCATGTACTGCGGGCCACAGTCCGAAGTATATTGGTAGGCGCTCAAGGATGTTGGAAAACCTTACCTTATTCTTCTGCACACGACCTATGGATAGCAGCAAAAAGGATCGGTTCTTTGTATAGCTGGGCTGAAGAAAATTGAGTTGGAAGATGATGTGAATCCTCTGCTGCTGAGCTGAAGAAAATAAGAAATGTTGTAGTTGATTTCCTGCAACTGAGTTGAAGAAAGGGCAGCAATCCGTTGGATCTTCGGTTGGTGGGTTGCAAAAAAAAAATGGGGAAAATGTTGGATTTCCTCTGCTGGTGGGCTGAAGCAAGATAGGAAAAACGGTGGTGGCTCTCTTGCGGTTGGGCTGGAGTGGAGGTGTGCGGCAACTTCTGGAGCTTCTGCTAGGCTTGGCTAGAATTGTGGATGATGGGCAGCTTGTTGCTGGAGCTTCTGCTGGGCTTGGCTGGAATGGTGGATGATGGGCAGCTTGTGGTTGGGGATGGATTCCCTACAGCTGGTGGTGTATGGCAGCCTTTGGTGGGTTGAAGGTTGCAATTCGTGGCGATGATGGAAGACCCTGCAAAACCAAAAAATCCCCCTCTCTTCAATCGGCTCCCCCTTTTCAAAAACCCTACAGAGCAAATCCCCCCCTTTCTTTCGTGAGTGCTTGCCTCTTTTAAAACCTTCCTTTCTCCCCCAAAAGAAACGCATCCCCTTCCCCCTTAATGAGGTAACGTTAAAAAAAAAAATTGAAAATTTTGTTGAAAATTTTGCAAAGGCGTGAAACCGATGCCTCATTGCTTTGAAAACTTGCTATTTTTAAAAGAGGCGCCTCTTTGGTTTTTCCAAAACCTTGTTTCATTTCCTAAGTTTAGATAGAAATCAAATTTATTACTTTTTTTTATTTTTTTATTTTGGAAGTTTGGCTGTGCCATTTAAGGCTGCCTCCTTCTAAAAAAAAAAAAAACTTTATTTAACAAATAAAAAGAGATAAAATAAAAATAAGAAAAATGAGAGGCTTTTATGGAAATGCCACCTCAACCCACTTTTAAAATCCTTTTGAAAATAAAGTTTTGTTTTTGTTTTTGAAAGTCTTTTATTTTCAAGTGGGGTGCCACATGTATGTGGGCCCACTAACTAAAAAAAAATAATAATAAATACATTTAAGAAATTTAAAAAGAAGAATTTGCAAATTGGTATGGACTTCGAGTGGGTCCCGCTTGAGAATAAACAACTTACCTGAGAGTCTGAGTATGATGCTAGTTCAAAGGCGGGTCCCGCTCCATTTATTTGAAAATACGAGATAAAACATTATTTATTTTCATGAATTTGGAAAAATTGGGTTTTCAATGCAAAAATATATGGATAAATGTAAAAAAAAAAATTGTAAAGAGATTTAAAATCTTTTGCAAAAAGCTTTGAGATAAATCTTTAAAATCAATATCCAAATATCCAGATTGTTTTCTTGAAAAAAAAATTGTAATTCAAAGTCCTGGGGGTAAAATGGGAAAGATTGGCAATTTTGAAATCCCAAGGTTTTAAAAATCAATTTTGAAAAGTTTAAAAATTAAATATGGATTGACAATTTGGAAAATCAGGAGTTCTGAATCTCAAAATGACATGCTGTGCAGTGAAATGATGCAATGCTATGCAAAGACATGTTCTATGAAATATCACTCTGAGCTCGGACTTGGAAATTCTAGCTTTTTGTCCAGAAAGAGGATTTTGAAATTTTGCAATTTGAAGATGTCTCTGAACCTAAATATAGAAATTTTGAGGCTCAATAGTGAAATTTAGGACTTTCTGCAAGGTTCAATCTTGGAAAATGACCATTTTCCCCTTTATTGCTTCCGGAGAACTGAAATGTGCCGATTGAGGGCAATGTCAAGAAGTGAGTGAAAATTTGGGGTGTTTACAGATGCCCCTCTTTGCTACTAAGCCGGCTTATGGTCGAGCTTAGTGGCAAAGAAAACACACCAAATTTGGGCTATATATAAAAAAATGCCCCAGTTAGAAGGATCTGACTGGGGATGAGGAAATTAAGCCCGAGGAAAATGATAGATATGAAATGGAGAATAAAGAGAAAATAGATTTGCTCTGAGAGAGCGAAGTTCAGGTTTTTGCCCTTAACCTGGATGGGACAGAAATACCTCGCATGGAACGAAGCTCAGGTTTTAACCCTTGACCTGATTGGGGGAATGAAATTATCTCATTAAAATGAGATTCAGGTTTGTACCCTTAACCTGATCGGGCAGAAAATGGAATACCTCCTTGAATGAGGCTCAGGTTTATACCCTTATCCTGATCGGGTGAAAAATAGAATACCTCTTTGAAGGAGGCTCAGGTTTATACCCTTATCCTGATCGGGCGGAAAATAGAATACCTCTTTGAAGGAGGCTCAGGTTTATACCCTTATCCTGATCGGGTGGAAAATGGAATACCTCCTTGAATGAGGCTCAGGTTTATACCCTTATCCTGATCGGGCGGAAAATAGAATACCTCTTTGAAGGAGGCTCAGGTTTATACCCTTATCCTGATCGGGTGGAAAATGGAATACCTCCTTGAATGAGGCTCAGGTTTATACCCTTATCCTGATCGGGTGGAAAATGAATTGGTATGATGGAACCTTCGGATTTTGCACAATAAATCCAACAAGGTTTTTACAAAAGGAAGAAAAATGGGGTCCCTAAAGCTTGAAAAGGGGTTGATCTTGGACGTCTCATTGCTGAGACTAAAATCAGCTTTTGAAATTGCCTCTTGCGGGAAATGATTGTTGGTTCGACCTCGAACCGAAATGGGACTGTCTATGGTGGGACAGTGGGGACACAGGGAAGTGTGCAAATCTGAGAGTTCATGCTCTCAAAGAAGGGAAGGAATCAAGTCCTTAGGAGAGATTTAAAATTGGTGTCAGGATGTATCAAAGACGGACATCAAGCTCTCACTTCACGTCAGGATAGCTAGAAAATATTGTCAAAATGTTGAGAATTTTGTTGTTGATTCAAAGTATTTGAAAATGTTGCACATTATTGTAAAGATATTCTTTCTTTTCTACCCAAAGCATTACCTCCAAACAAGGTTCACTTCGTAGAATCGAGAATTGAAATCCACATTGCTTGCAATTGACCTTCTTTAAGGAAGCTATCAATTTCCTTGATATGAACAAGAAAGAGAATTTGATATTATGAAAGCAACTGATGAAAGAATATTGATAATAGAATTGCACAAATTTAAAGAAATTCTTGGAAAATTTTGGCAGTTTGATATCCTGGGAGCTTCTCTCATGATAATCTTTCTGCGCTCTGAATGCTCTCTTTTGGGTTTTTGCTACATTCTCCTTCATTTTGGAGATGTTATGACTTTTTCTCTCTTTCTTTTTCCTCTCTTGCTCTCTTTTGGGAAGGGTACGTCACAAACTCCTTCAACTTGGAGATGTTTCGATCCTTCTTTGACGATATTGGCTCTTGAGTTTAGAGATCTTTGGATGATAGCTGAAATTAAATATCTTTTAGGGATTGTCGGGAGGTTCATCGCATCTGCCTTCATCTCGACAGTGCTTTGGACTTTCCCTGGAAGGATCCGTCACAAACTCCGTCATCTTGGAGATGTTTCGAATCTTCTTTGGCCCCGGGGTGTACTCGCCTAATTTGCCTTCATCTTGACGACAGGTGAGAGATCCCTTTTGCGGATATTTAATTGCAGCTTGAGTGATTTTAAGTAGACAGGGCTTGGATGAATTCTCTCTTATTCTAGCGCTCAGGATATTTCCACTGCCTCATTTTCACAAGAATGGTCTATAAAAATTTGCCATTGACTGCGATCAATATCAATCCTCTATGGCTTTGCAAAAACATTGAATCTTCTTTTCTAGCCATATCGAGGATTTATCCTTCATCCTTTTGGTTGGCCAATAGAAAGAATTTGGATTTTGAATCCTTCTTCACAAAAGCTTCGCCCTTTTGGAAGTGATACTGAAGATAAACTGAGGTAAAAATTTGTGCAATAAAGTTCTGAAATCAACAAATAATTTGATTGACAAATTGACAAAGTTTTCTTGAAATCCTAGGTGAAAAAGAGCATTTGAAGTCCGGTTTAATGCATCCATGACAAAAATTACCCTCTCCTTTCTGCAAAGGACGTGACTATCAGTTCACTGGGAACAATATCAGTTCAATTAAGAACGACCATCGGTTCGCTGGGAACTATATCAGTTCAATTAAGAACAACCATCGCTGGGAATAATATCAGTTCAATGAAGAACGACCATCGGTTTATTTGGAACACTATCAGTTCAATGAAGAACGACTATCGGTTCACTTGGAACACTATCAGTTCAATGAAGAACGACTATCAGTTCATTTGGAACACTATCAGTTCGATGAAGAACGACTACCAGTTCGCTTGGAACACTATCAGTTCGATGAAGAACGACTATCAGTTCGCTTGGAACACTATCAGTTCGATGAAGAACGACTATCAGTTCACTTGGAAACACTATCAGTTCAATGAAGAACGACTATCAGTTCACTTGGAACACTATCAGTTCGATGAAAAACGACTATCAGTTCATTGGGAACAATATCAGTTCGATTAAGAACGACTATCAGTTCGCTTGGAACACTATCAGTTCGATGAAGAACGACTATCAGTTCGCTTGGAACACTATCAGTTCGATGAAAAATGACTATCAGTTCATTGGGAACAATATCAGTTCGATTAAGAACGACTATCAGTTCGCTTGGAACACTATCAGTTCGATGAAGAACGAGGACCAATATAGAGAGTTGGATTGCTTCTATCAACGGTTTCAGGATTATCCCCTTATCCTGAACGGGGATGGAAATTGGATGACTTGGCGGTCGAAATTGAGAATTTTGGTAATTTGAAAATTGGAAATTGGATGACCCGAAGATCGAAATTGAAGAATTATGGAAAATGATTCAGGTTTATCCCTTAACCTGAAGGGGAATGTTGATGTAAATTTAATGCAAATGAATATGATTAAATGCAAATGAGTGCATATATATGCAAAATGAGAGATTGGTTTATCCTGCCTGCATACAGGATGTTTTGAGGTAAAGATAAATTTAAAAAAAAAAATGCCCCAGTATGACTGGGGAGGAAAATTTTGAATAAAAAAAAAGATAATTGACCAGCTTCTTGACTAATATATGTCCTCAAGATCATTCCTCACAAGAGAGACATTTTGAAAAGGAAGAAGAAGCAAATAAGATGGCGCCAAGCTATTGAAAAATTTGATGACTTTATTGATGCTTTAAAATCAAGGAAGGAGAATGGGATTACATTATTCTTTTTGAAAAAGCAAGATGAAAAATGGGAAATTGTTGGCATTGTCATCTTCTGGAATGATTGTGGAAAAATCTTAGTCAGGATGACTAGTCCTCTTTTCCATCTTCAACGAGGAGCTTCTTGTCAATGCAGTCTTGAACAATGTTCTTAAGGACGAAGCAGTTTTTTGTATCATGCCCTACTGCTCGATGAAATTTGCAAAACTGTTCTTTGAATCTGCCCATAATTGCTGGAGGATCACTGGCTTTAGGCAACCAAACAAGGTCTTTCTCAAGCATATACTCGAGTATACTCTCGAGTGTCTGATCCAGAGGGGTGAATTCTCGATCAGTTCTCCAGTCCTTGCGCTTTGATTTTTCCTGATCTTTCTTTTGATGCTGAGGGCTGGATTGGAGAGGTTTATTACTGTTGATGTCCTTCCCTTTTTGCCTTTTGATTCTCTCCAAACTGTTGCCATGATCATTCTTGTTGCCCTTGCTGTTATTGAAAGATTTGGCCGCAAAAGTGAAATGAGCCTTCTTTTTGGCATCTTGACTGTTTCTTGCAATGGTAAGGCCTTCATAGACTCCATTCTCTACTCCCATTTCGAGCCATTCAGCTCGTTCAATGAGTTCAACGAAAGACTTGGAGGGTGAGGTAGAGATTAATCCTCTCAGAGGTTGCGAAAAATTGTTGAGGATTAAGGATAAAGCATGCCTTTCTGATATAGGATCCCTCATTTTGTTGCAGGTCTCTCTCCATCTGCGAATGAAGTCCCTTGCCTTTTCATTTTCATTCTGCCTTAGATTGCAGAGATGGCTCAATGTTGGGAGCGCTTCAGTATTGAACAGAAATCGCTCGATGAATAAATTGACCACCTTATCGAATTCTCGCAGCTCGATTGGATTGATATGCTCGGAGTACCACTTGGCGGCAGTGCCTTCTAAGCTACGAGGAAAATAGAGAAATAGGGCTCTATTGTCTCTCTTGAATTTGGAGCATTCGGCGAAGAACATGGCGAGGTGGGCTTTGGGATCACCAGAACCATCGAACTTGATGAACTTGCGAGGCAGATTTTCCAGATCTTCGTCTCCTTCTAAGCCATCATAGAACTCCTCGCTGGTGAAGACTTTCTTGCCCTTGTCGCGAGCTTGCAGGTCTTTAACAACTTTGGCCATTTCTTTGAACTGTGACTGCAGGGGCTCTTCTGCAACTTGATCTTTTGATTTGCGACTCCTCCTTTGTTTTCGACCCTGTTTCTGAAATGCCGGAGGCACCTCATATGCTTCATCGGTGTCTTCCTCTGATTCTGATTCATCTGAAATTTCCTCTGGCTGAATTTGCTTCTTGGAAGTCTTCTTATCCTTGTGCCCGTGGAACTTCTCTCGGAATGGATTCTTCTCTACACTGGTCCCAGCCTGTTCATTCATCATTTTGGTCATCATTTTCTGGAACATGGCATACATCTGTGGGTCTATGCCATCGTCCCCTTGCTGCTGCTCTTGACTCTTCTCGGATCGCGGGTAGTCCATCTCTTCTTCTGAGGCCGACGAGTACTGAGATGCCGTTATTCTTTTTCCTGATCTTGTTCGAACCATCAAATGTTGTGGATGCTCTCTGCAGGATGAAGTCTTGATTAGACTCTGAGGGAACTTTGGATTGGGAGGAAAATGATTATTGACGATATGGTAGACAATTGAAAGAATATCCCATTACTAGGGATGGAGTCGCCGCTGAAATCACGACAATTGTGTTGTCATTCTTTGTAAGAGAAATAACAACGGAAAATGTGCCTTGTTACCTAGGCGAGGTCATCAACCACAAGGAAAATGCCATTTTAAAGGAAAGAGATATCTCTTGGAAAAACAATCCACAAACGGATTTAGAATAAGGAGAAGGCAAGTGGGTAAACAATTTTCACCGCAATAAATCAAGGTATTCACGAGGAAAATAAGATGGAGAATTTTGCAAATAGACAAAAGAATTGAAAATCCAATGAGAGAAAACATATGATTTTGGAAAATTGCAGGCAGGATAAAAATGCAGCTGGAAATTCGAGATCCAGTAGAACGAAAGAAGGAAAAATCACCTGGAGTTTTGAAAGAAATTGGATATTTGGGAAAATCTTCCAGGGTTTAAGGAAATAAAAGGAAAAGATGAAAATATGGTTATTTGAAAATATTTTAGAAAAAATATAGGAAAATAGAGGTAATATAAGAACAATCACATCCTGCACAAACATTTATGCACATACAACACTCCCTAAAAGGCTGACTCTAGATGCATTATTTTGAAAACAGCTGTAGGACCTTAATCTTAACTCTAGGTTTAGATCATCTTTGTCCAATCCAGTTATGCCGATATACTCGAAACAAAATCCGAGGTACGTGGCATATAATTTCAACTCCGGTTCTAAGGTAAGGTTTCCCAACATCCTTGAGCGCCTACCGATATACTTCGGACTGTGGCCCGCGGTACGTGGTAGGGGGGTGTTAACCCAAATAATTGGCCTAGTTGTGAGGCTCTGTCCCGAACTAGGGTTCTGGAAGACAGCCCAGCAACGTGAAGACCGGGTAATGATAGGTAATTGGGGTTTGAAAAAATGATTACATGAAAGAAATAGAGGGCTCTAAGTCCTAGAGAGATAGATTTTGAAAACTTTGAAGAAGCATACATTGTTTGCATTCAGATCCTAAATTGAGGAGAGTTATATTTAGACCTAAGTCTATGTGAGCATGAAAATATCTCCTCAATCTGGTCCTACCAAACCATGCCTAGTCTACATCCAGTCAATGTCAGCTAGGTCCAAATCTAGGCTCCTAGGTTCGCATGATATCAAAAGTAAAGAGCTGACATTTTGTGAACACAGTTTCAATAATTGAACTAAGTCAAGCACTTTTTTGGTCAGACAAGGACAGGTCCCATCTCGGTCGCCAAACCTGTTATCGTCGCAAAATTTTTCCCGTCTTCCCTTCCTTGCGGAAGAGAGAGAAAAATGCTTTCGCGCTTCAAACTTGACCGGATTTTGGAAAATGTTTTGAAATACTCGTCTTCGTTTTGAAAATTGCGAGAAAATCCATGGGATGGGGCTCGACCTGTCGGTACGAGGTTCGACCATTCCTGCCGCCTTTAATAGGGGTAATCGAACCAAGGACCAAAATTATGCTTGACTTAGTGAAATTATCGAAATTATGTTCTATCCTATATGCACAAAGAATTCAGGTATGTGCTATGAGATTTGGTAAAATATAAGTTGGAAAACTATGATGTATGCTTAGAAAATATTTAAAGTTGAAAAGTAGTTCTCAGGAAAAGATGGAAATCAATCTCTCAGAAAAAACTCAGACGAAGAAGGTTTTGAAATCTCGAGAAAGTTTATAAAGAGTTGGAAAATCTTGAAGAAATGAGAATCTCAGGAAAATTTTAAGAAAGCTTAGAAAGACTTAGAGAACCATGAGGAAATGAAAATCTCGGAAAAATCTTGAGAAAGTTTATAAAGACATAGAAAATGAGAATCTCAGGAAGATTTTAAGAAAATTTATAAAGACTTGAAAAACCATGAGGAAATGAAAATCTCGGGAAAATCTTGAGAAAGTTTATAAAGACTTAGAAAAATGAGAATCTCAGGCAAATTTTAAGAAAATTCTTGAGAAAATATGAACTTTTGAAAAGGAAAACACTTGTTGAAAAAATGCAGACTTTGAGAATTTTCTTGAGAAAATGATAGAAAATTTATAGGAGAGATTCATTGGAGAAGGAAATTCAAAACTTAGGAAATTGAAATCCTGAGAATCTGGTCTTTGAAATGCCTGAAAATCAACTTTGATTTTTGAGAAAGATGAGAAATTCCTTTTGAAAAGAATCTTAAGAAAATAACATTCCAAGGAAAATCATATGAAAACTTTGATTTGGAAAATCCAACTCCGAATATCATCATAGTTTCTTGAGAAAATCGATTCCATGAAATGAAAATCGTTTGAGAAAATCATGAGAAAAATGAATGATGCAGATGGTTTGAATGAATGAATGCACTTTTGAAAATATTTCTGAAAAATTTGTTGGAAAAAATGTGGATTAATCCAAAGTAAATCCTTCACATATTCTGACTGTGGCCATGAATATATTCAGGGTTTATTTGAATTAATTCACAATATTTTGAAAACATTGGAAATATGAGGTGTATTTTCAAGATAGCCTAAGAGTGTAGGCTCAATGTTACTGGTAGAGAGATGATGGATCTGGGTTTCGTCCATATTCCGACTAGGACCGTAAATATGGACTCCATCGAGTTCATCAACTCTCTAAGAGTTGGTGCACGTGCCATTCGTGTTCATCCATGGTGAATTTTGAAAATTTGAGATTTATGCATCATATAATCAGGATATTACTGAAATCAAACTATATGAGATGCGACCTAATCTAAGCAGTAAAAGTAAATCTTATTCCAAGGTTTACATTGGATTGTTACATTGCATAATATAAAGTTAAAAGAAAATTGAAATGGAACCAAGGAATCAACATCTTCTAGAGCTTCCTGCAAAAATGAGAGTTAGTACAAAATAACCAAAGAAATGGATATATATATATAATATATACAACGAAGAGACATATACATATATCAAAATGCTAAAATAGGTGTTAAAGGTCATGTAACGATGGAGGTGTAACTATATGAGAAAATATATGGATGTTCATACATGGAAATGAGAGCACATGAAGATATATATATATATATATATATATATATATATATAAGTATATATCTATGTATATATATATACATATATATATATACATATATACGTATACATATAGGTAGATATACCTAAATATACATATATATATGGAAATAAAATGAGAAAATATATGCACTAATGGAAATTCTACAAAATGGGTAAAATCAGAAAATATGGATATACACAGTTTCTGTAGGTAACTTTACATAACCGTATTTTCTAAATTACAAGATATATTTCAACAAAAATGGATATAGAGCTTTTCTATATATCAATAAAGAAGCATGCAAAAGTTGGTTGGGAGATCATGATTGGATATAGAGATATCCGTTCATGAATATGGCCAAATATCAAGACTGGGTACCTGCAGGAAAAATGGAATGGGTATGGATGTGGAGGTTATGGTGAAAGACAACACGAATTTACAGGAACTATACATGTTTGTAAGGAGGTACTTTATGCATGATGATAGTGACACTAACTATATCTCTGCAGTATATGAAGATTTACAAATGCCACATTCAATCATATAAAAACTAAAGCATATTGATGGGAATGATAGATGGATCAATACATTGGTTCTGAAAATAAGCATGTAGAGTAAAGTATTTCATAACAATATGAACCATATGCAGAGGAGTAATACTAGCTGAAAATGCAGATGGACAAAAATGACAAGAGCTGGAACAAATGACGCATAAGTGGCTAATGAACATCCTATAAATGAGCTGCATATACAGATAAGGTAAAATTTTATGAAATCTGATTAACTTCAACTATATTGTCAATACATTAGATTTCAGCACTGCAGGGTTTCAATATCAACAAGACATGTTCTGTTGCTTATATAAATCTGCTGATGATAACCCATATACGTATGTGTTGTTAAGAGAACTAAAATGGTTACTGCAGAAATGTAGTGCTGGAATATAATGAGTAAATATACACATAGTGCCTGTATATATGACTGAAAATAAGACAAATATGATATACAGATGATTGGCTGTATAGATTATCATATTATTTGCAGATGCTAATAAATTATAATGGAAATGCAACAGCTGCCATAAACTCATTGCAAAAAAGGTGGATACAGCATAAACAGGAAGATGCAGAAATCTGCATTACACAATAAAACTAATGGCTATGGCTGAACGTTCATGAGCTATTGAGGTGGAGGTTCAGCACATAGGATGGATGAGCCATATCCATTTAGCCTGCATATGAGAGTTTTTCAAATAGCCATTTTTTTTTTTTTAAAAAAAAATCCATCTACTATGCTGAAACTAAACCAGAGAGAAATCTTTAGCTTAAATTGATTCCAGCCAATGAATTATAACAAGATATAATTCAGGGAAACTAAAAAAAGGAAAGAAAAGAAATGTCACCACTGGTTGCACTTTTGGAGTGAATATTTTTAAACAATATTTTTCAATAAAAACATGGGAAAATCGTCAACCAAAGATATAAAACCGACTTTCCACCGAAGTGGCGAGCACGGGTCGAATCCACAGGGAACGGGAACATTCTGAATTAATTCTAAAATAACACTTTATTAATAAAAACAAAGTTTACAACTATGTCAATGTTTACAAGTTACATTAAATAACATTCTAAACTATGAAAATAAAATAAAATCGGAGGCTAAGTCTTCTGCAGGTCTCCAGGGGCATTTCTGTCTTTTCACATCAAGTGCAGTCGCACATTATAATTGAATTACACCTGTGAACCTGTTCTAACTTAACAACCTACACAATAAAAATACAAAGTCAGTAACTAAATCAAGAATTTATCTAGATTACATCTACATTATTTTTAAACTATTTCTAAATTAAATTAAAGTTAATTTAAACATCTAAAACTAAGATTATACTAACTGAGTAAACTAACTAAGCTAAGCACTCTAATTACTCTAAATACTGTTAATTTACTGATTACACAACTAGAAAACAGTAAAACTACACGAAATTAAGCAATTACTTAAAAGACTGTTTTGTCCCTAAAGAAGGCAAAAATGGATTCTGACAGCTTTTCGCAAAACGACTGTTTGAGGGGTCAAACGAATTCCAAAATTAGTCAAATCACTTCTATTCTGTAAAAGACAGATCCAAGAATCTGACACATTTTACAGAAGTGAAAAATACATTCTGGATCTCCAGAACGAAGCGTTTCAAAATCAGGATAATTTGGAAAATCGCAGGACCCGAAATTTCAAAATCAGAAAAAGCTGTTTTCATAATACGCTTAAAAACCAGACCAAATCAACTCGGATTGAGCTGAAATTTGGTCTGCAGACAGTTAACACACCAATGTAAAGAATAGAAAAATAATTTTCAGGAAACTCTCGAAAAATCCACATGAAATAACTAGTGCACGATCGGGTAAAAATTAAGGTTTTGGTTCAGTGCACTATTCATCCCTTTGAATTCATAATTGACATTTGAACATTGAACCATGTACAAAAACAGTCCTAACTGAACCTAACCTACTGTTAAACTACAGCAAACAATAACAATTAAATTAAGTTATAAAATCTAAGAAATACCCTAACATAAACTCACGAATACTCTAAATAAGATATCTAAAGGAATATACACTCTAATTAAACCTAATTTATAACATCTAATATTACTAACTAAATTAACTATCTATCCTAATATTAATTCTAACTTACTAACTAACTTAATTAACTATCTAACCTAAATGACAAATCTAACTAAATCTAACATACTCTAGCTAGCATAATTACCTAATGAACTAATTAATCTAATGTTAATCCTAACCTAATAAAGCAATTACTAACCTACGGATAAGCTAATTAAAACTAGTTACTAATTAAACTTGACTAAAGTTAGTTCTAATTATGTTAAACACTAACTAAGGGTACTAACTACCTACGGTTAGTAAGTAATTAACTAGGGTCGGTTAAGGTAGTTTCTAACTAAGGTTCTAGGACATGGTTGGGATTAGGTATCTTGGGTTGGTCGACTAAGGCATTTGGGTTCTAAATAAGGGGGTTAGGATTTTAACTATGGTTAGGATACATTAACTAAGGTTGACTAGGGTTTACAAGGGTTGATTAGGATTAGTAGGATTAAACTAAGGCTAGGATTCGGTTAGGCTTAACTAACTATGGGTAGGTACCTAGGGTTAGTTAGTATTAACTAGAGTTAAACTAATTAAAGGGAATTAGGATGGCGATTTGACTAGGGTTGACTAAGGGTATGGTTAGTCTAACTAACTATGGTTAGGTTAGGGTTTAGCTTGGGTTAGTTTAATAACTATGGTTGGTCTAGGGTTAAGAAGTTGTAACTAGGGTTCGGTTAAGACAAACTAGGGGTTTGACTAACTATAGTTAGTAGGGGTGGTTTGGGTAACTAACTAGGGATATTAACTATGGTTAATAAAGTAGTTAAGGAGTCGACTAGGGTTTGGGTTCTAATTAAGGTTAAGTAAGGTTAGGGTTTAACTCGAGTTAGGGGTTAGCTTTTAACTTAGGTTAGTAACTAACTACCTAAGATTAATACTTAGTAAATTAAGTTAACTACATAGGTTATAAACTAACTAGGGTTAGTAAGGGGTGGTTTTAAGAGATGGGGCTTTACATTACACGCCACCCTAAAAATCATTAATTATACTAATAACTAAGTGTTATTTCCTAAAACATTAATGTATATCTAAATTAACTATTACATTAATTAGAAACTAAGACTAGCAACTACCTAAATAACTCTACACGATTTTATAAAACCTACCCTAAAGCATACCTTACTAAATTAATTACACCTAAGTAATGCTAATTCAAATAACGAAAGTAGTAAATAGGGCTTGGGAAATGCTAAAGCACGAATTTGGTAGGGGCCAACTCCTCTCTTTTCTTGCCTTAATTACACCTTGGGAAAGGGTAATCTTCAAAACCGTCCAGCCTCTTAAGGCCCACACGTTTTTCCATATTTGCATTAAAAGCAAGTCATTTATTTTGAAAACCTTTCCAAAATCACATTCCACGAATTTTTGGGGTTGAATACAATAAATAGCATTCTTAATTAACCTTCCCAATTCGTGTGAACTATTTTAGAAAACCTTTTGAAATTCCAAGCATTAAATCTTCTTTTTGAAAACATTCCCAAAGAATCCCACACGATTTTTGGAGTTGGCTTTAAATGAGTATTTATAAGTTCAAAACTTCCCAAAATTCGTGTAAATGCTTTTGAAAGGACCTTTGGAATTCCAAAGGGTTTCCATAAAATCGTGTAACTCTCTTTAAAGGGCCTTTGGAATTCCAAAGGGTTTTCAACCTTGAAAAGGTAACTCATTTATAGCTGGATTGGGAAATTGAGATTTACTTAAATGCAATTCCATGAATTTAGAGGGAGTGGTTTTCTACCAAAAACGTCTTCAAACTTTAAAGACCACATTGCCCTTATCTACACTTTACATTATTAAATAATTACTTAATCTAAACTAGAGTTAACCTAACTAAAGTAACTATACCAAGATAATTCAAAGGACATGAATGGGAAATACGAATTGACACAATCTATCACATCAAATACTAACCACAAAATTCAATTACTCAATTAATACTAAGTTAACTAAAACGAAAATCAGGAATTCTAACCAATCTAATTAGCCTATGACTAAATGAACATCAAAAACGTCTAACATTGACCTAACCTATAGAATTTTAATCTACATGAAATGAAACAAGCATTATATTAAAGCTATACTAACACATTAACTAAAATATATGAAATAAATAAATCAAATCAAAATCGACATTATAGTATATTATCAAACTATTCAAACTGACTTTTACAAACTTGCTGGACCTCTAATGGCTGACCTACATTTGGAGAAGACGACTACACCTCTATGAAAACGAAAAATCTAATTTTAACTAATACTACTATGACAATGACACATCTAAAGTAAACTAAGCTACCACGATTACAATTACTAATTTCAACTAAGAACAAACATTCTAAGTCAACTAGCATGCTGTAAATTAAATAAATAAATCAGAAAAAAAACGCTAAGTAGGAATCTACTACAATCCACTATTGCTAAAACATGAAACATAAATTAATCTACTAAAACATACTCTAAGATTAAAATCTATTAGAACATAAACAGTAATTCACATATTGAAATGAAGCCAGTAAACTAAAGAACTACCAAAAAAATACTACAGCCGGCTGGACGACCAACACACAAAATCAATAGACCATCACTCGGTTTTTTCATTTTCACAAAATCTAAAAACGCCTAAGACATCCAATGACATTTACACATCTACTAAAATACTAAACTTGATTAAACACAATATACGAACTTGGAAAACACAAGAGACCATAGACACATAGATCCGAAACTCAAAGTACACGCCCACACTCAAAACATACCAATCGTTGGATGAAAAAGATGATTTTCACTAATATAAAACTTAAACACACTACGTGCTGGCTTTTGCACGAACAAAAGCTGTACTAAGGCTGACGAAAAACACATAAAATGCAGCACATAACACACACACATTTTCGGCTTTAGCTAAAAGAGAAGATAGAAGAAGACCTACCTCTTGGGCCGATCCGAAGAATGGGGGGATGAAGAGAAGAGCGGATTTTGCTTGGCTTCGCACCGTTCGGGACCTCGTTGATGCTGGAAATACGCCATGGTACCATGCTCTACAGCTGCAACACGTTGGAAATCCACCGAGTATGAAATGTGAACCGATTCTCGATCGGGGGGCGTAGAAGACCGGATGGAGGTAGAGCCGGGCCCTTCTCGTTGGAGTGTTTCGCACTTCCACACGAGAATAGATGCTTCCCACCTCAATAATTGAACTAAGTCAAGCACTTTTTTGGTCAGACAAGGACAGGTCCCATCTCGGTCGCCAAACCTGTTATCGTCGCAAAATTTTTCCCGTCTTCCCTTCCTTGCGGAAGAGAGAGAAAAATGCTTTCGCGCTTCAAACTTGACCGGATTTTGGAAAATGTTTTGAAATACTCGTCTTCGTTTTGAAAATTGCGAGAAAATCCATGGGATGGGGCTCGACCTGTCGGTACGAGGTTCGACCATTCCTGCCGCCTTTAATAGGGGTAATCGAACCAAGGACCAAAATTATGCTTGACTTAGTGAAATTATCGAAATTATGTTCTATCCTATATGCACAAAGAATTCAGGTATGTGCTATGAGATTTGGTAAAATATAAGTTGGAAAACTATGATGTATGCTTAGAAAATATTTAAAGTTGAAAAGTAGTTCTCAGGAAAAGATGGAAATCAATCTCTCAGAAAAAACTCAGACGAAGAAGGTTTTGAAATCTCGAGAAAGTTTATAAAGAGTTGGAAAATCTTGAAGAAATGAGAATCTCAGGAAAATTTTAAGAAAGCTTAGAAAGACTTAGAGAACCATGAGGAAATGAAAATCTCGGAAAAATCTTGAGAAAGTTTATAAAGACATAGAAAATGAGAATCTCAGGAAGATTTTAAGAAAATTTATAAAGACTTGAAAAACCATGAGGAAATGAAAATCTCGGGAAAATCTTGAGAAAGTTTATAAAGACTTAGAAAAATGAGAATCTCAGGCAAATTTTAAGAAAATTCTTGAGAAAATATGAACTTTTGAAAAGGAAAACACTTGTTGAAAAAATGCAGACTTTGAGAATTTTCTTGAGAAAATGATAGAAAATTTATAGGAGAGATTCATTGGAGAAGGAAATTCAAAACTTAGGAAATTGAAATCCTGAGAATCTGGTCTTTGAAATGCCTGAAAATCAACTTTGATTTTTGAGAAAGATGAGAAATTCCTTTTGAAAAGAATCTTAAGAAAATAACATTCCAAGGAAAATCATATGAAAACTTTGATTTGGAAAATCCAACTCCGAATATCATCATAGTTTCTTGAGAAAATCGATTCCATGAAATGAAAATCGTTTGAGAAAATCATGAGAAAAATGAATGATGCAGATGGTTTGAATGAATGAATGCACTTTTGAAAATATTTCTGAAAAATTTGTTGGAAAAAATGTGGATTAATCCAAAGTAAATCCTTCACATATTCTGACTGTGGCCATGAATATATTCAGGGTTTATTTGAATTAATTCACAATATTTTGAAAACATTGGAAATATGAGGTGTATTTTCAAGATAGCCTAAGAGTGTAGGCTCAATGTTACTGGTAGAGAGATGATGGATCTGGGTTTCGTCCATATTCCGACTAGGACCGTAAATATGGACTCCATCGAGTTCATCAACTCTCTAAGAGTTGGTGCACGTGCCATTCGTGTTCATCCATGGTGAATTTTGAAAATTTGAGATTTATGCATCATATAATCAGGATATTACTGAAATCAAACTATATGAGATGCGACCTAATCTAAGCAGTAAAAGTAAATCTTATTCCAAGGTTTACATTGGATTGTTACATTGCATAATATAAAGTTAAAAGAAAATTGAAATGGAACCAAGGAATCAACATCTTCTAGAGCTTCCTGCAAAAATGAGAGTTAGTACAAAATAACCAAAGAAATGGATATATATATATAATATATACAACGAAGAGACATATACATATATCAAAATGCTAAAATAGGTGTTAAAGGTCATGTAACGATGGAGGTGTAACTATATGAGAAAATATATGGATGTTCATACATGGAAATGAGAGCACATGAAGATATATATATATATATATATATATATATATATATAAGTATATATCTATGTATATATATATACATATATATATATACATATATACGTATACATATAGGTAGATATACCTAAATATACATATATATATGGAAATAAAATGAGAAAATATATGCACTAATGGAAATTCTACAAAATGGGTAAAATCAGAAAATATGGATATACACAGTTTCTGTAGGTAACTTTACATAACCGTATTTTCTAAATTACAAGATATATTTCAACAAAAATGGATATAGAGCTTTTCTATATATCAATAAAGAAGCATGCAAAAGTTGGTTGGGAGATCATGATTGGATATAGAGATATCCGTTCATGAATATGGCCAAATATCAAGACTGGGTACCTGCAGGAAAAATGGAATGGGTATGGATGTGGAGGTTATGGTGAAAGACAACACGAATTTACAGGAACTATACATGTTTGTAAGGAGGTACTTTATGCATGATGATAGTGACACTAACTATATCTCTGCAGTATATGAAGATTTACAAATGCCACATTCAATCATATAAAAACTAAAGCATATTGATGGGAATGATAGATGGATCAATACATTGGTTCTGAAAATAAGCATGTAGAGTAAAGTATTTCATAACAATATGAACCATATGCAGAGGAGTAATACTAGCTGAAAATGCAGATGGACAAAAATGACAAGAGCTGGAACAAATGACGCATAAGTGGCTAATGAACATCCTATAAATGAGCTGCATATACAGATAAGGTAAAATTTTATGAAATCTGATTAACTTCAACTATATTGTCAATACATTAGATTTCAGCACTGCAGGGTTTCAATATCAACAAGACATGTTCTGTTGCTTATATAAATCTGCTGATGATAACCCATATACGTATGTGTTGTTAAGAGAACTAAAATGGTTACTGCAGAAATGTAGTGCTGGAATATAATGAGTAAATATACACATAGTGCCTGTATATATGACTGAAAATAAGACAAATATGATATACAGATGATTGGCTGTATAGATTATCATATTATTTGCAGATGCTAATAAATTATAATGGAAATGCAACAGCTGCCATAAACTCATTGCAAAAAAGGTGGATACAGCATAAACAGGAAGATGCAGAAATCTGCATTAGACAATAAAACTAATGGCTATGGCTGAACGTTCATGAGCTATTGAGGTGGAGGTTCAGCACATAGGATGGATGAGCCATATCCATTTAGCCTGCATATGAGAGTTTTTCAAATAGCCATTTTTTTTTTTAAAAAAAAAAATCCATCTACTATGCTGAAACTAAACCAGAGAGAAATCTTTAGCTTAAATTGATTCCAGCCAATGAATTATAACAAGATATAATTCAGGGAAACTAAAAAAAGGAAAGAAAAGAAATGTCACCACTGGTTGCACTTTTGGAGTGAATATTTTTAAACAATATTTTTCAATAAAAACATGGGAAAATCGTCAACCAAAGATATAAAACCGACTTTCCACCGAAGTGGCGAGCACGGGTCGAATCCACAGGGAACGGGAACATTCTGAATTAATTCTAAAATAACACTTTATTAATAAAAACAAAGTTTACAACTATGTCAATGTTTACAAGTTACATTAAATAACATTCTAAACTATGAAAATAAAATAAAATTGGAGGCTAAGTCTTCTACAGGTCTCCAGGGGCATTTCTGTCTTTTCACATCAAGTGCAGTCGCACATTATAATTGAATTACACCTGTGAACCTGTTCTAACTTAACAACCTACACAATAAAAACACAAAGTCAGTAACTAAATCAAGAATTTATCTAGATTACATCTACATTATTTTTAAACTATTTCTAAATTAAATTAAAGTTAATTTAAACATCTAAAACTAAGATTATACTAACTGAGTAAACTAACTAAGCTAAGCACTCTAATTACTCTAAATACTGTTAATTTACTGATTACACAACTAGAAAACAGTAAAACTACACGAAATTAAGCAATTACTTAAAAGACTGTTTTGTCCCTAAAGAAGGCAAAAATGGATTCTGACAGCTTTTCGCAAAACGACTGTTTGAGGGGTCAAACGAATTCCAAAATTAGTCAAATCACTTCTATTCTGTAAAAGACAGATCCAAGAATCTGACACATTTTACAGAAGTGAAAAATACATTCTGGATCTCCAGAACGAAGCGTTTCAAAATCAGGATAATTTGGAAAATCGCAGGACCCGAAATTTCAAAATCAGAAAAAGCTGTTTTCATAATACGCTTAAAAACCAGACCAAATCAACTCGGATTGAGCTGAAATTTGGTCTGCAGACAGTTAACACACCAATGTAAAGAATAGAAAAATAATTTTCAGGAAACTCTCGAAAAATCCACATGAAATAACTAGTGCACGATCGGGTAAAAATTAAGGTTTTGGTTCAGTGCACTATTCATCCCTTTGAATTCATAATTGACATTTGAACATTGAACCATGTACAAAAACAGTCCTAACTGAACCTAACCTACTGTTAAACTACAGCAAACAATAACAATTAAATTAAGTTATAAAATCTAAGAAATACCCTAACATAAACTCACGAATACTCTAAATAAGATATCTAAAGGAATATACACTCTAATTAAACCTAATTTATAACATCTAATATTACTAACTAAATTAACTATCTATCCTAATATTAATTCTAACTTACTAACTAACTTAATTAACTATCTAACCTAAATGACAAATCTAACTAAATCTAACATACTCTAGCTAGCATAATTACCTAATGAACTAATTAATCTAATGTTAATCCTAACCTAATAAAGCAATTACTAACCTACGGATAAGCTAATTAAAACTAGTTACTAATTAAACTTGACTAAAGTTAGTTCTAATTATGTTAAACACTAACTAAGGGTACTAACTACCTACGGTTAGTAAGTAATTAACTAGGGTCGGTTAAGGTAGTTTCTAACTAAGGTTCTAGGACATGGTTGGGATTAGGTATCTTGGGTTGGTCGACTAAGGCATTTGGGTTCTAAATAAGGGGGTTAGGATTTTAACTATGGTTAGGATACATTAACTAAGGTTGACTAGGGTTTACAAGGGTTGATTAGGATTAGTAGGATTAAACTAAGGCTAGGATTCGGTTAGGCTTAACTAACTATGGGTAGGTACCTAGGGTTAGTTAGTATTAACTAGAGTTAGACTAATTAAAGGGAATTAGGATGGCGATTTGACTAGGGTTGACTAAGGGTATGGTTAGTCTAACTAACTATGGTTAGGTTAGGGTTTAGCTTGGGTTAGTTTAATAACTATGGTTGGTCTAGGGTTAAGAAGTTGTAACTAGGGTTCGGTTAAGACAAACTAGGGGTTTGACTAACTATAGTTAGTAGGGGTGGTTTGGGTAACTAACTAGGGATATTAACTATGGTTAATAAAGTAGTTAAGGAGTCGACTAGGGTTTGGGTTCTAATTAAGGTTAAGTAAGGTTAGGGTTTAACTCGAGTTAGGGGTTAGCTTTTAACTTAGGTTAGTAACTAACTACCTAAGATTAATACTTAGTAAATTAAGTTAACTACATAGGTTATAAACTAACTAGGGTTAGTAAGGGGTGGTTTTAAGAGATGGGGCTTTACATTACACGCCACCCTAAAAATCATTAATTATACTAATAACTAAGTGTTATTTCCTAAAACATTAATGTATATCTAAATTAACTATTACATTAATTAGAAACTAAGACTAGCAACTACCTAAATAACTCTACACGATTTTATAAAACCTACCCTAAAGCATACCTTACTAAATTAATTACACCTAAGTAATGCTAATTCAAATAACGAAAGTAGTAAATAGGGCTTGGGAAATGCTAAAGCACGAATTTGGTAGGGGCCAACTCCTCTCTTTTCTTGCCTTAATTACACCTTGGGAAAGGGTAATCTTCAAAACCGTCCAGCCTCTTAAGGCCCACACGTTTTTCCATATTTGCATTAAAAGCAAGTCATTTATTTTGAAAACCTTTCCAAAATCACATTCCACGAATTTTTGGGGTTGAATACAATAAATAGCATTCTTAATTAACCTTCCCAATTCGTGTGAACTATTTTAGAAAACCTTTTGAAATTCCAAGCATTAAATCTTCTTTTTGAAAACATTCCCAAAGAATCCCACACGATTTTTGGAGTTGGCTTTAAATGAGTATTTATAAGTTCAAAACTTCCCAAAATTCGTGTAAATGCTTTTGAAAGGACCTTTGGAATTCCAAAGGGTTTCCATAAAATCGTGTAACTCTCTTTAAAGGGCCTTTGGAATTCCAAAGGGTTTTCAACCTTGAAAAGGTAACTCATTTATAGCTGGATTGGGAAATTGAGATTTACTTAAATGCAATTCCACGAATTTAGAGGGAGTGGTTTTCTACCAAAAACGTCTTCAAACTTTAAAGACCACATTGCCCTTATCTACACTTTACATTATTAAATAATTACTTAATCTAAACTAGAGTTAACCTAACTAAAGTAACTATACCAAGATAATTCAAAGGACATGAATGGGAAATACGAATTGACACAATCTATCACATCAAATACTAACCACAAAATTCAATTACTCAATTAATACTAAGTTAACTAAAACGAAAATCAGGAATTCTAACCAATCTAATTAGCCTATGACTAAATGAACATCAAAAACGTCTAACATTGACCTAACCTATAGAATTTTAATCTACATGAAATGAAACAAGCATTATATTAAAGCTATACTAACACATTAACTAAAATATATGAAATAAATAAATCAAATCAAAATCGACATTATAGTATATTATCAAACTATTCAAACTGACTTTTACAAACTTGCTGGACCTCTAATGGCTGACCTACATTTGGAGAAGACGACTACACCTCTATGAAAACGAAAAATCTAATTTTAACTAATACTACTATGACAATGACACATCTAAAGTAAACTAAGCTACCACGATTACAATTACTAATTTCAACTAAGAACAAACATTCTAAGTCAACTAGCATGCTGTAAATTAAATAAATAAATCAGAAAAAAAACGCTAAGTAGGAATCTACTACAATCCACTATTGCTAAAACATGAAACATAAATTAATCTACTAAAACATACTCTAAGATTAAAATCTATTAGAACATAAACAGTAATTCACATATTGAAATGAAGCCAGTAAACTAAAGAACTACCAAAAAAATACTACAGCCGGCTGGACGACCAACACACAAAATCAATAGACCATCACTCGGTTTTTTCATTTTCACAAAATCTAAAAACGCCTAAGACATCCAATGACATTTACACATCTACTAAAATACTAAACTTGATTAAACACAATATACGAACTTGGAAAACACATAAGACCATAGACACATAGATCCGAAACTCAAAGTACACGCCCACACTCAAAACATACCAATCGTTGGATGAAAAAGATGATTTTCACTAATATAAAACTTAAACACACTACGTGCTGGCTTTTGCACGAACAAAAGCTGTACTAAGGCTGACGAAAAACACATAAAATGCAGCACATAACACACACACATTTTCGGCTTTAGCTAAAAGAGAAGATAGAAGAAGACCTACCTCTTGGGCCGATCCGAAGAATGGGGGGATGAAGAGAAGAGCGGATTTTGCTTGGCTTCGCACCGTTCGGGACCTCGTTGATGCTGGAAATACGCCATGGTACCATGCTCTACAGCTGCAACACGTTGGAAATCCACCGAGTATGAAATGTGAACCGATTCTCGATCGGGGGGCGTAGAAGACCGGATGGAGGTAGAGCCGGGCCCTTCTCGTTGGAGTGTTTCGCACTTCCACACGAGAATAGATGCTTCCCACCTCTGCTGCACCTGCAAAACACAGCAACAATGGATATTAAACAACATGGAAGATAAAGAAATGAAAAGAATTGAAAGGGAGACAAGGTAGAATGCTTGGTTCTCAAGCTTTTCTCCATGTCTTCAATGGAGGTGGAAGATGAGAAGGGGGCTGGAGTTAGAATCGTGCCCCTAGGGCACGAAAACCAAGGCAAAGACAAGGAATGGCTGGGCGTCTCCCCCTCTTTTGACGATTTTGCTTGTTTGGGTTTATTTTCAAAAACAGTGTTAAAAACAAAAGAATTGTTGGGCGCCTCTTTCTGCAGGGGGTTTTTGGAAAATATTTTATGAAAAACTCAAATAGGCTGGAGCTGGGCTGAATCCATGTAATTTGACCCAAATCTAGGATCCAAATGGGCGTCTGGATCCAAATCTCTCAAATCGGATTCGATATTTGACCCGTTACACTGTAAATGCTATAATTCCTTCAAATTAACTCCAATTTTGATGAAATTCGAACCAAAGATCCCCAACATCATTATGCACCTAAGTGTATGCTTTAAACCTATAGATGATGCATTTATGCAGTGAAAATATATTAGTAAAATGTGATATTTATGCATCATCAAATACCCCCATGCTAGAATAATTGCTAGTCCCTAGCAATACACTCTAACATGCAATAAAAATATGGACTACCCAATAATCATGAAAGCTCTTATTAAATAAAATAAATAAATAATAAAATAAAAAAAACTAACTCACTTTCGTAGGAATCACGGTTGCATTTAGCACATGCAACAAGCCCTTTAAACCCCTAGGTTACCCCAGTGGACGAGTAAGGTCTCGTGAGGGTTTGCAGAGATGCTACCCACAAACATCAAAATCATGCATGAAAATTTTTTCAGAAATAATAGGCAATTAAGAATGCAATGTAAACAAATATTTCATGTAATCTACATTTTCAAAACAAATTCAGAAATTTCTATGCCACCACAGTAGAAATTATTTTTCTTTCACTTCTCTAAACTTGTAATTATTTATGAATTTTCTCAGAAAATCAAGTACTATCATGTTTTACTCATTTATCCTCACCTGTATATTTTCTGCACAGTAATTCATTAATTATTCATAAGCATTGAATTTCTCTCTTTAAGCTCATTCTTTTTCTTTTTGATATTCTATTTTTCACTCTTTTTCATTCTTCTAAATTGAGCACTATTTCGAATATCCAGTCTCGTAACCCGTGTAGCGAGCTTTAGGTCAGTGACTCCCAAGCCGGCCGGTCTTAGGGCACTAGATACAAAGTATCCCTCGGACTTAATTGCTCGAGTCACTAAACCTTTTAGTCTAATAGTATACGTATAGTTTTCCTCTCATCACGTGCAATGTCTGTATCTCTTAGGCTTTCTATGCAATCCATGTAACAAGTTTTTGAATCGGTGGCTCCCAAACCAGTTGGCTTTAGGGCACCAGGTGTAAAACACCCTTCAAATTCTACTTACTTGAACTACAAAGGCCACATATATCGACTGGATAAGAGAATGATCTCCTTCATTATCCATTTCGTAAGAGACTCAAACATTTCAACTCGTGTCTGAGTTCTACTACTTGGATTCACAAAGAAATCAACAACTAAACGTAGCTCTATTCTATTAAGCTCATTTTTCAAAACATAATTCAATTGCTCACTTTTCTCATAAAACACACTGTGCATACTTATACTACAGTGATTCAAAACTTTATAACATGTAAATACTATCTTTTCTTTAACTATTTCATAAACAACTACTCTATTTAAATCAGATAAGAAAAAAAAAATTCACATGGGGCTTATACATTTCTAAATTGTCAGATCATGGAGAAATACAATCATAAATGCTACAACTTATTCTTAAAAGACCTACTTTTATGCGTTTTAAGCTATCAGACATGAAGAATTTTTTTTTAACATTTATGCATCTAAACCATCCCCCCATGCTTGAATGACACTGTCCCTAGTGGCATACAGAATAATGTAAACATGTAATACAGATGCACACTATAGAACAATAAAATGAATAAGGAGAAAGGATTGATACAACCTGGTATGCTCGATCCTCTGGAGTTGTCGATTGACTGGACTCCGCACTACCACTATGCATGTACAAATGCATAGTTTTCTGCTCATCTGGTCAATGTTCTACTCTTGAAGGCTTCTTTATATCCGATTTACTTGAACTCACACATTGATGGATTGATTGTTCATACATGTAAACAATGAAATTCACATGAAATTAAAATAAAATTCAAAATAAAATACATAAACAACTACTACTTTATTTTAATTTACATATGATACATCATACACTATAGTTAATAACATAAGAACACTAATACATAAAACGACTAGACTATGTTAGAATAATCTATCAATGCAATTAGTAAACCTAAATCTAGGTCTAAATCAGTAAAACAATGAACAAAATAGCAACTAACCTATGTTAGAATTACACTATGGAGATTAAGTTAATCTAAATCAGCAAGTTAGCAACTATGCTATTTTAAACTATGTTAAACTAAACTAATTAATCTATGAAATAAAAGCATCTACTCTAAATCAGAGAGTTAAGCCACTAAACTATGTTAAACTATGTTAAAACTATTTAATTAATCTATGCAATCTATGTTAACAATGTTAAACTAAGTTAATTACTCTATGATATAAAAGATAAGCTATTCTAAATCAGAAAATCAGTAAATACAGGAATTCACACTATTTTATCTAAGACTCAATTGTTTAATATATCATTGAAACATGGAATTCAGTGAATCTTATCAAAAACAGCAAATGAACCCTATATTTTTCTAACAACGTTAATTCTACAAACTAAAATGATTAAATAAACTAAGCTAAACTAAGCACATATATTAATAAAATGATATCTCAGAAATATTCATAATATATCGCCGTTCCCCGGCAACGGTGCCAAAATTTGGTTGCACTTTTGGAGTGAATATTTTTAAACAATATTTTTCAATAAAAACATGTGAAAATCGTCAACCAAAGATATAAAACCGACTTTCCACCGAAGTGGCGAGTACGGGTCGAATCCACAGGGAACGGGAACATTCTGAATTAATTCTAAAATAACACTTTATTAATAAAAACAAAGTTTACAACTATGTCAATGTTTACAAGTTACATTAAATAACATTCTAAACTATGAAAATAAAATAAAATCGGAGGCTAAGTCTTCTGCAGGTCTCCAGGGGCATTTCTGTCTTTTCACATCAAGTGCAGTCGCACATTATAATTGAATTACACATGTGAACCTGTTCTAACTTAACAACCTACACAATAAAAACACAAAGTCAGTAACTAAATCAAGAATTTATCTAGATTACATCTACATTATTTTTAAACTATTTCTAAATTAAATTAAAGTTAATTTAAACATCTAAAACTAAGATTATACTAACTGAGTAAACTAACTAAGCTAAGCACTCTAATTACTCTAAATACTGTTAATTTACTGATTACACAACTAGAAAACAGTAAAACTACACGAAATTAAGCAATTACTTAAAAGACTGTTTTGTCCCTAAAGAAGGCAAAAATGGATTCTGACAGCTTTTCGCAAAATGACTGTTTGAGGGGTCAAACGAATTCCAAAATTAGTCAAATCACTTCTATTCTGTAAAAGACAGATCCAAAAATCTGACACATTTTACAGAAGTGAAAAATACGTTCTGGATCTCCAGAACGAAGCGTTTCAAAATCAGGATAATTTGGAAAATCGCAGGACCCGAAATTTCAAAATCAGAAAAAGCTATTTTCATAATACGCTTACAAACCAGACCAAATCAACTCGGATTGAGCTGAAATTTGGTCTGCAGACAGTTAACACACCAATGTAAAGAATAGAAAAATAATTTTCAGGAAACTCTCGAAAAATCCACATGAAATAACTAGTGCACGATCGGGTAAAAATTAGGGTTTTGGTTCAGTGCACTATTCATCCCTTTGAATTCATAATTGACATTTGAACATTGAACCATGTACAAAAACAGTCCTAACTGAACCTAACCTACTGTTAAACTACAGCAAACAATAACAATTAAATTAAGTTATAAAATCTAAGAAATACCCTAACATAAACTCACAAATACTCTAAATAAGATATCTAAAGGAATATACACTCTAATTAAACCTAATTTATAACATCTAATATTACTAACTAAATTAACTATCTATCCTAATATTAATTCTAACTTACTAACTAACTTAATTAACTATCTAACCTAAATGACAAATCTAACTAAATCTAACATACTCTAGCTAGCATAATTACCTAATGAACTAATTAATCTAATGTTAATCCTAACCTAATAAAGCAATTACTAACCTACGGATAAGCTAATTAAAACTAGTTACTAATTAAACTTGACTAAAGTTAGTTCTAATTATGTTAAACACTAACTAAGGGTACTAACTACCTACGGTTAGTAAGTAATTAACTAGGGTCGGTTAAGGTAGTTTCTAACTAAGGTTCTAGGACATGGTTGGGATTAGGTATCTAGGGTTGGTCGACTAAGGCATTTGGGTTCTAAATAAGGGGGTTAGGATTTTAACTATGGTTAGGATACATTAACTAAGGTTGACTAGGGTTTACAAGGGTTGATTAGGATTAGTAGGATTAAACTAAGGCTAGGATTCGGTTAGGCTTAACTAACTATGGGTAGGTACCTAGGGTTAGTTAGTATTAACTAGAGTTAGACTAATTAAAGGGAATTAGGATGGCGATTTGACTAGGGTTGACTAAGGGTATGGTTAGTCTAACTAACTATGGTTAGGTTAGGGTTTAGCTTGGGTTAGTTTAATAACTATGGTTGGTCTAGGGTTAAGAAGTTGTAACTAGGGTTCGGTTAAGACAAACTAGGGGTTTGACTAACTATAGTTAGTAGGGGCGGTTTGGGTAACTAACTAGGGATATTAACTATGGTTAATAAAGTAGTTAAGGAGTCGACTAGGGTTTGGGTTCTAATTAAGGTTAAGTAAGGCTAGGGTTTAACTCGAGTTAGGGGTTAGCTTTTAACTTAGGTTAGTAACTAACTACCTAAGATTAATACTTAGTAAATTAAGTTAACTACATAGGTTATAAACTAACTAGGGTTAGTAAGGGGCGGTTTTAAGAGATGGGGCTTTACATTACACGCCACCCTAAAAATCATTAATTATACTAATAACTAAGTGTTATTTCCTAAAACATTAATGTATATCTAAATTAACTATTACATTAATTAGAAACTAAGACTAGCAACTACCTAAATAACTCTACACGATTTTATAAAACCTACCCTAAATCATACCTTACTAAATTAATTACACCTAAGTAATGCTAATTCAAATAACGAAAGTAGTAAATAAGGCTTGGGAAATGCTAAAGCACGAATTTGGTAGGGGCCAACTCCTCTCTTTTCTTGCCTTAATTACACCTTGGGAAAGGGTAATCTTCAAAACCGTCCAGCCTCTTAAGGCCCACACGTTTTTCCATATTTGCATTAAAAGCAAGTCATTTATTTTGAAAACCTTTCCAAAATCACATTCCACGAATTTTTGGGGTTGAATACAATAAATAGCATTCTTAATTAACCTTCCCAATTCGTGTGAACTATTTTAGAAAACCTTTTGAAATTCCAAGCATTAAATCTTCTTTTTGAAAACATTCCGAAAGAATCCCACACGATTTTTGGAGTTGGCTTTAAATGAGTATTTATAAGTTCAAAACTTCCCAAAATTCGTGTAAATGCTTTTGAATGGACCTTTGGAATTCCAAAGGGTTTCCATAAAATCGTGTAACTCTCTTTAAAGGGCCTTTGGAATTTCAAAGGGTTTTCAACCTTGAAAAGGTAACTCATTTATAGCTGGATTGGGAAATTGAGATTTACTTAAATGCAATTCCACGAATTTAGAGGGAGTGGTTTTCTACCAAAAACGTCTTCAAACTTTAAAGACCACATTGCCCTTATCTACACTTTACATTATTAAATAATTACTTAATCTAAACTAGAGTTAACCTAACTAAAGTAACTATACCAAAATAATTCAAAGGACATGAATGGGAAATACGAATTGACACAATCTATCACATCAAATACTAAACACAAAATTCAATTACTCAATTAATACTAAGTTAACTAAAACGAAAATCAGGAATTCTAACCAATCTAATTAGCCTATGACTAAATGAACATCAAAAACGTCTAACACAATACCTAACCTATAGAATTTTAATCTACATGAAATGAAACAAGCATTATATTAAAGCTATACTAACACATTAACTAAAATATATGAAATAAATAAATCAAATCAAAATCGACATTATAATATATTATCAAACTATTCAAACTGACTTTTACAAACTTGTTGGACCTCTAATGGCTGACCTACATTTGGAGAAGACGACTACACCTCTATGAAAACGAAAAATCTAATTTTAACTAATACTACTATGACAATGACACATCTAAAGTAAACTAAGCTACCACGATTACAATTACTAATTTCAACTAAGAACAAACATCCTAAGTCAACTAGCATGCTGTAAATTAAATAAATAAATCAGAAAAAAAACGCTAAGTAGGAATCTACTACAATCCACTATTGCTAAAACATGAAACATAAATTAATCTACTAAAACATACTCTAAGATTAAAATCTATTAGAACATAAACAGTAATTCACATATTGAAATGAAGCCAGTAAACTAAAGAACTACCAAAAAAATACTACAGCCGGTTGGATGACCAACACACAAAATCAATAGAACATCACTCGGTTTTTTCATTTTCACAAAATCTAAAAACGCCTAAGACATCCAATGACATTTACACATCTACTAAAATACTAAACTTGATTAAACACAATATACGAACTTGGAAAACACAAGAGACCATAGACACACAGATCCGAAACTCAAAGTACACGCCCACACTCAAAACATACCAATCGTTGGATGAAAAAGATGATTTTCACTAATATAAAACTTAAACACACTACGTGCTGGCTTTTGCACGAACAAAAGCTATACTAAGGCTGACGAAAAACACATAAAATGCAGCACATAACACACACACATTTTCGGCTTTAGCTAAAAGAGAAGATAGAAGAAGACCTACCTCTTGGCCCGATCCGAAGAATGGGGGGATGAAGAGAAGAGCGGACTTTGCTTGGCTTCGCACCGTTCGGGACCTCGTTGATGCTGAAAATACGCCATGGTACCATGCTCTACAGTTGCAACATGTTGGAAATCCATCGAGGATGAAATGTGAATCGATTCTCGATCGGGGGGCATAGAAGACCGGATGGAGGTAGAGCCGGCCCTTCTCGTTGGAGTGTTTCGCACTTCCACACGAGAATAGATGCTTCCCACCTCTGCTGCACCTGCAAAACACAGCAACAATGGATATTAAACAACATGGAAGATAAAGAAATGAAAAGAATTGAAAGGGAGACAAGGTAGAATGCTTGGTTCTCAAGCTTTTCTCCATGTCTTCAATGGAGATGGAAGGAGGTGGAAGATGAGAAGGGGGCTGGAGTTAGAATCGTGACCCTAGGGCACGAAAACCAAGGCAAAAACAAGGAATGGCTGGGCGTCTCCCCCTCTTTTGACGATTTTGCTTGTTTGGGTTTATTTTCAAAAACAGTGTTAAAAACAAAAGAATTGCTGGGCACCTCTTTCTGCAGGGGGTTTTTGGAAAATATTTTATGAAAAACTCAAATGGGCTGGAGCTGGGCTGAATCCATGTAATTTGACCCAAATCCAGGATCCAAATGGGCTTCTGGATCCAAATCTCTCAAATCGGATCCGATATTTGACCTGTTACACTGTAAATGCTATAATTCCTTCAAATTAACTCCAATTTTGATGAAATTCGAACCAAAGCTCCCTAACATCATTATGCACCTAAGTGTATGCTTTAAACCTATAGATGATGCATTTATGCAGTGAAAATGTATTAATAAAACGTGATATTTATGCATCATCAACCACCTCTTATTCTTCTGCACACGACTTATGGATAGCAGCAAAAAGGATCGGTTCTTTGTATAGCTGGGCTGAAGAAAATTGAGTTGGAAGATGATGTGAATCCTCTGCTGGATTTCGTCTGCTGCTAAGCTGAAGAAAATAAGAAATGTTGTAGTTTATTTCCTGCAACTGAGTTGAAGAAAGGGCAGCAATCCGTTGGATCTTCAGTTGGTGGGTTGCAAAAAAAAAAATGGGGAAAACGTTGGATTTCCTCTGCTGGTGGGCTGAAGCAAGATAGGAAAAACGGTGGTGGCTCTCTTGCGGTTGGGCTGGAGTGGAGGTGTGCGGCAACTTCTGGAGCTTCTGCTGGGCTTGGCTGGAATGGTGGATGATGGGCAGCTTGTTGCTGGAGCTTCTGCTGGGCTTGGCTGGAATGGTGGATGATGGGCAGCTTGTGGTTGGGGATGGATTCCCTACGGCTGGTGGTGTATGGCAGCCTTTGGTGGGTTGAAGGTTGCGATTAGTGGCGATGATGGAAGACCCTGCAAAACCGAAAAATCCCCCTCTCTTCAATCGGCTCCCCCTTTTCAAAAACCCTACAGAGCAAATCCCCCCCTTTCCTTCGTGAGTGCTTGCCTCTTTTAAAACCTTCCTTTCTCCCCCAAAAGAAACGCATCCCCTTCCCCCTTAATGAGGTCCCGTTAAAAAAAAAAATGAAAATTTTGTTGAAAATTTTGCAAAGGCGTGAAACCGATGCCTCATTGCTTTGAAAACTTGCTATTTTTAAAAGAGGCGCCTCTTTGGTTTTTCCAAAACCTTGTTTCATTTCCTAAGTTTAGATAGAAATCAAATTTATTACTTTTTTTTATTTTTTTATTTTGGAAGTTCGGTTGTGCCATTTAAGGCTGCCTCCTTCTAAAAAAAAAAACTTTATTTAACAAATAAAAAGAGATAAAATAAAAATAAGTAAAATGAGGGGCTTTTATGGAAATGCCACCTCAACCCACTTTTAAAATCCTTTTGAAAATAAAGTTTTGTTTTTGTTTTTGAAAGTCTTTTATTTTCAAGTGGGGTGCCACATGTATGTGGGCCCACTAACTAAAAATAAATAAATACATTTAAGAAATTTAAAAAGAAGAATTTGCAAATTGGTATGGACTTCGGGTGGGTCCCGCTTGAGAATAAACAACTTACCTGAGAGTCTGAGTATGATGCTAGTTCAAAGGTGGGTCCCGCTCCATTTATTTGAAAATACGAGATAAAACATTATTTATTTTCAAGAATTTGGAAAAATTGGGTTTTCAATGCAAAAATATATGGATAAATGTAAAAAAAAATTGTAAAGAGATTTAAAATCTTTTGCAAAAAGCTTTGAGATAAATCTTTAAAATCAATATCCAAATATCCAGATTGTTTTCTTGAAAAAAAAAATTGTAATTCAAAGTCCTGGGGGTAAAATGGGAAAGATTGGCAATTTTGAAATCCTAGGGTTTTAAAAATCAATTTTGAAAAGTTTAAAAATCAAATCTGGATTGACAATTTGGAAAATCAGGAGTTCTGAATCTCAAAATGACATGATGTGCAGTGAAATGATGCAATGCTATGCAAAGACATGTTCTATGAAATATCACTCTGAGCTCGGACTTGGAAATTCTAGTTTTTTGTCCAGAAAGAGGATTTTGAAATTTTGCAATTTGAAGATGTCTCTGAACCTAAATATAGAAATTTTGAGGCTCAATAGTGAAATTTAGGACTTTCTGCAAGGTTCAATCTTGGAAAATGACCATTTTCCCCTTTATTGCTTCCGGAGAACTTGTAAGATCCATTGCATTTCTAAGGAAACTTAATATGAAGTATGCTTTAGTGTTGAAAATTTCGTGTTCAAGGCGAGAATTGCTCATAATATTTGGTGTATTTTGTTTTCGGAGGTTCTGAATCGCGTAAATTCGCTTTACGAGGCGATTCAGGGCTAACCAAGATGAATCTAGCCTTGATATTCCTAGAGTATATTTATATTATACTAAATTAGTTTCACCCCAAATTTGGGATCTAAACGAGAAATATATCTCGTTATTTCATAGAATTGACACAAAAAGGGTATATTGGTAAATATGGGTCGGATCGAGGCCCAAAATTTATCAAAATTGGAAATTTAAATATATATTATTATTATATTGGCCTTCATACATGAAAAATAAATTAGAAATAAAACTTTGGAATTAATTTAAATGTATCCATTTAAATAATAAGTAATTAGGGTTTTTACATAAAGTAAATTGTAAATTTCATAAAACCTAAAAGAGGTTTTTCGAAAAGTTTTGAAAAGAGGTTGGTTTTGGACATTTAGGAAAGGTAGTTAGCATGGGGCCCACGTGAGCATGAGCTCAGCCTTTGCTACTTTTCAAAAAAATAAAAATATAATACAAAAAAAAAATGGTATTTAATAGGCATTTTTGAAAAGGAGGAAAATTTTCAAAAAGGGGTTGGTTTTTGGAATTTAGGAAAGTGGGAGGCTTAGCCCCCATAGGCTGGACGCCCCTTAGGGGGTAGCTCCAGCCCATCAACTCAAAAAAAAATAAAATATATAAAAAAAAAATTGAATTTCAAAAAGGGTTTGACCTTAGGGTCAAAAGGTGGTCTATGGGGAGACCTACTCTCCCTAATTTAGGGAGAGTAGTTGTGGGCTAGGCTCAAGGGTTGTACACCCTTGAGCTAGGCCCATCATGAAGGGGGTCAAATCCCCTTGGGCTAGCCTTATAGCACCTAAAGGAAGGGGGGGGCGTGTGGGAGGAGAGCCCTCCATCTCCTCCCCTCTCATCCCAGCCCTCCATCTCTTGGAGTGGCTATTTAAGGGAGGGAGGAGAGAGAAATTCATTTTCTCTCTTCCTCCTCCTCAACCCTCTCCCTCCATCCTTCCATTTTCCCCTCCTCTCTCAAGTGTGAGAGTGAAGAGAGTGTAGAGAGTGAGGTGAGTGTGGCTGAGAGAGTGCAAGTGAGGGCACCAGCACCACCACGCCGGAACCATCTCCGTCCCTACGCCGGAAAACCCCGAAGGTGAAGAGCTTCCACTTTGCATTCCACTTCTTTTGAAAAATGCATGTAAAAATTGTTATGGTTGGTTTGGGTTTTTCTTTTTTTTCTATATCATGAAACTTGTATGAGTGTGGGTGTGTTTTAGAGGGATCGACACACCGTTGTGGTAAACACGCACACACCGGACGTTCCACGCAATGGGACTGTCCTTAGGCGATTTCGGAGTTCTGGAGCTCCGGAGTCTCCTCTGCTCAAAAGACCGTATCTCACTCGATACTGGTCCGAATGGAGCGTTCTTGGACTTTTCGGAAAGGGGAGATGACGTTCTCCAACCTTCGTGTTTGCCGTTTTCACTGGTTTGGTCTGCAACCATCCCTAAAAAGCCTCGTTTTTAGCAGACCTTCAGAACTTCTGTCAGTGTACAGGAAGTCCTGAACATCGTCCGGTAATCCGGTGGTATTTCTCAAAATGTTTGTTGAAATTTTTCATGTTATAACTTTTCGGAAAGGTAAAATGATTATCTACGACTTCGATGTTGGAAATTTTCCCTGATTCGTTTTTTAAACCCTTCAAAAAGTCAGGTTTTAGGAGACTGACAGGGTTTTGACAGTGGTCCAGAAAGTTCCAGACACTGTCTGGTAACACAGCGCCCTTTTTCTAGACCAATGGTTGGATCAGAGTGATCTTGGTGTCTGTGCGAAGCTGAGACGCGGATCTACGAGTTCCGTGTTTGAAGTTTTTGCTATTTTGGTGGGGACGGACCCCAAATCGGGTCATCTTTCAGGCTATTTTTTGGCCATGTAAATAACTATATAACTATATATATGTATAAAAAAAAGAGAGAGAAGATGTTTGGGACTCGCCGTGTCCCGCTGCAACCTCTGCAGCGTTGGGTAAGGCAGGGTGGTCTGACCCACCTCGGGGTTCGGACCCACCCATTGGGTCTTCCCCAATCACGTGGGGAAGGGGCGCCACACGGGACGCCCACGGTTTCGGGTAACCGGGTATGCTTTACACCCGGAGCACCCTCTTGCTGGGACACGCCCCCGCTGCTAGCAGGCTGTCCCGTGGCCAAGGAGGGTTCCTCCTAGACCCGGCAGGGTCTGGCCCCACGTGTTACAGACCAGCTGGTCGTTGGCCAGATTGCCTCCCAAAGGCACCTTAGCTACACCCCATGGTGCAGGCTGCTCGCGACCCATTGCGGGATGCTGCCTTAGCAGCCTGGGGTCTGACACATAGGTCAGACCAAGGTGGGGTTAGGTCTGGTCCAGCAGATCAGGCTGCCCAAATGACCCCGGTGGGAGCCTTATGGTGGCGGCGGGTGCTAAGTGCGCCCGCAAGGCTTAGCCAACCACTAGGTGGTTGCGTGACCTGCTGCACCCACCCAGTAGCCTCGTGTAGAGCTTAGTGAAGCTCGTGTTGGTGGCTGTCACAGCCCTATGAGTCTGGTACGACATGCCTAGACCACCTACTTATGGGATTTTCACCTCGCCGCCAATTCAAAAAGCACAAAAATGCACGCATGAAGGCAAAACCGATAGAGAGTCACTAATAGACTCCTTGTAGCACGTGTATGATGTCCAAACAGCCGTTTTGTACACTTGGCACCAACGGTGCATGGTTCAGAACTGCCTATAGGGTCTGGTGGGCTACGGTTAGCCTTTTGGCATTTCGGCACACATTGTGCCATCATACCCTTGCCGTGACGTCAGTGGTCCAGAATGACCACCTTAGCCTTCGCTGCCACATCGTGGTGAGTTTGGAAAGGGGTATAGTGTGGCGAGCGGTACGCTGCCCATGTACCTTATTACGTTTCCCAAGTATTGGGTCTTTCGACGTTTTCAGCAGAAAACCGTCGTTTTGACTTTTTTTGAGTTTTGCTAGTGCGGTGGCACATCACGGATGTATTGACGTAATCCCCGTACACATGGGGTTACTTTAAGAACCTTTCTCGACACTCATCAGTGTCTACACTACGGTCTTCCCTAAGCGAATGGTTTCGCTAAGTGTTGTAGCCGACGTAGGGCGGCGGAAATATGTGTATTTGGGAGACCCGTGCTTAAAGCTTTGGACAATGGTTGTCGTACGAACGTGTTGATATATATATATATATATTTTGAGCCTGTTATCGCTCAGATTTGTGCCTCTATGAATATGTGTTCCAAATCGTGATAATGTGTGGTTTATGCACATGGCACATCATGACACGTATGTCACCCGTTCAGGTCCGTCGAGTACTTCTTGTTTTGGCTCACATTCGTATATCAATGGATATACGACGCACCAGAGGTGTGTTTTGTACTCGATGTGACATACTCCTGGAAAGAACTGAAAGCACTGTAGGGTATGACACTTTTGACCTGTTGAGGTTTGGGACTCGGTTAGAGTCTTCGGGCAGTGGCCCGGGTTTGTGAGAGTGTACTCACACCTTGTGTCACCCTAGGCATAAAAATGAAAATGTTATAATATCGTCTTCACAGGCGATGTGCTCGTGGTGGCCGTGAAAGGCTGAGCACGTGGATGGGCAGGCCAAGTCCTCGTTTGCGTACCCCGCGGGGACCACGAGGCACAACTACCTCGAAGGGAGGTACGACTTGAAGAATAAGCCTAAATAAGATAAACCTGCCGCGCCCCATTCACAAATTTGGTCACCCAGGGAGAGGGTGAATGGTACAGCCCCGAGTGACGTGTCGTTACTACGACCTGTTCTTTTGAGGAGCCGATGTGCCCTCTGACCTCCAGTCACTCGGAGTTAGGGAGGTCAAGGTTGCCCTCCACAGGGACCTTTGCTACTGCAGTAGTACGGATTGCAATCCTTTGCCCCTGCGAAAGGTTTCTCCTAGCTGCGTGTCGCCCGCAGGTGGTTTTTCTCGTTCTGTAGCATCTCCGGTTACCACACTAGAAATTTAATAACAGACGTCGGGTGCATGTCTCACAGAACTCGAGGGTTTTTCCTTCGCGTACCCAAAGGAGGTAAAAAGAAGAACATAAAGACTAACCAAACAGACTGACGTATAGTAGTTGGTTACTTGCTTACTTTAGCACTTCTATTAGACTGTTGTACCTTATTGGTTAGTTGCTGCTCTGTTTCAGTTGTTGCACTGCTACTTACTTGTAGTTTTACAGTCTTTTAGCACGAGCACTTACCTGACACTTGCACATATATCTGTCATTTTACCTGTTGCATGATATGTGCCTTTTCTTGATAAAATGGATATACAATGTTGTTGTTCTTCACCAACTCGCAAGAGTTCTGACCCCGTTTTATGGGGATACAGGTGATGAGTAGGCGCAGTGGCGATGCGACGGTGTACGGTTGGAGACTTGAGACCCACACTTAGCTGCAGATCTTGGTCTGTGTCTTGTTTTGGGGTTTGAGGGGAGTTTTCCCCTCATTTTGGGAGAGACTTGTTGTCTGGATGTTTTCAGTCTCATTTTGTAAAAATCTGATATTATATGTAATGGGAATGGATATGTGGTTTGTATCTTTTACTGTGGCCCGCTCAGACTTGCGGCCTTTGCTTACCCCTTTGTACTTCCGCTATTCGTTTTAAATCTTTTCAAAAAAAAAAATTTGCTCAAAAACCAAAGGTTTTTACAAGGCCGGGGTTTTGGGGCGTCACAGAACTGAAATGTGCCGATTGAGGGCAATGTCAAGAAGTGAGTGAAAATTTGGGGTGTTTACAGCTCACCAATTTTCTCAAGCAACATGAAGAAGTGTTCGCATGAACATATGAAGATATGCCGGGCTTAGATCCCAAATTGGTCGAACACCGACTCATTTTGAAGCCAGATGCTAAGCCAGTTAAGCAGAAGTGTAGGAAAATGGATCCCAGAATAGAACAACAAGTCAAAGAAGGACTTAAAGATCTGCTCAAAGCAGGATTCATTCAAACTATTGACTACCCAGATTGGTTAGCTAATATTGTCGTTGTTCCAAAGAAAAGCGGCAAAGTGAGAATTTGCATGGACTTCAGAGACCTCAATAAAGCAACTCTGAAAGATGATTATCCACTTCCAAGCATTGATCTTCTAATCGACAACACGGCAGGACATGCCATGTTCTCGTTTATGGATGAATATTCCAGCTACAATCAGATTAAGTTGGATGCCCGCGACCAATCAAAAACTTCCTTCACTACGCCTTGGGGCACTTTCTGCTATACAGTTATGCCTTTTGGGCTCAAGAATGCTGGAGCAACGTATCAACGAGCAATGGCCGTTATCTTTCACGATCAGATGCGCAAAATCATGGATGTGTATGTTGACGATATCCTCGTAAAATCCAAAGAGGAAGAAGATCACCTCGAAGCTCTTGATCAAGTGTTTAAGCGACTCATTCTTTACAAGTTAAGGCTTAACCCGCAAAAGTGTGTCTTTGGAGTTGAATCAAGAAAATTGTTGGGTTTTCTGGTCAGTAAAAAGGGAATTGAAGTTGACCCAGCTAAAGCAAAGACTATCATTGATATGCCACCCCCGACAAATCTCAAAGAACTGCGTAGCCTTCAGGGATGCATGCAATCAATTCGGCGATTTATTTCCAACTTGACAATGAGATGTGAACCTTTCAACCACTTACTCAGAAAAGGAGTGAAGTTCGAATGGGGATCAGAGTGTCAGCAATCATTCGATCGCATCAAGAAGTATCTTCTCAATCCTCCTATATTGAAGCCGCCAGAATTGGAAAAACCTCTTCTGTTGTACATCTTAGTCAATCAAGTCGCATGCGGCGAATTCTTGGCTCAGTACAAAGAAAGCAGCTTGATAGAGCACACCATTTATTATGTGAGTAAGACTTTCATAGACTATGAAAAGAAATACTCTCAAATAGAGAAGACCTGCCTAGCTCTGGTATGGATGTGTCAGAAGCTAAGACACTACCTGCTGGCATCTGAAGTCAAAATCTTGTCTAAACTCAATCCTCTCAAATACATCTTAGAGCAACCTTTTCTTAGCGGATGAGTCGCCAAATGACAAGTCTTACTGATGCAGTATGACTTAGAATATGTCTTACAGCAATCAATAAAAGGACAAGCATATGCAGATTTTCCTCTGGCAGAAAAGGTGAAAGCCGAAGATGATTTCCCGGATGAATAAATATACAACATCCAACAATATCCAATCTGGGATTTATTTTTCGACAGTTCCAAGAACATGACTGGAATAGGCATTGAAATCTTATTAATCACTCCTAAGAAGGAGATGATTTCATTTTCTCTCAAGTGAGATTTTTAATGCACCCATAATATGGCCGAGTACGAAGCTCTAGTTCAAGGTCTAAAGATTCTATTAGACTTCAATGTTAAGAAAGTGCATGCCTACGTCTACTCATTACTCGTCAATCAAGTTCGAGCCGAATGGCAAGTCAAAGATCAGAAGCTATTTCCCTATCATAATTTTTTTTCAGCTCTTGTTAGCAAGTTCGAAGAATTTCAGCTCTTCCATATCAAGAGGGAATTCAATCAAGTGGCTGATAGTGTAACGCCCCGTGGTTTTAAAACCATTAAAAATACAATATATATATATATATATATATATATATATATATATATATATATATATATATATATATTTTTTTTTTTTTTTAACAGCGGAAATGGTTTTGACATCCGGTTTTTAAACCTCGGTAAGTCACATTTCACAATTTATAACAAGAGTAAAAATAATTTATATTAACACTATATATATAGTCTTTTTACAAGGTTCAAAAATTAAAACATTTAGGATTAACTTTAAAATAAATCCTAAATTGATCTCAGGATCTTGGGAATCTGCATTCTTCGATGCCGCACTTGTCCAACATCCACTGTAATATCTCCTATTCCATATCTGAACCTGAAATCCCCATAAAATGGGGTTAGACTTATGATAACCAAGTAAGTCATTAATCAGAATCATACAATTCAAATATTAAGCATGATTTCAATAATTTACAAATTAAAATGCATACATTCAAGAACAATTATGCAATTAAAAATACGACAATTAACAATAATTTAAAACATGATTATGTGTTATATCAACAATGCATAATTTCAGATCAAATTTTGTGAAAGAAAAAGGTCATTGTTTCGATATTAACGCCCTCCTGGTACGGTGGAGGGTACTCCGATCTCAAACTAAGTATTCCGGGGGTATATTATTCTATTGTGGATTAACCGGATACCTAAGTGAAACGGGCTCCCAAGCGAGCGGTCAACGATCGAGAAGATTCTCAGCAATGGCGAGCAAACAAGGAGAGTTGGATGCATCCACTGGCATGCGGCAGCCTTGAGACCCGTTGTCTCGACCTCCTCAACCCGAGTGACAGGAGGTCCAGGGAATCTATTGCTCCCAACAATCATCATCTTCACAATGTCACTCCTGGTTGTACCACTACCCCTTCCAGGGTAGGCTAAACCTAGATGGGCTTGAAGGATTCTTTTATAGGACTTTTCATCTTTTCAAAACTAGGCTCAATAGCCAAATTATTTCCTTCAAATAAACACGGGTCATATGTATCCAGCCCATCCAGAATTTTTCTCTATCACAACGAGCATTTGCCTATGAAGGCGAGAAATAAGTTTGTATAGACATGACTCCTACAATAATAAAATCTTTTGAAAATCAACATGCTATACGAAATTCTTCTTTTCATAAGTATCACAAGATTTGAAATCAAAACATGTACTTAATTTTTGCAGATATTGAAATATGCATTTGATTATGAATCAAATTTAAATAATCATGCATAAATTAAAAACATGAATCAAAAACATGTTTAATATAAAATCATAAGATTTTGATAGAATAACTTGGATTTCGATAGAACTAAGGAGAACAGGATAAAGCGCACGTGCTTTGATTAAATCTAATAAAATTTATTATATTAGTTAATACTTTTATATCGAATTTTGGGTAGTATTTTTCCTATAAATTCAAAGAAATATCTTTTGAAGAAATTATTAGAAATCTAAAAATTTATTTATAATTGACCTTAAAACTTTTATAAAGATTTTCATAGAGTTTCCTCTGTGATAACTCAAATGTTTGAAAAAGGGTTTGAACTTGAATTTGAGTTGTAAAAATTCAAACATGACTTTGCATCACAAATATTTTTATAAAGATTTTTCAAAAAAAATGATTCAAATATTAAAAATGATTTTGAAAATTTTAACAGAATTTCCTTTATAAAAATCGAATTTTTCTGAAATAGTTATAAAAATTTTGATATAACTTCTACTCAAAATTTCTAAAATATCTGAAAAACTTTTGCCAGAATTCTAATTAAAATAATTAATTTTTTTTAGAAATCATTTAAAAATTTGGTCAGAACTGCTGCTATACTAATTCTACTTTTTTCAAAAATCTTTAAATCATTTTAGCAAAACTCCTGCTATAAAAATTCAATTTTTCAAAAGTCTTTTAGAAAATTTTGCCAGAACTACTGCTAAAGTAGTTCAGAATACTTAAAATCATTTAGAAAAATTTGAACAGAACTTCCCCTGTGTAGAGGCTGGGTTGGATTAGATTTTGGCAAAATTGCCAAAATTTAAATCCACACAAAGTAGAATTGGGGTTTAGAAGGAGAATTTGAATTCAGAAGATGGTTCTTGAATACTAACTATACTCGGTTAATTCGTGCAGCGCTTCCGCTATCCAAATCTGACTTTTCTGCTAAGTTTAGCAGAACTCCTGCAGGCAGCGCTCCCGAGACTGTTTCTGATCCGACGGAGCTTCTTGCAGAAGAACAGACTTCGCTTAAGGAAAGAGGAAAAGGGCTAGAAGAGGTTTCTCAGAAAAAATCTGAGATTCTACAGAGTTTAGGCTTAAAGGCTAGAGAGAGAAACTCAAGTTAGAGAGATAAAGTAGGAGAGAGAGAGAGAGAGATCTTAGAGAGAGAGAGGGGACCTCAGGACTTGGGTAGAGAGAGAGGGGGTGTGGGGTATTTATAGGAGAGAGAGGAGGTGTCGCCCCCCCCCATATGGGACTCACTTTGGTGACATTTGTCACCAAAGTAAATAAAATAATATTTTAAAAATGACACTTGTCATTCTTTTGACACGTGTCGAATGGAGAGAGAGGATTAGTGTCACCTCCTCACTGAGGAGTGACACTTGTCCTCCCATAGTTTTGGGAAACCATGGCCTGTCCATGGTTTTGGGCCAGTGGTTTTTCTAAAACCATGGTCTTAGATTAAAATATTATAAATTAATATATTTTATTCAATTTGCTACTTTTTAATACCCAAATTAACCTTGGCTCAATCCCATCTTTCAGGATTGCCATAAGGGGATTTAGAATTACTTGATTGTCCTTCTGCAGTTCAATAAATTACATAGCCTGCCATTGAAAATGGTAAATTACCATTTTGTCCCTGACAATTTTATTAATTCCCTGAAAATGTCCCTAAAAGAAAAATTACTATTTCGACCTTATATAGTTGGGCATTTTACTGAAAAATGCCACTGAATTGGCAAATTACTAAGCTACCCTTGACAATTTGACTAATGACTAGAATGTCCCTGAATTCCGGGTTTCGAACAAGCCTCAACAAAATTTTATCAGGATTTCCAATATAGATTCAGATCTTTACTTTGAACAATACTAACCATAAAAATCAGGGTTTTAACACTATAATTCACATTCAGAATAAATCAAAATTAAAACTTGAGTTTTCTTCAGAATTTATAAATCATTAAAAATTTTGGGTATTACAGATAGTCTAGCCAGCTTAGGCTCCATTATGGCATTCAAGAATGGAGAATCTTGTCGCTCCTTTGAAATTGGCAGACTTGACCAACCTGCCTTCCTTCCAACAGAACATGTAAACCAGGCTGAGCAAAAGAAGAAGTCTTGGTATTACAACATCAAAACTTTCATAGAAACTGGCGAATTTCCTCCAGAACTCTCGAAGAAAGAGCAGCGAGCAATCCAGCGTATGTCTACTAGATACTTTATTCTGGCCAATGTCCTATATCGTCGTGGATTCAGTTCAGAGTATTCCAGATGCTTAGACAAAGACGAAGCCAAAGAAGTTGTGCGAGAAGCACACGAAGGCATCTGTGGTGGCCACGTCGGCTACCAAACCCTTGTCAAGCAGATCATCAGAGCAGGTTACTATTGGAAAACCATGCAGCAAGACTGTTACCATTTTATGAAGAAGTGTGCTCAATGTCAGATACACGCACCTTCTATTCATGCGCCCGCAGCATATTTACAATCTGTTGTTTCTCCATGGCTGTTCTCTATGTGTGCCTTTGATGTCGTAGGTCCCATCACTCCCTCTGCTTCAAATGGCCACAAATACTTCCTTGCCGCGATAGAATATTTCACTAATTGGGTAGAAGCCGTCACTCTTCGCACAGTAGAAGGCTGATACGTGGTCTCTTTTATTCACAAGAGCATCCTTTGCCGTTTCGGCATCCCGCATGACATCGTGTCAGATAATGACAGTCACTTCAAGAATGAAAAGATGAAGACTTTCTGCTCAAAATTCAAAATCTATCAGCATTTTTCCGCTCCCTACTATCCTCAAGGGAATGGTTAGGCAGAAGCTACCAACAAGATTTTAATTCGTATCTTGGAGCGAACTGTAGAAACAGGTCGTGACTGGCATGAGAAGATCCACGATGCACTATGGGCCTATCGGACTACCATTCAAACTCCAACAAATGCTACTCCATCAGAACTGGTATACGAAACAGAAGTAGTATTGCCTCTGCATGTTCAGAAGCCCGCTTTAAAATTTGCTTCCCTTCTAGAACTACCTCTTGATCAATACCAGTAGCAGCGACTGACACAGCTAGACTTGCTCAATCAGAGAAGGCTAAAAGTAGCAGAACATGCTCAATCCTATCGCCAGAGAATAGCCAGGCAGTATGCAAAGTTTGTCATCGAAAGAAGATTCAAAGTCAATGATTTAGTACTTCGATCCACAGCTTATCGCAAACATCATCCTTGCGGTAAATGGTCGCCAAATTGGGAAGGTCCATATGTCATCAAAGAAGCATTACCTCGCAACTTATATCGGCTCATCAACGCTGATGGGGTAGAATTGCCAGATCCCATTAATGCTCGACACTTGAAAAAGTTCTATACTTGAAACATTTATTTTCCTCTTGTAATCCTCCTATTTTCTTTAAATAATGATCAAACTTTCTTTCCCAGTTACACTGAGGCATTTTAAAAATTTTGTTTTGTATGTAGGCAGGATAAACAAATCTCTCATTTTACACACTTATGCATTCATGAGCATCAATTTGCATTCATCTGCATTCAACTGCATTAATAACAATCTGGTCAGTACTGGGATTTCAACAAACAGTCCCATCACAATTCCTAATTATTATTCAAAAACAATCATTAGTACTGAACCAAAATTCAGTGCTCGAACTGATACATTTTTAAAATCCAGTGCTCGAACTGGTACATTTTCAAAATCCAATTTTCAAGTTGGTCTATATTTTCCTTTGAAAAACCGAGTTCCGACTCGGGTTTTTCTTCGAATCATTTCCTTGGTTGATCTGAGTTCCGACTCGTGATCTCTTTACCTTATTCGAGCTCTGATTCGAGCTCTTCATTTTCCTTTGTTGATCCGAGTTTCGACTCGTGATCTCTTTACCTTATTCGAGCTATGATTCGAGTTCTTCATTTTCCTTTATTGATTCGAATTTCGACTCTTGATCTCTTTACCTTATTCGAGCTATTATTCGAGTCTTTATTTTCTTTTGTTGATCCGGGTTCTGACTCGCGATCTCTTTACTTTATTCGAGCTCTGACTCGAACTCATCATTCTCCTTTGTTGATTCAAGTCATTTCGATCCTCACGGTCTGTCAATTGCTCAAATTTGATATTTTGCCCACCAATTTTCAAATCTTTGGATCATTCAATTCTCCAATCTTGACCCCTGGGTCACCCAATTTCCAATTTCAAATTCCAATTCTCAATTCCAATTACCAAATTCTCAATTTCGACCGTCAAGTCACCCAGTTTCCAATTTCGACCTTCAGGTCACTCAATTCTCAATTTCGACCTTCAGACCACACAATTTCGACCTTTTGGTCAACCAATTCCCAATTTCGATCGTAAGGTCATCCAATTTTGACCTCCGGGTCATTCAATTTCCAACAAACAATTTTTCAATTTCAATCTCCAATTTCAATCATTTTCTCTTGCGAGAGACCCTTTTTTGGGAGAGTTCGAGGGAGCTCGTTCTTTTAGTATGCTATCCAATTCGTTCACTTAGCCCCTTTTTAGGGAGAGTTTGAAGAGACTCCCGTCTTTGTGAACCATTTGCAAAACAATTTCTAATTTCACACAAAGAACCCTTTTAAAGGGAGAGGCTCGACGAAGACTCATTTTCCTTGGGACCACACCAATTTTTCTACTAAGCCATTTTAGTCATGAAGGACCCTCTTTTCAGGGAGAGTGTGATGGACTCGTTCCTTTCATGACCCAATTTTCAGACCTCACTATTATCGGTCCCCTTTCTATACGAGAAGCCTAATGTTAGGGAGCTTTGACGAAAGCTCAATTTCTTTTCGAAAGTTTGTTTTGCAAACACCTCCTCTTCAGGGAAGAGAGGAGTATTTTCCATTTCCCATTCAGGTAAGGGCTAAGCCTGAGTCTCTCTTTTTGGGGAAAAAGAGAGGAGAATTGTCGTCACGGATGTGTTGAGCCGGACCTCAAATGCTCTTTTTCACCCAGGATTTCAAGAAAATTTTGACAAATTTGTCAATCAAATTATTTGTTGATTTCAGAATCTTTATTGCATAAATCTTTACCTCAGTTTACCTTCAGCATTACTTCCAAAAGAGTGAAGCTTTTATGAAAAGAGATTCAAAATTCAAATTCTTTTTATTGGCCAACCAAAAGGATGAAGGAAAAATCCTTGATATGGCCAGCAAAAGAAGATTCAATGTTATTGCAAAGCCATAAATGATTAATATTGATCGCAGTCAATGGCACATCTCTAAAAAACATTCTTGCAAAAATAAGGCAGTGGAAATATCCTGAGCGCTAGGAAAAGAGAGCATTTACCTAAACCCTGTCTCCTCAAAATCATCTAAGCTGCAATTAAATATCCGCAAAGGGGATCCCTCAATTGTCGTCAAGATGAAGGCAAATTAAGCGAGCAGACCCTCGGGGCCAAAGAAGATTTGAAACATCTCCAAGATGACAGAGTTTGTGATGGATCCTTCCAGGGAAAGTCCAAAGCACTGTCGAGATGAAGGCAGATGTGATGAACCTCCCGACAATCCCTAAAAGATATTTAATTTCAGCTATCACCCAAAGATCTCCAAGCCAATAAGCCAATATCATCAACATGACCCCTGAGACAAAGAAGGATCGAAACATCTCCAAGTTGAAGGAGTTTGTGACGTACCCTTCCAAAAGAGAGAAAGAGAGGAAAAAGAAAGAAAGAAAAGGCAGAACATCTCCAAAATGAAAGAGAATGTAACCAAAACCCAAGAAAGCCAAAAGAGTGCAGAAAGATTATCATGAGAGAAGCTCCCAGGATATCAAACTGCCAAGTCTATCAAGAATCTTCTTTAAATTTGTGAAATTCTATTATCAATACTCTTTCATCAATGTCTTTCATAATAGCAAATTCTCTTTCTTGTTCATAACAAGGAAATTGATAGCTTCCTTGAAGACGGTCGATCACAAGTAATTCGGATTCCCAATCTTGATTCTATGAAGTCAATCTCGTTTGGAGGTAATACTTCAGGCAGAAGGAATAATTTTTTGCAACAATATGCATCATTTTCAAATACTTTGAATCAACAACAAAATTCTCAGTATTTTGACAAAATTTTCTGACCATCCTCACGTGAAGTGAGAGCTTGATGTCCGTCTTTAATACATCCTGACACCAATTTTTAAAATCCCTCTTAAGGACTTGATTCCTTCCCTTCTTTGAGAGCATGAGCTCTTAGATTTGCACACTTCCCTGTGTCCCCACTGTCCCACCATAGACAGTCCCATTTCGGTTTGAGGTCGAACCACCAATCATTTTCTCGCAAAAGACAATTTCAAAAGCTATTTAGTCTCAGAAATGAGACGCCCAAGATCAATCCCTTTTCAAGCTTTAGGGACCCCATTTTCCTTCCTTTTGCAAAAACCCCTGTCGAATTTATTATGCAAAATTCGAAGGTTCCATCATGGTCTCTTCCTTCGAGGATTCCATTTCATTTTCCACCCAATCAGGATAAGGGTACAAACCTGAGCCTCCTTTGATGAGGTATTTCATTTTCCACCCAATCAGGTTAAGGGTATAAACCTGAGTCTCATTTCGATGAGATATTTCATTCCCCAATCAGGTTAAGGGTCAAACCTGAGCTTCGTTCCATACGAAGCATTTTCTGTCCCATCCAGGTTAAGGGCAAAAACCTGAACTTCATTCTCACATAGCAGATCTTTCCTTTCCACTCTCCATTTCATATCTACCATCTTCCTCGGGCTAATTTCTTCATACCCAATCAGATCCTTCTAACTGGGGCATTTTTTTTATATACAACCCAAATTTGGAGTGTTTTCTTTGCCACTAAGCTCGGCGACAAGCCAGCTTAGTAGCAAAGAGAGGAATCTATAAACACCCCAAATTTTCACTCACCTTCCTAATATCTCCATCAATCAGCACATTTTAGCTCTCCGGAATCAATGAAGGGCAAAATGGTCATTTTTTTTTAGATTGGGCCTTGCGGAAAGTCTAAAATTTCATTCTTGAGCCTCAAAATTTCTATATTTAGGTTCAGAAACATCTTCAAACTGCAAATTTTCAAAATCCTTTTATGTATAAAAAGCTAGAATTTCCAAGTTCTGGCTTAGAGTAGCATTTCTTGAAACATGTCTTTGCATAGCATTACATGAACATTTCATATCATGTCACTGCACAGCATGTCATTTCGAGGTCCAGAAACTCTCGATTTCAAAAATTCTCAATCGAGATTCGAGTTTTAACTCTTTTTAAAATTGATTTCAAAACCCTGGGTTTTCAAAATTGCCAATCTTTCCCATTTTACCCCCAGGACTTTGAATTACAAAAGTTTTTCTCAGGGAAAACAATCTGTATATTTGGATATTGATTTTAAAGATTTTATCTCAAAACTTTTTGCAAAAAGATTTCAAATCTCTTTACAATTTTTTTTACATATACTTTATCCATATTTTTGCTCTGAAAAACCAATTTTTTTCCAAATTCTTGAAAACAAACAAAGTTTTATCTCGTATTATAAAAATACCAAAAAAGAAGTTATTTCTTCTGCTTTTTATTTTCAAATAAATGGAGCGGGACCCGCCTTTGAAATAGCATCACACTCAGATTCTCAGGTAAGTTTCTTGTTTTCAAGCATGACCCACCCGGAGATGGCACCAATTGTGCAAAAACATATTTGTATTTTTCTTTTTATGTTGGTCATCTTATAAAATATGTTAGTGGGCCCACACACATGTGGTGCCCCACTAAGCTCCCCGCTGAAGAAACCAAACCAAAATAAAACTTTATTTTAAAAAAGAATTAAAAAAAAAAGTTGGCTGAGGTGGCATCTCCCATTCAATTTTATTTTTTATTTTTATTTTTTTATTCAATATTCTTTTTTTAAGAAACGACCTCAAAATGGCGCCACAACCATACTTTCCAAAAAAAATTCATCTTACCTAAAACTTAGGTAAATGAAACAAAATTTTGAAAAACACAAGATGCGCCCCTCTTGAAAACGACTACATTGAAGTTTCAGTTTCGAAAATTTTCAAAGAGATGTAACGCAATCTCTGAAAGGAAACTGCGTTTTTTTTTAAAGGAGGCTAAAAATTCCTTTAAGAGAGGAGGCCATTGATCGAGAAAAGAGGAGGCCGATTGATCCTTTCCTTTTGGATTTCGCAAAGATTTTCCTCTCAACGTGGAGGTCCCTTCCATTTTGAGCATAGAGGAGGTGCCCATCGCAGATCTCCATCCAGCATGAAGGAGACTTCTCACCCTCTTTCAGCCCAGCCAGTAGAGGTCCAGCAGGAGGCTGCCCTTTCTTCAGATCACCAGCAGAAGATCCAGCAAAAAAAGGGGGAAGGCCGATTGATCTTTGCCTCTTTTTATTCTGAACGCAGGTACCTTCCTCTGCAGCAGGGAGCTTTTCCTCTTTTGGAGTCCATTCCCTCCATCCAGCGTGAAGGGCTTCAGAGCTCTCCATTTTTGCTGGGCTGCAGAAGATTTCTTTTGGTGCTAGAGATCTAGTCGACTCTTTCCATTGCCTTCAGCTCAGTAGCAGAAGATCCAGCCAGCACTTCTCATCTTCTTTCAACCCAGCCGCAGAGGATCCACAAGGAAATAATGGGTGATCAACAATCCATTTGAGTGAGGTTTATCATCATACCATTTCAACTGGTATTTCCCCCATTACCTATGGGAATTCAAGTATTATGTATATTTTCCTTTACAAGCATATATATCTATATATGTAAATATATCCATATATATATATATATGTACATGTGTATCTATATATATTATATATATATACCTATATGTATATAGGGACCTCTTCATATACATTTGTTTTTCATGCATAAGCATTTAGGTAGATGTTTTCTCCTGTAAATACACCTTCATTATCACATTTCATTTAGTATAAATTTAAGTATTTAGAGATATATATATTTTCTCATTTCAGTTTAGGCATGGTACCTATATATTATCATAGGCATTTCAATCATGTTCTAGTCATTATATTGTATATTTCAATATAATCCAAATGTAATTCTTTAGGCATTGCCCTTAGTAGAACATGTGTAAATTTCTCTCTTGTATGCCATTCCTTGTACTAATTCTCATTTTGCAGGAAAATCTAGAAGATATGGTTTCTTTTGGATCTATCAAACATTTAGTTTTAGTTTTTCTACTTTTTGTCAGCAATGTAATAATCAAATGTAAACTTTGGAATAATATTTACTTTTACTGCTTAGATTAGGATGCATCTCATGTAGTTTGATTCCTGCAATATCCTGATTCTATGATTTATATATCTCAATTTTCAAAATTCATTATGGATGAACACGAATGACACGTGCACCAACTCTTAGAGAGTTGATGAACTCGATGGATCCCATATTTACGGCCCTAGTTGGAATATGGATGAGACCCAGATTCATCATCTTTCTACCAGTCACATTGAGCCTACACTCTTAGGCTATCTTAAAAATTCACATCATATTTCCAATTTTTCAAAATATTGTGAATTGACTCAAATAAACTCTGAACATATTCATGGCCACAGTCAGAATATGTGAAGGATTTATTTTGACTTAATACACATTTTTCCAACAAATTTTTCAGAGAATCTTTTCAAAGTGCATTCATTCATTCAAATCATCTGCATAATGGCATCATCTACTTTTCTCATGATTTTCTCAAGAAAATTTCATTCTCTAAAAAAATTGATTCCTCAAGAAACTGTGAAGATTTTCGAAGTTGGATTTCTCAAGTTAAGTTTTCCTGTGATTTTCCCTGAAAATGTTATTTTCTTAAGATTCATTTTCAAAATGAATTTCTCATCTTTCTCAAGAATCAAAGTCGATTTTCAGATATTTCAAAGACAATATTCTCAGGATTTCAATTTCCTAAGTTTTGATTTTCCATCTCCAAAGAGTTTTTCAATGAATTTCAATTGTTTTCCAAAGAAAATTTTCAAAGTCAGAATTGTCCTGATAAATATTTTCTTTTTCAAATATTCATTTTTTCTCAAGAACCTTCTCCATTTTCTCAAAATTTTCACCCATTCATGATTTTCTCACATCTTTATAAACTTTCTGGTGATTTCCAAATACTATCATCTGAGTTTCCTTAGAGGTTGATTTCCATCTTTTTCCTAAGAAATGTTTTTCAACTCCAAATGTTTTCTAAGCAAACATTATATTTTTCCGACTTGCATGTTATAAAATCTCATAGCACATGCCTGAATTTCATGTGCATTTAGAATAGAACACAATTTCGATAATTTAACTAAGTCAAGCACAATTTTGGTCCTTGGTTTGATTACCCCTGATAAAGGCGACAGGAACGGTCGAACCTCGTATCGACAGGTCGAGCCCCATCCCATGGATTTTCCTGCGATTTTCAAAAATGGAGGTGAGTATTTCAAAACATTTTCTAAAATCCGGTCAAGTTTGACTCGCAAAAGCATTTTCCTCTCACTCCCGCAGGGAAGGGAAGATGGGAAAATTTTGCGACGATAACATATATGCATGATTGAATCACTATGAATTTTTTTGGACAACCTTAAAACACATATATGCATGATTTAATCACTATGAATTTTTTTTTACAGCCTTAGAACAAATATATTTATGATTGAATCACTATGAATTTTTTTTTACAGCCTTAGAACACGTATATCATGATTGAATCAGTATAATTTTTTTTTGACAGCATTAGAACACATATATGCATGATTTAATCACTATAAAATTTTGTTGACAACCTTAGAACACATATCTGCATGATTGAATCACTATGAATTTTTTTGATGGCATTAGAACACATTTATGCATGAATGAAACACTATAAAATTTGGTTGACAGACTTAGAACACATATCTGCATGATTGAATCACTATGAAATTGTTTTGACAGCCTTAGAATACATATCTGTCTGATTTAATCACTATGATTTTTTTTGACAACCTTTGAACACATATATGCATGATTGAATCACTATGACTTTTTTTTACAGAATTAGAACACATCTGTGCATGATTGAATCCCTACAAAATTTTGTTGTCAACCTTAGATCACATATATGCATGATTGAATTACTATGATTTTTTTTAACAGCCTTAGAACACATATCTGCATGATTGAATCACTATGATTTTTTTTTAACAGCCTTAGAACACATATATGCAGGATTGAATCACTATGACTTTTTTTTTACAGCCTTAGAACACATATATGCATGATTGAATCACAACAATTTTTTTTTACCGCCTTAGAACACATATATTCATGGTTGAATGACTATGAAATTTTTTTGATAGCCTTAGAACACATATCTGCATGATTGAATCACTAAGAATTTTTTTGACAGCCTAAGAACACATATATGCATGATTGAGTCACTGAATTTTTTTTGACAGTCTTAGAACATATATCTGCATGATTCAATCACTATCAATTTTTTTTTACAGTGTTAGAACATTTATATGCATGATTGAATCACTATAAAAAAATTTTGACAGCCATAGAACACATATATGCATGACTAAATCACTACAAATTTTTTTTGACAACCTTAGAACACATTTATGCATGATTGAATCACTATGGAATTTTTTGGACAGCCTTAGAACATATATCTGCATGATTGAATCACTATGGAATTTTTTTGGCTGCCTTAGAACTCATATATGCATGATTGAATCAATATAATTTTTTTTTTACAGCCTTAGAACACATATGTGTATGATTGAATCACCATGAAAATTATTTGATAGCCTTAGAACACATATATGCATTATTGAATCACTATAATTTTTTTTTGAGAATCTTAGGACACATATATGCTTGATTGAAGCACTATAAAAAATTTTTGACAGCATTAAAACACATATATTTATGATTGAATCACTATAAAAGTTTTTTATTGCCTTAGAACGCATATATGCATGATTGAATCACTATGAAATTTTTTAGACAACATTAGAACACATATATGCATGATTGAGTCACTGTGAAATTTTTTTGTCAGCCTTAGAACACATAGATGCTTGATTGAATCATGATGAAATTTTTTTCACAACCTTAGAACACATATATGCAAGATGGAATCACTACAATTTTTTTTTGACAGCCTGAGATCACATATATGTATGATTGAGTCACTAATTTTTTTTTTACATCTTTATAAAACAAATATGCATGATTGAATCACTATAATTTTTTTTTGGCAATATTAGAACACATATGCAAGATTGAATCACTATAAAATTTTTTTAGCAGTCTTAGAACTCATATCTGGATGATTAAATCACTATGAAATTTTTTTGATACCCTTAGAGCACATATCTACTTGATTGAATCACTATGATTTTGTTTTGATAGGCTTAGAACACATATATGCATGATTGAATCACTGTGAATTTTTTTTTACGGCCTTAGAACACATATATGCATGATTGAATCACTATAAAAAAAATTTGACAACCTTAGAACACATATATGCAAGATAAAATCACTATGATTTTTTTTTACAATGTTAGAACAAATATATACATGATTCAGTCACTATGAAAGTTTTTGATGGATTTATAACGCATAGACGCATGATAGAATCATTCTGAAATTTTTTGGACACCTTAAAAGACATATATGCATGAATGAGTCACTATGATTTTTTTTTTACTGCCTTTGTACACAACTATGCATTCTTGAATCACTATGAAATTTTTTTGACAACCTTAAAACACATGTATGCATGATTGAATGACTATGAATTTTTTTTGACGGCCTCATAACACATATATGCATTATATAATCACTATGAATTTTTTTTGATGGCCTTATAACACATATATTCATGATTAAGTCACTATGATTTTTTTTTGACAGCCTTAGAACACATATATGCATGCTTGAATCACTATAAAATTTTCTTGACAGCCTTAGAACAGATATATGCATGATTTAATCACTATGAATTTTTTTTAAAAACCTTAGAACACATATCTGCATGATTGAATCACTATGCAATTTTTTTGACAGCCTCAGGACACATATATGAATGATTGAATCGCTTTTATAGCATTACAACAGATATATGCATGATTGAATCACTATAAAATATTTGTGACAACCTTAGAACACATATCTGCATGATTGAATCACTATGAAATTTTTTTGACAGCCTTGGAACACATATATGCATTATTGAATCACTATGATTTTTTGACAGCCTCAGAACAAATATCTGCAAGATGGAATCACTATGAATTTTTTTTACAACCTTAGAACACATATCTGCATGATTGAATCACTATGCAATTTTTTTGACAGCCTCAGGACACATATATGAATGATTGAATCACTATAAAAAAAAATTTATAGCATTACAACACATATATGCATGATTGAATCGCTATAAAATATTTGTGACAACCTTAGAACACATATCTGCATGATTGAATCACTATGAAATTTTTTTGACAGCCTTGGAACACATATATGCATTATTGAATATCACTATGATTTTTTTTTTATAACCTTTGAACTCATATATGTATGATTGAATCATTATAATTTTTTTTTTATTGCATTAGAACATATTTATCCATGATTGAATCACTCTGAAATTTTTTTGACAGCCTCAGAACACATATATGCATGGTGGAATCACTATGAAATTTTTTTGACACGCTGAGAACACATATATGCGAGATTGAATCACTATAAAATTTTTTTGACAGCCTCAGAACACTTTTATGCATGATTGAATCACTATAAAATGTTGTTCACAACCTTAGAACAAATATATGCATGAATGAATCACTATAAATATTTTTTTGACAATCTTAGAACACATATATGCATGATTGAATCACTATGAAATTTTTTTGACAACCTTAGATCATATATATGGATGATTGAATCACTATATATATATTTTTTTTTGACAGCCTTAGAACACATGTCCACATGATTGAATCACTATAAATTTTTTTGATAGCCTTAGACGACACATATGCAAGATTGAATCACTATGAAATGTTTTTGACAACCTTAGAATACATATATGCATGATTGAATCACTATAAATTTTTTTTACAGCATTAGCACATATATATGATTTATTGAATAAATATAAAAGTTTTTTGGTAGCGTTAGAACACATATATGCATGCTTGAATCACTCTTATTTTTTTTTGACAGCACTAGAACACATATATGCATGATTGAATCACTAAAATTTTTTTTTGACAGCCTTAGAACACGTATATGCATGATTGAATCACCATGACATTTTTTTGACAGCCTTAGCACATATATATAAATGATTGAATCACTATGAATTTTTTTTGACAACTTTAGAACACATATATGCATGATTGAATCACTATAAATTTTTTTGACAGCCTTAGAACACATATCTGCATGATTGAATCATTAGAAGTTTTTTTTGACAACCTTAGAACGCGTATATTCATGATTGAATCACTACAAATTTTATTTGAAAGCTTTAGAACACATTTATCCATGATTGAATCACTATAAAATTTTGTTCACAACCTTAGAACACATATCTGCATGATTAAATCACTATGAAATTGTTTTGATAGACTTATAGTACATATCTGCATGATTGAATCACTATGAATTTTTTTTGACAGCCTTATCACACATATATGCATGATTGAATCACTATGAAATTTTTTGCATGATTGAATCACTATGCATTTTTTTTTACAATGTTAGAACACATAAATGCATGATTGAGTCACTATGAAATTTTTTTGAAAGCCTTATAACACATATGAATGATTGAATAACTCTGAAATTTTTTTGACGGCCTCATAACATACATATGCATGATAGAATCACTATGAAATTTTTTTGATGGCCTGATAACACATATATGCATGATAGAGTCACTACGATTTTTTTTTGAAAACATTAAAACTCATATATGCTTGATAGAGTCACTATGAATTTTTTTTTTACAGCCGTAGATCACATATATGCATCCTTGAATCACTATAAAATTTTTTGACAGCCTTAGAAGAGATATATGCATGATTGAATCACTATGAAATTTTTTTGACAGCCTCAGAACACATATCTGCAAGATGGAATCACTATGAAATTTTTTTGACAGCCTTAGAACACATATTTGCAAGCTTGAATCATTATAAATTTTTTTTGACAGCCTTAGGACACATATATGAATGATTAAATCACTACAAAATTTTTTTGATAGCATTACAACACTCACGATTGAATCACTATAAAATATTTGTGACAACCTTAGAACACATATCTGCATGATTGAATCACTATGAAATTTTTTTGACAACCTTAAAACACATATCTGCATGATTGAATCACTATGGAATCTTTTTGACAGCCTTTGAACTCATATATGTATGATTGAATCATTATAATTTTTTTTTGACAGCTTTAGAACACATACCAGCATGATGGAATCACTATAAAAAATTTTGGACAGCCTGAGAACACATATATGCATGATTGAATCACTATAATTTTTTTTGACAGCCATAGAACACATTTATGCATGATTGAATCACTATAAAATCTTGTTGACAACCTTAGAACATATATTTGCAGGATTGAATCGCTATAAATATTTTTTTGACAACCAAAGAACACATATATGCATGATTGAATCACTATGAAATTTTTTTGACAACCTTAGATCACATATATGGATGATTGGATAGCTATGTATTTTTTTTTTTGACAGCCTTAGAACACGTATCTACATGATTGAATGACTATAAAAAAATTTTGACCGCCTTAGAACACATATATGCATGATTGAATCACTATGAAATTTTTTTGACAACCTTGGATCACATATATGGATGATTGAATCACTATGTATTTTGTTTGACAGCCTTCAAACACATATCTGCATGATTGAATCACTATAATGTTTTTTTGACAGCCTTAGAATGCATATATACATGATTGAATCACTAAATTTTTTTTGACAGCCTTAGAACACATATATGCATGATTGAATCACTATGAAATTTTTTTGACAACCTTAAATCACATATATCGCTGATTGGATCACTATGTATTTTTTTTGACAGCCTTATAACACATGCTTGCATGATTGAATCACTATAAATTTTTTTGACAGCCTAAGAACACATATATGCATGATTAAATCACTGAATTTTTTTTGACAGCCTAAGAACACATATATGCATGATTAAATCACTAATTTTTTTTTTGACAACCATAGAACATATATTTGCATGATTCAATCACTATCAATTTTTTTTTACAGTCTTAGAACATTTATATGCATGATTGAATCACTATAAATTTTTTTTGACAACCTTAGAACACATATATGCATTACTAAATCACTACAAAATTTTTTTGACAGCCTTAGAACACATTTATGCATGATTGAATCACTATGGAATTTTTTGGACAGACTTAGAACGTATATTTGCATGATTGAATCACTATGGAATTTTTTTGGCTGCCTTAGAACTAATATATGCATGATTGAATCAAGATAAATTTTTTTTGACAGCCTTAGAATGCATATGTGCATGATTGAATCACCATGAAAATTTTTTGATAGCCTTAGAACACATATATGCATTATTGAATCACTATAATTTTTTTTTGAGAATCTTAGGACACATATATGCTTGATTGAAGCACTATAAAAAAATTTTGACAGCATTAAAACACATATATTTATGATTGAATCACTATAAAAGTTTTTTTACAGCCTTAGAACGTATATATGTATGATTGAATCACTATGAAATTTTTTAGACAACGTTAGAACACATATATGCATGATTGAGTCACTATGAATTTTTTTTGTCAGCCTTAGAACACATATATGCTTGATTGAATCATGATGAAATTTTTTTCACAACCTTAGAACACACATATGCAAGATGGAATCACTACAAATTTTTTTTGACAGCCTGAGATCACATATATGTATGATTGAGTCACTATGATTTTTTTTTTACATCTTTATAAAACAAATATGCATGATTGAATCACTATAAATTTTTTTAGCAGCCTTAGAACTCATATCTGGATGATTAAATCACTATGAAATTTTTTTGATACCCTTAGAACACATATCTACTTGATTGAATCACTATGATTTTTTTTTTATAGCCTTAGAACACATATATGCATGATTGAATCACTGTGAAATTTTTTTGACGGACTTAGAACACATATGCATGATTGAATCACTATAAACTTTTTTTGACAACCTTAGAACACATATATGCATGATAGAATCACTATGATATTTTTTTTACAATGTTAGAACATATATATGCATGATTCAGTCACTATGAAAGTTTTTGATGGACTTATAATGCATATATGCATCATAGAATCATTCTGAAATTTTTTAGACACCTTAAAAGACATATATGCATGAATGAGTCACTATGATTTTTTTTTGACTGCCTTAGTACACAACTATGCATTCTTGAATCACTATGAATTTTTTTTGACAACCTTAAAACACATATATGCATGATTGAATGACTATGAAAATTTTTTGACGGCCTCATAACACATATATGCATGATAAAATCACTATGAAAATTTTTTGATGGCGTAAAAAAAATTGTCATGATTCACTCGTGCATATATGTGTTCTAAGGCTGTAAAAAAAAATTCATAGAAATTCAACCATGCATATATATGTCCTAACCTCGTCAAAACAAATTCATTGTGATTCAATCATGCATATTTATGTTATAAAGCTGTCCAAAAAAATTCATTGTGACTCAATCATGCATATTTATGTTATAAAGCTGTCCAAAAAAAATCATATTGATTCAATCATGCATATATGTGTTCAAATGCTGTCAAAAAAAAATTTATACGGATTCAATCATGCATATATGTGTTCTAATGCTGTCAAGAAAAAATTATAGCGATTCAATCATGCATATATGTGTTCTAAGGCTATAAAAAAAATTATAGTGATTCAATCTTGCATATATGTGTCTTAAGGCTGTACAAAAAAATTTATAGTGATTCAATCATGCAAATATGTGTTCTAAGGCTATCAAAAAAATTTCATAGTGAATTTATCATGCATATATTTTTTATAAAGCTGTCAAGAAAAAATTGTAGTGTTTCAATCATGCATATATGTGTTCTAAGGACGTCAAAAAAATTCCTAGTGACTCAATCATGCATATATTTGTTCTAACCTTGATAAAAAAAAAATTAGAGTGATTCAATCATGCATATATGTGTTATACGGCTGTCAAAAAAAGTTTATTATGATTCAATCGTGAATATATGTGTTCTAATGCAATAAAAAATATTTTATAGTGATTCAATCATGCATATATGTGTTCTAATGCTATCACAAAAAATTTATAGTGATTCAATCATGCATATATGTGTTCTAAGGCATTAAAAAAAATATAGTGATTCAATCATGCATATATGTCTTCTAAGGCTGTCAAAAAAATGTCTAAGTGACTCAATCATTCATGTATGTGTTATAAGGCCATCAAAAAAATTCATAGAGATTTAATCATGCAGATATGTGTTCTAAGGCTGTCAAAAAAATTTCATAGTGATTCAATCATGCATATATGTGTTCTCAAACTGTCAAAAATATTTCATAGTGATTCAGTCTTGCATATATATGTTCTAATGCTATCAAAAAAAATTATAGTGATTCAATCATGCATATATGTGTTCTAAGGCTGTCAAAAAAAGGTGAGTGATTCAATCATCCATATATGTCTTCTAAGGCTGTCAAAAAACTTTCATAGTGATTCAATCATGTGTATATGTGTTCTAAGCTATCAAAAAAAATCGTAGTGATTCAATCATGCATATATGTGATCCTCGGCTGTCAAAAAACTTTTATAGAGATTCCACCATGTATATATGTGTTCTAAGGCTGTCAAAAAAATTTGAAGTGATTCACTAATGCATATATGTGTGCTAAGGCTTTCAAAAAAATTACATAGTGATTCAATCAAGCATATATATATTCTAAGGTTGTCAAAAAAACTTCATAGTGATTTAATCGAGCATATTTGTGTTAAAAAGCCGAAAAAAAATTCATAGTGAGTCAATCATGCATATACGTGTTCTAAGGCTATCAAAAAAAACTAATAGTGATTCAATCTTGCATATATATGTTCTAATGCTGTCAAAAAAAATTTATAGTGATTCAATCATGCATACATGTGTTCTAAGACTATAAAAAAAAAATATAGTGATAAAAACATGCATATATGTGTCTTAAGGTTGTCAAAAGAAATTCACAGATTCAATCATCCAAATATGTGTCCTATGGCTGTGAAAAAAATTTCATAGTGATTCAATCATGCTTATATGTGATCTCAGGTTCTCAAAAAAATTTCATAGTGATTCCATCTTCCATATATGTTTTCTAAGGCTGTCAAAAAAAATTTATAGTGATTCAATCATGCATATATGTGTTCTAAGGCTGTCAAAAAAAAATCATAGTGACTCAATCATGCATATATAAGTTCTTACGTTCTAAAAAAAATTTCCTAGTGATTCAATCATGCATGTATTTGTTATAAGTCTGTCAAAAAAAAATCATAGTTATTCAATCATGCATATATATGTTCTATGGCTATCAAAAAAAATTATAGTGATTCAATCATGCATATATATGTTCTAATGCTATCAAAAAAATTCATAGCAATTCAATCATGCATGTGTTTTAAGGCTGTCAAAAAAAAATTATAGCGATTCAATCATGCATATATGTGTTTTAAGGCTGTCATAAAAATGTCATAGTGATTCAATCATGCATATATGTGTGTTCTAAGGCGGTAAAAAACATTTCATAGTGATTCAATCAGGCAGATATGTGTTCTAAGGCTGTCAAAAAAGATTCATAGTGATTCAATAATGCATATATGTGTTCTCAGATAGTCAAAACAATTTCAAAGTGATTCAATATTGCATATATATGTTCTAATGCTATAAAAAAAAATTATAGTGATTCAATCATTCATATATGTGTGCTAAGGCTGTCAAAAAAAATTCAAAGTGATTCAATCATGCATATATGTGTTCTAAGGCTGTCAAAAAAAATTTATAGTTCAATCCTGCATATATGTGTTCAAACGCTGTCAAAAAAAAAATCATAGTGATTCTATCATGCATATCTGTGTTATAAGGCTATAAAAAAAAATTCATAGAGATTCTATCAAGCATATATGTGTTATAAGGCCCTCAAAAAAATTTCATAGTGATTCAATCATGCATATAAGTGTTCTACGGCTGTCAAAAATATTTCATAGTGACTCAATCATGCATATATGTGTTTTATAGCTGTCAAAAAAAATTCATAGTGATTCCATTATCCATATATGTGTTCTAAGGCTGTCAAAAAAAATCATACTGATTAAATCATGCATATTAGTGTTCTAAGGCTGTCAAAAAAAATTCAAAGTGATTCAATCACGTAGATATGTGTTCTAAGGCTGTCAAAAAAAAATCATAGGGATTCAATCATGCAGATAAGTGTTCTTTGGCTGTCAAAAAAATTTTGAAGTGATTCAATCATGCATATATGTGATCCCAGGCTATCAAAAAAAATTTGTAGTGATTCCATGAGGCAATTATTTCCTCTAAGGCTGTCAAAAAAAATCATAGTGATTCAATCATGCATATATATGTTCTAACATTGTCAAAAAAAATTCATAATGATTCAATCTTGCATACTTGTGTTATAAGGTTGTCAAAAAAAAATCATAGTGATTCACTCATGCTTATATGTGTTCTAATGTTGTCAAACAAATTTTATAGTGATTCAATCATACTGATATGTGTTCTAAGGCTATCAAAAAAAAATTATAGTGACTCAATCAAGCATATATGTGTTCTAAGGCTCTCAAAAAAAATTTATAGTGATTCAATCATGCATATATATGTGCACAGGCTCTCAAAAAACTTTAAAGTGATTCACTCAATAATATATGTGTTCTAAGGCAGTCAAAAAAAAATCATAGTGATTCAATCATGCATATATATGTTTTAAGTCTGTAAAAAAAAATTCAAAGTGATTCAATCATGCAGATATGTGTTGAAAGAGCTGTTAGGAAAATTTCATAGTGATTCAATCATGCAGATATGTGTTTTAAGGCTGTCAAAAAAAATTCATAGTGATTCAATCATGCATATATGTGTTCTAAAGCTGTGAAAAAAAATTTATAATGATTCAATCATGCATATATGTGATCTCAGGCTGTCAAAAAAAATTTATAGTGATTCATTCCATAAGGCAAATATGTGTTCTAAGGGTGTCCAAAAAAAATCGTAGTGATTCAATCAAGCATATATGTGTTCTAAAGCTATAAAAAAATTTTATAGTGATTCAATCATGCATATATATGTTCTAACGTTGTCAAAAAAAAATTATAGTGATTCAATCATACATATTTGTGTTATAAGGCTGTTAAAAAAAAATCATAGTGATTCAATCATTCATATTTGTGTTATAAGGTTATCAAAAAAAAATTATAGTGATTCAACCATTCATATATGTGTTCTAATGCTGTCAAAAAAATTTATAGTGATTCAATCATGCATATATGTGTCCTAACGCTATCAAAAAAAAATTATAGTGATTCATTCATGCATATATGTGTCTTAAGACTGTCAAAAAAAATTCATAGTGATTCAATCATGCATATATGTGTTCTAAGGCTTTCAAAAAAAAATTATAGTGATTCAATCATGGAGATATGTGTTTTGAGGCTGTCAAAAAAATTTCATAGTGATTCCTTCATGCATATGTGTGTTCTAAGGCGGTCAAAAAAATTTTGTAGTGATTCAATCATGCATATATGTGTTGTAAGGCTATCAAAAAAAATTTATAGTGACTCAATCAAGCATATACGTGTTCTAACATTGTCAAAAAGAATTTATAGTGATTCAATCATGCATATAGGTGTTCTAAGGCTGTTAAAAAAAATTCATAGTGATTCAATCATGTATATATGTGTTTTAAGGCTGTCAAAAAAATCATACAGATTCCATCAATCATATCTGTGTTATAAGACTGTCAAAAAAATTTTCTAGTGATTGCATAATGAAAATATGTGTTCTAAGGCTGTCAAAAAAAATTCATAGTGATTCAATCTTGCATATATTTCTTCTAAGGCTGTCAAAAAAAATTCATAATGTTTCAATCATGCAGATTTGTGTTCTAAGTTTATAAAAAAAAAAATTATAGTGATTCAATCATGCAGATATGTGTTTTAAGGCTTCAAAAAAAATTCATAGTGATTCAATCTTACATATATATGTTCAAAGGCTGTCAAAAAAAATTCCTAGTGATTCTCACATGCAGATATGTGTTTTAAAGCTATCAACAAAATTTTATAGTGATACAAATAAGCATAAATGCGTTCTAAGGCTATCAAAAAAATTTCCTAGTGCATCAATCATGCAGATATGTGTTCTAACGATCTCAGCAAAATTTTATAGTGATTCAATCGTATATAAATGTGTTATAAGGCTGTCAAAAAAATTTATAGTGATTCTATGGATGTCAAAAAAAAATCATAGTAATTCAATCATGCATATATGTGTGCTAATGTTGTCAAAAAAAATCAAAAACACATAGTGATTCAATCATCCCTATATGTGATCTAAGGTTGTCAAAAAAAAATCATAGTGATTCAATCATGCATATATGTGTTCTAAGGCTGTCATAAAAAATTCATACTGATTCAATCATGCATATATGGGTTCTAAGGCTGTCAAAAAAATGTTATAGTGATTCAAGCATGCATATATGTGTTATAAGGCTGTCAAAAAAAATCATAGTGATTCAATCATGCAGATATGTGTTCTGTGGTTGTCAGAAAAAAATTATAGCATTTCAATCACGCATATTCGTGTTCTAATGCAATAAAAAAAATTATAGTGATTCAATCATGTATATATGTGTTCTAAGGTTGTTAAACAAGTTTCATAGGGTTCAATCATCCATATATATGTTCTAAGGCTGTCAAAAAAAAAATTATAGTGATTCAATCATGCATATATGTGTTCAAAGGCTGTCAAAAAAATTACATAGTGATTTAGTCATGTATATATGTGATCCCAAGTTGTCACAAAAATTTTATAGTGATTCCATCATGCATATATGTGTTCGATGGTTGTCAAAAAAAAATTATGGTCATTCAATCATGCATATATATGTTCTAAGGATGTGAAAAAAAAATTGTACTGATTCCATCCTACATATATGTGTTGTAAGGCTATCAAAAAAAATTTGTAGTGATTCAATCTTGCATATATATGTTCTAAGCCGGTCAAAAAACATTCATAAGGTTTTAATGATATAGATATATGTTCTAAGGCAGTCAAAAAAATTCCCTAGTGATTCAATGATGCATTTATGTGTTCTAAGGCTTTCAAAAAAAATTTATAGTTATTCAATCATGCAGATATGTGTTATAAGACTATAAAAAAAAAATCATCGTGATTCCATCATTCATATATGTGTTCTGAGGCGGTCAAAAAAAAAATTAGTGATTCAATCATGCATATATGTGTTGTAAGGCTGTCAAAAAATTTTCATAGTGACTCAATCATACATATTTGTGTTCTAACATTGTCAAAAAGAATTTATAGTGATTCAATCATGCATATTTGTGTTCTAAGGCTTTCAATTCATAGTGATTCAATCATGTATATATGTGTTTTTAGTCTGTCAAAAAAATATCATACAAATTCCATCTTGCATATAATCTTTCTAAGACTGTCAAAAAAAATTCATAGTGATTCCATTATGAAAATATGTGTTCTAATGCTGTCAAAACAAATTCATAGTGATTCAATCTTGCATATATATATTTTGAGGCTGTAAAAAAAATTACATAATGATTCAATCATGCAGATAAGTGTTCTTAGTTTGTCAAAAAAAAATTATAGTGATTCTATCTTGCAGATATGTGTTTTAAGGTTGTCAAAAAAAATTCATAGAGATTCAATCTTGCATATATATGTTCTAAGGCTGTCAAAAAAAAATTCTAGCAATTCTATCATGCAGATATGTGTTTTAAAGCTATCAACAAAATTTTATAGTGATTCAATCTTGCATACATGTGTTTTAAGGTTGTCAAAAAAAATAATAGTGATTCAATCATGCATATAATTATTCTAATGCTGTCAAAAAAAAATTGTAGTGATTCAATCATGCATATATGTGTTGTAAGCTTGTCAAAAAATATTATAGGGATTCAATCATGCATATATATGTTCTAAGGTTGTCAAAAAAATTATATAGCGATTCAATCTTGTAGATATGTCTTCTAAGGCTGTCAAAAAAAATTCGTAGTGATTCAATCATGCATATAGGTGTTCTAAGGTTGTCAACAAAATTTTATTGTGATTCAATCATGCAATAATATGTTCTAAGGCTGTCAAAAAAAATTTGTAGTGATTCAATCATACATATATGTGTTCTCAGGCTGTCAAAAACAATTCATAGTGATTCCATCATGCATATATGTGTTCTATGGCTGTCAAAAAAAATTCATGGTGACTCAATCATGCATATATGTGTTGTAACATTGTAAAAAAAAATTCATAGTGATTCTATCATGCATATATGTTATAAGGCCATCAAAAAAAATTCATAGTGATTCTATCATGCAAACATGTGTTCTAAGGTTGTCAACAAAGTTTTATAGTGATTCAATCATGCATAAATGTGTTCAAAGGTTGTCAAAAAAAATTCTTTGTGATTCAATCATGCATATATGTGTTCTAAGGCTGTTAAAAAAAATTCATAGTTATTCAATCATGCGTATATGTGTTCTACGGTGGTAAAAAAAAAATATAATGATTCAAACTTGCAGGTTTGTGTTCTAAGGCTGTCCCACAAAATTCATAGTGACTCTATCTTGCAGATATGTGTTCTAAGACTGTAAAAAAAAAATCATCGTGATTCCATCATGCATATATGTGTTCTAAGGTGGTCAAAAAAAATTTGTAGTGATTAAATCATGCATAAATGTGTTGTAAGGCAGTCAAAAAAAATTTAAACATTGTGTTCTAACATTGTCGAAAAAATTTTAACATGGTGTTCTAACATTGTGTTCTAAGGCTGTCAAAAAAAAATTACAGTGATTCAATCATGCATATATGTGTTCAAAGGCTGTCAAAAAATTTTATAGTGATTCAATCATGCGTATGTGTGTTCTAATTTTGTCATTTTTTTTTTATAGTGATTCAATCATGCATATATATGTTCTAAGGCTGTCAAAAAAATTTATAGTGATTCAATCTTGCATATATGTGTTATATGCTTATCAAAAAACTTTCATAGTGACTCAATCTTCCATATATGTGTTCTAACGTTGTCAAAAAAAAATTATTGTGATTCAGTCATGCATATATGTATTTTAAGGCTGTCAAAAAAATTTCATTGTGATTTCATCATGCATATATGTGTTCTAAGTCTGTGAAAAAAAATTATAGTGATTCAATCTTGCATATATATGTTCTAAGGCAGTCAAAACAACTTCATAGTGATTTCTGCAGATATATGTTCTAAAGCTGTCGAAAAAATTTAATAGTGATTCAATCATGAAGATATGTGATCTCAAGCTGTCAACAAATTTTTATAGTGATTCCATCATGCATATATGTTTTCTAAGGTGGTCAAAAAATTATCATAGTGATTCAATCATGCATAGATGTGTTCTAAGGCTGTCAAAAAAATTTCATAGTGACTCAATCTTGTATATATGTGTTCTAACATTGTAAAAAAAAAAATCATAGGGATTCAATCATGCATATATGTGTTATAAGGTTGTCAAAAAAAATTAATAGTAATTCAATCATGCGTATATGTGTTCTACGGCTATCAAAAAAAAATTATAGTGATTCAATCATGCATATATGTGTTCTAATGCTGTCAAAAAAATTTTATAGTCATTCAATCAAGCATATATGTGTTCTATGGGTGTAAAAAAAATTTATAGTGATTCAATTGTGCATCTATGAGTTCTAAGGCTGTCAAAAAAATTCATAGTGTCTCAATCTTCCATATATGAGTTCTAAAGTTGTCAAAAAAAATTCATAGTGATTCAATCATGCATATATGTGTTTTAAGGCTATTAGAAAAATATCATATTGATTCCATCATGCATATATGTTTTCTAAGGCTGTAAAAAAAAATTCGTAGTGATTCCATAATGCATATATGTGTTCTAAGGCTGTCAAAATAATTTCATAGTGACTCAATCTTGTATATATGTGTTCTAACATTGTAAAAAAAAAATCATAGGGATTCAATCATGCATATATGTGTTATAAGGTTAAAAAAAATTAATAGTAATTCAATCATGCGTATATGTGTTCTACGGCTATCAAAAAAATTTTATAGTGATTCAATCATGCATATATGTGTTCTAATGCTGTCAAAAAAAATTTATAGTCATTCAATCAAGCATATATGTGTTCTAAGGGTGTAAAAAAATTTATAGTGATTCAATTGTGCATCTATGAGTTCTAAGGCTGTCAAAAAAATTTCATAGTGTCTCAATCTTCCATATATGAGTTCTAAAGTTGTCAAAAAAAATTCATAGTGATTCAATCATGCATATATGTGTTTTAAGGCTATCAGAAAAATATCATATTGATTCCATCATGCATATATGTTTTCTAAGGCTGTAAAAAAAAATTCGTAGTGATTCCATAATGCATATATGTGTTCTAAGACTGTCAAAATAATTTAATAGTGATTCAATCTTGCATATATATGTTCTAAGGCTGCCAAAAAAAAATTCACAGTGATTCAATCATGCAGATATGTGTTCTAAGGCTGTCAAAAAAACTTCATAGTGATGCAATCTTGTATATATATGTTCTAAGGCAGACAAACAAATTCCATAGCGATTCAATCATGCATATATGTGTTTTAAGGTTGTCAACAAAACTTCATAGTGATTTAATCATTCATAAATGTGTTCTCAGTCTGTAAAAAAAAAATCCTAGTGATTCAATCATGCAGATATGAGTTCTAAGGTTGTCAATAAAATTTTATAGTGATTCAATCATGCATAAATATGTTCTAAGGTTGTCAAAAAAAATTTATAGTAATTCAATCAAGCATATGTGTACTAAGGCTGTCATAAAAACTTCATAGTGAGTCAATCATGCATATATGTGTTCTAAGGCTGTCAAAAAAATGTTATAGTGATTCAATCATTCATATATGTGTTCTAAGGCTGTAAAAAAAACTTCATAGTGATTCAATCATTCATATATGTGTTCTATGGTTGTCAAATAGAAATTATAGTGATTCAATCATGCATATTTGTGTTTTAATGCTGTCAAAAAAAATTCATAGTGATTCAATCATGCATACACGTTTTCTAAGGCTATCAAAAAAATGTTATAGAGATTCAATCATGCATATATGTGTTCTAAGGCTGTCAAAAAACTTTCATAGCGATTCAATCATGCAGATATGTGCTCTAAGGTTGTCAAAAAAAATCATAGTGATTCATTCATGCATATATGTGTTCTAAGGATGTCAAAATAAATTCATAGAGATTCAATCAATTATATATGTTTTCAAAGGCTGTCAAAAATTTTTATAGTTATTTAATCATGCATATGTGTGTTCTAATGCTTTGAATTTTTTTTTATAGTGATTCAATCAGCATATATGTGTTCTAAGGCTGTCAAAAAAATTTATAGTGATTCAATCATACATATACGTGTTCTATGCCTATAAAAAAACTTTCAGAGTGACTCAATTTTGCATATATGTGTTCTAATGCTGTCAAAAAAAATTTATAGTGATTCAATCATGCATATATATGTTCTAAGGGTGGAAAAAAAATTTATAGTGATTCAATTGTGCATCTATGTGTTCTAAGGCTGTCAAAAAAATTTCATAGTGTCTCAATCTTGCATATATGTGTTCTAACGTTGTCAAAAAAAAATTATAGTGATTCAATCATGCATATATGTTTTATAAGGTTGCCAAAAAAATTTAATAGTGATTCAATCATGCATATATGTGTTCTAATGCCGTCAAAAAAAATTTGTAGTGATTCAATCATGCATATATGTGTTCTATGGCCGTCAAAAAAAAATCATAGTGATTCAAGCACAAATATATATGTTCTAAGGCTGTCAAAAAAATTTCTTAGTGATTCAATCTTGCAGATATATGTTCTAAGGCTGTCAAAAAAAATTCATAGTGATTGAATCATGCAGATATGTGTTTTAAGGTTGTCAACAAAATTTTATAGTGATTCAATCTTGCATAAATCTGTTCTAAGGCTGTCAAAAATATTTTGTAGTGAATCAATCAAGCATATATGTGTTCTCAGGCTATCAAAAACATTTCATAGTGATTCTGTCATGCATATATGTGTTCTAAGGGCGTCAAAATTATTTCATATTGATTCAATCATGTATATATGTGTTCTAAGGCTCTCAAAAAAAAAATCATAGTGACTCAATCGTGCATATATGTGTTCTAAAGCTGTCAAAAAAAAATCATAGTGATTATATCATGCATACGTGTTATAAGGCAGTAAAAAAAAATTCATAGTGATTCTATCATGCATATATGTGTTCTAAGGCTGTCAAAAAAATTTCAAAGAGATTCAATCATGCATATATATGTTTTAAGCCTATCAAAAAAAACTTATAGTGATTCAATAATGCATAAATGTGTTCTAATGCTGTGATCAAAATTTCATAGTTATTCATTCATGCATATATATGTTCTAACGATGTCAAAAAAAATTCATGGTGGCTTAATCTTGTGTATCTGTGTTCTAACATTATCAAAAAAAAATCATAGTGATTCAATCATGTATAATTGTGTTCTAACGCTGTCAAAAAAATGTTGTAGAGATTCAATCATTCATATATGTGTTCTATGGCTGTCAAAAAACTTTCATAGCAATTCAATCATGCAGATATATGTTCTAAGGCTGTCAAAAAAAATCATAGAGATCCAATCATGCATATATGTGTTCTAAGGCTGTCAATAAAATTTCATAGCGATTCAATCATGCAGATATGCGTTCAAAGGCTGTCAAAAAATTTTCATAGTGATTTAATCATACATATATGTGATGTTAGGCTGTCAAAAAATTTTCATAGTGATTCCACCTTGCATATACGGGTTCTAAGGCTGTCAAAAGTTTTTCATAGTGATTCAATCATTCATATATGTGTTGTAAGCCTGTCAAAAAAAATTATAGTGACTCAATCATCCATATATGTGGTCTAACGTTTTCAAAAAAAATTTATAGTGATTCAGTCATGCGTATATGTGTTCTAAGGATGTCCAAAAAAATTCATAGTGATTCAATCACGCATATATATGTTTTAAGGTTGTCAAAACAATATCATATTGATTCGATCATGCATGTATGTGTTCTAAGGCTATCAAAAAAAAATTGTAGTGATTCCATAATGCATATATGTGTTCTAAGGCTGTCAAAATAATTTCATAGTGATTCAATCTTGCATATATATGTACTAAGACAGTAAAAAAAGTTTCATAGTGATTCAATCATGCAGATATGTGTTCTATTGCTGTTAAAAAAATTTTGTAGTGATTCAATCATGCATAAATGTATGGCTAACAAAAAAAAATCCTAGTGATTCAATGATGCAGATTTGTGTTCTAAGGTTGTCAACAAAATTTTATAGTGAATCAATCATGCATAAATATGTTCTAAGGTTGTCAAAAAAATTTCATAGTGATTTAATCATACATATATGTGATGTCAGGCTGTCAAAAAAAATTCATAGTGATTCCATCATACATATATGTGTTCTAAGGCTGTCAAATATTTTTCATATTGATTCAATCATGCAAATATGTGTTGTAACGTTGTCAAAAAAAAAATCATAGTGGCTCAATCGTGCATATATGTGATCTAACGTTGTCAAAAAAAAATTAGAGTGATTCAATCTTGCATATATGTGTTCTAAGGATGTCAAAAAAAAAATCATAGAGATTCAATCATGCATATATGTGTTTTAAGGTTGTAAGAAAAATATCATATTGATTTCATCATGCATATATGTGTTCTAAGGCTGTCAAAAAAATTTTGTAATGAGTTCATAATGCATATACGTGTTATAAGGCTGTCAAAATAATTTCATAGTGATTCAATCTTGCATATATATGTTCTAAGGCTGTCAAAAAAATTTCATAGTGATTAAATCATGTGGATATGGGTTCTAAAGCTGTCAAAAAAAATTTATAGTGATTCAATCATGCGTAAATGTGTTCTAAGGCTGTCAAAAAAAAATTATAGTGATTCAATCATGCATAAATGTGTTCTAAGGTTGTCAAAAAAATTTATAGTGATTCAATCATGCATATGTGTTCTAATTCTGTCAAAAAAAACATCATAGTGAGTCAATCATGCACACTGTCAAAAAAAGGTTATAGTGACTCAATCATGGATATATGTGTTCTAAGGCTGTAAAAAAGAATCATAGTGATTCAATCATGCAGATATGTGTTCTATGGTTGTCAAAAAAAAATTATAGTGATTCAATCATGCATATTTGTGTTCTAATTATGTTCAAAAAAATTCATAGTGATTCAATCGTGCATTTATGTGTTCTAAGGCAATAAAAAAAAATTCATATTTATTCAATCATGCATAAATGTGTTCTATGGCTGTCAAAAAAAATTTATGCAATCATGCATATATATGTTCTAAGGCTGTCAAAAAAAAATTATGTGATTCAATCATGGTGATATATGTTCTAAGGTTGTCAAAAAATTTCATAATGATTCAATCATGCATATATGTGATCTCAAGCTGTCACAAAAAATTTATAGTGATTCCATCAAGTGTATATGTGTTCCAAGGCTGTCAAAAAAAATAGTGATTCAATCATGCATATATGCGTTCTAAGTCTGTGAAACAAATTTCATAGTGAGTCAATCACGCATATATGTGTTCTAACATTGTCAAAAAAAATTCATAATGATTAACTAATGCATGTATGTGTTCTAAGGTTGTTAAAAAAAAATTATAGTGCTTCAATCTTGCATATATATGTTTTATGACTGTCAAAAAACATTCATAGTGATTCCATCATAAATAAATATGTTCTAAGGCTGTCAAAAAAAATTCATAAGGATTCAATCATGCAGATATGTGTTCTAAGGCTGTATAAAATATTTCCTAGTGATTCAATCATGCTAATATGTGTTCTAAGGATGTCAACAAAATTTTAAAGTGATATAATCATGTATAAATGTGTTCTAATTATGTCGAAAAAAAATTATAGTGATTCCATCTTTCATATATGTATTCTAAGGCTGTCAAAAAAATTCTAAGGATTCAATCTTGCTTATATGTTTGTGAAGGCTGTCAAAAAAATGTTATAGTGATTCAATAATGCATATACATGTTTTAAAGTTGTCGAAAAAAATTTATAGTGCTTCAACAATGCATACATGTTTTAAGGTTGTAAAAAAAAATCATAGTGATTCCATCTTGCATATATGTGTTCTAATGCTATAAAAAAAATCATACTGATTTAATCATGCATATATGTGTTCTCAAGCTGTAAAAAAAATTTGATAGTGATTCAATCTTGCATATATATGTTCTAATGCTGTAAAAAAAATTTTACAATGATTCAATCATGCAAATATGTATTCTAAGGCAGTCGAAAAAAAATTATAGTGATTCAATCATGCATATTTGTGTTCTAATGCTGTCAAAAAAATTTCATAGTGATTCAATCATGCATATATGTGTTCTAAGGCTGTCAAAAAAAATGCATACGGATTCAGTCATGCATATATGCGTTCTGAGGCAGTCAAAAAAAATTCATAGTGATTCAATCTTGCATATATATGTTCTAATGCTGTCAAAAAAAATTTACAGTGATTCAATCATGGAGATATGTGTTCTAAGGCGTGCAAAAAAAATTTATAGTGATTCAATCATGCATATTTGTATTCTAATGTTGTCAAAAAAAATTTATAGTGATTCAATCATACATATATGTATTCTAAGGTTGGCAAATAAATTTCATGGTGATTCAATCATGCAGATATATGTTCTATGGCTATCGAAAAAATTTCATAGTGATTCAATCAAGCATATATGTGTTATAAGGCTGTCAAAAAAAATCATAGTGATTCAATCTTGAATTTATATTTGCTAATGTTGTCAAAAACAATTTATAGTGATTCAATCATTCAGATATTTGTCCTAAGGCTGTCAAAAAAATTTCTAAGTGATTCAATCATGTAGATATGTGTTCTAAGGTTGTCAATAAAATTTTATAGTGATTCAATCATACATAAATGTGTGCTAATGCAGTCAAAAAAAAATTGTGATTCAATCTTGCATATATGTGTCTAAGGCTGTCGAAAAAAAATCATAGTGATTCAATCACGTATATATGTGTTCTAAGGATGTCAAAAAAATGTTGTAGTGATTCAATAACGCATAGATCTGTTCCAAGTCTGTCAAAAAAAATCATAGTGATTCAATCATGAATATATGTGTTCTAAGGCGGTCAAAAAAATTTATTGTGATTCAATCATGGTGATATATGTGCTAAGGCTGTCAAAAAATTTCATAATGATTCAATCATGCATATATGTGATCTCAAGCTCTCACAAAAATTTTATAGTGATTCCATCAAGCGTATATATGTTCCATGGCTGTCAAAAAAAAATAGTGATTCAATCACGCATATATGTGTTCCAAGGCTGTGAAACAAATTCCATAGTGACTCAATCACGCATATATGTGTTCTAACATTGTCAAAAAAAAATCATAGTGACTCAATCATGCAACTTTGTGTTCTAAGGCTGTCAAAAAAAATTTATAGTGATTCAATCTTGCATATATATGTTTTAAGGATGTCAAAAAAAATTTATTGTGATTCCATCATAAATAAATATGTTCTAAGGTTGTCAAAATTTTTCATAAGGATTCAATCATGCAAATATGTGTTCTAAGGCTGTATAAAAAATTTCTTAGTGATTCAAATATGATGATATGTGTTCTAAGGATGTCAACAAAATTTTATAGTGTTGTAATCATGCATAAATGTGTTCAAATTATGTCAAAAAAAAAATTTAGTGATTCAATCATGCATTTATGTATTCTAAGGCTGTCAAAAAAAATTCTAATGATTCATTCTTGCTTATACGTGTGCGAAGGCTGTCAAAAAAATGTTATAGTGATTCAATCATGCATATATGTGTTTTAAAGCTGTCATAAAAAATTTCAGTGATTTAACCATGCATACATGTTTTAAAGCTCCAAAAAAAAATTCATAGTGATTTCAACTTGCATATATGTGTTCTAATGCTATAAAAAAAATCATACTGATTCAATCAGGCATATATGTGTTATCAGGTATGTGTTATCAGGCTGTCAAAAAAATTTCATAGTGATTCAATCTTGTATATATAGGTTCTAATGCTATCAAAAAAAATTTACAGTGATTAAATCATGCAAATATATAATCTAAGGCAGTCAAAAACATGTATAGTCATTCAATCATGCATATTTGTGTTCTAATGCTGTCAAAAAAATTTCATAGTGATTCAATCATGCATATATGTGTTCTAAGGCTGTCAAAAAAATTGCATATTGATTCAATCATGCATAAATGTGTTCTGAGGCAATAAAAAAAATTCATAGTGATTCAATCTTGCAAATATATGTTCTAATGCTGTCAAAAAAAATTTACAGTGATTCAATAAGGCAGATATGTGTTCTAAGTTGTTCAAAAAAATTTTATAGTGATTCAATCATGCATATTTGTGTTCTAATGTTGTCAAAAAAATGTTATAGTGATTCACTCATGAATATATGTGTTCTAAGGCTGTCAATTAAATTTCATAGTCATTCAATCATGCAGATATATGTTCTAAGGCTATAAAAAAAAAATCATAGTGATTCAATCAAGCCAATATGTGATCTCACGCTGTCGAAAAAAATTATAGTTATTCAAACACACATATAAGTGTTCTAAAGCTATCAAAAAACAATTGTAGTGATTCAATCATGCATATATATATATATATATATATATATATATATATATATATATATATATATATATATATATATATATATATATATTGTAAGGCTATCAAAAAAATTCACAGTGACTCAATCATGCATATATCTATTGTAAGGCTGTCAAAAAAATTCATAATGACTCAATCATGCATATATGTGTTCTAACGTTGTTAAAAAAATTTCATAGTGATTCAATCATGCATATATGTGTTCTAAGGCAGTCAAAAAAAATTCATATTGATTCAATCATGCATATATGTGTTTTGGGGTTGTAAAAAAAATATCATAGTGATTCCATCATGCAAATATGTTTTCTAAGGCTGTGAAAAAAATTTATAGTGATTCAATCATGCATATATGTGTTCTAAGGCTGTTAAAAAAATTTCAGAGTGATTCAATCATGCATATATGTGTTTTAAGGTTGTCAAAAAAATATCATAGTGATACAATCAAGCATATATGTGTTTTAGGGCTGTCAAAAATAATTCGTAGTGATTCAATCTTTCATATATGTGTTCTAAGGCAGTCAAAAAAATTTCATAGCGAATCATGTATATATCTTCTAAAGCTATCAAAAAAAATTCATAGTGATTTAATCTTGCATATATATTTTCTAATGATGTCAAAAAAAATTCATAGTGATTCAATCATGCATATATGTGTTCTAAGAATGTCAAAAAAATTTCATAGTGCATCAATCATGCCTATATGTTTTTTAAGGCTGTCAAAAAAATTTAATAGTGATTCCATCATGCATATGTGTTCTAAGGCTATTCAAAAAATGTTGTAGTGATTCAATCGTGCATATATGTGTTCTAAGTCTGTTAAAAAATTCATAGTGATTCAATCATGCATATATGTCTGCTAAGGCAGTCAAAAAAATTTCATAGTCATTCAATCTTGCATATATATGTTCTAATGCTGTCAAAAAAAAATTCATAGTGATTCAATCATACAGATATTTGTTCTAAGGCTGTTAAAAAAATTTCTAAGTGATTCAATCATGCAGATCTGTATTAAAAAAAAAAATTATAGTGATTCAATCATACATAAATGTGTGCTAATGCTGTCAAAAAAAATTTGTTGTAATTCAATCTTGCATATATGTGTCTAAGGCTGTAAAAAAAAATCATAGTGATTCAATCACGCATATTTGTGTTTTAAGGATGTCAAAAAAATGTTGTAGTGATTCAGTAATGCATAGATCTGTTCCAAGTCTGTCAAAAAAAAATCATAGTGATTCAATTATGCATATATGTGTTCTAAGGATGTCAAAAAAATTTCATAGTGATTAAATCATGCATATATGTGTTCTAATCTTGTCAAAAAAAATTTATGGTGATTCAATTTTCAATATATGTGTTCTAATGCTGTCATAAAAAATTTATAGTGATTCAATCATGCATATATGTGTTTTAAGACTGTAAAAAAAAATCATAGTGATTCCATAATACATATATGTTTTCTAAGGCCGTCAAAAAAAAAATTTATTGATTCAATCGTGCATATATGTATACTAAGGCTGTCAAAAAAAATTCAGAGTGATTCAATCATGCATATATGTGTTCTAAGCCTGTCAAAAAAAATTCATAGTGATTCAATCTTGCATTTATATGTTCTAAGGCTGTCAAAAAAATTTCATAGTGATTCAATCATCCAGATATGTGTTCTAAGGCTGTAAAAAAAAATTCCTAGTGTATCAATCATGCAGATATGTGTTCTAAGGTTGTCAACAAAATTTTATGGTGTTTCAATCATGCATAAGTGTGATCTAATGTTGTCAAAAAAATTTATAGTGACTCAATAGTGCATATATGAGTTCTAAAGCTGTCATAAAAATTTCATATTGATTCAATCTTGAATATACGTGTTCTAAGGCTGTCAAAAAAAATTGATAGTGATTCGATCATATATATATGTGTTCTAAGGGCTGTCAAAAAAAATTCTTAGTGATTCAATCATGCATATATCTATTCTAAGGCTGTCAAAAAAAATTCATAGTGATACAATCATACATATATGTGTTCTAAGCCTGTCAAAAAAAATTAATAGTGATTAAATCTTGCATATATGTGTTCTAAGGCTGTCAAAAAAAATTATAGTGATTTAATCACGCAAATATGTGTTCTAAGGCTGTCAAAAAAAATTCTTAGTGATTCAATCATGCAGATATGTGTTCTAAGGTTGCCAACAAAATTTTATGGTGATTCAATCATGCATAAATGTGATCTAATCCTGTCAAAAAAAATTTGTAGTGATTCAATCGTGCATATATGTGTTCTAAAACTGCTATAAAAATTTCATAGTGATTCAATCATGCATATATGTGTTCTAAGGCCCTCAAAAAAAATCATAGTGTTTGAATCATGCAAATATGTGTTCTAAGGCTGTCAAAAAAAATTTATTGATTCAATCTTGCATATATCTGTTCTCAGGCTTTTGAAAAAAGTTTATAGTGATTCAATCATGCATATATGTATTCTAATGTTGTCAAAAAAAAATTATAGTGATTCAATCATGCACATACGTGTTCTAAGGCTGTCAAAAAAAATTATAGTGATTCAATCATGCAAATATATGTTCTAAGGCTATCAAAAAAATGTCATAGTGATTCAATCAAGCATATATATGATCTCAAACTGTCAAAAAAAATTTATTGTGATTCCATCATGCATATATGTGTTCTAAGGCTATCTAAAAATTTTTGTAGTGATTCGATCATGCATATATGAGTTTTAGTACTGCCAAAAAAAATTTATAGTGATTCAATCATTCATATATGTGTTCTAAGGTTGTCAAAATTTTTTTATAGTGATTCAATCATAAATATATTTGTGTTATAAGGCTGTAAAAAATAATTCATAGAGATTTAATCATGTAGATATCTGTTCTGAGGCTGTCAAAAAAAATTCATAGGTATTCAATTGTGCATATTAGTGATTTCAGGCTGTCAAAAAAAAATAAATGGACTCCATCAAGCATATATGTGTTCAAAGGCTGTCAAAAAAATTTGTAGTGATTCAATCATGCATATATGTGCTCTAAGGCTGTCAAAAAAAATTTATGGGGACTCAATCAAGCATATATGTGTTCCAACGTTGTCAAAAAAAATTTATAGTGATTTAATCATGTATATATGTGTTCTAAGGGTGTCAAAAAAATTTCATAGTGATTCAATCATGCATATGTGTTTTAAGGGCGTAAAAAAAATCATAGAGATTCAATTATGCATACGTGTTATAAGGCTGTAAACAAAAAATTGAAGTGATTCAATCAAGCATCTATGTGTTCTAAGGCTGTCAAAAAAAATTTAAAGTGGTTCAATCATGCATATATGTGTTGTAAGTTTGTCAAAAAAAATTCATAGTGATTCCATCATCCATATATGTGTTCTAAGCCAGTCAAAAAAAAATTATAGTGATTCAATCATGCATATATGTGTTTTGAGGCTGTCAAAAAAATTTCAGAGTGATTCAATCATGCATGTATGTGTTCTAATCCAGTCAAAACAAATTCATAGTGATTCAATCTTGGATATTTATGTTCTAAGGTTGTCAAAAAAAAATTCATAGTGATTCAATCATGCAAATATGTGTTCTAAGGTTGTCAAAAAAACTTCCTAGTGATTCAATCATGCAGATATGTCTTTTAAGGTTGTCAACAAAATTTTATAGAGATTCAATCATGCACAAATGTGTTCTAATGCTCTAAAAAAAAAAATTTAGAGATTCAATCATGCATATCTGTGTTCGAAGGCTGTCATAAAAAATTCATAGTGATTCAATCATACATATATGTGTTCTAAGGTTGTCAAAAAAATTTTATAGTGATTCGATCATGCATATATGTGTTATAATGTTGTAAAAAAAATTTCAGTGATTCCATCATGCATATATGTGTTCTAAAGCTGTCAAAAAAAAATTGTATTGATTGAATAATGCATATATGTGTTGTAAGGTTGTAAAAAAAAATCATAGTGACTCAATCATGCATATATGTGTTCTAACGTTATCAAAAAAACTTCATAGTGATTCAATCAGGCATATACGTGTTCTAAGGCAGTCAACAAAATGTCATAGTGATTCAATCATCCATAAATGTGTTTTAAGGCTGTCAAAAAAATATCATAGTGATTCCATCAAGCATATGTGTTCCAAAGCTATCAAAAAAAATCATGATTTAATCATAAATATATGTGTTCTAAGGCTGTAAAAAAAATGTTATACTGATTCAATCATGTATATATGTTTTAAGGCTGTCAAAAAAAGTTCATAATGATTTAATCTTTCATATATATGTTCTAAGGCTATCAAAAAATATAATAGTGATTCAATCATGTAGATTTGTGTTCTAAAGCTATCAAAAAAATTCATATTGATTCAATCATTCAAATATGTTTTTTAAGGCTCTCAAAAAAAACTCATAGTGATTCCATCATGCATATATGTGTTCTAAGGCTATAAAAAAAATTTTGTAGAGATTCAATCATGCATATATGTGTTATAAGGCTGTCAAAAAAAATTTATATTGATTCAGTGTTGCATATATATGTTCTAATGCTGTCAAAAAAATTTCACTATGATTCAATCATGCGGATATGTGTTCTATGGCTCTCACAAAAATTTCCTAGTGATTGAGTCATACAGATATGAGTTCTAAGGTTGTGAGCAAAATTTTCATACATAAATGTGTTTGAAGGGTGCCAAAAAAACATATAGTGATTCAATTAAGCATATATTTGTCAAAGCCTATCAAAAAAAATTTATAGTGATTCAATTATGCATATCTGTGTTCTAATGTTGTAAAAAAAATTCATAGTGATTCAATCATGCATATATGTGTTCTAAGGGTGTGAGAAAAATTTCATAGTGATTCAATCGTGTATATATGCGTTCTAAGGCTGTCAAAAAAAATTTACAGTGACTCAATCATGCTTATATGGGATCTCAGGCTATCAAAAAAAATTTATAGTGATTCCATCACGCATATATGTGTCGTAAGGCTGTCAAAAAAAATTTGTAGTGATTCAATCTTGCATATATGTACTCTAAGGCTGTCAAAAAAAATCATAGTGACTCAAACATGCATATATGTGCTCTAACGCTGTCAAAAAAAATTCATAGTGACTTAATTATGCATAGATGTGTTCTAAGGGGGACAAAAAGATTTTCATAGTGATTCAATCTTGCATATATGGGTTCTAAGGCTGTCAAAAAAAATTCAGTGATTCAATCATGCATATGTGTGTTCTAAGCCTATCAAAAAATTGTTATAGTAATTCAATCATGCATATATGTGTTTTAAGGCTGTCAAGAAATTTTCATAGTGATTCAGCCATGCAGATATGTGTTCTAATGCTGTCAAAAAAAATTCAAATTGATTCAATCATCCATATATATGTTCTATGGCTGTAAAAAAAAATCATAGTGATTCAATCCGGCATATATGTGTTCAAAGGTTGTCAAAAAAATTTATAGTGATTCAAACAAGCATATATATGTTCTAAGGTTGTTAAAATAATCTATAGTGATTCAATCATGCATATATATGTTCTAAGGCTGTCAAAAAAATTATAGTGATTGAATCATGCATATATGTGTTTTAAGGGTGTCAAAATAATTTCATAGTGATTCAATCATTCATATATATGTTTTAAGGCTGTCAAAAAAAATTTGTAGTGATTCGTTCATGCATATATGTGTTGTAAGGCTGTCTAAAAAAATTCATAGTGATTCAATCATCTATATATATGTTCTAAGGCATTCAAAAAAAATTCATGGTGATTTAATCATCCATATATGTGTTGAAAGGTTGTAAACAAATTTTTATAGTGATTCAATCATGCATATACGTGTTCTAATTATGTCAAAAAAAAATTATAGTGATTCAATCATGTGTATATGTGTTTTAATGCTGTAAAAAAAAAATGGCAGTGATGCAATCATGCATATCTGTGTTCTAAGGCTGTCAAAAAAAATCATAGTGATTCAATCATGCATATATGTGTTCTAACACTGTAAAACAAAAATCATAGTGATTCAATCATGCAGATATTTGTTCCAAGGTTTTCAAAAAAAAACTATACTGATTCAATCATGCACAAATGTGTTTTAAGGCAGTCAAAAAAAATTTATAGTGATTCAATCTTGCATATATGTGTTTTAAGGCTGTCAAAAAAAAATCATAGTGATTCAATCTGGCATAAATGTGTTCTAAGGATGTCAAAAAAAATTCATAGTGATTCAATCTTGCATATATATGTTCTAAGGCTATCAAAAAAAATTTATAGTGATTAAATTATGCAGATATATGTTCTGAGGTTGTCAAATAAACTTTCTAGTGATTAAATCATGCAGATATGTGTTCTAAGGTTATCAAGACAATTTTATAAGGATTCAATCATGCATAAACGTGTTCTAATGCTGTCAAAAAAAATTTGTTGTGATTCAATAATGCATATATGTGTTCTAAGGCTGTCCAAAAAAAATCATAGTGATTCAATCAAGCCTATATATGTTCTAATGTTGTCAAACAAAAATCATAGTGATTCAATCATGCATATATGTGTTATATGGCTGCCAAAAAAAAATCATAGTGATTCAGTCACGCATATATGTGTTTTAAGGCTATCAAAAAAAAATTATAATGATTCAATCATGCATATATGTGTTCTAAGGCTATCAAAAAAAAACATAGTGATTCAATCATGCATATATGTGTTCTAAGGCTATGCGACAAATTTTTGTAGAGTTTCAATCATGTGTATATGTGTTCTAAGGCAATTAAAAAAAATGCATAGTGATTCAATCATGCATATATGTGTTCTAAGGCTGCCAAAAAAATTTTATAGTGATTCAGTCTTGCATATATATGTTCTAATGTTGTCAAAAAAATTTCACAGTGATTCAATCATGCGGATATGTGTTTTATGGCTCTCAAAAAAAATTCCTAGTGATTGAGTCATGCATATATGTGTTTTAAGGATGTGAACAAAATTTTCATACATAAATTTGTTCAAAGGCTGCCAAAAAAATTTATAGTGATTCAATTATACATATATGTGTCAAAGCCTCTCAAAAATAATTTATAGTGATTCAATTATGCATATTTGTGTTCTAATGCTATAAAAAAATCATAGTGATTCAATCATACATGTGTTTTAAGGGTGTGAGAAAAATTTCATAGCGATTCAATCGTGTATATATGTGTTCTAAGGCTGTCAAAAAAAATTTATAGTGGTTCAATCATGCATAAATGTGTTCTAAGGCAGTGAAAAAAATTTATAGTGATTCAATCTTGCATATATGGGTTTTAAGGCTGTTAAAAAAATCATAGTGATTCAATCTGCCATATATGTGTTCTAAGGATGTCAAAAAAAATTCATAGTGATTCAATCTTGCATATATATGTTCTAAGGCTATCAAAAAAGATTTATTGTGGTTTAATCATGCAAATATGTGTTCAAAGGTTGTCAAATAAACTTTCTAGTGATTAAATCATCCAGATATGTGTTTTAAGATTGTCAAGATAATTTTATAAGGATTCAATCATGCGTAAATATGTTCTAATGTTGTCAAAAAAAAATTGCAGTGATTCAATCATGCATATATGTGTTCTAAGGCTGTCCAAAAAAATTCATAGTGATTCAATCACGCCTATATATGTTCTAACTTTGTCAAAAAAAAGTCATAGTGATTCAATCATGCATATATGTGTTATATGGCTGTCAAAAAAAAATCATAGTGATTCAGTCACGCATATATGTGTTCTAAGGCTGTCAAAAAAATTATAGTTATTTAATCATGCATATATGTGTTCAAACGCTGTAAAAAAAATGTATAGTGATTCTGTCATGCATGTATGTGTTCTAATGCGGTAAAAAAAATTTATAGTGATTCAATCATGCATTTATTCTAAGGCTGTCAAAAAAGTTTTACAGTGATTCAATCATGCATATATGTGTTCTAAGGCTCGCAAAAAAAATTTATAGTGATTCAATCATGTAGATCTGTGTTCTAAGGCTGTCAAAAAAATTTCTTAATGTCTCAATCATGCATATATGTGATCTTTGGCTGTCAAAAAAATTTCATAGTGATTCCATCATGCATATATGTGTTCTAAGACTCAAAAAAAAAATAGTGATGCAATCATTCATATATGTGTTTTAAGGCTGTCAAAAAAATTTCATAGCGACTCAATCATATATATATGTGTTCTAACATTGTCAAGAAAATTTCATAGTGATTTAATCATGCATATATGTTTTCTAAGGCTGTCAACAAAATTTCATAGTGATTCAATCAAATATATTTGTTCTAAGGCAGTAAAAAAAATTCATAGTTATTCAATCATGCATATATGTGTTCTAAGGCAATAAAAAATTTTCATTATGATTTAATCTTGCATATATATGTTCTAACGCTCTCAAAAAAAAGTTATAATGATTCAATCGTGTAGATATGTGTTCTGAGGGTGTCAAAAAAAAATCATAGTGATTCAATTTTGCATACATATGTTCTAAGATTGTCAAAAAAAATTTATAGTAGTTGGTTCTAAGGTTGTCAAAAAAAATTCCTAGTGATTTAATCCTGCAGATATGTGTACTAAGGTTGTCAACAAAATTTTATAGTGATTCAATCATGCATATATGTGTTCTAAATCTGTAAAAAAAAAAATCAATGATTCAATCATGCATATATGTGTTCTAAGGCTGTCAAAAAAACCTCATATTGATTCAAGCAAGCATATATATGTTTTGACGTTGTAAAAAAAAATTCTAGGGATTCAATCATGCATATATGTGTTATAAGGCTGTGAAAAAAAAACTCATAGTATTCAAACATTCAGATTTGTATTCTAAGGATGTCAACAAAATTTTATAGTGATTCAATCTTGCATATATATGTTCTAAGGCTATCAAGAAAAACTTCTAGTGATTCAATCATGCAGATATGTGTTCTAAGGTTTTCATAAAAAAATCCTAGTGATTCAATCATGCAGATTTGTATATTAAGGTTGTCAACAAAATTTTATAGTATTTCAATCATGCATATATGTGTTCTAATGCTGTCAAATAAAATATGTCGAGATTAAATCCTGCATACATGTGTTCTAAGGCTGTCAAAAAAAAATCATATTGATTCAATAATTCATATATGTGTTTTAAGACTGTCAAAAAAATCATAGTGATAACATTCATATATGTGTTATATGGCTGTCAAAAAAATGTTATAGTTATTCAATCATGCATATATGTGTTCTGAGGCTATCAAAAAAAATTCATAGTGATTCATTTATGCATTTATGCATATTTGTGTTCTAAGGCTGTCAAAAAAAATTATAGTGCTTCATTTATGCATATTTGTGTTCTAATATTGTCGAAAAAAATTCATAGTGATTCAATCATTCTTATATGTGTTCTAAGGTTGTGAAAAAAAATCCTTGTGATTCAATCATGTATATATGTGTTCTAAGGCTGTCAAAAAAAATTATAGTGATTCAATCATGCATATATATATCATAAGGCTGTCAAAAAAAAATTCATAGTGATTCGATCATGCAGATTTGTATTCTAAGGTTGTCAACAAAATTTTAATGTGATTCAATCATGTATATATGTGTTCTGAGGATGCCAACAAAAATTATATTGATTCAATCATGCATATATATGTTCTAAGGCTGTCAAAAAAAATTCATAGTGATTCAATCATGCAGATTTGTATTCTAAAGTTGTCAACAAAAATTTAATGTGATTCAATCATGCATATATGTGTTCTGAGGATGCCAACAAAAATTATATTGATTCAATCATGCATATATATGTTCTAAGTCTATCAAAAAAAATTCATAGTGATTCAATCATGCAGATTTGTATTCTAAGGTTGTCAACAAAATTTTATAGTGATTCAATCATGCATATATGTGTTTTGAGGATGCCAACAAAATTTTATAGTGATTCAATCATGCATACATGTGTTTTAAGGCTATCAAAAAATTTCATAGTGATATAATCATGCATATATGTAATATAACGCTGTCAAAAAAAATTATAGTGATTCAATCAGGCATATATGTGTTCTAAGGCTGTCAAAAAAAAATTATAGTGATTCAATCATGCATATATGTGTTCTAAGGCTATCAAAAAAATTTTGTAGTGATTCAATATTGCATATATATGTTCTAATAATATAAAAAAAAAATCATAGTGATTCAATCATGCAGATATGTGTTCTATGGTTGTCAACAAAATTTTATAGTGATTCAATCATACATAAATGTGTGCTAATGCTGTCAAAAAAAAATCATAGTGATTCAATCATGCAGATATATGTGTCTAAGACTGTAAAAAAAATTTATAATGATGCAATCAAGTAGGGTCTAAGGCTGTCAAAAAAAAATTATAAAGACTCAATCACGCATATATGTATTCTAAGGATGTCAAACAAATGTTATAGTGATTCAATCACGCATAGATGTGCTTCAAGTCTGTCAAAAAAGATTCATAGTGATTCAATCATACATATATGTATTCTAAGGTTGTCAAAAAAATTTCATAGTGATTCAATCATGCATATATGTGTTCTAATCCTATCAAAAAAATTTCATAGTGATTCAATCATGCATATATGTGTTCTAATCCTGTCAAAAAAAAATTATAGTGATTCAATCTTGCATATATGTGTTCTAATGCTATCATAAAAAATTTATAGTGATTCAATCATGCATATATGTGTTCTAAGGCAGTCAAATAATTTCTTAGTGATTCAATCATGCATATATGTGCTCTAAGGCTATCAAAAAAAATTTATAGTGACTCAATCATGCATATATGTTTTCTAAGGGTGTAAAAAAAAAATCATAGTTATCCAATCATGCAAGTCTGTTTTAAGGTCGTAAAAAAAAATCATAGGGATTCAATCAATCATATATGTATTATAAGGCTGTCAAAAAAAATTGAAGTGATTTAATCATGCATATATGTGTTCTAAGGCTGTCAAAAAAATTTAAAGTGATTCAATCATGCAAATATGCCTTATGATGCTGTCAAAAAACTTTCATAGTCATTCCATCATGCATATATGTGTTCTAAGGCTGTCAAAAAAAATTGTAGTGATTCAATCAAGCATATATGTGTTCTAAGGCTGTCAAAAAAATTTCATAGTGATTCAATCATGCATATATGTGTTCTAAGCCACTCAAAAAAAATTCATAGTGATTCAATCTTGCATGTATATGTTCTAAGGCTGTCAAAAAAAAATTCATAGTGATTCAATCATGCAGATATGTGTTCTAAGGCAGTTAAAAAAATTTTGAAGAGATTCAATCATGCATATATGGGTTCTAAAGCTATCATAAAAATTTCATAGTGATTCAATCATACATATATGTATTCTAAGGTTGTCAAAAAAAATTTATAGAGATTGAATCACGCATATATGAGTTATAATGTTGTCAAAAAAAAATCATAGTGATTACATCATGCATGTATGTGTTCTAAGGCTATCAAAAAAATTTATAGTGATTATTCAATCATGCATATATGGGTTCTAAAGCTTTCAAAAAAAAATCATAGTGATTCAATCATACATATATGTGTTTTAATAATGTCAAAAAAAAATCATAGTGATACAATCTTGCATATATATGCTCTAAGGCTGTCAAAAAAAATCATAGTGATTCAATCTTGCAGATATGTGTTCTAAGGCTATCATAAAAAATTCATAGTGATTCAATCATGCAGATATGTTTTCTAATCATGCATATATGTGCTTTAATGCTGTCATAAAAATTTCATAGTGATTTAATCATGCATATATGTATTCTAAGGCTGTCAAAAAATGGTATAGTGATGCAATCATGCATATGTGTTCTAAGGCTATCAATTCAATCATGCAGATATGTGTTCTAAGGCTGTCAAAAAAATTTCATAGTGAATCAATCATGCATATATGTGTTCTAATGCTGTCAAAAAAAAATTATAGTGATTCAATCATGCATATATGTGTTCTAAGGCTGTCAAAAAAAAATTATATTGATTCAATCATGCATATATGCGTTCTAATACTATTAAAAAAAATTTATAGTGATTCAATCATGCATACATATGTTTTATGGCTGTCAAAAAAAATTTATAATGATTCAATCATGCATATATGTGTTCTAAGGCTGTCAAAAAAAAATCATAATGATTCAATCATGCAGATATATGTTCTAAGGCTGTCAACAAAATTTCATAGTGCTTCAATCAAGCATATATGTGATCTCAGGCTGTCAAAAAAAGTTCATTGTGATTCCATCATGCATATATGTGTTCTAAGGCTGTCAAAAAATATTTTACTTATTCAATCATGCATATATGTGTTGTAAGGCTGTCAAAAAAAATTATAGTGACTCAATCATATGCATATATGTGTTCTAACATTGTCAAAAAAATTTCATAGTGATTCAATCAGGCATATACATGTTCTAAGGCAGTCACAAAAATTTCGTAGTGACTCAATCATGCATTTATGTGTTTTAAGGCTGTCAAAAAAATATCATAGTGATTCCATCAAGCATATATGTGTTCTAAGGATTTCAAAAAAATGTTATGGTGATTTAATCATGCATATATGTGTTCAAAGGCTGTCAAAAATTTTTTGTAGTGAATCATGCAGATATTTGTGTTCTAAGGCTGTCAAAAAAAATTATAGCGATTCAATTATGCATATTTGTGTTCTAATGGTGTAAAAAAAAATCATAGTGATTCAATCATACATATATGTGTTCTAAGGGTGAGAGAAAATTTTCATAGTGATTCAATCATGTATATATGTATTCTAAGGCTGTCGAAAAAATTTAATAGTGATTCAATCATGCATATATGTGATCTCAGGTTGTCAAAAATTTTCATAGTGATTTCCATTATGCATATATGTGTCTTAAGGCTATCGAAAAATAATTGTAGTAACTCAATCATTTATATATGTGCTCTAAGGCTGTCAAAAAAAATGCGTAGTAACTCAATCATGTATATATGTGCTCTAACTTTGTCAAAAAAAAATCATTGTGATTTAATTATGCATAGATGTTTTCTAAGGGTGTCAAAAAAATTTTATAGTGATTCAATCATGCATATATGGGTTCTAAGGCTGTCAAAAAAAATCCATAGTGATTCAATCATGCATATGTGTGTGCTAAGGCTGTCAAAAAAATTCATAGTGATTGAATCATCCATATATGTGTTCTCAAGCTGTCAAAAAAAATTATAGTGATTCAATCACGCATGTAAGTGTTCAAAGGCTATCAAAAAATGTTTGTAGTGAATCAAACACGCATATATGTGTTCTAAGGTTGTCAAAAAAATTTATAGTGATTCAATCAGGCATATATGTAATCTAAGGCTGTCAAAAAAACTCATAGTGATTCAATCATGCAGATAATTGTTCTAAGGCTGTAAAAAAAAATCGTAGTGATTGAATCATGCATATATGTGTTTTAAGGGTGTCAAAAAAAATTCATAGTGATTCAATCATTCCTATATGTGTTCTAAGCCTGTCAAAAAAAATTTGTAGTGATTCATTCTTGCATATATGTGTTCAAAGCCTGTCTAAAAAATTTTACAGTGATTTATTCATATATATATATGTTTTCTAAGGCTATAAAAAAAACTCATAGTGATTCAATATTCCATATATGTGTTGAAATGTTGTAAACAAATTTTTATAGTGTTTCAATCTTGCGTATATGTGTTCTAATGATGTCAAAAAAAAATATAGTGATTCAATCCTGCATATATGTGTTCTAAAGCTGTCAAAAAAAAAATTGTGATTCAATCATGCATATATGTGTTCTAAGGCTGTCAAAAAATATTTATAGTGATTCAATCTTGAATATATATGTTCTATGGCTGTCAAAAAAATTTCACAGTGATTCAATCATGTAGATATGTATTCTAAGGCTGTCAAAAAAATTCCTAGTGATTCAATCATGCTGATATATGTTCCAAGGTTTTCAAAAAAAATTTATAATGATTCTATCATGCATAAATGTGTTCTAAGGCTGTCAAAAAAATTTCATAGTGATTCAATCATGCAGATATATGTTCCAAGGTTTTCAAAAAAAATTATAGTGATTCCATCAAGCATAAATGTGTTCTAAGGCTGTCAAAAAAAATTTATAGTGATTCAATCATGCATATTTGTATTCTAAGGTTGTCAACAAGATTTTATAGTGATTCAATCATGCATATATGTGTTCTAATGCTGTCAAAAAAAACTTACAGTGATTCAATCAAGCAGATTTGTATTCTAAGGTTGTCAACAAAATTTTATAGTGATTCAATCTTGCATATATATGTTCTAAGTCTGTCAAAAAAAATTTATAGAGATTCAATCATACAGATTTATTTTCTAACGTTGTCAATAAAATTTTATAGTGATTCAATCATGCATATATGTGTTCTAAGGTTGTCAACAAAATTTTATAATGATTTAATCATGCATATATTTGTTCTAATGCTATCAAACAAAATTTGTTGGGATTCAATCATGCATACATGTGATCCAAGGCTGTCAAAAAAAAATTATATTGATTCAATCAAGCATATATGTGTTCCAAGTCTGTCAAGAAAATATTATAGTGATTCAATCATGCATATATGTGTTTTAAGGATGTCAAAAAACATTCATAGTGATTCAATCATGCAAATATGTGTTCTAAGGCTGTCAAAAAAATTTATAGTTATTCTATTATGCATATTTGTGTTCTAATGCTGTCAAAAAAAAATTCATAGTGATTCAATCATGCATACATGTGTTCTAAGGGTGTGAGAAAAAATTCAGAGTGATTCAATCATGTATATATGTAGGCTGTCAAAAAAAAATTATTGTGATTTAATTAGGCATATATGTGTTCTAAGACTTGCACATGAATGTATACAAAATCAAAAGAGAGACAACACTTGAAAATGATGAATTTTGTTCATCAAGGATCTTCATAGTGATTCAATCATGCATATATGTCTTCTAAGGATGTAAAAAAAAATCATAGGGATTCAATCATGCATATATGTGTTCTAAGGCTGTCAAAAAAATTCCATAGTGATCCAATCATAAATATATGTGTTCTAAGGCTATCAAAAAAAATTTATAATGATTCAATCATGCAGAGATGTGTTCTAAGAATATAAAAAAAAAATCATGGTGATTCAATCATAAATATATGTGTTCTATGTTTATCAAAAAAAAAATCAAAGAGAATCAATCATAAATATGTGTGTTCTAAGGCTGCCAAAAAAATTTTGTAATGATTCAATCATGCAGAGATGTGTTCTAAGGTTATCAAAAAAAATTCATAGTGATTCAACCATAAATATAAGTGTTCTAATGTTGTTAAAAGAATTTTAATGATTCAATAGTGCAGAGATGTGTTCTAAGGTTGTCAAAAAAATTTCATAGTGATTCAATCTTGCATATATGTGTTCTAAGGCTGTCAAAAAAATTTCATAGTGACTCAATCATGCATATATGTATTTTAAGGCTGTCAAAAAAAATTTATAGTGATTCAATAATTTATATATGTGTTCTAATGGTGTCAAAAAAATGTTATATTGATTCAATCATGAATATATTAGTTCTATTACTGTCAAAAAAAAATTCATAGTGATTCAATCATGCATATATGTATTCTAAGGCTCTCAAAAAAATTATAGTGATTCAATCAAGCATATACGTGTTCTAAGGCAGTCAAAAAAGTTTCATAGTGATTCAATCATGCATATATGTGTTCAAAGGCTGTCACAAAAATTTTATAGTGATTCAATCATGCATATATATGTTCTAAGGCTGTCAAAAAAAATTCATAGTGATTCAATTATGCATATATGTGTTCTAATACTGTCAAACAAAAATTGTTGGGATTCAATCCTGCATACATGTGTTCTAAGGTTGTCAAAAAAAACTCATAGTGATTCAATCTTGCAGATTTGTATTCTAAGGTTGTCAACAAAATTTTATAGTGATTCAATCTTGCATATATGTGTTCTAATGTTGTCAAACAAAATTTGTTGGGATTCTAACCTGCATACATGTGATCTAAGGCTGTCAAAAAAAATTCAGAGTGATTCAATCCGGCATATATGTGTTCTAAGGCTGTCAAAAAAAATGTTATAGCTATTCAATCATGCATATATGTGTTCTAAGGTTGTCAAACAAATCTCATAGTGATTCAATCATGCATATATATGTTCTAAGGCTGTCAAAAAAATTCATAGTGATTCAATAATGCATATATGTGTTTTAAGGTTCTCAAAAAAGTTTCATAGTGATTCAATCATGCGTATATGTGCTCTAATGCTGTCAAACAAAATTTTTTAGTGATTCAATCATCATATATGTGTTCTAAGGTTGTCAAAAAAATGTTATATTGATTCAATCAAGCATATATTAGTTCTAAGGCTCCCAAAAAAAAACCATAGTGATTCAAAAATGCATATATGTATTCTAAGGCTATAAAAAAAAAAACATAGTGATTCATTCATGCATATGTGTGTTCTAAAGATGTCAAAAAAAATGTTTAGTGATTCAATCATGCATATATATGTTCTAAGGCTATCAAAAAAAAATCATAGTAATTCAATCATGCATATATGTGTTCTAAGGCTATCAAAAAAGTTTCATAGTGATTCAATCATGCATATATGTGTTCTAATGTTGTCAAACAAAATTTGTTGGGATTCAATCTTGCATACATGTGTTCTATGGCTGTCAAAAAAAAATTCCTAGTGATTCAATCATACAGATTTATATTCTAAGGTTCTCAACAAAATTTTATAGTGATTCAATCATGTATATATGTGTTCTAATGTTGTCAAACAAAATTTGTTGGAATTCAATCATGCATACATGTGTTCTAATAAGGCAGTCAAAAAAATCTATAGTGATTCTATCATGCATATATGTGTTCTAAGCCTGTCAAAAAAATGTTATAGTGATTCAATCATAAACAAATGTGTTCTAATGCTGTCAAAAAAAAATTGTAATGATTCAATCATGCAGATATGCCTTCTAAATCTATGAAAAAAAAATCATAGTGATTCAATCATGCATATATGTGTTCTAAGGCTGTCAAAAAAATTTTATAGTGACTCAATTATGCATATATTTATTCTAAGGCTGTAAAAAAAAAAATTATAGTGATTCAATCCTTTGTATTTGCATTCTAATGCTGTCAAAAAAAATTATAGTGACTCAGTCATTCATATATATGTTCTAAGGTTGTCTAAAAAATTTTATAGAGATTCAATCATGCATATATTTGTTCTATTGCTGTCAAAAAAATTCATAGTGATTCAATCATGCATATATGTTTTATAAGGTTGTGAAAAAAATCATATTGATTTAATCAAGCATATATGTGTTCTAAGGTTGTCAAAAAAAATTTGTAGTGATTCAATTATGCATATGTGTTCTAACGCTGTCAAAAAAAATTTGTATTGATTCAATCATGCGTATATGTGTTCTACGGCTGTTAAAAAAATTTCATAGTCATTCAATCATGCATATATCTGTTCTAAGACTGTCAAAAAAATTTCATAGTGATTTTATCATGCATATATGTCTTCTAAGGCTATCAAAAAAAATTTATAGTGATATAATCATTTATATATGTGTTCTAATGCTGTCAAAAAAAATTTGTAGTGATTCAATCATGTATATATGTGTTATAAGGCTGTCAAAAACATTTCAAGTGATTCAATCATGCATATATGTATTCTAAGGCTCTCAAAAAAAAACATAGTGATTCATTCATGAAATATGTGTTCTAAAGCTGTCAAAAATAATTTATAGTGATTCAATAAGGCATATATGTGTTTAAAGGTTGTCAAAAAAAATTTATAGTGATTCAATCATGCATATATATGTTCTAAGGCTGTCAAAAAAAAATCATAGTGATTCAAGCATGCATATATGTGTTCTAAGGCTATCAAAAAAGTTTCATAGTGATTCAATCTTGCATATGTGTGTTCTAATGTTGTCAAACAAAATTTGTTGGGATTCAATCCTGCATACATGTGTTCTAAGGCTGTCAAAAAATAATCCCTAGTGATTCAATCATGCAGATTTGTATTCTAAGGTTGTCAACAAAATTTTATAGTGATTCAATCATGTATATATGTGTTCTAATGCTGTCAAAAAAAATTTATTGGGATTCAATCATGCGTACATATGTTCTAAGGCTGTCAAAAAAAATCCATAGTGATTCTATCATGCATATATGTGTTCTAAGGCTGTCAAAAAAATGTTATAGTGATTCAATCATAAACATATGTGTTCTAATGTTGTCAAAAAAAAATTATAATGATTCAATCATGCAGATATGCCTTCTAAATCTATGAAAAAAAATCATAGTGATTCAATCATGCATATATGTGTTCTAAGGCTGTCAAAAAAAATTTATAGTGACTCAATTATGCATATATTTATTCTAAGGTTGTCAAAAAAAATTTATAGTGATTCAATCTTTTGTATTTGCATTCTAATGCTATAAAAAAAAATTATAGTGACTCAGTCATTCATATATGTGTCTAAGGTTGTCTAAAAAATTTTATAGTGATTCAATCATGCATATATTTGTTCTATTGCTATCAAAAAAATTCATAGTGATTCTTCAATCATGCATATATGTTTTATAAGGTTGTGAAAAAAATAATATTGATTTAATCAAGCATATATGTGCTCTAAGGCTGTCAAAAAAAATTTATAGTGATTCAATTATGCATATAAGTGTTCTAACGCTGTCAAAAAAATTATATTGATTCAATAATGCGTATATGTGTTCTACGGCTGTCAAAAAAAATTCATAGTCATTCAATCATGCATATATCTGTTCTAAGGCTGTCAAAAAAAATTCATAGTGATTTTATCATGCATATATGACTTCTAAGGCTATCAAAAAAAATTTATAGTGATTCAATCATTTATATATGTGTTCTAATGATGTCAAAAAAATTTGTAGTGATTCAATCATGTATATATGTGTTATAAGGCTGTCAAAAACATTTCAAGTGATTCAATCATGCATATATGTATTCTAAGGCTCTCAAAAAAAAAACATAGTGAATCATTCATACATATATGTGTTCTAAAGCTGTCAAAAAAAATTTATAGTGATTCAATCAGGCATATATGTGTTCAAAGGCTGTCAAAAAAAAATTATAGTGATTCAATCATGCATATATATGTTCTAAGGCTGTCAAAAAAAATTCATAGTGATTCAATCATGCATATATGTGTTCTAAGGCTATCAAAAAAGTTTCATAGTGATTCAATCATGCATATATGTGTTCTAATGTTGTCAAATAAAATTTGTTGGGATTCAATTCTGTATACATGTGTTCTAAGGTTGTCAAAAAAAATCATAATGACTCACTCATGCAGATTCGTATTCTAAGGATGTCAACAAAATTTTATAGTGATTCAATCATGCATATATGTGTTCTAATGTTGTCAAACAAAATTTGTTGGGATTCTATCCTGCATACATGTGTTCTAAGGCTGTCAAAAAAAACTCAGAGTGATTCAATCATGCATATATGTGTTTTAAGGCTGTCAAAAAAATGTTATAGTTACTCAATCATGCATATATGTGTTCTAAGGTTGTCAAAAAAAATTCATAGTGATTCAATCATGCATATATACGTTCTAAGGCTGTCAAAAAAAACTCATACTGATTCAATCATGCATATATGTGTTGGCTGTCAAAAAAGTTTCATAGTGATTCAATCATGCGTATATGTGCTCTAATGCTGTCAAACAAAATTTTATAGTGATTCAATCATGCATATATGTGTTCTAAGGTTGTCAAAAAAATGTTATATTTATTCAATAAAGCATATATTTGTTCTAAGGCTCTCAAAAAAAAATCATAGTGATTCAATAATGTGTATATGTATTCTAAGGCTCTAAAAAAAATCATAGTGATTCAATCATGCATATATGTAATCTAAGGTTGTCAAAAAAAATTTATAGTGATTCAATCAGGCATATATGTGTTCTAAGGCTGTCAAAAAAAATTTATAGTGATTCAATCATGCATATATATAATCTAAAGCTGTCAAAAAAAAATCATAGTTATTCAATCATAAATATATGTGTTCTAAGGTTGTCAAAAAAGTTTCATAGTGATTCAATCATGCATATGTGTGTTCTAATGTTGTCAAACTAAATTTGTTGGGATTCAATCTTGCATACATGTGTTCTCAGGCTATCAAAAAAAAAATCCTAGTGATTCAATCATGCAGATTTGTATTCTAAGGTTGTCAACAAAATTTTATAGTGATTCAATCATGCATATATGTGTTCTAATGCTGTCAAACAAAATTTGTTATGATTCAATCATGTATATATGTGTTCTAAGGCTGTCAAAAAAAACTCCTAGTGATTCAATCATGCATATATGTGTTCTAAGGCTGTCAAAAAAATTCATAGTGATTCTATCATGCATATATGTGTTATAAGGCTGTCAAAAAAATTTCATAGTGATTAAATCATGCATATATATGTTATAAAGGCCTTAGAAAAAATTTCACAGTGATTCAATCATAAATATATGTGTTCTAATGTTGTCAAAAAAAAATTTGTAATGATTCAATCTAGCATATATGCATTTTAAATCTATGAAAAAAAAATCATAGTGATTCAATCATGCATATATATGTACTAAGGCTGTCAAAAAAAATTTATAGTACTCAACTATGCATACATTTATTCTAAGGCTGTCAAAAAAAATTTATAGTGATTCAATCCTTTGTATTTGTGTTCTAATGCTGTCAAAAAAAATTTATAGCGACTCAATCATTCATATATGTGTTCTAAGGTTGTCTAAAAAATTTTATAGTGATTCAATCTTGCGTATATTTGTTCTAATGCTATAAAAAAAAAATCATAGTGATTCAATCATGCATATATGTTTTATAAGGTTGTGAAAAAAATCATAGTGATTCAATCACGCATATATGTGTTCTAAGGCTGTCACAAAAAATTTATAATGATTCAATCATGCATATATGTGTTCTATGGCTTTCAAAAAAATTTGTATTGATTCAATCATGCATATATGTGTTCTACGGCTGTCAAAAAAATTTTATAGTCATTCAATCATGCATATATTTGTTCTAAGGCTGTCAAAAAAAAATCATAGTGATTTAATCATGCATATATGTATTCTAAGGCTATCAAAAAAAATTTATAGTGATTCAATCATTTATATATGTGCTCTAATGCTGTCAAAAAAATTTATAGCGACTCAATCATGCATATATGTGTTATAAGGCTGTCAAAAAAATTTCAAGTGATTCAATCATGCATATATGTGTTCTAAGGCTGTCAAAAAAATTTGATAGTGATTCAATCATGCAGATATTTGTTCTAAGGTTGTCAAAAAAAATCATAGTGATTCAATCAGGCAAATATGTGTTACGAGGTTGTCAAAAAAAAATTATACTGATTCAATCATGCATATATGTGTTCTAAGGCTGTCAAAAAAAATTATAGTGATTCAATCAAAAATATATTGTTCTAAGGCTGTCAAAAAAAATTCATAGTTATTCAATCATGCTGATATGTGTTCTAAGTTGGTCAAAAAAATGTATAGTGATTCAATCATGCATATATGTGTTCTAAGGTTGTCAAAAAAAAATTATAATGATTCAATCATGTATATATGTGTTCTAAGGCTGTCAAAAAATTTTCCTAGTGATTCAATCATGCATATATGTGTTCTAAGGCTGTCAAAAAAATTGCACATTGATTCAATCATAAATATATGTGTTCTAAGTCTGTCAAAAAAAATTCATAGTGATTCAATCATGTAGATATGTTTTCTAAGGTTGTCAAAAAAAATTTATAGTGATTCAATCATGCATATATGGGTTCTAATGTTGTCAAAAAAAATTTATAATCATTCAATATTGCATATAATTGTTCGAAGGCTCTCAAAAAAAATTCAGAGTGATTCAATCATGCATATGTGTTCTATGGCTGTCAAAAAAAAATCATAGTGATTCAATCATGTATATATGTGATCTGACATTGTCAAAAAAAATCATAAGGATTCAATAATGCATATTTGTGTTTTAAGGCTGTCAAATAAATTTCACAGTGATTCCATCATGCGTATACGTGTTGTAAGGTTGTCAAAAAAAATTATACTGATTCAATCACGCATATATGTGTTCTAAGGCTATCAAAAAAAATTTGTAGTTATTCAATCATGTATATATGTGTTCTAGTGCTGTCAAAAAAAATTGTAATGATTCAATCATGCAGATATGCGTTTTAAGGCTACCAAAAAAAAGTTACATTGATTCAATCTTGATATATGTGTTCTAAGGATGTCAAAAAAAATTCATAGTCATTCAATCATGTGTATCTGTGTTTTGAGGCTCTCAAATAAATTTTATAGTGATTCATCATGCGTATATGTGTTCTACGGTTGTAAAAAAAATCATAGTGATTCAATCATGCAAATGTGTTCTAAGGCAATCAAAAAAAAATCATAGCAATTCAATCGTGCATATAGGTGATCAAAGGCTGCAAAAAAAATCTCATAGTGATTCAATCATGCAGATATGTGATCTAAGTTTGTCAAAAAAAATTATAGTGATTCAATCATGCATATATGTGTTCTAATGCTGTTAAAAAAAATTACAAATGAATCAATCATGCAAATATGTGTTTTAAGGCTATCAAAAAAATTTCATAGTGATCAAATCTGCATATAAGTGTTCTATGGCTATCAAAAAAATTTCATAGTGATCAAATCATGCATATATATGTTCAAAGGCTGTAAAAAAAAAAACATAGTAATTCAAAGAAGCATATATGTGTTCTAGTGCTGTCAAAAAAATTTATAGTGATTCAATCAAGCATATATGTGTTATAAGGTTGTCAAAAAAATTTCAAGTGATTCAATCATGCATATATGTGTTCTAAGGCTGTCAAAAAAAATTCATAGTGATTCAAACATGTAGATATATGTTCTAAGGTTGTCAAACAAATTTCATAGTGCTACAATCAGGCAGATATGTGTTATGAGGTTGTCAAAAAAAATTTTGTAGTGATTCAATCATGCATATATGTGTACTAAGACTGTCAAAAAAATTTCATAGTGATTCAATCATGCTGATATGTGTTCTAAGGTTGTCAAAAAAAATTATAGTGATTGAATCATGCATATATGTGTTATAATGTTGTCAAAAAAAATTATAAAGATTGAATCACGATTATATGTCTTCTAAGGCAGTCAAAAAAAAATCATAGTGATTCAATCATGCATATATTTGTTTTGTTGCTGTCAAAAAAAAATCATAGTCATCCCATTCATGCATATATGTATTCTAAGGGTGTAAAAAAAAATCATAGTGATTCAATCATGCATATGTGTTCTATGGCTGTCAAAAAAAATTCATAGTGATTCAATCATGCATATATCTATTCTAAGGCTGTCAAAAAAAAATCATAGTGATTCAATTATGCATATTTGTGTTCTACGGCTGTCAAAAAAAAATCATAGTGATTCAATCATGTTTATATCTGTTCTAAGGCTGTCAACTAAATTTCATAGTGATTAAATCATTCATATATGTTTTCTAAGGCCGTCAAAAATATTTTATAGTGATTCAATCATTTATATATGTGTTCTAATGTTGTCAAAAAACATTATAGTGATTCAATCATGCATATATGTGTTATAAGGTTGTCAAAAAAAATTCAAGTGATTCAATCATGCATGTATGTGTTCTGAGGTTCTCAAAAAATTTCATAGTGATTCAATCATGCAGATATCTATTCTAAGATTGTCAAAAAAAATTCATAGTGATTAAATCTGGCAGACATGTGTCATGAGGTTGTCAAAAAAAAATATAGTGATTCAATCATGCATATATATGTTCTAAGGCTGTCAAAAAAAATTATTAGTGATTCAATCATAAATATATATGTTCTATGGCTGTCAAAAAAAATTCATAGTGATTCAATCCTGCAGATATTTTTTCTAAGGTTGTCAAAAAATTTTATAATGATTCAATCATGCATATATGTGCTCTAATGTTGTCAAAACAAATTTGTTCTGATTCAATCATGTATATATGTTTTATAAGCTTGTCAAAAAAAATTCCTAGTGATTCAATCTATATATGTGTTCTAAGGATGTCAAAAAAATTCACAGTGATTCAATCATAAATCTATGCATTCTAATGCTGTCGAAAAAAATGTGTAATGATTCAATCATGCAGATATGTGTTCTAAGGCTATAAAAAAAATTCATAGCGATTCAATCATGCATATATGTGTTCTAAGGCTGTCAAAAAAAATTATAGTGACTAAATCATGCATATATATATATATATATATATATATATATATATATATATATATATATATATATATATATATATATATTCTAAGGCTGTCAAAAGAATTTTATAGTGATTAAATCATTTATATGTGTGTTCTATGCTGTCAAAAAATTTTATAGTGACTCAATCATGCATATATGTGTTCTAAGGTTGTCTAAAAAATTTTATAGTGTTAATCATGCATATGTTTGTTCTATTGCAGTCAAAAAAAAATCATAGTGATTCAATCATGCATATATGTTTTCTATGGCTGTAAAAAAAATCATAGTGTTTCAGTCATGCATATATGTGTTCTACAGTTGTCCAAAAAAATTTGTATTGATTCAATCATGCATATATGTGTTCTAAGGCTATCAAAAAAAATTCATAGTGAGTCAATCATACATATATGTGTTCTAAGGTGTCAAAAAAATTTCATAGTCATTCAATCATGCATGTATCTGTTCTAAGGCTGTCAAAAAAATTTCATAGTGATTCAATCATTTATATATGTGTTCAAGTGTTGTCAAAAGAATTTTATAGTGATTCAATCATGCATATATGTGTTATAAGGCTGTCAAAAAATTTCAAGTAATTCAATCATGCATATATGTGTTATAAGGCTGTCAAAAAAAATTCATAGTGATACAATCATGCAGATATCTTTTCTAAGGTTGTCAAAAAAAATTCATAGTGATTTAATCAGGCAGATATGTGTTATGAGGTTGTCAAAAAAAGTTGTAGTGATTCAATCATGCATATATGTGTTCTAAGGCTATCAAAAAAATTTCATAGTGATTCAATCATAAATATATGTGTTCTAACGCTCTAAAAAAAATTCATAGTGATTCAATCATGCAGATATGTGTTTTGAGGTTGTCAAAAAGAATTTATAGTGATTCAATCATGCATATATTTATTATAATGTTGTCAAAAAAATTATATTGATTCAATCACGTATAAATGCGTTCTTAGGAAGTCAAAAAATTTTGTACTGATTCAATAGTGCATATATTTGTTCTAAGGCTGTCAAAAAAAAAATCATGGTGATTCAATCATGCATAAATTTGTTTAAAAGCTGTCAAAAATTTTCATAGTGATTAAATCATGCATATATGTGTTCTAAGGACATCAAAAAAAATTAGTGATTCAATCTTATAGATATGTGTTCTAATGCATATTGATTTAATCATGCAGATTTGTGTTCTATGGTAGTCAAAAAAAATATATATTGATTAAATCATACATATATGTGTTCTAATGTTGTAAAAAAACATTTATAGTCATTCAATATTGCATATAATTGTTCTAAGACTCTCAAAAAAACTTCAGAGTGATTCAATCATGCATATGTGTTCTATGGCTCTCAAAAAAAAATCATAGTGATTGAATCATGCATATATGTGATCTGACATTGTCAAAAAAAATCATAATAATTCAATCATGCATATTTGTGTTTTAAGACTATCAAATGAATTTGATAGTGAGTCCATCAAGCGTATATGTGTTCCAGGGCTGTCAAAAAAATAAGTACTGATTCGATCATGCATATATGTGTTCTAAGGCTATCAAAAAAATTTTATAGTGATTCAATCATGTATATATGTGTTCTATTGCTGTCAAAAAAAAATTATAATGATTCAATCATACAGATATGTGTTTTAAGGATATCAAAAAATTTTCATAGTGATTCAATCATGCATATATGTGTTCTAAGGCTGTAAAAAAAAATCATAGTGATTCAATCATGCAAATAGGTGTTCAAAGGTTGTCAAAAAAATTTCATAGTGATTCAATCATGCATATATGTGTTCTAATGCTGTCAAATAATTTTTTTGTGATTGAATCTTGCATATATGTGTTCTAAGGCTGTCAAACAAAAATCCTAGTGATTCAATGATGCATATATATGTTCTAAGGCTGTCAAAAAAAATTCATAGTGATTCAATCATGCATATATGTGTTCTAAGGATGTCAAAAAAATTTCCTAGTGATTCAATCATGCAGATATTTGTTCTAAGGTTGTCAAAAAAATTTCATAGTGATTCAATCAGGCATTTATGTGTTATCAGGTTGTCAAAAAAAAATTAGTGATTCAATCATGCATATATGTGTTCAAAGGCGGTCAAAAAAATTTAATAGTGATTCAATCATAAATATATGTGTTCTAAGGCTATTAAAAAAAATTCATAGTGATTCAATCAAGCAGATATGTTTTCTAAGGTTATCAAAAAAAATTATAATGAATCAATCATGCATATATGTGTTCTAATGTTGTCATAAAAAAATTCTAATGATTCAATCATGTATATATGTGTTCTAAGGCTGTCAAAAAAAATTCATTGTGATTCAATCATAAATATATGTGTTCTAAGGCTGTCAAAAAAATTCATAGTGATTCAATCATGCAAATATGTGTTCTAAGGTTGTCAAAAAAATTTCATACTTGTTCAATCACGCATATATATGTTCTGAGGTTGTCAAAAAAAATTCATAGTGATTCAATCATGCATATATGTATTCTAAGGCTGTCAAAAAAAAATTATAGTGATTCAATCATTTACATATGTGTTGTAATGCAGTAAAAAAAAATTATAGTGATTCAATCTTGCATATATGTGTTATAAGGTTTCAGAAAAAATTCTTAGTTATTCAATCATGCAAATATGTGTTCTAAGGTTGTCAAAAAAATTTCATAGTGATTCAATAATGCATATATGTGTTCTAATGTTGTCAAAAAAATTTATAGTGATTGAATCTTGAATATATGTATTCTAAGGTTGTCAAAAAATTTTATTAGTGATTCAGTCATGCATATATATGTTCTAAGGCTGTCAAAAAAAATTCATTGTGATTCAATCATGCATATATGTGTTCTAAAGCTGTCAATAAAAATTCAAAGAGATTCAATATTGCATATATGTGTTCTAATGTTGCCAAAAAAAAAATATAATGATTTAATCATGTATATATGTTTTCTAATGCAGTCAAAAAAAAATTATAGTGATTCAATCAAGCATATATGTGTTCTAAGGCTGTCAAAAAAATTTCACAGTGATTCAATCATAAATATATGTGTTCTAATTCTGCCAAAAAAAATTCTAATGATTCAATCATGCAGATATGTGTTCTAAGGTTATGAAAAAAAATTCATAGTGATTCAATCAAGCATATATGTGTTCTAAGGCTGTCAAAAAAAATTTATAGTGACTCAATTATGCATATATGTATTCTAAGGCTGTCAAAAAAAATTTATTGTGATTCAATAATTTGTATTTGCGTTCAAATGTTGTCAAAACAAAATTATATTGACTCAATCATGCATATATGTGTTCCAAGGTTGTCTAAAAAATTTTATCATGATTCAATCATGCATATATTTGTTCTATTGCTGTAAAAAAAATCATAGTGATACAATCATGCATATATGTTTTATAAGGCTGTGAAAAAAATCATAGTGATTCAATCATGCATATATGTGTTCTAAGGCTGTCAAAAAAAATTTATACTGATTAAATCATTTATATATGTGTTCTAATGCTGTCAAAAAAAATTTATAGTGATTCAATCATGCATATATGTGTTTTAAGGTTATCAAAAAAATTTCAAGTGATTCAATCATGCATATATGTGCTCTAAGGCTCTCAAAAAAATTTCATAGTGATTCAATCATGTAGATATCTGTTCTAAGGTTGTCAAAAAAAATTCATAGTGATTCAATCGGGCAGATATGTGTTATGAGGCTGTAAAAAAAAATCATAGTTATACAATCATGCATATATGTGTTCTAAGGCTGTCAAAAAAAATTCATAGTGATTCAATCATTTATATATGTGTTGGAATACTGTTAAAAAAAATTTATAGTGATTCAATCAAGCATATATGTGTTATAAGGTTTCAGAAAAAATTCTTAGTGATTCAATCATGCAAATATGTGTTCTATGGTTGTCAAAAAAATTGCACAATGATTCAATCATGAATATATGTGTTCTAAATTTTTCAAAAAAAAATCATAGTGATTCAATCTTGCAGATATGTGTTCTAAGGTTGTCAAAAAAAATTTATAGTGATTCAATTATGCATATATGTGTTCTAAGGTTGTTAAAAAAAATCGTAGTGATTCAATCATGTATATATGTCATCTATGGCTGTCAAAAAAATTTCGTAGTGATTCAATCATGCATATATGTGTTCTAAGGCTGTCAAAAAAATTGCATAGGGATTGAATCATACATATATCTGTTTTAAGGCTGCCAAAAAATTTTGTAGTGATTCAATCATGCTTATATGTGTTCTAAGGCTGTTAAAAAAATTGCATAGTGATTCAATCTTAAATATATGTGTTCTAAATCTGTCAAAAAAAAATCATAGTGATTCAATCATGCAGATATGTGTTCTAAGGTTGTCAAAAAAAATTTATTGTTATTCAATCATGCATATATATGTTCTAAGGTTGTCAAAAAAAAAATGTAGCGATTCAATCATGTATATATGGCTTCCAAGGCTGTTAACAAAATTTCGTAGTGATTCAATTATGCATATATGTGCTCTAAGGCTGTCGAAAAAATTGCACGGTGATTCAATCATAAATATATGTGTTCTAAGTCTGTCAAAAAAAAATCATATTGATTCAATCATGTAGATATGTGTTCTAAGGTTGTCAAAAAAAATTTATAGTGATTCAATCACGCATATATGTGTTATAATGTTGTCAAAAAAATTTTATAATGATTCAATCACGTATATATGTGTTTTAAGGCCGTCAAAAAAATTGTAGTGATTCAATCACGCATATATTTGTTCTAAGGCTTTCAAAAAAAATTTAGTGATTCAATCATGCATAAATGTGTTCAAAAGCTGTCAAAAATTTTTCATAGTGATTCAATCAAGCATATATGTGCTCTAAGGCCGTCAAAAAAAATTATAGTGATTCAATCTTATAGATATGTGATCTAAGGTTGTCTAAAAAGTTCAAAGTGATTTAATCATGCAGATTTGTGTTTTGAGGTTCTCAAAAAAAATTGTAGTGATTCAATCAAGCATATATGTGTTCTAATGCAGTAAAAAAAAAATTATAGTCATTCAATATTGCATATAATTGTTTAAAAGCCTTTCAAAAAAAATTCAGAGTGATTCAATCATGCATATGTGTTCTAAGGTTGTCAAAAAAAATCATAGTGATTCAATCATGCAGATATGTGTTCTAAGGTTGTCAAAAAAAAATTATAGTGATTCAATCATGCATATATGTGTTCTAAGGTTGTTAAGAAAAATCGTAGTGATTCAATCATGTATATATGTCTTCTATGGCTTTCAAAAAAAATTTGTAGTGACTCAATAAAGCACATATGTGTTCTAAGGCTGTCAAAAAAAATTGCACAGTGACTGAATCATAAATATATGTGTTTTAAGGTTGTCAAAAAAAAATCGTAGTGATTCAATCATGCATATATGTGTTCTAAGGCAGTCAAAAAAATTACACAGTGATTCAATCTTAAATATATTTGTTCTAAATTTGTCAAAAAAAATTCATAGTGATTCAATCATGCAGATGTGTGTTCTAAGGTTGTAAAAAAAAATTTATTTTTATTCCATCATGCATATATATGTTCTAAGGTTGTCAAAAAAATTTTGTTGCGATTCAATCATGTATATATGTCTTCTAAGGATGTCAGAAAAATTGCACATTGATTGAATCACATATATATATATATATATATGTGTGTGTGTGTGTGTGTGTGTGTGTTTTAAGGCTGTCAAAAAAAATTCGTAGTGATTCAATTATGCATATATGTGCTCTAGGGCTGTCGAAAAAATTGCACAGTGATTCAATCATAAATATAGGCGTTCTAAGTCTGTCAAAAAACTTTCATAGTGCTTCAGTCATGCAGATATGTGTTCTAAGGTTGTCAAAAAAAAATTATAGTGATTCAATCACGCATATATGTGTTATAATGTTGTCCAAAAAATTTATAATGATTCAATCACGTATATTTGTGTTTTATGGCCGTCAATACAAATTTGTAGTGATTCAATCATGCATATATTTGTTCTAAGGCTTTCAAAAAAAATTCATAGTGATTCAATCATACATAAAAGTTCTCAAAAGCTGTCAAAAAAAATCATAGTGATTCAATCATGCATATATGTCTTTTAAGGCCGTCAAAAAAAAATTATAGTGATTCAATCTTATAGATATGTGTTCTAAGGCTGTCTAAAAAGTTCATAGTGATTTAATCATGCAGATTTGTGTTCTAAGGTTCTTAAAAAAAAATTATAGTGATTCAATCAAGCATATATGTGTTCTAATGCAGTAAAAAAAATTATAGTCATTCAATATTGCATATAATTGTTTAAAAGGCTCTAAAAAAAAAATCATAGTGATTCAATCATGCGTATGTGTTCTAAGGTTGTCAAAAAAAATTCATAGCGATTTAATCATGCATATATGTGTAAATTTTCATAGTGATTCAATCATGCATATATGTGATCTGACATTGTCAAAAAAAAATCATAACAATTCAATCATGCATATTTATGTTTTAAGAATGTCAAATAAATTTCATTGTGATTCCATCGTGCGTATATGTGTTCTAAGGTTGTCAACAAAATTTTGTACTGATTTAATCATGCATATATGTGTTCTAAGGCTGTCAAAAAAATCTATCGTATATGTGTTCTAAGGCTGTAAAAAAAAATCATAGTGATTCAATCTTGCATATATGTGTTGTAAGACTGTCCAAAAAATTTCATAGTGACTCAATCATGCATATATTTGTTTTATTGCAGTAAAAAAAAAATTGTAGTGACTCAATCATGCATATATGTGTTCTAAGGCTGTCAAAAAAAATCATAATGATTCTACATTGCATAAATGTGTTCTAACTCCGTCTAAAAAAATTCATAGTGATTCAATCTAGTATATATGTGTTGTAAGGCTGTTAAAAAATTCATAGTGATTCAACCATGCACATATGTGTTCTCAGGCTGTCAAAAAAATTTTATAGTGATTCTGTCAGACTGAAATGTATTCTAAGGCTGTCAAAAAAAATTATAGTGATTAAAACATGTAGATATTTGTTCTATGGTTGTCTAAAAAAATAATATAGTGATTCAATCATGCATATATGTGTTCGAATGCCATCCAAAAAATTTCATAGTGATTGAATCATGCATATATGTGTTCTAAGGCTATCAAAAAAAATTCATAGTGATTCAATCATGCAGATATGTGTTCTAAGGTTGTCAAAAAACTTTCATAGTGATTCAACTATTAAGATTTGTGTTATAAAGCTGTCCAAAAAAATTTGTGTCAAAAAAATTCAATGTCATTCAATCATGCATATATGTGTTATAAGGTTGTGAAAAAAAATTCATAGAGATTCAATCTTGCATATATGTTTTCTAAGGCTGTCAAAAAAATTTCATAGTGATTCAATCATGTATATATGTGTTCTAAGGCTGTCAAAAAAAATTCATAGTGATTAAATCATGTAGATATGTGTTCTATGGTTGTCAAAAAAAATTTATAGTGATTCAATCACATATATATGTGTTTTAAGGCTATAAAAGAAAATCATAGTGATTCAATCATGCATATATGTGTTCTAATGTTCTCAAAAAAAATTATAGTGATTTAATCTTGGATACATGTGTTATAAGGCAGTCAAAAAAATTTCATAGTGATTCAATCATGTATATATGTTCATAGTCTTTCAATCATGCAGATATGTGTTATAAGGCTGTCAAAGAAAATTCATAGTCTTTCAATCATGCAGACATGTGTTCAAAGGTTGTCAAAAAAATTTCAGAGTGATTCAATAATTCAAATATGTGTTCTAATGCTGCCAAAAAAATTTATAGGTATTCAAGTTCTAAGGCTAACAAAAAAAATTCATAGTGATTCAATCATGTAGATATGTGTCCTAAGACTATCAAAAAAAATTCATCCAGACTCAATAATGCATATATGTATATAAGGCTGTCAAACAAAAATTGTAGTGATTTAATCATGAAGAAATTTGTTCTAAGGTTGTGAAAAAAAATTTACAATGATTTAATCATTCATATATGTGTTCAAATGCTGTCAAAAATTTTTTGTAGTGATTCAATCATACATATGTGTTTTAAGGCTGTCAAAAAACTTTCATATTGATTCAATCATGCGGATTTTTGTACTAAGGCTATCAAAAAAATTCCATAGTGATTCAGTCATGCATATATGTGTTAGAAGGTTATCAAAAAAAATTTATTTCTTGAGTATATGTTTTCTAAGGATGTCAAAAAAAATTCATAGCGGTTCAATCTTGTATATATCTGTTCTAAGGATTTTAAAAAAAAATTATAGTGATTCAATCATGCAGATATGTGTTCTAAGGTTATCAAAAAAAATTCATAGTGATTCAATCATGGATATATGTGTTCAAATGCTGTCAAAAAAAAATTATAATGATTCAATCTTGCATATATGTATTCTAAGGCTGTCAAAAAAAATTCATAGTTATTCAATCGTGCATATATGTGTTCTAAGGTTGTCAAAAAAAAAATCATAGTGATTCAGTCATGCATAAATGTGTTATAAGGCTGTCAAAAAAATTTCAAAGTGATTCAATCATGCAGATATGTGTTGTAAGGCTGTCAAAATAATTTCTTAGTGATTCAATCATGCATATATGTGTTCTAATGCTGCCAAAAAAAATTATAGTGATTCAATCTTGAATATATGTGTTCTAAGGCTATCAAAAAAAATTCATAGTGATTCAATCATGCATATATGTGTTCTAAGGCAGTCAAAAACATTTCAACATGATTCAATCATGCATATATGTATCTAAGGTTGTCAAAAAAAATTATAGTGATTCAATCATGCAGATATTTGTTCTTAGGTTGTCAAAAAAAATTACAGTGATTCAATCAGGCATATATGTGTTTTAAGGCTGTCAAAAAAATTTCATAGTGATTCAATCATGTACATATTTGTTCTAAGGCTGTCAAAAAAAAATCATAGTGATTCAACACGCAGATATGTGATCTAAGGTTGTCAAAAAAAATTATAGTGATTCAATCATGCATATATGTGTTCTAATGCAGTCAAAAAAAATTATAGTGATTCAATCATGCATATATGTGTTTTAAGGCTGTCAAAAAAAATTCATAGTGATTCAATCTTGCATATATGTGTTCTAAGGTTGTCAAAAACATTTTGTAGTGATTCAATCATACATATACCTGTTTTAAGGCTGTCAAAAAAATCATAGTGATTCGATTATGCAGATATGTGTTCAAAGGTTGTCCTAAAAATTTCATAGAGATTCAATCTTGAATATATTTGTTCTAAGGTTGTCCAAAAAATTTCATAGTGATTCAATCATGCATATATGTTCAAAGGTTGTCAAAAAACTTTTATAGTGATTTAATCATGCATATATTTGTTCTATTGCTGTCAAAAAAATTTATAGTGATTCAATCACGCATTTATGTGTTCTAAGGCTGTAAAAAAAATCATAGTGATTCAATCATGCATATATGTGTTCTAAGGTTGTCAAAATAAATTCATAGTGATTGAATCTAGCATATATGTGTTCTAAGGCTGTCAAAAAAAAATCATCGGGTTTCAATCATGCATGTATGTTTTCTAAGGCTATCAAAAAAAATTCATAGATATTCAATCATGCAGATATGTGTTCTAAGGCTATCCAAAAAATTTCATAGTGATTCAATCTTGCATATATCTGTTCTAAGGCTGTCAAAAAAATTTCATAGTGATTTAATCTTGCGTATATGAGTTCAAAGGGTGTCAAAAAAAAATCATAGTGATTCAAGCATGCATATATTTGTTCTGTTGCTGTCAAAAAAAAAATAGTGATTCAATCATGCATATATCTGTTCTATGGATGTCAAAAAAAATTCAGAGTGATTCAATAATGCATAAATGTGTTCTAAGGTTATCAAAAAAATTCATAGTGATTCAATCTGGCATATATGTGTTCTAAGGCTGTCAAAAAAACATCATAGTGATTCACTCAGGCACATATGTGTTCTAAGGCTGTGAAAAAAAAATCATAGTGATTCAATCATGCAGAATTGTGTTCTAAGGCTGTCAAAAAAAAATTATAGTGATTCAATCATGCAGATATTTGTTCTAAGGTTGTCTAAAAAATTTTATAGTCATTCAATCATGCATTAATACGTAGTAAGGCCGTCAAAAAAAATTCAAACTGACTCAATTTTGCATATATATGTCCTAAGGCTATCAAAAAAAATACACAGTGATTGAATCATGCACATGTATGTTCTAAGGCTTTCAAAAAAATTTGATAATGATTCAATCATGCAGATTTGTGTTCTAAGGTTGTTAAACAAAAATTGTCAAAAAAATTTATAGTGATCCAGTCATGCATATATGCATTGGAAGGTTCTCAAAAAAAATCATAGTGATTCAGTCTTGCATATATGTGTTCAAAAGTTGTCAAAAAAATTCATAGTGATTCAATCATGCATATATTTATTCTATTGTTGTCAAAAAAAATTCATAGTGACTCTATATTGCATAAATATGTTTTAAAACTGTCCAAAAAAATTCATTGTGATTCATTATGGCATATATGTGTTCTAAGGCAGTAAAAAAAAATCATAGTGATTCAACCATGCACATATGTGTTCCAAAGCTGTCAACAAAATTTCATAGTGATTCAATCATGCATATATTTGTTATAAGGCTATGAAAAAAATACAGAGTGATTCAATCATAAAGAAATGTGTTCTAAGGCGGTCAAAAAAAAATTATTGTGATTCAATCATGCAGATATTTGTTCTATGGTTGTCTGAAAAATTATATAGTGATTCAATCATGAATATATGTGTTCTAAAGTCGTCAAAAAAATTTCATAGTGATTCAATCATGCATATATGTGTTCTAAGCTGTGAAAAAAATTTCATAGTGATTCAATCATGCAGATACGTGTTCTATGGCTGTCAAAAAAATTCATAGTGATTTAATCATGCAGATTAGTGTTCTAAGGTTGTCAAAAAAAATTGTCAAAAAACTTTTATAGTGATTCAATCTTGCATATATGTGTTCTAAGGCAGTCAAAAAAATCATAGCGATTCAAATTTGCATATATATGTTCAAAGGCTATCAAAAAAAATTCATAGCAATTCAATCATGCTTATATTTGTTTTATTGATGTCAAAAAGAAACTGTCCTGATTAAATCAAGTATATATGTGTTCTATGGCTGTCAAAAAAAAATCATATTGACTCTATATTGCATAAATGTGTTATAAGGTTGCTAAAAAAATCATAGTGATTCAATCTAACATATATGTGTTTTATTGCTGTCAAAAAAAATTCATAGTGATTCAACAATGCACATCTGTGTTCTAAGGCTGTCAAAAAAAATTCATAGTGATTCAATCATCGAGAAATGTGTTCGAAGGCTATCAAAAAAAAATTATAGTGATTCATTCATGCAAATATTTGTTCTATGGTAGTCTAAAAAATTATATAGTGATTCAATCATGCATATATGTGTCATAAGGCCATCAAAAAAATTATAAAGTGATTCAATCATGCATATATGTGTTAAAAGGCCTTCAAAAAAAAAATCATTGTGATTCAATCATGCAGTCAAAAAAAATCATTGTGATTCAATCATGCAGATATGTGTTCTTAGGATGTCAAAACACTTTCTTAGTGATTCAATCATGCAGATTTATGTTCTAAGTCTGTCAAAAAAATTCATAGTGATTCAGTCATGCATATATCTGTTATAAAGTTATCAAAAAAAAATCATAGTATGTTTTCTAGGGTTGTAAAAAAAAATCATAGTGATTCAATCATGTATATATGTGTTCTAAGGCTGTCAAAAAAAATCATATTGATTATATCAAGCAAATATTTGTTCTATTGCTGTCAAAAAAAAATTATAGTGATTCAATCTTGCCTATATGTGTTCTAAGGCTGTAAAAAAAATTCATAGTGATTCTGTCAGACAGAAATGTATTCTAAGGCTGTCAAAAAAAATAATAGTGATTCAAACATGTAGATATTTGTTCTATGGTTGTCAAAAAAAAATTATCGTGATTAAATCATGCATATATGTGTTTTAAGGATGTCAAAAAAATGCATAGTGATTCAATCTTGCATATATGTGTTCTAAGGTTGTCAAAAAAAATTCATAGCAATTCAATCATGCATGTATGTGTTCTAAGGTTGTCAAAAAAAAATCATAGTGACTCAGTCATGCTGATATGTGTTCTGAGGCTGTCCAAAAACTTTTATAGTGATTCAATCTTGCATATATGAGTTCTAAGGGTGTCAAAAAAAATTCATAGAGATTTAATCTTGCATATATGTGTTCAAAGGTTGTCAAACAAATTTCAAAGTGATTCAATCACGCATATATTTGTTCTATTGCTATCAAAAAAATTTGTAGTGATTCAATCATGCATTTATGTGTTCTAAGGTTGTCAAAAAAATTCATAGTGATTCAATCATGAATATATGTGTTCTAAGGTTGTAAAAAAAAATTCATAGTGATTCAATCTAGCATATATGTGTTCTAAGGCTGTCAAAAAAAATCATAGTGATTCAATCTGGCATATATGTGTTCTAAGGCTGTAAAAAAATCATAGTGATTCTGTCAGACAGAAATGTATTCTAAGGCTGTCAAAAAAAATAATAGTGATTCCAACATGTAGATATTTGTTCTATGGTTGTCAAAAAAAATTTATAGTGATTCAATCATGCATATATGTGTTTTAAGGATGTCAAAAAAATGCATAGTGATTCAATCTTGCATATATGTGTTCTAAGGTTGTCAGAAAAATTTCATAGCAATTCAATCATGCATGTATGTGTTCTAAGGTTGTCAAAAAAATCATAGTGACTCAGTCATGCTGATATGTCTTCTGAGGCTGTCCAAAAACTTTTATAGTGATCTAATCTTGCATATATGAGTTCTAAGGCTGTCAAAAAAAATTCATAGAGATTCAATCTTGCATATATGTGTTCAAAGGCTGTCAAACAAATTTCATAGTGATTCAATCACGCATATATTTGTTCTATTGCTATCAAAAAAATTTGTAGTGATTCAATCATGCATTTATGTGTTCTAAGGTTGTCAAAAAAAATTCATAGTGATGCAATCATGAATATATGTGTTCTAAGGTTGTTAAAAAAAGTTCATAGTGATTCAATCTAGCATATATGTGTTCTAAGGTTGTCAAAAAAAATCATAGTGATTCAATCTTGCATATATGTGTTCTAAGGCTGTCAAAAAAAAATTTAGATCGCTTCAATCATGCATATGTGTTCTAAGGCCGTGAAAAACATTTCATAGTGATTCAATCATGCAAATATGTGTTCTAGGGCTGTCAAAAAAATTTCATAGTGATTCAATCTTGCATATTTGAGTTCAAACGCTTTCAAAAAATTTCATAGTGATTCAATCATGCATATATTTATTCTATTGTAGTAAAAAAAAAGTTATAGTGATTCAATCTTGCATATATGTGTTCTAAGGTTGTCGAAAAAATTTCATAGTGATTCAATATTGCATAAATGTATTCTAAAGCTGTCAAAAAAATTCATTGTTATTCAATCTAGCATATATGCCTTCGAAGGCTGTCAAAAAAATTCACAGTGAGAGTCCCCAATCCATGTGTCCCGCCAGAATTTAGAGGAACCATGATTGACAATAAACTTATAATGTTGTAGAACAAGCTCTCCGGCTTTGAAGATGTGATTTGGCTTCAGATGTTTTGCACGAAAGTCTTTTGCCCACCTCAATAATCGTTTGAGGTAACAGCATTTCACAAGAGTTTGGTTCTAAGAGCTCTCTCTAGTTTCCTTATTCACTCATGCACATATGTGTTCTATGGCGGTCAAAAAAAATTTATAGTGGCTCAATCACGCATATATTTGTTATAAGGCTATGAAAGAAAATTCATATTGATTCAATCATGCAGAAATATGTTCTTATGATGCCAAAAATTTTTATAGTGATTCAATCATGCATATATTTGTTCTAAGTTTGTCTAAAAAAATTTATAGTCATTCAATTATTCATATGTGTTCTAAGGCCGTCAAAAAAAATCATAGTAATCACGCATATATGTGTTCTAAGGCTCTCAAAAAAATTCATAGTGATTCAATCTTGCATATATGAGTTCAAAGGCTGTCAAAAAAATTTCATAGTGATTCAATCAATTATATATTTGTTCTATTGCAGTCAAAAAAAAATTGTAGTGATTCAATCAAGCATATATGTGTTCTAAGGATGTCAAAAAAATTTCATAGTGATTCAATATTGCATAAATGTGTTCTAAGGTTGTCAAAAAAATCATAGTGATTGAATCTATAATATAAGTCTTCTAAGGCCGTCAAAAAAAATTCATAGTGATTCAAACATGCACATATGTGTTCTAAGGCTGTCAAAAAAATTTCATAGTGATTCAAACATGCATATATTTGTTGTAAGGCTGTGAAAAAAAATTCATAGTGATTCAATCATGCAGAAATGTGTTCTAAGGCCGTCAAAAAAAATTATAGTGATTCAATCATGCAGATATTTGTTCTAAGGTTGTCTAAAAAATTTTATAGTGATTCAATCATGCATATATGTGTTCTAAGGCCGTTAAAAAAAACATAGTCATTCAATCGTGCATATATGTGTTCAAAGGCTGTCAAAAAAAATCATAGTGATTCAAACATGCAGATATATGCTCTAAAGCTGCCAAAAAATTGTCATAGTGATTCAATCAGGCAGATTTGTATTCTAAGGCTGTCAAAAAAAAATTGTCAAAAAAAATTTATAGAGATCCAGTCATGCATATATGTGTTATAAGGTTGTCAAAAAAAATCACAGTGATTGAATCTTGCATGTATGTGTTTTAGGGCTGTCAAAAAGAAATCATAGTGATTCAATATTGCATATATGTATTCAAAGGCTCTTAGAAAATTTTCATAGTGATTCAATCATGCATATATTTGATCTATTGCTGTCAAAAAAAGTTTGTAGTGATTCAATCATGCATATATGTGTTCTAAGAATGTCAAAAAAAATTATAGTGTCACACTATATTTCATAAATGTGTTCTAAGGCCATCAAAAAAAATTCATATTGATTCAATCATGCATATATGTGTTCTAAGGCTGTCAAAAAAAATCATAGTGATTCAATCATGCACATATGTTTTCTAAGTCTGTCAAAAAAAATCATAGTGATTCAATCATGCATATATTTGTTATAAGGCTGTGAAAACAACTTCATAGTGATTCAATCATGCAGAAATGTGTTCTAAGGCTGTCAAAAAAAATTTATAGTGATTCAATCATGCAAATATTTGTTCTATAGTTGTCTAAAAAATTATATAGTGATTCAATCTGACATATATGTGTTCTATAGACATCAACAAAATTTCATTGTGTTTCAATCATGCATATATGTGTTCTAAGGCTATCAAAAAGAATTCATAGTGATTCAATCAAGTAGATATGTATTTTAAGGCTGTCAAAAAACTTTCATAGTGATTCAATGATGCAGATTTGTGTTATAAGGCTGTCAAAAAAAATTTGTGTCAAAAAAATTTCATTGTCATTCAGTCATGCATATTTGTGTTATAAGGTTGTCAAAAAAATTCAAAATGATTCAATCTTGCATATATGTTTTCAAAGGCTGTCAACAAATATTCATAGTGATTCAATCCTATATAATTATACATATGTGTGTGTGTGTGTTCTAAGGCTTTAAAAAAAATTATAGTCATTCTATCATGCAAATATGTGTTCTCAGCTTGTCAAAAAAAAATCATAGTGATTCAATCTTGCTTTTATATGTTCTAAGGCTATAAAAAAAATTCATAGGGATTCAATCATGCAGATATGTGTTCTAAGGCTGTCAAAAAAAATTCATAGTGATTCAATCGTGCAAATTTCTGTTCTGAGAAAAACATTTTGTGCCAAAAAAAATTCAGAGTGATTCAATAATGCATATATTTGTTAGAAGGTTGTCAACAAAATTTCATAGTGATTCAATCTTGCATATATGTTTTATAAGGTTGTTAAAAAACTTTCTTAGTGATTCAATCTTGTATATATGTGTTTTAAGGTTGTCAAAAAAATTCATAGAGATTCAGTCATGAAGATATCTGTTCTAAGGTTGTAAAAAAATATTCGTAGTGATTCAATCATGCATATATGTGTTCTAATGCTGTCAAAAAAATTTATAGTGATTCAATCAAGCATATAATTCTTCTAAGGCTGTCAAACAAACTTTATAATGATTCAATCATGTAGATATGTGTTCTAAGGTTGTCAAAAAAAATTATAGTGACTCAATCATGCATATATGTGTTCTAAGGCTGTCAAAAAATTTTCATAGTGATTTAATCATGCGTATATGTGTTCTAAGGCTGTCAAAAAAAATTCATAGTGATTGAATCATGCAGATATGTGTTCTAAGGCTGTCCAAACAATTTCATAATCATTCAATCTTGCATGTGTTCTAAGGCTGTCAAAAAAAATCATAGTGATTCAATCTTGCATATATGTGTTCAAAGGTTGTCAAAAAAATTCATAGTGATTCAATCATGCATAAATTTGTTCCATTGCTATCAAAAAAATTTGTAGTGATTCAATCATGCATATATATGTTTTAAGGCTGTCAAAAAAAAATTCATAGTGATTTAATCATGCATATATGTGCTCTAAGGTTGTCAAAAAAAAAATCATAGTGATTCAATCTAGCATACATGCATTCTAAGGCTGTCAAAAAAAAATCATAGTGATTCGATCTTGCATATATTTTTTTCTAAGGCTCTCAAAAAAATTCATAGTTATTCAATCATGCATATATATGTTCTAAGTCTGTCAAAAAAAATTCATAGTGATTCAATCATGCAGATATGTGATCTAAGGCTGTCCAAAAAAATTCATAGTGATTCAATCTTGCATATATGTGTTCTAAGGCTATCAAAAAAAATCATACTGATTCAATCTTGCATGTATGTGTTAAAAGTTTGTCAAAAAAAAATCATAGTGATTGAATCTTGCATACCTTTGTCCTATTGCTGTAAAAAAAAATAGTGATTCAATCATGCATATATGTGTAATAAGGCTGTCAAAAAAATTTATAGTGATTCAATATTGCATAAATATGTTCTAAGACTGTCAAAAAAATTTCATAGTGACTCAATATAGCATATATGTGTTCTAAGGCTGTCAAAGAAAATTCATACTGATTCAAACATGCACATATGTGTTCTAAGGTTGTAAAAAAAAATAGTGGTCCAATCATGCGTATATTTGTTATAAGGCTGTGAAAAAAATTTCATAGTGATTCAATCATGCAAAAATGTGTTCTAAAGCTGTCAAATAAAAATCATAGTGATTCAGTCATGCATATATGTGTTATAAGGTCGTCAAAAAAAATCATAATGATTCAATCTTGCATATATGTTTTCTAAGGCTGTCAAAAAAGTTTCATATCGATTCAGTCATGTATAATAGTGTTCTAAGGCTGTTAAAAAAATTTCATAGTGATTTAATCATAAAGATATGTGTTCTAAGATTGTCAAAAGTTTCATAGTGATTCAATCATAAAGATATGTGTTATAAGGTTGTCAAAAAAAATTTATAGTGATTCAATCATGCGTATATGTGTTCTAATGCTGTAAAAAAAAATCATAGTGATTCAATCTTGCATATATGGGTTCTAAGGTTGTCAAAAAAAATTCATAGTCATTCAATCTTGCATATATGTGTTCTAAGTTTGTCAAAAAAAATCATAGGAACTCAATCAAGCTGATATGTGTGTTAAGGTTGTCAAAATAATTTAATAGTGAATCACTAAAAAAAATCATGCATATATGTGTTCTAATGCTATCCAAAAAAAATTATAATGAATCAAACATGTATATATGTGTTCTAAGGCTGTAAAAAAATCATAGTGATTTAGTGTTGGATATATGTGTTCTAAGGCTACCAAAAAAAATTCATAGTGTTTTAATCATCCATAATTGTGTTCTAAGGCTGTCAAAAAAATTTCATAGTGATTCAATCATGCAGATATGTGTTCTAAGATTGTGAAAAATAAATTATAGTTATTCAATCATGCATATATGTAATCTAATGCTGTCAAAAAATTTGTAGTGATTCAATCATACATATATATGAGTTCTAAGGCTGTCAAAAAAATTTCATAGTGACTCAATCATGCATAAATGTGTTCTAAGGCTGTTAAAAAAAATCATAGTGATTCAAACATGCATATATATGTTTTAAGGCTGTCAAAAATATGTCATAGTGATTCAATCATGCAGATATGTGTTCTAAGGTTGTCAAAAAAAATTTATAGTGATTCAATCATGCGTAAAAGTGTTGAAATGTTGTCTAAAATTTTTTTATAGTGATTCAATCATGCATATATGTCTTCTAATGCTATCAAAAAAAAATCATAGTGATTAAATCATACATATATGTGTCCTAAGGCTGTCAAATAAATTTTATAGTGATTCAATCATGCATATATGTGTTCTAATGCTGTAAAAAATAATTTACAGTGATTAAATCATGCACATGTGTTCTGAAATTTTCAAAAAAAATCAATAGTGATTGAAACATGCTTACATGTTTTCTATGGATCTTAAAAAAATATTGTTGTGATTTAATCAAGCATATATGTTTTCTAAGGTTATCAAAAAAAAATTATAGTGATTTAATCATGCATATAAGTGTTCTAATGTTGTATAAAAAAATTTGTAGGGATTCAATCATGCATATATGTGTTCTAAGGTTGTCAAAAAAATTTCATTGCAAATTAATCATGCATATATGTGTTCTAAGCTTCTAAAAAAAAATTCATAGCGATTAAATCATGCATATAAGTATTCTAAGGTTGCCAAAAAAATTCATAGTGATTAAATCCCACATATATGTGTTCTAAGATTGTCAAAAAAATTTCATAGTGATTCAATCACGCATATATGTATTCTAAGTTTGTCAAAAAAAACTAATAGTGATTCAATCATCCATATATGTGTTCTAATGCTGTGGAAAAAAATTAACAGTGATTCAATCATGCATATATGTGTGCTAATGCTGCAAAAAAAAATTATAGGGATTCAATCATGCATATATGAGTTCTAAGGCTGTCAAAAAAAATTTGTAGTGATTTAATTGTGCATATATGTGTTCTAAGCTTCTCAAAAAAAAATCATATCGATTAAATCATGCATATATGTCTTCTAAGGTTGTCAAAAAAATTTCATAGTGATTAAATCCCACAGGCATGTGTTCTAAGGTTGTCAAAACAATTTCATAGTGATTCTATCATGCATATATGTGTTCTAAGGGTGTCAAAAAAAATTATTAGTGATTCAATCATGCATATATATTTTCTAATGCGATCAAAAAATTAATAGTGATTCAATCATGCATATATGTGTTCTAATGCTGTAAAAAAAAGTCATAGAGATTCAATCATGCAAATATGGGTTCTAAGGTTGTCAAAAAAAGTTATAGTCATTCAATCATGCATATAGATGTTCTAACGTTGTTAAAAAATTATAGGGATTCAATCATGCATATATGTGTTCTAAGGCTGTCAAAAAAAAATTGTAGTCATTTAATCGTGCATATATGTGTTCTAAGCTTCTCAAAAAAAAATTCATAATAATTAAATCATGCATATATGTGTTCTAAGGTTATCAAAAAAATATCATAGTGATTAAATCCCACATACATGTGTGCTAAGGTTGTCAAAAAAAATTCATAGTGATTCAATCATGCATATATGTGTTCTAAGGTTGTCAAAAAAAATTAATAGTAATTCAATCATGCATATATGTGTTCTAATGCTATAAAAAAAAATTAATAGTAATTCAATCAAGCATATATGTGTTCTAATGCTGTAAAAAAAAATTATAGAGATTCAATCATGCAAATGTGGGTTCTATGGTTGTCAAAAAAAAATTATAGTCATTCAATCATCCATATATGTGTTTTAATGTTGTCGGAAAAAAAAGTATAGTACTTCAATCATGCATGAATGTATTCTAAGGCTGTCAAAAAAAATTCATAGTGATTCAATCATGCATATATATGTTCTAAGGCTGTAAAAAAAATTATAGTGATTCAATCATGCATTTTTGTGTTCTAAGGTTGTCAAAAAAAATTCATAGTGATTCAATCATGCATTTATTTGTACTAAGGTTGTCAAAAAAAATTATAGTGATTTAATCATGCATATATGGATTCTAAGGCAGTCAAAAAAATTTATAGTGATTCAATCATGCATATATGTGCTCTATGGCTGTAAAAAAAAACCATAATGATTCTGAGTGTCACAAAAATTTCATAGTGATTCAATCAAGCAAATATGTGTTATAAGATGATCAAAAAAATTTTATAGTAATTCAATCATGCATATATGTATTCTAAGGTAGTCAAACAAATTTTATAGTAATTCAATCATGCAGATATGAGTTCCAATGTTGTCAAAAAAAATTTATATTGATTCAATCATGCATATATGTGTTCTAAGGCTGCCAAAAAAATTATATAGTTATTCATTGATGAATATATTTGTTCTAAGGCTGTCTAAAACTTTTCATAGTCATTCAATCATACATATATGTTTTCTAAGGCTGACAAAAAAAATCATAGTGATTCAATTATGATTATACGTGTTCTAAGGCAGTCAAAAAAATTTTGTAGTGATTCAATCATGCATATACGTGTTCTAAAGCTATAAAAAAAATTCAATGTGATTGAATCATGCAGATATGTGTTGTAAGGCTGTGAAACAAAATTTATTGTGATTAAATCATGCATATATGTGTTCTAAGGTTGTCAAAAACATTTGATAGAGATTCAATCATTCATATATGTGTTCTAAGGCTGTCAAGAAAAAATATAGAGATTCAATCATGCATATATATGTTCTAAGGTGGTCAACAAAATTTCATAGTGATTCAATCTTGCAGATATTTGTTATAAGGTTGCCAAAAAAATTTCATGGTGATTCAATCATGCATATAAGTGTTCTAATGTTGTAAAAAAAATGCATAGTGATAAATCTTGCATATATGTGTTCTAAGGTTATAAAAAAAAATTTATAGTGATTCAATCATGCATAAATGTAATAAATTTCATAGTGATTCAATCATGCAAGTATATGTTCTAAGGTTGTCAAAAAAAATTATAGTGATTCAATCATGCATATATGTATTCTAATGGTGTCAAAAAAAAATTAGTGATTTAAACATGCATATATATGTTATTAAGCTGTAAAAAATTTATAGTTATTCAATCATGCATATATGTGTTCTAAGGCTGTCAAAAAAAATTCATAGTGATTCAATCATGCATATATGTGTACTAAGGTTGTCAAAAAAATTTATAGAGATTCAATCATGCATATATGTGTTCTACGGCTTTCAAAAAAATTTAATAGTGATTCAGTCATGCATATATGTGTTCTAAGGCTGTCAAAAAAAATTCATAGAGATTCAATCTAGCATATATTTGTTCTAAGGCTATCAAAAAATTTCATAGTGATTCAATCATGCTTATGTTCGTTCTAAGGTTGTCAAAAACATTTCATAGTGATTAAATCATGCATATATGTGTTCTAAGGCTGTCAACAAAAATTTGTAGTGATCCAATCATGCATGTATATGTTATAAGGCTGTCAAAAAAAATTCATTGTGATTCAATCATGCAAATATGTGTTCTAAGGTTGCCAAAAAAAATTTATAGTGATTTAATCATCCATATATGTGTTTTAATGCTGTCAAAAAAAATATATTAATTTAATCATGGATATATGTGTTCTAAGGCTGTCAAAAAAAGTATATACGGAGTTAATCATGCATATATGTGTTCTAAGGCTGTAAAAAAAAATTCATAGTGATTCAATCATGCATATATACGTTCTAAGGCTGTCAAAAAAATTGATAGTGATTCAATCATAGAGATATATGTTCTATGGATGTCAAAAAAAAATTATACTGATTCAATCATGCATATATGTGTTCTAATGCTATAAAAAAATTAGTGATTCAATCATGCACATATGTGTTATAAGTTTGTCAAAAAAAATTCATAGTAATTCAATTATGCATATATGTGTTCAAAGGCTGTCAAAAAGAATCTCATAGCGATTCAATCACGCACATATGTGTTATAAGGGTGTCAAAAAAAATTATAGTTATTCAATCATGCATAGATGTGTTCTAAGGCTTTCAAAAAAAGTTTATAGTGATTCAATCATGCATATATGTGTTCTAAGGCTGTCAAGAAAAATTTATAGAGATTTAATCATGCATATATATGTTCTAAGACTGTCAAAAAAATATCGGAGTGATTCAATCTGGCATATATGTGTTCTAAGGCGGTGAAAAAAAAATTCATTGTGATTCAATCATGCAGACATGTGTTCTAAGGTTGTCAAAAAAAATTATAATGATTCAATCACGCATACAAGTGTTGTAATGCTGTCAAAAAACTTTTAGGGATTCAATCATGCATATATGTGTCCTAAGGCTATCAAAAAAATTGTAGTGATTCAATCTTGCATATATGTGTTCTAAACTTGTCAAAAAAAAATTCATAGCAATTCCATCATTCATATTTATGTTCTAAGGCTACCAAAAAAATTTCATAGTGATTCAATCATGAAGATATGTGTTCTAAGGTTTTTAAAAAAAAAACTTAGTGACTCAATCATGCATATATGTGTTCTAAGGCTATCAAAAAAAATTCATAGTGATTCAATCCTGCATATATGTGTTCTAAGGCTGTAAAAAAATTTTGTAGTGATTCAATCATGCATATATATGTTCTTAAGCTGTCAAAAAAAAATCAAAGTGATTAAATCTTGCATATATGTGTTCTTAGTATGTCAAAAAAAAATTCATAGTGATTCGATCATGCATATATGTGTTCTAAGTCTATAAAAAAATTGATAGTGATTCAATCATTCATATATTTGTTCTAAGGCAGTCAAAAAAAATTTATAGAGATTCAATCATGCATGTGTGTGTTCTAAGGCTGTCAAAAAAATGTCATAGAGATTCAATCATGCATATATGTGTTCAAAGGCGGTCAAAAAAAATTATAGTGATTCAATCATGGAGGTATTTATTTTAAGGTTGTCAAAAAAAATTATAGTGATTCAATCATGCATATAGGTGTTCTAATACTGTAAAAAAAATTCAAAGTGATTCAATCATTTAAATATGTGTTCTAAGGGATTCAAAAAAAAATTATAGTGATTCAATCATCCATATATGTGTTCTAATGGTGTCCAAAAAAAAATTATTGATTTAATCATGCATATATATGTTCTAAGGCTGTCAAAAAAAATTCGTAGTGATTCTATCATGCATATATGTGTTCTAAGGATGTCAAAAAAAATTCATAGTGATTTAATCATGTATATATGTGTTCTAAGGTTGTCAAAAAATTTTCAAAGCGATTCAATCATACATGTATGTCTACTAAGGATGTCAAAAAAAATTCATAGTGGTTCAATCTTGTATACATGTGTTCTAAGGCTATCAAAAAAAAATTATAGTGATTCAGTCATGCATATGTTTGTTCTCAAGCTGTTAAAAACATGTCATAGTGATTCCATCATGCATATATGTGTTCTAAGGCTGTCAAAAAAAATTTATAGAGATTCAATCATGCATATACGTGTTCTAAGGTTGTCACCAAAAATTCATAGTGATTCAATCATGCATATATGTGTTCTAAGGTTGTCAAAAAAAATTCATAGTGATTCAATGACGCATATATGTGTTCTAAGGCACTCAAAAAAAATAATCATGCATATATGTGTTCTAAGGCTGTCAAAAAAAATCATAGTGACCTAATCATGCATATATTTGTTATAAAGCTGTCAAAAAAAATTTATAGTGATTCATTCATGCATATATGTGTTCTAAGGCTGTCAAAAAAATTTTATAGTGATTAAATCATAAATATGTGTTCTAGCATTGTAAAAAAAAAATCATAGTGATTCAATCTCGCATATATGTGTTCAAAGGTTGTCAAAAAATATTCATAGTGATTCAATCATGCAGATATGTGTTCTAAGGTTTTTTAAAAATTTTATAGTGATTCATGCATGCATATATGTGTTCTAAGGTAGTCAAAAAAAAAATCATAGTGATTGAATCATTCATCTATGTCTTATAATACTATAAAAAAATTCATACTGACTCAATCTTGTATATATGTGTTCTAAGAATGTCAAAAAAAATCACAGTGATTAAAAAATGCATGGATGTGTTCTAAGGCTTTCAAAAATTTTCGTATTTACTCAATTTATCATATATGTGTGCTAAGGCTGTCAAAAAAAATCGGTAGTGATTCAATCATGCATATATGTGTTTTAAGTGTGTCAAAAAAAATTTATAGTGATTCAATCTTGCATATTTAGTCTCTCAAAAAAATTTAATAGTGATTCAATCATGCATATATGTGTTCTAAGGATGTCAAAAAAACATCTATGGATTCAATCGTGCATATATGTGTCTAAGGCTGTCAAAAAAAATTCATAGAGATTCTATCGTGCATATATGTGTTCTAAGGCAGTCAAAAAAATTTCATAGAGATTCAATCATGCTTATATGTGATCAAAGGTTGTCAAAAATATTTCAGAGTGATTCAATCATAAATATATGTTTTCTAGGGCTATGAAAAAAGTCATGGTGATTTAATTAGGCATATATGTGTTCTATGGCTGTCAAAAAAAATTATAGTGATTCAATCATGCAGACATGTGTTCTAAGGTTGTCAAAAAAATTTCAAAGTGCTTCAATCTTGCATACATGTGTTCTAATGCTGTCAACAAATTTTATAGTGATTAAATTGTGCATATATGTGTTCTAAGGAAGTAAAAAAAAATTAATAGTGATTCAATCTTGCATATATGTGATCTAAAGTTGTAAAAAATATTTCATAGAGATTCAATCATGCATATATGTTTTCCAAGGCTATAAAAAAATCATAGTCATTCAATAAAGCATATATGTGTTCTAAGGCAGTCAAAAAATTTTCAAAACGATTCAATTTTGCATATATGTCTTGTAAGGCTGTTAAAAAAAAATTATAGTTTTTTAATCATGCAGATATGTGTTCTAAGGTTGTCAAAAAAATTTCATAGTGCTTCAATCATGCATATATGTCTTCTAATGTTGTCAAAACAATTTTATACTGATTCAATCGTGCAAAATGTGTTCTAAGGTTGTCAAAAAAAATCATATTTATTCAATCATGCATATATGTGTTCTAAGGCGGTCAAAAAAAAATTATAGTGATTCAGTCATGCATATTTGTGTTCTAAGGGTTTTAAAAAATATTTATAGTGATTCAATCATGCAGATATGCGTTCTAAGGCTGTTAAAACAAATCATAGTGATTCAATCATGCATATATGTGTTCTAAGGCTGTTAAAAAATATTCATAGTGATTCAATCATGCAGATATGCGTTCTAAGGTTGTTAAAAAAATTTATAGTGATTCAATCATGAATATATGTGTTCTAAGGTTGTCAAAAAAAAATTATAGTAATTCAATTATGGATATATGTCTGGAAAAAAAAATTCATACTGACTCAATCATGCATATATCTTTTATAAGAATATGAAAAAAAAATCGTAGTGATTTAAACAAGCAAATATGTTTTCTAAGGCTGTCAAAAAAATTTCATAGTGACTCAACCATGCATATATGTGTGCTAAGGCTATCAAAAAAAATTTGTAGTGATCCAATCATGTATATATGTTTTTTAAGGCTGTCAAAAAAATTTTATAGTAATTCAATCTAGCTTATACGTGTTCTAAGTTTGTCAAAAAAAATTTAAGTGATTCAATCAAGCAGATATGTGTTCTAAGGTTGTAAAAAAAAAATCATAGTACTTCAATCATGCATATATGTGTTCTATTGCTGACAAAAAAATTGTAGTGATTAAATCATTCATATATGTGTTCTAAGGCTGTGAAAAAAATTTATAGTGATTCAATCATGCGTGTATGTGTTCTAGGTTGTCAAAAAAAATCATAGTGATTCAATCATGCATATATGTGTTCTAAAGGTGTCAAAAAAAATTTATTAAGATTCAATTGTGCATATATGTGTTCTAAGGCTGTCAAAAAAATTTCATAGTGATTCAATCCTGCATATATGTGTTCTAAGGCGGTCAAAAAAAAATCATAGTTATTCAATCATGCAGATATGTGTTCTAAGGTCGTCAAAAAAAAATCTATAGTGATTCAATCATGCATATAAGTGTTCTAATGCTGTCAAAAAAAATTTATAGTGATTCAATCATGCATATATGTGTTCTAAGGCTGTCAAAAAAAATTTATAGTAATCAATCATATATGTGGTCTAAGGTTGTCAAAAAAAATTCATAGCGATTCAATCATGCATATATTTGTTCTAAGGCGGTCAAAAAAATTCATAGTGATTTAATCATGCAAATATGTTTTCCAATGTTGTCAAAAAAAATTTCTCATGATTCAATAATGGATATAAGTGTTCCAATGTCGTAAAAAAAAATTGTAATGATTCAATCATGCATATATGTCTTTTAATGCTATAAAAAAAATCGTAGTGATTCAATTGTCTATATATGTGTTCTATGCTTGTCAAAAAAAACTGATAGCGATTCAATGATGCATGTTTATGCTCTAAGGATGTCAAAAAAAATCATAGTGATTTAATCATGCAGATATGTATCATAAGATTTTTAAAAAAAAATTATAGTGACTCAATCATGAATATATGTGTTCTAATGCTGTCAAAAAAAAATTATAGTGATTCAATCATGCATATATTTGTTCTAAGGCTGTCAAAAAAATTTCATACCGATTCAATCATGCTTATATGTGTTCTAAGGCTGTCAAAAAAATTTCATAGTGTTTTAATCACACAGATATGTGTTCTAAGGTTTTAAAAAAAATTATAGTGCCTCAATCATGCAGGTTCTAAGGTTGTCAAAAATATTTTATACTAATTCAATCATACATATATGTGTTATAAGGCTGTCAAAAAAAATTGTAGTGATTTAATAATGCATATATGTGTTCTAAGCCTGCAAAAAAAATTATAATGATTCAATCTCGCATATATGTGCTCTAAGGCAGTAAAAAAAATCATAGTGATTCAATCTTGCATATATGTGTTCTAAGACTGTCAAAAAGATTTCATAGTGATTCAATCATGCAAATGTGTGTTCTAAGGCTGTCAAAAAAATTCTATTGTAATTCAATCATGCAGATAATTGTTCTAAGGTAGTCAAACAAAATTTATAGTGATACAATCATGCGTATATGTGTTCTAATGCTGTCAAAACAAAATTATGGAGATTCAATCATGCATATATGTGTTCTAAGGCTGTCAAAAAAAATCATAGTGATTCAATAATGCATATATTTGTTCTAAGGCTGTCAAAAACATTTCATAGTGATTCAATCATGCGTATGAGTTATAAGGTTGTCAAAAAGCTTTCATGATGATTCAATCATGCATATATGTGTTCTAAGGTTGTCAAAAAAAATTTGTAGTGATTCAATCATGCATATGTGTGTTCTTAAGCTGTCAAAAAAAAATCATAGAGATTCAATCATGCATATATGTGTTGTAAGTATGTCAAAAAAAATACATAGTATTTCAATCATTCATATATGTGTTGTAAGGCTATCAAAAAAATTTGATAGCGATTTAATCATTCATATATGTGTTTTAAGGCTCTCAAAAAAATTTTATAGAGATTCAATCATGCATATATGTATTATAAGGCTATCAAAAAAATTTGGCAGCGATTTAATCATTTATATATGTGTTCTAAGGCTCTCAAAAAAAAATTATAGAGATTCAACCATGCAAATATGTGTTCTAAGGTTGTCAAAAAAAAATTATAGTGATTCAATCATGCATACGTGTTCTAATGGTGTCCAAAAAAATTTATAGTGATTTAATCTTGCATATATGTATTCTTACGCTGTCAAAAAAATTAAATAGTGATTCAATCATGTATTTATGTGTTCAAAGGATGTCAAAAATGTAAGCCCCACTGTTTTTTTCTGAAGAATTTTAAATGAGATACTCCATTGTTGGAAAATTCCTTGTTCCGGCACAAGCAAAACTCGTAATTTTGGCATTTATCGCTTTCTGAGGTTCTAAATCGCGTAGATTTGCTCTACGGGGCGATTTGGGGCAAACCGCGACGGATTCAACCTCAATATTTGTAAATTTAATGTATATTGTGTTCACATGAGTTCGCTCCGGATTTGGAGTTTAAACGAGAGCAATATCTCGTTATTTCGGCGATTTTGGCGAGATAGGGGTATATCGGTAATTATGAGTTATACCGAGGCCCAATTTCGCCGTAATTGAGAAATTAAATATACTTTATGAAAGCTTAAATCTTAATTTACAAAATGTAATTTAAAATCTTGATTTTTAAATTAGTTTAGATTAGTTCTTTTTAAAATACTTATTATATTGAGATTTTACAAAAGATAAAGAAATGAAGTAAATTGCAAAATCCTCAAAACCTAGAAGAGGGTTTTTGAAAACATTTTTACAAGGGGTAGGTTTGTGTATTTAGAAAAGTTTGGCATGGGCTCCACCTCAGCCCATGTTGAAAGTGCACTAGGATCGAGGCAACGAGCACTAGAGGGGGGGTGAATAGTGCTTTTAGAACTTTCTGCGGAATGTTGAATGATTTTGCAAATCTCAAAGCAAACACACAAAGAACACAAGATTTTATCCTGGTTCGGTCAAACCCGACCTACATCCAGTCCCCAAGCAAAACCCGCTTGAGATTTTCCACTATCAACCTTGTAAACTACAAGATCACACAGACCATAACCGGTCCCACTTTCAGTAACAATCCTACTGAAAGCAAACAACTCCTTTACACCAAGGAGTCCTTCTTTTTACACAAAAGAAATAACAACTTACAATACAACCTATGAGCCTTCCTTTTGAATGCAAATGAGATGCAATTGGCTTTTGAGGTTGTTGAAATACTCTACTCACGAATTCACTATCTCTCAAAGTGATTTGAGTGAAAAACTGAAGTGAAAGTATCACGTGAGTGAGAAAACAAATACTTGAATGGATAGGAGTGAAAAGCAAGAAGTAATTCAATATAATTCTATTGAATTTGATGTTTTTGAGTGTAGAATGCACTCATATTTATAGTTAAAATATTCCATACGTTGAGAGTATGAAAGGGTGTTAAAACTGTCCATTTTGAACGATCAAAACGTTTGAAAAATGAAAAGACACATCTTTTTGAAGTTTCAGGAAAACGGCAAAATTAGTCGACTGAAACATCAGTTAGTCGACTAATAGTTAGTTATTAGTAGGCTGACAGTTATCGTCGGTCGACTGATCTGTTAATCGAGCCGTTTGAAAATCTGAACTTTTGAAACTTAGTCGACTGGAGAAAAGTTAGGCAACTGATAATATCATCAGTAGACTGAAAAAACTTTTAGTCGACTGCTGCTAAAAACTTCTGAAAAATAAACATTCTGTTCGGTCGACTGATAAAAAGTATTAGTCGACTGCTGCTAAATTTTTTTCAGAAAACACATGTTCTGTTCAGTCGACTGAAAAACCATTAGTCGACTGCTGCTAAATTTTACAGAAAATACATGTTCTGTCCAGTCGACTGATAAAACCTTCGGTCGACTAATTTGACAAAAATGACTTTTTAAAAAATATGGCGCGAAAGGATTAGTCGACTGATAAGTCTATTGGTCGACTAATAAACATGAAAATTTAAGAAAAGAGTTTTCTAAAAAGATTTTCAAAAGAGTTTCTTTTAAAAAAGTTTTTCTAAAGACTTTTAAGGTGAAATGCAACCTAAGTATGCACTCTAAGTAAGGCTCTTACAAGAATCTAAGACTTTTAATGAATTAAACATTTGCACACTAGTCTTCAAGGATTCTTCACTGAATTCTTCAATTTCTTCATAGCCTTAGCTGAAATGCAGTTGATTCCACTTGCTCATCATCAAAACCTTGTACTTGAAGTAGCATGTATGGCTTCATTGTCGTAACAATCTCCCCTTTTTTGATGATGACAAACTTAATCAAATATGAAGCATTTAGATGCATAGATGGAGATTTTACTCCCCCTATCAATATGCTGCAAAACATTAAAAGTTAGCACATTTAAAGCACATATATCACATATTGATTGGTTTGCATTTCCATTCATCATGTATTCATGTATTTAGAAATACATTCATTCAAAGCTTTCTTTTTCTCTTAATTTTGCATTTCTCATGTAAGATCTCCTGTAATGTAATTGCTATCATCTTTTTCTCAAGATCTCTTTGCAATTTCAAAGTAATGCTATCTTTATCTTTTTCTCCCCCTTTGTCAGAATCAAAAAGAGTAAGGGCAAAAATAGCATAAGCAGAAATAGAGATAAGTTTAAAATATTGCAACCCATAAAGTATGTTTTTCAAAGATCAAAGATCAGAAAAGAGAGTTTAGCAAATTCTTAATGGCAGTTACATCCTTCTGAATTGAAGCAAGTTGTTGAGTCACATCTTCACGAAAGGTGTGTTGATGCAGCTCCAACGCTTCTAGTCTCTGCATAACTTCATTATGGTCTTGATTTGTCGAAAATTTCTTTCTTTTTGCATGAGATGAAGGTGTCGCAGAAGGTGAAGGTTCAGAAATAGATGGTTCATTAGGATCAGATGGTTCAGTTTGATCAACATTTAAGGGAGGCAAATATTTAATTTTCATTCTTTTAAAAATTGTTTGATCAAAGAACTCTTTTTGCTCAATGTACTTTTTATTTATTAAAGGAACTTTAAAATGTCTAAAAATACGGGTTAAAAGACAACCATAAGGAAGAAATGGTTTTTTTTTCACAAGTTTGTAAAATACACATTGGCCCAGTTGACAGAAATATTTCCAAATAAAACATAAAGAGCCGTAGATAGATCTGTGGAATAATAATCAAAAGAACCAGTTTTGGGTAGAACATTGTGGGCAAGGATTCGTCCAGCAATGCGTGCACGAGTTTGAAGATTAGTATTTTTGAAAGGAGGGCAGTGAGGTGCTTCTGGAAGAAAAATTTGTTCAAAAACTCTTTCATCATTCAATTCAATAGTGTTGAAAAGAGTGTCTGAAGGTGGAATTTCAAGAATTTCTCCAAGCAATTTCGAATCAAACTAGATTTCAACATCACAAACAAGAGAAGACAAAACTCCAGTTTCATGATTCATTTGTAAATTTGTGTAAAACAAGTGAATGAGAAAAGGATAGTGAAGGGTATCTGCACAAGCATTAAAAAGATGTGAAATACCAGGAAATAATTCTCTTATTTTGTAACGAGAAAACAAGTGAAATAGAACATTTCGGCTTGGTAAAATAGGTAGTGCAGAAATTGATCCAAAAGTGTCATAGAGAAGAGGGTTGCGAAGTAATCTTAGTGAAAAACCATGTCTTGAAGTAGGTGTAGGAGGAGGAGAACCTAAACCTTTTGCAGATGCAGACTTCGTGCGAGGCATGGTTACCAAAATGTCGGCTTCCAAATAACGTCCGGCAAGGAGAAAAAGCTTTCCGGCATTCAAAAACAAAGGATGATGCGGTGGCTGACGGTGAGGAGAGGTCGGCCAAAAGGGGATTCCGGCAATGCATTGTCACGGCAAGAGAGTTCCGACGTGTTTTTTAAGATGCGCCAGTCACTACAAGAGGATTCCGGCGTTTGAAGATTACGGCCACAAGATTCCGGCGTCTCCCTGTTACGGTAAGAAAATCCCGGCGATGATGGAGTCGAACGGCACTCCGAGGGTTTTTCGGAAAAGAGAGAGAGAGGCAAAAGAGAAAGAGGGGTTTTTGGTTTAAGGGTTTCGTTTTTTTTTTTTTTAAAACGAAAAGGTACGAAGTAAAACGATGCCTCTTTTGTTTTAAAAAAAACGGGTTTTAAAACAAATCCAAGGGGTGTCGGGTCCCTTCACTTAATTTTTTTTTAAAAAAATTTTAGTCGACTAAAACTTTATCGGTCGACTAAAAAAGTGTGACTTATTCTAAAAATATCATCAGTCGACTAGAACTATATCGGTCGACTAATATGATGCAATATATTCCAAAATATAAAACACCAGTCGACTAAAATTTTATCGGTCGACTAATATAGTGCGATTTTGAGATTTTGTTCAAAAATCAGCATTTTTATAAATCCAAAAACGAGCAAATACCTAGTTCTCTCCTAATTCTCATAAAATCTTCATTTTTAAGAGGTTTAGTGAAGATATCGGCATGTTGTTTTTTAGTGGAAATAAAATTTAACGAAATATCTCCTTTTAACACATGATCTCTTAAAAAATGATGTCTAACTTCAATATGCTTAGTTCTTGAGTGCTGAATAGGATTTTTTGAAAGATTTATAGCACTAGTGTTATCACAATAAATAGTTGTTGTGGAGTAATTCAAACCAAAATCTTTTAAGGTCAGTTTCATCCAAAGTACTTGTGAACATGCTAAACTAGCCGCTATATATTCAGCTTTAGTTGTTGAGAGTGATACTGAATTTTGTTTTTTACTAAACCAAGAGACTAAGGAATTTCCCAAGAAATGACAAGTTCCACTAGTACTCTTGCGATCATATTTACTTCCTGCAAAATCTGCATCACTATATGAAACTAAATCAAAGGAAGATGATTTTGGGTAAAACAAACCGAAATCTGAAGTATCTTTCAAATAACGAAGAATTTGTTTTACTGCAGTTAAATGAGATTCCTTTGGATAAGCTTGAAATCTTGCACACATACAAACACTAAACATAATATCAGGTCGACTAGCAGTTAAGTATAATAGAGATCTGATCATACCTCTGTAGAGCTTAGTATCTACACTTTTACCATTTTCATCTTTATCAAGAGAAGTAGTTGTACTCATAGGATTCCTTCTTGATTTCGATGAGTCCATCCCAAATCTCTTGAGAAGTTCTTTTGTATACTTAGCCTGATTGATGAAGATTTCTTCTTCAGTTTGCTTTATTTGAAGTCCAAGGAAGTAGTTTAATTCGCCCATCAAGCTCATTTCAAACTCTTTTTGCATAGCCTTAGCAAATTCTTTACAAAGAGAATCATTAGTAGAACCAAATATTATGTCATCAACATAAATTTGCACAATAAGAATATCTGAATTAAAATGTTTAATAAATAAAGTGGAGTCTACCCGACCAATGGAAAAACCAGATTGTTCTAGAAAATTTTGTAGTCTTTCATACCACGCTCTTGGTGCTTGTTTGAGTTCATACAGAGCTCTTTTCAATTTGTAGACCTTTTCTGGATATTTCTCATTTTCAAAGCCTGAAGGTTGCTCTACATAAACTTCTTCATTGATGTGTCCATTTAAGAATGCACTCTTAACATCAATTTGATATAACTTGAAGTTCATGTAACTAGCAAAAGCAAGCATCATACGAATTGACTCTAATCGAGCCACTGGTGCATAGGTTTCATCAAAATCTATGCCTTCTTTTTTATTATAGCCTTGTGCCACTAGCCTTGCTTTGTTACGAATGACTTCACCATTTTCATCCAGCTTATTTCGGAAGACCCATCTTGTTTCAATTACTGGATGCTCCTTTGGTCTATCAACTAGATCCCAAACATCATTCCTAGTAAATTGGTTAAGTTCTTCAGACATGGCTAAAAGCCAAAATTCATCATCACATGCCTCATTGATATTCTTTGGTTCTAATTTATATATGAAAGCAACATTTGCAATATATTTTTCTAACTGCCTTCTAGTTTGGACACCACTCTTTATTTCACCAATAACTTGTTCATGTGGATGATTAGGAACTTCTTTCCAAACCGGTTGAAGAGGAATATTTTCTTGAGAAGTACTCTCTATCAAGGGTTCTTCTTGAAGTATTGCTTCTTCTTCTTCGCTTAGAGGAATAACCTGCTCACAATTCTCATCAAATGCAACATGTAAAGATTCTTCAATACAAGATGTTCTTTTATTGAAAATACGATATGCTTTACTTCTAGAAGAATATCCAAGAAATATTGATTCATCTGATTTTGAATCAAACTTATCAAGATTATCTTTGGTATTTAACAAGAAACATTTACTACCAAAAATTTTGAAATATGAGATCTTTGGTATACGATCATAATACAATTCAAAACATGTTTTATGTAAAATTGGTCGAATAAGAACATGATTTAGGACATAACATGCTGTATTAATTGCTTCAGCCCAAAAATATTTTGGTAAATTTTTATCTTGAAGCATGGTTCTAGCACATTCTTGCAAGGTTCTATTCTTTCTTTCAACAACTGCATTTTGTGGAGCCGCTCTAGGAAAAGCAAAGTTGTGAGATATACCATGTAAATCACAAAACTTTAGAAAAGATTCATTTTCAAATTCACCACCATGATCACTACGAATTTTAATAATAGATGTAGATTTTTCATTTGTAATTCTTCTACAAAGTTTAGAAAATTCTGAAAAAGCATCATTTTTGCTTTTTAGAAAAATCACCCATGTAAACCGAGAATAATCATCTACTATAACAAAAGCATACTTGCTACCATTCAAACTTTGAATTCTAGATGGTCCAAATAGATCTAAATGTAAAAGTTCAAGAGGACGTTTTGTTGAAACTATATCTTTAGTTTTAAAAGAACTCTTGATTTGTTTACCCCTTTGACAAGCATCACATAAGTGATCCTTTTTATATGGTATTCTAGGTAGGCCTCTTACAAGATCATTCTTGGATAATTTTGAAATAATTTTAAAATTAACATGTCCAAGTCTCTTGTGCCATAACCATTGAATTTCATTTGAAACAATAAGACATTTTTCATTAAAAGAGGGTAATTCATCTAGATATAGTTCATACACATTGTTTCTTCTTTTACCTTTAAAAATGATCTTTTTAGATTGAAAATCAGAAATTAAGCATAAATCATTTTCAAAAGAAACATGAAAACCTTTATCACATAATTGACTAATAGATATTAAATTATGCATTAAACCATCTACTAAAAGAACATTTTCTATCAAGGGAAATTTTGGATTACCAATATTACCAATACCTATCACTTTTTCCTTGTTATTGTCACCAAAGGTGACGGTTCCTCCATCCTTATTTTGGAGGGTGGAAAATAACTCCGGCCTTCCAGTCATATGTTTGGAACAGCCGTTGTCCAATATCCATTTGCTCCTTATGTTGTGTACCTACAACAAAATCAGAAAACAGAGCATTTGACCCCTTTCTATTTTTGGGTCCATGAGAGTTAGTCTTAGGAACCCATATCCATTTGGATTTTGGTTTCCTTTGATAATAAATATTCTTTCTATAAAAGGATTTAGAATAAACATTTCTAGAATAATCATTTCTAGATGCATTTCTATTAGAACTAGAAAGTTTAGTTTTATGAACAAAAGGTTGAGAATAATGTCTTTGATTTTTCACCACATAGTTTGGTCTATTTTGAGTATCAAAGAAGCTATATCCAATCTGGTTTTATTAACCGAGCATCTTTGAGAACCAAGAAGTTTTTCTAGATTCTCTTGACCATTTGTGAATTTGGTCACTATAGAAAGAAGATCATTTGACTTTTCTTTAAGACTAGATATTTTCTTTTGTAAGAGATTGGTTCTAACTCCAATTTCTTTTATCTCAATTGCTTGGCAAGAATTTTCCTTCTTGAGATCTTCTATCTCTTGAAGTAACACTTTATTTTGAGAGTCAAGAGTTAAATTTTCAGTTTTTAACTCTTTATTTTTAGAACTAAGACTCTTAAATTTAGCATATAAATAATTAAATGCTTCAAATAACTCATCATAGTCAAATTGACTTACCGAATCTTCTTGTGCTACAAAACACATGTTGGCGACTTCTTCATTTGATTCTTCTACCTTTGACGTACCTTCATGAGTCACGAGAAGAGTATGTCAGATTTCATTTGCTATAGAGCATTGAGAGATGCGATTGAATTCTTCCTTGTCAACGGCACAATACAGCGCATTCATAGCTTTGGCATTCAGTGAAGCAGTCTTCTTTTCATCATCGGTCCATCGGCTAAAATTAGTTTATGAAGTTTGGTACTTTTCTGAAACAACTCTCCAGATATCGAGATCCATGGATTGCAGGAATATTGTCATTCTTACTTTCCAGTATCCATAGTTTGTTCCGTCGAAGAGAAGAGGACGAACAGAGGAGCTTCCTTCTTTGTGCTGAGATGTTGTAATTGCCATGCTAGATGATGGTCAAATCAAAGTAATAGCAAATCTGCGCTCTGATACCAAATGAAAGTGCACTAGGATCGAGGCAACGAGCACTAGAGGGGGGGTGAATAGTGCTTTTAAAACTTTCTGCGGAATATTTAATGATTTTGCAAATCTCAAAGCAAACACACAAAGAACACAAGATTTTATCCTACTTCGGTCAAACCCGACCTACATCCAGTCCCCAAGCAAAACCCGCTTGAGATTTTCCACTATCAACCTTGTAAACTACAAGATCACACAGACCATAACCGGTCCCACTTTCAGTAACAATCCTTGATCATGCATATAATTCAGGGTTTATTAACATTTAAATATGCATGATTTTATGAAATAATGTTTCAAAAACCCAAATTTATGTTAGTTTTTGAGTAAATGTGCTAAAATGATTTAAAAATAGAAAATGCATGAAAAATAGTTTTATTTTTTTACATTTTTATACATATTTTAGTTTTTGTTATAAGTAGTTTAGTTTTAGTTTGCAATTAAAATGAAATAAAAAAATAATATAGAAAAATATTTTTTCATTTTAAGTGTTTGTTTTGTTTAGAAAAGAAAAATTAGTAGAATAGTTTTTTTTAGTTTCTTTATAAATAAGTTTTGATTTTTGAAAACTTTATAATAAACTAGTTTACATAGTTTTTGTTTTTTTTATTGAAAAAAAAATATAAAATAACCAACCCGTTTACACGGTTTGGGTTTTTTGAAAAAAAATTGAGAAAATAATAAATAAACCGGCTGAACCGGTTTGAATTTTAAAAAAATAAATAAACAAACCGGCTTGAACCGGTTTGCATCTGTTACAAACCGGTTCAAACCGGTATGTTGTTTTTAAAACCCCAAAAGCAGAAAAAAATTGGGCGCCTCCTTCACACGGCTGAAGCTTCCCCTTTTCCCCTCTTTCCCTCTATTCTCTTTCTTCTCTCCTTCTTCCACCATCGCCGGTGGCTACACTCCTTCCCTACCTTCCCTTTCTTCCTCTTTCTCAGTCAATGTCCGGCAGCCGGCGGTGGTGCAGATTTCTGTCCGGTGACAGCACGGTGGAGGTCGCCGCCAACACCTCTTCCCTCAGGTTCACGGTGAGTGCTGAGATTTTCTTCCTCTTCTTCCTCCGATTCTTCTTTTTCTCCTTCAGATCTTCTTCTTCTTCTTCTTCTTCTTCTTCCTCTTCTTCTTCCGATTCAGATCTTCCTTTTCTTCTTCTTCTGATCGGATTCTTCTTCTTCCTCTTCTTCTTCCGATATTTCTATTTCTTCTTCAGCTTCCTCTTCTTCTTCCTCCGATTATTCTTCTTCTGCTTCTTATTCCAATTCTGCATCTTCTTCTTCTTCCACATTCATCATTTTCTTATTCTCTCGTTTTCGTTAGTTAGTTCTTTTCAATCGATTCTGTTTTGTTACTTAAAAACAAAAGAAAAATCGGTCTAATTGTTCTTGTGTTAGTATGTTTACAGAAAAATGAAAAAAATAATCGATCGCATGTCTGTGTAAATACATGTTTCTTATTGAAAAATAACCATCAGATATGTAGCATCTTTTAATTTTTGTAATTTCTTAGTAGAATCCTGTTTGATCATCGTAATTTTTTTTAGCATTTGATTTTCTGTTATTCATTTTTTGATTTTCTGCAATTTCTGATTTCTCGTAATTCTGAGTTCTTTGTTCTTGTTGCTTTTAGTGTTTCTTCCCTTCATTTCCTGTTTTTCAGTCATTGCATGTCTGGTTGTCTGAATAATTTTTGTTGTTGCATATACTGTTTGTCATTCATTGCATTGATATTTTCCAGAATTTCTGTTTTGCATTTTACTAAGTCTTGTTGTCTGAGTTACTGAATTTCTGTTGTTTTTTTATAAATTCCTGTTGATTACCTGTAATGTAGATCGGTTAATTGTTGTTTGTTGTTTTGTATTATTTCAGCATGTTAAACCTTTCATTTTATTTTTTTTAGTTTTAATATAGATTTCATTTTACTGTTTTAGCTTTTGCACTGCATTGCATCTAAGTTCTTGAGTTGATTACATATAGTATAGTTGCTTTATAAAGTTTCATAATATCTTAGATCTTTGTTCAGTTCTAGCTCTTGTACTGCTCGTGTTCATTTGAATTGTGCAGGATAGCACAGACTGGAGCGGAAGCGATTACGTGACACGAAGTACGAAGAGTAGAAGCTTCTTTTTACTTTTCAGTTTAGAATTAGGAATTTGATTCTGGGTTTGTAAATATTGCACTTTACGCCCTCTGCGAAGGGTATTCATTTGTTGTAATAGTTAGTTGTTTTTACTTTTCTGAATATTTTACATTTCAATAATTCGGCAATAAAGAATAGTTTAGACTTGTTTGTTTGAATACAACATATTCCCGTTCCCTGAGTTCGACCCGGTCTCATCCACTAGTGAGAACCGGTTTTTATTATTTGATGTCTGGTTTTCACATGTTTTTCATTTAAAAATCTTTTCAAAATTACAATGATTTAAAAGAAGACATCAATCCTACTGAAAGCAAACAACTCCTTTACACCAAGGAGTCCTTCTTTTTACACAAAAGAAATAACAACTTACAATACAACCTATGAGCCTTCCTTTTGAATGCAAATGAGATGCAATTGGCTTTTGAGGTTGTTGAAATACTCTACTCACGAATTCACTATCTCTCAAAGTGATTTGAGTGAAAAACTGAAGTGAAAGTATCACGTGAGTTAGAAAACAAATACTTGAATGGATAGGAGTGAAAAGCAAGAAGTAATTCAATATAATTCTATTGAATTTGATGTTTTTGAGTGTAGAATGCACTCATATTTATAGTTAAAATATTCCATACGTTGAGAGTATGAAAGGGTGTCAAAACTGTCCATTTTGAACGATCAAAACGTTTGAAAAATGAAAAGACACATCTTTTTGAAGTTTCAGGAAAACGGCAAAATTAGTCGACTGAAACATCAGTTAGTCGACTAATAGTTAGTTATTAGTAGGCTGACAGTTATCGTCGGTCGACTGATCTGTTAATCGAGCCGTTTGAAAATCTGAACTTTTGAAACTTAGTCGACTGGAGAAAAGTTAGTCAACTGATAATATCATCAGTAGACTGAAAAAACTTTTAGTCGACTGCTGCTAAAAACTTCTGAAAAATAAACATTCTGTTCGGTCGACTGATAAAAAGTATTAGTCGACTGCTGCTAAATTTTTTTCAGAAAACACATGTTCTGTTCAGTCGACTGAAAAACCATTAGTCGACTGCTGCTAAATTTTACAGAAAATACATGTTCTGTCCAGTCGACTGATAAAACCTTCGGTCGACTAATTTGACAAAAATGACTTTTTAAAAAATATGGCGCGAAAGGATTAGTCGACTGATAAGTCTATTGGTCGACTAATAAACATGAAAATTTAAGAAAAGAGTTTTCTAAAAAGATTTTCAAAAGAGTTTCTTTTAAAAAAGTTTTTCTAAAGACTTTTAAGGTGAAATGCAACCTAAGTATGCACTCTATGTAAGGCTCTTACAAGAATCTAAGACTTTTAATGAATTAAACATTTGCACACTAGTCTTCAAGGATTCTTCACTGAATTCTTCAATTTCTTCATAGCCTTAGCTGAAATGCAGTTGATTCCACTTGCTCATCATCAAAACCTTGTACTTGAAGTATCATGTATGGCTTCATTGTCGTAACACATGTCTCCTTTAAAGGCTTATGAAAAAGCATATTTACAAAAAACCACTTTTCAAAATGGAGATTTTGAAAAGTTGGAAAAAATTCAAAAAGAGGCCTTGAAAAGGCATTTTTAAAGGTGGGTGGGCTCAGCCCACGTTTTGGGGAAGAGGCTGGGCGCCCCTTAGGGGGTAGCCCTTACCCTTTTCAAAAAAAAATCAAAAAAAAAGAAAAAAAAGAAATGGGGAGGGCGATTTTTGTGGTTTGACCTTGAGAGGTCAAGGCCAACCACTCCCCTTTGATTAAGGGGAGTGGTTGGAAGGTACCAAGTACCTTACACCCCCCCCCCCCATAGGGCTTTTTTGTCTAGGGTGGGGCGTGGGAGGGGGAGACCACCCATCTCCCCTCCTTCACTCCCCACCACACATCTTCCCCCCCCCCCTTTTTAAGCAAGGGAAGGGAAGAGAGAGAGGGTTGATACCCTCTCTCTCCTTCCACTCTTCTCCAGCTTCTTCTCCCTCTTCTACTCTCCCTCCTTCCCCCTTGGTGCTGCTGCTCAGCTGGGCCAACCTAGCAAGATATGAGCCTCTCCTTCCTTTTTCATTTTTTTTTTAAGCTTTGGTTTCAAAAATGTTTTTGGTGTGTATGCTCATTTTTCGTTGTAGTGTTAGAACGCCCCCCCCCCCCATGGGGCTGGTGCTGGGCTGAGCCTTTGCTCAGCCAGCCCAGGTCGTTTGATGACCTTGCCGAGCCCACAAGTGGTGGGCTGGGCCGTTGCAAGCCTTGGGATGAGTCCCGGACTGACCCGAGTTGGTCAGTCCTGCTCTTCCTTTTGGATGGGCTGGCTGCAGCTGGTGCTGCAGCCCACGGTTAGCTTGGGTGGTCTGGGCCACCCTGGGCCCAGACCTACCCGAGGTGAACCCACCCAGGGGTGAGCCCACCATGGGTGAAAACACACACACACACACCTTTTTATTTTCCCTGGTTAGCCCAAACGCACCACCCGGGTGCCTTAGCACCCGGGGTTTTAATTTGAGGTTTGACCTGCTGGGTCAAGGGCTACAACCCTGGTTCGAGCCACCACTTGGCCCGAACCAGGGGCCTGTATGGGCCCCTTTCCTGGTGGTTTGCCCTGGTCGATGCCTTTTGGCAAGCTGGTGGCCTGGCGCGCATGGCACCCGGGCCACCTCCTTGGCGCAACCACTTAGTGGGTGCACCAGGTGGGTGCGGCCTGGCTCAGCCATGGATGAGCTGATCCAGATGCTACAGACCTAGGGTCTGTAGCAGGCAGCTGACACCCCCCCCCTGGACCGGTTGGCTGTTGTGCAGCCTGGGGCCGGGTGCTTAGAGCACCCAGGGCTTGGTGCTGGGCACAACACTTAGTGGTGCGCTGGCCCCTTGTGGGCCTGGTCTGGACCCACGGTTGGGTCAGACTAGGAGTAACCTACCCCCAGCAACCCCAGTTGCTGGGGTAGTGGGGTTGGGTCTGGACCCTCAGTGGTCCAGACCATCGCCTTGGTGCGGCGCCACCTAACTCGGGTGGGCGCCCCACCATCTCTCCTTGGCGCCCCTTGTGGGCTGGCGTGCACCCGCTGGGTGTTTTGGTCAGGACCCACCCTTTGGTCAGACCAGGGGTGCCTGTGGGGCACCTCAACTGGTGCCTCTGCCCCTTTTTGTCGGTTGGGCTTGGACCAATAGGGTCCAGGCCCGAGCCTTAGGCTTGCCCCACCCAGCCGGGTGGTTGGGTTAGCCGCACCCCTCCGGGTGTGGGCTAAGGCCCAACACCCTGGTCCGAACCCAAGGCTGGGTTCAAGCCAGGGGTTTTCGGGACCCAGCTGGGTCTGGTCAGGTGCTGGCCAGACCTCGCTTGGGGTCTTGATTTTGGTTCGGTGAGCCCTGGGCTAAGCCTAGCACCCTTGAGGGCGCTCTAGGCCTAGCCGGGTGCGGGCACACCCAGGTTGGCGCGTGCGGGCTGAGGCCAGTATGGCTGTCAGCCCCACTTGGCCAGTTGCTAGGCGGGGACCAAGGGTGGCAGGGCCCTCGTGGCCTAGCCTCTTGTTCAGCCCCTTCGGGTTCTAGGTTCCCCCTTGGCGCCAAAGCGGCACCGGGTGCTAAGGCACCCGGTAACCTTGTCACCTTGCCAGCAACATGTGTTGCTGCTACAGGCTTCAGTTGCTCGTACCCCGCAACCCCCGTAACGGAGGCAGTGCGGATGGGTTGCAAGCAGTGTTGCGACACACGCTCGCGTAGGGTTGTCCGGTTCTACGGACCTTTAGGGTTTCGGTCACATTCATGCCCCAGACGTGCGGACCGCACATTTGGATATGCCAATGTTATTCTCATTAGTATGGGATTAAGTTGAATTCTATCCCCTGGCACTTGTGAGTGTGGGACTCGCGAGGATCCCTGGCGGATGGCTTCGCTACGCGAGATTTTGTCGCGTTATGATAATTGTACGCATTTTTGGACGAATTTGCACCTATGCGGGTTGTCCTGTTTCGTGAATGCAAGTTGGCACGTCCGGACACATACGTCACTAGCTCACTTGTCGAGCGTCTTCCTGTTGGATCCCTCTCGTATATCGATAGATATACACTGCACCAGAGGCGTGCTTTACACTCGACATGGCATACACTTGGAAAGGAACTGGAATTATCATAGGGTTTGACACTTATGACCTATTGAGGTCTTGAGACTCGGTGGGAGTCTACGGGCAATGGCCCGAGTTGGTGAGAATGTACTCACATGTTCGTGTTGCCCTGGGCATAAAATAAAAATGGTATATTTATCGTCTTCACAGACGATGTGTTCGTGGTGGCCGTGTGAGGCCGAGCACGTGGATGGGCAGGCCAAGTCCTCGTGTGCGTACCCCGCGGGGACCACGAGGCGTGACTACCTCGAGAGGAGGTACGACCGGAAGTTTGAGCCTAAATAAGATAAACCTGCCGCGCCCCATTCACAATTTGGTCACCTAGGGAGAGGGTGAATGGTACAGCCCCGAGTGACGTGTCGTTACTACGCCTTGTTCTTTAGAGGAGTCGATGTGCCCTTTGACCTCCAGTCACTCGGAGTTAGGGAGGTCAAGGTTGCCCTCTACAGGGACCTTTGCTATTGCAGTAGTACGGATTGCAATCCTTTACCCCTGCGAAAGGTCTCTCCTGGTTGCATGTCGCCCGCAGGTGGTTTTCTCGTTCTGTAGCATCCCCGGTTACCATATTAGAAATTGAATAACAGACGTTGGGTGCATGTCTCACAGAACTCGAGGGTTTTCCTTCGCGTACCCGAAGGAGGTAAAAAGATGAACATAAAGACTAACCAAACAGACTGACTTACTGTAGTGGTTACTCTAGAGCAGTACACACTTTGTTTCAGTTGCTACCCCCTGTTGGTTGGTTCCTACTCTGTTACTTTAGTTGCGACCTTCTGTTGTTCAGTTTCTGCTTTGTTACTTTAGTAGCGGCACTGTTACTTACTTACAGTTTTACTGTCTTGTGGCACATGCACTTACCTGACACGCACTTGTACTTTTGTTTCCAATGCTTCTAACTGTTCCATTATGTTAGCTATAGTCTGGCACTTAGCATACTTGTATCATGCTGCTTACCTTCTGCTTTTCCTTAAAAATGATAATGTATGGATGGTTTGTCTCACCAACTCGCAAGAGTACTTACCCCGTTTTATGGGGATACAGGTGATGAGTAGATGCAGCGCGATGCGACGGCGCACAGCAGGAGCCTTGAGACCCACACTTTGCAGCAGATTCTGGCTTCTTCTGGTTTTGGGGTTTGAGGGGTTGTACCCCTCCTTTTTGTGAGACTGTCCCTTTTTGTACCCAGTCTCATTTTTGTATCATTGTAACTATTATGGAAATGAAGAATACTTTACTTGTTTACTGTGGTTTGGTTTTCTCACTGTGGCTCGCGCAGACTTGCGGCCTTTGCCTTACCCCTGTTTTCCCTCCTTTACTTCCGCTAGTTGTTTTTCACTCTGTATATCCTTCAAAAAAAAAATTGTTCAAAAACTCAAGGTTTTTACAAGGTCGGGGTTTGGGGCGTCACAGAGATTGGTATCAGAGCTGCAGTTTATAAGTGTGGTCCAAGACTTCTGCGTGCATCGTCCATCGTACTGTAAGTATGTTCTAAATGATTGCTTTCATTGTTTCTTAACGATTTTCTACTGTATTTAGCCTTGCATGCTTGATTGGTTGCATAACTTGTTAGATGCCTGCTGATTCGAGAAATGAGTGAATGCTCGGAGCTCTTATCGACTTGATTCGAGGCACAGAGGCCCTCGATCAAGCGGTTCAGCAAATTGTGCGGAGTGCCCGGATACTTGAACATCCGGCACCTCCTTGTGGGAGATGTGATCAGTATCACGCGGGACAGATTTGTCCTCGTGCCTTGAGCATATGCCCCTACTGTGGCTTTAGGGGGCATATTGAGATCGAGTGTCAGCGTAAGTTGGGCGACGAACTCATAATGGGTAACGCTGAGACCGAAGAGAACGAGACTTCTAAGGGCGGTCAGGCACAGTCAGTAGTTGACCCAACAGGAGGTGCACAGATTGCACCAGGTTCTCCTGAGTACACGCCAGCTCCCTACTCTCAATCAGTTTCTCCGGAGTATACACCTTCTTCTCCCCCTCGTCTGATGCAGAGACGATACGGAAATCGGAACACCTACCGCAATTACTACACCCGTAGGCAGCGATGATTGTGTTTGTTCATATGTGAACATGTGTGGTTGGAACACTGAGTCAGTGTTTATTTTGTAGACTTGCTTTGTTTTTGTTTTTGCTTTTGTTACGGAGGTTTATGTATGGTAACCCTGTTATAGAGGGTAATTTTGGCTTGTACTGAATATATGTATGCTTTCCTTAGTTCAAGTAATGAAATTGTGCTTCAACTTGTCTTCTTGCTTATACTTGTCTTCTTTTGATAAGATGGCTTGGCGCGAGCGTTGCGATCGTTTCATGGACACGGTGAGCAACCTAGCTGAGGTTGTGGGCAGGCAGGCTGAGGCCATGCGTGCTATGGGAGAGAACATGTGGACCTCTCAGGAGTGAGAGACCCCGGTTCCTACTCCCTCTCCAGTTCCAGTGACAGTCGTGCCTTATAAGCAGTTCATGGCTATGAACCCTCCCTCCTTTGATGGAAAGTCTACACCCGAGGTAGCCGAGGATTGGATACGAGAGATCGAGCGGATCTTTCAGGTGTTACAGGTCAGTGACGACAGAAAGGTGGATTTCGGCTCGTATCGGCTCCGGAGGGATGCCGAGAGGTGGTGGGCGACCACCTGGGATGTCAAGTTCGCAGGCAGTGCAGTCACATGGGAGCAGTTCGTAGAAGTCTTCTACGCGGCTTATTTTTCTACACACGAGCGTAGCCGAAAGATGCAGGAGTTCCTCGACCTTCAACAGGGGAACTCTACCTTGGCAGACTACATCACGAAGTTCAGAAGCCTGGAGCGCTTCTGCCCTCATGTCTACGTGACCGAGAAGGAACGGGCGATGAAGTTTGCTCGTGGATTAAAGTTAGCCCTGCGCCTGAGAGTGTTCACGCGTGCTCCCTCGACTCTTGAGGAAGCCTTGGAGACAGCTACACTTCTGGAGCAGGAATGGACCGAATCCCAGAAGACTCCGCAGACCAATGGTAACCTGCAGCAGCAAGGCCAAAAGAGTTGGCCTAAGAAGCGTTCATTTCAGCAGAATTCGGGTGGAAAGAATTTCGCCCCGCCAGCAAAGAGGAATCACAACAACAACAACCGGCAGCAACAGAATCGCCAGCCTCAGTAGCAGCAATAGCAGAGACAGGTGGTGGCAACATTGGGTTGCCCAAAGTGTCGGATGGATCATCCTGGCCGACCATGTCCACGGGACCTTGGAGGATGCATCTACTGTGGCAAGATGGGCCACTACATCAAGGATTGTCGGAAGAAGCAGTCCGACGATCTGAGGAGGAACACGCCAGGAACATCGCAGCCAGCACCTCAGCGACTTCCTCAGCAGCAGCAGCAGCAGTAGCAGACGTACCCGCCGCAGCAATCTTCCCAGCAGAAGACGGGTAACCAAAGGACGGTGGCAGGGCGTGCCTACGCAGCCACTATCGAGCAAGTGACCAAGGGAGAGTTGGTCCAAGGTACTATTTCAGTCACTGGTCATGCAGCTTTTACCTTGTTTGACTGTGGTGCTTCGCATTCTTTCATAGCTTTGAGATTTGCTAGTTCTTTGCCTATGTTTGCTGTATTGTTGAATTATCCTTTGGAAGTCCGTACGCCGACTGGTGATCAGTCTTTATGTACTTTGTACATTCCGAGCGTAGAGGTGTCAGTGGCAAGTCAGAACTTGCCAGCTGACTTGATCTTGCTAGATATGACGGAGTTTGATGTCATTCTAGGCATGGATTGGTTATTTGAGTATCATGCTCAAGTTCTATGCAGAGAAGGCAAGGTGGTGTTGTACCCTCCTGATCGTCCGGTTTTGGAGATCAGCCTTGCTTGACCTATTCGAGACAGTCGAATGATTTCATCATTTAAAGTTCAGAAATATCTGCGGAATGGGGGTACTGCCTTCTTGGTCAGTATCACCCCAGTTGAATCAGGGTTAACCCTTATCGAGGATCTTGAGGTAGTTCGAGAGTTCCCCGATGTGTTTCCTGAGGAACTGCTGTGATCATCGCAAAATTTTTCCTCTCTTTATAGGTTTCTCTCTTTTCCTTCTCTTTCCCTTTTCTAACCTCTATTTTCCTCCTTTTTGAAGGGAGAAAAACAAAAGAAAGAAAAGAAAGAGAGAAGAGAAAAGAAAGAAAGAAAGAGAAAAGGGGAACTGTTTTGCGCGGTCTCACTTGACCTTAATTTGAAAACATTTAGAAATTTAACTCGCCTCCGTTTTGAAAATTCGCGGGAAAATGGAGAGACGGGATTCGCTCATCGGTACGAGGTTCGACCGTTCCTGGCGCCTTTACCAGGGGTAATCGAACCAAGGATCGAATCTATGCCTTTTGCTTTGCCTAAATATAATCTAAGAATTTATTCTAACTCCAAATGCACAAAGAACCATGCTTGTGTAAATGCAAAAATGTATGCTCCTTTTGAAAATTGATTTGGAAATTTCCAAGTATTCTGAGATGAACTTGGGAGGGAAGTGGAGGAATGATTGAATCTAACTTAGAACTTGGGATAGATCAGAGAAGTTCTAAGTTTTTGAAGTAAATCAGGATTTGGAAAAATAAATGAGAAAGAATGACTTGAAGTTTTGAAATGAAAGGAAATGAAGTTTCAAAGTCAAAATCGACTTTGAATTTTGGATTTTGGATTTAGAAAAGGAAATGAATACTTGAGATGGAATTGAATTTGGATTTTGAAGTTTGGAATGATCTGAGATAATCAAATGGTATTTAAGAATGGAAGTGGATTTAGGGAGTTCAGATGAGATCTGAAAAATGGAATTTGGATTAGAATTGGGAATGAAATTGGATCTAAAGATGGATTTAAGGTCTGAGATCTGAGATTCGAGATAAAATTGGGTTCTGGATCCTAAGATGGATTTGGATCAGAAGTCTAAGATCCAACATGTGATGGAATTCTGGATCCTAAAAATAGAACTGGATCTGAAGTCTGAGATCCAAAATTGAAACTGGATTCTGGATTTTAAGATGGATTTTGGATCTGAAGTCTAAGATCCAAAGTGGAATTGGATTCTGGATCCTAAGATGGATTTGGATCTGAAGTCTGAGATCCAATGTAGAATTATATTCTGGATCCTAGAATGGAAACTTGGACCTGAAGTCTAAGATCCAAAGTGAAATTGATTCTGGATCCTATAGATAAATTGGATCTGGAGTCTGAGATCCAATATGAGTGTTGAATTTTGGATCTTAAAATGGATTTGGAGTTGAAAAGAGGAATCAAGAATTTCTAAGTCTGATTTGAATTTGGGAAAAGGAATTTTTTAGAAAATTTGAATTTTGAGTATATAGATGAATCCCAAAGTCAATTTAGACTTGGGACTTGAAGCTTGAAATGAATCAAGAATCTCAAAGTTAAATTGAACTTTGAGTTTGATTGGAGTCTTTTGAAAATGAATTTGAAATTTCAAAGTAAAATTGAGCTTTGAAAATGAATTTGAATTTGGAAATCTTGAATATGAAATGAAATTGAAATCTCAAAGTTAAATTGGACTCTGAGATGGAAAATGAAATAGAATTTGAAAAAGATGAATAGGATTGAAGATTGATTGAAGAAGATATTTACATCACTTGGAGTTTTGAAAAACTAATTTTGAAAATATGATGCAGTTCTATCCTAAATGATGAATGAATTTAAAGGATTTTGAAATTGGATTTTGAAAAGCTATCTCATTCTTTGGATGAATTAAAATAAGATTGAAGATATAATACATCCTTGACTATGGTCATTGAATGTATTATATAATAATCTATATTTAAATTCAGGTGAAGAATAAAACACATTTGGTGCTTTTATAGAATTTAAAATGAAATTAACTCTCAATATACCCTGACTATGGCCATTGGTATATATTTTGAATTAATTTTAAGTTAAATTCTAATAAAAGAAGATATTTAAGGAAAATATGATGAATTTTGAAAACGGATACATTATGGGTCCAGTGTTGTTTCGTAAAAGATAAAAATCCTAAGTTTTGTCCATACCCTGACTATGGCCATTGATATGGATCATCAACTTAGGATTGATTTACCTCTTACGAAATGGTGCACGTGCCATTCGTGTTTCACCATTGTGAGATTTTGAGAAATAAAAGAAAGAAAAAAAAATGAGTAATTCATGATATCTACAATGCTCATTCATTCTATCTAAAACTGGAAATGTAAATTCTCATTAAGGCCTAACTTATTACAGTAATCAAACTTGAAAATATAATTCCCAAGTAATGTTGTTGTTTTTTTTTTTTTTTACATATTCCCTTGGTTAGAAAACGTGCACCTATATTTATATATGTATATATATATATATATATATAGGCAATGCCATGAAGGTCTATATGCAACGAATGAAGGCAAGGGCCAGGATGGTTTAAGGTGAACCATCGTGGAATATAATGGCCATAGTAGTTCATGATGAACCACTATGAGGAAAAAAAGAATGTGACTATAGTTGTTCTTGATGAGCTACTATAGCAGAAACCGATCATAATGGTTCATTGTGAACCTTTATAAGGAAAAGAATGACAGTGATGATGATTCTAGATGAACTATTATAACAAAGAAAAGCCACAGTGGTTCCTTGAAAAATACTGTAAAAGAATGACAATTATGATAATTCTAGATGAACTATCATAACTAAGAAAAAGCTACAGTGATTTCTTGAAAAACACTGTAAAAAGAAAGGCAGTTATGATAGTTCTAGATAACTATCATGACTAAGAAAAGCCACAGTGGTTCCTTGGGAACCACTGTAAAAGAATGATGGTTATGATAGTTCTAGATGAACTATCATAACTAAGGAAAAGCCACAGTGGTTCCTTGGGAACCACTGTAAAAGAATGATGGTTATGATAGTTCTAGATGAACTATCATAACTAAGAAAAAGCTACATTGGTTCCTTGGGAACCACTGTAAGAGAAAGGCAGTTATGATAGTTCTAGATAACTATCATAACTAAGAAAAAGCCACAGTGGTTCCTTGGGAACCACTGTAAAAGAAAGATGGTTATGATAGTTCTAGATGAACTATCATAACTAAGAAAAAGCCACAGTGATTCCTTGGGAACCACTGTGAGAAGAGAAAGAAAGAAAAGAACCGAAATGCAACAAGCAGTGCATACCCTATAGGTGCAATGGGCAGCTGGATAGCATTGACAACAAGATGGTAGTAAAGGAGTTTATCGAACAACTCATGTAAGAAGGAAAAAAAATGAGATAAGATGCTGTAGTGGGAAGAAAAAAATGTGAACTACTGCCGTAAACCGAGAATTGAGTTATCAGCTGTATATACAATAAAACATGGGTTGTTGTGACAAACAGGAATTGATGTAATGAAAGGATTTAATCATATAAGAGAAATACACCTGCAGACATTTTCTTAAAAAAAAAAAAAAAAAGAAATTTGAAGCACTACACACAGATTAACCATCTTACCTTTTGGGTTGTAAGCTTAAACTGGATATGATAAAACCTGCAAAATAATGAAGTGTGAGTACAGTGAAATACAGTAAGATGTGGGTGATGAATTGAAAACACCTGTACGATGCACAGTCTTTTGTTACAACATGTAATATATATGGAACACCAGCTAAAAAAAAAAAAACTATGTAACCACTGGAGTGGTGACTTTTAATTTCTGAGGCAGAAATGGTGGTTGTCGTAAGCTATGCAAAAAGGGGTGAACAACATGATTTGTTGTATTGGGTATACAGGGCCTTAACATTATCAGATGATGCAATACCTAACAATGCTGTGAACGGGGTACTACAGCAACAGCGATAATACAGGTGGTATGACTAGGCTGTGGGGTATCATTGCCAGTGATAGTGATGAACTGTGCTAGTGTACAGATGGAAGGCAATGGGTGTAACTACTGTTATAATTACAACATATTATGTAATAACTGTGAGTGGAGTGCAACAGAGCATGTGAAGCAATGTGGATGTAACGAAAGTTGAAGTAACTGGGGTAAATGTGGGAAGCTGCAGAAGTCGGCTGGTGACAGCAAGTGAAGATCATTAGTGTGTAATGATCTGGTAATCACAAGTGTAACAAAAGATGAATGTACGTGTATATATGAGGTGACTTATGCTGTGAAGACAGTAAACGAAATATGACCATCGTAGTTCTGCAAACACACTCAGGAGATCAGAAAAAGCAAATTTGACTTCAAAGGCAGTAGCATTAAACTTCATAGTAAGGTTCGAGTTAAGAAATTCAGCAACCCATTTCTGAACTAGCAGCATCTTATCATGAATATTCTTTGTACGTAATGGTCATTGAATTTTCTTTTACCATCTGAAGATACGCTCTCTCACTTGGAGATATTAGAACAGACGAGGATTTACTCCATGGTCAAACTGGCTGCTAACAACTGATAATAATCAACCTGTAATGGCAGCTAATGCATAGATTTTCAAGGACAGGATCCACGAGAACAAGCAAACTTATTTCCCAATCGAAACCAGATTGCTACCAATATAGATTAAACATGGGTTATGAGAAGCTTAAGCAACTTAACATCAACATTATCACTTGAAACCATCTAATCTTGAATAGATCTGGAATTCTGGCATAGCCCAACAGGTTCGAATCATCGAATTACAGGTAATAACACTCAGAGATACTTGTTTGCAGAAACAGACTAAATGTAAAAGTAGTCGGTTCTTCGGAAATGCTGGAAATCAATGCACCATCATCAGAGATACTTATGAAAATGGTATCAAATGAAATTTTACTACCTTCTCTCTCATTCTCTTTGGATACTGGCGCTTAACGAATGCTAGAATTGACAGGAATTCAGCATAAGAAGCTATGGGATTATATTTTCATAACCAGCACACGATGAAACATAAACAAAATCAGATTGATTCTGAGCATTCGTGTGATAAAAAAAAATGCATGAGAAAATAGTCAGAGCAAAGGGATCACGCCCAAATGGAGGAATTATAATAAACAAGGTAAATCGGCAGGAACGACTGATAAAACGAATCAATATAATGATTATGGACAATGGAATTCAGTAATAATGATAAATAAATGAACAGAAGCATATGGCTGATAGATAACATATGATACGAGGTGCTTCGCAAAAAAAAAAAAAAACTTGAAAACCATGAAAACTCGATAAGAAGACTGTATTTCGTAGGGAAAACATGAGGTCGACTGATAACCTCTGCAGAGTGAATCTGACCCGAGACTGGATCATATCGAACACCATTATAGAGGTTGTTCCCAAGGTGAAACCTAGGTGAATCGTGAATTGGAATGCAATAAGGTAACGAAATATACGTAAAATAGAAGAAATAAGTGTTGGAACGGGATGGTTCCTTTGTTATTGCATAGGGGAGAGATTGGCATTGCTATAAGCAACCCAACACAGCTCCAGGGTGCGTTAATGGAGGTTAAAGCCTGGAAAAATTGAAAGAGAAATCATAAAAGCAAAAAGAAAAAGAAAAGAAAAAAAAGAAAAAAAATGAGATAAATACTGAAATGAAATTGAAATTCGGGAAAAGCAAATGAATCGACGATGCCATTGCGAGGCATCGTCGGTCATTAATATGTAAGGAAGGATGAAAAATCCAAAATCTACAGAAATAAACTACTGGAAATCTAAACGTAGATGAAGAATTACCTCTGTTTTGCTGGGTCTTTAAAGGAGGGAGTCACGCTCTTCTCTTCTATTATGGAGGTCTTCTGCCCCTGGAGTAAAAGAGATGATCTGGAGGAAGAGGGCGATCAGCGAAAGATGGATGAGGTGCGCCACCAAAAAAAAATCGGATCCCCTTCTCTCCTTCGTTGTTGTCTTTATATAGAGAGAGGAGAAGAAACGAGAAGGGGAATCTGTTGGGGAAGGCTCGAGAAGGAGGAGGTTAGGGATCAATGGTTGGAGAAGGAGGGCGTTGCAGATGGACGAAGGGTGGAGGCTGTCAGTGGATGTCGCGCATGGGGCTGGCCGGGGGAAGCTTCGTGAAGGTGGGGGAAGTTGAAGATGATGTTGGCAATCAAGGGTTGCCCTGAAGCAGAAGGGGGATGAGCGGTTAATGGAAACGGGGCGTGCGAAGCCGTTGCAGATGAAGGGCGAATAGAGGCCATGGGGGTTTCGAGAGGGGGTCTCGCACATGGGGGAGGCTTGGTGATGGCGGGATGGAGAGAGTGGCTGAGGGAGGAAAGCGAGTTAGGGTTTTCAAAAACCCTAACTCGACCCTCAAACCTCAAAATTTAGTTTTTCCAAAAACAGGCCTCCTTTTCAGGTTTTTCTAAAAAGATGGTTAAAGGTGAGTTTTTCGGCAAAAATCTTCAAAAATCGCGTGTAGTTTTTCCTAATTTCTTTGGTTTTTTGCATGATTTTTCCATTTTTTTTTTGTATTTTTAGAATAAAATCCTAAAGTTTGTAAGAAAACAAGGATTAAAACTAATTTTTTTGTATTTTTTCATTTTTTTGTATTTTTGTAATAGAAAAACTAAGATTTAAGGTTTTAACACTAAATTTTTGTATTTTTCTAAGGAATGTTTAAAAATGTTTTCTCAAGAATTTCGGGCCATCTTGGGGAAAATTTCTTCAGAAAAGGGGTTTGGATCCAGGTTTTGAGGAAATGTTTGAGTTTTAAACCTCGAATCGAGAAATACAACTTGATGGATCCAAACGGATACCGGACGAAGTGTCTGAGCTTTTCAAAAGATTATTTTGGTAATTTTGAGAATTTAATTTAAAATTGGATAATGAAGCTCAGATTTGGATTTTGATAATGGATCCGGATCCGAAACTGAGTCAGATATGGAAAATGAATTTGATTTCAACCAAATTTTGAGAAACAAAAGGGGATTTAGCTTTAAAACTGACTCAATTATCCAGAAAATGGGGACAAAAGGCAGAAAGGGGATGTTTACAACATTTTGACAAATTTGGGGTGTTCACAGATGCCCCTCTTTGCTACTAAGCCGGTTGAAAGCCGAGCTTAGTGGCAAAGAAACACTCCAAATTTTGAAAAATGCCCCAGTCAGCTGATCCGAGCTGGGTGTGGAAGAATTATTTTAAAAATACGGCTTCCTGGGCCTGAAACCTTATCTCGAATGGTCCCGGGGGGATGAAATCCTCGACAATGATACGACTGAATGATAGGAGGGAGGAAATCGTGATGGGACTTTGGGCGAAGATCTCGAAATGGTGAAAGATAAGGATTTTGTTCAAGTCTCATCGGTGAGACAAGATCAGCTCTTTGGAATGACTCAGGTTTAGCCCTTAACCTGGATGGGACGAAGATAGACCAAGATAAATTGGATGAGGAAGGAATATAGGCAGACCTCGATGGGACATTTTTGAGAAAAATGCCTCATGAGATGAGACTTCAAAGACGATCCTTTCCTGGATGGATGTACAAAGAGCACGGATTCCTTTGCGGGGAAAATCAGGATGGGACAGGAGGATTGCCTTGTCTGAATGAAGCTCAGGTTTAACCCAAACCTGAAAGGAAGGTACCTCGCGGAGCGAGGTTCAGGCTTTGCCTTTATCCTGAGAGGGACGACCATACGGAATCTTTGAGTGAAGAAACCGTGATGGGACAACAGATGCATCGCTGAAGCGAGATTCAGGTTTAACCCTTGACCTGAGTGGGAGATGATGCGGAATCTTCGAATGAAGAAACCGTGATGGGACTAGAAAGGACATCTAGTCGGAAAAATGGGACTCAGGTTTAACCCTAACCTGAACGGAAGGTACCTCGTGAAGTGAGGTTCAGGCTTAACCCTTAACCTGAAAGGGACGATGATACGGAATCCTCGGATGAAGAAACCATGATGGGGCCTTCGGAATTTGGACGAACAAATCCAGAAGGGGTTTGCAAATAGAGAAAAACAAGGGGTTCCCTAAAGCTTGGAAAAGGGATGATCTTGGGCGCCTCATTGCTGAGACTAAAAATCAGCTTTCTAAAACAGACGACGTCTCGCAGAAGGTTTGGGTGGTGCCTCGAGGAGCGAGGCAACAGGTTTAATCCTTAGCCTGAATGGATACAGAATCCTCGAGGAGCGAGGAAAACTGTGATGGGCCTCTAGACTTTGCACAACAAGTCCAAGAGGGGTTTTGCAAAAGGATGAAAATGGGGGTCCCTAAAGCTTGAAAAGGGATTGTTCTTGGGCGCCTCATTGCTGAGACTGAAAATGGCTTTTGACAATAACAGACCTTTTGCAAAAGTTCAGGTTTAACCCTTATTCTGAGCGGGTACTGTCCATGGCGGGCAGTGGGGAACACAGGGAAGTGTGCGAATCTGAGAGCGCTCAGTTCAGACGGAAGGAAAGGACTTTTCACTCCTAAGGAGGGATGACGTCAGGATACGTCAAAACGATCTCAAGTTCACACTTCATGTTGGGATAATTAGAAAATATTGCCAATAAAATGCCAAAAAATTATAGTTGATTCAGAATGATTGAATTGTGCTCATGTGTGAAGATATCACCTCTTTCTACCTAGAGTATTAGCTTCAATTGGGCTAACTCTGTAGGTTTTGAGATCTAAAATTCAAATTTGTTGCTGTTGAGTTTCCTCAAGGAAGATATCAATTTCCCTAATATGAAAAGAAGAGGAAACATTTTTGGCTTCATAAAAGCAATTAAGTGAAAAGACATTGATAAAGAATTTCACATAGATAAAGATGATTCTTGACAGTTTCGGGCAGTTTGATATCCTGGGCATTTCCCATGATGATCTGTTTGCACTCTTTTTGAACCATGGATCTTTTCTGGGTTCTTTTACATCCTCCTTCATTTTGGAGATGTCCTGACTTTTCTCTCTTTTTCGAGGAAGGGTACGTCACAAACTCTTTCATCTTGGAGATGATCCGATCCTTCTTTTTCTTTCTCGGGAACTATGACATTGGTCCTTGGGTTGAAATCTCTAAATGATAGCAGAAATCAAATATCTTTTAGGGTTTGTCGGTAGGTCTATCGCATCCACCTTCATCTCGACGGTGATCCGAACTTTCCCTGGAAGGATCTGTCGCAAACTCCGTCATCTTGGAGATGTTTCAAATCTTCTTTGGCCCCGGGGGTCCACTCGCTTAATTCGCCTTCATCTTGACGACAATTGAGAGATCCCTTTTGCGGATATTTGATTGCAGCTTAACCTGGATGACTGAGGATATATGGATTGGGTAGGTTCTTTTTACTGCCCAGGATATTTCCACTGTCTTACTGCAAAAGAATACTCTTTAAGCATGCGCCATAGCTATGATCAATATCAGCTCACTCATGGCTTTTCAACATCATTGAATTTTCCTCTGCCGATCGTATCGAAGATTTTTCTTCATCCTCTAGGTTGACCAACAGAATAAGCTTGAATTTAGCTCTTATTTTGCAAGAGTCTAGCTCTTTTGAAAATGATACTGAAGGTAGCTTGAGATAATTCTTTTGTGCGATGAAAATTTTGAGATCAATAATGACTTTTGATAGCAAATTGGCAACGTATTCTAAAAAAACCTTGACGAAGGTCGCTTGACATCGAGCCGACACATCCATGACAAAATTCTCCTCTCTTTTCCCCAAAAAAAGAGACTCAGGCTTAAGCCCTTACCTGAATGGGAAGTTGGAAATACTCCTCTCTTCCCTGAAAGAGGAGGTGTTTGCAAAACGGAACTTTCGAAGAGAAATTAAGTTTTCGTCAAAACTCCCTATTTCTAGGCTTCTCTTATGGAAAGATGGCCGAAAAACAAAGTTGAGAAAGTATCACAGAGGAACGAGTCCATCACACTCTCCCTAGAAGAGGGTCCTTTGTGAAGGGGTTGGCCAAAGATGATAAAACAGGGGCCACAAAAGAAACGAGCTTCCGTCAAAGCCCTCCCTAGCAAAAGGGTTCTCCTGTGTAAAGTTGGTTGTTTTGCAAACTGTTCACGAAGAAAACGAGTCCCTTCAAACTCTCCCTGGAAGAGGGTTCTTGCGAACGGAATATGGTTGCATGCGAAAGGAACGAGCTCCCTCGAACTCTCCCTGAAGAGGGTCCTTCGCAAGAGAAAAAGATTGATTTTTGATAAAATGATGACCTGAAGGTCGAAATTGAGAATTTATAGTTTGAAATGATGATGCTTGGTTAGCACAAAGACTGAACCTGGAGGGCTAACTGATTAGTCAGCCAAACACTAGCACGAGCGCTAGATGTGCCAGCACGAGCACTGGATTTCGAAAAAAAATGCCCCAGTACGAGCGCAGAGTTTTCGAAAATGCACATCAGTACGAGCACTGGGTTTTCGAAATGCTCACCAGTACGAGCACTGGCTTTTTCAGAAGGAGGATTTGAAAAATGAGACCGACATTCGAAGATATTTGAGAATTGAGCGAAAGTGATTGTCGGTGTTTCAGGATTATCCTTTATCCTGAAGGGGAAATGATGAGTGATGAGCGAAAACTCGAATTCACAATAACTTGTCCAATACGAGCATTGGATTCAAAGGAAGTTCAAGTCGGAACTTGAAACTTCAAAAATAAGAATACATAAAAAGAGAAATCCGAGTCGGAACCCAGTTTTTTAAATATAAGAGAATGAATGAGAATTGAATTCAGAAACTCGCATTCTCAACACAACAATTTGTCCAACACGAGCATTGGATCTAAAAGGAAGTTCAAGTCGAAACTTGAGACTTCAGAAATGAGAATATATATAAAAGAAGGAAAATCCGAGTCGGAACCTGGTTTTTAATAAAAGAAAGTGAGAATCGAGTTCGAAAAATCGAATTCTCAAAACAAAGAATTGTCCAACACGAGTGTTGGATTTAAAAGGAAGTTCAAGTCGGAACTTGAGACTTCAAAAATAAGAATATATATATATATATATATATATATATATATATATATATATATATATATATATATATATATATATATATATATATATATAAAGGAAAATCCGAGTCGGAACCCAGTTTTTAATACAAGAAAGAAAGTGAGAATCGGGTTCGAAAACTCGAATTCTCAAAACAAAGAATTATCCAACACGAGCGTTGGATTTAAAAGGAATTTCAAGTCGGAACTTGAAACTTCAAAAATGAGAATATACAAGAAGGAAGACCCGAGTCGGAACCCGGTTTTTTTAAATACAAGCAAGGAAGTGAGAATCGGGTTTGAAAAACTTGAATTCTCAAAACAAAGAATTGTCCAACACGAGCGTTGGATTCAAAAGGAAGTTCAAGTCGGAACTTGAAACTTCAAAAATGAGAATATACAATAAGAAAAATCCGAATCGAAACCCAGATGAAAAAGGAGATAATTCCTATCCAGGAGTTGGATTGAAAGGATTGACAAAAAGCGTGAATAGGTTCCGCCGATTACAAAGATTTATTCAAGATTTTTGACCTAAGATGGTCTGAATTTTGATGACTTCAGGATTTTTCCTTTATCCTGGAGGAGAATGAATAAAAGATTAATATGAATTGAAGAGTTTATGGGAAGTAGTTTAGGTTTTATCCCTTAACCTGAAAGGGATATAAAATAAAAGATCGATAAAATTTAAAAGTTTGATAAAAACTTGATAAAAACTTGATAAAAACTTGACAAAATGATAAAAATAGATAACAAATTGATGATAATTCAATTAAATCGGAAAATGAAATAGATGCAAAAAATAAAAATAGATTAACTGACAAGTTTTTCAGAGAAAAAAAAAAGTTCGCCTAATCCTGCCTGCATATGACGAAGGAAGACATGTATAGATCAAAAATAAAATGCCCCAGTATCAGGGAGAAGATGTGAGAATTTAATAAAAAATTGTCGCTTTATTGAGAGAGATTTTTGAAGAGTACAAAAGGCTAGGAATTTAAGTGTAAAATCTCTTCAAATGTAAAGCATTAATAGGATCTGGCAATTCCGCTCCATCTGCATTGATCAGACGATAGGAATTACAAGGCAATGCTTCCTTAACCACACAAGGACCTTCCTAATTGGGTGACCACTTGCCCTTCGGCCGATGCTTGAGATGAGCTGTCGATCTGAGCACAAGATCATTAACTCGAAACCTTCTCTCAATGACTGACTTGGCGTAGTGTCTAGCTATCCTCTGACGATAGGCTTGAGCGTGCTATGCTGCCTTGAGTCTTTTCTCGTCTAAAAGATCAAGTTGTACCAATCTCTGCTGTTGATACTGATCAAGTGGAAGTTCAATGAGCGACGCAAACTTGAGTGCGGGCTTCTGAACATGTAGAGGTAACACCACCTCCGTCCCATAAACGAGCTCGGAAGGCGTAGCATTGGTTGGGGTCCGAATGGTGGTTCGGTATGCCCAGAGTGCATCGTGCATCTTCTCGTGCCAATCACGGCCTGTTTCCACTGTTCTTTTCAGGATGCGGATCAAAATCTTGTTGGTGGCCTCAGCCTGGCCATTCCCTTGGGGATAGTAAGGAGCTGAGAAGTGGTGATGAATCCCGAACTTCGAGCAGAAGGTCTTCATCTTCTCATTCTTGAAATGGCTGCCATTATCTGACACAATGTCATGTGGGACGCCGAAGCGACAGAGAAGATTTTTATGAATAAATGAAACTACATGCCGGCCTTCTACTGTTCGCAGAGTTACAACCTCGACCCATTTGGTGAAGTATTCTGTAGCCGCGAGGAAGTATTTGTGGCCATTAGATGCAGAAGGAGTGATTGGACCCACCACGTCGAAGGCCCACATTGAAAAGGGCCAATGAGAGACCACTGACTCCAAGTATGCGGCTGGCGCATGAATGGAAGGTGCGTGCATTTGACACTTGACGCATTTCCTTACAAATTGATGGCAATCTTGCTGCATGGTTTTCCAGTAATATCCTGCGCGGATAATTTGCTTGACGAGTGTTTGGTGGCCGACGTGGCCACCACAAACTCCTTTGTGCGCCTCTTGGATAACTTCCATGGCTTCATCCTTGTCTAAGCATCTGGCATACTCAGAACTGAACCCACGACGGTAGAGAGTATTGGCAAGGATAAAATAGCGGACTGACATGCGTTGAATTGCATGTTGTTCCTTTCTTGGCATTTCTGCTGGAAACTCACCGGTTTCAATAAAGCTTTTGATGTCTTGATACCAAGGCTTTTCCTTCTGAGCGGCCTGGTTCACTTGCTCAACTGGAATGTAGGCAGGTTGATCAAGTCTGCCGATTTCAAAGGAACGACAGGATTCACTGTCTTTGAAAGACAAAATAGAGCCTAAGCAGGCTAAACCATCGGCTATGTGATTGTATTCCCTCTTGACATGATTGAGCTGAAATTCTTCAAAGTTGCCTATGAGAGCTAAGGCAATCTTTTGATAAGGGATTAACTTTGAATCCTTGACTTGCCATTCAGCATTAACTTGGCTGATAACAAGTAATGAGTCGCCGAAGGCGTGTACTCTCTTGACATCAAAGCTTTGCAAAATTTTGAGGCCTTGTATTAGAGCTTCATACTCAGCCATGTTGTGGGTACATTGGAAATTGAGCTTGAGGTAATAGGGGAGCATCTCCTTTTCAGGAGTGATTAACAAGATCCCAATTCCTATACCAGACATATTTCTGGCTCCATCAAAGAATAGAGTCCAGAGTGGAGATTCCTGAATACTGCAAATGCGATCGTCAGGAAAATCGTCTTCTGCTTTGATCTCTTCTGTCAACGGGAAATCTGCTAACTGATCTGCGATGGACTGACCCTTGACCGATTTCTGAGAAACGTACTCCAGATCATACTGCATCAGGAGGACTTGCCATTTCGCAATCCATCCTGTAAGGAACGGCTGCTCAAGGATGTATTTGAGAGAGTTGAGTCTCGACAGGATCTTGACTTCTGATGCCATTAGATAATGTCTCAGTTTCTGACACATCCATACTAAGGCTAGACATGTTTTCTCCATCTGAGAATATCTCTTTTCATAATCGATGAAAGTCTTGCTGATGTAGTAGATGGCATGCTCTATCCGGCTGCCTTCCTCATACTGCGCAAGAAATCCGCCACAAGCATTGTGGTTGACAGAAATATACAAGAGCAGCGGCTTTCCAAGTTCAGGTGGCTTCAGAACTGGTGGATTGAGAAGATATTGCTTGATGCGCTCAAATGAGAGCTGGCATTCTGATCCCCATTCAAATTTCACTTCTTTTCTTAGCAAGTGATTGAAGGGCTCGCATCTCATGGCCAAATTTGAGATGAAACGTCGAATAGACTGAATGCGCCCCTGAAGGCTCCTTAATTCTTTGAGGTTGGTGGGAGGCGGCATGTCGATGATTGCCTTTGCTTTGGCCGGATCCACCTCTATACCTTTCTTGCTGATCATGTAGCCAAGCAGCTTGCCTGACTCTACCCCGAAGACACATTTCTGCGGATTGAGTCGTAATTTGTAGAGGATAAGTCTTTCAAAGACTTGGCCGAGAGCATCGAGATGGTCCTCTCCTTCTTTAGATTTGACCAGGATGTCATCCACATAGGCATCCATGTTTTTGTGCATCTGGTCATGAAAGATAACTGCCATTGCTCTCTGATAGGTTGCCCCCGCGTTTTTGAGTCCAAACGGCATGACTGTATAGCAAAAGGTACCCCAAGGCGTGGTGAAGGAAGTCTTGGATTGGTCACGAGCGGCCAACTTGATTTGATTGTAGCCTGAGTATCCATCCATGAAGGAGAACATGGCATGGCCTGCCGTGCTATCGATCAGAAGATCGATGTTGGGGAGTGGATAATCATCCTTCGGGGTTGCCTTGTTTAGATCTCGGAAATCGATGCAGATTCGAACTTTGCCATTCTTTTTGGAGACTGCCACAATGTTCGCCAACCAATCTGGGTATTCGATGGTCCGAGTGAACCCTGCTTTTAACAGCTCTTCAAGTCCTTCTTTAACTTGCAGTGCTACTCGAGGATCCATCTTTCTGAGTTTCTGCTTGATTGGTTTGCAATCTGGCTTCAACACAAGGCGATGCTCGACTAACTTGGAGTCTAAACCTGGCATATCCTCATAAGTCCAAGCGAAGACTTCCTGATGCTGTTTGAGGAAGTAGATGAGTCTCTCCTTCTCATCTAAACTTAGACTGGAACCAATTTTGAGGATTCTTGGATCATCTTCTGAACCAATATTGACATCCTCGGTTGGATCCTGAACCAATGGCGATGGTTCATCCTGCTTCTGAATGCTGGTAAATCTTGAATCGTTGAGTCGAATTCTGCCAACTCCTCAATCCGCTCTGCCATTTTGCTGACTTCTGCCCCTGCCTTCGCTTTGTATGCTTTGGCTGGTTTATTTTGAAAAAGGTTGGCATTGATAACGAGCTTTTTGAATGATTTAGGAGCCATGATCACGGCAATCCTGTAAGTGAAAAGGAGGCTTTTGAGAAAAAGGGGAAATATCTGAAAAATAGCCTTTTGTACAGGGATAGAGAATGTCAACATAGATAAGGATATAAGCAAAGAATTTGTGTACACCAAGATGAACAGAGCAAACAAACTTTTCATAGATTAAGTAAACTTTGATATTTACAAGCGACTGTTTGAGACAAGGAAAGAAATTGGGGCGGATCTTGCCCTTACAAGATGACAAAAAGGAAAGAGAACAGAAAACACTGGCATTGTCTTCATTACTGAGCTCCCTTGACGAAGATGGTCTTTCTGCCGGATGACTGACCTGTGAAACCCAAGCCTGTGCCGGTGACATGCTGAATAGGGATGATCGGCTCCAGGATGTCGTCTTCATCTTTGCCTAGGCCCCTGAAAGGCTGATATTCGTGCTTCATTAGGAGGTCAAATCCTTTCCTTGATTTTGAGAATCGAGGAAACAGAGGGTGATCTTTAAATGAGGTGTAGTCGAGGCGTCCTCCCAGCTTGAAGAAGCGAGGTCTCTGCCACTGAACAACTGCGGTGACATTTTCTATCGGCTGGATTTCTTTCAAGTTTAACATATCCAGACTTTCACTCAGATCAATCTCTTCGGCTTCCCGGATGCTTGGGATGTCGACAGTGAAAGTAGGACGGGGAATCATCGGCTGCGGGAGTCGTTCTTCCGGATCCTCTCCTAGGACCGTAGTGATCATGCCCCCCCTCGACCATTTGATGCACTGGTGCAAGGTTGATGGGACTGCATTGGCATTGTGGATCCAAGTGCGTCCGAGTAGTAGATTGTATGTAGGTGGCACATTCACTACATGGAAGAGTACAGTATGCACCGAATAGTTGATGAAGATTTCAAGAAATATCTTCCCCTTGGCTGTCTGTCCATGGTTATCAAAACCGTAGATAGTGATCGGATCTGGGGTGTATTCTTCTTCTTTTAGGCCCAATGCCTTGGTTGTCATCTCTGGACAGATATTGAGGCTGCTACCTCCATCAACGAGTACATGAGGGACTGTCATGCCCCTGGTCCGCACTACTATATATAAAGCGTTGTTGTGAAACGAATGAGGCTTTGGCAAATCCTCATCAGAAAAAGTGATTGGTGCATTCGTCATGGCCTGATTGACAATCTGAGTCATATCTTGCGGGGTCGTGCTAGGCTTGACTTTGATCTTTCTAAGAAGATCTTCTAGCACTTGTTGGTGCTCAGATGAAGCGTGGGTCAGGTCCAGGATAGAGATGCTGGACAATGCAGTAATCGGCTTCTGAACTGACCCTGAAGCCTCTTCCCTCTTCGAAGCTGCCTTGATAAAGCGCTTCGGGATCCTGGGGACTACTTTGGCAGTTCCTGTTGCTGCCTTTGTTGATTCATTGGAAAATGGGGTGACATCCGCCCTCTTGACGGATGACTGTGCCTGGCGAAGGACTAGGACCTGATGTTGATCCTGAATGTCCTGCCTAGAACATGGTTGGATACTGTCTTGCAAAGAGAATGCTTGCTCTGAGATGACCGAAGTTGAATGCTTAGGGAACGGTTTGGACAAGACTTCTCGCTGCTGCTCATCCTCGTCCTCAATTAACATGTTCTTGTCAATACAATCTTGAATGACGTTTTTGAGGACAAAACAATGCTCGGTGTCATGTCTGACAGTCCGATGGAACTTGCAAAATTTATCAGTCCATTTACCCATAGCGACGGGAGGATCGGCCACCTTGGGAAGTTTGATCATCCCTTTCGACATCATATATTCTAAGATGTCTTCGCGGGACTGCTCTAATGCTGAAAATTCCCGATCATAACTCCAACCTTCGTGCTTCGGCTTTTCTGGCTGCTTCGCTTCTGGCTGGGGCGCTGGCTGGATGGGCTTAACAAATTTTCCTTTCTGGGCTGCCGAGTTTGTCCTTTCGGCCCTGGGATGCCCTGAGTTCTTGCTGTGGCCTTTCTTGCTTTTCTTTTTGCCGGAACCGCTGCTGCCCTGATCTGTCAATCCTGCGGCATAGGCGACGTGCGCCTTTTTCTTTTGATCAGGATTTCCTCTGACAAAAGGATATCTTTCGTATAGACCATTGTCCAGGCCGGTCTCGAGCCACTCGGCTCTCTCAATTAATTTGATAAATGACTTGGCCGGCGAAGTGGAAATGAGGTTCCTCAAAGGCTGAGCGAAATTATTCAGAATAATTTGCAGGGCGTGCTCCTCCGGGATTGGAACCTTCATTCTGTTACAGGTGCTTCTTCACCTGTGGATGAATTCACTGGCTTTCTCATTCTCCATCTGTTTTAAATTGTACAGATGATTGAGGGTTGGTGAGGCTTCAACATTAAACATGAAGCGCTCAATGAACAAGTTGACAACTTTATCGAACTCTCGTAGTTCGATAGGATTAATGTGGTCTGCATACCACCTGGCCGCTACCCCTTCAAGGCTGCGAGGAAAGCATATGAATAATGCCCGATTATCTTTTCTGAAGCGGCCGCACTCGGCATAAAAGGTGGCCAAATGAGCCTTGGGGTTACTGGTTCCATCGAATTTAAGGAACTTTCGAGGGAGATTCTCTAGATTGTCATCCCCGTCCAGACCATGGTAAAAATCTTCACCGGAGTAGGTCTGCTTGCCTTTGCTTTTAGCTTGAATATCCTTGATAGCCTTATTCATTTCTTTCATCTGCTCTTGCATCGGGTCATTAACCGGAACGGGCTTGTTGATTGATTCGGGCTCTACAGTGGCCTTTGCAAACTGCGGTGGAGGATTCTGATAGACAAGCTACTCTTCTTCTTCTGATTCCTCAACTGATTCTGTTTCTTCAGAAGTGGTGTCGGGCTGTACTTGCTTCCTAACAATCCTGACTGGCTTCTTTACGGCCTTTTTCTTTGGCTTGCTCTTCGGAACGGCTTCTTTTTTACTGGCCTCGGCCTGCTCAGCCATCATTTTGGTCATCATTCTTTTAAACAGGTTATACATGGCTGGATCGATATCATCTGTTTGATTCTGATTTTGTCCTCTGACCGATTTTGGAGAATCCATCCCTTCGGCCTCGCTATCGCTGTATTGAGGAACTGTTTCTTTTCCTGCCCTTGTTACGACCATTTTGCCAATGCCAGTGATTCCTGTTAAATATTGTGAAAAGAATGATTAGGGTTCGGAGGAAATTTTTGAAAATGTGATTTCTTTTAGAAAAGGCATGAGGGAAGGAATTGGCAAATTTTTGCAATGATTGCGTCATCCTTTTATGGTGACAAAATGCACCTTATGACCTAGGCGAGAATAGACAAAAAGGAGTCTCATTGTTGGGGATGAATCCATAACCATATAACATAAAATAAGATTCGGCAAAAAGGCTTTTTATCAGAATAAAAGCTTGCATTTTCATTGATGACGAAATTTTAAATACAAAGAGAAGGTGGGCAGACAGTTTGCCACCATTCTCGATACTCTGATGATACATTAGGACCAGGAAATATAGACAAAGGAATAAAGGAGTCCCAAGTGTATTTGGCGACGTGGTATGCTCCAGACCACTGATCTGACCGTAGATCGAACTCTGGCATGCGGCCTGTCGGGAAGCGAGTGTTGGCACGAACCTGCCGCTGCGAAAACTGTCTGAGACATCTCTCTGGCTGATAGTCTACGCAAAAGAACGGGCCGAGCAGTTTGTAACGCTTGTCACGAGCATAGGTGTAGCGAGGAATGGTCTCTCTTCTGTCGAAGAAGTCCCAAACGATTTCCTCCTGATGCAGTTTCTCGATCAAAGCTCGGCACTGAATGGCTAACTTCGGCTGCTTGCTGCTGAATCTGAAAGAGCTGGCTTTTGACGGTACATGCCGTAGGAACCACGACTGCAAGGCATACGTGCATCCTTCCACCAGAATGGTCTCTTCGAGGGCAAATCGAGCTAAACCTCTGTAGAGAAAAGCTAGAGCTGCCATAAAGACTGAAAGCTAACGGGTCTGCTTGCTTCCCCATCTTCGAAAAAGCTGGGCGACTCTGATATCGATGAAATTCTGACCATCCTGAAAGAATGCTAGCCCCACTGTGCATAGGACCATAGCATGTTGGATTCTTTCTTTCGCTGCTCGAGATAAGGTATCGACTTCTTCGTAGGCCCCATATTTGTTGTAGAGTTCGAATAGGTCGATGAACTGGTTTCCGCTGATCTCTGTGAGAGGCCAGGATCTGCTCCCTGTAGCTCTGGCCAATGCTTCTCGAACATCTACTCCTTTGACATTAATCAAAAATTGCTGCTTGACCGGATCATCTGGCTGACCAGCTGGTTCTGGCAATCCCATGATATCATTGAATTCGTCCATTAGCATAGTCATCTCTCCCCACGGAAACCAAAACGTGCAGGTACGCGGATTCCATCGCTCTGCCATAGCTTGAATCAGACTGCCGTTGATGGTTCGCTTGCCAACTGCCGATGCCATCTCCAATCCACAATCATCCAAGTGGTCTGGGAACATACGCGAGAAGGCGGTGAACCAAGAATAGTACCACCGAGGGAAGAAGGTACGAGACTGAATGACCCAATGATCTGGGGTTCCATCCCTTACTTGATAGAAGACATGATCCCAAGGAAAGATAGCATCGGGAGATTCGGATGCCATCGGAGTGATACTGAGGCAAAAAGAGGAAGAGAGTCAGATAGAATGCAGGACTTACGGATAGACTTTTCGATGAAAGAAGGGGACAAACATTAATCCTAGAAATTTTGAAAAGAACAGGAGATTTGGAAAAGACTTTCCAGGGTTTTTAAGAAAAATTTTGACATACAAAAGGGAAAAGAGAAATATAGGCAATGGGAAAAATATGCACCTGGGGTTTTTGAAAATAGAGGAAGTTTTAAAGAGTACACCCAGGGTTTTTAAAAGAGGTCGATATAGGAGAATATAAGGAAAACATCGCATAATCATAGCTGAAAAAACAAGGATGCGCACACAGCACTCCCTAAAGTCTGACTCTATATGCAATATTTGAAATAGCTTGTAGGACCTTAATCCTAACTCTATGGTTCAGATCATCTGATTCCAATCAAGGTACGCCGATATATTCAAGCCGAAGCTCGAAGTACGTGGCATATAAGATATCTCTCCGGTTCTAAGGTAAGGGCTTCCCAACATCCTTGAGCACCTACCGATATACCTCGGACTATGGCCCTTAGGTACGTGGTAGGGCGGCGCGAACCCAAATAAGTAGTCCAGTTGTGAGGCTCTCTCCCAAACTATGGTTCAGTGAGACAGCCCAGCAACGTGAAGACCGGGACAATATAGGTAGGGATGTTTTCAAAATATGATCAACATGCAAATAAAATCAGAAGGCTCTAATGCAAGTCCTAAAGAGATAGATTTTAAATGAAAAGAAGCATACACTTGCATACATTGTCTGCATTCAATCCCTAAAATTGAGGAGAGTTGTATTTAAGACCTAAGTCTAATGTGAACATGGATAATCTCCTCAATATGGTCCTACCAAACCATACTTAGATCCTATATGCAATGATGTCAGCTTTAGGACAAAGTCTAGGCTTCTAAGGTGTGCATGGAAAATGTAGCTGACATAAAAGAATAAAGGCTTAGAAAATATTTAAGCAAAGCAAAGGCATAAATCCAACCGGACGAAGACGGGTCCCATCACGGTCGCCAAAACTGTGATCATCGCAAAAATTTTCCTCTCTTTATAGGTTTCTCTCTTTTCCTTCTCTTTCCCTTTTCTAACCTCTATTTTCCTCCTTTTTGAAGGGAGAAAAACAAAAGAAAGAAAAGAAAGAGAGAAGAGAAAAGAAAGAAAGAAAGAGAAAAGGGGAATTGTTTTGCGCGGTCTCACTTGACCTTAATTTGAAAACATTTAGAAATTTAACTCGCCTCCGTTTTGAAAATTCGCGGGAAAATGGAGAGACGGGATTCACTCGTCGGTACGAGGTTCGACCGTTCCTGGCGCCTTTACCAGAGGTAATCGAACCAAGGATCGAATCTATGCCTTTTGCTTTGCCTAAATATAATCTAAGAATTTATTCTAACTCCAAATGCACAAAGAACCATGCTTGTGCAAATGCAAAATTGTATGCTCCTTTTGAAAATTGATTTGGAAATTTCCAAGTATTCTGAGATGAACTTGGGAGGGAAGTGGAGGAATGATTGAATCTAACTTAGAACTTGGGATAGATCAGAGAAGTTCTAAGTTTTTGAAGTAAATCAGGATTTGGAAAAATAAATGAGAAAGAATGACTTGAAGTTTTGAAATGAAAGGAAATGAAGTTTCAAAGTCAAAATCGACTTTGAATTTTGGATTTTGGATTTAGAAAAGGAAATGAATACTTGAGATGGAATTGAATTTGGATTTTTAAGTTTGGAATGATCTGAGATAATCAAATGGTATTTAAGAATGGAAGTGGATTTAGGGAGTTCAGATGAGATCTGAAAAATGGAATTTGGATTAGAATTGGGAATGAAATTGGATCTAAAGATGGATTTAAGGTCTGAGATCTGAGATCCGAGATAAAATTGGGTTCTGGATCCTAAGATGGATTTGGATCAGAAGTCTAAGATCCAACATGTGATGGAATTCTGGATCCTAAAAATAGAACTGGATCTGAAGTCTGAGATCCAAAATTGAAACTGGATTCTGGATTTTAAGATGGATTTTAGATCTGAAGTCTAAGATCCAAAGTGGAATTGGATTCTGGATCCTAAGATGGATTTGGATCTGAAGTCTGAGATCCAATGTAGAATTATATTCTGGATCCTAGAATGGAAACTTGGACCTGAAGTCTAAGATCCAAAGTGAAATTGATTCTGGATCCTATAGATAAATTGGATCTGGAGTCTGAGATCCAATATGAGTGTTGAATTTTGGATCTTAAAATGGATTTGGAGTTGAAAAGAGGAATCAAGAATTTCTAAGTCTGATTTGAATTTGGGAAAAGGAATTTTTTAGAAAATTTGAATTTTGAGTATATAGATGAATCCCAAAGTCAATTTAGACTTGGGACTTGAAGCTTGAAATGAATCAAGAATCTCAAAGTTAAATTGAACTTTGAGTTTGATTGGAGTCTTTTGAAAATGAATTTGAAATTTCAAAGTAAAATTGAGCTTTGAAAATGAATTTGAATTTGGAAATCTTGAATATGAAATGAAATTGAAATCTCAAAGTTAAATTGGACTCTGAGATGGAAAATGAAATAGAATTTGAAAAAGATGAATAGGATTGAAGATTGATTGAAGAAGATATTTACATCACTTGGAGTTTTGAAAAACTAATTTTGAAAATATGATGCAGTTCTATCCTAAATGATGAATGAATTTAAAGGATTTTGAAATTGGATTTTGAAAAGCTATCTCATTCTTTGGATGAATTAAAATAAGATTGAAGATATAATACATCCTTGACTATGGTCATTGAATGTATTATATAATAATCTATATTTAAATTCAGGTGAAGAATAAAACACATTTGGTGCTTTTATAGAATTTAAAATGAAATTAACTCTCAATATACCCTGACTATGGCCATTGGTATATATTTTGAATTAATTTTAAGTTAAATTCTAATAAAAGAAGATATTTAAGGAAAATATGATGAATTTTGAAAACGGATACATTATGGGTCCAGTGTTGTTTCGTAAAAGATAAAAATCCTAAGTTTTGTCCATACCCTGACTATGGCCATTGATATGGATCATCAACTTAGGATTGATTTACCTCTTACGAAATGGTGCACGTGCCATTCGTGTTTCACCATTGTGAGATTTTGAGAAATAAAAGAAAGAAAAAAAAATGAGTAATTCATGATATCTACAATGCTCATTCATTCTATCTAAAACTGGAAATGTAAATTCTCATTAAGGCCTAACTTATTACAGTAATCAAACTTGAAAATATAATTCCCAAGTAATGTTGTTTTTTTTTTTTTTTTTTTACATATTCCCTTGGTTAGAAAACGTGCACCTATATTTATATATATATATATATATATATATATATATATATATATATATATATATATATATATATATAGGCAATGCCATGAAGGTCTATATGCAACGAATGAAGGCAAGGGCCAGGATGGTTTAAGGTGAACCATCGTGGAATATAATGGCCATAGTAGTTCATGATGAACCACTATGAGGAAAAAAAGAATGTGACTATAGTTGTTCTTGATGAGCTACTATAGCAGAAACCGATCATAATGGTTCATTGTGAACCTTTATAAGGAAAAGAATGACAGTGATGATGATTCTAGATGAACTATTATAACAAAGAAAAGCCACAGTGGTTCCTTGAAAAATACTGTAAAAGAATGACAATTATGATAATTCTAGATGAACTATCATAACTAAGAAAAAGCTACAGTGATTTCTTGAAAAACACTGTAAAAAGAAAGGCAGTTATGATAGTTCTAGATAACTATCATGACTAAGAAAAGCCACAGTGGTTCCTTGGGAACCACTGTAAAAGAATGATGGTTATGATAGTTCTAGATGAACTATCATAACTAAGGAAAAGCCACAGTGGTTCCTTGGGAACCACTGTAAAAGAATGATGGTTATGATAGTTCTAGATGAACTATCATAACTAAGAAAAAGCTACATTGGTTCCTTGGGAACCACTGTAAGAGAAAGGCAGTTATGATAGTTCTAGATAACTATCATAACTAAGAAAAAGCCACAGTGGTTCCTTGGGAACCACTGTAAAAGAAAGATGGTTATGATAGTTCTAGATGAACTATCATAACTAAGAAAAAGCCACAGTGATTCCTTGGGAACCACTGTGAGAAGAGAAAGAAAGAAAAGAACCGAAATGCAACAAGCAGTGCATACCCTATAGGTGCAATGGGCAGCTGGACAGCATTGACAACAAGATGGTAGTAAAGGAGTTTATCGAACAACTCATGTAAGAAGGAAAAAAAATGAGATAAGATGTTGTAGTGGGAAGAAAAAAATGTGAACTACTGCCGTAAACCGAGAATTGAGTTATCAGCTGTATATACAATAAAACATGGGTTGTTGTGACAAACAGGAATTGATGTAATGAAAGGATTTAATCATATAAGAGAAATACACCTGCAGACATTTTCTTAAAAAAAAAAAAAAAAAAGAAATTTGAAGCACTACACACAGATTAACCATCTTACCTTTTGGGTTGTAAGCTTAAACTGGATATGATAAAACCTGCAAAATAATGAAGTGTGAGTACAGTGAAATACAGTAAGATGTGGGTGATGAATTGAAAACACCTGTACGATGCACAGTCTTTTGTTACAACATGTAATATATATGGAACACCAGCTAAAAAAAAAAAACTATGTAACCACTGGAGTGGTGACTTTTAATTTCTGAGGCAGAAATGGTGGTTGTCGTAAGCTATGCAAAAAGGGGTGAACAACATGATTTGTTGTATTGGGTATACAGGGCCTTAACATTATCAGATGATGCAATACCTAACAATGCTGTGAACGGGGTACTACAGCAACAGCGATAATACAGGTGGTATGACTAGGCTGTGGGGTATCATTGCCAGTGATAGTGATGAACTGTGCTAGTGTACAGATGGAAGGCAATGGGTGTAACTACTGTTATAATTACAACATATTATGTAATAACTGTGAGTGGAGTGCAACAGAGCATGTGAAGCAATGTGGATGTAACGAAAGTTGAAGTAACTGGGGTAAATGTGGGAAGCTGCAGAAGTCGGCTAGTGACAGCAAGTGAAGATCATTAGTGTGTAATGATCTGGTAATCACAAGTGTAACAAAAGATGAATGTACGTGTATATATGAGGTGACTTATGCTGTGAAGACAGTAAACGAAATATGACCATCGTAGTTCTGCAAACACACTCAAGAGATCAGAAAAAGCAAATTTGACTTCAAAGGCAGTAGCATTAAACTTCATAGTAAGGTTCGAGTTAAGAAATTCAGCAACCCATTTCTGAACTAGCAGCATCTTATCATGAATATTCCTTGTACGTAATGGTCATTGAATTTTCTTTTACCATCTGAAGATACGCTCTCTCACTTGGAGATATTAGAACAGACGAGGATTTACTCCATGGTCAAACTGGCTGCTAACAACTGATAATAATCAACCTGTAATGGCAGCTAATGCATAGATTTTCAAGGACAGGATCCACGAGAACAAGCAAACTTATTTCCCAATCGAAACCAGATTGCTACCAATATAGATTAAACATGGGTTATGAGAAGCTTAAGCAACTTAACATCAACATTATCACTTGAAACCATCTAATCTTGAATAGATCTGGAATTCTGGCATAGCCCAACAGGTTCGAATCATCGAATTACAGGTAATAACACTCAGAGATACTTGTTTGCAGAAACAGACTAAATGTAAAAGTAGTCGGTTCTTCGGAAATGCTGGAAATCAATGCACCATCATCAGAGATACTTATGAAGATGGTATCAAATGAAATTTTACTACCTTCTCTCTCATTCTCTTTGGATACTGGCGCTTAACGAATGCTAGAATTGACAGGAATTCAGCATAAGAAGCTATGGGATTATATTTTCATAACCAGCACACGATGAAACATAAACAAAATCAGATTGATTCTGAGCATTCGTGTGATAAAAAAAAATGCATGAGAAAATAGTCAGAGCAAAGGGATCACGCCCAAATGGAGGAATTATAATAAACAAGGTAAATCGGCAGGAACGACTGATAAAATGAATGAATATAATGATTATGGACAATGGAATTCAGTAATAATGATAAATAAATGAACAGAAGCATATGGCTGATGGATAACATATGATACGAGGTGCTTCGCAAAAAAAAAAAAAACTTGAAAACCATGAAAACTCGATAAGAAGACTGTATTTCGTAGGGAAAACATGAGGTCGACTGATAACCTCTGCAGAGTGAATCTGACCCGAGACTGGATCATATCGAACACCATTATAGAGGTTGTTCCCAAGGTGAAACCTAGGTGAATCGTGAATTGGAATGCAATAAGGTAACGAAATATACGTAAAATAGAAGAAATAAGTGTTGGAACGGGATGGTTCCTTTGTTATTGCATAGGGGAGAGATTGGCATTGCTATAAGCAACCCAACACAGCTCCAGGGTGCGTTAATGGAGGTTAAAGCCTGGAAAAATTGAAAGAGAAATCATAAAAGCAAAAAGAAAAAGAAAAGAAAAAAAAGAAAAAAAATGAGATAAATACTGAAATGAAATTGAAATTCGGGAAAAGCAAATGAATCGACGATGCCATTGCGAGGCATCGTCGGTCATTAATATGTAAGGAAGGATGAAAAATCCAAAATCTACAGAAATAAACTACTGGAAATCTAAACGTAGATGAAGAATTACCTCTGTTTTGCAGGGTCTTTAAAGGAGGGAGTCACGCTCTTCTCTTCTATTATGGAGGTCTTCTGCCCCTGGAGTAAAGGAGATGATCTGGAGGAAGAGGGCGATCAGCGAAAGATGGATGAGGTGCGCCACCAAAAAAAAATCGGATCCCCTTCTCTCCTTCGTTGTTGTCTTTATATAGAGAGAGGAGAAGAAACGAGAAGGGGAATCTGTTGGGGAAGGCTCGAGAAGGAGGAGGTTAGGGATCAATGGTTGGAGAAGGAGGGCGTTGCAGATGGACGAAGGGTGGAGGCTGTCAGTGGATGTCGCGCATGGGGCTGGCCGGGGGAAGCTTCGTGAAGGTGGGGGAAGTTGAAGATGATGTTGGCGATCAAGGGTTGCCCTGAAGCAGAAGGGGGATGAGCGGTTAATGGAAACGGGGCGTGCGAAGCCGTTGCAGATGAAGGGCGAATAGAGGCCATGGGGGTTTCGAGAGGGGGTCTCGCACATGGGGGAGGCTTGGTGATGGCGGGATGGAGAGAGTGGCTGAGGGAGGAAAGCGAGTTAGGGTTTTCAAAAACCCTAACTCGACCCTCAAACCTCGAAATTTAGTTTTTCCAAAAACAGGCCTCCTTTTCAGGTTTTTCTAAAAAGATGGTTAAAGGTGAGTTTTTCGGCAAAAATCTTCAAAAATCGCGTGTAGTTTTTCCTAATTTCTTTGGTTTTTTGCATGATTTTTCCATTTTTTTTTGTATTTTTAGAATAAAATGCTAAAGTTTGTAAGAAAACAAGGATTAAAACTAATTTTTTTGTATTTTTTCATTTTTTTGTATTTTTGTAATTGAAAAACTAAGATTTAAGGTTTTAACACTAAATTTTTGTATTTTTCTAAGGAATGTTTAAAAATGTTTTCTCAAGAATTTCGGGCCATCTTGGGAAAAATTTCTTCAGAAAAGGGGTTTGGACCCAGGTTTTGAGGAAATGTTTGAGTTTTAAACCTCGAATCGAGAAATACAACTTGATGGATCCAAACGGATACCGGACGAAGTGTCTGAGCTTTTCAAAAGATTATTTTGGTAATTTTGAGAATTTAATTTAAAATTGAATAATGAAGCTCAGATTTGGATTTTGATAATGGATCCGGATCCGAAACTGAGTCAGATATGGAAAATGAATTTGATTTCAACCAAATTTTGAGAAACAAAAGGGGATTTAGCTTTAAAACTGACTCAATTATCCAGAAAATGGGGACAAAAGGCAGAAAGGGGATGTTTACAACATTTTGACAAATTTGGGGTGTTCACAGATGCCCCTCTTTGCTACGAAGCCGGTTGAAAGCCGAGCTTAGTGGCAAAGAAACACTCCAAATTTTGAAAAATGCCCCAGTCAGCTGATCCGAGCTGGGTGTGGAAGAATTATTTTAAAAATACGGCTTGCTGTGCCTGAAACCTTATCTCGAATGGTCCCGGGGGGATGAAATCCTCGACAATGATACGACTGAATGATAGGAGGGAGGAAATCATGATGGGACTTTGGGCGAAGATCTCGAAATGGTGAAAGATAAGGATTTTGATCAAGTCTTATGGGTGAGACAAGATCAGCCCTTTGGAATGACTCAGGTTTAGCCCTTAACCTGGATGGGACGAAGATAGACCAAGATAAATTGGATGAGGAAGGAATATAGGCAGACCTCGATGGGACATTTTTGAGAAAAATGCCTCATGAGATGAGACTTCAAAGACGATCCTTTCCTGGATGGATGTACAAAGAGCACGGATTCCTTTGCGGGGAAAATCAGGATGGGACAGGAGGATTGCCTTGTCTGAATGAAGCTCAGGTTTAACCCAAACCTGAAAGGAAGGTACCTCGCGGAGCGAGGTTCAGGCTTTGCCTTTATCCTGAGAGGGACGACCATACGGAATCTTTGAGTGAAGAAACCGTGATGGGACAACAGATGCATCGCTCAAGCGAGATTCAGGTTTAACCCTTGACCTGAGTGGGAGATGATGCGGAATCTTCGAATGAAGAAACCGTGATGGGACTAGAAAGGACATCTAGTCGGAAAAATGGGACTCAGGTTTAACCCTAACCTGAACGGAAGGTACCTCGTGAAGTGAGGTTCAGGCTTAACCCTTAACCTGAAAGGGACGATGATACGGAATCCTCGGATGAAGAAACCATGATGGGGCCTTCGGAATTTGGACGAACAAATCCAGAAGGGGTTTGCGAATAGAGAAAAACAAGGGGTTCCCTAAAGCTTGGAAAAGGGATGATCTTGGGCGCCTCATTGCTGAGACTAAAAATCAGCTTTCTAAAACAGACGACGTCTCGCAGAAGGTTTGGGTGGTGCCTCGAGGAGCGAGGCAACAGGTTTAATCCTTAGCCTGAATGGATACAGAATCCTCGAGGAGCGAGGAAAACTGTGATGGGCCTCTAGACTTTGCACAACAAGTCCAAGAGGGGTTTTGCAAAAGGATGAAAATGGGGGTCCCTAAAGCTTGAAAAGGGATTGTTCTTGGGCGCCTCATTGCTGAGACTGAAAATGGCTTTTGACAATAACAGACCTTTTGCAAAAGTTCAGGTTTAACCCTTATTCTGAGTGGGTACTGTCCATGGCGGGCAGTGGGGAACACAGGGAAGTGTGCGAATCTGAGAGCGCTCAGTTCAGACGGAAGGAAAGGACTTTTCAGTCCTAAGGAGGGATGACGTCAGGATACGTCAAAACGATCTCAAGTTCACACTTCATGTTGGGATAATTAGAAAATATTGCCAATAAAATGCCAAAAAATTATAGTTGATTCAGAATGATTGAATTGTGCTCATGTGTGAAGATATCACCTCTTTCTACCTAGAGTATTAGCTTCAATTGGGCTAACTCTGTAGGTTTTGAGATCTAAAATTCAAATTTGTTGCTGTTGAGTTTCCTCAAGGAAGATATCAATTTCCCTAATATGAAAAGAAGAGGAAACATTTTTGGCTTCATAAAAGCAATTAAGTGAAAAGACATTGATAAAGAATTTCACATAGATAAAGATGATTCTTGACAGTTTCGGGCAGTTTGATATCCTGGGCATTTCCCATGATGATCTGTTTGCACTCTTTTTGAACCATGGATCTTTTCTGGGTTCTTTTACATCCTCCTTCATTTTGGAGATGTCCTGACTTTTCTCTCTTTTTCGAGGAAGGGTACGTCACAAACTCTTTCATCTTGGAGATGATCCGATCCTTCTTTTTCTTTCTCGGGAACTATGACATTGGTCCTTGGGTTGAAATCTCTAAATGATAGCAGAAATCAAATATCTTTTAGGGTTTGTCGGTAGGTCTATCGCATCCACCTTCATCTCGACGGTGATCCGAACTTTCCCTGGAAGGATCTGTCGCAAACTCCGTCATCTTGGAGATGTTTCAAATCTTCTTTGGCCCCGGGGGTCCACTCGCTTAATTCGCCTTCATCTTGACGACAATTGAGAGATCCCTTTTGCGGATATTTGATTGCAGCTTAACCTGGATGACTGAGGATATATGGATTGGGTAGGTTCTTTTTACTGCCCAGGATATTTCCACTGTCTTACTGCAAAAGAATACTCTTTAAGCATGCGCCATAGCTATGATCAATATCAGCTCACTCATGGCTTTTCAACATCATTGAATTTTCCTCTGCCGATCGTATCGAAGATTTTTCTTCATCCTCTAGGTTGACCAACAGAATAAGCTTGAATTTAGCTCTTATTTTGCAAGAGTCTAGCTCTTTTGAAAATGATACTGAAGGTAGCTTGAGATAATTCTTTTGTGCGATGAAAATTTTGAGATCAATAATGACTTTTGATAGCAAATTGGCAACGTATTCTAAAAAAACCTTGACGAAGGTCGCTTGACATCGAGCCGACACATCCATGACAAAATTCTCCTCTCTTTTCCCCAAAAAAAGAGACTCAGGCTTAAGCCCTTACCTGAATGGGAAGTTGGAAATACTCCTCTCTTCCCTGAAAGAGGAGGTGTTTGCAAAACGGAACTTTCGAAGAGAAATTAAGTTTTCGTCAAAACTCCCTATTTCTAGGCTTCTCTTATGGAAAGATGGCCGAAAAACAAAGTTGAGAAAGTATCACAGAGGAACGAGTCCATCACACTCTCCCTAGAAGAGGGTCCTTTGTGAAGGGGTTGGCCAAAGATGATAAAACAGGGGCCACAAAAGAAACGAGCTTCCGTCAAAGCCCTCCCTAGCAAAAGGGTTCTCCTGTGTAAAGTTGGTTGTTTTGCAAACTGTTCACGAAGAAAACGAGTCCCTTCAAACTCTCCCTGGAAGAGGGTTCTTGCGAACGGAATATGGTTGCATGCGAAAGGAACGAGCTCCCTCGAACTCTCCCTGAAGAGGGTCCTTCGCAAGAGAAAAAGATTGATTTTTGATAAAATGATGACCTGAAGGTCGAAATTGAGAATTTATAGTTTGAAATGATGATGCTTGGTTAGCACAAAGACTGAACCTGGAGGGCTAACTGATTAGTCAGCCAAACACTAGCACGAGCGCTAGATGTGCCAGCACGAGCACTGGATTTCGAAAAAAAATGCCCCAGTACGAGCGCAGAGTTTTCGAAAATGCACATCAGTACGAGCACTGGGTTTTCGAAATGCTCACCAGTACGAGCACTGGCTTTTTCAGAAGGAGGATTTGAAAAATGAGACCGACATTCGAAGATATTTGAGAATTGAGCGAAAGTGATTGTCGGTGTTTCAGGATTATCCCTTATCCTGAAGGGGAAATGATGAGTGATGAGCGAAAACTCGAATTCACAATAACTTGTCCAATACGAGCATTGGATTCAAAGGAAGTTCAAGTCGGAACTTGAAACTTCAAAAATAAGAATACATAAAAAGAGAAATCCGAGTCGGAACCCAGTTTTTTAAATATAAGAGAATGAATGAGAATTGAATTCAGAAACTCGCATTCTCAACACAACAATTTGTCCAACACGAGCATTGGATCTAAAAGGAAGTTCAAGTCGAAACTTGAGACTTCAGAAATGAGAATATATATAAAAGAAGGAAAATCCGAGTCGGAACCTGGTTTTTAATAAAAGAAAGTGAGAATCGAGTTCGAAAAATCGAATTCTCAAAACAAAGAATTGTCCAACACGAGTGTTGGATTTAAAAGGAAGTTCAAGTCGGAACTTGAGACTTCAAAAATAAGAATATATATATATATATATATATATATATATATATATATATATATATATATATATATATATATAAAAAGGAAAATCCGAGTCAGAACCCAGTTTTTAATACAAGAAAGAAAGTGAGAATCGGGTTCGAAAACTCGAATTCTCAAAACAAAGAATTATCCAACACGAGCGTTGGATTTAAAAGGAATTTCAAGTCGGAACTTGAAACTTCAAAAATGAGAATATACAAGAAGGAAGACCCGAGTCGGAACCCGGTTTTTTTAAATACAAGCAAGGAAGTGAGAATCGGGTTTGAAAAACTTGAATTCTCAAAACAAAGAATTGTCCAACACGAGCGTTGGATTCAAAAGGAAGTTCAAGTCGGAACTTGAAACTTCAAAAATGAGAATATACAATAAGAAAAATCCGAATCGAAACCCAGATGAAAAAGGAGATAATTCCTATCCAGGAGTTGGATTGAAAGGATTGACAAAAAGCGTGAATAGGTTCCGCCGATTACAAAGATTTATTCAAGATTTTTGACCTAAGATGGTCTGAATTTTGATGACTTCAGGATTTTTCCTTTATCCTGGAGGAGAATGAATAAAAGATTAATATGAATTGAAGAGTTTATGGGAAGTAGTTTAGGTTTTATCCCTTAACCTGAAAGGGATATAAAATAAAAGATCGATAAAATTTAAAAGTTTGATAAAAACTTGATAAAAACTTGATAAAAACTTGACAAAATGATAAAAATAGATAACAAATTGATGATAATTCAATTAAATCGGAAAATGAAATAGATGCAAAAAATAAAAATAGATTAACTGACAAGTTTTTCAGAGAAAAAAAAAAGTTCGCCTAATCCTGCCTGCATATGACGAAGGAAGACATGTATAGATCAAAAATAAAATGCCCCAGTATCAGGGAGAAGATGTGAGAATTTAATAAAAAATTGTCGCTTTATTGAGAGAGATTTTTGAAGAGTACAAAAGGCTAGGAATTTAAGTGTAAAATCTCTTCAAATGTAAAGCATTAATAGGATCTGGCAATTCCGCTCCATCTGCATTGATCAGACGATAGGAATTACAAGGCAATGCTTCCTTAACCACACAAGGACCTTCCTAATTGGGTGACCACTTGCCCTTCGGCCGATGCTTGAGATGAGCTGTCGATCTGAGCACAAGATCATTAACTCGAAACCTTCTCTCAATGACTGACTTGGCGTAGTGTCTAGCTATCCTCTGACGATAGGCTTGAGCGTGCTATGCTGCCTTGAGTCTTTTCTCGTCTAAAAGATCAAGTTGTACCAATCTCTGCTGTTGATACTGATCAAGTGGAAGTTCAATGAGCGACGCAAACTTGAGTGCGGGCTTCTGAACATGTAGAGGTAACACCACCTCCGTCCCATAAACGAGCTCGGAAGGCGTAGCATTGGTTGGGGTCCGAATGGTGGTTCGGTATGCCCAGAGTGCATCGTGCATCTTCTCGTGCCAATCACGGCCTGTTTCCACTGTTCTTTTCAGGATGCGGATCAAAATCTTGTTGGTGGCCTTAGCCTGGCCATTCCCTTGGGGATAGTAAGGAGCTGAGAAGTGGTGATGAATCCCGAACTTCGAGCAGAAGGTCTTCATCTTCTCATTCTTGAAATGGCTGCCATTATCTGACACAATGTCATGTGGGACGCCGAAGCGACAGAGAAGATTTTTATGAATAAATGAAACTACATGCCGGCCTTCTACTGTTCGCAGAGTTACAACCTCGACCCATTTGGTGAAGTATTCTGTAGCCGCGAGGAAGTATTTGTGGCCATTAGATGCAGAAGGAGTGATTGGACCCACCACGTCGAAGGCCCACATTGAAAAGGGCCAAGGAGAGACCACTGACTCCAAGTATGCGGCTGGCGCATGAATGGAAGGTGCGTGCATTTGACACTTGACGCATTTCCTTACAAATTGATGGCAATCTTGCTGCATGGTTTTCCAGTAATATCCTGCGCGGATAATTTGCTTGACGAGTGTTTGGTGGCCGACGTGGCCACCACAAACTCCTTTGTGCACCTCTTGGATAACTTCCATGGCTTCGTCCTTGTCTAAGCATCTGGCATACTCAGAACTGAACCCACGACGGTAGAGAGTATTGGCAAGGATAAAATAGCGGACTGACATGCGTTGAATCGCATGTTGTTCCTTTCTTGGCATTTCTGCTGGAAACTCACCGGTTTCAATAAAGCTTTTGATGTCTTGATACCAAGGCTTTTCCTTCTGAGCGGCCTGGTTCACTTGCTCAACTGGAATGTAGGCAGGTTGATCAAGTCTGCCGATTTCGAAGGAACGACAGGATTCACTGTCTTTGAAAGACAAAATAGAGCCTAAGCAGGCTAAACCATCGGCTATGTGATTGTATTCCCTCTTGACATGATTGAGCTGAAATTCTTCAAAGTTGCCTATGAGAGCTAAGGCAATCTTTTGATAAGGGATTAACTTTGAATCCTTGACTTGCCATTCAGCATTAACTTGGCTGATAACAAGTAATGAGTCGCCGAAGGCGTGTACTCTCTTGACATCAAAGCTTTGCAAAATTTTGAGGCCTTGTATTAGAGCTTCATACTCAGCCATGTTGTGGGTACATTGGAAATTGAGCTTGAGGGAATAGGGGAGCATCTCCTTTTCAGGAGTGATTAACAAGATCCCAATTCCTATACCAGACATATTTCTGGCTCCATCAAAGAATAGAGTCCAGAGTGGAGATTCCTGAATACTGCAAATGCGATCGTCAGGAAAATCGTCTTCTGCTTTGATCTCTTCTGTCAACGGGAAATCTGCTAACTGATCTGCGATGGACTGACCCTTGACCGATTTCTGAGAAACGTACTCCAGATCATACTGCATCAGGAGGACTTGCCATTTCGCAATCCGTCCTGTAAGGAACGGCTGCTCAAGGATGTATTTGAGAGGGTTGAGTCTCGACAGGATCTTGACTTCTGATGTCATTAGATAATGTCTCAGTTTCTGACACATCCATACTAAGGCTAGACATGTTTTCTCCATCTGAGAATATCTCTTTTCATAATCGATGAAAGTCTTGCTGATGTAGTAGATGGCATGCTCTATCCGGCTGCCTTCCTCATACTGCGCAAGAAATCCGCCACAAGCATTGTGGTTGACAGAAATATACAAGAGCAGCGGTTTTCCAAGTTCAGGTGGCTTCAGAACTGGTGGATTGAGAAGATATTGCTTGATGCGCTCAAATGAGAGCTGGCATTCTGATCCCCATTCAAATTTCACTTCTTTTCTTAGCAAGTGATTGAAGGGCTCGCATCTCATGGCCAAATTTGAGATGAAACGTCGAATAGACTGAATGCGCCCCTGAAGGCTCCTTAATTCTTTGAGGTTGGTGGGAGGCGGCATGTCGATGATTGCCTTTGCTTTGGCCGGATCCACCTCTATACCTTTCTTGCTGATCATGTAGCCAAGCAGCTTGCCTGACTCTACCCCGAAGACACATTTCTGCGGATTGAGTCGTAATTTGTAGAGGATAAGTCTTTCAAAGACTTGGCCGAGAGCATCGAGATGGTCCTCTCCTTCTTTAGATTTGACCAGGATGTCATCCACATAAACATCCATGTTTTTGTGCATCTGGTCATGAAAGATAACTGCCATTGCTCTCTGATAGGTTGCCCCCGCGTTTTTGAGTCCAAACGGCATGACTGTATAGCAAAAGGTACCCCAAGGCGTGGTGAAGGAAGTCTTGGATTGGTCACGAGCGGCCAACTTGATTTGATTGTAGCCTGAGTATCCATCCATGAAGGAGAACATGGCATGGCCTGCCGTGCTATCGATCAGAAGATCGATGTTGGGGAGTGGATTATCATCCTTCGGGGTTGCCTTGTTTAGATCTCGGAAATCGATGCAGATTCGAACTTTGCCATTCTTTTTGGGGACTGCCATAATGTTCGCCAACCAATCTGGGTATTCGATGGTCCGAGTGAACCCTGCTTTTAACAGCTCTTCAAGTCCTTCTTTAACTTGCAGTGCTACTCGAGGATCCATCTTTCTGAGTTTCTGCTTGATTGGTTTGCAATCTGGCTTCAACACAAGGCGATGCTCGACTAACTTGGAGTCTAAACCTGGCATATCCTCATAAGTCCAAGCGAAGACTTCCTGATGCTGTTTGAGGAAGTAGATGAGTCTCTCCTTCTCATCTAAACTTAGACTGGAACCAATTTTGAGGATTCTTGGATCATCTTCTGAACCAATATTGACATCCTCGGTTGGATCCTGAACCAATGGCGATGGTTCATCCTGCTTCTGAATGCTGGCAAATCTTGAATCGTTGAGTCGAATTCTGCCAACTCCTCAATCCGCTCTGCCATTTTGCTGACTTCTGCCCCTGCCTTCGCTTTGTATGCTTTGGCTGGTTTATTTTGAAAAAGGTTGGCATTGATAACGAGCTTTTTGAATGATTTAGGAGCCATGATCACGGCAATCCTGTAAGTGAAAAGGAGGCTTTTGAGAAAAAGGGGAAATATCTGAAAAATAGCCTTTTGTACAGGGATAGAGAATGTCAACATAGATAAGGATATAAGCAAAGAATTTGTGTACACCAAGATGAACAGAGCAAACAAACTTTTCATAGATTAAGTAAACTTTGATATTTACAAGCGACTGTTTGAGACAAGGAAAGAAATTGGGGCGGATCTTGCCCTTACAAGATGACAAAAAGGAAAGAGAACAGAAAACACTGGCATTGTCTTCATTAATGAGCTCCCTTGACGAAGATGGTCTTTCTGCCGGATGACTGACCTGTGAAACCCAAGCCTGTGCCGGTGACATGCTGAATAGGGATGATCGGCTCCAGGATGTCGTCTTCATCTTTGCCTAGGCCCCTGAAAGGCTGATATTCGTGCTTCATTAGGAGGTCAAATCCTTTCCTTGATTTTGAGAATCGAGGAAACAGAGGGTGATCTTTAAATGAGGTGTAGTCGAGGCGTCCTCCCAGCTTGAAGAAGCGAGGTCTCTGCCACTGAACAACTGCGGTGACATTTTCTGTCGGCTGGATTTCTTTCAAGTTTAACATATCCAGACTTTCACTCAGATCAATCTCTTCGGCTTCCCGGATGCTTGGGATGTCGACAGTGAAAGTAGGACGGGGAATCATCGGCTGCGGGAGTCGTTCTTCCGGATCCTCTCCTAGGACCGTAGTGATCATGCCCCCCCTCGACCATTTGATGCACTGGTGCAAGGTTGATGGGACTGCATTGGCATTGTGGATCCAAGTGCGTCCGAGTAGTAGATTGTATGTAGGTGGCACATTCACTACATGGAAGAGTACAGTATGCACCGAATAGTTGATGAAGATTTCAAGAAATATCTTCCCCTTGGCTGTCTGTCCATGGTTATCAAAACCGTAGATAGTGATCGGATCTGGGGTGTATTCCTCTTCTTTTAGGCCCAATGCCTTGGCTGTCATCTCTGGACAGATATTGAGGCTGCTACCTCCATCAACGAGTACATGAGGGACTATCATGCCCCTGGTCCGCACTACTATATATAGGGCGTTGTTGTGAAACGAATGAGGCTTTGGCAAATCCTCATCAGAAAAAGTGATTGGTGCATTCGTCATGGCCTGATTGACAATCTGAGTCATATCTTGCGGGGTCGTGCTAGGCTTGACTTTGATCTTTCTAAGAAGATCTTCTAGCACTTGTTGGTGCTCAGATGAAGCGTGGGTCAGGTCCAGGATAGAGATGCTGGACAATGCAGTAATCGGCTTCTGAACTGACCCTGAAGCCTCTTCCCTCTTCGAAGCTGCCTTGATAAAGCGCTTCGGGATCCTGGGGACTACTTTGGCAGTTCCTGTTGCTGCCTTTGTTGATTCATTGGAAAATGGGGTGACATCCGCCCTCTTGACGGATGACTGTGCCTGGCGAAGGACTAGGACCTGATGTTGATCCTGAATGTCCTGCCTAGAACATGGTTGGATACTGTCTTGCAAAGAGAATGCTTGCTCTGAGATGACCGAAGTTGAATGCTTAGGGAACGGTTTGGACAAGACTTCTCGCTGCTGCTCATCCTCGTCCTCAATTAACATGTTCTTGTCAATACAATCTTGAATGATGTTTTTGAGGACAAAACAATGCTCGGTGTCATGTCCGACAGTCCGATGGAACTTGCAAAATTTATCAGTCCATTTACCCATAGCGACGGGAGGATCGGCCACCTTGGGAAGTTTGATCATCCCTTTCGACATCATATATTCTAAGATGTCTTCGCGGGACTGCTCTAATGCTGAAAATTCCCGATCATAACTCCAACCTTCGTGCTTCGGCTTTTCTGGCTGCTTCGCTTCTGGCTGGGGCGCTGGCTGGATGGGCTTAACAAATTTTCCTTTCTGGGCTGCCGAGTTTGTCCTTTCGGCCCTGGGATGCCCTGAGTTCTTGTTGTGGCCTTTCTTGCTTTTCTTTTTGCCGGAACCGCTGCTGCCCTGATCTGTCAATCCTGCGGCATAGGCGACGTGCGCCTTTTTCTTTTGATCAGGATTTCCTCTGACAAAAGGATATCTTTCGTATAGACCATTGTCCAGGCCGGTCTCGAGCACTCGGCTCTCTCAATTAATTTGATAAATGACTTGGCCGGCGAAGTGGAAATGAGGTTCCTCAAAGGCTGAGCGAAATTATTCAGAATAATTTGCAGGGCGTGCTCCTCCGGGATTGGAACCTTCATTCTGTTACAGGTGCTTCTTCACCTGTGGATGAATTCACTGGCTTTCTCATTCTCCATCTGTTTTAAATTGTACAGATGATTGAGGGTTGGTGAGGCTTCAACATTAAACATGAAGCGCTCAATGAACAAGTTGACAACTTTATCGAACTCTCGTAGTTCGATAGGATTAATGTGGTTTGCATACCACCTGGCCGCTACCCCTTCAAGGCTGCGAGGAAAGCATATGAATAATGCCCGATTATCTTTTCTGAAGCGGCCGCACTCGGCATAAAAGGTGGCCAAATGAGCCTTGGGGTTACTGGTTCCATCGAATTTAAGGAACTTTCGAGGGAGATTCTCTAGATTGTCATCCCCGTCCAGACCATGGTAAAAATCTTCACCGGAGTAGGTCTGCTTGCCTTTGCTTTTAGCTTGAATATCCTTGATAGCCTTATTCATTTCTTTCATCTGCTCTTGCATCGGGTCATTAACCGGAACGGGCTTGTTGATTGATTCGGGCTCTACAGTGGTCTTTGCAAACTGCGGTGGAGGATTCTGATAGACAAGCTACTCTTCTTCTTCTGATTCCTCAACTGATTCTGTTTCTTCAGAAGTGGTGTCGGGCTGTACTTGCTTCCTAACAATCCTGACTGGCTTCTTTACGGCCTTTTTCTTTGGCTTGCTCTTCGGAACGGCTTCTTTTTTACTGGCCTCGGCCTGCTCAGCCATCATTTTGGTCATCATTCTTTTAAACAGGTTATACATGGCTGGATCGATATCATCTGTTTGATTCTGATTTTGTCCTCTGACCGATTTTGGAGAATCCATCCCTTCGGCCTCGCTATCGCTGTATTGAGGAACTGTTTCTTTTCCTGCCCTTGTTACGACCATTTTGCCAATGCCAGTGATTCCTGTTAAATATTGTGAAAAGAATGATTAGGGTTCGGAGGAAATTTTTGAAAATGTGATTTCTTTTAGAAAAGGCATGAGGGAAGGAATTGGCAAATTTTTGCAATGATTGCGTCATCCTTTTATGGTGACAAAATGCACCTTATGACCTAGGCGAGAATAGACAAAAAGGAGTCTCATTGTTGGGGATGAATCCATAACCATATAACATAAAATAAGATTCGGCAAAAAGGCTTTTTATCAGAATAAAAGCTTGCATTTTCATTGATGACGAAATTTTAAATACAAAGAGAAGGTGGGCAGACAGTTTGCCACCATTCTCGATACTCTGATGATACATTAGGACCAGGAAATATAGACAAAGGAATAAAGGAGTCCCAAGTGTATTTGGCGACGTGGTATGCTCCAGACCACTGATCTGACCGTAGATCGAACTCTGGCATGCGGCCTGTCGGGAAGCGAGTGTTGGCACGAACCTGCCGCTGCGAAAACTGTCTGAGACATCTCTCTGGCTGATAGTCTACGCAAAAGAACGGGCCGAGCAGTTTGTAACGCTTGTCACGAGCATAGGTGTAGCGAGGAATGGTCTCTCTTCTGTCGAAGAAGTCCCAAACGATTTCCTCCTGATGCAGTTTCTCGATCAAAGCTCGGCACTGAATGGCTGACTTCGGCTGCTTGCTGCTGAATCTGAAAGAGCTGGCTTTTGACGGTACATGCCGTAGGAACCACGACTGCAAGGCATACGTGCATCCTTCCACAGGAATGGTCTCTCCGAGGGCAAATCGAGCTAAACCTCTGTAGAGAAAAGCTAGAGCTGCCATGAAGACTGAAAGCTAACGGGTCTGCTTGCTTCCCCATCTTCGAAAAAGCTGGGCGACTCTGATATCGATGAAATTCTGACCATCCTGAAAGAATGCTAGCCCCACTGTGCATAGGACCATGGCATGCTGGATTCTTTCTTTCGCTGCTCGAGATAAGGTATCGACTTCTTCGTAGGCCCCATATTTGTTGTAGAGTTCGAATAGGTCAATGAACTGGTTTCCGCTGATCTCTGTGAGAGGCCAGGATCTGCTCCCTGTAGCTCTGGCCAATGCTTCTCGAACATCTACTCCTTTGACATTAATCAAAAATTGCTGCTTGACCGGATCATCTGGCTGACCAGCTGGTTCTGGCAATCCCATGATATCATTGAATTCGTCCATTAGCATAGTCATCTCTCCCCACGGAAACCAAAACGTGCAGGTACGCGGATTCCATCGCTCTGCCATAGCTTGAATCAGACTGTCGTTGATGGTTCGCTTGCCAACTGCCGATGCCATCTCCAATCCACAATCATCCAAGTGGTCTGGGAACATACGCGAGAAGGCGGTGAACCAAGAATAGTACCACCGAGGGAAGAAGGTACGAGACTGAATGACCCAATGATCTGGGGTTCCATCCCTTACTTGATAGAAGACATGATCCCAAGGAAAGATAGCATCGGGAGATTCGGATGCCATCGGAGTGATACTGAGGCAAAAAGAGGAAGAGAGTCAGATAGAATGCAGGACTTACGGATAGACTTTTCGATGAAAGAAGGGGACAAACATTAATCCTAGAAATTTTGAAAAGAACAGGAGATTTGGAAAAGACTTTCCAGGGTTTTTAAGAAAAATTTTGACATACAAAAGGGAAAAGAGAAATATAGGCAATGGGAAAAATATGCACCTGGGGTTTTTGAAAATAGAGGAAGTTTTAAAGAGTACACCCAGGGTTTTTAAAAGAGGTCGATATAGGAGAATATAAGGAAAACATCGCATAATCATAGCTGAAAAAACAAGGATGCGCACACAGCACTCCCTAAAGTCTGACTCTATATGCAATATTTGAAATAGCTTGTAGGACCTTAATCCTAACTCTATGGTTCAGATCATCTGATTTCAATCAAGGTACGCCGATATATTCAAGCCGAAGCTCGAAGTACGTGGCATATAAGATATCTCTCTGGTTCTAAGGTAAGGGCTTCCCAACATCCTTGAGCACCTACCGATATACCTCGGACTATGGCCCTTAGGTACGTGGTAGGGGGGCGCGAACCCAAATAAGTAGTCCAGTTGTGAGGCTCTCTCCCAAACTATGGTTCAGTGAGACAGCCCAGCAACGTGAAGACCGGGACAATATAGGTAGGGATGTTTTCAAAATATGATCAACATGCAAATAAAATCAGAAGGCTCTAATGCAAGTCCTAAAGAGATAGATTTTAAATGAAAAGAAGCATACACTTGCATACATTGTCTGCATTCAATCCCTAAAATTGAGGAGAGTTGTATTTAAGACCTAAGTCTAATGTGAACATGGATAATCTCCTCAATATGGTCCTACCAAACCATACTTAGATCCTATATGCAATGATGTCAGCTTTAGGACAAAGTCTAGGCTTCTAAGGTGTGCATGGAAAATGTAGCTGACATAAAAGAATAAAGGCTTAGAAAATATTTAAGCAAAGCAAAGGCATAAATCCAACCGGACGAAGACGGGTCCCATCACGGTCGCCAAAACTGTGATCATCGCAAAAATTTTCCTCTCTTTATAGGTTTCTCTCTTTTCCTTCTCTTTCCCTTTTCTAACCTCTATTTTCCTCCTTTTTGAAGGGAGAAAAACAAAAGAAAGAAAAGAAAGAGAGAAGAGAAAAGAAAGAAAGAAAGAGAAAAGGGGAACTGTTTTGCGCGGTCTCACTTGACCTTAATTTGAAAACATTTAGAAATTTAACTCGCCTCCGTTTTGAAAATTCGCGGGAAAATGGAGAGACGGGATTCACTCGTCGGTACGAGGTTCGACCGTTCCTGGCGCCTTTACCAGAGGTAATCGAACCAAGGATCGAATTTATGCCTTTTGCTTTGCCTAAATATAATCTAAGAATTTATTCTAACTCCAAATACACAAAGAACCATGCTTGTGCAAATGCGAAATTGTATGCTCCTTTTGAAAATTGATTTGGAAATTTCCAAGTATTCTGAGATGAACTTGGGAGGGAAGTGGAGGAATGATTGAATCTAACTTAGAACTTGGGATAGATCAGAGAAGTTCTAAGTTTTTGAAGTAAATCAGGATTTGGAAAAATAAATGAGAAAGAATGACTTGAAGTTTTGAAATGAAAGGAAATGAAGTTTCAAAGTCAAAATCGACTTTGAATTTTGGATTTTGGATTTAGAAAAGGAAATGAATACTTGAGATGGAATTGAATTTGGATTTTTAAGTTTGGAATGATCTGAGATAATCAAATGGTATTTAAGAATGGAAGTGGATTTAGGGAGTTCAGATGAGATCTGAAAAATGGAATTTGGATTAGAATTGGGAATGAAATTGGATCTAAAGATGGATTTAAGGTCTGAGATCTGAGATCCGAGATAAAATTGGGTTCTGGATCCTAAGATGGATTTGGATCAGAAGTCTAAGATCCAACATGTGATGGAATTCTGGATCCTAAAAATAGAACTGGATCTGAAGTCTGAGATCCAAAATTGAAACTGGATTCTGGATTTTAGATCTGAAGTCTAAGATCCAAATTGGAATTGGATTCTGGATCCTAAGATGGATTTGGATCTGAAGTCTGAGATCCAATGTAGAATTATATTCTGGATCCTAGAATGGAAACTTGGACCTGAAGTCTAAGATCCAAAGTGAAATTGATTCTGGATCCTATAGATAAATTGGATCTGGAGTCTGAGATCCAATATGAGTGTTGAATTTTGGATCTTAAAATGGATTTGGAGTTGAAAAGAGGAATCAAGAATTTCTAAGTCTGATTTGAATTTGGGAAAAGGAATTTTTTAGAAAATTTGAATTTTGAGTATATAGATGAATCCCAAAGTCAATTTAGACTTGGGACTTGAAGCTTGAAATGAATCAAGAATCTCAAAGTTAAATTGAACTTTGAGTTTGATTGGAGTCTTTTGAAAATGAATTTGAAATTTCAAAGTAAAATTGAGCTTTGAAAATGAATTTGAATTTGGAAATCTTGAATATGAAATGAAATTGAAATCTCAAAGTTAAATTGGACTCTGAGATGGAAAATGAAATAGAATTTGAAAAAGATGAATAGGATTGAAGATTGATTGAAGAAGATATTTACATCACTTGGAGTTTTGAAAAACTAATTTTGAAAATATGATGCAGTTCTATCCTAAATGATGAATGAATTTAAAGGATTTTGAAATTGGATTTTGAAAAGCTATCTCATTCTTTGGATGAATTAAAATAAGATTGAAGATATAATACATCCTTGACTATGGTCATTGAATGTATTATATAATAATCTATATTTAAATTCAGGTGAAGAATAAAATACATTTGGTGCTTTTATAGAATTTAAAATGAAATTAACTCTCAATATACCCTGACTATGGCCATTGGTATATATTTTGAATTAATTTTAAGTTAAATTCTAATAAAAGAAGATATTTAAGGAAAATATGATGAATTTTGAAAACGGATCTATTATGGGTCCAGTGTTGTTTCGTAAAAGATAAAAATCCTAAGTTTTGTACATACCCTGACTATGGCCATTGATATGGATCATCAACTTAGGATTGATTTACCTCTTACGAAATGGTGCACGTGCCATTCGTGTTTCACCATTGTGAGATTTTGAGAAATAAAAGAAAGAAGAAAAAAAATGAGTAATTCATGATATCTACAATGCTCATTCATTCTATCTAAAACTGGAAATGTAAATTTTCATTAAGGCCTAACTTATTACAGTAATCAAACTTGAAAATATAATTCCCAAGTAATGTTGTTGTTTTTTTTTTTTTTACATATTCCCTTGGTTAGAAAACGTGCACCTATATTTATATATGTATATATATATATATATAGGCAATGCCATGAAGGTCTATATGCAACGAATGAAGGCAAGGTCCAGGATGGTTTAAGGTGAACCATCGTGGAATATAATGGCCATAGTAGTTCATGATGAACCACTATGAGGAAAAAAAGAATGTGACTATAGTTGTTCTTGATGAGCTACTATAGCAGAAACCGATCATAATGGTTCATTGTGAACCTTTATAAGGAAAAGAATGACAGTGATGATGATTCTAGATGAACTATTATAACAAAGAAAAGCCACAGTGGTTCCTTGAAAAATACTGTAAAAGAATGACAATTATGATAATTCTAGATGAACTATCATAACTAAGAAAAAGCTACAGTGATTTCTTGAAAAACACTGTAAAAAGAAAGGCAGTTATGATAGTTCTAGACAACTATCATGACTAAGAAAAGCCACAGTGGTTCCTTGGGAACCACTGTAAAAGAATGATGGTTATGATAGTTCTAGATGAACTATCATAACTAAGGATAAGCCACAGTGGTTCCTTGGGAACCACTGTAAAAGAATGATGGTTATGATAGTTCTAGATGAACTATCATAACTAAGAAAAAGCTATATTGGTTCCTTGGGAACCACTGTAAGAGAAAGGCAGTTATGATAGTTCTAGATAACTATCATAGCTAAGAAAAAGCCACAGTGGTTCCTTGGGAACCACTGTAAAAGAAAGATGGTTATGATAGTTCTAGATGAACTATCATAACTAAGAAAAAGCCACAGTGATTCCTTGGGAACCACTATGAGAAGAGAAAGAAAGAAAAGAACCGAAATGCAACAAGCAGTGCATACCCTATAGGTGCAATGGGCAGCTGGACAGCATTGACAACAAGATGGTAGTAAAGGAGTTTACCGAACAACTCATTTAAGAAGGAAAAAAAAATGAGATAAGATGCTGTAGTGGGAAGAAAAAAATGTGAACTACTGCCGTAAACCGAGAATTGAGTTATCAGCTGTATATACAATAAAACATGGGTTGTTGTGACAAACAGGAATTGATGTAATGAAAGGATTTAATCATATAAGAGAAATACACCTGCAGACATTTTCTTAAAAAAAAAAAAAAAGAAATTTGAAGCACTACACACAGATTAACCATCTTACCTTTTGGGTTGTAAGCTTAAACTGGATATGATAAAACCTGCAAAATAATGAAGTGTGAGTACAGTGAAATACAGTAAGATGTGGGTGATGAATTGAAAACACCTGTACGATGAACAGTCTTTTGTTACAACATGTAATATATATGGAACACCAGCTAAAAAAAAAAAAACTATGTAACCACTGGAGTGGTGACTTTTAATTTCTGAGGCAGAAATGGTGGTTGCCGTAAGCTATGCAAAAAGGGGTGAACAACATGATTTGTTGTATTGGGTATACAGGGCCTTAACATTATCAGATGATGCAATACCTAACAATGTTGTGAACGGGGGGGGGGTACTACAGCAACAGCGATAATACAGGTGGTATGACTAGGCTGTGGGGTATCATTGCCAGTGATAGTGATGAACTGTGCTAGTGTACAGATGGAAGGCAATGGGTGTAACTACTGTTATAATTACAACATATTATGTAATAACTGTGAGTGGAGTGCAACAGGGCATGTGAAGCAATGTGGATGTAACGAAAGATGAAGTAACTGGGGTAAATGTGGGAAGCTGCAGAAGTAGGCTGGTGACAGCAAGTGAAGATCATTAGTGTGTAATGATCTGGTAATCACAAGTGTAACAAAAGATGAATGTACGTGTATATATGAGGTGACTTATGCTGTGAAGACAGTGAACGAAATATGACCATCGTAGTTCTGCAAACACACTCAGGAGATCAGAAAAAGCAAATTTGACTTCAAAGGCAGTAGCATTAAACTTCATAGTAAGGTTCGAGTTAAGAAATTCAGCAACCCATTTCTGAACTAGCAGCATCTTATCATGAATATTCCTTGTACGTAATGGTCATTGAATTTTCTTTTACCATCTGAAGATACGCTCTCTCACTTGGAGATATTAGAACAGACGAGGATTTACTCCATGGTCAAACTGGCTGCTAACAACTGATAATAATCAACCTGTAATGGCAGCTAATGCATAGATTTTCAAGGACAGGATCCACGAGAACAAGCAAACTTATTTCCCAATCGAAACCAGATTGCTATCAATATAGATTAAGCATGGGTTATGAGAAGCTTAAGCAACTTAACATCAACATTATCACTTGAAACCATCTAATCTTGAATAGATCTGGAATTCTGGCATAGCCCAACAGGTTCGAATCATCGAATTACAGGTAATAACACTCAGAGATACTTGTTTGCAGAAACAGACTAAATGTAAAAGTAGTCGGTTCTTCGAAAATGCTGGAAATCAATGCACCATCATCAGAGATACTTATGAAGATGGTATCAAGTGAAATTTTACTACCTTCTCTCTCATTCTCTTTGGATACTGGCGCTTAACGAATGCTAGAATTGACAGGAATTCAGCATAAGAAGCTATGGGATTATATTTTCATAATCAGCACACGATGAAACATAAACAAAATCAGATTGATTCTGAGCATTCGTGTGATAAAAAAAATGCATGAGAAAATAGTCAGAGCGAAGGGATCACGCCCAAATGGAGGAATTATAATAAACAAGGTAAATTGGCAGGAACGACTGATAAAACGAATCAATATAATGATTATGGACAATGGAATTCAGTAATAATGATAAATAAATGAACAGAAGCATATGGCTGATGGATAACATATGATACGAGGTGCTTCGCAAAAAAAAAAAAAAAACTTGAAAACCATGAAAACTCGATAAGAAGACTGTATTTCGTAGGGAAAACATGAGGTCGACTGATAACCTCTGCAGAGTGAATCTGACCCGAGACTGGATCATATCGAACACCATTATAGAGGTTGTTCCCAAGGTGAAACCTAGGTGAATCGTGAATTGGAATGCAATAAGGTAACAAAATATACGTAAAATAGAAGAAATAAGTGTTGGAACGGGATGGTTCCTTTGTTATTGCATAGGGGAGAGATTGGCATTGCTATAAGCAACCCAACACAGCTCCAGGGTGCGTTAATGGAGGTTAAAGCCTGGAAAAATTGAAAGAGAAATCATAAAAGCAAAAAGAAAAAGAAAAGAAAGAAAAAAAAAATGAGATAAATACTGAAATGAAATTGAAATTCGGGAAAAGCAAATGAATCGACGATGCCATTGCGAGGCATCGTCGGTCATTAATATGTAAGGAAGGATGAAAAATCCAAAATCTACAGAAATAAACTACTGGAAATCTAAACGTAGATGAAGAATTACCTCTGTTTTGCAGGGTCTTTAAAGGAGGGAGTCACGCTCTTCTCTTCTATTATGGAGGTCTTCTGCCCCTGGAGTAAAGGAGATGATCTGGGGGAAGAGGGCGATCAGCGAAAGATGGATGAGGTGCGCCACCAAAAAAAAATCGGATCCCCTTCTCTCCTTCGTTGTTGTCTTTATATAGAGAGAGGAGAAGAAACGAGAAGGGGAATCTGTTGGGGAAGGCTCGAGAAGGAGGAGGTTAGGGATCAATGGTTGGAGAAGGAGGGCGTTGCAGATGGACGAAGGGTGGAGGCTGTCAGTGGATGTCGCGCATGGGGCTGGCCGGGGGAAGCTTCGTGAAGGTGGGGGAAGTTGAAGATGATGTTGGCGATCAAGGGTTGCCCTGAAGCAGAAGGGGGATGAGCGGTTAATGGAAACGGGGCGTGCGAAGCCGTTGCAGATGAAGGGCGAATGGAGGCCATGGGGGTTTCGAGAGGGGGTCTCGCACATGGGGGAGGCTTGGTGATGGCGGGATGGAGAGAGTGGCCGAGGGAGGAAAGCGAGTTAGGGTTTTCAAAAACCCTAACTCGACCCTCAAACCTCGAAATTTAGTTTTTCCAAAAACAGGCCTCCTTTTCAGTTTTTTCTAAAAAGATGGTTAAAGGTGAGTTTTTCGGCAAAAATCTTCAAAAATTGCGTGTAGTTTTTCCTAATTTCTTTGGTTTTTTGCATGATTTTTCCATTTTTTTTTGTATTTTTAGAATAAAATCCTAAAGTTTGTAAGAAAACAAGGATTAAAACTAATTTTTTTGTATTTTTTCATTTTTTTGTATTTTTGTAATAGAAAAACTAAGATTTAAGGTTTTAACACTAAATTTTTGTATTTTTCTAAGGAATGTTTAAAAATGTTTTCTCAAGAATTTCGGGCCATCTTGGGAAAAATTTCTTCAGAAAAGGGGTTTGGACCCAGGTTTTGAGGAAATGTTCGAGTTTTAAACCTCGAATCGAGAAATACAACTTGATGGATCCAAACGGATACCGGACGAAGTGTCTGAGCTTTTCAAAAGATTATTTTGGTCATTTTGAGAATTTAATTTAAAATTGGATAATGAAGCTCAGATTTGGTTTTTGATAATGGATCCGGATCCGAAACTGAGTCAGATATGGAAAATGAATTTGATTTCAACCAAATTTTGAGAAACAAAAGGGGATTTAGCTTTAAATCTGACTCAATTACCCAGAAAATGGGGACAAAAGGCAGAAAGGGGATGTTTACAACATTTTAAAAAATTTGGGGTGTTCACAACTGTATGGATTACCTCCGAAGCGTGAGATCGAGTTTTGTATTGAGTTGTTACCTGGAACGACTCCGATCTCAAAGGCACCGTATCGTATGGCTCCGGCAGAACTCGAAGAACTGAAGCGTCAATTGGGAGAGTTGATGGAGCAGGGGTTTATCAGAAATAGTGCATCGCCATGGGGTGCACCTGTTCTGTTCGTGAAGAAGAAAGATGGATCCCTGAGGTTGTGCATTGACTACAGAATGCTCAACCAAGCGACGATTAAGAATAAGTATCCGTTGCCGAGAATAGAAGATCTCTTTGATCAGTTGCAGAGAGCGAAGATATTCTCAAAGATCGACCTCAGATCGGGTTATCATCAACTCCGGATCAGAGAAGAAGATGTCTCAAAGACGGCTTTTCGAACTAGGTACGGGTTGTACGAGTTCGTTGTGATGCCTTTTGGGCTCACAAATGCACCAACAGCATTCATGGATTTGATGAATCATATTTTCCGTCCGTTTGTGGATACGTTCGTAATCGTATTCATCAATGACATCTTGATATACTCAGAGACCCCTGAGCAGCACTGAAAGCATCTGCGTATTGTGTTGGGAGTACTTCGGGAGCACAGATTGTTCGCCAAGTTCTCTAAGTGCGAGTTTTGGCTTCGACGAGTTATGTTTTTGGGTCATGTGATATCCAGTGATGGTGTGTCAGTTGATCCAGCAAAGGTCGAAGCAGTGTTGGACTGGAAGCAGCCTCAGTCTGTTACCGATATTCGCAGTTTTCTCGGGTTAGCTGGTTACTACCGACGTTTTATTCAGGATTTCTCCAGGATTGCACTTCCTTTGACGAAGCTTTTGCGTAAGGGAGTCAAGTTCGAATGGACCGACTCTTGTGAAGAGAGTTTTCAGATCCTGAAGACGAAGCTGAACCTCTCTGGTGTTAGCTTTACCTTCTAGTAGAGGCGGTTTTGTGGTGTACACTGATGCCTCAGGTTCATGATTGGGATGCGTGCTCATGCAGCACAGTCGTGTTATTGCGTATGCTTCGCGACAGCTAAAGATTCATGAGAGGAATTACCCTACTCATGACTTGGAGTTAGCAGTTGTGGTGTTCGCCTTGAAAACCTGGCGACACTATCTGTACGGAGATACGTTCGAGGTCTTTTCTGACCACAAGAGTCTTAAATATTTATTTTCTCAGAAGGAATTGAATATGAGACAGCGTCGTTGGCTCGAGTTTATCAAGGACTATGAGTTTACGTTGTCTTACCACCCTGGTAAGGTGAACGTCGTTGCAGATGCGCTTAGTCGCAAATCGAGCAGTGTTCTGGCCAGTCTTGTGTGGAGCCAGAAATTGATCGAAGATTTCGTGGCTTGGAAGCCATTTGCGATCGGAGGCGGAACGATCAGATTGTCTGGGTTGGCCATCCGATCAGAGTTCTTGCCTAAGGTTATCGAGGCACAGAAGCGGAACGCTCAATATCAGAAGTTTGTTGACCGAGCTTGTGAAGAGGACTCAGTCTTTTGTGTTGACGATAGCGGCTGTATCCGCATGAAGGATCGACTTTGGGTGCCGACTGACCCTGAGTTGAGGAAGGAGATTCTTGATGAGGCACATCTGTCGAAGTACACCGTCCATCCTCGTGGTACTAAGATGTTTAAGGACCTTCAGCGAAAGTATTGGTGGAACGGGATGAAGCGTGAAGTCGCAGCGTATGTTTCGAGGTGTTTGACTTGTCAGCAAATCAAGATCGAGCACCAACGTCTCGGTGGCTCCATGCAGAGGATTGAGATTCCTCAGTGGAAATGGGAGGATATCACGATGGATTTCGTGGTAGGTTTACCGCGAACCATGCGAAAGCACGATGCGATATGGGTGATTGTGGACAGACTCACCAAGTCTGCTCACTTCTTACCTATCCAGATTAGTCAGCCGCTTGAGAGCTTAGCAGACTTGTATATCCGAGAGATTGTACGGTTACATGGCGTACCTACATCTATCATTTCGGATCGTGATCCCAGATTCATGTCGCGACTGTGGGGACAGTTGCAGTCAGCTTTGGGAACAAAGCTGAAGTTCAGTACAGCCTTTCACCCTCACACTGATGGCCAGTCGGAGAGGATGATTCAGACGCTTGAAGATATGTTGCGGGCGTGTATGCTCGACTGAAAAGGTGATTGGGATTCACACTTGTGTTTGGTCGAGTTTGCCTACAACAATAGTTATCACGCTAGTATCGGTATGGCTCCGTACGAGGCTTTGTACGAGAGACCTTGCCGATCACCATCATATTGGGATGATATCAGCGATCGATCCGGTGAATCGTCGATCGTTCTTCAGCACTACACTCAACAAGTGCAGAAGATCCGATAACGTCTGAAGGCAGCCCAGGACAGATAGAAGAGTTACGCCGATAAGAGGCGGCGAGAGTTACAGTTTGATGTTGATGACATGGTTTTTGTGAAAGTATCCCCGACAAAGAGCGTCTTTCGTTTCGGAAAGACAGGAAAGTTGAGTCCTAGATACGTTGGGCCGTTCAAGATTCTTGAGAGGATCGGTGGAGCAGCCTATCGGATTGAGCTACCGCAGCAGTATGCTCAAATTCATAATGTTTTTCACGTGTCGATGCTGAGGAAGTACATTCCGGACCCATCACACGTCATCCGATACGAAGATGTCGAGGTGCAAGAGGACTTAACGGTGACCGAGAGACCTGTTGAGATCATCGATCGTCGCGATCAAGTTCTGCGTACCAAGACCATTCCGTTGGTCAAGGTACGATGGCAACACCATGGCATCGAAGAATGCACATGGGAGCCAGAGGCCAGTATGAGGGAGAAATACCTTGACCTTTTTGTGGCCTAGCATTCGTGATTTCGCGGACGAAATCCCTTTTTAGGAGGGAAGGATGTAAGCCCCACTTTTTTTTCTGAAGAATGTTAAATGAGATACTCCATTGTTGTAAAATTCCTTGTTCTGACACGAGCAAAACTCGTAATTTTGGCATTTATCGCTTTTTGAGGTTCTGAATCGCGTAGATTTTCTCTACGAGGCGATTCGGGGCAAACCGCGACGGATCCAACCTCAATATTTGTAAATTATATGTATATTGTGTTCACATGAGTTCGCTCTGGATTTGGAGTTTAAACGAGAGCAATATCTCGTTATTTCGTGGATTTTGGCGAGATAGGGGTATATCGGTAATTATGAGTTATACCGAGGCCCAATTTCGCCGTAATTGAGAAATTAAATATTCTTTATGAAAGCTTAAATTTTAATTTACAAAATGTAATTTAAAATCTTGATTTTTAAATTAGTTTAGATTAGTTCTTTTTAAAATACTTATTATATTGGGATTTTACAAAAGATAAAGAAATGAAGTAAATTGCAAAATCCTCAAAACCTAGAAGAGGGTTTTTGAAAACATTTTTACAAGGGGTAGGTTTGTGTATTTAGAAAAGTTTGGCATGGGCTCCACCTCAGCCCATGTCTCCTTTAAAGGCTTATGAAAAAGCATATTTACAAAAAACCACTTTTCAAAATGGAGATTTTGAAAAGTTGGAAAAAAAATTCAAAAAGAGGCCTTGAAAAGGTATTTTTAAAGGTGGGTGGGCTCAGCCCACGTTTTGGGGAATAGGTTGGGCGCCCCTTAGGGGGTAGCCCTTACCCTTTTCAAAAAAAAAAAATCAAAAAAAAAAGATGGGGAGGGGCGATTTTTGTGGTTTGACCTTGACCTTGAGAGGTCAAGGCCAACCACTCCCCTTTGATTAAGGGGAGTGGTTGGAAGGTACCAAGTACCTTACACCCCCCCCCCCCCATAGGGCCTTTTTGTCTAGGGTGGGGCGTGGGATGGGGAGACCACCCATCTCCCCTCCTTCACTCCCCACCACCCATCTTCCCCCCCCCCCCCCCCCCCCCCTTTTTAAGCAAGGGAAGGGAAGAGAGAGAGGGTCGATACCCTCTCTCTCCTTCCACTCTTCTCCAGCTTCTTCTCCCTCTTCTACTCTCCCTCCTTCCCCCTTGGTGCTACTGCTCAGCTGGGCCAACCTAGCAAGAGGTGAGCCTCTCCTTCCTTTTTCATTTTTTTTTAAGCTTTGGTTTCAAATTTTTTTTGGTGTGTATGCTCGTTTTTCGTTGTAGTGTTAGAACGCCCCCCCCCCCCCCATGGGGCTGGTGTTGGGCTGAGCCTTTGCTCGGCCAGCCCAGGTCGTTTGATGACCTTGCCGAGCCCACAAGTGGTGGGTTGGGCCGTTGCAGGCCTTGGGATGAGTCCCAGACTGACCCGAGTTGGTCAGTCCGGCTCTTCCTTTTGGATGGGCTGGCTGCAGCTGGTGCTGCAGCCCACGGTTAGCTTGGGTGGTCTGCGCCCACCATGGGTGAAAACACACACACCTTTTTATTTTCCCTGGTTAGCCCAAACGCACCACCCGGGTGCCTTAGCACCCGGGGGTTTTAGTTTGAGGTTTGACCTGCTGGGTCAAGGGCTACAGCCCTGATTCGAGCCACCACTTGGCTCGAACCAGGGGCCTGTATGGGCCCCTTTTCTGGTGGTTTGCCATGGCCGATGCCTTTTGGAAAGCTGGTGGCCTGGCGCAACACTTAGTGGGTGCACCAGGTGGGTGCGGCCTGGCTCAGCCATGGCTGAGCTTAGCCAGATGCTACAGACCTAGGGTCTGTAGCAGGCAGCTGACACCCCCCCCCCCTGGACGGTTGGCTGCTGTGCAGCCTGGGGCCGGGTGCTTAGAGCACCCGGGGCTTGGTGCTGGGCGCAACACTTAGTGGTGCGCTGGCCCCTTGTGGGCCTGGTCTGGACCCACGGTTGGGTCAGACCAGGAGTAACCTACCCCCAGCAACCCCAGTTGCTGGGGTAGTGGGGCTGGGTCTGGACCCTCAGTGGTCCAGACCATCGCCTTGGTGCGGCGCCACCTAACTCAGGTGGGCGCCCCACCATCTCTCCTTGGCGCCCCTTGTGGACTGGCATGCACCCGCTGGGTGTTTTGGTCAGGACCCACCCTTGGGTCAGACCAGAGGTGCCTGTGGGGCACCTCAACTGGTGCCTCTGCCCCTTTTTGTCGGCTGGGCTTGGACCAATAGGGTCCAGGCCCGAGCCTTAGGCTTGCCCCACCCAGCCGGGTGGTTGGAGTAGCCGCACCCCTCCGGGTGTGGGCTAAGGCCCAACACCCTGGTCCGAACCCAAGGCTGGGTTCAGGCCAGGGGTTTTCGGGACCCAGCTAGGTCTGGTCAGGTGCTGGCCAGACCTCGCTTGGGGTCTTGATTTTGGTTCGGTGAGCCCTGGGCTAAGCCTAGCACCCTTGAGGGCGCTCTAGGCTTAGCCGGGTGCGGGCACACCCGGGTTGGCGCGTGCGGGCTGAGGCCAGTATGGCTGTCAGCCCCACTTGGCCAGTTGCTAGGCAGGGACCAAGGGTGGCAGGGCCCCCGTGGCCTAGCCTCTTGTTCAGCCCCTTCGGGTTCTAGGTTCCCCCTTGGCGCCAAAGCGGCACCGAGTGCTAAGGCACCCGGTAACCTTGTCACCTTGTTGGGCAGCCCCTTAGAGTGCTCTTACCTGGGGTTTGAACCCTTTTCGGGTAGCAACAAGGTTGGCGCGACCCCTTGGAGTTCCGCGGGAACTCATCCGTGGCAACTTTAGCCCTTTTGTGCCGTTGGGGGATGTTTTTAACTTTAGATGCGAGGTTTAGTCGCTTGCCAGCAACATGCGTTGCTGCTACAGGCTTCAGTTGCTCGTACCCCGCAGCCCCCGTAACAGAGGCAATGCGGATGGGTTGCAAGCAGTGTTGCGACACACGCTCGCGTAGGGTTGTCCGGTTCTACGGACCTTTAGGGTTTCGGTCACATTCATGCCCCAGACGTGCGGACCGCACATTTGGATATGCCAATGTTATTCCCATTAGTATGAGATTAAGTTGAATTTTATCCCCTGACACTTGTGAGTGTGGGACTCGCGAGGATCCCTGGCGGATGGCTTCGCTACGCGAGATTTTGTCGAGTTATGATAATTGTACGCGTTTTTGGACGAATTTGCACCTATGCGGGTTGTCCTGTTTCGTGAAAGCAAGTTGGCACGTCCGGACACGTACGTCACTAGCTCACTTGTCGAGCGTCTTCCTGTTGGATCCCTCTCGTATATTGATAGATATACACTGCACCGGAGGCGTGCTTTACACTCGACATGACATACACTTGGAAAGGAACTGGAATTATCATAGGGTTTGACACTTATGACCTATTGAGGTCTTGAGACTCGGTGGGAGTCTACGGGCAATGGCCCGAGTTGGTGAGAATGTACTCACATGTTCGTTTTGCCCTGGGCATAAAATAAAAATGGTATATTTATCGTCTTCACAGGCGATGTGTTCGTGGTGGCCGTGTGAGGCCGAGCACGTGGATGGGCAGGCCAAGTCCTCGTTTGCGTACCTCGTGGGGACCACGAGGCGCGACTACCTCGAGAGGAGGTACGACCGGAAGTTTGAGCCTAAATAAGATAAACCTGCTGCGCCCCATTCACAATTTGGTCACCCAGGAAGAGGGTGAATGGTACAGCCCCGAGTGACGTGTCGTTACTACGACTTGTTCTTTAGAGGAGCTGATGTGCCCTTTGACCTCCAGTCACTCAGAGTTAGGGAGGTCAAGGTTGCCCTCTACAGAGACCTTTGCTACTGCAGTAGTACGGATTGCAATCCTTTACCCCTGCGAAAGGTCTCTCCTGGCTGCGTGTCGCCCGCAGGTGGTTTTCTCGTTCTGTAGCATCCCCGGTTACCACATTAGAAATTGAATAACAGACGTCGGGTGCATGTCTCACAGAACTCGAGGGTTTTCCTTCGCGTACCCGAAGGAGGTAAAAAGATGAACATAAAGACTAACCAAACAGACTGACTTACTGTAGTGGTTACTCTAGAGCAGTACACACTTTGTTTCAGTTGCTACCCCATGTTGGTTGGTTCCTACTCTGTTACTTTAGTTGCTACCTTCTGTTGTTCAGTTTCTGCTTTGTTACTTTAGTAGCGGCACTGTTACTTACTTACAGTTTTACTGTCTTGTGGCACGTGCACTTACCTAACACGCACTTGTACTTTTGTTTCCAATGCTTCTAACTGTTCCATTATGTTAGCTATAGTCTGGCACTTAGCATACTTGTATCATGCTGCTTACCTTCTGCTTTTCCTTAAAAATGATAATGTATGGATGGTTTGTCTTACCAACTCGCAAGAGTACTGACCCTGTTTTATGGGGATACAGGTGATGAGTAGATGCAGCGCGATGCGACGGCGCACAGCAGGAGCCTTGAGACCCACACATTGCAGCAGATTCTGGCTTATTCTGGTTTTGGGGTTTGCGGGGTTGTACCCCTCCTTTTTGTGAGACTGTCCCTTTTTGTACCCAGTCTCGTTTTTGTATCATTGTAACTATTATGGAAAATGAAGAATACTTTAATTGTTTACTGTGGTTTGGTTTTCTCACTGTGGCTCGCTCAGACTTGCGGCCTTTGCCTTACCCCTGTTTTCCCTCCTTTACTTCCGCTAGTTGTTTTTCACTCTATATATCCTTCAAAAAAAAATTCGTTCAAAAACATATATGCATGATTCAATCATGCATATATGTTTTCTACGTCTATCAAAAAAAATCATGGTGATTCAATCATGCAGATATATGTTCTAAGGTTGTCAAAAAAATTTCATAGTGCTTCAATCATGCATACATGTGTTCTACTGCTGTCACAAAAAAATTGTAGAGATTCAAACATTCATATATGTGTTCTAAGGCTGTCAAAAAATTTATTGTGATTCAATCATTAATATATGAGTTCTAAAGCTGTCAAAAAAAATTCATAGAGATTCAATCCTGTATATATGTGTTCTAAGGCTGTCAAAAAAATTATAGTGATTCAATCATGCATATATGTGTTCTAAAGTTGCCAAAAAAAATTCATAGTGATTCAACCATGCATATATGTGTTCTAATGGTGTCCAAAAAAATTTATAGTCATTTAATCATTCATGCTTGTGTTCTGAAGCTATAAAAAAAATTCACAGTGATTCAATCTTGCATATATGTGTATTAAGCCTGTCAAAAAAAATTTATAGTGATTCAATCATGCATATATGTGTTTTAGGGCTGCCAAAAAAAATTCAAAGTGATTTAATCTTGCATATATGTGATCTATGGCTATCAAAAAAAATTCACAGTGATTCAATCTTGCATATATTTTTTCTAAGGTTGTTAAAAAAAATTATAGTGATTCAATCATGCAAATATGTGTTATAAGGTTGGCAAAAAAAATAGTGATTCAATCATGCATATATGGGCTCTAATTCTATCAAAAAAATTTTATAGTGATTCAATCATGCATATACGTGTTCCAAGGCTATGAAAAAAAATCATAGTGTTTCAATTATATATTTATGTATTCTAAGGCTGCCAAAAAACTTTTACAGCGATTCAATCATGCATATATATGTTCTAATGCTGTCAAAAAAAATGTAGTGATTCAATCATGTGTATATGTGTTCTAAGGTTGTCAAAAAGTATCATGTGATTCAATCATGCATATACGTCTTCTAAGGTTGTCAAAAAACTTTTATAGTGATTCAATTATGCATATATGTGTTTTAAGGCAGTCAAAAGATATTCATAGTGATTCGATCATACATATATGTCTTCTGAGGCTGTCCAAAAAAATTCATAGTAATTCGATCATGCATATGTGTTCTAAGGCTATAAAAAAAATAAATCATGCATATATGTGTTTTAAGCCTGTCAAAAAAATTTCTTAGTGATTCAATCATGCATATCATTTTTCTAAGGCTGTCAAAAAAATTTGAATCATGCATATCTCTGTTCTAAGGTTGTCAGAAAAACTTATAGTGATTTAATCATGCATATATGTGTTCTAAGGCAATAAACAAAAAATCATAGTGCCCTAATCATGCATATATTTATTATAAAACTTAAAAAAAATTATTGATTCAATCATGCATATATGTGTTCTAAGGCAATAAAAAAAATTCATAGTGCCCTAATCATGCATATATTTATTATAAAACTTTAAAAAAAATAGTGATTCAATCATGCATATATGTGTTCTAAGGCTGTAAAAAAAAACCATAGTAAGTAAATCATGCATATATGTGTTCTAAGGGTGTTAAAAAATATTCATAGTGATTCAATCATGCAGATATGCGTTCTAAGGCTGTTAAAAAAATTCATAGTGTGTTCTAAGGCTGTTAAAAAAATTCATAGCGATTCAATCATGCATATATTTGTTCTAAGGCGGTAAAAAAAATTCATAGTGATTTAATCATGCAAATATGTTTTCCAATGTTGTCAAAAAAAAATTATAGTAATTCAATGATGGATATATGTCTGGAAAAAAAATCATACTGACTCAATCATGCATATATCTTTTATAAGAATGTGAAAAAAAAATCATAGTGATTCAAACAAGCAAATATGTTTTCTAAGGCTGTCAAAAAAATTTCATAGTGACTCAATCATGCATATATGTGTGCTAAGGCTATCAAAAAAAACTTGTAGTGATCCAATCATGTATATATGTTTTTTAAGGCTGTCAAAAAAAATTTATAGTGATTCAATCTAGCTTATATGTGTTCTAAGTTTGTCAAAAAAAAATTTAAGTGTTTCAATCAAGCAGATATGTGTTCTAAGGTTGTAAAAAAAAATTCATAGTACTTCAATCATGCATATATGTGTTCTATTGCTGACAAAAAAAATTTGTAGTGATTAAATCATTCATATATGTGTTCTAAGGCTATCAAAAAAAATTATAGTGATTCAATCATGCGTGTATGTGTTCTAGGTTGTCAAAAAAAATCATAGTAATTCAATCATGCATATATGTGTTCTAAAGGTGTCAAAAAAAATTTATTAAGATTCAATTGTGCATATATGTGTTCTAAGGCTGTCAAAAAAAATTCATAGTGATTCAATCCTGCATATATGTGTTCTAAGGCGGTCAAAAAAAATTCATAGTTATTCAATCATGCAGATATGTGTTCTAAGGTCGTCAAAAAAAATCTATAGTGATTCAATCATGCATATAAGTGTTCTAATGCTGTCAAAAAAAATTTATAGTGATTCAATCATGCATATATGTGTTCTAAGGCTGTCAAAAAAAATTTATAGTGATTCAATCAAGCATTTATGTGGTCTAAGGTTGTCAAAAAAAATTCATAGCGATTCAATCATGCATATATTTGTTCTAAGGCGGTAAAAAAAATTATAGTGATTTAATCATGCAAATATGTTTTCCAATGTTGTCAAAAAAAATTTCTCATGATTCAATCATGGATATAAGTGTTCCAATGCCGTAAAAAAAAATTGTAATGATTCAATCATGCATATATATCTTTAAATGCTGTAAAAAAAATCGTAGTGATTCAATTGTCTATATATGTGTTCTATGCTTGTCAAAAAAATCTCATAGCGATTCAATGATGCATGTTTATGCTCTAAGGATGTCAAAAAAAATCATAGTGATTTAATCATGCAGATATGTATCATAAGATTTAAAAAAAAATTTATAGTGACTCAATCATGAATATATGTGTTCTAATTGTGTAAAAAAAAAATTAGAGTGATTCAACCATGCATATATTTGTTCTAAGGCTGTCAAAAAATTTTCATACCGATTCAATCATGCTTATATGTGTTCTAAGGCTGTCAAAAAAATTTCATAGTGTTTTAATCACAAAGATATGTGTTCTAAGGTTTTAAAAAAAATTATAGTGCCTCAATCATGCAGGTTCTAAGGTTGTCAAAAATATTTTATACTAATTCAATCATGCATATATGTGTTATAAGGCTGTCAAAAAAAATTTGTAGTGATTTAATGTGTTCTAAGCCTACAAAAAAAGTTATAATGATTCAATCTCGCATATATGTGCTCTAAGGCAGTAAAAAAAATTCACAGTGATTCAATCTTGCATATATGTGTTCTAAGACTGTCAAAAAGATTTCATAGTGATTCAATCATGCAAATGTGTGTTCTAAGGCTGTCAAAAAAATTCTATTGTAATTCAATCATGCAGATAATTGTTCTAAGGTAGTCAAACAAAATTTATAGTGATACAATAATGCATATATGTGTTCTAATGCTGTCAAAACAAAATTATGGAGATTCAATCATGCATATATGTGTTCTAAGGCTGTCAAAAAAAATCATAGTGATTCAATAATGCATATATTTGTTCTAAGGCTGTCAAAAACATTTCATAGTGATTCAATCATGCATATGAGTTATAAGGTTGTCAAAAAAAATTTGTAGTGATTCAATCATGCATATGTGTGTTCTTAAGCTTCAAAAAAAATCATAGAGATTCAATCATGCATATATGTGTTGTAAGTATGTCAAAAAAATACATAGTATTTCAATCATTCATATATGTGTTCTAAGGCTATCAAAAAAATTTGATAGCGATTTAATCATAGTGCCTCAATCATGCAGGTTCTAAGGTTGTCAAAAATATTTTATACTAATTCAATCATGCATATGTGTGTTATAAGGCTGTCAAAAAAAATTTGTAGTGATTTAATGTGTTCTAAGCCTACAAAAAAAGTTATAATGATTCAATCTCGCATATATGTGCTCTAAGGCAGTAAAAAAAATTCACAGTGATTCAATCTTGCATATATGTGTTCTAAGACTGTCAAAAAGATTTCATAGTGATTCAATCATGCAAATGTGTGTTCTAAGGCTGTCAAAAAAATTCTATTGTAATTCAATCATGCAGATAATTGTTCTAAGGTAGTCAAACAAAATTTATAGTGATACAATAATGCATATATGTGTTCTAATGCTGTCAAAACAAAATTATGGAGATTCAATCATGCATATATGTGTTCTAAGGCTGTCAAAAAAAATCATAGTGATTCAATAATGCATATATTTGTTCTAAGGCTGTCAAAAACATTTCATAGTGATTCAATCATGCATATGAGTTATAAGGTTGTCAAAAAAAATTTGTAGTGATTCAATCATGCATATGTGTGTTCTTAAGCTGTCAAAAAAAATCATAGAGATTCAATCATGCATATATGTGTTGTAAGTATGTCAAAAAAATACATAGTATTTCAATCATTCATATATGTGTTCTAAGGCTATCAAAAAAATTTGATAGCGATTTAATCATTCATATATGTGTTCTAAGGCTCTCAAAAAAATTATAGAGATTCAATCATGCATATATGTATTATAAGGCTATCAAAAAAATTTGATCCCGATTTAATCATTCATATATGTGTTCTAAGGCTCTCAAAAAAAATTTATAGAGATTCAATCATGCAAATATGTGTTCTAAGGTTGTCAAAAAAAATTTATAGTGATTCAATCATGCCTACGTGTTCTAATGGTGTCCAAAAAAAATTATAGTGATTTAATCTTGCATATATGTATTCTTAAGCTGTCAAAAAAATTTAATAGTGTTCAATCATGCATTTATGTGTTCGAAGGATGTCAAAAAAATTCCCTAGGGATTAAATTATGCATATATGTGTTCTAAAGCTGTCAAAAAACTTCCATAGTGATTTAATCATGAATATATGTGTTCTAAGGCAATAAAAAAAAATTCAGAGTTATTCAATCATACATATATGTGATGTAAGGATGTCAAAAATATTTCATAGTGATTCAATCATGCATATATGTTTTCTACGTCTATCAAAAAAAATCATGGTGATTCAATCATGCAGATATATGTTCTAAGGTTGTCAAAAAAAATTATAGTGCTTCAATCATGCATACATGTGTTCTAAGGCTGTCACAAAAAAATTGTAGAGATTCAATCATTCATATATGTGTTCTAAGGCTGTCAAAAAAATTTATTGTGATTCAATCATTAAAGTATGAGTTCTAAAGCTGTCAAAAAAAATTCATAGAGATTCAATCCTGTATATATGTGTTCTAAGGCTGTCAAAAAAATTATAGTGATTCAATCATGCATATATGTGTTCAAAAGTTGGCAAAAAAATTTCATAGTGATTCAATCATGCATATATTTCTTCTAATGGTGTCAAAAAAATGTATAGTCATTTAATCATTCATGCTTGTGTTCTGAAGCTATAAAAAAAATTCACAGTGATTCAATCTTGCATATATGTGTACTAAGCCTGTCAAAAAAAATTATAGTGATTCAATCATGCATGTATGTTTTTTAGGGCTGCCAAAAAAAATTCAAAGTGATTTAATCTTGCATATATGTGATCTATGGCTGTCAAAAAAATTTCACAGTGATTCAATCTTTTTCTAAGGCTGTTAAAAAAAATTATAGTGATTCAATCATGCAGATATGTGTTATAAGGTTGTCAAAAAAAATAGTGATTCAATCATGCATATATGGGCTCTAATTCTATCAAAAATAATTTATAGTGATTCAATCATGCATATGCGTGTTCCAAGGCTATCAAAAAAATTTCATAGTGTTTCAATTATATATTTATGTGTTCTAAGGCTGCCAAAAAACTTTTACAGCGACATGCATATATGTGTTCTAATGATGTCAAAAAAAATGTAGTGATTCAATCATGTGTATATGTGTTCTAAGGTTGTCAAAAAGTATCATGGTGATTCAATCATGCATATATGTCTTCTAAGGTTGTCAAAAAACTTTTATAGTGATTCAATTATGCATATATGTGTTTTAAGGCACTCAAAAGATATTCATTGTGATTCGATCATACACATATGTCTTATGAGGCTGTCCAAAAAAATTTATAGTAATTCGATCATGCATATGTGTTCTAAGGCTATAAAAAAAATCAATCATGCATATATGTGTTTTAAGGCTGTCAAAAAAATTTCATAGTGATTAATCATGCATATCATTGTTCTAAGGCTGTCAACAAAATTTCAATCATGCATATATCTGTTCTAAGGTTGTCAGAAAAAATTATAGTGATTCAATCATGCATATATGTGTTCTAAGGCAATAAAAAAAATCATAGTGCCCTAATCATGCATATATTTATTATAAAACTTAAAAGAAAAAATAGTGATTCAATCATGCATATATGTGTTCTAAGGCAATAAAAAAAAATTCATAGTGCCGTAATCATGCATATATTTATTATAAAACTTAAAAAAAAATAGTGATTCAATCATGCATATATGTGTTCTAAGGCTGTAAAAAAATCATAGTAAGTAAATCATGCATATATATGTTCTAAGGGTGTTAAAAAATATTCATAGTGATTCAATCATGCAGATATGCGTTTTAAGGCTGTTAAAAAAATTCCTAGTGTGTTCTAAGGCTGTTAAAAAATATTCATAGTGATTCAATCATGCAGATATAAGTTCTAAGGTTGTTAAAAAATTTTATAGTGATTCAATCATGAATATATGTGTTCTAAGGTTGTCAAAAAAAATTTATAGTAAATCTATGATGGATATATGTCTGAAAAAAAATTATACTCACTCAATCATGCATATATCTTTTATATGAATGTGAAAAAAAATCGTAGTGATTCAAACAAGCAAATATGTTTTCTAAGGCTGTCAAAAAAATTTCATAGTAACTCAATCATGCATATATGTGTGCTAAGGCTATCAAAAAAAACTTGTAGTGATCCAATCATGTATATATGTTTTTTAAGGCTGTCAATAAAATTTTATAGTGATTCAATCTAGCTTATATGTGTTCTAAGTTTGTCAAAAAAAAATTTAAGTGATTCAATCAAGCTGATATGTGTTCTAAGGTTGTAAAAAAAAATTCATAGTAGAAGAATCATGCATATATGTGTTCTATTGCTGACAAAAAAAATTTGTAGTGATTAAATCATTCATATATGTGTTCTAAGGCTGTCAAAAAAAATTATAGTGATTCAATCATGCGTGTATGTGTTCTAGGTTGTCAAAAAAATTATAGTGATTCAATCATGCATGTATGTGTTCTAAAGGTGTCAAAAAATTTTTATTAAGATTCAATTGTGCATATATGTGTTCTAAGGCTGTCAAAAAAAATTCATAGTGATTCAATCCTGCATATATGTGTTCTAAGGCGGTAAAAAAAAATTCATAGTTATTCAATCATGCAGATATTTGTTCTAAGGTCGTCAAAAAAATCTATAGTGATTCAATCATGCATATAAGTGTTCTAATGTTGTCAAAAAAAATTTATAGTGATTCAATCATGCATATATGTGTTCTAAGGCTGTCAAAAAAAATTTGTAGTGATTCCATGCACATATGTGTTTTGAGATTGTTAAAAAAATTAATAGCGATTGAATCATGCATATTTATGTTCTAAGGCTATAAAAAAAATCATAGTGATTCAATCTTGCAGATATGTGTTATAAGGTTTTAAAAAAAAAATTATAGTGACTCAATCATGCGTGTTGTAATGGTGTCAAAAAAATTTTGCAGTGATTCAATCATGCATACATGTGTTCTAAGGCTGTCAAAAAATTTCATAGCGATTGAATCAAGCTTATATGTGTTTTAAGACTGTCAAAAAAAATTCATAGTGATTTAATCATAAAGATATGTGTTCTAAAGTTTTAAAAAAAAATGGTAGTGACTCAATCATGCTTATATGTGTATTATTGCTGTAAAAAAAAAATATGTAACGATTTATTTATGCAAATCTGTGTTGTAAGGCAATCAAAAACAGTTTATAGTGACTCGATCATGCATATACGTGTTCTTAAGGCTGTCAAAAAAAATTATTTATTTAATCATGCATATATGTGTTCTAAGTATGTCAAAAAAATTATAGTGATTCAATCATGCATATATGTGTTCTAAGGCTGTCAAAAAAATCATAGTGATTCAATCTTATATATATAAGTGTTCTAAGATTGTTAAAAAAAAAATCATAGTGATTCAATCTTGCAAATATGTGTTCTAAGGTTGTCGAAAAATTACAGTGATTCAACAATTTTAATATGTGTTCTAATGGTATCAAAAAAAAATTTGAAATTTAATCATGCATATATGTGTTCTAAGGCAGTCAAAATTTTTTTATAGTGATTCAATCTTGCATATATGTTTTCTAATGATGTCAAAAAAAACTATAGTGATTTAATCATTAATATATCCATTCTAAGGATATCAAAAAAAATGTATTGTAATTCAATCATGCATATATGTGTTCTAAGGTTGTCAAAAAAAATTCATAGTTCAATCTTGCATATATGTGTTGTAAGACTGTAAAAAAAATCATTGTGATTCAATTATGGATATATATGTTCAAAGGCTGTAAAAAAAATCTATAGTAATTTAATCATGTAGATATGTGTTATAAGGTTGCCAAAAAAATTATAGTGATTCAATCATGCATATATGTGTTCTAATGCTTTCAAAGAAATTTTGTAGTGACTCAATCATGCATATATGTGTTCTAAGGCTGTCGAAATAAATTTATAGTGATTCAATTCTGCATATATGTGTTCTAAGGTTGTCAAAAAAAATTCATAGTGTTTAAATCATACATATATGTGTTCTAAAGTTGTCAAAAAAATTTCATAGTGATTCAATCATGCATATATGTGTTCTAATGCTGTAAAAAAAATCATAGTGATTCAATCACTCATATATGTGTGTTACGGTTGCTAAAAAAAATTCATAGTAATTCAATTATGCATATATGTGTACTAAGCCTGTCAAAAAAATTTATATTGATTCAATAATGCATATATGTTTTTTAAAGCTGTCAAAAAAATCATAGTAATTCAATCATGCATATATGTTTTTTAAAGCTGTCAAAAAAATTTAATAGTGATTCAATTACACATATATGTGTTCTAAGGCATTCAAAAAAATTCCATAGTGATTCAATCTTTTCATATATGTGTTCTAAGGCTATAAAAAAAAACTTATAGTTATTCAATCTTGTAAATATTTTTTCTAAGGTGTCAAAAAAATCATAGTGATTCAATCATGCAAATATGTCTTCTAAGGTTCTCAAAAACTATTATAGTGATTCATCATGCATATATGTTTTCTAATGCTGTAAAAAAAAAATGTAGTGATTCAATCCTGTATATATGTGTTCTAAGGCTGTAAAAAAAATCTTAGTGATTCAATTATGCAAATATGTGTTCTAATGCTGTCAAAAGAATTTCATAGTGATTTGATCATACATATATGTGTTTTGAGGGTGTCAAAAAAATTCATAGTGATTCAATCATGCGTATGTGTTCTTAGGCTGTCAAAAAAAATTCAATCATGCATATATGTGTTCTAAGGCTGTCAAAAAAAATTCATAGTGATTCAATCATGCATATATGTGTTCTTAGGCTGTCAAAAAATTTTCAATCATGCATATATGTGTTCTAAGGCTGCCAAAAAAAATTAGTGATTCAATCATACATATATGTGTTATGAGGTTGTCAAAAAAATTTCATAGTGAGTTAATCATGCATATATTTGTAATAAAAATTTAAAAAATATTAGTGATTCAATGCATATGTTCTAAGGCTGTCAAAAAAATTTCATAGTGATTAAATCTTGCTTATATGTGTTACAAGGCTGTCAAAAAATTTTGTAAGGATTCAATCATGCATATGTGTTCTAAGGCTGTCTTTAAATTTTCATTGTTACCTAATAATGCATATATTTGTTCTAAAGCTATCAAAAAAATTTTATAGTGATTCAATCATGCATATATGTGTTCTAAGGCTGTCAAAAAAATTTCAAAGTGATTCATTCATGCATATATGTGTTCTAAGGATATTAAAAAATATTCATAGTGATTGAATCATGCAGATATGTGTTCTAAGGCTGTCAAAAAAAATTCATAGTAATTCAATCATGGATATATGTCTTCTAATGCGGGAAAAAATTATACTGACTCAATCATGTATATATGTGTTATAAGAATGTCAAAAAAGAATCATAGTGATTCAAACATGCATATATTTGTTCTAAGGCTGTCAAAAAAATTCCATAGTGACTCAATCATGCCTATATGTGTGCTAAGGCTATCAAAAAAAATTGTAGTGATCCAATCATGCATATGTGTTTTTTAAGGCTGTCAAAAAAAAATTATAGTGATTTAATCTTGCATATATATATTCTAAGGCTGTCAAAAAAATTCATAGTGATTTAGTCATTCATATTTGTGTCCTAAGGCTTTCAAAAAAAATCATAGTGATTCAATAATGCATATATGCGTTCTACAGTTATAAAAAAATTTATAGCGATAAAATCATGCATATATGTGTTTTACGACTGTAAAAGAAATTTCATAGTGATTTAATTAAGCATATATGTGTTCTAAGGCTGTCAAAAAAAAATCATAGTGATTCAATCATGCATATATGTGTTCTAAGGTCGTCAAAAAGACTTCATAGTGATTCAATCATGCATGTGTTCTAAGGCTGTAAAAAAAAAATTATAGTGATTCAATTATGCATATATGTCTTATAAGGTTGTGAAAAAAAATTTATATTGATTCAGTCATGCATATATGTGTTCTAATGTTGTAAAAAAAAATTGTACTGATTCATTCAATCTTGCATATATGTGTTAGGTTGTCAAAAGAATCATAGTGATTCAATTATGCATGTGTTTTAAGGATGTCAAAAAAAAATCATAGTGATTCAATCATGCATATATGTGTTCTAATGCTGTAAAAAAAATTGTACTGATTCATTCAATCATGCATAATGTGTTTTAAGGCTGTCAAAAAAAATTCATAGTGATTCAATTATGCATATGTGTTCTAAGGCTGTCAAAAAAACTTCATAGTGATTCAATCATGCATGTGTTCTAAGGCTGTCAAAAAAATAAAAGTGCTAATGCCACGGCAAGGCCATAATTTGTTAAAGCTTCCGTAAAAGCCAGACTAAGCAATAAAGTTCTTCATATTTAGCGATACATTCTACGGCTTGGTCTACCGCAGTACCTTGACTGACTCTAGGTTCAATAGAAGCAAATTTTATTGCCAATCCAGTAGCAATAACGGAAGCAACAAAAATTAGGGGATTCATGGTAAGCACCTCACAACAAAAAATGAAGAAATGGTTAGTGATATAACCAAATAAACCAATGAATTGTTGTACCCAAAATATATGATTAAATTAGGTCGATGAGTAGAAAAAGAAATTGTTCAATGAAAATAATTCATTCTTAAGTTCCATTAACATGAGAGGGTACTACGAATGTTCTACCATGTTTCATCAACACACTAAATGGGTTTTGCAAGATATCCGGTGTGGAGGTAGGCCAACATTTCTATTGGCAAATAAGAGGTTTCCAAGTGCATGCCCAAGTATTTATAACTTCTTTGTATTGGTATAGATTCCATTTTCTAAATATGGATTATGATATAAGCCCTTCCTTTTCTGTTTGTGATTGTATATGTGGATTGAATACGAAGTCGCTTAAGCCTATGAATTTAAAGAAGATGAAGGAGAGAAGAATTGAAAGAATGGGTTTGGAGCAGAGAAATAGAAAAACTATATTATATGGATTTACAAAAACTTGGATAGGGATTAAAAATGAGATATTGAAGTAGTTCTCATGATTCAGTAATAACAAATATCATCCCTTCTCAAATTAGGTTGGGAGTTCTTAGTTTAGTTGGATGTATCTTAGTGATGGAATATGAAATACTAAGTAATGCAACTAATTAATATTATAAATATATAAATAACATTAAGTAAGCACACTAATTGAGAAATATATAATAAGTCATTTGTTTATTTGATTATATCATTAACCATTTCTTCATTTTTTGTTATGAGGAGCTTAATATTAAACCCCTAATTTATGCTGCTTCAGTCAGGGTACTTCTGCGGGCCAAGCCGTAGAAGGTATCGCTAGTCAACCAGAAGCAGAGGGTAAAATACGAGGTACTTTATTGCTTAATATGGCTTTTATGGAAGCTTTAACAATTTACGGCATGGTCATCGCATTAGCACTTTTATTTGTTAATCCCTTTGTGTAATTCTTGAAACTTGAAAACGTGAAGAATACGTACTTTTATTGCTTTGGCCCTGCCTCTTGTCTTCTTTAAATTATATCAATTCAACACTTCACTCAAACAATCCTAGACTGACATGATTGGACTGCACTAACAAGTTAACTTGTTTTGACCATATCTTTCTAATCATGCATGCTTTTGATGTATGGTTTAATGAGATTAGTTTAAATTATAGTAAAAAAACAAATTTGGCCAATTTGAATGTCAAAATCAGAATTAAAGTAAAAAATTTCTAAAAACAAGTTTTCTGGGCAGGTCAAACTGACTTGTTTTGGTTATAACTTTGTGCTTAGACATCAAAATGACTTATTTTTCTATTTTTTAAAAGATATTCATCATTCTTTTGGACAAAATCCTTTTGGATGTTGTTTTATATGCAAAAAATATAATGAACATAGAGAGTACGTCGAAAATGACTCTGGGCATCTTGTTTTTTGAAATATGACCATTGACACAAGACTACTAGGCCAAAATTGGGGTGTTTATAAATTGTATCTCTTTGTTATCGACCATGTGAAGATAACAAAAAAGTAAACACACTGATTTTGTAGAATCGATAAGATTAACATTGAGATCAAATCCATGTCTAAAAAGTTGTTTTTGACGAAGATGAAGACGAAAGTATGAATAAGCAACTTAAAGGATGTTTGCAACTTAACACAACGGTCTCTCTGTGAAGCTTTATAATCAGTTTTTAAACACTCTAATTGATTTCACAAATCATTGATCCTTTGATGGACCACCTCTAATCATTTCACAATCAATGTCAATCTTATCCAAATTGCTTTTTGACTCCAGGACCAACTGACCTTTGGCATTTTTTTAAAGCCCCGAGTGATGGGTCGACATGGACCCTAAGGCTGGCTTCAAATTTAGATTTCTCGTCCATATTGGTTGGCCTTGAATATCTCCTGGATGATTTAGAAATCTTAGGAGGATCCAATGATGTATGTATTATGATTCATATCGAGCGGATAAAGGGACTCGAACCCGCATCATTTTCTTGGAAGGCTAGGGTTATAGTCGATGTCGATTCATCATTTTTAATGTCTATAATTCAAAACTGAACATCAAACTTTGGTTTCATTCGGCTCCATTAAGGAATATGGATAGCTTCCTGGATTTAGGGCGCAAAGTAACTTAATCGAAAAAATTTACGATGTATGATATATTACGTGGTTAATTCATTAATTATTTTAGTACTTGAAATATATGATTAAATTATGTAGGAGAGTAGAAAAGACAATGGATGAATCAAAATAAATCCTTCTTAAGTATCATTTCTGTCAAAGGGTACTACGAATGTTCTATCATTTCTGTCAAAGGGTACTACGAATATCTCGCATAACACACTAATGGGTTATGCGAGATATTCGGTGTGGAAGTAGGCAACATTTCTATTGGCAAATAGGAGTTTTCCAAGTGCATTCCCAAGTACTTATAACTTCTTTGGTCGTAATTGCTATCTTATTAGATTCACACAAGACGTGAGCAAAACTCAAAATGGAGAAGAATATAGTCCTTGGGTTTCATTTTATTGGAACTCTATTCCAATTTGTTTTTGTTTATAAGTAACCGTGTGCTTTTTACCTTGGAGAATCAAACAGTTAGCTCGTGGTGAGTCAGTTGCACCTACGAATGATATAAATACTGTTGTTGGTTTAGCTTTACTCACGTCAGTGGAACATTTCTATGCAGGCCTTAGTCAAAAGAGATTTGGTTTTTTCGATAAATAGATTCAACAAACTCCAATACTTTTACCAATTAATGTCTTACAAGGTTTCACAAAACCTGTCACTTAGTTTTCGACTTTTTTAGAAATATATTGCCCGATGAATTAGTACAATTAGCCATGGAAGGTCATCATTGAGTAGCTTTCCTTCCAAATAAATAATAAAATAATGCTTTGAATTTCAAGGAGTCATTTTTTCTTTTTGAATTGATTTAAATTCAAAATTATGTAAGCCCATGAATCTTATTCTAATAATTAATTCATGCGTAGCTCAAGATACTGGATTGAGGAACATGATTGATATAAATTTGTTTATTTACAATATGTATGATATAGTGTAGGAAGAAAAGAAGAGTGAGAAATATATGTACGATATTAATATTTATTATATTACTTATAACACTACATAATTGTAAAAAAAAGGGGGGAATTCCCAATTTTTCCTAAGATCCCCTTTTGTCATATTCATGTTGTACATCTTTATTTTCCCAGTCAATTACAAGGATTCATAATTGGTGTAATAATTCTTACTCGTTTGGGGCGTGCGACGAAACTACAAGAACTATGTTCTGCGAAACTGTTGCTATTTCATTCCATCCTATTCAACAATTAACCAAAATTAGAATTAATTGCAATTGGATCAATCAATCATCAAATCTTGATATGGAATGGTTCACTTTGATGAATCTCTTTGATTGAATCGATGTGAGATAATGTTAAAGACAAGTAAAAATCATGTAGTTTACGCTGGTCGAGGTAGATAGCCGTAGCTAGATATTATACGTGAACTCTGTTGCATGCTTAGAGGAATGATTTCAAGGTTGGATCCGATTCAAAAGAAATAAGATGACGATGGTCTACATTATGGAAGAAACACATGTACATGTGATAGTAGATATTCATTAGTTGTATATGAAATACCCATGTATATTATTTCATTTCTCATTTACTACAAACTTTATATAAATATAGATCCCACTCAATATGGATTACGAAATAAGCACTTCCTTTTCTGTGTGTAGTCGTATGTGTGGATTGAATATGAAGTCGTCCTATGAATGCTTTTAAAGAAGATAAAGAAGCGAAGAATTGAAGGAATGGTGTTGGAGCAAAAAAATAGAAGAACTATATTATATTACAAAAACTTGGATAGGGAATAAAAATGAGATATTGAAGTAGTTCGGATGATTCAATAATCACAAATATCATCACTTCTCAAATTAGGTTAGGAATTCTTAGTTTAGTAGTATGGATCTTAGTGATGGAATATGATATACTAAGTAATGTAACTAATTAATTTTATAAATATGTAAATAACATTTATTTAGTACACAAATTAAGATATATATAATAATTCACTAGTTTATTTGATTATATCATTAACCATTTCGTTATTTTTTGCTGTGAGGAGCTTACCGTGAATCCCAAAATTGCTGCTGCTTCCGTTATTGCTGCTGGATTGGCCATAGAACTTGCATATATTCGACCCAAAGTCGGTCAAGGTACTGTTGTGGGCCAAGCCGTAGAGGGTATCGCTAGTCAACCAAAAGCAGAGGGTAAAATACGAGGTTCTTTATTGCTTAATCTGGCTTTTATGGAAGCTTTAACAATTTATGTCCTGGTCGTTCTATTAGCACTTTTATTTGGTAATCCCTTTGTGTAATCTTAAAAACATGAAAATACATACTTTTTTTAATACTTTGACCCTACCTCTTCTCTTCTTTAAATTATAGACATGCTTGGACTGCACTAACAAGTAAACTTGTTCTGACAATCCTTTTGAGGTATGGTTTAATGCGTTTAATTTAAATTATAGTAAAAAAATTAATTCGGCCAATTTGCATGCCAAAACCAGAATTAAAGTAAATAAAACAACTTTTTTGGCAAGTAAAACCGATTTGTTTTGGTCATAACTTTGTACTTAGATATCGAATTGACAATTTTTTTCATGTTAGAAAAAAGATAAGACTAGTTTCATCATTCTTTTAGACAAAAACCTTTAGGATGTTTTATAGGCAAAAAATATACTGAAAATAGAAAGTATGTTGAAAATGACTATGGGCAACTTGTTTTTTGAAATATGACCACTGACACAATGCCAAAATTGTGATGTTTACATATTGTATTTCTTTGTCATTAGGCATGTGAAGCTCTGTCAAAAAAGTAGACAGGCCGATTTTGTAAAATACATAAGATTACACTGAGATCAATTCCATTTCTAAAAAGTTCTTTTTGACGAAGATGAAGATGAAAGTATGAATAAGCAGCTTAAAGCATGTATGCAACTTAACACGAGCGTCTCTCTACGGTGCCTCATAATTAGTTTTTATACATTCTAATTGATTTCACAAATCATTGATCCTAGACTCGACCACCTCTAATGCTCGGCCATCATTTTTAACGTCTATAATTCAAAACCGAACATCAAACTTTGGTTTCATTCAGCTCCTTTTTGGAATATAGATAGATTCCTGGCTTTAGGACGCAAAGTGACCTAAACGAAAAAATTTACAATGTGTGATATATTACATGGTTAATTCATTAATTAATTTAGTACCCAGAATATATGATTAAATTAGGTAGGAGAGCAAAAAAATGGTTGAATCATTCCTTTTTAAGTTCCATTTTTGTAAGAGGGTACTACAAAAGGGGTTATGCGAGATATCCGGTGTGTAAGCAGGCCAACATTTCGATTGGCAATAGGAGGTTTCCAAGTACTTGCCCGAGTACTTGTAACTTGTTGGGTCGTAATTGCTAACTTATTAGGTTCTGTCACTATAGCTATTCGGAATATGCCAACTATTCTGACCAACGACCAGAATTTCTTCAAATATGTTCTTGAATTCATTCAAGATGTGAGCAAAACTCGAAATGGAGAACAATATGGTCGTTGGGTTCCTTTTTTTGGGACTCTGTTCCTATTTGTTTTTGTTTTTAACTGGTCAGGTGCACTTTTACGTTGGAGAACCATACAGTTACCTCATGTGGAGTTAGTTGCACGTACGAATGTTATAAATACCATTGTTGCCTAAGCTTTACTCACGTCACTGGCACATTTGTATGCAGACCTTACTAAAAAGGGATTTTGTTATTTCCGTAAATAGATTAAACCAACTCTAATACTTTACTAATTAATGTCTTAGAAGATTTCACAAACCCTTTATCACCTAATTTTTTACTTTTGAGGAATATATTGGACGATGAATTAGTAATTGTTGTCGTTTTTTCTTTAGTACTCTTAGCCACAGAAGGTCATCATTGAGTAACTTTCCATCCAAATAAATAATAAAATAATGCTTTGAATTTCAAAGATTCACTTTCTCTATTTGAATTGATTTAAATTCAAAATTAAGTAAGCCCATGGTTCTTATTCCAATAATGAATTCATGCGTAGCTGAAGATACCTTCTTGAGAAACATGATTGATATAAATGTTATGATATGTATGATATAGTGTAGGAAGAAAACAAGAGCAAGAAAAATATATGTACGATATTAATATATGTAATATTACATATTACAGTACGGAATTGTAAAAAAAACTGGGAAATTCCCAATTTTTCTTAAGACTCTTTGATCCTATTCATGTCACACATCTCCGTTATTTTCCCAATAATTTACAACGATTCATAATTGGGGTTATAATTGTGACTCATTTTGGGCGTGCGACGAAACAACAAGAACAATGTTATGTAAAACCAAAGCTATTTCATTCCATCGAATTCAACAATTAACAAAAAATGGAATTAATTGCAATTGGATCAATCAATCATCAAATCTTGATCTGGGATGATTCGCTTTGAAGAATCTCTTCGTTTGAATCGATGTGAGATTAAGTAATATAATTAATCACGTAATATTTCATACATCGTAAATTTTTTCGCTTAGGTCACTTTGCGTGCTAAATCCGGGAATCTATCCATATTCTATTATGGAGCAGAATAAAACCAAAGTTTCATGTTCGGTTTGGAATTAAGGACGTTAAAAATGATGCAGGTTCGAGTCCCTTTACCCGCTTGATATGAATAAAACATACATCATTGGATGCTCCTAATATTTCTATATCATCAAAGAGTTATTCATGGTCAACCAATAAGGACCAGAAATCCAAATTTGAAACTAACCTTTAGTGCCCAGGTCAACCCATTGATAGGGGCTTAAAACATGCCCGTGGTCAGTTGATCTTGTAGTTAAAGGCAATTTGGATGGCCAAGCATTATAGGTGGTCTAGCCTAGGATCAATGATATGTGAAATCAATTAGAGGGTGCAAAAACTGATTATGAGGCATCATAGAGAGACCCTCATGTTAAGTTGCATACATGCTTTAAGTTGCTTATTCATAGTTTCATCTTCATCTTCGTCAAAAAGAACTTTTTAGAAATGGATTTGATCAAGAGAGCTTCACATGCTTGATAATAAAGAGATACAATATGTAAACACCCCAATTGTGGCCTAGTAGTCTTGTGTCAATGCTCATATTTCAAAAAACAAGTTGCCGAGATTCATTCTCGACAGTCTTCATTTTCACGATATTTTTTTAATATAAAACTGCATCCTAAAGGTTTTTGTCGAAAAGAATGATATCTTTCAAACATGAAAATAATAAATCATATCGATGTCTAAGCACAAAGTAATAAACAAAACAAGTCTGTTTGACTACCCAAAAAGCTTGTTTTTACGAAAATTTTACTTTAATTCTTATTTTAACAATCAAATTGGCCAAATTTATTTTTTTACTAGAATTTAAGCCAAACACATTAAACCATACCTCAAAAGGATGCATGACATGGTCAAAACAAGTTAACTTGTTAGTGCAGTCCAAGCATGTCTGTCTCGAATTGTATGAGATAAGTGTTGAGTTGATATAATTTAAGGAAGAGAGGATGCAGGGCAAAAGCAATAAAAGTACGTAATTTTCACATTTCTAAGATTACACAATGGGATTAGCAAATAAAAGTTCTAGTGCCAGGACTAGTCCGTAAATTGTTAAAGCATCCATAAAAACCAGACTAGCAATAAAGTACCTCAGATTTTACCGTCTGCTTCTGGTTGACTAGCGATACCTTCTACGGCTTGGCCCACAATAGTACCTTGTTCGACTCTGGGTCCAATAGAAGCAAGTAATATGGCCAATCTAGAAGCATTAACGGAAGGAACATAAATTAATGAAACCAATAAATTATTATATATTACTTAATTAGTGTACTTAATTAATGTTATTTATATAGTTATAATATTAATTGGTTACGTTACTTAGTATTTAATATTCCATCACTAAGATCCATGCAACTAAAGTAAGAACTCCCAAATGAAACAAAGAAGCGCTGATATTTGATATTACTGAATCATCAAGATGACTTCAATATCTCATTTTTATTCCCAAGATTTTGTAAATCCGTATAATATAGTTCTTCTATTTCTTTGCTCCAAACCCATTCCTTCAATTCTTCTCTCGTTCTTCATCTTTAAATGCATTCATAGGCCTGACTTCGTATTCAATCCACACGTATTGTCAAGCAAAGACCTTATATCGTAATCCATATAGAGAAAATGGAATCTATATCCACATTACGTCGGTAGTAATATGTGAATGAAATAATATACATGGGTAGTCCATATATAACTATTGAATATCTACTATCACATATACACGTGTTTCTTTCATAGTCTAAACCATCATCATCTTATTTCTTTTTAATCGGATCGGACTGTGGAATCATTCTTCTAAGCAAACACCAGAGTTCACATATAATATGTACCTACAGCTATCTAGCTCGACCCACGTAAACTACGTGATTCTCACTTGTCTTTATCATTATCTCACATCCATTGGAATGAATAATCCACTTGCAATTAATTTCAATTTTGGTTAACTGTTGAATAGGATGGGATGAAATAGCAATGGTTTCACAGAACATAGTCCTTGTTGTTTCGTCCACTCGCCATAGAAGGTAATCGCTATTCAATCAAAAGCAGGCGGAAAAATACGAGGTACTTTATTGTTTATTTTGGCTTTTTATGGAAGCTTTAACCATTTATGGCTTGGTCGTGGCATTAGCACTTTTATTTGCTAAAACCTTTGTGTAATCCTAGAAACATGAAAACGTGAAAAATACATACTTCTTTTGTTACTTTGACCACGCCTCTTTCCTTCTTTAAATTATATCAACTCAACACTCCACTCCTAAAATCCTAGACATGCTACGACTGCACTAATAAGTTAACTTGTTTTGACCACATCCTTTTGAGGTATGGTTGAGTGCGGTTAGTCTAAATTATATTAACAAACAATTTTTTGGATAGTCAAATCGACATGTTTTTGTCATAACTTGGTACTTAGACAACGAAATGGCAAATTTTTTTCATGTTTGAAAGATAAGACTCTAGTTTCATCATTCTTTTGTACAAAAACATTAGGATGTTGTTTTATATGCAGAAAATATAGTGAAAATAGAAAGTATGTCGAAAATGACTCTAAGCAACTTGTTTTTTGAAATATGACCATTGACACAATACTACTATGCCAAAATTGGGGTGTTTACATATTGTATTTCTTTGTTATCAAGCATGTGAATCTCTGTCAATAGCAAAAAAGTAGACAGACTGATTTTGTAGATTGGATAAGATTAACATTGAGATCAAGTCCATTTCTAAAAATTTGTGTCCGACAAAGATGAAACTATGAATAGATAGCTTAAAGCATGTACGTAACTTAATACGGCTGTCTCTTTATGATGACTCATAATCAGTTTTTAGACACTGTAATTGATTTCACCAATCATTGATCCTTGGGTGGAACACCTCTAATGCTCGGCCATCCAAATTGCCTTTTGACTCTAATACCAACAGACCATGGGCATTTTTTAAGCCCCTAGTGATGGGTCGACTTGGACCCTAAAGGTTGGTTTCAAATTTAGATTTCTGGTCCACATTTGTTGACCTTGAATATCTCCTGGATGATCTAGAAATCATAGGAGGGTCCAATGATGTGTGTATTATGATTCATGTCGAGCGGGTAAAGGGACTTAAACCCACATCGTTAACTTGGAAGGCCAGGATTATAGTAGGTGTCGATTCATCATTTTTAACGTCCTTAATTTAAAATGGAACATGAAACTTTGGTTTCATTCTGCTGCTTTATGGAATATTGATAGATTCAAGGATTTAGGGCACAAAGTGACATAAACGAAAAAACTTATGATGTACGATATATTATGTGGTTAATTCATTAATTAATTTTGTACGCGAAATATATGATTAAATTAGGTAGGAGAGTAGAAAAAGAAATGGTTGAATCAACATAATTCCATCTAAAGTTTCATTTTTGTTAGAGGGTACTACGAATGTTCTACCATCTTCGATCAACACACTAAAGGGTTATGCGAGATATTCGGTCTGGAGGTAGGCAACATTTCTATTGGCAAATAGGGGGTTTCAAGTGCATGCCCAAATACTTATAACTTCTTGGGTCGTAATTGCTAACTTATTAGGTTCAACCGGAATAGCAGTTCGGAATCTACAAACTATTCTGATTGGCGGCCAGAATTTCTTCTAATATGTTCTTGATTTTATTCAAGACATGCGCAAAACTCAAAATGGAGAAGAATATGGACATTGGGTTCCTTTTATTGGAACTCTATTATTATTTGTTTTTGTTTCTGGTCAGGTGCGCTTCTACCTTGGAGAATCAAACATTTACCTCATGGAGAGTTAGTTGCACCTACGAATGATATAAATACTACTGTTGCTTTAGCTTTACTCATGTCAGTGGCACATTTCTATGCAGGCCTTACTAAAAAAGGGACGGTGTTATTTTGGTAAATAGATTCAACCAACTCCAGTACTTTTACCAATTAATGTCTTAGAAGATTTCACAAAACCTTTACCACTTAGTTCTCAACTTTTCAAGAATATATTGGCCGATGAATTAGTAACGGTTGTTGTTTCACACTTAGCCATGGAAGGTCATCATTGAGTAGCTTTCCATCCAAATAAATAATAAAATAATGCTTTAAATTACAAAGAGTTGCTTTTTTTTTAATTTATTCAAATTCAAAATTAAGTAAGCCTAATTGCAATAATTAATTCATGCGTAGCACAAGATACCTGCTCGGGGAACATGATTGGTATAAATATGTTTATTTACGATATGTATGTTAGTGTAGGAAGAAAACAAGAGCCAGCAAGACAAATATCTGAAAGATATTAATATTTATCATGTTACGTATTATACTACGAAATTGTAAAAAAATGGGAGAATTCCCAAATTTTCCTAAGATCCCCTTTATCCTATTCGTGTCATACATCTCCTTTATTTTCCCAGTCAATTACGATGATTCATAATTGGGGTAACAATTGTTATTCGTTTGGGGCATGCGACGAAACAACAGGAGCTATGTTCTGCGAAACCGTTGCTATTTCATTTTATTATGTTCAACAATTTTACCAAAATTGGAACTAATTGCACTTGAATCAATCAATCATCAAATCATGATATATGATGAATCTCTTCGTTTGAATCCTTGTGAGATAATGATAAAGGCAAGTAAAAGTCAAGTAGGTTACGTGGGATGAGCTAGATAGCCGTAGCTACATTTTTATACATGAAATGCTTAGAAGGATGTTTCCAGTGTCCGATCTCATTCAGTAGAAATAAGATGACGAAGGTTTACATTATGGAAGAAACACATGTATATGCGATAGTTGATATTCAATTGTAATATATTGACTACACATGTATATTATTTTATTCCTCATACTACTACCGATGTAATTTGGATATAGATTCCACTTTCTCTATATGGATTACGATATAAGCTCTTTGTTTTCTAGATAGGGAATAAAAATGAGACATTGATGGAATATAAAAATGATTCAGTAATATCAAAGATCATCACTTCTTTATTGCGGTTGCGGGTTCTTAGTTTTTAGTTGTATGGATCTTAGTGATGGAATATGAAATACTAAGTAATGTAACTAATTAATATTATAAATATATACATAACATTAATTGAGTACACTACTTAAGTAATATATAATAATCTATTGGTTTATTTAATTTTTGCTGCTCTGTTATTGATGTTGGATTGGCCATATTACTTGCTTCTACTGGTAAAATATGACATGCTTCATTGCTTAGTCTTGCTTTTATGGATGCTTTAACAATTTAAGGCCTAGTCGTGGCATTAGCACTTTTATTTGCTAATCCCTTTGGGTATTCCTTGAAACGTGAAAAGGTCAAAAATACGTGCTTGCTTTATTGCTTTGGCCCTACCTCTTCCTACAATCCGAGACAGATATGCTTGGACTGCACCAACAAGTTAACTTGTTTTGACCATATCATGCATCCTTTTGAGGTATGGATTAATGTGATTGGTTTACATTATAGTAAAAAACCAAATTTGGCCAATTTGAATGTCAAAATAAGAATTAATGTAAATGTTTCCTAAATACAAGTTTTTTGGGTAGTCAAACCCACTTGTTTTGGTTATAACTTTGTGCTTAGATATCGAAATGACTTATTTTTTTCTTGTTCGAAAGATATTCATCATCATTTTGGACAAAAACCTTTAGGATGCTGTTTTATATGCAAAAAATATCTTGACAATAAAAAGTATCAAAAATGGCTGTGGGCAACTTGTTTTTTGAAATTTGAAGATTGACACAAGACTACTAGAACACAATTAGGGTGTTTCCATATTGTATCTCTTTGTCAAGCATGTGAGGCTCTGTCAATAACAAAAAAGTAAAAACACCGAGTTTGTAGAATGTATAAGATTATCATTGAGATCAAATCCATTTCTAAAAAGTTCTTTTTGACGAACATGAAAGTATGAATAAGCAGCTTAAAGCATGTATGGAACTTAACACGAGGGTCTATCAACGATGCCTCATAATAAGCTTTTGCACCCTCTAATTGATTTCACATATCATTGATCCGAGGCTGGACCACCTCTAATGCTTGGCCATCCAAATTGGTTTTAACTACAGGTCCACCTGACCTTGGGCATTTTCTAAGCCCCTAGCGATGGGTTGACCTGTACCCTAATGGTTGGTTTCAAATCTGGATTTCTTGTCCATATTGGTTGACCATGAATGTCTCTTTGATGACCAAGAAATCTTAGGAGCATCCAATGATGTAATGATTCAAATCGAGCAGATAAAGGGACTCGAACCCGCATCGTTATCTCATTTTTTAACGTCTATAATTCAAAACCGAATATAAATCTTTAGTTTTATTTTGCTCCTTTATGGAATATGGATAGATTCCCGAATTTAGCACACAAAGTTACCTAAACAAAAAAATTTACGATGTATAATATATTACATAATTAATAACATTTCTTTATTAGTGTACTTAACTAATGTTATTTACATATTTATAATCTTAATTAGTTACATTACTTAGTATTTCATATTCCATCACTAAAATCCATACAACTAAACTTAGAACTCCTAACCTAATTTGAGAAATGATGATATTTGATATTATTGAATCATCAGAACTACTTCAATTTCTCTTTTTTATTCCCTATACAAGTTTTTTCAAATCCATATCATATAGTTATGCTATTTTTTTTTGCTCCGAACCCATTCATTCAATCCTTCGCTCCTTCATCTTCTTTAAATGCCTTTATAAGCTTGATTTCATATTTAATCCACATATACAGTCACAGACAGAAAAGGAAGATCTAACATCGTAATCCATATATACAAAGTGGAATCTATATCTTTATAAAGTCGATAGTAATATGGGGCATGAAATAATATACATGGGTAGTCCGTATATAACTTTTGATTATCTACTACATATACATGTGTTACTTCCATAATGTAAACCATCGTCATCTTATTTCTTTTGAAACGGATCGAAACTTGGAATCATTCTTCTAACCATCCACTGGAGTTCACGTATAATATGTCACTATCTAGCTCGACCAATATAACCTACTTGATTTTTATCTCACATCGATTCAAATGAAGAATTCATCAAAGCAAATTATGCCAGATCAAGATTTGATGATTGATTGAGCCAACTGCAATTAATTCCAATTTTTATTAATTGTTGAATAGTATGGAATGAAATAGCTACGGTTACCCATAACATAGTTCTTGCTGTTTCGTCGCATGCCCACAATGAGTAACAATTATTACCCCAATTATTAATCATCGTAATTGACTATGAAAATAAAGGAGATGAGTGACATGAAGATGACAAAATGGGATCTTAAGAAAAATTGGGAGTTCCCCCGTTTTTTACAACAACGTATTGTAATATGTAATATAACAAATATTAATATCGTACATATATTTTTGTTGCTCTTGTTTTCTTCCTACATTATATCATACATATCATAAATAAATATATTTATATCAATCATGTTTTCTCCAGCAGGTATCTTGAGCTATGCATGAATTAATTATTGGAATAAGATTTATCTCTTTGAAATTCAAAGCATTATTTTATTATTTATTTCGATGGAAAACTACTCAATGATGACCTTCCATGGCTAAGTGTACTAAAGAAACAAGAACAACAATCACAAAATCACCGGCCAATATATTCCTAAAAATCGAAAATTAGGAGATAAAGGTTTTGTGAAATCTTCTAAGACATTAATTGGTAAAAGTACTGGAATTGGTTAAATCTATTTAGAAAGGCTTGCATAGAAGTCTGTCACTGACGTGAGTAAAGTTAAAGCAACAGTAGTATTTATTTCATTCGTTGGTCTAACTACCTCCACATGAGGTAACTATATGATTCTCCAAGTTAAAAGTGCACCTGATCAGTTAGAAACAAAAACAAATAGGATCAGAGTTCCAATAAATGGAACCCAAGGACCATATTCTTCTCCATTTTGAGTTTTACTCACGTCCTGAATGAAATAAAAAACATATCAGAAGAAATTTTGGCCATCGGTCAGAATAGTTTGAGTATTTCGAACGGCTATTGCAGCTGTATCTAAGAAGATAGCACGACTCAAGAAGTTATAAGTAGTTGGGCAGGCACTCAGAAACCTCCTACTTGCCAATCGAAATGTTGGCCTACTTCCACACCGAATATCTCGCATAAGCCCTTTAGTTTGTTGAGGGAACATGGTAGCACATTCGTAGTACCCTCTCACAGAAATAGAACTTAAGAAGAAATTATTTTGATTCAACCATTTTTTTCTACTCCCCTACCAAATTTAATCATATATTCTGAGTACTAAATTAATTAATGAATTAACCACACGTAATATGTCACACATCGTAAATTTTTTTGTTTAGGTCACTTTGCGCTCTAAAGCCAGGAATCTATCCATATTCCAAAAATGCACCGATTGAAACCAAACTTTTCATGCTTGATAACAAAGAAATACAATATGTAAACACCCCAATTTTGGCATTGTAGTCTTGTGTCAATGGTCATATTTCAAAAAACAAGTTGCCTAGATTGATTTTCTACATACTTTCTATTTTCACAATATTTTTGCCTAAAAAAGCACATCCTAATGTTTTTTGTACAAAAGAATGATGAAACTAGTGTCTTATCTTTCTAACATGAAAAAAAATTGTCATTTTGATATCCAAGTACAAACTCATGTCCAAAACAAGTCGGTTTGACTAAACAAAAAACTTTTTTTTTTATGATGGCGTTACTTTAATTCTGATTTTGACATTCAAATTTGCCAAATTTGTTTTTTTACTATAATTTAAACTAAACACATTAAACCATACCTCAAAAGGATGCATCATTAGAAAGAGATTGTCAAAACAAGTTTACTTGTTAATGAAGTCCAAGCATGTCTAGAATTTTAGGAGTGTTGAGTAGATATAATTTAAAGAATAGATGAGGTAGAGTCAAAGCAATAAAAGAGGAGCATATTTTTCATGTTTTCATGTTTCTATGATTGCACAAAGGGATTAGCAAATAAATGTGCTAATGCGAGGACCAGGCCCTAAATTGTTAAAGCCTCCATAAAAGCCAGATTAATCAATAAAGTAGCTCATATTTTGCCCTATGCTTCTGGTTGACTAGCGATTCCTTCTAAGGCTTGGCCGCAACTGTACCTTGACTGACCTTGGGTCAAATAGAAGCAAGTTCTGTGGCCAATCCAGCAGCAATAACAGAACCAACAGAAATTTTGGGATACATGGTAAGCTCCTCAGAACAAAAAATAAATAAATGGTTAATTATATAATCAAATAAACTAATGAATTATTATATATATCTTAATTAGTTTACTTAATTAATGTTATTTACAGATTTATAATATCATCTAGTAACATTACTTAGTATTTCATATTCCATCACTAAGATCCAGTGAACTAAACTAAGAACTCCCAACCTAATTTGAGAAGCAATGATATTTGATATTATTGTATCATCAGGACTACTTCAATATCTCATTTTTATTCCATATCCAAGCTTTTGTAAATCCTTATAATATAGTTCTTCTATTTCTTTGCTCCAAACCCATTCGTTCAATTCTTCGCTCCTTCATCTTCTTTAAACACATTCAGTCACAGACAGAAAAGGAAGAGCTTATATCATAATCCATATAGAGAAAGTTGAATCTATATCTATATAGAGTCGGTAGTAATATGGGAAATGAAATGATATACATGGGTAGTCTATATATAACTATTGAAAATCTACAATCACATGTACATGTGTTTCTTTCATAATGTTAACCATCATCATCGTATTTCAATTGAATGGGATCAGACCCTGAAATCATTCATCTAAGCATACACTGGAGTTCACGTATTATATGTAGCTACGACTATCTATCTCGACTCGCGTAAACTACATGATTTTTACTTGTCTTAATCATTATCTCACATCGAATAAAAAAAAGAGATTCATCAAAGCAAACCATTCCATATCAAGATTTGGTGATTGATTGATCCAATTGCAACTAATTACAATTTTATTTAATTGTTGAACAGGATGCAATGAAATAGCAACGGTTTCACCGAACATAGCACTTGTAGTTTCGTCGCACGCCCCGAATGAGTAAGAATTGTTACCCCAATTATGAATCCTTGTAATTGACTGGGAAAATGCACGAGATGTACAACATGTATAAGGCAATAAATAGAGGATGTTAGGAAAAATTGGGAATTCCCCCCTTTTTTTACAATTCCATAGTGTAATACGTAATATAATAAATATTAATATCATACATATATTTCTCTCGCTCTTGTTTTATTCCTACACTACATCATACATATCGTAAATAAACATATTTATATCAATCATGTTCCTCAAGCCGGTATCTTGAGTTACGCATGAGTTAATTTTTGGAATAAGATTCATGGGCTTACTTAATTTTGAATTTAAATCAATTCAAAAAGAAAAAGAGATTCTTTGAAATTTGTTACTCAATGATGACCTTTCATGGCTAAGTGTACTAAAGAAACAAGAACAATAATTACTAATGCATCGGCCAATATATTCCTGAAAAGTATTGGAGTTGGTTGAATCTATTTACCGAAATAACCCAATCTCTTTTTACTAAGGCCAGCATAGAAATATGCCACTGACGTGAGTAAAGCTGAAGCAACTGCAGTATTTATATCATTCGTTGGTGCAACTAACTCCCCATGCGGTAACTGTATGATTCTCCAAGGTAAAAATGCAACTGACCAGTTAGAAACAAAAACAAATAGGAACAACGTTCCAATAAAAGGAACCAAAGGACCATAATGTTCTCCATTTTGAGTTTTGGTCACGTCTTGAATGAAATTAAGAACATACCAAAAGAAATTTTGGCCGTCGGTCAGAATAGTTTCTGCATTCCGAACGACTATAGTGGCTGAATCAAATAACACAAAAATTACGACCCTAGAAGTTATAAGTACTGAGCATGCACTTTGAAATGTCCTATTTGACAATAGAAATGTTGCATACCTCCACACCGAATATCTCCCATAAGGCCTTAGTGTGTTGATCGAACATGGTAGAACATTCGTAGTACCCTCTCACAGAAATGGAACTTAAGAAGGAATTATTTTGATTAAACAATTTCTTCTCTACTCTCCTACCTAATTTAATCATATTTTCCGGGTACTAAATTAATTAATGAATTAACCGCGCAATATATCATACATCATAAACTTTTTCCTTTAGGTCACTTTGCGCCCTAAAGCCGGGAATCTATCCATATGCCACAAAGGAGCTGAATGAAACAAAAGTTTCATGTTTGGTTTTGAATTATCGACCTTAAAAATGATGAATCGACGTCGACTATAACTCTAGCCTTCCAAGCTAACGATGCGTGTTCGAGTCCCTTCATCCGCTCGATATGAATCATAATATGTACATCATGGAATCCGCTTAGGATTTCTAGACCAACCAAGAGATATTCAAGGTCAACCAATATGGACCAGAAGTCTAAATTTGAAACCCACCTTTAGGGTCCACGTTGACCGTAAAGGCAAAAGGCAATTTGGATAAGATTGACATTGATTGTGAAATGATTGGAGGTTGTCCAGCAAAGGATCAATGATTTGTGAAATCAATTAGAGTGTTTAAAAATTCTGAGGCATCACAGAGAGACCCACGTGTTAAGTTGCATACATGCTTTAATCTGCTTATTCATACTTTCATCTTCGTCAAAAACAACTTTTTATAAATGTATTCGATGTCAATGTTAATCGTATCCATTCTACAAAATCGGTGTGTTTACTTTTTTGTTATCATCTCATGCTTGATACCAAAGAGGTACAATATGTAAACCCTCCAATTTTGGCCTAGTATTCATGTGTCAAATGTCATATTTCAAAAAGCAAGTTGCCCATACTCATTTTCGACATACTCTCTATTTTCTCTATATTTTTTGCCTAGAAAACATCCTAATCGTTTTTGTTCAAAAGAATGATCTAAACATAAAACAACTTGTTAGATGTGTAAGCACAAAGTTATAACCAAAACAAGTCGGTATGACTACCTAAACAACTTGTTTTTGAGAAAACTTGACCTTAGTTTTGATTTTGACATTCAAATTTGCGAAATTTGTTTTCTTACTACAATTTAAACTAAACGCATTAAACCATACCTCGAAAGGATGCATGATTAGAAAGATATAGTCAGAACAAGTTAACTTGTTAGTGCAGTCCAAGCATGTCTAGGGTTGTAAGAATGAAGTGTTGGGTTGATAAAATTTAAAGAAGAGAAGAGGCAACGCCAAAGCAATAAAAGAAGTACGTATTTTTCTAGTTTTCACATTTCTAGGATTAGCAGTAAAAGTGCTAATGCGACGACTAGGCCGTAAATTATTAAAGGTTCCATAAAAGCCAGATTAAGCAATAAAGTACATCGTATTTTGCGCTCTGCTTTTAGTTGACTATCGATACCGTCTATAGTTTGCCCCGCAGCAGTATCTTGACCGACTCTGGGTCCAATAGAAGCAAGTTATATGGCCAATCTAGCAGCATTCTAGAAGCAGTCCTGTTGTTATATCGCACGCCCCAAACGAGTAACAATGATTACCCCAACTATAAATCTTCGTAATTGACTGGCAAAATAAAGGAGATGTATGACATGAATAGAACAAAGGGAATTTTAGGAAAAAATTACAATTCCTCCCTTTTTTTACAATTCCGTAATCTAATGAATATTAATACCATACATATATATCTCTTGCAATTGTTTTCTTCCTACACTATATCATATCGTAAATAAATATATTTATATCAATCATGTTCCTCAAGCAGATATCTTGAGATATGCATGAATTAATTATAGCAATAAGATTCATGGGCTTACTTAATTTTGAATTTAAATCAATTCAAAAAGAAAAGGTGGTGCTTTGAAAATTAAAGCATTATTATTTATTTGGAAGGAAAGCTACTCAATGATGACCTTATGCTAAGTGTACTAAAGAAACAGGAACAACAATTACTTATTCGTTGGCCAATATATTCATGAAAAGTCGAAAACTAAGTGGTAAAGGTTTTGTGAAATCTTCTAAGACATTAAGTTGGTTGAATCTATTTAAAGAAATAACCGAACAAAAGTTTCATGTTCGGTTTTGAATTATACACGTTAAAAATTATGAATCAACGTCGACTATAAACCTAGCCTTCCAAGCTAACAATGGGGGTTCGAGTCCCTATATCCGCTCGAGATGAATCATAATACATACAGCATTGGATCCTCCTAAGATTTCAAGATCATCCAAGAGATATTCAAGGTCAACCAATATGGACCAGAAATCTAAATTTGAAACCAACCGTTGGGTCCATGTCGACCCATCACTAGTGGCTTTAAAAAATGCCAAAGGTCAGTTGGTCCTAGAGTCAAAAGGCAATTTTGGATAAGATTGACATTGATTGAAAAATGATAAGAGGTGGTCCATCAAAGGATCAATGATTTGTGAAATCAATTAGAGTGTTTAAAGACTGATTATGAGGCATCATAGAAAGACCGTCGTGTTAAGTTGCATACATCCTTTAAGTTGCCTATTCATACTTTCCTCTTCAACTTCATCTCTGTGAAAAACAACTTTTTAAAAGTGGATTTGATCTGAATGTTAATCTTATCTATTCCACAAAATAGGTGTGTTTACTTTTTTGTTATCTTCACATGCTCGATAATGAAGAGATACAATTTATAAACACCCCAATTTTGGCCTAGTAGTCTTGTGCCAATGGTCATATCTCAAAAAACATGTTGCCCAGAGTCATTTTCGACATACTCTCTATATGTTCACTATATTTTTTGCATAAAATACAACATCCAAAAGGATTTTAAAATCGGTGTGTCTACTTTTTTGTCATCTTCACATGCTTGATAATAAAGAGATACAATTTGTCTATATGTTCACTTTATTTTTATCTTATAAAACATCCGAACGGATTTTGTCCAAAAGAATAATAAATATCTTTCAAAAATGAAAAAATAAGTCATTTCGATGTCTAAGCACAAAGTTATAAACAAAGCAAGTCGGTTTGACTGCCCAAAACACTTGTTTTTAGGAAAATTTTAATTTAATTCTGATTTTGATATTCAAATTGGCCAAATTTGTTTTTTTTACTATAATTTAAACTAAACTCATTAAACCATACGTAAAAAGTAGGGATGGCAGTGGGGCGGGGCGGGGCGGGGGACAAGGTCTCCACCCCCGCCCCGCCTCAAGATTTTATCCTCCACCCCGCCTCCATCCCCGACGGGGAATGGCTTTTATCCGCCATCCCCGCCTTCATCCCCGTTTCATGTCCTCCATCCCCGGTTCAAACGGGGATGAGGTGGGGCGGGGCAGGGCAGGGCAGAGATATTGCAGGGAAAAATGGTCGGGGCGGGGATTGTGGCGGGGCGGGGAAAAGTGCACGTCCTTCCCCGCTTCCACCCCCGAACGGGGATGGATTTTAACCTTCGTCCCCTCCTCCATCCCCGGTCCAAACGGGGCAAGGCGGGGCGGGGCCCCGCTTTCCCCCGGTCCACTGCCATCCCTAGTAAAAAGCATGCATGATTAGAAGGATATGGTCAAAACATGTTAACATGTTAGTGCAGTCCAATCTTGTCTGTCTAAGATTGTAGGAGTGAAGTGTTGAGTTGATTTAATTTAAAGAAGACAAGAGGCAGGGCCAAAGCAATAAAAAAATCACGTATTTTTCAAGCTTTTACGTTTCTTGGATTACACAAAGGGATTAGCAAATAAAAGTATGCGACGACTAGACCGTAAATTGTTAAGGCTTCCATAAAAGCCAGATTAAGCAATAAATTACCTTATATTTTACCCTCTGGTTCTGGTTGACTAGCGATACCTTCAATGGCTTGGCCCGCAACAGTACCTTGACCGACTCTCTGTCCAATAAAACCAATTTCTACGGCCAATCTAGCAGCAATCTAGAAGCAGTTCTGTTGCTACATCTCCCTTCCCACACGAGTAACAATTATTACCCCATGTATCATTGTAATTGATTGGGAAAATAAAGGAGATGTATGACATGAACAGGACAAAATGGATCTTAGGAAAAGCGACTCTGAAAATTGAAACATTATTTTATTATTTATTTGGATGAAAAGCTACTCAATGATGACATCTCATGGCTAAGTGTACTGATGAAACAAGAACAATAATTACTAATTCATCGGCCAATATATTCTTGAAAAGTCAAACACTAAGTGATCAAGGTTTTTTGACATCTTCCAAAACATTAATTGGTAAAAGTATTGGAGTTGGTTGAATCTATTTACCAAAATAATTCAGTCCCCTTTTAGTAGGGCCTGCATAGAAATGCGCCACTCACATGAGTAAACCCAAAGCAACAGTACTATTTATATCATTCGTAGGAGCATCTAACTCCCCATGATGTAAATGTTTGATTCTCCAAGGTAAAAGCACACCTAACCATTTAGAAACAAAAACAAATAGGAATAGATTTACAATAAAAGGAACCCAAGGACCATATTCTTCTCCATTGTGAGTTTTGCTCACGTCTCGAATGAAATCAAGAACATATCATAAGAAATTTTGGCCATCGGTCAGAATAGTTTGTTGATTCCGAATGGCTATACCGGCTGAACCTAAGCAATTACGACCAAAGAAGTTATAAGTACTTGGGCATGCACATGGAAATCTCCTATTTGCCAATAGAAATGTTGCCTACTTCCACATTGAATATCTCGCATAACCCATTAGTGTGTTGATCGAACATGGTAGAACATTCGTAGTACCCCCTGACAAAATTGATACTTAAGAAATAATTATTTTGATTCAACCAGTTCTTTTTCTACTCTCCTACATAATTTAATCATATATTTCAGGTACTAAAATAGTTAATGAATTAACCACGTAATATATCATACATCGTAAAATTTTTCGATTAGGTCACTTCGCACCCTAAATACAAAAAGCTATCCATATTCCATAAAGGAGCCAAATGAAACCAAAGTTTCATGTTCGGTTTTGAATTATAGATGTCAAAAATGATGAATCGATGTTCAAACCAAAGCCTTTCAAGCTAACGATGTGGGTTCGAGTCCTTTTATACTTTCGATATGAATCATATTATATATCATTGGTTCCTAAAAGGATTTCTACATCATCCAAGAGATATTCAAGGTCAACCAATATGGACCAGAAATCTAAATTTGAAACCAACCTTTAGGGTCCAGGTCGACCCATCAATACTGGCTTAAAAAATGCCCAAGGTCAGTTGGTTCTGCAGTCAAAAGGCAATTTGGATAAGATTAACATTGATTGTGAAATCACTAGAGGTGGTCCAACATAGGATCAATGACTTGTCATGTGTTTAAAAACTGATTATGATAGAGAGACCCTCGTGTTAAGTTGCATACATGCTTTAAGCTGTTTATTCATACTTTCATCTTCATCTTTGGGAAAAACAACTTTTTAGAAATGGATTTGATCTCAATTTTAATCTTATCCATTCTACAAAATTGGTGTGTCAACTTTTTTGTCATCTTCACATGCTTGATAACAAAGAGATACAATTTGTCTCTATGTTCACTATATTTTTTGATATATAAAACAACATCCGAAAGGATTTTGTCTAAAAGAATAATGAATATCTTTCAAAAATGAAAAAATAAGTCGTTTCGATGTCTAAGCACAAAGTTATAACCAAAACAAGTTGGTTTGACTGCCCAAAACACATGTTTTTAGTAAGATTTTACTTGTTATGGTCAAACTAAATGCATTAAACCATACATCAAAAGCATGCATGATTAAAAAGATATAGTCAAAACTAGTTAACTTGTTAGTGCAGTCCAATCATGTTTGTCTAGGATTGTAGGAGTGAAGTGTTGAGTTGATAAAATTTAAAGAAGGCAAGAGGCAGGGCCAAAGCAATAAAAGTACGTATTTTTCATGTTTCTCAAATTACACAATGGGATTAACAATTCAAAGTGATAATGCCACGACCATGCCGTAAACTGTTAAAGCTTCCATAAAAGCCAAATTAAGCAATAAAGTACCTCGTATTTTACCCTCTGCATCTGGTTGACTAGCGATACCTTCTACGACTTGGCCCACATCTGTCCCCTGTCTGAAGCAACATGAAACTTAGTATTTATAATGGTTAAGTTCCTCACAACAAAAAAATGAAGAAATGGTTAATGATATAATCAAATAGACAAATGAATTATTATATATTAGTTAATTAGTGTGCTTAATTAATGTTATTTATATATTTATAATATTAATTAGTTGAATTACTTAGTATTTCATATTCCACCACTAAGATCCATCCAATTAAACTAAGAACTCCCAACCTAATTTGAGAAGGGATGATATGTGATATTACTGAACCATGAGAACTACTTCAATATCTCATTTTTATTCCCTATCCAAGTTCTTGTAAATCCATATAATATAGTTCTTGTATTTCTTTGCTCCAAAACCCAATCTTATAATTCTTCTCTCCTTCATCTTCTTTAAATGCATTCATAGGCTTGACTTCGTATTCAATCCACATATAGTCACAGACAGAAAAGGAAGGGCTTATATCGTAATCCATATGAAGAAATTTGGAATTTATACATATGTAAAGTCGGTAGTAATATAGGGAGTGAAATAATATACATGGGTAGTCTATATATAACTATTGAATATCAACTATTACATATACATGTGTTTCTTCCATAACGTAAAGCATCGTCATCTTATTTCTATTGAATGGGATCGGACCCTGGAATCATTCTTCTAAGCATACACCGAAGTTCACGTATAATATGTAGCTACTTTATCTAGCTTGACAATCGTAACCCACTTGATTTTTACTTGTCTTTATCATTATCTCACAAGGATTAAAAAGAAGAGATTCATCAAAGTGAATCATCACATATCAAGATTTGAAGACTGATTGATTCAATTGCAATTAATTCCATATTTGGTTAGTTGTTGAATAGAATGGAATGAAATAGCAATGGTTTCGCAGAACATAGTTCCTGTTGTTTCGTAATTGACGAGAAAAATAAAGGAGATGTATGACATGAGTAGGACAAAAGGGGATCTTATAAAAAATATGGAATTCCCCCATTTTTTTACAATTCCGTAGTGTAATACGTAATATAATAAATATTAATATCGTACATATATTTCTCTTGCTCTTGTTTTCTTCCTACACTATACTACATATCGTAAATAAATATATTTATATCAATCATGTTCACATATATAAGATTCATGCAGGTATCTTGAGCTATGCATGAATTAATTATTGGAATAAGATTCATGGGCTTACTTAATTTTGAATTTAAATCAATTAAAAAAAAAGCGTCTCTTTGAAATTCAAAGCATTATTTTATTATTTATTTGCTGGAAAGCTACTTAATGATGACCTTCCACGGATTCACATATATAAGCCACAAAAAAGGTTGCAAAAATCAGAGCCTAAATACCGCTTGTGAAGAATCCGAGGAACATCACATTTATACGAATCACTAAATGTACTAAAGAAAGAAGAACAACTACTAATTCATCGGCCAATATATTCCTGAAAAGTAGAAAACTAAGTGATAAAGATTTTGTGAAATCTTCTGAGACATTAATTGGTAAAAGTATTGAAGTTGGTTGAATCTGATTACCGAAAAACCCAATCCCGTTTTAGTAAGGCCTGTATAGAAATGTGCCACTACGTGAGTAAAGGTACTGCTGTAGGCCAAGCCGTAGAAGGTATCGCTAGTCAACTAGAAGAAGAGGGTAAAATACAAGGTACTTTATTGCATAGTTCGGCTTTTATGGAAGCTTTAACAAATTATGGCCTGGCCGTGGAATTAGCACTTTTATTTGTTAATCCCTTTGTGTAATCTTAGATACATGAAAATGTTAAAAATACGTACTTCTTTTATTGCTTTCTCCGTGCCTCTTACTTTTATATGTGAAAAACATAAATATTATGATTCAACTTATATGCATAAGCTAATTTTGATGATAAAATGTCTTGAATTTAGTCATAATTCATGCTTAAAAACATTATGCATAAGTAAACCAATATAAAACACATGAATTAACATGCACAAGTCAAACTTTCTTAACAATGAACACTTATAAAGCATGAAAAAATTAACAAAAACAACCTCAAATAGGTAAAACTCAGAGTTCTTAAGCTAGGACCGATCTAAAAATACCCTGAACCTGTCTAAAATGGTTCTGAATCTGTCATCTAAGGGTTTGAATCGGTATAATATATGAACAAAAGCTTATACAACCCTATAACCGAATGAGAAAATCCCTGCCTTTTTATGGATTCATGAAAACAGGATCTCTACATCTCAAAACCGGTGAAAAACTGAAAAAAAAACGGTCAAAAATAGCTTCAAACCGGTCTCGAAAAGGGTCGTATCGGTCACTGATCAAGTTCAGGTATAAATAAGCACCTAGACCCTATTACAAATCTTATCTGATCCAATTCATATCTAGATCCGATACATAACCGAAACCCATGTTTGACCCGATCCAAATAAGATATGGGTCAGAACCGATCCAAATAGGATCCAGGTCGGACCCGTCCCAAATAGGATCCGGGCCAAACCCGATCCAAACGAGATCTGGGATGGACCAGATCGAAACATGATCTGGATCCGACTCGATCCAAACGTGATCCGGGTCAAACCTGATCCAAACTGGAATCGGGATGGACCTGATCCAAATCGGATCCGGATTGGTCTCTATCCAAACAGGATCTGGGTTAGACCCGATCCAAACCAGATTCGGGTTCAACCCGATACAATAATAATCCGGGTCCAACTCGATCCAAACATGATCCAGGTCTGACCCAGTCCAAACGTGATCCGGATCAGACCCTATCCAAAATGAAAATTGGCTCGACCCGTTTTTGTCATAACTTGGTACTTAGACAATGAAATGGCAAATTTTTTCATGTTTGAAAGATAAGACTCTAGTTTCATCATTCTTTTGTACAAAAACTTTAGGATGTTGTTTTATATGCAGAAAATATAGTGAAAATAGAAAGTATGTCGAAAATGACTCTAAGCAACTTGTTTTTTGAAATATGACCATTGACACAAGACTACTATGCCAAAATTGCAGTGTTTACATATTGTATTTCTTTGTTATCAAGCATGTGAATCTCTGCCAATAGCAAAAAAGTAGACAGACCGATTTTGTAGATTGGATAAGATTAACATTGAGATCAAGTCCATTTCTAAAAATTTGTTTCTGACAAAGATGAAAGTATGAATAGATAGCTCAAAGCATGTACGTAACTTAATACGACTATCTCTTTATGATAACTCATAATCAGTTTTTAGACACTGTAATTGATTTCACCAATCATTGATCCTTGGGTGGAACACCTCTAATGCTCGGCCTTCCAAATTGCCTTTTGACTCTAATACCAACTGACCATGGGCATTTTTTAAGACTCTAGTGATGGGTCGACTTGGACCCTAAAGGTTGGTTTCAAATTTAGATTTCTGGTCCACATTTGTTGACCATGAATATCTCCTGGATGATCTAGAAATCATAGGAGGGTCCAATGATGTGTGTATTATGATTCATATCGAGCGGGTAAAGGGACTCAAACCCACATCGTTAACTTGGAAGGCCAGGATTATAGTAGGCGTCGATTCATCATTTTTAACGTCCTTAATTTAAAATGGAACATGAAACTTTGGTTTCATTCTGCTGCTTTATGGAATATAGATAGATTCAAGGATTTAGGGCACAAAGTGACATAAACGAAAAAACTTATGATGTACGATATATTATGTGGTTAATTCATTAATTAATTTTGTACGTGAAATATATGATTAAATTAGGTAGGAGAGTAGAAAAAGAAATGGTTGAATCAACATAATTCCATCTAAAGTTTCATTTTTGTTAGAGGGTACTAGGAATGTTGTACCATCTTCGATCAACACACTAAAGGGTTATGCGAGATATTCGGTCTGGAGGTAGGCAACATTTCTATTGGCAAATAGGGGGTTTCCAAGTGCATGCCCAAATACTTATAACTTCTTGGGTCGTAATTGCTAACTTATTAGGTTCAACCGGAATAGCAGTTCGGAATCTACAAACTATTCTGATTGGCAGCCAGAATTTCTTCTAATATGTTCTTGATTTTATTCAAGACATGCGCAAAACTCAAAAATGGAGAAGAATATGGACATTGGGTTCCTTTTATTGGAACTCTATTATTATTTGTTTTTGTTTCTGCTCAGGTGCGCTTCTACCTTGGAGAATCAAACAGTTACCTCATGGAGAGTTTGTTGCACCTACGAATGATATAAATACTACTGTTGCTTTAGCTTTACTCATGTCAGTGGCACATTTCTAAGCAGGCCTTATTAAAAAAGGACGGTGTTATTTTGGTAAATAGATTCAACCAACTCCAGTACTTTTACCAATTAATGTCTTAGAAGATTTCACATAACCTTTACCACTTAGTTCTCAACTTTTCAAGAATATATTGGCCGATGAATTAGTAACGGTTGTTGTTTCACACTTAGCCATGGAAGGTCATCATTGAGTAGCTTTCCATCCAAATAAATAATAAAATAATGCTTTAAATTACAAAGAGTCGCTTTTTCTTTTGAATTTATTTAAATTCAAAATTAAGTAAGCCTAATTGCAATAATTAATTCATGCGTAGCACAAGATACCTGCTTGGGGAACATGATTGATATAAATATGTTTATTTACGATATGTATGTTAGTGTAGGAAGAAAACAAGAGCCAACAAGACAAATATTTGAAAGATATTAATATTTATCATGTTATGTTTTATACTACGAAATTGTAAAAAAATGGGAGAATTCCCAATTTTTCCTAAGATCCCCTTTATCCTATTCGTGTCATACATCTCCTTTATTTTCCCAGTCAATTACGATGATTCATAATTGGGGTAACAATTGTTACTCGTTTGGGGCATGCGACGAAACAACAGGAGCTATGTTCTGCGAAACCGTTGCTATTTCATTTTATTATGTTCAACAATTTTACCAAAATTGGAATTAATTGCACTTGAATCAATCAATCATCAAATCATGATATATGAGGATTCACTTTGATGAATCTCTTTGTTTGAATCCTTGTGAGATAATGATAAAGGCAAGTAAAAATCAAGCAGGTTACGTGGGTTGAGCTAGATAGCCGTAGCTACATTTTTATACATGACAAACGTGTATGCTTAGAAGGATGTTTCCAGTGTCCGATCTCATTCAGTAGAAATAAGATGACGAAGGTTTACATTATGGAAGAAACACATGTATATGCGATAGTTGATATTCAATTGTAATATATTTACTACCCATGTATATTATTTTATTCCTCATACTACTACCGATGTAATTTGGATATAGATTCCACTTTCTCTATATGGATTACGATATAAGCTCTTTGTTTTCTAGATAGGGAATAAAAATGAGACATTGATGGAATATAAAAATGATTCAGTAATATCAAAGATCATCACTTCTTTATTGCGGTTGCGGGTTCTTAGTTTTTAGTTGTATGGATCTTAGTGATGGAATATGAAATACTAAGTAATGTAACTAATTAATATTATAAATATATACGTAACATTAATTGAGTACACTACTTAAGTAATATATAATAATCTATTGGTTTATTTAATTTTTGCTGCTCTGTTATTGATGTTGGATTGGCCATATTACTTGCTTCTACTGGTAAAATATGACATGCTTCATTGCTTAGTCTTGCTTTTATGGATGCTTTAACAATTTAAGGCCTAGTCGTGGCATTAGCACTTTTATTTGCTAATCCCTTTGTGTATTCCTTGAAACGTGAAAAGGTCAAAAATACGTGCTTGCTTTATTGCTTTGGCCCTACCTCTTCCTACAATCCGAGACAGATATGCTTGGACTGCACCAACAAGTTAACTTGTTTTGACCATATCATGCATCCTTTTGAGGTATGGATTAATGTGATTGGTTTACATTATAGTAAAAAACCAAATTTGGCCAATTTGAATGTCAAAATAAGAATTAATGTAAATGTTTCCTAAATACAAGTTTTTTGGGTAGTCAAACCCACTTGTTTTGGTTATAACTTTGTGCTTAGATATCGAAATGACTTATTTTTTTCTTGTTCGAAAGATATTCATCATCATTTTGGACAAAAACCTTTAGGATGCTGTTTTATATGCAAAAAATATCTTGACAATAAAAAGTATCAAAAATGGCTGTGGGCAACTTGTTTTTTGAAATTTGAAGATTGACACAAGACTACTAGAACACAATTGGGGTGTTTCCATATTGTATCTCTTTGTCAAGCATGTGAGGCTCTGTCAATAACAAAAAAGTAAAAACACCGATTTTGTAGAATGTATAAGATTATCATTGAGATCAAATCCATTTCTAAAAAGTTCTTTTTGACGAACATGAAAGTATGAATAAGCAGCTTAAAGCATGTATGGAACTTAACACGAGGGTCTATCAATGATGCCTCATAATAAGCTTTTGCACCCTCTAATTGATTTCACATATCATTGATCCGAGGCTGGACCACCTCTAATGCTTGGCCATCCAAATTGGTTTTAACTACAGGTCCAACTGACCTTGGGCATTTTCTAAGCCCCTAGCGATGGGTTGACCTGTACCCTAATGGTTGGTTTCAAATCTGGATTTCTTGTCCATATTGGTTGACCATGAATGTCTCTTTGATGACCAAGAAATCTTAGGAGCATCCAATGATGTAATGATTCAAATCGAGCAGATAAAGGGACTCGAACCCGCATCGTTATCTCATTTTTTAACGTCTATAATTCAAAACCGAATATAAATCTTTAGTTTTATTTTGCTCCTTTATGGAATATGGATAGATTCCCGAATTTAGCACACAAAGTTACCTAAACAAAAAAATTTACGATGTATAATATATTACATAATTAATAACATTTCTTTATTAGTGTACTTAACTAATGTTATTTACATATTTATAATCTTAATTAGTTACATTACTTAGTATTTCATATTCCATCACTAAAATCCATACAACTAAACTTAGAACTCCTAACCTAATTTGAGAAATGATGATATTTGATATTATTGAATCATCAGAACTACTTCAATTTCTCTTTTTTATTCCCTATACAAGTTTTTGCAAATCCATATCATATAGTTATGCTATTTTTTTTGCTCCGAACCCATTCATTCAATCCTTCGCTCCTTCATCTTCTTTAAATGCCTTTATAAGCTTGATTTCATATTTAATCCACATATACAGTCACAGACAGAAAAGGAAGATCTTATATCGTAATCCATATATACAAAGTGGAATCTATATCTTTATAAAGTCGATAGTAATATGGGGCATGAAATAATATACATGGGTAGTCCGTATATAACTTTTGATTATCTACTACATATACATGTGTTACTTCCATAATGTAAACCATCGTCATCTTATTTCTTTTGAAACGGATCGAAACTTGGAATCATTCTTCTAACCATCCATTGGAGTTCACGTATAATATGTCACTATCTAGCTCGACCAATATAACCTACTTGATTTTTATCTCACATCGATTCAAATGAAGAATTCATCAAAGCAAATTATGCCAGATCAAGATTTGATGATTGATTGATCCAACTGCAATTAATTCCAATTTTTATTAATTGTTGAATAGTATGGAATGAAATAGCTACGGTTACCCATAACATAGTTCTTGCTGTTTCGTCGCATGCCCACAATGAGTAACAATTATTACCCCAATTATGAATCATCGTAATTGACTATGAAAATAAAGGAGATGAGTGACATGAAGATGACAAAATGGGATCTTAAGAAAAATTGGGAGTTCCCCCGTTTTTTACAACAACGTATTGTAATATGTAATATAACAAATATTAATATCGTACATATATTTTTGTTGCTCTTGTTTTCTTCCTACATTATATCATACATATCATAAATAAATATATTTATATCAATCATGTTTTCTCCAGCAGGTATCTTGAGCTATGCATGAATTAATTATTGGAATAAGATTTATCTCTTTGAAATTCAAAGCATTATTTTATTATTTATTTCGATGGAAAACTACTCAATGATGACCTTCCATGGCTAAGTGTACTAAAGAAACAAGAACAACAAGCACAAAATCACCGGCCAATATATTCCTAAAAAGTCGAAAATTAGGAGATAAAGGTTTTGTGAAATCTTCTAAGGCATTAATTGGTAAAAGTACTGGAATTGGTTAAATCTATTTAGAAAGGCTTGCATAGAAGTCTGTCACTGACGTGAGTAAAGTTAAAGCAACAGTAGTATTTATTTCATTCGTTGGTATAACTACCTCCACATGAGGTAACTATATGATTCTCCAAGTTAAAAGTGCACCTGATCAGTTAGAAACAAAAACAAATAGGATCAGAGTTCCAATAAATGGAACCCAAGGACCATATTCTTCTCCATTTTGAGTTTTACTCACGTCCTGAATGAAATAAAAAACATATCAGAAGAAATTTTGGCCATCGGTCAGAATAGTTTGAGTATTTCGAACGGCTATTGCAGCTGTATCTAAGAAGATAGCACGACTCAAGAAGTTATAAGTAGTTGGGCAGGCACTCAGAAACCTCCTACTTGCCAATCGAAATGTTGGCCTACTTCCACACCGAATATCTCGCATAAGCCCTTTAGTTTGTTGAGGGAACATGGTAGCACATTCGTAGTACCCTCTCACAGAAATAGAACTTAAGAAGAAATTATTTTGATTCAACCATTTTTTTCTACTCCCCTACCAAATTTAATCATATATTCTGAGTACTAAATTAATTAATTAATTAACCACACGTAATATGTCACACATCGTAAATTTTTTTGTTTAGGTCACTTTGCGCTCTAAAGCCAGGAATCTATCCATATTCCAAAAATGCACCGATTGAAACCAAACTTTTCATGCTTGATAACAAAGAAATACAATATGTAAACACCCCAATTTTGGCATTGTAATCTTGTGTCAATGGTCATATTTCAAAAAACAAGTTGCCTAGATTGATTTTCTACATACTTTCTATTTTCACAATATTTTTGCCTAAAAAAGCACATCCTAATGTTTTTTGTACAAAAGAATGATGAAACTAGTGTCTTATCTTTCTAACATGAAAAAAAATTGTCATTTTGATATCCAAGTACAAACTCATGTCCAAAACAAGTCGGTTTGACTAAACAAAAAACTTTTTTTTTTATGATGGCGTTACTTTAATTCTGATTTTGACATTCAAATTTGCCAAATTTGTTTTTTTACTATAATTTAAACTAAACACATTAAACCATACCTCAAAAGGATGCATCATTAGAAAGAGATTGTCAAAACAAGTTTACTTGTTAATGAAGTCCAAGCATGTCTAGGATTTTAAGAGTGTTGAGTAGATATAATTTAAAGAATAGATGAGGTAGAGTCAAAGCAATAAAAGAGGAGCATATTTTTCATGTTTTCATGTTTCTATGATTGCACAAAGGGATTAGCAAATAAATGTGCTAATGCGAGGACCAGGCCCTAAATTGTTAAAGCCTCCATAAAAGCCAGATTAATCAATAAAGTAGCTCATATTTTGCCCTATGCTTCTGGTTGACTAGCGATTCCTTCTAAGGCTTGGCCGCAACTGTACCTTGACTGACCTTGGGTCAAATAGAAGCAAGTTCTGTGGCCAATCCAGCAGCAATAACAGAACCAACAGAAATTTTGGGATACATGGTAAGCTCCTCAGAACAAAAAATAAATAAATGGTTAATTATATAATCAAATAAACTAATGAATTATTATATATATCTTAATTAGTTTACTTAATTAATGTTATTTACAGATTTATAATATCATCTAGTAACATTACTTAGTATTTCATATTCCATCACTAAGATCCAGTGAACTAAACTAAGAACTCCCAACCTAATTTGAGAAGCAATGATATTTGATATTATTGTATCATCAGGACTACTTCAATATCTCATTTTTATTCCATATCCAAGCTTTTGTAAATCCTTATAATATAGTTCTTCTATTTCTTTGCTCCAAACCCATTCGTTCAATTCTTCGCTCCTTCATCTTCTTTAAACACATTCAGTCACAGACAGAAAAGGAAGAGCTTATATCATAATCCATATAGAGAAAGTTGAATCTATATCTATATAGAGTCGGTAGTAATATGGGAAATGAAATGATATACATGGGTAGTCTATATATAACTATTGAAAATCTACAATCACATGTACATGTGTTTCTTTCATAATGTTAACCATCATCATCGTATTTCAATTGAATGGGATCAGACCCTGAAATCATTCATCTAAGCATACACTGGAGTTCACGTATTATATGTAGCTACGACTATCTATCTCGACTCGCGTAAACTACATGATTTTTACTTGTCTTAATCATTATCTCACATCGAATAAAAAAAAGAGATTCATCAAAGCAAACCATTCCATATCAAGATTTGGTGATTGATTGATCCAATTGCAACTAATTACAATTTTATTTAATTGTTGAACAGGATGCAATGAAATAGCAACGGTTTCACCGAACATAGCACTTGTAGTTTCGTCGCACGCCCCGAATGAGTAAGAATTGTTACCCCAATTATGAATCCTTGTAATTGACTGGGAAAATGCACGAGATGTACAACATGTATAAGGCAATAAATAGAGGATGTTAGGAAAAATTGGGAATTCCCCCCTTTTTTTACAATTCCATAGTGTAATACGTAATATAATAAATATTAATATCATACATATATTTCTCTCGCTCTTGTTTTATTCCTACACTACATCATACATATCGTAAATAAACATATTTATATCAATCATGTTCCTCAAGCCGGTATCTTGAGTTACGCATGAGTTAATTTTTGGAATAAGATTCATGGGCTTACTTAATTTTGAATTTAAATCAATTCAAAAAGAAAAAGAGATTCTTTGAAATTTGTTACTCAATGATGACCTTTCATGGCTAAGTGTACTAAAGAAACAAGAACAATAATTACTAATGCATCGGCCAATATATTCCTGAAAAGTATTGGAGTTGGTTGAATCTATTTACCGAAATAACCCAATCTCTTTTTACTAAGGCCAGCATAGAAATATGCCACTGACGTGAGTAAAGCTGAAGCAACTGCAGTATTTATATCATTCGTTGGTGCAACTAACTCCCCATGCGGTAACTGTATGATTCTCCAAGGTAAAAATGCAACTGACCAGTTAGAAACAAAAACAAATAGGAACAACGTTCCAATAAAAGGAACCAAAGGACCATAATGTTCTCCATTTTGAGTTTTGGTCACGTCTTGAATGAAATTAAGAACATACCAAAAGAAATTTTGGCCGTCGGTCAGAATAGTTTCTGCATTCCGAACGACTATAGTGGCTGAATCAAATAACACAAAAATTACGACCCTAGAAGTTATAAGTACTGAGCATGCACTTTGAAATGTCCTATTTGACAATAGAAATGTTGCATACCTCCACACCGAATATCTCCCATAAGGCCTTAGTGTGTTGATCGAACATGGTAGAACATTCGTAGTACCCTCTCACAGAAATGGAACTTAAGAAGGAATTATTTTGATTAAACAATTTCTTCTCTACTCTCCTACCTAATTTAATCATATTTTCCGGGTACTAAATTAATTAATGAATTAACCGCGCAATATATCATACATCATAAACTTTTTCCTTTAGGTCACTTTGCGCCCTAAAGCCGGGAATCTATCCATATGCCACAAAGGAGCTGAATGAAACAAAAGTTTCATGTTTGGTTTTGAATTATCGACCTTAAAAATGATGAATCGACGTCGACTATAACTCTAGCCTTCCAAGCTAACGATGCGTGTTCGAGTCCCTTCATCCGCTCGATATGAATCATAATATGTACATCATGGAATCCGCTTAGGATTTCTAGACCAACCAAGAGATATTCAAGGTCAACCAATATGGACCAGAAGTCTAAATTTGAAACCCACCTTTAGGGTCCACGTTGACCGTAAAGGCAAAAGGCAATTTGGATAAGATTGACATTGATTGTGAAATGATTGGAGGTTGTCCAGCAAAGGATCAATGATTTGTGAAATCAATTAGAGTGTTTAAAAATTCTGAGGCATCACAGAGAGACCCACGTGTTAAGTTGCATACATGCTTTAATCTGCTTATTCATACTTTCATCTTCGTCAAAAACAACTTTTTATAAATGTATTCGATGTCAATGTTAATCGTATCCATTCTACAAAATCGGTGTGTTTACTTTTTTGTTATCATCTCATGCTTGATACCAAAGAGGTACAATATGTAAACCCTCCAATTTTGGCCTAGTATTCATGTGTCAAATGTCATATTTCAAAAAGCAAGTTGCCCATACTCATTTTCGACATACTCTCTATTTTCTCTATATTTTTTGCCTAGAAAACATCCTAATCGTTTTTGTTCAAAAGAATGATCTAAACATAAAACAACTTGTTAGATGTGTAAGCACAAAGTTATAACCAAAACAAGTCGGTATGACTACCTAAACAACTTGTTTTTGAGAAAACTTGACCTTAGTTTTGATTTTGACATTCAAATTTGCGAAATTTGTTTTCTTACTACAATTTAAACTAAACGCATTAAACCATACCTCGAAAGGATGCATGATTAGAAAGATATAGTCAGAACAAGTTAACTTGTTAGTGCAGTCCAAGCATGTCTAGGGTTGTAAGAATGAAGTGTTGGGTTGATAAAATTTAAAGAAGAGAAGAGGCAACGCCAAAGCAATAAAAGAAGTACGTATTTTTCTAGTTTTCACATTTCTAGGATTAGCAGTAAAAGTGCTAATGCGACGACTAGGCCGTAAATTATTAAAGGTTCCATAAAAGCCAGATTAAGCAATAAAGTACATCGTATTTTGCGCTCTGCTTCTAGTTGACTATCGATACCGTCTATAGTTTGCCCCGCAGCAGTATCTTGACCGACTCTGGGTCCAATAGAAGCAAGTTATATGGCCAATCTAGCAGCATTCTAGAAGCAGTCCTGTTGTTATATCGCACGCCCCAAACGAGTAACAATGATTACCCCAACTATAAATCTTCGTAATTGACTGGCAAAATAAAGGAGATGTATGACATGAATAGAACAAAGGGAATTTTAGGAAAAAATTACAATTCCTCCCTTTTTTTACAATTCCGTAATCTAATGAATATTAATACCATACATATATATCTCTTGCAATTGTTTTCTTCCTACACTATATCATATCGTAAATAAATATATTTATATCAATCATGTTCCTCAAGCAGATATCTTGAGATATGCATGAATTAATTATAGCAATAAGATTCATGGGCTTACTTAATTTTGAATTTAAATCAATTCAAAAAGAAAAGGTGGTGCTTTGAAAATTAAAGCATTATTATTTATTTGGAAGGAAAGCTACTCAATGATGACCTTATGCTAAGTGTACTAAAGAAACAGGAACAACAATTACTTATTCGTTGGCCAATATATTCATGAAAAGTCGAAAACTAAGTGGTAAAGGTTTTGTGAAATCTTCTAAGACATTAAGTTGGTTGAATCTATTTAAAGAAATAACCGAACAAAAGTTTCATGTTCGGTTTTGAATTATACACGTTAAAAATTATGAATCAACGTCGACTATAAACCTAGCCTTCCAAGCTAACAATGGGGGTTCGAGTCCCTATATCCGCTCGAGATGAATCATAATACATACAGCATTGGATCCTCCTAAGATTTCAAGATCATCCAAGAGATATTCAAGGTCAACCAATATGGACCAGAAATCTAAATTTGAAACCAACCGTTGGGTCCATGTCGACCCATCACTAGTGGCTTTAAAAAATGCCAAAGGTCAGTTGGTCCTAGAGTCAAAAGGCAATTTTGGATAAGATTGACATTGATTGAAAAATGATAAGAGGTGGTCCATCAAAGGATCAATGATTTGTGAAATCAATTAGAGTGTTTAAAGACTGATTATGAGGCATCATAGAAAGACCGTCGTGTTAAGTTGCATACATCCTTTAAGTTGCCTATTCATACTTTCCTCTTCAACTTCATCTTTGTGAAAAACAACTTTTTAAAAGTGGATTTGATCTGAATGTTAATCTTATCTATTCCACAAAATAGGTGTGTTTACTTTTTTGTTATCTTCACATGCTCGATAATGAAGAGATACAATTTATAAACACCCCAATTTTGGCCTAGTAGTCTTGTGCCAATGGTCATATCTCAAAAAACATGTTGCCCAGAGTCATTTTCGACATACTCTCTATATGTTCACTATATTTTTTGCATAAAATACAACATCCAAAAGGATTTTAAAATCGGTGTGTCTACTTTTTTGTCATCTTCACATGCTTGATAATAAAGAGATACAATTTGTCTATATGTTCACTTTATTTTTATCTTATAAAACATCCGAACGGATTTTGTCCAAAAGAATAATAAATATCTTTCAAAAATGAAAAAATAAGTCATTTCAATGTCTAAGCACAAAGTTATAAACAAAGCAAGTCGGTTTGACTGCCCAAAACACTTGTTTTTAGGAAAATTTTAATTTAATTCTGATTTTGATATTCAAATTGGCCAAATTTGTTTTTTTTACTATAATTTAAACTAAACTCATTAAACCATACGTAAAAAGTAGGGATGGCAGTGGGGCGGGGCGGGGCGGGGGACAAGGTCTCCACCCCCGCCCCGCCTCAAGATTTTATCCTCCACCCCGCCTCCATCCCCGACGGGGAATGGCTTTTATCCTCCATCCCCGCCTTCATCCCCGTTTCATGTCCTCCATCCCCGGTTCAAACGGGGATGAGGTGGGGCGGGGCAGGGCAGGGCAGAGATATTGCAGGGAAAAATGGTCGGGGCGGGGATTGTGGCGGGGCGGGGAAAAGTGCACGTCCTTCCCCGCTTCCACCCCCGAACGGGGATGGATTTTAACCTTCGTCCCCTCCTCCATCCCCGGTCCAAACGGGGCAAGGCGGGGCGGGGCCCCGCTTTCCCCCGGTCCACTGCCATCCCTAGTAAAAAGCATGCATGATTAGAAGGATATGGTCAAAACATGTTAACATGTTAGTGCAGTCCAATCTTGTCTGTCTAAGATTGTAGGAGTGAAGTGTTGAGTTGATTTAATTTAAAGAAGACAAGAGGCAGGGCCAAAGCAATAAAAAAATCACGTATTTTTCAAGCTTTTACGTTTCTTGGATTACACAAAGGGATTAGCAAATAAAAGTATGCGACGACTAGACCGTAAATTGTTAAGGCTTCCATAAAAGCCAGATTAAGCAATAAATTACCTTATATTTTACCCTCTGGTTCTGGTTGACTAGCGATACCTTCAATGGCTTGGCCCGCAACAGTACCTTGACCGACTCTCTGTCCAATAAAACCAATTTCTACGGCCAATCTAGCAGCAATCTAGAAGCAGTTCTGTTGCTACATCTCCCTTCCCACACGAGTAACAATTATTACCCCATGTATCATTGTAATTGATTGGGAAAATAAAGGAGATGTATGACATGAACAGGACAAAATGGATCTTAGGAAAAGCGACTCTGAAAATTGAAACATTATTTTATTATTTATTTGGATGAAAAGCTACTCAATGATGACATCTCATGGCTAAGTGTACTGATGAAACAAGAACAATAATTACTAATTCATCGGCCAATATATTCTTGAAAAGTCAAACACTAAGTGATCAAGGTTTTTTGACATCTTCCAAAACATTAATTGGTAAAAGTATTGGAGTTGGTTGAATCTATTTACCAAAATAATTCAGTCCCCTTTTAGTAGGGCCTGCATAGAAATGCGCCACTCACATGAGTAAACCCAAAGCAACAGTACTATTTATATCATTCGTAGGAGCATCTAACTCCCCATGATGTAAATGTTTGATTCTCCAAGGTAAAAGCACACCTAACCATTTAGAAACAAAAACAAATAGGAATAGATTTACAATAAAAGGAACCCAAGGACCATATTCTTCTCCATTGTGAGTTTTGCTCACGTCTCGAATGAAATCAAGAACATATCATAAGAAATTTTGGCCATCGGTCAGAATAGTTTGTTGATTCCGAATGGCTATACCGGCTGAACCTAAGCAATTACGACCAAAGAAGTTATAAGTACTTGGGCATGCACATGGAAATCTCCTATTTGCCAATAGAAATGTTGCCTACTTCCACATTGAATATCTCGCATAACCCATTAGTGTGTTGATCGAACATGGTAGAACATTCGTAGTACCCCCTGACAAAATTGATACTTAAGAAATAATTATTTTGATTCAACCAGTTCTTTTTCTACTCTCCTACATAATTTAATCATATATTTCAGGTACTAAAATAGTTAATGAATTAACCACGTAATATATCATACATCGTAAAATTTTTCGATTAGGTCACTTCGCACCCTAAATACAAAAAGCTATCCATATTCCATAAAGGAGCCAAATGAAACCAAAGTTTCATGTTCGGTTTTGAATTATAGATGTCAAAAATGATGAATCGATGTTCAAACCAAAGCCTTTCAAGCTAACGATGTGGGTTCGAGTCCTTTTATACTTTCGATATGAATCATATTATATATCATTGGTTCCTAAAAGGATTTCTACATCATCCAAGAGATATTCAAGGTCAACCAATATGGACCAGAAATCTAAATTTGAAACCAACCTTTAGGGTCCAGGTCGACCCATCAATACTGGCTTAAAAAATGCCCAAGGTCAGTTGGTTCTGCAGTCAAAAGGCAATTTGGATAAGATTAACATTGATTGTGAAATCACTAGAGGTGGTCCAACATAGGATCAATGACTTGTCATGTGTTTAAAAACTGATTATGATAGAGAGACCCTCGTGTTAAGTTGCATACATGCTTTAAGCTGTTTATTCATACTTTCATCTTCATCTTTGGGAAAAACAACTTTTTAGAAATGGATTTGATCTCAATTTTAATCTTATCCATTCTACAAAATTGGTGTGTCAACTTTTTTGTCATCTTCACATGCTTGATAACAAAGAGATACAATTTGTCTCTATGTTCACTATATTTTTTGATATATAAAACAACATCCGAAAGGATTTTGTCTAAAAGAATAATGAATATCTTTCAAAAATGAAAAAATAAGTCGTTTCGATGTCTAAGCACAAAGTTATAACCAAAACAAGTTGGTTTGACTGCCCAAAACACATGTTTTTAGTAAGATTTTACTTGTTATGGTCAAACTAAATGCATTAAACCATACATCAAAAGCATGCATGATTAAAAAGATATAGTCAAAACTAGTTAACTTGTTAGTGCAGTCCAATCATGTTTGTCTAGGATTGTAGGAGTGAAGTGTTGAGTTGATAAAATTTAAAGAAGGCAAGAGGCAGGGCCAAAGCAATAAAAGTACGTATTTTTCATGTTTCTCAAATTACACAATGGGATTAACAATTCAAAGTGATAATGCCACGACCATGCCGTAAACTGTTAAAGCTTCCATAAAAGCCAAATTAAGCAATAAAGTACCTCGTATTTTACCCTCTGCATCTGGTTGACTAGCGATACCTTCTACGACTTGGCCCACATCTGTCCCCTGTCTGAAGCAACATGAAACTTAGTATTTATAATGGTTAAGGTCCTCACAACAAAAAAATGAAGAAATGGTTAATGATATAATCAAATAGACAAATGAATTATTATATATTAGTTAATTAGTGTGCTTAATTAATGTTATTTATATATTTATAATATTAATTAGTTGAATTACTTAGTATTTCATATTCCACCACTAAGATCCATCCAATTAAACTAAGAACTCCCAACCTAATTTGAGAAGGGATGATATGTGATATTACTGAACCATGAGAACTACTTCAATATCTCATTTTTATTCCCTATCCAAGTTCTTGTAAATCCATATAATATAGTTCTTGTATTTCTTTGCTCCAAAACCCAATCTTATAATTCTTCTCTCCTTCATCTTCTTTAAATGCATTCATAGGCTTGACTTCGTATTCAATCCACATATAGTCACAGACAGAAAAGGAAGGGCTTATATCGTAATCCATATGAAGAAATTTGGAATTTATACATATGTAAAGTCGGTAGTAATATAGGGAGTGAAATAATATACATGGGTAGTCTATATATAACTATTGAATATCAACTATTACATATACATGTGTTTCTTCCATAACGTAAAGCATCGTCATCTTATTTCTATTGAATGGGATCGGACCCTGGAATCATTCTTCTAAGCATACACCGAAGTTCACGTATAATATGTAGCTACTTTATCTAGCTTGACAATCGTAACCCACTTGATTTTTACTTGTCTTTATCATTATCTCACAAGGATTAAAAAGAAGAGATTCATCAAAGTGAATCATCACATATCAAGATTTGAAGACTGATTGATTCAATTGCAATTAATTCCATATTTGGTTAGTTGTTGAATAGAATGGAATGAAATAGCAATGGTTTCGCAGAACATAGTTCCTGTTGTTTCGTAATTGACGAGAAAAATAAAGGAGATGTATGACATGAGTAGGACAAAAGGGGATCTTATAAAAAATATGGAATTCCCCCATTTTTTTACAATTCCGTAGTGTAATACGTAATATAATAAATATTAATATCGTACATATATTTCTCTTGCTCTTGTTTTCTTCCTACACTATACTACATATCGTAAATAAATATATTTATATCAATCATGTTCACATATATAAGATTCATGCAGGTATCTTGAGCTATGCATGAATTAATTATTGGAATAAGATTCATGGGCTTACTTAATTTTGAATTTAAATCAATTAAAAAAAAAGCGTCTCTTTGAAATTCAAAGCATTATTTTATTATTTATTTGCTGGAAAGCTACTTAATGATGACCTTCCACGGATTCACATATATAAGCCACAAAAAAGGTTGCAAAAATCAGAGCCTAAATACCGCTTGTGAAGAATCCGAGGAACATCACATTTATACGAATCACTAAATGTACTAAAGAAAGAAGAACAACTACTAATTCATCGGCCAATATATTCCTGAAAAGTAGAAAACTAAGTGATAAAGATTTTGTGAAATCTTCTGAGACATTAATTGGTAAAAGTATTGAAGTTGGTTGAATCTGATTACCGAAAAACCCAATCCCGTTTTAGTAAGGCCTGTATAGAAATGTGCCACTACGTGAGTAAAGGTACTGCTGTAGGCCAAGCCGTAGAAGGTATCGCTAGTCAACTAGAAGAAGAGGGTAAAATACAAGGTACTTTATTGCATAGTTCGGCTTTTATGGAAGCTTTAACAAATTATGGCCTGGCCGTGGAATTAGCACTTTTATTTGTTAATCCCTTTGTGTAATCTTAGATACATGAAAATGTTAAAAATACGTACTTCTTTTATTGCTTTCTCCGTGCCTCTTACTTTTATATGTGAAAAACATAAATATTATGATTCAACTTATATGCATAAGCTAATTTTGATGATAAAATGTCTTGAATTTAGTCATAATTCATGCTTAAAAACATTATGCATAAGTAAACCAATATAAAACACATGAATTAACATGCACAAGTCAAACTTTCTTAACAATGAACACTTATAAAGCATGAAAAAATTAACAAAAACAACCTCAAATAGGTAAAACTCAGAGTTCTTAAGCTAGGACCGATCTAAAAATACCCTGAACCTGTCTAAAATGGTTCTGAATCTGTCATCTAAGGGTTTGAATCGGTATAATATATGAACAAAAGCTTATACAACCCTATAACCGAATGAGAAAATCCCTGCCTTTTTATGGATTCATGAAAACAGGATCTCTACATCTCAAAACCGGTGAAAAACTGAAAAAAAAACGGTCAAAAATAGCTTCAAACCGGTCTCGAAAAGGGTCGTATCGGTCACTGATCAAGTTCAGGTATAAATAAGCACCTAGACCCTATTACAAATCTTATCCGATCCAATTCATATCTAGATCCGATACATAACCGAAACCCATGTTTGACCCGATCCAAATAAGATATGGGTCAGAACCGATCCAAATAGGATCCAGGTCGGACCCGTCCCAAATAGGATCCGGGCCAAACCCGATCCAAACGAGATCTGGGATGGACCAGATCGAAACATGATCTGGATCCGACTCGATCCAAACGTGATCCGGGTCAAACCTGATCCAAACTGGAATCGGGATGGACCTGATCCAAATCGGATCCGGATTGGTCTCTATCCAAACAGGATCTGGGTTAGACCCGATCCAAACCAGATTCGGGTTCAACCCGATACAATAATAATCCGGGTCCAACTCGATCCAAACATGATCCAGGTCTGACCCAGTCCAAACGTGATCCGGATCAGACCCTATCCAAAATGAAAATTGGCTCGACCCGTTTTTGTCATAACTTGGTACTTAGACAATGAAATGGCAAATTTTTTCATGTTTGAAAGATAAGACTCTAGTTTCATCATTCTTTTGTACAAAAACTTTAGGATGTTGTTTTATATGCAGAAAATATAGTGAAAATAGAAAGTATGTCGAAAATGACTCTAAGCAACTTGTTTTTTGAAATATGACCATTGACACAAGACTACTATGCCAAAATTGCAGTGTTTACATATTGTATTTCTTTGTTATCAAGCATGTGAATCTCTGCCAATAGCAAAAAAGTAGACAGACCGATTTTGTAGATTGGATAAGATTAACATTGAGATCAAGTCCATTTCTAAAAATTTGTTTCTGACAAAGATGAAAGTATGAATAGATAGCTCAAAGCATGTACGTAACTTAATACGACTATCTCTTTATGATAACTCATAATCAGTTTTTAGACACTGTAATTGATTTCACCAATCATTGATCCTTGGGTGGAACACCTCTAATGCTCGGCCTTCCAAATTGCCTTTTGACTCTAATACCAACTGACCATGGGCATTTTTTAAGACCCTAGTGATGGGTCGACTTGGACCCTAAAGGTTGGTTTCAAATTTAGATTTCTGGTCCACATTTGTTGACCATGAATATCTCCTGGATGATCTAGAAATCATAGGAGGGTCCAATGATGTGTGTATTATGATTCATATCGAGCGGGTAAAGGGACTCAAACCCACATCGTTAACTTGGAAGGCCAGGATTATAGTAGGCGTCGATTCATCATTTTTAACGTCCTTAATTTAAAATGGAACATGAAACTTTGGTTTCATTCTGCTGCTTTATGGAATATAGATAGATTCAAGGATTTAGGGCACAAAGTGACATAAACGAAAAAACTTATGATGTACGATATATTATGTGGTTAATTCATTAATTAATTTTGTACGCGAAATATATGATTAAATTAGGTAGGAGAGTAGAAAAAGAAATGGTTGAATCAACATAATTCCATCTAAAGTTTCATTTTTGTTAGAGGGTACTAGGAATGTTGTACCATCTTCGATCAACACACTAAAGGGTTATGCGAGATATTCGGTCTGGAGGTAGGCAACATTTCTATTGGCAAATAGGGGGTTTCCAAGTGCATGCCCAAATACTTATAACTTCTTGGGTCGTAATTGCTAACTTATTAGGTTCAACCGGAATAGCAGTTCGGAATCTACAAACTATTCTGATTGGCAGCCAGAATTTCTTCTAATATGTTCTTGATTTTATTCAAGACATGCGCAAAACTCAAAAATGGAGAAGAATATGGACATTGGGTTCCTTTTATTGGAACTCTATTATTATTTGTTTTTGTTTCTGCTCAGGTGCGCTTCTACCTTGGAGAATCAAACAGTTACCTCATGGAGAGTTTGTTGCACCTACGAATGATATAAATACTACTGTTGCTTTAGCTTTACTCATGTCAGTGGCACATTTCTAAGCAGGCCTTATTAAAAAAGGACGGTGTTATTTTGGTAAATAGATTCAACCAACTCCAGTACTTTTACCAATTAATGTCTTAGAAGATTTCACATAACCTTTACCACTTAGTTCTCAACTTTTCAAGAATATATTGGCCGATGAATTAGTAACGGTTGTTGTTTCACACTTAGCCATGGAAGGTCATCATTGAGTAGCTTTCCATCCAAATAAATAATAAAATAATGCTTTAAATTACAAAGAGTCGCTTTTTCTTTTGAATTTATTTAAATTCAAAATTAAGTAAGCCTAATTGCAATAATTAATTCATGCGTAGCACAAGATACCTGCTTGGGGAACATGATTGATATAAATATGTTTATTTACGATATGTATGTTAGTGTAGGAAGAAAACAAGAGCCAACAAGACAAATATTTGAAAGATATTAATATTTATCATGTTATGTTTTATACTACGAAATTGTAAAAAAATGGGAGAATTCCCAATTTTTCCTAAGATCCCCTTTATCCTATTCGTGTCATACATCTCCTTTATTTTCCCAGTCAATTACGATGATTCATAATTGGGGTAACAATTGTTACTCGTTTGGGGCATGCGACGAAACAACAGGAGCTATGTTCTGCGAAACCGTTGCTATTTCATTTTATTATGTTCAACAATTTTACCAAAATTGGAATTAATTGCACTTGAATCAATCAATCATCAAATCATGATATATGAGGATTCACTTTGATGAATCTCTTTGTTTGAATCCTTGTGAGATAATGATAAAGGCAAGTAAAAATCAAGCAGGTTACGTGGGTTGAGCTAGATAGCCGTAGCTACATTTTTATACATGACAAACGTGTATGCTTAGAAGGATGTTTCCAGTGTCCGATCTCATTCAGTAGAAATAAGATGACGAAGGTTTACATTATGGAAGAAACACATGTATATGCGATAGTTGATATTCAATTGTAATATATTGACTACCCATGTATATTATTTTATTCCTCATACTACTACCGATGTAATTTGGATATAGATTCCACTTTCTCTATATGGATTACGATATAAGCTCTTTGTTTTCTAGATAGTGAATAAAAATGAGACATTGATGGAATATAAAAATGATTCAGTAATATCAAAGATCATCACTTCTTTATTGCGGTTGCGGGTTCTTAGTTTTTAGTTGTATGGATCTTAGTGATGGAATATGAAATACTAAGTAATGTAACTAATTAATATTATAAATATATACATAACATTAATTGAGTACACTACTTAAGTAATATATAATAATCTATTGGTTTATTTAATTTTTGCTGCTCTGTTATTGATGTTGGATTGGCCATATTACTTGCTTCTACTGGTAAAATATGACATGCTTCATTGCTTAGTCTTGCTTTTATGGATGCTTTAACAATTTAAGGCCTAGTCGTGGCATTAGCACTTTTATTTGCTAATCCCTTTGTGTATTCCTTGAAACGTGAAAAGGTCAAAAATACGTGCTTGCTTTATTGCTTTGGCCCTACCTCTTCCTACAATCCGAGACAGATATGCTTGGACTGCACCAACAAGTTAACTTGTTTTGACCATATCATGCATCCTTTTGAGGTATGGATTAATGTGATTGGTTTACATTATAGTAAAAAACCAAATTTGGCCAATTTGAATGTCAAAATAAGAATTAATGTAAATGTTTCATAAATACAAGTTTTTTGGGTAGTCAAACCCACTTGTTTTGGTTATAACTTTGTGCTTAGATATCGAAATGACTTATTTTTTTCTTGTTCGAAAGATATTCATCATCATTTTGGACAAAAACCTTTAGGATGCTGTTTTATATGCAAAAAATATCTTGACAATAAAAAGTATCAAAAATGGCTGTGGGCAACTTGTTTTTTGAAATTTGAAGATTGACACAAGACTACTAGAACACAATTGGGGTGTTTCCATATTGTATCTCTTTGTCAAGCATGTGAGGCTCTGTCAATAACAAAAAAGTAAAAACACCGATTTTGTAGAATGTATAAGATTATCATTGAGATCAAATCCATTTCTAAAAAGTTCTTTTTGACGAACATGAAAGTATGAATAAGCAGCTTAAAGCATGTATGGAACTTAACACGAGGGTCTATCAATGATGCCTCATAATAAGCTTTTGCACCCTCTAATTGATTTCACATATCATTGATCCGAGGCTGGACCACCTCTAATGCTTGGCCATCCAAATTGGTTTTAACTACAGGTCCAACTGACCTTGGGCATTTTCTAAGCCCCTAGCGATGGGTTGACCTGTACCCTAATGGTTGGTTTCAAATCTGGATTTCTTGTCCATATTGGTTGACCATGAATGTCTCTTTGATGACCAAGAAATCTTAGGAGCATCCAATGATGTAATGATTCAAATCGAGCAGATAAAGGGACTCGAACCCGCATCGTTATCTCATTTTTTAACGTCTATAATTCAAAACCGAATATAAATCTTTAGTTTTATTTTGCTCCTTTATGGAATATGGATAGATTCCCGAATTTAGCACACAAAGTTACCTAAACAAAAAAATTTACGATGTATAATATATTACATAATTAATAACATTTCTTTATTAGTGTACTTAACTAATGTTATTTACATATTTATAATCTTAATTAGTTACATTACTTAGTATTTCATATTCCATCACTAAAATCCATACAACTAAACTTAGAACTCCTAACCTAATTTGAGAAATGATGATATTTGATATTATTGAATCATCAGAACTACTTCAATTTCTCTTTTTTATTCCCTATACAAGTTTTTGCAAATCCATATCATATAGTTATGCTATTTTTTTTGCTCCGAACCCATTCATTCAATCCTTCGCTCCTTCATCTTCTTTAAATGCCTTTATAAGCTTGATTTCATATTTAATCCACATATACAGTCACAGACAGAAAAGGAAGATCTTATATCGTAATCCATATATACAAAGTGGAATCTATATCTTTATAAAGTCGATAGTAATATGGGGCATGAAATAATATACATGGGTAGTCCGTATATAACTTTTGATTATCTACTACATATACATGTGTTACTTCCATAATGTAAACCATCGTCATCTTATTTCTTTTGAAACGGATCGAAACTTGGAATCATTCTTCTAACCATCCATTGGAGTTCACGTATAATATGTCACTATCTAGCTCGACCAATATAACCTACTTGATTTTTATCTCACATCGATTCAAATGAAGAATTCATCAAAGCAAATTATGCGAGATCAAGATTTGATGATTGATTGATCCAACTGCAATTAATTCCAATTTTTATTAATTGTTGAATAGTATGGAATGAAATAGCTACGGTTACCCATAACATAGTTCTTGCTGTTTCGTCGCATGCCCACAATGAGTAACAATTATTGCCCCAATTATGAATCATCGTAATTGACTATGAAAATAAAGGAGATGAGTGACATGAAGATGACAAAATGGGATCTTAAGAAAAATTGGGAGTTCCCCCGTTTTTTACAACAACGTATTGTAATATGTAATATAACAAATATTAATATCGTACATATATTTTTGTTGCTCTTGTTTTCTTCCTACATTATATCATACATATCATAAATAAATATATTTATATCAATCATGTTTTCTCCAGCAGGTATCTTGAGCTATGCATGAATTAATTATTGGAATAAGATTTATCTCTTTGAAATTCAAAGCATTATTTTATTATTTATTTCGATGGAAAACTACTCAATGATGACCTTCCATGGCTAAGTGTACTAAAGAAACAAGAACAACAAGCACAAAATCACCGGCCAATATATTCCTAAAAAGTCGAAAATTAGGAGATAAAGGTTTTGTGAAATCTTCTAAGGCATTAATTGGTAAAAGTACTGGAATTGGTTAAATCTATTTAGAAAGGCTTGCATAGAAGTCTGTCACTGACGTGAGTAAAGTTAAAGCAACAGTAGTATTTATTTCATTCGTTGGTATAACTACCTCCACATGAGGTAACTATATGATTCTCCAAGTTAAAAGTGCACCTGATCAGTTAGAAACAAAAACAAATAGGATCAGAGTTCCAATAAATGGAACCCAAGGACCATATTCTTCTCCATTTTGAGTTTTACTCACGTCCTGAATGAAATAAAAAACATATCAGAAGAAATTTTGGCCATCGGTCAGAATAGTTTGAGTATTTCGAACGGCTATTGCAGCTGTATCTAAGAAGATAGCACGACTCAAGAAGTTATAAGTAGTTGGGCAGGCACTCAGAAACCTCCTACTTGCCAATCGAAATGTTGGCCTACTTCCACACCGAATATCTCGCATAAGCCCTTTAGTTTGTTGAGGGAACATGGTAGCACATTCGTAGTACCCTCTCACAGAAATAGAACTTAAGAAGAAATTATTTTGATTCAACCATTTTTTTCTACTCCCCTACCAAATTTAATCATATATTCTGAGTACTAAATTAATTAATTAATTAACCACACGTAATATGTCACACATCGTAAATTTTTTTGTTTAGGTCACTTTGCGCTCTAAAGCCAGGAATCTATCCATATTCCAAAAATGCACCGATTGAAACCAAACTTTTCATGCTTGATAACAAAGAAATACAATATGTAAACACCAAAATTTTGGCATTGTAGTCTTGTGTCAATGGTCATATTTCAAAAAACAAGTTGCCTAGATTGATTTTCTACATACTTTCTATTTTCACAATATTTTTGCCTAAAAAAGCACATCCTAATGTTTTTTGTACAAAAGAATGATGAAACTAGTGTCTTATCTTTCTAACATGAAAAAAAATTGTCATTTTGATATCCAAGTACAAACTCATGTCCAAAACAAGTCGGTTTGACTAAACAAAAAACTTTTTTTTTTATGATGGCGTTACTTTAATTCTGATTTTGACATTCAAATTTGCCAAATTTGTTTTTTTACTATAATTTAAACTAAACACATTAAACCATACCTCAAAAGGATGCATCATTAGAAAGAGATTGTCAAAACAAGTTTACTTGTTAATGAAGTCCAAGCATGTCTAGGATTTTAAGAGTGTTGAGTAGATATAATTTAAAGAATAGATGAGGTAGAGTCAAAGCAATAAAAGAGGAGCATATTTTTCATGTTTTCATGTTTCTATGATTGCACAAAGGGATTAGCAAATAAATGTGCTAATGCGAGGACCAGGCCCTAAATTGTTAAAGCCTCCATAAAAGCCAGATTAATCAATAAAGTAGCTCATATTTTGCCCTATGCTTCTGGTTGACTAGCGATTCCTTCTAAGGCTTGGCCGCAACTGTACCTTGACTGACCTTGGGTCAAATAGAAGCAAGTTCTGTGGCCAATCCAGCAGCAATAACAGAACCAACAGAAATTTTGGGATACATGGTAAGCTCCTCAGAACAAAAAATAAATAAATGGTTAATTATATAATCAAATAAACTAATGAATTATTATATATATCTTAATTAGTTTACTTAATTAATGTTATTTACAGATTTATAATATCATCTAGTAACATTACTTAGTATTTCATATTCCATCACTAAGATCCAGTGAACTAAACTAAGAACTCCCAACCTAATTTGAGAAGCAATGATATTTGATATTATTGTATCATCAGGACTACTTCAATATCTCATTTTTATTCCATATCCAAGCTTTTGTAAATCCTTATAATATAGTTCTTCTATTTCTTTGCTCCAAACCCATTCGTTCAATTCTTCGCTCCTTCATCTTCTTTAAACACATTCAGTCACAGACAGAAAAGGAAGAGCTTATATCATAATCCATATAGAGAAAGTTGAATCTATATCTATATAGAGTCGGTAGTAATATGGGAAATGAAATGATATACATGGGTAGTCTATATATAACTATTGAATATCTACAATCACATGTACATGTGTTTCTTTCATAATGTTAACCATCATCATCGTATTTCAATTGAATGGGATCAGACCCTGAAATCATTCATCTAAGCATACACTGGAGTTCACGTATTATATGTAGCTACGACTATCTATCTCGACTCGCGTAAACTACATGATTTTTACTTGTCTTAATCATTATCTCACATCGAATAAAAAAAAGAGATTCATCAAAGCAAACCATTCCATATCAAGATTTGGTGATTGATTGATCCAATTGCAACTAATTACAATTTTATTTAATTGTTGAACAGGATGCAATGAAATAGCAACGGTTTCACCGAACATAGCACTTGTAGTTTCGTCGCACGCCCCGAATGAGTAAGAATTGTTACCCCAATTATGAATCCTTGTAATTGACTGGGAAAATGCACGAGATGTACAACATGTATAAGGCAATAAATAGAGGATGTTAGGAAAAATTGGGAATTCCCCCCTTTTTTTACAATTCCATAGTGTAATACGTAATATAATAAATATTAATATCATACATATATTTCTCTCGCTCTTGTTTTATTCCTACACTACATCATACATATCGTAAATAAACATATTTATATCAATCATGTTCCTCAAGCCGGTATCTTGAGTTACGCATGAGTTAATTTTTGGAATAAGATTCATGGGCTTACTTAATTTTGAATTTAAATCAATTCAAAAAGAAAAAGAGATTCTTTGAAATTTGTTACTCAATGATGACCTTTCATGGCTAAGTGTACTAAAGAAACAAGAACAATAATTACTAATGCATCGGCCAATATATTCCTGAAAAGTATTGGAGTTGGTTGAATCTATTTACCGAAATAACCCAATCTCTTTTTACTAAGGCCAGCATAGAAATATGCCACTGACGTGAGTAAAGCTGAAGCAACTGCAGTATTTATATCATTCGTTGGTGCAACTAACTCCCCATGCGGTAACTGTATGATTCTCCAAGGTAAAAATGCAACTGACCAGTTAGAAACAAAAACAAATAGGAACAACGTTCCAATAAAAGGAACCAAAGGACCATAATGTTCTCCATTTTGAGTTTTGGTCACGTCTTGAATGAAATTAAGAACATACCAAAAGAAATTTTGGCCGTCGGTCAGAATAGTTTCTGCATTCCGAACGACTATAGTGGCTGAATCAAATAACACAAAAATTACGACCCTAGAAGTTATAAGTACTGAGCATGCACTTTGAAATGTCCTATTTGACAATAGAAATGTTGCATACCTCCACACCGAATATCTCCCATAAGGCCTTAGTGTGTTGATCGAACATGGTAGAACATTCGTAGTACCCTCTCACAGAAATGGAACTTAAGAAGGAATTATTTTGATTAAACAATTTCTTCTCTACTCTCCTACCTAATTTAATCATATTTTCCGGGTACTAAATTAATTAATGAATTAACCGCGCAATATATCATACATCATAAACTTTTTCCTTTAGGTCACTTTGCGCCCTAAAGCCGGGAATCTATCCATATGCCACAAAGGAGCTGAATGAAACAAAAGTTTCATGTTTGGTTTTGAATTATCGACCTTAAAAATGATGAATCGACGTCGACTATAACTCTAGCCTTCCAAGCTAACGATGCGTGTTCGAGTCCCTTCATCCGCTCGATATGAATCATAATATGTACATCATGGAATCCGCTTAGGATTTCTAGACCAACCAAGAGATATTCAAGGTCAACCAATATGGACCAGAAGTCTAAATTTGAAACCCACCTTTAGGGTCCACGTTGACCGTAAAGGCAAAAGGCAATTTGGATAAGATTGACATTGATTGTGAAATGATTGGAGGTTGTCCAGCAAAGGATCAATGATTTGTGAAATCAATTAGAGTGTTTAAAAATTCTGAGGCATCACAGAGAGACCCACGTGTTAAGTTGCATACATGCTTTAATCTGCTTATTCATACTTTCATCTTCGTCAAAAACAACTTTTTATAAATGTATTCGATGTCAATGTTAATCGTATCCATTCTACAAAATCGGTGTGTTTACTTTTTTGTTATCATCTCATGCTTGATACCAAAGAGGTACAATATGTAAACCCTCCAATTTTGGCCTAGTATTCATGTGTCAAATGTCATATTTCAAAAAGCAAGTTGCCCATACTCATTTTCGACATACTCTCTATTTTCTCTATATTTTTTGCCTAGAAAACATCCTAATCGTTTTTGTTCAAAAGAATGATCTAAACATAAAACAACTTGTTAGATGTGTAAGCACAAAGTTATAACCAAAACAAGTCGGTATGACTACCTAAACAACTTGTTTTTGAGAAAACTTGACCTTAGTTTTGATTTTGACATTCAAATTTGCGAAATTTGTTTTCTTACTACAATTTAAACTAAACGCATTAAACCATACCTCGAAAGGATGCATGATTAGAAAGATATAGTCAGAACAAGTTAACTTGTTAGTGCAGTCCAAGCATGTCTAGGGTTGTAAGAATGAAGTGTTGGGTTGATAAAATTTAAAGAAGAGAAGAGGCAACGCCAAAGCAATAAAAGAAGTACGTATTTTTCTAGTTTTCACATTTCTAGGATTAGCAGTAAAAGTGCTAATGCGACGACTAGGCCGTAAATTATTAAAGGTTCCATAAAAGCCAGATTAAGCAATAAAGTACATCGTATTTTGCGCTCTGCTTCTAGTTGACTATCGATACCGTCTATAGTTTGCCCCGCAGCAGTATCTTGACCGACTCTGGGTCCAATAGAAGCAAGTTATATGGCCAATCTAGCAGCATTCTAGAAGCAGTCCTGTTGTTATATCGCACGCCCCAAACGAGTAACAATGATTACCCCAACTATAAATCTTCGTAATTGACTGGCAAAATAAAGGAGATGTATGACATGAATAGAACAAAGGGAATTTTAGGAAAAAATTACAATTCCTCCCTTTTTTTACAATTCCGTAATCTAATGAATATTAATACCATACATATATATCTCTTGCAATTGTTTTCTTCCTACACTATATCATATCGTAAATAAATATATTTATATCAATCATGTTCCTCAAGCAGATATCTTGAGATATGCATGAATTAATTATAGCAATAAGATTCATGGGCTTACTTAATTTTGAATTTAAATCAATTCAAAAAGAAAAGGTGGTGCTTTGAAAATTAAAGCATTATTATTTATTTGGAAGGAAAGCTACTCAATGATGACCTTATGCTAAGTGTACTAAAGAAACAGGAACAACAATTACTTATTCGTTGGCCAATATATTCATGAAAAGTCGAAAACTAAGTGGTAAAGGTTTTGTGAAATCTTCTAAGACATTAAGTTGGTTGAATCTATTTAAAGAAATAACCGAACAAAAGTTTCATGTTCGGTTTTGAATTATACACGTTAAAAATTATGAATCAACGTCGACTATAAACCTAGCCTTCCAAGCTAACAATGGGGGTTCGAGTCCCTATATCCGCTCGAGATGAATCATAATACATACAGCATTGGATCCTCCTAAGATTTCAAGATCATCCAAGAGATATTCAAGGTCAACCAATATGGACCAGAAATCTAAATTTGAAACCAACCGTTGGGTCCATGTCGACCCATCACTAGTGGCTTTAAAAAATGCCAAAGGTCAGTTGGTCCTAGAGTCAAAAGGCAATTTTGGATAAGATTGACATTGATTGAAAAATGATAAGAGGTGGTCCATCAAAGGATCAATGATTTGTGAAATCAATTAGAGTGTTTAAAGACTGATTATGAGGCATCATAGAAAGACCGTCGTGTTAAGTTGCATACATCCTTTAAGTTGCCTATTCATACTTTCCTCTTCAACTTCATCTTTGTGAAAAACAACTTTTTAAAAGTGGATTTGATCTGAATGTTAATCTTATCTATTCCACAAAATAGGTGTGTTTACTTTTTTGTTATCTTCACATGCTCGATAATGAAGAGATACAATTTATAAACACCCTAATTTTGGCCTAGTAGTCTTGTGCCAATGGTCATATCTCAAAAAACATGTTGCCCAGAGTCATTTTCGACATACTCTCTATATGTTCACTATATTTTTTGCATAAAATACAACATCCAAAAGGATTTTAAAATCGGTGTGTCTACTTTTTTGTCATCTTCACATGCTTGATAATAAAGAGATACAATTTGTCTATATGTTCACTTTATTTTTATCTTATAAAACATCCGAACGGATTTTGTCCAAAAGAATAATAAATATCTTTCAAAAATGAAAAAATAAGTCATTTCGATGTCTAAGCACAAAGTTATAAACAAAGCAAGTCGGTTTGACTGCCCAAAACACTTGTTTTTAGGAAAATTTTAATTTAATTCTGAATTTGATATTCAAATTGGCCAAATTTGTTTTTTTTACTATAATTTAAACTAAACTCATTAAACCATACGTAAAAGTAGGGATGGCAGTGGGGCGGGGCGGGGCGGGGGACAAGGTCTCCACCCCCGCCCCGCCTCAAGATTTTATCCTCCACCCCGCCTCCATCCCCGACGGGGAATGGCTTTTATCCTCCATCCCCGCCTTCATCCCCGTTTCATGTCCTCCATCCCCGGTTCAAACGGGGATGAGGTGGGGCAGGGCGGGGCAGGGCAGAGATATTGCAGGGAAAAATGGTCGGGGCGGGGATTGTGGCGGGGCGGGGAAAAGTGCACGTCCTTCCCCGCTTCCACCCCCGAACGGGGATGGATTTTAACCTTCGTCCCCTCCTCCATCCCCGGTCCAAACGGGGCAAGGCGGGGCGGGGCCCCGCTTTCCCCCGGTCCACTGCCATCCCTAGTAAAAAGCATGCATGATTAGAAGGATATGGTCAAAACATGTTAACATGTTAGTGCAGTCCAATCTTGTCTGTCTAAGATTGTAGGAGTGAAGTGTTGAGTTGATTTAATTTAAAGAAGACAAGAGGCAGGGCCAAAGCAATAAAAAAATCACGTATTTTTCAAGCTTTTACGTTTCTTGGATTACACAAAGGGATTAGCAAATAAAAGTATGCGACGACTAGACCGTAAATTGTTAAGGCTTCCATAAAAGCCAGATTAAGCAATAAATTACCTTATATTTTACCCTCTGGTTCTGGTTGACTAGCGATACCTTCAATGGCTTGGCCCGCAACAGTACCTTGACCGACTCTCTGTCCAATAAAACCAATTTCTACGGCCAATCTAGCAGCAATCTAGAAGCAGTTCTGTTGCTACATCTCCCTTCCCACACGAGTAACAATTATTACCCCATGTATCATTGTAATTGATTGGGAAAATAAAGGAGATGTATGACATGAACAGGACAAAATGGATCTTAGGAAAAGCGACTCTGAAAATTGAAACATTATTTTATTATTTATTTGGATGAAAAGCTACTCAATGATGACATCTCATGGCTAAGTGTACTGATGAAACAAGAACAATAATTACTAATTCATCGGCCAATATATTCTTGAAAAGTCAAACACTAAGTGATCAAGGTTTTTTGACATCTTCCAAAACATTAATTGGTAAAAGTATTGGAGTTGGTTGAATCTATTTACCAAAATAATTCAGTCCCCTTTTAGTAGGGCCTGCATAGAAATGCGCCACTCACATGAGTAAACCCAAAGCAACAGTACTATTTATATCATTCGTAGGAGCATCTAACTCCCCATGATGTAAATGTTTGATTCTCCAAGGTAAAAGCACACCTAACCATTTAGAAACAAAAACAAATAGGAATAGATTTACAATAAAAGGAACCCAAGGACCATATTCTTCTCCATTGTGAGTTTTGCTCACGTCTCGAATGAAATCAAGAACATATCATAAGAAATTTTGGCCATCGGTCAGAATAGTTTGTTGATTCCGAATGGCTATACCGGCTGAACCTAAGCAATTACGACCAAAGAAGTTATAAGTACTTGGGCATGCACATGGAAATCTCCTATTTGCCAATAGAAATGTTGCCTACTTCCACATTGAATATCTCGCATAACCCATTAGTGTGTTGATCGAACATGGTAGAACATTCGTAGTACCCCCTGACAAAATTGATACTTAAGAAATAATTATTTTGATTCAACCAGTTCTTTTTCTACTCTCCTACATAATTTAATCATATATTTCAGGTACTAAAATAGTTAATGAATTAACCACGTAATATATCATACATCGTAAAATTTTTCGATTAGGTCACTTCGCACCCTAAATACAAGAAGCTATCCATATTCCATAAAGGAGCCAAATGAAACCAAAGTTTCATGTTCGGTTTTGAATTATAGATGTCAAAAATGATGAATCGATGTTCAAACCAAAGCCTTTCAAGCTAACGATGTGGGTTCGAGTCCTTTTATACTTTCGATATGAATCATATTATATATCATTGGTTCCTAAAAGGATTTCTACATCATCCAAGAGATATTCAAGGTCAACCAATATGGACCAGAAATCTAAATTTGAAACCAACCTTTAGGGTCCAGGTCGACCCATCAATACTGGCTTAAAAAATGCCCAAGGTCAGTTGGTTCTGCAGTCAAAAGGCAATTTGGATAAGATTAACATTGATTGTGAAATCACTAGAGGTGGTCCAACATAGGATCAATGACTTGTCATGTGTTTAAAAACTGATTATGATAGAGAGACCCTCGTGTTAAGTTGCATACATGCTTTAAGCTGTTTATTCATACTTTCATCTTCATCTTTGGGAAAAACAACTTTTTAGAAATGGATTTGATCTCAATTTTAATCTTATCCATTCTACAAAATTGGTGTGTCAACTTTTTTGTCATCTTCACATGCTTGATAACAAAGAGATACAATTTGTCTCTATGTTCACTATATTTTTTGATATATAAAACAACATCCGAAAGGATTTTGTCTAAAAGAATAATGAATATCTTTCAAAAATGAAAAAATAAGTCGTTTCGATGTCTAAGCACAAAGTTATAACCAAAACAAGTTGGTTTGACTGCCCAAAACACATGTTTTTAGTAAGATTTTACTTGTTATGGTCAAACTAAATGCATTAAACCATACATCAAAAGCATGCATGATTAAAAAGATATAGTCAAAACTAGTTAACTTGTTAGTGCAGTCCAATCATGTTTGTCTAGGATTGTAGGAGTGAAGTGTTGAGTTGATAAAATTTAAAGAAGGCAAGAGGCAGGGCCAAAGCAATAAAAGTACGTATTTTTCATGTTTCTCAAATTACACAATGGGATTAACAATTCAAAGTGATAATGCCACGACCATGCCGTAAACTGTTAAAGCTTCCATAAAAGCCAAATTAAGCAATAAAGTACCTCGTATTTTACCCTCTGCATCTGGTTGACTAGCGATACCTTCTACGACTTGGCCCACATCTGTCCCCTGTCTGAAGCAACATGAAACTTAGTATTTATAATGGTTAAGGTCCTCACAACAAAAAAATGAAGAAATGGTTAATGATATAATCAAATAGACAAATGAATTATTATATATTAGTTAATTAGTGTGCTTAATTAATCTTATTTATATATTTATAATATTAATTAGTTGAATTACTTAGTATTTCATATTCCACAACTAAGATCCATCCAATTAAACTAAGAACTCCCAACCTAATTTGAGAAGGGATGATATGTGATATTACTGAACCATGAGAACTACTTCAATATCTCATTTTTATTCCCTATCCAAGTTCTTGTAAATCCATATAATATAGTTCTTGTATTTCTTTGCTCCAAAACCCAATCTTATAATTCTTCTCTCCATCTTCTTTAAATGCATTCATAGGCTTGACTTCGTATTCAATCCACATATAGTCACAGACAGAAAAGGAAGGGCTTATATCGTAATCCATATGAAGAAATTTGGAATTTATACATATGTAAAGTCGGTAGTAATATAGGGAGTGAAATAATATACATGGGTAGTCTATATATAACTATTGAATATCAACTATTACATATACATGTGTTTCTTCCATAACGTAAAGCATCGTCATCTTATTTCTATTGAATGGGATCGGACCCTGGAATCATTCTTCTAAGCATACACCGAAGTTCACGTATAATATGTAGCTACTTTATCTAGCTTGACAATCGTAACCCACTTGATTTTTACTTGTCTTTATCATTATCTCACAAGGATTAAAAAGAAGAGATTCATCAAAGTGAATCATCACATATCAAGATTTGAAGACTGATTGATTCAATTGCAATTAATTCCATATTTGGTTAGTTGTTGAATAGAATGGAATGAAATAGCAATGGTTTCGCAGAACATAGTTCCTGTTGTTTCGTAATTGACGAGAAAAATAAAGGAGATGTATGACATGAGTAGGACAAAAGGGGATCTTATAAAAAATATGGAATTCCCCCATTTTTTTACAATTCCGTAGTGTAATACGTAATATAATAAATATTAATATCGTACATATATTTCTCTTGCTCTTGTTTTCTTCCTACACTATACTACATATCGTAAATAAATATATTTATATCAATCATGTTCACATATATAAGATTCATGCAGGTATCTTGAGCTATGCATGAATTAATTATTGGAATAAGATTCATGGGCTTACTTAATTTTGAATTTAAATCAATTAAAAAAAAAGCGTCTCTTTGAAATTCAAAGCATTATTTTATTATTTATTTGCTGGAAAGCTACTTAATGATGACCTTCCACGGATTCACATATATAAGCCACAAAAAAGGTTGCAAAAATCAGAGCCTAAATACCGCTTGTGAAGAATCCGAGGAACATCACATTTATACGAATCACTAAATGTACTAAAGAAAGAAGAACAACTACTAATTCATCGGCCAATATATTCCTGAAAAGTAGAAAACTAAGTGATAAAGATTTTGTGAAATCTTCTGAGACATTAATTGGTAAAAGTATTGAAGTTGGTTGAATCTGATTACCGAAAAACCCAATCCCGTTTTAGTAAGGCCTGTATAGAAATGTGCCACTACGTGAGTAAAGGTACTGCTGTAGGCCAAGCCGTAGAAGGTATCGCTAGTCAACTAGAAGAAGAGGGTAAAATACAAGGTACTTTATTGCATAGTTCGGCTTTTATGGAAGCTTTAACAAATTATGGCCTGGCCGTGGAATTAGCACTTTTATTTGTTAATCCCTTTGTGTAATCTTAGATACATGAAAATGTTAAAAATACGTACTTCTTTTATTGCTTTCTCCGTGCCTCTTACTTTTATATGTGAAAAACATAAATATTATGATTCAACTTATATGCATAAGCTAATTTTGATGATAAAATGTCTTGAATTTAGTCATAATTCATGCTTAAAAACATTATGCATAAGTAAACCAATATAAAACACATGAATTAACATGCACAAGTCAAACTTTCTTAACAATGAACACTTATAAAGCATGAAAAAATTAACAAAAACAACCTCAAATAGGTAAAACTCAGAGTTCTTAAGCTAGGACCGATCTAAAAATACCCTGAACCTGTCTAAAATGGTTCTGAATCTGTCATCTAAGGGTTTGAATCGGTATAATATATGAACAAAAGCTTATACAACCCTATAACCGAATGAGAAAATCCCTGCCTTTTTATGGATTCATGAAAACAGGATCTCTACATCTCAAAACCGGTGAAAAACTGAAAAAAAAACGGTCAAAAATAGCTTCAAACCGGTCTCGAAAAGGGTCGTATCGGTCACTGATCAAGTTCAGGTATAAATAAGCACCTAGACCCTATTACAAATCTTATCCGATCCAATTCATATCTAGATCCGATACATAACCGAAACCCATGTTTGACCCGATCCAAATAAGATATGGGTCAGAACCGATCCAAATAGGATCCAGGTCGGACCCGTCCCAAATAGGATCTGGGCCAAACCCGATCCAAACGAGATCTGGGATGGACCAGATCGAAACATGATCTGGATCCGACTCGATCCAAACGTGATCCGGGTCAAACCTGATCCAAACTGGAATCGGGATGGACCTGATCCAAATCGGATCCGGATTGGTCTCTATCCAAACAGGATCTGGGTTAGACCCGATCCAAACCAGATTCGGGTTCAACCCGATACAATAATAATCCGGGTCCAACTCGATCCAAACATGATCCAGGTCTGACCCAGTCCAAACGTGATCCGGATCAGACCCTATCCAAAATGAAAATTGGCTCGACCCGTTTTTGTCATAACTTGGTACTTAGACAATGAAATGGCAAATTTTTTCATGTTTGAAAGATAAGACTCTAGTTTCATCATTCTTTTGTACAAAAACTTTAGGATGTTGTTTTATATGCAGAAAATATAGTGAAAATATAAAGTATGTCGAAAATGACTCTAAGCAACTTGTTTTTTGAAATATGACCATTGACACAAGACTACTATGCCAAAATTGCAGTGTTTACATATTGTATTTCTTTGTTATCAAGCATGTGAATCTCTGCCAATAGCAAAAAAGTAGACAGACCGATTTTGTAGATTGGATAAGATTAACATTGAGATCAAGTCCATTTCTAAAAATTTGTTTCTGACAAAGATGAAAGTATGAATAGATAGCTCAAAGCATGTACGTAACTTAATACGACTATCTCTTTATGATAACTCATAATCAGTTTTTAGACACTGTAATTGATTTCACCAATCATTGATCCTTGGGTGGAACACCTCTAATGCTCGGCCTTCCAAATTGCCTTTTGACTCTAATACCAACTGACCATGGGCATTTTTTAAGACCCTAGTGATGGGTCGACTTGGACCCTAAAGGTTGGTTTCAAATTTAGATTTCTGGTCCACATTTGTTGACCATGAATATCTCCTGGATGATCTAGAAATCATAGGAGGGTCCAATGATGTGTGTATTATGATTCATATCGAGCGGGTAAAGGGACTCAAACCCACATCGTTAACTTGGAAGGCCAGGATTATAGTAGGCGTCGATTCATCATTTTTAACGTCCTTAATTTAAAATGGAACATGAAACTTTGGTTTCATTCTGCTGCTTTATGGAATATAGATAGATTCAAGGATTTAGGGCACAAAGTGACATAAACGAAAAAACTTATGATGTACGATATATTATGTGGTTAATTCATTAATTAATTTTGTACGCGAAATATATGATTAAATTAGGTAGGAGAGTAGAAAAAGAAATGGTTGAATCAACATAATTCCATCTAAAGTTTCATTTTTGTTAGAGGGTACTAGGAATGTTGTACCATCTTCGATCAACACACTAAAGGGTTATGCGAGATATTCGGTCTGGAGGTAGGCAACATTTCTATTGGCAAATAGGGGGTTTCCAAGTGCATGCCCAAATACTTATAACTTCTTGGGTCGTAATTGCTAACTTATTAGGTTCAACCGGAATAGCAGTTCGGAATCTACAAACTATTCTGATTGGCAGCCAGAATTTCTTCTAATATGTTCTTGATTTTATTCAAGACATGCGCAAAACTCAAAAATGGAGAAGAATATGGACATTGGGTTCCTTTTATTGGAACTCTATTATTATTTGTTTTTGTTTCTGCTCAGGTGCGCTTCTACCTTGGAGAATCAAACAGTTACCTCATGGAGAGTTTGTTGCACCTACGAATGATATAAATACTACTGTTGCTTTAGCTTTACTCATGTCAGTGGCACATTTCTAAGCAGGCCTTATTAAAAAAGGACGGTGTTATTTTGGTAAATAGATTCAACCAACTCCAGTACTTTTACCAATTAATGTCTTAGAAGATTTCACATAACCTTTACCACTTAGTTCTCAACTTTTCAAGAATATATTGGCCGATGAATTAGTAACGGTTGTTGTTTCACACTTAGCCATGGAAGGTCATCATTGAGTAGCTTTCCATCCAAATAAATAATAAAATAATGCTTTAAATTACAAAGAGTCGCTTTTTCTTTTGAATTTATTTAAATTCAAAATTAAGTAAGCCTAATTGCAATAATTAATTCATGCGTAGCACAAGATACCTGCTTGGGGAACATGATTGATATAAATATGTTTATTTACGATATGTATGTTAGTGTAGGAAGAAAACAAGAGCCAACAAGACAAATATTTGAAAGATATTAATATTTATCATGTTATGTTTTATACTACGAAATTGTAAAAAAATGGGAGAATTCCCAATTTTTCCTAAGATCCCCTTTATCCTATTCGTGTCATACATCTCCTTTATTTTCCCAGTCAATTACGATGATTCATAATTGGGGTAACAATTGTTACTCGTTTGGGGCATGCGACGAAACAACAGGAGCTATGTTCTGCGAAACCGTTGCTATTTCATTTTATTATGTTCAACAATTTTACCAAAATTGGAATTAATTGCACTTGAATCAATCAATCATCAAATCATGATATATGAGGATTCACTTTGATGAATCTCTTTGTTTGAATCCTTGTGAGATAATGATAAAGGCAAGTAAAAATCAAGCAGGTTACGTGGGTTGAGCTAGATAGCCGTAGCTACATTTTTATACATGACAAACGTGTATGCTTAGAAGGATGTTTCCAGTGTCCGATCTCATTCAGTAGAAATAAGATGACGAAGGTTTACATTATGGAAGAAACACATGTATATGCGATAGTTGATATTCAATTGTAATATATTGACTACCCATGTATATTATTTTATTCCTCATACTACTACCGATGTAATTTGGATATAGATTCCACTTTCTCTATATGGATTACGATATAAGCTCTTTGTTTTCTAGATAGTGAATAAAAATGAGACATTGATGGAATATAAAAATGATTCAGTAATATCAAAGATCATCACTTCTTTATTGCGGTTGCGGGTTCTTAGTTTTTAGTTGTATGGATCTTAGTGATGGAATATGAAATACTAAGTAATGTAACTAATTAATATTATAAATATATACATAACATTAATTGAGTACACTACTTAAGTAATATATAATAATCTATTGGTTTATTTAATTTTTGCTGCTCTGTTATTGATGTTGGATTGGCCATATTACTTGCTTCTACTGGTAAAATATGACATGCTTCATTGCTTAGTCTTGCTTTTATGGATGCTTTAACAATTTAAGGCCTAGTCGTGGCATTAGCACTTTTATTTGCTAATCCCTTTGTGTATTCCTTGAAACGTGAAAAGGTCAAAAATACGTGCTTGCTTTATTGCTTTGGCCCTACCTCTTCCTACAATCCGAGACAGATATGCTTGGACTGCACCAACAAGTTAACTTGTTTTGACCATATCATGCATCCTTTTGAGGTATGGATTAATGTGATTGGTTTACATTATAGTAAAAAACCAAATTTGGCCAATTTGAATGTCAAAATAAGAATTAATGTAAATGTTTCCTAAATACAAGTTTTTTGGGTAGTCAAACCCACTTGTTTTGGTTATAACTTTGTGCTTAGATATCGAAATGACTTTTTTTTTCTTGTTCGAAAGATATTCATCATCATTTTGGACAAAAACCTTTAGGATGCTGTTTTATATGCAAAAAAATATCTTGACAATAAAAAGTATCAAAAATGGCTGTGGGCAACTTGTTTTTTGAAATTTGAAGATTGACACAAGACTACTAGAACACAATTGGGGTGTTTCCATATTGTATCTCTTTGTCAAGCATGTGAGGCTCTGTCAATAACAAAAAAGTAAAAACACCGATTTTGTAGAATGTATAAGATTATCATTGAGATCAAATCCATTTCTAAAAAGTTCTTTTTGACGAACATGAAAGTATGAATAAGCAGCTTAAAGCATGTATGGAACTTAACACGAGGGTCTATCAATGATGCCTCATAATAAGCTTTTGCACCCTCTAATTGATTTCACATATCATTGATCCGAGGCTGGACCACCTCTAATGCTTGGCCATCCAAATTGGTTTTAACTACAGGTCCAACTGACCTTGGGCATTTTCTAAGCCCCTAGCGATGGGTTGACCTGTACCCTAATGGTTGGTTTCAAATCTGGATTTCTTGTCCATATTGGTTGACCATGAATGTCTCTTTGATGACCAAGAAATCTTAGGAGCATCCAATGATGTAATGATTCAAATCGAGCAGATAAAGGGACTCGAACCCGCATCGTTATCTCATTTTTTAACGTCTATAATTCAAAACCGAATATAAATCTTTAGTTTTATTTTGCTCCTTTATGGAATATGGATAGATTCCCGAATTTAGCACACAAAGTTACCTAAACAAAAAAATTTACGATGTATAATATATTACATAATTAATAACATTTCTTTATTAGTGTACTTAACTAATGTTATTTACATATTTATAATCTTAATTAGTTACATTACTTAGTATTTCATATTCCATCACTAAAATCCATACAACTAAACTTAGAACTCCTAACCTAATTTGAGAAATGATGATATTTGATATTATTGAATCATCAGAACTACTTCAATTTCTCTTTTTTATTCCCTATACAAGTTTTTGCAAATCCATATCATATAGTTATGCTATTTTTTTTGCTCCGAACCCATTCATTCAATCCTTCGCTCCTTCATCTTCTTTAAATGCCTTTATAAGCTTGATTTCATATTTAATCCACATATACAGTCACAGACAGAAAAGGAAGATCTTATATCGTAATCCATATATACAAAGTGGAATCTATATCTTTATAAAGTCGATAGTAATATGGGGCATGAAATAATATACATGGGTAGTCCGTATATAACTTTTGATTATCTACTACATATACATGTGTTACTTCCATAATGTAAACCATCGTCATCTTATTTCTTTTGAAACGGATCGAAACTTGGAATCATTCTTCTAACCATCCATTGGAGTTCACGTATAATATGTCACTATCTAGCTCGACCAATATAACCTACTTGATTTTTATCTCACATCGATTCAAATGAAGAATTCATCAAAGCAAATTATGCCAGATCAAGATTTGATGATTGATTGATCCAACTGCAATTAATTCCAATTTTTATTAATTGTTGAATAGTATGGAATGAAATAGCTACGGTTACCCATAACATAGTTCTTGCTGTTTCGTCGCATGCCCACAATGAGTAACAATTATTACCCCAATTATGAATCATCGTAATTGACTATGAAAATAAAGGAGATGAGTGACATGAAGATGACAAAATGGGATCTTAAGAAAAATTGGGAGTTCCCCCGTTTTTTACAACAACGTATTGTAATATGTAATATAACAAATATTAATATCGTACATATATTTTTGTTGCTCTTGTTTTCTTCCTACATTATATCATACATATCATAAATAAATATATTTATATCAATCATGTTTTCTCCAGCAGGTATCTTGAGCTATGCATGAATTAATTATTGGAATAAGATTTATCTCTTTGAAATTCAAAGCATTATTTTATTATTTATTTCGATGGAAAACTACTCAATGATGACCTTCCATGGCTAAGTGTACTAAAGAAACAAGAACAACAAGCACAAAATCACCGGCCAATATATTCCTAAAAAGTCGAAAATTAGGAGATAAAGGTTTTGTGAAATCTTCTAAGGCATTAATTGGTAAAAGTACTGGAATTGGTTAAATCTATTTAGAAAGGCTTGCATAGAAGTCTGTCACTGACGTGAGTAAAGTTAAAGCAACAGTAGTATTTATTTCATTCGTTGGTATAACTACCTCCACATGAGGTAACTATATGATTCTCCAAGTTAAAAGTGCACCTGATCAGTTAGAAACAAAAACAAATAGGATCAGAGTTCCAATAAATGGAACCCAAGGACCATATTCTTCTCCATTTTGAGTTTTACTCACGTCCTGAATGAAATAAAAAACATATCAGAAGAAATTTTGGCCATCGGTCAGAATAGTTTGAGTATTTCGAACGGCTATTGCAGCTGTATCTAAGAAGATAGCACGACTCAAGAAGTTATAAGTAGTTGGGCAGGCACTCAGAAACCTCCTACTTGCCAATCGAAATGTTGGCCTACTTCCACACCGAATATCTCGCATAAGCCCTTTAGTTTGTTGAGGGAACATGGTAGCACATTCGTAGTACCCTCTCACAGAAATAGAACTTAAGAAGAAATTATTTTGATTCAACCATTTTTTTCTACTCCCCTACCAAATTTAATCATATATTCTGAGTACTAAATTAATTAATTAATTAACCACACGTAATATGTCACACATCGTAAATTTTTTTGTTTAGGTCACTTTGCGCTCTAAAGCCAGGAATCTATCCATATTCCAAAAATGCACCGATTGAAACCAAACTTTTCATGCTTGATAACAAAGAAATACAATATGTAAACACCCCAATTTTGGCATTGTAATCTTGTGTCAATGGTCATATTTCAAAAAACAAGTTGCCTAGATTGATTTTCTACATACTTTCTATTTTCACAATATTTTTGCCTAAAAAAGCACATCCTAATGTTTTTTGTACAAAAGAATGATGAAACTAGTGTCTTATCTTTCTAACATGAAAAAAAATTGTCATTTTGATATCCAAGTACAAACTCATGTCCAAAACAAGTCGGTTTGACTAAACAAAAAACTTTTTTTTTTATGATGGCGTTACTTTAATTCTGATTTTGACATTCAAATTTGCCAAATTTGTTTTTTTACTATAATTTAAACTAAACACATTAAACCATACCTCAAAAGGATGCATCATTAGAAAGAGATTGTCAAAACAAGTTTACTTGTTAATGAAGTCCAAGCATGTCTAGGATTTTAAGAGTGTTGAGTAGATATAATTTAAAGAATAGATGAGGTAGAGTCAAAGCAATAAAAGAGGAGCATATTTTTCATGTTTTCATGTTTCTATGATTGCACAAAGGGATTAGCAAATAAATGTGCTAATGCGAGGACCAGGCCCTAAATTGTTAAAGCCTCCATAAAAGCCAGATTAATCAATAAAGTAGCTCATATTTTGCCCTATGCTTCTGGTTGACTAGCGATTCCTTCTAAGGCTTGGCCGCAACTGTACCTTGACTGACCTTGGGTCAAATAGAAGCAAGTTCTGTGGCCAATCCAGCAGCAATAACAGAACCAACAGAAATTTTGGGATACATGGTAAGCTCCTCAGAACAAAAAATAAATAAATGGTTAATTATATAATCAAATAAACTAATGAATTATTATATATATCTTAATTAGTTTACTTAATTAATGTTATTTACAGATTTATAATATCATCTAGTAACGTTACTTAGTATTTCATATTCCATCACTAAGATCCAGTGAACTAAACTAAGAACTCCCAACCTAATTTGAGAAGCAATGATATTTGATATTATTGTATCATCAGGACTACTTCAATATCTCATTTTTATTCCATATCCAAGCTTTTGTAAATCCTTATAATATAGTTCTTCTATTTCTTTGCTCCAAACCCATTCGTTCAATTCTTCGCTCCTTCATCTTCTTTAAACACATTCAGTCACAGACAGAAAAGGAAGAGCTTATATCATAATCCATATAGAGAAAGTTGAATCTATATCTATATAGAGTCGGTAGTAATATGGGAAATGAAATGATATACATGGGTAGTCTATATATAACTATTGAATATCTACAATCACATGTACATGTGTTTCTTTCATAATGTTAACCATCATCATCGTATTTCAATTGAATGGGATCAGACCCTGAAATCATTCATCTAAGCATACACTGGAGTTCACGTATTATATGTAGCTACGACTATCTATCTCGACTCGCGTAAACTACATGATTTTTACTTGTCTTAATCATTATCTCACATCGAATAAAAAAAAGAGATTCATCAAAGCAAACCATTCCATATCAAGATTTGGTGATTGATTGATCCAATTGCAACTAATTACAATTTTATTTAATTGTTGAACAGGATGCAATGAAATAGCAACGGTTTCACCGAACATAGCACTTGTAGTTTCGTCGCACGCCCCGAATGAGTAAGAATTGTTACCCCAATTATGAATCCTTGTAATTGACTGGGAAAATGCACGAGATGTACAACATGTATAAGGCAATAAATAGAGGATGTTAGGAAAAATTGGGAATTCCCCCCTTTTTTTACAATTCCATAGTGTAATACGTAATATAATAAATATTAATATCATACATATATTTCTCTCGCTCTTGTTTTATTCCTACACTACATCATACATATCGTAAATAAACATATTTATATCAATCATGTTCCTCAAGCCGGTATCTTGAGTTACGCATGAGTTAATTTTTGGAATAAGATTCATGGGCTTACTTAATTTTGAATTTAAATCAATTCAAAAAGAAAAAGAGATTCTTTGAAATTTGTTACTCAATGATGACCTTTCATGGCTAAGTGTACTAAAGAAACAAGAACAATAATTACTAATGCATCGGCCAATATATTCCTGAAAAGTATTGGAGTTGGTTGAATCTATTTACCGAAATAACCCAATCTCTTTTTACTAAGGCCAGCATAGAAATATGCCACTGACGTGAGTAAAGCTGAAGCAACTGCAGTATTTATATCATTCGTTGGTGCAACTAACTCCCCATGCGGTAACTGTATGATTCTCCAAGGTAAAAATGCAACTGACCAGTTAGAAACAAAAACAAATAGGAACAACGTTCCAATAAAAGGAACCAAAGGACCATAATGTTCTCCATTTTGAGTTTTGGTCACGTCTTGAATGAAATTAAGAACATACCAAAAGAAATTTTGGCCGTCGGTCAGAATAGTTTCTGCATTCCGAACGACTATAGTGGCTGAATCAAATAACACAAAAATTACGACCCTAGAAGTTATAAGTACTGAGCATGCACTTTGAAATGTCCTATTTGACAATAGAAATGTTGCATACCTCCACACCGAATATCTCCCATAAGGCCTTAGTGTGTTGATCGAACATGGTAGAACATTCGTAGTACCCTCTCACAGAAATGGAACTTAAGAAGGAATTATTTTGATTAAACAATTTCTTCTCTACTCTCCTACCTAATTTAATCATATTTTCCGGGTACTAAATTAATTAATGAATTAACCGCGCAATATATCATACATCATAAACTTTTTCCTTTAGGTCACTTTGCGCCCTAAAGCCGGGAATCTATCCATATGCCACAAAGGAGCTGAATGAAACAAAAGTTTCATGTTTGGTTTTGAATTATCGACCTTAAAAATGATGAATCGACGTCGACTATAACTCTAGCCTTCCAAGCTAACGATGCGTGTTCGAGTCCCTTCATCCGCTCGATATGAATCATAATATGTACATCATGGAATCCGCTTAGGATTTCTAGACCAACCAAGAGATATTCAAGGTCAACCAATATGGACCAGAAGTCTAAATTTGAAACCCACCTTTAGGGTCCACGTTGACCGTAAAGGCAAAAGGCAATTTGGATAAGATTGACATTGATTGTGAAATGATTGGAGGTTGTCCAGCAAAGGATCAATGATTTGTGAAATCAATTAGAGTGTTTAAAAATTCTGAGGCATCACAGAGAGACCCACGTGTTAAGTTGCATACATGCTTTAATCTGCTTATTCATACTTTCATCTTCGTCAAAAACAACTTTTTATAAATGTATTCGATGTCAATGTTAATCGTATCCATTCTACAAAATCGGTGTGTTTACTTTTTTGTTATCATCTCATGCTTGATACCAAAGAGGTACAATATGTAAACCCTCCAATTTTGGCCTAGTATTCATGTGTCAAATGTCATATTTCAAAAAGCAAGTTGCCCATACTCATTTTCGACATACTCTCTATTTTCTCTATATTTTTTGCCTAGAAAACATCCTAATCGTTTTTGTTCAAAAGAATGATCTAAACATAAAACAACTTGTTAGATGTGTAAGCACAAAGTTATAACCAAAACAAGTCGGTATGACTACCTAAACAACTTGTTTTTGAGAAAACTTGACCTTAGTTTTGATTTTGACATTCAAATTTGCGAAATTTGTTTTCTTACTACAATTTAAACTAAACGCATTAAACCATACCTCGAAAGGATGCATGATTAGAAAGATATAGTCAGAACAAGTTAACTTGTTAGTGCAGTCCAAGCATGTCTAGGGTTGTAAGAATGAAGTGTTGGGTTGATAAAATTTAAAGAAGAGAAGAGGCAACGCCAAAGCAATAAAAGAAGTACGTATTTTTCTAGTTTTCACATTTCTAGGATTAGCAGTAAAAGTGCTAATGCGACGACTAGGCCGTAAATTATTAAAGGTTCCATAAAAGCCAGATTAAGCAATAAAGTACATCGTATTTTGCGCTCTGCTTTTAGTTGACTATCGATACCGTCTATAGTTTGCCCCGCAGCAGTATCTTGACCGACTCTGGGTCCAATAGAAGCAAGTTATATGGCCAATCTAGCAGCATTCTAGAAGCAGTCCTGTTGTTATATCGCACGCCCCAAACGAGTAACAATGATTACCCCAACTATAAATCTTCGTAATTGACTGGCAAAATAAAGGAGATGTATGACATGAATAGAACAAAGGGAATTTTAGGAAAAAATTACAATTCCTCCCTTTTTTTACAATTCCGTAATCTAATGAATATTAATACCATACATATATATCTCTTGCAATTGTTTTCTTCCTACACTATATCATATCGTAAATAAATATATTTATATCAATCATGTTCCTCAAGCAGATATCTTGAGATATGCATGAATTAATTATAGCAATAAGATTCATGGGCTTACTTAATTTTGAATTTAAATCAATTCAAAAAGAAAAGGTGGTGCTTTGAAAATTAAAGCATTATTATTTATTTGGAAGGAAAGCTACTCAATGATGACCTTATGCTAAGTGTACTAAAGAAACAGGAACAACAATTACTTATTCGTTGGCCAATATATTCATGAAAAGTCGAAAACTAAGTGGTAAAGGTTTTGTGAAATCTTCTAAGACATTAAGTTGGTTGAATCTATTTAAAGAAATAACCGAACAAAAGTTTCATGTTCGGTTTTGAATTATACACGTTAAAAATTATGAATCAACGTCGACTATAAACCTAGCCTTCCAAGCTAACAATGGGGGTTCGAGTCCCTATATCCGCTCGAGATGAATCATAATACATACAGCATTGGATCCTCCTAAGATTTCAAGATCATCCAAGAGATATTCAAGGTCAACCAATATGGACCAGAAATCTAAATTTGAAACCAACCGTTGGGTCCATGTCGACCCATCACTAGTGGCTTTAAAAAATGCCAAAGGTCAGTTGGTCCTAGAGTCAAAAGGCAATTTTGGATAAGATTGACATTGATTGAAAAATGATAAGAGGTGGTCCATCAAAGGATCAATGATTTGTGAAATCAATTAGAGTGTTTAAAGACTGATTATGAGGCATCATAGAAAGACCGTCGTGTTAAGTTGCATACATCCTTTAAGTTGCCTATTCATACTTTCCTCTTCAACTTCATCTTTGTGAAAAACAACTTTTTAAAAGTGGATTTGATCTGAATGTTAATCTTATCTATTCCACAAAATAGGTGTGTTTACTTTTTTGTTATCTTCACATGCTCGATAATGAAGAGATACAATTTATAAACACCCCAATTTTGGCCTAGTAGTCTTGTGCCAATGGTCATATCTCAAAAAACATGTTGCCCAGAGTCATTTTCGACATACTCTCTATATGTTCACTATATTTTTTGCATAAAATACAACATCCAAAAGGATTTTAAAATCGGTGTGTCTACTTTTTTGTCATCTTCACATGCTTGATAATAAAGAGATACAATTTGTCTATATGTTCACTTTATTTTTATCTTATAAAACATCCGAACGGATTTTGTCCAAAAGAATAATAAATATCTTTCAAAAATGAAAAAATAAGTCATTTCGATGTCTAAGCACAAAGTTATAAACAAAGCAAGTCGGTTTGACTGCCCAAAACACTTGTTTTTAGGAAAATTTTAATTTAATTCTGATTTTGATATTCAAATTGGCCAAATTTGTTTTTTTTACTATAATTTAAACTAAACTCATTAAACCATACGTAAAAAGTAGGGATGGCAGTGGGGCGGGGCGGGGCGGGGGACAAGGTCTCCACCCCCGCCCCGCCTCAAGATTTTATCCTCCACCCCGCCTCCATCCCCGACGGGGAATGGCTTTTATCCTCCATCCCCGCCTTCATCCCCGTTTCATGTCCTCCATCCCCGGTTCAAACGGGGATGAGGTGGGGCGGGGCAGGGCAGGGCAGAGATATTGCAGGGAAAAATGGTCGGGGCGGGGATTGTGGCGGGGCGGGGAAAAGTGCACGTCCTTCCCCGCTTCCACCCCCGAACGGGGATGGATTTTAACCTTCGTCCCCTCCTCCATCCCCGGTCCAAACGGGGCAAGGCGGGGCGGGGCCCCGCTTTCCCCCGGTCCACTGCCATCCCTAGTAAAAAGCATGCATGATTAGAAGGATATGGTCAAAACATGTTAACATGTTAGTGCAGTCCAATCTTGTCTGTCTAAGATTGTAGGAGTGAAGTGTTGAGTTGATTTAATTTAAAGAAGACAAGAGGCAGGGCCAAAGCAATAAAAAAATCACGTATTTTTCAAGCTTTTACGTTTCTTGGATTACACAAAGGGATTAGCAAATAAAAGTATGCGACGACTAGACCGTAAATTGTTAAGGCTTCCATAAAAGCCAGATTAAGCAATAAATTACCTTATATTTTACCCTCTGGTTCTGGTTGACTAGCGATACCTTCAATGGCTTGGCCCGCAACAGTACCTTGACCGACTCTCTGTCCAATAAAACCAATTTCTACGGCCAATCTAGCAGCAATCTAGAAGCAGTTCTGTTGCTACATCTCCCTTCCCACACGAGTAACAATTATTACCCCATGTATCATTGTAATTGATTGGGAAAATAAAGGAGATGTATGACATGAACAGGACAAAATGGATCTTAGGAAAAGCGACTCTGAAAATTGAAACATTATTTTATTATTTATTTGGATGAAAAGCTACTCAATGATGACATCTCATGGCTAAGTGTACTGATGAAACAAGAACAATAATTACTAATTCATCGGCCAATATATTCTTGAAAAGTCAAACACTAAGTGATCAAGGTTTTTTGACATCTTCCAAAACATTAATTGGTAAAAGTATTGGAGTTGGTTGAATCTATTTACCAAAATAATTCAGTCCCCTTTTAGTAGGGCCTGCATAGAAATGCGCCACTCACATGAGTAAACCCAAAGCAACAGTACTATTTATATCATTCGTAGGAGCATCTAACTCCCCATGATGTAAATGTTTGATTCTCCAAGGTAAAAGCACACCTAACAATTTAGAAACAAAAACAAATAGGAATAGATTTACAATAAAAGGAACCCAAGGACCATATTCTTCTCCATTGTGAGTTTTGCTCACGTCTCGAATGAAATCAAGAACATATCATAAGAAATTTTGGCCATCGGTCAGAATAGTTTGTTGATTCCGAATGGCTATACCGGCTGAACCTAAGCAATTACGACCAAAGAAGTTATAAGTACTTGGGCATGCACATGGAAATCTCCTATTTGCCAATAGAAATGTTGCCTACTTCCACATTGAATATCTCGCATAACCCATTAGTGTGTTGATCGAACATGGTAGAACATTCGTAGTACCCCCTGACAAAATTGATACTTAAGAAATAATTATTTTGATTCAACCAGTTCTTTTTCTACTCTCCTACATAATTTAATCATATATTTCAGGTACTAAAATAGTTAATGAATTAACCACGTAATATATCATACATCGTAAAATTTTTCGATTAGGTCACTTCGCACCCTAAATACAAAAAGCTATCCATATTCCATAAAGGAGCCAAATGAAACCAAAGTTTCATGTTCGGTTTTGAATTATAGATGTCAAAAATGATGAATCGATGTTCAAACCAAAGCCTTTCAAGCTAACGATGTGGGTTCGAGTCCTTTTATACTTTCGATATGAATCATATTATATATCATTGGTTCCTAAAAGGATTTCTACATCATCCAAGAGATATTCAAGGTCAACCAATATGGACCAGAAATCTAAATTTGAAACCAACCTTTAGGGTCCAGGTCGACCCATCAATACTGGCTTAAAAAATGCCCAAGGTCAGTTGGTTCTGCAGTCAAAAGGCAATTTGGATAAGATTAACATTGATTGTGAAATCACTAGAGGTGGTCCAACATAGGATCAATGACTTGTCATGTGTTTAAAAACTGATTATGATAGAGAGACCCTCGTGTTAAGTTGCATACATGCTTTAAGCTGTTTATTCATACTTTCATCTTCATCTTTGGGAAAAACAACTTTTTAGAAATGGATTTGATCTCAATTTTAATCTTATCCATTCTACAAAATTGGTGTGTCAACTTTTTTGTCATCTTCACATGCTTGATAACAAAGAGATACAATTTGTCTCTATGTTCACTATATTTTTTGATATATAAAACAACATCCGAAAGGATTTTGTCTAAAAGAATAATGAATATCTTTCAAAAATGAAAAAATAAGTCGTTTCGATGTCTAAGCACAAAGTTATAACCAAAACAAGTTGGTTTGACTGCCCAAAACACATGTTTTTAGTAAGATTTTACTTGTTATGGTCAAACTAAATGCATTAAACCATACATCAAAAGCATGCATGATTAAAAAGATATAGTCAAAACTAGTTAACTTGTTAGTGCAGTCCAATCATGTTTGTCTAGGATTGTAGGAGTGAAGTGTTGAGTTGATAAAATTTAAAGAAGGCAAGAGGCAGGGCCAAAGCAATAAAAGTACGTATTTTTCATGTTTCTCAAATTACACAATGGGATTAACAATTCAAAGTGATAATGCCACGACCATGCCGTAAACTGTTAAAGCTTCCATAAAAGCCAAATTAAGCAATAAAGTACCTCGTATTTTACCCTCTGCATCTGGTTGACTAGCGATACCTTCTACGACTTGGCCCACATCTGTCCCCTGTCTGAAGCAACATGAAACTTAGTATTTATAATGGTTAAGGTCCTCACAACAAAAAAATGAAGAAATGGTTAATGATATAATCAAATAGACAAATGAATTATTATATATTAGTTAATTAGTGTGCTTAATTAATGTTATTTATATATTTATAATATTAATTAGTTGAATTACTTAGTATTTCATATTCCACCACTAAGATCCATCCAATTAAACTAAGAACTCCCAACCTAATTTGAGAAGGGATGATATGTGATATTACTGAACCATGAGAACTACTTCAATATCTCATTTTTATTCCCTATCCAAGTTCTTGTAAATCCATATAATATAGTTCTTGTATTTCTTTGCTCCAAAACCCAATCTTATAATTCTTCTCTCCTTCATCTTCTTTAAATGCATTCATAGGCTTGACTTCGTATTCAATCCACATATAGTCACAGACAGAAAAGGAAGGGCTTATATCGTAATCCATATGAAGAAATTTGGAATTTATACATATGTAAAGTCGGTAGTAATATAGGGAGTGAAATAATATACATGGGTAGTCTATATATAACTATTGAATATCAACTATTACATATACATGTGTTTCTTCCATAACGTAAAGCATCGTCATCTTATTTCTATTGAATGGGATCGGACCCTGGAATCATTCTTCTAAGCATACACCGAAGTTCACGTATAATATGTAGCTACTTTATCTAGCTTGACAATCGTAACCCACTTGATTTTTACTTGTCTTTATCATTATCTCACAAGGATTAAAAAGAAGAGATTCATCAAAGTGAATCATCACATATCAAGATTTGAAGACTGATTGATTCAATTGCAATTAATTCCATATTTGGTTAGTTGTTGAATAGAATGGAATGAAATAGCAATGGTTTCGCAGAACATAGTTCCTGTTGTTTCGTAATTGACGAGAAAAATAAAGGAGATGTATGACATGAGTAGGACAAAAGGGGATCTTATAAAAAATATGGAATTCCCCCATTTTTTTACAATTCCGTAGTGTAATACGTAATATAATAAATATTAATATCGTACATATATTTCTCTTGCTCTTGTTTTCTTCCTACACTATACTACATATCGTAAATAAATATATTTATATCAATCATGTTCACATATATAAGATTCATGCAGGTATCTTGAGCTATGCATGAATTAATTATTGGAATAAGATTCATGGGCTTACTTAATTTTGAATTTAAATCAATTAAAAAAAAAGCGTCTCTTTGAAATTCAAAGCATTATTTTATTATTTATTTGCTGGAAAGCTACTTAATGATGACCTTCCACGGATTCACATATATAAGCCACAAAAAAGGTTGCAAAAATCAGAGCCTAAATACCGCTTGTGAAGAATCCGAGGAACATCACATTTATACGAATCACTAAATGTACTAAAGAAAGAAGAACAACTACTAATTCATCGGCCAATATATTCCTGAAAAGTAGAAAACTAAGTGATAAAGATTTTGTGAAATCTTCTGAGACATTAATTGGTAAAAGTATTGAAGTTGGTTGAATCTGATTACCGAAAAACCCAATCCCGTTTTAGTAAGGCCTGTATAGAAATGTGCCACTACGTGAGTAAAGGTACTGCTGTAGGCCAAGCCGTAGAAGGTATCGCTAGTCAACTAGAAGAAGAGGGTAAAATACAAGGTACTTTATTGCATAGTTCGGCTTTTATGGAAGCTTTAACAAATTATGGCCTGGCCGTGGAATTAGCACTTTTATTTGTTAATCCCTTTGTGTAATCTTAGATACATGAAAATGTTAAAAATACGTACTTCTTTTATTGCTTTCTCCGTGCCTCTTACTTTTATATGTGAAAAACATAAATATTATGATTCAACTTATATGCATAAGCTAATTTTGATGATAAAATGTCTTGAATTTAGTCATAATTCATGCTTAAAAACATTATGCATAAGTAAACCAATATAAAACACATGAATTAACATGCACAAGTCAAACTTTCTTAACAATGAACACTTATAAAGCATGAAAAAATTAACAAAAACAACCTCAAATAGGTAAAACTCAGAGTTCTTAAGCTAGGACCGATCTAAAAATACCCTGAACCTGTCTAAAATGGTTCTGAATCTGTCATCTAAGGGTTTGAATCGGTATAATATATGAACAAAAGCTTATACAACCCTATAACCGAATGAGAAAATCCCTGCCTTTTTATGGATTCATGAAAACAGGATCTCTACATCTCAAAACCGGTGAAAAACTGAAAAAAAAACGGTCAAAAATAGCTTCAAACCGGTCTCGAAAAGGGTCGTATCGGTCACTGATCAAGTTCAGGTATAAATAAGCACCTAGACCCTATTACAAATCTTATCCGATCCAATTCATATCTAGATCCGATACATAACCGAAACCCATGTTTGACCCGATCCAAATAAGATATGGGTCAGAACCGATCCAAATAGGATCCAGGTCGGACCCGTCCCAAATAGGATCCGGGCCAAACCCGATCCAAACGAGATCTGGGATGGACCAGATCGAAACATGATCTGGATCCGACTCGATCCAAACGTGATCCGGGTCAAACCTGATCCAAACTGGAATCGGGATGGACCTGATCCAAATCGGATCCGGATTGGTCTCTATCCAAACAGGATCTGGGTTAGACCCGATCCAAACCAGATTCGGGTTCAACCCGATACAATAATAATCCGGGTCCAACTCGATCCAAACATGATCCAGGTCTGACCCAGTCCAAACGTGATCCGGATCAGACCCTATCCAAAATGAAAATTGGCTCGACCCGTTTTTGTCATAACTTGGTACTTAGACAATGAAATGGCAAATTTTTTCATGTTTGAAAGATAAGACTCTAGTTTCATCATTCTTTTGTACAAAAACTTTAGGATGTTGTTTTATATGCAGAAAATATAGTGAAAATAGAAAGTATGTCGAAAATGACTCTAAGCAACTTGTTTTTTGAAATATGACCATTGACACAAGACTACTATGCCAAAATTGCAGTGTTTACATATTGTATTTCTTTGTTATCAAGCATGTGAATCTCTGCCAATAGCAAAAAAGTAGACAGACCGATTTTGTAGATTGGATAAGATTAACATTGAGATCAAGTCCATTTCTAAAAATTTGTTTCTGACAAAGATGAAAGTATGAATAGATAGCTCAAAGCATGTACGTAACTTAATACGACTATCTCTTTATGATAACTCATAATCAGTTTTTAGACACTGTAATTGATTTCACCAATCATTGATCCTTGGGTGGAACACCTCTAATGCTCGGCCTTCCAAATTGCCTTTTGACTCTAATACCAACTGACCATGGGCATTTTTTAAGACCCTAGTGATGGGTCGACTTGGACCCTAAAGGTTGGTTTCAAATTTAGATTTCTGGTCCACATTTGTTGACCATGAATATCTCCTGGATGATCTAGAAATCATAGGAGGGTCCAATGATGTGTGTATTATGATTCATATCGAGCGGGTAAAGGGACTCAAACCCACATCGTTAACTTGGAAGGCCAGGATTATAGTAGGCGTCGATTCATCATTTTTAACGTCCTTAATTTAAAATGGAACATGAAACTTTGGTTTCATTCTGCTGCTTTATGGAATATAGATAGATTCAAGGATTTAGGGCACAAAGTGACATAAACGAAAAAACTTATGATGTACGATATATTATGTGGTTAATTCATTAATTAATTTTGTACGCGAAATATATGATTAAATTAGGTAGGAGAGTAGAAAAAGAAATGGTTGAATCAACATAATTCCATCTAAAGTTTCATTTTTGTTAGAGGGTACTAGGAATGTTGTACCATCTTCGATCAACACACTAAAGGGTTATGCGAGATATTCGGTCTGGAGGTAGGCAACATTTCTATTGGCAAATAGGGGGTTTCCAAGTGCATGCCCAAATACTTATAACTTCTTGGGTCGTAATTGCTAACTTATTAGGTTCAACCGGAATAGCAGTTCGGAATCTACAAACTATTCTGATTGGCAGCCAGAATTTCTTCTAATATGTTCTTGATTTTATTCAAGACATGCGCAAAACTCAAAAATGGAGAAGAATATGGACATTGGGTTCCTTTTATTGGAACTCTATTATTATTTGTTTTTGTTTCTGCTCAGGTGCGCTTCTACCTTGGAGAATCAAACAGTTACCTCATGGAGAGTTTGTTGCACCTACGAATGATATAAATACTACTGTTGCTTTAGCTTTACTCATGTCAGTGGCACATTTCTAAGCAGGCCTTATTAAAAAAGGACGGTGTTATTTTGGTAAATAGATTCAACCAACTCCAGTACTTTTACCAATTAATGTCTTAGAAGATTTCACATAACCTTTACCACTTAGTTCTCAACTTTTCAAGAATATATTGGCCGATGAATTAGTAACGGTTGTTGTTTCACACTTAGCCATGGAAGGTCATCATTGAGTAGCTTTCCATCCAAATAAATAATAAAATAATGCTTTAAATTACAAAGAGTCGCTTTTTCTTTTGAATTTATTTAAATTCAAAATTAAGTAAGCCTAATTGCAATAATTAATTCATGCGTAGCACAAGATACCTGCTTGGGGAACATGATTGATATAAATATGTTTATTTACGATATGTATGTTAGTGTAGGAAGAAAACAAGAGCCAACAAGACAAATATTTGAAAGATATTAATATTTATCATGTTATGTTTTATACTACGAAATTGTAAAAAAATGGGAGAATTCCCAATTTTTCCTAAGATCCCCTTTATCCTATTCGTGTCATACATCTCCTTTATTTTCCCAGTCAATTACGATGATTCATAATTGGGGTAACAATTGTTACTCGTTTGGGGCATGCGACGAAACAACAGGAGCTATGTTCTGCGAAACCGTTGCTATTTCATTTTATTATGTTCAACAATTTTACCAAAATTGGAATTAATTGCACTTGAATCAATCAATCATCAAATCATGATATATGAGGATTCACTTTGATGAATCTCTTTGTTTGAATCCTTGTGAGATAATGATAAAGGCAAGTAAAAATCAAGCAGGTTACGTGGGTTGAGCTAGATAGCCGTAGCTACATTTTTATACATGACAAACGTGTATGCTTAGAAGGATGTTTCCAGTGTCCGATCTCATTCAGTAGAAATAAGATGACGAAGGTTTACATTATGGAAGAAACACATGTATATGCGATAGTTGATATTCAATTGTAATATATTGACTACCCATGTATATTATTTTATTCCTCATACTACTACCGATGTAATTTGGATATAGATTCCACTTTCTCTATATGGATTACGATATAAGCTCTTTGTTTTCTAGATAGTGAATAAAAATGAGACATTGATGGAATATAAAAATGATTCAGTAATATCAAAGATCATCACTTCTTTATTGCGGTTGCGGGTTCTTAGTTTTTAGTTGTATGGATCTTAGTGATGGAATATGAAATACTAAGTAATGTAACTAATTAATATTATAAATATATACATAACATTAATTGAGTACACTACTTAAGTAATATATAATAATCTATTGGTTTATTTAATTTTTGCTGCTCTGTTATTGATGTTGGATTGGCCATATTACTTGCTTCTACTGGTAAAATATGACATGCTTCATTGCTTAGTCTTGCTTTTATGGATGCTTTAACAATTTAAGGCCTAGTCGTGGCATTAGCACTTTTATTTGCTAATCCCTTTGTGTATTCCTTGAAACGTGAAAAGGTCAAAAATACGTGCTTGCTTTATTGCTTTGGCCCTACCTCTTCCTACAATCCGAGACAGATATGCTTGGACTGCACCAACAAGTTAACTTGTTTTGACCATATCATGCATCCTTTTGAGGTATGGATTAATGTGATTGGTTTACATTATAGTAAAAAACCAAATTTGGCCAATTTGAATGTCAAAATAAGAATTAATGTAAATGTTTCATAAATACAAGTTTTTTGGGTAGTCAAACCCACTTGTTTTGGTTATAACTTTGTGCTTAGATATCGAAATGACTTATTTTTTTCTTGTTCGAAAGATATTCATCATCATTTTGGACAAAAACCTTTAGGATGCTGTTTTATATGCAAAAAATATCTTGACAATAAAAAGTATCAAAAATGGCTGTGGGCAACTTGTTTTTTGAAATTTGAAGATTGACACAAGACTACTAGAACACAATTGGGGTGTTTCCATATTGTATCTCTTTGTCAAGCATGTGAGGCTCTGTCAATAACAAAAAAGTAAAAACACCGATTTTGTAGAATGTATAAGATTATCATTGAGATCAAATCCATTTCTAAAAAGTTCTTTTTGACGAACATGAAAGTATGAATAAGCAGCTTAAAGCATGTATGGAACTTAACACGAGGGTCTATCAATGATGCCTCATAATAAGCTTTTGCACCCTCTAATTGATTTCACATATCATTGATCCGAGGCTGGACCACCTCTAATGCTTGGCCATCCAAATTGGTTTTAACTACAGGTCCAACTGACCTTGGGCATTTTCTAAGCCCCTAGCGATGGGTTGACCTGTACCCTAATGGTTGGTTTCAAATCTGGATTTCTTGTCCATATTGGTTGACCATGAATGTCTCTTTGATGACCAAGAAATCTTAGGAGCATCCAATGATGTAATGATTCAAATCGAGCAGATAAAGGGACTCGAACCCGCATCGTTATCTCATTTTTTAACGTCTATAATTCAAAACCGAATATAAATCTTTAGTTTTATTTTGCTCCTTTATGGAATATGGATAGATTCCCGAATTTAGCACACAAAGTTACCTAAACAAAAAAATTTACGATGTATAATATATTACATAATTAATAACATTTCTTTATTAGTGTACTTAACTAATGTTATTTACATATTTATAATCTTAATTAGTTACATTACTTAGTATTTCATATTCCATCACTAAAATCCATACAACTAAACTTAGAACTCCTAACCTAATTTGAGAAATGATGATATTTGATATTATTGAATCATCAGAACTACTTCAATTTCTCTTTTTTATTCCCTATACAAGTTTTTGCAAATCCATATCATATAGTTATGCTATTTTTTTTGCTCCGAACCCATTCATTCAATCCTTCGCTCCTTCATCTTCTTTAAATGCCTTTATAAGCTTGATTTCATATTTAATCCACATATACAGTCACAGACAGAAAAGGAAGATCTTATATCGTAATCCATATATACAAAGTGGAATCTATATCTTTATAAAGTCGATAGTAATATGGGGCATGAAATAATATACATGGGTAGTCCGTATATAACTTTTGATTATCTACTACATATACATGTGTTACTTCCATAATGTAAACCATCGTCATCTTATTTCTTTTGAAACGGATCGAAACTTGGAATCATTCTTCTAACCATCCATTGGAGTTCACGTATAATATGTCACTATCTAGCTCGACCAATATAACCTACTTGATTTTTATCTCACATCGATTCAAATGAAGAATTCATCAAAGCAAATTATGCGAGATCAAGATTTGATGATTGATTGATCCAACTGCAATTAATTCCAATTTTTATTAATTGTTGAATAGTATGGAATGAAATAGCTACGGTTACCCATAACATAGTTCTTGCTGTTTCGTCGCATGCCCACAATGAGTAACAATTATTGCCCCAATTATGAATCATCGTAATTGACTATGAAAATAAAGGAGATGAGTGACATGAAGATGACAAAATGGGATCTTAAGAAAAATTGGGAGTTCCCCCGTTTTTTACAACAACGTATTGTAATATGTAATATAACAAATATTAATATCGTACATATATTTTTGTTGCTCTTGTTTTCTTCCTACATTATATCATACATATCATAAATAAATATATTTATATCAATCATGTTTTCTCCAGCAGGTATCTTGAGCTATGCATGAATTAATTATTGGAATAAGATTTATCTCTTTGAAATTCAAAGCATTATTTTATTATTTATTTCGATGGAAAACTACTCAATGATGACCTTCCATGGCTAAGTGTACTAAAGAAACAAGAACAACAAGCACAAAATCACCGGCCAATATATTCCTAAAAAGTCGAAAATTAGGAGATAAAGGTTTTGTGAAATCTTCTAAGGCATTAATTGGTAAAAGTACTGGAATTGGTTAAATCTATTTAGAAAGGCTTGCATAGAAGTCTGTCACTGACGTGAGTAAAGTTAAAGCAACAGTAGTATTTATTTCATTCGTTGGTATAACTACCTCCACATGAGGTAACTATATGATTCTCCAAGTTAAAAGTGCACCTGATCAGTTAGAAACAAAAACAAATAGGATCAGAGTTCCAATAAATGGAACCCAAGGACCATATTCTTCTCCATTTTGAGTTTTACTCACGTCCTGAATGAAATAAAAAACATATCAGAAGAAATTTTGGCCATCGGTCAGAATAGTTTGAGTATTTCGAACGGCTATTGCAGCTGTATCTAAGAAGATAGCACGACTCAAGAAGTTATAAGTAGTTGGGCAGGCACTCAGAAACCTCCTACTTGCCAATCGAAATGTTGGCCTACTTCCACACCGAATATCTCGCATAAGCCCTTTAGTTTGTTGAGGGAACATGGTAGCACATTCGTAGTACCCTCTCACAGAAATAGAACTTAAGAAGAAATTATTTTGATTCAACCATTTTTTTCTACTCCCCTACCAAATTTAATCATATATTCTGAGTACTAAATTAATTAATTAATTAACCACACGTAATATGTCACACATCGTAAATTTTTTTGTTTAGGTCACTTTGCGCTCTAAAGCCAGGAATCTATCCATATTCCAAAAATGCACCGATTGAAACCAAACTTTTCATGCTTGATAACAAAGAAATACAATATGTAAACACCAAAATTTTGGCATTGTAGTCTTGTGTCAATGGTCATATTTCAAAAAACAAGTTGCCTAGATTGATTTTCTACATACTTTCTATTTTCACAATATTTTTGCCTAAAAAAGCACATCCTAATGTTTTTTGTACAAAAGAATGATGAAACTAGTGTCTTATCTTTCTAACATGAAAAAAAATTGTCATTTTGATATCCAAGTACAAACTCATGTCCAAAACAAGTCGGTTTGACTAAACAAAAAACTTTTTTTTTTATGATGGCGTTACTTTAATTCTGATTTTGACATTCAAATTTGCCAAATTTGTTTTTTTACTATAATTTAAACTAAACACATTAAACCATACCTCAAAAGGATGCATCATTAGAAAGAGATTGTCAAAACAAGTTTACTTGTTAATGAAGTCCAAGCATGTCTAGGATTTTAAGAGTGTTGAGTAGATATAATTTAAAGAATAGATGAGGTAGAGTCAAAGCAATAAAAGAGGAGCATATTTTTCATGTTTTCATGTTTCTATGATTGCACAAAGGGATTAGCAAATAAATGTGCTAATGCGAGGACCAGGCCCTAAATTGTTAAAGCCTCCATAAAAGCCAGATTAATCAATAAAGTAGCTCATATTTTGCCCTATGCTTCTGGTTGACTAGCGATTCCTTCTAAGGCTTGGCCGCAACTGTACCTTGACTGACCTTGGGTCAAATAGAAGCAAGTTCTGTGGCCAATCCAGCAGCAATAACAGAACCAACAGAAATTTTGGGATACATGGTAAGCTCCTCAGAACAAAAAATAAATAAATGGTTAATTATATAATCAAATAAACTAATGAATTATTATATATATCTTAATTAGTTTACTTAATTAATGTTATTTACAGATTTATAATATCATCTAGTAACATTACTTAGTATTTCATATTCCATCACTAAGATCCAGTGAACTAAACTAAGAACTCCCAACCTAATTTGAGAAGCAATGATATTTGATATTATTGTATCATCAGGACTACTTCAATATCTCATTTTTATTCCATATCCAAGCTTTTGTAAATCCTTATAATATAGTTCTTCTATTTCTTTGCTCCAAACCCATTCGTTCAATTCTTCGCTCCTTCATCTTCTTTAAACACATTCAGTCACAGACAGAAAAGGAAGAGCTTATATCATAATCCATATAGAGAAAGTTGAATCTATATCTATATAGAGTCGGTAGTAATATGGGAAATGAAATGATATACATGGGTAGTCTATATATAACTATTGAATATCTACAATCACATGTACATGTGTTTCTTTCATAATGTTAACCATCATCATCGTATTTCAATTGAATGGGATCAGACCCTGAAATCATTCATCTAAGCATACACTGGAGTTCACGTATTATATGTAGCTACGACTATCTATCTCGACTCGCGTAAACTACATGATTTTTACTTGTCTTAATCATTATCTCACATCGAATAAAAAAAAGAGATTCATCAAAGCAAACCATTCCATATCAAGATTTGGTGATTGATTGATCCAATTGCAACTAATTACAATTTTATTTAATTGTTGAACAGGATGCAATGAAATAGCAACGGTTTCACCGAACATAGCACTTGTAGTTTCGTCGCACGCCCCGAATGAGTAAGAATTGTTACCCCAATTATGAATCCTTGTAATTGACTGGGAAAATGCACGAGATGTACAACATGTATAAGGCAATAAATAGAGGATGTTAGGAAAAATTGGGAATTCCCCCCTTTTTTTACAATTCCATAGTGTAATACGTAATATAATAAATATTAATATCATACATATATTTCTCTCGCTCTTGTTTTATTCCTACACTACATCATACATATCGTAAATAAACATATTTATATCAATCATGTTCCTCAAGCCGGTATCTTGAGTTACGCATGAGTTAATTTTTGGAATAAGATTCATGGGCTTACTTAATTTTGAATTTAAATCAATTCAAAAAGAAAAAGAGATTCTTTGAAATTTGTTACTCAATGATGACCTTTCATGGCTAAGTGTACTAAAGAAACAAGAACAATAATTACTAATGCATCGGCCAATATATTCCTGAAAAGTATTGGAGTTGGTTGAATCTATTTACCGAAATAACCCAATCTCTTTTTACTAAGGCCAGCATAGAAATATGCCACTGACGTGAGTAAAGCTGAAGCAACTGCAGTATTTATATCATTCGTTGGTGCAACTAACTCCCCATGCGGTAACTGTATGATTCTCCAAGGTAAAAATGCAACTGACCAGTTAGAAACAAAAACAAATAGGAACAACGTTCCAATAAAAGGAACCAAAGGACCATAATGTTCTCCATTTTGAGTTTTGGTCACGTCTTGAATGAAATTAAGAACATACCAAAAGAAATTTTGGCCGTCGGTCAGAATAGTTTCTGCATTCCGAACGACTATAGTGGCTGAATCAAATAACACAAAAATTACGACCCTAGAAGTTATAAGTACTGAGCATGCACTTTGAAATGTCCTATTTGACAATAGAAATGTTGCATACCTCCACACCGAATATCTCCCATAAGGCCTTAGTGTGTTGATCGAACATGGTAGAACATTCGTAGTACCCTCTCACAGAAATGGAACTTAAGAAGGAATTATTTTGATTAAACAATTTCTTCTCTACTCTCCTACCTAATTTAATCATATTTTCCGGGTACTAAATTAATTAATGAATTAACCGCGCAATATATCATACATCATAAACTTTTTCCTTTAGGTCACTTTGCGCCCTAAAGCCGGGAATCTATCCATATGCCACAAAGGAGCTGAATGAAACAAAAGTTTCATGTTTGGTTTTGAATTATCGACCTTAAAAATGATGAATCGACGTCGACTATAACTCTAGCCTTCCAAGCTAACGATGCGTGTTCGAGTCCCTTCATCCGCTCGATATGAATCATAATATGTACATCATGGAATCCGCTTAGGATTTCTAGACCAACCAAGAGATATTCAAGGTCAACCAATATGGACCAGAAGTCTAAATTTGAAACCCACCTTTAGGGTCCACGTTGACCGTAAAGGCAAAAGGCAATTTGGATAAGATTGACATTGATTGTGAAATGATTGGAGGTTGTCCAGCAAAGGATCAATGATTTGTGAAATCAATTAGAGTGTTTAAAAATTCTGAGGCATCACAGAGAGACCCACGTGTTAAGTTGCATACATGCTTTAATCTGCTTATTCATACTTTCATCTTCGTCAAAAACAACTTTTTATAAATGTATTCGATGTCAATGTTAATCGTATCCATTCTACAAAATCGGTGTGTTTACTTTTTTGTTATCATCTCATGCTTGATACCAAAGAGGTACAATATGTAAACCCTCCAATTTTGGCCTAGTATTCATGTGTCAAATGTCATATTTCAAAAAGCAAGTTGCCCATACTCATTTTCGACATACTCTCTATTTTCTCTATATTTTTTGCCTAGAAAACATCCTAATCGTTTTTGTTCAAAAGAATGATCTAAACATAAAACAACTTGTTAGATGTGTAAGCACAAAGTTATAACCAAAACAAGTCGGTATGACTACCTAAACAACTTGTTTTTGAGAAAACTTGACCTTAGTTTTGATTTTGACATTCAAATTTGCGAAATTTGTTTTCTTACTACAATTTAAACTAAACGCATTAAACCATACCTCGAAAGGATGCATGATTAGAAAGATATAGTCAGAACAAGTTAACTTGTTAGTGCAGTCCAAGCATGTCTAGGGTTGTAAGAATGAAGTGTTGGGTTGATAAAATTTAAAGAAGAGAAGAGGCAACGCCAAAGCAATAAAAGAAGTACGTATTTTTCTAGTTTTCACATTTCTAGGATTAGCAGTAAAAGTGCTAATGCGACGACTAGGCCGTAAATTATTAAAGGTTCCATAAAAGCCAGATTAAGCAATAAAGTACATCGTATTTTGCGCTCTGCTTCTAGTTGACTATCGATACCGTCTATAGTTTGCCCCGCAGCAGTATCTTGACCGACTCTGGGTCCAATAGAAGCAAGTTATATGGCCAATCTAGCAGCATTCTAGAAGCAGTCCTGTTGTTATATCGCACGCCCCAAACGAGTAACAATGATTACCCCAACTATAAATCTTCGTAATTGACTGGCAAAATAAAGGAGATGTATGACATGAATAGAACAAAGGGAATTTTAGGAAAAAATTACAATTCCTCCCTTTTTTTACAATTCCGTAATCTAATGAATATTAATACCATACATATATATCTCTTGCAATTGTTTTCTTCCTACACTATATCATATCGTAAATAAATATATTTATATCAATCATGTTCCTCAAGCAGATATCTTGAGATATGCATGAATTAATTATAGCAATAAGATTCATGGGCTTACTTAATTTTGAATTTAAATCAATTCAAAAAGAAAAGGTGGTGCTTTGAAAATTAAAGCATTATTATTTATTTGGAAGGAAAGCTACTCAATGATGACCTTATGCTAAGTGTACTAAAGAAACAGGAACAACAATTACTTATTCGTTGGCCAATATATTCATGAAAAGTCGAAAACTAAGTGGTAAAGGTTTTGTGAAATCTTCTAAGACATTAAGTTGGTTGAATCTATTTAAAGAAATAACCGAACAAAAGTTTCATGTTCGGTTTTGAATTATACACGTTAAAAATTATGAATCAACGTCGACTATAAACCTAGCCTTCCAAGCTAACAATGGGGGTTCGAGTCCCTATATCCGCTCGAGATGAATCATAATACATACAGCATTGGATCCTCCTAAGATTTCAAGATCATCCAAGAGATATTCAAGGTCAACCAATATGGACCAGAAATCTAAATTTGAAACCAACCGTTGGGTCCATGTCGACCCATCACTAGTGGCTTTAAAAAATGCCAAAGGTCAGTTGGTCCTAGAGTCAAAAGGCAATTTTGGATAAGATTGACATTGATTGAAAAATGATAAGAGGTGGTCCATCAAAGGATCAATGATTTGTGAAATCAATTAGAGTGTTTAAAGACTGATTATGAGGCATCATAGAAAGACCGTCGTGTTAAGTTGCATACATCCTTTAAGTTGCCTATTCATACTTTCCTCTTCAACTTCATCTTTGTGAAAAACAACTTTTTAAAAGTGGATTTGATCTGAATGTTAATCTTATCTATTCCACAAAATAGGTGTGTTTACTTTTTTGTTATCTTCACATGCTCGATAATGAAGAGATACAATTTATAAACACCCTAATTTTGGCCTAGTAGTCTTGTGCCAATGGTCATATCTCAAAAAACATGTTGCCCAGAGTCATTTTCGACATACTCTCTATATGTTCACTATATTTTTTGCATAAAATACAACATCCAAAAGGATTTTAAAATCGGTGTGTCTACTTTTTTGTCATCTTCACATGCTTGATAATAAAGAGATACAATTTGTCTATATGTTCACTTTATTTTTATCTTATAAAACATCCGAACGGATTTTGTCCAAAAGAATAATAAATATCTTTCAAAAATGAAAAAATAAGTCATTTCGATGTCTAAGCACAAAGTTATAAACAAAGCAAGTCGGTTTGACTGCCCAAAACACTTGTTTTTAGGAAAATTTTAATTTAATTCTGAATTTGATATTCAAATTGGCCAAATTTGTTTTTTTTACTATAATTTAAACTAAACTCATTAAACCATACGTAAAAGTAGGGATGGCAGTGGGGCGGGGCGGGGCGGGGGACAAGGTCTCCACCCCCGCCCCGCCTCAAGATTTTATCCTCCACCCCGCCTCCATCCCCGACGGGGAATGGCTTTTATCCTCCATCCCCGCCTTCATCCCCGTTTCATGTCCTCCATCCCCGGTTCAAACGGGGATGAGGTGGGGCAGGGCGGGGCAGGGCAGAGATATTGCAGGGAAAAATGGTCGGGGCGGGGATTGTGGCGGGGCGGGGAAAAGTGCACGTCCTTCCCCGCTTCCACCCCCGAACGGGGATGGATTTTAACCTTCGTCCCCTCCTCCATCCCCGGTCCAAACGGGGCAAGGCGGGGCGGGGCCCCGCTTTCCCCCGGTCCACTGCCATCCCTAGTAAAAAGCATGCATGATTAGAAGGATATGGTCAAAACATGTTAACATGTTAGTGCAGTCCAATCTTGTCTGTCTAAGATTGTAGGAGTGAAGTGTTGAGTTGATTTAATTTAAAGAAGACAAGAGGCAGGGCCAAAGCAATAAAAAAATCACGTATTTTTCAAGCTTTTACGTTTCTTGGATTACACAAAGGGATTAGCAAATAAAAGTATGCGACGACTAGACCGTAAATTGTTAAGGCTTCCATAAAAGCCAGATTAAGCAATAAATTACCTTATATTTTACCCTCTGGTTCTGGTTGACTAGCGATACCTTCAATGGCTTGGCCCGCAACAGTACCTTGACCGACTCTCTGTCCAATAAAACCAATTTCTACGGCCAATCTAGCAGCAATCTAGAAGCAGTTCTGTTGCTACATCTCCCTTCCCACACGAGTAACAATTATTACCCCATGTATCATTGTAATTGATTGGGAAAATAAAGGAGATGTATGACATGAACAGGACAAAATGGATCTTAGGAAAAGCGACTCTGAAAATTGAAACATTATTTTATTATTTATTTGGATGAAAAGCTACTCAATGATGACATCTCATGGCTAAGTGTACTGATGAAACAAGAACAATAATTACTAATTCATCGGCCAATATATTCTTGAAAAGTCAAACACTAAGTGATCAAGGTTTTTTGACATCTTCCAAAACATTAATTGGTAAAAGTATTGGAGTTGGTTGAATCTATTTACCAAAATAATTCAGTCCCCTTTTAGTAGGGCCTGCATAGAAATGCGCCACTCACATGAGTAAACCCAAAGCAACAGTACTATTTATATCATTCGTAGGAGCATCTAACTCCCCATGATGTAAATGTTTGATTCTCCAAGGTAAAAGCACACCTAACCATTTAGAAACAAAAACAAATAGGAATAGATTTACAATAAAAGGAACCCAAGGACCATATTCTTCTCCATTGTGAGTTTTGCTCACGTCTCGAATGAAATCAAGAACATATCATAAGAAATTTTGGCCATCGGTCAGAATAGTTTGTTGATTCCGAATGGCTATACCGGCTGAACCTAAGCAATTACGACCAAAGAAGTTATAAGTACTTGGGCATGCACATGGAAATCTCCTATTTGCCAATAGAAATGTTGCCTACTTCCACATTGAATATCTCGCATAACCCATTAGTGTGTTGATCGAACATGGTAGAACATTCGTAGTACCCCCTGACAAAATTGATACTTAAGAAATAATTATTTTGATTCAACCAGTTCTTTTTCTACTCTCCTACATAATTTAATCATATATTTCAGGTACTAAAATAGTTAATGAATTAACCACGTAATATATCATACATCGTAAAATTTTTCGATTAGGTCACTTCGCACCCTAAATACAAGAAGCTATCCATATTCCATAAAGGAGCCAAATGAAACCAAAGTTTCATGTTCGGTTTTGAATTATAGATGTCAAAAATGATGAATCGATGTTCAAACCAAAGCCTTTCAAGCTAACGATGTGGGTTCGAGTCCTTTTATACTTTCGATATGAATCATATTATATATCATTGGTTCCTAAAAGGATTTCTACATCATCCAAGAGATATTCAAGGTCAACCAATATGGACCAGAAATCTAAATTTGAAACCAACCTTTAGGGTCCAGGTCGACCCATCAATACTGGCTTAAAAAATGCCCAAGGTCAGTTGGTTCTGCAGTCAAAAGGCAATTTGGATAAGATTAACATTGATTGTGAAATCACTAGAGGTGGTCCAACATAGGATCAATGACTTGTCATGTGTTTAAAAACTGATTATGATAGAGAGACCCTCGTGTTAAGTTGCATACATGCTTTAAGCTGTTTATTCATACTTTCATCTTCATCTTTGGGAAAAACAACTTTTTAGAAATGGATTTGATCTCAATTTTAATCTTATCCATTCTACAAAATTGGTGTGTCAACTTTTTTGTCATCTTCACATGCTTGATAACAAAGAGATACAATTTGTCTCTATGTTCACTATATTTTTTGATATATAAAACAACATCCGAAAGGATTTTGTCTAAAAGAATAATGAATATCTTTCAAAAATGAAAAAATAAGTCGTTTCGATGTCTAAGCACAAAGTTATAACCAAAACAAGTTGGTTTGACTGCCCAAAACACATGTTTTTAGTAAGATTTTACTTGTTATGGTCAAACTAAATGCATTAAACCATACATCAAAAGCATGCATGATTAAAAAGATATAGTCAAAACTAGTTAACTTGTTAGTGCAGTCCAATCATGTTTGTCTAGGATTGTAGGAGTGAAGTGTTGAGTTGATAAAATTTAAAGAAGGCAAGAGGCAGGGCCAAAGCAATAAAAGTACGTATTTTTCATGTTTCTCAAATTACACAATGGGATTAACAATTCAAAGTGATAATGCCACGACCATGCCGTAAACTGTTAAAGCTTCCATAAAAGCCAAATTAAGCAATAAAGTACCTCGTATTTTACCCTCTGCATCTGGTTGACTAGCGATACCTTCTACGACTTGGCCCACATCTGTCCCCTGTCTGAAGCAACATGAAACTTAGTATTTATAATGGTTAAGGTCCTCACAACAAAAAAATGAAGAAATGGTTAATGATATAATCAAATAGACAAATGAATTATTATATATTAGTTAATTAGTGTGCTTAATTAATCTTATTTATATATTTATAATATTAATTAGTTGAATTACTTAGTATTTCATATTCCACAACTAAGATCCATCCAATTAAACTAAGAACTCCCAACCTAATTTGAGAAGGGATGATATGTGATATTACTGAACCATGAGAACTACTTCAATATCTCATTTTTATTCCCTATCCAAGTTCTTGTAAATCCATATAATATAGTTCTTGTATTTCTTTGCTCCAAAACCCAATCTTATAATTCTTCTCTCCATCTTCTTTAAATGCATTCATAGGCTTGACTTCGTATTCAATCCACATATAGTCACAGACAGAAAAGGAAGGGCTTATATCGTAATCCATATGAAGAAATTTGGAATTTATACATATGTAAAGTCGGTAGTAATATAGGGAGTGAAATAATATACATGGGTAGTCTATATATAACTATTGAATATCAACTATTACATATACATGTGTTTCTTCCATAACGTAAAGCATCGTCATCTTATTTCTATTGAATGGGATCGGACCCTGGAATCATTCTTCTAAGCATACACCGAAGTTCACGTATAATATGTAGCTACTTTATCTAGCTTGACAATCGTAACCCACTTGATTTTTACTTGTCTTTATCATTATCTCACAAGGATTAAAAAGAAGAGATTCATCAAAGTGAATCATCACATATCAAGATTTGAAGACTGATTGATTCAATTGCAATTAATTCCATATTTGGTTAGTTGTTGAATAGAATGGAATGAAATAGCAATGGTTTCGCAGAACATAGTTCCTGTTGTTTCGTAATTGACGAGAAAAATAAAGGAGATGTATGACATGAGTAGGACAAAAGGGGATCTTATAAAAAATATGGAATTCCCCCATTTTTTTACAATTCCGTAGTGTAATACGTAATATAATAAATATTAATATCGTACATATATTTCTCTTGCTCTTGTTTTCTTCCTACACTATACTACATATCGTAAATAAATATATTTATATCAATCATGTTCACATATATAAGATTCATGCAGGTATCTTGAGCTATGCATGAATTAATTATTGGAATAAGATTCATGGGCTTACTTAATTTTGAATTTAAATCAATTAAAAAAAAAGCGTCTCTTTGAAATTCAAAGCATTATTTTATTATTTATTTGCTGGAAAGCTACTTAATGATGACCTTCCACGGATTCACATATATAAGCCACAAAAAAGGTTGCAAAAATCAGAGCCTAAATACCGCTTGTGAAGAATCCGAGGAACATCACATTTATACGAATCACTAAATGTACTAAAGAAAGAAGAACAACTACTAATTCATCGGCCAATATATTCCTGAAAAGTAGAAAACTAAGTGATAAAGATTTTGTGAAATCTTCTGAGACATTAATTGGTAAAAGTATTGAAGTTGGTTGAATCTGATTACCGAAAAACCCAATCCCGTTTTAGTAAGGCCTGTATAGAAATGTGCCACTACGTGAGTAAAGGTACTGCTGTAGGCCAAGCCGTAGAAGGTATCGCTAGTCAACTAGAAGAAGAGGGTAAAATACAAGGTACTTTATTGCATAGTTCGGCTTTTATGGAAGCTTTAACAAATTATGGCCTGGCCGTGGAATTAGCACTTTTATTTGTTAATCCCTTTGTGTAATCTTAGATACATGAAAATGTTAAAAATACGTACTTCTTTTATTGCTTTCTCCGTGCCTCTTACTTTTATATGTGAAAAACATAAATATTATGATTCAACTTATATGCATAAGCTAATTTTGATGATAAAATGTCTTGAATTTAGTCATAATTCATGCTTAAAAACATTATGCATAAGTAAACCAATATAAAACACATGAATTAACATGCACAAGTCAAACTTTCTTAACAATGAACACTTATAAAGCATGAAAAAATTAACAAAAACAACCTCAAATAGGTAAAACTCAGAGTTCTTAAGCTAGGACCGATCTAAAAATACCCTGAACCTGTCTAAAATGGTTCTGAATCTGTCATCTAAGGGTTTGAATCGGTATAATATATGAACAAAAGCTTATACAACCCTATAACCGAATGAGAAAATCCCTGCCTTTTTATGGATTCATGAAAACAGGATCTCTACATCTCAAAACCGGTGAAAAACTGAAAAAAAAACGGTCAAAAATAGCTTCAAACCGGTCTCGAAAAGGGTCGTATCGGTCACTGATCAAGTTCAGGTATAAATAAGCACCTAGACCCTATTACAAATCTTATCCGATCCAATTCATATCTAGATCCGATACATAACCGAAACCCATGTTTGACCCGATCCAAATAAGATATGGGTCAGAACCGATCCAAATAGGATCCAGGTCGGACCCGTCCCAAATAGGATCTGGGCCAAACCCGATCCAAACGAGATCTGGGATGGACCAGATCGAAACATGATCTGGATCCGACTCGATCCAAACGTGATCCGGGTCAAACCTGATCCAAACTGGAATCGGGATGGACCTGATCCAAATCGGATCCGGATTGGTCTCTATCCAAACAGGATCTGGGTTAGACCCGATCCAAACCAGATTCGGGTTCAACCCGATACAATAATAATCCGGGTCCAACTCGATCCAAACATGATCCAGGTCTGACCCAGTCCAAACGTGATCCGGATCAGACCCTATCCAAAATGAAAATTGGCTCGACCCGTTTTTGTCATAACTTGGTACTTAGACAATGAAATGGCAAATTTTTTCATGTTTGAAAGATAAGACTCTAGTTTCATCATTCTTTTGTACAAAAACTTTAGGATGTTGTTTTATATGCAGAAAATATAGTGAAAATATAAAGTATGTCGAAAATGACTCTAAGCAACTTGTTTTTTGAAATATGACCATTGACACAAGACTACTATGCCAAAATTGCAGTGTTTACATATTGTATTTCTTTGTTATCAAGCATGTGAATCTCTGCCAATAGCAAAAAAGTAGACAGACCGATTTTGTAGATTGGATAAGATTAACATTGAGATCAAGTCCATTTCTAAAAATTTGTTTCTGACAAAGATGAAAGTATGAATAGATAGCTCAAAGCATGTACGTAACTTAATACGACTATCTCTTTATGATAACTCATAATCAGTTTTTAGACACTGTAATTGATTTCACCAATCATTGATCCTTGGGTGGAACACCTCTAATGCTCGGCCTTCCAAATTGCCTTTTGACTCTAATACCAACTGACCATGGGCATTTTTTAAGACCCTAGTGATGGGTCGACTTGGACCCTAAAGGTTGGTTTCAAATTTAGATTTCTGGTCCACATTTGTTGACCATGAATATCTCCTGGATGATCTAGAAATCATAGGAGGGTCCAATGATGTGTGTATTATGATTCATATCGAGCGGGTAAAGGGACTCAAACCCACATCGTTAACTTGGAAGGCCAGGATTATAGTAGGCGTCGATTCATCATTTTTAACGTCCTTAATTTAAAATGGAACATGAAACTTTGGTTTCATTCTGCTGCTTTATGGAATATAGATAGATTCAAGGATTTAGGGCACAAAGTGACATAAACGAAAAAACTTATGATGTACGATATATTATGTGGTTAATTCATTAATTAATTTTGTACGCGAAATATATGATTAAATTAGGTAGGAGAGTAGAAAAAGAAATGGTTGAATCAACATAATTCCATCTAAAGTTTCATTTTTGTTAGAGGGTACTAGGAATGTTGTACCATCTTCGATCAACACACTAAAGGGTTATGCGAGATATTCGGTCTGGAGGTAGGCAACATTTCTATTGGCAAATAGGGGGTTTCCAAGTGCATGCCCAAATACTTATAACTTCTTGGGTCGTAATTGCTAACTTATTAGGTTCAACCGGAATAGCAGTTCGGAATCTACAAACTATTCTGATTGGCAGCCAGAATTTCTTCTAATATGTTCTTGATTTTATTCAAGACATGCGCAAAACTCAAAAATGGAGAAGAATATGGACATTGGGTTCCTTTTATTGGAACTCTATTATTATTTGTTTTTGTTTCTGCTCAGGTGCGCTTCTACCTTGGAGAATCAAACAGTTACCTCATGGAGAGTTTGTTGCACCTACGAATGATATAAATACTACTGTTGCTTTAGCTTTACTCATGTCAGTGGCACATTTCTAAGCAGGCCTTATTAAAAAAGGACGGTGTTATTTTGGTAAATAGATTCAACCAACTCCAGTACTTTTACCAATTAATGTCTTAGAAGATTTCACATAACCTTTACCACTTAGTTCTCAACTTTTCAAGAATATATTGGCCGATGAATTAGTAACGGTTGTTGTTTCACACTTAGCCATGGAAGGTCATCATTGAGTAGCTTTCCATCCAAATAAATAATAAAATAATGCTTTAAATTACAAAGAGTCGCTTTTTCTTTTGAATTTATTTAAATTCAAAATTAAGTAAGCCTAATTGCAATAATTAATTCATGCGTAGCACAAGATACCTGCTTGGGGAACATGATTGATATAAATATGTTTATTTACGATATGTATGTTAGTGTAGGAAGAAAACAAGAGCCAACAAGACAAATATTTGAAAGATATTAATATTTATCATGTTATGTTTTATACTACGAAATTGTAAAAAAATGGGAGAATTCCCAATTTTTCCTAAGATCCCCTTTATCCTATTCGTGTCATACATCTCCTTTATTTTCCCAGTCAATTACGATGATTCATAATTGGGGTAACAATTGTTACTCGTTTGGGGCATGCGACGAAACAACAGGAGCTATGTTCTGCGAAACCGTTGCTATTTCATTTTATTATGTTCAACAATTTTACCAAAATTGGAATTAATTGCACTTGAATCAATCAATCATCAAATCATGATATATGAGGATTCACTTTGATGAATCTCTTTGTTTGAATCCTTGTGAGATAATGATAAAGGCAAGTAAAAATCAAGCAGGTTACGTGGGTTGAGCTAGATAGCCGTAGCTACATTTTTATACATGACAAACGTGTATGCTTAGAAGGATGTTTCCAGTGTCCGATCTCATTCAGTAGAAATAAGATGACGAAGGTTTACATTATGGAAGAAACACATGTATATGCGATAGTTGATATTCAATTGTAATATATTGACTACCCATGTATATTATTTTATTCCTCATACTACTACCGATGTAATTTGGATATAGATTCCACTTTCTCTATATGGATTACGATATAAGCTCTTTGTTTTCTAGATAGTGAATAAAAATGAGACATTGATGGAATATAAAAATGATTCAGTAATATCAAAGATCATCACTTCTTTATTGCGGTTGCGGGTTCTTAGTTTTTAGTTGTATGGATCTTAGTGATGGAATATGAAATACTAAGTAATGTAACTAATTAATATTATAAATATATACATAACATTAATTGAGTACACTACTTAAGTAATATATAATAATCTATTGGTTTATTTAATTTTTGCTGCTCTGTTATTGATGTTGGATTGGCCATATTACTTGCTTCTACTGGTAAAATATGACATGCTTCATTGCTTAGTCTTGCTTTTATGGATGCTTTAACAATTTAAGGCCTAGTCGTGGCATTAGCACTTTTATTTGCTAATCCCTTTGTGTATTCCTTGAAACGTGAAAAGGTCAAAAATACGTGCTTGCTTTATTGCTTTGGCCCTACCTCTTCCTACAATCCGAGACAGATATGCTTGGACTGCACCAACAAGTTAACTTGTTTTGACCATATCATGCATCCTTTTGAGGTATGGATTAATGTGATTGGTTTACATTATAGTAAAAAACCAAATTTGGCCAATTTGAATGTCAAAATAAGAATTAATGTAAATGTTTCCTAAATACAAGTTTTTTGGGTAGTCAAACCCACTTGTTTTGGTTATAACTTTGTGCTTAGATATCGAAATGACTTTTTTTTTCTTGTTCGAAAGATATTCATCATCATTTTGGACAAAAACCTTTAGGATGCTGTTTTATATGCAAAAAAATATCTTGACAATAAAAAGTATCAAAAATGGCTGTGGGCAACTTGTTTTTTGAAATTTGAAGATTGACACAAGACTACTAGAACACAATTGGGGTGTTTCCATATTGTATCTCTTTGTCAAGCATGTGAGGCTCTGTCAATAACAAAAAAGTAAAAACACCGATTTTGTAGAATGTATAAGATTATCATTGAGATCAAATCCATTTCTAAAAAGTTCTTTTTGACGAACATGAAAGTATGAATAAGCAGCTTAAAGCATGTATGGAACTTAACACGAGGGTCTATCAATGATGCCTCATAATAAGCTTTTGCACCCTCTAATTGATTTCACATATCATTGATCCGAGGCTGGACCACCTCTAATGCTTGGCCATCCAAATTGGTTTTAACTACAGGTCCAACTGACCTTGGGCATTTTCTAAGCCCCTAGCGATGGGTTGACCTGTACCCTAATGGTTGGTTTCAAATCTGGATTTCTTGTCCATATTGGTTGACCATGAATGTCTCTTTGATGACCAAGAAATCTTAGGAGCATCCAATGATGTAATGATTCAAATCGAGCAGATAAAGGGACTCGAACCCGCATCGTTATCTCATTTTTTAACGTCTATAATTCAAAACCGAATATAAATCTTTAGTTTTATTTTGCTCCTTTATGGAATATGGATAGATTCCCGAATTTAGCACACAAAGTTACCTAAACAAAAAATTTTACGATGTATAATATATTACATAATTAATAACATTTCTTTATTAGTGTACTTAACTAATGTTATTTACATATTTATAATCTTAATTAGTTACATTACTTAGTATTTCATATTCCATCACTAAAATCCATACAACTAAACTTAGAACTCCTAACCTAATTTGAGAAATGATGATATTTGATATTATTGAATCATCAGAACTACTTCAATTTCTCTTTTTTATTCCCTATACAAGTTTTTGCAAATCCATATCATATAGTTATGCTATTTTTTTTGCTCCGAACCCATTCATTCAATCCTTCGCTCCTTCATCTTCTTTAAATGCCTTTATAAGCTTGATTTCATATTTAATCCACATATACAGTCACAGACAGAAAAGGAAGATCTTATATCGTAATCCATATATACAAAGTGGAATCTATATCTTTATAAAGTCGATAGTAATATGGGGCATGAAATAATATACATGGGTAGTCCGTATATAACTTTTGATTATCTACTACATATACATGTGTTACTTCCATAATGTAAACCATCGTCATCTTATTTCTTTTGAAACGGATCGAAACTTGGAATCATTCTTCTAACCATCCATTGGAGTTCACGTATAATATGTCACTATCTAGCTCGACCAATATAACCTACTTGATTTTTATCTCACATCGATTCAAATGAAGAATTCATCAAAGCAAATTATGCCAGATCAAGATTTGATGATTGATTGATCCAACTGCAATTAATTCCAATTTTTATTAATTGTTGAATAGTATGGAATGAAATAGCTACGGTTACCCATAACATAGTTCTTGCTGTTTCGTCGCATGCCCACAATGAGTAACAATTATTACCCCAATTATGAATCATCGTAATTGACTATGAAAATAAAGGAGATGAGTGACATGAAGATGACAAAATGGGATCTTAAGAAAAATTGGGAGTTCCCCCGTTTTTTACAACAACGTATTGTAATATGTAATATAACAAATATTAATATCGTACATATATTTTTGTTGCTCTTGTTTTCTTCCTACATTATATCATACATATCATAAATAAATATATTTATATCAATCATGTTTTCTCCAGCAGGTATCTTGAGCTATGCATGAATTAATTATTGGAATAAGATTTATCTCTTTGAAATTCAAAGCATTATTTTATTATTTATTTCGATGGAAAACTACTCAATGATGACCTTCCATGGCTAAGTGTACTAAAGAAACAAGAACAACAAGCACAAAATCACCGGCCAATATATTCCTAAAAAGTCGAAAATTAGGAGATAAAGGTTTTGTGAAATCTTCTAAGGCATTAATTGGTAAAAGTACTGGAATTGGTTAAATCTATTTAGAAAGGCTTGCATAGAAGTCTGTCACTGACGTGAGTAAAGTTAAAGCAACAGTAGTATTTATTTCATTCGTTGGTATAACTACCTCCACATGAGGTAACTATATGATTCTCCAAGTTAAAAGTGCACCTGATCAGTTAGAAACAAAAACAAATAGGATCAGAGTTCCAATAAATGGAACCCAAGGACCATATTCTTCTCCATTTTGAGTTTTACTCACGTCCTGAATGAAATAAAAAACATATCAGAAGAAATTTTGGCCATCGGTCAGAATAGTTTGAGTATTTCGAACGGCTATTGCAGCTGTATCTAAGAAGATAGCACGACTCAAGAAGTTATAAGTAGTTGGGCAGGCACTCAGAAACCTCCTACTTGCCAATCGAAATGTTGGCCTACTTCCACACCGAATATCTCGCATAAGCCCTTTAGTTTGTTGAGGGAACATGGTAGCACATTCGTAGTACCCTCTCACAGAAATAGAACTTAAGAAGAAATTATTTTGATTCAACCATTTTTTTCTACTCCCCTACCAAATTTAATCATATATTCTGAGTACTAAATTAATTAATTAATTAACCACACGTAATATGTCACACATCGTAAATTTTTTTGTTTAGGTCACTTTGCGCTCTAAAGCCAGGAATCTATCCATATTCCAAAAATGCACCGATTGAAACCAAACTTTTCATGCTTGATAACAAAGAAATACAATATGTAAACACCCCAATTTTGGCATTGTAATCTTGTGTCAATGGTCATATTTCAAAAAACAAGTTGCCTAGATTGATTTTCTACATACTTTCTATTTTCACAATATTTTTGCCTAAAAAAGCACATCCTAATGTTTTTTGTACAAAAGAATGATGAAACTAGTGTCTTATCTTTCTAACATGAAAAAAAATTGTCATTTTGATATCCAAGTACAAACTCATGTCCAAAACAAGTCGGTTTGACTAAACAAAAAACTTTTTTTTTTATGATGGCGTTACTTTAATTCTGATTTTGACATTCAAATTTGCCAAATTTGTTTTTTTACTATAATTTAAACTAAACACATTAAACCATACCTCAAAAGGATGCATCATTAGAAAGAGATTGTCAAAACAAGTTTACTTGTTAATGAAGTCCAAGCATGTCTAGGATTTTAAGAGTGTTGAGTAGATATAATTTAAAGAATAGATGAGGTAGAGTCAAAGCAATAAAAGAGGAGCATATTTTTCATGTTTTCATGTTTCTATGATTGCACAAAGGGATTAGCAAATAAATGTGCTAATGCGAGGACCAGGCCCTAAATTGTTAAAGCCTCCATAAAAGCCAGATTAATCAATAAAGTAGCTCATATTTTGCCCTATGCTTCTGGTTGACTAGCGATTCCTTCTAAGGCTTGGCCGCAACTGTACCTTGACTGACCTTGGGTCAAATAGAAGCAAGTTCTGTGGCCAATCCAGCAGCAATAACAGAACCAACAGAAATTTTGGGATACATGGTAAGCTCCTCAGAACAAAAAATAAATAAATGGTTAATTATATAATCAAATAAACTAATGAATTATTATATATATCTTAATTAGTTTACTTAATTAATGTTATTTACAGATTTATAATATCATCTAGTAACATTACTTAGTATTTCATATTCCATCACTAAGATCCAGTGAACTAAACTAAGAACTCCCAACCTAATTTGAGAAGCAATGATATTTGATATTATTGTATCATCAGGACTACTTCAATATCTCATTTTTATTCCATATCCAAGCTTTTGTAAATCCTTATAATATAGTTCTTCTATTTCTTTGCTCCAAACCCATTCGTTCAATTCTTCGCTCCTTCATCTTCTTTAAACACATTCAGTCACAGACAGAAAAGGAAGAGCTTATATCATAATCCATATAGAGAAAGTTGAATCTATATCTATATAGAGTCGGTAGTAATATGGGAAATGAAATGATATACATGGGTAGTCTATATATAACTATTGAATATCTACAATCACATGTACATGTGTTTCTTTCATAATGTTAACCATCATCATCGTATTTCAATTGAATGGGATCAGACCCTGAAATCATTCATCTAAGCATACACTGGAGTTCACGTATTATATGTAGCTACGACTATCTATCTCGACTCGCGTAAACTACATGATTTTTACTTGTCTTAATCATTATCTCACATCGAATAAAAAAAAGAGATTCATCAAAGCAAACCATTCCATATCAAGATTTGGTGATTGATTGATCCAATTGCAACTAATTACAATTTTATTTAATTGTTGAACAGGATGCAATGAAATAGCAACGGTTTCACCGAACATAGCACTTGTAGTTTCGTCGCACGCCCCGAATGAGTAAGAATTGTTACCCCAATTATGAATCCTTGTAATTGACTGGGAAAATGCACGAGATGTACAACATGTATAAGGCAATAAATAGAGGATGTTAGGAAAAATTGGGAATTCCCCCCTTTTTTTACAATTCCATAGTGTAATACGTAATATAATAAATATTAATATCATACATATATTTCTCTCGCTCTTGTTTTATTCCTACACTACATCATACATATCGTAAATAAACATATTTATATCAATCATGTTCCTCAAGCCGGTATCTTGAGTTACGCATGAGTTAATTTTTGGAATAAGATTCATGGGCTTACTTAATTTTGAATTTAAATCAATTCAAAAAGAAAAAGAGATTCTTTGAAATTTGTTACTCAATGATGACCTTTCATGGCTAAGTGTACTAAAGAAACAAGAACAATAATTACTAATGCATCGGCCAATATATTCCTGAAAAGTATTGGAGTTGGTTGAATCTATTTACCGAAATAACCCAATCTCTTTTTACTAAGGCCAGCATAGAAATATGCCACTGACGTGAGTAAAGCTGAAGCAACTGCAGTATTTATATCATTCGTTGGTGCAACTAACTCCCCATGCGGTAACTGTATGATTCTCCAAGGTAAAAATGCAACTGACCAGTTAGAAACAAAAACAAATAGGAACAACGTTCCAATAAAAGGAACCAAAGGACCATAATGTTCTCCATTTTGAGTTTTGGTCACGTCTTGAATGAAATTAAGAACATACCAAAAGAAATTTTGGCCGTCGGTCAGAATAGTTTCTGCATTCCGAACGACTATAGTGGCTGAATCAAATAACACAAAAATTACGACCCTAGAAGTTATAAGTACTGAGCATGCACTTTGAAATGTCCTATTTGACAATAGAAATGTTGCATACCTCCACACCGAATATCTCCCATAAGGCCTTAGTGTGTTGATCGAACATGGTAGAACATTCGTAGTACCCTCTCACAGAAATGGAACTTAAGAAGGAATTATTTTGATTAAACAATTTCTTCTCTACTCTCCTACCTAATTTAATCATATTTTCCGGGTACTAAATTAATTAATGAATTAACCGCGCAATATATCATACATCATAAACTTTTTCCTTTAGGTCACTTTGCGCCCTAAAGCCGGGAATCTATCCATATGCCACAAAGGAGCTGAATGAAACAAAAGTTTCATGTTTGGTTTTGAATTATCGACCTTAAAAATGATGAATCGACGTCGACTATAACTCTAGCCTTCCAAGCTAACGATGCGTGTTCGAGTCCCTTCATCCGCTCGATATGAATCATAATATGTACATCATGGAATCCGCTTAGGATTTCTAGACCAACCAAGAGATATTCAAGGTCAACCAATATGGACCAGAAGTCTAAATTTGAAACCCACCTTTAGGGTCCACGTTGACCGTAAAGGCAAAAGGCAATTTGGATAAGATTGACATTGATTGTGAAATGATTGGAGGTTGTCCAGCAAAGGATCAATGATTTGTGAAATCAATTAGAGTGTTTAAAAATTCTGAGGCATCACAGAGAGACCCACGTGTTAAGTTGCATACATGCTTTAATCTGCTTATTCATACTTTCATCTTCGTCAAAAACAACTTTTTATAAATGTATTCGATGTCAATGTTAATCGTATCCATTCTACAAAATCGGTGTGTTTACTTTTTTGTTATCATCTCATGCTTGATACCAAAGAGGTACAATATGTAAACCCTCCAATTTTGGCCTAGTATTCATGTGTCAAATGTCATATTTCAAAAAGCAAGTTGCCCATACTCATTTTCGACATACTCTCTATTTTCTCTATATTTTTTGCCTAGAAAACATCCTAATCGTTTTTGTTCAAAAGAATGATCTAAACATAAAACAACTTGTTAGATGTGTAAGCACAAAGTTATAACCAAAACAAGTCGGTATGACTACCTAAACAACTTGTTTTTGAGAAAACTTGACCTTAGTTTTGATTTTGACATTCAAATTTGCGAAATTTGTTTTCTTACTACAATTTAAACTAAACGCATTAAACCATACCTCGAAAGGATGCATGATTAGAAAGATATAGTCAGAACAAGTTAACTTGTTAGTGCAGTCCAAGCATGTCTAGGGTTGTAAGAATGAAGTGTTGGGTTGATAAAATTTAAAGAAGAGAAGAGGCAACGCCAAAGCAATAAAAGAAGTACGTATTTTTCTAGTTTTCACATTTCTAGGATTAGCAGTAAAAGTGCTAATGCGACGACTAGGCCGTAAATTATTAAAGGTTCCATAAAAGCCAGATTAAGCAATAAAGTACATCGTATTTTGCGCTCTGCTTTTAGTTGACTATCGATACCGTCTATAGTTTGCCCCGCAGCAGTATCTTGACCGACTCTGGGTCCAATAGAAGCAAGTTATATGGCCAATCTAGCAGCATTCTAGAAGCAGTCCTGTTGTTATATCGCACGCCCCAAACGAGTAACAATGATTACCCCAACTATAAATCTTCGTAATTGACTGGCAAAATAAAGGAGATGTATGACATGAATAGAACAAAGGGAATTTTAGGAAAAAATTACAATTCCTCCCTTTTTTTACAATTCCGTAATCTAATGAATATTAATACCATACATATATATCTCTTGCAATTGTTTTCTTCCTACACTATATCATATCGTAAATAAATATATTTATATCAATCATGTTCCTCAAGCAGATATCTTGAGATATGCATGAATTAATTATAGCAATAAGATTCATGGGCTTACTTAATTTTGAATTTAAATCAATTCAAAAAGAAAAGGTGGTGCTTTGAAAATTAAAGCATTATTATTTATTTGGAAGGAAAGCTACTCAATGATGACCTTATGCTAAGTGTACTAAAGAAACAGGAACAACAATTACTTATTCGTTGGCCAATATATTCATGAAAAGTCGAAAACTAAGTGGTAAAGGTTTTGTGAAATCTTCTAAGACATTAAGTTGGTTGAATCTATTTAAAGAAATAACCGAACAAAAGTTTCATGTTCGGTTTTGAATTATACACGTTAAAAATTATGAATCAACGTCGACTATAAACCTAGCCTTCCAAGCTAACAATGGGGGTTCGAGTCCCTATATCCGCTCGAGATGAATCATAATACATACAGCATTGGATCCTCCTAAGATTTCAAGATCATCCAAGAGATATTCAAGGTCAACCAATATGGACCAGAAATCTAAATTTGAAACCAACCGTTGGGTCCATGTCGACCCATCACTAGTGGCTTTAAAAAATGCCAAAGGTCAGTTGGTCCTAGAGTCAAAAGGCAATTTTGGATAAGATTGACATTGATTGAAAAATGATAAGAGGTGGTCCATCAAAGGATCAATGATTTGTGAAATCAATTAGAGTGTTTAAAGACTGATTATGAGGCATCATAGAAAGACCGTCGTGTTAAGTTGCATACATCCTTTAAGTTGCCTATTCATACTTTCCTCTTCAACTTCATCTTTGTGAAAAACAACTTTTTAAAAGTGGATTTGATCTGAATGTTAATCTTATCTATTCCACAAAATAGGTGTGTTTACTTTTTTGTTATCTTCACATGCTCGATAATGAAGAGATACAATTTATAAACACCCCAATTTTGGCCTAGTAGTCTTGTGCCAATGGTCATATCTCAAAAAACATGTTGCCCAGAGTCATTTTCGACATACTCTCTATATGTTCACTATATTTTTTGCATAAAATACAACATCCAAAAGGATTTTAAAATCGGTGTGTCTACTTTTTTGTCATCTTCACATGCTTGATAATAAAGAGATACAATTTGTCTATATGTTCACTTTATTTTTATCTTATAAAACATCCGAACGGATTTTGTCCAAAAGAATAATAAATATCTTTCAAAAATGAAAAAATAAGTCATTTCGATGTCTAAGCACAAAGTTATAAACAAAGCAAGTCGGTTTGACTGCCCAAAACACTTGTTTTTAGGAAAATTTTAATTTAATTCTGATTTTGATATTCAAATTGGCCAAATTTGTTTTTTTTACTATAATTTAAACTAAACTCATTAAACCATACGTAAAAAGTAGGGATGGCAGTGGGGCGGGGCGGGGCGGGGGACAAGGTCTCCACCCCCGCCCCGCCTCAAGATTTTATCCTCCACCCCGCCTCCATCCCCGACGGGGAATGGCTTTTATCCTCCATCCCCGCCTTCATCCCCGTTTCATGTCCTCCATCCCCGGTTCAAACGGGGATGAGGTGGGGCGGGGCAGGGCAGGGCAGAGATATTGCAGGGAAAAATGGTCGGGGCGGGGATTGTGGCGGGGCGGGGAAAAGTGCACGTCCTTCCCCGCTTCCACCCCCGAACGGGGATGGATTTTAACCTTCGTCCCCTCCTCCATCCCCGGTCCAAACGGGGCAAGGCGGGGCGGGGCCCCGCTTTCCCCCGGTCCACTGCCATCCCTAGTAAAAAGCATGCATGATTAGAAGGATATGGTCAAAACATGTTAACATGTTAGTGCAGTCCAATCTTGTCTGTCTAAGATTGTAGGAGTGAAGTGTTGAGTTGATTTAATTTAAAGAAGACAAGAGGCAGGGCCAAAGCAATAAAAAAATCACGTATTTTTCAAGCTTTTACGTTTCTTGGATTACACAAAGGGATTAGCAAATAAAAGTATGCGACGACTAGACCGTAAATTGTTAAGGCTTCCATAAAAGCCAGATTAAGCAATAAATTACCTTATATTTTACCCTCTGGTTCTGGTTGACTAGCGATACCTTCAATGGCTTGGCCCGCAACAGTACCTTGACCGACTCTCTGTCCAATAAAACCAATTTCTACGGCCAATCTAGCAGCAATCTAGAAGCAGTTCTGTTGCTACATCTCCCTTCCCACACGAGTAACAATTATTACCCCATGTATCATTGTAATTGATTGGGAAAATAAAGGAGATGTATGACATGAACAGGACAAAATGGATCTTAGGAAAAGCGACTCTGAAAATTGAAACATTATTTTATTATTTATTTGGATGAAAAGCTACTCAATGATGACATCTCATGGCTAAGTGTACTGATGAAACAAGAACAATAATTACTAATTCATCGGCCAATATATTCTTGAAAAGTCAAACACTAAGTGATCAAGGTTTTTTGACATCTTCCAAAACATTAATTGGTAAAAGTATTGGAGTTGGTTGAATCTATTTACCAAAATAATTCAGTCCCCTTTTAGTAGGGCCTGCATAGAAATGCGCCACTCACATGAGTAAACCCAAAGCAACAGTACTATTTATATCATTCGTAGGAGCATCTAACTCCCCATGATGTAAATGTTTGATTCTCCAAGGTAAAAGCACACCTAACAATTTAGAAACAAAAACAAATAGGAATAGATTTACAATAAAAGGAACCCAAGGACCATATTCTTCTCCATTGTGAGTTTTGCTCACGTCTCGAATGAAATCAAGAACATATCATAAGAAATTTTGGCCATCGGTCAGAATAGTTTGTTGATTCCGAATGGCTATACCGGCTGAACCTAAGCAATTACGACCAAAGAAGTTATAAGTACTTGGGCATGCACATGGAAATCTCCTATTTGCCAATAGAAATGTTGCCTACTTCCACATTGAATATCTCGCATAACCCATTAGTGTGTTGATCGAACATGGTAGAACATTCGTAGTACCCCCTGACAAAATTGATACTTAAGAAATAATTATTTTGATTCAACCAGTTCTTTTTCTACTCTCCTACATAATTTAATCATATATTTCAGGTACTAAAATAGTTAATGAATTAACCACGTAATATATCATACATCGTAAAATTTTTCGATTAGGTCACTTCGCACCCTAAATACAAAAAGCTATCCATATTCCATAAAGGAGCCAAATGAAACCAAAGTTTCATGTTCGGTTTTGAATTATAGATGTCAAAAATGATGAATCGATGTTCAAACCAAAGCCTTTCAAGCTAACGATGTGGGTTCGAGTCCTTTTATACTTTCGATATGAATCATATTATATATCATTGGTTCCTAAAAGGATTTCTACATCATCCAAGAGATATTCAAGGTCAACCAATATGGACCAGAAATCTAAATTTGAAACCAACCTTTAGGGTCCAGGTCGACCCATCAATACTGGCTTAAAAAATGCCCAAGGTCAGTTGGTTCTGCAGTCAAAAGGCAATTTGGATAAAGACTAACATTGATTGTGAAATCACTAGAGGTGGTCCAACATAGGATCAATGACTTGTCATGTGTTTAAAAACTGATTATGATAGAGAGACCCTCGTGTTAAGTTGCATACATGCTTTAAGCTGTTTATTCATACTTTCATCTTCATCTTTGGGAAAAACAACTTTTTAGAAATGGATTTGATCTCAATTTTAATCTTATCCATTCTACAAAATTGGTGTGTCAACTTTTTTGTCATCTTCACATGCTTGATAACAAAGAGATACAATTTGTCTCTATGTTCACTATATTTTTTGATATATAAAACAACATCCGAAAGGATTTTGTCTAAAAGAATAATGAATATCTTTCAAAAATGAAAAAATAAGTCGTTTCGATGTCTAAGCACAAAGTTATAACCAAAACAAGTTGGTTTGACTGCCCAAAACACATGTTTTTAGTAAGATTTTACTTGTTATGGTCAAACTAAATGCATTAAACCATACATCAAAAGCATGCATGATTAAAAAGATATAGTCAAAACTAGTTAACTTGTTAGTGCAGTCCAATCATGTTTGTCTAGGATTGTAGGAGTGAAGTGTTGAGTTGATAAAATTTAAAGAAGGCAAGAGGCAGGGCCAAAGCAATAAAAGTACGTATTTTTCATGTTTCTCAAATTACACAATGGGATTAACAATTCAAAGTGATAATGCCACGACCATGCCGTAAACTGTTAAAGCTTCCATAAAAGCCAAATTAAGCAATAAAGTACCTCGTATTTTACCCTCTGCATCTGGTTGACTAGCGATACCTTCTACGACTTGGCCCACATCTGTCCCCTGTCTGAAGCAACATGAAACTTAGTATTTATAATGGTTAAGGTCCTCACAACAAAAAAATGAAGAAATGGTTAATGATATAATCAAATAGACAAATGAATTATTATATATTAGTTAATTAGTGTGCTTAATTAATGTTATTTATATATTTATAATATTAATTAGTTGAATTACTTAGTATTTCATATTCCACCACTAAGATCCATCCAATTAAACTAAGAACTCCCAACCTAATTTGAGAAGGGATGATATGTGATATTACTGAACCATGAGAACTACTTCAATATCTCATTTTTATTCCCTATCCAAGTTCTTGTAAATCCATATAATATAGTTCTTGTATTTCTTTGCTCCAAAACCCAATCTTATAATTCTTCTCTCCTTCATCTTCTTTAAATGCATTCATAGGCTTGACTTCGTATTCAATCCACATATAGTCACAGACAGAAAAGGAAGGGCTTATATCGTAATCCATATGAAGAAATTTGGAATTTATACATATGTAAAGTCGGTAGTAATATAGGGAGTGAAATAATATACATGGGTAGTCTATATATAACTATTGAATATCAACTATTACATATACATGTGTTTCTTCCATAACGTAAAGCATCGTCATCTTATTTCTATTGAATGGGATCGGACCCTGGAATCATTCTTCTAAGCATACACCGAAGTTCACGTATAATATGTAGCTACTTTATCTAGCTTGACAATCGTAACCCACTTGATTTTTACTTGTCTTTATCATTATCTCACAAGGATTAAAAAGAAGAGATTCATCAAAGTGAATCATCACATATCAAGATTTGAAGACTGATTGATTCAATTGCAATTAATTCCATATTTGGTTAGTTGTTGAATAGAATGGAATGAAATAGCAATGGTTTCGCAGAACATAGTTCCTGTTGTTTCGTAATTGACGAGAAAAATAAAGGAGATGTATGACATGAGTAGGACAAAAGGGGATCTTATAAAAAATATGGAATTCCCCCATTTTTTTACAATTCCGTAGTGTAATACGTAATATAATAAATATTAATATCGTACATATATTTCTCTTGCTCTTGTTTTCTTCCTACACTATACTACATATCGTAAATAAATATATTTATATCAATCATGTTCACATATATAAGATTCATGCAGGTATCTTGAGCTATGCATGAATTAATTATTGGAATAAGATTCATGGGCTTACTTAATTTTGAATTTAAATCAATTAAAAAAAAAGCGTCTCTTTGAAATTCAAAGCATTATTTTATTATTTATTTGCTGGAAAGCTACTTAATGATGACCTTCCACGGATTCACATATATAAGCCACAAAAAAGGTTGCAAAAATCAGAGCCTAAATACCGCTTGTGAAGAATCCGAGGAACATCACATTTATACGAATCACTAAATGTACTAAAGAAAGAAGAACAACTACTAATTCATCGGCCAATATATTCCTGAAAAGTAGAAAACTAAGTGATAAAGATTTTGTGAAATCTTCTGAGACATTAATTGGTAAAAGTATTGAAGTTGGTTGAATCTGATTACCGAAAAACCCAATCCCGTTTTAGTAAGGCCTGTATAGAAATGTGCCACTACGTGAGTAAAGGTACTGCTGTAGGCCAAGCCGTAGAAGGTATCGCTAGTCAACTAGAAGAAGAGGGTAAAATACAAGGTACTTTATTGCATAGTTCGGCTTTTATGGAAGCTTTAACAAATTATGGCCTGGCCGTGGAATTAGCACTTTTATTTGTTAATCCCTTTGTGTAATCTTAGATACATGAAAATGTTAAAAATACGTACTTCTTTTATTGCTTTCTCCGTGCCTCTTACTTTTATATGTGAAAAACATAAATATTATGATTCAACTTATATGCATAAGCTAATTTTGATGATAAAATGTCTTGAATTTAGTCATAATTCATGCTTAAAAACATTATGCATAAGTAAACCAATATAAAACACATGAATTAACATGCACAAGTCAAACTTTCTTAACAATGAACACTTATAAAGCATGAAAAAATTAACAAAAACAACCTCAAATAGGTAAAACTCAGAGTTCTTAAGCTAGGACCGATCTAAAAATACCCTGAACCTGTCTAAAATGGTTCTGAATCTGTCATCTAAGGGTTTGAATCGGTATAATATATGAACAAAAGCTTATACAACCCTATAACCGAATGAGAAAATCCCTGCCTTTTTATGGATTCATGAAAACAGGATCTCTACATCTCAAAACCGGTGAAAAACTGAAAAAAAAACGGTCAAAAATAGCTTCAAACCGGTCTCGAAAAGGGTCGTATCGGTCACTGATCAAGTTCAGGTATAAATAAGCACCTAGACCCTATTACAAATCTTATCCGATCCAATTCATATCTAGATCCGATACATAACCGAAACCCATGTTTGACCCGATCCAAATAAGATATGGGTCAGAACCGATCCAAATAGGATCCAGGTCGGACCCGTCCCAAATAGGATCCGGGCCAAACCCGATCCAAACGAGATCTGGGATGGACCAGATCGAAACATGATCTGGATCCGACTCGATCCAAACGTGATCCGGGTCAAACCTGATCCAAACTGGAATCGGGATGGACCTGATCCAAATCGGATCCGGATTGGTCTCTATCCAAACAGGATCTGGGTTAGACCCGATCCAAACCAGATTCGGGTTCAACCCGATACAATAATAATCCGGGTCCAACTCGATCCAAACATGATCCAGGTCTGACCCAGTCCAAACGTGATCCGGATCAGACCCTATCCAAAATGAAAATTGGCTCGACCCGTTTTTGTCATAACTTGGTACTTAGACAATGAAATGGCAAATTTTTTCATGTTTGAAAGATAAGACTCTAGTTTCATCATTCTTTTGTACAAAAACTTTAGGATGTTGTTTTATATGCAGAAAATATAGTGAAAATAGAAAGTATGTCGAAAATGACTCTAAGCAACTTGTTTTTTGAAATATGACCATTGACACAAGACTACTATGCCAAAATTGCAGTGTTTACATATTGTATTTCTTTGTTATCAAGCATGTGAATCTCTGCCAATAGCAAAAAAGTAGACAGACCGATTTTGTAGATTGGATAAGATTAACATTGAGATCAAGTCCATTTCTAAAAATTTGTTTCTGACAAAGATGAAAGTATGAATAGATAGCTCAAAGCATGTACGTAACTTAATACGACTATCTCTTTATGATAACTCATAATCAGTTTTTAGACACTGTAATTGATTTCACCAATCATTGATCCTTGGGTGGAACACCTCTAATGCTCGGCCTTCCAAATTGCCTTTTGACTCTAATACCAACTGACCATGGGCATTTTTTAAGACCCTAGTGATGGGTCGACTTGGACCCTAAAGGTTGGTTTCAAATTTAGATTTCTGGTCCACATTTGTTGACCATGAATATCTCCTGGATGATCTAGAAATCATAGGAGGGTCCAATGATGTGTGTATTATGATTCATATCGAGCGGGTAAAGGGACTCAAACCCACATCGTTAACTTGGAAGGCCAGGATTATAGTAGGCGTCGATTCATCATTTTTAACGTCCTTAATTTAAAATGGAACATGAAACTTTGGTTTCATTCTGCTGCTTTATGGAATATAGATAGATTCAAGGATTTAGGGCACAAAGTGACATAAACGAAAAAACTTATGATGTACGATATATTATGTGGTTAATTCATTAATTAATTTTGTACGCGAAATATATGATTAAATTAGGTAGGAGAGTAGAAAAAGAAATGGTTGAATCAACATAATTCCATCTAAAGTTTCATTTTTGTTAGAGGGTACTAGGAATGTTGTACCATCTTCGATCAACACACTAAAGGGTTATGCGAGATATTCGGTCTGGAGGTAGGCAACATTTCTATTGGCAAATAGGGGGTTTCCAAGTGCATGCCCAAATACTTATAACTTCTTGGGTCGTAATTGCTAACTTATTAGGTTCAACCGGAATAGCAGTTCGGAATCTACAAACTATTCTGATTGGCAGCCAGAATTTCTTCTAATATGTTCTTGATTTTATTCAAGACATGCGCAAAACTCAAAAATGGAGAAGAATATGGACATTGGGTTCCTTTTATTGGAACTCTATTATTATTTGTTTTTGTTTCTGCTCAGGTGCGCTTCTACCTTGGAGAATCAAACAGTTACCTCATGGAGAGTTTGTTGCACCTACGAATGATATAAATACTACTGTTGCTTTAGCTTTACTCATGTCAGTGGCACATTTCTAAGCAGGCCTTATTAAAAAAGGACGGTGTTATTTTGGTAAATAGATTCAACCAACTCCAGTACTTTTACCAATTAATGTCTTAGAAGATTTCACATAACCTTTACCACTTAGTTCTCAACTTTTCAAGAATATATTGGCCGATGAATTAGTAACGGTTGTTGTTTCACACTTAGCCATGGAAGGTCATCATTGAGTAGCTTTCCATCCAAATAAATAATAAAATAATGCTTTAAATTACAAAGAGTCGCTTTTTCTTTTGAATTTATTTAAATTCAAAATTAAGTAAGCCTAATTGCAATAATTAATTCATGCGTAGCACAAGATACCTGCTTGGGGAACATGATTGATATAAATATGTTTATTTACGATATGTATGTTAGTGTAGGAAGAAAACAAGAGCCAACAAGACAAATATTTGAAAGATATTAATATTTATCATGTTATGTTTTATACTACGAAATTGTAAAAAAATGGGAGAATTCCCAATTTTTCCTAAGATCCCCTTTATCCTATTCGTGTCATACATCTCCTTTATTTTCCCAGTCAATTACGATGATTCATAATTGGGGTAACAATTGTTACTCGTTTGGGGCATGCGACGAAACAACAGGAGCTATGTTCTGCGAAACCGTTGCTATTTCATTTTATTATGTTCAACAATTTTACCAAAATTGGAATTAATTGCACTTGAATCAATCAATCATCAAATCATGATATATGAGGATTCACTTTGATGAATCTCTTTGTTTGAATCCTTGTGAGATAATGATAAAGGCAAGTAAAAATCAAGCAGGTTACGTGGGTTGAGCTAGATAGCCGTAGCTACATTTTTATACATGACAAACGTGTATGCTTAGAAGGATGTTTCCAGTGTCCGATCTCATTCAGTAGAAATAAGATGACGAAGGTTTACATTATGGAAGAAACACATGTATATGCGATAGTTGATATTCAATTGTAATATATTGACTACCCATGTATATTATTTTATTCCTCATACTACTACCGATGTAATTTGGATATAGATTCCACTTTCTCTATATGGATTACGATATAAGCTCTTTGTTTTCTAGATAGTGAATAAAAATGAGACATTGATGGAATATAAAAATGATTCAGTAATATCAAAGATCATCACTTCTTTATTGCGGTTGCGGGTTCTTAGTTTTTAGTTGTATGGATCTTAGTGATGGAATATGAAATACTAAGTAATGTAACTAATTAATATTATAAATATATACATAACATTAATTGAGTACACTACTTAAGTAATATATAATAATCTATTGGTTTATTTAATTTTTGCTGCTCTGTTATTGATGTTGGATTGGCCATATTACTTGCTTCTACTGGTAAAATATGACATGCTTCATTGCTTAGTCTTGCTTTTATGGATGCTTTAACAATTTAAGGCCTAGTCGTGGCATTAGCACTTTTATTTGCTAATCCCTTTGTGTATTCCTTGAAACGTGAAAAGGTCAAAAATACGTGCTTGCTTTATTGCTTTGGCCCTACCTCTTCCTACAATCCGAGACAGATATGCTTGGACTGCACCAACAAGTTAACTTGTTTTGACCATATCATGCATCCTTTTGAGGTATGGATTAATGTGATTGGTTTACATTATAGTAAAAAACCAAATTTGGCCAATTTGAATGTCAAAATAAGAATTAATGTAAATGTTTCATAAATACAAGTTTTTTGGGTAGTCAAACCCACTTGTTTTGGTTATAACTTTGTGCTTAGATATCGAAATGACTTATTTTTTTCTTGTTCGAAAGATATTCATCATCATTTTGGACAAAAACCTTTAGGATGCTGTTTTATATGCAAAAAATATCTTGACAATAAAAAGTATCAAAAATGGCTGTGGGCAACTTGTTTTTTGAAATTTGAAGATTGACACAAGACTACTAGAACACAATTGGGGTGTTTCCATATTGTATCTCTTTGTCAAGCATGTGAGGCTCTGTCAATAACAAAAAAGTAAAAACACCGATTTTGTAGAATGTATAAGATTATCATTGAGATCAAATCCATTTCTAAAAAGTTCTTTTTGACGAACATGAAAGTATGAATAAGCAACTTAAAGCATGTATGGAACTTAACACGAGGGTCTATCAATGATGCCTCATAATAAGCTTTTGCACCCTCTAATTGATTTCACATATCATTGATCCGAGGCTGGACCACCTCTAATGCTTGGCCATCCAAATTGGTTTTAACTACAGGTCCAACTGACCTTGGGCATTTTCTAAGCCCCTAGCGATGGGTTGACCTGTACCCTAATGGTTGGTTTCAAATCTGGATTTCTTGTCCATATTGGTTGACCATGAATGTCTCTTTGATGACCAAGAAATCTTAGGAGCATCCAATGATGTAATGATTCAAATCGAGCAGATAAAGGGACTCGAACCCGCATCGTTATCTCATTTTTTAACGTCTATAATTCAAAACCGAATATAAATCTTTAGTTTTATTTTGCTCCTTTATGGAATATGGATAGATTCCCGAATTTAGCACACAAAGTTACCTAAACAAAAAAATTTACGATGTATAATATATTACATAATTAATAACATTTCTTTATTAGTGTACTTAACTAATGTTATTTACATATTTATAATCTTAATTAGTTACATTACTTAGTATTTCATATTCCATCACTAAAATCCATACAACTAAACTTAGAACTCCTAACCTAATTTGAGAAATGATGATATTTGATATTATTGAATCATCAGAACTACTTCAATTTCTCTTTTTTATTCCCTATACAAGTTTTTGCAAATCCATATCATATAGTTATGCTATTTTTTTTGCTCCGAACCCATTCATTCAATCCTTCGCTCCTTCATCTTCTTTAAATGCCTTTATAAGCTTGATTTCATATTTAATCCACATATACAGTCACAGACAGAAAAGGAAGATCTTATATCGTAATCCATATATACAAAGTGGAATCTATATCTTTATAAAGTCGATAGTAATATGGGGCATGAAATAATATACATGGGTAGTCCGTATATAACTTTTGATTATCTACTACATATACATGTGTTACTTCCATAATGTAAACCATCGTCATCTTATTTCTTTTGAAACGGATCGAAACTTGGAATCATTCTTCTAACCATCCATTGGAGTTCACGTATAATATGTCACTATCTAGCTCGACCAATATAACCTACTTGATTTTTATCTCACATCGATTCAAATGAAGAATTCATCAAAGCAAATTATGCGAGATCAAGATTTGATGATTGATTGATCCAACTGCAATTAATTCCAATTTTTATTAATTGTTGAATAGTATGGAATGAAATAGCTACGGTTACCCATAACATAGTTCTTGCTGTTTCGTCGCATGCCCACAATGAGTAACAATTATTGCCCCAATTATGAATCATCGTAATTGACTATGAAAATAAAGGAGATGAGTGACATGAAGATGACAAAATGGGATCTTAAGAAAAATTGGGAGTTCCCCCGTTTTTTACAACAACGTATTGTAATATGTAATATAACAAATATTAATATCGTACATATATTTTTGTTGCTCTTGTTTTCTTCCTACATTATATCATACATATCATAAATAAATATATTTATATCAATCATGTTTTCTCCAGCAGGTATCTTGAGCTATGCATGAATTAATTATTGGAATAAGATTTATCTCTTTGAAATTCAAAGCATTATTTTATTATTTATTTCGATGGAAAACTACTCAATGATGACCTTCCATGGCTAAGTGTACTAAAGAAACAAGAACAACAAGCACAAAATCACCGGCCAATATATTCCTAAAAAGTCGAAAATTAGGAGATAAAGGTTTTGTGAAATCTTCTAAGGCATTAATTGGTAAAAGTACTGGAATTGGTTAAATCTATTTAGAAAGGCTTGCATAGAAGTCTGTCACTGACGTGAGTAAAGTTAAAGCAACAGTAGTATTTATTTCATTCGTTGGTATAACTACCTCCACATGAGGTAACTATATGATTCTCCAAGTTAAAAGTGCACCTGATCAGTTAGAAACAAAAACAAATAGGATCAGAGTTCCAATAAATGGAACCCAAGGACCATATTCTTCTCCATTTTGAGTTTTACTCACGTCCTGAATGAAATAAAAAACATATCAGAAGAAATTTTGGCCATCGGTCAGAATAGTTTGAGTATTTCGAACGGCTATTGCAGCTGTATCTAAGAAGATAGCACGACTCAAGAAGTTATAAGTAGTTGGGCAGGCACTCAGAAACCTCCTACTTGCCAATCGAAATGTTGGCCTACTTCCACACCGAATATCTCGCATAAGCCCTTTAGTTTGTTGAGGGAACATGGTAGCACATTCGTAGTACCCTCTCACAGAAATAGAACTTAAGAAGAAATTATTTTGATTCAACCATTTTTTTCTACTCCCCTACCAAATTTAATCATATATTCTGAGTACTAAATTAATTAATGAATTAACCACACGTAATATGTCACACATCGTAAATTTTTTTGTTTAGGTCACTTTGCGCTCTAAAGCCAGGAATCTATCCATATTCCAAAAATGCACCGATTGAAACCAAACTTTTCATGCTTGATAACAAAGAAATACAATATGTAAACACCAAAATTTTGGCATTGTAGTCTTGTGTCAATGGTCATATTTCAAAAAACAAGTTGCCTAGATTGATTTTCTACATACTTTCTATTTTCACAATATTTTTGCCTAAAAAAGCACATCCTAATGTTTTTTGTACAAAAGAATGATGAAACTAGTGTCTTATCTTTCTAACATGAAAAAAAATTGTCATTTTGATATCCAAGTACAAACTCATGTCCAAAACAAGTCGGTTTGACTAAACAAAAAACTTTTTTTTTATGATGGCGTTACTTTAATTCTGATTTTGACATTCAAATTTGCCAAATTTGTTTTTTTACTATAATTTAAACTAAACACATTAAACCATACCTCAAAAGGATGCATCATTAGAAAGAGATTGTCAAAACAAGTTTACTTGTTAATGAAGTCCAAGCATGTCTAGGATTTTAAGAGTGTTGAGTAGATATAATTTAAAGAATAGATGAGGTAGAGTCAAAGCAATAAAAGAGGAGCATATTTTTCATGTTTTCATGTTTCTATGATTGCACAAAGGGATTAGCAAATAAATGTGCTAATGCGAGGACCAGGCCCTAAATTGTTAAAGCCTCCATAAAAGCCAGATTAATCAATAAAGTAGCTCATATTTTGCCCTATGCTTCTGGTTGACTAGCGATTCCTTCTAAGGCTTGGCCGCAACTGTACCTTGACTGACCTTGGGTCAAATAGAAGCAAGTTCTGTGGCCAATCCAGCAGCAATAACAGAACCAACAGAAATTTTGGGATACATGGTAAGCTCCTCAGAACAAAAAATAAATAAATGGTTAATTATATAATCAAATAAACTAATGAATTATTATATATATCTTAATTAGTTTACTTAATTAATGTTATTTACAGATTTATAATATCATCTAGTAACGTTACTTAGTATTTCATATTCCATCACTAAGATCCAGTGAACTAAACTAAGAACTCCCAACCTAATTTGAGAAGCAATGATATTTGATATTATTGTATCATCAGGACTACTTCAATATCTCATTTTTATTCCATATCCAAGCTTTTGTAAATCCTTATAATATAGTTCTTCTATTTCTTTGCTCCAAACCCATTCGTTCAATTCTTCGCTCCTTCATCTTCTTTAAACACATTCAGTCACAGACAGAAAAGGAAGAGCTTATATCATAATCCATATAGAGAAAGTTGAATCTATATCTATATAGAGTCGGTAGTAATATGGGAAATGAAATGATATACATGGGTAGTCTATATATAACTATTGAATATCTACAATCACATGTACATGTGTTTCTTTCATAATGTTAACCATCATCATCGTATTTCAATTGAATGGGATCAGACCCTGAAATCATTCATCTAAGCATACACTGGAGTTCACGTATTATATGTAGCTACGACTATCTATCTCGACTCGCGTAAACTACATGATTTTTACTTGTCTTAATCATTATCTCACATCGAATAAAAAAAAGAGATTCATCAAAGCAAACCATTCCATATCAAGATTTGGTGATTGATTGATCCAATTGCAACTAATTACAATTTTATTTAATTGTTGAACAGGATGCAATGAAATAGCAACGGTTTCACCGAACATAGCACTTGTAGTTTCGTCGCACGCCCCGAATGAGTAAGAATTGTTACCCCAATTATGAATCCTTGTAATTGACTGGGAAAATGCACGAGATGTACAACATGTATAAGGCAATAAATAGAGGATGTTAGGAAAAATTGGGAATTCCCCCCTTTTTTTACAATTCCATAGTGTAATACGTAATATAATAAATATTAATATCATACATATATTTCTCTCGCTCTTGTTTTATTCCTACACTACATCATACATATCGTAAATAAACATATTTATATCAATCATGTTCCTCAAGCCGGTATCTTGAGTTACGCATGAGTTAATTTTTGGAATAAGATTCATGGGCTTACTTAATTTTGAATTTAAATCAATTCAAAAAGAAAAAGAGATTCTTTGAAATTTGTTACTCAATGATGACCTTTCATGGCTAAGTGTACTAAAGAAACAAGAACAATAATTACTAATGCATCGGCCAATATATTCCTGAAAAGTATTGGAGTTGGTTGAATCTATTTACCGAAATAACCCAATCTCTTTTTACTAAGGCCAGCATAGAAATATGCCACTGACGTGAGTAAAGCTGAAGCAACTGCAGTATTTATATCATTCGTTGGTGCAACTAACTCCCCATGCGGTAACTGTATGATTCTCCAAGGTAAAAATGCAACTGACCAGTTAGAAACAAAAACAAATAGGAACAACGTTCCAATAAAAGGAACCAAAGGACCATAATGTTCTCCATTTTGAGTTTTGGTCACGTCTTGAATGAAATTAAGAACATACCAAAAGAAATTTTGGCCGTCGGTCAGAATAGTTTCTGCATTCCGAACGACTATAGTGGCTGAATCAAATAACACAAAAATTACGACCCTAGAAGTTATAAGTACTGAGCATGCACTTTGAAATGTCCTATTTGACAATAGAAATGTTGCATACCTCCACACCGAATATCTCCCATAAGGCCTTAGTGTGTTGATCGAACATGGTAGAACATTCGTAGTACCCTCTCACAGAAATGGAACTTAAGAAGGAATTATTTTGATTAAACAATTTCTTCTCTACTCTCCTACCTAATTTAATCATATTTTCCGGGTACTAAATTAATTAATGAATTAACCGCGCAATATATCATACATCATAAACTTTTTCCTTTAGGTCACTTTGCGCCCTAAAGCCGGGAATCTATCCATATGCCACAAAGGAGCTGAATGAAACAAAAGTTTCATGTTTGGTTTTGAATTATCGACCTTAAAAATGATGAATCGACGTCGACTATAACTCTAGCCTTCCAAGCTAACGATGCGTGTTCGAGTCCCTTCATCCGCTCGATATGAATCATAATATGTACATCATGGAATCCGCTTAGGATTTCTAGACCAACCAAGAGATATTCAAGGTCAACCAATATGGACCAGAAGTCTAAATTTGAAACCCACCTTTAGGGTCCACGTTGACCGTAAAGGCAAAAGGCAATTTGGATAAGATTGACATTGATTGTGAAATGATTGGAGGTTGTCCAGCAAAGGATCAATGATTTGTGAAATCAATTAGAGTGTTTAAAAATTCTGAGGCATCACAGAGAGACCCACGTGTTAAGTTGCATACATGCTTTAATCTGCTTATTCATACTTTCATCTTCGTCAAAAACAACTTTTTATAAATGTATTCGATGTCAATGTTAATCGTATCCATTCTACAAAATCGGTGTGTTTACTTTTTTGTTATCATCTCATGCTTGATACCAAAGAGGTACAATATGTAAACCCTCCAATTTTGGCCTAGTATTCATGTGTCAAATGTCATATTTCAAAAAGCAAGTTGCCCATACTCATTTTCGACATACTCTCTATTTTCTCTATATTTTTTGCCTAGAAAACATCCTAATCGTTTTTGTTCAAAAGAATGATCTAAACATAAAACAACTTGTTAGATGTGTAAGCACAAAGTTATAACCAAAACAAGTCGGTATGACTACCTAAACAACTTGTTTTTGAGAAAACTTGACCTTAGTTTTGATTTTGACATTCAAATTTGCGAAATTTGTTTTCTTACTACAATTTAAACTAAACGCATTAAACCATACCTCGAAAGGATGCATGATTAGAAAGATATAGTCAGAACAAGTTAACTTGTTAGTGCAGTCCAAGCATGTCTAGGGTTGTAAGAATGAAGTGTTGGGTTGATAAAATTTAAAGAAGAGAAGAGGCAACGCCAAAGCAATAAAAGAAGTACGTATTTTTCTAGTTTTCACATTTCTAGGATTAGCAGTAAAAGTGCTAATGCGACGACTAGGCCGTAAATTATTAAAGGTTCCATAAAAGCCAGATTAAGCAATAAAGTACATCGTATTTTGCGCTCTGCTTTTAGTTGACTATCGATACCGTCTATAGTTTGCCCCGCAGCAGTATCTTGACCGACTCTGGGTCCAATAGAAGCAAGTTATATGGCCAATCTAGCAGCATTCTAGAAGCAGTCCTGTTGTTATATCGCACGCCCCAAACGAGTAACAATGATTACCCCAACTATAAATCTTCGTAATTGACTGGCAAAATAAAGGAGATGTATGACATGAATAGAACAAAGGGAATTTTAGGAAAAAATTACAATTCCTCCCTTTTTTTACAATTCCGTAATCTAATGAATATTAATACCATACATATATATCTCTTGCAATTGTTTTCTTCCTACACTATATCATATCGTAAATAAATATATTTATATCAATCATGTTCCTCAAGCAGATATCTTGAGATATGCATGAATTAATTATAGCAATAAGATTCATGGGCTTACTTAATTTTGAATTTAAATCAATTCAAAAAGAAAAGGTGGTGCTTTGAAAATTAAAGCATTATTATTTATTTGGAAGGAAAGCTACTCAATGATGACCTTATGCTAAGTGTACTAAAGAAACAGGAACAACAATTACTTATTCGTTGGCCAATATATTCATGAAAAGTCGAAAACTAAGTGGTAAAGGTTTTGTGAAATCTTCTAAGACATTAAGTTGGTTGAATCTATTTAAAGAAATAACCGAACAAAAGTTTCATGTTCGGTTTTGAATTATACACGTTAAAAATTATGAATCAACGTCGACTATAAACCTAGCCTTCCAAGCTAACAATGGGGGTTCGAGTCCCTATATCCGCTCGAGATGAATCATAATACATACAGCATTGGATCCTCCTAAGATTTCAAGATCATCCAAGAGATATTCAAGGTCAACCAATATGGACCAGAAATCTAAATTTGAAACCAACCGTTGGGTCCATGTCGACCCATCACTAGTGGCTTTAAAAAATGCCAAAGGTCAGTTGGTCCTAGAGTCAAAAGGCAATTTTGGATAAGATTGACATTGATTGAAAAATGATAAGAGGTGGTCCATCAAAGGATCAATGATTTGTGAAATCAATTAGAGTGTTTAAAGACTGATTATGAGGCATCATAGAAAGACCGTCGTGTTAAGTTGCATACATCCTTTAAGTTGCCTATTCATACTTTCCTCTTCAACTTCATCTTTGTGAAAAACAACTTTTTAAAAGTGGATTTGATCTGAATGTTAATCTTATCTATTCCACAAAATAGGTGTGTTTACTTTTTTGTTATCTTCACATGCTCGATAATGAAGAGATACAATTTATAAACACCCCAATTTTGGCCTAGTAGTCTTGTGCCAATGGTCATATCTCAAAAAACATGTTGCCCAGAGTCATTTTCGACATACTCTCTATATGTTCACTATATTTTTTGCATAAAATACAACATCCAAAAGGATTTTAAAATCGGTGTGTCTACTTTTTTGTCATCTTCACATGCTTGATAATAAAGAGATACAATTTGTCTATATGTTCACTTTATTTTTATCTTATAAAACATCCGAACGGATTTTGTCCAAAAGAATAATAAATATCTTTCAAAAATGAAAAAATAAGTCATTTCGATGTCTAAGCACAAAGTTATAAACAAAGCAAGTCGGTTTGACTGCCCAAAACACTTGTTTTTAGGAAAATTTTAATTTAATTCTGATTTTGATATTCAAATTGGCCAAATTTGTTTTTTTTACTATAATTTAAACTAAACTCATTAAACCATACGTAAAAAGTAGGGATGGCAGTGGGGCGGGGCGGGGCGGGGGACAAGGTCTCCACCCCCGCCCCGCCTCAAGATTTTATCCTCCACCCCGCCTCCATCCCCGACGGGGAATGGCTTTTATCCTCCATCCCCGCCTTCATCCCCGTTTCATGTCCTCCATCCCCGGTTCAAACGGGGATGAGGTGGGGCGGGGCAGGGCAGGGCAGAGATATTGCAGGGAAAAATGGTCGGGGCGGGGATTGTGGCGGGGCGGGGAAAAGTGCACGTCCTTCCCCGCTTCCACCCCCGAACGGGGATGGATTTTAACCTTCGTCCCCTCCTCCATCCCCGGTCCAAACGGGGCAAGGCGGGGCGGGGCCCCGCTTTCCCCCGGTCCACTGCCATCCCTAGTAAAAAGCATGCATGATTAGAAGGATATGGTCAAAACATGTTAACATGTTAGTGCAGTCCAATCTTGTCTGTCTAAGATTGTAGGAGTGAAGTGTTGAGTTGATTTAATTTAAAGAAGACAAGAGGCAGGGCCAAAGCAATAAAAAAATCACGTATTTTTCAAGCTTTTACGTTTCTTGGATTACACAAAGGGATTAGCAAATAAAAGTATGCGACGACTAGACCGTAAATTGTTAAGGCTTCCATAAAAGCCAGATTAAGCAATAAATTACCTTATATTTTACCCTCTGGTTCTGGTTGACTAGCGATACCTTCAATGGCTTGGCCCGCAACAGTACCTTGACCGACTCTCTGTCCAATAAAACCAATTTCTACGGCCAATCTAGCAGCAATCTAGAAGCAGTTCTGTTGCTACATCTCCCTTCCCACACGAGTAACAATTATTACCCCATGTATCATTGTAATTGATTGGGAAAATAAAGGAGATGTATGACATGAACAGGACAAAATGGATCTTAGGAAAAGCGACTCTGAAAATTGAAACATTATTTTATTATTTATTTGGATGAAAAGCTACTCAATGATGACATCTCATGGCTAAGTGTACTGATGAAACAAGAACAATAATTACTAATTCATCGGCCAATATATTCTTGAAAAGTCAAACACTAAGTGATCAAGGTTTTTTGACATCTTCCAAAACATTAATTGGTAAAAGTATTGGAGTTGGTTGAATCTATTTACCAAAATAATTCAGTCCCCTTTTAGTAGGGCCTGCATAGAAATGCGCCACTCACATGAGTAAACCCAAAGCAACAGTACTATTTATATCATTCGTAGGAGCATCTAACTCCCCATGATGTAAATGTTTGATTCTCCAAGGTAAAAGCACACCTAACAATTTAGAAACAAAAACAAATAGGAATAGATTTACAATAAAAGGAACCCAAGGACCATATTCTTCTCCATTGTGAGTTTTGCTCACGTCTCGAATGAAATCAAGAACATATCATAAGAAATTTTGGCCATCGGTCAGAATAGTTTGTTGATTCCGAATGGCTATACCGGCTGAACCTAAGCAATTACGACCAAAGAAGTTATAAGTACTTGGGCATGCACATGGAAATCTCCTATTTGCCAATAGAAATGTTGCCTACTTCCACATTGAATATCTCGCATAACCCATTAGTGTGTTGATCGAACATGGTAGAACATTCGTAGTACCCCCTGACAAAATTGATACTTAAGAAATAATTATTTTGATTCAACCAGTTCTTTTTCTACTCTCCTACATAATTTAATCATATATTTCAGGTACTAAAATAGTTAATGAATTAACCACGTAATATATCATACATCGTAAAATTTTTCGATTAGGTCACTTCGCACCCTAAATACAAAAAGCTATCCATATTCCATAAAGGAGCCAAATGAAACCAAAGTTTCATGTTCGGTTTTGAATTATAGATGTCAAAAATGATGAATCGATGTTCAAACCAAAGCCTTTCAAGCTAACGATGTGGGTTCGAGTCCTTTTATACTTTCGATATGAATCATATTATATATCATTGGTTCCTAAAAGGATTTCTACATCATCCAAGAGATATTCAAGGTCAACCAATATGGACCAGAAATCTAAATTTGAAACCAACCTTTAGGGTCCAGGTCGACCCATCAATACTGGCTTAAAAAATGCCCAAGGTCAGTTGGTTCTGCAGTCAAAAGGCAATTTGGATAAGATTAACATTGATTGTGAAATCACTAGAGGTGGTCCAACATAGGATCAATGACTTGTCATGTGTTTAAAAACTGATTATGATAGAGAGACCCTCGTGTTAAGTTGCATACATGCTTTAAGCTGTTTATTCATACTTTCATCTTCATCTTTGGGAAAAACAACTTTTTAGAAATGGATTTGATCTCAATTTTAATCTTATCCATTCTACAAAATTGGTGTGTCAACTTTTTTGTCATCTTCACATGCTTGATAACAAAGAGATACAATTTGTCTCTATGTTCACTATATTTTTTGATATATAAAACAACATCCGAAAGGATTTTGTCTAAAAGAATAATGAATATCTTTCAAAAATGAAAAAATAAGTCGTTTCGATGTCTAAGCACAAAGTTATAACCAAAACAAGTTGGTTTGACTGCCCAAAACACATGTTTTTAGTAAGATTTTACTTGTTATGGTCAAACTAAATGCATTAAACCATACATCAAAAGCATGCATGATTAAAAAGATATAGTCAAAACTAGTTAACTTGTTAGTGCAGTCCAATCATGTTTGTCTAGGATTGTAGGAGTGAAGTGTTGAGTTGATAAAATTTAAAGAAGGCAAGAGGCAGGGCCAAAGCAATAAAAGTACGTATTTTTCATGTTTCTCAAATTACACAATGGGATTAACAATTCAAAGTGATAATGCCACGACCATGCCGTAAACTGTTAAAGCTTCCATAAAAGCCAAATTAAGCAATAAAGTACCTCGTATTTTACCCTCTGCATCTGGTTGACTAGCGATACCTTCTACGACTTGGCCCACATCTGTCCCCTGTCTGAAGCAACATGAAACTTAGTATTTATAATGGTTAAGGTCCTCACAACAAAAAAATGAAGAAATGGTTAATGATATAATCAAATAGACAAATGAATTATTATATATTAGTTAATTAGTGTGCTTAATTAATGTTATTTATATATTTATAATATTAATTAGTTGAATTACTTAGTATTTCATATTCCACCACTAAGATCCATCCAATTAAACTAAGAACTCCCAACCTAATTTGAGAAGGGATGATATGTGATATTACTGAACCATGAGAACTACTTCAATATCTCATTTTTATTCCCTATCCAAGTTCTTGTAAATCCATATAATATAGTTCTTGTATTTCTTTGCTCCAAAACCCAATCTTATAATTCTTCTCTCCTTCATCTTCTTTAAATGCATTCATAGGCTTGACTTCGTATTCAATCCACATATAGTCACAGACAGAAAAGGAAGGGCTTATATCGTAATCCATATGAAGAAATTTGGAATTTATACATATGTAAAGTCGGTAGTAATATAGGGAGTGAAATAATATACATGGGTAGTCTATATATAACTATTGAATATCAACTATTACATATACATGTGTTTCTTCCATAACGTAAAGCATCGTCATCTTATTTCTATTGAATGGGATCGGACCCTGGAATCATTCTTCTAAGCATACACCGAAGTTCACGTATAATATGTAGCTACTTTATCTAGCTTGACAATCGTAACCCACTTGATTTTTACTTGTCTTTATCATTATCTCACAAGGATTAAAAAGAAGAGATTCATCAAAGTGAATCATCACATATCAAGATTTGAAGACTGATTGATTCAATTGCAATTAATTCCATATTTGGTTAGTTGTTGAATAGAATGGAATGAAATAGCAATGGTTTCGCAGAACATAGTTCCTGTTGTTTCGTAATTGACGAGAAAAATAAAGGAGATGTATGACATGAGTAGGACAAAAGGGGATCTTATAAAAAATATGGAATTCCCCCATTTTTTTACAATTCCGTAGTGTAATACGTAATATAATAAATATTAATATCGTACATATATTTCTCTTGCTCTTGTTTTCTTCCTACACTATACTACATATCGTAAATAAATATATTTATATCAATCATGTTCACATATATAAGATTCATGCAGGTATCTTGAGCTATGCATGAATTAATTATTGGAATAAGATTCATGGGCTTACTTAATTTTGAATTTAAATCAATTAAAAAAAAAGCGTCTCTTTGAAATTCAAAGCATTATTTTATTATTTATTTGCTGGAAAGCTACTTAATGATGACCTTCCACGGATTCACATATATAAGCCACAAAAAAGGTTGCAAAAATCAGAGCCTAAATACCGCTTGTGAAGAATCCGAGGAACATCACATTTATACGAATCACTAAATGTACTAAAGAAAGAAGAACAACTACTAATTCATCGGCCAATATATTCCTGAAAAGTAGAAAACTAAGTGATAAAGATTTTGTGAAATCTTCTGAGACATTAATTGGTAAAAGTATTGAAGTTGGTTGAATCTGATTACCGAAAAACCCAATCCCGTTTTAGTAAGGCCTGTATAGAAATGTGCCACTACGTGAGTAAAGGTACTGCTGTAGGCCAAGCCGTAGAAGGTATCGCTAGTCAACTAGAAGAAGAGGGTAAAATACAAGGTACTTTATTGCATAGTTCGGCTTTTATGGAAGCTTTAACAAATTATGGCCTGGCCGTGGAATTAGCACTTTTATTTGTTAATCCCTTTGTGTAATCTTAGATACATGAAAATGTTAAAAATACGTACTTCTTTTATTGCTTTCTCCGTGCCTCTTACTTTTATATGTGAAAAACATAAATATTATGATTCAACTTATATGCATAAGCTAATTTTGATGATAAAATGTCTTGAATTTAGTCATAATTCATGCTTAAAAACATTATGCATAAGTAAACCAATATAAAACACATGAATTAACATGCACAAGTCAAACTTTCTTAACAATGAACACTTATAAAGCATGAAAAAATTAACAAAAACAACCTCAAATAGGTAAAACTCAGAGTTCTTAAGCTAGGACCGATCTAAAAATACCCTGAACCTGTCTAAAATGGTTCTGAATCTGTCATCTAAGGGTTTGAATCGGTATAATATATGAACAAAAGCTTATACAACCCTATAACCGAATGAGAAAATCCCTGCCTTTTTATGGATTCATGAAAACAGGATCTCTACATCTCAAAACCGGTGAAAAACTGAAAAAAAAACGGTCAAAAATAGCTTCAAACCGGTCTCGAAAAGGGTCGTATCGGTCACTGATCAAGTTCAGGTATAAATAAGCACCTAGACCCTATTACAAATCTTATCCGATCCAATTCATATCTAGATCCGATACATAACCGAAACCCATGTTTGACCCGATCCAAATAAGATATGGGTCAGAACCGATCCAAATAGGATCCAGGTCGGACCCGTCCCAAATAGGATCCGGGCCAAACCCGATCCAAACGAGATCTGGGATGGACCAGATCGAAACATGATCTGGATCCGACTCGATCCAAACGTGATCCGGGTCAAACCTGATCCAAACTGGAATCGGGATGGACCTGATCCAAATCGGATCCGGATTGGTCTCTATCCAAACAGGATCTGGGTTAGACCCGATCCAAACCAGATTCGGGTTCAACCCGATACAATAATAATCCGGGTCCAACTCGATCCAAACATGATCCAGGTCTGACCCAGTCCAAACGTGATCCGGATCAGACCCTATCCAAAATGAAAATTGGCTCGACCCGTTTTTGTCATAACTTGGTACTTAGACAATGAAATGGCAAATTTTTTCATGTTTGAAAGATAAGACTCTAGTTTCATCATTCTTTTGTACAAAAACTTTAGGATGTTGTTTTATATGCAGAAAATATAGTGAAAATAGAAAGTATGTCGAAAATGACTCTAAGCAACTTGTTTTTTGAAATATGACCATTGACACAAGACTACTATGCCAAAATTGCAGTGTTTACATATTGTATTTCTTTGTTATCAAGCATGTGAATCTCTGCCAATAGCAAAAAAGTAGACAGACCGATTTTGTAGATTGGATAAGATTAACATTGAGATCAAGTCCATTTCTAAAAATTTGTTTCTGACAAAGATGAAAGTATGAATAGATAGCTCAAAGCATGTACGTAACTTAATACGACTATCTCTTTATGATAACTCATAATCAGTTTTTAGACACTGTAATTGATTTCACCAATCATTGATCCTTGGGTGGAACACCTCTAATGCTCGGCCTTCCAAATTGCCTTTTGACTCTAATACCAACTGACCATGGGCATTTTTTAAGACCCTAGTGATGGGTCGACTTGGACCCTAAAGGTTGGTTTCAAATTTAGATTTCTGGTCCACATTTGTTGACCATGAATATCTCCTGGATGATCTAGAAATCATAGGAGGGTCCAATGATGTGTGTATTATGATTCATATCGAGCGGGTAAAGGGACTCAAACCCACATCGTTAACTTGGAAGGCCAGGATTATAGTAGGCGTCGATTCATCATTTTTAACGTCCTTAATTTAAAATGGAACATGAAACTTTGGTTTCATTCTGCTGCTTTATGGAATATAGATAGATTCAAGGATTTAGGGCACAAAGTGACATAAACGAAAAAACTTATGATGTACGATATATTATGTGGTTAATTCATTAATTAATTTTGTACGCGAAATATATGATTAAATTAGGTAGGAGAGTAGAAAAAGAAATGGTTGAATCAACATAATTCCATCTAAAGTTTCATTTTTGTTAGAGGGTACTAGGAATGTTGTACCATCTTCGATCAACACACTAAAGGGTTATGCGAGATATTCGGTCTGGAGGTAGGCAACATTTCTATTGGCAAATAGGGGGTTTCCAAGTGCATGCCCAAATACTTATAACTTCTTGGGTCGTAATTGCTAACTTATTAGGTTCAACCGGAATAGCAGTTCGGAATCTACAAACTATTCTGATTGGCAGCCAGAATTTCTTCTAATATGTTCTTGATTTTATTCAAGACATGCGCAAAACTCAAAAATGGAGAAGAATATGGACATTGGGTTCCTTTTATTGGAACTCTATTATTATTTGTTTTTGTTTCTGCTCAGGTGCGCTTCTACCTTGGAGAATCAAACAGTTACCTCATGGAGAGTTTGTTGCACCTACGAATGATATAAATACTACTGTTGCTTTAGCTTTACTCATGTCAGTGGCACATTTCTAAGCAGGCCTTATTAAAAAAGGACGGTGTTATTTTGGTAAATAGATTCAACCAACTCCAGTACTTTTACCAATTAATGTCTTAGAAGATTTCACATAACCTTTACCACTTAGTTCTCAACTTTTCAAGAATATATTGGCCGATGAATTAGTAACGGTTGTTGTTTCACACTTAGCCATGGAAGGTCATCATTGAGTAGCTTTCCATCCAAATAAATAATAAAATAATGCTTTAAATTACAAAGAGTCGCTTTTTCTTTTGAATTTATTTAAATTCAAAATTAAGTAAGCCTAATTGCAATAATTAATTCATGCGTAGCACAAGATACCTGCTTGGGGAACATGATTGATATAAATATGTTTATTTACGATATGTATGTTAGTGTAGGAAGAAAACAAGAGCCAACAAGACAAATATTTGAAAGATATTAATATTTATCATGTTATGTTTTATACTACGAAATTGTAAAAAAATGGGAGAATTCCCAATTTTTCCTAAGATCCCCTTTATCCTATTCGTGTCATACATCTCCTTTATTTTCCCAGTCAATTACGATGATTCATAATTGGGGTAACAATTGTTACTCGTTTGGGGCATGCGACGAAACAACAGGAGCTATGTTCTGCGAAACCGTTGCTATTTCATTTTATTATGTTCAACAATTTTACCAAAATTGGAATTAATTGCACTTGAATCAATCAATCATCAAATCATGATATATGAGGATTCACTTTGATGAATCTCTTTGTTTGAATCCTTGTGAGATAATGATAAAGGCAAGTAAAAATCAAGCAGGTTACGTGGGTTGAGCTAGATAGCCGTAGCTACATTTTTATACATGACAAACGTGTATGCTTAGAAGGATGTTTCCAGTGTCCGATCTCATTCAGTAGAAATAAGATGACGAAGGTTTACATTATGGAAGAAACACATGTATATGCGATAGTTGATATTCAATTGTAATATATTGACTACCCATGTATATTATTTTATTCCTCATACTACTACCGATGTAATTTGGATATAGATTCCACTTTCTCTATATGGATTACGATATAAGCTCTTTGTTTTCTAGATAGTGAATAAAAATGAGACATTGATGGAATATAAAAATGATTCAGTAATATCAAAGATCATCACTTCTTTATTGCGGTTGCGGGTTCTTAGTTTTTAGTTGTATGGATCTTAGTGATGGAATATGAAATACTAAGTAATGTAACTAATTAATATTATAAATATATACATAACATTAATTGAGTACACTACTTAAGTAATATATAATAATCTATTGGTTTATTTAATTTTTGCTGCTCTGTTATTGATGTTGGATTGGCCATATTACTTGCTTCTACTGGTAAAATATGACATGCTTCATTGCTTAGTCTTGCTTTTATGGATGCTTTAACAATTTAAGGCCTAGTCGTGGCATTAGCACTTTTATTTGCTAATCCCTTTGTGTATTCCTTGAAACGTGAAAAGGTCAAAAATACGTGCTTGCTTTATTGCTTTGGCCCTACCTCTTCCTACAATCCGAGACAGATATGCTTGGACTGCACCAACAAGTTAACTTGTTTTGACCATATCATGCATCCTTTTGAGGTATGGATTAATGTGATTGGTTTACATTATAGTAAAAAACCAAATTTGGCCAATTTGAATGTCAAAATAAGAATTAATGTAAATGTTTCATAAATACAAGTTTTTTGGGTAGTCAAACCCACTTGTTTTGGTTATAACTTTGTGCTTAGATATCGAAATGACTTATTTTTTTCTTGTTCGAAAGATATTCATCATCATTTTGGACAAAAACCTTTAGGATGCTGTTTTATATGCAAAAAATATCTTGACAATAAAAAGTATCAAAAATGGCTGTGGGCAACTTGTTTTTTGAAATTTGAAGATTGACACAAGACTACTAGAACACAATTGGGGTGTTTCCATATTGTATCTCTTTGTCAAGCATGTGAGGCTCTGTCAATAACAAAAAAGTAAAAACACCGATTTTGTAGAATGTATAAGATTATCATTGAGATCAAATCCATTTCTAAAAAGTTCTTTTTGACGAACATGAAAGTATGAATAAGCAACTTAAAGCATGTATGGAACTTAACACGAGGGTCTATCAATGATGCCTCATAATAAGCTTTTGCACCCTCTAATTGATTTCACATATCATTGATCCGAGGCTGGACCACCTCTAATGCTTGGCCATCCAAATTGGTTTTAACTACAGGTCCAACTGACCTTGGGCATTTTCTAAGCCCCTAGCGATGGGTTGACCTGTACCCTAATGGTTGGTTTCAAATCTGGATTTCTTGTCCATATTGGTTGACCATGAATGTCTCTTTGATGACCAAGAAATCTTAGGAGCATCCAATGATGTAATGATTCAAATCGAGCAGATAAAGGGACTCGAACCCGCATCGTTATCTCATTTTTTAACGTCTATAATTCAAAACCGAATATAAATCTTTAGTTTTATTTTGCTCCTTTATGGAATATGGATAGATTCCCGAATTTAGCACACAAAGTTACCTAAACAAAAAAATTTACGATGTATAATATATTACATAATTAATAACATTTCTTTATTAGTGTACTTAACTAATGTTATTTACATATTTATAATCTTAATTAGTTACATTACTTAGTATTTCATATTCCATCACTAAAATCCATACAACTAAACTTAGAACTCCTAACCTAATTTGAGAAATGATGATATTTGATATTATTGAATCATCAGAACTACTTCAATTTCTCTTTTTTATTCCCTATACAAGTTTTTGCAAATCCATATCATATAGTTATGCTATTTTTTTTGCTCCGAACCCATTCATTCAATCCTTCGCTCCTTCATCTTCTTTAAATGCCTTTATAAGCTTGATTTCATATTTAATCCACATATACAGTCACAGACAGAAAAGGAAGATCTTATATCGTAATCCATATATACAAAGTGGAATCTATATCTTTATAAAGTCGATAGTAATATGGGGCATGAAATAATATACATGGGTAGTCCGTATATAACTTTTGATTATCTACTACATATACATGTGTTACTTCCATAATGTAAACCATCGTCATCTTATTTCTTTTGAAACGGATCGAAACTTGGAATCATTCTTCTAACCATCCATTGGAGTTCACGTATAATATGTCACTATCTAGCTCGACCAATATAACCTACTTGATTTTTATCTCACATCGATTCAAATGAAGAATTCATCAAAGCAAATTATGCGAGATCAAGATTTGATGATTGATTGATCCAACTGCAATTAATTCCAATTTTTATTAATTGTTGAATAGTATGGAATGAAATAGCTACGGTTACCCATAACATAGTTCTTGCTGTTTCGTCGCATGCCCACAATGAGTAACAATTATTGCCCCAATTATGAATCATCGTAATTGACTATGAAAATAAAGGAGATGAGTGACATGAAGATGACAAAATGGGATCTTAAGAAAAATTGGGAGTTCCCCCGTTTTTTACAACAACGTATTGTAATATGTAATATAACAAATATTAATATCGTACATATATTTTTGTTGCTCTTGTTTTCTTCCTACATTATATCATACATATCATAAATAAATATATTTATATCAATCATGTTTTCTCCAGCAGGTATCTTGAGCTATGCATGAATTAATTATTGGAATAAGATTTATCTCTTTGAAATTCAAAGCATTATTTTATTATTTATTTCGATGGAAAACTACTCAATGATGACCTTCCATGGCTAAGTGTACTAAAGAAACAAGAACAACAAGCACAAAATCACCGGCCAATATATTCCTAAAAAGTCGAAAATTAGGAGATAAAGGTTTTGTGAAATCTTCTAAGGCATTAATTGGTAAAAGTACTGGAATTGGTTAAATCTATTTAGAAAGGCTTGCATAGAAGTCTGTCACTGACGTGAGTAAAGTTAAAGCAACAGTAGTATTTATTTCATTCGTTGGTATAACTACCTCCACATGAGGTAACTATATGATTCTCCAAGTTAAAAGTGCACCTGATCAGTTAGAAACAAAAACAAATAGGATCAGAGTTCCAATAAATGGAACCCAAGGACCATATTCTTCTCCATTTTGAGTTTTACTCACGTCCTGAATGAAATAAAAAACATATCAGAAGAAATTTTGGCCATCGGTCAGAATAGTTTGAGTATTTCGAACGGCTATTGCAGCTGTATCTAAGAAGATAGCACGACTCAAGAAGTTATAAGTAGTTGGGCAGGCACTCAGAAACCTCCTACTTGCCAATCGAAATGTTGGCCTACTTCCACACCGAATATCTCGCATAAGCCCTTTAGTTTGTTGAGGGAACATGGTAGCACATTCGTAGTACCCTCTCACAGAAATAGAACTTAAGAAGAAATTATTTTGATTCAACCATTTTTTTCTACTCCCCTACCAAATTTAATCATATATTCTGAGTACTAAATTAATTAATGAATTAACCACACGTAATATGTCACACATCGTAAATTTTTTTGTTTAGGTCACTTTGCGCTCTAAAGCCAGGAATCTATCCATATTCCAAAAATGCACCGATTGAAACCAAACTTTTCATGCTTGATAACAAAGAAATACAATATGTAAACACCAAAATTTTGGCATTGTAGTCTTGTGTCAATGGTCATATTTCAAAAAACAAGTTGCCTAGATTGATTTTCTACATACTTTCTATTTTCACAATATTTTTGCCTAAAAAAGCACATCCTAATGTTTTTTGTACAAAAGAATGATGAAACTAGTGTCTTATCTTTCTAACATGAAAAAAAATTGTCATTTTGATATCCAAGTACAAACTCATGTCCAAAACAAGTCGGTTTGACTAAACAAAAAACTTTTTTTTTATGATGGCGTTACTTTAATTCTGATTTTGACATTCAAATTTGCCAAATTTGTTTTTTTACTATAATTTAAACTAAACACATTAAACCATACCTCAAAAGGATGCATCATTAGAAAGAGATTGTCAAAACAAGTTTACTTGTTAATGAAGTCCAAGCATGTCTAGGATTTTAAGAGTGTTGAGTAGATATAATTTAAAGAATAGATGAGGTAGAGTCAAAGCAATAAAAGAGGAGCATATTTTTCATGTTTTCATGTTTCTATGATTGCACAAAGGGATTAGCAAATAAATGTGCTAATGCGAGGACCAGGCCCTAAATTGTTAAAGCCTCCATAAAAGCCAGATTAATCAATAAAGTAGCTCATATTTTGCCCTATGCTTCTGGTTGACTAGCGATTCCTTCTAAGGCTTGGCCGCAACTGTACCTTGACTGACCTTGGGTCAAATAGAAGCAAGTTCTGTGGCCAATCCAGCAGCAATAACAGAACCAACAGAAATTTTGGGATACATGGTAAGCTCCTCAGAACAAAAAATAAATAAATGGTTAATTATATAATCAAATAAACTAATGAATTATTATATATATCTTAATTAGTTTACTTAATTAATGTTATTTACAGATTTATAATATCATCTAGTAACATTACTTAGTATTTCATATTCCATCACTAAGATCCAGTGAACTAAACTAAGAACTCCCAACCTAATTTGAGAAGCAATGATATTTGATATTATTGTATCATCAGGACTACTTCAATATCTCATTTTTATTCCATATCCAAGCTTTTGTAAATCCTTATAATATAGTTCTTCTATTTCTTTGCTCCAAACCCATTCGTTCAATTCTTCGCTCCTTCATCTTCTTTAAACACATTCAGTCACAGACAGAAAAGGAAGAGCTTATATCATAATCCATATAGAGAAAGTTGAATCTATATCTATATAGAGTCGGTAGTAATATGGGAAATGAAATGATATACATGGGTAGTCTATATATAACTATTGAATATCTACAATCACATGTACATGTGTTTCTTTCATAATGTTAACCATCATCATCGTATTTCAATTGAATGGGATCAGACCCTGAAATCATTCATCTAAGCATACACTGGAGTTCACGTATTATATGTAGCTACGACTATCTATCTCGACTCGCGTAAACTACATGATTTTTACTTGTCTTAATCATTATCTCACATCGAATAAAAAAAAGAGATTCATCAAAGCAAACCATTCCATATCAAGATTTGGTGATTGATTGATCCAATTGCAACTAATTACAATTTTATTTAATTGTTGAACAGGATGCAATGAAATAGCAACGGTTTCACCGAACATAGCACTTGTAGTTTCGTCGCACGCCCCGAATGAGTAAGAATTGTTACCCCAATTATGAATCCTTGTAATTGACTGGGAAAATGCACGAGATGTACAACATGTATAAGGCAATAAATAGAGGATGTTAGGAAAAATTGGGAATTCCCCCCTTTTTTTACAATTCCATAGTGTAATACGTAATATAATAAATATTAATATCATACATATATTTCTCTCGCTCTTGTTTTATTCCTACACTACATCATACATATCGTAAATAAACATATTTATATCAATCATGTTCCTCAAGCCGGTATCTTGAGTTACGCATGAGTTAATTTTTGGAATAAGATTCATGGGCTTACTTAATTTTGAATTTAAATCAATTCAAAAAGAAAAAGAGATTCTTTGAAATTTGTTACTCAATGATGACCTTTCATGGCTAAGTGTACTAAAGAAACAAGAACAATAATTACTAATGCATCGGCCAATATATTCCTGAAAAGTATTGGAGTTGGTTGAATCTATTTACCGAAATAACCCAATCTCTTTTTACTAAGGCCAGCATAGAAATATGCCACTGACGTGAGTAAAGCTGAAGCAACTGCAGTATTTATATCATTCGTTGGTGCAACTAACTCCCCATGCGGTAACTGTATGATTCTCCAAGGTAAAAATGCAACTGACCAGTTAGAAACAAAAACAAATAGGAACAACGTTCCAATAAAAGGAACCAAAGGACCATAATGTTCTCCATTTTGAGTTTTGGTCACGTCTTGAATGAAATTAAGAACATACCAAAAGAAATTTTGGCCGTCGGTCAGAATAGTTTCTGCATTCCGAACGACTATAGTGGCTGAATCAAATAACACAAAAATTACGACCCTAGAAGTTATAAGTACTGAGCATGCACTTTGAAATGTCCTATTTGACAATAGAAATGTTGCATACCTCCACACCGAATATCTCCCATAAGGCCTTAGTGTGTTGATCGAACATGGTAGAACATTCGTAGTACCCTCTCACAGAAATGGAACTTAAGAAGGAATTATTTTGATTAAACAATTTCTTCTCTACTCTCCTACCTAATTTAATCATATTTTCCGGGTACTAAATTAATTAATGAATTAACCGCGCAATATATCATACATCATAAACTTTTTCCTTTAGGTCACTTTGCGCCCTAAAGCCGGGAATCTATCCATATGCCACAAAGGAGCTGAATGAAACAAAAGTTTCATGTTTGGTTTTGAATTATCGACCTTAAAAATGATGAATCGACGTCGACTATAACTCTAGCCTTCCAAGCTAACGATGCGTGTTCGAGTCCCTTCATCCGCTCGATATGAATCATAATATGTACATCATGGAATCCGCTTAGGATTTCTAGACCAACCAAGAGATATTCAAGGTCAACCAATATGGACCAGAAGTCTAAATTTGAAACCCACCTTTAGGGTCCACGTTGACCGTAAAGGCAAAAGGCAATTTGGATAAGATTGACATTGATTGTGAAATGATTGGAGGTTGTCCAGCAAAGGATCAATGATTTGTGAAATCAATTAGAGTGTTTAAAAATTCTGAGGCATCACAGAGAGACCCACGTGTTAAGTTGCATACATGCTTTAATCTGCTTATTCATACTTTCATCTTCGTCAAAAACAACTTTTTATAAATGTATTCGATGTCAATGTTAATCGTATCCATTCTACAAAATCGGTGTGTTTACTTTTTTGTTATCATCTCATGCTTGATACCAAAGAGGTACAATATGTAAACCCTCCAATTTTGGCCTAGTATTCATGTGTCAAATGTCATATTTCAAAAAGCAAGTTGCCCATACTCATTTTCGACATACTCTCTATTTTCTCTATATTTTTTGCCTAGAAAACATCCTAATCGTTTTTGTTCAAAAGAATGATCTAAACATAAAACAACTTGTTAGATGTGTAAGCACAAAGTTATAACCAAAACAAGTCGGTATGACTACCTAAACAACTTGTTTTTGAGAAAACTTGACCTTAGTTTTGATTTTGACATTCAAATTTGCGAAATTTGTTTTCTTACTACAATTTAAACTAAACGCATTAAACCATACCTCGAAAGGATGCATGATTAGAAAGATATAGTCAGAACAAGTTAACTTGTTAGTGCAGTCCAAGCATGTCTAGGGTTGTAAGAATGAAGTGTTGGGTTGATAAAATTTAAAGAAGAGAAGAGGCAACGCCAAAGCAATAAAAGAAGTACGTATTTTTCTAGTTTTCACATTTCTAGGATTAGCAGTAAAAGTGCTAATGCGACGACTAGGCCGTAAATTATTAAAGGTTCCATAAAAGCCAGATTAAGCAATAAAGTACATCGTATTTTGCGCTCTGCTTCTAGTTGACTATCGATACCGTCTATAGTTTGCCCCGCAGCAGTATCTTGACCGACTCTGGGTCCAATAGAAGCAAGTTATATGGCCAATCTAGCAGCATTCTAGAAGCAGTCCTGTTGTTATATCGCACGCCCCAAACGAGTAACAATGATTACCCCAACTATAAATCTTCGTAATTGACTGGCAAAATAAAGGAGATGTATGACATGAATAGAACAAAGGGAATTTTAGGAAAAAATTACAATTCCTCCCTTTTTTTACAATTCCGTAATCTAATGAATATTAATACCATACATATATATCTCTTGCAATTGTTTTCTTCCTACACTATATCATATCGTAAATAAATATATTTATATCAATCATGTTCCTCAAGCAGATATCTTGAGATATGCATGAATTAATTATAGCAATAAGATTCATGGGCTTACTTAATTTTGAATTTAAATCAATTCAAAAAGAAAAGGTGGTGCTTTGAAAATTAAAGCATTATTATTTATTTGGAAGGAAAGCTACTCAATGATGACCTTATGCTAAGTGTACTAAAGAAACAGGAACAACAATTACTTATTCGTTGGCCAATATATTCATGAAAAGTCGAAAACTAAGTGGTAAAGGTTTTGTGAAATCTTCTAAGACATTAAGTTGGTTGAATCTATTTAAAGAAATAACCGAACAAAAGTTTCATGTTCGGTTTTGAATTATACACGTTAAAAATTATGAATCAACGTCGACTATAAACCTAGCCTTCCAAGCTAACAATGGGGGTTCGAGTCCCTATATCCGCTCGAGATGAATCATAATACATACAGCATTGGATCCTCCTAAGATTTCAAGATCATCCAAGAGATATTCAAGGTCAACCAATATGGACCAGAAATCTAAATTTGAAACCAACCGTTGGGTCCATGTCGACCCATCACTAGTGGCTTTAAAAAATGCCAAAGGTCAGTTGGTCCTAGAGTCAAAAGGCAATTTTGGATAAGATTGACATTGATTGAAAAATGATAAGAGGTGGTCCATCAAAGGATCAATGATTTGTGAAATCAATTAGAGTGTTTAAAGACTGATTATGAGGCATCATAGAAAGACCGTCGTGTTAAGTTGCATACATCCTTTAAGTTGCCTATTCATACTTTCCTCTTCAACTTCATCTTTGTGAAAAACAACTTTTTAAAAGTGGATTTGATCTGAATGTTAATCTTATCTATTCCACAAAATAGGTGTGTTTACTTTTTTGTTATCTTCACATGCTCGATAATGAAGAGATACAATTTATAAACACCCCAATTTTGGCCTAGTAGTCTTGTGCCAATGGTCATATCTCAAAAAACATGTTGCCCAGAGTCATTTTCGACATACTCTCTATATGTTCACTATATTTTTTGCATAAAATACAACATCCAAAAGGATTTTAAAATCGGTGTGTCTACTTTTTTGTCATCTTCACATGCTTGATAATAAAGAGATACAATTTGTCTATATGTTCACTTTATTTTTATCTTATAAAACATCCGAACGGATTTTGTCCAAAAGAATAATAAATATCTTTCAAAAATGAAAAAATAAGTCATTTCGATGTCTAAGCACAAAGTTATAAACAAAGCAAGTCGGTTTGACTGCCCAAAACACTTGTTTTTAGGAAAATTTTAATTTAATTCTGATTTTGATATTCAAATTGGCCAAATTTGTTTTTTTTACTATAATTTAAACTAAACTCATTAAACCATACGTAAAAAGTAGGGATGGCAGTGGGGCGGGGCGGGGCGGGGGACAAGGTCTCCACCCCCGCCCCGCCTCAAGATTTTATCCTCCACCCCGCCTCCATCCCCGACGGGGAATGGCTTTTATCCTCCATCCCCGCCTTCATCCCCGTTTCATGTCCTCCATCCCCGGTTCAAACGGGGATGAGGTGGGGCGGGGCAGGGCAGGGCAGAGATATTGCAGGGAAAAATGGTCGGGGCGGGGATTGTGGCGGGGCGGGGAAAAGTGCACGTCCTTCCCCGCTTCCACCCCCGAACGGGGATGGATTTTAACCTTCGTCCCCTCCTCCATCCCCGGTCCAAACGGGGCAAGGCGGGGCGGGGCCCCGCTTTCCCCCGGTCCACTGCCATCCCTAGTAAAAAGCATGCATGATTAGAAGGATATGGTCAAAACATGTTAACATGTTAGTGCAGTCCAATCTTGTCTGTCTAAGATTGTAGGAGTGAAGTGTTGAGTTGATTTAATTTAAAGAAGACAAGAGGCAGGGCCAAAGCAATAAAAAAATCACGTATTTTTCAAGCTTTTACGTTTCTTGGATTACACAAAGGGATTAGCAAATAAAAGTATGCGACGACTAGACCGTAAATTGTTAAGGCTTCCATAAAAGCCAGATTAAGCAATAAATTACCTTATATTTTACCCTCTGGTTCTGGTTGACTAGCGATACCTTCAATGGCTTGGCCCGCAACAGTACCTTGACCGACTCTCTGTCCAATAAAACCAATTTCTACGGCCAATCTAGCAGCAATCTAGAAGCAGTTCTGTTGCTACATCTCCCTTCCCACACGAGTAACAATTATTACCCCATGTATCATTGTAATTGATTGGGAAAATAAAGGAGATGTATGACATGAACAGGACAAAATGGATCTTAGGAAAAGCGACTCTGAAAATTGAAACATTATTTTATTATTTATTTGGATGAAAAGCTACTCAATGATGACATCTCATGGCTAAGTGTACTGATGAAACAAGAACAATAATTACTAATTCATCGGCCAATATATTCTTGAAAAGTCAAACACTAAGTGATCAAGGTTTTTTGACATCTTCCAAAACATTAATTGGTAAAAGTATTGGAGTTGGTTGAATCTATTTACCAAAATAATTCAGTCCCCTTTTAGTAGGGCCTGCATAGAAATGCGCCACTCACATGAGTAAACCCAAAGCAACAGTACTATTTATATCATTCGTAGGAGCATCTAACTCCCCATGATGTAAATGTTTGATTCTCCAAGGTAAAAGCACACCTAACAATTTAGAAACAAAAACAAATAGGAATAGATTTACAATAAAAGGAACCCAAGGACCATATTCTTCTCCATTGTGAGTTTTGCTCACGTCTCGAATGAAATCAAGAACATATCATAAGAAATTTTGGCCATCGGTCAGAATAGTTTGTTGATTCCGAATGGCTATACCGGCTGAACCTAAGCAATTACGACCAAAGAAGTTATAAGTACTTGGGCATGCACATGGAAATCTCCTATTTGCCAATAGAAATGTTGCCTACTTCCACATTGAATATCTCGCATAACCCATTAGTGTGTTGATCGAACATGGTAGAACATTCGTAGTACCCCCTGACAAAATTGATACTTAAGAAATAATTATTTTGATTCAACCAGTTCTTTTTCTACTCTCCTACATAATTTAATCATATATTTCAGGTACTAAAATAGTTAATGAATTAACCACGTAATATATCATACATCGTAAAATTTTTCGATTAGGTCACTTCGCACCCTAAATACAAAAAGCTATCCATATTCCATAAAGGAGCCAAATGAAACCAAAGTTTCATGTTCGGTTTTGAATTATAGATGTCAAAAATGATGAATCGATGTTCAAACCAAAGCCTTTCAAGCTAACGATGTGGGTTCGAGTCCTTTTATACTTTCGATATGAATCATATTATATATCATTGGTTCCTAAAAGGATTTCTACATCATCCAAGAGATATTCAAGGTCAACCAATATGGACCAGAAATCTAAATTTGAAACCAACCTTTAGGGTCCAGGTCGACCCATCAATACTGGCTTAAAAAATGCCCAAGGTCAGTTGGTTCTGCAGTCAAAAGGCAATTTGGATAAGATTAACATTGATTGTGAAATCACTAGAGGTGGTCCAACATAGGATCAATGACTTGTCATGTGTTTAAAAACTGATTATGATAGAGAGACCCTCGTGTTAAGTTGCATACATGCTTTAAGCTGTTTATTCATACTTTCATCTTCATCTTTGGGAAAAACAACTTTTTAGAAATGGATTTGATCTCAATTTTAATCTTATCCATTCTACAAAATTGGTGTGTCAACTTTTTTGTCATCTTCACATGCTTGATAACAAAGAGATACAATTTGTCTCTATGTTCACTATATTTTTTGATATATAAAACAACATCCGAAAGGATTTTGTCTAAAAGAATAATGAATATCTTTCAAAAATGAAAAAATAAGTCGTTTCGATGTCTAAGCACAAAGTTATAACCAAAACAAGTTGGTTTGACTGCCCAAAACACATGTTTTTAGTAAGATTTTACTTGTTATGGTCAAACTAAATGCATTAAACCATACATCAAAAGCATGCATGATTAAAAAGATATAGTCAAAACTAGTTAACTTGTTAGTGCAGTCCAATCATGTTTGTCTAGGATTGTAGGAGTGAAGTGTTGAGTTGATAAAATTTAAAGAAGGCAAGAGGCAGGGCCAAAGCAATAAAAGTACGTATTTTTCATGTTTCTCAAATTACACAATGGGATTAACAATTCAAAGTGATAATGCCACGACCATGCCGTAAACTGTTAAAGCTTCCATAAAAGCCAAATTAAGCAATAAAGTACCTCGTATTTTACCCTCTGCATCTGGTTGACTAGCGATACCTTCTACGACTTGGCCCACATCTGTCCCCTGTCTGAAGCAACATGAAACTTAGTATTTATAATGGTTAAGTTCCTCACAACAAAAAAATGAAGAAATGGTTAATGATATAATCAAATAGACAAATGAATTATTATATATTAGTTAATTAGTGTGCTTAATTAATGTTATTTATATATTTATAATATTAATTAGTTGAATTACTTAGTATTTCATATTCCACCACTAAGATCCATCCAATTAAACTAAGAACTCCCAACCTAATTTGAGAAGGGATGATATGTGATATTACTGAACCATGAGAACTACTTCAATATCTCATTTTTATTCCCTATCCAAGTTCTTGTAAATCCATATAATATAGTTCTTGTATTTCTTTGCTCCAAAACCCAATCTTATAATTCTTCTCTCCTTCATCTTCTTTAAATGCATTCATAGGCTTGACTTCGTATTCAATCCACATATAGTCACAGACAGAAAAGGAAGGGCTTATATCGTAATCCATATGAAGAAATTTGGAATTTATACATATGTAAAGTCGGTAGTAATATAGGGAGTGAAATAATATACATGGGTAGTCTATATATAACTATTGAATATCAACTATTACATATACATGTGTTTCTTCCATAACGTAAAGCATCGTCATCTTATTTCTATTGAATGGGATCGGACCCTGGAATCATTCTTCTAAGCATACACCGAAGTTCACGTATAATATGTAGCTACTTTATCTAGCTTGACAATCGTAACCCACTTGATTTTTACTTGTCTTTATCATTATCTCACAAGGATTAAAAAGAAGAGATTCATCAAAGTGAATCATCACATATCAAGATTTGAAGACTGATTGATTCAATTGCAATTAATTCCATATTTGGTTAGTTGTTGAATAGAATGGAATGAAATAGCAATGGTTTCGCAGAACATAGTTCCTGTTGTTTCGTAATTGACGAGAAAAATAAAGGAGATGTATGACATGAGTAGGACAAAAGGGGATCTTATAAAAAATATGGAATTCCCCCATTTTTTTACAATTCCGTAGTGTAATACGTAATATAATAAATATTAATATCGTACATATATTTCTCTTGCTCTTGTTTTCTTCCTACACTATACTACATATCGTAAATAAATATATTTATATCAATCATGTTCACATATATAAGATTCATGCAGGTATCTTGAGCTATGCATGAATTAATTATTGGAATAAGATTCATGGGCTTACTTAATTTTGAATTTAAATCAATTAAAAAAAAAGCGTCTCTTTGAAATTCAAAGCATTATTTTATTATTTATTTGCTGGAAAGCTACTTAATGATGACCTTCCACGGATTCACATATATAAGCCACAAAAAAGGTTGCAAAAATCAGAGCCTAAATACCGCTTGTGAAGAATCCGAGGAACATCACATTTATACGAATCACTAAATGTACTAAAGAAAGAAGAACAACTACTAATTCATCGGCCAATATATTCCTGAAAAGTAGAAAACTAAGTGATAAAGATTTTGTGAAATCTTCTGAGACATTAATTGGTAAAAGTATTGAAGTTGGTTGAATCTGATTACCGAAAAACCCAATCCCGTTTTAGTAAGGCCTGTATAGAAATGTGCCACTACGTGAGTAAAGGTACTGCTGTAGGCCAAGCCGTAGAAGGTATCGCTAGTCAACTAGAAGAAGAGGGTAAAATACAAGGTACTTTATTGCATAGTTCGGCTTTTATGGAAGCTTTAACAAATTATGGCCTGGCCGTGGAATTAGCACTTTTATTTGTTAATCCCTTTGTGTAATCTTAGATACATGAAAATGTTAAAAATACGTACTTCTTTTATTGCTTTCTCCGTGCCTCTTACTTTTATATGTGAAAAACATAAATATTATGATTCAACTTATATGCATAAGCTAATTTTGATGATAAAATGTCTTGAATTTAGTCATAATTCATGCTTAAAAACATTATGCATAAGTAAACCAATATAAAACACATGAATTAACATGCACAAGTCAAACTTTCTTAACAATGAACACTTATAAAGCATGAAAAAATTAACAAAAACAACCTCAAATAGGTAAAACTCAGAGTTCTTAAGCTAGGACCGATCTAAAAATACCCTGAACCTGTCTAAAATGGTTCTGAATCTGTCATCTAAGGGTTTGAATCGGTATAATATATGAACAAAAGCTTATACAACCCTATAACCGAATGAGAAAATCCCTGCCTTTTTATGGATTCATGAAAACAGGATCTCTACATCTCAAAACCGGTGAAAAACTGAAAAAAAAACGGTCAAAAATAGCTTCAAACCGGTCTCGAAAAGGGTCGTATCGGTCACTGATCAAGTTCAGGTATAAATAAGCACCTAGACCCTATTACAAATCTTATCCGATCCAATTCATATCTAGATCCGATACATAACCGAAACCCATGTTTGACCCGATCCAAATAAGATATGGGTCAGAACCGATCCAAATAGGATCCAGGTCGGACCCGTCCCAAATAGGATCCGGGCCAAACCCGATCCAAACGAGATCTGGGATGGACCAGATCGAAACATGATCTGGATCCGACTCGATCCAAACGTGATCCGGGTCAAACCTGATCCAAACTGGAATCGGGATGGACCTGATCCAAATCGGATCCGGATTGGTCTCTATCCAAACAGGATCTGGGTTAGACCCGATCCAAACCAGATTCGGGTTCAACCCGATACAATAATAATCCGGGTCCAACTCGATCCAAACATGATCCAGGTCTGACCCAGTCCAAACGTGATCCGGATCAGACCCTATCCAAAATGAAAATTGGCTCGACCCGTTTTTGTCATAACTTGGTACTTAGACAATGAAATGGCAAATTTTTTCATGTTTGAAAGATAAGACTCTAGTTTCATCATTCTTTTGTACAAAAACTTTAGGATGTTGTTTTATATGCAGAAAATATAGTGAAAATAGAAAGTATGTCGAAAATGACTCTAAGCAACTTGTTTTTTGAAATATGACCATTGACACAAGACTACTATGCCAAAATTGCAGTGTTTACATATTGTATTTCTTTGTTATCAAGCATGTGAATCTCTGCCAATAGCAAAAAAGTAGACAGACCGATTTTGTAGATTGGATAAGATTAACATTGAGATCAAGTCCATTTCTAAAAATTTGTTTCTGACAAAGATGAAAGTATGAATAGATAGCTCAAAGCATGTACGTAACTTAATACGACTATCTCTTTATGATAACTCATAATCAGTTTTTAGACACTGTAATTGATTTCACCAATCATTGATCCTTGGGTGGAACACCTCTAATGCTCGGCCTTCCAAATTGCCTTTTGACTCTAATACCAACTGACCATGGGCATTTTTTAAGACCCTAGTGATGGGTCGACTTGGACCCTAAAGGTTGGTTTCAAATTTAGATTTCTGGTCCACATTTGTTGACCATGAATATCTCCTGGATGATCTAGAAATCATAGGAGGGTCCAATGATGTGTGTATTATGATTCATATCGAGCGGGTAAAGGGACTCAAACCCACATCGTTAACTTGGAAGGCCAGGATTATAGTAGGCGTCGATTCATCATTTTTAACGTCCTTAATTTAAAATGGAACATGAAACTTTGGTTTCATTCTGCTGCTTTATGGAATATAGATAGATTCAAGGATTTAGGGCACAAAGTGACATAAACGAAAAAACTTATGATGTACGATATATTATGTGGTTAATTCATTAATTAATTTTGTACGCGAAATATATGATTAAATTAGGTAGGAGAGTAGAAAAAGAAATGGTTGAATCAACATAATTCCATCTAAAGTTTCATTTTTGTTAGAGGGTACTAGGAATGTTGTACCATCTTCGATCAACACACTAAAGGGTTATGCGAGATATTCGGTCTGGAGGTAGGCAACATTTCTATTGGCAAATAGGGGGTTTCCAAGTGCATGCCCAAATACTTATAACTTCTTGGGTCGTAATTGCTAACTTATTAGGTTCAACCGGAATAGCAGTTCGGAATCTACAAACTATTCTGATTGGCAGCCAGAATTTCTTCTAATATGTTCTTGATTTTATTCAAGACATGCGCAAAACTCAAAAATGGAGAAGAATATGGACATTGGGTTCCTTTTATTGGAACTCTATTATTATTTGTTTTTGTTTCTGCTCAGGTGCGCTTCTACCTTGGAGAATCAAACAGTTACCTCATGGAGAGTTTGTTGCACCTACGAATGATATAAATACTACTGTTGCTTTAGCTTTACTCATGTCAGTGGCACATTTCTAAGCAGGCCTTATTAAAAAAGGACGGTGTTATTTTGGTAAATAGATTCAACCAACTCCAGTACTTTTACCAATTAATGTCTTAGAAGATTTCACATAACCTTTACCACTTAGTTCTCAACTTTTCAAGAATATATTGGCCGATGAATTAGTAACGGTTGTTGTTTCACACTTAGCCATGGAAGGTCATCATTGAGTAGCTTTCCATCCAAATAAATAATAAAATAATGCTTTAAATTACAAAGAGTCGCTTTTTCTTTTGAATTTATTTAAATTCAAAATTAAGTAAGCCTAATTGCAATAATTAATTCATGCGTAGCACAAGATACCTGCTTGGGGAACATGATTGATATAAATATGTTTATTTACGATATGTATGTTAGTGTAGGAAGAAAACAAGAGCCAACAAGACAAATATTTGAAAGATATTAATATTTATCATGTTATGTTTTATACTACGAAATTGTAAAAAAATGGGAGAATTCCCAATTTTTCCTAAGATCCCCTTTATCCTATTCGTGTCATACATCTCCTTTATTTTCCCAGTCAATTACGATGATTCATAATTGGGGTAACAATTGTTACTCGTTTGGGGCATGCGACGAAACAACAGGAGCTATGTTCTGCGAAACCGTTGCTATTTCATTTTATTATGTTCAACAATTTTACCAAAATTGGAATTAATTGCACTTGAATCAATCAATCATCAAATCATGATATATGAGGATTCACTTTGATGAATCTCTTTGTTTGAATCCTTGTGAGATAATGATAAAGGCAAGTAAAAATCAAGCAGGTTACGTGGGTTGAGCTAGATAGCCGTAGCTACATTTTTATACATGACAAACGTGTATGCTTAGAAGGATGTTTCCAGTGTCCGATCTCATTCAGTAGAAATAAGATGACGAAGGTTTACATTATGGAAGAAACACATGTATATGCGATAGTTGATATTCAATTGTAATATATTGACTACCCATGTATATTATTTTATTCCTCATACTACTACCGATGTAATTTGGATATAGATTCCACTTTCTCTATATGGATTACGATATAAGCTCTTTGTTTTCTAGATAGTGAATAAAAATGAGACATTGATGGAATATAAAAATGATTCAGTAATATCAAAGATCATCACTTCTTTATTGCGGTTGCGGGTTCTTAGTTTTTAGTTGTATGGATCTTAGTGATGGAATATGAAATACTAAGTAATGTAACTAATTAATATTATAAATATATACATAACATTAATTGAGTACACTACTTAAGTAATATATAATAATCTATTGGTTTATTTAATTTTTGCTGCTCTGTTATTGATGTTGGATTGGCCATATTACTTGCTTCTACTGGTAAAATATGACATGCTTCATTGCTTAGTCTTGCTTTTATGGATGCTTTAACAATTTAAGGCCTAGTCGTGGCATTAGCACTTTTATTTGCTAATCCCTTTGTGTATTCCTTGAAACGTGAAAAGGTCAAAAATACGTGCTTGCTTTATTGCTTTGGCCCTACCTCTTCCTACAATCCGAGACAGATATGCTTGGACTGCACCAACAAGTTAACTTGTTTTGACCATATCATGCATCCTTTTGAGGTATGGATTAATGTGATTGGTTTACATTATAGTAAAAAACCAAATTTGGCCAATTTGAATGTCAAAATAAGAATTAATGTAAATGTTTCATAAATACAAGTTTTTTGGGTAGTCAAACCCACTTGTTTTGGTTATAACTTTGTGCTTAGATATCGAAATGACTTATTTTTTTCTTGTTCGAAAGATATTCATCATCATTTTGGACAAAAACCTTTAGGATGCTGTTTTATATGCAAAAAATATCTTGACAATAAAAAGTATCAAAAATGGCTGTGGGCAACTTGTTTTTTGAAATTTGAAGATTGACACAAGACTACTAGAACACAATTGGGGTGTTTCCATATTGTATCTCTTTGTCAAGCATGTGAGGCTCTGTCAATAACAAAAAAGTAAAAACACCGATTTTGTAGAATGTATAAGATTATCATTGAGATCAAATCCATTTCTAAAAAGTTCTTTTTGACGAACATGAAAGTATGAATAAGCAACTTAAAGCATGTATGGAACTTAACACGAGGGTCTATCAATGATGCCTCATAATAAGCTTTTGCACCCTCTAATTGATTTCACATATCATTGATCCGAGGCTGGACCACCTCTAATGCTTGGCCATCCAAATTGGTTTTAACTACAGGTCCAACTGACCTTGGGCATTTTCTAAGCCCCTAGCGATGGGTTGACCTGTACCCTAATGGTTGGTTTCAAATCTGGATTTCTTGTCCATATTGGTTGACCATGAATGTCTCTTTGATGACCAAGAAATCTTAGGAGCATCCAATGATGTAATGATTCAAATCGAGCAGATAAAGGGACTCGAACCCGCATCGTTATCTCATTTTTTAACGTCTATAATTCAAAACCGAATATAAATCTTTAGTTTTATTTTGCTCCTTTATGGAATATGGATAGATTCCCGAATTTAGCACACAAAGTTACCTAAACAAAAAAATTTACGATGTATAATATATTACATAATTAATAACATTTCTTTATTAGTGTACTTAACTAATGTTATTTACATATTTATAATCTTAATTAGTTACATTACTTAGTATTTCATATTCCATCACTAAAATCCATACAACTAAACTTAGAACTCCTAACCTAATTTGAGAAATGATGATATTTGATATTATTGAATCATCAGAACTACTTCAATTTCTCTTTTTTATTCCCTATACAAGTTTTTGCAAATCCATATCATATAGTTATGCTATTTTTTTTGCTCCGAACCCATTCATTCAATCCTTCGCTCCTTCATCTTCTTTAAATGCCTTTATAAGCTTGATTTCATATTTAATCCACATATACAGTCACAGACAGAAAAGGAAGATCTTATATCGTAATCCATATATACAAAGTGGAATCTATATCTTTATAAAGTCGATAGTAATATGGGGCATGAAATAATATACATGGGTAGTCCGTATATAACTTTTGATTATCTACTACATATACATGTGTTACTTCCATAATGTAAACCATCGTCATCTTATTTCTTTTGAAACGGATCGAAACTTGGAATCATTCTTCTAACCATCCATTGGAGTTCACGTATAATATGTCACTATCTAGCTCGACCAATATAACCTACTTGATTTTTATCTCACATCGATTCAAATGAAGAATTCATCAAAGCAAATTATGCGAGATCAAGATTTGATGATTGATTGATCCAACTGCAATTAATTCCAATTTTTATTAATTGTTGAATAGTATGGAATGAAATAGCTACGGTTACCCATAACATAGTTCTTGCTGTTTCGTCGCATGCCCACAATGAGTAACAATTATTGCCCCAATTATGAATCATCGTAATTGACTATGAAAATAAAGGAGATGAGTGACATGAAGATGACAAAATGGGATCTTAAGAAAAATTGGGAGTTCCCCCGTTTTTTACAACAACGTATTGTAATATGTAATATAACAAATATTAATATCGTACATATATTTTTGTTGCTCTTGTTTTCTTCCTACATTATATCATACATATCATAAATAAATATATTTATATCAATCATGTTTTCTCCAGCAGGTATCTTGAGCTATGCATGAATTAATTATTGGAATAAGATTTATCTCTTTGAAATTCAAAGCATTATTTTATTATTTATTTCGATGGAAAACTACTCAATGATGACCTTCCATGGCTAAGTGTACTAAAGAAACAAGAACAACAAGCACAAAATCACCGGCCAATATATTCCTAAAAAGTCGAAAATTAGGAGATAAAGGTTTTGTGAAATCTTCTAAGGCATTAATTGGTAAAAGTACTGGAATTGGTTAAATCTATTTAGAAAGGCTTGCATAGAAGTCTGTCACTGACGTGAGTAAAGTTAAAGCAACAGTAGTATTTATTTCATTCGTTGGTATAACTACCTCCACATGAGGTAACTATATGATTCTCCAAGTTAAAAGTGCACCTGATCAGTTAGAAACAAAAACAAATAGGATCAGAGTTCCAATAAATGGAACCCAAGGACCATATTCTTCTCCATTTTGAGTTTTACTCACGTCCTGAATGAAATAAAAAACATATCAGAAGAAATTTTGGCCATCGGTCAGAATAGTTTGAGTATTTCGAACGGCTATTGCAGCTGTATCTAAGAAGATAGCACGACTCAAGAAGTTATAAGTAGTTGGGCAGGCACTCAGAAACCTCCTACTTGCCAATCGAAATGTTGGCCTACTTCCACACCGAATATCTCGCATAAGCCCTTTAGTTTGTTGAGGGAACATGGTAGCACATTCGTAGTACCCTCTCACAGAAATAGAACTTAAGAAGAAATTATTTTGATTCAACCATTTTTTTCTACTCCCCTACCAAATTTAATCATATATTCTGAGTACTAAATTAATTAATGAATTAACCACACGTAATATGTCACACATCGTAAATTTTTTTGTTTAGGTCACTTTGCGCTCTAAAGCCAGGAATCTATCCATATTCCAAAAATGCACCGATTGAAACCAAACTTTTCATGCTTGATAACAAAGAAATACAATATGTAAACACCAAAATTTTGGCATTGTAGTCTTGTGTCAATGGTCATATTTCAAAAAACAAGTTGCCTAGATTGATTTTCTACATACTTTCTATTTTCACAATATTTTTGCCTAAAAAAGCACATCCTAATGTTTTTTGTACAAAAGAATGATGAAACTAGTGTCTTATCTTTCTAACATGAAAAAAAATTGTCATTTTGATATCCAAGTACAAACTCATGTCCAAAACAAGTCGGTTTGACTAAACAAAAAACTTTTTTTTTATGATGGCGTTACTTTAATTCTGATTTTGACATTCAAATTTGCCAAATTTGTTTTTTTACTATAATTTAAACTAAACACATTAAACCATACCTCAAAAGGATGCATCATTAGAAAGAGATTGTCAAAACAAGTTTACTTGTTAATGAAGTCCAAGCATGTCTAGGATTTTAAGAGTGTTGAGTAGATATAATTTAAAGAATAGATGAGGTAGAGTCAAAGCAATAAAAGAGGAGCATATTTTTCATGTTTTCATGTTTCTATGATTGCACAAAGGGATTAGCAAATAAATGTGCTAATGCGAGGACCAGGCCCTAAATTGTTAAAGCCTCCATAAAAGCCAGATTAATCAATAAAGTAGCTCATATTTTGCCCTATGCTTCTGGTTGACTAGCGATTCCTTCTAAGGCTTGGCCGCAACTGTACCTTGACTGACCTTGGGTCAAATAGAAGCAAGTTCTGTGGCCAATCCAGCAGCAATAACAGAACCAACAGAAATTTTGGGATACATGGTAAGCTCCTCAGAACAAAAAATAAATAAATGGTTAATTATATAATCAAATAAACTAATGAATTATTATATATATCTTAATTAGTTTACTTAATTAATGTTATTTACAGATTTATAATATCATCTAGTAACATTACTTAGTATTTCATATTCCATCACTAAGATCCAGTGAACTAAACTAAGAACTCCCAACCTAATTTGAGAAGCAATGATATTTGATATTATTGTATCATCAGGACTACTTCAATATCTCATTTTTATTCCATATCCAAGCTTTTGTAAATCCTTATAATATAGTTCTTCTATTTCTTTGCTCCAAACCCATTCGTTCAATTCTTCGCTCCTTCATCTTCTTTAAACACATTCAGTCACAGACAGAAAAGGAAGAGCTTATATCATAATCCATATAGAGAAAGTTGAATCTATATCTATATAGAGTCGGTAGTAATATGGGAAATGAAATGATATACATGGGTAGTCTATATATAACTATTGAATATCTACAATCACATGTACATGTGTTTCTTTCATAATGTTAACCATCATCATCGTATTTCAATTGAATGGGATCAGACCCTGAAATCATTCATCTAAGCATACACTGGAGTTCACGTATTATATGTAGCTACGACTATCTATCTCGACTCGCGTAAACTACATGATTTTTACTTGTCTTAATCATTATCTCACATCGAATAAAAAAAAGAGATTCATCAAAGCAAACCATTCCATATCAAGATTTGGTGATTGATTGATCCAATTGCAACTAATTACAATTTTATTTAATTGTTGAACAGGATGCAATGAAATAGCAACGGTTTCACCGAACATAGCACTTGTAGTTTCGTCGCACGCCCCGAATGAGTAAGAATTGTTACCCCAATTATGAATCCTTGTAATTGACTGGGAAAATGCACGAGATGTACAACATGTATAAGGCAATAAATAGAGGATGTTAGGAAAAATTGGGAATTCCCCCCTTTTTTTACAATTCCATAGTGTAATACGTAATATAATAAATATTAATATCATACATATATTTCTCTCGCTCTTGTTTTATTCCTACACTACATCATACATATCGTAAATAAACATATTTATATCAATCATGTTCCTCAAGCCGGTATCTTGAGTTACGCATGAGTTAATTTTTGGAATAAGATTCATGGGCTTACTTAATTTTGAATTTAAATCAATTCAAAAAGAAAAAGAGATTCTTTGAAATTTGTTACTCAATGATGACCTTTCATGGCTAAGTGTACTAAAGAAACAAGAACAATAATTACTAATGCATCGGCCAATATATTCCTGAAAAGTATTGGAGTTGGTTGAATCTATTTACCGAAATAACCCAATCTCTTTTTACTAAGGCCAGCATAGAAATATGCCACTGACGTGAGTAAAGCTGAAGCAACTGCAGTATTTATATCATTCGTTGGTGCAACTAACTCCCCATGCGGTAACTGTATGATTCTCCAAGGTAAAAATGCAACTGACCAGTTAGAAACAAAAACAAATAGGAACAACGTTCCAATAAAAGGAACCAAAGGACCATAATGTTCTCCATTTTGAGTTTTGGTCACGTCTTGAATGAAATTAAGAACATACCAAAAGAAATTTTGGCCGTCGGTCAGAATAGTTTCTGCATTCCGAACGACTATAGTGGCTGAATCAAATAACACAAAAATTACGACCCTAGAAGTTATAAGTACTGAGCATGCACTTTGAAATGTCCTATTTGACAATAGAAATGTTGCATACCTCCACACCGAATATCTCCCATAAGGCCTTAGTGTGTTGATCGAACATGGTAGAACATTCGTAGTACCCTCTCACAGAAATGGAACTTAAGAAGGAATTATTTTGATTAAACAATTTCTTCTCTACTCTCCTACCTAATTTAATCATATTTTCCGGGTACTAAATTAATTAATGAATTAACCGCGCAATATATCATACATCATAAACTTTTTCCTTTAGGTCACTTTGCGCCCTAAAGCCGGGAATCTATCCATATGCCACAAAGGAGCTGAATGAAACAAAAGTTTCATGTTTGGTTTTGAATTATCGACCTTAAAAATGATGAATCGACGTCGACTATAACTCTAGCCTTCCAAGCTAACGATGCGTGTTCGAGTCCCTTCATCCGCTCGATATGAATCATAATATGTACATCATGGAATCCGCTTAGGATTTCTAGACCAACCAAGAGATATTCAAGGTCAACCAATATGGACCAGAAGTCTAAATTTGAAACCCACCTTTAGGGTCCACGTTGACCGTAAAGGCAAAAGGCAATTTGGATAAGATTGACATTGATTGTGAAATGATTGGAGGTTGTCCAGCAAAGGATCAATGATTTGTGAAATCAATTAGAGTGTTTAAAAATTCTGAGGCATCACAGAGAGACCCACGTGTTAAGTTGCATACATGCTTTAATCTGCTTATTCATACTTTCATCTTCGTCAAAAACAACTTTTTATAAATGTATTCGATGTCAATGTTAATCGTATCCATTCTACAAAATCGGTGTGTTTACTTTTTTGTTATCATCTCATGCTTGATACCAAAGAGGTACAATATGTAAACCCTCCAATTTTGGCCTAGTATTCATGTGTCAAATGTCATATTTCAAAAAGCAAGTTGCCCATACTCATTTTCGACATACTCTCTATTTTCTCTATATTTTTTGCCTAGAAAACATCCTAATCGTTTTTGTTCAAAAGAATGATCTAAACATAAAACAACTTGTTAGATGTGTAAGCACAAAGTTATAACCAAAACAAGTCGGTATGACTACCTAAACAACTTGTTTTTGAGAAAACTTGACCTTAGTTTTGATTTTGACATTCAAATTTGCGAAATTTGTTTTCTTACTACAATTTAAACTAAACGCATTAAACCATACCTCGAAAGGATGCATGATTAGAAAGATATAGTCAGAACAAGTTAACTTGTTAGTGCAGTCCAAGCATGTCTAGGGTTGTAAGAATGAAGTGTTGGGTTGATAAAATTTAAAGAAGAGAAGAGGCAACGCCAAAGCAATAAAAGAAGTACGTATTTTTCTAGTTTTCACATTTCTAGGATTAGCAGTAAAAGTGCTAATGCGACGACTAGGCCGTAAATTATTAAAGGTTCCATAAAAGCCAGATTAAGCAATAAAGTACATCGTATTTTGCGCTCTGCTTCTAGTTGACTATCGATACCGTCTATAGTTTGCCCCGCAGCAGTATCTTGACCGACTCTGGGTCCAATAGAAGCAAGTTATATGGCCAATCTAGCAGCATTCTAGAAGCAGTCCTGTTGTTATATCGCACGCCCCAAACGAGTAACAATGATTACCCCAACTATAAATCTTCGTAATTGACTGGCAAAATAAAGAAGATGTATGACATGAATAGAACAAAGGGAATTTTAGGAAAAAATTACAATTCCTCCCTTTTTTTACAATTCCGTAATCTAATGAATATTAATACCATACATATATATCTCTTGCAATTGTTTTCTTCCTACACTATATCATATCGTAAATAAATATATTTATATCAATCATGTTCCTCAAGCAGATATCTTGAGATATGCATGAATTAATTATAGCAATAAGATTCATGGGCTTACTTAATTTTGAATTTAAATCAATTCAAAAAGAAAAGGTGGTGCTTTGAAAATTAAAGCATTATTATTTATTTGGAAGGAAAGCTACTCAATGATGACCTTATGCTAAGTGTACTAAAGAAACAGGAACAACAATTACTTATTCGTTGGCCAATATATTCATGAAAAGTCGAAAACTAAGTGGTAAAGGTTTTGTGAAATCTTCTAAGACATTAAGTTGGTTGAATCTATTTAAAGAAATAACCGAACAAAAGTTTCATGTTCGGTTTTGAATTATACACGTTAAAAATTATGAATCAACGTCGACTATAAACCTAGCCTTCCAAGCTAACAATGGGGGTTCGAGTCCCTATATCCGCTCGAGATGAATCATAATACATACAGCATTGGATCCTCCTAAGATTTCAAGATCATCCAAGAGATATTCAAGGTCAACCAATATGGACCAGAAATCTAAATTTGAAACCAACCGTTGGGTCCATGTCGACCCATCACTAGTGGCTTTAAAAAATGCCAAAGGTCAGTTGGTCCTAGAGTCAAAAGGCAATTTTGGATAAGATTGACATTGATTGAAAAATGATAAGAGGTGGTCCATCAAAGGATCAATGATTTGTGAAATCAATTAGAGTGTTTAAAGACTGATTATGAGGCATCATAGAAAGACCGTCGTGTTAAGTTGCATACATCCTTTAAGTTGCCTATTCATACTTTCCTCTTCAACTTCATCTTTGTGAAAAACAACTTTTTAAAAGTGGATTTGATCTGAATGTTAATCTTATCTATTCCACAAAATAGGTGTGTTTACTTTTTTGTTATCTTCACATGCTCGATAATGAAGAGATACAATTTATAAACACCCCAATTTTGGCCTAGTAGTCTTGTGCCAATGGTCATATCTCAAAAAACATGTTGCCCAGAGTCATTTTCGACATACTCTCTATATGTTCACTATATTTTTTGCATAAAATACAACATCCAAAAGGATTTTAAAATCGGTGTGTCTACTTTTTTGTCATCTTCACATGCTTGATAATAAAGAGATACAATTTGTCTATATGTTCACTTTATTTTTATCTTATAAAACATCCGAACGGATTTTGTCCAAAAGAATAATAAATATCTTTCAAAAATGAAAAAATAAGTCATTTCGATGTCTAAGCACAAAGTTATAAACAAAGCAAGTCGGTTTGACTGCCCAAAACACTTGTTTTTAGGAAAATTTTAATTTAATTCTGAATTTGATATTCAAATTGGCCAAATTTGTTTTTTTTACTATAATTTAAACTAAACTCATTAAACCATACGTAAAAGTAGGGATGGCAGTGGGGCGGGGCGGGGCGGGGGACAAGGTCTCCACCCCCGCCCCGCCTCAAGATTTTATCCTCCACCCCGCCTCCATCCCCGACGGGGAATGGCTTTTATCCTCCATCCCCGCCTTCATCCCCGTTTCATGTCCTCCATCCCCGGTTCAAACGGGGATGAGGTGGGGCGGGGCAGGGCAGGGCAGAGATATTGCAGGGAAAAATGGTCGGGGCGGGGATTGTGGCGGGGCGGGGAAAAGTGCACGTCCTTCCCCGCTTCCACCCCCGAACGGGGATGGATTTTAACCTTCGTCCCCTCCTCCATCCCCGGTCCAAACGGGGCAAGGCGGGGCGGGGCCCCGCTTTCCCCCGGTCCACTGCCATCCCTAGTAAAAAGCATGCATGATTAGAAGGATATGGTCAAAACATGTTAACATGTTAGTGCAGTCCAATCTTGTCTGTCTAAGATTGTAGGAGTGAAGTGTTGAGTTGATTTAATTTAAAGAAGACAAGAGGCAGGGCCAAAGCAATAAAAAAATCACGTATTTTTCAAGCTTTTACGTTTCTTGGATTACACAAAGGGATTAGCAAATAAAAGTATGCGACGACTAGACCGTAAATTGTTAAGGCTTCCATAAAAGCCAGATTAAGCAATAAATTACCTTATATTTTACCCTCTGGTTCTGGTTGACTAGCGATACCTTCAATGGCTTGGCCCGCAACAGTACCTTGACCGACTCTCTGTCCAATAAAACCAATTTCTACGGCCAATCTAGCAGCAATCTAGAAGCAGTTCTGTTGCTACATCTCCCTTCCCACACGAGTAACAATTATTACCCCATGTATCATTGTAATTGATTGGGAAAATAAAGGAGATGTATGACATGAACAGGACAAAATGGATCTTAGGAAAAGCGACTCTGAAAATTGAAACATTATTTTATTATTTATTTGGATGAAAAGCTACTCAATGATGACATCTCATGGCTAAGTGTACTGATGAAACAAGAACAATAATTACTAATTCATCGGCCAATATATTCTTGAAAAGTCAAACACTAAGTGATCAAGGTTTTTTGACATCTTCCAAAACATTAATTGGTAAAAGTATTGGAGTTGGTTGAATCTATTTACCAAAATAATTCAGTCCCCTTTTAGTAGGGCCTGCATAGAAATGCGCCACTCACATGAGTAAACCCAAAGCAACAGTACTATTTATATCATTCGTAGGAGCATCTAACTCCCCATGATGTAAATGTTTGATTCTCCAAGGTAAAAGCACACCTAACCATTTAGAAACAAAAACAAATAGGAATAGATTTACAATAAAAGGAACCCAAGGACCATATTCTTCTCCATTGTGAGTTTTGCTCACGTCTCGAATGAAATCAAGAACATATCATAAGAAATTTTGGCCATCGGTCAGAATAGTTTGTTGATTCCGAATGGCTATACCGGCTGAACCTAAGCAATTACGACCAAAGAAGTTATAAGTACTTGGGCATGCACATGGAAATCTCCTATTTGCCAATAGAAATGTTGCCTACTTCCACATTGAATATCTCGCATAACCCATTAGTGTGTTGATCGAACATGGTAGAACATTCGTAGTACCCCCTGACAAAATTGATACTTAAGAAATAATTATTTTGATTCAACCAGTTCTTTTTCTACTCTCCTACATAATTTAATCATATATTTCAGGTACTAAAATAGTTAATGAATTAACCACGTAATATATCATACATCGTAAAATTTTTCGATTAGGTCACTTCGCACCCTAAATACAAGAAGCTATCCATATTCCATAAAGGAGCCAAATGAAACCAAAGTTTCATGTTCGGTTTTGAATTATAGATGTCAAAAATGATGAATCGATGTTCAAACCAAAGCCTTTCAAGCTAACGATGTGGGTTCGAGTCCTTTTATACTTTCGATATGAATCATATTATATATCATTGGTTCCTAAAAGGATTTCTACATCATCCAAGAGATATTCAAGGTCAACCAATATGGACCAGAAATCTAAATTTGAAACCAACCTTTAGGGTCCAGGTCGACCCATCAATACTGGCTTAAAAAATGCCCAAGGTCAGTTGGTTCTGCAGTCAAAAGGCAATTTGGATAAGATTAACATTGATTGTGAAATCACTAGAGGTGGTCCAACATAGGATCAATGACTTGTCATGTGTTTAAAAACTGATTATGATAGAGAGACCCTCGTGTTAAGTTGCATACATGCTTTAAGCTGTTTATTCATACTTTCATCTTCATCTTTGGGAAAAACAACTTTTTAGAAATGGATTTGATCTCAATTTTAATCTTATCCATTCTACAAAATTGGTGTGTCAACTTTTTTGTCATCTTCACATGCTTGATAACAAAGAGATACAATTTGTCTCTATGTTCACTATATTTTTTGATATATAAAACAACATCCGAAAGGATTTTGTCTAAAAGAATAATGAATATCTTTCAAAAATGAAAAAATAAGTCGTTTCGATGTCTAAGCACAAAGTTATAACCAAAACAAGTTGGTTTGACTGCCCAAAACACATGTTTTTAGTAAGATTTTACTTGTTATGGTCAAACTAAATGCATTAAACCATACATCAAAAGCATGCATGATTAAAAAGATATAGTCAAAACTAGTTAACTTGTTAGTGCAGTCCAATCATGTTTGTCTAGGATTGTAGGAGTGAAGTGTTGAGTTGATAAAATTTAAAGAAGGCAAGAGGCAGGGCCAAAGCAATAAAAGTACGTATTTTTCATGTTTCTCAAATTACACAATGGGATTAACAATTCAAAGTGATAATGCCACGACCATGCCGTAAACTGTTAAAGCTTCCATAAAAGCCAAATTAAGCAATAAAGTACCTCGTATTTTACCCTCTGCATCTGGTTGACTAGCGATACCTTCTACGACTTGGCCCACATCTGTCCCCTGTCTGAAGCAACATGAAACTTAGTATTTATAATGGTTAAGGTCCTCACAACAAAAAAATGAAGAAATGGTTAATGATATAATCAAATAGACAAATGAATTATTATATATTAGTTAATTAGTGTGCTTAATTAATGTTATTTATATATTTATAATATTAATTAGTTGAATTACTTAGTATTTCATATTCCACAACTAAGATCCATCCAATTAAACTAAGAACTCCCAACCTAATTTGAGAAGGGATGATATGTGATATTACTGAACCATGAGAACTACTTCAATATCTCATTTTTATTCCCTATCCAAGTTCTTGTAAATCCATATAATATAGTTCTTGTATTTCTTTGCTCCAAAACCCAATCTTATAATTCTTCTCTCCATCTTCTTTAAATGCATTCATAGGCTTGACTTCGTATTCAATCCACATATAGTCACAGACAGAAAAGGAAGGGCTTATATCGTAATCCATATGAAGAAATTTGGAATTTATACATATGTAAAGTCGGTAGTAATATAGGGAGTGAAATAATATACATGGGTAGTCTATATATAACTATTGAATATCAACTATTACATATACATGTGTTTCTTCCATAACGTAAAGCATCGTCATCTTATTTCTATTGAATGGGATCGGACCCTGGAATCATTCTTCTAAGCATACACCGAAGTTCACGTATAATATGTAGCTACTTTATCTAGCTTGACAATCGTAACCCACTTGATTTTTACTTGTCTTTATCATTATCTCACAAGGATTAAAAAGAAGAGATTCATCAAAGTGAATCATCACATATCAAGATTTGAAGACTGATTGATTCAATTGCAATTAATTCCATATTTGGTTAGTTGTTGAATAGAATGGAATGAAATAGCAATGGTTTCGCAGAACATAGTTCCTGTTGTTTCGTAATTGACGAGAAAAATAAAGGAGATGTATGACATGAGTAGGACAAAAGGGGATCTTATAAAAAATATGGAATTCCCCCATTTTTTTACAATTCCGTAGTGTAATACGTAATATAATAAATATTAATATCGTACATATATTTCTCTTGCTCTTGTTTTCTTCCTACACTATACTACATATCGTAAATAAATATATTTATATCAATCATGTTCACATATATAAGATTCATGCAGGTATCTTGAGCTATGCATGAATTAATTATTGGAATAAGATTCATGGGCTTACTTAATTTTGAATTTAAATCAATTAAAAAAAAAGCGTCTCTTTGAAATTCAAAGCATTATTTTATTATTTATTTGCTGGAAAGCTACTTAATGATGACCTTCCACGGATTCACATATATAAGCCACAAAAAAGGTTGCAAAAATCAGAGCCTAAATACCGCTTGTGAAGAATCCGAGGAACATCACATTTATACGAATCACTAAATGTACTAAAGAAAGAAGAACAACTACTAATTCATCGGCCAATATATTCCTGAAAAGTAGAAAACTAAGTGATAAAGATTTTGTGAAATCTTCTGAGACATTAATTGGTAAAAGTATTGAAGTTGGTTGAATTGATTACCGAAAAACCCAATCCCGTTTTAGTAAGGCCTGTATAGAAATATGCCACTACGTGAGTAAAGGTACTGCTGTAGGCCAAGCCGTAGAAGGTATCGCTAGTCAACTAGAAGAAGAGGGTAAAATACAAGGTACTTTATTGCATAGTTCGGCTTTTATGGAAGCTTTAACAAATTATGGCCTGGCCGTGGAATTAGCACTTTTATTTGTTAATCCCTTTGTGTAATCTTAGATACATGAAAATGTTAAAAATACGTACTTCTTTTATTGCTTTCTCCGTGCCTCTTACTTTTATATGTGAAAAACATAAATATTATGATTCAACTTATATGCATAAGCTAATTTTGATGATAAAATGTCTTGAATTTAGTCATAATTCATGCTTAAAAACATTATGCATAAGTAAACCAATATAAAACACATGAATTAACATGCACAAGTCAAACTTTCTTAACAATGAACACTTATAAAGCATGAAAAAATTAACAAAAACAACCTCAAATAGGTAAAACTCAGAGTTCTTAAGCTAGGACCGATCTAAAAATACCCTGAACCTGTCTAAAATGGTTCTGAATCTGTCATCTAAGGGTTTGAATCGGTATAATATATGAACAAAAGCTTATACAACCCTATAACCGAATGAGAAAATCCCTGCCTTTTTATGGATTCATGAAAACAGGATCTCTACATCTCAAAACCGGTGAAAAACTGAAAAAAAAACGGTCAAAAATAGCTTCAAACCGGTCTCGAAAAGGGTCGTATCGGTCACTGATCAAGTTCAGGTATAAATAAGCACCTAGACCCTATTACAAATCTTATCCGATCCAATTCATATCTAGATCCGATACATAACCGAAACCCATGTTTGACCCGATCCAAATAAGATATGGGTCAGAACCGATCCAAATAGGATCCAGGTCGGACCCGTCCCAAATAGGATCTGGGCCAAACCCGATCCAAACGAGATCTGGGATGGACCAGATCGAAACATGATCTGGATCCGACTCGATCCAAACGTGATCCGGGTCAAACCTGATCCAAACTGGAATCGGGATGGACCTGATCCAAATCGGATCCGGATTGGTCTCTATCCAAACAGGATCTGGGTTAGACCCGATCCAAACCAGATTCGGGTTCAACCCGATACAATAATAATCCGGGTCCAACTCGATCCAAACATGATCCAGGTCTGACCCAGTCCAAACGTGATCCGGATCAGACCCTATCCAAAATGAAAATTGGCTCGACCCGTTTTTGTCATAACTTGGTACTTAGACAATGAAATGGCAAATTTTTTCATGTTTGAAAGATAAGACTCTAGTTTCATCATTCTTTTGTACAAAAACTTTAGGATGTTGTTTTATATGCAGAAAATATAGTGAAAATAGAAAGTATGTCGAAAATGACTCTAAGCAACTTGTTTTTTGAAATATGACCATTGACACAAGACTACTATGCCAAAATTGCAGTGTTTACATATTGTATTTCTTTGTTATCAAGCATGTGAATCTCTGCCAATAGCAAAAAAGTAGACAGACCGATTTTGTAGATTGGATAAGATTAACATTGAGATCAAGTCCATTTCTAAAAATTTGTTTCTGACAAAGATGAAAGTATGAATAGATAGCTCAAAGCATGTACGTAACTTAATACGACTATCTCTTTATGATAACTCATAATCAGTTTTTAGACACTGTAATTGATTTCACCAATCATTGATCCTTGGGTGGAACACCTCTAATGCTCGGCCTTCCAAATTGCCTTTTGACTCTAATACCAACTGACCATGGGCATTTTTTAAGACCCTAGTGATGGGTCGACTTGGACCCTAAAGGTTGGTTTCAAATTTAGATTTCTGGTCCACATTTGTTGACCATGAATATCTCCTGGATGATCTAGAAATCATAGGAGGGTCCAATGATGTGTGTATTATGATTCATATCGAGCGGGTAAAGGGACTCAAACCCACATCGTTAACTTGGAAGGCCAGGATTATAGTAGGCGTCGATTCATCATTTTTAACGTCCTTAATTTAAAATGGAACATGAAACTTTGGTTTCATTCTGCTGCTTTATGGAATATAGATAGATTCAAGGATTTAGGGCACAAAGTGACATAAACGAAAAAACTTATGATGTACGATATATTATGTGGTTAATTCATTAATTAATTTTGTACGCGAAATATATGATTAAATTAGGTAGGAGAGTAGAAAAAGAAATGGTTGAATCAACATAATTCCATCTAAAGTTTCATTTTTGTTAGAGGGTACTAGGAATGTTGTACCATCTTCGATCAACACACTAAAGGGTTATGCGAGATATTCGGTCTGGAGGTAGGCAACATTTCTATTGGCAAATAGGGGGTTTCCAAGTGCATGCCCAAATACTTATAACTTCTTGGGTCGTAATTGCTAACTTATTAGGTTCAACCGGAATAGCAGTTCGGAATCTACAAACTATTCTGATTGGCAGCCAGAATTTCTTCTAATATGTTCTTGATTTTATTCAAGACATGCGCAAAACTCAAAAATGGAGAAGAATATGGACATTGGGTTCCTTTTATTGGAACTCTATTATTATTTGTTTTTGTTTCTGCTCAGGTGCGCTTCTACCTTGGAGAATCAAACAGTTACCTCATGGAGAGTTTGTTGCACCTACGAATGATATAAATACTACTGTTGCTTTAGCTTTACTCATGTCAGTGGCACATTTCTAAGCAGGCCTTATTAAAAAAGGACGGTGTTATTTTGGTAAATAGATTCAACCAACTCCAGTACTTTTACCAATTAATGTCTTAGAAGATTTCACATAACCTTTACCACTTAGTTCTCAACTTTTCAAGAATATATTGGCCGATGAATTAGTAACGGTTGTTGTTTCACACTTAGCCATGGAAGGTCATCATTGAGTAGCTTTCCATCCAAATAAATAATAAAATAATGCTTTAAATTACAAAGAGTCGCTTTTTCTTTTGAATTTATTTAAATTCAAAATTAAGTAAGCCTAATTGCAATAATTAATTCATGCGTAGCACAAGATACCTGCTTGGGGAACATGATTGATATAAATATGTTTATTTACGATATGTATGTTAGTGTAGGAAGAAAACAAGAGCCAACAAGACAAATATTTGAAAGATATTAATATTTATCATGTTATGTTTTATACTACGAAATTGTAAAAAAATGGGAGAATTCCCAATTTTTCCTAAGATCCCCTTTATCCTATTCGTGTCATACATCTCCTTTATTTTCCCAGTCAATTACGATGATTCATAATTGGGGTAACAATTGTTACTCGTTTGGGGCATGCGACGAAACAACAGGAGCTATGTTCTGCGAAACCGTTGCTATTTCATTTTATTATGTTCAACAATTTTACCAAAATTGGAATTAATTGCACTTGAATCAATCAATCATCAAATCATGATATATGAGGATTCACTTTGATGAATCTCTTTGTTTGAATCCTTGTGAGATAATGATAAAGGCAAGTAAAAATCAAGCAGGTTACGTGGGTTGAGCTAGATAGCCGTAGCTACATTTTTATACATGACAAACGTGTATGCTTAGAAGGATGTTTCCAGTGTCCGATCTCATTCAGTAGAAATAAGATGACGAAGGTTTACATTATGGAAGAAACACATGTATATGCGATAGTTGATATTCAATTGTAATATATTGACTACCCATGTATATTATTTTATTCCTCATACTACTACCGATGTAATTTGGATATAGATTCCACTTTCTCTATATGGATTACGATATAAGCTCTTTGTTTTCTAGATAGTGAATAAAAATGAGACATTGATGGAATATAAAAATGATTCAGTAATATCAAAGATCATCACTTCTTTATTGCGGTTGCGGGTTCTTAGTTTTTAGTTGTATGGATCTTAGTGATGGAATATGAAATACTAAGTAATGTAACTAATTAATATTATAAATATATACATAACATTAATTGAGTACACTACTTAAGTAATATATAATAATCTATTGGTTTATTTAATTTTTGCTGCTCTGTTATTGATGTTGGATTGGCCATATTACTTGCTTCTACTGGTAAAATATGACATGCTTCATTGCTTAGTCTTGCTTTTATGGATGCTTTAACAATTTAAGGCCTAGTCGTGGCATTAGCACTTTTATTTGCTAATCCCTTTGTGTATTCCTTGAAACGTGAAAAGGTCAAAAATACGTGCTTGCTTTATTGCTTTGGCCCTACCTCTTCCTACAATCCGAGACAGATATGCTTGGACTGCACCAACAAGTTAACTTGTTTTGACCATATCATGCATCCTTTTGAGGTATGGATTAATGTGATTGGTTTACATTATAGTAAAAAACCAAATTTGGCCAATTTGAATGTCAAAATAAGAATTAATGTAAATGTTTCCTAAATACAAGTTTTTTGGGTAGTCAAACCCACTTGTTTTGGTTATAACTTTGTGCTTAGATATCGAAATGACTTATTTTTTTCTTGTTCGAAAGATATTCATCATCATTTTGGACAAAAACCTTTAGGATGCTGTTTTATATGCAAAAAATATCTTGACAATAAAAAGTATCAAAAATGGCTGTGGGCAACTTGTTTTTTGAAATTTGAAGATTGACACAAACACAATTGGGGTGTTTCCATATTGTATCTCTTTGTCAAGCATGTGAGGCTCTGTCAATAACAAAAAAGTAAAAACACCGATTTTGTAGAATGTATAAGATTATCATTGAGATCAAATCCATTTCTAAAAAGTTCTTTTTGACGAACATGAAAGTATGAATAAGCAGCTTAAAGCATGTATGGAACTTAACACGAGGGTCTATCAATGATGCCTCATAATAAGCTTTTGCACCCTCTAATTGATTTCACATATCATTGATCCGAGGCTGGACCACCTCTAATGCTTGGCCATCCAAATTGGTTTTAACTACAGGTCCAACTGACCTTGGGCATTTTCTAAGCCCCTAGCGATGGGTTGACCTGTACCCTAATGGTTGGTTTCAAATCTGGATTTCTTGTCCATATTGGTTGACCATGAATGTCTCTTTGATGACCAAGAAATCTTAGGAGCATCCAATGATGTAATGATTCAAATCGAGCAGATAAAGGGACTCGAACCCGCATCGTTATCTCATTTTTTAACGTCTATAATTCAAAACCGAATATAAATCTTTAGTTTTATTTTGCTCCTTTATGGAATATGGATAGATTCCCGAATTTAGCACACAAAGTTACCTAAACAAAAAAATTTACGATGTATAATATATTACATAATTAATAACATTTCTTTATTAGTGTACTTAACTAATGTTATTTACATATTTATAATCTTAATTAGTTACATTACTTAGTATTTCATATTCCATCACTAAAATCCATACAACTAAACTTAGAACTCCTAACCTAATTTGAGAAATGATGATATTTGATATTATTGAATCATCAGAACTACTTCAATTTCTCTTTTTTATTCCCTATACAAGTTTTTGCAAATCCATATCATATAGTTATGCTATTTTTTTTGCTCCGAACCCATTCATTCAATCCTTCGCTCCTTCATCTTCTTTAAATGCCTTTATAAGCTTGATTTCATATTTAATCCACATATACAGTCACAGACAGAAAAGGAAGATCTTATATCGTAATCCATATATACAAAGTGGAATCTATATCTTTATAAAGTCGATAGTAATATGGGGCATGAAATAATATACATGGGTAGTCCGTATATAACTTTTGATTATCTACTACATATACATGTGTTACTTCCATAATGTAAACCATCGTCATCTTATTTCTTTTGAAACGGATCGAAACTTGGAATCATTCTTCTAACCATCCATTGGAGTTCACGTATAATATGTCACTATCTAGCTCGACCAATATAACCTACTTGATTTTTATCTCACATCGATTCAAATGAAGAATTCATCAAAGCAAATTATGCCAGATCAAGATTTGATGATTGATTGATCCAACTGCAATTAATTCCAATTTTTATTAATTGTTGAATAGTATGGAATGAAATAGCTACGGTTACCCATAACATAGTTCTTGCTGTTTCGTCGCATGCCCACAATGAGTAACAATTATTACCCCAATTATGAATCATCGTAATTGACTATGAAAATAAAGGAGATGAGTGACATGAAGATGACAAAATGGGATCTTAAGAAAAATTGGGAGTTCCCCCGTTTTTTACAACAACGTATTGTAATATGTAATATAACAAATATTAATATCGTACATATATTTTTGTTGCTCTTGTTTTCTTCCTACATTATATCATACATATCATAAATAAATATATTTATATCAATCATGTTTTCTCCAGCAGGTATCTTGAGCTATGCATGAATTAATTATTGGAATAAGATTTATCTCTTTGAAATTCAAAGCATTATTTTATTATTTATTTCGATGGAAAACTACTCAATGATGACCTTCCATGGCTAAGTGTACTAAAGAAACAAGAACAACAAGCACAAAATCACCGGCCAATATATTCCTAAAAAGTCGAAAATTAGGAGATAAAGGTTTTGTGAAATCTTCTAAGGCATTAATTGGTAAAAGTACTGGAATTGGTTAAATCTATTTAGAAAGGCTTGCATAGAAGTCTGTCACTGACGTGAGTAAAGTTAAAGCAACAGTAGTATTTATTTCATTCGTTGGTATAACTACCTCCACATGAGGTAACTATATGATTCTCCAAGTTAAAAGTGCACCTGATCAGTTAGAAACAAAAACAAATAGGATCAGAGTTCCAATAAATGGAACCCAAGGACCATATTCTTCTCCATTTTGAGTTTTACTCACGTCCTGAATGAAATAAAAAACATATCAGAAGAAATTTTGGCCATCGGTCAGAATAGTTTGAGTATTTCGAACGGCTATTGCAGCTGTATCTAAGAAGATAGCACGACTCAAGAAGTTATAAGTAGTTGGGCAGGCACTCAGAAACCTCCTACTTGCCAATCGAAATGTTGGCCTACTTCCACACCGAATATCTCGCATAAGCCCTTTAGTTTGTTGAGGGAACATGGTAGCACATTCGTAGTACCCTCTCACAGAAATAGAACTTAAGAAGAAATTATTTTGATTCAACCATTTTTTTCTACTCTCCTACCAAATTTAATCATATATTCTGAGTACTAAATTAATTAATGAATTAACCACACGTAATATGTCACACATCGTAAATTTTTTTGTTTAGGTCACTTTGCGCTCTAAAGCCAGGAATCTATCCATATTCCAAAAATGCACCGATTGAAACCAAACTTTTCATGCTTGATAACAAAGAAATACAATATGTAAACACCCCAATTTTGGCATTGTAGTCTTGTGTCAATGGTCATATTTCAAAAAACAAGTTGCCTAGATTGATTTTCTACATACTTTCTATTTTCACAATATTTTTGCCTAAAAAAGCACATCCTAATGTTTTTTGTACAAAAGAATGATGAAACTAGTGTCTTATCTTTCTAACATGAAAAAAATTGTCATTTTGATATCCAAGTACAAACTCATGTTCAAAACAAGTCGGTTTGACTAAACAAAAAACTTTTTTTTTTATGATGGCGTTACTTTAATTCTGATTTTGACATTCAAATTTGCCAAATTTGTTTTTTTACTATAATTTAAACTAAACACATTAAACCATACCTCAAAAGGATGCATCATTAGAAAGAGATTGTCAAAACAAGTTTACTTGTTAATGAAGTCCAAGCATGTCTAGGATTTTAGGAGTGTTGAGTAGATATAATTTAAAGAATAGATGAGGTAGAGTCAAAGCAATAAAAGAGGAGCATATTTTTCATGTTTTCATGTTTCTATGATTGCACAAAGGGATTAGCAAATAAATGTGCTAATGCGAGGACCAGGCCCTAAATTGTTAAAGCCTCCATAAAAGCCAGATTAATCAATAAAGTAGCTCATATTTTGCCCTATGCTTCTGGTTGACTAGCGATTCCTTCTAAGGCTTGGCCGCAACTGTACCTTGACTGACCTTGGGTCAAATAGAAGCAAGTTCTGTGGCCAATCCAGCAGCAATAACAGAACCAACAGAAATTTTGGGATACATGGTAAGCTCCTCAGAACAAAAAATAAATAAATGGTTAATTATATAATCAAATAAACTAATGAATTATTATATATATCTTAATTAGTTTACTTAATTAATGTTATTTACAGATTTATAATATCATCTAGTAACATTACTTAGTATTTCATATTCCATCACTAAGATCCAGTGAACTAAACTAAGAACTCCCAACCTAATTTGAGAAGCAATGATATTTGATATTATTGTATCATCAGGACTACTTCAATATCTCATTTTTATTCCATATCCAAGCTTTTGTAAATCCTTATAATATAGTTCTTCTATTTCTTTGCTCCAAACCCATTCGTTCAATTCTTCGCTCCTTCATCTTCTTTAAACACATTCAGTCACAGACAGAAAAGGAAGAGCTTATATCATAATCCATATAGAGAAAGTTGAATCTATATCTATATAGAGTCGGTAGTAATATGGGAAATGAAATGATATACATGGGTAGTCTATATATAACTATTGAAAATCTACAATCACATGTACATGTGTTTCTTTCATAATGTTAACCATCATCATCGTATTTCAATTGAATGGGATCAGACCCTGAAATCATTCATCTAAGCATACACTGGAGTTCACGTATTATATGTAGCTACGACTATCTATCTCGACTCGCGTAAACTACATGATTTTTACTTGTCTTAATCATTATCTCACATCGAATAAAAAAAAGAGATCCATCAAAGCAAACCATTCCATATCAAGATTTGGTGATTGATTGATCCAATTGCAACTAATTACAATTTTATTTAATTGTTGAACAGGATGCAATGAAATAGCAACGGTTTCACCGAACATAGCACTTGTAGTTTCGTCGCACGCCCCGAATGAGTAAGAATTGTTACCCCAATTATGAATCCTTGTAATTGACTGGGAAAATGCACGAGATGTACAACATGTATAAGGCAATAAATAGAGGATGTTAGGAAAAATTGGGAATTCCACCCTTTTTTTACAATTCCATAGTGTAATACGTAATATAATAAATATTAATATCATACATATATTTCTCTCGCTCTTGTTTTATTCCTACACTACATCATACATATCGTAAATAAACATATTTATATCAATCATGTTCCTCAAGCCGGTATCTTGAGTTACGCATGAGTTAATTTTTGGAATAAGATTCATGGGCTTACTTAATTTTGAATTTAAATCAATTCAAAAAGAAAAAGAGATTCTTTGAAATTTGTTACTCAATGATGACCTTTCATGGCTAAGTGTACTAAAGAAACAAGAACAATAATTACTAATGCATCGGCCAATATATTCCTGAAAAGTATTGGAGTTGGTTGAATCTATTTACCGAAATAACCCAATCTCTTTTTACTAAGGCCAGCATAGAAATATGCCACTGACGTGAGTAAAGCTGAAGCAACTGCAGTATTTATATCATTCGTTGGTGCAACTAACTCCCCATGCGGTAACTGTATGATTCTCCAAGGTAAAAATGCAACTGACCAGTTAGAAACAAAAACAAATAGGAACAACGTTCCAATAAAAGGAACCAAAGGACCATAATGTTCTCCATTTTGAGTTTTGGTCACGTCTTGAATGAAATTAAGAACATACCAAAAGAAATTTTGGCCGTCGGTCAGAATAGTTTCTGCATTCCGAACGACTATAGTGGCTGAATCAAATAACACAAAAATTATGACCCTAGAAGTTATAAGTACTGAGCATGCACTTTGAAATGTCCTATTTGACAATAGAAATGTTGCATACCTCCACACCGAATATCTCCCATAAGGCCTTAGTGTGTTGATCGAACATGGTAGAACATTCGTAGTACCCTCTCACAGAAATGGAACTTAAGAAGGAATTATTTTGATTAAACAATTTCTTCTCTACTCTCCTACCTAATTTAATCATATTTTCCGGGTACTAAATTAATTAATGAATTAACCGCGCAATATATCATACATAATAAACTTTTTCCTTTAGGTCACTTTGCGCTCTAAAGCCGGGAATCTATCCATATGCCACAAAGGAGCTGAATGAAACAAAAGTTTCATGTTTGGTTTTGAATTATCGACCTTAAAAATGATGAATCGACGTCGACTATAACTCTAGCCTTCCAAGCTAACGATGCGTGTTCGAGTCCCTTCATCCGCTCGATATGAATCATAATATGTACATCATGGAATCCGCTTAGGATTTCTAGACCAACCAAGAGATATTCAAGGTCAACCAATATGGACCAGAAGTCTAAATTTGAAACCCACCTTTAGGGTCCAGGTGGACCGTAAAGGCAAAAGGCAATTTGGATAAGATTGACATTGATTGTGAAATGATTGGAGGTTGTCCAGCAAAGGATCAATGATTTGTGAAATCAATTAGAGTGTTTAAAAATTCTGAGGCATCACAGAGAGACCCACGTGTTAAGTTGCATACATGCTTTAATCTGCTTATTCATACTTTCATCTTCGTCAAAAACAACTTTTTATAAATGTATTCGATGTCAATGTTAATCGTATCCATTCTACAAAATCGGTGTGTTTACTTTTTTGTTATCATCTCATGCTTGATAGCAAAGAGGTACAATATGTAAACCCTCCAATTTTGGCCTAGTATTCATGTGTCAAATGTCATATTTCAAAAAGCAAGTTGCCCATACTCATTTTCGACATACTCTCTATTTTCTCTATATTTTTTGCCTAGAAAACATCCTAATCGTTTTTGTTCAAAAGAATGATCTAAACATAAAACAACTTGTTAGATGTGTAAGCACAAAGTTATAACCAAAACAAGTCGGTATGACTACCTAAACAACTTGTTTTTGAGAAAACTTGACCTTAGTTTTGATTTTGACATTCAAATTTGCGAAATTTGTTTTCTTACTACAATTTAAACTAAACGCATTAAACCATACCTCGAAAGGATGCATGATTAGAAAGATATAGTCAGAACAAGTTAACTTGTTAGGGCAGTCCAAGCATAGCACTTGTAGTTTCGTCGCACGTCCCGAATGAGTAAGAATTGTTACCCCAATTATGAATCCTTGTAATTGACTGGGAAAATGCACGAGATGTACAACATGTATAAGGCAATAAATAGAGGATGTTAGGAAAAATTGGGAATTCCCCCCTTTTTTTACAATTCCATAGTGTAATACGTAATATAATAAATATTAATATCATACATATATTTCTCTCTCTCTTGTTTTATTCCTACACTACATCATACATATCGTAAATAAACATATTTATATCAATCATGTTCCTCAAGCCGGTATCTTGAGTTACGCATGAGTTAATTTTTGGAATAAGATTCATGGGCTTACTTAATTTTGAATTTAAATCAATTCAAAAAGAAAAAGAGATTCTTTGAAATTTGTTACTCAATGATGACCTTTTATGGTTAAGTGTACTAAAGAAACAAGAAGAATAATTACTAATGCATCGGCCAATATATTCCTGAAAAGTATTGGAGTTGGTTGAATCTATTTACCGAAATAACCCAATCTCTTTTTACTAAGGCCAGCATAGAAATATGCCACTGACGTGAGTAAAGCTGAAGCAACTGCAGTATTTATATCATTCGTTGGTGCAACTAACTCCCCATGCGGTAACTGTATGATTCTCCAAGGTAAAAATGCAACTGACCAGTTAGAAACAAAAACAAATAGGAACAACGTTCCAATAAAAGGAACCAAAGGACCATAATGTTCTCCATTTTGAGTTTTGGTCACGTCTTGAATGAAATTAAGAACATACCAAAAGAAATTTTGGCCGTCGGTCAGAATAGTTTCTGCATTCCGAACGACTATAGTGGCTGAATCAAATAACACAAAAATTATGACCCTAGAAGTTATAAGTACTGAGCATGCACTTTGAAATGTCCTATTTGACAATAGAAATGTTGCATACCTCCACACCGAATATCTCCCATAAGGCCTTAGTGTGTTGATCGAACATGGTAGAACATTCGTAGTACCCTCTCACAGAAATGGAACTTAAGAAGGAATTATTTTGATTAAACAATTTCTTCTCTACTCTCCTACCTAATTTAATCATATTTTCCGGGTACTAAATTAATTAATGAATTAACCGCGCAATATATCATACATCATAAACTTTTTCCTTTAGGTCACTTTGCGCCCTAAAGCCGGGAATCTATCCATATGCCACAAAGGAGCTGAATGAAACAAAAGTTTCATGTTTGGTTTTGAATTATCGACCTTAAAAATGATGAATCGACGTCGACTATAACTCTAGCCTTCCAAGCTAACGATGCGTGTTCGAGTCCCTTCATCCGCTTGATATGAATCATAATATGTACATCATGGAATCCGCTTAGGATTTCTAGACCAACCAAGAGATATTCAAGGTCAACCAATATGGACCAGAAGTCTAAATTTGAAACCCACCTTTAGGGTCCAGGTTGACCGTAAAGGCAAAAGGCAATTTGGATAAGATTGACATTGATTGTGAAATGATTGGAGGTTGTCCAGCAAAGGATCAATGATTTGTGAAATCAATTAGAGTGTTTAAAAATTCTGAGGCATCACAGAGAGACCCACGTGTTAAGTTGCATACATGCTTTAATCTGCTTATTCATACTTTCATCTTCGTCAAAAACAACTTTTTATAAATGTATTCGATGTCAATGTTAATCGTATCCATTCTACAAAATTGGTGTGTTTACTTTTTTGTTATCATCTCATGCTTGATAGCAAAGAGGTACAATATGTAAACCCTCCAATTTTGGCCTAGTATTCATGTGTCAAATGTCATATTTCAAAAAGCAAGTTGCCCATACTCATTTTCGACATACTCTCTATTTTCTCTATATTTTTTGCCTATAAAACATCCTAATCGTTTTTGTGCAAAAGAATGATCTAAACATAAAACAACTTGTTAGATGTGTAAGCACAAAGTTATAACCAAAACAAGTCGGTATGACTACCTAAACAACTTGTTTTTGAGAAAACTTGACCTTAGTTTTGATTTTGACATTCAAATTTGCGAAATTTGTTTTCTTACTACAATTTAAACTAAACGCATTAAACCATACCTCGAAAGGATGCATGATTAGAAAGATATAGTCAGAACAAGTTAACTTGTTAGTGCAGTCCAAGCATGTCTAGGGTTGTAAGAATGAAGTGTTGGGTTGATAAAATTTAAAGAAGAGAAGAGGCATGGCCAAAGCAATAAAAGAAGTACGTATTTTTCTAGTTTTCACGTTTCTAGGATTAGCAGTAAAAGTGCTAATGCGACGACTAGGCCGTAAATTATTAAAGGTTCCATAAAAGCCAGATTAAGCAATAAAGTACATTGTATTTTGCCCTCTGCTTCTAGTTGACTATCGATACCGTCTATAGTTTACCCCGCAGCAGTATCTTGACCGACTCTGGGTCCAATAGAAGCAAGTTATATGGCCAATCTAGCAGCATTCTAGAAGCAGTCATGTTGTTACGTCGCACGCCCCAAACGAGTAACAATGATTACCCCAACTATAAATCTTCGTAATTGACTGGCAAAATAAAGGAGATGTATGACATGAATAGAACAAACGGAATTTTAGGAAAAAATTACAATTCCTCCCTTTTTTTACAATTCCGTAATCTAATGAATATTAATATCATACATATATATCTCTTGCAATTGTTTTCTTCCTACACTATATCATATCGTAAATAAACATATTTATATCAATCATGTTCCTCAAGCAGGTATCTTGAGATATGCATGAATTAATTATAGCAATAAGATTCATGGGCTTACTTAATTTTGAATTTAAATCAATTCAAAAAGAAAAAGTGGTGCTTTGAAAATTAAAACATTATTATTTTATTATTTATTTGGAAGGAAAGCTACTCAATGATGACCTTATGCTAAGTGTACTGAAGAAACAGGAACAACAATTACTAATTCGTTGGCCAATATATTCATGAAAAGTCGAAAACTAAGTGGTAAAGGTTTTGTGAAATCATCTAAAGACATTAAGTTGGTTGAATCTATTTAAAGAAATAACCGAACAAAAGTTTCATGTTCGGTTTTGAATTATACACGTTAAAAATGATGAATCAACGTCGACTATAAACCTAGCCTTCCAAGCTAACAATGGGGGTTCGAGTCCCTATATCCGCTCGAGATGAATCATAATACATACATCATTGGATCCTCCTAAGATTTCAAGATCATCCAAGAGATATTCAAGGTCAACCAATATGGACCAGAAATCTAAATTTGAAACCAACCGTTGGGTCCATGTCGACCCATCACTAGTGGCTTTAAAAAATGCCAAAGGTCAGTTGGTCCTAGAGTCAAAAGGCAATTTTGGATAAGATTGACATTGATTGAAAAATGATAAGAGGTGGTCCATCAAAGGATCAATGATTTGTGAAATCAATTAGAGTGTTTAAAGACTGATTATGAGGCATCATAGAAAGACCGTCGTGTTAAGTTGCATACATCCTTTAAGTTGCCTATTCATACTTTCCTCTTCAACTTCATCTTTGTGAAAAACAACTTTTTAAAAGTGGATTTGATCTGAATGTTAATCTTATCTATTCCACAAAATAGGTGTGTTTACTTTTTTGTTATCTTCACATGCTCGATAATGAAGAGATACAATTTATAAACACCCCAATTTTGGCCTAGTAGTCTTGTGCCAATGGTCATATCTCAAAAAACATGTTGCCCAGAGTCATTTTCGACATACTCTCTATATGTTCACTATATTTTTTGCATAAAATACAACATCCAAAAGGATTTTAAAATCGGTGTGTCTACTTTTTTGTCATCTTCACATGCTTGATAATAAAGAGATACAATTTGTCTATATGTTCACTTTATTTTTATCTTATAAAACAACATCCGAACGGATTTTGTCCAAAAGAATAATAAATATCTTTCAAAAATGAAAAAATAAGTCATTTCGATGTCTAAGCACAAAGTTATAAACAAAGCAAGTCGGTTTGACTGCCCAAAACACTTGTTTTTAGGAAAATTTTAATTTAATTCTGATTTTGATATTCAAATTGGCCAAATTTGTTTTTTTTACTATAATTTAAACTAAACTCATTAAACCATACGTAAAAAGTAGGGATGGCAGTGGGGCGGGGCGGGGTGGGGACAAGGTCTCCACCCCCGCCCTGTCTCAAGATTTTATCCTCCACCCCCGCCTCCATCCCCGACGGGGAATGGCTTTTATCGTCCATCGCCTTCATCCCCGTTTCATGTCCTCCATCCCCGGTTCAAACGGGGATGAGGTGGGGCGGGGCGGGGCAGGGATATTGCGGGGAAAAATGGTCGGGGCGGTGTTATCATCGCAAAATTTTTACTTTTGCAAATCAAACAGACCTTTGAAAAAGATTTTGAAAATAACTCGCCTCCGTTTTAAAATGCGGGAAAATTCCGTAGAATGGGACTCGCCTGTCGGTACGATGTTCAACCGTTCCTGCCACCTTTAACAAGGGTAATTGAACCAAGGATCAATCTGATGCTCTACTCTATTCAACTTGTCTAAATCATATTCTAATTTCTAAATGCACATAGAATCAGGCATGTGCTATGAATTTTCAGAAAATGCACATTTGAAAACATGATGTTTGCTTTGAATGATTGAAATATTTAGAAAATGTAAATCTTGGAAATGATATCACATGGAAAATCGTGAATTAGGACTTGAAAGATATTTCTGAGAGAAATAAAATCGATTTTGAGGAATCCTTGACATTTGGTGAAAATCGATTCTGAGAGATGTGAAATAACTTTGAAAAACTTGATTTCTTTGAATTCAAACTTTGAAATTGAATATATAACTTGAAAAATCAAATTTGAAACTTGAGAAATACTTGAAATATCATTGGCAAATCCATATTTTGAGAAAATCGATTTTTGAATAAGATTTAGAGAATCTAGAGAAAATGATTTCTCTGAATTGAAATTTGAATTGGAATTGGCAAATGCATGAAATGAATGAATATGAATGTGAGGAATTGAGAAATACTTTTTGTATTTTTGAGAAATGCAGTGCATTTTGAAGTTAGCCTAAGAGTGTAGGCTGAATGTGGCTAATGTGAAGATCATAAATCTAGATATCCTTCATATTCTGACTATGGCCATAAATACGAATTCCACCAAGTTTATAAACTTCATAAAAGCTAGTGCATGTGCCATTCGTGTAGACAATAGTGAGTTTGAATATGCATGAATCATCATCCATCACACATTAACATTATAAAAGAAAATAAACTATATGCAATGCAACCTAAGCAGAGCAGAAAATGTAAATTCTTATTCCAAAGTTTAATTACATCACTATTGAAATTTAAATACATGAAAAATAAAGTCTTCAATGTACCTGCAAAACTAGAAAACTTGGTTAATGAAAATATGTTGGCTTTTCTAGATTTATCCAGTAATATCTAGAAATTACTGGATTTTGCTAGATATAAGCCTTTTCCTTGATTCCCTTAAATCAAAAGTGATAAAGTATGAAATAAAATGGAATAAATAAGGAAGATAAGATATGAAATTTCGAAATTGGGGTCCAAATGACTAAAATACCCCTAATAACAAAACTATGGCCTTGAAATTAGGGTTTTTAGAAAGATATTTTGATAAAATGCAAGTTTTGAAATTTGAATGGTATAAACTCAAACCAAATATGCTATGACATGATTAAAAATATGAAATTAGGGTTAGGGATTTCTAAATTTAGGTAAAATGACCAAATTGCCCCTGATAGCAAGACTATGGCCTTGAAATCATGGTTTTCTAAAATAGATTTTGGTAAAAACTTAGGTTTTATGCACTAAATAAAATCAAATTAGCATCAAACTAAACCTAAAGCATCCTAATATGATTATGAACATGATTAAACCTTAAAAATATATGCATATGCACGAAAATCCAATAATATCACAAAAACTGTGATTTTAGCAGTGTTTTTGGATCTTTCAGGAACCCAGTTTTGGAATTTGCTTAATTCAGCCATCAAATGGATTCCAAAATCCATAAAAATTGGTACCTGCACTTTTTATAACCATAATGTCGAATTGGAATTATAAAAATAATTTTTTGACATTAAATTAATCCGAAAATTGCATTAAACCCTAAAATATGCTATTTTTGACCTAATTCACCAACCAGCCTCAGTCCAATACCTTAACCAGGGGTCAAATCTCCATGGAAATTTATGAAATTTTACAGAGATTAACTAGGAAGAAAAACAGAGATTTTCCAATTTACAGATCGGAAAAATCATCTTCGGTTAGGGAGAAACCCTTCCGGCAATCTGAGCTAAAATATATCACTCTTAACAGGGATTAAAACAGCTATTCCAGATTGAAAATACAGATATAAATAGCAATACTAAACAAAAATCTCTGAAATTTTAGTGGTGAATATTAGACAGAAAAATAACAATACTCACTTTTTACAGATCATGAATCTGATCTGTGGTTTGGGATTTATGACTAACACAAGTCTGATTAGGGTTTTGGTAAACCCTAACGAGTTTTAAATTTAAAAACAGATTCTCTAAAAGGGGAAAAATACTAAACAGTGATAAAAAAATCCGAAAATTTCACAGCAGACCGATCTACTCAATGTGAATCCATATCACTTTACAGATCTAAAATCGGATATAAGATGAGAGAAATATCATCACAGCAAGTTACCTTCTTGATTTTAACCACGATTTTAAAGCTTTAAAAACCCGATTTGATGTCTGATTTTTTTGACAGGGTTCCCGAGATCCAAAACCTCTGATTATTCTACAGTAACTCAATAACTCATGCATGCATCACATATAAAAAAATCAGAAATAAACAATGAGAACTTCAATCCGAAATAACATTATCTTTACTGTTCTAAACATAAAACACACAGAAATTTAAGAAACTTGACAAACCATGCATTAACTAATGTAAATAAATAAAATAAACCATAAAACAGTAAATAAAACTTATTTTTATGCTATAGAACGTAAAACAAACATGAATAAACCATGAAAATAAAATAAAAACAGGGAATCAATGGCTGGGATTTGATATCACCTTTAAAACATAGATTTAACCCATTAAAAAGGGTAAATCATATATTTTATTGGTTAATAGTGTAAAGAATCATATTAAAATTAATTCTAATGGATTAAAATCTCTGTAAATCATCCAAACCAGGGTTAGATCACCTTCTTGGATCGTTCTTGCTGATTCTTGATGGTTCTTGAGGTTGAATCCATGGTTTAATCCATGAAGGGGATGACACCAATGGCTAAAATTGATTTAAAACATGAAAAAGTATTAAATAAAACTAAAAAATATTAAAAATATTACCTTGGTGCTTGCAGCTGCAATGGAGGAAGGTGGAGGTGCTGGAGAGGAGAGAGAGGCCACGCAAATTTGAGAGAAAAGAGCCCCCCTTTTGGCCCCTTAGGTCCCTTTTTATAGTTTTTCAAAAAGTCACTTAATTAGGGTTAATTAAGAGGTTTTTCATTTTTTAGGACTCTTTCTAATAAATCCACTAAAGGCAACGATCTTTTGTGGTTTTCTAACCCTAAATGAACTCTAATTAAACCTTAATTAACACCTAATTAAACCCTAAAAAGTCCAAATGTGGTACCACCTATTATGGACCCACATTTGGTTTTTAAAAACCTGAATTTAAAACCTTTAAAAACCAATGGTTTAAAACTTAAATAAAATAGATTTTTAAAATTGATTTTGACTCCTCTAAACCTCTAACCTAACTAGGACAATGACTAACCCTAGTCTAGCCCTGACTTACTCGAATATGGTGCCACCCCGAGTGGGCCCTACTTGAGTTTTTTTTTTTTTAAAAAATGATTTTAAAATTTGAAATTGAGAAAGTTTTCAAAAGATTTTCAAAAGTAAACTTTGAAATTAAATTTTTTGAAATGGCATAGGGTCCTAACTGGGTCAGGACTCCTCTGGATATGGTACCAACTGAGTGGGCCCACATCGAGTTTTGCAAATTTTGAAATAAACACTGAAAATACCTTTAAAAAGGGGTTAAAATTAATAATTAAAATTCAAGATCTTTGAAAATAGGGTCTCAAGCGAACTGGAACTCCGGGTTAGAGTCTTGAACTCTTAGGACTCTGAAATTTTAGATTTTAAAAGCCAAATGAAAGAATTTTCAAAAGATTTTATCAAGAAATGATGAAATAAGTCAGAAAACACAGTCAAGGTTAGACTCCTAACTCAACCGAACTCTAAAATAGAATCCTGAACTAACTGGACTATGTAAAATGACCTAAATTTTAAAAATAATCGAAAAAGACTGAAAATGGAAGTAAAACAGACTTAAAAACCAGACTCTTGACCGGATTAGGACTCTGAGACAGAGTCCTGATCGGACTGAAACTTTCAAAGATTTGAGAAATTTGATTAATAAAGGAATTCAGAAGCGACACCACCTCAATGGGTCTCATCTATGAATTGAAATCGATTAAAATTTGAATTTGAAATGAATCTTGATTGTTTTCTGAGAAAATATTTCGAAATATAAAGTCCTGGGGTTGGAAAATGACAGAGTATTGAATAAAAACCCAGGTTTTGAAATTGATTTTGAAATAAAGCTTTAAAATTCAAATCTGGATTGAATGTTTTGAAATAGGAGTGCTGGATCTCGAAAATGAGATGCAATGACATGCAATGCTATGCAATGACATGCAATGCTATGCAAAATACATGCAATGACATGCAATGATCTATAATGACACTGGATGAGGGTGAAAATTTGGGGTGTTTACAGATGCCCCTCTTTGCTGCTAAGCCGGTTAGAAGCCGAGCTTAGTGGCAAAGAAAACACACCAAATTTGGATTATAAAAATGCCCCAGTTAGATGAATCTGACTGGGTATGAAAGAATTAGTTCAAGTGATGATGATAGATATAAATGAAGAATAAGGAGAAAATTTTACTTCAAAAAGAAGTGAGATTCAGGTTTTGCCCTTAACCTGGATGGGACAGAAAATACCTCGTGTAGAAACGAAGCTCAGGTTTGACCCTTAACCTGACCGGGAAATGAAATACCTCATCAAAGTGAAGCTCAAGTTTAACCCTTAACCTGATCGGGCGGAAAATGAAATACCTCATCAAAGGAGGCCCAGGTTTATACCCTTAACCTGATTGGGCAGAAAATGGAATACCTCATCAAATGAGGCCCAGGTTTATACCCTTAACCTGATTGGGCAGAAAATGGAATACCTCATCAAATGAGGCCCAGGTTTATTCCCTTAACCTGATTGGGCAGAAAATGGAATACCTCATAAAATGAGGCTCAGGTTTATACCCTTAACCTGATTGGGCAGAAAATGAAATACCTCATCAAAGGAGGCTCAGGTTTATACCCTTAACCTGATTGGGCAGAAAATGAAATACCTCATCAAAGGAGGCTCAGGTTTGTACCCTTAACCTGATTGGGCAGAAAATGGAATACCTCATCAAAGGAGGCTCAGGTTTGTACCCTTAACCTGATTGGGCAGAAAATGAAATACCTCATCAAAGGAGGCTCAGGTTTGTACCCTTAACCTGATTAGGCAGAAAATGGACGGAATCCTCGAAAGAAGAGACCGTGATGGAACCTTCGGATTTCCGCACAATGAATCCGATAAGGGTTTTGCAAAAGGAAGGAAATTGGGGTCCCTAAAGTTTGAAAAGGGATTGATTTTGGGCGCCTCATTGCTGAGACTAATTAACTTTTGAAATTGCCTTTTGCTGAAATTGGTGGCTTAACCTCAAGCCGAAATTGGACTGTCTATGGTGGGACAGTGGGGACACAGGGAAGTGTGCGAATCTGAGAGCCCGTGCGCTCAGATTATAGCAAAGAAGGGAAGGAATCTTGAAAACTCCCGTTATCAAGTCCTAAAAGGGATAACAACTGATGTCAGGATGTGCCAAAGATGAACCTCAAGCTCTCGCTTCACGCCAGGATAGCTAGAAAATATTGTCAAAATGTTGAAAATTGTTGTTGATTCAAAATAATTGAAAATGATGCACATTGTTTTGAAAGTATTCCATCTTTTCTACCTGAAGTATTACCTCCGACTGGGCTTAACTCCGTAGAATCAAGATTCGAATTCAAATTGCTTGCGATTGACTTTCTTTCAAGGAAGCTATCAATTTCCTTGATATGGACGGGAAAGAAGGTATTCTTGATATTGCGAGAGCTATTGGTGAAAGAATATTGATAAAAGAATTTCACAAAATTAAAGAAGATTCTTGATAGATTTGGCAGTCTGATATCTTGGGATTCTTTTCTCATGATGATCTTTCTGCACTCTTTTTTTTTTTAGCAGATTGGAGCTCTCTTGGATTTTTCGGGAATTACATCCTCCTTCATTTTGGAGATGTCCTTACTTGTCTCTCTCTTTTTTTTTGGAAGGGTACGTCACAAACTCCTTCATCTCAGAGATGTTCCGATCCTTCTTTTCTCTCAGGGATTATCATGATGATTATTGGCTCTTTGGTAGGAAATCTCTTGATGATAGCTGGAATTAAATATCTTTTAGGGTTTGTCGGTAGGCTCATCACACTCGCCTTCATCTCGACGGTGATCTGAACTTTCCCTAGAAGGATCCGTCACAAACTCCGTCATCTTGGAGATGATCCAAATCTTCTTTGGCCCCGGGGGTCGACTCGCTTAATTCGCCTTCATCTTGACGACAATTGAGAGATCCCTTTTGCATATATTTAATTGCAGCTTAGGTGATTGAGGAGATATGAAAATTGAGTGGATTTTTTCTGTATCACCCAGGATATTTCGACTGCTTTATTTTTCAAGAAAGGTCTTTAAAAATGTGCCATTGACTGCGATCAATATCAATCACTTATGACTTTGCAACAACATTGAGTTTTCTTTACTGGCCATATCGCGGATTTATTCTTCATCCTTTTGGTTGGCCAATAAAAAGATTTTGAACTTTGAATCCTTTTTCGTGAAAGCATTGCCCTTTCGGAAGTAATAGTGGGGGTATTCTGAGGTAATAATTTTGTGCAATAAAGATTTTTGAAATCAACAAATATTTAGTGACAAATTGACAAAACTTTCTTGAAATCCTTTTGTGAAAGCGAGCATTTGAAGCACAACGCAACACATCTATGACAGAAATTCTCTTCTCCTTTCCCCAAAGGAGAAGATTCAGAAATTGGAATTAGAAATTACTCATCTCTTCCCTGAAGAGGAGGTGCTTGCAAAATTAACTTTCGAAGAGAAATTAAGCTTTCGTCAAAACTTCCTAACATTAGGCTTCTCTTATGGAAAGGGGGCCGGAATTGGTGAGATTGGTAAATTGGTCATGAAGGAACGAGTTCATCACACTCTCCCTGAAAAGAGGGTCCTTCATGATGAAATGGCCTAGTCTGAAATTATGGGGCCACAAAGAAGGCAAGTCTCCGTCGAGTCTCTCCCTATAAAAAGGGTTCCTTGTGTGAAATTTGGAATTTTGTTTTGCAAACAGTTCACAAAGACACGAGTCCCTTCAAACTCTCCCTGAAAAGGGGCTAAGTGAATGAATTGGATAGCATGCGAAAAGAGCGAGCTCCCTCGAACTCTCCCTATAAAAAGGGTCTCTCGCAAGAGAAAATGATTGAAATTGGGTATTGGGTGACTCAAAAGGGTCGAATTTTGGAAATTGGAATTTTGAAATTTGGGTTCTGAAATTTGGTATTTGAAATTGGAAATTGGAAATTGGAAATTGGAAATTGGAAATTGGAAATTGGAAATTGGAAATTGGAAATTGGAAATTGGAAATTGGAAATTGGAAATTTGGGAATTGATTGGCTAAAAAAGTCGAAATTGTGAATTGGTTTATTGAGAATGACATGGGTTCTATAGGGATTTAGCCTAAGAACGACATTGGTTCAATTGAGAACGGCATTGGTCCCGTAGGGGTTCGACCTACGAACTATCGATTCCATAGGAATTCAACCTAAGGATCATAGCCCAAGAAGGAATGATTCCAACTTGTGAGCTTTTGAATGAACCTGGTGCTAAACTGGGTTTTTGAGGGAAGATTCGAATCAGAATTCAACTCTTCAAGGAAAACTAGACGAATTGGATTTTGAAAGAAAATTCGGGTCGGAACTCGGATCTTCTAGACCAACTCGCAGGGTAGTTTGAGTAGAAGTTCAAACTTGTAAAGGAAAGCTAAGCGAATTGGATTTGAAGGAAAATTCGAGTCGGAACTCTGATTTTCTAGACCAATCCTGAAGGAAAAGAAAACTCGAGTCGGAACCCGAATCTTCGAAGGAAAACCAGGTCCATTATGGAAGGAAAAGAAATCTGAGTCGGAACTCGAATCCTGAAGGAAAGGTAGATCAATTTGGAAGGAGAAGAAATTCGAGTCGGAACCCAAATCCCAAAGGCAAACTGGATCAACTAGAAGGAAAGAAGATTCGAGTCGGAACTCGAATCTCGAAGGAAAACTAAACCGGTTAGAAGGAAAGGAAATTCGAGTCGGAACTCAAATTCCGAAGGAAAACTAGGTTAACCAGAAGGAAAGAAGATTCGAGTCTGAACTCGAATCCCAAAGGCAAACTTAAACCGGTGTAGAAGGAAAGGAAATTCGAGTCGGAACTCGAATCTCAAAGGAAAACTAAATTAGTGGCCACTGAATTTTAAAGTGTACCAGTGCAAACACCGGATTTTGAAAATATGCCAATACAAGCATTATGTTTTGAAAAATTACCAGTACGAATACCGGGTTTTGGAAGATTTCCAGTACGAGCGCTGGATTTTGGAAGGTTACCAGTACGAGCACTGGATTTTAAAAGGTTACCAGTACGAGCGCTGAATTTTAAATGGTCACCAGTACGAGCACTGGGTTTTGGAAGATTACCAGAACGAGTGCTGGATTTTGGAAGATTACCAGTACGAGCACTGGATTTTGAAAGATTACCAGTACGAGCACTGGATTTTTAAAGGATACCAGTTCGAGCACTGGACTTTAAAAGGCTACCAGTACGAGCACTGGATTTTGGAAGGATACCAGCATGAGCACTGGATTTTTTTTAAAAAAAAGTACCCGCACGAACGCTGGGCTTTGAAAAAGTCTGACCAGTGAATGCTGAATTTAGAAAGTTCAACCAGTAAAAACAGATTCAGGAAGTTCGACCAGTGAAAACTGGATTCAGGAAGTTCGACCAGTGAAAACTGATTTAAGAAGTTCGACCAGCGAAAACTGGATTCAAGAAGTTCGACCAGTAAAAACCGGATTTAGGAAGTTCGACCAGTGAAAACCGAATTTAGGAAGTTCGACCAGTGAAAACTGGATTTAAGAAGTTCGACCAGCGAAAACTGGATTTAGGAAGTTCGACCAGTAAAAACCGGATTTAGGAAGTTCGACCAGTGAAAACTGGATTTAAGAAGTTCGACTAGTGAAAACTTGATTTAGGAAGTTTGACCAGTGAAAACTGGATTTAGGAAGTTCGACCAGTAAAAACTGGATTTAAGAAGTTCGACCAGCGAAAACTGGATTTAGGAAGTTCGACCAGCGAAAACTGGATTTAGGAAGTTCGACCAGTAAAAACCGGATTTAGGAAGTTCGACCAGTGAAAACTGTATTTAAGAAGTTCGACCAGCGAAAACTTGGTTTAGGAAGTTCGACCAGTGAAAACTGGATTTAGGAAGTTCGACCAGTGAAAATTGGATTTAAGAAGTTCGACCAGCGAAAACTGGATTTAGGAAGTTCGACCAGTGAAAACTGGATTTAGAAAGTTCAACCAGTAAAAACCGGATTTAGGAAGTTCGACCAGTAAAAACCGGATTTAGGAAGTTCGACCAGTGAAAACTGGATTTAGGAAGTAGGCTTCACCCGAAGGTTGACCGGTAAAAATGGTTTTGATAAAAACTCGGCCCGCAGGACGAACTTGAAAAAGGTTGGTGTTTAGAAAGCGCTTGATGATTGTAATGTGAGATTTTCAATCTTTTACCCTCACGCTGACCTAGACAAATGCCACGAGTCTCAGAATTCATCCCTTATCCTAAATGGGTATTGGATTGATGCAAGTTGATGTATGCAAAAATGCAAATGAATGCATGCAAATGCAAAATGATGTAAATGAGTACACATGTGTGCAAAATGAGAGATTTGCTTGTACCTGCCTGCATACAGGATGTTTTGAAGACAATTTTTAAAATAATGCCCCAGTGTAATGGGGGAGTAAGATATTGGATGAAAGGATAAATAATTGATATTTGAGGAATGTTCTCTGAAGATAACAGTGGAAAGATTGACGATGTGCTTCTTGATGAATTCGGGAGACACTCTGAAAGAGGTTACTCCTTGTAAAAAGACATTTTGTAAAGAAGGAGAAATACAAAAGATGATGCCCAACTATGAGGAAGATTGATAATTTTATTGATGAAAGAGATGAGACCATGCCATCCATACAAAATGACGAAAGCAAAATGCAAGAATGAAAGAGTGATGGCCTTGTCGCTCTTAAGGGGCTGATGAGCTGGTTGCTTTATCTTCTTCTTTGCCTTCCACAAGGATGTTTTTATCGATATAGTCTTGAATAATATTCCTGAGAACGAAACAGTACTCGGTATCATGCCCCATAGCCCGATGAAACTTGCAGAATTGATCTTTAAATCTTCCCCTAGTCATAGGAGGATCATCGACTCTTGGGAGCTTAATCATCTCTTTGGCCAACATATATTCAAGGATTTCTTCACGCGGTTGATCTAGGGGAGTAAAGTCACGTTTAAAACTCCAGTTGTCGTGCTTCGACTTTTCTTGAGGTCTCGACCCTTGCTTAAAAGATCGCTGAGGTTGCTTATCATACTGGGGAATCGACTCACCTTTTTGCTCATTTTTGTTGGGGTTTGGTCCCCCTCGGCCAGAGCTGTGATTTTTCACATTTCCCTTATAATGGTTCTTGTTGTTGCTGGTAGAGTAGGTAAAATGGGTTTTCTTGTTAGATTCCTGCTGACTGCTGCTTTTGGTGAATATGAAACCTTCATAAGATCCATTTTCCATACTCAACTCAATCCATTCAGCTCGTTCTGTCAGTTCTATGAAGCTCTTCGATGGAGATGTAGAAATCAGTCCCCTCAGGGGTTGCGAGAAGTTGCTCAGGATCAAAGATAGTGCGTGTCCTTCTGCTATTGGCTCACGCATCTTATTGCAAGCGGATCTCCATATGTGAATGAAATCCCTGGCCTTCTCATTTTCCTTCTGCCTCAGACTGCAGAGATGACTGAGAGTCGGGAGTGCTTCAACATTGAATAAAAAGCGCTCAATAAACAAATTGACCACTTTATCAAACTCTTTCAGCTCTATGGGATTAATATGCTCTGAATACCATTTTGCTGCAATACCCTCCAGACTGCGAGGGAAACAAAGAAATAAGGTTCGGTTATTCCTCCTGAACTTGGAACACTCTGCAAAGAAAAGGGCGAGGTGTGACTTTGGGTCACCCGAACCATCAAACTTAATGAATTTCTTGGGGAGGTTATCGAGATCATCATCCCCATCCAGTGCATCATAGAAGTCTTCACTTGTAAAGACTCTTTTGCCCTTGTCACGAGCTTGAAGATCCTTAACTATCTTCATCACATCTTTCAGTTGTGACTGCGTTGATTCTTGGATTTGTAGGCCGACCCCTGCCCCTGAGTCGACCTTTTGAATTCATGTTTATTTTCACATTCCTTGTCAGCATCGTCAGCTGATTCTGATTCATCAGACATTTTCTCGTGACGACTCTGCTTTTTGCTGATCTTCACATTTTTGACGGCATGACCCTTATCTTTCTGTTTGGTCTGAATTTGCTCAGTACTGGCCTCAGCTTGCTCTGCCAGCATCTTGGTCATCATTTTTTTGAACATGACGTACATTTGGGGATCGATGCCATCATCCGTCTGCTGACCCTGACTCTGGATGGATCGAGGTGAGTCCATCTCTTCTTCTGAAGCTACTGAGTACGCGACGCCTTCAACTGATGTGGTTTTCTTTCTGGATCTTGTATGAACCATCGGGTATCACAAATGTTCTCTTGGATATTGCTGATGCTTTCTGCAAAGTAGAACTGATGGTTAGGCTTCTAAAGGAAATTTGGTTTGGAGGAAAATATTTGTTGAGAATTTTGGTAGACAATTGAAATAATATCCCATTACTAGGGATTGAGTCGTCGCTGGGATTACGACAATTGCGTTGCTATTCTTTGCAGGATAAACAACTGAAAATATGCCTTGTTACCTAGGCGAGGTCGTCAAACCAAAGTGAAATGTAAAATAAAGGAATTTTATTGAGGGAAAAACATGATTTTATCAATAGTACATTTGATAGAGGGGAGGGGGACAGACAATTTTCCACCACTTCGGATAATCAGAAGACACACGAGGACCAAGGAAAATAGTGAGAGTAACAAAGGAATCCCAGCCATGTCTGGCAGAATGGTATGCTCCAGACCACTGATCTGATGCGAGGTCGAATTCTAGTAGAACCCCTGCTAGTGGACGAATCTCTACGCGCTTTTGCCTTTGAGAGAACTGCCTGACGCACCGCTCGGGATGATAGTATGCGCAGAAGAACAGGCCAAGTAGTCTGAACCGCTTGCCGTAAGCATAAGCGTATCTGGGAGGTGATTCCTGATCAAAGTAGTCCCATACAACTTCTTCCTCCTGAAGGTTGTCGATCTGGAACCGGTATCGCGCAATTAGAAGAAGCTTCTCTCCATTGTATCTGAATGAACTAGCTCGGGCTGGCACATGCTGGAGGAACCAAGATTGCAAGTCATAGGTGCACCCTTCGACTAGGATCGACTTCCCGAGTGCGAAACGAGTCAACCCTCGGTATAGAAAAGCGAGTGCGGCCATGGCTATTGAGAGGCGGCTGGTCTGTCGACTTCCCCATCTCCTTAGAAGCTGAACTATTCTGATATCCATGTAATTCCGTCCATCGGGAAAGAAAGCTAATCCCACCATGCACAGAACCATCGCGTGTTGAATTCTCTCTCGAGCTGACTTCTACAAATATCCCATATTGTCTGTAGATTTCGAGCAGGTCCACATATTCGTTTCCATCCTCCTCTATCAATGGCCAAGACTTGCATCCTGTCATGCGAGCTAAAGCGTCTCGGGGATCCAGACCCTTGACATTGATCAAAAACTGTTTCTCCAATGGATCTCCAGGCTGACCGGCTGGCTCGGGCAATCCCATAATCTCTGAAAATTCATCTATCAATACTGTCATCTCTCCCCATGGGAACCAGAAGGTAGAAGTGCTCGGATTCCACCGTTCTGCTAGCGCATGGATCAAATTGTCGTTGACTGTCTGCTTTCCCACTGCGGATGCCAGTTCTAACCCACAATCGTCCAAGTGGTCCGGAAATATACGAGAGAAATTCTTGAACCATGAGTAGTACCACCGGGGAAAGAAGGATCCGGTGCTGAGGACTCGATGTTTGGGAAGACTTTGTCGCACCTCGTAGGAGATGTGACCCTCAGGGAAGACTGAATCAAGCTGATTGGATGCCATCAGACTGGAAAACATGGAAGATTGGAATAAGACTTGGGAAAATACAAGAAATTTGAGGAAAATGCAGGCAGGATAAAAATAAAGTAGGAAATTCGAGATCCAGAAGACAGGAAAGATGGGAAATCACCTGGAGTTTTGAAGGAAATTAAGGGAAATTTGGAAAATCGTCCAGGGTTTGATGAAAAATGGAAAATGAAGTATTTGAAAACTCGTCCAAGGTTTTAAAACATGGACAATACATGGACATAGATTGGGGAATTTTGAGAAAATCATCCAGTATTTTAGAAAATTGGGAGAATATGGAAAATAAAAAGGAAATAACTATGGCACATTCAATCACATCCTGCACAAACAAGTATGCACGTACAGCACTCCCTAAAAGCTGACTCTAGATGCACAAGTTTTGAAATAGCTGTAGGACCTTAATCCTAACTCTAAGGTTCAGATCAACTGTATCCAATCCAGTTATGCCTATATACTCAAGCCAAGGCTCGATGTACGTGGCATAAAATCAATTTCTCCGGTTCTAGGTTCAAGTTTTCCAACATCCTTGAGCACCTGCCGATATACGTTGGACTATGGCCCTTGGTACGTGGCAGGGGGGTTTTCACCCAAATAAGTGGCCCAGTTGTGAGGCTCTGTCCCGAACTATGGTTCTGGAAGAGAGCCCAGCAACGTGAAGACCGGGACAATATAGGTGGGGTGATTTTTGAAAAACATGAGCTCATGCAATCAAATAGAAGGCTCTAAGTCCTAAAGAGATAGATTTTTGAAATATTTAAAGAAGCAAGCATTGTTTTCAATCAAACCTAGATTGAGGAGGGTTGTATTAGACCTAAGTCTATGTGAGCATGAAAATTTCCTCCTCAATATGGTCCTACCAAACCATACCTAGTCTATATGCATTCCATGTCAGCTGGGTTCAAGTCTAGGCTCCTAGGTTCACATGATAGCATAAAGCAAAGCTGACATTCCATGGAAATCGATTTTGACAATTTGAACTAAGTAGAGCATTAGATTGATCAGGCAAAGACAGGTCCCATCACAGTCGCCAAACCTGTTATCATCGCAAAATTTTTACTTTTGCAAATCAAACAGACCTTTGAAAAAGATTTTGAAAATAACTCGCCTCCGTTTTAAAATGCGGGAAAATTCCGTAGAATGGGACTCGCCTGTCGGTACGAGGTTCAACCGTTCCTGCCACCTTTAACAGGGGTAATTGAACCAAGGATCAATCTGATGCTCTACTCTATTCAACTTGTCTAAATCATATTCTAATTTCTAAATGCACATAGAATCAGGCATGTGCTATGAATTTTCAGAAAATGCACATTTGAAAACATGATGTTTGCTTTGAATGATTGAAATATTTAGAAAATGTAAATCTTGGAAATGATATCACATGGAAAATCGTGAATTAGGACTTGAAAGATATTTCTGAGAGAAATAAAATCGATTTTGAGGAATCCTTGACATTTGGTGAAAATCGATTCTGAGAGATGTGAAATAACTTTGAAAAACTTGATTTCTTTGAATTCAAACTTTGAAATTGAATATATAACTTGAAAAATCAAATTTGAAACTTGAGAAATACTTGAAATATCATTGGCAAATCCATATTTTGAGAAAATCGATTTTTGAATAAGATTTAGAGAATCTAGAGAAAATGATTTCTCTGAATTGAAATTTGAATTGGAATTGGCAAATGCATGAAATGAATGAATATGAATGTGAGGAATTGAGAAATACTTTTTGTATTTTTGAGAAATGCAGTGCATTTTGAAGTTAGCCTAAGAGTGTAGGCTGAATGTGGCTAATGTGAAGATCATAAATCTAGATATCCTTCATATTCTGACTATGGCCATAAATACGAATTCCACCAAGTTTATAAACTTCATAAAAGCTAGTGCATGTGCCATTCGTGTAGACCATAGTGAGTTTGAATATGCATGAATCATCATCCATCACACATTAACATTATAAAAGAAAATAAACTATATGCAATGCAACCTAAGCTAAGCAGGAAATGTAAATTCTTATTCCAAAGTTTAATTACATCACTATTGAAATTTAAATACATGAAAAATAAAGTCTTCAATGTACCTGCAAAACTAGAAAACTTGGTTAATGGAAATATGTTGGCTTTTCTAGATTTATCCAGTAATATCTAGAAATTACTGGATTTTGCTAGATATAAGTCTTTTCCTTGATTCCCTTAAATCAAAAGTGATAAAGTATGAAATAAAATGGAAAAAATAAGGAAGATAAGATATGAAATTTCGAAATTGGGGTCCAAATGACCAAAATACCCCTAATAACAAAACTATGGCCTTGAAATTAGGGTTTTTAGAAAGATATTTTGATAAAATGCAAGTTTTGAAATTTGAATGGAATAAACTCAAACCAAATATGCTATGACATGATTAAAAATATGAAATTAGGGTTAGGGATTTCGAAATTTAGGTCAAATGATCAAATTGCCCCTGATAGCAAGACTATGGCCTTGAAATCATGGTTTTCTAAAATAGATTTTGGTAAAAACTTAGGTTTTATGCACTAAATAAAATCAAATGAGCATCAAATTAAACCTAAAGCATCCTAATATGATTATGAACATGATTAAACCCTAAAAATATATGCTTATGCACGAAAATCCAATAATATCACAAAAACTATGATTTTAGCAGTGTTTTTGGATCTTTCAGGAACCCGGTTTTGCAATTTGCTTAATTCAGCCATCAAATGGATTCCAAAATCCATAAAAATTGGTACCTGCACTTGTTATAACCCTAATGTCGAATTGGAATTATAAAAATAATTTTTTGACATTAAATTAATCCGAAAATTGCATTAAACCCTAAAATATGCTATTTTTGACCTAATTCACCAACCAGCCTCAGTCCAAGACCTTAACCAGGGGTCAAATCTCCATGGAAATTTATGAAATTTTACAGAGATTAACTAGGAACAAAAACAGAGATTTTCCAATTTACAGATCAGAAAAATCATCTTCGGTTAGGGAGAAACCCTTCCGGCAATCTGAGCTAAAATATATCACTCTTAACAGGGATTAAAACAGCTATTCCAGATTGAAAATACAGATATAAATAGAAATACTAAACAAAAATCTCTGAAATTTTAGTGGTGAATATTAGACAAAAAAATAACAATACTCACTTTTTACAGATCATGAATCAGATCTGTGGTTTAGGATTTATGACTAACACAAGTCTGATTAGGGTTTTGGTAAACCCTAACGAGTTTTAAATTTAAAAACAGATTCTCTAAAAGGGGAAAAATACTAAACAGTGATAAAAAAATCCGAAAATTTCACAGCAGACCGATCTACTCAATGTGAATCCATATCACTTTACAGATCTAAAATCGAATATAAGATGAGATAAATATCATCACAGCAAGTTACCTTCTTGATTTTAACCACGATTTTAAAGCTTTAAAAACCCGATTTGATGTCTGATTTTTTTGACAGGGTTCCCGAGATCCAAAACCTCTGATTTTTCTACATTAACTCAATAACTCATGCATGCATCACATATAAAAAAATCAGAAATAAACAATGAGAACTTCAATCCGAAATAACATTATCTTTACTGTTCTAAACCTAAAACACACAGAAATTTAAGAAACTTGACAAACCATGCATTAACTAATGTAAATAAATAAAATAAACAATAAAACAGTAAATAAAACTTATTTTTATGCTATAGAACGTAAAACAAACATGAATAAACCATGAAAATAAAATAAAAACAGGGAATCAATGGCTGAGATTTGATATCACCTTTAAAACATAGATTTAACCCATTAAAAAGGGTAAATCATATATTTTATTGGTTAATAATGTAAAGAATCATATTAAAATTAATTCTAATGGATTAAAATCTCTGTAAATCATCCAAACCAGGGTTAGATCACCTTCTTGGATCGTTCTTGCTGATTCTTGATGGTTCTTGAGGTTGAATCCATGGTTTAATCCATGGTTTAATCCATGAAGGGGATGACACCAATGGCTAAAATTGATTTAAAACATGAAAAAGTATTAAATAAAACTAAAAAATATTAAAAATATTACCTTGGTGCTTGCAGCTGCAATGGAGGAAGGTGGAGGTGCTGGAGAGGAGAGAGAGGCCACGAAAATTTGAGAGAAAAGAGCCCTCCTTTTGGCCCCCCTTAGGTCCCTTTTTATAGTTTTTCAAAAAGTCACTTAATTAGGGTTAATTAAGAGGTTTTTCATTTTTTAGGACTCTTTCTAATAAATCCACTAAAGGCAACGATTTTTTGTGGTTTTCTAACCCTAAATGAACTCTAATTAAACCTTAATTAACACCTAATTAAACCCTAAAAAGTCCAAATGTGGTACCACCTATTATGGACCCACATTTGGTTTTTAAAAACCTGAATTTAAAACCTTTAAAAACCAATGGTTTAAAACTTAAATAAAATAGATTTTTAAAATTGATTTTGACTCCTCTAAACCTCTAACCTAACTAGGACAATGACTAACCCTAGTCTAGCCCTGACTTACTCGAATATGGTGCCACCCCGAGTGGGCCCTACTTGAGTTTTTTTTTTTTAAAAAATGATTTTAAAACTTGAAATTGAGAAAGATTTTCAAAAGATTTTTAAAAGTAAACTTTGAAATTAAATTTTTTGAAATGGCATAGGGTCCTAACTGGGTCAGGACTCCTCTGGATATGGTACCAACTGAGTGGGCCCACATCGAGTTTTGCAAATTTTGAAATAAACACTGAAAATACCTTTGAAAAGGGGTTAAAATTAATAATTAAAATTCAAGATCTTTGAAAATAGGGTCTCAAGCGAACTGGAACTCCGGGTTAGAGTCCTGAACTCTTAGGACTCTGAGATTTTAGATTTTAAAAGCCAAATGAAAGAATTTTCAAAAGATTTTATCAAGAAATGATGAAATAAGTCAGAAAACACAGTTAGGGTTAGACTCCTAACTCAACCGAACTCTAAAATAGAATCCTGAACTAACTGGACTATGTAAAATGACCTAAATTTTAAAAATAATCGAAAAAGACTGAAAATGGAAGTAAAACAGACTTAAAAACCAGACTCTTGACCGGATTAGGACTCTGAGACAGAGTCCTGATCGGACTGAAACTTTCAAAGATTTGAGAAATTTGATTAATAAAGGAATTCAGAAGCGACACCACCTCAATGGGTCTCATCTGTGAATTGAAATCGATTAAAATTTGAATTTGAAATGAATCCAGATTGTTTTCTGAGAAAATATTTCGAAATATAAAGTCCTGGGGTTGGAAAATGACAGAGTATTGAATAAAAACCCAGGTTTTGAAATTGATTTTGAAATAAAGCTTTAAAATTAAATCTGGATTGAATGTTTTGAAATAGGAGTGTTGGATCTCGAAAATGAGATGCAATGACATGCAATGCTATGCAATGACATGCAATGCTATGCAGAATACATGCAATGACATGCAATGATCTGTAATGACACTGGATGAGGGTGAAAATTTGGGGTGTTTACAGGCGGGGATGAGGCGGGGATGAGGCGGGGATCGTGGCGGGGACGGCGCGGGGCGGGGAAAAGTGCACGTCCTTCCCCGCCTCCACCCCCGGACGGGGATGGATTTTAACCTTCGTCCCCTCCTCCATCCTCGGTCCAAACGGGGCAAGGCGGGGCGGGGCCCCGCTTTCCCACTGCCATCCCTAGTAAAAAGCATGCACGATTAGAAGGATATGGTCAAAACATGTTAACTTGTTAGTGCAGTCCAATCTTGTCGGTCTAAGATTGTAGGAGTGAAGTGTTGTGTTGATATAATTTAAAGAAGACAAGAGGCAAGGGCAAAGCAATAAAAAAATCACGTATTTTTCAAGCTTTTACGTTTCTTGGATTACACAAAGGGATTAGCAAATAAAAGTATGCGACGACTAGACCGTAAATTGTTAAAGCTTCCATAAAAGCCAGATTAAGCAATAAAGTACCTTATATTTTACCCTATGGTTCTGGTTGACTAGCGATACCTTCAATGGCTTGGCCCGCAACAGTACCTTGATCGACTCTCTGTCCAATAAAACCAAGTTCTACGGCCAATCTAGCAGCAATCTAGAAGCAGTTCTGTTGTTACATCTCCCTTCCCACACGAGTAACAATTATTACCCCATGAATCCTTGTAATTGATTGGGAAAATAAAGGAGATGTATGACATGAACAGGACAAAGGGGATCTTAGGAAAAGCGACTCTGAAAATTAAAACATTATTTTATTATTTATTTGGATGAAAAGCTACTCAATGATGACATCTCATGGCTAAGTGTACTGATGAAACAAGAACAATAATTACTAATTCATCGGCCAATATATTCTTGAAAAGTCAAAAAACTAAGTGATCAAGGTTTTTTGACATCTTCCAAGACATTAATTGGAGTTGGTTGAATCTATTTACCAAAATAAATCAGTCCCTTTTTAGTAGGGCCTGCATAGAAATGTGCAACTGACATGAGTAAAGCCAAAGCAACAGTACTATTTATATCATTCGTAGGAGCATCTAACTCCCCATGAGGTAAATGTTTGATTCTTCAAGGTAAAAGCACACCTAACCATTTAGAAACAAAAACAAATAGGAATAGATTTACAATAAAAGGAACCCAAGGACCATATTCTTCTCCATTGTGAGTTTTGCTCACGTCTTGAATGAAATCAAGAACATATCATAAGAAATATTGGCCATCGGTCAGAATAGTTTGTTGATTCCGAATGGCTATACCGGCTGAACCTAAGCAATTACGATCAAAGAAGTTATAAGTACTTGGGCATGCACATGGAAATCTCCTATTTGCCAATAGAAATGTTGCCTACTTCCACATTGAATATCTCGCATAACCCATTAGTGTGTTGATCGAACATGGTAGAACATTCGTAGTACCCCCTGACAAAATTGATACTTAAGAAATAATTATTTTGATTCAACCAGTTCTTTTTCTACTCTCCTACATAATTTAATCATATATTTCAGGTACTAAAATAGTTAATGAATTAACCACGTAATATATCATACATCATAAATTTTTTCGATTAGGTCACTTCGCACCCTAAATCCAAGAAGCTATCCATATTCCATAAAGGATCCGAATGAAACCAAAGTTTCATGTTCGGTTTTGAATTATAGATGTCAAAAATGATGAATCGATGTTGAAACCAAAGCCTTTCAAGCTAACGATGTGGGTTCGAGTCCTTTTATCCTTTCGATATGAATCATATTATATATCATTGGTTCCTAAAAGGATTTCTACATCATCCAAGAGATATTCAAGGTCAACCAATATGGACCAGAAATCTAAATTTGAAACCAACCTTTAGGGTCCAGGTCGACCCATCAATAGTGGCTTAAAAAATGCCCAAGGTCAGTTGGTCATGGAGACAAAAGGCAATTTGGATAAGATTAACATTGATTGTGAAATCATTAGAGGTGGTCCAACATAGGATCAATGACTTGTCATGTGTTTAAAAACTGATTATGATAGAGAGACCCTCGTGTTAAGTTGCATACATGCTTTAAGCTGTTTATTCATACTTTCATCTTCATCTTTGGGAAAAACAACTTTTTTGGATTTGATCTCAATTTTAATCTTATCCATTCTACAAAATTGGTGTGTCTACTTTTTTGTCATCTTCACATGCTTGATAACAAAGAGATACAATTTGTCTCTATGTTCACTATATTTTTTGATATATAAAACAACATCCGAAAGGATTTTGTCTAAAAGAATGATGAATATCTTTCAAAAATGAAAAAAATAAGTCATTTCGATGTCTAAGCACAAAGTTATAACCAAAACAAGTTGGTTTGACTGCCCAAAACACATGTTTTTAGTAAGATTTTACTTGTTATGGTCAAACTAAATGCATTAAACCATACATCAAAAGCATGCATGATTAGAAAGATATAGTCAAAACAAGTTAACTTGTTAGTGCAGTCCAATCATGTTTGTCTAGGATTGTAGGAGTGAAGTGTTGAGTTGATATAATTTAAAGAAGGCAAGAGGTAGGGCCAAAGCAATAAAAGTACGTATTTTTCATGTTTCTCAAATTACACAATGGGATTAGCAATTAAAAGTGATAATGCCACGACCATGCCGTAAACTGTTAAAGCTTCCATAAAAGCCAAATTAAGCAATAAAGTACCTCGTATTTTACCCTCTGCTTCTGGTTGACTAGCGATACCTTCTACGGCTTGGCCCACATCTGTCCCCTGACTGAAGCAACATGAAACTTAGTATTTATAATGGTTAAGCTCCTCACAACAAAAAAAATGAAGAAATGGTTAATGATATAATCAAATAGACAAATGAATTATTATATATTACTTAATTAGTGTGCTTAATTAATGTTATTTATACATTTATAATGTTAATTAGTTGAATTACTTGGTATTTCATATTCCACCACTAAGATCCATCCAATTAAACTAAGAACTCCCAACCTAATTTGAGAAGGGATGATATGTGATATTACTGAACCATGAGAACTACTTCAATATCTCATTTTTATTCCCTATCCAAGTTCTTGTAAATCCATATAATATAGTTCTTGTATTTCTTTGCTCCAAAACCCAATCTTTCAATTCTTCTCTCCTTCATCTTCTTTAAATGCATTCATAGGCTTGACTTCGTATTCAATCCACATATAGTCACAGACAGAAAAGGAAGGGCTTATATCATAATCCATTTGAAGAAATTTGGAATTTATACATATGTAAAGTCGGTAGTAATATAGGGAGTGAAATAATATACATGGGTAGTCTATATATAACTATTGAATATCAACTATCACATATATATGTGTTTCTTCCATAACGTAAAGCATCGTCATCTTATTTCTATTGAATGGGATCGGACCCTGGAATCATTCTTCTAAGCATACACCGAAGTTCACGTATAATATGTAGCTACTTTATCTAGCTTGACAATCGTAACCCACTTGATTTTTACTTGTCTTTATCATTATCTCACAAGGATTAAAAAGAAGAGATTCATCAAAGTGAATCATCACATATCAAGATTTGAAGACTGATTGATTCAATTGCAATTAATTCCATATTTGGTTAATTGTTGAATAGAATGGAATGAAATAGCAATGGTTTCGCAGAACATAGTTCCTGTTGTTTCGTCGCACGACACAAACAAGTCACAATTATGAATCATCGTAATTGACGAGAAAAATAAAGGAAATGTATGACATGAATAGGACAAAAGGGGATCTTATAAAAAATAGGGAATTCCCCCATTTTTTTACAATTCCGTAGTGTAATACGTAATATAATAAATATTAATATCGTACATATATTTCTCTTGCTCTTGTTTTCTTCCTACACTATACTACATATCGTAAATAAATATATTTATATCAATCATGTTCACATATATAAGATTCATGCAGGTATCTTGATCTATGCATGAATTAATTATTAGAATAAGATTCATGGGCTTACTTAATTTTGAATTTAAATCAATTCAAAAAGAAAAAGCGTCTCTTTGAAATTCAAAGCATTATTTTATTATTTATTTGCTGGAAAGCTACTTAATGATGACCTTCCATGGATTCACATATATAAGCCACAAATAAGGTTGCAAAAATCAGAGCCCGAATACCGCTTGTGAAGAATCCGAGGAACATCACATTTATAGGAATCACTAAATGTACTAAAGAAAGAAGAACAACAACTACTAATTCATCAGCCAATATATTCCTGAAAAGTAGAAAACTAAGTGATAAAGGTTTTGTGAAATCTTCTGAGACATTAATTGGTAAAAGTATTGAAGTTGGTTGAATCTGATTACCGAAAAACCCAATCCCGTTTTAGTAAGGCCTGTATAGAAATGTGCCACTACGTGAGTAAAGGTACTGTTGTAGGCCAAGCCGTAGAAGGTATCTCTAGTCAACTAGAAGAAGAGGGTAAAATACAAGGTACTTTATTGCATAGTTCGGCTTTTATGGAAGCTTTAACAAATTATGGCCTGGCCGTGGAATTAGCACTTTTATTTGTTAATCCCTTTGTTTAATAATCTTAGATACATGAAAATGTTAAAAATACGTACTTCTTTTATGGCTTTCTCCGTGCCTCTTACTTTTATATGTGAAAAAACATAAATACTATGCTTCAACTTATATGCATAAGCTAATTTTGATGATAAAATGTCTTGATTTAGTCATATTTCATGCTTAAAAACATTATGCATAACTAAACCAATATAAAACACATGAATTAACATGCACAAGTCAAACTTTCTTAACAATGAACACTTATAAAGCATGAAAAAATTAACAAAAACAAGCTCAAATAGGTAAAACTCAGAGTTCTTAAGCTAGGACCGATCTAAAAACACCCTGAACCGGTCTAAAATGGTTCTGAATCCGTCATCTAAGGGTTTGAATCAGTATAATATATGAACAAAAGCTTATACAACCCTATAACCGAATGAGAAAATCCCTGCCTTTTTATGGATTCATGAAAACAGGATCTCTACATCTCAAAACCGGTGAAAAACTGAAAAAAAAATGGTCAGAAATAGCTTCAAACCGGTCTCGAAAAGGGTCGTATCGGTCACTGATCAAGTTCAGGTATAAATAAGCACCTAGACCCTATTACAGATCTTATCCAATCCAATTCATATCTAGATCCGATACATAACCGAAACCCATGTTTGACCCGATCCAAATAAGATATGGGTCAGAACTGATCCAAATAGGATCCGGGTCGGACCGGTCCCAAATAGGATCCGGGCCGAACCCGATCCAAACGAGATCTGGGACAGACCAGATCCAAACATGATCTGGATCTGACTCGATCCAAACGTGATCCGGGTCAAACCCGATCCAAACTGGAACCAGGATGGACCTGATCCAAATTGGATCCGGATTGGTCTCTATCCAAACAGGATCTGGGTTAGACCCGATCCAAACCAGATCCGGGTTCAACCCGATACAATAATAATCCGGTTCCAACTCGATCCAAACATGATCCAGGTCTGACCCGGTCCAAACGTGATCCGGACAAGACCCTATCCAAAATGAAAATTGGCTCGACCCGATCCAAACAGGATCAGGGCCCGACCCGATCCAAACATAATCCAGGTCCAATCGCATCCAAACTAGAACAGGGTCGGATCTGGGTTCAACCCGATCCAAACATAATCCGGATCTGGGACTGACGTGATCACATAATCAGGGTCTGACACAATCCAAACCGAAACTAGGTCTGACCTGATCCAAATCCTGTTTGGATCAGACCCGATCCAAACAGGATCCGGGGTGGACCCGATCCAAATCGGATCCGGACCCTTCCGGATGCAAACATTATCTGGGTTTGACCCGATCCAAATCAGAATTGAGTCGAACCCGATCCAAACCAGATTCGGGCCTGACCCGATCCAAACAGGATCCGGGTTTGACCCGACACAAACAGGATCCGGGTCAGACATGACCCAAATATGATCCGGCCTGGACCTGTCCCAAACAAGATCCAGGTCGGAGCCATTCAAAACAGGATCCAGGTCACACCCATCCAAAACAGGATCCAAGCCGAACTCAATCCAAACCACATTTGGGTCGAAACCATCCCAAACAGCATCCGGGTCAGACCCGTCCAAAAAAAAAAGCTGGGCCTGACCCGATCCAAACATGATCCTGGGTCCAATTCGATCCAAACATGATCCGGGGCCGACCCGATCCAAACGTGATCCAAGCTGCACCCGATCTAAACCAGATCTGGGTCTGGCACGATACAAACACGATCTGAGACAGACCGATCCATACCGGATCTGGGTCTAACCCAATCCAAAAAGGATCCCATCCGAACAACACCCGATCCAAAGACGATCCGATTGAAACCGGAACCGGGTCAGGCCTGTCCAAAACCAGGTCTGGATCGGCCCTCATCCAAACAGGATACAGTCTGGACCCGACCCAAACATGATCCGGGATGGACCCGATCTAGACCGGATATGGGTCTGACACAATTCAAACAGGATCTAGTCTGGAGCCGACCAAACAGGATCCGGGCGACACCCGAAACAAACCAGATCCGGGCCTGACCCAATCGAAACCGGAATCGGGTCAGACCTGTCCCAAACCTAGTCTGGATTGGCCCCGATCCAAACAGGATCTGGTCTTGACCCGATCCAAACTGATCTAGATCAGACCCAACCTAAACGTGATCCGAATCGGACACGATCTAAACTTGAACCGGGCCAGAACCGATCCAAAGCGGATCTGCATCGAACCAAAGCCAAATAGGATCTGGGATGGACCCGATCCAAACGTGATCCGAATTACACCCGATTTAAACATGATTCAGGCTGGAACCGATCCAAACAGGATACACACCAGACCCGATCCAAACAGGATCCCTGCCGGACCAGACCCAAACAGGATCCGGGTCGAACCCGGTCCAAACGTGATCCGGATCGGACCCAATCCAAACATGATACAGGATGAACCCGACCAAAACAAGATTCGGGTCAGGACTGATCCAAACACTTATAAAATTTTATGCATGATTGAATCAATAATTTTTTTTTTCACAACCTTAGAACACATATATCCAACCCTCAATCACTATGAAATATTTTTGACAGCCTTAGAACACATATATGCAAGATTGAATCACTATGAATTATTTTGCACAACCTTAAAACACATATATGCATGATTGAATCACTACGATTTTTTTTGACAATCTTAGAACACATATATGGATGATTGAATCACTATGAAGTTTTTTTGACAATGTTAGAAAACATATATGCATGATTGAATCACTATGATGTTTTTTGACAGCATTAGAACACATATATGAATGATTGACTCATTATAAAGATTTTTTGACAACCTTAGAACACATATGTGCAAGATTGAATCACAATAAATTTTTTTTGACAGCCTTAGAACGCATATATGCATGATTGAATCACTATGATTTTTTTGACAGCCTTAGAACACATATATGCATGATTGATCACTATGAAATTTTTTTGACAGCCTTAGAACACATATATGCATGATTGAATCACTATAAAGCTTTTTGACCGCTTTAGAACACATATATGCATAATTAAATCGCTATGAAATTCTTTGACAGCCTTAGAACACATATGCATGATTATTCACTATGATTTTTTTTTAAAACGTTAGAAAGCATATATGAATGATTGAATCACAATTACATTTTTTTGACAGCCTTAGAACACATATATGCATGATTGAATCACTATGATTTTTTTATAGCCTTAGAACACATATATAATTGATTAAATCACTATGAATTTTTTTTGACAGCCTTAGAACACATATATGCATGACTGAATCACAACAAATTTTTATTGACAACATTAGAACACATATATGCATGATTGAATAATTATGATTTTTTTTTGAAAAACTTAGAATACATATTTGCAAGATTGAATCACTATAAATTTTTTTGACAGCCTTAGAACATATATATGCTTGATGGAATCACTATGATTTTTTTTTGATAGCTTTAGAACACATATATGCTTGATTGAATCATTACGATTTTTTTTTTACAGCCTTAGAACACTATATGCATGATTGAATCATTATGATTTTTTTTTTCAAAAACTGAGAACACATATATACCAGATTGAATCAATATGATTTTTTTTTCAATGTTAGAACATAGAACACATATATGAATGATTAAATCATTCTAAAATTCTTTTGACAACCTTAGAACATATATATGCCTGATTGAATCACTATGAATTTTTTTTGATAGCATCAGAATACATATATGCATGATTGAATCACAACAAAATTCTTTTGACAAACTTAGAAAACATATATGCATGATTGAATAACAATGAAATCTTTTTGACAACCTTAGAACACATATATGCATGCTTGAATCACTATAATTTTTTTTGTCAGCCTTAGAACACATATATGCAAGATTGAATAAATACAATTTTTTTTACAGCATTAGAACACATATATGCATGATTGAATCACTATAGATTTTTTTTGACAACTTTAGAACACATATCTGCAGGATTGAATCACTATAATTTTTTTTATACAGCCTTAGAACACATATATGCATGATTGAATTACCGTGAAATTCTTTTAACAGTCTTAAAACACATATATGCAAGATTGAATCACTATGAAACGTTTTTCACAGCCTTATCACACATATATGCATGATTGAATCACTATGAATTTTTTTTGACAGCCTTAGAACTCATATATGCATGATTGAATCACACTGATTTTTTTTGACAATGTTGGAATAAATATATTCATGATGAAATCACTATGAAAGTTTTTTGACAGCATTAGAACACATATATCCATGATTGAATCACAATAAATTTTTTTTGACAAACTTAGAACACATATATGTATGATTAAATAACTATAATTTTTTTAACAACATTAAAACTCATATATCCATGATTGAATCACTATACTTTTTTTTGGACGACCTTAGAACACATATATGCATGATTGAATCACTATGATTTTTTTTTTGCCAGCCTTAGAACACATATATGCACGATAGAATCACTATAAAGCTTTTTGACATCCTTAGAACACATATATGCATGATTAAATAACTATAAAATTTTTTCTGCTGTTTTAGAACACATATATGCTTTTATTTAATCACTATGAATTTTTTTTTACAACGTTTGAATACAAATATGCATGATTGAATTAGAATAAATTTTTTTGACAGCCTTAGAACAAATATATGCATGATTAAATCACTATGAAATTTCTGTGATAGCCATAGAACACATATATTCATCATGATTGAGCACCATAAAATTTTTTTGACATCTTTAGAACACATATATGCATGATTGAATCACCAATTTTTTTTGACAGTATTGGAACACATATATGCATGATTGAATCACTATATATTTTTTTTACAACCTTAGAACACATACATGAATGATTGAATAATTGTTAGTTTTTTTTGACATCCTTAGAACGCATATATGCATGATTGAATCACTATAATTTTTTTTGACAACATTAGAACACATATATACATGATTTAATCACTATATATATTTTTTGACTACCTTAGAACACATATATGGATGATTAAATCACTGTAATTTTTTTTCGACAACCTTAGACGCATATATGCATGATTGAATCACTGCTTTTTTTTGACAACCTTAGAACACAAATATAGATGATTTAAATACTTTGAATTTTTTTTGACAGCCTTAGAACATGTATATGCATGCTTGAATCTCTATGAATTTTTTTTGATAGCATTGGAACACATATATACATGATTCAATCACGATAATTTTTTTTTGACAACCTTAGAACACATATATGCATGATTTAATCACCATAATTTTTTTTGACAACCTTAGAACACATATATGTATGATTGAATCGCTATGATTTTTTTTGACAACCTTGGAACACATATATGCATGATTGAATCACAATAAAGTTTTTTTGACAACCTTAAAACATAAATATGCATGATTGAATCACTATGAATTTTTTCTGACAGCTTTAGAAAACATATATGCATGATTAAATCACTATCACATTATTTTGACAGTCTTAGAACACATATATGTATCATTGAATCACTATAAATTTTTTTTGACAACCTTAGAACACATATATGGATAATTGGATCAATACAATTTTTTTTTGACAAACTTAGAACACATATATGCAAGATTGAATCACTATGATTTTTTTTTGACAACCTTAGAACATATATATACATGATTGAATCACTATGATTTTTTTTGACAGCCTTACAAAACATATATTCATGATGGAATCACTATAAATTTTTTTTACAGCCTTAGAACACAATATGCATGATTGAATCACTATAATTTTTTTCGACAACATTAAAAACATATATGCATGATTGAATCACTATGATTTTTTTTGACAGCCTTTCAACACATATATGCTTGATTGAATCACTATAAAATTTTTTTGACACCCTTAGAACACATATATCCATGATTGTGTCACTATGAATTTCTTTTTACTGCATTAGAACAAATATATGGATGATTGAGTCATTAGAATCAGTTTTGACAACATTAAAACACATATACGCATGATTGAAACACTATCAAATTTTTTTGAGAACATCAAAACACATACATGCAAGATTAAATCACTATGAATTTTTTTTGACAGCCTTAGAACACAAATATGCACGATTAAATTACTGTGATTTTTTTTTGACAACCTTGGAACACATATATGCATGATTGAAAGTTTTTTGATAGACTTAAAATACATATATGCATGATTAAATCACTATGATTTTTTTTGACAGCTTTAGAACACATATTTGCATGGTTGAATAACTATGATTTTTTTTGACAGCCTTAGAGCTCATATATGCATGATTGAATCACTATGATTTTTTTTGACAGCATTAGAACACATATATGCATGATTGAATCACTATGATTTTTTTTGACAGCATTAGAATACATATATGCATGTTTAAATCATTATAATTTTTTTTGACACCCTTAGAACACATATATGCATGATTAAATCGCAATAAATTTTTTTTTACAACCTCAGAACGCATATATGCATGACTGAATCACTATAAATTTTTTTTGACAGCCTTAAAACACATATACATTATTGAATCACAGTGAATTTTCTTTGAGAGCCTTAGAACACATAGGCACAAGATTGAATCACTATACATTTTTTTGACAGCCTTAGAACACATATATGCATGATTGAATCACATTGAATTTTTTTTCACAACCTTGCATGATAGAATCACTATGATTTTTTTTAACTGCCTTAGAACATATATATGCATGATTGAATTAGAATGAATTTTTTTTACAGCCTTAGAGCACATATATGCCTCATTTAAACACTATGAATTTTTTTTGAAAACCTTAGACATATATATGCAAGATTGCAAGATTGATTTTTTTTTTTAAACCTTAGACATATATATGCAAGAATTAGAATGAATTTTTTATAGTCTTAGAACACATATATGCTGGATTGAAATTTTTCTGACAACCTTAGAAAACATATATTCACGATTGAATCACTATGAACTTTTTTTGATTGCCTTAGAACACATATATGCATGATTGAATCAATATTAATCTTTTTTGACAGCCTTATAACACATATATGCATGATTGAATCTCTATGATTTTTTTACAGCCTTAGAACACATATATGCATGATTTAATCACTATAATTTTTTTTAAACCATAGAGACATATATGCATGATTAAATCACTATAAATTTTTTTGATAGCCTTAGAACATACATATGCATGATTGCATAATGATGATTTTTTTGACATCCTTAGAACAAATATATGCATGATTGAATCACCTTGAAATTTTTTGATATCCTTAGAACACATATATGCCTGATTAAATGACTATAAAGTTTTTTTTGACAACCTTAGAACAGATATATGCATGATTGAATCACTATGAATTTTTTTTGACAGCCTTAGAACTCAAATATGCATGATTGAATTACAATGATTTTTTTTGACAATGTTAGAATACATATTTGCATGATTGAAGGACTATTTTTTTGACAGCATTAGAACACATATATGCACGATTGAATCACTATAAATTTGTTTTGATTAAGAACACATATATGTATGATTAAATCATTATGAATTTTTTTTGACAGCCATAAAACACATATATGCATGATTGAATCACTATAATTTTTTTTGACACCATTAGAACACATATATGCAATATTGAATCGCTATAAATTTTTTTTGACAATCTTAGAACACATATAAATGATGATCAAATCAATGTAATTTTTTTTTGACAACCTTAAAACACAGATATGCATGACTGAATTACTATATATTTTTTTGACAGCCTTAGAACACTTATATGCATGATTGAAACACAATGAAATTTTTTTAATAGCCTTAGAACACATATATGCGTGATTGAATCACAATAATTTTTTTTTGACCGCCGTAGAACATATATATGCATGTTTGAATCACTACAAAATTATTTTGTCACCGTTAGAACACATATGTATGATTGAATGACTATAATTTTTTTTTAGAACCTTAGAACACATATATGAAAGATTGAATCACTATGAAAGTTTTTTGACAGCCTTATAACACAAATACGCATGATTGGATCACTATGAAATTTTTTTGACAGCCATTGAACATATACATGCAAGATAGAATCACTATGAATGCAAGATATATGCAAGATTGAATCTCTAGCTAAAATTTTTGACAGCATTTGAACACATATATGCATGATTAAATTTTTTTTGACTGCCTTAGAACACATAAAAGCAAGATTAAATCACTATAATTTTTTTTTGACAGCCTTAGAACATGTATATGCAAGATTGAAAGACTGATTTTTTTTTTACAACCTTAGAACACATATATGCATGATTGTACCACTATGAAATTTTTTTGACAGCATTAGAACAAACATATGCATGATTGAATCACTAGATTTTTTTTTGACAACCTTAAAACACATATATGCTTCATTGAATCACTATAATTTTTTTTAACAACCTCAGAAAACATATATGAATGATTAAATTTTTTTTGACTGTCGTGGAACACATATATGCACGATAGAATCACTATAAAGCTTTTTGATAGCCTTAGAACATGTATATGCATGATTAAATCACTATGAAATTTTATCTTACAGCCTTAGAACACGTATATGCATTATTGAATCACTATGATTTTTTTTACAACGTTTGAACACATATATGCATGATTGAATTAGAATAATTTTTTTTGACAGTATTAGAACACATATATGCATGATTGAATCACTATAAATTTTTTTTGATAGCCTTAGAGCACATATATTCATGATTGACTCACTATGAATTTTTTTGACAGCCTTAGAACAAATATAAGCATGATTTAATCACTAATTTTTTTTGACACTATTGAAACACATATACGCATGATTGAATCACTATAATTTTTTTTGACAACCTCATAACACATATTTGCTTGATTGAATGATTGTAATTTTTTTTTGACAACGTTAGAATGCATATATGCATGATTAAATCACTATGAAATTTTTTTGACAACATTAGAACACATATATACATGATTGAATCACTATAAATTTTTTTTGACTACCTTAGAACACATATATGCATGATTAAATCACTGTAATTTTTTTTTTACAACCTTAGAATGCATATTTGCATGATTGAATCACTATGATTTTTTTGACAACCTTAGAACACAAACATGCATGATTGAAATACTATGCTTTTTTTTTACAGCCTTAGAACACATATATGCATGCTTGAATCTCTATAAATTTTTTTTGATAGCAACAGAACACATATATGCATGATTCAACCACGATAAATTTTTTTTGACAACCTTAGAACACATATGCATGATTTAATCACCACAAAATTTTTTTGACAACCTTAGAACGCATATATGCATGATTGAATCACTATTATTTTTTTTGATAACCTTGGAACACATATATGCATGATTGAATCACAATAAAGCTTTTTTGACAATCTTAAAACACATATATGCATGATTGAATCACTATGAATTTTTTCTGACAGCTTTAGAAAACATATATGCTTGATTAAATCACTATCACATTTTTTTGACAGTCTTAGAACACATATATGTATGATTAAATTACTATAAAAGTTTTTTGACAGCCATAGAACACATATATGCATGATTGGATCAATATGATTTTTTTTGACAACCTTAGAACACATACATGCAAGATTGAATCACTATGAAAATTTTTTGATAGCCTAAGAATAGATATATACATGATTGAATCTCTATGATTTTTTTTGACAACCTTAGAACACATATGCAAGATGGAATCACTAAATTTTTTTTTGACAGCCTTAGAACACTATATGTATGATTGAATCACAATAAATTTTTTTTTACAACATTAAAACACATATATGCATGATTGAATCACTATGATTTTTTTTGACAGCATTACAACACATATATGCCTGATTGAATGACTATGAATTTTTTTTACACCCTTAAAACACATATATCCATGACTGTATCACTATGATTTTTTTTTACTCCATTAGAACAAATATATGGATGATTGAATCACTAGAATCAGTTTTGACAACCTTATAACACATATATGCATGATTGAAACACTAAGAATTTTTTTGAGAACATCAAAACACATACATGCAAGATTAAATCACCATGAAATTTTTTTGACAGCCTTAGAACAGAAATATGCATGATTGAATCACCGTAAAAATTTTTTGACAACCTTGCAACTCATAAATGCATGATTGAAAGTTTTTTGACAACCTTAGAATACATATATGCATGATTAAATCACTATGATTTTTTTTTGATAGCCTTAGAACATATATCGGGATGATTGAATCACTATGATTTTTTTTTGACAGCCTTAGAGCTCATATATGCATGATTGAATCACTATGAATTTTTTTTGACAGCATTAAGACACATATATGCATGATTGAATCACTATAAATTTTTTTTGACAGAATTAGAACACATATATGCATGATTAAATCATTATAATTTTTTTTGACACCCTTAGAACACACATATGCATCATAGAATCACTATAAAATTTTTTTGACTGCCTCAGCACACATATATGCATGACTGAATCACTATAAAAATTTTTTGGCAGCATTAAAACACATATATACATTATTGAATCACTATGAATTTTTTTGAGAGCCTAAGAACACATATACGCAAGATTGAATCACTATAAATTTTTTTTGACAGCCTTAGAATACATATATGTATGATTGAATCACATTGAATTTTTTTTGACAACCATAGAACACATATATGCTTGATAGAATCACTATAAAACTTTTTTGATTGCCTAAGAAGACATATATGCATGATAGAATCACTACGAAACTTTTTTGACTGCCTAAGAAAACTTATATGCATGATTTAATCACTATGATTTTTTTTGAAAACCTTAGACATATATATGCAAGATTGAATCACTATATTTTTTTGACAGCCATAAAACACATATATGCATGATTGAATCACTATGAATTTTTTTTGACAGCCTTAGAACACATATATACATGATTGATTTTTTTCTAACAGCCTTAGAACATATATATTCACGATTGAATCACTATGAAGTTTTTTTGATTGCCTTAGAACACATATATGCATGATTGAATCACTAATAATTTTTTTTGACAGCCTTATAACACATATATGCATGATTGAATCTCGATGATTTTTTTTTGACAGCCTTTGAACACATATATGCATGATTGAAACACTATAATTTTTTTTGAGAAGATCAAAACACATACATGCAAGATTAAATCACTATGATTTTTTTTTGACAGCCTTAGAACACAAATATGCATGATTGAATCACCGTGATTTTTTTTGACAACCTTGCAACTCATATATGCATGATTGAAAGTTTTTTGACAACCTTAGAATATATATATACATGATTAAATCAATATGATTTTTTTTGACAGGCTTAGAACACATATAGGCATGATTGAATCATTATGAAATTTTTTGACAGCCTTAGGGCTCATATATGCATGATTGAATCACTATGAAATTTTTTTGATAGCATTAAGACACTTATATGCATGATTGAATATCTATAATTTTTTTTTACAGCATTAGAACACGTATATGCATGATTAAATCATTATAATTTTTTTGACACCCTTAGAACACACATATGCATGATAGAATCAATATAAATTTTTTTTGACAGCCTCAATACACATATATGCATGACTGAATCACTATAAATTTTTTTGACTGCATTAAAACACATATATACATTATTGAATCACTATGAATTTTTTTTGTGCGCCTTAGAACACATATACGCAAGATTGAATCATTATAAATTTTTTTTGACAGCCTTAGAACACATATATGCATGATCAAATGACATCAATTTTTTTTTGACAACCTTAGAACATATATATGCATGATAGAATCACTATGAAACTTTATTGACTGCCTTAGAAAATATATATGCATGATTGAATTAGAATGAATTTTTTTTTACAGCCTTAGAGCATATATATGCATGATTTAATCACTATGATTTTTTTTTGATAGCCTTAGAACACATATATGCAGGATTGAAATTTTTCTGACATCCTTTGAACACATATATTCACGATTGAATCACTATGAAGTTTTTTTGATTGCCTTAGAACACATATATGCATGATTGAATCACTATTAATTTTTTTTGATAGCCTTACAACACATATATGCATGATTGAATCTCTATGAATTTTTTGACATCTTTTGAACACATATATGCATGATTTAATCACTATATTTTTTTTAAAACCTTAGAGACATATATTCATGATTAAATCAATATAATTTTTTTGGATAGCCTTGGAACATACATATGCATGATTGAATAAGTATGATTTTTTTTGACATCCTTAGAACACATATATGCATGATTGAATCACCTTAAAATTTTGTTGATAGCCTTAGAACACATATATGCATAATTGAATCACTATAAATTTTTTTGACAACCTTAGAACGTATATATGCATGAATGAATCACTAAGATTTTTTTTGGACAACTTAGAACTCATATATGCTTGATTGAACTACTATGAATTTTTTTTGACAATGTTAGAATACATATTTGCTTGATTGAATGACTGAATTTTTTTTTGACAGCATTAGAACACATATATGCATGATTGAATCACTATAAATTTGTTTTGACAAACTAAGAGCACATATATGCAAGATTGAATCATTATGAATTTTTTTGACAGCCTTAGAACACATATATGCATAGTTGAATCACTATAAAGTGTTTTTGACACCAGTAAAACACATATATCCATGATTGAATCACTATAATTTTTTTGACAACCTTAGAACACATATATGCCTGATTGAATCACAAAGAAATTTTTTTAATAGCGTTAGAACACATATATGCATGATTGATTCATAATAAATTTTTTTGACAGCCGTAGAACATATATATGCATGTTTGAATCACTACAAAATTATTTTGTCAGCATTAGAACACATATATGTATGATTGAATCACTATAATTTTTTTTTGAGAACCGTAGAACACATATATGCAAGATTAAATTACTATGAATTTTTTTTGACAGCCCTATAACACAAATACACATGATTGGATCACTATGATTTTTTTTTGACAGCCATAGAACATATACATGCATGATTGAATCACTATAATTTTTTTTGACAAACTCAAAAGATATACTTGCAAGATTGAGTCACTATGAATTTTTTTTGACAGCCTTTGTACACATATATGCAAGATTGAATCTCTCGAATTTTTTTTTGACAGCCTTAGAACACATAAACGCATGATTAAATCACTATAATTTTTTTTTGATAGCCTTAGAACACATATATGCAAGATTGAAAGACTGAATTTTTTTTTACAACCTTAAAACACATATATGCATGATTGTACCACTATGAAATTTTTTTGACAGCATTAGAACAAATATATGCATGATTGAATCACTAGAATTTTTTTTGACAGCCTTAGAACACATATATGCTTGATTGAATCACTATAAATTTGTTTGACAACCTCAGAAAACATATATGCATGACTAAATTTTTTTTGTCTTCTTTGGAACACATATATGCACGATAGAATCATTATAAAGCTTTTTAACAACCTTAGTACACATATATGCATGATTACATCACTATGTTTTTTTTTTGATAAGTCACTATGAATTTTTTTTGACAGCCTTAGAACTCATATATGCAAGATTGAATCACTATTTGTTTTTGGACAGTATTAGAACACATATACACATGATTGAATCATTCAATTTTTTTTGGACAGTATTAGAACACATATATGCAAGATTGAATCACTATAATTTTTTTTTGAATATGTTAGAACACATATATGCATGATTGAATCACTATGAATTTTTTTTGGCAGCATCAGAAAAAATATAAGCATGATTGAATCAGTATGATTTTTTTTCACAGCCTTAGAACACAAATATGCATGATTGAATCACTATGATTTTTATTGACAACGTTTGAACACATATATGCAAGATTGATTCACTATGAATTTTTTTTGATAGCCTTAGAACACATATATGCATGATTGAATCACTATAAATTTTTTTTGATAGCATTAGATAATGTATATACAAGATTGAATCACTATAAATTTTTATTGGCAACCTTAGAACACATATATGCATAATTGAATTTCAATAAATTTCTTTTGACAACCTTAGAACACATATGCATTACTGAATCGCTATAATTTTTTTGGACAACATTAGAACACATATATGCATGAATGAATAACTATGAATTTTTTTGGACAGCCTTAGAACACATATTCATGATTGAATCACTATGATTTTTTTTATAAACTTTGAACACATATATGCATTATTAAATCACTATGAATTTTTTTTGACACCCTTAAAACACATATATGCATGATTGAATCTCAATGATTTTTTTTGTCGACTTTAGAACACATATATAGTTGATTGAATCACTATGAAGTTTTTTTGACAACCACAAGACACATATATACAAGATTGAATCACTATAAATTTTTTTTGACAACCTTAGAAGCATATATGCATGATTGAATCACTTTGAATTTTGTTTGACAACATTAGAACAAATATATACATGATTGAATCACTATCATTTTTTTTACTACCTACGAACACATATATGCATGATTAAATCACTGTAATTTTTTTTTGACAAGCTTAGAACACATATATGCATGATTGAATCACTATAAAGCTTTTTTGACAACCTTAAAGCACATATATGCATGATTGAATCACTATGAATTTTTTCTTACAGCTTTAGAAAACATATATGCATGATTAAATCACAATCACATTTTTTTGACAGTCTTAGAACACATATTTGTATGATTGAATCACTATAAATTTTTTTTGTCAGCCTTAGAACACATGTATGCATGATTGGATCAATATGAATTTTTTTTGACAACCTTAGAACACATATATGCAAGATTGAATCACTATGAAATTTTTTGAAAGCCTTGGAACAGATATATACATGATTGAATCACTATGAATTTTGTTTTACAGCTTTAGAACACACATATGCATGAAAGAATCACTATAAATTTTTTTGACAGCCTGACAACACATATATACGTGACTGAATCACTATGAATTTTTTTTGACAGCCTTAAAACACATATATACATTATTGAATCACTATGAAATTTTTTTGAGAGCCTTAGAATACATATACGCAAGAGTGAAACACTATACATTTTTTTTGACAGCCTTAAAACACATATATAAATTATTGAATCACTATGAAATTTTTTTGAGAGCCTTAGAACACATATACACATGATTGAATCACTATAAAAATTTTTGGACAACCTAACAACACATATATGCATGATTTAATCACTATAAAAATTTTTTGACTGCCTTAGAACATATATATGCATGACTGAATTAGAATGATTTTTTTTTGTCAGCCTTAGAACACTTATATGCCTGATTTAATCACTATGATTTTTTTTTGAAAACCTTAGACATATGTATGCAAGATGGATCACTATAATTTTTTTTTGACTGCCATAAAACAACAATATGCAAGATTGAATAACTATAACATTCTTTTGACAGCCTTAGCACACATGCATACACGATTGAATTTTTTTTGACAGCCTTAGAACACATATATTTACAACTGAATCACTATGAACTTTTTTTGATTGCCTTAGAACACATATATGCATGATTGAATCACTATTAATTTTTTTTGACAGCCTTATAACACATATATGCATGATTGAATTTCTATGATTCTTTTTGACATTCTTAGAATAAATATATGCATGATTAAATCACGATGATTTTTTTAAAACCTTAGAGACATATATGCATGATTAAATCACTATAATTTTTTTTGAAAGCCTTAGAACATATATATGCATCATTGAATAAGTATAATTTTTTTTGACATAATTAGAACACATATATGCATGATTGAATCACCTTAAATTTTTTTTGATAGAATTAGAACACATATAATGCATGATTCAATCACTATAATTTTTCTTTGACAATCTTAGAACACATATATGCATTATTGAATCACTATGATTTTTTTTGACAGCCTTAGAACTCATATATGCATGATTGAATTACTATGATTTTTGTTTGACGATGTTAGAATACAAATTTCTATAATTGAATGACTATAAATTTTTTTTGACAGCATTAGAACACATGTATGCATGATTGAATCACTACAAATTAGTTTTGACAACCTAACAACAATATATGCATGATTGAATCACTAAGATTTTTTTTTGATGCCATTGGAGCACATATATGCATGATTGAATCACAATACATTTTTTTGACAACCTTAGAACACATATAAAAGCATGATTGAATGACTGTAATTTTTTTTGACAACCTTAGAACACATATATGCATGATTGAATTACTATAATTTTTTTTGACAGCCTTAGAACACATATATGCATGATTGAATTACTATAATTTTTTTTGACAGCCTTAGAACACATATATGCATGATTAAATCACAATGAAAATTTTTAATTGCCTTAAAACAAATATATGGGTGATTGAATCACAATAAATTTTTTTGACAGCCATAGAACATATATATGCATGATTGAATCACTACAAAATTATTTTGATAGCATTAGAACACATATATGTCTGATTGAATCACTACAAATTTTTTTTGAGAACCTTATAACACAAAAATGCAAGATTGAATCACCATGAATTTTTTTTGACAGCCTTATAACACAAATACGCATGATTGGATCACTATGAAATTTTTTTGACAGCCTTAGAACATATACATGCCCGATTGAATCACTATAAATTTTTTTAGACAACCCCAAAACATATACAAGCAAGATTGAATCACTATGAATGTTTTTTGACAGCCTTAGAAAACATATATGCAAGGTTGAATCTTTGAGAATTTTTTTGACAGCCTTTGAACTCATACACGCATGATTGAATTTTTTTTGATAGCCTTAGAACACATATATGCATGATTAAAACACAAATTTTTTTTGACAGCTTTAGAACACATATACGCAAGATTGAAACACTAATTTTTTTTTGACAACATTAGAACACATATATGCATGATTGTACCACTATGAATTTTTTTTTACAGCATTAGAACAAATATATGCATGATTGAATCACTAGAATTTTTTTTGACAACCATAGAACACATATACGCTTGATTGAATCACTATAATTTTTTTTTGACAACCTCAGAAAACATATATGCAAATTTGAATCACTATAAATTTTTTTTGATAGCTTTAAAACACATATATGCATAATTGAATCACAATGAATTTTTTTTGACAGCCTTAGAACACACAAACACACACACAAACACACACACACACACACACACACACACACACACACATATATATATATATGATTAATTTTTTTTTGACAATCTTAGAACACATATATTCACGATTGAAAGACCATGAATTTTTTTGACAGCCTTAGAACACATATATGCATGGTTGAATCACTATAATTTTTTTTGACAACCTTATAACACATAAATGCATGATTAAATCTGTATAAATTTTTTTGACAACCTTAGAACACATATATGCATGATTTAATCACTATGAATTTTTTTAGAAAACCTTAGACACATATATGCATTATTAAATCACTACAAATTTATTTTGATAGCCTTAGAACACATATATTCGTGATTGAATTACTATGAAATTTTTTTGACATCCTTAGAACACATATATACATGATTAGATCACTATAAAATTTTTTTGACAGCCTTAGAACACATATATGCATGATTGAATGACATTGAAAATCTTTTGAAAGCCTTAGAACACATATACGCTTGATTGAATGACTGTAAATTTTTTTTTGACAACCTTAAAACACATATATGCATGATTGAATCACAATGAATTTTTTTTGGTAGCCTTAAAACTCATATATGCATGATTGAATCACTGTGAATTTTTTTTGACAATGTTAGAGTACATACTGAAATGATTGAATCACTATAATTTTTTTTTGACAACATTAGATCACATATATGCATGATTGAATCAATATAATTTGTTTTTGACAACCTAAGAACACATAAATACATTACCGAAACACTATAATTTTTTTTGATAGCCTTAGAACACATATATGCATGTTTGAATCACTATGATTTTTTTTTGACAGTATTAGAATACATATATGCATGATTAAACCACAATACATTTTTTTCGACAACCTTAGAACACATATATGCATGATTGAATCACTGTGTATTTTTTTGGACAACCTTAGAACACATATATGTATGATTGAATCACTATGATTTTTTTTTGGCAGCCTTAGAAGACATATATGCATGATTGAGTCACAATGAAATTTTTTTAATAGCGTTAGAACACATATATGCATGATAGAATCATAATGATTTTTTTGACAGCCTTAGAACACATATATGCAAGATCGAATCACTATGAATTTTTTTTGATAGACTTAGAACACATATATGCTTGATTGAGTCATTATAAATTTTTTTTAACAGCCTTAGAAAAGATATATGCTTGATTGGATCACAATGATTTTTTTTGGACAACCTTAGAACACATATATGTGTGATTGTATCAGTATAAATTTTTTTTGAAAACATTAGAACAAATATATGATGGATTGAATCACTCAAAATTTTGTTTCAGAACCTTAGAACACGTATATGTATGATTGAATCACTATGATTTTTTTGACAACGTTAGAACAGATATATGCCTGATTGAATCACGATGAAATTTTTTTGACAGCCTTAGAACACACATATGCATGATTGTATCAATATGATTTTTTTTGACAACACTAGAACAAATATACGCATGATTGAATCACTAGAATTTTTTTCGACAACCTCAGAACACATATATGAAGATTGAATTACTATTTTTTTTTTGACAACCTTTAATCACATATGTGTATGATTAAATCACTGTTAAATTTTTTTGACAGCCTTAGAACACATATATGCATGATTAATTTTTTTTAACAGCGTTAGAACACATATATTCATGATTGAATCACTATGATTTTTTCTGACAGACTTAGAGCACAAATATGCATGATTGAATCACAATAATTTTTTTTGACAGATTTAGAACACATATATGCAGGATTGAATCACTATGAGTTTTTTTTTGACAGCCTTAGAACACATATATGCATGATTGAATCACTATGAATTTTTTTTGATAACCTTAGCCACTTATATGCATTATTAAATCACTATAAATTTTGTTTGATAGCTTTATAACACATATATGCATGCTTGAATTAATATGACTTTTTTTCGACATTCGTAGAACACATATATGCTTGATTGAGTCACTATGGAATTTTCTTGACACCCTTAGAACATATATATGCATGAGTGAATCAAAACAATTTTTTCTTGAGAGCATTAGAACACATATGTATACTTGATTGAATCACTATAATTTTTTTTAAAACCTTAGAACACATATATGCATGATTGAATCACTATGAATTTTTTTTGACAGCCTTAGAACACATATATGCATGATTGAATCACTATCATTTTTTTTTGATAGCCTTCAAACATTATTGAATCACTATAATTTTTTTTTTACAGCCGTAGAGCTCATATATGCATGATTGAGTCACTATGAAATTTTTTTGACAGCATTAGAACACATATATGCATGATTAAATTATTATAAGTTTTTTATGACAACTTTAAAACACATAGATGCATGATTGAATCACTATAATTTTTTTTTGACAGCTTCAGAAGACATATACACATGATTGAATCGCTATGATTTTTTTTGACAACATTAAAACATAAATATTATTAATTGAATCAGTATGATTTTTTTTTGAGAGCCTTAAAACACATATATGCAAGATTGAATCACTATGAATTTTTTTTGACAGCCTTAGAACACATTTATACAAGATTTAATCACTATGAAATTTTTTTAACAGCCTTAGAACACATGTATGTATGAATGAATCACTATGAATTTTTTTGATGGCCTTAGAACACATATATGCATGATTGAATCACTATAAAATTTCTTTGACAACCTTAGAACTCATATATGCATGATTAAATCATCGTGAAATTTTTTTGACAGCCTTAGAACTCATATATGCATAATTGAATCACCATGAAATTTTTTTGACAGCATTATAACACATATATGCATGATTAAATCATTATAAATTTTTTTTGACAACCTCAGAACACATATATGCATGATTGAATCACTCTGAATTTTTTTTGATAGACTTAAAACCCATATATACATGATTGAATCACTATCAAACTTTTTCGCCAGACTTAGAACACATATATTTACAATAGAATCACAATAAAGCTTTTTGACATCCTTAGAACACATATATGAATGATTAAATCACTGTAATTTTTTTTTGACAACCTTAGAACACATATATGCATGATTGAATCAGAATGAATTTTTTTTTACAATGTCAGAACACATATATGCATGATAGAATCAGAATGAATGTTTTTGACCGCCTTAGAATACATATATGCATGATTGAATCACTATGAAATTTTTTTGCGAGACTTAGAACACATATATGCATTATTGAGTCACCATGAATTTTTTTTGACAACCTTACAACACATATATTCATGATTGAGTCACTATAAATTTTTTTTGACAGCCTTAGAACACAGATATGCATGATTGAATTTTTTTGACACCTTAGAATACATATATGCTTGATTGAATCACTATGAATTTTTTTTGACAACATTAGAACACATATATTAATGATTGAGTCACTATAAAATTTTTTTGATAGCCTTAGAACGCATGTATGCATGATTGAATCACTTTGAAAGAATTTTTACAGCCTTAGAATATATATATGCATGATTGGATTACTATAAATTTTTTTGACAATGTTAGAACACACATATGCATGATTGAGTCACTACAAAATCTTTTTGACAGCTTTAGAACACATGTATGCATGATTGAGTTACTATGATTTTTTTTGATAGCCTTAGAACACATATATGAATGATTTAAAGACAGTGACATTTTTTTAACAATGTTAGAACTCATAAATTCATGATTGAGTCATAATGAAATATTTTTAATAGCCTTAGAAAACATATATGCATGATTGAATCGTTATGAATTTTTTTGACAGCCTTAGAACACATATATGCATGATTGAATCACTATACTTTTTTTTGACCGCCTTAGAACACATATATGCATGATTGAATCACTATAATTTTTTTTTTACATCTTTAGACCACATATATGAATGATTGAATCACTATAAAGTTTTTTTGATAGCCTTAGAACACATATATTTATGATTGAATCACTATGGATTTTTTTGACAACCTTAGAACACTTATATTTATAATTGAATCACTATGATTTTTTTGACAGCCTTAGAACACATATATGCATGATTGAATTTTTTTTGACAACCTTAGAACACATATATGCATGATTAAGTCACAATGATTTTTTTGACAACATTAGAACACATATATGCAGGATTAAGTAGCTATAATGTTTTTTTTGACAACCTACCAGCACGTATATGCATGATTGAATCACTATGATTTTTTTTATAGCCTTATAACACATATATGCATGATTGAATCACTATGAATTTTTTTTGATAATATGAGAACACATATATTCATGATTGAGTCACTAAGAATCTTTTTTTACAGCCTTAGAACATATATATGCATGATTTAATCACTATGAATTTTTTTTGACAGCCTTAGAGCATATATATGCATGATTGATATTTTTTTGACATCCTTAGAACACATATATGCATGATTCAGTCACTATGAATTTTTTTTGACGACCTTAGAATATATATATTCCTGATTGAAATTGTTTTGACCCCTTAAGAACACATATATGGATGATTGAATCACTATGAAATATTTTTGATTGCCTTAGAACACAAATACTCATGATTGAATCACTATGAATTTTTTTTGACAACATTAGAACACATATATGCAAGATTGAGTCACTATGAATTTTTTTTGACAGGCTTAGGACACATATATGCATGATTGATTTTTTTTTTGTATGAATGATTGAATCACTATAAAGACAGCCTCAGAACACATATATGCATGATTGAAGTTTTTTTGACAACCTTAGGTCATATATATGCATGAGTAAATCACAATGATTTTTTTTTGACATTGTTAGCACACATATATGTAGCATTGAGTCACTATGATTTTTTTTTGACAGCCATAGAACAGATATATGCATGATTGAATCACTATAAAAAATTTTTAGGAGCCTTAGAACACATACATGAGTTATTGAATCACTATGAATTTTTTTTGACAAAGCTAGAACACATATATGCATGATTGAGTCACTATGATTTTTTTTTACAACCTTAGAACACATATATACATGAGTGAATCACTATAAAATTTTTTTGATAGCCTTAGAATATATATGCATGATTGAAATTTTTTTGACAGCCTTAGAACTCAAATATTCATGATTGAATCACAATGAATTTTTTTTGACATCCTTAGAACATATATATGAATGATTAAAATCATTATGATTTTTTTTTGACAACGTTAGAACACAAAAATGCAGGATTGAGTCACTATGATTTTTTTTGACATTCTTAGAATGCATATATGCATGATTGAAGCACTGTGAATTTTTTTTTACAACCTTAGAACACATATATGCATGATTAAATCACTATGATTTTTTTTTGACAGCGTTGGAAAACATAAATGCATGATTGAATCACTATGAAATTTTTTTAACAGCCTTAGAACACATATATTCTTGATTGAATCACTATGAATTTTTTTTGACAACGTTAGAGCACATATATGCATGACTGAGTCGCTATGAATTTTTTTTGACAGCCTTTGAACACATATATGCAAGATTGAATCACTATAAATTTTTTTTGACTACCTTAGAAGACATATATGTAGGATTGAAATTTTTATGACAGCCTTAGGACGCATATATGCATGATTGAATCACTATGAAATTTATTTGACTACGTTAGAACAAGTATATGAATGATTAAATCACTATAAATTTTTTTTAACAACGTTAGAACACATATATGCAGGATTGAGTCACTATAAATTTATTTTGACATCCTTAGAACACATATATGCATGATTGAAATCACTATACTTTTTTTCTTACAGCCTTAGCACACTTATATGTATGATTGAATCATTATAAATTTTTTAGAAGTCAGATATGCATGAATTAAGTTGCTATAATTTTTTTTGAGTGTCTTAGAACACATGTTTATGATTGAATCACTATGATTTTTTTTTTTACTGTCTTAGATCACATATATTTATGATTGAATCACTATGAAAATTTTTTGACAGCCTAAGAACACATAAATGCATGATTGTGTCACTGTAATTTTTTTTTACAGATTTAGAACACATATTTGCATGATTAAATTTTTTTTGGCAACTTTAGAACACATATATGCAAGATTAAATCACAATGCTATTTTTTTGACAACGTTAGAACACATATAAGCAGGATTTAGTCAATAGAATTTTTTTTGACTGACTTATAACACATATATGCATGATTGAATCACTATGAAACTTTTTTAACAACCTTAGAACACATATATGAATGATTGAATCACTATGAAATTTTTTTGACAACCTTCGAACAAATATATGCATGATTGAAATTTTTTTGACAACCTTAGAACACATACACATGATGGAATCACTATGATTTTTTTTTGACAACATCAGAACATATATATTATTGATTGAGTCACTATGAAAATTTTTTGATAGCCTTAGAACATATGTATGCATGATTGAATCACTTTGAAAGAATGTTTACAGCCTTAGAACATATATATGCAAGATTGGATTACTATGATTTTTTTTTGACAATGTTTGAACAAACATATGCATGATTGAGTCACTACGAAATCTTTTTGACAGCCTTAGAACACATGTATGCATGATTGAGTTACTACGATTTTTTTTTGATAGCCTTAGAACACATATATGAATGATTTAATGACTGTGACATTTTTTTAACAATGTTGGAATACATAAATTCATGATTGAGTCATAATGAAATATTTTTAACAACCTTAGAAAACATATATGCATGATTGAATCACAATGAATTTTTTTTGACAGCCTTAGAACACATATATGCATGATTAATTTTTTTTGACCGCCTTAGAACACATATATGCATGATTGAATCACTATAAATTTTTTTTACATCCTTAGAACACATATAAGAATTATTGAATCACTATAAAGTTTTTTTGATAGCCTTAGAACATATATATTTATGATTGAATCACTATGAATTTTTTTGACACCCTTAGAACACTTATATTTATAATTGAATCACTATGATTTTTTTTTACAGCCTTAGAACACATATATGCATGATTGAATTTTTTTTGACAACCTTAGAACACATATATGCATGATTAAATCACAATGATTTTTTTTTGACAACATTAGAACACATATATGCAAGATTGAGTCGCTATAAATTTTTTTTTTGACAACCTTCTAGCACGTATATGCATGATTGAATCACTATGAAATTTTTTTAAGAGCCTTAGAACACATATATGCATGATTGAATCACTATGAAATTTTTTTGATAATATGAGACCACATATATTCATGATTGAGTCACTATGAATTTTGTTTTACAGCCTTAGAACATATATATGCAAGATTTAATCACTATGAAATTTTTTTGACAGTGTTTTAGCATATATATGCATGATTGATATTTTTTTGACATCCTTAGAACACATATATGCATGATTCAGTCATATGATTTTTTTTTGACGGCCTTAGAATATATATATGCTTGATTGAAATTTTTTTGACACCCTTAGAACACATATATGGATGATTGAATCACTACGAAATATTGTTGACAACCTTAGAACACAAATACTCATGATTGAATCACTATGAATTTTTTTTGACAACATTAGAACACATATATGCAAGATTGAGTCACTATGATTTTTTTTTGACAACCTTAGGACACATATATGCATGATTGATTTTTTTTTTGTATGAATGATTGAATCACTATAAAGACAGACTCAGAACACATATATGCATGATTGAAGTTTTTTTGACAACCTTAGGTCATATATATGCATGAGTAAATTACAATGATTTTTTTTTGACATTGTTAGCACACATATATGTAGCATTAAGTCACTATGAATTTTTTTTGACAGCCATAGAACAAATATATGCATGATTGAATCACTATGAAAATTTTTTAGGAGCCTAAAAACACATACATGAGTGATTGAATCACTATGAATTTTTTTTGACAAGGCTAGAACACATATATGCATGATTGAGTCAGTATGATTTTTTTTTACAACCTTAAAACACATATATACAAGAGTGAATCACTATAAAATTTTTTTGATAGCCTTGGAATATATATGCCTGATTGAAATTTTTTTGACAGCCTTAGAACTCAAATATTCATGATTGAATCACAATGAATTTTTTTTTGACATCCTTAGAACATATATATGAATGATTAAAATCATTATGAATTTTTTTTGACAACGTTAGAACACAAAAATGCAGGATTGAGTCACTATGATTTTTTTTTGACATTCTTAGAATGCATATATGCATGATTGAATCACTGTGAATTTTTTTTACAGCCTTTGAACACATATATGCATGATTGAATCACTATGAATTTTTTTTGACAGCGTTGGAAAACATAAATGCATGATTGAATCACTATGAAATTTTTTTAACAGCCTTAGAACACATATATTCTTGATTGAATCACTATGAATTTTTTTTGACAACGTTAGAGCACATATATGCATGACTGAGTCATTGTGAATTTTTTTGACAGCCTTTGAACACATATATGCAAGATTGAATCACTATAAATTTTTTTTGACTGCATTAGAAGACATATATGTAGGATTGAAATTTTTATGACAGCCATAGGACACATATATGCATGATTGAATCACTATGAAATTTATTTGACTACGTTAGAACAAGTATATGAATGATTAAATCACTATGAAATTTTTTTAACAACGTTAGAACACATATATGCAGGATTGAGTCACTATAAATTTATTTTGACATCCTTAGAATGCATATATGCATGATTGAATCACTATACTTTTTTTCTTACAGCCTTAGCACACTTATATGTATGATTGAATCACTATGAATTTTTTTTGACAATGTTAGAAGTCAGATATGCAAGATTAAGTTGCTATAATTTTTTTTTGAGTGTCTTAGAACACATGTTTATGATTGAATCACTATGAATTTTTTTTGACAGCCTAAGAACACATAAATGCATGATTGCGTCACTGTAATTTTTTTTACAGATTTAGAACACATATTTGCGTGATTAATTTTTTTTTGGCAACTTTAGAACACATATATGCAAGATTAAATCACAATGCTATTTTTTTGACAACGTTAGAACACATATAAGCAGGATTTAGTCAATAGACTTTTTTTTTACTGACTTATAACACATTTATGCATGATTGAGTCACTATGAAACTTTTTTAACAAACTTAGAACACATATATGCATGATTGAATCACTATGAAATTTTTTTGACAACCTTCGAACAAATATATGCATGATTGAATTTTTTTGACAACCTTAGAACACATATACACATGATTGAATCACTATGATTTTTTTTTTGACAACATCAGAACATATATATTATTGATTGAGTCACTCTGAAATTAAATTGATAGCCTTAGAACACATGTATGCATGATTGAATCACTTTGAAAGAATTTTTAGAGCCTTAGAACATATATATGCATGATTGGTTTACTATGATTTTTTTTTACAACGTTAGAACACACATATGCATGATTGAGTCACTACAAAATCTTTTTGACAACCTTAGAACACATGTATGCATGACTGAGTTACTATGAATTTTTTTTATAGCCTTATAACACATATATGAATGATTTAATGACTGTGACATTTTTTTAACAATGCTAGAATACATAAATTCATGATTGAGTCATAATGAAATATTTTTAACAGCCTTAGAAAACATATATGCATGATTGAATCACTATGAAATTTTTTTGACAGCCTTAGAACACATATATGCATGATTAAATTTTTTTTGACCGCCTTAGAACACATATATGCATGATTGAATCACTATAATTTTTTTTTACATCCTTAGAACACATATAAGAATTATTGAATCACTATAAAGTTTTTTTGATAGCCTTAGAACATATATATTTATGATTGAATCACTATGAATTTTTTTGACACCCTTAGAACACTTATATTTATAATTGAATCACTATGATTTTTTTTTACAGCCTTAGAACACATATATGCATGATTGAATTTTTTTGACAACCTTAGAACATATATATGCATGATTAAATCACAATGATTTTTTTTTGACAACATTAGAACACATATATGCAGGATTGGGTCGCTATAATTTTTTTTTTGACAACCTTCCAGCACGTATATGCATTATTGAATCACTATGAAATTTTTTTAAGAGCCTTAGAACACATATATGCATAATTGAATCACTATGAAATTTTTTTGATAATATGAGAACACATATATTCATGATTGAGTCACTATGATTTTTTTTTTACAGCCTTAAAACATATATATGCAAGATTTAATCACTATGAAATTTTTTTGACAGCGTTTTAGCATATATATGCATGATTGATATTTTTTTGACATCCTTAGAACACATATATACATGATTCAGTAACTATGATTTTTTTTTGACGGCCTTAGAATATATATATGCCTGATTAAATTTTTTTTGACACCCTTAGAACACATATATGGATGATTGAATCACTACGAAATATTTTTGACAGCCTTAGAACACAAATACTCATGATTGAATCACTATGATTTTTTTTTGACAACATTAGAACACATATATGCAAGATTGAGTCACTATGATTTTTTTTGACAACCTTAGGACACATATATGCATGATTGAATTTTTTTTGTATGAATGATTGAATCACTATAAAGACAGCCTCAGAACACATATATGCATGATTGAAGTTTTTTTGACAACCTTAGGTCATATATATACATGAGTAAATCACAATGATTTTTTTTGACATTGTTAGCACACATATATGTAGCATTGAGTCACTATGATTTTTTTTTGACAGCCATAAAACAGATATATGCATGATTGAATCACTATGAAAAATTTTTAGGTGCCTTAGAACACATACATGAGTGATTGAATCACTATGAATTTTTTTTGACAAGGCTAGAACACATATATGCATGATTGAGTCACTTTGAATTTTTTTTTACAGCCTTAGAACACATATATAGATGAGTGAATCACTATAATGTTTTTTGATAGCCTTAGAATATATATGCATGATTGAAATTTTTTTGACAGCCTTAGAACTCATATATTCATGATTGAATCACTATGATTTTTTTTGACATCCTTAGAACACATATATGAATGATTAAAATTATTATGAATTTTTTTTGACGACGTTAGAACACAAAAATGCATGATTGAATCACTGTGATTTTTTTTTTGACATTCTTAGAATGCATATATGCCTGATTGAATCACTGTGATTTTTTTTTACAGCCTTAGAACACATATATGCATGATTGAATCACTATGAATTTCTTTTGACAGCGTTGGAAAACATAAATGCATGACTGAATCACTATGAAATTTTTTTAACAGCCTTAGAACACATATATTCTTGATTGAATCACTATGATTTTTTTTTGACAACGTTAGAGCACATATATGCATGACTGAGTCGCTATGAATTTTTTTTGACAGCCTTTGAACACATATATGCAAGATTGAATCACTATAAAATTTTTTTGACTGCCTTAGAAGACATACATGCAGGACTGAAATTTTTATGACAGTCTTAAGACACATATATGCATGATTGAATCACTATGAAATTTATTTGACTACATTAGAACAAGTATATGAATGATTACATCACTATGAAATTTTTTTAACGACATTAGAACACATATATGCAGGATTGAGTCACTATAAATTTATTTTGACATCCTTAGAACGCATATATACATGATTGAATCACTATAATTTTTTTCTTACAGCGTTAGCATACTTATATGCATGATTGAATCACTATGATTTTTTTTTGACAATGTTAGAAGTCAGATATGAAAGATTAAGTTGCTATAAAATTTTTTTGAGTGTCTTAGAACACATGTTTATGATTGAATCACTATGAATTTTTTTAACAGCCTTAGAACACATATATTTATGATTGAAAATTTTTTTTTGGCAACTTTAGAACACATATATGCATTATTAAATCACAATGCAATTTTTTTGACAATGTTAGAACACATATAAGCAAGATTTAGTCAATAGACTTTTTTTTGACTGACTTATAACACATATATGCATGATTGAATCACTATGAAACTTTTTTACAACCTTAGAACACATATATGCATGATTGAATCACTATGATTTTTTTTTGACAACCTTCGAACAAATATATGCATGATTGAAATTTTTTTGACAACCTTAGAACACATATACACATGATTGAATCGCTATGATTTTTTTGACAACATCAGAACTTATATATTAATGATTGAGTCACAATGAATTTTTTTTTATAGCCTTAAAGCACATCTATGCATGATTGAATCACTATGAAATGTTTTTTACAACCTTAGAACATATATATGCATGATTGAATCACTATGATTTTTTTGACAATGTTAGAACACATATGTGCACGATTGAGCCACTACAAAATATTTTTGACAGCCTTAGAACACATATATGCGTGATTGAGTTACTATGAAATTTTTTTGACAGTCTTAGAACACATAAATGAATGATTGAATCACTATGACATTTTTTTAACAATGTTAAAATACATATATTCATGATTGAGTCATAATGATTTTTTTTTGATAGCCTTAGAACACATATATGCATGATTGAATCACTATGAATTTTTTTTGACAGCCTTAGAACACATATATGCATTATTAAATTTTTTTGACCGCCTTAAAACAAATATATGCCTGATTGAATCACTATACATTTTTTTTACATCCTTAGAAAACATATATGCATGATTGAATCACTATAATTTTTTTGACAACATTAGAATACATATATGCAAGATTGAATCACTATAAAGTTTTTTTGACAGCCTTATAACACATATATTTATGATTGAATCACGATGAATTTTTTTTGACAGCCTTAGCACACGTATATTTATGATTGAATCACTATGATTTTTTTGGCTGCCTTAGAGCACATATATGCCTGATTGAAATTTTTTTGACAACCATAGGACACATATATACATGACTAAATCACAATGACTTTTTTTTGACAACATTAGAACACATATATGCAGAATTGAGTAACTATGTATTTTTTCGACAACGTTAGAGCACGAATATGCATGATTGAATCACTATGAATTTTTTTTAAGAGCCTTAGAACACATATATGCCTGATTAAATCACTATGATTTTTTTTTGATAATTTGAGAACACATATATTCATGATTCAGTCACTATGATTTTTTTTGACAGCCTTAGAACATATACATGCAGGATTTAATCACTTCGAATTTTTTTTGATAGCCTTTGAGCACATATATGCATGATTGATTTTTTTTTTAAATCCTTAGAACATATATATGCCTAATTGAAATTTTTTTGACAGCCTTAGAACACATATATGGATGATTGAATCACTACGAAATATTTTTGACAGCCTTAGAACACATATATTCATGATTGAATCACTGTAAAAATTTTTTGACAACGTTAAAACATATATATGCAAGATTGAGTCACTATGAAATTTTTTTGACAGCCTTAGAGCACATGTATGCATGATTGAATCACTATGAATTTTTTTTGACAGCCTTAAAACACATATATGAAAGATTGAATCACTACAAAATTTTTTTAACATCTTTAGAACACGTATATGCATGATTGAGTCACTGTGATTTTTTTTTCACAACGTTAAAACACATGTATGCATGATTTAATCACTTTGAATTTTTTTTCACAGCCTTTGAATATATACATGCATGATTGAAATTTTTTTGATAGCCTTAGAACATATATATGCATGATTGATTTTTTTTGGCAGCCTTAGAACACATATGGATGATTGAATCACTACGAAATATTTTTGACAGCCTTAGAAAACATATATTCATGATTGAATCACTATGATTTTTTTTTTACAATGTTAGAACATATATATGCAAGATTGAGTCACTATGAAATTTTTTTGACAACCTTAGAACACATGTATGCATGATTGAATCACTATAAATTTTTTTTGACTGCCTTAGAACATATATATGCATGACTGAATTAGAATGATTTTTTTTTATCAGCATTAGAACACTTATATGCCTGATTTAATCACTATGATTTTTTTTTGAAAACCTTAGACATATGTATGCATGATTGAATCACTATGACATTTTTTTGATAGCCTTAGCACACATATATGCAGGATTGAAATTTGTTCGACAGCCTTAGAACACATATATTCACGACTGAAACACTATGAACTTTTTTTGATTGCTTTAGAACACATATATGCATGATTGAATCACTATTAATTTTTTTTGACAGCCTTAGAACACATATATGCATGATTGAATTTCTATGATTCTTTTTGACATTCTTAGAACAAATATATGCATGATTAAATCATGATGATTTTTTTGAAAACCTTAGAGACATATATGCATGATTAAATCACTATAAATTTTTTTGAAAGCCTTAGAACATATATATGCATCATTGAATAAGTATGATTTTTTTTGACATAATTAGGACACATATATGTATGATTGAATCACCTTAAATTTTTTTTGATAGCATTAGAACACATATAATGCATGATTGAATCACTATAAATTTTCTTTGAGAATCTTAGAACACATATATGCATGATTGAATCACTATAATTTTTTTTTATAGCCTTAGAACTCTTATATGCTTGATTGAATTACTATAATAATTGTTTGACAATGTTAGAATACAAATTTGTATAATTGAATGACTATAAATTTTTTTTGACAGCATTAGAACACATATATGCATGATTGAATCACTATAAATTAGTTTTGACAACCTAACAACAATATATGCAGAAATGAATCATTATAAAATTTTTTTGACAGCCTTAGGACACATATATGCATGATTGAATCACAAAGAATTTTTTTTGATGCCATTAGAGCACATATATGCATGATTGAATCACAATAAATTTTTTTTGACAACCTTAGAACACATATAAATGCATGATTGAATGACTGTAATTTTTTTTGACAACCTTAGAACACATATATGCATGATTAAATTACTATCAATTTTTTTTGACAGTCTTAGAACACATATATGCATGATTAAATCACAATGAAAAATTTTTAATAGCCTTAAAACACATATATGCGTGATTGAATCACAATAAAATTTTTTGACAGCCATAGAACATATATATGCATGATTGAATCATTACAAAATTATTTTGACAACATTAGAACACATATATGTCTGATTGAATCACTATAATTTTTTTTTGAGAACCATAGAACACAAAAATGCAAGATTGAATCACTATGAATTTTTTTTGACAGCCTTATAACACAAATACGCATGATTGGTTCACTATGAAATTTTTTTGATAGCCTTAGAACATATACATGCCCGATTGAATCACTATAATTTTTTTTTGACAACCCCAAAACATATACAAGCAAGATTGACTCACTATGAAATTTTTTTGACAGCCTTAGAAGACATATATGCAAGGTTCAATCTTTGAGATTTTTTTTTACAGCCTTTGAACTCATACACGCATGATTGAATTTTTTTTGACAGCCTTAGAACATATATATGCATGATTAAAACACTAAATTTTTTTGGACAGCCTTAGAACACGTATATGCAAGATTGAAACACTAATTTTTTTTTGACAACATTAGAACACATATATGCATGATTGTACCACTATGAATTTTTTTTGACAGCATTAGAACAAATATATGCATGATTGAATCACTAGAATTTTTTTTGACAACCATAGAACACATATACACTTGATTGAATCACTATAATTTTTTTTGACAACCTCAGAAAACATATATGCAAATTTGAATCACTATAAATTTTTTTTATAGCTTTAAAACACATATATGCATGATTGAATCACTGTGATTTTTTTTTGACAGCACACACACACACACACACACACATATATATATATGATTAAATTTTTTTTGACAATCTTAGAACACATATATTCACGATTGAAAGACCATGATTTTTTTTGAAATCCTTAGAACACATATATGCATGGTTGAATCACTATAAATTTTTTTGACAGCCTTAGAACACATATATGCATGATTGACTCTGTATATATTTTTTTGATAGCCTTATAACACATATATGCATGATTTTATCACTATGAATTTTTTTAGAAAACCTTAGTCACATATATGCATGATTAAATCACTAGAAATTTATTTTGATAGCCTTAGAACACATATATGCGTGATTGAATTACTATGATTTTTTTTGACATCCTTAGAACACATACATGACTGGATCACTATGAATTTTTTTTGACAGCCTTAGAACACATATATGCATGATTGAATGACATTGAAAATCTTTTGATAGCCTTAGAACACATATACGCTTGATTGAATCACTGTAAAATTTTTTTGACAACCTTAGAACACATATATGCATGATTGAATCACAATGATTTTTTTTTGGTAGCCTTAAAACTCATATATGCATGATTGAATCACTGTGAATTTTTTTTGACAATGTTAGAATACATAATTGAATGATTGAATCACTATGATTTTTTTTTGACAACATTAGATCACATATATACATGATTGAATCAATATAATTTGTTTTTGACAACTTAAGAACACATAAATACATAACCGAATCACTATACCTTTTTTTGACCATCTTAGAACACATATATGCATGTTTGAATCACTATGAATTTTTTTTGACAGTATTAGAATACATATATGCATGATTGAACCACAATACATTTTTTTCGACAACCTTAGAACACATATATGCATGATTGAATCACTGTGAATTTTTTTGGACAACCTTAGAACACATATATGTATGATTGAATCACTATGATTTTTTTTTGGCTGCCTTAGAAGACATATATTCATGATTGAGTCACAATGAATTTTTTTTAATAGCGTTAGAACACATATATGCATGATAGAATCATAATGATCTTTTTTTGAAAGCCTTAGAACACATATATGCAAGATCGAATCACTATGAATTTTTTTTGATAGACTTAGAACACATATATGCTTGATTGAGTCATTATAAATTTTTTTTAACAGCCTTAGAAAAGATATATGCTTGATTGGATCACAATGATTTTTTTTGGACAACCTTAGAACACATATATGTGTGATTGTATCAGTATAAAATTTTTTTGACAACATTAGAACAAATATATGATGGATTGAATCACTCAAAATTTTGTTTCAGAACCTTAGAACACGTATGTGCATGATTGATACACTATGATATTTTTTGACAACGTTAGAACAAATATATGCCTGATTGAATCACGATGATTTTTTTTTGACAGCCTTAGAACACATATATGCATGATTGACAACCTTAGAACACACATATGCATGATTGTATCAATATGATTTTTTTTGACAACACTAGAACAAATATATGCAAGATTGAATCACTAGAATTTTTTTTGACAACCTCAGAACACATATATGAAGATTGAATTACTATAAATTTTTTTTGACAACCTTTAATCACATATGTGTATGATTAAATCACTGTTAAATTTTTTTGACAGCCTTAGAACACATATATGCATGATTGAAATTTTTTTAATAGCCTTAGAACACATATATTCATGATTGAATCACTATGATTTTTTTTGACAGACTTAGAGCACATATATGCATGATTGAATAACAATAAATTTTTTTTGACAGATTTAGAACACATATATGTAGGATTGAATCACTATGAATTTTTTTTGACAGCCTTAGAAGACATATATGCATGATTGAATCACTATGAATTTTTTTTGATAACCTTAGCCACATATATGCATTATTAAATCATTATAAATTTTGTTTGATAGCTTTATAACACATATATGCATGTTTGAATTAATATGATTTTTTTTTGACATCCGTAGAACACATATATGCTTGATACTCACTATGGAATTTTCTTGACACCCTTAGAACATATATATGCATGAGTGAATCACAACAAATTTTTTTTGAGAGCATTAGAACACATATGTATGTATGATTGAATCACTATAATTTTTTTTTAAAACCTTAGAACACATATATGCATGATTGAATCACCATGAAATTTTTTTGACAGCCTTAGAACACATATATGCATGACTGAATCACTATCAATTTTTTTTGACAGCCTTCAAACACATATATACATGATTGAATCAATATAATTTTTTTTGACAGCCTTAGAGCTCATGTATGCATGATTGAATCACTATGAAATTTTTTTGACAGCATTAGAACACATATATGCATGATTAAATTATTATAAGTTTTTTTGACAACTTTAGAACACATAGATGCATGATTGAATCACTATAATTTTTTTTTGATAGCTTCAGAAGACATATACGCATGATTGAATCACTATGAATTTTTTTTGACAGCGTAAAAACACAAATATTATTAATTGAATCAGTATGAAATTTTTTTGAGAGCCTTAAAACACATATATGCTAGATTGAATCACTATGTTTTTTTTTTGACAGCCTTAGAACACATTTATACAAGATTTAATCACTATGAAATTTTTTTAACAGCCTTAGAACACATGTATGTATGAATGAATCACTATGAATTTTTTTGATGGCCTTAGAACACATATATGCATGATTGAATCACTATAAAATTTCTTTGACAACCTTAGAACTCATATATGCATGATTAAATCATCATGAATTTTTTTTGAAAGCCTTAGAACTCATATATGCATAATTGAATCACCATAAAAATTTTTTGACAGCATTATAACACATATATGCATGATTAAATCATTATAAATTTTTTTTGACAACCTCAGAACACATATATGCATGATTGAATCACTCTGAATTTTTTTTGATAGACTTAAAACCCATATATACATGATTGAATCACTATCAAACTTTTTCGCCAGACTTAGAACACATATATTTACAATAGAATCACAATAAAGCTTTTTGACATCCTTAGAACACATATATGAATGATTAAATCACTGTAATTTTTTTTTGACAACCTTAGAACACATATATGCATGATTGAATCAGAATGATTTTTTTTTTACAATGTCAGAACACATATATGCATGATAGAATCAAAATGAATTTTTTTGACTGCCTTAGAACACATATATGCATGATTGAATCACTATGAATTTTTTTTGCGAGACTTACAACACATATATTCATGATTGAGTCACTATAAATTTTTTTTACAGCCTTAGAACACATATATGCATGATTGATTTTTTTTGATAGCCTTAGAACACATATATGCATGATTGAATCACTATGAAATTTTAATGACAGCCATAGAACACATATATGCTTGATTGAATCACTATGAATTTTTTTTGACAACGTTAAAACGCATATATCCATGATTGTGTCACTATGAATTTTTTTTGACAGCCTTAGAACATATGTATGCATGATTCAATCACTATTAAATTTTGTTGACAACATTAGAACACATATATGCATGATTGAATTTTTTTTATAGCATTAGACCACATATATGCATGATTGAATTTTTTTTGACAGCCTTAGAACACATATATGCATGATTGAAACAATATGATTTTTTTTGACAACCTTAGAACACATATATGCAATATTGAATCACTAAGAATTTTTTTTGAGCACGTTAGGACACATATATGCATGATTGAGTGACTATGATTTTTTTTGACAGCCTTAGGACACATATATGCTTGATTGAGTGTGTATGATTTTTTTTGACAACCTTAGGACACATATATGCATGATTGAATCACTATGAATTTTTTTTTACAGCCTTAGAACACATATAAGCTAGATTGAACCACTACAAATTGTTTTTCACAGAATTATAACACATATTTGCATGATTGAATCACTATAATTTTTTTTTGATAACCATAGATTACATATATCCAAGATTGAATCAGTCTCAATTTTTTTTGACTACCTTAAAACACTTATATGCATTGTAGAATCACTATCAATTTTTTATGACTGCCTTAAAACAAGTGCATGATTGAATCTCTATGATTTTTTTTTGACAGCCTTGGAACACATATATGCATGATTAAATCCCAATGATTTTTTTTTTTACAAACTTAGAACTTAAATATATACATGATTGAATCCCTATGATTTTTTTTGACAAACATAGGACACATATATAAATGATTGAATCACTATAAAATTTTTATGACAGCCTTAGGAGACATATATGAAAGATTGAATCACTATGAGATTTTTTTGACAACGTTATAACACATATATGCATGATTGAGTCACTATGAAATTTTTTTGACAACCTTAGAGAACGTATTGAATCACTATAAATTTTTTTTGACAATGTTATTACACATATACAATTTTTTTACAATATTAGAACACATATATGCATGATTGAGTCTCTATGAAAAGTTTTTGACAGCCTTAGAACACATATATGCATGTCTGAATCACTATGATTTTTTTTGATAGCCCCATAACACATATATGCATGATTGAATCACTATAATTTTTTTTTAACCGCCTTAGACCCCATATATGCATTATTGAATCACTATGAAAATTTTTTGACAGCCTTAGAAAACATATATGCATTGAAATTTTATTTACAACCTTAGAAAACATATATACTTGATTGAGTCACTATGATTTTTTTTTGACAGCCTTAGATCACATATATGCATGGTTGAATCACTATGAGTTTTTTTTGACAACGTTAGAGCACATACTTGTAGGATTGAGTCACTATGTAATTTTTTTGACAGCCTTAGAACACATATATGCATGATTGAATAACTATAAAATTTTTGGCATAGCCTTAGAAGACATATATGCACGATTACAATTTTTTTGACAGCCTTAGAACAGATATATGCATGATTTAATCACTATGAAGTTTTTTTGACAGCCTTAGTATATGCATGATTGAATCACTATGATTTTTTTTTGACATTGTTAGAACACATATATGCATGATTGTGTCACTATGAAATTTTTTTGGTAGCGTTAGAACACATGTATGCGTGATTTGATCATTATGAACTTTTTTTGATAGCCTTAGAACAAATATATGCATGATTGAATCACTAAGATTTTTTTTGACAACATTAGAACACACATGCCTGATTGAGTCACTATGAATTTTTTTGACGGCCTTAGAACACATATATGCAAGATTAAAATTTTTTTGATGACCTTAGAACATATATATTCATGATTTAATCACTATGAATTTTTTTGACAATGTTAGAACACATATATGCTTGATTGAGTCACTATGAATTTTTTTTCACAGCGTTAGAATAGTTATATGCATGATTAAATCACTATAAATTTTTGTTGACAGACTTACAACACAAATATGCATGTTTGAATTTTTTTGACAGCCTTAGAACACATATATGCATGAGTGAATCACTATGATTTTTTTTTGACAACCTTAGAACACATATATGAATGATTAAATCACTATGAAATTTTTTTGACAACGTAAGAACACATATATGCTGGATTGAGTCACTATGAATTTTTTTTGACAGCCTTAGAATGCATATATGCATGATTGAATTATTATGAATTTTTTTTAACAGCCTTAGAACACATATATGCATGATTGAATCACTATGAATTTTTTTCGACAATGTTGGAAAACATAAATGCATGATTGAGTCACTGTGATTTTTTTTGACAACCTTAGAAAATATGTTTGCACGATGGAATCACTATGAAATTTTTTTCACTCCCTTATAACACATATATGAATGATTGAATCACTATGAAATTTTTTAACAGCATTAGAACCCATATATGCATGATTCAATCACTATGAATTTTTTTTGAGATCGTTAGAACACATATATGCATGATTGAGTCGCTATGAAAATTTTTTGACAGCCTAAAAACTCATGTATGTAAGATTGAATCACTATGAATTTCTTTTGACAGCCATAAAACACATATACGCATGATTGAAATTTTTTTGACAGCCTTAGGACACATATATGCTTGATTGGATCAATATGATTTTTTTTTGATTGACTTAGAACACATATATGTATGATTGAAATTTTTGTGACAAAGTTAGAACACAAATATGCAGGATTGAGTCACTATGAAATATTTTTGACGACCTTAAAAGACATATATGCATGACTAAAATTTTTTTGATAGCCTTAGAACACACACATGCATGATTGAATCACTATGATTTTTTTTGAAAATGTTATAATACATATATGCATGATTGAGTCTCTATGAATTTTTTTTGAGAGCCTTAGAACACATATATGCACGATTAAATTTTTTTTGACAACCTTAGAACAAATATATACATGATTAAATCACCATGATTTTTTTTTGCTTTTTTAGAACACATATATGCATGATTGAATCACTATGAAATTTTTTTAACAGCCTTAGAACACATATATAAATGATAGAATCACTATGATTTTTTTTTTTGACAATGTTAAAACACATATATGTATGATTCCGTCACTATGAATTTTTTTTGACAACATTAGAACACATATATGCAGGATTGAGTCACTATGAAATTTTTTTGACAACCTTAGAACACATGTATGCATTATAGAATCACTATGAATTTTTTTTGACTGCCTTAGAACACATATATGAATGATGGAGTCCCTATGATTTTTTTTGACAGCCTTAGAACACATATATGTGTGATTGAATCACTATAAATGTTTTTTAATATCCTTAGAACACATGTGATTGATTGAATCACTATGAATTTTTTTTGACAACGTCAGAACACATATATGTCGGATTTAGTCACTATAACATTTTTTTGACAACCTTAAAACACATATATGAATGATTGAATCACTATAATTTTTTTAACAGCCTTAGGACACATATATGCATGATTGAATCACTTAGAAATTTTGTTGACAACGTTAGAACACATATACCCATGATTGAGTTACTATAAATTTTTTTTGACAGCCTTAGAACACATATATGCATGAATGAATAACTATAAAATGTTTTTAACTGCCTTAGAACACATATGCGCTTGATTGAATCACTATGAAATTGTTTTGACTACGTTACAACACATACATGCAAAATTTAGTCACTATGACATTTTTTTGACAGCCTTAGAACACATATATGAATGATTGAATTACTGTAAATTTTTTTTAACAGCCTTAGAACACATATATGCATGATTGAATCACTAAGAATTATTTTGACAATGTTAGATCACAGATACGCACGATTGAGTCACTATGATTTTTTTTAACAGCCTTAAAACACATATATGCATGATTGGATCACTATGAAATTTTTTTGATATCCTTAAAACACATGTATGCATGATTGAATCACTATAAATTTTTTTTGACAACCTTAGAACACATATATGCATGATTGAAATTTTTGTGACAGCCTTAGAACACATATATGCATGATTGAATCACTATGAATTTTTTTCGACAATGTTGGAAAACATAAATGCATGATTGAGTCACTGTGATTTTTTTTGACAACCTTAGAAAATATGTTTGCACGATGGAATCACTATGAAATTTTTTTCACTGCCTTATAACACATATATGAATGATTGGATCACTATGAAATTTTTTAACAGCATTAGAACCCATATATGCATGATTCAATCACTATGAATTTTTTTTGACATCGTTAGAACACATATATGCATGATTGAGTCGCTATGAAAATTTTTTGACAGCCTAAAAACTCATGTATGTAAGATTGAATCACTATGAATTTCTTTTGACAGCCTTAAAACACATATACGCATGATTGAAATTTTTTTGACAGCCTTAGGACACATATATGCTTGATTGGATCAATATGATTTTTTTTTGATTGACTTAGAACACATATATGTATGATTGAAATTTTTGTGACAAAGTTAGAACACAAATATGCAGGATTGAGTCACTATGAAATATTTTTGATGACCTTAAAAGACATGTATGCATGACTAAATTTTTTTTGATAGCCTTAGAACACACACATGCATGATTGAATCACTATGATTTTTTTTTGCAAATGTTATAAACATATATGCATGATTGAGTCTCTATGAATTGTTTTTGACAGCCTTAGAACACATATATGCACGATTAAATTTTTTTTGACAACCTTAGAACAAATATATACATGATTAAATCACCATGATTTTTTTTTTGCTTTTTTAGAACACATATATGCATGATTGAATCACTATGAAATTTTTTTAATAGCCTTAGAACACATATATAAATGATAGAATCACTATGATTTTTTTTTGACAATGTTAAAACACATATATGTATGATTTCGTCACTATGAATTTTTTTTGAGAACAATAGAACACATATATGCAGGATTGAGTCACTATGAAATTTTTTTGACAACCTTAGAACACATGTATGCATTATAGAATCACTATGATTTTTTTTGACTGCCTTAGAACACATATATGAATGATGGAGTCCCTATGATGTTTTTTGACAGCCTTAGAACACATATATGTGTGATTGAATCTTTATAAATGTTTTTTAATATCCTTAGAACACATGTGATTGATTGAATCACTATGATTTTTTTTTGACAACGTCAGAACACATATATGCCAGATTTAGTCACTACGACATTTTTTTGACAACCTTAGAACACATATATGAATGATTGAATCACTATAATTTTTTTAACAGCCTTAGGAGACATATATGCATGATTGAATCACTTAGAAATTTTGTTGACAACGTTAGAACACATATACGCATGATTGAGTTACTATAAATTTTTTTTGACAGCCTTAGAACACATATATGCATGATTGAATAACTATAAAATGTTTTTAACTACCTTAGAACACATATGCGCTTGATTGAATCACTATGAAATTGTTTTGACTACGTTACAACACATACATGCAAAATTTAGTCACTATGACATTTTTTTGACAGCCTTAGAACACATATATGAATGATTGAATTACTGTAAATTTTTTTAACAGCCTTAGAACACATATATGCATGATAGAATCACTAAGAATTATTTTGACAATGTTAGAACACAGATACGCACGATTGAGTCACTATGATTTTTTTTAACAGCCTTAGAACACATATATGCATGATTGGATCACTATGAAATTTTTTTGATATCCTTAACACACATGTATGCATGATTGAATCACTATAAATTTTTTTTGACAACCTTAGAACACATATATGCATGATTGGAATTTTTGTGACAGCCTTAGAACACACATGATTGAATCAGTTTGAAACTTTTTTGATAGCCTTAGAACACATATATGTATGATTGAATCACTATGATTTTTTTTGACAAAGTTAGAACACATATTTGCAAGATTGAATCACTATGAATTTTTTTTGACAGCCTTACTACACACATATGAATGATTGAATCACTCTAATTTTTTTTGACAGCCTTAGTACACTTATATGCATGATTGAATCACTCTGAATTATTTTTTGACAATAATAGAAACATATATGCATTATTGAGTCACTATGATTTTTTTTGACAGCCTTAAAACACATGTATGCATGATTGAAGCTATGTGAATTTTTTTTGACAGCCTTAGAACACATATATGCATGATTGAAATTTTTTTGATACCCTTAAAACACATATATGGATGCTTAAATTTTTTTTAACATCCTTAGAACACATATATTCATGGTTGAATCACTTTGAAATTTTTTTAATAGCCCTGGAAGACATATACGCTTGATTGAATCACTATGATTTTTTTTTGACAATGTTGGAACATATATATTATTGATTGAGTCACTATGAAATTTTTTTGACAGCCTTAGAACACATGTATACAAGATTGTATCACTACGATTTTTTTTACAATGTTAGAACACATATATACATGATTGAGTCACTATGAAATTGTTTTGACAACCTTAGAATATATGTATGCATGATTGAATCACTATGAGATTTTTTTGACAAAGTTAGAACACATGTATGCATGATTGAGTCACTATATTTTTTTTTTGACAACCATAAAACACATATATGCATGATTGAATCACTATGACATTTTTTTGCCAATGTTAGAACACAAATATTCATGATTGAGTCACAATGAAATTTTTTTGACAGCCGTGGAACATTTGTATGCATGATTAAATTTTTTTTGACAAACTTAGAAAACGTATATGCATGATTGAATCATTTTGAAACTTTTTTGACAATGTAATAACAAATATATGCAAGGCTAAGTCACTATAATTTTTTTTTGACAGCCTTTGACCACACATATTTTTGATTGAATCACTATGAATTTTTTTTGACAACCTTAGAACACATATATGCATGATTGAATCACTATGAATTTTTTTTGACAACCTTAGAACATATGCATGATTGAATTTTTTTTTACAACCTTAGAACGCATATACACATGATTAAATCACTATGAATTTTGTTTTGACAACATTAGAACACATATATTAATGATTGAGTCACTATAATTTTTTTTTGATAGCCTAAGAACACATGTATCCATGATTGAATCACTTTGAAAGAATTTTTACAGCCTTAGAACATATATATGCATGATTGAATTACTATGATTTTTTTTGACAATGTTAGAACACACATATGCATGATTGAGTCACTACGAAATCTTTTTGACAACCTTAGAACACATGTATGCATGATTGAGTTACTATGAATTTTTTTTGATAGCCTTAGAACACATATATGAATGATTTAATGACTGTGACATTTTTTTAACAATGTTAGAATACATAAATTCATGATTGAGTCATAATGAAATATTTTTAACAGCCTTAGAAAACATATATGCATGATTGAATCACTATGAAATTTTTTTGACAGCCTTAGAACACATATATGCATGATTAAATTTTTTTTGACCGCCTTAGAACACATATATGCATGATTGAATCACTATAAATTTTTTTACATCCTTCGAACACATATATGAATGATTGAATCACTATAAAGTTTTTTTGATAGACTTAAAACACATATATTTATGATTGAATCACTATGAATTTTTTTGACAGCCTTAGAACACGTATATTTATAATTGAATCACTATGATTTTTTTTGACAGCCTTAGAACACGTATATGCATGATGGAAATTATTTTGACAACCTTAGAACACTTATATACATGACTAAATCACAATGAATTTTTTTTGACAACATTAAAACACATATATGCAGGATTGAGTCGCTATAAAATTTTTTTTGACAATCTTCCAGCACATATATGCATGATTGAATCACTATGAAATTTTTTTAAGAGCCTTAGAACACATATATGCATGATTGAATCATTATGATTTTTTTTTGATAATATGAGATCACATATATTCATGATTGAGTCACTATGATTTTTTTTTTACAACCTTAGAACATATATATGCAAGATTTAATCACTATGAAACTTTTTGATAGCGTTTTAGCATATATATGCATGATTGATCTTTTTTTGACATCCTTAGAACACATATATGCATGATTCAGTCACTATGAATTTTTTTTGACAGCCTTAAAATATATATATGTCGGATTAAATTTTTTTTGATAGCCTTTGAGCACATATATGCATGATTGATTTTTTTTTTAAATCCTTAGAACATATATATGCCTAATTGAAATTTTTTTGACAGCCTTAGAACACATATATGGATGATTGAATCACTACAAAATATTTTTGACAGCCTTAGAACACATATATTCATGATTGAATCACTGTAAAATTTTTTTGACAACGTTAAAACATATATATGCAAGATTGAGTCACTATGAAATTTTTTTGACAGCCTTAGAGCACATGTATGCATGATTGAATCACTATGAATTTTTTTTGACAGCCTTAAAACACATATATGAAAGATTGAATCACTACAAAATTTTTTTAACATCTTTAGAACACGTATATGCATGATTGAGTCACTGTGATTTTTTTTTCACAACGTTAAAACACATGTATGCATGATTTAATCACTTTGAATTTTTTTTCACAGCCTTTGAATATATACATGCATGATTGAAATTTTTTTGATAGCCTTAGAACATATATATGCATGATTGATTTTTTTTGGCAGCCTTAGAACACATATGGATGATTGAATCACTACGAAATATTTTTGACAGCCTTAGAAAACATATATTCATGATTGAATCACTATGATTTTTTTTTACAATGTTAGAACATATATATGCAAGATTGAGTCACTATGAAATTTTTTTGACAACCTTAGAACACATGTATGCATGATTGAATCACTATAAATTTTTTTTGACTGCCTTAGAACATATATATGCATGACTGAATTAGAATGATTTTTTTTTATCAGCATTAGAACACTTATATGCCTGATTTAATCACTATGATTTTTTTTTGAAAACCTTAGACATATGTATGCATGATTGAATCACTATGACATTTTTTTGATAGCCTTAGCACACATATATGCAGGATTGAAATTTGTTCGACAGCCTTAGAACACATATATTCACGACTGAAACACTATGAACTTTTTTTGATTGCTTTAGAACACATATATGCATGATTGAATCACTATTAATTTTTTTTGACAGCCTTAGAACACATATATGCATGATTGAATTTCTATGATTCTTTTTGACATTCTTAGAACAAATATATGCATGATTAAATCATGATGATTTTTTTGAAAACCTTAGAGACATATATGCATGATTAAATCACTATAAATTTTTTTGAAAGCCTTAGAACATATATATGCATCATTGAATAAGTATGATTTTTTTTGACATAATTAGGACACATATATGTATGATTGAATCACCTTAAATTTTTTTTGATAGCATTAGAACACATATAATGCATGATTGAATCACTATAAATTTTCTTTGACAATCTTAGAACACATATATGCATGATTGAATCACTATGATTTTTTTTATAGCCTTAGAACTCATATATGCTTGATTGAATTACTATAATAATTGTTTGACAATGTTAGAATACAAATTTGTATAATTGAATGACTATAAATTTTTTTTGACAGCATTAGAACACATATATGCATGATTGAATCACTATAAATTAGTTTTGACAACCTAACAACAACATATGCAGAAATGAATCATTATAAAATTTTTTTGACAGCCTTAGGACACATATATGCATGATTGAATCACAAAGAATTTTTTTTGATGCCATTAGAGCACATATATGCATGATTGAATCACAATAAATTTTTTTTGACAACCTTAGAACACATATAAATGCATGATTGAATGACTGTAATTTTTTTTGACAACCTTAGAACACATATATGCATGATTAAATTACTATCAATTTTTTTTGACAGTCTTAGAACACATATATGCATGATTAAATCACAATGAAAAATTTTTAATAGCCTTAAAACACATATATGCGTGATTGAATCACAATAAAATTTTTTGACAGCCATAGAACATATATATGCATGATTGAATCATTACAAAATTATTTTGACAACATTAGAACACATATATGTCTGATTGAATCACTATAATTTTTTTTTGAGAACCATAGAACACAAAAATGCAAGATTGAATCACTATGAATTTTTTTTGACAGCCTTATAACACAAATACGCATGATTGGTTCACTATGAAATTTTTTTGATAGCCTTAGAACATATACATGCCCGATTGAATCACTATAATTTTTTTTTGACAACCCCAAAACATATACAAGCAAGATTGACTCACTATGAAATTTTTTTGACAGCCTTAGAAGACATATATGCAAGGTTCAATCTTTGAGATTTTTTTTTACAGCCTTTGAACTCATACACGCATGATTGAATTTTTTTTGACAGCCTTAGAACATATATATGCATGATTAAAACACTAAATTTTTTTGGACAGCCTTAGAACACGTATATGCAAGATTGAAACACTAATTTTTTTTTGACAACATTAGAACACATATATGCATGATTGTACCACTATGAATTTTTTTTGACAGCATTAGAACAAATATATGCATGATTGAATCACTAGAATTTTTTTTGACAACCATAGAACACATATACACTTGATTGAATCACTATAATTTTTTTTGACAACCTCAGAAAACATATATGCAAATTTGAATCACTATAAATTTTTTTTATAGCTTTAAAACACATATATGCATGATTGAATCACTGTGATTTTTTTTTGACAGCACACACACACACACACACACACATATATATATATATGATTAAATTTTTTTTGACAATCTTAGAACACATATATTCACGATTGAAAGACCATGATTTTTTTTGAAATCCTTAGAACACATATATGCATGGTTGAATCACTATAAATTTTTTTGACAGCCTTAGAACACATATATGCATGATTGACTCTGTATATATTTTTTTGATAGCCTTATAACACATATATGCATGATTTTATCACTATGAATTTTTTTAGAAAACCTTAGTCACATATATGCATGATTAAATCACTAGAAATTTATTTTGATAGCCTTAGAACACATATATGCGTGATTGAATTACTATGATTTTTTTTGACATCCTTAGAACACATACATGACTGGATCACTATGAATTTTTTTTGACAGCCTTAGAACACATATATGCATGATTGAATGACATTGAAAATCTTTTGATAGCCTTAGAACACATATACGCTTGATTGAATCACTGTAAAATTTTTTTGACAACCTTAGAACACATATATGCATGATTGAATCACAATGATTTTTTTTTGGTAGCCTTAAAACTCATATATGCATGATTGAATCACTGTGAATTTTTTTTGACAATGTTAGAATACATAATTGAATGATTGAATCACTATGATTTTTTTTTGACAACATTAGATCACATATATACATGATTGAATCAATATAATTTGTTTTTGACAACTTAAGAACACATAAATACATAACCGAATCACTATACCTTTTTTTGACCATCTTAGAACACATATATGCATGTTTGAATCACTATGAATTTTTTTTGACAGTATTAGAATACATATATGCATGATTGAACCACAATACATTTTTTTCGACAACCTTAGAACACATATATGCATGATTGAATCACTGTGAATTTTTTTGGACAACCTTAGAACACATATATGTATGATTGAATCACTATGATTTTTTTTTGGCTGCCTTAGAAGACATATATTCATGATTGAGTCACAATGAATTTTTTTTAATAGCGTTAGAACACATATATGCATGATAGAATCATAATGATCTTTTTTTGAAAGCCTTAGAACACATATATGCAAGATCGAATCACTATGAATTTTTTTTGATAGACTTAGAACACATATATGCTTGATTGAGTCATTATAAATTTTTTTTAATAGCCTTAGAAAAGATATATGCTTGATTGGATCACAATGATTTTTTTTGGACAACCTTAGAACACATATATGTGTGATTGTATCAGTATAATTTTTTTTTGACAACATTAGAACAAATATATGATGGATTGAATCACTCAAAATTTTGTTTCAGAACCTTAGAACACGTATGTGCATGATTGATACACTATGATATTTTTTGACAACGTTAGAACAAATATATGCCTGATTGAATCACGATGATTTTTTTTTGACAGCCTTAGAACACATATATGCATGATTGACAACCTTAGAACACACATATGCATGATTGTATCAATATGATTTTTTTTGACAACACTAGAACAAATATATGCAAGATTGAATCACTAGAATTTTTTTTGACAACCTCAGAACACATATATGAAGATTGAATTACTATAAATTTTTTTTGACAACCTTTAATCACATATGTGTATGATTAAATCACTGTTAAATTTTTTTGACAGCCTTAGAACACATATATGCATGATTGAAATTTTTTTAATAGCCTTAGAACACATATATTCATGATTGAATCACTATGATTTTTTTTGACAGACTTAGAGCACATATATGCATGATTGAATAACAATAAATTTTTTTTGACAGATTTAGAACACATATATGTAGGATTGAATCACTATGAATTTTTTTTGACAGCCTTAGAAGACATATATGCATGATTGAATCACTATGAATTTTTTTTGATAACCTTAGCCACATATATGCATTATTAAATCATTATAAATTTTGTTTGATAGCTTTATAACACATATATGCATGTTTGAATTAATATGATTTTTTTTTGACATCCGTAGAACACATATATGCTTGATTGAGTCACTATGGAATTTTCTTGACACCCTTAGAACATATATATGCATGAGTGAATCACAACAATTTTTTTTTGAGAGCATTAGAACACATATGTATGTATGATTGAATCACTATAAATTTTTTTTAAAACCTTAGAACACATATATGCATGATTGAATCACCATAAAATTTTTTTGACAGCCTTAGAACACATATATGCATGACTGAATCACTATCAATTTTTTTTGACAGCCTTCAAACACATATATACATGATTGAATCAATATAATTTTTTTTGACAGCCTTAGAGCTCATGTATGCATGATTGAATCACTATGAAATTTTTTTGACAGCATTAGAACACATATATGCATGATTAAATTATTATAAGTTTTTTTGACAACTTTAGAACACATAGATGCATGATTGAATCACTATAATTTTTTTTTGATAGCTTCAGAAGACATATACGCATGATTGAATCACTATGAATTTTTTTTGACAGCGTAAAAACACAAATATTATTAATTGAATCAGTATGAAATTTTTTTGAGAGCCTTAGAACACATATATGCTAGATTGAATCACTATGTTTTTTTTTTGACAGCCTTAGAACACATTTATACAAGATTTAATCACTATGAAATTTTTTTAACAGCCTTAGAACACATGTATGTATGAATGAATCACTATGAATTTTTTTGATGGCCTTAGAACACATATATGCATGATTGAATCACTATAAAATTTCTTTGACAACCTTAGAACTCATATATGCATGATTAAATCATCATGAATTTTTTTTGAAAGCCTTAGAACTCATATATGCATAATTGAATCACCATAAAAATTTTTTGACAGCATTATAACACATATATGCATGATTAAATCATTATAAATTTTTTTTGACAACCTCAGAACACATATATGCATGATTGAATCACTCTGAATTTTTTTTGATAGACTTAAAACCCATATATACATGATTGAATCACTATCAAACTTTTTCGCCAGACTTAGAACACATATATTTACAATAGAATCACAATAAAGCTTTTTGACATCCTTAGAACACATATATGAATGATTAAATCACTGTAATTTTTTTTTGACAACCTTAGAACACATATATGCATGATTGAATCAGAATGAATTTTTTTTTACAATGTCAGAACACATATATGCATGATAGAATCAAAATGAATTTTTTTGACTGCCTTAGAACACATATATGCATGATTGAATCACTATGAATTTTTTTTGCGAGACTTACAACACATATATTCATGATTGAGTCACTATAAATTGTTTTTACAGCCTTAGAACACATATATGCATGATTGATTTTTTTTGATAGCCTTAGAACACATATATGCATGATTGAATCACTATGAAATTTTAATGACAGCCATAGAACACATATATGCTTGATTGAATCACTATGAAATTTTTTTGACAACGTTAAAACGCATATATCCATGATTGTGTCACTATGAATTTTTTTTGACAGCCTTAGAACATATGTATGCATGATTCAATCACTATTAAATTTTGTTGACAACATTAGAACACATATATGCATGATTGAATTTTTTTTATAGCATTAGACCACATATATGCATGATTGAATTTTTTTTGACAGCCTTAGAACACATATATGCATGATTGAAACAATATGATTTTTTTTGACAACCTTAGAACACATATATGCAATATTGAATCACTAAGAATTTTTTTTGAGCACGTTAGGACACATATATGCATGATTGAGTGACTATGATTTTTTTTGACAGCCTTAGGACACATATATGCTTGATTGAGTGTGTATGATTTTTTTTGACAACCTTAGGACACATATATGCATGATTGAATCACTATGAATTTTTTTTGACAGCCTTAGAACACATATAAGCTAGATTGAACCACTACAAATTGTTTTTCACAGAATTATAACACATATTTGCATGATTGAATCACTATAATTTTTTTTTGATAACCATAGATTACATATATCCAAGATTGAATCAGTCTCAATTTTTTTTGACTACCTTAAAACACTTATATGCATTGTAGAATCACTATCAATTTTTTATGACTGCCTTAAAACAAGTGCATGATTGAATCTCTATGATTTTTTTTTGACAGCCTTGGAACACATATATGCATGATTAAATCACAATGATTTTTTTTTTACAAACTTAGAACTTAAATATATACATGATTGAATCCCTATGATTTTTTTTGACAAACATAGGACACATATATAAATGATTGAATCACTATAAAATTTTTATGACAGCCTTAGGAGACATATATGAAAGATTGAATCACTATGAGATTTTTTTGACAACGTTATAACACATATATGCATGATTGAGTCACTATGAAATTTTTTTGACAACCTTAGAGAACGTATTGAATCACTATAAATTTTTTTTGACAATGTTATTACACATATACAATTTTTTTACAATATTAGAACACATATATGCATGATTGAGTCTCTATGAAAAGTTTTTGACAGCCTTAGAACACATATATGCATGTCTGAATCACTATGATTTTTTTTGATAGCCCCATAACACATATATGCATGATTGAATCACTATAATTTTTTTTTAACCGCCTTAGACCCCATATATGCATTATTGAATCACTATGAAAATTTTTTGACAGCCTTAGAAAACATATATGCATTGAAATTTTATTTACAACCTTAGAAAACATATATACTTGATTGAGTCACTATGATTTTTTTTTGACAGCCTTAGATCACATATATGCATGGTTGAATCACTATGAGTTTTTTTTGACAACGTTAGAGCACATACTTGTAGGATTGAGTCACTATGTAATTTTCTTGACAGCCTTAGAACACATATATGCATGATTGAATAACTATAAAATTTTTGGCATAGCCTTAGAAGACATATATGCACGATTACAATTTTTTTGACAGCCTTAGAACAGATATATGCATGATTTAATCACTATGAAGTTTTTTTGACAGCCTTAGTATATGCATGATTGAATCACTATGATTTTTTTTTGACATTGTTAGAACACATATATGCATGATTGTGTCACTATGAAATTTTTTTGGTAGCGTTAGAACACATGTATGCGTGATTTGATCATTATGAACTTTTTTTGATAGCCTTAGAACAAATATATGCATGATTGAATCACTAAGATTTTTTTTGACAACATTAGAACACACATGCCTGATTGAGTCACTATGAATTTTTTTGACGGCCTTAGAACACATATATGCAAGATTAAAATTTTTTTGATGACCTTAGAACATATATATTCATGATTTAATCACTATGAATTTTTTTGACAATGTTAGAACACATATATGCTTGATTGAGTCACTATGAATTTTTTTTCACAGCGTTAGAATAGTTATATGCATGATTAAATCACTATAAATTTTTGTTGACAGACTTACAACACAAATATGCATGTTTGAATTTTTTTGACATCCTTAGAACACATATATGCATGAGTGAATCACTATGATTTTTTTTTGACAACCTTAGAACACATATATGAATGATTAAATCACTATGAAATTTTTTTGACAACGTAAGAACACATATATGCTGGATTGAGTCACTATGAATTTTTTTTGACAGCCTTAGAATGCATATATGCATGATTGAATTATTATGAATTTTTTTTAACAGCCTTAGAACACATATATGCATGATTGAATCACTATGAATTTTTTTCGACAATGTTGGAAAACATAAATGCATGATTGAGTCACTGTGATTTTTTTTGACAACCTTAGAAAATATGTTTGCACGATGGAATCACTATGAAATTTTTTTCACTCCCTTATAACACATATATGAATGATTGAATCACTATGAAATTTTTTAACAGCATTAGAACCCATATATGCATGATTCAATCACTATGAATTTTTTTTGAGATCGTTAGAACACATATATGCATGATTGAGTCGCTATGAAAATTTTTTGACAGCCTAAAAACTCATGTATGTAAGATTGAATCACTATGAATTTCTTTTGACAGCCATAAAACACATATACGCATGATTGAAATTTTTTTGACAGCCTTAGGACACATATATGCTTGATTGGATCAATATGATTTTTTTTTTATTGACTTAGAACACATATATGTATGATTGAAATTTTTGTGACAAAGTTAGAACACAAATATGCAGGATTGAGTCACTATGAAATATTTTTGACGACCTTAAAAGACATATATGCATGACTAAAATTTTTTTGATAGCCTTAGAACACACACATGCATGATTGAATCACTATGATTTTTTTTGAAAATGTTATAATACATATATGCATGATTGAGTCTCTATGAATTTTTTTTGAGAGCCTTAGAACACATATATGCACGATTAAATTTTTTTTGACAACCTTAGAACAAATATATACATGATTAAATCACCATGATTTTTTTTTGCTTTTTTAGAACACATATATGCATGATTGAATCACTATGAAATTTTTTTAACAGCCTTAGAACACATATATAAATGATAGAATCACTATGATTTTTTTTTTTGACAATGTTAAAACACATATATGTATGATTCCGTCACTATGAATTTTTTTTGACAACATTAGAACACATATATGCAGGATTGAGTCACTATGAAATTTTTTTGACAACCTTAGAACACATGTATGCATTATAGAATCACTATGAATTTTTTTTGACTGCCTTAGAACACATATATGAATGATGGAGTCCCTATGATTTTTTTTGACAGCCTTAGAACACATATATGTGTGATTGAATCACTATAAATGTTTTTTAATATCCTTAGAACACATGTGATTGATTGAATCACTATGAATTTTTTTTGACAACGTCAGAACACATATATGTCGGATTTAGTCACTATAACATTTTTTTGACAACCTTAAAACACATATATGAATGATTGAATCACTATAATTTTTTTAACAGCCTTAGGACACATATATGCATGATTGAATCACTTAAAAATTTTGTTGACAACGTTAGAACACATATACCCATGATTGAGTTACTATAAATTTTTTTTGACAGCCTTAGAACACATATATGCATGAATGAATAACTATAAAATGTTTTTAACTGCCTTAGAACACATATGCGCTTGATTGAATCACTATGAAATTGTTTTGACTACGTTACAACACATACATGCAAAATTTAGTCACTATGACATTTTTTTGACAGCCTTAGAACACATATATGAATGATTGAATTACTGTAAATTTTTTTTAACAGCCTTAGAACACATATATGCATGATTGAATCACTAAGAATTATTTTGACAATGTTAGATCACAGATACGCACGATTGAGTCACTATGATTTTTTTTAACAGCCTTAAAACACATATATGCATGATTGGATCACTATGAAATTTTTTTGATATCCTTAAAACACATGTATGCATGATTGAATCACTATAAATTTTTTTTGACAACCTTAGAACACATATATGCATGATTGAAATTTTTGTGACAGCCTTAGAACACATATATGCATGATTGAATCACTATGAATTTTTTTCGACAATGTTGGAAAACATAAATGCATGATTGAGTCACTGTGATTTTTTTTGACAACCTTAGAAAATATGTTTGCACGATGGAATCACTATGAAATTTTTTTCACTGCCTTATAACACATATATGAATGATTGGATCACTATGAAATTTTTTAACAGCATTAGAACCCATATATGCATGATTCAATCACTATGAAATTTTTTTGACATCGTTAGAACACATATATGCATGATTGAGTCGCTATGAAAATTTTTTGACAGCCTAAAAACTCATGTATGTAAGATTGAATCACTATGAATTTCTTTTGACAGCCTTAAAACACATATACGCATGATTGAAATTTTTTTGACAGCCTTAGGACACATATATGCTTGATTGGATCAATATGATTTTTTTTTGATTGACTTAGAACACATATATGTATGATTGAAATTTTTGTGACAAAGTTAGAACACAAATATGCAGGATTGAGTCACTATGAAATATTTTTGATGACCTTAAAAGACATGTATGCATGACTAAATTTTTTTTGATAGCCTTAGAACACACACATGCATGATTGAATCACTATGATTTTTTTTTGCAAATGTTATAAACATATATGCATGATTGAGTCTCTATGAATTGTTTTTGACAGCCTTAGAACACATATATGCACGATTAAATTTTTTTTGACAACCTTAGAACAAATATATACATGATTAAATCACCATGATTTTTTTTTTGCTTTTTTAGAACACATATATGCATGATTGAATCACTATGAAATTTTTTTAATAGCCTTAGAACACATATATAAATGATAGAATCACTATGATTTTTTTTTGACAATGTTAAAACACATATATGTATGATTTCGTCACTATGAATTTTTTTTGAGAACAATAGAACACATATATGCAGGATTGAGTCACTATGAAATTTTTTTGACAACCTTAGAACACATGTATGCATTATAGAATCACTATGATTTTTTTTGACTGCCTTAGAACACATATATGAATGATGGAGTCCCTATGATGTTTTTTGACAGCCTTAGAACACATATATGTGTGATTGAATCACTATAAATGTTTTTTAATATCCTTAGAACACATGTGATTGATTGAATCACTATGATTTTTTTTTGACAACGTCAGAACACATATATGCCAGATTTAGTCACTACGACATTTTTTTGACAACCTTAGAACACATATATGAATGATTGAATCACTATAATTTTTTTAACAGCCTTAGGAGACATATATGCATGATTGAATCACTTAGAAATTTTGTTGACAACGTTAGAACACATATACGCATGATTGAGTTACTATAAATTTTTTTTGACAGCCTTAGAACACATATATGCATGATTGAATAACTATAAAATGTTTTTAACTACCTTAGAACACATATGCGCTTGATTGAATCACTATGAAATTGTTTTGACTACGTTACAACACATACATGCAAAATTTAGTCACTATGACATTTTTTTGACAGCCTTAGAACACATATATGAATGATTGAATTACTGTAAATTTTTTTAACAGCCTTAGAACACATATATGCATGATAGAATCACTAAGAATTATTTTGACAATGTTAGAACACAGATACGCACGATTGAGTCACTATGATTTTTTTTAACAGCCTTAGAACACATATATGCATGATTGGATCACTATGAAATTTTTTTGATATCCTTAACACACATGTATGCATGATTGAATCACTATAAAATTTTTTTGACAACCTTAGAACACATATATGCATGATTGGAATTTTTGTGACAGCCTTAGAACATACATGATTGAATCAGTTTGAAACTTTTTTGATAGCCTTAGAACACATATATGTATGATTGAATCACTATGATTTTTTTTGACAAAGTTAGAACACATATTTGCAAGATTGAATCACTATGAATTTTTTTTGACAGCCTTACTACACACATATGAATGATTGAATCACTCTAATTTTTTTTGACAGCCTTAGTACACTTATATGCATGATTGAATCACTCTGAATTATTTTTTGACAATAATAGAAACATATATGCATTATTGAGTCACTATGATTTTTTTTGACAGCCTTAAAACACATGTATGCATGATTGAAGCTATGTGAATTTTTTTTGACAGCCTTAGAACACATATATGCATGATTGAAATTTTTTTGATACCCTTAAAACACATATATGGATGCTTAAATTTTTTTTAACATCCTTAGAACACATATATTCATGGTTGAATCACTTTGAAATTTTTTTAATAGCCCTGGAAGACATATACGCTTGATTGAATCACTATGATTTTTTTTTGACAATGTTGGAACATATATATTATTGATTGAGTCACTATGAAATTTTTTTGACAGCCTTAGAACACATGTATACAAGATTGTATCACTACGATTTTTTTTACAATGTTAGAACACATATATACATGATTGAGTCACTATGAAATTGTTTTGACAACCTTAGAATATATGTATGCATGATTGAATCACTATGAGATTTTTTTGACAAAGTTAGAACACATGTATGCATGATTGAGTCACTATAATTTTTTTTTGACAACCATAAAACACATATATGCATGATTGAATCACTATGACATTTTTTTGCCAATGTTAGAACACAAATATTCATGATTGAGTCACAATGAAATTTTTTTGACAGCCGTGGAACATTTGTATGCATGATTAAATTTTTTTTGACAAACTTAGAAAACGTATATGCATGATTGAATCATTTTGAAACTTTTTTGACAATGTAATAACAAATATATGCAAGGCTAAGTCACTATAATTTTTTTTTGACAGCCTTTGACCACAAATATTTTTGATTGAATCACTATGAATTTTTTTTGACAACCTTAGAACACATATATGCATGATTGAATCACTATGAATTTTTTTTGACAACCTTAGAACATATGCATGATTGAATTTTTTTTGACAACCTTAGAACGCATATACACATGATTAAATCACTATGAATTTTGTTTTGACAACATTAGAACACATATATTAATGATTGAGTCACTATAATTTTTTTTTGATAGCCTAAGAACACATGTATCCATGATTGAATCACTTTGAAAGAATTTTTACAGCCTTAGAACATATATATGCATGATTGAATTACTATGATTTTTTTTGACAATGTTAGAACACACATATGCATGATTGAGTCACTACGAAATCTTTTTGACAACCTTAGAACACATGTATGCATGATTGAGTTACTATGAATTTTTTTTGATAGCCTTAGAACACATATATGAATGATTTAATGACTGTGACATTTTTTTAACAATGTTAGAATACATAAATTCATGATTGAGTCATAATGAAATATTTTTAACAGCCTTAGAAAACATATATGCATGATTGAATCACTATGAAATTTTTTTGACAGCCTTAGAACACATATATGCATGATTAAATTTTTTTTGACCGCCTTAGAACACATATATGCATGATTGAATCACTATAATTTTTTTTTACATCCTTCGAACACATATATGAATGATTGAATCACTATAAAGTTTTTTTGATAGACTTAAAACACATATATTTATGATTGAATCACTATGAATTTTTTTGACAGCCTTAGAACACGTATATTTATAATTGAATCACTATGATTTTTTTTGACAGCCTTAGAACACGTATATGCATGATGGAAATTTTTTTGACAACGTTAGAACACTTATATACATGACTAAATCACAATGAATTTTTTTTGACAACATTAAAACACATATATGCAGGATTGAGTGGCTATAAAATTTTTTTTGACAATCTTCCAGCACATATATGCATGATTGAATCACTATGAAATTTTTTTAAGAGCCTTAGAACACATATATGCATGATTGAATCATTATGATTTTTTTTTGATAATATGAGATCACATATATTCATGATTGAGTCACTATGATTTTTTTTTTACAACCTTAGAACATATATATGCAAGATTTAATCACTATGAAACTTTTTGATAGCGTTTTAGCATATATATGCATGATTGATCTTTTTTTGACATCCTTAGAACACATATATGCATGATTCAGTCACTATGAATTTTTTTTGACAGCCTTAAAATATATATATGTCGGATTAAATTTTTTTTGACACTCTTAGAACATATATATGGATAGTTGAATCACTATGATTTTTTTTTTGACATCGTTAGAACTCATATAAGAATGATTGAGTCTCTTTCAATTTTTTTTGACATCGTTAGAACATATATGGAGGATTGAGTCACTATGATTATTTTTTGATATCCTTAGAACACATATATGCAAGATTGAATCACTATAGAAATTTTTTGACAGCCGTAGAATATATATATGCGTGATTCAAATTTTTTTGATAGCCTTAGAACACATAAATGCTTGACTGAATCACCCTGAAATTTTTTTAACAACCTTAGAACACATAACACATATATGCATGATTGAATCACTATAAATTTTTTTTGACAATGTTAGAACACGTATATACATGATTGAGTCACATTGAAATTTTTTTGACTGCCTTTGAACACATATACGCATGGTTGAATTACTATGAAATTTTTTTGACAGCCTTAGAACACATATACGCATGATTGAATCACTATAAATTTTTTTTGACAGCCTTAGAACACATATTTGCATGTTTGAATCACTATGAATTTTTTTTGACAGCCTTAGAATACATATACGCTTGATTGAATCACTATAAAGTTTTTTTGACAACATTAGAACACATGTATGCAGGATTGAGTCACTATGAAATTTTTTGACAGCCTTAGAACACATATATGCATGATTGAATAACTATGATAATTTTTTGACAGCCTTTGAACACATATACACATGATTGAATCACTATAAAAATTTTTGACAACCTTAGAACACATATATGCATGATTGAATCACTATAAAATTTTTTTGATAGTCTTAGAACATATATATGCACGATTGAATTTTTTTTGACAGCTTTAGAACAAATATTCATTATTGATTGACTACAAGATTTTTTTGAAAGCCTTAGAACACATATATGCACGATTGAATCACTACAATTTTTTTTTGACAATGTTAGAACACATATATGCTTGATTGAGTCACTATAAATTTTTTTTGAGAGCCTTAGAACACATATATGATTGATTGAATAACTATAAATTTTTTTTGACAACGCTAGAACACATATATAGATGATTGAATCACTATAAATATTTTTTGATAGCATTTGAACACATATACGCATGATTGATTCACTATGAATTTTTTTTGACAGCCTTTCAACATATATACGCATGGCTGAATCACTATGAAATTTTTTAGATAGCCTTAGAACTCATATTTTTATGATTGAATCACTATGAAACTTTTTTTACAGTCTTAGAACATATATATGCATGATTGAATTTTTTTTGACAACGTTACAACACATATATGGGTCATTGAGTCACTATAAAATTTTTTTGACAGCTTTAGAACACATGTATGCATGATTGAATCTCTATGAAGTTTTTTTTACCACCTTAGAACTCATGTATAAATGATTGAATCACAATGAATTTTTTTTGACAGCCTTAGAACACAGATATGCATGATTGAATCACTATAAAATTTTTTTGACAACCTTAAAACATATGTATGCCTGATTGAATTTTTTTTGACAGCCTTGGAACACATATATACATGATGGAATCACTATAAATTTTTTTTGACAGACTTAAAAACATATATGCTTCATTGAATCACTATGAATGTTTTTGAAAATGTTAGAACACATATATGCATGATTGAGTCACTATGAATTTTTTTTGACAGCCTTAGAACACATGTATGCATGATTGAATCACTATGAATTTTTTTTACAGCCTTTGAACTCATATACGCATGATTGAATCACTATGAAATTTTTTTGACAGCCTTAGAACACACATATATGCATGATTGAATCACTATGAAATTGTTTTGACAGTCTTAGAACATATGTATGCATGATTGATTTTTTTTTGACAGCTTTAGAACACACAAATGCATGATTGAATCACTATGAAATTTTTCTGAAAGCCTTAGAACGCATATATGCATGATTGAATCACTATGAATTTTTTTGACAATGTTAGAACACATATATGCGTGATTGAGTCACAATAAATTTTTTTTGACAGCCTTAGAACTCATACATGATTGATTGAATCACTATAAATTTATTTGACAATGTTAGAACACATATGTGGATGATTGAGTCACTATGATTTTTTTTTGACAACCTTCGAACACATATATGCATGATCGAACCACTATGAATTTTTTTTGATAGCCTTTGAACACATATACGCATGATTGACTCACTATGAAATTTTTTGGACATCCTTAGAACACATATATGGATGATTGACAGTATTAGAACATATGTATGCATGTTTGAACTTTTTTTGACAATGTTAGAACACATATAAGCACCATTGATTCACTATAAAGTTTTTTTGACACCCTTAGAACACATGTGTGCATGATTGAATCTCTATGAAATTTTTTTGACCGCCTTAGAACTCATATATGCATGATTGAATCACAATAAATTTTTTTTGACTGCCTTAGAACACAGATATGCATGATTGAATCACTTTGAAATTTTTTTGACAGCCTTAGAACATATATATGCATGATTGAAACTTTTTTTGACAGCCTTGAAACACATATAGGCATGATTAAATCACTATGAATTTTTTTTGACAGCCTTAGAACACATATATGCTTCATTGAATCACTATGAAACTTTTTTTAGAACGTTAGAACACATATATGCATGATTTAGTCACTATAATGTTTTTGACAGCATTAGAGCGCATATATGCATGATTGAATAGCTATAAAAAAAAATTGACATCCTTAGAACACATATATGCTTGATTGAATTTTTTTGACAGCCCATAATACATATATGCATGATTAAATCATAATGAATATTTTTTGGCAAGCTAAGAACATATATGGATAATTGAATCACAATGAAGTTTTTTTGACAATGTTAGAACACATATTTGGAGGATTGAGTCACTATGAATTTTTTTCACAGCCTTAGAACACATATATCCAAGTTTGATTTTTTTTTTGCAGCCTTACAACACATATATGCATGTTTGAATCACTATTAAATTTAGTTGACAGCCTTAGAACACATATATGCATCATTGAATTGCTATAAACCTTTTTTGACAACGTTAGAACACATATATGCATGATTGAGTCACTATGAAATTTTTTGACAGCCTTAGAACACATACATGCTTCATTGAATCACTATGAAATTTTTTAGAAATCTTAGAACACATATATGCTTGATTGAATTTTTTTTGACATCCTTTGAACATATATATGCAAGATTCAGCCACTATGAATTTTTTTTGACAGCGTTAGAACACATATATTCATGATTGAATCACTTTGATTTTTTTTTTTACATTGTTGAAATTTTTTAGAAATCTCAGAACACATATATGCTTGATTGAATTTTTTTTGGCAACCTTTGAACACATATATGCATGATTCAACCACTATGAATTTTTTTTGACAACCTTAGAATACATATATTCATGATTAAATCACTTTGATTTTTTTTTACAATGTTAGAACACATATATGCATGATTGAGTCACTATGAAATTTTTTTGACAGCCTGAAAACAAATATATCCAAGATGGAATCACTATGAAATTTTTTTGACAACCTTAGAGCACATATAAGAAAGATTGAATTTTTTTGGACATTCTTAGAACACATATATGCATGATTGAGTCACTATGAATTTTTTTTGACAGCCTTAGAACACATGTATGCAGGATTCAATAACTAGAAATTTTTTTGACACCCTTAGAATGCATATATGCATGAGAATGCATGAATGCATGATTGAATCACTATGAATTTTTTTTGACAATGTTAGAACACATATATGCGTGACTGAGTCACTATGAACTTTTTTTTACAGCCTTTGAACACATATACACAATATTGAATCACTATGAATTTTTTTGACTGCCTAAGAACACATATATTCTTGAATGAATTTTTTTTATAGCCTTATGACACATATATGCATGATTGAAATACGATGACTTTTTTTTGACATCCTCACAGCAAATATGAAATTGTTTTGACAGCCTTAGAACACATGTATGCATGATTCAATCACTATGATTTTTTTTTACAGCCTTACAACGTATATATGCATGATGGAATCACTATGAAATTTTTTATCAACGTTGCCGTCAACCGCCACGTATATTTTTTATTGAATCACAATGATTTTTTTTTGAAATATTAGAACACATATATGCTTGATTGAAATTGTTTTGACAACCTTTGAACACATATTTGCATGATTCATTACCTATGATTTTTTTTTGACAGCCTTAGAACACATATATTCATGATTGAATCACTTTGAATTTTTTTTTCAACGTTAGAACACATATATACATGATTGAGTTACTATGATTTTTTTTTGACAGCCTTAAAACACATATATCCATGATGGAATCACTATGAATTTTTTTTGACAGCCTTAGAACACATATAAGTATGATTGATTTTTTTTGACAGCCTTAGAACACATATATGCTTGATTGAATCACTATAATTTTTTTTAGACAACATTAGAACACTTATATGCATGATTGAATAGCTATAAATAAAATTTGAGAGCCTTAGAACGCATAATTCCTTGATTCAATTTTTTTGACAGCTCAGAACACATATATGCATGATTGAATCACAACAAATTTTTTTTGACAATGAAAGAACATATATGGATGATTTAATCACAATAAATTTTTTTGGACAACATTAGAACACATTTATGCAGGATTAAGTCACTATAAATTTTTTTGACAGCCGTAGAATACATATATGCATGATTAAATGTCTATGAATTTTTTTTGACAGCCTTAGAACACATATATGCATGATTGATTTTTTTTTTGACAGCTTTATAACACATATATGCTTGATTGAATCACTAAATTTTTTTTTGACAGCCTTATAATATATATATACATGATCAAAATATTTCTGATAGACTTAGAACATATATATGCTTGATTAATCACTATGAAATCTTTTTGACAACATTAAGACACATATATGCCTGATTGAATCACTATGAATTTTTTTTGACAGCCTTAGAACACATAAATGCATGATTGAATCACTATGAATTTTTTTTGACAATGTTAGAACACATATATGCATGACTGAGTCACTATGATTTTTTTTTGACAGCCTTTGAACACATATACGCATGATTGAATCACTATGAAATTTTTTTGATTGCCTTAGAACACATATTCTTGATTGAAAAATTTTTGACAGCCTAATAACACATATATGCATGATTGCATTACTATGATTTTTTTTGACAACCTTAGAACACATGTACGCATGATTGAATCACTTTGAAAGTTTTTTAACAACCTTAGAACACATATATGAATGATTGAATCACTATGATTTTTTTTTGACAATGTTAGAAGACATATATGCATGATTTAGTCACTGTGATTTTTTTTTGACATCCTTAGAACATATATATGCATGTCTGATCATTATGAATTTTTTTTTACTGCCTTAGAAAACATATATGCATCATTCATTTTTTTTGATAGCCTTAGAACACATATATGCTTGATAGAATCACTATAATTTTTTTTGGACAACGTTAGAACACATATATGCACGATTGAGTCACTATAAATTTTTTTTTACATCATTAGAACACATATATGCATGATTGAAAAGCTATAAAAAAATTTGATAGCCTTAGAACACATATATGCTTGATTGAATTTTTTTTTGACAGCCCAGAATACATATATGCATGATTGAATCACATTGAATTTTTTTTGATAGCCTAAGAACATATATGAATGATTGAATCACAATGATTTCTTTTTGACAATGTTAGAACACATAAATGCAGGATTGAGTCACTATGATTTTTTTTTGACAACCGTAGAACACATATATGCCAGATTAAAGGACTATGATTTTTTTTGGACCGCCTTAGAACACATATATGCATGATTGAAATTTTTTTGACAGCCTTAGAACACATATATGCTTGATTGAATCACTATGAAATTATTTTGACAGCCTTAGAACATATAATTGCATGATTGAAATATTTCTGACAGACTTAGAACTTATATATGCTTGATTGAAACACTATGATTTTTTTTTGACAACATTAGAACACATATACACATGATTGAATCACTATGAATTTTTTTTGACAGCCTTAGAACACATATATCCACGGTTGAATGTTTTTTTAAGGCCTTATAACAGATATATGAATGTTTGAATCACTATGAAATTGTTTTGACAACCTTAGAGCACATATATGCATGATTGAATCACTATGAATTTTTTTTGACAATGTCAGAGCACAAATATGCATGATTGAGTCACTATAAATTTTTTTTGATAGCCTTAGAACACATATATGCTTAATTGAATTTTTTTTGACAACCTTTGAACACATATATGCATGATTCGGTCACTATGAAAATGTTTTGACAGCCTTAGAATACAAATATTCATGATTGAATCACTTTAATTTTTTTTTACAAAGTTAGAACACATATACGCATAATTGAGTCACTATGAATTTTTTTTGACGACCTTAAAACACATCTATCCATGATGGAATCACTATGTAATTTTTTTGACAGCCCTAGAACACATATAAGCATGATTGATTTTTTTTTACATTCTTAGAACACATATATGCATGATTGAGTCACTATGAATTTTTTTTTACAGCCTTAGAAGACATACATTCATGATTGAATCACTTTGATTTTTTTTTTACAATGATAGAACATGTATATGCATGACTGAGTTACTATGAATTTTTTTTGACAGCCTTAAAACACATATATCCATGATGGAATTCCTATAAATTTTTTTTGAAAGCCTTAGAACCCATAAAGGCATGATTGATTTTTTTTTTAAACATTTTTAGAACACATATATGCATGATTGAGTCACTATGATTTTTTTTTGACAGCCTTAGAACACATGTATGCATGATTCAATCACTATAATTTTTTTTGACAGCCTTAGAATGCATATATGCATGATTGAATCACTATGAATTTTTTTTGACAATGTTAGAACACATATATGCATGACTGAGTCACTATGAATCTTTTTTGACAGCCTTTGAACACATATACGCATGATTGAATCACTATGATTTTTTTTTTATTGCCTTAGAACACATATTCTATATTGAACTTTTTTTGACAGCCTAATAACACAAATATGCATGATTGCATTACTATGATTTTTTTTGACAACCTTAGAACACATGTACGCATGATTGAATCACTTTGAAAGTTTTTTAACAACCTTAGAACACATATATGAATGATTGAATCACTATGAATTTTTTTTGACAATGTTAGAAGACATATATGCATGATTTATTTACTATGATTTTTTTTTGACATCCTTAGAACACATTTATGCATGTCTGATCATTATGAAATTTTTTTGACTGCCTTAGAAAACATATATGCATGATTCATTTTTTTTTGATAGCCTTAGAACACATATATGCTTGATAGAATCACTATAATTTTTTTTGGACAACGTTATAACACATATATGCAAGATTGAGTCACTATAAATTTTTTTTTACAGCATTAGAACACATATATGCATGATTGAAAAGCTATAAAAAAATTTGATAGCCTTAGAACACATATATGCTTGATTGAATTTTTTTTTTGACAGCCCAGAATACATATATGCATGATTGAATCACATTGAAATTTTTTTGATAGCCTAAGAACATATATGAATGATTGAATCACAATGTAATTTTTTTGACAATGTTAGAACACATAAATGCAGGATTTAGTCACTATAAAAATTTTTTGACAACCGTAGAACACATATATGCAAGATTAAAGGACTATGAATTTTTTGGACCGCCTTAGAACACATATATGCATGATTGAAATTATTTTGACAGCCTTAGAACACATATATGCTTGATTGAATCACTATGAAATTATTTTGACAGCCTTAGAACATATAATTGCATGATTGAAATATTTCTGACAGACTTAGAACTTATATATGCATGAATGAATCACTATGATTTTTTTTTGACAACATTAGAACACATATACACATGATTGAATCACTATGAAATTTTTTTGACAGCCTTAGAACACATATATCCACGGTTGAATGGTTTTTTAATGCCTTATAACAAATATATGAATGTTTGAATCACTATGAAATTGTTTTGACAACCTTAGAGCACATATATGCATGATTGAATCACTATGAATTTTTTTTGACAATGTCAGAACACAAATATGCATGATTGAGTCACTATAAAATTTTTTTGATAGCCTTAGAACACATATATGCTTAATTGAATTTTTTTTGACAACCTTTGAACACATATATGCATGATTCAGTCACTATGAAAATGTTTTGAAAGCCTTAGAATACAAATATTCATGATTGAATCACTTTAATTTTTTTTTTACAAAGTTAGAACACATATACGCATAATTGAGTCACTATGAATTTTTTTTGACGGCCTTAAAACACATCTATCCATGATGGAATCACTATGTAAAATTTTTGACAGCCTTAGAACACATATAAGCATGATTGATTTTTTTTTTACATTCTTAGAACACATATATGTATGATTGAGTCACTATGAAAATGTTTTGACAGCCTTATAACACATGTATTCATGATTCAATCACTATGAATTTTTTTTGACAACGTTAGAACACATATATCCATGACTGAGTCAATATGAATTTTTTTTGACCACCTTTGAAGACATATACGCATGATTGTATCACTATGAAGTTTTTTTCACTGCCTTAGAAGACATATATTCTTGATTGAAAATATTCTGACAGACTTATAACACATATATGCATAGTTGAATTACTAAGATTTTTTTTGACATTCATAGAGCAAATATATGCATGATTGATATTTTTTTGACAATTTTAGAAAACATATATGCATGATTGAGTCACTATGAAATTGTTTTGACAGCCTTAGAACACATCTATGCATGATTGAATCACTATAAATTTTTTTTGACAACGTTAGAACACATATATGCATGATTCTGTCACTATGAATGTTTTTTGACAGGCTTAAAACAAATGTATGCATGATTGAATCACTATAAATTTTTTTTGACAGTCTTTGAACACATATATGCATGATTGAATCACTATGAATATTTTTTGACAGCCTTAGAACACATGTATGCATGGTTGAATCACTCTGAATTTTTTTTGACAGTCTTTGGACACATATATGCATGGTTGAAATATTTTTGACAACCTTAGAACATATATACATGAATGAATCACTATCAAATTTTTTTGACAGCCTTAGAATGCATATATTCAAGATTGAATCACTATGAATTTTTTTTTACAACGTTATAACACATATATGCATGATTGAATCAGTATGAAATTTTTTCGACATTTTTAGAACACATATATGCATGATTGAGTCACTATCAATTTTTTTGACTGCCTTAGAACATATGTATGCATGATTGAATCACTATTAATTTTTTTTGACAACTTTAGATCACATATATGCATTATTGAATCACTATGATTTTTTTTTTACAACGTTAGAACACATATATGCATCATTGAGTCACTATGAATGTTTTTTGACAGCCTTAGAACACATACATACATGATTGAATCACTCTAAATTTTTTTTGACAGTCTTTGTACACATATACACATGATTGAAACATTTTTGATAGCCTTAGAACATATATACATGATTGAATCACTATGAAATTTTTTTGACAACCTTAGAATGCATATATGCAACATTGAATCACTATGAATTTTTTTTGACAACGTTAGAACACATATATCCATGATTGAGTCACTATGATTTTTTTGACATCCTTAGAACACATATACGCATGATTGAATCAGTATGAATTTTTTTTGACAATGTTAGAACAAATATATGCATGATTGAGTCACAATGAATTTTTTTTGATGGCCTTTGAACACATGTATTCATGATTGAATCACTATAAATTTTTTTTGACAACCTTAGATTGCATATATGTATTGTTGAATCACTATAAAGTTTTTTTGACAACGTTAGAACACATATATGCATGATTGAGTCACTATAAATTTTTTTTGATAGCCTTACAACACATATACGTATGATTGAATTGTTAAGCAATTTTCTTGACAGCCTTAGATCACATATATGCATGATTAAATCAACATAAATTTTTTTTACCACGTTAGAACACATATATCTAGAATTGAGTCACTATAATATTTTTTTGATAGCCTTAGAACACATATACACATGATTGAATCAGTATGATTTTTTTTTTACAATGTTAGAACACATATATGCTTGATTGAGTCACTATGAAAATTTTTTGATGGCCTTTGAACACATGTATGCATGATTGAATCACTATAAAATTTTTTTGACAGCCTTAGATCGCATATATGCATTATTGAATCACTATGAGTTTTTTTTGACAACGTTAGATCACATATATGCAGGATTGAGTCACTATGATTTTTTTTGACAGCCTTATAACACATATACGCATGATTGAATCACTAAGCAATTTTTTTGACAGCCTTAGATCACATATGCGCATGATTGAATCACTATGAATATCTTTTGACATCGTTACAACACATATATGCATGATTGAGTCTCTATGAATTTTTTTGACAGCCTTAGAACACATATATGATTGATTGAATAACTATGGAATATTTTTAATAGTCGTAGAACACATATATAAATGACTGAATCACTATGACATTTTTTAACAGCCTTAGAACACATATATTTATGATTGAATCACTATGAAATATTTTTGACAATGTTAGAACACATAAGCATGTTTGAGTCACTATGATTTTTTTTTGACACCCTTAGAACACATATGCATGATTGAATCATTATGAAATTTTTTTGACCACCTTTAAACACATATACGCATGATTGAATCAATATGAATTTTTTTAGAAAGCCTTAGAACATATATATGCACGAATAATTTTTTTTTGACAACTTTAGAACACATATATGCATGATTGAGTCACTATAAAATTCTTTTGATAGTCGTAGACCACGTGTGCATGATAGAATCACTATAAAACTTTTTTGACAGCCTTATAACACATATATGCATGATTGAATCACTATAAATTTTTTTTGACAGCCTTAGAACACAGTTATGCATGATTGAGTATCTATTAAATTTTTTTGACAGCCTTTGAACACATATATGCATGATTGAGTCACTATGAATTGTTTTTGACATCCTTAGAACAAATATATGCCTGATTGAATTTTTTTTACAGTCTTAGAACACATATATGCATGATTGAGTGACTATGAAATTGTTTTGATAGCCTTAGAACACATATATGCATGAATTTTTTTTGACAATGTTAGAACACGTCTATGCATGATTGAGTCACTATGAAATTTTTTTGATGGCCTTTGAACACATGTATGCATGATTGAATCCCTATAAAATTTTTTTGACAGCCTTAGATCGCATATATGCATTATTGAATCACTATGAATGATTTTTGACAACGTTAGATCGCATATATGCAGGATTGAGTCACTATGATTTTTTTTGACAGCCTTATAACACATATACGCATGATTGAATCACTAAGCAATTTTTTTGACCGCCTTAGATCACATATGCGCATGATTGAATCACTATGAATTTTTTTTGACATCGTTACGTTACAACACATATATGCAGGATTGAGTCTCTATGAATTTTTTTGACAGCCTTAGAACACATATATGATTGATTGAATAACTATGGAATTTTTTTGACAGTCATAGAACACATATATAAATGACTAAATCACTATGACATTTTTTAACAGCCTTAGAACACATATATTTATGATTAAATCACTATGAATTTTTTTTGACAATGTTAGAACACATATAAGCATGTTTGAGTCACTATGAAATTTTTTTGACACCTTTAGAACACATATGCATGATTGAATTATTAAGAATTTGTTTTGACCACCTTTAAACACATATACGCATGATTGAATCAATATGATTTTTTTTAGAAAGCCTTAGAACATATATATGCACGATTAAATTTTTTTTGACAACTTTAGAAAACTTATATGCATGATTGAGTCACTATGAAATTCTTTTGACAGCCGTAGAACACGTGTGCATGATAGAATCACTATAAAATATTTTTGACAGCCTTATAACACATATATGCGTGATTGAATCACTATGATTTTTTTTTGACAGCCTTAGAACACAGTTATGCATGATTGAGTCACTATGATTTTTTTTGATAGTCTTTGAACACATATATGCATGATTGAGTCACTATGAATTGTTTTTGACATCCTTAGAACAAATATATGCCTGATTGAATTTTTTTGACAGTCTTCAAACACATACATGCGTGATTGAGTGACTATGAAATTGTTTTGATAGCCTTAGAACACATATATGAGTGATTGAATCACTATAAATTTTTTTGGCAACCTTAGAACACATATATGCATGATTGAATCTCTATTAATTATTTTGACAGCCTTAGAGCACATGCATGCGTGATTGAATCACTATGATTTTTTTTTTGACAACGTTAGAACACATATATACATGATTGAGTCACTATGAAATTTTTTTGATAGCCTTAGAACACCTATATGCAAGATTGAATCATTATGAAATTTTTTCACAGCCAAAGAACACATATATATGCACAATTGAAATTTTTTTGATAGTCTTAGAACACATATTTGCCTTATTGAATGACTATGAAATTGTTTTGATAGCCAAGGACACATATATGCAAGATTGAATCACTATGAATTTTTTTTGACAATGTTGGTACACATATATATGCATGATTGAGTCACTATGAGTTTTTTTTGACATCCTTAGAACATATATAAGCAAGATTGAATCACTATGAAATTTTTTTGACTTCCTTAGAACACATAAACGCATGATTGAATCACCACAAAAATTTTTTGACAGCAGTAGAACACATATATGCATGGTTGTGTCACTATGAAATTTTTTTGATAGCCTTAGAACACATGCAGCAGGATTGAATCACTATGAAATTTTTTTTATTGCCTTAGATTGCATATATCAATGATTGAATCAGTATGATTTTTTTTGATAGCCTTAGAACATATATATGCATGATTGAATGACTTTGAAATTTTTTTGACAGCCTTAGAACACATATATGCTTGATTGAATCACTATGATTTTTTTTTGACAGCCTTAGAACACATATATGAAAGATTGAAATTTTTTTAACAGTCTTAGAACACATATATGCATGATTGAATCACTATGATATTTTTGCGACAACCTTAGAACAAATATATACAAGATTGAATCACTATGATTTTTTTTTGACAATGTTAGGACATATATATGCGTGACTGAGTAATTATGATTTTTTTTAACAGCCTTTGAACACTTATATGCATGATTGAATCACAATAAAACTTATTTGACAGTCTTAGAACACATATATGAATTATTGAATCATTCAGAATTTTTTTTACAACCATAGAACATATATATGCTTGATTGAATCACTACAATTTTTTCTGACAGCCATAGAACATATATATGCATGATTGAATCACTATGACATTTTTTTCACAGCCTTAGAACACATATATGCACTATAAATTTTTTTTGACAGCCTTAGAACACATATATGGACTATGAATTTTTTTTGATGCGGTTAAAAGACATGTATGGATGATTGAGTCACAATGATTTTTTTTTGACAGCCTTAGAACACATATATGCGTGATTGAATCACTATGATTTTTTTTTTACATGTTAGAACACATGTATGGAAGATTGAGTCACAATGATTTTTTTTTGACAGCCTTAGAACACATATTCATAATTGAGTCACTACGAAATATTTTTGACAGCCTTAGAACACACATATGCATGATTGAATCACTGTGAAATTTTTTTGATAATGTTAGAACACATAGTTGCATGACTGAGTCACTATGAAATATTTTTGACCGCCTTAGAACACATATTTGCATGTCTGAATCACTATAAATTTTTTTTGACGGCCTTAGTTCACATATATGCATGATTGAATTTTCTTTACAGCCTTAGAACAAATATGTGCATGATTGAATTTTTTTTTACAGCCTTATAACACATATATGCATGATTAAATTCCCATGAATTTTTTTTGACAGCCTTAGAACACGTATATGCATGATAGAAACACTATGACTTTTTTTGACAACGTTAGAAAATACATATGCATGATTGAGTCCCTTTGAATTTTTTTTGAAAGCCTTACAACATATATATGCATGATTGAATTTTTTTTGACAGCCTTAGAACACATATATGCAGGATTAAATCTTGATGATTTTTTTTTGACAACCTTAGAACACATATATGCATGATTGATTCACTATGAAATTTTTTTGATAGCCTTAGAACACATATATGCATGATTCGAATTTTTTTGGCACCTTAGAACAGATTTATGCATGATAGAATCACTATGATTTTTTTTTGACAGGTTTCGAACACATATATACAAGATTGAAAAACTATGATTTTTTTTTTCAACGTTGAAACACATATGTGCATGATTGAGTCACTATGAATTTTTTTTGACAGCCTTAGAACACGTACACATGATTGAGTCACTACGAAATTTTTTGGACAGCCATAGAACCCATATATGCGTGATTGAATAAGTACAAATTGTTTTTTGACAAGGTTAGAACATATATATTCATGATTTTGCCACTATGACATTTTTTTGACAACATTAGAACATATATACGCTTAATTCATAACTATGATATTTTTTTGACAGCCTTAGAACACATATATGCATGATTGAAAATTTTTTGACAACCTTTTAATATATATATGCATGATTAAATCACTATGAATTTTTTTTGATAGCCTTAGAACAAATGTATGCATGGTTGAGTCACTATGAAATATTTTTGACGGCCTTAGAACACATATATTCTTGATTGAATCAATATAAATTTTTTTTGACTGCCTTAGAACACATATATGAATGATTGAATCACTGTGAAATTTTTTTGACAGCCTTAGAACACATATATACATGATTGAGTCACTATGATTGTTTTTTGACAAAGTTAGAACACATATATTTATGATTGGGTCACTATGATTTTTTTTTGACATTCTTAGAACACTTATATGCATCATTGAATCACTATGATTTTTTTTGACAGCCTTATAACTTATATATGCATGATTGAATCACTATGATTTTTTTTGAGAGCCTTAGAACACATATACGCTTGATTGAATCACTATGATTTTTTTTTTACTAGATTAGCGCACATATATGCTAGATTGAATCACTATGAAATTTTTTTGACACCCTTAGAACACGTATATGTATGATTGAATCAATATGATTTTTTTTTGACAACTTTAGAACCCATATATGCATTATTTAAATTTTTTTCACAGCCTTAGAACACATATATGCATTTTTGAATCACTATGAAATCTTCTTGAGAGAATTAGAACACATATACGAAAGATTGAATCACTATGAAATTTTTTTGACAGCCTTAGAACACATATATGCATGATTGAATTAGTATGAATTTTTTCGCACAACGTTAAAATACATATGCATGATTGAGTCATTATAATTTTTTTTGACAACATTATGACACATATATGCATGATTGAATCACTATGGATTTTTTTTGACAGCCTTAGAGCACATATGTGGATGACTGAATCACTATGAAATTTTGTTGAAAGCTTTAGAACGAATATATGCATGATTGAATTTTTTTTGACAGTGTTAGAACAGATATATGCAAGATTGAATCACTATGATTTTTTTTGACAACCTTCAAACACATGTATGCATGATTGAATCACTATGAATTTTTTTTGACAACCTTAGAATGCATATATGAAGAATTGAATCACTATAATTTTTTTTAACAACGTTATAACACATATATCTATCATTGAGTCACTATGAAAATTTTTTGATAGCCCTTGAACACATATACCATGATTGAATCACTATGAAATTTTTTTCACAGCCTTAGAACAGAGATATGCATAATTAAATTTTTTTGGACAGCCTTTTAAGACATATATGCATGATTAAATCACTATGATTTTTTTTGACAGCCTTAGAACACATATATACAAGATTGAATCGCTATAATATTTTTTTGACAACGTTATAATACATATTTGCATTATTGAGTCGCTAAAATATTTTTTGACTGACAAAGAACACATATGTGCATGATTGAATCACTATGAAAATTTTTTGACAGCCGTAGAACACACATATGCATGATTATAGTTTTTTTATTGTCTTAGAACACTTATATGCATGATTGAATCTCGATGAAATTTTTTGGACAGACTTAGAACACATATATGCCTGATTGAATCACTATGAATTTTTTTTGATAGCCTTAGAACACATATATGCAAGATTCAATTTTTTTGGACAGCCTTAGAATAGATATATGCATGATTGAATCGCTATAAAATTTTTTTGACAGCCTTTGAATACGTATATGCAAGATTGAATCACTATGATTTTTTTTTACAACGTTAGAACACATAAATGCATGATTGAGTCACTATGAATTTTTTTGGACAGCCTGAGAATACATGTATGCATGATTAAATCACTATGAAATTTTTTTGACTTCTTTAAATCGCATATATGCATGATTGAATCACTATAATTTTTTTTTGACAACGATAGAACACATATATATGATTGAGCCATTATGAATTGTTTTTGACAGCCTTAGAACATATATATGCAGGATTGAATCACTATGATTTTTTTTTACTACCTTAAAACATATATATGCATGATTGAATCACTATGAAATTTTTTTGACAGCCATAGAACACATATATACACGATTGAAATTTTTTTGATAGCCTTAAAACATATATATGCATATTGAATTTTTTTGATAGTCTTAGAACACAAATATGCAAGATTGAATCACTATGAAATTTTTTTGATAGCCTTTAAACACATATCTGCAAGATTGAATCACTGTGATTTTTTTTTTCACATTCTTAGAACACATATATGCACTATAAATTTTTTTTGACAGCCTTACAACACATATATGCACTATGATTTTTTTTTGATGCGGTTAAAAGATATGTATGGATGATTGAGTCACAATGAAATTTTTTTGACAACCTTAAAGCACATATATGCATGATTAACTCACTATGAATTGTTTTTTACATGTTAGAACACATGTATGGAAGATTGAGTCACAATGATTTTTTTTTGACACCCTTAGAACACATTCATGATTGAGTCACTATGAAATATTTTTGACAGCCTTAGAACACACATATGCATGATTGAATCACTGTGATTTTTTTTTGACAATGTTAGAACACATAGTTGCCTGACTGAGTCACTATGAAATATTTTTGACCGCCTTAGAACACATATTTGCATGTCTGAATCACTATAATTTTTTTTTGACGGCCTTAGTTCACATATATGCATGATAGAATTTTTTTTTACAGCCTTAGAATAAATATGTGCATGATTGAATTTTGTTTTACAACCTTATAATACATATATGCATGATTAAATTCCTATGAATTTTTTTTGACAGCCTTAGAACACGTATATGCATGATAGAATCACTATGACTTTTTTTTGTAAACGTTAGAACACACATATGCATGATTGAGTCCCTATGAAATATTTTTGAAAGCCTTACAACATATATATGCATGATTGAATTTTTTTTGACAGCCTTAGAACACATATATGCATGATTAAATCTTGATGAATTTTTTTTATAGCCTTAGAACACATATATGCATGATTGATTCACTATGATTTTTTTTTGATAGCCTTAGAACACAGATATGCTTGATTCAAATTTTTTTGACACCTTAGAACAAATTTATGCATGATAGAATCACTATGATTTTTTTTGACAGGTTTAGAACACATATATACAAGATTGAGTCACTATGATTTTTTTTGGACAGCCTTAGAACACATGTACACATGATTGAGTCACTATGATTTTTTTTGGACAGCCTTAGAACCCATATATGCCTAATTGAATCACTACAAATTGTTTTTTGACAAGGTTAGAACATATATATTCATGATTTTGCCACTATGACATTTTTTTTTACAGCATTAGAACATATATATGCTTAATTGAACACCTATGATTTTTTTTTGACAGCCTTAGAACACATATGCATGATTGAATTTTTTTTGAAAGCCTTTTAATATATATATGCATGATTAAATAACTATGATTTTTTTTGATAGCCTTAGAACACATGTATGCATGGTTGAGTCACTATGAAATATTTTTGATGGCCTTAGAACACAAATATTCCTGATTGAATCACTATAAAATTTTTTTGACTGCCTTAGAACACATATATGAATGATTGAATCACTGTGAAATTTTTTTGACAGCCTTAGAACACATATATACATGATTGAGTCACTATGATTGTTTTTTGACAAAGTTAGAACACTTATATGCATCATTGAATCACTATGAAATTTTTTTGACAGCCTTATAACTTATATATGCATGATTGAATCACTATGATTTTTTTTTGACAGCCTTAGAACACATATACGCTTGACTGAATCACTATGAAATTTTTTTGACTACATCAGCGCACATATATGCATGATTGAGTCACTATGAAATTTTTTTGACACCCTTAGAACACGTATATGTATGATTGAATCAATATGAATTTTTTTTGAGAACCTTAAAACCTATATATGCATTATTTAAATTTTTTTCACAGCCTTAGGACACATATATGCATTTTTGAATCACTATGAAATCTTCTTGAGAGAATTAGAACACATATACGTAAGATTGAATCACTATGAAATTTTTTTGACAGCCTTAGAACACATATATGCATGATTGAATCAGTATGGAATTTTTTGCACAACGTTAAAATACATATGCATGATTGAGTCATTATGAATTTTTTTGACAGCCTTATGACACATATATGCATGATTGAATCACTATGGAATTTTTTTGACAGCCTTAGAGCACACATGTGGAAGACTGAATCACTATGAAATTTTGTTGAAAGCCTTAGAACAGATATATGCATCATTGGATTTTTTTTGACAGTCTTAGAACAGATATAAGCAAGATTGAATCACTATGATTTTTTTTTGACAACCTTCGAACACATGTATGCATGATTGAATCACTATGAAATTTTTTTGACAACCTTAGAATGCATATATGAAGAATTGAATCACTATAAATTTTTTTTGACAATATTATAACCCATATATCTATGATTGAGTCCCTATGAAAATTTTTTGATAGCCTTTGAACACATATACCATGATTGAATCACTATGAAATTTTTTTCACAGCCTTAGAACACAGATATGCATTATTAAATTTTTTTGGACAGCCTTTAAGACATATATGCATGATTAAATCACTATGATTTTTTTGACAGCCTTAGAACACATATATACAAGATTGAATCACTATAATATTTTTTTGACAACATTAGAATACATATTTGCATTATTGAGTCGCTAAAATATTTTTTGACTGACAAAGAAAACATATGTGCATGATTGAATCACTATGAAAATTTTTTGACAGCCGTAGAACACACATACGCATGCTTATAGTTTTTTTATTGCCTTAGAACACTTATATGCATGATTGAATCTCGATGAATTTTTTTGGACAGACTTAGAACACATATATGCATGATTGAATCACTATGAATTTTTTTTGATAGCCTTAGAACACATATATGCAAGATTCAATTTTTTTGGACAGCCTCAGAATAGATATATGCATGATTGAATCGCTATAAAATTTTTTTGACAGCCTTTGAATACATATATGCAAGATTGAATCACTATGATTTTTTTTTACAACGTTAGAACACATAAATGCATGATTGAGTCATTATGAATTTTTTCGGACAGCCTTAGAATACATGTATGCATGATTAAATCACTATGAACTTTTTTTGACTTCTTTAAATCGCATATATGTATGATTGAATCACTACAATTTTTTTTTGAGAACGTTAGAACACATATATATGATTGAGCCATTATGAATTGTTTTTGATAGCCTTAGAACATATATATGCATGATTGAATCACTATGATTTTTTTTTACTACCTTAGAACACATATATGCATGATTGAATCACTATGAAATTTTTTTGACAGCCATAGAACACATATATATATACACGATTGAAATTTTTTGATAGACTTAAAACATATATATGCATATTGAATTTTTTTGATAGCCTTAGAACACATATATGTATGATTGAATCACTGTGAAATTTTTTTGATAGCCTTTGAACACATATCTGCAAGACTGAATCACTGTGATTTTTTTTTTCACAGCCTTAGAACACATATATGCACTATAAATTTTTTTTGACAACCTTAGAACACATAAATGCACTATGAATTTTTTTGATGCGGTTAAAAAACATGTATGGATGATTGAGTCGCAATGATTTTTTTTTTTACAGACTTAGAACAAATATGTGCATGATTGAATTTTTTTTTACAGCCTTATAACACATATATGCATGATTAAATTCCTATGAATTGTTTTTGACAGCCTTAGAACACGTATATGCAGGATAGAATCACTATGACTTTTTTTTGACAACATTAGAACACACATATGCATGATTGAGTCCCTATGAATTTTTTTTAAAAGCCTTACAACATATATATGCATGATTGAATTTTTTTTGACAGCCTTAGAACACATATATGCATGATTAAATATTGATGATTTTTTTTTGACAACCTTAGAACAAATATATGCATGATTGATTCACTATGAATTTTTTTTGAAAGCCTTAGAACACATATATGCATGATTCAAATTTTTTTGACACCTTAGAACAAATTTATGCATGATACAATCACTATGAATTTTTTTTGACAGGTTTAGAACACATATATACAAGATTGAAAAACCATGATTTTTTTTTCAACGTTAAAACATATATGCATGATTGAGTCACTATGAAATTTTTTTGACAGCCTTAGAACACATGTACACATGATTGAGTCACTATGAAATGTTTTGGACAGCCTTAGAACCCATATATGCGTGATTGAATCACTACAAATTGTTTTTTGACAAGGTTAGAACACATATATTCATGATTTTGCCACTATGACATTTTTTTGACAGCATTAGAACATATATACGCTTAATTCAACAACTATGATTTTTTTTGACAGCCTTAGAACACATATATGCATGATTGAAATTTTTTTGACAGCCTTTTAATATATATATGCATGATTAAATCACTATGAATTTTTTTTGATAGCCTTATAACACATGTATGCATGGTTGAGTCACTATGAAATATTTTTGACGGCCTTAGAACACATATATTCTTGATTGAATCACTATAAATTTTTTTGGCTGCCTTAGAACACATATATGCATGATTGAATCACTATGAAATTTTTTTGACAGCCTTAGAACACATATATACATGATTGAGTCACTATGATTGTTTTTTGACAAAGTTACAACACATATATTTATGATTGGTTCACTATGATTTTTTTTTGACATGCTTAGAACACTTATATGCATCCTTGAATCACTATGATTTTTTTTTGACAATCTTATAACTTATAAATGCATGATTGAATCACTATGATTTTTTTTGACAGCCTTAGAACATATATACGCTTGATTGAATCACTATGAAATTTTTTTGACTACATCAATCCACATATATGCATGATTGAGTCACTATGAATTTTTTTTGACACCCTTAGAACATGTATATGTATGATTGAATCAATATGAATTTTTTTGGACAACCTTAGAACCCATATATGCATTATTTAAATTTTTTTCACAGCCTTAGAACACATATATGCATTTTTGAATCACTATGAAATCTTCTTGAGAGCCTTAGAACACATATACACAAGATTGAATCACTATGAAATTTTTTTGACAGCCTTAGAATATATGCGTGATTGAATCGATATGAAATTGTTTGCACAATGTTAAAATACATATGCATGATTGAGTCATTATGAATTTTTTTGACAGCCTTATGACACATATATGCATGATTGAATCACTATGGAATTTTTTTGACAGCCTTAGAGCACATATGTGGATGACTGAATCACTATGAAATTTTGTTGAAAGCCTTAGAACAGATATATGCATGATTGAATTTTTTTTGACAGTCTTAGAACAGATATATGCAAGATTGTATCACTATGAATTTTTTTTGACAACCTTCGAACACATGTATGCATGATTGAATCACTATGAAATTTTTTTGACAACCTTTTGACAACGTTATAACACATATATCTATGATTCAGTCACTATGAATTTTTTTTTATAGCCTTTGAACACATATACCATGATTGAATCACTATGATTTTTTTTTCACAGCCTTAGAACACAGATATGCTATATTAAAATTTTTTGGACAGCCTTTTAAGACATATATGCATGATTGAATCACTATGATTTTTTTTGACAGCCTTAGAACACATATATACAAGATTGAATCACTATAATATTTTTTTGACAACGTTAGAATACATATTTGCATGATTGAGTCACTAAAATATTTTTTTACTGACATAGAACACATATGTGCATGATTGAATCACTATGAAATTTTTTTTGACAGCCGTAGAACACATATACGCATGATTATAGTTTTTTTATTGCCTTAGAACACTTATATGCATGATTGAATCTCGAGGAAATTTTTTGGACAGACTTAGAACACATATATGCATGATTGAATCACTATGATTTTTTTTTGATAGCCTTAGAACACATATATGCAAGATTCAATTTTTTTGGAAAGCCTTAGAATAGATATATGCATGATTGAATCACTATAAATTTTTTTTGACAGCCTTTGAGTACATATATGCAAGATTGAATCACTGTGATTTTTTTTGACAATGTTAGAACACATAAATGCATGATTGAGTCACTATGAATTTTTTTAGACAGCCTTAGAACACATGTATGCATGATTAAATCACAATGAATTTTTTTTGACAGCTTTAGATCACATATATGCATGATTGAATTATAACAAAGTTTTTTTGACAAAGATAGAACACATATATATGATTGAGCCATTATGAATTGTTTTTGACAGCCTTAGAACATATATATGCATGATTGAATCACTATGATTTTTTTTACTACCTTAGGACACATATATGCATGATTGAATCACTACGAAATTTTTTTGACAGCCATAGAACACATATATATACACGATTGATTTTTTTTTGATAGCCTTAAAACATATATATGCATATTAAATTTTTTTGATAGCCTTAGAACACATATATGTATGATTGAATCACTATGAAAATTTTTTGATAGCCTTTGAACACATATCTGCAAGATTGAATCACCGCGATTTTTTTTTTCAGAGCCTTAGAACACATTAATGCATGATTGAGTCACTATGAATTTTTTTGGACAGCCTTAGAACACATGTATGCATGATTAAATCATTATGATTTTTTTTCCATAACTTTAGATCGCATATATGCATGATTGAATCTCTATAATTTTTTTTTGATAACGATAGAACACATACAAAATTGAGCCATTATTATTTTTTTTGACAGCCTTAGAACATATATATGCATGATTGAATCACCATGATTTTTTTTGACTACCTTAGAACACATATTTGCATGATTGAAATTTTTTTGACAGTCGTATAACACATATATGCATGATTGAATCACTATGAAATTTTTTTGCCTGCCTTAGAACACATATATACACAATTGAAATTTTTTTGACAGCTTTAAAACATATATATGCATATCGAATTTTTTTGACAGCCTTAGAACATATATATGTATGATTTAAACACTATGAATTTTGTTTGACAGCTTTAGAACACATATATGCATTATTGATTTTTTTTTCACAGCCATAGAACACAAATATGCTTTACTGAGTCACTATGAAATTTTTTTGACAGCCATAGAACACAAATATGCATGATTGAAATACTATGAATTTTTTTTGACAACCTTAGAACACATATATGCATGATTGAATCACTATGAAATTTTTTTGACAGCCTTAGAACACATATATACATGATTAAATCACTATAATTTTTTTTGACAATGTTAGAACACACATATGCATGATTGAGTCACTATGAATTTTTTTGACTGCCTCAGAACACATATATGCATCATTGAATCACTATGATTTTTTTATGGCCTTAGAACACATATATGCATGATTGAATCTCAATGTTAATTATTGAGAGCCTTAGAAGACATATATGCATGATAGAATCACTATGAAATTTTTTTGATAGCCTTAGCACACATATATGCATGATTGATTTTTTTTTTGACAGTTTTAGAACTGGTATATGCATGATTGAATCACTATGAAATTTTTTGTATTGCCTTAGAACACACATGTATGCACAATTGAATCACAAGGAAATGTCTTTGACATCCTTAGAACACGTATATTCATGATTGATTTTTTTTGACAGCCTTATAACACATATGTGCGTGTTTGAATCACTATGAATTTTTTTCGACAACATTAAAACACATATATGCATGATTGATTTTTTTTTTACAGCCTTATAACACATATATTCAAGTTTGAATCACTATGAATTTTTTTTGACAACCTTAGAACACATATATACATGATTGAATCACTATGAATTTTTTTTGACAATGTTAGAACACATATATGTATGATTGAGTCATTATAAATTTTTTTTGACAACCTTAGAACTTATATATGCATGATTGAATCACTTTTAATTCTTTTTGACATCCTAAGAAAACACATATGCATGATTGAAACACTATGAAATTTTTTTGACAACGTTAGAACACGTATATGCGTGATTGACTCACTATCATTTTTTTTGACAGCCTTAGAACGCATATATGCGTGATTGAGCCACTATGAAATCTTTTTGACAGCCTTTGAAGACATATGTGCATGATTGTGTCACTATGAAATCTTTCTGACAGCCTTATAACTCATATATGGATGATTGAATCACGATGAAATTTTTTGACAGCCTTAGAACACAAATATACATGATTGAAATTTTTTTAACAGTCTTAGAACACATAAATGCATGATTGAGTGACCATGAAGTTTTTTTGTTAGCCTCAGAACACATGTATGCATGATTCAATCACGATGAAATTTTTTTACAGCCTTAGAATGCATATATGCATGATTGAATCACTTTGATTTTTTTTGACAATGTCAGAACCCATATATGATTGATTGAGTCACTATGAACTTTTTTTGACAGCCTTACAACACATATATGCCTGATTGAATCACTACAAAATCTTTTTCAGAGACTTAGAACACATATATGCATAATTAAATTTTTTTTGCAGCAGTATAACACATATATGCATGAGTGAGTCACTATGATTTTTGTTTGACAGCCTTAGAACACATATACGCATGATTGAATCATTTTGAAATTTTTATGGCACTCTTAGAACACATATATGCATTATTGATTTTTTTTTCACAACCTTAGAAAACATATATGCATTTTTAAATCACTATTAAAATTTTTGGACAGCCTTAGAACACATATATGCATGATTGAGTTACTACGAATTTTTTTTGACACCCTTAGAACACATATATGCGTGATTGAATCACTATGATTTTTTTTTTAGAATGTTAGAACACACATATACTTGATTGAGTCACTCTAAATTTTTTTTGACAGCCTTAGAACATATATATGGATGATTAAATTTTTTTTGATAACCTTAGAACACATATATGCCTGATTGAATTTTTTTTGACAGCCATACAACACATATATGCATGATTGAATCTCTATCAAATTTTTTTAACCACGTTAGAACACATATATGGATGATTGAGTCACTATAATTTTTTTTTAACAGCCATAGAACACCTATATGCATCATTGAATCACTATGATTTTTTTTACAGTGTTAGAACACCTATATGAATGATTGAATCACTATAATTTTTTTTGACTGCATTAGGACATATATATGCATGATTGAATCACAATGAATTTTTTTTGACAGGCTTAGAACACGTATATGCATGATTGAGTCACTATGAAGTTTTTTTTGACAACGCTAGAACACATATATACTTGATTGAATCACTATCAAATTTTTTTGACAGCCTTAGAACAAATATATGGATGATGGAATTCCTATAAAATTTTTTGGCATCCTTAGAACACATATATGCATGATTGAGTCACTATGAAATTTTTTTGACAACCTTAGAACACATATATGCATGATTGAAATTTTTTTGACTGCCTTAGAGAACATATATTGATGATTGAAGTTTTTTTGACAGCCATAGGGGACATATATGCAAGATTTAATTACTATAAATTTTTTTGACAGCCTTAGAACACATATATGCATGATTGAATCACTATGAATTTTTTTTGACAATGTTAGAACACATATATGCATGATTGATTCACTATGAAATTTTTTGGACAGCATTAGAACACATATATGCATGATTGAATCACTATGAATTTTTTTTGACAGCCTTAGAACACATAGATGCATGATTGAATTTTTTTTCACACCCTTAGAACACATATATGCATTGTTAAATCACTATGAATTTTGTTTGACAGCCTTCGAACACATATATGCCTGATTAAATCACTATGATTTTTTTTTGAAAAAGCTAAAACGCACATATACATGATTAAGTTACTATGATTTTTTTTATGGACTTAGAATATAAATATATGCATGATTAAATTTTTTTTGACAGCCTTAGAACACATATATGCATGATTGATTTTTTTTTGACAAACTTAGAACACATATATGCATGATTGATCTTTTTTTGACAGCCTTTAAACACATATATGCAAGATTGAATGCCTATCAATTTTTTTTGACAACGTTAGAAGACATATTTGCATGATTGAATCACCATGATTTTTTTTGACAGCCTTAGAACACTTATATGCATGATTGAATCACTATTAGTTTTTTTTTTACGGCATTAGAACTTATATATGCATTATTGAATCACTATGATTTTTTTTGACAGCCTTAGAACAAATATATGCTTGATTGAATCCCAATGATTTTTTTTTTGACAGGCTTAAAACGAATATATGCATGATTGAATTAGTATGAGATTTTTTGACAACCTTAAAACACATATATACGTGATTGAATCACTATGATTTTTTTTTACAACGTTAGAACACATATATGCATGATTGAATCACTATGAATTTTTTTTGATAGCCTTAACATATGTGCGTGATTAAATCAATATGATTTTTTTTTGATAGCCTTCTAAAACATATATGCAGGATTGAAATTTTTTTGACAGCCTTAGAACACATATATGCATCATTGAATTTTTTTTGACAGCCTTAGAACACATATATGCACGATTGAATCAATATGATATTTTTTTGACAGCATTAGAACACATATATGCAAGATTCAATCACTATGAATTTTTTTTGACAACGTTGGAACACATACATGCTTGATTGAGTCACTATGAATTTTTTTGACGGCCTTAGAACAAATATATGTATGGTTTAATCGCTATAATTTTTTTTTGAAACCCTTACGACATATATACGCATTATTAAAATTTTTTGACTGCCCTAGAACACATAAATGCATGATTGAATCACTGTTATATTTTTTTGACAACATTAGAACACATATATGTATGATTGAATCACTATGAAAATTTTTTGATAGCCTTTGAACACATATCTGCAAGATTGAATCACTGCGATTTTTTTTTTCAGAGCCTTAGAACACATTAATGCATGATTGAGTCACTGAATTTTTTTGGACAGCCTTAGAACACATGTATGCATGATTAAATCATGATGATTTTTTTTTCATAACTTTAGATCGCATATATGCATGATTGAATCTCTATAATTTTTTTTTGATAACGATAGAACACATACAAAATTGAGCCATTATTATTTTTTTTGACAGCCTTAGAACATATATATGCATGATTGAATCACCATGATTTTTTTTGACTACCTTAGAACACATATTTGCATGATTGAAATTTTTTTGACAGTCGTATAACACATATATGCATGATTGAATCACTATGAAATTTTTTTGCCTGCCTTAGAACACATATATACACAATTGAATTTTTTTTGACAGCTTTAAAACATATATATGCATATCGAATTTTTTTGACAGCCTTAGAACATATATATGTATGATTTAAACACTATGAATTTTGTTTGACAGCTTTAGAACACATATATGCATTATTGATTTTTTTTTCACAGCCATAGAACACAAATATGCTTTACTGAGTCACTATGAAAATTTTTTGACAGCCATAGAACACAAATATGCATGATTGAAATACTATGAATTTTTTTTGACAACCTTAGAACACATATATGCATGATTGAATCACTATGAAATTTTTTTGACAGCCTTAGAACACATATATACATGATTAAATCACTATAATTTTTTTTGACAATGTTAGAACACACATATGCATGATTGAGTCACTATGAATTTTTTTGACTGCCTCAGAACACATATATGCATCATTGAATCACTATGATTTTTTTATGGCCTTAGAACACATATATGCATGATTGAATCTCAATGTTAATTATTGAGAGCCTTAGAAGACATATATGCATGATAGAATCACTATGAAATTTTTTTGATAGCCTTAGCACACATATATGCATGATTGATTTTTTTTTTGACAGTTTTAGAACTGGTATATGCATGATTGAATCACTATGAAATTTTTTGTATTGCCTTAGAACACACATGTATGCACAATTGAATCACAAGGAAACGTCTTTGACATCCTTAGAACACGTATATTCATGATTGATTTTTTTTGACAGCCTTATAACACATATGTGCGTGTTTGAATCACTATGAATTTTTTTCGACAACATTAAAACACATATATGCATGATTGATTTTTTTTTTACAGCCTTATAACACATATATTCAAGTTTGAATCACTATGAATTTTTTTTGACAACCTTAGAACACATATATACATGATTGAATCACTATGAATTTTTTTTGACAATGTTAGAACACATATATGTATGATTGAGTCATTATAAATTTTTTTTGACAACCTTAGAACTTATATATGCATGATTGAATCACTTTTAATTCTTTTTGACATCCTAAGAAAACACATATGCATGATTGAAACACTATGAAATTTTTTTGACAACGTTAGAACACGTATATGCGTGATTGACTCACTATCATTTTTTTTGACAGCCTTAGAACGCATATATGCGTGATTGAGCCACTATGAAATCTTTTTGACAGCCTTTGAAGACATATGTGCATGATTGTGTCACTATGAAATCTTTCTGACAGCCTTATAACTCATATATGGATGATTGAATCACGATGAAATTTTTTGACAGCCTTAGAACACAAATATACATGATTGAAATTTTTTTAACAGTCTTAGAACACATAAATGCATGATTGAGTGACCATGAAGTTTTTTTGTTAGCCTCAGAACACATGTATGCATGATTCAATCACGATGAAATTTTTTTACAGCCTTAGAATGCATATATGCATGATTGAATCACTTTGATTTTTTTTGACAATGTCAGAACCCATATATGATTGATTGAGTCACTATGAACTTTTTTTGACAGCCTTACAACACATATATGCCTGATTGAATCACTACAAAATCTTTTTCAGAGACTTAGAACACATATATGCATAATTAAATTTTTTTTGCAGCAGTATAACACATATATGCATGAGTGAGTCACTATGATTTTTGTTTGACAGCCTTAGAACACATATACGCATGATTGAATCATTTTGAAATTTTTATGGCACTCTTAGAACACATATATGCATTATTGATTTTTTTTTCACAACCTTAGAAAACATATATGCATTTTTAAATCACTATTAAAATTTTTGGACAGCCTTAGAACACATATATGCATGATTGAGTTACTACGAATTTTTTTTGACACCCTTAGAACACATATATGCGTGATTGAATCACTATGATTTTTTTTTAGAATGTTAGAATACACATATACTTGATTGAGTCACTCTAAATTTTTTTTGACAGCCTTAGAACATATATATGGATGATTAAATTTTTTTTGATAACCTTAGAACACATATATGCCTGATTGAATTTTTTTTGACAGCCATACAACACATATATGCATGATTGAATCTCTATCAAATTTTTTTAACCACGTTAGAACACATATATGGATGATTGAGTCACTATAATTTTTTTTTAACAGCCATAGAACACCTATATGCATCATTGAATCACTATGATTTTTTTTACAGTGTTAGAACACCTATATGAATGATTGAATCACTATAATTTTTTTTTACTGCATTAGGACATATATATGCATGATTGAATCACAATGAATTTTTTTTGACAGGCTTAGAACACGTATATGCATGATTGAGTCACTATGAAGTTTTTTTTGACAACGCTAGAACACATATATACTTGATTGAATCACTATCAAATTTTTTTGACAGTCTTAGAACAAATATATGGATGATGGAATTCCTATAAAATTTTTTGGCATCCTTAGAACACATATATGCATGATTGAGTCACTATGAAATTTTTTTGACAACCTTAGAACACATATATGCATGATTGAAATTTTTTTGACTGCCTTAGAGAACATATATTGATGATTGAAGTTTTTTTGACAGCCATAGGGGACATATATGCAAGATTTAATTACTATAAATTTTTTTGACAGCCTTAGAACACATATATGCATGATTGAATCACTATGAATTTTTTTTGACAATGTTAGAACACATATATGCATGATTGATTCACTATGAAATTTTTTGGACAGCATTAGAACACATATATGCATGATTGAATCACTATGAATTTTTTTTGACAGCCTTAGAACACATAGATGCATGATTGAATTTTTTTTCACACCCTTAGAACACATATATGCATTGTTAAATCACTATGAATTTTGTTTGACAGCCTTCGAACACATATATGCCTGATTAAATCACTATGATTTTTTTTTGAAAAAGCTAAAACGCACATATACATGATTAAGTTACTATGATTTTTTTTATGGACTTAGAATATAAATATATGCATGATTAAATTTTTTTTGACAGCCTTAGAACACATATATGCATGATTGATTTTTTTTTGACAAACTTAGAACACATATATGCATGATTGATCTTTTTTTGACAGCCTTTAAACACATATATGCAAGATTGAATGCCTATCAATTTTTTTTGACAACGTTAGAAGACATATTTGCATGATTGAATCACCATGATTTTTTTTGACAGCCTTAGAACACTTATATGCATGATTGAATCACTATTAGTTTTTTTTTTACGGCATTAGAACTTATATATGCATTATTGAATCACTATGAATTTTTTTGACAGCCTTAGAACAAATATATGCTTGATTGAATCCCAATGATTTTTTTTTTGACAGGCTTAAAACGAATATATGCATGATTGAATTAGTATGAGATTTTTTGACAACCTTAGAACACATATATACGTGATTGAATCACTATGATTTTTTTTTTACAACGTTAGAACACATATATGCATGATTGAATCACTATGAATTTTTTTTGATAGCCTTAGAACACATATGTGCGTGATTAAATCAATATGATTTTTTTTTGATAGCCTTCTAAAACATATATGCAGGATTGAAATTTTTTTGACAGCCTTAGAACACATATATGCATCATTGAATTTTTTTTGACAGCCTTAGAACACATATATGCACGATTGAATCAATATGATATTTTTTTGACAGCCTTAGAACACATATATGCAAGATTCAATCACTATGAATTTTTTTTGACAACGTTGGAACACATACATGCTTGATTGAGTCACTATGAATTTTTTTGACAGCCTTAGAACAAATATATGTATGGTTTAATCGCTATAATTTTTTTTTGAAACCCTTACGACATATATACGCATTATTAAAATTTTTTGACTGCCCTAGAACACATAAATGCATGATTGAATCACTGTTATATTTTTTTGACAACATTAGAACACATATATGCATAATTGAATCACCATGAATTTTTTTTGACAATGTTACAACACACATATGTACAATTGAGTCACTATGAAATTTTTTTGACAACCTTAGAACACATATTTGCATGAATAAAATTTTTTTGACAGCCTTTGAACAAATATATGCATGATTGAAATTTTTTTGACAACCTTAGAACTCATAACTGCATGATTGAACTTTTTTTGATAGCCTTACAACACATATATGCATGATTGAATCCCTATGATTTATTTTTGACAACGTTAGAACACATCTATGTATGATTGAATCACTATGAATTTTATTAACAGCCTTAGAACACCTATATGCATGATTGAATCACTATTAATTTTTTTTTACAACATTTGAACGCATATATACATGATTGAGTCATATCATTTTTTTTGACAGCCTTAGAACACCTATAAGCATGATTGAGTCACCATGAAAGTTTTTTGACAGCCGTAGAACACCTATATGCATGATTGAATCACTAAGAATTTTTTTTGATAGCCTTAGAACATATATATGCATGATTGCATTACTATGATTTTTTTTTTACAATGTTAGAACACATATATTCATGATTGAGTCACTTTGAATTTTTGTTGACAACCTTAGAACACATGTATGCAAGATTGAATCGCTATGAAATTTTTTTGACAGCCATAGAACACATATGCATGATGAAATCAATATGATTTTTTTTTGACAACCTTAGAATACATATATGCATGATTGAATTTTTTTTGCAGACTTAGAACATATATATGCATGATTGAGTCACTATAATTTTTTTTGATGGTTTTACAACCCATATATGCATGATTGAATCACTATACATTTTTTTTGAGCGCCTTAGAACACATACATACATGATTGAATCACTATGACATTTTTTTGACATCGTTAGAACACATATATGCATGATTGAGTCACTATGAATTTTTTTAGACAACCTTTGAACACATGTATGCATGATTGAATCAGTATGAAAATTTTTTGACAGCCTTTGAACATTTATGCCTGATTAAATCACTATGATTTTTTTTGACAAGGTTAGAACACATATATACATGATTGAGTCACTATGAATGTTTTTCGACTGCCTTAGAACACATATATGCATGATTGAATCACTATGAATTTTTTTGACAACGTTAGAACACATATATGCATGATGGACTCACTATGAATTTTTTTTCACAGCATTAGAACACATCTATGCATTATTGAATCACTAAAAAAAAGTTTTGACAGCCATAGAACACATATATGCATGATTGAATCACTATGATATTTTTTTGACAACGCTAGAACACATTTATGCATGATTGAGTCACTATGAATTTTTTTTGACAGCCTTAGAACGCTTATATTCTTGATTGAATTACTATAAGTTTTTTTTGACAGCCTTGGAACACATATCTAGTCGATTAAAATTTTCTTGACAGTCTTAGAACACATATATGCATGATTGAATCACTACGATTTTTTTTTGACAGCCTTAGGACGCATATATGCATGATTGAATCACTATGATTTTTTTTTGATAAAGTTAGAAGACATATATGCATGATTGCATCACTATAAAATTTTTTTGACAGCCTCAGAACACTTTATGCATTATTGAATCTCTAATTTTTTTTTTGACAACATTAGAACACATATATGCATGATTGAATCACTATGATTTTTTTTTGACAGCCTTAGAATGCATATATCCATTATTGAATCACTATAATTTTTTTTTTGACAAAGTTAGAACACATATACGCATTATTGAATCACTATGAAATTTATTTGACAACCTTAGAACACCTTTTTGCATTATTGAATCACTACAATTTTTTTTGACAGCATTAGAACACAAATATGCATGATCGAATCACTAAGAAATTTTCTTGACACCCTTAGGACATTTATATGCATGATTGAAATTTTTTTGACAGCCTTAGAACACATATATGCATGATTGAATCACTATGAAGGTTTTTTCACAGCCTTAGAACACATACATGCCAGATTAAATCAATATGATTTTTTTTTGACATTGTTAGAACACATATATGCTTGATTGAATCACTATGAAGCTTTTTTAACAGCCTCAGAACACATCTATGCATGATTGAATCACTATTAAAAGTTTGTGACAATGCTAGAACAAATTTATGCATGATTGAGTTACTATGAAATTTTTTTGACAGTCTTAGAACACATATATGCGTGATTGAATCACTATGAATTTTTTTTGACAACCTTAGAACACATGTATGCAAGATTAAATCACTAAGAATTTTTTTTGACAGCCTTACCATACATATATGCATGATTGAATCTCTGTGATTTTTTTTTGACAACGTTAGAACACATATATACATGATTGAGTCACTATGAAATTTTTTTGACAACCTTAGAACACATGGATGCAAGATTAAATCGCTATGAATTTTTTTTGACAGCCTTAGCATACATATATGCTTGATTGAATCTCTGTGAATTTTTTTTGACAATGTTAGAACACATATATGCATGATTGAGTCACTCTGAATTTTTTTTGACAGCGTTAGAATATATATATGCATGATTTAAGCACTATGAAAATTTTTATACAGCCTTAGAACACATATATGCATGATTGAAATTTTTTTGGTTGCCTTAGAACACATATATGCATGATTGAATCACGATGAAATTTTTTTGACAGGCTTAGAACATATATATGCACGATTGAATCAGTATAAAAATTTCTTGACAGCCTTAGAACATATATATTCATGTCTCAATTTTTTTTGACGGCCTTAGAACACATATAATTGTGGTTGAATCACTATGAAATTTTTTTGAGAGCCTTAGAACACATATATGCATGATTGTGTCACTATGATTTTTTTGACATTCTTACAACACATATATGCATGATTGAATACCTATGAATTTTTTTTGATTGCCTTAGAAATCATATATGTATGAATAAATTTTTTTTGACAACCTTAGAACACATATATACATGATTGAATCACTATGAATTTTTTTTGACAGCCTTACAACACATATATGCATGATTGAGTCACTATGAAATTTTTTTGACAACCTTACAACACATATATGCATGATTGAGTCACTATCATTTTTTTTGACATTCTTAGAACACATATATGTATGATTGAATCACTAGAAAATTTTTTTGACAGCCTTAGAACACATATATGCTTGATTTAAATATTTTTGAAAGCCATAGAGCACATATATACATGATTGAATCACTATGAATTTTTTTTGACTGCCTTATAACACATATATGCAAGATTGAGTCACTATAATTTTTTTTGACAGCCTCAGAACATATATATGCATTGTTTAATCACTATGAAAATTTTCTGACAACCTTAGAATACATATATGCTTGAATGAAATTTTTTTGAATGCCTTAGAACACATATATGCATGATTGAATCATGATGAAAATTTTTTGTCAGCCTTAGAACACATATATGCTTGATTGATTTTTTTTTTATTGCCATAGAACACATATATGCGTGATTGAATCACGATGAATTTTTTTTGATAGCCTTAGAACATGTATGTGCATGATTGAATTTTTTTTGACAGCGATTGAACACATATATGCGTGATATCATTGTGATTTTTTTTTGAAAGCCTTAGATCACATATATGCATGATTGAGTCACTATGATTTTTTTTTGACATTGTTAGAACATATATATGCATGATTGAATTTTTTTTGGCAACCTTAGAACACATATATACATGATTGAATCACTCTTATTTTTTTTGACTTCCTTAGAACACATATATGCATGATTGAATCACTATAAAATTTTTTGAAACGTTATAACACATATATGCAGGATTGAGTCAGTATGATTTTTTTTTGAAATCCTTAGAATACATATATGCATGATTGAATCACTATGACTTTTTTTTGACAAAGTTAAAATGCAAAATGCATCATTGAATCACTATGAAATGTTTGTGACAGCCTTAGAACACATATATGCATGGTTGAATTTTTTTTACAGCCTTACAACTCATATATGCAAGGTTGAATCACTATAAATTTTTTTGACAACCTTAGAACACATATATGCATGATTGAATCACTATGAAGGTTTTTTTACAACGTTAGAACACATATATGCATGATTGTTTCACTATGAAATTTTTTTCACAGCCTTAGAACATAAATATGCACGATTGAATCACTATGATTTTTTTTTGACAACCTTAGAACACATATATGCATGATTGAGTCACTATGAAATATTTTTTACAGCCTTAGAACACATATATGCCTGATTGAATCACAATGATTTTTTTTAACAAAGTAATAACACATATATGCATGATTGTGTCACTATGAAATTTATTTGACAACCTTAGAACAGCTACACACACCATTGAATCACTATGAAAATTTTTTTGACAGCCTTCGAACACCTATTTGCGTGTATAAAATTTTTTTGACTGCCTTACAACACATATATGCATGATTGAATCACTATGAAGTTTTTTTTACAATGTTAGAACACATATATGCATGATTGCGTCACTATGAAAATTTTTTGACGGACTTTGAACATATATATGCATGATTGAATCACTATAAAACATTTTTGACAACGTTAGAACACATATATGCATGATTGAGTCACTATGAATTTTTTTTGACAGCCTTAGAACACATATATGCATGATTAAATTTTTTTTGATAGCCTTAGAACACATATATGTACGATTGAAATTTTTTTGACTGCCTTAGAACGCATATATGCATGATTGAATTTCTATCAATTTTTTTTACTACGTTTGAACACATATATGCAAGATTGAATCACTATGATTTTTTTTAATAGCCTTAGAACACATATATGCATGATTGATTCACTATGAATTTTTTTTGACAACTTTAGAATACATATGTGCATGATTGAGTGACAATGATTTTTTTTTGACATCCTTAGAATGTATATATGCATAATTTAATCACTATAAATTTTTTTTGACAACATTAGAACTCATATAAGCAAGATTGAAATTTTGTTGACAACCTTAGAACACATATATGCATGATTGAATCAGAATAAAAATTTTTTGACGGCCTTATAATGCATATATGCATGATTGAAACAATATGATTTTTTTTAACAACGTTATAACACATATATGCATGATTGAGTCACTATGAAGTTTTTTGTCAGCCTTAGAACACATATATGCATGATTTAATCACTATGAGTTTTTTTTGACAACCTTAGAACACCTATATGCATGATTGAATTATTTTTGACAGACTTAGAACATATATAAGCATGATTGAATCTGTATGAAAATTTTTGTTGATTGCCTTAGAACTCATATATGCATGATTGAATCACTATGATTTTTTTTTTACAATGCTAGAGCACATATATGCATGATTGAGAACAATGAATTTTTTTTTGATAGCCTTAGAACACATGTATGCCTGATTGAATCAATACATCTTTTTTTTGACAGCCTCAAAACACATATATTCATGATTGAAATTTTTTTGACAGCCTTGGAACACATATGCGAGATTGAATCACTATGAAGTTTTTTTGAAAGCCTTATAACACATATATCCATGATTGAGTCACTATGAATTTTTTTGACATTCTTAGAACACATGTATGCATGATTGAATCACTATGAAATTTTTTTGATGGCCTTATAACACATAAATTCATGACTAATTTTTTTTACAACTTTAGAACACATATATGCATGATTGAAACACTATGAAATTTTTTTGACAGCCTTAGCACACATACATGAATGATTGAATCACTATAAATTTTTTTTGTCAACGTTAGAACACATATATGCATGATTAAGTCACTGGGAAATTTTTTTGACTCCCTTAGAACACATCTATGTATGATTGAATCACTATGAAATTTTTTTGACAGCCTTAGAACACTTATATGCATGATTGAATCACTATAAATTTTTTTTGACAACATTGGAACACATATATGCAAGATTAAGTCACTATGAAATTTTTTTGATAGCCTTAGAACACATATATGCATGATTGAATCACTATGAATTTTTTTCGACAGCCTTAGAACACCAATATGCATGATTGAATTTTTTTTGACAAAGTTAGAACACATATATGCATGATTGAATCACAATGATTTTTTTTTGACATCCTTAGAACACATATATGCATGATTGAATCACCATGAATTTTTTTTGACATTGTTAGAACACATATATGCATGATTGTGACACTATAAACTTTTTTTGATAGCCTTAGATCACATGTATGCATGATTGAATCACTATGACAATTTTTCGACAACCTTAGAACATTTATATCTATGATTGAATCACTATGAATTTTTTTTGACAACAATAGAAGACATATATGCATGATTGAGCCACTATGATTTTTTTTTGACAGCCTTAGAACACATATATGCATGATTGAATCACTATGACTTTTTTTTGACAGCCGTAGAACATGTATATGCATGATTGAAATTTTTTTGACAGTCTTAGAACATATATATGCATGATTCATTGACTATAAATTTTTTTTGACAATGTTAGAACACATATATGCTTGATTGAAATTTTTTTCATTGCCTTCGAACACATATATGCATGATTGACTCATGATAAAATTTTTTGGACAATGTTAGAACAAATATATGCATGATTGAGTCACAATGAAATCTTTTTGACGGTTTTAGAACACATATATGCATGATTGAATCACTATGAACTTTTTTTGTCTGCCTTAGAACACATATATGCATGATTGAAATTTTTTTGATAGTCTTAGAACACATCAGCATGATTGATTTTTTTTTGACAACCTTAGAACACATATATACATGATTGAATTACTCTGAATTTTTTTGACAGCCTTAGAATGCATATAGACATGATTGAATCACTATGAAATTTATTTGACAGCCTTACAACACCTTGATACATTAATGAATCACTATTTTTTTTTGATAGGATTAGAACATTATATGCATGATTGAATCACTATGAATTTTTTTTTGACAGCCTCAGAACATATATATGCATGGTTTAATCACTATGAAAATTTTCTAACAACCTTAGAATACATATATGCTTGAATGAAATTTTTTTGAATGCCTTAGAACACATATATGCATGATTGAATCATGATGAAAATTTTTTGTCAGCCTTAGAACACATATATGCTTGATTGAAAATTTTTTTATTGCCTTAGAACACATATTTGCATGATTGAATCACGATGATTTTTTTTTGATAGCCTTAGAACATGTATGTGCATGATTGAATTTTTTTTTACAGCGATTGAACACATATATGCGTGATTGAATCACTGTGATTTTTTTTTGAAAGCCTTAGATCACATATATGCATGATTGAGTCACTATGATTTTTTTTGACATTCTTAGAACACATATATGCATGATTGAATCACTAGCAATTTTTTTTTATCACCTAAGAACACATATATGCATGATTGAATTTTTTTTGGCAACCTTAGAACACATATATACATGATTGAATCACTCCAATTTTTTTTTTGACTTCCTTAGAACACATATATGCATGATTGAATCACTATAAAACTTTTTGACAACGTTATTACACATATATGCAGGATTGAGTCAGTATGATTTTTTTTTGAAATCCTTAGAATATATATATGCATGATTGAATGACTATGAATTTTTTTTGACAAAGTTAAAATCTGAAATGCATCATTGAATCACTATGAAATTTTTGTGACAGCCTTAGAACACATATATGCATGGTTGAATTTTTTTTTACAGCCTTACAACTCATATATGCAATGTTGAATCACTATAAATTTTTTTGACAACCTTAGAACACATATATGCATGATTGAATCACTATGAAGTATTTTTTACAACGTTAGAACACATATATGCATGATTGTTTCACTATGAAATTTTTTTGACAGCCTTAGAACATAAATATGCACCATTAAATCACTATGATTTTTTTTTTACAACCTTAGAACACATATATGCATGATTTAGTCACTATGAATTTTTTTTTATAGCCTTTGAACACATATATGCCTGATTGAATCACAATGATTTTTTTTTAACAACGTAATAACACATATATGCATGATTGTGTCACTATGAAATTTCTTTGACAACCTTAGAATAGCTACACACACCATTGAATCACTATGAATTTTTTTTTGACAACCTTCGAACACCTATTTGCGTGTATAAATTTTTTTTGACTGCCTTAGAACACATATATGCATGATTGAATCACTATGAAGTTTTTTTTACAACGTTAAAACACATATATGCATGATTGCATCACTATGAATTTTTTTTGACAGACTTTGAACATATATATGCATGATTGAATCACTATAAAATGTTTTTGACAACGTTAGAACACATATATGCATTATTGAGTCACTATGAAATTTTTTTGACAGCCATAGAACACATATATGCATGATTAAATTTTTTTTGATAGCCTTAGAACACATATATGTACGATTGAAATTTTTTTGACTGCCTTAGAACACATATATGCATGATTGAATCTCTATCAATTTTTTTTTACTACGTTTGAACACATATATGCAAGATTGAATCACTATGAATTTTTTTTAATAGCCTTAGAACACATATATGCATGATTGAATCACTATGAATTTTTTTTAACAACTTTAGAATACATATGTGTATGATTGAGTGACAATGATTTTTTTTTGACATCCTTAGAAAGTATATATGCATAATTTAATCACTATAAACTTTTTTTGATAGCATTAGTACACATATATGCAAGATTGAAATTTTGTTGACAACCTTAGAACACATATATGCATGATTGAATCAGAATAAAATTTTTTTGACGGCCTTATAATGCATATATGCATGATTGAAACAATATGATTTTTTTTAACAACGTTATAACACATATATGCATGATTGAGTCACTATGAAGTTTTTTGTCAGCCTTAGAACACATATATGCATGATTTAATCACTATGATTTTTTTTTGACAACCTTAGAACACCTATATGCATGATTGAATTATTTTTGACAGACTTAGAACATATATAAGCATGATTGAATCTGTATGAAAATTTTTGTTGATTGCCTTAGAACTCATATATGCATGATTGAATCACTATGAACTTTTTTTTACAATGCTAGAGCACATATATGCATAATTGAGAAAATTGAATTTTTTTTGATAGCCTTAGAACACGTGTATGCCTGATTGAATCAATACAATTTTTTTTTGACATCCTCAAAACACATATGCATGATTGAATCTCTATTAATTTTTTTTCAAATCCTTAGAACATGCATATGCAGGATTGAAATTTTTTTGACAGCCTTGGAACACATATGCGAGATTGAATCACTATGAAGTTTTTTTGAAAGCCTTAGAACACATATATCCATGATTGAGTCACTATGAATTTTTTTGACATTCTTAGAACACATGAATGCATGATTGAATCACTATGAAATTTTTTTGATAGCCTTATAACACATAAATGCATGATTACTTTTTTTTTACAACTTTAGAACACATATATGCATGATTGAATCACTATGAATTTTTTTTGACAGCCTTAACACACATACATGCATGATTGAATCACTATAATTTTTTTTTGTCAACGTTAGAACACATATATGCATGATTAAGTCACTGGGAATTTTTTTTGGCACCCTTAGAACAAATCTATGCATGATTGAATCACTATGAATTTTTTTTGACAGCCTTAGAACACTTATATGCATGATTTAATCACTATAAATTTTTTTTTGACAACGTTGGAACACATATATGTATGATTAAGTCACTATGAATTTTTTTTGACAGCCTTAGAACGCATATATGCATGGTTGAATCACTATGAAATTTTTTCGACAGCCTTAGAACACCTATATGCATGATTGAATTTTTTCTGACAGACTTAGAACACATATACGCATGATTGAATCACTATGATTTTTTTTTCACATCCTTAGAACACATATATGCATGATTGAATAACCATGAATTTTTTTTGACATTGTTAGAACACATATATGCATGATTGAGACACTATAGTTTTTTTTTGATAGCCTTAGATCACATGTTTGCATGATTGAATCACTATGACATTTTTTTGACAACCTTAGAACGTATATATCCATGATTGAATCACTATGAATTTTTTTTGAGAACAATAGAAGACATATATGCATGATTGAGCCACTATGAATTTTTTTTGACAGCCTTAGAACACATATATGCATGATTGAATCACTATGACTTTTTTTGATAGCCTTAGAACATGTATATGCATGATTGAAATTTTCTTGATAGTCTTAGAACATATATATGCATGATTCAATCACTATAATTTTTTTTTGACAATGTTAGAACACATATATGCTTGATTGAATTTTTTTCATTGCCTTCGAAGACATAAATGCATGATTGACTCATGATAAATTTTTTTGGACAATGTTAGAACACATATTTGCATGATTGAGACACAATGAAATCTTTTTGACGGTTTTAGAACACATATATTCATGATTGAATCACTATGAACTTTTTTTGTCTGCCTTAGAACACATATATGCATGATTAAAATTTTTTTGATAGTCTTAGAACACATCAGCATGATTGATTTTTTTTTGACAGCCTAAGAACACATATATACGTGATTGAATTACTCTGATTTTTTTTTGACAGCCTTAGAATGCATATAGACATGATTTAATCACTATGAAATTTATTTGACAGCCTTACAACACCTTGATACATTAATGAATCACTAAATTTTTTTTGATAGGATTAGAACATTATATGCATGATTGAATCACTATAAATTTTTTTGACAGCCTCAGAACATATATATGCATGGTTTAATCACTATGAAAATTTTCTGACAACCTTAGAATACATATATGCTTGAATGAATTTTTTTTGAATGCCTTAGAACACATATATGCATGATTGAATCATGATGAAATTTTTTTGTCAGCCTTAGAACACATATATGCTTGATTGAATTTTTTTTATTGCCTTAGAACACATATATGTGCATGATTGAATTTTTTTTGACAGCGATTGAACACATATATGCGTGATTGAATCACTGTGATTTTTTTTTTGAAAGCCTTAGATCTCACATATGCATGATTAAGTCACTATGATTTTTTTTGACATTCTTAGAACACATATATGCATGATTGCATCACTAGCATTTTTTTTTTATCACCTAAAAACACATATATGCATGATTAAATTTTTTTTGGCAACCTTAGAACACATATATACATGATTGAATCACTCTGAATTTTTTTTGACTTCCTTAGAACACATATATGCATGATTGAATCACTATAAATTTTTTTGACAATGTTATAACACATATATGCAAGATTGAGTCAATATGATTTTTTTTTGAAATCCTTAGAATACATATATGCATGATTGAATCACTATGAATTTTTTTTGACAAATTCAAAATGCAAAATGCATCATTGAATCACTATGAAATCTTTGTGACAGCCTTAGAACACATATATGCATGGTTGAATCACTATGAAATCTTTGTGACAGCCTTACAACTCATATATGCAAGGTTGAATCACTATAATTTTTTTTTACAACCTTAGAACACATATATGCATGATTGAATCACTATAAAGTATTTTTTACAACGTTAGAAAACATATATGCATGATTGTTTCACTATGAATTTTTTTTGACAGCCTTAGAACATAAATATGCACGATTTAATCACTATGATTTTTTTTTGACAACCTTAGAACACATATATGCATGATTGAGTCACTATGAATTTTTTTTTACAGCTTTAGAACACATATATGCCTGATTGAATCACAATGATTTTTTTTTAACATCGTAAAATCACATATATGCATGATTATGTCACTATAAAATTTCTTTGTCAACCTTAGAACAACTACACACACCATTGAATCGCTATGAAATTTTTTTGACATCCTTCGAACACCTATTTGCGTGTATAAATTTTTTTTGACTGCCTTAGAACACATATATGCATGATTGAATCACTATGAAGTTTTTTTTACCAGGTTAGAACACATATATGCATGATTGCGTCACTATGAAATTTTTTTGACAGACTTTGAATATGTATATGCATGATTAAATCACTATAAAATGTTTTTGACAATGTTAGAACACATATATGCATGATTGAGTTACTATGAAATTTTTTTGACAGCCTTAGAACACATATATGCATGATTAAATTTTTTTTGATAGCCTTAGAACACATATATGTACGATTGACATTTTTTTGACTGCCTTAGAACGCATATATGCATGATTGAATCTCTATCAATTTTTTTTGACTATGTTTGAACACATATATGCAAGATTGAATCACTATGAAAATTTTTTTAATAGCCTTAGAACACATATGTGCATGATTGAATAACTATGATTCTTTTTTGACAACTTTAGAATACATATGTGCATAATTGAGTGACAATAATTTTTTTTTGACATCCTTAGAACGTATATATGCATAATTTAATCACTAAATTTTTTTTTGACAGCATTAGAACACATATATGCAAGATTGAAATTTTGTTGACAACCTTAGAACACATATATGCATGATTGAATCACAATAATTTTTTTTTGACGGCCTTATAATGCATATATGCATGATTGAAACAATATGGTTTTTTTTAACAACGTTATAACACATATATGCATGATTGAGTCACTATGAAGTTTTTTGTCAGCCTTAGAACACATATATGCATGATTTAATCACTATGAAATTGTTGACAGCCTTAGAATACATATATCCACAATTGTATCTCTATGAATTTTTTTTATAGCATTAGAACAAAAGTATGGATGATTGAATCACTAGAATCACTTTTGACAACCTTAGAACACATATATGCATGATTGAAACACTATGAATTTTTTTTGAGAACTTCAAAACAGATAAATGCAAGATTGAATCACTATGATTTTTTTTTGACAGCCTTAGAACACAAATATGCATGATTGAATCACTGTGAATTTTTTTTGACAACCTTAAAAACCATATATGTATGATTGAAAGTTTTTTGACAGCCTTAGAATACATATATGCATGATTAAATCACTACAATTTTTTTTTGACATCCTTAGAACACATATACGCATGATTGAATCACTATGATTTTTTTTTGACAACCTTAGAGCTCATATATGCATTATTGAATCACTATAAATTTTTCTTGAGAGCCTTAGAACACATATACACAAGATTGAATCATTATAAATTTTTTTTGACATCCTTAGAACACATATACGCATGATTGAATCACTATAAAATTTTTGTTACAAACTTAGAACACATATATGCATGACTGCATCATTATGATTTTTTTTTGACAACGTTTGAACACATATATGCATGCTTGAATTAGAATGATTTTTTTTATAGTCTTAGAACACATATATGCCTGATTTAATCACTATGATTTTTTTTTGAAAACCTTAAACATATATATGCAAGATTGAATCACTATAAATTTTTTTCACAGCCATAAAACACATATATGCAAGATTTAATCACTATGAAATTTTTTTGATAGCCTTAGAACGCATATATGCAGGATTGAAATTTTTCTGACAACCTTGGAACACATATATTCACGATTGAATCACTATAAACTTTTTTGGATTGCCTTAGAACACATATACGCATGATTAAATCACTATTAATTTTTTTTACTGCCTTATAACACATATATGCATGATTGAATCTTTATGAATTTTTTTGACAGCATTAGAACACATATATGCATGATTTAATCACTATGAGTTTTTTTGAAAACCTTAGAGACATTTATGCATGATTAAATCACTATAAATTTTTTTTGATAGCCTTAGAACATGTATATGCATGATTGAATAAGTATGATTTTTTTTTGACATCCTTAGAACATATATATGCATTATTGAATCACCTTGAATTTTTTTTTACAGCCTTAGAACATATACATGCAAGTTTGAATCACTATAAATTTTTTTTGACAACCTTAGAACACATATGTGCACGATTGAATCACTATGAATTTTTTTTGACAGCCTTAGAAACTCATATATGCATGATTGAATTACTATGATTTTTTTTTGACAATGTTAGAATACATATTTGCATGATTAAATAAATATGATTTTTTTTTGACAGCATTAGAACACATATATGCATGATTGGATCAGTAAAAATTTGTTTTGACAACCTAAGAACACATATATGCTTGATTGAATCACTACCATTTTTTTTTGTCTGCCTTAGAACACATATATGCATGATTGAATCAGTATGATTTTTTTTGACAGCATTAGAATGCATACATGTATGATTGAATCACTATAAATTTTTTTTGACAACCTTAGAACACATATAAATGCATGATTGAATCAGTATTAATTTTTTTTGACAACCTTAGAACACATATAAACATGATTGAATTACTATAAATTTTTTTTGACAGCCTTAGAACACATATGAATGCATGATTGAATCACTATTAATTTTTTTTGACAACTTTAGAACACACATATACATGATTGAACTACTATAACTTTTTTTTGACAGCCTTAGAACCCATATATGCATGATTGAATCACAATGAAATTTTTTTAATAGCCTTAGAACACATATATGCATGATTGAATCACTACAAAATTGTTGTGACAGCATTAAAACATATATATATATATATATATATATATATATATATATATGATTGAATCACTATAATTTTTTTTTGAGAACCTTCGAACACATGTATGGAAGATTGAATCACTATAATTATTTTTTGACAGCCTTAGAACACAAATACGCATGATTGGATCAATATGAAATTTTGTGGACAACCTTAGAACATATACATGCATGATTTAATCACTATAACTTCATTTTGACAACCTCAAAACATATACATGCAGGATTGAATTACTATGAATTTTTTTTGACAGCCTTTGGACACATATATGCATGATTAAATCACTATAAATTTTTTTTGACAGCCTTAGAACACGTATATGCATGATTGAAACACAATGTTTTTTGACAAACTTAGAAGACATACATGCATGATTGTACCACTATGATTTTTTTTGACAACATTAGAACGTATATATGCGTGATTGAATAACTAGAATTTAGTTTTGACAACCTTTGAACACATATATGATTGATTGAATCACTATAAATTTTTTTTGACTACCTCAGAAAACACATATGCAAGATTGAATGACTGGAAATTTTTTTTGACAGCCTTAAAACACATATATGCAAGATTGAAACACTCTGGCATTTTTTTGACACGCTTAGAACACACACACACACACACACACACACACACACACACACACACACACACACACACACATATATATATATATATATATATATATATATATATATATATATATATGATTAAATTTTTTTTGACAACCTTAGAACACATATATTTAGGATTGAAAGACTATGATTTTTTTTAACAGCCTTAGAACACATATATGCATGGTTGAATCACTATAAATTTTTATTGATAGCATTAGAACACATATATGCATGATTGAATCTTTATGATTTTTTTTTAACAGCCTTAGAACACATATATGCATGGTTTAATCACCATGATTTTTTTTAGAAAACCTTAGACACATATATGCATGATTAAATTACTATAAATTTTATTTGATAGCCTTAGAACACACATATGCATGATTGAATTACTATGAAATTTTTTTACATCCTTAGAATTCATATATGCATGATTGAATCACTGTGAAATTCTTTTGACAATGTTAGAATACATATTTGCATGATTGAATCACATTCAAATATTTTTGACCACATTAGAACACATATATGCATGATTGAATCACTTTAATTTGTTTTTGACAACCTAAGAACACATATATACATGACCGAATCACTATGAATTTTTTTGGACAGCATTACAACACATGTACGCCTGATTGAACCACAATACATTATTTTTGACAACCTTAGAACACATTTATGTATGATTGAATCATTATGAAATTTTTTTGACTACGTTAAAACACGTATATGCATGATTGAATCACAATGAAATTTTTTTAATAGCCTTAGAACACATATATGCATGATTAAGTCACTATGAATTATTTTTGATAGCCTTAAAACATATATATGCCTAATTGAATCACTACAACTTTTTTTTAACATCATTAGAATACATATATGTATGATTGAATCACTATAATTTTTTTTTGAAAATCTTTGAATACATATATGCAAGATTGAATCACCAATAATTTTTTTTGACATTCTTAGAACACATATATGCATGATTGGATCCATATGAAATTTTTTTGTTAGCTTTAGAACACATATATGCATGCTTGAATCACTATGATTTTTTTTTGAAGTTCCTAGAACACTTGAATCACTATGATTTTTTTTTGAAGTTCCTAGAACACATATATGCATGATTAGATCACTATGAATTTTTTTTGACAGCCTAAGAACACACATACGCAAGATTGAATCACTATGATTTTGTTTTGACAATGCTAGAACACATATATGCAAGATTTAGTAAATATAAATTTTTTTAACAGCATTAGAACACATATATGCATGATTGAATCACTATTATTTTTTGGACAACCTTATAATACATATATGCATGATTGAATCACTATGATTTTTTTTGACAATGTGTGAACAAATATGCATGATTTAGTCACAATGATTTTTTTTTGACATTGTTAGAACACATATATGCATGATCGAATCACAATGATTTTTTTTAGAGCCTTAGAACACATATATGCATGATTGACAACCTTAATACACATATATGCATGATTGTGTCACTTTGAATTTTTTTTTACAGCATTAGAAAAAATATATGCATGATTGAATCACTAGAACTTTTTTTGACAACCTTAGAATACAAATACCCATGATTGAATCACTATAAATTTTTTTTGACAGCCATTAATCACACGTGCTTGATTAAATCATTGTGAAATTTTTTTGATAGCCTTAGAACACATATACCTTTCATTAATTTTTTTTTAACAGCTTTAGAACACATATATTCATGATTGAATCACTATGAGTTTTTTTGACAGACTTAGAATACAGATATGCATGATTGAATCACAATAAATTTTTTTTGATAGCCTTAGAACACATATATGCATGATGATTGAATCACTATGAATTTTTTTTGACAGCCTTAAAACACATATATTCATGATTGAATCCCTATGAATTTGTTTTGGTAGCCTTAGACACATATATGTATGATTAAATCACTTAAAATTTTTTTGATAGCCTTATAGCACATATATGCATGATTGAATTACTATGATATTTTTTGACACCCTTAGAACACATATATGCATGATTGAATCATTATGAATTTTTTTTGACCGCATTAGAACACATATATGCATGATTGATTCACTATGATTTTTTTTTTGACAACTTTAGAACACATAGTTGCATGATTGAATCACTATAAATTTTTTTGACAGCCTCATAACACATATATGCATGATTGAATCACTATGATTTTTTGTTAACAGCCTTAATACACATATATAATTGATTGAATCACTATGTAATTTTTTTGATAGCCTTAGAACAAATATATGCAAGATTGAATCACTATAAATTTTTTTGACAGCCTTAGAACACATATATGCAAGATTTAATCACTATGATTTTTTTTTCACATACTTATAACACATATATGCTTGATTGAATCACTATGATTTTTTTTGAAGGCCATGGAACACATATCTGCATGATTGAATCACTATAAAAATTTCTTGGCAACCTTAGAACACATATACGCATGATTAAATCACCATAATTTTTTTTTGAGAGTCGTAGAACTCATATATGCATGATTGAATCACTATCAAATTTTTTTGCTAGACTTAGAACACATACATTTACAATCGAATCACTATAATTTTTTTTGACAGCCTTAGAAAAAATATTTGCATGATTGAATCACCGTGAATTTTTTTTGACAATGTTAGAACAAATATATGAATGATAGAATCAGAAGGAATTTTTTTTGACAGCCTTAGAACACATACATGCATGATTGAATCACTATGAAATTTTTTCAGATATATGCATGATTGAGTCACTATGAAATTTTTTTGACAGCTTTAGAACACATATATATATATGATTGAATCACAACAAATTTTTTTGGACATCATTAGAACACATATATGCTTGATTGAATCAATGTGATTTTTTTTTACTGCCTTAAAACACATATATGCATGATTCAATCACTATGATTTTTTTTTAACAACCTTAGAACACATATATGCATGATTGAATCACTATGAAATTATTTTAATAGTCTTAGAACACATATATGCATGATTGAATCACTGTGATTTTTTTTTTACACCCTTAGAACATATATATACATGATTGAATCACAATAAATTTTTTTGACAGCATTATTGCACATATATGTATGATTGAATCACTATAAATTTTTTTTGACAGCCTTAGAACACATATATGCATGATTATATCAATATAATTTTTTTTTGAAAGCCTTAGAACACATATATCCTCGATTGAATCACTATGAAATTTTTTTGACAGCCTTACAACCCATATGCATGATTGAATCACTATCAAATATTTTGGACAATGTTAGAACATATATATGCATGATTGAGTCATTATAAATTTTTTTTGCCAGCCTTAGAACACATATATGCATGATTGAGTCACTATAAATTTTTTTGACAGCCATAGAAACATATATGCATGATTGAATCACTATGAATTGTTTTTGACAACCGTAGAACACATATATGCATGATTGTATCACTATAATTTTTTTTGATAGCATTAGAACAAATATATCCAGGATTGAATCACTAGGAATTTTTTTTGACAGCCTTAGAACACATATATGCATGATTGAATCACTATAATTTTTTTTTGACTACGTTAGAACACACATATGCATGATTAAATCACTATGATTTTTTTTTACAGCCTTAAAACACATATATGCATGATTGAATCTCTATGAAAGTTTTTTGTCAACCTTCAAACAAATATATGAATGATTGAATCACTATGGAATATTTTTGATGACCTTAGACCACATATATTCATGATTGCATCACTATAATTTTTTTTGATAGCATTAGAAGAAATATATTTATGATTGAATCACTAGATTTTTTTTTGACAACCTTAGTACACATATATGCATGATTGAATCCCTATGATTTTTTTTTGACAAGCTTAGAGCACAAATATTTATGATTGAATCACTATGTAAATTTTTTGACAATGTTAGAACACATAAATGCATGATTGTGTCACTAAGATATTTTTTCAACAGCCTTAGAACGCATATATGCATGATTGAATCACTATGATTTTTTTTTATAGCCATATAACACATATATGCATGATTGAATCACTATGAATTTTTTCTGACAACCTTAGAACATGTATATGCATGATTGTATCACTATGAAATTTTTTTGACAGCATTAGAACAAATATATGCATGATTGAATCACTAGAATTTTTTTTTGAGAACCTTAGAACACATATATGCATGATTGAATCACTATAATTTTTTTTGACAATGTTAGAACACATATATGCATGATTGAATCACTATGAATTTTTTTTAACAATGTCAGAACACATATATGCATGATTGAATCACAATGAATTTTTTTTGAAAGCTTTGGAACACATATATGCAAGATTGACAACCTTAGAACACATATATGCATGAATGTATCACTCTAAATTTTTTTTGACAGCATTTAAACAAATATACGCATGATTGAATCACAATTTTTTTTTGACAACCTCAAAACACGAATATGCAAGATTGAATTACTATCAAATTTGTTTATAGCCTTAAAACACATATATGCATGATTAAATCACAGTGAAATATTTTTGACAGCCATATAACAAATATATTCATGATTGAATTTTTTTTGACAGCCTTAGAACACATGTATGCATGAATAAATAACTATGATTTTTTTTTGACAGACTTAGAACACATATATGCATAATTGAATATCTATAAATTTTTTTTGATAGCCTTAGAACACATATATGCATGATTGAATATCTATAAATTTTTCTTACCTTAGACACATATATGCATGATTTAATCACTATAATTTTTTTTGATAGTCTTAGAACACATATATGCATGACTGAATTACTTTGATTTTTTTTTAACATCCTTAGAACACATATATGCATGATTGAATCACTATGAATTTTTTTTGACAACCTTATAACACATATATGCATGATTGGATCACTATATATTTTTTTTAAAACGTTGGAACACATATATACATGATTGGATCACTATGAATTTTTTTTGAAAGCCTTAGAACACATATATCCTCGATTGAATCACTATGAAATTTTTTTGACCGCCTTAGAAAACATATACACATGATTGAATCACTATGATTTTTTTGGACAATGTTAGAACACATAAATGCATGATTGAGTCATTATGAATTTTTTTGACAGCCTTAGAACACATATATGCATGATTGAATCACTATAAAATTTTTTTGACAGCCTTAGAACACATATTTGCATAATTGAATCACTATGAAATTTTTTTGACAACATTAGAACATATAATGATTGTATCACTATAATTTTTTTTGACAGCATTAGAACAAATATATGCACAATTGAATTGCTAGAATTTTTTTTGACAACCTTAGAACACATATATGCATGATTGAGTCACCATAAATTTTTTGTGACAACGTTAGAACACACATATGCATGATTGAATCACTATGAAATTTTTTTGACAGCCTTAGAACGCATATATGCATGATTGAATCTGTATGAAAGTTTTGTGACAACCTTTAAACACATATATCAATTACTGAATCACTATGAAATAATTTTGACGACCATAGAACACATATATTCATGATTGCATCACTATAATGTTTTTTTGACATCATTAGAACGAATATATTTATGATTGAATCACTAGATTTTTTTTTTGACAACCTTAGTACACATATATGCATGATTGAATCCCTATGGTTTTTTTTGACCGCCTTAGAACACATATATTTAAGACTGAATCACTATGCAATTTTTTTGACAATGTTAGAACAAATAATTTTTCAACAGCCTTAGAACACATATATGCATGATTGAATCTCTATGAAATTTTTTTGACAGCCATAGAACACATATATGCATGATTGAATCACTATGAATTTTTTCTGACAACCTTAGAACATATATATGCATGATTGTATCACTATGAAATTTTTTGACAGCATTAGAACAAATATATGCATGATTCAATCACTAGAACTTTTTTTTGAGAACCTTAGAACACATATATACATGATTCAATCACTATGAATTTTTTTTGATAACGTTAGAACACACATATGCATGATTGAATCACTATGAAATTTTTTTAACAACGTCAAAACACATATATGCACGATTGACAACCTTAGAACACATATATGCATGATTGTATCACAATAAAATTTTTTTGACAGCATTTTAATAAATATATGCATGATTGAATCACAAATTTTTTTTTGACAACCTCAAAACACATATAGGCAAGATTGAATTACTATAAATTTTTTTGGCAGCCTTAAAACATATATATGTACGATTAAATCACTGTGAAATTTTTTTGACAGCCTTATAACACATATATTCATGATTGAATTTTTTTTGACAGCCCTAGAACACATGTATGCATGAATAAATAACTATGATTTTTTTCTGACAAACTTAGAACACATATATGCATGATTGAATAACAATAATTTTTTTTTGACAGCCTTAGAACACATATATGCATGATTGAATCAGTATCAATTTTTCTTGACAGCCTTAGAACATGTATATGCATGATTGAATCACTATGAATTTTTGTAATTACCTTAGGCACATATATGCATAATTAATTCACTATAAATCTTTTTTGATAGTCTTAGAACACATATATGCATGATTGAATTACTATGGATATATTTTGACATCCTTAGAACACATATATGCATGATTGAATCACTATGATTTTTTTTTTACAGCCTCATAACACAGATATGCATGATTGGATCACTATAATTTTTTTTTAAAACCTTGGAACACATATATGCATGATTGAATCACTATGAATTTTTTTTGATAGCCTTAGAACACATATATCCATGATTGAATTACTAAGAGTTTTATTTACAGCCTTAGAACACATATATGCATCATTGAATCATTATGAATTTTTTTTGACAGCCTTAGAACATATATATGCATGATTGAATCACTGTGAAATTTTTTTGACAGCCTTAGAACTCATATATGCATGATTGAATCACTATGATTTTTTTTTTTACAGCATTAGAACACATATATGCAGGATTAAATCATTATAAATTTTGTTTGACAACGTTAGAACACATATGCAAGATTGAATCGATATAAAATTTTTTTGACAGCCTCAGAACGCATATATGCGTGATTGAATCTGTAAGCCCCACTGTTTTTCAGAAGAATTGTAAATGAGAGATACTTCATTATTAGAAATTCCTTGTTCCAGCACGCGCAATACTCGTAAATTTAGCAATTATCGATTTCTGAGATTCTGACTCGCGTAGATTTGCTCTACGAGGCGATTCGGGGCAAACCGCGATGGATCCAACCTCAATATTTGTAGATTATATGTATATTGTGTTCGCATGAGTTCGCCCCGGATTTGGGGTTTAAACGAAGGCAATATCTCGTTATTCCATGGATTTTGGCGAGACAGGGGTATATCGGTAATTATGAGTCATACCGAGGCCCAATTTCGCCGTAATTGAGAAGTTAAATATACTTTATGAAAGATTAAACCTTAATTTACAAAGTGTAATTTAAAATCTTGATTTTTAAATTAGTTTAGATTAGTTCTTTTAATACTTACTATATTGAGATTTTACAAAAGGAAAGAATGAGGTAAATTGCAAAATCCTTAAAACCTAGTAGAGGGTTTTTGAAAACTTTTTTCAAGGGGTAGGTTTGTGAATTTAGAAGAGTTTGGCATGGGCTCCACCTTAGCCCATGTCTCCTTTTTAAGACTTATGAAAAGGAGTATTACAAAAAAAACCACTTTTCAAAATGGAGATTTTGAAAAGTTGGAAAATTTTCAAATGGAGGCCTTAAAAAGGTATTTTCAAAAGTGGGTGGGCTCAGCCCACGTTTTGGGGAATAGGCTGGGCGCCCCTTAGGGGGGTAGCCCTTACCCCTTTTCAAAAAAAAAAAAAAGGAATGGGAGGGGCGATTTCTTTTGGGTTGACCTTGACCATGAGGGGTCAAGGCCAACCCCTCCCCTTTGATTAAGGGGAGTGGTTGGAAGGTACCAAGTACCTTACACCCCCCCCCCCCCCCATGGGGCATAGGTGACTAGGGTGGGGCGTGGGAGGGGGAGACCACCCATCTCCCCTCCTTCACTCCCCACCACTCATCTTTCCCCCCCCTTTTTAAGCAAGGGAAGGGAAGAGAGAGAGGGTCAACACCCTCTCTCTCCTTCCACACTTCTCCTTCTTCCTCTTCTATACTCCCTCCTTCCCCCTTGGTGCTGCTGCACAGCTGGGCCAACCTAGCAAGGTGAGTCCCTCCCTCTTTGTCATTTTTAAGCTTTTTGTGTTTAAAAAAAAAAAAAAAAATTCTGTAATTGTGTGTGCTTGGTTTCGTGGTGATGTTAGAACGCCCCCCCCCCTTGGGGGCTGGTGTTGGGCAGGGTCCATGGCTGGGCCTTTGCACGCCCAGCCCAGGCCGTTTGGTGGCCTGGCTGAGCCCACGAGTGGTGGGCTGGGCCGTTGCAGGCCTTGGGACGGGTCCCGAACTGACCCGAGTGGGTCAGTCCGGCTCTCCCTTTTGTTGGATGGGCTGGCTGCAGCCCACTGTGAGTTTGAGTGGTCTGGGCCACACTGGACCCAGACCTACCCGGGGTGAGCCCACCATGGGTGAGCCACCAGGGGTGAACCCCCCCCCCCCTTTTTTTTTCTTTCTCTTTCCATGGTTAGCCCAAGCGCACCACCCGGGTGCCTTAGCACCCGGGGGGGTCTGGGTTTGGGGTTTGACCGGCAGGGTCAAGGGCTACAGCCCTGGCTCGAGCCACCACTTGGCTCGAACCAGGGGCCTGTATGGGCCCCTTTCTTTGTGGTTTGCCTGGGCCAAGGCCCTTTGGCAAGCTGGTGGCCTGGTGCGCATGGCACCCGGGCCACCTCCTTGGCGCAACCACTGAGTGGGTGCACCAGGTGGGTGCGGCGTAGCTCAGCCCATGGTTGGGCTGAGCCAGATGCTACAGACTTGGAGTCTGTAGCAGGCAACCTCCCCCTCCGCCTTGGCCAGTTGGCTACTAAGCAGCCGGGAGCCGGGTGCTTAGAGCACCCGGGGCTTGGTGCTGGGCGCACCACTTAGTGGTGCGCTGGCCCCTTTGTGGGCCTGGTCTGGACCCACGGCTGGGTCAGACCAGGCGTAGCCTACCCCCAGCAACCTCTGTTGCTGGGGTAATGGAGCTGGGTCTGGACCCCCCTGTGGTCCAGACCATCGCCTTGGTGTGGCGCCACCTAATTCGGGTGGGCGCCCCACCATCTCCCCTTTTTTCGCCCTTGTGGGCTGGCATGCACCCACTGGGTGTTCTGGTCTGGACCCACCCGTGGGTCAGACCAGGGGTGCTCGTGGGACACCTCAACTGGTGCCCCTACCCCTGGTGGTCGGCTGGGCTTGGACCAACAGGGTCCAGGCCTGAGCCTTGGGCTTGAACCACCCAGTCGGGTGGTTGGGTTAGCCGCTCCCCTTCGGGTGTGGGCTAAGGCCCAACACCATGGTCCGAACCCATGGCTGGGTTCAGGCCAGAGGGTTTAGGGACCCAGCTGGGTCTGGTCAGGTGCTGACAAGACCCCGTTTGGGGCCTTGTTTTGTTTTGGTGGGCCCCGGGCTAGGCCTAGCACCCTTAAGGGCGCTCTAGGCATAGCCGGGTGGGGGCACACCCGGGTTGGCGCGTGCGGGCTGAGGCCAGTAAGGCTATCAGCCCCACTTGGCCAGTGGTTAGGCGGGGACCAAGGGTGGTAGGGCCCCCATAGCCTGGCCTCTTGTCCAGCCCCCTTCGGGTTTTTGGTTCCCCGATGGCGCCACAGCGGCACTGGGTGCTAAGGCACCCGGTAACCTTGTCCCCTTGTTGGGCAGCCCCTTGGAGTGCTCTGACCCGGGGTCTGAACCCCCCTTATGGGTAGCACCAAGGTCGGCGCGACCCCATGGAGTTCCACGGGAACTCTTCAGTGACAACGGTCGCCTTTTTATTCCGTTAGGGATTGTCAAGCCTTATAGGCGGTATGTGTCTCTGGCAAACAACCTATGTTGCGGTTGGAGGCTTCCGTTGCTCGTACCCCGCAACCCCGTAAGGGAGGCAGTGCGGACGAGGTTCAAGCGGTGTTGTGACGCATACACGCATAGGGATGTCCGGTTCTATGGACCTTTAGGGTTTCGGTCACATTCATGCCCCAGAAGTGCGGACCCCACTTTTGGATATGCCAATGTTATTCCCATTAGTATGGGATTATATTGATTTCTTTTCCCCCGACACTTGTGAGTGTGGGACTCGCGAGGATCCCTGGCGGATGGCTTCGCTACACAAGAGTTTGTCGCGTTATAATGCTTGTACGCGTTTGTGGACGAATTTGCACCTATGCGGGTTGTCCTGTTTCGTGAGTGCAAGTTGACACGTCCGGCCACGTACGTCACTAGCTCACTTGTCGAGCATCTTCCTGTTTGGATCCCTCTCGTATATTGATAGATATACGCTGCACCAGAGGCGTGCTTTACACTCGACCTGACAAACACTCGAAAACAACTGGAATTATTGTAGGGTATGACACTTTTGACCCATCGAGGTCTTGAGACTCGGTTGGAGTCTACGGGCAATGGCCCGGGTTAGTGAGGATGTGCCCACATGTTCGTGTCGCCCTAGGCATAAATAAAATATTATATTATCGTCTTCACAGGCGATGTGCTCGTAGTGGCCGTGTGAGGCTGAGCACGTGAATGAGCAGGCCAAGTCCTCGTTTGCGTACCCCGCGGGGACCACGAGGCGCGACTACCTCGAGAGGAGGTACGACTAGAAGTTTGAGCCTAAATAAGATAAACCTGCCGCGCCCCATTCACAATTTGGTCACCCAGGGAGAGGGTGAATGGTACAGCCCCGAGTGACGTGTCGTTGCTACGACTTGTTCTTTAGAGGAGCCGATGTGCCCTCTGACCTCCAGTCACTTGGAGTAGGGAGGTCAAGGTACCCTCTGCAGGGACCTTTACTACTGCAGTAGTACGGATTGCAATCCTTTACCCCTGCAAAAGGTTTCTCCTGGCTGCGTGTCGCGCGTAGGTGGTTTTCTCGTTCTGTAGCATCCCCGGTTAACACATTAGAAATTGAATAACAAACGCCGCCGGGTGCATGACTCACAGAACTCGAGGGTTTTCCTTCGCGTGCCCGAAGGAGGTAAAAAGATGAACATAAGGACTAACCAATCAGACTGACTTACTGTAGTTGTTACTTTAGAGCAGTACACACTTTGTTTCAGTTGCTACCCTCTGTTGGTTGGTTCCTATTCTGTTGCTTTAGCTGCTACATCTGTCGTTCAGTTTCTGTTTGGTTACTTTAGTGGTTGCACTGTTACTCACTTGTAGTTTTACAGTCTTGTGGCACGTGCACCTACCTGACACGCACTTGTACTTTTATTTCAAATGTTTCTAACTGTTCCATCATGCTAGTTATAGTCTGGTACTTATACACACTTGTAGCTTGTTGCTTACCTTCTGTTTTTCCTTAAAAATGATAATGTATGGATGGTTTGTCTCACCAACTTGCAAGAGTACTGACCCCGTTTTATGGGGATGCAGGTGATGAGTAGACGCAGCGCGATGCGACGGCGCACAACAGGAGCCTTGAGACCCACACTTTGCAGCAGATTCTGGCTTCTTCTGGTTTTGGGGTTGAGGGGTTGTACCCCTCCTTTTTGTGAGACTGTCCCTTTTTGTACCCAGTCTCGTTTTGTATCATTATAACTATTGTGGAAATGAAGAATACTTTACTTGTCTACTGTGGTTTGGCTTTCTCACTGTGGCTCGCTCAGACTTGCGACCTTTGCTTTACCCCTGTTTCCCTCCTTTACTTCCGCTAGTTGTTTTTCACTCTGTATATCCTTTAAATATTTTTTTTTATCAAAAACCAAAGGTTTTTACAAGGTCGGGGTTTGGGGCGTCACAGAGTTTGGTATCAGAGCTGCAGTTTATAAGTGTGGTCCAAGACTTCTGCGTGCAACGTTCATCGCATTGTAAGTATGTTTTGAATTATTACTTTCATTTGTTTCTTAATGATTTCTGCTGTATTTAGCTTTACATGCTTGACTTGTTGCATAACCTGTTAGATGCCTGCTGATTCGAGAAATGAGCGAATGCTCGGAGCTCTTATCGACTTGATTCGAGGCACGAAGGCCCTCGATCGAGCGGTTCAGCAAATTGTGCGGAGTGCCCGGATACTTGCACATCCGGCACCTCCTTGTGGGAGATGTGACGAGTATCACGCAGGACAGATTTGTCCTCGTGCCTTGAGCATATGCCCCTACTGTGGCTTTAGGGGGCATATTGAGATCGAGTGTCAGCGCAAGTTGGGCGACGAACTCATAATGGGTAACGCTGAGACCGAAGAGAACGAGGGTTCTGAGGGTGGTCAGGCACAATCAGCTGTTGACCCAGTGGGAGATGCACCGGTTGCACCGGTTGCACCAGGTTCTCCCGAGTACACGCCAGCTTCCTACTCACGCTCTGTTTCTCCCGAGTACACGCCAGCTTCACCTCCATGGTCTCAGGTAGTGAGTCCTCCTGAGTGCACACCTACTTCTCCTCCTCGTCCGATGCAGAGGCGATACGGAAATCGGAACACCTACCGCAACTACTACACTCGTAGGCAGCGGTGATTGTGTTTGTTCATATGTGAACATGTGTGGTTGGAACACTGTGTCAGTGTTCATTTTGTAGACTTGCTTTGTTTTTGTTTTTGCTGCAGAGGTTTATGTATGGTAACCCTGTTATAGAGGGTAATTTTGGCTTGTACTGAATATATGATCATGCATATAATTCAGGGTTTATTAACATTTAAATATGCATGATTTTATGAAATAATGTTTCAAAAACCCAATTTTATGTTAGTTTTTGAGTAAATGTGCTAAAATGATTTAAAAATAGAAAATGCATGAAAAATAGTTTTATTTTTACATATTTTAGTTTTTGTTATATTCATAGTAGTTTAGTTTTAGTTTGCAATTAAAAATGAAATAAAAAAATAATAATATAGAAAAATATTTTTTCATTTTAAGTGTTTGTTTTTTTTTAAAAAAAAGAGAAAAAAAAATTTAGAATAGTTTTTTTTAGTTCTTCATAAATAAGTTTTGTTTTTAAATCTTTGAAAATTTTATATAGTTTTTGATTTTTGAAAATTGCAAAAATAAACACAAACCGGTTCACCCGGTTTGCTTTTAAAAAAAATAAATAAACAAACCGGCTTGAACCGGTTTGCATTTGTTTCAAACCGGTTCCAGCCGGTTCGTTACTTTTAAAAACCCCAAAAATAGGGAGCGGAAGGCGCCTCCTCCATTCACGCCTAAACCTTCCCTTTCCCCCTTTGTTTTTTCTCTCTTCCCAATTCTCCATTGCCGGATTCCCCTTTACCCCTTCTTCTTCCTCTATTTCTTCTTCCTCCTTATCTTCTTCTTCAATCCGGCGGTGGAGATATTCAGTCCGGCGACGGCAGCGGTGGTGGAGGTCGCCAACAGCTTCTTCCCTCAGGTTCACGGTGCGGTGAGTGCTGAGTTCTCCTTTTCTTCTTCTACTTCCTCTTCTTCTTCTTCATTTTTAGAACTTCCTCTTCTTTTTCATTTCTATTTCTTCTTCCGATCTGTTTTTATTTTTTAACTTCTTCTTCTTCTTCCATTAATTCTTTTTTTCTTGTTTTTCTTCTTCAGTTCTAATTCGTGTTATTACTATTGCTGTAAAACTAAAATGAAAAATAAAAAGAGAAATTAGAAAAAAAAAAAAAACGAGAAAATAAAAATAAAAATAGTAGATTATATTCTGCATATTCTGTTTGTTTTCTATTTTTAGGATAACTTCATTCCTGTTACGTTTAATTTTGATTTTTCATTTCCGATTACATGTTTTGATTTCATTTTACTGATTTCTTTATGTGATTTTTGTGCATTGAACTTCCTGTTTCTGTTTTGATATTTTGATTTCCCTATTTGGTATGCATTGATTCCTTGTTCAATTTAGTTGATTTTCTGTCATTTTTCTTAATATCCTATTTGATGTCTTTCTTTCGTTTTTTTTATTGCTGTTCTGTGTCTATTTGATGTCTACGGTTAATTTCCTACATATAGTTGTTTTAGATTGATTTTCCTCTGCGTTTTCATTTTCACATGTCAGTTTATTACTTGCATTTTCACTTTGTTTTTTTTATTATTATTTTAGTTCATTTCGGTGTATCATTAGTATGAATCTGATTGCATTAGTTGTTTTAGTTTCAGTAAGTTCATAGTTTGTTTGTTTTTTTTTTTTTTTTGCAGGTTGATAATTCCAAAATTTCTGTTTGTGTTGTTATTTTACTGAATATTACTTTTCATTTTGCTAAATTTCCTTTACATTCTAATTTCCTGTTTTTTTTAGTTTATATGTCATTTCCATGCTTTTAATTCTTCTTTATTTTCCTATTTTTAGTTAAGTAATCTGTTAGTTAATTAGTTACTTAGTAGTAGATTTAATTAGAATTAAATTGCATTGTAATTAGTCGGTTAGATTGCTTTTCTGATTTCTTTCATATTTCCAGCATTTAATTAGTATTTTTCAGTATACATGTTATTTCTATCTCTGGTACTGCTCGTGTTCATTTGAATTGTGCAGGATTGCACAAGAGTGGAGCGGAAGCGATTACGTGACATGAAGTACGAAGAATAAAGTCTTTTTACTTTTTAGTTTAGATTTAGGAATTTAAGTGGGTTTGTAAATATTGCACTTTACGCCCTCTGCGAAGGGTATTCATTTGTTGTAATAGTTAGTTGTCTTTACTTTTCTTGAATATTTTACATTTCAAATAATTCAGCAATAAAGATTAGTTTAGATTTGTGTACTTGAATACGATATATTCCCGTTCCCTGAGTTCGACTCGGTCTCATCCACTAGTGAGAACCGGTTTTTATTATTTGATGTCTGGTTTTCACATGTTTTACATTTAAAAATCTTTTCAAAATTACAACGATTGCAAAAAGACATCAATATATGTATGCATCTGCTTTTTAAGTAATGAAGTTATGCTTTGACTCGTCTCATCGCTTACACGTATCCTCTTTTTGCATAAGATGGCTTGGCGCGAGCGTTGCGATCATATCATGGACACTGTGAGCAACCTAGCTGAGGTTGTGGGCAGGCAGGCTGAGGCCATGCGTGCTATGGGAGAGAACATCCGGACCTCTCAGGAGCGAGAGATCCCGGTTGCTACTCCCTCTCCAGTTCCAGCGACAGCCGTGCCCTATAATCAGTTCATGGCTATGAACCCTCCCTCCTTCAACGGAAAGTCTACGCCTGAGGCGGCCGAGGACTGGATACGAGAGATCGAGCGGATCTTTCGGGTGTCGCAAGTCAGTGACGACCGGAAGGTGGATTTTGGCACGTATCGGCTCCGGAAGGATGCCGAGAGGTGGTGGGCGACCACCTTGGATATCAAGTTCGGAGGCGAAGTAGTTACATGGGAGCAGTTCGTAGAAGTCTTCTACGCGGCTTATTTTTCGACCCACGAGCGCAGCCATAAGATGCAGGAGTTCCTCGACCTTCAGCAGGGGAACTCTACCTTGGCAGACTACATCACGAAGTTCAGAAGCCTGGAGCGCTTCTGTCCACATGTGTACGTGGCCGAGAAGGAACGAGCAATGAAGTTTGCTCGTGGACTGAAGTTAGCCTTACGCCTGAGAGTGTTCATGCGTGCTCCCTCGACTCTTGAGGAAGCCCTGGAGACGGCTACACTTCTGGAGCAAGAGTGGACAGAATCCCAGAAGACTTCGCAGACCAAGGGTAACCAGCAGCAGCAAGGCCAAAAAGAGTTGGCCTAAGAAGCGTTCATTCCAATAGAATTCGGGTGGAAAGAAGTCCGCCCCGCCAGCAAAGAGGAATCACAACAACAATCGGCAGCGACAGAATCGCCAGCCTCAGCAGCAGCAACAGCAGAGACAGGTGGTGGCAACATCAGGTTGCCCAAAATGTCGAATGGATCATCCTGGCCGACCGTGTCCACGGGACCTTGGAGGATGCATCTACTGTGGCAAGATGGGCCACTACATCAAGGATTATCGGAAGAAGCAGTCCGACGATCTGAGGAGGAACACGCCAGAAACATCACAGCCAGCGCCTCAGCGACTTCCTCAGCAGCAGCAGTAGCCGCAGCAGATGTACCCGCCGCAGCAATCTTCCCAGTAGAAGACGGGTAACCAGAAGACGGTGGCAGGGCGTGCCTACGCAGCCACTATCGAGCAAGTGACCAAGGGAGAGTTGGTCCAAGGTACTATTCCAGTCGCTGGTTATGCAACTTTTACCTTGTTTGACTGTGGTGCTTCGCATTCTTTCATAGCTTCGAGATTTGCTAGTTCTTTGCCTATGTCTGCTGTATTGTTGAATTATCCGTTGGAAGTTCATACGCCGACTGGTGATCAGTCTTTATGTACTTCGTACATTCCGAGCGTAGATGTGTCAGTGGCAAGTCGGGACTTGCCAGCTGACTTGATCCTGCTAGATATGACAGAGTTTGATGTCATTCTAGGCATGAATTGGTTATTTGAGTATCATGCTCAAGTTCTATGCAGAGAAGGCAAGGTGGTTTTGTACCCTCCTGACCGTCCAGTTTTGGAGATCAGCCTGGCTCGACCTGTTCGAGACAGTCGTATGATTTCGTCATTTAAGGTTCAGAAATATCTGCGGAATGGGGGTACTGCTTTCTTGGTCAGTATCGCCCCGGTTGAGTCGGTGTTAACCCCTATCGAGGATCTTGAGGTAGTTTGGGAGTTCCCCGATGTGTTTCCTGAGGAACTGCCTGGATTACCTCCGAAGCGTGAGATCGAGTTTTGTATTGAGTTGTTACCTGGAACGACTCTGATCTCAAAGGCACCATATCGTATGGCTCCGGCAGAACTCGAGGAACTGAAGCGTCAGTTGGAAGAGTTGATGGAGCAAGGGTTTATCAGGAACAGTGCATCGCCGTGGGGTGCACCTGTTTTGTTCGTAAAGAAGAAAGACGGATCCCTGAGGTTGTGCATTGACTATAGAATGCTTAACCAAGCGACGATTAAGAATAAGTATCCGTTGCCGAGAATAGAAGATCTCTTTGATCAGTTGCAGAGAGCGAAGATATTCTCGAAGATCGACCTCAGATCGGGTTATCATCAACTCTGGATCAGAGAAGAAGATGTCTCGAAGACGGCTTTTCGAACTAGGTACGGGTTGTACGAGTTCGTTGTGATGCCTTTTGGGCTCACAAATGCACCAACATCATTCATGGATTTGATGAATCGTATCTTCCAACCGTTCGTGGATACATTTGTGATCGTATTTATCGATGATATCTTGATCTACTCAGAGACCCCTGAGCAGCACCGAGAACATCTGCATATTGTTTTGGGAGTACTTCGGGAGCACAAATTGTTCGCCAAGTTCTCTAAGTGCGAGTTTTGGCTTCGACGCGTCATGTTTTTTGGGTCATGTGATATCCAGTGATGGTGTGTCAGTGGATCCAGCAAAGGTCGAAGCAGTGTTAGACTGGAAGCAGCCTCAGTCTGTTACGGATATTCGCAGTTTTCTCGGGTTAGCTGGTTACTATCGGCGTTTCATACAGGACTTCTCCAGGATTGCGCTTCCTTTGACGAAGCTTCTGCGTAAGGGAGTCAAATTCGAATGGACTGACTCTTGCGAAGAAAGTTTCGAAATCCTGAAGACGAAGCTGACTACCTCTCCGGTGTTAGCTTTACCTTCTGGCAAAGGCGGTTTTGTGGTGTACACAGACGCCTCGGGTACAGGATTAGGATGCGTGCTCGTGCAGCACGGTCGGGTTATTGCGTATGCTTCACGACAGCTAAAGATTCACGAGAGGAATTACCTGACTCATGATTTGGAGTTAGCAGCTGTGGTGTTCGCCTTGAAGTCCTGGCGACACTATCTGTATGGAGATACGTTCGAGGTCTTTTCTGACCATAAGAGTCTCAAGTATTTATTTTCCCAGAAGGAGTTGAATATGAGACAGCGTCGTTGGCTCGAGTTTATCAAAGATTATGAGTTTACGTTGTCTTACCACCCTGGTAAGGCGAACGTCGTTGCAGATGCGCTTAGTCGCAAATCGAGTAGTGTTCTGGCTAGTCTTGTGTGGAGCCAGAAATTGATCGAAGATTTTGTGGCTTGGAAGCCATTCGCGATCAGAGGTGGAACGATCAGATTGTCTGGGTTGGCCATTCGATCAGAATTCTTGCCTAAGGTTATTGAGGCACAGAAGCAGAACGCTCTATATCAAAAGTTTGTCGATCGAGCTCGTGAAGAGGGCTCAGTCTTTCGGGTTGACGATAGCGGTTGCATCCGCATGAAGGAACGACTTTGGGTGCCAAATGACCCCGAGTTGAGAAAGGAGATTCTTGATGAGGCACATCTGTCTAAGTACACCGTCCATTCTGGTGGTACTAAGATGTTTAAGGACCTTCAACGAAGGTATTGGTGGAACGGGATGAAGCATGAAGTCGCAGCGTATGTTTCAAGGTGTTTGACTTGTCAGCAAATCAAGATCGAGCACCAACGTCCTGGTGGCACCATGCAGAGGATTGAGATTCCTCAATGGAAATGGGAAGATGTCACGATGGATTTCGTGGTAGGGTTACCGCGAACCAGGCGAAAGCACGATGCGATATGGGTGATTGTGGACAGACTCACCAAGTCTGCTCACTTCTTACCTATCCGGATCAGTCAGCCACTTGAGAGCTTAGCAGACTTGTATATCCGAGAGATTGTGCGGTTACATGGTGTACCTACGTCTATCATTTCGGATCGTGATCCCAGATTCACGTCGCGATTGTGGGGACAGTTGCAGTCAGCTTTGGGAACGAAGCTGAAGTTCAGTACTGCCTTTCACCCTCAGACTGATGGCCAGTCAGAGAGAACGATTCAGACGCTTGAAGATATGTTGCGGGCTTGTATGCTCGACTGGAAAGGTGATTGGGATTCACACTTATGTTTGGTCGAGTTTGCCTACAACAATAGTTATCACGCTAGTATCGGTATGGCTCCGTACGAGGCTTTGTACGGGAGACCTTGCCGATCACCGTCATATTGGGACGATATCAGCGATCGATCCAGTGAATCGCCGATTGATCTTCAGCACTACACAGCAAGTTCAGAAGATCCGAGAACGTCTAAAGGCAGCCCAAGATAGACAGAAGAGTTACGCCGATAAGAGGCGGCGAGAGCTACAGTTTGATGTCGATGACATGGTTTTTGTGAAAGTATCCCCGACGAAGAGCGTTTTTCGTTTCGGAAAGAAAGGAAAGTTGAGTCCTAGATACGTTGGGCCGTTCAGGATCCTCTAGAGGATCGGTGGAGCAGCCTATCGGATCGAGCTACCGCAGCAGTATGCTCAAATTCATAATGTTTTTCATGTGTCGATGCTAAGGAAATATATTCCGGACCCATCGCACATCATCCGGTACGAAGATGTCGAAGTTCAAGAGGACTTAACTGTGCCTGAGAGACCGGTTGAGATTGTCGATCATCGTGACCAAGTTCTGCGTACCAAGACCATTCCGTTGGTTAAGGTACGGTGGCAACACCATGGCATCGAAGAATACACATGGGAGCCAGAGGCCAGTATGAGGGAGAAATACCCTAACCTTTTTGTGGCCTAGTATTCGTGATTTCGCGGACGAAATCCCTTTTTAGGAGGGAAGGATGTAAGCCCCACTGTTTTTCTGAAGAATTGTAAATGAGAGATACTTCATTATTAGAAATTCCTTGTTCCAGCACGAGCAATGCTCGTAAATTTAGCAACTATCGCTTTCTGAGATTCTGACTCGTGTAGATTTGCTCTACGAGGCGATTCGGGGCAAACCGCGATGGATCCAACCTCAATATTTGTAGATTATATGTATATTGTGTTCGCATGAGTTCGTGATGTCTTCTTTTAAATCGTTGTAATTTTGAAAAGATTTTTATATAAAAAACATGTGAAAACCAGACATCAAATAATAAAAACCGGTTCTCACTAGTGGATGAGACCGGGTCGAACTCAGGGAACAGGAATATATCATATTCAAGTACACAAGTCTAAACTAATCTTTATTGCCGAATTATTGAAGTATAAAATGTTCAGAAAAGTAAAAACAACTAGCTATTACAACAAATGAATACCCTTCGCAGAGGGCGTAAAGTGCAATATTTACAAACCCAATTAAATTCCTAAATTCTAAAATAAGAGAAAAACATCTTCTATTCTTTATGTTCTTCGTGTCATAGGTGCACTTCAGCTTCACTCCTTTGCGATCCTGCACAAGTCCAACGAAACACAAGCAGTACACAATACAAGAATAAAACTAGAATGATGCTATCTAAAATGCACGAAATGAATGTTGAAAATTATATTGATATAAGCAATGATAATACTATACGAATGTAAGTATGACTAGGCATGCATTGTTTACTAAATGAAAATTTTATGCTAAATTGAACATATACTAATGAAATCAAATGCTCTTAACCTAAATGCTAAACACTAATGTAATTGGTTGAAAACTAAACACTAACAAATCATTTTAACAATTCATCAATTCAATTAACAAAGCAATTACTAGAAAGTAACTAATAGCTAAACAGAAAAATCAGTATATGATACCCGAACACCAAAATGGATTTCCATTACATTACAATCCATTTCCGTCAACACACTCTAGAGATCAGCAATCAAACAATGGATTTTCATTACAGCAACACCAACAAATAGATTCTGATCAATCAAACAAAGAACACTAGGAAATCCAGTAACGCAAATTGGATTTTCATTACAGCAAAAATGGATTTCCACGGCATTACAAATGGATTCTGATCAGTCTTGCTTCACCAGAGATCAGATAATCTATTGCCGGAAAAAAAAAACAGAGATGCCGAAAAAAGAAAATACGCTGATCAAAGATTAGAAACAAATATATTGATTTGTTTTGTTAATCAATTGGAAATATCTCAATCCGGCTTCTTCAATTGATCAAACAAGGCTCACTCATGCTGGAGTTTCTTAAACATCATTCGGTTAATCAATCCAGATTTTTATTATCAAAGAATTACTCACCGGAAAACAATAGCCGCACGATAATTAGAATTCAGAAATTCTGATTACAATATTTCTATCGGATTCAGATATCCGATTGATTTTTCACAATTTATCACTGAAAATTCAAGTAATAGACACTTCATGGAACTCAGCCAGATCAGTCATCAACAATTTCAAATCATCACAGCATTCCAGCAACATCCGCGTTCATCACCGGAGTTCTCTATAGAAACCTTTTTTTTTTCTTTTTATGTTTCTTTTTTTTTTTCCAGATTATCATTCAGACAGAATTAAAAACGAAGAAGAAGAAGAAGAAGTAAGAAGAGGTAAGAAGAAGAAAAACTAGATGACTTACCGGGAATTGAAGGAAGAGGTGGCTTCCACTTCAGGCGCCGCCATCGATTGAAGATTTCCTTGCCACCGGATGATGAAGATCGGCTGCTGGAAGAAGAAGAAGAAGAAGAAGAAGAAGTAGCGTGAGATGAGGCAATCCGGCAATTAGGAGAAAGGGGGTAAAGAAAGAAAATCAGAGGGAGAAGAGGAAATTTTTGGCGCACAAAAATGAAAAAGCCCCTTCCAATCTGCTTTACGCCCCTTTTTAAAAGGTTTCAAACCGGTTGGAACCGGTTTGTAACAACAATTTTTTTATTTTCAAAACTTCCAAACCGGTTCCAGCCGGTTTGGTTTTCACTTTCTTTTTTTTAGAAATACAAACCGGTTCCACCCGGTTTGTATTATTATTTAGATATTTTTTCTTTATTTATTATTTTTATTTTTATTCTTTTCAAAAGTAAAGAAAACTGTGAAAATTTTCAAAAACCAAACTATTTATAAAAGAACTTCAAAAACTAATCTACTATATATTTTTTCTTCTTTTCTAAAAACAACACTTAAAATGAATAAAACTATTTTTTATTCATTTTCTAATTTTAAATCATTTTAGCACTTTTACTCAAAAACTAACATAATATTGGGTTTTTGAAACATTATTTTATAAAATCATGCATATTTAAATGTTAATAACCCTGAATTATATGCATGATCAAATACCCCCATGCTTATGTTTTGCTAGTCCTCGAGCAAACTAGAAAAATGCAAGAAATCAAACTATCACCTAACTCACTTTCGTAGGAATCACGGTTGCATTTAGCTCATGCAACAAGCCCTTTCAACCCATGGGTTACCCCAGTGGACGAGTAAGGTCTCGTGAGGGTTTGCAGTGACGCTACCCACAAACATCTCTGTCATGTATGCATAATATTACACATCCTCATAATCAGTAGGTAATTAAAGACTTTGTTTTCACAAATATTTCCTATTATTTCAAAATCGAAATATAATTAGAGTCTTTTATGCACTACCACAGAAAAAGAACTTCTTTCACTTTTCTAAATATCACAATTATTTATGTTTTATTCTTAAAAAATCCAATAAAAACATATTATTATTTACTTATCCTCACTCATATGTTTTCTGCACAGGTTTTCTCAATCACACTTCTAAGCATTGAACTTTTCTTTCTTTTTAAGCTCTTTTCTCTTTTTTTTTTCTTTTCACGCTTTTTCTTTTTAGAAATACAAACCGGTTCCACCTGTCACGCGGGTGGAACCGGTTTCAAAAACTAACATAATATTGGGTTTTTGAAACATTATTTTATAAAATCATGCATATTTAAATGTTAATAACCCTGAATTATATGCATGATCAGTTCGCCCCGGATTTGGGGTTTAAACATGAGCAATATCTCGTTATTCCATGGATTTTGGCGAGACAGGGGTATATCGGTAATTATGAGTCATACCGAGGCCCAATTTCGCCGTAATTGAGAAGTTAAATATACTTTATGAAAGATTAAACCTTAATTTACAAAGTGTAATTTAAAATCTTGATTTTTAAATTAGTTTAGATTAGTTCTTTTAATACTTACTATATTGAGATTTTACAAAAGGAAAGAATGAGGTAAATTGCAAAATCCTCAAAACCTAGTAGAGGGTTTTTGAAAACTTTTTTCAAGGGGTAGGTTTGTGAATTTAGAAGAGTTTGGCATGGGCTCCACCTTAGCCCATGTCTCCTTTTTAAGACTTATGAAAAGTAGTATTACAAAAAAAACCACTTTTCAAAATGGAGATTTTGAAAAGTTGGAAAATTTTCAAATGGAGGCCTTAGAAAGGTATTTTCAAAAGTGGGTGGGCTCAGCCCACGTTTTGGGAAATAGGCTGGGCGCCCCTTAGGGGGGTAGCCCTTACCCCTTTTAAAAAAAAAGGAATGGGAGGGGCGATTTCTTTTGGGTTGACCTTGACCATGAGGGGTCAAGGCCAACCCCTCCCCTTTGATTAAGGGGAGTGGTTGGAAGGTACCAAGTACCTTACACCCCCCCCCCCCCCCCATGGGGCATAGGTGACTAGGGTGGGGCGTGGGAGGGGGAGACCACCCATCTCCCCTCCTTCACTCCCCACCACTCATCTTTCCCCCCCCTTTTTAAGCAAGGGAAGGGAAGAGAGAGAGGGTCAACACCCTCTCTCTCCTTCCACACTTCTCCTTCTTCCTCTTCTATACTCCCTCCTTCCCCCTTGGTGCAGCTGCACAGCTGGGCCAACCTAGCAAGGTGAGTCCTTCCCTCTTTGTCATTTTTAAGCTTTTTGTGTTTAAAAAAAAAAAAAAATTCTGTAATTGTGTGTGCTTGGATTCATGGTGATGTTAGAACTCCCCCCCCCCTTGGGGGCTGGTGCTGGGCAGAGTCCATGGCTGGGCCTTTGCACGCCCAGCTTAGGCCGTTTGGTGGCCTGGCTGAGCCCACGAGTGGTGGGCTGGGCCGTTGCAGGCCTTGGGACGGGTCCCGGACTGACCCGAGTGGGTCAGTCCGGCTCTCCCTTTAGTTGGATGGGCTGGCTGCAGCTGGTGCTGCAGCCCACTGTGAGTTTGAGTGGTCTGGGCCACACTGGACCCAGACCTACCCGGGGTGAGCTCACCATGGGTGAGCCACCAGGGGTGACCCCCCCCCCCCCTTTTTTTTCTTTCTCTTTCCATGGTTAGCCCAAGCGCACCACCCGGGTGCCTTAGCACCCGGGGGGGTCTGGGTTTGGGGTTTGACCGGCAGGGTCAAGGGCTACAGCCCTGGCTCGAGCCACCACTTGGCTCGAACCAGGGGCCTGTATGGGCCCCTTTCTTTGTGGTTTGCCGGAGCCAAGGCCCTTTGGCAAGCCACTGAGTGGGTGCGACCTGGCTCAGCCCATGGTTGGGCTGAGCCAGATGCTATAGACTTGGAGTCTGTAGCAGGCAACCTCCCCCTCCCCCTTGGCCTGTTGGCTTCTAAGCAGCCGGGAGCCGGGTGCTTAGAGCACCCGGGGCTTGGTGCTGGGCGCACCACTTAGTGGTGCGCTGGCCCCTTTGTGGGCCTGGTCTGGACCCACGACTGGGTCAGACCAGGCGTAGCCTACCCCCAGCAACCTCTGTTGCTGGGTCTGGACCCCCCTGTGGTCCAGACCATCGCCTTGGTGTGGCGCCACCTAATTCGGGTGGGCGCCCCACCATCTCCCCTTTTTTCGCCCTTGTGGGCTGGCATGCACCCACTAGGTGTTCTGGTCTGGACCCACCCGTGGGTCAGACCAGGGGTGCTCGTGGGACACCTCAACTGGTGCCCCTACCCCTGGTGGTCGGCTGGGCTTGGACCAACAGGGTCCAGGCCTGAGCCTTGGGCTTGAACCACCCAGCCGGGTGGTTGGGTTAGCCGCTCCCCTTCGGGTGTGGGCTAAGGCCCAACACCATGGTCCGAACCCATGGCTGGGTTCAGGCCAGAGGGTTTAGGGACCCAGCTGGGTCTGGTCAGGTACTGACAAGACCCCGTTTGGGGCCTTGTTTTGTTTTGGTGGGCCCCGGGCTAGGCCTAGCACCCTTAAGGGCGCTCTAGGCATAGCCGGGTGCGGGCACACCCGGGTTGGCGCGTGCGGGCTGAGGCCAGTAAGGCTGTCAGCTCCACTTGGCTAGTGGTTAGGCGGGGACCAAGGGTGGTAGGGCCCCCGTAGCCTAGCCTCTTGTCCAGCCCCCTTCGGGTTTTTGGTTCCCCGATGGCGCCACAGCGGCACCGGGTGCTAAGGCACCCGGTAACCTTGTCCCCTTGTTGGGCAGCCCCTTGGAGTGCTCTGACCCGGGGTCTGAACCCCCCTTATGGGTAGCACCAAGGTCGGCGCGACCCCATGGAGTTCCACGGGAACTCTTCAGTGACAACGGTCGCCTTTTTATTCCGTTAGGGATTGTCAAGCCTTATAGGCGGTATGTGTCTCTGGCAAACAACCTATGTTGCGGTTGGAGGCTTCCGTTGCTCGTACCCCGCAACCCCGTAAGGGAGGCAGTGCGGACGGGGTTCAAGCGGTGTTGTGACGCATACACGCATAGGGATGTCCGATTCTAAGGACCTTTAGGGTTTCGGTCACATTCGTGCCCCAGAAGTGCGGACCCCACTTTTGGATATGCCAATGTTATTCCCATTTGTACGGGATTATATTGATTCCCTTTCCCCCGACACTTGTGAGTGTGGGACTCGCGAGGATCCCTGGCGGATGGCTTCGCTACACGAGAGTTTGTCGCGTTATAATGCTTGTACGCGTTTGTGGACGAATTTGCACCTATGCGGGTTGTCCTGTTTCATGAGTGCAAGTTTACACGTCCGGCCACGTACGTCACTAGCTCACTTGTCGAGCATCTTCCTGTTTGGATCCCTCTCGTATATCGATAGATATACGCTGCACCAGAGGCGTGCTTTACACTCGACCTGACAAACACTCGAAAACAACTGGAATTATTGTAGGGTATGACACTTTTGACCCATCGAGGTCTTGAGACTCGGTTGGAGTCTACGGGCAATGGACCGGGTTAGTGAGGATGTGCCCACATGTTCGTGTCGCCCTAGGCATAAATAAAATATTATATTATTGTCTTCACAGGCGATGTGCTCGTGGTGGCCATGTGAGGCTGAGCACGTGAATGGGCAGGCCAAGTCCTCGTTTGCGTACCCCGCGGGGACCACGAGGCGCGACTACCTCGAGAGGAGGTACGACTGGAAGTTTGAGCCTAAATAAGATAAACCTGCCGCGCCCCATTCACAATTTGGTCACCCAGGGAGAGGGTGAATGGTACATCCCCGAGTGACGTGTCGTTGCTACGACTTGTTCTTTAGAGGAGCCGATGTGCCCTCTGACCTCCAGTCACTCGGAGTAGGGAGGTCAAGGTACCCTCTGCAGGGACCTTTACTACTGCAGTAGTACGGATTGCAATCCTTTACCCTTGCGAAAGGTTTCTCCTGGCTGCGTGTCGCCCGTAGGTGGTTTTCTCGTTCTGTAGCATCCCCGGTTACCACATTAGAAATTGAATAACAAACGCCGGGTGCATGACTCACAGAACTCGAGGGTTTTCCTTCGCGTGCCCGAAGGAGGTAAAAAGATGAACATAAGGACTAACCAATCAGACTGACTTACTGTAGTTGTTATTTTAGAGCAGTACACACTTTGTTTCAGTTGCTACCCTCTGTTGGTTGGTTCCTATTCTGTTGCTTTAGCTGCTACATCTGTCGTTCAGTTTCTGGTTGGTTACTTTAGTGGTTGCACTGTTACTCACTTGTAGTTTTACAGTCTTGTGGCACGTGCACCTACCTGACACACACTTGTACTTTTATTTCAAATGTTTCTAACTATTCCATCATGCTAGTTATAGTCTGGTACTTATACACACTTGTAGCTTGTTGCTTACCTTCTGTTTTTCTTTAAAAATGATAATGTATGGATGGTTTGTCTCACCAACTTGCAAGAGTACTGACCCCGTTTTATGGGGATGCAGGTGACGAGTAGACGCAGCACGATGCGACGGCGCACAGCAGGAGCCTTGAGACCCACACTTTGCAGCAGATTCTGGCTTCTTCTGGTTTTGGGGTTGAGGGGTTGTACCCCTCCTTTTTGTGAGACTGTCCCTTTTTGTACCCAGTCTCGTTTTGTATCATTATAACTATTGTGGAAATGAAGAATACTTTACTTGTCTACTGTGGTTTGGCTTTCTCACTGTGGCTCGCTCAGACTTGCGACCCTTGCTTTACCCCTGTTTCCCTCCTTTACTTCCGCTAGTTGTTTTTCACTATGTATATCCTTAAAAAAAAAAATTCCTCAAAAACCAAAGGTTTTTACAAGGTCGGGGTTTGGGGCGTCACAAAATCTCTATGAATTTTTTTGACAAACTTAAAACACATATAGACATGATTGATTCAGTATAATTTTTTTTTGACTGACTTAGAACACATATATGCATGATTATATCACTATAATTTTTTTTGACAACCTTAGAACACATATATGCATGATTGAATCACTATAAAATTGTTTTGACCACCTTAGAACACATATATGTAAGATTGAATCACTATGAACTTTTCCTGACAGCCTTAGGACATATATATGCTTGATTGAATCACTTTGAAATTTTTTGAGAGCCTTTGAACACATATATGCATGTTTGAAACACATATATGCAAGTAAAGGAGGAAAAACATGGGTAAAACAAAGGCCGCAAGTCTGAGCGAGCTATAGTGAGAAAACCAAACCACAAGACAAGTAAAGTACTTTTCATTTCCATAATATTTACATTGATACAAAAAGGAAATTGATTAAAAAAAGGAACAGTCCCTCAAAGGGAGAAAACAACCCCTCAAACCCCAAAAACCAGAAAGAGTCAGGATCTGCTGCAAAGTGTGGGTCTCAAGGCTCCTGTTGTCCGCCGTCGCATCGCGCTACATCTACTCATCACCTGTACCTCCATAAAACGGGGTCATTACTCTTGCGAGTTGGTGAGACAAACCATCCATGCATTATCATTTTTATGGAAAAGCAAAAGGTAAGCAACATGCTACAGATATGCTAAGTGCCAGGCTACAACTAGCATGATGGAACAATTAGAAACATTTAAATAAAAGTACAAGTGCGTGTCAGGTAGGTGCACGTGCTACAAGACTGTAAAACTGCACAGTAAGTAACAGTGCAACAACGAAAACAGAACAGGAACTAACCAACAGAGTGTAGCAACTGAACAAAAGTATAAGTTGTGCTAGGGTAACAACTACAGTACGTTAGTCTGTTTGGTTAGTCTTTATGTTCTTCTTCTTACCTCCTTCGAGTACACGAAGGAAAACCCTCGAGTTCTGTGAGACATGAACCCAACGTCTGTTATTCAATTTCTAATGTGGTAACCGAGGATGCTACAGACCGAGAAAACCACCTGCGGGCAGCACGCGACTAGGAGAAACCTTTTGCAGGGGCAAAGGATTGTAATCTGTACTACTGCAGTAGCAGAGGTCCCTGTAGAGGGCAACCTCGACCTCCCTAACTCCGAGTGACTGGAGGTCAGAGGGCACATCGGCTCCTTAAAAGAATAGGTCATAGTAACGACATGTCACTTGGGGCTGTACCATTCACCCTCTCCCTGGGTGACAAAATAGTGAATGGGGCGCGGCAGATTTATCTTATTTAGGCTCAGACTTCAAGTTATACCTCCTCTCAAGGTAGTCGTGTGATGATGCATGAAATGCACATCATGTTAATAACTTATTCATGCATTTTATAGTGAGATTAAGGTTTTAAACCCATATTTAAATGCATTTTGATAGTAAGGGGTTGTGGTTCGAATTTCAGAGAAATCAGAGTTAAAATGAGAGAGTTATGGCTATTTCAGTGTTCGGGCACAGATTTTGAGGTGGATCAGATCCATATCCGACCCAATTAGGCTATTAATACTTTGGATCAACCTTTAGAAAGCCCAAAATCCAACCCACACGTATATCCATATCCATTTTAAAAAGTTTTACAGAAAACCCCTCAGAAAGTGGCGCCTAGTGAAATATTTTTTTATAACCTTGTTTTTGAAAATTCCAAAAAGTATAAATATACTTTTTAGAAGAGCCCTAGACGTCTTTGGCATTGGAATTGACACCCCCTATTGTGATTCTAGCTCCAGCCCTCTTCTCCATCTTCCATTCCACTCCATTGGCCATTGAAGATCAAGTTCATGCTTGCAATCCAAGCATTTTCTTATCTCCCTTTTCAATTCTTGTCGTTTCTTCTTCCTCCTTGCTGTGATTAATCATTATTTGCTGTCTTTTTGCAGGTGTAGCAGAGGTGGAGACCATCTATCTTGTGTGGAAGTGCAAAACACCCCAACAAGATGAGCCGACCCTACCTCTATCCGGTTTTCTAAGCCCTCCGATCGCGAATCGACACCCTTTCCATCTTCGGTGGATCTCCAACGTGTTGCAGCTGTAGAACCCCTGCTCGTGGTGATATTCCAACATTCTCGAACAAACCGGGACATCAAGCTAAAGTCATTGTTTGCTCTCTTCTCCCCCACAATCGTCGGATCGCCCTGGAGGTAGGTCTTCTTCTTCCTATTCTTCTAGTTAAAACCCAATGTGTGTATGTGTTTTGTTTAGTTTTTTTTATTGTTGTGTGCTATGTTTTATTGTTTCAGCCTTAGTATAGAACTCGTGCACAGACCAGCATGGTAGATCTAGGTTGGTTTTCGTTTTGTTGTGTTAGAGTGTTTGTTTTAATCGTTTTAGCCCCAAAATGTGGAAATCGGCTAGATCTTGCTCTAGCCGGTTTTAGTCTTTGATGATTTTTAGTTTTCTGTAATATTTCAGCAGAAAAATATGTTTTAAAGATTAGTTTTGATCCAGGTTGTCGTTAGATTTGTGTTTGGGTCTTGTTTGAATCAAAATCCAAGAATCGACTAGATTCATCCTAGTCGATCTTGGTATTGCATCGTGTTTTGTGTGCTGCATACTTTTTTCGTAGGTAATGTGTGTTAATTAGCATTTGTTTCAGTCATTCCCAGCATGATTTGAGTAGACATTTTGAATTAGGATATTTTAAGTGTTGCGTGGTTCGTGTTTTAAGATTCGTGTAACTAGTATTCAATCGGCTAGATTTAGTCTAGCCGATTTTAGTGTTTGTGTCCTTTTAGTATTTTCGTATCTCGTTAGCAATATTGTTTGTTCAAACTGTTATTGTGTTCAATTAAGTCCAAAAAAAATATTGTTGTTCGTATTGGGTCGTTGGTCATAGATTAGGATGGTCAAGTCCGATTAATTGTTTAGTTAGTTCGTGCCTTGTGTGATATATTTTTCGTTGTTTTAGTTTGTTTTTCTGTTTTTATTTTGCTGCAATTCCAGTAGGTCGTGCTTAGCAATTTTAATATTTACTTTGTCGAATAATTATGTTAGTTGTCGTTAGTGTCAGTTTGGTATATTGAAAAGCAAGAAAAAGATTGGATTTCGTTAGTTTATGTAAAATCGAGTCTTAGGATTTTGGTGTTTTCGGTAGTCTGCTTCCCCAAGGAGGGGCGTCAGCCATTAGAGCTCCATTAGAGCTCTAGGCTTATTTTGGTAGGAGTTATTTGCAATTAGGTAAGTCCATTATGGTGTCTAGGTTCAATGCATTAGGCTTTAATGTCTTAGACGTTTTTTGTTGAAGTCTATTTAGGTAAGTCTTGAATTAGGTGTAGCTCATTTAATTATTTTAGAAAGTTGTGTTTTCATTCAATTACTAACATTTCATTACCCTAGGTAAACATTCATTTACTTAGATTAGAATAGTCTTAACTAGGGATTGACGTTTTTTTTTAAGGAGGACAAGTAAGTAATTGAAGTGTGGAAACGTTTTTGGAAAGATTGGATTTTTCAAAAATCATGTAGAGCATTTAAAAGATTTAAATTTTGATTGTCTAGCCAAGGAGAAGGTCTAGTTATTTGTGTAGTTTTGGAAAGTTATTTTGAAATTCAATTAGATTGCCAAATTGGGTGTCCACGGTTTCAAGAAAGAAGTAATTGCTACTTAATTTTTTTTGGAAAGCCAAAACCGTATGGCTCTCTAGGCTGGACGTTTCTACTTCCCAAAAAGGTGTTAATTGCAATTAAAGATATTCATCTATCTTGGGTTGGGCAGTTTCATTTTTGCAAGTTTCCAAGTTGGACTTTAAAGCCAATTAAGGAATTTACTCCTCTCAAGGCTGGACGATTTTTGCTTCTTCAATTTTCTAAATTAACTCTTAATTGCAATTAAGGAGGGTGTGATTTTCCCAAATCCGTGCCTAGTCATTAAAGGGCCCCTTTCTATAACCGTCCCTAGTGAGTTAGCATAAATTAGTTAATGGTGTTAACCTTAGGTTAGTAATTAGGTTATTATTTAGGAAGGTCTTACTAGGGTTTAATACATTAGGCGTGTAAGGAAGGGATTCATTAGTGTTATTTATTATTTTTAATTAATTAGGTTTTAATTTTGATGTTTCTATTTTAGTTAGTCTAACCTAGGCAACCTAGTCAACTTAGGTGAGTCGTGTACCTAACCCAACTCGAGTCCTAGTCCCAACCAAACCCGAGTCAACCTAGTCTAAGTCAAACCTTAATTTTCCTTTCCTTAGTTCTCAATTATTTAGTTAACTTAGTTTTAATTGGTATTAGGTTTAGTGTAATTTAATTTAGTTTGTCATTTACTTGATCGAGTTACACTTTAGAAGTAAGTGTTTATTCAATGTGTGATTGTTTAATGAGTGTTTGATTTGAGTAGTTCATCTAGTTAGTTGTGTGTAGTATTCATTAATTGCATTCTTCATTTCATATAGTTAGGATTACATTATTAGTTAAGATAGTTTCATTTGATGCATTAGTTAGATTAGCTTTAGTCGTGCATTGCATATATTAGTTGATTTTTCATGCATTTCGTATAATTGTATTCATTGGTTGAATAGCTACTGTCATTTAGCAGCATTTAGGACTGTAATTTCATTTAGATTGTATTCATAGTGTGTAAAATAGATTTCTAAAGTGAATAGTAAATTGAACTCGAAACCCGATTTTTGCCCTGTCGCATACGCGTTATTTTATGTGCAACATTTTTTATTTTTCTGAAAATTCTTTTTCTATTCACTTTATTGGTGTGTTAACTGTCTGCAGACCAAATTTCAGCTCTTTTGAAGTTGATTTGGTTTGATTTTTAAGCGTTTTGCAAAAACAGCTTTTTCTGGTTTTTAAATTTCGGGACCTGCGATATCCAGATTTTCCCCGGTTTTGAAACACTTATATCTGGAGTTCCAGATGTTATTTTTTAATTCTGTAAAAACTGTCAGATTTTTGAATCTGTTATTTACAGAATATAACAAATTTTGGGAAAATTGGACCTCGTTTGCTCTGTCAAACAGTAATTTTCCAAAGAGCTGTCAGAAGTCTATTTTGCACTAGTTAGGGGCATATTGGTAATTTCATTCTTTTTGGCATTTTCATACTGTTTTCAGTATTTTCTGCATTTTGAGTGCTGCATCTGCATTATTCAGCATTGTTAGACTTAGATTAGTTGATTTTAGAATTAGTTAGATATTTTATTTGATTATTTTCTTGTAATTAGGATTTGTTTTATTAATTTCATGAAAATTAGGTTTAATTTCATTTCTAGCTTGCTTTATTAGAACTAGTTACTAACTCTTTATTTTCCTGTGTTTTTAGGTTGAAAAGCATAATCATTTTCCAGGGTTTCTTGTCCAAGTGCGAAGATTTGATAATTGGTGAAAAGACATAAATATCCTTGACATGCAATAGAAGACTCAAGAGCTTTTCTCATTAGTTGTAGTTTTAAATTGTATTTGTTTTAGTATTGTATTTGTAGACTGATATTTGTGATTAATGAATTAAATTTCTTAGAAATAGTTGAGTAACTCCCGTTCCCTGTGGATTCGACCCGTACTTACCACTCCATGGAAAGTCGGTTATTTACTTTTGGTTGATGATTTTCCAAAGCTTTTATTGGAAATATTGTTTTAAAAATACCACTTCCAAAATATCAACCAAATTTTGGCACCGTTGTCGGGGAACGACGAATTACTTATTTTATTTCTTAGAGTTTGATTTATTAATCTGTTTTAGTTAGTTACTTAGTTGTTTTATTTTCTAGTTAACGTGATTAGTAAGTGAATATAGGATTAACATAGTTAGTAAATATAGGATTCATGTACTGTTTTCTAGGATTCACTTTATATTCATTCTGAAAGGAGCGATTAGACAGGTGGGTTTTAGAAAAAACTTAGTTTGTGATTTCCTGTATTTTTCTTAGTGCCTTAATTTGTGTTATTTACATTTTAATACCTGTCTTAGTTCTAGATTTAGGTCGTGTGCTTACATCTGGTCTTAGTACCAGTGTATGCAGGGGCGACGAGGTCTAGGACAACCCAGAGAGGATTTTACATTCCCCTCGAAGTTCGACAACAATGGCTGATATGGATCCTCCACCTCCACCCCCAGTTCATCCACGTCCTCTGAGGGAATACTTTATTCCCAAAGATTATGTCCAGGCATCTTGCATTCGGAGACCCGATGTAGGAGCGCCTCACTATGAGATTAAGGCTAGCATTATTCAGATGCTCCCATCCTTTTATGGACTTAGTCACGAGGATCCCTACCAACATTTGGACGAATTCCGCGAGATCTGTTCTACTGTGAAGATACAGAATTTCGATGATGATGCTTTGAGGTTGACCCTATTCCCCTTTTTATTGAAGGACAAGGCCAAGTATTGGCTAAAGTTCTTAGATTCTGTAGAGATAGGGTCCTGGGATCAGCTACAACAAGAGTTTCTTAGGAAGTACTTTCCCATTGGTCGTACGAACCAATACCGGCGAGCCATCACTAGCTGCTGAGAGCTAGATGGTGAGCACTTTCATGAGACCTGGGAAAGAATGAAGGATCTTCTCAGGAAATGTCCCCATCATCAGGTGCCGAAATGGCAGCTGGTGCAGAGCTTCTACGATGGATTGTCTGACAGGAATTGTCAGATGATCGACTCTTCATGCGGGGGGACATTCATGTTGAAGAGCGAGGATGAATCATGAAGGTTATTTGATACATTGGCCGAGAATTCCCTCCACCATGCTTCGAGCTCTCATTCGGAAGAGCCACACCCAGCATTCAGAAGAAAGCTGGTGTTCTTGAGATTGGTCCATCTACTGCACTACAGTGCAAGGTAGACATGATTGCTCAGAAGCTGGACCAGCTTCTCTTAGGACCACCCACTACTCAGCAGGTGTGTACTCTATGTGCCAGTCCAGCACATGATATCACTGAGTGCCCTTCGGCAGCTCAGTACCCTGAATTTGTTCAAGAACAAGTTCAGGCAACTCAGGGTTACGTCAGACCGCAGAACAACCCATTCTCATCTACATATAATCCGGGTTGGCATAACCATCCCAATTTTTCATGGAAGAATCCACAATCTTCCATGCAGATGCCTACATCCTCTCAGCCAGCTAGGCCGCCATCTTTTTCTCAGACATTTCCGAGGTCGAGCTATTCTCAACCTTCTCCTTCATTTCCTCCCCCGATTCAGCAAGACTCTGCACAACAGACATCTTTTGAGGAGAGACTTCTTCAGGCATTCCAAGAGGTGAAAACCTCTAATCAGAATGCCTTCTAGAAGTGTAGTAAGATCTTGAGCTCACATACGCAGTCCATTGCGAAGTTAGAGTCGCAAATGGGACAGTTAGCAGAGGCTATTAGTAGGAGACCCGAGGGTACATTGCTGAGCTAGGCTGTCATGAACCCGAAGGGCAAAGACCAGATGACCGGAGGCCTGTTTCATGCTGAGTCACAGCAGTAGGCCAAATCTATTATGGCCCTGAGGAGTGGACGTGAGTATCACGTCGAGAGCAGAGAGAGTAGAGAGAGAATAGAGGAGCCAGAGACCATTGTTGCACCTTCGTTGGCTCAACCATCATCATCATTCCTATCATCATCTTCATCACCTTCACCATCATCATCATCTTCATCCTCAGTGCAGAAGAAGGATAGGAGTGAGCCTTCTCACAAAGAGGAGAAACCACTCGCGTATATTCCCCCACCACCCTATCCCAAAGCATTAGAGTCTCCCAGATTCAGAGGGATGCAGGGTGCAAAGATCCAGGACATGCTTGATATCTTCAAGCATATGCAGATCAACTTGCATTTGCTAGATGCGATTCAGCAGGTGTCGGCTTATGCCAAATTATTGAAGGAACTCTATACGCAGAAGAGGAAATCCAAAGAGAGTGTTACTAACAGGGTCCATCTTACTGAGCAGGTGAGTTCAGTACTTCAGCATCAGACACCACCAAAGCTCAAGGACCCTGGAGCCCCTATCATTGCTTGTACTATAGGGAACATCCGGATAGAACGCACTTTGCTCGATCTTGGAGCAAGCATGAACATTCTGCCCGGGTATTTCTTTGATTCTTTCGGGCTAGGAGAGATGAGATCGATGCCTATTACACTTCAGCTGGCAGATCGTTCTATCAAGGTACCGAGAGGTGTCTTGGAGGACGTGCTAGTTAAGGTGGATGATTTTTATTTACCCGTCGATTTCATCATTCTGGATATGGAAGGAGTGGATAGCCAACACCAGACTCCGATCATTTTGGGCAGACCATTCTTGGCGACTGCCAATGCATGCATCAACTGTAGGACCGGAGCCATGGATCTCTCATTCGGCAATAGGAAGGTCAAGCTGAATATTTTCAATGTCGCTATGGGACCAGCAGGAGACATGGACTGCTTCCATGTAGATATTGCACATGAGTTAGTGGAGGAGCAACCTGAGTTGTACATTACTGAGGATCCGTTAGATTTGTATCATATAGAGAAGAGTAGTTGTACAGTTAGTGTAGATGTGTCTAGGGTGTCGTCAGAGTTCCCACCTTGGAGAGCTATCATTGAGCCTCTTCCACCACTTGCAGAGTCCCCTGCCAAATCTTTGATCGAGTCTCCTCCAAAACTTGAGTTGAAACCCTTACCGGATTCTCTCAAGTATGCATACCTCGGAGGTGATGAGACCTTGCCTGTGATCTTCTCATCACTGCTCACTGAGGAGCAGGAGCAGAGATTGTTGACTATTCTACGAGAGCACAAGGCAGCGATTGGCTGAAGAGTTTCTGATAAGAAGGGTATTGATCCTTCGTTCTGCATGCATAGAATTCATTGCGATGAGGAAGTCAAGCCGGTGAGAGATATGCAGAGAAGGCTAAATCCCAATATGAAGGAAGTGGTGAAGTGGTTGGATGCTAGATTATCTACCCTATTTCTAATAGTCAGTGGGTCAGTCCGATTCAGGTTGTGCTGAAGAAGTCAGGACTCACTGTTGTGAAGAACGAGAAGGGTGAGAGAATTCCGATGAGGACCACTACAGGATGGCGAGTCTGCATCGATTATAGGAAGCTGAACGTGGCAACTAGGAAAGATCATTTCCCATTGCCATTCATTGATCAGATCTTAGAGAGACTCGCAGGACATAGCTACTATTGTTTTCTAGATGGATATTCAGGATATAATCAGGTAGATGTCCATCCTGACGACCAGGAGAAGACGACATTTACATGTCCTTATGGCACCTTCGCGTTCAGACGTATGCCGTTTGGGCTCTGTAATGCCCCGACCACTTTTCAGAGGTGCATGCTTGCTATCTTCTCGGACATGATAGATGATGTGATGGAGGTTTTCATGGACGACTTTTCAGTGTATGGCTCTTCATTTGAAGATTGCCTCCAAAAACTTACTCGAGTATTGAGTAGGTGTGCGGAGACAAATCTTGTTCTGAGTTGGGAAAAAAGCCATTTTATGGTCTAGGAGGGGATTGTGCTTGGACACATTGTGTCCAAGCGAGGCATTGAGGTTGACAGAGCGAAGGTGGAATTCATTTCTCGTTTGACCCCACCCACCTCTGTAAGGCAGATTAGGTCATTTTTAGGGCATGCGGGTTTTTATAGGAGGTTCATAAAAGATTTCAGCAAAATCTCTCGACCACTTTGTACTTTATTAGAGAAGGATCAACCATTTGTTTTTAGCGAGGATTGTATGAAGGCCTTTGAGATTCTCAAAGAGGCCTTGATTACTGCGCCCATTCTGAGACCTCCGGATTGGAATCTCCCATTTGAGATTATGTGCGATGCATCTGATTATGCTATGGGGGCTATTTTAGGACAACGCATTGATAGGAAGCCCTATGTGATTTACTACGCAAGTAGAACTCTGTCTGATGCTCAGATGAATTATACCACGATAGAGAAGGAGCTACTTGCTATAGTGTTCGCATTGGACAAGTTTAGGTCCTATTTGCTCGGTTCGAAGGTGGTTGTCTATTCTGACCATGTGGCATTAAAATATCTGTTGAATAAGAAAGACACCAATCCGAGACTCATTCGTTGGGTTCTGCTACTACAAGAGTTTGATCTCGAGATTCGAGATAAGAAGGGAAGCGAGAATATAGTAGCAGACCATCTTTCTAGACTGATCGTGGATACCACGCAGGATCAGAGGCCGATCAATGATTCTTTCCCCGACGAGCAGATCATGTCAGTCAGGACATCACAATTACCCTGGTTTGCTAATATTGTGAACTATCTGGTTTCGAGGCAGATACCTGAACATTGAAACAAGAATGAGCGCGAGAGATTCTTATCTCAGGTGAGGCACTATTATTGGGATGAACCAGAGTTGTTCCGATATTGCGCAGACCAGATCATTAGAAGATGTGTTCTGGAGGAGGAGTACGAGTCCATTCTTAGTTTTTCCCATTCATTAGCCTGTGGAGGGCATTTTAGCAGTAGGAAGACGGCTGCAAAGGTTTTGCAGTCTAGATTTTATTGGCCTACACTCCACAGGGATGCACATGAGTTTTGCAGGCGATGTATTCGATGTCAGCAGATTGGGAACATGACCAAGAGGGACATGATGCCCTTGCTTTCGATTTTGATTGTCGAGATCTTTGATGTTTGGGGCATTGATTTCATGGGACCATTTCCGCCTTCATTCAGAAATTTATACATTTTTGTGGCGGTTGATTATGTGTCCAAGTGGGTCGAGGCTGTGGCAACCAAGACCAATGATCATAGAGTGGTGCTTAAGTTCATTAAGCACAACATTTTCAGTCGTTTTGGTGTGCCACGTGCGATGATTAGCGATGGTGGCAAATATTTTAGGAATGTACAAATAGCTTCTCTGCTGAGAAGATATTCTGTCAATCATAGATTCACCACGCCGTATCATTCGCAAACCAGTGGATAGGTAGAGGTGTAGAATATGGAGATTAAGCGGATTTTAGAAAAGACAGTTCGCCCGGACCGCAGGGATTGGTCCCAGTGCTTAGATGATGCACTTTGGGCATATAGAACTGCATTTAAGACTCCCATTGGCATGTCCCCGTATCGCCTTGTATTTGGGAAAGCATGCCATCTTCCTGTCGAGCTGGAGCATAGAGTGTATTGGGCCATCAAGAAGTTGAATTTTGACCTCGCCCAGGCTAGCAAAGCGAGAGCATTGCAACTCTCATAATTAGAGGAACTCAGGAATGATGCATACGAGAATGCCAAATTATACAAAGCTCGCACTAAAGCATTTCATGATAAGCACATTGTCATAAAAGTGTTTGAGCCAGAGCAGAAAGTGTGGCTATATAATTCTCGTTTGCATTTATTCCTAGGGAAGTTGAGCTCGAGATGGGCAGGACCGTACATAGTGAAAGAAGTGTTTCCACATGGAGCAGTGACATTATTCGATCCTATGACCCAAGGTACATTCAAGGTTAATGGGCAAAGACTGAAGCCCTACATTTCAGATTCCTTGCAGAATGGTGAGTGTGAGATAGTGCATCTCACGAAGGCATGAGGATTCGACCAGAGGGATGTATCATATATACATTAGTTTGTTTTTCATTTCAGTATTTTTCTTTATTTTAGTTTTTTTCATTTCATATGTGCTGACAGTTGTTTTTGGTTTATGCAGGTTGCATCTAACATTTAGTGTATCAGTTACCAGGTACAGAGCAAAGCTTTCAGAGAATTCATTGATCAGATGCAAAGTCAAGTCAATCAAATTTAGAATCCCAACACAGATCAGGTTGTATCTATCCTTTCTCCCATATTCATTTTCCTGTTGTTATCATCGCAAAATTTTTAACTTTTGCAAATCAAACTGACCTTTGAAAAAGTTTTTGAAAATAACTTGCCTCCGTCTTTAAAATGCGGGAAAATTCCGTAGAATGGGACTCGCCTGTCGGTACGAGGTTCAACCGTTCCTGCCACCTTTAACAGGGGTAATTGAACCAAGGATCAATCTTATACTCTACTCTATTCAACTTGTCTAAATCATATTCTAATTTCTAAATGCACATAGAATCAGGCATGTGCTATGAATTTTCAGAAAATGCACATTTGAAAACATGATGTTTGCTTTGAATGATTGAAATATTTAGAAAATGTAAATCTTAGAAATGATATCACATGAGAAATCATGAAATGGGATTTGAAATATACTTCTGAGAGAAATAAAAATCGATTTTGAGAAATCCTTGACATTTGGTGAAAATCGATTCTGAGACTTGGTTTCTCTGAATTCAAACTTTGAAATTGAAATTCTAACTTAGAAAATTTGAATTTGGAACTTGGGAAATACTTGAAATATTCTTTGAAATTCAATGCTTTTGGGAAAATCGATTTTGCTATAAGACTTAGGAGATTTTGAGGAATTCAATTTCCTTTGACTTAGAATTTGAATTGGAATTGGCAAATGCATGAAATGAATGAATATGAATTTGAGGAATTGAGAAATACTTTTTGTATTTTTGAGAAATGCAGTGCATTTTTGAAGTTAGCCTAAGAGTGTAGGCTGAATGTGGCTAATGTGAAGATCATAAATCTAAGTATCATTCGTAATCTGACTATGGCCATAAATACAAATTCCACCAAGTTTATAAACTTCATAGAAGCTGGTGCATGTGCCATTCGTGTAGACCATGGTGAATTTGTAAAAATATGCATGAATCATCATCCATCACACATTAAAATTAAAAATAAACTATATGCAATGCAACCTAATCTAAGCAGGAAATGTAAATTCTTATTCCAAAGTTTAATTACAAATTACATCACTATTGAAATTTAAATACATGAAAAATAAAGTCTTCAATGTACCTGCAAAACTAGAAAACTTTGTTAATGAAAATATGTTGGCTTTTCTAGATTTATCCAACAATATCAGGAAATTGTTGGATTTTGCTAGATATAAGTCTTTTCCTTGATTCCCTTAAATCAAAATGATAAAGTATGAAATAAAATTGAATAAATAAGGAAGATAAGATATGAAATTTCGAAATTGTGGTCCAAATGACCAAAATACCCCTAATAACAAGACTATGGCCTTGAAATTAGGGTTTTTTAAAAAGATATTTTGATAAAATGCAAGTTTTGAAATTTGAATGGAATAAACTCAAACCAAATATGCTATGACATGATTAAAAATATGAAATTAGGGTTAGGGATTTCGAAATTGAGGTCAAATGACCAAATTGCCCCCGATAGCAAGACTATGGCCTTGAAATCAGGGTTTTTAGAAAGAGATTTTGGTAAAAATTTAGGTTTTATGCACTAAATGAAATCAAATGAGCACAAAATTAAACCTAAAGCATACTAATATGATTACGAACATGGTTAAGCCCTAAAATATATGCTTATACACGAAAATCCAATAATATCATAAAAACTATGATTTTAGCAGTGTTTTTGGATCTTTCAGGAACCCGGTTTTGCAATTTTATTAATTCAGAGATCAAATGGATTCCAAAATCCATAAAAATTGGTACCTGCACTTTTTATAACTCTAATGTCGAATTGGAATTATAAAAATAATTTTTTGACATTAAATCAATCCAAAAATTCCATTAAACCCTAAAAATATGCTATTTTTGACCTAATTCACCAACCAGTCTCAGTACAAGACCTGAACCAGGGGTCAAATCTCCATGGAAATTTATGAAATTTTACAGAGACTAACTAGAAAGAAAAACAAAGATTTCCCAATTTACAGATCGGAAAAATCATCTCCGGTTAGGGATAAACCCTTCCGGCAATCTGAGCTAAAATATATCACTCTTAACAGGGATTAAAACAGCTATTCCAGATTGAAAATATAGAAATAAATAAAAATTCTAAACAAAAATCTCTGAAATTTTAGTGGTGAAAATTAGACAGAAAAATAACAATACTCACTTTTTACAGATCTAAAATCGGATCTGTGGTTTTGGATTTATGGCTAACACAAGTCTGATTAGGGTTTTGATAAACCCTAACGAGTTTTAAATTTAAAAACAGATTCTCTAAAAAGGGAAAAATACTAAACAGTGATCAAAAACTCCGAAAATTTCACAGAAGACAGATCTATTCAATTTGAATCCATAGCACTTTACAGATCTAAAATCGGATATAAGATGAGAGAAATATCATCACAGCAAGTTACCTTCTTGATTTTAACCACGATTTTAAAGCTTTAAAAACCCGATTTGATGTCTGATTTTTTTGACAGGGTTCCCGAGATCTAAAACCTATGATTTTTCTACAGTAACTCAATAACTCATGCATGAATCACATATAAAAAATTCAGAAATAAACAATGAGAACTGCAATCCGAAATAACATTATCTTTACTATTCTAAACCTAAAACACACAGAAATTTAAGAAACTTGAAAAACCATGCATTAACTAATGTAAATAAATAAAATAAACCATAAAACAGTAAATAAAACTTATTTCTATGCTATAGAACGTAAAACAAACATAAATAAACCATAAAAATAAAATAAAAACAGGGAATCAATGGCTGTAATTTGATATCACCTTTAAAACATAGATTTAACCCATTAAAAAGGGTAAATCATATGTTTTATTGGTTAATAATGCAAAGAATCATGTTAAAATCAATTCTAATGGATTAAAATATCTGTAAATCATCCAAAACAGGGTTAGATCACCTTCTTGGATTGTTCTTGCTGGTTCTTGATAGTTCTTGAGGTTGAATCCATGGTTGATCTTCCATAAGGAGGGGTGTCCAAGCCTAAATCTAGGTTTAAAGCATTAAAAAGCATTAAATAAAATAAGAAAAGTGAAGAAGTTCATACCTTGGAGTTGCAGCAATGGAGGAAGGGCTGGAAAGGAGAGAGAAGTTCCAAGAATCCAATAGGAGAGAGATGGAAAAATCGACCCCCTATGGGTCCCTATTTATAGAATTTTTTTAGGTTTTAAAATTTGACAATTTAAAAATTTTTGGACTCTTCTAAGGGGGGCGATTTTGGGGTGGAGTTACCTAACTACCCCTAGTCTAAATTATCCTAAATAATGCCTAATTAACCCCTAGCTAATCCTAAAAAATCCCCAAATGTGGTGCCACTTGGCATTTTCTCACATTGGGTTTTTAAAACTCCTTTAAAAACCTTTAAAAATACTAGTTTTAAAAACTAACTTTCAAAAATGAGTTTTTCAAAATGGTTTTGACTCTTCTAAACCTCTAACACTAACCAAGACATCAACTAACCCTAGTCTAGCCCTGACTGACTCGAATATGGCACCACCCCGAGTGGGCCCTACTTGAGTTTTTCAAAAAAAATGATTTTAAAACTTGAAATTGAAGGAGTTTTCAAAAGGATCTTCAAAAGTAATCTAAAAGTTAGGATTTTTGAAATGGCATAAGGTCCTAACTGAGTTAGAATTCCTCTGAATATGGTGCCAACTGAGTGGGCCCACATCGAATTTTGAACATTTTTGAAATAAACACTGAAAATGGCTTTGAAAAGGGGTTAAAATCAGTATTTGAAATTCAAGATCTTTGAAAATAGGGTCTCAAGCAAACTGGAACTCCGGGTTAGAGTCCTGAACTCTTAGGACTCTGAGATTTTAGATTTTAAAAGCCAAATGAAAGAATTTTCAAAAGATTTTATCAAGAAATGATGAAATAAGTCAGAAAACACAGTCAGGGTTAGACTCCTAACTCGACCGAACTCTAAAATAGAGTCCTGAACTAACTGGACTCTGTAAAATGACCTAAATTTTGAAAATAATCGAAAAAGATTGAGAATGGAATTAAAACAGACTTAAAAACCAGACTTCTGACCGGATTAGGACTCTGACACAGAGTCCTGATCAGACTGAAACTTTCAAAAATTTGGGAAATTTGATGAATAGAGGAATTCAGAAGCGACACCATCTAAATGGGTCTCATCTGTGAATTGAAATCGATTAAAGTTTGAATTTGAAAGGAATCCAGATTGTTTTCTAAGAAAATATTTCGAAATACAAAGTCCTGGGGTTGGAAAATGATAGAGTATTGAATAAAAACCCAGGTTTTGAAATTGATTTTGAAATAAAGCTTTAAAATTCAAATCTGGATTGAATGTTTTGAAATAGGAGTGCTGGATCTCGAAAATGAGATGCAATGTCATACAATGCTATGCAGAATACGTGCAATGACATGCAATGATCTGTGATGACTTATGAAATGGACAAACACTGGATGAAGGTAAAAATTTGGTGTGTTTACAGATGCCCCTCTTTGCTGCTAAGCCGGTTGAAAGCCGAGCTTAGTGGCAAAGAAAACATACCAAATTTGGACTATAAAAATGCCCCAGTTAGATGAATCTGACTGGGTATGAAAGAATTAGTTCAAAGAATGATGATAGATATGAAATGACGAATAAGGAGAAAATTTTACTTCGAAAAGAAGTGAGATTCATGTTTTGCCCTTAACCTGGATGGGACAGAAAATACCTCGTATGGAACGAAGCTCAGGCTTAACCCTTAACCTGAAAGGGGACGATACCTCGTGGAAAAACGAGGCTCAGGCTTAACCCTCAACCTGAAAGGGGACGATACCTCATGGAAAAACGAGGCTCAGGCTTAACCCTTAACCTGAAAGGAGACGATACCTCGTGGAAAAACGAGGCTCATGCTTAACCCTTAACCTGAAAGGGGACGATATACGGAATCCTCAAATGAAGAAACCATGATGGGACCTTCGAATTCTGCACAATAAATCCGAGAGGAGTTTGCAAAAGGAAGAAAGGGGGTTCCCTAAAGCTTGAAAAGGGAATGATCTTGGACGTCTCATTGCTAAGACTGAATGGCTTTTAAGACAGATGACCTTTTGCGGAAAATTCAGGTTTAACCCTTAACCTGAATGGGAACTGTCTATGGTGGGACAGTGGGGAGCACAGGGAAGTGTGCGAATCTGAGAGCCCAGGCACTCATATCAAAACAAGAAGGGAAGGATCTTGGACAACTCCCATCATCCGATCCTAAAAGGGATAACAACAACGCCTGGATACATCAAAATAAACATCAAGTTCTCACTTCATGTCAGGATAACTTAAAAGATTGCCAATAAGATAAAAAATTGTAGTTAATTCAAGAATGATAAGCACATATATATATGAAAAATATTACCTCTTTTCCACCTGAAGTATTACCTCCGACTGAGCTTAACTCCGTAGAATCAAGATTCGAATTCAAATTACTTGCTATTGACTTTCCTTCAAGGAGGCTATCAATTTCATTGATATGGACGGAAAAGAATGTATTCTTGATATTGCGAGAGCTATTAGCGAAAGGATATTGATAAAAGGATTTCACAAAATTAAAGAAGATTCTTGATAGATTCGGCAGTCTGATATCCTGGGATTCTTTTCTCATGATGATCTTTCTGCACTCTTTTTTTTTTTTGACAGAATTGGAGCTCTCTTGGATTTTTTGAGAATTACATCATCCTTCATTTTGGAGATGTCCTAGCTTTTTCTCTCTTTATTTTTTTGGAAGGGTACGTCACAAACTCCTTCATCTCAGAGATGTTCTGATCCTTCTTTTCTCTCAGGGATTATATTGACGGTTATTGGCTCATTGGTTAGGAATCTCTTGATGATAACAGAAATTAAATACCTTTTAGGGATTGTTGAGAGGTCCATCACACTCGCCTTCATCTCGACGGTGATCTGGACTTTCCCTGGAAGGATCCGTCACAAACTCCGTCATCTTGGAGATGATCCAAATCTTCTTTGGCCCCGGGGGTCGATTCGCTTAATTCGCCTTCATCTTGACGACAATTGAGAGATCCCTTTTGCAGATATTTAATTGCAACTTAGGTGATTGAGGAGATATGGAGATTGAGTGGATTTTTCTGTATCACCCAGGATATTTCGACTGCTTATTTTCCAAGAATGATCTTTAAAAATATTCCATTGACTGTGATCAATATCAATCACTTCTGGCTTTGCAACAGCATTGAATTTTCTTTGCTGGCCATATCGCGGATTTATTCTTCATCCTTTTGGTTGGCCAATAGAAAGATTTTGAATTTTGAATCCTTTTTCACAAAAGCTTTGTCCTTTCTGAAGTAATACTAAAGGTATTCTGAGGTACAATTTTATGCAGTAAAGATTTTGAGATCAACAACTATTTTTCATGACAAATTGGCAAAATATTCCTGAAATCCTTGGTGAAAGAAATCACTTGAGATCTAAATGACACATCCGTGGATAGATTCTTCTCTCCTTTCCCCAAAGGAGAGACTCAGGCTTAACCCTTACCTGAACGGGTAACAAAAGATACTCCTCTCTTCCCTGAAGAGGAGGTGTTTGCAAAATGAACTTTCGAAGAGAAATAGAGTTTTCGTCAAAACTCCCTATTTCTAGGCTTCTCTTATGGAAAGGGGGCCGCTAACAAAGATTGAAAGGATATCATAGAGGAACGAGTCCATCACACTCTCCCTGGAAAAAGGGTCCTCGACGACGGGGGTGGCCTAACAAAAGACATTTAGGGTTACAAGGACGAGCTTCCGTCAAAACTCTCCCTGGAAAAAGGGTTCCTTGTGTGACAATAAAGATTGTTTTACAAACTGTTCGTGAATCATGAGTCCCTTCAAACTCTCCCTAGAAAAAGGGGTTCAACAAACGTACAATAAAGACATGCGAAAAAGAATGAGCTCCCTTGAACTCTCTTTGGAAAAAGGGTCCCTCGCAAGAGAAGATGATTGAAATTGGTATTGGGTGACCCAAAAGGGTCGAAATTGGGAATGACATGGGTTCTGTAGGGATTCGACCTACGAACTATCTATTTCATAGGGATTTAACCTAAGGATCATAGTTTAAGAAGGAATGATTCCAACTTGTGAGCTTTGAATGGACCAGGTGCTAAACTGGGTTTTTGAGGGAAGATTCGAATCGGAATTCAACTCTTCAAGGAAAACTAGATGAATTGGATTTTAAAAGAAAATTCGGGTCGGAACTCGGATCTTATAGACCAATTGCCAAATTTGCAGGAAAGTTTAAGTAGAAGTTTGAACTTTTAAAGGAAAACCAAGCGAATTGGATTTGAAAGAAAATTCAAGTCGGAACTTTGATTTTCTAGACCAATTCTGAATTGGATTTGGAAGAAGATTCGAATCAGAACTCGACTCTTCTAGACCAATTCTAGAATCTAGAGGAAAGAAAATTATACGAATTGGATTTGTAAGAAAATTCAAGTCGGGACTTGGATTTTCTAGACCAATTCTGAATTGGATTTGGAAGAAGATTCGAATCGGAACTCGACTCTTCTAGACCAATTCTAGAATCTAGAGGAAAGAAAATTATATGAATTGGATTTGTAAGAAAATTCAAGTCGGGACTTGGATTTTCTAGACCAATTCTGAATTGGATTTGAAAGAAGATTCGAATCGGAACTCGGCTCTTCTAGACCAATTCTAGAATCTAGAGGAAAGAAAATTATACGAATTGGATTTGTAAGAAAATTCAAGTCGGGACTTGGATTTTCTAGACCAATTCTGAATTGGATTTGGAAGAAGATTCGAATCGGAACTCGACTCTTCTAGACCAATTCTAGAATCTAGAGGAAAGAAAATTATACGAATTGGATTTGTAAGAAAATTCAAGTCGGGACTTGGATTTTCTAGACCAATTCTGAATTGGATTTGGAAGAAGATTCGAATCGGAACTCGACTCTTCTAGACCAATTCAAGACATTTAAAGGAAAGAAAAGTTGATAAGTATAAAGATGACATTTGGGACTAGTTCAACTAGTACGAGCATCAGATTTTGGAAGAGTACCAATATGAGCACTGGGTTTTAAAAGGTTACCAGTACGAGCACTGGGTTTTTTAAAAGGTTACCAGTACGAGCACTGGGTTTTAAAAGATTACCAGTACGGGCACTGGGTTTTTTAAAAGGTTACCAGTACGAGCACTGGGTTTTAAAAGATTACCAGTACGAGCACTGGTATTTAAAAGATTACCAGTACGAGCACTGGGTTTTAAAAGATTACCAGTACGGGCACTGGGTTTTAAAAGGTTACCAGTACGAGCGCTGGATTTTGGAAGGTTACCAGTATGAGCACTGGATTTTGAAAGATTACCAGTACGAGCACTGGATTTTGGAAGGATACCAGCATGAGCACTGGATTTAAAAAAAAGTACCCGCACGAACGCTGGGCTTTGAAAAAGTCTGACCAGTGAATACTGAATTTAGAGGGTTCGACCAGTGAATACTGGATTCAGGAAGTTCGACCAGTAAAAACCGGATTTAGGAAGTTCGACCAGTGAATACTGGATTCAGGAAGTTCGACCAGTGAATACTGGATTCAGGAAGTTCGACCAGTGAAAACTGGATTCAGGAAGTTCGACCAGTGAAAACTGGATTCAGGAAGTTCGACCAGTAAAAACCGGATTTAGGAAGTTCGACCAGTGAATACTGGATTTAGAAAGTTCGCTTCACCCGAAGGTTGACCGGTAAAAATTGTTTTGATAAAAACTCGGCCCGCAGGACGAACTTGAAAAAGGTTGGTGTTTAGAAAGCGCTTGATGATTGTAATGTGAGATTTTCAATCTTTTACCCTCACGCTGACCTAGACAAATGTCGGAGTCTCAGGATTTATCCCTTATCCTGAATGGGTAATCGATGCAAATGCAAATTGATGCAGATGAATGCGAATGAATGTATGCAAATGCACATGAATGTAAATGGGTGCACATGCGTGCACAAGTGCGTGAAATGAGAGATTTGTTTATCCTGCGTGCGTACAGAAAGTTTTGAAGATAAAATGAAAATTTTGAAAATGCCCCAGTGTAACTGGGAAAGAAGAATTTGAACAAAAGGATAAATGATTGATGTTTGAGGAGCGCTCTCTGAAGGTGACACGACAATTGGCTTTTGATTGATTCAGAAGAGACTCTGAAGAGGTCATTCCTTATAAAAGAACATTTTGCCGAGGAGAATAAAAAAAATGGCACCGAGCTTGCGAGAAAAACTGACAACTTTATTGATGTATTGAAGGAAAGGTAACAAATAGAGGAAAGACAGACGAGATTACATCATCCCTTTGAAATAATAAAAGCAAGATGAGAAATTAGGAAAGTGCTAGTGTTATCAATTTTTTGAATGATTGGGGAGAAACATGATCAGGATGAATGGTCCTCCTTTTCATCTCCAACGAGAATATTCTTGTCAATGACGTCTTGGATAATATTTTTAAGGACAAAACAATGCTCGGTATCGTGGCCCATTGCCCGATGAAATTTGCAGAACTGATCTTTAAACCTTCCCATGGTCACAGGAGGATTTGCTATCTTGGGGAGTCTAACCTTCCCTTTGGCTATCATGTATTCCAGAACTTGCTCCAGTGGCTGTTCTAAGGGAGTAAAATTGCGATCGTACCCCCAACCATCATGCTTTGGTTTTTCTTGGAATTTTAATTCGAATTGGACACTTGAGGAAGACTTGTCATCTCGCTTGTCCATTTTATCCTTCCGACTTGCGAGGTCATTTTTCTCTGAGTTTGGATTTCCTGAGCCTCCAGTATGATTTTTTCTACCTCCTCTTTTGTTTTGTCCATTGCTACTTCTGGTAGAATTGGTAGAAAATATGGAGTGAGCCTTCAGAGACCCGACTGTATCTTTTGTGTGCATGTATTCCAAGAAACTCTCGAGTATTTGATCTAACGGGGCCATCTTGTGGTCCTGGTGTGGATCATCACGCTGCATCTCTTGTCGAGTACTTGATTTTTGCTGAGACTTGGATAAGACAGTTGACCAGTACTCTTTCTCATTTTCAATGAAGAGATTCTTGTCGATATGATCTTGGACGATATTTTTAAAGACGAAACAATGTTCAATATCGTGCCCCGTTGTTTGGTGGAATTTGCAGAAGCGGTCTTTCCATTTCTCTAGGGAGACCAGAGGATTAGCAATTCTTGGAAGCTTAACCATTCCTTTGCTCAGCATGTATTCAAGGACCTCTTCGAGGGGCTGATCTAGAGGAGTGAATTCGCGATCGTAACCCCAACCGTCATGCTTTTTCTTCTCTTTCTGTTGACTCAATTTTTCACTCTGCTTTAAAGATTTCTCTTTCTGACTTGTATGATTGCCCTTGTTATCCTTGCACCCCTCACGGTGGGCCTTAACAGAATTTGTCTTTTTTGAATCTTGATTATTCCTGACGGGAGTGATGCTCTTGTAGAAATCTTTGCTCCTGAAGACCTTCTTGCCCTTGTCGCGAGCTTGCAAATCTTTAATCTTCTTTGCCATTTCCTTCAGCTGTATTTGGAACGGATCATCCATTGCTTGATTTTTCCCTTTATAGGTTGTCCCTTGCCTATGAGGGGATCTTTGAAGTGCTTGCCAGACTTCATACTCTTTATCGGTGCTGCCTACTGATTCTGACTCATCAGATGTATCCTTGTGTTGGATATATTTCTTGGATAGTTTTAAAACTTTCTTGGCTGACTGGCCTTTTGCCCTCTGCTTGACCTGGATCTTTTCTGTACTAGCTTCAGCTTGTTCTGTCAACATTTTGGTCATCATCTCTTTGAACATAGCATATATCTGAGGATCAACATCATCCTCTGCTTGCTAACCTTGACTTCTGACTGATCGGGGTGAGTCCATTTCCTCTTCTGAAGTGACTGAGTATGTAACGCCTTCAACTGATGAGGTTTTCTTTTCGGACCTTGTCTGACCCATCGAGTATCACAAATGCTCTCCTGAATGTTACTGATGCTCTCTGCAAGGTAGAACTGATGATTAGGCTTTTGAAGGAAATTTGGTTGAAGGAAAATATCTGTTGAGAATTTTGGTAGACAATTGAAAGAGTATCTCATTAATAGGGATTGAGTCGTCGCTGGAATTACGACAATTGCGCTGCTATTCTTTGCAAAATAAACAACTGGAAATATGCCTTGTTACCTAGGCGAGGTCATCAAACCAAGATGAGATGTAAAATAAAGGAATTTTATTGAGAGGAAAAACATGATTTTATCAATAATACACTTGACAGAGGGGAGGGGGACAAACAATTTTCCACCACTCCAGATAATCAGAAGATACACGAGGACCAGGAAAAACAGTAAGACTGACAAAGGAATCCCAACCATGTCTGGCAGAATGGTATGCTCCGGACCACTGATCTGATGCAAGATCGAATTCTGGCAGAACCCCGACTAGTGGACGAATCTCTACGCGCTTCTGCCTCTGAGAGAATTGCCTGACACACCGCTCTGGATGATAGTATGCGCAGAAGAATGGGCCAAGTAGCCTGAATCGCTTGCCGTATGCATAAGTATATCTGGGAGGTGATTCCTGGCGATCAAAGTAGTCCCATACGACCTCTTCCTCCTGAAGGTTGTCGATCAAGAACCGGTATCGTGCAACTGGAAGAAGCTTCCCTCCATTGTATCTGAATGAACTGGCTCGGACTGGCACATGCCGGAGGAACCAAGACTGCAAGGCATAGGTGCATCCTTCGACTAGGATCGATTCTCCGAGTGCGAAACGAGTCAACCCTCGGTATAGAAAGGCGAGTGCGGCCATGGCTATTGAGAGGCGGCTGGTCTGTCGACTTCCCCATCTCCTTAGAAGCTGAACTATTCTGATATCCATGTAATTTCTTCCGTCGGGAAAGAAAGCCAATCCCACCGTGCACAGAACCATCGCATGCTGAATTCTCTCTCGAGCTGTCCTAGACAACGAACTGACTTCCACAAATGTCCCATGCCGTCTGTAGATTTCGAGCAGATCCACATATTCATTTCCATCTTCTTCAATCAGAGGCCAAGACTTGCGTCCCGTCATGCGGGCTAAGGCATCCTTAGGGTCCAGACCCTTAACATTAATCAGAAACTGTTTCTCCAATGGATCTCCAGACTGACCGGCTGGCTCGGGCAATCCCATGATCTCTGAAAATTCATCCATCAGCACTGTCATCTCGCCCCACGGGAACCAGAAGGTAGAAGTGCTCGGATTCCACCGCTCTGCTAGTTCATGGATCAAGTTGCCGTTGACTGTCTGCTTTCCCACTGCGGACGCCAGTTCCAATCCACACTCGTCCAGATGGTCCGGAAACATACGAGAGAAGTTCTTGAACCATGAATAATACCACCGGGGAAAGAAGGATCCGGTGCTGAGGACTCGATGTTCGGGAAGACGTTGTCGCACCTCGTAGGAGATGTGACCGTCAAGGAAGACTGAATCAAGCTGACTGGATGCCATCGAACTGGAAGACATGGAAATTGGAATAAGATTTGAGAAAAATACAGGAATTTTGAGAAAAATGCAGGCAGGATAAAAATAAAGCAGGAAATTCGAGATCCAGAAGACAGGAAAGATGGGAAATCACCCGGAGTTTTGAAGAAAATGGAGGAATTTTATGAAAATCGTCCAGGGTTTAATGAAATATAAGGAAGTACTTTATAAAATGAAGTGTTTTGAAAATCGTCCAGGATTTAAAACATAGACAGTACATGGACATGGACTGGGGAATTTTGAAAAATCGTCCAGTATTTTTAGAAAATATGACTATAACATATTCAATCACATTCTGCATAAACAAGTATGCACATACAACATTCCCTAAAAGCTGACTTTAGATGCACAAATTTTGAAATGGCTTTGGGACCTTAATCCAAACTCTAAGGTTCAGATCATCTGTATCCAATCCAGTTATGCCTATATACTCGAGCCAAGGCTCAATGTACGTGGCATAAAATCAATTTCTCCGGTTCTAGGTTCAAGTTTTCCAACATCCTTGAGCACCTGCCGATATACGTTGGACTATGTCCCTTGGTACGTGACAAGGGGGTTTTCACCCAAATAAGTGGCCCAGTTGTGAGGCTCTGTCCCGAACTATGGTTCTGGAAGAGAGCCCAGCAACGTGAAGACCGGGACAATATAGGTGGGGTGATTTTTGAAAAACATGAGCACATGCAATCAAACAGAAGGCTCTAAGTCCTAAAGAGATAGATTTTTGAAATATTTGAAGAAGCAAACATTGTTTTTATACAATTCCTAAATTGAGGAGTGTTGTATTAGACCTAAGTCTATGTGAGCATGAATAATTCTCCTCAATATGGTCCTACCAAACCATACCTAGTCTATATGCATTCCATGTCAGCTGGGTTCAAGTCTAGGCTCCTAGGTTCACATGATATCATAAAGCAAAGTTGACATTCCATGGAAATCGATTTTGACAATTTGAACTAAGTAGAGCATTAGATTGATCAGGCGAAGACAGGTCCCATCACGGTCGCCAAACCTGTTATCATCGCAAAATTTTTAACTTTTGCAAATCAAACTGACCTTTGAAAAAGTTTTTGAAAATAACTCGCCTCCGTCTTTAAAATGCGGGAAAATTCCGTAGAATGGGACTCGCCTGTCGGTACGAGGTTCAACCGTTCCTGCCACCTTTAACAGGGGTAATTGAACCAAGGATCAATCTTATACTCTACTCTATTCAACTTGTCTAAATCATATTCTAATTTCTAAATGCACATAGAATCAGGCATGTGCTATGAATTTTCAGAAAATGCACATTTGAAAACATGATGTTTGCTTTGAATGATTGAAATATTTAGAAAATGTAAATCTTAGAAATGATATCACATGAGAAATCGTGAAATGGGATTTGAAATATACTTCTGAGAGAAATAAAAATCGATTTTGAGAAATCCTTGACATTTGGTGAAAATCAATTCTGAGACTTGGTTTCTCTGAATTCAAACTTTGAAATTGAAATTCTAACTTAGAAAATTTGAATTTGGAACTTGGGAAATACTTGAAATATTCTTTGAAATTCAATGCTTTTGGGAAAATCGATTTTGCTATAAGACTTAGGAGATTTTGAGGAATTCAATTTCCTTTGACTTAGAATTTGAATTGGAATTGGCAAATGCATGAAATGAATGAATATGAATTTGAGGAATTGAGAAATACTTTTTGTATTTTTGAGAAATGCAGTGCATTTTTGAAGTTAGCCTAAGAGTGTAGGCTGAATGTGGCTAATGTGAAGATCATAAATCTAAGTATCATTTGTAATCTGACTATGGCCATAAATACAAATTCCACCAAGTTTATAAACTTCATAGAAGCTGGTGCATGTGCCATTCGTGTAGACCATGGTGAATTTGTAAAAATATGCATGAATCATCATCCATCACACATTAAAATTAAAAATAAACTATATGCAATGCAACCTAATCTAAGCAGGAAATGTAAATTCTTATTCCAAAGTTTAATTACAAATTACATCACTATTGAAATTTAAATACATGAAAAATAAAGTCTTCAATGTACCTGCAAAACTAGAAAACTTTGTTAATGAAAATATGTTGGCTTTTCTAGATTTATCCAACAATATCAGGAAATTGTTGGATTTTGCTAGATATAAGCCTTTTCCTTGATTCCCTTAAATCAAAATGATAAAGTATGAAATAAAATTGAATAAATAAGAAAGATAAGATATGAAATTTCGAAATTGTGGTCCAAATGACCAAAATACCCCTAATAACAAGACTATGGCCTTGAAATTAGGGTTTTTTAAAAAGATATTTTGATAAAATGCAAGTTTTGAAATTTGAATGGAATAAACTCAAACCAAATATGCTATGACATGATTAAAAATATGAAATTAGGGTTACGGATTTCGAAATTGAGGTCAAATGACCAAATTTCCCCCGATAGCAAGACTATGGCCTTGAAATCAGGGTTTTTAGAAAGAGATCTTGGTAAAAATTTAGGTTTTATGCACTAAATGAAATCAAATGAGCACAAAATTAAACCCCTAAAGCATACTAATATGATTATGAACATGGTTAAGCCCTAAAATATATGCTTATACACGAAAATCCAATAATATCACAAAAACTGTGATTTTAGCAGTGTTTTTGGATCTTTCAGGAACCCGGTTTTGCAATTTTATTAATTCAGAGATCAAATGGATTCCAAAATCCATAAAAATTGGTACCTGCACTTTGTATAACCCTAATGTCGAATTGGAATTATAAAAATAATTTTTTGACATTAAATCAATCCGAAAATTCCATTAAACCCTAAAAATATGCTATTTTTGACCTAATTTACCAACCAGTCTCAGTCAAAGACCTGAACCAGGGGTCAAATCTCCATGGAAATTTATGAAATTTTACAGAGACTAACTAGAAATAAAAACAGAGATTTCTCAATTTACATATTGGAAAAATTATCTCCGGTTAGGGAGAAACCCTTCCGGCAATCTGAGCTAAAATATATCACTCTTAACAGGGATTAAAACAGCTATTCCAGATTGAAAATACAGACATAAATAGCAATTCTAAACAAAAATCTCTGAAATTTTAGTGGTGAACATTAGACAGAAAAATAATAATACTCACTTTTTACAGATCTAAAATCGGATCTGTGGTTTGGGATTTTTGACTAACACAAGTCTGATTAGGGTTTTGATAAACCCTAACGAGTTTTAAATTTAAAAACAGATTCTCTAAAACGGGAAAAATAATACAAAGTGATCAAAAAATCCGAAATTTTACAGAAGACAGATCTATTCAATGTGAATCCATAGCACTTTACAGATCTAAAATCGGATATAAGATGAGAGAAATATCATCACAGCAAGTTACCTTCTTGATTTTAGCCACGATTTTAAAGCTTTAAAAACCCGATTTGATGTCTGATTTTTTTGACAGGGTTCCCGAGATCCAAAACCTCTGATTTTTCTACAGTAACTCAATAACTCATGCATGAATCACATATAAAAAATTCAGAAATAAACAATGAGAACTGCAATCCGAAATAACATTATCTTTACTATTCTAAACCTAAAACACACAGAAATTTAAGAAACTTGAAAAACCATGCATTAACTAATGTAAATAAATAAAATAAACCATAAAACAGTAAATAAAACTTATTTCTATGCTATAGAACGTAAAACAAACATAAATAAACCATGAAAATAAAATAAAAACAGGGAATCAATGGCTGTAATTTGATATCACCTTTAAAACATAGATTTAACCCATTAAAAAGGGTAAATCATATATTTTATTGGTTAATAATGCAAAGAATCATGTTAAAATCAATTCTAATGGATTAAAATATCTGTAAATCATCCAAAACAGGGTTAGATCACCTTCTTGGATTGTTCTTGCTGGTTCTTGATAGTTCTTGAGGTTGAATCCATGGTTGATCTTCCATAAGGAGGGGTGTCCAAGCCTAAATCTAGGTTTAAAGCATTAAAAAGCATTAAATAAAATAAGAAAAGTGAAGAAGTTCATACCTTGGAGTTGCAGCAATGGAGAAAGGGCTGGAAAGGAGAGAGAAGTTCCAAGAATCCAATAGGAGAGAGATGGAAAAATCGACCCCCTATGGGTCCCTATTTATAGAATTTTTTTAGGTTTTAAAAATTGACAATTTAAAAATTTTTGGACTCTTCTAAGGGGGGCGATTTTGGGGTGGAGTTACCTAACTACCCCTAGTCTAAATTATCCTAAATAATGCCTAATTAACCCCTAGCTAATCCTAAAAAATCCCCAAATGTGGTGCCACTTGGCATTTTCTCACATTGGGTTTTTAAAACTCCTTTAAAAACCTTTAAAAATACTAGTTTTAAAAACTAACTTTCAAAAATGAGTTTTTCAAAATGGTTTTGACTCTTCTAAACCTCTAACACTAACCAAGACATCAACTAACCCTAGTCTAGCCCTGACTGACTCGAATATGGCACCACCCCGAGTGGGCCCTACTTGAGTTTTTAAAAAAAAAACGATTTTAAAACTTGAAATTGAAGGAGTTTTCAAAAGGATCTTCAAAAGTAATCTAAAAGTTAGGATTTTTGAAATGGCATAAGGTCCTAACTGAGTTAGAATTCCTCTGAATATGGTGCCAACTGAGTGGGCCCACATCGAATTTTGAACATTTTTGAAATAAACACTGAAAATGGCTTTGAAAAGGGGTTAAAATCTGTATTTGAAATTCAAAATCTTTGAAAATAGGGTCTCAAGCGAACTGGAACTCCGGGTTAGAGTCCTGAACTCTTAGGACTCTGAGATTTTAGATTTTAAAAGCCAAATGAAAGAATTTTCAAAAGATTTTATCAAGAAATGATGAAATAAGTCAGAAAACACAGTCAGGGTTAGACTCCTAACTCGATCGAACTCTAAAATAGAGTCCTGAACTAACTGGACTCTGTAAAATGACCTAAATTTTGAAAATAATCGAAAAAGATTGAGAATGGAATTAAAACAGACTTAAAAACCAGACTTCTGACCGGATTAGGACTCTGACACAGAGTCCTGATCAGACTGAAACTTTCAAAAATTTGGGAAATTTGATGAATAGAGGAATTCAGAAGCGACACCATCTAAATGGGTCTCATCTGTGAATTGAAATCGATTAAAGTTTGAATTTGAAAGGAATCCAGATTGTTTTCTGAGAAAATATTTCGAAATACAAAGTCCTGGGGTTGGAAAATGACAGAGTATTGAATAAAAACCCAGGTTTTGAAATTGATTTTGAAATAAAGCTTTAAAATTCAAATCTGGATTGAATGTTTTGAAATAGGAGTGCTGGATCTCGAAAATGAGATGCAATGTCATACAATACTATGCAGAATACGTGCAATGACATGCAATGATCTGTGATGACTTATAAAATGGACAAACACTGGATGAAGGTAAAAATTTGGTGTGTTTACACCTGTCTTTTAGTGTGCAGTTGCATTGCAATTTTACATATTTTGTATGCCACTAGGGACAGTGTCATTCAAGCATGGGGGGTGGTTTAGATGCACACTAATTTTTTTTTTAGATGTCTGGTAGCTAAAGTAGGCATTTGAGAACAAGTTGTAGCATATATGATTGTTTTTGGCATAATCTAACAATTTAGAATTTTTTAAGCCCCATGTAAATTTTTTTTTCTGAACTGATTCAAATAGAGTAGTGATTTATGAGAAAATTCAAAGAAAAGATAGTATTTGATTGTTAGAAAAATTTGAATCACTTTAGTATAAGTATGCACAATATGTTTTGTGAAAGAAATAAACAATGGAAAAATATTTTTGAAAAATGAGTTCAAAAAAATAGAGCTACGTTTAGGTGTTGATGTCTTCATGAATCCTAGTAGTGGAACTGAGACACGAGATAAAGTGTTTGGGGCTCTTGACGAAAAGGATAATGAAGGAGATCATTCTCTTGTCTAGTCAATATCTGTGGCCTTTGTAGTTCGAGCAAGTAGAATCTGAAGGGTGTTTTACACCTGGTGCCCCAAAGCCAGCTGGTTTGGGAGCCACCGGTTTAAAAGCTTGTTACATGGAATGCATAGAAAGCCTAAGAGATAGAGACATTGCACATGACAAGAGGAAGACTATACGTAAACTATTAGAATAGAAGGTCTAGTGACTCGAGCAATTAAGTCTGAGGGATACTTTGTATCTAGTGCCCTAAGGTCGTCTGGTCTGGGAGTCACTGACCCAAAGCTCGCTACACGGGTCATGAAAACTGGATATTCGAAATAGTGCTCATGTGAGAAGAATGCTCAAGAGAGAAAAATTGAAAAAGGGTGAAAAATTGAAAATCCAAAGAAAGAAAAAGAATGTGCTGAATGAGAAAAATTTCATTGCTTAAGAATATGTGTGCATTACTGTGCAGAAAATATATAAGTGAGGATAAATGAGTAAAACATGATAGTACTTGACTTTCTGAGAAAAATCATAGATAACTAAAAATTTAGAAAAGTGAAGGAAAATGATTTTTACTGTGGTGGCATGAGATTTCTGAATATGTTTAGAGAGTGTCAATTACATGAAATATTTGTTTAACTATTTTCTTAATTGCTTACTATGTTTGAAAAAGTCATTTCTGCATTTCATTGATGTTTGTGGGTAGCATCTCTGCAAACTCTCACGAGACCTTACTCGTCCACTGGTGTAAGCTAGGGGTTTAAAGGGCTTGTTGCATACGCTAAATGCAACCGTGATTCCTATGAAAGTGAGTTAGCTTTTATGCATTCATTTCCAGCATTTCTTGTTTCTGTTGCATAGCATAGTTAAGGTTTGTTAAGGGACTAACAAACATTCAAGCATGGGGGTATTTGATGATGCATGAAATGCACATCATATTAACAAGTTATTCATGCATTTTGTAGTGAGATTAAGGTTTTAAACCCATGTTTAGATGCATTTTGATAGTAAGGGGTTGTGGTTCGAATTTCAGAGAAATCAGAGTTAAAATGAGAGAGTTATGGCTATTTCAGTATTCGGGCATGGATTTCGAGGTGGATCAGATCCATATCCGACCCAATTAGGCTATTTGGACTTTGGATCAACCTTTAGAAAGCCCAAAATCCAACCCACACGCATATCCATATCCATTTCAAAAAGTTTTATAGAAAACCCCTCAGAAAGTGGCGCCTAGTGAAATATTTTTGTATAACCTTGTTTTTGAAAATTCCAAAAAGTATAAATATATTTTTTAGAAGAGCCCTAGACGTCTTTGGCATTGGAATTGATGCCTTCTATTGTGATTCTAGCTCCAGCCCTCTTCTCCATCTTCCATTCCACTCCATTGGCCATTGAAGATCAAGTTCATGCTTGCAATCCAAGCATTTTCCTATCTCCCTTTTCAATTCTTGTCGTTTCTTCTTCCTCCTTGCTGTGATTAATCATTATTTGTTGTGTTTTTGTAGGTGTAGCAGAGGTGGAGACCATCTATCTTGTGTGGAAGTGCGAAACACCCCAACAAGATGAGCTGGCCCTACCTCTATCCGGTTTTCTAAGCCCTCCGATCGCGAAAAAGCACCCTTTCCATCTTCGGTGGATCTCCAACGTGTTGCAGCTGTAGAACCTCTGCTCGTGGTGATTTTCCAGCATTCTCGAACAATTCGGGACGTCAAGCTAAAGTCATTGTCCACTCTCTTATCCCCCACAATCGTCGGATCGCCCTGGAGGTAGGTCTTCTTCTTCCTATTCTTCTAGTTAAAACCCAACGTGTGTGTATGTGTTTTGTTTAGTTTTTTTTTATTGTTGTGTGTTGTGTTTTATTGTTTCAGCCTTAGTATAGAACTCGTGCACAAACCAGCATGGTAGATCTAGGTTGGTTTTCGTTTTGTTGTGTTAGAGTGTTCGTTTTAATCGTTTTAGCCCCAAAATGTGGAAATCGGCTAGATCTTGCTCTAGCCGATTTTAGTCTTTGATGATTTTTAGTTTTCTGTAATATTTCAGCAGAAAAATATGTTTTAAAGATTAGTTTTGATCCTGGTTGTGTTTGGGTCTTGTTTGAATCAAAATCCAAGAATCGACTAGATTCATCCTAGTTGATCTTGGTATTGCATCGTGTTTTGTGTGCTGCATACTTTTTTCGTAGGTAATGTGTGTTAATTAGAATTTGTTTCAGTCATTCCCAACATGATTTGAGTAGACATTTTGAATTAGGATATTTTAAGTGTTGCGTGGTTCATGTTTTAAGATTCGTGTAACTAGTATTCAATCGGCTAGATTTAATCTAGCCGATTTTAGTTTTTGTGTCCTTTCAGTATTTCCGTATCTCGTCAGCAATATTGTTTGTTCAAATTGTTATTGTGTTCAATTAAGTCCAGAAAAAATATTGTTGTTCGTATTGGGTCGTTGGTCATAGATTAGGATGGTCAAGTCCGATTAATTGTTTAGTTAGTTCATGCCTTGTGTGATACATTTTTCGTTGTTTTAGTTTGTTTTTCTGTTTTTATTTTGCTGCAATTCCAGTAGGTCGTGCTTAGCAATTTTAATATTTACTTTGTTGAATAATTATGTTAGTTGTCGTTAGTGTAAGATCCACGATTCTAATTTTGATGATTATGGTGTAATTAAATGGAAATCGATGAATTTTTATGTTTTGGCAATTTTTGAAGATTTGCTTATTTTGAGAACTGGGTAAATCGCGTAGTATTATGTAAATAAAGCAATTTCGGGAAATCTAGAACGGATCAACACCTGAATCCTTTAGGATAAGTTTGGAATAGGGTGGTGGTGAAACACCCCAAAATTTAGACCTAACGACGAGGAAACCTCGTCAGTGCATGTGAATTACGAGTATTGACATAAATTTGGACTCGAATCTTAGAACGCTTAATTTTAACGAACGGGTGGTGATTTCCTTAAAATGCTTCGACCATTCTATGTTAATTAAGGTTATTAAGAGAATGAAATGACTTGTTGGGATTAAATTTTACTTTGTTTCATTAAATATGCGTTTTCTTATGACATACATTTTTGGCGGGTTTTGGGTTTTGATCCAGAGCACTTAGTGGATCCAAGACCCATGGGCGACCCTTTCAGTGGACATCCGTAGCCATGGTTGACCAGATGGTCAAGGGTGGACCAGCTGGGTGGCGTTTTTGCAAGAAGGTTGCATGGTTTTAAAAAGAGGGCCTCTATTGGCCATGTATCTTTTCAAAAACCTCATGATGGAGCCCAAAGCCCATCATGAGGGGCATCTTTTCAAAAAAGAGAGCATGGGGTTGGCGCCCCATGGAAAATTTGAAACAAAACTAAAAGTTTTTAAATACTCAAAACCGGTTGGGCCTAAGGAGCGGCTAGCCTTGGGCAGCCCTTGAAAATTTTCAAAACATTAATGGCTTTTCAAAATGATATTTTTGTAAGTCTTTCTAAAAAGTTTAAAAGCTTGACATGCATTGGCTATGGGGGGGCGTGGAGCACCCCAGCCCTCCATCTTGGAGGGGTAAATCCTAGCCGTCTAACCTAAAGAACATCCTATAAAAACTCTTAGAAAAAAAAATGGGCCCCTCTCTTGTTGGGCGATTTTTTTTTTCAAAGACTCTCTCTCTCTCTCTCTCTTTCCCTCTCACTTGTTTCCCCTCTCCAACCGTGGGAACCTTTTAACGTGTAGCTGCAACATCACCTTCCTCTTCTTCCACTAGCTAAGATGAAGATTCACCCTTCTTGTTTACGATTTCGGTATGAAAAGGAAGCCGGTGGGGCTTTGCATCTTTGCATGCAAGTCCATACGGTGGATTAGCTCCAAGATTTGTAGTTGTAATCTTGAATCACCATGGATTTGCATTATCATTTTGTAGCATGCATTTACAATCTTTGCTTTTGATCTTCCTCTCGATTTCATTTCAGTTTTAATCACCTTCTATGCTTATTGTTGTCTTCCTTCCAAAAAAAAAATGTTGTTACGTTTTTCTTTCCTGCTGTATTCATGGTGTGTTCACGGCTATAGCAATTTCTTCGGGTGTGCTGGACCGAGCGGGGCTTGTCCAGTCCACACCCATTCCGTTTGGCATGATCTCGGAATGCTGGAACGCCGGTTGGTGCATTTCAGCCATCAACATTCTTTTATTTTCTTTTAGATGTTTCTTTTAGTGGTGTTTGGGCTCAATCCAGTCCCCACGCGTTGGGACTGGTATTGCAGCAACGATCTGGGCTTGGGTCACGTCGTGACCAGCCCTGCTTGAGCGTGGAACCCTGGCCTTTTCAGCAGCAAGGTAATGCTTGCTTTGTTTTTTTTTATTTCTTTTTTTTTGTTTTTCGACCCGTTGGTTCTCGGGTCGGTTCACCCGGTTGGCGCACCAGGGCACCGAGTGTTCCGACCGACCAGGGGAAAAACCGGTCGTTCGATGCCATACCCCTTTGGGTTGGCTGCTCGACCGCCCCTTTTGAGCTCTTGCTCATGCTGCTGGGAAGAGCATCAGACTTGGTCCAGTGGACTAGACCCCTTGGCCAACCAGTTTTCGCCCTAGCTGGAGCTGGACACCATGCGGGTAGCCCACGCGCCCAACACAAGCCCTCTATGAGCTTTTTCTTTTCTTTTTCGGAGGTAAGTTTTGTTGTATTATTTTTTCTTTTTGTTTCTTTGTCTTGGACTGTTGTCGGTCTGAACCATGGGTTCAGACCAACACTACAGTCCATCTTGACCGGTTGGGTGCAAGTTTGGGCCCAGCCCGAGTTACTTTTTTGGCTGGGGTGAGGTGCACACCGTTTGGGTGTTGTGCACCCATGGCTTTCGGTTAGCCCTTGGGGGGGGGGGGTGCAGGTCTGAACCGAGATTTCAGACCTGAACCTCTTGGCACCCAGGGTTAGCTGTGGCTCACCCATGTTGGAGCCGTGTGCCAGCCACTAGGTGTTGGACACCCCGAGCTTCCCTTTTCGGCTGAGCCACTTTGGGCACAGGTCTGAACTGAGAAGTTCAGACCCTACCCTGTCTTGGCAGTCGTTTGGTCCTAAGGACCAGACCTCCCGTTGATCAGCCTTAGTGCCTCTTTTCACTAGAATAGACATTGACCCTTGTCGGGGTTGGATTTAGCCCGAACCAAAACCATCGGTCGATCTGGCCCGAACTATGGATCGGACCAGACCCTGTCGGTATGCATGGTAGTTAGGCCCGAAAAGGCCAGACCATTGTTCGGGACTGAAACTCTCTTTCCTTGACCGCAAGTGTGTAAACTTCCCGTTGGTACCCTGGCAGACCCGAAATCCAACTATTATGGCTGTCAAACACTTTTCATTCAAAACCAGCTTGTCTCCATTTCTAGTTGAACCATAGTAGACCCAATGTCGAATTTAGTTAGCCTACACCTCTTTCACACCTCGGTTAAGCTTTGGCATAGTGTACATGCTTTGGGTTGCATCGAGTTCGATATATATATATATATATATATATATATATATATATATATATATATATATATATATATATATATATATATATATATATATATATATATATATATATATATATATATAAGTGCGATTGTGTGTATACTTACATGTATATAAGTATAGGTATGTGGAACCTTGAGTATCTTTGTAACGTGAATGTATATATATATATGTACACATGCGACACTCTTGTGTTCCGTCCAAATATTTCTTATGATAATGTTACACTTCGAATAAATTAATGTTAATCTAACATTCATTTTGACAAACGGTTTATTTTGGGACCGTAGGTGCGGCACCCCATACCGTGGAAATAGCTAATGTTGTTCCCATAAGGCGGGAATATCCTAGATTCCACCATAAACATATAATTGCATTGAACCACGTGTAATGGTCCTTTGGATCACAGTTGCATCTTCCGTACAAGAGCAACGATTCACCTTGGGGGAAAACCAATGTTATTGCCATTAAACAGGATGATTGATTAAATTCGATTTCAAACCCTTGAATATGAAAATGTAGATGAATGCAATCATAACACTGAAGTATGCAATGTAGTGCAGTTTAATATCATGTGATGCCTCTGTTGTTTATATTTGTGCAAAAGATAGAAACTTGTGATATTCCTTCACTTTGCACTTAGCACATCCTGACACTGTTATTGAGTAGTGCGTACCCTAAGGAGGTACATTGCTTGAGGCATTGAAAAGCGCATTAGGTGCACTTACCTCATGAGATAAAAGGATAGAAATTGAACACCATAGGGTATGAATGTTGAAATGATTCATTGTGGGCTCAGTTGGAGTCTTCGAGCAGTGGCCCTTGTGTGGAGTGGACTCTTGTGCGTTATACCCTAAACAAAAAATGAAATAATATGGTGTTTTGACTGTTTTCACGAGCAGTGTGCTCCGTTGGCCGTGTGAGGATGAGCACGTGGATGGGTAGGCCAAGTCTTCGTTTTGCGTACCCCGCAGGGACCACGAGGCAGATTCCTCGTTGTGAGGGATGATTGAACTTGAGCCTTAAGAAAGATAAACCTGCTTCGCCGCATTCACAAAATAGTTCACCTTGGGAGAGGGTGGATGGTACAACCCTGAGTGACTCGTCGTTACTACGACACGTGTTTTGATAGGAGCTGTAGCGTTCCTTTGGCCTCCAGTCACTCAGAGTCAGGGAGGTCGAGGTACCTTCTTAGGGCCTCACTACTGCAGTAGTACGGATTGCAATCCTTTGCCTATGCGAGTGTTTTCTCCTAGCTGTGTGCTTTTCGCATATGGTTGACTCGGTCTGTAGCTTCCCCGGTTACCACACCATAAGTTGAATAACAGACGCCGAGTGCATGTCTCACAGAATGCGAGGTTCCTTCGCGTACCCGAAGGAGTAATCAGAAGAACTTAAAGACTAACCAAACAGCTGACATACTGTAGTTGCTACTTTACGTGTACTGTAGATTCTACTTCAGTTACTTTACTTGTTTCAGCTGTTACTTGGTTACCTTACTTACACGACACTTGTTACAGTTAGTTACTGCGTGAGTACTTTCTCTACTGTTTCTTCAGTGTTACTTGGTAGTTGACTAGTACTTGTCACTTTACACTTACCACTTGTTAGCTTACTTTCAGTTCTTTGTGAGTTGATTATATATCTGCTTATGGTTGCTTCTTCACCACCTCGCAAGAGGACTGACCCCGTTTTATGGGGATGTAGGTGATGAACAGGTATAGTGCGGATGTGATGACACACGGTGGAGGCTCGGGGGACCCACACACTTGACCTGCAGTTCATGTACCTGGTGGTCTCTTTTTTTGGGGTTTTGGTTATTTATTGGGATGCATTCCCTGTTTTGTACTTTTGTACTTACACTTTGTAAACTCTTTAGACCGTTGGGATGTTTTCTCTTTTTACCTTACAACTACACTTTTTGTACACACCGTTGGTTACACTGTTTTCACTTGTTGCACCCATCTGTGGTGGCCGCCCAGACTTGCGGCTTTGTCGTTTTCCCCACTCTTGCTTTCCGCTGATTTTCTACTTAAACCCTTGAACCCTTCAAAAAAAAAAATCACTGAAAATTTCAAGGTTTTTCCAAGGTCGGGGTTTGGGGCGCCACAACTTTTGGTATCAGAGCAGAGTTCAAGTGTGCGGTCAGAGCTTCATCGTGTATCATCCATCGCATTGTAAGTATAAGTTAAGTTTCTTTCATTTCTCTATTTCCTGCTTTTTAGATAGTTTGTGTTGTGGTTCTGCTGGTGTGATAGATGTCGATGAACCCGACTTACGACAAGATTTTGGAGGCTCTCCAAAACCTGACTCGAGGCGAAGAGGCCCTGAGTGGAGTTGTGCGATATTTGGCACGTAATGTGCATATGTTGGCACCTCCATGTGCCAGGTGTTTGGAAGATCACGCGGGGCAGATCTGTCCCCGTGAATTGGCTGAGTGCCCCTACTGTAGTCTTTGTGGGCATGTCATAGAGGAATGCCAGACAAAGCAGAGGGATGAACTTTAGATGAACAATGCGGAAGACATCGAAGATGTATCTTCGGTCTCTGGACCACTGGTTGTGGAAGTGGATAGCCAGGACGGAGAAAGACGCGGAGCGATCGATTCTCCTCAGTATTCTCCTGAGTCCTACCCCTATGCGGTTTATTCAGAGTACGTGCTGCCGATTCTGGAGGAAGTCTAGGAGATCTCGGACACGCTGCTGAGGAATGTGGTTTCTGTTACAACAATGAAGCCATACATGATACTTCAAGTACAAAGTTTTGATAATGAGCAAGTAGAATCAACTGCATTTCAGCTAAGGCTATGAAGAAATTGAAGAATTCGGTGAAGAATCCTTGAAGACAAGTGTGCAAATGTTTAATTCATTAAAAGTCTTAGATTCTTGTAAGAGTCTTACTTAGAGTGCATATTTAGGTTGCATTTCACCTTAAAAGTCTTTAAAAAAACTTTTCTAAAAGAAACTCTTTTGAAAATCTTTTTAGAAAACTCTTTTCTTAAATTTTCATGTTTATTAGTCGACCAATAGACTTATCATTCGACTAATCCTTTCGCGCCATATTTTCTAAAAAAAGTCATTCTTGTCAAATTAGTCGACCGAAGATTTTATCAGTCGACTGGACAGAATGTCTGTTTTCTGGAAAATTAGCAGCAGTCGACTAATGGTTTTATCAGTCGACTGAACAGAACATATGTTTTCTGAAAATTTAGCAGCAGTCGACTAATGCTTTTTATCAGTCGACCGAACAGAATGTTTGTTTTTCAGAAGATTTTAGCAGCAGTCGACTAAAAGGTTTTTCAGTCTACTGATGATATTATCAGTCGACTAACTTTTCTTAAGTCGACTAAGTTTCAAAAATTCATATTTTTAAACGGCTCGATTAACAGATCAGTCGACCGACGATAACTGTCAGTCTACTAATAACTAACTATTAGTCGACTAACTGATGTTTCAGTCGACTAATTTTGCCGTTTTCCTGAAACTTCAAAAAGGCGTGTCTTTTCATTTTTCAAATGTTTTGATCGTTCAAAATGGACAGTTTTGACACCCTTTCATACTCTCAACGTATGGAATCTTTTAACTATAAATATGAGTGCATTCTACACTCAAAAACATGAAAATTCAATAGAATTATATTGAATTACTTCTTGCTTTTCACTCCTATCCATTCAAGTATTTGTTTTCTCACTCACGTGATACTTTCACTTTAGTTTTTCACTCAAATCACTTTGAGAGATAGTGAATTCGTGAGTAGAGTATTTCAACAACCTCAAAAGCCAATTGCATTTCATTTGCATTCAAAAGGAAGGCTCATAGGTTGTATTGTAAGTTGTTATTTCTTTTATGTAAAAAGGACTCCTTGGTGTAAAGGAGTTGTTTGCTTTCAGTGGGATTGTTACTGAAAGTGGGACCGGTTATGGTCTGTGTGATCTTGTAGTTTATAAGGTTGATAGTGGAAAATCTCAAGCGGGTTTTGCTTGGGGACTGTATGTAGGTCGGGTTTGACCGAACCACGATAAAATCTTGTGTTCTTTGTGTGTTTGCTTTGAGATTTGCAAAATCATTCAATATTCCGCAGAAAGTTTTAAAAGCACTATTCACCCCCCCTCTAGTGCTCGTTGCCTCGATCCTAGTGCACTTTCATTTGGTATCAGAGCACAGGTTTGCTATTACTTTGATTTGACCATCAAATAGCATGACAACTACAACATCTCAGCACAAAGAAGGAAGCTCCTCTGTTCGTCCTCCTCTCTTCGACGGAACAAACTATGGATACTGGAAAGTAAGAATGACAATATTCCTCAATCCATAGATCTCAATATCTGGAGAGTTGTTTCAGAAAAGTACCAAACTCCATCAACTGATTTCAGCCGATTGATCGATGATGAAAAGAAGACTGCTTCACTTAATGCCAAGGCAATGAATGCCTTATATTGTGGCGTTGACAAGGTAGAGTTCAATTGCATCTCTCAATGCTCTACAGCTAATGAAATCTGGCATACTCTTCTCGTAACACACGAAGGTACATCAAAGGTAAAGGAATCTAAAATTGCTTCTTTAGTTCATAAATTTGAATTGTTCAAAATGAAGCAAAATGAATCTATATCGGACATGGTAACTAGAATGACCGATATAACTAACACATTGAAATCCCTTGGAAAAGAATATTCACAAATGGATTTAGTCAGAAAGATTCTAAGGTGTTTAACTCCTGAATGGGAGAGAAAAACCACTGCTATTGAAGAAGCAAATGATCTCAATACTCTCACTCTTGAAGACTTAGTTGGTAACCTAATGGCATATGAGGTCCAACTTCAAGACAGACAGGAAGAAGAGCCTAAAAAGAAATCTCTTGCTTTTAAGGCTACTTCTGACTCAGAAAATTCTGAAGAAGATGAAGATGAAGATATTGCCCTCATCACAAGGCAATTCAGAAGATTCATCAAAAAGGAAAGATTTCAAAGAAAGGCAAAGAAAGCAGATTCTTCCATTCCCAATGAAGTAAAGTGCTTTAACTGCAAAAAGGCAGGACATATCAAGAAAGATTGTCCTCTTCTCAAATTCAAGCCCAAGGACCAATTCAAGAAGAAAAAGGCATTTCAAGCCTGTTGGGATGATAGTGACTCCTCTTTCGATGAAGAATCAAATGAAGAAGTCGCCAACATGTGTTTTGTAGCACAAGAAGAATCGGTAAGTCAATTTGACTATGATGAGTTATTTGAAGTATTTAATGATTTATATGCTAAATTTAAGAGTCTTAGTTCTAAAAATAAAGAGTTAAAAACTGAAAATTTAACTTTTGACTCTCAAAATAAAGTGTTACTTCAAGAAATAGAAGATCTCAAGAAGGAAAATTCTTGCCAGGCAATTGAGATAAAAGAAATTGGAGTTAGAACCAATCTCTTACAAAAGGAAATATCTAGTCTTAAAGAAAAGTCAAATGATCTTCTTTCTATAGTGACCAAATTCACAAATGGTCAAGAGAATCTAGAAAAACTTCTTGGTTCTCAAAGATGCTCGGTTAATAAAACCGGATTGGGATATAGCTTCTTTGATACTCAAAATAGACCAAACTATGTGGTGAAAAATCAAAGATATTATTCTCAACCTTTTGTTCATAAAACTAAACTTTCTAGTTTTAATAGAAATGCATCTAGAAATGATTATTCTAGAAATGTTTATTCTAAATCCTTTTATAAAAAAAATATTTATTATCAAAGGAAACCAAAATCCAAATGGATATGGGTTCCTAAGACTAACTCTCATGGACCCAAAAATAGAAAGGGGTCAAATGCTCTGTTTTCTGATTTTGTTGTAGGTACACAACATAAGAAGCAAATGGATATTGGACAACGGCTGTTCCAAACATATGACTGGAAGGCCAGAGTTATTTTCCACCCTCCAAAATAAGGATGGAGGAACCGTCACCTTTGGTGACAATAACAAGGAAAAAGTGATAGGTATTGGTAATATTGGTAATCCAAAATTTCCCTTGATAGAAAATGTTCTTTTAGTGGATGGTTTAAAGCATAATTTAATATATATTAGTCAATTATGTGATAAAGGTTTTCATGTTTCTTTTGAAAATGATTTATGCTTAATTTCTGATTTTCAATCTAAAAAGATCATTTTTAAAGGTAAAAGAAGAAACAATGTGTATGAACTATATCTAGATGAATTACCCTCTTTTAATGAAAAATGTCTTATTGTTTCAAATGAAATTCAATGGTTATGGCATAAGAGACTTGGACATGTTAACTTTAAAATTATTTCAAAATTATCCAAGAATGATCTTGTAAGAGGCCTACCTAGAATACCATATAAAAAGGATCACTTATGTGATGCTTGTCAAAGGGGTAAACAAATCAAGAGTTCTTTTAAAGCAAAAGATATAGTTTCAACAAAACGTCCTCTTGAACTTTTACATTTAGATCTATTTGGACCATCTAGAATTGAAAGTTTGAATGGTAGCAAGTATGCTTTTGTTATAGTAGATAATTATTCTCGGTTTACATGGGTGATTTTTCTAAAAAGCAAAAATGATGCTTTTTCAGAATTTTCTAAACTTTGTAGAAGAATTACAAATGAAAAATCTACATCTATTATTAAAATTCGTAGTGATCATGGTGGTGAATTTGAAAATGAAACTTTTCTAAAGTTTTGTGATTTACATGGTATCTCTCACAACTTTGCTTTTCCTAGAGCGGCTCCACAAAATGGAGTTGTTGAAAGAAAGAATAGAACTTTGCAAGAATGTGCTAGAACCATGCTTCAAGATAAAAATTTACCAAAATATTTTTGGGCTGAAGCAATTAATACAGCATATTATGTCTTAAATCGTGTTCTTATTCGACCAATTTTACATAAAACATGTTTTGAATTGTATTATGATCGTATACCAAAGATCTCATATTTCAAAATTTTTGGTAGTAAATGTTTCTTGTTAAATACCAAAGATAATCTTGATAAGTTTGATTCAAAATCAGATGAATCAATATTTCTTGGATATTCTTCTAGAAGTAAAGCATATCGTATTTTCAATAAAAGAACATCTTGTATTGAAGAATCTCTACATGTTGCATTTGATGAGAATTGTGAGCAGGTTATTCCTCTAAGCGAAGAAGAAGAAGCAATACTTCAAGAAGAACCCTTGATAGAGACTACTTCTCAAGAAAATATTCCTCTTCAACCGGTTTGGAAAGAAGTTCCTAATCATCCACATGAACAAGTTATTGGTGAAATAAAGATTGGTGTCCAAACTAGAAGGCAGTTAGAAAAATATATTGCAAATGTTGCTTTCATATCTAAATTAGAACCAAAGAATATCAATGAGGCATGTGATGATGAATTTTGGCTTTTAACCATGTCTGAAGAACTTAACCAATTTACTAGGAATGATGTTTGGGATCTAGTTGATAGACCAAAGGAGCATCCAGTAATTGGAACAAGATGGGTCTTCTGAAATAAGCTGGATAAAAATGGTGAAGTCATTCGTAACAAAGAAAGGCTAGTGGCACAAGGCTATAATCAAGAAGAAGGCATAGATTTTGATGAAACCTATGCACCAGTGGCTCGATTAGAGTCAATTCGTATGATGCTTGCTTTTGCTAGTTACATGAACTTCAAGTTATATCAAATTGATGTTAAGAGTGCATTCTTAAATGGACACATCAATGAAGAAGTTTATGTAGAGCAACCTCCAGGCTTTGAAAATGAGAAATATCCAGAAAAGGTCTACAAATTGAAAAGAGCTCTGTATGGACTCAAACAAGCACCAAGAGCGTGGTATGCAAGACTACGAAATTTTCTAGAACAATCTGGTTTTTCCATTGGTCGGGTAGACTCCACTTTATTTATTAAACATTTTAATTCAGATATTCTTATTGTGCAAATTTATGTTGATGACATAATATTTGGTTCTACTAATGATTCTCTTTGTAAAGAATTTGCTAAGGCTATGCAGGAAGAGTTTGAAATGAGCTTGATGGGCGAATTAAACTACTTCCTTGGACTTCAAATAAAGCAAACTGAAGAAGGAATCTTCATCAATCAGGCTAAGTATACAAAAGAACTTCTCAAGAGATTTGGGATGGACTCATCGAAATCAAGAAGGAATCCTATGAGTACAACTACTTCTCTTGATAAAGATGAAAATGGTAAAAGTGTAGATACTAAGTTCTACAGAGGTATGATCGGATCTCTATTATACTTAACTGCTAGTCGACCTGATATTATGTTTAGTGTTTGTATGTGTGCAAGATTTCAAGCTAATCCAAAGGAATCTCATTTAACTACAGTAAAACAAATTCTTCATTATTTGAAAGATACTTCAGATTTCGGTTTGTTTTACCCAAAATCATCTTCCTTTGAGTTAGTTTCATATAGTGATGCAGATTTTGCAGGAAGTAAATCTGATCGCAAGAGTACTAGTGGAACTTGTCATTTCTTGGGAAATTCCTTAGTCTCTTGGTTTAGTAAAAAGCAAAATTCAGTATCACTCTCAACAACTGAAGCTGAATATATAGCGGCTAGTTTAGCATGTTCACAAGTACTTTGGATGAAACAGACCTTAAAAGATTTTGGTTTGAATTACTCCACAACAACTATTTATTGTGATAACACTAGTGCTATAAATCTTTCGAAAAATCCTATTCAGCACTCAAGAACTAAGCATATTGAAGTTAGACGTCATTTTTTAAGAGATCATATGTTAAAAGGAGATATTTCGTTAAATTTTATTTCCACTAAAGAACAACATGCCGATATCTTCACTAAACCTCTTAAAAATGAAGATTTTATGAGAATTAGGAGAGAACTAGGTATTTGCTCGTTTTTGGATTTATAAAAATGCTGATTTTTGAACAAAATCTCAAAATCGCACTATATTAGTCGACCGATAAAATTTTAGTCGACTGGTGTTTTATATTTTGGAATGTATCGCACCATATTAGTCGACCGATATATTTCTAGTCGACTGATGATATTTTTAGAATAAGTCGCACTTTTTAGTCGACCGATAAAGTTTTAGTCGACTAAATTTAAAAAAAAAAAAAAAATTATAAGTGAAGGGACCCGACACCCCTTGGATTTGTTTTAAAACCCGTTTTTTTTTAAAACAAAAGAGGCATCGTTTCACTTCGTACCTTTTCGTTTTTCTTAAAAACGAAACCCTTAAACCCCTCTTTCTCTCTTGCCTCTCTCTCTTCCGAAAAACCCTCGGAGTGTCATTCGACTCCATCATCGTTGGGATTTTCTTACCGTAACAGAGAGACGCCGGAATCTTCTGGCCGTGATCTTGAAACGCCGGAATCCTCTTGCAGTGACTGGCGCATCTTCAAAACACGCCGGAACTCTCTTGCCGTGTTTTAAAATAGAGATACGAGTTAAAAGTCTATTTTGCTTATGCTATTTTTGCCCTTACTCTTTTTTATTCTGACAAAAGGGGGAGAAAAAGATAAAGATAGCATTACTTTGAAATTGCAGGGAGATCTTGAGAAAAAGGTGATAGCAATTACATTACAGGAGATCTTGCATGAAAAATGCAAAATTAAGAGAAAAAGAAAGCTTTGAATGAATGTATTTCTAAATGCATGAAGAAATGATGAATGGAAATGCAAACCAATCAATATGTGATATATGTGTTTTAAATGTGCTAACTTTTAATGTTTTGCAGCATATTGATAAAGGGAGTAAAATCTCCATCTATGCATCTAAATGCTTCATCTTTGATTAAGTTTGTCATCATAAAAAAGGGGGAGATTGTTACAACAATGAAGCCATACATGATACTTCAAGTACAAGGTTTTGATGATGAGCAAGTAGAATCAACTGCATTTCAGCTAAGGCTATGAAGAAATTGAAGAATTCGGTGAAGAATCCTTGAAGACTAGTGTGCAAATGTTTAATTCATTAAAAGTCTTAGATTCTTGTAAGAGCCTTACTTAGAGTGCATATTTAGGTTGCATTTCACCTTAAAAGTCTTTAGAAAAACTTTTCTAAAAGAAACTCTTTTGAAACTCTTTTTAGAAAACTCTTTTCTTAAATTTTCATGTTTATTAGTCAACCAATAGACTTATCAGTCGACTAATCCTTTCGCGCCATATTTTCTAAAAAAAATCATTCTTGTCAAATTAGTCGACCGAAGATTTTATCAGTCGACTGGACAGAATGTCTGTTTTCTGGAAAATTAGCAGCAGTCGACTAATGGTTTTATCAGTCGACTGAACAGAACATATGTTTTCTGAAAATTTAGCAGCAGTCGACTAATGCTTTTTATCAGTCGACCGAACAGAATGTTTGTTTTTCAGAAGATTTTAGCAGCAGTCGACTAAAAGGTTTTTCAGTCTATTGATGATATTATCAGTCGACTAACTTTTCTTAAGTCGATTAAGTTTCAAAAATTCAGATTTTCAAACGGCTCGATTAACAGATCAGTCGACCGACGATAACTGTCAGTCTACTAATAACTAACTGTTAGTCGACTAACTGATGTTTCAGTCAACTATTTTTGCCGTTTTCCTGAAACTTCAAAAAGGCGTGTCTTTTCATTTTTCAAACGTTTTGATCGTTCAAAATGGACAGTTTTGACACCCTTTCATACTCTCAACGTATGGAATCTTTTAACTATAAATATGAGTGCATTCTACACTCAAAAACATGAAAATTCAATAGAATTATATTGAATTACTTCTTGCTTTTCACTCCTATCCATTCAAGTATTTGTTTTCTCACTCACGTGATACTTTCACTTTAGTTTTTCACTCAAATCACTTTGAGAGATAGTGAATTCGTGAGTAGAGTATTTCAACAACCTCAAAAGCCAATTGCATTTCATTTGCATTCAAAAGGAAGGCTCATAGGTTGTATTGTAAGTTGTTATTTCTTTTGTGTAAAAAGAAGGACTCCTTGGTGTAAAGGAGTTGTTTGCTTTCAGTGGGATTGTTACTGAAAGTGGGACCGGTTATGGTCTGTGTGATCTTGTAGTTTACAAGGTTGATAGTGGAAAATCTCAAGCGGGTTTTGCTTGGGGACTGGATGTAGGTCGGGTTTGACCAAACCAGGATAAAATCTTGTGTTCTTTGTGTGTTTGCTTTGAGATTTGCAAAATCATTCAATATTCCGCAGAAAGTTTTAAAAGCACTATTCACCCCCCTCTATTGCTCGTTGCCTCGATCCTAGTGCACTTTCAATTTCTCCTCCACGTGTTAGGCCGAGGCGCTATGGTAGTCGGAAGGACTACAGGGACTTCTACACTAGCAAGTCATGAGATTGTGATAGGTTGTTTCGTTTTTGGTTTTGTCGTGCATAAGTTGTTGGTAGCGCTTGTTTAACCCTATCTTGATGAAGGGTACTTCTGTAATGTTGCAACTTCTTATTAATAAAATAGAAAATTTTCCATCCTTGTGTTTTGTTGGTTGCTTACGCATAGACTTTTGCACATTTAGATGGCATGGCGCGCCAGATGTGATGACCTTATGGAGACTCTGAACAACCTTACAAAGGTTGTGGGTCGACAGGCGGAGACCATGAGGAACATGGGCGAACACCTTCAGCAGGCCGCCCAGGGCCAGGGAACACCTGCCCAGATTCCTATTACAGCAGTCCCATATAAGCAATTTATGAGCTTGAACCCTCCCTCGTTTGATGAGAAATCGTCGCCAGAAGCAGCCGAAGATTGGATCAGAGAAATAGAGCGCATCTTTCGTGTGTTACAAGTTGGTGATGAACGAAAGGTGGATTTTGGGACCTATCGTCTCAAGAAGGACGCGGAAAGGTGGTGAGCGACCACCTGGGAGATAAAATTCGACAACCAGCCTGTAGAGTGGGACCAGTTCGTGGAAGCGTTCTACACCGCTTACTTTCCAGCTCACGGGAGGAGCCGAAAAATGCAGGAGTTTCTTGACCTCCAGCAGGGTAGTTCTTCTCTCTCTGAATACGTTACACGTTTTCGCAGCCTAGAGAGGTTTTGTTCGAACTTATACACGACAGAAAAGGAGCGAGCTCTTAAATTTGCTCGAGGGTTGAAGTCGGTACTACGAATGAAGGTGTACACCCGTGCACCTATGTCGGTAGATGAGGCTTTAGAGACAGCCTCCTTGCTTGAGTTGGACTGGAGCGAATCGCAGAAGACTCCCACACAGCGTCACCAGCATCAGAATTATGGCCATGAGAGTTGGCCAAGGAAGAGGCATTTTCAGAAGAACCAAGGTGGAAGGAAGTTTCATCCTCCATCAAAGAAGCAGTGCAACAACAACAACAGTAACAACCGCCAGATCCAGTATCAGAACCGTAGACCCCAGTACCAGCAATGCCAGTAGCCGCAACAGAAGCAGCTTACCGCGACCAGTTGTCCGAAGTGTACCACAGATCATCTAGGGCGGTCGTGCCCACGGGACACAGGCGGATGTTTATATTGCGGAAAGATAGGTCACTATATCCGGGATTGCAGAAAGAAACAAGCGGACGACCAACACAGAAATACACCAAGCACTTCACAGCCGACACAACAGCGACAGACTGCTACGCAGCAGCAGCCGCCGTACCCACCGAAGCCAGCAAACCAGAGAGTCATTGCCGGACGAGCATACGCGGCGACGATTGACCAAGTAACCAAAGCAGAGTTGGTCCAATGTACGATCTCAGTAGCCAAACATGAAGCATTTACTTTGTTTGATTGTGGAGCTACTCATTCATTTATAGCAGCTAGATTTGCTCGTACCTTGCCTTTGTCAGTCGAGTCTTTGAATTATCCATTGGAGGTTTGCACTTCAACTGGAGAGCAGTCTTTTTATGACTCGTATATCCCGAACATCGTGGTGTCAGTAGCAGGACAAAACCTATCAGCTGATGTTATCCTGTTAGATATGACAGAGTACAACGTGATTTTGGGCATGGATTGGCTTTTCGAGTACCATGCTCAAGTCTTTTGTCGGGAAGGCAAGATCGTTCTTTCTCAGCCTGATCGTCCTGTTCTGGAGATCAAGCTCCCTCAATCCCTGCGCGAGAGCCGCATGATTTCTTCTTTCAAGGCTCAGAAGTATCTGTGGAACGGGGGTACTGCTTTCTTAGTCAGTATTTCCTCAGTGGAACCTGAGATGGTTCTGATCTATGACTTGGACGTGGTCTGAGAACTTGCTGATGTCTTTCCGGAGGAACTACCTGGGTTACCACCGAGGCGAGAGATCGAATTTGGTATCGAGTTGATGCCTGGAACGACACCAATTTCCAAGGCACCATACCGTATGGCCCCAGCAGAACTGGAAGAGTTGAAGCGTCAGTTGGAAAAACTTCTTGATCAGGGTTTTATTCGACCTAGTGCTTCACCATGGCGAGCACCAATATTGTTTGTACGAAAGAAGGATGGATCCCTGAGGTTGTGCATCGATTATCGAATGCTCAACCAAGTGACAATTAAGAACAAGTACCCGTTGCCCAGGATCGAAAATCTCTTCGATCAGTTGCAGAAGACGAAGGTTTTCTCGAAGATTGATCTCAGATTAGGCTACCATCAGCTTCGTATCCGAGAGGATGACATTGCGAAGACGACTTTCAGGATGCGTTATGGGTTGTATGAGTTCATGGTGATGCCTTTTGGCCTCACAAATGCTCCAGTAGCGTTCATGGATTTGATGAACCGGATCTTTCGTCCATTTGTAGACTCGTTCGTGATAGTATTTATTGACGACATCTTAGTCTATTCAGAAAGTCTGGAGCAGCATCGAGAGCATTTACGAATTGTTTTAAGTACTCTTCGTGAGCATCAGTTGTTCGCCAAGTTCTCTAAGTGTGAGTTTTGGCTCGAGCGTGTCATGTTTCTTGGCCACGTGATATCGAAAGAGGGAGTATCCGTCGATCCAGCGAAAGTCGAAGCAGTTCTGGGCTGGAAGCAGCCTCAGAATGTGTCTGAGATCTGTAGTTTCCTTGTATTGGCCGGTTATTATCGACGTTTTATCCAAGACTTTTCGAGGATCGCATTACCTTTGACTAAGCTGTTACGTAAGGGTGTTAAGTTCGTGTGGAGCAGTGCCTGTGAGGACAGTTTCCAGATCCTAAAGACGAAGTTGACGACCTCATCGGTATTGGCTTTACCCTCTGGCAGAGGTGGCTTTGTGGTATACACAAACGCCTCTGGCATCGGTTTAGGTTGCGTGCTTATGCAGCATGGACGAGTGATTGCCTACGCTTCCAGACAGTTGAAGACTCACAAGCGGAATTATCCGACGCACGTTCTAGAATTGGCAGCAGTTGTGTTCGCTTTGAAATCATGGCGACATTACCTGTATGGGGAATCGTTTGAGGTCTTTTCAGACCACAAGAGCCTCAAGTATTTGTTCTCTCAGAAGGAGCTGAATATGAGGCAGCGACGATGGCTTGAGTTTATCAAAGACTACGATTTCACGTTGTCTTACCACCCTGGGAAGGCAAACGTTGTGGCGGATGCGCTTAGCCGCAAATCGAGTGGTGTTCTGGCTAGTCTGGTGTGGAGCCAAAAGCTTATTGAAGACTTTATAGCCTGGAAACCTTTTTCTGTTGGTGGTGGTTCGATTAGGTTGTCTGGTCTAACCATTTGATCCGAGTTTCTGCCAAGGATAGTAGAAGCTCAAAAGCTTGACGGTCAGTATGCCAAGTTCCTAGCCTTGACAGAGCAAGCAGACTCTTCTTTTAGAGTGTCTGAAGATGGCAGCATTCGTATGAAAGATCGTCTTTGGGTACCTAGCAACCCTGAGCTCAAGAGAGATATTCTTGACGAAGCTCATATGTCGAAGTACACGATTCATCCGGGAGGAACAAAGATGTTTAAGGACTTGCAACGGAAGTATTGGTGGCAAGGTATGAAATGAGAGACAGCGGCTTACATTGCAAAGTGTTTGACTTGTAAGCAAGTCAAAGCGGAACATCAGCGTCCAGGTGGTACCTTGCAGAAGATTGAGATTCCTCAATGGAAATGGGAGGATGTTACGATGGATTTCGTGGTAGGTTTACCACTGTCTAAGCGTAAACACGATGCAATTTGGGTAGTTGTGGACAGACTCACCAAGTCTGCCCACTTCTTGCCGATCAGAATCAGTCAGTCGCTTGAGAGCCTGGTCGATTTGTACGTCAGAGAGATCGTTCAGTTGCATGGTGTGCCGAGATCTATCATTTCTGATCATGATCCCCGATTTACTTCGCGACTGTGGGGTCAGTTGCAATCTGCTCTAGGGATGAGATTGAAGTTTAGTACAGCCTTTCATCCTCAGACAGATGGGCAGTCCGAGCGGACGATTCAAACATTGGAAGATATGTTGCGAGCTTGTATGCTTGATTGGAGAGGTGAATGGGATTCACACCTATGTTTGGTAGAATTTGCGTATAACAACAGTTACCACGCTAGTATCGGGATGGCCCCGTACGAAGCGTTGTATGGTAGACCTTGTTGATCGCCATCTTTTTGGGACGACATCAGCGATAGAGCAAGCGAAGCGCCGATTGTTCTTCAGCACTACACGCAGCAAGTGCAGAAGATTCGTGAACGATTGAAGGCAGCGCAAGATAGGCAGAAGAGTTACGCCGATAAGAGATGTCGCGAATTGTCTTTTGATGTTGGAGACATGGTTTTTGTCAGAGTTTCGCCGACGAAGAGCATGTTTTGTTTTGGAAAGAAAGGGAAGTTGAGTCCGAGGTATGTTGGACCGTTTGAGATCATTGCGAGGATTGGTGAAGTGGCATATCGTGTCGAGTTGCCCCCACAATATGCCCACATTCACAGTGTTTTTCATGTATCGATGCTCAGGAAGTATATTCCTGACCCATCGCATGTCATTCAGTACGAAGATGTGGACGTGCAGGAAGATCTGACCTTGTCAGAAAGGCCTATCGAGATTGTTGATTGATGAGATCAAGTCTTGCGTACCAAGACTATTCCGTTAGTCAAGGTACGGTGGCAACACCATGACATCAAAGAATGCACATGAGAACCAGAAGCGAGCATGAGGGACACTTATTCAAAACTTTTTGTAACCTCCTAAGAGAGATTTCGCGGATGAAATACTTTTTTTAGGAGGGGAGGATGTAAGATCCACGATTCTAATTTTGATGATTATGGTGTAATTAAATGGAAATCGATGAATTTTTATGTTTTGGCAATTTTTGAAGATTTGCTTATTTTGAGAACTGGGTAAATCGCGTAATATTATGTAAATAAAGCAATTTCGGGAAATCTAGAACTGATCAACACTTGAATCCTTTAGGATAAGTTTGGAATAGGGTGGTGGTGATACACCCCGAAATTTAGGCCCGAACGATGAGGAAACCTCGTCAGTGCATGTGAATTACAAGTATTGACTTAAATTTGGACCTGAATCTTAGAATGCTTAATTTTAACGAACGGGTGGTGATTTCCTTAAGAGGCTTCGACCATTCTACGTTAATTAAGGTTATTAAGAGAATGAAATTACTTGTTGGGATTAAATTATTACTTTGTTTCATTAAATATGCGTTTTCTTATGACATACATTTTTGGCGGGTTTTGGGTTTTGATCCAGAGCACTTAGTGGATCCAAGACCCATGGGCGACCCTTTCAGTGGACATTCGTAGCCATGGTTGACCAGCTGGTCAAGGGTGGACCAGCTGGGTGGCGTTTTTGCAAGAAGGTTGCATGGTTTCAAAAAGAGGGCCTCTATTGGCCATGTATCTTTTCAAAAACCTCATGATGGAGCCCAAAGCCCATCATGAGGGGCGTCTTTTCTAAAAAGAGAACATCGGGCTGGCGCCCCATGGCAATTTTGAAACAAAACTAAAAGTTTTTAAATACTCAAAACCGGTTGGGACTAAGGAGCGGCTAGCCTTGGGCAGCCCTTGAAATTTTTCAAAACATTAATGGCTTTTCAAAATGGTATTTTTATAAGTCTTTCTAAAACGTTTAAAAGCTTGACATGCATTGGCTATAGGGGGCGTGGAGCACCCCAGCCCTCCATCTTGGAGGGGTAAATCCTAGCCGTCCAACCTAAAGAACATCCTATAAAAACTCTTAGAAAAAAAAACGGGCCCCTCTCTTGTTGGGCGATTTTTTTTTTCAGACTCTCGCTCTCTCTCTCTTTCCCTCTCACTTGTTTCCTCTCTCCAACCGTGGGAACCTCTTAACGTGTATCTGCAACATCACCTTCCTCTTCTTCCACTAGCTAAGGTGAAGATTCACCCTTCTTGTTTACGATTTCGGTATGAAAAGGAAGCCGGTGGGGCTTTGCATCTTTGCATGCAAGTCCATACAGTGGATTAGCTCCAAGATTTGTAGTTGTAATCTTGAATCACCATGGATTTGCATTATCATTTTGTAGCATGCATTTACAATCTTTGCTTTTGATCTTCCTGTCGATTTCATTTCAGTTTTAATCACCTTCTATGCTTGTTGTTGTCTTCCTTCTCAACAAAAAAAAAATGTTGTTACGTTTTTCTTTCCTGCTGTATTCATGGTGTGTTCACGGCTATAGCAATTTCTTCGGGATGTGCTGGACCAAGCTGGGCTTGTCCAATCCACACCCATTTCGTTTGGCATGATCTCAGAATGCTGGAACGCCGGTTGGTGCATTTCAGCCATCAACATTCTTTTATTTTCTTTTAGATGTTTCTTTTAGTGGTGTTTGGGCTCAATCCAGTCCCCACGCATTGGGACTGGTATTGCAGCAACGATCTGAGCTTGGGTCACGTTGTGACTAACTTTGCTTGAGCGTGGAACCCTGGCCTTTTCAGAAGCAAGGTAATGCTTGCTTTGTTTTTTTTATTTCTTTTTTTTTTGTTTTTCGACCCGTTGGTTCTCGGGTCGGTTCACCCGGTTGGTGCACCAGGGCACTGAGTGTTCCGACCGACCAGGGGAAAAACCGGTCGTTCGATGCCATACCCCTTTGGGTTGGCTGCTCGACCGCCCCTTTTGAGCTCTTGCTCATGCTGCTAGGAAGAGCATCAGACTTGGTCCAACGGACCAGACCCCTTGGCCAACCAGTTTTCGCCATAGCTGGAGCTGGACGCCATGCGGGTAGCCCGCGCACCCAGCACAAGCCCTCTATGAGCTTATTCTTTTCTTTTTCGGAGGTAAGTTTTGTTGTATTATTTTTTCTTTTTGTTTCTTTGTCTTGGACTGTTGTCGGTCTGAACCATGGGTTCAGACCAGCACTACAGTCCATCTTGACCGGTTCGGTGCAAGTTTGGGCCCAGCCCGAGTTACCTTTTTGGCTGGGGTGGGGTGCGCACCGTTTGGGTGTTGTGCACCCATGGCTTTCGGTTAGCCCTTGAGGTGGGGGGTGCAGGTCTGAACCGAGATTTCAGACCTGAACCTCTTGGCACCTAGGGTTAGCTGCGGCTCACCCATGTTGGAACCGTGTGCCAGCCACTAGGTGCTGGACACCCCAAGCTTCCCTTTTCGGCTGAGCCACTTTGAGCTCAGGTCTGAACTAAGAAGTTTAGACCCTGCCCTGTCTTGGCAGTCGTTTGGTTCTAAGAACCAGACCTCCCCTTGATCAGCCTTAGTGCCTCTTTTCACTAGAATAGACATTGACCCTTGTCGGGGTTGGATTTAGCCCCAACCGAAACCATTGGTCGATCTGGCCTGAACTATGGATCGGACCAGACCCTGTCGATATGCATGGCAGTTAGGCCCGGAAAGGCCAGACCATTGTTCGGGACTGAAACTCTCTTTCCTTGACCGCAAGTGTGTAAACTTCCCGTTGGTACCCTGGCAGACCCGAAATCCAACTATTATGGCTGTCAAACACTTTTCATTCAAAACCAGCTTGTCTCTATTTCTAGTTGAACCATAGTAGACCCAATGTCGAATTTAGTTAGCCTACACCTCCTTCACACCTCGGTTAAGCTTTGGCATAGTGTACATGCTTTGGGTTGCATCGAGTTCAACATATATATATATATATATATATATATATATATATATATATATATATATATATATATATATAAGTGCGATTGTGTGTATACTTATGTGTCTATAAGTATAGGTATGTGGAACCTTGAGTATCTTTGTAACGTGAATGTATGTATATATATGTACACATGTAGGTTAACAACACTTAAATGATTGTTCCGGTATGTCCGAATGGACATGCGACACTCTTGTGTTCCATCCAAATATTTCTTATGATAATGTTACACTTCGAATCAATTAATGTTAATCTAATGTTCATTTTGACAAACGGTTTATTTCGGGACCGCAGGTGCGGCACCCCATACCGTGGAAATAGCTAATGTTGTTCCCATAAGGCGGGAATATCCTAGATTCCACCATAAACATATAATTGCATTGAACCACGTGTAATGGTCCTTTGGATCACAGTTGCATCTTCCGTACAAGAGCAACGATTCACCTTGGGGGAAAACCAATGTTATTCCCATTAGACAGGATGATTGATTAAATTCGATTTCAAACCCTTGAATATGAAAATGTAGATGAATGCAATCATAACACTTAAGTATGCAATGTAGTGCAGTTTAATATCATGTGATGCCTCTGTTGTTTATATTTGTGCAAAAGATAGAAACTTGTGATATTCCTTCACTTTGCACATAGCACATCCTGACACTGTTATTCAGTAGTGCGTACCCTAAGGAGGTACATTGCTTGAAGCATTGGAAAGCGCATTAGGTGCACTTACCTCATGAGATAAAAGGATAGAAATTGAACACCATAGGGTATGAATGTTGAAATGATTCATTGTGGGCTTAGTTGGAGTCTTCGGGCAGTGGCCCTTGTGTGGAGTGGACTCTTGTGCGTTATACCCTAAACAGAAAATGAAATAATATGGTGTTTTGACTGTTTTCACAAGCAGTCTTCTCCGTTGGCCGTGTGAGGCTGAGCACGTGGATGGGCAGTCCAAGTCCTCGTTTTGCATACCCCGCGGGGACCACGAGGCAGATTCCTGGTTGTGAGGTATGATTGAACTTGAGCCTTAAGAAAGATAAACCTGCTTCGCCCCATTCACAAAATGGTTCACCTTGGGAGAGGGTGGATGGTACAACCCTGAGTGACTCGTCGTTACTATGACACGTGTTTTGATAGGAGCTGTAGCGTTCCTTTGGCCTCCAGTCACTCAGAGTCAGGGAGGTCGATGTACCTTCTTAGGGCCTCACTACTGCAGTAGTATGGATTGCAATCTTTTGCCTATGCGAGTATTTTCTCCTAGCTGTGTGCTGCTCGCATATGGTTGACTCGGTCTGTAGCTTCCCCGGTTACCACACCATAAGTTGAATAATAGACGCCGGGTGCATGTCTCATAGAATGCGAGGTTCCTTCGCGTACCCGAAGGAGTAATCAGAAGAACTTAAAGACTAACCAAACATCTGACATACTGTAGTTGCTACTTTACGTGTACTGTAGATTCTACTTTAGTTACTTTACTTGTTTCAACTGTTACTCGGTTACCTTACTTACACGGCACTGGTTACAGTTAGTTACTACGTGAGTACTTGCTCTACTGTTTCTTCAGTGTTACTTGGTAGTTGACTAGTACTTGTTACTTTACACTTACCACTTGTTTGCTTACTTTCAGTTCCTTGTGAGTTGATTATATATCTGCTTATGGTTGCTTCTTCACCACCTCGCAAGAGGACTGACCCCGTTTTATGGGGATGTAGGTGACGAACAAGTATAGTGCGGATGCGATGACACACGGTGGAGGCTCGGGGGACCCACACACTTGACCTGCAGTTCCTGTACCTGGTGGTCTCTTTTTTTGGGGTTTTGGTTATTTATTGGGATGTATTTCCTGTTTTGTACTTTTGTACTTACACTTTGTAAACTCTTTAGACCGTTGGGATGTTTTCCCTTTTTACCTTACAGCTACACTTTTTGTACGCACCGTTGGTTACACTGTTTTCACTTGTTGCACCCATCTGTGGTGGCCGCCCAGACTTGCAGCTTTGTCGTTTTTCCCACACTTGCTTTCCGCTGATTTTCTACTTAAACCCTTGAACCCTTCAAAAAAAAAATCACTAAAAATTTCAAGGTTTGTCCAAGGTCGGGGTTTGGGGTGCCACAGTTAGTGTCAGTTTGGTATATTGAAAAGCAAGAAAAAGATTGGATTTCGTTAGTTTAGTTAAATCGAGTCTTAGGATTTTGGTGTTTTCGGTAGTCTTCTTCCCCAAGGAGGGGCGTTAGCCATTAGAGCTCTAGGCTTATTTTGGTAGGAGTTATTTGCAATTAGGTAAGTCCATTATGGTGTCTAGGTTCAATGCATTAGGCTTTAATGTCTTAGACGTTTTTTGTTGAAGTCTATTTAGGTAAGTCTTGAATTAGGTGTAGCTCATTTAATTATTTTAGAAAGTTGTGTTTTCATTCAATTACTAACCTTTCATTACCCTAGGTAAACATTCATTTACTTAGATTACAATAGTCTTAACTAGGGGTTGACGTTTTTTTTTTTAAGGAGGGCAAGTAAGTAATTGAAGTGTGGAAACGTTTTTGGAAAGATTGGATTTTTCAAAAATCGTGTGGAGCATTTAAAAGATTTAAATTTTGATTGTCTAGCCAAGGAGAAGGTCTAGTTATTTGTGTAGTTTTGGAAAGTTATTTTGAAATTCAATTAGATTGCCAAATTGGGTGTCCACGGTTTCAAGAAAGAAGTAATTGCTACTTAATTTTTTTTGGAAAGACAAAACCGTATGGCTCTCTAGGCTGGACGTTTCTACTTCCCAAAAAGGTGTTAATTGCAATTAAAGATATTCATCTATCTTGGGTTGGGCAGTTTCATTTTTGCAAGTTTCCAAGTTGGACTTTAAAGCCAATTAAGGAATTTACTCCTCTCAAGGCTGGACGATTTTTGCTTCTTCAATTTTCTAAATTAACTCTTAATTGCAATTAAGGAGGGTGTGATTTTCCCAAATCCGTGCCTAGTCATTAAAGGGCCCCTTTCTATAACCGTCCCTAGTGAGTTAGCATAAATTAGGATTAAATAAATTAGTTAATGGTGTTAACCTTAGGTTAGTAATTAGGTTATTATTTAGGAAGGTCTTAACTAGGGTTTAATACATTAGGCGTGTAAGGAAGGGATTCATTAGTGTTATTATTATTTTTAATTAATTAGGTTTTAATTTTGATGTTTCTATTTTAGTTAGTCTAACCTAGGCAACCTAGTCAACTTAGGTGAGTCATGTACCTAACCCAACTTGAGTCCTAGTCCCAACCAAAACCGAGTCAACCTAGTCTAAGTCAAACCTTAATTTGCCTTTCCTTAGTTCTCAATTATTTAGTTAACTTAGTTTTAATTAGTATTAGGTTTAGTGTAATTTAATTTAGTTTGTCATTTACTTGATCGAGTTACACTTTAGAAGTAAGTGTTTATTCAATGTGTGATTGTTTAATGAGTGTTTGATTTGAGTAGTTCATCTAGTTAGCTGTGTGTAGTATTCATTAATTGCATTCTTCATTTCATATAGTTAGGATTACATTATTAGTTAAGATAGTTTCATTTGATGCATTAGTTAGATTAGCTTTAGTCGTGCATTGCATATATTAGTTGATTTTGCATGCATTTCGTATAATTGTATTCATTGGTTGAATAGCAACTGTCATTTAGCAGCATTTAGGACTGTAGTTTCATTTAGATTGCATTCATAGTGTGTAAAATAGACTTCTAAAGTGAATAGTGAATTGAACTCGAAACCTGATTTTTGCCCTGTCGCATACGCATTATTGCCCTGTCGCATGTGCAAAATTTTTGATTTTTCTAAAAATTCTTTTTCTATGCACATTATTGGTGTGTTAACTATCTGCAGACCAAATTTCAGCTCTTTTGGAGTTGATTTGGTTTGATTTTTAAGCGTTTTGCAAAAACAGCTTTTTCTGGTTGTTAAATTTTGGGACCTGTGATATCCAGATTTTCCCCAGTTTTAAAACGCTTCTCTCTGGAGTTACAGATATCATTTTTTAATTCTGTAAAAACTGTCAGATTCTTGAATCTGTTAGTTACAAAATAGAACAAATTTCGGGAAAATTAGACCTCGTTTGCCTTGTCAAACAGTAATTTTTCAAAGAGCTGTCAGAAGTCTATTTTGCACTAGTTAGGGGCATATTGGTAATTTCATTCTTTTTGGCATTTTCGTACTGTTTTCAGTATTTTCTGCATTTTAAGTGCTGCATCTGCATCATTCAGCATTGTTAGACATAGGTTAGTTGATTTTAAAATTAGTTAGATATTTTATTTGATTATTTTCTCGTAATTAGGATTTGTTTTATTAATTTCATGAAAATTAGGTTTAATTTCATTTCTAGCTTGCTTTATTAGAACTAGTTACTAACTCTTTATTTTCCTGTATTTTTAGGTTGAAAAGCATAATCATTTTCCAGGGTTTCTTGTCCAAGTGCGAAGATTTGATAATTGGTGAAAAGACATAAATACCCTTGATGTGCAACAGAAGACTGAAGAGCTTTTCTCATTAGTTGTAGTTTTAAATTGTATTTGTTTTAGTATTGTATTTGTAGACTGATATTTGTGATTAATGAATTAAATTTCTTAGAAATAGTTGAGTAACTCCCGTTCCCTGTGGATTCGACCCGTACTTACCACTTCGTGGAAAGTCGGTTATTTACTTTTGGTTGACGATTTTCCAAAGCTTTTATTGGAAATATTGTTTTAAAAATACCACTTCCAAAATATCAACCATCGTGCCTTGTGGTCCCCGTGGGGACGCAAATGAGGACTTGGCTTGCCCATAAACATGCTCGACCTCACACGGCCGTCACGAGCACATCGTCTGTGAAGACGATATCATACCATGTTCATTTTATGCCTAGGGTGACACAATACGTGAGCTCTCACGAACTCGGGCCATTGCCTGTAGACTCCAACTGAGTCTCAAAACCTCAACAGGTCAAACATGTCGTACCCTAGAGTGTTTTCAATCCTTCTCAAGTGTATGTTGTGTCGAGTGAAAAGCACGTCTCTGGCGTGTCGTATACCCCTCGATATACGAATGTGAGCCAAACAAGAATATACTCAACATCCAAGCAAGTGACATACATGTCAGGATGTACCAATGTGTACGTGTGAAAACAGGAAAAACCACAAAGATGTAATCTCACACAAATATCGTGCTGTGAGCAACGATATGTCAATAAGTAGGTAAAGTGGCACAAACCACAATTCTGAGCGACACAAGGCTCAAAATGCATATACAATAGTTATGGTATATGCGAGGAGTCTCCAGAGTCTGGACTACGTATTTTCTAAATACGCGTGCTCCAACCATCGTATCGTGGCGAATCTCGCATAGCGAAGGCTTCCACAAAGGACTATCACCAATTCGATACTCACGAGTGTCGAGAGCGAGACTCAACCAGAATCCATCCAAATATAAATCACATTATTAATTTCCAAGGCATGATCATGCTCTGCCTGCATAACGGGGCACAAACAAGACTATCAGCCTGTAAAGTCTGCTAAAATGGACAAACCCACGCAAGCGTGTGTCGTGACACCGGTCGCGAGCTCAACCACCTTGCTACCCCTATGGGGCAGCGTGGCACGAGCAACAGAAACTTGAAGCTGCAACCTACGTTGCTTGCAAGCGAGAAAACTTCGCTTCAAGGCTAAACTTCGTTTGTCGGTTGGCAGTACGGAAGGACAGTTGCCGCCACAGGTGAGTTCCCGTGGGAACTCAATGGGCACCCTGTCAAGTCATTCGGGGTCTGCTAACCGCTCGGACCAAGAGCTGGGGTCTAGCCCCCAAGCTGCCTATAGGAAAAGGGGTATCGGGTGCCTTAGCACCCGGGGCCAAACTTTGGCGCCGAGGGGGAGGAGCAAGGCCCAGGTGGGGCCTGCTATAGACTAGGGCACCTGGCTCTGTCCCGCTCATACGGCACCCCACTTGCAGCCCGACTACTGCCCGCTGCAGTGCTATGCCAAGAACCACTACCCAGCCCACCCGGGTGCACTAGCACCCGGCTAGGCCCAGAGCCCCGGAATGGCTTGGTTGGGTTAAATGCCCAAGGGGCTGCGCTAAGGCCCGCCAAGCGGGGTCTGGTCCGGCAATGACCAGACCCGGCTGGCCCTAACCACAACCCGGGTCTGAACTCTAGGGGTTCGGACCAGGTTGGCTTGCCCAACCAACTCCCTCAAAGAGGGAGCGGCCAACACACCCACCCCAACCAGGTGGGTCACAAGCCACCCGACTAGACCCAGGCCCTGTGGGCACCAGTCTAGCTGGGCCAAAAGAGGCAGGGGCACACCAGACTATGCCCCACAGGTGCCTCTGGTCTAACCCAGACCAGGGCACAGCTGAGCTCGCCCTTGCATCAAGGGCGCCCAAGAATTTGGGGGCATCACCCAATTGGGTGATGCCGACCATACTATATGGTCTGGACCATATAGGTCCAGACCGTACAGAGCCAAGGGGGGGGGGGGGGGGCAACAAACTAAGGGTCTGTAGTCCCCTGGTCTGGCCCAACTGTGGGTCCAGACCAGGCTCTAAAGGGGGCCCCAGGGTGCCACCCAGTTGGTGCGCCCAACCCAACCCAACCAAACCAAACCGGGTGCCTTTGAGCACCAGTTCTAAGGTGCTGCCCAGCACCACCAAGTCGGAGGGGAGGGGGAGGGGGAGGGGGCTACAGACGTGGGTCTGTACTCCCTGGTCTGGCCCAGTTTCTGGGTCAAACCAGGTCACTGATTGACCGGCGCCCCACCAAGTGGGTGCACCAAAGCCGAACCCGGGTGCTCAAAGCACTCGGTTTGCCTAAAGGGGTACAACAACCTGGGGGGGTCTACCTCACCCAGATGGGTTTCCGCCTTGCGTCTGGGCCCTCCCGTGGCCCAGACCAACTGCCCACTACATAAAAAAGAGAAGGGCTGCAGCAGCTGCTCAGCTGGCTGCTGCCGCAAAGCCCCACAACGCACCAAGGGGAGTGGAGCGGTCCAACCATTGGGCCCGGACTGACCGACCCATGGTCAGTCCATAGCTTGGCTGCTAGGCTTCCAGCAAGCCAAAAGGGCTCAACGTGGCCCTCAAAAGCCTGGGCTGCCATGAAGGGGCCCGGTCCGGCAAAAATCCAGCCCCTCAAAGGGGCGTTGCCCACCTTAAGGGAGAGAGCAACAAGGCAAAAGAAAAGATTAAATTTTTCTCAGTTAGTGCCAATGCTAAGAACAACATAGAATGGGGAAACAAAGGTTTTCCCAACATTTTGTGGGTTTGACCCACCCACGAACCTGTTATCATCGCAAAATTTTTCCCCTCCCTTGCGAGAGAGAAACGAATTTCGCGAGTCAAACTCGACCAAAGTTTTGAAAATGGTTTTGAAAATTACTCGCCTCCGTTTTGAAAATTTGTGGGAAAATTCCGTGGAATGGGATCCGCCTGTCGGTACGAGATTCAACCGTTCCTGGCGCCTTTACCAGGGGTAATTGAACCAAGGACCAATTATGTGCTTTAACTTGACTCAAATATCTAAATTATGCTCTATTTTCCATAGAATGCACAAAGAATCAGGCTTGTGCTATGGAATTTTGAAAAATGCAAGTTCGAGAAAATATGATGTTTGCTTTGGAAAATTGAAATGCATTTGGAAAAGGATTGGAAAAGTGCTTGAAATTGGAGTTTCTGGGAAAATCATTAAATTTCATTGGAAATCAGAAATTTGCATTGGAAAGTGATTTCTCAGGAAAGCTTAAAAATCTGAGAAAATTGGTTTTGAGATTGGAAACTTGGAATTGATTTTATGAGAAAATGGTTTGAGAAATGCTGGGAAAATCAGGAAATTCATTGGAAAAGGATTTCTGAAAAGGAAAATGAATTCTCAGGAAAACGGGAATTCTGAGAAGATGGATTTCTGAAAACTTGGGATTTTGAAATTTTATAATTTTAAAGCATAGGAAAATCTTGATTTGAACTTTGGAAATGCTTTGGAATGTCATTTGAAAAACTTAGGATTTTGAGAAAATCAGATCCTGAGAAAGACTTGGAAATTCTTGAGAAAACTGATTTTTTTTTAAATTGAAATTGGAAAATGAGTTTGAAAATAATGCAATTTGAATGATATGAATGAATGAATATGAATTTGAAAAAGGGAATTTCATTAAGGAATTGGGAAATCCTTTTGAAACTTTGAGAAATGCAATGCATTTTTGAAGTTAGCCTAAGAGTGTAGGCTGAATGTGGCTAATACGAAGATCATAAATCTTGGTTTTCTTCGTATTCTGACTATGGCCATAAATACGAATCCCACTGAGTTTATAAACTCCATAAGAGCTTGTGCACGTGTCATTCGTGTAAACCATAGTGAATTTGAAATAATGTGCATGAATCATACATCACATATTGAAATTTGCATAAATTAAACTATATGCAATGCAACCCTATTCTAAGCAGAAAAGTAACTCTTATTCCAAATTATTACATTTGAGGTTACATTGAATTGAAATAAAAAAAATAAAAGCTAAGTCTTCTTCTTGAATGTTCCTGCAAAACTAGAAAACAAGGTTAGCACAAAAAATGTAGGTTTTTCTGAATTTATTCAAAAATATGGAAAATTATCGGATATTATTCAGATATAAACCCAAATTCATACCCCCTTTGATATAAACATGATAAATAATGAATAAATTTCGAAAATAAACTTGAAAATTCGAAATTGGGGTCAAAATGACCAAAATACCCCTGATGACCTTGAAATCAGGGTTTTCTAAAAGAATTTTTATAAATTTTGGAATTTTGAAAATCAAATGAAATAAATCAAAAATAATATGATAAAATAGGATGATATGCATGAAATTTTGGAGAATTAGAAATTGAAATTTCGAAATTTAGGTCAAAATGACCAAAATACCCCCAATAACAAGATTATGGCCTTGAAACCAGGGTTTTCTGAAATAAATTTTGCAAAATTGAAAAATATGAAATGCAAAGGAGATTGAAATTAACCCTAATATGATTCTACATGCTTATGTACATGATAAAAACCCTAAAATGGCGAAAATATCATAAAACATCGAATTTAACCTGATTTTCGCCTGATTTTCGCTTCTGAATTTAAAGATAAACTAACACATGGAGCAAATGAACTTGGAATTAAACCAAATTTGGCATGGACACCTAAAATAACCCTATAAACATAATGGATCTCGAAAATCTATTTTTTTGTATTTTTAAATATGGAAATTCAAATAAAAACCCTAAATTTTATGATTTTTGCCTAAAATGTTGTTTCTAAAGGGGATTTAGGATATCAAATTTCCATAAAAATTTCCCAAATTTTATGGGATGACAGAGGACAGTAAGGCAATGATTTTTTCATTTTACACTTTCTAGTTTTGACCTATGGTCGGAGCTGTACCACTCCGGCAAGTCGGATCGGAATCCGGCGACTCTAGTAAATAAAGGAAACAGACAGGTTTCGGTGGAAAATGTGAGAAAAATAGTAAACAGATGGGGAAAATGCTGAAATTATGGAAAAATGTTCCTGACAAACATAGTAAGATTTGATCTTTTGACACCATTAGGATTAAGGTTATGGTTTGGAAAAAGCCATATGGTTATCAGAGACCTAAATCTCTGAGATTTCTGGACATTGGAATCTGTTAGACAGAAAGGGAAAATCCGGGAAAACTAATGAAACAGATCAAAAAATTCCCAAATTTTGGGGAATGACACGAAATTATGTTTGGAACAACTTTCATGTTGAAAGCGTTTGCCAAAAGGTTACAGATTGGATGGACTCGGTGCATTAGGGTCTGTCTATACCCGACGAAGGAAAATCAAGATTTTCCCAGGAGTCTGCAAAATCCGATTTTTTTCAGAGGTCAATACTAGTTGGAAAAATCTCAAAATTTTCAGATTACTAGTAGATTCTATTATGAATCTACTGTGAGTTTTGGAGGACGATTTGGATTTCCCATGAGGGTGGTGCCGGAGGTTCTCGTCTGCTAAAGCAGAAATTAGAAGTTCTGGAAATGGGAAATCCCAGTTTGGGATTTGAAACCCAAATTCAACCAACTTTTCGGCAGGAAAACAATAATAAACATGTGAAACCATCATAAAATTTCTAGCATTTTTGAAAGAAAATTCATGCATGAAATATTGACTGAACTATGCATATGAGTCTAAAACCTATGAACTAAGTATCAACTATAAATAGAATTAAACTAAACAACTATTAAACTAAGAAATAAAACTAAATGCAACGTTAAATGTGATAAAAAAAACATCAACTCTACATGATGATGGTAAAACATAAAAATAAAAATAAAAAAATAAAAAAAATAAATATTAGGGAGGCATGAAGCACTTCATTTATTTTGGCTATTTGAAAGGGGAGACTTAACGCATCGAATTGGATTAATCACCTCGTTCATATAGCCTACACATATGAAACAAAAACATCTGCTATTTTCTATAATTTAAACTTAGAAAAGTATGATCTCAAATCTGAGTTTTGAATGAACTTTATGCTAAATCCCTCATCTCAATAGGCAATGATCAAACCTACTACTCATCATGCATTGATAAAAATTATGTACAGTGTAAGCAAAAAAATAGGTTGTTACCTTGGATCGGTTGAAGCAAAGGCTAGAGGGGGTTTCCTTGGTGTTTGCTGGGATTGACCGAAGGGGAAAGAGCCTGGGAAGGTCTGTATACACCGGGAGCAATGATAGTTGCAATGGAAGGCCGTCTGAAGGAAGGCATCAAAGTGGGTGCTAATGAGCTGCTGCCAGCCGTCACCTTGGAGATTGTTGGGCTGGACCTTGCCGTGGCTGTCTTGGCTAAAGTAGCAGTGGCTACGTGAATGCTCTTGTGTAAATGACTTAGGGCTTGATAAAAATCAAGTCCTAAGTTTTTAATCATCAAATCAGCTTAATGAGAGAGGGCTAATGGCTGAGCGTGAATCCTCTTGGAGAATGGAAGGAAGATGGGTCTTAAGGTGGCTGGGCCAAGGTGGTGTTTGATGATGGAGTTGCGGGATCAATGGGCTGAAGGAGGCTGCCTTGACGTTATTAGATGTTGAAGCTTGCTGGAGGTGGAGCTTGGTGGTGGCATCAATGGCTGGAAGTTGCAGCCTAGAGGAGAGTTGCTGTGGTGGAGCTGGAACCGACTAGAGGTTGGGGATGGTTGTGCTGCAAGGGCTGCAATGAAGGTAGGCTTTTGTTTTTGCTGAAGCAAGGCTGTGCCTTGTTGTAGATAGCTATAGATGGGAGGAAGGGTTGCTGCTACACTAGCTTGTGAACCGGCTGGAGGTAGTGGAAGCCTTTGGAAGAGGTGGCAACAACGGTGGCTGCTGGAGCAAAGGTGTTGTGTGGCTGGATGTTGTGTGAGCCTTTGAAAGAGGTGGCACCGGCTGTAGCTGCTTCCAAAAGGGGTGGCTGGAGGAGCTGGAGGCTGCTGCAAGTGTATAATGGTGGTTGTGTATGATAGGAACCAAGGGAGAGAGAGAGAGTGAGAGAGAGAAAGAGGCGTGAGGTTAGAAGATGGGGCCGCCGTTCTTTTTGTTTTTGGTTTTAATAACTTAGGTCTTTGATTTGCCAAGACCTAAGTTTCTAATGATATCCAATAGCCTTGATGAAGTGGCTATACGTGAAAAAAAAATGGCTGCAGCCGTTTGGTTTTTGGAGGAAATAGAAAGGGGTAAGGAATAAAGGGGAAAGAAGGAAGGGAAGGAAAGGAAAGAAGAGGGGAAGAAGGAAAAGGAAAGAAAAGGGAAGAAAGGAGAGGGAAAGAAGAAGAAAGAGGGGGGCTGGAAAAACCATACGTGAGTGGAGAGAGAGGAAAGAAAGGAGGAAATAAAGAAAGAAAGAAAGAAAAGAAAAAGGAAGAAGAAAGAAAGAAAAGAAAGAAAGAAGGAAAGAAAAGAAAAATAAAAAAATAATAAAAAAAAGAAAATGGAGGAAGAAAGAAAGGAAATGGGCTGGATTGAGGGCTGGGGTGGTAGACCCCCTTGTGGGTCCCACCTTAAAAAAATAAAATAAGAAAATAAAATAAAAAAATAAAATAAAAAAATAAAATAAAACAAACAAAAAAAAATAAAGAAAAAGATATTTTTTTTTCTTTTCTTATAAATTAAAACAAGAAAATGCAAATGGATGGGCCATCTCAGAGTGGGTCCAAATTCCACTTTTGAAATTCATTTTGAAGATTAAAGGGGTAAAATAGTCTTTTCAAAAAAATTCCAGACGCAACGAGCTATTTTTGGCAGTTTTTGAAACGAGCTCGGATTTTGAAGTTCAATACCCCGTTGCGAAGCAAATCCAGTGTAGAATTTGAAAATTTGATTTTGAAAGAAATCCAGATTGTTTTTCTCGAGAAAATATTTCCAAACGAAATGTGCTATTTTTGGCAATTTTTGAAATGAGCTCAGATTTTGAAGTTCAATAGCTCATTGCGAAGCAAATCCAGTGTAAAATTTGAAAATTTTGTGTTTGAAATAAATCCAGATTATTTTTCTTGAGAAAATATTTCCAAATTTAGACTCCCAGGGGTAAAAATATCAATTTTGGAAACCCGGGGTTTGAAATTGATTTCTGAAAATTTTTAAAACTCAATCTGGATTAAAATTTATAAAACTAGAGTTCTGGACTTCGAAAATGGAATGAAATGTGATGAAATGCTGAGAAATGATATGAAATGATGAGAAATGACATGAAATGCTATGCGAAATGCTAACCCTGAATGAAGAATTTTGGATGTCAGACCCCGATTGACAGTTGTTCCAGTTCAAAAAGTGTTAAAATTGACAAAATTTGCAAAAATGGTTGAAGAAATGATTTTTGAGCTCTGCCAAGCTAGAGTGACACTGGAAATTAGGGTTTGAGCTGGATTAAACTGAAATGAACTAGATTGAGCTGGGTTTTAGAGTTTTAGAACTCAAATGAACTGACAATGATATTGACTCAACTGACCTTTCCGACTGAATTTTCAAGAAAAGCTGCCATTTTTTAAGAAATGATATGAAATGGTCATTGGAGCGAAGTGAATTGCGAACCTGAACTGGCTTTGAGATAAAACAAAGGTCAGTAATACTGAGATGAACTAAAATTAAGGCTCAAACACTAGCTCAACTGACTGAACTCAGCTCAATTTCAGCTGAAAGAGCTGAAATGAACTAAAATGGGCTCCTGAACACTTAGAAATGGTTTTGAACTGAAACAGAAGCACTCGAACTCCTGGTGAGCTTAAGTGAGACTCTAGGAAGTATGACTGACTATGAATGACTGACTCAGAGACAATTGGCTTGGACTTGAGTGAGAAATGAGCTCATTTCTGAAGAAATGATCCCATTTTGGCAGGAATGGTCAGAAATAGAAATGGTTTTCTCACTGTGAGCTCAGATGAGCTTGGAATGACTGATATTCTTAAATGTTATGAACTGACCAGTGAACTTTGTTGACTCCGACTGACTAGGGTTCGGGATGACCTAGGGGTAAAATGGTAATTTTCCTAATGAAATTGGGTAAAATGGTGATTTTCTGAAACTGACTCGGGGTTTGACTCCTACACTGACCTAACAGGGTTGGCACTGCACGAGGAGGATTGTTTGAGAATGGATGAGGAAAATTTGGGGTGTTTACAGATGCCCCTCTTTGCTACTAAGCCGGCTTGAAGACGAGCTTAGTGGCAAAGAAAACACACCAAATTTGGGCTATAAAAATGCCCCTGTTAGAAGGATCTGACTGGGTATGAAGAAATTAGCCCCGATGAAAATGGTAGATATGAAATGGAGAATGAAGAAGAAAAATTTACTTCAAAAGAAGTGATATTCAGGTTTTGCCTTTAACCTGGATGGGACGGGAAATACTTTGCATATAAACGAAGCTTAGGTTTGACCCTTAACCTGACCGGGAAATGAAATACCTCATCAAAATGAGGCTCAGGTTTAACTCTTAACCTGATCGGGAAATGAAATACCTCATCAAAGGAGGCTCAGGTTTAACCCTTAACCTGATCGGGAAATGAAATACCTCATCAAAGGAGGCTCAGGTTTGTACCCTTATCCTGATTGGGCAGAAAATGAAATACCTCATCAAAGGAGGCTCAAGTTTGTACCCTTATCCTGATTGGGCAGAAAATGAAATACCCCATCAAAGGAGGCTCAAGTTTGTACCCTTATCCTGATTAGGCAGAAAATGAAATACCCCATCAAAGGAGGCTCAGGCTTGTACCCTTATCCTGATTGGGCAGAAAATGAAATACCTCATCAAAGGAGGCTCAGGTTTGTACCCTTATCCTGATTGGGCGGAAAATGAAATACCTCATCAAAGGAGGCTCAGGTTTGTACCCTTATCCTGATTGGGCGGAAAATGAAATACCTCATCAAAGGAGGCTCAGGTTTGTACCCTTATCCTGATTGGGCGGAAAATGAAGAATGAAATCCTCGAAGGAAGAAACCATGATGGAACCTTCGGATCTCCGCACAATGAATCTGACAGGGGTTTTGCAAAAGGAAGGAAAATGGGGTCCCTAAAGCTTGAAAAGGGGTTTGATTTTGGGCGCCTCATTGCTGAGACTAAATAACTTTTGAAATTGTTGACCTTTTGCGAGAAAATGATTGGTGGCTTAACCTCAAGCCAAAATTGGACTGTCTATGGTGGGACAGTGGGGACACAGGGAAGTGTGCGAATCTGAGAGCCCATGCGCTCAGATTATATCAACAGAAGGGAAGGAATCTTGAAAACTCCCGTTATCAAGTCCTTAAAAGGGATAACAACTGATGTCAGGATGCGCCAAAGATGAACCTCAAGCTCTCGCTTCATGTCAGAATGACTAAAAAATATTGTCAAAATGTTGAAAAATTGTTGTCGATTCAAAATAATTGGCAATGATGCACATTGGTGCAAAAATATTTCCTCTTTTCTACCTGAAGTATTACCTTCGACTGGGCTTAACTTCGTAGAATCAAGATTCGAATTCAAATTTCTTGCAATTGACTTTCTTTCGAGGCTATCAATTTCCTTGATATGAATAGAAAAGAGAGTATTCTTGATATTGTGAAAGCAATTGGTGAAGGAATATTGATAATAGAATTTCACAAATTTTAAAAAAGATTCTTGACAGATTCGGCAGTCTGATATCCTGGGATTCTTTTCTCATGATGATCTTTCTGCCCACTTTTTTTTCTTTTTTTGGCAGAATTAGAGCTCGCTTAGGTTTTTGGGGATTTTATTACATCATCCTTCATTTTGGAGATGTCCTGACTTTTCTCTCTTTTTTTTTTGGAAGGGTACGTCACAAACTCCTTCATCTTGGAGATGTTCTGATCCTTCTTTTTCTCTCAGGGATTATATCGACGGCTATTGGCTCATTGGTTGGAAATCTCTTGACGATAGCGGAAATTAAATATCTTTTAGGGTTTGTCGGGAAACTCATCGCAGTCGCCTTCATCTTGACGGTGTCTGACCTTTCCCTGGAAGGATCCGTCACAAACTCCGTCATCTTAGAGATGATTCAAATCTTCTTTGGCCCCGGGGGTCTACTCGCTTAATTCGCCTTCATCTTGACGACAATTGAGAGATCCCTTTTGCAGATATTTAATTGCAGCTTAGGTGATTGAGGAGATATAGGGATTTAATGGATTTTTCTATATCACCCAGGATATTTCGACTGCTTTATTTTCCAAGAATGATCTTTAAAAATGTGCCATCGACTGCGATCAATACCGATCACTTATGGCTTTACAACAACATTGAATTTCTTTTGCTGGCCATATCGAGGATTTATTCTTCATCCTTTTGGTCGGCCAATAGAAAGATTTTGAATTTTAAATATTTTTTCACGAAAGCTTTGTCCTTTCGGAAGTAATACTGAAGGTATTCTGAGGTAATGTTTTTTGTGTAATAAAGATTTTGAAATCAACAAATATTTAATGACAAATTGGCAAATTTTTCTTGAAATCCTTTGTGGAAGCGAGTATTTGAAGCACAACTCAACACATCCATGACTAAACTGAATCCTGAAAATACTTTAGTAAGAGATCAACTTGAAAGTTAAGTTTTGTTTTGATTTACCAGCTCAAAAGCAGTTTTTTTTTTGTTTTACCAGCTCAAAAGCAGGATTTGGTTTGACCGACCAGCTCGAAAGCAGAATTTAATGACCGACCAGCTCGAAAGCAGGATTTGTTTTGATTTACCAGCTCGAAAGCAGGATTTGGTTTGATCGACCAGCTCGAAAGCAGGATTTATTGACCGACCGGCTCGAAAGCAGGATTTGTTGAACTACCAGCTCGAAAGCAGGATTTGTTGAACTACCAGCTCGAAAGCAGGATTTGTTGAACTACCAGCTCGAAAGCAGGATTTGTTGACCGACCAGCTCTAAAGCAGGATTTGTTGACCGACCAGCTCGAAAGCAGGATTTGTTGAACTACCAGCTCGAAAGTAGGAATTGTTGAACTACCAGCTCGAAAGCAGGATTTGTTGACCGACCAACTCGAAAGCAGGATTTGTTGACCGACCAGCTCGAAAGCAGGATTTGTTGAACTACCAGCTCGAAAGCAGGATTTGTTGACCGACCAACTCGAAAGCAGGATTTGTTGACCGCCCAGCTCGAAAGCAGGATTTGTTGACCGACCAGCTCGAAAGCAGGATTTGTTGACCGACCAGCTAGAAAGCAGGATTTGTTGACCGACCAGCTCGAAAGCAGGATTTGGTTTGACCTACCAGCTCGAAAGCAGGATTTGATGACCGACCAGCTCGAAAGCAGGATTTGTTTTGATTTACCAGCTCGAAAGCAGAATTTGGTTTGACCGACCAGCTCGAAAGCAAGATTTGTTGACCGACCAGCTCGAAAGCAGGATTTGTTGACCGACCAGCTCAAAAGCAGGATTTTGTTGATTTAAAAATGATTGACATTAATGAAATTGTAACCCGAAGGCTTGGAAAGTGATAGATATTGACAAAGTTGTAAACTGAAGGCAGGAGAATGATAAATGTTGGTAAGATCGTAACCCGAAGGCTTGAATTGAGAATCTGATAGAGTGGACGGCCCAGAGGCCTGATTGATCAAATTGGATGACCCGAAGGTCGAAATTGGGAGTCGAATGACACAAGGGGTCGAAATGGGAAATCAAAGGTTGAGATTGAAGGATTGAATAACCCGAAGGTCAAAATTGAGGATTTGAATAACCCGAAGGTCAAAATTAGAAATCTAGTGACCCGAAGGTTGAAATAGAGAATTGGGTGACCCGGAGGTCGAAATTAGAAATTGGATGACCCGAAGGTCGAAATAGAGAATTGGGTGACCCGGACATCGAAATTAGAAATTTGAAAATTAGAAATTGGATGACCCGAAGGTCGAAATTGACATAATTGATATTGAACTTGAGTTCTGATGAAAGGTCAACGTGAAGATTGCACCTAAGAGATCGAATAGTGTGACCAATGGGCAAGACACCAACACGAGTGTTAGATTTTTAAAGGGTACCAGTACAAGCACTGGATTTTAAAAACGCACCAGTACAAGCATTATGTTTTGAAAGATTACCAGTACGAATACTGGGTTTTGGAAGATTACCAGTACGAGCACTGGATTTTGGGAGATTACCAATACGAGCACTGGATTTTGAGAGATTACCAATACGAGCACTGGACTTTAAATGGTTACCGACTGACGATGACTTGAACGCTTTGCCGAGGTCTCAGTATTTATCCCTTATCCTGAATGGGTAGTTCAGGTTTATCCCTTAACCTGAAGGAGAAACTCAGGTTTATCCCTTAACCTGAAGGGGAAACTCGATGCAAATGCAAATTGATGCAGATGAATGCGAATGTATGCAAATGAATGCGAAATGATGCACATGCATGCAAAATGAGAGATTTGTTTGATCCTGCCTGCATACAAGATGTTTTGAAAACAATTTTCAAAATAATGACCGAGTGTAACTGGGAAAGAAGAATTTGACCATTATTGAAGAAAATATATTGAGGAATTACAATGGATGGAATAGAGAATTTAAGTATAGAAAATTTTCAAATGTTGAGCATTGATGGGGCCTGATAATTCCACTCCGTCGGCATTGATGAGCCGATATGAGTTATGATGTAATGCCTCTTTGACAACATAGGGACCTTCCCAATTCGGCAACCATTTGTCACCCAGACGGTGCTTGAGATAGGCCGTTGATCTGAGCACTAGATCATTGACTCAAGATTTCCTTTGAATGACAAATTTTGCATATTGTCTGGCTATCCTCTGACGATATGATTTGAGCGTGCTCTGCTGCCTTGAGTCTTCTTTCATTGAGCAAATCAAGTTGTACCAGTCGCTGCTACTGATACTGATCAAGCGATAACTCCAGTAGTGATGTGAACTTCAAGGCAGGTTTTGAACATGTAGAGGCAATACTACTTCAGTTCTGTAGACAAGTTCTGACAAAGTAGCATTAATTGGAGTTCGAATGGTGGTTCTATATGAAATTCCACTAGAGGGGGGGTGAATAGTGAAATATGATAATGATCGATAAAATAAAATAATTAAGCAATAAGGCACAACACATAAAACACAGAAGTTATACTGGTTCGGTCAATATCCAGACCTACATCCAGTCCCCAAGCAAACCACTTGAGATTCCACTATAACATCCGAGTTACCGGATAAATAGTACAACACCCTCTTCCAAAGAGGTCTTCTTCTCTCAACAGAGAAGGGGCACACCCTCTTCCCAAGAGGTCTTTTTCTCTCAACAGAGAAGGGCAACACCCTCTTTCACAGAGGTCTACTTCTTTAAACAAAGAAGGAATACAGTGAATAACAGAGTTACAATACTTCCTATAGAACCTTCAGAATGATATGAATGCACGAATGAAGGATTCTAAGAATGTTCTGTTTGTCACTCAGAGGATACTCTTTGTCAAAGAGCTGGACTTGACTTTTTCTCTTTTCTTTCTTTTCTTTTTCTCTTTCTTTTTCAAGGCTCTCTTTTCAAATAATGAATAGAATTTTTCAAGTTGTAAGCTCACACGTCTATTCCATTCCATTGTCTGAATAGTTTATTTGTGTGTGTTTATATAGCTTATAAAAAGTAGTCGTTACATTTTGGGATTGTAACTTTTTGAAATGTGAAATGTTATGTCATTTCAAAAATATCTTTTAGAGAAGATCGAGAATGCCTTTTTCCATAAGAGTAAAATAGAGGGTACACTAGTCGTTGTATTGTTTTAGGTAATACATATTTTATGTAAAAAGTCCATTTCCTACAATGGTACATTGAACGTTGGGTTGTAGTTTTGTCTTTATTCTAATTAATGATTTGAGGTACATTAGTACTTCTTTGCTTTAAATGAGTGTAAGTACTATGAGTGTTTTGAGATATTTATTTGTACATAGTCATGTCAAGTGTTTTCTTTATGTTGTGTTTTTCAAAGTCTCCAGAGAGAATAAGGACCAAAAGAAGGTCGACATTCTTTGAGAAGGATATTTAACAAGGATTTGTTACAGAAGGCATTTAATGCTTTGTAGAGAGAATGATGACTTCAAGTAAGTCGACATTCTATGGTTATGAAAAAGGTAACTAGAGAGAATGATGACTTCAAGTAAGTCGATATTCTATGGTTATACTAAAAGGTAACTAGAGAGAATGATGACTTCAAGTAAGTCGATATTCTATGGTTATACTAAAAGGTAACTAGAGTCCTTTTAAAAACATATTTTATTTGTTTTTCTCATGTGTAGCCGATTTATGTTTTTGTCTTCTTCTTGTATTAAGAAACATTTCATTAAAGAAGATAACTAAAGTCTTTTCAAAAACATATTTTATTTGTTTTCTCCATGTAGTCGATGTTATGTTTTTGTCTTTTTCCTACATTCCTTTTTTTCATGTTGTCTTGTATATAGTGTAAGGTACAATGACAAAATGTCTTTTTCATAAAAGGTTGTAAGAAGGTACAATTATTATATGACAAAATATCTTTTTCATAAAAGGTTGTAAGAAGGTACACTTATTGGTTTTCAAAAAGGAGCTTTTTGAAACTATCGTATACTTTTATGATATAGTGTTTATGAATGAGTATGTAATATGCAATATGCAAGTTCCTGAAGGTTCTGTTACATATGACTCTAAAGAAGAAAAAATCTTCATCTTGAGGTAGCCGATCTCTTCATTTGAACTTTAGGAAAGCATGGCTCATCAAGCTTTTTCTTCAAGGAGTATGATTGCACCAGTTGTACTTGAACATGAAGTCTATCCTTATTGGGTGAGATATCCTTGCATCAAATACTCGTTAGATTTATGGCAAAACATATTCAGTCATAATATAACATTATTTCAAGAGAACATATTATCATATCATATAAAATCAAATGAGACAGTGTATCATATTATGTGACATCAAAACCGAGTTTCTCAACATTCTCCCCCTTTTTGATGATGACAAAATATGCTCCCCCTATCAAAAAGACATTATGCATAGAAATAATAATATGATAAAAAAGTGAAATAATGTTTAAAGAGAGAATATTTCTCCAATAATGGAGACAGGTTTTCTCCCCCTTTGTCATGGACAAAAACGTGGGATCAGAGTAAAAAAAAAAAAATTATTACAGACCAAATATAAAAGTAATTTAAAAGTTATTACAGACCAAATATATAAAAAAAATGAGTCTATCTCGAAGGTGGAGAAGGTGAAGGTGGTCGGTTGGCGCGATTCCGCTTGCGAGTCTGCTGCAACAGGGCTTGATTACGAAGGATTCGATCCTGAGTTTGCTCGATATCCATCATAGCAGAAAAGTAATTGAAGGAGGACATTGGATCGGCTTCATCAGAGCCGGGCATGTGCAGGGACCTTAGATTGAAGGTGGTGCCATCGAGGACGTGAGAGGGATAAAGGATGACTTCGTTGTGAAGTGGTACTTGGAAGTATTTGAGAATGGGAGTTATAAAACACCCAAAAAGAAGAGGCTCAAATTTCTGATAACGAATAAAGAGGTCGAAAATAATGGATGACCAATTTATCGGAAGAGAAGAAAGGATTGCGTAGATAAGAAGAGAGATTTTTCGAGGAACTAATCCCTGGCGGGGACGCTTGGGATAGATGTTGTGGAGAAGAATCTGGGCAAGTAGCTGAGCATGAGGTTGAAGATTCCTCATGTGCCACGGAAGGTGGTAGCAGTTGGTGCAGAGAAGAATTTTTCGAAGTACCGATCGGTCGATTGGTACTATGGTGTTAAGGTCGGTACCGGTGGAAGGTAGGTTTAGAATTCTTCCTAGGTCGGAAGCATAAAAAATCATCAGCTGTCCTCGGACTTTGCTGGTGATTGAGGTTTGTTCATGATCAGAAGAGAAGTTAGTATAAAACAGTCGGACTAGTTCGGGATAATAGACAGCTGGAGATGAAGATCCTATGAGAGGTTTGAGTTCAGGGAGATAGGTGTCTAAGTCGAAGAACATGAAGTCGTCAAAGTTGATCAATTTTCCTTCATGAATGGGGCGAGAGCAGAGTGAGTTGTAGTTGTGAAACAAATCAGGATACCTTAGATCGACGGAGGTGATTGCATTGGTAGAGGAGGAAGCCATTATCGAATGTCTTGAAAATAAAGCACTAGGAGAGAAAGGAGCTTGAACCGAGAGAAAGTTTGTAGAAGGATAGAAAAGTTCGAATGAAATGGTAAGAGATGAACCAATTGATTAAATAGAAAGAAGAAAATAATTGTTGATATGAAATGAATGACATTGGAAGTGAGTAATTTTTAGATTTTAGTCAAATAAGGAAATCCGTGAGTAGTAAGGTAAGAGACTTGTGAATGATAAATCAAATCAATGTTTTGAGGATAGTGTATTATATTAGATTGAGGAGGACATAGTATTGAAATATATAGATTTTACTATGGGTGAGTTTATCGACTAGTGAGAGAAACCATTAATAGAGTATGGGGTGTCATGTTGAAAAAAAAAAAAGATTGATCTTGAAAATAATGGCTTAATAAAACAAGCAAATTTTTACTATATGTGGAGGGATTTTACATACGTGAATAAAAAGATGATATGGATATGTAGAGAGGAGAGAAAGGTGATAAAGGACAACATTTACTTAATTAAGATATGACATAAAGTAGAGGTAGAATAAATAAAGGTTGGCTTGGAGACAAGATTTTAATGATTCTCGATTTTAGTGAGATATACAATAAGAGAGAGGCAAGGTCACGGATGGAAAGAAAAGTCATGATTGCTTATAGAAATAGTTTTTATGGAAATAGGTCATAGGGTGATCATGTGATGTGTACTTTGAAAGATATGACATTTTAAAGAAAAGAGTGCCAAAAAAAATGTTTCATGATTAATGTGTTTTCATATTTGCAATTTTTATGAGTATACGTAGATATGAGAAGGACACATTTGGACTTTGACTAGTTGTAAAAAAGATGATGAGACAAAAAGAAGGAGTCAAAAGTATATAAGAATTGATAAATGATAGATTAACAATAAGAATAGACATGGAGGAGTCAGATTCAAAAAAAATATAATAATAAAAATGTATTTGAGAGATGAAATGAGGAGACAAGAAAATATTTATGAGTGAAGAGTAATAATTGTGAGTTGTCATAGAGAGAAATGAGATGACACATATGGATTTTTGTGTAGGATAAAGAAGTAATAAAAAAAACATGATTGATGAAAGACATAATGTTATGATTGATATGAATTATTGTTTATATTCTTAAGGAAGCTCGATTTGAGGAAGTTCATAGTTATTAGAGAATAAGGTTAAGTTTTAAACATAAATTGACAAGAATGGAAACTCAATTTGTATATGAGAGAGATGATAATAGATAGTTTGTCGGGCTATGATATAACAAATGATATAGTAAAAACAATTTACGTGAGAATATAGCAACTAGATCTTTTAGAAAAAGGTAAAAAGGACCAAAAAGAGTTATTCGTTTCTAACTAATGAAAAGTATGAGTTCTCATAAACTAGGTAGAGAGGTGAAACACTTTATCGTAAGAAAAGTTTTCATAAAAGGACAAAAATAATAAAGGAGTTGAGTGATGTGAACATTGTTATGATAGCTTTTTAATATAATTAGTTTTTATGGATATGAGAGAAAGGAGATAGGACAAAGAGTCATAATGGATGTGTACTTGAAGGATGACAAGTTGAAAGACATAAAGAATGTGTCTTATAAGAATACGTGAATATGGAAACTTAGTTTGATTAACTAAAAATCGATAAGAAGGAAAGCAATTTAAAATAAGATTTAAACAAGACTTATAAGAAGTATTACAATAAGTGTGATTAATTTATAAGTCACTTAGTTTGCATATTCCTAGTTCTCTTCTAATTCGTGTGAAGTCTTCATGTTTTAATGGTTTAGTGAATATGTCTGCTAACTGTTGATTAGTGGGTATGAATTCTAGTTTAATTATGTTGTTTAAGACTTGTTCTCTTAAGAAGTGGTGTCTTATTTGAATGTGCTTAGTTCGTGAGTGTAAAATAGGATTCTTAGATAGGTTTATAGCACTTGTATTATCACAGAAAATAGTTGTATTTTCAAAATTTAAATCAAAATCTTTTAAAGTTTGTTTCATCCAGATGACTTGAGTACAAGCTAGGCTAGCAGCAATGTATTCGGCTTCAGTAGTTGATAATGATACACAGTTTTGTTTCTTACTGAACCATGATACTAGTGAATGCCCTAGCATGTGACATGTTCCACTTGTGCTTTTTCTGTCAGATTTACTTCCAGCAAAGTCAGCATCGCTGTATGAGATTAGATCAAATGTAGAGGATTTTGAATAGAATAATCCAAAATCAACTGTGTCTTTTAAATATCTCATTATTCTTTTTACAGCTTTAAAATGTGATTCTTTTGGATTTGACTGAAATCTAGCACACAAGCAAACACTAAACATTATATCTGGACGGCTAGCAGTTAAATAAAGAAGTGATCCTATCATACCTCGATATACCTTTATATCAACAGACTTACCATCTTCATCTTTGTCCAACACAGTAGTAGTGCTCATAAGAGTAGATTTTGAAGCAGTTGAGTTCATGTTGAACCTCTTCAGAAGTTCACAAGCATACTTAGATTGGTTGATGAAAACTCCATCCTTGGTTTGCTTAATATGCAGTCCAAGAAAGTAGGTGAGTTCTCCCATCATACTCATTTCGAATTCCTTCTGCATGGACTTAGGAAAATGTTCACAGAGAGTGCTGTTAGAAGATCCAAAGATGATGTCGTCGACATAAATTTGAACAATTAGGGTATGATTATTCACTACTTTGACAAATAGTGTAGAATCTGCTTTGCCAACAGAAAAACCAGTTTTTAATAAAAAGGTTTTAAGTCTTTCGTACCAAGCACGAGGTGCTTGTTTTAAACCATACAAAGCACGTTTGAGTTTAAAAACATGATCTGGGTATTGTTCATTTTCAAATCCTGGAGGTTGTTTTACATAGACTTCTTCATTTATAAAACCATTTAAGAAAGCACTTTTAACATCTATTTGAAATAATTTGAAATCCATATAGCTTGCATATGCTAAGAGCATTCTATTCTAATAGATTCAAGTCTAGCAACAGGAGCAAATGTTTCATCAAAGTCAATACCTTCCTCCTGGTTGTATCCTTGAGCTACTAGTCTGGCCTTGTTTCTTATAACATTACCTGTTTCGTCTAGCTTGTTTCTGAAGATCCATCTTGTCCCAATGATTGGATGATCCTTTGGTCTAGGTACAAGATCCCAAACGTCATTTCTTTGGAATTGATTCAGTTCTTCAGTCATGGCTAGCATCAAGAACTCATCAATGATGGCTTCATCAATCTTCTTTGGTTCAAGTTGAGAAATGAATGTCATGTTTGCAATCCGTTCTAGCTGAGCTCTAGTTTGAACCCCCTTTGTTAGTTCTCCCAAAATCTGCTTTTAAGGATGATCTTTGATATCAACAAAGGTTCTTTGGTGATCATCTTCATTAGACTTAGCTGTGTTATCTAAAAATAAATTTGTACTTTCAACATCATCATCATTAGTTTGTATATGAACAGATTGATCAATAGATTCACAAAAACTAACATGCATAGATTCTTCAATAGTATTATGACTCTTATTGAAAACTATGTATGCTTTACTATGACTTGAATATCCTAAGAATATGCCTTCAATAGATTTAGCATCAAACTTATCCAGGCTATCTTTTGTGTTTAGGATAAAGCATTTACATCCAAAGACTTTGAAGTAGTCTATTCTTGGAGTTCTGTCATAGAATAGTTCATAGGGAGTTTTATTTAATAAGGGTCTAATGAGAACTCTATTTGTTATGTAGCATGCAGTATTAACAGCTTCTGCCCAAAAAGATTTTGCAAGATTATTGTGTTGGAGCATAGTCCTGGCAGATTCTTGAAGGGTTCTATTCTTTCTTTCTACTACACCATTTTGAGGTGCAGCTCTAGGAAAGGCAAAGTTATGAGAAATACCATGCAAGTTACAAAAATTTTCAAAGAGTTCATTTTCAAATTCTCCTCCATGGTCACTACGGATTTTAACAATAGAACACGATTTTTCGTTTTGTAATTTTGTACATAAGATTTCAAACTGACAAAACGTGTCACTTTTGTTTTTCAAAAATATTACCCAAGTAAACATTGAGTAATCATCTACAATGACAAAAGCATATCTATTATGATTAAGGCTAGCTACCCTAGAAGGACCAAAAAGGTCCAGATGGAGAAGCTCTAAAGGTCTTTTACTTGAAATGACATTTTTTGATTTGAAAGAAGATTTTGACAATTTTCCTAATTGACATGCATCACAAAAATAATCTTTTTTAAAAGATATGTTGGGTAACCCACGTACTAACTTATCTTTAGCTAGTTTAGAAATGTATTTATAATTGACATGGCCCATTCTCATGTGCCATAGATGTTGAGTGTCATTATTAGCTATGAGGCAATGTTCTGTGATGTTTTCTAGGTACAGTTCATATATATTATTTTTTCTTATACCTTTTAAGATGATGTTTTCATTGGTGTCAGCTATGAGGCATGCATCATGATTAAAGCTAACATTATAACCTATGTCACACATTTGACTAATACTTAGTAGGTTATGTTTTAAGCCTTTAACAAGGAGAACGTCTTTGATAAGAGGTTTGTCTATGTTACCAATATTTCCAATACCAATTATCAAACCTTTGTTGTTGTCTCCAAAGGTGACGGTTCCTCCTTCTTTATGATGAAGAACAACAAAAAGGTCTGGATGTCCTGTCATGTGCTTTGAACATCCACTATCTAGTATCCATCTGTTCTTCTTCTTTGGAGCCTGCAAAACATTAAGTAAATCTCCTTTTTGGTACCCAATCGGGTCCTTTTTTGTTAGACTTTGGAACCCATATCCATTTGGATTTGGGTTTGTCTATCTCTTTAGAGGAGTTAAAAAGATTATCATTATAATACTCCTTATTTGGTTCAGATGAACTTTTCACAAACGTGGTCTTTTGATTTATACAAGAAGGTTTTTTGAAATGAGAATAGCCAATACCATTCTTGTAAAAGGAGACCTTCTGAGAGGATAAGAGTTTATCCAAGTTCTCTTTACTTTTAGTAAACTTGAAAACCGTTTTCATGAGGTTCTCAGTTTTACCTTTTAGCTCTGAAATTTCTACTTGCATATCTCTAGTTTTGGAGCTAGTAGAATAAATTTCAGACATAAGCAAAAGATTTTTCTTTTTCAACTCAGAATTTTCACTGCTGAGTTTTTCATTCTCTTGAGAAAGCTTTAAATTTTCAGATTTTAAAACTTTATTTTTGAAACTCAATTTTCTAGATTCTTCAAATAGTTCTTGAAAAGCATCTAGAAGTTCTTCAAAGGAAAAATCAGAGATTTCACTTACCGAACTTTCGTTTGCCATGAAGCACATATTTGCAGTTTCGGCTTCATCATCACTTGACTCTTCACTAGTGGATGGTTCTGAATCATCCCATTGAGCATGCAGAGCCTTTTTCTTGAAGAACCTCTTCTTTGGTTCCTCAGTTCTGGACTTTCTTTTGAGAAGGGGACAATCACGTTTTAAGTGGCCTGGCTTATTACACTGAAAGCACATGGGATCTTTTTTAAGATCTTTTCTTTCCTTGTGCCTGTTTGGAAGCCGGTTCCTTCTCATGAAATGCTAGAATTTTCTGGTAAGTAGCGCAATTTCTGATTCTTTATCTGAGTCTTCATTCTCAGATAGGGCTGGGAAAGCTAGAGTTTTCTTTACTGGTTGCTCTTCTTCCCTTCTTTCTTTCATGTGGACTTTATAGGCCATAAGATTGCCTATTAAGTCGTCCAATGTAAGTTTAGATAAATCTTGAGCTTCTTCAATAGCAGTAGTCTTTTTCTCCCAATCAGTTGTGAGAGATCTCAAGATTTTCTTCACCTTTTCAGTCTGGGAATATGTTACACCCAGAGATTTCAGATCATTGGTGATGTTGGTGAATCTGGTAAACATCTCTGTGATGGGTTCATCTTTGTTCATTTTGAACAACTCATATTTTCTAACAAGAGATGATATTTTGGCTTCTTTTACTTTGTTGGTTCCTTCATGAATAACCTCCAAAGAATGCCAAATGTCATATGCAGATTCACATATAGATATTTTGTTGAATTCATTCTGATCAATGGCACAATATAAGGCATTCATAGCCTTTGCATTTAGGTTTGCCATTTTCTTTTTTTCATCAGACCATAAGTTATAGTCTGTGGATGGAGATGTGTATGGATGCTCAATAATTTTCCATACAACAAAGTCTATGGATTTGAGAAAGATAGCCATTCTGCACTTCCAATATCCATAGTTGGAGCCATTAAAGAAAGGAGGATGAGATGCGTGTTGACCTTCAATATCACGAGCATAAGAGGTAGATGCCATTTGTGCTGGAAGACTTGTTACGTCGAAACCAGCAAACCTGCTCTGATACCAAATGAAATTCCACTAGAGGGGGGGTGAATAGTGAAATATGATAATGATCGATAAACTAAAATAATTAAGCAATAAGGCACAACACATAAAACACAGAAGTTAAACTGGTTCGGTCAATATCCAGACCTACATCCAGTCCCCAAGCAAACCACTTGAGATTCCACTATAACATCCGAGTTACCGGATAAATAGTACAACACCCTCTTCCCAAGAGGTCTTCTTCTCTCAACAGAGAAGGGGCACACCCTCTTCCCAAGAGGTCTTCTTCTCTCAACAGAGAAGGGCAACACCCTCTTTCACAGAGGTCTACTTCTTTAAACAAAGAAGGAATACAGTGAATAACAGAGTTACAATACTTCCTATAGAACCTTCAGAATGATATGAATGCACGAATGAAGGATTCTAAGAATGTTCTGTTTGTCACTCAGAGGATACTCTTTGTCAAAGAGCTGGACTTGACTTTTTCTCTTTTCTTCCTTTTTCTTTTTCTCTTTCTTTTTCAAGGCTCTCTTTTCAAATCACGAATAGAAATTTTTCTCTTTGTAAGCTCACACGTCTATTTCATTCCATTGTCTGAATAGTTTATTTGTGTGTGTTTATATAGCTTATAAAAAGTAGTCGTTACATTTTGGGATTGTAACTTTTTGAAATGTGAAATGTTATGTCATTTCAAAAATATCTTTTAGAGAAGATCGAGAATGCCTTTTTCCATAAGAGTAAAATAGAGGGTACACTAGTCGTTGTATTGTTTTAGGTAATACATATTTTATGTAAAAAGTCCATTTCCTACAATGGTACATTGAACGTTGGGTTGTAGTTTTGTCTTTATTCTAATTAATGATTTGAGGTACATTAGTACTTCTTTGCTTTAAATGAGTGTAAGTACTATGAGTGTTTTGAGATATTTATTTGTACATAGTCATGTCAAGTGTTTTCTTTATGTTGTGTTTTTCAAAGTCTCCAGAGAGAATAAGGACCAAAAGAAGGTCGACATTCTTTGAGAAGGATATTTAACAAGGATTTGTTACAGAAGGCATTTAATGCTTTGTAGAGAGAATGATGACTTCAAGTAAGTCGACATTCTATGGTTATGAAAAAGGTAACTAGAGAGAATGATGACTTCAAGTAAGTCGATATTCTATGGTTATACTAAAAGGTAACTAGAGAGAATGATGACTTCAAGTAAGTCGATATTCTATGGTTATACTAAAAGGTAACTAGAGTCCTTTTAAAAACATATTTTATTTGTTTTTCTCATGTGTAGCCGATTTATGTTTTTGTCTTCTTCTTGTATTAAGAAACATTTCATTAAAGAAGATAACTAAAGTCTTTTCAAAAACATATTTTATTTGTTTTCTCCATGTAGTCGATGTTATGTTTTTATCTTTTTCCTATATTCCTTTTTTTTATGTTGTCTTGTATATAGTGTAAGGTACAATGACAAAATGTCTTTTTCATAAAAGGTTGTAAGAAGGTACAATTATTATATGACAAAATATCTTTTTCATAAAAGGTTGTAAGAAGGTACACTTATTGGTTTTCAAAAAGGAGCTTTTTTAAACTATCGTATACTTTTATGATATAGTGTTTATGAATGAGTATGTAATATGCAATATGCAAGTTCCTGAAGGTTCTGTTAAATATGACTCTAAAGAAGAAAAAATCTTCATCTTGAGGTAGCCGATCTCTTGATTTGAACTTTAGGAAAGCATGGCTCATCAAGCTTTTTCTTCAAGGAGTATGATTGCACCAGTTGTACTTGAACAGGAAGTCTCCATCCTTATTGGGTGAGATATCCTTGCATCAAATACTCGTTAGATTTATGGCAAAACATATTCAGTCATAATATAACATTATTTTAAGAGAACATATTATCATATCATATAAAATCAAATGAGACAGTGTATCATATTATGTGACATCAAAACCGAGTTTCTCAACACTATATGCTCACAATGCATCATGGATCTTCTCATGCCAGTCACGACCTATTTTCAAAGTTCGCTCCAAGATTCTAATAAGAATTTTATTGGTGGCCTCTGCCTGACCATTTCCTTGAGGATAATAAGGAGCGGAGAAATGTTGGTAAATTTTGAACTTCGAACAAAAAGTTCTCATTTTCTCATTCTTGAAATGATTGCCGTTATCTGACACAATATCATGCGGTATGCCAAAACGACATAGGATATTTGTGTGGATGAACGAGACCACATGTCGACCTTCTACTATGCGTAGAGTGATAGCTTCGACCCGTTTAGTAAAATATTCTGTTGCGGCAAGAAAATATTTGTAGCTGTTTGAAGCAGAAGTGATGGGGCCCACAACATCAAAGATCCACATAGAAAACGGCCATGGAGAGATAACAGATTGCAAATATGTTGCTGACGCATGAACGAAAGGTACATGTATCTGGAATAGAGCACACTTCTTCACAAAATGGTAGCAATCTTGTTGCATAGTTCTCTAGTAATATCCTGCTCGGATGATTTGTTTGACAAGAGTTTGGTAGCCGATGTGACTACTGCAAATGCCTTCGTGTACCTCCTGCACAACTTCTTTGGCTTCATCTTCGTCTAGGCATTTGGAATATTCAGAACAGTGATATTCTGAGAGGAAACAAATGTTTTCTCCTTGATGGGAGCCTTTTTGAAATTGTCATCAGCTTGCTCAGACATCATCCTAATCATCATTTTTTTGAACATCTGATATGTAACAGGATCAATGTCATCCCTATCATTTAGACTCTGTCTTCTGGCAGATCTTGGAGAATCCATTTCTTCTTGCTTGCTTCTAAAATCACTGATGCCCTGATACAGTGGTGTCTTCTTGCTTGATCTGATCTGAACCACTTGGGAATACCGATGCTCTCTGCAGAATGGATGATTAAATTTCGATGATAAAGATTTAGGATAGAAATGAATATAGAAAAAATATTTGATGAGAATTTGATAGACAATTGGAAGAACATCCCATTACTAGGGATTGGGTCACCGCTGGAGTCACGACAATTGTGTTGTCATTCTTTGAGAGGATAACGAATAACTGCAAATATGCCTTGTCACCTAAGCGAGGTTGTTAAACCATGAAAATTGAAGGATTTTTTTATTGAAGAAAAATTTTGATTGCATCAATAGTAGACTTGAGAAAAAGGGGGCATATAGACAGTTTGCCACCACTCTTAACGATCAGCAGAGACACGAGGACTGGAGAAAAGAGTGAGAATGACGAAAGAATCTCAGTCATATCTGGCAGAATGGTATGTTCCAGACCACTGCGTTGATGTAAGGTTGAACTCTGGCATGACTCCTGATAGCAGCCGCATCTCTATGTGCTTTTGTCTCTGAGAAAACTGTCGAACACACCGCTCTGGATGATAGTAGGCGCAGAAGAATGGACCAAGCAGCTTGAATCCCTTGTCATATGCATAGGTGCATCTGGGAGGCGATAATTCTCGATCAAAATAGTCCCACACCTCTTCTTCTTTCTGCAGATAATCGATCATGAATCGGTACCGCACAACTATAATAAGTTCTTTGCCATTGTATCTGAACGAACTAGCTCTGGTCGGTACATGCTGAAGGAACCAAGACTGAAGAGCATAAGTATATCCCTCGACTAAGATGGACTCTCCAAGTGTGAAGCGGGTCAGTCCTCTGTATAGAAAAGCAAGTGCGGCCATGGCTATCGAAAGACGGTTGGTCTGTCGACTTCCCCATCTCCTCAGAAGCTGAACTATTCTGACATCCACATAGTTCTGTCCGTCTGGAAAGAAAGCAAGTCCCACAGTGCACAAAACCATCACATGCTGAATTCTTTCTCAAACTTTTCTGGATAATGAGCTGACTTCTGCAAATGCCCCATATTGTCGGTAGATCTCGATCAGTTTCACATAGTCATTTCCATTTTCATCAATCAGTGGCCAAGACTTGCGTCCTGTCATGCGAGCTACAACATCTTTAGGGTCCAGACCCTTGACAATGATCAAAAAAATTGCTGCTCCAATGGATCTCCAGGCTGACCGGTTGGCTCGGGCAGTCCCATAATCTCTGAAAATTCGTCCATCAACAGGGTCATCTCGTCCCATGGGAACCAGAACGTGCAAGTGCGCGGATTCCACCGCTCTGCCAGTGCATGAATCAGATTGTCGTTGACTATCAACTTTCCCACTACAGATGCCCAATTCCAACCCGCAATCGCTCAAGTGGTCCGGAAACATACGAGAGAAGTTTTTGAACCAGACATAGTACCATCGGGGGAAGAAGGGTCCGGTGCTAAGAGATCGATGCTCAGGAAGACTTTGTCGCACCTCGTAGGAGATGTGACCCTTAGGAAAAACATAATCGAGTTGACTAGATGCCATTGGACTGAAAGACAAGAAGACTGGAATTAGACTTTGGAAAAATACAAGAATTTTGAAAATTGCAGGCAGGATAAAATGAAAGCTGGAAATTCGAAGTCCAGAGGAACGAAAGAATGGAAAATCTCCTGGAGTTTTGAAGGAAAAGGTGGATAATTTAGAAAAATCGTCCAGGGTTTTTAAGAAAAAGGAGATATTTCATAAAAGATGAAAAATGAGGTATTTTGAAAAATGGTTCGGTATTTTAGAAAAATTGGGAAAAATATGAGAAAATAAGGCGAAAATGAATATCATACATTCAATTACAAACAATTACGCACATACAACAATCCCTAAGAAGCTGACTCTAAATGCTTCAATTTTGAAAGAGCTTTAGGACTCTAATCCTGACTCTAGGCTCAGATCAACTGTGTCCGATCATGCTATGCCGATATACTCGAACCGAGGCTCGATGTACGTGGCATAAAAATTCATCTCCGGTTCTAGGCTTGTGTTTTCCCAACATCCTTGAGCACCTGCCGATATACGTTGGACTATAGCCCTTGGTACGTGGTAGGGGGCGTTAGCCCAAATAAGTGGCCCAGTTGTGAGGCTCTGTCCCGAACTATGGTTCTGGAAGAGAGCCCAGCAACGTGAAGACCGGGTAGACATAGGTGGGGTGGTTTTTGAAATATGATCACATGCAGACAAACAGAGGGCTCTAAGTCCTAAAGAGATAGAATTTTGATTTTTTTTTGAAGAAGCAAACATTGTTTTCATACAAGTCCTAGATTGAGGAGAGTTGTATTTCAGACCGAAGTCTATGTGAGCATGCATAATTCTCCTCAATATGGTCCTACCAAACCATGCCTAATCTATATGCAATCCATGTCAGCTGGGTTCAAGTCTAGGCTCCTAGCTTCACATGATATCAGAAATTAAAAGCTGACAGTTCATAGAGCACAATTTTGATAATTGAGCTAAGTCAAAGCACATAATTGATCAGACGAAGACACGTCCCATCACGATCGCCAAACCTGTTATCATCGCAAAATTTTTCCCCTCCCTTGCGAGAGAGAAACGAATTTCGCGAGTCAAACTCGACCAAAGTTTTGAAATGGTTTTGAAAATTACTCGCCTCCGTTTTGAAAATTTGTGGGAAAATTCCGTGGAATGGGATCCGCCTGTCGGTACGAGATTCAACCGTTCCTGGCACCTTTACCAGGGGTAATTGAACCAAGGACCAATTATGTGCTTTAACTTGACTCAAATATCTAAATTATGCTCTATTTTCCCTAGAATGCACAAAGAATCAGGCTTGTGCTATGGAATTTTGAAAAATGCAACTTCGAGAAAATATGATGTTTGCTTTGGAAAATTTAAATGCATTTGGAAAAGGATTGGAAAAGTGCTTGAAATTGGAGTTTCTGGGAAAATCATTAAATTTCATTGGAAATCAGAAATTTGCATTGGAAAGTGATTTCTCAGGAAAGCTTAAAAATCTGAGAAAATTGGTTTTGAGATTGGAAACTTGGAATTGATTTTATGAGAAAATGGATTTGAGAAATGCTGGGAAAATCAGGAAATTCATTGGAAAAGGATTTCTGAAAAGGAAAATGAATTCTCAGGAAAATGGGAATTCTGAGAAGATGGATTTCTGAAAACTTGGGATTTTGAAATTTTATAAATTTAAAGCATAGGAAAATCTTGATTTGAACTTGGGAAATGCTTTGGAATGTCATTTGAAAAAATTAGGATTTTGAGAAAATCAGATCCTGAGAAAGACTTGGAAATTCTTGAGAAAACTGATTTTTTTTTAAATTGAAATTGGAAAATGAGTTTGAAAATAATGCAATTTGAATGATATGAATGAATGAATATGAATTTGAAAAAGAGAATTTCATTAAGGAATTGGGAAATCCTTTTGAAACTTTGAGAAATGCAGTGCATTTTTGAAGTTAGCCTAAGAGTGTAGGCTGAATGTGGCTAATACGAAGATCATAAATCTTGGTTTTCTTCGTATTCTGACTATGGCCATAAATACGAATCCCACTGAGTTTATAAACTCCATAAGAGCTTGTGCACGTGTCATTCGTGTAAACCATAGTGAATTTGAAATAATGTGCATGAATCATACATCACATATTGAAATTTGCATAAATTAAACTATATGCAATGCAACCCTATTCTAAGCAGAAAAGTAACTCTTATTCCAAATTATTACATTTGTGGTTACATTGAATTGAAATAAAAAAAATAAAAGCTAAGTCTTCTTCTTGAATGTTCCTGCAAAACTAGAAAACAAGGTTAGCACAAAAAATGTAGGTTTTTCTGAATTTATTCAAAAATATGGAAAATTATCGGATATTATTCAGATATAAACCCAAATTCATACCCCCTTTGATATAAACATGATAAATAATGAATAAATTTCGAAAATAAACTTGAAAATTCGAAATTGGGGTCAAAATGACCAAAATACCCCTGATGACCTTGAAATCAGGGTTTTCTGAAAGAATTTTTATAAATTTTGGAATTTTGAAAATCAAATGAAATAAATCAAACATAATATCATAAAATAGGATGATATGCATGAAATTTTGGAGAATTAGAAATTGAAATTTTGAAATTTAGGTCAAAATGACCAAAATACCCCCAATAACAAGACTATGGCCTTGAAACCAGGGTTTTCTGAAATAAATTTTGCAAAATTGAAAAATATGAAATGAAAATGAGATTCAAATTAACCCTAATATGATTCTACATGCTTATGTACATGATAAAAACCCTAAAATGGCGAAAATATCATAAAACATCGAATTTAACCTGATTTTCGCTTCTGAATTTAAAGATAAACTAACACATGGAGCAAATGAACTTGGAATTAAACCAAATTTGGCATGGACACCTAAAATAACCTTAGAAACATAATGGATTTCTAAAATATATTTTTTTGTATTTTTAATTATGGAAATTCAAATAAAAACCCTAAATTTTATGATTTTTGCCTAAAATGTTGTTTCTAAAGGGGATTTAGGATATCAAATTTCCATAAAAATTTCCCAAATTTTATGGGATGACAAAGGACAGTAAGGCAATGATTGTTTCCTTTTACACTTTCTAGTTTTGACCTATGGTCGGAGCTGTACCACTCCGGCAAGTCGGATCGGAATCCGGCGACTCTAGTAAATGAAGGAAACAGACAGGTTTCGGTGGAAAATGTGAGAAAAATAGTAAACAGATGGGCAAAACGCTGAAATTATGGGAACATGTTTCTGACAAACATAGGAAGATTTGATCTTTTGACACCATTAGGATTAGGGTTATGGTTTGGAAAAGGCCATACGGTTATCAGCGACCTAAATCTCTGAGATTTCTGGACATTGGAATCTGTTAGACAGAAAGAGAAAATCCGGGAAAACTAATGAAACAGATCCAAAAATTCCTAAATTTTGGGGAATGACACGAAATTATGTATGGAACAACTTTCATGTTGAAATCGTTTTCCAAAAGGTTACATATTGGATGGACTCGGTGCATTAAGGTCTGCCTATACCCTTATGAAGGAAAATCAAGATTTTCCCAGAAGTCTGGAAAATCCGATTTTTTTCAGAAGTCAATACTAGTTGGAAAAATCTCAAAATTTCCAGATTACTAGTAGATTCTATTATGAATCCACTGTGATTTTTGGAGGACGATTTGAATTTCCCATGAGGGTGGTGCCGGAGGTTCTCGTCTGCTAAAGCAGAAATTAGAAGTTCTGGAAATGGGAAATTCCAGTTTGGGATTTGATTTGTTTGGGAGGGTTTTGAAACACAAATTCAACCAACTTTTCGACATAAAAACAATAATAAACATGTAAAACCATCATAAAATTTCTAGGATTTTTGAAAGAAAATTCATGCATGAAATATTGACTGAACTATGCATATGAGTCTAAAACCTATGAACTAAGTATCAACTATTAATAGAATTAAACTAAACAACTATTAAACTAAGAAATAAAACTAAATGCAACGTTAAATGTGAAAAAAAAAAACATCAACTCTACATGATGATGGTAAAACATAAAAATAAAAATAAAAAAATAAAAAAAATAAATTTTAGGGAGGCATGAAGCACTTCATTGATTTTGGCTATTTGAAAGGGGAGACTTAACCCATCGAATTGGATTAATCACCTCGTTCATATAGCCTACACATATGAAACAAAAACATTTGCTATTTTCTATGATTTAAACTTAGAAAAGTATGATCTCAAATCTGAGTTTTGAATGAACTTTATGCTAAATCCCTCATCTCAATAGGCAATGATCAAACCTACTCATCATGCATTGATAAAAATTATGTAGAGTGTAAGCAAAAAAATAGGTTGTTACCTTGGATCGGTTGAAGCAAAGGCTAGAGGGGGTTTCCTTGGTGTTTGCTGGGATTGACCGAAGGGGAAAGAGCCTGGGAAGGTCTGTATACACCAGGAGCAATGATAGTTGCAATGGAAGGCCGTCTGAAGGAAGGCATCAAAGTGGGTGCTAATGAGCTGCTGCCAGCCGTCACCTTGGAGATTGTTGGGCTGGACCTTGCCGTGGCTGTCTTGGCTAAAGTAGCAGTGGCTACGTGAATGCTCTTGTGTAAATGACTTAGGGCTTGATAAAAATCAAGTCCTAAGTTTTTAATCATCAAATCAGCTTAATGAGAGAGGGCTAATGGCTGAGCGTGAATCCTCTTGGAGAATGGAAGGAAGATGGGTCTTAAGGTGGCTGGGCCAAGGTGGTGTTTGATGATGGAGCTGCGGGATCAATGAGCTGAAGGAGGCTGCCTTGACGTTAGTAGATGTTGAAGCTTGCTGGAGGTGGAGCTTGGTGGTGGCATCAATGGCTGGAAGTTGCAGCCAAGAGGAGAGTTGCTGTGGTGGAGTTGGAACCGACTAGAGGTTGGGGATGGTTGTGCTGCAAGGGCTGCAATGAAGGTAGGCTTTTGTTTTTGCTGAAGCAAGGTTGTGCCTTGTTGTAGATAGCTAAAGATGGGAGGAAGGGTTGCTGCTGGAGCTGCTACACTAGCTTGTGAACCGACTGGAGGTAGTGGAAGCCTTTGGAAGAGGTGGCAGCAACGGTGGCTGCTGGAGCAAAGGTGTTGTGTGGCTGGATGTTGTGTGAGCCTTTGGAAGAGGTGGCACCGGCTGTAGCCCCTTCCAAAAGGGGTGGCTGGAGGAGCTGGAGGCTGCTGCAAGTGTATAATGGTGGCTGTGTATGATAGGACCCAAGGGAGAGAGAGAGTGAGAGAGAGAAAGAGGCGTGAGGTTAGAAGATGGGGCCGCCGTTCTTTTTGTTTTTGGTTTTATTAACTTAGGTCTTTGATTTGCCAAGACCTAAGTTTCTAATGATATCCAATAGCCTTGATGAAGTGGCTATACGTGAAAAAAAATGGCTGCAGCCGTTTGGTTTTTGGAGGAAATAGAAAGGGGTAAGGAAGAAAGGGGAAAGAAGGAAGGGAAGGAAAGGAAAGAAGAGGGGAAGAAGGAAAAGGAAAGAAAAGGGAAGAAAGGAGAGGGAAAGAAGAAGAAAGAGGGGGGCTGGAAAAACCATACGTGAGTGGAGAGAGAGGAAAGAAAGGAGGAAATAAAGAAAGAAAGAAAGAAAAGAAAAAGGAAGAAGAAAGAAAGAAAAGAAAGAAAGAAGGAAAGAAAAGAAAAATAATAAAAAAAAGAAAATGGAGGAAGAAAGAAAGGAAATGGGCTGGATTGAGGGCTGGGGTGGTAGACCCCCTTGTGGGTCCCACCTTAAAAAAATAAAATAAGAAAATAAAATAAAAAAATAAAACAAACAAAAAAAAATAAAGAAAAAGATAATTTTTTTTCTTTTCTTATAAATTAAAACAAGAAAAAGCAAATGGATGGGCCATCTCAGAGTGGGTCCAAATTCCACTTTTGAAATTCATTTTGACGATTAAAGGGGTAAAATAGTCTTTTCAAAAAAATTCCAGACAAAATGAGTTATTTTTGGCAGTTTTTGAAACGAGCTCGGATTTTGAAGTTCAATACCCCGTTGCGAAGCAAATTCAGTGTAGAATTTGAAAATTTGATTTTGAAAGAAATCTAGATTGTTTTTCTCGAGAAAATATTTCCAAACGAAATGAGCTATTTTTGGCAATTTTTGAAACGAGCTCAGATTTTGAAGTTCAATAGCTCATTGCAAAGCAAATCCAATGTAAAATTTGGAAATTTTGAGTTTGAAATAAATCCAGATTATTTTTCTTGAGAAAATATTTCCAAATTTAGACTCCCAGGGGTAAAAATGTCAATTTTGGAAACCCGGGGTTTGAAATTGATTTCTGAAAATTTTTAAAACTCAATCTGGATTGAAATTTATAAAACTAGAGTTCTGGACTTCGAAAACGGAATGAAATGTGATGAAATGTTATGAAATGCTGAGAAATGATATGAAATGATGAGAAATGACATGAAATGCTATGCGAAATGCTAACCCTGAATGAAGAATTTTGGATGTCAGACCCCGATTGACAGTTGTTCCAGTTCAAAAAGTGTTAAAATTGACAAAATTTGCAAAAATGTTTGAAGAAATGATTTTCGAGCTCTGCCAAGCTAGAGTGACACTGGAAATTAGGGTTTGAGCTGGATTAAACTGAAATGAACTAGATTGAGCTGGGTTTTAGAGTTTTAGAACTCAAATGAACTGACAATGATATTGACTCAACTGACCTTTCCGACTGAATTTTCAAGAAAAGCTGCCATTTTTTAAGAAATGATACGAAATGGTCATTGGAGCGAAGTGAATTACGAACCTGAACTGGCTTTGAGCTAAAACAAAGGTCAGTAATACTGAGATGAACTAAAATCAAGGCTCAAACACTAGCTCAACTGACTGAACTCAGCTCAATTTCAGCTGAAATAGCTGAAATGAACTAAAATGGGCTCCTGAACACTTAGAAATGGTTTTGAACTAAAACAGAAGCACTCAAACTCCTGGTGAGCTCAAGTTAGACTCTAGGAAGTATGACTGACTATGAGTGACTGACTCAGAGACAAGTGGCTTGGACTTGAGTGAGAAATGAGCTCATTTCTGAAGAAATGATCCCATTTTGGCAGGAATGGTTTGAAATAGAAATGGTCTTCTCACTGTGAGCTCAGATGAGCTTGGAATGACTGATATTCTTAAATGTTCTGAACTGACCAGTGAACTTTGTTGACTCCGACTGACTAGGGTTCGGGATGACCTAGGGGTAAAATGGTAATTTTCCTAATGAAAATGGGTAAAATGGTGATTTTCTGAAACTGACTCGGGGTTTGACTCCTACACTGACCTAACAGGGTTGGCACTGCACGAGGAGGATTGTTTGAGAATGGATGAGGAAAATTTGGGGTGTTTACAGAACCCACTGCACCATGTGTGCAAAAGAGTGGTTTGGGCCCATGCCCCAAACCGAAAGCATAAAAAAAAACTGAAAGCCTTAGCCAAAAAAATGGACAAACAAAGAGGAAGGCTCACCTTGCTGTGTGGGTGGCTGTTGCCTAACCAATGGGATGTGAGAGGAGAAGGATGAGAGAAGAGCTGTGGAAGAGAGGAACAAGAGAGAGGGTGTCGACCCTCTCTCTCTTCTCTTCCTTTGCTTAAAAAGGAGGGGAGCAAGATGAGTGGTGGGGAGTGAAGGAGGGGAGATGGGTGGTCTCCCTCTCCCACGCCCCACCCTAGCTACTAGGGGTCTAAAAAGGGGTCAAGGGTGGCCCCAACCACTCTCCTTGATTCAAGGGGAGTGGTTGGCCTTGACCTCTCAAGGCCAAGGTCAACCCTCTTAAAAAATCGATTTCCTCTTTTTTTTCTAAACCATTTCTTTTCTCTCTTTTTTTTGAAAATGGTAGGGGCTACCCCCTAAGGGGTTCTCAGCCTACCCTCTTAAAATGTGGGCTGAGCCCACTAACATTTCTAAATGCCTTTTTAAGGACAATATCTATTTTATTTTAATATTTTCAAAACTACCTTTAAAAATGTGAGTCTTTTTTAAAAGGTATTTGAGTTTTATAAAAAAAATCATGGGCTGAGGTGGGGCCCATGCCAACCACCTTCCCTAATGCCCAAAACCAACCCTTATTTAAAATATTTTGAAAACCCACTTCAAGGTTTTATAGATTTTGCAATTCACTTTATAAAAACCCAATTCACTTGTTATTTAAATGGACATGATTAAATTAATTTAAAAATTAAAATTTTAAATTACCTTTCATGAATTAAAGTCTAAATTATAATAATGTATATTTAATTTTTGAATTCCAAAGAAATTGGACCTCGATACGACTCATAATTACCAATATACCCTTTTTCAGCAATTTCCATGAAATAACAAGGAATCCTCCTCGTTTAGACCCCAAATTCGGAGCGAACACAAATAAATATAGTATAAATTTAGTTTGCAATCGTCGAGGATCGATTGATCGCAGTTTGCCTTGAATCGCCTCGTAGCGTGAATCTTCGCGATTCCAAACCTCGGAAAGAAAATACTCACTAAATCTACGATCAATTCTCGCGTAAGACAAGAGAGTCTCAACACCAAATTATATATCAAATAAAATTTCCTCAGAAATACAGTGGGTCTAACACATATATTTATAATTGAATCTCTATGAAGTTTTTTTCACAACGTTAGAACACAAATATGCATGATTGAGTCACTAAGATATTTTTCTAACAGCCTTAGAACACATATATGCATGATTGAATCACAATGAATTTTTTTTGACAGCCTTAGAAGACATATATGCATGATTGAATCACTATAAATTTTTTCTGACAACCTTAGAACATATATATGCAAGAGTGTATCACTATAAATTTTTTTTGACAGCATTAGAACAAATATATGCTTGATTGAATCAGTAGAACTTTTTTTGAGAACCTTATAACACATATATGCATGATTGAATCAGTATGAAATTTTTTGGACAACAATATAACACATATATGCATGATTGAGTCATTATGATTTTTTTTTACAGCGTTAGAACACATATATGCAAGATTGAATCACTATAAAATTTTTTGACAGTGTTAGAACACATATATGCATGTTTGTATCCATATATCTTTTTTTGACAACATTAGAACAAATATATGCACGATTGAATCACTAGAATTTATTTTTGACAACCTTAGAACACATATATACATGATTGAATCACTATAAATTTTTTTTGACAACGTTAGAACACACATATGCATGATTAAATCACTATGATTTTTTTTCACAGCCTTAGAACACATATATGCAAGATTGAATCACTATGAAAGTTTTTTGACAGTCTTCAAACACATATATGTATGATTGAATCACTATAAAATTTGTTTGATGACCTTAGAACACATATATTCATTATTGTATCACTATAATTTTTTTTGACAGCATTAGAACAAATATATTTATTATTGAATCACTAGATTTTTTTTTGACAACCTTAGAACACATATATGCATGATTGAATCACTATGATTTTTTTTTGAAAGCTTTAGAACACATATATTTATGATTGAGTCACTGTGAATTTTTTTTGACGTCAGAACACATATATGCATGATTGAGACACTAAGATATTTTTTTAACAACTTTAGAACAAATATATGCATGATTAAATCACTATGAAATTTTTTTGACAGCCTTATAACACATATATGCATGATTGAATCACTATGAATTTTTTCTGATAACCTTATAACATATATATGCATGATTGTATCACAATGAATTTTTTTTTACAACATTAGAACAAATATATGCGTGATTGAATCACTAAAACTTTTTTTTGAGATCCTTAGAACACATATATGCATCATTAAATCACTATAAAATTTTCTTGGCAACGTTAGAACACATATATGATTGATTGAATCACTATGAAATCTTTTTAACAACGTAAGAACACATATATGCATGATGGAATCACAATGAATTTTTTTTGACAGCCTTGGAACACATATGCATGATTGACAATCTTAGAACACATATATGCAAGATTGTATCACTATAATTTTTGTTTGACATCATTTAAACAAATATATGCATGATTGAATCAAGAAACTTATTTTTTGACAATCTCATAACACATATATGCAAGATTGAATTACTATACATTTTTTTGACAGCATTAAAACACATATACGCATGATTAAATCACTGTGAAATTTTTTTGATAGCCTTATAACACATATATGCGTGGTTGAATTTTTTTTGACAGCTTTAGAACACATGTATGCATGAATAAATCACTATGATTTTTTTTAGACAACCTTAGAACACATATATGCATGATTGAATCTCTATAAATTTTTCTTGACAGCCTTAGAATACAAATATGCATGATTGAATCACTATGAAATTTTTTTAATAACCATAGACATATATATGCATGATTAAACCACTATAAAATTTTTTTGATAGCCTGAGAACACATATATCCATGATTGAATTACTAAGATTTTTTTTTACAGCCTTAGAACACATATATGCATGATTGAGTCATTATGAATTTTTTTTGACAGCCTTAGAACACATATATGCTTGATTGAATCACTATGAATTTTTTTTGACAGCCTTAGAACTCATATATGCATGATTAAATCACAATAATTTTTTTTTAAAGCATTAGAACACATATATGCATGATTAAATAATTATAATTTTTTTTTGACACCCTTAGAACACAGTTATGCAAGATCAAATAAATATAATTTTTTTTTGATAGCCACAAAACACATATATACATGATTGAATCACTATGAAATTTTTTTGCCAGACTTAGAACACATATATTTATAATACAATCACTATAAAGCTTTTTGACATTCTTAGAACACATATATGATAGATTAAATTACTATAATTCTTTTTTCAACTGTAGAACCCATATGTCAGTGATTGAATCACTATGAAATTTTTCTGACACGGTTACAACATATTTATGCATGATTGAATCACTATGAATTTTTTTTTATCACTTTAGACACATATGCAGGATTAAATCACTAAAATGTTTTTGGTAGATGCATGATTAAATTACTATGAATTTTTTTTGACATTGTTAGAACACATGTATGGATGATTGAATTACTATAAAATTTTTTGACAGCCTTAGAACACATATATGCAAGACTGAATCACTAGAATTTTTTCTTAAAACTTTAGAATAAATATATGCATGATTAAATCACTAACATTTTTTTTTAAAGTGTCAGAACACATATATCCATGATCGAATTACTAAGATTTTTTTTTTACAACCTCAGAAGACAAATATGAATGATTGAATTACTATGAATTTTTTTTGACACCTTAGAATACATAAATGCATGATTCATTCAGTATGAAATTTTTTTGACACCCTTAGAACTCATATATGCATGATTGAATCACTATGGAATTTTTTGACAGCAATAGAACACATATATGCATGATTGAGACACTAAGATATTTTTTTAACAACTTTAGAACACATATATTCATGATCGAATCACTATGAAATTTTTTTGACAGCCTTATAACACATATATGCATGATTGAATCACTATGAATTTTTTTTGATAACCTTATAACATATATATGCATGATTGTATCACAATGAAATTTTTTTGACAACATTAGAACAAATATATGCGTGATTGAATCACTAAATCTTTTTTGTGAGATCCTTAGAACACATATATGCATGATTAAATCACTATAAAATTTTCTTGGCAACGTTAGAACACATATATGCTTCATTGAATCACTATGAAATCTTTTTAACAACGTAAGACCACATATATGCATGATTGAATCACAATGAATTTTTTTTGACAGCCTTGGAACACATATGCATGATTGACAACCTTAGAACACATATATGCAAGATTGTATCACTGTAATTTTTTTTTTACATCATTTAAACAAATATATGCATGATTGAATCAAGAAAATTATTTTTTGACAATCTCAGAACACATATATGCAAGATTGAATTACTATACATTTTTTTGACAGCCTTAAAACACATATACGCATGATTAAATTACTGTGAAAATTTTTTGATAGCCTTATAACACATATATGCGTGGTTGAATTTTTTTTGACAGCCTTAGAACACATGTATGCATGAATAAATCACTATGATTTTTTTTAGACAACCTTAGAACACATATATGCATGATTGAATCTCTATAAATTTTTCTTGACAGCCTTAGAATACAAATATGCATGATTGAATCACTATGAAATTTTTTTAATAACCTTAGACATATATATATACACGATTAAACCACTATAAATTTTTTTTGATAGCCTTAGAACACATATATCCATAATTGACTTACTAAATTTTTTTTTTAAAGCCTTAGAACACATATATGCATGATTGAATCATTATGAATTTTTTTTGACAGCCTTAGAACACATATATGCTTGATTGAATCACTCTGAATTTTTTTTGACAGCCTTAGAACTCATATATGCATGATTAAATCACAATAAATTTTTTTTAAAGCATTAGAACACATATATGCATGATTAAATCATTATAAAATTTTTTTTGACACCCTTAGAACACAGTTATGCAAGATCAAATAAATATAATTTTTTTTTGATAGCCACAAAACACATATATACATGATTGAATCACTATGAAATTTTTTTGCCAGACTTAGAACACATATATTTATAATACAATCACTATAAAGCTTTTTGACATCCTTAGAACACATATATGATAGATTAAATTACTATAATTCTTTTTTCAACTGTAGAACACATATGTGAGTGATTGAATCACTATGAATTTTTTTTTACACGGTTACAACATATTTATGCATGATTGAATCACTATGATTTTTTTTTGATAACTTTAGACACATATGCCGGATTAAATCACTAAAATTTTTTTGATAGCCTTTGAACACATATATGCATGATTAAATTACTATGAGTTTTTTTTGACATTGTTAGAACACATGTATGGATGATTGAATTACTATAAATTTTTTTGACAGCCTTAGAACACATATATGCAAGACTGAATCACTAGAATTTTTTCTTAAAACTTTCGAATAAATATATGCATGATTAAATCACTATCATTTTTTTTTAAAGTCTCAGAACACATATATCCATGATTGAATTACTAAGAATTTTTTTTTACAACCTCAGAAGACAAATATGAATGATTGAATCACTATGAATTTTTTTTGACACCTTAGAACACATAAATGCATGATTGATTTAGTATGAATTTTTTTTGACACCCTTAGAACTCATATATGCATGATTGAATCACTATGAAAGTTTTTGACAGCAATAGAACACATATATGCATGATTGAGACACTAAGATATTTTTTTAACAACTTTAGAACACATATATTCATGATTGAATCACTATGAAATTTTTTTGACAGCCTTATAACACATATATGCATGATTGAGTCACTATGAATTTTTTTTGATAACCTTATAACATATATATGCATGATTGTATCACAATGAATTTTTTTTGACAACATTAGAACAAATATATGCGTGATTGAATCACTAAAACTTTTTTGTGAGATCCTTAGAACACATATATGCATGATTAAATCACTATAAAATTTTCTTGGCAACGTTAGAACACATATATGCTTCATTAAATCACTATGAAATCTTTTTAACAACGTAAGACCACATATATGCATGATTGAATCACAATGAATTTTTTTTGACAGCCTTGGAACACATATGCATGATTGACAACCTTAGAACACATATATGCAAGATTGTATCACTGTAATTTTTTTTTGACATCATTTAAACAAATTTATGCATGATTGAATCAAGAAAATTATTTTTTGACAATCTCAGAACACATATATGCAAGATTGAATTACTATACATTTTTTTGACAGCCTTAAAACACATATACGCATGATTAAATTACTGTGAAATTTTTTTGATAGCCTTATAACACATATATGCGTGGTTGAATTTTTTTTGACAGCCTTAGAACACATGTATGCATGAATAAATCACTATGATTTTTTTTAGACAACCTTAGAACACATATATGCATGATTGAATCTCTATAAATTTTTCTTGACAGCCTTAGAATACAAATATGCATGATTGAATCACTATGAAATTTTTTTAATAACCTTAGACATATATATATGCACGATTAAACCACTATAAATTTTTTTTGATAGCCTTAAAACACATATATCCATGATTGAATTACTAAGATTTTTTTTTACAGCCTTAGAACACATATATGCATGATTGAATCATTATGAAATTTTTTTGACAGCCTTAGAACACATATATGCTTGATTGAATCACTATGAATTTTTTTTGACAGCCTTAGAACTCATATATGCATGATTAAATCACAATAAATTTTTTTTAAAGCATTAGAACACATATATGCATGATTAAATCATTATAAGTTTTTTTTGACACCCTTAGAACACAGTTCTGCAAGATCAAATAAATATAAATTTTTTTTGATAGCCACAAAACACATATATACATGCTTGAATCACTATGAAATTTTTTTGCCAGACTTAGAACACATATATTTATAATACAATCACTATAAAGCTTTTTGACATCCTTAGAACACATAAATGCATGATTGATTCAGTATGAAATTTTTTTGACACCCTTAGAACTCATATATGCATGATTGAATCACTATGTAATTTTTTGACAACAATAGAACACATATATGCATGATTGAGACAATAAGATATTTTTTTAACAACTTTAGAACACATATATGCATGATTGAATCACTATGAATTTTTTTTGACAGCCTTATAACACATATATGCATGATTGAATCACTATGAATTTTTTCTGATAACCTTATAACATATATATGCATGATTGTATCACAATAAATTTTTTTTGACAACATTAGAACAAATATATGTGTGATTGAATCACTAAAACTTTTTTTTGAGATCCTTAGAACACAAATATGCATGATTAAATCACTATAAAATTTTCTTGGCAACGTTAGAAAACATATATGCTTGATTGAATCACTATGAAATCTTTTTAACAACGTAAGAACACATATATGCATGATTGAATCACAATGATTTTTTTTTGACAACCTTGGAACACATATGCATGATTGACAACCTTAGAACACATATATGCATAATTGTATGACTATAATTTTTTTTTGACATCATTTAAACAAATATATGCATGATTGAATCAAGAAAATTATTTTTTGACAATCTCAGAACACATATATGCAAGATTGAATTACTATACATTTTTTTGACAGCCTTAAAACACATATACGCATGATTAAATCACTGTGAATTTTTTTTGATAGCCTTATAACACATATATGCGTGGTTGAATTTTTTTTTACAGCCTTAGAACACATGTATGCATGAATAAATCACTATGATTTTTTTAGACAACCTTAGAACACATATATGCATGATTGAATCTCCATAAATTTTTCTTGACAGCCTTAGAATACAAATATGCATGAATGAATCACTATGAAATTTTTTTAATAACCTAAGACATATATATGCATGATTAAACCACTATAAAAAAATTTTGATAGCTTTAGAACACATATATCCATGATTGAATTACTAAGATTTTTTTTTACAGCCTTAGAACACATATATGCATGATTGAATCATTATGAATTTCTTTTGACAGCCTTAGGACACATATATGCTTGATTGAATCACTATGAATTTTTTTTGACAGACTTAGAACTCATATATGCATAATTAAATCTCAATAATTTTTTTTTAAAGCATTAGAACACATATATGCATGATTAAACCATTATAATTTTTTTTGACACCCTTAGAATACAGTTATGCAAGATCAAATAAATATAATTTTTTTTTGATAGCCACAGAACACATATATACATGATTGAATTACTATGAATTTTTTTTGCAAGACTTAGAACACATATATTTATAATACAATCACTATAAAGCTTTTTGACATCCTTAGAACACATATATGATAGATTAAATTACTATAATTCTTTTTTCAATTTTAGAACACATATGTGAATGATTGAATCACTATGAAATTTTTTTGACAACGTTACAACATATTTATGCATGATTGAATCACTATGAATTTTTTTTGATAACTTTAGACACATATGCAGGATTAAATCACTAAATTTTTTTTGATAGCCTTTGTACTATACATGATTAAATTACTATAAATTTTTTTGACATTGTTAGAACACATGTATGGATGATTGAATTACTATAAAATTTTTTGACCGCCTTAGAACACATATATGCAAGACTGAATCACTAGAATTTTTTCTTAAAACTTTAGAATAAATATATGCATGATTAAATCACTATCATTTTTTTTTAAAGTCTCAGAACACATATATCCATGATTGAATTACTAAGATTTTTTTTTTTACAACCTCAAAAGACATATGAATGATTGAATCACTATGAATTTTTTTGACACCTTAGAACACATAAATGCATGATTGATTCAGTATGAAATTTTTTTGACACCCTTAGAACTCATATATGCATGAGTGAATCACTATGGAATTTTTTGACAACAATAGAACACATATGCAAGATTGAATCACTATGATTTTTTTTTGACAACCTTAGAACTCATATATGCATGATAAAATCAATATGAAATTTTTATGACAGCCATAGAACAAATATAAGCATGATTGAATCACTATGATTTTTTTTTTACAGCCTTAGAACACATATATGCATGATTAAATCAGTATAAATTTTTTTTGACAACCTTAGAATAAATATATGCATGATTAAATCACTATGAATTTTTTTTGCCATCCTTAGAACACATATATGCATGATTGAATCACTATGATTTTTTTTTACAGAATTAGAAAACATATATGCATGATTAAATCATTATAATTTTTTTTGACAACCCTAGAACACATATATGCATGATTAAATAAATATAAATTTTTTTTGACAGCCTCAGAATACATATATGCATGATTGAATCACTATTAAAATTCTTGTGACAACCTTAAAACACATATGTACATGATTGAATCAATATAATTTTTTTTGGCCAGACTTAAAACACATATATTTATAATATAATCACAATAAAGCATTTTGACATGCTTAGAACACATATATGCATGATTAAATCACTATATATTTTTTTGGATAGCCTTAGAACACAAATATGCATGATTGAATCTTTATGATTTTTTTTATAAAGTTAGAACACATATATGAATGATTGAATCAGAAAGAATTTTTTATGGCAGCCTTAGAAGACGTATATGCGAGATTGAATCACTATGAATTTTTTTCGATACCCTTAGAATACATATATGCATGACTGATTCACTATGAAATATTTTTGATAGCTTTAGAACACATATATGCATGATTGAATCACTATAAATTTTTTTTGATAGCATTAGAACACATATATGCATAATTGAATCACTATAATTTTTTTTTGAAAACCTTAGAACACATACATGCATGATTGAGTCACTGTGAAGTTTTTTTGGCAACCTTAGAATGCAAATATGCATGATTGAATCACTATGAATTTTTTTTTAGAGCCTTAGAACACATATATGCATGATTGTATCACAATAATTTTTTTTTAATAGCCTTAGAAACCATATATGCATGATTGAATCACTATGAATTATTTTTTACAGCCTTAGAACATATATATGCATGATTGAATCATAACAAAAATTTTTGACAGCATGCGAACATATATTTGTATGATTGAATCATTGTAATTTTTTTTTTGACAACCTTAGAACACATATTTACAAGATTGAATCACTATGAATTTTTTTTTACAACGTTAGAATACATATATGCATGAGTGGATGACTATAAATTTTTTTTGACAGCCTTAGAACACATATATGCAAGATTAAATCACTATGATTTTTTTTTTAGAAAGTTAGAACACATATATGCATGACTGAGTCACTATGATTTTTTTTTTGACAGCATTAGAACACAAATAAGCATGATTGAATCACTATGAATTTTTTTTTACAGCCGTTGAACACATGTATGCATGATTGAATCACTATGAATTTTTTTTTACAACCTTAAAACACACATATATATATATATATGATTGAATCACTATGAAATTTTTTTGCCAGACTTGGAACACATATATTTACAATAGAATCACTATAAAGCTTTTTAACATCCTTAGAACATATATGCATGATTAAATCACTATGAATTTTTTTTTTACAGCTTTAGAATACATATATGCAAGATTGAATCACTATGAATTTTTTTTTGATAACTTTAGAGCACATATATGCATGATTGAATTAGAATGAGATTTTTTTGACAGCTTTAGAATACATATATGCATAATTGAATCACTATAAAATTATTTTGATAGCCATAGAACACATATATGCATGATTGATTCACTATGATTTTTTTTATAGCTTTATAATACATATAAATATGATTGAATCACTACAAATTTTTTTTGACAGCACTTGAACACATATTTTTCATGATTGAATCACTATAATTTTTTTTGACAATCTTAGAACACATATATATATGATTGAATCACTGTGATTTTTTTTTGACAACCATAGAACACATATATGCATGATTGAATCACTATGAAATGTTTTTGACATCCTTAAAACACATATATGCAAGATTGAATTACAATGAATTTTTAATAGTAGCCTTAGAACACATATATGCAAGATTGAATCACTATGATTTTTTTTTTACAGCCTTAGAACATATATATGCATGATTGAATAACTACAAATTTTTTTGACAACATTAGAACACAAATATGTATGATTGAATCAATATAATTTTTTTTTTACAACCTTAGAACACATATATGCAAGATTGAATCACTACGAATTTTGTTTGACATACTTAGAACATATATATGCATGATTGGATCACTATAAAATTTTTTGATAGGCTTAGAACACATATATGCATGATTGAATCACTATGAAATTCTTTTGACAACATCAGAACACTTATATGCATGTTTGAGTCACTATGAAATTTTTTTGATAGCCTTAGAACACATATATCTATGATTGAATCACTATGAAAATCTTTTGACAACATCAGAACACATATATGCAAGATTAAGTCACTATGAAATTTTTTTGATAGCCTTAGAACACATATATGCATGATTGAATCACTATGAAATTTTTTTGAGTGGCTTAGAAGACATATATGCATGATTGATTTACTATGATTTTTTTTGGGAACCTTAGAACACATATATGCATGATTGAATCACTATGATTTTTTTTTAACAACGTTAGATCACATATATGCATGATTAAATCACTATGAATTTTTTTTGACAACGTTAAAACACATACATGCATGATTGAATCACAATGAATTTTTTTCGACTGCCCTAGAACACAAATATGCTTGATTGTATCACTATGAAATTTTTTTGACAGCATTTAAACAAATATATGAATGATTGAATCACAAGAGTTTTTTTTTGAAAACCTTAAAACACAAATATCCAAGATTGAATCACTATAAATTTTTTTTGACAACCTTAAAACACATATATGCAAGATTAAATCACTGTGAAATTTTCTTGGCAGCCTTAGAACACATATATGCTGGATTGAATTTTTTTTGAGTGCCTTAGAACACATATACGCATGATTGACTCAGGACACATATTTAAGATTGAATCATGATAAATTCTATGTCATCCTTAAAACACATATATGCATGGTTAAATCACTGTGAATTTTTTTTGATAGCCTTAGAACACATATATGCGTGATTGAATTTTTTTTGACAGCCTCAGAACACATGTTTTAGATTGAATCACGATAAATTCTTTGTCATCCTTAAACACATATATGCATTATTAAATCACTATGAATTTTTTTTATAGCCTTAGAACACATATATGCGTGATTGAAATTTTTTTGACAGCCTTAGAACAAATTTATGCATGATAAAATTTTTTTGGACAGACTTTTAATACATATATTCATGATTGTATCACTATAATTTTTTTTAACATCCTTAGAACACATATATGCATGATTGAATCACTATAAAAATTTTTTGACACCCTTAGAACATATATATGCACGATTGAATCACTACAACGTTTTTTTGACAGCATTAGGACACATGTATGTAAGATTGAATCATTATAGTTTTTTTTGACAACCTTAGAACATATATATGCAAGATTAAATCACTATGGAATTTTTTTGACAGCCTTAGAATACATATATACATGATTGGATCACTATGAAATTTTTTTTACAGCCTTAGAACAGATATATCCATGATTGAATTGCTATGAATTTTTTTTGACTGCCTTTGAATACATTTATGCATGATTGAATCACTATAAAAATATTTGACAGCCTTAGAACACATATATGCTTGATTTATTCACTATAAATTTTTTTTGACAACCTTAAAACATATATATGCATGATTGTATCACTATAAAAATTTTTTAACAGCATGAAAACAAATATATGCTTGATTGAATCACTAGAATTTTTTTTTGGCAACCTTAGAACACGTATATGCATGATTGAATCTCTATGATTTTTTTTTGACAGCCTTAGAACACATATGCATGATTGAATCACTAGATTCTTTTTTGAGAACCTTAGAACACATATTACAAAGATTAAATCACTATAATCTTTTTTTGACAATGTTAGAACATATATATGCATCACTGAATCACTATGAATTTTTTTTTGACAACCTTAGAACACATATATGCATGATTGAATCACTATAAAAAAATTTTGACAGCCTTAGAACACATATTTGCATAATTGAATCACTATGAATTTTTTTTGACAACATTAGAACATATAATGATTGTATCACTATAAATTTTTTTGACAGCATTAGAACAAATATATGCATGATTGAATTGCTAGAATTTTTTTTGACAACCTTAGAACACATATATGCATGATTGAGTCACCATAAAATTTTTTTGACAACGTTAGAACACACATATGCATGATTGAATCACTGTGAATTTTTTTGACAGCCTTAGTACACATATATGCATGATTGAATCTGTATGAAAGTTTTTTGACAGCCTTCAAACACATATATCAATTACTGAATCACTATGAAATATTTTTGACGACCATAGAACACATATATTCATGATTGCATCACTATAATGTTTTTTTGACATCATTAGAACAAATATATTTATGATTGAATCACTAGATTTTTTTTTTGACAACCTTAGTACACATATATGCATGATTGAATCCCTATGGTTTTTTTTGACCGCCTTAGAACACATATATTTAAGACTAAATCACTATGCAATTTTTTTGACAATGTTAGAACAAATAATTTTTCAACAGCCTTAGAACACATATATGCATGATTGAATCACTATGATTTTTTTTTGATAGCCATAGAACACATATATGCATGATTGAATCACTATGAATTTTTTCTGACAACCTTAGAACATATATATGCATGATTGTATCACTATGAAATTTTTTGACAGCATTAGAAAAATATATGCATGATTCAATCACTAGAACTTTTTTTTGAGAACCTTAGAACACATATATGCATGATTCAATCACTAGAACTTTTTTTTGAGAACCTTAGAACACATATATGCATGATTCAATCACTATGAATTTTTTTTGATAACGTTAGAACACACATATGCATGATTGAATCACTATGAATTTTTTTTAACAACGTCAGAACACATATATGCACGATTGACAACCTTAGAACACATATATGCATGATTGTATCACAATAAAAAAATTTTGACAGCATTTTAATAAATATATGCATATTTGAATCACAATTTTTTTTTGACAACCTCAAAACACATATAAGAAAGATTGAATTACTATAATTTTTTTTGGCAGCCTTAAAACATATATATGTACGATTAAATCACTGTGAATTTTTTTTTACAGCCTTATAACACATATATTCATGATTGAATTTTTTTTGACAGCCCTAGAACACATGTATGCATGAATAAATAACTATGATTTTTTTCTGACAAACTTAGAACACATATATGCATGATTGAATAACAATAAATTTTTTTTGACAGCCTTAGAACACATATATGCATGATTGAATTAGTATCATTTTTTCTTGACAGCCTTAGAACATGTATATGCATGATTGAATCACTATGAATTTTTTTAATTACCTTAGGCACATATATGCATGATTAATTCACTATAAATCTTTTTTGATAGTCTTAGAACACATATATGCATGATTGAATTACTATGGATATTTTTTGACATCCTTAGAACACATATATGCATGATTGAATCACTATGAAATTTTTTTTACAGCCTCATAACACAGATATGCATGATTGGATCACTATAATTTTTTTTTAAAACCTTGGAACACATATATGCATGATTGAATCACTATGAATTTTTTTTTATAGCCTTAGAACACATATATCTATGATTGAATTACTAAGAGTTTTATTTACAGCCTTAGAACACATATATGCATCATTGAATCATTATGAATTTTTTTTGACAGCCTTAGAACACATATATGCATGATTGAATCACTGTGAATTTTTTTTGACAGCCTTAGAACTCATATATGCATGATTGAATCACTATGAATTTTTTTTTACAGCATTAGAACACATATATGCAAGATTAAATCATTATAAATTTTGTTTGACAACGTTAGAACACATATGCAAGATTGAATCCATATAATTTTTTTTTGACAACCCCAGAACGCATATATGCGTGATTGAATCTTTATGAATTTTTTTTGACAAACTTAAAACACATATAGACATGATTGATTCAGTATAATTTTTTTTTTACTGACTTAGAACACATATATGCATGATTATATCACTATAATTTTTTTTGACAACCTTAGAACACATATATGCATGATTGAATCACTATAAAATTGTTTTGACCACCTTAGAACACATATATATTAGATTGAATCACTATGAACTTTTTCTGACAGCCTTAGGACACATATATGCTTGATTGAATCACTTTGAAATTTTTTGAGAGCCTTTGAACACATATTTGCATGTTTGAAACACATATATGCAAGTAAAGGAGGGAAAATAGGGGTAAAACAAAGGGCGCAAGTTTGAGCGAGCCATAGTGAGAAAACCAAACCACAAGACAAGTAAAGTACTTTTCATTTCCACAATATTTACATTGATACAAAAAGGAAACTGATTACAAAAAGGAACAGTCCCTCAAAGGGAGGAAAACAACCCCTCAAACCCCAAAAACCAAAAAGAGTCAGAATCTGCTGCAAAGTGTGGGTCTCAAGGCTCCTGTTGTCTGTCGTCGCATCGCGCTGCATCTACTCATCACCTGTACCTCCATAAAACGGGGTTCATTACTCTTGCGAGTTGGTGAGACAAACCATCCATGCATTATCATTTTTATGGAAAAGCAAAAGGTAAGCAACATGCTACAGATATGCTAAGTGCCAGGCTACAACTAGCTTGATGGAACAATTAGAAACATTTAAATAAAAGTACAAGTGCATGTCAGGTAGGTGCACGTGCTACAAGACTGTAAAACTACAAAGTAAGTAACAATGCAACAACGGAAACAGAACAGGAACTAACCAACAGAGTGTAGCAACTGAACAAAAGTATAAGCTGTGCTAGGGTAACAACTACAGTACGTCAGTCTGTTTGGTTAGTCTTTATGTTCTTCTTCTTACCTCCTTCGAGTATACGAAGGAAAACCCTCGAGTTCTGTGAGACATGCACCCGACGTTTGTTATTCAATTTCTAATGTGGTAACCGGGGATGCTACAGACCGAGAAAACCACCTGCGGGCAGCACGCGACTAGGAAAAACCTTTTGTAGGGGCAAAGGGTTGTAATCTGTACTACTGCAGTAGCAGAGGTCCCTGTAAAGGGCAACCTCGACCTCCCTAACTCCGAGTGACTGGAGGTCAGAGGGCACATCAGCTCCTTAAAAGAACAGGTCGTAGTAACGACATGTCACTCGGGGCTGTACCATTCACCCTCTCCCTGGGTGACCAAATAGTGAATGGGGCGCGACAGGTTTATCTTATTTAGGCTCAGACTTCAAGTTATACCTCCTCTCAAGGTAGTTGTGTGATGATGCATGAAATGCACATCATGTTAACAACTTATTCATGCATTTTATAGTTAGATTAAGGTTTTAAACCCATATTTAGATGCAATTTGATAGTAAGGGGTTGTGGTTCGAATTTCAGAGAAATCAGAGTTAAAATGAGAGAGTTATGACTATTTTAGTGTTCGGGCACAGATTTCGAGGTAGATCAGATCCATATCCGACCCAATTAGGCTATTTGGACTTTGGATCAACCTTTAGAAATCCCAAAATCCAACCCACACGCATATCCATATCCATTTTAAAAAGTTTTACAGAAAACCCCTCAGAAAGTGGCGCCTAGTGAAATAGTTTTTTATAACCTTGTTTTTGAAAATTCCAAAAAGTATAAATATACTTTTTAGAAGAGCCCTAGACGTCTTTGGCATTGGAATTGATGCCCCCTATTGTGATTCTAGCTCCAGCCCTCTTCTCCATCTTCCATTCCACTCCATTGGCCATTGAAGATCAAGTTCATGCTTGCAATCCAAGAATTTTCTTATCTCCCTTTTCAATTCTTGTCGTTTCTTCTTCGTCCTTGCTGTGATTAATCATTATTTGTTGTGTTTTTGCAGGTGTAGCAGAGGTGGAGACCATCTATCTTGTGTGGAAGTGTAAAACACTCCAACAAGATGAGCCGACCCTACCTCTATCCGGTTTTCTAAGCCCTCCGATCGCGAATCGACACCCTTTCCATCTTCGGTGGATCTCCAACATGTTGCAGCTGTAGAACCCCTGCTCGTGGTGATATTCCAGCATTCTCGAAAAATCTGGGACGTCAAGCTAAAGTCATTGTTTGCTCTCTTCTCCCCCACAATCGTCGGATCACCCTGGAGGTAGGTCTTCTTCTTCCTATTCTTCTAGTTAAAACCCAACGTGTGTGTATGTGTTTTGTTTAGTTTTTTTATTGTTGTGTGCTGTGTTTTATTGTTTCAGCCTTAGTATAGAACTTATGCACAGACCAGCATGGTAGATCTAGGTTGGTTTTCGTTTTGTTGTGTTAGAGTGTTCATTTTAATCGTTTTAGCCCCAAAACGTGGAAATCGGCTAGATCTTGCTCTAGCTGGTTTTAGTCTTTGATGATTTTTAGTTTTCTGTAATATTTCAGCAGAAAAATATGTTTTAAAGATTAGTTTTGATCCAGGTTGTCGTTAGATTTGTGTTTGGGTCTTGTTTGAATCAAAATCCAAGAATCGACTAGATTCATCCTAGTCGATCTTGGTATTGCATCGTGTTTTGTGTGCTGCATACTTTTTTCATAGGTAATGTGTGTTAATTAGCATTTGTTTCAGTCATTCCTAGCATGATTTGAGTAGACATTTTGAATTAGGATATTTTAAGTGTTGCGTGGTTCATGTTTTAAGATTCGTGTAACTAGTATTCAATCAGCTAGATTTAGTCTAGCCGATTTTAGTGTTTGTGTCCTTTTAGTATTTTCGTATCACGTCAGCAATATTGTTTGTTCAAACTGTTATTGTGTTCAATTAAGTCCAGAAAAAATATTGTTGTTCGTATTGGGTCGTTGGTCATAGATTAGGATGGTCAAGTCCGATTAATTGTTTAGTTAGTTCGTGCCTTGTGTGATATATTTTTCGTTGTTTTAGTTTGTTCTTCTGTTTTTATTTTGCTGCAATTCCAGTAGGTCGTGCTTAGCAATTTTAATATTTACTTTGTCGAATAATTATGTTAGTTGTCGTTAGTGTCAGTTTGGTATATTGAAAAGCAAGAAAAAGATTGGATTTCGTTAGTTTATGTAAAATCGAGTCTTAGGATTTTGGTGTTTTCGGTAGTCAGCCATTAGAGCTCCATTAGAGCTCTAGGCTTATTTTGGTAGGAGTTATTTGCAATTAGGTAAGTCCATTATGGTGTCTAGGTTCAATGCATTAGGCTTTCATGTCTTAGACATTTTTTGTTGAAGTCTATTTAGGTAAGTCTTGAATTAGGTGTAGCTCATTTAACTATTTTAGAAAGTTGTGTTTTCATTCAATTACTAACCTTTCATTACCCTAGGTAAACATTCATTTACTTAGATTAGAATAGTCTTAACTAGGGGTTGACGTTTTTTTTTTGAAGGAGGGCAAGTAAGTAATTGAAGTGTGGAAACATTTTTGGAAAGATTGGATTTTTCAAAAATCATGTGGAGCATTTAAAAGATTTAAATTTTGATTGTCTAGCCAAGGAGAAGGTCTAGTTATTCGTGTAGTTTTGGAAAGTTAGATTGCCAAATTGGGTGTCCACGGTTTCAAGAAAGAAGTAATTGCTACTTAATTTTTTTTGGAAAGCCAAAACTGTGTGGCTCTCTAGGCTGGACGTTTTTACTTCCCAAAAAGGTGTTAATTGCAATTAAAGATATTCATCTATCTTGGGTTGGGCAGTTTCATTTTTGCAAGTTTCCAAGTTGGACTTTAAAGCCAATTAAGGAATTTACTCCTCTCAAGGCTGGACGATTTTTGCTTCTTCAATTTTCTAAATTAACTCTTAATTGCAATTAAGGAGGGTGTGATTTTCCCAAATCCGTGCCTAGTCATTAAAGGGCCCCTTTCTATAACCGTCCCTAGTGAGTTAGCATAAATTAGGATTAAATAAATTAGTTAATGGTGTTAACCTTAGGTTAGTAATTAGGTTATTATTTAGGAAGGTCTTAACTAGGGTTTAATACATTAGGCGTTGATCATGCATATAATTCAGGGTTTATTAACATTAAAATATGCATGATTTTATAAAATAATGTTTCAAAAACCCAATTTTATGATAGTTTTCGAGTAAATGGTTAAAATGATTTAAAAATAGAAAATGCAGGAAAAATAGTTTTATTTTACATTTTTATGCCTATTTTAGTTTTTGTAGTTTGGTTTTAGTTTTTATTAAAAATAAAAAATGGAGAAAATAGTTTTATATTCATTTTAAGTGTTTGTTTTTTTTTAGAAAAGAAAAAAATATATAGTTAGATTAGTTTTTGAGTTTCTTTATAAATAAATAGTTTTGTTTTTGAAATTTTTCATAATAAATCGATTAATAGGTTTTCTTTACTTTTAAAAATAAAAAATATAATAAAAACAAATCATTACATGGTTTGTAATCTTTGGAAAATTGAAAAAGAAAAAATTAAAAAAAAATATATAATAACACAAACCAATTTGAAACGGTTGGTATTTCTAAAAAGAAAACTAAAAAAACAAATAAACAAACCGGCTTGAACCGGTTTGCATTTGTTTCAAACCGGTTCTAGCCGGTTTGAAAGCTTTTAAAAAACCCAAAATCGAAAATTCCAGCGCCTCCTCCCATTCACGCCTGAGCCCTTCTTTCCCCTCTTTCCCTCTATTCCCTCTCTTCTCTCTTCCCTCCACCATTGCCGGTGGCTATCCCTTTCCCTAACTTCTCCTTCTCCCTCTTTCTCTGTCTACACTCCAGCCGGCGGCAGTGGTGGAAGCTCCTCATTCCGGCGATGGCAGTGGTGGTGGAGGTCGCCATTTCTCCTCTAACCCCTCTGGTTTGGTATGTTTCGATTCTTCTACTTCTTCTTCATCTTCTTCTTCTTCTTCTCCTTCAGATCTTCTTCTTCTTCTTCTCCTTCAGATCTTCTTCTTCTTCTTCTTCTTCTTCTTTATCCGATCTGATTTCTTCATCCAATTTCTTCTTCTTCCTCTTCTTCTTCTGATTTCTTCTTCTTCTTTTTCTTAATCTGATTTCATTCTGTTCTTCTTCTTGTTCTTCTTCTTCAACTAATTCTGTGAAAAGAAAAATATAAAAACGAGAAAAATAATAGGATAAAAATAGTATATCTCATGTTGTATATATCTCTTTCAGATTTATAGATTTGAATTTCTGTTTGTTTTCTGTTTTTAGGATGACTTCATTTTAGAATTAGCTTCTCTTTTACGTTTGATATTGATTTTTCATTTCCGATTACATTTTTTTTTCATGTTACTGATTTCTTTATGTGATTTTTGTGCATCGAACTTCCTGTTTCTGTTTTGATATTTTGATTTCCCTGTTTGGTATTCATTGATTTCTTGTTCACTTTAGTTGATTTTCTGTCATTTTTCTTAATATCATATTTGATTTACTTTCTTTCGTTTTATTTTTGTTGTTGTTCTGTGTCTATTTGATGTCTACGGTTAATTTCCTACATGCAGTTGTTTTGGATTCATTTTCCTCTACGTTTTCATTTTCACATGACAGTTTATTAGTTGCATTTTCAATTTGTTTTTTTTTATTTTTTTTAGTTCATTAATTGTCGTATGTGCAATTCGGTATCATGAGTATGAATCTGATTGCATTAGTTGTTTTAGTTTCGGTAAGTTCATAGTTTTTTTTATTATTATTGCAGGTTGATAATTCCAAAATTGCTGTTTGTGTTGTTATTTTACTGAATATTACTTTTCAATTTGCTAAATTTCCTTTACATTCCAATTTTCTGTTTTTTTTAAGCTTCATGTATTTTCTGTTTTCAATACACTAAATTTCCTATTCACAATTAATTTCTTGTTGCTTTACATTACGGTTTCTAGTTAGTTGTTTTTTTTTTAGTTTACAAGTCATTTCCATGCTTTTAATTTTTCTTTATTTTCCTGTTTTAGTTAAGTAAACTGTTAGTTAATTAGTAACTAGTTAATTAGATTTAATTAGAATTCATTTTTATTTGAAATTGTCATTTAGAATTCTTGCCTAATTTCTTTTGTATGTTTAGCATTTAGTCAGTTTAGTATAATTTTCTTTCTATCTGTGGTACTGTTCGTGTTCCTTTGAATTGTGCAAGATAGCACAGGACTGGAGTTGAAGCGATTACGTGACATGAGAGTACGAAGAATAAAGCTTCTTTTTACTTTTTAGTTTAGAATTAGGAATTTAATTGGGTTTGTAAATATTGCACTTTACGCCCTCTGCGAAGGGTATTCATTTGTTGTAATAGTTAGTTGTTTTACTCTTTTAAAACATTTTACATTTCAATAATTCGGCAATAAAGAATAGTTAGATTTGTGTACTTGAATACGAAATATTCCCGTTCCCTGAGTTCGACCCGGTCTCATCCACTAGTGAGAACCGGTTTTTATTATTTGATGTCTGGTTTTCACATGTTTTTCATATAAAAATCTTTTCAAAATTACAACGATTTAAAAGAAGACATCAAATTTTTGGCGCCGTTGCTGGGGAACGGCGTAATATTAGTATTCGCTTTATTGCCTAGTGTTTGTTTGCATTTAGGTTTAGAACCACGTATGTGCATATCTTAGAGACGAGCTTACTTTTCTGCACAGCCCACCTACTAGGAACCCCTTAGAGGTGACTGTGTACGATTGGTACCGTAAACATAGATTTCATAATTCTTTGCATAATCTCTGTTATGTGTCACTGCGTGGTGTTTGTTTAGTTTTTGTTGTTTTTAGTTCACTCGCTTTGTGGTTTGCGTGGTTTGGCCGCTTAGTGCGTTAGTTAGGTAGAAAACCCAAAGTTAGGACGTGTGCTACACCGGTCTACTCTAAGGTGTAAGCAATGGCTGACGATCATCAATTGATCCGTCCTTTGAGGGAGTACTTCATGCCAAATACGTATACTCCCGCCTCCTGCATCACGAGACCTGATGTAGGAGCGAGCCATTTTGAGATTAAGGCCAGTGTGATTCAAATGTTACCTTCGTTTTATGGCCTTAACAATGAGGACCCATATCGTCATCTCGACGAATTCCTTGAGATTTGCTCGACTGTGCGAATCAATAATTTTGGAGACGATGCTATGCGGTTGACTTTGTTTCCGTTTTCTCTCAAAGATAAAGCCAAGCACTGGCTAAAATCTCTTGAGACGGTTCGTATTACTACTTGGGAAGGAATGCAAATAGAATTTTTAAAAAAATATTTCTCAATTGGTAAGACGAATCAGTTTCGTAAAGCTATAACCAGTTTTTCTCAAATTGAGGGAGAACAATTTCACGAGTCTTGGGAGAGATTAAAAGATCTTCTCCGCAAGTGTCCCCATCACCAGGTGCCTCGTTGGCAGTTGGTGCAGTATTTTTATGATGGGCTTACTGAAAAGCATCGTCAAATGGTTGATTCGTCTTGTGGGGGCACTTTTATGCTCAAGAGTGAGGACGAGGCATGGTCTCTATTCGAGACCTTGAGTGAAAACACGATGCATCATACCTTGTCTTCACGGCTCGATAGGACTACATCCCTGTCTAGTGGTCCTAGGAAAGTTGGGATTATCCAAAATAACGAATTTCGCTTGTTTTTCACTTGGATCCGGGTCCTGCGGGACCCTGTTTTGGTATTATGGCTAATACGAACCTCAAATGGATTCCAAATTGCAAAAAATTCGGTATAAAGTATCTACTTACTCTGATAAACAGCCTAGAATGCTAAAAATCATGAAATGATATGATTTAAATGCTAAAATTTAAAGAAAGTCCTAAAATGATAGATTTTTCCTATGGATCCGAACCAAATGCAATGCTTAACATGATAATGCAAGATTTACACCATGAAAACTTCTGATATTTTGCAGACTGCTAAAGGACCCAAAATGGAACATTTTTGGTTTTTACAGCCTCGGGATTTGAGCCATGGTGAGTTCAATAACAAAGATTTAGTTCTGACAGAGGTAAACATCACCCTAATCTGATTTAAAATGCTAAACAAATATAAAACAGCCATGGAAATTTATTAAATTAATCAGAGCTACTCATGACACCGACTTGAACAACTTTCATGTTCATGACTTCGGCATTTGATCAACATAAACATGGATAAAAATGTAACTTTGTGTTCCTAAGTTGACAGAACAGACCAATGTGACCAAACAGGGAACTGACAAGAAAAATCTGAAGCAGGTATCAACACTGTTTTAAAAATCACAGGCTTTCATATGAAAACAGAGGACACCTCGGAAATAACTTTCACTTTTTACAGTTTTGTATTTGGAGCAACACACAAAGAGAAACCACAGCCCTAAGTCGATCCAAGATCTCAGAGGCCCAAATCAGGCTCTGACACGTGTCCCGAACTCTCGGATTTTTTGTCAGACATAAACAAACTCAGAAACATCTGAGAAAATCCGGTTAAAAACTAGACATTCTGCCAAGTTCAGGACATCTTTTGGATCGAAAATCGGATATCCCATGAGGGAGATCTCGATTTTACAAGTAGGCAAATGATTTTCAAAACGCATCCCGGGTAACAAAACCCGACTTGCCATTTTGAATGTTTACTGCAGTAAACAAATTCAAATGCCTCCTAATTTTTGGCACAATTCTAGGGACACCTAAAGGCGCATTCCGTGATTTTTTTGAGATTTTTAATAAAACATAAATGCATGAAATGATGTGTGGACTGACTGACAAAAACAGAGACCTATTGAAAATGAGCAGAATTGAAATAAATGCTAAATTAATTCTAATTAATTCATGAAACATGCTAAATTAATGAAATAAAATGCAAATTAAACCTAGCTAAATGCATGAAGGTTAAAAATCATCAAGGAAGTATAATTAAATATTTTTATATATGTCGTTTTATGAGAATAGCTCATTCCATCTCTCGGATGAGCTCTTTCTTCAAACGACTCCCGAATCGAATTATGGAATCAAATCAAGGGGAAAAGAAGTGCACCTTGCTTCGTTACGCAGCGTAGAAACTCTTGAAAGGGGCGGCTATCACGAGCTTCCTTCGTCCTTCGCTCCGAACTTCAGATGGTTCACCAAAATCGACCCACTACACCTTCTTCACTGAGCCAAAGGGGCATGAATTCCAAAGTCCAAAAATCGGATTTTCAGGAAGGCTAGGTCGAATTTTCAAGTTCACAAAAAAATGGTTTCTCTATGCTGGGCGTGGAGCCTTGTTTTTATAGATTTTTTGAAAAAATTTGAATTTCAAACAGGCTCAATCTGAGCCCTCCATGTGGCGCCATCTCAGGGGTGCTTATTTTGATTTTTGAGAAAATAAAAAATGAGAATTTTGTGGGTGAGACACCTCAGCAGGATTTGAAATTTTTCAAAATTTGGTTTGCTTGATTTTCTCTGCAGGAAGCTCCCAGATGGCGCCACCTCAGAGGGTGCTCTCTTGGAATTTGAAATTCAAACTCACCTTTTCTAGGGAGTCCTCAGGTGGCGCCACCTCATGGTGGGCTACTTTTATTAAAAATAAAATAAAAATAAAATTTGAAGCCAAGTGGGACTCTGGATTGGTGCCACCTCAAAAGGTGTTTGACACATGTCAGAAGAACAGAGCAGTGGGCTCAGAAAGCGCCACCTCAGAGGAGTTTGAATTCTACTTTTTCTGATGAAAGGAGATCTGGACATGTGGCAGTCCAGGATGGTTCCATACCTGACAAGTGTCAGCCTGCTGGAGGAGGTTCTTCAGATGGCGCCACCTCATGGGGGATTTGAATTTTAAATGGAGGTTGGCCCTGGAGGAATGGAGGGTGGACATGTGGCGCCACCTCAGGGTGGCTCCTACAATGCCATGTGGCAGGAGGGATAGGCAAGGGACATGTGGCGCCCTCATAGGCCATCTGGAAAAATCAGAGCTCTGGATTTGCTCCACCTAGGAGGAGATTTGAATATTTGAATGGTTTGCTTTTTCTGAAGAAAGCCAGGAGTGACATGTGTCTCCTACTTTTCTGAAAAGAGTAGGGAGAAGACATGTGTCCTCTACTTTTTCTGAAGGAGGTAGAAGGAGACATGTGTCACCTGCTTTTTCTGAAAGAAGCAGAGAATGACACGTGGCAGAGAGGAGAGAAGGAGGGCCAAGTCATGTGGCGCAATCTCATACAACATGGAAAAGGTGAAGTTCAGGATCTGCGCCACCTATGAGGAGACAAGCCTACCTTTTCTGGAGGAATTTAAGAGTGACACGTGTCTCCTACTTTTCTGAGAAAAGTAGGGAGAGACATGTGTCAGGCTACTTTTCTAGGAGGGAGAGATTGACACGTGTCCCCTGCAGGAGACACACTTCAAGTGGCGCCACCTCAGAGGAGACAAGCTCCACTTTTTCTAGACAAGACAACCTATGACACTTGGCATCTCCTGGTAATCTTGGAATGACACATGGCGCAGGATGGATAGGGTGACACATGGCAGATAAATGGGATGACATGTGGCGGCTTTTTAGGGTAGCCCCACACTGACACTTGGCATGGAAATGGGAGGAGAGAGAAAAGACAAGTGGCACCAATCCAGGGGACAAGGCTCCTATATTTTTGGGTTTTTCAAAATTCAAATTTTCAAAAGAAAAGCTTGTGTGACACCACCTCAGTGTGGGTCCCACATTGCTTCTTTACTGAAATAAGGATAAAACAACAACTTTTTTTTGGAATTTTCATAAAATCTGGACTAATTGGTAAAACAAGAATTTTTAGAAAGAGTTGGTCCCTGTAGGGCAATTTTGTAAAAGGGAGATATTTGAAATTGTCAAAAGGGCAAAATCTGAGGTGAAGTGGCTGAAATCCATATTGAAAACTATCCACATCGTTTTCCTGAGAAAATATTTTGAAATTCAGAGTCCTGGGGGTAAAATGGGAAGAATTGATAATTTTGAAGACCCAGGGTTTTGAAATCAATTTTGGAAAGAGTTGAAATTCTAATCTGGATTGAAAATTTTGAAATCGAGAGTTCTGGACCTCGAAATGACATGCTGTGCAGTGCAGTGATTTGAAATGCTCATGCAATGATATGCAATGTCATGTCTTATGAAATGCAATCTTGAACCAAGACTTGGAGCTGTCTGTCTCCTGTCAGGAATGAATTTTTGAACATCTGAGTTAAAATTAGAGAAATTTTGAGAGTTTCAGATGAAATTTGGAATTTTGCAAGGTCCGGGCTCAGAAAATGACCATTTTGCCCTCCAGCGATTTCAGAGGCTGGATGATGATGCTTGGTGGAACTGTCGGGGAGGTGAGTGAAAATTTGGGGTGTTTACAGATGCCCCTCTTTGCTACTAAGCCGGCTCATGGTCGAGCTTAGTGGCAAAGAAAAACACACCAAATTTGGGCTATACATAAAAAAAATGCCCCAGTTAGAAGGATCAGACTGGGTGTGAAGAAATTAGCCCGAGGAAGATGGTAGATATGAAGCGAAGAATGGAGAGGAAAGACTCACTCTGTGAGATTGAAATTCAGGTTTTATGCCCTTACCCTAGATGGGACAGAAATACCTCGTATGGAACGAAGCTCAGGTTTGGCCCTTAACCTGATTGGGGATGGAATATCTCATAACATGAGACTCAGGTTTGTACCCTTAACCTGATCGGGCGGAAAATGAAATACCTCATCAAAGGAGGCTCAGGTTTGTACCCTTATCCTGATCGGGCGGAAAATGAAATACCTCTTTGAATGAGGCTCAGGTTTATACCCTTATCCTGATCGGGTGGAAAATGAAATACCTCTTTGATTGAGGCTCAGGTTTATACCCTTATCCTGATCGGGCGGAAAATGAAATACCTCTTTGATTGAGACTCAGGTTTATACCCTTAACCTGATTGGGCGGAAAATGAAACACCTCTTTGATTGAGGCTCAGGTTTGTACCCTTATCCTGATCGGACGGAAAATGAATGGAATCCTCGAAGGAAGAGACCATGATGGAACCTTTGGATTTTGCACAATAAATCCAATAGGGTTTTTGCAAAAGGAAGGAAAATGAGGTCCCTAAAGCTTGAAAAGGGATTGATTTTGGGCATCTCATTGCTGAGACTAAAATCAGCTTTTGAAATTGCCTTTTGCGGGAAATGATTGGTGGTTCGACCTCGAACCGAAATGGGACTGTCTATGGTGGGACAGTGGGGACACAAAGAAGTGTGCAAATCTGAGTGTTCATGCTCTCAAAGAAGGGAAGGAATCAAGTCCTTAGGATGGATTTAAAATTGGTGTCAGGATGCATCGAAAATGGACATCAAGCTCTCACTTCACGTCAGGATGACTAGAAAATATTGTCAAAATATTGAGAATTCTGCTGTTGATTCAAAATTTTTGAAAATGTTGCATATTGTTGCAAAGTTGTTCTTTCTTTTCTACCTGAAGCATTACCTCCAAACAAGGTTCACTTTGTAGAATCGAAATTGGAAACCCAAATTGCTTGCAATTGACCTTCTCTAAGGAAGTTATCAATTTCCTTGATATGAGCAGGAAAGAGAATTTGATATTGTGAAAGCAGTTGATGAAAGAGTATTGATAATAGAATTTCACAAATTTAAAGAGGATTCTTGATAAATCTGGCAGTTTGATATCCTGAGGGCTTCTCTCATGATAGTCTTTCTGCACTCTTTTGGCTCTCTTGTGTTTTGGCTGCATTCTCCTTCATTTTGGAGATGTTCTGACTTTTTCTCTCTTTCTTTTTCCTCTCTTTCTCTCTTTTGGGAAAAGGGTACGTCACAAACTGCTTCAACTTGGAGATGTTTCGATCCTCCTTTGATGATATTGGTTTATGGGTTATTTTGATGATATTGGCTTATTGGCTGGAAGATTTTTAGCTGAAATTAAATACCTTTTAGGGATTGTCGAGGGATTCATCGCATCTGCCTTCATCTTGACAGTGCTTTGGACCTTCCCTGGAAGGATCCGTCACAAACTCCGTCATCTTGGAGATGTTTCGAATCTTCTTTGGCTTCGGGGGTCTACTCGCCTAATTCGCCTTCATCTTGACGACAGGTGAGAGATCCCTTTTGCGGATATTTAATTGCAACTTAGGTGATTCTGAGGAAACAGGGTTTGGGTGAATTCTCTCTTTTCTAGCACTCAGGATATTTCCACTGCCTCGTCCTTACAAGAATAGCCTTTAAAGATGCGCCATTGACTGCGATCAATATCGATCATCTACGGCTTTTCAATAACATTGAATCTTCTTTTCTGGCCATATTGAGGATTTATCCTTCATCCTTTTGGTTGGCCAATAGAAAGAATTTGAGTTTTGAATCTCTTTTCGCAAAAGCTTCACTCTTTTGGAAGTGATGCTGAAGGTAAATTGAGATAGAGATTAGAGCAATAAATATTCTGAAATCAACAAATAATTTGATTGACAATTTGACAAAATTTTCTTGAAATCCCTAGTGAAAGTGAGTATTTGAAATCTGGCTCAAGACATCCGTGACGAAAATTCTCCTCTCTTTTTCCCCAAAAAGAGAGACTCAGGCTTAGCCCTTACCTGAATGGGAATTGGGAAATACTCCTCTCTTCCCTGAAGAGGAGGTGTTTGCAAAACGAACTTTCGAAGAGAAATTAAGCTTTCGTCAAAGCTCCCTAGTGTTAGGCTTCTCTTATGGAAAGGGGGCCGGTAATAGTGAGGTCTGAAAATTGGGTCATGAAAGGAACGAGTCCATCACACTCTCCCTGCAAAGAGGGTCTTTCATGACGAAAAATGGCCTAGTATGAAATTGGGGGGTCACAAGAAAAGCGAGTCTCCGACGAGCCTCTCCCTTTGAAAGGGTTCCTCGTGTGAAATTGGAAATTGTTTTGCAAACGGTTCACAAAGACGCGAGTCCCTTCAAACTCTCCCTGAAAAGGGGCTAAGTGAACGAATTGGATAGCATGCGAAAAGAACGAGCTCCCTCGAACTCTCCCTAAAAAGGGTCTCTCGCAAGAGAAAATGATTGAAATTGGATATTGAGATTGATTGACCCAAAGGTCGAAATTGAAAATTGGAAAATTGGTTGCTGGAAATTGAATGACCCGAAGGTCAAAATTGGATGACCTGATGGTCGAAATTGAGAATTGATTTGACCAAAAAGGTCGAAATTGAGAATTGGTTGACCGAAAGGTCGAAATTGTGTGACCCGAAGGTCGAAATTGAGAATTGATTTGACCAAAAAGGTCGAAATTGTGTGACTCAAAAGTCGAAATTGAGAATTGAGTGACCTAAAGGTCGAAATTGAGAAATGAAGGTCAAAGATTGGAAATTGATTGACCCGAAGGTCGAAATTTGGAAATTGATTGACCCGAAGGTCGAAAATTGGGAATTGATTGACCCGAAGGTCGAAAATTGGAAATTGATTGACCCGAAGGTCGAAAATTGGAAATTGGTTGACCCGAAGGTCGAGAATTGGAAATTGGTAATTGAAATTGAGAATTGAAAATTGGGTGACCCAGAGGTCGAAATTGGAGAATTGCCTGATTTGAAGATTTGAATTGGAATTTGGAGAGCAAAATATCAAATTTGAGCAATTGACAGACCCTGAGGCTCAACAAAGGAGAATGATGAGTTCGAGTCAGAGCTCGAATAAAATACAGAGATCACGAGTCGGAACCCAGATCAACAAAAGAAAATGAAGAACTCGAATCAGAGCTCGAATGATGTAATGAGATCACGAGTCGGAACCCGGATCAACAAAAGAGAATGAAGAGCTTGCATCTGAGCTCAAGTAAGATAATGAGATCACGAGTCGGAACCCGGATCAACAAAGAAAATGAAGAGCTCAAATCAGAGCTCGAATGAATAGAGAGATCTTGAGTCGGAACCCGGATCAACAAAAGAAATGAAGAGCTCGCATCTGAGCTCGAATAAGGTAATGAGATCACGAGTCGGAACCCGGATCAACAAAGAAAATGAAGAGCTCGAATAAGAGCTTGAATGAATAGAGAGATCTCGAGTCGGAACCCGGATCAACAAAAGAAATGAAGAGCTCGCATCTGAGCTCAAATAAGGTAATGAGATCACGAGTCGGAACCCGGATCAACAAAGAAAATGATTTGAATAAAAAACCTGAGTCGGAACTCGGTTTTGGGATTTTGAAAATGTACCATTTTGAATACTGGATTTTGATATAATACCAGTTCGAGCGCTAGGTTTTGGTTCAGTATGGGTGATGACCTCTCAATTTTGAATCATTAGGAATTGTGATGGGACTGCTTGTTGAAATCCCAATACTGACCAGATTGTTGTTCATGCAGTTGAATGCAAATGAATATGAGTTGATGCACATGAATGCACAAGTGCGTGAAATGAGGAATTTGTTTATCCTGCCTACATACAGAGCAAAATTTTAAAAATGCCCTAGTGTAACTGAGAAAGAAAAATTGATCATTATTTGAAGAAAATAGAAAGGATTACAAGAGGAGAATAAATGTTTCAAGTGTAAAACTTTTTCAAGTGTCGAGCATTAATAGGATCTGGCAATTCTACCCCATCGGCATTGATGAGCCGATATGAGTTGCGGGGTAATGCTTCTTTGACAACATAGGGACCTTCCCAATTTGGCGACCATTTGCCGCCGGGATGATGCTTGAGATAAGCTGTGGATCGAAGTACGAAATCATTGACTTTGAATCTTCTTTCGATGATAGATTTTGCATATTGCCTGGCTATTCTCTGGCGATAGGATTGAGCATGCTCTGCTGCTTTTAGCCTTCTCTCGTCGAGTAAGTCTAGCTGCACTAGTCGCTGCTGCTGGTATTGATCAAGAGGTAATTGCAGAAGTGAAGCAAATTTCAAAGCGGGCTTCTGGACATATAGCGGCAATACTACTTCTGTCCCATAGACCAGTTCTGATGGGGTAGCATTCATTGGTGTACGAATGGTGGTCCGATAGGCCTATAGTGCATCGTGGATCTTCTCATGCCAGTCACGGCCTGTTTCCACAGTTCGCTCCAAGATACGAATTAAAATCTTGTTGGTGGCCTCTGCCTGACCATTCCCTTGAGGATAATATGGAGCAGAAAAATGGTGATAGATCTTGAATTTTGAGCAGAATGTCTTCATCTTTTCATTCTTGAAATGACTGCCATTGTCTGACACAATGTCATGTGGGATGCCGAAACGGCAAAGGATGTTCTTGTGAATAAAAGAGACCACATGTCGGCCTTCTACTGTGCGGAGACTGATGGCTTCTACCCACTTGGTGAAATATTCTGTTGCGGCAAGGAAGTATTTGTGGCCATTTGAAGCTGAAGGAGTGATGGGACCTACGACATCGAAGGCCCACATGGAGAACGGCCATGGAGAAACAACGGATTGTAAATATGTTGCTGGCGCATGGATAGAAGGTGCGTGTATCTGACATTGTACACACTTCTTCACATAATGATAACAGTCTTGTTGCATAGTCTTCCAGTAGTACCCTGCTCTTATGATTTGCTTGACAAGGGTTTGGTAGCCGTCGTGGCCACCACAAATGCCTTCGTGTGCTTCTCGCACGACTTCTTTGGCTTCGTCTTCATCTAAACATCTGGAATACTCTGAACTGAATCCACGACGATAGAGGACATTGGCCAACATGAAGTATCGAGTAGACATACGCTGGATTGCTCGTTGCTCTTTCTTTGAGAGTTCTGGAGGAAATTCACCAGTTTCTATGAAAGTTTTGATATTGTAATACTAAGGCTTCTTCTTTTGCTCAGCCTGGTTTACTTGCTCTGCCGGAAGGAAAGCAGGTTGGTCAAGTCTGCCAATTTCAAAAGAGCGACAAGATTCTCCATTTCTGAATGTCATAATGGAGCCTAAACTGGCTAGGCTATCGGCCACTTGATTGAAATCTCTCTTGATGTGGAATAACTGAAATTCTTCAAAATTGCGAACAAGCGCTGAAACAATTTTCTGATAGGGAAATAACTTCTGATCTTTGACCTGCCATTCGGCTCGAACTTGATTAACAACGAGTAATGAGTCACCGTAGGCATGCACTCTCTTAACATTGAAGTCTAGTAGAATCTTTAGACCTTGAATCAGGGCTTCATATTCGGCCATATTGTGGGTACATTGAAAATCTAACTTGAGAGAAAACAGAATCATCTCTTTTTCTGGAGTGATTAATAGGATTTCGATGCCTATTCCCGCCATATTCTTAGAACCATCGAAAAATAAATTCCAGACTGTAAATTGCTGGATATTGCAAATTTGCTCATCAGGGAAGTCATCTTCGGCTTTTACTTCTTTGGCCAGAGGAAAATCCGCCAATTGATCTGCAATTGCTTGGCCTTTGATTGATTGCTGCGAGACATATTCTAAGTCATACTGCATCAGTAAGACTTGCCATTTTGCGACTCGTCCGCTGAGGAAAGGCTGCTCTAAGATGTATTTGAGGGGATTGAGTTTAGACAGGATTTTGACCTCTGATGCCAACAGGTAGTGTCTTAGCTTCTGACACATCCATACCAGAGCTAGGCAGGTCTTCTCTATTTGAGAGTATCTTTTTTCATAATCTATGAAAGTCTTACTCACGTAATAAATGGCGTGTTCTATCAGGCTGCCTTCTTTGTATTGCGCCAAGAATCCACCGCATGCGACTTGATTAACTGAGATGTATAATAAAAGAGGTTTTCCCAATTCTGGCGGCTTCAGGATGGGAGGATTAAGAAGATACTTCTTGATTCGATCGAATGATTGCTGACATTCTGGCCCCCATTCGAACTTCACTCCTTTTCTGAGTAAGTGGTTGAAGGGCTCACATCTCATCGCCAAATTGGAAATGAATCGTCGGATTGACTGCATACGTCCTTGAAGGCTATGTACTTCTTTGAGATTCTTCGGGGGTGGCATATCAATGATAGCCTTTGCTTTGGCTGGGTCAATTTCAATTCCCCTTTTGCTGACCAGAAAACCCAGCAGTTTGCCTGATTCGACTCCAAAGACACATTTTTGCGGGTTAAGCCTTAACTTGTAAAGAATGAGTCTCTTAAAGACTTGATCAAGGGCTTTGAGGTGATCTTCTCCCTCTTTAGATTTCACGAGAATATCGTCAACATACGCATCCATGATTTTGCGCATCTGATCGTGAAAGATAACGGTCATTGCTCGTTGATATGTTGCTCCAGCATTCTTGAGCCCAAAAGGCATAACTGTATAGCAGAAAGTGCCCCAAGGCGTGGTGAAAGAAGTTTTGGATTGGTCGCGGGCGGCCAACTTAATCTGATTGTAGCCGGAATATCCATCCATGAAAGAGAACATGGCATGTCCTGCCGTGCTATCGACTAGAAGATCGATGCTTGGAAGTGGATAGTCATCCTTCGGAGTTGCCTTATTGAGGTCTCTCAAGTCTATGCAAATCCTCACTTTGCCATTTTAATTTGAGACAACGACGATATTGGCTAACCAATCCGGGTAGTCAATAGCTCGGATAAATCCTGCTTTGAGCAAATCTTCAAGTCCTTCTTTGACTTGTTGTTCTATTCTGGGATCCATTTTTCTTAGCTTCTGCTTGACTAGCTTAGCATCCGGCTTTAAGACAAGACGGTGTTCGACCAATTTGGGGTCTAAGCCCGGCATGTCTTCATATGTCCATGCGAACACTTCTTCATGCCGCTTGAGAAAATCTGTAAGCCTTTTCTTTTCTTCCGGACTCAGACTGGTTCTGATCTGAAGAATTTTGGGATCTTCCTCTGAACCGATATTGACACCTTCAGTTGGATCTTGTACTAGAGGAGATGGTTCATCTTGCTTCTGAACAACGGCGAACTCTGGTAATTCCTGAAGAGACTGATCGTATTCTGCAAAATCATCTAACTGCTTTGCAATCTTATCATTTCCGGTGCTTGCTTTGATTCTGTGAATTGCTGTCGACTTCTGAAAGGCCTTGGGATTGAGAACGAGCTTTTTGATTGTCCGAGAAGTCATTCTGAAATTTTGGAGAAGAAATCTGGTTCAGACAAATCGGCCTATAGTAAGACAAACAATCATTTGAAGAGAAAATGGCATTATAAAATGATGAGACAGACAGAAAGGGAGTAGATGGCATCCGGATAGACACAGAAACTTGGAATTTTATTGATTTATCAATGACATCGATAAAATGAGACATTTATTTGGAAAAGAATAGAAAGACAATAACAAATGGTCTTCATTGTGCCCCTTTGACAAAAACAGTCTCCTTTGACGAGCTTTCGCCGGCAAACCCTAGTCCTGCTCTATGGGGACGATGTTTCTGGATCATTGGCTCGATGCGGCCATCTTCGTTCTTGCCGAGTCCCTTGAAGGGTTGATAGCCATGCTTCAGGAGTAACTCAAATCCCTTTTTTGACTTCATGAATTGTGAAAACAATGGGTGATCCTTAATGGTGATGTAGTTGATTCGGCCTCCAACCTTAAAGAATTGAGGACCTTTCCATCGGGTTGTGGCTACTGTGTGCGGAGATAGTTCTGAGGATGCCTGAAGTATTTCTCGATTTTCTCCGAGGTTGATCTCTTCGCTTTCCCTGATGCTGGGAATATCCGCATTGAATGATGGCCGGGGAATCATGGGCTGCGGGAGCCTTTCTTCTGGGTCTTCAACCAGTATTGTGGTAATCATTCCACCTTTTGACCACTTCACACATTGATGTAGGGTGGAAGGCACTGCATTTGCATTGTGAATCCATGTCCTTCCGAGCAGCAAGTTGTAGGTGGGTGGTACGTTAACCACATGAAAAAGCACTGAATGCACTGAATAGTTGATGAACACCTCCAGGAATATCTTCCCTTTTGCCGTTTGACCATGGTTGTCAAACCCATAGATAGTGATAGGGTCTGGAATATATTCTTCATCCTTGATCCCTAATGCCTTTGTGGTCATTTCGGGACATATGTTGAGGCTACTGCCTCCATCGACCAGTACATGGGGAACCGTCATTCCTCTGACTCGAACGACAATGTACAAGGCATTATTATGAAAGGAATGAGGCTTTGGAAGGTCCTCATCTGAGAAGGTGATTGGCGCATTGGTCATGGCAGAGTTCACAATCTGTGTCATGTCTTCAGGAGTGGTACTGGGTTTAACTTTGATTTTTCTGAGCAGATCCTCCAGTACTTGTCGGTGCTTGCTAGAATTTTTGGCCAAATCAAAGATGGAGACATTGGATAGAGCGGTCAGAGGCTTCTGACTTGAATTCTCCAGTCTGGGATTGATAATTTGCTTAAAGAAGTCAGGAGTTTCCTTTGACTTGGGGTCTAACTTTACAGGCGCTTCAGAGACTTTCATCTTGCCGAATGCTGAGATTAGGTCCATCTTCTTAGAAGCTGGAGCTGCCTGTCGTAGCACCGACACCTGATGCTGAACCTGGAGATCTTGCGCAGAACACGGCTTAATGTGCTCGTGCGGTAGGAATGGCTGTGCCGACACTACTGCTGTGGTGTGTGGAGGAAATGGCTGATTGAGAATATCCATCTTCTCTTCTTCTTCTCCTTCCACTAAAAGATTTTTTTCAATGAGATCTTGCACGATGTTTTTGAGAACAAAGCAGTTCTCGGTGTTGTGCCCCACTGTCCTGTGAAACTTGCAGAACTGATCTTTCCATTTTCCCATGGGCACAGGGGGATCGGCCAATCTGGGCAACTTAACCATCTCTTTTGATAGCATGTACTCGAGCACATCCTTGAGTGATTGGTCAAGAGGAGTAAACTTTTTGTCGTAGCTCCATCCTTCATGTTTGGTCTTCTGACGCAGTTTTGGCCCTTGATCCTGCTGAGGAGGCTTGCTGTACTGAGGAGCAGGCTTTGCTTTCTGATCCTTGTTGTTCGAACTGCCTGTGCCGTAGCAGTAATCTTTCTTCTGCCCTTTGTATCGATTTTGGCCTTTATTGCTGTTGCTGGCAGAATAAGTGAAGTGAGCTTTCTTTTTCTGCTCACCTTGGGAGTTGTTCTTGGAAAAGGTAAAGCCTTCATAGACTCCATTTTTCACACTTAGTTCGAGCCATTCGGCTCGTTCAGTTAACTCAATGAAGGTCCTGAATGGTGCTGTGGAGATCAATCCTCTTAACGGCAGCGAAAAATTGTTGAGGATTAGGGACAATGCATGCCTTTCCGAGATAGGATCTCTCATCTTATTACAGGCTGATCTCCATCTGTGAATGAAGTCTCGTGCTTTTTCATTCTCATTCTGCCTTAAATTGCAGAGATGACTCAGTGTAGGCAGCGCTTCTGTGTTGAACAAGAAGCGTTCAATAAAGAGATTCACAACTTTGTCGAACTCCTTGAGCTCGATGGGGTTGATATGCTCAGCATACCACTTGGCTGCAACTCCTTCCAAGCTGCGGGGGAAGCATAGAAACAATGCTCGGTTATCCCTTTTGAACCAAGAGCATTCAGCAAAGAACGTAGCGAGGTGTGCTTTTGGGTCGCCAGAACCATCGAACTTGATGAATTTACAGGGGAGATTCTCCAGATCATCATCCCCTTCTAAGCCGTCATAGAAGTCCTCACTGGTGAAGACTTTCTTGCTCTTGTCGCGGGCTTGCAGATCCTTGACAACTCGGGCCATTTCTTTAAACTGCGCTTGCAAAGGTTCTTCTTTATCTCTGCTCTTTGATCTGCGGCTTTTACTTTGGCCACGCTTCTGAACTGCCGGAGGCACCTCATATTCTTCATCTGTATTTTCAATGGAGTCTGATTCATCTGAGATTTCCTCTAGCTGGATCCGCTTCTTGGGAGCCTTCTTACTCCTGCGACCATGGAACTTTTCTCTAAATGGATCCCTTTCTGAGCTGGTCCCGGGCTGTTCATTCATCATCTTATTCATCATTTTTCTGAACATGGCATACATTTGAGGGTCTATGCCATCATCTTCTTGCTGCTGCTCTTGACTCTTCTCGGATCGAGGGGAACCCATTTCTTCTTCCGAGGCTGACGAGTACTGGGATGCCGTGGTTCTTTTGCCTGATCTTGTCTCAACCATCAAATGATATGGATGCTCTCTGCAGGGCAAAGACCTGATTAGATTATGAAGGAATTAGCTTTCGGAAGAAATATTTGCTGAAAATATGGTAGACAATTTGGAAAAGATGTCCCATTACTAGGGACTGAGTCGTCGTGGGAATCACGATAATTGTGTTGTCATTCCTTCTGCAAAAGAAATAAACAACGAAAATATGCCTTGTTACCTAGGCAAGGTCGTCAAACCACAATGGAAAGAGAGACAATTTTATAGAAATGAGAAAACATGACTTTATTGATCTTGACAAAGAGGTGGGGGACAAACAATTTGCCACCATTCATGATAGTCGGCAGACACTCTAGGACCTGGAAAGATTTTAAGAGAGACAAAGGAATCCCAGCTGTAGCGGGCAGACACTCTAGGACCATTGTGCGGAAGTGAGATCAAACTCTGCCATAACTCCTGATAACAGTCGGGCTTCGACGTACTGCTGCCTCTGGGAGAATTGCCGAACACATCTCTCTGGTTGATAATAAGTGCAGAAGAAAGGTCCTAGCAACTTGAACCGTTTGCCATAAGCGTAGGTATATCGGGGAGGAGACAACTGCCGATCAAAATAGTCCCAGACTACGTCATCCTCTTGAATGTTGTTGATCATAGACCGGTACTGCGCCACTGGAAGGAGTTCTTGACCATTGTATCTGAAAAAGCTTGCTCGGGCTGGAACGTGTTGGAAAAACCAGGACTGAAGTGCGTAGATGCATCCTTCAACTAAAATGGATTCTCCAAGTGAGAATCGAGTCAGTCCTCGATATAGGAAGGCGAGCGCTGCCATGGCTACAGAGAGGCGATTGGTTTGCCGACTTCCCCATCTTCTCATAAGCTGAATTATTTTGATGTCCATGTAGTTTTGTCCATCTGGGAAGAGGGATAATCCTACAGTGCATAGAACCATTGCATTCTGAATCCTTTCTTTGGCTGCTCTTGATAGCGAGCTGACTTCGACGAAGGTCCCGTACTGGCGGTACAATTCAAGTAGGTCAACATATTCATTTCCTTCCAACTAGATCAGGGGCCAGGATCGACGACCTGTCATACGAGCTAAGGAGTCTCGGGGGTCCAAACCCTTGACATTGATAAGGAATTGATGCTCTAATGGGTCTCTTGGTTGACCGGCTGGTTCTGGCAGTCCCATGATTTCTGAAAATTCATCCATTAAAACGGTCATTTCTCCCCATGGGAACCAGAAGGTGCATGTCCGAGGATTCCATCGCTCTGCCATTGCATGGATCAGGTTGCCATTGATGGTCTGCTTTCCGACTGCTGACGCTAGTTCTAATCCGCACTCGCTCAAATGGTCCGGGAACATTCGGGAAAAGCTCTTTAGCCAGGAATAATACCACCGGGGAATGAAAGTTCCATTGCTAAGGGCTCGATGTTCAGGACGACCTTGCCGCACCTCGTAGGAGATGTGACCTTCAGGAAAGATAGGATCAACTTGATTGGACGCCATCGAACTGAAAACAGAGAAAGACTCAGAATGAGACTTAGGAAAATGTGAGAAATTTTTGAAAAAAAATTTGCAGGCAGGATAAAGTGCAACTGGAAATTCGAGATCCAGTAGAATGGTAGAATGAAAAATCGCCTGGGGTTTTGAAAGAAATTGGATATTTGAGAAAATCATCCAGGGTTTGAGAAAAAGACCTTGTGGAAAATAAGGATGTTTGGAAAAAGACCTAATGAGTTGAAAAACATTGGGAAATATAAAGAATTGAGAAAATCATACATACAATCACATCCTGCACAAACATTTATGTACATTCAACACTCCCTAAAAGGCTGACTCTAGATGCATCAATTTGAAAACAGCTGTAGGACCTTAATCCTAACTCTAGGTTCAGATCATCTTTGTCCAATCCAGTTATGCCGGTATACCCGAATCGAAATCCGAGGTACGTGGCATAGAGTTTCAACTCCGGTTCTAAGGTAAGGTTTTCCAACATCCTTGAGCGCCTACCGATATACTTCGGACTGTGGCCCGCGGTACGTGGTAGGGGAGTGTTAACCCAAATAATTGGCCCAGTTGTGAGGCTCTGTCCCGAACTAGGGTTCTGAAAGATAGCCCAGCAACGTGAAGACCGGGTAATGATAGGTAATTGAGGTTTGAAAAAATGATCACATGCAAGAAATAGATGGCTCTAAGTCCTAGAGAGATAGATTTTGAAAATCTTTGAAGAAGCATACATTGTTTGCATTCAGATCCTAAATTGAGGAGAGTTGTATTTAGACCTAAGTCTATGTGAGCATGAAAATATCTCCTCAATCTGGTCCTACCAAACCATGCCTAGTCTACATGCAGTCAATGTCAGCTAGGTCCAAATCTAGGCTCCTAGGTTCGCATGATATCAAAAGTAAAGAGCTGACATTTTGTGAACACAGTTTCAATAATTGAACTAAGTCAAGCACTTTTTAATCAGACAAGGACAGGTCCCATCTCGGTCGCCAAACCTGTTATCGTCACAAAATTTTTCCCTCGTCTTCCCTTCCTTGCGGAAGAGAAAGAGGGAAACGCTTTCGCGCTTCAAACTTGACCGAATTTTGGAAAATGTTTTGAAATACTCGCCTCCGTTTTGAAAATTGCGGGAAAATCCATGGGATGGGGCTCGACCTGTCGGTACGAGGTTCGACCGTTCCTGCCGCCTTTAACAGGGGTAATCGAACCAAGGACCAAAATTGTGCTTGACTGAGTTAAATCATCAAAATCGTGTTCTATCCTAAATGCATAGAGAATTCAGGCATGTGCTATGAGATTTTGAAAAATGCCAGTTGAAAAATATGATGTATGCTCGGAAAATATTTGGAGTTGAAAAGATTCTCTCAGGAAAAAGCTGAAAGTCAATTTCTCAGAAAAACTCATGTCAAAAAGGGTTTTTGAAATCACGGGAAAGTTTATGAAGTTGTGGGAAAATCATGAATGGTTGAAAATCCTGGGAAAATGGAAGTGATTCTTGAGAAAAAGGTGAACCTTTGAAAAGGGAAACACTTCTTAGGAAAACTTGGACTTTGAGAGTTTTCTTAGGAAAATGATGGAAAATTTATATGAAAACTCTTGTGGAAAAGGAAAATTGAAGCTTGGGAAATTGAAATCCTGAGAATCTTAATCTTGGAATACTTGGAAATCGATTTTGACTAAAAAAAAAAAGGTAAGAGACTTCCCTTGAAATTCTTGGGAAAATGACCTTTTCCCCTGGAAAACTTTGGAAAAACTTGACTTGAGAAAACCGATTTTGAAAATTCTCATAGTTTCTTGAGAAATTGGTTTCATTGAAAATGAAATTTTCTTGAGAAAATCAATGATTTCATGATGCGAATGACATGAATGCACTTTGAAAGGATTTTCTGAGGAATTGGTTGGAAAAATGTGCATTAAGTCCAAATAAATCCTTCACATATCCTGACTGTGACCATGAATATGTTCAGAACTTAATTGATTTAATGCACAATGCTTTGAAAACTTTGGAAATATGATGTGCATTTTAAGATAGCCTAAGAGTGTAGGCTCAATGTGACTAATAGAAAGATGATGGATCTGGGTCTCGTCCATATTCCGACTAGGGCCGTAAATATGGATTCTACCGAGTTCATCAACTCCCTAAGAGTTGGTGCACGTGCCATTCGTGAACATCCATAGTGCTTTTGAAATAACAATGCATGAATCATATAAGCAGGATATTGCATAAATTCAAACTATATGATATGCATCCTAGTCTAAGCAGGAAATTAACTTTCTTATTCCAAATTTTACATTATTACATCACTAAATAAAGGAAATAAAAGAAATTTGCAGACTTCAGCTCCTTCTTTTGATTGTTCCTGCCAAACTTGAAATAAGGTTAGCTCAAATATGTGGGTTTTTCCAAGATTTTCCAATAATATTATGAAATTATTGGATTTAATTGGATATAAACCCTAGTCTCATGCTTCCTTGATATTTGAAATGATGTAAATGCAAGAAATTCGGTGGAAAATAGTTTGAAATTTGGAATTGGGGTCAAAATGACCAAAATACCCCTAATATTAAAGTTATACCTTTAAAATCAGGGTTTTTTTTTTGAAGGAAAACTTGGTAAAATTGAGATTTCGAAATTCAAATTGAATCCAATGATGATGAAATGCAGTATGAGGCATGATGACATGCTGCTAAACACATTAGAACTGTAAAATCAGAATTTGACATTTTGCAATTTATCCAAAATAACGAATTTCGCTTGTTTTTCACTTGGATCCGGGTCCTGCGGGACCTTGTTTTGGTATTATGGCTAATCCGAACCTCAAATGGTTTCCAAATTGCACCAAATTCGGTATGAAGTATCTACTTACTCTTATAAACAGCCTAGAATGCTAAAAATCACGAAATGATATGATTTAAATGCTAAAATTTAAAGAAAGTCCTAAAATGATGGATTTTGCCTATGGATCCGAACCGAATGCAATGCTTAACATGATAATGCAAGCTTTACACCATGAAAACTTCTGATACTTTGCAGACTGCTAAAGGACCCGAAATGGAACATTTTTGGTTTTTACAGCCTCGGGATTTGAGCCATGGTGAGTTCAATAACAGAGATCTAGTTCTGACAGAGGTAAAAATCACCCTAATCTGATTTAAAATGCTAAAAAAATATAAAACTGCCATGAAAATTTATTAAATTAATCAGAGCTACTCAGGACACCGACTTGAACAACTTTCATGTTCATGACTTTGGCATTTGATCAGCAGAAACATGGATAAAAATGTAACTTTGTGTTCCTAAGTTGACAGAACAGACCAATGTGACCAAACAGGGAACTGACAAGAAAAATCCAAAGCAGGTATCAACACTGTTCTAAAAATCACAGACCTTAGATGAAAACAGAGGACACCTCGGAAATAACTTTCACTTTTTACAGTTTTGGATTTGGAGCAACACACAAAGAGAAACCATAGCCCTAAGTCGATCCAAGATCTCAGAGGCCCAAATCAGGCTCTGACACGTGTCCCAAACTCTCGGATTTTTTGTCAGACATAAAAAAACTTAGAAAAATCTGAGAAACTCCGATTAAAAACTAGACATTCTCCCAAGTTCAGGACATCTTTCGGATTGAAAATCGGATATCCCATGAGGGAGATCTCGATTTTACAATTCGGCAAATGATTTTCAAAACGCATCCCGGGTAACAAAACCCGACTTGCCATTTTGAATGTTTACCGCAGTAAACAAATTCAAATGCCTCCGAATTTTTGGCACAATTCTAGGGACACCTAAGGGCGCATTACGTGATTTGTTTGAGATTTTTAATAAAAAATAAATGCATAAAATGACGTGTGGACTGACTGACAAAAACAGAGACCTACTGAAAATGAGCAGAATTGAAATAAATGCTAAATTAATTCTAATTAATTCATGAAACATGCTAAATTAATGAAATAAAATGCAAATTAAACCTAGCTAAATACATGAAGGTTAAAAATCATCAAGGAAGCATAATTAAATATTTTTATATATGTCGTTTTATGAGAATAGCTCAATCCATCTCTCGGATGAGCTCTTTCTTCAAACGACTCCCGAATCGAATTATGGAATCAAATCAAGGGGAAAAGAAGTGCACCTTGCTTCGTTATGCAGCGTAGAATCTCTTGAAAGGGGCGGCTATCACGAGCTTCCTTCGTCCTTCGCTCCAAGCTTCATATGGTTCACCAAAATCGACCCACTACACCTTCTTCACTGAGCCAAAGGGGCGTGAATTCCAAAGTCCAAAAATCGGATTTTCAGGAAGGCTAGGTCGAATTTTCAAGTTCACAAAAAAATGGTCTCTCTATGCTGGGCATGGAGCCTTGTTTTTATAGATTTTCTGAAAATTTTTGAATTTCAAACAGGCTCAATCTGAGCCCTCCAGGTGGCGCCATCTCAGGGGTGCTTATTTTGATTTTTGAGAAAATAAAAAATAAGAATTTTGTGAATGAGACACCTCAGCAGGATTTGAAATTTTTCAAAATTTGGTTTGCTTGATTTTCTCTGCAGGAAGCTCCCAGATGGCGCCACCTCAGAGGGTGCTCTCTTGGAATTTGAAATTCAAACTCACCTTTTGTAGGGAGTCCTCAGGTGGCGCCACCTCATGGTGGGCTACTTTTATTAAAAATAAAATAAAAATAAAATTTAAAGCCAAGTGGGACTCTGGATTGATGCCACCTCAAAAGGTGTTTGACACATGTCAGAAGAACAGAGCAGTGGGCTCAAAAGGCGCCACCTCAGAGGAGTTTGAATTCTACTTTTTCTGATGAAGGAGATCTGGACATGTGGCAGTCCAGGATGGTTCCATACCTGACAAGTGTCAGCCTGCTGGAGGAGGTTCTTCAGATGGCGCCACCTCATGGGGGATTTGAATTTTAAATGGAGGTTGGCCCTGGAGGAATGGAGGGTGGACATGTGGTGCCACCTCAGGGTGGCTCCTACAATGCCATGTGGCAGGAGGGATAGGCAAGGGACATGTGGCACCCTCATAGGCCATCTGGAAAAATCAGAGCTCTGGATTTGCGCCACCTAGGAGGAGATTTGAATATTTGAATGGTTTGCTTTTTCTGAAGAAAGCCAGTTGTGACATGTGTCTCCTACTTTTCTGAAAAGAGTAGGGAGAAGACATGTGTCATCTACTTTTTCTGAAGGAGGTAGAAGGAGACATGTGTCACCTGCTTTTTCTAAAAGAAGCAGAGAATGACACGTGGCAGAGGGGAGAGAAGGAGGGCCAAGCCATGTGGCGCCATCTTAGACAACATGGAAAAGGTGAAGTTCAGGATCTGCGCCACCTATGAGGAGACAAGCCTACCTTTTCTGGAGGAATTTAGGAGTGACACGTGTCTCCTACTTTTCTGAGAAAAGTAGGGAGAGACATGTGTCAGGCTACTTTTCTAGAAGGAGGGAGAGGTTGACACGTGTCCCCTGCAGGAGACACACTTCAAGTGGCGCCACCTCAGAGGAGACAAGCTCCACTTTTTCTAGACAGGACAACCTATGACACTTGGCATCTCCTGGTAATCTTGGAATGACACATGGCGCAGGATGGATAGGGTGACACATGGCAGATAAATGGGATGACATGTGGCGGCTTCTTAGGGTAGCCCCACACTGACACTTGGCATGGAAATGGGAGGAGAGAGAAAAGACAAGTGGCACCAATCCAGGGGACAAGGCTCCTATATTTTTGGGTTTTTCAAAATTCAATTTTTCAAAAGAAAAGCTTGTGTGACACCACCTCAGTGTGGGTCCCACATTGCTTCTTTACTGAAATAAGGATAAAACAACAACTTCTTTTTGGAATTTTCATAAAATCTGGACTAATTGGTAAAACAAGAATTTTTGGAAAGAGTTGGTCCCTGTAGGGCAATTTTGTAAAAGGGAGATATTTGAAATTGTCAAAAGGGCAAAATCTGAGGTGAAGTGGCTGAAATCCATATTGAAAACTATCCACATCGTTTTCCTGAGAAAATATTTTGAAATTCAGAGTCCTGGGGGTAAAATGGGAAGAATTGATAATTTTGAAGACCCAGGGTTTTGAAATCAATTTTGAAAAGAGTTGAAATTCTAATCTGGATTGAAAATTTTGAAATCGAGAGTTCTGGACCTCGAAATGACATGCTGTGCAGTGCAGTGATTTGAAATGCTTATGCAATGAAATGCAATGTCATGTCTTATGAAATGCAATCTTGAACCAAGACTTGGAGCTGTCTGTCTCCTGTCAGGAATGAATTTTTGAACATCTGAGTTAAAATTAGAGAAATTTTGAGAGTTTCAGATGAAATTTGGACTTTTGCAAGGTCCGGGCTCAGAAAATGACCATTTTGCGCTCCAGCGATTTCAGAGGCTGGATGATGATGCTTGGTGGAACTGTCGGGGAGGTGAGTGAAAATTTGGGGTGTTTACAGGTAGCTAAAGTAGGCATTTGAGAACAAGTTGTAGCATATATGATTGTTTTTGGCATAATCTAACAGTTTAGAAATTTTTAAGCCCCATGTAAATTTTTTTTTCTGAACTAATTCAAATAGAGTAGTGATTTATGAGAAAATTCAAAGAAAAGATAGTATTTGATTGTTAGAAAATTTTGAATCACTTTAGTATAAGTATGCACAATATGTTTTGTGAAAGAAATAAGCAATGGAAAAATATTTTTGAAAAATGAGTTCAAAAGAATAGAGCTACGTTTAGTTGTTGATGTCTTCATGAATCCTAGTAGTGGAACTCAGACACGAGATGAAGTGTTTGGGGCTCTTGACGAAAAGGATAAAAAAGGAGATCATACTCTTGTCTAGTCAGTATCTGTGGCCTTTGTAGTTTGAGCAAGTAGAATCTGAAGGGTGTTTTACACCTGGTGCCCCAAAGCCAGCTGGTTTGGGAGCCACCGGTTCGAAAGCTTGTTACATGGACTGCATAGAAAGCCTAAGAGATAGAGACATTGCACATGACAAGAGGAAGACTATACGTAAACTATTAGAATAGAAGGTCTAGTGACTCGAGCAATTAAGTCCGAGGGATACTTTGTATCTAGTGCCCTAAGATCGTCTGGTCTGGGAGTCACTGACCCAAAGCTCACTACACGGGTCATGAAAACTGGATATTCGAAATAGTGCTCATGTGAGAAGAATGCTCAAGAGAGAAAATTGAAAAAGGGTGAAAAATTGAAAATCCAAAGAAAGAAAAAGAATGTGCTGAATGAGAAAAATTTCATTGCTTAAGAATATGTGTGCATTACTGTGAATAAAATATACAAGTGATGATAAATGAGTAAAACATGATAGTACTTGACTTTCTGAGAAAAATCATAGATAACTAAAAATTTAGAAAAGTGAAGGAAAACGATTTTTACTGTGGTGGCATGAGATTTCTGAATATGTTTAGAGAGTGTCAATTAAATGAAATATTTGTTCGATTGTTTTCTTAATTGCTTACTATGTTTGAAAAAGCCATTCCTGCATTTCATTGATGTTTGTGGGTAGCATCTCTGCAAACCCTCACGAGACCTTACTCGTCCACTGGTGTAAGTCAGGGGTTTAAAGGGCTTGTTGCATACGCTAAATGCAACCTTGATTCCTACGAAAGTGAGTTAGCTTTTATGCATTCATTTCCAGCATTTCTTGTTTCTATTGCATAGCATAGTTAAGGTTTGTTAAGGGACTAACAAACATTCAAGCATGGGGGTATTTGATGATGCTTGAAATGCACATCATGTTAACAAGTTATTCATGCATTTTGTAGTGAGATTAAGGTTTTAAAGTTTAGATGCATTTTGATAGTAGGGGGTTGTGGTTCGAATTTCAGAGAAATCGGAGTTAAAATGAGAGAGTTATGGTTATTTCAGTGTTCAGGCACAGATTTCGAGGTGGATCAGATCCATATCCGACCCAATTAGGCTATTTGGACTTTGGATCAACCTTTAGAAAGCCCAAAATCCAACCCACAAGCATATCCATATCCATATCCATTTCAAAAAGTTTTACAGAAAACCCTTCAGAAAGTGGCGCCTAGTGAAATATTTTTTTATAACCTTGTTTTTGAAAATTCCAAAAAGTATAAATATACTTTTTAGAAGAGCCCTAGACGTCTTTGGCATTGGAATTGACGCCCCATATTGTGATTCTAGCTCCAGCCCTCTTCTCCATCTTCCATTCCACTCCATTAGCCATTGAAGATCAAGTTCATGCTTGCAATCCAAGCATTTTCTTATCTCCCTTTTCAATTCTTGTCGTTTCTTCTTCCTCCTTGCTGTGATTAATCATTATTTGTTGTGTTTTTGTAGGTGTAGCAGAGGTGGAGACCATCTATCTTGTGTGGAAGTGCGAAACACCCCAACAAGATGAGCCGACCCTACCTCTATCAGGTTTTCTAAGCCCTCCGATCGCGAATCAGCACCCTTTCCATCTTCAGTGGATCTCCAACGTGTTGCAGCTGTAGAACCTCTGCTCGTGGTGATATTCCAACATTCTCGAACAATCCGGGACGTCAAGCTAAAGTCATTGTCCGCTCTCTTCTCCCCCACAATAGTCGGATCGCCCTGGAGGTAGGTCTTCTTCTTCCTATTCTTCTAGTTAAAACCCAACGTGTGTGTATGTGTTTTGTTTAGTTTTTTTTTATTGTTGTGTGCTGTGTTTTATTGTTTCAGCCTTAGTATAGAACTCGTGCACAGACCAGCATGGTAGATCTAGGTTGGTTTTTGTTTTGTTGTGTTAGAGTGTTCGTTTTAATCGTTTTAGCCCCAAAACGTGGAAATCGGCTAGATCTTGCTCTAGCCGATTTTAGTCTTTGATGATTTTTAGTTTTCTGTAATATTTCAGCAGAAAAATATGTTTTAAAGATTAGTTTTGATCCAGGTTGTCGTTAGATTTGTGTTTGGGTCTTGTTTGAATCAAAATCTAAGAATCGACTAGATTCATCCTAGTCGATCTTGGTATTGCATCGTGTTTTGTGTGCTGCATACTTTTTTCGTAGGTAATGTGTGTTAATTAGAATTTGTTTCAGTCATTCCCAACATGATTTGAGTAGACATTTTGAATTAGGATATTTTAAGTGTTGCGTGGTTCGTGTTTTAAGATTCGTGTAACTAGTATTCAATCGGCTAGATTTAGTCTAGCCGATTTTAGTGTTTGTGTCCTTTCAGTATTTCCGTATCTCGTTAGCAATATTGTTTGTTCAAACTGTTATTGTGTTCAATTAAGTCCAGAAAAAATATTGTTGTTCGTATTGGGTCGTTGGTCATAGATTAGGATGGTCAAGTCCGATTAATTGTTTAGTTAGTTCGTGCCTTGTGTGATACATTTTTCGTTGTTTTAGTTTGTTTTTCTGTTTTTATTTTGCTGCAATTCCAATAGGTCGTGCTCAGCAATTTTAATATTTACTTTGTCGAATAATTATGTTAGTTGTCGTTAGTGTAAGATCCACGATTCTAATTTTGATGATTATGGTGTAATTAAATGGAAATCGATGAATTTTTATGTTTTGGCAATTTTTGAAGATTTGCTTATTTTGAGAACTGGGTAAATCGCGTAGTATTATGTAAATAAAACAATTTCGGGAAATCTAGAACGGATCAACACCTGAATCCTTTAGGATAAGTTTGGAATAGGGTGGTGGTGATACACCCCGAAATTTAGACCCAAACGACGAGGAAACCTCGTCAGTGCATGTGAATTACGAGTATTGACTTAAATTTGGACCCGAATCTTAGAACGCTTAATTTTAACGAATGGGTGGTGATTTCCTTAAGAGGATTCGACCATTCTACGTTAATTAAAGTTATTAAGAGAATGAAATGACTTGTTGGGATTAAATTATTACTTTGTTTTATTAAATATGCATTTTCTTATGACATACATTTTTTGCGGGTTTTGGGTTTTGATCCAGAGAACTTAGTGGATCCAAGACCCATGGGCGACCCTTTCAGTGGACATCCGTAGCCATGGTTGACCAGCTGGTCAAGGGTGGACCAGCTGGGTGGCGTTTTTGCAAGAAGGTTGCATGGTTTTAAAAACAGGGCCTCTATTGACCATGTATCTTTTCAAAAACCTCATGATGGAGCCCAAAGCCCATCATGAGGGGCGTCTTTTCAAAAAAGAGAGCATGGGGCTGGCGCCCCATGGCAATTTTGAAACAAAACTAAAAGTTTTTAAATACTCAAAACCGGTTGGGCCTAAGGAGCGGCTAGCCTTGGGCAGCCCTTGAAATTTTTCAAAACATTAATGGATTTTCAAAATGGTATTTTTGTAAGTCTTTCTAAAAAGTTTAAAAGCTTGACATGCATTGGCTATGGGGGGCGTGGAGCACCCCAGCCCTCCATCTTGGAGGGGTAAATCCTAGTCGTCCAACCTAAAGAACATCCTATAAAAACTCTTAGAAAAAAAAATGGGCCCCTCTCTTGTTGGGCGATTTTTTTTTTCAAAGACACACTCTCTCTCTCTCTCTCTCTTTCCCTCTCACTTGTTTCCTCTCTCCAACCGTGGGAACCTTTTAACGTGTAGCTGCAACACCACCTTCCTCTTTTTCCACTAGCTAAGGTGAAGATTCACCCTTCTTGTTTACGATTTCGGTATGAAAAGGAAGCCGGTGGGGCTTTGCATCTTTGCATGCAAGTCCATACGGTGGATTAGCTCCAAGATTTGTAGTTGTAATCTTGAATCACCATGGATTTGCATTATCATTTTGTAGCATGCATTTACAATCTTTGCTTTTGAACTTCCTCTCGATTTCATTTCAGTTTTGATCACCTTATATGCTTGTTGTTGTCTTCCTTCTCAACAAAAAAAAAATGTTGTTACGTTTTTCTTTCATGCTGTATTCATGGTGTGTTCACGGCTATAGCAATTTCTTCGGGTGTGCTGGACCGAGCTGGGCTTGTCCAGTCCACACCCATTCCGTTTGGCATGATCTTAGAATGCTGGAATGTTGGTTGGTGCATTTCAGCCATCAACATTCTTTTATTTTCTTTTAGATGTTTCTTTTAGTGGTGTTTGGGCTCAATCCAGTCCCCACGCGTTGAGAATGGTATTGCAACAATGATCTGGGCTTGGGTCACGTCGTGACCAGCCCTGCTTGAGCGTGGAACCCTGGCATTTTCAGCAACAAGGTAATGCTTGCTTTGTTTTTTTTTATTTCTTTTTTTTTGTTTTTCGACCCGTTGGTTCTCGGGTCAGTTCACCCGGTTGGCGCACCAGGGCACCGAGTGTTCCGACCGACCGGGGAAAAACCGATCGTTCGATGCCATACCCCTTTGGGTTGGCTGCTCGACCGCCCCTTTTGAGCTCTTGCTCATGCTGCTGGGAAGAGCATCAGACTTGGTCCAGCGGACCAGACCCCTTGGCCAACCAGTTTTTGCCCTAGCTGGAGCTGGACGCCATGCGGGTAGCCCGCGCGCCCAGCACAAGCCCTCTATGAGCTTTTTCTTTTCTTTTTCAGAGGTAAGTTTTGTTGTATTATTTTTTCTTTTTGTTTCTTTGCCTTGGACTGTTGCCGGTCTGAACCATGGGTTCAGACCAGCACTACAGTCCATCTTGACCGGTTGGGTGCAAGTTTGGGCCCAGCCCGAGTTACTTTTTTGGCTGGGGTGGGGTGTGCACCGTTTGGGTGTTGTGCACCCATGGCTTTCGGTTAGCCCTTGGGGGGGGGGGGGTGCAGGTCTGAACCAAGATTTCAGACCTGAACCTCTTGGCACCCAGGGTTAGCTGCGGCTCACCCATGTTGGAGCCGTGTGACAGCCACTAGATACTGGACACCCCGAGCTTCCCTTTTCGGCTGAGCCACTTTGGGCTCAGGTCTGAACTGAGAAGTTCAGACCCTGCCCTGTCTTGGCAGTCGTTTGGTCCTAAGGACCAGACCTCCCCTTGATCAGTCTTAGTGCCTCTTTTCACTAGAATAGACATTGACCCTTGTCGGGGTTGGATTTAGCCCCAACCGAAACCATTGGTTGATCTAGCCCAAACTATGGATCGGACCAGACCCTGTCGGTATGCATGGCAGTTAGGCCCGAAAAGGCCAGACCATTGTTCGGGACTGAAACTCTCTTTCCTTGACCGCAAGTGTGTAAACTTCCCGTTGGTACCCTGGCAGACCGGAAATCCGACTATTATGGCTGTCAAACACTTTTCATTCAAAACCAGCTTGTCTCCATTTCTAGTTGAACCATAGTAGACCCAATGTCGGATTTAGTTAGCCTACACCTCCTTCACACCTCGGTTAAGCTTTGGCATAGTGTACATGCTTTGGGTTGCATCGAGTTCGATATATATATATATATATATATATAAGTGCGATTGTGTGTATACTTACGTGTATATAAGTATAGGTATGTGGAACCTTGAGTATCTTTGTAACGTGAATGTATGTATATATATGTACACATGTAGGTTAACAACACTTAAATGATTGTTCCGGTATGTCCGAATGGACATGTGACACTCTTGTGTTCCGTCCAAATATTTCTTATGATAATGTTACACTTTGAATCAATTAATGTTAATCTAACGTTCATTTTGACAAACGGTTTATTTCGGGACCGCAGGCGCGGCATGCCATACCGTGGAAATAGCTAATGTTGTTCCCATAAGGCGGGAGTATCCTAGATTCCACCATAAACATATAATTGCATTGAACCACATGTAATGGTCCTTTGGATCACAGTTGCATCTTCCGTACAAGAGCAACAATTCACCTTGGGGGAAAACCAATGTTATTCCCATTAGACAGGATGATTGATTAAATTCGATTTCAAACCCTTGAATATGAAAATGTAGATGAATGCAATCATAACACTGAAGTATGCAATGTAGTGCAGATTAATATCATGTGATGCCTCTGTTGTTTATATTTGTGCAAAAGATAGAAACTTGTGATATTCCTTCACTTTGCACTTAGCAAATCCTGACACTGTTATTGAGTAGTGCGTACCCTAAGGAGGTACATTTCTTGAGGCATTGGAAAGCGCATTAGGTGCACTTACCTCATGAGATAAAAGGATAGAAATTGAACACCATAGGGTATGAATGTTGAAATGATTCATTGTGGGCTCAGTTGGAGTCTTCGGGCAGTGGCCCTTGTGTGGAGTGGACTCTTGTGCGTTATATAAACAGAAAATGAAATAATATGGTGTTTTGACTGTTTTCACGAGCAGTCTGCTCCGTTGGCCGTGTGAGGCTGAGCACGTGGATGGGCAGGCGAAGTCCTCGTTTTGCGTACCCCACGGGGACCACGAGGCAGATTCCTAGTTGTGAGGTATGATTGAACTTGAGCCTTAAGAAAGATAAACCTGCTTTGCCCCATTCACAAAATGGTTCACCTTGAGAGAGGGTAGATGGTACAACCCTGAGTGACTCGTCATTACTACGACACGTGTTTTGATAGAAGCTGTAGCGTTCCTTTGGCCTCCAGTCACTCAGAGTCAGGGAGGTCGAGGTACCTTCTTAGGGCCTTACTACTGCAGTAGTACGGATTGCAATCCTTTGCCTATGCGAGTGTTTTCTCCTAGTTGTGTGCTGCTCGCATATGGTTGACTCGGTCTGTAGCTTCCCCGGTTACCACACCATAAGTTGAATAACAGACGTCGGGTGCATGTCTCACAGAATGCGAGGTTCCTTCGCGTACCCGAAGGAGTAATCAGAAGAACTTAAAGACTAACCAAACAACTGACATACTGTAGTTGCTACTTTACGTGTTCTATAGATTCTACTTCAGTTACTTTACTTGTTTCAGCTGTTACTCGGTTACCTTACTTACATGGCACTGGTTACAGTTAGTTACTACGTGAGTACTTGCTCTACTGTTTCTTCAGTGTTACTTGGTAGTTGACTAGTACTTGTCACTTTACACTTACCACTTGTTAGCTTACTTTCAGTTCCTTGTGAGTTGATTATATATCTGCTTATGGTTGCTTCTTCACCACCTCGCAAGAAGACTGACCCCGTTTTATGGGGATGTAGGTGACAAACAGGTATAGTGCGGATGCGATGACACACGGTGGAGGCTCGGGGGACCCACACAGTTGACCTGCAGTTCTTGTACCTGGTGGTCTCTTTTTTTGGGGTTTTGGTTATTTATTGGGATGTATTCCCTGTTTTGTACTTTTGTACTTACACTTTGTAAACTCTTTAGACCGTTGGGATGTTTTCCCTTTTTACCTTACAGCTACAGTTTTTGTACACACCGTTGGTTACACTGTTTTCACTTGTTGCACCCATCTGTGGTGGCCGCCCAGACTTGTGGCTTTGTCGTTTTTTCCACACTTGCTTTCCGCTGATTTTCTACTTAAACCCTTGAACCCTTCAAAAAAAAAATCACTGAAAATTTCAAGGTTTGTCCAAGGTCGGGGTTTGGGGTGCCACAGTTAGTGTCAGTTTGGTATATTGAAAAGCAAGAAAAAGATTGGATTTCGTTAGTTTAGTTAAATCGAGTCTTAGGATTTTGGTGTTTTCGGTAGTCTTCTTCCCCAAGGAGGGGCGTCAGCCATTAGAGCTCTAGGCTTATTTTGGTAGGAGTTATTTGCAATTAGGTAAGTCCATTATGGTGTCTAGGTTCAATGCATTAGGCTTTAATGTCTTAGACGTTTTTTGTTGAAGTCTATTTAGGTAAGTCTTGAATTAGGTGTAGCTCATTTAATTATTTTAGAAAGTTGTGTTTTCATTCAATTACTAACCTTTCATTACCCTAGGTAAACATTCATTTACTTAGATTAGAATAGTCTTAACTAGGGGTTGACGTTTTTTTTTTGAAGGAGGGCAAGTAAGTAATTGAAGTGTGGAAACGTTTTTGGAAAGATTGGATTTTTCAAAAATCGTGTGAAGCATTTAAAAGATTTAAATTTTGATTGTCTAGCCAAGGAGAAGGTCTAGTTATTCGTGTAGTTTTGGAAAGTTATTTTGAAATTCAATTAGATTGCCAAATTGGGTGTCCACGGTTTCAAGAAAGAAGTAATTGCTACTTAATTTTTTTTGGAAAGCCAAAACCGTGTGGCTCTCTAGGCTGGACGTTTCTACTTCCCAAAAAGGTGTTAATTGCAATTAAAGATATTCATCTATCTTGGGTTGGGCAGTCTCATTTTTGCAAGTTTCCAAGTTGGACTTTAAAGCCAATTAAGGAATTTACTCCTCTCAAGGCTGGACGATTTTTGCTTCTTCAATTTTCTAAATTAACTCTTAATTGCAATTAAGGAGGGTGTGATTTTCACAAATCTGTGCCTAGTCATTAAAGGGCCCCTTTCTATAACCGTCCCTAGTGAGTTAGCATAAATTAGGATTAAATAAATTAGTTAATGGTGTTAACCTTAGGTTAGTAATTAGGTTATTATTTAGGAAGGTCTTAACTAGAGTTTAATACATTAGGAGTGTAAGGAAGGGATTCATTAGTGTTATTTATTATTTTTAATTAATTAGGTTTTAATTTTGATGTTTCTATTTTAGTTAGTCTAACCTAGGCAACCTAGTCAACTTAGGTGAGTCGTGTACCTAACCCAACTCGAGTCCTAGTCCCAACCAAAACCGAGTCAACCTAGTCTAAGTCAAACCTTAATTTGCCTTTCCTTAGTTCTCAATTATTTAGTTAACTTAGTTTTAATTAGTATTAGGTTTAGTGTAATTTAATTTAGTTGGTCATTTACTTGATCGAGTTACACTTTAGAAGTAAGTGTTTATTCAATGTGTGATTGTTTAATGAGTGTTTGATTTGAGTAGTTCATCTAGTTAGTTGTGTGTAGTATTCATTAATTGCATTCTTCACTTCATATAGTTAGGATTACATTATTAGTTAAGATAGTTTCATTTGATGCATTAGTTAGATTAGCTTTAGTCGTGCATTGCATATATTAGTTGATTTTTCATGCATTTCGTATAATTGTATTCATTGGTTGAATAGCTACTGTCATTTAGCAGCATTTAGGACTGTAATTTCATTTAGATTGCATTCATAGTGTGTAAAATAGACTTCTAAAGTGAATAGTGAATTGAACTCGAAACCTGATTTTTTCCCTATCGCATACGCGTTTATTTATGTACAAAATTTTTGATTTTTCTAAAAATTCTTTTTCTATTTACATTATTGGTGTGTTAACTGTCTTCAGACCAAATTTCAGCTTTTTTGGAGTTGATTTGGTTTGATTTTTAAGCGTTTTGCAAAAACAGTTTTTTCTGGTTGTTAAATTTTGGGACCTGTGATATCCAGATTTTCCCCGGTTTTGAAACGCTTATATCTGGAGTTACAGATAGCATTTTTTAATTCTGTAAAAACTGTCAGATTATTTAATCTGTTAGTTACAGAATAAAACAAATTTCGGGAAAATTGGACCTCGTTTGCTCTGTCAAACAGTAATGTTTCAAAGAGCTATCAGAAGTCTATTTTGCACTAGTTAGGGGCATATTGGTAATTTCATTCTTTTTGGCATTTTCGTACTGTTTTCAGTATTTTCTGCATTTTAGGTGCTGCATCTGCATCATTCAGCATTGTTAGACTTAGTTTAGTTGATTTTAAAATTAGTTAGATATTTTATTTGATTATTTTCTCGTAATTAGGATTTGTTTTATTAATTTCATGAAAATTAGGTTTAATTTCATTTCTAGCTTGCTTTATTAGAACTAGTTACTAACTCTTTATTTTCCTGTGTTTTTATGTTGAAAAGCATAATCATTTTCCAGGGTTTCTTGTCCAAGTGCGAAGATTTGATAATTGGTGAAAAGACAAAAATACCCTTGACGTGCAACAGAAGACTGAAGAGCTTTTCTCATTAGTTGTAGTTTTAAATTGTATTTGTTTTAGTATTGTATTTGTAGACTGATATTTGTGATTAATGAATTAAATTTCTTAGAAATAGTTGAGTAACTCCCGTTCCCTGTGGATTCGACCCATACTTACCACTTCGTGGAAAGTCGGTTATTTACTTTTGGTTGACGATTTTCCAAAGCTTTTATTGGAAATATTGTTTTAAAAATACCACTTCCAAAATATCAACCATCGTGCCTCGTGGTCCCCGTGGGGATGCAAACGAGGACTTGGCCTGCCCATAAACGTGCTCGACCTCACACGACCATCACGAGCACATCGTCTGTGAAGACGATATCATACCATGTTCATTTTATGCCTAGGGTGACACAATACGTGAGCTCTTACGAACTCGGGCCATTGCCTGTAGACTCCAACTGAGTCTCAAAACCTCAACAGGTCAAACGTGTCGTACCCTAGAGTGTTTTCAATCCTTCTCAAGTGTATGTTGTGTCGAGTGAAAAGCACGTCTCTGGCGCTTCGTATACCCCTCGATATACGAATGTGAGCCAAACAAGAATATACTCAACATCCAAGCAAGTGACATACATGTCAGGATGTACCAATGTGTACGTGTGAAAATAGGAAAAACCACAAAGATGTAATCTAATACAAATATCGTGCTGTGAGCAACGATATGTCAATAAGTAGGTAAAGTGGCACAAACCACAATTCTGAGCGACACAAGGCTCAAAATGCATATACAGTAGTTATGGTATATGTGAGGAGCGTCCAGAGTCTGGACTACGTATTTTCTAAATACGCGTGCTCCAACCATCGTATCGTGGTGAATCTCGCATAGCGAAGGCTTCCACAAAGGACTATCACCAATTCGACACTCACGAGTGTCGAGAGCGAGACTCAACCAGAATCCATCCAAATATAAATCACATTATTAATTTCCAAGGCGTGACCGTGCTCCGCCTGCATAACGAGGCACAAACAAGACTATCAGCCTGTAAAGTCTGCTAAAACGGACAAACCCATGCAAGTGTGTGTCGTGACACCGATCGCGAGATCAACCACCTTGCTACCCCTATGGGGCAGCGGGGCACGAGCAACAGAAACTTGAAGCTGCAACCTACGTTGCTTGCAAGCGAGAAAACTTCGCTTCAAGGCTAAACTTCGTTTGTCGGTTGGCGGTACGGAAGGACAGTTGCCGCCACAGGTGAGTTCCCGTGGGAACTCAATGGGCACCCTGTCAAGTCATTCGAGGTCTGCTAACCGCTCAGACCAAGGGTTGGGGTCTAGCCCCCAAGCAGACCATAGGAAAAGGGGTATCGGGTGCCTTAGCACCCGGGGCCAAACTTTGGCGCCGAGGGGGAGGAGCAAGGCCCAGGTGGGGCCTGCTATAGACTGAGGCACCTCGCTCTGTCCCACTCATACGGCATCCCACTTGCAGCCCGACTACTGCCGGCTGCAGTGCTAGGCCAAGAACCACTACCCAGCCCACCCGGGTGCACTAGCACCCGGCCAGGCCCAGAGCCCCGGAATGGCTTGGTTGGGCTAAATGCCCAAGGGGCTGCGGTAAGGCCCGCCAAGCGGGGTCTGGTTCGGCAATGACCAGACCCGGCTGGCCCTAACCACGACCCAGGTCTGAACTCTAGGGGTTCGGACCAGGTTGGCTTGCCCAACCAACTCCCCCAAAGAGGGAGCGGCCAGCACACCCACCCCAACCAGGTGGGTCACAAGCCACCCGGCTAGACCCAGGGCCTGTGGGCACCAGTCTAGCTTGGCCAAAAGAGGCAAGGGCACACCAGACTGTGCCCCACAGGTGCCTCTGGTCTAACCCAAACCAGGGTACAGCTGAGATCACCCTTGCATCAAGGGCGCCCAAGAATTTGGGGGCATCACCCAATTGGGTGATGCCGACCATACTATATGGTCTTGACCATATAGTTCCAGACCGTACAGAGCCAAGGGGGGGGGGGGGGGGGTGTTATCGTCGCGAAATTTTTCCCCCGTCTTTCCTTCCTTGCGGAAGAGAGAAAGAGGAAACGCTTTCGCACTTCAAACTTGACGTGATTTTGGAAATTGTTTTGAAATACTCGCCTCCGTTTTGAAAATTGCGGGAAAATCCATGGGATGGGGCTCGACCTGTCGGTACAAGGTTCGACCGTTCCTGCCGCCTTTAACAGGGGTAATCGAACCAAGGACCAAAATTGTGCTTGACTTAGTTAAATCATCAAAGTTAGGTTCTATCCTAAATGCACAGGCATGTGCTATGAGATTTTGGAAGATGCAGCTTGGGAAAACATGATGTATGCTTGGAAAATATTTGGAGTTGAAAAGAATTTCTCAGGAAAAAGCATGAAAGTCAATTTCTCAGGAAAACTCATGTGAAAAAGGGTTTTTGAAATCACGGGAAATTTCATGAAGTTGTGGGAAAATCATGAATGGTTGAAAATCCTGGGAAAATAGAAGTGATTCTTGAGGAAAAGGTGAACCTTTGAAAAGGGAAATACTTCTTAGGAAAACTTGGACTTTGAGAGTTTTCTTAGGAAAATAATGGAAAATTTATAGGAAAACTCATTGGGGAAGGAAATTCAAAACTTGGGAAATTGAAATCCTAGGAAATTTTACCCTTGAAATACTTGGAAATCGATTTTGATCTTGGAGAAAGATTGGAAAACTCTTTTGAATCTCTTAAGAAAATATCATTTTCCGGGGAAAACTGTGGAAAAACTTGTCTTTGGAAAACCGATTTTGAAAATCCTTAGAGTTTTTTGAGAAATCGATTTCTTGAGAATGAAGTTTTCTTGAGAAAATCTTGAGAAAATCAATGATTTCATGATGCAAATGACATGAGTAAATGAATGCCCTTTGAAAAGATTTTCTGCGGAATTGGTTGGAAAATGTGCATTAAGTCCAAATAAATCCTTCACATATTCTGACTGTGGCCATGAATATGTTCAGAACTTAGTTGATTTGATGCACATGATTTTGAAAACTTTGGAAATATGATGTGCATTTTAAGATAGCCTAAGAGTGTAGGCTCTATGTGACTAGTAGAAAGATGATGGATCTGGGTCTCGTCCATATTCCGACTAGGGCCGTAAATATGGATCCCACCGAGTCCATCAACTCCCTAAGAGTTGGTGCACATGCCATTCGTGAACATCCATAGTGCTTTTGAAATAAAATGCATGAATCATATAAGCAGGATATTGCATAAATTCAAACTATATGATATGCATCCTAGTCTAAACAGGAAATTAACTCTCTTATTCCAAAATTTACATTATTACATCACTAAATAAAGGAAATAAAAGAAATTTGCAGACTTCAGCTCCTTCTTTTGAATGTCCCTGCCAAACTTGAAATAAGGTTAGCTCAAATATGTGGGTTTTTCCAAAATTTTCCAATAATATTATGAAATTATTGGATTTAATTGGATATAAACCCTATGATCATGCTTCCTTGATATTTGAAATGATGTAAATGCAGGGAATTCAGTGGAAAACAGTTTGAAATTCGGAATTGGGGTCAAAATGACCAAAATACCCCTAAAATTAAAGTTACACCTTTAAAATCAGGTTTTTTTGAAGGAAAACTTAGTAAAATTGGGATTTCGAAATTCAAATTGAATTCAATGATGATGAAATGCAGTATGAAATGCTGCTAAACACATTAGGACTGTAAAATCAGAATTTGGCATTTTGCAATTTACTCAAAATAACGAATTTCGCTTGTTTTTCACTTGGATCCGGGTCCTGCGGGACCCTGTTTTGGTATTACGACTAATCCGAACCTCAAATGGATTCCAAATTGCACCAAATTCGGTATGAAGCATCTATTTACTCTGATAAACAGCCTAGAATGCTAAAAATCATGAAATGATATGATTTAAATGCTACAATTCAAAGAAAGTCCTAAAATGGTGGATTTTGCCTATGGATCCGAACCAAATGCAATGCTTAACATGATAATGCAAGATTTACACCATAAAAACTTCTGATATTTTGCATACTGCTAAAAGGCCCGAAATGGAACATTTTTGTTTTTTACAGCCTCGAGATTTGAGCCATGGTGAGTTCAATAACAGGGATTTAGTTCTGACAGAGGTAAAAATCACCCTAATCTGATGTAAAATGACAAAAAAATATAAAACAGCCATGGAAATTTATAAAATTAATCAGAGCTACGCATGACACCTACATAAACAACTTTCATGTTTTTGACTTTGGCATTTGATCAACGGAAACACAGATAAAAATATAACTATTCCTGCCTAAACTAACAGAACAAACAAATGTAGAAAAACAGAGGATTGAAAAGAAAAATCCAAAGCAGGTATCAACACTGTTTTAAACATCATAGGCTTTCAGATGCAAACATAGGACATCTCGGACACAACTTTCACTTTTTACAGTTTTGGGTTTGGAGCAACACACAAAGAGAACCCATAGCCCTAAGTCGATCCAAGATGTCAGAGGCCCAAATCAGGCTCTGACACGTGTCCCGAACTCTCGGATTTTTGTCAGGCAACAAAAAAAATCAGAAACATCTGAGAAAATCATATTAAAAACTAGACATTCTCCCAAGTTCAAAACAGTTTTTGGATCGAAAATAGGATCTCCCATGAGGGATATCTCGATTTTACAAGTCGGCAAATGATTTTCAAAACGCATCCCAGGTAACAAAACCCGACTTGCCATTTTGAATGTTTACCGCAGTAAAAAAATTCAAATGCCTCCGAATTTTTGGCACAATTTTAGAGACACCTAAGGTCGCCTGCCGTGATTTTTTTGGGATTTTTAAAAAAAAGTAAATGCATGAAATAACGTGTAGACTGACTAACAAAAACAGAGACCTACTGAAAATGAGCAGAATTGAAATACATGCTAAATTAATCCTAATTAATTCATGAAATATGCTAAATGAATGAAATAAAATGCAAATTAAACCTAGCTAACTACATGAATGTTAAAATCATCAAGGAAGCCTAATTAAACATTTTTATATATGTCGTTTTATGAGAATAGCTCAATCCATCTCTCGGATGAGCTCTTTCTTCAAATCAAGGGAAAAGAAGTGCACCTTGCTTCGTTACGCAGCGTAAAAGCTCTTGAAAGGGGTGGCTACCACGAGCTTCCTTCGTCCTTCGCTCCGGGCTTTGAATGGTTCACCAAAATTGACCTATGCTCGAATTGAATTGGCCACTGCACGAACTTTACTCCACCTTCTCCAATGAGCCAAAGGGGCATGATTTCTAAAGTTCAAAATCAGACTTTTAGGAAGGCTAGGTCGAATTTCAAGTTCACCAAAATGGTCTCCCCTATGCTGGGCGTGGAGCCTTGTTTTTATAGATTTTCTGAAAAATTTTGAATTTCAAACAGGCTCAATCTGAGCCCTCCATGTGGCGCCATCTCAGGGGTGCTATTTTGATTTTTTGAGAAAATAAAAAATAAGATTTTTGTGGGTGAGACACCTCAGTAGGATTTGAAAATTTTCAAAATTTTGTTTTGCTTGATTTTCTTTGCAGGAAACTCCCAGATGGCGCCACCTCAGAGGGTGCTCTCTTGGAATTTGAATTTCAAACTCACCTTTTGTAGGGAGTCCTCAGGTGGCGCCACCTCATGGTGGGCTGCTCTTATTAAAAATAAAATAAAAAATAAAAATGGAGCCAAGTGGAGTCCTGGAATGGTGCCACCTCAAAAGATGTTTGACACATGTCAGAAGGACAGAGCAGTGGGCTCAGAAGGCGCCACCTCAGAGGAATTTGAATTTTACCTTTTCTGGAGAAAGGAGATCTGGACATGTGGCGGACAAGTGTCAGCTGTCTGGAGAGGCTTTCTCAAATGGCGCCACCTCAGGGGGAAGTTTGAAATTCAAATGGAGGTTGGCCCTGGAGGAATGGAGGGTGGACATGTGGCGCCACCTCAGGGTGGCTCCTACAATGTCATGTGGAAAGAGGGAAGAAATGGAGGGAAAGGACATGTGGCGCTCTCATAGGCCATCTGGAAAATCAGAGCTCAGGATTTTCGCCACCTAGTGCCTTGTTTGAATTTTGAATGGTTTGCTTTTTCTGAAGAAGGCCAGGAGTGACATGTGTCTCCTACTTTTCTGAAAGAAGTAGGGAGAAGACATGTGTCCTCTACTTTTTCTGAAAGAAGCAGAGAATGACACGTGGCAGAGGGGAGAGAAGGTGGGCCAGGCCATGTGGCGCCATCTCAGTCAATATGGAAAAGTTGAAGTTCAGGATCTGCGCCACCTATGAGGAGATTTGAACTTTTGAATTCTAGTTTTTCTGAAGAAAGCAGAAAATGACACATGGCGTTTACTTTTTCTGAGAAATTGAGAGATTGCCATGTGTCCTCTGCAGGAGACACACTTCAAGTGGCGCCACCTCAGAGGAGACAAGCTCCACTTTTCTAGACAGGACAACCTATGACACTTGGCATCTCCTGGTAGTCTTTGCAATGACACATGGCGCAGGATGGATAGGGTGACACATGGTAGATAATTGGGATGACATGTGGCGGCTTCTGAAGGTAGCCCCACACTGACACGTGGCAGAAGAGGGAAGGTGACATGTGGCACCAACTCTAGGTGAACCCTATGCTGACACATGGCATGTAAATGGAAGGAGAGAGAAAGGACAAGTGGCACCAATCCAGGGGACAAGGCTCCTATATTTTTGGGTTTTTCAAAATTCAAATTTTCAAAAGAAAAGCTTGTGTGACACCACCTCAGTGTGGGTCCCACATTGCTTATTTACTGAAATAAGGATAAAACCACAACTTCTTTTTGGAATTTTCATAAAATCTGGACTAATTGGTAAAACAGGAATTTTTGGAAAGAGTTGACCCCTGTAGGGCAATTTTGTAAAAGGAGGATATTTGAAATTGTAAAAAGGGGCAAAATCTGAGGTGAAGTGGCTGAAATCCATATTGAAAACTATCCAGATCGTTTTTCTGAGAAAATATTTTGAAATTCAGAGTCCTGGGGGTAAAATGGGAAGAATTGATAATTTTGAAGACCCAGGGTTTTGAAATCAATTTTGAAAAGAGTTGAAATTCTAATCTGGATTGAAAATTTTGAAATCAAGAGTTCTGGACCTCGAAATGGCATGCTGTGCAGTGCAATGATTTGAAATGCTCATGCAATGATATGCAATGTCATGTCTTATGAAATGCAATCTTGAACCAAGACTTGGAGCTGTCTGTCTCCTGTCAGGAATAAATTTTTGAACATCTGAGTTAAAATATAGAGAAATTTTGAGAGTTTCAGATGAAATTTGGACTTTTGCAAGGTCTGGGCTCAGAAAATGACCATTTTGCCCTCCAGCGATTTCAGAGGCTGGATGATGATGCTTTGTGAAACTGTCGCGGAGGTGAGTGAAAATTTGGGGTGTTTACAGGGGGCAACAAACTAAGGTTCTGTAGTCCCCTGGTCTGGCCCAACTGTGGGTCCAGACCAGGCTCTAAAGGGGGCTCAGGGTGCCACCCAGTTGGTGCGCCCAACCCAACCAAACCAAACCAAACCGGGTGCCTTGAGCACCCAGTTCTAAGGTGCTGCCCAGCACCACCAAGTCGAAGGGGAGGGGGAGAGGGCTACAGACGTGGGTCTGTACTTCCTGGTCTGGCCCAGTTTCTGGGTCAAACCAGGTCACTGATTGACCGGCGCCCCACCAAGTGGGTGCACCAAAGCCGAACCCGAGTGCTCAAAGCACCCGGTTTGCCTAAAGGGGTACAACAACCTGGGGGGGGGGGGGGCGGGGGCGGGGGTCTACCTCACTTAGATGGGTTTCCGCCATGGGTCTGGGCCCTCTCGTGGCCCAGACCAACTGCCCACTACATAAAAAAGAGAAGGGCTGCAGCAGCTGCTCAGCTGGCTGCTGCCGCAAAGCCCCACAACGCACCAAGAGGAGTGGAGCGGTCCAACCATTGGGACCGGACTGACAGACCCATGGTCAGTCCATGGCCTGGCTGCTAGGCTTCCAGCAAGCCAAAAGGGCTCAACGTGGCCCTCAAAAGCCTGGGCTGCCATGAAGGGGCCCGGTCCGGCAAAAATCCAGCCCCTCAAAGGGGCATTGCCCACCTTAAGGGAGAGAGCAACAAGGCAAAAGAAAAGATTAAATTTTTCTCAGTTAGTGCCAATGCTAAGAACAACATAGAATGGGGAAACAAAGGTTTTCCCAACATTTTGTGGGTTTGACCCACCCACGAACCCACTGCACCATGTGTGCAAAAGAGGGGTTTGGGCCCATGCCCCAAACCGAAAGCATAAAAAAAACTGAAAGCCTTAGCCAAAAAAATGGACAAACAAGGAGGAAGGCTCACCTTGTTGTGTGGGTGGCTGTTGCCTAACGAATGGGATGTGAGAGGAGAAGGATGAGAGAAGAGCTGGGGAAGAGAGGAAGAAGAGAGAGGGTGTCGACCCTCTCTCTCTTCTCTTCCTTTGTGACGCCCCAAACCCAGACCTTGTAAAAACCTTTGGTTTTTGAGGAAAAAAAATTTTTTGAAGGATATACAGAGTGAAAAACAACTAGCGGAAGTAAAGGAGGGAAACCGGAGTAAAGCAAGGGTCGCAAGTCTGAGCGAGCCACAGTGAGAAAACCAAACCACAGTAGACAAGTAAAGTATTCTTTATTTCCACAATAATTACAATGATACAAAAACGAGACTAGGTACAAAAAGGGACAGTCTCACAAAAAGGAGAGGTACAACCCCTCAAACCCCAAAACCAGAAGAAGCCAGAATCTGCTGCAAAGTGTGGGTCTCAAGGCTCCTGCTGTGCGCCGTCGCATCGCGCTGCGTCTACTCGTCACCTGCATCCCCATAAAACGGGGTCAATACTCTTGCGAGCTGGTGAGACAAACCATCCATGCATATCATTTTTTCTCAGGAAAAGCAGAAAGTAAGCAGCATGCTACATATGCGCTAAGTACCAGACTATAACTAACATGATGGAACTGTAAGAAACATTTACATAAAGGTACAAGTGCGTGTCAAGTAGGTGCGCGTGCCACAAGACTGTAAAACTAAAAGTAAGTAACAGTGCAACAACTGGAGTAACGGAACTGGAACCAAACAACAGGGTGTAGCAACTGAACAAAAGTATAAGCTGTGCTAGAGTAACAACTACAGTACGTCAGTCTGTTTGGTTAGTCTTTATGTTCTTCTTATTACCTCCTCCGGGTACGCGAAGGAAAACCCTCGAGTTCTGTGAGACATACACCCGACGTCAGTTATTCAATTTCTAATGTGGTAACCGGGGATGCTACAGAACGAGAAAACCACCTGCGGGCGACACGCAGCCAGGAGAAACCTTTCGCAGGGGTAAAGGATTGCAATCAGTACTACTGCAGTAGTAAAGGTCCCTGCAGAGGGTACCTTGACCTCCCTAACTCCGAGTGACTGGAGGTCCGAGGGCATATCGGCTCCTCTAAAGAACAAGTCGTAGTAACGACACGTCACTCGAGGATATACCATTCACCCTCTCCCTGGGTGACCAAATTGTGAATGGGGCGCGACAGGTTTATCTTATTTAGGCTCAACTTCAAGTCATACCTCCTCTCGAGGTAGTCGTGCCTCGTGGTCCCCGCGGGGTACGCAAACGAGGACTTGGCCTGCCCATTCACGTGCTCAGCCTCACACGGCCACCACGAGCACACCGCCTGTGAAGACGATATTATACCATTTTATTTTATGCCTAGGGTGACACGAACATGTGAGACGTTTATGAGGCATTTACGGTCACTAGGTGTAAGACCCGCAATTTTTTAGAAAATATCTGAATAAAATTCATGAGGCATTTACCGGTAAAAATAGCATTTCTTCTCAGAATGCGAAACAAATCAATTCCTGCGAGCCAGTTATACTTAGGATATTCGTCGAATCGCGAATATATGCTCAAACACTCTGGAAGCCATAACTTCCTACCTGAATGAAATCAAAGGATTCCTGCGAGCCAACTTTCTTAGTTACGTCAATACGAAGGGAATGGCGTACTCAGAATTTTTCAGAAAAAATCGTCGGAAACCCGTAATTCTTGCGGGACCCATGGAAATATTGGTGGGACCCACAGAAATATTCCTCAGAAAATATCTGGTGGGACCCACAAAAATATCCCATGGAATATCCAAGTGGGCCCCACACCAAGGAACCTCTTGGCATTAAAAAGAAGCCAAGGGCAAATGGGTAAAGGGGAAACTTGGGGCCCAAGTTTCATTTCCTATAAATAAAGGCCCTCCCCTTTAGAAAAAATCGTCCCCCCCTTTCTAGCCACTTCTTTCTCTCTCCTACTTCCTAAAACCTCCCCTACCTAGCCCAGTAGGTCTGAGCCTACCTGACTTGGCCTGAGCCTGCCTGATCTGGTCTTAGCCTGCCTGACCTAGTCCTAACCCACTTGACTTAGGTCTGAACCTACTTGACTAAGTCCAAACCCAGTTGACTTGGCTTGAACCTAGTTAGGGTTGAAGTCAAAGTCAAAGTCCTTTTTGGTCTAGATCCCGGTTTGGATTTCTGAACCCAGACTTAGCCTACTTGAGCTGAGTTCGAACCTGCTGAACCCAGTTGACTTGGATCGAACCCTGTTTGGTTCAAACCACTTAGGTTGAGTAGCTTGACCTACTCTACCTCTTTCTCAACTAAGTCAGCTTCATCTGACTTAGTCTGACCTCTCGAAGGAAGGCTCAAAGCCAAAGAAGCAACCCGGAGCCGTTTCTTCCGCGATTTGAAGTAAGTTTGCTTCATTAAACCATCTCTCTCAAGTATTTGATTGTTTGTATATAGCATATACTTTCTGAAGTAGTATCTTACTTTAGTTCTTGGTTGAGCCCTCTAGGACACTTCGGTGTTCACGCGCTTGCCTCGTAACTATCGTCGGATATATATTTTCGAATACGCAGTATATGCGTTCTTCAAAATAGTATCTCACCCTAGTTCTTGGTTGAGCCCTCTAGGACACTTTGGTGTTCACTCGCTCGCCTCGTAACTATCGTTGGATACAGATCTAGGTGTATATCTGCTGATACTGCCGACGCGTCTTATATCGCACAGGCCATGTAATTTACCTTTGCCGTCGCGTCGTATGATGCCAAGGCTCCCTGCTTTCTGTACTTTTGATTACTGCACTTCCGATTATGCATTTACTTACGCCGTCGCGTCGAACGATGCCAAGGCTCCTGCTTTCTGCAATGTATTTACTTACGCCGTCGCGTCGAACGATGCCAAGGCTCCTGTTTTGTTATATATGTAGAATATTTCGTTCAGTTACACACCCTGAACAATAGTATATGCATTTCCTTTACGCCGCCGCTGTATAAAGCACAGGCTTCTGCTTATATTACATATATGGTGCGTAAGTGAGCGTTCAAACGGAGATCAACTCCAAAATCGCACATGCGATTCCCTTACCGCTCCTCGTACAAGATTCTGCTTGACGAATGAAGCCCCTATGGGAAAGGCTTGGCCTTTTGGCAAAATGCTCTTTACGTAAAGACTAAATCAATTACGTATGGCCTGGCTATGGCCCAAGGTTTCGGTAACCTTGATGGATGCAAAGTACGCACAACGGTGCGCATCCATTTCTCGAGTTAAGCGTAGCGATTTCCCACCAAAGAGGGGAGATGTCGCTGAAATGGATAAAAGAAAACGCACGCTTTCTCCGTTAAAGAGAGGAAGTGCTGCTAAAATTCCTGAAGGGCTAAGAATAGCTCAGAAAGAACGTAGCAGAAGTGCTACCCAGTTATGGAATGCCTTCTACGATGTAGAAAGGTTCGTCGCACCACTGCCGGTAGAGCAGAGAAGGTGTTGACAGAATGGTTGGCAGAAGAGCTGCCAAAACCAGTTAAGTGGCACAATGATGTCCTTTGTTGGAACGATGTCAGAATGACTCGTCTCCCTGACACCTGCAAGGGCATCATACTTGTAAGAGCCATTGCGCCAAAGTAGTGGTAGCGCCTTGACAAGGTCCTGAGCTCGTTGCGTAAAAATACGCCGAGTAGCCGATCCGTAGAGATCGAGTCATGTGCATGCTCATTGAGAATTATCAGACAACCAGACTCGTAAGGGCCGCTGAGCCGGAGTGAGTTGTTTCCACCGAAAGAGGTGAAGTGCTCGTCAAGGCCGAAGTGCCGAGAGCAGAGTTAAGCATGCATATGAATAAAACCTTTGTTCCACGGTGAAAACCGTGTAGTTGATTGGGGTCGGGTACATACTTCTCAAAGGCTGCTCTATAGGCATGCAATGTTCGTCAAGTAATTGTAAGACCGGCAGGCCCCTTTCAGAATTTCTCACCGAGGAAGACGGTGATGGCGTAGCCTTGAGTGACATATATTTCACCCGAACCTGATAGAGTTCATTGATGGCCTTCGTCACTCAGAGGTATGGAGGTCGTGGTTATCCTTAAATATCTAAAGATTGAACCCAACTACTGCAGTAGCAGAATGCATTCGGATACCTAGTAAGGATCTCTTCCGGTATGCTGTACCGTCCTACTAGGGGGATGGGGTCAACAGGCCTCTGGGGTACCTAAATACATAGAATAATCAACCCCCAGATCGTCGCGTTGTCGCCCAGATATGAGTCCCCTAAGCCCAGGGGGAGGTGCAATTATCGAAACAAAGCATTAGCTTAGGTACAGCACTACTTTGAATGTATGAGTGGATGACGTTGTTGAGTCAGTCCTGCATAACCTTTGTGAAGGTGTCATGGTCGGTATACTACTGGACCGATTGGGAAAGAACCCCATTGATATCTGTACGACTAAGTGAAGCTCGGAGAGCTGTCCTTAGATTCGTAGGATACGGATGTGCCAAGCATAAAGGCTTGAGCTAGACATCCATTCGTGACTCTGAGGAAGTCAAGGCTAAGTCGTAGAGACTTAAGAGGTTATTCTAACTCACAGCCCTGAAGAGGCTTATGCGAAGTCATGACGACTTGCGTGGATGTTCAACTCATAGCCCTGATGAGGCTTTTGCGATATACGCTAAGTCATGGAGGCTTGAGCGTCGTATTACGAACTGCGACCCTGAGTGGTCTATGCATTTACTTGAGTTGAATAGATAGGTGTTTGCCTACTTACCAGACCATCAGTGGTTCTGACCCCGTTTAATGGGGATTTCAGGTGTTGAACCTGCGTGGCGATATGTGGAGCAAGGCGGCATCGAGTTCCAGGGTTTCTCTAGACAGAGTTGTACTGCTTCCTTTTTATTGAACCTACACTGCTTTTTCTAAGCAGTAGTGTTGTAATAAACATGTGGTTTTCGATAAAATGGAACACTTTGGTGGTCAATGAGTTGCTTGGCCACATACCTGCAACGTGCTCGGAGTTTTCTAAAACTGACGACTCATTATCGTCTGATTCCGCTGCTAAAAGCTTTTGTAAGTTCCGCTGCAAAGAAAAAAAAAAGAAATTCATGAAAAATTTTAACTTAGCTTTGTTTTGGAAATCCGGGGCGTTACAGAATTGGTATCAGAGCAAGAGTCTGAGAAACCTGGTTCGAGATCCATCTTGTCCACCATATCGCACTGTAAGTATATTTTGTACTTCTTGTTCTGATCTGGGTGCATCTTTGTATAGATGGCAACTCACGACTCCCGAGGATACTGCTATCGTTGCGGGATCATGCACGATGAGTGGGTATGCCCATATGAAGTCCAAGACTGGCAGTATTGTGGCGAAGAAGGGCATTCCGTCAACGAATGCCAAATGAAGCATACCGCCGATATGGGTCGGCGGGGATCGCTTGGTCTTAGGGATGAGACCTCGCATGTTAGTGGGCCACATTACTCCAGTAGAAGGAGTAGCCGTACTCCAGCAACTTCTGATGAACTACCGTCTCTGGTAGGATTTGACTTGAACTTCCTTGAGGGATTTGGTCAATCGCAAGGCTATCAACAGGCATCATGTACGCCTAGCTTGCACAGTTGGGAGGAGGGATGCAACAACTCCTTCTATAATCCCATTATGATTTCAGATTCCTCGAATCAAAGTACTATTATATGGGGGAACAGAGCGGCTACACCAACGCCGAGTCTGAATGGCCAGGAAGAGGGATACAACCTATATCATCCCGTTATGGTCTCGGATTCTCCGAGCCATGATGCCACTGAATGGGCAAGTGGACCGGCATCACTGATCTATCCACAAGAGTCGCTTGAGAGTGCGGAAGTGCCGCCCAAGCCAAAGCTAGTTGTGCCTGCACCAAGGCAATGTGGAAGTAAACGATACTTCGGGTTGTTTGGGTCAAGAAAGAAATCCAGTTCCTAGAAGAGACTGGTAGTGTTTTGGAGTCAATAGACTCATGTACCTTGTTTCTCAACGCCTAAAAGTCTGCCAGTGCGGCATGACGTTTTGTTTAAGGCGATGCTTGTGTAAACGTGATGTATATTAAGTAAATAAAACTTTGCTTCGATATATACATTGTGAAACTAAAACACGTTGTTTGTATGTGGTAGATAAATGGCTCCTACGACGAGGAGAACCATACCAAGCGAGGAGTCCCATACTCAAGGATTTCTGCTGGAAACACTCAACAATTTGGTTACTGCCATTCAAGAAACAAGGCCAGAACCAGTCGCACCTCGAAGCGAAAACCTTGGTGGAATAACCTATGAAAAATTCCTCAAGCTCGATCCACCAGTCTTCGCCGGTAGAGCCGATCCTGAACTGGCAGAAAGTTGGGTCGAAGAGACCGAACATGCCTTCCTGGTGCTGGGAGTACCAGAAGAAAAGAAGACCAACTTCGGCACGTACAGGCTGAAAGACAACGCACGGAAGTGGTGGGATACCACTAAGATTATCCAGTTCTCGAAAGTTGAAGTCATTCCTTGGACTGACTTTCGGAGAGCTTTCATGGATAATTACTTTCCATTACACTCCAGAAACAAGAAGAAGATGGAGTTTCTGGAATTTGAGCAGGGTGGCATGAATCTGATTGACTATACCACCAAATTTCAAAATCTTGAACGGTACTGCTCCCGGTTATTTGAGACCGACCAAGAAAGGGCCGACAAGTACATCAATGGACTGCGAGAAGGGCTAAGGTCACGGGTTATCACCAGCATGCCCCAAACATTTCAAACGGTTGTGGCAGCAGCTTCAAAAATACAAGTGGATTGGGAGCGATCAAAAGTGATCATAGCAAAAAGGCCCATAGTTGATGGTGGGAGCAAGAAGAGAATGTTTCCAAGTGGCCAGGGTTCACGATAACCCTTTCAGAAGAAAAGGTTCCAAGGTGGGAACAACACTCAACAAGTTGTAAGGCCAAGGCAGAACATGGCTCCAAACAACCTGCAGTCCAACCCAAACTGCCCAAAATGCCATGTTAATCACGCAAGATGACCATGTCCACGTGACACAGGTGGATGCTTCTACTGTGGCAAAATGGGCCACATTGCAAGACAGTGCAGGAAGAAGCTTGCTGATGAGCAAAGGAGGAATGCCGGATCTGCCGGACCCTCTCAACAAGTACCACAACGAACACTAGTCCAACGACCCCCACCTAGAGTAGAACAAAGGCCTGCTGCAGGTCGTGTATACGCTGTAACGACTGAACAAGTCGAAACCGGTGACCTCATTGAAGGCACCGTACCTGTTAATGGACATGCAGCTTACGTTTTGTTTGATTATGGTGCTACTCATACGTTTATCTCCGACGATTTCACCGAACAACTCCACGCCTCGGTGCAACCGATTGATAAAATGATCGAAGTATATAACCCGTTGGGTTCACGCACCAAATGTATCCGGTGTGTGAAAAATTTGGATATTGAGATAGCAGGGCAACACTTGCCTACTGACGCCATCCTGATCGATATGATACAGTACGATGTCATTCTGGGAATGAATTGGTTGGCTCAGAATAATGCCAAGATTCTGTGCCGCGAGGGCAGAGTGATTCTATCTCGACCCGGATTACCTAAGATGGAATACCGGTTATCCAAACCAGTTCCACAAAAAAGGCTCATATCAGCACTTAAGGTACAAAAATACCTTAGGAAGGGTTGTGTGGCCTTCCTGTTGAGTCTCTCGGTGGAAAAATCCAACGACCAACCCCTTGAGAGTTTGGAAGTAGTGCGGGAGTTTCCCGATCTGTTACCTGAGGAATTGCCAGGACTTCCGCCACTTCGTGAGGTTGAATTTGGAATTCAATCCTTACCTGGAACAACGCCGATATCCAAAGCTCCTTATCGTATGGCACCAGCTGAACTCAGTGAGTTGAAATGTCAGTTGGAAGAACTGATGGAACAAGGGTTCATCCGACCAAGTATGTCACCATGGGGAGCCCCAGTACTATTTGTAAAGAAGAAGGATGGATCCCTTCGGTTATGCATCAATTATCGGATGCTTAACCAGGCAACCATTAAAAATAAGTACACGTTGTCTCGGATTGAGGACTTATTTGATCAGCTCAGAACAGCGAGAGTGTTCTCCAAGATCGACCTCAGGTCTGGATACCATCAGCTCAGAGTTAAGGAGGAGGATATACCTAAGACTGCCTTCAGAACGAGATATGGCCATTATGAGTTCGTAGTAATGCCCTTCGGACTTACTAATGCGCCTGCTGTCTTTATGGACCTGATGAACTGAGTGTTCAAGCCATACTTAGACACTTTTGTCATCATTTTCATTGATGACATTCTCGTGTATTCAGAGAATGAGGAACAACACAAGGAGCACTTGAGAATCGTCTTGAAAACCCTTCAAGATAATCAGTTATATGCCAAGTTTTCAAAATGTGAATTCTGGCTAGACAAAGTAATGTTCCTTGGCCATGTGATCTCAAAAGATGGAATCGCAGTAGATCCTGCGAAGGTCGAAGCTGTGATAGACTGGAAGCAGCCAGAAAATATCACTGAGGTCCGCAGCTTCCTTGGACTTGCCGGATATTATCGGAAGTTCATACAGGACTTCTCCCGAATCGCCGTACCAATGACGAAATTACTGAAAAAGGGAGTCAAGTTTGAATGAACTGACCAGTGTAAGGAATGCTTTGAGGTTCTCAAACAGAGGCTTACCACTGCCCCTGTCCTTACCTTACCTTCTGGTCAGGGAGGCTTCGTTGCTTATACCGATGCCTCGGGAATAGGACTGGGTTGTGTATTGATGCAGCATGGCAAAGTAATCGCCTATGCATCCCGTCAGTTAAGAATTCATGAGAAAAACTATCCAACCCACGATCTTGAGCTTGCCGCGGTAGTGTTCGCGCTTAAAATCTGGCGACACTACCTATATGGAGAGAAATTCGAGGTCATGTCAGACCATAAAAGCCTAAAATACCTCTTTTCTCAAAAAGAACTCAATATGCGGCAACGGCGATGGCTGGAATTCCTCAAAGACTATGAATTCACGCTTTCCTATCACCCTGAAAAAGCGAATGTTGTAGCAGATGCCCTTAGTCGCAAGACTGTTGGCACTCTGGCCAGCCTCACCGGACAATGGAAGCTGATGGAAGATTTTGTCAGTTGGAAGCCATTCCTGGCTGACCCAAGAAAGATTCGATTGTCATGCCTGACAATCCATATCGAGATCCTCGATCGCATTGTAGCCGAACAGTTCAAGGACCCCCAGTACTTGGAATTAAAAGCTCGTGCTGTAAAAGATGACACTTTCTTCCATTTAAAAGAGGATGGAGGAATATGGATGGAAGAAAGAATTTGGGTTCCAAATAACCCTGAGCTAAGACAGGAAGTACTCCATGAAGCTCATAACAGCAAGTACACCATTCACCCTGGAGGTACAAAAATGTTTCGGGACTTACAGAGAAAGTACTGGTGGAGGGGTATGAAACGTGATGTGCCTACATTTGTCTCAAGGTGTTTAATCTGCCAGCAAGTAAAAATCGAGCATCAACGACCTGGTGGAAAAATGCAACGGATCGAGATTCCAGAATGGAAATGGGAGGGCATTACGATGGATTTCATCGTTGGACTGCCTCGGTCGTAGACAGACTCAATATGGGTGATCGTAGACAGACTCACCAAGTCTGCTCACTTCCTGCCAATCAACACTCGATACTCAACTCAACGATTGGCGGAGATCTACATTCGGGAAATCGTTAGACTCCATGGAGTGCCGATTTCGATCATATCCGATCGTGACCCGAAGTTCACCTCTCACTTTTGGGAGCAGCTTCAGAGAGCCCTGGGGACGAAACTCAAGTTCAGTACAGCATTCCATCCCCAAACAGATGGGCAATCAGAACGAACCATACAGACTCTCGAAGATATGCTAAGAGCCTGTATGCTAGAATGGAAAGGTGATTGGGATTCCCACCTAGCGTTGGCTGAATTTGCTTATAATAATAGCCACCACGCTAGCATTGGGATGGCACCGTATGAAGCCTTGTACGGGCGACCCTGTCGATCACCAATCCATTGGGGTGAAGTGGGTGAGCGAACCTTGGACTCGCCTATAGTGTTGCAGCATTATACTGAGCAGGTCCACATGATCAGGAAGAAGCTACTGACTGCTCAGAGTCGACAGAAGAGCTACGCTGATCAGCGGCGTAGGGAACTCACTTTTGTGGTTGGAGATAAGGTTTTTATCAAGGTCTCCCCAACCAAGAGTGTGTTTCGTTTCGGAAAGAAGGGGAAGCTCAGCCCCAGATTCGTTGGTCCCTTCGAGGTTTTGAGCCGGATAGGAGAGACCGCCTATAGAGTAGCATTGCCACCACAGTATACACAGATACACAATGTATTTCACGTGTCAATGCTTAGAAAATACGTTCATGACCCTTCCCACGTCATCCAACATGAAGATATTGACATCCAGGAGGATATGACGGTGGAAGAAAGGCCAGTAGAGATCATGGACCGACGGGAGCAAGTGCTAAGGACAAAGGTCATTCCACTTGTCAAAGTGAGATGGCAACATCACGGAGTCGATGATTGCACTTGGGAGCCCGAATCGGATATGCGGGATAAATATCCTGAATTGTTCACCTTGTACTCTTAGCTGAATTTCGTGGACGAAATTCCTTTAAGGGGGTAATGATGTAAGACCCGCAATTTTTCAGAAAATATCTGAATAAAATTCATGAGGCATTTACCGGTAAAAATAGCATTTCTTCTCAGAATGCGAAACGAATCAATTCCTGCGAGCCAGTTATACTTAGGATATTCGTCGAATCGCGAATATATGCTCAAACACTCTGGAAGCCATAACTTCCTACCTGAATGAAATCAAAGGATTCCTGCGAGCCAACTTTCTTAGTTACGTCAATACGAAGGGAATGGCGTACTCAGAATTTTTCAGAAAAAATCGCCGGAAACCCGAAATTCTTGCGGGACCCACGGAAATATTGGTGGGACCCACAGAAATATTCCTCAGAAAATATCTGGTGGGACCCACAAAAATATCCCATGGAATATCCAAGTGGGCCCCACACCAAGGAACCTCTTGGCATTAAAAAGAAGCCAAGGGCAAATGGGTAAAGGGGAAACTTGGGGCCCAAGTTTCATTTCCTATAAATAAAGGCCCTCCCCTTTAGAAAAAATCGTCCCCCCCCTTTCTAGCCTCTTTTTTCTCTCTCCTACTTCGTAAAACCTCCCCTACCTAGCCCAGTAGGTCTGAGCCTACCTGACTTGGCCTGAGCCTGCCTGATCTGGTCTTAGCCTGCCTGACCTGGTCCTAACCCACTTGACTTAGGTCTGAACCTACTTGACTAAGTCCAAACCCAGTTGACTTGGCTTGAACCTAGTTAGGGTTGAAGCCAAAGTCAAAGTCCTTTTTGGTCTAGATCCCGGTTTGGATTTCTGAACCCAGACTTAGCCTACTTGAGCTGAGTTCGAACCTGCTGAACCCAGTTGACTTGGATCGAACCCTGTTTGGTTCAAACCACTTAGGTTGAGTAGCTTGACCTACTCTACCTCTTTCTCAACTAAGTCAGCTTCATCTGACTTAGTCTGACCTCTTGAAGGAAGGCTCAAAGCCAAAAAAGCAACCCGGAGCCGTTTCTTTCGCGATTTGAAGTAAGTTCGCTTCATTAAACCATCTCTCTCAAGTATTTGATTGTTTGTATATAGCATATACTTTCTGAAGTAGTATCTTACTTTAGTTCTTGGTTGAGCCCTCTAGGACACTTCGGTGTTCACGCGCTCGCCTCGTAACTATCGTCGGATATATATGTTCGAATACGCAGTATATGCGTTCTTCAAAATAGTATCTCACCCTAGTTCTTGGTTGAGCCCTCTAGGACACTTCGGTGTTCACTCGCTCGCCTCATAACTATCGTTGGATACAGATCTAGGTGTATATCTGCTGATACTGCCGACGCGTCTTATATCGCACAGGCCATGTAATTTACCTTTGCCGTCGCGTCGTATGATGCCAAGGCTCCCTGCTTTCTGTACTTTCGATTACTGCACTTCCGATTATGCATTTACTTACGCCGTCGCGTCGAACGATGCCAAGGCTCCTGCTTTCTGCAATGTATTTACTTACGCCGTCGCGTCGAACGATGCCAAGGCTCCTGTTTTGTTATATATGTAGATTATTTCGTTCAGTTACACACCCTGAACAATAGTATATACATTTCCTTTACGCCGCCGCTGTATAAAGCACAGGCTTCTGCTTATATTACATATATGGTGCGTAAGTGAGCGTTCAAACGGAGATCAACTCCAAAATCGCCCATGCGATTCCCTTACCGCTCCTCGTACAAGATTCTGCTTGACGAATGAAGCCCCTATTGGAAAGGCTTCGCCTTTTGGCAAAATGCTCTTTACGTAAAGACTAAATCAATTACGTATGGCCTGGCTATGGCCCAAGGTTCCGGTAACCTTGATGGATGCAAAGTACGCACAACGGTGCGCATCCATTTCCCGAGTTAAGCGTAGCGATTTCCCACCAAAGAGGGGAGATGCCGCTGAAATGGATGAAAGAAAACGCACGCTTTCTCCGTTAAAGAGAGGAAGTGCTGCTAAAATTCCTGAAGGGCTAAGAATAGCTCAGAAAGAACGTAGCAGAAGTGCTACCCAGTTATGGAACGCCTTCTACGATGTAGAAAGGTTCGTCGCACCACTGCCGGTAGAGCAGAGAAGGTGTTGACAGAATGGTTGGCAGAAGAGCTGCCAAAACCAGTTAAGTGGCACAATGATGTCCTTTATTGGAACGATGTCAGAATGACTCGTCTCCCTGACACCTGCAAGGGCATCATACTTGTAAGAGCCGTTGCGCCAAAGTAGTGGTAGCGCCTTGACAAGGTCCTGAGCTCGTTGCGTAAAAATACGCCGAGTAGCCGATCCGTAGAGATCGAGTCATGTGCATGCTCATTGAGAATTATCAGACAACCAGACTCGTAAGGGCCGCTGAGCCGGAGTGAGTTGTTTCCACCGAAAGAGGTGAAGTGCTCGTCAAGGCCGAAGTGCCGAGAGCAGAGTTAAGCATGCATATGAATAAAACCTTTGTTCCACGGTGAAAACCATGTAGTTGATTGGGGTCGGGTACATACTTCTTAAAGGCTGCCCTATAGGCATGCAATGTTCGTCAAGTAATTGTAAGACCGGCAGGCCCCTTTCAGAATTTCTCACTGAGGAAGACGGTGATGGCGTAGCCTTGAGTGACATATATTTCACCCGAACCTGATAGAGTTCATTGATGGCCTTCGTCACTCAGAGGTATGGAGGTCGTGGTTATCCTTAAATATCTAAGGATTGAACCCAACTACTGCAGTAGCAGAATGCATTCGGATACCTAGTAAGGATCTCTTCCGGTATGCTGTACCGTCCTACTAGGGGGATGGGGTCAACAGGCCTCTGGGGTACCTAAATACATAGAATAATCAACCCCCAGATCGTCGCGTTGTCGCCCAGATATGAGTCCCCTAAGCCCAGGGGGAGGTGCAATTATCGAAACAAAGCATTAGCTTAGGTACAACGCTACTTTGAATGTATGAGTGGATGACGTTGTTGAGTCAGTCCTGCATAACCTTTGTGAAGGTGTCATGGTCGGTATACTACTGGACCGATTGGGAAAGAACCCCATTGATATCTGTACGACTAAGTGAAGCTCGGAGAGCTGTCCTTAGATTCGTAGGATACGGATGTGCCAAGCATAAAGGCTTGAGCTAGACATCCATTCGTGACTCTGAGGAAGTCAAGGCTAAGTCGTAGAGACTTAAGAGGTTATTCTAACTCACAGCCCTGAAGAGGCTTATGCGAAGTCATGACGACTTGCGTGGATGTTCAACTCATAGCCCTGATGAGGCTTTTGCGATATACGCTAAGTCATGGAGGCTTGAGCGTCGTATTACGAACTGCGACCCTGAGTGGTCTATGCATTTACTTGAGTTGAATAGATAGGTGTTTGCCTACTTACCAGACCATCAGTGGTTCTGACCCCGTTTAATGGGGATTTCAGGTGTTGAACCTGCGTGGCGATATGCGGAGCAAGGCGGCATCGAGTTCCAGGGTTTCTCTAGACAGAGTTGTACTGCTTCCTTTTTATTGAACCTACACTGCTTTTTCTAAGCAGTAGTGTTGTAATAAACATGTGGTTTTCGATAAAATGGAACACTTTGGTGGTCAATGAGTTGCTTGGCCACATACCTGCAACGTGCTCGGAGTTTTCTAAAACTGACGACTCATTATCGTCTGATTCCGCTGCTAAAAGCTTTTGTAAGTTCCGCTGCAAAGAAAAAAAAAAGAAATTCATGAAAAATTTTAACTTAGCTTTGTTTTGGAAATCCGGGGCGTTACACTAGGGAGCCCCTGGTCTGCACCCTAATGGGTTCAGTCGAACGGGCAGGGCTTAGCCGACGCCCACATGTGGTGCGACTAGCCCAAAAGCCAAGGGGCTTGGCCCAGACCCTACGGGTCTAGGCCCAGCTGGGCTAAGGCGGGCTGGGGCACACAAAAGTGTGCCCAGCCATAGTCCCTGGTCTGTCTCTAGGGTGGGCTCAGACCAGGGCGCCGGCTAGGCTCACACCCGCACCAAGGGTGCGCCCAGTGCCCGTATCAAGGGACGCCGCCCAAGGGGTCACGGTCTGGACCCAGTGGGTCCAGACCAGGCTAGGTCAGAAGGCCTCAAACTGGGGGTCTGAACCCCTTGGTCTGACCCACATATGGGTCCAGACCAGGCCATGCTAGGGCCCGACGCACCACCAAGGTGGGTGCGTCCCATACAAGCCTGGACTGACCAGTCAACGGTCAGTCCGGGGCTTGGCTGCAGCAACCACGGGGCCATGGGGCCCAACGAAACCCCACCAGGGTCTGGGCTGGCTGCGAAAGAGCCCAGCCCAGCCACCCAACGAAGAGAAGCCCCCTCAAGGGGGCGTTACATATAAAAAAAATTTGCAACTATATACTTATGTATATATATTTATATGCTTCAAAAATTACAGCTGAAAGTATGCCGTTTTCCGGCAGTGTACAGGCTGCTCCGGCCAAAGTGCCAAAAACAAAAGTCGTAGAGGGGTTCGTCATCTTTCTACAGCATTCAAGAAATCTGAAAATGGACATACGGTTCAGGAGATAACGCCGGAAAACCAAACGTCACTCAAGACGTTTCTGGGTTGCTGACGGGAAAAATGTGTCAGACCAAGATGCTGATTTTTGTCAGCTCTGAAAGCCGAATCAGCAGAAACGAAAAACTACAAAATTGTGGAGATCTGTCTGATATTTCGGAAATGTCCAAGAACTCTCCTTTTCGACGTGTATCCAGGGAGATACGCTCGTTTTACCGAAGGGTTCTTTGAGAACTCGGAAAAACGAGGAAAGAAATGACGATTTTTTTTTTGAATGCTGGGATCAAACAAGAATGGGAAACCAGAGGTTTCCCCATCACCTTGTGGGTTTAACCCGCCCGTGAACCTACTGCACCATGTGTGCATCATAGTGGGTTGGGTCCAAACCCAAACCGGAAGTCACACACCAAAACAAAGAGGCAAACAACTAACAACTTAAACAAGAAAATGGAAAAGTATGGAGGAAGGCTCACCTTGTGCTGGGTTGGCCCAGCTGAAGCAGCTGCAACGTGAGGGAGGGAGGAAGGGAGAAGAGGGGAGCTGCTGGAGAGTGAAGAAGGGAGAGAGGAGAAGGGAGAGGGTATCGACCCTCTCTCTTCCCTTTCTTTCCACTTAAAGAGGAGGTGAGGGTGATGAGGGGTGGGGAGTAAAGGAGGGGAGATGGAGGGTCCCCCTCAATCCCCTCCCTAATCCCAGCAAAGAGGGTCAAAGGGGGTCAAGGGCTGGCCCCCAACCACTCCCCTTGATTCAAGGGGAGTGGTTGGCTTTGACTTTTCAAAGCCAACACTCCAAGCCAAAAGAAAATACGTTTTTTTTTCTTTTTTTTTGCTTTACATTTTTTTTTTTGAAAAGCATTAAATGGGGTTAGGGGCTACCCCCTAAGGGGTGCCCAGCCCATTTGAAAAAGTCGTTGGATTTTCTCCAACTACTTTTTCAAATGCCCAAACCCAACCCCAAAGTCTACATTTTGCATGTTTTTTTTTTTTTTTTCAAAAGCCTTTCAAAAAGGAAGCTTTTTGAAATATTACCTTTATTTCTATTTGAAAAAAACTTTGGGCTGAGGTGGGGCCCATGCCCACCACCTCTTATAATGCCCAAAACCAACCTCTTTAAAAATATTTTTGAAAAACTATATCTAGGTTTTATTAAATTTACAATTCACTTATGAAAAAAAAAACCCCATTTACTTGTTATTTAAATGGACATGTTTAAATTAATTTAAAAACTGAATTTTTAAATTACATTTCATGACTTAAGGCTTAAATTATAATAAAGTATATTTAATTCCCTAATTTCTACGAAATTGGGCCTCGGTACGACTCATAATTACCGATATACCCTTTTTCGCCAAAATCCGTGAAATAACGAGATATTTTTCTCGTTTAGGTTCCAAATTCGAAACAAACCCAAACGAATATAATATAAATCGACTCTACAAGTATTGAGATTTGACTCGCCGCGATTTGCCCTGAATCGCCTCGTAGAGCAAATCTACGCGATTTAGAGCCTCAGAAAACGAAAATTGCCAGATCTACGAGAAATGCTCGTACCAAAACAAGAAATTTCGCAACAATAGTACATATATCAATTAAAATTCTTCAGAAAAACAGTGGGGCTTACATCCTTCCCTCCTAAAAAGGGATTTCGTCCGCGAAATCACGAACGCTAGGCCACAAAAAGATCAGGGTATTTCTCCCTCATGCTGGCCTCTGGCTCCCATGTGCATTCTTCAATGCCATGGTGTTGCCACCGTACCTTAACCAATGGAATGGTCTTGGTACGCAGAACTTGATCGCGACGATCCACAATCTCATCAGGTCTCTCGGTCACCGTTAAGTCCTCTTGCACTTCAACATCTTCGTATTGGATGACGTGTGATGGGTCCGGAATGTACTTCCTCAACATCGACACGTGAAAAACATTATGAATTTGAGCATACTGCTGCGGTAGCTCAATTAGATAGGCTGCTCCACCGATCCTCTCAAGGATCCTGAACGGCCCAACGTATCTAGGACTCAACTTTCCTTTCTTTCCGAAACGAAAGACGCTCTTCGTCGGGGATACTTTCACAAATACCAAGTCATCGACGTCAAACTGCCGCTCTCGCCGCCTCTTATCGGCGTAACTCTTCTGTCTGTCCTGGGCTGCCTTCAGACGTTCTCGGATCTTCTGCACTTGCTGAGTGTAGTGCTGGAGAACAATCGGCGATTCACTGGATCGATCGCTGATATCGTCCCAATATGACGGTGATCGGCAAGGTCTCCCGTACAAAGCCTCGTACGGAGCCATACCGATACTAGCGTGATAACTATTGTTGTAGGCAAACTCGACCAAACATAAGTGTGAATCCCAATCACCTTTCCAGTCGAGCATACAAGCCCGCAACATATCTTCTAACGTCTGAATCGTTCTCTCTGACTGACCATCAGTCTGAGGGTGAAAGGCTGTACTAAACTTCAACTTAGTTCCCAAAGCTGACTGCAATTGTCCCCACAATCGCGACGTGAATCTGGGATCACGATCTGAAATGATAGACGTAGGTACACCATGTAACCGTACAATCTCTCGGATATACAAGTCTGCTAAGCTCTCAAGCGGCTGACTAATCCGGATAGATAAGAAGTGAGCAGACTTGGTGAGTCTGTCCACAATCACCCATATCGCATCGTGCTTTCGCCTGGTTCGCGGTAAACCTACCACGAAATCCATCGTGATATCCTCCCATCTCCACTGAGGAATCTCAATCCTCTGCATGGTGCCACCGGGACGTTGGTGCTCGATCTTGATTTGCTGACAAGTCAAACACCTCGATACATACGCTGCGACTTCACGCTTCATCCCGTTCCACCAATACTTTCGCTGAAGGTCCTTAAACATCTTAGTGCCACTAGGATGGACGGTGTACTTTGACAGATGTGCCTCATCAAGAATCTCCTTTCTCAACTCAGGGTCATTCGGCACCCAAAGTCGATCCTTCATGCGGATGCCACCGCTATCGTCAACCCGAAAGACTGAGCCCTCTTCACGAGCTCGTTCGACTAACTTTCGATATAGAGCGTTCTGCTTCTGCGCCTCAATAACCTTAGGCAAGAATTCTGATCGAATGGCCAACCCAGACAATCTGATCGTTCTGCCTCCGATCGCAAATGGCTTCCAAGCCACAAAATCTTCGATCAACTTCTGGCTCCACACAAGACTAGCTAGAACACTGCTCGATTTGCAACTAAGCGCATCTGCAACGACGTTCGCCTTACCAGGGTGGTAAGACAACGTAAACTCATAATCCTTGATAAACTCGAGCCAACGACGCTGTCTCATATTCAACTCCTTCTGGGAAAATAAGTACTTGAGACTCTTGTGGTCAGAGAAGACCTCGAATGTATCTCCGTACAGATAGTGTCGCCAGGATTTCAAGGCGAACACCACCGCTGCTAACTCCAAGTCATGAGTCGGATAATTCCTCTCGTGAATCTTCAGCTGCCGCGAAGCATACGCAATAACACGACCGTGCTGCATGAGCACGCATCCCAGTCCGGTACCCGAGGCGTCTATGTACACCACAAAACCGCCTCGACCAGAAGGTAAAGCTAATACCGGAGAGGTAGTCAGCTTCGTCTTCAGGATCCGAAAACTCTCTTCGCAAGAGTCAGTCCATTCGAACTTGACTCCCTTACGCAGAAGCTTCGTCAAAGGAAGCGCGATCCTGGAAAAGTCCTGTATAAAACGCCGGTAATATCCAGCTAACTCGAGAAAACTACGGATGTCTGTGACAGACTGAGGCTGCTTCCAGTCCAACACTGCTTCGACCTTTGCTGGATCAACTGACACACCATCACTGGATATCACATGACCCAAAAACATGACGCATCGAAGCCAAAACTCGCACTTAGAGAACTTGGCGAACAATCTGTGCTCCCGAAGTATTCCTAATATGATATGCAGATGTTCTCGGTGCTGCTCAAAGGTCTCTGAGTAGATCAAGATATCATCAATGAATACGATCACGAACGTATCCACGAACGGACGGAAAATGCGATTCATCAAGTCCATGAATGCTGCTGGTGCATTTGTGAGCCCAAAAGGCATCACTACAAACTCATACAATCCGTACCTAGTTCGAAAAGCCATCTTCGAGACATCATCTTCTCTGATCCGGAGTTGATGATAACCCGACCTGAGGTCGATCTTCGAGAATATCTTCGCTCTCTGCAACTGATCGAAGAGATCTTCTATTCTCGGCAACGGATATTTATTCTTAATCGTCGCTTAGTTGAGCATTCTGTAGTCAATGCACAGCCTCAGGGATCCGTCTTTCTTCTTCACGAACAGAACAGGTGCACCCCATGGCGATGCACTGTTTCTGATAAACCCTTGCTCCATCAACTCTTCCAACTGACGCTTCAGTTCCTCAAGTTCTGCTGGATCCATACAATATGGTGCCTTTGAGATCGGAGTCGTTCCAGGTAACAACTCAATACAAAACTCGATCTCACGCTTCGGAGGTAATCCAGGCAGTTCCTCAGGAAACACATCGGGGAACTCCCGAACTACCTCAAGATCCTCGATAGGGGTTAACACCGATTCAACCGGGGTGATATTGACCAAGAAAGCAGTACCCCCATTTTGCAGATATTTCTGAACCTTAAATGACGAAATCATACGACTGCCTCAAACAGGTCGAGCAAGGCTGATCTCCAAAACTGGACGGTCAGGAGGGTACAAAACCACCTTGCCTTCTCTGCATAGAACTTGAGCATGATACTCAAATAACCAATCCATGTCTAGAATGACATCAAACTCTGTCATATCTAGCAGGATCAAGTCAGCTGACAAGTCCTGACTTGCCACTGACACATCTACGCTCGGAATGTACGTAGTACAAAAAGATTGATCACCAGTCGGAGTATGAACTTCCAACGGATAATTCAACAATACAACAGACATAGGCAAGGAACTAGCAAATCTCGAAGCTATAAAAGAATGCGAAGCACCACAGTCAAACAAGGTAAAAGCTGCATGACCAGCGACTGGAATAGTACCTTGGACCAACTCTCCCTTGGTCACTTGCTCGATAGTGGCTGCGTAGGCACGCCCTGCCACCGTCTTCTGGTTACCCGCCTTCTGCTGGGAAGATTGCTGCGGCGGGTACATCTGTTGCTGCTGCGGCTGCTGCTGAGGAAGTCGCTGAGGTGCTGGTTGTGATGTTCCTAGCGTGTTCCTCCTCAGATCGTCGGACTGCTTCTTCCGACAATCCTTGATGTAGTGGACCATCTTGCCACAATAGATGCATCCTCCGAGGTCCCGTGGACACGGTCGGCCAGGATGATCCATCCGACATTTTGGGCAACCTGATGTTGCCACCACTTGTCTCTGTTGTTGCTGCTGCTGGGGCTGGCGATTCTGTCGCTGCCGATTGTTGTGATTCGTCTTTGCTGGCAGGGCGGACTTCTTCCCGCCTGAATTCTGCTGAAATGAACGTTTCTTAGGCCAACTCTTTTGGCCTTGCTGCTGCTGGTTACCCTTGGTCTGCGGAGTCTTCTAGGATTCTGTCCACTCCTGCTTGAGAAGTGTAGCCGTCTCCAGGGCTTCCTCTAGAGTCGAGGGAGCACGCGTGAACACTCTCAGGCGCAAGGCTAACTTCAGTCCACGAGCAAACTTCATCGCTCGTTCTTTCTCAGTCACGTACACATGTGGACAGAAGCGCTCCAGGCTTCTGAACTTCGTGATGTAGTCCGCCAAAGTAGAGTTCCCCTGCTGAAGGTCGAGGAACTCTTGCATCTTTCGGTTGCGCTCGTGGGTCGGAAAATAGGCTGCGTAGAAAACCTCTACGAACTGCTCCCACGTGACTGCACCGCCTGCGAACTTAACATCCAAGGTGGTCGCCCACCACCTCTCGGCATCCTTCCGGAGCCGATACGTGCCAAAATCCACCTTCCGGTCGTCACTGACTTGCAACACCCGAAAGATCCGCTCGATCTCTCGTATCCAGTCCTCGGCCGCCTCAGGCGTAGGCTTCCCGTCGAAGGAGGAAGGGTTCATAGCCATGAACTGCTTATAGGGCACGGCTGTCGCTGGAACTGGAGAGGGAGTAGGAACCGGGGTCTCTCGCTCCTGAGAGGTCCGCATGTTCTCTCCCATAGCACGCATGGCCTCAGCCTGCCTGCCCACAACCTCAACTAGGTTGCTCACAGTGTCCATGATACGATCGCAACGCTCGCGCCAAGCCATCTTGTGCAAAAAGAAGACACGTGTAAGCGATAAGACAAGTCAAAGCATAACTTCATTACTTAAAAAGCATATGTATACATATCATCAGTACAAGCCAAAATTACCCTTTATAACAGGGTTACGATACATAAACCTCCGCAACAAAAACACAAACAAAGCAAGTCTACTAAATGAACACTGACTCAGTGTTCCAACCATACATGTTCACATATGAACAAACACAATCACCGCTGCCTACAAGTGTAGTAATTGTGGTAGGTGTTCCGATTCCCGTATCGTCGCTGCATCGGACGAGGAGGAGAAACAGGTGTGTACTCAGGAGGACTCACTGCCTGAGACCACGGAGGTGAAGCTGGCGTGTACTCGGGAGAAACAGAGCGTGAGTAGGAAGCTGGCGTGTACTCGGGAGAACCTGGTGCCACTATTGCATCTCCCACTGGGTCAACTATTGACGGTGCCTGACCGTCCTCAGGAGCCTCATTCTCCTCGGTCTCAGCATTACCCATTATGAGTTCGTCGCCCAACTTGCGCTGACACTCGATCTCTATATGCCCCCTAAAGCCACAGTAGGGGCATATGCTCAAGGCACGAGGACAAATCTGTCCTGCGTGATACTCGTCACATCTCCCACAAGGAGGTGCCGGATGTGCAAGTATCCGGGCACTCCGCATGATTTGTCGAACCGCTTGATCGAGGGCCTCCGTGCCTCGAATCAAGTCGATAAGAGCTCCGAGCATTCGCTCATTTCTTGAATCAGCAGGCATCTAACAGGTTATGCAACAAGTCAAGCATGTAAAGCTAAATACAGCAGAAATCATCAAGAAAACAAATAAAAGTAATAATTAAAAACATACTTACAGTGTGATGCACGTTGCACGCAGAAGTCTTGGACCACACTTATAAACTGCAGCTCTGATACCAATCTCTGTGACGCCCCAAACCCCGACCTTGTAAAAACCTTTGGTTTTTGAGTAAAAAAATTTTTTTGAAGGATATACAGAGTGAAAAACAACTAGCGGAAGTAAAGGAGGGAAACCGGGGTAAAGCAAGGGTCGCAAGTCTGAGCGAGCCACAGTAGACAAGTAAAGTATTCTTTATTTCCACAATAATTACAATGATACAAAAACGAGACTGGGTACAAAAAGGGACAGTCTCACAAAAAGGAGAGGTACAACCCCTCAAACCCCAAAACCAGAAGAAGTCAGAATCTGCTGCAAAGTGTGGGTCTCAAGGCTCCTGCTGTGCGCCGTCGCATCGCGCTGCGTCTACTCGTCACCTGCATCCCCATAAAACGGGGTCAATACTCTTGCGAGCTGGTGAGACAAACCATCCATGCATATCATTTTTTCTCAGGAAAAGCAGAAAGTAAGCAGCATGCTACATGTGCGCTAAGTACCAGACTATAACTAACATGATGGAACTGTAAGAAACATTTACATAAAGGTACAAGTGTGTGTCAGGTAGGTGCGCGTGCCACAAGACTGTAAAACTAAAAGTAAGTAACAGTGCAACAACTGGAGTAACGGAACTGGAACCAAACAACAGGGTGTAGCAACTGAACAAAAGTATAAGCTGTGCTAGAGTAACAACTACAGTACGTCAGTCTGTTTGGTTAGTCTTTATGTTCTTCTTATTACCTCCTCCGGGTACGCGAAGGAAAACCCTCGAGTTCTGTGAGACATACACCCGGCGTCTGTTATTCAATTTCTAATGTGGTAACCGAGGATGCTACAGAACGAGAAAACCACCTGCGGGCGACACGCAGCCAGGAGAAACCTTTCGCAGGGGTAAAGGATTGCAATCAGTACTACTGCAGTAGTAAAGGTCCCTGCAGAGGGTACCTTGACCTCCCTAACTCCAAGTGACTGGAGGTCCGAGGGCATATCGGCTCCTCTAAAGAACAAGTCGTAGTAACGACACGTCACTCGGGGATGTACCATTCACCCTCTCCCTGGGTGACCAAATTGTGAATGGGGCGCGGCAGGTTTATCTTATTTAGGCTCAACTTCAAGTCATACCTCCTCTCGAGGTAGTCGTGCCTCGTGGTCCCCGCGGGGTACGCAAACGAGGACTTGGCCTGCCGATTCACGTGCTCAGCCTCACACGGCCACCACGAGCACACCGCCTGTGAAGACGATATTATACCATTTTATTTTATGCCTAGGGTGACACGAACATGTGAGCACATTCTCACGAACCCGGGCCATTGCCCGTAGACTCCAACCGAGTCTCAAAACCTCAACAGGTTTAAGGTGTCGAACCCTGCAGTGTTTTCAGTTCTTTTCAAGTGTGTGACATGTCGAGTCTAAAGCACCCTCTGGTGCAGCGCATATCCATCGATATACGAAAGGGGAACCAACCAAATGTAAACTCGACAATCAAAACCCCGTGACATACGTGGCGAGATGTGCCAACGTGTATGTGCGAAACACGAAAACCCACAAAAATTATAATCTCGCACAAGTATCGTGCCGTGAGCAACGATACGCCAACAAATTAGTAAAGTGTCGCAACTACAAATTCTGAGCGACACAAGGCTCAAAATACATATACGATGCTCACTGTATGAGCGAGGAGCGACCAGGGCTTGAAATACGTATTTCCCAATATGCGTATTTCAACCCTCACACTGCGGCAAAACTCGCATGGCGAGGCCATCGGCGCAGGATCATCGCAGAGTCGACACCCAAGTGTGTCGAGAGCGAGGTCAACATAGTCCCATCCAAATGGAAAATCACATCGCCGCTACCAGAGTATAGTCGCACTCTGCCCGCAAAATCGGGGCATAACGCGCCAATCGCCGCAAGCGTCCGACGAAAATAAGCGAAGTACACACAAACGTGTACTGTGACATAAGTCACGACACAAACATCTTGCTGCCAGGGTGGTCAGCGGGGTATAAGCACTCTAATCCGCGGCTGCAACGACATTGTTGCTCAAAACAAACATTGTCGCTAACCGGGCCAAACCCGCTTGGCGACGAGAGGGACAATTGCCGCCCCCCAAGGACATCCGTGGAAACTCAATGGGCATCATAATGACCCATCTGAGTCTGCTAATGGTGCAGACTACGAGCTGGGGGTCCCGCTCGTGACTGCCCAACGATGCCAAGGCTAATGGGTGCCTTAGCGCCCGGTGCCAAGCTTGGCGCCAAAGAAAACCAAGGCACGGCCCTTGTGGGACCCGCAGCCTACGGCCACCTGGTCCCATAGCCACCATGGTCTGCACACTGCATGCAGACCATGCGCTGCTAGGCTGCAGCACGGGCCACCATGATGCCGAGCACGCCCGGGTGCACCCGCACCCGGCTAGCCGCCAAGGGAGCACCTTAGCGACTCGGCGACACCAGGCCCAAAAGGGACCAGACCAGACCTCCTAGCAGGTCTGATCCAACGAGGATCAGACCCACTAGGGTCACTAGGGAGCCCCTAGTCTGCACCCTAATGGGTTCAGTCCAACGGGCAGGGCTTAGCCGACGCCCACATGTGGTGCGGCTAGCCCAAAAGCCAAGGGGCTTGGCCCAAACAGCTTGGCCCAGACCCTGCGTGTCTCGGCCCAGCTGGGCTAAGGCGGGCTGGGGCACACAAAAGTGTGCCTAGCCATAGTCCCTGGTCTGTCTCTAGGGTGGGCTCAGACCAGGGCGCCGGCTAGGCTCACACCCGCACCAAGGGTGCGCCCAGTGCCCGCATCAAGGGACGCCGCCCAAGGGGTCACGGTCTGGACCCAGTGGGTCCAGACCAGGCTAGGTCAGAAGGCCTCAAACTGGGGGTCTGAACCCCTTGGTCTGACCCACATATGGGTCCAGACCAGGCCATGCTAGGGCCCGACGCACCACCAAGGTGGGTGCGTCCCATACAAGCCTGGACTGACCAGTCAACGGTCAGTCCGGGGCTTGGCTGCAGCAACCACGGGGCCATGGGGCCCAACGAAACCCCACCAGGGTCTGGGCTGGCTGCGAAAGAGCCCAGCCCAGCCACCCAACGAAGAGAAGCCCCCTCAAGGGGGCGTTACATATAAAAAAAATTTGCAACTATATACTTATGTATATATATTTATATGCTTCAAAAATTACAGCTGAAAGTATGCCGTTTTCCGGCAGTGTACAGGCTGCTCCGGCCAAAGTGCCAAAAACAAAAGTCGTAGAGGGGTTCGTCATCTTTCTACAGCATTCAAGAAATCTGAAAATGGACATACGGTTCAGGAGATAACGCCGGAAAACCAAACGTCACTCAAGACGTTTCTGGGTTGCTGACGGGAAAAATGTGTCAGACCAAGATGCTGATTTTTGTCAGCTCTGAAAGCCGAATCAGCAGAAACGAAAAACTACAAAATTGTGGAGATCTGTCTGATATTTCGGAAATGTCCAAGAACTCTCCTTTTCGACGTGTATCCAGGGAGATACGCTCGTTTTACCGAAGGGTTCTTTGAGAACTCGGAAAAACGAGGAAAGAAATGACGATTTTTTTTTTGAATGCTGGGATCAAACAAGAATGGGAAACCAGAGGTTTCCCCATCACCTTGTGGGTTTAACCCGCCCGTGAACCTACTGCACCATGTGTGCATCATAGTGGGTTGGGTCCAAACCCAAACCGGAAGTCACACACCAAAACAAAGAGGCAAACAACTAACAACTTAAACAAGAAAATGGAAAAGTATGGAGGAAGGCTCACCTTGTGCTGGGTTGGCCCAGCTGAAGCAGCTGCAACGTGAGGGAGGGAGGAAGGGAGAAGAGGGGAGCTGCTGGAGAGTGAAGAAGGGAGAGAGGAGAAGGGAGAGGGTATCGACCCTCTCTCTTCCCTTTCTTTCCACTTAAAGAGGAGGTGAGGGTGATGAGGGGTGGGGAGTAAAGGAGGGGAGATGGAGGGTCCCCCTCAATCCCCTCCCTAATCCCAGCAAAGAGGGTCAAAGGGGGTCAAGGGCTGGCCCCCAACCACTCCCCTTGATTCAAGGGGAGTGGTTGGCTTTGACTTTTCAAAGCCAACACTCCAAGCCAAAAGAAAATACGTTTTTTTTTCTTTTTTTTTGCTTTACATTTTTTTTTTTGAAAAGCATTAAATGGGGTTAGGGGCTACCCCCTAAGGGGTGCCCAGCCCATTTGAAAAAGTCGTTGGATTTTCTCCAACTACTTTTTCAAATGCCCAAACCCAACCCCAAAGTCTACATTTTGCATGTTTTTTTTTTTTTTCAAAAGCCTTTCAAAAAGGAAGCTTTTTGAAATATTACCTTTATTTCTATTTGAAAAAAACTTTGGGCTGAGGTGGGGCCCATGCCCACCACCTCTTATAATGCCCAAAACCAACCTCTTTAAAAATATTTTTGAAAAACTATATCTAGGTTTTATTAAATTTACAATTCACTTATGAAAAAAAAAACCCCATTTACTTGTTATTTAAATGGACATGTTTAAATTAATTTAAAAACTGAATTTTTAAATTACATTTCATGACTTAAGGCTTAAATTATAATAAAGTATATTTAATTCCCTAATTTCTACGAAATTGGGCCTCGGTACGACTCATAATTACCGATATACCCTTTTTCGCCAAAATCCGTGAAATAACGAGATATTTTTCTCGTTTAGGTTCCAAATTCGAAACGAACCCAAACGAATATAATATAAATCGACTCTACAAGTATTGAGATTTGACTCGCCGCGATTTGCCCTGAATCGCCTCGTAGAAATAATCTACGTGATTCAGAGCCTCAGAAAACGAAAATTGCCAGATCTACGAGAAATGCTCGTACCAAAACAAGAAATTTCGCAACAATAGTACATATATCAATTAAAATTCTTCAGAAAAATAGTGGGGCTTACATCCTTTGCTTAAAAAGGAGGGGAGCAAGATGAGTGGTGGGGAGTGAAGGAGGGGAGCAAGATGAGTGGTGGGGAGTGAAGGAGGGGAGATGGGTGGTCTCCCTCTCCCACGCCCCACCCTAGCTACTAGGGGTCTAAAAAGGGGTCAAGGGTGGCCCCAACCACTCTCCTTGATTCAAGGGGAGTGGTTGGCCTTGACCTCTCAAGGCCAAGGTCAACCCTCTTAAAAAATCGATTTCCTCTTTTTTTTCTAAACCATTTCTTTTCTCTTTTTTTTTTGAAAATGGTAGGGGCTACCCCCTAAGGGGTGCTCAGCCTACCCCCTTAAAATGTGGGCTGAGCCCACTAACTTTTCTAAATGCCTTTTTAAGGCCCATATCTATTTTATTTTAATATTTTCAAAACTACCTTTAAAAATGTGAGTCTTTTTTAAAAGGTATTTGAGTTTTATAAAAAAAATCATGGGCTGAGGTGGGGCCCATGCCAACCACCTTCCCTAATGCCCAAAACCAACCCTTATTTAAAATATTTTGAAAACCCACTTCAAGGTTTTATAGATTTTGCAATTCACTTTATAAAAACCCAATTCACTTGTTATTTAAATGGACATGATTAAATTAATTTAAAAACTAAAATTTTAAATTACCTTTCGTGAATTAAAGTCTAAATTATAATAATGTATATTTAATTTTTGAATTCAAAAGAAATTGGGCCTCTATATGACTCATAATTACCAATATACCCTTTTTCGACAATTTCCATGAAATAACAAGGAATCCTCCTCGTTTAGACCCCAAATTCGGAGCGAACACAAATGAATATAGTATAAATTTAGTTTGCAATCGTCGAGGATCGATTGATTGCAGTTTGCCTTGAATCGCCTCGTAGCATGAATCTTCGCGATTCCAAACCTCGGAAAGAAAATACTCAGTAAATCTACGATCAATTCTCGCGTAAGACAAGAGAGTCTCAACACCGAAGTATATATCAAATAAAATTTCCTCAGAAATACAGTGGGTCTAACACATATATTTATAATTGAATCTCTATGAAGTTTTTTTCACAATGTTATAAGACAAATATGCATGATTGAGTCACTAAGATATTTTTCTAACAGCCTTAGAACACATATATGCATGATTGAATCACAATGAAATTTTTCTGACAGCCTTAGAACAGATATATGCATGATTGAATCACTATAAATTTTTTCTGACAACCTCAGAACATATATATGCAAGATTGTATCACTATAAATTTTTTTTGACAACATTAGAACAAATATATGCTTGATTGAATCAGTAGAACTTATTTTGAGAACCTTATAACACATATATGCATGATTGAATCACTATGAATTTTTTTGACAATGTTAGAACACTTATATGCATGATTGAATCACTATGAAATTTTTTTAACAACGTCAGAACACATATATGCATGATTGAATCACAATGTTTTTTTTTTGACAGCCTTGGAATACATATATGCATTTTGGACAACCTTAGAACACATATATGCATGATTGTATCCCTATAAATTTTTTTAACACATTTTAAACAAATATACGCATGATTGAATCATGATTTTTTTTTTGACAACCTCAAAACACATATATGCAAGATTGAATTACTATACATTTTTTTGTCAGCCTTAAAACACATATATAAATGATTGAATCACGATAAATCTTTTTTGACTACCTTAGAACACATATATGAATGATTGAATCAATATAAATTTTTTTTGACAACCTAAGAACACATATATGCATGATTGAATCACTCTAAATTTTTTTTGATAGACTTAGAACACATATATGCATGATTGAATCACTATGAAATTTTTTTAATAGCCCTATAACACATATATCTATGATTGAATCACTATGATTTTTTTTTGACACCCTTTGAACATATATATACATGATTGAATCACAACAAATTTTTTTTGACAGCATTAGAACACATATATGTACGATTGAGTCACTATAAATTTTTTTTGACAACCTTAGAACTCATATATGCAAGATTGAATCACTATGATTTTTTTTACAGCCTTAGAACACATATATGCATGATTGGATCACTATGAATTTTATTTGAAAGCCTTAGAACACATATATCTATGATTGAATCACTATGATTTTTTTTTCACAGCTGTAGAACACATATATGCGCGATTGAATCAGTATGAAATTTTTTGGACAACAATAGAACACATATATGCATGATTGAGTCATTATGAATTTTTTTTTACAGCGTTAGAACACATATATGCAAGATTGAATCACTATAAAAATTTTTGATAGTGTTAAACACATATATGCATGATTGTATCCATATATCTTTTTTTGACAGCATTAGAACAAATATATCCACGATTGAATCACTAGAATTTATTTTTGACAACCTTAGAACACATATATACATGATTGAATCACTATAAATTTTTTTTGACAACATTAGAACACACATATGCATGATTAAATCACTAAGATTTTTTTTGACAGCCTTAGAACACATATATGCAAGATTGAATCACTATGAAAGTTTTTTGACAGCCTTCGAACACATATATGTATAATTGAATCACTATAAAATTTGTTTCAAGACCTTAGAACACATATATTCATTATTGTATCACTATAAATTTTTTTTGACACCATTAGAACAAATATATTTATTATTGAATCACTAGATTTTTTTTTGACAACCTTAGAACACATATATGCATGATTGAATCACTATGATTTTTTTTAAAGCTTTAGAACACATATATTTATGATTGAGTCACTGTGAAATTTTTTTGATATCAGAACACATATATGCATGATTGAGACACTAAGATATTTTTTTAACAACTTTAGAACACATATATGCATGATTGAATCACTATGAAATTTTTTTGGCAGCCTTATAACACATATATGCATGATTGAATCACTATGAATTTTTTCTGATAACCTTATAACATATATATGCATGATTGTATCACATTGAATTTTTATTGACAACATTAGAACAAATATATGTGTGATTGAATCACTAAAACTTTTTTTTGAGATCCTTAGAACACATATATTTATGATTAAATCACTCTAAAATTTTCTTGGCAACGTTAGAACACATATATGCTTGATTGAATCACTATGAAATCTTTTTAACAATGTAAGAACACATATATGCATGATTGAATCACAATGAATTTTTTTTTACAGCCTTGGAACACATATGCGTGATTTACAACCTTAGAACACATATATGCAAGATTGTATCACTATAATTTTTTTTTGACATCATTTAAACAAATATATGCATGATTGAATCAAGAAAATTATTTTTTGACAATCTCAGAACACATATATGCAAGATTGAATTACTATACATTTTTTTGACAGCCTTAAAACACATATACGCATGATTAAATCACTGTGAATTTTTTCTGATAGCCTTATAACACATATATGCGTGGTTGAATTTTTTTTGACAGCCTTAGAACACATGTATGCATGAATAAATCACTATGATTTTTTTTAGACAACCTTAGAACACATATATGCATGATTGAATCTCTATAAATTTTTCTTGACAGCCTTAGAATACAAATATGCATGATTGAATCACTATGAAATTTTTTTAATAACCTTAGACATATATATGCACGATTAAACCACTAAATTTTTTTTTTCATAGCCTTAGAACACATATATCCATGATTGAATTACTAAGATTTTTTTTACAACCTTAGAACACATATATGCATGATTGAATCATTATGAAATTTTTTTGACAGCCTTAGAACATATATATGCTTGATTGAATCACTATGAATTTTTTTTGACAGCCTTAGAACTCATATATGCATGATTAAATCACAATAATTTTTTTTTTAAGCATTAGAACACATATATGCATGATCAAATAATTATAATTTTTTTTGACACCCTAAAAACACAGTTATGCAAGATCAAATAAATATAATTTTTTTTTGATAGCCACAAAACACATATATACATGATTGAATCACTATGAAATTTTTTTGCCAGACTTAGAACACATATATTTATAATACAATCACTATAAAGCTTTTTGACATTCTTAGAACACATATATGATAGATTAAATTACTATAATTATTTTTTCAACTGTAGAACACATATGTGAGTGATTGAATCACGATGAAATTTTTTTGACACGGTTACAACATATTTATGCATGATTGAATCACTATGAATTTTTTCTGATAACTTTAGACACATATGCAGGATTAAATCACTAAATTTTTTTTGATAGCCTTTGAACACATATATGCATGATTAAATTACTATGAATTTTTTTTGACATTGTTAGAACACATGTATGGATGATTGAATTACTATAAAATTTTTTGACAACCTTAGAACATATATGCAAGACTAAATCACTAAAATTTTTTCTTAAAACTTTAGAATAAATATATGCATGATTAAATCACTATCATTTTCTTTTAAAGTCTCAGAACACATATATCCATGATTGAATTACTAAGAATTTTTTTTTACAACCTCAGAAGACAAATATGAATGATTGAATCACTATGAATTTTTTTTGACACCTTAGAACACATAAATGCATGATTAATTCAGTATGAAATTTTTTTGACACCCTTAGAACTCATATATGCATGATTGAATCACTATGAAATTTTTTGACAGCAATAGAACACATATATGCATGATTGAGACATTAAGATATTTTTTAACAACTTTAGAACACATATATGCATGATTGAATCACTATGAATTTTTTTTGACATCCTTATAACATATATATGCATGATTGAATCACTATGAATTTTTTTTGATAACCTTATAACATATATATGCAAGATTGTATCACAATATTTTTTTTTTGACAACATTAGAACAAATATATGCGTGATTGAATCACTAAAACTTTTTTTTGAGATCCTTAGAACACAAATATGCATGATCAAATCACTATAAAATTTTCTTGGCAACGTTAGAACACATATATGCATGATTGAATCACTATGAAATCTTTTTAACAACGTAAGAACACATATATGCATGATTGAATCACAATGAATTTTTTTTGAGAGCCTTCCAACACATATGCATGATTGACAACCTTAGAACACATATATGCAAGATTGTATCACTATAATTTTTTTTTGACATCATTTAAACAAATATATGCATGATTGAATCAAGAAAATTATTTTTTGACAATCTCAGAACACATATATGCAAGATTGAATTACTATACATTTTTTTTACAGCCTTAAAACACATATACGCATGATTAAATCACTGTGAATTTTTTTTGATAGCCTTATAATACATATATGCGTGGTTGAATTTTTTTTGACAGCCTTAGAACACATGTATGCATGAATAAATCGCTATGATTTTTTTTAGACAACCTTAGAACACATATATGCATGATTGAATCTCCATAAATTTTTCTTGACAGCCTTAGAATACAAATATGCATGATTAAATCACTATGAATTTTTTTTAATAACCTTAGACATATATATGCACGATTAAACCACTATAAATTTTTTTCATAGCCTTAGAACACATATATCCATGATTGAATTACTAAGATTTTTTTTACAGCCTTAGAACACATATATGCATGATTGAATCTCCATAAATTTTTCTTGACAGCCTTAGAATACAAATATGCATGATTGAATCACTATGAATTTTTTTTAATAACCTTAGACATATATATGCACGATTAAACCACTATAATTTTTTTTCATAGCCTTAGAACACATATATCCATGATTGAATTACTAAGATTTTTTTTTACAGCCTTAGAACACATATATGCATGATTGAATCATTATGAAATTTTTTTGACAGCCTTAGAAAACATATATGCTTGATTGAATCACTATGAATTTTTTTTTACAGCCTTAGAACTCATATATGCATGATTAAATCTCAATAAATTTTTTTAAAAGCATTAGAACACATATATGCATGATTAAATTATTATAATTTTTTTTGACACCCTAAGAATACAGTTATGCAAGATCAAATAAATATAAATTTTTTTGATAGCCACAGAACACATATATACATGATTGAATCACTATGAATTTTTTTTGCCAGACTTAGAACACATATATTTATAACACAATCACTATAAAGCTTTTTGACATCCTTAGAAGACATATATGATAGATTAAATTACTATAATTCTTTTTTCAACTGTAGAACACATATGTGAATGATTGAATCACTATGAAATTTTTTTGACAACGTTACAACATATTTATGCATGATTGAATCACTATGAATTTTTTTTGATAACTTTAGACACATATGCAGGATTAAATCACAAAAATGTTTTTGATAGCCTTTGAACTATGCATGATTAAATTACTATGAATTTTTTTTGACATTGTTAGAACACATGTATGGATGATTGAATTACTATAAATTTTTTTGACAACCTTAGAACATATATGCAAGACTGAATCACTAAAATTTTTTCTTAAAACTTTAGAATAAATATATTTATGATTAAATCACTATCATTTTTTTTAAAGTCTCAGAACACATATATCCATAATTGAATTAATAAGAATTTTTTTTTACAACCTCAGAAGACAAATATGAATGATTGAATCACTATGAATTTTTTTGACACCTTAGAACACATAAATGCAACATAAATGCATGATTGATTCAGTATGAATTTTTTTTGACACCCTTAGAACTCATATATGCATGATTGAATCACTATGGAATTTTTCAACAGCAATAGAACACATATGCAAGATTGAATCACTATGAATTTTTTTCGACAACCTTAGAACTCATATATGCATGATAAAATCAATATGAAATTTTTATGACAGCCATAGAACAAATATACGCATGATTGAATCACTATGAATTTTTTTTGACAGCCTTAGAACACATATATGCATGATTAAATCAATATAATTTTTTTTTGACAACCTTAGAATAAATATATGCATGATTAAATCACTATGAATTTTTTTTGCCATCCTTAGAACTCATATATGCATGATTGACTCACTATGATTTTTTTTTACCGAATTAGAAAACATATATGCATGATTAAATCATTATAAAATTTTTTGACAACCCTAGAACACATATATTCATGATTAAATAAATATAATTTTTTTGACAGCCTTAAAATACATATATGCATGATTGAATCACTATTAAAATTCTTATAACAACCTTAAAACACATATGTACATGATTGAATCACTATAAATTTTTTTGGCCAGACTTAGAACACATATATTTATAATATAATCACAATAAAGCGTTTTGACATGCATAGAACACATATATGCATGATTAAGTCACTATAAATTTTTTTTGATAGCCTTAGAACACAAATATGCATGATTGAATCTTTATGATTTTTTTTTTACAAAGTTAGAACACATATATGAATGATTGAATCAGAAAGCATTTTTTATGGCAGCCTTAGAAGACGTATATGCGAGATTGAATCACTATGATTTTTTTTCGATACTCTTAGAATACATATATGCATGACTGAATCACTATGAAATATTTTTGATAGCTTTAGAACACATATATGCATGATTGAATCACTATAAATTTTTTTTGATAGCATTAGAACACATATATGCATAATTGAATCGCTATAATTTTTTTTTGAAAACCTTAGAACACATACATGCATGATTGAGTCACTGTGAAGCTTTTTTGGCAACCTTAGAACGCAAATATGTATGATTGAATCACTATAAAAAAATTTTGAGAGCCTTAGAACACATATATGCATGATTGTATCACAATAAATTTTTTTTAATAGCCTTAGAACCCATATATGCATGATTGAATCACTATGAATTATTTTTTACAGCCTTAGAACATATATATGCATGATTGAATCATAACAAAAATTTTTGACAGCATGCGAACATATATTTGTATGATTGAATCATTGTAATTTTTTTTTTGACAACCTTAGAACACATATTTACAAGATTGAATCACTATGAATTTTTTTTTACAACGTTAGAATACATATATGCTTGATTGGATGACTATAAATTTTTTTTGACAGCCTTAGAACACATATATGCAAGATTGAATCACTATGAAATTTTTTTGAGAAAGTTAGAACACATATATGCATGATTGAGACACTATAAAATTTTTTTAACAGCATTAGAACACAATCAAGCATGATTGAATTACTATGAATTTTTTTTTACAGCCGTTGAACACATGTATGCATGATTGAATCACTATGAAATTTTTTTGACAACCTTAAAACACATATATATATATATATATGATTGAATCACTATGAAATTTTTTTGCCCGACTTGGAACACATATATTTACAATAGAATCACTATAAAGCTTTTTAACATCCTTAGAACATATATGCATGATTAAATCACTATGAATTTTTTTTTACAACTTTAGAATACATATACGCAAGATTGAATCACTATGAATTTTTTTTTTATAACTTTGGAGCACATATATGCATGATTGAATTAGAATGAGATTTTTTTGACAGCTTTAGAATACATATATGCATGATTGAATCACTATAAAATTATTTTGATAGCCATAGAACACATATATGCATGATTGATTCACTTTGATTTTTTTTATAGCTTTATAATACATATAAATATGATTGAATCACTACAAATTTTTTTGACAGCACTTGAACACATATTTTTCATGATTGAATCGCTATAATTTTTTTTGACAATCTTAGAACACAAATATATATGATTGAATCACTATGAATTTTTTTTTACAACCATAGAACACATATATGCATGATTGAATCACTATGAAATGTTTTTGACAGCCTTAGAACACATATATGCAAGATTGAATCACAATGAATTTTTAATAGTAGCCTTAGAACACATATATGCAAGATTGAATCACTATGATTTTTTTTTTACAGCCTTAGAACATATATATGCATGATTGAATAACTACAATTTTTTTTTTGACAACATTAGAACAGATATATGTATGATTGAATCAATATAATTTTTTTTTTACAACCTTAGAACACATATATGCAAGATTGAATCACTACGAAATTTGTTTGAGATACTTAGAACACATATATGCATGATTGGATCACTATAAATTTTTTTGATAGGCTTAGAACACATATATGCATGATTGAATCACTATGAAATTCTTTTGACAACATCAGAACACTTATATGCATGTTTGAGTCACTATGAAATTTTTTTGATAGCCTTAGAACACATATATCTATGATTGAATCACTATGAAAATCTTTTGACAACATCAGAACACATATATGCATGATTGAGTCACTATGAATTTTTTTTTATAGCCTTAGAACACATATATGAATGATTGAATCACTATGAAATTTTTTTGACTGGCTTAGAAGACATATATGCATGATTGATTCACTATGATTTTTTTTTAGAACCTTAGAACGCATATATGCATGATTGAATCACTATGATTTTTTTTTAACAACGTTAGAGCACATATATGGATGATTGAATCACTATGAAATTTTTTTGACAACGTTAAAACACATACATGCATGATTGAATCACAATGAATTTTTTTTGACTGCCCTAGAACACAAATATGCTTGATTGTATCACTATGAAAATTTTTTGACAACATTTAAACAAATATATGAATGATTGAATCACTAGAGTTTTTTTTTGAAAACCTTAAAACACAAATATCCAAGATTGAATCACTATAATTTTTTTTTGACAACCTTAAAACACATATATGCAAGATTAAATCACTGTGAAATTTTCTTGGCAGCCTTCGAACACATATATGCTGGATTGAATTTTTTTTGAGTGCCTTAGAACACATATATGCATGATTGACTCAGGACACATATTTAAGATTGAATCACGATAAATTCTATGTCATCCTTAAAACACATATATGCATGGTTAAATCACTGTGAAATTTTTTTGATAGCCTTAAAACACATATATGCGTGATTGAAATTTTTTTGACAACCTCAGAACACATGTTTAAGATTGAATCACGATAAATTCTTTGTCATCCTTAAAACACATATATGCATTATTAAATCACTATGAATTTTTTTTGATAGCCTTAGAACACATATATGCGTGATTGAAATTTTTTTGATAGCCTTAGAACAAATTTATGCATGATAGAAATTTTTTGGACAGACTTTGAATACATATATTCATGATTGTATCACTATAATTTTTTTTAACATCTTAGAATACATATATGCATGATTGAATCACTATAAATTTTTTTGACACCCTTAGAACATATATATGCACGATTGAATCACTACAACTTTTTTTTAACAGCATTAGAACACATGTATGTAAGATTGAATCACTATAATTTTTTTTGACAACCTTAGAACATATATGTGCAAGATTAAATCACTATGGAATTTTTTTGACAGCCTTAGAATACATATATACATGATTGGATCACTATGAAATTTTTTTTACAGCCTTAGAACAGATATATCCATGATTGAATTGCTATGAATTTTTTTTTACTGCCTTTGAACACATTTATGCATGATTGAATCACTATAAAAATATTTGACAGCCTTAGAACACATATATGCTTGATTTCTTCACTATAATTTTTTTTTGACAACCTTAAAACATATATATGCATGATTGTATCTCTATAAAAAAAATTTTACAACATGAAAACAAATATATGCTTGATTGAATCACTAGAATTTTTTTTTGGCAACCTTAGAACACGTATATGCATGATTGAATCTCTATGATTTTTTTTTGACAGCCTTAGAACACATATGCATGATTGAATCACTAGATTCGTTTTTGAGAACCTTAGAACACATATTACAAAGATTAAATCACTATAATCTTTTTTTGACAATGTTAGAACATATATATGCATCACTGAATCACTATGAATTTTTTTTGACAACATTAGAACACATATATGGATGATTGAATCACAATGATTTTTTTTCACTACCTTAGAACACATATATGCGTGATTGACAACCTTAGAACAGTTATATGCATGATTGTATTACTATGAATTTTTTTTGACAGCATTAGAACAAATATATGCATGATTGAATCACTAGAATTTTTTCTGACAACCTTACAACACAAATACGCATGATTGAATCACTATAATTTTTTTTGACAACCTCAGAACACATATGCAAGATTGAATTACTATAAAAAAAATTTGAGAGCCATAACACACATGTATGCATGATTAAATCACAGTAAATTTTTTTTGACAGCCTTAGAGCACATATATGCATTATTGAAATTTTTTTGACAGCCTTAGAACACACATATTCATGATTGAATCACTATGATTTTTTTTTTACAGACTTAGAACATATATATGGATGATGGAGTCACAATAAAAAATTTTTGACAGCCTAAGAACACATATATTCATGATTGAATCTCTATGATTTGTTTTGACAGCCTTAGAACACATATATGCATGATTGACTCACTATGAATTTTTTTTGAAAACCTTAGTTGCATATATGCATGATTTAATCACTATAATTTTTTTTTGACAGCTTTAGAACACATATATGCATGATTGACTCACTATGAATTTTTTTTGAAAACCTTAGTCGCATATATGCATGATTGAATTACTATTAAATTTGTTCGACATTCTTAGAACACATATATATATGCATGATTGAATCACTATAAATTTTTTTTTGATAGGCTAAGAACACATATATACATGATTGAATCACTATAATCTTTTTTTTAAAACCTTAGAACACATATATGCAAGATTGAATCACTATGAATTTTTTTTGATAGCCTTAGAACACATATATTGATGATTGAATTACTAAGAATTTTTTTTTATAGTACTAGAGCACATATATGCCTTATTGAATCACTACTAATTTTTTTTGACAGCCTTAGAACACATATATGCATGATTGATTCACTATGAATTTTTTTTTACTGCCTTAGAACACATATATGCATGATTGAATCACTATAAAGTTTTTTTGAAAGCCTTAGAACACATATATGCACGATTGAATCACTATGATTTTTTTTGACAGCCTTAGAACTCATATATGGATGATTGAATCACTATGAATTTTTTTTGACAGCATTAGAAAACATATTTGCAAGATTAAATCATTATAAATTTCTTTTGACAACTTCAGAACAAATATATGCGTGATTGAATCACTATAATTTTTTTAACAACCTCAAAACACATATATTCATGATTGAATCACAATGATTTTTTTTTATGGCCTTAAAACACATATATACAAGATTGAGTCACTATGAATTTTTTTTGAGAGCCTTAGAACACATATATGCAAGATTAAATCACTATGAAATTTTTTTGACAGCCATAGAACACATATATGCATGATTGAATAACTATGAAATTTTTGTGACAACCTTAGAACACATATATGCTTGATTAAATCATTATGAATTTTTTTTAACAGCCTTAGAACACATATATGCAAGATTGAATCACTATAAATTTTTTTGACAACCTTAAAACATATTCATGATAAATTCACCACGAATTTTTTTTTACAGGCTTAGAACACATATATGCATGATTGAATCACTATGAAATCTTTTTAACAACGTAAGAACACATATATGCATGATTGAATCACAATGAATTTTTTTTGAGAGCCTTCCAACACATATGCATGATTGACAACCTTAGAACACATATATGCAAGATTGTATCACTATAATTTTTTTTTGACATCATTTAAACAAATATATGCATGATTGAATCAAGAAAATTATTTTTTGACAATCTCAGAACACATATATGCAAGATTGAATTACTATACATTTTTTTTACAGCCTTAAAACACATATACGCATGATTAAATCACTGTGAATTTTTTTTGATAGCCTTATAATACATATATGCGTGGTTGAATTTTTTTTGACAGCCTTAGAACACATGTATGCATGAATAAATCGCTATGATTTTTTTTAGACAACCTTAGAACACATATATGCATGATTGAATCTCCATAAATTTTTCTTGACAGCCTTAGAATACAAATATGCATGATTAAATCACTATGAATTTTTTTTAATAACCTTAGACATATATATGCACGATTAAACCACTATAAATTTTTTTCATAGCCTTAGAACACATATATCCATGATTGAATTACTAAGATTTTTTTTACAGCCTTAGAACACATATATGCATGATTGAATCTCCATAAATTTTTCTTGACAGCCTTAGAATACAAATATGCATGATTGAATCACTATGAATTTTTTTTAATAACCTTAGACATATATATGCACGATTAAACCACTATAATTTTTTTTCATAGCCTTAGAACACATATATCCATGATTGAATTACTAAGATTTTTTTTTACAGCCTTAGAACACATATATGCATGATTGAATCATTATGAAATTTTTTTGACAGCCTTAGAAAACATATATGCTTGATTGAATCACTATGAATTTTTTTTTACAGCCTTAGAACTCATATATGCATGATTAAATCTCAATAAATTTTTTTAAAAGCATTAGAACACATATATGCATGATTAAATTATTATAATTTTTTTTGACACCCTAAGAATACAGTTATGCAAGATCAAATAAATATAAATTTTTTTGATAGCCACAGAACACATATATACATGATTGAATCACTATGAATTTTTTTTGCCAGACTTAGAACACATATATTTATAACACAATCACTATAAAGCTTTTTGACATCCTTAGAAGACATATATGATAGATTAAATTACTATAATTCTTTTTTCAACTGTAGAACACATATGTGAATGATTGAATCACTATGAAATTTTTTTGACAACGTTACAACATATTTATGCATGATTGAATCACTATGAATTTTTTTTGATAACTTTAGACACATATGCAGGATTAAATCACAAAAATGTTTTTGATAGCCTTTGAACTATGCATGATTAAATTACTATGAATTTTTTTTGACATTGTTAGAACACATGTATGGATGATTGAATTACTATAAATTTTTTTGACAACCTTAGAACATATATGCAAGACTGAATCACTAAAATTTTTTCTTAAAACTTTAGAATAAATATATTTATGATTAAATCACTATCATTTTTTTTAAAGTCTCAGAACACATATATCCATAATTGAATTAATAAGAATTTTTTTTTACAACCTCAGAAGACAAATATGAATGATTGAATCACTATGAATTTTTTTGACACCTTAGAACACATAAATGCAACATAAATGCATGATTGATTCAGTATGAATTTTTTTTGACACCCTTAGAACTCATATATGCATGATTGAATCACTATGGAATTTTTCAACAGCAATAGAACACATATGCAAGATTGAATCACTATGAATTTTTTTCGACAACCTTAGAACTCATATATGCATGATAAAATCAATATGAAATTTTTATGACAGCCATAGAACAAATATACGCATGATTGAATCACTATGAATTTTTTTTGACAGCCTTAGAACACATATATGCATGATTAAATCAATATAATTTTTTTTTGACAACCTTAGAATAAATATATGCATGATTAAATCACTATGAATTTTTTTTGCCATCCTTAGAACTCATATATGCATGATTGACTCACTATGATTTTTTTTTACCGAATTAGAAAACATATATGCATGATTAAATCATTATAAAATTTTTTGACAACCCTAGAACACATATATTCATGATTAAATAAATATAATTTTTTTGACAGCCTTAAAATACATATATGCATGATTGAATCACTATTAAAATTCTTATAACAACCTTAAAACACATATGTACATGATTGAATCACTATAAATTTTTTTGGCCAGACTTAGAACACATATATTTATAATATAATCACAATAAAGCGTTTTGACATGCATAGAACACATATATGCATGATTAAGTCACTATAAATTTTTTTTGATAGCCTTAGAACACAAATATGCATGATTGAATCTTTATGATTTTTTTTTTACAAAGTTAGAACACATATATGAATGATTGAATCAGAAAGCATTTTTTATGGCAGCCTTAGAAGACGTATATGCGAGATTGAATCACTATGATTTTTTTTCGATACTCTTAGAATACATATATGCATGACTGAATCACTATGAAATATTTTTGATAGCTTTAGAACACATATATGCATGATTGAATCACTATAAATTTTTTTTGATAGCATTAGAACACATATATGCATAATTGAATCGCTATAATTTTTTTTTGAAAACCTTAGAACACATACATGCATGATTGAGTCACTGTGAAGCTTTTTTGGCAACCTTAGAACGCAAATATGTATGATTGAATCACTATAAAAAAATTTTGAGAGCCTTAGAACACATATATGCATGATTGTATCACAATAAATTTTTTTTAATAGCCTTAGAACCCATATATGCATGATTGAATCACTATGAATTATTTTTTACAGCCTTAGAACATATATATGCATGATTGAATCATAACAAAAATTTTTGACAGCATGCGAACATATATTTGTATGATTGAATCATTGTAATTTTTTTTTTGACAACCTTAGAACACATATTTACAAGATTGAATCACTATGAATTTTTTTTTACAACGTTAGAATACATATATGCTTGATTGGATGACTATAAATTTTTTTTGACAGCCTTAGAACACATATATGCAAGATTGAATCACTATGAAATTTTTTTGAGAAAGTTAGAACACATATATGCATGATTGAGACACTATAAAATTTTTTTAACAGCATTAGAACACAATCAAGCATGATTGAATTACTATGAATTTTTTTTTACAGCCGTTGAACACATGTATGCATGATTGAATCACTATGAAATTTTTTTGACAACCTTAAAACACATATATATATATATATATGATTGAATCACTATGAAATTTTTTTGCCCGACTTGGAACACATATATTTACAATAGAATCACTATAAAGCTTTTTAACATCCTTAGAACATATATGCATGATTAAATCACTATGAATTTTTTTTTACAACTTTAGAATACATATACGCAAGATTGAATCACTATGAATTTTTTTTTTATAACTTTGGAGCACATATATGCATGATTGAATTAGAATGAGATTTTTTTGACAGCTTTAGAATACATATATGCATGATTGAATCACTATAAAATTATTTTGATAGCCATAGAACACATATATGCATGATTGATTCACTTTGATTTTTTTTATAGCTTTATAATACATATAAATATGATTGAATCACTACAAATTTTTTTGACAGCACTTGAACACATATTTTTCATGATTGAATCGCTATAATTTTTTTTGACAATCTTAGAACACAAATATATATGATTGAATCACTATGAATTTTTTTTTACAACCATAGAACACATATATGCATGATTGAATCACTATGAAATGTTTTTGACAGCCTTAGAACACATATATGCAAGATTGAATCACAATGAATTTTTAATAGTAGCCTTAGAACACATATATGCAAGATTGAATCACTATGATTTTTTTTTTACAGCCTTAGAACATATATATGCATGATTGAATAACTACAATTTTTTTTTTGACAACATTAGAACAGATATATGTATGATTGAATCAATATAATTTTTTTTTTACAACCTTAGAACACATATATGCAAGATTGAATCACTACGAAATTTGTTTGAGATACTTAGAACACATATATGCATGATTGGATCACTATAAATTTTTTTGATAGGCTTAGAACACATATATGCATGATTGAATCACTATGAAATTCTTTTGACAACATCAGAACACTTATATGCATGTTTGAGTCACTATGAAATTTTTTTGATAGCCTTAGAACACATATATCTATGATTGAATCACTATGAAAATCTTTTGACAACATCAGAACACATATATGCATGATTGAGTCACTATGAATTTTTTTTTATAGCCTTAGAACACATATATGAATGATTGAATCACTATGAAATTTTTTTGACTGGCTTAGAAGACATATATGCATGATTGATTCACTATGATTTTTTTTTAGAACCTTAGAACGCATATATGCATGATTGAATCACTATGATTTTTTTTTAACAACGTTAGAGCACATATATGGATGATTGAATCACTATGAAATTTTTTTGACAACGTTAAAACACATACATGCATGATTGAATCACAATGAATTTTTTTTGACTGCCCTAGAACACAAATATGCTTGATTGTATCACTATGAAAATTTTTTGACAACATTTAAACAAATATATGAATGATTGAATCACTAGAGTTTTTTTTTGAAAACCTTAAAACACAAATATCCAAGATTGAATCACTATAATTTTTTTTTGACAACCTTAAAACACATATATGCAAGATTAAATCACTGTGAAATTTTCTTGGCAGCCTTCGAACACATATATGCTGGATTGAATTTTTTTTGAGTGCCTTAGAACACATATATGCATGATTGACTCAGGACACATATTTAAGATTGAATCACGATAAATTCTATGTCATCCTTAAAACACATATATGCATGGTTAAATCACTGTGAAATTTTTTTGATAGCCTTAAAACACATATATGCGTGATTGAAATTTTTTTGACAACCTCAGAACACATGTTTAAGATTGAATCACGATAAATTCTTTGTCATCCTTAAAACACATATATGCATTATTAAATCACTATGAATTTTTTTTGATAGCCTTAGAACACATATATGCGTGATTGAAATTTTTTTGATAGCCTTAGAACAAATTTATGCATGATAGAAATTTTTTGGACAGACTTTGAATACATATATTCATGATTGTATCACTATAATTTTTTTTAACATCTTAGAATACATATATGCATGATTGAATCACTATAAATTTTTTTGACACCCTTAGAACATATATATGCACGATTGAATCACTACAACTTTTTTTTAACAGCATTAGAACACATGTATGTAAGATTGAATCACTATAATTTTTTTTGACAACCTTAGAACATATATGTGCAAGATTAAATCACTATGGAATTTTTTTGACAGCCTTAGAATACATATATACATGATTGGATCACTATGAAATTTTTTTTACAGCCTTAGAACAGATATATCCATGATTGAATTGCTATGAATTTTTTTTTACTGCCTTTGAACACATTTATGCATGATTGAATCACTATAAAAATATTTGACAGCCTTAGAACACATATATGCTTGATTTCTTCACTATAATTTTTTTTTGACAACCTTAAAACATATATATGCATGATTGTATCTCTATAAAAAAAATTTTACAACATGAAAACAAATATATGCTTGATTGAATCACTAGAATTTTTTTTTGGCAACCTTAGAACACGTATATGCATGATTGAATCTCTATGATTTTTTTTTGACAGCCTTAGAACACATATGCATGATTGAATCACTAGATTCGTTTTTGAGAACCTTAGAACACATATTACAAAGATTAAATCACTATAATCTTTTTTTGACAATGTTAGAACATATATATGCATCACTGAATCACTATGAATTTTTTTTGACAACATTAGAACACATATATGGATGATTGAATCACAATGATTTTTTTTCACTACCTTAGAACACATATATGCGTGATTGACAACCTTAGAACAGTTATATGCATGATTGTATTACTATGAATTTTTTTTGACAGCATTAGAACAAATATATGCATGATTGAATCACTAGAATTTTTTCTGACAACCTTACAACACAAATACGCATGATTGAATCACTATAATTTTTTTTGACAACCTCAGAACACATATGCAAGATTGAATTACTATAAAAAAAATTTGAGAGCCATAACACACATGTATGCATGATTAAATCACAGTAAATTTTTTTTGACAGCCTTAGAGCACATATATGCATTATTGAAATTTTTTTGACAGCCTTAGAACACACATATTCATGATTGAATCACTATGATTTTTTTTTTACAGACTTAGAACATATATATGGATGATGGAGTCACAATAAAAAATTTTTGACAGCCTAAGAACACATATATTCATGATTGAATCTCTATGATTTGTTTTGACAGCCTTAGAACACATATATGCATGATTGACTCACTATGAATTTTTTTTGAAAACCTTAGTTGCATATATGCATGATTTAATCACTATAATTTTTTTTTGACAGCTTTAGAACACATATATGCATGATTGACTCACTATGAATTTTTTTTGAAAACCTTAGTCGCATATATGCATGATTGAATTACTATTAAATTTGTTCGACATTCTTAGAACACATATATATATGCATGATTGAATCACTATAAATTTTTTTTTGATAGGCTAAGAACACATATATACATGATTGAATCACTATAATCTTTTTTTTAAAACCTTAGAACACATATATGCAAGATTGAATCACTATGAATTTTTTTTGATAGCCTTAGAACACATATATTGATGATTGAATTACTAAGAATTTTTTTTGATAGTACTAGAGCACATATATGCCTTATTGAATCACTACTAATTTTTTTTGACAGCCTTAGAACACATATATGCATGATTGATTCACTATGAATTTTTTTTTACTGCCTTAGAACACATATATGCATGATTGAATCACTATAAAGTTTTTTTGAAAGCCTTAGAACACATATATGCACGATTGAATCACTATGATTTTTTTTGACAGCCTTAGAACTCATATATGGATGATTGAATCACTATGAATTTTTTTTGACAGCATTAGAAAACATATTTGCAAGATTAAATCATTATAAATTTCTTTTGACAACTTCAGAACAAATATATGCGTGATTGAATCACTATAATTTTTTTAACAACCTCAAAACACATATATTCATGATTGAATCACAATGATTTTTTTTTATGGCCTTAAAACACATATATACAAGATTGAGTCACTATGAATTTTTTTTGAGAGCCTTAGAACACATATATGCAAGATTAAATCACTATGAAATTTTTTTGACAGCCATAGAACACATATATGCATGATTGAATAACTATGAAATTTTTGTGACAACCTTAGAACACATATATGCTTGATTAAATCATTATGAATTTTTTTTAACAGCCTTAGAACACATATATGCAAGATTGAATCACTAAATTTTTTTGACAACCTTAAAACATATTCATGATAAATTCACCACGAATTTTTTTTTACAGGCTTAGAACTCATATATGCATGATTGAATCACTATCAAATTTTTTTTACAGCATTAGAAGAGTTGTATGCATGATTAAATTGTTATAATTTTTTTTTGACAACCTTAGAACGCATATATACATGATTAAATCACTTTTAAATTTTTTTGACAGCCTAAGAACGCATCTATTCATGATTGAATCACTATGATTTTTTTTGACAGCCTTAAAACACATATATACATGATTGAATCTTTATTATTTTTTTTTGCCAGACTAAGAACACATATACATACAATAGAATCACAATAAAACTTTTTGACATCCCTAGAAGACATATGCATGATTGAATCCAAATGAAATTTTTTTGAAAGACTTAGAGCACATATATAAATGACTGAATTACAATGAATTTTTTTTCATAGCCTTATAACACATATATGCGAGATTGAATCACAATGAATTTTTTGATAGACTTAGAACACTTATATTTACAATAGAATCACTATGAAATTTTTTTGACAGCCTTAGAACATATATATGCATGATTGAATCACTATAATGTTTTTTTGACAATGTTAGAACACATATATGCTTGATTGAATCACAATGAATTTTTTTGGACAGCCTTAGAACACATATACGCAAGATTGACACCCTTAGAACACATATATGCATGATTGTATCACAATGAATTTTTTTGACAGCATTAGAACAAATATATGCATGATTCCACTATGAAAATTTTTGGACGGCCTTAGAACATATATATGCTTGATTGATTTTTTTTTTACTTCCTTAGAACATATATATACAAGATTTAATGATAATGAAAATTTTTGGACAGCCTTAGAGCACATATATGAAAGATTTAATGATCATGAAAATTTTTGGACAGCCTTAGAGCACATACATGCATGATTGAATCACTATAATTTTTTTTTGATAACCTTAGATGCATATATGCATGATTAAATCACTATAAATTTTTTTGATAGCCTTAGCACACATACATGCATGATTGAATTACTATAAATTTTTTTGGACATCCTTAGAACACATATATATGGATGATTGAATCACTATGAAATTTTTTTGATAGGCTTAGAACACACACACACACACATATATATATATATATACATGATTGAATCACTATAATTTTTTTTTAAAACCTTAGAACACATATATGCATGATTGAATCGCTATGAATTTTTTTTTATAGCCTTAGAACACATATACCCATGATTGAATTACTAAGAATTTTTTTTGATAGGCCTAGAACACATATATGCATGATTGAATCACTATAAATTTTTTTTGCCAGCCTTAGAACACATATATGCATGATTGAATAACTATAAAAAAAATTTGACAGCCTTAGAACTCATATATGCATGATTGAATCACTATGAATTTTTTTTTACAGCATTAGAAAACATATATGGATGATTAGAACACATATATGCATGATTGAATCACTATAATTTTTTTTTGACAGCCTTAGAACACATATATGCGAGATTGAATCACTATGAAATTTTTTTGATTGCCTTAGAACACATATATGCATGATTGAATCACTAAAAAAAAAATTTGATAGCCTTAGAACACATATACGCATGATTTAATCACTATAAAAAATTTTTGACAACCTTAGAACTCATATATGCATGATTGAATCACTCTTAAATTTATTCGACAACCTTAGAACATATTTGAATGATTGAATCACTATGAATTTTTTTCACAACCTTACTACACATTTATGCATGATTGAATAACTATCTAATTTTTTTTACTGTATCAGAACACATATATGCATGATTGAATCACAACTAATTTTTTTTCATTGCATTAGAATACATATATGCATGATTGAATCACTATAAATTTTTTTTGACAGCCTTAGAACATATATATGCATGATTGAGTTACTATAAATAAAAATTCACAGCCATAGAACACATATATGCCTAACAGAATCACTATGAAATATTTTTGACAGCCTTATAACACATATATGCAAGATAGAATCACTACAATTTTTTTTGGTAGCCTTAGAACACATATATGCATGACTGAATCACTATAAATTATTTTTGACAGCATTAGAACACATATACACATGATTGAATCACTATAAATTTTTTTTGACAACCTTAGAACACATATATGCATGATTGAATCACTATAAAAATTTTTTTACTGCCTTAGAGAACATATATGCAAAATTGAATCACTATGAAATTTTTTTGATAGCCTTAGAACACATATATGCATGATTGAGTCACTATGAATTTTTTTTTACAGCCTTAGAAAACATATGCATCATTTAATCACTATAATTTTTTTTTGACAACCTTAGAACACATATATGCATGATTGAATCACTAAAAAATTTTTTTGACAACCCTAGAATGCATATATCTATGATTGAATCACAATGAATTTTTTTTGGCAACCTTAGAATGCATATATGCTTTATTGAATCACTATGAATTTTTTTTTACAGCCTTAGAACACATATATGCATGATTGAATCATTGAAATTTTTTTGACAACATAAGAACAAATATATGCATGATTGTGTCACTCTGAATTTTTTTTGACAGCCTTACAACACATATATGCAAGATTGAATCACTATGAAATTGTTTTTACAGCATTAGAACACATATATGCATGTTTGAATCATTATGAATTGTTTTTTACAGCCTTAGAACACATATGCATGATTGAATCACTATAATTTTTTTTTCACAGTAATAGAACACATATATACAAAATTGAATCACAATATATTTTTTTTCACAGCATTAGAATACATATATACATGACTGAATCACTATAAAAAAAATTTGATAGCCTCAAAACACATATATGCATGATTGAATCACTATGAGATTTTTTTGACAGCCATAGAACACATATGTTCATGATTGAATCACTACGAAATTTTTTGACAACCTTAGAACACATGTGCATGATTGAATCACTATGAATTTTTTTGACAGACTTAGAACAAATATATGCATGATTGAATCACTACAAATTTTTTTTTAACAGCATTAGAACACATATATGCATGATTGAATCACTATGATTTTTTTTTACAGCCTCAGAACACATATATGTGCTTGATTGAATCACTATAAATTTTTTTTACTGTATCAGAACACATATATGCATGATTGAATCACAACTAATTTTTTTTCATTGCATTAGAATACATATATACATGATTGAATCACTATAAATTTTTTTTGACAAACTTATTTCAATTCATTTAAAGAATGAAATATGCTTTTCAAAAACCCAATTTAAATTTCTTTTAATTCATTCATCATTTGGGATAGAATTACATCATATTTTCAAAATTCTTTCAAAAATCCAAGTGATTCTGAGATAATTCTTCAAACATCTTCTTCACTTCTCAATCAATCTTCAATTCTTATTTATAACTTCAAATTCATCTTTTTATTCTCAATTCTATCTTATTTCAAAATTCAAAACTTCAATTTCAAAGTCTAATTTGTCTTTGAAATTTCGAATTCGTCTCTATATTCAAGATTCAATTTCCAATTCAAATCCAATTTCAAAGTTCAATTCAACTTTAAAAATTCAAATTCATTTCCATTTTCAAGATTCAATTTCAAATTCCATTTAACATTTCAGATCAAATTTTAAAGTTTAATTTAACTTTGAAATTCCCAGATTCATCACCTGATTTGAAAAATTCCAGTTTTAAAGTCAAGTTTTATTCTTTATTCTTCACTTCAGGTGTCCAAATATTTCAGATCATCTTCTAAATTCAGAATTCAAGTCTGAATTCAAGATTTATTCTCTATTCCTCAAAATTCCAAAATTCTAAGTCTTAAATCCAAAATCAGACTTTAAAACTTAGTATTCACTCAGAAAATCAATTTTTTTAAAAACAATTATCCTCCTTTTTAATTTCAAAATCGATTTAGGATTTCTCAGATCCAATTCCGAATTTTATCTAGATTTCCAAAATTCAAAATCCCATTTTCGAAATCCATTTCCCATTCCCGATTTCAAATCAAATTCCATCTAGGATTCCAGATTTCAAATCCAGTTCTATTTCCAAAACTATTTTCAAATCTATTTCTTAAATCCAAATTCAATTCCTCTTTTAGGTTCTGAAATTAAGAATTCCTTTTTCAGAATCGATCCGTTCAAATTCAAAGTCTATTTTGACTTTAAAACTCCATTTTTTTCAAGACTCTATCTCAAGTTTCAAAATTTTCTTTTCCTTTTATTTCTTCAAATTCAAAATCCATTTTCCAAATTCTGATTATTCCAAGACTTGGAATCTCAAGTCTCTCTTTCTAGATATATTTCAAGTTCTAAGTTAGATTCAAAATCTAACTTTTTCAAATCAATTTCAAACCTTTGAATCGTTTCTTCACTACATTATCAAATTTATTTCAGAGTCACTGAAAAAATACCAAAATTTCTAAACTATTTTCTCAAAAGCATACATCTTTGCATTTGTATTACACAAGCATACTTCTTTCTGCATTTTAGACTTAGAATAAATTCTTAGATAATATTTAGGCAAAGCAAAAGGCATAAGTTCGATCCTTGGTTCGATTACCTCTGGTAAAGGCGCCAAGAATGGTCGAACCTCGTACCGATGAACAAATCCCGTCTCTCCATTTTCCCATAAATTTTTAAAACGGAGGCGAGTAATTTCAAAACATTTTCAAAATTAAGGTCAAGTGAGACCTTTGCAAAAGAGTTCCTCTCTCTTCTTTCTTTTCTCTTCTATCTTCTTTTCTATCTTTTATTCCCCGCCAAAAAAGGGAATAGAGGCTTAGGAAGGGAAAGAGGAGGAAAAGAGGGAAAAAAGAGGAAAAATTTTGCAATAATCACAGAGGTTGGTGACCGTGATGGGATCATCTTCGTCCGATCGAATTTGTGCCTTTACTTTGCTTTTATATTATCTAAGTCTTTATTCTATAAATGTCAGTCTCATTTTCATGCAAACCTTAAGAGCCTAGACTATGTCCTAGCTGACATAATGCATATAGGATTTAAGTATGGTTTGGTAGGACTATATTGAGGAGATTATTCCATGTTCACTTAGACTTAGGTCTTAAATACAACTCTCCTCAATTCTAGGGATTGAATGCAAACAATATATGCAAGTGTATGCTTCTCTTCATTTTAATTCTATCTCTTTAGGACTTGTATTAGAAACATCTGGTTTTATTGCATGTTGAACATGTTTTCGAAAACATCCCTACCTATATTGTCCTGGTCTTCATGTTGCTGGGCTGTCTCACTGAACCATAGTTTGGGAGAGAGCCTCACAACTGAACCACTTATTTGGGTTAACACCCCCTACAACGTACTTAAGAGCCATAGTCCGAAGTATATCAGTAGGTGCTCAAGGATGTTGGGAAGTCATTACCTTAGAACCGGAGAATTATTTATATGCCACGTACTTTGAGCTTCGACTTGAGTATATTGGCATATCTTGATTGGAATCAGATGATCTAAACCATAGAGTTAGGATTAGGGTCCTACAAGCCATTTCAAATATTGAATTTAGAGTCAGCCTTTTAGGGAGTGCTATGTGCGCATCCTTGTTTGTGCAGCTATGAGTATGTGATGTTTCCTTATATATATCAACTTTTTCAAAACCCTGGGTATATTATTCAAAACATCCTCCTTATTTTCAAAACCCAGGTGTATATTTTCTCTACCTACATTCTTTTTCTCTTTTCGATCAAATTTTCTTCAAAAACCCTAAAAGTTCTTTTTCTAAATTCCCTTGATCTTTCAAAATTTCCAGGTTTGAATCTATTCTCATTTCTTCAAGAGTCTATCCATAAGTCACTACAAGAAACCTGTGGATTAGCGATGACCTAAATTCATCGCTAATCCATCGTTAAGTCGTCGCTAAACAGCTTAGCAACGAATTAGTGGTGCATTAGCGATGGATATCTTCTATCACAAATTTTTTGACGCTAAATAGAGACAGAATATATCTGTCGCCCATTCCGTCGCTAAGCAGCGACAGACTGTATCTGTTGCCAGTTTTGTCGCTACGTTGCGATGGAATAACGAATGCCAACATCCATCGCAAGGCCATCATTACTATACAATGTAAGACCCGCGAATTTCTGAGTGCCTTATTGTTTGAATTGAGTTGGAATGCATGCTTGTGTGTACTTCTGAGGTGTAGCACGTGATTTGGTGAGATTTGACTATGCTTTGTATTTCTGCCTTGTATGTGCGACCTGAAAATCGCGTAAATATATTGTGCAAGTAAGAAGTGTCTAATTCTGGAGGAATTAGCTTTTAAAAATTTAAGGGTTAAGTTATAATATATTTTTATGGTTTGTCCCCGAATTTGGGACTTGTATGATGTAAAAACCTCGTCAGTGCATGTGAACTACGAGTTTGGACCCAAGTTTGGACCCGAATCGTGATACGCTTAATTCTCGCAATTAGGTGAGAATTTCCTTATAAGGCTAATGCATTTTGTAGTAATTGAGGTTATATACAGCACTAAAAGATTCAATGAAATTTATTTAATGTTTTAATGCATTAATTAAGTGTTGTTTTAAAATGTATTGAATTGGCGATTTTGGATCTTGTTTCTGGGTCAACTAGAGGACCCAAACTTTATGTGTGCCCCTCTAGGGGGACGATTTTGTCTATGGTTGACCAGATGGTCAAGGTCTGACCAGCTGGGTGGCACTTTTGAAAAGATTTGCATGAATTTTAAAATATAGGCCACGATTGGCCATTTTCTTCTTTTGAAACTCATGATGAGTCTTGAAACTCATCATGAAGGGCGTTTTTCAATAAAGGAGACCATGGGGTTGGCGCCCCATGATGCTTTTGTAATTGTTTCAAAGAGATTCAAATAGCCAAAACTGATTGGCTAGCCTTAGGGCAGCCATTGTAATTTCATCAACTTTTAAAGGCTCTTTCAAAACTTTTTAATGGCATATTTGCAAACCTTTTTAGAAACTTCAAATGAGAGACATGCATTGGTTGTGGGCTGGCCATGGGGGCGTGGAGCACTTCAGCCCTCCATCTAGGCTGGATTAATACTAGACATCCAGTGTCTTAACCCTACCTACTTAACCCTTGAAGAGAGAGAAGAGAGCCCTCTCTTGGGCGATTTTCTTGGAGGAGCCTCTCTCTCCTCCCTTCCTCTTCTCCTCCTTCTCAAACCGAGTTTGTGAGTGTGAGCACCTCCTTCATCTCCTTCCTCTCTATTGTAAAGCCGCGAAGGTGAGACACCTTCTACCTACCCCATGTGGTTTCGATTGATTAAGCCCTATATGATTCTTGTGGGTTTCATGTGCTACTATCCCATGTTTTATTTCTTTTTCAGTTTTGAGGATTTAACGAGTGTGTTTGCATGAACTGAAATCTGGTTTTCAACTTGGCTCCACATTGTCGTTTGTTTTGGGCAACCTTGCATGCATTACCAACAAGATTTTAAGTTGAGCATGCCATTCACAAACCTTGGTTTTTCCTCTTCGCATGCACAACATTTTTCCCGTTTCAGCCTTGCATTTTTCTACGTATTTGGTTTTAGACTCCATGGACGATGGATGGAGTTTGTTTCAGCTGGACTTGCCTAGCTTGGGTGCCCTGGCCGACCATACTCTACTTGGGCCAGCCAGAGCCCTTCCGCGCCCATGTGCCTCTCAGCATTTTAAAACCCTTGAGCCGAGCCCCATTCGGTGGTTGGGGTCTTGGTTACCCCCCCCCCCCCTCTTTTGGCTTGACATGGTCTGGACCAAACTCGGTCCAGACCTGTCATAGGCTCCGGCCGAGCCCAACCCAGCCAGGTTGGGCCTTAAGCCCTTTTTGCTTTTGATGTTTTTGTTCCCGCCTTGGTTGTAGCCTTGCAGCTGCCACTAGGAGCAGACGGAAGGCCTGTGCCCCCACCCTATGCTGGTTGTAGTCAGCTGAGTCTGGACCATTCGGTCCAGACCGTGCTCAGTGAACACACCCCTTTTTGGTCTGGACCATTCGGTCCAGACTTGGACCGATTTTGGTGAGCTGAGCCCACCTGGTCTGGACGTCTAGTCCAGACCTGGGCTGTCGTGCGTTGATACAGACCCATGTCGGGGTCATGCTCCGGACCAGCTCCTACACAGTCTCAACACTTGGCCTTTGCATTTTTTTTTATGACAGCATAGTTGTCTCTGTTCCAGTCTTGCCGTTTTGCCCATGTCGAGTCTGTAGTGTGCGTGGTGCCCCATGGCACCAAGTGGCGGATTGGTGTAGGTCTGTCTCGGTCAATATTGTCCGCAACTGGTATTCTCTTCGCCACTTTTACTGGTTTTAGCGCACTCGGAGTGCAGCCCATGCGGCTGCATGTGTGTCTTCACGGCACGGGGTCCAATACCCCAACAACGTGATGGATTCGACTCATTGTATCGCAAATGGATTGTGCTTGACAACCAAAGCAAACTTTATATGTAATTTTCCATTTTTGTCGTCGTACTTTTAGCCTTGTTAGCAGACCTCCGAGCTGCAGCCAAAAAGGGCTGCAATTGTGTTTGGAGTGGGATCCAATATCCCAACGAGTGCACTAAGTGTTTTGACTTATGCGTTGCATGTGTGTGGACCGATGTAATGTATCATGATGATGCTACTTAGCGTAATTGGTGCACACTTTAGTACATAGCTGGCACGCGTAATGAATGTAATCACTAACTCATGTTAGTGAATCTTGGATGTTTGTCACCTAAGGAACATGGGCATAATCATGCTCGCTATGCCTTGCGGTGCACCATGGATATTGCAGTCGTGCGAGACTTATGCGATTTAGCCTATGGATATTGCAGTCGTGCGAGACTTATGCGATTTAGCCTATGGATATTGCAGTCGTGCGAGACTTATGCGATTTAGCCTATAGATATTGCAGTCGTGTGAGACTTATGCGATTTAGCCTATGGATATTGCAGTGGTGCATGACTTACGCGACCTTGGAACTCCTTGGCGAATGGTTAGCGAGATGAGCTTGCTTATGGTTGCAATGTATGGGTTGTGAACCTTGGCACTGCTTGTGTGTCACGCTTTACATGACAAATGCTTCTAACTGTCTCATCTTGATGAGTAACATTTGTTATCATCATTTAGCTAGTTCTCGCACTTATGATACGTTACACATACATGCCACTGATACTTGTGCACAGTTCACGATGTCACATTTACTTGTATAAGAACAGCCTATTGTTAGCACTTTATGTTCTGTGATGCATACCTTACTATTCGATATGAACTATAACATGAATAGTCGTAGTTAATCACTCATGCTTGCCCACTTACACTGATTCATGCTTATTACGGTTCTTCGATTAGCTACATTAATACTTTATGTTCTGTGATGCATACCTTGTTATAAATGTTGATCCATTGCTGAATTATGTTCTTTGATGCATTCTGAACACCTCAAATTTTTCAAAAGTTTGTAAATATTCCCTTTTTTGCCCTTTATCTTCATTTTTTTGGGTAATTGAGTCACTTTTAAATATAAATCCCATTTTATTTCTCCAGTTTCTGAAATTAAATTCATTTTTTGTATATCTGACTCAATTTTGGATCTAGATCCAGATAAAAGATCCAAATCTGAGCTTCATTGTCCCATTTTTTTAAATCAAATTTTTAAAATTACCAAAATAACCTTTTGAAAGGATCAGACAATCCATCCGACATCCGTTTGGATCCATCACATGTATTTCTCGATTCGAGTTTCAAAAACTTGAACATTTTCTCAAAACTCGGGTCCAAAACCCATTCTTCTGAAGAAATTTCCCCGAAATGGTCGGAAATTCTCAGAAAAATACTTTTGTAAATATTTCTCAAAAAAATAAAAAAAAATTAGTGTTTAATCTTTGTTTTCTCGTAAAATCTTAGATTTTTATTACAAAAAAACAAAAAAATAAAAATATTGAGAAAACAACAAAAAAAAAATCAGAAATAAATGAAGGAAATTTCAAAAATGGTTTTTGGAAAAAAAAACTTTTTAAAGAGGCCCCTTTTGTGAAAAACTTTATTTTTGTTTAAGAGTCGAGTTAGGGTTTTGAAAACCCTAACTCTCGCCTTCTCCCTCTCTCACCCTTGAACCTCCATGGCCGATGGCCCCTCTCCATAGCCTTCCGGAAGCACCCATGTGCCTCCAACCACTTCTCGAAGCCTCCAACCACCCATCGCCAACAACTTCCTCTCCAGCCTCTCATCCCCCAACCAAAACCTCTTTCTTCCCCTTTAAAATCGGCAAACGAAAACCCTTCCAGCTACCGCTTCTCACCCCCGCACCCTTCTTCATGCATCATCCTCTTTCACCCTTCCCCTTTCTGCTTCTTCACGATTTCTTTTCCCCCTTGCTCTTTCCTTCAATCCATTAACGCCATCGATCATCGATCATCCAGCATCCATTAGCCTCTTCACCCTGCACCTCCCGCCTTCTTCAACCTTTCTCCCTTTCACGAATACACCTCCCTTCTCTCTGGTACCTCCTGCAAGTCGATAAAGGGGTCCATCTCATCGCTATCAAGGGAGAAATATTGAAAACCCATCGATCTACTGCCTCCTCCCGATCAAAGTTTAGCCACGAAGAAGGCCGATTGTGCCAACGTAGATCCAAAAGAGACATCGCCTTCTTTCGATCAATCTGCAGCAGGTACCCTTCCTCCCCTTTTCATTTTCGGTAAGCATCTCGTTCCCTTTATTTTTTTCATTTTTTTTTTTTGCATTTCTCAGTTTCTATTTCTTTTATTTTTCTATTTTTTCTTTTGTTTGTTGTTGTTCTTCTTTTTTTCTTTTCTTTCGTTTATATCTTAAGGCACAACAGGTGGGAATCGACTTGCATATAGCCGGATCGACCCACCTGTCGCTATAGCAAATGGAACCTTGATTCCAACACTTGTTCTGCTTCCTTTAACAAATCTTCCTTCGTTTAAGTGATTTGGATATTGATTGATTCGACATATCTCTATATTTAGATCTCCTTTCCCCCCCCCCCTTTTTTTATTTCTTCTTTTCTTTTTCTTCATTCTATATTTTCCCTCTGCCTCTATATTTATTTTTTTAGATTCCTGATTTATGTTTGATCGCTTGTTTCGGCATACATTTGGTCATCTCGCCAATCGTCATTTGCTGCAATATAAAGAAGATATAGTGCACCATCGCCGTGTGATTGGAGGAATTTTATTGTGTTTTCAATACTCTTGTTTATGGTAACAACATTGTTTCTGCTGATACGCCAATTTTGACTATTGTGGTTGGGTTGTTATTACAGTAGATTGATTTCAGATGCATATCATGCAGTCTTAGTTGGTTTCCTTGGATTGCATGACCTGTTCATGATATATCTTGGCATTAAATCGGCATCATTTGAACTATATGTTCATTGTATTCACGCATCTTAAGCATTATATATTCATCTCATTGTGTTTTGTATTGATCATTCATCATTTTATTAGTTGTTCTGACTTCATCGTTTGTTCCCTGTATTGTCTTCACGATATTTTATGTTTATATCCTGCAATATGTGTCGATCCCTTGATCGAACCTTGGTCCTTTGAAGCTTCTGCCGGCCCTATATCTTGTTTTATGGCATTGGATCACCTGAGGTCTTCATTTCAGTAGAGTTCTAGCATGTCTTTATCATATCACCCATGCTCAAATGATTCATTCATGCCCCCCCCTTAGTCTGGTCTTAATGTCTGAGCGTTGGTATCTGTGTATGTTGGTCTAGTGTAGCATTACCCAGTATCATCCAGATACAACCAGCTTAAGAAATGGATTAGAGTTTTTCGTGAGGGGTTTTCTTAGTTGATAATTTCAAGAGCCAAGGATCTCGTATTGCTCATGATGTTCCTGATTTCTCAACTCGTGCTTCTCAAGGTGGATATGAGGTTTTCAGCTGGACCTGCTTGACAGGAGGTCATGGACAAATGCTTTGTGACATCTGTAATAACTAACTGGTGTTAACCTTTGGTGCCAACATATGTTTCTAACATCATGAATTCTATGATTGCAAGTTTAATGCTCACGTCTAATAGAGTCGATGTTTACATAGTTCGATTCTTTTGGTGGTGTGATCCTTTTGAGTAATTTCCTAGTATTTTTTTTTTAATAAGGATGATATAGTCTAGGCTGTACTTGGTATGGAGATCAAAAACTTAAAAAAGGGGAGAAGAAGAAATAGAAACAGTCAGAGGTATGATGTTTCAGGTGGTTCTTGTCTTATAATTGGCTTCTCTTTGCTCTCACAACTGTTTGAGGTTGGCTTTTTTTTTTTCTGTCTCTTAGTTCCTAATTATATGCTTCACTTAGATACAGATAGCCGGATATACTTGATCTTTGGCATCACCAAGCCCTCTAGAGTCATTCCAGCAAATTTATGAGATCTTTAATAACTGGTAACACCGAATCCCTGTTCAAAAGCCTCTCATCCTGTTAATCCGGGATGATTATGTGTAAACAGGGTTGGGCTAAAAGAAAAGGAGAGTTGGATATATTCATCCAAGAATTTACCAAAGTTACAAATATCATGAGCTGATCTGATTTGCTATAGCAGTGGACCTAACTTAAAGCAAATGTGATCATCAGTCTGGGCTACTGTAACGGCAGGTCTGATTTGTTGGGAGAATAAATTTTGAATGGCAGGCTTGAGCTGTTGAAAGGAAAGGAAGGACTCTCTCTCCCTGATCTGCCATCTTCGAAGGAGGATACAACATTGTTATCTTCGAGCACAGTCGATCGTTCCGATCTGAAGCAATGGTAAGTGGGCCTATGGTATCTTGGTGAGCATTTTTTCACTATATGTTGATCACGATGTGTGAATTGGTTTAAATGCCAAAGGCTTCCATTGGTTCAAGTTGTATATCTAATTACTCATTTTCCCCTCTTTTTAAAACCTATTGAAGCTCGTTTGATGCTACCATTTTCTGATTAAATGGTGGTGGGCAATTGGGTGTCTTAGTATGTTGATTGCATGAGAAATTGGAGGCATATTTTTCTCTATTGTTGACGTGCCTGATTTGGGGTGCATACCTGGGTACATTTTTATTGTCTCATATTCTAGACCAATAGCAAATTTGGTCTCTTTTGCTCATCCTGTCAAAAGGGCTGATTCAGAGCATGTGCAGGACTGATAACAGGTCCAAGTGTTTAGAGCAAAGCTTACTGGACAAATACTTTGCCGCTTGCAAATTCGCTTCTGCATTTTCCCTTGTATAGGTCTGTCCATGTTGAACTCATTAGAATATTTATAGGAGATATGTTGTACCTGATTGTAAGCCCCAATGTTTTTCTAAAGGATTTTAGTTGGAATATATTTCCATGGTGGCAAAAATTCTAGTTTTGGCACGAGCAATACTCGTAATTTTGGCAATCATCGCTTTCTGAGGTTCTGAATCGCGTAGATTCGCTCCACGAGGTGATTCAGGGCAAACCGCAAGGAATCGAACCCCAATATTTGTAGATTTGACTTATATTATATTCATTTGGGTTCACTCCAAATTTGGAGCCTAAACGAGAAAAAATTCTCGTTATTTCTTAGAAATTGTTGGAAAAGGGTATATCGGTAATTTTGAGTCATACCGAGGCCCAATTTCATTGAAATTGGGAAATTAAATATACTTTATTATAATTTAAACTTTAATTCATGAGATGTAATTTAAAATTTTGGTTTTTAAATTTATTTAATCATGTAAATTAATTTTTTTCATAAAGCAATTGGCAATTTTCTTAAAAACCAAAAAGGAGATTGTAAAATAAAAGAGGAGTTTCTCAAAATATTTGGTATGGAAGGTTGTCTAGGGGATTTATAAAAGTGGTTGGCATGGTCTCTATCTAAGCCCATGCCATTTTAAGGATTGGTGAAAAAAATCATTTTCAAAAAGATGCTTTTTTTGTAAGCATTTTGAAAAGTTGTAAAGAAACCAAAACTTGAGGTCTTAAAGTGGGATTTCAAAAAGTATATGGGCATAGGGCCACGACTTTTTGGGCTGGGGGTAGCCCCTAACCCCCCCCCCCCCATTTAATGCTTTCAAAAAAAAATAATAATAATATAAAACAAATTTGAAAAAAAAACAGATTCTTCTTTTGGGGGTTGGCTTTGAAAAGTCAAAGCCAACCACTCCCCTTGAATCAAGGGGAGTGGTTGGGAGTAGGTGGGGTCAGCTTATTGACCCCCCCCCCCCCTTGACCTACTTGTTGGGATTAGGGAGGGGATTGAGGAGGGCCCTCCATCTCCCCTCCTTCACTCCCCACCCCATATCCTCCTTCCTCTCCTTTTTAAGCAAAGGAAGAGAAGAGAGAGAGGGTCGACACCCTCTCTCCTCTTCCTTTCTTCCCCAGCTCTTCTCTCCTCCTCCTCCTCCTCCTCTCTTCCCCTCCAGCAGCTCCCCTCTCTCTCTTGGCATGGCACAGCTCTAGCTGAGGAACCCCAGCCCCTCCTCCAACTCCACCTCAGCTCCAACTCAAGGTGAGCAAGCTCCCTTCCCTTGTTCCTTTTTTTTTGTCGTTTTATTTTTGCATGAAGGGCAAGTTGGCATGGAGTCGGTTTGCACTTGCAAAGTGCAAAACGATCCATGGTGGCCTCATGCAACAAATATGTTCAGCGGATGCACATAGTCTGCACCTTCTCATTTTTTTTTTGTGGTTGTTTGAAGTTGTAAACACTATTTGTCCGTTTCTCGTTTTCCGAGTTATTGGAGACCCTCCCGATAAAATGAGCGTATCTCCCTGGATACGTGTTGTATTGGAGTGTTCTTAAGCTTTTCGGAAAGTGCAGACAAGGCCCTACAACTTCGTAGTTGGCCACTTTGTCTGGTTCGGCTTGTAAAGCCGTTGAAAATCCACATCTCTGTCCGACTATTTTTCCCGTCAGCAATCCAGAAAGATCTTGAGTGACGCCAGGTTTTCCGAACCGTATATCGGTTTTCGGAGTTCTTGGACTCTGTAGAAAGCTAACAAAACTTTATACGAGCTTCGTGTTTATAGTTTTTGCCGTAACATCCAGATGACTGCCGGAAAATGGAATCCTTTCAGCTGCAATTTTTGAAATATATAAATATATATATATATATATATATATATATATATATATATATATATATATATATATATATATATATATATATATATATATATATATATATATATATATATATATATATATATATATACGTATATATGTGCTATTTTTTTTTTATAACGCCCCTTGAGGGGGCTTTTCTTCGTTGGGTGGCTGGGCTGGGCTCTTCCGCAGCCAGCCCAGGCCCTTGTGGGGCTCGATGGGCCTCATGGCCGTATGGTTCGCTGCAGCCAAGCCCCGGACTGACCGTTGGCGGGTCAGTCCAAGTACGTTTGGAACGCACCCACCATGGTGGTGCGTCAGGCCCTAGCACGGCCTGGTCTGGACCCAGACACGGGTCAGACCAGGGGGTGCAGACTCCCTTTTAAGGTCCCCCCTTTTTGGCCCAGCTGGTCTGGACCCGCTGGGTCCAGACTGTCACCCTTGGGCGGCTCCACCCGCCTTGGGCGCTGGGCGCACCCTTGGTGCGGGTGTGAGCCATCTTGCGCCCTGGTTTGAGCCCACCCTTGGGACAGACCAGGGGTTGTGGCTGGGGACACACTTGTGTGCCCCAGCCCGCCTTAGCCCAGCTGGTCCTAGACCCGCAGGATCTGGGCCAAGCTGTTTTGGCCCAGCCCCTTGGCTTTGGGCTTTTGGGCTAGCCGCACCCCATGTGGGTGCCGGCTAAGCCTAGCCCGTTGGACTGAACCCATTAGGGTGCAGTCCAGGGGCTCCCTAGTGACCTTAGTGGGTCTGATCCTTGTTGGATCAGACCTACTAGGGGGGCTAGGTCTGGCCCCTTTTGGGCCTAGTGGCGCCGAGCCCGCTAAGGAGCTCCCTTGGCGGCTAGCCGGGTGCGGGTGCACCTGAGTGTGCTCAGCAGCGTGTTGGCCCATGCTGCAGCCTAGTAGCACATGGTCCGCACGCAGTGTGCAGACCATGGTGGCTGTGGGGCCAGGTGGCCATCGGCTGCAGGCTCCATAAGGGCCATGCCTTGGTTCACTTTGGCGCCAAGCTAGGCACCGTGCGCTAAGGTCCCCGGTAGCCTTGGCATCGTTGGGCAGTCACGAGCGGGACCCCAGCACATAGTCTGCACCATTAGCAGACTCAGATGGGTCATCATGATGCGCATTGAGTTTCCGCGGCTGTCCTTCGGTGACAGCAGTTGTCCCTCTCGTCGCCGCCAAGCGGATTTGGCTCGGTTAGTGACAACGTTCGTTTTTAGCAACAATGTCCTTGCAGCCGCGGATTCGGGTGCTAATACCCCGCTGACCACCTTGGCAGCAAGGTGTTTGCGTTGAGACTTATGTCACGGTACACGTTTGTGTGTACCTCGCTTGTTCTCGTCGGATGCTTGCAACGATTGGCGCTCTGTGCTCCGGTTGCGCAAGCAGAGTGCGACTATACTCTGCTAGCGACGATGTGGTTTCCATTCGGATCGGAATTGTGTTGACCTCGCTCTCGACATACTTGGGTGTCGATTCTGCGGTAATCCTATGTCGATGGCCTCGCCATGTGAGTTTTTGCCACAGGGTGAGAGTTGAAATACGCGTATTGGAAAAATACGTATTTCAAGCCCTGGTCGCTCCTCGCTCATGCAATGAGCATCGCATATGTATTTTGAGCCTTGTGTCGCTCAGTTTTGGTAGTTGGTGACACTTTACCGATCCATTGGTGTATTGTTGCTCACAGCACGTTACTTGTGCGAGATTGAAGTTTTATGGTTTTCCATGTTTCGCACGTGCACTTTGGCACATCCTGCCACGTATGTCAATGGGTTTTGTTTGTCGAGTTTTCATTTGATTGGCTCACATTCGTATATCGATGGATATACGCTGCACCAGAGGCGTGCTTTGCGCTCGACATGACATACACTTGAAAGGAACTGAAAACACTGTAGGGTTTGACACTTTTGACCTATTGAGGTTCTGAGACTCGGTTGGAGTCTATGGGCAATGGCTCGGGTTCGTGAGAATGTGCTCACATATTCATGTCACTCTAGGCATAAAATAAAATGGTATATTATCGTCTTCATAGGCGATGTGCTCGTGGTGGCCGTGTGAGGCTGAGCACGTGAATGGGCAGGCCAAGTCCTCGTTTGCGTACCCCGCGGGGACCATGAGGCACGACTACCTCGAGAGGAGGTACGAATGGAAGTTTGAGCCTAAATAAGATAAGCCTGGCACGCCCCATTCACAATTTGGTCACCCAGGGAGAGGGTGAATGGTACAGCCCTGAGTGACGTGTCGTTACTACGACTTGTTCTTTTGAGGAGCCGATGTGCCCTCTGACCTCCAGTCACTCGGAGTTAGGGAGGTCGAGGTTGCCCTCTACAGGGACCTTTGCTACTGCAGTAGTACGGATTGCAATCCTTTACCCCTACGAAAGGTTTCTCCTGGCTGCGTGTCGCCCACAGGTGGTTTTTTCGTTCTGTAGCATCTCCGGTTACCACATTAGATATTTGATCATGCATAATATTTGCATTTTATTAATCATTATTTATGCATGATTTGTGTTAAAATCGCTATAAAAACCCATTTTTATTGTTAGTTCTGAGAAATCGCATTGAATTAAATCTTATTAGAAAATCAAGTTTTCAAAGCGTTCCCTACGATTTTAGTATTTTTATTAGATATAGATTTTCTTAATGGTAGATTAGTTAGCTTATGTTTGTATTAGCTAGATTATAATTTTTAATTAGTTTAGGAAGTTTTCTGTTTAGACAATAAAACAAGTATTACTAAAGTGGGTCTTTTTGAAAATTATTGAAAATATTGGACTTGTGTTGAAAATTTTGCTTTAACCTAATATTATATTATAAATAAGATACTAAAGCTCAAGAGGAGGCGTTTTTCCCTGGTTGGAGTTCACGCCTCTCTCTCTCTACCCCCCTATTCTTGCCCTCTCCTCTTCCTTTCCTCTCCTTCTCTCTACATCGGTTCCTCTTCTTTTTCTTGTTTCTCTTTTCTTTTTTTATTTTCTTCTTCTTGCCTTTACCATCGTTGGTCCTTCTTTCTTCTTCATTGGGAGGCGTCACACAAGTGGAAAAGCCGTGTCTCTTCTCAACCAGTCCGTCGGACGCGCTTAGTGAGTGATCTTCTTCTTCTTCTCATTTTTTTTACATGTTTCAACGTACTGCCCATCGTTTCATGTCTTCTTTATGAAAAAATATACATATATGTTGAGTTCTTCCTTAAGAAGTGTTGTTAATCCTAGGGTTAATGTGTTTTTGTGATAAGTGGGTCTGTCGTTTGGGTTGCCTTCACCATTCGGTTTTGATATTGTTTTCATTACATCCCGATCTCAGCATGTCATAGTTTGTCAATGAGTTGTGTTTTTTTTTTTCTTTAACGTGTTTAGTCTTGATGTTGTTTTTTGCCTGTGTTTGATTGATCTGCATTCTGTTTTTGTTTTGTGGTGTTTATGTTAGTTAGTCTTAACGTGTATAAGCCCATGTGTTCGATTGATTTGCATAGTCTATTTTTTTTGTTGCTGTAGATTCAAAACCGCAAGATTAGTTATGTTAGTATTCATTTTCACCATTAAATACAGTCATTCATCATTAGTAGGTTAGTGTTTTGCATTAGCGTGAGTGCTGGCCTGAGCATCACCGTTTTCTTGATGTTGGGTATAGTTCTGATGCTATATTTTTTATTTAATATCATTCAGCATCTATCCAACAGCCAGCGTGATTGACGCTGACTGTTCACAGTTTAATTCACAATAGGCGTCAAGGAGTCAGGGTCTTGCATATGTTTAATTCTTAGTATTTTGTTTTACCGTGTTAGCATGTTTAATGTTCTTTTGATTGAGTGTTTGATTTAGTATTATAGTGTGTGATGGATAGATTAATATAACCTGTGAGTCAACCCTTGCAATATTAGTTTAGTTAACTAAATGAGTGGCTGCAATACATGTTCATTCTGTTAGTTATTTGATACAGTAGTGGTTACATTAGTTGCATTAGTTGAGTACATTAGCGAGTATCTTAATTAATTATTTCATGAGTTCATGTCTACGTAGTTGAATTGTTTGGTTCTTTGTTACGTTTCATACTAATGGTAATTGTCAGTTTGTCTTTATGTGCATTTCGGTGATTTTTCATCATATTTTTTCTTTCATTTTCTCATAGATTTTCTGTTTCTGTTGTGTGTCTTGTTCTTTTGTTTTGCAGGGAAGCGGGTAGACGTGCGGTAGAGCTCTCTAAGGTCTCTTAAAGGTTCCCTCAAGGGACCCTTAGAAGGGGCCCTCAGAAAGGTCCCTCTATAGACCACAAAGTGATATGCAAATAAGAAAAGCAACGTGTCAAAAGGAGACAAGAAAACCTCAACACTGAAGACTATTTTTCCCTTTTCTTTTAGACTAGGATTTTATTTATTCAATTCATTGGGTTGTAATAAGGCCATTTTATTCTTTTATTCATTTAAGCCCTCGGTGTAGGGAAACACTCTTTAGTTGCACATTTGTTTAATTAATTATTTTTTTTTGGGCAATAAAGAGTAGCGTAGTTGTGTGTGTTGAATACAAGTATCTCCTGTTCCCTGAGATCGACCCGGACTCCACCACTCGTGCGAGCCGGTTTTTAAATTTTTGGTGTCTGGCTTTCACTAGATTTTCATTAAAAATATTGTTTTGAAAAAAGGTTTTCCTAAAACTCACACCAAATTTTGGCGCCGTTGCCGGGGAACGGCGAAATACTAGTATTCACTTTATTGCCTTGTGTTTGTTCTCGTATTTATAGGTTGTTAGTTTAATTCAGTTCTTTAATTAGGATTGTTTAGTTTGCTTTTCGCATTTAGGCTTAGAACCACGTGTGTGCATACCGTAGAGACAAGCTTACTTTTCTGCACAGCTCACCCATTAGGATCCCCTTAGAAGTGACTGTGTACGATTGGTACCGTGCACATAGATTTCATTTTTGTAAATTCTCTACTGAGTGCAACTGCGTGGTGCTTGTTTATTTCTTGTTTTCAGTAATTGTTTGTGTTACTCGCTTTGTGTGGTTTGGCCGCTAGCGCGTTAGTTAGGTAGAAAAACCCAATTTAGGACGGTTGCTGCACCGGTCTACGCTTTGGTGCATGCACGGGCGACGTTCGCTTGAACCTAAGCTTGCCGAATTTGTTGAGGATCCCGAATCTTTCTTTAGGAGAGCCCATCAATCCAGCCCCATGGCTGAAGATCAGCAGTTGATCCGTCCTCTTAGGGAGTACTTCATGCCCAACACATACACTCCTGCCTCCTGCATCACAAGACCTGATGTGGGAGCAAACCATTTTGAAATCAAAGCCAGTATCATCCAGATGTTACCCTCCTTTTATGGCCTTAGCAACAAAGACCCATACCGTCATCTCGACGAATTTCTCGAGATCTGCTCTACGGTGCAGATCAACAATTTTGGAGATGACGCGTTAAGGTTGACGTTATTCCCCTTCTCCCTTAAGGATAAAGCCAAGCATTGGCTGAAGGCCCTCGATACAGTTCAAATTACCACTTGGGAACATATGCAAAGGGAGTTTTTAAAGAAATACTTCCCAATTGGTAAGACGAACCAGTATCGAAAAGCCATCACCAGCTTTTCACAGATCGAGGGAGAAATGTTTCATGAAACGTGGGAGAGGATGAAAGATCTTCTCCGCAAGTGTCCCCACCACCAGGTGCCCCGTTGGCAGCTGGTGCAATATTTTTATGATGGTCTCACTGAGAAGAACCGTCAAATGGTTGACGCTGCCTGTGGGGGCACTTTTATGCTTAAAAGTGAAGATGAAGCATGGTCCCTTTTTGAGACCTTGAGCGAGAACTCCATGCACCATGCTTCTGCTTCACGATCTGAGAGGGCCACACCTGTGCAAGATGGCGCGAAGAAGGCTGGTATATTCGAGATAGGGATGCACCTTGAGTTGCAAAACAAGGTCGACCAACTGTCCCAGAAATTGGATCAGTTGTTGTCGGGTCCCTCTCCAGTCCTACAGGTGTGTGCGTTGTGTGCTAGCCCTGCACACCATGTTGCTGATTGCCCCGTTGCACCACAGTACCCTGAGTTTGTCCAGGAACAAGCTCAGATAGCGCAGAGTTTCGCTAGGCCCGCACCCAATCCATATTCCAGTACATATAACCCGGGCTGGCGGAACCATCCCAATTTTTCATGGAGAAATCCACAAGCCCAACCTCCCAACCCGTCCCAAAGCCAACCCAGGCAAGGCGGTTATGTGCCTGGATTTCAGAGAAACAGCTACCCTTCAGCTCAGCCTACTTATAGTCAACCTCAGTCCCAGGAGCCTTCGTCCAGCTAGTCTTTTGAGGACAAGATGTTGCAAGCCTTCTCAGATATCAAGGCCAATCTGAGCTCCCATACACATTCTATTGCGAAGCTTGAGACGCAAATGGGACAACTCGCCGAGGCGCTTAGCAGGCGGAGTGAGGGGGCTTTACTAGCCAACCGGTGGTGAACCCTAGGGGTAAGGAGCCGATGCATGGCCTGCACATGACAGATGCCCATCAAGAGCAGGCTCAAGCGGTAATCACCCTTAGGAATGGGAAGCAATACCAGGCGAGGGAGGCTGCAGAAGAAAGAGAGAGAACGAGTGAGAAGCAGCCTATCCCCACCGTCCCACCTCAAGAAAGCGAGAGGGCTCTACCATCTGAGCCTTCAAAGTCCTATATTCCCAAAGCCCCCTTTCCTGAGGCGTTAGAGAGGCCAAAGTCATTAGGCAAACATGGAGTGAATATGCAGGAGATGCTTGAGATATTCAAGCACGTTCAGATAAACCTCCCCTTCCTTGATGCCATTCAGCAAGTCCCTGCATACGCAAAGTTTCTAAAGAAGCTTTGTACGCAGAAAAGAAAGTTAAAGTCACAAGTACCGAAGAAGATATACTTGACTGAGCAGGTGAGTGTGGTGTTGCAGCATCAAACCCCACCAAAGCTTAAGGACCCAGGGACTCCAATTATTTCATGTGTCATAGGAGACATCACTGTCGAGCGTGCATTGCTCGACCTTGGGGCAAGTGTCAATATCTTGCCGGGTTTTTTTTATGACAAATTTGGATTAAAGGAGATGAAGCCAACACCTATGACCCTGCAGCTTGCAGATAGATCAATCAAGGTCCCGCGAGGGATTCTGGAAGATGTTCTAGTCAAAGTAGAGGACTTCTACTTTCCTGTCGACTTCATCACTTTAGATATGGAGGGAGTTAATGATATGCGACAGACCTCCATCATTCTTGGACGCCCCTTTCTGGCCACTGCCAATGCATGCATTAATTGTCGCACAGGCGCGATGGATGTCTCATTTGGCAACAGGAAAATGAGGCTGAACATTTTTCATGCGGCGATGGGACCTGCCGGCGATGAGGCTTCTTTTGAGGTCGACTTCATTCAGGACCTGGTAGCAGCAGAGCATACCTGGTTATTGAGTGATCCACTTCAAGAGGAGGTTGATGAATCACTCGAAGAAGATTGCCATGGGTCAATAGAAAGTCGGACAGGTGATCTGAGTTGGACCTGGCACTTCGAGTCGCTTCCTGAATTGGCAGAAAAGCCAGCCCGACCATCCATAGAGAGTCTGCATGAGCTTGAGTTGAAGCCCTTACCGGCCTCACTCAAGTATGCCTTCCTAGGCAAGGATCAGACTCTCCCCGTCATTATTTCTGCAGACCTGACTGACACACAGGAGTGTCAGCTTTTACAGGTCTTGCACGAGCATAAAGAGGCGATTGGATGGTCGGTGGCAGATTTGAAGGGGATAGATCCCTCCTTTTGCATGCATCGAATTATCATGGATGAGGGGGCTAAACCCTCAAGAGAGGCGCAAAGGAGACTAAATCCCCATATGAAGGAGGTGGTAAAGAAGGAGGTAGTCAAATGGTTGGATGCGGGGATCATTTATCCCATCTCCTACAGTCAGTGGGTGAGCCCTACCCCCCCCAAGAAGTCTGGGCTCACTGTAGAGACGAATGAAAAAGGAGAAAGTGTCCCCATGAGGACTACCACGGGATGGCGAGTATGCATAGATTATAGAAAGTTGAACAGTTCAACTAGGAAGGATCACTTCCCTCTGCCGTTCATCGACCAGATCTTGGAGAAACTTGCGGGCCAGCAGTATTTTTGTTTCCTGGATGGTTATTCAAGATACAACCAGGTGGCCGTTCATCCCGAGGACCAGGAGAAAACGACGTTCACCTGTCCATATGGCACTTTTGCTTATAGGAGAATGCCGTTCGGGCTCTGTAATGCCCCGGCTACATTTCAGCGGTGCATGATGGCGATCTTCTCACATATGATGGATGATGTCCTGGAGATTTTCATGGACGATTTCTCGGTCTATGGCTCTTCATTTGACGATTGTCTCCAAAAGTTATCTCGTGTGCTTCAACGTTGTAGGGAGACAAATCTGATTCTTAGTTGGGAAAAGAGTCATTTCATTGTGAGACAAGGGATTGTTCTTGGACATATTGTGTCTGAGAAAGGAATCGAGGTTGATAAGGCCAAAGTAGAGACCATTGCTAGATTAGCTCCACCGACCTCTGTGCGGCAGGTGCGATCATTTCTAGGGCACGCAGGTTTTTATAGAAGGTTCATTAAGGACTTTAGCCAGATTTCTCGACCGTTGTGCAACCTGCTAACGAAAGATCAGCCGTTTGTGTTTGATGATGCCTGTCTTAAGGCATTCTTGGCCCTGAAGGAAGCTCTGACTACTGCTCCTATTCTTCGATCTCCTGAGTGGTCAGTGCCATTTGAGATTATGTGTGACGCGTCAGATTACGCGGTTGGAGCGATTCTCGGTCAGAAGATTGAGCGACGATCTCATGTGATTTATTATGCTAGTAGGACCCTCTCTGATGCGCAAATGCATTATACCACCACAGAGAAGGAATTACTAGCCGTAGTTTTTGCTCTTGAGAAGTTTCGATCATATTTGTTAGGCTCCAAGGTCATCATTTACTCAGATCATGCAGCATTGCGATATTTGATGAGTAAAAAGGATGCCAAACCGCGTCTCATTCGATGGATCCTTCTGTTATAAGAATTTGATCTTGAGATTCGAGATAAGAGTGGATGTGAGAATCTTGTAGCAGATCATTTATCCAGACTGACAGTGGAGACATCCACTGATCAGGGGCAGATTGATGATTTATTTCCGGATGAGCAGCTCTTTCATGTCAAGCGTTTGCCTTGGTTCGCGCATATCATCAACTTTTTGGTGACTGGAGAGTACCCTTTGCACTGGAACCGAATGAGAGAGATCGATTTTTCTCGCAGGTAAAGCACTATTTTTGGGAGGAACAAGAATTGTTTTGATTATGCCCGGATCAGATGATTCGGAGGTGTGTTCCTGAGGAGGAGTATGACTCCATTCTATCATTCTGTCATTCCTTGGCTTGTGGAGGTCATTTTTCTAGTCGAAAGACAGCCACAAAGGTCCTCCAGTCAGGATTTTGGTGGCCGACATTGCATAGAGATGCTCACGATTTTTGTAGGAGGTGCTTGCGCTGTCAGCAGACGGGACGCATCGCCAAGCGTGATATGATGCCCCTCCTTCCTATTTTGATTGTTGAGATTTTTGATGTGTGGGGCATTGATTTTATGGGTCCTTTCCCGCCTTCGTTCGGATTTATTTATATTCTAGTGGCGGTTGATTATGTCTCCAAATGGGTCGAGGCCGTGGCCACCCGAACCAATGATCATAAGGAGGTGCTCCGATTTATCAAGCACAACATTTTTAGTCGGTTCGGAGTCCCTAGAGAGATCATTAGTGATGGTGGTACGCACTTTCGTAATGTACAAGTAGCTTCCTTACTTAGGAAATACTCGGTACATCATCGGATTGCCACACCCTACCACCCACAGACTAGTCGCCAAGTCGAGGTCTCCAATAGGGAGATCAAGCAGATTCTTGAAAAAACAGTCCGGCCAGACCGCAAGGACTGGTCTCAGCACCTTGATGATGCCCTTTGGGCCTATAGGACTGCTTTCAAGACTCCGATTGGCATGTCCCCATACCGATTGGTTTTTGGGAAACCATGCCACCTTCCTGTTGAATTGGAGCATAGGGCATATTGGGCTATCAAGAAGTTCAATTTTGATATGGCCCAAGCTGGCGCTGAGAGGAAGTTGCAGTTGAGTGAGCTTGAGGAGTTGCGCAATGAAGCCTATGAGAGTGCCAAAATATACAAGGCTCGAACCAAACATTTCCATGATCAACATATTGTGAGGAAGCAGTTCGAGCCTGGTCAAAAGGTGTGGCTTTATCATTCACGTCTCCATCTTTTTCCAGGGAAGCTGAAGTCTAGATGGGATGGACCATTCATAGTCCATAGAGTTTTTCCACATGGAGCGGTAGATCTTTTGGACCCTCGAACGGGTAGCATTTTCAAAGTTAATGGGCAGCGACTGAAGCCCTACATTTCTGATATGGTGGTGCAGCAAGACATTGAGGTTATTAACCTCATGGATGCATGAGGGGGAGCACAGGTTTGTATGTTGTATTTTTAGTAGGATCTAGTAAATATCATAGATGGTTTTTCGTTATTTTGCCTTGCTTTCTTGTATCTCATGAGTATATTGTTAGATCAGGTATCCATTCTTGTGCATTCGTACGACATGCATTTACATCTCAGGTGACTTCTACTCTTTTCTCCCGATTATCTTGTTTTTCATATGCAGTCCCTTAGTTTCATATAAGCATGGGGGAGTGCCACTGAGGACAGTGTCATTTAAGCATGGGGGAGGGTTTAGTTTGCACACCTAAACTTTTCATGTCGTTGTACTTGCATTTTTTTATGTCAACTCATTAAAATTAGGCTTTTAGGGAATGAGTTTGAACTTATATGACTGCTTTGCAACATCTAACGTTTTTAGAGAATTTTTAAGCCCCACGAAAAACTTTTTCTAACACGGATCTAGAAAACCATGGTTACTTATGTGGATTTCAAAGAAATGATTATAGATGCATGTTAGAGTTTATTTTGAATCACAAGTATGGATATGCACAGTTTTATTTTTATTTTTTTGAAAAACTAAGCAAATGAACAATATTGCATTTAAGAGCTCAAAAAGTGAAACGAGCATACGTTTAGTTGTTTGATATCTTCGTACTCCCTAGTAGCTGGGTTTAGACACAAGTTGAAGTGTTTGAGTTCCATGTTGAAAAGGATAACGAAGGAAGTCAATTTTTTGTCTACGTTGATATCTGTGGCCTATTTTGTTCGAGCAAGTAGAGCCTGAGGGGTGTTTACACCTGGTGCCCTAAAGCCATCTGGTTTGGGAGCCATCGGTCCGAAAGCCCGTTACATGGACTTTATAGAGAGCTTAATAGATATTGACATTGCACATGACAGAGAAGTAGACTATACGTAAACTATAAAAAAAAATTGAAGGTCTAGTGACTTGAGCAATTAAGTCTGAGGGATACTTTGTATCTAGTGCCCTAAGGTCGTCTGGCCTGGGAGTCACTGACCCAAAGCTCGTTACACGGGTCACAAAAACTGGAAATTGGGTATAGTGCTCAGAGAAAAAATTTGAAAAATGTGGAAAATTGAAAATCAAGAAAGAGAAAAGAGTGTAAAAGAGAAAAGTTCATTGCTTAAAAGCAAATATTGAGAAAACTTGTGCAGAACACATACGAGTGAGGATAAGTAAATAATGATATGTATGTATTTGAATTTCTGAGGATGAAACATAAATGATTATGCTATTTAGAAAAGTGAAGGAAAAGATTTTATTCTGTGGTGGCTAGTAGAAGACTCTAATCATGTTTTGATGATGCAATAACATGAAATATTTGTGAAAACGAACTCCTTAACTGCCTAATGCTTTGTGTTTTAAAATTCTTATGCATACTTGACACAGATGTTTGTGGGTAGCATCACTGCAAACCCTCACAAGACCTTACTCGTCCACTGGGGGTTATCAGGGGTTGAAAGGGCTTGTTGCATATGCTAAATGCAACCGTGATTCCTACGAAAGTGAGTTAGGTTTTTATTGTGTCTAGTTTAGTATCTTTGCTTTTGCTTCAGTTGCTTGAGGACTAGCAACCGATAAGCATGGGGGTATTTGATCATGCATAATATTTGCATTTTATTAATCATTATTTATGCATGATTTGTGTTAAAATCACTCTAAAAACCCATTTTTATTGTTAGTTCTGAGAAATCGCATTGAATTAAATCTTATTAGAAAATCAAGTTTTCAAAGCGTTCCCTACGATTTTAGTATTTTTATTAGATATAGATTTTCTTAATGGTAGATTAGTTAGCTTATGTCTGTATTAGCTAGTTTATAATTTTTAATTAGTTTAGGAAGTTTTCTGTTTAGACAATAAAACAAGTTTTACTAAAGTGGGTCTTTTTGAAAATTATTGAAAATATTGGACTTGTGTTGAAAATTTTGCTTTAACCTAATATTATATTATAAATAAGATACTAAAGCTCAAGAGGAGGCATTTTTCCCTGGTTGGAGTTCACGCCTCTCTCTTTCTACCCCCTATTCTTGCCCTCTCCTCTTCCTTTCCTCTCCTTCTCTCTACATCGGTTCCTCTTCTTTTTCTTGTTTCTATTTTCTTTTTTTATTTTCTTCTTCTTGCCTTTACCATCGTTGGTCCTTCTTTCTTCTTCATTGGGAGGCGTCACACAAGTGGAAAAGCCGTATCTCTTCTCAACCAGTCCGTCGGACGCGCTTAGTGAGTGATCTTCTTCTTCTCATTTTTTTTACATGTTTCAACGTACTGCCCATCGTTTCATGTCTTCTTTATGAAAAAATATACATATATGTCGAGTTCTTCCTTAAGAAGTTTTGTTAATCCTAGGGTTAATGTGTTTTTGTGATAAGTGGGTCTGTCGTTTGGGTTGCCTTCACCATTCGGTTTTGATATTGTTTTCATTACATCCCGATCTCAGCATGTCATAGTTTGTCAATGAGTTGTGTTTTTGTTTTTCTTTAACGTGTTTAGTCTTGATGTTGTTTTTAGCATGTGTTTGATTGATCTGCATTCTGTTTTTGTTTTGTGGTGTTTATGTTAGTTAGTCTTAACGTGTATAAGCCCATGTGTTCGATTGATTTGCATAGTCTAGTTTTTTTGTTGCTGTAGATTCAAAACCGCAAGATTAGTTCTGTTAGTATTCATTTTCACCATTAAATACAGTCATTCATCATTAGTAGGTTAGTGTTTTGCATTAGCGTGAGTGCTGGCTTGAGCATCACCGTTTTCTTGATGTTGGGTATAGTTCTGATGCTATATTTTTTATTTAATATCATTCAGCATCTATCCAACAGCCAGCATGATTGACGCTGACTGTTCACAGTTTAATTCACAATAGGCGTCAAGGAGTCAGGGTCTTGCATATGTTTAATTCTTAGTATTTTGTTTTACCGTGTTAGCATGTTTAATGTTCTTTTGATTGAGTGTTTGATTTAGTATTATAGTGTGTGATGGATAGATTAATATAACCTGTGAGTCAACCCTTGCAATATTAGTTTAGTTAACTAAATGAGTGGCTGCAATACATGTTCATTCTGTTAGTTATTTGATACAGTAGTGGTTACATTAGTTGCATTAGTTGAGTACATTAGCGAGTATCTTAATTAATTATTTCATGAGTTCATGTCTACGTAGTTGAATTGCTTGGTTCTTTGTTACGTTTCATACTAATGGGTAATTGTCAGTTTGTCTTTATGTGCATTTCGGTGATTTTTCATCATATTTTTTCTTTCATTTTCTCGTAGATTTTTTGTTTCTGTTGTGTGTCTGTTATCATCGCAAAATTTTTTCCCACCTTTGCGAGAGAGAAACGAATTTGCGTGAGTCAAACTCGACCAAAGTTTTGAAATTGGTTTTGAAAATTACTCGCCTCCGTTTTTAAAATTCGCAGGAAAATTCCGTGGAATGGGATCCGCCTGTCGGTACGAGGTTCAACCATTCCTGGCACCTTTACCAGGGGTAATTGAACCAAGGATCAATTATGTGCTTTAACTTGACTCAAATATCTAAATTATGCTCTCTTTTTCCTAGAATGCACAAAGAATCAGGCTAGTGCTATGAAATTTTGAAAAGATGCAAGTTTGATAAAATATGATGTTTGCTTTGGAAAATTGAAATGCATTTAGAAAAGGACTGGAAAATGCTTGAAAATGGAATTCCTGGGAAAATCATTGAATTTTATTGGAAATCAAAAATTTGCATTAGAAAGTGATTTCTCAAGAAAATTTGAACTTTAGAAAATCGATTTTGAAATTTGGAATTGCTTTTATGAGAAAATGGATTTGAGAATTCTGAGAAAATCTAAGAAATTTATTGGAAAATGACTTTTGAAATGGAAAATGAATTCTCAGGAAAATTGGAAAATATGAGAAAATCGATTTCTGAAAACTTGGGATTTTGAAATTTCAAAATTTGAAAACATAGGAAAATCTTGATTTGAACTTGGGAAATGCTTTGAAATGTCATTTGAAAACTTAGGATTTTGAGAAAATCAGATCCTGAGAAAGACTTGGAAATTCTTTAGAAAATTGATTTTTTTTTTAAATTGAAATTAGAAAATGAATTTGAAAACAATGCAATTTGAATAATATGAATGAATGAATATGAATTTGAAAAGGAAATTTCATTGAGGAATTGAGAAATCCTTTTAAAACTTTGAAAAATGCAGTGCATTTTGAAGTTAGCCTAAGAGTGTAGGCTGAATGTGGGTGATATAAAGATCATAAATCTTGGTTTTCTTCATATTCTGACTATGGCCATAAATATGAATCCCACCGAGTTTATAAACTCCATAAAATCTTGTGCACGTGCCATTTGTGTAAAGCATAGTGAATTTGAAATAATGTGCATGAATCATACATCACATATTGAAATATGCATAAATTAAACTATATGCAATGCAACCCTATTCTAAGCAGAAAAGTAACTCTTATTCCAAATTATTACATTTGAGGTTACATTGAATTGAAATAAAAAAAAAATAAAAGCTAAGTCTTCTTCTTGAATGTTCCTGCAAAACTAGAAAACAATGTTAGCACAAAAATGTAGGTTTTTCTGAATTTATCTGAAAATATTGGAAATTATCAGATATTATTCAAATATAAACCCAAATTCATACCCTCTTTGATATAAACATGATAAATAATGAATAAATTTCGAAAATAAACTTGAAAATTCGAAATTGAGGTCAAAATGACCAAAATACTCCTGATGACCTTGAAATCAGGGTTTTCTCAAAGAAATTTTATAAATTTTGGAATTTTGAAAATCAAATGAAATAAATCAAACATAACATGATAAAATATGATGATATGCATGAAATTTTGGAGAATTAGAAATTGAAATTTCGAAATTTAGGTCAAAATGACCAAAATACCCCTGATAACAAGACTATGGCCTTGAAACCAGGGTTTTCTGAAATAAATTTTGCAAAATTGAAAAATATGAAATGCAAAGGAGATTGAAATTAACCCTAATATGATTCTACATGCTTATGTGCATGATAAAAACCCTAAAATGACGAAAATATCATAAAAAATCAAATTTAACCTGATTTTCGCTTTTGAACTTAAAGATAAACTAACACATGGAGAAAATGAACTTGGAATTAAACCAAATTTGGCATGGAAACCTAAAATAACCCTAAAAACAGAATGGAGCTCGAAAATCCGCCAATTGATCTGCAATTGCTTGGCCTTTGATTGATTGCTGCGAGACATATTCTAAGTCATACTGCATCAGTAAAACTTGCCATTTTGTGACTCGTCCGCTGAGGAAAGGCTGCTCTAAGATGTATTTGAGGGGGTTGAGTTTAAATAGGATTTTGACCTCTGATGCCAACAGGTAGTGTCTTAGCTTCTGACACATCCACACCAAGGCTAGGCAGGTCTTCTCTATTTGAGAGTATCTCTTTTCATAATCTATGAAAGTCTTACTCACGTAATAAATGGCGTGTTCTATCAGGCTGCCTTCTTTGTATTGCTCCAAGAATCCGCCGCATGCGACTTGATTGACTGAGATGTATAACAGAAGAGGTTTTCCCAATTCTGGCGGCTTCAGGATGGGAGGATTGAGAAGATACTTCTTGATTCGATCGAACGATTGCTGACATTCTGGTCCCCATTCGAACTTAACTCCTTTTCTGAGTAAGTGGTTGAAGGGCTCACATCTCATCGCCAAATTGGAAATGAATCGCTGGATTGACTGCATACGTCCTTGAAGGCTACGTAGTTCTTTGAGATTCTTCGGGGGTGGCATATCAATGATAGCCTTTGCTTTGGCCGGGTCAACTTCAATTCCCTTTTTGCTTACCAGAAAACCCAACAGTTTGCTTGATTCGACTCCAAAGACACACTTTTGCGGGTTAAGCCGTAACTTATAAAGGATGAGTCGCTTAAAGACTTGATCAAGCGCTTTGAGGTGATCTTCTTCTTCTTTAGATTTCACGAGGATATCATCAACATACGCATCCATGATTTTGCGCATCTGATCGTGATAGATGATAGTCATTGCCCGTTGATACGTTGCTCCAGCATTCTTGAGCCCAAAAGGCATAACTGTATAGCAAAAAGTGCCCCAAGGCGTAGTAAAGGAAGTTTTCGATTGATCGCGGGCGGCCAACTTAATCTGATTATAGCCGGAATATCCGTCCATGAAAGAGAACATGGCATGTCCTGCCGTGCTATCGACTAGAAGATCGATGCTTGGAAGTGGATAGTCATCCTTCGGAGTTGCCTTATTGAGGTCTCTGAAGTCTATGCAGATCCTTACTTTGCCGCTTTTCTTTGGGACAACGACGATGTTGGCTAACCAATCCGGGTAGTCAATAGCTCGGATAAATCCTGCTTTGAGCAAATCCTCAAGTCCTTCTTTGACTTGTTGTTCTATTCTGGGATCCATTTTTCTCAGCTTCTGCTTGACTGGCTTAGCATCCGGCTTCAAGAAGAGACGGTGTTCGACTAATTTGGGGTCTAAGCTTGGCATGTCTTCATATGTCCATGCGAACACTTCTTCATGCCGCTTGAGAAAATCTGTAAGCCTTTTCTTTTCTTGCGGACTCAGACTGGTTCCGATCTGGAGAATTTTGGGATTTTCCTCTGAACCGATATTGACACCTTCAGTTGGATCTTGTACTAGAGGAGATGGTTCATCTTGCTTCTGAACAGCGACGAACTCTGGTAATTTCTGAAGAGACTGATCGTATTCTGCACAATCATCTGACTGCTTTACAATCTTATCATTTCCGGTGCTTGCTTTGATTCTGTGAATTGCTGTCGACTTCTGAAAGGCCTTGGGATTGAGAACGAGCTTCTTGATTGTCCGAGAAGTCATTTTGAAATTTTGGAGAAGAAATCTGGTTCAGACAAATCGGCCTATAGTAAGACAAGCAATCATTTGAAGAGAACCATGCATACAATTGAATTATGAAATGAAAAGATAGACAGGAAGGGAGTAGATGGCATCCAGATAGATAAAGAAACTTGGAATTTTATTGATTGAATTGATCAATGACATTGGTAAAATGAGACATTTATTTGGAAAAGAATAGAAAGAAATAACAAATGGTCTTTATTGTGCCCCTTTGACAAAAACAGTCTCCTTTGACGAACTTCCGCCGGCAAACCCTAGTCCTGCTCTGTGGGGACGATGTTTCTGGATCATTGGCTCGATGCGGCCATCTTCGTTCTTGCCGAGTCCCTTGAAGGGTTGATAGCCATGCTTCAGGAGTAAATCGAATCCCTTTCTTGACTTCATGAATTGAGGAAACAAGGGATGATCCTTAATGGTGCTGTAGTCGATTCAGCCTCCAACCTTGAAGAATTGAGGACCTTTTCATCGTGCCGTGGCTACTGTGTGCAGAGATGGCTCTGATGGTGCCTGAAGTATTTCTCGATTCTCTCCGAGATTGATCTCTTCGCTTTCCCTGATGCTGGGAATATCTGCATTGAATGATGGCCGGGGAATCATGGGCTGCGGGAGCCTTTCTTCTGGGTCTTCTCCCAGTATTGTGGTTATCATTCCACCTTTTGACCATTTTACACATTGATGGAGGGTGGAAGGCACTGCATTAGCATTATGAATCCACGTCCTTCCGAGCAGCAAGTTGTAGGTGGGTGGTACGTTAACCACATGGAAAAGCACTGAATGCACTGAATAGTTGATGAACACCTCCAGGAATATCTTCCCTTTTGCCGTTTGACCATGGTTGTCAAATCCATAGATAGTGATGGGATCTGGAATATATTCTTTATCTTTGATCCCTAACGCTTTTGCGGTCATCTTAGGGCAAATATTGAGGCTACTGCCTCCATCGACCAGCACATGCGGTACTGTCATTCCTCTGACTCAAACGACGATGTAAAGAGCATTATTGTGAAAGGAATGAGGCTTTGGAAGGTCCTCATCCGAAAAAGTGATTGGTGCATTGGTCATGGCGGAGTTCACAATCTGTGCCATGTCTTCTGGAGTGGTACTGGGCTTAACTTTGATTTTCCTGAGTAAATCATCCAGTACTTGTCGGTGCTTGCTAGAATTCTTGGCCAAGTCAAGGATGGAGACATTGGATAAAGCGGTCAGAGGCTTCTGACTTGAATTCTCTGGCCTTGGTCTAACGATTTGCTTGAAGAAGTCAGGAGTTCCTTTTGATTTGGGGACTGACTTCACAGGTGCTTCAGAAACTTTCATTTTGCCGAATGCTGAAATTAGGTCCATCTTCTTAGAATCTGGAGCTGCTTGTCATAGCACCGTCACCTGATGCTGAACTTGGAGATCTTGCGCAGAACATGGCTTGATATGTTCATGCGGTAGAAAGGGTTGTGCAGACACTACTGCTGTGGTGTGTGAAGGGAAGGGGTGATTAAGAATGTCCATTTTCTCTTCTTCTTCTCCTTCTACCAATAGATTCTTTTCAATGAGATCTTGCACGATGTTTTTGAGAACAAAGCAGTTCTCGGTGTTGTGTCCCACTGTCCTGTGGAACTTGCAGAACTGATCTTTCCATTTCCCCATGGGCACAGGGGGATCGGCCAATCTGGGCAATTTGACCATCTCTTTTGATAGCATGTACTCGAGCACGTCCTCGAGTGATTGGTCAAGAGGAGTAAATTTTCTGTCGTAACTCCATCCTTCATGTTTGGTCTTCTCACGCAGTTTCGACCCTTGATCCTACTGAGGAGGCTTGCTGTACTGAGGAGCAGGCTTTGCTTTCTGATCCTTGTTGTTCGAACTGCCTGTGCCGTAGCAGTAATCTTTCTTCTGCCCTTTGTATCGATTTTGGCCTTTGTTGTTGTTGCTGGCAGAATAAGTGAAGTGAGCTTTCTTCTTCTGCTCACCATGGGAGTTGTTCTTGGAAAAGGTGAAGCCTTCATAGACTCCATTTTCCACACTCAGCTCGAGCCATTCGGCTCGTTCAGTCAGCTCAATGAAGGTCCTAGACGGCGCTGTGGAGATTAATCCTCTTAACGGCTGCAAGAAATTGTTGAGGATTAAGGACAATGCATGCCTTTTCGAGATAGGATCTCTCATCTTATTACAGGCTGCCCTCCATCTGTGAATGAAGTCCCGTGCTTTTTCATTCTCGTTCTGCCTTAAGTTGCAGAGATGACTCAGTGTAGGCAGCGCTTCTGTGTTGAACAAGAAGCGTTCAATAAAGAGATTCACAACTTTGTCGAACTCCTTGAGCTCGATGGGGTTGATATGCTCAGCATACCATTTGGCTGCAACTCCTTCCAAGCTGCGGAGGAAGCATAGAAACAATGCTCGGTTATCCCTTCTGAACCTCGTGCATTCTGCGAAGAATGTGGCGAGATGAGCTTTTGGGTCGCCAGAACCATCGAACTTAATGAATTTACGAGGGAGATTCTCCAAATCGTCATCCCCTTCTAAGCCGTCATAGAAGTCCTCACTGGTGAAGACTTTCTTGCCCTTGTCGCGGGCTTGCAGATCTTTGACAACTCGGGCCATTTCTTTAAACTGCGCTTGCAAAGGCTCTTCTTTATCTCTGCTCTTTGATCTGCGGCTTTTATTTTGGCCACTCTTCTGAAATGCCGGAGGCACCTCATATTCTTCATCTGTGTTTTCAGTGGAATCTGATTCATCTGAAATCTCTTCTGGTTGGATCTGTTTCTTGGGAGCCTTCTTACCCCTGCGACCATGGAACCTTTCTCTGAATGGATTTCTTTCTGAGCTGGTCCCGGGCTGCTCATTCATCATTTTGTTCATCATTTTTCTGAACATGGCATACATTTGAGGGTCTATGCCATCGTCTTCTTGCTGCTGCTCTCGACTCTTCTCAGATCAAGGGGAACCCATTTCTTCTTCCGAGGCTGACGAGTAGTGGGATGTCGTGGTTCTTTTGCCTGATCTTGTTTCAACCATCAAATGGATGCTCTCTGCAGGGCAAAGACCTGATTAGATTATGACGGAATTAGCTTTTGGAAGAAATATTTGCTGAAAATATGGTAGACAATTTGGAAAAGATGTCCCATTACTAGGGACTGAGTCATCGTGGGGATCACGACAATTGTGTTGTCATTCCTTCTGCAAAAGAGATAAACAACGAAAATATGCCTTGTTACCTAGGCGAGGTCGTCAAACCACAATGGAAAGAGAGACAGTTTTATAGAAATGAGAAAAACATGACTTTATTGATCTTGACAAAGAGGGGGGGGACAAACAATTTGCCACCATTCATGATAGTCGACAGACACTCTAGGACCAGGAAAGATTTTAAGAGAAACGAAAGAATCCCAGCTGTAGCGGGCAGAATGATATGCCTCGGACCATTGTGCGGAAGTGAGATCAAACTCTGCCATAACTCCTGATAACAGTCGGGCTTTGACATACTGCTGCCTCTGGGAGAACTGCCGAACACATCTCTCTGGTTGGTAGTAAGTGCAGAAGAATGGTCCTAGCAACTTGAACCGCTTGCCATAAGCGTAGGTATATCTGGGAGGAGACAGCTGCCGATCAAAATGGTCCCAGACTACGTCATCCTCTTGAATGTTGTTGATCATAGACCGGTACTGCGACACTGGAAGGAGTTCTTGACCATTGTATCTGAAAGAGCTTGCTCGGGTTGGAACGTGTTGAAAAAACCAGGACTGAAGTGCGTAGATGCATCCTTCAACTAAAATGGATTCTCCAAGTGAGAATCGAGTCAGACCTCGATATAGGAAGGCGAGCGCTGCCATGGCTATAGAGAGGCGATTGGTTTGCCGACTTCCCCATCTTCTCATAAGTTGGATTATTCTGATGTCCATGTAGTTTTGCCCATCTGGGAAGAGGGATAATCCTACAGTGCACAGAACCATCGCATTTTGAATCCTTTCTTTAGCTGTTCTTGATAGTGAACTGACTTCCATGAAGGTCCTGTACTGGCGGTACAACTCAAGTAGGTCAACATACTCATTTCCTTCCAACTGGATCAGGGGCCAAGATCGGCGGCCTGTCATACGAGCTAAGGAGTCTCGGGGGTCCAAACCCTTGACATTGATAAGGAATTGATGCTCTAATGGGTCTCCTGGTTGACCGGCTGGTTCTAGTAACCCCATGATTTCTGAAAATTCATCCATTAAAACAGTCATCTCTCCCCATGGGAACCAGAAGGTACACGTCCGAGGATTCCATCGCTCCGCCATTGCATGGATCAGGTTGCCATTGATGGTATGCTTTCCGACTGCTGATGCCAGCTCTAATCCGCACTCGCTCAAATGGTCCGGGAACATTCGGGAAAAGCTCTTTAGCCAGGAATAATACCACCGGGGAATGAAAGTTCCGGTGCTAAGGGCTCGATGTTCAGGACGACCTTGTCGCACCTCGAAGGAGATGTGACCTTCAGGAAAGATAGGATCGACTTGACTGGATGCCATCGAACTGAAAACAGAGAAAGACTCAGAATGAGACTTAGGAAAATGTGAGAAATTTTTTGAAAAATTTTGCAGACAGGATAAAAATGCAGCTAGAAATTCGAGATCCAGTAGAAAGGTAGAATGTAAAATCGCCTGGAGTTTTGGAAGAAATGGGATATTTGAAAAAAATCATCCAGGGTTTGAGAAAAAGATCTTGTGGAAAATAAGGATATTTTGAATAAGACCTAATGAGTTAAACCTTGGCAAATATAAAGAATGGAGAAAATCATACATACAATCACATCCTGCACAAACATTTATGCACATTCAGCATTCTCTAAAAGGCTGACTCTAGATGCATCAATTTGAAAACAGTTGTAGGACCTTAATCCTAACTTTAGGTTCAGATCATCTTTGTCCAATCCAGTTATGCCGATATATCCGAATCAAAATCCGAGATACGTGGCATAGAATTTCAACTCCGGTTCTAAGGTAAGGTTTTCTAACATCCTTGAGCGCCTACCGATATACTTCGGACTGTGGCCCGCGGTACGTGGTAGGGGGGTGTTAACCCAAATAATTGGCCCAGTTGTGAGGCTCTGTTCCGAACTATGGTTCTGGAAGAGAGCCCAGCAACGTGAAGACCGGGTAATGATAGGTAATTGGGGTTTTGAAAAAATGATCACATGCAAGAAATAGATGGCTCTAAGTCCTAGAGAGATAGACTTTTGAAAATCTTTGAAGAAGCATACATTGTTTGCATTCAGATCCTAAATTGAGGAGGGTTGTATTTAGACCTAAGTCTATGTGAACATGAAAATATTTCTTCAATCTGGTCCTACCAAACCATGCCTAAGCTATATGCAGTCAATGTCAGCTAGGTCAGAATCTAGGCTCCTAGGCTCACATGATATTGAAAGTAAAGAGCTGACATTTAGGGAACATAATTTTGATAATTAAACTAAGTCAAGCATAATTTAGGTCAGACGAGGACAGGTCCCATCACGGTCGCCAAACCTGTTATTGTCACGAAAATTTTCCCCCGTCTTCCCTTCCTTGCGGAAGAGAGAAAGAGGAAACGCTTTCGGGCTTCAAACTTGACCGGATTTTGGAAATTGCTTTTGAAATACTCGCCTCCGTTTTTGAAAATTGCGGGAAAATTCATGGGATGGGGCTCGACCTGTCGGTACGAGGTTCGACCGTTCCTGCCGCCTTTAACAGGGGTAATCGAACCAAGGACCAAAACTATGCTTGACTTAGTTAAATCATCAAAATCGTGTTCTATCCTAGATGCACAAAGAATTCAGGCATGTGCTATGAGATTTTGGAAAATGCAAGTTGGAAAACATGATGTATGCTTAGAAAACATTTGGAGTTGGAAAGAATCTCTCAGAAAAAGGGTCAATTTCTCAGGAAACTCAGATAAAAAGGGTTTTTGAAAACATGAGAAAGCTTATAAAGATGTGAGAAAATCAGGAATAGTTGAAAATCCTGGGAAAATGGAAGTGATTCTTAAAAAAAAGGTGAACCTTTGAAAAGGGAAATACTTCTTAGGAAAACTTGGACTTTGAGAGTTTTCTTAGGAAAATAATGGAAAATTTATAGGAAAACTCATTGGGGAAGGAAATTCAAAACTTGGGAAATTGAAATCCTAGGAATTTTTACCCTTGAAATACTTGGAAATCGATTTTGATCTTGGAGAAAGATTGGAAAACTCTTTTGAATCTCTTAAGAAAATATCATTTTCCAGGGAAAACTGTGGAAAAACTTGTCTTTGGAAAACCGATTTTGAAAAATCCTTAGAGTTTCTTGAGAAATTGATTTCTTGAGAATGAAGTTTTCTTGAGAAAATCTTGAGAAAATCAATGATTTCATGATGCAAATGACATGAGTAAATGAATGCCCTTTGAAAAGATTTTCTGAGGAATTGGTTGGAAAATGTGCATTAAGTCCAAATAAGTCCTTCACATATTCTGACTGTGGCCATGGATATGTTCAGAACTTAGTTGATTTGATGCACATGATTTTGAAAACTTTGGAAATATGATATGCATTTTAAGATAGCCTAAGAGTGTAGGCTCTATGTGACTAGTAGAAAGATGATGGATCTGGGTCTCGTCCATATTCCGACTAGGGCCGTAAATATGGATCCCACCGAGTCCATCAACTCCCTAAGAGTTGGTGCACGTGCCATTCGTGAACATCCATAGTGCTTTTGAAATAATAATGCATGAATCATATAAGCAGGATATTGCATAAATTCAAACTATATGATATGCATCCTAGTCTAAGCAGGAAATTAATTCTCTTATTCCAAAATTTACATTATTACATCACTAAATAAAGGAAGTAAAAGAAATTTGCAGACTTCAGCTCCTTCTTTTGATTGTTCCTGCCAAACTTGAAATAGGGTTAGCTCAACTATGTGGGTTTTTCCAAGATTTTCCAATAATATTATGAAATTATTGGATTTAATTGGATATAAACCCTATTCTCATGCTTCCTTGATATTTGAAATGATGTAAATGCAGGAAATTCAGTATAAAATAGTTTGAAATTCGGAATGGTGGTCAAAATGACCAAAATACCCCTAATTATAAAGTTATACCTTTAAAATCAGGGTTTATTGAAGGAAAACTTGGTGAAATTGAGATTTTGAAGTTCAAATTGAATCAAATGATGATGAAATGCAGTATGACATGCTGCTAAGCACATTAGGACTGTAAAATCAGAATTTGGCATTTTGCAATTTATCCAAAATAATGAATTTCGCTTGTTTTTCACTTGGATCCGGGTCCTGCGGGACCCTGTTTTGGTATTATGGCTAATCCGAACCTCAAATGGATTCCAAATTGCACCAAATTCGGTATGAAGCATCTACTTACTCTGATAAACAACCTGGAATGCTAAAAATCACAAAATGATATGATTTAAATGCTAAAATTCAAAGAAAGTCCTAAAATGGTGGATTTTGCCTATGGATCCGAACCAAATGCAATGCCTAATATGATAATGCAAGATTTACACCATGGAAACCTCTGATATTTTGCATACTGCTAAAAGACCCGAAATGGAACATTTTTGGTTTTTACAGTCTCAGGATTTGAGCCATGGTGAGTTCGACAACAGGGGTTTAGTTCTGACAGAGGTAAAAATCACCCTAATCTGATGTAAAATGCCAAAAAAATATAAAACGGCCATGGAAATTTATGAAATTAATCAGAACTACGCACTACACCTACATAAACAACTTTTATGTTTATGACTTCGGCATTTGATCAACGAAAACCCAGATAAAAATATAACTATTCCTGCCTAAACTAACAGAATAGACAAATGTAGCAAAACAGGAGACTGACAAAAAAAAATCCGAAGCAGGTATCAACACTGTTCTAAAAATCACAGGCTTTCAGATGCAAACAGAGGACATTTCGGACACAACTTTCACTTTTTACAGTTTTGGATTTGGAGCAACACACAAAGAGAAACCATAGCCCTAAGTCGATCCAAGATCTCATAGGCCCAAATTAGGCTCTGACACGTGTCCCAAAATTTAGGATTTTTTCAGACATTAAAAAAAATCAGAAAAATTTTAGAAAATCATATTAAAAACTAGATATTCGCCCGAGTTCAGAACATCTTTAGGATAGAAAATCGGATCTCCCATGAGGTATATCTCAATTTTACAAGTCGGCAAATGATTTTCAAAACGCATCCCGGGTAACAAAACCCGACTTGCCATTTTGAATGTTTACCGTAGTAAACAAATTCAAATGCCTCCGAATTTTTGGCAAAATTTTAGGGACACCTGAGGGCGCATTTCGTGATTTTTTTGGGGATTTTTAATAAAAAACAAATGCATGAAATGACGTGTGGACTGACTGACAAAAATAGAGACCTACTGAAAATGAGCAGAGTTGAAATAAATGCTAAACTAATCCTAATTAATTCATGAAATGTGCTAAATGAATGAAATAAAATGCAAATTAAACCTAGCCAACTACATGAATGTTAAAAATCATCAAGAAAGCATAATTAAATGTTTTATATATGTTGTTTTATGAGAATAGCTCAATCCATCTTTCGGATGAGCTCTTTCTTCAAACGACTCCTGAATCGGATTATGGAATTACATCAAGGGGAAAAGAAGTGCACCTTGCTTCGTTACGCAGCGTAGAAGCTCTTGAAAGGGGCGGCTATCACGAGCTTCCTTCGTCCTTCACTCCGGGCTTCGGATGGTTCACCCAAAATCGACCTATGCTTGAATCGAATTGGCCACTGCACGAACTTTACCCCACCTTCTCCAATGAGCCAAAGGGGGCACGATTTCCAAAGTTCAGAATCAGATTTTAGGAAGGCTAGGTCGGATTTTCAAGTTCACAAAAATGGTTTCCAAAGATCCCCCTCTCCTGGGCGTGGAGCCATGTTTTTATAGATTTTCTGAAAAATTTTGAATTTCAAACAGGCTCAATCTGAGCCCTCCATGTGGCGCCATCTCAGGGGGTGCTATCTGGGGGTTTGAAATTCGAATTTGGCTTTTTCAGGGAGCCCTCAGGTGGCGCCACCTCATGAGGCTATTTTGATTTTTGAGAAAAATAAAAAAAATGGAAATTTTGTGGGTGAGACACCTCAGCAGGGGAATTTGGAATTTTTTCAAAAGCTTGCTTGATTCTCTCTGCAGGGAACTCCCAGATGGCGCCACCTCAGAGGGTGCTCTCTTGGAATTTGAAATTCAAACTCTCCTTTTGTAGGGAGTCCTCAGGTGGCGCCACCTCATGGTGGGCTACTTTTATAAAAAATAAAATAAAAATCAAAATGGAGCCAAGTGGAGTCATGGAATTGCGCCACCTCAAAAGGTGTTCTGAGGTGTAAAGTTGGAACAGTAGGGGCATGCCATGTGGCGCCACCTCTGGGGAGTTCAAATGTTTGAAATTTTGCTTTTTCTGCAGGAAAGGAGGGGCTGACATATGGCATTTCCTCAGAATGGCTCCTACGATGCCATGTGGCAGGAGAACATGAAGGGAGGAAGCAAAATGCGCCACCTCATAGGGGGTTTTTTCTACCTTTTCTGATGCAGAGAGGTCTGGACATGTGGCAGACAAGTGTCAGTTGTCTGGAGAGGCCTTCTCAAATGGCGCCACCTCAGAGGAGAATTTGAATTTCAAATGGAGGTTGGCCCTGGAGGAATGGAGGATGGACATGTGGCGCCACCTCAGGGTGGCTCCTACAATGCCATGTGGCAAGAGGGAGGAAAAGGAGGGAAAGGACATGTGGCGCCCTCATAGGCCATCTGAAAAAAAATCAGAGCTCAGGATTTGCGCCACCTAGGCTTTGTTTGAATTTTGAATGGTTTGCTTTTTCTGAAGAAAGCCAGGAGTGACATGTGTCTCCTACTTTTCTGAGAAAAGTAGGGAGAAGACATGTGTCCTCTACTTTTTCTGAAGGAGTTAGAAGGAGACATGTGTCACCTGCTTTTTCTGAAAGAAGCAGAGAATGACACGTGGTAGAGGGGAGAGAAGGAGGGCCAAGCCATGTGGCGCCATCTCAGACAACATGAAAAAGGTAGAAGTTCAGGATCTGCGCCACCTATGAGGAGATTTGAATGTTTGAATTCTAGTTTTTCTGGAGAGAGCAGGAAATGACACGTGGCATTTGCTTTTTCTGAGGAAATGAGAGCTTGACATGTGTCCTCTGCAGGAGACACACTCCAAATGGCGCCACCTCAGAGGAGACAAGCCTACCTTTTCTGGAGGAATCTAGGAGTGACACATGTCTCCTACTTTTCTGAGAAAAGTAGGGAGAGACATGTGTCAGGTTACTTTTCTAGAAGGAGGGAGAGGTTGACACGTGTCCCCTGCAGGAGACACACTTCAAGTGGCGCCACCTCAGAGGAGACAAGCTCCACTTTTTCTAGATAGGACAACCTATGACACTTGGAATCTCCTGGTAATCTTGGAATGACACATGGCGCATAATAGGATACTAACACATGGCAGATACCTGGGATGACATGTGGCGGCTTCTTAAGGTAGCCCTACACTGACACTTGGCATGGAAATGGGAGGAGAGAGAAATGACAAGTGGCACCAATCCAGGGGACAAGGCTCCTATATTTTTGGGTTTTTCAAAATTCAAATTTTCAAAAGAAAAGCTTGTGTGACACCACCTCAGTGTGGGTCCCACATTGCTTCTTTACTGAAATAAGGATAAAACAACTTCTTTTTGGAATTTTCATAAAATCTGGACTGATTGGTAAAACAGGAATTTTTGGAGAGAGTTGGCTCCTGTAGGGCAATTTTGTAAAAGGAAGATATTTGAAATAGTCAAAAGGGCAAAATCTAAGGTGAAGTGGCTGAAATCCATATTGAAAACTATCCAGATCGTTTTTCTGAGAAAATATTTTGAAATTCAGAGTCCTGGGGGTAAAATAGGAAGAATTGATAATTTTGAAGACCCAGGGTTTTGAAATCAATTTTGAAAAGAGTTGAAATTCTAATCTGGATTGAAAATTTTGAAATCAAGAGTTCTGGACCTCGAAATGACATGTTGTGCAGTGCAGTGATTTGAAATGCTCATCCAATGATATGCAATGTCATGTCTTATGAAATGCAATCTTGAACCAAGACTTGGAGCTGTCTGTCTCCTCTCAGGAATAAATTTTGAACATCTGAGATAAAAAATAAAGAAATTGAGAGTTGCAGATGAAATTTAGACTTTTGCAAGGTCAGGGCTCAAAAAATGACCATTTTGCCCTCCGACGATTTCAGAGGTTGAATGATGATGTTTGGTGGAGATGTAGGGGAGGTGAGTGAAAATTTGGGGTGTTTACAGAAGGAGAGGTGGAGAAGCTGTTGTGGATGTTGCAGCAATGGTGAGGAGCTGCTACAAGAAGGATGGCTGTTGTGGCTGCAACATCCAAGAGAGGAGAGAGCTCAAGGGAGAGAGAGAGAGAGAAAGAGAGAGACGTGAATTGAGCTTGGGAGGCCAGCCGTTCTTTTTTTCCTTTTGTTTTTGATTGGTAACTTAGGAAAGATGATATCTTTCCCTAAGTTACCATTGATTAATGAAGAAGGCTGTGTAACGCCCAAGGCTACAGTCGTATGGGTTTGGAGGAAGAAAGGAGTAAGGAAGGGAAGAAGGAAAAGGAAAAGAAAAGAAGAGGGGAGAAAGAAAAGGAAAGAAAGGGAGGAAAAACAGAGGGAAAGAGGAAGAGAAGGGGGCTGAAAAGGGGTATACGTGAGTGGAGGGAGAGGAAAGAAAGGAGGAAAGAAAGAAAGAAAGAAAAAGAAAGAAAAAGAAAAAGAAAAAAGAAAGAAAAGAAATAAAGAAGAAAAGAAAAGAAAATAAAAATAAAAATATAAAAAAAAGAAAATGGAGGAAGAAAGAAAGGAAATGGGCTGGAGGTTTGGGTGACCCCCTTGTGGGTCCCACCTTAGGAAGAATAAAATAATTAAAATAAATTAAAATAAATAAAATAAAACAAACAAAATACATAAATAAATAAATAAATAAAGAAAAAGATAATTTTTTTTCTTATAAATTAAAACAAGAAAATGCAAATGGATGGGCCATCTTAGAGCGGGTCCAAATTCCACTTTTGAAATTCATATTGACAATTAAAGGGGTAAAATAGTTTTTTCAAAAAAATTCCAGACGAAACGAGCTATTTTTGGCAGTTTTTGAAACGAGCTCGAATTTTGAAGTTCAATACCCCGTTGCAAAGCAAATCCAATGTAGAATTTAAAAATGTAATTTTGAAAGAAATCCAGATTGTTTTTCTTGAGAAAATGCTTCCAAATCTATTTTCAGACAAAACGAGCTATTTTTGGCAGTTTTTGAAACGAGCTCGGATTTTGAAGTTCAATACCCCGTTGCAAAGCAAATCCAGTATAGAATTTGAAAATTTGATTTTGAAAGAAATCCAGATTGTTTTTCTCGAGAAAATATTTCCAAACGAAATGAGCTATTTTTGGCAGTTTTTGAAATGAGCTTGAATTTTGAAGTTTAATAGCTCGTTGCAAAGCAAATCCAGTATAGAATTTGAAAATTTAACTTTGAAAGAAATCCATATTGTTTTTCTCGAGAAAATATTTCTAAATTTAGAATCTTGGGGGTAAAAATGTCAATTTTGAAAACCCAGGGTTTGAAATTGATTTCTAAAAACTTTTAAAACTCAATCTGGATTGAAATTTATAAAACTGGAGTTCTGGACTTCGAAAATGGAATGAAATGTGATGAAATGTTATGAAATGCTGAGAAATGATATGAAATGATGAGAAATGACATGAAATGCTATGCGAAATGCTAACCCTGAATGAAGAATTTTGGATGTTAGACCCCAATTGACACTTGTACCAGTTCAAAAAGTGTTAAAATTGACAAAATTTGCAAAAATGGTTGAAGAAATGATTTTCGAGCTCTGCCAAGCTAGAGTAACACTGAAAATTAGGGTTTGAGCTGGATTCAACTGAAATGAACTGGATTGAGCTGGGTTTTAGAGTTTCAGAACTCAAATGAACTCACCAGACACTGACTCAACTGACCTTTCCAACTGAATTTTCAAGAAAAGCTGCCATTTTTAGAGAAATGGTATGGAATGGTCATTGGAATGAAGTGAATTACGAACCTGAACTGGGTTTGAGCTGAAACAAAGGTCAGTAATACTGAGGTGAACTAAAATCAAAGCTTGAACACTAGCTCAATTGGCTGAACTCGACTCAATTTCAGTTGAAAGAGCTGAAATGGACTAAAATGGGCTCCTGGACACTTGGAAATGGATATTTACTAGATCCTACTAAAAATAGGGGAGGGTTTAGTTTGCACACCTAAACTTTTCATGTCGTTGTACTTGCATTTTTTTATGTCAACTCATTAAAATTAGGCTTTTAGGGAATGAGTTTGAACTTATATGACTGCTTTGCAACATCTAACGTTTTTAGAGAATTTTTAAGCCCCACGAAAAACTTTTTCTAACACGGATCTAGAAAACCATGGTTACTTATGTGGATTTCAAAGAAATGATTATAGATGCATGTTAGAGTTTATTTTGAATCACAAGTATGGATATGCACAGTTTTATTTTTATTTTTTTGAAAAACTAAGCAAATGAACAATATTGCATTTAAGAGCTCAAAAAGTGAAACGAGCATACGTTTAGTTGTTTGATATCTTCGTACTCCCTAGTAGCTGGGTTTAGACACAAGTTGAAGTGTTTGAGTTCCATGTTGAAAAGGATAACGAAGGAAGTCAATTCTTTGTCTACGTTGATATCTGTGGCCTATTTTGTTCAAGCAAGTAGAGCCTGAGGGGTGTTTACACCTGGTGCCCTAAAGCCATCTGGTTTGGGAGCCATCGGTCTGAAAGCCCGTAACGTGGACATTATAGAGAGCCTAATAGATATTGACATTGCACATGACAGAGAAGTAGACTATACGTAAACTATAAAAAAAAATTGAAGGTCTAGTGACTCGAGCAATTAAGTCTGAGGGATACTTTTTATCTAGTGCCCTAAGGTCGTCTGGCATGGGAGTCACTGACCCAAAGCTCGTTACACGGGTCACAAAAACTGGAAATTGGGTATAGTGCTGAGAGAAAAAATTTGAAAAATGTGGAAAATTGAAAATCAAGAAAGAGAAAAGAGTGTAAAAGAGAAAAGTTCATTGCTTAAAAGCAAATATTGAGAAAACTTGTGCAGAACACATACGAGTGAGGATAAGTAAATAATGATATGTATGTATTTGAATTTCTGAGGATGAAACATAAATGATTATGCTATTTAGAAAAGTGAAGGAAAAGATTTTATTCTGTGGTGGCAAGTAGAAGACTCTAATCATGTTTTGATGATGCAATAACATGAAATATTTGTGAAAACGAACTCCGTAACTGCCTAATGCTTTGTGTTTTAAAATTCTTATGCATACTTGACACAGATGTTTGTGGGTAGCATCACTGCAAACCCTCACGAGACCTTACTCGTCCACTGGGGTAACTGAGGGGTTGAAAGGGCTTGTTGCATATGCTAAATGCAACCGTGATTCCTACGAAAGTGAGTTAGGTTTTTATTGTGTCTAGTTTAGTATCTCTGCTTTTGCTTCAGTTGCTCGAGGACTAGCAACCGATAAGCATGGGGGTATTTGATCATGCATAATATTTGCATTTTATTAATCATTATTTATGCATGATTTGTGTTAAAATCGCTCTAAAAACCCATTTTTATTGTTAGTTCTGAGAAATCGCATTGAATTAAATCTTATTAGAAAATCAAGTTTTCAAAGCGTTCCCTACGATTTTAGTATTTTTATTAGATATAGATTTTCTTAATGGTAGATTAGTTAGCTTATGTCTGTATTAGCTAGTTTATAATTTTTAATTAGTTTAGGAAGTTTTCTGTTTAGACAATAAAACAAGTTTTACTAAAGTGGGTCTTTTTGAAAATTATTGAAAATATTGGACTTGTGTTGAAAATTTTGCTTTAACCTAATATTATATTATAAATAAGATACTAAAGCTCAAGAGGAGGTGTTTTTCCCTGGTTGGAGTTCACGCCTCTCTCTCTCTACCCCCTATTCTTGCCCTCTCCTCTTCCTTTCCTCTCCTTCTCTCTACATCGGTTCCTCTTCTTTTTCTTGTTTCTCTTTTCTTTTTTTATTTTCTTCTTCTTGCCTTTACCATCGTTGGTCCTTCTTTCTTCTTCATTGGGAGGCGTCACACAAGTGGAAAAGCCGTATCTCTTCTCAACCAGTCCGTCGGATGCGCTTAGTGAGTGATCTTCTACTTCTTCTCATTTTTTTTACATGTTTCAACGTACTGCCCATCGTTTCATGTCTTCTTTATGAAAAAATATACATATATGTCGAGTTCTTCCTTAAGAAGTTTTGTTAATCCTAGGGTTAATGTGTTTTTGTGATAAGTGGGTCTGTCGTTTGGGTTGCCTTTACCATTCGGTTTTGATATTGTTTTCATTACATCCCGATCTCAGCATGTCATAGTTTGTCAATGAGTTGTGTTTTTGTTTTTCTTTAACGTGTTTAGTCTTGATGTTGTTTTTAGCATGTGTTTGATTGATCTGCATTCTGTTTTTGTTTTGTGGTGTTTATGTTAGTTAGTCTTAACGTGTATAAGCCCATGTGTTCGATTGATTTGCATAGTCTAATTTTTTTGTTGCTATAGATTCAAAACCGCAAGATTAGTTCTGTTAGTATTCATTTTCACCATTAAATAAAGTCATTCATCATTAGTAGGTTAGTGTTTTGCATTAGCGTGAGTGCTGGCTTGAGCATCACCGTTTTCTTGATGTTGGGTATAGTTCTGATGCTATATTTTTTATTTAATATCATTCAGCATCTATCCAACAGCCAGCATGATTGACGCTGACTGTTCACAGTTTAATTCACAATAGGCGTCAAGGAGTCAGGGTCTTGCATATGTTTAATTCTTAGTATTTTGTTTTACCGTGTTAGCATGTTTAATGTTCTTTTGATTGAGTGTTTGATTTAGTATTATAGTGTGTGATGGATAGATTAATATAACCTGTGAGTCAACCCTTGCAATATTAGTTTAGTTAACTAAATGAGTGGCTGCAATACATGTTCATTCTGTTAGTTATTTGATACAGTAGTGGTTACATTAGTTGCATTAGTTGAGTACATTAGCGAGTATCTTAATTAATTATTTCATGAGTTCATGTCTACGTAGTTGAATTGCTTGTTTCTTTGTTACGTTTCATACTAATGGGTAATTGTCAGTTTGTCTTTATGTGCATTTCGGTGATTTTTCATCATATTTTTTCTTTCATTTTCTCGTAGATTTTCTGTTTCTGTTGTGTGTCTGTTATCATCGCAAAATTTTTTTCCACCCTTGCGAGAGAGAAACGAATTTGCGTGAGTCAAACTCGACCAAAGTTTTGAAATTGGTTTTGAAAATTACTCGCCTCCGTTTTTAAAATTCGCGGGAAAATTCCGTGGAATGGGATCCGCCTGTCGGTACGAGGTTCAACCATTCCTGGCACCTTTACCAGGGGTAATTGAACCAAGGATCGATTATGTGCTTTAACTTGACTCAAATATCTAAATTATGCTCTCTTTTTCCTAGAATGCACAAAGAATCAGGCTAGTGCTATGAAATTATGAAAAGATGCAAGTTTGATAAAATATGATGTTTGCTTTTGAAATTTGAAATGCATTTAGAAAAGGACTGGAAAATGCTTGAAAATGGAATTCCTGGGAAAATCATTGAATTTTATTGGAAATAAGAAATTTGCATTAGAAAGTGATTTCTCAAGAAAATTTGAACTTTAGAAAATCGATTTTGAAATTTGGAATTGCTTTTCTGAGAAAATGGATTTGAGAATTCTGAGAAAATCTAAGAAATTTATTGGAAAATGACTTTTGAAATGGAAAATGAATTCTCAGGAAAATTGGAAAATATGAGAAAATCGATTTCTGAAAACTTGGGATTTTGAATTTTCAAAATTTGAAAACATAGGAAAATCTTGATTTGAACTTGGGAAATGCTTTGAAATGTCATTTGAAAACTAAGGATTTTGAGAAAATCAGATCCTGAGAAAGACTTGGAAATTCTTGAGAAAACTGATTTTTTTTTTAAATTGAAATTGGAAAATGAATTTGAAAACAATGCAATTTGAATAATATGAATGAATGAATATGAATTTGAAAAGGGAATTTCATTGATGAATTGAGAAATCCTTTTAAAACTTTGAAAAATGCAGTGCATTTTGAAGTTAGCCTAAGAGTGTAGGCTGAATGTGGCTGATATAAAGATCATAAATCTTGGTTTTCTTCATATTCTGACTATGGCCATAAATATGAATCCCACCGAGTTTATAAACTCCATAAAAGCTAGTGCACGTGCCATTCGTGTAAAGCATAGTGAATTTGAAATAATGTGCATGAATCATACATCACATATTGAAATATGCATAAATTAAACTATATGCAATGCAACCCTATTCTAAGCAGAAAAGTAACTCTTATTCCAAATTATTACATTTGAGGTTACATTGAATTGAAATAAAAAAAAATAAAAGCTAAGTCTTCTTCTTGAATGTTTCTGCAAAACTAGAAAACAATGTTAGCACAAAAATGTAGGTTTTTCTGAATTTATCCGAAAATATGGGAAATTATCGGATATTATTCAAATATAAACCCAAATTCATACCCTATTTGATATAAACATGATAAATAATGAATAAATTTTGAAAATAAACTTGAAAATTCGAAATTGAGGTCAAAATGACCAAAATACCTTTGATGACCTTGAAATCAGGGTTTTTTCTATAAGAAATTTTATAAATTTTGGAATTTTGAAAATCAAATGAAATAAATCAAATATAACATGATAAAATATGATGATATGCATGAAATTTTGGAGAATTAGAAATTAAAATTTCGAAATTTAGGTCAAAATGACCAAAATACCCCTGATAACAAGACTATGGCCTTGAAACCAGGGTTTTCTGAAATAAATTTTGCAAAATTGAAAAATATGAAATGAAAAGGAGATTGAAATTAACCCTAATATGATTCTACATGCTTATGTGCATGATAAAAACCCTAAAATGAAGAAAATATCATAAAATATCAAATTTAACCTGATTTTCGCTTCTGAACTTAAAGATAAACTAACACATGGAGAAAATGAGCTTGGAATTAAACCAAATTTGGCATGGAAACCTAAAATAACACTAAAAACAGAATGGATCTCGAAAATCTAATTTTTTTGTTTTTTTAAATATGAAAATACAAATAAAAACCCTAAATTTTGTGATTTTTGCCTAAAATGTTGATTCTAAAGGAAATTTAGGATATCAAAATTCCATAAAAATTTCCCATATTTTATGGGGTGACAGAGGACAGTAAGGCAAGGATTTTTCCCTTTTACACTTTCTGGTTTTGACCAATGGTCGGAGCTGTGTCACTCCGGCAAGTCGGATCAGAATCCGACGACTCTAGGATTTAGGGGAAACAGACAGGTTTCGGTAGAAAACATGGGAAAAATAGAATAAAGATAGGAAAAAGGCTGAAATTGTGGGAAAATGTTTCTGACAAACAGAGGAAGATTTGATATTTTGACACCATTTGGATTCGGATTATGGTTTGGAAAAGGCCATACTGTTATCAGAGATCTAAATCTTTGGAATTTCTGGACATTGGAATCTGTTAGACAGAAAGGGAAAATCAAGGAAAAATAATGAAACAGATCTAAAAACTCCCAAATTTTGGGAAATGACAGGAAATTATGTTAGGAACAACTTTTGTGTTGAAAGATTTCGCATAAGGGCTACAGATTGTATGGACTCAGTGAATTAGAGTATGTCTATACCCTGATAAAAGAAAATCGATATTTTCCCAGGGGTCTGAGAAATCCGATTTTTTACAGAGGTCAGAACTAATTGGAAAAACCTCAAAATTTCCAGATCATTAGTAGATTTAATCATGAATCCACTGTGATTTTTAAAGAATGATTCAAATCCCACAAAAGGGTGAATCCGAAGGTTTTTGTCTGCTAAAGCAGGAATTGAAATTTTTGGATGACAGAAAACCCGATTTAGGGTTTGATCAGTTTAGAAAGGTTCCAAAATCCAAATTGAATCAAATTTTCGGCAATAAAACAAAGACATATAATACTACTTGATCTAAAATTTACAGAATTTATTGGTGCAGAAATTCTCATAAAATAATGCATGGATTTTACACAAAATTGAAATTCTTATGGATTCTAAATCAACTATTAATAGAACTATATGAAATGAACAAAATACATAATGGAATTTAACTAAATGCAAATTTTAAATCTAAAATTGTATGAAACATGGAAATAAAATCAAAACCATCATGAAGGGTATATGACCTATTTTGATGTTGGCTCTCAAAACGAGAGAATCAATCCCATAGATAGACGAATCTCATCGTTTACTTAGCCTAAATACGTGAGATGAAACTACTATCATATTTTTTTTTTAATTTAAGAACTATATATATATATATAAAAAAAACATTCATACTACTGCCAATTCAATCTTCGACTTGACGTTATAGCATCCATAAAAATAAATAAGACTTGGATTTACCTTTGTACTGGTGGGAACGATGGTAATGAACCGGTTGAGGATGAGGTTTCGAGGCCCGAAAGGGTGGTTGGAGATAATGGTATGGATGTGGACTGATTGCACTTGATGGGGTTGTAGATGATAACCAGTTGCAAAGGAGAGGAAGCAAAAGGCTGGGCGCCAATGAGGCCTTTGATGCTGCCAACATGGAAGGGTGCTGTTGGACTCAAGGTTGGATGGTTTGGAGATTGCTGTCGTGATGAAGGATGAAGGATGAAGGTGGAAGAGCTGCAGCGGCTGCTTCAAGATCACTGCTACTATGCTGAACCAGTGGTGGAGAAGAGGCTGACGGTGGCTGGTTGCACTGCTGTGTGGCTGGGCAGGGCGTCCAAGGAGGCTGTCTTGCTGTAAAGAGGCGTGGCAATGGCTGCTACAAAGGAAGGAGTTGCTCCCTGATGAAGGGCTGCTGCTGGAGGTGGCTGTGTTGTTGTCAAAGTGTGGTTGACACAGGTGGCTGGAGAAGGCTGCTGCTGTGGAGAGCTTGAAGTTTGAAGGTGCTGCAACGATGGAAGTTGGAGCTAATGATGATAGTATGTTGCTGCTGCCTTGATTAGGGAGGAGCTTGCTGGAACTTGAAGATGAAGCTACTGTGCTGTGGTGAAAGATGGGCTACATCAAGTGTAGGTGGTGCTGTCAAGGAAGGAGAGGTGGAGAAGCTGCTGTGGATGTTGCAGCAATGGTGAGGAGCTGCTACAAGGAGGATGGCTGTTGTGGCTGCAACAGCCAAGAGAGAAGGAGAGAGCTCAAGGGAGAGAGAAAGAGAGAGACGTGAATTGAGCTTGGGAGGCCAGCCGTTCTTTTTTTCCTTTTGTTTTTGATTGGTAACTTAGGAAAGATGATATCTTTCCCTAAGTTACCATTGATTAATGAAGAAGGCTGTGTAACGCCCAAGGCTACAGCCGTATGGCTTTGGAGGAAGAAAGGAGTAAGGAAGGGAAGAAGGAAAAGGAAAAGAAAAGAAGAGGTGAGAAAGAAAAGGAAAGAAAGGGAGGAAAAGGAGAGAGAAAGAGGAAGAGAAGGGGGCTGAAAAGGGGTATACGTGAGTGGAGGGAGAGGAAAGAAAGGAGGAAAGAAAGGAAGAAAGAAAAGAAATAAAGAAGAAAAGAAAAGAAAATAAAAATAAAAATAAAAATATAAAAAAAAGAAAATGGAGGAAGAAAGAAAGTGAATGGGCTAGAGGTTTGGGTGACCCCCTTGTGGGTCCCACCTTAGGAAGAATAAAATAATTAAAAAAAATTAAAATAAATAAAATAAAACAAACAAAAAAAATAAATAAATAAATAAAGAAAAAGATAAAAAAAAATTTCTTATAAATTAAAACAAGAAAATGCAAATGGATGGGCCATCTCAGAGCGGGTCCAAATTCCACTTTTGAAATTCATATTGACAATTAAAGGGGTAAAATAGTCTTTTCAAAAAAATTCCAGACGAAACGAGCTATTTTTGGCAGTTTTTGAAACGAGCTCGAATTTTGAAGTTCAATACCCCGTTGCAAAGCAAATCCAATGTAGAATTTAAAAATGTAATTTTGAAAGAAATCCAGATTGTTTTTCTTGAGAAAATGCTTCCAAATCTATTTTCAGACAAAACGAGCTATTTTTGGCAGTTTTTGAAACGAGCTCGGATTTTGAAGTTCAATACCCCGTTGCAAAGCAAATCCAGTATAGAATTTGAAAATTTGATTTTGAAAGAAATCCAGATTGTTTTTCTCGAGAAAATATTTCCAAACGAAATGAGCTATTTTTGGCAGTTTTTGAAATGAGCTTCAATTTTGAAGTTTAATAGCTCGTTGCAAAGCAAATCCAGTATAGAATTTGAAAATTTAACTTTGAAAGAAATCCATATTGTTTTTCTCGAGAAAATATTTCTAAATTTAGAATCTTGGGGGTAAAAATGTCAATTTTGAAAACCCAGGGTTTGAAATTGATTTCTGAAAACTTTTAAAACTCAATCTGGATTGAAATTTATAAAACTGGAGTTCTGGACTTCGAAAATGGAATGAAATGTGATGAAATGTTATGAAATGCTGAGAAATGATATGAAATGATGAGAAATGACATGAAATGCTATTCGAAATGCTAACCCTGAATGAAGAATTTTGGATGTTAGACCCCGATTGACACTTGTACCAGTTCAAAAAGTGTTAAAATTGACAAAATTTGCAAAAATGGTTGAAGAAATGATTTTCGAGCTCTGCCAAGCTAGAGTAACACTGAAAATTAGGGTTTGAGCTGGATTCAACTGAAATGAACTGGATTGAGTTGGGTTTTAGAGTTTCAGAACTCAAATGAACTCACCAGACACTGACTCAACTGACCTTTCCAACTGAATTTTCAAGAAAAGCTGTCATTTTTAGAGAAATGGTATGGAATGGTCATTGGAATGAAGTGAATTACGAACCTGAACTGGGTTTGAGCTGAAACAAAGGTCAGTAATACTGAGGTGAACTAAAATCAAAGCTTGAACACTAGCTCAATTGGCTGAACTCGACTCAATTTCAGTTGAAAGAGCTGAAATGGACTAAAATGGGCTCCTGGACACTTGGAAATGGATATTTACTAGATCCTACTAAAAATAGTGGAGGGTTTAGTTTGCACACCTAAACTTTTCATGTCGTTGTACTTGCATTTTTTTATGTCAACTCATTAAAATTAGGCTTTTAGGGAATGAGTTTGAACTTATATGACTGCTTTGCAACATCTAACGTTTTTAGAGAATTTTTAAGCCCCACGAAAAACTTTTTCTAACACGAATCTAGAAAACCATGGTTACTTATGTGGATTTCAAAGAAATGATTATAGATGCATGTTAGAGTTTATTTTGAATCACAAGTATGGATATGCACAGTTTATTTTTATTTTTTTTAAAAACTAAGCAAATGAACAATATTGCATTTAAGAGCTCAAAAAGTGAAACGAGCATACGTTTAGTTGTTTGATATCTTCGTACTCCCTAGTAGCTGGGTTTAGACACAAGTTGAAGTGTTTGAGTTCCATGTTGAAAAGGATAACGAAGGAAGTCAATTCTTTGTCTACGTTGATATCTGTGGCCTATTTTGTTCGAGCAAGTAGAGCCTGAGGGGTGTTTACACCTGGTGCCCTAAAGCCATCTGGTTTGGGAGCCATCGGTCTGAAAGCCCGTAACATGGACATTATAGAGAGCCTAATAGATATTGACATTGCACATGACAGAGAAGTAGACTATACGTAAACTATAAAAAAAAATTGAAGGTCTAGTGACTCGAGCAATTAAGTCTGAGGGATACTTTTTATCTAGTGCCCTAAGGTCGTCTGGCATGGGAGTCACTGACCCAAAGCTCGTTACACGGGTCACAAAAACTGGAAATTGGGTATAGTGCTGAGAGAAAAAATTTGAAAAATGTGGAAAATTGAAAATCAAGAAAGAGAAAAGAGTGTAAAAGAGAAAAGTTCATTGCTTAAAAGCAAATATTGAGAAAACTTGTGCAGAACACATACGAGTGAGGATAAGTAAATAATGATATGTATGTATTTGAATTTCTGAGGATGAAACATAAATGATTATGCTATTTAGAAAAGTGAAGGAAAAGATTTTATTCTGTGGTGGCAAGTAGAAGACTCTAATCATGTTTTGATGATGCAATAACATGAAATATTTGTGAAAACGAACTCCTTAACTGCCTAATGCTTTGTGTTTTAAAATTCTTATGCATACTTGACACAGATGTTTGTGGGTAGCATCACTGCAAACCCTAACGAGACCTTACTCGTCCACTATGGTAACTCAGGGGTTGAAAGGGCTTGTTGCATATGCTAAATACAACCGTGATTCCTACGAAAGTGAGTTAGGTTTTTATTGTGTCTAGTTTAGTATCTTTGCTTTTGCTTCAGTTGCTCGAGGACTAGCAACCGATAAGCATGGGGGTATTTGATCATGCATAATATTTGCATTTTATTAATCATTATTTATGCATGATTTGTGTTAAAATCGCTCTAAAAACCCATTTTTATTGTTAGTTCTGAGAAATCGCATTGAATTAAATCTTATTAGAAAATCAAGTTTTCAAAGTGTTCCCTACGATTTTAGTATTTTTATTAGATATAGATTTTCTTAATGGTAGATTAGTTAGCTTATGTTTGTATTAGCTAGTTTTTAATTTTTAATTAGTTTAGGAAGTTTTCTGTTTAGACAATAAAACAAGTTTTACTAAAGTGGGTCTTTTTGAAAATTATTGAAAATATTGGACTTGTGTTGAAAATTTTGCTTTAACCTAATATTATATTATAAATAAGATACTAAAGCTCAAGAGGAGGCGTTTTTCCCTGGTTGGAGTTCACGCCTCTCTCTCTCTACCCCCAATTCTAGCCCTCTCCTCTTCCTTTCCTCTCCTTCTCTCTACATCGGTTCCTCTTCTTTTTCTTGTTTCTCTTTTCTTTTTTTATTTTCTTCTTCTTGCCTTTACCATCGTTGGTCCTTCTTTCTTCTTCATTGGGAGGCGTCACACAAGTGGAAAAGCCGTATCTCTTCTCAACCAGTCCGTCGGACGCGCTTAGTGAGTGATCTTCTTCTTCTTCTCATTTTTTTTACATGTTTCAACGTACTGCCCATCGTTTCATGTCTTCTTTATGAAAAAATATACATATATGTCGAGTTCTTCCTTAAGAAGTGTTGTTAATCCTAGGGTTAATGTGTTTTTGTGATAAGTGGGTCTGTCGTTTGGGTTGCCTTCACCATTCGGTTTTGATATTGTTTTCATTACATCCCGATCTCAGCATGTCATAGTTTGTCAATGAGTTGTGTTTTTGTTTTTCTTTAACGTGTTTAGTCTTGATGTTGTTTTTAGCCTGCGTTTGATTGATCTGCATTCTGTTTTTGTTTTGCGGTGTTTATGTTAGTTAGTCTTAACGTCTATAAGCCCATGTGTTCGATTGATTTGCATAGTCTAATTTTTTTGTTGCTGTAGATTCAAAACCGCAAGATTAGTTCTGTTAGTATTCATTTTCACCATTAAATACAGTCATTCATCATTAGTAGGTTAGTGTTTTGCATTAGCGTGAGTGCTGGCCTGAGCATCACCGTTTTCTTGATGTTGGGTATAGTTCTGATGCTATATTTTTTATTTAATATCATTCAGCATCTATCCAACAGCCAGCATGATTGACGCTGACTGTTCACAGTTTAATTCACAATAGGCGTCAAGGAGTCAGGGTCTTGCATATGTTTAATTCTTAGTATTTTGTTTTACCGTGTTAGCATGTTTAATGTTCTTTTGATTGAGTGTTTGATTTAGTATTATAGTGTGTGATGGATAGATTAATATAACCTGTGAGTCAACCCTTGCAATATTAGTTTAGTTAACTAAATGAGTGGCTGCAATACATGTTCATTCTGTTAGTTATTTGATACAGTAGTGGTTACATTAGTTGCATTAGTTGAGTACATTAGCGAGTATCTTAATTAATTATTTCATGAGTTCATGTCTACGTAGTTGAATTGCTTGGTTCTTTGTTACGTTTCATACTAATGGGTAATTGTCAGTTTGTCTTTATGTGCATTTCGGTGATTTTTCATCATCTTTTTCTTTCATTTTCTTGTAGATTTTCTGTTTCTGTTGTGTGTCTGTTATCATCGCAAAATTTTTTCCCACCCTTGCGAGAGAGAAACGAATTTGCGTGAGTCAAACTCGACCAAAGTTTTGAAATTGGTTTTGAAAATTACTCGCCTCCGTTTTTAAAATTCGTGGGAAAATTCCGTGGAATGGGATCTGTCTGTCGGTACGAGGTTCAACCATTCCTGGCACCTTTAACAGGGGTAATTGAACCAAGGATCGATTATGTGCTTTAACTTGACTCAAATATCTAAATTATGCTCTCTTTTTCCTAGAATGCACAAAGAATCAGGCTAGTGCTATGAAATTTTGAAAAGATGCAAGTTTGATAAAATATGATGTTTGCTTTTGAAATTTGAAATGCATTTAGAAAAGGACTGGAAAATGCTTGAAAATGGAATTCCTGGGAAAATCATTGAATTTTATTGGAAATCAGAAATTTGCATTAGAAAGTGATTTCTCAAGAAAATTTGAACTTTAGAAAATCGATTTTGAAATTTGGAATTGCTTTTCTGAGAAAATGGATTTGAGAATTCTGAGAAAATCTAAGAAATTTATTGGAAAATGACTTTTGAAATGGAAAATGAATTCTCAGGAAAATTGGAAAATATGAGAAAATCGATTTCTGAAAACTTGGGATTTTGAAATTTCAAAATTTGAAAACATAGGAAAATCTTGATTTGAACTTGGGAAATGCTTTGAAATGTCATTTGAAAACTTAGGATTTTGAGAAAATCAGATCCTGAGAAAGACTTGGAAATTCTTTAGAAAATTGATTTTTTTTTTAAATTGAAATTGGAAAATGAATTTGAAAACAATGCAATTTGAGTAATATGAATGAATGAATATGAATTTGAAAAGGGAATTTCATTGAGGAATTGAGAAATCCTTTTAAAACTTTGAAAAATGCAGTGCATTTTGAAGTTAGCCTAAGAGTGTAGGCTGAATGTGGCTGATATAAAGATCATAAATCTTGGTTTTCTTCACATTCTGACTATGGCCATAAATATGAATCCCACCGAGTTTATAAACTCCATAAAAGCTTGTGCACGTGCCATTCATGTAAAGCATAGTGAATTTGAAATAATGTGCATGAATCATACATCACATATTGAAATATGCATAAATTAAACTATATGCAATGCAACCCTATTCTAAGCAGAAAAGTAACTCTTATTCCAAATTATTACATTTGAGGTTACATTGAATTGAAATAAAAAAAAATAAAAGCTAAGTCTTCTTTTTGAATGTTTCTGCAAAACTAGAAAACAATGTTAGCACAAAAATGTAGGTTTTTCTGAATTTATCCGAAAATATGGGAAATTATCGGATATTATTCAAATATAAACCCAAATTCATACCCTATTTGATATAAACATGATAAATAATGAATAAATTTTGAAAATAAACTTGAAAATTCGAAATTGAGGTCAAAATGACCAAAATACCCCTGATGACCTTGAAATCAGGGTTTTTTCTATAAGAAATTTTATAAATTTTGGAATTTTGAAAATCAAATGAAATAAATCAAATATAACATGATAAAATATGATGATATGCATGAAATTTTGGAGAATTAGAAATTAAAATTTCGAAATTTAGGTCAAAATGACCAAAATACCCCTGATAACAAGACTATGGCCTTGAAACCAGGGTTTTCTGAAATAAATTTTGCAAAATTGAAAAATATGAAATGAAAAGGAGATTGAAATTAACCCTAATATGATTCTACATGCTTATGTGCATGATAAAAACCCTAAAATGAAGAAAATATCATAAAATATCAAATTTAACCTAATTTTCGCTTCTGAACTTAAAGATAAACTAACACATGGAGAAAATGAACTTGGAATTAAACCAAATTTGGCATGGAAACCTAAAATAACCCTAAAAACAGAATGGATCTCGAAAATCTAATTTTTTTGTTTTTTTAAATATGAAAATACAAATAAAAACCCTAAATTTTGTGATTTTTGCCTAAAATGTTGATTCTAAAGGAAATTTAGGATATCAAAATTCCATAAAAATTTCCCATATTTTATGGTGTGACAGAGGACAGTAAGGCAAGGATTTTTCCCTTTTACACTTTCTGGTTTTGACCAATGGTCGGAGCTGTGTCACTCCGGCAAGTCGGATCGGAATCCGGCGACTCTAGGATTTAGGGGAAACAGACAGGTTTCGGTAGAAAACATGGGAAAAATGGAATAAAGATGGGAAAAAGGCTGAAATTGTGGGAAAATGTCCCTGACAAACAGAGGAAGATTTGATATTTTAACATCATTTGGATTCTGGTTATGGTTTGGAAAAGGCCATACTGTTATCAGAGATCTAAATCTCTGGAATTTCTGGACATTGGAATCTGTTAGACAGAAAATGAAAATCAGGGAAAAATAATGAAACAGATCCAAAAATTCCCAAATTTTGGGAAATGACAGTAAATTATGTTAGAAACAAGTTTTGTGTTGAAAGTTTTTGCAGAAGGGCTACAGATTGGATGGACTCGGTGAATTAGAGTCTGTCTATACCCTGACAAAAGAAAATCGATATTTTCCCAAGGGTCTGAGAAATCTGATTTTTTACAGAGATCAGAACTAATTGGAAAAACCTCAAAATTTCCAGATCATTAGTAGATTTAATCATGAATCCACTGTAATTTTTGAAGAATGATTCAAATCCCACAAAATGGTGAATCCGAAGGTTTTTGTCTGCTAAAGCAGGAATTGAAATTTTTTGATGACAGAAAACCCGATTTAGGGTTTGATCAGTTTTTTTGATCGGTTTAGAAGAGTTCCAATACCCAAATTGAATCAAACTTTCGGCAATAAAACAAAGACATATAATCCTACTTGATCTAAAATTTACAGAGTTTATTGGTGCAGAAATTCTCATAAAATAATGCATGGATTTTGCACAAAATTGAAATTCTTATGGATTCTAAATCAACTATTAATAGAACTATATGAAATGAACAAAATACATAATGGAATTTAACTAAATGCAATTTTTAAATCTAAAATTGTATGAAACATGGAAATAAAATCAAAACCATCATGAAGGGTGTATGACCTATTTTGATGTTGGCTCTCAAAATGAGAGAATCAATCCCATAGATAGACGAATCTCATCGTTTACTTAGCCTAAATACGTGAGATGAAACTACTATCATATTTTTTTTTTAATTTAAGAACTATATATATAAAAAAAACATTCATACTACTGCCAATTCAATCTTCGACTTGACTTTATAGCATCCATAAAAATAAAATAAGAATTGGATTTACCTTTGTACTGGTGGGAACGATGGTAATGAACCGGTTGAGGATGAGGTTTCGAGGCCTGAAAGGGTAGTTGGAGATAATGGTATGGATGTGGACTGATTGCACTTGATGGGGTTGTAGATGATAACCAGTTGCAAAGGAGAGGAAGCAAAAGGCTGAGCGCCAATGAGGCTTATGATGCTGCCAACATGGAAGGGTGCTGTTGGACTCAAGGTTAGATGGTTTGGAGATTGCTGTCGTGATGAAGGATGAAGGATGAAGGTGGAAGAGCTGCAGCGGCTGCTTCAAGATCACTGCTACTATGCTGAACCAGTGGTGGAGAAGAGGCTGACGGTGGCTGGTTGCACTGCTGTGTGGCTGGGCAGGGCGTCCAAGGAGGCTGTCTTGCTGTAAAGAGGCGTGGCAATGGCTGCTACAAAGGAAGGAGTTGCTCCCTGATGAAGGGCTGCTGCTGGAGGTGGCTGTGTTGTTGTCAAAGTGTGGTTGACACAGGTGGCTGGAGAAGGCTGCTGCTGTGGAGAGCTTGAAGTTTGAAGGTGCTGCAACGATGGAAGTTGGAGCTAATGATGATAGTATGTTGCTGCTGCCTTGATTAGGGAGGAGCTTGCTGGAACTTGAAGATGAAGCTGCTGTGCTGTGGTGAAAGATGGGCTGCATCAAGTGTAGGTGGTGCTGTCAAGGAAGGAGAGGTGGAGAAGCTGCTGTGGATGTTGCAGCAATGGTGAGGAGCTGCTACAAGGAGGATGGTTGTTGTGGCTGCAACAGCCAAGAGAGAAGGGGAGAGCTCAAGGGAGAGAAAAAGAGAGAGACGTGAATTGAGCTTGGGAGGCCAGCCGTTCTTTTTTTCCTTTTGTTTTTGATTGGTAACTTAGGAAAGATGATATCTTTCCCTAAGTTACCATTGATTAATGAAGAAGGCTGTGTAACGCCCAAGGCTACAGCCGTATGGCTTTGGAGGAAGAAAGGAGTAAGGAAGGGAAGAAGGAAAAGGAAAAGAAAAGAAGAGGTGAGAAAGAAAAGGAAAGAAAGGGAGGAAAAGGAGAGGGAAAGAGGAAGAGAAGGGGGCTGAAAAGGGGTATACGTGAGTGGAGGGAGAGGAAAGAAAGGAGGAAAGAAAGGAAGAAAGAAAAAGAAAAAAAGAAAGAAAGAAAAGAAATAAAGAAGAAAAGAAAAGAAAATAAAAATAAAAATAAAAATATAAAAAAAAGAAAATGGAGGAAGAAAGAAAGGAAATGGGCTGGAGGTTTGGGTGACCCCCTTGTGGGTCCCACCTTAGGAAGAATAAAATAATTAAAATAAATTAAAATAAATAAAATAAAACAAACAAAAAAAATAAATAAATAAATAAAGAAAAAGATAAAAAAAAATTCTTATAAATTAAAACAAGAAAATGCAAATGGATGGGCCATCTCAGAGCGGGTCCAAATTTCACTTTTGAAATTCATATTGACAATTAAAGGGGTAAAATAGTCTTTTCAAAATAATTCCAGACGAAACGAGCTATTTTTGGCGGTTTTTGAAACGAGCTCGGATTTTGAAGTTCAATACCCCGTTGCAAAGAAAATTCAATGTAGAATTTAAAAATGTAATTTTGAAAGAAATCCAGATTGTTTTTCTTGAGAAAATGCTTTCAAATCTATTTTCAGACAAAATGAGCTATTTTTGGCAGTTTTTTAAACGAGCTCGGATTTTGAAGTTCAATACCCCGTTTGCAAAGCAAATCCAGTATAGAATTTGAAAATTTGATTTTGAAAGAAATCCGGATTATTTTTCTCGAGAAAATATTTCCAAACGAAATGAGCTATTTTTGGCAGTTTTTGAAATGAGCTTGAATTTTGAAGTTTAATAGCTCGTTGCAAAGCAAATCCAGTATAGAATTTGAAAATTTAACTTTGAAAGAAATCCATATTGTTTTTCTCAAGAAAATATTTCCAAATTTAGAATCTTGGGGGTAAAAATGTCAATTTTGAAAACCCAGGGTTTGAAATTGATTTCTGAAAACTTTTAAAACTCAATCTGGATTGAAATTTATAAAACTGGAGTTCTGGACTTCGAAAATGTAATGAAATGTGATGAAATGTTATGAAATGCTGAGAAATGATATGAAATGATGAGAAATGACATGAAATGCTATTCGAAATGCTAACCCTGAATGAAGAATTTTGGATGTTAGACCCCGATTGACACTTGTACCAGTTCAAAAAGTGTTAAAATTGACAAAAATTGCAAAAATGGTTGAAGAAATGATTTTCGAGCTCTGCCAAGCTAGAGTAACACTGAAAATTAGGGTTTGAGCTGGATTCAACTGAAATGAACTGGATTGAGTTGGGTTTTAGAGTTTCAGAACTCAAATGAACTCACCAGACACTGACTCAACTGACCTTTCCAACTGAATTTTCAAGAAAAGCTGTCATTTTTAGAGAAATGGTATGGAATGGTCATTGGAATGAAGTGAATTACGAACCTGAACTGGGTTTGAGCTGAAACAAAGGTCAGTAATACTGAGGTGAACTAAAATCAAAGCTTGAACACTAGCTCAATTGGCTGAACTCGACTCAGTTTCAGTTGAAAGAGCTGAAATGGACTAAAATGGGCTCCTGGACACTTGGAAATGGATATTTACTAGATCCTACTAAAAATAGTGGAGGGTTTAGTTTGCACACCTAAACTTTTCATGTCGTTGTACTTGCATTTTTTTATGTCAACTCATTAAAATTAGGCTTTTAGGGAATGAGTTTGAACTTATATGACTGCTTTGCAACATCTAACGTTTTTAGAGAATTTTTAAGCCCCACGAAAAACTTTTTCTAACACGGATCTAGAAAACCATGGTTACTTATGTGGATTTCAAAGAAATGATTATAGATGCATGTTAGAGTTTATTTTGAATCACAAGTATGGATATGCACAGTTTTATTTTTATTTTTTTGAAAAACTAAGCAAATGAACAATATTGCATTTAAGAGCTCAAAAAGTGAAACGAGCATACGTTTAGTTGTTTGATATCTTCGTACTCCCTAGTAGCTGGGTTTAGACACAAGTTGAAGTGTTTGAGTTCCATGTTGAAAAGGATAACGAAGGAAGTCAATTCTTTGTCTACGTTGATATCTGTGGCCTATTTTGTTCGAGCAAGTAGAGCCTGAGGGGTGTTTACACCTGGTGCCCTAAAGCCATCTGGTTTGGGAGCCATCGGTCTGAAAGCCCGTTACATGGACATTATAGAGAGCCTAATAGATATTGACATTGCACATGACAGAGAAGTAGACTATACGTAAACTATAAAAAAAAATTGAAGGTCTAGTGACTCGAGCAATTAAGTCTGAGGGATACTTTTTATCTAGTGCCCTAAGGTCGTCTGGCCTGGGAGTCACTGACCCAAAGCTCGTTACACGGGTCACAAAAACTCGAAATTGGGTATAGTACTCAGAGAAAAAATTTGAAAAATGTGGAAAATTGAAAATCAAGAAAGAGAAAAGAGTGTAAAAGAGAAAAGTTCATTGCTTAAAAGCAAATATTGAGAAAACTTGTGCAGAACACATACGAGTGAGGATAAGTAAAAAATGATATGTATGTATTTGAATTTCTGAGGATGAAACATAAATGATTATGCTATTTAGAAAAGTGAAGGAAAAGATTTTATTCTGTGGTGGCAAGTAGAAGACTCTAATCATGTTTTGATGATGCAATAACATGAAATATTTGTGAAAACGAACTCCTTAACTGCCTAATGCTTTGTGTTTTAAAATTCTTATGCATACTTGACACAGATGTTTGTCGGTAGCATCACTGCAAACCCTCACGAGACCTTACTCGTCCACTGGGGTAACTCAGGGGTTGAAATGGCTTGTTGCATATGCTAAATGCAACCGTGATTCCTACGAAAGTGAGTTAAGTTTTTATTGTGTCTAGTTTAGTATCTTTGCTTTTGCTTCAGTTGCTCGAGGACTAGCAACCGATAAGCATGGGGGTATTTGATCATGCATAATATTTGCATTTTATTAATCATTAATTATGCATGATTTGTGTTAAAATCGCTCTAAAAACCCATTTTTATTGTTAGTTCTGAGAAATTGCATTGAATTAAATCTTATTAGAAAATCAAGTTTTCAAAGCGTTCCCTACGATTTTAGTATTTTTATTAGATATAGATTTTCTTAATGGTAGATTAGTTAGCTTATGTTTGTATTAGCTAGTTTATAATTTTTAATTAGTTTAGGAAGTTTTCTGTTTAGACAATAAAACAAGTTTTACTAAAGTGGGTCTTTTTGAAAATTATTGAAAATATTGGACTTGTGTTGAAAATTTTGCTTTAACCTAATATTATATTATAAATAAGATACTAAAGCTCAAGAGGAGGCGTTTTTCCCTGGTTGGAGTTCACGCCTCTCTCTCTCTACCCCCTATTCTTGCCCTCTCCTCTTCCTTTCCTCTCCTTCTCTCTACATCGGTTCCTCTTCTTTTTCTTGTTTCTCTTTTCTTTTTTTATTTTCTTCTTCTTGCCTTTACCATCGTTGGTCCTTCTTTCTTCTTCATTGGGAGGCGTCACACAAGTGGAAAAGCCGTATCTCTTCTCAACCAGTCCGTCGGACGCGCTTAGTGAGTGATCTTCTTCTTCTTCTCATTTTTTTTACATGTTTCAACGTACTGCCCATCGTTTCATGTCTTCTTTATGAAAAAATATACGTATATGTCGAGTTCTTCTTTAAGAAGTATTGTTAATCCTAGGGTTAATGTGTTTTTGTGATACGTGGGTCTATCGTTTGGGTTGCCTTCACCATTCGGTTTTGATATTGTTTTCATTACATCCCGATCTCAGCATGTCATAGTTTGTCAATGAGTTGTGTTTTTGTTTTTCTTTTACGTGTTTAGTCTTGATGTTGTTTTTAGCCTGTGTTTGATTGATCTGCATTCTGTTTTTGTTTTGCGGTGTTTATGTTAGTTAGTCTTAACGTGTATAAGCCCATGTGTTCGATTGATTTGCATAGTCTAATTTTTTTGTTGCTGTAGATTCAAAACCGCAAGATTAGTTCTGTTAGTATTCATTTTCACCATTAAATACAGTCATTCATCATTAGTAGGTTAGTGTTTTGCATTAGCGTGAGTGCTGGCCTGAGCATCACCATTTTCTTGATGTTGGGTATAGTTCTGATGCTATATTTTTTATTTAATATGATTCAACATTTATCCAACAGCCAGCATGATTGACGCTTACTGTTGACAGTTTAATTTACAATAGGCGTCAAGGAGTCAGGGTCTTGCATATGTTTAATTCTTAGTATTTTGTTTTACCGTGTTAGCATGTTTAATGTTCTTTTGATTGAGTGTTTGATTTAGTATTATAGTGTGTGATGGATAGATTAATATAACCTGTGAGTCAACCCTTGCAGTATTAGTTTTGTTAACTAAATGAGTGGCTGCAATACATGTTCATTCTGTTAGTTATTTGATACAGTAGTGGTTAAATTAGTTGCATTAGTTGAGTACATTAGCGAGTATCTTAATTAATTATTTCATGAGTTCATGTCTACGTAGTTGAATTGCTTGGTTCTTTGTTACGTTTCATACTAATGGGTAATTGTCAGTTTGTCTTTATGTGCATTTCGGTGATTTTTCATCATATTTTTTCTTTCATTTTCTCGTAGATTTTCTGTTTCTGTTGTGTGTCTGTTATCATCGCAAAATTTTTTCCCACCCTTGCGAGAGAGAAACGAATTTGCGTGAGTCAAACTCGACCAAAGTTTTGAAATTGGTTTTGAAAATTACTCGCCTCCATTTTTAAAATTCTCGGGAAAATTCCGTGGAATGGGATCCGCCTGTCGGTACGAGGTTCAACCATTCCTGGCACCTTTACCAGGGGTAATTGAACCAAGGATCGATTATGTGCTTTAACTTGACTCAAATATCTAAATTATGCTCTCTTTTTCCTAGAATGCACAAAGAATCAGGCTAGTGCTATGAAATTTTGAAAAGATGCAAGTTTGATAAAATATGATGTTTGCTTTGGAAAATTGAAATGCATTTAGAAAAGGACTGGAAAATGCTTGAAAATGGAATTCCTGGGAAAATCATTGAATTTTATTGGAAATCAGAAATTTGCATTAGAAAGTGATTTCTCAAGAAAATTTGAACTTTAGAAAATCGATTTTGAAATTTGGAATTGCTTTTCTGAGAAAATGGATTTGAGAATTCTGAGAAAATCTAAGAAATTTATTGGAAAATGACTTTTGAAATGGAAAATGAATTCTCAGGAAAATTGGAAAATATGAGAAAATCGATTTCTGAAAACTTGGGATTTTGAAATTTCAAAATTTGAAAACATAGGAAAATCTTGATTTGAACTTGGGAAATGCTTTGAAATGTCATTTGAAAACTTAGGATTTTGAGAAAATCAGATCCTGAGAAAGACTTGGAAATTCTTTAGAAAATTGATTTTTTTTTTAAATTGAAATTGGAAAATGAATTTGAAAATAATGCAATTTGAATAATATGAATCAATGAATATGAATTTGAAAAGGGAATTTCATTGAGGAATTGAGAAATCCTTTTAAAACTTTGAAAAATGCAGTGCATTTTGAAGTTAGCCTAAGAGTGTAGGCTGAATGTGGCTGATATAAAGATCATAAATCTTGGTTTTCTTCATATTCTGACTATGGCCATAAATATGAATCCCACCGAGTTTATAAACTCCATAAAAGCTTGTGCACGTGCCATTCGTGTAAAGCATAGTGAATTTGAAATAATGTGCATGAATCATACATCACATATTGAAATATGCATAAATTAAACTATATGCAATGCAACCCTATTCTAAGCAGAAAAGTAACTCTTATTCCAAATTATTACATTTGAGGTTACATTGAATTGAAATAAAAAAAAAATAAAAGCTAAGTCTTCTTCTTGAATGTTCCTGCAAAACTAGAAAACAATGCTAGCACAAAAATGTAGGTTTTTCTGAATTTATCCGAAAATATGGGAAATTATCGGATATTATTCAAATATAAACCCAAATTCATACCCTATTTGATATAAACATGATAAATAATGAATAAATTTTGAAAATAAACTTGAAAATTCGAAATTGAGGTCAAAATGAACAAAATACCCCTGATGACCTTGAAATCAGGGTTTTCTATAAGAAATTTTATAAATTTTGGAATTTTGAAAATCAAATAAAATGAATCAAATATAACATTATAAAATATGATGATATTCATGAAATTTTGGAGAATTAGAAATTGAAATTTCGAAATTTAGGTTAAAATGACCAAAATACCCCTGATAACAAGACTATGGCCTTGAAACCAGGGTTTTCTGAAATAAATTTTGCAAAATTGAAAAATATGAAATGAAAAGGAGATTGAAATTAACCCTAATATGATTCTACATGCTTATGTGCATGATAAAAACCCTAAAATGACGAAAATATCATAAAAAATCAAATTTAACCTGATTTTCACTTCTGAACTTAAAGATAAACTAACACATGGAGAAAATAAACTTGGAATTAAACCAAATTTGGCATGGAATCCTAAAATAACCCTAAAAACAGAATGGAGCTCTAAAATCTAATTTTTTTGTTTTTTTAAATATGAAAATGCAAATAAAAACCCTAAATTTTGTGATTTTTGCCAAAAATGTTGATTCTAAAGGAAATTTAGGATATCAAAATTCCATAAAAATTTCCCAAATTTTATGGGGTGACATAGGACAGTAAGGCAAGGATTTTTGCCTTTTACACTTTCTGGTTTTGACCTATGGTCGGAGCTGTGTTACTCCGGCAAGTCGGATCGGAATCCGGCGACTCTAGGATTTAGAGGAAACAGACAGGTTTCGGTATAAAACATGGGAAAAATGGATTAATGATGGGAAAAATCCTGAAATTGTGGGAAACTGTCCCTGACAAACATAGAAATATTTGATCTTTTGACACTATTTGGATTCGGGTTATGGTTTGGAAAAGGCCATACTGTTATCAGAGATCTAAATATCTGGAATTTCTGGACATTGGAATCTGTTAGACAGAATTGGAAAATCAAGGAAAAATAATGAAACAGATCCAAAAATTCTTACATTTTGGTAAATGACAGGAAATTATATTAGGAACAACTTTCGTGTTGAAAGTATTTGCAGACGAGCTACAGATTGGATGGACTTGGTGAATTAGTGTCTGTCTATACCCTGACAAAAGAAAATCGATATTTTCCAAGGGGTCTGAGAAATCCGATTTTTTACAGAGGTCAAAACTAATTGGAAAAACCTCAAAATTTCCAGATAATTAGTATATTCAATCATGAATCCACTGTGATTTTTGAAGAATGATTCAAATCCCACAAAAGGGTGAATCCGAAGGTTTTTGTCTGCTAAAGCAGGAATTGAAATTTTTGGATGACAGAAAACCCGATTCAGGGTTTAATCGGTTTAGAAGGGTTCCAAAACCCAAATTGAATCAAATTTTCGGCAATAATACAAAGACATATAATCCTACTTGATCTAAAATTTACAGAATTGATTGGTGCAGAAATTCTCATAAAATAATGCATGGATTTTGCACAAAATTGAAATTCTTATGGATTCTAAATCAACTATTAATAGAACTATATGAAATGAACAAAATACATAATGGAATTTAACTAAATGCAATTTTTAAATCTAAAATTGTATGAAACATGGAAATAAAATCAAAACCATCATGAAGGGTCTATGACCTATTTTGATGTTGGCTCTCAAAACGAGAGAATCAATCCCATAGATAGACGAATCTCATCGTTTACTTAGCCTAAATACGTGAGATGAAACTACTATCATATTTTTTGTTTAATTTAAGAACTATATATATATATATAAAAAACATTCATACTACTGCCAATTCAATCTTCGACTTGACTTTATAGCATCCATAAAAATAAAATAAGACTTGGATTTACCTTTGTACTGGTGGGAACGATGGTAATGAACCGGTTGAGGATGAGGTTTCGAGGCCCGAAAGGGTGGTTGGAGATAATGGTATGGATGTGGATTGATTGCACTTGATGGGGTTGTTGTAGATGATAACCAGTTGCAAAGGAGAGGAAGCAAAAGGCTGGGCGCCAATGAGGCCTATGATGCTGCAAACATGGAAGGGTGCTGTTGGACTCAAGGTTGGATGGCCTATGATGCTGCAAACATGGAAGAGCTGCAGCGGCTGCTTCAAGATCACTGCTACTATGCTTACCAGTGGTGGAGAAGAGGCTGACGGTGGCTGGTTGCACTGCTGTATGGCTGGGCAGGGCGTCCAAGGAGGCAGTCTTGCTGTAAAGAGGCGTGGCAATGGCTGCTACAAAGGAAGGAGTTGCTCCCTGATGAAGGGCTGCTGCTGGAGGTGGCTGTGTTGTTGTCAAAGTGTGGTTGACACAGGTGGCTGGAGAAGGCTGCTGCTGTGGAGAGCTTGAAGTTTGAAGGTGCTGCAACGATAAAAGTTGGAGCTAATGATGATAGTATGTTGCTGCTGCCTTGATTAGGGAGGAGCTTGCTGGAACTTGAAGATGAAGTTGCTGTGCTGTGGTGAAAGATGGGCTGCATCAAGTGTAGGTGGTGCTGTCAAGGAAGGAGATGTGGAGAAGCTGTTGTGGATGTTGCAGCAATGGTGAGGAGCTGCTACAAGGAGGATGGCTGTTGTGGCTACAACAGCCAAGATAGAAGGAGAGAGCTCAAGGGAGAGAGAGAGAGAGAGAAAGAGAGAGACGTGAATTGAGCTTGGGAGGCCAGCCGTTCTTTTTTTCCTTTTGTTTTTGATTGGTAACTTAGGAAAGATGATATCTTTCCCTAAGTTACCATTGATTAATGAAGAAGGTTGTGTAACGCCCAAGGCTACAGCCGTATGGCTTTGGAGGAAGAAAGGAGTAAGGAAGGGAAGAAGGAAAAGGAAAAGAAAAGAAGAGGGGATAAAGAAAAGGAAAGAAAGGGAGGAAAAGGAGAGGGAAAGAGGAAGAGAAGGGGGCTGAAAAGGGGTATACGTGAGTGGAGGGAGAGGAAAGAAAGGAGGAAAGAAAGAAAGAAAGAAAAAGAAAAAAAAGAAAGAAAGAAAAGAAATAAAGAAGAAAAGAAAAGAAAATAAAAATAAAAATAAAAATATAAAAAAAAGAAAATGGAGGAAGAAAGAAAGGAAATGGGCTGGAGGTTTGGGTGACCCCCTTGTGGGTCCCACCTTAGGAAGAATAAAATAATTAAAAAAAATTAAAATAAATAAAATAAAACAAACAAAATAAATAAATAAATAAATAAAGAAAGAAAAAGATAATTTTTTTTTCTTATAAATTAAAACAAGAAAATGCAAATGGATGGGCCATCTCAGAGCGAGTCCAAATTCCACTTTTGAAATTCATATTGACAATTAAAGGGGTAAAATAGTCTTTTCAAAAAAATTCCAGACGAAACGAGCTATTTTTGGCAGTTTTTGAAACGAGCTCGGATTTTGAAGTTCAATACCTCGTTGCAAAACAAATCCAATGTACAATTTAAAAATGTAATTTTGAAAGAAATCCAGATTGTTTTTGTTGAGAAAATGCTTCCAAATCTATTTTCAGACAAAACGAGCTATTTTTGGCAGTTTTTGAAACGAGCTCGGATTTTGAAGTTCAATACCCCGTTGCAAAGCAAATCCAGTATAGAATTTGAAAATTTGATTTTGAAAGAAATCCAGATTGTTTTTCTCGAGAAAATATTTCCAAACGAAATGAGCTATTTTTGGCAGTTTTTGAAATGAGCTTGAATTTTGAAGTTTAATAGCTCGTTGCAAAGCAAATCCAGTATAGAATTTCAAAATTTAACTTTGAAAGAAATCCATATTGTTTTTCTCAAGAAAATATTTCCAAATTTACAATCTTGGGGGTAAAAATGTCAATTTTGAAAACCCAGGGTTTGAAATTGATTTCTGAAAACTTTTAAAACTCAATCTGGATTGAAATTTATAAAATTGGAGTTCTGGACTTCGAAAATGGAATGAAATGTGATGAAATGTTATGAAATGCTGAGAAATGATATGAAATGAAGAGAAATAACATGAAATGCTATTCGAAATGCTAACCCTGAATGAAGAATTTTGGATGTTAGACCCCGATTGACACTTGTACCAGTTCAAAAAGTGTTAAAATTGACAAAATTTGCAAAAATGGTTGAAGAAATGATTTTCGAGCTCTGCCAAGCTAGAGTAACACTGAAAATTAGGGTTTGAGCTGGATTCAACTGAAATGAACTGGATTGAGCTGGGTTTTAGAGTTTCAGAACTCAAATGAACTCACCAGACACTGACTCAACTGACCTTTCCAACTGAATTTTCAAGAAAAGCTGTCATTTTTAGAGAAATGGTATGGAATGGTCATTGGAATGAAGTGAATTACGAACCTGAACTGGGTTTGAGCTGAAACAAAGGTCAGTAATACTGAGGTGAACTAAAATCAAAGCTTGAACACTAGCTTAATTGGCTGAACTCGACTCAATTTCAGTTGAAAGAGCTGAAATGGACTAAAATGGGCTTCTGGACACTTGGAAATGGATATTTACTAGATCCTACTAAAAATAGGGGAGGGTTTAGTTTGCACACCTAAACTTTTCATGTCGTTGTACTTGCATTTTTTTATGTCAACTCATTAAAATTAGGCTTTTAGGGAATGAGTTTGAACTTATATGACTGCTTTGCAACATCTAACGTTTTTAGAGAATTTTTAAGCCCCACGAAAAACTTTTTCTAACACGGATCTAGAAAACCATGGTTACTTATGTGGATTTCAAAGAAATGATTATAGATGCATGTTAGAGTTTATTTTGAATCACAAGTATGGATATGCACAGTTTTATTTTTATTTTTTTGAAAAACGAAGCAAATGAACAATATTGCATTTAAGAGCTCAAAAAGTGAAACGAGCATACGTTTAGTTGTTTGATATCTTCGTACTCCCTAGTAGCTGGGTTTAGACACAAGTTGAAGTGTTTGAGTTCCATGTTGAAAAGGATAACGAAGGAAGTCAATTCTTTGTCTACGTTGATATCTGTGGCCTATTTTGTTCGGGCAAGTAGAGCCTGAGGGGTGTTTACACCTGGTGCCCTAAAGCCATCTGGTTTGGGAGCCATCGGTCCGAAAGCCCGTTACATGGACTTTATAGAGAGCCTAATAGATATTGACATTGCACATGACAGAGAAGTAGACTATACGTAAACTATAAAAAAAAATTGAAGGTCTAGTGACTCGAGCAATTAAGTCTGAGGGATACTTTTTATCTAGTGCCCTAAGGTCGTCTGGCCTGGGAGTCACTGACCCAAAGCTCGTTACACGGGTCACAAAAACTCGAAATTGGGTATAGTACTCAGAGAAAAAATTTGAAAAATGTGGAAAATTGAAAATCAAGAAAGAGAAAAGAGTGTAAAAGAGAAAAGTTCATTGCTTAAAAGCAAATATTGAGAAAACTTGTGCAGAACACATACGAGTGAGGATAAGTAAATAATGATATGTATGTATTTGAATTTCTGAGGATGAAACATAAAAGATTATGCTATTTAGAAAAGTGAAGGAAAAGATTTTATTCTGTGGTGGCAAGTAGAAGACTCTAATCATGTTTTGATGATGCAATAACATGAAATATTTGTGAAAACGAACTCCTTAACTGCCTAATGCTTTGTGTTTTAAAATTCTTATGCATACTTGACACAGATGTTTGTGGGTAGCATCACTGCAAACCCTCACGAGACCTTACTCGTCCACTGGGGTAACTCAGGGGTTGAAATGGCTTGTTGCATATGTTAAATGCAACCGTGATTCCTACGAAAGTGAGTTAGGTTTTTATTGTGTCTAGTTTAGTATCTTTGCTTTTGCTTCAGTTGCTCGAGGACTAGCAACCGATAAGCATGGGGGTATTTGATCATGCATAATATTTGCATTTTATTAATCATTATTTATGCATGATTTGTGTTAAAATCACTCTAAAAACCCATTTTTATTGTTAGTTCTGAGAAATCGCATTGAATTAAATCTTATTAGAAAATCAAGTTTTCAAAGCGTTCCCTACGATTTTAGTATTTTTATTAGATATAGATTTTCTTAATGGTAGATTAGTTAGCTTATGTTTGTATTAGCTAGTTTATAATTTTTAATTAGTTTAGGAAGTTTTCTGTTTAGACAATAAAACAAGTTTTACTAAAGTGGGTCTTTTTGAAAATTATTGAAAATATTGGACTTGTGTTGAAAATTTTGCTTTAACCTAATATTATATTATAAATAAGATACTAAAGCTCAAGAGGAGGCGTTATTCCCTAGTTGGAGTTCACGCCTCTCTCTCTCTACCCCCCTATTCTTGCCCTCTCCTATTCCTTTCCTCTCCTTCTCTCTACATCGGTTCCTCTTCTTTTTCTTGTTTCTCTTTTCTTTTTTTATTTTCTTCTTCTTGCCTTTACCATCGTTGGTCCTTCTTTCTTCTTCATTGGGAGGCGTCACACAAGTGGAAAAGCCGTATCTCTTCTCAACCAGTCCGTCGGACGCGCTTAGTGAGTGATCTTCTTCTTCTTCTCATTTTTTTTACATGTTTCAACGTACTGCCCATCGTTCCATGTCTTCTTTATGAAAAAATATACATATATGTCGAGTTCTTCCTTAAGAAGTGTTGTTAATCCTAGGGTTAATGTGTTTTTGTGATAAGTGGGTCTGTCGTTTGGGTTGCCTTCACCATTCGGTTTTGATATTGTTTTCATTACATCCCGATCTCAGCATGTCATAGTTTGTCAATGAGTTGTGTTTTTGTTTTTCTTTAACGTGTTTAGTCTTGATGTTGTTTTTAGCCTGTGTTTGATTGATCTGCATTCTGTTTTTGTTTTGTGGTGTTTATGTTAGTTAGTCTTAACGTGTATAAGCCCATGTGTTCGATTGATTTGCATAGTCTAATTTTTTTTGTTGCTGTAGATTCAAAACCGCAAGATTAGTTCTGTTAGTATTCATTTTCACCATTAAATACAGTCATTCATCATTAGTAGGTTAGTGTTTTGCATTAGCGTGAGTGCTGGCCTGAGCATCACCGTTTTCTTGATGTTGGGTATAGTTCTGATGCTATATTTTTTATTTAATATCATTCAGCATCTATCCAACAGCCAGCATGATTGACGCTGACTGTTCACAGTTTAATTCACAATAGGCGTCAAGGAGTCAGGGTCTTGCATATGTTTAATTCTTAGTATTTTGTTTTACCGTGTTAGCATGTTTAATGTTCTTTTGATTGAGTGTTTGATTTAGTATTATAGTGTGTGATGGATAGATTAATATAACCTGTGAGTCAACCCTTGCAGTATTAGTTTTGTTAACTAAATGAGTGGGTGCAATACATGTTCATTCTGTTAGTTATTTGATACAGTAGTGGTTAAATTAGTTGCATTAGTTGAGTACATTAGCGAGTATCTTAATTAATTATTTCATGAGTTCATGTCTACGTAGTTGAATTGCTTGGTTCTTTGTTACGTTTCATACTAATGGGTAATTGTCAGTTTGTCTTTATGTGCATTTCGGTGATTTTTCATCATATTTTTTCTTTCATTTTCTCGTAGATTTTCTGTTTCTGTTGTGTGTCTGTTATCATCGCAAAATTTTTTCCCACCCTTGCGAGAGAGAAACGAATTTGCGTGAGTCAAACTCGACCAAAGTTTTGAAATTGGTTTTGAAAATTACTCGCCTCCATTTTTAAAATTCTCGGGAAAATTCCGTGGAATGGGATCCGCCTGTCGGTACGAGGTTCAACCATTCCTGGCACCTTTACCAGGGGTAATTGAACCAAGGATCGATTATGTGCTTTAACTTGACTCAAATATCTAAATTATGCTCTCTTTTTCCTAGAATGCACAAAGAATCAGGCTAGTGCTATGAAATTTTGAAAAGATGCAAGTTTGATAAAATATGATGTTTGCTTTTGAAATTTGAAATGCATTTAGAAAAGGACTGGAAAATGCTTGAAAATGGAATTCCTGGGAAAATCATTGAATTTTATTGGAAATCAGAAATTTGCATTAGAAAGTGATTTCTCAAGAAAATTTGAACTTTAGAAAATCGATTTTGAAATTTGGAATTGCTTTTCTGAGAAAATGGATTTGAGAATTCTGAGAAAATCTAAGAAATTTATTGGAAAATGACTTTTGAAATGGAAAATGAATTCTCAGGAAAATTGGAAAATATGAGAAAATCGATTTCTGAAAACTTGGGATTTTGAAATTTCAAAATTTGAAAACATAGGAAAATCTTGATTTGAACTTGGGAAATGCTTTGAAATGTCATTTGAAAACTTAGGATTTTGAGAAAATCAGATCCTGAGAAAGACTTGGAAATTCTTGAGAAAATTGATTTTTTTTTTAAATTGAAATTGGAAAATGAATTTGAAAACAATGCAATTTGAATAATATGAATGAATGAATATGAATTTGAAAAGGGAATTTCATTGAGGAATTGAGAAATCCTTTTAAAACTTTGAAAAATGCAGTGCATTTTGAAGTTAGCCTAAGAGTGTAGGCTGAATGTGGCTGATATAAAGATCATAAATCTTGGTTTTCTTCATATTCTGACTATGGCCATAAATATGAATCCCACCGAGTTTATAAACTCCATAAAAGCTTGTGCACGTGCCATTCGTGTAAAGCATAGTGAATTTGAAATAATGTGCATGAATCATACATCACATATTGAAATATGCATAAATTAAACTATATGCAATGCAACCCTATTCTAAGCAGAAAAGTAACTCTTATTCCAAATTATTACATTTGAGGTTACATTGAATTGAAAAAAAAAAAAATAAAAGCTAAGTCTTCTTCTTGAATGTTCCTGCAAAACTAGAAAACAATGTTAGCAAAAAAATGTAGGTTTTTCTGAATTTATCCGAAAATATGGGAAATTATCGGATATTATTCAAATACAAACCCAAATTCATACCCTCTTTGATATAAACATGATAAATAATGAATAAATTTCGAAAATAAACTTGAAAATTCGAAATTGAGGTCAAAATGACCAAAATACCCCTGATGACCTTGAAATCAGGGTTTTCTCAAAGAAATTTTATAAATTTTGGAATTTTGAAAATGAAATGAAATAAATCAAACATAACATGATAAAATATGATGATATGCATGAAATTTTGGAGAATTAGAAATTGAAATTTCGAAATTTAGGTCAAAATGACCAAAATACCCCTGATAACAAGACTATGGCCTTGAAACCAGGGTTTTCTGAAATAAATTTTGCAAAATTGAAAAATATGAAATGAAAAGGAGATTGAAATTAACCCTAATATGATTCTACATGCTTATGTGCATGATAAAAACCCTAAAATGACGAAAATATCATAAAAACACAAATTTAACCTGATTTTCGCTTCTGAACTTAAAGATAAACTAACACATGGAAAAAATGAACTTGGAATTAATCCAAATTTGGCAAGGAAATCTAAAATAACCCTAAAAACATAATGGAGCTCGAAAATCTAATTTTTTTGTTTTTTTAAATATGAAAATTCAAATAAAACCCCTAAATTTTGTGATTTTTGCCTAAAATGTTGATTCTAAAGGAGATTTAGGATATCAAAATTCCCTAAAAATTCCCAAATTTTATGGGGTGACAGAGGACAGTAAGGAAAGGATTTTTTCCTTTTACACATTCTGGTTTTGACCTATGGTCGGAGCTGTGTCACTCCGGCAAGTCGGATCGGAATCCGGCGACTCTAGGATTTAGGGGAAACAGACAGGTTTCGGTAGAAAACATGGGAAAAATGGAATAAAGATGGGAAAAAGGCTGAAATTGTGGAAAACTGTCCCTGAAAAACAGAGGAAGATTTGATCTTTTGACACTATTTGGATCCGGGTTATGGTTTGGAAAAGGTCATACTGTTATCAGAGATCTAAATATCTGGAATTTCTGGACATTGGAATCTGTTAGACAGAAAAGGAAAATCAGGGAAAAATAATAAAACAGATCCAAAAATTCCCAAATTTTGGTAAATGACAGTAAATTATGTTAGGAACAACTTTTGTGTTGAAAGTTTTTACAGAAGGCTACATATTGGATGGACTTGGTGAATTAGAGTCTGTCTATACCCTGACAAAAGAAAATCAATATTTTCCCAAGGGTCTGAGAAATCCGATTTTTTACAGAGGTCAAAACTAATTGGAAAAACCTCAAAATTTCCAGATCATTAGTAGATTCAATCATGAATCCACTGTGATTTTTGAAGAATGATTCGAATCCCACAAAAGGGTGAATCCGAAGGTTTTTGTCTGCCAAAGCAGGAATTGAAATTTTTGGATGACAGAAAACCCGATTTAGGGTTTGATCGGTTTAGAAGGGTTCCAAAACCCAAATTGAATCAAATTTTCGGCAATAAAACAAAGACATAATCCTACTTGATCTAAAATTTACAGAATTTATTGGTGCAGAAATTCTCATAAAATAATGCATGGATTTTGCACAAAATTGAAATTCTTATGGATTCTAAATCAACTATTAATAGAACTATATGAAATGAATAAAATACATAATGGAATTTAACTAAATGCAATTTTTAAATCTAAAATTGTATGAAACATGGAAATAAAATCAAAACCATCATGAAGGGTGTATGACCTATTTTGATGTTGGCTCTCAAAACGAGAGAATCAATCCCATAGATAGACGAATCTCATCGTTTACTTAGCCTAAATACGTGAGATGAAACTACTATCATATTTTTTTTTTAATTTAAGAACTATATATATATATATATATAAAACATTCATACTACTGTCAATTCAATCTTCGACTTGACTTTATAGCATCCATAAAAATAAAATAAGACTTGGATTTACCTTTGTACTGGTGGGAACGATGGTAATGAACCGGTTGAGGATGAGGTTTTGAGGCCCGAAAGGGTGGTTGGAGATAATGGTATGGATGTGGACTGATTGCACTTGATGGGGTTGTTGTAGATGATAACCAGTTGCAAAGGAGAGGAAGCAAAAGGCTGGGCGCCAATGAGGCCTATGATGCTGCCAACATGGAAGGGTGCTGTTGGACTCAAGGTTGGATGGCTTGGAGATTGCTGTCGTGATGAAGGATGAAGGATGAAGGTGGAAGAGCTGCAGCGGCTGCTTCAAGATCACTGCTACTATGTTGAACCAGTGGTGGAGAAGAGGCTGACGGTGGCTGGTTGCACTGCTGTGTGGCTGGGCAGGGCGTCCAAGGAGGCTGTCTTGCTGTAAAGAGGCGTGGCAATGGCTGCTACAAAGGAAGGAGTTGCTCCCTGATGAAGGGCTGCTGCTGGAGGTGGCTGTGTTGTTGTCAAAGTGTGGTTGACACAGGTGGCTGGAGAAGGCTGCTGCTGTGAAGAGCTTGAAGTTTGAAGCTGCTGCAACGATGGAAGTTGGAGCTAATGATGATAGTATGTTGCTGCTGCCTTGATTAGGGAGGAGCTTGCTGGAACTTGAAGATGAAGCTGCTGTGCTGTGGTGAAAGATGGGCTGCATCAAGTGTAGGTGGTGCTGTCAAGGAAGGAGAGGTAAAGAAGCTGCTGTGGATGTTGCAGCAATGGTGAGGAGCTGCTACAAGGAGGATGGCTGTTGTGGCTGCAACAGCCAAGAGAGAAGGAGAGAGCTCAAGGGAGAGAGAGAGAGAGAGAAAGAGAGAGACGTGAATTGAGCTTGGGAGGCCAGCCGTTCTTTTTTTCCTTTTGTTTTTGATTGGTAACTTAGGAAAGATGATATCTTTCCCTAAGTTACCATTGATTAATGAAGAAGGTTGTGTAACGCCCAAGGCTACAGCCGTATGGCTTTGGAGGAAGAAAGGAGTAAGGAAGGGAAGAAGGAAAAGGAAAAGAAAAGAAGATGAGAGAAAGAAAAGGAAAGAAAGGGAGGAAAAGTTGAGGGAAAGAGGAAGAGAAGGGGGCTGAAAAGGGGTATACGTGAGTGGAGGGAGAGGAAAGAAAGGAGGAAAGAAAGAAAGAAAGAAAAAGAAAAAAAAAGAAAGAAAAGAAATAAAGAAGAAAAGAAAATAAAATAAAAATAAAAATATAAAAAAAAGAAAATGGAGGAAGAAAGAAAGGAAATGGGCTGAAGGTTTGGGTGACCCCCTTGTGGGTCCCACCTTAGGAAGAATAAAATAATTAAAAAAAATTAAAATAAATAAAATAAAACAAAATAAATAAATAAATAAATAAATAAAGAAAAAGATAAATTTTTTTTCTTATAAATTAAAACAAGAAAATGCAAATGGATGGGCCATCTCAGAGCGGGTCCAAATTCCACTTTTGAAATTCATATTGACAATTAAAGGGGTAAAATAGTCTTTTCAAAAAAATTCCAAACGAAACGAGCTATTTTTGGCAGTTTTTGAAACGAGCTCAAATTTTGAAGTTCAATACCCCGTTGCAAAGCAAATCCAATGTAGAATTTAAAAATGTAATTTTGAAAGAAATCTAGATTGTTTTTCTTGAGAAAATGCTTCCAAATCTATTTTCAGACAAAACGAGCTATTTTTGGTAGTTTTTGAAACGAGCTCGGATTTTGAAGTTCAATACCCTGTTGCAAAGCAAATCCAGTATAGAATTTGAAAATTTGATTTTGAAAGAAATCTAGATTGTTTTTATCGAGAAAATATTTCCAAACGAAATGAGCTATTTTTGGCAGTTTTTGAAATGAGCTTGAATTTTGAAGTTTAATAGCTCGTTGCAAAGCAAATCTAGTATAGAATTTGAAAATTTAACTTTGAAAGAAATCCATATTGTTTTTCTCGAGAAAATATTTCCAAATTTAGAATCTTGGGGGTAAAAATGTCAATTTTGAAAACCCAGGGTTTGAAATTGATTTCTGAAAACTGTTAAAACTCAATCTAGATTGAAATTTATAAAACTGGAGTTCTGGACTTCGAAAATGGAATGAAATGTGATGAAATGTTATGAAATGCTGAGAAATGATATGAAATGATGAGAAATGACATGAAATGCTATGCGAAATGCTAACCCTGAATGAAGAATTTTGGATGTTAGACCCCGATTGACACTTGTACCAGTTCAAAAAGTGTTAAAATTGACAAAATTTGCAAAAATGGTTGAAGAAATGATTTTCGAGCTCTGCCAAGCTAGAGTAACACTGAAAATTAGGGTTTAAGCTGGATTCAACTGAAATGAACTGGATTGAGCTGGGTTTTAGAGTTTCAGAACTCAAATGAACTCACCAGACACTGACTCAACTGACCTTTCCAATTGAATTTTCAAGAAAAGCTGCCATTTTTAGAGAAATGGTATGGAATGGTCATTGGAATGAAGTGAATTACGAACCTGAACTGGGTTTGAGCTGAAACAAAGGTCAATAATACTGAGGTGAACTAAAATCAAAGCTTGAACACTAGCTCAATTGGCTGAACTCGACTCAATTTCAGTTGAAAGAGCTGAAATGGACTAAAATGGGCTCCTGGACACTTGGAAATGGTTTTGAACTGAAACTGGAGCGCTTGAACTTTTGTTGAGCTCAAGTTAGACTCTGGGGAGTATAACTGACTATGAATGACTGACTCAGAGACAATTGGCTTGGATTTGAGTGAGAAATGAGCTCATTTCTGAAGAGATGATCCCATTTTGGCAGTAATGGTCAGAAATGAAAATGGCTTGTTCATTGTGAGTTCAGATGAGCTTGAGATGATTGACATTCTAAATGTTCTGAACTGACCGATGAGCTTGGTTGACTCCAACTAACTGGGGTTCGGGATGACCTAGGGGTAAAATGGTAATTTTCCTAGTAAAAATGGGTAAAGTGGTAGTTTACTGAAACTGACTCGGGGTTTTACTCCTACACTGACCTAACAGGGTTGGCACTGCACGAGGAGGGTTGTTTGAGAATGGATGAGGAAAATTTGGGGTGTTTACAGATGCCCCTCTTTGCTACTAAGCCGGCTTGAAGACGAGCTTAGTGGCAAAGAAAAACACACCAAATTTGGGCTATAAAAATGCCCCAGTTAGAAGGATCTGACTGGGTATAAAGAGATTAGCCCTGATGAAAATGGTAGATATGAAATGGAGAATAGAGAGGAAAATTTTGCCTCAAAAGAAGTGAGATTCAGGTTTTTGCCCTTAACATGGATGGGACAAAAAATACCTCGTGTAGAAACGAAGCTCAGGTTTAACCCTTAACCTGACCGGGAAATGAAATACCTCATCAAAATGAGGCTCAAGTTTTTACCCTTATCCTGATTGGGCGAAAAATGAAATACCTCGTCAAAGGAGGCTTAGGTTTATACCCTTGTGCTGATTGGGCGGAAAATGAAATACCTCATCAAAGGAGGCTCAGGTTTGTACCCTTATCCTGATTAGGCGGAAAATGAAATACCTCATCAAAGGAGGCTCAGGTTTGTACCCTTATCCTGATTGGGCAACGAAATACCTCATCAAAGGAGGCTCAGGTTTGTACCCTTATCCTGATTCGGCGGAAAATGAAATACCTCATCAAAGGAGGCTCAGGTTTGTACCCTTATCCTGATTGGGCAACGAAATACCTCATCAAAATGAGGCTCAGGTTTAACCCTTAACCTGATTGGGAAATAAAATACCTCATCAAAATGAGGCTCAGGTTTGTACCCTTATCCTGATTGGGCGGAAAATGAAATACCTCGTCAAAGGAGGCTCAGGTTTATACCCTTATCCTGATTGGGCGGAAAATGAAATACCGCATCAAAGGAGGCTCAGGTTTGTACCCTTATCCTGATTGGGCAGAAAATGAAATACCTCATCAAAGGAGGCTCAGGTTTGTACCCTTATCCTGATTGGGCAACGAAATACCTCATCAAAGGAGGCTCAGGTTTGTACCCTTATCCTGATTCGGCGGAAAATAAAATACCTCATCAAAGGAGGCTCAGGTTTGTACCCTTATCCTGATTGGGCAACGAAATACCTCATCAAAATGAGGCTCAGGTTTAACCCTTAACCTGATTGGGAAACGAAATACCTCATCAAAATGAGGCTCAGGTTTAACCCTTAACCTGACCGGGAAATGAAAATGGTAAGTTGGATGGTGAATAAGACAATTTTCTGGAAGAGGAATAAGGTGACTCTTTCAACAACACGAAAGATGAATTCTTTCGACAACGCGAAAGATAACAAGGCGATCCAAAGGAACAAGGTGATTCTTTCAACAACGCGAAAGATTTCAAGGCGATCCAAAGGAGAAAGGAGATTCTTTTGACAACGCAAAAGATGAATTCTTTCGACAACGCGAAAGATGACAAGGCGATCCCGAGGAGCAAGGCGATTCTTTTGACAACGCGAAAGATGAATTCTTTCGACAACGCGAAAGATGGAAAAAGGCGATCCAAAGGAACAAGGCGATTCTTTCAACAACGCGAAAGATGATAAGGCGATCCAAAGGAGCAAGGCGATTCTTTTGACAACGCAAAAGATGAATTCTTTCAACAACGCGAAAGATAACAAAGGCGATCCTTTCACAGAAAAGGCTAATCTTTCAACAACGCGAAAGATGATAAAGGTTACTCTCTCAAGGAGGTAAAAGGTGATATCAGGATGTGTCAAGATGGACATCGAGCTCTTCACTTCATGTCAAGATAGTAAGAAAATATTGCCAAAATGTTAAAAATTGTTTGTTGATTCAAAATGCTTGAAATTGATGTATATTGGTATGAAAATCTTTCCTCTTTTCTACCTAAAGTATTACCTCCGACTGGGCTTAACTCTATAGAATCAAGATTCGAATTCAAATTGCTTGCAATTGGCTTTTTTTTCAAGGAAGCTATCAATTTCCTTGATATGAGCAGAAAAGATAGTATTCTTGATATTGTGAGAGCAATTGGTGAAAGAATATTGATAATAGAATTTCACAAAATTAAAGAAGATTCTTTGGCAAATTTGGCAGTCTGATATCCTGGGATTCTTTCCTCATGATGATCTTTCTGCCCACTTTTTTTTTCTTTTTTGGCAGAATTAGAGCTCTCTTAGGTTTTTGGGGATTTTATTACATCATCCTTCATTTTGGAGATGTCCTGACTTTTCTCTCTTTTTTTTTGGAAGGGTACGTCACAAACTCCTTCATCTTGGAGATGTTCCGATCCTTCTTTTTCTCTTAGGGATTATATCGATGGTTATTGGCTCATTGGTTGGAAATCTCTTGATGATAGCAGAAATTAAATATCCTTCAGGGTTTGTCGGGAGGCTCATCGCAGTCGCCTTCATCTTGACGGTGCTCTGAACTTTCTCTGGAAGGATCCGTCACAAACTCCTTCATCTTGGAGATGATCCAAATCTTCTTTGGCCCCGGGGGTCTACTCGCCTAATTCGCCTTCATCTTGACGACAGTTGAGAGATCCCTTTCGCAGATATTTAATTGCAGCTTTAGGTGATTGAGGAGATATAGGGATTGAATGGATTTTTCTGTATCACCCAGGATATTTCGACTGCCTTATTTTCCAAGAATGATCTTTAAAAATGTGCCATTGACTGCGATCAATACCGATCACTTATGGCTTTGCAACAACATTGAATTTCCTTTGCTGGCCATATCGAGGATTTATTCTTCATCTTTTTGGTCGGCCAATAGAAAGAATTTGAATTTTGAATCCTTTTTCACGAAAGCTTTGACCTTTCAGAAATAATACTGAAAGTATTCTGACCTTGAATCAGGGCTTCATATTCAGCCATATTGTGGGTACATTGAAAATCTAACTTAAGAGAAAATGGAATCATCTCCTTCTCAGGAGTGATTAATAGGATTCCGATGCCTATTCCGGCCATGTTCTTAGAACTATCGAAAAATAAATTCCAGACTGGAAATTGCTGGATATTGCAAATCTGCTCATCAGGAAAGTCCTCTTCGGCTTTCGTTTCTTCTGCCAAAGGAAAGTCTGCCAATTGATCTGCAATTGCTTGTCCTTTAATTGATTACTGCGAGACATATTCTAGGTCGTACTGCATCAGTAAGACTTGCCATTTGGCGACTCGTCCGCTGAGAAAAGGTTGCTCCAAGATGTATTTGAGAGGATTGAGTTTAGACAGGATTTTGACCTCCGATGCCAACAGGTAGTGTCTTAGCTTCTGACACATCCATACCAGAGCTAGGCAGGTCTTCTCTATTTGGGAGTATCTCTTTTCATAATCTATGAAAGTCCTACTCACATAATAGATGGTGTGCTCTATCAAGCTACCTTCTTTGTATTGCGCCAAGAATCCGCCGCATGCGACTTGATTGACTGAGATATATAATAAAAGAGGTTTTCCCAATTCTGGCGGTTTCAAGATAGGAGGATTGAGAAGATACTTCTTGATTCGATCGAACGATTGTTGACACTCTGGCCCCCATTCGAACTTCACTCCTTTTCTGAGCAAGTGGTTGAAAGGTTCGCATCTCATTGCCAAGTTGGAAATAAATCGCCGGATTGACTGCATACGTCCTTGAAGGCTACGCAGTTCTTTGAGATTATTTGGGGGTGGCATATCAATGATAGCCTTTGCTTTGGCTGGGTTGACTTCAATTCCCTTTTTGCTAACCAGAAAACCCAACAGTTTGCCTGATTCGACTCCAAAGACACATTTTTGTGGGTTAAGCCTTAACTTGTAAAGAATGAGTCTCTTAAAAACTTGATCCAGCGCTTCGAGGTGATCTTCTCCCTCTTTAGATTTCACGAGGATATCGTCAACATACGCATCCATGATTTTGCGCATCTGATCGTGAAAGATAACGGCCATTGCTCGTTGATATGTTGCTCCGGCATTCTTGAGCCCAAAAGGCATAACTGTATAGCAGAAAGTGCCCCAAGGCGTAGTGAAGGAAGTTTTTGATTGGTCGCGGGCGGCCAACTTAATCTGATTGTAGCCAGAATATCCATCCATAAAAGAGAACGTAGCATGTCATGCCGTGCTATCGACTAGAAGATCGATGCTTGGAAGTGGATAGTCATCCTTCGGAGTTGCCTTATTGAGGTCTCTGAAGTCTATGTAGATCCTTACTTTGCCGCTTTTCTTTGGGACAACGACGATATTGGCCAACCAATCCGGGTAGTCAATAGCTCGGATAAATCCTGCTTTGAGCAAATCTTCAAGTCCTTCTTTGACTTGCTGTTCTATTCTGGGATCCATTTTTCTCAGCTTTTGCTTAACTGGCTTAGCATCTGGTTTCAAGACAAGACGGTGTTCGACCAATTTGGGGTCTAAGCCCGGCATGTCTTCATATGTCCATGCGAACACTTCTTCATGCCGCTTGAGAAAATCTGTAAGCCTTTTCTTTTCTTCTGGACTCAGACTGGTTCCAATCTGGAGAATTTTGGGATCTTCCTCTGAACCGATATTAACATCTTCGGTTGGATCTTGTACTAGAGGAGATGGTTCATCTTGCTTCTGAACAACGGCGAACTATGGTAATTCCTGAAGAGACTGATCATATTCTGCACAATCATCTGATCGCTTTGCACTCTTGCCATCTTCGGTGCTTGTTTTGACTCTGTGAATTGCTGCCGTCTTCTGAAAAGCCTTGGGATTGAGAACGAGCTTCTTGATTGTCCGAGAAGTCATTCTGAAATTTTGGAGAAGAAATCTGGTTCAGATAAATCGGCCTATAGTAAGACAAGCAATAATTTGAAGAGAACCATGCATACAATCGAATTATAAAATGAAGAGATAGACAGGAAGGGAGTAGATGGCATCCAGATAGACAAAGAAACTTGGAATTTTATTGATTGAATTGATCAATGACATTGGTAAAATGAGACATTTATTTGGAAAAGAATAGAAAGAAAATAACAAATGGTCTTCATTGTGCCCCTTTGACAAAAACAGTCTTCTTTGACGAGCTTCCGCTGGAGAACCCTAGTCCTGCTCTGTGGGGACAATGTTTTTGGATCACTGGCTCGATGCGGCCGTCCTTGTTCTTGCTGAGTCCCTTGAAAGGTTGATAACCATGCTTCAGGAGTAACTCAAATCCCTTTCTTGACTTCATGAATTGTGGAAACAATGGGTGATCCTTAATGGTGTTGTAGTCGATTCGGCCTCCAACCTTGAAGAAATGAGGACCTCTCCATCGGGTCATGGCTACGGTGTGCAGAGATAGCTCTGATGATGCCTGAAGTATTTCTCGATTCTCTCCGAGATTGATCTCTTCACTTTCCTTGATGCTCGGAATATCTGCATTGAATGATGGCCGAGGAATCATGGGCTGTGGGAGCCTTTCTTCTGGGTCTTCTCCCAGTATTGTGGTAATCATTCCACCTTTTGACCATTTCACGCATTGATGGAGGGTGGAAGGCATTGCATTAGCATTGTGAATCCACGTCCTTCCGAGCAGCAAGTTGTAGGTGGGTGGCACATTAACCACATGGAAAAGGACAGAGTGCACCGAATAGTTGATGAATACTTCCAGAAATATCTTTCCTTTTGCCGTTTGACCATGGTTGTCAAACCCGTAGATAGTGATGGGATCCGGAATGTATTCTTCTTCCTTGATCCCTAGCGCTTTTGCTGTCATCTCGGGACATATATTGAGACTGTTGCCTCCATCTACTAGCACATGGGGTACTGTCATTCCTCTGACTCGAACGACAATGTACAAAGCATTATTGTGAAATGAATGAGGTTTTGGAAGGTCCTCATCCGAGAAGGTAATTGGTGCATTGGTCATGGCGGAGTTCACAATCTGTGCCATGTCTTCAGGAGTGGTACTGGGCTTAACCTTGATTTTCCTGAGTAAATCATCCAGTACTTGCTGGTGCTTGCTAGAATTCTTGGCCAAGTCAAGGATGGAGACATTGGATAAAGCGGTCAGAGGCTTCTGACTTGAATTCTCCAGCCTGGGTTTGATAATTTGCTTGAAAAAATCAGGAGTTCCCTTTGACTTGGGGTCTGACTTTACAGGCGCTTCAGAGACTTTCATCTTGCCGAATGCTGATATTAGGTCCATCTTCTTAGAAGCTGGAGCTGCCTGTCGTAGCACCGACACCTGATGCTGAACCCGGAGATCTTGCGCAGAACACGGCTTGATGTGCTCATGCGGTAAGAATGGTTGTGACAACACTACTGCTGTGGTGTGTGGAGGAAATGGCTGATTGAGAATATCTATATTCTCTTCTTCTTATCCTTCCACTAAAAGATTTTTTTCAATGAGATCTTGCACGATGTTTTTGAGAACAAAGCAGTTCTCGGTGTTGTGCCCCATTGTCCTGTGGAACTTGCAGAACTGATCTTTCCATTTCCCCATGGGCACAGGGGGATCAGCCAATCTGGGCAACTTAACCATTTCTTTTGATAGCATATACTCGAGCACATCCTCGAGTGTTTGGTCAAGAGGAGTAAACTTTCTGTCGTAACTCCATCCTTCATGTTTGGTCTTCTCACACAGTTTTGGCCCTTGATCCTGCTGAAGAGGCTTGCTGTACTGAGGAGCAGGCTTTCCTTTCTGGTCTTTGTTGTTTGAATTGCCTGAGCCGTAGCAGTGAATTTTCTTCTGCCCTTTGTACTGATTCCGACCGCTGTTGTTGTTGTTGTTGGCAGAATAGGTGAAGTGAACTTTCTTCTTCTGCTCACCTTGGGGGTTGTTTTTAGAAAAAGTGAAGCCTTCATAGACTCCATTTTCCACACTCAGTTCAAGCCATTCGGCTCGTTCAGTCAGCTCAATGAAGGTCCTGGATGGTGCTGTAGAGATCAATCCTCTTAACGGCTGCGAAAAATTATTGAGGATCAGGGACAATGCATGCCTCTCCGAGATAGGATCTCTCATCTTATTACAGGCTGATCTCCATCTGTGAATGAAGTCTCGTGCTTTTTCATTCTCATTCTGCCTTAAATTGCAGAGATGACTTAATGTAGGAAGCGCCTCGGTGTTGAACAAGAAGCGTTCAATAAAGAGATTCACAACTTTGTCGAACTCCTTGAGCTTGATGGGGTTGATATGCTCAGCATACCACTTGGCTGCAACTCCTTCCAAGCTGCGGGGGAAGCATAGAAACAATGCTCGGTTATCCCTTTTGAACCTCGAGCATTCAGCAAAGAAAGTGGCGAGATGCGCTTTTGGGTCGCCAGAACCATCGAACTTGATGAATTTACGGGGGAGATTCTCCAGATCATCATCCCCTTCTAAGCCGTCATAGAAGTCCTCACTGGTGAAGACTTTCTTGCCCTTGTCGCGGGCTTGGAGATCCTTGACAACCCGGGCCATTTCCTTGAATTGCGCTTGCAAAGGTTCTTCTTTATCTTGGCTCTTTGATTTGCGACTTTTACTTTGGCCACGTTTCTGAAATGCCAGAGGCACTTCATATTCTTCATCTGTATCTTCAATGGAGTCTGATTCATCTGAGATTTCCTCTGGCTGGATCCGTTTCTTGGGAGCCTTCTTACTCCTGCAACCATGGAACTTTTCTCTAAATGGATCCCTTTCTGAGCTGGTCCCGGGCTGTTCATTCATCATCTTATTCATCATTTTTCTGAACATGGCATACATTTGAGGGTCTATGCCGTCATCTACGTGCTGCTGCTCTTGACTCCTTTCGGAGCAGGGGGAACCCATCTCTTCTTCTGAGGCCGACGAGTACTGCGATGTCGTTGTTCTCTTGCCTGATCTTGTCTCAACCATCAAATGATATGGATGCTCTCTGTAGGGCAAAGATCTGATTAGATTCTGTAGGAATTGGTTTTTTTTGGAAGAAAAATTTGCTGAAAATATGGTAGACAATTTGGAAAAGATATCCCATTACTAGGGATTGAGTCATCGTGGAAATCACGACAATTGTGTTATTATTCTTTGAAAGAGAAATAAACAACGAAAATGCGCCTTGTTACCTAGGCGAGGTCGTCAAACCATCATAGAGAGAAAGAAAACTTTATTGAAATGAGAAAATTAAACTTTTATTGATCTTGACAAAGAGGTGGAGGACAAACAATTTGCCACCATTCATGATAATCAGCAGACACTCTAGGACCAGGAAAGATTTTAAGAGAGACAAAAGAATCCCAGCTGTAGCGGGCAGAATGATATGCCCCGGACCATTGCGCGGAGGTGAGATCGAACTCTGCCATAGCTCCTGATAACAGTCGGGCTTCAACGTACTGCTGCCTTTGAGAGAACTGCCGAACACATCTCTCTGGTTGGTAATAAGTGCAGAAGAAAGGTCCCAGCTGTGGCGCCCCAAACCCCGACCTTGGAAAAACTTGGGATTTCTATGAAATTTTTTTTTTTGAAAGGTTTAAGTAGGAAACTAGCGGAAGCAAACGTGGAAAAACAACAAAGCCGCAAGTCTGGGCGGCCGCCACAGATAAGTGCAACCAAAAGTGTAACTATGAAGTAAATAGGGGAAACACCCCAACAGTTTTAAAGAGTTTACAACTTATAAGTACAAAAGGTACAAAATAGGGGATACATCCCAACAACAACCAAAAACCCCAAAACCACCAGGTACAAGATCTGCAGGTCAAGTGTGTGGGTCCTCAGAGCCTCCATTGTGTATCATTGCACCCGCACTAAGCCTGTTCGTCACCTACATCCCCATAAAACGGGGTCAATCCTTTTTCAAGGTGGTGAAGAAACAACCACAAGCAATGTGTATATATATCAAGTACACAGGAAAGCAGGAAACAAGCTGACAAGTGTAAGTGCCTGTGTCTGGTAAGTGTGAAGTGACAAGTACTAGTCAACAGGAAAACAAGTAGCTGAAGCAACGAACTGAAGTATAAGCGAACTGAGCAGCAAGTAACTAAGGTAACAAACTGAAATGACTGTAACAACTAAAGTAAGTCTACAACACAAGTAAAGCAACAACTACTTTAAGTCAGCTGTTTGGATAGTTCTTAAGTTCTTCTGATTACTCCTTCGGGTACGCGAAGGAACCTCGTATTCTGTGAGACATGCACCCAACGTCTGTTATTTAAATTCTAGTGTGGTAACCGGGGAAGCTACAGACCGAGTCAACCTTATGCGAGCAGCACACAGCTAGGAGAAAACACTCGCATAGATAAGGATTGCAATCCATACTACTGCAGTAGTGAGGTCCTAAAAAGGCAACCTCGACCTCCCTGACTCTGAGTGACTGGAGGCCAAAGGGCGCTACAACTCCTGTCAAACACGTGTCGTAGTAACGACAAGTCACTCAGGGTTGTACCATCCACCCTCTCCCAAGGTGAACCATTTTGTGAATGGGGCGAAGCAGGTTTATCTTTCTTAAGGCTCATGTTCAACACACCTCTCACGAGGAATTTGCCTCGTGGTCCCCGCAGGGTACACAAAACGAGGATTTGGCCTGCCCATTCACGTGCTCAGCCTCACGCGGCCAACGGAGCACACTGCTTGTGAAAGCAGTCGAAATACCTTATTGATTTATTTCTGTTTAGGGTATATCACACAAGAGTCCATCTCTTTAAGCAAGGGTCATTGCCCAAGGACTCCAACTGAGCCCATAACAAGTCATTTCATTATTCATACCCTATCTTTATTCTTTTTCTTTCTTGTAGTAAGTGCACGTGGTGCACTTACTAATGCCTCAAGCAATGTACCTTTTCAAGGTACGCACTACTCAGTAACAGTGTCAGGATGTGCCAAGTGCGAAGTGTATGTTTCTATCTTTTGCACAAGCATAAACAACAGAGGCAGTTGCATAATATGAAATGATTAACTTGCATACTTCAGTGTGAATATTGCATTCACTATGCTTTCATACGTGGTTGACACACTTACATGTTTATGGTGAAATCTGGGATATACCCGACTTATGGGAACAACATTAGCTATTCCCACGGTGTGGGGTGCCGCACCTGCGGACCCGAAACAAAGACAATGAAACAATGCTTGTAATTCAACGTAGTTTCTAAGTATGTGGATTTGCAATAGTGTTCGTCTGTATACTTAACTACGTAGTTGCACATAAATCAAGGTATAAGGATTTTCCTTACGCAGTACGACACACTTACGTGTCGAAGATGATTTCTGAACTTAACCCATTGTGATCATCGCAAAATTTTTCCTCTTTTGTGTATTTTTCTCTCTTCCTTCTCTTTCCCTTTTCTAACCTCTATTTTCCTCCTTTTTGAAGGGAGAAGAATGAAAGAAAGAAAAGAAAGAGAGAAGAGAAAAGAAGAGAAAGAAAGAGAAAATGAACTCTTTTGCGCGGTCTCACTTGACCTTGAAAAAAATATTTAGAAAATAACTCGCCTCCATTTTGAAATATATTGCGGGAAAATAGAGAGACGGGATTCGCTCGTCGGTACGAATTGGACTCTGGATCCTAAAAGAGAATTGGATCTGAAGTCTAAGATCCAATATGAGTGTTGAATCTTGGATCCTAAAATGGATTTTGTTAAATTCAGAAGAGGAATCAAGAACTTCCAAGTTTAAATTAAACTTGAAAAAATGAATTTTAGAAATTGAATCTTGAATATACAGATGAATTTCAAAGTTAAATTGGACTTTGAATTTTGAGATAGAATTTGGAATTTGAAATACAGGATGATTCTGAAGTTTCAAAGTCAAATGGGACCTTGAAATTGAATTTTTTTTTTAATCCTTTTGAGGAATAGATTTGAATTTGAATTTATGAATAGGATTTTGATCTGAGAAATGAAGGAAAGAATTACTTGGATTTATGAAAAAGAAATTTAAAAATATGATGCAATTCTATCCTAAATGATGAATGGATTTAAATTTTTGAAATTTGGATTTTGAAAAGCTATTCCATTCTTTAGATGAATTTAAAATAAGATTGAAGATATAATACATCCTTGACTATGGTCATTGGACGTATTATATAATAATCTATATTTAGATTCAAGAGAAGAATAAAATACATTTTGGTGCTTTTATAGAGTTTAAAATGAAATTAACTCTCAATATACCCTGACTATGGCCATTGGTATATATATTGAATTAATTCTAAGTTAAACTCTAATAAAAGAAGGAAATATTTGAAAATATGATGATTTTTTGAAGAGGATCCAGTGTGGATCCAATGTTATTTTATAAAAGGTAAAAATCCTAAGTCTTGTTTACATCCCGACTATGGCCGTTGATGTAAATCGTCAACTTAGGACTAGTTTACCTTTTATGAAATGGTGCACGTGCCATTCGTGTTTCACCAATGTGAGAATTTGAGAAATAAAGAACAAAATGTATGAAGAACAAGTAATTCATGATATTTACAATGCTCATTCATTCTATCTAAGGCGGAAAATGTAAATTTCTCATTAATATCTAAGTTGTTACAATCCTTGAAACTTGGAGTAATAACATCCCTAATCTAAGAAAGTAATACAAGTCTCCCATGACTTCCCTGCGGGGGAATGAGTCAGTACAATATAGGAGAAGATACTTTATTGAAAGCAAAATTGTATATGATTTGTATTGTTCCTAATGCAAGATGTTATGTTCATGCTGAATGAGAAAAAGTATCGGGCCTACCCTGCATTTGTTTAGGAAATGTACATATCTATATGGGTATACATATATATATATGTATGTATAATACGCAAGGCCCTAGCTAAGTGGCTTCTATATGTAATAAATGAAGACGGGGCCGGGATGGCCCAAAATGACTGCTAGTGATGGACCATTCATGGGAGGTCATTGAGCTAATATGAGAAATCATAGTTTTTCGGCAAATCTCTATGCCATGAATATGCTCTAACACCATATTTATGAATTGCTAAGGAAAAAGATATTTTAACCCTGTGATGCTTCTTAGGCTGGGAGTACAATGTTGACAGGGGTTGCTAAGACACCCACATCCAATGGTATGAGATAATAGTATCTAAGTCGTGCTGTTGATGTGCAACAGGTAGTATGAAGATGTCGATTCCAAAGAAGTATAGCATCCCTGGGGCTGCTGCTGCAGAGGTTCGACCATTATCAAGTTTCGACCGACAACCATGGCAGTTCAGAGTTACATCTGTGTAACCGCTGTAAGAGGTAAGGTATGCTGGAACTATACATGAAGCGCATCTACTATGTGCTGGTGATGGACCTGAACATGAACTACAGGTAGGTGGACCTGAAATTCCCTATAGTAACTTTAGCCATGTGACTGGGAGAGAGCAACTCACTGTTTAAAGTCAGATAAGGGGATGAGAGCATTACTTCCTACAGTATATGACTTCTTTTAAGCTTAGATGAGCTAATCATATATCATAAATGTGCAATGTGTTTCTTCTTACAAACAAGGTATTTCAGAGCTCAGAGGCACTTACTGTCATTCCATCACACGCCAGCACATATGCATGAGCCCATGTTCAAACATATACAAGAGAGAGTTTTGCACATATGTGAGCATAAGCATGCTTGTGGATGATGATGATGAGATGAATAAGTAAAGCGTCTAAAATTAAGGCGAAAGCATGTGTACGATATATGTAAAAACAATTTCGCATGTATGTTAATCAAAAGAACCAACAAGCATAAGTATCTAAATAACTGTGGGATAAAGTAGCAAGAATCTCGTTTTGTAGTTTCTTCAGGTGTCCGAACAGCTGAGGATATCTCCTGATATTTTCTCCTTTTATTCGCACATCAAAAGGGCATCAACCATTTGTATCCTATCTAGCATACAACTGCTATGTTGAGAACAACTCAATGAATATTCTTATTGGAAACAGATTAGATCGCGCACAGCCACTGCAGAGAGGACTCAAACTCAGAGGCATACCAATCCTCTGTCAGAAGCGATTTCACTGAAAATGGAGAATACTGCCAGTCAAAGATCTTGAATAACCCAGATCCAAAGTGACAATTATATTATTATACCAACTCATGAATGAAGCAACTTCAATAGAAACTTTCAAGAAAACGCTTCTCCCAGTAACAGACATCCAAAATAATGGTCAGTGAGATAACAGACGGAAGGTGATTTGGCGTAAGAGCCTCGACCACCGCATCTACCATTGGTACCTCGTAAAATTACAGGATATTGACAAATATAATGAAATCGGGTAATGATGATTTACAAATTGGAGAAGTTATACTGCTTATCTAAGAACTAAGGACTGGTGCTGGGTTTTCACAAAACAACTCTTGAAGCCGGCAAGTAAACCAGATGGTGACATATATATTTGTATATCAAAGCCTAGATTCATTACTGATCCAAGGTGCTAATGACTGCCATTTTTTATTTTTTATTTTTTTTGAACCTATCAGGGATTTTTACATAGTTTAGACTGATTTTGAGTTACTAACCAATTAATCCCAATGAAAATCTTATTGTATTCCTGTATCTACCTTCAAAATATCACTTATAGTGAACCAGTATGAAGATACTTGAAACAACGTATGTCAAAACAGACATGATTGCATGAGGTGGAGGCACTTATGTAAAGAATCACATATTCGCAGAAAGAAAGAAAACAGAAGGGGAGGGGACCACGGATGTTCAGCACCATGCATAAGCGATTTACTTAGTAAGTGCACCATACCTCAGAATAACTAATCATCATACAGATTCCTGCAGAGAAAAGAGTAACCAAGTTAGCTTTTCTGCATTTTTAAATTCTATAATAATCTCCAAATGCATTAAATCACATATCCACCGAGAGGGCTTGAGGTAAGAGAGAAAAACAATTTCGGTTATCGCAAATGGCAGATACAACAATGATGATCCAAGATAGAAAGCGCTAGCAATCATGACTTTACAAAAAAAAAAAAAAACAATGCCAGCATCATTCCCTTGTTCCTGAACTCTTTTGATGGGGATGAAATGGAAAGAGGGTGCTCTGAATCATTAATTATGCTAAGTTAGAGTTTCAATTCCCAGATCTTTAGTTAATAAGATAAATACCATCCATTATGAGCGCTGGCGATAATTTCCTTATGCTTTGCCTCCCTTCCAAAAAGGTTGTTCAGAAGGATTTTTAATCAGATATTTGCAATTTTAGAAGCCTGTATATGGCTTACAGAGCACCTAATCACATTCCTCATCTGCAAAGAGCCTTGTACCTTTCTTCTACCATGATAATAAGTCCACTGTATGTCATCTGTTGAAGCTTGCGGGAAAGACTGATGGAAAGGATGATCTCTTGCCTATCCTTTGTGCGTAGCTTAACATGGGTGAGTGAATATAGCAAACACAAAATATAATAACTATGGCATAATTAGCCAGTGATGCAAAGTGACAATGGCTAGTGAGAGTGGCAATGGTATGATCGCATATCAAGATGGGTATTTTGCCCATTTAACACGGAATTTCCAACACAAACAAACCTCAACAATGCCGATTTTTAAGATGTAATGATCATAACTGAAGAACAGTGGATTCTTCTTTTAAGAAAAGCCTTCCCATCCTTAACAGCGACCACCTCCAGAAATGATTAAAGTCACTTACATCGTGGTGAACCCCGGATTAATAAAAAAAAATGAACACCAAACAACGTATCATAGATTTCAACTGAAAATGAACATTAATCTATTGAATGTATCCTGACTATATTGGACATGAATAGCAGAGATGAAGCTTCAGCAGAACGAAACAACGAACAAATTACCGAATGTCATGTCAAGAGAAAAAAAAATGAAACGCAGAGATGGTTGCACAGAGTGAGTGATAAATGAAATGTGAGATAAATCAAAGATCACGACAGAAGAAAAACCCGATCTGATGTTGGATCCACTCGAATGTTCACTTTATTGAATTCAAAAGAGGCCATCATGAAGAAAGAAAAGAAAGGGAAAAGAAAGAGAAAGAAAAAACAAAAAAATGATGAAGATCAGAAGAACGATAACCGAAAGAAAATGAAAACCAAAAGTAAAGAAATACATTCTAGCAAAATTTGCTATGGATTTAAAACAAATGGCTCGATCATGAGAACATCAACAGAATTTAAATATAAACTAGCAAAACTCGACGTTAGATCGCAAATAAAGAAAGAAAATCAATGTAGGAGTGAGGGACTCCATCAGTTTTGCACTACTATAGACCGATTTGCTATAGACAAATCGGTGGCATAGGGGGGTGCTTGGGTGAACCAGAATAAAATCAAAAGTAAACAGGAGAAATTAACAAAAATCCATGAGAAGGAGGAGGGTTCACTGTTTATTTAATGGAGAATTCAAAGGAAAGAAGAAAAAGTGGTAGACACTTACCAAAATGGGGCTTCCTTTTAGAACCGGAATGAAGAGGAAGGAGGAAAGAGGCGCAGTGGTCCAAGAAGCTCTCCTTTTGCTTCCCAGGAGTAATGAACGCCCGATGAGAGGAATTGAGATATGCTGAAGGTGGATTGTTTGTCTTTCTTCCTCCTCTTTTTCTCCCCCTTTGCGTCCCTTTTATAGAGAGGGGGCTTCTGGAATGTGCGATGTGGTTGGAGATGAACGAAGGAGGAGGAGATTGTTCGTGATGGAGGGTCCATGAAGGATGAAAATGGGGGTCGCACATGGCGTCGGCTGTTGGCGATGGGGAACATTCTTCTGGAAGGAGGGCGGCGGAAGAGAGGGTTTTCGTAACCCTAAACCCGACTTTTGTTAAGGGGGTCTTCTTATAAAAGTTTCCAAAAGGCCGGTCCTCTTTTTAAAGATTTTCAAAAAATTGGTTTTAAATAGTTCTAGCAAAAACAAGTTTCAAAAGAATTTTGAACAACATAGTTCCTGATTTTTTTTTGTGTGTGTGTGTTATTTTTACATTTTTTTGTATTTTTGGAATAGAATCTAAGTTTTTTACACGAAAACAAAGATTAAACACTAGTTTTTTGTATTTTTCTGAGAAAAATTTACAAGGGTATTTTTCTGAGAATTTCAGACCATTTTGGGGAAATTTCTTCATAAGAATGGGTTTGGATCCAAGTTTTGAGAAAACATTCGAGTTTTAAACCTCGATTTGAGGACTATAATACGATGGATCCAAACGGATACCGGACGAAGTGTCTGAGCTTTTCAAAAAGTTATTTTTGAGAATTTTGAGAATTTGATTTAAAATTGGATAATGAAGCTCAGATTTGGATTTTGATGTAGATCCGGATCCGAAATTGAGTCAGATATGTAAAATGAATTTAATTTCAACAAAATTTGAGAAATAAAAAATGGAATTTAGATTTAAAACCGACTCAATTACCCAAAAGATGGGGGAAAAGGGCAAAAAAGGGGATATTTACAATATTTTAAAAAATTTGGGGTGTTCACAGATGCCCCTCTTTGCTACTAAGCCGATTGAAAGCCGAGCTTAGTGGCAAAGAAACACTCCAAATTTTGAAAAATGCCCCAGTCAGCTGATCTGAGCTGGGTGTGGAAGAATTATTTTGAAAATACTGCTTTTCGGGCTTGAAACCTTATCCTGAATGGTCCCGGGGGGATGAAATCCTCGACAATGATACGACTGAATGATAGAAATGAAGAAATCGTGATGGGACTTTGGGTGAAAATCCCAGGGATGGTGAAAGATAAGAATTTTGATCAAGTTTCATGGGTGAGATAAGATCAGCCCTTTGGAATGACTCAGGTTTAGCCCTTAACCTGGATGGGACGAAGATAGATCAGGATAATTTGGATGGGGGATGGTGAACATAAACGGACCTCGGTGGGACATTTTGAGAGAAATGCCTCGTGAGGTGAAACTCAAGGACGATCCTTTCCTGGATGGATGTACAATGAGCACGGATTCCTTTGTGGGGGGAAAACCATGATGGGACGGGGAGGATTACCTCGTCGAAGCGAGGCTCAGGTTTAACCCAAACCTGAAAGGAAGGCACCTCACGGAGTGAGGTTCAGGCTTCACCCTTATCCTGAAAGGGATGACCATACGGACTCTTTAAACAAAGAAACCCCGATGGGACAGGAAGGAATATATCATCAGAAGAAGATTTAAGATTTTAATCCTTGACCTGAGTGGGGGATGATACGGAATCTTCGGATGAAGAAATCGTGATGGAACCTTCAGAATTTGGACTAACAAATCCGAAAGGGGTTTGCGAGAAGAGAAAAACAAGGGATTCCCTAAAGCTTGGAAAGGGGATGATCTCGGGCGCCTCATTGCTGAGACTAAAATCAACTTTCTAAAAACAGACGACCTCTCGCGGAAGGTTTGGGTGGTACCTCGAGGAGCGAGGTAACAAGTTTAATCCTTGGCCTGAATGGATACAAAATCCTCGAGGAGCGAGGAAAACTGTGATGGGCCTCTAGACTTTGCACAACAAATCCAAGAGGGGTTTTTGCAAAAGGATAAAAATGGGGGTCCCTAAAGCTTGAAAAGGGGTTGTTCTTGGGCGCCTCATTGCTGAGACTGAAAATAGCTTTTGACAATAACAGATCTTTTGCAAAAAGTTCAGGTTTAACCCTTATTCTGAGCGGGAACTATCCATGGTGGGACAGTGGGGAGCACAGGGAAGTATGCGGATCCGAGAGCGCTCAAATCAGACGGAAGGAAAGGACTTTTCAGTCCTAAGGAGGGATGACGTCAGGATACGTCAAAACGATTCTCAAGTTCACACTTCATGTTGGGATAACTAGAAAATATTGCCAATAAGATGCCAAAAATTGTAGTTGATTCAGAATGATTGAATTGTGCTCATGTGTGAAAATATCACCTCTTTCTACCTAGAGTATTAGCTTCAATTGGGCTAACTCTGTAGAACTTAAGAATCAATTTCAAATTTGTTGTTGTTGAGCTTCTTTAAGGAAGACATCAATTTCCCTGATATGAAAAGAAGAGGAAATATTCTTAGCTTCATAAAAGCAATTAAATGAAAAGATATTGATAAAGAATTTCACATAGATAAAGATGATTCTTGACAGTTTCGGGCAGTTTGATATCCTGGGCATTTCCCATGATGATCTTTTTGCACTCTTTTGAACCATGGATCTTTTCTGGGTTCTTTTACATCCTCCTTCATTTTGGAGATGTCCTGACTTTTCTCTCTTTTTCGAGGAAGGGTACGTCACAAACTACTTCATCTTGGAGATGATCCGATCCTTCTTTTTCTTTCTCCGGAATTATGACATCGGTTCTTGGGTTGAAAGCTCTAAATGGTAGCAGAAATCAAATATCTTTTAGGGTTTGTTGGTAGGTTCATCGCATCCGCCTTCATCTCGACGGTGATCCGAACTTTCCCTGGAAGGATCCGTCACAAACTCTGTCATCTTAGAGATGTTTCAAATCTTCTTTGGCCCTGGGGGTCTACTCGCTTGATTCGCCTTCATCTTGACAACAATTGAGAGATCCCTTTTGCGGATATTTGATTGCAGCTTAGCTTGGATGACTGAGGATATATGGATTGGGTAGGTCTTTTTTTTTTACTGCCCAGGATATTTCCACTATCTTACCGCCAAAAGAATAATCTTTAAGAATGCACCACAGCTATGATCAATATCAGCTCACTTATGGCTTTTCAACATCATTGAATTTTCCTTTGCCGGTCATATCGAAGATTTTTCTTCATCCTCTTGGTTGATCAACAGAAAAAGCTTGAATTTAGCTCTTATTTCGCAAGAGTCTTGCTCTTTTGAAAATGATACTGAAGGTAGTTTGAGATAATTCTTTGTGCGATGAAAACTTTGAGATCAACAATGACTTTTGATAGCAAATTGGCAACGTATTCTAGAAAATTCTTGACGAAAGAAATCACTTGATATCGAATCGACACGTCCATGACAAAATTCTCCTCTCTTTTTTCTCAAAAAGAGAGACTCAGGCTTAAGCTCTTACCTGAATGGGAAGTTGGAAATACTCCTCTCTTCCCTGAAAGAGGAGGTGTTTGCAAAACGGAACTTTCGAAGAGAAATTAAGTTTTCGTCAAAACTCCCTATCTCTAGGCTTCTCTTATGGAAAGGCGGCCGAAAAATAAAGTTGAGAAAGTATCACAGAGGAACGAGTCCATCACACTCTCCCTAGAAGAGGGTCCTCTGTGAAGGGGTTGGCCAAAGATGATAAAAACAGGGGCCACAAAAGAAACGAGCTTTCGTCGAAGCTCTCCCTGGAAAAAGGGTTCTCTTGTGTAAAGTTGGTTGTTGTTTTGCAAACTGTTCGCGAAGAAAACAAGTCCCTTCAAACTCTCCCTGGAAAAGGGTCCTTGCGAACGAAAGATGGTTGCATGCGAAAAGAACGAGCTCCCTCGAACTCTCCCTGAAGAGGGTCCTTCGCAAGAGAAAAAGATTGATTCTTGATAAAATGGTGACCTGAAGGTCGAAATTGAGAATTTATAGTTTGAAATGAAGATGTTTGGTTAGCACAAAGACTGAACCTGGAGGGCTAACTGATTAGTCAGCCAAACACTAGCGCAAGCGCTAGATGCACCAGCACGAGCACTGGATTTCAAAAAGAAAGCCCCAGTACGAGCGCTGGGTTTTTGAAAAATGCACACAGTACGAGCACTGGGTTTTTCAAAAAGAGGATTTGAAACATGAGACCGACATTCAAAGATATTTGAGAATTGAGCGAGAATGATTGCCGGTGTCTCAGGATTATCCCTTATCCTGAAGGGGAAATTTAAGGAGGAACTTTGAGAAAATAAGGATATACAAAAGCGAAAATCCAAGTCGGAACTCGGTTTTTCAAATATAAGAAAATGAGTGAGAATCGAGTTTGAAAACTCGAATTCTCAACCCAACAATTTTATCCAACACGAGCATTGGATTCAAAAGAAAGTTCAAGTAGGGACTTGAGACTTCAAATGGTATATAAAAGGAAAAACCCGAGTCGGAACCCGGATCTTTTAAAAACGATGATAAAGATGGGGAATCCGAGTTTCGAAAACTCGAATCTTCAAGGGTACGATCGGTTCCAACACGAGCGTTGAATCCGATAGGAAGTCCGAGTCGGAACTCGAAACTTCAAACAATATATAAAGAAGGGAAAACCCGAGTCAGAACCCGGATCTTTTAAAAATAATTATAAAAAAATGGAAGAACCCGAGTTTTGAAAAACTCGAATCTTCAAGGGTACGATCGGTTCCAACACGAGCGTTGAATATGATAGGAAGTCCGAGTCGGAACTCGAGACTTCAAACGATATATAAAGAAGGGAAAACCCAAGTCGGAACCCGGATCTTTTAAAAATAATTATAAAAAATGGAAGAACCCGAGTTTTGAAAAACTCGAATCTTCAAGGGTACGATCGGTTCCAACACGAGCGTTGAATCCGATAGGAAGTCCGAGTCGGAACTCGAGACTTCAAACGATATATAAAGAAGGGAAAACCCGAGTCGGAACCCGGATCTTTAAAAATAATGATAAAAAATAGAAGAACCCGAGTTTTGTAAAACTCGAATCTTCAAGGGTACGATCGGTTCCAACACGAGCGTTGAATCCGATAGGAAGTCCGAGTCGGAACTCGAGACTTCAAACGATATATAAAGAAGGGAAAACCCGAGTCGGAACCCGGATCTTTTAAAAATAATTATAAAAAATGGAAGAACCCGAGTTTTGAAAAACTTGAATCTTCAAGGGTACGATCGGTTCCAACACGAGCGTTGAATCCGATAGGAAGTCCGAGTCGGAACTCGAGACTTCAAACGATATATAAAGAAGGGAAAACCCGAGTCGGAACCCGGATCTTTTAAAAATAATTATAAAAAATGGAAGAACCCGAGTTTTGAAAAACTCGAATCTTCAAGGGTACGATCGGTTCTAACACGAGCGTTGAATCCGAGAGGGAGTCCGAGTCGGAACTCGAGACTTCAAACGATATATAAAGAAGGGAAAACCCGAGTCGGAACCCGGATCTTTAAAAATAATGATAAAAAATAGAAGAACACGAGTTTTGAAAAACTCGAATCTTCAAGGGTACGATCGGTTCCAACACGAGCGTTGAATCCGATAGGAAGTCCGAGTCGGAACTCGAGACTTCAAACGATATATAAAGAAGGGAAAACCCGAGTCGGAACCCGGATCTTTAAAAATAATAATAAAAAATGGAAGAACCCGAGTTTTGAAAAACTTGAATCTTCAAGGGTACGATCGGTTCCAACACGAGCGTTGAATCCGATAGGAAGTCCGAGTCGGAACTCGAGACTTCAAACGATATATAAAGAAGGGAAAACCCGAGTCGGAACCCGGATCTTTAAAAATAATGATAAAAAATGGAAGAACCCGAGTTTTGAAAAACTCGAATCTTCAAGGGTACGATCGGTTCCAACACGAGCGTTGAATCCGATAGGAAGTCCGAGTCAGAACTCGAGACTTCAAACGATATATAAAGAAGGGAAAACCCGAGTCGGAACCCGGATCTTTTAAAAATAATTATAAAAAATGGAAGAACCCGAGTTTTGAAAAACTCGAATCTTCAAGGGTACGATCGGTTCCAACACGAGCGTTGAATCCGATATGAAGTCCGAGTCGGAACTCGAGACTTCAAACGATATATAAAAAGTCGGAACCCGGATCTTTAAAAATAATGATAAAAAATGGAAGAACCCGAGTTTTGAAAAACTCGAATCTTCAAGGGTACGATCGGTTCCAACACGAGCATTAAATCCGATAGGAAGTCTGAGTCGGAACTCGAAACTTCAAACGATATATAAAGAAGGGAAAACCCGAGTCGGAACCCGGATTTTTAATATAAAAATGAAAACAAAAACAAAAACAAAAACAAAAACCTGAGTCAGAACTCAGACGGGAAGGAAATAATTTCTACCCAAGAGTTGGAATTTGAAGGATTGACAGAAGCATGAGTAGATTTTGATGATGAAGATGAGGTTTTTATTCGAGATCCTTGACCCAAGATGGCCTAAGATTCGAACGGCTTCAGGATCTCCCCCTATCCTAAAGGAATATAGAATAAAATTTGATGAGAATTGAAGAATTTATAGGGGAATAATCCGGATTTATCCCTTTATTTGAAGAAGAATAAAATTTATAAACATGGAGAGGAATTTAAATAGATTTATTTGGAAATTTGTTTTGGAAAAGAATTTTCACGGGTGGCAGTGATGCTCCTATGAGGGGTATCAGGATTATCCCTTATCCTGAATGGGAAAAGAATAGATTTTAAGGAAAATTTAAATGAAGAGAAATTGATATAAATTTAAAAAATCAAATGAAGGTTTATAAAACTTGTTATTTACAAAATAATCCTCATAGGTAGCACTATCGCTCCTGCGAGGGGTTTCAGGATTATCCCTTATCCTGAATGGAAAGAAGAATAGAATTTAAAGAGATTTAATAAAGAGAAACTGATATAAATCTAGAAAATCAATAAAGATTAAAAAAACTTGTATTTACAAAAGAATCCTCATAGGTAGCATTGTGGCTCCTAGTCTCATGATTTTTCCCTTATTCTGAATGGGAAGAAGAATAGAATTTAAAGAGATTTAATGAAGAGAAATTGATATAAATCTAGAAAATCAACAAAGATTAAAAAAAACTTGTGTTTACAAAAGAATCCTCATAGGTAGCATTGTGGCTCCTACGAGGGATTTCAGGATTATCCCTTATCCTGAATGGGAGCACCTCGGACAACGAGGGTCAGGTTTATCCCTTAACCTGAAAGGGTAAAACACCTCGAACAACGAGGGTCAGGTTTATCCCTTAACCTGAAAGGGCGAAAAAAGAAGATTTAGAAAATACCTCATGGGAAAGAGGCATCAGGTTTATCCCTTAACCTGAAAGGGTTAAAGAATAAAAATTGATAGAATTTAATGACATTGATGAAAACTTGACAAAAAATTGATAAAGATAATGAACTGACGAAAATTTGATTAAATTGAAGATGAAATGAATGCAACTAATAAAGATAACAAGATTAACTGAAAAGTTGAGAAGATTTTTTGAAAAAGAGTTTGTCTGATCCTGCCTGCACGTGGGATCTTTAAAGGAAAATGTTTATTTAAGTGAAAAATCATTTTTGGGAAGAAAATCCACCGCAAGAAGAATGATCAGTGCGAGGACTGATCCTTCGAATCAACATGAGAGATCATCATGAGGGTCAATTTTTGAAGGCAATGGTTTTTTAAAACCTATTTTTGAAGAAAAAGATCAACAATAGATCTGATTTCTAAAAATAACAGTTCGAAATTGATAATAAGATCAACACAAGGGTTGATCTTTGAAGGTAATGCTTAAAAACCAATCTTGGAAGATAAGACCAACACAGGGTCGATCTTTGAATATAATGATTTAAAACCCATTTTTGGAAGATAAGACCAATGCAATGATTGATCTTTGAATATGATGATTTATAACCCATTTTAAAAGATAAGAACAACGCCAGGGTTGATCTTTGAAAAGTTTTGAGATCAATTTTGGAGGATAAGACCAACGCAAGGGTTGATCTTTTGAATAAAAAGATTTGAAATCCATTTTGGAAGATAAGGGTTGATCTATAAAGATTTGAAATCCATTTTGAAAGATAAGACCAACACAAAGGTTGATCTTTGAATATAAAGATTTAAAATCCATTTTGAAAGATAAGATCAACACAAGGATTGATCTTTGAAAAGTTTAAAATTCATTTTGGAAGATAAGACCAACACAAGGGTTGATCTTTCAATATAATGGTTTGAAAAACTTATTTTTGAAGATGTGATCAACACGAGGGTTGATTTTTTGTCAAAGGTTAGACCAAGGAATATTTGAACTCCTTGGTCATAACGAAGATTTTTTTTAAAATTTCATGATTTTTGAAAAAGCCCTCATAGGCAATATCATTTCTCTCATGAATGATGTCAGGATTGTCTCACATTCCGAAAAGAACAAGAATTTAAATGCCCCAGTATGGCAAAAGAAGAAAGTATTTGAATACCAAAGATATAAAGAAAACTTGACATTTCATTGATAAGTAGAGGTTTGATGACAAAAACTAAATATTTACAAGAACTTTTTTAAAAAGGAAAAGATATATAGAAGGCTGAACTGACTTGCCCCTACAAGATAACTAAAAAAAGGAGACGAAAGCAGGAAACTTTGGCTTTATCAATTCTTCGGGTGATCCGGAAGAGTCTAGGTTGGAACTGCAGGTTGTTCCCCTCCTTCATCTGGTACCAAAATTTCTTTGTCGATGAAATCCTGTATGATGTTTTTGAGGACGAAGCAATGCTCTGTATCGTGCCCCCTTACTTGATGAAATTTGCAAAAACGCTCTTTCCATTTTCCCATGGTGACTGAAGGATCAACTCCCTTGGGAAGCTTGATCATATCTTCCGTGAGCAGGTATTCGAGAGCCTCCTCGACTGGCTGACCTAAAGGGGAAAATTTGTGATCATAACTCCAGCCAACATGCTTTGCCTCCTTTGGCTTGCCTGATTTTTGTCAAGAGCCGTCCCTTTCCTGAGAGCTAGACTGAGCATGCTTGGTTAGGGGGATCGGACACTTTTCTTCTTCGTCTTCAACAAAAAGATTCCTATCAATGCAGTCTTGAATAATATTTTTGAAGACAAAGCAATGATCAGTGTCATGTCCTGTTGTCCGATGGAATTTGCAGAATTGGTTCTTGTATTTTCCCAAGATAGTGGAAGGACTTGTGGCTTTTGGGAGCCTCACTAGTCTCTTGGTCAACATGTATTCGAGAATTTTATCCAGCGGCTCATCCAAGAGAGTGAAATCTCTGTTGCTACTCCAATCTTTACGCTTTAGCTTTTCCTGATTCTTATCCTTCTGCAGAGGATTGGATTGAAGTGGTTCATCTTGGTTTCTGCTGAACTTTCCCTTCTGGTTTCTAGATGACTCCAAATTGTTGTTTTGATTGCGCGGGTCGCCTTTGTAGCTGCCCCCGTTGGTTTTAGAACTTCCTGTACTGCCATTGTTGTGCCTGCTCATTGGGAAGGTGACAGGTTTCTCTTCCTTGGTGAGAGCTTTTCCAAAACTGGCTTCAGCCTGCTCGGATAATATCTCAACCATCATCTTTTTGAACAACCGATATATGGTAGGATCAATCTCATTCTGGCTGTCCTGACCTCCTTCTCTGGCAAACCTCTGAGAGTCCATTTCTCAATTCTTACTTCTGACTGGTGCGGTCTCTGATCTCAGTCTGAACCACCCGTTAATACAAAATGCTCTCTCTCTGTAGGACAAAATGGGACCCTTTTAGAAAGATTTTGGAGGAAACTTTGATAAAGGAAGAAATCGAATTTGACAAAGAGATATCCCACTACTAGGGATTGAGCCCGCACGAGAGGCACGACAGTCGTATTATTTTTCCGTTAGAAGAAATAAACAATTTAGAATATGATTAAAAGGACATCTCTTGATGAAATAGATTTAGAAGATATGTAGAAGAAAAATTTAGAATAATAGATGGTAAATTTTGAAAAGTTGTAAAAATTGCAGGCAGGATCAAAAAAGAATTTAAAGAAATCAAGAAAAGAAGAAGAAAAACAGATACACCTGGGGTTTTAAAAGAGGAAATTTTAAATAATATATACCCAGAGTTTTGGAAAGGTTTGATATATATATGAAAACATGAGAGACGTTGCATAACCAAAATCCGCACAAACAAGGATATGCATACATCATTCCATAAGGGCTGACTCTAAATGCAACATTTGAAAATAGTTGGTAGGACCTTAATCCTAACTCTATGGTTCAGATCATCTGATTCCAATCAAGGTATGCCAATATACTCAAGCCGAAGCTCGAAGTGCGTGGCATATAAGATATTTCTTCGGTTCTAAGGTAATGGCTTCCCAACATCCTTGAGCACCTACCGATATACCTCAGACTATGGCCCTTAGGTACGTGGTAGGGGGGCGCGAACCCAAATAAGTGGTCCAGTTGTGAGGCTCTCTCCCGAACTATGGTTCAGTGAGACAGCCCAACAACGTGAAGACCGGGACAATATAGGTAGGGATGTTTTCAAAATATGATCAACATGCAATAAAATCAGAAGGCTCTAATGCAAGTCCTAAAGAGATAGATTTAAATAAAGAGAAGCATACACTTGCATACATTGTTTTGCATTCAATCCCTAAAATTGAGGAGAGTTGTATTTAAGACCTAAGTCTAATGTGAACATGGATATAATCTCCTCAATATGGTCCTACCAAACCATACTTAGATCCTATATGCAAATAATGTCAGCTTAGGACAGAGTCTAGGCTCCTAAGGTTTGCATGGAAATGTAGCTGACATAAAAGAATAAAGACTTAGAAACTATTTAAGCAAAGCAAAGGCATAAATCCAACCGGACGAAGACGAGTCCAATCACGGTCGCCAAAACTGTGATCATCGCAAAATTTTTCCTCTTTTGTGTATTTTTCTCTCTTCCTTCTCTTTCCCTTTTCTAACCTCTATTTTCCTCCTTTTTGAAGGGAGAAGAATGAAAGAAAGAAAAGAAAGAGAGAAGAGAAAAGAAGAGAAAGAAAGAGAAAAGGAACTCTTTTGCGCGGTCACACGACCTTGAAAAAAAATATTTAGAAAATAACTCGCCTCCGTTTTGAAATATATTGCGGGAAAATAGAGAGACGGGATTCGCTCGTCGGTACGAGGTTCGACCGTTCCTGGCGCCTTTACCAGGGGTAATCGAACCAAGGATCGAATCTATGCCTTTTGCTTTGCCTAAATATAATCTAATAATTTATTCTAACTCTAAATGCATAAAGAATCATGCTTGTGCAATGCAAAATGTATGCTCCTTTTGAAAATTGATTTAGAAATTTTCAAGTATTCTGAGATGAACTCGGTAAAGGAGTGAAGAAATGATTGAATCTAACTTAGAACTTGAGATAGATCAGAGGAGTTCTAAGTTTTTGAAGTAAATTAGGATTTGGAAGAAAAAATGAGAATGAATGACTTAAAGCTTTGAAATGAAAGGGAATGAAGTTTCAAAGTCCAAATCGACTTTGAATTTGGATTTGAATTTAGAATACTTGAGATGGAATTGAATTTGGATTTTTAAATTTGGAATGGATCTGAGATAATCAAATGGTATTTAAGAATAGAAATGGATTTAAGGGATTCAGATTAGGTCCGAAAATGGATTTAGAATCTAAAATTGGAATTGGATTCCGAATCCTAAACAGAAAGGGATCCGAGATTTGGAATCTCAGATGGACTTGAGTTCTGGATCCTAGAATGAGCTTGGATCTGAAGTCTAAGATCCAAATGTAGAATTGGGTTCCCGATCCTAAGATGGATTTTGGATCTGAAGTCTGAGATCCAAAGTGAAATTGGAGTCTGGATCCTAGGATGAATTTTGGATTTGTAATTCGAGATCCAAGGTGAAGTTGGATTCTGGATCTTAACATGGATTTGGATCTGTGTTCTGAGATCCAATGTGGAGCCAAATTCTGGATCATAAAATGGAATTGGATCTGAAGTCTAAGATCCAAAGTGAAATTGGAGTCTGGATCCTAGGATGGATTTTGGATTTGTAATTCGAGATCCAAGGTGAAGTTGGATTCTGGATCCTAACATGGATTTGGATCTGTGTTCTGAGATCCAATGTGGAGCCGAATTCTGGATCATAAAATGGAATTGGATCTGAAGTCTAAGATCCAAAGTGAAATTGGAGTCTGGATCCTAAAGGGGAATTGGATCTGAAGTCTGAGATCCAAAAGTGGAATTGGACTCTGGATCCTAAAAGAGAATTGGATCTGAAGTCTAAGATCCAATATGAGTGTTGAATCTTGGATCCTAAAATGGATTTTGTTAAATTCAGAAGAGGAATCAAGAACTTCCAAGTTTAAATTAAACTTGAAAAAATGAATTTTAGAAATTGAATCTTGAATATACAGATGAATTTCAAAGTTAAATTGGACTTTGAATTTTGAGATAGAATTTGGAATTTGAAATACAGGATGATTCTGAAGTTTCAAAGTCAAATGGGACCTTGAAATTGAATTTTTTTTTTAATCCTTTTGAGGAATAGATTTGAATTTGAATTTATGAATAGGATTTTGATCTGAGAAATGAAGGAAAGAATTACTTGGATTTATGAAAAAGAAATTTAAAAATATGATGCAATTCTATCCTAAATGATGAATGGATTTAAATTTTTGAAATTTGGATTTTGAAAAGCTATTCCATTCTTTAGATGAATTTAAAATAAGATTGAAGATATAATACATCCTTGACTATGGTCATTGGACGTATTATATAATAATCTATATTTAGATTCAAGAGAAGAATAAAATACATTTTGGTGCTTTTATAGAGTTTAAAATGAAATTAACTCTCAATATACCCTGACTATGGCCATTGGTATATATATTGAATTAATTCTAAGTTAAACTCTAATAAAAGAAGGAAATATTTGAAAATATGATGATTTTTTGAAGAGGATCCAGTGTGGATCCAATGTTATTTTATAAAAGGTAAAAATCCTAAGTCTTGTTTACATCCCGACTATGGCCGTTGATGTAAATCGTCAACTTAGGACTAGTTTACCTTTTATGAAATGGTGCACGTGCCATTCGTGTTTCACCAATGTGAGAATTTGAGAAATAAAGAACAAAATGTATGAAGAACAAGTAATTCATGATATTTACAATGCTCATTCATTCTATCTAAGGCGGAAAATGTAAATTTCTCATTAATATCTAAGTTGTTACAATCCTTGAAACTTGGAGTAATAACATCCCTAATCTAAGAAAGTAATACAAGTCTCCCATGACTTCCCTGCGGGGGAATGAGTCAGTACAATATAGGAGAAGATACTTTATTGAAAGCAAAATTGTATATGATTTGTATTGTTCCTAATGCAAGATGTTATGTTCATGCTGAATGAGAAAAAGTATCGGGCCTACCCTGCATTTGTTTAGGAAATGTACATATCTATATGGGTATACATATATATATATATATATATATATATGTATGTATAATACGCAAGGCCCTAGCTAAGTGGCTTCTATATGTAATAAATGAAGACGGGGGCCGGGATGGCCCAAAATGACTGCTAGTGATGGACCATTCATGGGAGGTCATTGAACTAATATGAGAAATCATAGTTTTTCGGCAAATCTCTATGCCATGAATATGCTCTAACACCATATTTATGAATTGCTAAGGAAAAAGATATTTTAACCCTGTGATGCTTCTTAGGCTGGGAGTACAATGTTGACAGGGGTTGCTAAGACACCCACATCCAATGGTATGAGATAATAGTATCTAAGCCGTGCTGTTGATGTGCAACAAGTAGTATGAAGATGTCGATTCCAAAGAAGTATAGCATCCCTGGGGCTGCTGCTGCAGAGGTTCGACCATTATCAAGTTTCGACCGACAACCATGGCAGTTCAGAGTTACATCTGTGTAACCGCTGTAAGAGGTAAGGTATGCTGGAACTATACATGAAGTGCATCTACTATGTGCTGGTGATGGACCTGAACATGAACTACAGGTAGGTGGACCAGAAATTCCCTATAGTAACTTTAGCCATGTGACTGGGTCAGAGCAACTCACTGTTTAAAGTCAGATAAGGGGATGAGAGCATTACTTCCTACAGTATATGACTTCTTCTAAACTTAGATGAGCTAATCAGATATCATAAATGTGCAATGTGTTTCTTCTTACAAACAAGGTATTTCAGAGCTCTGTCATTCCATCACACGCCAGCACATATGCATGAGCCCATGTTCAAACATATATAAGAGAGAGTTTTGCACATATGTGAGCATAAGCATGCTTGTGGATGATGATCATGAGATGAATAAGTAAAGCGTCTAAAATTAAGGCGAAAGCATGTGTACGATATATGTAAAAACAATTTCGCATGTATGTTAATCAAAAGAACCAACAAGCATAAGTATCTAAATAACTGTGGGATAAAGTAGCAAGAACCTCGTTTTGTAGTTTCTTCAGGTGTCCGAACAGCTGAGGATATCTCCTGATATTTTCTCCTTTTATTCGCACATCAAAAGGGCATCAACCATTTGTATCCTATCTAGCATACAACTGCCATGTTGAGAACAACTCAATGAATATTCTTATTGGAAACAGATTAGATCGCGCACAGCCACTGCAGAGAGGACTCAAACTCAGAGGTATACCAATCCTCTGTCAGAAGTGATTTCACTGAAAATGGAGAATACTGCCAGTCAAAGATCTTGAATAACCCAGATCCAAAGTGACGATTATATTATTATACCAACTCATGAATGAAGCAACTTCAATAGAAACTTTCAAGAAAACGCTTCTCCCAGTAACAGACATCCAAAATAATGGTCAGTGAGATAACAGATGGAAGGTGATTTGGCGTAAGAGCCTCGACCACCGCATCTACCATTGGTACCTCGTAAAATTACAGGATATTGAGAGGTATAATGAAATCGGGTAATGATGATTTACAAATTGGAGAAGTTATACTGCTTATCTAAGAACTAAGGACTGGTGCTGGGTTTTCACAAAACAACTCTTGAAGCCGGCAAGTAAACCAGATGGTGACATATATATTTGTATATCAAAGCCTAGATTCATTACTGATCCAAGGTGCTAATGACTGCCATTTTTTTTTTTTTGAACCTATCAGAGATTTGTACATAGTTTAGACTGATTTTGAGTTACTAACCAATTAATCCCAATGAAAATCTTATTGTATTCCTGTATCTACCTTCAAAATATCACTTATAGTGAACCAGTATGAAGATACTTGAAACAACGTATGTCAAAACAGACATGATTGCCTGAGGTGGAGGCACTTATGTAAAGAATCACATATTCGCAGAAAGAAAGAAAATAGAAGGGGAGGGGACCACGGATGCTCAGCACCATGCATAAGCGATTTACTTAGTAAGTGCACCATACCTCAGAATAACTAATCATCATACAGATTCCTGCAGAGAAAAGAGTAACCAAGTTAGCTTTTCTGCATTTTTAAATTCTATAATAATCTCCAAATGCATTAAATCACATATCCACCGAGAGGGCTTGAGGTAAGAGAGAAAAACAATTTCGGTTATCTTAAATGGCAGATACAACAATGATGATCCAAGATAGAAAGCGCTAGCAATCATGACTTTACAAAAAAAAAAAAAAAACAATGCCAGCATCATTCCCTTGTTCCTGAACTCTTTTGATGGGGATGAAATGGAAAGAGGGTGCTCTGAATCATTAATTATGCTAAGTTAGAGTTTCAATTCCCAGATCTTTAGTTAATAAGATCGATACCATCCATTATGAGCGCTGGCGATAATTTCCTTATGCTTTGCCTCCCTTCCAAAAAGGTTGTTCAGAAGGACTTTTAATCAGATATTTGCAATTTTAGAAGCCTGTATATGGCTTACAGGGCACCTAATCACATTCCTCATCTGCAAAGAGCCTTGTACCTTTCTTCTACCATGATAATAAGTCCACTGTATGTCATTTGTTGAAGCTTGCGGGAAAGACTGATGGAAAGGATGATCTCTTGCCTATCCTCTGTGCGTAGCTTAACATGGGTGAGTGAATATAGCAAACACAAAATATAATAACTATGGCATAATTAGCCAGTGATGCAAAGTGACAATGGCTAGTGAGAGTGGCAATGGTATGATCGCATATCAAGATGGGTATTTAGCCCATTTAACACGGAATTTCCAACACAAACAAACCTCAACAATGCCGATATTTAAGATGTAATGATCATAACTGAAGAACAGTGGATTCTTCTTTTAGGAAAAGCCTTCCCATTCTTAACAGCGACCACCTCCAGAAATGCTTAAAGTCACTTACATCGTGGTGAACCCCGGATTAATAAAAAAAAATGAACACCAAACAACGTATCATAGATTTCAACTGAAAATGAACATTAATCTATTGAATGTATCCTGACTATATTGGACATGAATAGCAGAGATGAAGCTTCAGCAGAACGAAACAATGAACAAATTACCGAATGTCATGTCAAGAGAAAAAAAAAATGAAACGCAGAGATGGTTGCACAGAGTGAGTGATAAATGAAATGTGAGATAAATCAAAGATCACGACAGAATAAAAACTCGATCTGATGTTGGATCCACTCGAATGTTCACTTTATTGAATTCAAAAGAGGCCATCATGAAGAAAGAAAAGAAAGGGAAAAGAAAGAGAAAGAAAAAACAAAAAAATGATGAAGATCAGAAGAACGATAACCGAAAGAAAATGAAAACCGAAAGTAAAGAAATACATTCTAGCAAAATTTGCTATGGATTTAAAACAAATGGCTCGATCATGAGAACATCAACAGAATTTAAATATAAACTAGCAAAACTCGACGTTAGATCGCAAATAAAGAAAGAAAATCAATGTAGGAGTGAGGGACTCCATCAGTTTTGCACTGCTATAGACCGATTTGCTATAGACAAATCGGTGGCATAGGGGGGTGCTTGGGTGAACCAGAATAAAATCAAAAGTAAACAGGAGAAATTAACAAAAATCCATGAGAAGGAGGAGGGTTCACTGTTTATTTAATGGAGAATTCAAAGGAAAGAAGAAAAAGTGGTAGACACTTACCAAAATGGGGCTTCCTTTTAGAACCGGAATGAAGAGGAAGGAGGAAAGAGGCGCAGTGGTCCAAGAAGCTCTCCTTTTGCTTCCCAGGAGTAATGAACGCCCGATGAGAGGAATTGAGATATGCTGAAGGTGGATTGTTTGTCTTTCTTCCTCCTCTTTTTCTCCCCCTTTGCGTCCCTTTTATAGAGAGGGGGCTTCTGGAATGTGCGATGTGGTTGGAGATGAACGAAGGAGGAGGAGATTGTTCGTGATGGAGGGTCCATGAAGGATGAAAATGGGGGTCGCACATGGCGTCGGCTGTTGGCGATGGGGAACATTCTTCTGGAAGGAGGGCGGCGGAAGAGAGGGTTTTCGTAACCCTAAACCCGACTTTTGTTAAGGGGGTCTTCTTATAAAAGTTTCCAAAAGGCCGGTCCTCTTTTTAAAGATTTTCAAAAAAGTGGTTTTAAATAGTTCTAGCAAAAACAAGTTTAAAAAGAATTTTGAACAACATAGTTCCTGATTTTTTTTTTTGTGTGTGTTATTTTTACATTTTTTTGTATTTTTGGAATAGAATCTAAGTTTTTTACACGAAAACAAAGATTAAACACTAGTTTTTTGTATTTTTCTGAGAAATATTTACAAGGGTATTTTTCTGAGAATTTCAGACCATTTTGGGGAAATTTCTTCAGAAGAATGGGTTTGGATCCAAGTTTTGAGAAAACATTCGAGTTTTAAACATCGATTTGAGGACTATAATACGATGGATCCAAACGGATACCGGACGAAGTGTCTGAGCTTTTTAAAAAGTTATTTTTGATAATTTTGAGAATTTAATTTAAAATTGGATAATGAAGCTCAGATTTGGATTTTGATGTAGATCCGGATCCGAAATTGAGTCAGATATGTAAAATGAATTTAATTTCAACAAAATTTGAGAAATAAAAAATGGAATTTAGATTTAAAACCGACTCAATTACCCAAAAGATGGGGGAAAAGGGGAAAAAAGGGGATATTTACAATATTTTGAAAAAATTGGGGTGTTCACACCCATCTAATGGGAATAACATTGGCATTACCACGGTTCGGGGTGCCGCGCCCGCGGACCCTAAACAAACCGTTTGTCCAAAACGAACGTAGGACAATGCTATGGAATTCATACTGAGCTCGGAGTATGGAATCATCTGAGAAAATGCTTGAACGGGACACGAGAGTCATAAGTTTTAATACCCTTACATATATTCATGTGTACATATATATATCAACCCTTTCAAACATACTCGGCGAGGCACATACCTATATGTATACGTATATACATATATATATACAATCCCATTTACATATATATATATATGAAAAGCTTACTCGAAACCGGTGCATCCCAAGGCATGCACTCATGCCGAACCTAACCGAAGTGCGAGGAGGGTGCAGGGCAATAGAAAGGCTGGTTTGAACCTAATCGGGTTCGACTCGAAGTAGGTGCGAGCTAGTGTTGATAGGGTAACCTGCTATCAGCCATAAATAATGGTGTAGCAGGGCCGCGAGTGTGGTGAAACGAAAGTCCACCCGCACTTGTGCTAACAAGCTCTAGCTAAGGGTGGTCTGGTCCTACGGACCAGACTGTCGGACCTAACATCGAGGTCTGGACCGACTCAGGAACCGGACCCTACCTGTCAAGGGTTTTGGTTGGGCTGTTTCCAGCCCCGGCAAAGACAACCGTGGCTAAGACTGCGGGTTGAGCCCAAAAACTGGGCCCAGTCGGTCTGGTCTATGAGACCGGGCTGTGGTTGGCCAGCAGTGGGTCTGAACCCTTCTCCCTCTGGTTCAGACCCGGACCCGAAGGGGATCAGCTCGAGGGACCCGGGTGCCCAGCACCATGCGGCTGGCACTCGACCTGTCCAAAAACAGAACCATGGCTGGCACCCGGTGCCGGCCTGGTTCCCCATACATGCACAGGTCTGAACCATTCGGTTCGGACCTACATGTAACCCAAAATGGCCGAATGAAAAGGGCCTGGGTGCTCGGCACCACTAGGCTCCATCCGGCTCCCACGAAAGGGGTTGGACGGCTGGCACCTTGTGCCACGCGCAGGCTGACAAACCATCAGGTCTAAACCTTGGTTCAGACCTGAACCGAAGGGTTTAGGCGGAATGATAACGCGGAGGGAAGAAGAAGCTAGAGGCCAAATCCCTACTTGCATGCGCGGGCCACCCAAGTGGCGCCAGATCCATTCTTGGAGAAAAAGGATAGACCATGGGGGTCTGGTCCGCTGGACCAGACCGAGCCACCCTTGTCAGCGTGAACCAGAGCTCAAGGGCTCGGTTCACAGCAACAAGGAGGGTGTGCGGGGCACACCAAAACCGGCCCAGCTGCTCCAGTCCTGGTTCCAAAGAAGACCGAACAAAGAAAAAGGAAAAGACATGCAAGAGGCTAACACAACCGCCTGACCTTCCTACACCCAAAATGAGTTGGTCACACTGTGACCAACGCTCGACAACATGGCTGCAGCCCCCAGTCCCAGCATTTTGGGACTGGTCTAAGCCCAGCACCGCAAGAGAAAAACACAGAACAAGAATAACAATAACCACAAAAAAATATATATATATATAAATGCTGATGTCTGGAACACGCCGCCTAGTGTTCTCGAATACAAGGGACAGCTAACCAGCCTGGGTGTGTGCTGGACGAGCCCAGCTCGGCCCACCATACCAAAAAGAAAAAAAATAGAAAATAGAAAGAAGAAGGTGGAGAAAGCCATGAACTTCAGCATAGAAGAATCACATAACAACTAAGACAGTGTTAAACTAATATGGTAAACAACAACAAGCAAGGAAATGATTTCAAATAAAATGGTGATTGAACGAAAACAAAAAGGGAAAAGCTTTCAAATACGTGCGGCAAGAAATCCTGCTAATCCATGGTGATTTAAGATCGGAACAATAGCTATATCACCTAATCCACCGTTTCGATTTTTGCATGCCAAGGTGCAAAGTTTCCAACGGTTTCCTCTTCATAATGAAACCATAACAAGTGAGGTGAGTCTTCACCTTAGCTAATGAGGAAGGTGCTGCAGCTCTTCACGCCAAGAGGAAGCACACGGCTGGAGTGAGGAAGCTTGAGAGGAGAGAGAGAGAAAAAGGAAAAATCGCCCCAAATAAGAGGGACCCATTTTTTTTTTGTAAAGGTTTTATAGAGGTAGGCTTAGAGGTGAACGGCTGGGATTAAATCCCTCCAAGATGGAGGGTTGGGGAGCTCCACGCCCCCCAACAACCAATGCATGTCAAGCTTTCCAAAAGGCTTTGCAAAAATCTCGAAAATGCCATCATTAAATGCCCTTAAAAGTTTGAAATTTTACAAAAGGGTGCCCCTGGCTGCCACCCATCGTGCCCAATGGATTGAAAGGATTCAAATGTCTTTGAAAATAATCACGAATCTGCCATGGGGCGCCACCCCATGGCTCTCTTTTGAAAATGGCGCCCCTCATGATGGAGCCTAGGCTTCATCATGAGGGTGTTGGAAAGACACATGGCCAATGAAGGCCTATTCTTTAAAGCCATGCAAGATTATTTCAAAAATACCATCCAGCTGGTCAGCCCTTGACCAGCTGGTCAACCAAGGACATGGACGTCCACTGTAGGGTCGTCCCAGGGTTTTGGATCTCCTAGTAGCCCCGGATCCAAATCCAAAATCGCATATAGTGTACTACTTTAAAGAATGCTTATTCAACACATTAAAATGCTAATTTAATTCCAACAACTCATTCTGTTCTCTTCATAACCGTAATTAACGTAGAATGGTCAATGCCCCCTAAGGAAATCACCTCTTGTTTGCTAAAATTGAGCGTTCTAAGTTTTAGGTCTAAAATTAGGTCAAGACTCGTGATTCGCATGCACTGACAAGGTTTTTTCGTCACTCGGGTCTCATTTTCGGGGTGTATCACCACAACCCTATTCCAAACTCACCCTAAAAGTTTCAGAGGTAGATTCATTCTAGATTCCACGAAATCGCTCTTTGCAATACAATTACGCGATTTACCCGATTCTCAATTAAGCAAATCATTAGAAAATTGTCAAAACATAAAAATTCATCGATTCCATATAATTACACAATATACATCAAAATTAGAATCGTAGATCTTACATCCTTCCCTCCTAAAAAGGATTTCGTCCTCGAAATCACCATTAGGAGGTTATAAAAAGTTCTGGATAAGACTCTCTCATGTTCGCTTCTGGTTCCCATGTGCATTCTTCAATGCCATGGTGCTGCCACCGTACCTTAACTAACGGAATAGTCTTGGTACGCAAAACTTGATCTCGTCGATCAACAATCTCGATAGGCCTTTCTGATAAAGTCAGATCTTCTTGCACGTCTACATCTTCGTAACAAATGACATGTGATGGGTCAGGAATGTATTTCCTGAGCATCGACACGTGAAAAACATTGTGAATGTGGGCATACTGTGGAGGCAACTCGACACGATATGCCACCTCACCAATCCGTGCCACAATCTCGAATGGTCCGACATACCTCGGACTCAACTTCCCTTTCTTTCCGAAATGAAATACGCTCTTAGTCGGCGAAACTCTGACAAAAACCATGTCTCCAACATTAAAAGACAATTCGCGACGTCTCTTATCAGCGTAACTCTTCTATCTATCTTGCGCTGCCTTCAAACGTTCACGAATCTTCTGCACTTGCTGGGTGTAGTGTTGAAGAACAATCGGTGATTCGCTCGCACTATCGCTGATGTCATCCCAATAAGATGGCGACCGACAAGGTCTACCATACATCGCTTCATACGGGGCCATCCCGATACTAGCGTGGTAACTGTTGTTATATGCAAACTCTACTAAACATAAGTGTGAATCCCATTCACCCTTCCAATCAAGCATACAAGCTCGCAACATATCTTCCAACGTTTGAATCATTCGCTCGGACTGTCCATCCGTCTGAGGATAAAAGGTTGTGCTAAACTTCAATTTCGTCCCCAAAGCAGATTGCAACTGACCCCACAGTCGCGACGTGAATCGGGGATCACGATCGGAAATAATAGACCTCGGCACACCATGAAGCCGAACGATCTCTCTAATGTACAAGTCAGTTAGGCTCTCAAGAGACTGACTGATCCTGATTGGCAGGAAATGGGCAGACTTGGTGAGTCTGTCCACGACTACCCATATCGCATCGTGTTTACGCCTAGACAGTGGCAATCCTACCACAAAATCCATTGTAACATTCTCCCACTTCCACTGAAGAATCTCAATCCTCTGCAAGGTACCACCGGGACGTTGATGTTCCGCTTTAACTTGCTGACACGTCAAGCATCTCGCAATGTAAGCCGCTATCTCACGCTTCATACCACTCCACCAATATTTCCGCTGTAAGTCCTTGAACATCTTTGTTCCTCCGGGATGAATCGTATATCTTGACATATGAGCTTCGTCAAGAATTTCTCTCTTTACCTCAGGGTTGCTCGGAACCCAAAGGCGATCTCTCATATGCACGCTGCCATCACTAGACACTCTGAAAGGAGAATCTGCTTGCTCAGCCAAGGCTAGAAACTTACCATACTGGTCGTCAAGCTTCTGAGCCTTTACGATCTTTGGCAAAAACGCAGATCGAATGGTCAGACCAGACAACCTGATCGAACCACCACCAACAGAAAAAGGTTTCCATGCAACAAAATCTTCGATAAGCTTCTGGCTCCACATAAGACTAGCCAGAACGCCACCCGCTTTGCGGCTAAGCGCATCTGCCACAACGTTTGCCTTACCAGGATGATACAACAACGTGAAATCATAGTCCTTGATGAACTCAAGCCATCGTCGCTGCCTCATATTCAACTCCTTTTGAGAGAACAGATATTTGAGGCTCTTGTGGTCGGAAAAGACCTCAAACGATTCCCCATATAGGTAGTGTCGCCATGATTTCAAAGCGAACACGACTGCTGCCAGTTCTAAATTGTGCGTCAGATAATTTCGCTCGTGAGTCTTCAACTGTCTGGAGGCATAGGCAATAACTCGGCCATGCTGCATAAGCACGCAACCTAAACCGGTACCAGAGGCGTCTGTGTACACCACAAAGCCACCTCTGCCTGAGGGTAAAGCCAATACCGGCGAGGTAGTCAACTTCAACTTCAGGATCTGGAAACTGTCCTCACAGGCACTGTTCCACACGAACTTAATACCTTTACGCAACAACTTCGTCAAAGGTAAAGCGATCCTTGAAAAGTCTTGGATAAAACGTCGATAATAACCGGCCAATCCAAGAAAGCTACGAATCTCAGACACATTCTTAGGCTGTTTCCAGCCTAAAACTGCTTCTACTTTCGCTGGATCGACGGATACTCCGTCCCTCGATATCACATGGCCAAGAAACATGACGCGCTCGAGCCAAAACTCACACTTAGAGAATTTGGCGAACAACTGATGCTCGCGAAGAGTACTCAACACAATCCGCAAATGCTCTCGATGTTGCTCCGGACTCTCCGAATAGATCAAGATGTCGTCGATAAATACTATCACGAACGAGTCCACATATGGACGAAAAATCCGATTCATCAAATCCATGAATGCTGCTGGAGCATTCGTGAGGCCAAAAGGCATCACCACAAACTCATACAACCCATATCTCGTCCGGAAAGCTGTCTTCGCAATATCATCCTCTCGGATACGAAGCTGATGGTAACCCGATCTAAGATCTATCTTCGAGAAGACCTTCGCCTTCTGTAACTGATCGAAAAGATCTTCGATCCTCGACAATGAATACTTGTTCTTAATTGTCGCCTGGTTGAGCATCTGATAATCGATGCACAACCTCAGGGATCCATCCTTCTTCCGTACGAACAGCACTGGTGCTCCCCACGGTGAAGCACTAGGTCGAATAAAACCTTGATCAAGGAGTTCTTCCAACTGACGCTTTAACTCTTCAAGCTCTGCCGGAGCCATACGATATGGTGCCTGGGAGATTGGTGTTGTTCCAGGCAACAACTCGATACCGAATTCGATCTCACGCCTCGGAGGTAACCCAGGTAGTTCCTCTGGAAACACATCGTAAAAATCTCGGACTACGTCCAAGTCTTCGATCAAAACCATCTCGGGTTCAACTGGGGCAATGCTGACTAAGAATGCAGTACCCCCGTTTCGCAGATATTTCTGAGCCTTGAAAGAAGAAATCATGCGACTATCGCGCATAGGTCGAGGAAGCTTGATCTCCAGAACAGGACGATCAGGCTGAGAAAGAACGATCTTGCCTTCCCGACAGAAGACTTGAGCATGATACTCAAAAAGCCAATCCATGCCCAGAATGACATCGTACTCTGTCATGTCTAACAGGATAACGTCAGCTGACAAGTTCTGTCCTGCCACTGACACCTCAATGTTCGGAACATACGAGTCACAAAAAGATTGCTCTCCAGTTGGAGTGCGAACCTCCAACGGAAAGTTCAAAGACTCGACTGCCAAAGGTAAGGTACGAACAAATCTAGTTGCTATGAACGAATGAGTAGCACCACAATCAAACAACGTAAGTGCTTCATGTCCGGATATCGAAATCGTACCTTGGACCAACTCTGCCTTGGTCACTTGCTCGACTGATGTCGCGTATGCTCGACCTGCAATGACCTTCTGGGTTGCTGTCTTGGGTGGATATGACTGCTGCTGCATCGCTGGCTGTCGTTGCGGTGTCGGCTGAGAAGTACCCGGCGTATTCCTGCGCTGGTCGTCTGCTTGCTTCTTTCTACAATCCCTGATATAATGACCCATCTTTCAACAATATAAGCATCTGCCGGTGTCTCGCGGGCAGGGTTGCCCTGGATGATCTGTAATATATTTTGGACAACTAGCTGCGGTAAGCTGCTTCTGCTGCGGATGCTGGCGTTGTTGGTACTGGGGCCTACGGTTCTGATACTGATTCTGGCGGGTGTTGCTGCTGTTGTTGTTACGCTGCTTCTTTGTCTTTGGATGGAACTTCCTTCCATCTTGATTCCTCTGGAATTGTCTCTTCCTTGGCCAACTCCTTTGGCCAGGATTCTGCTGTTGCTGACGTGGTGCGGGGGTCTTCTGCGATTCTATCCAATCATGTTCAAGTAAGGAGGCCGTCAATAGAGCCTCATCGACTGTCATAGGCGCACGCGTGTACACCTTCGTCCTTAAGACTGGCTTCAGACCTCGAGCAAATTTAAGAGCTCGCTCCTTTTCTGTCGTGTATAAGTGCGGACAAAACCTCTCTAGGCTTCGAAAACGCGTGACATAATCCGGGAGAGAAGAACTACCCTGTTGGAGGTCGAGAAACTCCTGCATTTTCTGGCTCCTCTCGTGAGCTAGAAAATAGGCTGCGTAGAACGCTTCCACAAATTGCTCCCAATCAACTGGCTGGTTGTCGAATTTTATCTCCCAGGTAGCTGCCCACCACCTTTCCGCGTCCTTCCTGAGACGATATGTCCCAAAATCTACTTTCCAATCATCACCAACTTGTAACACTCGGAAGATACGTTCAATTTCTCTGATCCAATCCTCGGCCGCTTCCGGCGATGACTTTCCATCAAACGAGGGAGGGTTCAAGCTCATAAATTGCTTATATGGGACTGTCGCAACAGGAACCTGGGCAGGTGCTCCCTGTCCCTGGGCGGTCTGTTGGATGTGTTCGCCCATGTTCCTCATGGTCTCCGCTTGTCGTCCTACAACCTCTGTAAGGTTGTTCAGAGTCTCCATCAGGTCGTCACACCTGGTGCGCTACGCCATCTAAATACGCAACATTCTATACATAAGCAACCAACAAATACACAGAGATAGGAAAATTTCCATTTCCTTAACAAGGAAAACCGAAACATTATACAAGCACCCTTCATCAAGATAGGGTTAAACAAGTGCTGCCAACAATTTAAGCACGACAAAAGCGAAAACGAAACACTGACTCAGTGTTTCTAACATCTAATCATTACATCACAATATCATGACTTGCTGGTGTAGAAGTCCCTGTAGTCCTTCCGACTACCACAGCGCCTCGGCCTAACACGTGGAAAAGAAACAACTTCCCTCAGTGGCGTGTCAGAGATCTCCTGGACTTCTCCCAAAATCGGCGGCACGGACTCCGAAGAAACACCATAGGGGTAGGACTCGAGAGAATATTGAGGAGAATCGATCGCTCCTCGCTTTTCTTCGTCCTGGCTATTCACTTCCAGAACCAAAGGTCCAGAGACTGAAGAAACATCCTGGATGTCTTCCGCATTGCTCTTCCAGAGCTCATCCCTCTGCTTCGTCTGGCATTCCTCTTCGACATGCCCACGAAGGCTACAGTAGGGGCACTCAGCCAACTCACGGGGACAGATCTGTCCCACATGATCTCCCAAACACCTTGCACACGGGGGTGCCAACATATGCACATTACGTGCCAAATGTCGCACAGCTCCACTCAGGGCCTCTTCGCCTCGAGTCAGGTTTTGGAGAGCCTCCAAAATCTTGTCGTAGGTCGGGTTCGTCGACATCTATGATATACACAGAACCACAACACAAACCATCTAAAAGCAGGAAGTAAAGGAAGGAAAGAAGGAAAACAAGAAGAAGAAGAAGCTAATCTTATACTTACAGTGCGATGGATGATGCACGATGAAGCTCTGACCACACACTTAAACATTGCTCTGATACCAATCGCTGTGGCGCCCCAAACCCCGACCTTGGAAAAACTTGAGATTTCTATGGAAATATTTTTTTTTGAAAGGTTTAAGTAGGAAACTAGCGGAAGCAAACGTGGGAAAACAACAAAGCCGCAAGTCTGGGCGGACGCCACAGATAAGTGCAACCAAAAGTATAACTATGAAGTAAAAACGGGAAACACCCCAACAGTTTTAAAGAGTTTACAACTTATAAGTACAAAAGATACAAAATAGGGGATACATCCCAACAACAACCAAAAACCCCAAAACCACTAGGTACAAGATCTGCAGGTCAAGTGTGTGGGTCCTCAGAGCCTCTATCGTGTATCATTGCATCCGCACTAAGCCTGTTTGTCACCTACATCCCCATAAAACGGGGTCAATCCTTTTTCAAGGTGGTGAAGAAACAACCACAAGCAATGTGTATATATATCAAGTACACAAGAAAGCAGGAAACAAGCTGACAAGTGTAAGTGCCTGTGTCTGGTAAGTGTGAAGTGACAAGTACTAGTCAACAGGAAAACAAGTAGCTGAAGCAACGAACTGAAGTATAAGCGAACTGAGCAGCAAGTAACTAAGGTAACAAACTGAAATGACTGTAACAACTAAAGTAAGTCTACAACACAAGTAAAGCAACAACTACTTTAAGTCAGCTGTTTGGTTAGTTCTTAAGTTCTTCTGATTACTCCTTCGGGTACGCGAAGGAACCTCGCATTCTGTGAGACATGCACCCGGCGTCTGTTATTTAAATTCTAGTGTGGTAACCGGGGAAGCTACAGACCGAGTCGACCTTATGCGAGCAGCACACAGCTAGGAGAAAACACTCGCATAGGCAAGGATTGCAATCCATACTACTGCAGTAGTGAGGTCCTAAAAAGGCAACCTCGACCTCCCTAACTCTGAGTGACTGGAGGCCAAATGGCGCTACAGCTCCTGTCAAACACGTGTCGTAGTAACGACAAGTCACTCAGGGTTGTACCATCCACCCTCTCCCGAGGTGAACCATTTTGTGAATGGGGCGAAACAGGTTTATCTTTCTTAAGGCTCATGTTCAACACACCTCTCACGAGGAATTTGCCTCGTGGTCCCTGCAGGGTATGCAAAACGAGGACTTGGCCTGCCCATTCACGTGCTCAGCCTCACGCGGCCAACGGAGCACACTGCTCGTGAAAGCAGTCGAAATACCTTATTGATTTATTTCTGTTTAGGGTATATCACACAAGAGTCCATCTCTTTAAGCAAGGGCCATTGCCCAAGGACTCCAACTGAGCCCATAACAAGTCATTTCATTATTCATACCCTATCTTTATTCTTTTTCTTTCTTGTAGTAAGTGCACGTGGTGCACTTACTAATGCCTCAAGCAATGTACCTTTTCAAGGTACGCACTACTCAGTAACAGTGTCAGGATGTGCCAAGTGCGAAGTGTATGTTTCTATCTTTTGCACAAGCATAAACAACAGAGGCAGTTGCATAATATGAAATGATTAACTTGCATACTTCAGTGTGAATATTGCATTCACTATGCTTTCATACGTGGTTGACACACTTACATATTTATGGTGAAATCTGGGATATACCCGACTTATGGGAACAACATTAGCTATTCCCACGGTGTGGGGTGCTGCGCCTGCGGACCCGAAACAAAGACAATGAAACAATGCTTGTAATTCAACGTAGTTTACAAGTATGTGGATTTGCAATAGTGTTCGTCTGTATACTTAACTAAGTAGTTGCACATAAATCAAGGTATAAGGATTTTCCTTACGCAGTACGACACACTTACGTGTCGAAGATGATTTCTGAACTTAACCCATCTAATGGGAATAACATTGGCATTACCACGGTTCGGGGTGCCGCGCCCGCGGACCCTAAACAAACCGTTTGTCCAAAACGAACGTAGGACAATGCTATGGAATTCATACTGAGTTCGGAGTATGGAATCATCTGAGAAAATGCTTGAACGGGACACGAGAGTCATAAGTTTTAATACCCTTACATATATTCATGTGTACATATATATATCAACCCTTTCAAACATACTCGGCGAGGCACATACCTATATGTATACGTATATACATATATATATACAATCCCATTTACATATATATATATATATATATATATATATATATATGAAAAGCTTACTCGAACCCGGTGCATCCCAAGGCATGCACTCATGCCGAACCTAACCGAAGTGCGAGGAGGGTGCAGGGCAATACAAAGGCTGGTTTGAACCTAATCGGGTTCGACTCGAAGTAGGTGCGAGCTAGTGTTGATAGGGTAACCTGCTATCAGCCATAAATAATGGTGTAGCGGGGCCGCGAGTGTGGTGAAACGAAAGTCCACCCGCACTTGTGCTAACAAGCTCTAGCTAAGGGTGGTCTGGTCCTACGGACCAGACTGTCGGACCTACCATCGAGGTCTGGACCGACTCAGGAACCGGACCCTACCTGTCAAGGGTTTTGGTTGGGCTGTTTCTAGCCCCGACAAAGACAACTGTGGCTAAGCCTGCGGGTTGAGCCCAAAAACTGGGCCCAGTCGGTCTGGTCTATGAGACCGGGCTGTGGTTGGCCAGCAGTGGGTCTGAACCCTTCTCCCTCTGGTTCAGACCCGGACCCGAAGGGGATCAGCTCGAGGGACCCGGGTGCCCAGCACCATGCGGTTGGCACTCGACCAGTCCAAAAATAGAACCATGGTTGGCACCCGGTGCCGGCCTGGTTCCCCATACATGCACAGGTCTGAACCATTCGGTTCGGACCTACATGTAACCCAAAATGGCCGAATGAAAAGGGCCTGGGTGCTCGGCACCACTAGGCTCCATCCGGCTCCCACGAAAGGGGTTGGACGGCTGGCACCTTGTGCCACGCCCAGGCTGACAAACCATCAGGTCTAAACCTTGGTTCAGACCTGAACCGAAGGGTTTAGGCAGAACGATAACGCGGAGGGAAGAAGAAGCTAGAGGCCAAATCCCTACTTGCATGCGCGGGCCACCCAAGTGGCGCCAGATCCATTCCTGGAGAAAAAGGATAGACCATGGGGGTCTGGTCCGCTGAACCAGACTGAGCCACCCTTGTTAGCGTGAACCAGAGCTCAAGGGCTTGGTTCACAGCAACAAGGAGGGTGTGCGGGGCACACCAAAACCGGCCCAGCTGCTCCAGTCCTGGTTCCAAAAAAGACCGAACAAAGAAAAAGGAAAAGACATGCAAGAGGCTAACACAACCGCCTGACCTTCCTACGCCCAAAATGAGTTGGTCACACTGTGACCAACGCTCGACAACATGGCTGCAGCCCCCAGTCCCAGCATTTTGGGACTGGTCTAAGCCCAGCACCGCAAGAGAAAAACACAGAACAAGAATAACAATAACCACACACAAAAAAAAAAAAATATAAATGCTGATGTCTGGAACACGCCGCCTAGTGTTCTCGAATACAAGGGACAGCTAACCGGCCTGGGTGTGTGCTGGACGAGCCTAGCTCGGCCCACCATACCAAAAAGAAAAAAAATAGAAAATAGAAAGAAGAAGGTGGAGAAAGCCATGAACTTCAGTATAGAAGAATCACATAACAACTAAGACAGTGTTAAACTAATATGGTAAACAACAACAAGCAAGGAAATGATTTCAAATAAAATGGTGATTGAACGAAAACAAAAAGGGAAAAGCTTTCAAATACGTGCGGCAAGAAATCCTGCTAATCCATGGTGATTTAAGATCGGAACAATAGCTATATCACCTAATCCACCATTTGGATTTTTGCATGCCAAGGTGCAAAGTTTCCAACGGTTTCCTCTTCATAATGAAACCATAACAAGTGAGGTGAGTCTTCACCTTAGCTAATGAGGAAGGTGCTGCAGCTCTTCACACCAAGAGGAAGCACACGACTGGAGTGAGGAAGCTTGAGAGGAGAGAGAGAGAAAAAGGAAAAATCGCCCCAAATAAGAGGGACCCGTTTTTTTTTGTAAAGGTTTTATAGAGGTAGGCTTAGAGGTGAACGGCTGGGATTAAATCCCTCCAAGATGGAGGGTTGGGGAGCTCCACGCCCCCCAACAACCAATGCATGTCAAGCCTTCCAAAAGGCTTTGCAAAAATCTCGAAAATGCCATCATTAAATGCCCTTAAAAGTTTGAAATTTTACAAAAGGGTGCCCCTGGCTGCCACCCATCGTGCTCAATGGATTGAAAGGATTCAAATGTCTTTGAAAATAATCACGAATCTGCCATGGGGCGCCACCCCATGGCTCTCTTTTGAAAATGGCGCCCCTCATGATGGAGCCTAGGCTTCATCATGAGGGTGTTGGAAAGACACATGGCCAATGAAGGCCTATTCTTTAAAGCCATGCAAGATTATTTCAAAAATACCATCCAGCTGGTCAGCCCTTGACCAGCTGGTCAACCAAGGACATGGACGTCCACTGTAGGGTCGTCCCAGGGTTTTGGATCTCCTAGTAGCCCCGGATCCAAATCCAAAATCGCATATAGTGTACTACTTTAAAGAATGCTTATTCAACACATTAAAATGCTAATTTAATTCCAACAACTCATTCTGTTCTCTTCATAACCGTAATTAACGTAGAATGGTCAATGCCCCCTAAGGAAATCACCTCTTGTTTGCTAAAATTGAGCGTTCTAAGTTTTGGGTCTAAAATTAGGTAAAGACTCGTGATTCGCATGCACTGACGAGGTTTTTTCGTCACTCGGGTCTCATTTTCGGGGTGTATCACCACAACCCTATTCCAAACTCACCCTAAAAGTTTCGGAGGTAGATTCATTCTAGATTCCACGAAATCGCTCTTTGCAATACAATTACGCGATTTACCCGATTCTCAACTAAGCAAATCATTAGAAAATTGTCAAAACATAAAAATTCATCGATTCCATATAATTACACAATATACATCAAAATTAGAATCGTAGATCTTACACCAGCAACTTGAATCTCTTGCCATAAGCGTACGTATATCTTGGAGGAGACAGCTGCCAATCAGAATAGTCTCAGACTACGTCATCCTCTTGAATGTTGTTGATCATAGACCGGTACTGTGCCACTGGAAGGAGTTCTTGTCCATTGTATCTAAAAGAGTTTGCTCGGGCTGGAACGTGCTGGAAGAACCAGGATTGAAGTGCGTAGATGCAACCTTCAACTAAGATAGATTCCCCAATTGAGAATCGAGTCAAACCACGATATAGGAAGGCGAGTGCTGCCATGGCTATGGAGAGGCGATTAGTTTGCCGACTTCCCCATCTTCTTATAAGCTGGATTATTCTGATGTCCATGTAGTTTTGTCCATCTGGAAAGAGGGATAATCCTACAGTGCACAGGACCATTGCATTCTGAATCCTTTCTTTAGCTGTCCTGGATAGCGAACTGACTTCAACGAAGGTCCCGTACTGGCGGTACAACTCGAGCAGATCAACATATTCATTTCTGTAACGCCCCGGATTTCCAAAACAAAGCTAAGTTAAAATTTTCATGAATTTCTTTTTTTTTTCTTTGCAGCGGAATTTAGAAAAGCTTTTAGCAGCGGAATCAGACGATAATGAGTCGTCAGTTTTAGAAAACTCCGAGCACGTTGCAGGTATGTGGCCAAGCAACTCATTGACCACCAAAGTGTTCCATTTTATCGAAAACCACATGTTTCTTACAACACTACTGCTTAGAAAAGCAGTGTAGGTTCAATAAAAAGGAAGCAGTACAACTCTGTCTAGAGAAACCCTGTAACTCGATGCCGCCTTGCTCCGCATATCGTCACGCAGGTCCAACACCTGAAATCCCCATAAAACGGGGTCAGAGCCACTGATGGTCTGGTAAGCATGCAGTCATACATCCATTCAACTCAAGTACGGTAATGACCACTCAGGGTCGCAATGCGCAATAACGACGCTCAAGCCTCCAAGACTTAGCGTATATCGCAAGAACCTCCTCAGGGCTATGAGTTGAACATCCGCTCGAGTCCTCATGACTTAGAGCAAGCCTTTTCAGGGCTGTGATTTGAATAGCCGCTTAAGTCTCCATGACTTAGCCATGACCTCTTCCGGGTCTCAAAGTGATGTCTAGCTCAAGTATTCATACTTGGCACATCCGTATCCCACGCATCTAAGGACAACTCCTCGAGCTTCGCTTAGTCGTGCGGATACAACACGGGTCTTTGCCCAGTCGGTCCAGTAGTATACCGAACATGACACCTTCACAAAGGTTATGCAGGACTGACTCAACACGTCATCCACTCATACATTCAAAGCATCGCTGAACCTAGAACTAATGCATTGTTTGATAATTAACCGCTCCCGCCTTTGGTACGCAGGTAGAGCTATTGTCCGGGCATCAACGTGATGTTCTGGGGGTTGATTATTCTATGTATTTTAGATACCCCAGAGGCCTGTTGACCCTATCCATAGTAGGGCAGTGTGTTTCAACTGGGAGAATCCTACTAGGCCCATATTCGGATGCATCCTCTACTTGCAGTAGTTGGGTTCAATCCTTAGATCTTAAGGATAACCACGACCCCAAAACCCATGAGTGACTGAGGCCATCGTGGACTCTATCAGGTCCAAAGTAAAATACATGTCACTCAAGGCTGTACCATCACTGTCATTCCACAGTGAGCATAATTCCTGAAGGGGTCTGCCAGTCTTACAATTACTTGGAAAGAATCTGCATGCCATTTAGGCAGCCCGTGCTTTTAGCACTACGTGAGTATGTACCCGACCCCATTCAGTCTGCCCCAACACAGTCATTACTGAGGGGGTACCCCTAACACGATTTTCAACCGCGGGGTATGTGAGACCTTAAGTCTTATTCATATGCATGCAGAACACCGCTCTTGGCACTTCGGCCACCACGAGCATCACACCTCTTTGGGTGGAAACAACACACTCTGGCTCATCAGCCCTTACGAGTCTGGTTGTGTAACCGTTCTCAATGAGCATGCATATGACTCGATCTAAATAGATCGGCTACTCGGCGTATTTTCATGCAACGAGTCCAAACCTAGCCAAGGCGCAACCTCTACTCCGGCTCGACGGCCCTTACGAGCAAGGTGCCCTTGCAGGCACAGGGATACGAGCCGTTCTGGCATCGTTCCATCAACGGACATCATTTTGCCGTTCAACTGGTTCCGGCAGTTCTTCTGCCAACCATTTCGTCAGCACCTCCCCTGCTCTACCGGCAGTGGTGCGACGAACCCTTCTACGTTGTAGAGGGCAAACCATGAACTGGGTAGCACTCTGCTATATGTCAGAGTATCCTGCTACGTTCTTTCTGAGCTATTCTTAGCTTCTTCAGAAATTTCAGCAGCACTTCCTCTCTTTTATGGAGAAAGCGTGTGTTTCTTTTATCCATTTCAGCGGCATCTCCCCTCTTTGGTAGGAAATTGCCACGCTTAATTCGGGAAATGGATGCGCACCGTTGTGCGTACTTTGCATCCATCAAGGTTGCAGGAACCCTGGGCCATAGCCAGGCCATACGTAATTGACTTAGTCTTTACGTAAAGAGCATTTTGCCAAAAAGCGAAGCCTTTCCAATAGGGGCTTCATTCGTCAAGCAGAGTTTTGAACGAGGAGCGGTCAAGGAATCGCATGGGCGATTTGGAGTTGATCTCCATTTGAACGCTCATTTATGCGCTATATATGTAGTATAAGCAGAAGCCTGTGCTTTATACAGCGGCGGCGTAAAGAAATGCATATACTATTGTTCAGGGTGTGTAACTGAACGAAATATTCTACATATATAACAAAGCAGAAGCTTTGGCATCGTTCGACGCAACGGCGTAAGTAAATACATTGCAGAAAGCAGGAGCCTTGGCATCGTTCGACGCGACGGCGTAAGTAAATGCATAATCGGAAGTGCAAAAAACAGTGAGCCTTGGCATCATACGACGCGACGACAAAGGTAAATTACATAGCCTGTGCGATATAAGACGCATCGGCAGAATCAGCAGATATACACCTAGATCTGTATCCAACGATAGTTACGAGGCGAGCGAGTGTACACCGAAGTGTCCTAGAGGGCTCAACCAAGAACTAGGGTGAGATACTATTTTTGAAGAACGCATATACTGCGCATTCGAACATATATATCCGACGATAGTTACGAGGCGAGCGCGTGAACACCGAAGCGTCCTAGAGGGCTCAACCAAGAACTAAAGCAAGATACTACTTCAGAAAGTATATTCTATATACAAACAATCAAATACTTGAGAGAGATGGATCAACGAAGCGAACTTACTTCAAATCGTGGAAGAAACAGCTCCGGGTCGCTCCTTTGGCTTCGAGCCTTCCTTCGAGAGGTCAGACTAAGTCAGATGAAGCTGACTTAGTTGAGGAAGAGGCAGAGTAGGTCAAGCTACTCAACCTAAGTGGTTTGAACCAAACAGGGTTTGATCCAAGTCAACTGGGTTCAGCAGGTTGGAACTCAGCTCAAGTAGGCTAAGTCTGGGTTCAGAAATCCAAACCGGAATCTGGACAAAAAGGGACTTTGACTTTGACTTTAAACCCAACTAGGTTCAAGTCAAGTCAACTAGGTTAGGACTAGGTCAAGTGGGTTCAGACCCAGGTCAGGTGAGCTAGGACCAGGTCAGGCAGGCTCAGACCAGGTCAGGTGGGTTCAGGCCAGGTCAGGTGGGCTCAGACTCACTTGGGCTCACTAGGGGAGGTTTAGGAGAGAGAGAAAAGGCAAGAGAGAGAGGGGGGGTCGAAATTATGAGAAGAGAGAGAGTGGGGAGGGCTATTTATAGCCCAAGCCCACCTCCTCTTGGGTTTTTCCATGCCCCTTTTACCCCTGAGCTATATTTTAATTCCTGGAGGTTCCTTTTGAGGTGGGGCCCACTAGATATTTCCATAGGATATTTTGTGGGTCCCACAAGATATTTTCTAAGGAATATTTCTGTGGGTCCCACCAACATTTCTGTGGGTCCCGCAAAAATTTCGGGTTTTCGGCGATTTTTTTCCGAAAAATTTTGAGTACGCCATTCTCTTTGTATTGACGTAACTAAGAAAGTTGGCTCGAGGAAATCCTTTGATTTCGTTTAGGTAGGAAGTTATGGCTTCTAGAGTGTTTGAGCATATATTCGCAAAGCGACGAATATCTTAAGTATAACTGGCTCGTACAAATCGATCTGATTCGTATTTCGGGTTCAGATGCTATTTTTACTTGAAAATGCCTCGTGAATTTCTGAAAAATTATGGGTCTTACATCATTACCCCCTTAAAGGAATTTCGTCCGCGAAATTCAGTTAAGAGTACTAAGTGCGTAACTCGGGATATTTCTCCCATATGTTAGATTCATAATGTTGTTCACTTAGTTCAACATCGCATTTATTTCAATCATAACCTCATATCATGATTCGTGATCAATGAGGTATGTTTCTCATATCTGAGTTCAAATTATGCTACAACCACGATAGTTTGTTGAATCAATGTTCTTCCAACCGGCTATCAACATAGCCATCTTGTGTAACTATTTCATACACACAGATCATTCTTCTAGAGATTAACCATATTGGAATAAGTCCCCTGTCAGACTACCTGGTATTGGAAACGTACCTCCTCACAGGTTCGCCCTCGTCAGACTTACCTGATATTGGATCAGTACACCCTCACAGAATCATACTAACCAAGCTACTGGTTTTGGAACATATACACTCGCACAGAGTTGTATACCCGCACAGGCTCACTCTGGCTAGTCGATCTGATCTTGAATATGTAAAACCTCACAGGACTCTCTTCTTGGGAACAATTCCTCGATGGTTTATTTTATTAAGTAACTTTTAGCGTTTATAATTACACAAACTTAATTTCCCAATCATGGAGTCTATAGCCATCAATTTCTGGGTATAAGTACTTAAGATTTTAATTTGAAAAATCCAAAATTACTTTAGGGAGCAAGGATACATATCGATCCAGATGGGTACACAAGGTCATAAGCCTCTTGTCTCGAGTGATTATTGGATCTTGTCCTTTGATAGCTTTTTACCCATTACAACTCTATCTATCAAGGTATCCAGATTCCTTGATATGGTCATCATTCGTGAGTTGTTCGACTGTCACCGCATAGATACGACCTGCCATGGGTTTCTGCTCTGCCCCAGGTAATGGCAGACGTTGTTGTTGAGAGGGTCCTCCATATCCCATATTTCTTCGTTGAAGATCTGAGGCCTTCTTGCGGCATTCTGTTACACGATGCCCTGGTTTGCCGCAATACAGGCAACCTCCTGTATCGCGAGGACAAACCCCTCCGGGATGATCTGAGCTACACCTCGGGCATCGAAAATTAGACTGTCGGTAGGCCTGATTGGCTTCTACCATCTGCAATGGACGCTCGGCCGGTGGAATGAAATTCTTTTCCTGAAAATCTCTTTTATACAAAGGTGGTTGCGATTCTTGGCCACCTGGGAACGTCCTTTTATTGTTCCGACCATCAACTACGGCCCTCTTTGCTATGGTCACCTTAGATCGCGCCAAATCCTCGCTAATCTTTGAAGATGCTGCCACAGCAGCTTGAAAAGTCGAGGGCATGCTTGTTATCACACGAGATCGCAACCCTCCTTGCAATCCATCTATATATTTATCGGCCCTTTCTTGGTCAGTATCGAATAACGTGGAGCAATATCGTTCAAGGTTTTGAAATTTAGTGGTATAGTCCATCAGACTCATAACACCTTGCTCCAATTCCAGAAACTCCATCTTTTTCTTGTTTCTGGAATGCAACGGGAAGTAGTTATCCATAAAAGTCCTCCGAAAGTCAGTCCAAGGAATGACTTCGACTTGTGAGAACTGGATAAGTTTAGTGGTATCCCACCACTTTCGTGCATTGTCTTTCAACCGATACGTGCCAAAATTGGTCTTCTTTTCCTCTGGTACTCCCAGTACTGAGAATGCACGTTCTGTCTCTTCGATCCAACTCTCCGCGAGCTCAGGATCAGCTCTGCCAATGAAAACTGGCGGGTCAAGCTTGAGGAACTTCTCATAAGTTATTCCTCCAAGGTTCTCGTTGCGAGGCGGGGCTGGTGCTTGCCTTGATTCGCGAATGGCAGACACAAGTCTGTTGAGTGTCTCTAGCAGGAAGCCCTGTGTATGGGACTCCTCGCTCGGCATGGTTCTCCTCGTCCTAGGAGCCATTTATCTATTCACGCAAATATACCAAAATCAGAGAAAGTATAAGATTTATACTTACAGTGCGATACCGCAAACACGACGGATCTTGAACCAGGTTTCTCAGACTCATGCTCTGATACCAATTCTGTAACGCCCCGGATTTCCAAAACAAAGCTAAGTTAAAATTTCATGAATTTCTTTTTTTTTTCTTTGCAGCGGAATTTAGAAAAGCTTTTAGCAGCGGAATCAGACGATAATGAGTCGTCAGTTTTAGAAAACTCCGAGCACGTTGCAGGTATGTGGCCAAGCAACTCATTGACCACCAAAGTGTTCCATTTTATCGAAAACCACATGTTTATTACAACACTACTGCTTAGAAAAGCAGTGTAGGTTCAATAAAAAGGAAGCAGTACAACTCTGTCTAGAGAAACCCTGTAACTCGATGCCGCCTTGCTCCGCATATCGTCACGCAGGTCCAACACCTGAAATCCCCATAAAACGGGGTCAGAGCCACTGATGGTCTGGTAAGCATGCAGTCATACATCCATTCAACTCAAGTACGGTAATGACCACTCAGGGTCGCAATGCGCAATAACGACGCTCAAGCCTCCAAGACTTAGCGTATATCGCAAGAGCCTCCTCACGGCTATGAGTTGAACATCCGCTCGAGTCCTCATGACTTAGAGCAAGCCTTTTCAGGGCTGTGATTTGAATAGCCGCTTAAGTCTCCATGACTTAGCCATGACCTCTTCCGGGTCTCAAAGTGATGTCTAGCTCAAGTATTCATACTTGGCACATCCGTATCCCACGCATCTAAGGACAACTCCTCGAGCTTCGCTTAGTCGTGCGGATACAACACGGGTCTTTGCCCAGTCGGTCCAGTAGTATACCGAACATGACACCTTCACAAAGGTTATGCAGGACTGACTCAACACGTCATCCACTCATACAATCAAAGCATCGCTGAACCTAGAACTAATGCATTGTTTGATAATTAACCGCTCCTGCCTTTGGTACGCAGGTAGAGCTATTGTCCGGGCATCAACGCGACGTTCTGGGGGTTGATTATTCTATGTATTTTAGATACCCCAGAGGCCTGTTGACCCTATCCATAGTAGGGCAGTGTGTTTCAACTGGGAGAATCCTACTAGGCCCATATTCGGATGCATCCTCTACTTGCAGTAGTTGGGTTCAATCCTTAGATCTTAAGGATAACCACGACCCCAAAACCCATGAGTGACTGAGGCCATCGTGGACTCTATCAGGTCCAAAGTAAAATACATGTCACTCAAGGCTGTACCATCACTGTCATTCCACAGTGAGCATAATTCCTGAAGGGGTCTGCCAGTCTTACAATTACTTGGACAGAATCTGCATGCCATTTAGGCAGCCCGTGCTTTTAGCACTACGGGAGTATGTACCCGACCCCATTCAGTCTGCCCCAACACAGTCATTACTGAGGGGGTACCCCTAACACGATTTTCAACCGCGGGGTATGTGAGACCTTAAGTCTTATTCATATGCATGCAGAACACCGCTCTTGGCACTTCGGCCACCACGAGCATCACACCTCTTTGGGTGGAAATAATACACTCTGGCTCATCAGCCCTTACGAGTCTGGTTGTGTAACCGTTCTCAATGAGCATGCATATGACTCGATCTAAATAGGTCGGCTACTCGGCGTATTTTCACGCAACGAGTCCAAACCTAGCCAAGGCGCAACCTCTACTCCGGCTCGACGGCCCTTACGAGCAAGGTGCCCTTGCAGGCACAGGGATACGAGCCGTTCTGGCATCGTTCCATCAACGGACATCATTATGCTGTTCAACTGGTTCCGGCAGTTCTTCTGCCAACCATTTCGTCAGCACCTCCCCTGCTCTACCGGCAGTGGTGCGACGAACCCTTCTACGTTGTAGAGGGCAAACCATGAACTGGGTAGCACTCTGCTATATGTCAGAGTATCCTGCTACGTTCTTTCTGAGCTATTCTTAGCTTCTTCAGAAATTTCAGCAGCACTTCCTCTCTTTTATGGAGAAAGCGTGTGTTTCTTTTATCCATTTCAGCGGCATCTCCCCTCTTTGGTAGGAAATCGCCACGCTTAATTCGGGAAATGGATGCGCACCGTTGTGCGTACTTTGCATCCATCAAGGTTGCAGGAACCCTGGGCCATAGCCAGGCCATACGTAATTGACTTAGTCTTTACGTAAAGAGCATTTTGCCAAAAAGCGAAGCCTTTCCAATAGGGGCTTCATTCGTCAAGCAGAGTTTTGAACGAGGAGCGGTCAAGGAATCGCATGGGCGATTTGGAGTTGATCTCCATTTGAACGCTCATTTATGCGCTATATATGTAGTATAAGCAGAAGCCTGTGCTTTATACAGCGGCGGCGTAAAGAAATGCATATACTATTGTTCAGGGTGTGTAACTGAACGAAATATTCTACATATATAACAAAGCAGAAGCCTTGGCATCGTTCGACGCAACGGCGTAAGTAAATACATTGCAGAAAGCAGGAGCCTTGGCATCGTTCGACGCGACGGCGTAAGTAAATGCATAATCGGAAGTACAGTAATCGGAAGTGCAGAAAACAGGGAGCCTTGGCATCATACGACGCGACGGCAAAGGTAAATTACATAGCCTCTGCGATATAAGACGCGTCGGCAGAATCAGCAGATATACACCTAGATCTGTATCCAACGATAGTTACGAGGCGAGCGAGTGAACACCGAAGTGTCCTAGAGGGCTCAACCAAGAACTAGGGTGAGATACTATTTTTGAAGAACGCATATACTGCGCATTCGAACATATATATCCGACGATAGTTACGAGGCGAGCGCGTGAACACCGAAGCGTCCTAGAGGGCTCAACCAAAAACTAAAGCAAGATACTACTTCAGAAAGTATATTCTATATACAAACAATCAAATACTTGAGAGAGATGGATCAACGAAGCGAACTTACTTCAAATCGTGGAAGAAACAGCTCCGGGTCGCTCCTTTGGCTTCGAGCCTTCCTTCGAGAGGTCAGACTAAGTCAGATGAAGCTGACTTAGTTGAGGAAGAGGCAGAGTAGGTCAAGCTACTCAACCTAAGTGGTTTGAACCAAACAGGGTTTGATCCAAGTCAACTGGGTTCAGCAGGTTGGAACTCAACTCAAGTAGGCTAAGTCTGGGTTCAGAAATTCAAACCGGAATCTGGACAAAAAGGGACTTTGACTTTGACTTTAAACCCAACTAGGTTCAAGTCAAGTCAACTAGGTTAGGACTAGGTCAAGTGGGTTCAGACCCAGGTCAGGTGAGCTAGGACCAGGTCAGGCAGGCTCAGACCAGGTCAGGTGGGTTCAGGCCAGGTCAGGTGGGCTCAGACTCACTTGGGCTCACTAGGGGAGGTTTAGGAGAGAGAGAGAAGGAAAGAGAGAGAGGGGGGGTCGAAATTATGAGAAGAGAGAGAGTGGGGAGGGCTATTTATAGCCCAAGCCCACCTCCTCTTGGGTTTTTCCATGCCCCTTTTACCCCTGAGCTATATTTTAATTCTTGGAGGTTCCTTTTGAGGTGGGGCCCACTAGATATTTCCATAGGATATTTTGTGGGTCCCACAAGATATTTTCTAAGGAATATTTCTGTGGGTCCCACCAACATTTCTGTGGGTCCCGCAAAAATTTTGGGTTTTCGGCGATTTTTTTCCGAAAAATTTTGAGTACGCCATTCTTTTCGTATTGACGTAACTAAGAAAGTTGGCTCGAGGAAATCCTTTGATTTCGTTTAGGTAGGAAGTTATGGCTTCTAGAGTGTTTGAGCATATATTCGCAAAGCGACGAATATCTTAAGTATAACTGGCTCGTACAAATCGATCTGATTCGTATTTCGGGTTCAGATGCTATTTTTACTTGAAAATGCCTCGTGAATTTCTGAAAAATTATGGGTCTTACATCATTACCCCCTTAAAGGAATTTCGTCCGCGAAATTCAGTTAAGAGTACTAAGTGCGTAACTCGGGATATTTCTCCCATATGTTAGATTCATAATGTTGTTCACTTAGTTCAACATCGCATTTATTTCAATCATAACCTCATATCATGATTCGTGATCAATGAGGTATGTTTCTCATATCTGAGTTCAAATTATGCTACAACCACGATAGTTTGTTGAATCAATGTTCTTCCAACCGGCTATCAACATAGCCATCTTGTGTAACTATTTCATACACACAGATCATTCTTCTAGAGATTAACCATATTGGAATAAGTCCCCTGTCAGACTACCTGGTATTGGAAACGTACCTCCTCACAGGTTCGCCCTCGTCAGACTTACCTGATATTGGATCAGTACACCCTCACAGAATCATACTAACCAAGCTACTGGTTTTGGAACATATACACTCGCACGGAGTTGTATACCCGCACAGGCTCACTCTGGCTAGTCGATCTGATCTTGAATATGTAAAACCTCACAGGACTCTCTTCTTGGGAACAATTCCTCGATGGTTTATTTTATTAAGTAACTTTTAGCGTTTATAATTACACAAACTTAATTTCCCAATCATGGAGTCTATAGCCATCAATTTCTGGGTATAAGTACTTAAGATTTTAATTTGAAAAATCCAAAATTACTTTAGGGAGCAAGGATACATATCGATCCAGATGACCGTACACAAGGTCATAAGCCTCTTGTCTCGAGTGATTATTGGATCTTGTCCTTTGATAGCTTTTTACCCATTACAACTCTATCTATCAAGGTATCCAGATTCCTTGATATGGTCATCATTCGTGAGTTGTTCGGCTGTCACCGCATAGATACGACCTGCCATGGGTTTCTGCTCTGCCCCAGGTAATGGCAGACGTTGTTGTTGAGAGGGTCCTCCATATCCCATATTTCTTCGTTGAAGATCTGAGGCCTTCTTGCGGCATTCTGTTACACGATGCCCTGGTTTGCCGCAATACAGGCAACCTCCTGTATCGCGAGGACAAACCCCTCCGGGATGATCTGAGCTACACCTCGGGCATCGAAAATTAGACTGTCGGTAGGCCTGATTGGCTTCTACCATCTGCAATGGACGCTCGGCCGGTGGAATGAAATTCTTTTCCTGAAAATCTCTTTTATACAAAGGTGGTTGCGATTCTTGGCCACCTGGGAACGTCCTTTTATTTTTCCGACCATCAACTACGGCCCTCTTTGCTATGGTCACCTTAGATCGCGCCAAATCCTCGCTAATCTTTGAAGATGCTGCCACAGCAGCTTGAAAAGTCGAGGGCATGCTTGTTATCACACGAGATCGCAACCCTCCTTGCAATCCATCTATATATTTATCGGCCCTTTCTTGGTCAGTATCGAATAACGTGGAGCAATATCGTTCAAGGTTTTGAAATTTAGTGGTATAGTCCATCAGACTCATAACACCTTGCTCCAATTCCAGAAACTCCATCTTTTCTTGTTTCTGGAATGCAACGGGAAGTAGTTATCCATAAAAGTCCTCCGAAAGTCAGTCCAAGGAATGACTTCGACTTGTGAGAACTGGATAAGTTTAGTGGTATCCCACCACTTTCGTGCATTGTCTTTCAACCGATACGTGCCAAAATTGGTCTTCTTTTCCTCTGGTACTCCCAGTACTGAGAAGGCACGTTCTGTCTCTTCGATCCAACTCTCCGCGAGCTCAGGATCAGCTCTGCCAATGAAAACTGGCGGGTCAAGCTTGAGGAACTTCTCATAAGTTATTCCTCCAAGGTTCTCGTTGCGAGGCGGGGCTGGTGCTTGCCTTGATTCGCGAATGGCAGACACAAGTCTGTTGAGTGTCTCTAGCAGGAAGCCCTGTGTATGGGACTCCTCGCTCGGCATGGTTCTCCTCGTCCTAGGAGCCATTTATCTATTCACGCAAATATACCAAAATCAGAGAAAGTATAAGATTTATACTTACAGTGCGATACCGCAAACACGATGGATCTTGAACCAGGTTTCTCAGACTCATGCTCTGATACCAATTCTGTAACGCCCCGGATTTCCAAAACAAAGCTAAGTTAAAATTTTCATGAATTTCTTTTTTTTTTCTTTGCAGCGGAATTTAGAAAAGCTTTTAGCAGCGGAATCAGACGATAATGAGTCGTCAGTTTTAGAAAACTCCGAGCACGTTGCAGGTATGTGGCCAAGCAACTCATTGACCACCAAAGTGTTCCATTTTATCGAAAACCACATGTTTATTACAACACTACTGCTTAGAAAAGCAGTGTAGGTTCAATAAAAAGGAAGCAGTACAACTCTGTCTAGAGAAACCCTGTAACTCGATGCCGCCTTGCTCCGCATATCGTCACGCAGGTCCAACACCTGAAATCCCCATAAAACGGGGTCAGAGCCACTGATGGTCTGGTAAGCATGCAGTCATACATCCATTCAACTCAAGTACGGTAATGACCACTCAGGGTCGCAATGCGCAATAACGACGCTCAAGCCTCCAAGACTTAGCGTATATCGCAAGAGCCTCCTCAAGGCTATGAGTTGAACATCCGCTCGAGTCCTCATGACTTAGAGCAAGCCTTTTCAGGGCTGTGATTTGAATAGCCGCTTAAGTCTCCATGACTTAGCCATGACCTCTTCCCGGTCTCAAAGTGATGTCTAGCTCAAGTCTTCATACTTGGCACATCCGTATCCCACGCATCTAAGGACAACTCCTCGAGCTTCGCTTAGTCGTGCGGATACAACACGGGTCTTTGCCCAGTCGGTCCAGTAGTATACCGAACATGACACCTTCACAAAGGTTATGCAGGACTGACTCAACACGTCATCCACTCATACATTCAAAGCATCGCTGAACCTAGAACTAATGCATTGTTTGATAATTAACCGCTCCCGCCTTTGGTACGCAGGTAGAGCTATTGTCCGGGCATCAACGCGACGTTCTGGGGGTTGATTATTCTATGTATTTTAGATACCCGAGAGGCCTGTTGACCCTATCCATAGTAGGGCAGTGTGTTTCAACTGGGAGAATCCTACTAGGCCCATATTCGGATGCATCCTCTACTTGCAGTAGTTGGGTTCAATCCTTAGATCTTAAGGATAACCACGACCCCAAAACCCATGAGTGACTGAGGCCATCGTGGACTCTATCAGGTCCAAAGTAAAATACATGTCACTCAAGGCTGTACCATCACTGTCATTCCACAGTGAGCATAATTCCTGAAGGGTTCTGCCAGTCTTACAATTACTTGGACAGAATCTGCATGCCATTTAGGCAGCCCGTGCTTTTAGCACTACGGGAGTATGTACCCGACCCCATTCAGTCTGCCCCAACACAGTCATTACTGAGGGGGTACCCCTAACACGATTTTCAACCGCGGGGTATGTGAGACCTTAAGTCTTATTCATATGCATGCAGAACACCGCTCTTGGCACTTCGGCCACCACGAGCATCACACCTCTTTGGGTGGAAACAACACACTCTGGCTCATCAGCCCTTACGAGTCTGGTTGTGTAACCGTTCTCAATGAGCATGCATATGACTCGATCTAAATAGATCGGCTACTCGGCGTATTTTCACGCAACGAGTCCAAACCTAGCCAAGGCGCAACCTCTACTCCGGCTCGACGGCCCTTACGAGCAAGGTGCCCTTGCAGGCACAGGGATACGAGCCGTTCTGGCATTGTTCCATCAACGGACATCATTATGCTGTTCAACTGGTTTCGGCAGTTCTTCTGCCAACCATTTCGTCAGCACCTCCCCTGCTCTACCGGCAGTGGTGCGACGAACCCTTCTACGTTGTAGAGGGCAAACCATGAACTGGGTAGCACTCTGCTATATGTCAGAGTATCCTGCTACGTTCTTTCTGAGCTATTCTTAGCTTCTTCAGAAATTTCAGCAGCACTTCCTCTCTTTTATGGAGAAAGCGTGTGTTTCTTTTATCCATTTCAGCGGCATCTCCCCTCTTTGGTAGGAAATCGTCACGCTTAATTCGGGAAATGGATGCGCACCGTTGTGCGTACTTTGCATCCATCAAGGTTGCAGGAACCCTGGGCCATAGCCAGGCCATACGTAATTGACTTAGTCTTTACGTAAAGAGCATTTTGCCAAAAAGCGAAGCCTTTCCAATAGGGGCTTCATTCGTCAAGCAGAGTTTTGAACGAGGAGCGGTCAAGGAATCGCATGGGCGATTTGGAGTTGATCTCCATTTGAACGCTCATTTATGCGCTATATATGTAGTATAAGCAGAAGCCTGTGCTTTATACAGCGGCGGCGTAAAGAAATGCATATACTATTGTTCAGGGTGTGTAACTGAACGAAATATTCTACATATATAACAAAGCAGAAGCCTTGGCATCGTTCGACGCAACGGCGTAAGTAAATACATTGCAGAAAGCAGGAGCCTTGGCATCGTTCGACGCGACGGCGTAAGTAAATGCATAATCGGAAGTGCAAAAAACAGTGAGCCTTGGCATCATACGACGCGACGACAAAGGTAAATTACATAGCCTGTGCGATATAAGACGCATCGGCAGAATCAGCAGATATACACCTAGATCTGTATCCAACGATAGTTACGAGGCGAGCGAGTGTACACCGAAGTGTCCTAGAGGGCTCAACCAAGAACTAGGGTGAGATACTATTTTTGAAGAACGCATATACTGCGCATTCGAACATATATATCCGACGATAGTTACGAGGCGAGCGCGTGAACACCGAAGCGTCCTAGAGGGCTCAACCAAGAACTAAAGCAAGATAGTACTTCAGAAAGTATATTCTATATACAAACAATCAAATACTTGAGAGAGATGGATCAACGAAGCGAACTTACTTCAAATCGTGGAAGAAACAGCTCCGGGTCGCTCCTTTGGCTTCGAGCCTTCCTTCGAGAGGTCAGACTAAGTCAGATGAAGCTGACTTAGTTGAGGAAGAGGCAGAGTAGGTCAAGCTACTCAACCTAAGTGGTTTGAACCAAACAGGGTTTGATCCAAGTCAACTGGGTTCAGCAGGTTGGAACTCAGCTCAAGTAGGCTAAGTCTGGGTTCAGAAATCCAAACCGGAATCTGGACAAAAAGGGACTTTGACTTTGACTTTAAACCCAACTAGGTTCAAGTCAAGTCAACTAGGTTAGGACTAGGTCAAGTGGGTTCAGACCCAGGTCAGGTGAGCTAGGACCAGGTCAGGCAGGCTCAGACCAGGTCAGGTGGGTTCAGGCCAGGTCAGGTGGGCTCAGACTCACTTGGGCTCACTAGGGGAGGTTTAGGAGAGAGAGAGAAGGCAAGAGAGAGAGGGGGGGTCGAAATTATGAGAAGAGAGAGAGTGGGGAGGGCTATTTATAGCCCAAGCCCACCTCCTCTTGGGTTTTTCCATGCCCCTTTTACCCCTGAGCTATATTTTAATTCCTGGAGGTTCCTTTTGAGGTGGGGCCCACTAGATATTTCCATAGGATATTTTGTGGGTCCCACAAGATATTTTCTAAGGAATATTTCTGTGGGTCCCACCAACATTTCTGTGGGTCCCGCAAAAATTTTGGGTTTTCGGCGATTTTTTTCCGAAAAATTTTGAGTACGCCATTCTCTTCGTCTTGACGTAACTAAGAAAGTTGGCTCGAGGAAATCCTTTGATTTCGTTTAGGTAGGAAGTTATGGCTTCTAGAGTGTTTGAGCATATATTCGCAAAGCGACGAATATCTTAAGTATAACTGGCTCGTACAAATCGATCTGATTCGTATTTCGGGTTCAGATGCTATTTTTACTTGAAAATGCCTCGTGAATTTCTTAAAAATTATGGGTCTTACAATTTCCCTCCAACTGGATCAGGGGCCAGGATCGACGGCCTGTCATACGAGCTAAGGAATCTTGGAGGTCCAAACCCTTGACATTGATCAGAAATTGATGTTCTAATGGATCGCCTGGTTGACCGGCTGTTTCTAGCAATCCCATGATTTCTGAAAATTCATCCATTAAAACGGTCATCTCTCCCCATGGGAATTAGAAGGTACATGTCCGAGGATTCCATCGCTCCGCCATTGCGTGGATCAGGTTGCCATTGATGGTCTGCTTTCCGACTGCTGATGCCAGTTCTAATCCGCACTCGCTCAAATGGTCCGGGAACATTCGGGAAAAGCTTTTTAGCCAGGAATAGTACCACTGGGGAATGAAAGTTCCGGTGCTAAGGGCTCGATGTTCAGGACGACCTTGTCGCACCTCGTAGGAGGTGTGACCTTCAGGAAAGATAGGATCGACTTGATTGGATGCCATCGAACTGAAAATAGAGAAAGAATCAGAATGAGACTTAGAAAAAATGTGAGAAATTTTTGAAAAATTTTGCATGCAGGATAAAAAATGCGGCTGGAAATTTGAGATCTAGTAGAATGGTAGAATGAAAAATCGCCTGGAGTTTTGAAAGAAATGGGATATTTAAGAAAATTATCCAGGGTTTGAGAAAAAGATCTTGTGGAAAATAAGGATATTTTGAAAAAGACCTAATGAGTTAAAAACATTGAGAAATATAAAGAATGGAGAAAATCATACATACAATCACATCCTGCACAAACATTTATGCACATTCAGCACTCCCTAAAAGGCTGACTCTAGATGCATCAATTTGAAAACAGCTGTAGGACCTTAATCCTAACTCTATGTTCAGATCATCTTTGTCCAATCCAGTTATGCCGATATACTCGAACCAAAATCCGAGGTACGTGGCATATAATTTCAACTCTGGTTCTAAGGTAAGGTTTTCCAACATCCTTGAGCGCCTACCGATATACTTCGGACTGTGGCCCGTGGTACGTGGTAGGGGGGTGTTAACCCAAATAGGTGGCCCAGTTGTGAGGCTCTGTCCCGAACTAGGGTTCTGGAAGAGAGCCCAGCAACGTGAAGACCGGGTAATGATAGGTAATTGGGATTTTAAAAAAAATGATCACATGCAAGAAATAGAGGGCTCTAAGTCCTAGAGAGATAGATTTTGAAAATCATTGAAGAAGCATACATTGTTTGCATTCAGATCCTAAATTGAGGAGAGTTGTATTTAGACCTAAGTCTATGTGAACATGAAAATTTCTCCTCAATCTGGTCCTACCAAACCATGCCTAAGCTATATGCAGTCAATGTCAGCTAGGTCAGAATCTAGGCTCCTAGGTTCACATGATATTGAAAGTAAAAGAGCTGACATTTTTAGAACACAATATTGATAATTAAACTAAGTCAAGCACTACTTTGACCAGACGAGGACGTGTCCCATCACGGTCGCCAAACCTGTTATCGTCGCGAAATTTTTCGTCGTCTTCCCTTCCTTGCGGAAGAGAGAGGGGGAAAACGCTTTCGTGCTTCAAACTTGACCGGATTTTGGAAATTGTTTTGAAATACTCACCTCCGTTTTGAAAATTGCGGGAAAATCCATGGGATGGGGCTTGACCTGTCGGTACGAGGTTCGACCGTTCCTGCCGCCTTTAACAGGGGTAATCGAACCAAGGACCAAAATTGTGCTTGACTTAGTAAATTTATCGAAATTATGTTCTATCCTAAATGCACAGAGAATTCAGGCATGTGCTATGAGAATTTTCTAAAATGCAGCTTGGAAAATCATGATGTATGCTTGGAAAATATTTGGAGTTGAAAAGAATTTCTCAGGAAAAAGATGAAAGTCAATTTCTCAGGAAACTCAGAAGAAAAGTGTTTTTGAAATCACGGAAAAGTTCATAAAGGTGTGGGAAAATCATGGATGGATGAAAATCCTGGGAAAATGGAGGTGATTCTTGAGAAAAGGGTGAACCTTTGAAAAGGGAGACACTTCTTAGGAAAACTTGGACTTTGAGAGTTTTCTTGGGAAAATGATGGAAATTCATTGGAAAGCCCTTGTGGAAAAGGAAAATTGAAACTTGGGAAGTTGAAAACCTGAGAATCTTAACCTTGAAATACTTGGAAATCAATTTTGACTTAGAGAAAGGTGAGAGACTTCTCTTGAAAATCTGGGGAAAATGACCTTTTCCCATGGAAAACTGTGGAAAACTTGACTTAAGAAACCGATTTTGAAAATTCTCAGAGTTTCTTGAGAAATCGATTTCTTCGAGAATGAAACTTTCTTAAGAAAATCATGGGAAAACCAATGATTTCATGATGCAAATGATATGAGTGTATGAATGTACTTTGAAAGATTTTCTAAGAAATTTGTTGGAAAATGTGTGCATTAAGTCAAGATAAATCCTTCACATATCCTGACTGTGGCCATGAATATGTTCAGATTTTAATTGATTTAATGCCCAATACTTTGAAAATATTAGAAATATGAGGTGCATTTTAAGATAGCCTAAGAGTGTAGGCTCGATGGGACTAGTAGAGAGATGATGGATCTGGGTCTCGTCCATATTCCGACTAGGGCCGTAAATATGGATTCCACCGAGTCCATCAACTCCCTAAGAGTTGGTGCACGTGCCATTCGTGAACATCCATAGTGCTTTTGAAAAAAAATGCATGAATCATAGAAACAGGATATTGCATAAATTTAAACTATATGATATGCATCCTAGTCTAAGCAGTAAAAGTAAATATTATTCCAAATTTAATTATTACATCTCTGACATAAATAAAAATATACATAGAAGGCTAATAAAAGTCACATCTTCCGCTCCTTTGCAAATGAGAGTCGGCAAAAAAAAAAATGCCATACCATCGGGAAATTGAAAATCTCATGTTGACGACAATATGCAAGGAATTACATGTGAATCATAACGAAAGTGCAGTACTTGATGAAAATGAAATGAATAGGATATATAGATAAAAAAAAAATCTAAGAGTCATATTGGGACTAACTAAGGAACCTATACATGTAAGTGGCTAAAGGCTCATAATATGAGATGAAGGTTGTTGCCTAAAAAAAAAAATATACATATATATATACAATGGACACAGAACACAACATATGATATTGAATAGGGGCATTGATGAAGCATAAGAGGCCTAAAAAAAATATATAATAAGAAATGGATTGCATCTAAAAAAAAAAGGAAGCACATGAGTTTCATCTAATATGAATGACTTCAACACGCAAACTGGAATTAATAGGGAATGCTAAAAAGGAATTTACAATCCGTATCTAAAATACACAGCTAAATAAGCAAACCATGGCCAATACACACGGCTAAGAGAAAGTACCACTTGTGTCTAAGACAACAGTTAAAGCTAGTAAACTATACCTACCATGTACAGTAAAAAAAAAACTGTTAGAGCAAAGTAAATCGTAGCCAACATGCACAGCTAAAGGAAATGTAACTGTTTGAGACAAATGGCTAAAGCCAAGTAAACTACATATAGCTTGCACAGCTAAAGGGAAAAGCTGCAACTGGAGGTTGTTTCCATGTCTACCATGGGCGCACTTATTCTAGGGGGAGGGTGCCCAGGGTATATGTAGCATCTGGCAATGTTCAGCAGCACGTGATACAAATGACTAAAAGTAAAGAAAAAGGTGTGGACCTGGGAAGAGGGACATGACAACTGCTATGGAATGTTCCAGCATACGAATGATACAGAAATTGGTAGCAAAATATACAAGCTAGCGGTTATGGAACTGTTATTATGCAATATAAGCATGCACACCCTCGCATCACCTTTTGGTAGATGCCCGATCTTACTTTGGCCGAATCCGAAATGGACCATCAATTATAACAATATGACGCAAGAACAGAAGATTATTAGGCTCCTAAGGAGGACCTTGCAGGATGCAGCATAGGGGTTTATGCGATACTTACAGGGGATGGCTGGGATATTGAATATTAGAAGAGTAAAAAAAAAGGGGAATCACATAACTTAGGTCACGCTGTGGTTGTAGGTGGATAACACCAGGATAGCACAAAACCGCAGATATATAGTTGAAATCTTACAAGAAAGAAAATAATAAAATCACTCATTCCAAAGCCTGGGTTAGCACAACAACCAAATCCTCCACTGGCTCCATTTGCAGCAACCAACATCTTAAAGCCATGAAACCATAAGATGATTCATTTGTCAAGGGAGTATTCTGGTCTTGGCATACAACGTCAGACGATACATTCAGTGAACTGTAACGAGGTATGGCAACCCAAAATCTCACTATGAAGGCAGCACACAAGCATCCTTTTATCATCAGTACTTATAGGATTTTACAATGAACCAGCAATAAACTTTGAACTAATGCGGACATTACTGCACCTGATTTAAAGTTTAAAGACATGCTATAGGCCTGCTGTGATACAGTAAAGGTGTAAAATAAGGTAAATATGCAGGAAATCGGTAACCCAGAAAGTAAATATAAACAGAGAAGATATGAACTGTCGTGCACAGGTTAGGTGCACTATTTGTTGTACGATAACCCTTGCGGGTATCACTCGATGAGATGCATATGCTCCACTCAAGCTGTATGTATATGCAGACATTATTGAGAGGCAAATCATTTAGGCGATGTTAATACCAACACAGGATATGCGTGGTACGATAGGGGAGTGAAAAAGCCACCAAGTTCACAAAAAAAATAAAAGGCCATAACAGGGGAGATGCTACGCATGAGCAGTAGATAAAAAAAAAAGGGTTTTTATTTTAGCAAAATTCTGATAAAATCGACATTATCCTGTGGTAGAGACCTTCAGCAAAAGAAGAAATCACCTGACATGTAAAAGGGGTTTTTGCAACCACATTTTAAACAGGAAAACCATGAGGAAATTGCCATAAATAACACCTGAAACCTCAAGTAATGCATTTGCAACAGATTGAAGGGTGGAAATTTTTGATAACATGATCCCTCTTGATGATAAAAACATAGACGTATGACAGTATAAGTCATATATATGGGGAAAATTATGAACAAAAGGGAAGAGACTAGTTTGAAATGTTCATGATGCTGAATCAGACCACATAAAAGATACAAGAAAATGTCATTTGGGGAGATTAGGACCTTCAGAATGAATCGAGGATATCATTGAACGATATCATCGATCCTTGACATATTGGACAAACAAAAATGCAAGATACGTTAGTTGTTGAAACGAATTTGCAAGAAATCTGGTATGAATGTGATGCTTACTTCATGTAAATACGAAGGTAGAGGGGTTTTACCTTGATTCAGCAGGGGTGCAGAGGGCCTTGAGCTATTTTACTTCCGGGCATCGTGTTTTGGGGGACTGATTCACTAAATGGAGGAGGCGCAATACTCAAAATCGGCTGCAATATGTGCCTTGCAGTTCCACAGGAGTCCTCTTGTGAAAAGGGGAGAGCTGGAATCGCTGATGCCTTTGCTGCTGAGTTGAAGACACGGCTGGTCGCCTGTTGGTGGACTGAAACAGATGAGAGCCGGAGCTTGTGAACGGGGGAGAACTGGGGTTAAGGGCAATCGCCGGTCCCTGTGCTGGACCCCCATCCTCTCTTTAATAGCCGGCCTTCGAATCCCCCCTTTTCCTCCCCTTTAGCCGACCTTGATAACTCTTAAAACCAACTTTTGAAATTTTTTGAAATCTTTTTGAAAACAAGGGACTCGCCGTTTTGAGAGGGGGCGGCTCCTAAACTAGGTAAAAATCTTGGTAGGGTTTCACGGTGGCTCCTTTTTGGGGCTGAAAAGTAATAAAGTAAAAAAAAAAATGAATTTGGTTTTAGTGGTGCCACCTCAGCTAAAAAAAAAAAATTGCTTTTCTTGGCAAGAAGCCTTAGTGGGGTGCCACCTACGTGGGCCCACTAAGTATTAAATCAAATAAAAGAATTCCACTTCCAGATGGGCACTGTTTTGAACATAGAAGAAATATTTGAAAATTCTAGTGTGACACCCTCTTGAGGCGGGTCCCACGTCACTTATTTGAAATAAGAGCCAAGTGGAATTTTTGAAAATTTCATATTAGTAGGCTGGTTTTGGAAAAACATAAAGCAAAATTTGGCTTGATTTCAAAACTTGGAAGAGAATGGTTCTTCAGGGCGAAATTTTGAAAGAAGTAGGGAAATTCGGAGTCTTTTTGTAAAAGTTTGAAATAAGATCTTATGAATTTTAAAATTGTGTCGCTTCCTTTTCAACTGGCAAAATTTTGAAATATTAAAACCGTTCAGATTGTTTTCTTGAGAAGACTTTTCATAATCCGGGGTCCTGGGGGTAAAACGGGAAGAATTGATAATTTTAAAACCCAGGGTTTCAAAGTCAATTTTGAACATTTTAAAATCAAATCTGGATTGACAATTTTGAAAATCAGGAGTTCTGGATCTCAAAATGACATGCTGTGCAGTGAAATGATGCAAAGTGTTCATGCAATGCTATGCAGAGACCCGTTTCAAGAAATGCTACTCTGAGCCCGGACTTGGAAATTCTATCTTTTTGCCCAGAAAAGGATTTTGAAATTTTGCAATTTGAAGATGTCTCTGAACCTAAATATAGAAATTTTGGGGCTCAAGAGTGAAATTTAGGACTTTCTGCCAGGTTCAATCTTTAAAAATGACTATTTTGCCCTTCATTGCTTCTGGGGAACTGTAATGTGGCGATTAAGGGCAATGTCAAGAAGGTGAGTGAAAATTTGGGGTATTTACAAGAAAGTGTCATCTTTTTCAGCACGAGCTTTCAATTCCAAGTATTGGGGATCCTTGAACTATTCGACTATGATGTGATCGAGGAACTCAATCTGGATCGTCAAACATGACATTTGGATTCTGCCAGAATCAGCCAAAAATGGCTTCCAATTGACGAAATCCTCCATCAACTTCCATTGTCCGGTTAGGCTGGCCAGAGTGCCAACAGTCTTGCGACTAAGGGCATCTGCTACGACATTCGCCTTTCCAAGGTGATAGGAAAGCGTGAATTCATAGTCCTTGAGGAATTCCAGCCATCGTCGTTGCCGCATATTGAGTTCTTTTTGAGAAAAGAGGTCTTTTAGGCTTTTATGGTCCGACATGACCTCAAATTTCTCTCCATACAGGTAGTGTCGCCAGATTTTAAGCGCGAACACTACCGCGGCAAGCTCCAAGTCGTGGGTTGGATAGTTTTTCTCATGGACTCTCAACTGTCGTGACGCATAAGAGATTACTTTGCCATGCTGCATCAACACACAACCCAGACCTATTCCCGAGGCATCGGTATACGCCACAAAGCCTCCCTGACCAGAAGGTAAGGTAAGGACAGGGGCAGTGGTAAGCCTCTGTTTGAGAACTGTTGAGAAACTCTGTTTTGATGTCACATAATATGATACACTGTCGTATTTGATTTTATATGATATGATAATATGTCCTCTTAGAAAATGTTATATTATGACTGAATATGTTTTGCCATAAATCTAACGAGTATTTGATGCAAGGATATCTCACCCAAAAAGGATGGAGACTTCCTGTTCAAGTACAACTAGTGCAATCATACTCCTTGAAGAAAAAGCTTGATGAGTCATGCATTCCTAAAGTTCAACTGAAGAGATCGGCTACCTCAAGATGAAGATTTTTTTCTTCTTTAGAGTCATATGTAGCAGAACCTTCAGGAACATGCATATTGCATATTACATACTCATTCATAAAAACTATATCATAAAAGTATATGATAGTTTCAAAAAGCTCCTTTTTGAAAACTAATAATTGTACCTACTTACAACCCTTTATGAAAAAGATATTTTGACATGTAATAATTGTACTTTACACTATATACAAGACAACATGAAAAGAAATGTAGGAAAAAGACAAAACATGAAATCGGCTACATAGAGAAAAACAAATATAATATGTTTTTGAAAAGACTCTAGTTACCTTCTTTAAAGAAATGTTTTTAAATATGGGAAAAAGACAAAAACATGCAATCGGCTACATAAAGAAAACAAATATAATATGTTTTGAAAAGACTCTAGTTACCTTCTTTAAAGAAATAATTTTAAAATATGGGTAAAAGACAAAACATGAAAATTGGCTACACAAAGAAAACAAATATAAATTATTTTGATAAAGACTCTAGTTACCTTTTTACAAACCCATAGAATGTCGACTTACTTGAAGTCATCATTCTCTTTGTACAAGCATTAAATACCTCCTGTAAGAAATCCTTGTTAATATCCTTCTCAAAGAATGTCGACTTTCTTGTAGTCCTCATTCTCTCTGAAGACTTTGAAAAACACACCATAAAGAAAACACTTGACATGACTATGTACAAATAAATATCTCAAAGCACTCATTGTACTTACACTCATTTAAAGTAAAGAAGTACTTATGTACCTCAAATCATTAATTAGAATAAAGACAAAACTACAATCCAATGTTCAATGTACTATTGTAAGAAATAGACTTTTTACATAAAATATGTATTACCTAAAATATTACAACGACTAGTGTACCCTATATTTTACTTTTATGGAAAAAGGCATTCTCGAATTTCTCTAAAAGATATTTTTGAAATGACATAACATTTCACATTTCAAAAAAGGCTACGATTTCAAAATATAACGACTACTTTTTTAAAGCAATATAAACACACTCAAATAAACTATTCAACATGGAATGGAATAGACGTGTGAGCTTACAACTTGAAAAATTCTATTCATTATTTGAAAAGAGAGCCTTGAAAAAGAAAGAGAAAAAGAAAAGAAAGAAAAGAGAAAAAGTCAAGTCCAGCTCTTTGACAAAGAGTATCCTCTGAGTGACAAACAGAACATTCTGAGAATCCTTCAGTCGTGCATTCATATCATTCTGAAGGTTCTATAGGAAGTATTGTAACTTTCTGTTATTCACTGTATTCCTTCTTTGTTGAAAGAAGTAGACCTCTGAGAAAGAGGGTGTTGTCCTTCTCTGTTGAGAGAAGAAGACCTCTGTGGAAGAGGGTGTTGTCCTTCTCTGTTGAGAGAAGAAGACCTCTGTGGAAGAGGGTGTTGTCCTTCTCTGTTGAGAGAAGAAGACCTCTGAGGAAGAGGGTGTTGTACTATTTATCCGGTGACTCGGATGTTATGGTGGAAAGCTCAAGTGGTTTGCTTGGGGACTGGATGTAGGTCTGGGTATTGACCGAACCAGTATAAATTCTGTGTTTTATGTGTTGTGCTTTATTGCCTGATTATTTTATTTTATCGATCTTTATCATATTTCACTATTCACCCCCCTCTAGTGGAATTTCAAGAACCTCAAAGCACTCCTTACACTGGTCAGTCCATTCAAACTTGACTCCCTTTTTTAGTAATTTCGTCATGGGTACGGCGATTCGGGAGAAGTCTTGTATGAACTTCCGATAATAACCGGCAAGTCCAAGGAAGCTAAGGACCTCAGTGATATTTTCTGGCTGCTTCCAGTCCATCACAGCTTCCACCTTCGCAGGATCCACTGCGATTCCATCTTTCGAGATCACATGTGTAAACACCCCAAATTTTCACTCACCTTCTTGACATCGCCCTCAATCATCATATTTCAGTTCTTCAGAAGCAATAAAGGGCAAAATGGTCATTTTCCAAGATTGAACCTTGCAGAATGTCAAAAATTTCATTCTTGAGCCTCAAAATTTCTATATTTAGGTTCAGAGACATCTTCAAATTGCAAAATTTCAAAATCCTTTTTCTGGACAAAAAGTTAGAATTTCCAAGTCTGAGCTCAGAGTGACATTTCATAGAACATGTCTTTTGCATAGCATTGCGTCATTTTACTGCACAACATGTCATTTTGAGATCCAGATGTAAGACCCGCAATTTTTCAGAAAATATCTGAATAAAATTCATGAGGCATTTACCGGTAAAAATAGCATTTCTTCTCAGAATGTGAAACGAATCAATTCCTGCGAGCCAGTTATACTTAGGATATTCGTCGAATCGCGAATATATGCTCAAACACTCTGGAAGCCATAACTTCCTACCTGAATGAAATCAAAGGATTCCTGCGAGCCAACTTTCTTAGTTACGTCAATACGAAGGGAATGGCGTACTCAGAATTTTTCGGAAAAAAATCGCCGGAAACCCGAAATTCTTGCGGGACCCACGGAAATATTGGTGGGACCCACAGAAATATTCCTCAGAAAATATCTGGTGGGACCCACAGAAATATTCCTCAGAAAATATCTGGTGGGACCCACAAAAATATCCCATGGAATATCCAAGTGGGCCCCACACCAAGGAACCTCTTGGCATTAAAAAGAAGCCAAGGGCAAATGGGTAAAGGGGAAACTTGGGGCCCAAGTTTCATTTCCTATAAATAAAGGCCCTCCCCTTTAGAAAAAATCATCCCCCCTCTTTCTAGCCTCTTTTTTCTCTCTCCTACTTCCTAAAACCTCCCCTACCTAGCCCAGTAGGTCTGAGCCTACCTGACTTGGCCTGAGCCAGCCTGATCTGGTCTTAGCCTGCCTGACCTGGTCCTAACCCACTTGACTTAGGTCTGAACCTACTTGACTAAGTCCAAACCCAGTTGACTTGGCTTGAACCTAGTTAGGGTTGAAGTCAAAGTCAAACTCCTTTTTGGTCCAGATCTCGGTTTGGATTTCTGAACCCAGACTTAGCCTACTTGAGCTGAGTTCGAACCTGCTGAACCCAGTTGACTTGGATCGAACCCTGTTTGGTTCAAACCACTTAGGTTGAGTAGCTTGACCTACTCTACCTCTTTCTCAACTAAGTCAGCTTCATCTGACTTAGTCTGACCTCTCGAAGGAAGGCTCAAAGCCAAAGAAGCAACCCGGAGCCGTTTCTTCCGTGATTTGAAGTAAGTTCGCTTCATTAAACCATCTCTCTCAAGTATTTGATTGTTTGTATATAGCATATACTTTCTGAAGTAGTATCTTACTTTAGTTCTTGGTTGAGCCCTCTAGGACACTTCGGTGTTCACGCGCTCGCCTCGTAACTATCGTCGGATATATATGTTCGAATACGCAGTATATGCGTTCTTCAAAATAGTATCTCACCCTAGTTCTTGGTTGAGCCCTCTAGGACACTTCGGTGTTCACTCGCTCGCCTCGTAACTATCGTTGGATACAGATCTAGGTGTATATCTGCTGATACTGCCGACGCGTCTTATATCGCACAGGCCATGTAATTTACCGTTGTCGTCGCGTCGTATGATGCCAAGGCTCCCTGCTTTCTGTACTTTCGATTACTGCACTTCCGATTATGCATTTACTTACGCCGTCGCGTCGAACGATGCCAAGGCTCCTGCTTTCTGCAATGTATTTACTTACGCCGTCGCGTCGAACGATGCCAAGGCTCCTGTTTTGTTATATATGTAGAATATTTCGTTCAGTTACACACCCTGAACAATAATATATGCATTTCCTTTACGCCGCCGCTGTATAAAGCACAGGCTTCTGCTTATATTACATATATGGCGCGTAAGTGAGCGTTCAAACGGAGATCAACTCCAAAATCGCCCATGCGATTCCCTTACCGCTCCTCGTACAAGATTCTGCTTGACGAATAAAGCCCCTATTGGAAAGGCTTCGCCTTTTGGCAAAATGCTCTTTACGTAAAGACTAAATCAATTACGTATGGCCTGGCTATGGCCCAAGGTTCCGGTAACCTTGATGGATGCAAAGTACGCACAACGGTGCACATCCATTTCCCGAGTTAAGCGTAGCGATTTCCCACCAAAGAGGGGAGATGCTGCTGAAATGGATAAAAGAAAACGCACGCTTTCTCCGTTAAAGAGAGGAAGTGCTGCTAAAATTCCTGAAGGGCTAAGAATAGCTCAGAAAGAACATAGCAGAAGTGCTACCCAGTTATGGAACGCCTTCTACGATGTAGAAAGGTTCGTCGCACCACTGGCGATAGAGCAGAGAAGGTGTTGACAGAAGAGCTGCCAAAACCAGTTAAGTGTCACAATGATGTCCTTTGTTGGAACGATGTCAGAATGACTCGTCTCCCTGACACCTGCAAAGGCATCATACTTGTAAGAGCCGTTGCGCCAAAGTAGTGGTAGCGCCTTGACAAGGTCCTGAGCTCGTTGCGTAAAACTACGCCGAGTAGCCGATCCGTAGAGATCGAGTCATGTGCATGCTCATTGAGAATTATCAGACAACCAGACTTGTAAGGGCCGCTGAGCCGGAGTGAGTTGTTTCCACCGAAAGAGGTGAAGTGCTCGTCAAGGCCGAAGTGCCGAGAGCAGAGTTAAGCATGCATATGAATAAAACCTTTGTTCCACGGTGAAAACCGTGTGGTTGATTGGGGTCGGGTACATACTTCTCAAAGGCTGCCCTATAGGCATGCAATGTTCGTCAAGTAATTGTAAGACCGGCAGGCCCCTTTCAGAATTTCTCACCGAGGAAGACGGTGATGGCGCAGCCTTGAGTGACATATATTTCACCCGAACCTGATAGAGTTCATTGATGGCCTTCGTCACTCAGAGGTATGGAGGTCGTGGTTATCCTTAAATATCTAAGGATTGAACCCAACTACTGCAGTAGCAGAATGCATTTGGATACCTAGTAAGGATCTCTTCCGGTATGCTCTACCGTCCTACTAGGGGGATGGGGTCAACAGGCCTCTGGGGTATCTAAAATACATAGAATAATCAACCCCCAGATCATCGCGTTGTCGCCCAGATATGAGTCCCCTAAGCCCAGGGGGAGGTGCAATTATCGAAACAAAGCATTAGCTTAGGTACTGCGCTACTTTGAATGTATGAGTGGATGACGTTATTGAGTCAGTCCTGCATAACCTTTGTGAAGGTGTCATGGTCGGTATACTACTGGACCGATTGAGAAAGAACCCCGTTGATATCCGTACGACTAAGTGAAGCTCGGAGAGCTGTCCTTAGATTCGTAGGATACGGATGTGCCAAGCATAAAGGCTTGAGCTAGACATCCATTCGTGACTCTGAGGAAGTCAAGGCTAAGTCGTAGAGACTTAAGAGGTTATTCTAACTCACAGCCCTGAAGAGGCTTATGCGAAGTCATGACGACTTGCGTGGATGTTCAACTCATAGCCCTGATAAGGCTTTTGCGATATACGCTAAGTCATGGAGGCTTGAGCATCGTATTACGAACTGCGACCCTGAGTGGTCTATGCATTTACTTGAGTTGAATAGATAGGTGTTTGCCTACTTACCATACCATCAGTGGTTCTAACCCCGTTTAATGAGGATTTCAGGTGTTGAACCTGCGTGGCAATATGCGGAGCAAGGCGGCATCGAGTTCCAGGGTTTCTCTAGACAGAGTTGTACTGCTTCCTTTTTATTGAACCTACACTGCTTTTTCTAAGCAGTAGTGTTGTAATAAACATGTGGTTTTAGATAAAATGGAACACTTTGGTGGTCAATGAGTTGCTTGGCCACATACCTGCAACGTGCTCGGAGTTTTCTAAAACTGACGACTCATTATCGTCTGATTCCGCTGCTAAAAGCTTTTGTAAGTTCCGCTGCAAAGAAAAAAAAAAAGAAATTCATGAAAAATTTTAACTTAGCTTTGTTTTGGAAATCCGGGGCGTTACAGAATTGGTATCAGAGCAAGAGTCTGAGAAACCTGGTTCGAGATCCGTCTTGTCCACCATATCGCATTGTAAGTATATTTTATACTTCTTGTTCTGATATGGGTGCATCTTTGTATAGATGGCAACTCAAGACTCCCGAGGATACTGCTATCGTTGCGGGATCATGCACGATGAGTGGGTATGCCCATGTGAAGTCCAAGACTGCCAGTATTGTGGCGAAGAAGGGCATTCCGTCAACGAATGCCAAATGAAGCATACCGCCGATATGGGTCGGCGGGGATCGCTTGGTCTTAGGGATGAGACCTCGCATGTTAGTGGGCCACATTACTCCAGTAGAAGGAGTAGCCATACTCCAGCAACTTCTGATGAACTACCGTCTCTGGTAGGATTTGACTTGAACTTCCTTGAGGGATTTGGTCAATCGCAAGGCTATCAACAGGCATCATGTACGCCTAGCTTGCACAGTTGGGAGGAGGGATGCAACAACTCCTTCTATAATCCCATTATGATTTCAGATTCCTCGAATCAAAGTACTATTATATGGGGGAACAGAGCGGCTACACCAACGCCGAGTCTGAATGGCCAGGAAGAGGGATACAACCTATATCATCCCGTTATGGTCTCGGATTCTCCGAGCCATGATGCCACTGAATGGGCAAGTGGACCGGCATCACTGATCTATCCACAAGAGTCGCTTGAGAGTGCGGAAGTGCCGCCCAAGCCAAAGCTAGTTGTGCCTGCACCAAGGCAATGTGGAAGTAAACGATACTTCGGGTTGTTTGGGTCAAGAAAGAAATCCAGTTCCTAGAAGAGACTGGTAGTGTTTTGGAGTCAATAGACTCATGTACCTAGTTTCTCAACGCCTAAAAGTCTGCCGGTGCGGCATGACGTTTTGTTTAAGGCGATGCTTGTGTAAACGTGATGTATATTAAGTAAATAAAACTTTGCTTCGATATATACATTGTGAAACTAAAACACGTTGTTTGTATGTGGTAGATAAATGGCTCCTACGACGAGGAGAACCATACCAAGCGAGGAGTCCCATACTCAAGGATTTCTGCTGGAAACACTCAACAATTTGGTTACTGCCATTCGAGAAACAAGGCCAGAACCAGTCGCACCTCGAAGTGAAAACCTTGGTGGAATAACCTATGAAAAATTCCTCAAGCTCGATCCACCAGTCTTCGCCGGTAGAGCCGATCCTGAACTGGCAGAAAGTTGGGTCGAAGAGACCGAACGTGCCTTCCTGGTGCTGAGAGTACCAGAAGAAAAGAAGACCAACTTTGGCACGTACAGGCTGAAAGACAACGCACGGAAGTGGTGGGATACCACTAAGATTATCCAGTTCTCGGAAGTTGAAGTCATTCCTTAGACTAACTTCCGGAGAGTTTTCATGGATAATTACTTTCCATTACACTCCAGAAACAAGAAGAAGATGGAGTTTCTGGAATTGGAGCAGGGTGGCATGAATCTGATTGACTATACCACCAAATTTCAAAATCTTGAACGGTACTGCTCCCGGTTATTTGAGACCGACCAAGAAAGGGCCGACAAGTACATCAATGGACTGCGAGAAGGGCTAAGGTCACGGGTTATCACCAGCATGCCCCAAACATTTCAAACGGCTGTGGCAGCAGCTTCAAAAATACAAGTGGATTGGGAGCGATCTAAAGTGATCATAGCAAAAAGGCCCATAGTTGATGGTGGGAGCAAGAAGAGAATGTTTCCAAGTGGCCAGGGTTCACGACAACCCTTTTAGAAGAAAAGGTTCCAAGGTGGGAACAACACTCAACAAGTTGTAAGGCCAAGGCAGAACATGGCTCCAAACAACCTGCAGTCCAACCCAAACTGCCATGTTAATCATGCAAGAGGACCATGTCCACGTGACACAGGTGGATGCTTCTACTGTGGCAAAATGGGCCACATTGCAAGACAGTGCAGGAAGAAGCTTGCTGATGAGCAAAGGAGGAATGCCGGATCTGCCGGACCCTCTCAACAAGTACCACAACGAACACTAGTCCAACGACCCCCACCTAGAGTAGAACAAAGGCCTGCTGCAGGTCGTGTATACGCTGTAACGACTGAACAAGTCGAAACCGGTGACCTCATTGAAGGCACCGTACCTGTTAATGGACATGCAACTTACGTCTTGTTTGATTGTGGTGCTACTCATACGTTTATCTCCGACGATTTCACCGAACAACTCCATGCCTCGGTGCAACCGATTGATAAAATGATCGAAGTATATAACCCGTTGGGTTCATACACCAAATGTATCCGGTGTGTGAAAAATTTGGATATTGAGATAGCAGGGCAACACTTGCCTACTGACGCCATCCTGATCGATATGATACAGTACGATGTCATTCTGGGAATGAATTGGTTGGCTCAGAATAATGCCAAGATTCTATGCCGCGAGGGCAGAGTGATTCTATCTCGACCCGGATTACCTAAGATGGAATACCGGTTATCCAAACCAGTTCCACAAAAAAGGCTCATATCAGCACTTAAGGTACAAAAATACCTTAGGAAGGGTTGTGTGGCCTTCCTGTTGAGTCTCTCGGTGGAAAAATCCAACGACCAACCCCTTGAGAGTTTGGAAGTAGTGCGGGAGTTTCCCGATCTGTTTCCTGAGGAATTGTCAGGACTTCCGCCACTTCGTGAGGTTGAATTTGGAATTCAATCCTTACCTGGAACAGCGCTGATATCCAAAGCCCCTTATCGTATGGCACCAGCTGAACTCAGTGAGTTGAAATGTCAGTTGGAAGAACTGATGGAACAAGGGTTCATCCGACCAAGTATGTCACCATGGGGAGCCCCAGTACTATTTGTAAAGAAGAAGGATGGATCCCTTCGGTTATGCATCGATTATCGGATGCTTAACCAGGCCACCATTAAAAATAAGTACCCGTTGCCTCGGATTGAGGACTTATTCGATCAGCTCAGAACAGCGAGAGTGTTCTCCAAGATCGACCTCAAGTCTGGATACCATCAGCTCAGAGTTAAGGAGGAGGATATACCTAAGACTGCCTTCAGAACGAGATATGGCCATTATGAGTTCGTAGTAATGCCCTTCGGACTTACTAATGCGCCTGCTGTCTTTATGGACCTGATGAACCGAGTGTTCAAGCCATACTTAGAAACTTTTGTCATCGTTTTCATTGATGACATTCTCGTGTATTCAGAGAATGAGGAACAACACAAGGAGCACTTGAGAATCGTCTTGAAAACCCTTCAAGATAATCAGTTATATGCCAAGTTTTCAAAATGTGAATTCTGGCTAGACAAAGTAATGTTCCTTGGCCATGTGATCTCAAAAGATGGAATCGCAGTAGATCCTGCGAAGGTCGAAGCTGTGATAGACTGGAAGCAGCCAGAAAATATCACTGAGGTCCGCAGCTTCCTTGGACTTGCCGGATATTATCGGAAGTTCATACAGGACTTCTCTCGAATCGCCGTACCAATGACGAAATTACTGAAAAAGGGAGTCAAGTTTGAATGGACTGACCAGTGTAAGGAATGCTTTGAGGTTCTCAAACAGAGGCTTACCACTGCCCTTGTCCTTACCTTACCTTCTGGTCACGGAGGCTTCGTTGCTTATACCGATGCCTCGGGAACATGTCTGGGTTGTGTATTGATGCAGCATGGCAAAGTAATCGCCTATGCATCCCGTCAGTTAAGAATTCATGAGAAAAACTATCCAACCCACGATCTTGAGCTTGCCGCGGTAGTGTTCGCGCTTAAAATCTGGTGACACTACCTATATGGAGAGAAATTCGAGGTCATGTCGGACCATAAAAGCCTAAAATACCTCTTTTCTCAAAAAGAACTCAATATGCGGCAACGGCGATGGTTGGAATTCCTCAAAGACTATGAATTCACGCTTTCCTATCACCCTGGAAAAGCGAATGTTGTAGCAGATGCCCTTAGTCGCAAGACTGTTGGCACTCTGGCCAGCCTCACCGGACAATGGAAGCTGATGGAGGATTTTGTCAGTTGGAAGCCATTCCTGGCTGACCCAGGAAAGATTCAATTGTCATGCCTGACAATGCATATCGAGATCCTCGATCGCATTGTAGCCGAACAGTTCAAGGACCCCCAGTACTTGGAATTAAAAGCTCGTGCTGCAAAAGATGACACTTTCTTCCATTTAAAAGAGGATGGAGGAATATGGATGGAAGAAAGAATTTGGGTTCCAAATAACCCTGAGCTAAGACAGGAAGTACTCCAAGAGGCTCATAACAGCAAGTACACCATTCACCCTAGAGGTACAAAAATGTTTCGGGACTTACAGAGAAAGTACTGGTGGAGGGGTATGAAACGTGATGTGGCTACATTTGTCTCAAGGTGTTTAATCTGCCAGCAAGTAAAAATCGAGCATCAACGACCTGGTGGAAAAATGCAACGGATCGAGATTCCAGAATGGAAATGGGAGGGCATTACGATGGATTTCATCGTTGGGCTGCCTCGGTCCAAGAGACAACATGACTCAATATGGGTGATCGTAGACAGACTCACCAAGTCTGCTCACTTCCTGCCAATCAACACTCGATACTCAACTGAACGAATGACGGAGATCTACATTCGGGAAATCGTTAGACTCCATGGAGTGCCGATTTCGATCATATCCGATCGTGACTCGAAGTTCACCTCTCACTTTTGGGAGCAGCTTCAGAGAGCCCTGGGGACGAAACTCAAGTTCAGTACAGCATTCCATCCCCAAACAGATGGGCAATCAGAACCAACCATACAGACTCTCGAAGATATGCTAAGAGCCTGTATGCTAGAATGGAAAGGTGATTGGGATTCCCACCTAGCGTTGGCTGAATTTGCTTATAATAATAGCCACCACGCTTGTAAGACCCATAATTTTTCAGAAATTCACGAGGCATTTTCAAGTAAAAATAGCATCTGAACCCGAAATACGAATCAGATCGATTTGTACAAGCCAGTTATACTTAAGATATTCGTCGCTTTGCGAATATATGCTCAAACACTCTAGAAGCCATAACTTCCTACCTAAACGAAATCAAAGGATTTCCTCGAGCCAACTTTCTTAGTTACGTCAATACGAAGAGAATGGCGTACTCAAAATCTTTCGGAAAAAAATCACCGAAAACCCGAAATTTTTGCGGGACCCACAGAAATGTTGGTGGGACCCACAGAAATATTCCTTAGAAAATATCTTGTAGGACCCACAAAATATCCTATGGAAATATCTAGTGGGCCCCACCTCAAAAGGAACCAATGGCGTACTCAAAATCTTTCGAAAAAAAATCGCCGAAAACCCGAAATTTTTGCGGGACCCACAGAAATGTTGGTGGGACCCACAGAAATATTCCTTAGAAAATATCTTGTAGGACCCACAAAATATCCTATGGAAATATCTAGTGGGCCCCACCTCAAAAGGAACCTCTAGGAATTAAAATATAGCTCAGGGGTAAAAGGGGCATGGAAAACCCCAAGAGGAGGTGGGCTTGGGCTATAAATAGCCCTCCCCACTCTCTCTCTTCTCATAATTTCGACCCCCCCTCTCTCTCTTGCCTTCTCTCTCTCTCCTAAACCTCCCCTAGTGAGCCCAAGTGAGTCTGAGCCCACCTGACCTGGCCTGAACCCACCTGACCTGGTCTGAGCCTGCCTGACCTGGTCCTAGCTCACCTGACCTGGGTCTGAACCCACTTGACCTAGTCCTAACCTAGTTGACTTGACTTGAACCTAGTTGGGTTTAAAGTCAAAGTCAAAGTCCCTTTTTGTCCAGATTCCGGTTTGGATTTCTGAACCCAGACTTAGCCTACTTGAGCTGAGTTCCAACCTGCTGAACCCAGTTGACTTGGATCAAACCCTGTTTGGTTCAAACCACTTAGGTTGAGTAGCTTGACCTACTCTGCCTCTTCCTCAACTAAGTCAGCTTCATCTGACTTAGTCTGACCTCTCGAAGGAAGGCTCGAAGCCAAAGGAGCGACCCGGAGCTGTTTCTTCCACGATTTGAAGTAAGTTCGCTTCGTTGATCCATCTCTCTCAAGTATTTGATTGTTTGTATATAGAATATACTTTCTGAAGTAGTATCTTGCTTTAGTTCTTGGTTGAGCCCTCTAGGACGCTTCGGTGTTCACGCGCTCGCCTCGTAACTATCGTCGGATATATATGTTCGAATGCGCAGTATATGCGTTCTTCAAAAATAGTATCTCACCCTAGTTCTTGGTTGAGCCCTCTAGGACACTTCGGTGTTCACTCGCTCGCCTCGTAACTATCATTGGATACAGATCTAGGTGTATATCTGCTGATTCTGCCGACGCGTCTTATATCGCACAGGCTATGTAATTTACCTTTGTCGTCGCGTCGTATGATGCCAAGGCTCCCTGTTTTCTGCACTTCCGATTACTGCACTTCCGATTATGCATTTACTTACGCCGTCGCGTCGAACGATGCCAAGGCTCCTGCTTTCTGCAATGTATTTACTTACGCCGTCGCGTCGAACGATGCCAAGGCTTCTGCTTTGTTATATATGTAGAATATTTCGTTCAGTTACACACCCTGAACAATAGTATATGCATTTCTTTACGCTGCCGCTGTATAAAGCACAGGCTTCTGCTTATACTACATATATAGCGCATAAATGAGCGTTTAAATGGAGATCAACTCCAAATCGCCCATGCGATTCCTTGACCGCTCCTCGTTCAAAACTCTGCTTGACGAATGAAGCCCCTATTGGAAAGGCTTCGCTTTTTGGCAAAATGCTCTTTACGTAAAGACTAAGTCAATTACGTATGGCCTGGCTATGGCCCAGGGTTCCTGCAACCTTGATGGATGCAAAGTACGCACAACGGTGCGCATCCATTTCCCGAATTAAGCGTGGCGATTTCCTACCAAAAAGGGGAGATACCGCTGAAATGGATAAAAGAAACACACGCTTTCTCCATAAAAGAGAGGAAGTGCTGCTGAAATTTCTGAAGAAGCTAAGAATAGCTCAGAAAGAACGTAGCAGGATACTCTGACATATAGCAGAGTGCTACCCAGTTCATGGTTTGCCCTCTACAACGTAGAAGGGTTCGTCGCACCACTGCCGGTAGAGCAGGGGAGGTGCTGACGAAATGGTTGGCAGAAGAACTGCCAGAACCAGTTGAACGGCATAATGATGTCCGTTGATGGAACGATGCCAGAACGGCTCGTATCCCTGTGCCTGCAAGGGCACCTTGCTCGTAAGGGCCGTCGAGCCGGAGTAGAGGTTGCGCCTTGGCTAGGTTTGGACTTGTTGCGTGAAAATACGCCGAGTAGCCGATCTATTTAGATCGAGTCATATGCATGCTCATTGAGAACGGTTACACAACCAGACTCGTAAGGGCTGATGAGCCAGAGTGTGTTGTTTCCACCCAAAGAGGTGTGATGCTCGTGGTGGCCGAAGTGCCAAGAGCGGTGTTCTGCATGCATATGAATAAGACTTAAGGTCTCACATACCCCGCGGTTAAAAATCGTGTTAGGGGTACCCCCTCAGTAATGACTGTGTTGGGGCAGACTGAATGGGGTCGGGTACATACTCCCGTAGTGCTAAAAGCACGGGCTGCCTAAATGGCATGCAGATTCTGTCCAAGTAATTGTAAGACTGGCAGACCCCTTCAGGAATTATGTTCACTGTGGAATGACAGTGATGGTACAGCCTTGAGTGATATGTATTTTACTTTGGACCTGATAGAGTCCACGATGGCCTCAGTCACTCATGGGTTTTGGGGTCGTGGTTATCCTTAAGATCTAAGGATTGAACCCAACTACTGCAAGTAGAGGATGCATCCGAATATGGGCCTAGTAGGATTCTCCCAGTTGAAACACACTGCCCTACTATGGATAGGGTCAACAGGCCTCTGGGGTATCTAAAATATATAGAATAATCAACCCCCAGAACGTCGCGTTGATGCCCGGACAATAGCTCTACCTGCGTACCAAAGGCGGGAGCGGTTAATTATCAAACAATGCATTAGTTCTAGGTACAACGATGCTTTGAATGTATGAGTGGATGACGTGTTGAGTCAGTCCTGCATAACCTTCGTGAAGGTGTCATGTTCGGTATACTACTGGACCGACTGGGCAAAGACCCGTGTTGTATCCGCACGACTAAGCGAAGCTCGAGGAGTTGTCCTTAGATGCGTGGGATACGGATGTGCCAAGTATGAAGACTTGAGCTAGACATCACTTTGAGACCCGGAAGAGGTCATGGCTAAGTCGTGGAGACTTAAGCGGCTATTCAAATCACAGCCCTGAAAAGGTTTGCTCTAAGTCATGAAGACTTGAGCGGATGTTCAACTCATAGCCCTGAGGAGGCTCCTGCGATATACGCTAAGTCTTGGAGGCTTGAGCGTCGTTATTGCGCATTGCGACCCTGAGTGGTCATTATTGTATTTGAGTTGAATGGATGTATGACTGCATGCTTACCAGACCATCAGTGGTTCTGACCCCGTTTCATGGGGATTTCAGGTGTTGTACCTGCGTGGCGATATGCGGAGCAAGGCGGCATCAAGTGTCAGGGTTTCTCTAGACAGAGTTGTACTGTTTCCTTTTTATTGAACCCACACTGCTTTCCTAAGCAGTAGTGTTGTAATAAACATATGTTTTCGATAAAATGGAACACTTTGGTGGTCAATGAGTTGCTTGGCCACATACCTGCAACGTGCTCGGAGTTTTCTAAAACTGATGACTCATTATCGTCTGATTCCGCTGCTAAAAGCTTTTGTAAGTTCCGCTGCAAAGAAAAAAAAAAAAAGAAATTCATGAAAATTTTAACTTAGCTTTGTTTTGGAAATCCGGGGCGTTACAGAATTGGTATCAGAGCATGAGTCTGAGAAACCTGGTTCAAGATCCGTCGTGTTTGCGGTATCGCACTGTAAGTATAAATCTTATACTTTCTCTGAATTTGGTATATTTTCGTGATTAGATAAATGGCTCCTAGGACGAGGAGAACCATGCCGAGCGAGGAGTCCCATACACAGGGCTTCCTGCTAGAGACACTCAACAGGCTTGTGTCTGCCATTCGCGAATCAAGGCAAGCACCAGCCCCGCCTCGCAACGAGAATCTTGGAGGAATCACTTATAAGAAGTTCCTCAAGCTTGACCCGCCAGTTTTCATTGGCAGAGCTGATCCTGAGCTCGCGGAGAGTTGGATCGAAGAGACAGAACATGCCTTCTCAGTACTGGGAGTACCAGAGGAAAAGAAGACCAACTTTGGCACGTATCGGTTGAAAGACAATGCACGAAAGTGGTGGGATACCACTAAACTTATCCAGTTCTCACAAGTCGAAGTCATTCCTTGGACTGACTTTCGGAGGACTTTTATGGATAACTACTTCCCGTTGCATTCCAGAAACAAGAAAAAGATGGAGTTTCTGGAATTGGAGCAAGGTGTTATGAGTCTGATGGACTATACCACTAAATTTCAAAACCTTGAACGATATTGCTCCACGTTATTCGATACTAACCAAGAAAGGGTCGATAAATATATAGATGGATTGCAAGGAGGGTTGCGATCTCGTGTGATAACAAGCATGCCCTCGACTTTTCAAGCTGCTGTGGCAGCATCTTCAAAGATTAGCGAGGATTTGGCGCGATCTAAGGTGACCATAGCAAAGAGGGCCGTAGTTGATGGTCGGAACAATAAAAGGACGTTCCCAGGTGGCCAAGAATCGCAACCACCTTTGTATAAAAGAGATTTTCAGGAAAAGAATTTCACTCCACCGGCCGAGCGGCCATTGCAGATGGTAGAAGCCAATCAGGCCTACCGACAGTCTAATTTTCGATGCCCGAGGTGTAGCTCAGATCATCCCGGAGGGGTTTGTCCTCGCGATACAGGAGGTTGCCTGTATTGCGGCAAACCAGGGCATCGTGTAACAGAATGCCGCAAGAAGGCCTCAGATCTTCAACGAAGAAATATGGGATATGGAGGACCCTCTCAACAACAACGTCTGCCATTACCTGGGGCAGAGCAGAAACCCATGGCAGGTCGTATCTATGCGGTGACAGCCGAACAACTCACGAATGATGACTATATCAAGGAATCTGGATACCTTGATAGATAGAGTTGTAATGGGTAAAAAGCTATCAAAGGACAAGATCCAATAATCACTCGAGACAAGCGGCTTATGACCTTGTGTACGGTCATCTGGATCGATATGTATCCTTGCTCCCTAAAGTAATTTTGGATTTTTCAAATTAAAATCTTAAGTGCTTATACCCAGAAATTGATGGCTATAGACTCCATGATTGGGAAATTAAGTTTGTGTAATTATAAACTCTAAAAGTTACTTAATAAAATAAACCATCGAGGAATTGTTCCCAAGAAGAGAGTCCTGTGAGGTTTTACATATTCAAGATCAGATCGACTAGCCAGAGTGAGCCTGTGCGGGTATACAACTCCGTGCGAGTGTATATGTTCCAAAACCAGTAGCTTGGTTAGTATGATTCTGTGAGGGTGTACTGATCCAATATCAGGTAAGTCTGACGAGGGCGAACCTGTGAGGAGGTACGTTTCCAATACCAGGTAGTCTGACAGGGGACTTATTCCAATATGGTTAATCTCTAGAAGAATGATCTGTGTGTATGAAATAGTTACACAAGATGGCTATGTTGATAGCCGGTTGGAAGAACATTGATTCAACAAACTATCGTGGTTGTAGCATAATTTGAACTCAGATATGAGAAACATACCTCATTGATCACGAATCATGATATGAGGTTATGATTGGAATAAATGCGATGTTGAACTAAGTGAACAACATTATGAATCTAACATATGGGAGAAATATCCCGAGTTACGAACTTAGTACTCTTAACTGAATTTCGCAGACGAAATTCCTTTAAGGGGGTAATGATGTAAGACCCATAATTTTTCAGAAATTCACGAGGCATTTTCAAGTAAAAATAGCATCTGAACCCGAAATACGAATCAGATCGATTTGTACGAGCCAGTTATACTTAAGATATTCGTCGCTTTGCGAATATATGCTCAAACACTCTAGAAGCCATAACTTCCTACCTAAACGAAATCAAAGGATTTCCTCGAGCCAACTTTCTTAGTTACGTCAATACGAAGAGAATGGCGTACACAAAATTTTTCGGAAAAAAATCGCCGAAAACCCGAAATTTTTGCGGGACCCACAGAAATGTTGGTGGGACCCACAGAAATATTCCTTAGAAAATATCTTGTGGGCCCCACAAAATATCCTATGGAAATATCTAGTGGGCCCCACCTCAAAAGGAACCTCCAGGAATTAAAATATAGCTCAGGGGTAAAAGGGGCATGGAAAAACCCAAGAGGAGGTGGGCTTGGGCTATAAATAGCCCTCCCCACTCTCTCTCTTCTCATAATTTCGACCCCCCCTCTTTCTCTTGCCTTCTCTCTCTCTCCTAAACCTCCCCTAGTGAGCCCAAGTGAGTCTGAGCCCACCTGACCTGGGCTGAACCCACCTGACCTGGTCTGAGCCTGCCTGACCTGGTCCTAGCTCACCTGACCTGGGTCTGAACCCACTTGACCTAGTCCTAACCTAGTTGACTTGACTTGAACCTAGTTGGGTTTAAAGTCAAAGTCAAAGTCCCTTTTTGTCCAGATTCCGGTTTGGATTTCTGAACCCAGACTTAGCCTACTTGAGCTGAGTTCCAACCTGCTGAACCCAGTTGACTTGGATCAAACCCTGTTTGGTTCAAACCACTTAGGTTGAGTAGCTTGACCTACTCTGCCTCTTCCTCAACTAAGTCAGCTTCATCTGACTTAGTCTGACCTCTCGAAGGAAGGCTCGAAGCTAAATGAGCGACCCAGAGCTGTTTCTTCCACGATTTGAAGTAAGTTCGCTTCGTTGATCCATCTCTCTCAAGTATTTGATTGTTTGTATATAGAATATACTTTCTAAAGTAGTATCTTGCTTTAGTTCTTGGTTGAGCCCTCTAAGACGCTTCGGTGTTCACGCGCTCGCCTCGTAACTATCGTCGGATATATATGTTCGAATGCGCAGTATATGCGTTCTTCAAAAATAGTATCTCACCCTAGTTCTTGGTTGAGCCCTCTAGGACACTTCGGTGTTCACTCGCTCGCCTCGTAACTATCGTTGGATACAGATCTAGGTGTATATCTGCTGATTCTGCCGACGCGTCTTATATCGCACAGGCTATGTAATTTACCTTTGCCGTCGCGTCGTATGATGCCAAGGCTCCCTGTTTTCTGCACTTCCGATTACTGGACTTCCGATTATGCATTTACTTACGCCGTCGCGTCGAACGATGCCAAGGCTCCTGCTTTCTGCAATGTATTTACTTACGCCGTCGCGTCGAACGATGCCAAGGTTTCTGCTTTGTTATATATGTAGAATATTTCGTTCAGTTACACACCCTGAACAATAGTATATGCATTTCTTTACGCCGCCGCTGTATAAAGCACAGGCTTCTGCTTATACTACATATATAGCGCATAAATGAGCGTTTAAATGGAGATCAACTCCAAATCGCCCATGCGATTCCTTGACTGCTCCTCGTTCAAAACTCTGCTTGACGAATGAAGCCCCTATTGGAAAGGCTTCGCTTTTTGGCAAAATGCTCTTTACGTAAAGACTAAGTCAATTACATATGGCCTGTCTATGGCCCAGGGTTCCTGCAACCTTGATGGATGCAAAGTACGCACAACGGTGCGCATCCATTTCTCGAATTAAGCGTGGCGATTTCCAACCAAAGAGGGGAGATGCCGCTGAAATGGATAAAAGAAACACACGGTTTCTCCATAAAAGAGAGGAAGTGCTGCTGAAATTTCTGAAGAAGCTAAGAATAGCTCAGAAAGAACGTAGCAGGATACTCTGACATATAGCAGAGTGATACCCAGTTTATGGTTTGCCCTCTACAACGTAGAAAGGTTCGTCGCACCACTGCCGGTAGAGCAGGGGAGGTGCTGACGAAATGGTTGGCAGAAGAACTGCCGGAACCAGTTGAACGGCATAATGATGTCCATTGATGGAACGATGCCAGAACGGCTCGTATCCCTGTGCCTGCAAGGGCACCTTGCTCGTAAGGGCCGTCGAGCCGGAGTAGAGGTTGCGCCTTGGCTAGGTTTGGACTCGTTGCGTGAAAATACGCCGAGTAGCCGATCTATTTAGATCGAGTCATATGCATGGTCATTGAGAACGGTTACACAACCAGACTAGTAAGGGCTGATGAGCCAAAGTGTGTTGTTTCCACCCAAAGAGGTGTGATGCTCGTGGTGGCCGAAGTGCCAAGAGCGGTGTTCTGCATGCATATGAATAAGACTTAAGGTCTCACATACCCCGCGGTTGAAAATCGTGTTAGGGGTACCCCCTCAGTAATGACTGTGTTGGGGCAGACTGAATGGGGTCGGGTACATACTCTCGTAGTGCTAAAAGCACGGGCTGCCTAAATGGCATGCAGATTCTGTCCAAGTAATTGTAAGACTGGCAGACCCCTTCAAGAATTATGCTCACTGTGGAATGACAGTGATGGTACAGCCTTGAGTGATATGTATTTTACTTTGGACCGATAGAGTCCACGATGGCCTCAGTCACTCATGGGTTTTGGGGTCGTGGTTATCCTTAAGATCTAAGGATTGAACCCAACTACTGCAAGTAGAGGATGCATCCGAATATGGGCCTAGTAGGATTCTCCCAGTTGAAACACACTGCCCTACTATGGATAGGGTCAACAGGCCTCTGGGGTATCTAAAATACATAGAATAATCAACCCCCAGAACGTCGCGTTGATGCCCGGACAATAGCTCTACCTGCGTACCAAAGGCGGGAGCGGTTAATTATCAAACAATGCATTAGTTCTAGGTACAGCGATGCTTTGAATGTATGAGTGGATGACGTGTTGAGTCAGTCCTGCATAACCTTCGTGAAGGTGTCATGTTCGGTATACTACTGGACCGACTGGGCAAAGACCCGTGTTGTATCCGCACGACTAAGCGAAGCTCGAGGAGTTGTCCTTACATGTGTGGGATACGGATGTGCCAAGTATGAAGACTTGAGCTAGACATCACTTTGAGACCCGGAAGAGGTCATGGCTAAGTCGTGGAGACTTAAGCGACTATTCAAATCATAGCCCTGAAAAGGTTTGCTCTAAGTCATGAAGACTTGAGCGGATGTTCAACTCATAGCCCTGAGGAGGCTCCTGCGATATACGCTAAGTCTTGGAGGCTTGAGCGTCGTTATTGCGCATTGCGACCCTGAGTGGTCATTATTGTATTTGAGTTGAATGGATGTATGACTGCATGCTTACCAGACCATCAGTGGTTCTGACCCCGTTTCATGGGGATTTCAGGTGTTGTACCTGCGTGGCGATATGCGGAGCAAGGCGGCATCGAGTTTCAGGGTTTCTCTAGACAGAGTTGTACTGCTTCCTTTTTATTGAACCTACACTGCTTTCCTAAGCAGTAGTGTTGTAATAAACATATGTTTTCGATAAAATGGAACACTTTGGTGGTCAATGAGTTGCTTGGCCACATACCTGCAACGTGCTCGGAGTTTTCTAAAACTGACGACTCATTATCGTCTGATTCCGCTGCTAAAAGCTTTTGTAAGTTCCGCTGCAAAGAAAAAAAAAAATCATGAAAATTTTAACTTAGCTTTGTTTTGGAAATCCGGGGCGTTACAACGCTAGCATTGGGATGGCACCGTATGAAGCCTTGTACGGGCGACCCTGTCGATCACCAATCCATTGGGGTGAAGTGGGTGAGCGAACCTTGGACTCGCCCATAGTGTTGCAGCATTATACTGAGCAGGTCCACATGATCAGGAAGAAGCTACTGACTGCTCAAGGTCGACAGAAGAGCTACGCTGATCAGCGGCGTAGGGAACTCACTTTTGTGGTTGGAGATAAGGTTTTTATCAAGGTCTCCCCAACCAAGAGTGTGTTTCGTTTCGGAAAGAAGGGGAAGCTCAGCCCCAGATTCGTTGGTCCCTTCGAGGTTTTGAGCCGGGTAGGAGAGACTGCCTATAGAGTAGCATTGCCACCGTAGTATACACAGATACACAATGTATTTCACGTGTCAATGCTTAGAAAATACGTTCACGACCCTTCACACGTCATCCAACATGAAGATATTGACATCCAGGAGGATATGACGGTGGAAGAAAGGCCAGTAGAGATCATGGACCGACGGGAGCAAGTGCTAAGGACAAAGGTCATTCCACTTGTCAAAGTGAGATGGCAACATCACGGAGTCGATGATTGCACTTGGGAGCCCGAATCGGATATGCGAGATAAATATCCTGAACTGTTCACCTTGTACTCTTAGCTGAATTTCGTGGACGAAATTCCTTTAAGGGGGTAATGATGTAAGACCCGCAATTTTTCAGAAAATATCTGAATAAAATTCATGAGGCATTTACCGATAAAAATAGCATTTCTTCTCAGAATGCGAAACGAATCAATTCCTGCGAGCCAGTTATACTTAGGATATTCGTCGAATCGCGAATATATGCTCAAACACTCTGGAAGCCATAACTTCCTACCTGAATGAAATCAAAGGATTCCTGCGAGCCAACTTTCTTAGTTACGTCAATACGAAGGGAATGGCGTACTCAGAATTTTTCGGAAAAAAAACGCCGGAAACCCAAAATTCTTGCGGGACCCACGGAAATATTGGTGGGACCTACAGAAATATTCCTCAGAAAATATCTGGTGGGACCCACAAAAATATCCCATGGAATATCCAAGTGGGCCCCACACCAAGGAACCTCTTGGCATTAAAAAGAAGCCAAGGGCAAATGGGTAAAGGGGAAACTTGGGGCCCAAGTTTCATTTCCTATAAATAAAGGCCCTCCCCTTTAGAAAAAATCGTCCCCCCCCTTTCTAGCCTCTTCTTTCTCTCTCCTACTTCCTAAAACCTCCCCTACCTAGCCCATTAGGTCTGAGCCTACCTGACTTGGCCTGAGCCTGCCTGATCTAGTCTTAGCCTGCCTGACCTGGTCCTAACCCACTTGACTTAGGTCTGAACCTACTTGACTAAGTCCAAACCCAGTTGACTTGGCTTGAACCTAGTTAGGGTTGAAGTCAAAGTCAAAGTCCTTTTTGGTCCAGATCCCGGTTTGGATTTCTGAACCCAGACTTAGCCTACTTGAGCTGAGTTCGAACCTGCTGAACCCAGTTGACTTGGATCGAACCCTGTTTGGTTCAAACCACTTAGGTTGAGTAGCTTGACCTACTCTACCTCTTTCTCAACTAAGTCAGCTTCATCTGACTTAGTCTGACCTCTCGAAGGAAGGCTCAAAGCCAAAGAAGCAACCCGGAGCCGTTTCTTCCGCGATTTGAAGTAAGTTCGCTTCATTAAACCATCTCTCTCAAGTATTTGATTGTTTGTATATAGCATATACTTTCTGAAGTAGTATCTTACTTTAGTTCTTGGTTGAGCCCTCTAGGACACTTCGGTGTTCACGCGCTCGCCTCGTAACTATCGTCGGATATATATGTTCGAATACGCAGTATATGCGTTCTTCAAAATAGTATCTCACCCTAGTTCTTGGTTGAGCCCTCTAGGACACTTCGGTGTTCACTCGCTCGCCTCGTAACTATCGTTGGATACAGATCTAGGTGTATATCTGCTGATACTGCCGACGCGTCTTATATCGCACAGGCCATGTAATTTACCTTTGCCGTCGCGTCGTATGATGCCAAGGCTCCCTGCTTTCTGTACTTTCGATTACTGCACTTCCGATTATGCATTTACTTACGCCGTCGCGTCGAACGATGCCAAGGCTCCTGCTTTCTGCAATGTATTTACTTACGTCGTCGCGTTAAACGATGCCAAGGCTCCTGTTTTGTTATATATGTAGAATATTTCGTTCAGTTACACACCCTGAACAATAGTATATGCATTTCCTTTACGCCGCCGCTGTATAAAGCACAGGCTTCTGCTTATATTACATATATGGCGCGTAAGTGAGCGTTCAAACGGAGATCAACTCCAAAATCGCCCATGCGATTCCCTTACCGCTCCTCGTACAAGATTCTGCTTGACGAATGAAGCCCCTATTGGAAAGGCTTCGCCTTTTGGCAAAATGCTCTTTACGTAAAGACTAAATCAATTACGTATGGCCTGGCTATGGCCCAAGGTTCCGGTAACCTTGATGGATGCAAAGTACGCACAACGGTGCACATCCATTTCCCGAGTTAAGCGTAGCGATTTCCCACCAAAGAGGGGAGATGCCGCTGAAATGTATAAAAGAAAACGCACGCTTTCTCCGTTAAAGAGAGGAAGTGCTGCTAAAATTCCTGAAGGGCTAAGAATAGCTCAGAAAGAACGTAGCAGAAGTGCTACCCAGTTATGGAACGCCTTCTACGATGTAGAAAGGTTCGTCGCACCACTGGCGGTAGAGCAGAGAAGGTGTTGACAGAATGGTTGGCAGAAGAGCTGCCAAAACCAATTAAGTGGCACAATGATGTCCTTTGTTGGAACGATGTCAGAATGACTCGTCTCCCTGACACCTGCAAGGGCATCATACTTGTAAGAGCCTTTGCGCCAAAGTAGTGGTAGCGCCTTGACAAGGTCCTGAGCTCGTTGCGTAAAAATACGCCGAGTAGCCGATCCCTAGAGATCAAGTCATGTGCATGCTCATTGAGAATTATCAGACAACCAGACTCGTAAGGGCCGCTGAGCCGGAGTGAGTTGTTTCCACCGAAAGAGGTGAAGTGCTCGTCAAGGCCGAAGTGCCGAGAGCAGAGTTAAGCATGCATATGAATAAAACCTTTGTTCCACGGTGAAAACCGTGTGGTTGATTGGGGTTGGGTGCATACTTCTCAAAGGCTGCCCTATAGGCATGCAATGTTCGTCAAGTAATTGTAAGACCGGCAGGCCCCTTTCAGAATTTCTCACCGAGGAAGACGGTGATGGCGCAGCCTTGAGTGACATATATTTCACCCGAACCTGATAGAGTTCATTGATGGCCTTCGTCACTCAGAGGTATGGAGGTCGTGGTTATCCTTAAATATCTAAGGATTGAACCCAACTACTGCAGTAGCAGAATGCATTCGGATACCTAGTAAGGATCTCTTCCGGTATGCTGTACCGTCCTACTAGGGGGATGGGGTCAACAGGCCTCTGGGGTATCTAAAATACATAGAATAATCAACCCCCAGATCATCGCGTTGTCGCCCAGATATAAGTCCCCTAAGCCCAGAGGGAGGTGCAATTATCGAAACAAAGCATTAGCTTTGGTACTGCGCTACTTTGAATGTATGAGTGGATGACGTTGTTGAGTCAGTCCTGCATAACCTTTGTGAAGGTGTCATGGTCGGTATACTACTGGACCGATTGAGAAAGAACCCCGTTGATATCCGTACGACTAAGTGAAGCTCGGAGAGCTGTCCTTAGATTCGTAGGATACGGATGTGCCAAGCATAAAGGCTTGAGCTAGACATCCATTCGTGACTCTGAGGAAGTCAAGGCTAAGTCGTAGAGACTTAAGAGGTTATTCTAACTCACAGCCCTGAAGAGGCTTATGCGAAGTCATGACGACTTGCGTGGATGTTCAACTCATAGCCCTGATAAGGCTTTTGCGATATACGCTAAGTCATGGAGGCTTGAGCATCGTATTACGAACTGCGACCCTGAGTGGTCTATGCATTTACTTGAGTTGAATAGATAGGTGTTTGCCTACTTACCATACCATCAGTGGTTCTGACCCTGTTTAATGGGGATTTCAGGTGTTGAACCTGCGTGGCGATATGCGGAGCAAGGCGGCATCGAGTTCCAGGGTTTCTCTAGACAGAGTTGTACTGCTTCCTTTTTATTGAACCTACACTGCTTTTTCTAAGCAGTAGTGTTGTAATAAACATGTGGTTTTAGATAAAATGGAACACTTTGGTGGTCAATGAGTTGCTTGGCCACATACCTGCAACGTGCTCGGAGTTTTCTAAAACTGACGACTCATTATCGTCTGATTCCGCTGCTAAAAGCTTTTGTAAGTTCCGCTGCAAAGAAAAAAAAAAGAAATTCATGAAAAATTTTAACTTAGCTTTGTTTTGGAAATCCGGGGCGTTACACCAGAACTCCTGATTTTCAAAATTGTCCATCCAGATTTGAATTTTAATCTTTTTCAAATTGATTTTTAAAACCCTGGGTATTCAAAATTACCAAATTTTCCCATTTTACCCCCAGGACTTTGAATTACAAAAATCTCCTCAAGAAAAACAATCTGGATATTTGGATATTGATTTTAAAGATTTTATCTCAAAACTTTTTGCAAAAGATTTTAAATCTCTTTACAAATTTTGTTTTTACATTTATCCATATTTTTGCCCTGAAAACCCAATTTTTCCAAATTCTTGAAAAATAAATAATGTTTTATCTCGTATCTTCAAATAAACGGAGCGGGACCCGCCTTTGAACTAGCACCATACTCAGATTCCCAGGTAAGTATCTTATTCTCAAGTGGGACCCACTCGGAGGTCATACCAATTTGCAAAATTTTCTTTTTAAAATTCTTATTTATTTATTTATTTATTTAGTGGGCCCACACACATGTGGCACCCTATTTGAAAATAAAAGATTTTACAAAACAAAACAAAACTTTATTTTTCAAAAGGATTTTAAAAGTGGGTTGAGGTGGTATTTCCATAATAGCCTCTCATTTATTTCCTTTTTATTTTATTTGTTTTAATAATTTTTTTTTTTTTTTAGAAAGAGGCAGCCTTAATGGCACAGTCGAATTTCCCTAAAGTAAAAAAAAAAAATCATTTTTACCTAAAACTTAGGTAAATGAAACAAAATTTTGGAAAAAAAAGATGCGCCCCTTTTGATTTTCAAATATCGGTTTCAAAAGAATTTCAAAAACCATAACGGTGCTCTCAAAAGAAGATACGCTTTTGTAGAAAGGGGCTGAAGGTCTTTAAAGGACCCAGCCATTGGCCGATTGAAAGGGGGGAAAGCAATTGATTTTGGAATTTCTTTCTGATTGCAAGATTTGGTTCTATCGTGGAGGGTGCCCCCATTGAGGATTTCATCTTGAGCATCCAGATTGAAGGGCTGCAGAACGTTGCTTCCCCTTTTCTTCATTCCAGCACCACAGCAGCAGCCCAGCCGATTGCCATCTCCACTTCAGCCATCCCTCTCCTACATCCAGCTTGTAGTAGTAAAACCGCCCCTTTCTTCATCTCCACGTTACCTTCAGCCTTCCCATCTACCCCAGCCGCAGGAGAGGACACCACCAGAGTTTTCCTGCCATCCTTCATCAACCATCCAGCAAGAAGCAAGCTGCTGTCTCAAACAGCTGCAGCCCAGCCAACGTGGTCTTCAACTTCTTCAGCTTCCAGCCATCTCTGCTGCCCACCGCCCAGCCATCTCTGCTGCCCACCGCCCAGCCATCTCTGCTGCCCACCGCCCAGCCATCTCAGCGTGCCCACCGCCCAGCCGCACATCCTTCAGCCGCAGGAGAACCAGCTCTTTCCCTCTTTCTTCAATCCCAGCAGCAAAAAGGTTCCAGCCTCACCATTTCATTCAACCCACCAGCTGCAGCACCAATCAACGTGTCCATCCTCTTCATCAACTCCTTCACATCATCTTCAGCACACCAGCTGAAATTGGGGTAGCCGCAGATTCACCTCCACTTCAGCCCAGCCAGCAGGAGGTCCAACGTGTCCATCCCCCTCTTTCCTTCAGCCTAGTAGGAAATTCCAGCAGCAAACCCTCTTTCTTCAGCCCACCAGCAGGTGGCTGCCATTTCATTACTGGTTACAGGAGTCCAGCCATTATTGCCTTCAGCAAGGCCTGTCCCACATTTCCTTCAGCCAAGCTGCAGAAAATTCCTTTGTCTCGTTGGTGCAGGGGACCCTCAATGTATCTCTATGGTTTAGCTTCAGCATAATAGAAGATTTTGAAAGGAGCCGAAACAGGTAAAATTTCAGTTTATTCGTGACTTTTAAAATCAATCGGCCTTTGTTTCATTAACAAAGCATAGTTGCATTCGTTGTATTATGACAGAGCATTCAATATCTGTAGGTCATCATGCTAATTCATGTACTTAGTGCATTGCAGAATTTTTTTTTTACATACATCCCACTATGGGTTAGTTACAGATGAATGCAAACCATACCCATTTCCAGTGGGTGATTGATAAATTGCAACTATGTCCTGCAAAAGTGCTGAATCTCCTGTTATAGATGGGCAAACAGAGGAAGATGATGGTCAGTTCAAGAATCATAATCATCTAGATTCTCATGAAACCCATGATGCTGTTATGTGGAGCCATAAATTTTTTTTTTTGACAACACTTCAACAGATTATGTTGGAAAAGATGATTATAGTCTGTGACTTAACATCTGCAGAACATTGCTCCCCCAATGCATTTCCTGCAATTGGTTTTGGCAATTGGCTGTGTAAATGGCTTATAAAAAGCATTTCTTGGCAATTGGCTGTGTGAATGGCTTATAAAAAGCATTTCTTGGCAATTGGTTGTGTGAATGGCTTATAAAAAGCATTTCTTGGCAATTGGCTGTGTGAATGGCTTATAAAAAGCATTTTTTGGCAAATGGCTGTGTGAATGGCTTATAAAAAGCATTTTTTGGCAATTGGCTGTGTGAATGGCTTCTAAAAAGCATTTATTGGCAATCGGCTGTGTGAATGTCTTATGAAAATCGGTTCCTGCAATTGGCTTTGTAATTAGCTGTGTGAAAATCAACTATTTTAGCTATGACAAGGTTGTTTGGAATATCTACATACTGGTTGCAAACCAATAGTCAATCACAGAGATGTTAAGTCCACAACATCTACACCTCTCCGCTAAGTTTTCACAGTCTTTTCATGATATTCTTGAAAACAGCTCATAGCTTCCACAACCCATTTCCTGCACATATTCATTTTCTGCTGCAAGTGTGCAGTCTTGATATTTGGCCATATTCATGAACGGATATCTCTATATCCAATCATGATCTCCCAACCATCTTTGGTGTGCTTCATTATGGATATATAGGGAAGCTCCATACTCATTTTTACTAGAAATTGCATTATAATTTGAGAAGTATGGTTGTGTGAAATCACCTACAGAAACTGTCTATACCTGTATTTTCTGATTTTACCCATTATATAGAATTTTCATTTATATGTATATTCTCTTATTATAGGTATATATATTGATATGTATGTATATCTACCCGTATGTATACGTATATATGTATATATGTATATATATATACATACATATATATATATATATATATATCCCTTCATGTGCATTGGATATCACATATATTTTCCTTTTCTCCTACTTTTGTAAATATATCTTCATTGTCATATATCATTCATCACAAATTCATGTATTTTATATCTATATGTATATCTTTGTTGTATATAAGTATATATATACCCATTCACTTGGTTATCTTGTACTAATTTTCATTTTGCCGGAAAATCTAGAAGATGCTGATTCCTTGGCTCCATTTCAATTTTCTTTTACTTTATGTTATGCAATGTAACAACCCAATGTAAACCTTGGAATAAGATTTAGTTTTACTGCTTAGATTAGGCCGCATCTCATATAGTTTGATTTCAGTAATATCCTGATTATATGATGCATACATCTCAATCTTTCAAAATTCACCGTGGATAAACACGAATGACACGTGCACCAACTCTTAGAGAGTTGATGAACTCGGTGGAGTCCATATTTACGGCCCTAGTCGGAATATGGACGAGACCCAGATCCATCATCTTTCTACCAGTCACACTGAGCCTACACTCTTAGGCTATCTTGAAAATGCACCTCATATTTCCAATGTTTTTCAAAATATTATGAATTAACTCCAATAAACCCTGAATATATTCCTGGCCACAGTCAGAATATGTGAAGGATTTACTTTGGCTTAATCCACATTTTCCAACAAATTTTTCAGAAAGTTTTTCAAAGAGCATTCATTCATTCAAATCATCTGCATCATTCGTTTTTCTCATGATTTTCTCAAAAAGATTTTCACTTCATGGAATCGATTTTCTCAAGAAACTATGATGATATTCGAAGTTGGATTTTCCAAATCAAAATTTTTCTATGATTTTCTTTAAAAAGTTATTTTCTTAAGATCCATTTTCAAAAGGAATTTTCATCTTTCTCAAAAATCAAAAAAATCGATTTTCCAACATTTCAAAAGACAAGATTCTCAGGAATTCAATTTCCTAAGTTTTGAATTTCCTTCTCCAATGAATTTTTCCTACAAAATTTTCTATCATTTTCTTAAGAAAATTCTCAAAGTCCGAGTTTTCCCAACAAATGCTTTCCTTTTCAAAAGTTCATATTTTCTCAAGAATTCCTACAGTTTTCCTGAGATTCTTATTTCCTCATGGTTTTCCAAGTCTTTCTAAGCTCTCTCAAAATTTTCCTGAGATTCCCATTTCTTCATAATTTTTCAAAGCTGATAAACTTTCTCAAGATTTTCCTGAGGTTCTCACTTCTTCATGATTTTCCAAGTCCTTATAAACTTTCTCAAGATTTTCTCGAGATCCTCACTTCTTCAAGATTTTCTAAGTCTTTATAAACTTTCTCAAGATTTTCCCGAGATTCTCATCTAAACTTTCTCAAGATTTTCGTAAGACTCTCGTCTCTTCAAGATTTTCTAAGTCTTTATAAACTTTCCCGAGATTTTCAAACCTTCTTCGTCTGAGTTTTTCTGAGAGATCGATTTCCATCTTTTCTTGAGAAATGCTTTTCAACTCCAAATATTTTCTAAGCATACATCATAGTTTTCCAACTTATATTTTACCAAATCTCATAGCACATGCCTGAATTCTTTGTGCATTTAGGATAGAACACAATTTCGGTAATTTCACTAAGTCAAGCACAATTTTGGTCCTTGGTTCGATTACCCCTGTTAAAGGCGGCAGGAACGGTCGAACCTCGTACCGACAAGTCGAGCCCCATCTCATGGATTTTCCCGCAATTTTCAAAACAGAGGCGAGTATTTCAAAACAATTTCCAAAATCCGGTCAAGTTTGAATCGCGAAAGCATTTCCCTCTCTCTTCCACAAGGAAGGGAAGACGGGAAAAAAAATTTGCGACGATAACAGCTTTGGCGACCGTGATGGGACCTGTCCTTGTCTGACCTAAATTATGCTTGACTTAGTTCAATGATCGAAATTATGTTCACAACATGTCAGCTCTTTACTTTTATCATGCGAACCTAGGAGCCTAGATTCTAACCTAGCTGACATTGACTGCATGTAGCTTAGGCATGGTTTGGTAGGACCAGATTGAGGAGAAATTTTCATGCTCACATAGACTTAGGTCTAAATATAACTCTCCTCAATTTAGGATCTGAATGCAAACAATGTATGCTTCTTCAAAGATTTTCAAAAGTCTATCTCTCTAGGATTTAGAGCCATCTATTTCTTGCATGTGATCATTTTTCAAAACCCCAATTACCTATCATTAGCCGGTCTTCACGTTGCTGGGCTCTCTTCCAGAACCTTAGTTCGGGACAAAGCCTCACAACTGGGCCAATTATTTAGGTTAACACCCCCTTACCACGTACCGCGGGCCACAGTCCGAAGTATATCGGTAGGCGCTCAAGGATGTTGGGAAACCTTACCTTAGAACCGGAGTTGAAATTATATGCCACGTACCTTGGATTTCGGTTCGGGTATATTGGCATAACTGGATTGGACAAAGATGATCTGAACCTAGAGTTAGGATTAGGGTCCTACAGCTGTTTTCAAATGGATGCATCTAGAGTCAGCCTTTTAGGGAGTGTTATATGTGCATAAATGTTTGTGCAGGTGTTATCGTCGCAAAATTTTTCCCGTCTTTCCTTCCTTGCGGAAAAGAAAGGGAAACACTGTCGCGATTCAAACTTGACCGGATTTTGAAAATGGTTTTTGAAATACTCGCCTCCGTTTTGAAAATTGCGGGAAAATCCATGGGATGGGCTCGACCTGTCGGTACGAGGTTCGACCGTTCCTGCCGCCTTTAACAGGGGTAATCGAACCAAGGACCAAAATTATGCTTGACTTAGTGAAGTTATCGAAATCGTGTTTTATCCTAAATGCACAGAGAATTCAGGCATGTGCTATGAGAATTTTGGAAGATGTAAATTGGAAAATATAATGTATGCTTAGAAAACATTTGAAGTTGAAAAGTATTTCTCAAGAAAAGATAGAAATCAATTTCTCAGGAAAACTCAGACGAAGAAGGTTTGAAATCTCGAGAAAGTTTATAAAGAGTTGGAAAATCTTGAAGAAGTGAGAATCTCGAGAAAATCTTGAGAAAGTTTATAAAAACTTAAAAAATTGAGAATCTCAGGACAATTTTGAGAAAGATTAGAAAGACTTGGAAAAATGAGAATCTCAGGAAAATTTTAAGAATTCTTGAGAAAATATGAACTTTTGAAAAGGAAAGCACTTGTTGAGAAAATGCTGACTTTAAGAATTTTCTTAAGAAAATGATAAGAAATTTATAGGAAAGATTCATTGGAGAAGGAAATTTAGAAGTTAGGAAATTGAAATCCTGAGAATCTTGTCTTTGAAATATCTGAAAATCAACTTTGATTTTTTTAGAAAGATGAGAAATTCCTTTTGAAAAGAATCTTAAGAAAATAACATTCCAAGGAAAATCATAGGAAAACTTTGATTTGGAAATCCAACTCTGAATATCATCATAGTTTCTTGAGAAAATCGATTCCATGAAGTGAAAATCTTTTGAGAAAATCATGAGAAAAACAAATGATGCAGATGATTTGAATGAATGAATGAATGCACTTTTGAAAAGATTTCTGAAAATTTTATCGAAAAATGTGGATTAAGCCAAAGTAAATCCTTTATATATTCTGACTGTGGCCATGAATATATTCAGGGATTATTTGAATTAATTCACAATATTTTAAAATCATTAGAAATATGAGGTGCATTTTTAAGATAGCCTAAGAGTGTAGGTTCAATGTGACTGGTAGAGAGATGATGGATCTGGGTCTCGTCCATATTCCGACTAGGGCCATAAATATGGACTCCACCTAGTTCATCAACTCTCTAAGAGTTGGTGCACGTGCCATTCGTGTTCATCCACGGTGAATTTGGAAAATTGAGATATATGCATTATATAATCAGGATATTACTGAAATCAAACTATATGAGATGCAACCTAATCTAAGCAGTAAAAGTAAATCTTATTCCAAAGTTTACATTGGATTGTTAAATTGCATAACATAAAGTAAAAGAAAATTGAAATGGAGCCAAGGAATCAACATCTTCTAGAATTTCCTGCAAACATGAGAGTTAGTACAAAATAACCAAGGAAATGGACATATATACTATATGTAACAAGGATATGCAAGTAAATGTAGAAATACTTGAATTTATGATGAATGATATATGATAATGAAGATATATTCACAAAAAAAATAAAATAAAAGAAAATATATGTGATAATAAGTGTACATGAAGGGATATATATATATATATATATATATATATATATAAGTGCATATATACATATATATATACATATATACATCCATATATACATATACACGTATACATATAGGTAAATATACAATATATATACATATATATATGCATATAATGAGAAAATATATATGTTTAATGGAAATTCCACATAATGGGTAAAACCAGAAAATACAGGTATATACATTTTCTGTAGGCAATTTTACATAGCCGTATTTCCTAAATTATAAGATATATTTCAACAAAAATGGGTATAGCGCTTCTCTATATATCAATAAAGAAGCGTGCAAAAGTTGGTTGGGAGATCACGATTGGATATAGAGATATCCGTTCATGAATATGGCCAAATATCAAGACTGCACACTTGCAGCAGAAAATGAATGTGCAGGAAATGGGTTGTGGAAGCAATGAGATGTTTTCAAGAATATCATGAAGAGGATATGAAAAGCTTGGTGAAAAGGTGAAAATGTCGTGGAAAATGATGAAACAATATGTATAATTGGTGCTGCAAATGGGATTATGCTATAACAATATAGCAAACAAGAATTTAGCATTAAGCTAAGCAAAATCTCATAAGACCAAGGGTGATGTTCCAGCCATAGCTTCATAAAACAGGGATTTTAACAGCAAGCTAGACAAAATCTCATAAATCGAATGATGGTGTTCCAACATAACTTCATAAAAACAGGAATTTGCATATCAAGCTCATAAATCAAATGATGAAGTTCCAACATATCTTCATAAAACATAAATTTGAACATCAAGCTCATAAATCAAATGATGTTCCAGCATAACTTCATAAAACAGAAATTCATCATCAATCTCATGAATCAAAATGATGAAGTTCCAGCATAACTTCATAAAACAGAAATTTATCATCAATCTCATGAATCAAAATGATGAAGTTCCAGCATAACTTCATAAAACATAAATTTATCATCAATCTCATGAATCAAAATGATGAAGTTCCAGCCATAACTTCATAAAAGCAGAAATTGTAACATCAAGTGATGAAGTTCCAGCCATAACTTCATAAAACAAGGATTTGAACATCAAGCTCAACAAAATTTCATAAATCAAATGATGAAGTTTCAGCCCTAACTTCATAAAACAGAATTTTTGAACATGAAGCTCATAAATCAAATGATGTTCCAGCCCATAGCTTCATACAACAGAAATTGTAACATCAAGTGATGAAGTTCCAGCCATAACTTCATAAAACAAGGATTTGAACATCAAGCTCAACAAAATTTCATAAATCAAATGATGAAGTTTCAGCCCTAACTTCATAAAACAGAAATTGTAACATGAAGCTCATAAATCAAATGATGTTCCAGCCCATAGCTTCATACAACAGAAATTGTAACATCAAGTGATGAAGTTCCAGCCATAACTTCATAAAACAGGAATTTGAACATTAAGCTCATGAATCAAATGATGAAGTTCCAACATAAGTTCATAAAACAGAAATTCAAAGCTCATAAATCAATCTCATGAATCAAAATGACGAAGTTCCAGCCATAACTTCATAAAAACAAAATTTTGAACATAATGCTCCTAAATCAAATGATGAAGTTTCAGCCATAACTTCATAAATCAGAATTTTAGCAGCAAGCTTAAACAAAATTTCATAAATCAAATGATGATATTCCAACATAGCTTCCTAAAATAGAAATTTAACATTAAGCTTAAACAAAACATGATTACCTAAATCAAGTAGTGATGTAGTTGGGCTGAATGAAGTGGAAAACACGTTGGAATCTCCGCTGGATTGGGGATCTCCTGCTGCTTGTGGACTGCAAATGGGCAGCAGGAATCTTTTTGCTGCTGATTAACTGAAGATAGATGAAGATGCTGGATTCCGGACAGCTGGTGGGCTGGGCTTCCTACTGCAAGTTGATGTGCAGCTGGGCTTCCTGCTGCAAGTGGATGTGCAGCTGGGCTTCCTGCTGCAAGTGGATTGAAGGCAAATGGAGGTGAAGAAGGATCGGATGCTGCTGATGGTGGCTTCTCTTGCGGCTGTGGCTGAAATGGAGGTAAAGGTGCAATCTTCAGGCTGGATGAAGGGAAAGGGCAGCAACAAAGGTCTTTTCAATGGCTGGGCTTCCCTGCTGTGGCTGGTTTGAAGTGAGGATGCAGGAAACGTTGGCTGGGTTGGAATGGATGCAATCAATTTTGGGTTGGCTGTGCTGTGGCTGGAATGAAGGAAGACGCAGCCACTTCCTAGAGGTGCCCTGTGGCTGGGCTGAAGTGTAGGTGCAGGAAACGTTGGCTGGAGGTGCCCTGTGGCTGGGCTGAAGTGTAGGTGCAGGAAACGTTGGCTGGAGGTGCCTTGTGGCTGGGCTGAAGTGTAAGTGCAGGAAACGTTGGCTGGAGGTGCCTTGTGGCTGGGCTGAAGTGTAAGTGCAGGAAACGTTGGCTGGAGGTGCCCTGTGGCTGGGCTGAAGTGTAGGTGCAGGAAACGTTGGCTGGAGGTGGCTTGCTTGCTGGTGGGTTGAAGGAAAAGGGGCAGCAACCGTGGGTTAGCTGAAGGTTATGGCTGAACTGAAGAAGGTAATCTTCAGCTGCTGTTGGAGATGAAAGGGGCTTCACGCTGAGAACTCCCACCTGCAAAACAGAAAAAAAAAACATTGATCGGCCAGGCCTCCCCCTTTGGTGAATGCTCCCTTTAATCCAAAACCCACGAAAACCTCTTCTTTTCTCCTCCCTCAATCGGCTAATGGCTACTCTTTAAAACTTTCAGCCCCTCCAAAAGAAACGCAGGTCCGTTACCATTTTTTTGAAAAAAAATTCAAATTGGACTTCAATGCTACCGTTTTCAAAAGGGCGCATCTTTTGATTTTTTTCAAATTTTGGTTTTATTTCCCTAAGTTTTAGGTAAAAATAAATTTTTTTTTCCTTAGGGAAATTCGGCTGTGCCATTAAGGCTGCCTCTTTCTAAATTTTTTTTTATTAAAACAAAATAAAAATAAAAAATAAAAAAGAAATAAATGAGAGGCTTTTATGGAAATGCCACCTCAATCCACTTTTAAAATCCTTTTGAAAATAAAGCTTTATTTTGTTTTGTAAAATCTTTTATTTTCAAATAGGGTGCCACATGTGTGTGGGCCCACTAAAAAATAAATAAATAAATAAGAATTTTAAAAAGAAAATTTTGCAAATTGGTATGACCTCCGAGTGGGTCCCACTTGAGAATAAGATACTTACCTGGGAATCTGAGTATGGTACTAGTTCAAAGGCGGGTCCCGCTCCATTTATTTGAAAATACGAGATAAAACATTATTTATTTTCAAGAATTTGGAAAAAATGTGTTTCTAATGCAAAAATATGGATAAATGTAAAAACAAAATTTGTAAATAGATTTAAAATCTTTTTGCAAAAAGTCTTGAGATAAAGTCTTTAAAATCAATATCCAAATATCCAGATTGTTTTCTTGAGAATTTTTTTTTTTTTTAATTCAAAGTCCTGGGGATAAAGTGGGAAAGATTGGCAATTTTGAAAACCCAGGGTTTTAAAAATCAATTTTGAAAAGTTTAAAAAATCAAATCTGGATGGAAAATTTTGAAAATCAGGAGTTCTGGATCTCAAACTGACATGCTATGCAGTGAAATGATGCAATGCTATGCAAAGACATGTTCTATGAAATGTGACTCTGAGCTTGGACTTGGAAATTCTAACTTTTTCTCCAGAAAAAGGATTTGAAATTTTTCAATTTGAAGTGTCTCTGAACCTAAATATAGAAATTTTGAAGCTCAAGAATGAAATTTAGGACTTTCTGCAAGGTTCAATCTTGAAAAATGACTATTTTTCCCTTCATTGCTTCCGGAGAACTGAAATGTGCCGATTGAGGGCAATGTCAAGAAGTGAGTGAAAATTTAGGGTGTTTACAGCAGGATGTGATTGTTTGTATGTTACCTCTATTTTCTTATATTTTCCCAAAATATTTTCAAAATATCCATATTTCTCACATTTTCCTTTATTTCCTAAAACCCTGGATAATTTTCTCAAATATCCCATTTCTTTCAAAACTCCAGGTGATTTTTCCTTCTTCCGTTCTACTGGATCTCGAATTTCCAGCTGCATTTTTATCCTGCCTGTAATTTTTCAAAATCATATGTTTTCTCTCATTGGATTTTCAATTCTTTTGTCTATTTGTAAAATTCTTCACCTTATTTTCCTCGTGCATACCTTGATTATTGCAATGGAAATTGTTTACCCACTTGCCTTCTCCTTATTCTAAATCCGTTTGCGGATTGTTTTTCCAAGAGATATCTCTTTCCTTCAAAATGGTGTTTTTCCTCGTGGTTGACGACCTCGCCTAGGTAACAAGGCACATTATCCGTTGTTATTTCTCTTACAAAGAATGACAACACAATTGTCGTGATTTCAGCGGCGACTCCATCCCTAGTAATGGGATATTCTTCCAATTGTTTACCATATCGTCAATAATCATTTTCTTCCCAATCCAAAATTTCCTCAGAGTCTAATCAAGACTTCATCCTGCAGAGAGCATCCATAGCATTTGATGGTTCGAACAAGGTCAGGAAGAAGAACCACATTATCACAGCACTCCTCAGCCTCAGAAGGTGAAATGGATCATCCCGTGAATCAAGATCAACAACAAGAGGAGGATGGCATAGACTCACAGATGTATGCCATGTTCCAAAAAATGATGACCAAAATGATGAGTTAACAGACTGGGACCAGTGTAGAGAAGAATCCATTCAGAGAGAAGTTCCACGGGCACAAGGATAAGAAGACTTCCAAGAAGCAAGTTCAGCCAGAGGAAATTTCAGATGAATCAGAATTAGAGGAAGACACCGATGAAGAGTATGAGGTGCCCCCGACATTTCAGAAATGGGCCAAGAACAAAGGAAGAGTTGCAAATCAAAAGATCAAGTTGTAGAAGAGCTCTTGCAGACACAGTTCAAAGAAATGGCCAAAGTTGTTAAAGACCTGCAAGCTCGCGACAAGGGCAAGAAAGTCTTCACTAGCGAAGATTTTTATGATGGATTAGAAGGAGACGAAGAACTGGAAAACCTGCCCCGCAAGTTCATCAAGTTCGATGGTTCTGGTGATCCCAAAGCCCACCTCGCCATGGTCTTCGCCGAATGCTCAAAATTCAAGAGAGACAATAGGGCTCTATTTCTCTGTTTTCCTCGTAGCTTAGAAGGCACTGCCGCCAAGTGGTACTCCGAGCATATCAATTCAATTGAGCTGCGAGAATTCGATAAGGTGGTCAACCTATTCATTGAGCAATTTCTGTTCAATACTGAAGCGCTCCCAACACTGAGCCATCTCTGCAATCTAAGGCAGAATGAAAATGAAAAGGCAAGGGACTTCATTCGCAGATGAAGAGAGACCTGCAACAAAATGAGGGATCCTATATCAGAAAGGCATGCTTTATCCTTAATCCTCAACAATTTTTCGCAACGTCTGAGAGGATTAATCTCTACCTCACCCTTCAAGTCTTTCGTTGAACTCATTGAACGAGCTGAATGGATCGAAATGGGAGTAGAGAATGGAGTCTATGAAGGCCTTACCATTGCAAGAAACAGTCAAGATGCCAAAAAGAAGGCTCACTTCACTTTTGCGGCCAAATCTTTCAATAATAGCAAAGGCAACAAGAATGATCATGGCAACAGTTTGGAGAGAATCAAAAGGCAAAAAGGGAAGGACATCAATAGTGATAAACCTCTCCAATCCAGCCCTCAGCATCAAAAAAAAAATCAGGAAAAATCAAAGCGCAAGGACTGGAGAACTGATCGAGAATTCACCCCTCTGGATCAGACACTCGAGAGTATACTCAAGTATATGCTTGAGAAAGACCTTGTTCGGTTGCCTAAAGCCGGTGATCCTCCAGCAATTATGGGCAGATTCAAAGAACAGTTTTGCAAATTTCATCGAGCAGTAGGGCATGATACAGAAAACTGCTTCATCCTTAAGAACATTGTTCAAGACTGCATTGACAAGAAGCTCCCCGTTGAAGATGGAAAAGAGGACTAGTCATCCTGACTAAGCTTTTTCCACAATCATTCCAGAAGATGACAATGCCAACAATTTCCCATTTTTCATCTTGCTTTTTCAAAAAGAATAATGTAATCCCATTCTCCTTCCTTGATTTTAAAGCATCAATAAAGTCATCGAATTTTTCAATAGCTTGGCGCCATCTTATTTGCTTCTTCTTCCTTTTCAAAATGTATCTCTTGTGAGGAATAATCTTGAGGACATTTATCAGTCAAGAAGCTTGTCAATTATCCTTCTTTTATTCAAAATTTTCCTTCCCAGTTACACTAGGGCATTTTTTTTGAAAATTTCTCTTTACCTCAAAACATCCTGTATGCAGGCAGGATAAACCAATCTCTCATTTTGCATATATATGCACTCACTTGCATTAATTTTGCATTCATTTACATGTCATATGCATTTGCATTTGCATTTCATTTTGCATCAATTCTGCATCCATTTATTTCTCCTTCAGGTGAAGGGATAAACCTGAATCATTCTTCAAATTTCGACCCTCGGGTCATCCAATTTTTCGATTTCGACCTCCGGGTCATCCAATTTCCAATTTTCAAATTACCAAAATTCTCAATGTCGACCGCCAAGTCATCCAATTTCCATTCCCTATTCAAGATAAGGGGATAATCCTGAAATCATTTATAGAAGCGATCCAACTCTCTATAACGGTCCTCGTTCTTCATTGAACTGATAGTATTCCAAGCGAACTGATAGTCGTTCTTCATCGAACTGATAGTGTTCCAAGCGAACTGATAGTCGTTCTTCATTGAACTGATAGTGTTCTATGTGAACTGATAGTCGTTCTTCATTGAACTGATAGCGTTCCCAAGTGAATTGATAGTCGTTCTTCATCGAACTGATAGTGTTTCAAGTAAACTGATAGTCGTTCTTCATTGAACTGATAGTGTTCCCAAGTGAACTCATAATCATTCTTCATCAAACTGATAGTGTTCTCAGTGAACTGATAGTCGTTCTTCATTGAACTGATAGTCGTTCTTCATCGAACTGATAGTGTTCCCAAGTGAACTGATAGTTGTTCTTCATCGAACTGATAGTGTTCCCAAGTAAACTGATAGTTGTTCTTTATCAAACTGATAGTGTTCCAAGTGAACTGATAGTCGTTCTTCATTGAACTGATAGTGTTCCAAGCGAACTGATAGTCGTTCTTTATTGAACTGATAGTGTTCCAAGTGAACTGATAATCGTTCTTCATTGAACTAACAGTGTTCCAAATGAACCGATGGTCGTTCTTCATTGAACTGATATTATTCCCAGCGATGGTCATTCTTAATTGAATTGATATTATTCCCAGTGAACCGATGGTCGTTCTTAATTGAACTGATATTGTTCGCCAGTAAAATGATAATCACCTCCTTTGGGGAAAGGAGAGGATAATTTTTGTCACGGATGCATTAAGCAGGACTTCAAATACTCTCTTTCTACCAAGGATTTCAAGAACATGTTGTCAATTTGTCAATTAAATTATTTGTTGATTTCAGAATTTTTATTGCATAAATATTTACCTCATTTCACCTTCAACATTACTCCCAAGAGAGTGAAGCTTTTGCAAAAAGAGATTCAAACTTCAAATTCTTTCTATTGGCCAACCAAAAGCATGAAGAATAAATCCTCGATATGGCCAGAAAAGAAGATTCAATGTTTTGCAAAGCCATAGATGACTGATATTGATCGCGGTTATGGCACATTTAAAGACCATTCTTGTAAAAACGAGGCAGTGGAAATATCTTGAGCGCTAGAAAAATAGAGCATTTACCCAAGCCCTGTCTCCTCAAGCTGCGATTAAATATCCGCAAAAGGGATCTCTCACCTGTCGTCAAGATGAAGGCAAATTAAGCGAGTAGACCCCCGGGGCCAAAGAAGATTTGAAAGATCTCCAAGATGACGGAGTTTGTGATAGATCCTTCCAGAGAAAGTCCAAAGCACTGTCAAGATGAAGGCAGATGCGATGAACCTCCGACAATCCCTAAAAGATATTTAATTTCAGCTATCATCCAAAGATCTCTAAACCCAAGAGCCAATATCGTCAAAGAAGGATCGAAAAATCTCCAAGTTGAAGGAGTTTGTGACGTACCCTTCCCAAAAGAGAGCAAAAAAGGAAAAAGAAAGAGCGAGAAAGCCTGAACATCTCCAAAATGAAGGAGAATGTAGCAAAAAATTCAAGAGAGCCAAAAGAGTGCAGCAAGAGTATCATGAGAAAAGCTCCCAGGATATCAAACTGCCAAATTTATCAAGAATCCTCTTTAAATTTGTGAAATTATATTATCAATATCCTTTCATCAACTGCTTTCATAATATCAAATTCTCTTTCCTGTTCATATCAAGGAAATTGATCCTTAAAGAAGGTCAATTGCAAGCAATTCGGATTTCAAGTCTCGATTCTACGAAGTCAATCTCGTTCGGAGGTAATGCTTCAGGCAGAAAAGAAAGAATATTTTGCAACAATGCATATCCTTTTCAAATACTTTGCATCAACAACAAAATTCTTAACATTTTGACAATGTTTTCTAGCTATCCTGACGTGAAGTGAGAGCTCGATATTCGCTTTTGATACATCCTGACACTAATTTTAAATCCCTCTTAAGGACTTGATTCCTTCCCTTCTTTGAGAGCGTAAGCTCTCAGATTCGCACACTTCCATGTGTCCCCACTGTCTCACCATAGACAGTCCAATTTCGGTTCGAGGACGAACCAAAAATCATTTCTCGCAAAAGGCAATTTCAAAAGCTGATTTTAGTCTCAGCAATGAGACGCCCAAGATCAACCCCTTTTCAAGCTTTAGGGACCCCATTTTTCTTCCTTTTGCAAAACTCATGTTGGATTTATTGTGCAAAATCAGAAGGTTCCATCATACCAATTTATTTTCCGCCCAATCAGGATAAGGGTATAAATCTGAGCCTCCTTTGATGAGATATTTCATTTTCCGCCCGATCAGGATAAGGGTATAAACCTGAGCCTCATTCGAAGAGGTATTTCATTTTCCGCCCGATCAGGTTAAGGGTACAAACCTGAGTCTCCTTCCAATGAGATGTTCCATTCCCCAATCAGGTCAAGGGTCAAACCTGAGCTTCGTCCCATACGAAGCATTTTCTGTCCCATCCAGGTTAAGGGCAAAAACCTGAATTTCACTCTCGTAAAGCAAATCTTTCCTCTTCATTCTCCATTTCATATCTATCATCTTCCTCGGGCTAATTTCTTCATACCCAGTCAGATCCTTCTAACTGGGGCATTTTTTTTAATATAGCCCAAATTTGGTGTGTTTTCTTTGCCACTAAGCTCGACCATAAGCCGGCTTAGTAGCAAAGAGGGGCATCTGTAAACACCCCAAATTTTCACTCACCTTCTTGACATCGCCCTTAATCATCATATTTCAGTTCTTCAGAAGCAATAAAGGGCAAAATGGTCATTTTCCAAGATTGAACCTTGCAGAAGGTCCAAAATTTCATTCTTGAGCCTCAAAATTTCTATATTTAGGTTCAGAGATATCTTCAAATTGCAAAATTTCAAAATCCTTTTTCTTGACAAAAAGTTAGAATTTCCAAGTCCGAGCTCAGAGTGACATTTCATAGAACATGTCGTTTGCATAGCATTGCGTCATTTCACTGCACAACATGTCATTTTGAGATCCAGAACTCCTGATTTTTAAAATTGTTCTTCCAGATTTGATTTTTAATCTTTTTCAAATTGATTTTTAAAACCCTGGGTATTCAAAATTTCCAAATTTTCCCATTTTACCCCCAGGACTTTGAATTACAAAAATCTCCTCAAGAAAAACAATCTGTATATTTGGATATTGATTTTAAAGATTTTATCTCAAAAATTTTTGCAAAAGATTTTAAATCTCTTTACAAATTTTGTTTTTACATTTATCCATATTTTTGCCCTGAAAACCCAATTTTTCCAAATTCTTGAAAAATAAATAATGTTTTATCTCGTATCTTCAAATAAACGGAGCGGGACCCGCCTTTGAACTAGCACCATACTCCGATTCCCAGGTAAGTATCTTATTCTCAAGTGGGACCCACTCGGAGGTCATACCAATTTGCAAAATTTTCTTTTTAAAATTCTTATTTATTTATTTATTTTTTTAGTGAGCCCACACACATGTGGCACCCTATTTGAAAATAAAAGATTTTACAAAACAAAACAAAACTTTATTTTTCAAAAGGATTTTAAAAGTGGGTTGAGGTGGCATTTCCATAAAAGCCTCTCATTTATTTCCTTTTTATTTTATTTGTTTTAATAATTTTTTTTTTTTTTTAGAAAGAGGCAGCCTTAATGGCACAGCCGAATTTCCCTAAAGTAAAAAAAAAAAATCATTTTTACCTAAAACTTAGGTAAATGAAACAAAATTTTGGAAAAAAAAGATGCGCCCCTTTTGATTTTCAAATATCGGTTTCAAAAGAATTTCAAAAACCATAACGGTGCTCTCAAAAGAAGATACATTTTTGTAGAAAGGGGCTGAAGGTCTTTAAAGGACCAAGCCATTGGCCGATTGAAAGGGGGGAAAGCAATTGATTTTGGAATTTCTTTCTGATTGCAGGATTTGGTTCTATCGTGGAGGGTGCCCCCATTGAGGATTTCATCTTGAGCATCCAGATTGAAGGGCTGCAGAACGTTGCTTCCCCTTTTCTTCATTCCAGCACCACAGCAGCAGCCCAGCCGATTGCCATCTCCACTTCAGCCATCCCTCTCCTACATCCAGCTTGAAGTAGTAAAACCGCCCCTTTCTTCATCTCCACGTTACCTTCAGCCTTCCCATCTACCCCAGCCGCATGAGAGGCCACCACCAGAGTTTTCCTGCCATCCTTCATCAACCATCCAGCAAGAAGCAAGCTACTGTCTCAAACAGCTGCAGCCCAGCCAACGTGGTCTTCAACTTCTTCAGCTTCCAGCCATCTCTGCTGCCCACCGCCCAGCCATTTCTGCTGCCCACTGCCCAGCCATCTCATCGTGCCCACAGCCCAGTCGCACATCCTTCAGCCGCAGGAGAACCAGCTCTTTCTCTCTTTCTTCAATCCCAGCAGCAAAAAGGTTCCAGCCTCACCATTTCATTCAACCCACCAGCTGCAACACCAATCAACGTGTCCATCCTCTTCATCAGCTCCTTCACATCATCTTCAGCACACCAGCTGAAATTGGGGTAGCCGCAGATTCACCTCCACTTCAGCCCAGCCAGCAGGAGGTCCAACGTGTCCATCCCCCTCTTTCCTTCAGCCTAGCAGGAAATTCCAGCAGCAAACCCTCTTTCTTCAGCCCACCAGCAGGTGGCTGCCATTTCATTACTGGTTACAGGAGTCCAGCCATTATTGCCTTCAGCAAGGCCTGTCCCACATTTCCTTCAGCCAAGCTGCAGAAAATTCCTCTGTCTTGTTGGTGCAGGGGACCCTCAATGTATCTCTATGGTTTAGCTTCAGCATAATAGAAGATTTTGAAAGGAGCCGAAACAGGTAAAATTTCAGTTTATTCGTGACTTTTAAAATCAATTGGCCTTTGTTTCATTAACAAAGCATAGTTGCATTCGTTGAATTATGACAGAGCATTCAATATCTGTAGGTCATCATGCTAATTCTTGTACTTAGTGCATTGCAGAATTTTTTTTTACATACATCCCACTATGGGTTAGTTACAGATGAATGCATGTATTAAACCATACCCATTTCCAGTGGGTGATTGATAAATTGCAACTATGTCCTACAAAAGTGCTGAATCTCCTGTTATAGATGGGCAAACAGAGGAAGATGATGGTCAGTTCAAGAATCATAATCATCTAGATTCTCATGAAACCCATGATGCTGTTATGTGGAGCCATAAATTTTTTTTTTTGACAACACTTCAACAGATTATGTTGGAAAAGATGATTATAGTCTGTGACTTAACATCTGCAGAACATTGCTCCCCCAGTGCATTTCCTGCAATTGGTTTTGGCAATTGGCTGTGTGAATGGCTTATAAAAAGCATTACTTGGCAATTGGCTGTGTGAATGGCTTATAAAAAGCATTTCTTGGCAATTGGCTGTGTGAATGGCTTATAAAAAGCATTTTTTGGCAAATGGCTGTGTGAATGGCTTATAAAAAGCATTTCTTGGCAATTGGCTGTGTGAATGGCTTCTAAAAAGCATTTCTTGGCAATCGGCTGTGTGAATGTCTTATGAAAATCGGTTCCTGCAATTGGCTTTGTAATTAGTTGTGTGAAAATCAACTATTTTAGCTATGACAAGGTTGTTTGGAATATCTACATACTGGTTGCAAACCAATAGTCAATCACAGAGATGTTAAGTCCACAACATCTACACCTCTCCGCTAAGTTTTCACAGTCTTTTCATGATATTCTTGAAAATAGCTCATAGCTTCCACAACCCATTTCCTGCACATATTCATTTTCTGCTGCAAGTGTGCAGTCTTGATATTTGGCCATATTCATGAACGGATATCTCTATATCCAATCATGATCTCCCAACCATCTTTGGCGTGCTTCATTATGGATATATAGGAAAGCTCCATACCCATTTTTACTAGAAATTGCATTATAATTTGAGAAGTATGGTTGTGTGAAATCACCTACAGAAACTGTCTATACCTGTATTTTCTGATTTTACCCATTATATGGAATTTTCATTTATATGTATATTCTCTTATTATAGGTATATATATATTGATATGTATGTATATCTACCCATATGTATACGTATATATGTATATATGTATATATATACATATATATATATACTTATATATATATATATCCCTTCATGTGCATTGGATATCACATATATTTTCCTTTTCTCCTACTTTTGTAAATATATCTTCATTGTCATATATCATTCATCACAAATTCATGTATTTTATATCTTTGTTGTATATAAGTATATATATACCCATTCCCTTGGTTATCTTGTACTAATTCTCATTTTGCAGGAAAATCTAGAAGATGCTGATTCCTTGGCTCCATTTCAATTTTTTTTTACTTTATGTTATGCAATGTAACAACCCAATGTAAACCTTGGAATAAGATTTAGTTTTACTGCTTAGATTAGGCCGCATCTCATATAGTTTGATTTCAGTAATATCCTGATTATATGATGCATACATCTCAATCTTTCAAAATTCACCGTGGATGAACACGAATGACACGTGCACCAACTCTTAGAGAGTTGATGAACTCGGTGGAGTCCATATTTACGGCCCTAGTCGGAATATGGACGAGACCCAGATCCATCATCTTTCTACCAGTCACACTGAGCCTACACTCTTAGGCTATCTTGAAAATGCACCTCATATTTCCAATGTTTTTCAAAATATTATGAGTTAACTCAAATAAACCCTGAATATATTCCTGGCCACAGTCAGAATATGTGAAGGATTTACTTTGGCTTAATCCACATTTTCCAACAAATTTTTCAGAAAGTTTTTCAAAGAGCATTCATTCATTCAAATCATCTGCATCATTCGTTTTTCTCATGATTTTCTCAAAAAGATTTTCACTTCATGGAATCGATTTTCTCAAGAAACTATGATGATATTCGAAGTTGGATTTTCCAAATCAAAAATTTTCTATGATTTTCTTTAAAAAGTTATTTTCTTAAGATCCATTTTCAAAAGGAATTTTCATCTTTCTCAAAAATCAAAAAAATCGATTTTCCAACATTTTGAAAGACAAGATTCTCAGGAATTCAATTTCCTAAGTTTTGAATTTCCTTCTCCAATGAATTTTTCCTACAAAATTTTCTATCATTTTCTTAAGAAAATTCTCAAAGTCCGAGTTTTCCCAACAAATGCTTTCCTTTTCAAAAGTTCATATTTTCTCAAGAATTCCTACAGTTTTCCTGAGATTCTTATTTCCTCATGGTTTTCCAAGTCTTTCTAAGCTCTCTCAAAATTTTCCTGAGATTCCCATTTCTTCATAATTTTTCAAAGCTGATAAACTTTCTCAAGATTTTCCTGAGGTTCTTACTTCTTCATGATTTTCCAAGTCCTTATAAACTTTCTCAAGATTTTCTCGAGATCCTCACTTCTTCAAGATTTTCTAAGTCTTTATAAACTTTCTCAAGATTTTCCCGAGATTCTCATCTAAACTTTCTCAAGATTTTCGTAAGACTCTCGTCTCTTTAAGATTTTCTAAGTCTTTATAAACTTTCCCGAGATTTTCAAACCTTCTTCGTCTGAGTTTTTCTGAGAGATTGATTTCCATCTTTTCTTGAGAAATGCTTTTCAACTCCAAATATTTTCTAAGCATACATCATAGTTTTCCAACTTATATTTTACCAAATCTCATAGCACATGCCTGAATTCTTTGTGCATTTAGGATAGAACACAATTTCGGTAATTTCACTAAGTCAAGCACAATTTTGGTCCTTGGTTCGATTACCCCTGTTAAAGGCGGCAGGAATGGTCGAACCTCGTACCGACAGATTGAGCCCCATCTCATGGATTTTCCCGCAATTTTCAAAACGGAGGCGAGTATTTTAAAACAATTTCCAAAATCCGGTCAAGTTTGAATCGCGAAAGCATTTCCTTCTCTCTTCCGCAAGGAAGGGAAGACGGGAAAAAAAATTTGCGACGATAACAACATGGCCAAGGAACATCACTTTATCTAGCCAGAATTCACATTTTGAAAACTTAGCATAGAGTTGGTTATCTTGAAGGGTTTTCAAGACGATTCTCAAGTGCTCCATGTGTTGTTCCTTGTTCTCAGAATATACGAGAATGTCATCAATGAAGGAAATGACAAAGCTATCCAAATATGGTCTGAATATCCGGTTCATTAGATCCATAAAGGCAGCAGGCGCATTAGTGAGTCCGAAGGGCATTACTACGAACTCATAATGGCCATATCTCGTTCGGAAGACAGTCTTGGGTATATCCTCTTCCTTTACTCTGAACTGATGGTACCCAGACCTGAGGTCGATCTTGGAGAACACCCTTGCTGTTCTAAGCTGATCGAATAAGTCCTCAATCCGAGGCAACGGGTACTTATTTTTAACAGTTGCCTGATTAAGCATCCGATAATCGATGCATAACCGAAGGGATCCATCCTTCTTCTTTACAAACAGCACCGGGGCTCCCCACGGTGACACACTAGGACGGATAAACCCTTGTTCCATCAGTTCTTCCAACTGACACTTCAACTCACTGAGTTCAGCTGGCGCCATTCGATACGGGGCTTTGGATATCGGCGCTGTTCCAGGTAAGGATTGAATTCTAAATTCAACCTCACGAAGTGGCGGAAGTCCTGGCAATTCCTTAGGAAACACATCGGGAAACTCCCGCACCACTTCCAAACTCTCAAGGGGTTGGTCGTTGGATTTTTCCACCGAGAGGCTTAACAGGAAGGCCACACAACCCTTCCTAAGGTATTTTTATACCTTAAGTGCTGATATGAGCCTTTTCTGTGGAACTGGTTTGGATAACCGGTATTCCATCTTAGGCAATCCGGGTCGAGATAGAATCACTCTACCCTCGCGGCACAGAATCTTGGCGTTATTCTGAGCCAACCAATTCATTCCCAGAATGACATCATACTATATCATATCGATCAGGATGGCGTTAGTAGGCAAGTGTTGCCCTGCTATCTCAATATCCAAATTTTTCACACACCGGATACATTTGGTGTGTGATCCCAACGGGTTATACACTTCAATCATTTTATGAATCGGTTGCACCGAAGTGTGGAGTTGTTCGGTGAAATCGTCGGAGATAAACGTATGAGTAGCACCACAATCAAACAAGACTTAAGTTGCATGTCCATTAACAGGTACGGTGCCTTCAATCAGGTCACCATTTTCGACTTGTTCAGTCGTTACAGCATATACACGACCTGCAGCAGGCCTTTGTTCTACTCTAGGTGGAGGTCGTTGAAACTGAGAACGTTGTGGTGCTGGTCGAGAGGGTCCGGCAGATCCGGCATTACTCCTCTGTTCATATGCAGCCTTCTTGGCGCAATCCCTTATAAAGTGGCCCATCTTGCCACAATACAAGCACCCACCAATGTCACGAGGGCATGGCTTTCCGGGGTGGTTCACACGACACCTTGGGCAGCTGAAGTTTGACTGCTGACCATTCGGAGTTGTGTTCTGTCTTGGCCTCACGACTTGTTGAGTGTTGTTCCCTCCTTGGAACTTCTTCTTTTGAAAGGGTTGTAGTGAACCCTGGCCACTTGGGAACGTCCTTTTACGATTCCCACCATTCACTATGGGCTTCTTTGCTACGATCACTTTAGATCGCTTCCAATCCTCTTGGATTTTTGAAGCCGCTGCTACCGCAGCCTGAAAAGTTGAAGGCATGCTTGTTACCACTCTCGATCGCAGCCCTTCGCGCAGACCATTCACATATTTGTCGGCCCTTTCTTGGTCTGTTTCGAACAATCGAGAGCAGTAGCGCTCTAGATTCTGAAATTTGGTGGTATAGTCCATCAGACTCATACCGCCTTGTTCTAACTCCAGAAACTCCATCTTTTTCTTGTTTCTGGAATGCAACGGGAAGTAGTTATCCATGAAAGTCCTCCGAAAGTCAGTCCAAGGAATGACTTCGGCTTGTGAGAACTGGATAAGTTTAGTGGTATCCCACCACTTCCGTGCATTGTCTTTCAACCGATACGTGCCAAAGTTGGTCTTTTTCTCTTCTGGTACTCCTAGTACCGAGAATGCACATTTTGTCTCTTCGATCCAACTCTCTGCGAGCTCCGGATCGGCTCTGCCAATGAAAACTGGCGGGTCAAGCTTGAGGAACTTCTCATAAGTCACTCCTCCCAGGTGCTCGTTTCGTGATGCGACTGGTTCTGGCCTCGTTTCACGGATGACTGTAACCAGGTTGTTGAGTGTTTCCAACAGGAATCCTTGCGTATGTGACTCCTCGCTTGGCATGGTTCTCCTCGTCGTAGGAGCCATTTATCTAATCACACACAAGCACTTGTTTTTAGTTTCTCGATGTATATGAGGAAGTAAAAGCTTTATTTACTTAATATACATCACATTTACACAAGCATCGCTTTAAACAAAATGTCATGCCGCACTGGCAGACTTTAGACGTTGAGAAACTATATACATGGGTCTACTGACTCCAAAACATCACCAGTCTCTTTAAGATATGGATTTCTTTGATGAAGACGAACTCAAAAAGGTCCATCTATTGCCACATGGCCTTGGTGCAGGCACTACTAGCTTTAGCTTGGGCGACACTTCCGCACTCTCAAGCGAATATTGGGGATACATGAGGGAATCCAGTCCACTCTCCCAGTCGGCAAGATCAAGACTCTGGGAGTCTGAAATAATGATTGGCGAACAGAAGGAATCCCCTCTTTCGTTCCTGCCATTTAAGCTCGGCGTATGTGATGCCGGATGGTAGCTTGGCGAGCGATAGACCTCCGTAGGGAAGTTCAAATCAAAATCCCTCAACCTTGGTAATTCATCAGAAGATGTTGGGGTATGGTTGCTCCCAACACTAGAGTGATGCGGTCCACTGACACGCGAAGTCTCATCCTTGAGACCCTTTGATGCCCACCGACCCATATCGGCGGTATATTTCCTTTGGCATTCGTTGGCGAAATGCCCATCTTCGCCACAGTATTGGCAGTCTTGGACTTCATACGAGCATATTCACTCATCGTGCATAACCTTGCAACGATAGCAGTATCCACGCGAGTCATGAGTTGCCATCTATACAAAGATGCACCCAGACCAGAACAAAAGTATAAAAACATATACTTACAGTGCGATATCGGGACCATGACGGATCTTGAACCAGGTTTCTCAGACACATGCTCTGATACCAATTCTATAACGCCCCGGATTTCCAAAACAAAGCTAAGTTAAAATTTTCATGAATTTCTTTTTTTTTTCTTTGCAGCGGAACTTAGAAAAGCTTTTAGCAGCGGAATAAGATGATAATGAGTCGTCGGTTTTAGAAAGCTCCGAGCACGTTGCAAGTATGTGGCCAGTGATGCATTGCCCACCAAAGTGTTCCATTTTATCGAAAACCACATGTTTATTACAACACTACTGCTTAGAAAAGCAGTGTAGGTTCAATAAAAGGAAGCAGTACAACTCTGTCTAGAAAAACCCTGGAACTCGATGCCGCCTTGCTCCGCATATCGCCACGCAGGTCCAACACCTGAAATCCCCATTAAACGGGGTCAGAACCACTGATGGTCTGGTATGCAAGCAATCATACGTCCATTTAACTCAAGCACATACGATGACCACTCAAGGTCGCAGTTCGTAATAACGACGCTCAAGCCTCCAAGACTTAGCGTATATCGCAAGAACCTCCTCAGGGCTATGAGTTGAACATTCGCTCAAGTCTTCACGACTTAGCCTTGACCTCTTCCGGGTCTCAAAGTGATGTCTAGCTCAAGTCTTCATACTTGGCACATCCGTATCCCATGCATCTAAGGACAGCTCCTCGAGCTTCGCTTAGTCGTGCGGATACAACACGGGTCTTTGCCCAGTCGGTCCAGTAGTATACCGAACATGACACCTTCACAAAGGTTATGCAGGACTGACTCAACAACGTCATCCACTCATACATTCAAAGCATCGTTGTACCTAGAACTAATGCATTGTTTTGATAATTAACCGCTCCCGCCTTTGGTACGCAGGTACAGCTATTGTCCGGGCATCAACGCGACGTTCTGGGGGTTGATTATTCTATGTATTTTAGATACCCCAGAGGCCTGTTGACCATATCCATAGTAGGGCAGTGTGTTTCAACTGGGAGAACCCTACTAGGCCCATATTCGGATGCATCCTCTACTTGCAGTAGTTGGGTTCAATCCTTAGATCTTAAGGATAACCACGACCCCAAAACCCATGAGTGACTGAGGCCATCGTGGACTCTATCAGGTCCAAAGCAAAATACGTGTCACTCAAGGTTGTACCATCACTGTCATTCCACAGTGAGCATAATTCTTGAAGGGGTCTGTCAGTCTTACAATTACTTGGACAGAATCTGCATGCCATTTAGGCAGCTTGTGCCTTATTACTACGGGAGTATGTACCCGACCCCATTCAGTCTGCCCCAACACAGTCATTACTGAGGGAGTACCCCTAACACGATTTTCAACCGCGGGGTATGTGCGACCTTAAGTCTTATTCATATGCATGCAGAACACCGCTCTTGGCACTTCGGCCACCACGAGCATCACACCTCTTTGGGTGGAAACAACACACTCTGGCTCTTCGGCCCTTACGAGTCTGGTTGCGTAACCGTTCTCAATGAGCATGCATATGACTCGATCTAAATAGATCGGCTACTCGGCATATTTTTACGCAACGAGTCAAAACCTATTCAAGGCGCAACCTCTACTCCGGCTCAGCGGCCCTTACGAGCAAGGTGCCCTTGTAGGCACAAGGATACGAGCTGATCTGGCATCGTTCCATCAACGGACATCATTATGCCGTTCAACTGGTTCCGGCAGCTCTTCTGCCAACCATTTCATCGGCACCTCCCATGCTCCATCGGCAGTGGTGCGATGAACCCTTCTACGTTGTAGAGGGCATTCCATGAACTGGGTAGCACTCTGCTAGATGTCACAGTATCCGGCTACATTCTTTCTGAGCTATTCTTAGCTTCTTCAGAAATTTCTGCATCACTTCCTTTCTTTTATGGAGAAAGCGTGCGTTTTTTTTAACCATTTCAGCGGCATCTCCCCTCTTTGGTAGGAAATCGCCACGCTTAATTCGGGGAAATGGATGTGCACCGCTGTGCGTACTTTGCATCCATCAAGGTTGCATGAACCCTGGGCCATAGCCAGGCCATACGTAATTGACTTAGTCTTTACGTAAAGAGCATTTTGCCAAAAACCAAAGCCTTTCCCATAGGGGCTTCAATCGTCAAGCAGAATCTTGAACGAGGAGCGGTCAGGGAATCGCATAGGCGATCTGGAGTTTGATCTTCATTTGAACGCTCATTTATGCGCCATATATGTAGTATAAGCAGAAGCCTATGCTTTATACAGCGGCGGCGTAAAGAAATGCATATACTATTGTTCAGTGTGTGTAACTGAACGAAATATTCTACATATATAACAAAATATGAGCCTTGGCATCGTTCGACGCGATGGCGTAAGTAAATACATTGCAGAAAGCAGGAGCCTTGGCATCGTTCGACGCGACGACGTAAGTAAATGCATAATCGGAATTGCAGTAATCGGAAGTGCAGAAAACAGGGAGCCTTAGCATCATACGACGCGACGGCAAAGGTAAATTACATAGCCTGTGCGATATAGGACGCGTCGGCAGAATCAGCAGATATATACCTAGATCCGTATCCAACGATAGTTATGAGGCGAGCGGGTGAACACCGAAGTGTTCTGAAGGGCTCAACCAAGAACTAGGGCGAGATACCATTTTAAAAATGCATATACTGTGTGTTTGAACATAGATATATCCGACGATAGTTACGAGACGAGCGGGTGAACACCGAAGTGTCCAAAAACGGCTTAATCAAGAACTAAAGCAAGATACTACTTCAGAAAGTATATGCTATATACAAACAATCAAATACTTGAGAGAGATGGATCAACGAAGCGAACTTACTTCAAATCGTGGAAGAAACGACTCCGGGTTGCTTCTTTGGCTTCGAGCCTTCCTTCGAGAGGTCAGACTAAGTCAGATGAAGCTGACTTAGTTGAGAAAGAGGTAGAGCAGGTCAAGCTACTCAACCTAGGTGGTTTGAACCAAACAGGGTTCGTTCCAAGTCAACTGGGTTCAGCAGGTTCGAACTCAGCTCAAGTAGGCTAAGTCTGGGTTCAGAAATCCAAACCAGAATCTGGACCAAAAAGGACTTTGACTTTGACTTTAAACCCAACTAGGTTCAGGTCAAGTCAACTAGGTTTGGACTAGGTCAAGTGGGTTCAGACCCAGGTCAGGTGGGTTAGGACCAGGTCAGGCAGGTTCTGGCTAAGTCAGGCAGGCTCAGATCAGGTCAGGTGGGCTCAGGTGGGCTAGGCTAGGTAGGGGAGGTTTAGGAGAGAGAGAGGAGCCAAGAGAGACAGGGGGGGTCAAAATTATGAGAAGAGAGAGAGTGGGGAGGGCTATTTATAGCCCAAGCCCACCTCCTCTTGGGAATTTTTATCCCCCTTTTGCCCCTGAGCTATATTTTAATTCCTGGAGGTTCCTTTTGAGGTGGGGCCCACAAGATATTTCCATAGGATATTTTGTGGGTCCCACAAGATATTTTCTGAGGAATATTTCTGTGGGTCCCACCAACATTTCCGTGGGTCCCGCAAAAAATTCGGGTTTTCGGCGATTTTTTTCCTAAAAATTTTCAGTACGCCATTCTCTTCGTATTGACGTAACTAAGAAAGTTGGCTCGAGGAAATCCTTTGATTTCGTTTAGGTAGGAAGTTATGGCTTTCAGAGTGTTTGAGCATATATTCTTAAAGCGACAAATATCTTAAGTATAACTGGCTCGCAGGAATTGATTCGTTTCGCATTCTGAGAAAGATGCTATTTTTACCGGTAAATGCCTCATGAATTTTATTTAGATATTTTCTGAAAAATTGCGAGTCTTACAGGTGTCTTCCGATGTGAGACCCCATTTCGTGCTTAAGCCTTGTATATCGAGCTTAAGACATCGATTGTCGAAACCTAAGGGTTCATTCACGCTTGTGGATCTAGTTTCCCAAGCTATTTCGCGTGGACTCCTGTGAGATTTGGAGATTTTCGACTAAGACTTAGGGAACTACTTGCGTAGTTCGCCCTTCTTGTTCCACATCATGTGTAGCGCCCCAAACCCAGATTTTCCGCCTTGAAAATCCCTTAAAAAAAATATTTTGGACTGTTGGGTAAACCTTATTATTATTATTATTATTATTATTATTATTTTTTAAATCAGATGCGCAAGTGTGGAAGAAGCCGAAAGGGAAGAAACAAGCAGCGAACCCTGGGCGGCCACTACAGGTGTGAAACAACATTTATTTGAAACAACTTTTATTGAAATCATTTACATCTTTACAAACTCTACAAATCATTCCCTTAGACAAAACCAAACCGCCAGGATCCAACAAGCGAGGTTCAGAAGTGTGGGTTGAGAGTCCGCTGCAGCACACCGAGCTCCATCGCACGCCTAAGTAAACATATATCCCCATAAAACGGGGTCAGTACTCTTTCGAGCTAGTGAGACAAACCAACATGATATGCCAAAAGTGTGGAAATCGAAAGCAAGCTATACAAGGTAAACATAGCATGCTAACTTACAATATTTGAGCAATTGTAGCATGAACAAGTATAGAACAGTGATAACTACACATGGAGCAATATCGACAATTTCTAGGGATAACATGGCATGCATCAAGGACCATAATTAAGCAATGGACCAACGTTTATGACAAGTTATGCATCACAGAACATAAAGTACTAATGTAACAATACAAAGATCTGTAACTAGAATAAATAAGTGTAAGTAGTCAAAGCATGAGTGACTAACTACGATATTCATGTCACAACTCATATCAAATAGTGAGGTATGCATCACAGAACATAAAGTACTAATGTAACAATACGAAGATCTATAACTAGCATAAATCAGTGTAAGTAGTCAAAGCATGAGTGACTAACTACGACTATTCATGTCACAACTCATATCAAATAGTGAGGTATGCATCACAGAACATAAAGTACGATTGAATAAATATGTGCATCGTGTCATAGGCGAATGAACTATCCTATGATAATTCCAACTTTGTATCCTATGATGGGACAGTTAGAAGCATTTGCCATGTAAAGCATAACTCACAAGCAGTGCCAAGGTTCATAACCCGCACATTGCAACCATAAGCGAACTCATCTCGCTAACAACTCAGCAAGGAGTTTTGAGGTTGCGCAAGTCATGCACCACTGCAATATCCATAGGCTAAATCGCATATGTCTCACACGATTGCAATATCCATAGTGCACCCTGTAAACACCCCAAATTTTCACTCCCCTCCCTGACATCGCCCTCAATCATCACATTTCAGTTCTCTAGAAGCAATAAAGGGCAAAATGGTCATTTTCTGAGATTGAACCTTGCAGAAAGTCTAAAATTTCATTCTTGAGCCTCCAAATTTCTATATTTAGGTTCAGAGACATCTTCAAATTGCAAAAATTTCAAAATCCTTTTTCTGGACAAAAAGTTAGAATTTCCAAGTCCGAGCTCAGAGTGATATTTCATAGAACATGTCTTTGCATAGCATTGCATCATTTCACTGCACAACATGTCGTTTTGAGATCCAAAACTCCTGATTTTCAAAATTGTCAATCCAGATTTGATTTTTAAACTTTTTAAAATTGATTTTTAAAAAACCCTCGGTTTTCAAAATTACCAATCTTTCCCATTTTACCCCCAAGACTTTTTTAATTACAAAAGTTTTTCTCAGAAAAACAATCTGGATATTTGGATATTGATTTTAAAGATTTTATCTCAAAACTTTTTGCAAAAAGATTTTAAATCTCTTTAAAATTTTTTTTTTTTTACATTTACTTTATCTATATTTTTGCCCTGAAGAACCAATTTTTTCAAATTCTTGAAAATAAACAAAGTTTTATCTCGTGTTATAAAAATTCCAAAAAAAAAAAAAGTTTATTTCTTTATTTTCAAATAAATGGAGCGGGACCCACCCGGAGATCGCACCAATTTGCAAATTCTTCTTTTTAATTTCTTAATGATATTTGTTTATTCATTTTTGTTTAGTTAGTGGGCCCACACACATGTGGCACCCCAATTGAAAATAAAAGATTTTCCAAAACAAAATAAAACTTTATTTTCCAAAAGGATTTTAAAAGTAGGTTGAGGTGAAATTTCCATAAAAGTCTCATTTATTTCAATACTCATTTTTTATTTAATTCCTTTTTATTGATTTGTTTACATAATTTTTTTTTTTTTAAGAAGGAAGCAGCATTAAACGTGCCCACCACAGCCGAACTTCCCAAAAAATAAAATAAATTTCATTTTACCTAAAACTTAGGTAAATGAAACAAAATTTTGAAAAAACAAGATGCACCCCTTTTGATTTTCAAATATCGGTTTCAAAAGAATTTCAAAAACCATAACGGTGCTCTTAAAAGAAAATACGTTTTTGAAGAAAGGGGCTGAAGGTCTTTAAAAGACCCAGCCATTGATCGATTGAGGGGGAGGAATTTGATTTGCTGTTTTTTTTTTATTTTCGCAGGAGAAGCCATTCAGCGTGGAGCTCTCTTCCACCTCCAGCGAGTTGCTGTCCATCTTTCCTTCATCTCAGCCACAGGAAACCGCCTCTCCCTTGCTGATGCAGAGGATCCACAAACCCATCTACAGCTGCTTCACCTTTCTTTCAGCCCACCAGCGTTTTCCCCATCTAATTCAGCCCACAAGCCGCAGGAGAGCCAACTGCATCACCATCCTTCACCCTTCTTCAGCTCACCCGCAGGTTGCTGCCCCCCTCATCGCTGATTACAATACTCCAGCCATCATCAGTTCCTTCACATTTGCCTTCAAACAACCGGCACTTCCCATCCACCTTCAGCCTAGCCATAGCATGAGTCCAGCCAACTGCTGTCCATCCCCATCTACTTCAGCCCAACAAGGCCCATTTCTCACCTTCTTCAACTCACCAGCAGAAAATTCCATCTAGCGTGAAGGAGGCTTCACATTGCCTTCAGTCCAACAGTAAGGAACAACTCCCATTTGCTGTTTACACGAGCCATCAGCTGCAGGGAATCTACAAGTGTAGGGGTCCATCAGCTGCAGGGAATCCATTAGCTTCAGAGTATCCAACATCATCCACCTCCGTTGCAGTAGATGATCTGCGAGCACTTGGAATTGGATGCAATGGAGTTCAATAATTTGGATTTCCATGAATGACACATCGAAGTGGTAAGCAATATACATACCTTCAGGTCCATGTCATGAAGTGCTATAGCCTAATTTATCTAAAAAAAAAAATTAAGCATATTTTTGTATGATTAGATCTCTTGTAGTTAGTAGCATTACCTTGAAACTTATATATTTCAGGTGCTGAGCATAACAATCATCATCTGAGTGATGAAATCATGCTTTTGTTTAATTTAATGCTAAAGTCCCGTTTGATGAAGCTATGGCTGGAACATTCACCATTTGATTTATGAGATCATGCTTAGCTTAATGCTAAATTCCTGTTTGATGAAGCTATGGCTAGAACATCACCATTTGATTTATGAGATCATGCTTAGCCTAATGCTAAATTCCTGTTTGATGAAGCTATGGCTGAAACATTCAGCATTTGATTTATGAGATCATGCTTAGCTTAATGCTAAATTCTTGTTTGATGAAGCTATGGCTGGAACATCACCATTTGATTTATGCGATCATGCTTAGCTTAATGCAAAATTCCTGTTTGATGAAGCTATGGCTGGAACATCACCATTTGATTTATGAGATCATGCTTAGCTGAATGCAAAATTCCTGTTTGATGAAGCTATGGCTGGATGTCACCATCTAAATTATGAGATCACGCTTTGTTTAGCTTAATGCTAAATTTTTGTTTGATGAAGCTATGTCTGGACGTCAATGCCTGTATGATTTCATCAGCCTACATTTGTAGTCTATCCTATTAGTTCCTGTACTTATTATAGTTCATAATTTTTTCTTTACACATACATCTGTGTTTGTGATTTCATCTCTCTATTAAGCTTTTCACAGCCTTGTCACAATTTTCTTGAAAACAGCCCATTGTTCCTACAGTGCATTTCCTGCACATTACGTATGTGTTGTATTTACCATCTTCTGCAGGTATGCAGTCTTGATAATCGGCTATGTTCATGAACGAGTATATCCATATCCGTTCATGATCTCTATGCCATCTTTTGCACGCTTCATTATGGATATATAGAGAAGCTCCATACCCAATTCTACTACAAAATATGTTGTAATTTGGTAATTACGACTGTGTAAAATCACCTACAAAAACTGTATATACCTGTATTTTCTGATTTTACCCATTATGTGGAATTTCCATTTATATATATATTTTCTCATTATATGTATATATATCTATATATATATGTATATCTACCTATATGTATACGTATATATGTATATATATATCCCTTCATGTGCACTTATTTCCATATATGAGCATCCATGTATCTATTTTCTCATATAAATACACCTCCATTGTTACATGTCATTTAGCACCAATTTTAGCATTTTGATATATATATATATCTTTATTGTATGTATTATATATATATACCCATTTTCTTAGTTATCTAGTACTAACTCTCATTTTGCAGGAAAATTTGGAGGATGTTGATTCTTTCTACACCATGTATTTCTTTTATTTTGATTTATGTCAGAGATGTAATAATCAAATTTGGAATAATATTTACTTTTACTGCTTAGATTAGGCTGCATCTCATATAGTTTGATTTCAGTAATATCCTGATTCTATGATGCATATCTCAATTTTCAAAATTCACCGTGGATGAACACGAATGGCACGTGCACCAACTCTTAGAGAGTTGATGAACTCGGTAGAATCCATATTTACGGCCCTAGTCAGAATATGGACGAGACCCAGATCCATTATCTTTCTACCAGTCACACTGACCCTACACTCTTAGGCTATCTTAAAAATGCACATCATATTTTTAGTTTTTCAAAATATTGTGAATTAACTCAAATAAACCCTGAACATATTCATGGCCACAGTCAGAATATGTGAAGGATTTATTTTGCCTTAATACACATTTTCCAACAAATTTTTCAGAAAATCTTTTCAAAGTGCATTAATTCATTCAAATCATCTCCATCATCTGTTTTTCTCATGATTTTCTCAAGAAATTTTCACTTCATGGAAATTGATTCCTAAAGAAACTATGAAGATTTCCGAAGTTGGATTTACCAAATCAAAGTTTTCTCATGATTTTCCCCGAAAATATTATTTTCTTAAGATTCTTTTCAAATGAAATTTCTCATCTTTTTCAAGAATCAAAATCAATTTTCGGATATTTCAAGGGCAAGATTCTCCGAATTTCAATTTCCTAAGTTTTGAATTTCCTTCTCCAATGAGCTTTCCTATAAAATTTCCATCATTTTCCTAAGAAAATTCTCAAAGTCCGAGTTTTCCTGACAAATGTTTCCCTCTTCAAGTGTTCATCTTTTCTAAAAAATTCTTACCATTTTCTCAAGATTCTCATTTCTTCAAGATTTTCCAAATATTTATAAACTTTCGCGAGATTTCAAATCTTCTTCGTCTGAGTTTTCTGAGAGATTGATTTCCATCTTTTTCCTCAGAAATGCTTTTCAACTCCAATTGTTTTCTAAGCATACATCATAGTTTTCCAACTTATATTTTACCAAATCTCATAGCACATGCCTGAATTCTCTGTGCATTTAGGATAGAACACAATTTCGATAATTTCACTAAGTCAAGCACAATTTTGGTCCTTGGTTCGATTACCCCTGTTAAAGGCGGCAGGAACGGTCGAACCTCGTATCGACAGGTCGAGCCCCATCCCATGGATTTTCCCGCAAATTTTCAAAACGGAGGCGAGTATTTCAAAACAATTTCTAAAATCCGGTCAAGTTTGAATCGCGAAAGCATTTCCCTCTCTCTTCCGCAAGAAAGGGAAGACGGGAAAAATTTTGCGACGATAACAGGTTTGGCGACCGTGATGGGACCTGTCCTTGTCTGATCAGAATTGTGCTTGACTTAGTTCAATTATCGAAATTATGTTCACAAAATGTCAGCTCTTTACTTTTGCTATCATGCGAACCTAGGAGCCTAGATTCTGACCTAGCTCACATTGACTGCATATAGACTAGGCATGGTTTGGTAGGACCAGATTAAGGAGAAATTTGCATGCTCACATAGACTTAGGTGTAAATACAACTCTCCTGAATTTAGGATCTGAATGCAAACAATGTATGCTTCTTCAAAGATTTTCAAAATCTATCTCTCTAGGATTTAGAGCCCTCTATTTCTTGCATGTGATCATTTTTTTCAAACCTCAATTACCTATCATTACCTGGTCTTCACATTGTTGGGCTGTCTTCCAGAACCCTAGTTCGGGATAGAGCCTCTCAACTGGGCCAATTATTTGGGTTAACACCCCCTACCACGTACCGAGGGCCACAGTCCGAAGTATATCGGTAGGCGCTCAAGGATGTTGGAAAACCTTACCTTAGAACCAGAGTTGAAATTATATGCCACGTACCTCGGATTTTGGTTCGGGTATATCGGCATAACTGGATCAGACAAAGATTATCTGAACCTAGAGTTAGGATTAAGGTCCTACAACTGTTTTTCAAAATGATGCATCTAGAGTCTGCCTTTTAGGGAGTGTTGAATGTGCATGAATGTATTGTGCAGGATGTGATTGTATGTTACATTTATTCCTCTCACATTTTTCCCAAAAATATTTTCAAATACCCATATTTCTCATCTTTTCCTTTTATTTTCTTAAACCCTGGATGATTTTCCCAAATATCCAATTTCTTTCAAAACTCCAGGTGATTTTTTTTTTCATTCTTCCGTTCTACTGGATCTTGAATTTCAACTGCATTTTATCCTGCCTGCAATTTTCGAAAATCATATGTTTTCTCTCATTGGATTTTCAATTCTTTTGTCTATTTGCAAAATTTTTCATCTTATTTTCCTCGTACATACCTTGAATATTGCGGTGGAAATTGTTTACCCACTTGCCTTCTCCTTATTCTAAATCCGTTTGTAGATTGTTTTCCAAGAGATAACTCTTTCCTTCAAAATGATATTTTTCCTCGTGGTTGACGTCCTCGCCTAGGTAACAAGGCATATTTTTTGTTGTCATTTCTCTTACAAAGAATGACAACACAATTGTCGTGATTTCAGCGATGACTCCATCCCTAGTAATGGGATATTCTTCCAATTGTCTACCATATCATCAATTATCCTTCTTTGTATTCAAAATTTTCCTCCCTAGTTACACTGGGGCATTTTTTTTGAAAATTTATCTTTACCTCAAAACATCCTGTATGCAGGCAGGATAAACCAATCTCTCATTTTGCATATATATGCACTCATTTGCATTATTTTTGCATTCATTTGCATTCAATCATATTCATTTGCACTTCATTTGCATTTCATGTTCATGTGCATTACATTTGCATTAACTATGCACCCAAATCCATTTCCCATTCAGAATAAGGGATAAATCCTGAGACTATGAATGATTTCCCATCTTAATCATCAATCTCTGACGCTAGTCTACAATCTCCGTTGATTTTTTTTTCTCAAAATTCTTTAGATAGGATCCTCTTTTCAAAAATCCTGTTCCCGCACTGACAATTTGCAAAATTTTGATCCCCTAACCGGGTTCTCCTTTGAAGATTTGAATTCTGATCCAAGCTCTGTTTCTTTCAAACTCCAACTTTCAAGTTGGTCCATATTTTTCTTTTGTTGATCTGAGTTCCGACTCGAGATCTCTTTATCTTATTCAAGATCTGATCCGAGCTCTTCATTTTCTCTATTGATCCGAGTTCCGACTTGTGATCTCTTTACCTTATTCGAGCCCTGACTCGAGCTCTTCATTTTCTTTTGTTGATCCGGGTTCCGACTCGAGATCTCTTTATCTTATTCAAGCTTTGATCCAAGCTCTTCATTTTCTTTTGTTGATCCGGGTTCCGACTCGAGATCTCTTTATCTTATTCGAGCCCTGACTCGAGCTCTTCATTTTTTCTGTTGATCCGAGTTTCGACTCGTGATCTCTTTGCTTTATTCGAGCTCTTCATTTTTCTTTTGTTGATGCAGGTTCCAACTCGAGATCTCTTTATTCATTCGAGCTCAGATTCGAGCTTTTTATTTTCTTTTGATGATCTGGGTTCCGACTCGAGATCTCTTTATTCATTCGAGCTCAGATTCGAGCTCTTCATTGTCTTTTGTTGATCTGGGTTTCGACTCGTGATCTCTCTACATCATTCGAGCTCTGATTCAAGCTCTTCATTTTCTTTTGTTGATCCAGGTTCCGACTCGTGATCTCTGTATTTTATTCAAGCTCTGACTCGAACTCATTATTCTCCTTTGTTAATCCAAATTCCAATTCCAATCCTCGGGTCATTCAATTCTTTAATTTCGACCTCCAGGTCACCCAATTTCCAATTTTCAAATTACCAAAATTCTCAATTTTGACCGCCAGGTCATCCAATTTCCATTCCTCATTCAGGATAAGGGGATAATCCTGAAACCGTTCATAAAAGCAATCCAACTCTCTATAATGGTCCTTGTTCTTCATTGAACTGATAGTCGTTCTTTATTGAACTGATAGTGTTCCAAGTGAACTGATAGTCGTTCTTCATCGAACTGATAGTGTTCCAAGCGAACTGATAGTCATTCTTCATTGAACTGATAGTGTTCCAAGTGAACTGATAGTCGTTCTTCATCGAACTGATAGTGTTCCAAGTGAACTGATAGTCGTTCTTCATCGAACTGATAGTGTACCAAGCGAACTGATAGTCATTCTTCATTGAACTGATAGTATTCCAAGTGAACTGATAGTCGTTCTTCATCGAACTGATAGTGTTCCAAGCGAACTGATAGTCGTTCTTCATTGAACTGATAGTGTTCCAACTGAACTGATAGTCGTTCTTCATTGAACTGATAGTGTTCCAAGTGAACTGATAGTCGTTCTTCATCGAACTGATAGTGTTTCAAGCGAACTGATAGTCGTTCTTCATTGAACTGATAGTGTTCCAAGTGAACTGATAGTCGTTCTCCATTGAACTGATAGTGTTCCAAATAAATCGATGGTCGTTCTTCATTGAACTGATATTATTCCTAGCGATGGTTGTTCTTAATTGAACTGATATAGTTCTCAGTGAACCGATGATCGTTCTTAATTGAGCTGATTTTATTCCTAAAGATGGTCATTCTTAATTGAACTAATATTGTTCTCAGTGAACTTATAGTCGCCTCCTTTGGGGAAAGGAGAGGATAATTTTCGTCACGGATGCGTTAAGCCGAACCTCCAACGCTCTCTTTCACCCAGTATTTCAAGAAAATTTTGTCAATTTGTCAACCAAATTGTTTGTTGATTGCAAAAACTTTGTCTTACAAATTTTACCTCAGTTTACCTTTAGCATTACTTCCAAGAGAGTGAAGCTTTTGCAAAAAGAGATTCAAAATTCAAAATCTTTTATTGGCCAACCAAAAGGATGAAGGATAAATCCTCGATATGACCATCAAAGAAGATTCAATGTTTGCAAAGCCATAAGTGATTGATATTGATCGCGATCAATGACACATCTCTAAAGATTATTCTTGTAAAGATAAGGCAGTGGAAATATCCTGAGCGCTAGAAAAAGAGAGAATTCATCCAAGCCCTATCTCCTCAAAATCACCTAAGCTGCAATTAAATATCCGCAAAAGGGATCTCTCAATTGTCGTCAAGATGAAGGCGAATTAAGCGAGTAGACCCCTGGGGCCAAAGAAGATTTGAAACATCTCCAAGATGACGGAGTTTGTGACGGATCCTTCCAGGGAAAGTCCAAAGCACTGTCGAGATGAAGGCAGATGTGATGAACCTACCGACAATCCCTAAATAATATTTAATTTCAGCTATTCTTCAAAGATCTCTAATCCATAAGCCAATACCGTCAAAGAAGGATCGAAACATCTCTAAGTTGAAGGAGTTTGTGATGTAACCTTCCAAAAGAGAGCAAGAGAGGAAAAAAAAAGAGAGAAAAGTCAGGACATCTCCAAAATAAAGGAGAATGTAATCGAAAACCAAAAAAGCCCAAAAAGAGTGCAGAAAGATTATCATGAGAGAAGCTCCCAGGATATCAAACTGCCACATTTATCAAGAATCTTCTTTAAACTTGTGAAATTCTATTATCAATACTCTTTCATTAATTGCTTTCATAATATCAAATTCTTTCTCCTGTTCATATCAAGGAAATTGATAACTTCCTTGAAGAAGGTCAATCACAAGTAATTTGGATTCCCAATCTCGATTCTACGAAGTGAATCTCGTTTGGAGGTAGTGCTTCAGGTAGAAAAAAAAGAATGTTTTTGCAACAATATGCATCATTTTCAAATATTTTGGATCAACAACAAAATTCTCAACATTTTGACAATATTTTCTAGCTATCTGGACGCGGAGTGACAGCGTGATGTCCGTCTTTGATACATCCAGACACCAATTTTAAATCCCTCTTAAGGACTTGATTTTCCACCCGATAAGGATAAGGGTATAAACCTGAGCCTCATTCAAAGAGGTATTCCATTTTCCGCCCGATCAGGATAAGGGTATAAAGTTGAGCCTCATTCAAAGAGGTATTCCATTTTTCACCCGATCAGGATAAGGGTATAAACCTGAGCCTCCGTTGATGAGGTGTTCCATTTTCCACCCGATCAAGATAAGGGTATAAACCTAAGCCTCATTCAAAGAGGTATTCCATTTTCCGCCCGATCAGGATAAGGGTATAAACCTGAGCCTCATTCAAAGAGGTATTCCATTTTCCACCCGATGAGGATAAGGGTATAAACCTGAGCCTCCGTTGATGAGGTATTCCATTTTCCACCGGATCAGGATAAGGGTATAAACCTGAGCCTCCATTGATGAGGTATTCCATTTTCCGCCCATCAGGTCAATGGTACAAACCTGAGCCTCATTTCGATGAGATATTCCATTCCTAATCAGGTTAAGGGTCAAACCTGAGCTTCGTTCCATACGAAGCATTTTCTGTCCCATCTAGGTCAAGGGCATAAACCTGAATTTCACTCTCACAGAGTAAGTCTTTCCTCTTCATTTCTCCATTTTATATCTACCATCTTCCTCGAACTAATTTCTTCACACCGAGTCTGATCCTTCTAACTGGGACATTTTGTATATATAGCCCAAATTTGGAGTGTTTTTGTTTGCCACTAAGCTCGGCCATAAGCCGACTTAGTAGCAAAGAGGGGCATCTGTAAACACCTCGAATTTTCACTCCCTCCCTGACATCGCCCTCAATCATCACATTTTAGTTTTCCGGAAGCAATAAAGGGCAAAATGGTCAATTTCTGAGATTGAACCTTGCAGAAAGTCTAAAATTTCATTCTTGAGCCTCCAAATTTTTATATTTAGGTTCAGAAACATCTTCAAATTGCAAAATTTTCAAAATCCTTTTTCTGGACAAAAAGCTAGAATTTCCAAGTCCGAGCTCAGAGTGATATTTCATAGAACATGTCTTTGCATAGCATTGCATCATTTCACTGCACAACATGTCATTTTGAGATCCAGAACTCCTGATTTTCAAAATTGTCAATCCAGATTTGATTTTTAAACTTTTCAAAATTGATTTTTAAAAAACCCTGGGTTTTCAAAATTACCAATCTTTCCCATTTTACCCCCAGGACTTTTTTAATTACAAAAGTTTTTCTCAGGAAAACAATCTGGATATTTGGATATTGATTTTAAAGATTTTATCTCAAAACTTTTTGTAAAAAGATTTTAAATCTCTTTACAATTTTTTTTTTACATTTACTTTATCTATATTTTTGCCCTGAAAAACCAATTTTTTCAAATTCTTGAAAATAAACAAAGTTTTATCTCGTGTTATAAAAATTCCAAAAAAAAAAAAAGTTTATTTCTTTATTTTCAAATAAATGGAGTGGGACCCACCCGGAGATCGCACCAATTTGCAAATTCTTATTTTTAATTTCTTAATGATATTTGTTTATTCATTTTTTTTTAGTTAGTGGGCCCACACACATCTGGCACCCCAATTGAAAATAAAAGATTTTCCAAAATAAAATAAAACTTTATTTTCCAAAAGGATTTTAAAAGTAGGTTGAGGTGGAATTTCCATAAAAGTCTCATTTATTTCAATTCTCATTTTTTATTTTATTCCTTTTTATTGATTTGTTTACATAATTTTTTTTTTTTAAGAAGCAGCATTAAACGTGCCCACCACAGCCAGACTTTCCAAAAAATAAAATAAATTTCATTTTACCTAAAACTTAGGTAAATGAAACAAAATTTCGAAAAAACAAGATGCGCCCCTTTTGATTTTCAAATATCGGTTTCAAAAGAATTTCAAAAACCATAACGGTGCTCTTAAAAGAAAATACGTTTTTGAAGAAAGGAGTTGAAGGTCTTTAAAAGACCCAGCCATTGATCGATTGAGGGGGAGGAATTTGATTTGCTGTTTTTTTTTATTTTCGCAGGAGAGGCCATTCAGCGTGGAGTTCTCTTCCACCTCCAGCCAGTTGCTGTCCATCTTTCCTTCATCTCAGCCACAGGAAACCGCCCCTCCCTTGCTGGTGCAGAGGATCCACAAACCCATCTACAACTGCTTCACCTTTCCTTCAGCCCACCATCGTTTTCCCCATCTAATTCAGCCCACAAGCCGCAGGAGAGCCAACTGCATCACCATCCTTCACCCTTCTTCAGCTCACCCGCAGGTTGCTGCCCCAGACCAAAAAGGAGGCACACTCTGGTCTGAGCGTGGTCTGGACCGATTGGTCCAGACCCAGTTGGCTACAGCCAGCACCCGAAAGGGGTGGGGGTGCAGGCCGACCACCTGCACCCAGCTGCAGCTGCAATGCTGCAGCCAAGGCTGAAACGAAACTAAAAAGGCAAAAGTGCTAAGTGCCCAAACTACCAAACTGGGTTCGGCTAGGCCTATGACAGGTCTAGACCAAGTTTGGCCCAGACCATGTCAGGCCGAACAGGGTAGCCGAACCCCATAGCCCCAACATGGGCTCAGCTCCAGGGCGCCACCAACAAACGGGAAGGGAAAAAAAAGGGGGTGCCCAGACTTACCCTTTGCGGTCGGCCTAGGGGTCACCAGAATGCAAAAGTGCGTCCAGAAATTTCTAGACGCCCAAACAGGAACCAAGGGGTGGAAGGAATGAGTGGGGCTCAGCCCGACCTACCCCGGCTGACCCAGTTGCAAACGGTTTGGGTCACACATGCTGGAACATCCAGCCAATCGAAACAAAACAAAGGGGCATGGCGTCAATCAGAAATGAATTACTGAAAATGGGAAAAACGTTGTGCATGCGAAGAGGAAAAACCAAGGTTTGCGAATGGCATGCTCAACTTAAAATCTTGTTGGTAATGCATGCAAGGTTGCCCAAAATAAATGACAATGTGGAGCCAAGTCGAAAACCAAATTTTAGTTCTAGCAAACACACTCGTTAAATCCCCAAAATTGAAAAAGGAATAAAACATGGGATAGTAGCACATAAAACCCACAAGAACCATGTAGGGCTTAATCAATCGAAACCACATGGGGTAGGTAGAAGGTGTCTCACCTTCACAGCTTTGAATCAACTAAGGAAATGAAGGAGGAGGTGCTCACGGCTGGATCTACACCACACTCACACTCACACACACGTTGGAGAAGAAGAAAAGGGGGAGAAGAGCAAGGGAGGAGAGAGAGACTCCCCCAAGAAAAATCACCCAAGAGAGGGCTCTCTTCTCTCTCTTCAAGGGTTAAGTAGGTAGGGTTAGGAGGGATGGACGGCTGAGATTAATCCAGCCTAGATGGAGGGCTGGAGTGATCCACGCCCCTCTCCTAGAAACCCACACCCAATGCATTTGTGTATTTGAAATCGTTAACTTTTCTTTCAAAAACGCCATTTAAAAAGGCCTTTAATGTTTGTAGAAATTACATGGGCTGCCATCCAACCCAACCAATCAGATTTAGCTATTTGAAATACTTTGAAACACTTACAAAAATGCCATGGGGCGCCAATCCCATGGTCCCCTTTATTGAAAAAATGCTTTTCATGATGAGCTTCAAGGCTCATCATGAGTTTCAAAAGAAGAAAGTGGCCAATCGTGGCCTATATTTCAAAATCCATGAAATTCTTTACAAAAGTACCACCCAGCTGGTCAAACCTTGACCAGTTGGTCAAACATAGACAAAATTGTCCCCGTAGAGTGGCCCCAAAGGTTTTGGGTCCTCTAGTTGACCCGGATCCAAGATCCAAAATTGCCAATCCAATACATTTCAAAACAACACTTAATTAATGCATTAAAACGTTAAATAAATCCCATTAAATCTTTTAGTATTGTATATAACCTCAATTACTATGAAATGCATGGAGCCTTATAAGGAAATTCTTATCAAATTGCGAGAATTAAGCGTATCACGATTCGGGTCCAAACTTGGGTTGAGACTCGTAATTCGCATGCACTGACGAGGTTTTTACGTTGTATAGGCCCCAAATTCGGGGACAAACCATAAAAATATAATATAATTTAACCCTTAAATTCATAGAGGCTAATTCGTCCGGAATTAGACACTTCTTACTTGTATAATATATTTACGCGATTTTCAGGTCGCGCATACAAGGCAAAAATACAAAGCATAGTCAAATCGCATTAAATCACTTGCTACACCTCACAAGTACATATATGCATACATTTCAACTCAAATCAAATAATAAAGCACTCAGAAATTCGCGGGTCTTACATTCTACCCTCCTTAAAAGGGATTTCGTCCGCGAAATCACCTGACAACAAGCAACAATAAAAGGGTCAGATCTCATCTGACAACGCCTAATCCGCAACAACTAAGTGTGGCGCCCCAAATCCCGACCTTGGAAAACTTGGAATTTTTCAGGAGAATTTTTTTTTTTGAAAGGTTTAAGTAGAAAACCAGCGGAAAGCAAGCATGGGAAAACAACAAAGCTGCAAGTCTGGGCGGCCGCCATAGATAAGTGCAACAAGTGGAAACAGTGTAACCAACGATATGTACAAAAGTGTAACTATGAAGTAAGAAGGGGAAACACCCCTATAGTTTAAAGAGTTTACAAAATGTAGGTACTAAAGTACAAAACAGGGAATATATCCCGACAACAACCAGAACCCAAAAACCACCGGGTACAGGATCTGCAGGTCAAGTGTGTGTGGGTCCTCAGAGCCTCCACCGTGTATCACCGCATCCGCAATACACATGTTCGTCACCTATATCCCCATAAAACGGGGTCAGTCCTCTTACGAGGTGGTGAAGAAACAACCAGAAACAGATATACATGTATCATGTGCATATGAAAAGCAGGAAAGCTAACAAGTGTAAGTGCCTGTGTCGGGTAAGAGTAAAGTGACAAGTACTAGTCAACAAGTTATAGCAACAGAGAAAGCAAGTAGCTAAAGCAACTAACTGAGCAACAAGTAACAAAGGAAGCAACAGTAACTCAAAATCAAGTGCTCAAGGTAGTAACAATTATAACAAGTGCTGAGCAGTAAAGCAACCAAGTAACATCTGAACAAGAAAAAGCAACTGGAGTAAAGTCCACAGCACAAGAGAAGTAGTAACTACAGTAAGTCAGCTGATTGGTTAGTCTTTAAGTTCTTCTGATTACTCCTTCGGGTACGCAAAGGAAACCTCACATTCTATGAGACATGCACCCGGCGTCTGTTATTACAAGTCTAGTGTGGTAACCGGGGAAGCTACAGACTGAGTCAACCACATGCGAACAACACACGGCTAGGAGAAACATTCGCATAGGCAAGGATTGCAATCCATACTACCGCAGTAGTCAGGTTCTAAGAAGGCAACCTCAACCTCCCTGACTCTCAGTGACTGGAGGCCAAAGGACGCTACAACTCCTGTCAAGACACGTGTCGTAGTAACGACAAGTCACTCAGGGTTGTACCATCCACCCTCTCCCAAGGTGAACCATTTTGTGAATGGGGCGAAGCAGGTTTATCTTTCTTAAGGTTCATGTTCAATCATACCTCACAACAAGGAATCTGCCTCGTGGTCCCCGCAGGGTACGCAAAACGAGGACTTGGCCTGCCCATCCACGTGCTCAGCCTCACACGGCCAACGGAGCACACCGCTCGTGAAAGCAGTCAAAACACCATATTATTTTGTTTTTGTTTAGGGTATATCATACAAGAGTCCACACAACACAAGGGCCATTGCCCGAAGACTCCAACTGAGCCCATGACAAATCATTTCAATATTCATACCCTATGGTGTTCAATTTTCTCTCTTTTCATTACACAAAGTAAGTGCACCTAATGCGCTCACCAATGTCCCAGCGATGTACCTCCTCAGGGTACGTACTACTCACAACTGTGTTAAGATGTGCCAATTGCCAAGTGTAAGAGTATCACAATTTCTATCTTTTGCACAAGTATAACCACAGAGGCATTACATGATATTAAACTGCACTATATTACATACTTCAGTGTTAAGATTGCATTTATCAACATTTTTATACTTAAGGGTTTGAAATTGAATTTAACCAATCATCCTGTCTAATGGGAATAACATTGGTTTCCCCAAGGTGGATCGCTGCTCTTGCAGGGGAGATGCAATTGCGACCCAAAAGACCATTACACGTGGTTCAACACACTTAGGTGTTTGAAGCGAATCTTGGATATCCCGTCTTATGGGAACAACATTAGCTATCTCCACGGTATGGGGTGTCACGCCTGCGGACTCGAAGCAAGGATATTTCAACTAAACTTGTAATTCCATGGAGCTTCCAGATATGTGGATTTGCAATGGTGTTCGTCTGTATTCTTTAACTAGGCCATTGCACGTAAATCAAGGCATAAGGATCTTCCTTACGCAACATGACACACTTACGTGTCAAAGATGCTATTGAAGTAACCCATATAATGGGGATTACATTGGCATATATATATATATATATGTATATATATATATATGTATATATATATATACACATATATATATATATATACATATACATATCGAATTCACTAAAACCCGAGGCATGAATACTTATGTCTGTTATCGTCGCAAAATTTTTCCCGTCTTCCCTTCCTTGCGGAAGAGAGGGGGAAATGGTTTCGCGATTCAAACTTGACCGGATTTTGGAAATTGTTTTGAAATACTCGCCTCCGTTTTGAAAATGGCGGGAAAATCCATGGGATGGGGCTCGACCTGTCGGTACGAGGTTCGACCGTTCCTGTCGCCTTTAACAGGGGTAATCGAACCAAGGACCAAAATTGTGCTTAACTTAGTAAAATCATTGAAATCGTGTTCTATCCTAAATGCACAGAGAATTCAGGCATGTGCTATGAGATTTTTGGAAAATGTAACATTGAAAAGTATAATGTATGCTTAGAAAACATTTGAAGTTGAAAAGTATTTCTCAGGAAAAGATAGAAATCAATTTCTCAGGAAAACTCAGATGAAGAAGGTTTGAAATCTCGAGAAAGTTTATAAAGAGTTGGAAAATCTTGAAGAAGTGAGAATCTCGAGAAAATCTTGAGAAAGTTTATCAGCTTTGAAAAATCATGAAGAAATGGAAATCTCAGGAAAATTCTAAGAAAGTTTAGAAAGACTTAGAAAACCATGAAAAAAATAAGAATCTCAGGAAAATGAAGGAATTCTTGAGAAAAGATAATCATTTGAAAAGAAAAACACTTATCAAGAAAACTTGGATTTTGAGAATTTTCTTAGGAAAATGATAGAAAATTTTGTAGGGAGACTCATTGGAGAAGGAAATTTAGAACTTAGGAAATTGAAATCCTGAGAATTTTATCTTTGAAATATCTGAAAATTAGTTTTTTTATTCTTAAGAAAGATGAAAATTCCTTTTGCAAATGGATCTTAAGAAAATAACTTTTTAAGGAAAATCACAAGAAAACTTTGATTTGGAAAATCCAACTTCGAATATCATCATAGTTTCTTGAGAAATCGACTCCATGAAATGAAAATCTTTTGAGAAAATCATGAGAAAAACGAATGATGCAGATGGTTTGAATGAATGAATGCACTTTTGAAAATATTTCTGAAAAATTTGTTGGAAAAATGTGGATTAATCCAAAGTAAATCCTTCACATATTCTGACTGTGTCCATGAATATATTCAGGATTTATTTGAATTAATTCACAATATTTTGAAAACATTGGAAATATGAGGTGCATTTTCAAGATAGCCTAAGAATGTAGGCTCAATGTGATTGGCAGAAAGATGATGGATCTGGGTCTCGTCCATATTCCGACTAGGGCCGTAAATATGGACTCCACCGAGTTCATCAACTCTCTAAGAGTTGGTGCACGTGCCATTCGTGTTCATCCACGGTGAATTTAGAAAACTGAGATATATGCATCATAGAATCAAGATATCGCCGAAATCAAACTATATGAGATGCGGCCTAATCTAAGCAGTAAAAGTAAATCTTATTCCAAGGTTTACATTGGATTGTTACATTGCATAACATAAAGTAAAAAAAAAAAAAAAATGAAATGGAGCCAAGGAATCAGCATCTTCTATATTTTCCTGCAAAATGAGAGTTAGTACAAGATAACCAAAAAAAATGGGTGTATATATACATATTATATACAACAAAGAGATGTATTACTAAAATTGATGCTAAATGATATGTATCAATGGACATGTATTTACATGAGAAATTAGATACATGGATGGTCATATATGGAAGTAAATGTACAATGAAAGGATATATGGATATATATATAAGTATATGCATATATTTATATATGTATGTTCATAACATATATCTATATATATATACATATATATGTATACATATAGGTAGATATACAATATATATACATATATATATATATACATATAATGAGAAACATATACATATAAAAAAGAAATATATACATACTAATGGAAATTACATATAATGGGTAAAGTCAAAAAATACAGGTATATACTATTTCTGTAGGAGATTTTACACAGTCATATTTCCCAAATTACAACATATTTTTCAACAAATTCGGGTATGGAGCTTCCCTATATATCAACAATGAAGCATGCAAAAGATGGTTTATAGATCATGAATGGATATAAAAATATCCATCCATGAACATGACCGATTATCAAGACTGGGTACCTGCAGAAGAAGGGAATGGCTCATTACATCCTATAGTTTATCAAGAGGGTCAATCAATTTCCCCTGTAACCATCTTAATATCAGTCATTCAGTTAAATTGATATAAACTAATGACTTATAGTAACTAAAGACAAAATAGTAATATGGGTAGTATTTAAAATAGATATACAAGATATTGGATAAGCAATGGAATCAATATAGATGATCAAAATAAAGGCATGAAATACAAACATATGGTATAAGTGACTAAATTTCAGAAGTCATGGGGCCGAAGGGTAAGTTTATATTTGAATTTTCCAAACAGCTTAGCCTAACCGACCATTAGATGGGGAGCAGAAATTCGAGTTTGTCTTATTACAGAAAATAAATTTCTGGAGTAGACAATCATGTTTATGGCAGAAAATGGAGTTTGTTATATTGCAGAAAATCATTTTCTGTTGTAGAAAACAGGTTTTATGACAGCAAATGGAGTTTGTTCTATTACAGAGAATCATTTTCTGTGGTAGAAAACAGGTTTTATGGCAGCAAATGGAGTTTGTTCTATTGCAGAAAATCATTTTCTGTGGTAGAAAACAGGTTTTATGACAGCAAATGGAGTTTGTTCTATTACAGAGAATCATTTTCTGTGGTAGAAAACAGGTTTTATGGCAGCAAATGGAGTTTGTTCTATTGCAGAAAATCATTTCATGTTGTAGAAAATAGGTTTTATGACAGCAAATTGAGTTTGTTCTATTGCAGAGAATCATTTTCTGTGGTAGAAAACAGGTTATATGGCAGCAAATGGAGTTTGTTCTATTGCAGAAAATCATTTTCTGTTGTAGAAAACAGGTTTTATGAAAATGATTTTCATTGAATTTCAAAGCCTAATGAAATGTACAAAAGGTAGTGGATTTGGTATATAAATGATAGATGATATTGCGATACACCATGATGGGAGAATGGACTGTGTGATAAAATGAACCATGTGTAGGAGAAAAAAAAAATATATGCAGGCGTGCATGAACATACGATGACAGTTATGTTACAAACGTTATACATGGATGACATTAAATTAGCATAATGTGCGTGAGCATGATGCTAAATAAAAGACCAGGATGCATATTGATAAGTGAAACCCAACAAACATACTATATGGAGATAATTTAAATCTGGAATTTAATGATTCAGAATAGCACATTAGAGATTAATTCTACAGTGTGCATGAGATGCCGGTGATCTGAAAGGGAGAGGAGAATACAGGAATGAATTAAAATGAATACAGGGGAATGAAAAAGAGTTTGTGCTCCTAAAAAAAAATCACGTTACAAGGTCACTTGTGACAAAATAAAAAAAATAACTATGTTAAACAGGATCTGGCGATTTCCTCTGCAACCAACCTTGGTTCAATAGAAATTAACAAGGGCGTTTCCTTCGATGGTGGGTCAGTCCACGAAAGAGGAAAGGAGAACCACGCACTCCTTGGTTGTGCCTTGAAAGCTCTGCTTAATCAGCAATAAAGGGACCAGGAAACGTTGGATCTCTGCTGGCTGAAGGATGAAGGAAGGATGGGGAGCAACTTGCGTCTTATGCTGGATCTAGTATATCCCTTGTGGCTGGGCTGAAAGAGGGCTGGGCAGCAGCCGCTGGACCTCCTGTTGTGGCTGAAAGAGATGCAGACGTTGGCTGAAGAAGATGAAGACTTGGTGGTGACGACCTGTGGCTGAAGATGGGCTGAAGGAAAAAAAAAACCAAAACCTGCTGCTTCTTCTGCTGCTGGAAAGAAATCTCCTGCGAAAACCCAAGAAGACAAGAAAATCACGATTTTTCCCCCCTTCTCCATCGATCAATGGCTGGGTCTTTTTAAAGACATTCAGCCTCTTTCCAAAAACGAAAAAAAACGCAGCTTCTTTTCCTCCAGTTTCCGTTACACCTTCTCTCTTTTTGAAAATTTCGGCAATGTGAAACCGATGCCTCATTAAGTTTGAAAGATTTACTGTTTAAAAGAGGACGGTTTCATTATTTTCAAAAGTTTTCGGTTGTTTTACCTAAGGTTTAGGTAAAATGAACTTTTTTAAGGAAAGTTCAGCTGTGGCGCCGTTTTGGGGCTCTTTCTTTTAAAAAAAACGAATAGTAAATAAAAAGAAGAAAAAAATAAAAAATAAAAAATAAAAAGAATAAAATTAAATGGGAGATGCCACCTCAGCCAATTTTTTTAAAATTCTTTTTGAAAATAAAGTTTTATTTTGTTTTGCAAATCTTTTATTTTCAAGTGGGGTGCCACATGTGTGTGGGCCCACTAACTAAAAAAAAAATATAATAATAATAAATAATAATAAAAAAAAATAACATTAAGAAGAATTTGTAAATGGGTTCGATCTTTGGGTGGGTCCCGTTTAAAAATAAGAAATTTACCTGAGGATCTGAGTATGATGCTAGTTCAAAGGCGGGTCCCGCTCCATTTATTTGAAAATACGAGATAAAACATTATTTGTTTTTCAAGAATTTGGAAAAATTGGGTCTTCGGGGCAAAAATATGGATAAATGTAAAAAAATATTTGTAAAGAGATATAAAAATCTTTTGCAAAAAGTTTTGAGATAAAATCTTTAAAATCAATATCCAAATATCCAGATTGTTTTTCTTGAGAAAAAATTTTGTAATTCAAAGTCCTGGGGGTAAAATGGGAATGATTGGCAATTTTGAAATACCAGGTTTTTAAAAATCAATTTTGAAAAAGTTTAAAAATCAAATCTGGATTGACAATTTTGAAAATCAGGAGTTCTAGATCTCAGAATGACATGCTATGCAGTAAAATGATGCAAAGTGTTCATGCAATGCGATGCAAAGACATGTTTCAATGAAATGTCCCTCTGAGCTTAGACTTGGAAATTCTAACTTTTTGTCCAGAAAGAGGATTTTGAAATTTGGCAATTGGAAGATGTCTCTGAACCTAAATATAGAAATTTTGAGGCTCAAGAGTGAAATTTAGAACTTTCTGCAAGGTCTAAACTCAGAAAATTACCATTTTGCCCTTCATTGATTCCGAAGAATGGAAATGTGCTGATTGAGGGCGATGTCAAGAAGGTGAGTGAAAATTTGGGGTGTTTACAGATTCCCCTCTTTGCTACTAAGCCGGCTTATGGTCGAGCTTAGTGGCAAAGAAAACACACCAAATTTGGGCTATATAAAAATGCCCCAGTTAGAAGGATCTGACTGAGTATGAAGAAAATTAGCCCGAGGAAGATGGTAGATATGAAATGGAGAAATGAAGAGGAAAGACTCACTCTGTGAGAGTGAAATTCAGGTTTATGCCCTTAACCTGGATGGGACAGGAAATGCTCCGTATGGAACGAAGCTCAGGCTTTGACCCTTAACCTGATCGGGCAGAAAATGGAATACCTCATTGAAGGAGGCTCAGGTTTATACCCTTATCCTGATCGGGCGGAAAATGGAATACCTCATTAAAGGAGGCTCAAGTTTGTACCCTTATCCTGATTGGGCGGAAAATGAATTGGTATGATGGAACCTTCGGATTTTGCACAATAAATCCAACAGGGGTTTTGCAAAAGGAAGGAAAATGGGGCCCCTAAAGCTTGAAAAGGGGTTGATCTTGGACGTCTCATTGCTGAGACTAAAATCAGCTTTTGAAATTGCCTCTTGCGGGAAATGATTGTTGGTTCGACCTCGAACCGAAATGGGACTGTCTATGGTGGGACAGTGGGGACACAGAGAAGTGTGCAAATCTGAGAGTTTATGCTCTCAAAGAAGGGAAGGAATCAAGTCCTTAAGAGGGATGTAAAATTGGTGTCAGGATGTATCAAGGACGGATATCAAGCTCTCACTTCATGTCAGGATAACTAGAAAATATTGTCAAAATATTGAGAATTCTGTTGTTGATTCAAAGTTTTTTGAAGATGTTGCACATTATTGCAAAGATATTTCTTACTTTCTACCCAAAGCATTACCTCCAAACAAGGTTCACTTCGTAGAATCAAGACTTGAAATCCAAATTGCTTGCAATTGGCCTTCTTTAAGGAAGCTATCAATTTCCTTGATATGAACAGGAAAGAGAATTTGATATTATGAAAGCAGTTGATGAAAGGATATTGATAATAGAATTTCACAAATTTAAAAAAATTCTTGGTAGATTTGGCAGTTTGATATCCTGGGAGCTTCTCTCATGATAATCTTGCTGCACTCTTTTGGCTCTTTTGGGGTTTCTCTACAGTCTTCTTCATTTTGGAGATGTTCTGACTTTTTCTCTCTTTCTTTTTCCTCTCTTGCTCTCTTTTGGGAAGGTACGTCACAAGCTCCTTCAACTTGGAGATGTTTCGATCCTTCTTAGACGATGGGTTTGGAGATCTTTGGATGATAGCTGAAATTAAATATCTTTTAGGGATTGTCGAGAGGTTCATCGCATCTGCCTTCATCTCGACAGTGCTTTGGACTTTCCCTGGAAGGATCCGTCACAAACTCCGTCATCTTGGAGATGTTTCAAATCTTCTTTGGCCCCGGGGGTCTACTCGCTTAGTTCGCCTTCATCTTGACGACAAGTGAGAGATCCCTTTTGCGGATGTTTAATGGCAGCTTAGGTGATTTTGAGGAGACAGGGTTTTGATGAATGCTTTTTTTTCCTAGCGCTCAGGATATTTTCACTGCCTCGTCTTTGCAAGAGTAGCCTTTAAAGATGTTCCATTGACTGCGATCAATATCGATCATCTACGGCTTTTCAATAACATTGAATCTTCTTTTCTGGCCATATCGAGGATTTATCCTTCATCCTTTTAGTTGGCCAATAGAAAGAATTTGAATTCTGAATCTCTTTTCACAAAAGCTTCACTCTTTTGGAAGTAATGTTAAAGGTAAATAGAGATTTGTGCAATAAAGATTCTGAAATCAACAAATAATTTGACAAATTGACAAAATTTTCTTGAAATCTTGGTGAAAGAGAGCATTTGAGGTTCGGCTCAACACATCCATGACGAAAATTCTCCTCTCTTTTTTCCCAAAAAGTGAGACTCAGGCTTAGCCCTTACCTGAATGGGAAATGGGAAATACTCCTCTCTTCCCTGAAGAGGAGGTGTTTGCAAAATGAACTTTCGAAGAGAAATTTAGCATTCGTCAAAGCTTCCTAATATTAGGCTTCTCTTATGGAAAGGGGCCGATAATAGTGAGGTCAGAAAATTTGAGTCATAAAAGGAACGAGTCCATCACACTCTCCCTGACAAGAGGGTCCTTCATGACGGAAATGGCCTAGTATGAAATTGGGAGGTTACAAGAAAAGCGAGTCTCCGTCGAGCCTCTCCCTTTAAAAGGGTTCCTTGGGTGAAATTGGGAATTGTTTTGCAAACGGTTCACAAAGACACGAGTCCCTTCAAAACTCTCCCTGAAAAGGGGCTAAGTGAACAAATTGGATAGCATGCAAAAGAACGAGCTCCCTCGAACTCTCCCTAAACGGGTCTCTCGTAAGAGAAAATGATTGAAATTGGATATTGAAATTGATTGATGCAAAGGTCGAAATTGGAAATTGGAAAATTGATTGTTTGGAAATTGGATGACCCAGAGGTCAAAATTGGATAATTGAATGATCTAACGGTCGAAATTGGGAATTGATAGACCAAAAGGTCGAAATTGTGTGACCCGAAGGTCGGAATTGAGAATTGAGTGACCCAAAGATCGAAAATTAGAAATTAAATGACCTGGAGGTCAAAATTGAGAATTGAGAATTGAGAATTGAGAATTGAGAATTGGAATTGAAATTGAAATTGAAATTGGGTGACACAGGGGTCAGAATTGGAGAATTACATGATCCAAAGATTGAAATTGGAAATTAGTGGGCAAAATATCAAATTTGAGCAATTGACAGACCTTGAGGATCGAAATGACTTGTATGAAGAAAGGAGAATGATGAATTAGAGTCAGAGCTCAAATAAAATATAGAGATCACGAGTCGGAACCCAGATCAACAAAAGAAAATGAAGTGCTTGAATTAGATTTTGGATAAGACAAAGAGATCTCGAGTCGGAACTCGAATCAACAGAGAAAATGAAGAGCTCGAATCTGAGCTCGAATAAAATAGAGAGATCTCGAATCGGAACCCGGATCAACAAATGAAAATGATGTGAAATAAAACCCGAGTTGGAACTCATTTTTTCGAAAAGTTTGGGATTTTGAAAATGTACCAGTTTAAACATTGGATTTTGAAACAATACCAGTTCGGGCACTGGGTTTTAGTTCAGTATTGGTGATTACCTTCCAATTTTGAATCATTAGAAATTGTGATGGGACTGTTTATTGAAATCCCAATACTGACTGGATTGTTGTTAATGCAGTTGAATGCAAATGAATATGAATTGATGCACATGAATGCACCAGTGTGTGAAATGAGGAATTTGTTTATCTTGCCTGAATACATAACAAAATTTTAAAATGCCCTAGTGTAACTGGGAAAGAAAGTTGGATCATTATTTGAAGGAAACGGGAAGATTATAAGAGGAGACTAAATGTTTCAAGTGTCGAGCATTAATGAGATTTGACAATTCTACCCCATCGGCATTGATGAGCAGATATGAGTTGCGGGGTAATGCTTCTTTGACAACATATGGGCCTTCCCAATTTGGTGACCATTTGCCGCCTGGACGATGCTTGAGATAAGCTGTGGATCGAAGTACTAAATCATTGACTTTGAATCTTCTTTCGATGACAGACTTCGCATATTGCCTGGCTACTCTCTGGCGATAAGATTGAGCATGTTCTGCTGCTTTTAGCCTTCTCTCATCGAGCAAGTCTAATTGTACCAGTCGGTGCTGCTGGTATTGATCAAGAGGTAATTGCAGAAGGGATGCGAATTTCAAAGCGGGCTTCTGAACATGTAGCGGCAACACTACTTCTGTTCTATAGACCAGTTCTGATGGAGTAGCATTCGTTGGAGTGCGAATAGTGGTCCGGTAGGCCCATAGTGCATCGTGGATCTTCTCATGCCAGTCACGGCCTGTTTCCACAGTTCGCTCCAAGATATAGATTAAAATCTTGTTGGTGGCCTCTGCCTGACCATTTCCTTGAGGATAATATGGGGCAGAGAAATGATGATAAGTCTTGAACTTTGAGCATAATGTCTTCATTCTTTCATTTTTGAAATGACTGCCATTATCTGACACGATGTCATGCGGGATGCCGAAACGGCAAAGGATACTCTTGTGAATGAAAGAGACCACGTGTCGGCCTTCAACTGTGCGAAGAGTGATGGCTTCTACCCACTTGGTGAAATATTCTGTTGCGGCAAGGAAGTATTTGTGGCCATTTGAAGTTGAAGGAGTGATGAGACCTACAACATCGAAGGCCCACATGGAGAACGGCCATGGAGAGACAACAGATTGCAAATAAGTTGCCGGAGCATGAATAGAAGGTGCGTGTATCTGTCATTGCACACACTTCTTCACATAATGATAACAATCTTGTTGCATAGTCTTCCAGTAGTAACTTGCTCTGATGATTTGCTTGACAAGGGTTTGGTAGCCGACGTGGCCAACACAAATGCCTTCGTGTGCTTCTCGCACGACTTCTTTGGCTTCTTCTTCATCTAAACATCTGGAATACTCTTAGCTGAATCCACGACGATAGAGGACATTGGCCAAAATGAAATATCGAGTGGACATACGCTGGATTGCTCGCTGCTCTTTCTTTGAGAGTTCTGGAGGAAAATCGTCGGTTTCTATGAAAGTTTTGATGTTTTAATACCTTTCTTCCTTTGCTCAGCCTGGTTTACTTGTTCCGCTGGAAGGAAAGCAGGTTGGTCAAGTCTGCCAATTTCAAAAGAGCGACAAGATTCTCCATTTCTGAATGCCATAATGGAGCCTAAACTGGCTAGACTATCGGCCACTTGATTAAAATCTCTCTTGATGTGGAATAACTGAAATTCTTCAAACTTGCTGACAAGAGCTGAAACAATTTTCTGATAGGGGAATAACTTCTGATCTTTCACTTGCCATTCGGCTCGAACTTGATTGACGACGAGTAATGAGTCACCGTAAGCGTGCACTCTCTTGACATTGAAGTCTAGTAGAATTTTTAGACCTTGAATCAGGGTTTCATACTCAGCCATATTATGAGTACATTGAAAATCTAACTTGAGAGAAAATGGAATCATTTCTTTCTCTGGAGTGATTAATAAGATCCCAATGCCTATTCCAGCCATGTTCTTAGAACCATCGAAAAATAAATTCCAGACTGGAAATTGCTGGATATTGCAAATTTGCTCATCAGGGAAGTCATCTTCGGCTTTTACCTCTTCTGCTAGAGGAAAATCTGCCAATTGATCTGCAATTGCTTGGCCTTCGATTGATTGTTGCGAGACATATTCTAAGTCATACTGCATCAATAAGACTTGCCATTTGGCGACTCGTCCGCTGAGAAAAGGTTGCTCCAAGATGTAGTTGAGAGGATTGAGTTTAGACAAGATTTTGACTTCTGATGCTAGCAGGTAGTGTCTTAGCTTCTGACACATCCACACCAGAGCTAGGCAGGTCTTCTCTATTTGGGAATATTTCTTTTCATAGTCTATGAAAGTCTTACTCACATAATAGATGGCATGCTCTATCAGGCTGCCTTCTTTGTATTGTGCCAAGAATCTGTCGCATGCAACTTGATTGACTGAGATGTATAACAAAAGAGGCTTTTCCAATTCTGGCGGCTTCAAGATTGGAGGATTGAGAAGATACTTCTTGATTTTATCGAACGATTGCTGACACTCTGGTCCCCATTCGAACTTAACTCCTTTTCTGAGCAAGTGGTTGAAAGGTTCACATCTCATCGCCAAGTTGGAAATAAATCGTCGGAGTGATTGCATGTGTCCCTGAAGGCTACACAACTCTTTGAGATTTTTCGGGGGTGGCATATCAATGATAGCCTTGGCTTTGGCCGGGTCAACTTCAATTCCCTTTTTGCTGACCAGAAAACCCAACAGTTTGCCTGATTCGACTCCAAAGACACATTTTTGCGGGTTAAGCCTTAACTTGTAAAGAATGAGTCTCTTAAAGACTTGATCAAGCGCTTCGAGGTGATCTTCTCCCTCTTTAGATTTCACGAAGATATCATCAACATACGCATCCATGATTTTGCGCATCTGATCGTGAAAGATAACGGTCATTGCCCATTGATATGTTGCTCCAGCATTCTTGAGCCCAAAAGGCATAACTGTATAGCAAAAAGTGCCCCAAGGCGTAGTAAAGGAAGTTTTAGATTGGTCGCGCGCGGCCAACTTAATCTGGTTGTAGCCAAAATATCCATCCATGAAGGAGAACATGGCATGTTGATGTCTTCTTTTAAATCGTTGTAATTTTGAAAAGATTTTTTATATGAAAAACATGTGAAAACCAGACATCAAATAATAAAAACCGGTTCTCACTAGTGGATGAGACCGGGTCGAACTTAGGGAACGGGAATATATCGTATTCAAGTACACAAATCTAAACTAATCTTTATTGCCGAATTATTTGAAATATAAAATGTTCAAGAAAAGTAAAACAACTAACTATTACAGCAAATGAATACCCTTCGCAGAGGGCGTAAAGTGCAATATTTACAAACCCAATTAAAATTCTAAGTCTAAATTGAAAAGTAAAAATCTTCTATCTTCGTACTTCGTGTCACGTAGTCTCGTCTGCTCCAATCTCGTGCAATCCTGCACAAGTCAAACGAAACACAAGCAGTACCAGAGAAAGAAGAAATAGAATATACTAAAATATACTACTAATCGCTAAGAATACGAAAGAAATCATTAAAGAAATCTAAATGACAATTTTAAATGCAAATGATATATTTTTTTATTTTTATTGAGTCTAGCTAACTACTTGCAACTATTTTTAATATCAAAGAATCAATCAATCAACTAAGTAGCCTAATATCAAAATACTAAGTAATCTAAGTACTAAGTAATATCTTAAAAAAATCAGCTTAATCCTTATCATCAGATAATTCGATATCTCAAACTGAATCCAGATATCCAATTAAGTCGGTCCAGCATCATATCATTCTTGCCGGAAAAACAAATAGCAAAGTGATAATTCTGATAGACTGAAATTTTATTCAAAGTTCAACTATTTGATAAAATCAGAAATCAAAGTCAATCAGCTTTGGAAAACAGTAATCAGATTCAAAAATCGGTAATTTCCCCCTTCATATGATATTCAGACATCCGATCAAATTTTAAAACAAAACATTTACTGTTATTTCCAACAGAAGTAATGTTTACCGGAAGATGTAGTGAACAGTAGCCACCAGAAAAATGTAATTATTTCCGATTCTCAATCGTGAATGAGGAATATCAATATCATTGAATCAGTTTATTTTCACTCAGAAAAATCATTCACCAAAAGAAAAATGCATCGACCAGCAATGGACACAGCATCATATACGTTTACTTTCAGATGATAAAATTTGAAATCCACCGGAATGAATCTGCCGGATAGATATTACGGCAGATCAAGATTTATTTTATCGTGGAATTTCCGGTATCTTACAGATGATCTGGATCCAGATAATCTCAGATGAACCAAAAACAGAACAATTAATTGATCCAGATCCAGATAATCTGGATCATTTATACTTGCGATGCTGTATGAAATCCGGAGATAGATTCAGATCAGAGTAAACCCAACGCATGGTTCCATTGCTATGATGATGCACATTTTTTCTGTTTTTTTTTTCTTTTTACGTTTTCGCTTTTTTTTGTTTTAGTTTTTCACAGGAAATCAATATCAATTGAATATAAAGAAACAAATGAAGAAAATCTGAAGATGAAAGAAGAATAAGAATGAAGATCAGAGGAAGAAAAAGAAGAATTGATCGGATGAAGAAGAAGAAGTGAAAAAGAAGAGGAGGAAGAAGAAGAAGATGAAGAAGAAGTAGAAGAAGAAGAAGAAGAAGAAGAACTGAACTTACCGTGAATCACACCTGGAAGGGTTAGAAAAGAATGGCCTCCACCATCCACACCGTCGCCGGATTGAGTAGCCACCTCCACCGGAAAGAGAAGAGAGAAGTAGGGAGAAGGAGAAGAAGGAGGTAAGAAGTGGTGGAGGGAAAAGAGGGGAAACGGGGGAAGCTTTGGCGTGAATGAGTGAAGACGCCTTATTTTTTCTGTTTTGGGGGTTTTAAAAACAAGCAAACCGGTTTTGAACCGGTTTGCTATTTGTTTTAACAAAATCCAAACCGGTTTCACCGGATTATTTTCTTTATTTTGAAATGCAAACCGGTTAAACCGGTTTGTGATATATTTTTTTGAATTTTTTTCAAGAAATCAAACCGTGTAAAACGGTTTGTTATTTTATATTTTTTTTTCAGTTTTTTTTTTAAATTCAAAAACTATGTAATCCTAGTTTATTCTAAAGTTTTCGAAAATTAAAATCAAAACTTATAAAGAAACTAAAAAAAAACTATTCTAACTATTTATTTCTATTTAATTTTTTTCTTTTCTAAAAAAAACAAACATTTAAAATGATTTTATTAACAATATAAAACTATTTTCTCTATTCTTTATTTTTTTATTTTATTTTTACTTGAAAACTAAAACTAAACTACTATGACTATAACAAAAACTAAAATATGCATACAAATGTAAAATAAAACTATTTTTCATGCATTTTCTATTTTTAAATCATTTTAGCACATTTACTCGAGAACTAACATAAAATTGAGTTTTTGAAACATTTTCTCATGAAATCATGCATATTTTTATATAAAATATTCCTAAAATATATGCATGATCACATGTCTTGCTGTGCTGTCAATCAGAAGATCAATGCTTGGCAGTGGATAGTCATCCTTCGGAGTTGCCTTGTTGAGGTCTCTGAAGTCTATGCAAATCCTGACTTTGCCACTTTTCTTTGGGACAACGACGATATTGGCTAACCAATCTGGATAGTCAATAGGTCGGATAAATCCTACTTTGAGCAGATCTTCAAGTCCTTCTTTGACTTGTTGCTCTATTCTGGGATCCATTTTTCTCAGCTTTTGCTTAACTGGCTTTACATCTGGCTTCAAAACGAGTCGATGTTCGACCAATTTGGGATCTAAGCCCGGCATATCTTCATATGTCCATGCAAAAACTTCTTCATGTTGTTTGAGAAAATTGGTGAGCCTTTCTTTCTCTTCCGGACTTAGACTGGTGCCAATCTTGAGAATCTTGGGATCTTCCTCTGAGCCGATATTGACATCTTCAGTAGGATCTTGTACTAGAGCAGATGGTTCATATTGCTTCTGAACTGAGGCGAACTCTGGTAATTCCTGAAGAGACGGATCAAATTCTGCATAATCATCTAACTGCTTTGCAACCTTGTCATCTCCTGTGCTTGCTTTGACTCGGTGAATTGCTGCCGATTTCTGGAAAGCCTTTGGATTGATAACGAGTTTCTTGATTGTTCGGGAAGACATTTCTGAAATTTTGGATAAGAAATTGGATTCAGAAAAAAATCGTCCATCATACGACGAACAATCATTTAAAAAGAATTATGCATAAAATGACATTTGAGTTATATAATGAGGAGATAGAGAAGGAAGATAGATGGCATCCAGATAGACAAAGAAACTTGACATTTTATTGATTTCAATTGATAAAAGACATTGAGACATTTATTTTGAAAGGAATAGAAAGGAAATGCAACAACGATTCTCAATGTGCCCCTCTAACAAAAACAGTCTTCTTTGGTGAGCTCCCGCCGAAAAACCCTAATCCTGCCCTGTGGGGACGATGCTTTTGGATCATTGGCTCGACACGACCATCTTCATTTTTGCCTAGTCCTTTAAAGGGTTGATAACCATGCTTCAGAAGTAAATCAAATCCCTTTCTTACTTTCATGAATTGTCGAAACAATGGATGATCTTTGACAGTGTCGTAGCTGACACGACCTCCAATCTTGAAGAACTTGGGACCTTTCCATCGGGTCATGGCTACAGTGTGCAGGGATAATTCTGATGTTGCCTGGAGTATCTCCTGACTTTCTTTGAGACTGATTTCTTCATTCTCTCTGATGCTAGGAATATCTGCAGTGAATGATGGTCGAGGGATCATAGGCTTATGAGAGCCTTTCTTTCGGGTCCTCTCCGAGCACTGTTGTAATCATTCCACCTTGGGACCATTTTACGCATTGATGCAAGGTGGAAGGCACTGCGTTTGCATTATGAATCCACGTCCTTCCGAGCAACAGATTGTAGGTGGGTGGCACGTTGACCACATGAAAAAGCACTGAATGCACAGAATAGTTAATGAATACTTCCAGGAATATCTTGCCTTTTGCCGTCTGACCATGGTTGTCAAACCCATAGATGGTGATAGGGTCTGGAATGTATTCTTCTTCCTTAGCCTAGTGCCTTTGCGGTCATTTCAGGACATATATTGAGGTTGTTGCCTCCATCTACTAGCACATGGGGTATTGTCATTCCCCTGACCCGAACGACGATGTAAAGAGCATTATTGTGAAAGGAATGAGGCTTTGGAAGGTCCTCATCCGAGAAAGAGATTGGCGCGTTGGTTATGGCCGAATTCACTATTTGTGCCATGTCTTCAGGAGTGGTACTGGGCTTAACTTTGATCTTTCTGAGCAGATCATCCAGTACTTGCTGATGCTTGCAGGAACTCTTGGCCAAATCAAGAATGAAAACATTGGATAGAGCGGTCAGAGGCTTCTGACTTGAATTCTCCGGCTTGGGCTTGATGATTTGATTGAGAAAATCAGGAAGTCCCTTTGACTTGGGGACTGACTTTACAGGTGCTTCAAAAATTTTCATCTTGCCCAATGCTGAGATTAGATCCATCTTCTTAGAATCAGAAGCTGCTTGTCGTAGCACTGACACCTGGTGCTGAACCTGGAGATCTTGTGCAGAACACGGCTTGATGTGCTCATGCGGTAAGAATGGTTGTGCGGACACCACTGTCGTGGTGTGTGAAGGAAAAGGCTGCTTAAGAATGTCCATTTTTTCTTCTTCTTCCCCTTCTACCAATAAATTTTTATCGATAAGATCCTGCACAATGTTCTTGAGAACGAAACAGTTCTCAGTGCTGTGTCCCACTGTTCTGTGGAACTTACAGAATTGATCTTTCCATTTCCCCATAGGCACAGGAGGATCAGCCAGTCTAGGCAACTTGACCATTTCTTTCGACAGCATATACTTGAGCACATCTTCGAGTGATTGGTCGAGAGGAGTGAATTTTCGGTCATAACTCCATCCTTCGTGTTTAACTTTTTCACGCAATTTAGGCCCTTGGTCTTGCTGAGAAGGCTTGCTGAACTGAGGAGCAGGCTTCATTTTCTGATCTCCTTTATTGTTGGAATTGTTTGTGCCATAGCAGTAATCTTTCTTCTGCCCTTTATACTGATTTCGGCTATTGTTGTTGTTGTTGTTGGCAGAGAAGGTGAAGTGAGCTTTCTTCTTCTGCTCACTTTGGGGGTTACTTTTGGAAAAAGTGAAGCCTTCATAGACTCCATTTTCTACGCTCAGCTTGAGCCATTCTGCTCGCTCAGTTAATTCAATGAAAGTCCTGGACGGTGCAGTAGATATTAATCCTCTTAATGGCTGCAAAAAATTGTTGAGGATTAGGGACAGGGCGTGCCTTTCTGAAATGGGATCTCTCATTTTATTACAGGCTGACCTCCACCTGTGAATGAAGTCCCGTGCTTTTTCATTCTCATTCTGCCTCAGACTGCAGAGATGACTTAATGTCGGGAGCACTTCTGTATTGAACAAAAAACGTTCAATAAATAAATTCACCACTTTATCGAACTCCTGGAGCTCGATGGGATTGATATGCTCAGCATACCATTTAGCTGCAACTCCTTCCAAGCTGCGAGGGAAACACAGGAACAGTGCTCTGTTATCTCTCTTGAATCTTGAGCATTTTGCGAAGAAAGTGGCGAGATGGGCTTTCGGATCGCCAGTACCATCGAACTTGATGAATTTTCGGGGAAGGTTTTCGAGATCATCATCCCCTTCAAGGCCGTCATAGAAGTCCTCACTGGTGAAGACTTTCTTGCCCTTGTCACGGGCTTGGAGATCCTTAACAACTCGGGCCATTTCCCTGAATTGCGACTGCAGGGGTTCTTCTGTAACATGATTCTTTGATTTGCGGCTCCTCCTTTGTTCTCGCCCACGTTTCTGAAATGCCGGAGGCACCTCATATTCTTCCTCAGTTTCTTCAGTTGATTCGGATTCATCTGAGATTTCTTCTGGCTGAATCTGCTTCTTGGGAACCTTCTTATTCTTGTGCCCGTGGAACTTTTCTCTGAATTGATTTTTTTCTGCACTAGTCCCAGCTTTTTCGCTCATTATTTTATTCATCATCTTTCGGAACATGGCATACATTTGCGGGTCTATGCCATCATCCTCTTGTTGTTGATCTTGATTCACGGGATGATCCATTTCTCCTTCTGAGGCTGAGGAGTGCTGAGGTGATGTGGTTCTTTTTCCTGACCTTGTTCGAACCATCAAATATTGCGGATGCTCTCTGCAGATCAAAGACCTGATTAGATTATGAAGGAATTGGCTTTTGGAAGAAATATTTATTGAAAATATGGTAGACAATTTGAAGAAGATGTCCCATTACTAGGGACTGAGTCGTCGCTAGAATCACGACAATTGTGTTGTCAATTCTTTTAGCACGAGAAACAAACAACGAAATTATGCCTTGTTACCTAGGCGAGGTCATCAAACCACAATAGAAAAAGAGAGAATTTTATTAAAATGAGAAAACATGATTTTATTGATCTTGACAAAGAGGTGGAGGATAAACAATTTGCCACCATTCACGATATAATCAACAGACACTCTAGGACCAGGAAAGATTTTAAGAGAGACAAAGGAATCCCAGCCGTAGCGGGCAGAATGATATGCCCCGGACCATTGCGCGGAAGTGAGATCAAACTCTGCCATAACTCCTGATAACAATCGGGCTTCGACGTACTGCTGTCTCTGGGAGAACTGCCGGACACATCTCTCTGGTTGGTAGTAAGTGCAGAAGAATGGTCCCAGTAACTTGAACCTCTTGCCATAAGCATAGGTGTATCTGGGAGGAGATAGTTGTCGATCAAAATAGTCCCAGACTACGTAATCTTCTTGAATGTTGTTGATCATAGACCGGTATTGTACCACTGGAAGAAGTTCTTGACCATTATATCTTAAAGAGCTTGCTCGGGCTGGAACATGCTGGAAAAACCAGGATTGAAGTGCGTAGATGCAACCTTCAACTAAGATGGATTCTCCAAGTGAGAATCGGGTCAAACCACGATATAGGAAGGCGAGCGCTGCCATGGCTATGGAGAGACGATTGGTTTGTCGACTTCCCCATCTTCTCATAAGCTGGATTATTCTGATGTCCATGTAGTTTTGTACATCTGGGAAGAGGGATAATCCTATAGTGCATAAAACCATTGTATTCTGAATCCTTTCTTTAGCTGTCCTGGACAGCAAACTGACTTCAACGAAGGTCCCGTACTGACGATACAACTCGAGCAGGTCGACATATTCATTCCCCTCCAACTGGATCAAGGGCCAGAATCGGCGGCCTGTCATACGAGCTAATGAATCTCGGGGGTCCAAACCCTTGACATTGATCAGGAATTGATGTTCTAATGGATCGCTTGGCTGACCAGCTGGCTCTGGCAATCCCATGATCTCTGAAAATTCATCCATTAAAACGGTCATTTCTCCCCACGGGAACCAGAATGTACATGTCCGAGGATTCCATCGCTCCGCCATTGCGTGAATCAAGTTGTCGTTGATGGTCTGCTTCCCAACTGCTGACGCCAATTCTAATCCGCACTCGCTCAAATGGTCCGGGAACATTCGGGAAAAGCTTTTTAGCCAGGAATAATACCACCGGGGAATGAAAGTTCCGGTGCTAAGGGCTCGATGTTCAGGACGACCTTGTCGCACCTCGAAGGAGATGTGACCTTCAGGAAAGATAGGATCGACTTGACTGGATGCCATCGAACTGAAAACAGAGAAAGACTCAAAATGAGACTTAGGGAAATGTGGGAAATTTTTGAAAAAATTTTGCAGGCAGGATATAAAATGCAGCTGGAAATTCGAGATCCAATAGAACGAAAGAAGGAAAAGTCACCTGGAGTTTTGAAAGAAATGAGATATTTGAGAAAATTATCCAGGGTTTGAGAAAATAAAGGGAAAAAGATGAAAAATGAAAATATTTTTGGGAAAATGTAAGGAAATAGAGGTAACATACAAACAATCACATCCTGCACAAACATTCATACACATGTAGCACTCCCTAAAAGGCTGACTCTAGATGCATTATTTTGAAAACAGCTGTAGGACCCTAATCCTAACTCTAGGTTCAGATCATCTTTGTCCAATCCGGTTATGCCGATATACCCAAATCGAAATCCGAGGTACGTGGCATATAATTTCAACTCCGGTTCTAAGGTAAGGTTTTCCAACATCCTTGAGCGCCTACCGATATACTTCGGACTGTGGCCCGCGGTACGTGGTAGGGGGGCGTTAACCCAAATAATTGGCCCAGTTGTGAGGCTCTGTCCCGAACTAGGGTTTTGGAAGAGAGCCCAGCAACGTGAAGACCGGGTAATGATTGGTAATTGAGGTTTGAAAAAAAAATGATCACATGCAAGAAATAGATGGCTCTAAAACCTAAAGAGATAGATTTTTGAAAATCTTTGAAGAAGCATACAATGTTTGCATTCAGATCCTAAATTGAGGAGAGTTGTATTTAGACCTAAGTCTATGTGAGCATGAAAATTTCTCCTCAATCTGGTCCTACCAAACCATGCCTAAGCTACATGCAGTCAATGTCAGCTAGGTCAGAATCTAGGCTCCTAGGCTCACATGATATTGAAAGTAAAAGAGCTGACATTTTGTGAACATAATTTCGATAATTGAATTAAGTCAAGCATAATTTAGATCAGACAAGGACAGGTCCCATCTCGGTCGCCAAACTTGTTATCGTCGCAAAATTTTTCCCGTCTTCCTTTCCTTGCGGAAGAGAGGGGGAAATGGTTTCGCGATTCAAACTTGACCGGATTTTGGAAATTGTTTTGAAATACTCGCCTCCGTTTTGAAAATGGCGGGAAAATCCATGGGATAGGGCTCGACCTGTCGGTACGAGGTTCGACCGTTCCTGCCGCCTTTAACAGGGGTAATCGAACCAAGGACCAAAATTGTGCTTAACTTAGTAAAATCATTGAAATCGTGTTCTATCCTAAATGCACAGAGAATTCAGGCATGTGCAATGAGATTTTTGGAAAATGTAACATTGGAAAGTATAATGTATGCTTAGAAAACATTTGAAGTTGAAAAGTATTTCTCAGGAAAAGATAGTAATCAATTTCTCGGAAAAACTCAGACGAAGAAGGTTTGAAATCTTGAGAAAGTTTATAAAGAGTTGGAAAATCTTGAAGAAGTGAGAATCTCGAGAAAATCTTGAGAAAGTTTATCAGCTTTGAAAAATCATGAAGAAATGGAAATCTCAGGAAAATTCTGAGAAAGTTTAGAAAGACTTAGAAAACCATGAAAAAAATAAGAATCTCAGGAAAATGAAGGAATTCTTGAGAAAAGATGATCATTTGAAAAGAAAAACACTTATCAAGAAAACTTGGATTTTGAGAATTTTCTTAGGAAAATGATAGAAAATTTTGTAGGGAGACTCATTGGAGAAGGAAATTTAGAACTTAGAAAATTGAAATCCTAAGAATTTTATCTTTGAAATATCTGAAAATCAGTTTTTTTATTCTTGAGAAAGATGAAAATTCCTTTTGCAAATGGATCTTAAGAAAATAACTTTTTAAGGAAAATCACAGGAAAACTTTGATTTGGAAAATCCAACTTCGAATATCATCATAGTTTCTTGAGAAATTGACTTCATGAAATGAAAATCTTTTGAGAAAATCATGAGAAAAACGAATGATGCGGATGGTTTGAATGAATGAATGCACTTTTGAAAATATTTCTGAAAAATTTGTTGGAAAAATGTGGATTAATCCAAAGTAAATCCTTCACATATTCTGACTGTGGCCATGAATATATTCAGGATTTATTTGAATTAATTCACAATATTTTGAAAACATTGGAAATATGAGGTGCATTTTCAAGATAGCCTAAGAATGTAGGCTTAATGTGACTGGTAGAAAGATGATGGATCTGGGTCTCGTCCATATTCCGACTAGGGCCGTAAATATGGACTCCACCGAGTTCATCAACTCTCTAAGAGTTGGTGCACGTGCCATTCGTGTTCATCCACGGTGAATTTAGAAAACTGAGATATATGCATCATAGAATCAAGATATCGCCGAAATCAAACTATATGAGATGCGGCCTAATCTAAGCAGTAAAAGTAAATCTTATTCCAAGGTTTACATTGGATTGTTACATTGCATAACATAAAGTAAAAAAAAAAAAAAATGAAATGGAGCCAAGGAATCAACATCTTCTATATTTTCCTGCAAAATGAGAGTTAGTACAAGATAACAAAAAAAAATGGGTGTATATATACATATTATATATAACAAAGAGATGTATTACTAAAATTGATGCTAAATGATATGTATCAATGGAAGTGTATTTACATGAGAAATTAGATACATGGATGCTCATATATGGAAGTAAATGTACAATGAAAGGATATATGGATATATATATAAGTATATGCATATATTTATATATGTATGTTCATAACATATATCTATATATATATATATATATACATATATATGTATACATATAGGTAGATATACAATATATATACATATAGGTAGATATACAATATATATACATATATATATATACATATAATGAGAAACATATACATATAAAAAAGAAATATATACATACTAATGGAAATTACATATAATGGGTAAAGTCAGAAAATACAGGTATATACTATTTCTGTAGGGGATTTTACAGTCATATTTCCCAAATTACAACATATTTTTCAACAAATTCGGGTATGGAGCTTCCCTATATATCAACAATGAAGCATGCAAAAGATGGTTTATAGATCATGAATGGATATAAAAATATCCATCCATGAACATGACCGATTATCAAGACTAGGTACCTACAGAAGAAGGGAATGGCTCATTACATCCTATAGTTTATCAAGAGGGTCAATCAATTTCCCCTGTAACCATCTTAATATCCGTCATTCAGTTAAATTGATATAAACTAATGACTTATAGTAACTAAAGACAAAATAGTAATATGGGTAGTATTTAAAATAGATATACAAGATATTGGATAAGCAATGGAATCAATATAGATGATCAAAATAAAGGCATGAAATACAAATATATGGTGTAAGTGACTAAATTTCAGAAGTCATGGGGCCGAAGGGTAAGTTTATATTTGAATTTTCCAAACAGCTTAGCCTAACCGACCATTAGATGTGGAGCAGAAATTCGAGTTTGTCTTATTGCAGAAAATAAATTTCTGGAGTAGACAATCATGTTTATGGCAGAAAATGGAGTTTGTTATATTGCAGAAAATCATTTTCTGTTGTAGAAAACAGGTTTTATGACAGCAAATGGAGTTTGTTCTATTGCAGAGAATCATTTTCTGTGGTAGAAAACAGGTTTTATGACAGCAAATGGAGTTTGTTCTATTGCAGAGAATCATTTTCTGTGGTAGAAAACAGGTTTTATGGCAGCAAATGGAGTTTGTTCTATTGCAGAAAATCATTTTCTGTTGTAGAAAACAGGTTTTATGACAGCAAATGGAGTTTGTTCTATTTCAGAGAATCATTTTTTGTGGTAGAAAACAGGTTTTATGGCAGCAAATGGAGTTTGTTCTATTGCAGAAAATCATTTTCTGTTGTAGAAAACAGGTTTTATGAAAATGATTTTCATTGAATTTCAAAGCCTAATTAAATGTACAAAAGGTAGTGGATTTGGTATATAAATGATAGATGATATTGCAATACACCATGATGAGAGAATGGACTGTGTGATAAAATGAACCATGTGTACGAGAAAAAAAAAAATATATGCAGGCGTGCATGAACCTATGATAACAGTTATGTTACAAACGTTATACATGGATGACATTAAATTAGCATAATGTGCGTGAGCAGGATGCTAAATAAAAGACCAGGATGCATATGATAAGTGAAACCCAACAGACATACTATATGGAGATAATTTAAATCTGGAATTTCATGATTCAAAATAGCACATTAGAGATTAATTCTACAGTGTGCATGAGATGCCGGTGATCTGAAAGGGAGAGGAGAATACAGGAATGAACTAAAATGAATACAGGGGAATGAAAAAGAGTTTGTGCTCTCCTAAAAAAAATTCATGTTACACGGTCACTTGTGACAAAATAAAAAAAATAACTATGTTAAACAGGATCTGGCGATTTCCTCTGCAACCAACCTTGGTTCAATAGAAATTAACAAGGGCGTTTCCTTCGATGGTGGGTCAGTCCACGAAAGAGGAAAGGAGAACCACGCACTCCTTGGTTGTGCCTTGAAAGCTCTGCTTAATCAGCAATAAAGGGACCTGGAAACGTTTGATCTCTGCTGGCTGAAGGATGAAGGAAGGATGGGGAGCAGCTTGCGTCTTATGCTGGATCTGGTATATCCCTTGCGGCTGGGCTGAAAGAGGGCTGGGCAGCAGCCGCTGGACCTCTTGTTGTGGCTGAAAGAGATGCAGACGTTTGCTGAAGAAGATGAAGACTTGGTGGTGGACGACCTGTGGCTGAAGATGGGCTGAAGGAACAAAAAAACAAAACCTGCTGCTGGAAAGAAATCTCCTGCGAAAACCCAAGAAGACAAGAAAATCACGATTTTTCGCCCCTTCTCCATCGATCAATGGCTGGGTTTTTTTAAAGACATTCATCCTCTTTCCAAAAACGAAAAAAAATGCAGCTTCTTTTCCTCCAGTTTCCGTTACACCTTCTCTCTTTTTGAAAATTTCGGCAATGTGAAACCGATGCCTCATTAAGTTTGAAAGATTTACTGTTTAAAAGAGGACGGTTTCATTATTTTCAAAAGTTTTCGGTTCTTTTACCTAAGGTTTAGGTAAAATGAACTTTTTTAAGGAAAGTTCAGCTGTGCGTTTTGGGGCTCTTTCTTTTAAAAAAAACGAATAGTAAATAAAAAGAAGAAAAAAAAAATAAAAATAAAAAGAATAAAATTAAATGGGAGATGCCACCTCAGCCAATTTTTTTAAAATTCTTTTTGAAAATAAAGTTTTATTTTGTTTTGCAAATCTTTTATTTTCAAGTGGGGTGCCACATGTGTGTGGGCCCACTAACTAAAAAAAAAATATAATAATAATAAATAATAATAAAAATAAATAACATTAAGAAGAATTTGTAAATGGGTTCGATCTTTGGGTGGGTCCCGTTTAAAAATAAGAAATTTACCTGGGGATCTGAGTATGATGCTAGTTCAAAGGCGGGTCCCGCTCCATTTATTTGAAGATACGAGATAAAACATTATTTGTTTTTCAAGAATTTGGAAAAATTGGGTCTTCGGGGCAAAAATATGGATAAATGTAAAAAAATATTTGTAAAGAGATATAAAAATCTTTTGCAAAAAGTTTTGAGATAAAATCTTTAAAATCACTATCCAAATATCCAGATTGTTTTTCTTGAGAAAAAATTTTGTAATTCAAAGTCCTGGGGGTAAAATGGTAAAGATTGGCAATTTTGAAATCCCAGGGTTTTAAAAATCAATTTTGAAAAAGTTTAAAAATCAAATCTGGATTGACAATTTTGAAAATCAGGAGTTCTGGATCTCAGAATGACATGCTATGTAGTAAAATGATGCAAAGTGTTCATGCAATGCGATGCAAAGACATGTTTCAATGAAATGTCCCTCTGAGCTTAGACTTGGAAATTCTAACTTTTTGTCCAGAAAGAGGATTTTGAAATTTGGCAATTGGAAGATGTCTCTGAACCTAAATATAGAAATTTTGAGGCTCAAGAGTGAAATTTAGAACTTTCTGCAAGGTCTAAACTCAGAAAATGACCATTTTGCCCTTCATTGATTCCGGAGAATGGAAATGTGCTGATTGAGGGCGATGTCAAGAAGGTGAGTGAAAATTTGGGGTGTTTACAATGCCAAACCCTAATCAACTAACGAGAGGGTGCTAGATAAGTCAAAGGTCAACCCGAACCCACCATGGTCGGATCACAGCTGGTGCAGACTGGTTTGATAGTGTTAAGGGGTTATCTACCGCAATTAATGGCGTAACGGGCTGCGAGGGTGCAAAAAACGAAGGTCCACACACACTTGCTCTAGCTAAGGGTAGTCTGGTCCTACGGACCAGACGACCGTGCCTACCATCCAGGTCTGGTCCAACTCACAGTTTGGACCTTACCTATCAAAGTGTTCGGTTGGGGCTGGTCCGAACCTCTGTTTTCGTCGCAAAAATTCTTTCTGTCTTCCCTTCCTTGCGGAAGAGAGAGGGAAATGGTTTCGCGATTCAAACTTGACCGGATTTTGGAAATTTTTTTAAATACTCGCCTCCATTTTGAAAATTGCAGGAAAATCCATGGGATGGGGCTCAACCTATCGGTACGAGGTTCGACCGTTCCTGCTGCCTTTAACAGGGGTAATCGAACCAAGGACCAAAATTGTGCTTGAGTTGGTGAAATTACCGAAATCGTGTTCTATCCTAAATGCACAGAGAATTCAGGCATGTGCTATGAGAATTTTGGAAAATGTAAATTGGAAAATATGATGTATGCTTAGAAAACATTTAGAGTTGAAAAGCATTTCTCAGGAAAACTCAGACGAAGAAGGTTTGAAATCTCGATAAAGTTTATAAAGAGTTGGCAAATCTTGAAGAGATGAGAATCTCGAGAAAATCTTGAGAAAGTTTATAAAGACTTAGAAAACCATGAAGAAATGAGAATCTCAGGAAAATTTTGAGAAAACTTAGAAAGACTTGGAAAACCATGAGGAAATAAGAATCTTAGGAAAACTGTAGGAATTCTTGAGAAAATATGAACATTTGAAAAAAGGAAAGCACTTTTTGGGAAAACTCAGACTTTGAGAATTTTCTTAAGAAAAGGATAGAAAATTTATAGGAAAGATTCATTGGAGAAGGAAATTTAGAACTTAGGAAATTTAAATATTGAGGATCTTGTCTTTGAAATGTCTGAAAATCAACTTTGATTCTTGAGAAAGATGAGAAATTCCTTTTGAAAAGAATCTTAAGAAAATAACATTTCCAAGGAAAATCATAGGAAAACTTTGATTTGGAAAATCCAACTCCGAATATCATCATAGTTTCTTGAGAAAATCGATTCCATGAAGTGAAAATCTTTTGAGAAAATCATGAGAAAAATGAATGATGCAGATGATTTGAATGAATGAATGCACTTTGAAAAACTTTCTGAAAAATTTGTTGGAAAAATGTGGATTAAGCCAAAGTAAATCCTTCGCATATTCTGACTGTGGCCATGAATATATTCAGAATTTATTTAAGTTATTTCACAATATTTTGAAAACATTGGAAATATGAGGTGCATTTTCAAGATAGCCTAAGAGTGTAGGCTCAATGTGACTGGTAGAGAGATGATGGATCTGGGTCTCGTCCATATTCCGACTAGGGCCGTAAATATGGACTCCACTGAGTTCATCAACTCTCTAAGAGTCGGTGCATGTGCCATTCGTGTTCATCCACGGTGAATTTTGAAAATTGAGATATATGCATCATAGAATCAGGATATTACTGAAATCAAACTATATGAGAGGCGGCCTAATCTAAGCAGTAAAAGTAAATCTTATTCCAAGGTTGATTATTACATTTCTGACGTGAGTCAAAATAAATGAAATAGAAATACATAATGAAAAAGAATCAGCCTCCTCCAGACTTTCCTGCAAAATTGAGAATTAGTACAAGATAACCAAGAAAATGGGTATATATACTATATACAACGAAGATATATATGTAGACATAGAAATATTTGAATTTATGATAAATGATATATGGTAATGAAGATATATTCACAAAAAGTAAAAGAAAAGAAAAAATATATGTGATAACCAATGCACATGAAGGGATATACATATATATAAGTATATATATACATATATATATACATATATAAATACATATATATATATATATACGTATATACAAATACATATAGGTAGATATACAATAGATATACATATATATATAGATATATATATACATCTAATGAGAAAATATGTACATACTAATGGAAATTATATATAATGGGTAAAACCAGAAATTACAGGTATATACAGTTTCTGTAGGGGATTTTACACAGTCATATTTCCCAAATTACAACATATTTCTCAACAAATTCGAGTATGGAGCTTCCCTATATATCAACAATGAAGCATGCAAAAGATGGTTTATAAATCATAAATGGATATAAAAATATCCATCCATGAACATGACCAATCATCAAGACTGGGTACCTGCAGAAGAAGGGAATGGCTCATTACATCCTACAATTTATCAAGAAGGTCAATCAATTTCCCCTGTAACCATCTTAATCTCAGTCATTCAGTTAAATTGATATAAACTAATGACTTATAGTAACTAAAGACAAAATAATAATATGGGGTAGTATTTAAAATAGATATACAAGATATTGGATAAGCAATGGAATCAATATAGATGATCAAAATAAAGGCATGGAAACACAAACATATGGTGTAAGTGACTCAATTTCAGAAGTCATGGGGTCGAAGGGTAAGTTTATATTTGAATTTTTTGTTTTTTTTTAACAGCTTAGCCTAACCGACCATTAGATGGGGAGCAGAAATTTGAGTTTGTCTTATTGCAGAAAATAAATTTCTGGAGTAGACAATCATGTTTATTGCAGAAAATGGAGTTTGTTATTTTGCAGAAAATCATTTTTTGTTGTAAAAAAAAAAACAGGTTTTATGACAGCAAATGGAGTTTGTTCTATTGCAGAAAATCATTTTTTGTTGTTGTAAAAAAAACAGGTTTTATGACAGCAAATGGAGTTTGTTCTATTGCAGAAAATCATTTTCTGTTGTAGAAAACAGGTTTTATGACAATGATTTTCATTGAATTTCAAAGCCTAATTAAATGTATAAAAGGTAGTGGATTTGGTATATAAATGATAGATGATATTGCAATACACCATGGTGAGAGAATGGACCGTGTGATAAAATGAACCATGTGTAGGAAAAGAAAAAAAAATATATATATATATATATGTAGGTGTGCATGAACCTACGATGACAGTTATGCTACAAATGTTATACATGGATGACATTAAATTAGCATAATGTGCATGAGTAGGATGCTAAATAAGAGACCAGGATGCATATGATAAGTGAAACCCAACAGGCATACTATATGGAGATAACTTAAATCTGGAATTTCATGATTCAGAATAGCACATTAGAGATTAATTCTACAGTATGCGTGAGATGCCGGTGATCTGAAAGGGAGAGGAGAATACAGGAATGAACTAAAAATGAATACAGGGGAATGAAAAAGAAAAAGAGTTTGTGCTCTTAAAAAAAAAAAAAACAAAATTTCACGTTACAAGGTCACTTGTGACAAATAAAAAAAAATGACTATGTTAAACAGGATCTGGCGATTTCATCTGCAACCAACCTTGGTTCAATAGAGATTGCTAATGAAGAGGGGAGCTCCTTCTGGATGGTATGCTTGCAGCATACGTTTTGGGAGTTTTCTGCACCAATGGATCGGCTGGGTTGTGGCTGAAGATGGGCTGAAGAAGATCTGCTGCAGGTGAATGTGCGGCTGAAGATGGGCTGAGCAGCAGCCGTTGAACCACTGCTGGGTATCTCCTGTTGATAGAATGAAGAAAGATGAAGGATGGCCTTGGAAGACTTGCAACTGGTGCTGAAGAAGGATCGGATGGTGATGGAAGACCTGCGGCTGCTGCCAGTGAAATCACGTTCCACGCTCAGAAGGGAAAACCAAAGCCTCCTTTCCTCTGCTGTTGGGCTCAATCCCAAAAAAAAATCGGGAAAGCCCCCCACCTTTGAGGATGAAATCCCCGCAGAAATCCCTGAAAGAAAAACCATAAATCCCCCCTCAATTCAATCAGCTACCTCCTTTTTTAAAGACTTTCCTTCTCTTTTCCAAAGGTCCAGCTTCCTTTCCCCTTTGAAAATACGTTACCTTCGTTCTTTTTTTTGAAAATTTTTGGCAATGTGAAACCGATACCCTCATTATTTTGAAAACTTGCTGTTTTTAAAAGAGGCGCATCTTTAGTTTTTTTAAAACTTTGTTTCATTTACCTAAGTTTTAGGTAAAAATCAAATTTATTATTTTTTTATTTTTTTTGGAAGTCCGGCTGTGCCATTTAAGGCTGCCTCCTTCTTAAAACAAAAATTATTTAAATAAATCAATAAAAAGGAATAAAATAAAAAAAATGAGTATTGAAATAAATGAGAGGCTTTTATGGAAATGCCACCTCAATCCACTTTTAAAATCCTTTTGAAAATAAAGCTTTATTTTGTTTTGTAAAATCCTTTATTTTCAAATGGGGTGCCACATGTGTGTGGGCCCACTAACTAAAATATAAATAAATAAATATTGAGAAATTAAAAAGAAAAATTTGCAAATTGGTATGAACTTCGGGTGGGTCCCGCTTGAGAATAAGAAACTTACCTGGGGTTCTTAGTATGATGCTAGTTAAAAGGTGGGTCCCGCTCCATTTATTTGAAAATACGAGATAAAACATTATTTATTTTCAAGAATTTGGAAAAATTGGTTTTTCTGGACAAAAATATGGATAAAATAAATGTAAAAAATTTTGTAAGGAGATTTAAAATCTTTTTGCAAAAAATTTTGAGATAAAATCTTTAAAATCAATATCCAAATATCCAGATTGTTTTCCTTGAGGAAGACTTTTGTAATTCAAAGTCCTGGGGATAAAATGGGAAAAATTGGTAATTTTGAATACCCAGGGTTTTGAAAAATCAATTTTGAAAAGTTTAAAAAATCAAATCTGGATTGACAATTTTGAAAATCAGGAGTTCTTGATCTCAAAATGACATGTTGTGCAGTGAAATGATGCAATGCTATGCAACATGTTCTATGAAATGTCACTTTGAGCTCGGACTTGGAAATTCTAGCTTTTTGTCCAAAAAAAAGATTTTGAAATTTTGCAATTTAAAGATGTCTCTGAACCTAAATATAAAAATTTTGAGGCTCAAGAGTGAAATTTAGGACTTTCTGCAAGGTTCAATCTTGGAAAATGACCATTTTGCCCTTCATGGGTTCCGGAGAACCGAAATGGGGTGATTGAGGGCAATGTCATGGAAGTGAGTGAAAATTTGGGGTGTTTACAGCCTCGACAAAGGCAACCATGGCTAAGTCCGCGAGTTGAGCCCAAGGAGTTGGACTCAAACAACCTGATCTATAAGACCAGACAACGATTAGCCAGCAATAGGTTTAAACTCCATGGTTCATACTCGCACCCGCAAGGCAGCACCATTCGGCTGGCACCCGACCCGCCCTGAAACAAAACCATGGCTGGTACCAAGCGCCAACCTGGTTTCTAACACATGCACAAGTCTAAACCATTTGGTTCGTACCTGCATGCAACCCACAATGGCCGAATGAAAAGGGTCTGGGTGCTTGGCACCACAGGCCTCCATCTGGCTCCCATGAAATGGTAGGTAAGGCTAGTACCTTGTGCCACGCCCAGGTGATCAACACATCAGATATGGACCTTGATTCAGACCTGAACCTAAGGGTCTAGTCGAAACACAGTCAAAACAACAAAAAAAAGAAAACAAGGCTAGGGCCAATCCCTATGTGCATTCACCGACTACCTGGGTGGCGCCAACTCCATCTTGGAGCGAAAGGAGGGGTTGGGTCCACTGGGCCAGACCGAGCCACTCTTGCCGCGTGAACGAGAGCCCCAGGGCTCGGTTCATCGCAACTAAGAGGGTATGCTTGGCACGCCTAAAGTCGGCCCAACTAGCTCCAGTCCGGGTTCTCAAAAGGGAAAACCGAAAACGAAAAGAAAAAAAAAGAGAACAACATAGCTAAAAGAAACCCCAAAGGTTAACACCTCAACCATCATCAGCCTGACCTTCGCATGTCTTCAAGAAAGTGGTCACATAGTGACCCACGCACAAGGCTAGGCCGCAACCCCAGTCCCATTGTGCTGGGACTGGGTTTAGCCGAAACCCAAAAGAAAGAATGCACATGAAAAGAAACGAGAAAGAGGAAATGCAAGGAGGCTGTCGGGTTGGGTGTAAGCTGGACGAGCCCAGCTCAGTCCAGCACACCCCTACGATGAGGGTGCCAAGAAATAAATCAACAAACAAAGGAAAACAATGGCATAGCAGCATTATCATGGAAAATGAACAACTAATCATGTGTAGGAAAAGCAAATGAACAAGACCAAAAACGTCAATGTAGGAATCAAAAAAAGAAATTTATTTCAAGAACATGCAATACAAAAGCTTATGAAACAATGAGGATTCAATAATCAAAACTGCATTTTTTTTTACTAATCCGCCACTTGGGCTTTCATGCATCGATGCAAGGCGCCAATGGCTTCATGTAGATCTGTAAGTTGACAAGGAAGGTGAGTCTTCACCTTAGCTAGCTGGAGATGAGGTAGGTGCTGCTTCTATACACACCAAGCTTGGAGCTCCCACAGATGGAGGATGAAGGCAAGTGAGAGGGAAAGAGAGGGAGTTAGGGAGAGAGAGAGAATGAGAGAAAGTGAAGAGGAAGAATCGCCCAAAGCAAAAAGGGGAACCCGTTTTTTTGTAATGGTTTTATAGGTATTGGAAAAAAAAGTTGGACGACTGGGATTTGATCCCTCTAAGATGGAGGGTTGGGGAGCTCCACGCCTCCCAACAACCAATGCATGTTGGTCTTTCAAAAAAGATTTTGCAGAATTTCAAAAACGCCATTCATTAAAAGCCTTAAAAGTTTGGGATTTTACGCGCCCTTGGCTGCGACCCAACATGCCCAATGGGTTTTAACGATTTGAAATCTTTTGAAAACATTACAATTTTGCCTTGGGGCGCCAGCCCCATAGCCCTCTTTTGGAAAAGATGCCCCTCATGATGGAGCCTAGGCTTCATCATGAGGGTGTTGGAATGATACATGGCCAATGAAGGCCTAAGCTTAAAATCCATGCAAGATATTTTCGAAATTGCCATCCAGCTGTTCAAGCATTGACCAGCTGGTCAACCATGGCCATGGACGTCCACCAGAGGTGTCGTCCATGGGTTTTGGATCCACTAGGTACTCCGGATCTGAAAACCAAAACCCGCATAATATGTATATCGTAAGAAAATGCTTTTTTAATGAATTAAAAAAATAATTTAACCCCAACAAATTATTTTATTCTCTTTATAACCTTAATTAACGTAGAATGGTTAATGTCTCTTGAGGAAATCACCTCTCGTTCGTTGAAATTAAGCGTTCTAAGATTCAGACCCAAAATTAGGTCAAAACTCGTAATTCACATGCACTGACGAGGTTCTTTCGTCGTTCGAATCTCAAATTCGAGGTGTATCACTACAACCCTATTCCAAACTTACTCCAAAAATTTCAAAGGTTGATTCAGTCTGGATTTCCCAAAATCATTCTATTTACATAAAATCATACAATTTAACCCAGTTCTCAAAGTAAGCAAATCTTTAGAAATTGCCAAAACATAAAAAGTCATCGATTTCCATATAATTACACAATATACATGAAAATGAAAACCATGGATCTTTCATCCTCCCCTCCTAAAAAAAGGATTTCGTCCGCGAAATCACTCTTAGGAGGTTACAAAAAGTTCTGGATAAGTCTCTCTCATGCTCGCTTATGGTTCCCATGTGCATTCTTTAATGCCATGGTATCGCCATCGTACCTTAACTAACGGAATAGTCTTGGTACGCAAAACTTTATCTCGTCGATCAACAATCTCGATAGGCCTTTCTGACAAGGTTAGATCTTCTTGCACGTCCACATCTTCGTAACGAATGATATGCGATGGGTCAGGAATGTACTTCCTGAGCATCGACACGTGAAACACATTGTGAATGTGGGCATATTGTGGAGGTAAATCGACACGATAAGTCACTTCACTAATCCTTGCCACGATCTTGAACGGTCCAACATACCTTGGACTCAACTTTCCTATCTTTCCAAAACGAAACATGCTCTTCGTCGGAGAAACTCTGACAAAAACCATGTCTCCAACATCAAAATACAATTCGAGATGTCTCTTATCGGTGTAACTCTTCTGCCTATCTTACGCTGCCTTCAACCACTCACGAATCTTCTGCACCTGCTATGTGTAGTGTTGAAGAACAATCGGCACTTCTCTCGATCTATCGCCTATGTCATCCCAATAAGATGGCGACCGACAAGGTCTCCCATACAACGCTTCATACGGGGCCATCCCGATACTAGCATGGTAACTATTGTTATATGCGAACTCTACCAAGCATAGGTGTGAATCCCATTCACCCTTCCAATCAAGCATACAAGCTCGCAACATATCTTCCAACATTTGAATCGTCCGCTCGAACTGTCCATCCGTCTGAGGATGAAAAGCTGTACTAAATTTCAACTTCATCCCCAAAGCAGATTGCAACTGACCCCACAGTCGCGAAGTGAATCGGGGATCACGATCAGAGATGATAGATCTCGGCACACCATGCAATCGAACGATCTCTCTAACGTACAAGTCAATTAAACTCTCAAGCGACTGATTGATTCTGATTGGCAAGAAGTGGGCAGACTTGGTGAGTTTGTCCACGACTACCTAAATCGCATCGTTTTTACGCCTAGACAGTGGTAAACCAACCACAAAGTCCATTGTAACATCCTCCCATTTCCACTGAGGAATCTCAATCCTCTGCAAGGTACCACCGGGACGCTGATGTTCCGCTTTGACTTGCTGACAAGTCAAACACCTTGCCACGTAAGCCGCTATCTCTCGCTTCATACCATGCCACCAATACTTCCACTGTAAGTCCTTGAACATCTTCGTTCCTCCAGGATGAATCGTGTACTTTGACATATGAGCTTCGTCAAGAATTTCTCTCTTCAGCTCTGGGTTGTTCGGAACCCAAAGGCGATCTCTCATACGAACGCTGCCATCTTCTGTCACTCTGAAAGAAGAATCTACTTGCTCAGCCAAGGCTAGAAACTTGCCATACTTGTCGTCAAGCTTCTGAGCCACTACGATCTTCGGCAAAAACTCGGATCGAATGGTCAGACCAGACAATCTGATCAAACCATCACTAACATAAAAATGTTTCCAGGCTATGAACTCTTTAACAAGCTTCTGTCTCCACACAAGACTAGCCAGAACACCTCTCGTTTTGCGACTAAGCGCATCCGTCACAATGTTCGCCTTACCAAGATGATAAGACAACGTGAAATCATAGTCCTTGATAAACTCAAGCCATCGTCGCTGCCTCATATTCAGCTCCTTCTGAGAGAACAAATACTTGAGGCTCTTGTGGTCCGAAAAGACCTCAAACGATTCCCCATAAAGGTAATGTCGCCACAATTTCAAAGCAAACATGACTGCTGCCAATTCTAAATCGTGCATTGGATAATTTCGCTCGTGAGTCTTCAGCTGTCTAGAGGCATAGGCAATCACTCTGTCATGCTGCATAAGCACACAGCCTAAACCGGTACCAGAGGCATCTGTGTACACCACAAAGCCACCTTTGCCAGAGGGTAAAGCTAACACCGGCGAGGTTGTCAACTTCGTCTTCAGGATCTGAAAACTGTCCTCATAGGCACTGTTCCACACGAACTTAACACCCTTACATAACAACTTCGTCAAAGGTAAAGCGATCCTCGAAAAGTCTTGGATAAAACGTCGATAGTAACCGGCCAATCCAAGAAAACTACGAATCTCAGACACATTCTGAGGCTGCTTCCAGCCCAAAACTGCTTCGACTTTCACTGGATCGACAGATACTCCGTCCTTTGATATCACATGGCCAAGGAACATGACCTGCTCGAGCCAAAACTCGCATTTAGAGAATTTGGCGAACAACTGATGCTCACGAAGAGTACTCAAAACAATCAGCAGATGCTCTCGATGTTGCTCTGGACTCTCCGAATAGACCAAAATGTCGTCGATGAATACTATCACGAACGAGTCCACAAATGGACGAAAGATCCGGTTTATCAAATCCATGAACGCTGCTGGAGCATTCGTGAGGCCAAAAGGCAACACCATGAACTCATACAACCCGTATCTCGTTCTGAAAGCTGTCTTCGCAATATCATCCTCTCGGATACGAAGCTGATGGTAGCTCGATCTGAGATCAATCTTCGAGAAAACCTTCATCTTCTGTAACTGATCAAAAAGATCTTCGATCCTAGGTAAAGGATACTTGTTCTTAATTGTCGCTTGGTTGAGCATCCGATAATCGATGCACAACCTTAAGGATACATCCTTCTTCCGTACAAACAACACTGGTGCTCCCCACAGTGAAGCACTAGGTCGAATAAAACCCTGATCGAGAAGTTCTTCCAATTGACGCTTCAACTCCTCAAGTTCCGCTGGAGCCATACGGTATGGTGCCTTGGAAATCGGTGTCGTTCCATGCAGTAACTCGATACCAAATTCGATCTCTCGCCTCGGAGGTAAACCAGGTAGCTTCTCAGAAAACACATCGACAAAATCTCGGACCACGTCCAAGTCATCGATCAAAACCATCTCGGGTTCAACTGGGGCAATACTGACTAAGAAGGCAGTACTCCCATTTCGCAGATACTTCTGAGCCTTGAAGGAAGATATCATGCGACTATCGCGCAAAGGTTGAGTAAGCTTGATCTCCAAAACAGGATGATCAGGCCAAAAAAGAACAATCTTGTCTTCCCGACAAAAGACTTGAGCATGGTACTCGAAAAGCCAATTCATGCCCAAAATCACATCGTACTCGGTCATATCTAGCAGGATAACGTCAGCTGACAGGTTCTGTCCTGCCACTGACACCTCAATGTTCGGGATATACGAGTCATAAAAAGACTGCTTTCCAGTTGGAGTGCGAACCTCCAACAGAAAATTCCAGAACTCGACTGCCAATGGTAAGGTACGAGCAAATCTAGCTGCTATGAACGAATGAGTAGCACCACAATCAAACAAAGTAAATGCTTCATGTCTGGCTACAAAAATCGTACCTTGGACCAACTCTGCCTTGGTCACTTGCTTAACTGTTGCCGCGTATGCTCGACCTGCAATGACCTTCTGGTTCGCTGGCTTTAGAGGATATGACTGCGGCTGCTGCTATGTAGCGGGTTGTTGTTGTTGTCCTGGCAGGGAAGTACTCGGCGTATTCCTGCACTGGTCATCCGCCTGTTTCTTTCTGCAATCCCGGATATAATGACCCATCTTCCCACAATATAAGCATCCACCTGTCTCTCGTGGGCAAGGTCGCCCTGGATGATCTGTGGTACATTTCGGACAACTGGTTGCGGTAAGCTGCTTCTGTTGTGGCTGTTGGCATTGCTGGTACTGGGGTCTATGGTTCTGATGCTAAATCTGGCGGGTGTTGTTGCTGTTGTGTTGTTGCGCTGCTTCTTTGACTGAGGATGAAACTTCCTTCCACCCTGGTTCTACTGGAATTGTCTCTTCCTTGGCCAACTCCTTTGGCCAGGATTCTGTTGTTGCTGACGTGGTGTGGGAGACTTCTGCGATTCGATCCAATCATACTCGAGCAAGGAGGCCGTCTCTAAAGCCTCATCGACCGTCATAGGTGCACGGGTGTACACCTTCGTCCGTAGTACCGGCTTCAGACCTCAAGCAAATTTAAGAGCTCGCTCCTTTTCTGTAGTGTATAAGTGCGGACAAAACCTCTCCAAACTGTAAAAATGTGTGACGTATTCCGAGAGAGAAGAACTACCCTGTTGGAGGTCGAGAAACTCCTGCATTTTCTGGCTTCTCTCGTGAGCTAGAAAATAGGCTGCGTAGAATGCCTCTACAAACTGCTCCCAATCAACTGTCTGGTTATCAAATTTGATCTCCCAGGTGGTCGCCCACCACCTCTCTGCATCTTTCCTGAGACGATATGTCCCAAAATCAACTTTTCGATCATCGCCGACTTGTAACACACGAAAAATATGTTCTATTTCTCTGATCCAGTTCTCGGCTGCTTTCGACGATGACTTCCCATCAAACGAGGGAGGGTTCAAGCTCATAAATTGCTTGTATGGGACTGCTGCAACAGGAACCTGGGCAGGTGCTCCCTGTCCCTGGGCGGCGTGCTGGAGGTGCTGGCCCATGTTCCTCATAGTCTCTGCTTGTCGACCCACAACCTCGGTAAGGTTGTTCAGAGTCTCCATAAGGTCATCACACCTGGTGCACCACGCCATCTAAATACGCACAAGTCTATACGTAAGCAACCAACAATTGCATAGAGATAGGAAAATTTCTGTTTTATTAATAGGGAAAATTGAACATTACAGAAGTACTCTTCATCAAGGTAGGGTTAAACAAGCATTGCACTAAAGCACGACAAAAGTAAGAACGAAACACTGACTCAGTGTTTCTAACACCAAAGCAACACATCACAAATTCATGACTTGCTGGTATAGAAGTCCCTGTAGTCCTTCCGACTACCACAGCGCCTCAGCCTAACACGTGGAGGAGAAACAGCATTCCTCAGCGGCGTGTCAGAGATCTCTAGGACTTCCCTCAGAATCGGTGTCACATACTCCGAAGAAACAACATAGGGGTAGGATTCAGGAGAGTATTGGGGAGAATCGATCGCTCCATGCCTTTCTCCATCCTGACTATCCACTTCCATAACCAATGGTCCAGAGACCGAAGATATATCCTCGATGTCCTCCGCGTTGGTCTTCCAGAGCTCATCCTTTTGTTTTGTTTGGCATTCCTCTACGACATGCCCCTGAAGACTACAGTAGGGGCACTCAGCAAACTCACAGGGACAGATCTGCCCTGCGTGATCTTCCAAACACCTGGCACATGGAGGTGCCAACATATGCACATTACATGCCAAATGTCGCACAGCTACGCTCAGGGCCTCTTCGCCTCGAGTCAAATTTTAGAGAGCGTCCAAAATCTTGCAATATGTCAGGCGTGTCAACATCTATCACATAAACAGATCCACAAACACAAACTATCTAAAAAGCAGGAAATAAAGGAAATAAAGAAGCTTAACTCATACTTACAGTGCGATGGATGATGCACGATGAAGCTCTGACCACACACTCAAACTCTGCTTTGATACCAAACACTGTGGCGCCCCAAACCCCGACCTTGGAAAACTTGGAATTTTTCAGGAGAATTTTTTTTTGAAAGGTTTAAGTAGAAAACCAGCGGAAAGCAAGCGTGGGAAAACAACAAAGCCGCAGGTCTGGGCGGCCGCCATAGATAAGTGCAACAAGTGGAAACAGTGTAACCAACAATATGTACAAAAGTGTAACTGTGAAGTAAGAAGGGGAAACACCCCTACAGTTTAAAGAGTTTACAAAATGTAGGTACTAAAGTACAAAACAGGGAATATATCCTCACAACAACCAGAACCCAAAAACCATCGGGTACAGGATCTGCAGGTCAAGTGTGTGTGGGTCCTCAGAGCCTCCACCGTGTATCACCGCATTCGCACTACACCTGTTTGTCACCTACATCCCCATAAAACGGGGTCAGTCCTCTTGCGAGGTGGTGAAGAAACAACCACAAACAGATATACATGTATCATGTGCATATGAAAAGCAGGAAAGCTAACAAGTGTAAGTGCCTGTGTCGGGTAAGAGTAAAGTGACAAGTACTAGTCAACAAGCTATAGCAACAGAGAAAGCAAGTAGCTAAAGCAACTAACTGAGCAACAAGTAACTAAGGAAGCAACAATAACTGTAAATCAAGTGCTCAAGGTAGTAACAATTGTAACAAGTGTCGAGCAGTAAAGTAACCAAGTAACAGCTGAACAAGAAAAAGCAACTGAAGTAAAGTCCACAGCACAAGAGAAGTAGTAACTACAGTAAGTCAGCTGATTGGGTAGTCTTTAAGTTCTTCTGATTACTCCTTCGGGTACACGAAGGAAACCTCGCATTCTATGAGACATGCACTCGACGTCTGTTATTACAAGTCTAGTGTGGTAACCGGGGAAGCTATAGACCGAGTCAACCACATGCGAGCAGCACATGGCTAGGAGAAACACTTGCATAGGCAAGGATTGCAATCCATAACACTGCAGTAGTGAGGTCCTTAGAAGGCAACCTCGACCTCCCTGATTCTGGGTGACTGGAGGCCAAAGGACGCTACAACTCCTATCAAAACATGTGTCGTAGTAACGACAAGTCACTCAAGGTTGTACCATCCACCCTCTCCCAAGGTGAACCATTTTGTGAATAGGGTGAAGCAGGTTTATCTTTCTTAAGGCCCATGTTCAATCATACCTCACAACGAGGAATCTCCCTCGTGGTCCCCGCAGGGTACGCAAAATGAGGACTTGGCCTGCCCATCCACGTGCTCAGCCTCACACAGCCAACAGAGCACACCGCTCGTGAAAGTAGTCAGAACACCATATTATTTTGTTTTTGTTTAAGGTATATCACACAAGAGTCCACACAACACAAGGGCCATTGCCCAAAGACTCCAACTCAGCCCATGACAAATCATTTCAATATTCATACCCTATGGTGTTCAATTTTTTCTCTTTTCATTACACAAGGTAAGTGCACCTAATGCGCTCACCAATATCCCAGCGATGTACCTCCTCAGGGTACGTACTACTCACAACTGTGTTAAGATGTGCCAATTGCCAAGTGTAAGAGTATCACAATTTCTATCTTTTGCACAAGTATAACCACAGAGGCATTACATGATATTAAACTACACAATATTACATACTTCAGTGTTAAGATTGCATTTATCAACATTTTTATACTTAAGGGTTTGAAATTGAATTTAACCAATCATCCTGTCTAATGGGAATAACATTGGTTTCCCCAAGGTGGATCGCTGCTCTTGCAGAGGAGATGTAATTGCGACCCAAAAGACCATTACACGTGGTTCAACACACTTAGGTGTTTGAAGCGAATCTTGGATATCCCGTCTTATGGGAACAACATTAGCTATCTCCATGGTATGGGGTGCCGTGCCTGCGGACTCGAAGCAAGGATATTTCAACTAAACTTGTAATTCCATGGAGTTTCCAGATATGTGGATTTGCAATGGTGTTCGTCTGTATTCTTTAACTAGGCCATTACACGTAAATCAAGGCGTAAGGATCTTCCTTACGCAACATGACACACTTACGTGTCAAAGATGCTATTGAAGTAACCCATATAATGGGGATTACATTGGCATATATATATAGAGATATGTACATATATATATACATAGACATATCGAATTCACTAAAACCCGAGGCATGAATACTTATGCAAAACCCTAATCAACTAACGAGAGGGTGCGGGATAAGTCAAAGGTCAACCTGAACCCACCATGGTCGGATCACAGCTGGTGCGGACAGGTTTGATAGTGTGTTATCGTCGCAAAATTTTTCCCGTCTTCCCTTCCTTGCGGAAGAGAGAGGGAAATGCTTTCACGATTCAAACTTGACCGGATTTTAGAAATTGTTTTTTGAAATACTCGCCTCCGTTTTGAAAATTGCGGGAAAATCCATGGGATGGGGCTCGACCTGTCGGTACGAGGTTCGACCGTTCCTGCCGCCTTTAACAGGGGTAATCGAACCAAGAACCAAAATTGTGCTTGACGTAGTTAAATCATTGAAATTATGTTCTATCCTAAATGCATAGAGAATTCAGGCATGTGCTATGAAATTTTGTAAAATGCAAGTTGGAAAACAAGATATATGCTTGAAAACATTCTAGAGTTGAAAAGCATTTCTCAGGAAAAAGATGGAAATCAATCTCTCAGGAAACTCAAACGAAGAAGATTTGGAATCTCGAGAAAGTTTATAAAGATGTGGAAAATCTTTGAAAAAATGAGAATCTCGAGAAAATGGTAAGAAATTTTTTTTTTTGAGGAAAGATGAACACTTGAAGAGGACAATATTTGTCAGGAAAACTCGAACTTTGAGAATTTTCTTAGGAAAATGATGGAAATTTTATAGGAGAGCTCATTGGAGAAGAGAGAATTGAAACTTGGGAAATTGAAATCCTGGGAATCTTAGTCTTGAAACCCTTGAAAATTGATCTTTGATTCTTGAGAAAGATTGGGAAACTCCTTTTGAAAATCTTAAGAAAATAACATTTTCGAGGGAAAATCATGGGAAAACTTTGATTTTGGAAATCCAACTTCGGAAATTTTAGAAGTTTCTTGAGAAACTGATTTCCATGGAAAATTGTGGAAAAACTTGCCTTGGGAAAGCTGATTTTGAAAAATTTTCAAAATTTCTTGAGAAATCGATTTGAGAGTGAAATTTTCTCAAGAAAATCATGAGAAAACCAATGATTTCATGATGCAAATGATATGAGTGAATGAATGCACTTTGAGAAGATTTTCTAAGAGATTCTATTGGAAAATGTGTATTAAGCCAAAGTAAATTCTTCACATATTCTGACTGTGGCCATGAATATGTTCAGGGTTTTATTTGAGTTAATTCACAATGTTTTGAAAAATTGGAAACATGATGTGCATTTTTAAGATAGCCTAAGAGTGTAGGCTCAATGTGACTGGTAGAAAGATGATGGATCTGGGTCTCGTCCATATTCCGACTAGGGCCGTAAATATGGACTCCACCGAGTTCATCGACTCTCTAAGAGTTGGTGCACGTGCCATTCGTGTACATCCATGGTGATTTGGTAAAATGAGATATATGAATCATAGGATCAAGATATTGCTGAAATCAAACTATATGAGATGCAGCCTAATCTAAGCAGTAAAAATAAATATTATTCCAAAGTTACATTATTACATCACTAAATAAAATGAAAGAAAGAAATTGCAGATTCCAGCTCCTTCCTTTGAATACTCTTGCCAAGCTTAAAATGGGATTAGTATAAACCTGTAGGTTTTCCAGAGTATTCCGATAATATCCGGGAATTATCGGATTTATCCAGATATAAACCTGATCTCATATCTCCTTGCTATAAATATAATTAAAATAATATGGATGCCAGAAAGTATGAAAATAAGAATTTTGACATTTCGAGATCATGGTGAAATTGACTGAAATACTCCTATACAGTGATGACTTTGAAAACAAATATACATATATATATATATATATATATATATATATATATATATATATATTTATTTATTTATTTATTCAAATAGGGATAAGGATAAATCGATCATGAGGTCCTATGGAATGATGTCATGCGTGATGAGGTCCGAAAATCATAAGGATTTCTAAAATCAAAACTGATAAAATGCTAATCCATCACCAGAATTCATGAAATTTAAGGGAGCCTCGTTAATGAACAAAGCAACATATTTTGCTTTGACAAATTTAAGATTCAAACAACCATTGGAAAACATGAATTTGAAAATAAAAGGCTTAATTCAAATAGACATGAGTGAGCAACAGAAGTATCGGTTTTCCTAAATTGATTGGAAAAGTATTAAATCTCAAAAAAAAAATTAGGAAATATTAGCACCATACAACAGATATCAAAACAGCTAGGTTCTCCTTTTTTGTGGACCCAGTACCAGACCTACAGATCCAGGGCTAAGGTTAACCCAAATCAGTCAATGGCCTCATAAATTTGTAATAGGCTCTGCGATAGGGTTTATACAAACAGCAGCAGGGAAGGATACTAACTCATGTGCAGCCATATGCACATGAATTCATCTTGATAACTAGACTTATCTGTGCAGCCATATGCACATGAATTCATCTTGATAACTAGACTTATCTGTGCAGCCATATGCAGTGACACAGCAACCGGCAATTTGAACACATATAAATGGCCTTGGACTTCAGCCATCTATGCATAAAAAAAAAAAAAAGATCAGTTAATGAAGAATCATAAACACAGCCAAGAGGTTATTTCAACTATAGACACAACCTCTATCCATCACAATCCTCATCCATGTCATACCCCCTTCAGGTATATGCATCCAGTGGACAAAGCTATTATGATCCAATCCTCATTTTTTTAATGAAAATTTCTAGTAGTATTCCAACTAAACAAAAAATCACCAATAAAACCTACAAAAAAATTTGATTAATTTGGCAAGAAAGATCATAAGATTTACCAATTAATCTGCTAGCTAATATACTACAGAGAGGTACAAAGCTCTTCTCATAAATCAGATATAGTTTAAATACAGAGCCTTTTAGTGAAACATTGGCAGCTGCAATGTGAGGCATTCACAACATCCATGACTGGGGACACAACATCTTTTGAATGAGGACCAAGCAGACATACCATCTCACAACAGTGTGTGGCCGTGTGAGCACTCTATTAGAAATCATGGACCCAATGAGACCAAAAGCAGGACAGCAGTAGTAGTGATATGCAGCCAATGGCCCTCAGCCATATAGGCCAATGCAACATTGTTGATTGATTCAAGAATGTTAATCATTAGGTCAAATTCCCAATTGGTGCATAGAACCATGGCAGAAAAATCATCAAAGTTACCCCTAATGTTGTTTGCCATTACTAAAAACTCCACAATAAGAACATAATTAAGGCCATTAATTACACAGCCATGTACATCATCTAGGCCAGTTCATGAACAGGGCTTTGTGCAGCAGGATCACGAACACTTTTATCATCCAAGAACCTTGAAGAAATTTTGTAATTTCCTGGACCTGACTGACACAGACACATCTATGCAAGCCCAATACATGCACACGATGTCATTTCACGTGAAATCATCTGTGGAAAGACTGCCTTTTACAGGTTCTAAATTAGAATTTTTTTTTTATTTATTTATGGGAGAAATCAAGAACTCTCAACTTGATGACACTAAGCTAATACTAAAAAAAAAAAACTAAAGCACACAAATGAAAAGAGAACTTATGGAATTTAAGAAACAAACAGAGATACAACACATTAAATAAAAAGAAAGAAAGAAAAAATCTGATAACAAATAAATAACACAGGAGATAGGATGTTCTTATTAATGTAGGGCACTGGAATGAGAGGTTCGGTCCATGAAAAGGACGAACCATTTCATCCAATTAGTTTGATTGTGAAGGCCCTCCAATTGTCTCCTTTGAACTCGTTTATGATGCTAAAATATGGACTTCTAATGACCCTTTTTGACACTGCCTTTCCCTCCAGCCGATGACAACAAGATCTGAATTAATAAACCTGAACAAAGGGGTGAAATGATATAAAATCACATTACCTTGGGGTCTTCTATGCCAATTGGAGCCGTAAATGAAAATCCTAGGGACTGGTTCCTTTCTGCCTGGCTGAGGGAAATGGGAAGAAGGCCCTTATTGCACGTCCAACAAAGAGGGTCAGAGCTTAGAACCATGAGTCAGAGGAGCCGCTACTTCCTGGTATATTGTCACTGCAAGCTGGGCGTTCTTATGCTGCTCCTTGTAACTTCGTTGGAGGAAACTGGCAGAAAGAACAGATGAGGGGCAGAAGCAGGGTTGTCCGATGGGCAGAGAGGAGAAGAGGCGATGAGGGAAACTTTAGATTTGAAAGGGGGATTCAGCGATCTGTGAGGGGACTCACTAGAAAGGGGGATCGAATCTCAAGGGGGGATCAGAGGGATTTTGCCAAAAGGATCTCCAAGAGCTCTCACCTGCTAGCCGAGAGGGGAAGCCGTGAAGAGGGGGCGCTGAAGAGTTTGGGGGAAAATCGAAAAGGTCTCCTCCTCTTTTAAAAAAAACATCCGTCCTTTCAGCCAAAAGATCGGGACCTTTGAATCTCAGTTGTGAAAGGTTTTGATAAACTTAAAAAAAAACTAACTTTTGAAAAATTTCAAAAATGTCGCCACTTGGGAGGGGGGCGCCTCCTTTTCTCCAGAAGAAATTTTTAAAAAACTTAGGTAAAAATGGAAATTTTGGTAGGGTTTCACGGTGGCTCCATTTGGGGCTGAAAAGGTAAAAAATGATTTTAAAAAAAATGGATTTTGTTTTCCCTTTTTCTTTTTTTTTAAAGTGGTGCCACCTCAGCTAGATTTGAAAACTTTTTGAGAATTTTTTTTTTTTGCTTTTCTTGGCAAGGAGCCTTAGTGGGGCACCACCTACGTTGGCCCACTAATTATTTCATAAAAAAATTAAATCAAATAAAAGAATTCCACTTCCGAATGGACACTGTTTTGAGATTAAAAGAAATATTTGAAAATTTTAGTGTGACACCACATTGAGGCGGGTCCCACGTCACTTATTTGAAATAAGAGCCAAGTGGAATTTTTGGAATTTTCATAATAATAGGCTAGTTTTGGAAAAACATGAAGCAAAATTTGGCTTGATTCCAAAACTTGGAAGAAAATGGTTCTTCAGGGCGAAATTTTGAAATGAGTTGGGAAATTCGGAGCCTTTTTGTAAAAGTTTGAAATAAGATCTTATGAATTTCGAAATTTTGTCCCCCTCTTTTCAACTAGCGAAATTTTAAAATGTCAAAACCATCTAGATTGTTTTCTTGAGAAAACTTTTCGTAATTCTGGGTCCTAGGCGTAAAATGGGAAGAATTGAAAATTTTGAAAACCCAGGGTTCTAAAATCAATTTTGAAATATTTAAAACTCGAATCTGGATTGACATTTTTGAAAATCAGGAGTTCTGGATCTCAAAATGACATGATGTGCAGTGAAATGATATGAAATGCTCATGCGATGTTATGCAAAAGACATGTCCTACAAAATTGCCACTCTGAATTTGAATTCGAGAATTCTCACTTCTGGTTAAGCATGAGATTTTGAGGATTTGCAACTTGAAGATGTCTCTGAGTCTAAATAGAGAAGTTTTTGAGACTCTAGAATGGAATTTAGGACTTTCTGTAAGGTTTAATCTTGGAAAATGACCATTTTGCCCTTCATTGGTTCCAGAGAACCGAAATGTGGTGATTGATGGATATATTAGGAAGATGACTGAAAATTTGGGGTGTTTACATAGTGTTAAGGGGTTATCTACCGCAATTAATGGCGTAACGGGCTGCGAGGGTGCCAAAAACGAAGGTCCACACACACTTGCTGCCAACAAGCTCTAGGTAAGGGTAGTCTGGTCCTACGGACCAGACGACCGTGCCTACCATCCAGGTCTGGTCCAACTCACAGTTTGGACCTTACCTGTCAAAGTGTTCAGTTGGGGCTGGTCCCAGCCTCGACAAAGGCAACCGTGGCTAAGTCCGCGAGTTGAGCCCAAAGAGTTGGACTCAAACAACCTGATCTATAAGACCGGACAACGATTAGCCAGCAATAGGTCTGAACTACTTGGTTCAGACTCGGACCCGCAAGGGTCAGCTAGCGTGGCCCAGGTGCCCAGCACCATTCGGTTGGCACCCGACCCGCCCTGAAACAAAACCATGGCTGGTACCAAGCGCCAGCCTAGTTTCTAACACATGCACAGGTCTGTACCATTTGGTTCGGACCTGCATGCAACCGACAATGGCAGAATGAAAAGGATTTGGGTGCTTGGCACCACAGGGCTCCATCTAGCTCCCACGAAATGGTAGGTAGGGCTGGAACCTTGTGCCACGCCCAAGCGGTCAACACATCAGATCTGGACCTCGGTTCAGACCTGAACCTAAGGGTCTAGTCGAAACACAAACACAACAACAAAAAAAAGAAAACAAGGCTAGGGCCAATCCCTATGCACATGCACCGACTACCCGGGTGGCGCCAACTCCATCTTGGAGCGAAAGGAGGGGTTGGGTCCATTGGGCCAGACCGAGCCACTCTTGCCGCGTGAACGAGAGCCCCAGGGCTCGGTTTATAGCAACTAAGAGGGTATGTTGGGCACGCCTAAAGCCGGCTCAGCTAGCTCCAGTCCGGGTTCTTAAAAGGGAAAACCGAAAACGAAAAGAAAAAAAAGAGAACATCATAGCTAAAAGAAACCCCAGAGGTTAACACCTCAACCATCATCAGCTTGACCTTCGCACGTCTTCAAGAAAGTTGTAAGACCCGCAATTTTTCAGAAAATATCTGAATAAATTCATGAGGCATTTACTGGTAAAAATAGCATTTTTCCTCAGAATGCGAAACAAATCAATTCCTGCGAGCCAGTTATACTTAGGATATTCGTCGAATCGTGAATATATTGTGACGCCCCAAACCCCGACCTTGTAAAAACCTTTGGTTTTTGAGGAATTTTTTTTTTTGAAGGATATACAGAGTGAAAAACAACTAGCGGAAGTAAAGGAGGGAAACAGGGGTAAAGCAAGGGCCGCAAGTCTGAGCGAGCCACAGTGAGAAAACCAAACCACAGTAGACAAGTAAAGTATTCTTCATTTTCACAATAGTTATAATGATACAAAACGAGATTGGGTACAAAAAGGGACAGTCCCACAAAAAGGAGGGGTACAACCCCTCAACCCCAAAACCAGAAGAAGCCAGAATCTGCTGCAAAGTGTGGGTCTCAAGGCTCCTGTTGTGCGTCATCGCATCGCGCTGCATCTACTAGTCACCTGCATCCCCATAAAACGGGGTCAGTAGTCTTGCGAGTTGGTGAGACAACCCATCCATACATTATCATTCTTAAGGAAAAACAGATGGTAAGCAACAAGCTACAAGTGTGCTAAGTACCAGACTATAACTAGCATCATGGAACAGTTAGAAGAACTTGAATAAAAATGCCAGTGCGTGTCAAGTAGGTGCACGTGCCACAAGACTGTAAAACTACAAATAAGTGATAGTGAAACTACTAAAGTAACAAAACAGAAACTGAAGGCAGAAGTAGCAGCTAAAGCAACAGTGTAGGAACCAACCAACAAAGGGTAGCAACTGAACAAAAGTGTGTACTGCTCTAAAGTAGCAACTACAGTAAGTCAGTCTGATTGGTTAGTCCTTATGTTCATCTTTTTACCTCCTTCGGGTACGCGAAGGAAAACCCTCGAGTTCTGTGAGACATGCCCCCGACGTCTGTTATTCAATTTTCTAATATGGTAACCGGGGATGCTACAGAATGAGAAAACCACCTGTGGGCGACACGCAGCCAAGAGAAACCTTTCACAGGGGTAAAGGATTGCAAGCCGTACTACTGCAGTAGTAAAGGTCCCTGCAGAGGGTACCTTGACCTCCCTAACTCCGAGTGACTGGAGGTCAGAGGGCACATCAGCTCCTCTAAAGAACAAGTCGTAGTAACGACACGTCACTCGGGGTTGTACCATTCACCCTCTCCCTGGGTGACCAAATTGTGAATGGGGCGCGGCAGGTTTATCTTATTTAGGCTCATACTTTAAGTCATACCTCCTCTCGAGGTAGTCGCGCCTCGTGGTCCCCGTGGGGTACGCAAACGAGGACTTGGCCTGCCCATCCACGTGCTCGACCTCACACGGCCACCACGAGCACATCGCCTGTGAAGACGATAATATAACATTTTATTTATGCCTAGGGCGACACGAACCTGTGAGCACATTCTCACCAACCCGGCCATTGCCCGTAGACCCCAACCGAGTCTCAAGACCTCAATAGGTCAAAGTGTCACCCCCTACGATAATTCCCGTACCTTTCCAAGTGCATGCCATGTCGAGTGTAAAGCACGCCTCTGGTGCAGTGTATATCAATTGATATACGACAGGGGGTCCAAACACGAAAAATGCTCGAAAAGTGAGCTAGTGATGTACGTGTCCGGACGTGCCAACTTGCTCTCACGAAACAGGACAACTCGCATAAGTGCAAATTCGTCCAAAAACACGTACAATAATCATAACACGATAGAATCTTGTGTAGCGGAGCCATCCCCAGGGATCCTCGCGAGACCCACACTCACAAGTGTCAGGGGATAGAAATAGAATTCAATATAATCCCATGCTAATGGGAATAACATTGGCATATCCAAAGTGCGGTCCGCACGTCTGGGCACGAATGTGACAGAAACCCTAAAGGTCCATAGAACCGGACATCCCTATGCGTGTATGTGTCGCAACACCGCTTGAACCCCGTCCGCACTGCCTCCCTTACGAGGTTGCGGGGTACGAGCAACTGAAGCCTCCAACCGCAACATAGGTTGTTTGCCAGAGACACATACCGCCTATAAGGCTCGACATTCCCTAACAGAACGAAAAGGCGACCGTTGTCACTGATGAGTTCCCGTGGAACTCCATGGGGTCGCGCCAACCTTGGTGCTACCCATAAGGGGGTTCAAACCCCGGGTCAGAGCACTCCAAGGGGCTGCCCAACAAGGGGGGGTCAAGGTTACCGGGTGCCTTAGCACCCGGTGCCGCTGTGGCGCCATCGGGGAACCAAAAACCCGAAGGGGGCTGGACAAGAGGCCAGGCCATGGGGGCCCTACCACTCTTGGTCCCCGCCTAGCCACTGGCCAAGTGGGGCTGACAGCCTTACTGGCCTCAGCCCGCACGCGCCAACCCGAGTGTGCCCGCACCCGACTAAGCCTAGAGCGCCCTTAAGGGTGCTAGGCCTAGCCCGGGGCCCACCAAAACAAAACAAGGCCCCAAGCGGGGTCTTGCCAGCCCTGACCAGACCCAGCTGGGTCCCGAAAACCCCTGGCCTGAACCCAGTCATGGGTTCGGACCATGGTGTTGGGCCTTAGCCCACACCCGGAGGGGAGCGGCTAACCCAACCACCCGGCTGGGTGGTTCAAGCTTATGGCTCAGGCCTGGACCCTGTTGGTCCAAGCTCAGCCGACAACCAGGGGCAGGGGCACCAGTTGAGGTGTCCCACAAGCACCCCTGGTCTGACCCACGGGTGGGTCCTGACCAGAACACCCAGTGGGTGCACGCCAGCCCACAAGGGGTGCTAAGGAGAGGTGGTGGGGCGCCCACCCGAATTAGGTGGCGCCACACCAAGGCGATGGTTTGAACCACAGGGGGTCCAGACCCAGCTCCACTACCCCAGCAACAGAGGTTGCTGGGGGTAGGCTACGCCTGGTCTGACCCAGTCGTGGGTCCAGACCAGGCCCACAAAGGGGCCAGTGCACCACTAAGTGGTGCGCCCAGCACCAAGCCCCGGGTGCTCTAAGCACCCGGCTCCCAGCTGTTTAGCAGCCAACAGGTCCAGGGGGGGGAAATCGGCTGCCTGCTACAGACTCCAAGTCTGTAGCATCTGGCTCAGCCCAACCATGGGCTGAGCCAGGCCGCACCCACCTGGCGCACCCACTTAGTGGTTGCGCCAAGGAGATGGCCCGGGTGCCATGCGCACTAGGCCACCAGCTTGACAAAGGTCCTTGGCCCGGGCAAACCAAAAAGAAAGGGGCCCATACAGGCCCCTGGTTCGAGCCAAGTGGTGGCTCGAGCCAGGGCTGTAGCCCATGACCCTGCCGGTCAAACCCCAAACCTAGACCCCCGGGTGCTAAGGCACCCGGGTGGTGCGCTTGGGCTAACCAAGGAAAGAAAAGAGGGGGGGGGGGGTTCACCCCTGGTGGCTCACCCGTGGTGGGCTCACCCCTAGATGGGTCCACCTCGGGTAGGTCTGGGTCCAGTGTGGCCCAGACCACTCAAGCCAATAGTGGGCTGCAGCACCAGCTGCAGCCAACCCGTCCACAAAAGGGAGAGCCGGACTGACCAACTCGGGTTAGTCCGAGACTCGTCCCAAGGCCTGCAACGGCCCAACCCACCACTTGTGGGCTCAGCCAGGCCACCAAACGGCCTGGGCTGGGCGTGCAAAGGCCCAGCCATGGACCCTGCCCAGCACCAGCCCCCAAGGGGGGGGGGGGGGGGTCTAACATCACCACGAAAACAAGCACACACACACTTACAAAATTTTTTTTTGGAAACAAAAAGCTTAAAAATGACAAAGAGGGAGGGACTCACCTTGCTAGGTTGGCCCAGCTGTGCAGCAGCACCAAGGGGGAAGGAGGGAGTGTAGAAGAGGAAGAAGGAGAAGAGTGGAAGGAGAGAGAGGGTGTTGACCCTCTCTCTCTTCTCTTCCCTTCCCTTGCTTAAAAAGGGGGGGGGAAAAGATGAGTGGTGGGGAGTGAAGGAGGGGAGATGGGTGGTCTCCCCCTCCCACGCCCCACCCTAGTCACCTATGCCCCATGGGGGGGGGGGTGTAAGGTACTTGGTACCTTCCAACCACTCCCCTTAATCAAAGGGGAGTGGTTGGCCTTGACCCCTCATGGTCAAGGTCAACCCAAAAAAAATCGCCCCTCCCATTCCCTCTTTTTTTTTTTTTTTGAAAAAGGTTAAGGGCTACCCCCTAAGGGGCGCCCAGCCTACTCCCCAAAATGTGGGCTGAGCCCACCCACTTATGAAAATACCTTTTCAAGGCCTCCATTTGAAAATTTTCCAACTTTTCAAAATCTCCATTTTGAAAAGTGGTTTTTTGTAAATATACCTTTTCATAAGTCTTAAAAAGGAGACATGGGCTGAGGTGGAGCCCATGCCAAACTCTTCTAAATTCACAAACCTACCCCTTGTAAAAATGTTTTAAAAAACCCTCTTCTAGGTTTTGAGGATTTTGCAATATACCTCATTTCTCTCCTTTTGTAAAATCTCATCAAATATTTTAGAAAAAGAACCAATCTAAACCAATTTAAAATTCAAGATTTTAAATTACATTTTGTAAATTAAGGTTTAAGCTTTCATAAAGTATATTTAATTTCTCAATTACGGCGAAATTGGGCCTCGATATGACTCATAATTACCGATATACCCTTATCTTGCCAAAATCCATGAAATAACGAGATATTGCTCTCGTTTAAACCCCAAATCCGGAGCGAACTCATGTGCACACAATATACATATGATCTACAAAGATTGAGGTTAGATCCATCGCGGTTTGCCCCGAATCGCCTCGTGGAGCAAATCTACGCGAGTCAAAACCTCAGAAAGCGATAATAGCTAAATTTACGTGTATTGCTCATGCTGGAACAAGGAATTTCTAATAATGAAGTATATCTCATTTAAAATTCTTTAGAAAAACAGTGGGGCTTACATCCTTCCCTCCTAAAAAGGGATTTCGTCCGCGAAATCACGAACGCTAGGCCACAAAAAGGTCAGGGTATTTCTCCCTCATACTAGCCTCTGGCTCCCATGTGCATTCCTCAATGCCATGGTGTTGCCACCGCACCTTAACCAATGGAATGGTCTTGGTACGCAGAACTTGATCACGACGATCGACAATCTCAACTAGTCTCTCAGCCACCGTTAAGTCCTCTTGCACTTCGACTTCTTCGTATCGGATAACGTGCGATGGGTCCGAAATGTATTTCCTCAGCATCGACACGTGAAAAACATTATGAATTTGAGCATACTGCTGCGGTAGCTCAACCTGATAGGCTGCTCCACCGATCCTCTCGAGGATCCTGAACGGCCCAACGTATCTAGGACTCAACTTTCCTTTCTTTCCGAAACGAAAGACGCTCTTCGTCGGGGATACTTTCACAAAAACCATGTCATCGACATCAAACTGTAGTTCTCGCCGCCTCTTATCAGCGTAACTCTTCTGTCTGTCCTGGGCTGCCTTCAAACGTTCTTGGATCTTCTGCACTTGCTGAGTGTAGTGCTGAAGAACAATCGGCGATTCGCTGGATCGATCGCTGATATCGTCCAAATATGACGGTGATCGACAAGGTCTCCCGTACAAAGCCTCGTACGGAGCCATACCGATACTAGCGTGATAACTATTGTTGTAGGCAAACTCGACCAATCATAAGTGTGAATCCCAATCACCTTTCCAGTCGAGCATACAAGCCCGCAACATATCCTCAAGCGTCTGAATCGTTCTCTCTGACTGGCCATCAGTTTGAGGGTGAAAGGCAGTACTGAACTTCAACTTCGTTCCCAAAGCTGACTGCAACTGTCCCCATAATCGTGACGTGAATCTGGGATCACGGTCCGAATTGATAGACGTAGGTACACCATGTAACCGTACAATCTCTCGGATATACAAGTCTGCTAAGCTCTCAAGCGGCTAACTGATCCGGATAGGTAAGAAGTGAGCAGACTTGGTGAGTCTGTCCACAATCACCCATATCGCATCGTGCTTTTGTCTGGTTCGCGGTAAACCTACCACGAAATCCATCGTGATATCCTCCCATTTCCACTAAGGAATCTCAATCCTCTGCATGGTGCCACCGGAACAGTGGTGCTCGATCTTGATTTGCTGACAAGTCAAAAACCTCAAAACATACGCTGCGACTTCACGCTTCATCCCGTTCCACCAATATCTTCGTTGAAGATCCTTAAACATCTTAGTACCACCAGGATGGACGGTGTACCTCGACAGATATGCCTCATCAAGAATCTCCTTTCTCAACTCGGGGTCATTTGGCACCCAAAGTCGTTCCTTCATGCGGATGCAACCGCTATCGTCCATGCGAAAGACTGAGCCCTCTTCACGAGCTCGATCGACAAACTTCTGATATAGAGCATTCTGCTTCTGTGCCTCAATAACCTTAGGCAAGAATTCTGATCGAATGGCCAACCCAGACAATCTGATCGTTCCGCCTCCGATCACGAATGGCTTCCAAGCCACAAAATCTTTGATCAATTTCTGGCTCCACACAAGACTAGCCAGAACACTGCTCGATTTACGACTAAGCGCATCTACAACGACGTTCGCCTTACCAGGGTGGTAAGACAACGTAAACTCGTAATCTTTGATAAACTCGAGCCAACGACGCTGTCTCATATTCAACTCCTTCTGGGAAAATAAATACTTGAGACTCTTATGGTCAGAAAAGACCTCGAACGTATCTCCGTACAGATAGTGTCGCCAGGACTTCAAGGCGAACACCACAGCTGCTAACTCCAAATCATGAGTCTGGTAATTCCTCTCGTGAATCTTTAGCTGTCGTGAAGCATACGCAATAACCCGACCGTGCTGCATGAGCACGCATCCTAATCCTGTACCCGAGGCGTCTGTGTACGCCACAAAACCGCCTCTGCCAGAAGGTAAAGCTAACACCGGAAAGGTAGTCAGCTTCGTCTTCAAGATTTCGAAACTCTCTTCGCAAGAGTCAGTCCATTCGAATTTGACTCCCTTACGCAGAAGCTTCGTCAAAGGAAGCGCAATCCTGGAGAAGTCCTGTATGAAACGCCGGTAGTAACCAGCTAACCCGAGAAAACTACGAATATCCGTAACAGACTGAGGCTGCTTCCAGTCTAACACTGCTTCAACCTTTGCTGGATCAACTGACACACCATCACTGGATATCACATTACCCAAAAACATGACGCGTCGAAGCCAAAACTCGCACTTAGAGAACTTGGCGAACAATCTGTGCTCCCGAAGTACTCCCAATACAATATGCAGATGTTCTCGGTGCTGCTCAGGGGTCTCTGAGTAGATCAAGATATCATCGATAAATACGATCACAAATGTATCCACGAACGGACGGAAGATACGATTCATCAAATCCATGAATGCTGCTGGTGCATTTGTGAGCCCAAAAGGCATCACAACGAACTCGTACAACCCGTACCTAGTTCGAAAAGCCATCTTCGAGACATCTTCTTCTCTGATCCGGAGTTGATGATAACCCGATTTGAGGTCGATCTTCAAGAATATCTTCGCTCTCTATAACTGATCAAAGAGATCTTCTATTCTCGGCAACGGATACTTATTCTTAATCGTCGCTGGGTTAAGCATTCTATAGTCAATGCACAACCTCAGGGATTTGTCTTTCTTTTTTACGAACAAAACAGGTGCACCCCACGGCGATGCACTATTTCTGATAAACCCTTGCTCCATCAACTCTTCCAACTGACGCTTCAGTTCCTCGAGTTCTGCCGGATCCATACGATATGGTGCCTTTGAGATCGGAGTCGTTCCAGGTAACAACTCAATACAAAACTCGATCTCGCGCTTCGGGGGTAATCCAGGCAGTTACTCAGGAAACACATCGGGGAACTCCCGAACTACCTCAAGATCCTCGATAGGGGTTAACACCGATTCAACTGGGGTGATACTGACCAAGAAGGCAGTACCCCCATTCCGCAGATATTTCTGAACCTTAAACGACGAAATCATACGACTGTCTCGAATAGGTCGAGCAAGGCTGATCTCCAAAACTGGACGGTCAGGAGGGTACAAAACCACCTTGCCTTCTATGCATAGAACTTGAGCATGATACTCAAATCACAAATCCATGCCTAGAATGACATCAAACTCCGTCATATCTAGCAGGATCAAGTCAGCTGGCAAGTCCTAACTTGCCACTGACACATCTACGCTCGGAATGTACGAAGTACATAAAGACTGATTACCAGTCGGCGTATGAACTTCCAAAGGATAATGCAACAATACAACAGACATAGGCAAAGAACTAGCAAATCTCGAAGATACGAAAGAATGCGAAGCACCATAGTCAAACAAGGTAAAAGCTGCATGACCAGCGACTGGAATAGTACCTTGGACCAACTCTCCCTTGGTCACTTGCTCGATAGTGGTTGCGTAGGCACTCTCTGCCACCGTCTTCTGGTTACCCGTCTTCTGCTGGGAAGATTGCTGCGGCGGGTACATCTGCTGCTGCTGTAATACCCAAAATTTTTAATGATTTATAAATTCTAAAGAAAATTCAAGTTTTAATTTTTATTTATTCTGAATGTGAATTATAGTGTTAAAACCCTGATTTTTATGGTTAGTACTGTTCAAAGTAAAGATCTGAATTTATATTTGAAATCCTGATAAAATTTTGTTGAGGCTGGTTCAAAAATCAGAGCGCACATACCCCGCGGTTGAAAATCGTGTTAGGGGTACCCCCTCAGTAATGACTGTGTTGGGGCGGACTGAATGGGGTCGGGTACATACTCTCGTAGTGCTAAAGCATGGGCTGCCTAAATGGCATGCAAATTCTGTCCAAGTAATTATAAGACTGGCAGACCCCTTCAAGAATTATGCTCACTGTGGAATGACAGTGATGGTACAGCCTTGAGTGACACGTATTTTACTTTGGACCTGATAGAGTCCACGATGGCCTCAGTCACTCATGGGTTTTGAGGTCGCGGTTATCCTTAAGATCTAAGGATTGAACCCAACTACTGCAAGTAGAGGATGCATCCGAATATAGGCCTAGTAGGGTTCTCCCAGTTGAAACACACTGCCCTACTATGGATAGGGTCAACAGGCCTCTGGGGTATCTAAAATACATAGAATAATCAACACCCCGAATGTCGCGTTGATGTCCGGACAATGCTTTACCTGCGTACAAAGGGTGGAAGAGGTTAAATATCGAAACAATGCATTAGCTTAGGTTCAGCGATGCTTGAATGTATGCATGGATGGCCGTTGTTGAGTCAGTCCTACATAACCTTTGTGAAGGTGTCATGTTCGGTATTCTACTCGACTGACTGGGCAAAGACCCGTGTTGTATCCACACGACTAAGCGAAGCTCGAGGAGCTGTTCCTAGATGCGTAGGATACGGATGTGCCAAGTATGAAGACTTGAGCTAGACATCCCTTTGAGACCCAGAAGAGGTCATGGCTAAGTCATGAAGACTTAAGCGGTTATGGAAATCACAGCCCTGAAAAGGCTTGCTCTAACTCATGAAGACTTGAGCGGATGTTCAACTCGTAGCACTGCGGAGGCTCTTGCGATATACGCCAAGTCTTGGAGGCTTGAGCGTCGCTATTACGAACTGCGACCCTGAGTGGTCATTATTTGTACTTGAGTTGAATGGATGTATGACTGCTTGCTTACCAGACCATCAGTGGTTTTGACCCCGTTTCATGGGGATTTCAGGTGTTGTACCTGTGTGGCGATATGTGGAGTAAGGCGGCATCGAGTTCCAGGGTTTCTCTAGACAGAGTGGTACTGCTTCGTTTTATTGAACCCATGTTGCTTATTCAAGTAGTGATGTTGTAATAACCATGTGGTTTATGATAAAATAGAACGCTTCGGTGGTCAATGAGTGGCTTGGCCACATACCTGCAACGTGCTCGGAGTTTTCTAAAACCGACGACTCATTATCGTCTGATTTCGTTGCTAAAAGCTTTTCTAAGTTCCGCTGCAAAGAAAAAAAAAGAAATTCATGAAAATTTTAACTTAGCTTTGTTTTGGAAATCCGGGGCGTTACAGAATTGGTATGAGAGCATGAGTCTGAGAAACCTGGTTCAAGATCCGTCATGTCACGATATCGCACTATAAGTATATATTTTATACTTGTTTTCTGATCTGGGTGCATCTTTGTATAGATGGCAACTGACGACTCCCAAGGATACTGCTATCGTTGCAGGATCATGCACGATGAGTGGGTATGCCCATATGAGGTCCAAGACTGTCAGTTTTGTGGCGAAGAAGTGCATTCCGCCAACGAATGCCAAATGAAACATACCGCCGATATGGGTCGGCGGGGATCGCTTGGTCTTAGGGATGAGACCTCGCGTGTTAGTAGGCCATATTACTCCAGTAGAGGGAGTAGCAGTACCCCAACAACTTCTGATGAACTACCGTCTCTGGTAGAATTTGACTTGAACTTCCTGGAGGGATTCGGTCAATCGCAAGGCTATCAACAGGCATCATGTACGCCTAGCTTGCACAGTCGGGATGAGGGATGCAACAACTCCTTCTATAATCCCATTATGATTTCAGATTCCTCGAATCATAGTGCTATTATATGGGAGAATGGAGCAGCTTCACAAACGTCGAGCCTGAATGGCCAAGGAGAGGGATACAACCTATATCATCCCATTATGGTCTCGGATTTCCCGAGCCATGATGCCACTGAATGGGCAAGTGGACCGGCATCACTGATCTACCCACAAGATTCGCTTGAGAGTGTGGAAGTGCCGCCCAAGCCAAAACTAGTAGTGCCTGCACCAAGGCAATGTGGAAGCAAACGATACTTCGGGTTGTTTGGGTCAAGAAAGAAATCCAGTTCCTAGAAGAGACTGGTAGTGTTTTGGAGTCAATAGACTCATGTATATAGTTTCTCAACACCTAAAAGTCTGCCAATGCGGCATGACGTTTTGTTTAAGGTGATGCTTGTGTAAATGTGATGTATATTAAGTAAATAAAGCTTTGCTTTGATATATACATTGAGAAACTAAAACACGTTGCTTGTATGTGATAAATAAATGGCTCCTACGACAAGGAGAACCCTGCCGAGCGAGGAGTCCCATACTCAAGGATTCCTGCTAGAAACGCTCAACAACCTGGTTACCGCCATTCGTGAAACAATGCCAGAACCAGTCGTACCACGAAATGAGCACTTGGGAGGAGTGACTTATGAAAAGTTCCTCAAGCTTGACCCACCAGTTTTCATTGGCAGAGCCGATCCGGAACTCGCAGAGAGTTGGATCGAAGAGACAAAACGTGCATTCTCGGTACTAGGAGTACCAGAAGAGAAGAAGACCAACTTTGGCACATATTGATTAAAGGACAATGCACGGAAGTGGTGGGATACAACTAAGCTTATCCAGTTATCATAGGTCGAAGTCATTCCTTGGACTGACTTTCGGAGAACTTTCATGGACTTTCCGTTAAATTCCAGAAACAAGAAAAAGATGGAGTTTCTGGAGTTGGAACATGGCGGTATGAGTCTGATGGACTATACCACCAAATTTCAGAATCTAGAGCGCTACTGCTCTCGATTGTTTGAAACAGACCAAGAAAGGGCCGACAAATATGTGAATGGTCTGCGCAAAGGGCTGCGATCTCAAGTGGTAACAAGCATGCCTTCGACTTTTCAAGCTGCGGTAGCAGCGGCTTCAAAAATCCAAGAGGATTGGGCGTGATCTAAAGTGATCGCAGCAAAGAAACCCATAGTGAATGGTGGGAATTGCGCCATCTCAGACAAAATAGAAAAGGTGAAGTTCAGGATTTGCGCCACCTCTGGAAGGATTTGAATGTTTGAATTCTAGCTTTTCTGAAGAGAGCAAGAAATGACTGTTACGACAATGAAGCCATACATGATACTTCAAGTACAAGGTTTTGATGATGATAAAGTAGAATCAACTGCATTTCAGCTAAGGCTATGAAGAAATTGAAGAATTCAGTAAAGAATCCTTGAAGACTAGTGTGCAAATGTTTAATTCATTAAAAGTCTTAGATTCTTGTAAGAGCCTTACTTAGAGTGCATATTTAGGTTGCATTTCACCATAAAAGTCTTTAGAAAAACTTTTCTAAAAGAAACTCTTTTGAAAATCTTTTTAGAAAACTCTTTCCTTAAATTTTCATATTTATTAGTCGACCAATAGACTTATCAGTCGACTAATCCTTTCGCGCCATATTTTCTAAAAAGTCATTTTTGTCAAATTAGTCGACCGAAGGTTTTATCAGTCGACTGGACAGAATGTATGTTTTCTGGAAAATTAGCAGCAGTCGACTAATGATTTTTCAGTCGACTGAACAGAACATGTGTTTTCTGTAAAATTTAGCAGCAGTCGACTAATGCTTTTTATCAGTCGACCGAACAGAATGTTTGTTTTTCAGAAGTTTTTAGCAGCAGTCGACTAAAAGGTTTTTCAGTCTACTGATGATATTATCAGTCGACTAACTTTTCTCCAGTCGACTAAGTTTCAAAAGTTCAGATTTTCAAACGGCTCGATTAACAGATCAGTCGACCGACGATAACTGTCAGTCTACTAATAACTAACTATTAGTCGACTAACTGATGTTTCAGTCGACTAATTTTGCCGTTTTTCTGAGACTTCAAGAAAAGGCGTGTCTTTTCATTTTTCAAACGTTTTGATCATTCAAAATGAACAGTTTTGACACCCTTTCATACTCTCAACGTATGGAATCCTTTAACTATAAATATGAGTGCATTCTACACTCAAAAACATGAAAATTCAATAGAATTATATTGAATTACTTCTTGCTTTTCACTCCTATCCATTCAAGTATTTGTTTTCTCACTCACGTGATACTTTCACTTCAGTTTTTCACTCAAATCACTTTGAGAGATATTGAATTCGTGAGTAGAGTATTTCAACAACCTCAAAAGCCAATTGCATTTCATTTGCATTCAAAAGGAAGGCTCATAGGTTGTATTGTAAGTTGTTATTTCTTTTGTGTAAAAAGAAGGACTCCTTGGTGTAAAGGAGTTGTTTGCTTTCAGTGGGATTGTTACTAAAAGTGGGACCGGTTATGGTCTGTGTGATCTTGTAGTTTACAAGGTTGATAGTGAAAAATCTCAAGCGGGTTTTGCTTGGGGACTGGATGTAGGTCGAGTTTGACCGAACCAGGATAAAATCTTGTGTTCTTTGTGTGTTTGCTTTGAGATTTGCAAAATCCTTCAATATTCTGCAGAAAGTTATAAAAGCACTATTCACCCCCCCCCCTCTAGTGCTCGTTGCCTCGATCCTAGTAAACTTTCAATGACATGTGGCATTTGCTTTTTCTGAGAAGAGCAGAGAATGACACGTGTCACTTGCTTTTTCTGAGAAGAGTAGAGAATGACATGTGTCAGTCCACTTTTTCTGAGGAAAGGAGAGAGTGACACGTGTCCTCTGCAGGAGACACACTTCCACCTCAGGGGAGACAAAACTTTACTTTTTCTGAACAGGACAACATATGACACTTGGCATCTCATGGTGACTTTGGAATGACACATGACACAGGGTGAAGATGGTGGGCACTGACACGTGGCATGAAATGAAGAGGATGTCTAATGACATGTGGCGGCTTCTTAAGGTGGCCCCACACTAACACGTGTCAAAGGATGGCAGAAGAGAGAAGGTGACATGTGGCACCACCTCTAGGTGAACCCTATGCTGACACATGGCAGGTAAATGGGAGGAGAGAGAAAAGACAAGTGGCGCCAATCCAAGGGACAAGGCTCCTATATTTTTGGGTTTTTCAAAGTTCAATTTTTTTTCAAAAGAAAAGCCTATGTGACACCACCTCAGTGTGGGTCCCACATTGCTTCTTTATTGAAATAAGGACAAGACAACAAAAACCTCTTTTTGAAATTTTTCATAAAATCTGGACTAATTGGCAAAACATAAATTTTTGAAAAGAGTTGGCCCCTGTAAGGCGATTTTGTAAAAGAATGATAGTTGAAATTGTTTGACAAAAGGGCAAAATCTGAGGTGAAGTGGCTGAAATCCATATTGAAAACTATGCAGATCGTTTTCCTGAGGAAATATTTTGAAATTCAGAGTCCTAGGGGTAGAATGGGAAGAATTGATAATTTTGAAGACCCAGGGTTTTAAAATTGATTTTTTAAAAATAGTTGAAATTCGAATCTGGATTGAAACTTTTGAAATCAAGAGTTCTGGATCTTGAAATGACATGCTGTGCAGTGCAGTGATATGAGATGCTCATGCCATGATATGCAATGTCATGTCTTATGACATGTAATCCTGAACCGGGCTTTGGAGATTCCCGTCTCCTGTCAGGAGTAGAATCTTGAACATCTGAGTTGAAATAGAGAAATTTTGAGAGTTGCAGATGAAATTTAGACTTTTGCAAGTTCTGAGCTCAAAAAATGACCATTTTGCCCTTCGGCGATTTCAGAGGCTGAATGATGATGCTTGGTGGAAATGTTGGCGAGGTGAATGAAAAATTTGGGGTGTTTACAGCAGATTGATTCTATCTCGACCCAGATTGCCTAGGATGGAATATCGGTTATCCAAACTAGTTCCAAAGAGAAGGCTCATATCAGCACTTAAGGTACAAAAATACCTTAGGAAGGGTTGTGTGGCCTTCCTGTTGAGCCTCTCGGTGGAAAAATCTAATGACCAGCCCCTTGAGAGTTTGGAAGTGGTGCGGGAGTTTCCCGATGTGTTTCCTGAGGAACTGTCAGGACTTCCGCCACTTCGTGAGGTTGAATTTGGAATCCAATCCTTACCTGGAACAACACCAATATCCAAAACCCCGTATCGAATGGAGCCTGCTGAACTCAGCGAGTTGAAGTGTCAGTTGAAAGAACTGATGGAACAAGGGTTCATCCGTCCGAGTGTATCACCGTGGGGAGCCCCGGTGCTGTTTGTAATGAAGAAGGATGGATCCCTTCGGTTATGCATCGATTATCGGATGCTTAACCAGGCAACTGTTAAAAATAAGTACCCGTTGCCTCGAATTGAGGACTTGTTCGATCAGCAAGGGTGTTCTCCAAGATCGACCTCAGGTCTGGGAATAATCAGCTCAGAGTTAAGGAAGAGGATATACCTAAGACTGCCTTTAGAATGAGATATGACCATTATGAGTTCATAGTAATGCTCTTTGGACTCACTAATGCGCCTGCTGCCTTTATGGATCTAATGAAGCGGATATTTAGACCATATTTGGATAGCTTTGTCATTGTCTTCATCGATGACATTCTCGTATATTCAAAGAACAAGAAACAACACGTAGAGCACTTGAGGATCGTCTTGAAAACCCTTCAGGATAACCAACTCTATGCTAAGTTTTCAAAATGTGAATTCTGGCTAGATAAAGTGATGTTCCTTGGCCATGTGATCTCGAAAGATGGAATCGCAGTAGATCCTGCGAAGGTGGAAGTTGTTGAAATTCCACTAGAGGGGGGGTGAATAGTGAAATACGATAAAGATCGATAAAATAAAATAATCAGGCAATAAGGCACAACACATAAAACACAGAATTTATACTGGTTCGGTCAGTACCCAGACCTACATCCAGTCCCCAAGCAAACCAGTTGAGCTTTCCACTATAACATCCGAGTCACTGGATAAATAGTACAACACCCTCTTCCTCAGAGGTCTTCTTCTCTCAACAGAGAAGGGGCACACCCTCTTCCACAGAGGTCTTCTTCTCTCAACAGAGAAGGACAACACCCTCTTTCTCAGAGGTCTACTTCTTTCAACAAAGAAGGAATACAGTGAATAATAGAGTTACAATACTTCCTATAGAACCTTCAGAATGATATGAATGCACAAATGAAGGATTCTCAGAATGTTCTGTTTGTCACTCAGAAGATACTCTTTGTCAAAAAGCTGGACTTGACTTTTTCTCTTTTCTTTCTTTTCTTTTTCTCTTTCTTTTTCAAGGCTCTCTTTTCAAATAATAAATAGAATTTTTCTCGTTGTAAGCTCACACATCTATTCCATTCCCCTGTAGAATAGTTTATTTGAGTGTGTTTATATAGCTTTCAAAAAAGTAGTCGTTACATTTTGAAATCGTAGCCTTTTTGAAATGTGAAATGTTATGTCATTTCAAAAACATCTTTTAGAGAAATTCGAGAATGCTTTTTTCCATAAAAGTAAAATATAGGGTACACTAGTCGTTTGTAATATTTTAGGTAATACATATTTTATGTAAAAAGTATATTTCTTACAATAGTACATTGAACGTTGGATTGTAGTTTTGTCTTTATTCTAATTAATGATTTGAGGTACATAAGTACTTCTTTACTTTAAATGAGTGTAAGTACAATGAGTGCTTTGAGATATTTATTTGTACATAGTCATGTCAAGTGTTTTCTTTATGTTGTGTTTTTCAAAGTCTTCAGAGAGAATGAGGACTACAAGAAAGTCGACATTCTTTGAGAAGGATATTTTAACAAGGATTTCTTACAGGAGGTATTTAATGCTATACAAAGAGAATGATGACTTCAAGTAAGTCGACATTCTATGGGTTTGTAAAAAGGTAACTAGAGTCTTTTCAAAAACCTTTATTATATTTGTTTTCTTTGTGTAGCCGATTTTCATGTTTTGTCTTTTACCCATATTTGAAATCATTTCTTTAAAGAAGGTAACTAGAGTCTTTTCAAAAACATATTATATTTGTTTTCTTTGTGTAGCCGATTTTCATGTTTTGTCTTTTACCCATATTTGAAATCATTTCTTTAAAGAAGGTAACTAGAGTCTTTTCAAAAACATATTATATTTGTTTTTCTCTATGTAGCCGATTTCATGTTTTGTTTTTTTCCTACATTTCTTTTCATGTTGTCTTGTATATAATGTAAGGTACAATTATTACATGTCAAAATACCTTTTTCATAAAGGGTTGTAAGAAGGTACAATTATTAGTTTTCAAAAAGGAGCTTTTTGAAACTATCGTATACTTTTATGATATAGTTTTTATGAATGAGTATGTAATATGCAATATGCATGTTCCTGAAGGTTCTGTTACATATGATTCTAAAGAAGAAGAAAAATCTTCATCTTGAGGTAGCCGATTTCTTCAGTTGATCTTTAGGAATGCATGGCTCATCAAGCTTTTTCTTCAAGGAGTATGATTGCACTAGTTGTACTTGAACAGGAAGTCTCCATCCTTTTTGGGTGAGATATCCTTGCATCAAATACTCGTTAGATTTATGGCAAAACATATTCAGTCATAATATAACATTTTTCAAGAGCACATATTATCATATCATATAAAATCAAATACGATAGTGTATCATATTATGTGACATCAAAACAGAATTTCTCAACATTCTCCCCCTTTTTTTATGATGACAAAATATGCTCCCCCTGTCAAAAAGACATTATGCATAGAAATAATAATATGATAAAATATTGAAAAATGTTTAAAGAGAGTATTTCTCCAATAATGGAGACAGGATTTCTCCCCCTTTGTCATAGACAAAAAGGAAGGGATCAGAGTAAGAGAGTTATTACAGACCAAAAGTAATTAAAAGTTATTACATACCAAAAAAAATAAGTTTATCCCGAAGGTGGAGGATGTTGATGTGTTCGGTTGACTTGATCCGACTGGAGGGTTCGTAGAGTTTGCTGCAACGAGGCTTGACGGCGAAGAATACGATCCTGAGAGCGCTGGACATCCATCAGAGCAGGGAAGTAATTGAAGGTGGATGTTGGATCTTCTTCATCAGAGCCGGGCATGTGCAGGGACCTTAGATTGAAGGTGGTAGCATCGAGGACCAGAGAGGGATGGAGGATAACTTCGTTGTGAAGGGGTACTTTGAAGTATTTGAGAATGGGAGTTATGAAACACCCGAAAAGAAGAGGCTTGAATTTTTGATAACGAATAAAAAGGTCGAAAAGAATGGAGGACCAGTTTATTGGAGTAGAAGAAAAAATTGCGTAGATAAGAAGAGAGATTTTTCGAGGAACTAATCCCTTGCGGGGAAGCTTGGGATAGATGTTGTGGAGAAGAATCTGGGCAAGTAATTGAGCATGAGGTTGGAGATTCCTCATGTGCCAGGGAAGTTGGTAGCAGTTGGTGCAGAGAAGTATTTTTCGAAGAACCGATCGTTCGATTGGTACTATGTTGTTGAGGTCGGTGGCGGTGGAAGGTAGGTTTAGAATTCTACCTAGGTCGGAAGCATCGAAAAACATCAGCTTTCCTCGAACTTTACTGGTGATTGTAGTTTGTTCATGATCAGTAGAAAAGTTTGTATAGAATAGTCGAACTAGTTCAGGATAATAGGCAGCGTGGGATGAAGATCCTAGTAGATGTTTGAGTTCGGGGAGATAGTTGTCTAGGTCAAATAGCATGAAGTCTTCATAGTGAACTAATTTTCCTTCATGAATGGGTCGAGAGCAAAGTAGGTTGTAGTCATGAAAAAGATCGGGATACCTTAGATCTGCGGCAGTGATTGCAGAGTTGGAGGAAAAAGCCATTGCAAAAGGATGTTGAGAGGGATGAGTTTGAAGATAGTGAGCTACGAGTGCTATTGGTGAGGAATGAACCAATCGATTAAATAGAAAAGAGAAAATAATTGTGACAATAATTTGAATGACAATGGAAGTGAATGATTTTTGGATTGTAGTTTGAATGAGGAAATTCGTGAGTTGTAAGTTAAGGGGCTTGTGAATGACAAATCAAATCAATGGTGGAAGATAGTGTATCATATTGGTATGTAAGTTAAAAAAAAGACATAGATTTGAACAAATATACTATGGGAGAGTGTATCGAGTAGTGAGAAATATGATGAATGCAGTATGGAGTGACATATTGAAGAGAGTGAAGAAAATAATGGCCTAATAAAACAAACAACTTTTTCTACATGATGTTACTTGATGTGGAAGCATTCCAAATTCGTGAAGAGTGATTTTGGAATAAGACAAACAGAAAAGAGAGTGAGAGGCAATAATGTGTTAATTAATAAGTATACATTTTGATATGTGTGAAAAAAGAATGACTAGACGTAAAGTTATGATTGATATGAATTATTGTTTATTTGATAAACATATTTTTAAAGAAACTCGATTTGAGGAAGTTCATAGAGAATAGAGTTAAGTTTTAAATGAGTCACAAGCTCGGTTTGACAAGAATGGAGAATCAATTTGTATAAGAGAGAGAAAGTACTAAAGGTACTTAAGAGAATAAAAGTAAAGGACACGGTTTTAATGAGTCTCTATTGGAGGGAGATATAGGATGAGAGAGTGATGGTCACAGATAAAAAGGAGCTTCGTATAATATAGAGAGAGGGAGAGAGAAAAATGATACGAATATGTAGAGAAATGAGAAAGGACAACTATCACTTGATTTAGATATGACATAAAGTGGAGTTAGGATAGACAAGAGGTAAAGTTTTGCTTGAGAACAAGACGTTAATGAGTCTCGATTTTAGAAAGAGATAAAATATATGAGAGAGTCATGGTCACGGATGGAAGGTCACTTCATATGAGATAAAGAGAGAAAAAGGTAATAAAAAGGTGGTACAAGTAGTATTAAAAAAATAATAGAGGACAGGTTGTCGAAAAAGGAGAGTGACTAGTATTATTTCATAAAAGATGTGAAGGATGAAAAGGATGATAATAGATTATACTTAAGCTATGAAATAACCGATGATATCGTAAAAAATTTACGTGAAATATAATCACTAAAAACTACTCACTTTGAAATTTTTTTTTATAAAAGGTTTTTAAGATTTTTAGAGAAGTATATTGATAAGAGGTTTTGAAAGGGAATATATCACATGAATATAATCAATGAAGGATAATAATTAAAGTTATGAGGAATATAATATCATGGTTGGAGGTCGGCTAGCTTATCGTATGAGAGGTTTTCACAAGAAGACAAAAGAGATGAAAGATGTGAACAATGTTATGATAGCTTTTAATATAATTAGTTTTTATGGATATGAGTGAAAGGAGATAGGACAAGAAGTCATTATGAGAGTGTACTTGAAAGATGACAAGTTGAAAGACATAAAGAAAGTGTCATGATGAATGTGTTTCTATGAGTATTGAGAGTATACGAAAATATGGAAACATAGTTTGACTTTGAATAACAAAAAATCGATAAGAGGAAAATCCTTTTAAAACAAGATTTTAACAAAACTTATAAGGAGTAATAATCTTAATAACTGTGATTATAAGTCACTTAGTTTGCATATTCCGAGTTCTCTTCTAATTCGTGTAAAGTCTTCATGTTTTAATGGTTTAGTGAATATGTCTGCTAACTGTTGATTAGTGGGTATGAATTCGAGTTTAATAATGTTGTTTAAGACTTGTTCTCTTAAGAAGTGATGTCTTATTTGAATGTGCTTAGTTCGTGAGTGCAAGATAGGATTTTTAGATAGGTTTATAGCACTAGTATTATCACAGAAAATAGTTGCGTTTTCAAAATTTAAACCAAAATCTTTTAAGGTTTGTTTCATCCAGATGACTTGTGTACAGGCTAGGCTAGCAGCAATGTATTCGGCTTCAGTAGTTGATAAGGATACACAATTTTGTTTCTTACTGAACCATGAAACTAGTGAGTGCCCTAGCATGTGACATGTTCCACTTGTGCTTTTTCTATCAGATTTACTTCCAGCAAAGTCAGCATCGCTGTATGAGATTAGATCAAATGTAGAGGATTTTGAATAGAATAATCCAAAATCAACTGTGTCTTTTAAATATCTCATTATTCTTTTTACAGCTTTAAGATGTGATTCTTTTGGATTTGACTGAAATCTAGCACACAAGCAAACACTGAACAAAATATCTGGACGGCTAGCAGTTAAATAGAGAAGTGATCCTATCATACCTCGGTATACCTTTGTATCAATAGACTTACCATCTTCATCTTTGTCCAAAACAGTAGTAGTGCTCATAGGAGTAGATTTTGAAGCAGTTGAGTTCATGTTGAACCTCTTTAGAAGTTCACGAGCATACTTAGACTGATTGATGAAAACTCCATCCTTGGTTTGCTTAATATGCAGTCCAAGAAAGTAGGTGAGTTCTCCCATCATACTCATTTCAAATTCTTTCTGCATGGTCTTAGAAAAATTCTTTACAAAGAGTGCTGTTAGAAGATCCAAAGATGATATCGTCTACATATATTTGAACAATTAGGGTATGATTATTCACTATTTTAACAAATAATGTAGAGTCTGCTTTGCCTATAGAAAAAACAGTATTTAACAGAAAGGTTTTAAGTCTATCATACCAAGCACGAGGTGCTTATTTTAAACCATACAAAGCACGTTTGAGTTTGAAAACATGATCTGGATATTGTTCATTTTCAAATCCTGGAGGTTGTTTTACATAAACTTCTTCATTTATAAATCCATTTAGAAAAGCACTTTTAACATCCATTTGATATAATTTGAAATCCATATAGCTTGTATATGCTAAAAACATTCTAATAGATTCAAGTCTAGCAACAGGAGCAAATGTTTCATCAAAATCAATACCTTCCTCCTGGTTGTATCCTTGAGCTACTAGTCTGGCCTTGTTTCTTATAACATTACCTGTTTCGTCTAGCTTGTTTCTGAAGATCCATCTTGTCCCAATGATTGGATGATCCTTTGGTCTTGGTACAAGATCCCAAACTTCATTCCTTTGGAATTGATTCAGTTCTTGAGTCATAGCTAGCATCCAGAACTCATCAATGATGGCTTCATCAATCTTCTTTGGTTCAAGTTGAGAAATGAAAGCCATGTTTGCAATCCGTTCTAGCTGAGCTCTAGTTTGAACCCCCTTTGTCAGGTCTCCCAAAATCTGCTTTTGAGGATGATCTTTGATATCAACATATGTTCTTTGATGATCATCTTCATTAGACTTAGCTGTGTTATCTAACAATAAATCTGTACTTTCAACATCATCATCGTTAGTTTGCTTATGAACAGATTGATCTATAGATTCACAAAAGCTAACATGCAAAGATTCTTCAATAGTATTAGAACTCTTATTGAAAACCCTGTATGCTTTACTATGACTTGAATATCCTAAAAATATGCCTTCAATAGATTTAGCATCAAATTTATCTAGGCTATCTTTTGTGTTTAGGATAAAGCATTTACAACCAAAGACTTTGAAATAGTCTATTCTTGGAGTTCTGTCATAGAATAGTTCATAAGGAGTTTTATTTAATAAGGGTCTAATGAGAACTCTATTTGTTATGTAGCATGCAGTGTTAACAGCTTCTGCCCAAAAGGATTTAGCAAGATTATTGTGTTGGAGCATAGTTCTAGCAGATTCCTGAAGGGTTCTATTCTTTCTTTCTACTACACCATTTTGAGGTGCAGCTCTAGGAAAGGCAAAGTTATGAGAAATACCATGCAAGTTACAAAAATTTTCAAAAAGTTTATTTTCAAATTCTCCTCCATGGTCACTACGGATTTTAACAATAGAACAAGATTTTTCATTTTGTAATTTTTTACATAAGATTTCAAATTGAAAAAACGTGTCACTTTTGTTTTTTCAAAAATATTACCAAAGTAAATCTTGAGTAATAACAAAAACGTATTTATTGTGATTATGACTAGCTACTCTAGAAGGACCAAAAAGATCCAGGTGGAGAAGTTCTAAAGGTCTTTTACTTGAAATGATATTTTTTGATTTGAAAGATGATTTTGACAGTTTTCCTAATTGACATGCATCACAAAAATAATCCTTTTTAAAAGATATTTTGGGTAACCCACGTACTAACTTATCTTTAGCTAATTTAGACATGTATTTAGAATTGACATGACCCATTCTCATGTGCCATAGATGTTGAGTGTCATTATTAGCTATGAGGCAATGTTCTGTGATGTTTTCTAGGTATAGTTCATATATGTTATTCTTTCTTATACCTTTTAAGATAATGTTTTTGTTGGTGTCTGTTATGAGGCATGCATCATGATTAAAGCTAACATTATAACCTGTGTCACACATTTGACTGATACTTAGTAGGTTATGTTTTAAGCCTTTAACAAGGAGAACGTCTTTGATAAGAGGTTTATCTATGTTACCAATATTACCAATACCAATTATCAAACCTTTGTTGTTATCTCCAAAGGTGACGGTTCCTCCTTCTTTATGATGAAGAACAGCAAAAAGGTCTGGATGTCCTGTCATGTGCTTTGAACATCCACTATCTAGTATCCATCTGTTCTTCTTCTTTGGAGCCTGCAAAACATTAAGTAAATCTCTTTTTTGGTACCCAATCGGGTCCTTTTTTGTTAGACTTTGGAACCCATATCCATTTGGATTTGGGTTTGTCTACATCTTTAGAGGAGTTAAAAAAATTACCATTATAATACTCCTTATTTGGTTCAGACGAACCTTTCACAAACGTGGTCTTTTGATTCATACAAGAAGGCTTGTTGAAATGAGAGTAGTCAATGCCATTCTTGTAGAAAGAGACTTTTTGAGAAGATAGGAGTTTATCCAAGTTCTCTTTTCCTTTAGTAAACTTGAAAACCGTTTTCATAAGGTTTTCAGTTTTACTTTTTAATTCTGAAATTTCTACTTGCAGATTTTTAGTCTTGAAGCTGGTAGATGAGATTTCAGAGGTAATAAGAAGATTTTTCTTTTTCACTTCACAGTTTTCACTGCTGAGTTTTTCATTTTTCTGGGAAAGCTCTAAATTTTCGGATTTTAAAGTTTTATTTTTTAAGCTTAATTTTCTAGATTCTTCAAATAGTTCTTGAAAAGCATCTAGAAGTTCTTCAAAGGAAAAATCAGAAATTTCACTTACAGAGCTTTCGTTTGCCATGAAGCACATGTTTGCAGTTTCGGCTTCATCATCACTTGACTCTTCACTGGTGGATGGTTCTGAGTCATCCCATTGAGCATGCAGAGCCTTTTTCTTGAAGAACCTCTTTTTTGGTTCCTCAGTCTTGGACTTTCTTTTGAGAAGGGACAGTCATGCCTCAAGTGACCTGGCTTATTACACTGATAGCACATGGGATCCTCCTTAGGATCTTTTTTTTCCTTATGCTTGTTTGGAAGCCGGTTCCTTCTCATGAAGCACTGGAATTTTCTGGTTAGTAGCGCAATTTCAGATTCTTTATCTGAGTCTTCATTCTCAGATAGAGCTGAGAAGGCTAGAGTTTTCTTTGTTGGTAGTTCTTCTTCCCTTCTTTCTTTCATGTGGACTTCATAGGCAATAAGATTGCCTATTAAGTCGTCCAGAGTAAGCTTAGATAAATCTTGAGCTTCTTCAATAGCTGTAGTCTTTTTCTCCCAATCAGTTGTGAGAGATCTCAAGATTTTCTTCACCTTGTCTGTCTGGGAATATGTTACACCCAGAGATTTCAGATCGTTGGTGATGTTGGTGAATCTGGTAAACATCTCTGTGATGGGTTCATTTTGAACAACTCATATTTTCTGACAAGAGATGAGATTTTGGCTTCTTTCACTTTGTTGGTTCCTTCATGAATAACTTCTAAAGAATGCCAAATATCATATGCAGATTCACATATAGATATTCTGTTGAATTTGTTCTGATCAATGGCACAATATAAGGCATTCATAGCCTTTGCATTTAGGTTTGCCATTTTCTTTTCTTCATCAGACCATAAGTTATAGTCTGCGGATGGAGATGTGTATAGATGCTGAACAATTTTCCATACAGCAAAATCTATGGACTTGAGAAATATAGTCATTCTGCACTTCCAGTATCCATAGTTGGAGTCGTTGAAGAAAGGAGGACGAGATGTGTGTTGACCTTCAATATCACGAGCATAAGAGGTAGATGCCATTTGTGCTGGAAGACTTGTTATGTCGAAACTAGCAAACCTGCTCTGATACCAAATGAAATTCCACTAGAGGGGGTGAATAGTGAAATACGATAAAGATCGATAAAATAAAATAATCAGGCAATAAGGCACAACACATAAAACACAGAATTTATACTGGTTCGGTCAGTACCCAGACCTACATCCAGTCCCCAAGCAAACCACTTGAGCTTTCCACTATAACATCCGAGTCACCGGATAAATAGTACAACACCCTCTTCCTCAGAGGTCTTCTTCTCTCAACAAAGAAGGGGCACACCCTCTTCCACAGAGGTCTTCTTCTCTCAACAGAGAAGGACAACATCCTCTTTCTCAGAGGTCTACTTCTTTCAACAAAGAAGGAATACAGTGAATAACAGAGTTACAATACTTCCTATAGAACCTTCAGAATGATATGAATGCACAAATGAAGGATTCTCAGAATGTTCTGTTTGTCACTCAGAAGATACTCTTTGTCAAAAAGCTGGACTTGACTTTTTCGCTTTTCTTTCTTTTCTTTTTCTCTTTCTTTTTCAAGGCTCTCTTTTCAAATAATAAATAGAATTTTTCTCGTTGTAAGCTCACACATCTATTCCATTCCCCTGTAGAATAGTTTATTTGAGTGTGTTTATATAGCTTTCAAAAAAGTAGTCGTTACATTTTGAAATCGTAGCCTTTTTGAAATGTGAAATGTTATGTCATTTCAAAAACATCTTTTAGAGAAATTCGAGAATGCCTTTTTCCATAAAAGTAAAATATAGGGTACACTAGTCGTTTGTAATATTTTAGGTAATACATATTTTATGTAAAAAGTCTATTTCTTACAATAGTACATTGAACGTTGGATTGTAGTTTTGTCTTTATTCTAATTAATTATTTGAGGTACATAAGTACTTCTTTACTTTAAATGAGTGTAAGTACAATGAGTGCTTTGAGATATTTATTTGTACATAGTCATGTCAAGTGTTTTCTTTATGTTGTGTTTTTCAAAGTCTTCAGAGAGAATGAGGACTACAAGAAAGTCGACATTCTTTGAGAAGGATATTTTAACAAGGATTTCTTACAGGAGGTATTTAATGCTATACAAAGAGAATGATGACTTCAAGTAAGTCGACATTCTATGGGTTTGTAAAAAGGTAACTAGAGTCTTTTCAAAAACCTTTATTATATTTGTTTTCTTTGTGTAGCCGATTTTCATGTTTTGTCTTTTACCCATATTTGAAATCATTTCTTTAAAGAAGGTAACTAGAGTCTTTTCAAAAACATATTATATTTGTTTTCTGTGTAGCCGATTTTCATGTTTTGTCTTTTACCCATATTTGAAATCATTTCTTTAAAGAAGGTAACTAGAGTCTTTTCAAAAACATATTATATTTGTTTTTCTCTATGTAGCTGATTTCATGTTTTGTCTTTTTCCTACATTTCTTTTCATGTTGTCTTGTATATAATGTAAGGTACAATTATTACATGTCAAAATACCTTTTTCATAAAGGGTTGTAAGAAGGTACAATTATTAGTTTTCAAAAAGGAGCTTTTTGAAACTATCATATACTTTTATGATATAGTTTTTATGAATGAGTATGTAATATGCAATATGCATGTTCCTGAAGGTTCTGTTACATATGACTCTAAAGAAGAAAAAAAATCTTTATCTTGAGGTAGCCGATTTCTTCAGTTGATCTTTAGGAATGCATGGCTCATCAAGCTTTTTCTTCAAGGAGTATGATTGCACTAGTTGTACTTGAACAGGAAGTCTCCATCCTTTTTGGGTGAGATATCCTTGCATCAAATACTCGTTAGATTTATGGCAAAACATATTCAGTCATAATATAACATTTTTCAAGAGGACATATTATCATATCATATAAAGTCAAATACGACAGTGTGTCATATTATGTGACATCAAAACAGAATTTTTCAATAGTTGTGATGTACTGGAAGCACCCAGAAAATATCACTGAGATCCGTAGCTTCCTTGGACTTGTCGGATATTATCGAAAGTTCATACAAGACTTCTCCCGAATCGCCGTACCGATGACGAAATTGTTGAAAAAGGGAGTGAAGTTCAAATGGACTGACCAGTGTAAGGAGTACTTTGAGGTTCTCAAACAGAGGCTTACCACTGCCCCTGTCCTTACCTTACCTTCTGGTCAGGGAGGCTTCGTGGCTTATACCGATGCCTCGGAAATAGGTCTGGGTTGTGTGTTGATGCAGCATGGCAAAGTAATCGCCTATGCGTCACGACAGTTGAGAGTCCATGAGAAAAACTATCCAACCCACGATCTGGAGCTTGCCGCGGTGGTGTTCGCACTTAAAATCTGGCGACACTACCTATATAGAGAGAAATTTGAGGTCATGTCGGACCATAAAAGCCTAAAATACATCTTTTCTTAAAAAGAACTCAATATGCGGCAACGGCGATGGCTGGAATTCCTCAAAGACTATGAGTTCACACTTTCCTATCACCCTGGAAAGGTGAATGTTGTAGCGGATGCCCTTAGTCGCAAGACTGTTGGCACTCTGGCCAGCCTCACCAAACAATGGAAGCTGATGGAGGATTTTGTCAGTTGGAAGCCATTCCTGGCTGATCCAGGAAAGATTTGATTGTCATGCCTGACAATCCATATCGAGATCCTCGATCGCATCGTAGCCGAACAGTTCAAGGATCCCCAGTACTTGGAATTGAAAGCTCGTGCTGAAAAAGATGACACTTTCTTCCATTTGAAAAAAGATGGAGGAATATGGATGAAAGAAAGGATTTGGGTTCCAAATAACCCTGACCTAAGACAGGAAGTACTCCAGGAGGCCCATAGTAGCAAATATACTATCCACCCTGGGGGTACGAAGATGTTTCAAGATTTGCAGAGGAAGTACTGGTGGAGGGGTATGAAACATGATGTGGCTACGTTTGTCTCAAAATGTTTGATCTGCCAGCAAGTAAAGATCGAGCATCAGCGCCCTGGCGGAAAGATGCAACAGATCGAGATTCCAGAATGGAAATGGGAAGGCATTACGATGGATTTCATCGTTGAATTGCCTCGATCCAAGAGACAACATGATTCAATATGGGTGATCATGGACAGACTCACCAAGTCTGCTCACTTCCTGTCAATCAACACTCGATACTCAACGGAGCGATTGGCAGAAATCTACATTCGGGAAATCGTCAGACTCCATGGAGTGCCGATTTCGATCATATCTGATCGTGACCAGAAGTTCACTTCTCACTTTTGGGAGCAGCTTCAGAGAGCCCTGAGGACGAAACTCAAGTTCAGTACAACATTCCATCCCCAAACAGATGGTCAATCAGAACGAACAATACAGACTCTTGAAGATATGCTAAGAGCCTGTATGCTGGAATGGAAGGGGGATTGGGATTCCCACCCAGCGTTTGCTGAATTTGCTTATAATAATAGCCACCACGCTAGCATTTGGATGGCACCGTATGAAGCCTTGTACGGGCGACCCTGACGATCACCAATCCATTGGGGTGAAGTGGGTGAGCGAACCTTGGACTCACCCATTGTGTTGCAGCATTACACTGAGCAGGTCCACATGATCAGAAAGAAGTTACTAACTGCTCAGAGTCTACAGAAGAGCTACGCCGATCAGTGGCGTAGGGAGCTTACTTTTGCGGTTGGAGATAAGGTTTTTATCAAGGTCTCTCCAACCAAGAGTGTGTTTCGTTTTGGAAAGAAGGGGAAGCTCAACCCCAGATTCGTTGGTCCCTTCGAAGTTTTGAGCTGAATCGGAGAGAATGCCTACCGTGTAGCATTTCCACCACAATACGCACAAATACATGATGTATTTCACGTGTCAATGCCTAGAAAGTACGTTCATGATCCTTCTCACGTCATTCAACATGAAGATATTGACATTCGAGAAGATATGACAGTAGAAAAAAGGGCAGTAGAGATCGTGGACCGCTGGGAGCAAGTTCTAAGGACGAAGCTCATTCCACTTGTTAAAGTGAGGTGGTGTGAACACCCCAAATTTTCCAAAATCTTTTAAATATTCCCTTTTTGCCCCTAAATTCATTTTTTGAGTAAATGAGTCATTTTAAATCTAAATTCTAGTTCATTTCTCAAGTTTTATTGAAATTAAAATCATTTTATATGTTTAAATTGATTTTGGATCTGGATCCATTGCCCAGATCCAAATCTGAATCTCCTTGTTCAAATTTTAAATTAAAATTATAGAAAATACCAAAAATAGCCTTTAAATAACTCAGATAGTCCATTCGACATCCGTTTGGATCCATCATATTGTATGTCTCGATTCGAGTGTCGAAACTCGAACATTTTCTCAAAACCTCGGGTCCAAACCCACTTTCTGAAGAAATTTCTCCAAAATGGTCTGAAATTCTCGGAGAAACACTCTTTGTAAATATTTCTCAGAAAAATACAAAAATTTAGTGTTTAAACTTTGTTTTGTTTAAAATTTTAGTTTTTCTACTACAAAAATACAAAAAAATTGAGGAAAGCAAATGATTTTAAAACATGAAAAATGGAATTTTTGCCAAAAACCTCCTTTTAAACATTTTTTTACAAAAGATCTTTCAAAGGGGCTTTCTTTTGGAAATTTGGAAAAGAGGCAACAACCTCTTTTCCGCGCACTCGCCTTCTCCTACCACAGCCTTTCATCCTCAAACAGACTCCTCCCTCAGCCCCTGATCTTCAACCACCTCCCTCTCTCGAAGGCTCCTCTTCCCCTTTAAGAGGAGAGCACGCAGAAGGATTCGATGTCGTCCTCTACCCCTCCACATTCTCTCCTTCACGGATCCGTCTTCTGCCTCTCCACTTCCTTCTCCTTCACGATCGATCTCCTACCCTTCCATGTGCATCATTCCCGCTTCTCCCCTCTCCTTCTTTTTCCCCTTTTGTTTTTTTTTTCTTTTTCTTCATCCGGTGCTTGCCGCTTCCAAGCAACTAAAAGCAGAAGGTATTTACAGGTAAGAAACATATCCTTTTTACTTTCTCCATTTCATTTCAGTATTTGTTTTTGAAGTTTATTCCTATACATTTTTTTTTAGATTTTCGTAATCTAGCACCTACGCATCATTCTTCTGTTCCTATTTTTGTTTCTCTTTTCTTAAATGTTATCTGATTAATGCACATTCAGTAAAGTCAGATTGCTTATGGCAAAACTGATTAACCTCAGTGCGATAACCAGTGGGAACGAATGGTTCCAACATATTTCTCTTATTTTTTTTATTATTATTCTTTTTTCTTCTTTATCTTGCTGATTTACAGGGGTCGTAATATATATTTACAGAAACAATCCTCCATGGTATCGGATTTCTAAAACTAGATCTAGCACTATTCTGTCTTAGCATTACTTGATCCCTCGATATTTTGCCCTTTTCATCTCATAATATCCCAATCCGATTGTGTCTTGTTTTGATTCCTTTTCTCTTTGTTGTTATTATTATTTTCCTGTTGGTTTCAATTTCTCACCTGCATTAAGGGTCACTACATTTGACACTTGATTTTGGTCTACTGCATTCCGATTTTCATCACGGTAAGTGCTTGGGTCATTTTTCTTTAATGCTGATTCATTCCATCTGATCAAACCTGCAACATTGATTTGGATAGCCCTGTTTTCCCCCCCGCTAGAAAGGAATACTCGCTGTGTTGGTCCAGAAGATGGGTTTCTTGTGCCCAACAGATCAAGAAATTTGTACGCTAAGGGCCATGGTTGAGGTATTAATCCTAAATTAGCGCCTCCCTCTTTGTTACCACATAGATCAGGAAGTTGTCAAGGTCTATGTAAGAGTTGGGGGCAATACTTTTAAGAACATCCCAGGGGTACTTAAGATTGGAATGATTTAATGTAATGGAACCGTCACTTTGTTCCTTGTGGAGATCTGAGACTGATGCTGGAGAATTACAAATGGTACATGTTAAATCCAGGGGAAGTCAATGCCTGATGGAATCTGTATTAGACTTTGTAGTTGTTTTAACCAGAATGTTGTTTGTTCCTCTTGCAGGCAGACTAGTTACCTCCTTCCGCTGTCCTCAAGGGCATACATCAAAGGTGAGTTACCTGTGTGTCCAAAGGAGATGATGCTCTTTCAGGATAAATGAGAGATTGTTCTCCAATTGGTATCACTGTTATAATCCTGGTATTTACATAAGCATCTTATTAGTTGGCCATGTCTCGGTTGATGCAATTGGCCTTACCGTTAACTTATTAATAGTTTGTTCTAATGTCTGCAATCTATGAGAGTTTCTATCCCCTGCAGCATTAACTAGTTGTTGCTCTAACAGGCACATAGGTTAAATATATTAGTATATCTGCAAAAGAAAATGTTTATGCATGTAAGGTGCTCATGCATTTTGATTTATATCTTACCGAACCATCCCTGTACTTTTCTTTTTCTCTTCTCTGTTATATATTGTTGCATATTACAATTCGTTTTTCTGTATCTTTGTTTCCTGTACAACATTTTTTTTTCCATTGGCAATTCAATGTTTGAACCTCTAATGCTGCGACCAATATTCCTGGTCTAGTTGTGTCATGTTATTTTCTTCTTCTAATTGCTATACTTTCAACGTTATATATATATATATATATATATATATATATATTTCATTTGGCATCCCTGTCAACCCCTTTTGTATCATCTCCTGCAGTTATGGAAGCAAGACTGCCATTAGCATCACGTGGCCATTCATTTTATCTTCTTTTCTTTCTCATAAATCTTCGATTTACTGTTTATTGGTGTTGTCCATCACTATCGTTTTCATACCCCTTCACTGATCTGGTCAAATCAATTAGATGAATATAATAGCATTTTCATTTTACTGCATTTGTGACGCCCCAAAATCCCTTGGAAAATCCTTAAATTTTCAGAGTAAATTTTTTTTTGAAAGCATTGTCCAAAAAGGAAAACTAGCAAGGGAAAACAGTTGGAAATTCTGAGCGGGTCACAGGAAGAAACAACAAGAAGAAACATTTTATTTATTACAAATTGATACGTGAGCAATATACATCATTTCCCTTTTTCCAAAGGCCACTGCCAAGATCTTCAAGTTCTACAGTGTGGGTTCAGGCCTTCACCGCACATCGAGCTCCATCGCACCACTAGAAGCCAAACACCTGTATCCCCATAAAAAGGGGTCAGTACTCTTGCGAGCTGGTGAGATAAACCATCCATACATTTATCATTTCTAAGGAAAAGCATAAGGTATAAAGCATGAAATAGGATACAGATATGTCATGCTTGAAAACTACAAGTAACAGGCTATTGCTAACATGATGGAACAATTAGAAGCATTTAAACCAAAGTACAAGTGCGTGTGTCAAGTAAGCAAGTGTACGTGTTACAAGTCTAAGCAACAGTGAAAGTAGCAAGTACAACGACTACTATGAACTGAACAAGGAAAACAGAACACGCAACTACTGAATAATGAAACGAGGGAACTAAGCAAACCAAAAGATTGAGCCAAACAACGGCTGAGACAACAAAACGACTAAGGAACCAAGCACGAGACAAGCGCAAGAACAGTACCAACACAAACAGTGAAGTAAAAATAATACTATGTGATAAGCGATAATGTCAAGCCTTAACACGTTTAGATAGTAACGTCAAACATCTGAGTAGGTAAGCAAGGTAACGAATACTTCCAAAAGATAAGCGATGGTGTTGGACACTAACAACTTAGATAGTGACGACAACCATCTAAACGAGTAATCAAAGAAGCTACAACTCCAGCATCATGATCAAGGATGAGCAACACTATCATGATCAAACGGTTAGTATTCACATTCTAGGGCAACAATGAATGTTCATCAATTATATATATCCAAGCACACAGGATATACTACAAGGAAAGATATGTGTAACCACACGTCCTTAGCACAGGTGAGCTCAACTCACGAGATGGGTCTACAGCCCACACAAACTCTCCATGGAGTTCATAACATCCATAACAGTCTTCAAAGACAAGTCTATAGTTCTATAATGTACTTCAAGTCCCCTCTTTCACGTTCAGGACGGATCAAATGCCAAGGGTAAATCGTGTGCCCAATGCAGATGCACACGAAACTAATCAGACATTTAAGCAGTAAGGCAATTAATTAAAGGAGCCATCACGATGATGAAAATCATCGTGTACGCCAAACCACGCCTAGGCACAATTTGCGTATCCAGTCACAATTCCTCCCTCCAGGGTACTTAGGCCCATCCGTCCTGGTGTTCCCCATAGGGCAACACGAGCATAAATGTCGAGATCACACTCAGACATTTACGTGCTCCAGCACTACCAATATAGTAAAGGGCCTTGCCGACGAAGGCGATGATCAAACATTAATAATCAGGGGATGCGACAAGCATTAGCTTAATGCCAAGTAGTGAACCACCACATATATATATATATATATATGTGTACTGATGTCGCATACGATCCATATGACGTACATGTCAATAGGTGCAAAAAGCAAAGTATAATTGCTCAACCATCAAACGTAAATGTTCGTACTTACGTATCTCTTTTCTATTCATGTGTGAACACGTGCAAGGGCTAAGTGGCATTCCACACAGCAGTAACAAGTGATCGTATTTCGATATTTACAATTATAACAATACAAGTGTACCCAACTCGTGCCTCCTTGCACAAATTTAAACTTTGCAAGTGTCTCGTGGTCCCTGTGGGGTACGCAGCGAGGTCTTAGCCATATCACTTACGTGCTCGGCCAAACGTGACCCCAGAAAGAGCACGTCGCTGGTAAAAGTGATCTCATATCACTACCATTTCCATCTCTAGGGTATCACAGTACGTGAGCTCTCTCACGAACGTGGGCTACTGCCCAAAGACCCCAACCGAGTCCCAAACCTCCACAAGTCAAACCGTGTTAATACCCAGATGGTGTTTCAACTTTCAAGTGTATGTTACGGCGAGTGTGAAGCACGCCTCTGGTGCGTAAGACAATCATTAATACACGAACATGAATCAAACAACAAGTAACACTCGACAACCCATAGCCAGTGACAGACGAACAAGATGTGTCAACGTGCATGTGCGAAACGAGAAAAGTCACGAAGTCACAATCAATCGCACGAGTATCGATCCGAAGCAATGATACAAACAATATATTTAAAATGGCATAAATCATTATTTTTGAGCTGCACGAGGTAAAAAAAATGCATATACTATAGCCATTGTATATGCGAGGAGTGTCCAGAGCCTGGAATACGTATTTTAGCAAATACGCGTACTCCAACCCCCACAGTGCGGCGAACCTCGCATAATAAAGCCTTCGACGAAGGACTGTCCCGGAATCGACACCCAAGTGTGTCGAGAGCGAGATCCAACTCAATCCCATCTGAATGGGAAATACATTTGCACATGTACGATGTGTCACCACGCTTGCAAAACTCAAAAATGCCAAAATGATGGGTTTTGACGAAACAATCGAAAAACCCATCATGTAGGAGTCATGTATCGACACGTGGGGAGCGTACCGCTTGCCACGCTATACCCTTTAATACTGCCATGACGAAGCAAAGAAAGCCATGGTGATCACTCTAGACCGACCAAGCGCTAGGCAAAATCCAAAACGGCAACCAAAGTGCCAAAAGTGTCCAATACACTAACCGCGGCCCATGGGGCCACATTTGCGGATCTGTATCATGCACCATCAGTGCCAAGAGTACTCCTCGGGACTGCTAGACAGTGCACACGGTGTCCCAAAAATTCCCTTTTTGCCTTTCCTTGCTTTTCTCTCATTTCTTCCTTGATTTTTCGCGTTTTGTAAGTTGGCGGCAAAAATGGGAGGCAAACGGGCTGGACCACTTGGTCTGGTCTATCAAACCAGACCGCAAGGGTCACCTAGGGCTCTGGTCTAAGACCAGGACACTGTACTTTTGGTGCAGCTCAGCCTGTGGCCAAGTGTGGCCTGCTTGAGTCACCCTCAGCCCACTATGGTGCCAGAGCGAAGGCCAAAGGGCGGGGTCTGGTCCTTCGGATCAGACCTCGGGATCGATGAAACCCCTGGTCTGAGCCCACAAGGCTCAGACCAGGCACTGCACTCAGTGTGCAGGGTGGCCCGAGTCAATGGAGACGGGGCCGGCTAGGCTACTCAGGTGCACTAGCACCCGACGCCCACCGCCGTGCCAAGGCCAAAAGGAGAAACGGATTGGGGTCTGGTCCGTTGGACCAGACGACCAGGCCAAGTCGACACACTGGTCTAACTCATGGTTCAGACCAGTTGGAACTAGGGGCAACCAGCTCACAGCCAGGCGCCCAGGCCGGCTGGGCTACCGGGTAAGGCTAGCGCCCATCGGCCGCGCCAAAGGTTCCAGCTGGGTGCACTTGGTCGAGCCTGTGCTCAGACCAGGGTGCACCTAGTTGGGTCTGTCCCATGTGGGTGCAGACCAAACGGGTAGCTCGGTCCAAAAAAAAAAAAAAAACGAAGGAAGCGTTAGAAACAACGAACCAAATCAAAACAAAGCAGTTATATATATTTATTTATTTTTTTTTAAAAAATGCAGTCGAAAGGCTTCCATTTTCCGGAAGTCTACACACTGTTCTATAAACAATGACAAACACGAAACTCGTAGAGATTTTTGTTATCTTTCTACAGAATCCAAGAAATCAGAAATCCGACAGACAGTTCGGGAGATATCGCCAAAAATCCAGACATCACTCAGGACGTTCCTGGGTTGCTGACGGAACAACATGTCAGCCAAAGATGCTGATTTTAGTCAGATGTGCAAGCCCAACCAGCAAAAATGAATAACTACCAAGTTGTGGGGATTTGTCTGGGCTTTCCGAAATGCCTAAGAACTCTCCAATCCGACACGTATCCAGGGAGATACGTTTATTTTACCGGAGGGTTCTTTGACAACTCGTAAAAACGAGAAACGAAATCAATCAACTAGTTACGTTTTCAAGGGCAACCCATAAAAAAAATTTCTTTTGGATATCATATGGCTTCAAATGCAAGCCTAGTGCTTTCTTAGCACAACCATGGTATGAAATCACCATGGTTGCACTTCGCAAGTGCAAACCGGATTCCATACCTAAACCATTCACATTTTACCAAAGAAAGGAACACGTAAGGAGAGCTTTACTCACCTTGAGGAAGACAATGGAGGTTTTCCTTCAGCTGGGGCTGAGCCACTCTTACACACACAGCACAGCCACACAACAAAAAAATAGAAAAGGGGAAGAAGAAGAGAGAGAGGAAAGGGTGTCGCCCCTTTGTTTCTCTCTCATCCCCCTCCTCTACCTTTTAAAAAAAAAGGCAAGGGAGATGGAGGGCTGGGAGTAAATGGGGGAGGAGAGATGGGAGACTCTCCAGCCCCACGCCCCACCCTTCTCACCTTGGTCAAAGCCTACCCCTCAAGGCCTAGCCTTGAGGGGCCAACCACTCTCAACAACTCCCCTTGATTCAAGGGGAGTTGTCTCCTTTGACTTGTCAAAGGAGGCTCCTTTAAAAAAAATCATTTTTTTTTAAATGCAGCTCAAAGCTACACCCTAAGGGGTGCCCAGCCACATGGAAAAGACGTTGGCTTTTATCCAACTACTTTTAAAAATGCCAAAAACCACCTTTTCAAAGAGTTTTTTGCATACTTTTCAAAAATACCTTATGAAATGCATTGTTTTTGAAATTTCTTTTTATTTTAAATTAAGGTAGCATGGGCTGAGGTGGGGCCCATGTTAACCACTATCTAATAATGCCGAAAACAAGCTTCTTCCTTAAAATTTTTGAAAAACCTCAATTAGTTTTTATAAAAATTGCTATTTAGTTATTTACAACTCCTAATTGCTTTCTTATTTAAAAGTTAGATTTAAGTAATTCAAATGCTTTATTTCCAAATTATATTTCATAATTTTAAGACCTAAATTTCAATATTACGTATTTAGATCTCTAGTTCCGACAAATCCGGGACTCGCTACGATTCATATGTCGCGATACACCCCTTTTTGCCAAAATTCATGGAATAACGAAATGTTTTTTTCTCGTTTAGGTTCCAAATTCGGAGTGAACCTACTTTGATATGTTATAAATCAAATCTAAGAATATGGGACCTTAGATTGCTAGGGTTGTCCTTTGTCGCTTAGAAATTCAAAAATTTATGCGATTAACAGTTCGTATCGCTACTTTGGCACAATTATGAGAAAATTCTCGCGTCAAAGCAAGAGACAACTATTATTGAAACACATTTCAATTCAATATATATCAGAATTGTCGTGGTTATTACATCCTACCCTCCTTAAAAAGGATTTCGTCCGCGAAATCACAACCACAAAAGTCGGGATAGTCTTCCCTTATACACGCTTCAGGCTCCCATGAGCATTCTTCGATGCCATGGAGTCGCCAACACAACTTGACCAACAGAATGGTCTCGGTATACAAAACTTTGATCTTGATGATCAACGATCGTGATAGCTTCCTCGTTCATCATCACATCATCTTTCGTCAATCGAGCTTAATCATCATAAGCAAGGTCTCTAATAGACCTCTTCGGACAAAACTTAGCAATATGCCCTGGTCGTTCACACTTGAAACACTTGCCGTCATAGAGGGGGCAAACTCCGAAAGTGTGATCCTTGTTGCACCGTCTACACTTTCGTTGAACACTTTGTTGTCGAGATCGACTCTGTTGCCGGCGATTCGGGTAGTCTTCCTGACGCTTTTGCTTCTTTGCAGGCAATGTGGACTCATCTCCACTGGGATGCTTTTCACTGGTACACGCGAGAATCTTGGTCTGTGATTCGGCTCCATTCCACTGGTTCTTCTGCTCCTCGATCTGGGCCTCTTCCAACAGTGTTGCTACCTCGATGGCCTCGTCAAGTGACTTTGGTCCATTAGTGAACACGTTGGTTCTCAGAGTTGGCTTCAACCCACGAGCAAACTTCATTGCTCGATCCTTTTCCAGGACATACACATTAGGACAATATCGTTCCAAACTGCGAAACTTGGTGATGTAATCAGACAGGGTTGTCGTTCAATGTTGCAGGTCCAAAAATTCTTGCATCTTCTTGCTTCGCTCATGCTTGGGAAAATATGCAGAGTTAAAAACCTCTACAAATTCATCCCACGTAACATTCCTGTTTTGGAATTTAACCATAGAGATTGTGTCCCACCACTTCTCAGCGTGGTCCTTCAAACGATAGGTGCCGAAGTTCACTTTTCGCTCCTCAGGGACATCCAGAACGCAAAAAATACGTTCTATCTCTCGTAACCATGACTCAGCAGCTTCAGGATCTGTCTTACCTAGGAAAGCAGGAGGATCCAATTCCATAAAGCGTTTGTAGGTGACTGCATCTATGTTCTGTCTATCATGGGCGACCTGCTGAAGGTTCACGCCCATCTGTTGCATCGCAACCACCTGCTGTTGCACAACCTCTGCAAGGTTGTTCACAGTGCCCATAATATCGTTGCATCGGGCTTCCCAGGCCATCTATCAGGACAAACAGATATAATAGTTATTAAGCGATAGGTTTTGCTAAGTAATAACCACAACAATCATTCAAAAGTTTTCGAGTACATAATGCATAATTCAAACAGAGTCACAACACATTTTAATTATGCAACATCTCAAGCGACGCCACATAGGGCCGCTGTCGTCAGAAAAACACCATTCTAGACGACCAATGTTAGAGAATCACCACTCTAACACGCAAACCAGAAAATCACTACTCCGACATCATCACAAGAGAATCGTCATTTAAATGACATCGTTGAAGAATCATTACTTCAACAACCTTCATCAGAGAATCACCACTCTAATGACATCACTAGAGAATCACCACTCTAGCGGCATTACTGAAGAGTCACCACCCCAGTAGCATCATGAAGGAATCACCACCTCAACGACATCGTCAGAGAGTCAACACCCTGACGGCATCGTTAGAGAGTCACCACTCTAACGGCATCGCTAGAGAATCACCACTTTAGCGGCAATACTGATGAATCACTACCTCAGTAGCATCACTAGGGAATCACCACCCTAATGACATTACTGAAGAATCACCACTTTAGTAGCATCATTAGGGAATCACCACCCTAATGGCATTACTGAAGAATCACCACTTCAGTAGCATCATTAGGGAATCACCACTAGGGATGGCAGTGGGGCGGGGCGGGGCGGGGGACAAGGTTTCCACCCCCGCCCCGCCTCAAAATTTTATCCTCCACCCCCGCCCCGCCCCGCCTCCGCGGCGGGGATGGATTTTATCCTCCACCCCCGCCTTCATCCCCGTTTCATGTCCTCCACCCCCGCCCCGTCCCCGTCCCCGTCCTCGCCCCGTCCCACCCAGGCCAAGCAAGTAGTTACTCTTATCACCTGACCTACTCATGATCAAGCGGGCGCTATGCTCTAAACTATTCAAGCTAAAAGAGAACTTACGCTGCTCCGACGATGCAAGGCTACAGACGGGGAAAGGAAAAAGAAAAGAGGGAGGAGATGGTCGGCGACGGCCAACGGTGGTCGGTGACGGCCAATGGTGGTCGGCGACAGCCCGGCTCCAATGACAGTGCGGATGGGGATTGGGGAAGGGGAAGAGACGATGGCCCTGCTCGGCGGCTCCAGGGTTAGGATTAGGAAGTTAGGGTTAGTAAATAAAACAACTAAGAGTATAAGGGTTGGGGGCGGGGATGGGGCGGGGCCGGGACGGGGATGGGGCGGGGCGGGGCCGGGACGGGGATGGGCCGGGGCCGGGGCGGGGATGGGCCGGGGCGGGGATGGGGCGGGGCGGGGCGGGGGAACGTGCACGTCCATCCCCGCCTCCACCCCCGGACGGGGATGGATTTTAACCTTCGTCCCCGCCTCCATCCCCGTTTCATACCCTCCATCCCCGGTCCAAATGGGGCGAGGCGGGGCGGGGCCCCGCTTTCCCCCGGTCCACTGCCATCCCTAATCACCACCCTAATGGTATCGTTAGCGAATCACCACGCTAACGGCATCGCTAGCGAATCACCACGCTGACGGCATTGCTGAAGAATCACCACCCCGGCATCATCATTAGGAAATCACCATCCTAATGGCATCGTTAGCGAATCACCACGCTAACGGCATCGCCAGTGAATCACCATGCTGACGGCATCGCTGAAGCGTCGCCACTCCAACGGTATCACTGGAGAATCACCACTCCAATGACCTTCATTAGAGAATCACCACTCTAATGGCATCGCTAGAGAATCACCACCCTAGCGGCATTACTGGAGAATCACCACCCCAGTAGCATCATTAGGAAATCACCATCCTAATGGCATCATCAGAGAATCACCACCCTGATGGCATTGCTGGTGAATCACCACCCCAGCAGCATCATTAGGAAATCACCATCCTAATGGCATCGCTAGCGAATCACCACCCTAACGGCATCGTTAGCGAATCACCACGCTAACGGCATCGCTGGAGAGTTACTCCATCCAGCGGCACAGTTGGCGCTACCAGGAATCATTTCCTGAGCCAACTCACCACAATCCTCCAGATAGTGGTAGGGGAAACGAAAATTCCCACAACGCTCTCTCACGAGCAACAATACCCTGAAGATCGATGTTATGTTGTTCCCAACAACGACCCTCTCAGAAGTCGATTGCCATCATCGGCAACGCAAAAGTCACTGCTAGGCGCACATGTTCTCATCACCAAGAACAACTGGGAACAGCAACATCCTCCAACGAGGAACACAAGATTCAATTGGCACAGACAGGGTTCTAACCTTCTGTCCGAAAGATCGCTTCCAAAAATATACCCTTCACAAGGATAAGATTATGAACATATCCAATGAAGTTGGAAAACACAAAGGAAGTACGAACTAGCTTGGGAATCCACATCCACAAGCGCAACACAAACCCTTTTCGAGAAAACTACCTCAAGCATGCAGGAAAGGCAACTAAACAACAGAATCACAATCATGCTAAATGAGGCATACTTACAGTGCGATGGTCGATGCGTGCAGAGACTTGAACCACACTCCTAAAACATTGCTCTGATACCAAGTTCTGTGACACCCCAAAATCCCAACTTGGAAAATCCTTAAATTTTCAGAGTAAATTTTTTTTTGAAAGCATTGCGCAAAAAGGAAAACTAGCAAGGGAAAACAGTTGGAAATTCTGAGCGGGTCACAGGAAGAAACAACAAGAAGAAACATTTTATTTATTACAAATTGATACGTGAGCAATATACATCATTTCCCTTTTTCCAAAGGCCACTGCCAAGATCTTCAAGTTCTAGAGTGTGGGTTCAGGCCTTCACCGCACATCGAGCTCCATCGCACCACTAGAATCCAAACACCTGTATCCCCATAAAAAGGGGTCAGTACTCTTGCGAGCTAGTGAGATAAACCATCCATACATTTATCATTTCTAAGGAAAAGCATAAGGTATAAAGCATGAAACAGGATACAAATATGTCATGCTTGAAAACTACAAGTAACAGGCTATTGCTAACATGATGGAACAGTTAGAAGCATTTAAACCAAAGTACAAGTGCGTGTGTCAAGTAAGCAAGTGTACGTGTTACAAGTCTAAGCAACAGTGAAAGTAGCAAGTACAACGACTACTACGAACTGAACAAGGAAAACAGAACACGCAACTACTGAACAATGAAACGAGGGAACTAAGCAAACCAAAAGATTGAGCCAAACAACGACTGAGACAACAAAACGACTAAGGAACCAAGCACGAGACAAGCGCAAGAATAGTACCAACACAAACAGTGAAGTAAAAATAACACTAAGTGATAAGCGATAATGTCAAGCCTTAACACGTTTAGATAGTAACGTCAAACATCTGAGTAGGTAAGCAAGGTAACGAATACTTCCAAAAGATAAGCGATGGTGTTGGACACTAACAACTTAGATAGTGACGACAACCATCTAAGCGAGTAATCAAAGAAGCTACAACTCCAGCATCATGATCAAGGATGAGCAACACTATCATGATCAAACGGTTAGCATTCATGATGTCTTCTTTTAAATCGTTGTAATTTTGAAAAGATTTTTAAATGAAAAGCATGTGAAAACCAGACATCAAATAATAAAAACCGGTTCTCACTAGTGGATGAGACCGGGTCGAACTTAGGGAACGGGAATATATCGTATTCAAGTACACAAATCTAAACTAATCTTTATTGCCGAATTATTTGAAATGTAAAATATTCAAGAAAAGTAAAGACAACTAACTATTACAACAAATGAATACCCTTCGCAGAGGGCGTAAAGTGCAATATTTACAAACCCAATTAAATTCCTAAATCTAAACTAAAAAGTAAAAAGACTTTATTCTTCGTACTTCATGTCACGTAATCGCTTCTGCTCCAGTCCTGTGCTATCCTGCACAATTCAAAGGAACACGAGCAGTACCAGAGCTAGAACATGAAAGAAATGATAAAAGACATCTAATTGACTAATTACAATTGAAAAACTAAATCTAATTAAATCTACTAAACAATTAACTAATTAAAAAAAACAATTAACTAACTATTTACTGGACTACTAACTAATGCTTACTTAACAAAAACAAGAAAATGAACTGAATTTACACTCAACATGAAATCAAAAGAGACTTAAACAAAACATGAATTTACACTGAATTGAAAGAAAAAAGAAACAGTAGTTAAAAGTATAAAAAGAAAACTGGAAAAATGTAAAAACAAAACTAAAACTACAACTGGAAATGAATAAAAAAAAACAATACCAATGAGTAAAAACAGGAAATTAACAATTGCAACAAGTGGAAATGACTTGAAAAAAAATTCAGAAAATCAAAGCTGAAAATAAAGAAAGAAACAAGGAAACAATTAAAAAAAACAGAAAATTACCTAATGTATACAGTAAAACAAACAGGATATTACAAAGGAAAAACGCAGGAAATTCAAATATTAAAAGCAACGAAAATTACAGAATTAATCAAATAGGAAATTAAACAAAGAAATCTACGATATGTAAAACAGAAAATTAAGGAATTCACAAACAGGAAATCGTGTACATAAAACTTGAAAAGAAACTAAATATAAAATGACAAAGCATCGATTGAAAAGATAACAAGAAAACAAACAGGGAAACAACTACACACATTTTTTTTTATTATTTTCTGAAACAAGACACAGCAACTTGAATGAATAACGAAAAAGAATGAAGAATTTGAAAAAGAATAAGAAGAAGTAATCTGAAGAAGAAGAAAAAGAAGAAGAAGATGAAGAAAAAAAACAGATCAGAAGAAGAATAAAATCAGAAAATATCGGATTCTATTGACTGTATTTTTTTTTCTTTTTCTCGTTTTACAATTTTTGTTTCGTTTTACACAAAATAAATGGAATAAAAAGAAGAAGAAAATGAAGATCGGAGGAAGAAGAAGAAGAAGAAGAAGAAGAAGAGGAAGAAGAAAAGGAGGAAGAAGAAGAAGAAGAAGAACTGAAAATCGGACTGAAGAAGATCTGAAAGAGAAGAAGAAGAATCGTAGGAAAAAGAAGATCTGAAGGAGAAGAAGAAGAATCGGAGGAAGAAGAAAAACTCACCGTGAACTGGAAATAGATTGGAAGAGAAGTGGCCTCCACCACTCATGCCGCCGCCGGACTGAACATCTCCACCGGACTGAGGAAGAAGATAAAGAGGGAGAAGAGAAAGGCAAGGGAAAAGAGATAGGGAAGAAAGGGAAATTCGGTGGAAGAAGGGGGAAAAGAGAGTGAACAGAGGGGAAAGAAGAAGGACTTGGCGTAAATGGGGAGACGCCCCCCATTTCGTTTTTTCTGGGTTTTAAAAACAAGCAAACCGGTTTTGAACCGGTTTGCTGTTTGTTTTAACAAAATCCAAACCGGCTGGAACCGGTTTCCGTATTATAGTTTTAGTTTTCAGAAATGCAAACCGGTTCAAGCCGGTTTGTGTTATTTTTTTTTTCAGTTATTTTTCAATTTTCAAAAATTACAAACCATGTAATGGTTTGTTTTTATTAGTATTTTTTTTTTCATTTTCAAAAATCAAGAAAACCGTATAAATCGGATTATTATGAAAATTTTCAAAAACAAAACTATTTATTTATAAAGAAACTTCAAAAACTAATTTAACTATATATTTTTTTTCTTTTCTAAAAAAAACAAACACTTAAAATGAATATAAAACTATTTTCTCTATTTTTTTATTTTTTTATTTTTAATTGAAAACTAACACTAGACTACTATGAATATAACAAAAACTAAAATATGTATAAAAATGTAAAATAAAACTATTTTTCATGCATTTTCTATTTTTAAATCATTTTAGCACATTTACTCAAAAACTAACATAAATTTGGGTTTTTGAAACATTATTTCATAAAATCATGCATATTTAAATGTTAATAAACCCTGAATTATATGCATGATCAAATACCCCCATGCTTATGTTTTGCTAGTCCTTGAGCAAACTAGAAAAATGCAAGAAATCAAACTATCACCTAACTCACTTTCGTAGGAATCACGGTTGCATTTAGCTCATGCAACAAGCCCTTTCAACCCCTGGGTTACCCTAGTGGACGAGTAAGGTCTCGTGAGGGTTTGCAGTGATGCTACCCACAAACATCTCTGTCATGTGTGCATAATATTACACATCCTCATAAGCAGTAGGTAATTAAAGACTTTATTTTCACAAATATTTTCTGTTATTTCAAAATCAAAATATAATTAGAGTTTTTTAATGTACCACCACAGAAAAAGAATTTCTTTCACTTTTCTAAATATCACAGTTATTTATGTTTTATTCTTAGAAAATCCAATAAAAACATATTATTATTTACTTATCCTCACTCATATGTTTTCTACACAGGTTTTCTCAATCACACTTCTAAGCATTGAACTTTTCTTTCTTTTTAAGCTTTTTCCTCTTTTTTTCTTTTCACGCTTTTTCTTTTTGCGCACTTATTTTTCTCATATAGCTTGCGTGTGGTCTGCTTTTATGCCTTGTGCAATGTCAATATCTTCTATACTTTTTCAACATATATCAAAAGATATCAACTAAGACATAAAAGTGACTTCCTTCATTCACCTTTATAACTTGAGAGTCAAATATTTCAACTTGTATCTGTTCTCAGTTACTTAGGATCACAAAGTTTTCCACTCTCCTTTTCGAAAATGGAATTAAAAGTTTCAACTTACATCTAAGTTCCATCTACTAAGGATTGTGGAATTATCCAAACAACCTAACACATGCTATATTTTTTCTTTTGAGCTCATTTTTATGCTTTTGTTCATTTGCTTAGTTTTTCAAAAATACAACTGTGCATATTCATATTTATGATTCAAAATAAACTCTAACATGTATCTATCATCATTTCCTCGAAATCCGCATAAACAACCATAATTTTTAGATCTATGTCAGAAAAAAAATTCGTGGGGCTTAAAAAATCCTCTAAAAACATTAGATTTGAAATAACATTCATATAAATTCAAACTCTTTCTTTAAAAATCTACTTTTCATGAGAAATGTGTAAACATGTGCAAGAACGTAAACAGAAATATCAAGGTGTGCATTCTACACCCTCCCCCATGCTTGAATGACACTGTCCCAGTGGCACTCCCCCATGCTTGAATAAAACTAAGTAAATGTACATGAGGGAAATAAATGAGGGAAAAGAGTAGAATGACCTAAGATGAATTAAAAATACACGTTCTATGAATGTAATAAATGCAATGTATACATGACAAAACACAAAACTCATGAATGAAACAAAAAGAACATGAAAAACTCATGAAAAAGTACAAACAAAATAAAATCTATAAATTCTCAGCAAATCTAATAATATACAAGATATGGGTTGCCTCCCATAAAGCGCTAAGTTTCACGTCCCCAGCCAGACGGATCCCTGGAAAAACCTTCATCCTCCATGAGATCAATGGACATGAAGTATCACTCAATGAGGCTCTATGAAGAAAAGAGTGTCATCTGTGACACTACGCACTGTGTTTCCATCCCTTCTACCTCCAAATGTAGTATCATGACTCTCTTGACATGAAGAACGGAGATTAGTCTCATCTGAGAGACTGGTCAAGAATCGAGAGTCTAGGACCGACCGAGTATCAATGAATGCAACTTCAGACAAGTGGTGAATATGATCAGTCTTAACTTGGTCAAGCACCTTCTGCATCTGTACCTCTTGCTTACTAAAAATTGGTGATCCTAAAGGCTGAGAAAATGGGGCTTTGTATGAAGACTGTAACAACTGAGGGCCTTGCCCCTTCTGCTGAGGTAATATGGAAATCGACTCGTCACTAGAAGTGATATGAGGCTCATGAGTCGATTCCTGAGTGGAGTGACACGCCTTCCCATACTGAAGGGATGTAATAGATTTGACTTGCTCATGATGTGAATCAGTGGGTTGCAAGTCAAATGACATGGAATCCTCTCCCTTTGAGACAACAGACTGACTATGAATGTTCCCCTGGTTTTGCCTACTCAATGTCTCAACCAACTGTCCCATTTGAGTCTCTAGCTTGGCTATTGACTGCGTATGGGAACTCAAAAGTTGTAATATCCTATCTTGGAAGGATTGACTAAATGAATGCTCATGAAGATGGGGTTGAGTATAAGCATGTTGGGTTGGGGGATGAACCTGTGGAAATATAGGATGCGAATAACCTTGTGAAGGGTTACTGGGTCTATACTGTGTCTGGGAGGGCTGATGGGATAGGGGAATGGATTGGTTTCGCCAACCTGGGGTATATGATGATGTAAACGAATCAGGCATGGGTCTAGCGAAACCTTGGGCAGCATTCACCTGCTCCTGAACAAATTCAGGATATAATGGCGCTGCCGGACAATCTGAAACACAGTGTGCAGGGCTAGCACATAGCTCGCACACTCTTTCTACTTGATTTCTCAAAGAATTGGCTAGGAATTGATCTAACTTCCTAGTCAATTGGTCAACCTTGGTACGCAATTCTAACTCGGACCCAACTTCGGAAATCCCAACTTTCCTAGGACCACTAGGCAGAGATGTAGTCCTATCGAACCGTGAAGACAAATTATGATGCATCGTGTTTTCACTCAAGGTCTATAATAGAGACCACGCCTCGTCCTCACTTTTGAGCATAAAAGTGCCCCCACAAGACGAATCAACCATTTGACGATGCTTTTCAGTAAGCCAGTCATAAAAATACTGCACCAACTGCCAACGAGGCACCTGGTGATGGGGACACTTGCGGAGAAGATCTTTCAATCTCTCCCAAGACTCGTGAAATTGTTCTCCCTCAATTTGAGAAAAACTAGTTATAGCTTTACGAAACTGATTCGTTTTACTAATTGGGAAATATTTTTTTAAAAATTCTTTTTGCATTCCTTCCCAAGTAGTAATACGAACCGTCTCAAGACATTTTAACCAGTGCTTGGCTTTATCTTTGAGAGAGAACGGAAACAAAGTTAACCTCATAGCGTCGTCTCCAAAATTATTGATTCGCACCGTCGAGCAAATCTCAAGGAATTCGTCGAGATGACGATATGGGTCCTCATTGCTAAGGCTATAAAACGAAGGTAACATTTGAATCACACTGGCCTTAATCTCAAAATGGCTCGCTCCTACATCAGGTCTCGTGATGCAGGAGGCGGGAGTATACGTATTTGGTATGAAGTACTCCCTCAAAGGACGGATCAAATGATGATCGTCAGCCATTGCGTACACCTTAGAGTAGACCGGTGTAGCACACGTCCTAACTTTGGGTTTTCTACCTAACTAACGCACTAAGCGGCCAAACCACGCAAACCACAAAGCGAGTTAACTAAAAAACAACAAAAACTAAACAAACACCACGCAGTTACACATAAAAGAGATTATGCATAGAAATATAAAATCTATGTGTACGGTACCAATCGTACACAGTCACCTCTAAGGGAATCCTAATAGGTGGGCTGTGCAGAAAAGTAAGCTCGTCTCTAAGATATGCACAGACGTGGTTCTAAACCTAAATGCACACAAACACTAGGCAATAAAGCGAATACTAATATTACGCCGTTCCCCGGCAACGGCGCCAAAAATTTGATGTCTTCTTTTAAATCGTTGTAATTTTGAAAAGATTTTTAAATGAAAAGCATGTGAAAACCAGACATCAAATAATAAAAACCGGTTCTCACTAGTGGATGAGACCGGGTTGAACTCAGGGAACGGGAATATATCGTATTCAAGTACACAAATCTAAACTAATCTTTATTGCCGAATTATTTGAAATGTAAAATATTCAAGAAAAGTAAAGACAACTAACTATTACAACAAATGAATACCCTTCGCAGAGGGCGTAAAGTGCCATATTTACAAACCCAATTAAATTCCTAAATCTAAACTAAAAAGTAAAAAGACTTTATTCTTCGTACTTCGTTTCACGTAATCGCTTCCGCTCCAGTCCTGTGCTATCCTGCACAATTCAAAGGAACATGAGCAGTACCAGAGCTAGAACATGAAAGAAATGATAAAAGACATCTAATTGACTAATTACAATTGAAAAACTAAATCTAATTAAATCTACTAAACAATTAACTAATTAAAAAAAACAATTAACTAACTATTTACTGGACTACTAACTAATGCTTACTTAACAAAAACAAGAAAATGAATTGAATTTACACTCAACATGAAATCAAAAGAGACTTAAACAAAACATGAATTTACACTGAATTGAAAGAAAAAAGAAACAGTAGTTAAAAGTATAAAAAGAAAACTGGAAAAATGTAAAAACAAAATTAAAACTACAACTGAAAATGAATAAAAAAAAACAATACCAATGAGTAAAAACAGGAAATTAACAATTGCAACAAATGGAAATGACTTGAAAAAAAATTCAGAAAATCAAAGCTGGAAATAAAGAAAGAAACAAGGAAACAATTAAAAAAAACAGAAAATTACCTAATGTATACAGTAAAACAAACAGGATATTACAAAGGAAAAACGCAGGAAATTCAAATATTAAAAGCAACGGAAATTACAGAATTAATCAAATAGGAAATTAAACAAAGAAATCTACGATATGTAAAACAGAAAATTAAGGAATTCACAAACAGGAAATCGTGTACATAAAACTTGAAAAGAAACTAAATATAAAATGACAAAGCATCGATTGAAAAGATAACAAAAAAACAAACTACACACATTATTTTTTTATTATTTTCTGAAACAAGACACAGCAACTTGAATGAATAACGAAAAAGAATGAAGAATTTGAAAAAGAATAAGAAGAAGTAATCTGAAGAAGAAGAAAAAGAAGAAGAAGATGAAGATGAAGAAAAAAAGCAGACCAGAAGAAGAATAAAATCAGAAAATATCGGATTCTATTGACTGTATTTTTTTTTCTTTTTCTCGTTTTACAATTTTTGTTTCGTTTTACACAAAATAAATGGAATAAAAAGAAGAAGAAAATGAAGATCGGAGGAAGAAGAAGAAGAAGAAGAAGAAGAAGAGGAAGAAGAAAAGGAGGAAGAAGAAGAAGAAGAAGAACTGAAAATCGGACTGAAGAAGATCTGAAAGAGAAGAAGAAGAATCGTAGGAAAAAGAAGATCTGAAGGAGAAGAAGAAGAATCGGAGGAAGAAGAAAAACTCACCGTGAACTGGAAATAGATTGGAAGAGAAGTGGCCTCCACCACTCATGCCGCCGCCGGACTGAACATCTCCACCAGACTGAGGAAGAAGATAAAGAGGGAGAAGAGAAAGGCAAGGGAAAAGAGATAGGGAAGAAAGGGAAATTCGGTGGAAGAAGGGGGAAAAGAGAGTGAACAGAGGGGAAAGAAGAAGGACTTGGCGTAAATGGGGAGACGCCCCCCATTTCGTTTTTTCTGGGTTTTAAAAACAAGCAAACCGGTTTTGAACCGGTTTGCTGTTTGTTTTAACAAAATCCAAACCGGCTGGAACCGGTTTCCGTATTATAGTTTTAGTTTTCAGAAATGCAAACCGGTTCAAGCCGGTTTGTGTTATTTTTTTTTTCAGTTATTTTTCAATTTTCAAAAATTACAAACCATGTAATGGTTTGTTTTTATTAGTATTTTTTTTTTCATTTTCAAAAATCAAGAAAACCGTATAAATCGGATTATTATGAAAATTTTCAAAAACAAAACTATTTATTTATAAAGAAACTTCAAAAACTAATTTAACTATATATTTTTTTTCTTTTCTAAAAAAAACAAACACTTAAAATGAATATAAAACTATTTTCTCTATTTTTTTATTTTTTTATTTTTAATTGAAAACTAACACTAGACTACTATGAATATAACAAAAACTAAAATATGTATAAAAATGTAAAATAAAACTATTTTTCATGCATTTTCTATTTTTAAATCATTTTAGCACATTTACTCAAAAACTAACATAAATTTGGGTTTTTGAAACATTATTTCATAAAATCATGCATATTTAAATGTTAATAAACCCTGAATTATATGCATGATCAAATACCCCCATGCTTATGTTTTGCTAGTCCTTGAGCAAACTAGAAAAATGCAAGAAATCAAACTATCACCTAACTCACTTTCGTAGGAATCACGGTTGCATTTAGCTCATGCAACAAGCCCTTTCAACCCCTGGGTTACCCTAGTGGACGAGTAAGGTCTCGTGAGGGTTTGCAGTGATGCTACCCACAAACATCTCTGTCATGTGTGCATAATATTACACATCCTCATAAGCAGTAGGTAATTAAAGACTTTATTTTCACAAATATTTTCTGTTATTTCAAAATCAAAATATAATTAGAGTTTTTTAATGTACCACCACAGAAAAAGAATTTCTTTCACTTTTCTAAATATCACAGTTATTTATGTTTTATTCTTAGAAAATCCAATAAAAACATATTATTATTTACTTATCCTCACTCATATGTTTTCTACACAGGTTTTCTCAATCACACTTCTAAGCATTGAACTTTTCTTTCTTTTTAAGCTTTTTCCTCTTTTTTTCTTTTCACGCTTTTTCTTTTTGCGCACTTATTTTTCTCATATAGCTTGCGTGTGGTCTGCTTTTATGCCTTGTGCAATGTCAATATCTTCTATACTTTTTCAACATATATCAAAAGATATCAACTAAGACATAAAAGTGACTTCCTTCATTCACCTTTATAACTTGAGAGTCAAATATTTCAACTTGTATCTGTTCTCAGTTACTTAGGATCACAAAGTTTTCCACTCTCCTTTTCGAAAATGGAATTAAAAGTTTCAACTTACATCTAAGTTCCATCTACTAAGGATTGTGGAATTATCCAAACAACCTAACACATGCTATATTTTTTCTTTTGAGCTCATTTTTATGCTTTTGTTCATTTGCTTAGTTTTTCAAAAATACAACTGTGCATATTCATATTTATGATTCAAAATAAACTCTAACATGTATCTATCATCATTTCCTCGAAATCCGCATAAACAACCATAATTTTTAGATCTATGTCAGAAAAAAAATTCGTGGGGCTTAAAAAATCCTCTAAAAACATTAGATTTGAAATAACATTCATATAAATTCAAACTCTTTCTTTAAAAATCTACTTTTCATGAGAAATGTGTAAACATGTGCAAGAACGTAAACAGAAATATCAAGGTGTGCATTCTACACCCTCCCCCATGCTTGAATGACACTGTCCCAGTGGCACTCCCCCATGCTTGAATAAAACTAAGTAAATGTACATGAGGGAAATAAATGAGGGAAAAGAGTAGAATGACCTAAGATGAATTAAAAATACACGTTCTATGAATGTAATAAATGCAATGTATACATGACAAAACACAAAACTCATGAATGAAACAAAAAGAACATGAAAAACTCATGAAAAAGTACAAACAAAATAAAATCTATAAATTCTCAGCAAATCTAATAATATACAAGATATGGGTTGCCTCCCATAAAGCGCTAAGTTTCACGTCCCCAGCCAGACGGATCCCTGGAAAAACCTTCATCCTCCATGAGATCAATGGACATGAAGTATCACTCAATGAGGCTCTATGAAGAAAAGAGTGTCATCTGTGACACTACGCACTGTGTTTCCATCCCTTCTACCTCCAAATGTAGTATCATGACTCTCTTGACATGAAGAACGGAGATTAGTCTCATCTGAGAGACTGGTCAAGAATCGAGAGTCTAGGACCGACCGAGTATCAATGAATGCAACTTCAGACAAGTGGTGAATATGATCAGTCTTAACTTGGTCAAGCACCTTCTGCATCTGTACCTCTTGCTTACTAAAAATTGGTGATCCTAAAGGCTGAGAAAATGGGGCTTTGTATGAAGACTGTAACAACTGAGGGCCTTGCCCCTTCTGCTGAGGTAATATGGAAATCGACTCGTCACTAGAAGTGATATGAGGCTCATGAGTCGATTCCTGAGTGGAGTGACACGCCTTCCCATACTGAAGGGATGTAATAGATTTGACTTGCTCATGATGTGAATCAGTGGGTTGCAAGTCAAATGACATGGAATCCTCTCCCTTTGAGACAACAGACTGACTATGAATGTTCCCCTGGTTTTGCCTACTCAATGTCTCAACCAACTGTCCCATTTGAGTCTCTAGCTTGGCTATTGACTGCGTATGGGAACTCAAAAGTTGTAATATCCTATCTTGGAAGGATTGACTAAATGAATGCTCATGAAGATGGGGTTGAGTATAAGCATGTTGGGTTGGGGGATGAACCTGTGGAAATATAGGATGCGAATAACCTTGTGAAGGGTTACTGGGTCTATACTGTGTCTGGGAGGGCTGATGGGATAGGGGAATGGATTGGTTTCGCCAACCTGGGGTATATGATGATGTAAACGAATCAGGCATGGGTCTAGCGAAACCTTGGGCAGCATTCACCTGCTCCTGAACAAATTCAGGATATAATGGCGCTGCCGGACAATCTGAAACACAGTGTGCAGGGCTAGCACATAGCTCGCACACTCTTTCTACTTGATTTCTCAAAGAATTGGCTAGGAATTGATCTAACTTCCTAGTCAATTGGTCAACCTTGGTACGCAATTCTAACTCGGACCCAACTTCGGAAATCCCAACTTTCCTAGGACCACTAGGCAGAGATGTAGTCCTATCGAACCGTGAAGACAAATTATGATGCATCGTGTTTTCACTCAAGGTCTATAATAGAGACCACGCCTCGTCCTCACTTTTGAGCATAAAAGTGCCCCCACAAGACGAATCAACCATTTGACGATGCTTTTCAGTAAGCCAGTCATAAAAATACTGCACCAACTGCCAACGAGGCACCTGGTGATGGGGACACTTGCGGAGAAGATCTTTCAATCTCTCCCAAGACTCGTGAAATTGTTCTCCCTCAATTTGAGAAAAACTAGTTATAGCTTTACGAAACTGATTCGTTTTACTAATTGGGAAATATTTTTTTAAAAATTCTTTTTGCATTCCTTCCCAAGTAGTAATACGAACCGTCTCAAGACATTTTAACCAGTGCTTGGCTTTATCTTTGAGAGAGAACGGAAACAAAGTTAACCTCATAGCGTCGTCTCCAAAATTATTGATTCGCACCGTCGAGCAAATCTCAAGGAATTCGTCGAGATGACGATATGGGTCCTCATTGCTAAGGCTATAAAACGAAGGTAACATTTGAATCACACTGGCCTTAATCTCAAAATGGCTCGCTCCTACATCAGGTCTCGTGATGCAGGAGGCGGGAGTATACGTATTTGGTATGAAGTACTCCCTCAAAGGACGGATCAAATGATGATCGTCAGCCATTGCGTACACCTTAGAGTAGACCGGTGTAGCACACGTCCTAACTTTGGGTTTTCTACCTAACTAACGCACTAAGCGGCCAAACCACGCAAACCACAAAGCGAGTTAACTAAAAAACAACAAAAACTAAACAAACACCACGCAGTTACACATAAAAGAGATTATGCATAGAAATATAAAATCTATGTGTACGGTACCAATCGTACACAGTCACCTCTAAGGGAATCCTAATAGGTGGGCTGTGCAGAAAAGTAAGCTCGTCTCTAAGATATGCACAGACGTGGTTCTAAACCTAAATGCACACAAACACTAGGCAATAAAGCGAATACTAATATTACGCCGTTCCCCGGCAACGGCGCCAAAAATTTGATGTCTTCTTTTAAATCGTTGTAATTTTGAAAAGATTTTTAAATGAAAAGCATGTGAAAACCAGACATCAAATAATAAAAACCGGTTCTCACTAGTGGATGAGACCGGGTTGAACTCAGGGAACGGGAATATATCGTATTCAAGTACACAAATCTAAACTAATCTTTATTGCCGAATTATTTGAAATGTAAAATATTCAAGAAAAGTAAAGACAACTAACTATTACAACAAATGAATACCCTTCGCAGAGGGCGTAAAGTGCCATATTTACAAACCCAATTAAATTCCTAAATCTAAACTAAAAAGTAAAAAGACTTTATTCTTCGTACTTCGTTTCACGTAATCGCTTCCGCTCCAGTCCTGTGCTATCCTGCACAATTCAAAGGAACATGAGCAGTACCAGAGCTAGAACATGAAAGAAATGATAAAAGACATCTAATTGACTAATTACAATTGAAAAACTAAATCTAATTAAATCTACTAAACAATTAACTAATTAAAAAAAACAATTAACTAACTATTTACTGGACTACTAACTAATGCTTACTTAACAAAAACAAGAAAATGAATTGAATTTACACTCAACATGAAATCAAAAGAGACTTAAACAAAACATGAATTTACACTGAATTGAAAGAAAAAAGAAACAGTAGTTAAAAGTATAAAAAGAAAACTGGAAAAATGTAAAAACAAAATTAAAACTACAACTGAAAATGAATAAAAAAAAACAATACCAATGAGTAAAAACAGGAAATTAACAATTGCAACAAATGGAAATGACTTGAAAAAAAATTCAGAAAATCAAAGCTGGAAATAAAGAAAGAAACAAGGAAACAATTAAAAAAAACAGAAAATTACCTAATGTATACAGTAAAACAAACAGGATATTACAAAGGAAAAACGCAGGAAATTCAAATATTAAAAGCAACGGAAATTACAGAATTAATCAAATAGGAAATTAAACAAAGAAATCTACGATATGTAAAACAGAAAATTAAGGAATTCACAAACAGGAAATCGTGTACATAAAACTTGAAAAGAAACTAAATATAAAATGACAAAGCATCGATTGAAAAGATAACAAAAAAACAAACTACACACATTATTTTTTTATTATTTTCTGAAACAAGACACAGCAACTTGAATGAATAACGAAAAAGAATGAAGAATTTGAAAAAGAATAAGAAGAAGTAATCTGAAGAAGAAGAAAAAGAAGAAGAAGATGAAGATGAAGAAAAAAAGCAGACCAGAAGAAGAATAAAATCAGAAAATATCGGATTCTATTGACTGTATTTTTTTTTCTTTTTCTCGTTTTACAATTTTTGTTTCGTTTTACACAAAATAAATGGAATAAAAAGAAGAAGAAAATGAAGATCGGAGGAAGAAGAAGAAGAAGAAGAAGAAGAAGAGGAAGAAGAAAAGGAGGAAGAAGAAGAAGAAGAAGAACTGAAAATCGGACTGAAGAAGATCTGAAAGAGAAGAAGAAGAATCGTAGGAAAAAGAAGATCTGAAGGAGAAGAAGAAGAATCGGAGGAAGAAGAAAAACTCACCGTGAACTGGAAATAGATTGGAAGAGAAGTGGCCTCCACCACTCATGCCGCCGCCGGACTGAACATCTCCACCAGACTGAGGAAGAAGATAAAGAGGGAGAAGAGAAAGGCAAGGGAAAAGAGATAGGGAAGAAAGGGAAATTCGGTGGAAGAAGGGGGAAAAGAGAGTGAACAGAGGGGAAAGAAGAAGGACTTGGCGTAAATGGGGAGACGCCCCCCATTTCGTTTTTTCTGGGTTTTAAAAACAAGCAAACCGGTTTTGAACCGGTTTGCTGTTTGTTTTAACAAAATCCAAACCGGCTGGAACCGGTTTCCGTATTATAGTTTTAGTTTTCAGAAATGCAAACCGGTTCAAGCCGGTTTGTGTTATTTTTTTTTTCAGTTATTTTTCAATTTTCAAAAATTACAAACCATGTAATGGTTTGTTTTTATTAGTATTTTTTTTTTCATTTTCAAAAATCAAGAAAACCGTATAAATCGGATTATTATGAAAATTTTCAAAAACAAAACTATTTATTTATAAAGAAACTTCAAAAACTAATTTAACTATATATTTTTTTTCTTTTCTAAAAAAAACAAACACTTAAAATGAATATAAAACTATTTTCTCTATTTTTTTATTTTTTTATTTTTAATTGAAAACTAACACTAGACTACTATGAATATAACAAAAACTAAAATATGTATAAAAATGTAAAATAAAACTATTTTTCATGCATTTTCTATTTTTAAATCATTTTAGCACATTTACTCAAAAACTAACATAAATTTGGGTTTTTGAAACATTATTTCATAAAATCATGCATATTTAAATGTTAATAAACCCTGAATTATATGCATGATCAAATACCCCCATGCTTATGTTTTGCTAGTCCTTGAGCAAACTAGAAAAATGCAAGAAATCAAACTATCACCTAACTCACTTTCGTAGGAATCACGGTTGCATTTAGCTCATGCAACAAGCCCTTTCAACCCCTGGGTTACCCTAGTGGACGAGTAAGGTCTCGTGAGGGTTTGCAGTGATGCTACCCACAAACATCTCTGTCATGTGTGCATAATATTACACATCCTCATAAGCAGTAGGTAATTAAAGACTTTATTTTCACAAATATTTTCTGTTATTTCAAAATCAAAATATAATTAGAGTTTTTTAATGTACCACCACAGAAAAAGAATTTCTTTCACTTTTCTAAATATCACAGTTATTTATGTTTTATTCTTAGAAAATCCAATAAAAACATATTATTATTTACTTATCCTCACTCATATGTTTTCTACACAGGTTTTCTCAATCACACTTCTAAGCATTGAACTTTTCTTTCTTTTTAAGCTTTTTCCTCTTTTTTTCTTTTCACGCTTTTTCTTTTTGCGCACTTATTTTTCTCATATAGCTTGCGTGTGGTCTGCTTTTATGCCTTGTGCAATGTCAATATCTTCTATACTTTTTCAACATATATCAAAAGATATCAACTAAGACATAAAAGTGACTTCCTTCATTCACCTTTATAACTTGAGAGTCAAATATTTCAACTTGTATCTGTTCTCAGTTACTTAGGATCACAAAGTTTTCCACTCTCCTTTTCGAAAATGGAATTAAAAGTTTCAACTTACATCTAGGTTCCATCTACTAAGGATTGTGGAATTATCCAAACAACCTAACACATGCTATATTTTTTCTTTTGAGCTCATTTTTATGCTTTTGTTCATTTGCTTAGTTTTTCAAAAATACAACTGTGCATATTCATATTTATGATTCAAAATAAACTCTAACATGTATCTATCATCATTTCCTCGAAATCCGCATAAACAACCATAATTTTTAGATCTATGTCAGAAAAAAAATTCGTGGGGCTTAAAAAATCCTCTAAAAACATTAGATTTGAAATAACATTCATATAAATTCAAACTCTTTCTTTAAAAATCTACTTTTCATGAGAAATGTGTAAACATGTGCAAGAACGTAAACAGAAATATCAAGGTGTGCATTCTACACCCTCCCCCATGCTTGAATGACACTGTCCCAGTGGCACTCCCCCATGCTTGAATAAAACTAAGTAAATGTACATGAGGGAAATAAATGAGGGAAAAGAGTAGAATGACCTAAGATGAATTAAAAATACACGTTCTATGAATGTAATAAATGCAATGTATACATGACAAAACACAAAACTCATGAATGAAACAAAAAGAACATGAAAAACTCATGAAAAAGTACAAACAAAATAAAATCTATAAATTCTCAGCAAATCTAATAATATACAAGATATGGGTTGCCTCCCATAAAGCGCTAAGTTTCACGTCCCCAGCCAGACGGATCCCTGGAAAAACCTTCATCCTCCATGAGATCAATGGACATGAAGTATCACTCAATGAGGCTCTATGAAGAAAAGAGTGTCATCTGTGACACTACGCACTGTGTTTCCATCCCTTCTACCTCCAAATGTAGTATCATGACTCTCTTGACATGAAGAACGGAGATTAGTCTCATCTGAGAGACTGGTCAAGAATCGAGAGTCTAGGACCGACCGAGTATCAATGAATGCAACTTCAGACAAGTGGTGAATATGATCAGTCTTAACTTGGTCAAGCACCTTCTGCATCTGTACCTCTTGCTTACTAAAAATTGGTGATCCTAAAGGCTGAGAAAATGGGGCTTTGTATGAAGACTGTAACAACTGAGGGCCTTGCCCCTTCTGCTGAGGTAATATGGAAATCGACTCGTCACTAGAAGTGATATGAGGCTCATGAGTCGATTCCTGAGTGGAGTGACACGCCTTCCCATACTGAAGGGATGTAATAGATTTGACTTGCTCATGATGTGAATCAGTGGGTTGCAAGTCAAATGACATGGAATCCTCTCCCTTTGAGACAACAGACTGACTATGAATGTTCCCCTGGTTTTGCCTACTCAATGTCTCAACCAACTGTCCCATTTGAGTCTCTAGCTTGGCTATTGACTGCGTATGGGAACTCAAAAGTTGTAATATCCTATCTTGGAAGGATTGACTAAATGAATGCTCATGAAGATGGGGTTGAGTATAAGCATGTTGGGTTGGGGGATGAACCTGTGGAAATATAGGATGCGAATAACCTTGTGAAGGGTTACTGGGTCTATACTGTGTCTGGGAGGGCTGATGGGATAGGGGAATGGATTGGTTTCGCCAACCTGGGGTATATGATGATGTAAACGAATCAGGCATGGGTCTAGCGAAACCTTGGGCAGCATTCACCTGCTCCTGAACAAATTCAGGATATAATGGCGCTGCCGGACAATCTGAAACACAGTGTGCAGGGCTAGCACATAGCTCGCACACTCTTTCTACTTGATTTCTCAAAGAATTGGCTAGGAATTGATCTAACTTCCTAGTCAATTGGTCAACCTTGGTACGCAATTCTAACTCGGACCCAACTTCGGAAATCCCAACTTTCCTAGGACCACTAGGCAGAGATGTAGTCCTATCGAACCGTGAAGACAAATTATGATGCATCGTGTTTTCACTCAAGGTCTATAATAGAGACCACGCCTCGTCCTCACTTTTGAGCATAAAAGTGCCCCCACAAGACGAATCAACCATTTGACGATGCTTTTCAGTAAGCCAGTCATAAAAATACTGCACCAACTGCCAACGAGGCACCTGGTGATGGGGACACTTGCGGAGAAGATCTTTCAATCTCTCCCAAGACTCGTGAAATTGTTCTCCCTCAATTTGAGAAAAACTAGTTATAGCTTTACGAAACTGATTCGTTTTACTAATTGGGAAATATTTTTTTAAAAATTCTTTTTGCATTCCTTCCCAAGTAGTAATACGAACCGTCTCAAGACATTTTAACCAGTGCTTGGCTTTATCTTTGAGAGAGAACGGAAACAAAGTTAACCTCATAGCGTCGTCTCCAAAATTATTGATTCGCACCGTCGAGCAAATCTCAAGGAATTCGTCGAGATGACGATATGGGTCCTCATTGCTAAGGCTATAAAACGAAGGTAACATTTGAATCACACTGGCCTTAATCTCAAAATGGCTCGCTCCTACATCAGGTCTCGTGATGCAGGAGGCGGGAGTATACGTATTTGGTATGAAGTACTCCCTCAAAGGACGGATCAAATGATGATCGTCAGCCATTGCGTACACCTTAGAGTAGACCGGTGTAGCACACGTCCTAACTTTGGGTTTTCTACCTAACTAACGCACTAAGCGGCCAAACCACGCAAACCACAAAGCGAGTTAACTAAAAAACAACAAAAACTAAACAAACACCACGCAGTTACACATAAAAGAGATTATGCATAGAAATATAAAATCTATGTGTACGGTACCAATCGTACACAGTCACCTCTAAGGGAATCCTAATAGGTGGGCTGTGCAGAAAAGTAAGCTCGTCTCTAAGATATGCACAGACGTGGTTCTAAACCTAAATGCACACAAACACTAGGCAATAAAGCGAATACTAATATTACGCCGTTCCCCGGCAACGGCGCCAAAAATTTGATGTCTTCTTTTAAATCGTTGTAATTTTGAAAAGATTTTTAAATGAAAAGCATGTGAAAACCAGACATCAAATAATAAAAACCGGTTCTCACTAGTGGATGAGACCGGGTTGAACTCAGGGAACGGGAATATATCGTATTCAAGTACACAAATCTAAACTAATCTTTATTGCCGAATTATTTGAAATGTAAAATATTCAAGAAAAGTAAAGACAACTAACTATTACAACAAATGAATACCCTTCGCAGAGGGCGTAAAGTGCCATATTTACAAACCCAATTAAATTCCTAAATCTAAACTAAAAAGTAAAAAGACTTTATTCTTCGTACTTCGTTTCACGTAATCGCTTCCGCTCCAGTCCTGTGCTATCCTGCACAATTCAAAGGAACATGAGCAGTACCAGAGCTAGAACATGAAAGAAATGATAAAAGACATCTAATTGACTAATTACAATTGAAAAACTAAATCTAATTAAATCTACTAAACAATTAACTAATTAAAAAAACAATTAACTAACTATTTACTGGACTACTAACTAATGCTTACTTAACAAAAACAAGAAAATGAATTGAATTTACACTCAACATGAAATCAAAAGAGACTTAAACAAAACATGAATTTACACTGAATTGAAAGAAAAAAGAAACAGTAGTTAAAAGTATAAAAAGAAAACTGGAAAAATGTAAAAACAAAATTAAAACTACAACTGAAAATGAATAAAAAAAAACAATACCAATGAGTAAAAACAAGAAATTAACAATTGCAACAAATGGAAATGACTTGAAAAAAAATTCAGAAAATCAAAGCTGGAAATAAAGAAAGAAACAAGGAAACAATTAAAAAAAACAGAAAATTACCTAATGTATACAGTAAAACAAACAGGATATTACAAAGGAAAAACGCAGGAAATTCAAATATTAAAAGCAACGGAAATTACAGAATTAATCAAATAGGAAATTAAACAAAGAAATCTACGATATGTAAAACAGAAAATTAAGGAATTCACAAACAGGAAATCGTGTACATAAAACTTGAAAAGAAACTAAATATAAAATGACAAAGCATCGATTGAAAAGATAACAAAAAAACAAACTACACACATTATTTTTTTATTATTTTCTGAAACAAGACACAGCAACTTGAATGAATAACGAAAAAGAATGAAGAATTTGAAAAAGAATAAGAAGAAGTAATCTGAAGAAGAAGAAAAAGAAGAAGAAGATGAAGATGAAGATGAAGAAAAAAAGCAGATCAGAAGAAGAATAAAATCAGAAAATATCGGATTCTATTGACTGTATTTTTTTTTCTTTTTCTCGTTTTACAATTTTTGTTTCGTTTTACACAAAATAAATGGAATAAAAAGAAGAAGAAAATGAAGATCGGAGGAAGAAGAAGAAGAAGAAGAAGAAGAGGAAGAAGAAAAGGAGGAAGAAGAAAAGGAGGAAGAAGAAGAAGAAGAAGAAGAAGAAGAACTGAAAATCGGACTGAAGAAGATCTGAAAGAGAAGAAGAAGAATCGTAGGAAAAAGAAGATCTGAAGGAGAAGAAGAAGAATCGGAGGAAGAAGAAAAACTCACCGTGAACTGGAAATAGATTGGAAGAGAAGTGGCCTCCACCACTCATGCCGCCGCCGGACTGAACATCTCCACCGGACTGAGGAAGAAGATAAAGAGGGAGAAGAGAAAGGCAAGGGAAAAGAGATAGGGAAGAAAGGGAAATTCGGTGGAAGAAGGGGGAAAAGAGAGTGAACAGAGGGGAAAGAAGAAGGACTTGGCGTAAATGGGGAGACGCCCCCCATTTCGTTTTTTCTGGGTTTTAAAAACCAGCAAACCGGTTTTGAACCGGTTTGCTGTTTGTTTTAACAAAATCCAAACCGGCTGGAACCGGTTTCCGTATTATAGTTTTAGTTTTCAGAAATGCAAACCGGTTCAAGCCGGTTTGTGTTATTTTTTTTTTCAGTTATTTTTCAATTTTCAAAAATTACAAACCATGTAATGGTTTGTTTTTATTAGTATTTTTTTTTCATTTTCAAAAATCAAGAAAACCGTATAAATCGGATTATTATGAAAATTTTCAAAAACAAAACTATTTATTTATAAAGAAACTTCAAAAACTAATCTAACTATATATTTTTTTTCTTTTCTAAAAAAAACAAACACTTAAAATGAATATAAAACTATTTTCTCTATTTTTTTATTTTTTTATTTTTAATTGAAAACTAACACTAGACTACTATGAATATAACAAAAACTAAAATATGTATAAAAATGTAAAATAAAACTATTTTTAAATCATTTTAGCACATTTACTCAAAAACTAACATAAAATTGGGTTTTTGAAACATTATTTCATAAAATCATGCATATTTAAATGTTAATAAACTCTGAATTATATGCATGATCAATTCACATTCTAGGGCAACAATGAATGTTCATCAATTATATATATCCAAGCACACAGGATATACTACAAGGAAAGATATGTGTAACCACACGTCCTTAGCACAGGTGAGCTCAACTCATGAGATGGGTCTACAGCCCACACAAACTCTCCATGGAGTTCATAACATCCATAACAGTCTTCAAAAACAAGTCTGTAGTTCTATAATGTACTTCAAGTCCCCTCTTTCAAGTTCAGGACGGATCAAATGCCAATGGTAAATCGTGTGCCCAATGCAAATGCACACGAAACTAATCAGACATTTAAGCAGTAAGGCAATTAATTAAAGGAGCCATCACGATGATGAAAATCATCGTGTACGCCAAACCACGCCTAGGCATAATTTGCGTATCCAGTCACAATTCCTCCCTCCAGGGTACTTAGGCCCATCCGTCCTGGTGTTCCCCGCAGGGCAACACGAGCATAAATGTCGAGATCACACTCAGACATTTACTTGCTCCAGCACTACCAGTATAGTAAAGGGCCTTGCCGACGAAGGCGATGATCATACATTAATAATCAGGGGATGCGACAAGCATTAGCTTAATGCCAAGAGGTGAACCACCACATATATATATATGTGTACTGATGTCGCATACGATCCATATGACGTACATGTCAATAGGTGCAAAAAGCAAAGTATAATTGCTCAACCATCAAACGTAAATGTTCGTACTTACGTATCTCTTTTCTATTCATGTGTGAACACATGCAAGGGCTAAGTGGCATTCCACACAGCAGTAACAAGTGATCGTATTTCGATATTTACAATTATAACAATACAAGTGTACCCAACTCGTGCCTCCTTGCACAAATTTAAACTTTACAAGTGTCTCGTGGTCCCTGTGGGGTACGCAGCGAGGTCTTAGCCATATCACTTACGTGCTCGGCCAAACGTGACCCCAGAAAGAGCACGTCGCTGGTAAAAGTGATCTCATATCACTACCATTTCCATCTCTAGGGTATCACAGTACGTGAGCTCTCTCACGAACGTGGGCTACTGCCCAAAGACCCCAACCGAGTCCCAAACCTCCACAAGTCAAACCGTGTTAATACCCAGATGGTGTTTCAACTTTCAAGTGTATGTTACGGCGAGTGTGAAGCACGCCTCTGGTGCGTAAGACAATCATTAATACACGAACATGAATCAAACAACAAGTAACACTCGACAACCCATAGCCAGTGACAGACGAACAAGATGTGTCAACGTGCATGTGCGAAACGAGAAAAGTCACAAAGTCACAATCAATCGCACGAGTATCGATCCGAAGCAATGATACAAACAATATATTTAAAATGGCATAAATCATTATTTTTGAGCTGCACGAGGTAAAAAAAATGCATATACTATAGCCATTGTATATGCGAGGAGTGTCCAGAGCCTGGAATACGTATTTTAGCAAATACGCGTACTCCAACCCCCACAGTGCTGCGAACCTCGCATAATGAAGCCTTCGATGAAGGACTGTCGCGGAATCGACACCCAAGTGTGTCGAGAGCGAGATCCAACTCAATCCCATCCGAATGGGAAATACATTTGCACATGTACGATGTGTCACCGCGCTTGCAAAACTCAAAAATGCCAAAATGATGGGTTTTGACGAAATGATCGAAAAACCCATCATGTAGGAGTCATGTATCGACACGTGGGCAGCGTACCGCTTGCCACGCTACCCTTTAATACTGCCATGACGAAGCAAAGAAAGCCATGGTGATCACTCTAGACCGACCAAGCGCTAGGCAAAATCCAAAACGGCAACCAAAGTGCCAAAAGTGTCCAATACACTAACCGCGGCCCATGGGGCCACATTTGCGGATCTGTATCATGCACCATCAGTGCCAAGAGTACTCCCCGAAACTGCTAGACAGTGCACACGGTGTCCCAAAAAATTCCTTTTTGCCTTTCCTTGCTTTTCTCTCATTTCTTCCTTGATTTTTCGCGTTTTGTAGGTTGGCGGCAAAAATGGGAGGCAAACGGGCTGGACCACTTGGTCTGGTCTGTCAAACCAGACCGCAAAGGTCACCTAGGGCTCTGGTCTAAGACCAGGACACTGTACTCTTGGTGCAGCTCAGCCTGTGGCCAAGTGTGGCCTGCTTGAGTCACCCGCAGCCCACTATGGTGCCAGAGCGAAGGCCAAAGGGGCGGGGTCTGGTCCTTCGGATCAGACCTCGGGATCGATGAAACCCTTGGACTGAGCCCACAAGGCTCAGACCAGGCACTGCACTCAGTGTGCAGGGTGGCCCGAGTCAATGGAGATGGGGCCGGCTAGGATACTCAGGTGCACTAGCACCCGACGCCCACCGCCGTGCCAAGGCCAAAAGGAGAAACAGATTGGGGTCTGGTCCATTGGACCAGACCACCAGGCCAAGTCGACACACTGGTCTGAACTCATGGTTCAGGCCAGTTGGAACTAGGGGCAACCAGCTCACAGCCAGGCGCCCAGGCCGGCTGGGCTACCGGGTAAGGTTAGCGCCCATCGGCCGCGCCAAAGGTTCCAGCTGGGTGCACTTGGTCGAGCCTGTGCTCAGACCAGGGTGCACCTAGTTGGGTCTGTCCCATGTGGGTGCAAACCAAACGGGTAGCTCGGTCCAAAAAAAAAACAAATGAAGGAAGCGTTAGAAACAACGAACCAAATCAAAACAAAGCAGTTATATATATTTATTTATTTTTTTAAAAAAAATGCAGTCGAAAGGATGCCATTTTTCGCAAGTCTACACACTGTTCTGTAAACAATGCCAAACACGAAACTCGTAGAGATTTTTGTTATCTTTCTACAGAATCCAAGAAATCAGAAATCCGACAGACGGTTTTGGAGATATCGCCAAAAAACCAGACGTCACTCAGGACGTTCCTGGGTTGCTGACGGAACAACATGTCAGCCAAAGATGCTGATTTTAGTCGGATGTGCAAGCCCAACCAGCAAAAATGAATAACTACCAAGTTGTGGGGATTTTTTTGAGCTTTCTGAAATGCCTAAGAACTCTCCAATCCAACACGTATCCAGGGAGATACGTTTATTTTACCGAAGGGTTCTTTGACAACTCGTAAAAACGAGAAACGAAATCAATCAACTAGTTACGTTTTCAAGGGCAACCCATAAAAAAAAATTCTTTTGCATATCATATGGCTTCAAATGCAAGCCTAGTGCTTGCTTAGCACAACCATGACATGAAATCACCATGGATCGGTTTGCACTTCGCAAGTGCAAACCGGATTCCATACCTAAACCATTCACATTTTACCAAAGAAAGGAACACGTAAGGAGAGCTTTACTCACCTTGAGGAAGACAATGGAGGTTTTCCTTCAGCTGGGGATGAGCCACTCTTACACACACAGCACAGCCACACAACAAAAAAATAGAAAAGGGGAAGAAGAAGAGAGGAAAGGGTGTCGCCCCTTTGTTTCTCTCTCATCCCCCTCCTCTACCTTTTAAAAAAAAGGCAAGGGAGATGGAGGGCTGGGAGTAAATGGGGGAGGAGAGATGGGAGACTCTCCAGCCACACGCCCCACCCTTCTCACCTTGGTCAAAGCCTACCCCTCAAGGCCTAGCCTTGAGGGGCCAACCACTCTCAACAACTCCCCTTGATTCAAGGGGAGTTGTCTCCTTTGACTTGTCAAAGGAGGCTCCTTTAAAAAAAATCATTTTTTTTTAAATGCAGCTCAAAGCTACACCCTAAGGGGTGCCCAGCCACATGGAAAAGACGTTGGCTTTTATCCAACTACTTTTAAAAATGCCAAAAACCACCTTTTCAAAGAGTTTTTTGCATACTTTTCAAAAATACCTTATGAAATGCATTGTTTTTGAAATTTCTTTTTATTTTAAATTAAGGTAGCATGGGCTGAGGTGGGGCCCATGTTAACCACTATCTAATAATGCCGAAAACAAGCTCCTTCCTTAAAATTTTTGAAAAACCTCAATTAGTTTTTATAAAAATTGCTATTTAGTTATTTACAACTCCTAATTGCTTTCTTATTTAAAAGTTAGATTTAAGTAATTCAAATGCTTTATTTCCAAATTATATTTCATAATTTTAAGACCTAAATTTCAATATTACGTATTTAGATCTCTAGTTCCGACAAATCCGGGACTCGCTACGATTCATATGTCGTGATACACCCCTTTTTGCCAAAATTCATGGAATAACGAAATGTTTTTTTCTCGTTTAGGTTCCAAATTCGGAGTGAACCTACTTTGATATGTTATAAATCAAATCTAAGAATATGGGACCTTAGATTGCTAGGGTTGTCCTTCGTCGCTTAGAAATTCAAAAATTTATGCGATTAACACTTCATATCGCTACTTTGGCACAATTACGAGAAAATTCTCGCGTCAAAGCAAGAGACAACTATTACTGAAACACATTTCAATTCAATATATATCAGAATTGTCGTGGTTCTTACAGCATTAATATCCTGTTATGATTTTTTTGGCAATGCTATATTCCATTGTAAACTCTCTTTTAGTTTATGCCTTTCAAATCGCCCCTGCATTCTTTCTAGCACTAAACACCCATTCCCTTCACATCTCCTCTACTATTCATCGATACAGCTACTATTATATATCACCTGTGCTTCAGTAAACTTCGTATTTCCTGTTTCAACCTATGCTCAAATTTCACTCAGTCAAATATATTGCAGCTGTTATCATATCCCTATATACCTCTCTTCATGAACACCTCCTACTGTCAATATTTCCAGTTACCATACACTTCCAACACACCTGTACTGCTATTAATTTCGACTGCCAACAATACCTTTTTGCTATATTTCCCACCATCTGTTTATCATTCAAAATACTGCTGCAAAACACTCTGTCCACTACTAATCTGCTGCCTTCCTACTTCAATATTCACCCATTCTCTCATTCTCAAACCCACATGCTGAATATATATTTCAGCACCACAAGCACCTACATATTTCATCTGTCATCACCATTATCCTTTTCATGAACACCTTTTTCCTTCCAGCACCTCACATCCACAACTGTTGCTGTGATTTTCCAGCCCCTGTTACAACATACAGCCCCATTCCATAGGTATTCCTTTCCTTCATTACTGCCCATACCCCATTACATCTTTTACTGTATATCAATCCCCACACCTGCTGCTACAGTCTCCTTTGCAGCAGCAGGTGTACACCATATCAGCACACTTCAACACTTGTCACTACAGCAGTAAACTTCACTCCCAGCCTCACTTTTCCAAAACCTTGCTGGTCATCATCATACTGTGTTTGGTGGATTCATGTTCACAACCACCCTTAGTCATCTTCGGTAATATCATTTCCTTCTAGCACCAGCCACTGTTGCATTTATCATTCAATACATTTTCTTAACTACCGCTGACATCCTTGCACCAACTACAGTCTCTCTTATACTCCAGTTGCCCCCACTCGGCAATGGCCAGCAGTCTCGTAAGCATTTGTGTATCAGCCTCAACACAACTCCTTTTTGCATCTCTATAAAACCATTTCATGCACCCGTGACAGTCTTTAATTTGCTTTCATAGCCATTCTCAAGATTGTTGTAGTTCTTTAGGCATACATGGAGTCTCTCCCATTAAATATATGCATTTGTTTTTCATAGGCATTAATGCTTTACACCCCATAAACTTTTCTCAATTAGTATAAATGTTATCATGTGCTTCATGAAAACTTGTTTTCTCACTAACATAGTTTGCATCTCAGCATCCATTCCATCATTTTCATATAAATTTTCTTTGTATTTATATCTTTTCGAGCTAACTTGAATTTTGCAGGAGTTAGGCTATTTTACTTCTCAATTTAGGAAATTGAATTTCAATTCAAGTCAAAATTTGTAATACCTAGATGATCAACGAGAATATTTATATTTTTCTGTCTTAGATTAGAATATATGAGCATGTATATCCTCTAGAATTGCTTGTTTCACATCATTTTTCTTTGATTTCAAAAAACTTCACAAATGGTGAAACACGAATGGCACGTGCACCATTTCGTAAGAGGTAATGGATCCCAAGTCGATGATCCACATCAATGGCCATAGTCAGGGTGTGGACAAAACTTAGGATTTTTATCTTTTAAGAAATAACACTATATTCACACTGGATCTGTTTTCAAAATTCATCATATTTTCCTTAAATATTTTCTTCTTTTATTAGAGTTTAACTTAAAATTGGCTCAAAATATATACCAATGGCCATAGTCAGGGTATATTGAGAGTTAATTTCATTTTGAACTCTATAAAAGCACAAAAATATGTTTTATTCTTCACCTGAATTTAAATATAGATTATTATATAATACATTCAATGACCATAGTCAAGGATGTATTATATCTTCAATCTTATTTTAATTCATTTAAAGAATGGAATAGCTTTTCAAATTCCAATTTCAAAAATTTAAATTCATTCATCATTTAGGATAGAACTGCATCATATTTTCAAAATTCCTTTTTCAAAAATTCCAAGTGATGTAAATATCTTCCTCAATCTATCTTCAATTCTTATCTCAAAGTTCAATTTAACTTTGAGATTTCAAATTCATTTTATATTCAAATTCAAATTAGATTTCGAAGTTCAATTTGACTTTGAAATTCCAAATTCATTTATATTCAAATACTCCAATCAAAATCAAAGTTCAATTTTAACCTTGAGACTCTTGATTCATCTTCTAAATTCCAAATTCAAATACTCCAAATCAAATCCAAAGTTCAATTTAACTTTGAGATTCCCTTCATCTTCTAAATTTTAAATTCAAACTTCAAAATTCAAGGTCTAATTTGACTTTGAAATTCATTTGTATATTCAAGATTCAAATTCTAAATTTCATTTTTTAAAGTTCTTGATTCATCTTCTGAATTTAACAAACTCCAAATTTATTTTAGGGTCCAGGATTCAACACTCAAATTGGATCTCAGATTTCAGATCCAATTCCCCTTTAGGATCTAGAATCCAAATTTCACTTTGGATCTCAGACTTCAGATCCAATTCCTCTTTAGGATCCAGAGTCCAACTCTACATTGGATCTCAGACTTCAGATCCAAATCCATCTTAGGATCTAGAATCCAATGCTACATTGGATCTTAGACTTCAGATATAAAACCCATCTTAGGATCAGGAACCCAATTCTACATTTGGATCTTAGACTTCAGATCCAAATCCATTCTAGGATCCAAAACTCAAGTCCATCTTAGATTCCAAATCTCGGATCCCATTCTGTTTAGGATCCGAAATCCAATTCCAAATTCCAGATTTCAATTCCATTTTTGGATCTAATCTAAATCCATTTCTATTCTTAAATACCATTTGATTTTCTCAAGACCATTCTAAATTTCCAACTTCAAAATCTAAATTCAATTCCGTCCCAAGTATTCATTTCCTTTCCTAAATTCAAATTCAAATTCAAAGTCCATTTCTGACTTTGAAACTTCATTTCCTTTCATTTTAAAGCTTCAAGTCATTCTTTCTCATTTATTCTTCCAACTCTGATTTACCTCAAAAAACTTAGAACTTCTCTAATCTATCTCAAAATTCTAAATTAGATCCAATCATTTCTTCACTCCTTTTACCAAGTTCATCTCAGAATACTTGGAAATTTCCAAAACATTCTTTTCAAAAGAGCATACATCTTAGCATTGCACAAGCATGATTCTTTGTACATTTAGAGTTAGAATAAATTCTTAAATTATATTTAGGCAAAGCAAAAGGCATAGATTCGATCCTTGGTTCGATTACCCCTGGTAAAGGTGTCAGGAACGGTCGAACCTTGTACCGACGAGCGGATCCCGTCTCTCCATTTTCCCGCAAAATTTTTAAAAACGGAGGCGAGTAATTTTCTAAATATTTTCAAATAAAGGTCAAGTGAAAACCCGCAAAAGAGTTCCTCTTCTCTTTCTTTCTCTTCTTTTCTCTTTTCTCTTTCTTTTCTTTCTTTTATTTTTCTCCCTTCAAAAAGGAGGAAAATAGAGGTTAGAAAAGGAAAAGAGAAGGAAGAGAGAGAAACCACAAGAGAGGAAAAATTTTGCGATGATCACAGTTTTGGCGACCGTGATGGGACTCGTCTTCATCCGGTTGGATCTATGCCTTTGCTTTGCTCTTATATAATCTAAATCTTTATTCTAACATATGTCAGCTATATTTTCCATGCAAACCTTAGGAGCCTAGACTCTGTCCTAAAGTTGACATCATTGCATATAGGATCTAAGTATGGTTTGGTAGGACTATATTGAGGAGATTATTCCATGTTCACATTAGACTTAGGTCTTAAATACAACTCTCCTCAATTTTAGGAATTGAATGCAAACAATGTATGCAAATGTATGCTTCTCTTCATTTAAATTCTATCTCTTTTGGACTTGCATTAGAGCCTTCTGATTTTATTACATGTTGATCATATTTTGAAAACATCCCTACCTATATTGTCCCGGTCTTCACGTTGCTGGGTTGTCTCACTGAACCACAGTTCGGGAGAGAGCCTCACAACTGGACCATTTATTTGGGTTCGCGCCCCCCTACCACGTACCTAAGGGCCATAGTCCGAGGTATATCGGTAGGTGCTCAAGGATGTTGGGAAGCCATTACCTTAGAACCAAAGAGATATCTTATATGCCACGTACTTCGAGCTTCGGTTTGAGTATATCGGCATACCTTGATTGGAATCAGATGATATAAATCTTAGAGTTAGGATTAAGGTCCTATCAGCCATTTCAAATATTGCATATAGAGTCAGCTTTAGGGAGTGCTATTTGTGCATCCTTGCTTGTATATCTGTGATTGTATGATATTTTATATATATCTTCCTTATATTTTCCAAAAACCTGGGTATATATTTTCAAAATTTCTCCTTTTGTTTTAAAACCCAGGTGTATTTTTCTTTCTCTTCTTCTTTTTCTTCTACATTTCTTCAAAAATTCTTCTGATCCTGCCTGCAAGTTCTTCAAAATTTTAAATCCTTACCATTTATTCTCAAAATTCCATTTTTCCTTTTATTTTTCTTCTGTTTTTATATTCTTGTTTATATTTTCATAAAAATCTCTTTCCATCAAGAGATATCCTTTTCAAAATAATATTTTCTTTTCATATTTTTAGTCGGTTACTCTCCCTCGCAGAGTAAACAATGCAATTGTCACAAATTTGGTGGCGACTCAATCCCTAGTAATGGGATACAATTAAATTTTTAACCTAAATCCTTCCTCTTTGTCAAAATATCTCCAAAAAGTTTCTTTGGTCTAAAAACCTCCACTCTTCCTCTACAGAGAGTTCTGATATTTCAAAAATGGTCACGACAAGAGGGGAAAAAGAAACAGTTCCTCAACTCAGCGACAGTGAGGCGGAAGAGATAAGCTCTCCTAAATCAGTCAGGGGACAGAATCAGAACAAGAAGGATGACATCGACCCCGCTATGTATGACATGTTCCAAAAGATGATGGCAAGGATGATGTCGGAACAAGCCGATGCCAAGCTGAAAGAGGCAGTTCCTAAAAGCAAGTTGAAGAAGAAGCCTGTGAAAAAGCAAGTCAGAATCATCAGGAAGAAGGTATAGCCAGACACTACTTCGGAGGAATCAGAGTCAGTCGAGGAAGAATCGGAAGAGGAAGAGCAGATTGTCTACAAACAGAATCCTCCGAGACAGACTGTAAAGATAGCTGCAGAAGAGCCTGAATCCGTCAACAAGCCCAAGTCTGGGGCTCCAACAGAGGACCTGATGAGCAAGCAGATGAAGGAGATGAATCGAGCTATTAAGGATATTCAAGCCAAGGGTAAGGGCAAACAGACCTACACCGGCGAAGATTTCTATGATGGTCTAGATGGGGACGATAACTTGGAGAATCTTCCCCGTAAGTTTCTCAAATTTGACGGGACTGGCAACCCTAAAGCCCACTTGACCACATTTTATGCAGAGTGCAGCCGTTTTAGGAAAGATAACAGGGCTCTGTTCATCTGTTTTCCCCGCAGTCTGGAGGGTGTAGCAGCCAGATGGTGTGCTGACCATGTAAATCCTATCGAACTACGAGAGTTCGATAAAGTAGTAAATTTGTTCATCGAGCGCTTCTTATTCAACACTGAAGCCTCACCTACATTAAATCATCTTTACAACCTGAAGCAAGGAGAGACTGAAAGAGCAGGTGATTTCATTCACAGGTGGAGAAGCACCTGTAATAAGATGAAGGTACCTATTCCTGAGGAACACGCATTGCAGGTGATCCTCAACAATTTCTCTCAGCCCATAAGGAGCCTCATCGCCACTTCCCCGGCGAAATCCTTCATCAAGTTAATTGAGCGAGCTGAATGGCTCGAAGCAGGAATAGAAAGCGAACTGTACGAGGGCACGCCTCTGGTCAAGAATGTCCAAGACCAGAAGAAGAAGGCGCAGTTTGCTCATTCAGTTGATACCTCCTGCAATAATCTTGGCAGCAGTAGCAAGGGAAACAAGAACAACAGTGGCAGCGGTACGAGATTAGATCAAGGCAAGGGGCAGAAGGAGAAATCCTTTAAAAACAATGAAAAGCCACTTCCAATTGGCATCCAGCAGAAAGGGGATCTTCAAGAGAAGCCCAAGTACATCAAGTGGGAGAAAGATCGAGTCTTCACTCCATTAGATCAAACTTTGGAAGTAGTTCTGGACTACCTTTTAAAGCATGGGATGATCAAACTCCCTAAAATAGCGGATCCTCCCGTAATCTTGGGAAAATTCAAAGATCAGTTCTGCAAGTTCCATAGAGCAACGGGGCATGACACAGAGCACTGCTTCGTCCTCAAGCACATGATACAAGACTGCATTGATAGAAGTATTTTGATAGAGGACGAGGAAGAAGAGAGCCCAGCAGTTTTGACAGAGCCATTTCCGGATCACTCCAAGAATTGAGGATACCTAAGTTTTCTTTCCTGCACTGTCATTTTCCTTTCTGTTAGTCGTCTTGTAGGGGCAAGTCAGCCCAGTCTTTTTTGAATCCTTTCTTTTCGAAGTTCTTGTAAATATTTAGTTTGTTATCGAACTTTTGCTTATTAATGAAATGTCAATTTCCTTTATATCTTTTATATTTCATACCTTTTTGCCATACTATGGCATTTAAATTCCTGTTCTTTCCAGAATGCGGGACAATCCTGACATCATTCATGAGAGAAATGATATTACCTATGAGGACTTTTTCAAAAATCATGAAATTTTAAAAATCTGCGTTATGACCAAGGAGTTCAAATATTCCTTGGTCTAACCTTTGACAAAAAAAATCAACCCTCGTGTTGATCATGTCTTCAAAAATAAGTTTTTCAAACCATTATATTGAAAGATCAACCCTTGTGTTGGTCTTATCTTCCAAAATGAATTTTAAACTTTTATATTCAAAGATCAATCCTTGTGTTGATCTTATCTTTCAAAATGGATTTTAAATCTTTATATTCAAAGATCAACCTTTGTGTTGGTCTTATCTTTCAAAATGGATTTCAAATCTTTATAGATCAACCCTTATCTTTCAAAGCGGATTTCAAAAACCTTTATATTCAAAGATCAATCCTTGTATTGCTCTTATCTTCCAAAATGGATTTCAAATCTTTTTATTCAAAAGATCAACCCTTGCGTTGGTCTTATCCTCCAAAATTGATCTCAAAAACTTTTCAAAGATCAACCCTGGCGTTGTTCTTATGGGTTATAAATCATCATATTCAAAGATCGACCCTGTGTTGGTCTTATCTTCCAAGATTGGTTTTTAAGCATTACCTTCAAAGATCAACCCTTGTGTTGATCTTATTATCAATTTTGAACTGTTATTTTTAGAAATCAGATCTATTGTTGATCTTCTTCTTCAAAATTAGGTATTCAAAACCATTGCCTTCGAAAATTAACCCTCATGATAATCTCTCATGTTTGGTTTAAAGGATCAGATCTCGCGCTGATCATTCTTCTTATGGTGGATTTTCTTCCCCCAAAATGGTTTCTCATTTATCTTTTAAATAAACATTTTCCTTCCAAGATCCCATATGCAGGCAGGATCAGAAAAATTCCTTTTTCTCAAAAAATTTCAGTTAATTTTGGTATTTTTTATCTGTTTCATTCATTTTATTCATATTTTATCAAGTTTACATCAATTTCATAAAGTTTTATCAAGTTTATCAAATATTTCCTCAAATTCCATCAAATTTTATCAATTCTTATACCCTTTCAGGTCAAGGGATAAACCTGATGCCTCTTTCCCATGAGGTATTTTCTAAATATTCTTTGTGGCCCCTTTCAGGATAAGGGATAAACCTGACCCTCGTTGTCCGAGGTGTTCCCGCTCAGGTTAAGGGATAAACCTGACCCTCGTTGTCCGAGGTATTCCCATTCAGGATAAGGGAAAATCCTGAGACCCCTTGTAGGAGCAACAACGCTACCTATGAGGATTCTTTTGTAAATACAAGTTTTGTTAATCTTTATTGATTTTCTAGATTCATATCAATTTGCCTTCGCTAAATTTTCTTAAATTCTTTTTCCCATTCAGGATAAGGGATAATCCTGAAACCCATCGTAGGAGCAATAACGCTACCTATGAGGATTCTTTTTACAAGTTTTATCAATCTTTGTTGATTTTCTAGATTTATATCCATTTCCCTTCATTAAATCTCTTTAAATTCTATTCTTTTTCCCATTCAGGATAAAGGAAAATCCTGAAACCCCTCGTAGGAGCAATAACGCTACCTATGAGGATTCTTTTGTAAATACAAGTTTTGTCAATCTTTGTTGATTTTCTAGATTTATATCAATTTCCCTATATTAAATCTCTTTAAATTCTATTCTTTTCCTCATTCAGGATAAGGGATAATCCTGAGATCACTCATAGGGGCAACCATGCTACCTGTGAGAATTCTTTTTTCAAAAAAAAAATCAAATTTTCCTCAAATGTTCTATATTTTTTTTTCAAAGTTCTATATCCTTTTGCCTTCTCAAAGTTTATTCTTTTTATATTCCCAGTCACATACCCGGTCCATCTAAATCATAGATCATAAATTCTAAATCTTGTCATATCCCTTCTAAAATTCAAGTCTCAGGATTTCCCTTCATAAAATCTTCTATTTCCACTTCAGGTTAAGGGATAAACCTGAATCATTCTTTTCTAAATTCTCTTCAAAAATGTCTATTCTATTTTCCCTTCAGGATAAGGGATAATCCTGAAACCCCGGCCATTCTTCTTGCCTCGATCTTTAAATATCTTAAATAGGCCGATCTCCTTCCCGACTCTCAGTGGAAAAACCTAGTGTTCGCATTGGTTATTTTGCTAAATTTTCAAATCTAAAGATCAAGTTCAGCCACAAAACTCAGTCCTCGTACTGGTTGTCTTTCAAAAAGTCTTCATCCTAAATCAGGTCGTTAAATGATTAAATGAAATATCCCAGCTACTTCGCTGGTCGTTAAATGATTAAATGAAATGTCCCAGCTACTTCGCTGGTCGTTAAATGATTAAATGAAACGTCCCAGCTACTTCGTTGGTCGTTAAATGATTAAATGAAATGTCCCAGCTACTTCGTTGGTCGTTAAATGATTAAATGAAATGTCGTTAAATGATTAAATGAAATGTCCCAGCTACTTCGTTGGTCGTTAAATGATTAAATGAAATATCCCAGCTACTTCGTTGGTCGTTAAATGATTAAATGAAATGTCCCAGCTACTTCGCTGGTCGTTAAATGATTAAATGAAATGCCCCAGCTACTTCGCTGGTCGTTAAATGATTAAATGAAATGTCCCAGCTACTTCGCTGGTCGTTAAATAATTAAATGAAATGTTCCAGCTACTTCGCTGGTCGCTAAATGAAATGTTCCAGCTACTTCGCTGGTCGATAAATGAAATGTTCCAGCTACTTCGCTGGTCATTAAATGAAATGTTCCGGCTACTTCGCTGGTCGCTAAATGAAATGTTTCAGCTACTTCGCTGGTCACTAAATGAAATGTTTCAGCTACTTCGCTGGTCATTAAATGAAATGTTCCAGCTACTTCGCTGGTCGCTAAATGAAATGTTCCAACTCCTTCGTTGGTCGTTAAATGAAATGTCCCAGCTACTTCGCTGGTCATTAAATGAAAGGTTCCAGCTCCTTCGCTGGTCGTTAAATGAAAGGTTCCAGTTTTACTGATCAGAACGTCCAAAATCATAAATTGCAACTAAAGGTCGCATCAAAATCTATATTGAGTAAATATTTCACATAGAAGTCATGAAAACTTTGCCAATTTGCTAAAAATATTTGTTGATTCCCAAATAAATCTTACTGCACAAAAGAATTACCTTGGATTACCTCTAGTATTTTCTTCATAAAAGGTGAAACTCTTTCCGAAAAAGAGGTAAAATTCAAATCTATTTCCTGTTGATCAACCAAAAGGATGAAAGAAATATCCTCGGTATGATTAGTGAAATAAATATTCGATGACATTGAAAAGCTGGAAGCGAATTTATATTGATCATAGCTATGGGGCATGTTTAAAGATGATTTTCTGGCGATTAGGCAGTGGAAGTATCCTGAGCCATAAAAGAATCCACTTAATCCATATCTTCTCATTCTAAAGTTGCAATCAAATATCTGCAAAAGAGATCTCTCAATTGTCGTCGAGATGAAGGCGAATTAAGCAAGTAGACCCCCGGGGCCAAAGAAGATTTGGATCATCTACCGAGATGAAGGAGTTTGTGAAGGATCCTTCCAGGGAAAGTTCAGATCACCGTTGAGATGAAGGCGGATGTGATGGACCTACCGACAAACCCTAAATGACATTTGATTTCAGCTATCATCTAAAGACCTTTTGAGCCAATATCATATATAATCCCTGAGAAAAAGAAGGATCGGAGCATCTCCGAGATGAAGGAGTTTGTGACGTACCCTTCCCTGAAAAAGAGAGAAAAGTCAGGACACATCCAAATGAAGGATGATGTAAAAAGCCCGAAAAAGTTCAATGACTCAAAAAGAGTGCAAGAAGATCATCATGAGAAAACACTCAGATATCAAACTGCCTAAATTGCCAGAAGTCATCCTTTCTTATGCAAAATATCTGTTATCAATATCTTTTCTTTACTTGCTTTTATGAAATTGAAAATATTTCTTCTCTTCACATATCAAGGAAATGGATAGCTTCCTTAAAGGAAATCATCAGCGCTAAAATTTTGAATTTGACTCTTAAAACCGAGGAGTTAACCTCGTTGGAGGAAATCCTCTAGGTAAAAGAGGGAATATCTTTGAACACACGTGCACATTTTCGAGCGTTGAAGTCAACTATAAATTTATCTCATTGGCAAAATTTTCTAGATATTCTAAGAATGAAATAAGTAGTCAATATCCATTCTGATGCAACCTAGCGTTGTTCATATATTCCAGAAGAGTTACCCCATTCAGTTGAAGTATCTCTCCTGTCCCATCACGGTTTCGAGAAATCCGTATGGTTGTTCCCGCTCATGTTAAGGGTCAAAACCTGTACTTTCTGCGAGAGGTCATTAAATTCAAAAGATGATTTAGTCTCAGCAATGAGACGTCCAAGTTCATCCCTTTTTTTTAAAAAGCTTTAGGGAACCCCATTTCCTTCCTCCTTTCGCAAACCCCTTTCGGATTTGTTCGTCCAAACTCCGAAGGTCCCATCATGGTCTCTTCGCTCGAGGATTCCGTATGGTCGTCCCCTTTAGGTTAAGGGTTAAGCCTGAACCTCGCCCCTTGGGGTATCTTCCTTTTCAGGTTTTGGTTAAACCTGAGTCTCATTCCAACGAGTTTCCCTTGTTTCGACGAGGTGTCTTCCTCCAGTCCCATCATGGTTCTTCCCATCGAGGAATTCATGTTTTGTATATCCATCCAGAAAGGATCCTGCTTGAGCTTCATCTCATGAAGCATTCTTTCAAAAATGTCCCTTCAAGGTCCTCGCACATTCCTTTCCCCACTCAGGTTATTTTGAGATATATTCGCCCCATCCAGGTTAAGGGCTAAACCTGAGTCATTTTGAAAAGCTGATCTTGTCTCACCCATAAGACTTGATCAAAATTTTTATCTTTCATCATTTCGGGATCTTCACCTAAAGTCCCATCACGATTTCCTCATCTCTATTATTCAGTCATATCATTTTCGAGGGTTTTGTCTCCCCAATGCCATTCAAGGATAAAGTTTTAAACCTGAAAAACCATGTTTTTTAAATAAATTCTTCCACACCCAGTTCAGATCTGTTGACTGGGGCATTTTTCAAAATTTGGAGTGTTTTCTTTGCCACTAAGCTCGGCTTTCAACCGACTTAGTAGCAAAGAGGGGCATCTGTGAACACCCCAAAATTTCCAAAATCTTTTAAATATTCCCTTTTTGCCCCTAAATTCATTTTTTGAGTAAATGGGTCATTTTAAATCTAAATTCTAGTTCATTTCTCAAGTTTTATTGAAATTAAAATCATTTCATATGTTTAAATTGATTTTGGATCTGGATCCATTGCCCAGATCCAAATCTGAATCTCCATGTTCAAATTTTAAATTAAAATTATAGAAAATACCAAAAATAGCCTTTAAATAACTCGGATAGTCCATTCGATATCCGTTTGGATCCATCATATTGTATGTCTCAATTCGAGTGTCGAAACTCGAACATTTTCTCAAAACCTCGGGTCCAAACCCACTTTTTGAAGAAATTTCTCCAAAATGGTCTGAAATTCTCGGAGAAACACTCTTTGTAAATATTTCTCAGAAAAATACAAAAATTTAGTGTTTAAACTTTGTTTTGTTAATAATTTTAGTTTTTCTATTACAAAAATACAAAAAAATGGGAAAGCAATACAAAAATCAAAAAAATTGAGGAAAGCAAATGGTTTTAAAACTTGAAAAATGGAATTTTTGCCAAAAACCTCCTTTTAAACATTTTTTTACAAAAGATCTTTCAAAGGGGCCTTCTTTTGGAAATTTGGAAAAGAGGCAACGACCTCTTTTCCGTGCACTCGCCTTCTCCTACCACAGCCTTTCATCCTCAAACAGACTCCTTCTCCCTCAGCCCCTGATCTTCCACCACCTCCCTCTCTCGAAGGCTCCTCTTCCCCTTTAAGAGGAGAGCACGCAGAAGGATTCAAGGTCGTCTTCTACCCCTCCACATTCTCTCCTTCACGGATCCGTCTTCTGCCTCTCCACTTCCTTCTCCTTCACGATCGATCTCCTACCCTTCCATGTGCATCATTCCCGCTTCTCTCCTCTCCATCTTTTTCCCCTTTCGGTTTTTTCTTTTCTTTTTCTTCATCCGGTGCTTGCCGCTTCCAAGCAACTAAAAGCAGAAGGTATTTACAGGTAAGAAACATATCCTTTTTACTTTCTCCATTTCATTTCAGTATTTGTTTTTTAAGTTTATTCCTATACATTTTTTTTTAGATTTTCGTAATCTAGCACCTACGCATCATTCTTCTGTTCTTATTTTTGTTTCTCTTTTCTTAAATGTTATCTGATTAATGCACATTTAGTAATGTCAGATTGCTTATGGCAAAACTGATTAACCTCAGTGCGATAACCAGTGGGAACGAATGGTTCCAACATATTTCTCTTTTTTTTTATTATTATTATTTTTTCTTCTTTATCTTGCTGATTTACAGGGGTCGTAATATATATTTACAGAAACAATCCTCCATGGTATTGGATTTCTAAAACTAGATCTAGCACTATTCTGTCTTAGCATTACTTGATCCCTCGATATTTTGCCCTTTTCATCTCATAATATCCCAATCCGATTGTGTCTTGTTTTGATTCCTTTTCTCTTTGTTGTTATTATTATTTTCCTGTCGGTTTCAATTTCTCACCTGCATTAAGGGTCACTATATTTGACACTTGATTTTGGTCTACTGCATTCCGATTTTCATCACGGTAAGTGCTTGGGTCATTTTTCTTTAATGCTGATTCATTCCATCTGATCAAACCTGCAACATTGATTTGGATAGCCCTGTTTCCCCCCCCCGCTAGAAAGGAATACTCGCTGTGTTGGTCCAGAAGATGGGTTTCTTGTGCCCAGCAGATTAAGAAATTTGTACGCTAAGGGCCATGGTTGAGGTATTAATCCTAAATTAGCGCCTCTTTCTTTGTTACCACATAGATCAGGAAGTTGTCAAGGTCTATGTAAGAGTTGGGGGCAATACTTTTAAGAACGTCCCAGGGGTACTGAAGATTGGAATGATTTAATGTAATGGAACCGTCACTTTCTTCCTTGTGGAGATCTGAGACTGATGCTGGAGAATTACAAATGGTACATGTTAAATACAGGGGAAGTCAATGCCTGATGGAATCTGTATTAGACTTTGTAGCTGTTTTAACCAGAAAGTTGTTTGTTCCTCTTGTAGGCAGACTAGTTACCTCCTTCCGCTGTCCTCAAGGGCATACATCAAAGGTGAGTTACCTGTGTGTCCAAAGGAGATGATGCTCTTTCAGGATAAATGAGAGATTGTTCTCCAATTGGTATCACCGTTATAATCCTGGTATTTACAGAAGCATCTTATTAGTTGTCCATGTCTCAGTTGATGCAATTGGCCTTACTGTTAACTTATTAACAGTTTGTTCTAATGTCTGCAATCTATGAGAGTTTCTATCCCCTGCAGCATTAACTAGATGTTGCTCTAACAGGCACATAGGTTAAATATATTAGTATATCTGTAAAAGAAAATGTTTATGCCTGTAAGGTGCTGATGCATTTTGATTTATATCTTACCGAACCATCCCTGTACTTTTCTTTTTCTCTTCTCTGTTATATATTGTTGCATATTACAATTCGTTTTTCTGTATCTTTGTTTCCTGTACAACATTTTTTTTTTCCATTGGCACTTCAATGTTTGAACCTCTAATGCTGCGACCAATATTCCTGGTCTAGTTATTCATTTGTCATGTTATTTTCTTCTTCTAATTGCTATACTTTCAACGTTATATATATATATATATATATATATTTATCTTATCCATCGTTTGGCATCCCTGTCAACCCCTTTTGTATCATCTCCTGCAGTTATGGAAGCAAGACTGCCATTAGCATCACGTGGCCATTCATTTTATCTTCTTTTCTTTCTCATAAATCTTCGATTTACTGTTTATTGGTGTTGTCCATCACTATCGTTTTCATACCTCTTCACTGATCTGGTCAAATCAATTAGATGAATATAATAGCATTTTCATTTTACTGCATTAATATCCTGTTATGATTTTTTTGGCAATGCTATATTCCATTGTAAACTCTCTTTTAGTTTATGCCTTTCAAATCGCCCCTGCATTCTTTCTAGCACTAAACACCCATTCCCCCCACATCTCCTCTACTATTCATCGATACAACTACTATTATATATCACCTGTGCTTCAGTAAACTTCGTATTTCCTGTTTCAACCTATGCTCAAATTTCACTCACTCAAATATATTGTAGCTGTTATCATATCCCTATATACCTCTCTTCATGAACACCTCCTACTGTCAATATTTCCAGTTACCATACACTTCCAACACACCTGTACTGCTATTAATTTCGACTGTCAACAATACCTTTTTGCTACGTTTCCCACCATCTGTTTATCATTCAAAATACTGCTGCAAAACACTCCGTCCACTACTAATCTACTGCCTTCCTACTTCAATATTCACCCATGCTCTCATTCTCAAACCCACTTGCTGAATATATATTTCAGCACCACAAGCACCTACATATTTCATCTGTCATCACCATTATCCTTTTCATGAACACCTTTTTCCTTCCAGCACCTCACATCCACAACGGTTGCTGTGATTTTCCAGCCCCTGTTACAACATACAGCCCCATTCCATCGGTATTCCTTTCCTTCATTATTGCCCATACCCCATTACATCTTTTACTGTATATCAATCCCCACACCTGCTGCTACAGTCTCCTTTGCAGCAGCAGGTGTACACCATATCAGCACACTTCAACACTTGTCACTACAGCAGTAAACTTCACTCCCAGCCTCACTTTTCCAAAACCTTGCTGGTCATCATCATACTGTGTTTGGTGGATTCATCTTCACAACCACCCTTAGTCATCTTCGGTAATATCATTTCCTTCTAGCACCAGCCATTGTTGCATTTATCATTCAACACATTTTCTTAACTACCGCTGACATCCTTGCACCAACTACAGTCTCTCTTATACTCCAGTTGCCCCCACTCGGCAATGGCCAGCAGTCTCGTAAGCATTTGTGTATCAGCCTCAACACAACTCCTTTTTGCATCTCTATAAAACCATCTCATGCACCCGTGACAGTCTTTAATTTGCTTTCATAGCCATTCTCAAGATTGTTGTAGTTCTTTAGGCATACATGGAGTCTCTCCCATTAAATATATGCATTTGTTTTTCATAGGCATTAATGCTTTACACCCCATAAACTTTTCTCAATTAGTATAAATGTTATCATGTGCTTCATGAAAACTTGTTTTCTCACTAACATAGTTTGCATCTCAGCATCCATTCCATCATTTTCATATAAATTTTCTTTGTATTTATATCTTTTCGAGCTAACTTGAATTTTGCAGGAGTTAGGCTATTTTACTTCTCAATTTAGGAAATTGAATTTCAATTCAAGTCAAAATTTGTAATACCTAGATGATCAACGAGAATATTTATATTTTTCTGTCTTAGATTAGAATATATGAGCATGTATATCCTCTAGAATTGCTTGTTTCATATCATTTTTCTTTGATTTCAAAAAACTTCACAAATGGTGAAACACGAATGGCACGTGCACCATTTCGTAAGAGGTAATGGATCCCAAGTCGATGATCCACATCAATGGCCATAGTCATAGTGTGGACAAAACTTAGGATTTTTATCTTTTAAGAAATAACACTAGATCCACACTGGATCTGTTTTCATAATTCATCATATTTTTCTTAAATATTTCCTTCTTTTATTAGAGTTTAACTTAAAATTGGCTCAAAATATATACCAATGGCCATAGTCAGGGTATATTGAGAGTTAATTTCATTTTGAACTCTATAAAAGCACAAAAATATGTTTTATTCTTCACCTGAATTTAAATATAGATTATTATATAATACATTCAATGACCATAGTCAAGGATGTATTATATCTTCAATCTTATTTTAATTCATTTAAAGAATGGAATAGCTTTTCAAATTCCAATTTCAAAAATTTAAATTCATTCATCATTTAGGATAGAACTGCATCATATTTTCAAAATTCCTTTTTCAAAAATTCCAAGTGATGTAAATATCTTCCTCAATCTATCTTCAATTCTTATCTCAAAGTTCAATTTAACTTTGAGATTTCAAATTCATTTTATATTCAAATTCAAATCAGATTTCGAAGTTCAATTTGACTTTGAAATTCCAAATTCATTTATATTCAAATACTCCAATCAAAATCAAAGTTCAATTTTAACCTTGAGACTCTTGATTCATCTTCTAAATTCCAAATTCAAATACTCCAAATCAAATCCAAAGTTCAATTTAACTTTGAGATTCCCTTCATCTTCTAAATTTTAAATTCAAACTTCAAAATTCAAGGTCTAATTTGACTTTGAAATTCATTTGTATATTCAAGATTCAAATTCTAAATTTCATTTTTTAAAGTTCTTGATTCATCTTCTGAATTTAACAAACTCCAAATTTATTTTAGGGTCCAGGTTTCAACACTCAAATTGGATCTCATATTTCAGATCCAATTCCCCTTTAGGATCTAGAATCCAAATTTCACTTTGGATCTCAGACTTCAGATCCAATTCCTCTTTAGGATCCAGAGTCCAACTCTACATTGGATCTCAGACTTCAGATCCAAATCCATCTTAGGATCCAGAATCCAATTCTACATTGGATCTTAGACTTCAGATCCAAAACCCATCTTAGGATCAGGAACCCAATTCTACATTTGGATCTTAGACTTTAGATCCAAATCCATTCTAGTATCCAAAACTCAAGTTCATCTTGGATTCCAAATCTCGGATCCCATTCTGTTTAGGATCCGGAATCCAATTCCAAATTCCAGATTTCAATTCCATTTTCGGATCTAATCTAAATCCATTTCTATTCTTAAATACCATTTGATTTTCTCAAGACCATTCTGTTATCATCGCAAAATTTTACTTTTGCAAATCAAACTGACCTTTGAAAAAGATTTTGAAAATAACTAGCCTCCGTTTTAAAAATGCGGGAAAATTCCGTAAAATGGGACTCGCCTGTCGGTACGAGGTTCAACCGTTCCTACCACCTTTAACAGGGGTAATTGAACCAAGGATCAATCTTATGCTCTACTCTATTCAACTTGTCTAAATCATATTCTAATTTCTAAATGCACATAGAATCAGGCATGTGCTATGAATTTTCAGAAAATGCACATTTGAAAACATGATGTTTGCTTTGAATGATTGAAATATTTAGAAAATGTAAATCTTGGAAATGATATCACATGAAAAATCGTGAATTGGGATTTGAAATGTACTTCTGAGAGAAGTAAAAATCGATTTTGAGGAATCCTTGATATTTGGTGCAAATCGATTATGAGAAACTTGGTTTCTCTGAATTCAAACTTTGAAATTGAAATTCTAACTTAGAAAATTTGAATTTGGAACTTGGGAAATACTTGAAATATCATTGGCAAATCCATATTTTGAGAAATCGATTTTTGAATAAGACTTAGGAGATTTTGAGGAATTCAATTTCCTTGACTTAGAATTTGAATTGAAATTGGCAAATGCATGAAATGAATGAATATGAATTTTAGGATTTGAGAAATACTTTTTGTATTTTTGAGAAATGCAGTGCATTTTGAAGTTAGCCTAAGAGTGTAGGCTGAATGTGGCTAATGTGAAGATCATAAATCTGGGTATCATTTGTATTCTGACTATGGCCATAAATACAAATTCCACCAAGTTTATAAACTTCATAAAAGCTAGTGCATGTGCCATTCGTGTAGACCATGGTGAGTTTGAATATGCATGAATCATCATCCATCACACATTGACATTATAAAAACATAAACTATATGCAATGCAACCTAAGCTAAGCAGGAAATGTAAATTCTTATTCCAAAGTTTAATTACAAATTACATCACTATTGAAATTTAAATACATGAAAAATAAAGTCTTCAATGTACCTGCAAAACTAGAAAACTTGTTAGTGAATATATGTTGGCTTTTCTAGGTTTATCCAGTAATATCTAGAAATTACTGGATTTTGCTAGATATAAGCCTTTTCCTTGATTCCCTTAAATAAAAATGATAAAGATATGAAATCAAATTGAACTAATAATGAATATAAGATATGAAATTTTGAAATTGGGGTCCAAATGACCAAAATACCTCTAATAACAAGACTATGGCCTTGAAATTAAGGTTTTTAGAAAGATATTTTGATAAAATGCAAGTTTTGAAATTTGAATGGAATAAACTAAGCTAAATATGATGTGACATGCTTAAATATGTGAAAATTAGGGTTAGGGATTTCAAAATTGAGGTCAAATGACCAAATTTCCCCCGATAGCAAGACTATGGCCTTGAAATCAGGGTTTTCTGAAATAGATTTTGGTAAAAATTTGGGTTTTATGACCTAAATGAAATCAAATAACTACAAAATTAAACCTAAAGTATCCTAAGATGATTATGAACATACTAAAACCCTAAAACTATATGCTTATGCACAAAAATCCAATAATATCACAAAAAATATGATTTTAATAGTGTTTTTGGATCTTTCAGGTATCCTGCTTTGCAATTTTATTAATTCAGACATCAAATGGATTCCAAAATTCATCAAATTCGGTACCTGCACTTGTTATAACCCTAATGTCGAATTGGAATTATAAAAATAATTTTTTGACATTAAATTAATCTGAAAATTGCATTAAACCCTAAAAATATGATATTTTTGACCTAATTCACCAACCAGTTTCAATCCAAGACCCGAACCAGGGGTTAAATCTCCATGAAAATCCATGAAATTTTACAGAGACTAACTAAGAAGGAAAACAGAGATTTATCAATTTACAGATCGGAAAAAGCATCTTCGGTTAGGGAGAAATCCTTCCGGCAATCTGAGCGAAAATATATCACTTTTAACAGGGATTAAAACAGCTGTTTCAGATTGAAAATACAAACATATATATCAAACCTAAACAAAAATTTCGAAAATTTTAACAGTAAAAAGTAGACAGAAAAATAGCAATACTCACTTTTTACAGATCATGAATCGGATCTGTGGTTTGGGATTTATGACCAACACAAGTCTGATTAGGGTTTTGGTAAACCCTAATGAGTTTTAAATTTAAAAACAGATTCTCTGAAAGGGTAAAAATACTAAACATTAATAAAAAAATCCGAAAATTTCACAGAAAACAGATCTACTCAATGTGTATCCATAGCAGTTTACAGATCTAAAATCGGATATAAGATGAGAGAAATATCATAACAGCAAGTTACCTTCTTGATTTTAACCATGATTTTAAAGCTTTAAACACCCGATTTGATGTCTGATTTTTTTGACAGAGTTCCCGAGATCCAAAACCTCTGATTTTTCTACAGTAACTCAATAACTCATGCATGCATCACATATAAAAAAATCAGAAATAAACAATGAGTACTTCAATCCGAAATAACATTATCTTTACTGTTCTAAACCTAAAACACACAGAAATTTAAGAAACTTGAAAAACCATGCATTAACTAATGTAAATCAATAAAATAAACCATAAAACAGTAAATAAAAATTATTTCTATGCTATATAACGTAAAACAAACATGAATAAACATAAAAAATAAAATAAAATCAGGGAATCAATGGCTGGAATTCAATATTACCTTTAAAACATAGATTTAACCCATTAAAAGGGTAAATCATGTATTTTATTGGTTAATAATGTAAAGAATCATGATGAAATCACTTTTAATGGATTAAAATCCGTGTAAATTACATAAAACAGGGTTATATCACCTTCTTGGATCGTTCTTGCTGATTCTTGATGGTTCTTGATGTTAAATCATGATTGATCTTCCATGAGGAGGGGTATCCAAGCCTAGATCTAGGTTTAGAACATTAAAATCATTAAATAAAATATGAAAAAGCAAAGGAATTCATACCTTGGAGTTGCAGCAATGGAGGAAGGGCTGGAGAGGAGAGAGAAGCTCCAAGAATTGAAGGTAAGTGAATAGTAAAAATTGTCCCCCCCTATGCTCCCTTTTATAATAAAAAAATTAGGTTTAGTCTTGGATTTTCAAATTACTTTTTTGCCCTTTTTAAAACCTATCCAAAGTCATTAGGGGGGGCGATTTTTTTAGAGACTCCTAATCCTAATTAACACTTAATGACACCCCTAATTAACCCTAGAGACTCCAAATGTGGTGCCACTTGGCACTTTCCACATTTGATTTTTAAAATCTTAGCTAAAACCTTTAAAAACAATAGTTTGAAATCAAGTTTTTAAAAATGGGTTTTCAAAATGGATTTTGACTCTTCTAAATTTCTAAAACTAACCAAGACAATAACTTGACCTAGTTTAGCCCTGACTTACTCGAATATGGAGCCACCCCGAGTGGGCCCTACTTGAGTTTTTCAAAAAGCGATTTTAAAACTTGAAATTGAAGGAGTTTTCAAAAGGATTTTTAAAGACAAACTTCAAAGTTATAATTTTTGAAATGGCATAGGGTCCTAACTAGGTTAGAACTCCTCTGGATATGCTGCCAACTGAGTGGGCCCACATCGAATTTTGAAGAATTTTGAAATAAACACTGAAAATGGCTTTGAAAAGGGGTTAAAATCGACATTTGAAATTCAAGATCTTTGAAAATAGGGTCTCAAGCGAACTGGAACTCCGAGTTAGAGTCCTGAACTCTTAGGACTCTGAGATCTTAGATTTTAAAAGCCAAATAAAAGAATTTTCGAACGATTTTATCAAGAAATGATGAAATAAGTCAGAAAACACAGTTAGGGTTAGACTCCTAACTCGACCGAACTCTAAAATAGAGTTTTGAACTAACTAGACTCTGTAAAATGACCTAAATTTTGAAAATAATAAAAAAAGACTGAAAATGGAAGTAAAACAGACTTCAAAACAGACTCCTGACTGGATTAGGACTCTGGGACAGAGTCCTGATCAGACTGAAACTTTCAAAACTTTGAGAAATTTGATGAATAGAGGAATTCAGAAGCGACACCACCTCAATGGGTCTCATCTGTGAATTGAAATCGATTAAAATTTGAAATGAATCCAGATTGTTTTCTTAAGAAAATATTTTGAAATATAAAGTCCTGGGGTTGGAAAATGACAGAGTATTGAATAAAAACCCAGGTTTTGAAATTGATTTTGAAATAAAAGCTTTAAAATTCAAATCTGGATTGAATGTTTTGAAATAGGAGTGCTGGATCTCGAAAATGAGATGCAATGACATGCAATGCTATGCAATGCGATGGAATGATATGCAGAATACATGCAATGATATGCAATGATCTGTAATGACCTATGAAATGGACAAACACTTGATGAGGGTGAAAATTTGGGGTGTTTACAGATGCCCCTCTTTGCTGCTAAGCCGGTTAGAAGCCGAGCTTAGTGGCAAAGAAAACATACCAAATTTGAACCATAAAAAATGCCCCAGTTAGATGAATCTCACTGGGTATGAAAGAATTAATTCAAATGATGATGGTAGTTATAAAATAGAGAATTTTATTTCAAAAGAAGTGAGATTCAGGTTTTGCCCTTAACCTGGATGGGACGGGAAATACCTCGTATGGAACGGAGCTCAGGCTTTGACCCTTGACCTGATTGGGAAATGAAATACCTCATTAAATGAGGCCCAGGTTTATACCCTTAACCTGATTGGGAAATGAAAATGGAATACCTCATCAAAGGAGGCTCAGGTTTATAACCTTAACCTGATTGGGAAATGAAAATGGAATACCTCATCAAAGGAGGCCCAGGTTTATACCCTTAACCTGATTGGGTAATGAAATACCTCATCAAATGGGGCCCAGGTTTATACCCTTAACCTGATTGGGAAATGAAAATGGAATACCTCATCAAAGGAGGCCCAGGTTTATACCCTTAACCTGATTGGGTAGAAAATGGAATACCTCATCAAAGGAGGCCCAGGTTTATACCCTTAACCTGATTGGGTAGAAAATGGACGGAATCCTCGAAAGAAGAGACCGTGATGGAACCTTCGGATTTCCGCACAATGAATCCGATAGGGTTTTTGCAAAAGGAAGGAAATTGGGGTCCCTAAAGTTTTGAAAAGGGTTTGATTTTGGGCGCCTCATTGCTGAGACTAAATAACTTTTGAAATTGCCTTTTGCTGGAATTGGTGACTTAACCTCAAGCCGAAATTGGACTGTCTATGGTGGGACAGTGGGGACACAGGGAAGTGTGCGAATCTAAGAGCCCATGCGCTCAGATTATACCAATAGAAGGGAAGGAATCTTGAAAACTCCCATTATCAAGTCCTTAAAAGGGATAACAACTGATGTCAGGATGCACCAAAGATGAACCTCAAGCTCTCGTTTCATGCCAGGATAGCTAGAAAATATTGTCAAAATGTTGAAAATTGTTGTGGATTCAAAATAATTGAAAATGATGCACATTGTTTTGAAAGTATTCCCTCTTTTCTTCCTGAAGTATTACCTCCGACTGGGCTTAACTCCGTAGAATCAAAATTCGAATTCAAATTGCTTGCGATTGACTTTCTTTCAAAGAATCTATCAATTTCCTTGATATGGACGGAAAAGAAAGTATTCTTGATATTGCGAGAGCTATTGTTGAAAGAATATTGATAAAAGAATTTCACAAAACTAAAGAAGATTCTTGATAGATTCGGCAGTCTGATATCCTGGGATTCTTTTCTCATGATGATCTTTCTGCACTCTCTTTTTAGCAGATTGGAGCTCTCTTGGATTTTTCTGGAATTACATCATCCTTCATTTTGGAGATGTCCAGACTTGTCTCTCTCTTTTTTTTTGGAAGGGTACGTCACAAACTCCTTCATCTCAGAGATGTTTCGATCCTTCTTTTCTCTCAGGGATTATCATGATAGTTATTGGCTCATTGGTTGGGAATCTCTTGATGATAGCTGGAATCAAATATCTTTTAGGGTTTGTCGGTAGGCTCATCACACTCGCCTTCATCTCGACGGTGATCTGAACTTTCCCTGGAAGGATCCGTCACAAACTCCGTCATCTTGGAGATGATCCAAATCTTCTTTGGCTCCGGATGTCGACTCGCTTAATTCGCCTTCATCTTGACGACAATTGAGAGATCCCTTTTGCAGATATTTAATTGCAGCTTAGGTGATTGAGGAGATATGAAAATTGAGTGGATTTTTCTGTATCACCCAGGATATTTCGACTGCTTTATTTTTCAAGACTGGTCTTTAAAAATGTGCCATTGACTACGATCAATATCAATCACTCATGGCTTTGCAACAACATAGAATTCTCTTTGCTGGCCATATCGCGGATTTATTCTTTATCCTTTTGGTTTGCCAATAAAAAGATTTTGAACTTTGAATCCTTTTTCGCGAAAGCTTTGTCCTTTCAGAAGTAATAGTGGAGGTATTCTGAAGTAATAATTTTGTGCAATAAAGATTTTTGAAATCAACAAATATTTAATGACAAATTGGCAAAACTTTCTTGAAATCCTTTTGTGAAAGCGAGCATTTGAAGCACAACGCAACACATCCATGACATAAATTCTCTTCTCCTTTCCCCAAAGGAGAAGATTCAGAAATTGAAATTTGGGAATTACTCCTCTCTTCCCTGAAGAGGAGGTGTTTGCAAAACGAACTTTCGAAGAGAAATTAAGCTTTCGTCAAAACTTCCTAATATTAGGCTTCTCTTATGGAAAGGGGGCCGGAATTGGTGAGGTTGGTAAATTGGTCATGAAGGAACGAGTTCATCACACTCTCCCTAAAAAGAGGGTCCTTCATGATGAAATGGCCTAGTCTGAAATTATGGGGCCACAAGGAAGGCAAGTCTCCGTCGAGTCTCTCCCTATAAAAAGGGTTCCTTGTGTGAAATTTAGAATTTTGTTTTGCAAACGGTTCACAAAGACACGAGTCCCTTCAAACTCTCCCTAAAAAGGGGCTAAGTGAACGAATTGGATAGCATGCGAAAAGAACGAGCTCCCTCGAACTCTCCCTATAAAAAGGGTCTCTCGCAAGAGAAAATTATTGAAATTTAGATATTGGGTGACCCAAGAGGTCGAAATTTGGAATTTTGAATTTTGAATTTTTGAAATTGGAATTTTGATATTTGAAATTAGAAATTGAAAGTTTGGAATTTGATATTCGGAAATTGGAAATTAGAAATTGGGAATTCTGGAATTTGGAAATTGATATTTGGAAATTGGAAATTAGAAATTTGGAATTTTGGAATTTAGAAATTGATATTTGGAAATTGGAAATTAGAAATTTGGGAATTGGATGAGTGATCAGCACGAAGACTGAACTCAAGAGGTCGACTGACATGACCATTCAGTGGAACACTAACACGAGTGCTTGATTTTGAAAGGATACCGGTATGCATACCGGTTTTAAAAATGTACCAGTTTGGATACTGGATTTTGGTTCAGTTCTGGTGATTATCTTTCAATCTTGAATCGTTAGGAATTGTGATGGGATTGATAGTTAAAATCTCAATACTGACCAGATCGTTATTAATGCGATTGAATGCAAATTGATGCACATGAATGCACAAGTGCGTGAAATGAGAGATTTGTTTATCCTGCCTGCATACAGGATACTTGTAGATAAAAACAAAATTTTAAAATGCCCCAGTGTAACTGGAAAAAAGAATTTTGATCATTATTGAAGAAAATTTGGAAGAATTACAAAGAATAGGAAATTGTTCAAGTATAGAATTTTTTCAAATGTCGAGCATTGATGGGATCTGGTAATTCTATTCCATCAGCATTGATGAGCCGATATGAATTGCGAGGTGGTGCCTCTTTGACAACATAAGGACCCTCCCAATTTGGCGACCATTTGCCACCCGGGCGATGCCTGAGATAAGCTGTTGATCTGAGCACTAGATCATTGACCCGAAATTTTCTCTCAATAACAGATTTTGCATATTGTCGGGCTATCCTCTGGTGATAGGATTGAGCATGCTCTGCTACTCTGAGCCTTCTTTCATCGAGCAAATCAAGTTGTACTAGTCGCTGTTGCTGATACTGATCAAGAGGTAATTCTAGAAGTGATGCAAATTTCAGAGCAGGTTTCTGAACATGTAGAGGCAGTACTACTTCAGTTCCGTAGACAAGTTCTGACGGAGTAGCATTCGTTGGAGTTCGAATGGTGGTTCTGTATGCCCATAATGCATCATGAATCTTTTCATGCAAGTCACGGCCCGTTTCTAAAGTTTGCTCCAGGATTCGAATCAGAATCTTGTTGGTGGCCTCTGCCTGACCATTCCCTTGAGGATAATAAGGAGCGGAAAAATGATGATGAATTTTGAACTTTGAGCAGAATGTCCTCATTCTCTCATTCTTGAAATGACTGCCATTATCCGACACAATATCATGCGGTATACCGAAACGGCAAAGGATATTCTTATGGATGAAAGAAACCACGTGTCGACCTTCTACTGTGCGTAGAGTGACTGCTTCTACCCACTTAGTAAAATATTCTGTTGCGGCAAGGAAATATTTATGACCATTAGAAGTTGAAGGAGTGATGGGGCCTACAACATCGAAAGCCCACATGGAAAATGGCCATGGCGAGACGACAGATTACAAGTATGTCGCTGGCGCATGAATGGAAGGCGCATGCATCTGACATTGAACGCACTTCTTCACAAAACGATAGCAATCTTGTTGTATAGTTCTCCAATAATATCCTGCTCGGATGATTTGTTTGACGAGAGTCTGATAACCAACATGACCACCGCAAATGCCTTCATGTGTTTCTTGCACAACTTCTTTGGCTTCTTCTTCGTCCAAACATCTGGAATACTCAGAACTGAATCCACGACAATAAAGGACGTCGGCAAGAATAAAATATCGAGCAGACATGCGTTGAATTGCTCGCTGCTCTCTCTTTGATAATTCTGGAGGAAATTCGCCAGTTTTAATGAAATTTTTGATATCATGATACCAGGGCTTCTTCTTTTGCTCAGCTTGGTTTATCTGCTCTACTGGGACGAAAGCGAGTTGATCAAGTCTGCCAATTTCAAATGAGCGACAAGATTCTCCACCCTTGAAAGACATGATGGATCCCAGATTGGCTAAGTTGTCTGCAACTTGATTGAAGTCTCTCTTGATATGAAAAAGTTGGAATTCTTCAAATTTGTTGGCAAGAGCTGAGACAATCTTCTGGTAAGGAAGTAATTTCTGATCTTTCACTTGCCATTCGGCTAGGACTTGACTGACGACGAGCAAGGAGTCGCCATAAGCATGCACTCTTCTGACATTAAAATCCTGTAGAATTTTCAGACCTTGTATCAAAGCTTCATACTCGGCCATATTGTGAGTGCACTGAAAATCCAATTTGAGAGAAAAGGGAATCATCTCTTTCTCTGGTGTGATTAGCAGAATTCCGATTCCTATGCCTGCCATATTCTTGGAACCGTCGAAGAATAAATTCCAAATTGGGGATTGTTGAATATTGCAGATCCGCTCATCGGGGAAATCATCCTCAGCTTTAACATCCTCTGCTAGAGGAAAATCTGCTAATTGGTCTGCAATTGCTTGGCCTTTGATAGATTGCTGAGAGACATATTCCAAGTCGTATTGCATTAATAGGACTTGCCATTTGGCAATTCGTCCGCTGAGAAATGGTTGTTCAAGAATGTACTTGAGAGGATTTAATTTAGATAGAATCTTGACTTCAGACGCCAATAGATAATGTCTCAATTTCTGACACATCCATACCAGAGCTAAACACGTCTTCTCTATTTGAGAGTATTTCTTCTCGTAATCAATAAAGGTCTTGCTCACATAGTAAATGACATGTTCTATCAAGCTGCCTTCTTCGTATTGCGCCAAGAATCCGCCGCAAGCAACTTGATTAACTGAAATGTATAGCAATAGGGGTTTCCCTAATTCTGGCGGCTTTAAAACAGGAGGATTGAGAATATATTTCTTGATGCGTTCGAACGACTGCTGACACTCTGGTCCCCATTCGAACCTCACTCCTTTTCTGAGCAAATGATTGAAAGGCTCACATCTCATGGCCAAATTAGAAATGAATCGCAGAATTGATTGCATGCGTCCTTGAAGGCTACGCAATTCTTTGAGATTAGTCGGGGGCAGCATGCCAATGATAGCTTTGGCCTTAGCGGGATCCATTTCTATCCCCTTCTTGCTGACCAAGAAGCCTAGCAACTTGCCTGATTCGACTCCAAAGACACATTTTTGTGGATTGTGTCTTAGCTTGTAAAGAATGAGTCGCTTGAAAACTTGATTGAGAGCTTCGATGTGATCTTCCTCTTCTTTGGATTTCACCAGAATATCATCGACATATGCATCCATAGTCTTGTGCATCTGATCATGGAAAATAACGGCCATAGCGCGCTGATAAGTGGCTCCAGCATTCTTGAGCCCAAACGGCATGACTGTATAACAGAAAGTGCCCCATGGCGTAGTGAAGGATGTTTTGGATTGGTCATGAGCGGCCAATTTGATTTGATTATATCCGGAGTATCCGTCCATGAAGGAGAACATGGCATGCCCAGCCGTGCTATCAACTAAGAGATCAATATTCGGGAGCGGATAGTCATCCTTCGGAGTGGCTTTATTGAGATCACGGAAGTCGATACAAATTCGAACTTTACCATTCTTCTTAGGAACTGCTACGATATTCGCCAACCAATCTGGATAGTCAATTGCTCGAATGAATCCTGCTTTAAGCAGATCTTCAAGTCCTTCCTTGACCTGTTGCTCGATTCGAGGATCCATTTTTCTCAACTTCTGCTTGACTGGTTTCGCCTCAGGCTTCAGAACGAGGCGATGCTCCACCAATTTCGGATCTAAACCTGGCATATCCTCATAAGTCCACGCAAATACTTCTTTATGCTGCTTGAGGAAATTAGTGAGCCTTTCTTTCTCTCCTGGACTCAAACCACTGCCAATCTTGAGGATTTTAGGATCGTCTTCTGATCCGATATTGATGTCCTCAATTGGATCTTGAACTAAGGATGATGGCTCATCTTGCTTCTGAACCGATGCAAATTCTGGCAGTTCTTGAAGAGCTGAATTGAACTCTGCGGATTCTTCTGACTGCTTTGCAGTCTGACTACATTCTGTTCTTATTCTGACCTGATGAATTATTGCTGATTTCGAACTAGCTTTTGGATTAAAGACGAGCTTCTTGATAGATCGGGAAGACATTCTGAAAATTGGAGGATAAATTGATTTAGGGAAATTGCTCATCATGAAATAAATTGCTTTTATTGAAAATAATTGGAAAGATAAAAGAGCAAAATGATTTCAATTTTGTGAAGATTTAATATTGAGGAGTAAAGAGACAAATGGCACCAAGATAGACAAAGGAAACTTGCAACTTTATTGAAAGATAGAATTAATCAAAATGACAATGATGAGAATGAAATGGGATATCATCCCGACAAAAGAATAGAAAAGGAAAGATAAATGAATTCTTCTAATGCGTTCCCTTAATGAAAACAGTCCCTTTCTGAGATCTTTGGCCATTAAAGCCCAATCCGGCCTTTTTAGGGCAGTGCTGAGGAATCACTGGTTCAAGACGACCATCTTCATTTTTGCCTAAGCCTTGGAAAGGCTGGTAGCCGTGCTTTACTAGTAAATCAAATCCCTTTTTAGTCTTCATAAATTGCGAGAATAGAGGATGACCCTTAAGTGTGCTGTAATCAATTCGTCCTCCAATCTTGAAGAACTGTGGACCTCCCCATCGGGTCATAGCCACCGTATGCTCGGGTTGCTCTGCCGTCTGTATTATTCCTGAATCCTCTTCGAAGCTGACCTCTTCAATACCCCTAATGCTAGGGATATCAGTAGTGAAAGAGGGCCTAGGAACCATGGGTTGTGCTAGCCTCTGCTCCAGATCTTCGCCTAAGACTGTCGTGATCATACCACCTTTTGACCACTTGATGCACTGATGTAGAGTAGACGGTACTGCGTTTGTGTTGTGGATCCATGGTCTCCCGAGAAGCAGATTATAAGTGGGCAGCACATTGACCACGTGAAAGAGAATTGAATGGACCGAGTAGTCAATGAAGATCTCCAGGAAGATTTTTCCTTTCGCTGTTTGGCCATGATTGTCGAACCCATAAATGGTGATTGGATCTGGAATGTATTCTTCTTCTTTAATGCCCAAAGCTTTGGCGGTCATTTCCGGACATATATTGAGGCTGCTGCCTCCATCGATCAGCACATGAGGAACTGTCATCCCTCTGGTTCGAACCACAACATACAAGGCATTGTTGTGAAATACATGAGGTTTAGGGAGATCCTCATCGGAGAAAGTAACTGGAGCATTAGTCATGGCCTGATTGACTATGTGGGCCATGTCTTCCGAAGTTATGCTTGGTTTCACCTTGATTTTCTGCAACAGATTATTTAATACTTGCTGATGTTTAGCGGAAGCTTGGGTTAAGTCCAAAATTGAGACATTGGATAATGCTGTAATAGGCTTTAGAGTGGATGTCTCGCTTTTCTTTGGGGCGGACTTAATGAATGCTTAGGGAGCCATGGCATACTTCTGGCTACCTCGAGAGATACCCTAGCGGGCTTGTCAGACACTTTCATCTTGCCAAAGGCTGAGATGAGATCCATCTTCTGAGCCTTGGATTGAGCTTGCTGCAATACCAGGACCCGATGCTGAGCTTGCATATCATTTTCAGAGCATGGCCTGATATGCTCTTGTGGTTGAAACGACTGTTCGGTGATGACTACTGTAGAATGACGAGGAAATGACTCTTTTAGAATATCTATATTTTCATCTTCCGCACCTTCTACCAGAAGATTTTTATCAATAAGGTCTTGAACAATGTTCTTCAGAACGAAGCAATTCTCAGTGTTGTGCCCCACTGTTCGATGAAATTTGCAGAATTGGTCTTTGAATTTTCCCATGGGAGCGGAAGGATCGACCAGCCTGGGCAATTTGACCATCTCCTTGGTCAACAGGTACTCGAGCACTGATCATGCATATAATTCAGGGTTTATTAACATTTAAATATGCATGATTTTATGAAATAATGTTTCAAAAACCCAATTTTATGTTAGTTTTTGAGTAAATGTGCTAAAATGATTTAAAAATAGAAAATGCATGAAAAATAGTTTTATTTTTACATTTTTATACATATTTTAGTTTTCGTTATAAGTAGTTTAGTTTTAGTTTGCAATTAAAAATGAAATAAAAAAAAATAATAATATAGAAAAATATTTTTTTCATTTTAAGTGTTTGTTTTGTTTAGAAAAGAAAAATTAGTAGAATAGTTTTTTTTTGTTTCTTTATAAATAAGTTTTGATTTTTGAAAACTTTATAATAAACTAGTTTACATAGTTTTTGTTTTTTTAATTGAAAAAAATATATAAAATAACCAACCCGTTTACACGGTTTGGGTTTCTTGGAAAAAAATTGAGAAAATAATAAATAAACCGGCTGAACCGGTTTGAATTTAAAAAATAAAAAATAAACAAACCAGCTTGAACCGGTTTGCATCTGTTACAAACCGGTTCAAACCGGTATGTTGTTTTTAAAACCCCAAAAGCAGAAAAAAATCGGGCGCCTCCTTCACACGGCTGAAGCTTCCCCTCTTTCCCTCTATTCTCTTTCTTCACTCCTTCTTCCACCATCGCCGGTGGCTACACTCCTTCTTTACCTTCCCTTTCTTCCTCTTTCTCAGTCATTGTCCGGCAGCCGGCGGTGGTGCAGATTTCTGTCCGGTGACAGCACGGTGGAGGTCGCCGCCAACACCTCTTCCCTCAGGTTCACGGTGAGTGCTGAGATTCTTCTTCTTCTCCTCCAGTTTTTCTTCTTCTTCTTTTTCTGATTCTACCGATTTCTTCTTCTTCTCCTTCCGATTCTTCTTCTTCTTCTTCTTCTTCCTCTTCTTCCTCCTCTTCTTCTTCTTCTCCTTCAGATTTTCTTCTTCTTCTTCTTCTGATCGGATTCTTCTTCAGTTCTTCTTCTTCTTCTTTGTTTTTTTTTTATGTCTGTTCAATCGATCATCTATTTGTTGTGTCTTGTTTCAGAAAAAAAAATTAAAATGTAATTCACATTCATTTTCCTGTTCTGTTTTTCTTCTTCTTTCGGTTGTTTGTTTTTCATTCATTAAGTACTCTTTTGTATTAGTTAATATCGTGTTTACTTTTATTGAATTTCTGATTTTTTTTTTAGTTTGGCACATTCCGTTTTACATTCTTTCGTGTGATTATCTGTTTGATTTTTGTGTTACAATTGAATTTTCACATTCGTTATTTCATTTCCTTATTTTCTATTTTGTCTTTAAATCATTTCCTATCTGTTTTTTTTAATTCATGTTTCATATTATCATAATTCTCTGTATTAATTTCCTGTTTGCTATCATTGCATTAGTTTTGTTAGTTTCATAACTTTCATTTGCATTGTTGTTTTTCAAAAATTTCTATTTTGCATCTTACTGAGTTTTGTTTTTTAGTTTACTGAATGTCTAATGTTTTCACTAAATTTCTGTTGGTTACCTGCAATATAGATTGGTTAATTGTTTGTTATGTTTTCCTGATTTACAGTTTTAGTTTTAATATAGAGTTCAATCATTTCCTTATTTTCTGTTTTGTTTTTAGTCATTTCTTGTCTTTACATTCATTTCTCGTGCATTATTTAGTTTTTCATGTTCTTCATTATTCATTTCATATTTTGTTTTCTGAAATATTTCATTTCCTTTTCTTCATTCAGCACTTCCTGTTTTACAAATCTCCAAGTTCATGTTTTAGTCTTTCAGTAATTTTCTCTTTTCTGTTTTTTACATTTGTCCTGTCTTCTTTTAATTCTTTTAACTATTGTTTCTGAAATTTTAATTTTCCTGTCTTTCCTATTTCAGTTTGCTTTCAATTCATTATAAATTCATGTTTTGTTTAAGTCTCTTTTGATTTCATGTTTAGTGTAAATTCAGTTTGTTTTATTTCTTTTGTTGAGTAAGCATTAGTTATTAGTTAAGTAATTGTTAGTTAATTGTTTTCTAATAAGTTAGTTGTGAGTAGATTTAATTAGAATTAGTGTTCAATTGTAGTTAGTCATTTAGATGGCTTTTATCATTTCTTTCATGTTCTAGCTCTGGTACTGCTCGTGTTCCTTTGAATTGTGCAGGATAGCATAGGAGTGGAGCGGAAGCGATTACGTGACATGAAGTACGAAGAATAAAGTCTTTTTACTTTTTAGTTTAGATTTAGGAATTTAAGTGGGTTTGTAAATATTGCACTTTACGCCCTGTGCGAAGGGTATTCATTTGTTGTAATAGCTAGTTGTTTTTACTTTTCTGAACATTTTACATTTCAATAATTCAGCAATAAAATTAGTTTAGACTTGTGTGTTTGAATACAACATATTCCCATTCTCTGAGTTCGACCCGGTCTCATCCACTAGTGAGAACCGATTTTTATTATTTGATGTCTGGTTTTCACATGTTTTTCATATAAAAATCTTTTCAAAATTTACAACGATTTAAAAGAAGACATCAAATTTTTGGCGCCGTTGCCGGGGAACGGCGTAATATTAGTATTCACTTTATTGCCTAGTGTTTGTGTTGCATTTAGGTTTAGAACCACGTATGTGCATATCTTAGAGAAGAGCTTACTTTTCTGCATAGCCCACCTATTAGGATTTCCTTAGAGGTGACTGTGTACGATTGGTACCGTACACATAGATTTTATATTCTTATGCATAATCTCTTTTCTGTGTAACTGCGTGGTGTTTGTTTAGTTCTTGTTGTTTTTAGTTTACTCGCTTTGTGGTTTGCGTGGTTTGGCCGCTTAGTGCGTTAGTTAGGTAGAAAACCCAAAGTTAGGACGTGTGCTACACCGGTCTACTCTAAGGTGTACGCAATGGCTGACGATCATCATTTGATCCGTCCTTTGAGGGAGTACTTCATGCCAAATACGTATACTCCCGCCTCCTGCATCACGAGACCTGATGTAGGAGCGAGCCATTTTGAGATTAAGGCCAGTGTGATGCAAATGTTACCTTCATTTTATGGCCTTAGCAATGAGGACCCATATTGTCATCTCGACGAATTCCTTGAGATTTGCTCGACTGTGCGAATCAATAATTTTGGAGAAGATGCTATGTGGTTAACTTTGTTTCCGTTCTCTCTCAAAGATAAAGCCAAGCACTGGTTAAAATCTCTTGAGACGGTTCGTATTACTACTTGGGAAGGAATGCAAAGAGAATTTTTAAAAAAATACTTCCCAATTGGTAAAACGAATCAGTTTCGTAAAGCTATAACCAGTTTTTCTCAAATTGAGGTTGAACAATTTCACGAGTCTTGGGAGAGATTGAAAGATCTTCTCCGCAAGTGTCCCCATCACCAGGTGCCTCGTTGGCAGTTGGTGCAGTATTTTTATGACGGGCTTACTGAAAAGCATCGTCAAATGGTTGATTCGTCTTGTGGGGGCACTTTTATGCTCAAGAGTGAGGACGAGGCATGGTCTCTATTCGAGACCTTGAGTGAAAACACGATGCATCATACCTTGTCTTCACGGCTCGATAGGACTACATCTCTGTCTAGTGGTCCTAGGAAAGTTGGAACTTCCGAAGTTGGGTCTGAATTAGAATTGCGTACCAAGGTTGACCAGTTGACTAGGAAGTTAGATCAATTCCTAGCCAATTCTTCGAGAAGTCCAGTAGAAAGAGTGTGCGAGCTATGTGCTAGCCCTGCACATTGTGTTTCAGATTGTCCGGCAACGCCATTATATCCTGAATTTGTTCAGGAGCAGGTGAATGCTGCCCAAGGTTTCGCTAGACCCATGCCTGATTCGTTTACATCATCATATACCCCAGGTTGGCGAAACCAATCCATTCCCCTATCCCATCAGCCCTCCCAGACACAGTATAGACCCAGTAACCCTTCACAAGGTTACTCGCACCCCATTTTTTCACAGATTCATCCCCCAGCCCAACATGCTTATACTCAACCCCAACCTCATGAGCCTTCATTTAGTCAATCCTTCCAAGATAGGATATTACAAGTTTTGAGTTCCCATACGCAGTCAATAGCCAAGCTAGAGACTCAAATGGGACAGTTGGTTGAGACTTTCACTAGGCAAAGCCAGGGGAACCTTCATAGTCAGTCTGTTGTCTCAAAGGGAGAGGATTCCATGTCATTTGACTTGCAACCCACTGATTCACATCATAAGCAAGTCGAATCTGTTACATCCATTCAGTATGGGAAGGCGTGTCACCCCACTCAGGAATCGACTCATGAACCCCATATCATTTCTACTGACGAGTCGATCTCCATGATACCTCAGCAGAAGGGGCCTTATTCACAGCATACATTTTCATCATATAAAGCCTAATTTTCTCAGCCTTTAGGATCACCGATTGTTTTGAGTAAGCAAGAGGTGCAGATGCAGAAGGTGCTTGACCAAGTCAAGCCTGATCATATTCACCACTTGTCTGAAGTAGCATTCATTGATACTCGGTCGGTCCTAGACTCTCGATTCTTGACCAGTCTCTCAGATGAGACTAATCTCTGTTCTTCATGTCCAAAGAATCATGATACTACATTTGGAGGTAGAAGGGATGGAAACACAGTGCGTAGTGTCACAGATGACACTCTTTTCTTCATAGAGCCCGATTGAGTCTGACTTTATGTCCATTGATCTCATGGACGATGAAGGTTTTCCCAGGGATCCGTCTGGCTGGAGACGTGAAACTTAGCGCTTTATGGGAGGCAACCCATATCTTGTACATTATTGGGTTTACTTAGAATTTATAGATTTTATTATGTTTTTACTTTTTAGTTTTCTTCATGAGTTTTTCATATTCTTTTTGTTTCATTCATGGTTTCATGTTTTTTCATGTATACATTGCATTTATTACATTCATAGAACGTATATTTTTAATTCATATCAGGTCATTCTACTCTTTTCCCTCATTTATTTCTCTCATGTGCATTCACTTAGTTTCATTCAAGCATGGGGGAGTGCCACTGGGACAGTGTCATTCAAGCATGGGGGAGGGTGTAGTTTGCACACCTTGATATTTTTGTTTACGTTCTTGCACACGTTTACACATCTCTCATGAAAAGTAGATTTTTAAAGAAAGAGTTTGAACTTATATGAATGTTATTTCAAATCTGATGTTTTTAGAGGATTTTTAAGCCCCACGAAAAATTTTTCTGACATAAATCTAAAAATTATGGTTGTTTATGCGGATTTCGAAGAAATGATGATAGATACATGTTAGAATTTATTTTGAATCATAAATATGAATATGCACAGTTCTATTTTTGAAAAACTAAGCAAATGAACAAAAGCGAAAAAAATAAGCTCAAAAGAAAAAAATAGCATGTGTTAGGTTGTTTGGATAATTCCACAATCCTTAGTAGATGGAACTTAGATGTAAGTTGAAACTTTTAATTCCATTTTCGAAAAGGAGAGTGGAAAACTTCGTAATCCTAAGTAACTGAGAACAGATACAAGTTGAAATGTTTGATTCTCATGTTATAAAGGTGAATGAAGGAAGTCACTTTTATGTCTTAGTTGATATCTTTTTGTATGTATTGAAAAAGTATAAAAGATATTGACATTGCACAAGGCATAAAAGCAGACCACACGCAAGCTATAAGAGAAAAATAAGTACGCAAAAAGAAAAAGCGTGAAAAAATGAAAAAATCGAGAAAAGAGCTGAAAAAGAGAGAAAAGTTCAGTGCTTAGAAGTGTGATTGAGAAAACCTGTGTAGAAAACATATGAGTGAGGATAAGTAAATAATAATATGTTTTTATTGGATTTTCTAAGAATTAAACATAAATAATTATGATATTTAGAAAAGTGAAAGAAAGTCTTTTCTGTGGTGGTATATAAAAAACTCTAATTATATTGTGATTTTGAAATAACAGTAAATATTTGTGAAAATAAAGTCTTTGATTACCTACTGATTGTGAGGATGTGTAATATTATGCATACATGATAGAGATGTTTGTGGGTAACATCACTGCAAACCCTCACGAGACCTTACTCGTCCACTGGGGTAACCCAAGGGTTGAAAGGGCTTGTTGCATGAGCTAAATGCAACCGTGATTCCTACGAAAGTGAGTTAGGTGATAGTTTGATTTCTTGCATTTTTCTAGTTTGCTCGAGGACTAGCAAAACATAAGCATGGGGGTATTTGATCATGCATATAATTCAGGGTTTATTAACATTTAAATATGCATGATTTTATGAAATAATGTTTCAAAAACCCAATTTTATGTTAGTTTTTGAGTAAATGTGCTAAAATGATTTAAAAATAGAAAATGCATGAAAAATAGTTTTATTTTTACGTTTTTATACATATTTTAGTTTTCGTTATAAGTAGTTTAGTTTTAGTTTGCAATTAAAAATGAAATAAAAAAAATAATAATATAGAAAAATATTTTTTTCATTTTAAGTGTTTGTTTTGTTTAGAAAAGAAAAATTAGTAGAATAGTTTTTTTTAGTTTCTTTATAAATAAGTTTTGATTTTTGAAAACTTTATAATAAACTAGTTTACATAGTTTGTGTTTTTTTAATTGAAAAAAAAATATAAAATAACCAACCCGTTTACACGGTTTGGGTTTCTTGGAAAAAAATTGAGAAAATAATAAATAAACCGGCTGAACCGGTTTGAATTTTAAAAAAAATAAATAAACAAACCGGCTTGAACCGGTTTGCATCTGTTACAAACCGGTTCAAACCGGTATGTTGTTTTTAAAACCCCAAAAGCAGAAAAAAATCAGGCGCCTCCTTCACACGGCTGAAGCTTCCCCTCTTTCCCTCTATTCTCTTTCTTCACTCCTCTACCTTCCCTTTCTTCCTCTTTCTCAGTCATTGTCCGGCAGCCGGCGGTGGTGCAGATTTCTGTCCGGTGACAGCACGGTGGAGGTCGCTGCCAACACCTCTTCCCTCAGGTTCACGGTGAGTGCTGAGATTCTTCTTCTTCTCCTCCAGTTTTTCTTCTTCTTCTTTTTCTGATTCTACCGATTTCTTCTTCTTCTCCTTCAGATTCTTCTTCTTCTTCTTCTTCCTCTTCTTCCTCCGATTCTTCTTCTTCTCCTTCAGATTTTCTTCTTCTTCTGATCGGATTCTTCTTCAGTTCTTCTTTTTCTTCTTTGTTTTTTTTTTATGTCTGTTCAATCGATCATCTATTTGTTGTGTCTTGTTTCAGAAAAAAAAATTAAAATGTAATTCACATTCATTTTCCTGTTCTGTTTTTCTTCTTCTTTCGGTTGTTTGTTTTTCATTCATTAAGTACTCTTTTGTAGTAGTTAATATCGTGTTTACTTTTATTGAATTTCTGATTTTTTTTTTAGTTTGGCACATTCCGTTTTACATTCTTTCGTGCGATTATCTGTTTGATTTTTGTGTTACAATTGAATTTTCACATTCGTTATTTCATTTCCTTATTTTCTATTTTGTCTTTAAATCATTTCCTAACTGTTTTTTTTAATTCATGTTTCATATTATCATAATTCTCTGTATTAATTTCCTGTTTGCTATCATTGCATTAGTTTTGTTAGTTTCATAACTTTCATTTGCATTGTTGTTTTTCAAAAATTTCTATTTTGCATCTTACTGAGTTTTGTTTTTTAGTTTACTGAATGTCTAATGTTTTCACTAAATTTCTGTTGGTTACCTGCAATATAGATTGGTTAATTGTTTGTTATGTTTTCCTGATTTACAGTTTTAGTTTTAATATAGAGTTCAATCATTTCCTTATTTTCTGTTTTGTTTTTAGTCATTTCTTGTCTTTACATTCATTTCTCGTGCATTATTCAGTTTTTCATGTTCTTCATTATTCATTTCATATTTTGTTTTCTAAAATATTTCATTTCCTTTTCTTCATTCAGCACTTCCTGTTTTACAAATCTCCAAGTTCATGTTTTAGTCTTTCAGTAATTTTCTCTTTTCTGTTTTTTACATTTGTCCTGTCTTCTTTTAATTCTTTTAACTATTGTTTCTGAAATTTTAATTTTCCTGTCTTTCCTATTTCAGTTTGCTTTCAATTCATTATAAATTCATGTTTTGTTTAAGTCTCTTTTGATTTCATGTTTAGTGTAAATTCAGTTTATTTTATTGCTTTTGTTGAGTAAGCATTAGTTATTAGTTAAGTAACTGTTAGTTAATTGTTTTCTAATAAGTTAGTTGTGAGTAGATTTAATTAGAATTAGTGTTCAATTGTAGTTAGTCATTTAGATGTCTTTTATCATTTCTTTAATGTTCTAGCTCTGGTACTGCTCGTGTTCCTTTGAATTGTGCAGGATAGCATAGGAGTGGAGCGGAAGCGATTACGTGACACGAAGTACGAAGAATAAAGTCTCTTTACTTTTTAGTTTAGATTTAGGAATTTAAGTGGGTTTGTAAATATTGCACTTTACGCCCTGTGCGAAGGGTATTCATTTGTTGTAATAGCTAGTTGTTTTTACTTTTCTGAAAATTTTACATTTCAATAATTCAGCAATAAAGATTAGTTTAGACTTGTGTGTTTGAATACAACATATTCCCGTTCCCTGAGTTCGACCCGGTCTCATCCACTAGTGAGAACCGTTTTTTATTATTTGATGTCTGGTTTTCACATGTTTTTCATATAAAAATCTTTTCAAAATTTACAACGATTTAAAAGAAGACATCAAGCACAGTCTCGAGTGATTGATCTAATGGAGTGAACTTCCTCTCATAGCTCCATCCTTCGTGCTTCACTTTCTCTCGGGGTTTTGGTCCCTGCTCTAGCTGAAGCGGCTTGCTGAATTGCGGGATCGACTTTCCTTTCTGGTCATTCTTGCTTGAACCTCCTGCCCCATAACAGAAGTCTCTATTCTGCCCCTTGCGATGATTCCGTTTATTACTGATAGAATTAGTGAAATGAGTCTTCTTTTTCGACTCATTCTGACTGCTGTTCTTGGTGAAAGTGAAACCTTCGTAGAAACCATTCTTCATACTCAATTCGAGCCATTCGGCTCGCTCTGTTAACTCTATAAAGGTTCTGGATGGTGCGGTGGAGATGAGGCCTTTTAGGGGCTGCGAGAAATTGCTTAGAATCAAGGACAAAGCATGCCCTTCTGATATGGGGTCTCTCATCTTGTTGCAAGCTGACCTCTAGCGGTGGATAAAATCTCGAGCCTTTTCATTTTCTCTCTATTTCAGGCCACAGAGGTGGCTGAGGGTCGGGAGCGCCTCAGCATTGAACATAAAGCGCTCAATGAACATATTCACCACCTTATCAAATTCTTTCAGCTCTATGGGGTTGATGTGCTCCGAGTACCATTTAGCTGCCGTTCCCTCCAGACTGCGAGGGAAGCAAAGGAAGAGTGCCCAATTGTCACGCTTGAATCGTGAACATTCAGCGAAAAACATGGCGAGGTGAGCCTTAGGGTCGCCAGAACCATCAAACTTGATAAATTTTCTGGGGAGATTATCCAGATTGTCGTCCCCATCCAAGCCATCATAGAAGTCTTCGGTGGTGAAGACTTTCTTGCCCTTGTCGCGGGCCTGTAGATCTTTAACCATTTTCATCATATCTTTTAGTTGCGACTGAGTAGGGTCATCAACAAACTGATTTTTGGATTTGTAAGCCGACCCCTGGCCCTGAGTCGACCTTTTGAATTCATGTTTATTTTCACATTCCTTGTCAGCATCGTCAGCTGATTCTGACTCATCAGATCCTTCCTCATGACGACTCTGCTTTTTTATACTTTTCACATTCTTGGCGGCATGACCCTTATCCTTCTGCTCAGTGTTGGCTTCAGCTTGCTCTGCCAGCATCCTGGTCATCATTTTCTTGAACATAACATACATTTGAGGATCAATGTCATCCTCAACCTGCTGTCCTTGATTTTTAGCTGATCGGGGGGAGTCCATCTCTTCTTCCGAAGCGGCTGAGTATGCGACACCTTCAACTGATATGGTTTTCTTTCCGGACCTTGTATGAACCATCGAGTATCACGAGTGTTCTTTTTGAATGTTGCTGATGCTTTCTGCAAGGTAGGATTGATGGTTAGGTTCTTGAAGGAAATTTGGTTTGGAGGAAAATATTTATTGAGAATTTTGGTAGACAATTAAAAGAGTATCCCATTACTAGGGATTGAGTCGTCGCTGGAATTACGACAATTGCGTTGCTATTCTTTGCAAAATAAACAACTGGAAGTATGCCTTGTTACCTAGGCGAGGTCGTCAAACCAAGGTGAAATGTAGAATAAAGGAATTTTATTGAGGGGAAAAACATGATTTTATCAATAATACACTTGACAGAGGGGAGGGGGACAGACAATTTTCCACCACTCTGGATAATCAGAAGATACACGAGGACCAGGAAAAATAGTAAGACTGACAAAGGAATCTCAGCCATGTCTGGAAGAATGGTATGCTCCGGACCACTGATCTGATGTGAGATCGAATTCTGGCAGAACCCCTGATAGTGGACGAATCTCTACGTGCTTCTGCCTCTGAGAGAACTGTCTGACACACCGCTCTGGATAGTAGTATGCGCAGAAGAATGGACCAAGTAGCCTGAATCGCTTGCCATAAGCGTAAGTGTATTTGGGAGGTGATTCCTGACGATCGAAGTAGTCCCATACGACTTCTTCCTCCTGAAGGTTGTCGATCAAGAACCGGTATCGCGCAACTGGAAGAAGCTTCTCTCCATTGTATCTGAAGGAACTGGCTTGGGCTGGCACATGCCGGAGGAACCAGGATTGCAATGCATAAGTGCACCCTTCGACTATAATCGATTCTCCGAGTGCGAAACGAGTCAACCCTCGGTATAGAAAAGCGAGTGCAGCCATGGCTATTGAGAGGTGGCTGGTCTGTCGACTTCCCCATCACCTTAGAAGCTGAACTATTCTGATATCCATGTAATTCCGTCCATCGGGAAAGAAAGCTAATCCCACCATGCACAGAACCATCGCGTGCTGAATTCTCTCTCGAGCTGTCCTGGACAATGAGCTGACTTCCATGAATATCCCATACTGTCTGTAGATTTTGAGCAGGTCCACATATTCGTTTTCATCTTCTTCAATCAAAGGCCAAGACTTGCATCCCGTCATGCGAGCTAAGGCATCTTTAGGGTCCAGACCCTTGACATTAATCAAAAACTGTTTCTCCAATGGATCTCTAGGCTGACCGGCTGGCTCGGGCAATCCCATAATCTCTGAAAATTCATCTATCAGTACTGTCATCTCGCCCCACGGGAACCAGAAGGTAGAATTGCTCGGATTCCACCATTCTGCTAGTGCATGGATCAAGTTGCCATTGACTGTCTGCTTTCCCACTGCGGACGCCAACTCTAACCCACAATCGTCCAAGTGGTCCGGAAACATACGAGAGAAATTCTTGAACCATAAATAGTACCACCGGGGAAAGAAGGATTTGGTGCTGAGGACTCGATGTTCAGGAAGACTTTGTCGCACCTCGTAGGAGATGTGACCCTCAGGAAAAACTGAATCAAGCTGACTGGATGCCATCAGACTGGAAGACATAGAAAATTGGAATAAGACTTGGGAAAATACAGGAATTTTGAAAGAGAATTGCAGGCAGAATAAAATGAAGCAGAAAATTCGAGATCCAGAAGAAAGGAAAGATGGGAAATCACCTGGAGTTTTGAAGAAAATAGAGGAATTTCATGAAAATTGTCCAGGGTCTTAATATTTCATAAAATGGAGTATTTGAAAATCGTCCAGGATTTAAAACATGGACAGTACATGGACATGGATTGGGGAATTTTGAAAATCGTCCAGTATTTTAGAAAATTGGGAAAATATGGAAAATATCAAAGAAATGACTATAACACATTTAATTACAACAAGTATGCACATACAGCATTCCCTAAAAGCTGACTCTAGATGCACAAATTTTGAAATAGCTGTAGGACCTTAATCCTAACTCTAAGGTTCAGATCATCTGTGTCCAATCCAGTTATGCCTATATACTCAAGCCAAGGCTCGATGTACGTGGCATAAAATCAATTTCTCCGGTTCTAGGTTCAAGTTTTCCAACATCCTTGAGCACCTGCCGATATACGTTGGACTATGGTCCTTGGTACGTGGCAGGGGGGTTTTCACCCAAATAAGTGGCCCAGTTGTGAGGCTCTGTCCCGAACTATGGTTCTGTAAGAGAGCCCAGCAACGTGAAGACCGGGACAATATAGGTAGGGTGATTTTTGAAATATGAGCACATGCAATAAAACAGAAGGCTCTAAGTCCTAAAGAGATAGAATTTTGAAATATTTGAAGAAGCAAACATTGTTTTCATACAATTCCTAAATTGAGGAGTGTTGTATTAGACCTAAGTCTATGTGAGCATGAATAATTCTCATCAATATGGTCCTACCAAACCATACCTAGTCTATATGCATTCCATGTCAGCTGGGTTCAAGTCTAGGCTTTTAGGTTCACATGATATCATAAAGCAAAGCTGACATTCCATGAAAATCGATTTTGACAATTTGAACTAAGTAGAGCATTAGATTGATCAGGCGAAGACAGGTCCCATCACGGTCGCCAAACCTGTTATCATCGCAAAATTTTACTTTTGCAAATCAAACTGACCTTTGAAAAAGATTTTGAAAATAACTCGCCTCCGTTTTAAAAATGCGGGAAAATTCCGTAGAATGGGACTCGCCTGTCAGTACGAGGTTCAACCATTCCTGCCACCTTTAACAGGGGTAACTGAACCAAGGATCAATCTTATGCTCTACTCTATTCAACTTGTCTAAATCATATTCTAATTTCTAAATGCACATAGAATCAGGCATGTGCTATGAATTTTCAGAAAATGCACATTTGAAAACATGATGTTTGCTTTGAATGATTGAAATATTTAGAAAATGTAAATCTTGGAAATGATATCACATGAAAAATCGTGAATTGGGATTTGAAATGTACTTCTGAGAGAAGTAAAAATCGATTTTGAGGAATCCTTGACATTTGGTGCAAATCGATTCTGAGAAACTTGGTTTCTCTGAATTCAAACTTTGAAATTGAAATTCTAACTTAGAAAATTTGAATTTGGAACTTGGGAAATACTTGAAATATCATTGGCAAATCCATATTTTGAGAAAATCAATTTTTGAATAAGACTTAGGAGATTTTTAGGAATTCAATTTCCTTGACTTAGAGTTTGAATTGGAATTGGCAAATGCATGAAATGAATGAATATGAATTTGAGGATTTGAGAAATACTTTTTGTATTTTTGAGAAATGCAGTGCATTTTGAAGTTAGCCTAAGAGTGTAGGCTGAATGTGGCTAATGTGAAGATCATAAATCTGGGTATCATTCGTATTCTGACTATGGCCATAAATACAAATTCCACCAAGTTTATAAACTTCATAAAAGCTAGTGCATGTGCCATTCGTGTAGACCATGGTGAGTTTGAATATGCATGAATCATCATCCATCACACATTGACATTATAAAAAAATAAACTATATGCAATGCAACCTAAGCTAAGCAGAAAATGTAAATTCTTATTCCAAAGTTTAATTACAAATTACATCACTATTGAAATTTAAATACATGAAAAATAAAGTCTTCAATGTACCTGCAAAACTAGAAAACTTGTTAGTGAATATATGTTGGCTTTTCTAGGTTTATCCAGTAATATCTAGAAATTACTGGATTTTGCTAGATATAAGCCTTTTCCTTGATTCCCTTAAATAAAAATGATAAAGATATGAAATCAAATTGAACAAATAATGAATATAAGATATGGAATTTCGAAATTGGGGTCCAAATGACCAAAATACCCCTAATAACAAGACTATGGCCTTGAAATTAGGGTTTTTAGAAAGATATTTTGATAAAATGCAAGTTTTGAAATTTGAATGGAATAAACTAAGCTAAATATGATGTGACATGCTTAAATATGTGAAAATTAGGGTTAGGGATTTCAAAATTGAGGTCAAATGACCAAATTTCCCCCGATAGCAAGACTATGGCCTTTAAATCAGGGTTTTCTGAAATAGATTTTGGTAAAAATTTGGGTTTTATGACCTAAATGAAATCAAATAACTACAAAATTAAACCTAAAGTATCCTAAGATGCTTATGAACATAATAAAACCCTAAAACTATATGCTTATGCACGAAAATCCAATAATATCACAAAAAATATGATTTTAACAGTGTTTTTGGATCTTTCAGGTATCCTGTTTTGCAATTTTATTAATTCAGACATCAAATGGATTCCAAAATTCATCAAATTCGGAACCTGCACTTGTTATAACCCTAATGTCGAATTGGAATTATAAAAATAATTTTTTGACATTAAATTACTCCGAAAATTGCATTAAACACTAAAAATATGATATTTTTGACCTAATTCACCAACCAGTTTCAATCCAAGACCCGAACCAGGGGACAAATCTCCATGAAAATCCATGAAATTTTACAAAGACCAACTAAGAAGAAAAACAGAGATTTCCCAATTTACAGATCGGAAAAAGCATCTCCGGTTAGGGAGAAACCTTTCCGGCAATCTGAGCTAAAATATATCACTTTTAACAGGGATTAAAACAGTTGTTTCATATTGAAAATACAAACATAAATAGCAAACCTAAACAAAAATCTCGGAAATTTTAACAGTAAAAAGTAGACAGAAAAATAGCAATACTCACTTTTTACAGATCATGAATCGGATCTGTGGTTTGGGATTTATGACTAACACAAGTCTGATTAGGGTTTTGGTAAACCCTAATGAGTTTTAAATTTAAAAACAGATTCTCTGAAAGGGTAAAAATACTAAACAGTGATCAAAAAATCCGAAAATGTCACATCAGACTGATCATGCATATATTTTAGGGATATTTCATATAAAAATATGCATGATTTCATGAGGAAATATTTCAAAAACTCAATTTTATGTTAGTTCTCGAGTAAATGTGCTAAAATGATTTAAAAATAGAAAATGCATGAAAAATAGTTTTATTTTACATTTTTATGCATATTTTAGTTTTTGTTATAGTCATAGTAGTTTAGTTTTAGTTTTCAAGTAAAAATAAAATAAAACCGGTTTAACCGGTTTGCATTTCAAAATAAAGAAAATAATCCGGTGAAACCGGTTTGGATTTTGTTAAAACAAACAGCAAACCGGTTCAAAACCGGTTTGCTTGTTTTTAAAACCCCCAAAACAGAAAAAATAAGGCGTCTCCCCTGTACGCTTGAACCTTCCCTCTTTCCCCTCTTTCCCTCTCTTCCCTCTTTTCTCAATCTCTTCCACCATCGCCGGTGGCTGCTTCTTTCCCTAACTTCCCCTTCTCCCTTTTTCCTCTATTGAAACTCCAGCAGCCGGTGGTGATGGATCCTTATTCCGGCGATGGCGCACGGTGGATGACCGACTTCTTCTCTAACCCTCAGGTTCACGATGAGTGCTGAGTGCTCTGCATCTTCTTCTTCTTCCGATCTCTTCTTCTTCTTCTTCTTATTCCTCCGATCTTCAGCATTTTCTTCTTCCAATTGTTCTTCTTATTCCGATTTCGATTTCTTCTTCAGTTTATTCTTCTTCTCCAGCTTCTTCTTTATGTTCTTGCTGTTTCTGTAAAACGAAAATTAAAAAAAAAAAACTGAAAAACGAAAATGAAAAAGATATATTCTCAATTTTTTCTGTTCATCGGTCAATCTTTTCTTCTCCAGTGATCCGATTTAGAAGTTGATGTGTTTTTATACTTTCATTTTAGATTCAATATTTTCAGTAGTTTTTTTTCAATTTCTTAGTAGAATCCTGTTTTGATCAGCTTGTAATCTCCTAGTATAGTTTGATGTTCAGTCATTTGTCTTTTGATTTCCTGTTTTTGCTAATTTTTTTTGTATTCAGTTTTTGTTTTGTTTGATTTGTTTGTTACAACATTTTAATTGAATTAGCATTTCTTGATTCTTAATTTTGTGCATATCATGTTTGTTGTTTTTTTTTATGATTTTCAGTTTTTTTCTTAAGTCAATTCCTGTTTTTTTTCTGATGAGCTGAATTTCTAATTCTATTTTTTTTTTTTTCAATTAAATCATTTCTTGTTGTTTCTAATTGTTTCTGTTGTTTGTTTACTAATTTTCCTGTTTGTCCTGTATTCTTTTACATTCTGATTTTTTTACTTTCTGAATTTCATTTTCTGATTTTTTTGTTTTTCTTCATTCAGTCATTTCCTGTTTTCTTTAATTTTTGGAATTAATATTGTTTTTTTTTTTCATTCTTGAATTCTTGTTCCTTCATTGATTTCTTGTTTTGTTTTCATAGTTAGTTTATTGTCTTGTTAGTTAATTGAATTAGTTGTTAGTTAGTTTTGGTTTTAAATTTAGTACGTAACAGTGCTTAGTCATAATATTTTTAGCATTTAAATAAGTTGTTTAGTACAATTTCTATTTCGATCTCTGGTACTGCTCATGTCCTTTGAATTGTGCAGGATAGCACAAGATTGGAGCGGAATTGATTACATGACACGAAGTACGAAGAATAAAGCTTTGTTTTACTTTTTAGTTTAGAATTAGAAATTTGAAATTGGGTTTGTAAATATTGCACTTTACGCCCTCTGCGAAGGGTATTCATTTGTTGTAATAGTTAGTTGTTTTTACCTCTTTTGAAACATTTTACATTTCAATAATTCGGCAATAAAGATTAGTTTAGATTTGTGTGCTTGAATACGATATATTCCCGTTCCCTGAGTTCGACCCGGTCTCATCCACTAGTGAGAACCGGTTTTTATTATTTGATGTCTGGTTTTCACATGTTTTACATATAAAAATCTTTTCAAAATTACAACGATTTAAAAGAAGACATCAAATTTTTGGCGTTGTTGCCGGGGAACGGCGTAATATTAGTATTCACTTTATTGCCTAGTGTTTGTGTTGCATTTAGGTTTAGAACCACGTTTGTGCATATCTTAGAGAAGAACTTACTTTTCTGCACAGCCCACCTATTAGGATCCCCTTAGAGGTGACTGTGTACGATTGGTACCGTACACATAGATTTTATATTTCTTTGCATAATCTCTGTTATGTGTAACTGCGTGGTGTTTGTTTAGTTTTGTGGTTTTTAGTTTACTCGCTTTGTGGTTTGCGTGGTTTGGCCGCTTAGTGCGTTAGTTAGGTAGAAAACCCAAAGTTAGGACGTGTCCTACACCGGTCTACTCAAGGTGTACGCAATGGCTGACGATCATCAATTGATCCGTCCTTTGAGGGAGTACTTCATGCCAAATACGTATACTCCCGCCTCCTGCATCACGAGACCTGATGTAGGAGCGAGCCGTTTTGAGATTAAGGCCAGTGTGATTCAAATGTTACCTCGTTTTATGGCCTTAGTAATGAGGACCCATATCGTCATCTCGACGAATTCCTTGAGATTTGCTCGACTGTGCAAATCAATAATTTTGGAGAAGATGCTATGCGGTTAACCTTGTTTCCGTTCTCTCTCAAAGATAAAGCCAAGCACTGGTTAAAATCTCTTGAGACGGTTCGTATTACTACTTGGGAAGGAATGCAAAGAGAATTTTTAAAAAAATACTTCCCAATTGGTAAAACGAATCAGTTTCATAAAGCTATAACCAGTTTTTCTGAAATTGAGGGAGAACAATTTCACGAGTCTTGGGAGAGATTGAAAGATCTTCTCCGCAAGTGTCCCCATCACCAGGTGCCTCGTTGGCAGTTGGTGCAGTATTTTTATGACGGGCTTACTGAAAAGCATCGTCAAATGGTTGATTCATCTTGTGGGGGCACTTTTATGCTCAAGAGTGAGGACGAGGCATGGTCTCTATTCGAAACCTTGAGTGAAAACACTATGCATCATACATTGTCTTCACGGCTCGATAGGACTACACCTGTGTCTAGTGGTCCTAGGAAAGTTGGGATTTCCGAAGTTGGGTCCGAATTAGAATTGCGTACCAAGGTTGACCAGTTGACTAGGAAGTTAGATCAATTCCTAGCCAATTTTTCGAGAAATCAAGTAGAAAGAGTGTGCGAGCTATGTGCTAGCCCGGCACACTGTGTTGCGGATTGTCCGGCAGCGTCATTATATCCTGAATTCGTTCAGGAGCAGGTGAATGCGGCCCAAGGTTTCGCTAAACCCATGCCTGATTCATTTACATCCTCATATAACCCAGGTTGGCGAAACCAGTCTATTTCCCCATCCCATCAGCCCTCTCAGACACAGTATAGACCCAGTAACCCTTCACAAGGTTACTCGCACCCCATTTTTTCACAGGTTCATCCCCCAACCCAACCTGCTTATACTCAACCCCATCCTCATGAGCCTTCATTTAGTCAATCCTTCCAAGATAGGATATTACAACTTTTGAGTTCCCATACGCAGTCAATAGCCAAGCTAGAGACTCAAATGGGACAATTGGTTGAGACCTTCAGTAGGTAAAGCGAGGGGAACCCATCTAGTCATTCTGTTGTCACATCCAAGGGAGAGGATTCCATGTCATTTGACTTGCAACCCACTGCTTCACATCATGAGCAAGTCAAATCTATTACACCCCTTCAGTATGGGAAGGCGAGTCACTCCACTCAGGAATCGACTCATGAGCCCCATATCATTTCCACTGTCGAGTCGATCACCATGATACCTCAGCAGAAGGGGCCAGACTCACAGCATCCATTATCATCATATAGAGCCCCATTTTCTCAGCCTTTATTATCACCAATTGTTTTTAGTAAGCAAGAGGTACAGATGCAGAAGGTGCTTGACCAAGTCAAGCCAGATCATATTCACCACTTGTATGAAGTAGCATGCATTGATACTCGGTCGGTCCTAGACTCTCATTTCCTGACCAGTCTCTCAGATGAGACTAATCTCCGTTCTTCATGTCGAGAGAGTTATGATCCTACAGTTAGAGGTAGACGGGATGGAAACACAGTGCGTAGTGTCACAGATGACACTCTTTTCTATATAGAGCCCAGTTGAGTCTGACTTCATGTCCATTGATCTCATGGACGATGAAGGTTTTTCCAGGGATCCGTCTGGCTGGGGACGTGAAACTTAGCGCTTTATGGGAGGCAACCCATATCTTGTACATTATTAGGTTTACTTAGAATTTATAGATTTTATTTTGTTTTTACTTTGTAGTTTTCTTCATGAGTTTTTCATATTCTTTTTGTTTCATTCATGGTTTCATGTTTTGTCATGTATACATTGCATTCATTACATTCATAGAACGTGTATTTTTAATTCATGTCTGGTTATTCTACTCTTTTCCCTCATTTATTTCTCTCATGTGCATTCACGTAGTTTCATATAAGCATGGGGGAGTGCCACTGGGACAGTGTCATTCAAGCATGGGGGAGGGTGTAGTTTGCACACCTTGATATTTTTGTTTACGTTCTTGCACATGTTTACACATCTCTCATGAAAACTAGATTTTTAAAGAAAGAGTTTGAACTTATATGAATGTTATTTCAAATCTGATATTTTTAGAGGATTTTTAAGCCCCACGAAAAATTTTTCTGACATAGATCTAAAAATTATGGTTGTTTATGCGGATTTCAAAGAAATGATGATAGATGCATGTTAGAATTTATTTTGAATCATAAATATGAATATGCATAGTTTTATTTTTGAAAAACTAAGCAAATGAACAAAAGCGTAAAAAATGAGCTCAAAAGAAAAAAAATAGCATGCGTTAGGTTGTTTGGATAATTCCACAATCATTAGTAGATGGAACTTAGATGTAAGTTGAAACTTTTAATTCCATTTTCGAAAAGGAGAGTGGAAAACTTCATGATCCTAAGTAACTGAGAACAGATACAAGTTGAAATATTTGACTCTCATGTTATAAAAGTGAATGAAGGAAGTCACTTTTATGTCTTAGTTGATATCTTTTGATATGTATTGAAAAAGTATAGAAGATATTGACATTGCACAAGGCATAAAAGCAGACCACACGCAAGCTATAAGAGAAAAATAAGTGCGCAAAAAGAAAAAGCGTGAAAAAATGAAAAAAATCGAGAAAAGAGCTGAAAAAGAGAGAAAAGTTCAGTGCTTAGAAGTGTGATTGAGAAAACCTGTGCAGAAAACATATGAGTGAGGATAAGTAAATAATAATATGTTTTTATTGAATTTTCTAAGAATAAAACATAAATAATTGTGATTTTTAGAAAAGTGAAAGAAATTCTTTTTCTGTGGTGGTACATAAAAGATTCTAATTATATTATGATTTTGAAATAACAGAAAATATTTGTGAAAATAAAGTCTTTGATTATCTACTGATTGTGAGGATGTGTAATATTATGCATATATGACAGAGATGTTTGTGGGTAGCATCACTGCAAACCCTCACGAGACCTTACTCGTCCACTGGGGTAACCCAGGGGTTGAAAGAGCTTGTTGCATGAGCTAAATGCAACCGTGATTCCTACGAAAGTGAGTTAGGTGATAGTTTGATTTCTTGCATTTTTCTGGTTTGCACGAGGACTAGCAAAACATAAGCATGGGGGTATTTGATCATGCATATATTTTAGGGATATTTCATATAAAAATATGCATGATTTCATGAGGAAATGTTTCAAAAACTCAATTTTATGTTAGTTCTCGAGTAAATGTGCTAAAATGATTTAAAAATAGAAAATGCATGAAAATAGTTTTATTTTACATTTTTATGCATATTTTAGTTTTTGTTATAGTCATAGTAGTTTAGTTTTAGTTTTCAAGTAAAAAAAAAATAAAGAATAGAGAAAATAGTTTTATATTGTTAATAAAATCATTTTAAATGTTTGTTTTTTTTTTAGAAAAGAAAAAAATTAAATAGAAATAAATAGTTAGAATAGTTTTTTTTTTAGTTTCTTTATAAGTTTTGATTTTAATTTTCGAATACTTTAGAAAAAACTAGGATTACATAGTTTTTGAATTTTAAAAAACTGAAAAAAAAATATAAAATAACAAACCGTTTTACACGGTTTGATTTCTTGAAAAAAATGAAAAAAAAAATATATCACAAACCGGTTTAACCGGTTTGCATTTCAAAATAAAGAAAATAATCCGGTGAAACCGGTTTGGATTTTGTTAAAACAAACAGCAAACCGGTTCAAAACCGGTTTGCTTGTTTTTAAAACCCCCAAAACAGAAAAAATAAGGCGTCTCCCCTGTACGCTTGAACCTTCCCTCTTTCCCCTCTTTCCCTCTCTTCCCTCTTTTCTCAATCTCTTCCACCATCGCCGGTGGCTGCTTCTTTCCCTAACTTCCCCTTCTCCCTTTTTCCTCTATTGAAACTCCAGCAGCCGGTGGTGATGGATCCTTATTCCGGCGATGGCGCACGGTGGATGACCGACTTCTTCTCTAACCCTCAGGTTCACGGTGAGTGCTGAGTGCTCTGCATCTTCTTCTTCTTCTTTATTTCTTCTTCTTCCGATCTCTTCTTTTTCTTCTTCTTCTTCTTCTTCTTATTCCTCCGATCTTCAGCATTTTCTTCTTCCAATTGTTCTTCTTCTTCCGATTTCGATTTCTTCTTCAGTTTATTCTTCTTCTCCAGCTTCTTCTTTATGTTCTTGCTGTTTCTGTAAAACGAAAATTAAAAAAAAAAAACTGAAAAACGAAAATGAAAAAGATATATTCTCAATTTTTTCTGTTCATCGGTCAATCTTTTCTTCTCCAGTGATCCGATTTAGAAGTTGATGTGTTTTTATACTTTCATTTTAGATTCAATATTTTCAGTAGTTTTTTTTCAATTTCTTAGTAGAATCCTGTTTTGATCAGCTTGTAATCTCCTAGTATAGTTTGATGTTCGGTCATTTGTCTTTTGATTTCCTGTTTCTGCTAATTTTTTTTGTATTCAGTTTTTGTTTTGTTTGATTTGTTTGTTACAGCATTTTAATTGAATTAGCATTTCTTGATTCTTAATTTTGTGCATATCATGTTTGTTGTTTTTTTTTATGATTTTCAGTTTTTTTCTTAAGTCAATTCCTGTTTTTTTTCTGATGAGCTGAATTTCTAATTCTGTTTTTTTTTTTTAATTAAATCATTTTTTGTTGTTTCTAATTGTTTCTGTTGTTCGTTTACTAATTTTCCTGTTTGTCCTGTATTCTTTTACATTCTGATTTTTTTACTTTCTGAATTTCATTTTCTGATTTTTTTGTTTTTCTTCATTCAGTCATTTCCTGTTTTCTTTAATTTTTGGAATTAATATTGTTTTTTTTTTTTAATTCTTGAATTCTTGTTCCTTCATTGATTTCTTGTTTTGTTTTCATAGTTAGTTTATTGTCTTGTTAGTTAATTGAATTAGTTGTTAGTTAGTTTTGGTTTTAAATTTAGTACGTAACAGTGCTTAGTCATAATATTTTTAGCATTTAAATAAGTTGTTTAGTACAATTTCTATTTCGATCTCTGGTACTGCTTGTGTCCTTTGAATTGTGCAGGATAGCACAGGATTGGAGCGGAATTGATTACATGACACGAAGTACGAAGAATAAAGCTTCGTTTTACTTTTTAGTTTAGAATTAGAAATTTGAAATTGGGTTTGTAAATATTGCACTTTACGCCCTCTGCGAAGGGTATTCATTTGTTGTAATAGTTAGTTGTTTTTACCTCTTTTGAAACATTTTACATTTCAATAATTCGGCAATAAAGATTAGTTTAGATTTGTGTGCTTGAATACGATATATTCCCGTTCCCTGAGTTCGACCCGGTCTCATCCACTAGTGAGAACCGGTTTTTATTATTTGATGTCTTGTTTTCACATGTTTTACATATAAAAATCTTTTCAAAATTACAACAATTTAAAAGAAGACATCACAGACAGATCTACTCAATGTGAATCCATAGCACTTTACAGATCTAAAATCGGATATAAGATGAGAGAAATATCATAACAGCAAGTTACCTTCTTGATTTTAACCATGATTTTAAAGCTTTAAACACCCGATTTGATGTCTGATTGTTTTAACAGGGTTCCCGAGATCCAAGACCTCTGATTTTTCTACAGTAACTCAATAACTCATTCATGCATCACATATAAAAAAATCAGAAATAAACAATGAGTACTTCAATCCGAAATAACATTATTTTTACTGTTCTAAACCTAAAACACACAGAAATTTAAGAAACTTGAAAAACCATGCATTAACTAATGTAAATCAATAAAATAAACCATAAAACAGTAAATAAAAATTATTTCTATGCTATATAACGTAAAACAAACATGAATAAACATAAAAAATAAAATAAAATCAGGGAATTAATGGCTGGAATTCAATATTACCTTTAAATTATAGATTTAACCCATTAAAACGGTAAATCATGTATTTTATTGGTTAATAATGTAAAGAATCATGATTAAATCACTTTTAATGGATTAAAATCCCTGTAAATCACATAAAACAGGGTTAGATCACCTTCTTGGATCGTTCTTGCTGATTCTTGATGGTTCTTGATGTTAAATCATGATTGATCTTCCATGAGGAGGGGTATCCAAGCCTAGATCTAGGTTTAGAACACTAAAATCATTAAATAAAATATGAAAAAGCAAAGGAATTCATACCTTGGAGTTGCAGCAATGGAGGAAGGGCTGGAGAGGAGAGAGAAGCTCAAAGAATTGAAGGTAAGTGAATAGTAAAAATCGTCCCCCCCTATGCTCCCTTTTATAATAAAAAAATTAGGTTTAGTCTTGGATTTTCAAATTACTTTTTTGCCCTTTTTAAAACCTATCCAAAGTCATTAGGGGGGGGCGATTTTTTTAGAGACTCCTAATCCTAATTAACACCTAATGACACCCCTAATTAACCCTAGAGACTCCAAATGTGGTGCCACTTGGCACTTTCCACATTTGATTTTTAAAATCTTAGCTAAAACCTTTAAAAACAATAGTTTGAAATCAAGTTTTTAAAAATGGGTTTTCAAAATGGATTTTGACTCTTTTAAATTTCTAAAACTAACCAAGACAATAACTTGACCTAGTTTAGCCCTGACTTACTCGAATATGGCGCCACCTCGAGTGGGCCCTACTTGAGTTTTTCAAAAAGGGATTTTAAAACTTGAAATTGAAGGAGTTTTCAAAAGGATTTTCAAAGACAAAGTTCAAAGTTATAATTTTTGAAATGGCATAGGGTCCTAACTAGGTTAGAACTCCTCTGGATATGCTGCCAACTGAGTGGGCCCACATCGAATTTTGAAGAATTTTGAAATAAACACTGAAAATGGCTTTGAAAAGGGGTTAAAATCGACATTTGAAATTCAAGATCTTTGAAAATAGGGTCTCAAGCGAACTGGAACTCCGAGTTAGAGTCCTGAACTCTTAGGACTCTGAGATCTTAGATTTTAAAAGCCAAATAAAAGAATTTTCGAAAGATTTTATCAAGAAATGATAAAATAAGTCAGAAAACACAGTCAGTGTTAGACTCCTAACTCGACCGAACTCTAAAATAGAGTTTTGAACTAACTAGACTCTGTAAAATGACCTAAATTTTGAAAATAATCGAAAAAGACTGAAAATGGAAGTAAAACAGACTCCTGACTGGATTAGGACTCTGGGACAGAGTCCTGATCAGACTGAAAGTTTCAAAACTTTGAGAAATTTGATGAATAGAGGAATTCAGAAGCGACACCACCTCAATGGGTCTCATCTGTGAATTGAAATCGATTAAAATTTGAATTTGAAATGAATCCAGATTGTTTTCTTGAAAAAATATTTCGAAATATATAGTCCTGGGGTTGGAAAATGACAGAGTATTGAATAAAAACCCAGGTTTTGAAATTGATTTTGAAATAAAAGCTTTAAAATTCAAATCTGGATTGAATGTTTTGAAATAGGAGTGCTGGATCTCAAAAATGAGATGCAATGACATGCAATGCTATGCAATGCGATGGAATGATATGCAAAATACATGCAATGATATGCAATGATCTGTAATGACCTATGAAATGGACAAACACTGGATGAGGGTGAAAATTTGGGGTGTTTACAGATGCCCCTCTTTGCTGCTAAGCCGGTTAGAAGCCGAGCTTAGTGGCAAAGAAAACATACCAAATTTGAACCATAAAAAATGCCCCAGTTAGATGAATCTCACTGGGTATGAAAGAATTAATTCAAATGATGATGGTAGTTATAAAATGGAGAATTTTATTTCAAAAGAAGTGAGATTCAGGTTTTGATCTTAACCTGGATGGTACGAGAAATACCTCGTATGGAACGGAGCTCAGGCTTTGACCCTTGACCTGATTGGGAAATGAAATACCTCATCAAATGAGGCCCAGGTTTATACCCTTAACCTGATTGAGAAATGAAAATGGAATACCTCATCAAAGGAGGCTCAGGTTTATACCCTTAACCTGATTGGGAAATGAAAATGGAATACCTCATCAAAGGAGGCCCAGGTTTATACCCTTAACCTAATTGGGTAATGAAATACCTCATGAAATGGGGCCCAGGTTTATACCCTTAACCTGATTGGGAAATGAAAATGGAATACCTCATCAATGGAGGCCCAGGTTTATACCCTTAACCTGATTGGGTAGAAAATGAAATACCTTATCAAAGGAGGCCCAGGTTTATACCCTTAACCTGATTGGGTAGAAAATGGACGGAATCCTCGAAAGAAGAGACTGTGATGTATGTAACCTTCGGATTTCCGCACAATGAATCCGATAGGGTTTTTGCAAAAGGAAGGAAATTGGGGTCCCTAAAGTTTTGAAAAGGGGTTTGATTTTGGGCGCCTCATTGCTGAGACTAAATAACTTTTGAAATTGCCTTTTGCTGGAATTGGTGACTTAACCTCAAGCCAAAATTGGTCTGTCTATGGTGGGACAGTGGGGACACAGGGAAGTGTGCGAATCTAAGAGCCCATGCGCTCAGATTATACCAATAGAACGGAAGGAATCTTTAAAACTCCCGTTATCAAGTCCTTAAAAGGGATAACAACTGATGTCAGGATGCACCAAAGATGAACCTCAAGCTCTCGTTTCATGCCAGGATAGCTAGAAAATATTGTCAAAATGTTGAAAATTATTGTTGATTCAAAATAATTGAAAATGATGCACATTGTTTTGAAAGTATTCCCTCTTTTCTACCTGAAGTATTACCTCCGACTGGGTTTAACTCCGTAGAATCAAGATTCGAATTCAAATTGCTTGCGATTGACTTTCTTTCAAAGAAGCTATCAATTTCCTTAATATGGACGGAAAAGAAAGTATTCTTGATATTGCGAGAGCTATTGTTGAAAAAATATTGATAAAAGAATTTCACAAAATTAAAGAAGATTCTTGATAGATTCGGCAGTCTGATATCCTGAGATTCTTTTCTCATGATGATCTTTCTGCACTCTCTTTTTAGCAGATTGGAGCTCTCTTGGATTTTTCTGGAATTACATCATCCTTCATTTTGGAGATGTCCTGACTTGTCTCTCTCATTTTTTTTGGAAGGGTACGTCACAAACTCCTTCATCTTAGAGATGTTCCGATCCTTCTTTTCTCTCAGGGATTATCATGATAGTTATTGGCTCATTGGTTGGGAATCTCTTGATGATAGCTGGAATCAAATATCTTTTAGGGTTTGTCGGTAGGCTCATCACACTCGCCTTCATCTCGACGGTGATCTGAACTTTCCCTAGAAGGATCCGTCACAAACTCCGTCATCTTGGAGATGATCCAAATCTTCTTTGGCCCCGTGGGTCGACTCGCTTAATTCGCCTTCATCTTGACGACAATTGAGAGATCCCTTTTGCAGATATTTAATTGCAGCTTAGGTGATTGAGGAGATATGAAAATTGAGTGGATTTTTCTGTATCACCCAGGATATTTCGACTGCTTTATTTTTCAAGACTGGTATTTAAAAATGTGCCATTGACTGCGATCAATATCAATCACTCATGGCTTTGCAACAACATTGAATTCTCTTTGCTGGCCATATCGCAGATTTATTCTTCATCCTTTTGGTTTGCCAATAAAAAGATTTTGAACTTTGAATCCTTTTTCGCGAAAGCTTTGTCCTTTCGGAAGTAATAGTGGAGGTATTCTGAAGTAATAATTTTGTGCAATAAAGATTTTTGAAATCAACAAATATTTAATGACAAATTGGCAAAACTTTCTTGAAATCCTTTTGTGAAAGCGAGCATTTGAAGCACAACGCAACACATCCATGACATAAATTCTCTTCTCCTTTCCCCAAAGAAGAAGATTCAGAAATTGGAATTTGGGAATTACTCCTCTCTTCCCTGAAGAGGAGGTGTTTGCAAAACGAACTTTCGAAGAGAAATTAAGCTTTCGTCAAAACTTCCTAATATTAGGCTTCTCTTATGGAAAGGGGGCCGGAATTGGTGAGGTTGGTAAATTGGTCATGAAGGAACGAGTTCATCACACTCTCCCTAAAAAGAGGGTCCTTCATGATGAAATGGCCTAGTCTAAAATTATGGGGCCACAAGGAAGGCAAGTCTCCGTCGAGTCTCTCCCTATAAAAAGGGTTCCTTGTGTGAAATTTAGAATTTTGTTTTGCAAACAGTTCACAAAGACACGAGTCCCTTCAAACTCTCCCTAAAAAGGGGCTAAGTGAACGAATTGGATAGCATGCGAAAAGAACGAGCTCCCTCAAACTCTCCCTATAAAAAGGGTCTCTCGCAAGAGAAAATTATTGGAATTTGGATATTGGGTGACCCAAGAGGTCGAAATTTGGAATTTTGAATTTTGATATTTGAAATTAGAAATTAGAAATTGGAAGTTTGGAATTTGGTATTCGGAAATTGGAAATTAGAAATTGGGAAATTGATATTTGGAAATTGGAAATTAGAAATTAGAAATTAGAAATTGGGAATTCTGGAATTTGGAAATTGATATTTGGAAATTGGAAATTAGAAATTAGAAATTAGAAATTTGGAATTTTGGAATTTAGAAATTGATATTTGGAAATTGAAAATTAAAAATTTGGGAATTGGATGAGTGATCAGCACGAAGACTGAACTCAAGAGGTCGACTGACATGACCATTCAGTGGAACACTAACACGAGTGCTTGATTTTGAAAGGATACCGGTATGCATGCCGGTTTTAAAAATGTACCAGTTTGGATACTGGATTTTGGTTCAGTTCTGGTGATTATCTTTCAATCTTGAATCGTTAGGAATTGTGATGGGATTGATAGTTAAAATCTCAATACTGACCAGATCGTTATTAATGCGATTGAATGCAAATGAATGCAAATTGATGCACATGAATACACAAGTGCGTGAAACGAGAGATTTGTTTATCCTGCTGTGAACACCCCAAATTTTTCAAAATCTTTTAAATATTCCCTTTTTGCCCCTAATATCATTTTCTGAGCAAATGGGTCATTTCAAATCTAAATTCCAGTTCATTTCTCTAGTTTTTTTGAAATTAAATTCATTTCGTATGTTTAAATTGATTTTGGATCTGGATCCATTGTCCAGATCCAAGTCTGAATCTCCTTGTTCAAATTTTAAATTAAAATTATAAGAAAATACCAAAAATAGCCCTTAAATAGCTCGGATAGTCCATTCAACATTCGTTTGGATCCATCACATTGTATTCCTCGATTCGAGTATCAAAACTCGAACATTTTCTCAAAACCTGGGTCCAAATCCATTCTTCTGAAGAAATTTCCCCGAAACGGTCTAAAATTCTCAGAAAAATACATTTGTAAATATTTCTCAGAAAAATTCAAAAAAATTAGTGTTTAATATTTGTTTTCATGTAAAAACTTAGATTTTTGTTCCAAAAATACAAAAAATGGAAAAATCATGAAAAAAAACAAAAACATTAGGGAAAAACTATGAGAAAAATAAATAATTTTTAAAGATTTTGCCAAAAACCTCATTTTGAGCCATTTTACAAAAATCTTAAAAAGAGGGAATCCTTCTTTTGGAAATTTGAGAAAGGGGAAAACGGCCATCTCCCGCACGCTCCTTCCTCTCATTCCTACCCTCCATCTTCAACAACTCCTTCTTCTCTCAGCCTCCCATCTTCAACTGACCTCACGCTCAAGCTCTCGATTTCCCTTTAAGAAGAGGCTTTGAGCCTCTTCAAAGCCATCCATTATCGACCCCTCCATCTTCTTCTTCTTAATCCGTTATCACTCTCGCAATCCGTCCTCAAATCTACCATTACGCTTATGCTTATCCTGCTCTCACCATCCATTATCCATCAATTCCCTCTATCAAACATCCATTCCCTGGCATCGAGTTTTCCTCTTTAGTCATCCGTTGTTTAACTTACCCCTTTAGCATCCCTCCAGGCATCCTCTTTGCGAAAGGCTATTCTGGAATCATTGCAAACGAGAAAAGTTCACAAGGAGCACAAATTCCCTCCTTCGAGATTCCTGTAAAACAAGATCCATCTTCAACCTCTAGAAGGAGCGTCACCACTCAATCACATAAGTCCATCAGTATTGGATGTTCTGTTTAAACTTGATGTCATCGGCATTAATCTCCAACTCCCAGCAAAAACAACTGAAGCAATAAGCTACGTTCTAGCCTAAACAGCAGGAGGAGTCCTGATTCCCTCTTCCAAATCAATGGAATACTGCAGACTCAGACTAGCTGGTTACAAAATCAGGCATCTATGCTAAATCCAAGGCAAAGTCACCACCAGATTCTTCAGCCAGCATCTCTTCTTATATTTGATTCAACGATTTTGTGCTTGGATTGAGTTTTAATCATGCTTTCAGCATAATGATATCCAACAACCCCAGGATATTTTATCTCGTTATGATTGAGGTTCTCTTCCATATATTTTGAGAAGAATGAGCTGATATGTCTAATCCTACGGTGGTAAGCCATTTCTCCCAGCAACATATTGCATTCTGTCACAATACACCAACTGCAGCTGTACACTCGTGTATACTGTGTGCACAATTTTCTTCATCACATTATATGTTATCATATACAATATTGCACCTCCACTGCACTTTGGTTGATAGCTTCATTATAGTTCACAACACCATTACCATAACCCCATCATAACATCACATATACGCCATGCTGTCGCATTTGTATATTACCCCTTTTATGTATCTATTCACAGTCTTTGTATTTCTAGATCAGATTCTCTGCATTGAGTTCGCTCTACATTCGTTGCTGTAATTTGGGTCTTGGTCTCTTTAGGTAATCCCCTTCTTGTTGATTCCATGATGTAGGTTATTTTTCCTTCTCTATGTTATTAGTGTTTTGAAAATCTGTTTTATCATTGTTTTGGTACATGTCACTATGCCATCCATACACCGCTATTTCCATTTCCCTGTTTTTGGCATGCTGGATGGGCATCGTGTGAACCAATTATGCTGTTATTCATCATTTGATTTAATGGCTTACCATATTGTCACAAATTTACTGTACCTTTCTAGAGTACATTATACCCTAACGACACTGGATTCACCTGCCTCAACATATCCAGAAGTCAAGAGCAGTTGTCCATAAAATAATAAATTTCACTTGTTATTTCTTTTCTTTTTCATTTTATTTTTAATTTTTTTTTTTTAAATTTTTTTACTTTTTGTGTTGTTGTTAGTATCTGACATACCCCTTTCATGATAACTACGGTCAGATAGCATAAACATTGGTTGTTATATATATATATATATTTCATTTTTTTTATTTGAAACCCCTTACTCATTGCAAAGAGAGATCCCTAGAGATAGCTTGGAGGTTTGGTATCATTCTCGATAAAGCAAAAAAAAAAAAAATATATATATATATATATATATATATATATATATATATATATATTTTATAAAGCCATTCCCAAAGTAATTATGTTGCTGGCATTAGTTTTCTTGCATATAGTAATACTGCAATATCACTCCTTAACAAGGATAATGGGTTGAGGAAGTCTAATTTTGTACATGTTGTTATGACCTTCTTGGTAAAAGCCCTATGCTCAGATGGGCCAGAATTTGGGTAGTGGCATATGGAAAAGTTTGGATATCTGGTATTATCACATGATTAGAAAGAAATGTCGGTCATATAGATAGTCATTCCCCATCTGATATTTTACTGTTTGAAGGTGGATTTCCTTGGTTCAATGAAAAGTTATGAATATCCCATATATATATATTCTTGTATCACAGTGGTCTCATCTATTACTCAGTCTTGGATTCAAATGTGCATCAGAACAAGCACTCCTGCTACTATCTCTGTTCCAATGACAAGCAACATCTACATTTTTTTTTTAACATATGCGTTTTATGCATCTCTGTACTCTTGCATACCATCTTTTCATCCTCTTCATCCCATACTCCACTAACATTCATTAACCTATAACACTCTTATATCTCCATTCACGTGGCCAGCTATATCCTTCACTAACTTTCCCCCTTATTTCACCTACCATTTGCATACCTTTTACCCTCATTGCATGGTAGCCTTCCTGTATCTGTCAACACAGTTATAGCATCTACGAACCTTCCCCCCTTTCTCTTTCCATTCACATGTTACCACATCTATATACACACTATCCATTTACTACAGACCCATTCCCCTATTATCATTACCTATATGTCTCCTTCCCATATTTATCTGTATCAACCCATCACATTGTTTCCTACTGCCACTTCACTTAAGCCCCAGCACCTCACTACCATCTAATAGCACCTCCATTCCCTATCTTCATAGCATCCGGCAGCACAGTACAAAGCCACTTACACAGGTACTTCACCCTTTGCGCCCTGCTTACCTACATTTGTTACCTACTTGCTGCATGTTACAGCAAATTCTCATCTCACAACCCTCCATTCTCTTGTTGCACTTTCATCTACACTATACATCATGCTTCCTCACCATCACTGCCTGCTGCAAGTCATATGTATGATGCAGCAACAGCCATATGTTGCTATATTTCGTCAACACCACCATTAGCAGTATTCTTTTGCACGTCTCCACAGCATAGCAACTCAAGTGGCACTCTGCTGAAGCATGCTATCTTGCTCATCTCATGCCATTTCCCCTCGCTCCAATTTGCCATCAGCATGCTTATTTGCTGTGGTGATTTCATTCCAGCACATTAACATGTTCTTTACAAATTCCTTGCTATAACCTTCATCCCAACTTCGCTTGTATCTGCGGTGAGATTCACTACTCATTACTACTTCTCTATCTTCAGCCTATTCTCACCATATACTCCATCTCCACCTGTCACCTGTAGGTCTGTTGGTTGAAGCCTCTTGCCTCCATTTTTAGCACCTTTCTCATTCGGCATGAGCATAGCATTTTGTATTAGGATCAATACAAACCATATATGATTTTGCTTTCAATGAAGCACTTTTCTTCTATTGTGCTAATTCATTCCTTTGCAGGGAAGTCATGGGAAATTTGTATTACCTTCTTAAGATTAGAGATGTCATCCTTCCATATTTCAATTTTAAGGATTGTAATAGCTTAGGTATTAATGAGAAATTTACATTTTCAGTCTTAGATTAGGATGAATGAGCATAGTAAATATCATGAATTGCTTGTTTTTCATGCTTTTGTCTTTATTTATAAAATTCTCACGAATGGTGAAACACGAATGGCACGTGCACCATTTTCGTAAGAGGTAAATTAATCCTAAGTTGATGATTTACATCAATGGCCATAGTCAGGATGTAAACAAAACTTAAGATTTTTATCTTTTACAAAATAACACTGGATCCATTTTCAAAATTCATCATATTTTCCTTAAAATATCTTCTTCTTTTATTAGAATTTAACTTAAAATTAATTCAAAATATATACCAATGGCCATAGTCAGGGTATATTGAGAGTTAATTTCATTTTAAATTCTATAAAAGCACAAAATGTGTCTTATTCTTCATTTGAATTTAAATATAGATTATTATATAATACATTCAATGACCATAGTCAGGGATGTATTATATCTTCAAATCTTATTCTAATTCAGTTCAAGAATAAGATAGCTTTTCAAAACCCAAATTAAAAAATTTAAATTCATTCATCATTTAGGATAGAATTGCATCATATCTTCAAAATTCTTTTTTCAAAAACCCAACTGATCTTGAATATCCTTCTTCAAACTCTATTTCAATTCATCTATTCTATCTGGTTTTCAGAGTCCAATCTGACTTTGAAAATTCAAATTCATTTTATATTCAAAATTCCAATCGAATTCAAAGTTCAATTTAACTTTGAAATTCTTGATTCATTTTCTAGATTTCAGATTTAAGCTTCAAAATTCGAAGTCCAATTTGACTTTGAAATTCATTTTTCAAGTTCAACTTCTCAAATCAATTTTGAAATTCCAAATCCTAAAGTTAGAACCCAATCTCATCTTGGATCCCAAATCTTTGGTCCAGTTCCACCTTTAGGATTCAGAACCCAATTCTACCTTGGATCTTAGACTTTAGATCCAAAAACCATCTTAGGGTCCAGAATCCAACTCCACTTTGGATCTCAGATTTTAGGTCCAATTCCATTTTAGGATCCAGAACCCAATTCCACTTTGGATCTTAGACTTCAAGATCCAATTCTATTTTAGGATCCAGAATCCAGTTCCACCTTTGGATCTCAGATCTCGGATCCAATTCCATTTAGGATCCAGAATTCAACTTTTTGGATCTTAGACTTCGGATCCAATCCCACTTAGAGCTCCAGAACTCGGATCCAATCCTATCTCGAATCTCAAATCTCAGTTGCATCTCAGATATCAGATCAAAATTCCATTTCAAATCTAAATTCATCTCCAATTCTCAAAGCCAATTTCAAAATTTCTTTCTCAAGTCTAAAATTCAAACTCCTATTTTGATATAAAATTCAAAATCGATCCTTGAAAATCGATTCTAATTCAAAGTCTATCCTGACTTTGAAAATCTCAATTCTAAATTTCTCTTTCCACAGATTTATCTCTCCTAAATCCAAGTTCAAAATTTAAATTCAAAGTCCATTTCTGACTTTGAAATTTCCTTTCCTTTTCTTTCTCAGCTTCAAATCAATCTTTTCAAAAGATTTATCTTCCCAAAGGCTCTGATTGTTTCAAAGACTTAGAACTACAAATGTCTCTCCTAATCTACCCCAAGTTCTAAGTTAGATTCTACCATTCAAAAACCATTTCTTCACTCCATTTACCAAATTCATCTCAGAATCATTTGGAAATTTTCAAAATATCTTTCAAAAGAGCATACATCCTTGCATTGCACAAGCATGATTCTCTGTGCATTTTAGATTTAGGATAAATTCTTAGATTATATTTAGGCAAAGCAAAAGTCATAGATTCGATCCTTGGTTCGATTACCCCTGGTAAAGGCGCCAGGAACGGTCGAACCTCGTACCGACGAGCGAATCCCGTCTCTCCATCTTTTTCCCGCAAATTTTCAAAACGGAGGCGAGTTATTTGCTAAATACTTTTCAAATTAAGGTCAAGTGAGACAGCGCAAAAAAGTTCCTCTTTTCTCTTATTTTCTCTTCCTTTTCTCTTCTCCCTTTCTTTTTCTATCTTTTATTCTTCTCCTTTCAAAAAGGAGGAAAATAGAGGATAGAAAAAGGAAAAGAGAAGGAAGAGAGAGAAATACACAAGAATAGGAAAAATTTTGCGATGATCACAGTTTTGGCGACCGAGATGGGACTCGTCTTCGTCCGGTCGAATTTGTGCCTTTGCTTTGCCTTTATATAATCTAAGTCTTTATTCTAACATATGTCAGCTACATTTTCATGCAAACCTTAGGAAGCCTAGATTTTGTCCTAAGCTGACATCATTGCATATAGGATCTAAGTATGGTTTGGTAGGACTATATTGAGGAGATTATTCCATGTTCACATTAGACTTAGGTCTTAAATACAACTCTCCTCAATTTTAGGAATTGAATGCAAACAATGTATGCAAATGTATGCTTCTCTTCATTTAAATTCTATCTCTTTAGGACTTGCATTAGAGCCTTCTGATTTTATTGCATGTTGATCATATTTTGAAAACATCCCTACCTATATTGTCCCGGCTTTCACGTTGCTGGGCTGTCTCACTGAACCATAGTTCGGGAGAGAGCCTCACAACTGGACCACTTATTTGGGTTCGCGCCCCCTACCACGTACCTAAGGGCCATAGTCCGAGGTATATTGGTAGGTGCTCAAGGATGTTGGGAAGCCTTTACCTTAGAATCAGAGTAAATACTTTATATGCCACGTACTTCGAGCTTCGGCTTGAATATATCGGCGTACCTTGATTGGAATCAGATGATGTAAATCTTAGAGTTAGGATTAAGGTCCTATCAGCCATTTTAAATATTGCATATAGAGTCAGCTTTAGGGAGTGTTGTTTGTATATCCTTGCTTGTATATCTGTGATTGTGTGATATTTTCCTTATATTTTCCAAAACCCTGGGTATATGTTTCAAAATGTCCTCTTTATTTTTAAAACCCAGGTGTATTTTTCTTTATCCTTTTCTTCTTCTTCTTCTAAAAATTCTTCAAAAAAAATTCTTCTGATCCTGTCTGCAAGTTCTTAAAATTTTAAATCTTTACCATTTGTTCTCAAATTTCATTTATTCTTTTATTTTTTTTTCTGATTTTATATTCTTGTTTATATTTTCATAAAAATCTCTTTCCGTCAAGAGATATCCTTTTCAAAATAATATTTTCTTCATATTTTTAGTTGGTTACTCTCCCTTGTAGAGTAAACAACGCAATTGTCACAAATTTTGTGGCGACTCAATCCCTAGTAATGGGACACAATTGTTTAGATTTAAAACCTAAATCCTTCCTCTTGTCAAAATTTTTCCAAAAAAAAAAAAAAAAGTTTATCTGGTCTAAAAACTTCCTCTTTCCTCTACAGAGAGATCACTGATATTTCAAAAATGGTCACGACAAGAGGGGGAAAAGAAACAGTTCCTCAACTTAGCGACAGTGAGGTAGAAGGGATGAGCTCTCCTAAATCAGTCAGGGGACAGAGTCAGAACAAGAAAGATGACATCGACCCCGCTATGTATGATATGTTCCAAAAGATGATGGCGAGGATGATGTCAGAGCAAGCCGAGGCCAAGCTGAAAGAGGCAGTTCCTAAAAGCAAGCTGAGGAAGAAGCAAGTCAGAATCATCAGAAAGAAGGTACAGCCAGACACTACTTCTGAGGAATCAGAGTCAATCGAGGAAGAATCGGAAGCGGAAGAGAAGATTGTCTACAAGCAGAATCTTCCAAGGCAGTCCGTAAAAATAGCTGCAGAAGAGCCTGAATCCGTCAAGAAGCCCAAGTCTGGGGCTCCAGCAGAAGACCTGATGAGCAAGCAGATGAAGGAGATGAATCGAGCTATTAAGGATATTCAAGCCAAGGGTAAAGGCAAGCAGACCTACACCGGCGAAGATTTTTATGATGGTCTAGATGGGGATGATAACCTGGAGAATCTTCCCCGCAAGTTTCTCAAATTTGACGGGACTGGCAACCCTAAAGCCCACTTGGCCACATTTTATGCAGAGTGCAGCCGTTTCAGGAAAAATAACAGGGCTCTGTTCACCTGTTTTCCCCGCAGTCTGGAGGGTGTAGCAGCCAGATGGTATGCTGATCATGTGAATCCTATCGAACTACGAGAGTTCGATAAGGTAGTAAATCTGTTCATCGAGCGCTTCTTATTCAACACTGAAGCCTCACCTACATTAAATCATCTTTACAACCTGAATCAAGGAGAGAATGAAAGAGCAGGTGATTTCATTCACAGGTGGAGAAGCACCTGTAATAAGATGAAGGTACCCATTCCTGAGGAACATGCATTGCAGGTGATCCTCAATAATTTCTCTCAGCCCATAAGAAGCCTCATCGCCACTTCCCCTGCGAAATCCTTCATCAAGTTGATTGAGCGAGCCGAATGGCTCGAAGCAGGAATAGAAAGTGGACTTTACGAGGGCACGCCTCTGGTCAAGAATGTCCAAGACCAAAAGAAGAAGGCGCAGTTTGCTCATTCAGTTGATGCCTCCTGCAATAATCTTGGTAGTAGCAACAAAGGAAACAAGAACAACAGTGGCAGCGGTCCGAGAGTAGATCAAGGCAAGGGGCAGAAGGAGAGAGCGTATAAGAACAATGACAAGCCGCTTCCAATTGGCATACAACAGAAAGGGGATCTTCAAGAGAAGCCCAAATACATCAAGTGGGAGAAAGATCGAGTCTTCACTCCTTTAGATCAAACTATGGAAGTAATTCTGGATTACCTGTTAAAGCACGGAATGATCAAACTCCCTAAAATAGCGGATCCTCCCGTAATCTTGGGAAAGTTCAAGGACCAATTTTGCAAATATCATCGGGCAACGGGGCATGACACAGAACATTGCTTCGTCCTCAAGCATATGATACAAGACTGCATTGACAGAAGTGAGCTGATAGAGGACGAGGAAGAAAAACAGCCAGCAGTCCTGACAGAACCATTCCCGGACCACTCAAAGAATTGATAAAGCCAAAGTTTTTGTTTGCTTTCGTCTCTTTTTGTCAGTTGTCCTGTAGGGGCTAGTCAGCCCAGTCTTCTATGAGTCTTTTTTCTTTTGAAGTTCTTGTAAATATTCAGTTGTTATCAAGCCTTTGCTTATCAAATGAAATGTCGATTTCCTTTATATCTTTTATATTCAATGCTTCTGTTCCCTTTGCCATAACTGGGGCATTTAAATTCTTGTTCTTTTCAGAATACGGGACAATTCTGACGTCATTCATGAGAGAAATGATATTACCTATGAGGGCTTTTTCAAAAATCATGAAATTTTAAAAATCTTCATTATGACCAAGGAGTTCAAATATTCTTTGGTCTAACCTTTGACAAAAAATCAACCCTCGTGTTGATCATGTCTTCAAAAATAAGTTTTTCAAACCATTATATTGAAAGATCAACCCTGGTGTTGGTCTTATCTTCCAAAATGAATTTTAAACTTTTATATTAAAAAATCAATCCTTGTGTTGATCTTATCTTTCAAAATGGATTTTAAATCTTTATATTCAAAGATCAACCTTTGTGTTGGTCTTATCTTTCAAAATGGATTTCAAATCTTTATAGATCAACCCTTATCTTTCAAAGTGGATTTCAAAGCCTTTATATTCAAAGATCAATCCTTGTATTGATCTTATCTTCCAAAATGGATTTCAAATCTTTTTTTAAAAAAAAGATCAACCCTTGCGTTGGTCTTATCCTCCAAAGTTGATCTTAAAACTTTTCAAAGATCAACCCTGGCGTTGTTCCTATCTTTTAAAATGGGTTATAAATCATCATATTCAAAGATCAATCATTGCATTGGTCTTATCTTCCAAAAATGGGTTTTAAATCATTATATTCAGAGATCAACCCCTGTGTTGGTCTTATCTTCCAAGATTGATTTTTAAACATTATCTTCAAAGATCAACCCTTGTATTGATCTTATTATCAGTCTCGAGCTGTTGTTTTTAGAAATCAGATCTATTGTTGATCTTCTTCTTCAAAAAGTAGATTTCAAACCATTGCCTTCAAAAATTGACCCTCATGATGATCTCTCATGTTTGATTTAAAAGGATCAGATCTCGCGCTGATCATTCTTCTCGTGGTGGATTTTCTTCCCCCAAAATGATTTCTCATTTTCTTTTAAATAAACATTTTTTCTTTCAAGATCCCATATGCAGGCAGGATCAGAAAAACTCCTTTTTCTTTTAAATCTTATAAATTTTCAGTTAATTTTGATATCTTTATCAGTTTCATTCATTTATTCATATTTTTATCAAGTTTACATCAATTTTATCAAGTTTTATCATGTTTTATCAAATTTTCTCAAATTTATTCTAATACCCTTTCAGATTAAGGGATAAACCTGATGCCTCTTTCCCATGAGGTATTTCCTTTATCCTTATTTTCCCCCTCAGGTTAAGGGATAAACCTGACCCTCTTTGTCCGAGGAATACCCCTTTCAGGTTAAGGGAAAAACCTGACCCTCGTTGTCCGAGGTGTACCCTTTCAGGTTAAGGGATAAACCTGACCCTCGTTGTCCGAGGTGTTCCCATTCAGGATAAGGGAAAATCCTGAGACCCCTTGTAGGAGCAACAACGCTACCTACGAGGATTCTTTTGTAAATACAAGTTTTGTTAATCTTTATTGATTTTCTAGATTTATATCAATTTGCCTTCGCTAAATTTTCTTAAAATTTCTATTCTGTTCCCATTCAGGATAAGGAAAAATCCTGAGACCCCTCGTAGGAGCAATAACGCTACCTATGAGGATTCTTTTTGTAAATACAAGTCTTGTCAATCTTTGTTAAATTTTCTAGATTTATATCAATTTTCTTTCATTCAATTTTTCTTAAATTCTATTCTTTTTCCCATTCAGGATAAGGGATAATCCTGAGACCTCTCGTAGGGGCAACAATGCTACCTATGAGAATTCTTTTTGCAAATACAAGTTTTTATCGATCTTTATTGATTTCTAAATTTATATAAATTTCTCTTTAAATTCTATTCTTCTTCCCATTTCAGGACAAGGGATAATCCTAAGATCACTCATAGGGGCAACCATGCTACCTATGAAAATTCTTTTTACAAAAATAAATCAATTTTCTTAAATGTTCTACATTTTTTTTAAAGTTCTATATCCTTTTGTCTTCTCAAAGTTTATTCTTTTTATATTCCCCGTCACATACCTGGTCCATCTAAATCATAGATTATAAATTCTAAATCTTGTCATACCCCTTATAAATTCAAGTCTCAGGTTATCTCTTCATAAAATCTTCTATTTCCCCTTCAGGATAAGGGATAATCCTGAAACCCCGGCCATTCTTCTTGCTTCGATCTCTAAATATCTTAAATAGGCCGATCTCCTTCCTAACTCTCAGTTGGAAAACCTAGTGCTCGCACTGGTTATTTTGCTAAAGTTTTTAAATCTAAAGATCAAGTTCAGTTCTCGTAAATGGTTGTCTTTCAAAAGTCTCAATCTTAAATCAGGTCGATTAAATGAAATGTCCCAGCTACTTCGCTTGTCGTTAAATGATTAAATGAAATGTCCCAGCTACTTCGCTGGTCGCTAAATGATTAAATGAAATGTCCCAGCTACTTCGCTGGTCGTTAAATGATTAAATGAAATGTCCCAGCTACTTCGCTGGTCGTTAAATGACTAAATGAAATGTCCCAGCTACTTCATTGGTCGTTAAATGACTAAATGAAATGTTCCAGCTACTTCGCTGGTCGTTAAATGACTAAATGAAATGTCCCAGCTACTTCACTGGTCGTTAAATGATTAAATGAAATGTCCCAGCTACTTCGCTGGTCGTTAAATGATTAAATGAAATGTCCCAGCTATTTCACTGGTCGTTAAATGATTAAATGAAATGTCCCAGCTACTTCATTGGTCGTTAAATGATTAAATGAAATGTCCCAGCTACTTCGCTGGTCGTTAAATGATTAAATGAAATGTCCCAGCTACTTCGCTGGTCGTCAAATGATTAAATGAAATGTCCCAGCTACTTCGCTGGTCGTTAAATGATTAAATGAAATGTCCCAGCTACTTCGCTGGTCGTTAAATGATTAAATGAAATGTTCCAGCTACTTCGTTGGTCGCTAAATGAAATGTTCCAGCTACTTCGCTGGTCGCTAAATGAAATGTTCCAGCTACTTCGCTGGTCGTTAAAAAAAATGTTCCAACTCCTTCGTTGGTCGTTAAATGAAATGTCCCAATTTTCACTGGTCATTAAATGAAAGGTTCCAGCTCCTTCGCTGGTCGTTAAATGAAAGGTTCCAGTTTTACTGATCAGAATGTCCAAAATCATAAATTGCAACTAAAGGTCGCATCAAAATCTATATTGAGTAAATATTTCACATAGAAGTCATGAAAACTTTGCCAATCTGCTAAAAATATTTGTTGATTCCAAATAAATCTTACTGCACAAAAGAATTACCTCGGATTACCTCTAGTATTTTCTTCATAAAAGGTGAAACTCTTTGCGAAAAAGAGGTAAAATTCAAATCTTTTTCCTGGTGATCAACCAAAAGGATGAAAGAAATATCCTCGGTATGATTAGTGAAATAAATATTCGATGACATTGAAAAGCCGGAAGCGAATTGATATTGATCATAGCTATGATGCATGTTTAAAGACGATTTCCTGGCAATTAGACAGTGGAAATATCCTGAGCCATAAAAGAATCTACTTAATCCATATCACCTTATCCAGTTTAAAGCTGCAATCAAATATCTGCAAAAGGGATCTCTCAATTGTCGTCAAGATAAAGGCGAATTAAGCGAGTAGACCCCCGGGGCCAAAGAAGATTTGGATCATCTACCAAGATGAAGGAGTTTGTGAAGGATCCTTCCAAAGAAAGTTCAGATCACCGTCGAGATGAAGGCGAGTGTGATGGACCTACCGACAAACCCTAAATGATATTTGATTCCAGCTATCATCTAAAGACTTTTGAGCCAATATCATATATAATCCCTGAGAAAATGAAGGATCGGAACATCTTCAAGATGAAGGAGTTTGTGACGTACCCTTCCCTGAAAAAGAGAGAAAAGTTAGGAACATCCAAAATGAAGGACGATGTAAAAGCCTGAAAAGCCCAATGACTCAAAAAGAGTGCAAGAAGATCATCATGGGAAAAACACCCAGATATCAAACTGCCTAAATTGCCAGAAGTCATTTTTTTTTATGCGAAATTCTTTTATCAATATCTCTTCACCACTTGCTTTTATGAAATTAAGAATATATCTTCTCTTCTCATATCAAGGAAATGGATAGCTTCCTTGAAGAAAATCATCAGCGCTGAAGTTTTGAATTTGACTCTTAAAACCAAGGAGTTAACCTCGTTGGAGGAAATACTTTAGGTAAAAGAGGAAATATCTTTGCTCACGTGTACACATTTTTAAGCGTTGAAGTCAACTATAAAATTATCTTATTGGCAAAATTTTCTAGATATTCTAAAGAATGAAATAAATATTCAATATCTATTTTGATGCAACCTAGCATTGTTTATATCTTCCAGAAGAGTTACCCCATTCAGTTGAAGTATCTCTCCTGTCCCATCACGGTTTCTAGAAATCCGTATGGTTGTTCCCACTCAGGTTAAGGGTCAAAACCTGTACTTCCTGCGAGAGGTCATTAAATTCAAAAGCTGATTTAGTCTCAGCAATGAGACGTCCAAGTTCACCCCTTTTTCAAAACTTTAGGGAACCCCATTTCCTTCCTCCTTTCGCAAACCCCTTTCGGATTTGTTCGTCCAAACTCCGAAGGTCCCATCATGGTCTCTTCACTCGAGATTCCATATGGTCGTCCCCTTCAGGTTGTGGTTAAACCTGAATCTCGTTCCAACGAGTTTCCCTCGTTTCGACGAGGTGTTTTCCTCCAATCCCATCATGATTCTTCCCATCGAGGAATTCATGCTTTATATATCCATACAGGACAGGATCCTATTTGAACTCCATCTCACAAGGCCTTCTCTCATAAAATGTCCCATCAAAGTCCTCATATATTCCTTCCCATTCAGGTTATTTTAATATATATTCATCCCATCCAGGTTAAGGGCTAAACCTGAGTCATTCCACGAAGATTGATCTCGCCTCACCCATGAGACTTGATCAAAATTCTTATTTTTTTCATCACTTCAGGATCTTCACCCAAAGTCCCATCACGATTTCCTCATCTCTATTATTCAGTCATATCATTTTCGAGGATTTCGTCTTCCCAAAAGCCATTCAAGATACAATTTTAAGCCCGAAAAACCATCTTTTCAAAATGATTCTTCCACACCCAGTTCAGATCTGCTGACTGGGGCATTTTCTTTCAAAATTTGGAGTGTTATCTTTGCCACTAAGCTCGGCTTTCAACCGGCTTAGTAGCAAAGAGGGGCATCTGTGAACACCCCAATTTTTTCAAAATCTTTTAAATATTCCCTTTTTGCCTCTAATATCATTTTCTGAGCAAATGGGTCATTTCAAATCTAAATTCCAGTTCATTTCTCTAGTTTTATTGAAATTAAATTCATTTTGTATGTTTAAATTGATTTTGGATCTGGATCCATTGTCCAGATCCAAGTCTGAATCTCCTTGTTCAAATTTTAAATTAAAATTATAAGAAAATACCAAAAATAGCCCTTAAATAGCTCAGATAGTCCATTCGACATTCGTTTGTATCCATCACATTGTATTCCTCGATTCGAGTATCAAAACTCGAACATTTTCTCAAAACCTGGGTCCAAATCCATTCTTCTGAAGAAATTTCCCCGAAACGGTCTAAAATTCTCAGAAAAATACATTTGTAAATATTTCTCAGAAAAATACAAAAAAATTAGTGTTTAATCTTTGTTTTCATGTAAAAACTTAGATTTTTGTTCCAAAAATACAAAAAATGGAAAAATCATGAAAAAAAACAAAAACATTAGGGAAAAACTATGAGAAAAATAAATAATTTTTAAAGATTTTGCCAAAAACCTCATTTTGAGCCATTTTACAAAAATCTTAAAAAGAGGGAATCCTTCTTTTGGAAATTTGAGAAAGGGGAAAACGGCCATCTCCCGCACGCTCCTTCCTCTCATTCCTACCCTCCATCTTCAACAACTCCTTCTCTCAGCCTCCCATCTTCAACTGACCTCACGCTCAAGCTCTCGATTTCCCTTTAAGAAGAGGCTTTGAGCCTCTTCAAAGCCATCCATTATCGACCCCTCCATCTTCTTCTTCTTAATCCGTTATCACTCTCGCAATCCGTCCTCAAATCTACCATTGCGCTTATGCTTATCCTGCTCTCACCATCCATTATCCATCAATTCCCTCTATCAAACATCCATTCCCTGGCATCGAGTTTTCCTCTTTAGTCATCCGTTGTTTAACTTACCCCTTTAGCATCCCTCGAGGCATCCTCTTTGCGAAAGGCTATTCTGGAATCATTGCAAACGAGAAAAGTTCACAAGGAGCACAAATTCCCTCCTTCGAGATTCCTGTAAAACAAGATCCATCTTCAACCTCTAGAAGGAGCGTCACCACTCAATCACATAAGTCCATCAGTATTGGATGTTCTGTTTAAACTTGATGTCATCGGCATTAATCTCCAACTCCCAGCAAAAACAACTGAAGCAATAAGCTACGTTCTAGCCTAAACAGCAGGAGGAGTCCTGATTCCCTCTTCCAAATCAATGGAATACTACAGACTCAGACTAGCTGGTTAAAAAATCAGGCATCTATGCTAAATCCAGGGCAAAGTCACCATCAGATTCTTCAGCCAGCATCTCTTCTTATATTTGATTCAACGATTTTGTGCTTGGATTGAGTTTTAATCATGCTTTCAGCATAATGATATCCAACAACCCCAGGATATTTTATCTCGTTATGATTGAGGTTCTCTTCCATATATTTTGAGAAGAATGAGCTGATATGTCTAATCCTACGGTGGTAAGCCATTTCTCCCAGCAACATATTGCATTCTGTCACAATACACCAACTGCAGCTGTACACTCGTGTATACTGTGTGCACAATTTTCTTCATCACATTATATGTTATCATATACAATATTGCACCTCCACTGCACTTTGGTTGATAGCTTCATTATAGTTCACAACACCATTACCATAACCCCATCATAACATCACATATACGCCATGCTGTCGCATTTGTATATTACCCCTTTTATGTATCTATTCACAGTCTTTGTATTTCTAGATCAGATTCTCTGCATTGAGTTCGCTCTACATTCGTTGCTGTAATTTGGGTCTTGGTCTCTTTAGGTAATCCCCTTCTTGTTGATTCCATGATGTAGGTTATTTTTCCTTCTCTATGTTATTAGTGTTTTGAAAATCTGTTTTATCATTGTTTTGGTACATGTCACTATGCCATCCATACACCGCTATTTCCATTTCCCTGTTTTTGGCATGCTGGCTGGGCATCGTGTGAACCAATTATGCTGTTATTCATCATTTGATTTAATGGCTAACCATATTGTCACAAATTTACTGTACCTTGCTAGAGTACATTATACCCTAACGACACTGGATTCACCTGCCTCAACATATCCAGAAGTCAAGAGCAGTTGTCCATAAAATGATAAATTTCACTTGTTATTTTTTTTCTTTTTCATTTTTTTTTTAATTTTTTTTTTTTTTTAATTTTTTTACTTTTTGTGTTGTTGTTAGTATCTGACATACCCCTTTCATGATAACTACGGTCAGATAGCATAAACATTGGTTGTTATATATATATATATATTTCATTTTTTTTTATTTGAAACCCCTTACTCATTGCAAAGAGAGATCCCTAGAGATAGCTTGGAGGTTTGGTATCATTCTCGATAAAGCAAAAAAAAAATATATATATATATATATATATATATATATTTTATAAAGCCATTCCCAAAGTAATTATGTTGCTGGCATTAGTTTTCTTGCATATAGTAATACTGCAATATCACTCCTTAACAAGGATAATGGGTTGAGGAAGTCTAATTTTGTACATGTTGTTATGACCTTCTTGGTAAAAGCCCTATGCTCAGATGGGCCAGAATTTGGGTAGTGGCATATGGAAAAGTTTGGATATCTGGTATTATCACATGATTAGAAAGAAATGTCGGTCATATAGATAGTCATTCCCCATCTGATATTTTACTGTTTGAAGGTGGATTTCCTTGGTTCAATGAAAAGTTATGAATATCCCATGTATATATATTCTTGTATCACAGTGGTCTCATCTATTACTCAGTCTTGGATTCAAATGTGCATCAGAACAAGCACTCCTGCTACTATCTCTGTTCCAATGACAAGCAACATCTACATTTTTTTTTTTTAACATATGCGTTTTATGCATCTCTGTACTCTTGCATACCATCTTTTCATCCTCTTCATCCCATACTCCACTAACATTCATTAACCTATAACACTCTTATATCTCCATTCACGTGGCCAGCTATATCCTTCACTAACTTTCCCCCTTATTTCACCTACCATTTGCATACCTTTTACCCTCATTACATGGTAGCCTTCCTGTATCTGTCAACACAGTTATAGCATCTACGAACCTTCCCCCCTTTCTCTTTCCATTCACATGTTACCACATCTATATACACACTATCCATTTACTACAGACCCATTCCCCTATTATCATTACCTATATGTCTCCTTCCCATATTTATCTGTATCAACCCATCACATTGTTTCCTACTGCCACTTCACTTAAGCCCCAGCACCTCACTACCATCTAATAGCACCTCCATTCCCTATCTTCATAGCATCCGGCAGCACAGTACAAAGCCACTTACACAGGTACTTCACCCTTTGCGCCCTGCTTACCTACATTTGTTACCTACTTGCTGCATGTTACAGCAAATTCTCATCTCACAACCCTCCATTCTCTTGTTGCACTTTCATCTACACTATACATCATGCTTCCTCACCATCACTGCCTGCTGCAAGTCATATGTATGATGCAGCAACAGCCATATGTTGCTATATTTCGTCAACACCACCATTAGCAGTATTCTTTTGCACGTCTCCACAGCATAGCAACTCAAGTGGCACTCTGCTGAAGCATGCTATCTTGCTCATCTCATGCCATTTCCCCTCGCTCCAATTTGCCATCAGCATGCTTATTTGCTGTGGTGATTTCATTCCAGCACATTAACATGTTCTTTACAAATTCCTTGCTATAACCTTCATCCCAACTTCGCTTGTATCTGCGGTGAGATTCACTACTCATTACTACTTCTCTATCTTCAGCCTATTCTCACCATATACTCCATCTCCACCTGTCACCTGTAGGTCTGTTGGTTGAAGCCTCTTGCCTCCATTTTTAGCACCTTTCTCATTCGGCATGAGCATAGCATTTTGTATTAGGATCAATACAAACCATATATGATTTTGCTTTCAATGAAGCACTTTTCTTCTATTGTGCTAATTCATTCCTTTGCAGGGAAGTCATGGGAAATTTGTATTACCTTCTTAAGATTAGAGATGTCATCCTTCCATATTTCAATTTTAAGGATTGTAATAGCTTAGGTATTAATGAGAAATTTACATTTTCAGTCTTAGATTAGGATGAATGAGCATAGTTAATATCATGAATTGCTTGTTTTTCATGCTTTTGTCTTTATTTCTAAAATTCTCACGAATGGTGAAACACGAATGGCACGTGCACCATTTTCGTAAGAGGTAAATTAATCCTAAGTTGATGATTTACATCAATGGCCATAGTCAGGATGTAAACAAAACTTAGGATTTTTATCTTTTACAAAATAACACTGGATCCATTTTCAAAATTCATCATATTTTCCTTAAAATATCTTCTTCTTTTATTAGAATTTAACTTAAAATTAATTCAAAATATATACCAATGGCCATAGTCAGGGTATATTGAGAGTTAATTTCATTTTAAATTCTATAAAAGCACAAAATGTGTCTTATTCTTCATTTGAATTTAAATATAGATTATTATATAATACATTCAATGACCATAGTCAGGGATGTATTATATCTTCAAATCTTATTCTAATTCAGTTCAAGAATAAGATAGCTTTTCAAAACCCAAATTCAAAAATTTAAATTCATTCATCATTTAGGATAGAATTGCATCATATCTTCAAAATTCTTTTTTCAAAAACCCAACTGATCTTGAATATCCTTCTTCAAACTCTATTTCAATTCATCTATTCTATCTGGTTTTCAGAGTCCAATCTGACTTTGAAAATTCAAATTCATTTTATATTCAAAATTCCAATCGAATTCAAAGTTCAATTTAACTTTGAAATTCTTTATTCATTTTCTAGATTTCAGATTTAAGCTTCAAAATTCGAAGTCCAATTTGACTTTGAAATTCATTTTTCAAGTTCAACTTCTCAAATCAATTTTGAAATTCCAAATCCTAAAGTTAGAACCCAATCTCATCTTGGATCCCAAATCTTTGGTCCAGTTCCACCTTTAGGATTCAGAACCCAATTCTACCTTGGATCTTAGACTTTAGATCCAAAAACCATCTTAGGGTCCAGAATCCAACTCCACTTTGGATCTCAGATTTTAGGTCCAATTCCATTTTAGGATCCAGAACCCAATTCCACTTTGGATCTTAGACTTCAAGATCCAATTCTATTTTAGGATCCAGAATCCAGTTCCACCTTTGGATCTCAGATCTCGGATCCAATTCCATTTAGGATCCAGAATTCAACTTTTTGGATCTTAGACTTCGGATCCAATCCCACTTAGAGCTCCAGAACTCGGATCCAATCCTATCTCGAATCTCAAATCTCAGTTGCATCTCAGATATCAGATCAAAATTCCATTTCAAATCTAAATTCATCTCCAATTCTCAAAGCCAATTTCAAAATTTCTTTCTCAAGTCTAAAATTCAAACTCCTATTTTGATATAAAATTCAAAATCGATCCTTGAAAATCGATTCTAATTCAAAGTCTATCCTGACTTTGAAAATCTCAATTCTAAATTTCTCTTTCCACAGATTTATCTCTCCTAAATCCAAGTTCAAAATTTAAATTCAAAGTCCATTTCTGACTTTGAAATTTCCTTTCCTTTTCTTTCTCAGCTTCAAATCAATCTTTTCAAAAGATTTATCTTCCCAAAGGCTCTGATTGTTTCAAAGACTTAGAACTACAAATGTCTCTCCTAATCTACCCCAAGTTCTAAGTTAGATTCTACCATTCAAAAACCATTTCTTCACTCCATTTACCAAATTCATCTCAGAATCATTTGGAAATTTTCAAAATATCTTTCAAAAGAGCATACATCCTTGCATTGCACAAGCATGATTCTCTGTGCATTTTAGATTTAGGATAAATTCTTAGATTATATTTAGGCAAAGCAAAAGTCATAGATTCGATCCTTGGTTCGATTATCCCTGGTAAAGGCGCCAGGAACGGTCGAACCTCGTACCGACGAGCGAATCCCGTCTCTCCATCTTTTTCCCGCAAATTTTCAAAACGGAGGCGAGTTATTTGCTAAATACTTTTCAAATTAAGGTCAAGTGAGACAGCGCAAAAAAGTTCCTCTTTTCTCTTATTTTCTCTTCCTTTTCTCTTCTCCCTTTCTTTTTCTATCTTTTATTCTTCTCCTTTCAAAAAGGAGGAAAATAGAGGATAGAAAAAGGAAAAGAGAAGGAAGAGAGAGAAATACACAAGAATAGGAAAAATTTTGCGATGATCACAGTTTTGGCGACCGAGATGGGACTCGTCTTCGTCCGGTCGAATTTGTGCCTTTGCTTTGCCTTTATATAATCTAAGTCTTTATTCTAACATATGTCAGCTACATTTTCATGCAAACCTTAGGAAGCCTAGATTTTGTCCTAAGCTGACATCATTGCATATAGGATCTAAGTATGGTTTGGTAGGACTATATTGAGGAGATTATTCCATGTTCACATTAGACTTAGGTCTTAAATACAACTCTCCTCAATTTTAGGAATTGAATGCAAACAATGTATGCAAATGTATGCTTCAATTTCTCTCGGGGTTTTGGTCCCTGCTCTAGCTGAAGCGGCTTGCTGAATTGCGGGATCGACTTTCCTTTCTGGTCATTCTTGTTTGAACCTCCTGCCCCATAACAGAAGTCTCTATTCTGCCCCTTGCGATGATTTCGTTTATTACTGACAGAATTAGTGAAATGAGTCTTCTTTTTCGACTCATTCTGACTGTTGTTCTTGGTGAAAGTGAAACCTTCGTAGAAACCATTCTCCATACTCAATTCGAGTCATTCGGCTCGCTCTGTTAACTCTATAAAGGTTCTGGATGGTGCGGTGGAGATGAGGCCTTTTAGGGGCTGCGAGAAATTGCTTAGAATCAAGGACAAAGCATGCCCTTCGGATATGGGGTCTCTCATCTTGTTGCAAGCTGACCTCCAGCGGTGGATAAAATCTCGAGCCTTTTCATTTTCTCTCTGTTTCAGGCCACAGAGGTGGCTGAGGGTCGGGAGTGCCTCAGCATTGAACAAAAAGCGCTCAATGAACATATTCACCACCTTATCAAATTCTTTCAGCTCTATGGGGTTGATGTGCTCCGAGTACCATTTAGCTGTCGTTCCCTCCAGACTGCAAGGGAAGCAAAGGAAGAGTGCCCGATTGTCACGCTTGAATCATGAACATTCAGCGAAAAACATGGCGAGGTGAGCCTTAGGGTCGCTAGAACCATCAAACTTGATAAATTTTCTGGGGAGATTATCCAGATTGTCGTCCCCATCCAAGCCATCATAGAAGTCTTCGCTGGTGAAGACTTTCTTGCCCTTGTCGCGGGCCTGCAGATCTTTAACCATTTTCATCATATCTTTTAGTTGCGACTGAGTAGGGTCATCAACAAACTGATTTTTGGATTTGTAAGCCGACCCCTGGCCCTGAGTCGACCTTTTGAATTCATGTTTATTTTCACATTCCTTGTCAGCATCGTCAGCTGATTCTGACTCATCAGATACTTCCTCATGACGACTCTGCTTTTTGATACTTTTCACATTCTTGGCGGCATGACCCTTATCCTTCTGCTCAGTGCTGGCTTCAGCTTGCTCTGCCAGCATCCTGGTCATCATTTTCTTGAACATAACATACATTTGAGGATCAATGTCATCCTCAACCTGCTGTCCTTGATTTTTAGCTAATCGGGGGGAGTCCATCTCTTCTTCCGAAGCGGCTGAGTATGTGACACCTTCAACTGATAGGGTTTTCTTTCCGGACCTTGTATGAACCATCGAGTATCACGAGTGTTCTTTTTGAATGTTGTTGATGCTCTCTGCAAGGTAAGATTGATGGTTAGGTTCTTGAAGGAAATTTGGTTTGGAGGAAAATATTTATTGAGAATTTTGGTAGACAATTGAAAGAGTATCCCATTACTAGGGATTGAGTCGTCGCTGAAATTACGACAATTGCGTTGCTATTCTTTGCAAAATAAACAACTGTAAGTATGCCTTGTTACCTAGGTGAGGTCGTCAAACCAAGGTAAAATGTAGAATAAAGGAATTTTATTGAGGGGAAAAACATGATTTTATCAATAATACACTTGACAGAGGGGAGGGGGACAAACAATTTTCCACCACTCCGGATAATCAGAAGATACACGAGGACCAGGAAAAATAGTAAGACTGACAAAGGAATCCCAGCCATGTCTGGTAGAATGGTATGCTCCGGACCACTAATCTGATGTGAGATCAAATTCTGGCAGAACCCCTGATAGTGGACGAATCTCTACGCGCTTCTGCCTCTGAGAGAACTGCCTGACACACTGCTCTGGATAGTAGTATGCGCAAAAGAATGGACCAAGTAGCCTGAATCGCTTGCCATAAGCGTAAGTGTATCTGGGAGGTGATTCCTGACGATCGAAGTAGTCCCATACGACTTCTTCCTCCTGAAGGTTGTCGATCAAGAACCGGTATCGCGCAACTGGAAGAAGCTTCTCTCCATTGTATCTGAAGGAACTGGCTCGGGCTGGCACATGCCGGAGGAACCAGGATTGCAATGCATAAGTGCACCCTTCGACTAGAATCGATTCTCCGAGTGCGAAACGAGTCAACCCTCAGTATAAAAAAGCAAGTGCAGCCATGGATATTGAGAGGTGGCTGGTCTGTCGACTTCCCCATCACCTTAGAAGCTGAACTATTCTGTTATCCATGTAATTCCGTCCATCGGGAAAGAAAGCTAATCCCACCGTGCACAGAACCATCGCGTGCTGAATTCTCTCTCGAGCTGTTCTGGACAACGAGCTGACTTCCATGAATATCCCATACTGTCTGTAGATTTTGAGCAGGTCCACATATTCGTTTCCATCTTCTTCAATTAAAGGCCAAGATTTGCGTCCCGTCATGCGAGCTAAGGCATCTTTAGGGTCTAGACCCTTGACATTAATCAAAAATTGTTTCTCCAATGGATCTCCAGGCTGACCGGCTGGCTCGGGCAATCCCATAATCTCTGAAAATTCATCTATCAGTACTGTCATCTTGCCCCACGGGAACCAGAAGGTAGAAGTGCTCGGATTCCACCGTTTTGCTAGTGCATGGATCAAGTTGCCGTTGACTGTCTGCTTTCCCACTGCGGACGCCAACTCTAACCTACAATCGTCCAAGTGGTCCGGAAACATACGAGAGAAATTCTTGAACCATAAATAGTACCACCGGGGAAAGAAGGATCCGGTGCTGAGGACTCGATGTTCAAGAAGACTTTGTCGCACCTCATAGAAGATGTGACCCTCAGGGAAAACTGAATCAAGCTGACTGGATGCCATCAGACTGGAAGACATAGAAAATTGGAATAAGACTTGGGAAAATACAAGAATTTTGAAAGAGAATTGCAGGCAGGATAAAATGAAGCAGAAAATTCGAGATCCAGAAGAAAGGAAAGATGGGAAATCACCTGGAGTTTTGAAGAAAATAGAGGAATTTCATGAAAATCGTCCAGGGTTTTAATATTTCATAAAATGGAGTATTTGAAAATCGTCCAGGATTTAAAACATGGACAGTACATGGAAATGGATTGGGGAATTTTGAAAATCGTCCAGTATTTTAGAAAATTGGGAAAATATGGAAAATATCAAAGAAATGACTATAACACATTCAATTACAACGAGTATGCACATACAGCATTCCCTAAAAGCTGACTCTAGATGCACAAATTTTGAAATAGCTGTAGGACCTTAATCCTAACTCTAAGGTTCAGATCATCTGTGTCCAATCCAGTTATGCCTATATACTCAAGCCAAGGCTCGATGTACGTGGCATAAAATCAATTTCTCCGGTTCTAGGTTCAAGTTTTCCAACATCCTTGAGCACCTGCCGATATACGTTAGACTATGGCCCTTGGTACGTGGCAGGGGGGTTTTCACCCAAATAAGTGGCCCAGTTGTGAGGCTCTGTCCCGAACTATGGTTCTGGAAGAGAGCCCAGCAACGTGAAGACCGAGACAATATAGGTAGGGTGATTTTTGAAATATGAGCACATGCAAGAAAACAGAAGGCTCTAAGTCCTAAAGAGATAGAATTTTGAAATATTTGAAGAAGCAAACATTGTTTTCATACAATTCCTAAATTGAGGAGTGTTGTATTAGACCTAAGTCTATATGAGCATGAATAATTCTCCTCAATATGGTCCTACCAAACCATACCTAGTCTATATGCATTCCATGTCAGCTGGGTTCAAGTCTAGGCTCCTAGGTTCACATGATATCATAAAGCAAAGCTGACATTCCATGGAAATCGATTTTGACAATTTGAACTAAGTAGAGCATTAGATTGATCAGGCGAAGACAAGTCCCATCACGGTCGCCAAACCTGTTATCATCGCAAAATTTTACTTTTGCAAATCAAACTGACCTTTGAAAAAGATTTTGAAAATAACTCGCCTCCGTTTTAAAAATGCGGGAAAATTCCGTAGAATGGGACTCGCCTGTCGGTACGAGGTTCAACCGTTCCTGCCACCTTTAACAGGGGTAATTGAACCAAGGATCAATCTTATGCTCTACTCTATTCAACTTGTCTAAATCATATTCTAATTTCTAAATGCACATAGAATCAGGCATGTGCTATGAATTTTCAGAAAATGCACATTTGAAAACATGATGTTTGCTTTGAATGATTGAAATATTTAGAAAAGTAAATCTTGGAAATGATATCACATGAAAAATCGTGAATTGGGATTTGAAATGTACTTCTGAGAGAAGTAAAAATCGATTTTGAGGAATCCTTGACATTTGGTGCAAATCGATTCTGAGAAACTTGGTTTCTCTGAATTCAAACTTTGAAATTGAAATTCTAACTTAGAAAATTTGAATTTGGAACTTGGGAAATACTTGAAATATCATTGGCAAATCCATATTTTGAGAAAATCGATTTTTGAATAAGACTTAGGAGATTTTGAGGAATTCAATTTCCTTGACTTAGAATTTGAATTGGAATTGGAAAATGCATGAAATGAATGAATATGAATTTGAGGATTTGAGAAATACTTTTTGTATTTTTGAGAAATGCAGTGCATTTTGAAGTTAGCCTAAGAGTGTAGGCTGAATGTGGCTAATGTGAAGATCATAAATCTGGGTATCATTCGTATTCTGACTATGGCCATAAATACAAATTCCACCAAGTTTATAAACTTCATAAAAGCTAGTGCATGTGCCATTCGTGTAGACCATGGTGAGTTTGAATATGCATGAATCATCATCCATCACACATTGACATTATAAAAAAATAAACTATATGCAATGCAACCTAAGCTAAGCAGGAAATGTAAATTCTTATTCCAAAGTTTAATTACAAATTACATCACTATTGAAATTTAAATACATGAAAAATAAAGTCTTCAATGTACCTGCAAAACTAGAAAACTTGTTAGTGAATATATGTTGGCTTTTCTAGGTTTATCCAGTAATATCTAGAAATTACTGGATTTTGCTAGATATAAGCATTTTCCTTGATTCCCTTAAATAAAAATGATAAAGATATGAAATCAAATTGAACAAATAATGAATATAAGATATGGAATTTCGAAATTGGGGTCCAAATGACCAAAATACCCCTAATAACAAGACTATGGCCTTGAAATTAGGATTTTTAGAAAGATATTTTGATAAAATGCAAGTTTTGAAATTTGAATGGAATAAACTAAGTTAAATATGATGTGACATGCTTAAATATGTGAAAATTAGGGTTAGGGATTTCAAAATTGAGGTCAAATGACCAAATTGCCCCCGATAGCAAGACTATGGCCTTGAAATCAGGGTTTTCTTAAATAGATTTTGGTAAAAATTTGGGTTTTATGACCTAAATGAAATCAAATAACTACAAAATTAAACTTAAAGTATCCTAAGATGCTTATGAACATAATAAAACCCTAAAATTATATGCTTATGAACGAAAATCCAATAATATCACAAAAAATATGATTTTAACAGTGTTTTTGGATCTTTCAGGTATCCTGTTTTGCAATTTTATTAATTCAGACATCAAATGGATTCCAAAATTCATAAAATTCGGTACCTGCACCTGTTATAACCCTAATGTCGAATTGTAATTATAAAAATAATTTTTTGACATTAAATTAATCCGAAAATTGCATTAAACCCTAAAAATATGCTATTTTTGACCTAATTCACCAACCAATTTCAATCCAAGATCCAAACCAGGGATCAAATCTCCATGAAAATCCATGAAATTTTACAGAGACTAACTAAAAAGAAAAACAGAGATTTCCCAATTTACAGATCAGAAAAAGCATCTCTGGTTAGGGAGAAACCCTTCCTGCAATCTGAGCTAAAATATATCACTTTAAACAGGGATTAAAACAGCTGTTTCAGATTGAAAATACAAAAATAAATAGCAAACCTAAACAAAAATCTTTTAAATTTTAACAGTAAACAGTAGACAGAAAAATAGAAATACTCACCTTTTATAGATCATGAATCAGATCTGTGGTTTGGGATTTATGACTAACACAAGTCTGATTAGGGTTTTGGAAAACCCTAATGAGTTTTAAATTTAAAAACAGATTCTCTGAAAGGGGAAAAATATTAAACAGTGATCAAAAAATCCAAAAATTTCACAGAAGACATATCTACTCAATGTGAATCCATATCACTTTACAGATCTAAAATCGAATATAAGATGAGAGAAATATCATAACAGCAAGTTACCTTCTTGATTTTAACCACGATTTTAAAGCTTTAAAAATCCGATTTGATGTCTGATTTTTTTGACATGGTTTCCGAGATCCAAAACCTCTGATTTTTCTACAGTAACTCAATAACTCATGCATTCATCACATATAAAAAAATAAGAAATAAACAATGAGTCCTTCAATCCGAAAAAATATTATCTTTACTGTTCTAAACCTAAAACACATAGAAATTTAAGAAACTTGAAAAACCATGCATTAACTAATGTAAATCAATAAAATAAACCATAAAACTGTAAATAAAAATTATTTCTATGCTATATAACGTAAAACAAACATGAATAAACATAAAAAATAAAATAAAATCAGGGAATCAATGGCTGGAATTCAATATTACCTTTAAAACATAGATTTAACCCATTAAAAGGGTAAATCATGTATTTTATTGGTTAATAATGTAAAGAATCATGATTAAATCACTTTTAATGGATTAAAATCCCTGTAAATCACATAAAACAGGGTTAGATCACCTTATTGGATCGTTCTTGCTGATTCTTGATGGTTCTTGAGGTTAAATCATGATTGATCTTCCATGAGGAGGGGTATCCAAGCCTAGATCTAGGTTTAGAACATTAAAATCATTAAATAAAATATGAAAAAGCAAAGGAATTCATACCTTGGAGTTGCAGCAATGGAGGAAGGGCTGGAGAGGAGAGAGAAGCTCCAAGAACTGAAGGTAAGTGAATAGTAAAAATCGTCCCCCCCTATGCTCCCTTTTGTAATAAAAAAAATAGGTTTAGTCTTGGATTTTCAAATTACTTTTTTGCCCTTTTTAAAACCTATCCAAAGTCATTAGGGGGGGGGCGATTTTTTTAGAGACTCCTAATCCTAATTAACACCTAATGACACTCCTAATTAACCCTAGAGACTCCAAATGTGGTGCCACTTGGCACTTTCCACATTTGATTTTTAAAATCTTAGCTAAAACCTTTAAAAACACCCCGAGTGGGCCCTACTTGAGTTTTTCAAAAAGCGATTTTAAAACTTGAAATTGAAGGAGTTTTCAAAAGGATTTTCAAAGACAAACTTCAAAGTTATAATTTTTTGAAATGGCATAGGGTCCTAACTAGGTTAGAACTCCTCTGGATATGGTGCCAACTGTGTGGGCCCACATCGAATTTTGAAATAAACACTGAAAATGGCTTTGAAAAGGGGTTAAAATCGACATTTGAAATTTAAGATCTTTGAAAATAGGGTCTCAAGCGAACTGGAACTCCGAGTTAGAGTCCTGAACTCTTAGGACTCTGAGATCTTAGATTTTAAAAGCCAAATGAAAGAATTTTCGAAAGATTGTATCAAGAAATGATGAAATAAGTCAGAAAACACAGTCAGGGTTAGACTCCTAACTCGACCGAACTCTAAAATAGAGTTTTGAACTAACTAGACTCTGTAAAATGACCTAAATTTTGAAAATAATTGAAAAAGACTGAAAATGGAAGTAAAACAGACTCCTGACTGGATTAGGACTCTTGGACAGAGTCCTGATCGGACTGAAACTTTCAAAACTTTGAGAAATTTGATGAATAGAGGAATTCAGAAGCGACACCACCTCAATGGGTCTCATCTGTGAATTGAAATCGATTAAAATTTGAATTTGAAATGAACCCAGATTGTTTTCTTCAGAAAATATTTCGAAATATAAAGTCCTGGGGTTGGAAAATGACAGAGTATTGAATAAAAACCCAGGTTTTAAAATTGATTTTGAAATAAAAGCTTTAAAATTCAAATCTGGATTGAATGTTTTGAAATAGGAGTGCTATATCTCGAAAATGAGATGCAATGACATGCAATGCTATGCAATGCGATGGAATGATATGCAGAATACATGCAATGATATGCAATGATCTGTAATGACCTATGAAATGGACAAACACTGGATGAGGGTGAAAATTTGGGGTGTTTACACATTCTAAATTTCCAACTTCAAAATCTAAATTCAATTTTGTCCCAAGTATTCATTTCCTTTCCTAAATTCAAATTCAAATTCAAAGTCCATTTCTGACTTTGAAACTTCATTTCCTTTCATTTTAAAGCTTCAAGTCATTCTTTCTCATTTATTCTTCCAACTCTGATTTACCTCAAAAAACTTAGAACTTCTCTGATCTATCTCAAAATTCTAAATTAGATCCAATCATTTCTTCACTCCTTTTACCAAGTTCATCTTAGAATACTTGGAAATTTCCAAAACATTCTTTTCAAAAGAGCATACATCTTAGCATTGCACAAGCATGATTCTTTGTGCATTTAGAGTTAGAATAAATTCTTAGATTATATTTAGGCAAAGCAAAAGGCATAGATTCGATCCTTGATTCGATTACCCCTGGTAAAGGCGCCAGGAACGGTCGAACCTCGTACCGACGAGCGGATCCCGTCTCTCCATTTTCCCGCAAAATTTTCAAAAACGGAGGTGAGTAATTTTCTAAATATTTTCAAATAAAGGTCAAGTGAAAACCCGCAAAAGAGTTCCTCTTCTCTTTCTTTATCTTCTTTTGTCTTCTCTCTTTCTTTTCTTTCTTTTATTTTTCTCCCTTCAAAAAGGAGGAAAATAGAGGTTAGAAAAGGAAGAGAGAGAAACCACAAGAGAGGAAAAATTTTGCGATGATCACAGGTGGCAGCATCATGGAATGGATGATTGCACTTGGGAGCCCGAATCGGATATGCGGGATAAATATCCTAAACTCTTCACTTTGTACTCTTAACTGAATTTCGCGGACGAAATTCCTTTAAGGGGGTAATGATGTAAGACCCACAATTTTTCAGAAAATATCTGAATAAATTCATGAGGCATTTACCGGTAAAAATAACATTTTTCCTCAGAATGCGAAACGAATCAATTCCTGCGAGCCAGTTATACTTAGGATATTCGTCGAATCGCGAATATATGCTCAAACACTCTGGAAGCCATAACTTCCTATCTGAACAAAATCAAAGGATTCCTGCGAGTCAACTTTCTTAGTTGTATCAATACGGAGATAATAGCCTACTCAGAATTTTTCAGAAAAAAATCACCGAAAACCCGAAATTTTTGCGGGACCCATGGAAATGTTGGTGGGACCCATAAAAATATTTCTAGAATATTCTAGATTATACCAGAGCCTTCCAGCACCTTCCAGGACCTTCCAGCTCCTTCCAGCACCTTCCATGGAAGGAATTTCTGAAAAGCCAAGGGGTAAAGGGGTAAAAGTGAAACTTGGGCCCAAGTTTCACTTCTTATAAATAGAGGAGCCCCCCTCTCTCTAAAAATCGCCAACCCCTTTCTCTCTCCTCCTTTTTCCAAACCTCTCCTACTTCGCCTAGCCCACTTGAGCCCACCTGACCTGGTCTGAGCCTGCCTGACTTAGCTTGAGCCTGCCTGACCTGGTCTGAGCCTGCCTGACTTAGCCTGAGCCTGCCTAACTTAGCTTGAGCCTGCCTGATCTGGTCTTAGCCTGCCTGACCTGGTCCTAACCCACCTGACCTAGGTCTGAACCTACCTGACCTAAGTCTGAACCCAGTTGACTTGACTTGAACCTAGTTTGGTTCAAAGTCAAAGTACAAGTCCTTTTTCGTCCGAAGTCCAGAGTTGATCCTTTTTCGAAGTCGAGCCTCGTTCGAAGCGTTTGAAGCAATCAGAGTCGTTTCTTCCTCAAATTGAAGTAAGTTCGCTTCATTAATCCATCTCTCTCAAGTATTTGATTGTTTGTATATAGCATATAATTTCTGAAGTAGTATTTTGCTTTAGTTCTTGGTTGAGCCCTCTAGGACGCTTTGGTGTTCACACGCTCGCCTCGTAACTATTGTCAGATATATATGTTCGAATGCGCAGTATATGCGTTCTTCAAAAATAGTATCTCGCCCTAGTTCTTGGTTGAGCCCTCTAGGATACTTCGGTGCTCACTCGCTCGCCTCGTAACTATCGTTGGATACAAATCTAGGGGTATATCTGCTGATTTTGCCGACACTTCCTATATCGCACAAACTATGTAATTTACCTTTGCCGTCGCGTCGTATGATGCCAAGGCTCCCTGCTTTCTGCAATTTCTGATTAATGCATTTACTTACGCTGTCGCGTTGAATGACGCCAAGGCTCCTGTTTTGTTATATATGTAGAATATTTCGTTCAGTTACACACCCTGAACAATAGTATATGCATTTCCTTTATGCCGCCGCTGTATAAAGCACAGGCTTCTGCTTATACTATATATATGGCGCGTAAATGAGCATTCAAATGGAGATCAAACTCCAAATCGCCAATGTGATTCCCTTACCGCTCCTCGTTCAAGATTCTGCTTGACGAATGAAGCCCCTATTGGAAAGGCTTCGGTTTTTGGCAAAATGCTCTTTACGTAAAGACTAAGTCAATTACGTATGACCTGGCTATGACCCAGGGTTCTTGCAACCTTGATGGATGCAAAGTACGCACAACGGTGCACATCCATTTCCCGAGTTAAGCGTAGCGATTTCCCGCCAAAGAGGGGAGATGCCGCTGAAATGGATAAAAGAAACACACGCTTTCTCCGTAAAAGAGAGGAAGTGCTGCTGAAAATTCTGAAGAAGCTAAGAATAGCTCATAAAGAACATAGCAGGATACTCTGACATATAGCAGAGTGCTAACCAGTTCTTGGAATGCCTTCTAACGTAGAAGGGTTCGTCGCACCGCTGCCGATAGAGCAGGGGAGGTGCTGACGAAATGGTTGGCAGAAGAGCTGTCGGAACCCATGGAACGACATAATGATGTCCGTTGATGGAACAATGTCAGATCGGCTCGTATCCCTATGCCTGCAAGGGCACCTTGCTCGTAAGGACCGCTGAGCCAGAGTAGAGGTTGCGCCTTGACTAGGTTTGGACTCGTTGCGTAAAAATACGCCGAGTAGCCGATCTATTTAGATCGAGTCATATGCATGCTCATTGAGAACGGTTACGCAACCAGACTCGTAAGGGCCGAAGAGCCAGAGTGTGTTGTTTCCACCCAAAGAGGTGTGATGCTCGTTGTGGCCGAAGTGCCAAGAGCGGTGTTCTGCATGCATATGAATAAGACTTAAGGTCGCATATACCCCGCGGTTGAAAATCGTGTTAGGGGTACCCCCTCAGTAATGACTGTGTTGGGGCGGACTGAATGGGGTCGGGTACATACTCCTGTAGTGCTAAGGCACGGGCTGCCTAAATGGCATGCAAACTCTATCCAAGTAATTGTAAGACTGTAAGACCCCTTCAGGAATTATGCTCACTGTGGAATGACAATGATGGTACAGCCTTGAGTGACACGTATTTTACTTTGGACCTGATAGAGTCCACGATGGCCTCAGTCACTCATGGGTTTTGGGGTCATGGTTATCCTTAAGATCTAAGGATTGAACCCAACTACTGCAAGTAGAGGATGCATCCGAATATGGGCCTAGTAGGGTTCTCCCAGTTGAAACACACTGCCCTACTATGGATAGGGTCAACAGGCCTCTGGAGTATCTAAAATACATAGAATAATCAACCCCCAGAACGTCGCGTTGATGCCCGAACAATGCTTCGCCCGCGTACCAAGGGTGGAAGAGGTTAAATATTGAAACAATGCATTAGCTTAGGTTCAGCGATGCTTGAATGTATGCGTGGATGGCCGTTGTTGAGTCAGTTCTGCATAACCTTTGTGAATGTGTCATGTTCGGTATTCTACTCGACCGACTAGGCAAAGACCCGTGTTGTATCCACACGACTAAGCGAAGCTCGATGAGCTGTCCCTAGATGCGTGGGATACGGATGTGCCAAGTATGAAGACTTGAGCTAGACATCTCTTTGAGACCCGGAAGAGGTCATGGCTAAGTCATGAAGACTTAAGATGTTATAGAAATCACAACCCTGAAAAGGGTTGCTCTAAGTCATGAAGACTTGAGCGGATGTTCAACTCATAGCCCTGTGGAGGCTCTAGCGATATACGCTAAATCTTGGAGGCTTGAGCGTTGCTATTATGAACTGCGACCCTGAGTGGTCATTATTTGTACTTGAGTTGAATGGATGTATGACTGCTTGCTTACCAGACCATCAGTGGTTCTGACCGTGTTTCATGGGGATTTCAGATGTTGTACCTGCGTGGCGATATGCGGAGCAAGGCGGCATCGAGTTCAAGGGTTTCTCTAGACAGAGTGGTACTGCTTCCTTTTATTGAACCCATGTTGCTTATTCAAGCAGTGATGTTGTAATAACCATGTGGTTTACGATAAAATGGAACGCTTTGGTGGTCAATGAGTGACTTGGCCACATACCTGCAACGTGCTCGGAGTTTTCTAAAACCGACGACTCATTATCGTCTGATTCCGTTGCTAAAAGCTTTTCTAAGTTCCGCTGCAAAGAAAAAAAAAAGAAATTCATGAAAATTTTAACTTAGCTTTGTTTTGGAAATCCGGGGCGTTACAAAAGTGGTCACATAGTGACCCACACCCAAGGCTAGGCCGCAACCCCAATCCCATTGTGCTGGGACTGGGTTTAGCCGAAACCCAAAAGAAAGAATGCACATGAAAAGAAACGAGAAAGAGGAAATGCAAGGGGGCTGTCGGGTTGGGTGTAAGCTGGACGAGCCCAGCTCGGTCCAGCACACCTCTATGATGACGGTGTCATGAAATAAATCAGCAAACAAAGGAAAACAATGGCATAGCAGCATTATCATGGAAAATGAACAACTAATCATGTGTAGGAAAAGCAAATGAACAAGACCAAAAATGTCAATGTAGGAATCAAAAAAAGAAATCTATTTCAAGAACATGCAATACAAAAGGTTATGAAACAATGAGGATTCAATAATCAAAACTGCATTTTTTCTTTTTTTACTAATCCGCCACATGGGCTTGCATGCATTGATGCAAGACGCCAATGGCTTCATGTAGATCTGTAAGTCGACAAGGAAGGTGAGTCTTCACCTTAGATAGCTGGAGATGAGGTAGGTGCTGCAGCTATACACACCAAGCTTGGAGCTCCCACCGATGGAGGATGAAGGCAAGTGAGAGGGAAAGAGAGGGAGTTAGGGAGAGAGAGAGAATGAGAGAAAGTGAAGAGGAGGAATCGCCCAAAGCAAAAAGGGGAACCCGTTTTTTTGTAATGGTTTTATAGGTATTGGAAAAAAAAGTTGAACGACTGGGATTTGATCCCTCTAAGATGGAGGGTTGGGAAGCTCCACGCCCCCCAACAACCAATGCATGTTGGTCTTTCAAAAAACATTTTACAGAATTTCAAAAACGCCATTCATTAAAAGCCTTAAAAGTTTGGGATTTTACAAGGGGGCGCCCTTGGCTGCCACCCAACGTGCCCAATGGGTTTTAACGATTTGAAATCTTTTGAAAACATTACAATTTTGCCATGGGGCGCCAGCCCCATAACCCTCTTTTGGAAAAGACGCCCCTCATGATGGATCCTAGGCTTCATCATGAGGGTGTTGGAATGATACATGGCCAATGAAGGCCTAAGCTTAAAATCCATGCAAGATCTTTTGGAAATTGCCATCCAGCTGGTCAAGCATTGACCAACTGGTCAACCATGGCCATTGACATCTACTAGAGGGGTCGTCCATGGGTTTTGGATCCACTAGGTACTCCGGATCCGAAAACCAAAACCCGCATAATATGTATATCATAAGAAAACGCTTATTTAATGAATTAAAATAATAATTTAACCCCAACAAATTATTTTATTCTCTTTATAACCTTAATTAACGTAGAATGGTTGATTCCTCTTGAGGAAATCACCTCTCGTTCGTTGAAATTAAGCGTTCTAAGATTCGGGCCCAAAATTAGGTCAAAACTCATAATTCACATGCACTAACGAGGTTCTTTCGTCGTTCGGATCTCAAATTCGAGGTGTATCACTACAACCCTATTCCAAACTTACTCAAAAAATTTCAGAGGTTGATTCAGTCTGGATTTCCCGAAATCGTTCTATTTACATAAAAACAAGCGATTTAACTCAGTTCTCAAAGTAAGCAAATCTTCAGAAATTGCCAAAACATAAAAAGTCATTGATTTCCATATAATTACACAATATACATGAAAATGAAAACCATGGATCTTACACTAAGTTTGTCGAGGCTTCTCTAAGCAAAACTTGGCAATATGCCCAGGTTGTCCACACTTGAAACACTTGCTATTGAAACGAGGACAAACTCCAAAAGCGTGATCTACATTGCATTGCCGACACTTCCGCGGAACTTTCAGTTGCTGAGGTTGCTTTCGCTGGCGATTCGATCGCTGAGGTCGTCTCCGCTGGACATTCTGCTGCACTTTCTGACGCTTCCACCCTCTAGTAGGTGGCGAGGACTCCACCACACTAGGTTTCTTCTCCGCTATAATCGCGAAAACTTGAGCCTGATGCTCGGGTTGATCTTCATCCAACAAAGTAGCTACCTCAATAGCTTCTTCGAGCGATTTAGGCCCGTTAGTGAACACCTTAGTTCTCAAAGTAGGCCTCAAACCACGAGCGAACTTCATTGCTCGATCATTCTCCGCAACGTAAACGTTTAAACAATATCGTTCCAAACAACGAAATCTTGTAGTATAATCGGATAAGGTCATCGCTCCTTGCTGCAAGTCCAGAAATTCTTGCATCTTCCTACTACGCTCGTGCTTCGGAAAATAAGCAGTGTTAAAAACTTCCACGAATTCATCGCACGTAACAGTCGCGTCCCTGAATCTGACCGAAGAGATAGTGTCCCACCACTTCTCTGCATGGTCCTTCAAACGATAAGTGCCAAAATCCACTTTCTTCTCTTCTGGGACATCGAGAACACTGAAAATACATTCCATCTCACGTAACCACGACTCAGCAGCTTCAGGGTCTGTCTTACCCATAAAAGCAAAAGGATCTAACTCCATGAATCGCTTATACGTAACCACACTGCTGTTTTGCACACTCTGGGCTACATGCTGAAGATTCTCGCCCATCTGATGCATTAGAACCGCTTGCTGATGCACAACCTTTGCAAGGTTGTTCACAGTGCCCATAACAACATTGCATCTAGTCTTCCAAGTCATCTATCACAACAGAAAGGCAAAGTAAGTCAAAAGGTAGGTCTAAAAAACCTAATTTGCGAACCGACGATCGCAGCAATCAAACGATCATGAGCATAAAACACACACATAATTCAGACAAAAGCCACATCACAGCTCAATCGTGCACACAACATGACGAAAGCACGTTCTACGAACGAACTCAAGCGACACCATTCTAACGAAACTAGGAGAGTCATCTTCACATGACATCATCAATCATAACATCGTTAATCGTAACTTTGCTAAGCACACCATCGTTAGGGAATCACCACACTAGCGGCATCATTAGGAAACCACCATCCTAACGGCATCGTCAGCGAATCACCACGCTAATGGCATCGTCAGAGAACTGCCATGCTGACGGCCTTGCTAAGGAAATCACTATTCCCACAACCTCATTAGGAAATCACCATCCTAATGGCATCGTCAGCGAATCACTACGCTAACGACATCGTTGAAGTGTCATCACTCTAACGGTATCACTGGAGAATCACCACTCTAATGACCTTCATTAGAGAATCACCACCCTAATGGCATCGTCAGTGAATCACCACGCTAATGGCATCGCTAAAGTGTCATCACTCCAACGGTATCACTGGAGAATCACCACTCCAATGACCTTCATTAGAGAATCACCACTCTAATGGCATCGTCAGCGAATCACCACGCTAATGGCATTGCTGAAGTGTCATCACTACAACGGTATCACTGGAGAATCACCACTCTAATGACCTTCATTAGAGAATCATCACTCTAATGGAATCGTTAGTGAATCACCACGCTAACGACATCGCTGGAGAGCTACTCCATCTAGCGGCACAGTTGGCACCCTCAGGAATCACCTCCTGAGCCAACACACCACAATCCTCCAGACAGTGGTGGGGCGAACAAAAATTCCTGCAATGCTCTCTCATGAGCGGCAATGCCCTGGAAATCGTTGTCGAGCCATCCCCAGAACACAACCCTCTCAGGAGTCAAATGCCATCAACGGCAACCCGCGCAACATGCAAAGCACAAAACAACAGATATGTTCTCATCACCAAGAACGACTGGGGAAAATGACAGTGTCAAGTATCCGCCTACGGGATAAGCAAAGGCTCACTGGTACAGACAAAGCTTCCACTTTTCTGTCTGAAAAGGTTAGCATCAACGAGATACCCTTCATCAAGGATAGGGTTACAAACAATTCCAACAACGTTGGAAAAGAGGGAAAACTTCCACTCCGTGCCTAACACAACGTGGAATGAGAAGGTTCCCGTCGAAGCCATCTCGTCTACAACACGATAAGGCTAAAGCTCGATAATTGCTACGATATATCAATTGTTTCCACTAACACAACGTTGAACAAGAAGGGTGAACTACGCAAGTAGTCCCCTAAGTCTCAGTCAAAAACTCCAACTCTCACTGGAGTCGACTCGAAACAGCTTGGGAACTAGGTCCCTAAGCACAAACGAATCCTTAGGTTCCGACATTCGATGTCTTAAGCCCGATATATGAGGCTTAAAACATGAAACGGTGTATCACATCGAACGACACCCGAGAAACACACAATTCACCAAATCAAGCAGAACAACCCACGAAACAACAAAAACTGGATTAGAAATACTTACAGTGCGATGGCTGATGCGTGCAAAGACTTGAACCACACTTCTTAACTCCTTTAATACACTGCTCTGATACCAAAAACTGTAGCGCCCCAAACCCAGATTTCCCACCTTGAAAATCCCTTAAAAAAAATCTTTTGGATTGTTGGGTAAACCTTATTATTATTTTTTTTATTTTTTATTTTTTAAATCAGATACGCAAGTGCGGAAGAAGCCGAAAGGGAAGAAACAAGCAGCAAACCCTGGGCGGCCACTACAGGTGTGAAACAACATTTATTTGAAACAACTTTTATTGAAATCATTTACATCTTTACAAACTGTACAAATCATTCCCTTAAACAAAACCAAACTGCCAAGATCCAACAGGCGAGGTTCAGAAGTGTGGGTTGAGAGTCCGCTGCAGCACACCGAGCTCCATCGCACGCCTAAGTAAACCTGTATCCCCATAAAATGGGGTCAATACTCTTTCGAGCTGGTGAGACAAACCAACATGATATGCCAAAAGTGTGGAAATCAAAAGCAAGCTATACAAGGTAAACATAGCATGATAACTTACAGTATTTGAGCAATTGCAGCATGAACAAGTATAGAACAGTGATAACTACACATGGAGCAATATCGACAATTTTTAGGGATAACATGGCATGCATCAAGGAACATAATTAAGCAATGGACCAACGTTTATGACAAGTTATGCATCACAGAACATAAAGTACTAATGTAACAATACGAAATCTGTAACTAGCATAAATCAGTGTAAGTAGTCAAAGCATGAGTGACTAACTACGACTATTCATGTCACAACTCATATCGAATAGTGAGGTATGCATCACAAAACATAAAGTACTAATGTAACAATACGAAGATCTGTAACTAGCATAAATCAGTGTAAGTAGTCAAAGCATGAGTGACTAACTACGACTATTCATGTCACAACTCATATCGAATAGTGAGGTATGCATCACAGAACATAAAGTACTAATGTAACAATATGAAGATCTGTAACTAGCATAAATCAGTGTAAGTAGTCAAAGCATGAGTGACTAACTACGACTATTCATGTCACAACTCATATTGAATAGTGAGGTATGCATCACAGGACATAAAGTACGATTGAATAAATATGTGCATCATGTCATAGACGAATGAACTATCCTATGATAATTCCAACTCTGTATGCTATGATGGGACAGTTAGAAGCATTTGCCATGTAAAGCATAACTCACAAGCAGTGCCAAGGTTCATAACCCGCACATTGCAACCATAAGCGAACTTATCTCGCTAACAACTCGTCAAGGAGTTTCGAGGTTGCGCAAGTCATGCACGACTGCAATATCCATAGGCTAAATCGCATGTGTCTTGCACGACTGCAATATCCATAGTGCACCCCAAGGCATAACAAGCACGATTGTGCCCACGATCCTTAGGTGACAAACATCCAAGATTCACTAACATGAGTTAGCGATCACACTTATCATCCAAATGCTACTGTGCTATGCGTGTGTGTCCGAGTGCATGACACCCCACTACCATCGGAAACCACACCACAACCAAGGGTCAACACTTGTAAATATACAAGTTGTTTTGATTCGTGCAAGACGAAAGAAAAGCCATAGTTATTTAAAAGCATTGAAGAAGGTAATACTTGTACGCATTTCGCGCTTCATAACGAAACAAGCGTAAGTGCGAGAAGGCTAAGTCCACATGATCATATCGATGACATTAACAATTAGTAGCGCACATAAGACTATATATGATTATAAATTGCTTTGGCAACCAAGCTCTCTTGCCTGAAACGTAACGCGTCAAAACCATAGTGTTATTGCGGCATGGGCCCCATGCCGCGAAGACACACATGCAGCCGCATGGGCTGCAGTCCGAGTGCTAACGAGACAAGGAACGAGGCGAAACAGAAGGGAGCTGGGCTACAGCTATCCGGGCTAAGCTGGTGCTCGGATCAGCCGCAGTAGTGCCGTGGGGCACCAAACAAGGTCGTGCAGGCCCGGTTGCAGCCAACCGGAGAACCCCAGGCCTAGACCGACTGGTCCAGACCTCACGGGTGGTTCAGCCATCGTAGCCCAAACACCCGGGGTGCGGGCCTGCAGCCTGCACCAGATGGCTGAACCACCTGCTACAACTTAGTTGCAGCAGGCCCACCATGGGACAGTCCAGGTCTGGACTGGACTCAGCTCACCAAGATCATAAGATCGGTCCAGATCTGGACTGATTGGTCTAGACCAAAAAGGAGGCGCACTCAGGTCTGAGCGTGGTCTGGACCGATTGGTCCAGACCCAGCTGGCTACAGCCAGCACCCGAAAGGGGTGGGGGTGTAGGCCGACCACCTGCACCCAGCTGCAGCTGCAATGCTGCAACCAAGGCTAAAACGAAACTAAAAAGGCAAAAGGGCTAAGTGCCCAAACTATCAAACTGGGTTCGGCTAGGCCTATGATAGGTCTAGACCAAGTTTGGTCCAGACCATGTCAGGCCGAACAGGGTAAACGAACCCCATAGCCCCAACATGGGCTCGACTCAAGGGCACCACCAACAAACGAGAAGGGAAAAAAAAGGGGGTGCCCAGACTGACCCTTTGCGGTCGGCCTGGGGGTCACCAGAAGGCAAAGGTGTGTCCAGAAATTTCTAGATGCCCAAACAGGAACCAAGGGGTGGAAGGAACGAGTGGGGCTCAGCCTGACCTACCCCGGGTTGACCCAGCTGCAAACGATTTGGGTCACACATGCTGGAACATCCAGCTAATCGAAACAAAACAAAGGGGCATGGCGTCAATCTGAAATGAATTACTGAAAATGGGAAAAATGTTGTGCATGCGAAGAGGAAAAACCAAGGTTTGTGAATGGCATGCTCAACTTAAAATCTTGTTGGTAATGCATGCAAGGTTGCCAAAAATAAACGACAATGTGGCGCCAAGTCGAAAACCAGATTTTAGTTCGAGCAAACACACTCGTTAAATCCCCAAAACTGAAAAAGGAATAAAACATGGGATAGTAGCACATAAAACCCACAAGAACCATGTAGGGCTTAATCAATCGAAACCACATGGGGTAGGTAGAAAGTGTCTCACCTTCGCAGCTTTGAATCAACTAAGGAGATGAAGGAGGAGGTGCTCACGGCTGAATCTACACCACACTCACACTCACACACACGTTGGAGAAGAAGAAAAGGGGGAGAAGAGCAAGGGAGGAGAGAGAGACTCCTCTAAGAAAAATCGCCAAAGAGAGGGCTCTCTTCTCTCTCTTCAAGGGTTAAGTAGGTAGGGTTAGGAGGGACGGACGACTGAGATTAATCCAGCCTAGATGGAGGGCTGGAGTGCTCCACGCCCCTCTCCTAGAAACCCACGCCCAATGCATGTTGTGCATTTGAAATCATTAACTTTTCTTTCAAAAACGCTATTTAAAAAAGCCTTTAATGTTTGTAGAAATTACATGGGCTGCCATCCAACCCAACCAATCAGATTTAGCTATTTGAAATACTTTGAAACACTTACAAAAACGTCATGGGGTGCCAACCCCATGGTCCCCTTTATTGAAAAAATGCTTTTCATGATGAGCTTCAAGGCTCATCACGAGTTTCAAAAGAAAAAAGTGGCCAATCGTGGCCTATATTTCAAAATCCATGAAATTCTTTACAAAAGTACCACCCAGCTGGTCAAACCTTGACCAGTTGGTCAAACATAGACAAAATCGCCCCCCTAGAGGGGCGCCTGTAAACACCCCAAATTTTCACTCACCTCCCCGTTATTTCCACCAATCATCACATTTCGGTTCTCCGGAACCAATGAAGGGCAAAATGGTCATTTTTCAAGATGGAACCTTGCAGAAAGTCCTAAATTCCATTCTCGAGTCTCAAAACTTCTCTATTTAGACTCAGAGACACCTTCAAATTGCAAATCCTCAAAATCTCATGCTTAACCAGAAGTCAGAATTTTCAAATTCAAATTCAGAGTGGCAATCTTGCAGAACTTGTCTTTGCATAACATCGCATGAGCATTCCATATCATCTCACTGCACAGCATGTCATTTTGAGATCCGGAACTCCCGACTTTCAAAATTGTCAATCCAGATTTGATTTCTAAACTTTTCAAAATAGATTTTAAAACCCTGGTGTTATCGTCGTGAAATTTTTCCCGTCTTCCTTTCCTTGCGGAAGAGAAAGAAGGAAACGCTTTCGCGATTCAAACTTGAACGGATTTTGGAAATTGTTTTGAAATACTCGCCTCTGTTTTGAAAATTGCGGGAAAATCCATGGGATGGGGCTCGACCTGTCGGTACGAGGTTCGACCGTTCCTGCCGCCTTTAACAGGGGTAATCGAACCAAGGACCAAAATTGTGCTTGACTTAGTTAAATCATCGAAATTATGTTCTATCCTAAATGCACAGAGAATTCAGGCATGTGCTATGAGATTTTGGAAAATGGAAGTAGGAAAAACGTGATGTATGCTTGAAAAACATTTGGAGTTGAAAAACATTTCTTAGGGAAAATGTCAATTTCTCAGGAAACTCAGATGAAAAAAGGGTTTTTGAAATCACGAGAAAGCTCATAAAGATGTGGGAAAACCATGAATAGTTGAAAATCCTGGGAAAATAGAAGTGATTCTTGAGAAAAAGGTGAACATTTGAAAAGGGGAACATTTCTCAGGAAAACTCTGACTTTGAGGACTTTCTTAGGAAAACGATGGAAAATTTATAGAAAAACTCATTGGAGAAGAAAACTGAAATTTGGGAAATTGAAATCCTGAGAATCTTACCCTTGAAATACTTTGAAATCGATTTTTGATTCTTGAGGAAGATTGGAAAACTCTTTTTGAAAATCTTAAGAAAATAACATTTTCCAGGGAAAATTGAGGGAAAACTTTGATTTTGGAAATCCAACTTGGAAGTTTCTTGAGAGACTGGTTTCCATGGAAAACTGTGAAAACTTAACTTGGGAAAACCGATTTTGGAAAATCCTCAGAGTTTCTTGAGAATGAAGTTTTCTTAAGAAAATCATGGGAAAACCAAGGATTTCATGATGCAAATGATATGGATGTATGAATGCACTTTGAAAGATTTTCTAAGAAATTTGTTGGAGAAATGTGTATTAAGTCAAAATAAATCCTTCACATATCCTGACTGTGGCCATGAATATGTTCATAGTTTAATTGATTTAATGCACAATACTTTGAAAATTTGGAAATATGGTGTGCATTTTTAAGATAGCCTAAGAGTGTAGGCTCAATGTGACTGGTAGAAAGATGATGGATCTGGGTCTCGTCCATATTCCGACTAGGGCCGTAAATATGGATTCCACCGAGTTCATCAACTCCCTAAGAGTTGGTGCACGTGCCATTCGTGAACATCCATAGTGCTTTTGAAATAAAAATGCATGAATCATATAAGCAGGATATTGCAGAAATTTAAACTATATGATATGCATCCTAATCTAAGCAGGAAATTAAATCTCTTATTCCAAAATTTACATTATTACATCACTAAATAAATGAAATAAAAGCAATTTGCAGACTTCAGCTCCTTCCTTTGGATGTCCCTGCCAAATCTTGAAATAAGGTTAGCTCAAATATGTGGGTTTTTCCAAGATTTTCCAATAATATTATGAAATTATTGGATTTAATTGGATATAAACCCTATTCTCATGCTTCCTTGATATTTGAAATGAGGTAAATGCAAGAAATTCAGTAGAAAATAGTTTAAAATTCGGAATGGTGGTCAAAATGACCAAAATACCCCTAATTATAAAGTTATACCTTTAAAATCAGGGTTTTTTGAAGGAAAATTTGGTAAAAATGAGATTTCGAAATTCCAATTGAATCAAATGATGATGAAATGCATGATGAGGCATTATGACATGCTGCTAAACACCTTAGGACTGTAAAATCAGAATTTGACATTTTGCAATTTATCCAAAATAACGAATTTCGCTTGTTTTTCGCTTGGATCAGGGTCCCGCGGGGCCCTGTTTTGATATTATGGCTAAATCAAGCCTCAAATGAATTCCAAATCACACCAAATTCAGTATGAAGCATCTACATAATCTGATAAACAGGCTAGAATGCTAAAATTTAAAGAAAGTCCTAAAATGATGGATTTCGCCTATGGACCCGAACCAAATGCAATGCTTAATATGATAATGCAATATTTACACCATAAAAACTTCTGATATTTTGCAGACTGCTAAAGGACCCGAAATGGAACATTTTTAGTTTTTACAGCCTCAGGATTTGAGCCATGGTGAGTTCGGTAACAGGGATTTGGTTCTGACGGAGGTAAAAATCAATCTAATCTAATATAAATTGCTAAATAAATAGAAAACAGTCATAAAAATTTCTGATATTTAACAGAGATACTCACGACACCTACAGAGACAACTTTCATGTTCATGACTTTGGCATTTAAAAAACAGAAACACAGATAAAAATATAATTTTTCACGCCTAAAATAACAGAACAGACAAATGTGACTAAACAGGTGACTGACAAGAAAAATCCAAAACAGGTATCACCATTGTTCAAAAAATCACAAGCTTTCATATTCAAACAGAGTACATCCCGGACATAACTTTTACTTTTTACAGATTTGGATTTGCATCAATACCCAAAGAGAACCCATCGACCTAAATCGATCCAAAGTCTTAGAGACCCAAATCAGGCTCTAACACGTGTCCCGCACTCTCGGATTTTTGTCAGACATAAAAAATAAATCAGAAAAATCTGAAAAAATCAGGTTAAAAACTAGACATCCTTCCGAGTTCAGAACATTCGAATCGAAAATCGGATCTCCCATGAGGGAGATCTCGATTTTACAAGTCGGAAGTAAAAATTTAAAATGCATCCCTGTAAACACCCCAAATTTTCACCCTCATCCAGTGTCATTATAGATCATTGCATGTCATTGCATGTATTCTGCATAGCATTGCATGTCATTGCATCTCATTTTCGAGATCCAACACTCCTATTTCAAAACATTCAATCCAGATTTGAATTTTAAAAGCTTTTATTTCAAAATCAATTTCAAAACCTGGGTTTTTATTCAATACTCTGTCATTTTCCAACCCCAGGACTTTATATTTCGAAATATTTTCTCAGAAAACAATCTAGATTCATTTCAAATTCAAATTTTAATCGATTTCAATTCACAGATGAGACCCATTGAGGTGGTGTCGCTTCTGAATTACTCTATTCATCAAATTTCTCAAATCTTTGAAAGTTTCAGTCCGATCGGGACTCTGTCTCAGAGTCCTAATCCGGTCAGGAGTCTGGTTTTTAAGTCTGTTTTACTTCCATTTTCAGTCTTTTTCGATTATTTTCAAAATTTAGGTCATTTTACATAATCCAGTTAGTTCAGGATTCTATTTTAGAGTTCGGTTGAGTTAGGAGTCTAACCCTGTCTGTGTTTTCTGACTTATTTCATCATTTCTTGGTAAAATCTTTCAAAAAATTTTACATTTGAATTCTAAAATTTAAAATCTCAGAGTCCTAAGAGTTCAAGACTCTAATTCGGAGTTCCAGTTCGCTTGAGACCCTATTTTCAAAGATCTTGAATTTCAAATACTGATTTTAACCCCTCTTCAAAGCCATTTTCAGTGTTTATTTCAAAATTCTTCAAAACTCGATGTGGGCCCACTCAGTTGGAACCATATCCAGAAGGGTTTTGACCCAGTTAGAACCCTATGTCATTTCAAAAATCCTAATTTTAAGATTACTTTTGAAAATCCTTTTGAAAACTCCTTCAATTTCAAGTTTTAAAATCATCTTTTTGTAAAAACTCAAGTAGGGCCCACTCGGAGTGGTGCCATATTTGAGTCAGTCAGGGCTAGACTAGGGTTACTTGATGTCTTGGTTAGTGTTAGAGGTTTAGAAGAGTCAAAACCATTTTGAAAAACTCATTTTTAAAAGTTAGTTTTTAAAACTAGTGTTTTTAAAGGTTTTTAAAGGTGTTTTAAAAACCCAATGTGAGAAAATGCCAAGTGGCACCACATTTGGGGATTTTCTAGGTTTAGCTAGGGGCTAATTAGGACTTAATTAGGATAATCTAGGCTAGGGTTAGTTAGGTAAACTCACACCAAAATCTCCCCCCTTAGAGAGTCCAAGATTTTCAAAAGTGTTAAAATTTAAACCTAATTTTTTTATTATAAATAGATGCATAAGGGGGGTCCATTTTTTCAACTTGCTTTCCTTTGGATTCTTGGAGCTTCTCTCTCTTCTCCAGCCCTTCTTCCATTGCTGCAACTCCAAGGTATGAATTCCTTTGCCTTTTTCATATTTTATTTAATGATTTTAATGTTTTAAACCTAGATCTAGGCTTAGATACCCCTCCTTATGGATTAAACCATGGTTTCACCTCAAGAACCATCAAGAATCAGCAAGAACAATCCAAGAAGGTGATCTAACCCTGTTTTGGATGATTTACAGGGATTTTAATCCATTAGAATTGATTTTAATATGATTCTTTACATTATTAACCAATAAAATATATGATTTACCCTTTTTAATGGGTTAAATCTATGTTTTAAAGGTGATATCAAATTTCAGCCATTGATTCCCTGTTTTTATTTTATTTTCATGGTTTATTCATGTTTGTTTTACGTTCTATAGCATAGAAATAAGTTTTATTTACTGTTTTATGGTTTATTTTATTTATTTACATTAGTTAATGCATGGTTTTTCAAGTTTCTTAAATTTCTGTGTGTTTTAGGTTTAGAACAGTAAAGATAATGTTATTTTGGATTGAAGTTCTCATTCTTTATTTCTGATTTTTTTATATGTGATGCATGCATGAGTTATTGAGTTACTGTAGAAAAATCAGAGGTTTTGGATTTCGAAAACCTTGTCAAAACAATCAGACATAAAATCGGGTTTTTAAAGCTTTAAAATCGTGGTTAAAATCAAGAAGGTAACTTGCTGTGATGATATTTCTCTCATCTTATATCCGATTTTAGATCTGTAAAGTGCTATGGATTCACATTGAGTAGATCTGTCTGCTGTGAAATTTTCGGATTTTTTGATCACTGTTTATTATTTTTCCTTTTTTAGAGAATCTGTTTTTAAATTTAAAACTCGTTAGGGTTTACCAAAACCCTAATCAAACTTGTGTTAGTCATAAATCCCAAACCACAGATCCGATTCATGATCTGTAAAAAGTGAGTATTGTTATTTTTCTATCTACTATTCACCACTAAAATGTCAGAGATTTTTGTTTTGGATTTCTATTTATGTCTGTATTTTCAATCTGGAATAGCTGTTTTAATCCCTGTTAAGAGTGATATATTTTAGCTCAGATTGCCGGAAGGGTTTCTGCCTAACCGGAGATGATTTTTCCGATCTGTAAATTGAGAAATCTCTGCTTTTCTTTTTAGTTAGTCTCTGTAAAATTTCATAAATTTCCATGGAGATTTGACCCCTGGTTCAGGTCTTGGACTGAGACTGGTTGGTGAATTAGGTCAAAAATAGCATATTTTAGGGTTTAATGCAATTTTCGGATTAATTTAATGTCAAAAAATTATTTTTATAATTCCAATTCGACATTAGGGTTATAACAAGTGCAGGTACCAATTTTTATGGATTTTGGAATCCATTTGATGGCTGAATTAAGCAAATTGCAAAACCGGGTTCCTAAAAGATCCAAAAACACTGCTAAAATCACAGTTTTTGTGATATTGTTGGATTTTCGTGCATAAGCATATATTTTTAGAGTTTAATCATGTTCATAATCATATTAGGATGCTTTAGGTTTAATTTTGTGCTCATTTGATTTCATTTAGTGCATAAAACCTAAGTTTTTACCAAAATCTATTTCTAAAAACCCTGATTTCAAGGCCATAGTCTTGCTATCAGGGGCAATTTGGTTATTTTACCTAAATTTCGAAATCCCTAACCTTAATTTTCATGTGTTTAAGTATGTCATATCATATTTTAGCCTAGTTTATTTGCATTTGAATTTCAAAACTTGCATTTTACCAAATATCTTTCTAAAAACCCTAATTTCAAGACCATAGTCTTGTTATTAGGGGTATTTTGGTCATTTTGACCCCAATTTCGAAATTTCATATCTTCTCCTTCATATTTATTCAATTTTATTTCATACTTTATCATTTTTATTTAAGGAAATCAAGGAAAAGGCTTATATTTAGCAAAATCTAGTAATTTCTAGATATTACTGGATAAATCTAGAAAAGCCAACATATTTTCATTAACCAAGTTTTCTAGTTTTGCAGGTACATTGAAGACTTTATTTTTCATGTATTTAAATTTCAATAGTGATGTAACTTGTAATTAAACTTTGGAATAAGAATTTACATTTCCTGCTTAGCTTAGGCATTATTGCATATAGTTTATTTTTTTATAATGTTAATGTGTGATGGATAATGATTCATGCATATTTTTACAAATTCACCATGGTCTACACGAATGGCACATGCACTAGCTTTTATGAAGTTTATAAACTTGGTGGAATTCGTATTTATGGCCATAGTCAGAATATGAATGATACCCAGATTTATGATCTTCACATTAGCTACATTCAGCCTACACTCTTAGGCTAACTTCAAAATGCACTGCATTTCTCAAAAATACAAAAAGGATTTTCTCAATTCCTCAAAATCAAGTATTTCAAATCCATATTCATTCATGCATTTGCCAATTCCAATTCAAATTTCAATTCAGAGAAATCATTTTCTCAAAATTCTCAAAATCTTATTCAAAAATTGATTTTCTCAAAATATGAATTTGCCAATGATATTTCAAGTATTTCTCAAGTTCCAAATTTGATTTTCCAAGTTATATATTCGATTTCAAAGTTTTAATTCAAAGAAATCAAGTTTTCCAAAGTTATTTCACATTTCTCAAAATCGATTTTCACAAAACCTCTAGATTCTTCAGAAATCGATTTTCACTTTCTCAAATACAGTATCTCAACCTTGATTCATGATTTTCAAAGAGTTTATTTTTCAATTATTTTCAATATTCAAAGCAAACATCATGTTTTCAAATATGCATTTTCAGAAAATTCATAGCACATGCCTGATTCTATGTGCATTTAGAAATTAGAATATGATTTAGAAAAGTTGAATAGAGCAGAGCAGTAGATTGATCCTTGGTTCAATTACCCCTGTTAAAGGTGGCATGAACGGTTGAACCTCGTACCGACAGGCGAGTCCCATTCTTCGGAATTTTCCCGCATTTTAAAAACGGAGGCGAGTTATTTTCAAAAACTTTTTCAAAGGTCAGTTTGATTTGCAAAAGTAAAATTTTGCGATGATAACAATCCCGGGTGGTAAAACCTGACTCACCTTTTTGAACGTTTACCATAGTAAACGAATTCAAATGCTTCCGAATTTTTGGCACATTTCTAGGGACACTTAAGGGCGCATTCCATGATTTTTTTGGATTTTTTAACAAAAATTACATGCATGAAATGACGTGTGGACTGACTGACAAAAACAGAGAACTACTGAAACTGAGCAGAATTGAAATAAATGCTAAATTAATCCTAATTAATTCATGAAACATGCTAAATTAACGAAATAAAATGCAAATTAAATCTAGCTAAATGCATGAATGCTAAAAATCATCAAGGAATCATAATCATGTATTTTTATATATGTCATTTTATGAGAATAGCTCAATCCATCTCTCGGATGAGCTCTTTCTTCAAACGACTCCCGAATCAAATTATGAAATCAAATTAAGAGGAAAAGAGGTGCACCTTGCTTCGTTACGCAGCTTTGAAACTCTTGAAAGGGACTGCTACCAAGGGCTTGGTTCGTCCTTCGCTCCGGGCTTCGGATGATTCACCAAAATCGACCCACTGCACCTTCTTCACTGAGCCAAAGGGGGGGGGGCGTGAATTCTAAGGTTCAAAATTAGATTTTGAAGCAAGTCTAGGTCGAATTTTCAAGTCCCAAAAAGAGCTCCTCAAGCTGGGCGTGGAGCCTTATTTTTATAGACTTTTTCTAAAAAAATTTGAATTTCAAAGAGACTCAATCTGAGCCCTCCATGTGGCGCCATCTCAGGGGGTGCTATTTTGATTTTTGAGAAAATAAAATAGGAAATTTGTGGGTGAGACACCTCAGCAGGATTTGAAATTTTTCAAAATTTGGGTCTGCTTGATTTTCTCTGCAGGAAGCTCCTAGATGGTGCCACCTCAGGGGGTGACCTGGGGTTTGAAATTCAAAATTTGGCTTTTGTAGGGAGCCCTCAGGTGGCGCCACCTCATGGGGCTATTTTTATTAAAAAAATAAAATAAATAAAAGGGCTATTTTTTTGTGATATTATTGGATTTTCATTTATAAGCATATAGTTTTAGGGTTTTATTATGTTCATAAGCATCTTAGGATACTTTAGGTTTAATTTTGTAGTTATTTGATTTCATTTAGGTCATAAAACCCAAATTTTTACAAAAATCTATTTCAGAAAACCCTGATTTCAAGGCCATAGTCTTGCTATCGGGGGCAATTTGGTCATGTGACCTCAATTTCGAAATCTCTAACCATAATTTTCACATATTTAAGCATGTCACATCATATTTAGCTTAGTTTATTCCATTCAAATTTCAAAACTTGCATTTTATCAAAATATCTTTCTAAAAACCCTAATTTCAAGGCCAAAGTCTTGTTATTAGGGGTATTTTGGTCATTTGGACCCCAATTTCGAAATTCCATATCTTATATTCATTATTTGTTCAATTTGATTTCATATCTTTATCATTTTTATTTAAGGGAATCAAGGAAAAGGCTTATATCTAGCAAAATCCAGTAATTTCTAGATATTACTGGATAAACCTAGAAAAGCCAACATATATTCACTAACAAGTTTTCTAGTTTTGCAGGTACATTGAAGACTTTATTTTTCATGTATTTAAATTTCAATAGTGATGTAATTTGTAATTAAACTTTGGAATAAGAATTTACATTTCCTGCTTAGCTTAGGCAGCATTGCATATAGTTTATTTTTTTATAATGTCAATGTGTGATGGATGATGATTCATGCATATTCAAACTCACCATGGTCTACACGAATGGCACATGCACTAGCTTTTATGAAGTTTATAAACTTGGTGGAATTTGTATTTATGGCCATAGTTAGAATACGAATGATACCCAGATTTATGATCTTCACATTAGCCACATTCAGCCTACACTCTTAGGCTAACTTCAAAATGCACTGCATTTGTCAAAAATACAAAAAGTATTTCTCAAATCCTCAAATTCATATTCATTCATTTCATGCATTTGCCAATTCCAATTCAAATTCTAAGTCAAGGAAATTGAATTCCTCAAAATCTCCTAAGTCTTATTCAAAAATCGATTTTCTCAAAATATGGATTTGCCAATGATATTTCAAGTATTTCCCAAGTTCCAAATTCAAATTTTCTAAGTTAGAATTTCAATTTCAAAGTTTGAATTCAGAGAAACCAAGTTTCTCAGAATTGATTTGCACCAAATGTCAAGGATTCCTCAAAATCGATTTTTACTTCTCTCAGAAGTACATTTCAAATCCCAATTCACGATTTTTCATGTGATATCATTTCCAAGATTTACATTTTCTAAATATTTCAATCATTCAAAGCAAACATCATGTTTTCAAATGTGCATTTTCTGAAAATTCATAGCACATGCCTGATTCTATGTGCATTTAGAAATTAGAATATGATTTAGACAAGTTGAATAGAGCAGAGCAGTAGATTGATCCTTGGTTCAATTACCCCTGTTAAAGGTGGCAGGAACGGTTGAACCTCGTACCGACAGGCGAGTCCCATTCTTCAGAATTTTCCCGCATTTTAAAAACGGAGGCGAGTTATTTTCAAAAATCTTTTTCAAAGGTCAGTTTGATTTGCAAAAGTAAAATTTTGCGATGATAACAGGTTTGGCGACCGTGATGGGACCTGTCTTCGCCTGATCAATTTAATGCTCTACTTAGTTCAAGTTGCCAAAATCGATTTCCATAGAATGTCAGCTTTGCTTTATGATATCATGTGAACCTAGGAGCCTAGACCTGAACCCTGCTGACATGGAATGCATATAGACTAGGTATGGTTTGGTAGGACCATATTGAGGAGAATTATTCATGCTCACATAGACTTAGGTCTAATACAACACTCCTCAATTTAGGAATTGTATGAAAACAATGCTTGCTTCTTCAAATATTTCAAAAATCTATCTCTTTAGGACTTAGAGCCTTCTATTTGCCTGCATGTGCTCATGTTTTCAAAAAACCACCCCCACCTATATTGTCCCGGTCTTCACATTGCTGGGCTCTCTTCCAGAACCATAGTTCGGGACAGAGCCTCACAACTGGGCCACCTATTTGGGTGAAAACCCCCCTGCCACATACCAAGGGCCATAGTCCAACGTATATCGGCAGGTGCTCAAGGATGTTGGAAAACTTGAACCTAGAACCAGAGGAATTGATTTTATGCCACGTATATCGAGCCTTGGCTTGAGTATATAGGCATAACTGGATTGGATACAGATGATCTGAGCCTTAGAGTTAGGATTAAGGTCCTACAGCCATTTCAAAATTTATGCATCTAGAGCCTGCTTTTAGGGAATGCTGTATGTGCATACTTGTTTGTGCAGAATGTGATTGAATATGTTATAGCCATTTCCTTTTATTTTCCATATTTTCCCAATTTTCTGAAATACTGGACGATTTTCTCAAAATTCCCCAATCTATGTCCATGTAATGTCCATGTTTTAAAACCTTGGACGATTTTTCAAATACTTCATTTTCCATTTTTCATCAAACCCTGGACGATTTTCCAAATTTCCCTTAATTTCCTTCAAAACTCCAGGTGATTTCCCATCTTTCCTGTCTTCTGGATCTCGAATTTCCTACTTTATTTTTATCCTGCCTGCATTTTCCTCAAATTTCCTGTATTTTCCCAAGTCTTATTCCAATCTTCCATGTTTTCCAGTCTGATGGCATCCAATCAGCTTGATTCAGTCTTCCCTGAGTGTCACATCTCCTACGAGGTGCGACAAAGTCTTCCCGAACATCGAGTCCTTAGCACCGGATCCTTCTTTCCCCGGTGGTATTATTCATGGTTCAAGAACTTCTCTCGTATGTTTCCGGACCATCTGGACGAGTGTGGATTGGAACTGGCGTCCGCAGTGGGAAAGCAGACAGTCAACGACAACTTGATTCATGCACTAGCAGAGCGGTGGAATCCGAGTACTTCTACCTTCTGGTTCCCGTGGGGCGAGATGACAGTACTGATGGATGAATTTTTAGAGATTATGGGATTGCTCGAGCCAGCCGGTCAGCCTGGAGATCCATTGGAGAAACAGTTTCTGATTAATGTTAAGGGTCTGGACCCTAAGGATGCCTTAGCTCGCATGACAGGACGCAAGTCTTGGCCATTGATAGAGGAGGATGGAAACGAATATGTGGATCTGCTCGAAATCTACAGACAGTATGGGGCATTTGTGGAAGTCAGCTCGCTGTCCAGAACAGCTCGAGAGAGAATTCAGCACGCGATGGTTCTGTGCACAGTGGGATTAGCTTTCTTTCCCGATGGACGGAATTACATGGATATCAGAATAGTTCAGCTTATGAGGAGATGGGGAAGTCGACAGACCAACCACCTCTCAATAGCCATGGCCGCACTCGCTTTTCTATACCGAGGGTTGACTCGTTTCGCACTCGGAGAGTCGATCCTAGTCGAAGGGTGCACCTATGCCTTGCAGTCTTGGTTCCTCCGGCATGTGCCCGCCCGAGCCAGTTCATTCAGATACAATGGAGAGAAGCTTCTTCCAGTTGCGCGATACCGGTTCTTGATCGACAACCTTCAGTAGGAAGAAGTCGTATGGGACTACTTTGATCGTCAGGAATCACCTCCCAGATATACTTATGCATACGGCAAACGATTCAGGCTACTTGGCCCATTTTTCTGCGCATACTATCATCCAGAGCGGTGTGTCAGGCAGTTCTCTCAGAGGCAGAAGCGCGTAGAGATTTGTCCACTAGCCGGGGTTCTACCAGAATTCGATCTCGCATCAGATCAGTGATCCGGAGCATACCATTCTGCCAGACATGGCTGGGATTCCTTTGTCAGTCTTACTATTTTTCCTGGTCCTCGTGTATCTTCTGATTATCCGGAGTGGTGGAAAATTGTCTGTCCCCCTCCCATCTGTCAAGTGTATTATTAAAATCAGATTTTCGATAAAGTTCCTTTAATCTTCATTTCACTTTGGTTTGACGACCTCGCTTAGGTAACAAGGCATATTTTCAGTTGTTTATTTTGCAAAGAATAGCAGCGCAATTGTCGTAATTCCAGCGACGACTCAATCCCTAGTAATGGGATACTCTTTCAATTGTCTACCAAAATTCTCAAAAAATATTTTCCTTCAACCAAATTTCCTTCAGAAGCCTAACCATCAGTTCTGCCTTGCAGAGAGAGCATTAATAACATTCAAAAGAGCATTTGTGATACTCAGTGGTTCAGACAAGGTCCGGAAAGAAAACTGCATCAATAGAAGGTGTGGCATACTCGATCGCTTTAGAAGAGGAAATGGACTCACTCCGATCAGTCAGAAGTCAGAGTCAGCAAGTGGATGATGGCATCGATCCCCGAATGTATGTTATGTTCAAAGAAATGATAACCAAGATGCTGGCAGAACAAACTGAAACTAGTATAGAAGAGACTCGGGTTAAGCAGAAGGCAAAAGACCAGGCAGTCAAGAAAGTTCTGAAGCTATCCAAGAAACATATCCAACAGGAAGATACATCGGATGAATCAGGATCGGTAGGTAACACCGATGAAGAGTATGAAGTTCAGCAAGCATTTCAAATATCCCCTCATAGACAAGGGACAACCTATAAATTAAAAAATCAAGCAATGGATGATCCAATCCAAATACAACTGAAGGAAATGACAAAGAAGATTAAAGATTTGGAAGCCCGCGACAAGGGCAAGAAGGTCTTCACGGGCAAAGATTTCTACAAGAGCATCACTCCCGTCAGGAATAATCAAGATTCAAAAAAGACAAATTCTGTCAAGGCCCACCGCGAGGGGTGCAAGGATAACAAAGGCAATTACACAAGTCAGAAAGAGAAATCTTTAAAGCAGAGTGGAAAATTGAGTCAGCAGAAAGAAAAGATAAAGTGGGACGGTTGGGATTGCAATCGCCAGTTTACTCTTCTCGAGCAGCCTCTCGACGAAATCCTTGAATATATGTTGGCCAAGGAATTGGTAAAACTCCCAAGAGTCGCAAATCCTCCCACAGTCATGGGAAAATTCAGGGATCAATTCTGTAAATTTCATAGGGCAGTATGACATGATACCGACCATTGTTTCATCTTCAAGAACATTGTCCAAGATCATATCGACAAGAATTTCTTCGTTGAGAATAAGAAAGAATACCAATCGACTGTCTTATCCAAGTCTCAGCAGAAATCAAACACTCGACAAGAGGTGCAGTGTGATGATCCGAACCAGGATCGCAAGATAGCCCCATTGGATCAAATATTTGATACTTTTCTGAAATACATGCTTACAAAAGATACAGTCGGATCTCTGAAGTCTCATTTCACTCTCTCTGCCAATGATAGCAAAAGCAACAAGAAAGATTATGATCATCCTTCAGAGGGATCCAAGGGCCAAAAAGGAAAGTTCTCCAACAATGATAAGCCTCTCCAATCTAGTCCTCAGCATAAAGGGAAAGATCAAGAAAAGCCAAAGCACAAGGATTGGAATACGGATCGAAAGTTCACCCCTCTAGATCAGACACTAGAGAATATTCTGAAATACATGCTCGCAAAAGATATGATCCGTTTACCTAAAGTAGCTGATCTCGCAACAACCATGGGAAGGTTTAAAGATCAGTTCTGCGAATTTCATCGGGCAATGGGTCACGATACCGAGCATTGTTTTGTCCTTAAAAATATTGTTCAAGACGGCATTGACAAGAATCTCCTCGTTGGAGATGAAAAGGAGGACCATTCATCTTGATCATGTTTCTCCCCAATCATTCAAAAGTTGATAACACTAGTGCTTTCCCAATTTCTCATCTTGCTTTTACTATTTCAAAGGGATGATGTAATCCCGTTTGTCTTTCCCTTATTTGTTACCTTTCCTTCAATACATCAATAAAGTTTCAATTTTTCTCGCAAGCTCGGTGCCATTTTTTTATTCTCCTCGGCAAAATGTTCTTTTATGAGGAATAACCTCTTCCGAGTCTCTTCTGAATCAATTAAAAGCCAGTTGCCGTGTCACCTTCGGAGAGCGCTCTTCGAACATCAATCATTTATCCTTTTGTTCAAATTCTTCTTTCCCAGTTACACTGGGGCATTTTTAAATTTTCATTTTATCTTCAAAACTTTCTGTATGCAGGCAGGATCAAACAAATCTCTCATTTTGCACGCATGTGCACCCATTTACATTCATTTGCATTTGCATGCATTCATTCGCATTCATCTGCATCAATTTGCATTTGCATCGATTACCCATTCAGGATAAGGGATAAATCCTAAGACCCCGACAGTTGTCCAAGTCGTCGTGAGGGTGAAGACTGAAAATTTTCTATCAAAATCAATTAGTAATTCTTCAGAATCCAGTGTTGTGCTGGTAATTTTTCAAAAATCCAGTGTTCGTGCTGGTAAATTTCCAAAACCCAATGCTCGTACTGGTAACCATTTAAAATCCAGCGCTCATACTGGTAACCTTTTAAAATCCAGTGCTCGTACTGGTAACCTTCCAAAATCCAGCGCTCGTACTGGTAATCTTCCAAAACCCGATATTCGTACTGGTAATTTTTCAAAACATAATGCTTGTATTGGCACATTTTCAAAATCCGGTGTTTGCACTGGTACACTTTAAAATTCAGTGTCCACTAATTTAGTTTTCCTTTGGGATTCGAGTTCCAACTCGAATTTCCTTTCCTAATTGGTCTAGTTTTCCGTCAGGAATTCGAGTTCCGACTCGAATTTCTTTTCCATTCTAACCGGTTTAGTTTTCCTTTGAGATTCGAGTTCCGACTCGAATTTCCTTTCCTTCCACACCGGTTTAAGTTTTCCTGCGGGATTCGAGTTCCGACTCGAATCCTCTTTCCTTTTGGTTAACCTAGTTTTCCTCCGGAATTCGAGTTCCGACTCGAATTTCCTTTCCTTCCAACCGGTCTAGTTTTCCTTCGGGACTAGAGTTCCGACTCGAATCTTCTTTCATTCTAGTTAATCTAGTTTTCCTCCGGAATTCGAGTTCCGACTCGAATTTCCTTTCCTTCTAACCGGTTTAGTTTTCCTTCAGGATTCGGGTTTCGACTCGAATCTTCTTTCCTTCTAGTTGATCCAGTTTGCCTTTGAGATTCGGGTTCCGACTCGAATTTCTTCTCCTTCCAAATTGATCTACCTTTCTTTCAGGATTCGGGTTCCGACTCGAATTTCTTCTCCTTCCAAATTGATCTACCTTTCCTTCAGGATTCGGGTTCCGACTCGAATTTCTTCTCCTTCCAAATTGATCTACCTTTTCTTCAGGATTCGAGTTCTGACTCGAATTTCTTCTCCTTCCACGATGGATCTAGTTTTCCTTCAAAGATTCGGGTTCCGATCCGAGTTTTCCTTTCCTTCAGAGTTGGTCTAGAAGATTTGAGTTCCGACTCGAATTCTCTTTCAAAATCCAATTCATCTAGTTTTCCTTGAAGAGTTAAATTCCGATTCGAATCTTCCCTCAAAAACTCAGTTTAGCACCTGGTCCATTCAAAGCTCACAAGTTGGAATCATTCATTCTTAAACTATGATCCTTAGGTTGAATTCCTATGGAATTGATAGTTCGTAGGTCGAACCCCTACGGGACCAATGCCGTTCTCAATAGAACCAATGTCGTTCTTAGGCTGAATCCCTATAGAACCCATGTCATTCTCAGAAAACCAATTCACAATTTCGACCTTCGGGTCAATCAATTTCCAATTTTCAATTATCAATTTCCAATTTCCAATTTCCAATTTACAATTTCAAATATCAAATTTCAAAATTCCAATTTTCAAAATTTGACCCTTTTGAGTCACCCAATACCCAATTTCAATTATTTTCTCTTGCGAGAGACCCTTTTTATAGGGAGAGTTCGAGGGAGCTCGCTCTTTTCGCATGCTATCCAATTCGTTCACTTAGCCCCTTTTTAGGGAGAGTTTGAAGGGACTCGTGAAATTCCACTAGAGGGGGGGTGAATAGTGAAATATGATTATGATCGACAGAATAAAATAATTAAGCAATAAGGCACAACACATAAAACACAGAAGTTATACTGGTTTGGTCAATATCCAGACCTACATCCAGTCCCCAAGCAAACCACTTGAGATTCCACTATAACATCCGAGTTACCGGATAAATAGTACAACACCCTCTTCCCAAGAGGTCTTCTTCTCTCAACAGAGAAGGGGCACACCCTCTTCCCAAGAGGTCTTCTTCTCTCAACAGAGAAGGGCAACACCCTCTTTCACAGAGGTCTACTTCTTTAAACAAAGAAGGAATACAGTGAATAAACAGATTTACAATACTTCCTATAGAACCTTCAAGATGATATGAATGCACGAATGAAGGATTCTTAGAATGTTCTGTTTGTCACTCAGAGGATACTCTTTGTCAAAGAGCTGGACTTGACTTTTTCTCTTTTCTTTCTTTTTCTTTTTTCTCTTTCTTTTTCAAGGCTCTCTTTTCAAATCACGAATAGAAATTTTTCTCTTTGTAAGCTCACACGTCTATTTCATTCCATATTTGAATAGTTTATTTGAGTGTGTTTATATAGCCTTTAAAAAGTAGTCGTTACATTTTGGAATTGTAACTTTTTGAAATGTGAAATGTTATGTCATTTCAAAAATATCTTTTAGAGAAGACCGAGAATGCCTTTTTCCATAAGAGTATAATAGAGGGTACACTAGTCGTTGTATTGTTTTAGGTAATACATATTTTATGTAAAAAGTCTATTTCTTACAATAGTACATTGAACGTTGGGTTGTAGTTTTGTCTTTATTCTAATTAATGATTTGAGGTACATTAGTACTTCTTTGCTTTAAATGAGTGTAAGTACTATGAGTGTTTTGAGATATTTATTTGTACATAGTCATGTCAAGTGTTTTCTTTATGTTGTGTTTTTCAAAGTCTCCAGAGAGAATGAGGACCAAAAAGAAGGTCGACATTCTTTGGGAAGGATATTTAGAAAGGATTTGTTACAGAAGGCATTTAATGCTTTGTAGAGAGAATGATGACTTCAAGTAAGTCGACATTCTATGGTTATGAAAAAAGGTAACTAGAGAGAATGATGATTTCAAGTAAGTCGACATTCTATGGTTATGAAAAAAGGTAACTAGAGAGAATGATGACTTCAAGTAAGTCGACATTCTATGGTTATGAAAAAAGGTAACTAGAGTCCTTTTAAAGACATATTTTATTTGTTTTTCTTATGTGTAGCCGATTTATGTTTTTGTCTTCTTCTTGTATTAAGAAACATTTCATTAAAGAAGATAACTAAAGTCTTTTCAAAAACATATTTTATTTGTTTTTCTTATGTAGTCGATTTTATGTTTTTGTCTTCTTATAAAAATATTTCTTTAAAGAGGGAAATTAGAGTCTTTTCAAAAACATATTTTATTTGTTTTCTTCATGTAGTCGATGTTATGTTTTTGTCTTTTTCCTACATTCCTTTTTTTTCATGTTGTCTTGTATATAGTGTAAGGTACAATGATTATATGACAAAAAGTCTTTTTCATAAAAGGTTGTAATAAGGTACACTTATTATATGACAAAAAGTCTTTTTCATAAAAGGTTGTAAGAAGGTACACTTATTATATGACAAAAAGTCTTTTTCATAAAAGGTTGTAAGAAGGTACACTTATTGGTTTTCAAAAAAGAAGCTTTTTGAAACTATCGTATACTTTTATGATATAGTATGTATGAATGAGTATGTAATATGCAAAATGCAAGTTCCTGAAGGTTCTGTTACATATGACTCTAATAAGAAAAAAATCTTCATCTTGAGGTAGCCGATTTCTTCATTTGAACTTTTAGGAAAGCATGGCTCATCAAGCTTTTTCTTCAAGGTGTATGATTGCACCATAGTTGTACTTGAACAGGAAGTCTCCATCCTTATTGGGTGAGATATCCTTGCATCAAATACTCGTTAGATTTAAGGCAAAACATATTCAGTCATAATATAACATTATTTCAAGAGAACATATTATCATATCATATAAAATCAAATAAGACAGTGTATCATATTATGTGACATCAAAACCGAGTTTCTCAACATTCTCCCCCTTTTTGATGATGACAAAATATGCTCCCCTTGTCAAAAAGACATTATGCATAGAAATAATAATATGATAAAAAAGTGAAATAATGTTTAAAGAGAGAATGTTTCTCCAATAATGGAGACATGTTTTCTCCCCCTTTGTCATGGACAAAAAGGAGGGATCAGAGTAAGAAAGTTATTACAGACCAAATAGTAATTTAAAAGTTATTACAGATAAAATAAAAAATGAGTCTATCTCGAAGGTGGAGAAGGTGAAGGTGTCCGGTTGGCACGATTCTGCTTGCGAGTCTGCTGCAACAGGGCTTGATTACGAAGGATTCGATCCTGAGTTTGCTCGATATCCATCATAGCAGAAAAGTAATTGAAGGAGGACATTGGATCTGCTTCATCAGAGCCGGGCATGTACAGGGACCTTAGATTGAAGGTGGTACCATCGAGGACGAGAGAGGGACAGAGGATGACTTCGTTGTGAAGTGGTACGTGGAAGTATTTGAGAATGGGAGTTATAAAACACCCAAAAAGAAGAGGCTCAAATTTCTGATAACGAATAAAGAGGTCGAAAATAATGGATGACCAATTTATCGGAAGAGAAGAAAGGATTGCATAGATAAGAAGAGAGATTTTTCGAGGAACTAATCCCTGGCGGGGATGCTTGGGATAGATGTTGTGGAGAAGAATCTGGGCAAGTAGCTGAGCATGAGGTTGGAGATTCCTCATGTGCCACGGAAGTTGGTAGCAGTTGGTGCAGAGAAGTATTTTTCAAAGTACCGATCGGTCGATTGGTACTATGGTGTTAAGGTCGGTACCGGTGGAAGGTAAGTTTAGAATTCTACCTAGGTCGGAAGCATCGAAGATCATCATCTGTCCTCGGACTTTGCTGGTGATTGAGGTTTGTTCATGATCAGAAGAGAAGTTGGTGTAAAACAGTCGGACTAGTTCGGGATAATAGGCAGCTGGAGATGAAGATCCTATGAGAGGTTTGAGTTCAAGGAGATAGGTGTCTAAGTCGAAGAACATGAAGTCGTCAAAGTTGATCAATTTTCCTTCATGAATGGGGCGAGAGCAGAGTGAGTTGTAGTTGTGAAACAAATCAGGATACCTTAGATCGGCGGAGGTGATTACATTGGTAGAGGAGGAAGCCATTATCGAATGTCTTGAAAATAAATCACTAGGAGAGAAAGGAGCTAGAACCGACAGAAAGTTTGTATAAGGATAGAAAAGTTCGAATGAAATGGTAAGAGATGAACCAATTGATTAAATAGAAGGAAGAAAATAATTGTTGATATGAAATGAATGACATTGGAAGTGAGTAACTTTTAGATTTTAGTCAAATAAGGAAATCCGTGAGGAGTAAGTTAAGAGACTTGTGAATGACAAATCAAATCAATGTGTGAGGATAGTGTATTATATTAGATTGAGGAGGACATAGTTATTGAAATATATAGATTTTACTATGGATGAGTTTATCGACTAGTGAGGGAAACCATTAATAGAGTATGGGGTGTCATGTTTTTAAAAAAGGATTGATCTTTTTTTAAAAATAATGGCCTAACAAGACAAACAACTTGTTACTCTATGTGAAGGGATTCAAAATTCGTGAATGGAGAGTTAAAGACATAAAAAAGATGATGTGGATATCTAGAGAGGAGAGAAAGAAGGTAAAGGACAACATTTACTTGATTTAGGTATGACATAAAGTAGAGATAGAATAAATAAAGGTTTGCTTGGAGACAAGACTTTAAAGGTTCTCGATTTTAGAGAGATATACACTAAGAGAGAGAGATAAGGTTACGGATGGAAAGAAAGGTGATAGGGTGACCATGTGATGTGTACTTTGAAAGATATGACATTTTAAAGAAAAGAGTGCCAAAAAAAATTTCATGATTAATATTTGTAATTTTTATGAGTATACGTGGATATGAGGACATATTTTGACTTAGACTAGTGGTGAGAGAGATGATAAGACAAAAAGAGGAGAAAGAATTAAAAATATATAAGAATTGAAATAAGAATAGACATGGAGGAGTCAGATTCAAAAATATATAATAAAAATGAATTCGAGAGATGAAATGAGGAGACAAAGAAATATTTATGAATGAAGGGTAATAAATGTGAGTTGTCATAGAGAGAAGTGAGATGACATATATGGATTTGTGAAGGATAAAGAAGTAATAAAAAAAAGTTGATGAAAGACATAAAGTTATGAATGATATGATTTATTTAAAGAAACTCGACAAGGTAAAGTTTTAAACAAGAGTTGACAAGAATGGAGGCTTAATTTGTATACGAAAGAGATGATAATAGATAGTTTGTAGGGCTATGATATAACAGATGATATAGTAAAAAAATAATTTACGTGAGAATATGGCAACTAGATCTTTTAAAGGAACTAAATAGTCATTCGATTTTAACTAATAAAGAGTATGAGTTCTCATAAACTAAGTAGAGAGGTGAAACAATTTACCGTAAGACAAGTTTTCATAAAGGACAAAAAATATTAAAGGAGTTGAGTGATGTGATCATTGTTTAATATAATTAGTTTTTATGGATATGAGAGAAAGGAGATAGGACAAGGAGTTATAATGGATGTGTACTTGAAGGATGACAAGTTGAATCACATAAAGAATGTGTCTTATAAGAATACGTGAATATGGAAACTTAGTTTGACTAACCAAAATCGATAAGAAGGAAAGCAAATTAAAATAAGATTTAAACAAGACTTATAAGAAGTATTATATTAAGTGTAATTAATTCATAAGTCACTTAGTTTGCATATTCCTAGTTCTCTTCTAATTCATGTGAAGTCTTCATGTTTTAATGGTTTGGTGAATATGTCTGCTAACTGTTGATTAGTGGGTATGAATTCTAATTTAATTATGTTATTTAAGACTTGTTCTCTTAAGAAGTGGTGTCTTATTTGAATGTGCTTAGTTCGTGAGTGTAAAATAGGATTCTTAGATAGGTTTATAGCACTCGTATTATCACAGAAAATAGTTGTATTTTCAAAATTTAAACCAAAATCTTTTAAAGTTTGTTTCATCCAGATGACTTGAGTACAAGCTAGGCTAGCAGCAATGTATTCGGCTTCAGTAGCTGATAATGATACACAGTTTTGTTTCTTACTGAACCATGATACTAGTGAGTGCCCTAGCATGTGACATGTTCCACTTGTGCTTTTTCTGTCAGATTTACTTCCAGCAAAGTCAGCATCGCTGTATGAGATTAGATCAAATGTAGAGGATTTTGAATAGAATAATCCAAAATCAACTGTGTCTTTTAAATATCTCATTATTCTTTTTACAGCTTTAAGATGTGATTCTTTTGGATTTGACTGAAATCTATCACACAAGCAAACACTAAACATTATATCTGGACGGCTAGCAGTTAAATAAATAAGTGATCCTATCATACCTCGGTATACCTTTGTATCAACAGACTTACCATCTTCATCTTTGTCCAACACAGTAGTAGTGCTCATAGGAGTAGATTTTGAAGCAGTTGAGTTCATGTTGAACCTCTTCAGAAGTTCACGAGCATACTTAGATTGGTTGATGAAAACTCCATCCTTGGTTTGCTTAATATGCAGTCCAAGAAAGTAGGTGAGTTCTACCATCATACTCATTTCGAATTCCTTCTGCATGGACTTAGAAAAATCTTCACAGAGAGTGTTGTTAGAAGATCCAAAGATGATGTCGTCGACATAAATTTGAACAATTAGGGTATGATTATTCACTACTTTGACAAATAGTGTTGAATCTGCTTTGCCAACAGAAAAACCAGTTTTTAATAAAAAAGGTTTTAAGTCTTTCGTACCAAGCACGAGGTGTTTGTTTTAAACCATACAAAGCACGTTTGAGTTTAAAAACATGATCTGGGTATTGTTCATTTTCAAATCCTTGAGGTTGTTTTACATAAACTTCTTCATTTATAAAACCATTTAAGAAAGCACTTTTAACATCCATTTGAAATAATTTGAAATCCATATAGCTTGCATATGCTAAGAGCATTCTAATAGATTCAAGTCTAGCAACAGGAGCAAATGTTTCATCAAAGTCAATACCTTCCTCCTGGTTGTATCCTTGAGCTACTAGTCTGGCCTTGTTTCTTATAACATTACCTGTTTCATCTAGCTTGTTTCTGAAGATCCATCTTGTCCCAATGATTGGATGATCCTTTGGTCTAGGTACAAGATCCCAAACGTCATTTCTTTGGAATTGATTCAGTTCTTCAGTCATGGCTAGCATCCAGAACTCATCAATGATGGCTTCATCAATCTTCTTTGGTTCAAGTTGAGAAATGAATGCCATGTTTGCAATCCGTTCTAGCTGAGCTCTAGTTTGAACCCCCTTTGTTAGTTCTCCCAAAATCTGCTTTTGAGGATGATCTTTGATATCGACAAAGGTTCTTTGGTGATCATCTTCATTAGACTTAGCTGTGTTATCTAAAAATAAATCTGTACTTTCAACATCATCATCATTAGTTTGTATATGAACAGATTGATCAATAGATTCACAAAAACTAACATGCATAGATTCTTCAATAGTATTATGACTTTTATTGAAAACTCTGTATGCTTTACTATGACTTGAATATCCTAAGAATATGCCTTCAACAGATTTAGCATCAAACTTATCCAGGCTATCTTTTGTGTTTAGGATAAAGCATTTACATCCAAAGACTTTGAAATAGTCTATTCTTGGAGTTCTGTCATAGAATAGTTCATAGGGAGTTTTATTTAATAAGGGTCTAATGAGAACTCTATTTGTTATGTAGCATGCAGTATTAACAGCTTCTGCCCAAAAAGATTTTGCAAGATTATTGTGTTGGAGCATAGTCCTGGCAGATTCTTGAAGGGTTCTATTCTTTCTTTCTACTACACCATTTTGAGGTGCAGCTCCAGGAAAGGCAAAGTTATGAGAAATACCATGCAAGTTACAAAAATTTTCGAAGAGTTCATTTTCAAATTCTCCTCCATGGTCACTACGGATTTTAACAATAGAACACGATTTTTCGTTTTGTAATTTAGTACATAAGATTTCAAACTGACAAAACGTGTCACTTTTGTTTTTCAAAAATATTACCCAAGTAAACCTTGAGTAATCATCTACAATGACAAAAGCATATCTATTATGATTAAGGCTAGCTACCCTAGAAGGACCAAAAAGGTCCAGATGGAGAAGCTCTAATGGTCTTTTACTTGAAATGACATTTTTTTGATTTGAAAGAAGATTTTGACAATTTTCCTAATTGACATGCATCACAAAAATAATCCTTTTTAAAAGATATGTTGGGTAACCCACGTACTAACTTATTTTTAGCTAGTTTAGAAATGTATTTAGAATTGACATGGCCCATTCTCATGTGCCATAGATGTTGAGTGTCATTATTAGCTATGAGGCAATGTTCTGTGATGTTTTCTAGGTACAGTTCATATATATTAGTCTTTCTTATACCTTTTAAGATGATGTTTTCATTGGTGTCAGCTATGAGGCATGCATCATGATTAAAGCTAACATTATAACCTGTGTCACACATTTGACTGATACTTAGTAGGTTATGTTTTAAGCCTTTAACAAGGAGAACGTCTTTGATAAGAGGTTTGTCTATGTTACCAATATTTCCAATACCAATTATCAAACCTTTGTTGTTGTCTCCAAAGGTGACGGTTCCTCCTTCTTTATGATGAAGAACTGCAAAAAGGTCATGATGTCCTGTCATGTGCTTTGAACATCCACTATCTAGTATCCATCTGTTCTTCTTCTTTGGAGCCGAACTTTCGTTTGCCATGAAGCACATATTTGCAGTTTCGGCTTCATCATCACTTGACTCTTCACTAGTGGATGGTTCTGAATCATCCCATTGAGCATGCAGAGCCTTTTTCTTGAAGAACCTCTTCTTTGGTTCCTCAGTTCTGGACTTTCTTTTGAGAATAGGACAGTCACGTTTTAAGTGGCCTGGCTTATTACACTGAAAGCACATGGGATCTTCTTTAAGATCTTTTCTTTCCTTGTGCCTGTTTGGAAGCCGGTTCCTTCTCATGAAGCGCTGGAATTTTCTGGTAAGTAGCGCAATTTCTGATTCTTTATCTGAGTCTTCATTCTCAGATAGGGTTGGGAAAGCTAGAGTTTTCTTTACTGGTTGCTCTTCTTCCCTTCTTTCTTTCATGTGGACTTCATAGGCCATAAAATTGCCTATTAAGTCATCCAATGTAAGTTTAGATAAATCTTGAGCTTCTTCAATAGCAGTAGTCTTTTTCTCCCAATCAGTTGTGAGAGATCTCAAGATTTTCTTCACCTTTTCAGTCTGGGAATATGTTACACCCAGAGATTTCAGATCATTGGTGATGTTGGTGAATCTGGTAAACATCTCTGTGATGGGTTCATCTTTGTTCATTTTGAACAACTCATATTTTCTAACAAGAGATGATATTTTGGCTTCTTTTACTTTGTTGGTTCCTTCATGAATAACCTCCAAAGAATGCCAAATGTCATATGCAGATTCACATATGGATATTCTGTTGAATTCATTCTGATCAATGGCACAATATAAGGCATTCATAGCCTTTGCATTTAGGTTTGCCATTTTCTTTTCTTCATCAGACCATAAGATACAGTCTGCGGATGGAGATGTGTATGGATGCTCAACAATTTTACATACAGCAAAGTCTATGGATTTGAGAAAGATAGCCATTCTGCACTTCCAATATCCATAGTTGGAGCCATTGAAGAAAGGAGGACGAGATGCGTGTTGACCTTCAATATCACGAGCATAAGAGGTAGATGCCATTTGTGCTGGAAGACTTGTTACGTCGAAACCAGCAAACCTGCTCTGATACCAAATGAAATTCCACTAGAGGGGGGGTGAATAGTGAAATATGATTATGATCGACAGAATAAAATAATTAAGCAATAAGACACAACACATAAAACACAGAAGTTATACTGGTTTGGTCAATATCCAGACCTACATCCAGTCCCCAAAGCAAACCACTTGAGATTCCACTATAACATCCGAGTTACCGGATAAATAGTACAACACCCTCTTCCCAAGAGGTCTTCTTCTCTCAACAGAGAAGGGGCACACCCTCTTCCCAAGAGGTCTTCTTCTCTCAACAGAGAAGGGCAACGCCCTCTTTTACAGAGGTCTACTTCTTTAAACAAAGAAGGAATACAGTGAATAAACAGATTTACAATACTTCCTATAGAACCTTCAGAATGATATGAATGCACGAATGAAGGATTCTTAGAATATTCTGTTTGTCACTCAGAGGATACTCTTTGTCATAGAGCTGGACTTGACTTTTTCTCTTTTCTTTCTTTTTCTTTTTTCTCTTTCTTTTTCAAGGCTCTCTTTTCAAATCACGAATAGAAATTTTTCTCTTTGTAAGCTCACACGTCTATTTCATTCCATGTTTGAATAGTTTATTTGAGTGTGTTTATATAGCCTTTAAAAAGTAGTCGTTACATTTTGGAATTGTAACTTTTTGAAATGTGAAATGTTATGTCATTTCAAAAATATCTTTTAGAGAAGACCGAGAATGCCTTTTTCCATAAGAGTATAATAGAGGGTACACTAGTCGTTGTATTGTTTTAGGTAATACATATTTTATGTAAAAAGTCTATTTCTTACAATAGTACATTGAACGTTGGGTTGTAGTTTTGTCTTTATTCTAATTAATGATTTGAGGTACATTAGTACTTCTTTGCTTTAAATGAGTGTAAGTACTATGAGTGTTTTGAGATATTTATTTGTACATAGTCATGTCAAGTGTTTTCTTTATGTTGTGTTTTTCAAAGTCTCCAGAGAGAATGAGGACCAAAAAGAAGGTCGACATTCTTTGGGAAGGATATTTAGAAAGGATTTGTTACAGAAGGCATTTAATGCTTTGTAGAGAGAATGATGACTTCAAGTAAGTCGACATTCTATGGTTATGAAAAAAGGTAACTAGAGAGAATGATGATTTCAAGTAAGTCGACATTCTATGGTTATGAAAAAAGGTAACTAGAGAGAATGATGACTTCAAGTAAGTCGACATTCTATGGTTATGAAAAAAGGTAACTAGAGTCCTTTTAAAGACATATTTTATTTGTTTTTCTTATGTGTAGCCGATTTATGTTTTTGTCTTCTTCTTGTATTAAGAAACATTTCATTAAAAAAGATAACTAAAGTCTTTTCAAAAACATATTTTATTTGTTTTTCTTATGTAGTCGATTTTATGTTTTTGTCTTCTTCTTATAAAAATATTTCTTTAAAGAGGGAAATTATAGTCTTTTCAAAAACATATTTTATTTGTTTTCTCCATGTAGTCGATGTTATGTTTTTGTCTTTTTCCTACATTCCTTTTTTTTCATGTTGTCTTGTATATAGTGTAAGGTACAATGATTATATGACAAAAAGTCTTTTTCATAAAAGGTTGTAAGAAGGTACACTTATTGGTTTTCAAAAAAAGAAGCTTTTTGAAACTATCGTATACTTTTATGATATAGTATGTATGAATGAGTATGTAATATGCAAAATGCAAGTTCCTGAAGGTTCTGTTACATATGACTCTAAAGAAGAAAAAAATCTTCATCTTGAGGTAGCCGATTTCTTCATTTGAACTTTTAGGAAAGCATGGCTCATCAAGCTTTTTCTTCAAGGAGTATGATTGCACCATAGTTGTACTTGAACAGGAAGTCTCCATCCTTATTGGGTGAGATATCCTTGCATCAAATACTCGTTAGATTTAAGGCAAAACATATTCAGTCATAATATAACATTATTTCAAGAGAACATATTATCATATCATATAAAATCAAATAAGACAGTGTATCATATTATGTGACATCAAAACCGAGTTTCTCAACAACTCGTGCCTTTGTGAACCGTTTGCAAAACAAAATTTTAAATTTCACACAAGGAACCTTTTTTATAGGGAGAGACTCGACGGAGACTTGCTTTCCTTGTGGCCCCCATAATTTCAGACTAGGTCATTTCATCATGAAGGACCCTCTTTTCAGGGAGAGTGTGATGAACTCGTTCTTTCATGACCAATTTACCAACCTCACCAATTTCGGCCCCCTTTCCATAAGAGAAGCCTAATGTTAGGAAGTTTTGACGAAAGCTTAATTTCTCTTCGAAAGTTCGTTTTGCAAACGCCTCCTCTTCAGGAAAGAGAGGAGTAATTCCCAATTCTAATTTCTGAATCTTCTCCTTTGGGGAAAGGAGAAGAGAATTTTTGTCATGGATGTGTTGCGTTGTGCTTCAAATGCTCGCTTTCACAAAAGGATTTCAAGAAAATTTTGCCAATTTGTCATTAAATATTTGTTGATTTCAAAAGTCTTTATTGCACAAAATTATTACCTCAGAATACCCTCAGTATTACTTCCGAAAGGACAAAGCTTTCGCGAAAAAGGATTCAAAGTTCAAAATCTTTCTATTGGCCAACCAAAAGGATGAAGAATAAATCCTCGATATGGCCAGCAAAGAGAATTCAATGTTGTTGCAAAGCCATGAGTGATTGATATTGATCGCAGTCAATGGCACATTTTTAAAGACCATTTTTGGAAAAATAAAGCAGTCGAAATATCCTGGGTGATACAGAAAAATCCACTCAATTTTCATATCTCCTGAATCACCTAAGCTGCAATTAAATATCTGCAAAAGGGATCTCTCAATTGTCGTCAAGATGAAGGCGAATTAAGCGAGTCGACACCCGGGGCCAAAGAAGATTTGGATCATCTCCAAGATGACGGAGTTTGTGACGGATCCTTCTAGGGAAAGTTCAGATCACCGTCGAGATGAAGGCGAGTGTGATGAGCCTACCGACAAACCCTAAAAGATATTTAATTCCAGCTATCATCAAGAGATTTTCTACCAAAGAGCCAATAATCATCATGATAATCCCTGAGAGAAAAGAAGGATCGGAACATCTCTGAGATGAAGGAGTTTGTGACGTACCCTTCCAAAAAAAAAAGAGAGAGACAAGTCAGGATATCTCCAAAATGAAGGAGGATGTAATTCCCGAAAAATCCAAGAGAGCTCCAATCTGCTAAAAAGAGAGTGCAGAAAGATCATCATGAGAAAAGAATCCCAGGATATCAGACTTCCAAATCTATCAAGAATCTTCTTTAATTTTGTGAAATTCTTTTATCAATATTCTTTCACCAATAGCCCTCGCAATATCAAGAATACTTTCTTTTCCGTCCATATCAAGGAAATTGATAGCTTCCTTGAAAGAAAGTCAATCGCAAGCAATTTGAATTCGAATCTTGATTCTACGGAGTTAAGCCCAGTCGGAGGTAATACTTCAGGTAGAAAAGAGGGAATACTTTCAAAACAATGTGCATCATTTTCAATTATTTTGAATCAACAACAATTTTCAACATTTTGACAATATTTTCTAGCTATTCTGGCATGAAACGAGAGCTTGAGGTTCATCTTTGGTGCATCCTGACATCAGTTGTTATCCCTTTTAGGACTTGATAACGGGAGTTTTCAAGATTCCTTCCCTTCTTTGGTATAATCTGAGCGCATGGGCTCTCAGATTTGCACACTTCCCTGTGTCCCCACTGTCCCACCATAGACAGTCCAATTTTTGCTTGAGGTTAAGCCACCAATTTCTGCAAAAGGCAATTTCAAAAGTTAATTAGTCTCATCAATGAGGCGCCCAAAATCAATCCCTTTTCAAACTTTAGGGACCCCAATTTCCTTCCTTTTGCAAAACCCCTATCGGACTCATTGTGCGGAAATCCAAATGTTCCATCACGGTCTCTTCTTTCGAGGATTCCATCCATTTTCTGCCCAATCAGGTTAAGGGTATAAACCTGAGCCTCCTTTGATGAGGTATTTCATTTTCTGCCCGATCAAGATAAGGGTATAAACCTGGGCCTCATTTGATGAGGTATTTCATTTTCTGCCCAATCAGGTTAAGGGTATAAACCTGAGCCTCCTTTTATGAGGTATTCCATTTTCTGCCCAATCAGGTTAAGGGTATAAACCTGAGCCTCCTTTGATGAGGTATTCCATTTTCTGCCCAATCAGGTTAAGGGTATATACCTGAGCCTCCTTTGATGAGGTATTCCATTTTCTGCCCAATCAGGTTAAGGGTATAAATCTGAGCCTCATTTGATGAGGTATTCCATTTTCTGCCCAATCAGGTTAAGGGTATAAACCTGGGCCTCATTTGATGAGGTATTCCATTTTCTGCCCGATCAGGATAAGGGTATAAACCTGAGCCTCATTTTATGAGGTATTCTATTTTCTGCCCAATCAGGTTAAGGGTATAAACCTGGGCCTCCTTTGATGAGGTATTTCATTTTCCGCCCGATTAGGTTAAGGGTTAAACTTGAGCTTCACTTTGATGAGGTATTTCATTTCCCGGTTAGGTTAAGGGTCAAACCTGAGCTTCGTTTCTACACGAGGTATTTTCTGTCCCATCCAGGTTAAGGGCAAAACCTGAATCTCACTTCTTTTCGAAGTAAATTTTTCTCCTTATTCTTCATTTCATATCTATCATCATCACTTGAACTAATTCTTTCATACCCAGTCAGATTCATCTAACTGGGGTATTTTTATAATCCAAATTTGGTGTGTTTTCTTTGCCACTAAGCTCGGCTTTCAACCGGCTTAGCAGCAAAGAGGGGCATCTGTAAACACCCCAAATTTTTACCCTCATCAAGTGTCATTACAGATCATTGCATGTCATTGCATGTATTCTGCATAGCATTGCATGTCATTGCATAGCATTGCATGTCATTGCATGTATTCTGCATAGCATTGCATGTCATTGCATCTCATTTTCGCGATCCAGCACTCCTATTTCAAAACATTCAATCCAAATTTGAATTTTAAAAGCTTTTACTTCAAAATCAATTTCAAAACCTCAGTTTTTATTCAATACTCTGTCATTTTCCAACCCCAGGACTTTATATTTCGAAATATTTTCTCAGAAAACAATCTGGATTCATTTCAAATTCAAATTTTAATCGATTTCAATTCACAGATGAGACCCATTGAGGTGGTGTCGCTTCTGAATTCCTCTATTCATCAAATTTCTCAAATCTTTGAAAGTTTCAGTCCGATCGGGACTCTGTCTCAGAGTCTTAATCCGGTCAGGAGTCTGGTTTTTAAGTCTGTTTTACTTCCATTTTCAGTCATTTTTGATTATTTTCAAAATTTAGGTCATTTTACATAGTCCAGTTAGTTCAGGATTCTATTTTAGAGTTTGGTTGAGTTAGGAGTCTAACCCTGACTGTGTTTTCTGACTTATTTCATCATTTCTTGGTAAAATCTTTGAAAAAATTTTACATTTGAATTCTAAAATTTAAAATCTCAGAGTCCTAAGAGTTCAAGACTCTAATTCGGAGTTCCAGTTCGCTTGAGACCCTATTTTCAAAGATCTTGAATTTCAAATACTGATTTTAACCCCTCTTCAAAGCCATTTTCAGTGTTTATTTCAAAATTCTTCAAAACTCGATGTGGGCCCACTCAGTTGGAACCATATCCAGAGGGGTTTTGACCCAGTTATAACCCTATGTCATTTCAAAAATCCCAATTTTAAGATTACTTTTGAAAATCCTTTTGAAAACTCCTTCAATTTCAAGTTTTAAAATCATCTTTTTGTAAAAACTCAAGTAGGGCCCACTCGGAGTGGTGCCATATTTGAGTCAGTCAGGGCTAGACTAGGGTTAGTTGATGTCTTGGTTAGTGTTAGAGGTTTAGAAGAGTCAAAACCATTTTGAAAAACTCATTTTTAAAAGTTAGTTTTTAAAACTAGCGTTTTTAAAGGTTTTTAAAGGTGTTTTAAAAACCCAATGTGAGAAAATGCCAAGTGGCACCACATTTGGGGATTTTCTAGGTTTAGCTAGGGGCTAATTAGGACTTAATTAGGATAATCTAGGCTAGGGTTAGTTAGGTAAACTCACACCAAAATCTCCCCCCTTAGAGAGTCCAAGATTTTCAAAAGTGTTAAAATTTAAACCTAATTTTTTTATTATAAATAGATGCATAAGGGGGGTCCATTTTTTCAACTTGCTTTCCTTTGGATTCTTGAAGCTTCTCTCTCTTCTCCAGCCCTTCTTCCATTGCTGCAACTCCAAGGTATGAATTCCTTTGCCTTTTTCATATTTTATTTAATGATTTTAATGTTTTAAACCTAGATCTAGGCTTAGATACCCCTCCTTATGGATTAAACCATGGTTTCACCTCAAGAACCATCAAGAATCAGCAAAAACAATCCAAGAAGGTGATCTAACCCTGTTTTTGATGATTTACAGGGATTTTAATCCATTAGAATTGATTTTAATATGATTCTTTACATTATTAACCAATAAAATATATGATTTACCCTTTTTAATGGGTTAAATCTATGTTTTAAAGGTGATATCAAATTCCAGCCATTGATTCCCTGTTTTTATTTTATTTTCATGGTTTATTCATGTTTGTTTTACGTTCTATAGCATAGAAATAAGTTTTATTTACTGTTTTATGGTTTATTTTATTTATTTACATTAGTTAATGCATGGTTTTTCAAGTTTCTTAAATTTCTATGTGTTTTAGGTTTAAAACAGTAAAGATAATGTTATTTTGGATTGAAGTTCTCATTGTTTATTTCGGATTTTTTTATATGTGATGCATGCATGAGTTATTGAGTTACTGTAGAAAAATCAGAGGTTTTGGATCTCGGGAACCCTATCAAAAAAATCAGACATAAAATCGGGTTTTTAAAGCTTTAAAATCGTGGTTAAAATCAAGAAGGTAACTTGCTGTGATGATATTTCTCTCATCTTATATCCGATTTTAGATCTGTAAAGTGCTATGGATTCCAATTGAGTAGATATATCTTCTGTGAAATTTTCGGATTTTTTTATCACTGTTTAGTATTTTTCCCCTTTTAGAGAATCTGTTTTTAAATTTAAAACTCATTAGGGTTTACCAAAACCCTAATCAGACTGGTGTTAGTCATAAATCCCAAACCACAGATTCGATTCATGATCTGTAAAAAGTGAGTATTATTATTTTTAGGTCTACTATTCACCACTAAAATTTCAAAGATTTTTGTTTAGAATTGCTATTTATTTCTGTATTTTCAATCTGGAATAGCTGTTTTAATCCCTGTTAAGAGTGATATATTTTAGCTCAGATTGCCGGAAGGGTTTCTCCCTAACCAAAGATGATTTTTCCAATCTGTAAATTGGTAAATCTCTGTTTTTCTTATTAGTTAGTCTCTGTAAAATTTCATAAATTTCCATGTATATTTGACTCCTACTTCAGGTCTTGGACTGAGACTGGTTGGTGAATTAGGTCAAAAATAGCATATTTTAGGGTTTAATGCAATTTTCGGATTAATTTAATGTCAAAAAATTATTTTTATAATTCCAATTAGACATTAGGGTTATAACAAGTGCAGGTACCTATGAATTTTGGAATCCATTTGATGGCTGAATTAAACAAATTGCAAAACCGGGTTCCTGAAAGATCCAAAAACACTGCTAAAATCACAGATTTTGTGATATTGTTGGATTTTCGTGCATAAGCATATATATTTAGGGTTTAATCATGTTCATAATCATATTAGGATGCTTTAGGTTTAATTTTGTTCTCATTTGATTTCATTTAGTGCATAAAACCTAAGTTTTTACCAAAATCTATTTCTAAAAACCCTGATTTCAAGGCCATAGTCTTGCTATCAGGGGCAATTTGGTCATTTGACCTAAATTTCGAAATCCCTAACCTTAATTTTCATGTGTTTAAGTATGTCATATCATATTTTAGCCTAGTTTATTTGCATTTGAATTTCAAAACTTGCATTTTACCAAATATCTTTCTAAAAACCCTAATTTTAAGGCCATAGTCTTGTTATTCGGAGTATTTTGGTCATTTTGACCCCAATTTCGAAATTTCATATCTTCTCCTTCATATTTATTCAATTTTATTTCATACTTTATCATTTTTATTTAAGGAAATCAAGGAAAAGGCTTATATTTAGCAAAATCTAGTAATTTCAAGATATTACTGGATAAATCTAGAAAAGCCAACATATTTTCATTAACCAAGTTTTCTAGTTTTGCAGGTACATTGAAGACTTTATTTTTCATGTATTTAAATTTCAATAGTGATGTAACTTGTAATTAAACTTTGGAATAAGAATTTACATTTCCTGCTTAGCTTAGGCAGCATTGCATATAGTTTATTTTTTTATAATGTTAATGTGTGATGGATGATGATTCATGCATATTTTTACAAATTCACCATGGTCTACACGAATGGCACATGCACTAGCTTTTATGAAGTTTATAAACTTGGTGGAATTCGTATTTATGGCCATAGTCAGAATATGAATGATACCCAGATTTATGATCTTCACATTAGCCACATTCAGCCTACACTCTTAGGCTAACTTCAAAATGCACTGCATTTCTCAAAAATACAAAAAGGATTTTCTCAATTCCTCAAAATCAAGTATTTCAAATCCATATTCATTCATGCATTTGCCAATTCCAATTCAAATTTCAATTCAGAGAAATTATTTTCTCAAAATTCTCTAAATCTTATTCAAAAATCGATTTTCTCAAAATATGGATTTGCCAATGATATTTCAAGTATTTCTCAAGTTCCAAATTTGATTTTCCAAGTTATATATTCGATTTCAAAGTTTGAATTCAAAGAAATCAAGTTTTCCAAAGTTATTTCACATTTCTCAAAATCGATTTTCACAAAACCTCTAGATTCTTCAGAAATCGATTTTCACTTTCTCAAATACAGTATCTCAACCTTGATTCATGATTTTCAAAGAGTTTATTTTTCAATTATTTTCAATATTCAAAGCAAACATCATGTTTTCAAATATGCATTTTCAGAAAATTCATAGCACATGCCTGATTCTATGTGTATTTAGAAATTAGAATATGATTTAGAAAAGTTGAATAGAGCAGAGCAGTAGATTGATCCTTGGTTCAATTACCCCTGTTAAAGGTGGCATGAACGGTTGAACCTCGTACCGACAGGCGAGTCCCATTCTTCGGAATTTTCCCGCATTTTAAAAACGGAGGCGAGTTATTTTCAAAAACTTTTTCAAAGGTCAGTTTGATTTGCAAAAGTAAAATTTTGCGATGATAACAATCCCGGGTGGTAAAACCCGACTCACCTTTTTGAACGTTTACCATAGTAAACGAATTCAAATGCTTCCGAATTTTTGGCACATTTCTAGGGACACTTAAGGGCGCATTCCATGATTTTTTTGGATTTTTTAACAAAAATTACATGCATGAAATGACGTGTGGACTGACTGACAAAAACAGAGAACTACTGAAACTGAGCAGAATTGAAATAAATGCTAAATTAATCCTCATTAATTCATGAAACATGCTAAATTAACGAAATAAAATGCAAATTAAATCTAGCTAAATGCATGAATGCTAAAAATCATCAAGGAATCATAATCATGTATTTTTATATATGTCATTTTATGAGAATAGCTCAATCCATCTCTCGGATGAGCTCTTTCTTCAAACGACTCCCGAATCAAATTATGAAATCAAATTAAGAGGAAAAGAGGTGCACCTTGCTTTGTTACGCAGCTTTGAAACTCTTGAAAGGGACTGCTACCAAGGGCTTGGTTCGTCCTTCGCTCCGGGCTTCGGATGATTCACCAAAATCGACCCACTGCACCTTCTTCACTGAGCCAAAGGGGGGGGCATAAATTCTAAGGTTCAAAATCAGATTCTGAAGCAAGTCTAGGTCGAATTTTCAAGTCCCAAAAAGAGCTCCTCAAGGTGGGCGTGGAGCCTTATTTTTATAGACTTTTTCTAAAAAAATTTGAATTTCAAACAGACTCAATCTGAGCCCTCCATGTGGCGCCATCTCAGGGGGTGCTATTTTGATTTTTGAGAAAATAAAATAGGAAATTTGTGGGTGAGACACCTCAGCAGGATTTGAAATTTTTCAAAATTTGGGTCTGCTTGATTTTCTCTGCAAGAAGCTCCCAGATGGTGCCACCTCAGGGGGTGACCTGGGGTTTGAAATTCAAAATTTGGCTTTTGTAGGGAGCCCTCAGGTGGCGCCACCTCATGGGGCTATTTTTATTAAAAAAATAAAATAAATAAAAGGGATGAGGCCAAGTGGGGCTCTGGATTGGCACCACCTCAAAAGGTGTTTTGAGGTGTAAAGCTGGAGACAATAGGAGCATGCCATGTGGCACCACCTCTGGAGGCTCTTGACATGTGTCAGAAGGACAGGAGTGGAGGAAGCAAACTGTGCCACCTCAGAGGAATTCAAATTCTACTTTTCTGCAGGAAAGGAGAGGCTGGCATGTGGCGCCCCCCTCCAAGTTGCTCCACACGTCCATGTGGCAGGAGAACAGGAATGGAGGAAGCAGAATGCGCCACCTCATAGGGGGGGTTTTCTACTTTTTCTGATGCAGGGAGGTCTGGACATGTGGCAGACAAGTGTCAGCTGTCTGGAGGAGTTCTCTCAAATGGCATCACCTCAGAGGAGAATTTGAATTTCAAATGGAGGTTGGCCTTGGAGGAATGGAGGAGGGACATGTAGCAGTTCCTCAGAGTGGCTCCTACAATGCCATGTGGCAGGAGGGAAAAGCAAGGGACATGTGGCGCCCTCATAGACAAAGTAGAAAAAGGTAGAACTCCAAGATTTTCGCTACCTAGCTCTTGTCTGAAAATTTTTGAATGGTTGCTTTTCTGAAGGAAGCCAAGAGTGACATGTGTCCTCTACTTTTTCTGAAGGAAGCTGGACATGACATGTGTCATCTACTTTTCTGAGAAAAGTAGGGGAAAGACATGTGTCATCCTGCTTTTTCTGAAAGAAGCAGAAATTGACACGTGGCAAAGGAAAGAGAAGGAGGCCCAAGCCATGTGGCGCCATCTCAGACAAAATGGAAAAGGTGAAGTTCAGGATTTGCGCCACCTCTAGAGAGATTTGAATATTTGAATTCCAGTTTTTCTGAAGAGAGCAGGAAATGACACATGGCATCTACTTTTTCTGAGAAGAGCAGAGAGTGACACATGACATCTACTTTTTCTGAGAAGAGCAGAGAGTGACACATGGCATTTGCTTTATCTGAGAAGATGAGAGATTGACATGTGTCCTCTGCAAGAGACACACTTCAAATGGCGCTACCTCAGAGGAGACAAGCCTACCTTTTTCTGGAGGAAGCTAGGAGTGACACGTGTCCTCTGCAGGAGACACACTTCAAATGGCGCCACCTCAGAGGAGACAAGTTTTGCTTTTTCTGGCCAGGACAACACAGGACACTTGGCATCTCATGGATGATCTTTGGAATGACACATGGCGCAGGGTGAAGATGGTGTCTAATGACATGTGGCGGCTTCTTAAGGTAGCCCCACACTGACACTTGACAGATAAATGGGAGGAGAGAGAAAAGACAAGTGGCACCAATCCAGGGGACAAGGCTCCTATATTTTTGGGTTTTTCAAAATTCAGGTTTTTCAAAAAAAAAGCCTATGTGACACCACCTCAATGTGGGTCCCACATTGCTTCTTTATTGAAATAAGGATAAAACAACAACTTCTTTTTGGAATTTTCATAAAATCTGGACTAATTGGTAAAACAGAAGTTTTTGGAAAGAGTTGCCCCCTGTAGGGCGATTTTGTAAAAGGAAGACAGTTGAAATAGCTGACAAAAGGGCAAAATCTGAGGTGAAGTGATTGAAATCCATATTGAAAACTATCCAGATCGTTTTCTTGAGGAAATATTTTGAAATTCAGAGCCCTGGGAGTAAAATGGGAAGAATTGATAATTTTGAAGACCCAGGGTTTTGGAATCGACTTTGAAAATAGTTGAAATTCTAATCTGGATTGAAAATTTTGAAATCAAAAGTTTTGGACCTCGAAATGACATGCTGTGCAGTGCAGTGATATGAAATGCTCATGCAATGATATGCAATGTCATGTCTTATGCAATAGAATCTTGAACCAAGACTTGGAGATGCCTGTCTCCTGTCAAGAATAAAATTTTGAACATCTGAGCTAAAAATAGAGAAAGTTTGAGAGTTGCAGATAAAATTTAGACTTCTGTAAGATCCGGGCTTAGAAAATGACCATTTTGCCCTCCGGCGATTTCAAAGGCTGAATGATGATGCTTGGTGGAAATGTCAGGGAGGTGAATAAAAATTTGGGGTATTTACAGATGCCCCTCTTTGCTACTAAGCCAGCTCATGGCCGAGCTTAGTGGCAAAGAAAAACACACCAAATTTGGGCTATATATAAAAAAATGCCCCAGTTAGAAGGATCTGACTGGGTGTGAGGAAATTAGCCCGAGGAAAATGGTAGATATGAAGCGAAGAATGGAGAGAAAAGACTCACTCTATGGGAGTGAAATTCAGGTTTATGCCCTTAACCTGGATGGGACAGAAATACCTCGTATGGAACGAAGCTCAGGTTTGGCCCTTAACCTGATTGGGGAATGGAATATCTCATCGAAATGAGACTCAGGTTTGTACCCTTAACCTGATCGGGCGGAAGATGAAATACCTCTTTGATTGAGGCTCAGGTTTGTACCCTTATCCTGATCGGGCAGAAAAAGGAATGGAATCCTCGAAAGAAGAGACCATGATGGAACCTTCGGATTTTGCATAATAAATCCGACAGGGTTTTCGCAAAAGGAAGGAAAATGGGGTCCCTAAAGCTTGAAAAGGGATTGATCTTGGGCGTCTCATTGCTGAGACTAAATAGCTTTTGAAATTGCCTTTTGCGGGAAAATGATTGGTGGTTCGACCTCAAACCGAAATGGGACTGTCTATGGTGGGACAGTGGGGACACAGGGAAGTGTGCTAATATGAGAGCTTACGCTCTCAAAGAAGGGAGGGAATCAAGTCCTTAAGAGGGATTTGAAATTGGTGTCAGGATGTATCAAAGACGGACATCAAGCTCTCACTTCACGTCAGGATAGCTAGAAAATATTGTCAAAATGTTGGAAATTTTGGAAATTTTGCTGTTGATTCAAAATTTTTGAAAATGCTGCACGTGGTTGCAAAGATATTCTTTTTTTTTTTTCCTACCCAAAGCATTACCTCCAAACAAGGTTCACTTTTGTAGAATCAAGATTGGAAACCCAAATTATTTGCAATTGCCCTTCTTCAAGGAAGCTATCAATTTCCTTGATATGAGCAGAAAAGAGAATTTGATATTGTGAAAGCAGTTGATGAAAGAGTATTGATAGTAGAATTTCACAAATTTAAAGAAGATTCTTGATAGATCTGGTAGTTTGATATCCTGAGAGCTTCTCTCCTGATAATCTTTCTGCACTCTTTCGGCTCTCTGGTGTCTTGGCTATATTCTCCTTCATTTTGGAGATGTTCTGATTTTTTTTCTCTTTCTTCTTCCTCTCTTTCTCTCTTTTGGAAGGGTACGTCACAAACTCCTTCAACTTGGAGATGTTTTGATCCTTCTTGGACGATGTTGTTTGGAGATCTTTGGATGATAGCTGAAATTAAATATCTTTTAGGGATTGTCGAGAGGTTCATCGCATCTGCCTTCATCTCGACAGTGCTTTGGACTTTCCCTGGAAGGATCCGTCACAAGCTCCGTCATCTTGGAGATGTTTCGAATCTTCTTTGGCCCCGGGGGGCTACTCGCCTAATTCGCCTTCATCTTGACGACAGGTGAGAGATCCCTTTTGCGGATATTTAATTGCAGCTTAGGTGATTTTGAGGGGACAAGGCTTGGGTGAATGCTCTCTTTTGGTGGCCTCTGCCTGACCATTCCCTTGGGGATAGTAGGGAGCGGAAAAATGATGACAGATCTTGAACTGTGAGCAGAATGTCTTCATCTTTTCATTCTTGAAATGACTGCCATTGTCTGACACGATGTCATGCGGGATGCCGAAACGACAAAGGATGTTCTTGTGAATGAAAGAGACCACGTGTCGGCCTTCTACTGTGCGAAGAGTGATAGCTTCTACCCACTTGGTGAAATATTCTGTTACGGCAAGGAAGTATTTGTGGCCATTTGAAGCTGAAGGAGTGATGGGACCTACGACATCGAAGGCCCACATAGAGAATGGCCATGGAGAAACAACGGATTGTAAATAAGTTGCCGGGGCATGAATAGAAGGTGCGTGTATCTGGCATTGCACACACTTCTTCACATAATGATAACAATCTTGCTGCTTGGACTTCCAGTAATAACCTGCTCTGATGATCTGTTTGACAAGGGTTTGGTAGCCGACGTGGCCACCACAAATGCCTTCGTGTGCTTCTCGCACGACTTCTTTGGCTTCGTCTTCATCTAAACATCTGGAATATTCTGAACTGAATCCACCATGATAGAGGACATTGGCCAAAATGAAGTATCGGGTAGACATACGCTGGATTGCTCGCTGCTCTCTCTTTGAGAGTTCTGGAGGAAATTTGTCGGTTTCTATGAAAGTTTTGATATTGTAATACCAAGGCTTCTTCATATGTTCAGCCTGGTTTACTTGTTCCGCTGGAAGGAAAGCAGGTTGGTCAAGTCTGCCAATTTCAAAGGAGCGACAGGATTCTCCATTTCTGAATGCCATAATGGAGCCTAAACTGGCTAGGATATCCGCCACTTGATTAAAATCTCTCTTGATATGGAAGAACTGAAATTCTTCAAACTTGCTGACAAGAGCTGAAACAATTTTCTGATAGGGGAATAGCTTCTGATCTTTGACTTGCCATTCGGCTCGAACTTGATTGACAACAAGTAATGAGTCGCCATAGGCATGCACTCTCTTAACTTTGAAATCTAATAGAATTTTTAGACCTTGAATCAGGGCTTCATATTCAGCCATATTATGGGTGCATTGAAAGTTTAACTTGAGAGAAGATGGAATCATCTCCTTCTCAGGAGTGATTAATAAGATCCCAATGCCTATTCCGGCCATATTCTTGGAACCATCGAAAAACAAATTCCAGACTGGATATTGCTGGATATTGCAAATTTGCTCATCTGGGAAATCATCTTCGGCTTTCACCTCTTCCGCTAAAGGAAAATCCGCTAATTGGTCTGCAATTGCTTGGTCTTTGATTGATTGCTGCGTGATGTCTTTTTGCAATCGTTGTAAATTTTGAAAAGATTTTTATATGAAAAACATGTGAAAACCAGACATCAAATAATAAAAACCGGTTCTCACTAGTGGATGAGACCGGGTCGAACTCAGGGAACGAGAATATTTCGTATTCAAACACGCAAATCTAAACTAATCTTTATTGCCAAATTATTTGAACTGTAAAATGTTCAGAAAAGTAAAAACAACTAGCTATTACAACAAATGAATACCCTTCGCAGAGGGCGTAAAATGCAATATTTACAAACCCAGAATTAAATTCTAATTTTAAACTGAAAAGTAAAAATCTTTTATCTTCTTGTGCTTCATATCACATATGCTTGAGCTCCACTCCTCTGCACAAATCAAAAGAACACGAGCAGTATACCATAAAAGAAATAAACTATGCTAGAAAAAATTATAAAATCTAAATGACACTTCTAATTAAAATTGATTACTCACTACTAAGTGACATGAAACAAAATGCTAACTATTACAAAGATGCTAGTCAAATCTACTACTAACTAATTAATTAATCTAATTACTAACTATTACTAAACTAACAATTAACTATTGGTATGTTAACTACACAACTACAAGCTAATGAATTAATATTCATTAAAATGAAGCATGAACAATCAATTCTCAGTAAAACTCAAATTTACTCCAGCTAACACTTAATGAACACATGCAATGAAGCTCATTGAAAATCAACATTGAAATTCAGTAAAAATCAGTAGTTAACAATCAGTAAAGATATAACAATCTACAATTAGTGAATCAACCACCAATACCCGACTTCTGTTGTAGAACAATCCAGAAGGCAATTTCAGGGCAACTATGAGGTACTGATCAACTTTAATACTTATTGATTACTTGAAGTTAACCTTGATCAAGAAAGATAAAAAGAACTTAGTTAACTCAGTCCATTCACCTGAAGTCAACATTCCAACATTAACACTCTTACCTGAAAATCAATGACTAGTGAACTTCACGATGGCTAAAAAAATATTTTGAAAATGCTTGTTCATGATGAAAGACTCTGGTTTAAGCAAGAAATTCCAGACACTGATAGATATCAAGGCAATTCAATCAGCTGGAATTACTCTCTTTCTTTGATTGATACAGAAAATCAATCCATCCGATGGCTTTGGACACAATACTCGCCGGATTTTCAATTAATCCAGATCATCACCAGGAAACCGTAATTAGCAGTTGATCTAGTCATTCTCACATTCAATCGATTGAAATTCCATTAATCTGCAATTAAAATAGACATTAACACATTTTTGCTAATCCGTGAATTGATTCAAGCATCCGGTCAATCAAATTCAAGCACTGGGTAAATCAAACTCCAGCATGCTGTGCTAACGCAGGGGATTCCGGCAGAGATTCAACCGATTGCCCGGCAGATCTCTGTTGATCACCAGAATTTTCTTTTCAGATATATTTTTTTTCTGTTTTTTCAATTTTTCTCTTTTTATTTTGATTTTAAAGTTATAACAGCAACAAGAAAAAGATCTGAAGAAGATGAAGAAGAAGAAGAAGAAGAAGAAGAAGAAGGAGAAGAAATCTATAAACTCACCGTGAACCTTAGAAGGGTTAGGAAAGAGTTGGCCCCCTCCTGTACACCATCTCCGGCTTGAAGGCACTTCCACCTGAAACGAGAAAGAGAATTAGGGAGAAGGAGAAGAAGAAGAGAAGAATGAGGTGGAGGGGAGGGGTTAGGAAAGAGGGAAATGCGTACAGAAGAAGACGGGGGGAAATTTCCCCTCCATTGGGTTTTTAACAGCAAGCAAACCGGTTTGAACCGGTTTGTTGCTGTTTGTTTTTCAATTTTGAAAAAAAACTCCAAACCGGTTCAACCGGTTTGCAACAGAATTTTTTTTTTTTTTAATTTTCAAAATCACAAACCGGTTTGTAACAATGTCTTCAAAACACTCAAACCGTGTAAACCAGTTTGTTTTATTATTCTCAAAAAATCTAAAAACTGTTTTAAAGAAATTTATTTGCTAAAAACCTCAAAACTCAACTAAACTAAAGACTCTTTCTTAAAAATATTTACACTAAACCTCATTTCAACTTATTTTATAATATTTTTTTTTTTTTTTTTTAAAACTAACTAACTATATTCTCAACTCTAATTTTTATTTTATTTTTTAGGAACTCACAATGACAAACATTAAAATATTCATTAAATTGCAAAATAACACTAATTTTCAAGCATTTTCTCTTTTTAATTCATTTTAGCTCATTCACTCAAAAACCAGCATAAAATTGGGTTTTAAATCATTATTTTATAAAATCATGCATATTTTAATGTTAATAAACCCTGAATTATATGCATGATCAAATACCCCCATGCTTATGTTTTGCTAGTCCTCGAGCAAACTAGAAAAATGCAAGAAATCCAACTATCACCTAACTCACTTTCGTAGGAATCACGGTTGCATTTAGCTCATGCAACAAGCCCTTTCAACCCCTGGGTTACCCCAGTGGACGAGTAAGGTCTCGTGAGGATTTGCAGTGATGCTACCCACAAACATCTCTGTCATGTATGCATAATATTACACATTCTCATAAGCAGTAGGTAATTAAAGACTTTGTTTTCACAAATATTTCATGTTACAAAAAAAAATCAAGACATAATTAGAGTCTTTTATATACCACCACAGAAAAAGAATTTCTTTCACTTTTCTAAATATCACAATTATTTATGTTTTATTCTTAGAAAATCCAATAAAAACAAGTTATCATTTACTTATCCTCACTCATATGTTTTCTGCACAGGTTTTCTCAATCATTTCTAAGCACTGAACTTTTCTTTCTTTTTAAGCTCTTTTCTCTCTTTTTTTCATTTTTCACGCTTTTTCTTTTTGCGCACTTATTCTTCTCTTATAGCTTGCGTGTGGTCTGCTTTTATGCCTTGTGCAATGTCAATATCTTCTATACTTTTTCAATACATACCAAAAGATATCAACTAAGACATAAAAGTGACTTCCTTCATTCACCTTTATAACATGAGAGCCAAATATTTCAACTTGTATCTGTTCTCAGTTACTTAGGATCACGAAGTTTTCCACTCTCCTTTTTGAAAATGGAATTAAAAGTTTCAACTTACATCTAAGTTCCATCTACTAAGGATTGTGAAATTATCCAAACAACCTAACGCATGCTATTTTTTCTTTTGAGCTCATTTTTTTTTTTTTTTTTTACATTTTTGTTCATTTGCTTAGTTTTTCAAAAATAAAACTGTGCATATTTATATTTATGATTCAAAATAAACTCTAACATGTATCTATCATCATTTCTTCGAAATCCGCATAAACAACCATAATTTTTAGATCTATGTCAGAAAAAATTTTCGTGGGGCTTAAAAATCCTCTAAAAACATTAGATTTGAAATAACATTCATATAAGTTCAAACTCTTTCTTTAAAAATCTACTTTTCATGAGAGATGTGTAAACATGTGCAAGAACTTAAACAGAAATATCAAGGTGTGCATTCTACACCCTCCCCCATGCTTATATGACACTGTCCCAGTGGCACTCCCCCATGCTTGAATGAAACTAAGTGAATGCACATGAGAGAATTTAAATGAAGGAAAGAGTAGAATAACCTGACATGAATGAAAAATACACGTTCTATGAATGTAATGAATGCAATGTATACATGACAAAACATAAAACTCATGAAAAAAACAACATGCAAAACTCATGAAAAAGTAAAAATAAAATCTATAAATTCTAAGCAATTCTAATAATATACAAGATATGGGTTGCCTCCCATAAAGCGCTAAGTTTCACGTCCCCAGCCAGACGGATCCCTGGAAAAATCCTTCATCGTCCATGAGATCAATGGACATGAAGTCAGGCTCAATCAGGCTCTCTATGAAAAATAGTGTCATCTGTGACACTGCGCAGTGTGTTCCCATCCTGTCTACCTCTGAATGGCTCGAAGTGCCCGATCCAACTCAACTCACCTATCTGATTTTCACGTAATTCTAGGTGATCCTCTTCTAGTGATTCCTTATCCTCCTCATGAGGTGGATCACTCAATAACCAAGCATATTCTGCTTCTACGAGGTCTTGAATGACATCAACCTCGAAAGAAGCCTCCTCAACAGCAGGCCCCATAGCAGCACGAAAAATGTTTAGCCGTATCTTCCTATTTCCGAATGACACATCCATAGCACCAGTGCGGCAATTGATGCACGCATTGGCGGTAGCTAGGAAGGGGCGACCGAGAATAATAGGAGTCTGCTGCGGGCTATCAACTCCCTCCATATCTAATATCACGAAGTCTACAGGGAAATAACAATCCTCCATCTTGACTAAAACATCTTCAAGTATCCCTCTTGGGACCTTGATAGATCTATCTGCGAGCTGAAGAGTCATAGGTGTAGGTTTCATCTCTTTCAATCCAAATTGGTCATAAAAGAAACCCAGCAATATGTTAACACTTGCCCCAAGGTCGAGCAACGCACGCCCAACAGTGATGTTTCCTATGACGCAAGAGATGATAGGAGTCCCTGGGTCCTTGAGCTTAGGTGGCGTTTGATGTTGCAATACTGCGCTCACCTGCCTAGTTAAATAAATCTTTTTCTGTACATGGGACATCGACTTCCTTTTCTGCGTACAAAGTTCTTTGAGGAACTTTGCATATGCAGGGACCTGTTGAATAGCATCTAGTAAGGGGAGGTTTATCTGAACGTGCTTGAATATCTCAAGCATCTCTTGCATGTTCACTCCGGACTTACCTAATGCTCTTGGCCTTTCTAACGCCTCAGGAAAGGGGGCTTTGGGAATGTAGGATGGTGAAGGCTCAGATGGAAGAACCTTCTCGCTTTCCTGAGGTAAAATATTAGGGACAGACTGCTTCTCGCTTATCTTCTCTCTTTCTTCTGCAGCCTCCCTCGCTTGGTACTGCTTCCCACTCCTAAGGGTTACTACTTGAGCTTGCTCTTTATGTGCATCAGCCATATGCAAGCTACGCATGGGTTCCTTTCCCTTAGGGTTGACAATAGGCTGGCTAGGCAATGTTCCCTCACTTCGCCTGCTAAGTGCTTCGGCAAGCTGCCCCATTTGAGTCTCTAATTTTGCAATAGACTGGGTATGTGAGCTCAAAGCTTGCAAAATCTTATCCTCAAAAGATTGACTATGTAAAGTCTCATGAGACTGGGGTTGAGTATAAACAGGTTGGACTGGGGGATAACTGGATCTTTGAAATCCAGGCACATAACCGCCTTGACTTGGTTGACTCTGGGAAGGGTTGGGTGGGTGGATCTGTGAGTTGCGCCATGAGAAATTAGGATGATTTCGCCAGCCCGGGTTATAAGTGTTTGAAAATGGATTGGGTGCGGGCCTAGCGAAGTTTTGAGCCATCTGAGCTTGCTCTTGGACAAACTCAGGATACTGTGGCGCAACTGGGCACTGTAAAATATGGTGTGCAGGACTCGCACACAACGCGCACACCTGCATGGCAGGAGAGGGACCCAACAAAAACTGATCTAATTTCTGGGATAGTTGGTCTACCTTGTTGCTTAACTCAAGGTTTATCCCTATTTCAAAAATACCTGCCTTCTTAGTACTATCCTGTGCAGGTGCAGCCCTATCGAACCGTGAAGTTGTCGCATGGTGCATCGAATTTTCGCTCAATGTCTCAAAAAGCGACCACGCTTCATCCTCACTTTTTAGCATAAAAGTGCCCCCACATGATGAATCCACTATTTGCCTGTCCTTCTCGGTCAGGCCATCGTAAAAATACTGCACCAGTTGCCAACGAGGCACCTGGTGGTGGGGACACTTGCGGAGAAGATCTTTCATTCTCTCCCAAGTCTCGTAGAATTGTTCTCCCTCAATCTACGAGAAACTGATTATGGCTTTACGAAACTGATTCGTCTTACCAATTGGGAAGTACTTTTTAAGAAATTCGCGTTGCATTCCTTCCCAAGTGGTAATTTGAATCGTATCGAAAGCCTTTAGCCAATGTTTAGCTTTATCTTTGAGAGAGAATGGAAACAACGTCAACCTCAATGCGTCATCTCCAAAATTGTTGATCCGCACTGTCGAGCAGATCTCCAGAAAATCATCAATATGACTATATGGGTCTTCGTTGCTTAGGCCATGAAATGATGGTAACATTTGAATGATACTAGCCTTTATTTCAAATTGATTGGCTCCTACATCAGGTCTCGTGATGCAGGAGGTGGGAGTGTATATGGTGGGCATGAAGTACTCCTTAAGGGTACAGAACAACGACCGAGTTTCGGCCATGGTGATAAGATGAGGAGTTCTCCTAACAAGAAACTCAGAACTCAATTAGCTCGGGTCAAGTGATCGTTGCTTGTGCATACACCTTGAAGTAGACCGATGTAGCACTCGTCCTAATTTTTGGGTTTTCTACCTAACTAACGCGCTAGCGGCCAAACCACGCAAACCACAAAGCGAGTAAACTAAAAACAACAAAAACTAAACAAACACCACGCAGTTACACATAGCAAAGATTATGCATAAGAAATATCAAATCTATGTGTACGGTACCAATCGTACACAGTCACCTCTAAGGGGATCCTAGTAGGTGGGCTGTGCAGAAAAGTAAGCTTGTCTCTAAGATATGCACATACGTGGTTCTAAACCTAAATGCACACAAACACTAGGCAATAAAGTGAATACTAATATTACGCCGTTCCCCGGCAACGACGCCAAAAATTTGATGTCTTTTTGCAATCGTTGTAAATTTTGAAAAGATTTTTATATGAAAAACATGTGAAAACCAGACATCAAATAATAAAAACCGGTTCTCACTAGTAGATGAGACCGGGTCGAACTCAGGGAACGGGAATATTTCGTATTCAAACACGCAAATCTAAACTAATCTTTATTGCCAAATTATTTGAACTGTAAAATGTTCAGAAAAGTAAAAACAACTAGCTATTACAACAAATGAATACCCTTCGCAGAGGGCGTAAAATGCAATATTTACAAACCCAGAATTAAATTCTAATTTTAAACTGAAAAGTAAAAATCTTTTATCTTCTTGTGCTTCATATAACATATGCTTGAGCTCCACTCCTCTGCACAAATCAAAAGAACACGAGCAGTATACCATAAAAGAAATAAACTATACTAGAAAAAATTATAAAATCTAAATGACACTTCTAATTAAAATTGATTACTCACTACTAAGTGACATGAAACAAAATGCTAACTATTACAAAGATGCTAGTCAAATCTACTACTAACTAATTGATTAATCTAATTACTAACTATTACTAAACTAACAATTAACTATTGGTATGTTAACTACACAACTACAAGCTAATGAATTAATATTCATTAAAATGAAGCATGAACAATCAATTCTCAGTAAAACTCAAATTTACTCCAGCTAACACTTAATGAACACATGCAATGAAGCTCATTGAAAATCAACATTGAAATTCAGTAAAAATCAGTAGTTAACAATCAGTAAAGATATAACAATCTACAATTAGTGAATCAACCACCAATACCCGACTTCTGTTGTAGAACAATCCAGAAGGCAATTTCAGGGCAACTATGAGGTACTGATCAACTTTAATACTTATTGATTACTTGAAGTTAACCTTGATCAAGAAAGATAAAAAGAACTTAGTTAACTCAGTCCATTCACCTGAAGTCAACATTCCAACATTAACACTCTTACCTGAAAATCAATGACTAGTGAACTTCACGATGGCTAAAAAAATATTTTGAAAATGCTTGTTCATGATGAAAGACTCTGGTTTAAGCAAGAAATTCCAGACACTGATAGATATCAAGGCAATTCAATCAGTTGGAATTACTCTCTTTCTTTGATTGATACAGAAAATCAATCCATCCGATGGCTTTGGACACAATACTCGCCGGATTTTCAATTAATCCAGATCATCACCAGGAAACCGTAATTAGCAGTTGATCTAGTCATTCTCACATTCAATCGATTGAAATTCCATTAATCTGCAATTAAAATAGACATTAACACATTTTTGCTAATCCGTGAATTGATTCAAGCATCCGGTCAATCAAATTCAAGCACTGGGTAAATCAAACTCCAGCATGCTGTGCTAACGCAGGGGATTCCGGCAGAGATTCAGCCGATTGCCCAGCAGATCTCTGTTGATCACCAGAATTTTCTTTTCAGATATATTTTTTTTCTGTTTTTTCAATTTTTCTCTTTTTATTTTGATTTTAAAGTTATAACAGCAACAAGAAAAAGATCTGAAGAAGATGAAGAAGAAGAAGAAGAAGAAGAAATCTGTAAACTCACCGTGAACCTTAGAAGGGTTAGGAAAGAGTTGGCCCCCTCGTGTACACCATCTCCGGCTTGAAGGCACTTCCACCTGAAACGAGAAAGAGAATTAGGGAGAAGGAGAAGAAGAAGAGAAGAATGAGGTGGAGGGGAGGGGTTAGGAAAGAGGGAAATGCGTACAGAAGAAGACGGGGGAAAATTTCCCCTCCATTGGGTTTTTAACAGCAAGCAAACCGGTTTGAACCGGTTTGTTGCTGTTTGTTTTTCAATTTTGAAAAAAAACTCCAAACCGGTTCAACCGGTTTGCAACAGAATTTTTTTTTTTTTTAATTTTCAAAATCACAAACCGGTTTGTAACAATGTCTTCAAAACACTCAAACCGTGTAAACCAGTTTGTTTTATTATTCTCAAAAAATCTAAAAACTATTTTAAAGAAATTTATTTGCTAAAAACCTCAAAACTCAACTAAACTAAAGACTCTTTCTTAAAAATATTTACACTAAACCTCATTTCAACTTATTTTATAATAATTTTTTTTTTTTTTAAAAACTAACTAACTATATTCTCAACTCTAATTTTTATTTTATTTTTTAGGAACTCACAGTGACAAACATTAAAATATTCATTAAATTGCAAAATAACACTAATTTTCAAGCATTTTCTCTTTTTAATTCATTTTAGCTCATTCACTCAAAAACCAGCATAAAATTGGGTTTTAAATCATTATTTTATAAAATCATGCATATTTTAATGTTAATAAACCCTGAATTATATGCATGATGACTGCGAGACATATTCTAAGTCGTACTGCATCAGTAAGACTTGCCATTTTGCGACCTGTCCGCTGAGGAAAGGTTGCTCTAAGATGTATTTGAGAGGATTGAGCTTGGACAAAATTTTGACTTCAGATGCCAGCAGGTAGTGTCTTAACTTCTGACACATCTATATCAGAGCTAGGCAGGTCTTCTCTATTTGAGAGTATCTCTTTTCATAATCTATGAAAGTCTTACTCACGTAATAAATGGCATGCTCTATCAAGCTGCCTTCTTTGTATTGCGCCAAGAATCCGCCGCATGCAACTTGATTGACTGAGATATATGATAAAAGAGGTTTTCCCAATTCTGGCGGTTTCAGGATTGGAGGATTGAGAAGATACTTCTTGATTCGATCGAATGATTGCTGACACTCCGGTCCCCATTCGAACTTCACTCCTTTTCTGAGCAAGTGGTTGAAAGGTTCGCATCTCATCGCCAAGTTGGAAATAAATCGCCAGATTGACTGCATACGTCCTTGAAGGCTACGCAGTTCTTTGAGATTCTGTTGGAGGTGGCATATCAATGATAGCCTTTGCTTTGGCTGGGTCAATTTCAATTCCCTTTTTGCTGACTAGAAAACCCAACAGTTTGCCTGATTCGACTCCAAAGACACACTTTTGCGGGTTAAGCCTTAACTTATAAAGGATGAGTCGCTTAAAGACTTGATCAAGGGCTTCAAGGTGATCTTCTCCCTCTTTAGATTTCACGAGGATATCGTCAACATACGCATCCATGATTTTGTGCATCTGATCGTGAAAGATAACGGCCATTGCCCATTGATACGTTGCTCCGGCATTCTTGAGCCCAAAAGGCATAACTGTATAGCAGAAAGTGCCCCAAGGCGTGGTGAAGGAGGTTTTTGATTGGTCGCGAGCGGCCAACTCAATCTGATTATAGCCGAAATATCCATCCATGAAAGAGAACATAGCATGTCCTGTCGTGCTATCGACTAGAAGATCGATGCTTGGAAGTGGATAATCATCCTTCGGGGTTGCCTTATTGAGGTCTCAGAAGTCTATGCAGATCCTTACTTTGCCACTTTTCTTTGGGGCAACGATGATATTGGCTAACCAATCTGGGTAGTCAATAGCTCAGATAAATCTTGCTTTGAGCAGATCTTCAAGTCCTTCCTTGACTTGTTGTTCTATCCTTGGATCCATTTTTCTCAGCTTCTGCTTAACTGACTTAGCATCTGGCTTCAAGACAAGACGGTGTTCGACTAATTTTGGGTCTAAGCCCGGCATATCTTCATATGTCCACGCGAATACTTCTTGATGTTGCTTGAGAAAATTAGTGAGCCTTTCCTTTTCTTCCGGACTCAGACTGGTTCCGATCTGGAGAATTTTGGGATCTTCCTCTGAACCGATATTGACATCTTCAGTAGGATCTTGTACTAGAGGAGATGGTTCGTCCTGCTTCTGAACTGCGGCAAACTCTGGTAACTCTTGAAGAGACTGATCATATTCTACACAATCATCTGATCGCTTTGCAATCTTGCCATCTTTGGTGCTCGCCTTGACTCTGTGAATTGCTGACGACTTCTGAAAAGCCTTGGGATTAAGAACGAGCTTCTTGATTGTCCGAGAAGTCATTCTGAAAATTTGGATAAGAGATTTGGTTCAGATAAATCGGCTTATAGCGAGACAAGCAATCATTTGAAGAGAACCATGCATAAAATGGCATTGAATTATAAAATAAAGAGATAGACAGAAAGGGAATAAATGGCATCCAGATAGACAAAGAAACTTGGAATTTTATTGATTGAATTGATCAATGACATTTGATAAAATGAGACATTTATTTTGGAAAGAATGGAAAGAAATAACAAATGGTCTTTATTGTGCCCCTTTGACAAAAACAGTCTTCCTTGATGAGCTTCCTCCGGAGAACCCCAATCCTGCCTTGTGGGGATGATGCTTCTGGATCACTGGCTCGATGCGGCCATCTTCATTCTTGCCGAGTCCTTTGAAGGGTTGATAACCATGTTTTAGAAGCAACTCAAATCCCTTTCTTGACTTCATGAATTGTGGAAACAATGGGTGATCCTTAATGGTACTGTAGTTGATCCGGCCTCCAACCTTGAAGAATTGAGGACCTCTCCATCGGGTCGTGGCTACCGTGTGCAGAGATAGTTCTGATGATGCCCGAAGTATTTCTTGATTATCTCCGAGATTGATCTCTTCACTTTCCCTGATGCTGAGAATATCCGCATTGAATGAGGGTCGAGGAATCATTGGCTGCGGGAGCCTTTCTTCTGGGTCTTCTCCCAGTATTGTGGTAATCATTCCACCTTTTGACCATTTTACACATTGATGCAGGGTGGAAGGCACTGCATTTGCATTATGAATCCACGTCCTTCTGAGCAGCAAGTTGTAGGTGGGTGGCACATTAACCACGTGGAAAAGTACTGAATGCACTGAATAGTTGATGAACACTTCCAGAAATATCTTGCCTTTTGCCGTTTGACCATGGTTGTCAAACCCGTAGATAGTGATGGGATCTAGAATATATTCTTCATCCTTGATCCCTAATGCTTTTGCGATCATCTCGGGACAAATATTGAGGCTACTGCCTCCATCGACCAGCACATGTGGTAATGTCATTCCTCTGACTCGAACGACAATGTACAAAGCATTATTATGAAAGGAATGAGGCTTTAGAAGGTCCTCATCCGAAAAGGTAATTGGTGCGTTGGTCATGGCCGAATTCACTATTTGTGCCATGTCTTCCGGAGTGGTACTGGGCTTAACTTTGATTTTTCTGAGTAAATCTTCCAGTGCTCGCTGGTGCTTGCTAGAATTTTTGGCCAAATCAAAGATGGAGACATTGGATAGAGCGGTCAGAGGCTTTTGACTTGAATTTTCCGGCCTGGGTTTGATGATTTGCTTGAAGAAGTCAGGAGTTCCCTTTGACTTGGGGGCTCACTTTATAGGTGCTTTCGAAACTTTCATCTTGCCGAATGCTGAAATTAGGTCCATCTTCTTAGAAGCTGGAGCTGCCTGTCGTAGCACTGACACTTGATGCTGAACCTGAAGATCTTGTGCAGAACACGGCTTGATGTGCTCATGCGGTAAGAATGGTTGTGCCGACACTACTGCTGTGGTGTGTGGAGGAAAGGGTTGATTGAGAATATCCATTTTTTCTTCTTCTCCTTCCACTAAAAGATTTTTTTCAATGAGATCTTGTATAATGTTTTTTAGAACAAAGCAGTTCTCAGTGTTGTATCCCACCGTCCTGTGGAACTTGCAAAACTGATCTTTCCACTTCCCCATGGGCATAGGGGGATCGGCCAATCTAGGCAACTTGACCATCTCTTTTGACAGCATATACTCGAGCACATCTTCGAGTGATTGGTCTAGAGGAGTAAACTGTCTATCATAACACCATCCTTCATGTTTAGTCTTCTCACGCAGTTTCGGCCCTTGGTCCTGCTGAGGAGGCTTGCTATACTGAGGAGCAGGTTTTGCTTTATGATCCTTGTTTTTTGAACTGCCTGAGTTGTAGCAGTAATCTCTTTTCTGCCCTTTGTGCTGATTTCGGCCTTTGTTGCTGTTGTTGGCAGAGTAAGTGAAGTGAGCTTTTTTCTTCTGCTCACCTTGGGAGTTGTTCTTAGAGAATGTGAAGCCTTCATAGACTCCATTTTCCACACTCAGTTCGAGCCATTCGGCTCTTTCAGTCAATTCGAGGAAGGTACGTGATGGTGCTGTGGAGATCAATCCTCTTAACGACTGCGAACAGTTGTTGAGGATTAAGGACAGAGCGCGCCTTTCCGAGATAGGATCTCTCATTTTGTTGCAGGCCGATCTCCATCTGTGGATAAAGTCCCGTGCCTTTTCATTCTCATTTTGCCTGAGATTGCAGAGATGACTCAATGTAGGCAGCGCTTCTGTGTTGAACAAGAAACGTTCAATAAACAGATTTACGACTTTATCGAACTCCTTGAGCTCGATGGGGTTGATATGCTCAGCATACCACTTAGCTGCAACTCCTTCCAAGCTGCGGGGAAAACATAAGAACAGTGCTCTGTTGTCCCTTTTGAACCGAGAGCATTCTGCAAAGAAATTGGTGAGATGCGCTTTTGGGTCGCCAGAACCGTCGAACTTGATAAATTTTCGGGGAAGATTCTCCAGATCATCATCCCCTTCTAGGCCGTCATAGAAGTCCTCACTGGTGAAGACTTTCTTGCCCTTGTCGCGGGCTTGTAGATCCTTGACAACTCGGGCCATTTCCTTGAACTGTGCTTGCAAGGGCTCTTCTGCATCTCGGCTTTTTGATCTGCGGCTTTTACTTTGGCCACGTTTCTGAAATGCTGGAGGCACTTCATATTCTTCATCCGTATCTTCAATGGAGTCTGATTCATCTGAGATTTCCTCTGACTGGATCTGCCTTTTGGAAGCCTTCTTACCCTTGTGACCATGGAACTTTTCTTTGAATGGATTCCTTTCTGAGCTGGTCCTGGGCTGCTCATTCATCATTTTGTTCATCATTTTTCGAAACATGGCATACATTTGAGGGTCTATGTCATCATCTTCTTGTTGCTGCTCTTGACTCCTCTCGGATCGGGGGGAACCCATCTCTTCTTCCGAAGTTGACGAGTACTGCGGTGCTGTTGTCTTTTTGCCTGATCTTGTTTGCACCATCAAATGTTGTAAAAGCTCTCTGCAGGGCAAAGACCTGATTAGATTTTGTAGGAATTGATTTTTGGAAGAAATATTTGCTGAAAATATGGTAGACAATTTGAAAAAGATGTCCCATTACTAGGGACTAAGTCGCCGCGAGAATCACGACAATTGTGTTGTGATTCTTTTTGCAAAAGAAATAAACAACGAAAATATGCCTTGTTACCTAGGCTAGGTCGTCAAACCACAATAGAAAGAGAGACAATTTTATAGAAATGAGGAAACATGATTTTATTGATCTTGACAAAGAGGTGGAGGACAAACAATTTGCCACCATTCATGATAGTCGGCAGACACTCTAGGACCAGAAAAGATTTTAAGGGAGACAAAGGAGTCCCAGCCGTAGCGGGCAGAGTGATATGCCTCGGACCATTGTGCAGAGGTGAGATCGAACTCGGCCATAGCTCCTGATAACAGTCGGGCTTTAACATACTGCTGCCTCTGGGAGAATTGTCGAACACATCTCTCTGGTTGGTAGTAAGTGCAGAAGAATGGTCCCAATAACTTGAACCGCTTGCCATAAGCGTACGTATATCTGGGAGGGGATAATTGCCGATCAAAATAGTCCCAAACAATGTCATCTTCTTGAATGTTGTTGATCATGGATCGGTACTGCGACACTGGGAGAAGTTCTTGGCCATTGTATCTGAAAGAGCTTGCTCGAGCTGGAACATGCTGGAAGAACCAGGACTGAAGTGCGTAGATGCAACCTTCAACTAAAATGGATTCTCCAAGTGAAAAGCGAGTCAAGCCTCGATATAGGAAAGCTAACGCTGCCATGGCTATGGAAAGACGGTTGGTCTGCCGACTTCCCCATCTTCTCATAAGCTGGATTATTCTGATGTCCATATAGTTTTGTCCGTCTGGAAAGAGGGATAATCCTACAGTGCACAGGACCATTGCATTCTGAATCCTTTCTTTAGTTGTCCTGAATAGCGAACTGACTTCAACGAAGGTTCCGTACTGGCGGTACAACTCGAGTAGGTCAACATATTCATTTCCCTCCAACTGGATCAGGGGCAAAGATCGGCGGCCTGTCATACGAGCTAAGGAGTCTCGGGGGTCCAAACCCTTGACATTGATAAGGAATTGATGTTCTAATGGATCGCTTGGTTGACCAGCTGGTTCTGGTAACCCCATGATCTCTGAAAATTCATCCATTAAAACAGTCATTTCTCCCCATGGGAACCAGAAGGTACACGTCCGAGGATTCCATCGCTCTGCCATTGCATGGATCAGGTTGTCGTTGATGGTCTGCTTTCCAACTACTGACGCCAATTCTAATCCGCACTCGCTCAAATGGTCCGAGAACATTCGGGAAAAGCTTTTTAGCCAGGAATAGTACCACCGGGGAATGAAAGTTCTGGTGCTGAGGGCTCGATGTTCAGGACGACCTTGTCGCACCTCGTAGGAGATGTGACCTTCATGAAAGATTGGATCGACTTGACTGGATGCCATCGAACTGAAAATAGAGAGACTTAGAATGAGACGTTTGGGAAAATGTGGGAAAATTTTGGAAAATTATTGCAGGCAGGATAAAATGCAGCTGGAAATTCGAGATCCAGTAGAAAGGTAGAGTGGAAAATCTCCTGGAGTTTTGAAAGAAATTGGATATTTGGGAAAATCATCCAGGGTTTGAGAAAATAAAGGAAAAGGCGAGAAATATGAAAATTTGAAAAATATTTTTGGGAAAATGTAAGAAAATAGAGGTAACATACGAACAATCACATCCTGCACAAACATTTATGCACATTCAGCACTCCCTAAAAGGCTGACTCTAGATGCATCATTTTGAAAACAGTTGTAGGACCTTAATCCTAACTCTAGGTTCAGATCATCTTTGTCCAATCCAGTTATGCCGATATACTCGAACTGAAATCTGAGGCACGTGGCATAGAATTTCAACTCCGGTTCTAAGGTAAGGTTTTCCAATATCCTTGAGCGCCTACCGATATACTTCGGACTGTAGCCCGCGGTACGTGGTAGGGGGTGTTAACCAAAATAGTTGGCCCAGTTGTGAGGCTCTGTCCCGAACTAGGGTTCTGGAAGAGAGACCAACAATGTGAAGACCGGGTAATGATAAGTAATGGAGATTTTAAAAAAAATGATCACATGCAAGAAATAGAGGGCTCTAAGTCCCAGAGAGATAGATTTTGAAAATTTTGAAGGAGCATACATTGTTTGCATTCATATCCTAAATTGAGGAGAGTTGTATTTAGACCTAAGTCTATGTGAACATGAAAATTTCTGCTCAATCTGGTCCTACCAAACCATGCCTAGTCTATATGCAATCAATGTCAGCTACGTCAGAATCTAGGCTCCTAGGTTCACATGATATAAAAAGTAAAGAGCTGACATTTTGTGAACACAATTTTGATAATTGAACTAAGTGAAGCACTATTTTGACCAGACGAGGACAGGTCCCATCATGGTCGCCAAACCTGTTATCATCGCAAAATTTTTCCCGTCTTCCTTTCCTTGCAGAAGAGAAAGAGGGAAACGCTTTCGCGATTCAAACTTGACCGGATTTTGGAAATTGTTTTGAAATACTCGCCTCCGTTTTGAAATTTGCGGGAAAATCCATGGGATGGGGCTCGACCTGTCGGTACGAGGTTCGACCGTTCCTGCCGCCTTTAACAGGGGTAATCGAACCAAGGACCAAAATTGTGCTTGACTTAGTTAAATCATCGAAATTATGTTCTATCCTAAATGCACAGAGAATTCAGGCATGTGTTATGAGATTTTGGAAAATGGAAGTAGGAAAAACATGATGCATGCTTGAAAAACATTTGGAGTTGAAAAACATTTCTTAGGGAAAAGGTCAATTTCTCAGGAAACTCAGATGAAAAAAGGGTTTTTGAAATCACGAGAAAGCTCACAAAGATGTGGGAAAACCATGAATAGTTGAAAATCCTGGGAAAATAGAAGTGATTCTTGAGAAAAAGGTGAATGATGATGATTGGTGGAAATGTCGGGGAGGTGAATGAAAATTTGGGGTGTTTACACCTGGGTTTTCAAAATTATCAATTCTTCCCATTTTACCCCCAGGACCTCGAATTACGAATTTTTTTTCTCAAGAAAACAATTTGGATTGTTTTGACATTTTCAAAATTTCATCAGTTGAAAAGAGGGGGACACAATTTCAAAGTGCATAAGACCTTATTTCAAATTTTTACAAAAAGGCTCCGAATTTCCCAACTTCTTTCAAAATTTTGCCCTGAAGAACCATTTTTTTTAAGTTTTGAAACCAAACCAAAATTCACTTCATGTTTTCCAAAACTAGACTATTATTGTGAAAATTCCAAAATATCTCATTCGGCTTTTATTTCAAATAAGTGATGTGGGACCCGCCTCGAGGTGGGGTCACACTCGAATTCTCAAAAATCTCTCCTATTTTCAAAACAGTGCCCACCCAGAAGCGGCACCGATTTATAAAATCCTTTTATTTTGATTTAAATTTTGATAAAATAATTAGTGGGCCCACGTAGGTGGCACCCCACTAAGGCTCCTTGCCAAGAAAAGCAAAATTTTGTTTATTTTTTTTTTCTTTTTCTCACAAAGTTTTCAAATTCAGTTGAAGCGGCATCACCAAGACAAAATCCATTTTTTCTTACTCATTTTTTTATTACATTATCTTTATTACTTTTCAGCCCCAAAAAGGAGCCACCGTGAAACCCTGCCCAAGACACCATTTTTACCTAAGTTTCAAATATCAGTTGAAGAATAGGAGTCGCCCCCTCTCAAAACGGCGAGCCCCCCCTTTTTTTCAAAAGGATTTCAAATTTTTTTAAAAGTTTGTTTCAAAAATTATCAAGATCGGCTAAAGAGGAGGAAAAGGAGGGGTTTTTTAAGGATCGACTATAAAAGAAAGCAGAAGGGTCCAGGTGGATAGAGGGCCATCGACGATTTCTCTTAACCCCAGTTCTCCCCTGTTCACAAGCTCCTACTCCCACCTCTTTCAGCCCACCAATTGGAGTTAGCTTCACAGCAAAAGGGATCGGCTTCCTTTTGAGAGGTCTCTCTGAATCTCTCCCTCATCGACTCTTTTCCCCCTTTCATTAGCAAAAGGCGAAATCCATTTCGAGCCCTCCCATCAGCCAGCAGGAGCAAAAGGGGAGACCCACAGCTTTCCCTGCCCCCCAGCACCACGATCGACTCCCTTCTGTCTTCCATCATTTTGCAAAGGGTTCAACATCTTCAGCAGCTGGCCTTTAGAAGCTTTAGTCGATATAATTGATCCTCTGCAGCACCTTCAACGGGAAGAGACCTAGTCATCTCGGCTGAATCCAAGGTAAAAACCTTATACACCCATTTTTTTTTTGTTGTAAAGTAGAAATCGTATTTATATCACATTCTCCAGCAAATTCGCTTCAGCAATTGACGTATTTTGCAGTTTGGTTGTCCAAGGTATAAAGAGTTGAAGATATTGTTCAATGATGTTCTCAACTCAGTCCAAATTTCATCAGATGACTGTATTCTTTCATCGTTTTTTTTTTGTGTGCTTTCCCTAAAATTTTCATGTGATTTGATCCAACATTATGAACAATTCCAAATAACGTTTTTTTTTTTACTTCATATCATAATGTTCTTATGTTCGTCTGACTCATACTGTCATACACCTGTGCTTTATCATGGAAAAAGATCGTTTTATCAAATTTTTTCTACCTTCAGTCCGTTGCAAAAGGCAATATTTGAGGTTTTAGGTGTTACTTATGACAACTTTCTCATGGTTTTTCTTGTTTAAAATCTGGTTACAAACCCCCTTTTCATGTCAGGCGATATATATTTTTTTTCTATTGAAAGTGGCTGTAGATGGAAGGATACCGTGATAGCCGATAAGGCTCATCCTACAGAAAAGTGTGCTCTTAACCAGAGCACCACATTTGAATCTAGTGTATCATTCCTTATATTCCCCTGCGTCAACCATGTTTCAGTCCATATAGCCTTCTGTTTCATGGTTTTACATTTTTTTTTTTAAGATTTCGTATGTCTTGTATGTCTCAAAATGGAAAGAGCTGAGCGCTTTAGGATTTATTACGCACTTCTGAATGTTAACATAGATCTGAAATCTCGCAATGTGCTGATGCTGATGAATGTAATGAGTATCTGTTTAAGTTCTGATGTTCCATTTGATTTACCTTCATTCTAGGTGCATTTTCTTGTATTAGAGTTATTAGCAATAGATTTTGATGGGTATGTACTAACACTCATGACTGAAAATACTGGTTTATTATGCAAATTTAAGTTATGGTAACCAGTGGACTGCGGATACAGTGACCCATATGGTGCCAATCTAATAAGCAACGAGTGGTTGTAATAAGTGAGGATATGTGGTAAGTAACCATTTGGGAATAAGAGGAAGAGGAGAGGATACATAGTATGCTGTGAGCATGAGTAAAAATCCAGATTTGGATTTCTGCTGGACCTATGTAAGAGATTTTGTTGTAGCAGAGGTGGTGCATGTTGTTACCATCATTGTGATTCTATTTCACGATGCTTGGTTGTGCATTTTTCTTAATATTTGTTAAAATCGATAAAATCTATCATACGGGTTTTGTATTCCATCCGGTGAAATTGGGTTATGACATATTATTATATTTCAATAAGTACAGCGCCTAGTTCTAGGTATAAAGAGCCAGATCAGTCCCCTGTAAACTAAACCATAGTTTTATGCTATCAATGGTGATGAGTATCTGTAAGTGATTTGTCTAACGTGTCAATCTTATGTAATTTCTGAACCATTAAGTTTTACCCATTTCGGACTTGCTTCGTAGTTCCATTGCTATCTCATCCTCATAACGTTTATATCTTAATATTTTTTTAGTTTATCTGCATCTCCTTTTCCATATTGCTGAAGTTCCTCTATGCACGCCATGGTGGTTTTCAGCCATATCTGGGCAGTTGGTATGAGACATATCATGGACATTGATGTATATATCGTATAAATGACACTATTGCATTTAGTTTATGTACAGTAATTGCATATCTAGTTCATTGTTTCATATCATCTGTAGTATTTGCAATGCCATTTGTATATGACAATACATTGTCACCTTCCATCCCTTATATCCACAGTCACAGGCATCGCTTTAGCACCTTGTCCCTTTGTGATATTCCACCATAATCACTATAAGTTTTCTTATTCCCTAACACCATCCCTCATATATCCTTATTACACCCTTTATATGTACACTGTTTCGTATGTTATACGTACAAAGTTGATTAGTACATACATTTTCAATTACCAGAATATATCTATATATATATATATGTATATAGATATAGACATATATATAGATACATACCTCATATACATTTTTTTTTTTTTTGTTGTGGCATGAGCATTTAGGAACATACATGCTAGGTTCCTCATTTAGTTAAAAGCATGGCATTTAGAGACATCATATTCATATTCCAGATATGACATTTTCATTAAATTGTGCAATTCCCCTACAATGCAAGCATAATCACTAATACATTGCCATTAGTGTGAGATCTTCTCTTCCTTGTATATTGTGCCTCTTGTGCCAACTCTCATTCGCAGGAAAATTTGGAAGACGTGGCTTTTTTTGGTTCTATTTTTTTTTGTCAACAATGTAACAATCAAATGTAAATTTGGAATAATATTTACTTTCCCGCTTAGATTAGGATGCATATCATATAGTTTGAATTCTTGTAATATTATGATTATGTGATTCATGCATTTCTATTTCAAAATCACTGTGGATGAACACGAATGGCACGTGCACCAACTCTTAGAGAGTTGATGGACTCGGTGGAGTCCATATTTACGGCCCTAGTCGGAATATGGACGAGACCCAGATCCATCATCTCTCTACCAGTCACATTAAGCCTACACTCTTAGGCTATCTTAAAAATGCACATCATATTTCTCATGTTTTCAAAATATTGTGAATTAATTCAAATAAACTCTGAACATATTCATTGCCACAGTCAGAATATGTGAAAGATTTAATTTGACTTAATACACATTTTTCCAACAAATTTCTTAGAAAATCTTTCAAAGCGCATTCATTCACTCATATCATTTGCATCATGAAACCATTGGTTTTCTCATGATTTTCTTAAGAAAATTTCATTTCTCAGGAAATCAAATTCTCAAGAAACTCTGAGAATTTTTCAAAATCAGTTTTTCCCAAGTCAAGTTTTCACAGTTTCCATGAAAACCAGTTTCTCAAGAGACTTTTAAAATCTCCAAAGTTGGATTTCCAAAATCCAAGTTTCCTTCGTTTTTCCTTGGAAATGTTATTTTCTTAAGATTTTCAAAAAGAGTTTTCCAATCTTCCTCAAAGATCAAAATCGATTTCCAAGTATTTCAAGGGTAAGATTCCCAGGATTTCAATTTCCCAAGTTCAGTTTTTCTTCTCCAATGAGTTTTCCTATAAATTTTCCATCATTTTCCTAAGAAAATTCTCAAAGTCCGAGTTTTCCTGAGAAGTGTTTCCTTTTTCAAATGTTCACATTTTTCTCAAGAATCACTTCTATTTTCCCAGGATTTTCAACTATTCATGATTTTCCCACATCTTTATGAACTTTCTCGTGATTTCAAAAAAACCCTTTTTCATCTGAGTTTCTTGAGAAATTGACCTTTTCCCTGAGAAATATCTTTCAACTCCAAAGATTTTCTGAGCATACATCATGTTTTTCCAACTTACATTTTTCAAAATCTCATAGCACATGCCTGAATTCTCTGTGCATTTAGGATAGAACATGATTTTGGTAATTTAGCTAAGTCAAGCACAATTTTGGTCTTTGGTTCGATTACCCCTGTTAAAGGCGGCATGAACGATCGAACCTCGTACCGACAGGTCGAGCCCCATCCCATGGATTTTCCCGCAATTTTCAAAACGGAGGCGAGTATTTCAAAACAATTTCCAAAATCCGGTCAAGTTTGAAGCGCGAAAGCATTTCCCTCTCTCATCCGCAAGGTAGGGAAGTGTAAACACCCCAAATTTTCACTCACCTTCTTGACATCGCCCTCAATCAGCACATTTCCATTCTCCGGAATCAATGAAGGGCAAAATGGTCATTTTCTGAGTTTAGACCTTGCAGAAAGTTCTAAATTTCACTCTTGAGCCTCAAAATTTCTATATTTTGGTTTAGAGACATCTTCCAATTGCCAAATTTCAAAATCCTCTTTCTGGACAAAAAGTTAGAATTTCCAAGTCTAAGCTCAGAGGGACATTTCATTGAAACATGTCTTTGCATCGCATTCCATGAACACTTTGCATCATTTTACTGCATAACATGTCATTCTGAGATCCAGAACTCCTGATTTTCAAAATTGTCAATCCAGATTTGATTTTTAAACTTTTTCAAAATTGATTTTTAAAACCCTGGGATTTCAAAATTGCCAATCTTTCCCATTTTACCCCCAGGACTTTGAATTACAAAATTTTTTCTCAAGAAAAACAATCTGGATATTTGGATATTGATTTTAAAGATTTTATCTCAAAACTTTTTGCAAAAGATTTTTTTACAAATATTTTTTTACATTTATCCATATTTTTGCCCCGAAGACCCAATTTTTCCAAATTCTTGAAAAACAAATAATGTTTTATCTCGTATCTTCAAATAAATGGAGCGGGACCCGCCTTTGAACTAGCATCATACTCAGATCCCCAGGTAAATTTCTTATTTTTAAACGGGACCCACCCGAAGATCGAACCCATTTACAAATTCTTCTTAATGTTATTATTTTTTTATTATTATTATTAATTTTTTTTTTTTAGTTAGTGGGCCCACACACATGTGGCACCCCACTTGAAAATAAAAGATTTGCAAAACAAAATAAAACATTATTTTCAAAAAGAATTTTAAAAAAATTGGCTGAGGTGGCATCTCCCATTTAATTTTATTCTTTTTATTTTTTATTTTATTTTTTTATTTTTTTCTTTTTATTTACTATTAATTTTTTTTAAAAGAAACAGCCCCAAAACGGCGCCACAGCTGAACTTTCCTTAAAAAAGTTCATTTTACCTAAACCTTACGTAAAAGAACCGAAAACTTTTGAAAATAATGAAACCGTCCTCTTTTAAACAGTAAATCTTTCAAACTTAATGAGGCATCGGTTTCACATTGCCGAAATTTTCAAAAAGAGAGAAGGTGTAACGGAAACTGGAGGAAAAGAAGCTGCATTTTTTTTCGTTTTTGGAAAGCGGCTGAATGTCTTTAAAAAGACCCAGCCATTGATCGATGGGGAAGGGGGGAAAAATCGTGATTTTCTTGTCTTCTTGGGTTTTCGCAGGAGATTTCTTTCCAGCAGCAGAGGAAGCAGCAGGTTTTGGTTTTTTTTTTTCCCTTCAGCTCATCTTCAGCCACAGGTCGTCCACCACCAAGTCTTCATCTTCTTCAGCCAACGTCTGCATCTCTTTCAGCCACAACAGGAGGTCCAGCGGCTGCTGCTCAGCCCTCTTTCAGCCCAGCCGCAAGGGATATACCAGATCCAGCATAAGATGCAAGCTGCTCCGCATCCTTCCTTCATCCTTCAGCCAACAGAGATCCAACGTTTCCTGGTCCCTTTATTGCTGATTAAGCAGAGCTTTCAAGGCACAACCAAGGAGTGTGTGGTTCTCCTTTCCTCTTTCGTGGACTAACCCACCATCGAAGGAAACGCCCTTGTTAATTTCTATTGAACCAAGGAAAATATAGAAGATGCTGATTCCTTGGATCCATTTCAATTTTCTTTTACTTTATGTTATGCAATGTAACAATCCAATGTAAACCTTGGAATAAGATTTACTTTTGCTGCTTAGATTAGGCCGCATCTCATATAGTTTGATTTCAGTAATATCCTGATTCTATGATGCATATATCTCTAATTTTCAAAATTCACCATGGATGAACATGAATGGCACGTGCACCAACTCTTAGAGAGTTGATGAACTCGGTGGAGTCCATATTTACGGCCCTAGTCGGAATATGGATGAGACCCAGATCCATCATCTCTCTACCAGTCACATTGAGCCTACACTCTTAGGCTATCTTGAAAATGCACCTCATATTTCCAATGTTTTCAAAATATTATGAATTAATTCAAATAAATCCTGAATATATTCATGGCCACAGTCAGAATATGTGAAGGATTTACTTTGGATTAATCCACATTTTTCCAACAAATTTTTTAGAAATATTTTCAAAAGTGCATTCATTCATTCAAACCATCTGCATCATTCGTTTTTCTCATGATTTTCTCAAAAGATTTTCATTTCATGGAGTCGATTTCTCAAGAAACTATGATGATATTCGAAGTTGGATTTTCCAAATCAAAGTTTTCCTGTGATTTTCCTTAAAAAGTTATTTTCTTAAGATCCATTTGCAAAAGGAATTTTCATCTTTCTCAAGAATAAAAAAACTGATTTTCAGATATTTCAAAGATAAAATTCTCAGGATTTCAATTTCCTAAGTTCTAAATTTCCTTCTCCAATGAGTCTCCCTACAAAATTTTCTATCATTTTCCTAAGAAAATTCTCAAAATCCAAGTTTTCTTGATAAGTGTTTTTCTTTTCAAATGATCATCTTTTCTCAAGAATTCCTTCATTTTCCTGAGATTCTTATTTTTTTCATGGTTTTCTAAGTCTTTCTAAACTTTCTCAGAATTTTCCTGAGATTTCCATTTCTTCATGATTTTTCAAAGCTGATAAACTTTCTCAAGATTTTCTCGAGATTCTCACTTCTTCAAGATTTTCCAACTCTTTATAAACTTTCTCGAGATTTCAAACCTTCTTCGTCTGAGTTTTTCCGAGAAATTGATTTCTATCTTTTCCTAAGAAATACTTTTCAACTTCAAATGTTTTCTAAGCATACATTATACTTTCCAATGTTACATTTTCCAAAAATCTCATAGCACATGCCTGAATTCTCTGTGCATTTAGGATAGAATACGATTTCAATGATTTTACTAAGTTAAGCACAATTTTGGTCCTTGGTTCGATTACCCTTGTTAAAGGCGGCAGGAACGGTCGAACCTCGTACCGACAGGTCGAGCCCCATCCCATGGATTTTCCCACAATTTTCAAAACGGAGGCGAGTATTTCAAAACAATTTCCAAAATCCGGTCAAGTTTGAATCGCGAAACCATTTCCCCCTCTCTTCCGCAAGGAAGGGAAGACGGGAAAAATTTTGCGACGATAACAGGAAGACGGGAAAAAATTTTGCGACGATAACAGGTTTGGCGACCGTGATGGGACCTGTCCTTGTCTGATCAAAATTGTGCTTGACTTAGTTCAATTATCAAAACTGTGTTCTAAAAATGTTAGCTCTTTACTATCATGCGAACCTAGGAGCCTAGATTCCGACCTAGCTGACATTGATTGCATATAGACTAGGCATGGTTTGGTAGGACCAGATTGAGGAGATATTTTCATGTTCACATAGACTTAGGTCTAAACACAACTCTCCTCAATTTAGGATCTGAATGCAAACAATGTATGCTTCTTCAAAGATTTTCAAAAATCTATCTCTCTAGGACTTAGAGCCCTCTATTTCTTGCATGTGATCATTTTTTCCAAAACTCCCTTACCTATCATTACCCGGTCTTCACGTTGCTGGGCTCTCTTCCAGAACCCTAGTTCGGGACAGAGCCTCACAACTGGGCCAATTATTTGGGTTAACACCCCCTACCACGTACCGCGGGCCACAGTCCGAAGTATATCGGTAGGCGCTCAAGGATTTTGGAAAACCTTAACTTAGAATCGGAGTTGAGAATGTATGCCATGTACCTCGGATTTTAATTCGGGTATATCGGCATAACCGGATTGGACAAAGATGATCTGAACCTAGAGTTAGGGTTAGGGTCCTATAGCTGTTTTCAAAGTGATGCATCTAGAGTCAGCCTTTTAAGGAGTGCTGAATGTGCACAAATGTTTGTGCAGGATGTGATTGTATGTGTGATTTCCTCAATTCTTTATATTTTCCAATGTTTTCCAACTTATTAGGCCTTTTTCAAAACATCCTTATTTTCCACAAGATGTTTTTCTCAAACCCTGGATGATTTTCTCAAATATCCCATTTCTTTCAAAACTCTAGGTGATTTTTCATTCTACCTTTCTACTGGATCTCGAATTTCCAGCTACATTTTATATCCTGCCTACAAAATTTTTCAAAATTTCCCACATTTTCCTAAGTCTCATTCTGAGTCTTTCTCTATTTTCAGTTCGATGGCATCCAGTCAAGTTGATCCTATCTTTCCTGAAGGTCACATCTCCTACGAGGTGCGACAAGGTCGTCCTGAACATCGAGCGCTTAGCACCAGAACTTTCATTCCCCGGTGGTACTATTCCTGGCTAAAAAGCTTTTCCCGAATGTTCCCAGACCATTTGAGCGAGTGCGGATTAGAACTGGCGTCAGCAGTTGGAAAGCAGACCATCAACGGCAACCTGATCCATGCAATGGCAGAGCAATGGAATCCACGGACATGCACCTTCTGGTTCCCATGGGGAGAAATGACCGTGTTAATGGATGAATTTTTAGAAATTATGGGGTTACCAGAACCAGCCGGGCAACCAGGAGATCCGTTAGAGCATCAATTCCTGATCAATGTCAAAGGTTTGGACCACTGAGACTCATTAACTCGTATGATAGGCCACCGATCCTGGCCCCTGATCTAGTTGGAGGGAAATGAATATGTTGACCTACTCGAGTTGTACCTCCAGTACGGAACCTTCGTTGAAGTGAGTTCGCTATCCAGGACAGCTAAAGAAAGGATTCAGAATGGAATGGTTTTGTGCACTGTAGGATTATCCCTCTTTCCAGATGGACAAAACTACATGGACATCAGAATAATTCAGCTTATGAGAAGATGGGGAAGTCGGCAAACCAATCGCCTCTCCATAGCCATGGCAGTGCTCGCCTTCCTATATCGAGGTCTGACTCGATTCTCACTTGGAGAATTCATTTTAGTTGAAGGTTGCATCTACGCACTTCAGTCCTGGTTCTTCCAGCATGTTCCATCCCGAGCAAACTCTTTCAGATACAATGGTCAAGAACTTCTCCCAGTGTCGCAGTACCGAACCATGATCGACGGCATTCAAGAAGATGACATAGTTTGGGATTATTTTGATCGGCAATTATCCCCTCCCAGATATACATACGCTTATGGCAAGCGGTTCAAGTTGCTGGGACCATTCTTCTGCACTTACTACCAACCAGAGAGATGTGTTCGGCAGTTCTCCCAGAGGCAGCAGTACGTTGAAGCCCGACTGTTATCAAAAGCTATGGCAGAGTTCGATCTCACCTCCGCACAATGGTCTGGGCATATCATTCTGCCCGCTACAGCTGGGATTCTTTTGTCTCTCTTAAAATCTTTCCTGGTCCTAGAGTGTCTGCTGATTATCATGAATGGTGGCAAATTGTTTGTCCTCCACCTCTTTGTCAAGATCAATAAAATCATATTTTCCTCATTTCAATAAAATTGTCTCTCTTTCTATTGTGGTTTGACGACCTCGCCTAGGTAACAAGGCACATTTTCGTTGTTTATTTTCTTGTAAAAAGAATGACAACATAATTGTTGTGATTCCCGCAACGACTCAGTCCCTAGTAATGGGATATCCTTTTCAAATTGTCTACCATATTTCCAGTAAATATTTCTTCCAAAAGCCAATTCCTCCAGAATCTAACTAGGTTTTTGCCTTGCAGAGAGCATCCATAACATTTGATGGTTCGGACAAGATCAGACAAAAGAACAACAGCATCTCAGTACTCGTCAGCCTCAGAAGAAGAGATGGGCTCCCCCCGGTCTGAGAGGAGTCAAGAGCAGCAGCAAGAAGACGATGGCATAGACCCTCAAATGTATGCCATGTTTCGAAAAATGATGAATAAAATGATGAATGAGCAGCTCGGGACCAGCTCAGAAAGGAATCCCTTCAGAGAACAGGTCCATGGTCACAGGGACAAGAAAGCTTCCAAAAAGCAAGTTCAGCTGGAAGAGATCTCAGACGGAACCGATTCAATTGAAGATACAGATGAAGAATATGAAGTGCCTCCGGTATTTCAGAAAAGGGGCCAAGAACAAAGGAAAGGCCGCAAATCAAAGGGTCAGGCCGCAGAAAAACCCCTACAAGCACAGTTCAGGGAAATGGCCCGAGTTGTCAAGGATCTGCAAGCCCGCGACAAGGGCAAGAAAGTCTTCACCAGTGAGAACTTCTATGATGGCTTAGAAGGGGATAATGATCTGGAAAATCTTCCCCGAAAATTCATCAAATTCGATGGTTCTGGCGACCCGAAAGCTCATCTCGCCACTTTCTTTGCAGAATGCTCTCGGTTCAAAAGGGACAACAGAGCACTGTTCTTATGCTTTCCCCGCAGCTTGGAAGGAGTTGCAGCTAAGTGGTATGCTGAGCATATCAACCCAATCGAGCTCAAGGAGTTCGATAAAGTCATAAATCTGTTTATTGAACGCTTCTTGTTCAACACAGAGGCGCTTCCTACATTGAGCCATCTCTGCAATCTCAGGCAGAAGGAGAATGAAAAAGCATGAGACTTCATTCACAGATGGAGATCGGCTTGCAACAAAATGAGAGATCCTATCTCGAAAAGGCACGCCCTGTCTCTAATCCTCAACAATTTCTCGCAGCCATTAAGAGGATTGATCTCTACTGCACCAACCCAGACTTTCATCGAGTTGACTGAACGAGCCGAATGGCTCGAGCTGAGTGTGGAAAATGGAGTCTATGAAGGCTTCATATTTTCCAAGAACAACCCCCAAGGCGAGCAGAAGAAGAAAGCTCACTTCACCTATTCTGCCAGCAACACCAACAAAGGCCGAAATCAGCACAAAGGGCAGAAGAAAGATTACTGCTACAGCTCAGGCAGTTTAAACAACAAAGATCAGAAAGGAAAGCCTGCTCCTCAATATAGCAAGCCTCCTCAGCAGAATCAAGGGCCGAAGCTACGTGAGAAGACCAAACATGAAGGATGGAGCTATGACAGAAAATTTACTCCTCTCGACCCATCACTCGAGGATGTGCTTGAGTATATGCTGTCAAAAGAGATGGTTAAGTTGCCTAGATTGGCCGATCCCCCTGTGCCCATGGGGAAATGGAAAGATCAGTTTTGCAAGTTCCACAGGACAGTGGGACACAATATTGAGAACTGCTTTGTTCTAAAAAACATTGTATAAGATCTCATTGAAAAAAATCTTTTAGTGGAAGGAGAAGAAAAAAGGAAAATGGATATTCTCAATCAGCCCTTTCCTCCACACACCACAGCAGTAGTGTCTGCACAGCCATTCTTACCGCATGAGCACATCAAGCCGTGTTCTGCACAAGATCTCCAGGTTCAGCATCAGGTGTCAGTACTACGACAAGCAACTCCTGATTCTAAGAAGATGGACCTAATTTCAGCATTCGGCAAGATGAAAGTTTCAGAAGCACCTGTAAAGTCAGCCCCCAAGTCAAAGGGAACTCCTGACTTCCTCAAGCAAATCATCAAACCCAGGCTGGAGAATTCAAGTCAGAAGCCTCTGACCGCTCTATCCAATGTTTCCATCTTTGACTTGGCCAAGAAGCAAGCACCAGCGAGTCCTGGATGATTTACTCAGGAAAATCAAAGTTAAGCCCAGTACCAATCCTGAAGACATGGCACAGATTGTGAACTCTGCCATGACAAATGCGCTGATCACCTTCTCGGATGAGGACCTTACAAAGCCTCATTCATTTCATAACAATTCTTTGTACATTGTCATTCGAGTCAGGGGAATGACAGTACCGCATGTGCTGGTCGATGGAGGTAGTAGCCTCAATATTTGTCCTAAGATGACCTCAAAAGCATTAGGGATCAAGGATGAAGAATATATTCCAGATCCCATCACAATCTACGGATTTGACAACCATGGTCAAACGACCAAGGGCAAAATATTTCTGGAAGTATTCATCAACTATTCGGTGCACTCCGTCCTTTTCCACGTGGTTAATGTACCACCAACCTACAATTTGCTGCTCGGAAGGACGTGGATTCATAATGCAAATGCAGTGCCTTCCACCCTGCATCAATGAGTGAAGTGGTCAAAATGTGGAATGATTACCACAATACTGAGAGAAGACCCAGAAGAAAGGCTCCCGCAGCCAATGATTCCTCGGCCCTCATTCAATGCGGATATTCCCAGCATCAGGGAAAGTGAAGAGATCAGTCATGGAGAAAACCGAGAAAGACTCCAGGCATCATCAAAACCATCTCTGCACACGGTAGCCATGACCCGATGGAGAGGCCCTCAATTCTTCAAGGTTGGAGGCCGGATCAACTACAGTACCATTAAGGATCACTCGTTGTTTCCTCAATTCATGAAGGCAAGAAAGGGATTTGAGTTACTCCTGAAGCATGGTTATCAACCCTTCAAGGGACTGGGTAAAAATGAAGATGGCCGCATCGATCCAGTGATCCAGAAGCATCGTCCCCACAGAGCAGGACTAGGGTTCTCTGGAGAAAGCTCGTCAAAGAAGACTGTTTTTGTCAAAGGGGCATATTGAAGAACATTTGTTATTTCCTTTCTATTCTTTCCAAAATAAATGTTTCATTTTATCAACATCTTTGATCAATTTAAAATCAATAAAAAAGTTTCTTTGTCTATATGGATGCCATCTATCTCCTTTCAGTCTATCTCTTCATTTTATAATTTTAATGCCATTTTTATGCCTAAGTTCTCTTCAAATGATTGCTTGTCTTACGGCAGACAATTTTATCTGAACCAAATTTCTTATCCAAAATTTCAGAATGACTTCTATGACAATCAAGAAGCTCGTTCTCAATCCCAAGGCTTTTCAGAAGCCGGCACCAATTCACAGAGTCAAAGCAAGCACCAAAGATGGCAAGATTGCAAAGCGATCAGATGATTGTGCAGAATACGATCAGTCTCTTCAGGAATTACCAGAGTTCGCCGTAGTTTAGAAGCAGGATGAACCATCTGCTCTAGTACAAGATCCGACGGAAGATGTCAATATCGGTTCAGAGGAAAATCCCAAAATTCTCCAGATCGGAACAAGTTTGAGTCCAGAAGAAAAGGAAAGGCTCACTAATTTTCTCAAGCAACATGAGGAAGTGTTCGCATGGACGTATGAAGATATGCCGGGATTAGACCCAAAATTAGTCGAACACCGTCTCGTCTTAAAACCGAATGCTAAACCCGTTAAGCAAAAGCTGAGAAAAATGGATCCCAGAATAGAACAACAAGTCAAAGAAGGACTTGAAGATCTGATCAAAGCAGGATTTATCCGAACCATTGACTACCCAGATTGGTTAGCCAATATCGTCGTTGTCCCAAAGAAAAGCGGCAAAGTGAGGATCTGCATAGACTTCACAGACCTCAATAAGGCAACTCCGAAGGATGACTATCCACTTCCAAGCATCGATCTTCTAGTCGACAGCACGGCAGGACATGCCATGTTCTCGTTCATGGATGGATATTCCGGCTACAATCAGATTAAGTTGGCCGCCCGCGACCAATCAAAAACTTCCTTCACTACGCCTTGGGCCACTTTCTGCTATACAGTTATGCCCTTTGGGCTAAAGAATGCTAGAGCAACATACCAAAGAGCAATGCGCAAAATCATGGATGCATATGTTGACGATATCCTCGTGAAATCTAAAGAAGAAGAAGATCACCTCAAAGCCCTTGATTAAGTCTTTAAGCGACTCATCCTTTATAAGTTAAGGCTTAACCCACAAAAATGTGTCTTTGGAGTCGAATCAGGCAAACTATTGGGTTTTCTGGTCAGTAAAAAGGGAATTGAAGTCGACCCAGCCAAAGCAAAGGCTATCATCAATATGCCACCCCCGAAAAATCTCAAAGAATTGCATAGCCTTCAAGGACGTATGCAATCAATCCGACGATTTATTTCCAACTTGGTAATGAGATGCGAACCTTTCAATCACTTGCTCAGAAAAAGAGTAAAGTTCGAATGGGGACCAGAGTGTCAACAATCGTTCGATCAGATCAAGTATCTTCTCAATCCTCCCATCTTGAAGCCGCCGGAATTGGGAAAACCTCTTCTGTTATACATCTCAGTAAATCAAGTCGCATGCGGCAGATTCTTGGCGCAGTATAAAGAAGGCAGCTTGATAGAGCACGCCATTTATTACGTAAGACTTTCATAGACTATGAAAAGAAATACTCTCACATAGAGAAGACCTGCCTAGCTCTGGTATGGATGTGTCAGAAGCTAAGACACTACCTGCTAGCATCTGAAGTCAAGATCTTGTCTAAACTCAATCCTCTAAAGTACATTTTGGAGCAACCTTTCCTCAGCGGACGGGTCGCAAAATGGCAAGTCTTACTGATGCAGTATGACTTAGAATATGTCTCGCAACAATCAATCAAAGGCCAAGCAATTGCAGATCAATTGGCAGATTTTCCTTTGGCAGAAGAGGTGAAAGCAGAAGATGATTTCCCGGACGAGCAAATATGTAATATCCAACAATCTCTAGTCTGAAATTTATTTTTCGATGGTTCCAAGAATATGGCCAGAATAGGCATCGGAATCTTGTTAATCACTTATGAGAAAGAAATGATTCCATTTTCTCTCAAGTTAGACTTTCAATGCACCCATAACATGGCTGAATATGAAGCCCTGATTCAAGGTATAAAGATTCTACTAGATTTCAATGTCAAGAGAGTACATGCTTACGGCGACTCATTACTCATTGTCAATCAAGTCCGAGCCGAATGGCAGATCAAAGATCAAAAGCTATTTCCCTATAAGAAAATTGTTTCAGCTCTTGTCAGCAAGTTTAAAGAATTTCAGTTATTCCATATCAAGAAAGATTTTAATCAAGTGGCAGATAGCCTAGACAGTTTAGGCTCCATTATGGCATTCAAAAATGGAGAATCCTATCGCTCTTTTGAAATCGGCAGACTTGACAAACCTGCTTTCCTTCCAACAGAGCAAGTAAACCAGGTTGAGCAAAGGAAGAAGCCTTGGTATCATAATATCAAAACTTTCATAGAGACTGGTGAATTTCCTCCAGAACTCTCGAAGAAAGAGCAACGAGCAATCCAGCGTATGTCTACTCGATACTTCATTTTGGCCAATGTCCTCTATTGTTGAGGATTCAGTTCAAAATATTTCAGATGCTTAGACGAAGACGAAGCCATAGAAGTTGTGCGAGAAGCACACAAATGCATTTGTGGTGACCACGTCGGTTACCAAACCCTTGTCAAACAGATCATCAGAGCAGGTTACTACTGGAAGACTATGCAACAAGACTGTTATCATCATGTGAAGAAGTGTGTGCAATGCTAGATACACGCAACTTTCATCCATGCTCCGACAACTTATTTGCAATCCGTTGTTTCTCCATGGCCATTTTTTATGTGGGCCTTCGATGTCGTAGGTCCCATCACTCCTTCAGCTTTAAATGTCCACAAATACTTCCTTGCCGCAACGAAATATTTCACCAAGTGGGTAGAAGCCATCACTCTCCGCATAGTAGAAGGACGACATGTGATCTCATTCATCCACAAGAATATCCAATGTCGTTTTGGCATACCACATGATATTGTGTCAGATAATGGCAGTCATTTCAAGAATGAGAGAATGAGGACTTTCTGTTTGAAGTTCAAAATTCATCATCATTTCTCCGCTCCTTATTATCCTCATGGAAATGGCCAAGCAGAGGCCACCAATAAGATTTTGATTCGAATCCTGGAGCGAACTTTGAAAACAGGCCGTGACTGGCATGAGAAGATTCACGATGCACTATGGGCCTACCGGACCACCATTCGCACTCCAACGAATGCTACTCCATCAGAATTGGTCTATGAAATAGAAGTAGTATTGCCGCTACATGTTGAGAAGCCCGCTTTGAAATTTGCTTCACTTCTGCAATTACCTCTTGATCAATACCAGCAGCAGCGACTGGTACAGCTAGACTTACTCGACGAGAGAAGGCTAAAAGTAGCAGAGTATGCTCAATCCTATCGCCAGAGAGTAGCCAGGCAATATGCGAAGTCTGTCATCGAAAGAAGATTCAAAGTCAATGATTTAGTACTTCGATCCATAGCCTATCTCAAGCATCGTCCCGGCGGCAAATGGTCGCCAAATTGGGAAGGTCCCTATGTTGTCAAAGAAGCATTACCCCGCAACTCATATCGGCTCATCAATGCCGATGGGGGTGAATTACCAGATCCTATTAATGCTCGACACTTGAAAAAGTTTTATAATTGAAACATTTATTCCCCTCTTGTAATCCTTCCTATTTTCTTCAAATAATGATCAAACTTTCTTTCCCAGTTACACTAGGGCATTTTTAAAATTTTGTTCTGTATGCAGGCAGGATAAACAAACTCCTCACTTCACGCACTTGTGCATTCATATGCATCAATTCATATTCATTTGCATTCAACTGCATTAACAACAATCCGGTCAGTATTGGGATTTCAACAAACAGTTCCATCACAATTCCTAATGATTCAAAATGGAAAGGTAATCACCAATACTGAACCAAAACCCGACGCTCGAACTGGTATTATTTCAAAATCCAGTGTTCGAACTGGTACATTTTTAAAATACCAACTTTTTGGAAAACCGAGTTCTGACTCGAGTTTTTATTCAAATCATTTCCTTTTGTTGATCCGGGTCCCGACTCGAGATCTCTTCATTCAAGCTCAGATTCGAGCTTGTCATTTTCTTTGTTGATCCGGGTTTCGACTCGAGATCTCTTTATTCATTCAAGCTCAGATTCGAGCTTGTCATTTTCTCTGTTGATTCGGGTTCCGACTCGAGATCTCTTTATCCACTCGAGCTCAGATTCGAGCTCTTTATTTTTTGATACGGGTTCCGACTCGCTATCTCTGTATTTTATTCGAGCTCTGACTCGAACTCATCATTCTCTTTTGTTGATTCAAGTCATTTCCAATCATCAAGGTCTGTCAATTGCTCAAATTTGATATTTTTGCCCTCCAAATTCCAATTTAAAACTTCAAATCAGGCAATTCTCCAATTCCGACCTTTGGGTCAATCAATTTCCAATTTCGACCTTCGGGTCAATCAATTTCCAATTTTCGACCTTCGGGTCAATCAATTTCCAGTTTTCGACCTTCGGGTCAATCAATTTCCAATCTTTGTCCTTTGGGTCACTCAATTTCCAAATTTCAACCTTCGGGTCACTCAATTTCCAAATTTCGGCCTTCGGGTTGCTTAATTCTCAATTTCGACCTTTAGGTCACTCAATTCTCAATTTTGACGTTCGAGTCACACAATTTGGACCTTTCGGTCAACCAATTCTCAATTTCGACCGTCAGGTCATCCAATTTCGACCTTCGGGTCATTCAATTTCCAGCAACCAATCTTCCAATTTCCAATTTCGACCTTTGGGTCAATCAATCTCAATATCCAATTTCAATCATTTTCTCTTGCGAGAGACCCTTTTTAGGGAGAGTTCGAGGGAGCTCGTTCTTTTCGCATGCTATCCAATTCGTTCACTTAGCCCCTTTTCAAGGAGAGTTTGAAGGGACTCGCGTCTTTGTGAACCGTTTGCAAAACAATTTCCAATTTCACACGAGGAACCCTTTTTAAGGGAGAGGCTCGACGGAGACTCATTTTTCTTGTGACTCCCCAATTTCATACTAAGCCTTTTTCGTCATGAAGGACCCTCTTTGCAGGGAGAGTGTGATAGACTCGTTCCTTTCATGACCCAATTTTCAAACCTCACTATTATCGGCCCCCTTTCCATAAGAGAAGCCTAATATTAGGGAGCTTTGACGAAAGCTCAATTTCTCTTCGAAAGTTTGTTTTGCAAACACCTCCTCTTCAGGGAAGAGAGGAGTATTTTCCATTTCCCATTCAGGTAAGGGTAAAACCTAAGTCTCTCTTTTTGGGGAAAAAGAGAGGAGAATTTTCATCACGGATGTGTTGAGCCAGACCTCAAACACTCTCTTTCACCAAGGATTTCAAGAAAATTTTATCAATTTGTCAATCAAATTATTTGTTGATTTCAGAATCTTTATTATACGAATCTTTACCTTAATTTACCTTCAGCATTACTTCCAAAAGAATGAAGCTTTTGCGAAAAGAGATTCAGAATTCAAATTCTTTCTATTGGCCAACCAAAAGGATGAAGGATAAATCCTCGATATGGCCAGAAAAGAAGATTCAACGTTATTGCAAAGCCATAAATGATTGATATTGATCGCAGTCAATGGCACATTTTAAAGACCATTCTTGTAAAGATGAGGCAGTGGAAATATCCTGAGTGCTAGAAAAGAGAGCATTTACCCAAGCCCCGTCTCCTCAAAATCACCTAAGCTGCAATTAAATATCCACAAAAGGGATCTCTCAATTGTCACCAAGATGAAGGCGAATTAAGCGAGTAGACCCCCGAGGCTAAAAAAGATTTGAAACATCTCCAAGATGACGGAGTTTGTGACGGATCCTTCCAGGGAAAGTCCAAAGAACTGTCGAGATGAAGGCAGATGCGATGAACCACCCGACAATCCCTAAAAGATATTTAATTTCAGCTATCATCCAAAGATTTCTAAACCCATGAGCCAACATCGTCCAAGAAGGATCAAAACATCTCCAAGTTGAAGGAGTTTGTGGTGTACCCTTTCAAAAGAGAGAAAGAGAGGAAAAAGAAAGAGAGACAAAGTCAGAACATCTCCAAAATGAAGGAGAATGTAGCCAAAACCCAAGAGAGCCGAAAGAATGCAGAAGGATTATCATGAGAGTAGCTCCCAGGATATCAAACTGCAAAATCTATCAAGAATCCTCTTTAAATTTGTGAAATTCTATTATCAGTATTCTTTCATCAAAGTGCTTTCATAATATCAAATTCTCTTTCCTGCTCATACCAAGGAAATTGATAGCTTCCTTGAAGAAGGTCAATCGCAAGCAATTTGGATTTCCAATCTCGATTCTACGAAGTGAACCTTGTTTGGAGGTAATGCTTCAGGTAGAAAAGAAAGAATATTTTGCAACAATGCGTATCATTTTCAAATATTTTGCATCAACAACAGAATTCTCAACATTTTGTCAATATTTTCTAGCTATCCTGACATGAAATGAGAGCTTGATTACCGTTTTTTATATATCCTGACACCAATTTTAAATCCCTCTTAAGGACTTGATTCCTTCCCTTCTTTGAGAGCATGAACTCTCAGATTTGCACACTTCCATGTGTCCCCACTGTCCCACCATAGACAGTCCCATCTCGGTTCGAGGTCGAACCACCAATCATTTCTCGCAAAAGGCAATTTCAAAAGCTGATTTTAGTCTCAGCAATGAGGCGCCCAAAATCAATCCCTTTTCAAGCTTTAGGGACCCCATTTTCCTTCCTTTTGCAAAAACCCTGCCGGATTTATTGTGCAAGATCCGAAGGTTCCATCATGGTCTCTTCCTTCGAGGATTCCATCCATTTTCCGCCCGATCAGGATAAGGGTACAAACTGAGCCTCAATCAAAGAGGTATTTCATTTTCCGCCCGATCAGGATAAGGGTATAAACCTGAGCCTCAATCAAAGAGGTATTTCATCTTCCGCCCAATCAGGTTAAGGGTACAAACCTGAGTCTCATTTCGATGAGATATTCCATTCCCCAATCAGGTTAAGGGTCAAACCTGAGCTTCGTTCCATACAAGGTATTTCTGTCCCATCCAGGTTAAGGGCATAAACCTGAATTTCACTCTCACAGAGTGAGTCTTTTCTCTCCATTTTTCGCTTCCATATCCACCATCTTCCTCGGGCTAATTTCTTCATACCCAGTCAGATCCTTCTAACTGGGGCATTTTTTTTTATATAGCCCAAATTTGGTGTGTTTTTCTTTGCCACTAAGCTCGGCCATGAGCCGGCATTGTAGCAAAGAGGGGCATCTGTAAACACCCCAAATTTTCACTCACCTCCCCGTTATTTCCACCAATCATCACATTTCGGTTCTTCGGAACCAATGAAGGGCAAAATGGTCATTTTTCAAGATTGAACCATGCAGAAAGTCCTAAATTCCATTCTCGAGTCTCAAAACTTCTCTATTTAGACTCAGAGACACCTTCAAATTGCAAATCCTCAAAATCTCAAGCTTAACCAGAAGTCAGAATTTTCAAATTCAAATTTAGAGTGGCAATCTTGCAGAACCTGTCTTTGCATAACATCGCATGAGCATTCCATATCATCTCACTGCACACATGTCATTTTGAGATCCGAAACTCCCGACTTTCAAAATTGTCAATCCAGATTTGATTTCTAAACTTTTCAAAATAGATTTTAAAACCCTGGGTTTTCAAAATTATCAATTCTTCCCATTTTACCCCCAGGACCCCGAATTACGAAAAGTTTTTCTCAAGAAAACAATCTGGATGGTTTTGACATTTTCAAAATTTCGTCAGTTGAAAAGAGGGGGACACAATTTCAAAGTGCATAAGACCTTATTTCAAATCTTTACAAAAAGGCTCTGAATTTCCCTACTTCTTTCAAAATTTTGCCCTGAAGAACCATTTTTTTTAAGTTTTGAAATCAAACCAAAATTCACTTCGTGTTTTCCAAAACTAGCCTATTATTGTGAAAATTCCAAAATATCTCATTCGGCTTTTATTTCAAATAAGTGATGTGGAACCCGCCTCGAGGTGGGGTCACACTCGAATTCTCAAAAATCTCTCCTATTTTCAAAATAGTGCCCACCCAGAAGCGGCACCGATTTATAAAATCCTTTTTTTATTTAAATTTTGATAAAATAATTAGTGGGCCCACGTAGGTGGTGCCCCACTAAGGCTCCTTGTCAAGAAAAAGCAAAATTTTGTTTATTTTTTTTTCTTTTTCTCACAAAGTTTTCAAATTCAGTTGAAGCGGCATCACCAAGACAAAATCCATTTTTTCTTACTCATTTTTTTATTACTTTATCTTTATTACTTTTCAGCCCCAAAAAGGAGCCACCGTGAAACCCTGCCCAAGACACCATTTTTACCAAAGTTTCAAATATCAGTTGAAGAATAGGAGTCGCCCCCTCTCAAAACGGTGAGCCCCCCCTTTTTTTCAAAAGGATTTCAAATTTTTTTAAAAGTTTGTTTCAAAAATTATCAAGATCGGCTAAAGGGGAGGAAAACGAGGGGTTTTTAAAGGATCGGCTATAAAAGAAAGCAGAAGGGTCCAGGTGGAGAGAGGGCCATCGCCGATTTCTCTTAACCCCAGTTCTCCCCTGTTCACAAGCTCCTACTCCCACCTCTTTCAGCCCACCAATAGGAGACCAGCTGTAACGCCCCGGATTTCCAAAACAAAGCTAAGTTAAAATTTTCATGAATTTCTTTTTTTTTTCTTTGCAGCGGAATTTAGAAAAGCTTTTAGCAGCGGAATAAGACGATAATGAGTCGTCGGTTTTAGAAAACTCCGAGCACGTTGCAGGTATGTGGCCAAACAATTCATTGACCACCAAGGTGTTCCATTTTATCGAAAACTCATGTTTATTACAACACTACTGCTTAGAAAAGCAGTGTAGGTTCAATAAAAGGAAGCAGTACAACTCTGTCTAGAGAAACCCTGGAACTCGATGCCGCCTTGCTCCGCATATCGCCACGCAGGTCCAACACCTGAAATCCCCATAAAACGGGGTCAGAACCACTGATGGTCTTGTAAGCATGCAATCATGTAACCATTCAACTCAAGTACGATAATGACCACTCAGGGTCGCAATGCGCAATAACGACGCTCAAGCCTCCAAGACTTAGCGTATATCGCAAGAGCCTCCTCAGGGCTATGAGTTGAACATCCGCTCGAGTCCTCATGACTTAGAGCAAGCCTTTTCAGGGCTGTGATTTGAATAGCCGCTTAAGTCTCCACGACTTAGCCATGACCTCTTCCGGGTCTCAAAGTGATGTCTAGCTCAAGTCTTCATACTTGGCACATCCGTATCCCACGCATCTAAGGACAACTCCTCGAGCTTCGCTTAGTCGTGCGGATACAACACGGGTCTTTGCCCAGTCGGTCCAGTAGTATACCGAACATGACACCTTCACAAAGGTTATGCAGGACTGACTCAACACGTCATCCACTCATACATTCAAAGCATCGCTGAACCTAGAACTAATGCATTGTTTCGATAATTAACCGCTCCCGCCTTTGGTACGCAGGTAGAGCTATTGTCCGGGCATCAACGCGACGTTCTGGGGGTTGATTATTCTATGTATTTTAGATACCCCAGAGGCCTGTTGACCCTATCCATAGTAGGGCAGTGTGTTTCAACTGGGAGAATCCTACTAGGCCCATATTCGGATGCATCCTCTACTTGCAGTAGTTGGGTTCAATCCTTAGATCTTAAGGATAACCACGACCCCAAAACCCATGAGTGACTGAGGCCATCGTGGACTCTATCAGGTCCAAAGTAAAATACATGTCACTCAAGGCTGTACCATCACTGTCATTCCACAGTGAGCATAATTCCTGAAGGGGTCTGCCAGTCTTACAATTACTTGGACAGAATCTGCATGCCATTTAGGCAGCCCGTGCTTTCAGCACTACGGGAGTATGTACCCGACCCCATTCAGTCTTCCCCAACACAGTCATTACTGAGGGGGTACCCCTAACACGATCTTCAACCGCGGGGTATGTGCGACCTTAAGTCTTATTCATATGCATGCAGAACACCGCTCTTTGGCACTTCGGCCACCACGAGCATCACACCTCTTTGGGTGGAAACAACACACTCTGGCTCTTCGGCCCTTACGAGTCTGGTTGTGTAACCGTTCTCAATGAGCATGCATATGACTCGATCTAAATAGATCGGCTACTCGGCGTATTTTTACGCAACGAGTCCAAACCTAGCCAAGGCGCAACCTCTACTCCGGCTCAGCGGCCCTTACGAGCAAGGTGCCCTTGCAGGCAACAGGGATACGAGCCGATCTGGCATCGTTCCATCGACGGACATCATTATGCCGTTCCATTGGTTCCGGCAGCTCTTCTGCCAACCATTTCGTCAGCACCTCCCCTGCTCTACCGGCAGTGGTGCGACGAACCCTTCTACGTTGTAGAGGGCAAACCATGAACTGGGTAGCACTCTGCTATATGTCAGAGTATCCTGCTACGTTCTTTCTGAGCTATTCATAGCTTCTTCAGAAATTTCAGCAGCACTTCCTCTCTTTTACGGAGAAAGCGTGCGTTTCTTTTATCCATTTCAGCGGCATCTCCCCTCTTTGGTAGGAAATCGCCACGCTTAATTCGGGAAATGGATGCGCACCGTTGTGCGTACTTTGCATCCATCAAGGTTGCAGGAACCCTTGGCCAAAGCCAGGCCATACGAAATTGACTTAGTCATTACGTAAAGAGCATTTTGCCAAAAACCGAAGCCTTTCCAATAGGGGCTTCATTCGTCAAGCAGAATCTTGAACGAGGAGCGGTCAAGGAATCGCATGGGCGATTTGGAGTTTGATCTCCATTTGAACGCTCATTTATGCGCTATATATGTAGTATAAGCAGAAGCCTGTGCTTTATACAGCGGCGGCGTAAAGAAATGCATATACTATTGTTCAGGGTGTGTAACTGAACGAAATATTCTACATATATAACAAAGCAGAAGCCTTGGCATCGTTCGACGCGACGGCGTAAGTAAATGCATAATCGGAAGTACAGAAAGCAGGGAGCCTTGGCATCATACGACGCGACGGCAAAGGTAAATTACATAGCCTGTGCGATATAAGACGCGTCGGCAGAATCAGCAGATATACACCTAGATCTGTATCCAACGATAGTTACGAGGCGAGCGAGTGAACACCGAAGTGTCCTAGAGGGCTCAACCAAGAACTAGGGTGAGATACTATTTTTGAAGAACGCATATACTGCGCATTCGAACATATATATATCCGACGATAGTTACGAGGCGAGCGCGTGAACACCGAAGCGTCCTAGAGGGCTCAACCAAGAACTAAAGCAAGATACTACTTCAGAAAGTATATTCTATATACAAACAATCAAATACTTGAGAGAGATGGATCAACGAAGCGAACTTACTTCAAATCGTGGAAGAAACGGCTTCGGGTTGCTTCTTGGGCTTCGAGCCTTCCTTCGAGAGGTCAGACTAAGTCAGATGAAGCTGACTTAGTTGAGAAAGAGGTAGAGCAGGTCAAGCTACTCAACCTAAGTGGTTTGAACCTAACAGGGTTCAATCCAAGTCAACTGGGTTCAGCAGGTTCGAACTCAGCTCAAGTAGGCTAAGTCTGGGTTCAGAAACCCAAACCGGAAATAGGACTAAAAAGGACTTTGACTTTGACTTTAAACCCAACTAGGTTCAAGTCAAGTCAACTGGGTTTGGACCAGGTCAAGTGGGTTCAGACCCAGGTCAGGTGGGTTAGGACCAGGTCAGGCAGGCTCAGGCTAAGTCAGGCAGGCTCAGACCAGGTCAGGTGGGATCAGGTGGGCTAGGCTAGGTAGGGGAGGTTTAGGAGAGAGAGAGAAGGCAAGAGAGAGAGGGGGGGGGTCGATTTTTATGAGAAGAGAGAGAGTGGGGAGGGCTATTTATAGCCCAAACCCACCTCCTCTTGGGTTTTTCCATGCCCAAACTACCCCCTTGGCTTCTTTTTAATTCCAAGAGGTTCCTTGGTGTGGGGCCCACTTGGATATTCCATGGGATATTTTTGTGGGTCCCACCAGATATTTTCTGAGGAATATTTCTGTGGGTCCCACCAATATTTCCGTGGGTCCCGCAAGAATTTCGGGTTTCCGGCGATTTTTTCCGAAAAATTCTGAGTACGCCATTTTCTTCGTATTGACGTAACTAAGAAAGTTGGCTCGTACGAATCTATTGATTTCGTTTAGTTAGGAAGTTATGGCTTCCCGAGTGTTTTGAGCATATATTCGCAAAGCGACGAATATCTCAAGTATAACTGGTTCGTACAAATCGATCTGATTTGTATTTCGGGTTCAGATGTTATTTTTACTTGAAAATGCCTCGTGAATTTCTTCAGAAAGATACTGAAAAATTGCGGGTCTTACATCATTACCCCCTTAAAGGAATTTCGTCCGCGAAATTCAGCTAAGAGTACAAGGTGAAGAGTTCAGGATATTTATCCCGCATATCCGATTCGGGCTCCCAAGTGCAATCATCGATTCCATGATGCTGCCACCTCACTTTAACAAGTGGAATGACCTTCGTTCTTAGCACTTGCTCCCGTCGGTCCATGATCTCCACTGGCCTTTCTTCTACCGTCATATCTTCTCGGATGTCAATGTCTTCATGTTGAATAACGTGAGAAGGATCATGAACGTACTTTCTAAGCATTGATACGTGAAATACATCATGTATTTGCGCGTATTGTGGTGGCAATGCTACTCGGTAGGCAGTCTCTCCGATCCGGCTCAAAACTTCGAAGGGACCAACGAATCTGGGGCTGAGCTTCCCCTTCTTTCCAAAACGAAACACACTCTTGGTTGGAGAGACCTTGATAAAAACCTTATCTCCAACCGCAAAAGTGAGTTCCCTACGCCGTTGATCGGCGTAGCTCTTCTGTCGACTCTGAGCAGTCAGTAGCTTCTTTCTGATCATGTGGACTTGCTCAGTATAATGCTGCAACACAATGGGCGAGTCCAAGGTTCGCTCATCCACTTCACCCCAATGGATCGGTGATCTACAGGGTCGTCCATACAAGGCTTCATACGGCGCCATCCCAATGCTAGCGTGGTGGCTATTATTATAAGCAAATTCAGCCAACGCTAGGTGGGAATCCCAATCACCTTTCCATTCCAGCATACAGGCTCTGAGCATATCTTTAAGAGTCTGTATGGTTCTTTCTGATTGCCCATCTGTTTGGGGATGGAATGCTGTACTGAACTTGAGTTTCGTCCCCAGGGCTCTCTGAAGCTGCTCCCAAAAGTGAGAGGTGAACTTCGGGTCACGATCGGATATGATCGAAATCGGCACTCCATGGAGTCTAACGATTTCCCGAATGTAGATCTCCGCCAATCGTTCAGTTGAGTATCGAGTGTTGATTGGCAGGAAGTGAGCAGACTTGGTGAGTCTGTCCACGATCACCCATATTGAGTCATGTTGTCTCCTGGATCGAGGCAATCCAACGATGAAATCCATCGTAATGCCTTCTCATTTCCATTCTGGAATCTCGATCCGTTGCATCTTTCCACCAGGGCGCTGATGTTCGATCTTAACTTGCTGGCAGATCAAACACTTCGAGACAAACGTAGCCACATCCCGCTTCATACCCTTCCACCAGTACTTTCTCTGCAAATCTCGGAACATCTTCGTACCCCCAGGGTGGATAGTATATTTGCTACTATGGGCCTCCTGGAGTACTTCCTGTCTTAGCTCAGGGTTATTTGGAACCCAAATCCTTTCTTCCATCCATATTCCTCCATCTTCTTTCAAATGGAAGAAAGTATCATCTTTTTCAGCACGAGCTTTTAATTCCAAGTACTGGGGATCCTTGAACTGTTCGGCTACGATGCGATCGAGGAACTCAATGTGGATCGTCAAACATGACATTTGGATTCTACCTGAATCAGCCAAAAATGGCTTCCACTTGACGAAATCCTCCATCAACTTCCATTGTCCGGTTAGGCTGGCCAGAGTGCCAACAGTCTTGCGACTAAGGGCATCTGCTACAACATTCGCCTTTCCAGGGTGATAGGAAAGCGTGAATTCATAGTCTTTGAGGAATTCCAGCCATCGCCGTTGCCGCATATTGAGTTCTTTTTGAGAAAAGAGGTATTTTAGGCTTTTATGGTCCGACATGACCTCAAATTTCTCTCCATACAGGTAGTGTCGCCAGATTTTAAGCGCGAACACTACCGCGGCAAGCTCCAAGTCGTGGGTTGGATAGTTTTTCTCATGGACCCTCAACTGTCGTGATGCATAGGCGATTACTTTGCCATGCTGCATCAACACACAACCCAGACCTGTTCCTGAGGCATCGGTATATGCCACGAAGCCTCCCTGACCAGAAGGTAAGGTAAGGACAGGGGCAGTGGTAAGCCTCTGTTTGAGAACCTCCAAGCACTCCTTACACTGGTCAGTCCATTCAAACTTGACTCCCTTTTTAAGTAATTTCGTCATCGGTACGGCGATTCGGGAGAAGTCTTGTATAAACTTCCGATAATATCCGGCAAGTCCAAGGAAGCTACGAACCTCAGTGATATTTTCTGGCTGCTTCCAGTCCATCACAGCTTCCACCTTCGCAGGATCCACTGCGATTCCATCTTTTGAGATCACATGACCAAGGAACATCACTTTATCTAGCCAGAATTCACATTTTGAAAACTTAGCATAGAGTTGGTTATCTTGAAGGGTTTTCAAGACGATTTTCAAGTGCTCCACGTGTTGTTCCTTGTTCTCAGAATATACGAGAATGTCATCAATAAAGACGATGACAAAGCTATCCAAATATGGTCTGAATATCCGGTTCATTAGATTCATAAAGGCAGCAGGCGCATTAGTGAGTCCGAAGGGCATTACTACGAACTCATAATGGCCGTATCTCGTTCTGAAGGCAGTCTTGGGTATATCCTCTTCCTTTACTCTGAGTTGATGGTACCCAGACCTGAGGTCGATCTTGGAGAACACCCTCGCTGTTCTGAGTTGATCGAATAAGTCCTCAATCCGAGGCAACGGGTACTTATTTTTAACAGTTGCCTGGTTAAGCATCTGATAATCGATGCATAACCGAAGGGATCCATCCTTCTTCTTTACAAACAGTACCGGGGCTCCCCACGGTGACACACTAGGACGGATGAACCCTTGTTCCATCAGTTCTTCCAACTGACACTTCAACTCACTGAGTTCAGCTGGCGCCATTCGATACGGGGCTTTGGATATCGGCGCTGTTTCAGGTAAGGATTGAATTCCAAATTCAACCTCACGAAGTGGCGGAAGTCCTGGCAATTCCTCAGGAAACACATCGGGAAACTCCCGCACCACTTCGAAACTCTCAAGGGTTTGGTCATTGGATTTTTCCACCGAGAGACTCAACAGGAAGGCCACACAACCCTTCCTAAGGTATTTTTGTACCTTAAGTGCTGATATGAGCCTTTTCTGTGGAACTGGTTTGGATAATCGGTACTCCATCTTAGGCAATCCGGGTCGAGATAGAATCACTCTGCCCTCGCGGCACAGAATTTTGGCATTATTCTGAGCCAACCAATTCATTCCCAGAATGACATCGTACTGTATCATATCGATCAGGATGGCGTCGGTAGGCAAGTGTTGCCCTGCTATCTCAATATCCAAATTTTTCACACACCGGATACATTTGGTGCGTGAACCCAACGGGTTATATACTTCGATCATTTTATCAATCGGTTGCACCGAAGCGTGGAGTTGTTCGGTGAAATCGTCAGAGATAAACGTATGAGTAGCACCACAATCAAACAAGACGTAAGCTGCATGTCCATTAACAGGTACGGTGCCTTCAATCAGGTCACCATTTTCGACTTGTTCAGTCGTTACAGCATATACACGACCTGCAGCAGGCCTTTGTTCTACTCTAGGTGGAGGTCGTTGAAACTGAGAACGTTGTGGTGTTGGTCGAGAGGGTCCGGCAGATCCGGCATTACCCCTCTGTTCATCTGCAGCCTTCTTGGCGCAATCCTTTATAAAGTGGCCCATCTTGCCACAATATAAGCACCCACCAATGTCACGAGGACATGGCTTTCCGGGGTGGTTCATACGACACCTTGGGCAGCTGAAGTTGGACTGCTGACCATTCGGAGTTGGGTTCTGTCTTGGCCTCACGACTTGCTGAGTGTTGTTCCCTCCTTGGAACTTCTTCTTTTGAAAGGGTTGTCGTGAACCCTGGCCACTTGGGAACGTCCTTTTACGATTCCCACCATTTACTATGGGCTTCTTTGCTACGATCACTTTAGATCGTGCCCAGTCCTCTTGGATTTTTGAAGCTGCTGCTACCGCAGCCTGAAAAGTCGAAGGCATGCTTGTTATCACTCGAGATCGCAGCCCTTCGCGCAGACCATTCACATATTTGTCGGCCCTTTCTTGGTCTGTTTCGAACAATCGAGAGCAGTAGCGCTCTAGATTCTGAAATTTGGTGGTATAGTCCATTAGACTCATACCGCCCTGTTCCAACTCCAGAAACTCCATCTTTTTCTTGTTTCTGGAATGCAACGGGAAGTAGTTATCCATAAAAGTCCTCCGAAAGTCAGTCCAAGGAATGACTTCGACTTGTGAGAACTGGATAAGCTTAGTGGTATCCCACCACTTCCGTGCATTATCTTTTAATCGATACGTGCCAAAGTTGGTCTTCTTCTCTTCTGGTACTCCCAGTACTGAGAAGGCACGTTCTGTCTCTTCGATCCAACTCTCCGCGAGCTCAGGATCGGCTCTGCCAATGAAAACTGGCGGGTCAAGCTTGAGGAACTTCTCATAAGTCACTCCTCCCAGGTGCTCGTTTCGTGGTGCGACTGGTTCAGGCCTCGTTTCACGGATGGCGGTAACCAGGTTGTTGAGTGTCTCCAACAGGAATCCTTGCGTATGAGACTCCTCGCTTGGTATGGTTCTCCTCGTCGTAGGAGCCATTTATCTATGCACACACAAGTACTTGTTTTTAGTTTCTCGATGTATATGAGGAAGTAAAAGCTTTATTTACTTAATATACATCACATTTACACAGGCATCGCCTTAAACAAAACGTCATGCCGCACTGGCAGACTTTAGGCGTTGAGAAACTATATACATGAGTCTATTGACTCCAAAACATCACCAGTCTCTTTAAGACTTGGATTTCTTTGATGAAGACGAACTCCAAAAGGTCCATCTATTGCCACATGGCCTTGGTGCAGGCACTACTAGCTTTGGCTTGGGCGGCACTTCCGCACTAGCAAGCGAATACTGGGGATATATGAGAGACTCCAGTCCACTTTCCCAGTCAGCAAGATCAAGACTCTGGGAGTCTGGAATAATGATTGGCGAACAGAAAGAATCCCCTCTTTTGTTCCTGCCATTTAAGCTCGGCGTATGTGATGCCGGATGGTAGCTTGGCGAGTGATAGACCTCCGCAGGGAAGTTCAAATCAAAATCCCTCAGCCTTGGTAAGTCATCAAAAGATGTTGGGGTATGGTTGCTTCCAACACTAGAGTGATGCGGTCCACTGACACGCGAAGTCTCATCCCTGAGACCCTTTGAAGCCCGCCGACCCATATCGGCGGTATATTTCCTTTGGCATTCGTTGGCGGAATGCCCATCTTCGCCACAATATTGGCAGTCTTGGACTTCATACGGGCATATCCACTCATCGTGCATGACCTTGCAGCGATAGCAATATCCACGCGAGTCATGAGTTGCCATCTATACAAAGATGCACCCAGATCAGAACAAAAGTATAAAAACATATACTTACAGTGCGATATCGGTACCATGACGGATCTTGAACCAGGTTTCTCAGACTCATGCTTTGATACCAATTCTGTAACGCCCCGGATTTCCAAAACAAAGCTAAGTTAAAATTTTCATGAATTTCTTTTTTTTTTCTTTGCAGCGGAATTTAGAAAAGCTTTTAGCAGCGGAATAAGACGATAATGAGTCGTCGGTTTTAGAAAACTCCGAGCACGTTGCAGGTATGTGGCCAAGCAATTCATTGACCACCAAGGTGTTCCATTTTATCGAAAACTCATGTTTATTACAACACTACTGCTTAGAAAAGCAATGTAGGTTCAATAAAAGGAAGCAGTACAACTCTGTCTAGAGAAACCCTGGAACTCGATGCCGCCTTGCTCCGCATATCGCCACGCAGGTCCAACACCTGAAATCCCCATAAAACGGGGTCAGAACCACTGATGGTCTGGTAAGCATGCAATCATGTAACCATTCAACTCAAGTACGATAATGACCACTCAGGGTCGCAATGCGCAATAACGACGCTCAAGCCTCCAAGACTTAGCGTATATCGCAAGAGCCTCCTCAGGGCTATGAGTTGAACATCCGCTCGAGTCCTCATGACTTAGAGCAAGCCTTTTCAGGGCTGTGATTTGAATAGCCGCTTAAGTCTCCACGACTTAGCCATGACCTCTTCCGGGTCTCAAAGTGATGTCTAGCTCAAGTCTTCATACTTGGCACATCCGTATCCCACGCATCTAAGGACAACTCCTCGAGCTTCGCTTAGTCGTGCGGATACAACACGGGTCTTTGCCCAGTCGGTCCAGTAGTATACCGAACATGACACCTTCACAAAGGTTATGCAGGACTGACTCAACACGTCATCCACTCATACATTCAAAGCATCGCTGAACCTAGAACTAATGCATTGTTTCGATAATTAACCGCTCCCGCCTTTGGTACGCAGGTAGAGCTATTGTCCGGGCATCAACGCGACGTTCTGGGGGTTGATTATTCTATGTATTTTAGATACCCCAGAGGCCTGTTGACCCTATCCATAGTAGGGCAGTGTGTTTCAACTGGGAGAATCCTACTAGGCCCATATTCGGATGCATCCTCTACTTGCAGTAGTTGGGTTCAATCCTTAGATCTTAAGGATAACCACGACCCCAAAACCCATGAGTGACTGAGGCCATCGTGGACTCTATCAGGTCCAAAGTAAAATACATGTCACTCAAGGCTGTACCATCACTGTCATTCCACAGTGAGCATAATTCCTGAAGGGGTCTGCCAGTCTTACAATTACTTGGACAGAATCTGCATGCCATTTAGGCAGCCCGTGCTTTCAGCACTACGGGAGTATGTACCCAACCCCATTCAGTCTTCCCCAACACAGTCATTACTGAGGGGGTACCCCTAACACGATCTTCAACCGCGGGGTATGTGCGACCTTAAGTCTTATTCATATGCATGCAGAACACCGCTCTTTGGCACTTCGGCCACCACGAGCATCACACCTCTTTGGGTGGAAACAACACACTCTGGCTCTTCGGCCCTTACGAGTCTGGTTGTGTAACCGTTCTCAATGAGCATGCATATGACTCGATCTAAATAGATCGGCTACTCGGCGTATTTTTACGCAACGAGTCCAAACCTAGCCAAGGCGCAACCTCTACTCCGGCTCAGCGGCCCTTACGAGCAAGGTGCCCTTGCAGGCAACAGGGATACGAGCCGATCTGGCATCGTTCCATCGACGGACATCATTATGCCGTTCCATTGGTTCCGGCAGCTCTTCTGCCAACCATTTCGTCAGCACCTCCCCTGCTCTACCGGCAGTGGTGCGACGAACCCTTCTACGTTGTAGAGGGCAAACCATGAACTGGGTAGCACTCTGCTATATGTCAGAGTATCCTGCTACGTTCTTTCTGAGCTATTCATAGCTTCTTCAGAAATTTCAGCAGCACTTCCTCTCTTTTACGGAGAAAGCGTGCGTTTCTTTTATCCATTTCAGCGGCATCTTCCCTCTTTGGTAGGAAATCGCCACGCTTAATTCGGGAAATGGATGCGCACCGTTGTGCGTACTTTGCATCCATCAAGGTTGCAGGAACCCTTGGCCATAGCCAGGCCATACGAAATTGACTTAGTCATTACGTAAAGAGCATTTTGCCAAAAACCGAAGCCTTTCCAATAGGGGCTTCATTCGTCAAGCAGAATCTTGAACGAGGAGCGGTCAAGGAATCGCATGGGCGATTTGGAGTTTGATCTCCATTTGAACGCTCATTTATGCGCTATATATGTAGTATAAGCAGAAGCCTGTGCTTTATACAGCGGCGGCGTAAAGAAATGCATATACTATTGTTCAGGGTGTGTAACTGAATGAAATATTCTACATATATAACAAAGCAGAAGCCTTGGCATCGTTCGACGCGACGGCGTAAGTAAAGACATTGCAGAAAGCAGGAGCCTTGGCATCGTTCGACGCGACGGCGTAAGTAAATGCATAATCGGAAGTACAGAAAGCAGGGAGCCTTGGCATCATACGACGCGACGGCAAAGGTAAATTACATAGCCTGTGCGATATAAGACGCGTCGGCAGAATCAGCAGATATACACCTAGATCTGTATCCAACGATAGTTACGAGGCGAGCGAGTGAACACCGAAGTGTCCTAGAGGGCTCAACCAAGAACTAGGGTGAGATACTATTTTTGAAGAACGCATATACTGCGCATTCGAACATATATATATCCGACGATAGTTACGAGGCGAGCGCGTGAACACCGAAGCGTCCTAGAGGGCTCAACCAAGAACTAAAGCAAGATACTACTTCAGAAAGTATATTCTATATACAAACAATCAAATACTTGAGAGAGATGGATCAACGAAGCGAACTTACTTCAAATCGTGGAAGAAACGACTCCGGGTTGCTTCTTGGGCTTCGAGCCTTCCTTCGAGAGGTCAGACTAAGTCAGATGAAGCTGACTTAGTTGAGAAAGAGGTAGAGCAGGTCAAGCTACTCAACCTAAGTGGTTTGAACCTAACAGGGTTCAATCCAAGTCAACTGGGTTCAGCAGGTTCGAACTCAGCTCAAGTAGGCTAAGTTTGGGTTCAGAAACCCAAACCGAAAATAGGACTAAAAAGGACTTTGACTTTGACTTTAAACCCAACTAGGTTCAAGTCAAGTCAACTGGGTTTGGACCAGGTCAAGTGGGTTCAGACCCAGGTCAGGTGGGTTAGGACCAGGTCAGGCAGGCTCAGGCTAAGTCAGGCAGGCTCAGACCAGGTCAGGTGGGCTCAGGTGGGCTAGGCTAGGTAGGGGAGGTTTAGGAGAGAGAGAGAAGGCAAGAGAGAGAGGGGGGGGGTCGATTTTTTTGAGAAGAGAGAGAGTGGGGAGGGCTATTTATAGCCCAAACCCACCTCCTCTTGGGTTTTTCCATGCCCAAACTACCCCCTTGGCTTCTTTTTAATTCCAAGAGGTTCCTTGGTGTGGGGCCCACTTGGATATTCCATGGGATATTTTTGTGGGTCCCACCAGATATTTTCTGAGGAATATTTCTGTGGGTCCCACCAATATTTCCGTGGGTCCCGCAAGAATTTCGGGTTTCCGGCGATTTTTTCCGAAAAATTCTAAGTACGCCATTTTCTTCGTATTGACGTAACTAAGAAAGTTGGCTCGTACGAATCTATTGATTTCGTTTAGTTAGGAAGTTATGGCTTCCCGAGTGTTTTGAGCATATATTCGCAAAGCGACGAATATCTCAAGTATAACTGGTTCGTACAAATCGATCTGATTTGTATTTCGGGTTCAGATGTTATTTTTACTTGAAAATGCCTCGTGAATTTCTTCAGAAAGATACTGAAAAATTGCGGGTCTTACACCAGCCGTGTCTTCAGCTCCACAGCAAAAGGGATCGGCTTCCTTTTGAGAGGTCTCTCTGAATCTCTCCCTCGTCGACTCTTTTCCCCCTTTCTTAGCAAAAGGCGAAATCCATTTCAAGCCCTCCCATCAGCCAGCAGGAGCAAAAGGGGAGACCCACAGCTTTCCCTGCCCCCCAACCCCACGATTGACTACCTTCTGTCTTCCATCATTTTGCAAAGGGTTCAAAATCTTCAGCAGCTGGCCTTTAGAAGCTTTAGTCGATATAATTGATCCTCTGCAGCACCTTCAACGGGAAGGGACCTAGTTATCTCGGCTGAATCCAAGGTAAAAACCTTATACACCCGTTTGTTTTTTGTTGTAAAGTAGAAATCGTATTTATATCCCATTCTCCTGCAAATTCGCTTCAGAAATTGACGTATTTTGCAGTTTGGTTGTCCAAGGTATAAAGAGTTGAGGATATCGTTCAATGATGTTCTCAACCTAGTCCGAATTTCATCAGATGACTGTGTTCTTTCATCGTTTTTTTTTTGTGTGCTTTCCCTAAAATTTTCATGTGATTTGATCCAGCATTATGAACAATTCCAAATAACATTTTTGTTTTACTTCAATTCATAATGTTCTTATGTTCGTCTGACTCATACTGTCATACACCTGTGCTTTATCATGGAAAAAGATCATTTTATCAAAATTTTTCTACCTTCAGTCCATTGCAAAAGGCAATATTTGAGGTTTTAGGTGTTACTTATGACAACTTTCTCATGGTTTTTCTTGTTTAAAATCTGGTTACAAACCCCCTTTTCATGTCAGGCGATATATTTTTTTTTTCTGCTGAAAGTGGCTGTAGATGGAGGGATACCGTGATAGCTGATAAGGCTCATCCTACAGAAAAGTGTGCTCTTAACCAGAGCACCACATTTGAATCTAGTGTATCATTCCTTATATTCCCCTGCGTCAACCATGTTTCAGTCCATATAGCCTTCTGTTTCATGGTTTTACATTTTTTTTTTAAGATTTCGTATGTCTTGTATGTCTCAAAATGGAAAGAGTTGAGCGCTTTAGGATTTATTACGCACTTCTGAATGTTAACATAGATCTGAAATCTCGCAATGTGCTGATGCTGATGAATATAATGAGTATCTGTTTAAGTTCTGATGTTCCATTTGATTTACCTTCATTCTAGGTGCATTTTCTTGTATTAGAGTTATTAGCAATAGATTTTGATGGGTATGTACTAACACTCATGACTGAAAATACTGGTTTGTTGTGCAAATTTAAGTTATGGTAACCAGTGGACTGCGGATACAGTGACCCATATGGTGCCAATCTAATAAGCAACGAGTGGTTGTAATAAGTGAGGATATGTGGTAAGTAACCATTTGGGAATAAGAGGAAGGGGAGAGGATATATAGTATGCTGTGAGCATGAGTAAAAATCCAGATTTGGATTTCTGTTGGACCTGTGTAAGAGACTTTGTTGTAGCAGAGGTGGTGCATGTTGTTACCATCATTGTGATTCTATTTCACGATGCTTGGTTGTGCATTTTTCTTAATATTTGTTAAAATCGATAAAATCTATCATACGGGTTTTGTATTCCATCTGGTGAAATTGGGTTATGACATATTATTATATTTCAATAAGTACAGCGCCTAGTTCTAGGTATAAAGAGTCAGATCAGTCCCCTGTAAACTAAACCATAGTTTCATGCTATCAATGGTGATGAGTATCTGTAAGTGATTTTTCTAACGTGTCAATCTTATGTAATTTCTGAACCATTAAGTTTTACCCATTTCGGACTTGCTTCGTAGTTCCATTGCTATCTCATCCTCATAACGTTTATATCTTAATATTTTTTTAGTTTATCTGCATCTCCTTTTCCATATTGCTGAAGTTCCTCTGTGCACGCCATGGTGGTTTTCAGCCATATCTGGGCAGTTGGTATGAGACATATCAAGGTAATTGCATATCGAGTTCATTGTTTCATATCATCTGTAGTATTTGCAATGCCATTTGTATATGACAATACATTGTAACCTTCCATCCCTTATATCCACAGTCACAGGCATCGCTTTAGCACCTTGTCCCTTTGTGATATTCCACCATAATCACTATAAGTTTTCTCATTCCCTAACACCATCCCTCATATATCCTTATTACACCCTTTATATGTACACTGTTTCGTATGTTATACGTACAAATTTGAATTCGTCGAGATGACGATATGGGTCTTCATTGCTAAGGCCATAAAATGAGGGTAGCATTTGAATTACACTGGCCTTAATCTCAAACTGATTCGCTCCTACATCAGGTCTTGTGATGCAGGAGGCGAGAGTATAGGTGTTAGGCATGAAGTACTCCCTAAGGGGACGAGTAATCTGCTGATTCTCAGCCATGGTTGCAGATCTTTGGGCTCTCCTAATAAGGGACTCGGGGTGCTCAATCGGCTCTACCAGCTCAGGGTCAAGTGAGTGTCGCCCTTGCATACACCTCTTACTAGACCGGTGTAGCTCACGTCCTAACTTTGGGTTTTCTACCTAACTAACGCATTAAGCGGCCAAACCACGCAAACCACAAAACGGGTAAACTAAAAACAACAAAAACTAAACAAACACCATGCAGTTACACATAACAGAGATTATGCAAAGAAATATAAAATCTATGTGTACGGTACCAATCGTACACAGTCACTTATAAGGGGATCCTAATAGGTGGGCTGTGCAGAAAAGTAAGTTCTTCTCTAAGATATGCACATACGTGGTTCTAAACCTAAATGCAACACAAACACTAGGCAATAAAGTGAATACTAATATTACGCCGTTCCCCGGCAACGACGCCAAAAATTTGATGTCTTCTTTTAAATCGTTGTAATTTTGAAAAGATTTTTATATGAAAAACATGTGAAAACCAGACATCAAATAATAAAAACCGGTTCTCACTAGTGGATGAGACCGGGTCGAACTCAGGGAACGAGAATATATCGTATTCAAGTACACAAATCTAAACTATTCTTTATTGTCGAATTATTTGAAATGTAAGATGTTTAAGAAAAGTAAAACAACTAACGATTACAACAAATGAATACCCTTCGCAGAGGGCGTAAAGTGCAATATTTACAAACCCAATTTCAAATTTCTAATTCTAAACTAAAAAGTAAAACGAAGCTTTATTCTTCCTACTTCGTGTCATGTAATCAATTCCGCTCCAATCCTGTGCTATCCTGCACAAATAAAATGAACACGAACAGTACCTGAGATAGAAGTAAAAACAATATTAAACTAGCTAAATGCTAAAAACACTGAAATATAGCATCAAAAGAAACTAATGAACATTAAAACGATATTAAACTAATGTTAATGAACTACGTAATTCTAAAATTAAGAGTAAAATAAAAGACACTAAGCAATTTTCACAAACCGAATTTACTGAACTAAAACTGAAAACATGAATCGGAAATGAAAGAAACAAAAACAACTAGAAATTACTTGAAATTGATTAAGAGAAACTGAAACATGAAATAAAGCAAAAATAGGAAATATGTAAGAAAAACAGGAAAATTAAATTGTTGAAAAACAGGAATTAACTGCTAAAAGCTGGAAAATTAAAATGAACAAACAGGAATTCATTATTAAGAAAAACATGAAATGACTGAATGAGGAAAAACAAATTTATCAGAAAATAAAATTCAGAAAGTAAACAAAAGAAACTCAGAATGTAAAAAGAATACAGGAAATGCATAATGTGAATCAAATAACTAGAAACCTAACTAAATGAATCAACCTAGAATGACTGACTTCGAAACAGATAAAAAAAATTGAAATAGAAACTATCTAATTTTTTTTTCTTTTTAGTTTTTAGTTTTTCTTTTATTATTTTTGTTTTACAGACATAGCACAACCAATCAGAAGAAGATTTGAAGAATAAGAAAGGAGAAGAAAAATAGGATTTATTGAAGAAGAAGAAGAAGAAGTTAAAAAAAAACAAAAACAGATCGGAAGAAGAAATCGGAAGAAGAACAAGAAGATCTGAAGGAGAAGAAGAAGAAGAAGAAGAATTACAGAATGAAATCACACAAGAACTCTTATGCAAATTACAAATGAAAACAGAATTACAAATGCAGGAATCGATTAACAACTAATGTACGAATTACAGCTTAAGAACAAGATATGAATGAATAAAAAACAAATTTGACTACAAATGAAATACAAAAATAGAAGATCGGATGATGAAAAACATAAACTGAAATAACATCCATCGATTTCTTTTTTTTCTTTTTGTTTTTTTTTTTTCTACAGAACTAACACAGCATAAGAATCAATTAAAAGAAGAGGAAGAAGAAGAAAAAGAAGAAGAAGAAGAAGAAGAAGAAGAGATTGAAAGAAGAAGAGGAAGAAGATGCTGAAGATCGGAGGAAGAAGAAGAAGAAGAACATGAAGGAGAAGAGGAGGAATCAGAACTTACCGTGATGAAGAAGAAGCTGAAGAAGAGGTGGCGGCCTCCACTACGCTGTCGCCGGAATGAGGAGCTTCCACCACTGCCGCCGGCTGGAGTGTAGATAGAGAAAGAGGAAGAAGGAGAAGTTAGGGAAAAAGGATAGCCACCGGCAATGGTGGAGAAAGGAGAGAAGAGAGGGAATAGAGGGAATAGAGGGAAAGAGGGGAAAGAGGGCTTCAGGCGTGAATGGGAAGAGGCGCCCGATTTTTGTGATTTTGGGGGTTTTTAAAAACCTTTCAAACCGGCTGGAACCGGTTTGAAACAAATACAAACCGGTTCAAGCCGGTTACTTATTTTTTTTTTTTTAGTTTTCTTTTTAAAATTGCAAACCGGTTTGACCCGGTTTGATTTATTATATTTTTTTTATTTATTTTAAAAACCAAATGCAAACCGGTTTGAACCGGTTTGGTTTATTATTATTATTTTTTCTTTTTTTTAAAAAAATATAAAAACAACAAACTATTTAAAAGAGTAAAAAAAAACAAACTATTTACTAAAAACCTCAAACGAACTGACTATTCTAAAAAATTATTTACACTAACCTTATTTCACAATATATCTAACTCTAATTTTTAACTCTAATTTTTATTTTATTTTTATTTTATTTTTATTTTTATTTTTATTATTATTTTTATTGAAAACTAAAACTAAAACTACTATGACTATAACAAAAACTAAAATATGCATAAAATTGTAAAATAAAACTATTTTCATGCATTTTCTATTTTTAAATCATTTTAGCATATTTACTCGAAAACTAACATAAAATTGGGTTTTTGAAACATTATTTCATAAAATCATGCATATTTAAATGTTAATAAACCCTGAATTATATGCATGATCAAATACCCCCATGCTTATGTTTTGCTAGTCCTCGAGCAAACTAGAAAAATGCATGAAATCAAACTATCACCTAACTCACTTTCGTAGGAATCACGGTTGCATTTAGCTCATGCAACAAGCCCTTTCAACCCCTGGGTTATGCCATTAGACGAGTAAGGTCTCGTGAGGGTTTGCAGTGATGCTACCCACAAACATCTCTGTCATGTATGCATAATATTACACATCCTCACAATCAGTAGGTAATTAAAGACTTTATTTTCACAAATATTTCCTGTTATTTCAAACTCACAATATAATTAGAATCTTTTATATACCACCACAGAAAAAGAATTTCTTTCACTTTTCTAAATATCACAATTATTTATGTTTTATTCTTAGAAAATCCAATAAAAACATATTATTATTTACTTATCCTCACTCATATGTTTTCTGCACAGGTTTTCTCAATCATACTTCTAAGCACTGAATTTTTCTCTCTTTTTCAGCTCTTTTTTTTCATTTTTCATGCTTTTTCTTTTTGTGCACTTATTCTTCTCTTTTAGCTTCGTGTGGTCTGCTTTTATGCCTTGTGCAATGTTAATATCTTCTATACTTTTTCAATACATACCAAAAGATATCAACTAAGACATAAAAGTGACTTCCTTCATTCACCTTTATAACGTGAGAGTCAAATATTTCAACTTGTATCTGTTCTCAGTTACTTAGGATCACGAAGTTTTCCACTCTCCTTTTCGAAAATGGAATTAAAAGTTTCAACTTATATCTAAGTTCCATCTACTAAGGATTGTGGAATTATCCAAACAACCTAACACATGCTATATATTTTTTCTTTTGAGCTCATTTTTTACGCTTTTGTTCATTTGCTTAGTTTTTCAAAAAATAGAACTGTGCATATTCATATTTATGATTCAAAATAAATTCTAACATGTATCTATCATCATTTCTTCGAAATCCGCATAAACAACCATAATTTTTAGATCTATGTTAGAAAAAATTTTCCGTGGGGCTTAAAAATCCTCTAAAAACATCTGATTTGATATAACATTCATATAAGTTCAAACTCTTTCTTTAAAAATCTACTTTTCATGAGAGATGTGTAAACATGTGCAAGAACGTAGACAAAAATATTCTGGTGAGCTACTACACCCTCCCCCATGCTTGAATTACACTGTCCCAGTGGCATTCCCCCATGCTTATGTGAAACTAAGTGAATGTACATGAGATGAAATCAATGAGGGAAAGAAAGTAAACTCAATGGAATCTAAAATGTGAAAATATGCCTACCCTGATCATGATCTATGAATTATGCACATGAACTATCTGAAAGTACTAAAAAAAATGCTTTTCTATGAATATTTACAAAATCTTAAAATATATACAAACATGTGTGAGTCCTAAACTTCTAAAAGATCAACATCCTCAATGTCTTGTCCTGTCACAATATCTGAAATATAAGGCTTCAGCCGTTGCCCATTTACCTTAAAAATAGCACCCGTGCAAGGGTCAAAAAGATCTATCGCTCCATATGGAAACACCCTATGCACAACAAATGGCCCATTCCATCTTGACTTCAACTTACCTGGAAAACGATGAAGACGCGAATGATAAAGCCATACCTTTTGCCCAAGCTCGAACTGTTTCCTAACATTATATCGATCATGAAAATGCTTAGTTCGAGCCTTGTAAATCTTTGCACTCTCATAGGCCTCATTACGCAATTCCTCTAACTCACTCAACTGTAATTTTCTCTCGACTCCAGCTTGGGTCATATTGAAATTGAATTTTTTTATAGCCCAATATGCTCTATGTTCTAACTCAACAGGAAGATGGCAAGGTTTCCCGAAAACTAATCGAAACGGTGACATACCAATCGGGGTCTTAAAAGTAGTCCTATAAGCCCACAAAGCACCATCAAGGCGTTGAGACCAATCCTTGCGGTCTGGTCTGACTGTCTTTTCAAGAATCCTCTTTATCTCCCTGTTAGATACCTCAACTTGGCCACTGGTTTGTGGGTGGTAAGGTGTAGCAATCCGATGATGCACAGAATATTTCCTAAGTAAGGAAGCTACCTGCACATTACAAAAGTGCGTACCACCATCATTGATGATCGCTCTAGGAACTCCGAACCGATTAAAAATGTTGTGCTTGATAAATCGAAGCACCTCTTTATGATCATTGGTCCGGGTGGCCACAGCCTCGACCCATTTTGAAACATAATCAACCGCCACTAAAATATAAGTAAATCCAAACGATGGCGGAAAAGGACCCATGAAATCAATGCCCCAAATATCAAAAATCTCCACAATCAGAATCGGTAAAAGAGGCATCATGTCGCGCTTAGTAATGCGACCTGTTTGCTGACATCGCAAACACTTCCTACAGAATTCGTGAGCATCTCTATGAAGTGTGGGCCACCAAAATCCAGACTGAAGGACCTTTGCGGCGGTCTTCCGACTAGAAAAATGACCTCCACAAGCTAAAGAATGACAAAAGGATAAAATGGAATGATACTCTTCTTCGGGCACACATCTCCGAATCATCTGGTCCGGGCAGGATCTAAATAATTCTGGTTCCTCCCAAAAATAATGTTTCACTTGCGCAAAAAATCTATCTTTCTCATTCCGGTTCCAGTGCGCAGGATACTCTCTAGTAACTAGAAAATTTATGATATCCGCGAACCAGGGTAAACGCTTGACATGAAATAACTGCTCATCCGGAAAAGAATCAACAATCTGTCCTTGATCAATAGATGAATCTATAGTCAGTCTAGACAGATGATCTGCTACAAGATTCTTACATCCACTCTTATCTTGAATCTCGAGATCAAATTCTTGTAACAGAAGAATCCAACGAATGAGACGCAGTTTAGCATCCTTTTTACTCATCAAATATCTCAATGCAGCATGATCTGAGTAAATGATAACTTTGGAGCCTAACAAATATGATCGAAACTTCTCAAGTGCAAATACAACAGCTAGTAACTCCTTCTCAGTGGTAGTATAATGCATTTGTGTGTCAGAAAGAGTCCTACTAGCATAATGAATAACATGAGATCGTTTCTCAATCTTCTGTCCTAAAATTGCTCCAACCGCATAATCTGAAGCGTCACACATAATCTCAAAGGGCACTAACCACTCAGGAGATCTGAGAATAGGAGCAGTGGTCAGTGCCTCCTTTAGGGCTAAGAATGCCTTCAGACAGGCATCATCAAACACAAACGACTGGTCTTTCGACAACAGGTTACACAACGGTCTAGAAATCTGACTAAAATCCTTAATGAACCGTCTATAGAAACCTGCATGCCCTAAAAATGAACGCACTTGCCTCACAGAAGTCGGTGGAGCTAATTTGACAATGGTCTCCACTTTGGCCTTATCGACCTCAATACCTTTCTCAGACACAATATGTCCAAGAACAATCCCCTGTTGTACCATGAAATGACTCTTTTCCCAACTAAGCACTAGATTTGTCTCCCTACAACGCTGAAGTACATGAGATAACTTTTGGAGACAATCGTCAAAAGAAGAGCCAGAAACCGAGAAATCATCCATGAAAATCTCAAGAACATCATCCATCATGTCGGAGAAAATCGCCATCATACATCTCTGAAATGTAGCCAGGGCATTACAAAGCCCAAACGGCATCCTCCTATACGCAAATGTACCATAGGGACAGGTAAATGTCGTCTTATTATGATCCTCGGGATGAGCGGCCACCTGGTTATATCCAGAATATCCATCTAAAAAGCAATAATATTGCTGGCCTGCAAGTCTTTCTAAAATCTGGTCGATGAACGGTAACGGGAAATGATCCTTCCTGGTTGCACTGTTCAACTTCCTATAGTCAATACATACTCGCCATCCCGTAGTAGTCCTCATGGGAATGCTCTCTCCTTTCTCATTCTTCTCCACAGTGAGCCAAGACTTTTTGGGAACAACCTGGGTAGGACTCACCCATTGACTATCGGAGATGGGATAAATAATCCCAGCATCTAACAATTTAACTACCTCCTTCTTCACCACTTCTTTCATGTGAGGATTTAATCTCCTTTGCGCTTCTCTTGAGGGTTTAACTCCCTCATCCATAATGATCCGATGCATACAAAAGGAGGGGTCAATCCCCTTTAAATCCGCAACAGACCATCCAATAGCTTCCTTGTGCTCATGCAAAACCTGTAACAAATGATGCTCCTGTGAATCTATCAGGTTTGCAGAAATAATAACTGGGAGAGTCTGCTCTTTTCCTAAAAAGACATACTTTAGTGAAGCTGGTAAAGGCTTCAACTCCAACTCTGGGGACTCTCTATCGATGGCTTTGCGGGCTTATCAGCTAACTCTGGAAGTGGTTCGGAATGCCAAATCCCACTGACATTATCTGCCTCACTATCTATCATATCAAGGCGATCCTCTTTGAATGATTCATCATCCTCCTCTTGAGGTGGATCACTCAACAACCAATCATGCTCAGCTTCTATAATATCCTGAATGATATCAACCTCAAAAGAAGCTTCCTTAGTGTCACACTCCATCGATGCACAAAAAATGTTCATCCTCATTTTCCTATTTCCAAATGAAACATCCATCTCACCAGTGCGGCAATTAATGCACGCATTGGCAGTAGCTAGGAAAGGGCGACCAAGAATAATAGGAGTCTGTCTGATGCAATCAACTCCCTCCATATCTAATATCACGAAGTCGACAGAGAAATAACAATCCTCCACCTTGACTAAAACATCTTCTAGTATACCCCTCTCGGGACCTTAATCGATCTATCCGCTAATTGAAGCGTCATAGGTGTAGATTTCATCTCTTTCAATCCAAATTTGTCATAGAAGAAACCCGGAAAAATGTTAACACTTGCCCCAAGGTCAAGCAAAGCACGCTCAACAGTGATGTTTCCTATGACACATGAGATGATAGGGGTCCCTGGGTCCTTAAGTTTAGGTGGAGTCTGGTGTTGCAATACTGCACTTATTTGCTTAGTCAAATATATTTTCTTTTGCGCATGGGACCTCAACTTCCTTTTCTGCGTACAAAGCTCTTTGAGGAACTTTGCATATGCAGGGACTTGCTGGATGGCATCTAATAAGGGGAGGTTTATATGAACATGCTTGAATATTTCAAGCATCTCTTGCATGTTTACTCCCGACTTACTTAGTACTCTCGGTTTCTCTAACGCCTCAGGAAAGGGGGCTTTGGGAATATGGGTTGTGGAAGGCTTAAATGGAAGAACCCTCTTGCTTTCCTGAGGTAAAACATTAGGGACAGGCTGCTTCTTACTTATCTTCTCAGTTTCTTCTGCAGCCTCCCTCAAATGGTATTGCTTCCCACTTCTAAGGGTTACTACTGCCTGAGCTTGCTCTTGATGTGTATCTGTCATATGCAAACTCTGCAGAGGTTCTTTCCCCCTAGGGTTAACTATGGGCTGACTAGGCAATGCCCCCTCACTTCTCCTGCTAAGCGCTTCAGCGATCTGCCCCATTTGAGTTTCTAATTTTGCAATCGACTGGGTATGTGAGCTCAAATTCGCCTTAATATCTGAAAATGCTTGTAGCATTTTATCCTCGAAGGACTGACTATGCGAAGGCTCCTGAAAATGGGTTTGATTATAAGCAGGTTGGGCTGGAGGATCATTGGATCTGTGAAATCCAGGTGTATAACCACCTTGCCTGGATTGACTCTGGGAAGGGTTAGGGGCTTGGGTCTGTAAGTTACGCCATGAGAAATTTGGATGGTTTCGCCAACCCGGGTTGTAAGTATTGGCAAATGGATTAGGTGCGGGCCTAGCGAAGTTTTGAGCCATCTGAGCTTGTTCTTGGACAAACTCAGGATACTGTGACGCAGCTGGACACTGGAGAACATGATGTGCAGGACTCGCACACAACGCACACACCTGCATGGCAGGAGAGGGACCCAACAATAATTGATCTAATTTTTGGGACAGTTGGTCTACCTTGTTGCTCAACTCAAGGTTCATCCCTATCTCGAAAATACCTGCCTTCTTAGCACTATCCTGTACAGGTGCAACTCTATCAGACCGTGAAGTTGTCGCATGGTGCATCGAATTCTCGCTTAATGTCTCAAAGAGCAACCACGCTTCATCCTCACTCTTGAGCATGAAAGTGCCCCCACATGCGGCATCAACCATTTGACGATTCTTCTCAGTAAGACCGTCATAGAAATATTGCACCAGTTGCCATCGAGGCACCTGGTGGTGGGGACACTTGCGGAGAAGATCCTTCATCCTCTCCCAAGTCTCATGGAACAGTTCCCCCTCTATTTGCGAAAAGCTGTTGATGGCCTTTCGATACTGATTCGTGTTACCGATTGGGAAATATTTTTTAAAAAATTCTCTTTGCATATGTTCCCACGTGGTAATTCGAACTGTATCTAATGCCTTCAGCCAGTGTTTGGCTTTATCCTTCAGAGAGAAGGGAAACAGGGTCAACCTCATAGCATCATCTCCAAAGTTGTTGATTCTCACTGTAGAACAAATCTCTAAGAATTCGTCGAGATGACGATATGGGTCTTCATTGCTAAGGCCATAAAATGAGGGTAGCATTTGGATTACACTGGCCTTAATCTCAAACTGATTCGCTCCTACATCAGGTCTTGTGATGCAGGAGGCGGGAGTATAGGTGTTAGGCATGAAGTACTCCCTAAGGGGACGAGTAATCTGCTGATTCTCAGCCATGGTTGCAGATCTTTGGGCTCTCCTAATAAGGGACTCGGGGTGCTCAATCGGCTCTACCAGCTCAGGGTCAAGTGAGTGTCGCCCTTGCATACACCTCTTACTAGACCGGTGTAGCTCACGTCCTAACTTTGGGTTTTCTACCTAACTAACGCATTAAGCGGCCAAACCACGCAAACCACAAAACGGGTAAACTAAAAACAACAAAAACTAAACAAACACCACGCAGTTACACATAACAGAGATTATGCAAAGAAATATAAAATCTATGTGTACGGTACCAATCGTACACAGTCACTTATAAGGGGATCCTAATAGGTGGGCTGTGCAGAAAAGTAAGTTCTTCTCTAAGATATGCACATACGTGGTTCTAAACCTAAATGCAACACAAACACTAGGCAATAAAGTGAATACTAATATTACGCCGTTCCCCGGCAACGACGCCAAAAATTTGATGTCTTCTTTTAAATCGTTGTAATTTTGAAAAGATTTTTATATGAAAAACATGTGAAAACCAGACATCAAATAATAAAAACTGGTTCTCACTAGTGGATGAGACCGGGTCGAACTCAGGGAACGGGAATATATCGTATTCAAGTACACAAATCTAAACTATTCTTTATTGCCGAATTATTTGAAATGTAAGATGTTTAAGAAAAGTAAAACAACTAACGATTACAACAAATGAATACCCTTCGCAGAGGGCGTAAAGTGCAATATTTACAAACCCAATTTCAAATTTCTAATTCTAAACTAAAATGTAAAACGAAGCTTTATTCTTCGTACTTCGTGTCATGTAATCAATTCCGCTCCAATCCTGTGCTATCCTGCACAAATAAAATGAACAGGAACAGTACCAGAGATAGAAGTAAAAACAATATTAAACTAGCTAAATGCTAAAAACACTGAAATATAGCATCAAAAGAAACTAATGAACATTAAAACGATATTAAACTAATGTTAATGAACTACGTAATTCTAAAATTAAGAGTAAAATAAAAGACACTAAGCAATTTTCACAAACCAAATTTACTGAACTAAAACTGAAAACATGAATCGGAAATGAAAGAAACAAAAACAACTAGAAATTACTTGAAATTGATTAAGAGAAACTGAAACATGAAATAAAGCAAAAACAGGAAATGAATATGTAAGAAAAACAGGAAAATTAAATTGTTGAAAAACAGGAATTAACTGCTAAAAGCTGGAAAATTAAAATGAACAAACAGGAATTCATTATTAAGAAAAACATGAAATGACTGAATGAGGAAAAACAAATTTATCAGAAAATAAAATTCAGAAAGTAAACAAAAGAAACTCAGAATGTAAAAAGAATACATGAAATGCATAATGTGAATCAAATAACTAGAAACCTAACTAAATGAATCAACCTAGAATGACTGACTTCGAAACAGAAAATTCAGAACTTAGTTTGATGAATGCAAAGCATGAACAACCTAATGTAAAACAGTAAAATAGACAAGAAATTACAAAAGAAAATAGTAAATTCTTTGACACACTACTAAATTGAAATATATGAAACTGATTTGAAAACAAAACAAAACAGAACATTACAGAGAAAGCACGGTTAATGCAAAGACAATCTATGCAATGACTCAAGCAAAATACAGAAACAAGAAATAAAAACCTATGAAATTTACTTGCTAACAAATGAATTAACAAAATGACACACAAAATCTAAAGAAAAACTCAACGAAATAACAGATCGGGCGATAAAAAAAATTGAAATAGAAACTATCTAATTTTTTTTTCTTTTCAGTTTTTAGTTTTTCTTTTATTATTTTTGTTTTACAGACATAGCGCAACCAATCAGAAGAAGATTTGAAGAATAAGAAAGGAGAAGAAAAATAGGATATATTGAAGAAGAAGAAAAGAAGTTAAAAAAAAACAAAAACAGATCGGAAGAAGAAATCGGAAGAAGAACAAGAAGATCTGAAGGAGAAGAAGAAGAATTACAGAATGAAATCACACAAGAACTGTTATGCAAATTACAAATGAAAACAGAATTACAAATGCAGGAATCGATTAACAACTAATGTACAAATTACAGCTTAAGAACAAGATATGAATGAATAAAAAAAAAATTTGACTACAAATGAAATACAAAAATAGAAGATCGGATGATGAAAAACATAAACTGAAATAACATCCATCGATTTCTTTTTTTTCTTTTTGTTTTTTCATTTTTTTTTTTCTACAGAACTAACACAGCATAAGAATCAATTAAAAGAAGAGGAAGAAGAAGAAAAAGAAGAAGAAGAAGAAGAAGAAGAAGAAGAGATTGAAAGAAGACGAAGAAGATGCTGAAGATCGGAGGAAGAAGAAGAAGAAGAACATGAAGGAGAAGAGGAGGAATCAGAACTTACCGTGATGAAGAAGAAGCTGAAGAAGAGGTGGTGGCCTCCACTACGCTGTTGCCGGAATGAGGAACTTCCACCACTGCCGCCGGCTGGAGTGTAGATAGAGAAAGAGGAAGAAGCAGAAGTTAGGGAAAAAGGATAGCCACCGGCAATGGTGGAGAAAGGAGAGAAGAGAGGGAATAGAGGGAAAGAGGGCTTCAGGCGTGAATGGGAAGAGGCGCCCGATTTTTGTGATTTTGGGGGTTTTTAAAAACCTTTCAAACCGGCTGGAACCGGTTTGAAACAAATACAAACCGGTTCAAGCCGGTTACTTATTTTTTTTTTTTTTTAGTTTTCTTTTTAAAATTGCAAACGGGTTTGAACCGGTTTGATTTATTATATATTTTTTATTTTAGTTTAAAAACCAAATGCAAACCGGTTTGAACCGGTTTGGTTTATTATTATTATTTTTTTCTTTTTTTTTAAAAAATCTAAAAACAACAAACTATTTAAAAGAGTAAAAAAAAACAAACTATTTACTAAAAACCTCAAACGAACTAACTATTCTAAAAAATTATTTACACTAACCTTATTTCACAATATATCTAACTCTAATTTTTAACTCTAATTTTTATTTTATTTTTATTTTTATTTTTATTATTTTTTTTATTGAAAACTAAAACTAAAACTACTATGACTATAACAAAAACTAAAATATGCATAAAATTGTAAAATAAAACTATTTTCATGCATTTTCTATTTTTAAATCATTTTAGCATATTTACTCGAAAACTAACATAAAATTGGGTTTTTGAAACATTATTTCATAAAATCATGCATATTTAAATGTTAATAAACCCTGAATTATATGCATGATCAAGTACATACATTTTCAATTACCAGAATATATCTATATATATATATATATAGATATAGACATATATATATAGATACATACCTCATATACATTTTTTTTTTGTTTGTTGTGACATGAGCATTTAGGCACATACATGCTAGGTTCCTCGTTTAGTTAAAAGCATGGCATTTAGAGACTTCATATTCATATTCCAGATATGACATTTTCATTAAATTGTGCAATTCCCCTACAATGCAAGTATAATCACTAATACATTGCCATTAGTGTGAGACCTTCTCTTCCTTGTATATTGTGCCTCTTGTGCCAACTCTCATTTGCAGGAAAATTTGGAAGATGTGGCTTATTTTGGTTCTATTTTTTTTTTGTCAACAATGTAACAATCAAATGTAAATTTGGAATAATATTTACTTTCCCGCTTAGATTAGGATGCATATCATATAGTTTGAATTCTTGTAATATCATGATTATGTGATTCATGCATTTCTATTTCAAAATCACTGTGGATGAACACGAATGGCACGTGCACCAACTCTTAGAGAGTTGATGAACTCGGTGGAGTCTATATTTACGGCCCTAGTCGGAATATGGACGAGACTCAGATCCATCATCTCTCTACAAGTCACATTAAGCCTACACTCTTAGGCTAGCTTAAAAATGCACATCATATTTCCCATGTTTTCAAAATATTGTGAATTAATTCAAATAAACTCTGAACATATTCATGGCCACAATCAGAATATGTGAAGGATTTAATTTGATTTAATACACATTTTTCCAACAAATTTCTTAGAAAATCTTTCAAAGCGCATTCATTCACTCATATCATTTGCATCATGAAACCATTGGTTTTCTCATGATTTTCTTAAGAAAATTTCATTTCTCAGAAAATCACTTTCTCAAGAAACTCTGAGAATTTTTCAAAATCAGTTTTTCCCAAGTCAAGTTTTCACAGTTTCCATGAAAACCAGTTTCTCAAGAGACTTCTAAAATCTCCAAAGTTGGATTTCCAAAATCCAAGTTTCCTTCGTTTTTCCTTGGAAATGTTATTTTCTTAAGATTTTCAAAAAGAGTTTTCCAATCTTTCTCAAAGATCAAAATCGATTTCCAAGTATTTCAAGGGTAAGATTCCCAGGATTTCAATTTCCCAAGTTCAGTTTTTCTTCTCCAATGAGTTTTCCTATAAATTTTCCATCATTTTCCTAAGAAAATTCTCAAAGTCTGAGTTTTCCTGAGAAGTGTTTCCTTTTTCAAATGTTCACCTTTTTCTCAAGAATCACTTTTATTTTCCCAGGATTTTCAACTATTCATGATTTTCCCACATCTTTATGAACTTTCTCGTGATTTCAAAAAAATCCTTTTTCATCTGAGTTTCCTGAGAAATTGACCTTTTCCCTGAGAAATATCTTTCAACTCCAAAGATTTTCTGAGCATACATCATGTTTTTCCAACTTACATTTTTCAAAATCTCATAGCACATGCCTAAATTCTCTGTGCATTTAGGATAGAACATGATTTTGGTAATTTAGCTAAGTCAAGCACAATTTTGGTCCTTGGTTCGATTACCCTTGTTAAAGGCGGCAGGAACGGTCGAACCTCGTACCGACAGGTCGAGCCCCATCCCATGGATTTTCCTACAATTTTCAAAACGGAGGCGAGTATTTCAAAATAATTTCCAAAATCCGGTCAAGTTTGAAGCGCGAAAGCATTTCCCTCTCTCATCCGCAAGGTAGGGAAGACGGGAAAAAATTTCGTGACGATAACAGCGCCCAAATGTTTTGGGTCCTCTAGTTGACCCCCGGATTGAAGATCCAAAATCGCCAATACAATACATTTCAAAACAACACTTAATTAATGCATTAAAATATTAAATAAATCTCATTAAATCTTTTAGTACTATATATAACCTCAATTACTATGAAATGCATAGAGCCTTATAAGGAAATTCTCATCAAATTGCAAGAATTAAGCGTATCACGATTCGGGTCCAAACTTGGGTTGAGACTCGTAATTTGCATGCACTGACAAGGTTTTTACCTCGTATAAGCCCCAAATTCGGGGACAAACCATAAAAGTATAATATAATTTAACCCTTAAATTCTTAGAGGCTAAATTGTCCGGAATTAGACACTTCTTACTTGCACAATATATTTACGCGATTTTCAGGTCGCGCATACAAGGCAGAAATACAAAGCATAGTCAAATAGCATTAAATCACGTGCTGCACCTCACAAGTACACACAATCATACATTCCAACTCAAATCAAACAATAAAGCACTCAAAAATTCGTGGGTTTTACATCGTGTGGTGGAGACGATTGATATATCGTAGCGATTATCGAGCCCTTAGCCTTATCGTGTGTAGACGAGATGGCTTCGATAGAAATCTTCGTGTGAGGCTCTGAGTGGATGATATCCCTCTTTTCCAACCTCGTTGGAATTGTGTGTGACCCTGTATTTGACGAAGGGTATCTCGTTTGATGCGATCCTTTGGGACAGAAGGCTGAAGCCTTGTCTATGCCATTGAGCCTCTATATATCCCGTTGGCGGATACTATTGATTCCCCCGTCGTTCATGATGATGAGAACATACCTGTTATCACGCGCTTAGGATGTCATGTTTGTGTCACCGGTGAGGGCATCAGACTCCTGAGAGGGTTGTGTTCTGGGGATGGTTAACACTGATCATCTGGGTGTTCTTGCTCGTGAGAGAGCGTTGCAGGAATTTTTGTTCCCCCCCCCCTCCCCCCCACAGTCTGGAGAATTGTGGTGCGTTGGCTCAGGAGGTGATTCCTGGCAGTGCCAACTGTGCCGTTGGATGGAGTCACTCTCCAGCGATGGCCGTCAGCATGATGATTCTCTGACGATGCCGTTAGCATGGTGACTCGCTAACGATGCCGTTAGGATGGTGTTTTCCTAATAAAGTTGCTGGGATGGTGATTCTCCAAGCAAGGCCGTCAGCATGATGATTCCATGATGATGTCGTTAGCATGGTGACTCGCTAACGATGTTGTTAGGATGGTGTTTTCCTAATGAAGTTGTTGGGATGGTGATTCATCGAGCAAGGTCGTCAACATGATGATTCTCTAACGATGTCGTTAGCATGGTGACTCGCTAACGATGCCGTTAGGATGGTGTTTTCCTAATGAAGTTGCTGGGATGGTGATTCTCTAAGCAAGGTCGTCAGCATGATGATTCTCTGACGATGCCGTTAGCGTGGTGATTCGCTAACAATGCCATTAGGATGGTGGTTTCCTAATGATGCTACTGGAATAGTGATTCTTCAGTAATGCCATCAGGGTGGTGATTCTCTGATGATGCAGTTAGAGTGTGAATCTCTAACGATGCCTCTAGGATGGTGATTTCCCTAACGATGATATGATTAACGAGGTTACGATAGATGATATCATGTGACGATGTTATGATGGACGATATCCTGCGAGTGATGATGACTCTCGTGTTTTGTCGTGTCATGTGATGATGTTTCTCTAACGTTCATCGTCTAGAATAGTGATTTTCTACCTATAACAACCTTGTTTGGTGTCACTTGAGTTTCGTTCGTAGAACGTGCTTTTGTCATGTTGTTACTACACGGTTGAATTGTGATGTGGCTTTCGTCTGAATTATGTGTGTTTCGTGCTCATGATTGTTGTTTGATTGCTGCGAGTGACTTACTTCGTCTCTTGTCATGGTAGATGACTTGGAAGACTAGATGCAATGAGATTATGGAAGTTGTGCAGCAGCAAGCGGTTACAATGCCACAAATGGGTGAGAATCTTCAGCACGTAGCCCAAGGTGTGCAGAACAGCAGTGTGGTTATGTATAAGCGATTCATGGAGTTAGATTCTCCTGCTTTTACAGGTAAGAAAAACCCTAAAGCCGTTGAGTCATCGTTACGTGAAATAGAACATGTTTTTCATGTTTTGGATGTCCTAGAGGAGAAGAAAGTGAGTTTTGGTACTTATCGCTTGAAAGACCATGCTTAGAAGTGGTGGGACACTATCTCTTCAGTCAGATTCAAGGACGCGACTGTTACGTGGGATGAATTTATCAAAGTTTTTAACTCTGCTTACTTTTTGAAGCACGAGCGCAGTAAGAAGATGCAAGAATTTCTGGACTTGCAACAAGGAACGATGACTTTGTCTGATTATATTACGAGATTTCGTTGTCTGGAGCGATATTGTCCAAATGTTTACGTCGCGGAGAAGGAACGAGCAATGAAGTTCGCTCATGGTTTGAGGCCTACTCTGGAAACTTAAGTGTTCACTAGCGGACCAAAGTCGCTTGAGGAAGCTATTGGGGTAGCTACTCTGTTGGATGAAGACCAAGCCGAGCATCAGACTCATGTTTTTGCGATTGTAGCTGAGAAGAAACCTAGTAGGGTGGAATCCTCGCCACCTACTAGAGGGCGGAAGCGTCAGAAAGTGCAGCAGAATGTCCAGCGGAAATGACCCTAGCGATGGAATCGTCAGCAAAAGAAACATCAGCAATCAAATCGCCAACAAAAGCAACCCCAACGATTGGAAGTTCAGTGGAAGTGTCGGCAATGTGACGAAGATCACGCTTTTGGAGCTTGTCCTCAATTCGATGGCAAGTGTTTCAGGTGTGAACAACCCGGTCATGTTGCCAAGTTTTGTCTGGAGAAGTATGTGAGAGACTTAGTTGTGGCCGATTAGGCGCTGTCAGACGAGATCTGACCCTTTTTGTTGTTTCTTCTTGTTTTGTGATTTCGCGGACGAAATCCCTTTTAAGGAGGGTAGAATGTAAGACCCGCAAATTTTCTTAGGACCTTACTGTTTGATTTGAGTTGGAAATGTATGCTTTTGTGTATTTTTTAGATATAGCACGTAATTTGATGTAAATTGACTGTGCTTCGTATTTTGGCTTTGTACGCGTAAGCTGAAAATCACATAGTTTCACTTTGTAAGTAATGTGATCATCGCAAAAATTTTCCTCTCTTGTGTCTTTCTCTCTCTTCCTTCTCTTTTCCTTATCTAACCTCTATTTTCCTCCTTTTTGAAGGAAGAATAATAAAAGAAAGAAAAGAGAAAGAGAAGTGATGTCTTCTTTTTAATCGTTGTAATTTTGAAAAGATTTTTATATGAAAAACATGTGAAAACCAGACATCAAATAATAAAAACTGGTTCTCACTAGTGGATGAGACCGGGTCGAACTCAGGGAACGGGAATATTTCGTATTCAAGTACACAAATATAAACTAATCTTTATTGCCGAATTATTTGAAATGTAAAATATTCAAGAAAAGTAAAAACAACTAACTATTACAACAAATGAATACCCTTCGCAGAGGGCGTAAAGTGCAATATTTACAAACCCAATTAAATTCCTAATTCTAAACTGAAAAGTAAAAATCTTCTATCTTCGTACTTCGTGTCACATAATCACTTCAGCTCCACTCCTGTGCTATCCTGCACAAATAAAACGAACACGAGTAGTACAAGATACTAACAGGTATGCTATGCACAATGTAAATCTAAAAATTGAATTAAGATCTATGATAAAACTCTCTAAAGAACTTCTACTATCGGTAAGCAACTAACTAACAACTAATGTACTTAAATCTATAAAGCTAATGCAATGACAACCTAATAAACTTACGAATGTTAAATGCTATGCACAATGCTACAACTGGAATAGATATGTGATACTCGGATATGCAAGAAACAAGGACATCAATGCTACAGAATGATTAAGAACTATGATGAAATAGTAAATCAAAAAGACATTGACTACAAGAAAAAAAAATCGACTGTTATAAGAATTGAAAAATTACTGTTAACTAAAATGAAAAAATCGTAATCTAATATATCAACTGATGTAATACAAGTACTAACAGGAATGAAATCGGAATGACAAAAAAATAAGAACAACTGAATGAAAAAAAAAATTAAAGGAATGTATAACAGAAAATACAGAAAAAATGAATCACAATATGACAACATATGCAGATGAAAAACAATATGTTGAATAAAAAGGATGCAAGAAATTGAAAATGAAAAAAATGAGGAAGATGCAAACAGTAAATCGTGTACATAAAAACTTAAAAAAAAACTGAATATAAAATGAAAAATCAGGAACTGAATTTTTTTTTAACAAGAAATGAAAAATTTCAAAGAACAGGAACAGTAACTAATTGAAGTAAAAAAAATAGGAAATTGATTTAAAGGAAGCTGGAAACCGAAATCAAAGAAAAACAAAAAAAATTGAAGGAATCAAACTAAAAAAAAAAAAGGACATAAAAAGAAAACTTACAAAACTTACCTGCTAACAAATGAATTAACAAAATTACACGAAATAAAAAAAAACTCAATGAAATAACAGATCAGGCGATAAGAATTGAAATAGTAACTATCTATTTTCTTTTCAGTTTTCTGTTTTTTTTTTCTTTTATTATTTTCTTATTTTTCTTTTTTTCGTAACCAGAAAAACAACAGCAACTATTGAATTAGGAAGAAGAAAAAAATCAGAAAAAGAAAATAAATCAGAAGAAGAAGAAGAAGAAGAATTGAAGATCGGAGGAAGAAGAAGAAGAAGAAGAAGAAGAAGAAGAAGAAGAAGAAGAAGAAGAACTGAAGAAGAAGAAGAAGAAGAAGAAGAAGAAGAAGAACTGAAGAAGAAAACTTACTGTGAACAGAGGTAATCGGGGAAGAGCTGGCCTCCACCACTCACGCCGCCGCCAGACTGAGCATCTCCACCGGACTGAGGAAGAAGAGAAGGAGGGAGAAGGGAAAGGCAAGGGAAAAGCGAGAGAAGAGAGGGAAAAGAACGGGAAAAGGGAAATCCGGCAATGGAGAAATGGGAAAAGAGAAGAACCAGAGGGGGAAAGGGAGGGTTTGGCGTAAATGGGGAGACACCTGAACTTGCGTTTTTTTGGGGTTTTTAAAAACACAAAACCGGCTGGAACCAGTTTGAAAAAAATGCAAACCGGTTCAAGCCGGTTTTATTATTTTTTTTCGGTTTTTTTTCAAAGAAATCAAACCGTGTAAAACCGGTTTGTTATTATATATATAATTTTTTTAGTTTTTTCAATTTTCAAACAAAACACAAACCGTGCAATGGTTTGTTTTAAAAAAAAAACAAACTATTTAAAAGAGTATTAAAAAAACAAACTATTTACTAAAAACCTCAAACTAACTAACTACTCTAAAAAAATTATTTACACTAACCTCATTTCAAAATATATCTAACTCTATTTTTAACTCTAAATTTTTTTATTATTATTATTTTTATTGAAAACTAAAACTAAAACTACTATGACTATAACAAAAACTAAAATATGCATAAAAAATGTAAAATAAAACTATTTTTCATGCATTTTCTATTTTTAAATCATTTTAGCACATTTACTTGAAAACTATCATAAAATTGGGTTTTTGAAACATTATTTTATAAAATCATGCATATTTTTTATATAAAATAACCCTGAATTATATGCATGATCAAATACCCCCATGCTTATGTTTTGCTAGTCCTCGAGCAAACTAGACAAATGCACGAAATCAAACTATCAAGTAACTCACTTTCGTAGGAATCACGGTTGCATTTAGCTCATGCAACAAGCCCTTTCAACCCATGGGCTACCCCAGTGGACGAGTAAGGTCTCGTGAGGGTTTGCAGTGATGCTACCCACAAACATCTCTGTCATGTATGCATAATATTACACATCCTCATAAGCAGTAGGTAATTAAAGACTTTGTTTTCACAAATATTTCATATTATTTCAAAATCGAAATATAATTAGAGTCTTTTATATACCACCACAGAAAAAGAATTTCTTTCACTTTTCTAAATATCACAATTATTTATGTTTTATTCTTAAAAAATCCAATAAAAACAAGTTATTATTTACTTATCCTCACTCATATGTTTTCTACACAGGTTTTCTCAACCACACTTCTAAGCACTGAACTTTTCTCTCTTTTTCAGCTCTTTTCTCGATTTTTTCATTTTTTCACGCTTTTTCTTTTTGCGTACTTATTCTTCTCTTATAGTTTGCGTGTGGTCTGCTTTTATGCCTTGTGCAATGTCAATACCTTCTATACTTTTTCAATGCATACCAAAAGATATCAACTAAGACATAAAAGTGACTTCCTTCATTCACCCTTATAACATGAGAGTCAAACATTTCAACTTGTATCTGTTCTCAGCTACTTAGGATCACGAAGTTTTCCACTCTCCTTTTCGAAAATGGAATTAAAAGTTTCAACTTACATCTAAGTTCCATCTACTAAGGATTGTGGAATTATCCAAACAACCTAACGCATGCTATTTTTTCTTTTGAGCTCATTTTTTACACTTTTGTTCATTTGCTTAGTTTTTAAAAAATAGAACTGTGTATATTCATATTTATGATTCAAAATAAATTCTAACATGTATCTATCATCATTTCTTTAAAATCCGCATAAACAACCATAATTTTTAGATCCATGTCAGAAAAAAATTTCGTGGGGCTTAAAAATCCTCTAAAAACATCTGATTTGAAATAACATTCATATAAGTTCAAACTCTTTCTTTAAAAATCTACTTTTCATGAGAGATGTGTAAACATGTGCAAGAACGTAAACATAAATATCAAGGTGTGCACTCTACACCCTCTCCCATGCTTGAATGACACTGTCCCAGTGGCACTCCCCCATGCTTATATGAAACTACGTGAATGCACATGAGAGAAAATAATTGAGGGAAAAGAGTAGAATGACCTGACATGAATTAAAAAATACACGTTCTATGAATGTAATGAATGCAATGTATACATGATAAAACATGAAACTCATAGAAAAAGATAGAAAACGAAAAATAAAACCAAATAAAATCTACAAATCCTAACAACAAATGTAATACTATACAAAATATGGGTTGCCTCCCATAAAGCGCTAAGTTTCACGTCCCCAGCCAGATGAATCCCTGGAAAAACCCTTCATCGTCCATGAGATCAATGGACATGAAGTATCGCTCAATGATGCTCTATAAAGAAAAGAGTGTCATCTGTGACACTACGCACTGTGTTTCCATCCCGTCTACTTCTAACTGTAGGATCATAACTCTCTCGACGTAAAGAACAGAGATTAGTCTCATCTGAGAGACTGGTCAAGAAATGAGAGTCCAGGACCGACCGACTATCAATGAATGCAACTTCAGACAAGTGATGAATATGATCAGGCTTGACTTTGTCAAGCACCTTCTGCATCTGCACCTCTTGCTTACTAAAAACAATTGGTGATCCTAAAGGCTGAGAAAATGGGTCTTTATATGATGAAAATGTATGCTGTGAGTAAGGCCCCTTCTGTTGAGGTATCATAGAGATCGACTTATCAGTAGAAATGATATAAGGTTCATGAGTCGATTCCTGAGTGGAGTGACACGCCTTCCCATACTGAAGGGATGTAACAGATTTGACTTGCTCATGATGTGAATCGGTGGGTTGCAAGTCAAATGACATGGAATCCTCTCCCTTTGAGACAACAGATTGACTATGAAGGTTCCCTTGGCTTTGCCTACTGAAAGTCTCAACCAACTGTCCCATTTGAGTCTCTAGCTTGGCTATTGACTGCGTATGGGAGCTCAAAACTTGTAATATCCTATCTTGGAAGGATTGACTAAATGAAGGCTCATGAGAATGGGGTTGAGTATAAGCAGGTTGGGCTGGAGGATGAACCTGTGGAAAAATGGGATGCGAGTAACCTTGTGAAGGATTACTGGGTCTATACTGTGTCTGGGAGGGCTGATGGAATGGGGAAATAAACTGGTTTCGCCAACCTGGGTTATATGAGGATGTAAATGAATCGGGCATGGGTTTAGCGAAACCTTGGGCAGCATTCACCTGCTCCTGAACAAATTTAGGATATAATGGTGCTGCCGGACAATCCGCAACACAGTGTGCAGGGCTAGCACATAGCTCGCACACTCTTTCTACTGGATTTCTCGAAGAATTGGCTAGGAATTGATCTAACTTCCTAGTCAACTGGTCAACCTTGGTACGCAATTCTAACTCAGACCCAACTTCGAAAATCCCAACTTTCCTAGGACCACTATACAGAGATGTAGTCCTATCGAGTCGTGAAGACAAAGCATGATGCATCGTGTTTTCACTCAAGGTCTCGAATAGAGACCACGCCTTGTCCTCACTCTTGAGCATAAAAGTGCCCCCACAAGACGAATCAACCATTTGACGATGCTTCTCAGTAAGCCCGTCATAAAAATACTGCACTAACTGCCAACGAGGCACCTGGTGATGGGGACACTTGCGGAGAAGATCTTTCAATCTCTCCCAAGACTCGTGAAATTGTTCTTCCTCAATTTGAGAAAAACTGGTTATAGCTTTACGAAACTGGTTAGTCTTACCAATTGGGAAATATTTTTTTAAAAATTCTCTTTGCATTCCTTCCCAAGTAGTAATACGAACCGTCTCAAGAGATTTTAGCCAGTGCTTGGCTTTATCTTTGAGAGAGAACGGAAACAAAGTCAACCGCATAGCATCGTCTCCAAAATTATTGATTCGCATTGTCGAGCAAATCTCAAGGAATTCGTCGAGATGACGATATGGGTCCTCATTGCTAAGGCCATAAAACGAAGGTAACATTTGAATCACACTGGCCTTAATCTCAAAATGGCTCGCTCCTACATCAGGTCTCGTGATGCAGGAGGTGGGAGTATACGTATTTGGCATGAAGTACTCCCTCAAAGGATGGATCAATTGATGATCGTCAGCCATTGCGTACACCTTGGAGTAGACCGGTGTAGCACACGTCCTAACTTTGGGTTTTCTACCTAACTAACGCACTAAGCGGCAAAACCACGCAAACCCCAAAGCGAGTGAACTAAAAACAACAAAAACTAAACAAACACCACGCAGTTACACATAACAGAGATTATGCAAAGAAATATAAAATCTATGTGTACGGTACCAATCGTACACAGTCACCTCTAAGGGGATCCTAATAGGTGGGCTGTGCAAAAAAGTAAGCTTGTCTCTAAAATATGCACATACGTGGTTCTAAACCTAAATGCACACAAACACTAGGCAATAAAGCGAATACTAATATTACGCCGTTCCCCGGCAACGGCGCCAAAAATTTGATGTCTTCTTTTTAATCGTTGTAATTTTGAAAAGATTTTTATATGAAAAACATGTGAAAACCAGACATCAAATAATAAAAACCGGTTCTCACTAGTGGATGAGACCGGGTCGAACTCAGGGAACGGGAATATTTCGTATTCAAGTACACAAATCTAAACTAAACTTTATTGCCGAATTATTTGAAATGTAAAATATTCAAGAAAAGTAAAAACAACTAACTATTACAACAAATGAATACCCTTCGCAGAGGGCGTAAAGTGCAATATTTACAAACCCAATTAAATTCCTAATTCTAAACTGAAAAGTAAAAATCTTCTATCTTCGTACTTCGTGTCACATAATCCCTTCAGCTCCACTCCTGTGCTATCCTGCACAAATAAAACGAACACGAGTAGTACAAGATACTAACAGGTATGCTATGCACAATGTAAATCTAAAAATTGAATTAAGATCTATGATAAAACTCTCTAAAGAACTTCTACTATCGGTAAACAACTAACTAACAACTAATGTACTTAAATCTATAAAGCTAATGCAATGACAACCTAATGAACTTACGAATGTTAAATGCTATGCACAATGCTACAACTGGAATAGAAATGTGATACTCGGATATGCAAGAAACAGGGACATCAATGCTACAGAATGATTAAGAACTATGATGAAATAGTAAATAAAAAAGACATAGACTACAAGAAAAAAAATCGACTGTTATAAGAATTGAAAAATTACTGTTAACTAAAATGAAAAAATCGTAATCTAATATATCAACTGATGTAATACAAGTACTAACAGGAATGAAATCAGAATGAAAAAAAAAATAAGAACAACTGAATGAAAAAAAAAATTAAAGGAATGTATAACAGAAAATACAGAAAAAAATGAATCACAATATGACAACATATGCAGATGAAAAACAATATGCTGAATCAAAATGATGCAAGAAATTGAAAATGAAAAAAATCAGGAAGATGCAAACAGTAAATCGTGTACATAAAAACTTAAAAAAAAACTGAATATAAAATGACAAATCAGGAACTGAATTTTTTTTTTTTTTTTTTTAACAAGAAATGAAAAATTTCAAAGAACTGGGACAGTAACTAATTGAAGTAAAAAAAACAGGAAATTGATTTAAAGGAAGCTGGAAACCGAAATCAAAGAAAAACAAAACAATTTGAAGGAATCAAACTAAAAAAAAAAATAGGACATAAAAAGAAAACTTACAAAACTTACCTGCTAACAAATGAATTAACAAAATTACACGAAATAAAAAAAAACTCAATGAAATAACAGATCAGGTGATAAGAATTGAAATAGTAACTATCTATTTTCTTTTCAGTTTTCCTTTTTTTTTATTATTATTTTCTTAATTTTCTTTTTTTTGTAACCAGAAAAACAACAGCAACTATTGAATTAGGAAGAAGAAAAAAAATCAGAAAAAGAAAATAAATCAGAAGAAGAAGAAGAAGAAGAATTGAAGATCGGACGAAGAAGAAGAAGAAGAAGAAGAAGAACTGAAGAAGAAGAAGAAGAACTGAAGAAGAAAACTTACCGTGAACAGAGGTAATCGGGGAAGAGGTGGCCTCCACCACTCACGCCGCCGCCGGACTGAGCATCTCCACCGGACTGAGGAAGAAGAGAAGGAGGGAAAAGGGAAAGGCAAGGGAAAAGAGAGAAAAGAGAGGGAAAAGAACGGGAAAAGGGAAATCCGGCAATGGAGAAATGGGAAAAGAGAAGAACCAGAGGGGGAAAGGGAGGGTTTGGCGTAAATGGGGAGACACCTGAACTTGCGTTTTTTTGGGGTTTTTAAAAACACAAAACCGGCTGGAACCAGTTTGAAAAAAATGCAAACCGGTTCAAGCCGGTTTTATTATTTTTTTTCGGTTTTTTTTCAAAGAAATCAAACCGTGTAAAACCGGTTTGTTATTATATATATAATTTTTTTAGTTTTTTCAATTTTCAAACAAAACACAAACCGTGCAATGGTTTGTTTTAAAAAAAAAACAAACTATTTAAAAGAGTATTAAAAAAACAAACTATTTACTAAAAACCTCAAACTAACTAACTACTCTAAAAAAATTATTTACACTAACCTCATTTCAAAATATATCTAACTCTATCTTTAACTCTAATTTTTATTTTATTTTTATTTTTATTTTTATTATTATTTTTATTGAAAACTAAAACTAAAACTACTATGACTATAACAAAAACTAAAATATGCATAAAAAATATAAAATAAAACTATTTTTCATGCATTTTCTATTTTTAAATCATTTTAGCACATTTACTCGAAAACAATCATAAAATTGGGTTTTTGAAACATTATTTTATAAAATCATGCATATTTTTGATATAAAATAACCCTGAATTATATGCATGATCAAGAAGAGAAAAGAAAGAAAGAAAAAGAGAAGAGGAACTCTTTTGCGGGGTTTCACTTGACCTTAATTTGAAAATATTTAGAAATTTAACTCGCCTCCGTTTTGAAAATTTGCGGGAAAAAATGGAGAGACGGGATTCGCTCGTCGGTACGAGGTTCGACTATTCCTGGCGCCTTTACCAGGGGTAATCAAACCAAGGATCGAATCTATGCCTTTTGTTTTGCCTAAATATCATCTAAGAATTTATCCTAAAGATCTAAATGCACAAAGGATCATGCTTGTGCAATGCAAGAATGTATGCTCTTTTTGAAAGATGTTTTGAAAATTTCCAAGTGTTCTGAGATGAACTTGGTAAGGGAGTGAAGAAATGTTTAAATCTTAATTTTAGAACTTGAGATAGATCAGAGAAGTTCTAAGTCTTTGAAGTAAATCAGGATTGGAAGAATAAATCTTGACTTTGAGAAAAAATGACTTGAAGCTTTTTGAAAAATGAAAGGAGAATGAAGTTTCAAAGTCGGAAATGGACTTTGAATTTTGAACTTGAATTTAGGAAAGGAAATGAATACTTGAGATGAAATTGAATTTAGATTTTTGAAGTTTGAAATTAGAATGGATTGAGAAAATCAAATGGTATTTAAGAATAGAAATGGATTTAAGAGATTCAGATTAGATCCGAAAATGAAATTGACTTTGAAATCTAAAATTGGAAATGGAATTGGATTCCGGATCCTAAACAAAATGGGATCCGAGATTTGGAATCCAAGATGGACTTGGGTTCTGGATTCTAAAATGGAGTTGGATCTGAAGTCTGAGATCCAAAGTGGAATTGGGTTCTGGATCCTAGAATGGATTTTGGACCTGAAGTCTGAGATCCAAAGTGAATTTGGATTCTGGACCCTGAAATGGTATTTGGATCTGAATCTGAGAATTGGGAATGGAATTGGATCTTAAAATGGACTTAGGATCTGAAATCTGAGATCCAAATTGGATTCTGGACCCTAAATGGATTTAGATCTAAAGTTTGAGATCCAATGTAGGATTGGGTTCTGGATCCTAGAATGGATTTGGATCTGAAGTCTGAGATCCAAAGCGAAATTAGATTATGGATTCTAGAATCCTAAATGGAAGTTGGATCAAAAATCTGGAATCCGAGATGTAATTTGGATCTAACTTTGGAGTCGGAAGTCCAGACTTGATTTGAGAATAAATGAATTTCAAAGTCAAATTGGACTTTGATTTTGGGACGATGAGAAAATATTGCCAATAAGATGTCAAAATTGTAGTTGATTTAGCATGATTAAATTGTGTATGAAAAATATCACCTCTTTCTACCTAGAGTATTAGCTTCAATTGGGCTAACTCTGTAGAATCAAGAGTCAAATTTAAAGTTTGTTGCTGTTGAGCTTCTTTAAGGAAGATATCCATTTCCTTGATATGAAAAGAGAGGGAATATCCTTAGCTTCATAAAAGTAATTGAGTGAAAAGATATTAATAAAAGAATTTCACATAGAAAAAAGATGATTCTTGGCAATTTCGGGTAGTTTGATATCCTGGGCATTTCCCATGATGATCTTTTTGCACTCTCTTGAGTCATGGAGCTTTCTTGGGTTTTTTTTACATCATCCTTCATTTTGGAGATGTTCTGACTTTTCTCTTTTTTTCAGGGGAAGGGTACGTCACAAACTCCTTCATCTTGGAGATGTTTCAATCCTTGTTTTTTTCAAGAGTTAGGCTTGATGATATAGGTTCATTGGTCAAAATTCTCTAGATGATAGCAGAAATCAAATATCTTTTAGGGTTTGTCGGTAGGCCCATCACACTCGCCTTCATCTCGACGGTGATTCGAACTTTCCTTGAAAGGATCCGTCACAAACTCCGTCATCTTGGAGATGTTTTGAATCTTCTTTGGCCCCGGGGGTCTACTCGCTTAATTCACCTTCATCTTGACGACAATTGAGAGATTCCTTTTGCGGATATTTGATTTACAGCTCAAATGACTGGGGAGATATGGATTGGGTAGGTTCTTTTTTACTGCCTAGGATATTTCCATTGTCTTACTGCCAAAGAATGGTCTTTAAGAATGTGCCATAGCTATGATCAATATCGATTCGCTCATGGCTTTTTAACATCATCGAATTTTCCTTTGCCGGTCATATCGAAGATTTTTCTTCATCATCTTGGTTGACCAACAGAAAAAGCTTGAATTCAGTTCTTATTTCGCAAAAGTCTTGCTCCTTTGGAAATAATACTAAAGGTAGTTTGAGGTAGTTCTTTATATGATGAAAATTTTGAGATCAACAATGACTTGATAACAAATTGGCAAAATATTCTTAAAATCCTTGATGAAAGAGATCGCTTGATATCGAATTGACACGTCCGTGACAAAATTCTCCTCTCTTTTTCCCCAAAAAGAGAGACTCAGGCTTAGCCCTTACCTGAATGGGAAGTTGGAAATACTCCTCTCTTCCCTGAAACAGGAGGTGTTTGCAAAACGGAACTTTCGAAGAGAAATTAAGTTTTCGTCAAAACTCTCTATCGCTAGGCTTCTCTTATGGAAAGGCGGCCGAAAAACAAAGTTGAGAAAGTATCACAGAGGAATCGAGTCCATCACACTCTCCCTAGAAGAGGGTCCTCTGTGAAGGGGTTGGCCAAAGATAAGAAAAATGGGGGCCACAAAAAGAAACGAGCTTCCGTCGAAGCTCTCTCTAAAAAAAGGGTTCTTTTGTGTAAAGTTGGTTGTTGTTTTTGCAAACTGTTCGCGAAGAAAACGAGTCCCTTCAAACTCTCCCTGGAAAAGGGTTCTTGCGAACGAAAGATGGTTGCATGCGAAAGGAACGAGCTCCCTCGAACTCTCCCTGAAGAGGGTCCTTCGCAAGAGAAAAATATTTGAATTTTTGACAAAATGATAACTCGAAGTTTGAAATTGAGAATTTAGAACTTGAATGATGATGATTGGTTAGTGCAAAGACTAAACCTGGAGGGCTAACTGATCAGTCAGCCAGATACTAGCACGAGCGCTAGATGTACCAGCACGAGCGCTGGATTTGAAAGACATACCAGTACGAGCACTGGATGTAAGCCCCACTGTTTTTCTGAAGAATTCTAAATGAGATATACTTCATTATTAGTAATTCCTTGTTCCAGCATGAACAATACTCGTAAATTTAGCAATTATCGCTTTTTGAGGTTCTGACTCGCGTAGATTTGCTCTACGAGGCGATTCGAAGCAAACCGCGATGGAATCCAACCTCAATAATTATAGATTATATGTATATTGTGTTCGCATGAGTTCGTACCAGATTTGGGGTTTAAACGAGAGCAATATCTCGTTATTCCATGGATTTTGGCGAGATGGGGGTATATCGGTAATTATGAGTCATACTGAGGCCCAATTTCGCCGTAATTGAGAAGTTAAATATACTTTATGAAAGCTTAAACCTTAATTTACAAAATGTAATTAAAAATCTTGATTTTTAAATAAGTTTAGATTAGTTCTTTTTAACACTTATTATATTGAGATTTTACAAAAGGAAAAAGATGAGGAAAATTGCAAAATCCTCAAAACCTAGTAGAGGGTTTTTTAAAACACTTTCGCAAGGGGTGGGTTTTTGAATTTAGAAAGGTTGGCATGGGCTCCACCCCAGCCCATGTCTCCTTTTTTAAGACTTATGAAAAGAAGTATTTACAAAAAAACCACTTTTCAAAATGGAGATTTCGAAAAGTTGGAAAATTTTCAATTAGAGGCCTTAAAAAGGCATTTTCAAAAGTGGGTGGGCACAACCCACGTTTTGGGGGAATAGGCTGGGCGCCCCTTAGGGGGTAGCCCTTACCCCCTTTTTCAAAAAAAAAATATATAAAAAAATAATAATATGGGAGGGGCGATTTCCTTTGGGTTGACCTTGACCATGAGGGGTCAAGGCCAACCACTCCCCTTTGATTAAGGGGAGTGGTTGGAAGGTACCAAGTACCTTACCCCCCCCCCCCCCCCATAGGGGCCTTGGAGACTAGGGTGGGACGTGGGAAGGGGAGACCACCCATCTCCCCTCCTTCACTCCCCACCACTCATCTTTTCCCCACCTTTTTAAGCAAAGGAAGGGAAGAGAGAGAGGGTCGACACCCTCTCTCTCCTTCCACTCTTCTACTTCTTCCTCATCTACACTCCCTCCATTCCTCTTGGAGCTGCTGTCCAGCTGGGCCAACCTAGCACAAGGTGAGCCCTCCTTCCCTTGTTTTCATTTTAGCTTTTGTCAAAAAAGAAAAAGAAGGGTGTAAGTGCTTGTTTTTCCTTTTTTGTTCATTGTGGTTGAACGCCCCTTGGGGGCTGGTGCTGGGCAAGGTCCATGGCTGGACCCTTGTACGCTCAGCCCAGGCCGTTTGGTGGCCTGGCTGAGCCCACAAGTGGTGGGCTGGGCCGTTGCAGGCCCTGGGATGAGCCCCGGACTGACCCCAAGTTGGTCAGTCCGGCTCCTCCTTTTGGATGGGCTGACTACAGCTGGTGCTGCAGCCAGCGGTTGGCTTGGGTGGTCTGGGCCACCCTGGACCCAGACCTACCCGGGGTGAACCCACCCAGGGGCGAGCCCACCACGGGTGAGCCCATCATGGGTGAACTCCCCCCCCCCCCCCCCTTCTTTCCTTGGTTGGTGCACACGCACCACCCGGGTGCCTTAGCACTCGGGGGTCTTGGTTTGGGGTCTGACCTGCAGGGTCAAGGGCTACAGCCCTGGGTCGAGCCACCACTTGGCTCGAACCAGGGGTCTGTATGGGCCCCTTCTTTTTTTTGGTTTTGCCCCTGGCTGATGCCTATTGGCAAGCCGGTGGCCCGGTGCGCGTGGCACCCGGGCCACCTCCTTGGCGCACCCACTTAGTGGGCGCACCAGGTAGGTGCGACCTGGCTCAGCCCCTGGCTGGGTTGAGCCATATGCTACAGACCCAAGGTCTGTAGCAGGTGGCTGAACCCCCCCCCCCCCCCCCCCCCCTTCTGGGTTTGGTTGGCTGCGGCGCAGCCTAGAGCCGGGCGCTTAGTGCACCCGGGGCATGGTGCTGGGCGCACCACTTAGTGGTGCGCTAGCCCATTGTGGGCTTGGTCTGGACCCTTGGCTGGGTCAGACCAAGCGTGGCCTGCCCCCAGCAACTTCGGTTGCTGGGGTAGTCAGGCTGGGTCTGGACCCTCAGTGGTCCAGACCGCCGCCACTTACCCCGGGTGGGCGCCCCACCTTGGTCCCTTCTTGGTGCCCACTGCGGGCTGGCGTGCAGCCGTTGGGTGCTTTGGTCAGGACCCACCCTCGGGTCAGACCAGGGGTGCCTGTGGGGCACCTCAGCTAGTGCCCCTGCCCCCTTTTTTGTTGGCCGGGCCTGGACCAATCGGGTCCAGGCCAGAGCCTTTGGCTTGGCTCACCCAACCGGGTGGCTGGGTTAGCCGCACCACTATGGGTGTGGGCTAAGGCCCAACACCCTGGTCCGAACCCACAGCTGGGTTCAGACTAGGGGTTTTTCTTGACCCAGCTAGGTCTGGTCATGAGCTGGCCGGACCTCACTTGAGGTCTCGGTTGGCCCGTAGGACCCTAGGCTAAGCCTAGCACCCTTGTGGGCGCTTTAGGCTTAGCCGGGTGTTGGCACCACCGGGTTGGCGTGTGCGGGCTGAGGCCAGTATGGCTGTCAGCCCCATTGGGCCAGTTGCTGGGTGGGGACCAAGGGTGGCAGGGCCCCCGTGGCCTAGCCACTTGGACAGCCCCCCCCCCCCATTGGGTTTTAGGTTCCCAAGTTCCACAGCGGCACCGGGTGCTAAGGCACCCGGTAACCGTGTCACCTTGTTGGGCAGTCCCTTAGAGTGCTCTGACCCGGGGTTTGAACCCCCCCCCTTATAGGTAGCAACAAGGTTGGTGCAACCCTTTGGAGTTCCCTGGGAATTCATCTGTGGTGGCAGTTTCCCTTCCGTTCCGTAGGGCATGTAGAGCCTTAGGCGGAGTGCGGCTCTCGCTAGCAACATATGTCTCGGTTGGAGGCTTCTATTGCTTATACCCCGCGGCCCCGTAAGGGAGGTAGTGCGGATGGGTTGCAAGCGGTGTTGCGACTCACGCTCGCATAAGGTTGTTCGATTCTACGGACCTTTAGGGTTGCGGTCACTTTCGTGTCCCAGGCGTGCGAACCCCACTTTTGGTTATGCCAATGTTATTCCCATTAGCATGGGATAATATTGAATTCTCTTCCCCTGACACTTGTGAGTGTGGGACTCGCGAGGACCCCTGGTGGATGGCCTCGCAACACGAGAGTTGTCGTGTTAAAATGGTACGCGTGTGGTTTGACGAACTTGCACCTATGCGGGTTGTCCCGTCTCGTGAGAGCAAGTTGGCACGTTCAGACACTTATATCACCAGCTCACTTGTTGAGCATCTTTGTGTTTGGACCCCTCTCGTATATCGATAGATATACACTGCACCAGAGGTGCGCTTTACATGGCATAAACTTGAAAAGGTACTCGAATTATCGTAGGGGTTGACACTTTTGCCCTGTTGAGGTTTTGAGACTCGGTTGGAGTCTATGGGCAATGGCCCGGGTCCGTGAGAATGTGCTCACATGTTCGTGTCACCCTAGGCATAAAATAAAATGGTATATTATCGCCCTCATAGGCGGTGTGCTCATGATGGCCGTGTGAGGCCGAGCATGTGAATGGGCAGGCCAAGTCCTCGTTTGCGTACCCCGCGGGGACCACGAGGCACGACTACCTCGAGAGGAGGTATGACCTGAAGTTTGAGCCTAAATAAGATAAACCTGCCGCTCCCCATTCACAATTTGGTCACCCAGGGAGAGGGTGAATGGTACAACCCCGAGTGACGTGTCGTTACAACGACTTGTTCTTTAGAGGAGCCGATATGCCCTCGGACCTCCAGTCACTCGGAGTTAGGGAGGTCAAGGTACCCTCTGCAGGGACCTTTACTACTGCAGTAGTACGGATTGCAATCCTTTACCCCTGCGAAAGGTTTCTCCTGGCTGCGTGTCGCCCGCAGGTGGTTTTCTCGTTCTGTAGCATCCCCGGTTACCACATTAGAAATTGAATAACAGACGCCGGGTGCATGACTCACAAAACTCGAGGGTTTTCCTTCGCGTACCTGAAGGAGGTAAAAAGATGAACATAAGGACTAACCAAACAGACTGACTTACTGTAGTTGTTACTCTAGAACAGTATACACTTTTGTTCAGTTGCTACCCTCTGTTGGTTGGTTTCTACTCTGTTACTTTAGTTGTTACTTTGTGTTGTTCAGTTTCTGCTTTGTTACTTTAGTGGCTGCACTGTTACTTACTTGTAGTTTTACAGTCTTGTGGCTCATGCACCTACCTGACACGCACTTGTACTTTTATTTCAAATGTTTCTAACTGTTCCATCATGCTAGTTATAGTCGGGTACTTAGCACACTTGTAGCTTGTTGCTTACCTTCTATTTTTCCAAAAAAAAATGATAATGTATGGATGGTTTGTCTCACCAACTCGCAAGAGTACTGACCCCATTTTATTGGGATGCAGGTGACAAGTAGACGCAGCGCGATGCGACGGTGCACAGCAGGAGCCTTGAGACCCACACTTTGCAGCAGATTCTGGCTTCTTCTGGTTTTGGGGTTTGAGGGGTTGTACCTCTCCTTTTTTTGAGACTGTCCCTTTTTGTACCCAGTCTCATTTTTGAATCATTGTAATTATTATGGAAATGAAGAATACTTTACTTGTCTACTGTGGTTTGGTTTTCTCACTGTGGCTCGCTCAGACTTGCGACCCTTGCCTTACCCCTGTTTCCCTCCTTTACTTCCGCTAGTTGTTTTCACTCTGTATATCCTTCAAAAAAAAAAATTTTCCTCAAAAACCAAAGGTTTTTGCAAGGTCGGGGTTTTGGGCGTCACACTGGATTTTGAAAATGCCCCAGTACGAGCGTTGGGTTTCAAAAACGCACACCAGTACTATAAACAACCCGAATTTTCACCCTCATCCAGTGTCATTACAGATCATTGCATGTCATTGCATGTATTCTGCATAGCATTGCATGTCATTGCATCTCATTTTCGAGATCCAGCACTCCTATTTCAAAACATTCAATCCCGATTTGAATTTTAAAAGCTTTTATTTCAAAATCAATTTCAAAACCTGGGTTTTTATTCAATACTCTGTCATTTTCCAACCCCAGGATTTATATTTCGAAATATTTTCTCAGAAAACAATCTGGATTCATTTCAAATTCAAATTTTAATCGATTTCAATTCACAGATGAGACCCATTGAGGTGGTGTCGCTTCTGAATTCCTCTATTCATCAAATTTCTCAAAAATTTGAAAGTTTCAGTCCGATCAGGACTCTGTCTCAGAGTCCTGATCCGGTCAGGAGTCTGTTTTGAAGTCTGTTTTACTTCCATTTTCAATCTTTTCCGTTTGTTTTCGAAATTTAGGTCATTTTACAGAGTCCAGTTAGTTCAAAACTCTATTTTAGAGTTCGGTCGAGTTAAGAGTCTAACCCTGACTGTGTTTTTTTGACTTATTTCATCATTTCTTGATAAAATCTTTTGGAAAATTCTTTCATTTGGCTTTTAAAATATAAAATCTCAGAGTCCTAAGAGTTTAGGACTCTAACTCGGAGTTCCAGTTCGCTTGAGACCCTATTTTCAAAGATCTTGAATTTCAAATGTCGATTTTAACCCTTTTTCAAATTCATTTTCAGTGTTTATTTCAAAATTTCTAAAATTCGATGTGGACCCACTCAGTTGGCACCATATCCAGAGGGATTCTAATTCAGTTAGAACCCTATACCATTTCAAAAATTCTAATTTTAAAATTGCTTTTGAAAATCCTTTTAAAAACTCCTTCAATTTCAAGTTTTAAAATCATTTTTTTGTAAAAACTCAAGTAGGGCCCACTCGGGGTGGTGCCATATTCGAGTCAGTCAGGGCTAGACTAGGGTTAGTTGATGTCTTGGTTAGTGTTAGAGGTTTAGAAGAGTCAAAACCATTTTGAAAAACTCATTTTTAAAAGTTAGTTTTTAAAACTAGTGTTTTTAAAGGTTTTTAAAGGTGTTTTAAAAATCCAATGTGAGAAAATGCCAAGTGGCATCACATTTGAGGATTTTCTAGGATAGGCTAGGGGTTAATTAGGAATTATTTAGGATAATTTAGACTAGGGGTAGATAGGTAACTCCACCCCAAAATCGCCCCCCTTAGAAGAGTCCAAAAATTTTTAAATTGTCAATTTTTAAAACCTAAAAAAATTCTATAAATAGAGACCCATAGGGGGTCGATTTTTCCATCTCTCTCCCATTGGATTCTTGGAGCTTCTCTCTCCTCTCCAGCCCTTCCTCCATTGCAGCAACCTCAAGGTAATATTTTTCTTTAATTTTTAGTTTTTATTTAATGTTTTTCATTGTTTTAAGTATGATTTAGCCATTGGCACCATCACCTTCATGGATTAAACCATGGATTCAACCTCAAGAACCATCAAGAATCAGCAAGAACAATCCAAGAAGGTGATCTAACCCGGTTTTGGGTGATTTACAGGGATTTTAATCCATTAGAATTGATTTTAATATGATTCTTTACATTATTAACCAATAAAATATATGATTTACCCCTTTTAATGGGTTAAATCTATGTTTTAAAGGTGATATCAAATTCCAGCCATTGATTCCCTGTTTTTATTTTATTTTCATGGTTTATTCATGTTTGTTTTACGTTCTATAGCATAGAAATAAGTTTTATTTACTGTTTTATGGTTTATTTTATTTATTTACATTAGTTAATGCATGGTTTTTCAAGTTTCTTAAATTTCTGTGTGTTTTAGGTTTAGAACAGTAAAGATAATGTTATTTCGGATTGAAGTTCTCATTGTTTATTTCTGATTTTTTTATATCTGATGCATGAATGAGTTATTGAGTTACTGTAGAAAAATTAGAGGTTTTGGATCTCGGGAACCTTGTCAAAAAAATCAGACATCAAATCGGGTTTTTAAAGCTTTAAAATCGTGGTTAAAATCAAGAAGGTAACTTGCTGTGATGATATTTCTCTCATCTTATATCCGATTTTAGATCTGTAAAGTGCTATGGATTCACATTGAGTAGATCTGTCTGCTGTGAAATTTTAGGATTTTTTGATCACTGTTTATTATTTTTCCCCTTTTAGAGAATCTGTTTTTAAATTTAAAACTCATTAGGGTTTACAAAAACCCTAATCAGACTTTTGTTAGTCATAAATCCCAAACCACAGATCCGATTTTAGATCTGTAAAAAGTGAGTATTGTTATTTTTCTGTCTACTGTTCACCACTAAAAGTTCAGAGATTTTTGTCTAGGATTGCTATTTATGTCTGTATTTTCAATCTGGAATAGCTGTTTTAATCCCTGTTAAGAGTGATATATTTTAGCCCAGATTGCCGGAAGGTTTTCTCCCTAACCGTAGATGATTTTTCTGATCTTTAAATTGGGAAATATCTGTTTTTCTTCTTAGTTAGTATATGTAAAAATTACATAAGCTTCTATGGAGATTTGACCCCTGGTTCAGGTCTTGGATTGAGACTGGTTGGTGAATTAGGTCAAAAATAGCATATTTTAGGGTTTAATGCAATTTTTGGATTAATTTAATGTCAAAAAATTATTTTTATAATTACAATTTGACATTAGGGTTATAACAAGTGCAGGTACCAATTTTTATGGATTTTGGAATCCATTTGATGGCTGAATTAAGCAAATTGCAAAACCGGGTTCCTGAAAGATCCAAAAACACTGCTAAAATCACAGTTTTTGTGATATTATTGGATTTTCGTGCATAAGCATATATTTTTAGGGTTTAATCATGTTCATAATCATATTAGGATTCTTTAGGTTTAATTTTGTGCTCATTTGATTTCATTTAGTGCATAAAACCTAAGTTTTTACCAAAATCTATTTCTAAAAACCCTGATTTCAAGGCCATAGTCTTGCTATCAGGGGCAATTTGGTCATTTGACCTAAATTTCGAAATCCCTAACCTTAATTTTCATGTGTTTAAGTATGTCATATCATATTTTAGTCTAGTTTATTTGCATTTGAATTTTACCAAATATCTTTCTAAAAACCCTAATTTCAATGCCATGGTCTTGTTATTAGGGGTATTTTGGTCATTTTCACCCCAATTTCGAAATTATGTATCTTATCTTTCATATTTATTCAATTTTATTTCATATTTTATCATTTTTATTTAAGAGAATCAAGGAAAAGGCTTATATCTAGCAAAATCCAATAATTTCTAGATATTACTGGATAAATCTAGAAAAGCCAACATATTTTCATTAACAAAGTTTTCTAGTTTTGCAGGTACATTGAAGACTTTATTTTTCATGTATTTAAATTTCAATAGTGATGTAACTTGTAATTAAACTTTGGAATAAGAATTTACATTTCCTGCTTAGCTTAGGCAGCATTGCATATAGTTTATTTTTTATAATGTTAATGTGTGATGGATGATGATTCATGCATATTTTTACAAATTCACCATGATCTACATGAATGGCACATGCACTAGCTTTTATGAAGTTTATAAACTTGGTGGAATTCGTATTTATGGCCATAGTCAGAATACGAATGATACTTAGATTTATGATCTTCACATTAGCCACATTCAGCCTACACTCTTAGGCTAACTTCAAAATGCACTGCATTTCTCAAAATACAAAAAAGTATTTCTCAATTCATCAAATCCATATTCATTCATTTCATGCATTTGCCAATTCCAATTCAAATTCTAAGTCAAGGAAATTGAATTCCTCAAAATCTCCTAAGTCTTATAGCAAAATCGATTTTCCCAAAAGCATTGAATTTCAAATAATATTTCAAGTATTTCCCAAGTTCCAAATTCAAATTTTCTAAGTTAGAATTTCAATTTCAAAGTTTGAATTCAGAGAAACCAAGTCTCTCAGGATCGATTTTCACCAAATGTCAAGGATTCCTCAAAATCGATTTTTACTTCTCTCAGAAATACATTTCAAATCCCATTTCACAATTTCTCATGTGATATCATTTCCAAGATTTACATTTTCTAAATATTTCAATCATTCAAAGCAAACATCATGTTTTCAAATGTGCATTTTCTAAAAATTCATAGCACATGCCTGATTCTATATGCACTTAGAATATGATTTAGACAAGTTGAATAGAGTAGAGCATAAGATTGATCCTTGGTTCAATTACCCCTGTTAAAGGTGGCAGGAACGGTTGAACCTCGTACCAACAGGCGAGTCCTATTCTTCGGAATTATCCCACATTTTAAAAACGGAGGTGAGTTATTTTCAAAATCTTTTTCAAAGGTCAGTTTGATTTGCAAAAGTAAAATTTTGCGATGATAACAGGTTTGGCGACCGAGATGGGACCTGTCTTTGCCTGATCAATCTAATGCTCTACTTAGTTCAAATTGTCAAAATCGATTTCCATGGAATGTCAGCTTTTATTTAAATAATGTCATGTGAACCTAGGAGCCTAGACTTGAACCCAGCTGACATGGAATGCATATAGACTAAGTATGGTTTGGTAGGACCATATTGAGGAGGAAATTTTCATGCTCACATAGACTTAGGTCTAATACAACCCTCCTCAATCTAGGCTTGATTGAAAACAATGTTTGCTTCTTCAAATATTTCAAAATTCTATCTCTTTAGGACTTCCAGAACCATAGTTCGGGACAGAGCCTCACAACTGGGCCACCTATTTGGGTGAAAACCCCCCTGCCACGTACCAAGGGACATAGTCCAACGTATATCGGTAGGTGCTCAAGGATGTTGGAAAACTTGAACCTAGAACCGGAGAAATTGATTTTATGCCACGTACATCGAGCCTTGGCTTGAGTATATAGGCATAACTGGATTGGATACAGATGATCTGAACCTTAGAGTTAGGATTAAGGTCCTACAACCATTTCAAAATTTGTGCATCTAGAGTCAGCTTTTAGGGAATGCTGTATGTGCATACTTGTTTATGCAGAATATCATTGAATATGTTATTTCCTTTTTATTTTCCATATTTTCCCAATTTTCTAAAATACTGGACGATTTTCTCAAAATTCCCCAATCTATGTCCATGTACTGTCCATGTTTTAAAACCTTGGACGATTTTCCAAATACTTCATTTTCCATTTATTTCTTCATATTTCATCAAACCCTGGACGATTTTCATGAAATTCCTCTATTTTCTTCAAAACTCCAGGTGATTTCCCATCTTTCCTTTCTTCTGGATCTCGAATTTTCTGCTTCATTTTATCCTGCCTGCAATTCTCTTTCAAAATTCTTGTATTTTCCCAAGTCTTATTCCAATTTTCTATGTCTTCCAGTCTGATGGCATCCAGTCAGCTTGATTCAGTCTTCATTGAGGGTAACATCTCGTACGAGGTGCGACAAAGTCTTCCCGAACATCGAGTCCTCAGCACCGGATGCTTCTTTCCCCGGTGGTACTATTCATGGTTCAGGAACTTCTCTCGTATGTTTCCGGACCATCTGGACGAGTGTGGATTGGAACTGGCGTCCGCAGTGGGAAAGCAGACAGTCAACGGCAATTTGATCCATGCACTAGCAGAACGATGGAATCCGAGCACTTCTACCTTCTGGTTCCCGTGGAGAGAAATGGCGTTGCTGATGGATGAATTTTCAGAGATTATGGGATTGCCCGAGCTAGCCGGTCAGCATGGAGATCCATTTGAGAAACAGTTTTTTATTAATGTCAAGGGTCTGGACCCTAAAAATGCCTTAGCTCGCATGACGGGACGCAAGTCTTGGCCTTTGATTGAAGAAGATGGAAATGAATATGTGGACCTGCTCGAAATCTACAGACAGCATGGGATATTCGTAGAAGTCAGCTCGTTGTCCAGAACAGCTCGAGAAAGAATTCAGCATGCAATGGTTCTGTGCACGGTGAGATTGGCTTTCTTTCCTGATGGGCGGAATTATATAGATATCAGAATAGTTCAGCCTCTAAGGAGATGGGGAAGTCGACACACCAGCCACCTCTCCATAGCCATGGCCGCACTTACTTTTCTATACCGAGGGTTGACCCATTTCACACTCGGAGAATCAATTCTAGTCGAAGGGTGCACCTACGCATTACAATCTTGGTTCCTCCGGCATGTGCCTGCCCGAGCAGTTCATTCAGATATAATGGTGAAAAGCCTCTTCCGGTTACTCGATACCGGTTCTTGATAGATAATCTTCAGGAGGAAGAGGTCATATGGGACTACTTTGATCGCCAGGAATCACCTCCCAGATACACTTACTCTTATGGCAAGCGATTCAGGCTACTTGGCCTTTTCTTCTACGCCTACTACCATCCGGAGCGATGTGTCAGGCAGTTCTCTCAGAGACAGAAGCGCGTAGAAATTCATCCATTATCAGGGGTTCTGCCAGAATTCAACCTCGCATCAGATCAGTGGTCCGGAGCATACCATTCTGCCAGACATGGCTGGGATTCCTTTGTCAGTCTTACTATTTTTCCTGGTCCTCGTGTATCTTCTGATTATCCGGAGTGGTGGAAAATTGTCTGTCCCCCTCCCCTCTGTCAAGTGTATTATTGATAAAATCGTGTTTTTCCCCTCAATAAAATTCTTTTACTTTACATTTCACTTTGGTTTGACGACCTCGCCTAGGTAACAAGGCATATTTTCAGTTGTTTATCTTGCAAAGAATAGCAACACAATTGTCGTAATCCCAGCGACGACTCAATCCCTAGTAATGGGATATTATTTCAATTGTCTACCAAAATTCTCAACAAATAATTTCCTCCAAACCAAATTTCCTTCAGAAGCCTAACCATCAGTTCTGCCTTGCAGAGAGAGCATTAATAACATTCAAAAGAGTATTCGTGATACTCAGTGGTTCAGACAAGGTCCAGAAAGAAAACTGCATCAGTAGAAGGTGTGGCATACTCGATCGCTTCAGAAGAGAAAATGGACTCACTCCAATCAGTCAGAAGTCATAGTCAGCAAGCGGATGATGGCATCGATCCCCGAATGTATGTTATGTTCAAAGAAATGATGACCAAGATGCTGGCAGAACAAACTGAAACTAGTATAGAAGAGACTCGGGTTAAGCAGAAGGCAAAAGACCAGGCAGTCAAGAAAGTTCTGAAGCTATCCAAGAAACATATCCAACAGGAAGATACATCGGATGAATCAGGATCGGTAGGTAACACCGATGAAGAGTATGAAGTTCAGCAAGCATTTCAAAGATCCCCTCATAGACAAGGGACAGCCTATAAATTGAAAAATCAAGCAATGGATGATCCAATCCAAATACAACTGAAGGAAATGGCAAAGAAGATTAAAGATTTGGAAGCCCGCGACAGGGGCAAGAAGGTCTTCACGGGCAAAGATTTCTACAAGAGCATCACTCCCGTCAGGAATAATCAAGATTCAAAAAAGACAAATTCTGTCAAGGCCCACCGCGAGGGGTGCAAGGATAACAAAGGCAATCACACAAGTCAGAAAGAGAAATCTTTAAAGCAGAGTGGAAAATTGAGTCAGCAGAAAGAAAAGATAAAGCGGGACGGTTGGGATTGCAATCGCCAGTTTACTCCTCTTGAGCAGCCTCTCGACGAAATCCTTGAATATATGTTGGCCAAGGAATTGGTAAAACTCCCAAGAGTCGCAAATCCTCCCACAGTCATGGGAAAATTCAGGGATCAATTCTGTAAATTTCATAGGGCAGTAGGACATGATACCGACTATTGTTTCGTCTTCAAGAACATTGTCCAAGATCATATCGACAAGAATTTCTTCGTTGAGAATAAGAAAGAATACCAATCGACTGTCTTATCCAAGTCTCAGCATAAATCAAACACTCGACAAGAGGTGCAGTGTGATGATCCGAACCAGGATCGCAAGATAGCCCCATTGGATCAAATATTTGATACTTTTCTGAAATACATGCTTACAAAAGATACAGTTGGATCTCTGAAGTCTCATTTCACTCTCTCTGCCAATGATAGCAAAAGCAACAAGAAAGATTATGATCATTCTTCAGAGGGATCCAAGGGCCAAAAAGGAAAGTTCTCCAACAATGATAAGCCTCTCCAATCTAGTCCTCAGCATAAAGGGAAAGATCAAGAAATGCCAAAGCACAAGGATTGGAATACGGATCGAAAGTTCACCCCTCTAGATCAGACACTAGAGAATGTTCTGAAATACATGCTCGCAAAAGATATGATCCGTTTACCTAAAGTAGTTGATCCCGCAACAGCCATGGGAAGGTTTAAAGATCAGTTCTGCAAATTTCATCGGGCAATGGGTCACGATACCGAGCATTGTTTTGTCCTTAAAAATATTGTTCAAGACGGCATTGACAAGAATCTCCTCATTGGAGATGAAAAGGAGGACCATTCATCTTGATCATGTTTCTCCCCAATCATTCAAAAGTTGATAGCACTAGTGCTTTCCCAATTTCTCATCTTGCTTTTACTATTTCAAAGGGATGATGTAATCCCGTCTGTCTTTCCCTTATTTGTTACCTTTCCTTCAATACATCAATAAAGTTTCAATTTTTCTCGCAAGCTCGGTACCATTTTTTTATTCTCCTCTGCAAAATGTTCTTTTATGAGGAATAACCTCTTCCGAGTCTCTTCTGAATCAATTAAAAGCCAGTTGCCGTGTCACCTTCGGAGAGCGCTCTTCGAACATCAATCATTTATCCTTTTGTTCAAATTCTTCTTTCCCAGTTACACTGGGGCATTTTTAAATTTTCATTTTATCTTCAAAACTTTCTGTATGCAGGCATGATCAAACAAATCTCTCATTTTGCACGCATGTGCACCCATTTACATTCATTTGCATTTGCATGCATTCATTCGCATTCATCTGCATCAATTTGCATTTGCATCGATTACCCATTCAGGATAAGGGATAAATCCTGAGACCCCGACAGTTGTCCAAGTCGTCGTGAGGGTGAAGACTGAAAATTTTCCATCAAAATCAATTAGTAATTCTTCAGAATCCAGTGTTGTGCTGGTAATTTTTCAAAAATCCAGTGTTCGTGCTGGTAAATTTCCAAAACCCAGTGCTCGTACTGGTAACCATTTAAAATCCAGCGCTCGTACTGGTAACCTTTTAAAATCCAGTGCTCGTACTGGTAACCTTCCAAAATCCAGCGCTCGTACTGGTAATCTTCCAAAACCCGGTATTCGTACTGGTAATTTTTCAAAACATAATGCTTGTATTGGCACATTTTCAAAATCCGGTGTTTGCACTGCTACACTTTAAAATTCAGTGTCCACTAATTTAGTTTTCCTTTGGGATTCGAGTTCCAACTCGAATTTCCTTTCCTTATAATTGATCTAGTTTTCCGTCAGGAATTCGAGTTCCGACTCGAATTTCTTTTCCATTCTAACCGGTTTACTTTTCCTTTGAGATTCGAGTTCCGACTCGAATTTCCTTTCCTTCTAACCAGTTTAAGTTTGCCTTTGGGATTCGAGTTCCGACTCGAATCTTCTTTTTTTCTGGTTAACCTAGTTTTCCTCCGGAATTCGAGTTCCGACTCGAATTTCCTTTCCTTCCAACAGGTCTAGTTTTCCTTCGGGATTCGAGTTCCGACTCGAATCTTCTTTCCTTCTGGTTAACCTAGTTTTCCTTCGGAATTCGAGTTCCGACTTGAATTTCCTTTCCTTCCACACCGGTTTAAGTTTTCCTGCGGGATTCGAGTTCCGACTCGAATCCTCTTTCCTTTTGGTTAACCTAGTTTTCCTCCGGAATTCGAGTTTCGACTCGAATTTCCTTTCCTTCTAACCGGTTTACTTTCCCTTCGAGATTCGAGTTCCGACTCGAATCTTCTTTCCTTCTAGCTGATCCAGTTTGCCTTTGGGATTCGGGTTCCGACTCGAATTTCTTCTCCTTCCACGATGGATCTAGTTTTCCTTCAAAGATTCGGGTTCCGATCCGAGTTTTCCTTTCCTTCAGAGTTGGTCTAGAAGATCCGAGTCCCGACTTGAATCTTCTTCTAAATCCAATTCAGAACTGGTCTAGAAGATTCGAGTTTCGACTCGAATTCTCTTTCAAAATCCAATTCATCTAGTTTTCCTTGAAGAGTTGAATTCTGATTCGAATCTTCCCTCAAAAACCCAGTTTAGCACCTGGTCCATTCAAAGCTTACAAGTTGGAATCATTCTTTCTTAAACTATGATCCTTAGGTTAAATCCCTATGGAATAGATAGTTCGTAGGTCGAATCCCTATAGAACCCATGTCATTCTCAGTAAACCAATTCACAATTTCGACTTTTTTAGCCAATCAATTCCCAAATTTCCAATTTCCAATTTCCAATTTCCAATTTCCGAATATCAAATTCCAAAATTCCAAAATTCCAAAATTCCAATTTCCAAATTCCAATTATCAATTTCCAAATTTCCAATTTCCAATTTCCAATTTCAAATATCAAATTTCAAAATTCCAATTTCCAAATTTCGACCTTTTGGTCACCTAATACCGAATTCCAAAAAAAAAAATTTCTTGCGAGAGACCCTTTGTATAGGGAGAGTTTGAGGGAGCTCGCTCTTTTCGCATGCTATCCAATTCGTTCACTTAGCCCTTTTTTAGGGAGAGTTTGAAGGGACTCGTGTCTTTGTGAACCGTTTGCAAAACAAAATTCCAAATTTCACACAAGGAACCCTTTTTATAGGGAGAGACTCGACGGAGACTTGCTTTCCTTGTGGCCCCGTAATTTCAGACTATGCCATTTCATCATAAAGGACCCTCTTTTCAGGGAGAGTGTGATGAACTCATTCCTTCATGACCAATTTACCAACCTCATCAATTCCGGTACCCTTTCCATAAGAGAAGCCTAATGTTAGGAAGTTTTGACGAAAGCTTAATTTCTCTTCGAAAGTTCGTTTTGCAAACGCCTCCTCTTCAGGGAAGAGAGGAGTAATTCCCAATTCTAATTTCTGAATCTTCTCCTTTGGGGAAAGGAGAAGAGAATTTTTGTCATGGATGTGTTGCGTTGTGCTTCAAATGCTCGCTTTCACAAAAGGATTTCAAGAAAGTTTTGCCAATTTGTCATTAAATATTTGTTGATTTCAAAAATCTTTATTGCACAAAATTATTACCTCAGAATACCCTCAGTATTACTTCCGAAAGGACAAAGCTTTCGCGAAAAAGGATTCAAAGTTCAAAATCTTTCTATTGGCCAACCAAAACGATGAAGAATAAATCCGCGATATGGCCAGTAAAGAAAACTCAATGTTGTTGCAAAGCCATAAGTGATTGATATTGATCGCAGTCAATGGCACATTTTTAAAGACCATTCTTGAAAAAATAAAGCAGTCGAAATATCCTGGGTGATACAGAAAAATCCACTCAATTTTCGTATCTCCTCAATCACCTAAGTTGCAATTAAATATCTGCAAAAGGGATCTCTCAATTGTCGTCAAGATGAAGGCGAATTAAGCGAGTCGACCCCCGGGGCCAAAGAAGATTTGGATCATCTCCAAGATGACGGAGTTTGTGACGGATCCTTCCAGGGAAAGTTCAGATCACCGTCGAGATGAAAGCGAGTGTGATGAGCCTACCGACAAACCCTAAAATATATTTAATTCCAGCTATCATCAAGAGATTTCCTACCAAAGAGCCAATAATCATCATGATAATCCCTGAGAGAAAAGAAGGATCGGAACATCTCTGAGATGAAGGAGTTTGTGACGTACCCTTCCAAAAAAAAAAAAGAGAGAAAAGTCAGGACATCTCCAAAATGAAGGAGGATGTAATTCCCGAAAAATCCAAGAGAGCTTCAATCTGCTAAAAAGAGAGTGCAGAAAGATCATCATGAGAAAAGAATCCCAGGATATCAGACTTCCAAATCTATCAAGAATCTTCTTTAATTTTGTGAAATTCTTTTATCAATATTCTTTCACCAATAGCCCTCGCAATATCAAGAATACTTTCTTTTCCGTCCATATCAAGGAAATTGATAGCTTCCTTGAAAGAAAGTCAATCGCAAGCAATTTGAATTCGAATCTTGATTCTACGGAGTTAAGCCCAGTCGGAGGTAATACTTCAGGTAGAAAAGAGGGAATACTTTCAAAACAATGTGCATCATTTTCAATTATTTTGAATCAATAACAATTTTCAACATTTTGACAATATTTTCTAGCTATCCTGGCACGAAACGAGAGCTTGAGGTTCATCTTTGGTGCATCCTGACATCAGTTGTTATCCCTTTTAAGGACTTGATAACGGGAGTTTTCAAGATTCCTTCCCTTCTATTGGTATAATCTGAGCGCACGGGCTCTCAGATTCGCACACTTCCCTGTGTCCCCACTGTCCCACCATAGACAGTCCAATTTCGGCTTGAGGTTAAGCCACCAATTCCAGCAAAAGGCAATTTCGAAAGTTAATTAGTCTCAGCAATGAGACGCCCAAAATCAATCCCTTTTCAAACTTTAGGGACACCAATTTCCTTCCTTAAGCAAAACCCCTATCGGATTCATTGTGCGGAAATCCGAAGGTTCCATCAAGGTCTCTTCTTTGGAGGATTCCGTCCATTTTCTGCCCGATCAGGATAAGGGTATAAACCTGAGCCTCATTTGATGAGGTATTCCATTTTCTGCCCGATCAGGATAAGGGTATAAACCTGGGCCTCATTTGATGAGGTATTCCATTTTCTGCCCAATCAGGTTAAGGGTATAAACCTGAGCCTCCTTTGATGAGGTATTCCATTTTCTGCCCAATCAAGCTAAGGGTATAAACCTGAGCCTCATTTGATGAGGTATTCCATTTTCTGCCCAATCAGGTTAAGGGTATAAACCTGGGCCTCCTTTGATGAGGTATTTCATTTTCCGCCCGGTCAGGTTAAGGGTCAAACCTGAGCTTCGTTTCTACACGAGGTATTTTCTGTCCCATCCAGGTTAAGGGCAAAACCTGAATCTCACTTCTTTTCGAAGTAAAATTTTCTCCTTATTATTCATTTCATATCTATCATCATCACTTGAACTAATTCTTTCATACCCAGTCAGATTCATCTAACTGGGGCATTTTTATAATCCAAATTTGGTGTATTTTCTTTGCCACTAAGCTCGGCTTTCAATCGACTTAGCAGCAAAGAGGGGCATCTGTAAACACCCCAAATTTTCACCCTCATCCAGTGTCATTACAGATCATTGCATGTCATTGCATGTATTCTGCATAGCATTGCATGTCATTGCATAGCATTGCATGTCATTGCATCTCATTTTCGAGATCCAGCACTCCTATTTCAAAACATTCAATCCCGATTTGAATTTTAAAAGCTTTTATTTCAAAATCAATTTCAAAACCTGGGTTTTTATTCAATACTCTGTCATTTTCCAACCCCAGGACTTTATATTTCGAAATATTTTCTCAGAAAACAATCTGGATTCATTTCAAATTCAAATTTTAATCGATTTCAATTCACAGATGAGACCCATTGAGGTGGTGTCGCTTCTGAATTCCTCTATTCATCAAATTTCTCAAAATTTCGAAAGTTCCAATCCGATCAGGACTCTGTCTCAGAGTCCTGATCCGGTCAGGAGTCTATTTTGAAGTCTGTTTTACTTCCATTTTCAATCTTTTCCATTTGTTTTCGAAATTTAGGTCATTTTACAGAGTCCAGTTAGTTCAAAACTCTATTTTAGAGTTCGGTCGAGTTAAGAGTCTAACCCTGACTGTGTTTTTTTGACTTATTTCATCATTTCTTGATAAAATCTTTTGGAAAATTCTTTCATTTGGCTTTTAAAATCTAAAATCTCAGAGTCCTAAGAGTTCAGGACTCTAACTCGGAGTTCCAGTTCGCTTGAGACCCTATTTTCAAAGATCTTGAATTTCAAATGTCGATTTTAACCCTTTTTCAAAGTCATTTTCAGTGTTTATTTCAAAATTTCTAAAATTCGATGTGGACCCACTTAGTTGGCACCATATCCAGAGGGATTCTAATTCAGTTAGAACCGTATACCATTTCAAAAATTCTAATTTTAAAATTGCTTTTGAAAATCCTTTTGAAAACTCCTTCAATTTCAAGTTTTAAAATCATCTTTTTGTAAAAACTCAAGTAGGGCCCACTCGGGGTGGTGCCATATTCGAGTCAGTCAGGGCTAGACTAGGGTTAGTTGATGTCTTGGTTAGTGTTAGAGGTTTAGAAGAGTCAAAACCATTTTGAAAAACTCATTTTTAAAAGTTAGTTTTTAAAACTAGTGTTTTTAAAGGTTTTTAAAGGTGTTTTAAAAATCCAATGTGAGAAAATGCCAAGTGGCATCACATTTGAGGATTTTCTAGGATAGGCTAGGGGTTAATTAGGAATTATTTAGGATAATTTAGACTAGGGGTAGATAGGTAACTCCACCCCCAAAATCGCTCCCCTTAGAAGAGTCCAAAAATTTTTAAATTGTCAATTTTAAAACCTAAAACAATTCTATAAATAGAGACCCATAGGGGGTCGATTTTTCCATCTCTCTCCCATTGTATTCTTGGAGCTTCTCTCTCCTCTCCAGCCCTTCCTCCATTGCAGCAACCTCAAGGTAATATTTTTCTTTAATTTTTAGTTTTTATTTAATGTTTTTCATTGTTTTAAGTATGATTTAGCCATTGGCACCATCACCTTCATGGATTAAACCATGGATTCAACCTCAAGAACCATCAAGAATCAGCAAGAACAATCCAAGAAGGTAATCTAACCCGGTTTTGGGTGATTTACAGGGATTTTAATCCATTAGAATTGATTTTAATATGATTCTTTACATTATTAACTAATAAAATATATGATTTACCCCTTTTAATGGGTTAAATCTATGTTTTAAAGGTGATATCAAATTCCAGCCATTGATTCCCTGTTTTTATTTTATTTTCATTGTTTATTCATGTTTGTTTTACGTTCTATAGCATAGAAATAAGTTTTATTTACTGTTTTATGGTTTATTTTATTTATTTACATTAGTTAATGCATGGTTTTTCAAGTTTCTTAAATTTCTGTGTGTTTTAGGTTTAGAACAGTAAAGATAATGTTATTTCGGATTGAAGTTCTCATTGTTTATTTCTGATTTTTTTATATGTGATGCATGAATGAGTTATTGAGTTACTGTAGAAAAATCAGAGGTTTTGGATCTCGGGAACTTTGTCAAAAAAATCAGACATCAAATCGGGTTTTTAAAGCTTTAAAATCGTGGTTAAAATCAAGAAGGTAACTTGCTGTGATGATATTTCTCTCATCTTATATCCGATTTTAGATCTGTAAAGTGCTATGGATTCACATTGAGTAGATCTATCTGCTGTAAAATTTTAGGATTTTTTTTTCACTGTTTATTATTTTTCCCCATTTTAGAGAATCTGTTTTTAAATTTAAAACTCGTTAGGGTTTACAAAAACCCTAATCAGACTTTTGTTAGTCATAAATCCCAAACCACAGATGTGATTCTAGATCTGTAAAAAGTGAGTATTGTTATTTTTCTGTCTACTGTTCACCACTAAAATTTCAGAGATTTTTGTCTAGGATTGCTATTTATGTCTGTATTTTCAATCTGGAATAGTTGTTTTAATCCCTGTTAAGAGTGATATATTTTAGCCCAGATTGCCGGAAGGTTTTCTCCCTAACCGTAGATGATTTTTCTGATCTTTAAATTGGGAAATATCTGTTTTTCTTCTTAGTTAGTATATGTAAAAATTACATAAGTTTCCATGGAGATTTGACCCCTGGTTCAGGTCTTGGATTGAGACTGGTTGGTGAATTAGGTCAAAAATAGCATATTTTAGGGTTTAATGCAATTTTCGAATTAATTTAATGTCAAAAAATTATTTTTATAATTACAATTTGACATTAGGGTTATAACAAGTGCAGGTACCAATTTTTATGGATTTTGAAATCCATTTGATGGCTGAATTAAGCAAATTGCAAAACCGGGTTCCTGAAAGATCCAAAAACACTGCTAAAATCACAGTTTTTGTGATATTATTGGATTTTCGTGCATAAGCATATTAGGATGCTTTAGGTTTAATTTTGTGCTCATTTGATTTCATTTAGTGCATAAAACCTAAGTTTTTACCAAAATCTATTTCTAAAAACCCTGATTTCAAGGCCATAGTCTAGCTATCAGGGGCAATTTGGTCATTTGACCTAAATTTCGAAATCCCTAACCTTAATTTTCATGTGTTTAAGTATGTCATATCATATTTTAGTCTAGTTTATTTGCATTTGAATTTCAAAACTTGCATTTTACCAAATATCTTTCTAAAAACCCTAATTTCAAGGCCATGGTCTTGTTATTAGGGGTATTTTGGTCATTTTGACCCCAATTTCGAAATTCCGTATCTTATCTTTCATATTTATTCAATTTTATTTCATATTTTATCATTTTTATTTAAGGGAATCAAGGAAAAGGCTTATATCTAGCAAAATCCAATAATTTCTAGATAATTCTGGATAAATCTAGAAAAGCCAACATATTTTCATTAACAAAGTTTTCTAGTTTTGCAGGTACATTGAAGACTTTATTTTTGATGTATTTAAATTTCAATAGTGATGTAACTTGTAATTAAACTTTGGAATAAGAATTTACATTTCCTGCTTAGCTTAGGCAGCATTGCATATAGTTTATTTTTTATAATGTTAATGTGTGATGGATGATGATTGATGCATATTTTTACAAATTCACCATGATCTACACGAATGGCACATGCACTAGCTTTTATGAAGTTTATAAACTTGGTGGAATTCGTATTTATGGCCATAGTCAGAATACGAATGATACTTAGATTTATGATCTTCACATTAGCCACATTCAGCCTACACTCTTAGGCTAACTTCAAAATGCACTGCATTTCTCAAAATACAAAAAAGTATTTCTCAATTCCTCAAATCCATATTCATTCATTTCATGCATTTGCCAATTCCAATTAGAATTCTAAGTCAAGGAAATTGAATTCCTCAAAATCTCCTAAGTCTTATAGCAAAATCGATTTTCCCAAAAGCATTGAATTTCAAAGAATATTTCAAGTATTTCCCAAGTTCCAAATTCAAATTTTCTAAGTTAGAATTTCAATTTCAAAGTTTGAATTCAGAGAAACCAAGTCTCTCAGAATCGATTTTCACCAAATGTCAAGGATTCCTCAAAATCGATTTTTACTTCTCTCAGAAGTACATTTCAAATCCCATTTCACGATTTCTCATGTGATATCATTTCCAAGATTTACATTTTCTAAATATTTCAATCATTCAAAGCAAACATCATGTTTTCAAATGTGCATTTTCTAAAAATTCATAGCACATGCCTGATTCTATATGCACTTAGAATATGATTTAGACAAGTTGAATAGAGTAGAGCATAAGATTGATCCTTGGTTCAATTACCGCTGTTAAAGGTGGCAGGAACGGTTGAACCTCGTACCAACAGGCGAGTCCCATTCTTCGGAATTATCCCACATTTTAAAAACGGAGGTGAGTTATTTTCAAAATCTTTTTCAAAGGTCAGTTTGATTTGCAAAAGTAAAATTTTGCGATGATAACAGGTTTGGCGACCGAGATGGGACCTGTCTTTGCCTGATCAATCTAATGGTCTACTAAGTTCAAATTGTCAAAATCGATTTCCATGGAATGTCAGCTTTTATTTAAATAATGTCATGTGAACCTAGGAGCCTAGACTTGAACCCAGCTGACATGGAATGCATATAGACTAAGTATGGTTTGGTAGGATCATATTTAGGAGAAAATTTTCATGCTCACATAGACTTAGGTCTAATACAACCCTCCTCAATCTAGGCTTGATTAAAAACAATGTTTGCTTCTTCAAATATTTCAAAATTCTATCTCTTTAGGACTTACAGCCTTCTGTTTGATTGCATGTGCTCATGTTTTTCAAAAATCACCCTACCTATATTGTCCCGGTCTTCACGTTGCTGGGCTCTCTTCCAGAACCATAGTTCGGGACAGAGCCTCACAACTGGGCCACCTATTTGGGTGAAAACCCCCCTGCCACGTACCAAGGGTCATAGTCCAACGTATATCGGCAGGTGCTCAAGGATGTTGGAAAACTTGAACCTAGAACCGGAGAAATTGATTTTATGCCACGTACATCGAGCCTTGGCTTGAGTATATAGGCATAACTGGATTGGATACAGATGATCTGAACCTTAGAGTTAGGATTAAGGTCCTACAACCATTTCAAAATTTGTGCATCTAGAGTCAGCTTTTAGAGAATGCTGTATGTGCATACTTGTTTATGCAGAATATCATTGAATATGTTATTTCCTTTTTATTTTCCATATTTTCCCAATTTTCTAAAATACTGGACGATTTTCTCAAAATTCCCCAATCTATGTCCATGTACTGTCCATGTTTTAAAACCTTGGACGATTTTCCAAATACTTCATTTTCCATTTATTTCTTCATATTTCATCAAACCCTGGACGATTTTCATGAAATTCCTCTATTTTCTTCAAAACTCCAGGTGATTTCTCATCTTTCCTTTCTTCTGGATCTCAAATTTTTGCTTCATTTTATCCTGCCTGCAATTCTCTTTCAAAATTCCTGTATTTTCCCAAGTCTTATTCCAATTTTCTATGTCTTCCAGTCTGATGGCATCCAGTCAGCTTGATTCAGTCTTCCCTGAGGGTAACATCTCGTACGAGGTGCGACAAAGTCTTCCCGAACATCGAGTCCTCAGCACCGGATCCTTCTTTCCCCGGTGGTACTATTCATGGTTCAGGAACTTCTCTCGTATGTTTCCGGACCATCTGGACGAGTGTGGATTGGAACTGGCGTCCGCAGTGGGAAAGCAGACAGTCAACGGCAATTTGATCCATGCACTAGCAGAACGATGGAATCCGAGCACTTCTACCTTCTGGTTCCCGTGGAGAGAAATGACGTTGCTGATGGATGAATTTTCAGAGATTATGGGATTGCCCGAGCTAGCCGGTCAGCATGGAGATCCATTGGAGAAACAGTTTTTTATTAATGTCAAGGGTCTGGACCCTAAAAATGCCTTAGCTCGCATGACGGGACGCAAGTCTTGGCCTTTGATTGAAGAAGATGGAAATGAATATGTGGACCTGCTCGAAATCTACAGACAACATGGGATATTCGTAGAAGTCAGCTCGTTGTCCAGAACAGCTCGAGAAAGAATTCAGCATGCGATGGTTCTGTGCACGGTGAGATTGGCTTTCTTTCCTGATGGGCGGAATTATATAGATATCAGAATAGTTCAGCCTCTAAGGAGATGGGGAGATCGACACACCAGCCACCTCTCCATAGCCATGGCCGCACTTGCTTTTCTATACCGAGGGTTGACCCGTTTCACACTCGGAGAATCAATTCTAGTCGAATGGTGCACCTACGCATTACAATCTTGGTTCCTCCGGCATGTGCCTGCCCGAGCAGTTCATTCAGATATAATGGTGAAAAGCCTCTTCCGGTTACTCGATACCGGTTCTTGATCGATAATCTTCAGGAAGAAGAGGTCATATGGGACTACTTTGATCGCCAGGAATCACCTCCCAGATACACTTACTCTTATGGCAAGCGATTCAGGCTACTTGGCCTTTTCTTCTACGCCTACTACCATCCGGAGCGATGTGTCAGGCAGTTCTCTCAGAGACAGAAGCGCGTAGAAATTCATCCATTATCAGGGGTTCTGCCAGAATTCAACCTCGCATCAGATCAGTGGTCCGGAGCATACCATTTTGCCAGAATTCAACCTCGCATCAGATCAGTGGTCCGGAGCATACCATTCTGCCAGACATGGCTGGGATTCCTTTGTCAGTCTTACTATTTTTCCTGGTCCTCGTGTATCTTCTGATTATCCGGAGTGGTGGAAAATTGTCTGTCCCCCTCCCCTCTGTCAAGTGTATTATTGATAAAATCGTGTTTTTCCCCTCAATAAAATTCTTTTACTTTACATTTCACTTTGGTTTGACGACCTCGCCTAGGTAACAAGGCATATTTTCAGTTGTTTATCTTGCAAAGAATAGCAACACAATTGTCGTAATCCCAGCGACGACTCAATCCCTAGTAATGGGATATTATTTCAATTGTCTACCAAAATTCTCAACAAATAATTTCCTCCAAACCAAATTTCCTTCAGAAGCCTAACCATCAGTTCTGCCTTGCAGAGAGAGCATTAATAACATTCAAAAGAGTATTCGTGATACTCAGTGGTTCAGACAAGGTCCGGAAAGAAAACTGCATCAGTAGAAGGTGTGGCATACTCGATCGCTTCAGAAGAGGAAATGGACTCACTCCGATCAGTCAGAGTCAGCAAGTGGATGATGGCATCGATCCCCGAATGTATGTTATGTTCAAAGAAATGATGACCAAGATGCTGGCAGAACAAACTGAAACTAGTATAGAAGAGACTCGGGTTAAGCAGAAGGCAAAAGACCAGGCAGTCAAGAAAGTTTTGAAGCTATCCAAGAAACATATCCAACAGGAAGATACATCGGATGAATCAAGATCGGTAGGTAACACCGATGAAGAGTATGAAGTTCAGCAAGCATTTCAAAGATCCCCTCATAGACAAGGGACAACCTATAAATTGAAAAATCAAGCAATGGATGATCCAATCCAAATACAACTGAAGGAAATGGCAAAGAAGGTTAAAGATTTGGAAGCCCGCGACAGGGGCAAGAAGGTCTTCACGGGCAAAGATTTCTACAAGAGCATCACTCCCGTCAGGAATAATCAAGATTCAAAAAAGACAAATTCTGTCAAGGCCCACCGCGAGGGGTGCAAGGATAACAAAGGCAATCACACAAGTCAGAAAGAGAAATCTTTAAAGCATAGTGGAAAATTGAGTCAGCAGAAAGAAAAGATAAAGCGAGACGGTTGGGATTGCAATCGCCAGTTTACTCCTCTTGAGCAGCCTCTCGACGAAATCCTTGAATATATGTTGGCCAAGGAATTGGTAAAACTCCCAAGAGTCGCAAATCCTCCCACAATCATGGGAAAATTCAGGGATCAATTCTGTAAATTTCATAGGGCAGTAGGACATGATACCGACTATTGTTTCGTCTTCAAGAACATTGTCCAAGATCATATCGACAAGAATTTCTTCGTTGAGAATAAGAAAGAATACCAATCGACTATCTTATCCAAGTCTCAGCAGAAATCAAACACTCGACAAGAGGTGCAGTGTGATGATCCGAACCAGGATCGCAAGATAGCCCCATTGGATCAAATATTTGATACTTTTCTGAAATACATGCTTACAAAAGATACAGTCGGATCTCTGAAGTCTCATTTCACTCTCTCTGCCAATGATAGCAAAAGCAACAAGAAAGATTATGATCATCCTTCAGAGGGATCCAAGGGCCAAAAAGGAAAGTTCTCCAACAATGATAAGCCTCTCCAATCTAGTCCTCAGCATAAAGGGAAAGATCAAGAAAAGCCAAAGCACAAGGATTGGAATATGGATCGAAAGTTCACCCCTCTAGATCAGACACTAGAGAATGTTCTGAAATACATGCTCGCAAAAGATATGATCCGTTTGCCTAAAGTAGCTGATCCCGCAACAGCCATGGGAAGGTTTAAAGATCAGTTCTGCGAATTTCATCGGGCAATGGGTCACGATACCGAGCATTGTTTTGTCCTTAAAAATATTGTTCAAGACGGCATTGACAAGAATCTCCTCGTTGGAGATGAAAAGGAGGACCATTCATCTTGATCATGTTTCTCCCCAATCATTCAAAAGTTGATAGCACTAGTGCTTTCCCAATTTCTCATCTTGCTTTTACTATTTCAAAGGGATGATGTAATCCCGTCTGTCTTTCCCTTATTTATTACCTTTCCTTCAATACATCAATAAAGTTTCAATTTTTCTCGCAAGCTCGGTACCATTTTTTTATTCTCCTCGGCAAAATGTTCTTTTATGAGGAATAACCTCTTCCGAGTCTCTTCTGAATCAATTAAAAGCCAGTTGCCGTGTCACCTTCGGAGAGCGCTCTTCGAACATCAATCATTTATCCTTTTGTTAAAATTCTTCTTTCCCAGTTACACTGGGGCATTTTTAAATTTTCATTTTATCTTCAAAACTTTCTGTATGCAGGCAGGATCAAACAAATCTCTCATTTTGCACGCATGTGCACCCATTTACATTCATTTGCATTTGCATGCATTCATTCGCATTCATCTGCATCAATTTGCATTTGCATCGATTACCCATTCAGGATAAGGGATAAATCCTGAGACCCCGACAGTTGTCCAAGTCGTCGTGAGGGTGAAGACTGAAAATTTTCCATCAAAATCAATTAGTAATTCTTCAGAATCCAGTGTTGTGCTGGTAATTTTTCAAAAATCCAGTGTTCGTGCTGGTAAATTTCCAAAACCCAGTGCTCGTACTGGTAACCATTTAAAATCCAGCGCTCGTACTGGTAACCTTTTGAAATCCAGTGCTCGTACTGGTAACCTTCCAAAATCCAGTGCTCGTACTGGTAACCTTCCAAAATCCAGCGCTCGTACTGGTAATCTTCCAAAACCCGGTATTCGTACTGGTAATTTTTCAAAACATAATGCTTGTATTGGCACATTTTCAAAATCCGGTGTTTACACTGCTACACTTTAAAATTCAGTGTCCACTAATTTAGTTTTCCTTTGGGATTCGAGTTCCAACTCAAATTTCCTTTCCTTATAATTGATCTAGTTTTCCGTCAGGAATTCGAGTTCCGACTCGAATTTCTTTTCCATTCTAACCGGTTTACTTTTCCTTTGAGATTCGAGTTCCGACTCGAATTTCCTTTCCTTCTAACCAGTTTAAGTTTGCCTTTGGGATTCGAGTTCCGACTCGAATCTTCTTTCCTTCTGGTTAACCTAGTTTTCCTCCGGAATTCGAGTTCCGACTCAACTTTCCTTTCCCTCCAACAGGTCTAGTTTTCCTTCAGGATTCGAGTTCCGACTCGAATCTTCTTTCCTTCTGGTTAACCTAGTTTTCCTTCGGAATTCGAGTTCCGACTCGAATTTCCTTTCCTTCCACACCGGTTTAAGTTTTCCTGCGGGATTCAAGTTCCGACTCGAATCCTCTTTCCTTTTGGTTAACCTAGTTTTCCTCCGGAATTCGAGTTTCGACTCGAATTTCCTTTCCTTCTAACCGGTTTAGTTTCCCTTCGAGATTCGAGTTCTGACTCGAATCTTCTTTCCTTCTAGCTGATCCAGTTTGCCTTTGCGATTCGGGTTTCGAATCGAATTTCTTCTCCTTCCAAATTGATCTACCTTTCCTTCAGGATTCGGGTTCCGACTCGAATTTCTTCTCCTTCCAAATTGATCTACCTTTCCTTCAGGATTCGGGTTCCGACTCGAATTTTTTCTCCTTCCACGATGGATCTAGTTTTCCTTCAGATTTGGTCTAGAAGATCCGAGTCCCGACTTGAATCTTCTTCTAAATCCAATTCAGAACTGGTCTAGAAGATTCGAGTTTCGACTCGAATTCTCTTTCAAAATCCAATTCATCTAGTTTTCCTTGAAGAGTTGAATTCCGATTCGAATCTTCCCTCAAAAACCCAGTTTAGCACCTGGTCCATTCAAAGCTTACAAGTTGGAATCATTCCTTCTTAAACTATGATCCTTAGGTTAAATCCCTATGGAATAGATAGTTCGTAGGTCGAATCCCTATAGAACCCATGTCATTCTCAGTAAACCAATTCACAATTTCGACTTTTTTAGCCAATCAATTCCCAAATTTCTAATTTCCAATTTCCAATTTCCAATTTCCGAATATCAAATTCCAAAATTCCAATTTCCAAATTCCAATTATCAATTTCCAAATTTCCAATTTCCAATTTCCAATTTCCAATTTCCAATTTCCAATTTCCAATTTCCAATTTCCAATTTCAAATATCAAATTTCAAAATTCCAATTTCCAAATTTCGACCTTTTGGTCACCTAATACCCAATTCCAAAAAAAAAAATTTCTTGCGAGAGACCCTTTGTATAGGGAGAGTTCGATGGAGCTCGCTCTTTTCGCATGCTATCCAATTCGTTCACTTAGCCCCTTTTTAGGGAGAGTTTGAAGGGACTCATGTCTTTGTGAACCGTTTGCAAAACAAAATTCCAAATTTCACACAAGGAACCCTTTTTATAGGGAGAGACTCGACGGAGACTTGCTTTCCTTGTGGCCCCGTAATTTCAGACTAGGCCATTTCATCATGAAGGACCCTCTTTTCAGGGAGAGTGTGATGAACTCGTTCCTTCATGACCAATTTACCAACCTTGTCAATTCTGGCCCCATTTCCATAAGAGAAGCCTAATGTTAGGAACTTTTGACGAAAGCTTAATTTCTCTTCGAAAGTTCGTTTTGCAAACGCCTCCTCTTCAGGGAAGAGAGGAGTAATTCCCAATTCTAATTTCTGAATCTTCTCCTTTGGGGAAAGGAGAAGAGAATTTTTGTCATGGATGTGTTGCGTTGTGCTTCAAATGTTCGCTTTCACAAAAGGATTTCAAGAAAGTTTTGCCAATTTGTCATTAAATATTTGTTGATTTCAAAAATCTTTATTGAACAAAATTATTACCTCAGAATACCCTCAGTATTACTTCCGAAAGGACAAAGCTTTCGCGAAAAAGGATTCAAAGTTCAAAATCTTTCTATTGGCCAACCAAAAGGATGAAGAATAAATCCGCGATATGGCCAGTAAAGAAAACTCAATGTTGTTGCAAAGCCATAAGTGATTGATATTGATCGCAGTCAATGGCACATTTTTAAAGACCATTCTTGAAAAAATAAAGCAGTCGAAATATCCTGGGTGATACAGAAAAATCCACTCAATTTTCATATCTCCTCAATCACCTAAGCTGCAATTAAATATCTGCAAAAGGGATCTCTCAATTGTCGTCAAGATGAAGGCGAATTAAGCGAGTCGACCCCCGAGGCCAAAGAAGATTTGGATCATCTCCAAGATGACGGAGTTTGTGACGGATCCTTCCAGGGAAAGTTCAGATCACCGTCGAGATGAAGGCGAGTGTGATGAGCCTACCAACAAACCCTAAAAGATATTTAATTCTAGCTATCATCAAGAGATTTCCTACCAAAGAGCCAATAATCATCATGATAATCCCTGAGAGAAAAGAAGGATCGGAACATCTCTGAGATGAAGGAGTTTGTAACGTACCCTTCCAAAAAAAAAAAGAGAGAGACAAGTCAGGACATCTCCAAAATGAAGGAGGATGTAATTCCCGAAAAATCCAAGAGAGCTCCAATCTGCTAAAAAGAGAGTCCAAAAAGATCATCATGAGAAAAGAATCCCGGGATATCAGACTTCCAAATTTATCAAGAATCTTCTTTAATTTTGTGAAATTCTTTTATCAATATTCTTTCACCAATAGCCCTCGCAATATCAAGAACACTTTCTTTTCCGTCCATATCAAGGAAATTTATAGCTTCCTTGAAAGAAAGTCAATCGCAAGCAATTTGAATTCGAATCTTGATTCTACGGAGTTAAGCCCAGTCGGAGGTAATACTTCAGGTAGAAAAGAGGGAATACTTTCAAAACATTGTGCATCATTTTCAATTATTTTGAATCAACAACAATTTTCAACATTTTGACAATATTTTCTAGCTATCCTGGCATGATACGAGAGCTTGAGGTTCATCTTTGGTGCATCCTGACATCAGTTGTTATCCCTTTTAAGGACTTGATAATGGGAGTTTTCAAGATTCCTTCCCTTCTATTGGTATAATCTGAGCGCACGGGCTCTCAGATTCGCACACTTCCCTGTGTCCTCACTGTCCTACCATATACAGTCCAATTTCGGCTTGAGGTTAAGCCACCAATTCCAGCAAAAGGCAATTTCAAAAGTTAATTAGTCTCAGCAATGAGACGCCCAAAATCAATCCATTTTCAAACTTTAGGGACCCCAATTTCCTTCCTTTTGCAAAACCCCTATCGGATTCATTGTGCGGAAATTCGAAGGTTCCATCACGGTCTCTTCTTTCGAGGATTTCGTCCATTTTCTGCCCGATCAGGATAAGGGTATAAACCTGAGCCTCATTTGATGAGGTATTCCATTTTCTGCCCGATCAGGATAAGGGTATAAACCTGGGCCTCATTTGATGAGGTATTCCATTTTCTGCCCAATCAGGTTAAGGGTATAAACCTGAGCCTCCTTTGATGAGGTATTCCATTTTCTGCCCAATCAGGTTAAGGGTATAAACCTGAGCCTCATTTGATGAGGTATTCCATTTTCTGCCCAATCAGGTTAAGGGTATAAACCTGGGCCTCCTTTGATGAGGTATTTCATTTTCCGCCCGATCAAGTTAAGGGTATAAACCTGGGCCTCCTTTGATGAGGTATTTCATTTTCCGCCCGGTCAGGTTAAGGGTCAAACCTGAGCTTCATTTCTACACGAGGTATTTTCTGTCCCATCCAGGTTAAGGGCAAAACCTGAATCTCACTTCTTTTCGAAGTAAAATTTTCTCCTTATTCTTCATTTCATATCTATCATCATCACTTGAACTAATTCTTTCATACCCAGTCAGATTCATCTAACTGGGGCATTTTTATAATCCAAATTTGGTGTGTTTTCTTTGCCACTAAGCTCGGCTTTCAACCGGCTTAGCAGCAAAGAGGGGCATCTGTAAACACCCCACATTTTCACCCTCATCCAGTGTCATTACAGATCATTGCATATCATTGCATGTATTCTGCATAGCATTGCATGTCATTGCATAGCATTCCATGTCATTGCATCTCATTTTTGAGATCCAACACTCCTATTTCAAAACATTCAATCCCGATTTGAATTTTAAAAGCTTTTATTTCAAAATCAATTTCAAAACCTGGGTTTTTATTCAATACTCTGTCATTTTCCAACCCCAGGACTTTATATTTCGAAATATTTTCTCAGAAAACAATCTGGATTCATTTCAAATTCAAATTTTAATCGATTTCAATTCACAGATGAGACCCATTGAGGTGGTGTCGCTTCTGAATTCCTCTATTCATCAAATTTCTCAAAATTTCGAAAGTTTTAATCCGATCAGGACTCTGTCTCAGAGTCCTGATCCGGTCAGGAGTCTATTTTGAAGTCTGTTTTACTTCCATTTTCAATCTTTTCCGTTTGTTTTCGAAATTTAGGTCATTTTACAGAGTCCAGTTAGTTCAAAACTCTATTTTAGAGTTGGGTCGAGTTAAGAGTCTAACCCTGACTGTGTTTTTTTTACTTATTTCATCATTTCTTGATAAAATCTTTTGGAAAATTCTTTCATTTGGCTTTTAAAATCTAAAATCTCAGTCCTAAGAGTTCAGGACTCTAACTCGGAGTTCCAGTTCGCTTGAGACCCTATTTTCAAATATCTTGAATTTCAAATGTCGATTTTAACCCTTTTTCAAAGTCATTTTCAGTGTTTATTTCAAAATTTCTAAAATTCGATGTGGACCCACTCAGTTGGCACCATATCCAGAGGGATTCTAATTCAGTTAGAACCCTATACCATTTCAAAAATTCTAATTTTAAAATTGCTTTTGAAAATCCTTTTGAAAACTCCTTCAATTTCAAGTTTTAAAATCATCTTTTTGTAAAAACTCAAGTAGGGCCCACTCGGGGTGGTGCCATATTCGAGTCAGTCAGGGCTAGACTAGGGTTAGTTGATGTCTTGGTTAGTGTTAGAGGTTTAGAAGAGTCAAAACCATTTTGAAAAACTCATTTTTAAAAGTTAGTTTTTAAAACTAGTGTTTTTAAAGGTTTTTAAAGGTGTTTTAAAAATCCAATGTGAGAAAATGCCAAGTGGCATCACATTTGAGGATTTTTTAGGATAGACTACGGGTTAATTAGGAATTATTTAGGATAATTTAGACTAGGGGTAGATAGGTAACTCCACCCCAAAATCGCCCCCCTTAGAAGAGTGCAAAAATTTTAAAATTGTCAATTTTTAAAACCGAAAAAAATTCTATAAATAGAGACCCATAGGGGGTCGATTTTTCCATCTCTCTCCCATTAGATTCTTGGAGCTTCTCTCTCCTGTCCAGCCCTTCCTCCATTGCAGCAACCTCAAGGTAATATTTTTCTTTAATTTTTAGTTTTTATTTAATGTTTTTCATTGTTTTAAGTATGATTTAGCCATTGGCACCATCACCTTCATGGATTAAACCATGGATTCAACCTCAAGAACCATCAAGAATCAGCAAGAACAATCCAAGAAGGTGATCTAACCCGGTTTTGGGTGATTTACAGGGATTTTAATCCATTAGAATTGATTTTAATATGATTCTTTACATTATTAACCAATAAAATATATGATTTACCACTTTTAATGGGTAAAATCTATGTTTTAAAGGTGATATCAAATTCCAGCCATTGATTCCCTGTTTTTATTTTATTTTCATGGTTTATTCATGTTTGTTTTACGTTCTATAGCATAGAAATAAGTTTTATTTACTGTTTTATGGTTTATTTTATTTATTTACATTAGTTAATGCATGGTTTTTCAAGTTTCTTAAATTTCTGTGTGTTTTAGGTTTAGAACAGTAAAAATAATATTATTTCGGATTGAAGTTCTCATTGTTTATTTCTGATTTTTTTATATGTGATGCATGAATGCGTTATTAAGTTACTGTAGAAAAATCAGAGGTTTTGGATCTCGGGAACCTTGTCAAAAAAATCAGACATCAAATCGGGTTTTTAAAGCTTTAAAATCGTGGTTAAAATCAAGAAGGTAACTTGCTGTGATGATATTTCTCTCATCTTATATCCGATTTTAGATCTGTAAAATGCTATGGATTCACATTGAGTAGATCTATCTTCTGTGAAATTTTCGGATTTTTTTATCACTGTTTAGTATTTTTACCTTTTTAGAGAATCTGTTTTTAAATTTAAAACTCGTTAGGGTTTACAAAAACCCTAATCAGACTTGTGTTAGTCATAAATCCCAAACCACAGATCCAATTCTAAATCTGTAAAAAGTGAGTATTGTTATTTTTCTGTATACTGTTCACCACTAAAATTTTAGTAATTTTTGTTTAGGATTGCTATTTATGTCTGTATTTTCAATCTGGAATAGCTGTTTTAATCCCTGTTAAGAGTGATATATTTTAGCCCAGATTGCCGGAAGGTTTTCTCCCTAACCGTAGATGATTTTTCCGATCTGTAATTTGGGAAATCTCTGTTTTTCTTCTTAGTTAGTCTATGTAAAAATTACATAAGTTTCCATGGAGATTTGACCCCTGGTTCAGGTCTTGGATTGAGACTGGTTGGTGAATTAGGTCAAAAATAGCATATTTTAGGGTTTAATGCAATTTTCGGATTAAATTAATGTCAAAAAACTATTTTTATAATTCCAATTCGACATTAGGGTTATAACAAGTGCAGGTACCAATTTTTATGGATTTTGGAATCCATTTGATGGATGAATTAAGCAAATTGCAAAACCGGGTTCCTGAAAGATCCAAAAACACTGCTAAAATCACAGTTTTTGTGATATTATTGGATTTTCGTGCATAAGCATATATTTTTAGGGTTTAATCATGTTCATAATCATATTAGGATGCTTTAGGTTTAATTTTGTGCTCATTTGATTTCATTTAGTGCATAAAACCTAAGTTTTTACCAAAATCTATTTCTAAAAACCCTAATTTCAAGGCCATAGTCTTGCTATCAGGGGCAATTTGGTCATTTGACCTAAATTTCGAAATCCCTAACCTTAATTTTCATGTGTTTAAGTATGTCATATCATATTTTTGACTAGTTTCTTTGCATTTGAATTTCAAAACTTGCATTTTACCAAATATCTTTCTAAAAACCCTAATTTCAAGGCCATAGTCCTGTTATTAGGGGTATTTTGGTCATTTTGACCCCAATTTTGAAATTCCATATCTTCTCTTTCATATTTATTCAATTTTATTTCATATTTTATCATTTTTATTTAAGGGAATCAAGGAAAAGGCTTATATCTAGCAAAATCCAGTAATTTCTAGATATTACTGGATAAATCTAGAAAAGCCAACATATTTTCATTAACAAAGTTTTTTAGTTTTGCAGGTACATTTAAGACTTTATTTTTGATGTATTTAAATTTCAATAGTGATGTAACTTGTAATTAAACTTTGGAATAAGAATTTACATTTCCTGCTTAGCTTAGGCAGCATTGCATATAGTTTATTTTTTATAATGTTAATGTGTGATGGAAGATGATTCATGCATATTTTTACAAATTCACCATGATCTACACGAATGGCACATGCACTAGCTTTTATGAAGTTTATAAACTTGGTGGAATTCGTATTTATGGTCATAGTCAGAATACGAATGATACTTAGATTTATGATCTTCACATTAGCCACATTCAGCCTACACTCTTAGGCTAACTTCAAAATGCACTGCATTTCTCAAAATACAAAAAAGTATTTCTCAATTCCTCAAATCCATATTCATTCTTTTCATGCATTTGCCAATTCCAATTCAAATTCTAAGTCAAGGAAATTGAATTCCTCAAAATCTCCTAAGTCTTATAGCAAAATCGATTTTCCCAAAAGCATTGAATTTCAAAGAATATTTCAAGTATTTCCCAAGTTCCAAATTCAAATTTTCTAAGTTAGAATTTCAATTTCAAAGTTTGAATTCAGAGAAACCAAGTCTCTCAGAATCGATTTTCACCAAATGTCAAGGATTCCTCAAAATCGATTTTTACTTCTCTCAGAAGTACATTTCAAATCCCATTTCACGATTTCTCATGTGATATCATTTCCAAGATTTACATTTTCTAAATATTTCAATCATTCAAAGCAAACATCATGTTTTCAAATGTGCATTTTCTGAAAATTCATAGCACATGCCTGATTCTATATGCACTTAGAATATGATTTAGACAAGTTGAATAGAGTAGAGCATAAGATTGATCCTTGGTTCAATTACCCCTGTTAAAGGTGGCAGGAACGGTTGAATTTCGTACCAACAGGCGAGTCCCATTCTTCGGAATTATCCCGCATTTTAAAAACGGAGGTGAGTTATTTTCAAAATCTTTTTCAAAGGTCAGTTTGATTTGCAAAAGTAAAATTTTGCGATGATAACAAGTACGAGCACTAGGTTTTTCGAAATGCACACCAGCACGAGCACTGAGTTTTTCAAAAGGAGAGTTGAAAATGAGACCGACATTCGAAGGTACTTGAGGATTAATGCGAGGATGATTGTCGGTGTTTCAGGATTATCCCTTATCCTGAAGGGGAAGTTCAGGTTTTGTCCCTTAACCTGAAAGGGAAAGTTCAAGGAGAACTCCGATCCAAAATATGAGCATTAGATCGACAGGGGAGATTCAAGCTGAAACTTTGAGAAAATGAGGATATACAAAAGCGAAAATCCAAGTCAGGACTCGGTTTTAAAATATAGGAAATGAGTGAGAATTGAGTTTGAAAACTCGAATTCTCAACACAACAATTTGTCCAACACGAGCATTGGATTCAAAAGGAAGTTCAAGTCGGAACTTGAGACTTCAAAAATAAGAATATACAAAAGGGAAAATTCGAGTCGGAACCCGGTTTTTAAATATAAGAAAATGAATGAGAATTGAGTTTGAAAACTCAAATTCTCAAAACAATGATTTGTCCAACACGAGCATTGGATTCAAAAGGAAGTTCAAGTCGGAACTTGAGACTTCAAAAAAAATAAGAACATACAAAAAAGGAAAATCCGAGTCGGAACCCGGTTTTTAAATATAAGAAATGAGCGAAAATTGAGTTTGAAAACTTGAATTCTCAAAACAACAATTTGTCCAATACGAGCATTGGATTCAAAAGGAAGTTCAAGTCGGAACTTGAGACTTCAAAAATAAGAATATACAAAAGGGAAAATCTGAGTCAGAACCCGGTTTACAAATATAAGAAATGAGTGAGAATTGAGTTTGAAAACTCGAATTCTCAAAACAACGATTTGTCCAATACGAGCATTGGATTCAAAAGGAAGTTCAAGTCAAAACTTGAGACTTCAAAAATAAGAATATACAAAAGGAAAATCCGAGTCGGAACTCAGAACTTGAAGGATTCTAACCCGGGAGTCGGAACTTGAAGGATTGACAAAAGCATAAATAGATTTTGACGATGAAGATGAGGGATTCATTCGAGATCCTTGACCCAAGGTGGCCTAAGATCTGAATTTATTTATGACGGCTTCAGGATTTTCCCTTATCCTGAGGGAGTATGGAACAAAATTTTGATGTGAATTGAAGAATTCTTGGGAAATGATTCAGGTTTATCCCTTAACCTGAAGAAGAATAAAAATAAAAGTGGAGAAAAATTTAAAGAAACTTATCGAAAATTTATTTTGAAAAAGAATTTTCACGGGTAGCAGCGATGCTCCTATAAGGGGTATCAGGATTATCCCTTATCCTGAATGGGAAGACCTTGAACAACGAAAGTCAGGTTTTTCCCTTAACCTGAGGGGGAAAATAAAAGAGTACCTCATGGGAAAGAGGCATCAGGTTTATCCCTTAACCTGAAGGGTAGTAAAATTGATAAAACTTAATAAAACTTGACAAATCAATAAAATTGACAATAAATTGATAAAATTTGATTAGATAAAAAAAAAATGAAATGAACGCAATTTAATAAAGATAACCAAGTTAACAAAGAGTTGGTAAGATTTTTAGAAAAGGATTCGTCTGATTCTGCCTGCATATGATGAAGGAAGACAAGTATAGATTAAAATAAAATGCCCCAGTATCAGGGGGAAGGATGTGAGAATTTAACAGAAGATTATCGCTTTATTGAAAAGATTTATGAAGAGTACAAAAGGCTGTGATAAACATTTCAAGTGTAAAAATTTTTCAAATGTAAAGCATTAATAAGATCGGGCAGTTCCACCCCATCTGCGTTGATCAGACGATAGGAATTGCGAGGCAGCACTTCTTTAACCACATAAGGGCCTTCCCAATTGGGTGACCACTTGCCCTTTGGTCGATGCTTGAGATAGTTGTCGATCTGAGCACAAGATCATTGACTCAGAATCTTCTCTCAATAACTGATTTGGCGTAGTGCCGAGCTATCCTCTGACGATAGGCCTGAGCGTGTTCCGCTGCCTTGAGCCTTTTCTTATCTAGCAGATCAAGTTGTACCAACCTCTGCTGCTGATATTGATCCAGTGGAAGCTCGATGAGCAATGCAAACTTGAGTGCAGGCTTCTGAACGTGGAGAGGTAACACCATCTCGGTCCCGTAGACGAGCTCTGAAGGAGTAGCATTGGTTGGAGTCTGAATGGTGGTTCGGTATGCCCAAAGTGCATCGTGCATCTTCTCGTGTCAATCACGGCCTCTTTCCACTGTTCTTTCCAGAATGCGGATCAAAATCTTGTTGGTGGCCTTTCCTGACCATTTCCTTGAGGATAATAGGGAGCCGAGAAGTGGTGGTGAATCCTGAACTTTGAGCAGAAAGTTTTCATCTTCTCATTCTTGAAATGGATGCCATTGTCTGACACAATATCATGTGGGACGCCGAAACGACAAAGGAGATTCTTATGGATAAACGAGACCACATGTCGGCCTTCTACTGTTCGCAGAGTTACAACTTCAACCCATTTGGTGAAGTATTTTGTAGTTGCAAGGAAATATCGGTGGCCATTAGAAGCCGAAGGAGTGATCGGACCGACCACGTCGAAGGCCCACATCGAAAAGGGCCAAGGAGAGACGACGGATTGCAAGTATGCGGCTGGCGCATGAATGGAAGGTGCGTGCATCTGACATTTGACGCACTTCCTTACAAATTGATGGCAATCCCGCTGCATGGTTTTCCAATAATACCCTGCTCGGATAATTTACTTGACGAGTGTTTGGTAGCCGACGTGACCACCACAAATTCCCTCATGTGCCTCTCAGACAACTTCCATGGCTTCATCTTCATCTAAGCATCTAGCGTACTCAGAACTGAATCCACAACGATAAAGAGTATCGGCAAGGATGAAATAATGGGCTGACATGCGCTGAATCACATGTTGCTCCTTTCTTGGCATTTCTGCTGGGAATTCATCAGTTTCAATAAAGCTCTTTATATCTTGGTACCAAGGCTTTTCTTTCTGAGTGGCTTGGTTCACTTGCTCAGTTGGAAAGTAGGCAGGTTGATCAAGTCTGTCGATCTCGAAGGAACGACAGGATTTACTGTCTTTAAAAGACAAAACGAAACCAGATAGGCTAGGCCATTTGCTATATGATTGTACTCCCTCTTGACATGGTTGAGCTGAAATTCTTCAAAGTTGCTTATGAGAGCTAAGGCAATCTTCTGATAGGGGATCAACTTTGAATCCATGACTTGCCATTCGGCATTAACTTGGCTTATAACAAGCAACGAGTCGCCAAAGGCATGTACTCTCTTGACATCAAAGTCTTGCAAAAACTTGAGGCCTTGTATTAGAGCTTCATACTCGGCCATATTATGAGTACATTGGAAGTCGAGCTTGAGGGAATAAGGGAGCATCTCTTTTTCAGGAGTGATTAGCAAAATCTCAATCCCTATACCAGACATGTTTCTAGCTCCATCAAAGAATAGAGTCCAAACTGGGGATTCCTGAACACTGCAGATGCGGTCATCAGGAAAATCGTCTTCGGCTTTGATCTCTTCTGTCAACGGAAAATTTGCCAGCTGAGCTGCGATGGACTGACCCTTGATTGACTTCTGAGAAACATATTCCAAATCGTACTGCATCAGGAGGACTTGCCATTTTGCAATCCGTCAAGTGAGGAAAGGTTGTTCAAGGATGTACTTAAGAGCGTTAAGTCTTGACAAAATTTTGATCTCTGAGGCCATCAAATAATGTCTTAACTTCTGACACATCCATACTAAGGCTAGACATGTCTTTTCCATCTGAGAGTATCTCTTCTCATAATCGATGAAAGTCTTACTGATGTAGTAGATGGCATGTTCTATCTGACTGCCTTCCTTGTACTGTGCAATAAATCCGCCGCAAGCATTATGGTTGACGAAAATATATAAAAGGAGTGGTTTTCCGAGTTCTGGTGGCTTCAGAACAGGCGGATTGAGGAGATACTGCTTGATGCACTCAAATGAGAGCTGACATTCTGATCCCCACTCAAACTTCACTTCTTTTCTCAGCAAGTGATTGAAGGGCGCGCATCTCATGGCCAAATTAGAGATAAAACGCCGAATTGACTGAATGCAAAATAAAACACTGGCATTGTCTTCTTCACTGGGTTCCTTTGACGAAGGTGGTTTTCCTGCCGGACGATTTACCAGTGAAACCCAAGCCTGTACCTTCAATATGCCAAGCGGGGACGATCGGCTCCAGAATGTCGTCTTCATTGATGCCCAGGCCCCTGAAGGGCTGATAACCGTGCTTCATCAGAAGATCAAACCCTCTCTTAGCTTTTGAGAACTGAGGGAAAAGAGGGTGATCCTGAAAGGAAATACAGTCGAGGCGCCCACCTAGTTTGAAGAAGTGAGGTCCCTGCTATTGAACCACTGCTGTAACATTCTCTGTCGGTTGGACTTCTTTCAGCTTCAACATGTCCAAGCTTTCACTTAAATTGATTTCATCGATTTCCTGGATGCTCGGGATGTCGGTAGTGAAAGTAGGATGGGGGATCATCGACTGCGGGAGTCGCTCTTTTGGGTCCTCTCATAGGACCGTGGTGATCATGCCTCCCTTCGACCACTTGATACATTGGTGCAAGGTTGATGGGACAGCATTGGCGTTGTGGATCCAAGTGCATCCAAGCAACAGATTATACGTAGGCGGCACATTGACCACATGGAAGAGCACGGTGTGCACCGAATAATTGATGAAAATTTTGAGAAATACCTTCCCCTTGGCTGTCTGCCCATGGTTTTCAAAATTGTAGATTGTTATAGGATCTGGGGTATATTCTTCTTCTTTCTGTCCCAAAGCCTTGGCTGTAATCTCAGGACAAATATTGAGGTTGCTGCCTCCATCGACGAGCACATGAGGGACTGTCATGCCCCTGGTTCGCACCACTATGTAGAGAGCGTTGTTGTGGAATGAATGAGGTTTTGGCAAATCCTTATCCAAAAATGTGATTGGTGCATTCGTCATTGCTTGATTGACGATCTGAGCCATATCTTGTGGCGTTGTGCTAGGCTTGACCTTGATCTTTCTCAGCAGATCTTCTAGCACTTGATGGTGCTCGGGTGAAGCGTGAGTCAGATCTAGGATAGAAATGTTAGATAGAGCAGTGATTGGCTTCTGAACTGACCCTGAAGCTTCTTCTTTCTTCGAAGTGGCCTTGATAAAGCGCTTCGGGATCCTAGGAACTAGCTTGGCAATTTCTGTCGCTGCCTTTGCTAGCTTCTTGTTGCTGGAAAATGTAGTAATATCCACCCTCTTGGCAGAAGACTGCACTTGACGAAGGACCAGCACCTGATGCTGATCCTGAATATCCTGACTAGAACATGGCTGGATACTGCCCTGAAGGGAAAATGTTTGTTCTGTGATGACCGAAACTGAATGCTTGGGAAATGGCTTGGACAAGATTTCCGGCTGTTCCTCATTTTCATCCTCAATCAACAATTTTTTGTCAATACAGTCCTGAATGATGTTTTTAAGGACAAAACAGTGCTTTGTATCATGTCCAACAGTCCGGTGGAATTTACAGAATTTATCCGTCCATTTTCCCATAACAACAGGAGGATCTGCCACTTTGGGGGTTTGATCATTCCCTTAGACATCATATATTCTAAGATATCTTCGCGGGACTGTTCTAGAGCTGTGAACTCTCGGTCATAACTTCAACCCTCGTGCTTCTGCTTTTCTGACTGTTTCGCTTCAGGCTAAGGTACTGACTGAACAGGCTGTGGCTTGATAAATTTTCCTTACTGAGTTGACGAGTTTGTTCTTTCGGCCCTGGACCGCCCGGCATTTTTGTTACGATTTTTCTTGCTCTTTTTGTTGCTAGAACTACCGCTGCCTTGATCTGAAAATTCTGTAGCATAGGCGACGTGCGCCTTTTTCTTCTGATCAGGATTCCCTCTCACAAAAGGATATCCTTCGTACAGATGTTATCGTCGCAAAATTTTTCCCGTCTTCCCTTCCTTGCGGAAGAGAGAGAGAAGGAAAATGCTTTCGCGCTTCAAACTTGACCGGATTTTTGGAAAATGTTTTGAAATACTCGCCTCCATTTTGAAAATTGCGGGAAAATCCATGGGATGGGGCTCGACCTGTCGGTACGAGGTTCGACCGTTCCTGCTGCCTTTAACAGGGGTAATCGAACCAAGGACCAAAATTGTGCTTGACTTAGTTAAATCATCAAAATTATGTTTTATCCTAAATGCACAGAGAATTCAGGCATGTGCTATGAGGTTTTGGGAAAATGCAGCTTGGAAAATCATGATGTATGCTTGGAAAATATTTGGAGTTGAAAAGATTCTCTCAGGAAAAAGCTGAAAGTCAATTTCTCAGGAAACTCTGATGAAAAGATTTGAGATCTTGAGAAAGTTTATAAAAACTTGGGAAAATCATGAATGATTGAAAGTCCTGAGCAAATGGAAGTGATTCTTGAGACAAAGGTGAACATTTGAGAAGGGAAACACTTCTCAGGAAAACTTGGACTTTGAGAATTTTCTTAGGAAAATGATGGAAAATTTATAGGAAAACTCATTGGAGAAGGAAATTCAAAACTTGGGAAATTGAAATCCTTGGAATTTTACCCTTGAAATACTTGGAAATCGATTTTGATCTTGGAGAAATATTGAAAAACTCTTTTGAAGCTCTTAAGAAAATAACATTTTCCAGGGAAAACTGTGGAAAAACTTGACTTGGGAAAACCGATTTTGGAAAATACTCAGAGTTTCTTGAGAAATTGATTTCTTGAGAATGAAGTTTTCTTAAGAAAATAATGGGAAAACCAATGGTTTCATGATGCAAATGATATGAATGAATGAATGCACTTTGAAAGATTTTCTAAGAAATTTATTAAAAAAATGTGTATTAAGTCAAAATAAATCCTTCACATATTTTGACTGTGGCCATGAATATGTTCAGAGTTTATTTGATTTAATGCACATGATTTTGAAAACTTTGGAAATATGATTGTTATCATTGCAAAATTTTAACTTTTGCAAATCAAACTGACCTTTGAAAAAGTTTTTGAAAATAACTCGCCTCCGTTTTTTAAAATGCGGGAAAATTCCGAAGAATGGGACTCGCCTGTCGGTACGAGGTTCAACCGTTCCTGCCACCTTTAACAGGGGTAATTGAACCAAGGATCAATCTTATGCTCTACTCTATTCAACTTGTCTAAATCATATTCTAATTTCTAAATGCACATAGAATCAGGCATGTGCTATGAATTTTCAGAAAATGCACATTTGAAAACATGATGTTTGCTTTGAATGATTGAAATATAAAATGTAAATCTTGGAAAATCGTGAATTGGGATTTCAAATATACTTCTGAAAGAAATAAAAATCGATTTTGAGGAATCCTTGACATTTGGTGAAAATCGATTCTGAGAGACTTGGTTTCTCTGAATTCAAACTTGGAAATTGAAATTCTAACTTAGAAAATTTGAATTTGGAACTTGGGAAATACTTGAAATATCCTTTGAAATTCAATGTCTTTGGGAAAATCGATTTTGCTATAAGACTTAGGAGATTTTGAGAAAATGAACTTCTTTGAATTGAGATTGGAATTGGCAAATGCATGAAATGAATGAATATGGATTTGAGGAATTGAGAAATACTTTTTGTATTTTTGAGAAATGCAGTGTATTTTGAAGTTAGCCTAAGAGTGTAGGCTGAATGTGGCTAATGTGAAGATTATAAATCTGAGTATCATTCGTATTCTGACTATGGCCATAAATACAAATTCCACCAAGTTTATAAACTTCATAGAAGCTAGTGCATGTGCCATTCGTGTAGACCATGGTGAATTTGTAAAAATATGCATGAATCATCATCCATCACACATTAAAATTATAAACTATATGCAATGCAACCTAAGCTAAGCAGGAAATGTAAATTCTTATTCCAAAGTTTAATTACAAATTACATCGCTATTGAAATTTAAATACATGAAAAATAAAGTCTTCAATGTACCTGCAAAACTAGAAAACTTTGTTAATGAAAATTGTTGGATTTTGCTAGATATAAGCCTTTTCCATGATTCCCTTAAATCAAAATTGATAAAATATGAAATAAAATTGAATAAATATGAAAGATAAGATATGACCAAAATACCCTAATAACAAGACTATGGCCTTGAAATTAGGGTTTTTAGAAAGATATTTTGATAAAATGCAAGTTTTGAAATTTGAATGGAATAAACTTAAACCAAATATGCTATGACATGATTAAAAATATGAAATTAGGGTTAGGGATTTCGAAATTTAGGTCAAATGACCAAATTGCCCCCGATAGCAAGACTATGGCCTTGAAATCAGGGTTTTCTGAAATAGATTTTGGTAAAAACCTAGGTTTTATGCACTAAATGAAATCAAATGAGCATCAAATTAAACCTAAAGCATCCTAACATGATTATGAACATGATTAAACCCTAAAAATATATGCTTATGCACGAAAATCCAATAATATCACAAATTTTGTGATTTTTGCAGTGTTTTTGGATCTTTCAGGAACACGGTTTTGCAATTTGCTTAATTCAGCCATCAAATGGATTCCAAAATCAATAAAAATTGGTACCTGTACTTGTTATAACTATAATGTCGAATTGGAATTATAAAAATAATTTTTTGACTTTGAATTAATCCGAAAATTGCATTAAATCCTAAAAATATGCTATTTTTAACCTAATTCACCAACCAGTTTCAATCCAAGACCTGAACCAGGGGTCAAATCTCCATGGAAATTTATTAAATTTTACAGAGACTAACTAGAAAGAAAAACAGAGATTTCCCAATTTACAGATCGGACAAATCATCTCCGGTTAGGGAGAAACCCTTCCGGCAATCTGAGCTAAAATATATCACTTTTAACAGGGATTAAAACAGCTATTCCAGATTGAAAATACAGACATAAATAGCAATTCTAAACAAAAATCTCTGCAATTTTAGTGGTGAATAGTATACAGAAAATAAACAATACTCACTTTTTACAGATCTAAAATCGGATCTGTGGTTTGGGATTTATGACTAACACAAGTCTGATTAGGGTTTTGGTAAACCCTAACGAGCTTTAAATTTAAAAAACAGATTCTCTAAAATGGGAAAAATAATAAACAGTGATCAAAAAATCGGAAAATTTCACATAAGACAGATCTACTCAATGTAAATCCATAGCATTTTACAGATCTAAAATCGGATATAAGATGAGAGAAATATCATCACAGCAAGTTACCTTCTTGATTTTAACCACGATTTTAAAGCTTTGAAAACCCGATTTGATGTCTGATTTTTTTGACAGGGTTCCCGAGATCCAAAACCTCTGATTTTTCTACAATAACTCAATAACTCATGCATGCACCACATATAAAAAAATCAGAAATAAACAATGAGTGCTTCCATCCGAAATAACATCATCTTTACTGTTCTAAACCTAGAACACACAGAAATTTAAGAAACTTGAAAAACCATGCATTAACTAATGTAAATAAATAAAATAAACCATAAAACAGTAAATAAAACTTATTTTTATGCTGTAGAACGTAAAACAAACATGAATAAACCATGAAAATAAATTAAAAACAGGGAATCAATGGCTGGAATTTGATATCACCTTTAAAACATAGATTTAACCCATTAAAAAGGGTAAATCATATATTTTATTGGTTAATAATATAAAGAACCATATTAAAATCAATTCTAATGGATTAAAATCCCTGTAAATCACCCAAAACAGGGTTAGATCACCTTCTTGGATCGTTCTTGCTGATTCTTGATGGTTCTTGAGGTTGAATCCATGGTTTAATCCATGAAGGGGATGACACCAATGGCTAAAATTGATTTAAAACATGAAAAAGTATTAAATAAAACTAAAAAATATTAAAAATATTACCTTGGTGCTTGCAGCTGCAATGGAGGAAGGTGGAGGTTCTGGAGAGGAGAGAGAGGCCACGAAAATTTGAGAGAAAAGAGCCCTCCTTTTGGCCCCCCTTAGGTCCCTTTTTATAGTTTTTCAAAAATCACTTAATTAGGGTTAATTAAGAGTTTTTTCATTTTTTTAGGACTCTTTCTAATAAATCCACTAAAGGCAACGATTTTTTGTGGTTTTCTAGCCTAGGTGGGACTCTAATTAATCCCTAATTAGCCCCTAACTAAACCTAGAAAACCCCCAAATGTGATGCCACTTGGCATCTTTCACATTTGGGTTTTTAAAACACCTTTAAAAACACTAGTTTTAAAAACTAATTTTCAAAATGAGTTTTCAAAATGGTTTTGACTCTTCTAAACCTCTAACACTAACCAAGACATCAAGTAACCCTAGTCTAGCCGTGACTTACTCGAATATGGCGCCACCCCGAGTGGGCCCTACTTGAGTTTTTCAAAAAGTGATTTTAAAACTTGAAATTGAAGGAGTTTTCAAAAGATTTTCAAAAGTAAACTTAAAATTAGGATTTTTGAAATGGCATAAGGTCCTAACTGAGTTAGAATTCCTCTGGATATGGTGCCAACTGAGTGGGCCCACATCGGATTTTGAACATTTTTGAAATAAACACTGAAAATGGCTTTAAAAAAGGGTTAAAATTGACATTTGAAATTCAAGATCTTTGAAAATAGGGTCTCAAGCGAACTGAAACTCCGGGTTAGAGTCCTGAACTCTTAGAACTATGAGATTTTAGATTTTAAAAGCCAAATGAAAGAATTTTCAAAAGATTTTATCAAGAAATGATGAAATAAGTCAGAAAACACAGTCAGGGTTAGACTCTCAACTCGACCGAACTCTAAAATAGAGTCCTGAACTAATTGGACTCTGTGAAATGACCTAGATTTCGAAAACAAACGAAAAAGATTGAGAATGGAAGTAAAACAGACTTAAAAACCAGACTTCTGACCGGATTAGGACTCTGAGACAAGAGTCCTGATCGGACTGAAACTTTCAAAAATTTGAGAAATTTGATGAATAGAGGCATTCAGAAGCGACACCATTTAAATGGGTCTCATCTGTGAATTGAAATCGATTAAAGTTTGAATTTGAAAGGAATCCAGATTGTTTTCTGAGAAAATATTTCGAAATATAAAGTCCTGGGGTTGGAAAATGACAAAGTATTGAATAAAAACCCAGGTTTTGAAATTGATTTTGAAATAAAGCTTTAAAATTCAAATCTGGATTGAATGTTTTGAAATAGGAGTGCTGGATCTCGAAGATGAGATGTAATGACATGTAATGACATGCAATGTTATGCAATGCGATGAAATGATATGCAAAAATGTATGCAGTGATATGCAATTACATATGAAATGGACAAACACTGGATGAGGGTGAAAATTTGGGGTGTTTACAGATGCCCCTCTTTGCTGCTAAGCCGGTTGAAAGCCGAGCTTAGTGGCAAAGAAAACACGCCAAATTTGAACCATAAAAATGCCCCAGTTAGATAAATCTGACTGGGTATGAAGGAATTAATCCAAGTAATGATGATAGATATGAAATGGAGAATTTTATTTCAAAAGAAGTGAGATTCAGGTTTTTCCCTTAACCTGGATGGGACGGGAAATACCTCGTATGGAACGAAGCTCAGGCTTAACTCTTAACCTGACCGGGTTGAAAATATAATACCTCATCAAAGGAGGCTCAGGTTTGTACCCTTAACCTGATCGGGCAGAAAATGAAATACCTCATCAAAGGAGGCTCAGGTTTATACCCTTAACCTGATCGGGCAGAAAATGGAATACCTCATCAAAGGAGGCTCAGGTTTATACCCTTATCCTGATCGGGCAGAAAATGGAATACCTCATCAAAGGAGGCTCAGGTTTATACCCTTATCCTGATCGAGCAGAAAATGGAATACCTCATCAAAGGAGGCTCAGGTTTATACCCTTAACCTGATTGGGCACGATATACGGAGTCCTCGAATGAAGAAACCATGATGGGACCTTCGAATTCTGCACAATAAATCCGAGAGGGGTTTGCAAAAGGAAGAAAGGGGGTTCCCTAAAGCTTGAAAAGGGATTGATCTTGGACGTCTCATTGCTAAGACTGAATGGCTTTTAAGACAGATGACCTTTTGCGGAAAATTCAGGTTTAACCCTTAACCTGAACGGGAACTGTCTATGGTGGGACAGTGGGGAGCACAGGGAAGTGTGCGAATCTGAGAGCCCAGGCACTCAGATCAAAACAAGAAGGGAAGGATCTTGGACAACTCCCATCATCCGATCCTAAAAGGGATAACAACAACGCCTGGATACATCAAAATAAACATCAAGTTCTCACTTCATGTCAGGATAATTTAAAAAGATTGTCAATAAGATAAAAAAAAATTATAGTTAATTCAAGAATGATAAGCACATATGTATATGAAAAATATTCCCTCTTTTCTACCTGAAGTATTACCTCCGACTGGGCTTAACTCCGTAGAATCAAGATTCGAATTCAAATTACTTGCAATTGACTTTCCTTCAAGGAGGCTATCAATTTCATTGATATGGACGGAAAAGAATGTATTCTTGATATTGCGAGAGCTATTAGCGAAAGGATATTGATAAAAGAATTTCACAAAATTAAAGAAGATTCTTGATAGATTCGACAGTCTGATATCCTAGGATTTTTTTCTCATGATGATCTTTCTGCACTCTTTTTTGACAGAATTGGAGCTCTCTTGGATTTTTTGGGAATTACATCATCCTTCATTTTGGAGATGTTCTGGCTTTTCTCTCTTTATTTTTTTTGGAAGGGTACGTCACAAACTCCTTCATCTCAGAGATGTTCTGATCCTTCTTCTCTCTCAGGGATTATATTGACGGTTATTAGCTCATTGGTTGGGAATCTCTTGATGATAGCAGAAATTAAATATCTTTTAGGGTTTGTCGGTAGGCTCATCACACTCGCCTTCATCTCGACGGTGATCTGAACTTTCCCTGGAAGGATCCGTCACAAACTCCGTCATCTTGGAGATGATCCAAATCTTCTTTAGCCTCGGGGGTCGACTCGTCTAATTCGCCTTCATCTTGACGACAGTTGAGAGATCCCTTTTGCAGATATTTAATTGCAGCTTAGGTGATTGAGGAGATATGGAGATTGAGTGGATTTTTCTGTATCACCCAGGATATTTTGACTGCTTATTTTCCAAGAATGGTCTTTAAAAATATGCCATTGACTGCGATCAATATCAATCACTCATGGCTTTGCAACAACATTGAATTTTCTTTGCTGGCCATATCGCGGATTTATTCTTCATCCTTTTGGTTGGCCAATAGAAAGATTTTGAATTTTGAATCCTTTTTCGCAAAAGCGTTGTCACTTCGGAAGTAATACTGAAGGTATTCTGAGGTACAATTTTTATGCAGTAAAGATTTTGAGATCAACAACTATTTTTCATGACAAATTGGCAAAATATTCCTGAAATCCTTGGTGAAAGAAATCACTTGAGATCTAAATGACACATCCATGGCTAGATTCTCCTCTCCTTTCCCCAAAGGAGAGACTCAGAAATTGGAAATAGGATATTGGATGACCTGGAGATCAAAATTGTGATTTGGTCTACTGGAAGCGACATGGTTTCTGTAGGGATTCATCCTAAGAATGACATTGGTTCAATTGAGAATGACATTGGTTCACTGGGAACAACATGAGTTCGATAGGTATTCAGCCTAAGAACGACATTGGTTCAATTGAGAACGACATTGGTTCAATTGAGAACGACATTGGTTCACTGGGAACGACATGGGTTCTGTAGGGATTCAGCCTAAGAACGACATTGGTTCAATTGAGAACGACATTGGTTCACTGGGAACGACATGGGTTCTGTAGGAATTCAGCCTAAGAACGACATTGGTTCAATTGAGAACGACATTGGTTCACTGGGAACGACATGGGTTCTGTAGGGATTCAGCCTAAGAACGACATTGGTTCAATTGAGAACGACATTGGTTCACTGGGAACAACATGGGTTCTGTAGGAATTCAGCCTAAGAACGACATTGGTTCACTGGGAACGACATTGGTTCACTGAGAACGACATGGGTTATGTAGGGATTCAGCCTAAGAACGACATTGGTTCAATTGAGAACGACATTGGTTCACTGGGAACGACATGGGTTCTGTAGGAATTCAGCCTAAGAACGACATTGGTTCACTGGGAACGACATGGGTTCTGTAGGGATTCAGCCTAAGAACGACATTGGTTCAATTGAGAACGACATTGGTTCACTGGGAACGACATGGGTTCTGTAGGAATTCAGCCTAAGAACAACATTGGTTCACTGGGAACGACATTGGTTCACTGGGAACGACATGGGTTCAATAGGGATTCAGCCTAAGAACGACATTGGTTCAATTGAGAACGACATTGGTTCACTGGGAACGACATGGGTTCTGTAGGGATTCAGCCTAAGAACGACATTGGTTCAATTGAAAACGACATTGGTTCACTGGGAACGACATGGGTTCAATAGGGATTCAGCCTAAGAACGACATTGGTTCAATTGAGAACGACATTGGTTCACTGGGAACGACATGGGTTCAATAGGGATTCAACCTAAGAACGACATTGGTTCAATTGAGAACGACATTGGTTCACTGGGAACAACATGGGTTCAATAGGGATTCAGCCTAAGAACGTGGATCAGGAGGACTTCAACATACAAATCATATATCTAAAAAATACCAATCCAAAAAGAGTTCGACCTAAGGACTGTAAAGAATATTGGATCAGGAGGACTTCAACCTACAGATCGAAATTTTTTAGAACGAGATTGGTTCAAAAGGGGTTCAACCTATGAGCCGTATTGGTTTGACAGGCGTTCAACCTACAAATCACATTGACTCTGCAGGGGTTCGACCTACGAACTATCAATTCCATAGGGATTTAACCTAAGGATCACAATTTAAGAAGGAAGGGTTTAACTTATGGGTTTTGAATTTGGAAAATAAAAATTCTTGGTTCATGATTTGAATGGACCATCATAGTTAGCTTTTCAAAGCCTGTTTTCAGGATTAACCCCTTCTCCTGAGCGAGGAAGCTTGATGCAAATGCAGATGAATGTGAATGAATGCCTGCAAATGCAAATGAATGCAAATGTATGTAAAATGATATAAATGGGTGCACATGCGTGCAAAATGAGAGATTTGTTTGATCCTGCCTGCATACAGGATGTTTTGAAGACAATTTCCAAAGTAATGCCTCAGTGTAATGGGGGAATAAGAAAGGATAAGTAATTGATATTTGATGAGAATTCTCTGAGGATAACGAGGTAAAACTGACAATGAGCTTCTTGGTTGATCAGAGAGGCACTTTGAAAAAGGTTACCCCTTATAAGAAGACATTTAAACATTTGCAAATGAAGAATATAAAAGATGACGCCAGGCCATAAGGAAGATTGACAAATTTATTAATGCATTGAAGAAGGAAATAACAAATTGATAGAAGAACTGAGACTACATTGTTGCTTCAAAATGACAAAATGATGAAAGTGACATAGTCTCGACATTATCAATTTTTAGAAAACTTGCTCAGGATGGTCGACTGGTATTTTCCTCATCTTCAATAAGGATATTCTTGTCGATGCAATCTTGAATGATATTTTTCAGGACGAAACAATTCTTAGTGTCATGCCCTACTGCCCGATGAAATTTGCAAAATCTTTCTTTGAATCTACCCATGATTGTTGCGGGATCAGCTGCTTTAGGTAAACGGATCATATCTTTTGCAAGCATGTATTCCAGAACACTCTCTAGTGTTTGGTCCAGAGGGGTGAACTTTCGATCCGTACTCCAATCCTTGCGCTTTGGCTTTTCTTGATCTTTCTCTTTATGCTGAGGACTAGATTGAAGAGGCCTATCATTGTTGGAGAACTTTCCTTTTTGGCCCTTGGATCCCTCTCAATAGTGATCATGATTTTTCTTGTTGCTTTTGCTATCATTGGCAGAAAGAGTGAAGTGAGCCTTCTTCTTCTGCTCACTCTGATTGTTACCTTGTATAAAGATGAAGCCTTCATAAACTCCATTTTCCATGCTTAGCTTGAGCCACTCGGCTCGTTCTGTCAGTTCGATGAAGGTTTTTGACGGTGCCGTGGAAATGAGACCTTTCAAGGGTTGTGAAAAATTATTCAAGATTAGTGACAATGCATGCCCTTCTGATATCGGGTCTCTCATCTTATTGCAAGCTGACCTCCATCGGTGGATAAAATCTCGAGCCTTCTCATTTTCTTTCTGCTTGAGGCCGCAAAGATGACTGAGAGTCGGGAGTGCTTCAACATTGAATAGAAAGCGCTCAATAAATAAATTGACCACTTTATCGAACTCTTTCAGCTCTATCGGGTTGATATGCTCTGAATACCACTTTGCCGCAATACCCTCCAAGCTGCGAGGGAAGCAGAGAAATAAGGCACGATTGTTCCTCTTGAACCTGGAACATTCTGCGAAGAATAGGGCGAGATGTGCTTTTGGGACACCCGAACCATCAAACTTGATAAATTTCTTGGGGAGATTATCAAGATCATCATCCCCATCCAGTCCATCATAGAAGTCTTCACTTGTAAAGACTCTTTTGCCCTTGTCACGAGTTTGAAGATCCTTAACTATTTTCATCACATCTTTGAGTTGTGACTGCGTAGGGTCGTCAACAGACTGATTCTTGGATTTGTAGGCCGACCCCTGCCCCTAAGTCGACCTTTTGAATTCTTGCTTTTTTTCATACTCTTTGTCAGTATCATCTGCTGATTCTGACTCATCAGACATTTCCTCATGACGATTCTGCTTTTTACTGATCTTCACATTCTTGACGGCATGACCCTTATCTTTCTGTTTGATCTGAGTCTGTTCAGCACTGGCTTCAGCTTGCTCTGCCAGCATCTTGGTCATCATTTTCTTAAACATGACGTATATCTAGGGATCCACGTCATTCTCTGCTTGCTGACCCTGACTACGGGGTGAGTCCATTTCCTCTTCTGAAGCGACTGAGTACGCGACGCCTTCAACTGATACGGCTTTTTTTCTGGATCTTGTATCAACCATCAGGTATCGCAAATGTTCTCTTGGGTGTTGTTGATGCTCTCTGCAAGGCAGAACTGATGGTTAGGCTTCTGAAGGAAATTTGGTTTGGAGGAAAATATTTGTTGAGAATTTTGGTAGACAATTGAAATAATATCCCATTACTAGGGATTGAGTCGTCGCTGGGATTACGACAATTGCGTTGCTATTCTTTACAAGATAAACAACTGAAAATATGCCTTGTTACCTAGGCGAGGTCGTCAAACCAATGTAAAATAAAGGAATTTTTATAGAGAGGAAAAACATGATTTTATCAATAATACACTTGACAGAGGGGAGGGGGACAGACAATTTTCCACCACTCCAGATAATCAGAAGATACACGAGGACCAGGAAAAATAGTAAGACTGACAAAAGAATCCCAGCCATGTCTGGTAGAATGGTATGCTCCGGACCACTGATCTGATGCGAGGTCGAATTCTGGCAGAACCCCGACTAGTGGACGAATCTCTACGCGCTTCTGCCTCTGAGAGAACTGCCTGACACACCGCTCTGGATGATAATATGCGCAGAAAAATGGGCCAAGTAGCCTGAATCGCTTGCCGTATGCATAAGTATATCTGGGAGGTGATTCCTGACGATCAAAGTAGTCCCATACGACTTCTTCCTCCTGAAGGTTGTCGATCAAGAACCGGTATCGCGCAACTGGAAGAAGCTTCTCTCCATTGTATCTGAATGAACTGGCTCGGACTGACACATGCCGGAGGAACCAAGACTGCAAGGCATAGATGCACCCATCGACTAGAATCGATTCTCCGAGTGCGAAACGAGTCAACCCTCGGTATAGAAAAGCGAGTGCGGCCATGGCTATCGAGAGGCGGCTGGTCTGTCGACTTCCCCATCTCCTCATAAGCTGAACTATTCTGATATCCATGTAATTTCGTCCGTGGGGAAAGAAAGTTAATCCCACCGTGCACAGAACCATCGCGTGCTGAATTCTCTCTCGAGCTGTCCTGGACAACAAAGTGACTTCCACAAATGTCCCATGCTGTCTGTAGATTTCGAGCAGATCTACATATTCATTTCCATCTTCTTCAATCAATGGCCAAGACTTGCATCCTGTCATGCGAGCTAGTGCATCCTTAGGGTCCAGACCCTTAACATTAATCAGAAACTGTTTCTCCAATGGATCTCCAGGCTGACCGGCTGGCTCAGGCAATCCCATAATCTCTGAAAATTCATCCATCAGTACTGTCATCTCGCCCCACGGGAACCAGAAGGTAGAATTGCTTGGATTCCACCTCTCTGCTAGTGCATGGATCAAGTTGTCGTTGACTGTCTGCTTTCCCACTGCGGACGCCAGTTCCAATCCACACTCATCCAGATGGTCCGGAAACATACGAGAGAAGTTTTTGAACCATGAATAATACCACCGGGGAAAGAAAGATCCGGTGCTGAGGACTCGATGTTCAGGAAGACGTTGTCGCACCTCGTAGGAGATGTGACCCTCAGGGAAGACTGAATCAAGCTGACTGGATGCCATCAGAATAAACTGGAAAACATGGAAAATTTGGAATAAGACTTGGAAAATACAAGAATTTTGAGGAAAATGCAGGCAGGATAAAGCAGGAAATTCGAGATCCAGAAGACAGGAAAGATGGGAAATCACCTGGAGTTTTGAAGGAAATGGAGGAACTTTATGAAAATCGTCCAGGGTTTAATGAAATATAAGGAAGTACTTTATAAAATGAAGTATTTTGAAAATCGTCCAGGATTTAAAACATGGACAGTACATGGACATGGACTGGGGAATTTTGAAAAATCGTCTAGTATTTTTAGAAAATATGAAAAATAAAAAGGAAATAACATATTCAATCAAATTCTGCATAAACAAGTATGCACATACAGCATTCCCTAAAAGCTGACTCTAGATGCACAAATTTTGAAATGGCTGTAGGACCTTAATCCTAACTCTAAGGTTCAGATCAACTGTATTCAATCCAGTTATGCCTATATACTCAAGCCAAGGCTCAATGTACGTGGCATAAAATCAATTTCTCCGGTTCTAGATTCAAGTTTTCCAACATCCTTGAGCACCTGCCGATATACGTTGGACTATGGCCCTTGGTACGTGGCAGGGGGGTTTTCACCCAAATAGGTGGCCCAGTTGTGAGGCTCTGTCCCGAACTATGGTTCTGGAAGAGAGCCCAGCAACGTGAAGACCGGGACAATATAGGTGGGGTGGTTTTTGAAAACATGAGCACATGCAATCAAATCAGAAGGCTCTAAAACCTAAAGAGATAGAGATTTTGAAAATTTTGAAGGAGCAAACATTGTTTTCAATCAAGCCTAGATTGAGGAGGGTTGTATTAGACCTAAGTCTATGTGAGCATGAATAATTCTCCTCAATATGGTCCTACCAAACCATACCTAGTCTATATGCATTCCATGTCAGCTGGGTTCAAGTCTAGGCTCCTAGGTTCACATGATATCATAAAGCAAAGCTGACATTCCATGGAAATCGATTTTGACAATTTGAACTAAGTAGAGCATTAGATTGATCAGGCAAAGACAGGTCCCATCACGGTCGCCAAACCTGTTATCATCGTAAAATTTTAACTTTTGCAAATCAAACTGACCTTTGAAAAAGTTTTTGAAAATAACTCGCCTCCGTTTTTTAAAATGCGGGAAAATTCCGAAGAATGGGACTCGCCTGTCGGTACGAGGTTCAACCGTTCCTGCCACCTTTAACAGGGGTAATTGAACCAAGGATCAATCTTATGCTCTACTCTATTCAACTTGTCTAAATCATATTCTAATTTCTAAATGCACATAGAATCAGGCATGTGCTATGAATTTTCAGAAAATGCACATTTGAAAACATGATGTTTGCTTTGAATGATTGAAATATAAAATGTAAATCTTGGAAAATCGTGAATTGGGATTTCAAATATACTTCTAAAAGAAATAAAAATCGATTTTGAGGAATCCTTGACATTTGGTGAAAATCGATTCTGAGAGACTTGGTTTCTCTGAATTCAAACTTGGAAATTGAAATTCTAACTTAGAAAATTTGAATTTGGAACTTGGGAAATACTTGAAATATCCTTTGAAATTCAATGTCTTTGGGAAAATCGATTTTGCTATAAGACTTAGGAGATTTTGAGAAAATGAACTTCTTTGAATTGAGATTGGAATTGGCAAATGCATGAAATGAATAAATATGGATTTGAGGAATTGAGAAATACTTTTTGTATTTTTGAGAAATGCAGTGCATTTTGAAGTTAGCCTAAGAGTGTAGGCTGAATGTGGCTAATGTGAAGATTATAAATCTGAGTATCATTCGTATTCTGACTATGGCCATAAATACAAATTCCACCAAGTTTATAAACTTCATAAAAGCTAGTGCATGTGCCATTCGTGTAGACCATGGTGAATTTGTAAAAATATGCATGAATCATCATCCATCATACATTAAAATTATAAACTATATGCAATGCAACCTAAGCTAAGCAGGAAATGTAAATTCTTATTCCAAAGTTTAATTACAAATTACATCACTATTGAAATTTAAATACATGAAAAATAAAGTCTTCAATGTACCTGCAAAACTAGAAAACTTTGTTAATGAAAATATGTTGGCTTTTTTAGATTTATCCAACAATATCAGGAAATTGTTGGATTTTGCTAGATATAAGCCTTTTCCATGATTTCCTTAAATCAAAATTGATAAAATATGAAATAAAATTGAATAAATATGAAAGATAAGATATGAAATTTCGAAATTGGGGTTCAAATGACCAAAATACCCTAATAACAAGACTATGGCCTTGAAATTAGGGTTTTTAGAAAGATATTTTGATAAAATGCAAGTTTTGAAATTTGAATGGAATAAACTTAAACCAAATATGCTATGACATGATTAAAAATATGAAATTAGGGTTAGGGATTTCGAAATTTAGGTCAAATGACCAAATTACCCCCGATAGCAAGACTATGGCCTTGAAATCAGGGTTTTCTGAAATAGATTTTGGTAAAAACCTAGGTTTTATGCACTAAATAAAATCAAATGAGCATCAAATTAAACCTAAAGCATCCTAACATGATTAAACCCTATAAATATATGCTTATGCACGAAAATCCAATAATATCACAAATTTTGTGATTTTTGCAGTGTTTTTGGATCTTTCAGGAACCCGGTTTTGAAATTTGCTTAATTTAGCCATCAAATGGATTCCAAAATCCATAAAAATTGGTACCTGTACTTGTTATAACCCTAATGTCGAATTGGATTTATAAAAATAATTTTTTGACTTTAAATTAATCCGAAAATTGCATTAAACCCTAAAAATATGCTATTTTTGACCTAATTCACCAACCAGTTTCAATCCAAGACCTGAACCAGGGGTGAAATCTCCATGGAAATTTATTAAATTTTACAGAGACTAACTAGAAAAAAAAACAGAGATTTCCCAATTTACAGATTGGAAAAATCATCTCCGGTTATGGAGAAACCCTTCCGGCAATCTGAGCTAAAATATATCACTTTTAACAGGGATTAAAACAGCTATTCCAGATTGAAAATACAGACATAAATAGCAATTCTAAACAAAAATCTTTGAAATTTTAGTGGTGAACAGTAGACAGAAAAATAATAATACTCACTTTTTACAGATCTAAAATCGGATCTGTGGTTTGGGATTTATGACTAACACAAGTCTGATTAGGGTTTTGGTAAACCCTAACGAGCTTTAAATTTAAAAACAGATTCTCTAAAAGGGGAAAAATACTAAACAGTGATCAAAAAATCCGAAAATTTCACAGAAGACAGATCTCAATGTAAATCTATAGCATTTTACAGATCTAAAATCGGATATAAGATGAGAGAAATATCATCACAGCAAGTTACCTTCTTGATTTTAACCACGATTTTAAAGCTTTAAAAACCCGATTTCATGTCTGATTTTTTTGACAAAGGTCCCGAGATCCAAAACCTCTGATTTTTCTACAATAACTCAATAACTCATGCATGCACCACATATAAAAAAATCAAAAATAAACAATGAGTGCTTCCATCCGAAATAACATCATCTTTACTGTTCTAAACCTAGAACACACAGAAATTTAAGAAACTTGAAAAACCATGCATTAACTAATGTAAATAAATAAAATAAACCTTAAAACAGTAAATAAAACTTATTTTTATGCTGTAGAACGTAAAACAAACATGAATAAACCATGAAAATAAATTAAAAACAGGGAATCAATGGCTGGAATTTGATATCACCTTTAAAACATAGATTTAACCCATTAAAAAGGGTAAATCATATATTTTATTGGTTAATAATATAAAGAACCATATTAAAATCAATTCTAATGGATTAAAATCCCTGTAAATCACCCAAAACAGGGTTAGATCACCTTCTTGGATCGTTCTTTCTGATTCTTGATGGTTCTTGAGGTTGAATCCATGGTTTAATCCATGAAGGGGATGACACCAATGGCTAAAATTGATTTAAAACATGAAAAAGTATTAAATAAAACTAAAAAATATTAAAAATATTACCTTGGTGCTTGTAGCTGCAATGGAGAAAGGTGGAGGTTCTAGAAAGGAAAGAGAGGCCACGAAAATTTGAGAAAAAAGAGCCCTCCTTTTGGCCCCCCTTAGGTCCCTTTTTATAGTTTTTCAAAAATCACTTAATTAGGGTTAATTAAGAGGTTTTTCATTTTTTTAGGACTCTTTCTAATAAATCCACTAAAGGCAACGATTTTTTGTGATTTTCTAGCCTAGGTGGGACTCTAATTAATCCCTAATTAGCCCCTAACTAAACCTAGAAAAACCCCAAATGTGATGCCACTTGGCATCTTTCACATTTGGGTTTTTAAAACACCTTTAAAAACATTTAAAAACACTAGTTTTAAAAACTAATTTTCAAAATGAGTTTTCAAAATGGTTTTGACTCTTCTAAACCTCTAACACTAACCAAGACATCAACTAACCTTAGTCTAGCCCTAACTTACTCGAATATGGCAACACCCCGAGTGGGCCCTACTTGAGTTTTTCAAAAACTGATTTTAAAACTTGAAATTGAAGGAGTTTTCAAAAGATTTTCAAAAGTAAACTTAAAATTAGGATTTTTGAAATGGCATAAGGTCCTAACTGAGTTAGAATTCCTCTGGATATGGTGCCAACTGAGTGGGCCCACATCGAATTTTGAACATTTTTGAAATAAACACTGAAAATGGCTTTAAAAAAGGGTTAAAATTGACATTTGAAATTCAAGATCTTTGAAAATAGGGTCTCAAGCGAACTAGAACTCCGAGTTAGAGTCCTGAACTCTTAGGACTATGAGATTTTAGATTTTAAAAGCCAAATGAAAGAATTTTCAAAAGATTTTATCAAGAAATGATGAAATAAGTCAGAAAACACAGTCAGGGTTAGACTCTCAACTCGACCGAACTCTAAAATAGAGTCCTGAACTAACTGGACTCTGTGAAATGACCTAGATTTCGAAAACAAACGAAAAAGATTGAGAATGGAAGTAAAACAGACTTAAAAACCAGACTTCTGACCGGATTAGGACTCTGAGACAAGAGTCCTGATCGGACTGAAACTTTCAAAAATTTGAGAAATTTGATGAATAGAGGCATTCAGAAGCGACACCATCTAAATGGGTCTCATCTGTGAATTGAAATCGATTAAAGTTTGAATTTGAAAGGAATCCAGATTGTTTTCTGAGAAAATATTTCGAAATATAAAGTCCTGGGGTTGGAAAATGACAAAGTATTGAATAAAAACCCAGGTTTTGAAATTGATTTTGAAATAAAGCTTTAAAATTCAAATCTGGATTGAATTTTTTGAAATAGGAGTGCTGGATCTCGAAGATGAGATGTAATGACATGTAATGACATGCAATGTTATGCAATGCGATGAAATGATATGCAAAAATGTATGCAGTGATATGCAATTACATATGAAATGGACAAACACTGGATGAGGGTGAAAATTTGGGGTGTTTACAATGATGTGTATTTTAAGATAGCCTAAGAGTGTAGGCTCAATGTGACTAGTAGAAAGATGATGGATCTGGGTCTCGTCCATATTCCGACTAGGGCCGTAAATATGGACTCCACCGAGTTCATCAACTCCCTAAGAGTTGGTGCACGTGCCATTCGTGAACATCCATAGTGCTTTTGAAATGACAATGCATGAATCATATAAGCAGGATATTGCATAAATTCAAACTATATGATATGCATCCTAGTCTAAGCAGAAGATTAACTCTCTTATTCCAAAATTTACATTACTACATCACTAAATAAAGGAAATAAGAGAAATTTGCAGACTTCAGCTCCTTCTTTTGATTGTTCCTGCCAAACTTGAAATAGGGTTAGCTCAAATATGTGGGTTTTTCCAAGATTTTCCAATAATATTATGAAATTATTGGATTTAATTGGATATAAACCCTATTCTCATGCTTCCTTGATATTTGAAATGATGTAAATGCAGGGAATTCAGTGGAAACAGTTTGAAATTCGGAATTGGGGTCAAAATGACCAAAATACCCCTAAAATTAAAGTTACACCTTTAAAATTAGGGTTTTTTGAAGGAAAACTTGGTAAAATTGAGATTTTGAAATTCAAATTGAATCAAATGATGATGAAATGCAGTAAGGGACATGATGACATACTGCTAAACATTAAGATTGTAAAAATCAGAATTTGACATATTGTAATTTATCCAAAATAACGAATTTCGCTTGTTTTTCGCTTGGATCTGGGTCCTGCGGGACCCTGTTTTGGTATTATGGATGATCCGAACCTCAAATGGATTCCAAATTGCACCAAATTCGGTATGAAGCATCTACTTACTCTGATAAACAGCCTAGAATGCTAAACATCATGAAACGATATGATTTAAATGCTAAAATTTAAAGAAAGTCCTAAAAAGGTGGATTTCGCCTATGGATCCGAACCAAATACAATGCTTAAAATGATAATGTAAGATTCACACCATGAAAACTTCTGATATTTTTCATACTGTTAAAGTACCTGAAATGAAACATTTTTAGTTTTTACAGCCTCGGGATTTGAGCCATGGTGAGTTCAGAAACAGGGATTTAGTTCTGACAGAGGTAAAAATCACACTAATCTGATGTAAAACGCTAAAAAAATATAAAACAGCCATGAAAATTTATGAAATTAATCAGAGCTACTCACGACACCCACATGAACAACTTTCATGTTTATAACTTCGGCATTTGATAAACGGAAACATGGATAAAAATATAACTTTTTGTTCCTAAATTGACAGAACAGACAGATGTAGCAAAACAGAGGACTAAAAAGAAAAATTCGAAGCAGGTATTAACACTATTCTAAAAATCACAGGCTTTCAGATGCAAACAAAGGACACCTCGGACATAACTTTCACTTTTTACAGTTATGGATTTGGAGCCACCCACAAAGAGAAACCATAGCCCTAAGTCGATCCAAGATCTTAGAGGCCCAAATCAGGCTCTGACACGTGTCCCGAACGCTCGGATTTTTGTCAGACATAAAAAAAAAATCAGAAAAATCTGAGAAAATCCTATTACAAACTAGAAATTCTTCTGCGTTTAGAACAGTTTTTGGATCGAAAATCGGATCTCCCATGAGGGATATCTCGATTTTACAAGTCGGCAAATGATTTTCAAAACGCATCCCGGGTAACAGAACCCGACTTGCCATTTTGAATGTTTACCGCAGTAAACAAATTCAAATGCCTCCGAATTTTTGGCACACTTTTAGGTACACCTAAGGGCAAATTCCGTGTTTTTGTTGGGATTTTTATTAAAACATAAATGCATGAAATGATGTGTGGACTGACTGACAAAAACAGAGACCTACTGAAAATGAGCAGAATTGAAATACATGCTAAATTAATCCTAATTAATTCAAGAAATATGCTAAATGAATGAAATAAAATGCAAATTAAACCTAGCTAACTACATGAATGTTAAAATCATCAAGGAAGCCTAATTAAACATTTTTATATATGTCGTTTTATGAGAATAGCTCAATCCATCTCTCGGATGAGCTCTTTCTTCAAACGACTCCCGAATCGATTTATGGAATCAAATCAAAGAGAAAAAGAAGTGCACCTTGCTTCGTTAAGCAGCGTAGAAGCTCTTGAAAGGGGCGGCTACCACGAGCTTCCTTCGTCCTTCTTTCCGGGCTTTGAATGGTTCACCAAAATCGACCTATGCTCGAATTGAATTGGCCACTGCAAGAACTTTACTCCACCTTCTCCAATGAGCTAAAGGGGCGTGATTTCCAAAGTTCAAAATCAGACTTTTAGGAAGGCTAGGTCGAATTTCAAGTTCACCAAAAATGGTCTCCTCTATGCTGGGCGTGGAGCCTTGTTTTTATAGATTTTCTAAAAAATTTTGAATTTCAAACAGGCTCAATCTGAGCCCTCCATGTGGCTCCATCTCAGGGGTGCTATTTTGATTTTTGAGAAAATAAAAAATAAGATTTTTGTGGGTGAGACACCTCAGCAGGATTTGAAAATTTTCAAAATTTTATTTTGCTTGATTGTCTCTGCAAGAAACTCCCATATGGCGCCACCTCAGAGAGTGCTCTCTTGGAATTAGAATTTCAAACTCACCTTTTGTAGGGAGTCAGGTGGTTCCACCTCATGGTGGGCTACTCTTATAAAAAAATAAAATAAAAATAAAAAATGGAGCCAGGTGGAAACCTGGAATGGCGCCACCTCAAAAGGTGTTCTGAGGTGTAAGGTTGGAACAGTAGGGGCATGCCATGTGGCGCCACCTCTTGAGGAGTTCAAATGTTTGAAATTTTGCTTTTTCTGCAGGAAAGAAGATCTGGACATGTGACAGACAAGTGTCAACTGTCTGGAGAGGCTTTCTCAAATGGCGCCACCTGAGAGGAGATTTTGAATTTCAAATGGAGGTTGGCCCTGAAGGAATGGAGGATGGACATGTGGCGCCACCTCAGGGTGGCTCCTACAATGCCATGTGGCAAGAGGGAGGAAAAGGACATGTGGCGCCCTCATAGGCCATCTAAAAAAAATTAGAGCTCAGGATTTGCGCCACCTAGGCTTTGTTTGAATTTTGAATGGTTTGCTTTTTCTGAAGAAAGCCAGGAGTGACATGTGTCTCCTACTTTTCTGAGAAAAGTAGGGAGAAGACATGTGTCCTCTACTTTTTCTGAAGGAGTTAGAAGGAGACATGTGTCACCTGCTTTTTCTGAAAGAAGCAGAGAATGACACGTGGCAGAGGGGAGAGAAGGAGGGCCAAGCCATGTGGCGCCACCTCTGACAACATGTAAAAGTTGAAGTTCAGGATCTGCGCACCTATGAGGAGATTTGAATGTTTAAATTCTAGTTTTTCTGGAGAAAGCAGGAAATGACACAAGGCATTTGCTTTTTCTGAGGAAATGAGAGCTTGACATGTGTCCTCTGCAGAAGACACACTCCAAATGGCGCCACCTCAGAGGAGACAAGCCTACCTTTTCTGGAGGAAGCTAGGAGTGACACGTGTCTCCTAGTTTTCTGAGAAAAGTAGGGAGGGACATGTGTCAGGCTACTTTTCTAAAAAGGGGGGAGAGGTTGACACGTGTCCCCTGCAGGAGACACACTTCAAGTGGCGCCACCTCAGAGGAGACAAGCTCCACTTTTTCTAGACAGGACAACCTATGACACTTGGCATCTCCTGGTAATCTTGGAATGACACATGGCACCTGATAGGATACTAACACATGGCAGATAAATGGGATGACATGTGGTGGCTTCTGAAGGTAGCCCCACACTGACACGTGGCAGAAGAGAGAAGGCGACATGTGGCGCCAACTCTGGGTGAACCCTATGCTGACACATGGCAGGTAAATGGGAGGAGAGAGAAAGGACAAGTGGCACCAATCCAGGGGACAAGGCTCCTATATTTTTGGGTTTTTCAAAATTCAAATTTTCAAAAGGAAAGCCTGTGTGACACCACCTCAGTGTGGGTCCCACATTGCTTCTTTATTGAAATAAAGATAAGACAATAAGCCTCTTTTTGGAATTTTCATAAAATCTGGACTAATTGGTAAAACAGGAAATTTTGGAAAGAGTTGGCCCCTATAGGGCGATTTTGTAAAAGGAAGATATTTGAAATTGTTTTACAAAAAGGAAAAAATCTGGGTTGAATTGTATTGAAAATTATCCAGATTGTTTTCTTGAGGAAATATTTTGAAATTCAGAGCCCTGGGGGTAAAATGGGAAGAATTGATAACTTTGAAGACCCAGGGTTTTGAAATCAATTTTGAAAAGAGTTAAAATTATAATCTGGATTGAAAATTTTGAAATCAAGAGTTCTGGACCTCGAAATGACATGCTGTGCAGTGCAGTGATATGAAATGCTCATGCAATGATATGCAATGTCATGTCTTATGCAATGCAATCCTGAACCAAGACTTGGAGATGCCTGTCTCCTGTCAGGAATAAAATTTTGAACATCTCAGCTAAAAATAGAAAAATTTTTGATAGTTCCAGATGAAATTTGGACTTTTGCAAGGTCCGGGCTCAGAAAATGACCATTTTGCCCTCCGGCGATTTCAAAGGCTGGATGATGGTGTTTGGTGGAAATGTCAGGGATGTGAGTGAAAATTTGGGGTGTTTACAGATGCCCCTCTTTGCTACTAAGCCGGCTTGTGGCCGAGCTTAGTGGCAAAGAAAAACACACCAAATTTGGGCTATAAAAAAAATGCCCCAGTTAGAAGGATCTGACTGGGTATGAAGAAATTAGCCCGAGGAAGATGGTAGATATGAAGCGAAGAATGAAGAGAAAAGACTCACTCTGTGAGAGTGAAATTCAGGTTTATGCCCTTAACCTGTATGGGACAGAAATACCTCGCATGGAACGAAGCTCAGGTTTTGACCCTTGACCTGATTGGGGAATGGAATATCTCATTGAAATGAGACTCAGGTTTGTACCCTTAACCTGATCGGGCGGACAATGGAATACCTCTTTGATTGAGGCTCAGGTTTGTACCCTTATCCTGATCGGGTGGAAAATGAATGGAATCCTCGAAGGAAGAGACCATGATGGAACCTTTGGATTTTGCACAATAAATCCAATAGGGTTTTTGCAAAAGGAAGGAAAATGGGGTCCCTGAAGCTTGAAAAGGGATTGATTTTGGGCGTCTCATTGTTGAGACTAAAATCAGCTTTTGAAATTGCCTTTTGCGAGAAAATGATTGGTAGTTCGACCTCAAACCGAAATGGGACTGTCTATGGTGGGACAGTGGGGACACAGGGAAGTGTGCAATCTGAGAGTTCATGCTCTCAAAGAAGAGAAGGAATCAAGTCCTTAAGAGGGATTTAAAATTGGTGTCAGGATGCATCGAAAATGGACATCAAGCTCTCACTTTATGTCAGGGTAGTTAGAAAATATTGTCAAAATGTTGAAAATTTTGCTGTTGATTCAAAATTTTTGAAAATGTCGCACATGGTTGCAAAGATATTCTTTCTTTTCTACCCAAAGCATTACCTCCAAACATGGTTCACTTCGTAGAATCGAGATTGGAAATCCAAATTGCTTGTGATTGACCTTCTTCAAGGAAGCTATCAATTTCCTTGATATGAGCAGGAAAGAGAATTGGATATTATGAAAGCAATTGAGAAAAGGATATTGATAATAGAATTTCACAAAATTAAAGAGGATTCTTGATAGATTTGGCAGTTTGATATCCTGAGAGCTTCTCTCTTGATAATCTTTCTGCACTCTTTTGGCTCTTTGGTGTTTTGGTTGTATTCTCCTTCATTTTGGAGATGTTCCGACTTTTTCTCTCTTTCTTTTTTTTTCCCTCTCTTTCTCTCTTTTGGAAGGGTACGTCACAAACTCCTTCATCTTGGAGATGTTTCGATCCTTCTTGGGCGATGTTGGCTCATGGGTTAAAGATCTTTGAATGATACCTGAAATTAAATATCTTTTAGGGATTGTCAAGAGGTTCATCGCATCTGCCTTCATCTTGTCAGTGCTTTGGACCTTCCCTGGAAGGATCCGTCACAAACTCCGTCATCTTGGAGATGTTTCGAATCTTCTTTGGCCCCGGGGGTCTACTCGCCTAATTCGCCTTCAGCTTGACGACAGGTGAGAGATCCCTTTGCGGATATTTAATTACAGCTTAGGTAATTTTGAGGAGACAGGGCTTGGGTGAATTCTCTCTTTTCCTTCACTCAGGATATTTCACTGCCTCGTCTTTACAAGAATAGCCTTTAAAGATGCGCCATTGACTGCGATCAATATCGATCATCTACGGCTTTTCAATAACATTGAATCTTCTTTTCTGGCCATATTAAGGATTTATCCTTCATCCTTTTGGTTGGCCAATAGAAAGAATTTGAGTTTTGAATCTCTTTTCGCAAAAGCTTCACTCTTTTGGAAGTGATGCTGAAGGTAAATTGAGATAGAGATTAGTGCAATAAAGATTCTGAAATCAACAAATAATTTGATTGACAACTTGACAAATTTTCTTGAAATCCCTAGTGAAAGTGAGTATTTAAAATCTGGCTCAACACATCCGTGACGAAAATTCTCCTCTCTTTTTCCCCAAAAAGAGAGACTCAGGCTTAGCCCTTACCTGAATGGGAATTGGGAAATACTCCTCTCTTCCCTGAAGAGGAGGTGTTTGCAAAACGAACTTTCGAAGAGAAATTGAGCTTTCGTCAAAGCTCCCTAATATTAGGCTTCTGTTATGGAAAGGGGCCGATAATAGTGAGGTCTGAAAATTGGGTCATGAAAGGAACGAGTCCATCATACTCTCCCTGCAAAGAGGGTCCTTCATGATGAAGATGGCCTAGTATGAAATTGGGGGGTCACAAGGAAACGAGTCTCCGTCGAGTCTCTCCCTTAAAAAGGGTTTCTTGTGTGAAATTGGAAATTGTTTTGCAAACGGTTCACAAAGACGCGAGTCCCTTCAAACTCTCCCTGAAAAGGGGCTAAGTGAACAAATTGGATAGCATGCGAAAAGAACGAGCTCCCTCGAACTCTCCCTAAAAAGGGTCTTTCACAAGAGGAAATGATTGAAATTGGATATTGAGATTGATTGACCCGAAGGTCGAAATTGGAAATTGGAAAATTGGTTGTTGAGAATTGAATGACCCGAAGGTCGAAATTGGATGACCTGACGGTCGAAATTGAGAATTGATTGACCCGAAGGTCGAAAATTGGAAATTGGTAATTGAAATTGAGAATTGGAAATCGGGTGACCCAGAGGTCGAAATTGGAGAATTGCCCGATTTGAAGATTTAAATTGGAATTTGGAGGTCAAAATGTCAAATTCGAGCAATTGACAGACTTTGATGATTGAAATGATTTGGATTAATCAAAGGAGAATGATGAGTTCGAGTCAAAGCTCGAATAAAATTCAGAGATCACGAGTCGGAACCCGGATCAACAGAAGAAAATGAAGCGCTCGAGTGAATGCTCGAGTAACTAAGGAGATCTCGAGTCGGAACCCAGATCAACAAAAGAAAATGAAGAGCTCGCATCTGAGCTCGAATAAGATAATGAGATCACGAGTCAGAACTCGAATCAACAAAGAAAAATGATTTGAATAAAAAACCCGAGTCGGAACTCGGTTTTCTGAAAAATTGGGATTTTGAAAATGTGCCAGTTTGAGTACTGTATTTTGAAATAATACCAGTCCGAGCGTTGGGTTTTGGTTCAGTATTGGTGATGACCTTTCGATTTTAAATCTTTAGGAATTGTGATGGGACTGTTTGTTGAAATCCCAATACTGACCAGACTGTTGTTAATGCAGTTGAATGCAAATGAATATGAATTGATGCATATGAATGCACATGTGCATGAAATGAGGAATTTGTTTATCCTGCCTGCATATAGAACAAAATTTTAAAATGCCCCAGTGTAACTGGGAAAGAAAGTTGAATCATTATCTGAAGGAAACAGGAAGGATTACAAGAGAAGAATAAATGTTTCAAGTATAAAACTTTTTCAAGTGTCGCGCATTAATAGGATCTGGCAATTCTACCCCATCGGCATTAATGAGCCGATATGAGTTGCGGGGTAATGCTTCTTTGACAACATAGGGACCTTCCCAATTTGGCGACCATTTGCCACCGGAACGATGCTTGAGATAAGTTGTGGATCGAAGTACTAAATCATTGACTTTGAATCTTCTTTCGATGATAGATTTCGCATATTGCCTGGCTACTCTCTGGCGATAGGATTGAGCATGCTCTGCTGCTTTTAGCCTTTTCTCGTCGAGTAAGTCTAGCTGCACTAGTCGTTGCTGCTGGTATTGATCAAGAGGTAATTGCAGAAGTGAAGCAAATTTCAAAGCGGACTTCTGAACATGTAGCGGCAATACTACTTCTGTTCCATAGACCAGTTCTGATGGAGTAGCATTCGTTGGAGTTCGAATGGTGGTCCGATAGGCCCATAGTGCATTGTGGATTTTCTCATGCCAGTCACGGCCTGTTTCCACAGTTCGCTCCAAGATACGAATTAAGATCTTGTTGGTGGCTTCTGCCTGACCATTCCCTTGAGGATAATATGGAGCGGAGAAATGATGATAGATCTTGAATTTTGAGCAAAATGTCTTCATCTTTTCATTCTTGAAATGACTGCCATTGTCTGATACAATGTCATGCGGGATGCCGAAACGGCAAAGGATGCTTTTTTGAATAAAAGAGACCACATGTCGGCCTTCTACTGTGCGAAGAGTGATAGCTTCTACCCACTTGGTGAAATATTCTGTTGCGGCAAGGAAGTATTTATGGCCATTTGAAGCTGAAGGAGTGATGGGACCTACGACATCGAAGGCCCACATGGAGAACGACCATGGAGAAACAACAGACTGTAAATAAGTTGTCGGAGCATGAATAGAAGGTGCATGTATTTGGCATTGCACACACTTCTTCACATAATGATAACAGTCTTGTTGCATAGTCTTCCAATAGTAACCTGCTCTGATGATCTGCTTGACAAGGGTTTGGTAGCCAACGTGGCCACCACAAATTCCTTCGTGTGCTTCTCGCACGACTTCTTTGGCTTCTTCTTCATCTAAACATCTGGAATACTCTGAGCTGAATCCACGACGATAGAGGACATTGGCCAAAATGAAGTATCGAGTAGACATACGCTGGATTGCTCGCTGCTCTTTCTTTGAAAGTTCTGGAGGAAATTCGCCGGTTTCTATGAAAGTTTTGATGTTGTAATACCAAGGCTTCTTCCTTTGCTCAGCTTGGTTTACTTGTTCTGCTGGAAGGAAAGCAGGTTGGTCAAGTCGGCCAATTTCAAAAGAGCGACAAGATTCTCCATTTCTGAATGTCATAATGGAGCCTAAACTGGCTACGCTATCGGTCACTTGATTGAAATCTCTCTTGATGTGGAAGAGCTGGAATTCTTCAAACTTGCTGACAAGAACTGAAACAATTTTCTGATAGGGGAATAGCTTCTGATCTTTGACCTGCCATTCAGCTTGAACTTGATTGACGACAAGTAAGGAGTCACCGTAGGCATGTACTCTCTTGACATTGAAGTCTAGAAGAATCTTTAAACCTTAGATCAGGGCTTCATATTCAGCCATATTGTGGGTACATTGAAAATCTAACTTGAGAGAAAATGGAATCATCTCCTTCTCAGGAGTGATTAATAAGATTCCAATGCCTATTCCAGCCATGTTCTTAGAACCATCGAAAAATAAATTCCAGACTGGAGATTGCTGGATATTGCAAATTTGCTCATCAAGGAAGTCATCTTCGGCTTTCGCTTCTTCTGCCAGAGGAAAATCTGCCAATTGATCTGCGATTGCTTGGCCTTTGATGAATTGTTGCGAGACACATTCTAAGTCATACTGCATCAATAAAACTTGCCATTTTGCGACTCGCCCGCTGAGGAAAGGTTGCTCTAAGATATACTTGAGAGGATTGAGTTTAGACAAGATTTTGACTTCTGATGCTAGCAGGTAGTGTCTTAGCTTCTGACACATCCATACCAGAGCTAGGCAGGTCTTCTCTATTTGAGAGTATCTCTTTTCATAATCTATGAAAGTCTTGCTCACGTAATAAATGGCATGCTCTATCCAGCTGCCATCTTTGTATTACGCCAAGAATCCACCGCATGCGACTTGATTAACTGAGATGTATAATAAAAGAGGTTTTCCCAATTCTGGCGGCTTCAGGATTGGAGGATTGAGAAGATACTTCTTGATTCTATCGAACGATTGCTGACATTCTGGCCCCCATTCGAACTTCACTCCTTTTCTGAGTAAGTGGTTGAAGGGCTCACATCTCATCGCCAAATTGGAAATGAATCGCCGGATTGACTGCATACGTCCTTGAAGGCTACGCAGTTCTTTGAGATTCTTCGGGGGTGGCATATCAATGATAGCCTTTGCTTTGGCTGGGTCAACTTCAATTCCCTTTTTGCTGACCAGAAAACCCAACAGTTTGCCTGATTCGACTCCAAAGACACATTTGTGTGGGTTAAGCCGTAACTTATAAAGGATGAGTCGCTTAAAGACTTGATCAAGAGCTTCAAGGTGATCTTCTTTCTCTTTAGATTTCACGAGAATATCATCAACATACGCATCCATGATTTTGCGCATCTGATCGTGGAAGATGACAACCATTGCCCGTTGATACGTTGCTCCAGCATTCTTGAGCCCAAAAGGCATAACTGTATAGCAAAAAGTGCCCAAAGGCGTAGTAAAGGAAGTTTTCGATTGATCGCGGGCGGCCAACTTAATCTGATTTTAGCCGGAATATCCGTCCATGAAAGAGAACATGGCATGTCCTGTCGTGCTATCGACTAGAAGATCGATGCTTGGAAGTGGATAGTCATCCTTCGGAGTTGCCTTGTTGAGGTCTCTGAAGTCTATGCAGATCCTTACTTTGCCGCTTTTCTTTGGGACAACGACGATATTGGCTAACCAATCCGGGTAGTCAATAGCTCGGATAAATCCTGCTTTGAGCAAATCTTCAAGTCCTTCTTTGACTTGTTGTTCTATTCTGGGATCCATTTTTCTCAGCTTCTGTTTGACTAGCTTAGCATCCGGCTTTAAGACAAGACGGTGTTCGACTAATTTGGGGTCTAAGCCTGGCATGTCTTCATATATCCATGCGAACACTTCTTTATGCCACTTGAGAAAATCTGTAAGCCTTTTCTTTTCTTGCGGACTCAGACTAGTTCCGATCTGGAGAATTTTGGGATCTTCCTCTGAACCGATATTAACATCTTTGGTTGGATCTTGTACTAGAGGAGATGGCTCATCTTGCTTCTGAACAGCGGCGAACTCTGGTAATTCCTGAAGAGACTGATCGTATTCTGTATAATCATCTAACCGCTTTGCAATCTTATCATTTCCGGTGCTTGCTTTGATTCTGTGAATTGCTGTCGACTTCTGAAAGGCCTTGGGATTGAGAACGAGCTTCTTGATTGTCCGAGAAGTCATTCTGAAATTTTGGAGAAGAAATCTGGTTCAGATAAATCGGCTTATAGTAAGACAAGTAATCATTTGAAGAGAACCATACATAAAATGGCATTGAATTTATAAAATGATGAGACAGACAGAAAGGGAGTAGATGGCATCCGGATAGACAAAGAAATTTGGAATTTTATTGATTGAATTGATCAATGACATTGGTAAAATGAGACATTTATTTGGAAAAGAATAGAAAGAAAATAACAAATGGCCTTCATTGTGCCCCTTTGACAAAAACAGTCTTCTTTGACAAGCTTCCTCTGGCAAATCCAAGTCCTGCTCTGTGAGGACGATGTTTCTGGATCATTGGCTCGATGCGGCCATCTTCGTTCTTGCCGAGTCCCTTGAAGGGTTGATAACCATGTTTCAGGAGCAAATCGAATCCCTTTCTTGACTTCATAAATTGAGGAAACAAGGGATGATCCTTAATGGTGCGGTAGTCGATTCGGCCTCCAACTTTGAAGAATTGAGGACCTTTCCATCGGGTCATGGCTACTGTGTGCAGAGATGGTTCTGGTGATGTCGGGAGTATTTCTCGATTTTCTCCGTGACTGATCTCTTCACTTTCCCTGATGCTGGGAATATCTGCATTGAATGAGGGCCGAGGAATCATTGGCTGTGGGAGCCTTTCTTCTGGATCTTCTCCCAGTATTGTGGTTATCATTCCACCTTTTGACCATTTTACACATTGGTGGAGGGTGGAAGGTACTGCATTTGCATTGTGAATCCACGTCCTTCCGAGCAGCAAGTTGTAGGTGGGTGGTACGTTAACCACATGGAAAAGCACTGAATGCACTGAATAGTTGATGAACACTTCTAGGAATATCTTCCCTCTTGCCGTTTGACCATGGTTGTCAAATCCATAGATAGTGATGGGATCTGGAATATATTCTTCATCTTTGATCCCTAACGCTTTTGCGGTCATCTCAGGGCAAATATTGAGGCTACTGCCTCCATCGACCAGCACATGCGGTACTGTCATTCCTCTGACCCGCACGACAATATACAAGGCATTATTATGAAAGGAATGAGACTTTGGAAGGTCCTCATCCAAAAAAGTGATTGGTGCATTGGTCATGGCGGAGTTCACAATCTGTGCCATGTCTTCAAGAGTGGTACTGGGTTTAACCTTGATTTTTCTGAGCAGATCATCCAGTACTTGCTGATGCTTGCTAGAATTCTTGGCCAAGTCAAGGATGGAGACATTGGATAGAGCGGTCAGAGGCTTCTGACTTGACCTTTCTGGCCTAGGTCTAACGATTTGCTTGAAGAAGTCAGGAGTTCCTTTTGATTTGGGGACTGACTTCACAGGTGCTTCAGAAACTTTCATTTTGCCGAATGCTGAAATTAAGTCCATCTTCTTGGAATCTGGAGCTGCCTGTCGTAGCACCGTCACCTGATGCTGAACTTGTAGATCTTATGCAGAACACAGCTTGATGTGCTCATGCGGCAGAAATGGCTGTGCAGACACTACTGCTGTGGTGTGCGAAGGGAAGGGGTGATTGAGAATGTCCATCTTCTCTTCTTCTTCTCCTTCTACCAATAGATTCTTTTCAATGAGATCTTGCACGATGTTTTTGAGAACAAAGCAGTTCTCGGTGTTGTGCCCCACTGTCCTGTGGAACTTGCAGAACTGATCTTTCCATTTCCCCATGGGCACAAGGGGATCGGCCAATCTGGGCAATTTAACAATTTCCTTTGATAGCATGTACTCGAGCACATCCTCGAGTGATTTGTCAAGAGGAGTAAACTTTCTGTCGTAACTCCATCCTTCATGCTTAGCTTTCTTGCGCAGCTTCGGCCCTTGATCCTGCCGAGGAGGCTTGCTGTACTGAGGAGCAGTCTTTGCTTTCTGATCCTTGTTGTTTGATCTGCCTGAGCCATAGCAGTAATCCTTCTTCTGCCCTTTGTATCGAGTTTGGCCTTTGTTGTTGTTGCTGACAGAATAAGTAAAGTGAGCTTTCTTCTTTTGCTCACCATGGGAGTTGTTCTTGGAAAAGGTGAAGCCTTCATAGACTCCATTTTCCACACTTAGCTCGAGCCATTCGGCTCGTTCAGTCAGCTCAATGAAGGTCCTGGATGGTGCTGTGGAGATCAATCCTCTTAACGGTTGCGAAAAATTGTTGAGGATCAGGGACAATGCATGCCTTTCCGAGATAGCATCTCTCATCTTATTACAGGCTGACCTCCATCTGTGAATGAAGTCCCGTGCTTTTTCATTCTCGTTCTGCCTTAAGTTGCAAAGATGACTCAGTGTAGGCAGCGCTTCTGTGTTGAACAAGAAGCGCTCAATAAAGAGATTCACAACTTTGTCGAACTCCTTGAGCTCGATGGGGTTGATATGCTCAGCATACCATTTGGCTGCAACTCCTTCCAAGCTACGGGGGAAGCATAGAAACAATGCTCGGTTATCCCTTCTGAACCTCGAGCATTCTGCGAAGAATGTGGCGAGATGAGCTTTTGGGTCGCCAGAACCATCGAACTTGATGAATTTACGAGGGAGATTCTCCAGATCGTCATCCTCTTCTAAGCCGTCATAGAAGTCCTCACTGGTGAAGACTTTCTTGCCCTTGTCGCGGGCTTGCAGATCCTTGACAACTCGGGCCATTTCTTTAAACTGCGCTTGCAAAGGCTCTTCTTTATCTCTGCTTTTTTATCTGCGGCTTTTACTTTGGCCACGCTTCTGAAATGTCGGAGGCACCTCATATTCTTCATCTGTGTTTTCAGTGGAATCTGATTAATCTAAAATCTCTTCTGGTTGGATCTGTTTCTTGGGAGCCTTCTTACCCCTGCAACCATGGAACCTTTCTCTGAATGGATTTCTTTCTGAGCTGGTCCCGGGCTGCTCATTCATCATTTTGTTCATCATTTTTCTGAACATGGCATACATTTGAGGGTCTATGCCATCGTCTTCTTGCTGCTGCTCTCGACTCTTCTCAGATCGAGGGGAACCCATCTCTTCTTCCGAGGCTGACGAGTACTGGGATGCCGTGGTTCTTTTGCCTGATCTTGTTTCAACCATCAAATGGATGCTCCTTGCAGGGCAAAGACCTGATTAGATTATGACGAAATTAGCTTTTGGAAGAAATATTTGCTGAAAATATGGTAGACAATTTGGAAAAGATGTCCCATTACTAGGGACTGAGTCGTTGTGGGGATCACGACAATTGTGTTGTCATTCCTTCTGCAAAAGAGATAAACAACGAAAATATGCCTTGTTACCTAGGCGAGGTCGTCAAACCACAATGGAAAGAGAGACAGTTTTATAGAAATGAGAAAAACATAACTTTATTGATCTTGACAAAGAGGGGGGACAAACAATTTGCCACCATTCATGATAGTCGGCAGACACTCTAGGACCAGGAAAGATTTTAAGAGAAACAAAAGAATCCCAGCTGTAGCGGGCAGAATGATATGCCCCGGACCATTGTGCGGAAGTGAGATCAAACTCTGCCATAACTCCTGATAACAGTCGGGCTTCGACATACTGCTGCCTCTGGGAGAACTGTCGAACACATCTCTCTGGTTGGTAGTAAGTGCAGAAGAATGGTCCTAGCAACTTGAACCGCTTGCCGTAAGCGTAGGTATATCTGGGAGGAGACAGCTGCCGATCAAAATAGTCCCAGACTACGTCATCCTCTTGAATGTTGTTGATCATAGACCGGTACTGCGCCACTGGAAGGAGTTCTTGTCCATTGTATCTAAAAGAGCTTGCTCGGGCTGGAACGTGTTTGAAAAACCAGGACTGAAGTGCGTAGATGCATCCTTCAACCAAAATGGATTCTCCAAGTGAGAATCGGGTCAAACCACGATATAAGAAGGCGAGCGCTGCCATGGCTATGGAGAGGCGATTGGTTTGCCGACTTTCCCATCTTCTCATAAGCTGGATTATTTTGATGTCCATGTAGTTTTGTCCATCTGGGAAGAGGGATAATCCTACAGTGCACAGAACCATTGCATTCTGAATCCTTTCTTTGGTTGTTCTTGAAAGCGAGCTGACTTCGACGAAGGTCCCGTACTGGCGGTACAACTCAAGTAGGTCAACATATTCATTTCCTTCTAACTGGATCAGGGGCCAAGATCGGCGGCCTGTCATACGAGCCAAGGAGTCTCGGGGGTCCAAACCCTTGACATTGATAAGTAATTGATGCTCTAATGGGTCTCCTGGTTGACCGGCTGGTTCTGGTAACCCCATGATTTCTGAAAATTCATCCATTAAAACGGTCATCTCTCCCCATGGGAACCAGAAGGTACACGTCCGAGGATTCCATCGCTCCGCCATTGCATGGATCAGGTTGCCATTGATGGTCTGTTTTCCGACTGCTCATGCCAGCTCTAATCCGCACTCGCTCAAATGGTCCAGGAACATTCGGGAAAAGTTCTTTAGCCAAGAATAATACCACCGGGGAATGAAAGTTCCGGTGCTAAGGGCTCGATGTTCAGGACGACCTTGTCGCACCTCGAAGGAGATATGACCTTCAGGAAAGATAGGATTGACTTGACTGGATGCCATCGAACTGAAAACAGAGAAAGACTCAGAATGAGACTTAGGAAAATGTGGGAAATTTTTTGAAAAATTTTGCAGGCAGGATAAAAATGCAGCTAGAAATTCGAGATCCAGTAGAAAGGTAGAATGTAAAATCGTCTGGAGTTTTGGAAGAAATGGGATATTTGAAAAAAATCATCCAGGGTTTGAGAAAAAGATCTTGTGGAAAATAAAGATATTTTGAATAAGACCTAATGAGTTAAAAAAAACCTTGGCAAATATAAAGAATGGAGAAAATCATACATACAATCACATCCTGCACAAACATTTATGCACATTCAGCATTCTCTAAAAGGCTGACTCTAGATGCATCAATTTGAAAACAGCTGTAGGACCTTAATCCTAACTCTAGGTTCAGATCATCTTTGTCCAATCCAGTTATGCCGATATACCCGAATCGAAATCCGAGGTACGTGGCATAGAATTTCAACTCCGGTCCTAAGGTAAGGTTTTCCAACATCCTTGAGCGCCTACCGATATACTTCGGACTGTGGCCCGCGGTACGTGGTAGGGGGGTGTTAACCCAAATAGTTGGCCCAGTTGTGAGGCTCTGTTCTGAACTATGGTTCTGGAAGAGAGCCCAGCAACGTGAAGACCGGGTAATGATAGGTAATGGAGATTTTGAAAAAATGATCACATGCAAGAAATAGAGGGCTCTAAATCCTAGTGAGATAGCTTTTGAAAACTTTGAAGAAGCATACATTGTTTGCATTCAGATCCTAAATTGAGGAGGGTTATATTTAGACCTAAGTCTATGTGAGCATGAAAATTTCTCCTCAATATGGTCCTACCAAACCATGCCTAAGCTATATGCAATCATTGTCAGCTAGGTCAGAATCTAGGCTCCTAGGCTCACATGATATCAGAAAGTAAAGAGCTGACATTTTAAGAACAAAGTTTCAATAATTGAACTAAGTCAAGCACACTTTTGATCAGACAAGGACAAGTCCCATCACGGTCGCCAAACCTGTTATCGTCGCAAAATTTTTCCTGTCTTCCCTTCCTTGCGGAAGAGAGAGAGAAGGAAAATGCTTTCGCGCTTCAAACTTGACCGGATTTTTGGAAAATGTTTTGAAATACTCTTCTTCGTTTTGAAAATTGCGGGAAAATCCATGGGATGGGGCTCGACCTGTCGGTACGAGGTTTGACCGTTCCTGCCGGCTTTAACAGGGGTAATCGAACCAAGGACCAAAATTGTGCTTGACTTAGTTAAATCATCAAAATTATGTTCTATCCTAAATGCACAGAGAATTCAGGCATGTGCTATGAGGTTTTGGGGAAATGCAGCTTGGAAAAGCATGATGTATGCTTGGAAAATATTTGGAGTTGAAAAGATTCTCTCAGGAAAAAGCTGAAAGTCAATTTCTCAGGAAACTCTGATGAAAAGATTTGAGATCTTGAGAAAGTTTATAAAAACTTGGGAAAATCATGAATGATTGAAAGTCCTGAGCAAATGGAAGTGATTCTTGAGACAAAGGTGAACATTTGAGAAGGGAAACACTTCTCAGGAAAACTTGGACTTTGAGAATTTTCTTAGGAAAATGATGGAAAATTTATAGGAAAACTCATTGGAGAAGGAAATTCAAAACTTGGGAAATTGAAATCCTTGGAATTTTACCCTTGAAATACTTGGAAATCGATTTTGATCTTGGAGAAAGATTGGAAAACTCTTTTGAAGCTCTTAAGAAAATAACATTTTCCAGGGAAAACTGTGGATAAACGTGACTTGGGAAAACCGATTTTGGAAAATACTCAGAGTTTCTTGAGAAATTGATTTCTTGAGAATGAAGTTTTCTTAAGAAAATCATGGGAAAACCAATGGTTTCATGATGCAAATGATATGAATGAATGAATGCACTTTGAAAGATTTTCTAAGAAATTTATTAAAAAAATGTGTATTAAGTCAAAATAAATCCTTCACCTATTCTGACTGTGGCCATGAATATGTTCAGAGTTTATTTGATTTAATGCACATGATTTTGAAAATATTGGAAATATGATGTGCATTTTAAGATAGCCGAAGAGTGTAGGCTCAATGTGACTAGTAGAAAGATGATGGATCTGGGTCTCGTCCATATTCCAACTAGGGTCACAAATATGGACTCCACCGAGTTCATCAACTCCCTAAGAGTTGGTGCATGTGCCATTCGTGAACATCCATAGTGCTTTTGAAATGACAATGCATGAATCATATAAGCAGGATATTGCATAAATTCAAACTATATGATATGCATCCTAGTCTAAGCAGGAGATTAACTCTCTTATTCCAAAATTTTCATTATTACATCACTAAATAAAGGAAATAAGAGAAATTTGCAGACTTCAGCTCCTTCTTTTGATTGTTCCTGCCAAACTTGAAATAGGGTTAGCTCAAATATGTGGGTTTTTCCAAGATTTTCCAATAATATTATGAAATTATTGGATTTAATTGGATATAAACCCTATTCTCATGCTTCCTTGATATTTGAAATGATGTAAATGCAGGGAATTCAGTGGAAAACAGTTTGAAATTCGGAATTGGTGTCAAAATGACCAAAATACCCCTAAAATTAAAGTTACACCTTTAAAATCAGAGTTTTTTGAAGGAAAACTTGGTAAAATTGAGATTTCGAAATTCAAATTGAATCAAATGATGATGAAATGCAGTAAGGGACATGATGACATACTGCTAAACACATTAAGATTGTAAAAATCAGAATTTGACATATTGCAATTTATCCAAAATAACGAATTTCGCTTGTTTTTCGCTTGGATCTGGGTCCTGCGGGACCCTGTTTTGGTATTATGGATGATCCGAACCTCAAATGGATTCCAAATTGCACCAAATTCGGTATGAAGCATCTACTTACTCTGATAAACAGCCTAGAATGCTAAACATCATGAAATGATATGATTTAAATGCTAAAATTTAAAGAAAGTCCTAAAAAGGTGGATTTCGCCTATGGATCCGAACCAAATACAATGCTTAATATGATAATGTAAGATTCACAGCATGAAAACTTCTGATATTTTTCATACTGTTAAAGTACCTGAAATGGAACATTTTTGGTTTTTACAGCCTCGGGATTTGAGCCATGGTGAGTTCAGAAACAGGGATTTAGTTCTGACAGAGGTAAAAATCACACTAATCTGATGTAAAACGCTAAAAAAATATAAAACAGCCATGGAAATTTATGAAATTAATCAGAGCTACTCATGACACCCACATGAACAACTTTCATGTTCATAACTTCGGCATTTGATCAACGGAAACATGGATAAAAATATAACTTTTTGTTCCTAAATTGACCGAACAGACAAATGTAGCAAAACAGAGGACTGAAAAGAAAAATTCGAACCAGGTATTAACACTGTTCTAAAAATCACAGGCTTTCAGATGTAAACAAAGGACAATTCGAACATAACTTTCACTTTTTACAGTTATGGATTTAGAGCCACCCACAAAGAGAAACCATAGCCCTAAGTCGATCCAAGATCTTAGAGGCCCAAATCAGGCTCTGACACGTGTCCCGAACTCTCAGATTTTTGTCAGACATAAAAAAAAAATCAGAAAAATCTGAGAAAATCCTATTACAAACTAGAAATTCTCCCGCGTTCAGAACAGTTTTTGGATCGAAAATCGGATCTCCCATGAGGGATATCTCGATTTTACAAGTCGGCAAATGATTTTCAAAATGCATCCCGGGTAACAAAACCCGACTTGCCATTTTGAATGTTTACCGCAGTAAACAAATTCAAATGCCTCCGAATTTTTGGCACAATTTTAGGTACACCTAAGGGCAAATTCCGTGTTTTTGTTGGGATTTTTATTAAAACATAAATGCATGAAATGACGTGTGGACTGACTGACAAAAACAGAGACCTACTGAAAATGAGCAGAATTGAAATACATGCTAAATTTATCCTAATTAATTCAAGAAATATGCTAAATGAATGAAATAAAATGCAAATTAAACCTAGCTAACTACATGAATGTTAAAATCATCAAGGAAGCCTAATTAAACATTTTTATATATGTCTTTTTATGAGAATAGCTCAATCCATCTCTCGGATGAGCTCTTTCTTCAAACGACTCCCGAATCGATTTATGGAATCAAATCAAAGAGAAAAAGAAGTGCACCTTGCTTCGTTAAGCAGCGTAGAAGCTCTTGAAAGGGGCGGCTACCACGAGCTTTCTTCGTCCTTCGCTCCGGGCTTTGAATGGTTCACCAAAATCGACCTATGCTCGAATTGAATTGGCCACTGCACGAACTTTACTCCACCTTCTCCAATGAGCTAAAGGGGCGTGATTTCCAAAGTTCAAAATCAGACTTTTAGGAAGGCTAGGTCGAATTTCAAGTTCACCAAAAATGGTCTCCTCTATGTTGGGCGTGGAGCCTTGTTTTTATAGATTTTCTAAAAAATTTTGAATTTCAAACAGGCTCAATCTGAGCCCTCCATGTGGCTCCATCTCAGGGGTGCTATTTTGATTTTTGAGAAAATAAAAAATAAGATTTTTGTGGGTGAGACACCTCAGCAGGATTTGAAAATTTTCAAAATTTTATTTTGCTTGATTGTCTCTGCAAGAAACTCCCAGATGGCGCCACCTCAGAGGGTGCTCTCTTGGAATTAGAATTTCAAACTCACCTTTTGTAGGGAGTCCTCAGGTGGTTCCACCTCATGGTGGGCTACTCTTATAAAAAAATAAAATAAAAATAAAAAATGGAGCCAAGTGGAGTCCTGGAATGGCGCCACCTCAAAAGGTGTTCTGAGGTGTAAGGTTGGAACAGTAGGGGCATGCCATGTGGCGCCACCTCTTGGGGAGTTCAAATGTTTGAAATTTTGCTTTTTCTGCAGGAAAGAAGATCTGGACATGTGACAGACAAGTGTCAACTGTCTGGAGAGGCTTTCTCAAATGGCGCCACCTCAGAGGAGATTTTGAATTTCAAATGGAGGTTGGCCCTAAAGGAATGGAGGATGGACATGTGGCGCCACCTCAGGGTGGCTCCTACAATGCCATGTGGCAAGAGGGAGGAAAAGGACATGTGGCGCCCTCATAGGCCATCTAAAAAAAATCAGAGCTCAGGATTTGTGCCACCTAGGCTTTGTTTGAATTTTGAATGGTTTGCTTTTTCTGAAGAAAGCCAGGAGTGACATGTGTCTCCTACTTTTCTGAGAAAAGTAGGGAGAAGACATGTGTCCTCTACTTTTTCTGAAGGAGTTAGAAGGAGACATGTGTCACCTGCTTTTTCTGAAAGAAGCAGAGAATGACACGTGGCAGAGGGGAGAGAAGGAGGGCCAAGCCATGTGGCGCCACCTCTGACAACATGGAAAAGTTGAAGTTCAGGATCTGCGCCACCTATGAGGAGATTTGAATGTTTAAATTCTAGTTTTTCTGGAGAAAGCAGGAAATGACACATGGCATTTGCTTTTTCTGAGGAAATGAGAGCTTGACATGTGTCCTCTGCAGGAGACACACTCCAAATGGCGCCACCTCAGAGGAGACAAGCCTACCTTTTCTAGAGGAAGCTAGGAGTGACACGTGTCTCCTAGTTTTCTGAGAAAAGTAGGGAGGGACATGTGTCAGGCTACTTTTCTAAAAAGGGGGGAGAGGTTGATGATCATGCATATAATTCAGGGTTTATTAACATTTAAATATGCATGATTGTATGAAATAATGTTTTAAAAACCCAACTTTATGTTAGTTTTCGAGTAAATGTGCTAAAATGATTTAAAAATAGAAAATGCATGAAAAATAGTTTTATTTTACATTTTTATACATATTTTAGTTTTTCTATAATCATAGTAGTTTAGTTTTAGTTTTTTTTAAATAAAATAAAAAAAATAATAGAGAAAAATATTTTTTCATTTTAAGTGTTTGTTTTTTTTAACAAAAGAGAAAAAAATTTAGAATAGTTTTTTTAGTTCTTCATAAATAAGTTTTGTTTTTAAATCTTTGAAAATTTTATATAGTTTTTGATTTTTTTTGAAAATTGCAAAAATAAACACAAACCGGTTCACCCGGTTTGCTTTTAAAAAAAAGATAAATAAACAAACCGGCTTGAACCGGTTTGCATTTGTTTCAAACCGGTTCCAGCCGGTTCGTTATTTTTAAACCCCCAAAATCGTAAAAATCGGGGCCTCCTCCATTTTACGCCTGAAACCTCTCCTCTTTCTCCTCTTTCCCCTCTTTCACTCTCGTTCCCTCTTTTCTCACCCTCCTCCACCAACACCGGGCCATTCCTTACCTACCTTCCCTTTCTCCCTCTTTCTTTGTCAAATCCGGCAACCGGCGGTGGTGGAGCTTCCTTCCGGCGACGGCAGCAGTGGTGGAGGTCGCCAGCTTCTTCCCTCAGATTCATTCACGGTGAGTGCTGAGTTCTTCTTTCCTTCTTCTTCTCCTACTTCTTCTCTTTCTTCTTCCTCTTCTTCTTCTTCCTCCGATCTTCTTTTCTTCTTCTTCTTCTTCTTCTTCTTCCGATCTAATTTTTCTTCTTCTACTACTTCTTCTTCTTCAGCTTCGTTAATTGTTTTAATTGATTCTCCAGCTGTGTTGATTGTGAAAAACAGAATAAAAAAATTTAAAACAGAAAAAAAAAAATCAATAGTTGTGTTTCAGAATTTTTTTCTCTGTTCCTTGTCTGATTTGTATTTTGTGAAGTAGTTAGTTAGATCTGTATTTTAGTTTTATAAGTAGCTCATTAGTAGTTATTAAATCCTGTTTTTCATTCATCGCATAGAGTAAAGTTCTGTTTCAGTTTTTTTTTCTTGTCTTTTAAGTAATTTTTTCTGTTTTGATAATTTTTTACTCTGAAATTCTTGTTTTGATCATTGTAATCTCCTATTAGCCTTTGAATTTTCGATTATTCATACTTTGATTTCCTGTTTACTGTCATCTTCTATTTTTCTGTTTTTTATTGTCATAAATTTCCTGTTTTTTTTTACTTCCAGCATATTCATTGAATTTCTGTTAGTTCATGTTATTTTTTTTTCTTCATTCTTATGTTTTTCTTGCTTTAACATTACGGTTTACAGTTGCTTTTATTTTACAAATTAAATTTCTGTTTTTCATCTTCAGTGAAGTCTTGTTCTAATTTTTTTATTTCATGTTTTGTTTGCATTTGTTTTCCTGTTTTCTTTGAATATTTGAGTACTGTTTTGTTTTTTTTTTTAAATTACAGATTTCCTATTTTGTTGAATCGTTTCTACTTCCTGTTGGTTTAATTCCTTTTCTTTTCTTATTGTCATTTCTTTCATTAAAATTCTGTGTAGTATTTTGTATTTTCTTACTACATATGTGTGTTTCAAGTCTTGCTTTTCAGATTATAAGTATTCTTGTTTCATATTAATTCTTGTTCTTTATTCATCGTTTCTTGATTTTCATTGTTTTCAATTCTTTAGTTGTGTGTTTTCATTAGTTCATTTTCATATGTTTTGATAATTAGATTAGTAGTTAACTGAATTCTCTGTTTTGCTTTAACATGCTTTTGTAAGTAGCATTTAACTAGTTTAGTATAATTTTACTTCTATCTGTGGTACTGCTCGTGTTATTTTGACTTGTGCAGGATAGCACAGGACTGGAGCGGAAGCGATTACGTGACACGAAGTACGAACAATAAAGCTTCATTTTGATTTTATTTTTAGAATTAGGAATTTTAATTGGGTTTGTAAATATTGCACTTTACGCCCTCTGCGAAGGGTATTCATTTATTGTAATAGTTAGTTGTTTTTACTTTTCTGAACATTTTACATTTCAAATAATTCGGCAATAAAGAGTAGTTTAGATTTGTGTACGTGAATACGATATATTCCCGTTCCCTGAGTTCGACCCGGTCTCATCCACTAGTGAGAACCGGTTTTTATTATTTGATGTCTGGTTTTCACATGCTTTTCATATAAAAATCTTTTCAAAATTACAACGATTTAAAAGAAGACATCAAATTTTTGGCGCCGTTGCCGGGGAACGGTGTAATATTAAGTATTCGCTTTATTGCCTAGTGTTTGTGTTGCATTTAGGGTTAGAACCACGTATGTGCATATCTTAGAGACAAGCTTACTTTTCTGCACAGCCCACCTATTAGGATTCCTTTATAGGTGACTGTGTACGATTGGTACCGTACACATAGATTTTATATTTCTTATGCATAATCTCTGTTATGTGTACCTGCGTGGTGTTTGTTTAGTTTTTGTTGTTTTTAGTTCACTCGCTTTGTGGTTTGCGTGGTTTGGCCGCTTAGTGCGTTAGTTAGGTAGAAAACCCAAAGTTAGGATGTGTGCTACACCGGTCTACTCTAAGGTGTACGCAATGGCTGACGATCATCAATTGATCCGTCCTTTGAGGGAGTACTTCATGCCAAATACGTATACTCCCACCTCCTGCATCACGAGACCTGATGTAGGAGCGAGCCATTTTGAGATTAAGGCCAGTGTGATTCAAATGTTACCTTCGTTTTATGGCCTTAGCAATGAGGACCCATATCGTCATCTCGACGAATTCCTTGAGATTTGCTCTACTGTGCGAATCAATAACTTTGGAGATGATGCTATGCGGTTGACTTTGTTTCCGTTCTCCCTCAAAGATAAAGCCAAGTACTGGTTAAAATCTCTTGAGACAGTTCGTATTACTACTTGGGAAGGAATGCAAAAAGAATTTTTAAAAAAATATTTCTCAATTAGTAAAACAAATCAGTTTCGTAAAGCTATAACCAGTTTCTCTCAAATTGAGGGAGAACAGTTTCACGAGTCTTGGGAGAGATTGAAAGATCTTCTCCGCAACTGTCCCCATCACCAGGTGCCTCGTTGGCAGTTGGTGCAGTATTTTTATGACGGGCTTACTGAAAAGCATCGTCAAATGGTTGATTCGTCTTGTGGGGGCACTTTTATGCTCAAAAGTGAGGACGAGGCGTGGTCTCTATTCGAGACCTTGAGTGAAAACACGATGCATTATAATTTGTCTTCACGGCTCGATAGGACTACATCTCTGCCTAGTGGTCCTAGGAAGGTTGGGATTTCCGAAGTTGGGTCCGAATTAGAATTGCGTACCAAGGTTGACCAATTGACTAGGAAGTTAGATCAATTCCTAGCCAATTCTTCGAGAAATCCAATAGAAAAAGAGTGTGCGAGATATGTGCTAGCCCTGCACACTGTGTTGCGGATTGTCCGGCAGCACCTTTATATCCTGAATTCGTTCAGGAGCAGGTGAATGCTGCCCAAGGTTTCGCTAAACCCATGCCCGATTCATTTACATCCTCATATAACTCAGGTTGGCGAAACCAGTTTATTTTCCCATCCCATCAGCCCTCCCAGACACAGTATAGACCCAGTAACCCTTCACAAGGTTACTCGCATTCCATTTTTCCACAGGTTCATCCCCCAGCCCAACATGCTTATACTCAACCCCATCCTCATGAGCCTTCATTTAGTCAATCCTTCCAAGATAGGATATTACAAGTTTTGAGTTCCCATACGCAGTCAATAGCCAAGCTAGAGACTCAAATGGGACAGTTGGTTGAGACTTTTACTAGGCAAAGCCAGGGGAACCTTCATAGTCAGTCTGTTGTCACATCCAAGGGAGAGGATTCCATGTTATTTGACTTGCAACCTACTTCACCTCATGAGCCAGTCAAATCTGTTACATCCCTACAGTATGGGAAGGCGTGTCACTCCACTCAGGAATCGACTCATGAACCTCATAGCATTTCTACTGACGAGTCGATCTCCATGATACCTCAACAGAAGGGGCCTTACTCACAGCATACATTTTCATCATATAAAGCCCCATTTTCTCAGCCTTTAGGATCACCAATTTTTAGTAAGCAAGAGGTACAGATGCAGAAGGTGCTTGATCAAGTCAAGCCTGATCATATTCACCACTTGTCTGAAGTTGCATTCATTGGTACTCGGTCGGTCCTAGACTCTCGATTCTTGACCAGTCTCTCAGATGAGACTAATCTCCGTTCTTCATGTCAAGAGAGTTTTGATACTACAGTTAGAGGTAGACGGGATGGAAACACAGTGCGTAGTGTCACAGATGACACTCTTTTCTTCATAGAGCCTGGTTGAGTCTGACTTCATGTCCATTGATCTCATGGACGATGAAGGATTTTTTTCCAGGGTTCCGTCTGGCTGGGGACGTGAAACTTAGCGCTTTATGGGAGGCAACCCATATCTTGTAGATTTGTTTAGAATTTATAGATTTTATTTTGTTTTTACTTTTTCATGAGTTTTTCATGTTCTTTTTGTTTCTTTCATGAGTTTTGTGTTTTGTCATGTATACATTGCATTTATTACATTCATAGAACGTGTATTTTTTTCATGTTAGGTCATTCTACTCTTTTCCCTCAATTATTTTCTCTCATGTGCATTCACATAGTTTCATATAAGCATGGGGGAGTGCCACTGGGACAGTGTCATTCAAGCATGGGGGAGGGTGTAGAATGCACACCTTGATATTTCTATTTACGTTCTTGCACATGTTTACACATCTCTCATGAAAAGTAGATTTTTAAAGAAATAGTTTGAACTTATATGAATGTTATTTCAAATCTGATGTTTTTAGAGGATTTTTAAGCCCCACGAAAATTTTTTCTGACATAGATATAAAAATTATGGTTGTTTATGTGGATTTCGAGGAAATGATGATAGATACATGTTAGAGTTTATTTTGAATCATAAATATGAATATGCACAATGCTATTTTTGAAAAACTAAGCAAATGAACAAAAGTGTAAACAAATGAGCTCAAAAGAAAAAAATATAGCATGTGTTAGGTTGTTTGGATAATTCCACAATCCTTAGTAGATGGAACTTAGATGTAAGTTGAAACTTTTAATTCCATTTTCGAAAAGGAGAGTGGAAAACTTTGTGATCCTAAGTAACTGAGAACAGATACAAGTTGAAATGTTTGACTCTCATGTTATAAGGGTGAATGAAGGAAGTCACTTTTATGTCTTAGTTGATATCTTTTGGTATGTATTGAAAAAGTATAGAAGATATTGACATTGCACAAGGCATAAAAGCAGACCACACACAAGCTATATGAGAAAAATAAGTGCGCATAAAGAAAAAGCGTGAAAAGAAAAAAAAAGAAGAAAGGAAAGAGCTTAAAAAGAAAGAAAAGTTCAATGCTTAGAAGTGTGATTGAGAAAACCTGTGCAGAAAACATATGAGTGAGGATAAGTAAATAATAATATGTTTTTATTGGATTTTCTAAGAATAAAACATAAATAATTGTGGTATTTAGAAAAGTGAAAGAAATTCTTTTTCTGTGGTGGTATAAAAAAGATTCTAATTATATTGTGATTTTGAAATAACAGGAAATATTTGTGAAAATAAAGTCTTTGATTATCTACTGATTGTAAGGATGTGTAATATTATGCATACATGACAGAGATGTTTGTGGGTAGCATCACTGTAAACCCTCATGAGACCTTACTCGTCCACTGGGGTAACCTAGGGGTTGAAAGGGCTTGTTGCATGAGCTAAATGCAACCGTGATTCCTACGAAAGTGAGTTAGGTGATAATTTGATTTCTTGCATTTTTCTAGTTTGCTCGAGGACTAGCAAAACATAAGCATGGGGGTATTTGATCATGCATATAATTCAGGGTTTATTAACATTTAAATATGCATGATTGTATGAAATAATGTTTTAAAAACCCAACTTTATGTTAGTTTTCGAGTAAATGTGCTAAAATGATTTAAAAATAGAAAATGCATGAAAAATAGTTTTATTTTACATTTTTATACATATTTTAGTTTTTCTATAATCATAGTAGTTTAGTTTTAGTTTTTTTTAAATAAAATAAAAAAAAATAATAGAGAAAAATATTTTTTCATTTTAAGTGTTTGTTTTTTTTAACAAAAGAGAAAAAAATTTAGAATAGTTTTTTTAGTTCTTTATAAATAAGTTTTGTTTTTAAATCTTTGAAAATTTTATATAGTTTTTGATTTTTTTTGAAAATTGCAAAAATAAACACAAACCGGTTCACCCGGTTTGCTTTTAAAAAAAAGATAAATAAACAAACCGGCTTGAACCGGTTTGCATTTGTTTCAAACCGGTTCTAGCCGGTTTGTTATTTTTAAAACCCCCAAAATCGTAAAAATCGAGGCCTCCTCCATTTTACGCCTGAAACCTCTCCTCTTTCTCCTCTTTCCCCTCTTTCACTCTCGTTCCATCTTTCCTCACCCTCCTCCACCAACACCGGGCCATTCCTTACCTACCTTCCCTTTCTCCCTCTTTCTCTGTCAAATCCGGCAACCGGCGGTGGTGGAGCTTCCTTCCGGCGACGGCAGCAGTGGTGGAGGTCGCCAGCTTCTTCCCTCAGATTCATTCACGGTGAGTGCTGAGTTCTTCTTTCCTTCTTCTTCTCCTACTTCTTCTCTTTCTTCTTCCTCTTCTTCTTCTTCCTCCGATCTTCTTTTCTTCTTCTTCTTCTTCTTCTTCTTCTTCTTCCGATCTAATTTTTCTTCTTCTACTACTTCTTCTTCTTCAGCTTCGTTAATTGTTTTAATTGATTCTCCAGCTGTGTTGATTGTGAAAAACAGAATAAAAAAATTTAAAACAGAAAAAAAAAAATCAATATTTGTGTTTCAGAATTTTTTTCTCTGTTCCTTGTCTGATTTGTATTTTGTGAAGTAGTTAGTTAGATCTGTATTTTAGTTTTATAAGTAGCTCATTAGTAGTTATTAAATCCTGTTTTTCATTCATCGCATAGAGTAAAGTTCTGTTTCAGTTTTTTTTTCTTGTCTTTTAAGTAATTTTTTCTGTTTTGATAATTTTTTACTCTGAAATTCTTGTTTTGATCATTGTAATCTCCTATTAGCCTTTGAATTTTCGGTTATTCATACTTTGATTTCCTGTTTACTGTCATCTTCTATTTTTCTATTTTTTATTGTCATAAATTTCCTGTTTTTTTTTACTTCCAGCATATTCATTGAATTTCTGTTAGTTCATGTTATTTTTTCTTCTTCATTCTTATGTTTTTCTTGCTTTAACATTACGGTTTACAGTTGCTTTTATTTTACAAATTAAATTTCTGTTTTTCATCTTCAGTGAAGTCTTGTTCTAATTTTTTTATTTCATGTTTTGTTTGCATTTGTTTTCCTGTTTTCTTTGAATATTTGAGTACTGTTTTGTTTTTTTTTTTAAATTACAGATTTCCTATTTTGTTGAATCGTTTCTACTTCCTGTTGGTTTAATTCCTTTTCTTTTCTTATTGTCATTTCTTTCATTAAAATTCTGTGTAGTATTTTGTATTTTCTTACTGCATATGTGTGTTTCAAGTCTTGCTTTTCAGATTATAAGTATTCTTGTTTCATATTAATTCTTGTTCTTTATTCATCGTTTCTTGATTTTCATTGTTTTCAATTCTTTAGTTGTGTGTTTTCATTAGTTCATTTTCATATGTTTTGATAATTAGATTAGTAGTTAACTGAATTCTCTGTTTTGCTTTAACATGCTTTTGTAAGTAGCATTTAACTAGTTTAGTATAATTTTACTTCTATCTGTGGTACTGCTCGTGTTATTTTGACTTGTGCAGGATAGCACAGGACTGGAGCGGAAGCGATTACGTGACACGAAGTACGAAGAATAAAGCGTCATTTTGATTTTATTTTTAGAATTAGGAATTTTAATTGGGTTTGTAAATATTGCACTTTACACCCTCTGCGAAGGGTATTCATTTGTTGTAATAGTTAGTTGTTTTTACTTTTCTGAACATTTTACATTTCAAATAATTCGGCAATAAAGAGTAGTTTAGATTTGTGTACGTGAATACGATATATTCCCATTCCCTGAGTTCGACCCGGTCTCATCCACTAGTGAGAACCGGTTTTTATTATTTGATGTCTAGTTTTCACATGCTTTTCATATAAAAATCTTTTCAAAATTACAACGATTTAAAAGAAGACATCAGTTGACACGTGTCCCCTGCAGGAGACACACTTCAAGTGGCGCCACCTCAGAGGAGACAAGCTCCACTTTTTCTAGACAGGACAACCTATGACACTTGGCATCTCCTGGTAATCTTGGAATGACACATGGCACCTGATAGGATACTAACACATGGCAGATAAATGGGATGACATGTGGTGGCTTCTGAAGGTAGCCCCACACTGACACATGGCAGAAGAGGGAAGGTGACATGTGGTGCCAACTCTGGGTGAACCCTATGCTGACACATGGCAGGTAAATGGGAGGAGAGAGAAAGGACAAGTGGCACCAATCCAGGGGACAAGGCTCCTATATTTTTGGGTTTTTCAAAATTCAAATTTTCAAAAGGAAAGCCTGTGTGACACCACCTCAGTGTGGGTCCCACATTGCTTCTTTATTGAAATAAAGACAAGACAATAAGCCTCTTTTTGGAATTTTCATAAAATCTGGACTAATTGGTAAAACAGGAAATTTTGGAAAGAGTTGGCCCCTATAGGGCGATTTTGTAAAAGGAAGATATTTGAAATTGTTTTACAAAAAGGCAAAAATCTGGGTTGAATTGTATTGAAAATTATTCAGATTGTTTTCTTGAGGAAATATTTTGAAATTCAGAGCCCTGGGGTAAAATGAGAAGAATTGATAACTTTGAAGACCCAGGGTTTTGAAATCAATTTTGAAAAGAGTTAAAATTATAATCTGGATTGAAAATTTTGAAATCAAGAGTTCTGGACCTCGAAATGACATGCTGTGCAGTGCAGTGATATGAAATGCTCATGCAATGATATGCAATGTCATGTCTTATGCAATGCAATCCTGAACCAAGACTTGGAGATGCCTGTCTCCTGTCAGGAATAAAATTTTGAACATCTCAGCTAAAAATAGAAAATTTTTTGATAGTTCCAGATGAAATTTGGACTTTTGCAAGGTCCGGGCTCAGAAAATGACCATTTTGCCCTCCGGCGATTTCAAAGGCTGGATGATGGTGTTTGGTGGAAATGTCCGGGATGTGAGTGAAAATTTGGGGTGTTTACAGATGCCCCTCTTTGCTACTAAGCCGACTTGTGGCCGAGCTTAGTGGCAAAGAAAAACACACCAAATTTGGGCTATAAAAAAAATGCCCCAGTTAGAAGGATCTGACTGGGTATGAAGAAATTAGCCCGAGGAAGATGGTAGATATGAAGCGAAGAATGAAGAGAAAAGACTCACTCTGTGAGAGTGAAATTCAGGTTTATGCCCTTAACCTGTATGGGACAGAAATACCTCGCATGGAACGAAGCTCAGGTTTTGACCCTTGACCTGATTGAGGAATGGAATATCTCATTGAAATGAGACTCAGGTTTGTACCCTTAACCTGATCGGGCGGACAATGGAATACCTCTTTGATTGAGGCTCAGGTTTGTACCCTTATCCTGATCGGGTGGAAAATGAATGGAATCCTCGAAGGAAGAGACCATGATGGAACCTTTGGATTTTGCACAATAAATCCATTAGGGTTTTTGCAAAAGGAAGGAAAATGGGGTCCCTGAAGCTTGAAAAGGGATTGATTTTGGGCGTCTCATTGCTGAGACTAAAATCAGCTTTTGAAATTGCCTTTCGCGAGAAAATGATTGGTGGTTCGACCTTAAACCGAAATGGGACTGTCTATGGTGGGACAGTGGGGACACAGGGAAGTGTGCAATCTGAGAGTTCATGCTCTCAAAGAAGGGAAGGAATCAAGTCCTTAAGAGGGATTTAAAATTGGTGTCAGGATGCATCGAAAATGGACATCAAGCTCTCACTTTATGTCAGGGTAGTTAGAAAATATTGTCAAAATGTTGGAAATTTTGCTGTTGATTCAAAATTTTTGAAAATGTCGCACATGGTTGCAAAGATATTCTTTCTTTTCTACCCAAAGCATTACCTCCAAACATGGTTCACTTTGTAGAAACGAGATTGGAAATCCAAATTGCTTGTGATTGACCTTCTTCAAGGAAGCTATCAATTTCCTTGATATGAGCAGGAAAGAGAATTGGATATTATGAAAGCAATTGAGGAAAGGATATTGATAATAGAATTTCACAAAATTAAAGAGGATTCTTGATAGATCTGGCAGTTTGATATCCTGAGAGCTTCTCTCTTGATAATCTTTCTGCACTCTTTTGGCTCTTTGGTGTTTTGGCTGTATTCTCCTTCATTTTGGAGATGTTCCGACTTTTTCTCTCTTTCTTTTTTTTTTTCCTCTCTTTCTCTCTTTTGGAAGGGTACGTCACAAACTCCTTCATCTTGGAGATGTTTCGATCCTTCTTGGGCGATGTTGGCTCATGGGTTAAAGATCTTTGGATGATACCTGAAATTAAATATCTTTTAGGGATTGTCAAGAGGTTCATCGCATCTGCCTTCATCTTGTCAGTGCTTTGGACCTTCCCTGGAAGGATCTGTCACAAACTCCGTCATCTTGGAGATGTTTCGAATCTTCTTTGGCCCCGGGGGTCTACTCGCCTAATTCGCCTTCAGCTTGACGACAGGTGAGAGATCCCTTTGCGGATATTTAATTACAGCTTAGGTGATTTTGAGGAGACAGGGCTTGGGTGAATTCTCTCTTTTCCTTCACTCAGGATATTTTCACTGCCTCGACTTTACAAGAATAGCCTTTAAAGATGCGCCATTGACTGCGATCAATATCGATCATCTACGGCTTTTCAATAACATTGAATCTTCTTTTCTGGCCATATTGAGGATTTATCCTTCATCCTTTTGGTTGGCCAATAGAAAGAATTTGAGTTTTGAATCTCTTTTCGCAAAAGCTTCACTCTTTTGGAAGTGATGCTGAAGGTAAATTGAGATAGAGATTAGTGCAATAAAGATTCTGAAATCAACAAATAATTTGATTGACAACTTGACAAATTTTCTTGAAATCCCTAGTGAAAGTGAGTATTTAAAATCTGGCTCAACACATCCGTGACGAAAATTCTCCTCTCTTTTTCCCCAAAAAGAGAGACTCAGGCTTAGCCCTTACCTGAATGGGAATTGGGAAATACTCCTCTCTTCCCTGAAGAGGAGGTGTTTGCAAAACGAACTTTCGAAGAGAAATTGAGCTTTCGTCAAAGCTCCCTAATATTAGGCTTCTCTTATGGAAAGGGGCCGATAATAGTGAGGTCTGAAAATTGGGTCATGAAAGGAACGAGTCCAACATACTCTCTCTGCAAAGAGGGTCCTTCATGATGAAGATGGCCTAGTATGAAATTTGGGGGTCACAAGGAAACGAGTCTCCGTCGAGTCTCTCCCTTAAAAAGGGTTTCTTGTGTGAAATTGGAAATTGTTTTGCAAACGGTTCACAAAGACGCGAGTCCCTTCAAACTCTCCCTGAAAAGGGGCTAAGTGAACAAATTGGATAGCATGCGAAAAGAACGAGCTCCCTCGAACTCTCCCTAAAAAGGGTCTTTCGCAAGAGGAAATGATTGAAATTGGATATTGAGATTGATTAACCCGAAGGTCGAAATTGGAAATTGGAAAATTGGTTGTTGAGAATTGAATGACCCGAAGGTCGAAATTGGATGACCTGACTGTCGAAATTGAGAATTGATTGACCCGAAGGTCGAAAATTGGAAATTGGTAATTGAAATTGAGAATTGGAAATCGGGTGACCCAGAGGTCGAAATTGGAGAATTGCCCGATTTGAAGATTTAAATTAGAATTTGGAGGTCAAAATGTCAAATTCGAGCAATTGACAGACTTTGATGATTGAAATGATTTGGATTAATCAAAGGAGAATGATGAGTTCGAGTCAAAGCTCGAATAAAATTCAGAGATCACGAGTTGGAACCCGGATCAACAGAAGAAAATGAAGCGCTCGAGTCAATGCTCGAGTAACTAAGGAGATCTCGAGTCGGAACCCGGATCAACAAAAGAAAATGAAGAGCTCGCATTTGAGCTCGAATAAGATAATGAGATCACGAGTCGGAACTCGAATCAACAAAGAAAAATGATTTGAATAAAAAACCCGAGTCGGAACTCGGTTTTCTGAAAAATTGGGATTTTGAAAATGTGCCAGTTTGAGTACTGGATTTTGAAATAATACCAGTCCGAGCATTGGGTTTTGGTTCAGTATTGGTGATGACCTTTCGATTTTAAATCTTTAGGAATTGTGATGGGACTGTTTGCTGAAATCCCAATACTGACCAGACTGTTGTTAATGCAGTTGAATGCAAATGAATATGAATTGATGCATATGAATGCACAAGTGCATGAAATGAGGAATTTGTTTATCCTGCCTGCATATAGAACAAAATTTTAAAATGCCCCAGTGTAACTGGGAAAGAAAGTTGGATCATTATCTGAAGGAAACAGGAAGGATTACAAGAGAAGAACAAATGTTTCAAGTATAAAACTTTTTCAAGTGTCGCGCATTAATAGGATCTGGCAATTCTACCCCATCGGCATTAATGAGCCGATATGAGTTGCGGGGTAATGCTTCTTTGACAACATAGGGACCTTCCCAATTTGGCGACCATTTGCCGCCGGAACGATGCTTGAGATAAGTTGTGGATCGAAGTACTAAATCATTGACTTTGAATCTTCTTTCGATGATAGATTTTGCATATTGCCTGGCTACTCTCTGGCGATAGGATTGAGCATGCTCTGCTGCTTTTAGCCTTCTCTCGTCGAGTAAGTCTAGCTGCACTAGTCGTTGCTGCTGGTATTGATCAAGAGGTAATTGCAGAAGTGAAGCAAATTTCAAAGCGGGCTTCTGAACATGTAGCGGCAATACTACTTCTGTTCCATAGACCAGTTCTGATGGAGTAGCATTCGTTGGAGTTCGAATGGTGGTCCGATAGGCCCATAGTGCATTGTGGATTTTCTCATGCCAGTCACGGCCTGTTTCCACAGTTCGCTCCAAGATACGAATTAAGATCTTGTTGGTGGCTTCTGCCTGACCATTCCCTTGAGGATAATATGGAGCGGAGAAATGATGATAGATCTTGAATTTTGAGCAAAATGTCTTCATCTTTTCATTCTTGAAATGACTGCCATTGTCTGATACAATGTCATGCGGGATGCCGAAACGGCAAAGGATGCTCTTTTGAATAAAAGAGACCACATGTCGGCCTTCTACTGTGCGAAGAGTGATAGCTTCTACCCACTTGGTGAAATATTCTGTTGCGGCAAGGAAGTATTTGTGGCCATTTGAAGTTGAAGGAGTGATGGGACCTACGACATCGAAGGCCCACATGGAGAACGACCATGGAGAAACAACAGACTGTAAATAAGTTGTCGGAGCATGAATAGAAGGTGCATGTATTTGGCATTGCACACACTTCTTCACATAATGATAACAGTCTTGTTGCATAGTCTTCCAATAGTAACCTGCTCTGATGATCTGCTTGACAAGGGTTTGGTAGCCAACGTGGCCACCACAAATGCCTTCGTGTGCTTCTCGCACGACTTCTTTGGCTTCTTCTTCATCTAAACATCTGGAATACTCTGAGCTGAATCCACGACGATAAAGGACATTGGCCAAAATGAAGTATCGAGTAGACATACGCTGGATTGCTCGCTGCTCTTTCTTTGAAAGTTCTGGAGGAAATTTGCCGGTTTCTATGAAAGTTTTGATGTTGTAATACCAAGGCTTCTTCCTTTGCTCAGCTTGGTTTACTTGTTCTGCTGGAAGGAAAGCAGGTTGGTCAAGTCAGCCAATTTCAAAAGAGCGACAAGATTCTCCATTTCTGAATGTCATAATGGAGCCTAAACTGGCTACGCTATCGGCCACTTGATTGAAATCTCTCTTGATGTGGAAGAGCTGGAATTCTTCAAACTTGCTGACAAGAGCTGAAACAATTTTCTGATAGGGGAATAGCTTCTGATCTTTGACCTGCCATTCAGCTGGAACTTGATTGACGACAAGTAAGGAGTCACCGTAGGCATATACTCTCTTGACATTGAAGTCTAGAAGAATCTTTAAACCTTGAATCAGGGCTTCATATTCAGCCATATTGTGGGTACATTGAAAATCTAACTTGAGAGAAAATGGAATCATCTCCTTCTCAGGAGTGATTAATAAGATTCCAATGCCTATTCCAGCCATGTTCTTAGAACCATCAAAAAATAAATTCCAGACTGGAGATTGCTGGATATTGCAAATTTGCTCATCAGGGAAGTCATCTTCAGCTTTCGCTTCTTCTGCCAGAGGAAAATCCGCCAATTGATCTGCGATTGCTTGGCCTTTGATGGATTGTTGCGAGACACATTCTAAGTCATACTGCATCAATAAAACTTGCCATTTTGCGACTCGCCCGCTGAGGAAATGTTGCTCTAAGATATACTTGAGAGGATTGAGTTTAGACAAGATTTTGACTTCTGATGCTAGCAGGTAGTGTCTTAGCTTCTGACACATCCATACCAGAGCTAGGCAGGTCTTCTCTATTTGAGAGTATCTCTTTTCATAATCTATGAAAGTCTTGCTCACGTAATAAATGGCATGCTCTATCCAGCTGCCTTCTTTGTATTACGCCAAGAATCCACCACATGCGACTTGATTAACTGAGATGTATAATAAAAGAGGTTTTCCCAATTCTGGCGGCTTCAGGATTGGAGGATTGAGAAGATACTTCTTGATTCTATCGAACGATTGCTGACATTCTGGCCCCCGTTCGAACTTCACTCCTTTTCTGAGTAAGTAGTTGAAGGGCTCACATCTCATCGCCAAATTGGAAATGAATCGCCGGATTGACTGCATACGTCCTTGAAGGCTACGCAGTTCTTTGAGATTCTTCGGGGGTGGCATATCAATGATAGCCTTTGCTTTGGCTGGGTCAACTTCAATTCCCTTTTTGCTGACCAGAAAACCCAACAGTTTGCCTGATTCGACTCCAAAGACACATTTGTGCGGGTTAAGCCGTAACTTATAAAGGATGAGTCGCTTAAAGACTTGATCAAGAGCTTCAAGGTGATCTTCTTCCTCTTTAGATTTCACGAGAATATCATCAACATACGCATCCATGATTTTGCGCATCTGATCGTGGAAGATGACAACCATTGCCCGTTGATACGTTGCTCCAGCATTCTTGAGCCCAAAAGGCATAACTGTATAGCAAAAAGTGCCCAAAGGCGTAGTAAAGGAAGTTTTCGATTGATCGCGGGCGGCCAACTTAATCTGATTGTAGCCGGAATATCCGTCCATGAAAGAGAACATGGCATGTCCTGTCGTGCTATCGACTAGAAGATCGATGCTTGGAAGTGGATAGTCATCCTTCGGAGTTGCCTTGTTGAGGTCTCTGAAGTCTATGCAGATCCTTACTTTGCCGCTTTTCTTTGGGACAACGACGATATTGGCTAACCAATCCGGGTAGTCAATAGCTCGGATAAATCCTGCTTTGAGCAAATCTTCAAGTCCTTCTTTGACTTGTTGTTCTATTCTGGGATCCATTTTTCTCAGCTTCTGCTTGACTGGCTTAGCATCCGGCTTTAAGACAAGACGGTGTTCGACTAATTTGGGGTCTAAGCCTGGCATGTCTTCATATGTCCATGCGAACACTTCTTTATGCCTTTTGAGAAAATCTGTAAGCCTTTTCTTTTCTTGCGGACTCAGACTAGTTCCGATCTGGAGAATTTTGGGATCTTCCTCTGAACCGATATTAACATCTTCGGTTGGATCTTGTACTAGAGGAGATGGCTCATCTTGCTTCTGAACAGCGGCGAACTCTGGTAATTCCTGAAGAGACTGATCGTATTCTATACAATCATCTGACCGCTTTGCAATCTTATCATTTCCGGTGCTTGCTTTGATTCTGTGAATTGCTGTCGACTTCTGAAAGGCCTTGGGATTGAGAACGAGCTTCTTGATTGTCCGAGAAGTCATTCTGAAATTTTGGAGAAGAAATCTGGTTCAGATAAATCGGCTTATAGTAAGACAAGCAATCATTTGAAGAGAACCATGCATAAAATGGCATTGAATTTATAAAATGATGAGACAGACAGAAAGGGAGTAGATGGCATCCGGATAGACAAAGAAATTTGGAATTTTATTGATTGAATTGATCAATGACATTGGTATAATGAGACATTTATTTGGAAAAGAATAGAAAGAAAATAACAAATGGCCTTCATTGTGCCCCTTTGACAAAAACAGTCTTCTTTGACGAGCTTCCTCTGGCAAATCCTAGTCCTGCTCTGTGGGGACGATGTTTCTGGATCATTGGCTCGATGCGGCCATCTTCGTTCTTGCCGAGTCCCTTAAAGGGTTGATAACCATGTTTCAGGAGCAAATCGAATCCCTTTCTTGACTTCATAAATTGAGGAAACAAGGGATGATCCTTAATGGTGCGGTAGTCGATTCGGCCTCCAACTTTGAAGAATTGAGGACCTTTCCATCGGGTCATGGCTACTGTGTGCAGAGATGGTTCTGATGATGTCGGGAGTATTTCTCGATTTTCTCTGTGACTGATCTCTTCACTTTCCCTGATGCTGGGAATATCTGCATTGAATGAGGGCCGAGGAATCATTGGCTGTGGGAGCCTTTCTTCTGGATCTTCTCCCAGTATTGTGGTTATCATTCCACCTTTTGACCATTTTACACATTGGTGGAGGGTGGAAGGTACTGCATTTGCATTGTGAATCCACGTCCTTCCGAGCAGCAAGTTGTAGGTGGGTGGTACGTTAACCACATGGAAAAGCACTGAATAGTTGATGAACACTTCTAGGAATATCTTCCCTCTTGCCGTTTGACCATGGTTGTCAAATCCATAGATAGTGATGGGATCTGGAATATATTCTTCATCTTTGATCCCTAACGCTTTTGCGGTCATCTCAGGGCAAATATTGAGGCTACTGCCTCCATCGACCAGCACATGCGGTACTGTCATTCCTCTGACCCGAACGACAATGTACAAGGCATTATTATGAAAGGAATGAGACTTTAGAAGGTCCTCATCCGAAAAAGTGATTGGTGCATTGGTCATGGCGGAGTTCACAATCTGTGCCATGTCTTCAAGAGTGGTACTGGGTTTAACCTTGATTTTTCTGAGCAGATCATCCAGTACTTGCTGATGCTTGCTAGAATTCTTGGCCAAGTCAAGGATGGAGACATTGGATAGAGCGGTTAGAGGCTTCTGACTTGACCTTTCTGGCCTAGGTCTAACGATTTGCTTGAAGAAGTCAGGAGTTCCTTTTGATTTGGGGACTGACTTCACAGGTGCTTCAGAAACTTTCATTTTGCCGAACGCTGAAATTAAGTCCATCTTCTTGGAATCTGGAGCTGCCTGTCGTAGCACCGTCACCTGATGCTGAACTTGTAGATCTTGTGCAGAACACGGCTTGATGTGCTCATGCGGCAGAAATGGCTGTGCAGACACTACTGCTGTGGTGTGCGAAGGGAAGGGGTGATTGAGAATGTCCATCTTCTCTTCTTCTTCTCCTTCTACCAATAGATTCTTTTCAATGAGATCTTGCACGATGTTTTTGAGAACAAAGCAATTCTCGGTGTTGTGCCCCACTGTCCTGTGGAACTTGCAGAATTGATCTTTCCATTTCCCCATGGGCACAGGGGGATCGGCCAATCTGGGCAATTTAACCATTTCCTTTGATAGCATGTACTCGAGCACATCCTCGAGTGATTGGTCAAGAGGAGTAAACTTTCTGTCGTAACTCCATCCTTCATGCTTAGCTTTCTCGCGCAGCTTCGGCCCTTGATCCTGCCGAGGAGGCTTGCTGTACTAAGGAGCAGTCTTTGCTTTCTGATCCTTGTTGTTTGATCTGCCTGAGCCATAGCAGTAATCCTTCTTCTGCCCTTTGTATCGAGTTTGGCCTTTGTTGTTGTTGCTGGCAGAATAAGTAAAGTGAGCTTTCTTCTTTTGCTCACCATGGGAGTTGTTCTTGGAAAAGGTGAAGCCTTCATAGACTCCATTTTCCACACTTAGCTCGAGCCATTCGGCTCGTTCAGTCAGCTCAATGAAGGTCCTGGATGGTGCTGTGGAGATCAATCCTCTTAACGGCTGCGAAAAATTGTTGAGGATCAGGGACAATGCATGCCTTTCCGAGATAGCATCTCTCATCTTATTACAGGCTGACCTCCATCTGTGAATGAAGTCCCGTGCTTTTTCATTCTCGTTCTGCCTTAAGTTACAGAGATGACTCAGTGTAGGTAGCGCTTCTGTGTTGAACAAGAAGCGCTCAATAAAGAGATTCACAACTTTGTCTAACTCCTTGAGCTCAATGGGGTTGATATGCTCAGCATACCATTTGGCTGCAACTCCTTCCAAGCTACGGGGGAAGCATAGAAACAATGCTCGGTTATCCCTTCTGAACCTCGAGCATTCTGCGAAGAATGTGGCAAGATGAGCTTTTGGGTCGCCAGAACCATCGAACTTGATGAATTTACGAGGGAGATTCTCCAGATCGTCATCCTCTTCTAAGCCGTCATAGAAGTCCTCACTGGTGAAGACTTTCTTGCCCTTGTCGCGGGCTTGCAGATCCTTGACAACTCGGGCCATTTCTTTAAACTGCGCTTGCAAAGGCTCTTCTTTATCTCTGCTTTTTTATCTGCGGCTTTTACTTTGGCCACGCTTCTGAAATGCCGAAGGCACCTCATATTCTTCATTTGTGTTTTCAGTGGAATCTGATTCATCTAAAATCTCTTCTGGTTGGATCTGTTTCTTGGGAGCCTTCTTACCCCTGCGACCATGAAACCTTTCTCTGAATGGATTTCTTTCTGAGCTGGTCCCGGGCTGCTCATTCATCATTTTGTTCATCATTTTTCTGAACATGGCATACATTTGAGGGTCTATGCCATCGTCTTCTTGCTGCTGCTCTCGACTCTTCTCAGATCGAGGGGAACCCATCTCTTCTTCCGAGGCTGACGAGTACTGGGATGCCGTGGTTCTTTTGCCTGATCTTGTTTCAACCATCAAATGGATGCTCCTTGCAGGGCAAAGACCTGATTAGATTATGACGGAATTAGCTTTTGGAAGAAATATTTGCTGAAAATATGGTAGACAATTTGGAAAAGATGTCCCATTACTAGGGACTGAGTCGTCGTGGGGATCACGACAATTGTGTTGTCATTCCTTCTGCAAAAGAGATAAACAACGAAAATATGCCTTGTTACCTAGGTGAGGTCGTCAAACCACAATGGAAAGAGAGACAGTTTTATAGAAATGAGAAAAACATAACTTTATTGATCTTGACAAAGAGGGGGGACAAACAATTTGCCACCATTCATGATAGTCGGCAGACACTCTAGGACCAGGAAAGATTTTAAGAGAAACAAAAGAATCTCAGCTGTAGCGGGCAGAATGATATGCCTCGGACCATTGTGCGGAAGTGAGATCAAACTCTGCCATAACTCCTGATAACAGTCGGGCTTCGACATACTGCTGCCTCTGGGAGAACTGTCGAACACATCTCTCTGGTTGGTAGTAAGTGCAGAAGAATGGTCCTAGCAACTTGAACCGCTTGCCGTAAGCGTAGGTATATCTGGGAGGAGACAGCTGCCGATCAAAATAGTCCCAGACTACGTCATCCTCTTGAATGTTGTTGATCATAGACCGGTACTGCGCCACTGGAAGGAGTTCTTGTCCATTGTATCTAAAAGAGCTTGCTCGAGCTGGAACGTGTTTGAAAAACCAGGACTGAAGTGCGTAGATGCATCCTTCAACCAAAATGGATTCTCCAAGTGAGAATCGGGTCAAACCACGATATAAGAAGGCGAGCGCTGCCATGGCTATGGAGAGACGATTGGTTTGCCGACTTCCCCATCTTCTCATAAGCTGGATTATTTTGATGTCCATGTAGTTTTGTCCATCTGGGAAGAGGGATAATCCTACAGTGCACAAAACCATTGCATTCTGAATCCTTTCTTTGGTTGTTCTTGAAAGCGAGCTGACTTCCACGAAGGTCCCGTACTGGCGGTACAACTCAAGTAGGTCAACATATTCATTTCCTTCTAACTGGATCAGGGGCCAAGATCGGCGGCCTGTCATACGAGCCAAGGAGTCTCGGGGGTCCAAACCCTTGACATTGATAAGTAATTGATGCTCTAATGGGTCTCCTGGTTGACCGGCTGGTTCTGGTAACCCCATGATTTCTGAAAATTCATCCATTAAAACGGTCATCTCTCCCCATGGGAACCAGAAGGTACACGTCCGAGGATTCCATCGCTCCGCCATTGCATGGATCAGGTTGCCATTGATGGTCTGTTTTCCGACTGCTCATGCCAGCTCTAATCCGCACTCGCTCAAATGGTCCAGGAACATTCGGGAAAAGTTCTTTAGCCAGGAATAATACCACCGGGGAATGAAAGTTCCGGTGCTAAGGGCTCGATGTTCAGGACGACCTTGTCGCACCTCGAAGGAGATGTGACCTTCAGGAAAGATAGGATTGACTTGACTGGATGCCATCGAACTGAAAACAGAGAAAGACTCAGAATGAGACTTAGGAAAATGTGGGAAATTTTTTGAAAAATTTTGCAGGCAGGATAAAAATGCAGCTAGAAATTTGAGATCCAGTAGAAAGGTAGAATGTAAAATCGCCTGGAGTTTTGGAAGAAATGGGATATTTGAAAAAAATCATCCAGGGTTTGAGAAAAAGATCTTGTGGAAAATAAATATATTTTGAATAAGACCTAATGAGTTAAAAAAAACCTTGGCAAATATAAAGAATGGAGAAAATCATACATACAATCACATCCGGCACAAACATTTATGCACATTCAGCATTCTCTAAAAGGCTGACTCTAGATGCATCAATTTGAAAACAGCTGTAGGACCTTAATCCTAACTCTAGGTTCAGATCATCTTTATCCAATCCAGTTATGTCGATATACCCGAATCGAAATCCGAGGTACGTGGCATAGAATTTCAACTCCGGTCCTAAGGTAAGGTTTTCCAACATCCTTGAGCGCCTACCGATATACTTCGGACTGTGGCCTGCGGTACGTGGTAGGGGGGTGTTAACCCAAATAGTTGGCCCAGTTGTGAGGCTCTGTTCCGAACTATGGTTCTGGAAGAGAGCCCAGCAACGTGAAGACCGGGTAATGATAGGTAATGGAGATTTTGAAAAAATGATCACATGCAAGAAATAGAGGGCTCTAAATCCTAGTGAGATAGCTTTTGAAAACTTTGAAGAAGCATACATTGCTTGCATTCAGATCCTAAATTGAGGAGGGTTATATTTAGACCTAAGTCTATGTGAGCATGAAAATTTCTCCTCAATATGGTCCTACCAAACCATGCCTAAGCTATATGCAATCAATGTCAGCTAGGTCAGAATCTAGGCTCCTAGGCTCACATGATATCAGAAAGTAAAGAGCTGACATTTTAAGAACACAGTTTCAATAATTGAACTAAGTCAAGCACACTTTTGATCAGACAAGGACAGGTCCCATCATGGTCGCCAAACCTGTTATCGTCGCAAAATTTTTCCCGTCTTCCCTTCCTTGTGGAAGAGAGAGAGAAGGAAAATGCTTTCGCGCTTCAAACTTGACCGGATTTTTGGAAAATGTTTTGAAATACTCGCCTCCGTTTTGAAAATTGCGGGAAAATCCATGGGATGGGGCTCGACCTGTCGGTACGAGGTTTGACCGTTCCTGCCGCCTTTAATAGGGGTAATCAAACCAAGGACCAAAATTGTGCTTGACTTAGTTAAATCATCAAAATTATGTTCTATCCTAAATGCACAGAGAATTCAGGCATGTGCTATGAGGTTTTGGGGAAATGCAGCTTGGAAAAGCATGATGTATGCTTGGAAAATATTTGGAGTTGAAAAGATTCTCTCAGGAAAAAGCTGAAAGTCAATTTCTCAGGAAACTCTGATGAAAAGATTTGAGATCTTGAGAAAGTTTATAAAAACTTGGGAAAATCATGAATGATTGAAAGTCTTGAGCAAATGGAAGTGATTCTTGAGACAAAGGTGAACATTTGAGAAGGGAAACACTTCTCAGAAAAACTTGGACTTTGAGAATTTTCTTAGGAAAATGATGGAAAATTTATAGGAAAACTCATTGGAGAAGGAAATTCAAAACTTGGGAAATTGAAATCCTTGGAATTTTACCCTTGAAATACTTGGAAATCGATTTTGATCTTGGAGAAAGATTGGAAAACTCTTTTGAAGCTCTTAAGAAAATAACATTTTCCAGGGAAAACTGTGGATAAACGTGACTTGGGAAAACCGATTTTGGAAAATACTCAGAGTTTCTTGAGAAATTGATTTCTTGAGAATGAAGTTTTCTTAAGAAAATCATGGAAAAACCAATGGTTTCATGATGCAAATGATATGAATGAATGAATGCACTTTGAAAGATTTTCTAAGAAATTTATTAAAAAAATGTGTATTAAGTCAAAATAAATCCTTCACATATTCTGACTGTGGCCATGAATATGTTCAGAGTTTATTTGATTTAATGCACATGATTTTGAAAACATTGGAAATATGATGTGCATTTTAAGATAGCCTAAGAGTGTAGGCTCAATGTGACTAGTAGAAAGATGATGGATCTGGGTCTCGTCCATATTCCAACTAGGGTCGTAAATATGGACTCCACCGAGTTCATCAACTCCCTAAGAGTTGGTGCACGTGCCATTCGTGAACATCGATAGTGCTTTTGAAATGACAATGCATGAATCATATAAGCAGGATATTGCATAAATTCAAACTATATGATATGCATCCTAGTCTAAGCAGGAGATTAACTCTCTTATTCCAAAATTTACATTATTACATCACTAAATAAAGAAAATAAGAGAAATTTGCAGACTTCAGCTCCTTCTTTTGATTGTTCCTGCCAAACTTGAAATAGGGTTAGCTCAAATATGTGGGTTTTTCCAAGATTTTCCAATAATATTATGAAATTATTGGATTTAATTGGATATAAACCCTATTCTCATGCTTCCTTGATATTTGAAATGATGTAAATGCAGGGAATTCAGTGGAAAACAGTTTGAAATTCGGAATTGGGGTCAAAATGACCAAAATACCCCTAAAATTAAAGTTACACCTTTAAAATCAGGTTTTTTTGAAGGAAAACTTGGTAAAATTGAGATTTTGAAATTCAAATTGAATCAAATGATGATGAAATGCAGTAAGGGACATGATGACATACTGCTAAACACATTAAGATTGTAAAAATCAGAATTTGACATATTGCAATTTATCCAAAATAATGAATTTCGCTTGTTTTTCGCTTGGATCTGGGTCCTGCGGGACCCTGTTTTGGTATTATGGATGATCCGAACCTCAAATGGATTCCAAATTGCACCAAATTCGGTATGAAGCATCTACTTACTCTGATAAACAGCCTAGAATGCTAAACATCATGAAACGATATGATTTAAATGCTAAAATTTAAAGAAAGTCCTAAAAAGGTGGATTTCGCCTATGGATCCGAACCAAATACAATGCTTAATATGATAATGTAAGATTCACACCATGAAAACTTCTGATATTTTTCATACTGTTAAAGTACCTGAAATGGAACATTTTTAGTTTTTACAGCCTCGGGATTTGAGCCATGGTGAGTTCAGAAACAGGGATTTAGTTCTGACAGAGGTAAAAATCACACTAATCTGATGTAAAACGCTAAAAAAATATAAAACAGCCATGGAAATTTATGAAATTAATCAGAGCTACTCAAGACACTCACATAAACAACTTTCATGTTTATAACTTCGGCATTTGATCAACGGAAACATGGATAAAAATATAACTTTTTGTTCCTAAATTGACAGAACAGACAGATCTAGCAAAACAGAGGACTGAAAAGAAAAATTCGAAGCAGGTATTAACACTATTCTAAAAATCACAGGCTTTCAGATGAAAACAAAGGACACCTCGGACATAACTTTCACTTTTTACAGTTATGGATTTGGAGCCACCCACAAAGAGAAACCATAGCCCTAAGTCGATACAAGATCTTAGAGGGCCAAATCAGGCTCTGACACGTGTCCCGAACGCTCGGATTTTTGTCAGACATAAAAAAAAAATCAGAAAAATCTGAGAAAATCCTATTACAAACTAGAAATTCTCCCGTATTCAGAACAGTTTTTGGATCGAAAATCGGATCTCCCATGAGGGATATCTCGATTTTACAAGTCGGCAAATGATTTTCAAAACGCATCCCGGGTAACAAAACCCGACTTGCCATTTTGAATGTTTACCGCAGTAAACAAATTAAAATGCCTTCGAATTTTTGGCACAATTTTAGGTACACCTAAGGGCAAATTCCGTGATTTTGTTGGGATTTTTAATAAAACATAAATGCATGAAATGACGTGTGGACTGACTGACAAAAACAGAGACCTACTGAAAATGAGCAGAATTGAAATACATGCTAAATTAATCCTAATTAATTCAAGAAATATGCTAAATGAATGAAATAAAATGCAAATTAAACCTAGCTAACTACATGAATGTTAAAATCATCAAGGAAGCCTAATTAAACATTTTTATATATGTCGTTTTATGAGAATAGCTCAATCCATCTCTCGGATGAGCTCTTTCTTCAAACGACTCCCGAATCGATTTATGGAATCAAATCAAAGAGAAAAAGAAGTGCACCTTGCTTCGTTAAGCAGCGTAGAAACTCTTGAAAGGGGCGGCTACCACGAGCTTCCTTCGTCCTTCGCTCCGGGCTTTGAATGGTTCACCAAAATCGACCTATGCTCGAATTGAATTGGCCACTGCACGAACTTTACTCCACCTTCTCCAATGAGCTAAAGGGGCGTGATTTCCAAAGTTCAAAATCAGACTTTTAGGAAGGCTAGGTCGAATCACCAAAAATGGTCTCCTCTATGCTGGGCGTGGAGCCTTGTTTTTATAGATTTTCTAAAAAATTTTGAATTTCAAACAGGCTCAATCTGTGCCCTCCATGTGGCGCCATCTCAGGGGTGCTATTTTGATTTTTGAGAAAATAAAAAATAAGATTTTTGTGGGTGAGACACCTCAGCAAGATTTGAAAATTTTCAAAATTTTATTTTGCTTGATTGTCTCTGCAGGAAACTCCCAGATGGCGCCACCTCAGAGGGTGCTCTCTTGGAATTAGAATTTCAAACTCACCTTTTGTAGGGAGTCCTCAGGTGGCGCCACCTCATGGTGGGCTACTCTTATAAAAAAATAAAATAAAAATAAAAAATGGAGCCAAGTGGAGTCCTGGAATGGCGCCACCTCAAAAGGTGTTCTGAGGTGTAAGGTTGGAACAGTAGGGGCATGCCATGTGGCGCCACCTCTTGGAGAGTTCAAATGTTTGAAATTTTGCTTTTTCTGCAGGAAAGGAGATCTGGACATATGGCAGACAAGTGTCAACTGTCTGGAGAGGCTTTCTCAAATGGCGCCACCTCAGAGGAGAATTTGAATTTCAAATGGAGGTTGGCCCTGAAGGAATGGAAGATGGACATGTGGCGCCACCTCAGGGTGGCTCCTACAATGCCATGTGGCAAGAGGGAGGAAAAGGACATGTGGCGCCCTCATAGGCCATCTAAAAAAAATCAGAGCTCAGGATTTGCGCCACCTAGGCTTTGTTTGAATTTTGAATGGTTTGCTTTTTCTGAAGAAAGCCAGGAGTGACATGTGTCTACTACTTTTCTGAGAAAAGTAGGGAGAAGACATGTGTCCTCTACTTTTTCTGAAGGAGTTAGAAGGAGACATGTGTCACCTGCTTTTTCTGAAAGAAGCAGAGAATGACACGTGGCAGAGGGGAGAGAAGGAGGGCCAAGCCATGTGGCGCCACCTCTGACAACATGGAAAAGTTGAAGTTCAGGATCTGCGCCACCTATGAGGAGATTTGAATGTTAAAATTCTAGTTTTTCTGGAGAAAGCAGGAAATGACACATGGCATTTGCTTTTTCTGAGGAAATAAGAGCTTGACATGTGTCCTCTGTAGGAGACACACTCCAAATGGCGCCACCTCAGAGGAGACAAGACTACCTTTTCTGGAGGAAGCTAGGAGTGACACGTGTCTCCTAGTTTTCTGAGAAAGGTAGGGAGGGACATGTGTCAGGCTACTTTTCTAAAAAGGGGGGAGAGGTTGACACGTGTCTCCTGCAGAAGACACACTTCAAGTGGCGCCACCTCAGAGGAGACAAGCTCCACTTTTTCTAGACAGGACAACCTATGACACTTGGCATCTCCTGGTAATCTTGGAATGACACATGGCACCTGATAGGATACTAACACATGGCAGATAAATGGGATGACATGTGGTGGCTTCTGAAGGTAGCCCCACACTGACACGTGGCAGAAGAGGGAAGGTGACATGTGGCGCCAACTCTGGGTGAATCCTATGCTGACACATGGCAGGTAAATGGGAGGAGAGAGAAAGGACAAGTGGCACCAATCCAGGGGACAAGGCTCCTATATTTTTGGGTTTTTCAAAATTCAAATTTTCAAAAGGAAAGCCTGTGTGACACCACCTCAGTGTGGGTCCCACATTGCTTCTTTATTGAAATAAAGACAAGACAATAAGCCTCTTTTTGGAATTTTCATAAAATCTGGACTAATTGGTAAAACAGGAAATTTTGGAAAAAGTTGGCCCCTATAGGGCGATTTTGTAAAAGGAAGATATTTGAAATTGTTTTACAAAAAGGCAAAAATCTGGGTTGAATTGTATTGAAAATTATCCAGATTGTTTTCTTGAGGAAATATTTTGAAATTCAGAGCCGTAGGGGTAAAATGGGAAGAATTGATAACTTTGAAGACCCAAGGTTTTGAAATCAATTTTGAAAAGAGTTAAAATTATAATCTGGATTGAAAATTTTGAAATCAAGAGTTCTGGACCTCGAAATGACATGCTGTGCAGTGCAGTGATATGAAATGCTCATGCAATGATATGCAATGTCATGTCTTATGCAATGCAATCCTGAACCAAGACTTGGAGATGCCTGTCTTCTGTCAGGAATAAAATTTTGAACATCTCAGCTAAAAATAGAAAAAATTTTGATAGTTCCAGATGAAATTTGGACTTTTGCAAGGTCCGGGCTCAGAAAATGACTATTTTGCCCTCCTGCGATTTCAAAGGCTGGATGATGGTGTTTGGTGGAAATGTCGGGGAGGTGAGTGAAAATTTGGGGTGTTTACAACAGACCATTGTCCAGGCCAGTCTCGAGCCATTCAGCTCTCTCAATTAGTTTGATAAATGATTTGGCAGGCGAAGTAGAAATGAGGTTCCTCAGGGGCTGGAAAAAGTTGTTTAAAATGATTTGTAAGGTGTGCTCCTTTGGGATGGGAACCTTCATTCTGTTACAGGTGCTTCTCCACCTATGGATGAATTCGCTGGCTTTCTCATTTTCGTTCTGTTTCAGATTATACAGATGATTGAGGGTTGGTGAGCCTTCAACATTGAACATGAAGCGCTCAATGAACAGGTTAACAACTTTATCGAACTCTCGTATTTCGTTAGGATTGATGTAGTCTGCATACCACCTGGCCGCTACCCCCTCTAGGTTGCGAGGAAAGCAAATGAACAACGCCCGGTTGTCTTTCCTGAAACGACCGCATTCAGCATAGAAAGTGGCCAAATGAGCCTTAGGGTTGCTTGTTCCATCAAATTTAAGGAACTTGCGAGGGAGATTTTCCAGATTGTCATCCCCGTCTAGGCCATGGTAAAAATCTTCGCCAGAGTAGGTCTGCTTGCCCTTGCTTTTGGCCTGGATATCTTTGATGGCCCAATTCAATTCTTTCATCTGCTCTTGCATTGGATCATTAGCCGGAACGGGCTTGTTTATCGATTCGGGCTCTGCAGGAATTTTTACAAGTTATGGCAGAGGATTCTGGTGATAAACAAACTATTCTTCCTCGTCTAACTCCTCTTCAACTGATTATGTTTCTTCGGAAGTGGTGTCAGGCTATATTTTCTTTCTGATGATTTTGACTGGTCTCTTCACAGCCTTCTTCTTTGGCTTGCTTTTTGGAGCCACTTCCTTCTGACTGGCCTCAGCCTGTTCTGACATCATTCTGGTCATCATTCTTTTAAACAAATTGTACATGGCAGGGTCTATATCATCGGCCTGATTCTGATTCTGCCTCCTGACTGACTTAGGAGAGCTAACTGCCTCGACTTCGCTATCGCTGTGCTGAGGGGCGGTTTCCTTTCCTGCTCTGGTTTGCACCATTTTGACAATGCCAGATGATTTCTGTAGAAGTAGAAGAATGGTTAGAGCCTGGAGGAATTTTTGAAAATGCAACCTTTTAAGAAAAAGACATGAAAGAAGGAATTGATAGACGATTTAGACAAGTTATCCTATCACCAGGGATTAGGTCATCACAGATTTTGCGATAATTGCGTCCCCATTTTGCGGTGACAAAAATGCGCCTTATGACCTAGGTGAGGTCGTCCATTATGATGAGAGATAATTGAAGAAAGAGTATAGGAAAAAGGTCCTATCACCGGGGATGAATTTGACACGAGAATCGTGACTATATACAACAAAATAAAACTTTGGTCATAAAAAGCGTTGTTTATCAGAACAAAAAGTTGTATTTTTATTGATGACAAAATTTAAATACAAAGAGAAGGTAGGCAGACAGTTTGCCACCATTCTCGATATTCCGATGATACATTAGGTCCAGGAAATATAGACAAAGGAATGAAGGAGTCCCAAGTATATTTGGTGACGTGGTATGCCCCAGACCACTGATCCGATCGTAGATCGAACTCTAGCATGCGGCGTTGGGAAGCGGGTGTTGACACGAATCTGCCGCTGCAAGAACTGTCGGAGACACCTCTCTGGCTGATAGTCGACACAAAAGAAAGGGCCGAACAATCTGTATCGCTTGCTACGAGCATAAGTGTAGCGAGAGACTGATTCTTGTCTGTCAAAATAGTCCCAAAGGATCTCTTCTTGGTGCAGTCTCTCGATCAATGTTCGATACTGATCAATAGATTTTGGCTTCTTGCTGTTGAACCTGAAGGAGCTGGCCTTAGATGGAACATGTCGCAAGAACCACGACTGCAAGGCATACGTGCATCCTTCCACCAAGATGGTCTCTCCGAGGGCGAAACGAGCTAAGCCTCTGTAGAGAAAGGCTAGAGCTGCCATGGACACCGAAAGCTGACGGGTCTGCTTGCTTCCCCATCTTCGAAAGAGTTGGGCGACTCTGACATCGATGAAATTCTGACCATCCTGAAAGAACGCTAGTCCCACTGTGCATAGGACCATGGCATGCTGGATTCTTTCTTTCGCTGCTCGAGACAAGGTATCGACTTCTTCATAGGCCCCATACTTGTGATAAAGTCCGAACAGATCGATGAACTGACTTCCGTTGATCTCCGTGAGAGGCCAAGATCTGCTCCCTGTAGCTCTGGCCAACGCTTCTCGAACATCTATCCCCTTGACATTGATCAGGAACTGCTGTTCGACCGGGTCGTCTGGCTGACCAGCTGGCTCTGGCAATCCCATGATGTCACTGAACTCATCCATTAGCAAAGTCATCTCTTCCCATGGAAACCAAAATGTGTAGGTACGCGGATTCCATCGTTCTGCCATAGCTTGAATTAGACTGCCGTTGATAGTTCGCTTGTCAACTGCCGATGCCATCTCCAATCCACAATCATCCAAGTGGCCCGGGAACATATGCGAGAAGGTGGCAAACCAGAAATAATACCACCGAGGGAAGAAGGAACGAGACTGGATAACCCGATGATCTGGGGTTCCATCCCTTATTTGACAGAAGATATGGACCCTGGGAAAGATAGCATCGGGAGATTCAGACGCCATCAGAATGATACTGAGGCAAGAGAAGGAGAGAATTAGATAGACTGCAGGACTTACGGATAGACTTTTGATGAAAGAAGAGGATAGACATAAATCCTGGAAATTTTTGAAAGATCAAGGGACTTAGAAAAAGACTTTCCATGGTTTTTAAGAAAATTTTTGACATACAAAAGAGAAAAGAATGTAGGTAAAGGGAAAATATGCACCTGGGGTTTTTGAAAATAGAAGGAAATTTTGGATAGTACACCCAGGGTTTCGAGGAAGGTCTGATATATACAGGAGAATACAAGAAAATATTACACATAATCATAGCTGCACAAACAAGGATGCGCACACAACACTCCCTAAAGGCTGACTCTAAATGCAATATTTGAAATAGCTTGTAGGACCTTAATCCTAACTCTATGGTTCAGATCATCCGATTCCAATCAAGGTATGCCGATATACTCAAGCCAAAGCTCGAAGTACGTGGCATAGAAATAATTCTCCGGTTCTAAGGTAATGGCTTCCCAACATCCTTGAGCACCTACCGATATACCTCGGACTATGACCCTTAGGTACGTGGTAGGGGGGCGTGAACCCAAATAAGTGGTCCAGTTGTGAGGCTCTCTCCCGAACTATGGTTCAGTGAGACAGCCCAGCAACGTGAAGACCGGGACAATATAGGTAGGGATGTTTTCAAAATATGCTCAATCATGCAAATAAAACCAGAAGTCTCTAATGCATGTCCTAAAGAGATAGAATTTAAATGAAAAGAAGCATCAACTTGCACACATTGTTTGCATTCAATCCCTAAAATTTAGGAGAGTTGTATTTAAGACCTAAGTCTAATGTGAACATGGAATAATCTCCTCAATATGGTCCTACCAAACCATACTTAGATCCTATATGCATGAAAATGTAGTCTAGGCTCCTAAGGTTTGCATGAAAATGTAGTTGACATATGTTAGAATAAATACTTAGATTATATAAAAGCAAAGCAAAGGAATAGATTCAACCGGACGAAGACGTGGTCCCATCACAGTCGCCAAAACTATGATCATCGCAAAAATTTTCCTCTCTTGTGTCTTTCTCTCTCTTCCTTCTCTTTTCCTTTTCTAACCTCTATTTTCCTCCTTTTTGAAGGGAGAAAAATAAAAGAAAGAAAAGAGAAAGAGAAGAGAAAAGAAAAAAAGAAAAAGAGAAGAGGAACTCTTTTGCGGGGTTTCACTTGACCTTATGTAAACACCCCAAATTTTCCTTCTCATTCAGTATTCATCCATTTCATGTGTCATTGCATATCACTGCATGAATTCGGCATGCCATTTCGTTGCATTGCATAGCATTGCATGTCATTACATCTCATTTTCGAGATCCAACACTCCTGTTTTTAAAATATTTAATCCAGATTCGGGTTTTAAAACTTTTCTTTCAAAATCAATTTTAAAACCTAGGTTTTTAATCAACATTATGTCATTTGCCAACCCCCAGGACCTTATATTTTGAAGTATTTTCTTAGAAAACGATCTGGATTCATTTCAAACTCAATTTCAATTGATTTCAATTCTCAGATGAGGCCCATTTAGGTGGTGTCGCTTCTGGATTCCTTCACTTATCAAAAATCTCAAAAAAAAATTACAGTCCTAATTGGATAAGGACTCTTTTTCCAGAGTCCTAGTCAGATCAAAACTCTACTTTTCACTACCTTTTTACCTGTCTTTGAAGAAAACCTTTTAAAATCTTCTGTTTTGGCCAAAATCTCAGAGTCCTAGTTGGATCAGGACTCTTCTTCAAGAGTCCAGTCGGATCAGGACTCTTCTTCAGAGTTTCAATTGGATTGGGACTCTAATCTTTTACAGCTATTTTATCTATTTCAATCAAATCTTTCAAAATCTTTTAAAAAGAGTCAGAAACTCAGAGTTTTAGTCAAAACAGGACTCTGTTCAGAGAGTTCTAGTTGGATCCGGACTCTGATCCTGATTTCAATTTTGAGAAAATCTTTCAAAAATCTTTCCATTTATCAAATTTGTTACACTTTTATCAAAGAATTTCAAAATTTTGAGGTTTTATCTCAGAGTCCTGATCAAATCAGGACTCTACCCCAGAGTCCTGATCGAAGTAGGACTCTATCCAAAATTGATTTTCTCACTTCATTTTCACTAGTTTTCAAAAAGTTTTGCTTAAATTTCATCATTTGCTTATCAGAAAACCAAAATTCTTAGAGTCCTGATCGAATCAGGACTCTTTCTCATAGTCCTAATCAAATCAGAACTCTGAACCAAAACTTTGATTTCATCTTGTTTTTAACTATTTTTCAAAATTCTCTCATTTGTTTTCTCAGAAAATCCAAAAATCTGAGAGTCATAGTTCAATTAGGACTCTGTCCCCAGAGTCTCAGTTGAATCAGAACTCTGTTTTATTCCAATATTTATTATTGTTTTCACTGCTTTCACAAGTTCTTTCATTTGCTTTTCAGAAAAATACCAAAAATCTAGAGTGTCAGTCCGATCAGGACTCTATCCCAGAGTCCTAGTCCAGTCAGGAGTCTGTTTTGAAGTCTGTTTATATTCCATTTTCATTTATTTCCATTTGTTTTCAAAAATTAGGTCATTTCGTAGAGTCCAGTTAATTCAGGACTCTATTTCAGAGTCCTGATCGAGTTAGAAGTCTAACCCTGACTGTGTTTTTTACTTATTTCGTCAATTTTTGATAAAATCTTTCGAAAATTCTTCTATTTGAATTCTAAAATCTAAAATCTCAGAATCCTAAGAGTTCAGGACTCTAATTCGGAGTTCCAGTTCGCTTGAGACCCTATTTTCAAAGATCTTGAATTTCAAATACTGATTTTAACCCCTTTTCAAAGCCATTTTCAGTGTTTATTTCAAATATCTTCAAAACTCGATGTGGGCCCACTCAGTTGGCACCATATCCAGAGGAGTTCTGACTCGGTTAGAACCCTATGCCATTTCAAAAATTCTAATTTTAAGTTTACTTTTGAAAATCTTTTGAAAACTCCTTCAATTTCAAGTTTTAAAATCGTTTTTTGAAAAACTCAAGAAGGGCCCACTCGAGGTGGCGCCATATTCGAGTAAGTCAGGGCTAGACTAGGGTTAGTCAGTGTCTTGGTTAGTGTTAGGGGTTTAGAAGAGTTAATATCATTTTGAAAACCCATTTTGAAGTTTAGTTTTTAAAATTAGTGTTTTTAAAGGTTTTTAAAAAACCAAATGTGGAAGATGCCAAGTGGCATCACATTTGGAGGTTTTATAGGTTTAGTTAGGGGCTAATTAGGGATTAATTAGAGTCCCACCTAGGCTATAATTCTCCAAAAAATCGTTGCCCCCTTTATTGGATTTATTAGATAGAGTTCTAGAAAAATAAAACTCCTTAATTAACCCTAATTAAGGAGGTTTTGAAAACCTATAAATAGGGGACTTCAAGAGGTCAAAAGGAGCTCCTTTTCTCTCAAATTTTCGTGGCTTCTCTCTCCTCTCCAGCACCTCCACCTTCCTCCATTGCAGCTGCAGCCCCAAGGTGAGTTTATTTAATATTATTTTATTATTATTTTATTAGTTTTTATGATTTTTCAATAGATTTCACCATGGAAACTCTTGTGTTGTTGGATTTAACCATGGATTTCATCCAAGAACCCCAAAATCAACCCAAGAAGATGATCTAACTCAGTTTGAGGGTGATTTTAAGGATTCTAATCCATTAGAATCGATGAGAGGTACGTTTTTCATGTTCTTAACCAATGAAACGTGAGATTTACCCATTAAATGGGTTAAATCCATGATTTCAAAGGTGAAAGCAAATTCCAGCCATTGATTCCTGAGTTTTTATTTATTTATCTGTTTATTCATGTTTATTTTACGTTCTATAGCATAAAAATAATTTTTATTTACTGTTTTATGGTTTGTTTTATTGTTTTCATTAGTTAATGCATATTTTCTCAAGTTTCTTAGATTTCTGTGTGTTTTTTAGTTTAGAACAGAAAAAAGTATGCTGTTTCGGATTGAAATATGTGCTGTTAATTTCTGATTTTTTTATATGTGATGATGCATGCATATGATATTGATCTACTGTGCAAAAATCAGAGTTTTTGGACTTCGGGAACCCTGTCAGAAAAATCAGACATCAAATCGGGTTTTTAAAACTTTAAAATCGTTGTTAAAATCAAGAGGGTAACTTGCTGTGATGATATTTTTCTCATCTTATATCCGATTTTAGATCTTTAATATGCCACGGATTTATATTGACTAGATCTTGCTACTGTGAAATTTTCAGAATTTTTTATTGCAGTTTAGTATTTTTCCTCTGTCAAAGATTCTGATTTTCAATTTAAAACTCGTTAGGGTTTACCAAAACCCTAATCAGACTTGTGTTATTCATAAATCCCAAACCACAGATCCGTTAGGTTGTCTATTGTGTTCTTGTTTCATACTGACCATGTTTTGCAGGTATATGTGGAAAACACTGTTTTCTTCCTTAGTTCAAGAGTCTTATCATTTCAATTCAATTCCCAAATTGTAATAGATAGAGTATAATGATAAAATTTACATTTTCTGGTTTAGATAGAATGAATGAGCATTGTAAGTATCATGAATTGCTTGTTTTCATACTTTTTGCCTTTATTTCTCAAAATCTCACAATGGAGAAACACGAATGGCACGTGCACCATTTCATAAGAGGTAATTGATCCTAAGTCGATGATCCACATCAATGGCCATAGTCAGGGTGTGGACAAAACTTAGGATTTTTATCTCTTACGAAATAACACTGGATCCACACTGGATCCGTTTTTTTAAAAATTCATCATATTTCCTTAAATATTTTCTCCTTTTATTAGAATTTAATTTAAAATTGACTCAAAATATATACCAATGGCCATAGTCAGGGTATATTGAGGGTTAATTTCATTTTAAATTCTATAAAAATCACCAAATGTATTTTATTCTTCACCTGAATTTAAATATAGATTATTATATAATACATTCAATGACCATAGTCAAGGATGTATTATATCTTCAATCTTATTTTAATTCATTTCAAAGAATAAGATAGCTTTTCAAAAACCCAATTTCAAGATTCTTTAAATTCATTCATCATATAGGATAGAATTGCATCATATCTTCAAAAATTCTTTTTCAAAAACCCAAGTGATCTTGAATATCCTTCTTCAAACTCTATTTCAATTCACCTATTCTATCTTATTTTCAGAGTCCAATCTGACTTTGAAAATTCAAATTCATTTTATATTCAAAATTCCAATCGAATTCAAAATTCAAATTAACTTTGAAATTCTTGATTCATTTTTTAGATTTCAAATTTAAGCTTCAAATTCGAAGTCCAATTTGACTTTGAAATTCATTTTTTTTTTTAAGTTCAGCTTCTCAAATCAATTTCAAATCCTAAAGTTAGAACCCAATCTCATCTTGGATCCCAGATCTTGGATCCAGTTCCACCCTTAGGATCCAGAACCTAATTCCACATTGGATCTCAGACTTCAGATCCAAATCTATTTTAGGATCCAAAACTCAACTTCCATCTTGGATCTCAGTCCGTTTTAGGATCCGGAATCCATTCTCCACTTTTGGATCTTAGACTTCAGATCCAATTCCCCTCTAGGATCCAAAATCCAAACTTCACTTCGGATCTTAGATTTCAGATCCAATTCCATCTTAGGGTCCAGAATCCAATTCAACTTTGGGTCTCAGACTTCAGATCCAATGTCACTTCTTAAATCTCAGATCTTAAACCCATTATCCAATTCCATTTCTAAATTTCAAATCCAAGTCCATTTCCAGATCTCAATTTAAATCCCTAAATCCACTTTCTATTTTTAAATACCATTTGATTACCTCAGATTCATTCCAAATTTAAAAATCCAAATTCAATTCCATCTCAAATATTCTAAATTCAAATCCAAATTCAAAGTCGATTGGGACTTTGAAACTTCATTCCCTTTCATTTCAAAGCTTTAAGTCATTCATTCTCATTTATTCTTCCAAATCCTAATTTACTTCAAAAACTTAGAACTCCTCTGATCTATCTCAAGTTCTAAGTTAGAATCAATCATTTCTTCACTCCTTTACCAAGTTCATCTCAGAATACTTGGAAATTTCTAAATCAATTTTCAAAATGAGCATACATTTTGCATTGCACAAGCATGATTCTTTGTGCATTTTTAGAGTTATATTTAGGCAAAGAAAAAAGCACAGATTCGATCCTTGGTTCGATTACCCCTGGTAAAGGCGCCAAGAACGGTCGAACCTCGTACCGACGAACGAATCCCGTCTCTCCATTTTCCCGCAAATTTTCAAAAACGGAGGCGAGTTAAATTTCTAAATGTTTTCAAATAAAGGTCAAGTGAAAACCCGCAAAAGAGTTCCTCTTCTCTCTCTCTTTATTTTCTCTTCTCTTCTCTCTTTCTTTTCTTTCTTTTATTCTTCTCCCTTCAAAAAAGGAGGAGAATAGAGGTTAGAAAAGAAAAAAGAGAAGGAAGAGAGAGAAACCACAAGAGAGGAAAAATTTTGCGATGAATACAACGTCCCGGTGGCTCCATGCAGAGGATTGAGATTCCTCAGTGGAAATGAGAGGATATCACGATGGATTTCGTTGTAGGTTTACCGCGAACCAGGCGAAAGCACGATGCGATATGGGTGATTGTGGACAGACTCACCAAGTCTGCTCACTTCATACCTATCCGGATCAGTTAGCCGCTTGAGAGCTTAGCAGACTTGTATATCCGAGAGATTGTATGGTTACATGGCGTACCTACATCTATCATTTCGGATCGTGATCCCAGATTCACGTCGCGACTGTGGGGACAGTTGCAGTCAGCTTTGGGAACAAAGCTGAAGTTCAGTACAGCCTTTCACCCTCAGACTGATGGCCAGTCGGAGAGGACGATTCAGACGCTTGAAGATATGTTGCGGGCATGTATGCTCGACTGAAATAGTGATTGGGATTCACACTTGTGTTTGGTCGAGTTTGCCTACAACAATAGTTATCACGCTAGTATCGGGATGGCTCCGTACGAGGCTTTGTACGGGAGACCTTGCCGATCACCGTCATATTGGGATGATATCAGCGATCGATCCGATGAATCGCCGATCGTTCTTCAGCACTACACTCAGCAAGTGCAGAAGATCCGAGAATGTCTGAAGGCAGCCCAGGACAGACAAAAGAGTTACGCCGATAAGAGGCAGCGAGAGTTACAGTTTGATGTAGATGACATGGTTTTTGTGAAAGTATCTCCGACAAAGAGTGTCTTTCGTTTCAGAAAGAAAGGAAAGTTGAGTCCTAGATACGTTGGGCCGTTCAGGAATCTTGAGAGGATCGGTGGAGCAGCCTATCGGATTGAGCTACCGCAGCAGTATGCTCAAATTCATAATGTTTTTCACGTGTCGATGCTGAGGAAGTACATTCCGGACCCATCACATGTCATCCGATACGAAGATGTCGAGGTGCAAGAGGACTTAACGGTGACCGAGAGACCTGTTGAGATCATCGATCGTCGCGATCAAGTTCTGCGTACCAAGACCATTCTGTTGGTCAAGGTACGATGGCAACACCATGGCATCGAAGAATGCACGTGGGAGCCAGAGGCCAGTATGAGGGAGAAATACCCTGACCTTTTTGTGGCCTAGCATTCGTGATTTTGTGGACGAAATCCCTTTTTAGGAGGGAAGGATGTAAGCCCCACTTTTTTTTTCTGAAGAATTTTAAATGAGATACTCCATTGTTGGAAAATTCCTTGTTCCGGCATGAGCAAAACTCGTAATTTTGGCATTTATCGCTTTCTGAGGTTCTGAATCGCGTAGATTTTCTCTACGAGGCGATTCGGGGCAAACCGCGACGGATCCAACCTCAATATTTGTAAATTATATGTATATTGTGTTCACATGAGTTCGCTCCGGATTTGGAGTTTAAACGAGAGCAATATCTCGTTATTTCGTGGATTTTGGCGAGATAGGGGTATATCGGTAATTATGAGTTATACCGAGGCCCAACTTCACCGTAATTGAGAAATTAAATATACTTTATGAAAGCTTAAATCTTAATTTACAAAATGTAATTTAAAATCTTGATTTTTAAATTTGTTTAGATTAGTTCTTTTTAAAATACTTATTATATTAAGATTTTACAAAAGATAAAGAAATGAAGTAAATTGCAAAATCCTCAAAACCTAGAAGAGGGTTTTTGAAAACATTTTTACAAGGGGTAGGTTTGTGTATTTAGAAAAGTTTGGCATGGGCTCCACCTCAGCCCATGTCTCCTTTAAAGACTTATGAAAAAGCATATTTATAAAAAACCACTTTTCAAAATGGAGATTTTGAAAAGTTGGAAAAAAATTTTAAAAAGAGGCCTTGAAAAGGCATTTTTAAAGGTGGGTGGGCTCAGCCCACGTTTTGGGGAATAGGCTGGGCTCCCTTTAGGGGGTAGCCCTTACCCTTTTCAAAAAAAAATAAATAAATAAATAAAATAAATAAATAAATGGGGAGGGGCGGTTTTTGTGGTTTGACCTTGACCTTGAGAGGTCAAGGCCAACCACTCCCCTTTGATTAAGGGGAGTGGTTGGAAGGTACAAAGTACCTTACACCCCCCCCCCCAATAGGGCCTTTTTGTCTAGGGTGGGGCGTGGGAGGGGGAGACCACCCATCTCCCCTCCTTATCTCCCCACCACACATCTTCCCCCCCCCCCCCCCCCCTTTTTAAGCAAGGGAAGGGAAGAGAGAGAGGGTCGATACCCTCTCTCTCCTTCCACACTTCTCCAGCTTCTTCTCCCTCTTCTACTCTCCCTCCTTCCCCCTTGGTGCTGCTGCTCAGTTGGGCCAACCTAGCAAGAGGTGAGCCTCTCCTTCCTTTTTCATTTTTTTTAAGCTTTGGTTTCAATTTTTTTTTTTGGTGTGTATGCTCGTTTTTCATTGTAGTGTTAGAACGCCCCCCCCCCCCATGGGGCTGGTGCTGGGCTGAGCCTTTGCTCGGCCAGCCCAGGTCGTTTGATGACCTTGCCGAGCCCACAAGTGGTGGGCTGGGCCGTTACAGGCCTTGGGATGAGTCCCGGACTGACCCGAGTTGGTCAGTCCGACTCTTCCTTTTGGATGGGCTGGCTGCAGCTGCTGTTGCAGCCACGGTTAGCTTGGGTGGTCTGGGTCACCCTGGGCCCTGACCTACCCGAGGTGAACCCACCCAGGTGTGAGCCCACCATGGGTGAAAACACACAGACACACACACACACCCTTTTTATTTTCCCTGGTTAGCCCAAACGCACCACCCGGGTGCCTTAGCACCCGGGGGTTTTAGTTTGAGGTTTGACCTGCTAGGTCAAGGGCTACAGCCCTGGTTCGAGCCACCACTTGGCTCGAACCAGGGGCCTGTATGGGCCCCTTTCCTGGTGGTTTGCCCTGGACGATGCCTTTTGGCAAGCTGGTGGCCTGGCGTGCATGGCACTCGGGCCACCTCCTTGGCGCAACAACTTAGTGGGTGCACCAGGTGGGTGCGGCCTGGCTCAGCCATGGCTGAGCTGAGCCAGATGCTACAGACCTAGGTTCTGTAGCAGGCAGCTGACACCCCCCCCTGGACCGGTTGGCTGCTGTGCAGCCTGGGGCCGGGTGCTTAGAGCACCCGGGGCTTGGTGCTGGGTGCAACACTTAGTGGTGCGCTGGCCCCTTGTGGGCCTGGTCTGGACCCACGGTTGGGTCAGACCAGGAGTAACCAACCCCCAGCAACCTCAGTTGCTGGGGTAGTGGGGCTGGGTCTGGACCCCCAGTGGTCCAGACCATCCCCTTGGTGCGGTGCCACCTAACTCGGGTGGGCGCCCCACCAACTCTCCTTGGCGCCCCTTGTGGGCTGGCGTGCACCCGCTGGGTGTTTTGGTCTGGACCCACCCTTGGGTCAGACCAGGGGTGCCTATGGGGCACCTCAACTGGTGCCCCTGCCCCTTTTTGTCGGTTGGGCTTGGACCAATAGGGTCCAGGCCCGAGCCTTAGGCTTGCCCCACCCAGCCGGGTGGTTGGGTTAGCCGCACCCCTCCGGGTGTGGGCTAAGGCCCAACACTCTGGTCCGAACCCAAGGCTGGGTTCAGGCCAGGGGTTTTCGGGACCCAGCTGGGTCTGGTCAGGTGCTGGCCAGACCTCGCTTGGGGTCTTGATTTTGGTTCGGTGAGCCATGGGCTAAGCCTAGCACCCTTGAGGGTGCTCTAGGCTTAGCCGGGTGCGGGCACACTCAGGTTGGCGCGTGCGGGCTGAGGCCAGTATGGCTGTCAGCCCCACTTGGCCAGTTGCTAGGCGGGGACCAAGGGTGGCAGGGCCCTTGTGGCCTAGCCTCTTGTTCAGCCCCTTCGGGTTCTAGCTTCCCCCTTGGCACCAAAGCGGCACCGGGTGCTAAGGCACCCGGTAACCTTGTCACCTTGTTGGGCAGCCCCTTAGAGTGCTCTGACCCAGAATTTGAACCCTTTTCAGGTAGCAACAAGGTTGGCGCGACCCCTTGGAGTTCCGCGGGAACTCATCTGTGGCAACTTTAGCCCTTTTGTTCCGTTGGGGGATGTTTTTAACTTTAGATGCGAGGTTTAGTCGCTTGCCAGCAACATGCGTTGCTGCTACAGGCTTCAGTTGCTCGTACCCCGCAGCCCCCGTAACGAAGGCAGTGCGGATGGGTTGCAAGCAGTGTTACAACACATGCTCGCGTAGGTTTGTTCGGTTCTACGGACCTTTAGGGTTTCGGTCACATTCATGCCCCAGACGTGCGGACTGCATATTTGGATATGCCAATGTTATTCCCATTAGTATGGGATTAAGTTGAATTCTATCCCCTGACACTTGTGAGTGTGGGACTCGCGAGGATCCCTAGCAGATGGCTTCTGTAAGACCCGCAATTTTTCAGAAAATATCTGAATAAAATTCATGAGGCATTTACCGCTAAAAATGGCATTTTTCTCAGAATGCGAAACAAATCAATTCCTGCAAGCCAGTAATACTCAGGATATTCATCGAATCGCAAATATATGCTCAAACACTCTAGAAGCCATAACTTCCTATCTGAACGAAATCAAAGGATTCCTGCGAGCCAACTTTCTTAGTTACGTCAATACGAAGGGAATGGCGTACTCAGATTTTTTCGGAAAAAAATTGCCGAAAACCCGAAATTCTTGTGGGACCCACAGAAATGTTGGTGAGACCCACAGAAATATTTCTTAGAAAATATTCTAGAAGATTCTAGAATATTCCAGCACCTTCCAGAGCCTTCCAGCTCCTTCCAGCACCTTCCATAGAAGGGATTCTCAGAAAAGCCCAAGGGTAAAGAGGGGATTCTGAAACTTGGGGCCCAAGTTTCAGAACCTATAAATAGAGGACCCCCCCTCCTTTAGAAAATCGCCAACCCCTCTCTCTCTCCTCCTTTTTCCAAACCTCCCCTACCTAGCCTAACCCACCTGAGCCCACCTGACCTGGTCTGAGCCTGCCTGACTTAGCCTGAGCCTGCTTGACCTGGTCTGAGCCTGCCTGACCTGGTCCAAACCCACCTGACCTAGGTCTGAACCTACTTGACCTAAGTCCAAACCCAGTTGACTTGACTTGAACCTGGTTTGGTTCAAAGTCAAAGTCCAAGTCCTTTTTCGTCCGAAGTTCGAAGTTGATCCTTTTTCGAAGTCAAGCCTCGTTCGAAGCATTTGAAGCAACCGGAGCCGTTTCTTTCGCAAATTGAAGTAAGTTCGCTTCATTAAACCATCTCTCTCAAGTATTTGATTGTTTGTATATAGCATATACTTTCTGAAGTAGTATCTTGCTTTAGTTCTTGGTTGAGCCCTCTAGGACGCTTCGGTGTTCACGCGCTTGCCTCGTAACTATCGTCGGATATATATGTTCGAATACGCAGTATATGCGTTCCTCAAAATAGTATCTCACCCTAGTTCTTGGTTGAGCCCTCTAGGACACTTCGGTGTGCACTCGCTCGCCTCGTAACTATCGTTGGATACAGATCTAGATGTATATCTGCTGATGCTGCTGACGCGTCTTATATCGCACAGGCTATGTAATTTGCCTTTGCCGTCGCGTCGTATGATGCCAAGGCTCCCTGCTTTCTGTACTTTCGATTAAAGCACTTACGATTATGCATTTACTTACGCCGTCGCGTCGAACGATGCCAAGGCTCCTGCTTTCTACAATGTATTTACTTACGCCGTCGCGTCGAACGATGCCAAGGCTCCTATTTTGTTATATATGTAGAATATTTCGTTCAGTTACACACCTGTGATCATCGCAAAATTTTTCCTCTCGTAATATTCTCTTTCTTTCTCTTCCTTTCCTACCTCTATGTCCTCCTTTTGAAGGGAGAAAATAGAAGGCGGAAAGTGAAGAGAGAAGAGAAAAGAAAAGAAGAGAAGAGAAGAGGAACTCTTTTGCGGGTCTCACTTGACCTTGATTTTGAAAAATATTTTGAAATAACTCGCCTCCGTTTTTGAAATATTCGCGGGAAAACTGGGAGACGGGATTCGCTCGTCGGTACGAGATTCGACCGTTCCTGGCGCCTTTACCAAGGGTAATCGAATCAAGGGTCGAATTAATGCCTTTTGCTTTGCTAAGAAATTATCTAAGTATTTATCCTAAGTCTAAATGCACAAAGAATCATGCTTATGTAAAATGCAAAGATGCATGCTCTTTTTTAAAGTGTTTTTGAAGAATTCCCAAGTGAATTCGATAAAGTGAAGAAATGTTTTTCTAACTTAGAACTTAAGATTTGAAGTTCTAAGTTTTTTAGAATAATCAGAGCTTAGGAAAATGAATTTGGATCTTTGAGAGAAATGATCTTGAAACTGAAAAGAAGAAAGAAAATTTCAAAGTCATAAATGGACTTTGAATTTGGAAGTTTGAACTTGGATGAATTTTGGAATGGAATTGAATTCTAACTTTGAAGTTTTTTGAAGTTAGAAGGAAATGTGGGGGATCTAAAGGAATTGAGGAATGGGATTTGGAACAGTTGGAATTTCAAGATGAAATCCGAATCCGAATTCTGGATTCTGAATAGAGTTTTGAGTTGATTTTTGGATTTAGGATCTGAAATAGGAACTTTGGTTTGAATGAAATGGAACTGGTTTTGAGAATTGGAATTTAAAGTGGAATTTGGACTTGGAATTTTGAATGGAATTGGATTCAAGATTTGGAATCCAAGATGGTATTTGGATCTGAAATCTGAGATCCGAGATAGGGTTGGACTCTGGATCCTAAGATGGAATTGGATCTGAAGTTTAAGATCCAAAGTAGAATTGGATTCTGGATCCTAAAATGGACTTGGATCTGAAATCCGAGATCCGAGGTGAATTGGGTTCTAGATCCTAAAGAATGGATTTTGGATCTGAAGTCTGAGATCTAAAGTAGAGTTGGATTCTGGATCCTAAGAATTGGAATTTGGATCTGAATCTGAGATCCAATGGTAGAATGGGATATGGATCCTAAATGGATTTTGGATCTGAAGTCTAAGATCCAAAGTAGCATTGGGTTCTAGATCCTAAAGGGAATTTGGATCTGTAATTCGAGATCCAGAGTGGAATTGGAATTTTGGACCCTAAGATGGATTTGGATCTAAAGTCTGAGATCTAAAGTAGAGTTGAATTATGGATCCTAAGAATTGGAATTTGGATCTGAATCTGAGATCCAAAGTAGAATTGGGTTTATACTTGGAAATCTGGACCCAAGTTTGAGATTTATAATTTAACTTTGTTATTGGATTATGAAAAGGTCCAAATAGGACCTTTAAAGGTGGATCTGGGTTTTAAAAACCCAGATTGAACTTTAAAACTTTTAGGAAGATTCGAATTTTTGAGATTCAAAAATCAATCTCAAACTGTGATTGAAAATAAGAGGATAAACTTGATTTTGAAGGATGAATCAGAAACTTCAAAGTTTAATTTGAACTTTGAAATTGAATTTTGATTTTGGGTTGGAATTTTAGAGTTTGAATATGGAATGATTTTGAAATTCCAAAGTCAAATTGGACCTTGAAATTGAATTTTGAATCTTTGAAATGAGATAGAATTGGATTTAGATAAGATTTGATTTAAGAAGAAGAATCACTTGGAATTTTAAAAAGGAAGTTTTTGAAAATATGATGCAGTTCTACCCTAAATGATGAATGAATTTAAGTTTTGAAATTAGATTTTGAAAATTGTATTTCATTCTTTACATGAATTGAAATAAGATTGAAGATATAATACATCCTTGACTATGGTCATTGAATGTATCATATAATAATCTATATTTAAACTCAGGTGAAGAATGAAACATATTTTGTGTTTTTATAGAGTTTAAAATGGAATTAACTCTCAATATACCCTGACTATGGCCATTGGTATATATATTGAATTAATTCTAAGTTAAACTCTGATAAAAGGTGAAATATTTGAAGAATATGATGATTTTTGAAAGAGGATCCAGTGTGGATCCAGTATTATTTCATAAAAGATAAGAATACTAAGTCTTGTTTACACCCCGACTATGGCCGTTGGTGTAAATCATCAACTTAGAATTAACTTACCTTTTATGGAATGGTGCACGTGCCATTCGTGTTTCACCATTGTGAGAATTTGAGAAATAAAGAAAAAATGCATGGAATAAACCATTCATGGTATTCCATAATGCTCATTCATTCTACCTAAAGCAAGAAATGTAAATTCTTATTCCAACCTAACTATTACAATGGATAAAATCAAATATACAACCCCAAATAATGATATCTTTTACATGTTTCCTGCAAAACAATCGGGTTAGTATGAAAAGAGAAGGAAAAATTTGCATATTTCAAACATATCAAATATGGGATACTCACATGCCACGGTTTTCATGAGAAATGATATATATGTATGTATGCATATTCATATGTATATATATGTACATGTATATGGGTATGGATATATATGTAGATATAGGTACATATAGATATTCATATACATATGTATATATATATACATATATATTTACATATATGCAGCATGGGTAGTGATGTATGTGGATGAGGGTGCTAGAAATGTTGGAGTATGTGAATGTGAAGGCTACAGATAATGGTTGAAGATGGAATATAACCACGGTTTGGCTATCCTGAGTTTGACTTTCTAATCAGCAAAATGGAAGGCATTACAAACCAGAGATCTGCCTTGCTGAAGGGTTACCTTTCTTGCAAGATGGACTGGCAAACGTTGTGTCACAGCTCTGGGCATCATCAGCAGGAGTCCAGCAACAAAACGATGGCTCAGAACAAGCAGGCTCAATTGTTGAAAATCCATGAATCTACGCAGAACTAGCTACAACTCTAGGTGGGTCTCTTGAATTCAGGAAAACAAGGGAAAAGATATGCAGAAATGCTGAACAGAAAGATGGCAAAGTGTGCATAAAGAATGCAACAGTGCTGTAAATGTGTTGTGTAATAGGTGGGGATGAGATGCTAGATGAGCATAAACTGGACAGGGTACAGAGGCTCTGTCTCACAGCAGTAGGGGCTGTGGGTATTGAAATGGCAATGTACAGCTAATTGTGCTTGCTGTGGAGTTGATGATGGCACACAGCCATTGGTGGAACTGCTGTAATAGATGTGAGGCTACAACAGCTCAGGGAGTTACTATAGATGAATGATAGGGGCGATACTGGTAGTAGATAATACCTATACTTGGGCCGACATCTGTACAGAGGAAGTAATCAAGTGACTATGCTAAGGTGATGGCTGGGAGGGGTTTGAAATGAGAAGTAATATGATTACAGGATAATTAATAAGCTATGCATCTTGTGCACCTTTATATGACAATTAAATAACTTAATTCTCTTGACTACTAACTATACACCATAGAAACTGTAACAGGGAGAGCATAAAAAATATATATATATATATATATATATATATATATATATATAACAATAAACAAAGAACAAAATATGCTAAGCAGCCAATCCAAATGTGCTCACTACTGAGAATGGCATCTACTGCAAGCTGCAAGTAAGTAGATGAATCTGGATGCACTCTCCTTCCATTGCTTATAGATATACCTTATTATCAGCAACCAACCAGCCAAATTGCCAAAATTTCATGGTGACAGGTAATGTACTTATGCATAAAAAAAAATGTGTATAGCAACATAGTGTGGGAAGGGAAGCATAACATGAGCTGTATCACTTTCAGTATCGATTTACTGAACATCTTTCAACAATCCTGAACATTGGGGAAAGACGTTGTTGATCATCTTGCTGAAATTCTTAATTGTAATACATTGAGTCAACACTCTTGAAAGCATGAGTTGGCCATCGAAGGGAAACTCTATGTAACGCAAAACACTAAGGTTACACCTTCAGCACCTATTATTATCTTGTACTAAATCAGGGTGAGAGAACCGAACCCAATATGAATTTCACTTGAGTTCAGCACAACAAAATAGATAGAATTTTTCAGGAGGATAAATGTAACATAGCCAATATAACGACCTCCAAATTCTTTCCACAGATTTTGAGGAGCCAGTGAAGATGCTTCCAGGAAAGCTTGTCATGTTAATAATTATGCTACTGGGGGTGTTTATGGATGATTTGAGTGCTTCTATGCTGAAGACTAATGCAACATAAAAAAAAAAGATAATGACACTCAAGACTGTAATGGATTTTGTTAATCTTGGCAGTCAGGTCGCAACAATCATCTTAAACACTCTAGTTCCAGCTTATAAAATGATGTAATGCTGATTCTTACCCAATGGGTATATAAATTCTTGTTGAATGTGATGATACAGGCATTAACAAACACTACCACACGAAGGCATATATCAGAATCTGGAGAATGTTAATGCAGTAAATGAATGCCATTTGATATTTATTAAAACTAGAAAACTTGAATGCTAGGAGATAGGTCAAAGGAAAAAAAAATTAGGAGATTAATCATGGCAAATAACCAGAGAACAAAATACTGAAAAAGAAAAATAACCTAACAGGAAACCCAGGCAAACAAGCAAACAAAATCAAAATGAACCAGAAAAAGGAGATGACAGATAAGTGGCACATGACTTTAACTGATGTTTGCAATGCAATTGGAAGTAAGAAAGGAAGATAATCATAAAAACATGACATTCTACTAATGGCAAAGTTATATATACATAACTAAGTCAGGAGTGGGGTATATGTCCTGATAAATATAAAACAAGGGTTATCAAAACGGTGGATGGTGCGTTCCCACGGTATTTGCAACTCTCGATCTCCTAGTGAAGTCAACTTGGGTCATGACTTCACCTGTGAAATCAAGTGCAAAGGATAGAGTTGCTGAGCCAGCTATCCTCAGATATATCCAGAGAAGGGTTATCCCACTGTTGCACAGATACAAATCGAGATTGCTAGAGGCAATTCGATATTATGCATGGTGCTTCTTCAAAATGAATGAAATGAAAGGGAAGCATTTGAGGGAATCTAAAAAAAAAAGAAGGAAATATGAAAATAATAGGAAAGATGGATCATAAATAATTTTAATGGTATGAGATATAATGGGATACAGAGGATTATCATATACATGTGGCGATTCACAAGGATATGCGGGTTGAAGATCAACCAACAAAGGGGATCTGTCCAGAGAGGGGTCATACAGGGATGGATGAAGATCATCCGGTGAAGCCAGGCCCACCACGAAGATCTTCGGTAATGCTAATCGAGGCCTTAGGATAGTTTAGAAAGGAATTTCAGCAGCCACCCTGCTCGGATGATGTGCAGAAAACTTGTGCGATGGTAATATTAAAACACAAAAGGGCGGACGAAATACAACAAACAGAAGTAAATGAAAATTAAACCGAAGTTCAGGTAGATAATCAAGTGCTACCGGTGCTGAGTGGTATGAGCAGAGCCATAGTAGGAGAATCATAAAGCGGATAGATGTAGGAACATATATGTTCCTTTCCAATGTTGCTTATCTATAACTTGATTAACTATGTGTAAATCAAGTCTACAGATGATGCGTCGAGGGAACTAAAATAAGGAAGATTACAAAAAAAAAAAGACTGAAAGAGCAAAAGGGAGAGGAACGCTTACTGTATTCCGAAGATGACCGGGGAGAGGAGGGGGAGAAGCTTCTCCTTCGCTCTATGGTGAGGATTTTGATTATATATTATTTTCTTCTTCTTTTTTTTTTGTTGGAGCCTTATAGCTGTTCTTCCGATATCCTCAGCACGCGGTGATTCAGAGGAGCTTCAGAGAGAAGAAGGGGAATTCGTGCAAAACCAAAGTAATGAAGATAAGGGGTAGTTTCAGAGGAAAAGTCGATCGGAAGAAAGATCAATGGGAGAATCAGATGGAGTTGATGGATTATAATTGATTCCGCTAAGACGCTCGATGTCTTCCAGGAAGAAAAATGGATGATGCTGGAGGAGAAATTGCAGCATGAAGATGGGTCTAATGGATGCCTAAAGACAGGAGCTCGCCTTTTTTTAAAGAGGGAATGGAAAATTCGAGAATGGAGGTCGTTTCGGATTGAAGGTTGAGGAGAGGGGAGGCTGTTGGAAGATCAACGGTGGAGAGAGAAGGAAAGAGGTGCGAGAGGAATCCGTTAAAGCTTTTTCCTTTTTTCAAAAAGATGGTCCTCTTTTTAGGAAATTTTTACAAAATGGTTTTTGAAAAATGAGGTTTCTGGTAAAAATGGCTTCAAAAGCTTGAAAATCATCCGTTTTCTTTGTATCTCTTCTCGATTTTTTTTTGGTTTTTATGTTATTTTTCTATTTTTTTGTATTTTTAGAATAAAATCCTAGAGCTTTACGAGAAATCAAAGATTTAAAACTAATTTTTTGTGTTTTTGTAGAATATTTACAAAAGGGAATTTTTCTGAGCTATTTTGAGAAAATTTCTTCAAAAAATGGGTTTATGTCTGAATTTTTGAGACATATTCGAGGTTTACAACCTCGAACTGAGAAATATAGGGTCGAGGATCCAACAGAGTGCCCAATGAGCCGCTCGAGCCTTTCAAAATCATTTTTTGGTATTTTTGCGATTTTATTTTGGAAATCGGACAACGGGGTTCAGATTTGGATTTAAAATACCGAGTCCAGACTCGGAGTTGAATTTGAATATATCAATGTGGAATTTAATCCAGAAATCTAAAGAAAGACTGAAATTTAGCTTTGAAATCACTTTGATCTTCTCAGAAAATAGAGTCAGGGGCAAAAAGGTCATTTTGTAAATCTTTGAAAAATTTGGAGTGTTCACAGATGCCCCTCTTTGCTACTAAGCCGGTTGAGAGCCGAGCTTAGTGGCAAAGACAACACTCCAAATTTTGAAAATGCCCCAGTCAACAGGTCTGAACTGGGTGTGGAAGAATTATTTTGAAAATATGGTTTTTCAGGCTTTGAAACCTCATCCTAAATGGTTTTGGGGAGACGAAATCCTCGAAGATGATATGATTGAGTAGAAAAATGAGGAAATCGTGATGGGACTTTAGATGGAAATTCTGAAATGGTAGGAAATGAAGATTTTGATCAGGTCTCATGGGTGAGACAAGATACTCTTTTTGGAATGATTCAGGTTTAGCCCTTAACCTGGATGGGACGTTTTGGAAAAGACCTTGTGAAAATGAAGCTCGAGTATGATCCTTTCTTGGAGGAATATATGAAGCATGGGTTCCTTGATGGGAAGAACCATGGTGGGACTGGAAGAAAACATCTCGTCAAAAACGAGAAATCTTATTGGAACGTGACTCAGGTTTAACCCAAACCTGCAAGGAAGATACCTCGTGAAGCGAGGTTCCGGGTTAACTGTTAGTCTGAATAGGAAATCTACCATACGGGTTTCTCAAAAAAAGGAGAAAGCATGATGGGACCTTAAGAATTTGGACGAACAAATCCGAAAGGGATTTTTGCGAAAGCAGGAAATATAGAGTCCCTAAAGCTTTGAAAAAGGGAAAGAAATTGGGCGTCTCATTGCTGAGACTGAAATAGCTTTTGAAATCAAATGATCTTTCGCAAATGGTTCAGGTTTGACCCTTATCCTGAGTGGGGGAAATCTACCATACAGGTTTCTCCAAATGGAGAAAACCATAATGGGACCTTCGGAATTTGAATGAACAAATCCGAGAGGGATTTTTGCGAAAGGAGGAAATATAGAGTCCCTAAAGCTTTAAAAAAAGGGGAAGAAATTGGGCATCTCATTGCTGAGACTGAAATAGTTTTTGAAATCAAAGAATCTTTCGCAAATGGTTCAGGTTTAACCTTTATCCTGAGTGGGGGAAATCTACCATACAGGTTTCTCAAAAATGGAGAAAGCACGATGGGACCTTCGGAATTTGGACGAACAAATCCGAAAGGGATTTTTGTGAAAGGAGGAAATATAGAGTCCCTAAAGCTTTGAAAAGGGGAAGAAATTGGGCGTTTCTTTGCTGAGACTGAAATAGCTTTTGAAATTAAATGATCTTTCGCAAATGGTTCAGGTTTGACCCTTATCCTGAGTGGGGGCACCATACGGAATCCTTGACTGAAGAAACCGCGATGGGACAGGAAGAGATACTTCAACTGAGTGACGCAACTCTTCGGGAAGATATAGACAACGCTAAGTTGCATCAAAATTGATATTGAATGTTTATTTTATTTTTGGAATAGCTAGAAAATCCTGCCAATAAGATAAAATCATAGCAGATTCAGATGCTTCTAAATGTGCATGTATGTGCAAAGATATTCCCTCTTTTACCTAGAGTATCCCCTCCAATGAGGTTAATTCCTCGGCTTTAAGAGTCAAATTCAAAAGATTAGCGCTGATGATTTTCTTCAAGGATGCTATCCATTTCTCTGATATGAGAATAAAAGAAATATTCTTAATTTCATAAAAGCAGGAAATGAAGAGATATTGATAAAAGAATTTTGCATGAGAAAAGATGACTTCTGGCAACTTCGGCAGTTTGATATCTGGGTGTTTTCCCACGATGATCTTTTTGCACTCTTTTGAGTCCTTGGGCTTTCTCGGTTTTTCACATCATCCTTCATTTGGATGTCCTGACTTTTCTCTCTTTTTCAGGGAAGGGTACGTCACAAACTCCTTCATCTTGGAGATGTTCCGATCCTTCTTTTATCTCAGGGATTCTATATGATATTGGCTCAAAAAGGTCTTTAGATGTAGCTGAAATCAAATATCTTTTAGGGTTTGTCGGTAGGTTCATCGCATCTGTCTTCATCTCGACAATGATCCGAACTTTTCCTGGAAGGATCCGTCACAAACTCCGTCATCTTGGAGATGTTTCAAATCTTCTTTGACCCCGGGGGTCTACTCGCTTAATTCGTCTTCATCTTGACGACAATTGAGAGATCCCTTTTGCGAATATTTGATTGCAACTTTTAAACGAAAATGAGAAGATATTGGGTTGAGTGGATTCTTTTTCTATCTCGAGATATTTCCACTGCCTGATTGTCAGAAAGTCATTTTAAAACATGCGCCATAGCCAGGATCAATATCAATTCGCTTCTGGCTTTTCTACGTCATTGAAGATTTCTTTCAGTGATCATATCGAGGACATTTCTTACATCCTTTTGGTTGATCAACAGGAAAAGATTTGAATTTTACCTCTTTTCGCAAAAAGTTTCACCTTTTGGAAGGAAGTATTGGAGGTAATATGAGAAAATTCTCTTTGTGCAGTAAGAATATTTAGAATCAACAAATGCTTTTAGCAAATTGGCAAAGTTTTCACGAATTCTTTGTGAAATAATCTCTCAATATAGATTTTGATGAGACCTTGAGTTGTAATTTAAGGAAATGGTGTAAGAATCAGACTTTAGAAAACTGGACTGATGAAATTTATTAGGTTTCGGAAATCCCGACCAGTCTATGAGAAACTAGATTTTTGATAATCCCGACCAGTGAAAACACTGGATTTCAAATCCCGACCAGTTATAAAAAACTGGATTTGAAAATCCTGACCAGTTAAACAACTAGATTTGAAAATCCCGACCAGTTATAAAAACTGGATTTGAAAATCCCGACCAGTTATAAAAACTGGATTTGAAAATCCCGACCAGTTATGAAAACTGGATTTGAAAATCCCGACCAGTTATGAAAACTAGATTTCAAAATCCCGACCAGTTATGAAAACTGGATCTGAAAATCCCGACCAGTTATAAAAAACTGGATTTGAAAATCCCGACCAGTTATAAAAACTGGATTTGAAAATCCCGACCAGTTATGAAAACTGGATTTGAAAATCCCGACCAGTTATAAAAACTAGATTTGAAAATCCCGACCAGTTATGAAAACTGGATTTGAAAATCCTGACCAGTTATAAAAACTGGATTTGAAAATCCCGACCAGTTATGAAAACTGGAATTGAAAATCCCGACCAGTGAAAACTCTGGATTTGAAAATGAAGGATTTAATCTGATGGTTTGAAAGTGATTGAATTTGGGAGGTTATAACCCGAGGGTTGAGAAAATGATGAGATTTTGAAGATATTGCAACCAAAGGTTGGGAAACTGATAGAATTTGAAAGATTGAAGATCTTGACGGTTTTGGAAATGATAGAATTGAGGAATCGCACCCTAAGGGTTTGATCACACGACCGGTGGGAGCTGGATCTTTTGGAATACAAGACCAACGAGATGCTAGATCCTTTGGAAATACATGACCAGCGAGATGCTGGATCTTTTGGAAATACATGACCAACGAGTGTTGGATCTTTAGGAAATACATGAAATTTTGGGAGATTTAAGTCAGAACTTGAACTTAGAAGGAGAAAGGTTTTTTGGTCAGAAGACTGATTTTAAAAGGTTACCGGTGTGAGAACCAAGTTTTTTTTCAAATGAGCTCAATTTTGAGAAATAACCAGTGTGAGAGCTGGGTTTTGAAGATGAGCTAGATTTTCAAAATGAGTTTTTAGAAGATAATTCAGGATTTATCCCCTTATCCTGAACGGGGAAATAATAAAGAGAATACCTCATTGAAAGGAGGCATCAGGTTTATCCCTTAACCTGAAGGGGTATTTTCAAAGATAAGAGTAGATGGAATTGTAATTAAGATTGAAAAATTTGTTGAAAACTTGACATAAACGAGCATTAGCTTGATGTAAATTTGATCAAAGCAAAATGAATCAAATGAAATGAAAAATAAAGATCACAAGACAAATTAAGAACTAACAAAATTTGAGGAGAAGAGCTTTTCGTCTAATCCTGCCTGCATATGATGGAAAGATTTTTATGAATTAAAATAAAATGCCCCAGTATCATGGAGAAGAATGTAAGAATTGATAGAAGATCATTGTTTTTATTGAAATGGCTCTTTGAATAGTACAAAAGGTTTTTGAACGAAAATTCTAAGTATAAAATTTCTTCAAATGCAGAGCATTGATGGGATCTGGCATCTCCACTCCATCTGCGTTGATTAGGCCATACGAATTGCGAGGCAAAGCTTTCTTAACCATATAGGGGCCTTCCCAATTGGGTGACCACTTGTCCCGTGGTCGATGCTTGAGATGAGCTGTCAATCTGAGCACCAAATCGTTAACTCGAAATTTTCTCTCAATGACGGACTTGGCATAGTGTCGAGCTATCCTCTGTCGATAAGCTTGAGCATGCTCTGCTGCCTTGAGCATCTTTTCATCAAGTAAATGTAGCTGCACCAATCTCTGCTGCTGATACTGATCAAGTGGCAATTCTATGAGAGAAGCGAATTTGAGAGCGGGCTTTTGGATATGAAGAGGTAACACCACTTCAGTCCCGTAAACAAGTTCTGAAGGAGTGGCATTAGTCGGAGTCCGAATGGTGGTCCGATATGCCCAAAGCGCGTCATGAATTTTCTCATGCCAATCTCGACCTGTCTTCACAGTCCTTTCCAAAATACGAATCAAGATCTTATTGGTAGCCTCTGCTTGGCCGTTCCCTTGAGGATAATAGGGAGCTGAGAAATGATGGTAAATTCTGAATTTAGAACAGAAGGTTTTCATTCTCTCATTTTTGAAATGGGTTCCATTATCTGAGACAATATCATATGGAATGCCAAAGCGGCAAAGAATGTTCTTGTGAATGAAAGAAACCACATGGTGGCCTTCTACTCTGCGTAGAGTAATAGCTTCAACCCATTTTGTGAAATACTCTGGCGCAGCCAGGAAGTATTTGTGGCCGTTGGAAGCAGGAGTAATCGGGCCGACAACGTCAAAAGCCCACATAGAAAATGGCCAAGGAGAAACAACTGATTGTAGATATGCGGCCGGAGCATGAATATAAGGTGTGTGCAATTGGCACTTGACGCACTTCTTCACAAATCTATGACAGTCCTGTTGCATGGTATTCCAATAGTATCCTGCTCGAACGATCTATTTGACGAGAGTTTGATAGCCGACATGGCCACCACAAATCCCTTCATGTGCTTCTTGGATAACTTTCATAGCTTCTTCTTTGTCTAAGCATCTGGCATATTCAAAACTGAACCCACGGCGGTAGAGGACATTGGCCAGAATGAAATAACGGGTAGACATACGCTGAATTGCGCGTTGCTCCTTTTTGGCATTTCTGGTGGAAATTCACCAGTCTCAATGAAATTTTTGATATTTTGATACCAAGGTTTCTCCTTCTGATCGACATGGTTTACTTGCATAATTGAAGCGAAAGCAGGTTGCTCAAGTCTGCCAACTTCGAAAGAACGACATGATTCACTGCCTCTGAATGATAAAATGGAGCCCAAGCTGGCTAAGCCATCAGCTATCTGATTGTGCTCTCTTCTGATATGACTGAGCTGAAATTCTTCGAAGCCGTCCACAAGAGCGAGGACGATCCTCTAATACGGAATCAATTTGGAATCTTTCACCTGCCATTCAGTGTTAACTTGACTGACAACAAGTAGGGAATCACCAAAGGCATGCACTCTCTTGACATTGAAACTTTGCAAGATTTTGAGGCCTTGTATTAAAGCTTCATACTCGGCCATATTATGAGTGCATTGGAAACCAAGCTTAAGAGAATAAGGGATCATTTCTTTTTCTGAAGTGACTAACAAGACTCCAATCCCTATGCCCGACATGTTTTTAGAGCCATCAAAGAACAAGTTCCAAACTGAGGGTTGTTGGATATTACAGATGTGCTCATCAGGAAAATCATCCTCTGCTTTAATTTCTTCTGTCAGAGGGAAATCTGCCAACTGATCTGCGATCGCTTGGCCCTTGATCGACTTTTGAGAGACATACTCTAAGTCATATTGCATCAGCAGGACTTGCCACTTTGCAATTCGTCCAGTGAGAAAAGGTTGTTCCAAAATGTATCTGAGAGGATTAAGCTTCGATAGAAACTTGATTTCAGAAGCCAACAAGTAATGTCTCAACTTCTGGCACATCCAAACTAGAGCTAGACAAGTTTTCTCCATTTGAGAATACTTCTTTTCATAATCAATGAATGTTTTGCTCACGTAGTAGATGGCGTGCTCTATCAGACTGCCTTCTTCATATTGAGCGAGGAATCCACCACAGGCATTCTGATTGACAGAAATGTATAGTAAGAGAGGCTTTCCCAGCTTTGGCGGCTTCAAAACTGGTGGATTGAGGAGATATTGCTTGATGCGCTAAAACGAGAGTTGACATTCCGACCCCCATTCAAATTTAACTCCTTTTCTAAGCAAATGGTTGAAAGGCTCACATCTCATAGCCAAATTGGAGATGAACCTGCGAATAGACTGAATACGCCCTTGAAGGCTTCGCAGTTCACTCAGATTAGTTGGAGGCGGCATGTCAATAATGGCTTTTGCTTTAGCCGGATCCACTTCGATCCCCTTTTTGCTGATGATGAAGCCGAGCAGTTTGCCGGACTCTACTCCAAAAACACATTTCTGAGGGTTAAGTCTTAACTTGTAAAGAATGAGTCTTTCAAAAACTTGACTAAGAGCATTGAGGTGATCCTCTTCTTCTTTAGACTTAACCAAAATGTCGTCCACATATGCATCCATATTCTTGTGCATTTGATCGTGGAAGATAACGGCCATTGCCCTTTGATAAGTTGCCTCGGCATTCTTGAGCCCAAATGGCATGACTGTATAGCAGAAGGTTCCCCATGGGGTAGTAAACGAAGTCTTGGACTGATCACGAACGGCCAACTTAATCTGATTATAACCTGAATATCCGTCCATGAAGGAAAACATGGCATGACCTGCTGTGCTATCGATCAGCAGGTCAATGTTGGGAAGTGGATAATCATCTTTCGGGGTGGCCTTATTGAGATCCCTGAAATCAATGCAAATCCGAACTTTTTCGTTCTTTTTGGGGACTGCCACGATATTTGCTAACCAGTCCGGGTAATCAATGGTCCGGATGAAGCCTGCTTTTAACAAATCTTCAAGTCCTTCCTTGACTTGCTGCTCAATTCGAGGGTCTAATTTCCTCAATTTCTGCTTGATTGGTCTAGCTTCTGGTTTCAACTTGAGTCGATGCTCAACCAGCTTGATATCCAATCCTGGCATATCTTCATAAGTCCACGCAAATACTTCTTGATGCTTTTTGAGGAATTGAATGAGTCTAGCCTTTTCAATTTCGCTTAGACTCGACCCGATTTTGAGAGTTTTTGGATCATCTTCCGATCCAATGTTGATATCCTCAGTTGGATCTTGAACCAAAGATGATGGTTCATCCTGCTTCTGAATGTGAGCAAATTCTGGCAATTCCTGAATAGTGGAATCAAATTCGGCTAGCTTTTCAGTCTGCTCTGCTGCCTGGCTGACCTCTGCTCTGTTTTTCATCTCAGGAAACCTTGCCAATTTCAGATACTTGGGATTGATAACAAATCTTGTCATCGATTCAGAAGTTAATGGTTCTGAAAATGCCAAAAAGAGGTTGTTTTTTAGAGAAAGTACGAGCCAAATCAATTTTTTTTGTATAAAGCAAAGAACAATGACATAGACAGAGTATAAGAAGGAAATGATAGATGCTCGAAGAGAAGATTTGATCTTTCATTGATTGAAGTAAAGTATTTACAAGACTTTAACAAAAGATGGGACTGTATTGTCCCTACAAGATAAAAGAGAAGAAAAGAAAGCAGGAAAACTAAGGCATCATCTCTTTATTGGCTTCCTCTGACAAAAACTGTACTTTTGCTGGAATCCTGGCCGGTGAACCCCAACCCTGAACTATCCGCATGCCGAACTGGAATGATGGGCTCTATCATGCAATCTTCATCTTTCCCCATACCTCGGAATGGCTGGTATCCATGTTTTATCAGCAGATCAAATCCCTTTCTTGCTTTAGAAAACTGAGGAAATAAGGGATGATCTTTGAAGGAGGTGTAATTGATTTGTCCTCCTAGCTTGAAGAAACAAGGTCCCTGCCATTGGACCATGGCTGCAACATTCTCGTCTTCCATGACATTTTTCAGTTTCAGCATTTCTAGACTGTCATTGAGGTTGATCTCATTCGCTTCTCGGATGCTTGGAATATCAGCGGTGAATGTTGGACGAGGAATCATAGGTTGCGGCAGCCTTTCTTCAGGATCTTCGCCCAAGATAGTAGTAATCATGCCGCCCTTGGACCACTTGATGCATTGGTGGAGAGTTGATGGAACGGCATTAGCATTGTGGATCCATGTTCGTCCCAACAAAAGATTGTAAGTTGGTGGCACATTGACAACATGGAACAAGACGGTATGCACTGAGTAGTTGATAAAAATCTCTAAAAAGACTTTGCCTTTTGCAGTCTGCCCATGATTATCAAAACCGTAGATGGTGATGGGGTCAGGCACATATTCTTCCTCTTTCAATCCCAATGCTTTCGCTGTCATCTCTGGACAAATATTGAGGCTGCTGCCTCCATCAACCAGTACATGCGGGACAGTCATGCCCCTTGTCCTTACCACAATGTATAGTGCACTGTTGTGAAATGAATGAGGCTTAGGTAAATCCTCATCAGAGAAGGTGATAGGCGCATTAGTCATTGCTTGGTTCACTATCTGCGCCATGTCTTCGGGCGTGGTGCCGGCTTCACCTTGATCTTCCTCAATAAGTCATCTAACTTTTCCCGGTGCTGAGGGGAATCATGGGTTAATTCAAAAATAGAGATATTGGAGAGCGCTGTAATAGGCTTTTGCAGGGTTTTGGCCCGCTCTTCTGCTGCTTCTGAGGTTTCTGCTTCCTCTGTGCAGGTCTTTTTTTTCAGAAATCTCTTTGGAAAAACTTGGATTTTTCCATTCTCAACTGATATGTTTCTTATGTTAAAAAATGAGAGGATATCCCCTCTCTGAGATGCAGGCTGATCCTGACGCAGAACCATTACCTGATGTTGCAGACTTATATCCTCTTCGGAACAAGGATGTATGTGACTCTGTGGTAGGAAGGAATGTTCAGAAACGGTTGCTGTGGAATGCTTTGGAAATGGGGCGGACAGGATGTCCATTTTACCCTCCTCTTCATCCTCGATGAGGATGCTTTTGTCGATGCAATCCTGGATCAGATGCTTCAGAACGAAGCAGTATTCGGTGTCATGGCCCATCGCTCTGTGGAACTTGCAGTACTGTTCCTTAAATCTTCCCATGAGCACTGGTGGATCTGCCACCTTGGGAAGTTTTACCATCCCGTGAGACAGCAAGTATTCCAAAATTTTCTCCAGTGGCTGGTCAAGGGGAGTGAACTTTCGATCCCTGCTCCAGTTTATATGTTTAGGTTTTTCTTGAAGGTCCTCCTTTTGTTGAGGACCGGTCGGGAGAGGCTTGTCATTGTTTTTGAAGAATTTCCCTTTCCTTCCTCTGTTTTGCTCGGGCTTTGTGCCACTGCCACTGCCCTGCTTGCTGCTACTGCCCTGATCATCCCCTGGAACCTCGGCAGAGTAGGTGAAGTGTGCATTCTTCTTTGGTTCTGGGATGTTTTTGGCCAAAGCAACACCCTCGTACATCCCGTTTTCCACACCCATCTCGAGCCATTCTGCTCGCTCTGTTAGTTCAATGAATGATTTGAAGGGATATGGGAAAAGAAGACTTTTAAGGGGTTGGGAGAAGTTATTGAGGATGACCTGGAGGGCATGTTCCTCAGAAATAGGGTTCCTCATTTTGTTGCAAAGGCTTCTCCACTTATGAATGAAGTCCCTGGCCTTTTCATTAGGCTCCTGTTTCAGGTTGCACAGGTGGTTTAGGGTGGGCAGAGCTTCTGTGTTGAACAGAAAGCGTTCAACAAACATATTGACGACTTTTTCAAAATCCCTTAGCTCGATGGGATTGATATGCTCGGCATACCATTTGGCGGCTATTCCCTCCAAACTGCGGGGGAAACAGAGGAAAAGGGCATGGTTGTCTTCGCTGAATCGGGCGCATTCCGCGAAGAACATGGCAAGGTGAGCCTTGGGGTCTCCGGATCCATCGAATTTAATGAATTTTCGGAGGAGATTCTCCAAATTGATGTCTCCTTCCAAACCAAGGTAGAAATCCTGCCTGGTGTATGACCTTTTCCCTTTATCTCGGACTTGCAGGTCTTTGACAATTTTGGTCAGTGCCTGGATTGAGTCCTCTGCGGGGGCCCCATGCTTGGGCTTGTTCACTGACACTGGCTCCTCTACCGCCCTCTTGGACTTCCGCAGATGTTTCGGGATGTAGATTAACTGCTCTTCTTCAGAATTCTCTTCCGCTGACTCAGAATCTTCAAAGGTACTGTCACGCTGTACCTTCTGCTTGCTGATCTTGACTGGCTTTTTTATGGGCTTCTTCTTAGCCTTGGCTTTAGAAGCCGCCTTCTTTGGAGCCGCCTTAACCTGCTCGGCCATCATTTTAGTCATCATTTTCTGAAAGATCCGATACATGGCCGGATCAACGTCGCTTTCATCTCCGGAGTCATGTTTTTTGGAATGTCTAGGAGAATTCATTTCTTCTTACTCGCTGTCACTATGCTGTTGAGCAGCCCTCTTATCAGATCTTGTCTGAACCATTTTCAGATGCCAAAGCTTTCCTGCAGAATATGGGAATGATTAGAGTATGGAGAAGCTTTCGAAAATCATAATTTCTCTTGAAAACAAAGCAAGAAATGAAGGGATTTGGTAGACAATTTCAAGAGATTATCCCATTACTCGGGATTGGGTCATCACATGATTTGTGATAATTGTGTTATCATCTTGATGATAACAGAGGAATATGCCTTGTTACCTAGGCGAGGTCGTCAACCATGATAAAATATATTGAAGAAAATGTGGAAGGAATATCCCTTTTTCCCAGGATTAGGTCGTCAACAAAAATACAGAAAACAACATTTTTGGCCAAAAAGTAAAATTTTATTGATATTTTTCACTTTCAAGGACAAAGAGAGGGTGGGCAGACAGTTTGCCACCACTCTCGATATTCAGATGATACATTTGGCCCAGGAAATATAGACAGAGAAATAAAGGAGTTCCAGGTATATTTAGCGACATGATATGCCCCAGACCACTGATCTGACTGCAGGTTGAATTTTGACACGTTGCCTGTCGGGAAACGGGTGTTGGCACGGACCTGCCGCTGTGAAAACTGCCTCAGACATCGTTCCGGCTGATAATCAACACAAAAGAAAGGGCCCATCAACTTGTAGCGCTTGTCACGGGCATAAGTGTATCGAGGAACAGTCTCTCTTCTGTCAAAGAAATCCAAGGTGATCTCCTCCTGATGCAGCTTCTCGATCAGAGCTCGGCATTGGATGACTGTCTTCGGCTGCTTACTGTTGAACCTGAAAGAACTGGCCTTCGAAGGAACGTGTCGTAGGAACCACGACTGCAAGGCGTAAGTGCATCCTTCTATCAGAATGGTCTCCCCAAGAGCAAATCGAGTCAAGCCTCTGTAAAGGAAGGCTAATGCGGCCATAGAAACTCAAAGCTGACGGGTCTGCTTATTTCCCCATCTTCGAAAGAGCTGAGCGACTCTGATATCTATGAAATTCTGGCCATCTTGGAAGAAAGCTAACCCCACTGTGCACAGGATCATAGCATGCTGAATTTTGTCCTTTGCTGCTCGAGACAGAGTGTCAACCTCTTTGTAGGCTACATACTTTTGATATAGTTCAAATAGGTCAATGAACTGATTTCCACCAATCTCGGTGAGAGGCCAGGATCTGCTCCCCGTTGCTCTGGCCAAGGCTTCTCGAACATCTACCCCTTTGATGTTGATAAAAAACTGTTGCTCGACAGGATCATCTGGCTGACCAACTGGTTCGGTGTAAACACCCCAAATTTTCTTCATACATTCTCAAACAACCCTCCTCAGGCAGTGCCAACCCTGTTAGGTCAGTGTAGGAGTCAAACCCCGAGTCAGTTTCAGAAAATCACCATTATGCCCATTTTCATTAGGAAAATTACCATTTTACCCCTAGGTCATCCCGGACCCCAGTCAGTCGGAGTCAACCAAGCTCATTGGTCAGTTCAGAACAGTCAGAATATCAGTCATTTCAAGCTCATTTGAAATCATAGTGAGAAAGCCATTTTCATTTCTGACCATTCCTACCAAAATGGGATCATTTCTTCAGAAATGAGCTCATTTCTCACTCAAATCCAAGCCAATTGTCTCCAAGTCAGTCATTCATAGTCAGTCATATTCCTCAGAGTCTAACTTCAGCTCACCAAGAGTTCAAGCGCTCCAGTTTCAGTTCGAAATCATTTCTAAGTATCCAGGAGCACATTTTAGTCAATTTTAGCTCTTCTAGCTGAAATTGAGCCAAGTTTAGTCAGTTGAGCTAGTGTTTGAGCCTCTATTTTAGTTCACCTCAGTATTAATGACCTTTGTTTCAGCTCAAGGTCAGCTCAAGTTCATAATTCACTTCACTCCAGTGATCATTCCGTACCATTTCTCTAAAAATGGCAGCTTTTCTTGAAAATTCAGTCGAAAAGGTCAGTTGAGTCAGTGCCTGGTCAGTTCATTTGAGTTCTGAAACTCTAAAACCCAGCTCAATCTAGCTCATCTCAGTTTAATCCAACTCGAACCTCAATTTTCAGTGTCACTAACCTAGTAGAGTCCCGAAAACCATTTCTTGAGTTATTTTGCAAATTTTATCAATTTTAATGCTTTTTAAACTGGTACAAGTGTCAATCGGGGTCTCACATCCAAAATTCTTTATTCAGGGTTAGCATTTAGCATTGCATTTCATATCATTTCTCAGCATTTCATAACATTTCATAACATTTCATCACATTTCATTTCATTTTCGAAGTCCAGAACTCCAGTTCTATAAAATTCAATCCAGATTGAGTTTTAAAAGTTTTCAGAAATCAATTTCAAACCTCGGGTTTCCAAAATTGGCATTTTTACCCCCGGGAGTCTAAATTTGGAAATATTTTCTCGAGAAAAACAATCTGGATTTCTTCCAAAATCAAATTTTTAAATTCTATACTGTATTTGCTTCGCAACGAGCTATTAAACTTCAAAATCCGAACTCGTTTCAAAAACTACCAAAAATAGCTCATTTTGTCTAAAAATAGATTTGGAAGCATTTTCTCGAGAAAAATAATCTGGATTTCTTTCAAAATTATATTTTCAAATTCTATACTGAATTTGCTTCACAACGGGGTATTGAACTTCAAAATCTGAGCTCGTTTCAAAAACTGCCAAAAATAGCTCGTTTCGTTTGGAAATATTTTCTCAAGAAAAACAATCTGGATTTCTTTCAAAATTAAATTTTCAAATTCTACAATGGATTTGCTTCGCAACGAGGTATTGAACTTCAAATTCCGAGCTCGTTTCAAAAACTGTCAAAAATAGCTCGTTTCGTCTGAAAACTTTTTGAAAAGACCATTTTACCACTCTAATCTTCAAAATGAATTTCAAATATGAAATTTGGACCCGCTCTGAGATGGCTCATTCATTTACATTTCTATTTTATTAAAAAAAACAAAAAAAAAAGATTCTTTTTATTTGTTTGCTTTTGTTTTTATTGATTTTTATTTATTTATTTCATTTTAGAGAGGTGGGACCCACAAGGTGGTCACCCAAACCTCCAGCCCCACTTTCCATTTTTTTCTCATTTTTTCTTTCCCTTTTCCTTTTTCCCTCCTTTTCTTTCTTTCCTTTCTTTTTCCCTTTTCTTTCTTTTTCTTCTTCCTCTTCTTTCCTTCTTTCCCCTTTCTTCCTTACTCCCTTGCCATTTCCCTCCACAGCCGTATGGCTGCCAACCATTCACGTAAAAGATGATTTCACTCTCTCATTCCTAGAAAAATTAAACCTAGAAAACTTAGGGCAAATGGCTATTAAGCCCTAAGTCCAAAAAACAAAAAAAAGAGGAAACCTATGGCTGCCCAAGAGAGCCATTCACGCACTTCCCTTTCCCATTCACGTAGGCTGTTGGGAGATTCTTTTTTTCATTAAGCTATTAAGACCTAAGTGGAGGGACATGAGGGGCTAAGTTTTGATTTTATGGAAAAGAAGGAAGAAGGCCATACGGCTGCCTCCTAACCCATCTCTCTCTCTCTCTCTCTCATTGCAGCAACACAGCCTCCTTCACTTGGACAACAGCCAACCATCACTGCCACATCTCCTTGCTGCAGCTACTACCTCCATATCAAAGCAGTCTTCAAGCTCCAGCCGGTGCAGCAAGTGAAGCTCCTCTCCTTCAGCCACAGCAAGTGCAACCCCTTCCTTGGTGACGCCCAGTTGTAGCTTACCTCCAGCATTCCTTCAAACACTTTCACTCCCATTGCCTCAGCACTCCATCGGCCCTTCCAAGTAACCCTCAAGGTAAGATCTCTCCATCTTATCAAACGAAAAAAAAAATGGTTATATGGTTGTTTACTTTTCTATACATTCCATGTTTTTGCTATATGAGAGAATAGGATTCATCCAATCTATGGATCGGATCCCCTCTCACTAATAGCATACATTAAACAGTTTTTCTACCACCCTATGATAAATTTTTATCATTTTTTAATAAGTTTTATGTTATGAGCATGGTAGTTGATTTCATTTTGCATACTTAGGCTAGTTTATTTAGATTTCTTTATCAATCTTATAAATTTCAGTCATATGTCTAGTCCATTCATTACTTCATGCTTAAATTCTTGTCAATAAATCTTAAATATTTTTTTGGTAGATGCATCTATGTGTTTGTGATTCCCAGTAAAAAAACTCAGGTTCATTCGGGTTTTATAACCCCATAAAAAAAATAAAACACTGGATCGGGTTTTTGAACCCTCCCGAATTTCCAATTTCTGCTTTAGCAGAAAAGAACCTCTGACACCACCCTTGTGGGAGATTTGGATTGCTCTCCAAAAATCACAGTGGATTCAGGATTGAATCTATTAATGATCTGGAAATTTTGAGTTTTTTCCAATAAGTTTTGACCTCTGTCAAAAATCGGATTTCCCAGACCCATGGGAAAATTTTGATTTTCCTGTGTCAGGGTACAGACATACCCTAATACATCGAGTCTGTTCAATCTATAGCCTGTCTGCAAAAACTTTCAACATGAAAGTTTTTCTTAACATAATGTTCTGCAATTTCCCAAAATTTGGGAATTTTTGGATTTGTTTCATTATTTTTCCCGGACTTTATCTTTCTGTCTAACAGATTCCAATGTCCAGAAATTCCAGAGATTTAGGTCTCTGATAACAGTGTGGCCTTTTCCAAACCGTAATCCGAATCCCAATGGTGTAAAAATATCAATTCTTTACCTATGTGTCAGGGACTTTTTTCCACAATTTCAGAAATTTTCCCATCTGTTTACTAATTTTCCCACATTTTCTACCAAAACCTGTCTGTTTCCTTCATTTACTAGAGTCGCCGGATTCCGATCCGACTTGCCGGAGTGGCACAGCTCCGACCATAGGTCAAAACCAGAAAGTGTAAAAGTAAAAAATTCTTGCCTTACTGTCCTCTGTCACTCCATAAAATTTGGGAAATTTTTATGGAAGTTTGATATCCTAAATCCCCTTTAGAATCAATATTTTAGGCAAAAATCATGAAATTTAGGGTTTTTATTTGAATTTCCATATTTAAAAATACAAAAAAATTATATTTTCGAGCTCCATTATGTTTTTAAGGTTATTTTAGGTGTCCATGCCAAATTTGGTTTAATTCCAAGTTCATTTGCTCCATGTGTTAGTTTATCTTTAAATTCAGAAGCGAAAATCAAGCGAAAATCAGGTTAAATTCGATATTTTATGATATTTTCTCCATTTTAGGGTTTTTATCATGTACATAAGCATGTAGAATCATATTAGGGTTAATTTTAATCTCCTTTGCATTTCATATTTTTCAATTTTGCAAAATTTATTTCAGAAAACCCTGGTTTCAAGGCCATAGTCTTGTTATTGGGGGTATTTTGGTCATTTTGACCTAAATTTCGAAATTTCAATTTCTAATTCTCCCAAAATTTCATGCATATCATCATATTTCATCATATTATGTTTGATTTATTTCATTTGATTTTCAAATTTCCAAAATTTACAAAAATTCTTTCAGAAAACCCTGATTTCAAGGTCATCAGGGGTATTTTGGTCATTTTGACCCCAATTTCGAATTTTCAAGTTTATTTTCGAAATTTATTAATTATTCATCATGTTTATATCAAAGGGGGTATGATTTTGGGTTTATATCTGAATAATATCCGATAATTTCCCATATTTTCGGATAAATTTAGAAAAACCTACATTTTTGTGCTAACCTTGTTTTCTAGTTTTGCAGGAACATTCAAGAAGAAGACTTAGATTTTATTTTCTTTATTTCAATTCAATGTAATCTCAAATGTAATAATTTGGAATAAGAGTTACTTTTCTGCTTAGAATAGGGATGCATTGCATGTAGTTTAATTTATGCAAATTTCGATATTTGATGTATGATTCATGTGCATTTATTTCAAATCCACTATGGTTTACACGAATGGCACGTGCACAAGCTTTTATGGAATTTATAAACTCGGTGGGATTCGTATTTATGGCCATAGTCAGAATACGAAGAAAACCAAGATTTATGATCTTCGTATTAGCCACATTCAGCCTACACACTTAGGCTAACTTCAAAATGCACTGCATTTTTCAAAGTTTTAAAAGGATTTTCCAATTCCTCAATGAAATTCCCTTTTCAAATTCATATTCATTCATTCATATCATTCAAATTGCATTATTTTCAAACTCATTTTCCAATTTCAATTTCAGAAAATTCAATTTTCTCAAGAATTTCCAAGTCTTTCTCAGGATCTGATTTTCTCAAAATCCTAAGTTTTCAAATGACATTTCAAAGCATTTCCCAAGTTCAAATCAAGATTTTCCTATGTTTTCAAATTCTCAAATTTCAAAATCCCAAGTTTTCAGAAATCGATTTTCTCATATTTTCCAGTTTTCCTGAGAATTCATTTTCCATTTCAAAAGTCATTTTCCAATAAATTTCTTAGATTTTCTCAAGATTCTCAAATCCATTTTCTCATAAAAGCAATTCCAAGTTTCCAATCTCAAAACCAATTTTCTCAGTTTTTCAAGTTTTCCTGAGAAATCACCTTTCAATGCAAATTTCTGATTCCAATGAAATTCAATGATTTTTCCAAAAACTCCAATTTCAAGCACTTTTCCAATCATTTTCCAAATGCATTTCAATTTTTCAAAGCAAACATCATAGTTTCTCAAACTTGCATTTTTTAAAAATTTCATAGCACAAGCCTGATTCTTTGTGCATTCTAGGAAAAATAGAGCATCATTTAGATATTTGAGTCAAGTTAAAGCACATAATTGATCCTTGGTTCAATTACCCCTGGTAAAGGCGCCAGGAATGGTTGAACCTCGTACCAACAGGCGGATCCCATTCCACGGAATTTTCCCGCAAATTTTCAAAACGGAGGCGAGTAATTTTTAAAACCATTTTCAAAACTTTGGTCGAGTTTGACTCGCGAAATTCGTTTCTCTCTCGCAAGGGAGGGGAAAATTTTTGCGATGATAACAGGTTTGGCGACCGTGATGGGACCTGTCTTCGTCTGATCAATTATGTGATTTGACTTAGCTCAATTATCAAAATCATGCTCTTTGAACTGTCAGCTTTTAATTTCTGATATCATGTGAACCTAGGAGCCTAGACTTGAACCCAGCTGACATGGATTGCATGTAGACTAGGCATGGTTTGATAGGACCATATTGAGGAGAATTATGCATGCTCACTTAGACTTAGGTCTGAAATACAACACTCCTCAATCTAGGACTTGTATGAAAACAATGTTTGCTTCTTCAAAAAAAAAATTTCAAAATTCTATCTCTTTAGGACTTAGAGCCCTCTGTTTGCCTGCATGTGATCATATTTCAAAAACCACCCCACCTATGTCTACCCGGTCTTCACGTTGCTGGGCTCTCTTCCAGAACCATAGTTCGGGACAGAGCCTCACAACTGGGCCACTTATTTGGGCTAACGCCCCCCTGCCACGTACCAAGGGCCATAGTCCAACGTATATCGGCAGGCGCTCAAGGATGTTGGGAAAACACACGCCTAGACCCGGAGATGAGTTTTATGCCACGTACATCGAGCCTCGGCTCGAGTATATCGGCATAGCATGATTGGACACAGTTGATCTAAGCCTAGAGTCAGGATTAGGGTCCTAAAGCTCTTTCAAAATCAATGCATTTAGAGTTGGCTTCTTAGGGATTGCTGTATGTGCATAATTGTTTGTAATTGAATGTATGATATTCATTTTCGCCTTATTTTTCCCAATTTTTCCAAAATACCAAACAATTTTCCAAAATACCTCATTTTTCATCTTTTATGAAATATCTCCTTTTTTTCTCAAAAACCCTGGACGATTTTTCTAAATTATCCACCTTTTCCTTCAAAACTCCAGGAGATTTTCCATTCTTTCGTTCCTCTGGACTTCGAATTTTCAGCTTTCATTTTATCCTGCCTGCAATTTTCAAATTTCTTATATTTTTCCAAAGTCTAATTCCAGTCTTCTTGTCTTTCAGTCCAATGGCATCCAGCCAGCTCGATTTTGTTTTTCCTGAGGGTCACATCTCCTACGAGGTGCGACAAAGTCTTCCTGAGCATCGATCTCTTAGCACCGGACCCTTCTTCCCTCGGTGGTACTATGTCTAGTTCAAAAATTTCTCTCGTATGTTTCCGGACCACTTGAGCGATTGTGGGTTGGAATTGGCATCTGCAGTGGGAAAGTTGACAGTCAACGGCAATCTGATTCATGCACTGGCAGAGCGGTGGAATCCGCGCACTTGCACGTTCTGGTTCCCGTGGGGCGAGATGACACTACTGATGGATGAATTTTCAGAGATTATGGGACTGCTTGAGCCAGCCGGTCAGCCTGGAGATCCGTTAGAGCAGCAGTTTCTGATCAATGTCAAGGGTCTGGACCCCAAAGATGTCGTAGCTTGCATGACAGGACGCAAGTCTTGGCCTCTGATTGAAGAAGATGGAAATGAATATGTGGATCTGCTCGAAATCTACAAATAGCATGGGGCATTTGTGGAAGTCAGCTCGTTGTCCAGGACAGCTCGAGAGAGAATTCAGCACGCAATGGTTCTGTGCACGGTGGGATTAGCTTTCTTTCCCGATGGACGGAATTACATGGATGTCAGAATAGTTCAGCTTCTAAGGAGATGGGGAAGTCGACGGACCAGCCGCCTCTCAATAGCCATGGCCGCACTCGCCTTTCTATACCGAGGGTTGACTCGTTTCACACTCGGAGAACCGATTCTAGTCGAAGGGTGCACCTATGCCTTGCAGTCTTGGTTCCTCCGGCATGTGCCAGCCCGAGCCAGTTCATTCAGATACAATGGTGAAAAGCTTCTGCCAGTTGCGCGATACCGGTTCTTGATTGACAACCTTCAGGAGGGAGAAGTCGTATGGGACTACTTTGATCGTCAGGAATCACCTCCTAGATATACTTACGCTTACGGCAAGCGATTCAGGCTACTTGGCCCATTCTTTTGCGCATACTATCATCCGGAGCGGTGTGTCAGGCAGTTCTCTCAGAGACAGAAGCGCGTAGGGATTCGTCCACTAGCTGGGGTTCTGCCAGAATTCGATCTCACATCAGATCAGTGGTCCGGAGCATACCATTCTGCCAAACATGGCTGGGATTCCTTTGTCAGTCTTACTATTTTTCCTGGTCCTCGTGTGTCTTCTGATTTTGTAGAGTGGTGGAAAATTGTTCGTCCCCCTCCCCTCTGTCAAGTGTATTATTGATAAAATCATGTTTTTCCCCTCAATAAAATTCCTTTACATTTCACTTTGGTTTGACGACCTCGCCTAGGTAACAAGGCCTATTTTCAGTTGTTTATCTTGCAAAGAATAGCAACGCAATTGTCGTAATCCCAGCGACGACTCAATCCCTAGTAATGGGATATTATTTCAATTGTCTACCAAAATTCTCAACAAATATTTTCTTCCAAACCAAATTTCCTTCAGAAGCCTAACCATCAGTTCTGCCCTGCAGAGAGCATCAACAAAATCCGAGAGAACATTTGCAATACCCGATGGTCAATACAAGATCCAGAAAGAAAGCTGCATCAGTTGAAGGCGTCACATATTCAGTAGCTTCAGAAGAAGAGATGGACTCACCTCGAGCAATCCAGAGTCAGGGTCAACAGGCGGATGATGGCATCGATCCCCAAATGTATATCATGTTCAAAAAGATGATGACCAAGATGCTGGCAGAGCAAGCTGAGGCCAGTACTGAGCAAATTCAAACTAAACAGAAAGATAAGGGTCATGCCGTCAAGAATGTGAAGATCAGTAAAAGGCAGAATCGTCATGAGGAGATGTCTGATGAGTCAGAATCAGCAGATGATACTGACAAAGAGTATGAAAACAAGCAAGAATTCAAAAGGTCGACTCAGGGGCAGGGGTTGGCCTATAAATCCAAGAATCAGTCTGTTGACGACCCTACGCAGTCACAACTCAAAGATGTGATGAAAATAGTTAAGGATCTTCAAACTCGTGACAAGGGCAAGAAAGTCTTCACCAGTGAAGACTTCTATGATGGACTGGATGGGGATAATGATCTTGATAATCTCCCCAAGAAATTTATCAAGTTTGATGGTTCGGGTGACCCAAAAGCACATCTCGCCCTATTCTTTGCAGAATGTTCCAGGTTCAAGAGGAACAATCGTGCCTTATTTCTCTGCTTCCCTCGCAGCTTGGAGGGTATTGCGGCAAAGTGGTATTCAGAGCATATCAACGCGATGGAGCTGAAAGAGTTCGATAAAGTGGTCAATTTATTTATTGAGCGCTTTCTATTCAATGCTGAGGCGCTCCCGACCCTCAGCCACCTCTGTGGCCTGAAGCAGAAAGAAAACGAGAAGGCCCGAGATTTTATCCATTGATGGAGGTCAGCTTGCAATAAGATGAGAGACCCGATATCAGAAGGGCATGCATTGTCACTAATCTTGAATAATTTTTCACAACCCTTGAAAGGTCTCATTTCCACGGCACCATCAAAAACCTTCATCGAACTGACAGAACGAGCCGAGTGGCTCGAGCTAAGCATGGAAAATGGAGTTTATGAAGGCTTCATCTTTACACAAGGTAACAATCAGAGTGAGCAGAAGAAGAAGGCTCACTTCACTCTTTCTGCCAATGATAGCAAAAGCAACAAGAAAAATCATGATCACTATTCAGAGAGATCCAAGGGCCAAAAAGGAAAGTTCTCCAACAATGATAGGCCTCTTCAATCTAGTCCTCAACATAAAGAGAGAGATCAAGAAAAGCCAAAGCGCAAGGATTGGAGTACGGATCGAAAGTTCACCCCTCTGGACCAAACACTAGAGAGTGTTCTGGAATACATGCTTGCAAAAGATATGATCCGTTTACCTAAAGCAGCTGATCCCGCAACAATCATGGGTAGATTCAAAGAAAGATTTTGCAAATTTCATCGGGCAGTAGGGCATGACACTGAGAATTGTTTCGTCCTGAAAAATATCATTCAAGATTGCATCGACAAGAATATCCTTATTGAAGATGAGGAAAATACCAGTCGACCATCCTGAGCAAGTTTTCTAAAAATTGACAATGTCGAGACTATGTCACTTTCATCATTCTGTCATTTTGAAGCAACAATGTAGTCTCAGTTCTTCTATCAATTTGTTATTTTCTTCTTCAATGCATTAATAAATTTGTCAATCTTCCTTATGGCCTGGCGTCATCTTTTATATTCCTCATTTGCAAATGTTTAAATGTCTTCTTATAAGGGGTAACCTTTTTCAAAGTGCCTCTCTGATCAACCAAGAAGCTCATTGTTAGTTTTACCTCGTTATCCTCAGAGAATTCTCATCAAATATCAATTACTTATCCTTTCTTATTCTCCCATTACACTGAGGCATTACTTTGGAAATTGTCTTCAAAACATCCTGTATGCAGGCAGGATCAAACAAATCTCTCATTTTGCACGCATGTGCACCCATTTATATCATTTTACATACATTTGCATTCATTTGCATTTGCAGGCATTCATTCGCATTCATCTGCATTTGCATCAAGCTTCCTCGCTCAGGAGAAGGGTTTAATCCTGAAAACAGGCTTTGAAAAGCTAACTATGATGGTCCATTCAAATCATGAACCAAGAATTTTTATTTTCCAAATTCAAAACCCATAAGTTGAACCCTTCCTTCTTAAATTGTGATCCTTAGGTTAAATCCCTATGGAATTGATAGTTCGTAGGTCGAACCCCTGCAGAGTCAATGTGATTTGTAGGTTGAACGCCTGTCAAACCAATACGGCTCATAGGTTGAACCCCTTTCGAATCAATCTCGTTCTCAAAAATTTCGATCTGTAGGTTGAAGTCCTCCTGATCCAATATTCTTTACAGTCCTTAGGTCGAACTCCTTTTGGATTGGTATTTTTTAGATATATGATTTGTAGGTTGAAATCCTCCTGATCCACGTTCTTAGGCTGAATTCCTACAGAACCCATGTCGTTCCCAGTGAACCAATGTCGTTCTCAATTGAACCAATGTCGTTCTTAGACTGAATTCCTACAGAACTCATGTCGTTCCCAGTGAACCAATGTCGTTCTTAATTGAACCAATGTCGTTCGTAGGCTGAATACCTATCAAACCCATGTTGTTCCTAGTGAACCAATGCCGTTCTTAATTGAACCAATGTCGTTCGTAGGCTGAATACCTATCGAACCCATGTTGTTCCTAGTGAACCAATGCCGTTCTCAATAGAACCAATGTCATTCTTAGGCTGAATCCCTATTGAACCCATGTCGTTCCCAGTGAACCAATGTCGTTCTTAATTGAACCAATGTCGTTTGTAGGCTGAATACCTATCGAACCCATGTTGTTCCTAGTGAACCAATGCCGTTCTTAATTGAACCAATGTCGTTCGTAGATTGAATACCTATCGAACCCATGTCGTTCCTAGTGAACCAATGCCGTTCTCAATAGAACCAATGTCGTTCTTAGGCTGAATCCCTACAGAACCCATGTCGTTCCCAGTGAACCAATGTCGTTCTCAATTGAACCAATGTCATTCTTAGGCTGAATCCCTATTGAACCCATGTCGTTCCCAGTAAATCAATGTTGTTCTTAATTGAACTCATGTTGTTCCCAGTGAACCAATGTCGTTCTTAGGCTGAATCCCTATCGAACCCATGTCGTTCCTAGTGAACCAATGTCGTTCTCAATTGAACCAATGTCGTTCTTAGGCTGAATCCCTATTGAACCCAGGTCGAACCCCTGCGAAACCAATGCCGTTCTCAATAGAACAAATGTCGTTCTTAGGAGGAATCCCTATAGAACCCATGTCATTCTCAGTAAACCAATTCACAATTTTGACCTTTTTAGCCAATCAATTTCCAATTTCCAATTTCCAATTTCCAATTTCCAATTTCCAATTTCCAATTTCAAAATTTCAAATTTTCTAAATTCCAATTTCATACCAATTCCAATCATTTCCTCTTGCGAGAGACCCTTTGTACAGGGAGAGTTCAAGGGAGCTCGTTCTTTTCGCATGCTATCCTTTGTTCACTTAGCCCCTTTTCAGGGAGAGTTTGAAGGGACTCGTGTCTATGTGAACCGTTTGCAAAACAAATTTCCAATTTCATACAAGGAACCCTTAATTCAGGGAGAGCTTCGACGGAAGCTCGCTTTACTTGTGACCGCAATTTCAAACTAGGCCATTTCATCATGAAGGACCCTCTTTTCAGGGAGAGTGTGATGGACTCGTTCCTTCATGACCAATTCACCGACCTCATCATTACCGGCCCCCTTTCCATAAGAGAAGCCTAATGTTAGGAAGTTTTGACTAAAGCTTAATTTCTCTTCGAAAGTTCGTTTTGCAAACACCTCCTCTTCAGGGAAGAGAGGAGTAATTTCTATTTCCAATGTCTGAATCTCCTCCTTTGGGGAAAGGAGAAGAAAATTTTTGTCATGGATGTGTTACGTTGTGCTTCAAATACTCGCTTCCACAAAGGATTTCAAGAAAATCTTGTCAATTTGTCATTAAATATTTGTTGATTTCAAAATTTTTATTGCACAAAAACATTACCTCAGAATACCTTCAGTATTATTTCTGAAAGGTCAAAGCTTTCATGAAAAAGGATTCAAAATTCAAATTCTTTCTATTAGCCGACCAAAAGGATGAAGAATAAATCCTCGATATGGCCAGCAAAGGAAATTCAATGTTGTTGCAAAGCCATAAGTGATCGGTATTGATCGCAGTCAATGGCACATTTTTAAAGATCATTCTTGGAAAATAAAGCAGTCAAAATATCCTGGGTGATACAGAAAAATCCATTCAATCCCTATATCTCCTCAATCACCTAAAGCTGCAATTAAATATCTGCAAAAGGGATCTCTCAACTGTCGTCAAGATGAAGGTGAATTAGGCGAGTAGACCCCCGGGGCCAAAAAAGATTTGAATCATCTCCAAGATGACGGAGTTTGTGACGGATCCTTCCAGGGAAAGTTCAGAGCACCGTCAAGATGAAGGCGACTGCGATCAGCCTCCCGACAAACCCTAAAGGATATTTAATTTCTGCTATCATCAAGAGATTTCCAACCAATGAGCCAAAAACCGTCGATATAATCCCTGAGAGAAAAAAAGAAGGATCGGAGCATCTCTGAGATGAAGGAGTTTGTGACGTACCCTTCTAAAAAAAAGAGAGAGAGAAAAGTCAGGACATCTCCAAAATGAAGGATGATGTAATAAAATCCCCAAAAACCTAAGAGAGCTCTAATTCTGCCAAAAAAGAAAAAAAAGTGGGCAGAAAGATCATCATGAGGAAAGAATCCCAGGATATCAGACTGCCAAATTTGCCAAAGAATCTTTTTTAATTTTGTGAAATTCTATTATCAATATTCTTTCACCAATTGCTTTCACAATGTCAAGAATACTCTCTTTTCTGCTCATATCAAGGAAATTGATAGCTTCCTTGAAAGAAAGTCAATTGCAAGAAATCTGAATTCGAATCTTGATTCTACGGAGTTAAGCCCAGTCGAAGGTAATACTTCAGGTAGAAAAGAGGGATTATTTTCAAAACAATGTGCATCATTTTAAATTATTTTGAATCAACAATAATTTTCAAACATTTTGACAATATTTTCTAGCTATCCTGGCGTGAAGCGAGAGCTTGAGGTTCATCTTTGGCGCATCCCGACATCAGTTGTTATCCCTTTTAAGGACTTGATAATGGGAGTTTTCAAGATTCCTTCCCTTCTGTTGGTATAATCTGAGCGCATGGGCTCTCAGATTCGCACACTTCCCTGTGTCCCCACTGTCCCACCATAGACAGTCCAATTTCGGCTTGAGGTTAAGCCACCAATTCCAGCAAAAGGTCACCAATTTCAAAAGTTATTTAGTCTCAGCAATGAGGCGCCCAAAATCAAACCCCTTTTCAAGCTTTAGGGACCCCAATTTCATCCTTTTGCAAAACCCCTATCGGATTCATTGTGCGGAAATCCGAAGGTTCCATCATGGTTTCTTCCTTCGAGGATTCTATTCATTTTCTGCCCAATCAGGATAAGGGTACAAACCTGAGCCTCCTTTGATGAGGTATTTCATTTTCTGCCCAATCAGGATAAGGGTACAAACCTGAGCCTCCTTTGATGAGGTATTTCATTTTCTGCCCAATCAGGATAAGGGAACAAACCTGAGCCTCCTTTGATGAGGTATTTCATTTTTCTGCCCAATCAGGATAAGGGTACAAACCTGAGCCTCCTTTGATGAGGTATTTCATTTTTCTGCCCAATCAGGATAAGGGTACAAACCTGAGCCTCCTTTGATGAGGTATTTCATTTTTCTGCCCAATCAGGATAAGGGAACAAACCTGAGCCTCCTTTGATGAGGTATTTCATTTTTCTGCCCAATCAGGATAAGGGTACAAACCTGAGCCTCCTTTGATGAGGTATTTCATTTTTCTGCCCAATCAGGATAAGGGTACAAACCTGAGCCTCCTTTGATGAGGTATTTCATTTTCTGCCCAATCAGGATAAGGGTATAAACCTGAGCCTCCTTTGATGAGGTATTTCATTTCCCGGTCAGGTTAAGGGTCAAACCTGAGCTTCGTTTCTATGCGAGGTATTTCCTGTCCCATCCAGGTTAAGGGCAAAACCTGAATCTCACTTCTTTTGAAGTAAAATTTTCTTCTTTATTCTTCATTTCATATCTACCATTTTCATTAGGGCTAATATTTTCATATCCAGTCAGATCCTTCTAACTGGGGCATTTTTATAGCCCAAATTTGGTGTGTTTTTCTTTGCCACTAAGCCCGTCTTCAAGCCGGCTTAGTAGCAAAGAGGGGCATCTATAAACACCTCAAATTTTCTTCATACATTCTCAAACAACCCTCCTCAGGCAGTGCCAACCCTGTTAGGTCAGTGTAGGAGTCAAACCCCGAGTCAGTTTCAGAAAATCACCATTATGCCCATTTTCATTAGGAAAATTACCATTTTACCCCTAGGTCATCCCGGACCCCAGTCAGTCGGAGTCAACCAAGCTCATTGGTCAGTTCAGAACAGTCAGAATATCAGTCATTTCAAGCTCATTTGAAATCATAGTGAGAAAGCCATTTTCATTTCTGACCATTCCTGCCAAAATGGGATCATTTCTTCAGAAATGAGCTCATTTCTCACTCAAATCCAAGCCAATTATCTCCGAGTCAGTCATTCATAGTCAGTCATATTCCTCAGAGTCTAACTTCAGCTCACCAAGAGTTCAAGCGCTCCAGTTTCAGTTCGAAATCATTTCTAAGTGTCCAGGAGCACATTTTAGTCAATTTTAGCTCTTCTAGCTAAAATTGAGCCAAGTTTAGTCAGTTGAGCTAGTGTTTGAGCCTCTATTTTAGTTCACCTCAGTATTAATGACCTTTGTTTCAGCTCAAGGTCAGCTCAAGTTCATAATTCACTTCACTCCAGTGATCATTCCGTACCATTTCTCTAAAAATGGCAGCTTTTCTTGAAAATTCAGTCGAAAAGGTCAGTTGAGTCAGTGCCTGGTCAGTTCATTTGAGTTCTGAAACTCTAAAACCCAGCTCAATCTAGCTCATCTCAGTTTAATCCAACTCGAACCTCAATTTTCAGTGTCACTCTAACCAAGTAGAGTCCCGAAAACCATTTCTTGAGTTATTTTGCAAATTTTATCAATTTTAATGCTTTTTAAACTGGTACAAGTGTCAATCGGGGTCTCACATCCAAAATTCTTTATTCAGGGTTAGCATTTAGCATAGCATTTCATATCATTTCTCAGCATTTCATAACATTTCATCACATTTCATTTCATTTTCGAAGTCCAGAACTCCAGTTCTATAAAATTCAATCCAGATTGAGTTTTAAAAGTTTTCAGAAATCAATTTCAAACCTCGGGTTTCCAAAATTGGCATTTTTACCCCCGGGAGTCTAAATTTGGAAATATTTTCTCGAGAAAACAATCTGGATTTCTTCCAAAATCAAATTTTTAAATTCTATACTGGATTTGCTTCGCAACGAGCTATTAAACTTCAAAATCCGAACTCGTTTCAAAAACTACCAAAAATAGCTCATTTTGTCTAAAAATAGATTTGGAAGCATTTTCTCAAGAAAAATAATCTGGATTTCTTTCAAAATTATATTTTCAAATTCTATACTGAATTTGCTTCACAACGGGGTATTGAACTTCAAAATCTGAGCTGGTTTCAAAAACTGCCAAAAATAGCTCGTTTCGTTTGGAAATATTTTCTCAAGAAAAACAATCTGGATTTCTTTCAAAATTAAATTTTCAAATTCTACACTGGATTTGCTTCGCAACGAGGTATTGAACTTCAAAATCCGAGCTCGTTTCAAAAACTGCCAAAAATAGCTCGTTTCGTCTGAAAACTTTTTGAAAAGACCATTTTACCCCTCTAATCTTCAAAATGAATTTCAAATATGAAATTTGGACCCGCTCTGAGATGGCTCATTCATTTACATTTCTATTTTATTAAAAAAAACAAAAAAAAAAGATTCTTTTTATTTGTTTGCTTTTGTTTTTATTGATTTTTATTTATTTATTTCATTTTAGAGAGGTGGGACCCACAAGGTGGTCACCCAAACCTCCAGCCCCACTTTCCATTTTTTTCTCATTTTTTCTTTCCCTTTTCCTTTTTCCCTCCTTTTCTTTCTTTCCTTTCTTTTTCCCTTTTCTTTCTTTTTCTTCTTCCTCTTCTTTCCTTCTTTCCCCTTTCTTCCTTACTCCCTTGCCATTTCCCTCCACAGCCGTATGGCTGCCAACCATTCACGTAAAAGATGATTTCACTCTCTCATTCCTAGAAAAATTAAACCTAGAAAACTTAGGGCAAATGGCTATTAAGCCCTAAGTCCAAAAAACAAAAAAAAGAGGAAACCTATGGCTGCCCAAGAGAGCCATTCACGCACTTCCCTTTCCCATTCACGTAGGCTGTTGGGAGATTCTTTTTTTCATTAAGCTATTAAGACCTAAGTGGAGGGACATGAGGGGCTAAGTTTTGATTTTATGGAAAAGAAGGAAGAAGGCCATACGGCTGCCTCCTAACCCATCTCTCTCTCTCTCTCTCTCATTGCAGCAACACAGCCTCCTTCACTTGGACAACAGCCAACCATCACTGCCACATCTCCTTGCTGCAGCTACTACCTCCATATCAAAGCAGTCTTCAAGCTCCAGCCGGTGCAGCAAGTGAAGCTCCTCTCCTTCAGCCACAGCAAGTGCAACCCCTTCCTTGGTGACGCCCAGTTGTAGCTTACCTCCAGCATTCCTTCAAACACTTTCACTCCCATTGCCTCAGCACTCCATCGGCCCTTCCAAGTAACCCTCAAGGTAAGATCTCTCCATCTTATCAAACGAAAAAAAATGGTTATATGGTTGTTTACTTTTCTATACATTCCATGTTTTTGCTATATGAGAGAATAGGATTCATCCAATCTATGGATCGGATCCCCTCTCACTAATAGCATACATTAAACAGTTTTTCTACCACCCTATGATAAATTTTTATCATTTTTTAATAAGTTTTATGTTATGAGCATGGTAGTTGATTTCATTTTGCATACTTAGGCTAGTTTATTTAGATTTCTTTATCAATCTTATAAATTTCAGTCATATGTCTAGTCCATTCATTACTTCATGCTTAAATTCTTGTCAATAAATCTTGAATATTTTTTTGGTAGATGCATCTATGTGTTTGTGATTCCCAGTAAAAAAACTCAGGTTCATTCGGGTTTTATAACCCCATAAAAAAAATAAAACACTGGATCGGGTTTTTGAACCCTCCCGAATTTCCAATTTCTGCTTTAGCAGAAAAGAACCTCTGACACCACCCTTGTGGGAGATTTGGATTGCTCTCCAAAAATCACAGTGGATTCAGGATTGAATCTACTAATGATCTGGAAATTTTGAGCTTTTTCCAATAAGTTTTGACCTCTGTCAAAAATCGGATTTCCCAGACCCCTGGGAAAATTTTGATTTTCCTGTGTCAGGGTACAAACATACCCTAATACATCGAGTCTGTTCAATCTATAGCCTGTCTGCAAAAACTTTCAACATGAAAGTTTTTCCTAACATAATGTTCTGCAATTTCCCAAAATTTGGGAATTTTTGGATTTGTTTCATTATTTTTCCCGGACTTTATCTTTCTGTCTAACAGATTCCAATGTCCAGAAATTCCAGAGATTTAGGTCTCTGATAACAGTGTGGCCTTTTCCAAACCGTAATCCGAATCCCAATGGTGTAAAAATATCAATTCTTTACCTATGTGTCAGGGACTTTTTTCCACAATTTCAGAAATTTTCCCATCTGTTTACTAATTTTCCCACATTTTCTACCAAAACCTGTCTGTTTCCTTCATTTACTAGAGTCGCCGGATTCCGATCCGACTTGCCGGAGTGGCACAGCTCCGACCATAGGTCAAAACCAGAAAGTGTAAAAGTAAAAAATTCTTGCCTTACTGTCCTCTGTCACTCCATAAAATTTGAAAAATTTTTATGGAAGTTTGATATCCTAAATCCCCTTTAGAATCAATATTTTAGGCAAAAATCATGAAATTTAGGGTTTTTATTTGAATTTCCATATTTAAAAATACAAAAAAATTATATTTTCGAGCTCCATTCTGTTTTTAAGGTTATTTTAGGTGTCCATGCCAAATTTGGTTTAATTCCAAGTTCATTTGCTCCATGTGTTAGTTTATCTTTAAATTCAGAAGCGAAAATCAAGCGAAAATCAGGTTAAATTCGATATTTTATGATATTTTCTCCATTTTAGGGTTTTTATCATGTACATAAGCATGTAGAATCATATTAGGGTTAATTTTAATCTCCTTTGCATTTCATATTTTTCAATTTTGCAAAATTTATTTCAGAAAACCCTGGTTTCAAGGCCATAGTCTTGTTATTGGGGGTATTTTGGTCATTTTGACCTAAATTTCGAAATTTCAATTTCTAATTCTCCCAAAATTTCATGCATATCATCATATTTCATCATATTATGTTTGATTTATTTCATTTGATTTTCAAATTTCCAAAATTTACAAAAATTCTTTCAGAAAACCCTGATTTCAAGGTCATCAGGGGTATTTTGGTCATTTTGACCCCAATTTCGAATTTTCAAGTTTATTTTCGAAATTTATTAATTATTCATCATGTTTATATCAAAGGGGGTATGATTTTGGGTTTATATCTGAATAATATCCGATAATTTCCCATATTTTCGGATAAATTTAGAAAAACCTACATTTTTGTGCTAACCTTGTTTTCTAGTTTTGCAGGAACATTCAAGAAGAAGACTTAGATTTTATTTTCTTTATTTCAATTCAATGTAATCTCAAATGTAATAATTTGGAATAAGAGTTACTTTTCTGCTTAGAATAGGGATGCATTGCATGTAGTTTAATTTATGCAAATTTCGATATTTGATGTATGATTCATGTGCATTTATTTCAAATCCACTATGGTTTACACGAATGGCACGTGCACAAGCTTTTATGGAATTTATAAACTCGGTGGGATTCGTATTTATGGCCATAGTCAGAATACGAAGAAAACCAAGATTTATGATCTTCGTATTAGCCACATTCAGCCTACACACTTAGGCTAACTTCAAAATGCACTGCATTTTTCAAAGTTTTAAAAGGATTTTCCAATTCCTCAATGAAATTCCCTTTTCAAATTCATATTCATTCATTCATATCATTCAAATTGCATTATTTTCAAACTCATTTTCCAATTTCAATTTCAGAAAATTCAATTTTCTCAAGAATTTCCAAGTCTTTCTCAGGATCTGATTTTCTCAAAATCCTAAGTTTTCAAATGACATTTCAAAGCATTTCCCAAGTTCAAATCAAGATTTTCCTATGTTTTCAAATTCTCAAATTTCAAAATCCCAAGTTTTCAGAAATCGATTTTCTCATATTTTCCAGTTTTCCTGAGAATTCATTTTCCATTTCAAAAGTCATTTTCCAATAAATTTCTTAGATTTTCTCAAGATTCTCAAATCCATTTTCTCATAAAAGCAATTCCAAGTTTCCAATCTCAAAACCAATTTTCTCAGTTTTTCAAGTTTTCCTGAGAAATCACCTTTCAATGCAAATTTCTGATTCCAATGAAATTCAATGATTTTTCCAAAAACTCCAATTTCAAGCACTTTTCCAATCATTTTCCAAATGCATTTCAATTTTTCAAAGCAAACATCATAGTTTCTCAAACTTGCATTTTTTAAAAATTTCATAGCACAAGCCTGATTCTTTGTGCATTCTAGGAAAAATAGAGCATCATTTAGATATTTGAGTCAAGTTAAAGCACATAATTGATCCTTGGTTCAATTACCCCTGGTAAAGGCGCCAGGAATGGTTGAACCTCGTACCAACAGGCGGATCCCATTCCACGGAATTTTCCCGCAAATTTTCAAAACGGAGGCGAGTAATTTTTAAAACCATTTTCAAAACTTTGGTCGAGTTTGACTCGCGAAATTCGTTTCTCTCTCGCAAGGGAGGGGAAAATTTTTGCGATGATAACATTCGGGCAATCCCATAATATCATTGAACTCATCCATCAGTAGAGTCATTTCCCCCCAAGGAAACCAGAATGTGCAGGTACGTGGATTCCACCGTTCTGCCATGGCCTTAATCAGAGCTCCGTTGATGGTTCGCTTGCCTGCTGCTGATGCCATCTCCAACCCACAGTCATCCAAGTGGTCTGGAAACATACGTGAGAAGGTGGCGAACCAAGAATAATACCACCGAGGGAAGAAAGGACGAGACTGGATGACCCGCAGATCTGGGGTTCCATCCCTTTTTTGATAGAAGACATGATCCCAAGGAAAGATAGTATCGGGAGATTCAGATGCCATCGGAGTGATACTGAGGTAAGAAGAGAAGAGAGTCAGATAGAATGCAGGACTTACAAATAGACCTTTTTAAAGAATCAAACCTGGAAATTTTGAAAGATTGAGGAGATTTTAAAAGAATTTTCCAGGGTTTTGAAGAAAAATTTGATCTAAAAGAGAAAAAAAAATGTAGGTAGAGAGAAATATACACCTGGGGTTTTTGGAAATAAGGGTAAGTTTTGAATAACACACCCAGGGTTTTTGAAAAAGGTTTGATACATATATGAGAGAATAAGAAATATCACACAACCAAAGCTGCACAAACAAGGATGCGCATACAACACTCCCTAAAGGCTGACTCTAAATGCAATATTTGAAATGGCTTGTAGGACCTTAATCCTAACTCTAGGGTTCAGATCATCTGATTCCAATCAAGATACGCCGATATACCCAAGCCGAAGCTTGAAGTACGTGGCATAGAAATATTTCTCCGGTTCTAAGGTAATGGCTTCCCAACATCCTTGAGCACCTACCGATATACCTCGGACTATGGCCCTTAGGTACGTGGTAGGGGGGCGTGAACCCAAATAAGTGGTCCAGTTGTGAGGCTCTCTCCCGAACTATGGTTCAATGAGACAGCCTAGCAACGTGAAGACCGGGACAATATAGGTAAGGAGGTTTTCAAAAATATGTTCAACATGCAAGAAATCAAAGGGCTCTAATGCAAGTCCTAAAGAGATAGATTTAAGTGAAAAGAAGCATACACTTGCATACATTGTTTACATTCAATCCCTAAAATTGAGGAGAGTTGTATTTCAGACCTAAGTCTAATGTGAGCATGGAATAATCTCCTCAATATGGTCCTACCAAACCATACTTAAATCCTATATGCAATGATGTCAGCTTTAGGACAGAGTCTAGGCTCCTAAGGTTTGCATGAAAATGTAGCTGACATATGTAGAATAAAGACTTAGATAATATCAAAGCAAAAGAAAAGGCATAATTCGACCGGACGGAGACGGGTCCCATCTCGGTCGCCAAAACTGTGATGATCGCAAAATTTTTCCTCTCTTAATATTCTTTTTCTTTCTCTTCCTTTCCTACCTCTATGTCCTCCTTTTGAAGGGAGAAAATAGAAGGCGGAAAGTGAAGAGAGAAGAGAAAAGAAAAGAAGAGAAGAGAAGAGGAACTCTTTTGCGGGTCTCACTTGACCTTGATTTTGAAATAACTCGCCTCCGTTTTTGAAATATTCGCGGGAAAACTGGGAGACGGGATCCGCTCGTCGGTACGAGATTCGACCGTTCCTGGCGCCTTTACCAGGGGTAATCGAATCAAGGGTCGAATTAATGCCTTTTGCTTTGCTAAGAAATTATCTAAGTATTTATCCTAAGTCTAAATGCACAAAGAATCATGCTTGTGCAAAATGCAAAGATGCATGCTCTTTTTGAAAGTGTTTTTGAAGAATTCCCAAGTGAATCCGATAAAGTGAAGAAATGTTTTTCATGAGAGATATGTAAACATGTGTAAGAACGTAAACAAAAATATCAAGGTGTGCAAACTACACCCTCCCCCATGCTTGAATGACACTGTCCCAGTGACACTCCCCCATGCTTATATGAAACTACGTGAATGCACATGAGAGAAATAAATGAGGGAAAAGAGTAGAATGACCTGACATGAATTAAAAATATACGTTCTATGAATGTAATGAATGCAATGTATACATGACAAAACATGAAACTCATAGAAAAAAATTAGAAAAACGAAAAATAAAACCAAATAAAATCTACAAATCCTAACAACAAATGTAATACTGTACAGAATATGGGTTGCCTCCCATAAAGCGCTAAGTTTCACGTCCCCAGCCAGACGGATCCCTGAAAAAATCCTTCATTGTCCATGAGATCAATGGACATGAAGTTAGGCTTAACCGGGCTCTATGTAGAAAAGAGTGTCATCTGTGACACTACGCACTTTGTTTCCATCCCTTCTACCTCCAAATGTAGTATCATGACTCTCTTGACATGAAGAACGGAGATTAGTCTCATGTGAGAGACTGGTCAGGAAATGAGAGTATAGGACCGACCGAGTATCAATGAATGCTACTTCAGACAAGTGGTGAATATGATCAGGCTTGACTTGGTCAAGCACCTTCTGCATCTGCACCTCTTGCTTACTAAAAACAATTGGTGATCTTAAAGGCTGAGAAAATGGGGCTTTATATGATGATAATGCATGATGTGGGTAAGGCCCCTTCTGTTGAGGTATCATGGAGATCGACTCGTCAGTAGAATTGATATGGGGTTCATGAGTTGATTCCTGAGTGGGGTGACACGCCTTCCCATACTGAAGGGATGTAACAGATTTGACTTGCTCATGATGTGAAGCAGTGGGTTGCAAGTCAAATGACATGGAATCCTCTCCCTTTGAGACAACAGACTGACTATGAAGGTTCCCCTGGCTTTGCCTACTCAATGTCTGAGCTAACTGTCCCATTTGAGTCTCTAGCTTGGCTATTGACTACGTATGGGAACAAAGAGTGGCCTTGATATCAGAAAAGGCTTCTAACATCTTCTCTTGAAATGATGAACTTGGAATGGGCTCCTGAGGAGAAGGTAGACAATACTGGGGATGAACCTGTGGAAATATAGGATGCGAGTAACCTTGTGAAGGTTTACTGGGTCTATACTGTGTCTGGGAGGGTTGATGGGATGAGGAAATAAACTGGTTTAGCCAACCTGGGTTATATGAGGATGTAAATGAATCAGGCATGGGTTTAACGAAACCTTGGGCAGCATTCACTTGCTCCTGAACGAATTCAGTATATAATGGCGCTGCCGGACAATCCGCAACACAGTGTGCAGGGCTAGCACATAGCTCGCACACTCTTTCTACTGGATTTCTTGAGGAATTGGCTAGGAATTGATCTAACTTCCTAGTCAATTGGTCAACCTTGGTACGCAATTCTAATTCGGACCCTACTTCAGAAATCCCTATTTTCCTAGGACCACTAGACAGAAGCCGTGAAGACAAAGCATGATGCATCGTGTTTTCACTCAAGGTCTCAAATAAAGACCACGCTTCATCCTCACTCTTGAGCATAAAAGTGCCCCCACAAGACGAATCAACCATTTGACGATGCTTCTTAGTAAGCTCGTCATAAAAATACTGCACCAACTGCCAACGAGGCACCTGGTGATGGGGACACTTGCAGAGAAGATCTTTCAATCTCTCCCAAGACTCGTGAAATTGTTCTCCCTCAATTTGAGAAAAACTGGTTATAGCTTTATGAAACTGATTCGTTTTACCAATTGGGAAATATTTTTTTAAAAAATCTCTTTGCATTCCTTCCCAAGTAGTAATACGAACCGTCTCAAGAGATTTTAGCCAGTGCTTGGCTTTATCTTTGAGAGAGAACGGAAACAAAGTCAACCGCATAGCATCATCTCCAAAGTTATTGATTCGCACAGTCGAGCAAATCTCAAGGAATTCGTCGAGATGACGATATGGGTCCTCATTGCTAAGACCATAAAACGAGGGTAACATTTGGATCACACTAGCCTTTATCTCAAAATGGTTTGCTCCTACATCAGGTCTTGTGATGCAGGAGGCGGGAGTGTAAGTGTTGGGCATGAAATACTCCCTCAGAGGACGAGTAATCTGCTGATTCTCAGCCATGGTTGCAGATCTCTGGGCTCTCCTAATAAGGGACTCGGGGTCCTCAATCGGCTCTACCAGCTCGGGGTCAAGTGAGCGTCGCCCTTGCATACACCTCGTAATAGACCGGTGTAGCTCACGTCCTAACTTTGGGTTTTCTACCCAACTAACGCACTAAGCGGCCAAACCACACAAACCACAAAGCGAGTAAACTAAAAACAACAAAAACTAAACAAACACCACGCAGTTACACATAACAGAGATTATGCAAAGAAATATGAAATCAATGTGTACGGTACCAATCGTACACAGTCACCTCTAAGGGAATCCTAATAGGTGGGTTGTGCAGAAAAGTAAGCTCGTCTCTAAGATATGCACATATGTGGTTCTAAACCTAAATGCACACAAACACTAGGCAATAAAGCGAATACTAATATTACGCCGTTCCCCGGTAACGACGCCAAAAATTTGATGTCTTCTTTTAAATCGTTGTAATTTTGAAAAGAATTTTATATGAAAAACATGTGAAAACCAGACATCAAATAATAAAAACCGGTTCTCACTAGTGGATGAGACCGGGTCGAACTCAGGGAACGGAAATATATCGTATTCAAGTACACAAATCTAAACTAATCTTTATTGCCGAATTATTGAAATGTAAAATGTTCAAGAAAGGTAAAAACAACTAACTATTACAACAAATGAATATCCTTCGCATAGGGCGTAAAGTGCAATATTTACAAACCCAATCAAATTCCTAATTCTAAACTAAAAAGTAAAAAGAAGCTTTATTCTTCGTATTTCGTGTCACGTAATCGCTTCCGCTCCACTCCTGTGCTATCCTGCACAATTCAAATGACACGAGCAGTACTAGAGCTAGAACATGAAAGAAATGATAAAAAAAACATCTAAATGACTAATTACAATTGAAAAACTAATTCAAATTAAATCTTCTAAACAATTAGCTAATTAGAAAACAACTAACTAACTATTTACTGGACTACTAACTAATGCTTTCTTAACAAAACAAGGAATGAGCTATTGAAGAACACAAGAAAATGAACCATTTAAAAACAATAGGAATTTAATTGAAAAACAAGGAATGCTAACATCTATCAGTTACTTACTAAACTAGTCAAACTAATTATAAAAAACAACAAAACAGGAAATTCAAAATGTAAAGAAACAAGATTTGACAAAAAAACAGGAATTAGACTTATGAGAAAACATGAAATATAAACTAAAAAAAAACAGGAATCAGAAATGTAAGAAACAGGAATTACAGATTCCAGAAAATAACATGTGATAAAAGAAAAAAACAGAGGAAAAAAAAAAAAACTGAATGAAGAAAGAGCAAAACGAATTTCATTACAGGCTATTAAAGCATAAAAAAAACAGAAAATGAATGTGATGCTTAACAGGAACTCAATGAATGAAATAAACTGAAAATCAAACACTAAACAAAAATTAGGCAAATCAACAAAACAGAAAAATCTAAACAGCAACACAAAACTATGAATGAATCTATCTAAAGAATCATTGGAGAATAACAGATTGACCGATGAACAAAAAAAAAATGAGAATATATTTTTTTTTCATTTTCGTTTTTTCAGTTTTTTTTTTTTTTTTGATTTACAAAAATAACATCATAAAGAAGAAGCTGAAGAAGAAATAGAAATCAGAAGAAGAAATCGGATGAAGAAGAAGAAGAAGAAGAATTTGGAAGAAGAAGAAGAATCCGAAGAAGAAGAAGAAGAAGAAGAAGAAGATGAAGAAGAAAAAAAAAAAACAGACTTACCGTGAAATGGAACTGGAAGAAATCGGATGAAGAGGTTGGAGGCTTCCTCCACCACTGCTGTCACCGGACAGAAGAGTCCACCACCACCGGCTTGAAAGAAAGGAAAAGAGAAAGAGGGGAAGAGGATAGGGGAAAAGAGAGGGAAGAAGGGTCCGGCGGTAGTGGAGAAGGGAGGAAAGAGAAGGAAAAGAGGGGGAAAGAAGAGAGCTCAGCCGTGAATGGGGAAGGCGCCCTTTCTTTTTCTGTTTTGGGGTTTTTAAAAACAAGCAAACTGGTTTGCTGTTTGTTTTAACAAAATCCAAACCGGTTTCACCGGATTATTTTCTTTATTTTGAAATGCAAACCGGTTAAACCGGTTTGTGATTATTATATATTTTTTTTTCAGTTTAAAAACCAAATGCGAACCAGTTTGAACCGGTTTGGTTTATTATTATTATTATTTTTTTCTTTTTTTAAAAAAATCTAAAAAAAAACAAACTATTTAAAAGAGCATTAAAAAAAACAAACTATTTACTAAAAACCTCAAACTAACTAACTACTCTAAAAAAAAATTTATTTACACTAACCTTATTTCACAATATATCTAACTCTAATTTTTAACTCTAATTTTTATTTTATTTTTATTTTTTATTTTTATTATTATTTTTATTGAAAACTAAAACTAAAACTACTATGACTATAACAAAAACTAAAATATGCATAAAAATGTAAAATAAAACTATTTTTCATGCATTTTCTATTTTTAAATCATTTTAGCACATTTACTCGAAAACTATCATAAAATTGGGTTTTTGAAACATTATTTTATAAAATCATGCATATTTAAATGTTAATAAACCCTGAATTATATGCATGATCATATATATATATATCACACATGTCATACACTCAATGTAGGTGGGTGAGAGTGATACTAATGAAGGGACATAAAACAAGGTGTAATATATGAAGGAGTGACAGGCAGCCAATGATGGTTGGTGTAATGGGAAAAGTGAATGCTAATGATGGAGATGATGCTGGGATGAAGGAGGTGCGTGCACTTTGTGAGTGCTGAGATGTAGGTACGGAGACGGGTCCCATCTCGGTCGCCAAAACTATGATCATTGCAAAATTTTTCCTCTCGTAATATTCTCTTTCTTTCTCTTCCTTTCCTACCTCTATGTCCTCCTTTTGAAGGGAGAAAATAGAAGGCGGAAAGTGAAGAGAGAAGAGAAAAGAAAAGAAGAGAAGAGAAGAGGAACTCTTTTGCGGGTCTCACTTGACCTTGATTTTGAAAAATATTTTGAAATAACTCGCCTCCGTTTTTGAAATATTCGCGGGAAAACTGGGAGACGGGATCCGCTCGTCGGTACGAGATTCGACCGTTCCTGGCGCTTTTACCAGGGGTAATCGAATCAAGGGTCGAATTAATGCCTTTTGCTTTGCTAAGAAATTATCTAAGTATTTATCCTAAGTCTAAATGCACAAAGAATCATGCTTGTGCAAAATGCAAAGATGCATGCTCTTTTTGAAAGTGTTTTTGAAGAATTCCCAAGTGAATCCGATAAAGTGAAGAAATGTTTTTCTAACTTAGAACTTAAGATTTGAAGTTCTAAGTTTTTTAGAATAATCAGAGCTTAGGAAAATGAATTTGGATCTTTGAGAGAAATGATCTTGAAACTGAAAAGAAGAAAGAAAATTTCAAAGTCATAAATGGACTTTGAATTTGGAAGTTTGAACTTGGATGAATTTTGGAATGGAATTGAATTCTAACTTTGAAGTTTTTTGAAGTTAGAAGGAAATGTGGGGGATCTAAAGGAATTGAGGAATGGGATTTGGAACAGTTGGAATTTCAAGATGAAATCCGAATCCGAATTCTGGATTCTGAATAGAGTTTTGAGTTGATTTTTGGATTTAGGATCTGAAATAGGAACTTTGGTTTGAATGAAATGGAACTGGTTTTGAGAATTGGAATTTAAAGTGGAATTTGGACTTGAAATTTTGAATGGAATTGGAATCAAGATTTGGAATCCAAGATGGTATTTGGATCTGAAATCTGAGATCCGAGATAGGGTTGGACTCTGGATCCTAAGATGGAATTGGATCTGAAGTTTAAGATCCAAAGTAGAATTGGATTCTGGATCCTAAAATGGACTTGGATCTGAAATCCGAGATCCGAGGTGAATTGGGTTCTAGATCCTAAAGAATGGATTTTGGATCTGAAGTCTGAGATCTAAAGTAGAGTTGGATTCTGGATCCTAAGAATTGGAATTTGGATCTGAATCTGAGATCCAATGGTAGAATGGGATATGGATCCTAAATGGATTTTGGATCTAAAGTCTAAGATCCAAAGTAGCATTGGGTTCTAGATCCTAAAGGGAATTTGGATCTGTAATTCGAGATCCAGAGTGGAATTGGAATTTTGGACCCTAAGATGGATTTGGATCTGAAGTCTGAGATCTAAAGTAGAGTTGGATTATGGATCCTAAGAATTGGAATTTGGATCTGAATCTGAGATCCAAAGTAGAATTGGGTTTATACTTGGAAATCTGGACCCAAGTTTGAGATTTATAATTTAACTTTGGAATTGGATTATGAAAAGGTCCAAATAGGACCTTTAAAGGTGGATCTGGGTTTTAAAAACCCAGATTGAACTTTAAAACTTTTAGGAAGATTCGGATTTTTGAGATTCAAAAATCAATCTCAAACTGTGATTGAAAATAAGAGGATAAACTTGATTTTGAAGGATGAATCAGAAACTTCAAAGTTTAATTTGAACTTTGAAATTGAATTTTGATTTTGGGTTGGAATTTTAGAGTTTAAATATGGAATGATTTTGAAATTCCAAAGTCAAATTGGACCTTGAAATTGAATTTTGAATCTTTGAAATGAGATAGAATTGGATTTAGATAAGATTTGATTTAAGAAGAAGAATCACTTGGAATTTTAAAAAGGAAGTTTTTGAAAATATGATGCAGTTCTACCCTAAATGATGAATGAATTTAAGTTTTGAAATTAGATTTTGAAAATTGTATTTCATTCTTTACATGAATTGAAATAAGATTGAAGATATAATACATCCTTGACTATGGTCATTGAATGTATCATATAATAATCTATATTTAAACTCAGGTGAAGAATGAAACATATTTTGTGTTTTTATAGAGTTTAAAATGGAATTAACTCTCAATATACCTTGACTATGGCCATTGGTATATATATTGAATTAATTCTAAGTTAAACTCTGATAAAAGGTGAAATATTTGAAGAATATGATGATTTTTGAAAGAGGATTCAGTGTGGATCCAGTATTATTTCATAAAAGATAAGAATACTAAGTCTTGTTTACACCCCCGACTATGGCCGTTGGTGTAAATCATCAACTTAGAATTCACTTACCTTTTATGGAATGGTGCACGTGCCATTCGTGTTTCACCATTGTGAGAATTTGAGAAATAAAGGAAAAATGCATGGAATAAACCATTCATGGTATTCCATAATGCTCATTCATTCTACCTAAAGCAAGAAATGTAAATTCTTATTCCAACCTAACTATTATAATGGATAAAATCAAATATACAACCCCAAATAATAATATCTTTATCGCAGGAAACATGTTTTTAAGTGAATTCATAGTCTTTGAGGAATTCCAGCCTAAAATACCTCTTTTCTCAAAAAGAACTCAATATGCGGCAACGACGATGGCTGGAATTCCTCAAAGACTATGAATTCACGCTTTCCTAACACCCTGGAAAGATGAATGTTGTAGCAGATGCCCTTAGTCGCAAGACTGTTGGCACTCTGGCTAGCCTCACCGGACAATGGAAGTTGATGGAGGATTTCGTCAGTTGGAAGCCATTCCTGGCTGATCCTGGAAAGATTCGGTTGTCATGCCTGACGATCCATATCGAGATCCTCGATCGCATCGTAGCCGAACAGTTCAAGGATCCCCAGTACTTGGAATTGAAAGCTCGTGCTGAAAGAGATGACAATTTCTTCCATTTGAAAGAAGATGGAAGAATATGGATGGAAGAAAGGATTTGGGTTCCAAATAACCCTGAGCTAAGACAAGAAGTACTCCAAGAGGCTCATAGTAGCAAGTACACTATCCACCCTAGAGGTACAAAAATGTTTTGGGACTTGCAGCGAAAGTACTGGTGGAGGGGTATGAAGCGTGATGTGGCTACATTTGTCTCTAAATGTTTGATCTGCCAGCAAGTAAAAATCGAGCATCAGCGCCCTGGCGGAAAAATGCAGCGGATCGAGATTTTAGAATGGAAATGGGAGGGCATTACGATGGATTTCATCGTTGGATTGCCTCGATCCAAGAGACAACATGATTCAATATGGGTGATCGTGGACAGACTCACCAAGTTTGCTCACTTCCTGCCAATCAACACTCGATATTCAGCTGAACGATTGGCGGAAATCTACATTCGGGAAATCGTTAGACTTCATGGAGTGCCGATTTCGATCATATCTGATCGTGACCCGAAGTTCACCTCTCACTTTTGGGAGCAGCTTCAGAGAGCCCTAGGGACGAAACTCAAGTTCAGTACAGCATTCCATCACCAAACAGATGGGCAATCAGAACGAACCATACAGACTCTTGAAGATATGCTAAGAGCCTGTATGCTGGAATGGAAGGGTGATTGGGATTCTCACCTAGCGTTGGCTGAATTTGCTTATAATAATAGCCACCACGCTAGCATTGAGATGACACCGTATGAAGCCTTGTACGGGCGACCTATCGATCACCAATCCATTGGGGTGAAGTGGGTGAGCGAACCTTGGACTCGCCCATAGTGTTGCAGCATTATACTGAGCAGATCCACATGATCAGAAAGAAGCTACTGACCGCTCAGAGTCGACAGAAGAGCTACGCCGATCAGCGGCGTAGGGAACTCACTTTTGCGGTTGGAGATAAGGTTTTTATCAAGGTCTCCCCAACCAAGAGTGTGTTTCGTTTCGGAAAGAAGGGGAAACTCAGCCCCAGATTCGTTGGTCCCTTCGAGGTTTTGAGCCGGATAGGAGAGACCGCCTACAGAGTAGCATTGCCACCGCAGTATACACAGATACACAACGTATTTCACGTGTCAATGCTTAGAAAATACGTTCACGACCCTTCCCACGTCATCCAACATGAAGATATTGACATCCAGGAGGATATGACTGTGGAAGAAAGACCTGTTGAGATCGTGGACCGTCGGGAACAAGTGCTTAGGTCAAAGGTCATTCCACTTGTTAAAGTGAGATGGCAACATCACGGAGTCGATGATTGCACTTGGGAGCCTGAATCGGATATGCGAGATAAATATCCTGAACTCTTCACCTTGTACTCTTAGCTGAATTTCGCAGACGAAATTCTTTTAAGGGGGTAATGATGTAAGACCCGCAATTTTTCAGAAAATATCTGAATAAAATTCATGAGGCATTTACCGCTAAAAATGACATTTTTCTTAGAATGCGAAACGAATCAATTCCTGCGAGCCAGTAATACTCAGGATATTCATCGAATCGCAAATATATGCTCAAACACTCTGGAAGCCATAACTTCCTATCTGAACGAAATCAAAGGATTCCTATGAGCCAACTTTCTTAGTTACGTCAATACGAAGGGAATGGCGTACTCAGATTTTTTCGGAAAAAAATCACCGAAAACCCGAAATTCTTGCGGGACCCACAGAAATGTTGGTGGGACCCACAGAAATATTTCTCAGAAAATATTCTAGAAGATTCTAGAATATTCCAGCACCTTCCAGAGCCTTCCAGCTCCTTCCTGCACCTTCCATAGAAGGGATTCTCAGAAAAGCCCAAGGGTAAAGAGGGGATTCTGAAACTTGGGGCCCAAGTTTCAGAACCTATAAATAGAGGACCCCCCCTCCTTTAGAAAATCGCCAACCCCTCTCTCTCTCCTCCTTTTTCCAAACCTCCCCTACCTAGCCTAGCCCATCTGAGCCCACCTGACCTGGTCTGAGCCTGCCTGACTTAGCCTGAGCCTGCTTGACCTGGTCTGAGCCTGCCTGACCTGGTCCTAACCCACCTGACCTAGGTCTGCACCTACTTGACCTAAGTCCAAACCCAGTTGACTTGACTTGAACCTGGTTTGGTTCAAAGTCAAAGTCCAAGTCCTTTTTCGTTCGAAGTTCGAAGTTGATCCTTTTTCGAAGTCGAGCCTCGTTCGAAGCATTTGAAGCAACCGGAGCCGTTTCTTCCGCAAATTGAAGTAAGTTTGCTTCATTAAACCATCTCTCTCAAGTATTTGATTGTTTGTATATAGCATATACTTTCTGAAGTAGTATCTTGCTTTAGTTCTTGGTTGAGCCCTCTAGGACGCTTCGGTGTTCACGTGCTCGCCTCGTAACTATCGTCGGATATATATGTTCGAATACGCAGTATATGCGTTCTTCAAAATAGTATCTCACCCTAGTTCTTGGTTGAGCCCTCTAGGACACTTCGGTGTTCACTCGCTCGCCTCGTAACTATCGTTGGATACAGATCTAGGTGTATATCTGTTGTTGCTACCGACGCGTCTTATATCGCACAGGCTATGTAATTTACCTTTGCCGTCGCGTCGTATGATGCCAAGGCTCCCTGCTTTCTGTACTTCCGATTAAAGCACTTCCGATTATGCATTTACTTACACCGTCGCGTCGAACGATGCCAAGGCTCCTGCTTTCTGCAATGTATTTACTTACGTCGTCGCGTCGAACGATGCCAAGGCTCCTGTTTTGTTATATATGTAGAATATTTCGTTCAGTTACACACCCTGAACAATAGTATATGCATTTCTTTACGCCGCCGCTGTATAAAGCACAGGCTTCTGCTTATACTACATATATGGCGCATAAATGAGCGTTTAAAATGGAGATCAAACCCCAAATCGCCCATGCGATTCCCTGACCGTTCCTCGTTCAAGATTCTGCTTGACGAATGAAGCCCCTATTGGAAAGGCTTCGCTTTTTGGCAAAATGCTCTTTACGTAAAGACTATGTCAATTACGTATGGCCTGGCTATGGCCAAGGGTTCCTGCAACCTTGATGGATGCAAAGTACGTACAACGGTGCGCATCCATTTCCCGAATTAAGCGTGGCAATTTCCTACCAAAGAGGGGAGATGCCGCTGAAATGGATAAAAGAAACGCACGCTTTTCTCCGTAAAAGAGAGGAAGTGCTGCTGAAATTTCTGAAGAAGCTAAGAATAGCTCAGAAAGAACGTAGCAGGATACTCTGACATATAGCAGAGTGCTACCCAGTTCATGGTTTGCCCTCTACAACGTAGAAGGGTTCGTCGCACCACTGCCAGTAGAGCAGGGGAGGTGCTGACGAAATGGTCGGCAGAAGAGCTGCCGGAACCAATGGAACGACATAATGATGTCCGTTGATGAAACGATGCCAGATCGGCTCGTATCCTTGTGCCTGCAAGGGCACCTTGCTCGTAAGGGCCGCTGAGCCAGAGTAGAGGTTGCGCCTTGGCTAGGTTTAGACTCGTTGCGTAAAAATACGCCGAGTAGCCGATCCGTAGAGATCGAGTCATATGCATGCTCACTAAGAATTATCAGACAACTAGACTCGTAAAGGCCGCTGAGCCGGAGTGTGTTGTTTCCACCGAAAGAGGTGAAGTGCTCGTCAAGGCCGAAGTGCCGAGAGCAGAGTTAAGCATGCATATGAATAAAACCTTTGTTCCACGGTGAAAACCGTGTGGTTGATTGGGGTCGGGTACACACTTCTCAAAAGCTGCCCTATAGGCATGCAATGTTCGTCAAGTAATTGTAAGACCGGCAGGCCCCTTTCAGAATTTCTCACCGAGGAAGATGGTGATGGCGCAGCCTTGAGTGACATATATTTCACCCGAACCTGGTAGAGTTCATTGATGACCTTCGTCACTCAGAGGTATGGAGGTCGTGGTTATCCTTAAATATCTAAGGATTGAACCCAACTACTGCAGTAGCAGAATGCATTCGAATACCTAGTAAGGATCTCTTCCGGTATGCTGTACCGTCCTACTAGGTGGATGGGGTCAACAGGCCTCTGGGGTATCTAAAATACATAGAATAATCAACCCCCAGATCGTCGCGTTGTCGCCCAGATATGAGTCCCCTAAGTTCAGGGGGAGGTGCAATTATCGAAACAAAGCATTAGCTTAGGTACAGCGCTACTTTGAATGTATGAGTGGATGACATTGTTGAGTCAGTCCTGCATAACCTTTGTGAAGGTGTCATGGTCGGTATACTACTGTACCGATTGGGAAAGAACCCCATTGATATCCGTACGACTAAGTGAAGCTCAGAGAGCTGTCCTTAGATTCGTAGGATACAGATGTGTCAAGCATAAAGGCTTGAGCTAGACATCCATTCGTGACTCTGAGGAAGTCAAGGCTAAGTCGTGGAGACTTAAGCGGTTATTCAAATCACAGCCCTGAAAAGGCTTGCTCTAAGTCATGAAGACTTGAGCGGATGTTCAACTCATAGCCCTGAGGAGGCTCCTGCGATATACGCTAAGTCTTGGAGGCTTGAGCATCGTTATTGCGCATTGCGACCCTGAGTGGTCATTATTGTACTTGAGTTGAATAGATAGGTGTTTGCCTACTTACCAGACCATCAGTGGTTCTGACCCCGTTTAATGGGGATTTCAGGTGTTGAACCTGCGTGGCGATATGCGGAGCAAGGCGGCATCGAGTTCCAGGGTTTCTCTAGACAGAGTTGTACTGTTTCCTTTTATTGAACCTACACTGCTTTTCTAGGCAGTAGTGTTGTAATAAACATGTGGTTTTCGATAAAATGGAACACTTTGGTGGTCAATGAGTTGCTTGGCCACATACCTGCAACGTGCTTGGAGTTTTCTAAAACCGACGACTCATTATCGTCTTATTCCGCTGTTAAAAGTTTTTCTAAGTTCCGCTGCAAAGAAAATAAAAAGAAATTCATGAAAATTTTAACTTAGCTTTGTTTTGGAAATCCGGGGCGTTACAGCTTCGCTACGCGAGATTTTGTCGCGTTATGATAATTGTACGCGTTTTTTGACGAATTTGCACCTATACGGGTTGTCCTGTTTCGTGAAAGCAAGTTGGCACGTCCGGACACGTACGCCACTAGCTCACTTGTCGAGCGTCTTCCTGTTGGATCCCTCTCGTATATCGATAGATATACACTGCACCAGAGGCGTGCTTTACACTCGACATGGCATACCCTTGGAAAGGAACTGGAATTATCATAGGGTTTGACACTTATGACCTATTGAGGTCTTGAGACTCGGTGGGAGTCTACGGGCAATGGCCCAAGTTGGTGAGAATGTACTCACATGTTCGTGTTGCCCTAGGCATAAAATAAAAATGGTATATTTATCGTCTTCACAGGCGATGTGCTCGTGGTGGCCGTGTGAGGCCGAGCACGTGGATGGGCAGGCCAAGTCCTCGTTTGCGTACCCCGCGGGGACCACGAGGCGCGACTACCTCGAGAGGAGGTACGACCGGAAGTTTGAGCCTAAATAAGATAAACCTATCGCGCCCCATTCACAATTTGGTTACCCAGGGAGAGGGTGAATGGTACAACCCCGAGTGACGTGTCGTTACTACGACTTGTTCTTTAGAGGAGCCGATGTGCCCTTTGACCTCCAGTCACTGGGAGTTAGGGAGGTCAAGGTTGCCCTCTACAGGGACCTTTGCTACTGCAGTAGTACGGATTGCAATCATTTACCCCTGCGAAAGGTCTCTCCTGGCTGCGTGTCGCCCGCAGGTGGTTTTCTCGTTCTGTAGCATCCCCAGTTACCACATTAGAAATTGAATAACAGACGCCAGGTGCATGTCTCACAGAACTCGAGGGTTTTCCTTCGCGTACCCGAAGGAGGTAAAAAGATGAACATAAAGACTAACCAAATAGACTGACTTACTGTAGTGGTTACTCTAGAGCAGTACACACTTTGTTTCAGTTGCTACCCCCCCTGTTGGTTGGTTCCTACTCTGTTACTTTAGTTGCTACCTTCTGTTGTTTAGTTTCTGCTTTGTTACTTTAGTAGCGGCACTGTTACTTACTTACAGTTTTACTGTCTTGTGGCACGTGCACTTACCTGACATGCACTTGTACTTTTGTTTCCAATGCTTCTAACTGTTTCATTATGTTAGCTATAGTCTGGCACTTAGCATAATTGTATCATGCTGCTTACCTTCTGCTTTTCCTTAAAAATGATAATGTATGGATGGTTTGTCTCACCAACTCGCAAGAGTGGTGACCCCGTTTTATGGGGATACAGGTGATGAGTAGATGCAGCGCGATGCGACGGTGCACAGCAGGAGCCTTGAGACCCACACTTTGCAGCAGATTCTGGCTTCTTCTGGTTTTGAGGTTTGAGGGGTTGTACCCCTCCTTTTTGTGAGACTGTCCCTTTTTGTACCCAGTCTCGTTTTTGTATCATTGTAACTATTATGGAAATGAAGAATACTTTACTTGTTTACTGTGGTTTGGTTTTCTCACTGTGGCTCACTCAGACTTGCGGCCTTTGCCTTACCCCTGTTTTCCCTCCTTTACTTCCGCTAGTTGTTTTTCACTCTGTATATCCTTCAAAAAAAAAAAATTCATTCAAAAACTCAAGGTTTTTACAAGGTCGGGGTTTGGGGCATCACAATGTGCAGGGAGTTTGAGCCACTATGGTGATGAAAAGAGGTGCTAACAGGGGACTGCACCTCACGCAGTCTTGCATTTCTATGGCTAATGGACAAGATACAAAAAAAGAGTTGGGTGATATATACATGTGTGAACACCCCAAATTTTTCAAAGTTTTGTAAAAATAACCCTTTTTGCCCCTAACCCCGTTTTCTGAGAAAATCAAGTCATTTCTTCAGATTCTCTGAATTAAAATCCATATTGATATATTCAAAATCAACTTCGGATCCGAATCCAGCACTTTAAGTCCATATTTCCTCAAAATCCGGATCAAAACCTATTTTTGAAGAAATTTTCTCAAAATGGCTTTTAAAACTCTCAGAAAAATTCCCTTTTGTAAATATTTTTTTGCAAAAATACAAAAAAAATGGTTTTAACCTTTGTTTTCTCACAAACTTTAGGATTTTATTCTAAAAATACAAAAAAATTGAAAAATAACATAAAAACCAAAAAAAACAAGATTTTGGAAAAACTGCGAGGAAAAACGAACGATTTCAAGCTTTTTAAAGTGGTTTTTGCTGAAAAAACTCATTTGAAAAACCATTTTACTAAAAGTTTCTAAAGAAGAACCCTCTTTTCGGAAAAAGGGAAAATTTTACAACTTGCTCCCGTGAATTTTCTTCCGGAAACCTCCATCGCAAGAAGGCATCTCTCCATCGTTGATTTGAAACCAGCCTTCTCGTTCTCCCCCTTTCATCTTCAACAAACATCTTCTCGAATTTTCCTTCTTCTCTTTAAAGAGGGCATCTCTCTTCTTCCTTCGGTATCCATCATCCGGCATCAATCATCTTCCTTGCTAATCATCTTTTTTTTATCGACTCTTTGCTGCATTGCGTACATCAATCCATCGACTCCATCCCGAAATCCATCCATCACCCAGCATTGCCTCTCTCAGTCGTTGCCTTAGACCCTTCCTCAGCAGCCCACTTCGGCATTCCCTACAGAGGAGGAGGAATATCTCCAGTAACAAGAATACCAAACACGCCTCAACTATTTCGATCTAAAGCAAAGAATCTGGTAAGAATTTCTCCTCTTTCCCTACACATTTTTTTCCTTTTTTTTTTCTCTTTCTTTCTCGATTACCTCTGAGCTTCTTCAATTTGCTGCCTCATTAACGCACCTTTTGAGGGATTGGGGTTGCTCATAGCAATACCCATCCCTTTTCTGTGCAATAGCAAATGGAATCCGTTGATTCCGACAATTATGTTTGTTCTTCTACTGTAAATTTTAGATTTCTTTTCAGATATTCGTATTTCCTTTCCATTTTGATCTTATGTTCCTGTAATAAGTTATTGCTGAATGTGATTTAAATTCGTATGGGTAACCTGCGTCCTGTATCTCATTTGGTACATGACTCCTCACTCTCTGTTTTTCCTTCCATTTTCCCTGCGATATTGTAAATTTTGCCTTTAGAATTCCGCTAGGAAGCTAATTGAATCTATTAAGGATTCAACCTTCAGCTTCAATCTTGAAATTCTATAATCCATCGAGAGATGATCGATTTTCCTCAGGAATTATCGATTTCATTGTAAATTCGTTATGTATTCTGCTGAAATGGGTTCATAAAAACTGATTCATCATTGTAAACTTCTTATATTCCCAGATTAAATCAATTGAAAGAGGCATTCATGAATGGGTTGTTTAAATCATTGCCTAAGTACCCTAAAATCATACATCCAGGTGTCATCCAAAGACAATCAGCATCAGATCCTTTGGTTTCAAAATTATTAAGTCGGCAGCTTATCCAAAAGCCATGGTCTATATTCTTTTTCATGTTTGCGACAATTTTTGAATACTCGGTGGTTTGGGAGGATCTTATGCCCTGGAATCAAGCGATGCTTAGGCAGACAAAAATATGTTGTCACGGTTGCTGGAGCAAGTCCAAAATTAATTTTCGACTATTATAAAAAAAAAAAACAGAAAGAATATATAAAGGATGTTGGTGGAAGATTATTGTGAATGGTCCAGAGATGCTAGTGAGCTACTGTCTTGTTTTCGTTTTTGCATCTTTTAAACTTCGATCTGATCATTTAGGAAATTTTTGTGAATGACATGTATCGTCAAATGGTACCTCAACATAGCAATCCGTTAGTCTGGAGAGTCCTCTCATTTGAAATTAAGAATGAGTGATCCATCCTTGATTATCTGAAGCTTTATTCTTACTGTCATTTGCTGGATGTAGTTCTTTGCCTACAGGAATTCTGGAACATGATATGTTACATCTCAGATATTTTGGTTTTTGCTCTGATTATTTTTTTTCCTTCTTCTTTCTGCATGTTGCTTGAAATATTGAAGAAGAATAGAATTTTCAAGTTTTGTGCATATATAACTTTGCTGTTGTTGTTAGTACCTGCACAGTCCTACATCTTTCGTTTAAGGGAATTCGATTATGTTCCAAGATATATTGAGGCTGAATAAATTGATGCAATCCGGTGTGCTAAGGCTAAAAAAAAAAAAAAAAAAGAAAAAGGTTGCTTGGAGGGCCTCTCAGCTGCAGCATATTCGTAGAATGAAAGACCAGGAGCGCCAGCGCAATATGAAAGCAGAGATGCTCAATCTGCAGGGCCAGCTGGATAATCTAAACTCATCAGAAAAATATGGCAGCTCTATCCCAGAAATTGAAGTTGATTAACAGGTGCATTCTTCTCTGAATCTGCGTAAAGGGCTTAAAATTTCCAGACCAGGAAAGACAGGTAGTTAGGAAATAAATTCAGAATTATGTTGCTGAATATCTCAAACATTTAGGTAATGTGTACAGTCTCACCAACTATACCCTTCTTTCTCCTATTCCAGACTTTTTTTTTTTCTGCTATAGGGCTGCCTACAGTAGCCAAAATGTAGTTTGTCCCTTCACAGTGTCTTCACCTCCCCTGTTACAATCACTACCCATAGTCACCTGTTGCACAATACACGTTTCCCTGCACTTACTTCCTGCAGGCCTGTCTCCCAACACTCAGTATGGGAGGATGATATTGGTAAAAGAAAGATGTTTTAATACAGTCTCTATCGGAAATGGATCCCCATTTCCGTCCTCATCCTGTACTTTGACAGGAGCGTTTGGCAACTTGGCTACCTATGCACCATGAAGATCCCCATACCTCATTCGCCATGAAAATTGGCAGTTCATGATCATCGGTTAAAGGAGAAAAGTCCTCTTATGAGCAACAGTTTCAATGGCAGAGTTTCAGCTATGGGAATTGACAGTTACTTGTGCCATACAAGGTGTCCTCCGTTGTAAATCTGAGTTGGGGCTACTAAGCATTTCTATGAAAAGATTCTCTTTCTCCTTCTTGTTTAGTAGGAAATTATTTGAGGCAAGCTAGCTAAATCTGTATGACTTATTTTGTGTGTGATAAATTCTAATCATTAATCATGTCTGTACACCAACTGTACATTCACTTTTTCCCCTGTCATCTTCTTATAGTATGCATCCATCTACATTTTACAATTGTTGTAGGCTCCATTATACTTCCGCATAACTACACACTACAGCATCATTGCCTCAAATTACAGCAATGCCTAGCATTGCTGTAGCACTATAGGCATATGTTTTCATCACTCTTTGTGTCATCCTATTATCCAGCTCTACCATTTGCAAACCATTAACCCATCTCATTTTTTTTCCAAGCCATAGGTATCCATATATATAGATACATATGTATACCTATGTATATAACATATATGTGTATATATATATATAGATGTATGGGTATATGTATCATTCTCTCTGTCTTGTCATTATTCATATGAGCATTTTGTAGATATCCACATGATATGTGTAAATTTTCCTTCTTTTCCCATACTAACCCAATTGTTTTGCAGGAAATATGGAAGATATCATTATTTGGGGTTGTAAATTTGATTCTACCTGTTGTAATAGCTAGACTTTAATGAAAATTTATATTTCCTGCTTTAGGTAGAATAAAGGAGCATTGTAGAATATCATGAATTGTTTGTTTCCATGCATTTTTTTTATTTCTCAAAAAATTCTCACAATGGCAAAAACACGACGTACACCATTTCGTAAGAGGTAAGTTAATTCTAAGTTGACGATTTACATCAACGGCCATAGTCGGGATGTAAACAAAACTTAGAATTTTTATCTTTTACAAAATAACACTGGATCCACACTGGATCCGTTTTCAAAATTCATCATATTTTCCTAAAATATTTTCTTCTTTTATCAGAATTTAACTTAAAATTAACTCAAAATATATACCAATGGCCATAGTCAGGGTATATTGAGAGTTAATTTCATTTTAAATTCTATAAAAGCACCAAATGTGTTTCATTCTTCTCTTGAATTTAAATATAGATTATTATATAATACATTCAATGACCATAGTCAAGGATGTATTATATTTTCAATCTTGTTTTAATTCATTTAAAAGAAAGGAATAGCTTTTCAAAAATTCAATTTCAAAAATCTTTAAATTCATTCATCATTTAGGGAAGAATTGCATCATATTTTCAAAATTCTCTTTCAAAAACCCAAGTGATTCTTTTTCTTAAATCAAATCTTATCCAAATTCAATTCTATCTCATTTCAATATTCAAAATTTCAATTTCAAAGTCCAATATTGCTTTGAAATTCCAAAATCATTTGATATTCAAACTTCAATCAAATTCAAAGTTCAATTTAACTTTGAAGTTATCTTTTGATTTCAAAATCAAATTCATCCCCTTATCTTCAATCAAGGTTTAGACTTGAATCTCAAGCTTTAAATTTGGGTTTCTAAAATCCAGATCCCATTTTGAAGGTTCTATTTGGACTTCTCAAAAACCCAAATCCGAAGACAAATTCTAGCCTCAACTTGGATCCAGATTTCCAAGTATAAACTCCATTTCACTTTGGATATCCCATCACAGATCCGAATTCCATTTAGGATCCAAATCCTTATTCCACCTTGGATCTCCCATCACAGATCCAAATCCTTATTCCACTTTTGGATCTCCAATCACAGATCCAAAATTTCATTTAGGGTCCAGATCCTCATTCTACCATTGGATCTCAGATTCAGATCCAAATTCCAATTCTTAGGATCTAGAACCCAATTCTACATTAGATCTCAGGCTTCAGATCTAAATCTATTCTAGGATCCAGATTTCCAAGTATCAACTCAATTCCCCTTTTTAGGATCTAGGATTACATATCCAGGTCCTCATTCCACTTTGGATCTCCAATTATAGATCCAAGTTCCATTTAGGATCCAGATCCTCATTCCACTTTGGATCTCAGATTACAGATCCAAATTCTATTTTAGGAGCCAAAACCCCATTCTACTTTGAATCTCAAAATTCAGATCCAATTCCATCTTTGGATCCAAACTCCAATTCCACTTTCGGATCTCAGACTTCAAATCCAATTTCCTTATAGGATCCAAACTCCAATTCCACTTTCGGATCTCAGATTTTAGATTCAATTTCCTTATAGGATCCAAACTCCAATTCCACTTTTGGATCTCAGACTTTAGATCCAATTTCCTTGTAGGATCCAGAATTCAATCACATGTTGGATCTTAGACTTCTGATCCAAATCCATCTTAGGATCCAGAACCCAATTTTATCTCGGATCTCAGATCTCAGATCTTAAATCCATCTTTAGATCAAACCCCATTCCCAATTTTAGATTTCAAATTCAATTCCATTTTCAGATCTCATCTGAATCTCTTAAATCCTTTTCTATTCTTAAATACCATTTGATTTTATCAGATCCATTCCAAATATTCATCCAAGTTCAAATTTCTAATTCAAAGTCCATTTATGACTTTAAAATTTTCTTTCTTCTCTTTTCTCGCAGTTTCGAGATCATTTTCCAAAATCCAGATTCATATTCCCAAGCTCTTGATTATTCTAAAAAACTTAGAACTTCAATCTTAAGTTCTAAGTTGGAAATCATTTCTTCACTTTATCAGATTCATCTCAGAAACACTTGGGAATCCTTCAAAAACACTTTCAAAAGAGCATACATCTTTTGCATTTGCACAAGCATGATTCATTGTGCATTTAGACTTAGGATAAATACTTAGATAAATTCTTTGCAAAGCAAAAGGCATACAATTCGACCCTTGGTTCGACTACCCCTGGTAAAGGCGCCAGGAACGGTCGAACCTCGTACCGACGAGCGGATCCCGTCTCCCAGTTTTTCCCGCAAATATTTCAAAAACGGAGGCGAGTTATTTCAAATATTTTTCAAAAATTAAGGTCAAGTGAGACCCGCAAAATAATTCCTCTTCTCTTCTCCTCTTTTCTCTTCTCTCTTTCTTTCCGTCTTTTATCTTTCTCCCTTCAAAAAGGAGGAAAATAAGAGGTTGGAAAGGAAAAGAGAAGGAAGAGAGAGAATATTATAAGAGGAAAATTTTTGCGATGATCACAGGTTTGGCGACCGAGATGGGACTCGTCTCCGTCCGGTCGAATTTAATGCCTTTTCTTTTGCTTTGATATTATCTAAGTCTTTATTCTACATATGTCAGCTTCATTTTCATGCAAGCCTTAGGAGCCTAGATTTTTGTCCTAAGCTGACATCATTACATATAGGATTTAAGTATGGTTTGGTAGGACCATATTGAGGAGATTATTTCATGCTCACATTAGACTTAGGTCTTAAAAACAACTCTCCTCAATTTTAGGGATTGAATACAAAACAATGTATGCAAGTGTATGCTTCTCTTCATTTTAATCTATCTCTTTAGGACTGGCATTAGAGCCATCTGATTTCTTGCATGTTGAGCATATTTTGAAAACCTCCTTACCTATTTTTTCCCGGTCTTCACGTTGCTGGGCTGTCTCACTTAACCATAGTTCGGGAGAGAGCCTCACAACTGGACCACTTATTTGGGTTCGCGCCCCCCTACCACGTACCTAAGGGCCATAGTCCGAGGTATATCGGTAGGTGCTCAAGGATGTTGGAAAGCCATTACCTTAGAACTGGAGAAATATTTCTATGCCACGTACTTCGAGCTTCGGCTTGGGTATATCGGCGTATCTTGATTGAAATCAGATGATCTGAACCCTAGAGTTAGGATTAAGGTCCTACAAGCCATTTCAACTATTGCATTTAGAGTCAGCCTTTAGGGAGTGTTGTATGCACATCCTTGTTTGTGCAGCTTTGGTTGTGTGATATTTCTCTTATTCTCTCATATATATGTATCAGACCCTTTTTCAAAAACCCTGGGTGTATTATTCAAAACTTACCCTTATTTTCAAAAACCCCAGGTGTATATTTCTATCTACCTACATTTCTTTTTTAGATCAAATTCTCTTCAAAACCCTGGAAAATCCCTTTAAAATTTTATCAACCTTTTTCAAAAATTTCCAGGTTTTATTCTTTAAAGAGTCTATCCATAAGTCCTGCATTCTATCTAATTCTCCTTATTTCTTCTTTGCCCCAGTATCATTCAAATGGCATCCGATTCTCTCAATGTTGTCTTTCCCCGAGATCATGTCTTCTATCAGATTCAGGATGGATCCCCGGATCTGCGGGTCATCCAGTCTCGTCCTTTCTTCCCTCGGTGGTATTATTCTTGGTTCGCCACCTTCTCACGTATGTTCCCAGACCACTTAGATGACTGCGGGTTGGAGATGGCATCAGCAGTGGGCAAGCGAACCATCAATGGAGCTTTGATTCAAGCCATGGCAGAACGGTGGAATCCACGTACCTGCACATTCTGGTTTCCTTGGGGAGAGATGACTCTGCTTATGGACGAATTCAATGATATTATGGGATTGCCCGAACCAGCTGGTCAGCCAGATGATCCTGTTGAGCAGCAATTTTTGATCAACATCAAAGGGGTGAATGTTCGAGAAGCCTTAGCAAGAGCAACGGGAAGCAGATCCTGGCCTCTCACGGAGATTGGTGGGAATCAGTTCATCGACCTGTTCGAACTATATCAAAAGTACGGAGCCTACAAAGAATTTGACACTTTGTCCCGAGTAGAGAAGGACAGAATTCAGCACGCAATGATCCTGTGCATAGTGGGGTTAGCCTTCTTCCAAGATGGTCAGAATTTCATAGATATCAGAGTTGCTCAGCTCTTTCGGAGATGGGGAAGCAAGCAGACCCATCAACTTTCAGTTTCCATGGCCGCATTAGCCTTTCTTTATAGAGGTTTGGCTCGATTTGCTCTTGGGGAGACCATTTTGGTAGAAGGATGCACTTACGCCCTGCAGTCGTGGTTCCTACGCCACGTTCCCTCGAAGGCCAGTTCTTTCAGGTTCAACAGTAAGCAGCCAAAAACAGTCATCCAATGCCGAGCTCTGATCGAGAAGCTGCATCAGGAGGAGATCATCTGGGATTTCTTTGACAGAAGAGAGACTGTTCCTCGATACACTTATGCCCGTGACAAGCGCTACAAGTTGATGGGCCCTTTCTTTTGTGTTGATTATCAGCCGGAACGATGTCTGAGGCAGTTTTCACAGTGGTAGGTCCGTGCCAACACCCGTTTCCCGACAGGCAACGTGTCAAAATTCAACCTGCAGTCGGATTAGTGGTCTGAGACATATCATGTCGCTAAATATACCTGGAACTCCTTTATTTCTCTGTCTATATTTCCTGGGCCAAATGTATCATCTGAATATCAAGAGTGGTGGCAAACTGTCTGCCCCCCCTCTCTTTGTCTTTGAAAGTTAAAAATATCAATAAAAATTTACTTTTTGGCCAAAAATGTTGTTTTCTATATTTTGTTTATAGCACAAATTTTGAGTGACGACCTCATCCTGGGTAAATGGGACATTCCTTCCACATTTTCTTCAAATATATTTTCTCATGGTTGACGACCTCGCCTAGGTAACAAGGCACATTTCTCTGTTATCATCAAATGGTAACACAATTATCACAAATCGTGTGATGACCAAATCCCGGGTAATGGGATAACCTTTTGAAATTGTCTACCAAATCCCTTCATTTCTTGCTTTTTCTCAAAGAAATTGTGATTTTCAAGAAAGCTTCTCCGTACTCTAACCATTCCCATATTCCGCAGGAAAGCTTTGGCATCTGAAAATGGTTCAGACAAGGGCTGACAAGAGAGCTGCTCAACAGCACAATGACAGCGAGCCAGAAGAGATGAATTCTCCTAGACATTCCAAAAGGCAGGATTCAGGGGATGAGAGCGACGTTGATCCGGCCATGTACCGGATCTTTCAAAAGATGATGACCAAAATGATGGCCGAGCAGGCTAAGGCTGCTCCCAAGAAGGCAGCTCCTAAAGGCAAAGCCAAGAAAAAGCCCATGAAAAAGCCGGTTAAGATCAGCAAGCAGAAAATACAGCGTGACAACACCTCTGAGGATTCCGGGTCAGCGGAAGAAATCTCCGAGGAAGAAGAACAGCTGATCTACATCCCAAAACATCTGCGGCAGTCCAAGAGGCTGGTAGAAGAGCCAGTGTCAGTGAACAAGCCCAAGCATGGGGCCCCCGCAGAGGACTCGATCCAGGCACTGACCAAGATAGTCAAAGACCTGCAAGTCCGGGATAAAGGAAAAATGTCATACACCAGGCAGGATTTCTACCTCGGTTTAGAGGGGGACATCAATTTGGAGAACCTCCCCCGGAAGTTCATTAAATTCGATGGATCCAGAGATCCCAAGGCCCATCTCGCAATGTTCTTTGCGGAATGCGCCCGGTTCAGCGAAGACAACCGTGCCTTATTTCTCTGTTTTCCCCGCAGTCTGGAGGGGATAGCTGCCAAATGGTACGCTGAACATGTCAATCCCATCGAATTGAAGGATTTTGACAAAGTCGTCAACATGTTTGTTGAGCGCTTCCTATTTAACACGGAAGCTCTGCCCACCCTAAACCACCTGTGAAATTTGAAGCAGGAGGCCAATGAAAAGGCTAGGGATTTCATCCACAAATGGAGAAGCCTGTGCAACAAAATGAGGAACCCTATTTCTGAGGAGCATGCTCTCAAAGTCATTCTCAACAACTTCTCCCAGCCTCTAAAAAGCCTCCTCTTCCCGTACCCCTCCAAATCCTTTATCGAACTGACAGAGCGAGCAGAATGGCTTGAGATGGGGGTGGAGAACGGAATGTATGAAGGTGTCACCTTGGCCAAGAATATCCCAGACCCAAAGAAGAAGGCACACTTCACCTACTCCGCCGAGGTTCCAGGGGATGATCAGGGTAGTAGCAGTAAACAGGGCAGTGGCACAAAGCCAGAGCAGAGCAGAGGAAGGAAAGGAAAGTTCTTCAAGAACAATGATAAGCCTCTTCCGGCCGGTCCTCAACAAAAGGGGGACCTTCAAGAAAAGCCCAAACATATAAACTGGAGCAGGGATCGGAAGCTCACTCCCCTCGACCAGCCTCTAGAAAAAATTCTGGAATACTTGCTGTCTCACGGGATGGTGAAACTTCCCAAGGTTGCAGATCCGCCAGTGCTCATGGGAAGATTTAAGGAACAGTACTGCAAGTTCCACAGAACGATGGGCCATGACACCAAATATTGCTTCGTTCTGAAGCATCTGATCCAGGACTGCATTGATAAAAGCATCCTCATCGAGGATGAAGAAGAAGGCAAAATGGACATCTTGTCCGCCCCATTCCCAAAGCATTCCACATCAACCCTTTCTGAACATTCTTTCCCACCGCAGAGTCACATACATCCTTGCTCCGAAGAGGAGATGAGTCTGCAGCATCAGGTAATGGTTCTACCCCAGGATCAGCCTGCATCTCAGAGAGGGGATATCCTCTCATTTTTAAACATCAGAAATACGTCAGTAGAAAATGGGAAAATCCAAGTTTTTCCAAAGAGATTCGTGAAAAAGGAGACCTGCACAGAGGAAGCAGAAACCTCAGAAGCAGCAAAAGAGCGGGCCAAAAGCCTTTAGAAGCCTATTACAGCGCTCTCCAACATCTCCATTTTTTAGTTGACTCATGATTCTCCCCAGCATCAGGAAAAGCTCAATGATCTACTAAGAAAGATCAAAGTAAAGTCGGGCACCACGCCCGAAGACATGGCGCAGATTGTAAATCAAGCAATGACAAACGCGCCTATTACCTTTTCAGATGAGGACTTGCCAAAGCCTCATTCATTCCACAACAATGCATTATACATCGTAGTAAGGACCAGGGGCATGACTGTCCCACATGTACTTGTTGATGGGGGCAGCAGTCTGAATATTTGCCCAGAAATGATAGCGAAAGCATTGGGATTAAAAGAGGAAGAATATGTGCCTGATCCCATCACCATCTATGGCTTCGATAATCATGGGCAAACTGCCAAAGGCAAAGTCTTTTTGGAGATCTTCATCAATTACTCCGTGCACACGGTATTGTTCCATGTTGTCAATGTGCCACCAACTTACAATCTGTTGTTGGGACGAACATGGATCCACAATGCCAATGTCGTTCCATCAACTCTCCACCAATGCATCAAGTGGTCTAAGGGTGGAATGATTACTACTGTTTTGGGCAAAGACCCTGAATAAAGGCTGCCACAGCCTATGATTCCTCGTCCCACATTTACAGCAGATATCCCCAGCATCCGAGAGGCAGATGAGATCAATCTTAGTGATAGCCTGGAGATGCTAAAGTTAAAAGATGTCATGGAAGAGGAAAACGTCGCAGCCACGGTCCAATGGCAGGGACCTTGTTTCTTCAAGCTAGGAGGACGCATCGATTACACTTCCTTCAAAGATCATCCCTTATTTCCTCAGTTTTCTAAAGCAAGAAAGGGATTCGATCTGTTGATCAAACACGGATACCAGCCATTTCGAGGCATGGGAAAAGATGAAGATGGCATGATAGAGCCCATCATTCCAGTTCGACATACGGACAGCTCAGGGTTGGGGTTCACCGGCCAGGATTCCAGCAAAAAGACAGTTTTTTCAAAGGAAACAAGTGAAGATGATGCCTTAGTTTTCCTGCTTTCTTTTCTTACCTTTTGTTAAATCTTGTAGGGACAACACGATCCCATCTTTTGTCGATGTCTTGTAAATACTTCATTTCCAATCAATGAAAGATCAATTTTCTCTCCACATTTTGAGCATCTATCATTCCTTCTTATATTTTTTCTATGTCATTGTTCTTCACTTATACCAAAATTTGATTTGGCTCATACTTTCTCTTAAATATAACCTTTCTTGCATTTTTAGGATCATTAACTCCTGAATCAATGACAAGATTCGTTATCAATCCCAAATATCTGAAATTGGCAAGGTTTCGTGAGATGAAGGAAAGAGCAGAAGTCAGTCAGGCAGTAGAACAGACCGAAGAGCCAGCCGAATTTGATTCCACCATTCAGGAATTGCCAGAATTTGCCCACATTCAGAAGCAGGATGAACCATCATCTTTGGTTCAAGATCCAACTGAGGATATTAACATTGGATCGGAAGATGATCCAAAAAATCACAAAATCGGGTCGAGTCTAAGCGAAGTTGAAAAAGCTAGACTTATCCAATTCCTCAAAAAGCATCAGGAAGTATTTGCCTGGACTTATGAAGATATGCCAGGACTAGATATCAAGCTGGTTGAGCATCGACTCAAGTTGAAACCAGAAGCCAGACCGATCAAGCAGAAACTGAGGAAGTTAGACCCTTGAATTGAGCAACAAGTCAAGGAAGGACTTGAAGATTTGTTAAAAGTAGGCTTCATCCGGGCCATTGATTACCCAGATTGGTTGGCAAATATCGTAGCAGTCCCTAAAAAGAACAGAAAAGTTCGGATTTGCATTGATTTCAAGGATCTCAATAAGGCCACCCAAAAGATGATTATCCACTTCCTAATATTGACCTCTTGATCGATAGCACAGCAGGTCATGCCATGTTTTCTTTCATGGACGGATATTCAGGTTATAATCAGATCAAGCTGGTCGTTCGTGATCAGTCCAAGACTTCATTTACTACCCCATGGGGAACCTTCTGCTATACAGTCATGCCATTTGGACTAAAAAATGTCGGGGCGACTTATCAAAGGGCAATGGCCGTCATTTTCCACGATCAAATGCATAAGAATATGGATACATATGTGGATGATATTTTGGTTAAGTCTAAAGAAGAAGAGGATCACCTTGATGCTCTTAGTCGAATTTTTGAAAGACTTATTCTTTACAAGTTAAGACTTAATCCTCAAAAATGTGTTTTTGGAGTAGAGTCTGGCAAATTACTCGGCTTCATTATCAGCAAGAAATGGATCGAGGTGGATCCAGCTAAAGCAAAAGCCATCATTGACATGCTGCCTCCAACTAATCTCAGGGAACTGCGAAGCCTTCAAAGGCGTATTCAGTCTATTCACAGATTCATCTCCAATTTGGCCATGAGATGCGAGCCTTTCAACCATTTGTTAAGAAAAGGAGTTAAATTTGAATGGGGATCAGAATGTCAGCTCTCGTTTGAGCGCATCAAGCAGTATCTCCTTAATCCACCAGTTTTGAAGCCGCCTAACTTGGGAAAGCCTCTCTTGCTATACATTTCAGTCAATCAGAATGCCTGTGGTGGATTCCTCGCGCAGTATGAAGAAGGCAACCTGATAGAGCACACCATCTACTATGTGAGCAAAACATTCATTGATTATGAAAAGAAGTATTCTCAAATGGAGAAAACTTGCCTGGCCCTGGTTTGGATGTGCGAGAAGTTAAGACATTACCTACTGGCTTCTGAAATCAAATTCCTATCGAAACTTAATCCGCTCAGATATATTCTTGAGCAACCGTTTCTTACTGGACGGATTGCGAAGTGGCAAGTCCTTCTGATGCAATATGACTTAGAGTATGTTTCTCAAAAGTCGATAAAGGGCCAAGCAATCGCAGATCAGTTGGCCGATTTCCCTTTGACAGAAGAGATTAAAGCAGAAGATGATTTTCCTGATGAGCACATCTGTAATATCCAACAGCCCCCAGTTTGGAACATGTTCTTCGATGGCTCTAAAAACATCTCTGGCATAGGGATTGGTGTCTTGTTAATCACTCCAGAAAAAGAAATGATCCCTTATTCTCTCAAACTTGGTTTCCAATGTACTCATAATATGGCCGAGTATGAAGCTTTAATACAAGGCCTCAAAATCTTGCAAAGTTTCAATATCAAGAAAGTGCATGCCTTTGGTGATTCCCTACTTGTTGTCAGTCAAGTTAACACTGAATAGCAAGTAAAAGATCCAAAATTGATTCCGTATCAGAAGATTGTCTTAGCTCTTGTGGACAGCTTCGAAGAATTTCAGCTCAGTCACATCAGAAGAGAGCATAATCAGATAGCTGATGGTTTAGCCAGTCTAGGCTCCATTCTATCCTTCAAAGGTGGTGAATCATGTCGTTCTTTCGAAATTGGCATACTTGAGCAACCTGCTTTCGATTCAATTATACAAATAAACCATGTCGATCAAAAGGAGAAGCCTGGGTATCAAAATATCAAAAATTTCATTGAGTCTGGTGAATTTCCACCAGAGATGCCAAAAAGGGAGCAACACGTGATTCAGTGTATGTCTACCCGATATTTCATTCTTGCCAATATCCTCTACCGCCAATATTCAAGAGGCACATGAAGGGATTTGCAGTGGCCATGCTGGTTATCAGACTCTCGTCAAGCAGATCATCCGAGCAGGGTACTATTGGAATACCATGCAGCAGGACTGTCATAGATTTGTGAAGAAGTGCGTCAAGTGCCAATTACACGCACCTTACATTCATGCTCCGGCCACATATCTACAATCAGTTGTTTCTCCTTGGCCATTTTCTATGTGGGCTTTCGACGTCGTCGGCCCGATTACTCCTTCTGCTTCCAACGGCCACAAATACTTTCTGGCTGCGACGGAGTATTTCACGAAATGGGTTGAAGCTGTTACTCTACGCACAGTAGAAGGCCGCCATGTGGTTTCTTTCATTCACAAGAACATTCTTTGCCGCTTCGGCATACCACATGACATTGTTTCGGACAATGGAACTCATTTTAAAAATGAGAGAATGAAAACCTTCTGTTCTAAATTCAGAATTTCCCATCATTTCTCAGCTCCTTATTATCCTCATGGGAACGACCAAGCAGAGGCTACCAATAAGATCTTGATTCGTATTTTGGAAAGGACTGTAAAGACAGGTCGAGATTGGCATGAAAAAATTCATGACGCACTTTGGGCATATCGGACAACCATTCGGACTCCGACTAATGTCACTCCTTCAGAACTTGTTTACGGAACTGAAGTAGTGTTACCTCTCCATATCCAGAAGCCCGCTCTCAAATTTGCTTCTCTCATAGAATTGCCACTTGATCAGTATCAGCAGCAGAGATTGGTGCAGCTAGATTTACTGGATGAAAAGATGCTCAAAGTGAAATTCCACTAGAGGGTTGGGTGAATAGTGAAATATGATATTGATCGATAAAATAAAATAATTAAGCAATAAGGCACAACACATAAAACACAAAAGTTATACTGGTTCGGTCAATATCCAGACCTACATCCAGTCCCCAAGCAAACCACTTGAGATTCCACTATAACATCCGAGTTACCGGATAAATAGTACAACACCCTCTTCCCAAGAGGTCTTCTTCTCTCAACAGAGAAGGGGCACACCCTCTTCCCAAGAGGTCTTCTTCTCTCAACAGAGAAGGGCAACACCCTATTTCACAGAGGTCTACTTCTTTAAACAAAGAAGGAATACAGTGAATAACAGAGTTACAATACTTCTTATAGAACCTTCAGAATGATATGAATGCACGAATGAAGGATTCTAAGAATGTTCTGTTTGTCACTCAGAGGATACTCTTTGTCAAAGAGCTGGACTTGACTTTTTCTCTTTTCTTCCTTTTTCTTTTTCTCTTTTTTTTTCAAGTCTCTCTTTTCAAATCACGAATAGAAATTTTTCTCTTTGTAAGCTCACACGTCTATTTCATTCCATTGTCTGAATAGTTTATTTGTGTGTGTTTATATAGCTTATAAAAAGTAGTCGTTACATTTTGGGATTGTAACTTTTTGAAATGTGAAATGTTATGTCATTTCAAAAATATCTTTTAGAGAAGATCGAGAATGCCTTTTTCCATAAGAGTAAAATAGAGGGTACACTAGTCGTTGTATTGTTTTAGGTAATACATATTTTATGTAAAAAGTCCATTTCCTACAATAGTACATTGAACGTTGGGTTGTAGTTTTGTCTTTATTCTAATTAATGATTTGAGGTACATTAGTACTTCTTTGCTTTAAATGAGTGTAAGTACTATGAGTGTTTTGAGATATTTATTTGTACATAGTCATGTCAAGTATTTTCTTTATGTTGTGTTTTTCAAAGTCTCCAGAGAGAATAAGGACCAAAAGAAGGTCGACATTCTTTGAGAAGGATATTTAACAAGGATTTGTTACAGAAGGCATTTAATGCTTTGTAGAGAGAATGATGACTTCAAGTAAGTCGACATTCTATGGTTATGAAAAAGGTAACTAGAGAGAATGATGACTTCAAGTAAGTCGATATTCTATGGTTATACTAAAAGGTTACTAGAGAGAATGATGACTTCAAGTAAGTCGATATTCTATGGTTATACTAAAAGGTAACTAGAGTCCTTTTAAAAACATATTTTATTTGTTTTTCTCATGTGTAGCCGATTTATGTTTTTGTCTTCTTCTTGTATTAAGAAACATTTCATTAAAGAAGATAACTAAAGTCTTTTCAAAAACATATTTTATTTGTTTTCTCCATGTAGTCGATGTTATGTTTTTGTCTTTTTCCTACATTCCTTTTTTTCATGTTGTCTTGTATATAGTGTAAGGTACAATGACAAAATGTCTTTTTCATAAAAGGTTGTAAGAAGGTACAATTATTATATGACAAAATATCTTTTTCATAAAAGGTTGTAAGAAGGTACACTTATTGGTTTTCAAAAAGGATCTTTTTGAAACTATCGTATACTTTTATGATATAGTGCTTATGAATTAGTATATAATATGCAATATGCAAGTTCCTGAAGGTTCTGTTACATATGACTCTAAAGAAGAAAAAATCTTCATCTTGAGGTAGCCGATATCTTCATTTGAACTTTAGGAAAGCATGGCTCATCAAGCTTTTTCTTCAAGGAGTATGATTGCACCAGTTGTACTTGAACAGGAAGTCTCCATCCTTATTGGGTGAAATATCCTTGCATCAAATACTCGTTAGATTTATGGCAAAACATATTCAGTCATAATATAACATTATTTCAAGAGAACATATTATCATATCATATAAAATCAAATGAGACAGTGTATCATATTATGTGACATCAAAACCGAGTTTCTCAACATTCTCCCCCTTTTTGATGATGACAAAATATGCTCCCCCTGTCAAAAAGATATTATGCATAGAAATAATAATATGATAAAAAAGTGAAATAATGTTTAAAGAGAGAATATTTCTCCAATAATGGAGACAGGTTTTCTCCCCCTTTGTCATGGACAAAAAGGAGGGATCAGAGTAAAAAAAAATTATTACAGACCAAATATAAAAGTAATTTAAAAGTTATTACAGACCAAATATATAAAAAAAATGAGTCTATCTCGAAGGTGGAGAAGGTGAAGGTGGTCGGTTGGCGCGATTCCGCTTGCGAGTCTGCTGCAACAGGGCTTGATTACGAAGGATTCGATCCTGAGTTTGCTCGATATCCATCATAGCAGAAAAGTAATTGAAGGAGGACATTGGATCGGCTTCATCAGAGCCGGGCATGTGCAGGGACCTTAGATTGAAGGTGGTGCCATCGAGGACGTGAGAGGGACGGAGGATGACTTCGTTGTGAAGTGGTACTTGGAAGTATTTGAGAATGGAAGTTATAAAACACCCAAAAAGAAGAGGCTCAAATTTCTGATAACGAATAAAGAGGTCGAAAATAATGGATGACCAATTTATCGGAAGAGAAGAAAGGATTGCGTAGATAAGAAGAGAGATTTTTCTTGGAACTAATCCCTGGCAGGGACGCTTGGGATAGATGTTGTGGAGAAGAATCTGGGCAAGTAGCTGAGCATGAGGTTGAAGATTCCTCATGTGCCACGGAAGGTGGTAGCAGTTGGTGCAGAGAAGAATTTTTCGAAGTACCGATCGGTCGATTGGTACTATGGTGTTAAGGTCGGTACCGGTGGAAGGTATGTTTAGAATTCTTCCTAGGTTGGAAGCATCGAAAATCATCAGCTGTCCTCGGACTTTGCTGGTGATTGAGGTTTGTTCATGATCAGAAGAGAAGTTGGTATAAAATAGTCGGACTAGTTCGGGATAATAGGCAGCTGGAGATGAAGATCCTATGAGAGGTTTGAGTTCAGGGAGATAGGTGTCTAAGTCGAAGAACATGAAGTCATCAAAGTTGATCAATTTTCCTTCATGAATGGGGCGAGAGCAGAGTGAGTTGTACTTGTGAAACAAATCAGGATACCTTAGATCGGCAGAGGTGATTGCATTGGTAGAGGAGGAAGCCATTATCGAATGTCTTGAAAATAAAGCACTAGGAGAGAAAGGAGCTTGAACCGAGAGAAAGTTTGTAGAAGGATAGAAAAGTTTGAATGAAATGGTAAGAGATGAACCAATTGATTAAATAGAAAGAAGAAAATAATTGTTGATATGAAATGAATGACATTGGAAGTGAGTAATTTTTAGATTTTAGTCAAATAAGGAAATCCATGAGTAGTAAGGTAAGAGACTTGTGAATGATAAATGAAATCAATGTTTTGAGGATAGTGTATTATATTAGATTGAGGAGGACATAGTATTGAAATATATAGATTTTACTATGGGTGAGTTTATCGACTAGTGAGAGAAACCATTAATAGAGTATGGGGTGTCATGTTGAAAAAAAAAATGATTGATCTTGAAAATAATGGCCTAATAAAAACAAGCAACTTTTTACAATATTTGGAGGGATTTTACATACGTGAATAAAAAGATGATATGGATATGTAGAGAGGAGAGAAAAGTGATAAAGGACAACATTTACTTGATTAAGATATGACATAAAGTAGAGGTAGAATAAATAAAGGTTGGCTTGGAGACAAGATTTTAATGATTCTCGATTTTAGTGAGATATACAATAAGAGAGAGGCAAGGTCACGGATGGAAAGAAAAGTCATGAATGCTTATAGAAATAGTTTTTATGGAAATAGGTCATAGGGTGATCATGTGATGTGTACTTTGAAAGATATGACATTTTAAAGAAAAGAGTGCCAAAAAAAAATGTTTCATGATTAATGTGTTTTCATATTTGCAATTTTTATGAGTATACGTAGATATGAGAAGGACACATTTGGACTTTGACTAGTTGTAAAAAAGATGATGAGACAAAAAGGAGGAGTCAAAAGTATATAAGAATTGATAAATGATAGATTAACAATAAGAATAGACATGGAGGAGTCAGATTCAAAAAAAATATAATAATAAAAATGTATTCGAGAGATGAAATGAGGAGACAAGGAAATATTTATGAGTGAAGAGTAATAATTGTGAGTTGTCATAGAGAGAAATGAGATGACACATATGGATTTTTGTGTAGGATAAAGAAGTAATAAAAAATCATGATTGATGAAAGACATAATGTTATGATTGATATGAATTATTGTTTATATTCTTAAGGAAGCTCGATTTGAGGAAGTTCATAGTTATTAGAGAATAAGGTTAAGTTTTAAACACGAATTGACAAGAATGGAAACTCAATTTGTATATGAGAGAGATGATAATAGATAGTTTGTCGGGCTATGATATAACAAATGATATAGTAAAAACAATGTACGTGAGAATATAGCAACTAGATCTTTTAGAAAAAGGTAAAAAGGACCAAAAAGAGTTATTCGATTCTAACTAATGAAAAGTATGAGTTCTCATAAACTAGGTAGAGAGGTGAAACACTTTATCGTATGAAAAGTTTTCATAAAAGGACAAAAATAATAAAGGAGTTGAGTGATGTGAACATTGTTATGATAGCTTTTTAATATAATTAGTTTTTATGGATATGAGAGAAAGGAGATAGGACAAAGAGTCATAATGGATGTGTACTTGAAGGATGACAAGTTGAAAGACATAAAGAATGTGTCTTATAAGAATACGTGAATATGGAAACTTAGTTTGACTAACTAAAAATCGATAAGAAGGAAAGCAATTTAAAATAAGATTTAAACAAGACTTATAGGAAGTATTATAATAAGTGTGATTAATTTATAAGTCACTTAGTTTGCATATTCCTAGTTCTCTTCTAATTCGTGTGAAGTCTTCATGTTTTAATGGTTTAGTGAATATGTCTGCTAACTGTTGATTAGTGGGTATGAATTCTAGATTAATTATGTTGTTTAAGACTTGTTCTCTTAAGAAGTGGTGACTTATTTGAATGTGCTTAGTTCGTGAGTGTAAAATAGGATTCTTAGATAGGTTTATAGCACTCGTATTATCACAGAAAATAGTTGTATTTTCAAAATGTAAATCAAAATCTTTTAAAGTTTGCTTCATCCAGATGACTTGAGTACAAGCTAGGCTAGCAGCAATGTATTCGGCTTCAGTAGTTGATAATGATACACAGTTTTGTTTCTTACTGAACCATGATACTAGTGAATGCCCTAGCATGTGACATGTTCCACTTGTGCTTTTTCTGTCAGATTTACTTCCAGCAAAGTCAGCATCGCTGTATGAGATTAGATCAAATGTAGAGGATTTTGAATAGAATAATCCAAAATCAACTGTGTCTTTTAAATATCTCATTATTCTTTTTACAGCTTTAAGATGTGATTCTTTTGGATTTGACTGAAATCTAGTACACAAGCAAACACTGAACATTATATCTGGACGGCTAGCAGTTAAATAAAGAAGTGATCCTATCATACCTCGGTATACCTTTGTATCAACAGACTTACCATCTTCATCTTTGTCCAACACAGTAGTAGTGCTCATAGGAGTAGATTTTGAAGCAGTTGAGTTCATGTTGAACCTCTTCAGAAGTTCACGAGCATACTTAGATTGGTTGATGAAAACTCCATCCTTGGTTTGCTTAATATGCAGTCCAAGAAAGTAGGTGAGTTCTCCCATCATACTCATTTCGAATTCCTTCTGCATGGACTTAGAAAAATCTTCACAGAGAGTGCTGTTAGAAGATCCAAAGATGATGTCGTTGACATAAATTTGAACAATTAGGGTATGATTATTCACTACTTTGACAAATAGTGTAGAATCTGCTTTGCCAACAGAAAAACCAGTTTTTAATAAAAAGGTTTTAAGTCTTTCGTACCAAGCACGAGGTGCTTGTTTTAAACCATACAAAGCACGTTTGAGTTTAAAAACATGATCTGGGTATTGTTCATTTTCAAATCCTGGAGGTTGTTTTACATAGACTTCTTCATTTATAAAACCATTTAAGAAAGCACTTTTAACATCCATTTGAAATAATTTGAAATCCATATAGCTTGCATATGCTAAGAGCATTCTAATAGATTCAAGTCTAGCAACAGGAGCAAATGTTTCATCAAAGTCAATACCTTCCTCCTGGTTGTATCCTTGAGCTACTAGTCTGGCCTTGTTTCTTATAACATTACCTGTTTCGTCTAGCTTGTTTTTGAAGATCCATCTTGTCCCAATGATTGGATGATCCTTTGGTCTAGGTACAAGATCCCAAACATCATTTCTTTGGAATTGATTCAGTTCTTCAGTCATGGCTAGCATCCAGAACTCATCAATGATGGCTTCATCAATCTTCTTTGGTTCAAGTTGAGAAATGGATGCCATGTTTGCAATCCGTTCTAGCTGAGCTCTAGTTTGAACCCCCTTTGTTAGTTCTCCCAAAATCTGCTTTTGAGGATGATCTTTGATATCAACAAAGGTTCTTTGGTGATCATCTTCATTAGACTTAGCTGTGTTATCTAAAAATAAATCTGTACTTTCAACATCATCATCATTAGTTTGTATATGAACAGATTGATCAATAGATTCACAAAAACTAACATGCATAGATTCTTCAATAGTATTATGACTCTTATTGAAAACTCTGTATGCTTTACTATGACTTGAATATCCTAAGAATATGCCTTCAATAGATTTAGCATCAAACTTATCCAGGCTATCTTTTGTGTTTAGGATAAAGCATTTACATCCAAAGACTTTGAAGTAGTCTATTCTTGGAGTTCTGTCATAGAATAGTTCATAGGGAGTTTTATTTAATAAGGGTCTAATGAGAACTCTATTTGTTATGTAGCATGCAGTATTAACAGCTTCTGCCCAAAAAGATTTTGCAAGATTATTGTGTTGGAGCATAGTCCTGGCAGATTCTTGAAGGGTTCTATTCTTTCTTTCTACTACACCATTTTGAGGTGCAGCTCTAGGAAAGGCAAAGTTATGAGAAATACCATGCAACTTACAAAAATTTTCAAAGAGTTCATTTTCAAATTCTCTTCCATGGTCACTACGGATTTTAACAATAGAACACGATTTTTCGTTTTGTAATTTTGTACATAAGATTTCAAACTGACAAAACGTGTCACTTTTGTTTTTCAAAAATATTACCCAAGTAAACCTTGAGTAATCATCTACAATGACAAAAGCATATCTATTATGATTAAGGCTAGCTACCCTAGAAGGACCAAAAAGGTCCAGATGGAGAAGCTCTAAAGGTCTTTTACTTGAAATGACATTTTTTTATTTGAAAGAAGATTTTGACAATTTTCCTAATTGACATGCATCACAAAAATAATCCTTTTTAAAAGATATGTTGGGTAACCCACGTACTAACTTATCTTTAGATAGTTTAGAAATGTATTTAGAATTGACATGGCCCATTCTCATGTGTCATAGATGTTGAGTGTCATTATTAGCTATGAGGCAATGTTCTGTGATGTTTTCTAGGTACAGTTCATATATATTATTCTTTCTTATACCTTTTAAGATGATGTTTTCATTGATGTCAGCTATGAGGCATGCATCATGATTAAAGCAAACATTATAACATGTGTCACACATTTGACTAATACTTAGTAGGTTATGTTTTAAGCCTTTAACAAGGAGAACGTCTTTGATAAGAGGTTTGTCTATGTTACCAATTCCAATACCAATTATCAAACCTTTGTTGTTGTCTCCAAAGGTGACGGTTCCTCCTTCTTTATGATGAAGAACAGCAAAAAGGTCTGGATGTCCTGTCATGTGCTTTGAACATCCACTATCTAGTATCCATCTGTTATTCTTCTTTGGAGCCTGCAAAACATTAAGTAAATCTCCTTTTTGGTACCCAATCGGGTCCTTTTTTGTTAGACTTTGGAACCCATATCCATTTGGATTTGGGTTTGTCTACCTCTTTAGAGGAGTTAAAAAGATTATCATTATAATACTCCTTATTTGGTTCAGATGAACTTTTCACAAACGTGGTCTTTTGATTTATACAAGAAGGTTTTTTGAAATGAGAATAGCCAATACCATTCTTGTAAAAGGAGACCTTCTGAGATGATAAGAGTTTATCCAAGTTCTCTTTACTTTTAGTAAACTTGATAACCGTTTTCATGAGGTTCTCAGTTTTACCTTTTAGCTCTGAAATTTCTACTTGCATATCTCTAGTTTTGGAGCTAGTAGAAGAAATTTCAGACATAAGCAAAAGATTTTTCTTTTTCAACTCAGAATTTTCACTGCTGAGATTTTCATTCTCTTGAGAAAGCTTTAAATTTTCAGATTTTAAAACTTTATTTTTGAAACTCAATTTTCTAGATTCTTCAAATAGTTCTTGAAAAGCATCTAGAAGTTCTTCAAAGGAAAAATCAGAGATTTCACTTACCAAACTTTCGTTTGCCATGAAGCACATATTTGCAGTTTCGGCTTCATCATCACTTGACTCTTCACTAGTGGATGGTTCTGAATCATCCCATTGAGCATGCAGAGCCTTTTTCTTGAAGAACCTCTTCTTTGGTTCTTCAGTTCTGTACTTTCTTTTGAGAAGGGGACAGTCACGTTTTAAGTGGCCTGGCTTATTACACTGAAAGCACATGGGATCTTCTTTAAGATCTTTTCTTTCCTTGTGCCTGTTTGGAAGCCGGTTCCTTCTCATGAAACGCTGGAATTTTCTGGTAAGTAGCGCAATTTCTGATTCTTTATCTGAGTCTTCATTCTCAGATAGGGCTGGGAAAGCTAGAGTTTTCTTTACTGGTTGCTCTTCTTCCCTTCTTTCTTTCATGTGAACTTCATAGGCCATAAGATTGCCTATTAAGTCGACCAATGTAAGTTTAGATAAATCTTGAGCTTCTTCAATAGCAGTAGTCTTTTTCTCCCAATCAGTTGTGAGAGATCTCAAGATTTTCTTCACCTTTTCAGTCTGGGAATATGTTACACCCAGAGATTTCAGATCATTGGTGATGTTGGTGAATCTGGTAAACATCTCTGTGATGGGTTCATCTTTGTTCATTTTGAACAACTCATATTTTCTAACAAGAGATGATATTTTGGCTTCTTTTACTTTGTTGGTTCCTTCATAAATAACCTCCAAAGAATGCCAAATGTCAAATGCAGATTCACATATAGATATTCTGTTGAATTCATTCTGATCAATGGCACAATATAAGCCATTCATAGCCTTTGCATTTAGGTTTGCCATTTTCTTTTCTTCATCAGACCATAAGTTATAGTCTGCGGATGGAGATGTGTATGGATGCTCAACAATTTTCCATACAACAAAGTCTATGGATTTGAGAAAGATAGCCATTCTGCACTTCCAATATCCATAGTTGGAGCCATTAAAGAAAGGAGGACGAGATGCGTGTTGACCTTCAATATCACGAGCATAAGAGGTAGATGCCATTTGTGCTGGAAGACTTGTTACGTCGAAACCAGCAAACCTGCTTTGATACCAAATGAAATTCCACTAGAGGGGGGGTGAATATTGAAATATGATAATGATCGATAAAATAAAATAATTAAGCAATAAGGCACAACACATAAAACACAAAAGTTATACTGGTTTGGTCAATATCCAGACCTACATCTAGTCCCCAAGCAAACCACTTGAGATTCCACTATAACATCCGAGTTACCGGATAAATAGTACAACACCCTCTTCCCAAGAGGTCTTCTTCTCTCAACAGAGAAGGGGCACACCCTCTTCCCAAGAGGTCTTCTTCTCTTAACAGAGAAGGGCAACACCCTCTTTCACAGAGGTCTACTTCTTTAAACAAAGAAGGAATACAGTGAATAACAGAGTTACAATACTTCTTATAGAACCTTCAGAATGATATGAATGCACGAATGAAGGATTCTAAGAATGTTCTGTTTGTCACTCAGAGGATACTCTTTGTCAAAGAGCTGGACTTGACTTTTTCTCTTTTCTTCCTTTTTCTTTTTCTCTTTCTTTTTCAAGGCTCTCTTTTCAAATCACGAATAGAAATTTTTCTCTTTGTAAGCTCACACATCTATTTTATTCCATTGTCTGAATAGTTTATTTGTGTGTGTTTATATAGCTTATAAAAAGTAGTCGTTACATTTTGGGATTGTAACTTTTTGAAATGTGAAATGTTATGTCATTTCAAAAATATATTTTAGAGAAGATCGAGAATGCCTTTTTCCATAAGAGTAAAATAGAGGGTACACTAGTCGTTGTATTGTTTTAGGTAATACATATTTTATGTAAAAAGTCCATTTCCTACAATAGTACATTGAACGTTGGGTTGTAGTTTTGTCTTTATTCTAATTAATGATTTGAGGTACATTAGTACTTCTTTGCTTTAAATTAGTGTAAGTACTATGAGTGTTTTGAGATATTTATTTGTACATAGTCATGTCAAGTGTTTTCTTTATGTTGTGTTTTTCAAAGTCTCCAGAGAGAATAAGGACCAAAAGAAGGTCGACATTCTTTGAGAAGGATATTTAACAAGGATTTGTTATAGAAGGCATTTAATGCTTTGTAGAGAGAATGATGACTTCAAGTAAGTCGACATTCTATGGTTATGAAAAAGGTAACTAGAGAGAATGATGACTTCAAGTAAGTTGATATTCTATGGTTATACTAAAAGGTAACTAGAGAGAATGATGACTTCAAGTAAGTCGATATTCTATGGTTATACTAAAAGGTAACTAGAGTCCTTTTAAAAACATATTTTATTTGTTTTTCTCATGTGTAGCTGATTTATGTTTTTGTCTTCTTCTTGTATTAAGAAACATTTCATTAAAGAAGATAACTAAAGTCTTTTCAAAAACATATTTTATTTGTTTTCTCCATGTAGTCGATGTTATGTTTTTGTCTTTTTCCTACATTCCTTTTTTTCATGTTGTCTTGTATATAGTGTAAGGTACAATGACAAAATGTCTTTTTCATAAAAGGTTGTAAGAAGGTACAATTATTATATGACAAAATATCTTTTTCATAAAAGGTTGTAAGAAGGTACACTTATTGGTTTTCAAAAAGGAGCTTTTTGAAACTATCGTATACTTTTATGATATAGTGTTTATGAATGAGTATGTAATATGCAATATGCAAGTTCCTGAAGGTTCTGTTACATATGACTCTAAAGAAGAAAAAATCTTCATCTTGAGGTAGCCGATCTCTTCATTTGAACTTTAGGAAAGCATGGCTCATCAAGCTTTTTCTTCAAGGAGTATGATTGCACCAGTTGTACTTGAACAGGAAGTCTCCATCCTTATTGGGTGAGATATCCTTGCATCAAATACTCGTTAGATTTATGGCAAAACATATTCAGTCATAATATAACATTATTTCAAGAGAACATATTATCATATCATATAAAATCAAATGAGACAGTGTATCATATTATGTGACATCAAAACCGAGTTTCTCAACACAAAGCAGCAGAGCACGCTCAAGCTTATCGACAGAGGATAGCTCGACATTATGCCAAGTCTGTCATTGAGAGAAAATTTTGAGTTAATGATTTGGTACTCAGATCAATGGCTCATCTCAAGCGTCAACCACGGGGCAAGTGGTCACCCAATTGGGAAGGCCCTTATGTGGTTAAGGAAGCACTACCTCGCAATTCATATCGTCTAATCAATGCAGATGGTGTGGAAATGTCAGATCCCATTAATGCTTTGCATTTGAAGAAGTTTTATACCTGAAATGTTCATTCTAAGCCTTTTGTACTATTCAAAGAGTCATTTCAATAAAACAATAATCTTCTATCAATTCTTACATTCTTCTCAATGATACTGGGGCATTTTATTTTTGATCTATAAGCATCTTCTTCCATCATATGCAGGCAGGATTAGACAAAAACCTTTTTCCTCAAATTTTGTTAAATCTTAATTAGTCTTGCGGTCTTTATTTTTCGTTTCATTTAATTCATTTTGGTTTGATCAGATTTACATCAAGCTAATGCTCATCTCTGTCAAGTTTTAACAAATTTTTTTCAATCTTATTAAAATTTCATCTACCTTTATCTTTAAAACGCACCCCTTCAGATTAAGGGATAAACCTGATGCCTCCTTTCAATGAGGTATTCTCTTTATTATTTCTCCCGTTCAGGATAAGTAGATAAATCCTGAATTATCTTCTAAAAACTCATTTTTGAAAATCTAGCCCATCTTTAAAACCCAGTTCTCGCACTGGTTACTTCTCAAACTTTTCAATCATATATCGAGCTCATTTGAAAAATTCGGTCTTCACACCGATAACCTTTTAAAAATCAGTCTTCTGACCAAAGACCTTTCTCCTTCTAAATTCAAGTTCTGACTCAAATCTGATGTATTTCCAAAAGATCCAGCATCTCGCTGGTCATGTATTTCCAAAAGATCCAACTTTCATTGGTCATGTATTTCTAAAAGATCCAGATTTTGCTGTTCATGTATTTCAAACGTTCCGGCTTTCTGCTGGTCATGTATTTCAAACGTTCCAGCTTCTGTTGGTCATGTATTTCAAAGGTTCCAGCTTTTGCTGGTCATGTATTTCCAAAATCAAGAGATTGCGACTCAAGGTCTCATCAAAATCTATATTGGGTAATTATTTCACAAAGAATTCATGAAAACTTTGCCAATTTGCTAAAAGCATTTGTTGATTCTACATATTCTTACTACATAAAAAGAATTTTCTCAGATTACCTCCTGTATTTCCTTCCAAAAGGTGAAACTTTTTGCGAAAAGAGGTAAAATTCAAATCTTTTCCTGTTGATCAATGTTATCATCGCAAAATTTTTCCCCTCCCTTGCGAGAGAGAAACGAATTTGCGAGTCAAACTCGACCAAAGTTTTGAAAATGATTTTGAAAATTTACTCGCCTCCGTTTTTAAAATTTGCGGGAAAATTCCGTGGAATGGGATCCGCCTGTCGGTACGAGGTTCAACCGTTCCTGGCGCCTTTACCAGGGGTAATTGAACCAAGGATCAATTATGTGCTTTAATTTGACTCAAATAGCTAAATTATGCTCTATTTTCCTAGAATGCACAAAGAATCAAGCTTGTGCTATGAAATTTTTAAAAAATGCAAGTTTGAGAAACTATGATGTTTGCTTTGGAAAATTGAAATGCATTTGGAAAAATGATTGGAAAAGTGCTTGAAATTGGAGTTTTTGGGAAAATCATTGCATTTCATTGGAAATCAGAAATTTGCATTGAAAAGTGATTTCTCAGGAAAGCTTGAAAAACTGAGAAAATTGGTTTTGAGATTGGAAACTTGGAATTGCTTTTATGAGAAAATGGATTTGAGAATCTTGAGAAAATCTAAGAAATTTATTGGAAAATGACTTTTGAAATGGAAAATGAATTCTCAGGAAAACTGGAAAATATGAGAAAATCGATTTCTGAAAACTTGGGATTTTGAAATTTGAGAATTTGAAAACATAGAAAAATCTTGATTTGAACTTGGGAAATGCTTTGAAATGTCATTTGAAAACTTAGGATTTTGAGAAAATCAAATCCTGAGAAAGACTTGGAAATTCTTGAGAAAATTGAATTTTCTGAAATTGAAATTGGAAAATGAGTTTGAAAATAATGCAATTTGAATGATATGAATGAATGAATATGAATTTGAAAAGGGAATTTCATTGAAGAATTGGGAAATCCTTTTGAAACTTTGAGAAATGCAGTGCATTTTTGAAGTTAGCCTAAGAGTGTAGGCTGAATGTAGCTGATATAAAGATCATAAATCTTGGTTTTCTTCGTATTCTGACTATGGCCATAAATACGAATCCCACCGAGTTTATAAACTCCATAAAAGCTTGTGCACGTGCCATTCGTGTAAACCATAGTGGATTTGAAATAAATGCACATGAATCATACATCAAATATCGAAATTTGCATAAATTAAACTATATGCAATGCAGCCCTATTCTAAGCAGAAAAGTAACTCTTATTCCAAATTATTACATTTGAGGTTACATTGAATTGAAATAAAAAAATAAAATCTAAGTCTTCTTCTTGAATGTTCCTGCAAAACTAGAAAACAAGGTTAGCACAAAAATGTAGGTTATTCTGAATTTATCCGAAAATATGAGAAATTATCGGATATTATTCAGATATAAACCCAAATTCATACCCCCCTTTGATATAAACATAATAAATAATGAATAAATTTTGAAACTAAACTTGAAAATTCGAAATTGGGGTTCAAAATGACCAAAATACCCCTGATGACCTTGAAATCAGGGTTTTATGAAAGAATTTTTGTAAATTTTGGAATTTTGAAAATCAAATGAAATAAATCAAACATAATATGATAAAATATGATGATATGCATGAAATTTTGGAGAATTAGAAATTGAAATTTCGAAATTTAGGTCAAAATGACCAAAATACCCCTGATAACAAGACTATGGCCTTGAAACCAGGGTTTTCTGAAATAAATTTTGCAAAATTGAAAAATATGAAATGCAAATGAGATTAAAATTAACCCTAATATGATTCTACATGCTTATGTACATGATACAAACCCTAACATGGCGAAAATATCATAAAATATCGAATTTAACTTGATTTTCGCTTCTGAATTTAAAGATAAACTAACACATGGAGCAAATGAACTTGGAATTAAACCAAATTTGGCATGGACAACTAAAATAACCCTATAAACATAATGGATCTCTAAAATATATTTTTTTTGTATTTTTAAATATGGAAATTCAAATAAAAACCCTAAATTTTGTGATTTTTGCCTAAAATGTTGATTCTAAAGGGGATTTAGGATATCAAATTTCCATAAAAATTTCCCAAATTTCATGGGGTGACAGAGGACAGTAATTCAAGGATTTTTTATTTTTACACTTTCTGGTTTTGACCTATGGTCGGAGCTGTACCACTCCGGCAAGTCGGATCGGAATCCGGCGACTCTAGTAAATGAAGGAAACAGACAAGTTTCGGTAGAAAATGTGGGAAAAATGGCAGACAGATGGAAAAATGGCTTAAATTGTGGGAAAATATCCCTGACAAACAGAGGAAGATTTGATATTTTGACACCATTGGGATTAAGGTTACGGTTTGGAAAAGGCAACACTGTTATCAGAGACCTAAATCTCTGGAATTTCTGGACATTGGAATCTGTTAGACAGAAAGAGAAAATCCGGGAAAATAAATGAAACAGATTCAAAAATTCCCAAATTTTGTAAAATGATAGGAAATTATGTTAGGAACAACTTTCATGTTGAAAGTTTTTGCAGACGGGCTACGTATTGAGCGAAATTGGTGCATTAGGGTCTGTCTATACCCTGACAAAAGAAAATCGAGATTTTCCCAAAGGTCTGAGAAATCCGATTTTTTACAGAGAGTAAAACTAACTGTAAATACTTAAAAATTTCCAGATCATCAGTAGATTCAATCATGAATACACTGTGATTTTTTAAAGATGATTTGAATCTCCCACATGGGTGATTTTGAAGGTTCTTTTCTGCTAAATCAGAAATTAAAATCTCAGAGAGGCAGAAAACCCGATTTAGGGTTTGGTTGGTTTAGAAGGGTTCCGAAACCCGAATGTACCTGGGTTTTTGACAAAATATCACAGATGAATAAACTCAACTGAAATAAAAAAAAATTTGATTTAATGATAAAAAAAAAAAAAATCAACATGAAATAACAACTGAACTTTATCTAAAACTAAAATTTCATAGATTCTAAACTAAATAAAACATGAATCCTATATAAAATGAAATAAATAACAAAATAAATTAATCTAAGTGCATATTTTAAACATGAAACTATATGGATTGTAAGACTAAAATAAAAAAAAAATAGCAGGGATATGACTTATTTTGTTGTTTGGCTTTCGAACGAAAGATCTAGTCCATCCAACAGATAGATCCCATCATTCATCGAGCCTACACACATAGAGTGTGTTTTACTACTTTCATCATTCAAAACCTCTAAAAAAAAAAAAAAGAAGACTCTCACATACTCACAGATTTGGCTTTTGAAATGCATATACGTAATTTCAATGAAACTTGATAATATCACATTGAAATGCAAAAAGTAGTAGAAAAAAAAATCAATAAAACAAAGAGGATATCAAGTAAAGGGAGAGAAGAAAGTGCACCTTGAAAAGGAGGGCCTTGGATCGATGGGAGGGTTTTATAACCAAGGAGGAGGGCCTTAGGTTCTCTTTTGTAACAAGTGGGTCTACTGCAGCCGATGGAGGGGATTCACGAGTAGAAGGTGGAGCTTTGCGGAAACGGGGACTGTGACAATGATTGCTTGAAGTTGAAGGGAGCTGAAGCAGTTTGGTGCTGCTGTGTATGAACGACTAATAGTGTTTGCTGCAGGTGGTTGGAAGGATGAAGATCCGGCTAGAGTTGTGGCTTGAGGAGGGTTCCTGCTGGAAGAGGAGGTGGCCGCTACTTCGTTGAAGGAGAGAGGAAAATGATGCTGCTGGAAGTGCTTGAAGGAGAGAGGAAGATGATGCTGCTGGAAGTGCTTGAAGGAGAGAGGAAGATGATGCCGGTTGATGCTGCTTGAAGTGCAGGTTGGAGTTGCTGTGTAATGAGAACCAAGAGAGAGAGAGAGAGAGAGAGAGAGAGAGAGAGAGAGAGGTGAATTCCAATCGATAGCCACCGTCCTTCCTCTTTTTTGGTAAGGCTCTAATCAACTAAGACCTAAGTTTCTAATAATATCAAATGACCTTTATGAACAGCCATACGTGAATGGCTGGAGGCTAGGGAAAGGAAGGGAGGAAGGAAGGGAAGAAGGAAAGAAAAGGAAGAAGGGAAAAGGAAAGAAAGGAAGGAAAAAAAAAGAAGAAAAGAAAGAAAAAGAAGGAAAATAAGGAAGGAGAAGAAAGAAGAATAAAGGAGAAGAAGGAAGAAAAGGAAAGAAGAAATAGAGGGGCTGGAGGTTTGGGCGACCACCTTGTGGGTCCCACCTCTCTAAAATAAAAAAATAAAAAAATAATAAAAACAAAAATGAACAAATGAAAAGAAAATTGAAAGGAATAAAAGAATATATATAATTTTTTTAATAAAACAGAAATGTAAATGAGTGGGCCATCTCAGAGCGGGTCCAAATTCCACTTTTGAATATCATTTTGACGATTAGAGGGGTAAAATAGTCTTTTTAGAAAATTTCCAGACAAAACGAGCTATTTTTGGCAGTTTTTGAAACGAGCTCGAATTTTGAAGTTCAATACCTCATTGCGAAGCAAATTCAATGTAGAATTTAAAAATTTGATTTTAAAAGAAATCTAGATTGTTTTTCTCGAGAAAATATTTCCAAACAAAACGAGCTATTTTTGGCAGTTTTTGAAACGAGCTCGGATTTTGAAGTTCAATACCTCGTTGCGAAGCAAATTCAATGTAGAATTTAAAAATTTGATTTTAAAAGAAATCCAGATTGTTTTTCTCGAGAAAATGCTTCTAAATCTATTTTCAGACAAAACGAGCTATTTTTGGCAGTTTTTGAAACGAGCTCAGATTTTGAAGTTCAATACCCCGTTGTGAAGCAAATCTAGTGTAGAATTCAAAATTTTGAGTTTGAAATAAATCCAGATTATTTTTCTTGTGAGAAAATATTTCCAAATTTAGACTCCCGGGGGTAAAAATGTTAATTTTGGAAACCCGGGGTTTGAAATTGATTTCTGAAAGCTTTTAAAACTCGATCTGGATTGAAATTTATAAAACTGGAGTTCTGGACTTCGAAAATGAAATGAAATGTGATGAAATGATATGAAATGATGAGAAATGACATGAAATGTTATGCGAAATGCTAACCTTGAATAAAGAATTTTGGATGTCAGACCCCGATTGACACTTGTACCAGCTTAAAAAGCATTAAAATTGATAAAATTTGCAAAATAGCTCAAGAAATGGTTTTCGGGACTCTACTGGGTCAGAGTGACACTGAAAATTGGGGTTCGAGCTGGATTGAACTGAAGTGAGCTGGATTGAGCTGGGTTTTAGAGTTTCAGAACTCAAATGAACAGACCAGGCACTGACTCAACTGACCTTTCCGACTGAATTTTCAAGAAAAGCTGCCATTTTTAGAGAAATGGTACGGAATGATCACTAGAGTGAAGTGAATTACGAACCTGAACTGAGTTTGAGCTAGAACAAAGGTCAGTAATACTGATATGAACTAAAATCAAAGCTTGAACACTAGCTCAATTGACTGAACTCAGCTCAATTTCAGCTGAAAGAGCTAAAATGGACTAAAATGGGCTCCTAGACACTTAGAAATGGTTTTGAACTGAAACTGGAGCACTTGAACTCCTGGTGAGCTCAAGTTAGACTCTGGGGAACATGACTGACTGAGAATGACTGACTTAGAGACAATTGGCTTGGATTCAAGTGAGAAATGAGCTCATTTTTGAAGAAATGATCCCATTTTGGCAGGAATGGTCAGAAATGAAAATGGTCTGTTCATTGTGAGCTTAGATGAGCTTGAGATGACTGATATTCTAATTGTCTTGAACTGACCAATGAGCTTGGTTGACTCCGACTGACTGGGGTCCGGGATGACCTAGGGGTAAAATGGTAATTTTCCTAATGAAAATGGGTAAAATGGTGATTTTCTGAAACTGACTCGGGGTTTGACTCCTACACTGACCTGAGAGGGTTGGCATTGCCTGAGGAGGATTGTTTGAGAATGAGTGAGGAAAATTTGGGGTGTTTACAGATGCCCCTCTTTGCTACTAAGCCGGCTTGAAGACGGGCTTAGTGGCAAAGAAAAACACACCAAATTTGAGCTATAAAAATGCCCCAGTTAGAAGGATCTGACTGGATATGAAAATATTAGCCCTGATGAAAATGGTAGATATGAAATGAAGAATAAAGAAGAAAATTTTACTTCAAAAGAAGTGAGATTCAGGTTTTGCCCTTAACCTGGATGGGACAGGAAATACCTCGTGTAGAAACGAAGCTCAGGTTTAACCCTCAACCTGATCGAGGAATGAAATACCTCATCAAAGGAGGCTCAGGTTTGTACCCTTATCCTAATTGGGAGGAAAAATGAAATACCTCATCAAAGGAGGCTCAGGTTTGTACCCTTATCCTGATTGGGCAGAAAATGAAATACCTCATCAAAGGAGGCTCAGGTTTGTACCCTTATCCTGATTGGGCAGAAAATGAAATACCTCATCAAAGGAGGCTCAGGTTTGTACCCTTATCCTGATTGGGCAGAAAATAAAATACCTCATCAAAGGAGGCTCAGGTTTGTACCCTTATCCTGATTGGGCAGAAAATGAAATACCTCATCAAAGGAGGCTCAGGTTTGTTCCCTTATCCTGATTGGGCAGAAAAATGAATAGAATCCTCGAAGGAAGAAACCATGATGGAACCTTCGGATTTCCGCACAATGAATCCGATAGGGGTTTTGCAAAAGGATGAAATTGGGGTCCCTAAAGCTTGAAAAGGGGTTTGATTTTGGGCGCCTCATTGCTGAGACTAAATAACTTTTGAAATTGGTGACCTTTTGCGAGAAAATGATTGGTGGCTTAACCTCAAGCCGAAATTGGACTGTCTATGGTGGGACAGTGGGGACACAGGGAAGTGTGCGAATCTGAGAGCCCATGTACTCAGATTATACCAACAGAAGGGAAGGAATCTTGAAAACTCCCATTATCAAGTCCTTAAAAGGGATAACAACTGATGTCAGGATGCACCAAAGATGAACCTCAAGCTCTCGCTTCACGCCAGGATAGCTAGAAAATATTGTCAAAATGTTGAAAATTATTGTTGATTCGAAATAATTGAAAGTGATGCACATTGCTTTGAAAATATTCCCTCTTTTCTACCTGAAGTATTATCTCCGATTGGGCTTAACTTCGTAAAATCAAGATTCGAATTCAAATTGCTTGCAATTGGCTTTCTTTCAAGAAAGCTATCAATTTCTCTGATATGAGCAGAAAAGAGAGTATTCTTGATATTGTGAAAGCAATTTGTGAAAGAATATTGATAATAGAATTTCACAAAATTTAAAGAGGATTCTTTGGCAGATTTGGCAGTCTGATATCCTGGAATTCTTTCTCATGACGATCTTTCTGCCTACTATTTTTTTTTTTTGGCAGAATTAGAGCTCTCTTGGGTTTTTGGAGATTACATCATCCTTCATTTTGGAGATGTCTTAACTTTTCTCTCTCTTTTTTTTTTTAGAAGGGTACGTCACAAACTCCTTCATCTCAGAGATGCTCCGATCCTTCTTTTCTCTCAGGGATTATATTGACGGTTATTGGCTCTTTGGTTGGAAATCTATTGATGATAGCAGAAATTAAATATCCTTTAGGGTTTGTCGGGAGGCTCATCGCAGTCGCCTTCATCTTGACGGTGCTCTGAACTTTCCCTGGAAGGATCCGTCACAAACTCCGTCATCTTGGAGATGATTCAAATCTTCTTTGGCCCCGGGGGTCTACTCGCCTAATTCGCCTTCATCTTGACGACAGTTGAGAGATCCCTTTTGCAGATATTTAATTGCAGCTTTAGGTGATTGAGGAGATATAGGGATTGAATGGATTTTTCTGTATCACCCAGGATATTTTGACTGCTTTATTTTCCAAGAATGATCTTTAAAAATGTGCATTGACTGCGATCAATACCGATCACTTATGGCTTTGCAACAACATTGAATTTCCTTTGCTGGCCATATCGAGGATTTATTCTTCATCCTTTTGGTCGGCTAATAGAAAGAATTTGAATTTTGAATCCTTTTTCACGAAAGCTTTGACCTTTCAGAAATAATACTGAAGGTATTCTGAGGTAATGTTTTTGTGCAATAAAAATTTTGAAATCAACAAATATTTAATGACAAATTGACAAGATTTTCTTGAAATCCTTTATGGAAGCGAGTATTTGAAGCACAACGTAACACATCCATGACAAAAATTTTCTTCTCCTTTCCCCAAAGGAGAAGATTCAGACATTGGAAATAGAAATTACTCCTCTGTTCCCTGAAGAGGAGGTGTTTGCAAAACGAACTTTCGAAGAGAAATTAAGCTTTCGTCAAAACTTCCTAACATTAGGCTTCTCTTATGGAAAGGGGGCCGGTAATGATGAGGTCGGTGAATTGGTCATGAAGGAACGAGTCCATCACACTCTCCCTGAAAAGAGGGTCCTTCATGATGAAATGGCCTAGTTTGAAATTGCGGTCACAAGGAAAGCGAGCTTCCGTCGAAGCTCTCCCTGAATTAAGGGTTCATTGTATGAAATTGGAAATTTGTTTTGCAAACGGTTCACATAGACACGAGTCCCTTCAAACTCTCCCTGAAAAGGGGCTAGGTGAACAAAGGATAGCATGCGAAAAGAACGAGCTCCCTTGAACTCTCCCTGTACAAAGGGTCTCTCGCAAGAGGAAATGATTGGAATTGGTATGAAATTGGAATTTGGAAAATTTGAAATTTGGAATTTGAAATTGGAAATTTGGAAACTTGGAAATTTGGAAATTGATATTTGGAAACTGGAAATTGATTGACTCGAAGGTCAAAATTGGTTGACCCAAAAGTCGAAATTGGAAATTTGGAATTTAAAAATTGGAAATTGGAAATTGGGAAATTGATTGACCCGAAGGTCGAAATTGGAAATTTTGGAAATTGATTGGCCCGAAGGTCGAAATTGGAAATTGAGTGACCCGAAGATCGAATTTGAAAATTGGTAGACCCGGAGGTCGAAATTGGAAATTTGGAAATTGGGTGGCTCGAGGGCCGAATTGGTAATTGAAATTTGAACTTTGATGTATGATCAACACAAAGACTGAACCCGAGAGGTTGACTGATACGACCCACCAGTGAGACACTAACACAAGTGCTCAATCTTGAAAGAACACCAGCATGAATACCGGGTTTCGAAAATATGTCAACATAGACATTGGATTTTAAAAATATATCAGTTCGAGCACTGGATTTTGGAAGTGTACCAGTTTGAGCACTGGATTTCAAAATTGTACCAGTTCAAGCACTGAGTTTTGAAAATATACCTTGTTTTTAATTTGAAATTTGAATTTTTAAAAGAGACCTATGCGCTTAAAGTATTTGGGAATTGTAACGAGAATGATTGTCGGGGTCTCAGGATTATCCCTTATCCTGAATGGGTAGCGAACTTGATGCAAATGCATGCCAATGAATGCAGATGTATGCAAATATGAAAATGATATAAATGAATGCACATGCATGCAAAATGAGAGATTTGTTTATCCTGCCTGCATACAGGATATTTGTAGATAAAAACAAAATTTTAAAAATGCCCCAGTATAACTGGGAAAGGAGAATTTAATCACTATTGAACAAAATTTGGAGGAATTACAAAGAATAAGACATGGTTTAAGTATAGAATTTTTTCAAATGCCGAGCATTGATGGGATCTGGTAATTCCACTCCGTCGGCATTTATGAGCCGATATGAATTACGAGGTAATGCCTCTTTGACAACATAGGGACCTTCTCAATTTGGTGACCACTTGCCATCTGGGCGGTGCTTGAGATAAGCCGTTGATCTGAGCACTAGATCATTGACTCAAAATTTTCTTTCAATGACTGATTTTGCATATTGTCTGGCTATCCTCTGACGATATGATTGAGCGTGCTCTGCTGCTCTGAGTCTTCTTTCATCTAGCAAATCAAGTTGTACTAGCCGCTGTTGCTGATACTGATCAAGAGGTAATTCGAGAAGTGATGCAAATTTCAGAGCAGGTTTCTGAACATGTAGAGGCAATACTACTTCGGTTCCGTAGACAAGTTCTGACAGAGTAGCATTAGTTGGAGTTCGAATGGTGGTTCGATACGCCCACAATGCATCATGAATCTTCTCATGCCAGTCACGGTCTGTTTCCAAAGTTCGCTCGAGGATTCGAATCAAAATCTTATTGGTGGCCTCTGCTTGGCCATTTCCTTGAGGATAATAAGGAGCGGAGAAATGATGATGAATTTTGAACTTCAAACAGAAAGTCCTCATTCTCTCATTCTTGAAATGACTGCCATTATCTGACACAATATCATGTGGTATGCCGAAACGATATAGGATATTCTTATGGATGAATGAGACCACATGCCGACCTTCTACTGTGCATAGAGTGACTGCTTCTACCCATTTAGTAAAATATTCTGTTGTAGCAAAAAAATATTTATGGCCATTTGAAGCAGAAGGAGTAATGGGACCAACAACATCAAAAGCCCACATAGAAAATGGCCATGGCGAGACGACAGATTGCAAATATGTCGCTGGCGCATGAATGGAAGGTGCATGCATCTGGCATTGAACACACTTTTTCACAAAACGATAACAATCTTGTTGCATAGTTCTCCAGTAATAACCTGCTCGGATAATTTGTTTGACAAGAGTTTGGTAGCCAACATGACCACCGCAGATACCTTCATGTGCTTCTTGCACAACTTCTTTGGCTTCTTCTTCGTCCAAACATCTGGAATATTCAGAGCTGAATCCACGACGATAAAGGATGTCAGCAAGAATAAAATATCGAGCAGACATGAGCTGAATTGCTCGCTGCTCTCTCTTTGATAATTCGGGAGGAAATTCGCCAGTTTTAATGAAATTCTTGATATCATGATACCAAGGCTTCTTCTTTTGCTCAGCCTGGTTTATCTACTCTACTGGGACGAAAGCGGGTTGATCAAGTCTGCCAATTTCAAATGAGCGACAAGATTCTCCACCCTTGAAAGACATGATGGATCCCAGATTGGCTAAGCTGTCTGCAATTTGATTGAAGTCTCTCTTGACATGGAAAAGCTGGAATTCTTCGAAATTGCTAACAAGAGCTGAGACGATCTTCTGATAAGGAAGTAACTTCTGATCCTTCACTTGCCATTCAGCTAAGACTTGATTGACGACGAGCAAAGAGTCGCCATAAGCATGCACTCTTTTGACATTGAAGTCTTGTAGAATTTTCAGACCTTGTATCAAAGCTTCATACTCGGCCATATTATGAGTGCATTGAAAATCTAATTTGAGAGAAAAGGGGATCATCTCCTTCTCAGGTGTGATCAACAGAATCCCGATTCCTATGCCTGCCATATTCTTGGAACCGTCAAAGAATAAATTCCAAATTGGGGATTGTTGAATATTGCAGATCCGCTCATCGGGGAAATCATCCTCGACTTCAACATCTTCTGCTAGAGGAAAATCTGCTAATTGATCTGCAATTGCTTGGCCCTTGATAGATTGCTGAGAGACATATTCCAAATCGTATTGCATCAATAAAACCTGCCATTTGGCAATCCGTCCACTGAGGAAGAGTTGCTCTAGAATATACTTGAGAGGATTTAATTTGGATAGGATCTTGACTTCAGATGTCAACAGATAGTGTCTCAATTTCTGACACATCCAAACCAGAGCTAGACATGTCTTCTCTATCTGAGAGTATTTCTTCTCATAATCAATGAAGGTTTTGCTCACATAGTAAATGGCATGCTCTATCAGACTGCCTTCTTCGTATTGCGCCAAGAATCTACCACAAGCCACTTGATTAACTGAAATGTATAGCAGTAGGGGTTTCCCTAATTCTGGCGGCTTTAACACAGGAGGATTGAGCAAATATTTCTTGATGCGTTCGAACGATTGCTGACACTCTGGTCCCCATTCAAATTTCACTCCTTTTTTGAGCAAATGATTGAAAGGCTCACATCTCATAGCCAAATTGGATATGAATCGCCGAATTGATTGCATACGTCCCTGAAGGCTACGCAATTCTTTCAAATTAGTCGGAGGAGACATGTCAATGATAGCTTTGGCCTTAGCGGGATCAACTTCTATCCCCTTTTTGCTGACTAGAAAGCCTAACAATTTGCCAGATTCGACTCCAAAAACACATTTTTGTGGATTGAGTCTTAGCTTGTAAAGAATGAGCCGCTTGAAAACTTGATTGAGAGTTTCGATGTGATCTTCCTCTTCTTTGGATTTTACCAAAATATCATCGACATAGGCATCCATGATTTTGTGCATCTGATCATGGAAAATGACGGCCATAGCACGCTGATAAGTGGCTCCAGCATTCTTAAGCCCAAATGGCATGACTGTATAACAAAAAGTGCCCCAAGGAGTAGTGAAAGATGTCTTGGACTGATCACGAGCGGCCAACTTGATCTGATTATATCTGGAATATCCATCCATAAAAGAGAACATAGCGTGACCTGCTGTGCTATCAATCAAAAGATCAATATTAGGAAGTGGATAATCATCCTTAGGAGTCGCTTTATTGAGATCTCTGAAGTCAATGCAAATTCGAACTTTACCATTTTTCTTGGAAACAGCAACAATATTTGCTAGCCAATCTGGATAGTCAATGGTTCGAATGAACCCTGCTTTGAGTAGGTCTTCTAGACCTTCCTTAACTTGTTGTTCCACTCGAGGATCCATCTTTCTCAGTTTCTGCTTAACCGGCTTGACATTTGGTTTTAGGATGAGACGATGTTCAACCAATTTGGTATCTAGACCTGGCATGTCCTCATATGTCCACGCGAACACTTCTTCATGTTGCTTGAGAAAACGGGTGAGCCTTTCTTTCTCTTCCGGGCTCAAACTGCTGCCAATCTTGAGAATTTTAGGATCGTCTTCTGATCCAATATTGATATCCTCAGTCGGATCCTGAACTAAGGATGATGGCTCATCTTGTTTCTGAATTGCTGCAAATTCTAGTAATTCTTGAAGAGCTGAATCAAATTCTGCAGGTTCTTCTGACTGCTTTGTAATCTGACTACATTCTGCTCTTATTTTAACCTGATGAATCACTGTTGGCTTTGAAAAGGCCTCTGGATTAAGAACGAGCTTCTTGATAGATTGGGAAGACGTTCTGAAAATTGGAGAATAAATCGATTCAGGAAAATCTCCTATCATAAAACAAATTACTTTTGTTAAGAAAATAATTTGAAAGATAAAAGAGAAGAATAATGGCAAATTTTCAAAGATTTGATAACGAGAAGTAAAGAGACAAATGGCATCCAGATAGACAAAGGAAATTTGCAACTTTATTGAAAGATTGAATTGAGGACAATGATTGAAATGAAACGGGATATCATCCTAAATGTGAAAACAAAAGAATAGAAATGAAAGACAAGCAGATGCCCTTAGTGCGTTCCTTTGATAAAGATAGTGCCCTTCTGAGATCTTCTGCCACTAAAGCCCAATCCGGCCCTCTGAGGATAGTGCTGAGGAATTACTGGCTCGAGACGACCAATCCCATTTTTTCCCAGGCCTTGAAAAGGCTGATAACCATGCTTTACTAACAGATCAAATCCCTTTTTGGCCTTCATAAATTGGGAGAACAGTGGATGATCTTTGAATGTACTATAGTCAATTCGTCCTCCAATCTTGAAAAACTGTGGGCCTCTCCATCGAGTCATGGCCACTGTATGTGCTGGTTGTTCAGCCGTCTGCAGTATTCTCAAATTTTCTTCAAAGCTGACCTCATCAATGCCCCTAATGCTAGGGATATCAGTAGTGAAAGTGGGCCTAGGAACCATAGGTTGTGCAAGCCTCTTCTCCGGATCCTCGCCCAAGACTGTTGTGATCATTCCACCTTTTGACCACTTGACACACTGATGCAAAGTAGACGGCACCGCATTCGTGTTGTGAATCCACGGTCGTCCCAACAACAGATTATACGTTGGGGGTACATTGACCACATGAAAGAGGACAGAGTGGACCGAGTAGTCAATGAAAATTTCCAAGAAAATTTTCCCTTTAGCTGTCTGGCCATGATTATCAAACCCGTAGATGGTGATCGGGTCCGGGATATATTCCTCTTCTCTGATGCCCAAAGCTTTGGCTGTCATTTCTGGGCATATATTGAGGTTGCTGCCTCCATCTATCAGCACATGAGGAACAGTCATTCCTCTGGCTCGAATCACAACATACAAAGCGTTGTTGTGAAACACATGCGGCTTAGAAAGATCTTCATCTGAGAAAGTGATTGGAGCATTTGTCATGGCCTGATTGACTATCTGGGCCATGTCTTCAGGAGTTATGCTCGGTTTTACTTTGATTTTCCGCAACAGATCATTCAACACCTGCTGGTGTTTGGTGGAGGCTTGAGCTAAGTCCAAAATTGAGACATTGGATAATGCAGTTATCGGCTGTGGTGTGGATGTCTCATTTTTCTCCGGGGCGGGCTTAATAAAGTGTTTGGGGAGCCATGGCATTTTTTTAGCCACCTCAGGAGATACCCCAGCGGATTTGTCAGATACTTTCATTTTTCCAAAGGCTGCAATGAGGTCCATCTTCTGAGCTTTGTACTGAGCCTGATGCAGCACAAGGACCTGATGTTGGACTTGTATATCCTTTTTAGAGCATGGCCTGATATGCTCCTGTGGCTGAAAAGGCTGTTCAGAAATGACCGTTGTAGAATGATGGGGAAAGGGTTTCTTCCGAATATCCATATTTTCATCTTCGACACCCTCTACCAGAAGATTCTTATCGATGAGATCCTGAACAATATTCTTGAGAACGAAGCAGTTCTCAGTATTGTGCCCCACTGTTCTGTGAAATTTACAAAATTGATCTTTGAATTTCCCCATGGGAATAGGGGGATCAACCAACCTAGGCAGTTTGACCATCTCCTTGGTCAACATATACTCGAGCACAGTCTCGAGGGATTGGTCTAGTGGAGTGAATTTCCTGTCATAACTCCACCCTTCATGCTTTACTTTTTCTCGGGGCTTCGGTCCCTGTTCTAATTGAAGTGGCTTATTGAATTGAGGGACTGACTTGCCTTTCTGATCGTTCTTGTTGAAACTTCCTGCCCCATAACAGAAATCTTTGTTCTGCCCCTTACAGTGGTTCCAATTATTATTTCTGACAGAATGAGTGAAGTGAGTCTTCTTCTTCTGCTCATTCTGGCCGTTGTTCTTGGTGAAAGTGAAGCCTTCGTAGAAACCATTTTCCATGCTCAACTCGAGCCATTCGGCTCGCTCTGTCAGTTCAATGAATGTCCTTGATGGTGCAGTAGAGATGAGGCCTCTTAGAGGCTGTGAGAAGTTACTCAGAATTAGGGACAAAGCATGTCCCTCTGATATGGGGTCCCTCATCTTGTTGCAAGCTGACCTCCATCGGTGGATAAAATCTCTGGCCTTCTCATTTTCTCTCTGTTTAAGGCCGCAAAGATGGCTGAGGGTGGGAAGTGCCTCAACATTGAAGAGAAATCGCTCAATGAACATGTTTACCACTTTGTCAAATTCTTTCAACTCAATTGGATTTACATGCTTCGAGTACCATTTAGCTGCGGTTCCCTCTAGACTGCGAGGGAAACATAGGAAAAGTGCACGGTTGTCTCTCTTGAATCTGGAGCATTCAGCGAAGAACATGGCGAGATGAGCTTTAGGATCGCCAGAACCATCGAATTTGATAAACTTTCTGGGGAGATTCTCGAGATTGTCGTCCCCATCCAAACCATCATAGAAGTCTTCGCTGGTGAAGACTTTCTTGCCCTTGTCACGGGCCTGCAAGTCTCGAAGCATTCTGACCACATCTTTGAACTGCGGCTGGTCAGAGTCATTGACAGACTGCTCTTTGAATTTGTGGGCTGACCCCTGCCCCTGGGTAGACTTGCGGAATGCCTGATGGGTCTCAAACTCTTCATCTGAATCTTCCGCTGATTCTTCTTCATCAGTTGCATCAACATGCTGGGCGGCGGGCTTCTTGGATATCTTCAAGGCTTTCTTGACTGCCCGGCCTTTTGTCTTTTGCTTCACCTGTGCTTTCTCTGTACTGGCTTCAGCTTGTTCTGCCAGCATCTTAGTCATCATCTTCTTAAACATGGCATACATTTGAGGATCAATGTCATCCTCAACCTGTTGCCCCTGATTTTTGCCTGAGCGCGGGGAATCCATTTCTTCGTCCGAAGCTGTTGAATATGCGATGCCTTCAACTGATGCAGTTTTCTTCCCTGACCTTGTCTGAACCATTGAATGTCACGAATGCTCTCTGCAGGGCAAAATTGAGGGTTAAGCTTTCGAAAGAGCTTTTGACTGGAAGAAAGATATTTGTTGAGAATTTTGGTAGACAATTGAAAGAATATCCCATTACTAGGGATTGAGTCATCGCTAGAATTACGACAATTGCGTTGTCATTCCTTTGCAACGAAAATAAACAACTGAAAATTAAGCCTTGTTACCTAGGCGAGGTCGTCAAACCAAGAATTGAAGAATTTGCAAGATTTTTATTTATTTAAAGAAAATATGATTGCATCAATAATAAACTTGAGAAAGAGGGGGCGGACAGACAATTTGCCACCACTCTTTATAACTAGCAGAGACACGAGGACCGGGAAAGAGCGGAAGAGTAACAAAAGAGTCCCAGCCATATCTGGCAGAATGGTATACTCCGGACCACTGTGCTGATGTAAGGTCGAACTCTAGCACGACTCCTGATAGCAGCCGCATCTCTATGTGCTTTTGTCTATGAGAAAACTGTCGAACACACCGCTCCGGATGATAGTAAGCACAGAAGAATGGACCAAGTAACTTGAATCTCTTGCCATATGCATAGGTGTATCTGGGAGGCGATAATTCTCGATCAAAATAGTCCCACACCACTTCTTCTTCCTGCAGATAGTTGATCAGGAATCGGTACCGCGCAACTGGAAGGAGCTCCTTACCGTTGTATCTAAATGAACTAGCTCTGGTCGGTACATGCTGAAGGAACCAAGATTGAAGAGCATAAGTACATCCCTCGACTAAGATGGACTCTCCAAGTGTGAAGCGGGTCAGTCCTCTGTATAGAAAAGCAAGCGCGGCCATAGCTATCGAGAGATGGCTGGTCTGTCGACTTCCCCATCTTCTCAAAAGTTGAACTATTCTGACATCCACATAATTCTGTCCATCTGGAAAGAAAGCAAGTCCCACAGTACACAAAACCATCGCATGCTGAATCCTCTCTCGAGCTGTCCTGGACAACGAGCTGACTTCTGCGAATTCTCTATACTGTCGGTAGATCTCGATCAGACTCACGTACTCATTCCCATTTTCTTCAATCAGCGGCCAAGACTTGCGCCCTGTCATGCGAGCTACGGCATCTTTGGGGTCCAGACCCTTGACATTGATCAGAAACTGCTGCTCTAACGGATCTCCAGGCTGACCGGCTGGCTCAGGCAGTCCCATAATCTCTGAAAATTCATCCATTAGTAGTGTCATCTCGCCCCTCGGGAACCAGAACGTGCAAGTGCGCGGATTCCACCGCTCTGTCAGTGCATGAATCAGATTGCCGTTGACTGTCAACTTTCCCACTGCAGATGCCAATTCCAACCCACAATCGCTCAAGTGGTCCGGAAACATATGAGAGAAATTTTTGAACCAGACATAGTACCACCGAGGGAAGAAGGGTCCGGTGCTAAGAGATCAATGCTCAGGAAGACTTTGTCGCACCTCATAGGAGATGTGACCCTCAGGAAAAACAGAATCGAGCTGACTGGATGCCATTGGACTGAAAGATAAGAAGACTGAAATTAGACTTTGGAAAAATACAAGAAATTTGAAAATTGCAGGCAGGATAAAATGAAAGCTGGAAATTCGAAGTCCAGAGGAACGAAAGAATGGAAAATCTCCTGGAGTTGTGAAGAAAAGGTGGATGATTTGGAAAAATTGCCCAGGGTTTTTGAGAAAAAGGAGATATTTCATAAAAGATAAAAAATGAGGTATTTTGGAAAATTGTTCGGTATTTTGGAAAAACTGAAAAAATAAGGCGAAAATGAATATCATACATTCAATTACAAACAATTATGCACATACAGCAATCCCTAAGAAGCCAACTCTAAATGCATTGATTTTGAAAGAGCTTTAGGACCCTAATCCTGACTCTAGGCTTAGATCAACTGTGTCCAATCATGCTATGCCGATATACTCGAGCCGAGGCTCGATGTACGTGGCATAAAACTCATCTCCGGGTCTAGGCTTGTGTTTTCCCAACATCCTTGAGCGCCTGCCGATATACGTTGGACTATGGCCCTTGGTACGTGGCAGGGGGGCGTTAGCCCAAATAAGTGGCCCAGTTGTGAGGCTCTATCCCGAACTATGGTTCTGGAAGAGAGCCCAGCAACGTGAAGACCGGGTAGACATAGGTGGGGTGGTTTTTGAAATATGATCACATGCAGGCAAACAGAGGGCTCTAAGTCCTAAAGAGATAGAAATTTGAAATTTTTTGAAGAAGCAAACATTATTTTCATACAAGTCCTAGATTGAGGAGTGTTGTATTTCAGACCTAAGTCTAAGTGAGCATGCATAATTCTCCTCAATATGGTCCTATCAAACCATGCCTAGTCTACATGCAATCCATGTCAGCTGGGTTCAAGTCTAGGCTCCTAGGTTCACATGATATCAGAAATTAAAAGTTGACAGTTCAAAGAGCATGATTTTGATAATTGAGCTAAGTCAAAGCACATAATTGATCAGACGAAGACAGGTCCCATCACGGTCGCCAAACCTGTTATCATCGCAAAAATTTTCCCCTCCCTTGCGAGAGAGAAACGAATTTGCGAGTCAAACTCGACCAAAGTTTTGAAAATGATTTTGAAAATTTACTCGCCTCCGTTTTTAAAATTTGCGGGAAAATTCCGTGGAATGGGATCCGCCTGTCGGTACGAGGTTCAACCGTTCCTGGCGCCTTTACCAGGGGTAATTGAACCAAGGATCAATTACGTGCTTTAATTTGACTCAAATAGCTAAATTATGCTCTATTTTCCTAGAATGCACAAAGAATCAGGCTTGTGCTATGAAATTTTTAAAAAATGCAAGTTTGAGAAACTATGATGTTTGCTTTGGAAAATTGAAATGCATTTGGAAAAATGATTGGAAAAGTGCTTGAAATTGGAGTTTTTGGGAAAATCATTGAATTTCATTGGAAATCAGAAATTTGCATTGAAAAGTGATTTCTCAGGAAAGCTTGAAAAACTGAGAAAATTGGTTTTGAGATTGGAAACTTGGAATTGCTTTTATGAGAAAATGGATTTGAGAATCTTGAGAAAATCTAAGAAATTTATTGGAAAATGACTTTTGAAATGGAAAATGAATTCTCAGGAAAACTGGAAAATATGAGAAAATCGATTTCTGAAAACTTGGGATTTTGAAATTTGAGAATTTGAAAACATAGGAAAATCTTGATTTTAACTTGGGAAATGCTTTGAAATGTCATTTGAAAACTTAGGATTTTGAGAAAATCAAATCCTGAGAAAGACTTGGAAATTCTTGAGAAAATTGAATTTTCTGAAATTGAAATTGGAAAATGAGTTTGAAAATAATGCAATTTGAATGATATGAATGAATAAATATGAATTTGAAAAGGGAATTTCATTGAGGAATTGGGAAATCCTTTTGAAACTTTGAGAAATGCAGTGCATTTTTGAAGTTAGCCTAAGAGTGTAGGCTGAATGTGGCTGATATAAAGATCATAAATCTTGGTTTTCTTCGTATTCTGACTATGGCCATAAATATGAATCCCACCGAGTTTATAAACTCCATAAAAGCTTGTGCACGTGCCATTCGTGTAAACCATAGTGGATTTGAAATAAATGCACATGAATCATACATCAAATATCGAAATTTGCATAAATTAAACTATATGCAATGCAGCCCTATTCTAAGCAGAAAAGTAACTCTTATTCCAAATTATTACATTTGAGGTTACATTGAATTGAAATAAAAAAATAAAATCTAAGTCTTCTTCTTGAATGTTCCTGCAAAACTAGAAAACAAGGTTAGCACAAAAATGTAGGTTATTCTGAATTTATCCGAAAATATGAGAAATTATCGGATATTATTCAGATATAAACCCAAATTCATACCCCCCTTTGATATAAACATAAAAAATAATGAATATATTTTGAAACTAAACTTGAAAATTCGAAATTGGGGTTCAAAATGACCAAAATACCCCTGATGACCTTGAAATCAGGGTTTTATGAAAGAATTTTTGTAAATTTTGGAATTTTGAAAATCAAATGAAATAAATCAAACATAATATGATAAAATATGATGATATGCATGAAATTTTAGAGAATTAGAAATTGAAATTTCGAAATTTAGGTCAAAATGACCAAAATACCCCTGATAACAAGACTATGGCCTTGAAACCAGGGTTTTCTGAAATAAATTTTGCAAAATTGAAAAATATGAAATGCAAATGAGATTAAAATTAACCCTAATATGATTCTACATGCTTATGTACATGATACAAACCCTAACATGGCGAAAATATCATAAAATATCGAATTTAACTTGATTTTCGCTTCTGAATTTAAAGATAAACTAACACATGGAGAAAATGAACTTGGAATTAAACCAAATTTGGCATGGACAACTAAAATAACCCTATAAACATAATGGATCTCTAAAATATATTTTTTTGTATTTTTAAATATGGAAATTCAAATAAAAACCCTAAATTTTGTGATTTTTGCCTAAAATGTTGATTCTAAAGGGGATTTAGGATATCAAATTTCCATAAAAATTTCCCAAATTTCCATAAAAATTTCACAAATTTCATGGGGTGACAGAGGACAGTAATTCAAGGATTTTTTATTCTTACACTTTCTGGTTTTGACCTATGGTCGGAGCTGTACCACTCCGGCAAGTCGGATCGGAATCCGGCGACTCTAGTAAATGAAGGAAACAGACAAGTTTCGGTAGAAAATGTGGGAAAAATGGCAGACAGATGGGAAAATGGCTTAAATTGTGGGAAAATGTCCCTGACAAACAGAGGAAGATTTGATCTTTTGACACCATTGGGATTAAGGTTACGGTTTGGAAAAGGCCACACTGTTATCATGGACCTAAATCTCTGGAATTTCTGGACATTGGAATCTGTTAGACAGAAAGAGAAAATCTGGGAAAAATAATGAAAAAGATCCAAAAATTCCCAAATTTTGGGAAATGATAGTAAATTATGTTAGGAACAACTTTCATGTTGAAAGTTTTTGCAGACGGGCTACGTATTGAGCGAAATTGGTGCATTAGGGTCTGTCTATACACTGACAAAAGAAAATCGAGATTTTCCCAGGGGTCTGAGAAATCTGATTTTTTACAGAGAGTAAAACTAACTGTAAAAACTTAAAAATTTCCAGATCATCAGTAGATTCAATCATGAATCCACTGTGATTTTTTAAGGATGATTTGAATCTTCCACATGGGTGATTTTGAAGGTTCTTTTCTGCTAAATCAGAAATTGAAATCTCAGAGAGGCAGAAAACCCGATTTAGGGTTTGGTTGGTTTAGAAGGGTTCCGAAACCCGAATGTACCTGGGTTTTTGAAAAAATATCACAGATGAATAAACTCAACTGAAATAAAAAAAATTTTGATTTAATGATAAAAAAAAAAAAAAATCAACATGAAATAACAACTGAACTTTATCTAAAACTAAAATTTCATAGATTCTAAACTAAATAAAACATGAATCCTATATAAAATGAAATAAATAACAAAATAAATTAATCTAAGTGCATATTTTAAACATGAAACTATATGGATTGTAAGACTAAAATAAAAAAAAATAGCAGGGATATGACTTATTTTGTTGTTTGGCTTTCGAACGAAAGATCTAGTCCATCCAACGGATAGATCCCATCATTCATCGAGCCTACACACATAGAGTGTGTTTTACTACTTTCATCATTCAAAACCTCTAAAAAAAAAAAAAAAAAAAGAAGACTCTCACATACTCACAGATTTGGCTTTTGAAATGCATATACGTAATTTCAATGAAACTTGATAATATCACATTGAAATGCAACAAGTTGTAGAAAAAAAAAAAAAATCAATAAAACAAAGAAGATATCAAGTAAAGGGAGAGAAGAAAGTGCACCTTGAAAAGGAGGGCCTTGGATCGATGGGAGGGTTTTATAACCAAGGAGGGCCTTAGGTTCTCTTTTGTAACAAGTGGGTCTACTGCAGCCGATGGAGGGGATTAACGAGTAGAAGGTGGAGCTTTGCTGAAACGGGGACTGTGACAACGATTGCTTGAAGTTGAAGGGAGCTGAAGCAGTTTGGTGCTGCTGTGTATGAACGACTAATAGTGTTTGCTGCAGGTGGTTGGAAGGATGAAGATCCGGCTAGAGTTGTGGCTTGAGGAGGGTTCCTGCTGGAAGAGGAGGTGGCCGCTACTTCGTTGAAGGAGAGAGGAAAATGATGCTGCTGGAAGTGCTTGAAGGAGAGAGGAAGATGATGCTGCTGGAAGTGCTTGAAGGAGAGAGGAAGATGATGCCGGTTGATGCTGCTGGAAGTGCAGGTTGGAGTTGCTGTGTAATGAGAACCAAGAGAGAGAGAGAGAGAGAGAGAGAGAGGTGAATTCCAATCGATAGCCATCGTCCTTCCTCTTTTTTGGTAAGGCTCTAATCAACTAAGACCTAAGTTTCTAATAATATCAAATGACCTTTATGAACAGCCATACGTGAATGGCTGGAGGCTAGGGAAAGGAAGGGAGGAAGGAAGGGAAGAAGGAAAGAAAAGGAAGAAGGGAAAAGGAAAGAAAGGAAGGAAAAAAAAAGAAGAAAAGAAAGAAAAAGAAGGAAAATAAGGAAGGAGAAGAAAGAAGAATAAAGGAGAGGAAGGAAGAAAAGGAAAGGAAAGAAGAAATAGAGGGGCTGGAGGTTTGGGCGACCACCTTGTGGGTCCCACCTCTCTAAAATAAAAAAATAAAAAAATAAAAAAAACAAAAATGAACAAATGAAAAGAAAATTGAAAGGAATAAAAGAATATATATATATTTTTTAATAAAACAGAAATGTAAATGAGTGGGCCATCTCAGAGCGGGTCCAAATTCCACTTTTGAAATTCATTTTGACGATTAGAGGGGTAAAATAGTCTTTTTAGAAAATTTCCAGACGAAACGAGCTATTTTTGGCAGTTTTTGAAACGAGCTCGGATTTTGAAGTTCAATACCTCGTTGCGAAGCAAATTCAATGTAGAATTTAAAAATTTGATTTTAAAAGAAATCCAGATTGTTTTTCTCGAGAAAATATTTCCAAACAAAACGAGCTATTTTTGGCAGTTTTTGAAACGAGCTCGGATTTTGAAATTCAATACCTCGTTGCGAAGCAAATTCAATGTAGAATTTAAAAATTTGATTTTAAAAGAAATCTAGATTGTTTTTCTCGAGAAAATGCTTCTAAATCTATTTTCAGACAAAACGAGCTATTTTTGGCAGTTTTTGAAACGAGCTCGGATTTTGAAGTTCAATACCCCGTTGCGAAGCAAATCCAGTGTAGAATTCAAAATTTTGAGTTTGAAATAAATCCAGATTATTTTTCTTGTGAGAAAATATTTCCAAATTTAGACTCCCGGGGGTAAAAATGTTAATTTTGGAAACCCGGGGTTTGAAATTGATTTCTGAAAGCTTTTAAAACTCGATCTGGATTGAAATTTATAAAACTGGAGTTCTGGACTTCGAAAATGAAATGAAATGTGATGAAATGATATGAAATGATGAGAAATGACATGAAATGTTATGCGAAATGCTAACCTTGAATAAAGAATTTTGGATGTCAGACCCCGATTGACACTTGTACCAGCTTAAAAAGCATTAAAATTGATAAAATTTGCAAAATAGCTCAAGAAATGGTTTTCGGGACTCTACTGGGTCAGAGTGACACTGAAAATTGGGGTTCGAGCTGGATTGAACTGAAGTGAGCTGGATTGAGCTGGGTTTTAGAGTTTCAGAACTCAAATGAACAGACCAGGCACTGACTCAATTGACCTTTTCGACTGAATTTTCAAGAAAAGCTGCCATTTTTAGAGAAATGGTACGGAATGATCACTAGAGTGAAGTGAATTACGAACCTGAACTGGGTTTGAGCTAGAACAAAGGTCAGTAATACTGATATGAACTAAAATCAAAGCTTGAACACTAGCTCAATTGACTGAACTCAGCTCAATTTCAGCTGAAAGAGCTAAAATGGACTAAAATGGGCTCCTAGACACTTGGAAATGGTTTTGAACTGAAACTGGAGCACTTGAACTCCTGGTGAGCTCAAGTTAGACTCTGGGGAACATGACTGACTGAGAATGACTGACTTAGAGACAATTGGCTTGGATTCAAGTGAGAAATGAGCTCATTTTTGAAGAAATGATCCCATTTTGGCAGGAATGGTCAGAAATGAAAATGGTCTGTTCATTGTGAGCTCAGATGAGCTTGAGATGACTGATATTCTAATTGTCTTGAACTGACCAATGAGCTTGGTTGACTCCGACTGACTGGGGTCCGGGATGACCTAGGGGTAAAATGGTAATTTTCCTAATGAAAATGGGTAAAATGGTGATTTTCTGAAACTGACTCGGGGTTTGACTCCTACACTGACCTGACAGGGTTGGCATTGCCTGAGGAGGATTGTTTGAGAATGAGTGAGGAAAATTTGGGGTGTTTACAATCAACCAAAAGGATGTAAGAAATGTCCTCGATATGATCAATGAAAGAAATCTTCAATGATGTTGAAAAGCCAGAAGCGAATTGATATTGATCTTGGCTATGGCGCATGTTTAAAAATGACTTTCTGGGAATCAGGCAGTGGAGATATCTTGAGCTATAAAAAGAATCCACTCAACCCATATCTTCTCAGCTGCAATCAAATATCCGCAAAAGGGATCTCTCAATTGTCGTCAAGATGAAGGCGAATTAAGCGAGTAGACCTCCGGGGCCAAAGAAGATTTGAAACATCTCTAAGATGACGGAGTTTGTGATGGATCCTTCCAGGGAAAGTTCAGATCACCGTCGAGATGAAGGCGAGTGGGATGAACCTACCGACAAACCCTAAAAGATATTTGATTTCTGCTATCATCAAAAAGACCTTTTGAGCTAATGTCATCATATATAATCCCTGAAAAAAAAGAAGGATCGGAGCATCTCCAAGATGAAGGAGTTTTTGACGTACCCTTCCCTGAAAAAAGAGAAAAAAGTCACGACATCCATATGAAGGATGATGTGAAAAACCGAGAAATCCCAAATGACTCAAAAAGAGTGCAAAAAGATCATCGTAGAGAAAACACCCAGATATCAAACTGCCAAAGTTGCCAGAAGTTATCTTTTCTCATGCAAAATTCTTTTATCAATATCTCTTCATTTCCTGCTTTTATGAAGTTAAGAATATTTCTTTTATTCTCATATCAGGGAAATGGATAGCTTCCTTGAAGAAAATCATCAGTGCTAAATTTTGAATTTGACTCTTAAAACCGAGGACATAACCTCATTGGAGGAAATACTCTAGGTAAAAGAGGGAATATCTTTGCACATACGTGCACATTTAGAAGCGTTTGAATATACTATGATTTTATCTTATTGGCAAAATTTTCTAGCTATTCTAAGAATAAAATAAACATTCAATATCCACTTTGATGCAACCTAACGTTGTTTATATTTCCCAAAAGAGTTGCCTCATTCAGAAGAAGTATCTCTTCCTGTCCCATCACGGTTTTTCTCATTAAAGAATTCCGTATGGATTACCCACTCAGGATAAGGGGCAAACCTGAACCATTTGCGAAAGATCATTTAATTTCAAAAGCTATTTCAATCTCAGCGATGAGACGCCCAATTTCTTCCCCTTTTCAAAGCTTTAGGGACTCTATATTTCCTCCTTTCGCAAAAACCCCTCTCGGATTTGTTCGTCTAAATTCTGAAGGTCCCATTATGGTTTTCTCCATTTTTGAGAAACCTGTATGGTAGATTTCCCCCACTCAGGATAAGGGGCAAACCTGAACCATTTGCGAAAGATCATTTAATTTCAAAAGCTATTTCAGTCTCAGCGATGAGACGCCCAATTTCTTCCCCTTTTCAAAGCTTTAGGGACTCTATATTTCCTCCTTTCGCAAAAACCCCTCTCGGATTTGTTCGTCCAAATTCCGAAGGTCCCATTATGGTTTTCTCCATTTTTTAGAAACCTGTATGGTAGATTTCCCCCACTTAGGATAAGGGGCAAACCTGAACCATTTGCGAAAGATCATTTAATTTCAAAAGCTATTTCAGTCTCAGCAATGAGACGCCCAATTTCTTTCCCTTTTCAAAGCTTTAGGGACTCTATATTTCCTCCTTTCGCAAAAACCCCTCTCGGATTTGTTCGTCCAAATTCCGAAGGTCCCATTATGGTTTTCTCCATTTTTGAGAAACCTGTATGGTAGATTTCCCCCACTCAGGATAAGAGGCAAACCTGAACCATTTGCGAAAGATCATTTAATTTCAACAGCTATTTCAGTCTCAGCGATGAAACACCCAATTTCTTCCCCTTTTCAAAGCTTTAGAGACTCTATATTTCCTCCTTTCTCAAAAACCCCTCTCGGATTTGTTCGTCTAAATTCCGAAGGTCCCATTATGGTTTTCTCCATTTTTGAGAAACCTGTATGGTAGATTTCCCCCACTCAAGATAAAGGGGAAACCTGAACCATTTGCGAAAGATCATTTAATTTCAAAAGCTATTTCAGTCTCAGCGATGAGACGCCCAATTTCTTCCTCTTTTCAAAGCTTTAGGGACTCTATATTTCCTCCTTTCACAAAAAACCCTCTCGGATTTGTTCGTCTAAATTCTGAAAGTCCCATTATGGTTTTCTCAATTTTTTAGAAACCTGTATGGTAGATTTCCCCCACTCAGGATAAGGGGCAAACCTGAACCATTTGCGAAAGATCATTTAATTTCAAAAGCTATTTCAGTCTCAGCAATGAGACGCCCAATTTCTTCCCCTTTTCAAAGCTTTAGGGACTCTATATTTCCTCCTTTCGCAAAAACCCCTCTCGGATTTGTTCGTCCAAATTCCGAAGGTCCCATTATGGTTTTCTCCTTTATTGAGAAACCTGTTTGGTAGATTTCCTCCACTCAGGATAAGGGGCAAACCTAAACCATTTGCGAAAGATCATTTAATTTCAAAAGCTATTTCAGTCTCAGCGATGAGACACCCAATTTCTTCCCCTTTTCCAAGCTTTAGGGACTCTATATTTCCTCCTTTCGCAAAAACCCCTCTCGGATTTGTTCGTCTAAATTCCGAAGGTCCCATTATGGTTTTCTCCATTTTTGAGAAACCTGTATGGTAGATTTCCCCCACTCAGGATAAGGGGCAAACCTGAACCATTTGCGAAAGATCATTTAATTTCAAAAGCTATTTCAGTCTCAGTGATGAGACGCCCAATTTCTTCCCCTTTTCAAAGCTTTAGGGACTCTATATTTCCTCCTTTCGCAAAAACCCCTCTCGGATTTGTTCGTCTAAATTCCGAAGGTCCCATTATAGTTTTATCAATTTTTGAGAAACCTGTATGGTAGATTTTCCCCACTCAGGATAAGGGGCAAACCTGAACCATTTGCGAAAGATCATTTAATTTCAAAAGCTATTTCAGTCTCAGCGATGAGACGCCCAATTTCTTCCCCTTTTCAAAGCTTTAGGGACTCTATATTTCCTCCTTTCGCAAAAACCCCTCTCGGATTTGTTCGTCTAAATTCCGAAGGTCCCATTATGGTTTTCTCCATTTTTGAGAAACATGTATGGTAGATTTCCCCCACTCAGGATAAGGGGCAAACCTGAACCATTTGCGAAAGATCATTTAATTTCAAAAGCTATTTCAGTCTCAGCAATGAGACGCCCAATTTCTTCCCCTTTTCAAAGCTTTAGGGACTCTATATTTCCTCCTTTCGCAAAAACTCCTCTCGGATTTGTTCGTCCAAAGTCTGAAGGTCCCATCGTGCTTTCTCTATTTTGAGAAACCTGTATGGTAGATTTCCCCCACTCAGGATAAGGGTCAAACCTGAACCATTTACGAAAGATCATTTAATTTCAAAAGCTATTTCAGTCTCAGCAATGAGACGCCCAATTTCTTCCCCTTTTCAAAGCTTTAGGGACTCTATATTTCCTCCTTTCGCAAAAAAACCCCTCTCGGATTTGTTCGTCCAAATTCCGAAGGTCCCATCGTGCTTTCTCCATTTTTGAGAAACTCGTATGGTAGATTTCCTATCCAGGTCAAGAGTTAACCCGGAACCTCGCTTCGTGAGGTATCTTCCTTGCAGGTTTTGGATTAAACCTGAGTCTCGTTCCAACAAAATTCCTCGTTTTGACGAGATGTTTTCTTCCAATCCCATCATGGTTCTTCCCATCAAGGAACCCATGCTTTGTATATCCATCCAGAATATGATCCTACTTGAGTTTCAATTCACGAGGCATTTTCCAAAAATGTCCCATAAAGGTACTCATGTATTCCCTTAACTCATTTCAAATTCATCTCGATATATTTTCGTCCCATCCAGGTTAAGGGCTAAAACCTGAATCATTCCGATAAGAATATCTTGTCTCACCCACGAGACCTGATCAAAATTCTCATTTCCCACCATTTCGGAATTTCCATCTGAAGTCCCATCACGATTTCCTCATCTTTTACCCAATCATATCATTTCGAGGATTTCGTCTCCCCAAAACCATTCAGGATAAGGTTCTAAGCCTGAAAAACCATATTTTCAAAATAATTCTTCCACACCCAGTTCAGACCTGCTGACTGGGGCATTTTTAAAATTTGGAGTGTTGTCTTTGCCACTAAGCTCGGCTATCAACCGACTTAGTAGCAAAAAGGGGCATCTGTGAACACCCCAAATTTTCTAAAGTTTTGTAAAAGTAACCCTTTTTGCCCCTAACCCCGTTTTCTGAGAAAATCAAGTCATTTCTTCAGATTCTCTGAATTAAAATCCATATTGATATATTCAAAATCAACTTTGGATCCGAATCCAGCACTTTAAGTCCATATTTCCTCAAAATCCGGATCAAAACCCATTTTTGAAGAAATTTTCTCAAAATGGCTTTTAAAATTCTCAGAAAAATTCCCTTTTGTAAATATTTTTTGCAAAAATACAAAAAAAATGGTTTTAACCTTTGTTTTCTCACAAACTTTAGGATTTTATTCTAAAAATACAAAAAAATTGAAAAATAACATAAAAACCAAAAAGAACAAGATTTTGGAAAAACTGCGAGGAAAAACGAACGATTTCAAGCTTTTTAAAGTGGTTTTTGCTAAAAAAACTCATTTGAAAAACCATTTTACTAAAAGTTTCTAAAGAAGAACCCTCTTTTTGGAAAAAGGGAAAATTTTACAACAACTTGCTCCCGCGTATTTTCTTCCGAAAACCTCCATCGCAAGAAGGCATCTCTCCATCGTTGATTTAAAACCAGCCTTCTCGTTCTCCCCCTTTCATCTTCAACAAACAGCTTCTCGAATTTTCCTTCTTCTCTTTAAAGAGGGCATCTCTCTTCTTCCTTCAGTATCCATCATCCGGCATCAACCATCTTCCTTGCTAATCATCTTTTTTTTTATCGACTCTTTGGTGCATTGCGTACATCAATCCATCGACTCCATCCCGAAATCCATCCATCACCCAACATTGCCTCTCTCAGCCATCGCCTTAGACCCTTCCTCAGCAGCCCACTTCGGCATTCCCTACAGAGGAGGAGGAAGATCTCCAGTAACAAGAATACCAAACACGCCTCTCCTCTTTCGATCTAAAGCAAAGAATCTGGTAAGAATTTCTCCTCTTTCCCTACACATTTTTTTCCTTTTTTTTTTTTCTTTTTTTTTCTCTTTCTTTCTCGATTACCTCTGAGCTTCCTCAATTTGCTGCCTCATTAACGCACCTTTTGAGGGATTGGGGTTGCTCATAGCAATACCCATCCCTTTTCTGTGCAATAGCAAATGGAATTTGTTGATTCCGACAATTATGTTTGTTCTTCTACTGTAAATTTTAGATTTCTGTTGAGATATTTGTATTTCCTTTCCATTTTGATCTTATGTTCCTGTAATAAGTTATTGCTGAATGTGATTTAAATTCGTATGGGTAACCTGCGTTCTACATCTCATTTGGTACATGACTCCTCACTCTCTGCTTTTCCTTCCATTTTCCCTGCGATATTGTAAATTTTGCCTTTAGAATTCCGCTAGGAAGCTAATTGAATCTATTAAGGATTCAACCTTTAGCTTCAATCTTGAAATTCTATAATCCATCGAGAGATGATCGATTTTCCTCAGGAATTATCGATTTCATTGTAAATTCGTTATGTATTCTGCTGAAATGGGTTCATAAAAACTGATTCATCATTGTAAACTTCTTATATTCCCAGATTAAATCAATTGAAAGAGGCATTCATGAATGGGTTGTTTAAATCATTGCCTAAGTACCCTAAAATCATACATCCAGGTGTCATCCAAAGACAATCAGCATCAGATCCTTTGGTTTCAAAATTATTAAGTCGGCAGCTTATCCAAAAGCCATGGTCTATATTCTTTTTCATGTTTGCGACAATTTTTGAATACTCGGTGGTTTGGGAGGATCTTATGCCCTGGAATCAAGCGATGCCCAGGCACACAGAAATATGTTGTCACGATTGCTGGAGCAAGTACAAAATTAATTTTCGACTATTACAAAAAAAAAAACAGAAAGAATATATAAAGGATGTTGGTGGAAGATTATTGTGAATGGTCCAGAGATGCTAGTGAGCTACTGTCTTGTTTTCGTTTTTGCATCTTTTAAACTTCGATCTGATCATTTAGGAAATTTTTGTGAATCACATGTATCGTCAAATGGTACCTCAGCATAGCAATCCGTTAGTCTGGAGAGTCCTCTCATTTGAAATTAAGAATGAGTGATCCATCCTTGATTATCTGAAGCTTTATTCTTACTGTCATTTGCTGGATGTAGTTCTTTGCCTACAGAAATTCTGGAACATGATATGTTACATCTCAGATATTTGGGTTTTTGCTCTGATTATTTTTTTTCCTTCTTCTTTCTGCATGTTGCTTGAAATATTGAAGAAGAATAGAATTTTCAAGTTTTGTGCATATACAACTTTGCTGTTATTGTTAGTACCTGCACAGTCCTACATCTTTCGTTTAAGGGAATTCGATTATGTTCCAAGATATATTGAGGCTGAATAAATTGATGCAATCTGGTGTGCTAAGGCTAAAAAAAAAAAAAGAAAAGAAAAAGGTTGCTTGGAGGGCCTCTCAGCTGCAGCATATTCGTAGAATGGAAGACCAAGAGCACCAGCGCAATATGAAAGCTGAGATGCTCAATCTGCAGGGCCAGCTGGATAATCTAAACTCATCAGGACAATATGGCAGCTCTATCCCAGAAATTGAAGTTGATTAACAGGTGCATTCTTCTCTGAATCTGCGTAAAGGGCTTAAAATTTCCAGACCAAGAAAGACAGGTAGTTAGGAAATAAATTCAGAATTATGATGCTGAATATCTCAAACATTTAGGTAATGTGTACAGTCTCACCAACTATACCCTTCTTTCTCCTATTCCAGACTTTTGTTTTCTGCTATAGGGCTGCCTACAACAGCCAAAATGTAGTTTGTCCCTTCACAGTGTCTTAACCTCCCCTGTTACAATCACTACCCATAGTCACCTGTTGCACAATACACGTTTCCCTGCACTTACTTCCTGCAGGCCTGTCTCCCAACACTCAGTATGGGAGGATGATATTGGTAAAAGAAAGATGTTTTAATACAGTCTCTATCGGAAATGGATCTCCATTTCCGTCCTCATCCTGTACTTTGACAGGAGCGTTTGGCAACTTGGCTACCTATGCACCATGAAGCTCCCCATACCTCATTCGCCATGGAAATTGGCAGTTCATGATCATCGGTTAAAGGAGAAAAGTTGTAAGACCCACAATTTTTCAGAAAATATCTGAATAAAATTCATGAGGCATTTACCGGTAAAAATAGCATTTTTTCTCAGAATGCGAAATGAATCAATTCCTGCGAGTCAGTTATACTTAGGATATTCGTCGAATCGCGAATATATGCTCAAACACTCTGGAAGCCATAACTTCCTATCTGAACAAAATCAAAGGATTCCTGCGAGCCAACTTTCTTAGTGGCATCAATACGAAGATAATGGCGTACTCAGAATTTTTTCGGAAAAAAATCGCTGAAAACCCGAAATTCTTGCGGGACCCACAGAAATATGGGTGGGACCCACAGAAATATTTCTCAAAAAATATTCTAGAATATTCTAGAATATTCCAGCACCTTCCAGCATCTTCCAGAGCCTTCCAGCTCCTTCCAGCACCTTCCATGGAAGGGATTTCTGAAAAGCCAAGGGGTAAAGAGGGGATTCTGAAACTTGGGGCCCAAGTTTCAGATTCTATAAATAGAGGAGCCCCTCTCTTTAAAAATCGCCAACCACTCTCTCTCTCCTCCTTTTCCCAAACCTCCCCTACCTACCCTAGCCCATCTGAGCCCACCTGACCTGGTCTGAGCCTGCCTGACTTAGCCTGAGCCTGCTTGACCTGGTCTGAGCCTGCCTGACCTGGTCCTAACCCACCTGACCTAGGTCTGAACCTACTTGACCTAAGTCTGAACCCAGTTGACTTGACCTGAACCTGGTTTGGTTCAAAGTCAAAGTCCAAGTCCTTTTTCGTCTGAAGTTCGAAGTTGATCCTTTTTCGAAGTCGAGCCTCGTTCGAAGCGTTTGAAGCAATCAGAGTCGTTTCTTCCACGATTTGAAGTAAGTTCGCTTCATTAAACCATCTCTCTCAAGTATTTGATTGTTTGTATATAGCATATACTTTCTGAAGTAGTATCTTGCTTTAGTTCTTGGTTGAGCCCTCTAGGACACTTCGGTGTTCACTCGCTCGCCTCGTAACTATCGTCGGATATATATGTTCGAATACGCAGTCTATGCGTTCTTCAAAATAGTATCTCACCCTAGTTCTTGGTTGAGCCCTCTAGAACACTTCGGTGCTCACTCGCTCGCCTCGTAACTATCGTTGGATAAAGATCTAGGTGTATATCTGCTGATTCTTCCGACACGTCTTATATCGCACAGGCTATGTAATTTACCCTTGCCGTCGCGTCGTATGATGCCAAGGCTCCCTGCTTTCTGTACTTCCGATTAAAGCACTTCCGATTATGCATTTACTTACGCCGTCGCGTCGAACGATGCCAAGGCTCCTGCTTTCTGCAATGTATTTACTTACGCCATCGCGTCGAACGATGCCAAGGCTTCTGCTTTGTTATATATGTAGAATATTTCGTTCAGTTACACACCCTGAACAATAGTATATGCATTTCCTTTACGCCGCCGCTGTATAAAGCACAGGCTTCTGCTTATATTACATATATGGCACGTAAGTGAGCGTTCAAATGGAGATCAACTCCAAAATCGCCCATGCGATTCCCTTACCGCTCCTCGTGCAAGATTCTGCTTGACGAATGAAGCCCCTATTGGAAAGGCTTCGCCTTTTGGCAAAATGCTCTTTACGTAAAGACTAAATCAATTACGTATGGCCTGGCTATGGCCCAAGGTTCCTGCAACCTTGATGGATGCAAAGTACGCACAACGGTGCGCATCCATTTCCCGAGTTAAGCGTAGCGATTTCCCACCAAAGAGGGGAGATGCTGCTGAAATGGATAAAAGAAACGCACGCTTTCTCCGTAAAAGAGAGGAAGTGCTGCTGAAATTCCTGAAGGAGCTAAGAATGGCTCAGAAAGAACGTAGCAGAAGTGCTACCCAGTTTATGGAACGCTTTCTACGATGTAGAGAGGTTCGTCGCACCACTGCCGGTAGAGCAGAGAAGGTGTCGACAGAATGGTTGGCAGAAGAGCTGCCAGAACCAGTTAAGTGGCACAATGATGTCCCTTGATGGAACGATGTCAGAATGACTCGTCTCCCTGACACCTGCAAGGGCATCATACTTGTAAGAGCCGTTGCGCCAAAGTAGTGGTAGCGCCTTGACGAGGTCCTGAGCTCGTTGCGTAAAAATACGCCGAGTAGCCGATCCGTAGAGATCGAGTCATGTGCATGCTCATTGAGAATTATCAGACAACCAGACTCGTAAGGGCCGCTGAGCCGGAGTGTGTTGTTTCCACCGAAAGAGGTGAAGTGCTCGTCAAGGCCGAAGCGCCGAGAGCAGAGTTAAGCATGCATATGAATAAAACCTTTGTTCCACGGTGAAAACCGTGTGGTTGATTGGGGTCAGGTACATACTTCTCAAAGGCTGCCCTATAGGCATGCAATGTTCGTCAAGTAATTGTAAGACCGGCAGGCCCCTTTCAGAATTTCTCACCGAGGAAGACGGTGATGGCGCAACCTTGAGTGACATATATTTCACCCGAACCTGATAGAGTTCATTGATGGCCTTCGTCACTCAGAGGTATGGAGGTCGTGGTTATCCTTAAATATCTAAGGATTGAACCCAACTACTGCAGTAGCAGAATGCATTCGGATACCTAGTAAGGATCTCTTCCGGTATGATGTACCGTCCTACTAGGGGGATGGGGTCAACAGGCCTCTGGGGTATCTAAAATACATAGAATAATCAACCCCCAGATCGTCGCGTTGTCGCCCAGATATGAGTCCCCTAAGCCCAGGGGGAGGTGCAATTATCAAAACAAAGCATTAGCTTAGGTACAACGCTACTTTGAATGTATGAGTGGATGACGTTGTTGAGTCAGTCCTGCATAACCTTTATGAAGGTGTCATGGTCGGTATACTACTGGATCGATTGGGAAAGAACCCCATTGATATCTGTAACGCCCCGGATTTCCAAAACAAAGCTAAGTTAAAATTTTCATGAATTTCTTTTTTTTTTTTTTTTTTTCATTGCAGCGGAACTTAGAAAAGCTTTTAGCAGCGGAATAAGACGATAATGAGTCGTCAGTTTTAGAAAACTCCGAGCACGTTGCAGGTATGTGGCCAAGCAACTCATTGACCACCAAAGTGTTCCATTTTATCGAAAACATATGTTTATTACAACACTACTGCTTAGGAAAGCAGTGTAGGTTCAATAAAAAGGAAGCAGTACAACTCTGTCTAGAGAAACCCTGGAACTTGATGCCGCCTTGCTCCGCATATCGCCACGCAGGTTCAACACCTGAAATCCCCATTAAACGGGGTCAGAACCACTGATGGTCTGGTAAGTAGGCAAACACCTATCTATTCAACTCAAGTAAATGCATAGACCACTCAGGGTCGCAGTTCGTAATACGACGCTCAAGCCTCCATGACTTAGCGTATATCGCACAAGCCTCATCAGGGCTATGAGTTGAACATCCATGCAAGTCGTCATGACTTCACATAAGCCTCTTCAGGGCTGTGAGTTAGAATAACCTCTTAAGTCTCTACGACTTAGCCTTGACTTCCTCAGAGTCACGAATGGATGTCTAGCTCAAGCCTTTATGCTTGGCACATCCGTATCCTACGAATCTAAGGACAGCTCTCCGAGCTTCACTTAGTCGTACGGATATCAATGGGGTTCTTTCCCAATCGGTCCAGTAGTATACCGACCATGACACCTTTACAAAGGTTATGCAGGACTGACTCAACAACGTCATCCACTCATACATTCAAAGTAGCGCTGTACCTAAGCTAATGCTTTGTTTCGATAATTGCACCTCCCCCTGGGCTTAGGGGACTCATATCTGGGCGACAACGCGACGATCTGGGGGTTGATTATTCTATGTATTTTAGATACCCCAGAGGCCTGTTGACCCCATCCCCCTAGTAGGACGGTACAGCATACCGGAAGAGATCCTTACTAGGTATCCGAATGCATTCTGCTACTGCAGTAGTTGGGTTCAATCCTTAGATATTTAAGGATAACCACGACCTCCATACCTCTGAGTGACGAAGGCCATCAATGAACTCTATCAGGTTCGGGTGAAATATATGTCACTCAAGGCTGCGCCATCACCGTCTTCCTCGGTGAGAAATTCTGAAAGGGGCCTGCCGGTCTTACAATTACTTGACGAACATTACATGCCTATAGGGCAGCCTTTGAGAAGTATGTACCCGACCCCAATCAACCACACGGTTTTCACCGTGGAACAAAGGTTTTATTCATATGCATGCTTAACTCTGCTCTCGGCGCTTCGGCCTTGACGAGCACTTCACCTCTTTCGGTGGAAACAACACACTCCGGCTCAGCGGCCCTTACGAGTCTGGTTGTCTGATAATTCTCAATGAGCATGCACATGACTCGATCTCTACGGATCGGCTACTCGGCGTATTTTTACGCAACGAGCTCAGGACCTCGTCAAGGCGCTACCACTACTTTGGCGCAACGGCTCTTACAAGTATGATGCCCTTGCAGGTGTCAGGGAGACGAGTCATTCTGACATCGTTCCAACAAAGGACATCATTGTGCCACTTAACTGGTTTTGGCAGCTCTTCTGCCAACCATTCTGTCAACACCTTCTCTGCTCTACCGGCAGTGGTGCGACGAACCTTTCTACATTGTAGAAGGCGTTTCATAACTGGGTAGCACTTCTGCTACGTTCTTTCTGAGCCATTCTTAGCTCCTTCAGGAATTTCAGCAGCACTTCCTCTCTTTTACGGAGAAAGCGTGCGTTTCTTTTATCCATTTCAGCGGCATCTCCCCTCTTTGGTGGGAAATCGCTACGCTTAACTCGGGAAAAGCATGCGCACCGTTGTGCGTACTTTGCATCCATCAAGGTTGCAGGAACCTTGGGCCATAGCTAGGCCATACGTAATTGATTTAGTCTTTACGTAAAGAGCATTTTGCCAAAAGGCGAAGCCTTTCCAATAGGGGCTTCATTCGTCAAGCAGAATCTTGTACGAGGAGCGGTAAGGGAATCGCATGGGCGATTTTGGAGTTGATCTCCGTTTGAACGCTCACTTACGCGCCATATATGTAATATAAGCAGAAGCCTGTGCTTTATACAGCGGCGGCGTAAAGAAATGCATATACTATTGTTCAGGGTGTGTAACTGAACGAAATATTCTACATATATAACAAAGCAGAAGCCTTGGCATCGTTCGACGCGACGGCGTAAGTAAATACATTGCAGAAAGCAGGAGCCTTGGCATCGTTCGACGCGACGGCGTAAGTAAATGCATAATCGGAAGTGCAGTAATCGGAAGTACAGAAAGCAGGGAGCCTTGGCATCATACGACGCGACGGCAAAGGTAAATTACATGGCCTGTGCGATATAAGACGCGTCGGCAGTATCAGCAGATATACACCTAGATCTGTATCCAACGATAGTTACGAGGCGAGCGAGTGAACACCGAAGTGTCCTAGAGGGCTCAACCAAGAACTAGGGTGAGATACTATTTTGAAGAACGCATATACTGCGTATTCGAACATATATATCCGACGATAGTTACGAGGCGAGCGCGTGAACACCGAAGTGTCCTAGAGGGCTCAACCAAGAACTAAAGCAAGATACTACTTCAGAAAGTATATTCTATATACAAACAGTCAAATACTTGAGAGAGATGGATCAACGAAGCGAACTTACTTCAAATCGTGGAAGAAACGGCTCCGGGTTGCTTCTTTGGCTTCGAGCCTTCCTTCGAGAGGTCAGACTAAGTCAGATGAAGCTGACTTAGTTGAGAAAGAGGTAGAGCAGGTCAAGCTACTCAACCTAAGTGGTTTGAACCTAACAGGGTTCAATCCAAGTCAACTGGGTTCAGTAGGTTCGAACTCAGCTCAAGTAGGCTAAGTCTGGGTTCAGAAATCCAAACCGGAATCTGGACCAAAAAGGACTTTGACTTTGACTTTAAACCCAACTATGTTCAAGTCAAGTCAACTGGGTTTGGACCAGGTCAAGTGGGTTCAGACCCAGGTCAGGTGGGTTAGGACCAGGTCAGGCAGGCTCAGGCTAAGTCAGGCAGGCTCAGACCAGGTCAGGTGGGCTCAGGTGGGCTAGGCTAGGTAGGGGAGGTTTAGGAGAGAGAGAGAGAAGGCAAGAGAGAGAGGGGGTCGATTTTTATGAGAAGAGAGAGAGTGGGGAGGGCTATTTATAGCCCAAGCCCACCTCCTCTTGGGTTTTTCCATGCCCAAACTACCCCCTTGGCTTCTTTTTAATTCCAAGAGGTTCCTTGGTGTGGGGCCCACTTGGATATTCCATGGGATATTTTTGTGGGTCCCACCAGATATTTTCTGAGGAATATTTCTGTGGGTCCCACCAATATTTCCGTGGGTCCCGCAAGAATTTCGGGTTTCCGGCGATTTTTTTCCGAAAAATTCTGAGTACGCCATTTTCTTCGTATTGACGTAACTAAGAAAGTTGGCTCGTACGAATCTATTGATTTCGTTTAGTTAGGAAGTTATGGCTTCCAGAGTATTTGAGCATATATTCGCAATTCGACGAATACCCTAAGTATAACTGGCTCGCAGGAATTGATTCGTTTCGCATTCTGAGAAGAAATGCTATTTTTACCGGTAAATGCCTCATGAATTTTATTCAGATATTTTCTGAAAAATTGCGGGTCTTACATCATTACCCCCTTAAAGGAATTTCGTCCGCGAAATTCAGTTAAGATTACAAAGTGAAGAGTTCAGGATATTTATCCCGCATATCTGATTCGGGCTCCCAAGTGCAATCATCGACTCCGTGATGTTGCCATCTCACTTTAACAAGTGGGATGACCTTCGTTCTTAGCACTTGCTCCCGTCGGTCCATGATCTCCACTGGCCTTTCTTCTACCGTCATATCTTCTCGGATGTCAATGTCCTCATGTTGAATGACATGAGAAGGATCATGAACGTACTTTCGAAGCATTGATACGTGAAATACATCATGTATTTGCGCGTATTGTGGTGGCAATGCTACTTGGTAGGCAGTCTCTCCGATTCGGCTCAAAACTTCGAAGGGACCAACGAATCTAGGGCTGAGCTTCCCCTTCTTTCCAAAACGAAACACACTCTTGGTTGGAGAGACCTTGATAAAAACCTTATCTCCAACCGCAAAAGTGAGTTCCCTACGCCGCTGATCGGCGTAGCTCTTCTGTCGACTCTGAGCAGTCAGTAGCTTCTTTCTGATCATGTGGACCTGCTTAGTGTAATGCTGCAACACAATGGGCGAGTCCAAGGTTCGCTCACCCACTTCACCCCAATGGATTGGTGATCTACAGGGTCGCCCGTACAAGGCTTCATACGGTGCCATCCCAATGCTAGCGTGGTGGCTATTATTATAAGAAAATTCAGCCAACGCTAGGTGGGAATCCCAATCACCTTTCCATTCCAGCATACAGGCTCTTAGCATATCTTCAAGAGTCTGTATGGTTCGTTCTGATTGCCCATCTGTTTGGGGATGGAATGCTGTACTGAACTTGAGTTTCGTCCCCAGGGCTTTCTGAAGTTGCTCCCAAAAGTGAGAGGTGAACTTCGGGTCACGATCAGATATGATCGAAATCGGCACTCCATGGAGTCTAACGATTTCCCGAATGTAGATCTCCGCCAATCGTTCAGTTGAGTATCGAGTGTTGATTGGCAGAAAGTGAGCAGACTTGGTGAGTCTGTCAACGATCACCCATATTGAGTCATGTTGTCTCTTGGACCGAGGCAATCCAACGATGAAATCCATCGTAATGCCCTCCCATTTCCATTCTGGAATCTCGATCCGTTGCATTTTTCCACCAGGTCGTTGATGCTCGATCTTAACTTGCTGGCAGATCAAACACTTCGAGACAAACGTAGCCACATCACGCTTCATACCCTTCCACCAGTACTTTCTCTGCAAATCTCGGAACATCTTTGTACCCCCAGGGTGGATAGTATATTTGCTACTATGGGCCTCCTGGAGTACTTCCTGTCTTAGCTCAGGGTTATTTGGAACCCAAATTCTTTCTTCCATCCATATTCCTCCATCTTCTTTCAAATGGAAGAAAGTGTTATCTTTTTCAGCACGAGCTTTCAATTCCAAGTACTGGGGATCCTTGAACTGTTCGGCTACGATGCGATCGAGGAACTCAATGTGGATCGTCAAACATGACATTTTGATTCTACCTGAATCAGCCAAAAATGGCTTCCACTTGACGAAATCCTCCATCAACTTCCATTGTCCGGTTAGGCTGGCCAGAGTGCCAACAGTCTTGCGACTAAGGGCATCTGCTACAACATTTGCCTTTCCAGGGTGATAGGAAAGCGTGAATTCATAATCTTTGAGGAATTCCAGCCATCGCCGTTGCCGCATATTGAGTTCTTTTTGAGAAAAGAGGTATTTTAGGCTTTTATGGTCCGACATGACCTCAAATTTCTCTCCATACAGGTAGTGTCGCCAGATTTTAAGCGCGAACACTACCGCGGCAAGCTCCAAGTCGTGGGTTGGATAGTTTTTCTCATGGACCCTCAACTGTCGTGATGCATAGGCGATTACTTTGCCATGCTGCATCAACACACAACCCAGACCTGTTCCTGAGGCATCGGTATATGCCACGAAGCCTCCCTGACCAGAAGGTAAGGTAAGGACAGGGGCAGTGGTAAGCCTCTGTTTGAGAACCTCAAAGCACTCCTTACACTGGTCAGTCCATTCAAACTTGACTCCCTTTTTAAGTAATTTCGTCATCGGTACGGCGATTCGGGAGAAGTCTTGTATGAACTTCCGATAATATCCGGCAAGTCCAAGGAAGCTACGAACCTCAGTGATATTTTCTGGCTGCTTCCAGTCCATCACAGCTTCCACCTTCGCAGGATCCACTGCGATTCCATCTTTTGAGATCACATGACCAAGGAACATCACTTTATCTAGCCAGAATTCACATTTTGAAAACTTAGCATAGAGTTGGTTATCTTGAAGGGTTTTCAAGACGATTTTCAAGTGCTCCACGTGTTGTTCCTTGTTCTCAGAATATACGAGAATGTCATCAATAAAGACGATGACAAAGCTATCCAAATATGGTCTGAATATCCGGTTCATTAGATCCATAAAGGCAGCAGGCGCATTAGTGAGTCCAAAGGGCATTACTACGAACTCATAATGGCCGTATCTCGTTCTGAAGGCTGTCTTGGGTATATCCTCTTCCTTTACTCTGAGCTGATGGTATCCAGACCTGAGGTCGATCTTGGAGAACACTCTCGCTGTTCTGAGCTGATCGAATAAGTCCTCAATCCGAGGCAATGGGTACTTATTTTTAATGGTTGCCTGGTTAAGCATCCGATAATCGATGCATAACCGAAGGGATCCATCCTTCTTCTTTACAAACAGTACCGGGGCTCCCCATGGTGACATACTTGGTCGGATGAACCCTTGTTCCATCAGTTCTTCCAACTGACACTTCAACTCACTGAGTTCAGCTGGCGCCATTCGATACGGGGCTTTGGATATCGGCGCTGTTCCAGGTAAGGATTGAATTCCAAATTCAACCTCACGAAGTGGCGGAAGTCCTGGCAATTCCTCAGGAAACACATCGGGAAACTCCCGCACTACTTCCAAACTCTCAAGGGGTTGGTCGTTGGATTTTTCCACCGAGAGACTCAACAGGAAGGCCACACAACCCTTCCTAAGGTATTTTTGTACCTTAAGTGCTGATATGAGCCTTTTCTGTGGAACTGGTTTGGATAACCGGTATTCCATCTTAGGTAATCCGGGTCGAGATAGAATCACTCTGCCCTCGCGGCACAGAATCTTGGCATTATTCTGAGCCAACCAATTCATTCCCAGAATGACATCGTACTGTATCATATCGATCAGGATGGCATCAGTAGGCAAGTGTTGCCCTGCTATCTCAATATCCAAATTTTTCACACACCGGATACATTTGGTGCGTGAACCCAACGGGTTATATACTTCGATCATTTTATCAATCGGTTGCACCGAAGCGTGGAGTTGTTCGGTGAAATCGTCAAAGATAAACGTATGAGTAGCACCACAATCAAACAAGACGTAAGCTGCATGTCCATTAACAGGTACGGTGCCTTCAATGAGGTCACCGGTTTCGACTTGTTCAGTCGTTACAGCGTATACACGACCTGCAGCAGGCCTTTGTTCTACCCTAGGTGGGGGTCGTTGGACTAGTGTTCGTTGTGGTACTTGTTGAGAGGGTCCGGCAGATCCGGCATTCCTCCTCTGCTCATCAATAAGCTTCTTCCTGCATTGTCTTGCAACGTGGCCCACTTTGCCACAGTAGAAGCATCCACCTGTGTCACGTGGACATGGTCCTCTTGCGTGATTAACATGGCATTTTGGGCAGTTTGGGTTGGACTGCAGGTTGTTTGGAGCCATGTTCTGCCTTGGCCTTACAACTTGTTGAGTGTTGTTCCCACCTTGGAACCTTTTCTTCTGAAAGGGTTGTCGTGAACCCTGGCCACTTGGAAACATTCTCTTCTTGTTCTCACCATCAACTATGGGCCTTTTTGCTATGATCACTTTTGATCGCTCCCAATCCACTTGTATTTTTGAAGCTGCTGCCACAGCCGTTTGAAACGTTTGGGGCATGCTGGTGATAACCCGTGACCTTAGCCCTTCTCGCAGTCCATTGATGTACTTGTCGGCCCTTTCTTGGTCGGTCTCAAATAACCGGGAGCAGTACCGTTCAAGATTTTGAAATTTGGTGGTATAGTCAATCAGATTCATGCCACCCTGCTCCAATTCCAGAAACTCCATCTTCTTCTTGTTTCTGGAGTGTAATGGAAAGTAATTATCCATGAAAGCTCTCCGGAAGTCAGTCCAAGGAATGACTTCAACTTCCGAGAACTGGATAATCTTAGTGGTATCCCACCACTTCCGTGCGTTGTCTTTCAGCCTGTACGTGCCAAAGTTGGTCTTCTTTTCTTCTGGTACTCCCAGCACCAGGAAGGCACGTTCGGTTTCTTCGACCCAACTTTCTGCGAGCTCAGGATCGGCTCTGCCAATGAAAACTGGCGGGTCAAGCTTGAGGAACTTCTCATAAGTCACTCCTCCCAGGTGCTCGTTTCGTGGTGCGACTGGTTCTGGCCTCGTTTCACGGATGGCGGTAACTAGGTTGTTGAGTGTCTCCAACAGGAATCCTTGCGTATGGGACTCCTCGCTTGGTATGGTTCTCCTCGTCGTAGGAGCCATTTATCTATGCACACACAAGCACTTGTTTTTAGTTTCTCGATGTATATGAGGAAGTAAAAGCTTTATTTACTTAATATACATCACATTTACACAAGCATTGCCTTAAACAAAACGTCATGCCGCACTGGCAGACTTTAGGCAATGAGAAACTATATACATGAGTCTAATGACTCCAAAACATCACCAGTCTCTTTAAGACTTGGATTTCTTTGATGAAGACGAACTCCAAAAGGTCCATCTATTGCCACATGGCCTTGGTGCAGGCACTACTAGCTTCGGCTTGGGCGGCACTTCCGCACTAGCAAGCGAATACTGGGGATATATGAGAGACTCCAGTCCACTTTCCCAGTCAGCAAGATCAAGACTCTGGGAGTCTGGAATAATGATTGGCGAACAGAAAGAATCTCCTCTTTTGTTCCTGCCATTTAAGCTCGGCATATGTGATGCCGGATGGTAGCTTGGCGAGTGGTAGACTTCTGCAGGGAAGTTCAAATCAAAATCCCTCAGCCTTGGTAATTCATCAAAAGATGTTGGGGTATGGTTGCTCCCAACACTAGAGTGATGCGGTCCACTGACACGCGAAGTCTCATCCCTGAGACCCTTTGAAGCCCGCCGACCCATATCGGCGGTATATTTCCTTTGGCATTCGTTGGCGGAATGCCCATCTTCGCCACAATATTGGCAGTCTTGGACTTCATACGGGCATATCCACTCATCGTGCATGACCTTGCAGCGATAGCAATATCCACGCGAGTCATGAGTTGCCATCTATACAAAGATGCACCCAGATCAGAACAAAAGTATAAAAACATATACTTACAGTGCAATATCGGTACCATGACGGATCTTGAACCAGGTTTCTCAGACTCATGCTCTGATACCAATTCTGTAACGCCCCGGATTTCCAAAACAAAGCTAAGTTAAAATTTTCATGAATTTCTTTTTTTTTTTTTTTTTTTTCATTGCAGCGGAACTTAGAAAAGCTTTTAGCAGCGGAATAAGACGATAATGAGTCGTCAGTTTTAGAAAACTCCGAGCACGTTGCAGGTATGTGGCCAAGCAACTCATTGACCACCAAAGTGTTCCATTTTATCGAAAACATATGTTTATTACAACACTACTGCTTAGGAAAGCAGTGTAGGTTCAATAAAAAGGAAGCAGTACAACTCTGTCTAGAGAAACCCTGGAACTTGATGCCGCCTTGCTCCGCATATCGCCACGCAGGTTCAACACCTGAAATCCCCATTAAACGGGGTCAGAACCACTGATGGTCTGGTAAGTAGGCAAACACCTATCTATTCAACTCAAGTAAATGCATAGACCACTCAGGGTCGCAGTTCGTAATACGACGCTCAAGCCTCCATGACTTAGCGTATATCGCACAAGCCTCATCAGGGCTATGAGTTGAACATCCATGCAAGTCGTCATGACTTCACATAAGCCTCTTCAGGGCTGTGAGTTAGAATAACCTCTTAAGTCTCTACGACTTAGCCTTGACTTCCTCAGAGTCACGAATGGATGTCTAGCTCAAGCCTTTATGCTTGGCACATCCGTATCCTACGAATCTAAGGACAGCTCTCCGAGCTTCACTTAGTCGTACGGATATCAATGGGGTTCTTTCCCAATCGGTCCAGTAGTATACCGACCATGACACCTTTACAAAGGTTATGCAGGACTGACTCAACAACGTCATCCACTCATACATTCAAAGTAGCGCTGTACCTAAGCTAATGCTTTGTTTCGATAATTGCACCTCCCCCTGGGCTTAGGGGACTCATATCTGGGCGACAACGCGACGATCTGGGGGTTGATTATTCTATGTATTTTAGATACCCCAGAGGCCTGTTGACCCCATCCCCCTAGTAGGACGGTACAGCATACCGGAAGAGATCCTTACTAGGTATCCGAATGCATTCTGCTACTGCAGTAGTTGGGTTCAATCCTTAGATATTTAAGGATAACCACGACCTCCATACCTCTGAGTGACGAAGGCCATCAATGAACTCTATCAGGTTCGGGTGAAATATATGTCACTCAAGGCTGCGCCATCACCGTCTTCCTCGGTGAGAAATTCTGAAAGGGGCCTGCCGGTCTTACAATTACTTGACGAACATTGCATGCCTATAGGGCAGCCTTTGAGAAGTATGTACCCGACCCCAATCAACCACACGGTTTTCACCGTGGAACAAAGGTTTTATTCATATGCATGCTTAACTATGCTCTTAGCACTTCGGCCTTGACGAGCACTTCACCTCTTTCGGTGGAAACAACACACTCCGGCTCAGCGGCCCTTACGAGTCTGGTTGTCTGATAATTCTCAATGAGCATGCACATGACTCGATCTCTACGGATCGGCTACTCGGCGTATTTTTACGCAACGAGCTCAGGACCTCGTCAAGGCGCTACCACTACTTTGGCGCAACGGCTCTTACAAGTATGATGCCCTTGCAGGTGTCAGGGAGACGAGTCATTCTGACATCGTTCCAACAAAGGACATCATTGTGCCACTTAACTGGTTTTGGCAGCTCTTCTGCCAACCATTCTGTCAACACCTTCTCTGCTCTACCGGCAGTGGTGCGACGAACCTTTCTACATTGTAGAAGGCGTTTCATAACTGGGTAGCACTTCTGCTACGTTCTTTCTGAGCCATTCTTAGCTCCTTCAGGAATTTCAGCAGCACTTCCTCTCTTTTACGGAGAAAGCGTGCGTTTCTTTTATCCATTTCAGCGGCATCTCCCCTCTTTGGTGGGAAATCGCTACGCTTAACTCGGGAAAAGCATGCGCACCGTTGTGCGTACTTTGCATCCATCAAGGTTGCAGGAACCTTGGGCCATAGCTAGGCCATACGTAATTGATTTAGTCTTTACGTAAAGAGCATTTTGCCAAAAGGCGAAGCCTTTCCAATAGGGGCTTCATTCGTCAAGCAGAATCTTGTACGAGGAGCGGTAAGGGAATCGCATGGGCGATTTTGGAGTTGATCTCCGTTTGAACGCTCACTTACGCGCCATATATGTAATATAAGCAGAAGCCTGTGCTTTATACAGCGGCGGCGTAAAGAAATGCATATACTATTGTTCAGGGTGTGTAACTGAACGAAATATTCTACATATATAACAAAGCAGAAGCCTTGGCATCGTTCGACGCGACGGCGTAAGTAAATACATTGCAGAAAGCAGGAGCCTTGGCATCGTTCGACGCGACGGCGTAAGTAAATGCATAATCGGAAGTGCAGTAATCGGAAGTACAGAAAGCAGGGAGCCTTGGCATCATACGACGCGACGGCAAAGGTAAATTACATGGCCTGTGCGATATAAGACGCGTCGGCAGTATCAGCAGATATACACCTAGATCTGTATCCAACGATAGTTACGAGGCGAGCGAGTGAACACCGAAGTGTCCTAGATGGCTCAACCAAGAACTAGGGTGAGATACTATTTTGAAGAACGCATATACTGCGTATTCGAACATATATATCCGACGATAGTTACGAGGCGAGCGCGTGAACACCGAAGTGTCCTAGAGGGCTCAACCAAGAACTAAAGCAAGATACTACTTCAGAAAGTATATTCTATATACAAACAGTCAAATACTTGAGAGAGATGGATCAACGAAGCGAACTTACTTCAAATCGTGGAAGAAACGGCTCCGGGTTGCTTCTTTGGCTTCGAGCCTTCCTTCGAGAGGTCAGACTAAGTCAGATGAAGCTGACTTAGTTGAGAAAGAGGTAGAGCAGGTCAAGCTACTCAACCTAAGTGGTTTGAACCTAACAGGGTTCAATCCAAGTCAACTGGGTTCAGTAGGTTCGAACTCAGCTCAAGTAGGCTAAGTCTGGGTTCAGAAATCCAAACCGGAATCTGGACCAAAAAGGACTTTGACTTTGACTTTAAACCCAACTAGGTTCAAGTCAAGTCAACTGGGTTTGGACCAGGTCAAGTGGGTTCAGACCCAGGTCAGGTGGGTTAGGACCAGGTCAGGCAGGCTCAGGCTAAGTCAGGCAGGCTCAGACCAGGTCAGGTGGGCTCAGGTGGGCTAGGCTAGGTAGGGGAGGTTTAGGAGAGAGAGAGAGAAGGCAAGAGAGAGAGGGGGTCGATTTTTATGAGAAGAGAGAGAGTGGGGAGGGCTATTTATAGCCCAAGCCCACCTCCTCTTGGGTTTTTCCATGCCCAAACTACCCCCTTGGCTTCTTTTTAATTCCAAGAGGTTCCTTGGTGTGGGGCCCACTTGGATATTCCATGGGATATTTTTGTGGGTCCCACCAGATATTTTCTGAGGAATATTTCTGTGGGTCCCACCAATATTTCCGTGGGTCCCGCAAGAATTTCGGGTTTCCGGCGATTTTTTTCCGAAAAATTCTGAGTACGCCATTTTCTTCGTATTGACGTAACTAAGAAAGTTGGCTCGTACGAATCTATTGATTTCGTTTAGTTAGGAAGTTATGGCTTCCAGAGTATTTGAGCATATATTCGCAATTCGACGAATACCCTAAGTATAACTGGCTCGCAGGAATTGATTCGTTTCGCATTCTGAGAAGAAATGCTATTTTTACCGGTAAATGCCTCATGAATTTTATTCAGATATTTTCTGAAAAATTGCGGGTCTTACAATATCTGTACGACTAAGTGAAGCTCAGAGAGCTGTCCTTAGATTCGTAGGATACGGATGTGCCAAGCATAAAGGCTTGAGCTAGACATCCATTCGTGACTCTGAGGAAGTCAAGGCTAAGTCGTAGAGACTTAAGAGGTTATTCTAACTCATAGCCCTGAAGAGGCTTATGCGAAGTCATGACGACTTGCGTGGATGTTCAACTCATAGCCCTGATGAGGCTTTTGCGATATACGCTAAGTCATGGAGGCTTGAGCGTCGTATTACGAACAGCGACCCTGAGTGGTCTATGCATTTACTTGAGTTGAATAGATAGGTGTTTGCCTACTTACCAGACCATCAGTGGTTCTGACCCCGTTTTATGGGGATTTCAGGTGTTGAACCTGCGTGGCGATATGCGGAGCAAGGTGGCATCGAGTTCCAGGGTTTCTCTAGACAGAGTTGTATTGCTTCCTTTTTATTGAACCTTCACTGCTTTTCTAAGCAGTAGTGTTGTAATAAACATGTGCTTTCAATAAAATGGAACACTTTGGTGGTCAATGAGTTGCTTGGCCACATACCTGCAACGTGCTCAGAGTTTTCTAAAACCGACGACTCATTATCGTCTTATTCCGCTGCTAAAAGCTTTCTAAGTTCCGCTGCAAAGAAAAAAAAAAAAAAAAGAAATTCATGAAAATTTTATCTTAGCTTTGTTTTGGAAATCCGGGGCGTTACAGAATTGGTATCAGAGCAAGAGTCTGAGAAACCTGGTTCGAGATCCGTCTTGTCCACCATATCGCACTGTAAGTATATTTTGTACTTCTTGTTCTGATCTAGGTGCATCTTTGTATAGATGGCAACTCACGACTCTCGAGGATACTGCTATCGTTGCGGGATCATGCACGATGAGTGGGTATGCCCATATGAAGTCCAAGACTATCAATATTGTGGCGAAGGAGGGCATTCCGCCAACGAATGCCAAATGAAATATACCGCCGATATGGGTCGACGGGGATCGCTTGGTCTTAGGGATGAGACCTCGCGTGTTAGTGGGCCACATTACTCCAGTAGAGGGAGTAGCCGTACTCCAGCAACTTCTGATGAACTACCGTCTCTGGTAGGATTTGACTTGAACTTCCTTGAGGGATTTGGTCAATCGCAAGGCTATCAACAGGCATCATGTACGCCTAGCTTGCACAGTTGGGAGGAGGGATGCAACAACTCCTTCTATAATCCCATTATGATTTCAGATTCCTCGAATCAAAGTACTATTATATGGGGGAACAGAGCGGCTACACCAACGCCGAGTCTGAATAGCCAGGAAGAGGGATACAACCTATATCATCCCGTTATGGTCTTGGATTCGCCGAGCCATGATGCCACTGAATGGGCAAGTGGACCGGCATCACTGATCTATCCACAAAAGTCGCTTGAGAGTGCGGAAGTGCCGCCCAAGCCAAAGCTAGTTGTGCCTGCACCAAGGCAATGTGGAAGTAAACGATACTTCGGGTTCTTTGGGTCAAGAAAGAAATCCAGTTCCTAGAAGAGACTGGTAGTGTTTTGGAGTCAATAGACTCATGTACCTAGTTTCTCAATGCCTAAAAGTCTGCCAGTGCGCCATGACGTTTTGTTTAAGGCGATGCTTGTGTAAATGTGATGTATATTAAGTAAATAAAACTTTGCTCGATATATACATTGTGAAACTAAAACACGTTGCTTGTATGTGGTAGATAAATGGCTCCTACGACGAGGAGAACCATACCAAGCGAGGAGTCCCATACTCAAGGATTTCTGCTGGAAACACTCAACAATTTGGTTACTGCCATTCGAGAAACAAGGCCAGAACCAGTCGCACCTCGAAGCGAAAACCTTGGTGGAATAACCTATGAAAAATTCCTCAAGCTCGATCCACCAGTCTTCGCCGGTAGAGCCGATCCTGAACTGGCAGAAAGTTAGGTCGAAGAGACCGAACGTGCCTTCCTGGTGCTGGGAGTACCAGAAGAAAAGAAGACCAACTTTGGCACATACAGGCTGAAAGACAATGCACGAAAGTGGTGGGATACCACTAAGATTATCCAGTTCTCAGAAGTTGAAGTCATTCCTTGGACTGACTTCTGGAGAGCTTTCATGGATAATTACTTTCCATTACACTCCAGAAACAAGAAGAAGATGGAGTTTCTGGAATTGGAGCAGGGTGGCATGAATCTGATTGACTATACCACCAAATTTCAAAATCTTGAACGGTACTGCTCCCGGTTATTTGAGACCGACCAAGAAAGGGCCGACAAGTATATCAATGGACTGCGAGAAGGGCTAAGGTCACGGGTTATCACCAGCATGCCCCAAACGTTTCAAACGGCTGTGGCAGCAGCTTCAAAAATACAAGTGGATTGGGAGCGATCAAAAGTGATCATAGCAAAAAGGCCCATAGTTGATGGTGGGAACAAGAAGAGAATGTTTCCAAGTGGCCAGGGTTCACGACAACCCTTTCAGAAGAAAAGGTTCCAAGGTGGGAACAACACTCAACAAGTTGTAAGGCCAAGGCAGAACATGGCTCCAAACAACCTGCAGTCCAACCCGAACTGCCCAAAATGCCATGTAAATCACGCAAGAGGACCATGTCCACGTGACACAGGTGGATGCTTCTACTGTGGCAAAGTGGGCCACATTGCAAGACAATGCAGGAAGAAGCTTATTGATGAGCAGAGGAGGAATTCCGGATCTGCCGGACCCTCTCAACAAGTACCACAATGAACACTAGTCCAACGACCCCCACCTAGAGTAGAACAAAGGCCTGCTGCAGGTCGTGTATACGCTGTAACGACTGAACAAGTCGAAGCCGGTGACCTCATTGAAGGCACCGTACCTGTTAATGGACATGCAGCTTACGTCTTGTTTGATTGTGGTGCTACTCATACGTTTATCTCTGACGATTTCATCGAACAACTCCACGCCTCGGTGCAACCGATTGATAAAATGATCGAAGTATATAACCTGTTGGGTTCACGCACCAAATGTATCCGGTGTGTGAAAAATTTGGATATTGAGATAGCAGGGCAACACTTGCCTACTGACGCCATCCTGATCGATATGATACAGTACGATGTCATTCTGGGAATGAATTGGTTGGCTCAGAATAATGCCAAGATTCTGTGCCGCGAGGGCAGAGTAATTCTATCTCGACCCAGATTGCCTAAGATGGAATACCAGTTATCCAAACCAGTTCCACAAAAAAGGCTCATATCAGCACTTAAGGTACAAAAATACCTTAGGAAGGGTTGTGTGGCCTTCCTGTTGAGTCTCTCGGTGGAAAAATCCAATGACCAACCCCTTGAGAGTTTGGAAGTAATGCGGGAGTTTCCCGATCTGTTTCCTGAGGAATTGCAAGGACTTCCGCCACTTCGTGAGGTTGAATTTGGAATTCAATCCTTACCTGGAACAACGCCAATATCCAAAGCCCCTTATCGTATGGCACCAGCTGAACTCAGTGAGTTGAAATGTCAGTTGGAAGAACTGATGGAACAAGGGTTCATCCGACCAAGTATGTCACCATGGGGAGCCCCAGTGCTGTTTGTAAAGAAGAAGGATGGATCCCTTCGGTTATGCATCGATTATCGGATGCTTAACCAAGCAACCGTTAAAAATAAGTACCCGTTGCCTCGGATTGAGGACTTATTCGATCAGCTCAGAACAGCGAGAGTGTTCTCCAAGATCGACCTCAGGTCTGGATACCATCAGCTTAGAGTTAAGGAGGAGGATATACCTAAGACTGCCTTCAGAACGAGATATGGCCATTATGAGTTCGTAGTAATGCCCTTCAGACTTACTAATGCGCCTGCTGTCTTTATGGACCTGATGAACCGAGTGTTCAAGCCATACTTAGACACTTTTGTCATCGTCTTCATTGATGACATTCTCGTGTATTCAGAGAATGAGGAACAACACAAGGAGCACTTGAGAATCGTCTTGAAAACCCTTCAAGATAATCAGTTATATGCCAAGTTTTCAAAATGTGAATTCTGGCTAGACAAAGTAATGTTCCTTGGCCATGTGATCTCCAAAGATGGAATTGCAGTAGATCCTGCGAAGGTCGAAGCTGTGATAGACTGGAAGCAGCCAGAAAATATCACTGAGGTCCGCAGCTTCCTTGGACTTGCTGGATATTATCGGAAGTTCATACAGGACTTCTCCCGAATCGCCGTACCAATGACGAAATTACTAAAAAAGGGAGTCAAGTTTGAATGGACTGACCAGTGTAAGGAGTGCTTTGAGGTTCTCAAACAGAGGCTTACCACTGCCCCTGTCCTTACCTTACCTTCTGGTCAGGGAGGCTTCGTTGCTTATACCGATGCCTCGGGAACAGGTCTGGGTTGTGTATTGATGCAGCATGGCAAAGTAATCGCCTATGCATCCCGTCAGTTAAGAATTCATGAGAAAAACTATCCAACCCACGATCTTGAGCTTGCCGCGATAGTGTTCGCACTTAAAATATGGTGACACTACCTTTATGGAGAGAAATTTGAGGTCATGTCGGACCATAAAAGCCTAAAATACCTCTTTTCTCAAAAGGAACTCAATATGCGACAACGGCGATGGCTGGAATTCCTCAAAGATTATGAATTCACGCTTTCCTATCACCCTGGAAAAGCGAATGTTGTAGCAGATGCCCTTAGTCGCAAGACTGTTGGCACTCTGGCCAGCCTCACCGGACAATGGAAGCTGATGGAGGATTTTGTCGGTTGGAAGCCATTCCTGGCTGACCTAGGAAAGATTCGATTGTTATGCCTGACAATCCATATCGAGATCCTCGATCGCATTGTAGCCGAACAGTTCAAGGACCCCCAGTACTTGGAATTAAAAGCTCGTGCTGAAAGAGATGACACTTTTTTCCATTTAAAAGAAGATGGAGGAATATGGATGGAAGAAAGGATTTGGGTTCCAAATAACCCTGAGCTAAGACAGGAAGTACTCCAGGAGGCTCATAACAGCAAGTACACCATTCACCCTGGAGGTACGAAAATGTTTCGGGACTTACAGAGAAAGTACTGGTGGAGGGGTATGAAACGGGATGTGGCTACATTTGTCTCAAAGTGTTTGATCTGCCAGCAAGTAAAAATCGAGCATCAACGACCTGGTGGAAAGATGCAGTGGATCAAGATTCCAGAATGGAAATGGAAAGGCATTACGATGGATTTCATCGTTGGATTGCCTCGATCCAAGAGACAACACGATTCAATATGGGTGATCGTAGACATCACCAAGTCTGCTCACTTCCTGCCAATCAACACTCGATACTCAACTGAACGATTGGCGGAGATCTACATTCGGGAAATCGTTAGACTCCATGGAGTGCCGATTTCGATCATATCCGATCGTGACCCGAAGTTTACCTCTCACTTTTGGGAGCAGCTTCAAAGAGCCCTGGGGACGAAACTCAAGTTCAGTACAGCATTCCATCCCCAAACAGATGGGCAATCAGAACGAACCATACAGACTCTTGAAGATATGCTAAGAGCCTGTATGCTAGAATGGAAAGGTGAATGGGATTCCCACCTAGCGTTGGCTGAATTTGCTTATAATAATAGCCACCACGCTAGCATTGGGATGGCACCGTATGAAGCCTTGTACGGGCGACCCTGTCGATCACCAATCCATTGGGGTGAAGTGGGTGAGCGAACCTTGGACTCGCCCAAAGTGTTGCAGCATTATACTGAGCAGGTCCACATGATCAGGAAGAAGCTACTGACTGCTCAGAGTCGACAGAAGAGCTACGTTGATCAGCGGCGTAGGGAACTCACTTTTGCGGTTGGAGATAAGGTTTTTATCAAGGTCTCCCCAACCAAGAGTGTGTTTTGTTTCGGAAAGAAGGGGAAGCTCAGCCCCAGATTCGTTGGTCTCTTCGAGGTTTTGAGCCGGATAGGAGAGACCGCCTACAGAGTAGCATTGCCACCGCAGTATACACAGATACACAATGTATTTCACGTGTCAATGCTTAGAAAATACGTTCACGACCCTTCCCACGTCATCCAACATGAAGATATTGACATCCAGGAGGATATGACGGTGGAAGAAAGGCCAGTAGAGATCATGGACCGACGGGAGCAAGTGCTAAGGACGAAGGTCATTCCACTTGTCAAAGTGAGATGGCAACATCACGGAGTCGATGATTACACTTGGGAGCCCGAATCGGATATGCGGGATAAATATCCTGAACTCTTCACCTTGTACTCTTAGCTCAATTTCGCGGACGAAATTTCTTTAAGGGGTTAATGATGTAAGACCCGCAATTTTTCAGAAAATATCTGAATAAAATTCATGAGGCATTTACCGGTAAAAATAGCATTTTTTCTCAGAATGCGAAACGAATCAATTCCTGCGAGCCAGTTATACTTAGGATATTCGTCGAATCGCGAATATATGCTCAAACACTCTGGAAGCCATAACTTCCTATCTGAACAAAATCAAAGGATTCCTGCGAGCCAACTTTCTTAGTGGCATCAATACGAAGATAATGGCGTACTCAGAATTTTTTCGGAAAAAAATCGCCGAAAACCCGAAATTCTTGCGGGACCCACAGAAATATGGGTGGGACCCACAGAAATATTTCTAAAAAAATATTCTAGAATATTCTAGAATATTCCAGCACCTTCCAGCATCTTCCAGAGCCTTCCAGCACCTTCCATGGAAGGGATTTCTGAAAAGCCAAGGGGTAAAGAGGGGATTCTGAAACTTGGGGCCCAAGTTTCAGAACCTATAAATAGAGGAGCCCCCCTCTCTTTAAAAATCGCCAACCCCTCTCTCTCTCCTCCTTTTCCCAAACCTCCCCTACCTAGCCTAGCCCACCTGAGCCCACCTGACCTGGTCTGAGCCTGCCTGACTTAGCCTGAGCCTGCTTGACCTGGTCTGAGCCTGCCTGACCTGGTCCTAACCCACCTGACCTAGGTCTGAACCTACTTGACCTAAGTCTGAACCCAGTTGACTTGACCTGAACCTGGTTTGGTTCAAAGTCAAAGTCCAAGTCCTTTTTCGTCCGAAGTTCGAAGTTGATCCTTTTTCAAAGTCGAGCCTCGTTCGAAGCGTTTGAAGCAATCAGAGTCGTTTCTTCCACGATTTGAAGTAAGTTCGCTTCATTAAACCATCTCTCTCAAGTATTTGATTGTTTGTATATAGCATATACTTTCTGAAGTAGTATCTTGCTTTAGTTCTTAGTTGAGCCCTCTAGGACACTTCGGTGTTCACTCGCTCGCCTCGTAACTATCGTCAGATATATATGTTCAAATACGCAGTATATGCGTTCTTCAAAATAGTATCTCACCCTAGTTCTTGGTTGAACCCTCTAGGACACTTCGGTGCTCACTCGCTCGCCTCGTAACTATCGTTGGATACAAATCTAGGTGTATATCTGTTGATTCTGCCGACGCGTCTTATATCGCACAGGCTATGTAATTTACCCTTGCCGTCGCGTCGTATGATGCCAAGGCTCCCTGCTTTCTGTACTTCCGATTAAAGCACTTCCGATTATGCATTTACTTACGCCGTCGCATCAAACGATGTCAAGGCTCCTGCTTTCTGCAATGTATTTACTTACACCGTCGCGTCGAACGATGCCAAGGCTTCTGCTTTGTTATATATGTAGAATATTTCGTTCAGTTACACACCCTGAACAATAGTATATGCATTTCCTTTACACCGCCGCTGTATAAAGCACAGGCTTCTGCTTATATTACATATATGGCACGTAAGTGAGCGTTCAAATGGAGATCAACTCCAAAATCGCCCATGCGATTCCCTTACCGCTCCTCGTGCAAGATTCTGCTTGACGAATGAAGCACCTATTGGAAAGGCTTCGCCTTTTGGCAAAATGCTCTTTACGTAAAGACTAAATCAATTACGTATGGCCTGGCTATGGCCCAAGGTTCCTGCAACCTTGATGGATGCAAAGTACGCACAACGGTGCATATCCATTTCCCGAGTTAAACGTAGCGATTTCCCACCAAAGAGGGGAGATGCCGCTGAAATGGATAAAAGAAACGCACGCTTTCTTCGTAAAATAGAGGAAGTGCTGCTGAAATTCCTGAAGGAGCTAAGAATGGCTCAGAAAGAACATAGCAGAAGTGCTACCCAGTTTATGGAACGCTTTCTACGATGTAGAGAGGTTCGTCGCACCACTGCCGGTAGAGCAGAGAAGGTGTCGACAGAATGGTTGGCAGAAGAGCTGCCAGAACCAGTTAAGTGGCACAATGATGTCCCTTGATGGAACGATGTCACAATGACTCGTCTCCCTGACACCTGCAAGGGCATCATACTTGTAAGAGTCGTTGCGCCAAAGTAGTGGTAGCGCCTTGACGAGGTCCTGAGCTCGTTGCGTAAAAATACGCCGAGTAGCCGATCCGTAGAGATTGAGTCATGTGCATGCTCATTGAGAATTATCAGACAACCAGACTCGTAAGGGCCGCTGAGCCGGAGTGTGTTGTTTCCACCGAAAGAGGTGAAGTGCTCGTCAAGGCCGAAGTGCCGAGAGCAGAGTTAAGCATGCATATGAATAAAACCTTTGTTCCACGGTGAAAACCGTGTGGTTGATTGGGGTCGGGTACATACTTCTCAAAGGCTGCCCTATAGGCATGCAATGTTCGTCAAGTAATTGTAAGACCGGCAGGCCCCTTTCAGAATTTCTCACCGAGGAAGACGGTGATGACGCAGCCTTGAGTGACATATATTTCACCCGAACCTGATAGAGTTCATTGATGGCCTTCGTCACTCAGAGGTATGGAGGTCGTGGTTATCCTTAAATATCTAAGGATTGAACCCAACTACTGCAGTAGCAGAATGCATTCGGATACCTAGTAAGGATCTCTTCCGGTATGATGTACCGTCCTACTAGGGGGATGGGGTCAACAAGCCTCTGGGGTATCTAAAATACATAGAATAATCAACCCCCAGATCGTCGCGTTGTCGCCCAGATATGAGTCCCCTAAGCCCAGGGGGAGGTGCAATTATCGAAACAAAGCATTAGCTTAGGTACAGCGCTACTTTGAATGTATGAGTGGATGACGTTGTTGAGTCAGTCCTGCATAACCTTTGTGAAGGTGTCATGGTCGGTATACTACTGGACCGATTGGGAAAGAACCCCATTGATATCCGTACGACTAAGTGAAGCTCGGAGAGCTGTCCTTAGATTCGTAGGATACGGATGTGCCAAGCATAAAGGCTTGAGCTAGACATCCATTCGTGACTCTGAGGAAGTCAAGGCTAAGTCGTAGAGACTTAAGAGGTTATTCTAACTCACAGCCTTGAAGAGGCTTATGCGAAGTCATGACGACTTGCGTGGATGTTCAACTCATAGCCCTGATGAGGCTTTTGCGATATACGCTAAGTCATGGAGGCTTGAGCGTCGTATTACGAACTGCGACCCTGAGTGGTCTATGCATTTACTTGAGTTGAATAGATAGGTGTTTGCCTACTTACCAGACCATCAGTGGTTCTGACCCCGTTTTATGGGGATTTCAGGTGTTGAACCTGCGTGGCGATATGCGGAGCAAGGCGGCATCGAGTTCCAGGGTTTCTCTAGACAGAGTTGTACTGCTTCCTTTTTATTGAACCTTCACTGCTTTTCTAAGCAGTAGTGTTGTAATAAACATGTGCTTTCGATAAAATGGAACACTTTGGTGGTCAATGAGTTGCTTGGCCACATACCTGCAACGTGCTCGGAGTTTTCTAAAACCGACGACTCATTATCGTCTTATTCCGCTGCTAAAAGCTTTCTAAGTTCCGCTGCAAAGAAAAAAAAAAAGAAAAAGAAATTCATGAAAATTTTATCTTAGCTTTGTTTTGGAAATCCGGGGCATTACAAAAGTCCTCTTATGAGCAACAGTTTCAATGGCAGAGTTTCAACTATGGGAATTGACAGTTACTTGTGCCATACAAGGTGTCCTCCGTTGTAAATCTGAGTTGGGGCTACTAAGCATTTCTATGAAAAGATTCTCTTTCTCCTTCTTGTTTAGTAGGAAATTATTTGAGGCAAGCTAGCTAAATCTGTATGACTTATTTTGTGTGTGATAAATTCTAATCATTAATCATGTCTGTACACCAACTGTACATTCACTTTTTCCCCTGTCATCTTCTTATAGTATGCATCCATCTACATTTTACAATTGTTGTAGGCTCCATTATACTTCCGCATAACTACACACTGCAGCATCATTGCCTCAAATTACAGCAATGCCTAGCATTGCTGTAGCATTATAGGCATATGTTTTCATCACTCTTTGTGTCATCCTATTATCCAGCTCTACCATTTGCAAACCATTAACCCATCTCATTTTTTTTCCAAGCCATAGGTATCCATATATATAGATACATCTGTATACCTATGTATATAACATATATGTGTATATATATATAGATGTATGGGTATATTTATCATTCTCTCTGTCTTGTCATTATTCATATGAGCATTTTGTAGATATCCACATGATATTGTAAATTTTCCTTCTTTTCTCATACTAACCCAATTGTTTTGCAGGAAATATGGAAGATATCATTATTTGGGGTTGTAAATTTGATTCTACCTGTTGTAATAGCTAGACTTTAATGAAAATTTATATTTCCTGCTTTAGGTAGAATGAATGAGCATTGTAGAATATCATGAATTGTTTGTTTCCATGCATTTTTTTTATTTCTCAAAAAATTCTCACAATGGCAAAAACACGAATGGCACGTACACCATTTCGTAAGAGGTAAGTTAATTCTAAGTTGACGATTTACATCAACGGCCATAGTCGGGATGTAAACAAAACTTAGAATTTTTATCTTTTACAAAATAACACTGGATCCACACTAGATCCGTTTTCAAAATTCATCATATTTTCCTAAAATATTTTCTTCTTTTATCAGAATTTAACTTAAAATTAACTCAAAATATATACCAATGGCCATAGTCAGGGTATATTGAGAGTTAATTTCATTTTAAATTCTATAAAAGCACCAAATGTGTTTCATTCTTCTCTTGAATTTAAATATAGATTATTATATAATACATTCAATGACCATAGTCAAGGATGTATTATATTTTCAATCTTGTTTTAATTCATTTAAAAGAATGGAATAGCTTTTCAAAAATTCAATTTCAAAACTCTTTAAATTCATTCATCATTTAGGGAAGAATTGCATCATATTTTCAAAATTCTCTTTCAAAAACCCAAGTGATTCTTTTTCTTAAATCAAATCTTATCCAAATTCAATTCTATCTCATTTCAATATTCAAAAGTTCAATTTCAAAGTCCAATATTGCTTTGAAATTCCAAAATCATTTGATATTCAAACTTCAATCAAATTCAAAGTTCAATTTAACTTTGAAGTTATCTTTTGATTTCAAAATCAAATTCATCCCCTTATCTTCAATCAAGGTTTAGACTTGAATCTCAAGCTTTAAATTTGGGTTTCTAAAACACAGATCCCATTTTGAAGGTCCTATTTGGACTTCTCAAAAACCCAAATCCAAAGACAAATTCTAGCCTCAACTTGGATCCAGATTTCCAAGTATAAACTCCATTTCACTTTGGATCTCCCATCACAGATCCAAATTTCATTTAGGATCCAAATCCTTATTCCACCTTGGATCTCCCATCACAGATCCAAATTCCATTTAGGATCCAAATCCTTATTCCACTTTTGGATCTCCAATCACAGATCCAAAATTTCATTTAAGGTCCAGATCCTCATTCTACCATTGGATCTCAGATTCAGATCCAAATTCCAATTCTTAGGATCCAGAACCCAATTCTACATTAGATCTCAGACTTCAGATCTAAATCTATTCTAGGATCCAGATTTCCAAGTATCAACTCAATTCCCCTTTTTAGGATCTAGGATTACATATCCAGGTCCTAATTCCACTTTGGATCTCCAATTATAGATCCAAGTTCCATTTAGGATCCAGATCCTCATTCCACTTTGGATCTCAGATTACAGATCCAAATTCTATTTTAGGAGCCAAAACCCCATTCTACTTTGAATCTCAAAATTCAGATCCAATTCCATCTTAGGATCCAAACTCCAATTCCACTTTCGGATCTCAGACTTCAGATCCAATTTCCTTATAGGATCCAAACTCCAATTTCACTTTCGGATCTCAGACTTTAGATCCAATTTCCTTGTAGGATCCAGAATTCAATCACATGTTGGATCTTAGACTTCTGATCCAAATCCATCTTAGGATCCAGAACCCAATTTTATCTCGGATCTCAGATCTCAGATCTTAAATCCATCTTTAGATCCAACCCCATTCCCAATTTTAGATTTTAAATTCAATTCCATTTTCAGATCTCATCTGAATCTCTTAAATCCTTTTCTATTCTTAAATACCATTTGATTTTCTCAGATCCATTCCAAATATTCATCCAAGTTCAAATTTCTAATTCAAAGTCCATTTATGACTTTAAAATTTCCTTTCTTCTCTTTTCTCGCAGTTTCGAGATCATTTTCCAAAATCAAGATTCATATTCCCAAGCTCTTGATTATTCTAAAAAACTTAGAACTTCAATCTTAAGTTCTAAGTTGGAAATCATTTCTTCACTTTATCAGATTCATCTCAGAAACACTTGGGAATCCTTCAAAAACACTTTCAAAAGAGAATACATCTTTTGCATTTGCACAAGCATGATTCATTGTGCATTTAGACTTAGGATAAATACTTAGATAAATTCTTTGCAAAGCAAAAGGCATACAATTAGACCCTTGGTTCGATTACCCCTGGTAAAGGCGCCAGGAACGATCGAACCTCGTACCGACGAGCGGATCCCGTCTCCCAGTTTTTCCCGCAAATATTTCAAAAACGGAGGCGAGTTATTTCAAATATTTTTTAAAAATTAAGGTCAAGTGAGACCCGCAAAAGAATTTCTCTTCTCTTCTCCTCTTTTCTCTTCTCTCTTTCTTTCCGTCTTTTATCTTTCTCCCTTCAAAAAGGAGGAAAATAAGAGGTTGGAAAGGAAAAGAGAAGGAAGAGAGAGAATATTATAAGAGGAAAAATTTTGCGATGATCACAACATGGTTGCTGGGCATTTGGAAACTGGGTTTCCATAATGTCATGGGATGGATTTACTAAGATACTCTGGGGTGCGAACATACACCTACTTTGTATGAAGAGAAAAACCAACAGTTGACTGTGTATAATATAGTAAATGAAACAGAGAATCAAAAATGTAAATCAGAATCTAAAATGAACACAATACTCAGAAATGAAGACAGATACTCAAGAATCTGCAAAATAAAAAAAATAGTAAAAGGAGAGAGAAACAAGAAGCATTCATATTTTCAAGGTTGTTAGGAATTAACTGAAGATCTTCAACCGAGGCCCACGCATAATAATGAGGTTTAATGGTCATGCAATACTGAACTTAAAGTTAATATGCTGAAGATTTTAACATATTGAAGATGAGCTTAACATTGATGACCATTTTGTAAAACTTTAACCATACCAGATGATGTTGGAAGCAAATTCGGGTGTAGCTGAAATGCAGGTGATAGCAGCGAAGATTGAGGAAAACAGCAGACGCTGAAAGAGAATTTTTTTTTTTTTAACCAGAATCATATGTGAAAATATCAAGTATTGAAAACAAACCTGGGGTCCTCTGCGGTTCTGACTTTCGGACCATTAGCACATAGATAAACACAAAAAACCATTTATATGATTCTCAACTTGATTCAATCATACAGGTTATGATGCTGAAAAAGGTGGAACGAAAACAGATCTAGAATCATATAATCATGTATGCAGAGGTGCCGGTTCCAAGCTTTAGCAGGAAAGGCATCGAACTGTCCATTTCTGAAGGTAGACCATCATTTAGGAGTCTTGATCCTCCAGCGCAAAATCAAACCAATTGTATTTAGATATAATTCTGTCATTGTGAGGAGGATGACAAAGATACTAAACATATAACAGTTGCGTTATATATATTCCTAATCCCTCAAAAAAAAAATGGAAATAAACCTGGCCTTGCTTATTCATTCAAGAGGGAAGCGATATTCCAATGTGCCAACAGATTCACCCAAGAGCCATATGAGCCGATGCTCAGTGGGACTCCATGTTATCGCCGGATTATACAAATTATTATTACAGATGCCTATAGTCTCTTTTTTTTTTATGGGTGGTTACCTCCTTTTCAGGTGGGATCAACACAAGTGACTGCAGCAGGATTGGATGACTATTAGGCCACTGTAGCAATGTGAGAAGGACCATTTATATTGGGGATATATTACAAGAAATAAATAAATAAATAAAAAAGAGTCTGAGAACAGATGAAGGTGTAGATAGAATAATAATAAAAAAAAATGTGGTCAAATGAAACTGCAAAAGTTGTGGTATACAAGTATGATAATAAAAAAAAAGAAAGAATAGCAGTGATCGAAGCATATCAACAAAGGCCGAATAATCCTAATAGCTTGAATCAAGTGCAACAACCGAAATGATCCGATGCTGCCGATGATATAGAAAAGGAGTATGAACAGAAAAAAAAAACAAAAAAAACAAAAAAAAAACAATGGGATGTATGATGTAAGCTAGTAAAGTATACCATCGGTAAACAGAAGGATGGACTTAATTAACAAATTGACATGCATGATGTTATGTGATAAAAAAAAATGTCGATATATGGTATATAACAGGGAAAGAAAAAGCATGAACCGGCAACAATCAAAGAAAGAGGAAAAAAAAAGTTATACGAGACAAGAGATCTAAGTAGTAAACTGAACTGCAAAAAAGAAAAAAAAAGAAAAAAAAAAGAAAATCAATGCCAATATTTCTGAAAATGTCAAACACGGAGACAGATTGGGATATTTGATATTTCCACCCTATTACAGAAATTAGTTTATACGAAAACGTTACAGCAGAAATTGTAACACTAAACGATGTTACTGATTAATTCCAGAAGGGATTGTTGAAACAACTTAAAATAAACCAGAGAGATTAATCCCTCGGTGAGACGTTTCAGTTCTAAAAAAAAAATGTAATAATCCATTCATAATCTTATTATGGGATCGCCTAGATTTTGCCTTAACTACGCATAAGAAATATTGAACCTCCTAGACAGAAATCCACCAACGCCAAAAGAGTAGCAACTGTTGGAACTGACTATTCCATTGATATCGCACAATGGTAGATCGGTTTGCTTAATAGCAAACCGATGTTACCCTAATGCTTTAATGTAAAGGAAAAACAAAAGAACAAAAAGAAATAAACAAATGAAGGGAAGGAAGAGTATGATTACCGAGGAGCTGTAGGGATCTAGAGGGATTGGAATCTGAAGAAGAGATTCAGGGGTCAAAAGAGATGATCGTTGCATGAAGACGATGATTGCCAAAGAAAATTTTTTCGCTGCCTGAAGAGGGATGCAAAATGAGGGATGATGCCAGAACAGTCCCGTCCCCCCCCCCTTTTTCTTTTATTGCCGTCTAGCTTATGTAGAGCCCGAGGAAGCCTCGAGTAGGGAAGTGTTCGTTGAGGATCGACGGCCAGCGATGTTAGGTCAGCGATGGAGGGCTGAGAAAGGGGTTGAAGCCGTTGGTGATGGAGAATTCAGAGCGGAGGATTGCACATGGGGGGAGTACTGGAGGGTTCGGTGGGAGCTTCGTGAAGGTGGAAAGCGGTTAAAGATGAAGGGCCAAGGGTGCTTGATGATGGAAGAAGAGGATCAGAGGGAAGGCCTGTGAGGCCGTTGGCCATCGACAGTGCTGAGGCCATTGCTATGGAGCTTGCAATGAGGGGAGTGCGGCGGATGGGAAGAATCTTCTGGAAGAGGGGAGAAAGGCGCCGCCCTGGACCTCCGACCCTTTCTCGCTAGGGGTTCTCAAAACCCTAAAAAACTTTTTTTTCCCGAGCCCCTTTTGGTTTAAAATATTTATAACAAAGGGGGGGCTCCTTTCGGGATTTTTCGAAAAGGTGGTTTTTCTTAAAAAAGAGATATATTTCAGAAAAGAGGTTTTCTCAAAAATCGATTTTTGTTATATATATATATATATATATATATATATATATATATATTCTTTTACATTTTTCCATTTTTGGTATTTTTGGGATAAAACCTTAAACTTTACGAGAAAACGAGGATTTAAATTAATTTTTTTGTATTTTTGAGAAATATTTACAAAAGAAGGTTTTCAAGGCTATTTTGGGAAAATTTCTTCAAAAAAATGGGTTTTGACCCAAGTTTTAAGAAAATATTGGGGTTTTAAACCTTGAATTGAGAAATATAACGCGATGGATCCAAACGGATGCCAGATGATCTTGTCAGAGCTTTTTAGAAGGTTATTTTGGTAATTTTGAGAATTTGATTTAAAATTTGGACAACAAAGCTCAGATTTGGATCTTTTATCTGGATCTGGATCCGAAATTGAGTCAGATATGTAAAATGAATTTAATTTTAGTAAAATCTGAGAAATAAGCTAGATTTTAAATTTAAGAGTGACTCAATTGCTCAGAAAATGGGATCAGGGGCAGAAAGGGAATATTTATAAGATTTTGAAAAATTTGGGGTGTTCACAAGTAAGAAGTGCCTAATTCTGGACGAATTAGCTTCTGAAATTTTAAGGGTTAATTTATTATATATTTTTATGGTTTGTCCCCGAATTTGGGACCTATACGATGTAAAAACTTCGTCAGTGCATGTGAATTCCGAGTTTTGACCGAAGTTTGGACCTGAATCGTAATACGCTTAATTCTCGCAAACGGATGAAAATTTCCTCAAGGAGCTTTGAGCATTCTATGTTAATTGAGGTGTTATAGAGAACTAAATGATTCATTTGAATTTATTTAATATTTTAATGCATTAATTAAGTGTTGTTTTGAAACCTAATGCATATCAATTTTGGATTTGGACCTGGATCTCTAGTGGAGGACCCAAACCCATTGAGCGTCCTCTCTAGAAGACGTTTTTGTCCTTGGTTGACAAGCTGGTCAAAGGTAGACCAGCTGGATGGCATATTTGAAAAGAATTGCATGGCTTTTGAAATAGAGGCCTTGATTGGCCCTTGATCCTATCAAAATCCTCATGATGGAGCACAAAGTCCATCATGCGGGGCATTTTTCCAATAAAAGAGCATGGGGCTGGAGCCCCATGGATCTTTTGTAATAGTTTCAAAGATACTCAAATGACAAAATCTGATTGGTTGGGTTGACAGGCAGCCCAAGTAAATTCTACAAGTTTTAAAGGCTATATAAAACCTTTCCAATGGCATTTTTGAAAGAAAAGTTAATGATTTCAAATAAGAGACATGCATTGGGCATGGGCTGGCCATGGGGGGGCGTGGAGCACCCCAGCCATCCATCTAGGCTGGATTAATCCCATCCATTCAATGTATAAACCCTACATATTTAAGGTTTCAAGAGAGAGAAAGAGAGGACCTCTTGGGCGATTTTCTTGGAGGAGCCTCTCTCTCTTCCCCTACTTCTTCTCCAAAACCGAGTGAGAGAGAGAGTTTGAGAGTGAGTTGTGAGTGTGGAGCAGCTCCAGCCGTGGACACCATTGCCTCCACCTTCCCCATTTCCTCCCTTTCAAAGCCTCGAAGGTGAGACACCTCCTTCCCTATGCCTATTGTGGATTTCGTTTAAGCAAGGTTCTACTTTGGCTTGCAATTTAAGCATTTCCATTTCTTCCTCATTTATCTTTTATGTGTTTTACGAAATGGGTGGCATGCATTATGAATGTTTGATTAAGTACATTTGTAAGCTTTTTCCTCATGCAATATTGGCATTATATCTTAAGGTCATACGGTTCTTCGTGTTTGCATGCTTATTGGTACTTTTTAAACCTTGTTTTAGAATTGGTAAAATGTGATTACAAGAAAATGTTTTAGCCCTTGCGGTTTCCTCAAATGCTTCAAGTGTTCTTCTTGCATGATTTGTTTTGTAGCAGCAAGACTTTTCTAAAGCCTTGTTCGGATGGCAAGGAGGCACCTCCTTGGCATAAGTCTAGCAACTTACCCATTCGGGTTGACCTCCTTTGGGGGTGCTGGCTTAAGCTCAAGCAATCTGAGCCATGGGAAAATCACTGCTTTTCTTAGCATTTCCCCATTCCGTTTTGTTGCTGGCCCATGAACGCCAAGTCTCCTCTGTTTTCTTTGTTTGCTGGGTGTTCCAGCAAGTGTAACCCAGGCCGACCGTAGATGGGTCAGCCCGGGACGCCTCCTTCTTCTTGTTTTTGTCTAACTTTAAGCAAACCCTTTGCCAACACCCATTATGGGTGGCTGGGGGTTTCGTTGGGGCCTGACATGGTCTGGACCGAACCGGTCCAGACCTGTCAAGGCCATGGCCGGGTTGGGCATTAAGCCCTTTTTGCTTTTGAATTTTGTTTCCGCCTTGGCTGCAGCCTTGCAGCTGGGTGCAGGCGCTAGGCCTACACCCCACCTTTTTCGGTGATGGATGTAGCCAACTGGGTCTGGAACAATTGGTCCAGACCGTGCACAAGTGAGTGCGCCCTCTTTTTGGTCTGGACCAGTCGGTCCAGACCTGGACCGATTGTGAGCTGAACCCAATGTGGGTTCATGGGGTTCGGTCACCCCTTTTAGATATGTCTTGGGGCCAGTCCCATTTTGGTTCAGTTGGGCGTCAGCCCTTTCCCATCTTCCAGTTGGGGGTCTCAGGCGTCCTGTGGTTGTTGCAGCAGATGGGTCGCCTCCGAGTGCGGGCCGAAAGGCCTGCACACCTTTCGTTGATGATAGCCGAACCACGTGGGGTCTGGACACATGGTCGAGACCTTGACGGGACTGAGAGGAATCCTTTGGTGGGTCTGGACCAGTCGGTCTAGACCTGGGTCCTTACGATGCTCGCAGTCGTGCGGGTGGTCTTCCATTGACCCATTTCTTTTGGTTCCAGTGGTGCAGCACCTGCAGCAAGTGGGTTGCTGTCATATCACAACCGCTACAGCCTTCCTTCATATCTGCAGGGCTGCCCTTTTGGGTCTGCTAGGTACGGGTGTGTGCCCCATGGCATCGGATGTATAGATGTATGTTGTAGGGTCATTTTGGACGGACACCAGCTGCAACTGGTTTCCTTCTCGCCACTTTCACTGGTTTTGGCACACCCGGGCTGCAGCCCATGGGGCTGCATGTGTACTTATACAGCACGGGGTCCAATACCCCAATATCATGATGAACTTTAACTCGTTGCGTCGTAATGTAAGGTGCCCGTTGACCCGAGCAATTTTATAGGTATATACCTTGTCCCGTTGTTAGGCGATTTAGTTTTATTAGTAGCCTTCGAGCTGCAGCCAAAGGGGCTGCAAGCGTTGTATAGCAAGGCTTCGGGTTGTAGCCTATGCGGCTGCAAGGTTGTACGTAGAGCGGGATCCAATACCCCATCGAGTGCACTAAGTGTTTGACCTTTTATAACTCGAGCGATGGGTGCGCGTGGTGTGATGCAAATTATGTAAATATGGTTATTATCGCGCAGTGGTGTATTGAGCCCATAAATTTGGGTAATGTGTATGCCTCCCTGGTGCATAGGGTCGCTTTGAATAGAACGCGAATTGTCGCAATGATACCTCGTTAATGCTTTTTTGCAAAAATGAGATTTTACGAAGTAAAGAAGTTGATGGCACCACTCTTGTCTTATGTATTTGACAATTTGGCACTTCAAAACTTATCTGTTTAAATGTATCATGATGATGTTACGTAACATAGTTTGTGCACACTTTAGCACTTAGCTAGCACGCGTAATGAATGCAAACACGTACTCGTAATGTACGAAATGAATGTAATTGCTAACTCATATTAGTGGATTGTGAATGCATGTCACTAAATGAATGTAGTTTCCCTAGTGCGAAGGGATTCTCGAGATACATGTTTGAATCGTAGTCTTGTGAGACTTATGCGACTTTGGAACTCCTTAGCGAGTTGGTTGTGGGCGATGGCCCCACTTAGCGAGATGAGCTCCCTCATGTTTGTAATACGTGGTTTATGAACCTTGGCACAACTTGTGAGTCACGCTATACCGTGACAAATATTTCTAACTGTCTCATCATAATGTGCAATGTTTGAATTATCACCTGACTAGTTCTCTCACTTATGACACGATGCACATACTTGTCCACTTGTACTTGTGCACAGTTCATGATGACACATCTACTTGCATAACACAATCTATTTTTAGTACTCTATGTTCTATGATGCATGCCTTGTAACAATGTTATGTATCGTGTTAGAAATTTATGTTCCTTGATGCATACCTTACTATTTGATATGAGCTATGAAATGAATAGTCGTAGTTAATTGCTCATGTTTTGCCTATTGCACTAATTCATGCTAGTTACATCCTCTGATATATCCATGCGTAGCGTTGTACTTGCTCTTGCTGTAATCGCTCAACTATTGTAATAAGCACGCCATATATGTTCTGAATAGCTTGCTTTCGATTTCCACATATGGTATATCATGTTTGGTTTGTCTCACCAGCTCGAAAGAGTACTGACCCCATTTTATGGGGATACAGGAGGTTTACTTAGGCGTGCGATGAAGCTCGGTGTGCCGCAGTGGACCTTGAACCCACACTTCTGAACCTCACCTATTGGACCCTGGCAATTTTGGTTTTGTATAAGGAGTTGTTGTACTTTTTGTAAAAATGTATTTAATAAAAGTTGTTTCATCTTACTGTTGTTTCGCACCTGTAGTGGCCGTTAAGGGTTTCCACTTGTTTTCCTTTCTGGTTTCTTCCGCACTTGCGCGCTTGTTTTCAAAAAAAAAAAAATTACCCTAAATCCAAAGGATTTTAAAGAATTTTTGAGTCGGGAAATCTAGGGGCGCTACAAAAACATTGCTAACAACTTAAGCAAAACTTAGAAATGAAACACTAACTCAGTGTTTCTAACAATATAACATAACATTCTCATGGCTTGCTAGTGTAAAAATCTCGGTAGTCCTTCCGACTTTCATAGCGTCGCGGCCTGATACGGGGAGGAGAAACAGGAGTTCTCAACGGCGTATCAGATATCTCCTGGACTTCCATCAGTACTGGCGGTACAGAAGGTTCTGGCACGTACTCTGACGAAACTGCATAAGGATACGATTTAGGAGAATACTGGGGAGAGTCTGGCGCTCCACGCCTATCTCCATCCTGACTATCCACTTCAACCACCATGGGTCCAGTGACCGAAAACACATCATCGATATCATTCGCATTGCTCTTCCAGAGCTCATCTCTCAGCTTCGTCTGGCATTCTTCCTCGATATGCCCTCGAAGACTGCAACAAGGGCAATCAGATAATTCACGGGGACAAATTTGTCCTGCGTGATCCACTAAACACCTGGCACAATGAGGTGCTAACATATGCACACTACAAGCTAGGTGCTGCACAGCTCCACCCAAGGACTCCTCGCATCGAACCAAGTTCTGGAGAGCTTCTAAAATCTTCTCATAACTTGGGTTTGTTGCCATCTAACCCACACACAAAACCAAGCACACAATGCTAACTAAGAAGTAAGGAACAAATAAATAAATAAAGTTTAATCAAACTTACAGTGCGATGGACAATGCACGATAAAGCCTTGGACCACAGTTAAACGTTGCTCTGTTACCAAGCTCTGTGGCGTCCCAAACCCCAACCTTGGAAAAACTTAGATTTTCTATGAATTTTTTTTTGAAAGGTTTTACTGAAAACAGCGGAAACAAGGTGTAAAGAAGGTGACAAGGCCGCAAGTCTGGACGGCCACAGGTAAGTATAACAAAAGTAACTAACAATGTAAACAAGGGTACAATCACAAATATATACAACCCGACAGTTTAAAAGTTACAAAATGTGATAGTACAAAAATCTCAAAAATAGGGAATGTATCCCAACCAAAACCCAAAACCAACTGGGACAGGATCTGCAGCTAAGTGTGGGTCCCCCAAGCCTCCACCATGTGCCATCGCATCATCACTGTACCTATACGTCACCGGCATACCCATAAAACAGGGTCAGTCCTCTTGCAAGGTGGTGAAGAAACAACCAAGATATATATATCAATTCTAAAAGGAAACTGGAAACAGAAGCAGGAACTAACAATTATATGTGTCTGTGTCAAGTAAGTGCGTAAGTGACTAGTGCAACAGGTAACAGAACTGAAATAACTATAAAATTAGTAACTAAGAGTAGTAACAGAACTAAAGCAACTACTGAGCAAGTAAAGTAACTGAAATAACTATTGAGTAAGCAAGGTAACTGAAACAACTGCAGAATAAGTAAAATGACAACTACAATATGTCAGCTGTGATTGGTTAGTTTTTAAGTTCTTCTTGTTACTCCTTCGGGTATGCGAATGAACCTCGCATTCTGTGAGACATGCACCCATCTGTTATTCAAATTCTAGTGTGGTAACCGAGGATGCTACAGACCAAGTAAACCTCACGCGAGCAGCACGCAGCTGAGAGAAACTCTCACCTAGGAAAGGATTGCAATCCATACTATTGCAGTAGTGAGGTCCTAAGAAGGCAACCTCGACCTCCCTAACTCTGAGTGACTGGAGGCCAAAGGATGCTACAACTCCACTCAAAACACGTGTCATAGTAACGACAAGTCACTCAGGGTTGTACCATCCACCCTCTCCAAGGTGAACCGTTTTGTGAATGGGGCAAAGCAGGTTTATCTTTCTTAGGCTCATTGTTTAGTCATACCTCTTAACGAGGATTTTATGCCTCATGGTCCCTGTGGGGTACGCAAAACGAGGTCTTAGCATGTCCATCCACGTGCTCAGCCTCACGCAGCTAACAAGAGCACATCGCTCGTGAAAGCGATCATAACACCATATTATTACTTTTCTAATTTAGCGTATAGTTACACGTGAGTTCACTCACGACAGAAGGGCCTTTGCCCAGAGACTCCAACCGAGTCTAGATACAAATCATATTCATTCATACCCTATGGTGTTTAAATTTAAGTTTCAGCCTTTTCATTTCATGAAGTAAGTGCACCTTGTGCACTCACCAATGCCTCAAGCAATGTACCAATCGAGGTACGCACTACTCAGTACAAGTGTCAGGATGTGCTACGCGCAAAGTGTAATTAAATACCACATGCTTTCTATCATTTGCACAAACATCAGGAACAAAGGCATTATACAATTTCATATCTGAGAGACAGATAATGTGCATGTGAGTGTACAGTTTCATACATATGAAATTTCAGCAATTTCATCACTCAAGTAGTTGGAACTAACTCATTACGATTGGCACTTTACGTAACAGGAGATAATTCTCGTAGGGAAGACTCATGATTTAGCGTACTTATGTGTTGAGATTGAATTTAATAATATTCCCATACGTATGGAAATTACATTCGCATTCCAAGGTGGGTCGTCGCTCTTGAAGGTGGAAAGATGCAATTGCGACACGAAAGACCATCATACTTGATTCAACACACTTATGTGTTACTGAGGGAATCCGAGATATTCCCAACTTATGGGAATAACATTAGCATCTCCACGGTTTGGGGTTCCGTGCCTGCGGATCAAAAACAAAACATTTGACAATGCCCGAGACTCGAAACCACGTAGGCTCCCAACATATGGGGTTAGCAACAATGCTTACCTTCGGACACATCTGGCCAACCAAAGCGGAAACCGAGGTGTAAGTATTTCTCTAGGAATGTGACACACTTACGTGTCAAGAGCGAATTCTGGAAATAACCCATCTAATGGGGATTATATTGGCTTTTCCACGATTCGGGGTGTCGCGCCTGCGGGCCCGAAACAAAGCATCGGTCAATGTTCGTGACTCGATACCCCATAAGCTTCAGACATGTGGGGTTAGCAACAGTGCTTACCCTCGCACACAACTAGCCAACCTAACTAAACTCAGGGTAGGCATGTGTATATATATATATATGTGTGTGTGTGTGTGTGTGTACATTTAAGACTCGTTTTTATCCCAATATGTATATATATATACATGTATACTCAAATATACATACACACCTATATGTATATATATACATATATATATATATATATATATTTATGTATATATGCATATATATAAAAATGTCAGAAATAGGTGCATCCTGAGGCATGTGCACGCATGCCAAACACCCTAACTGATTTGTGAAATGGTGCGGGGCAAGACAAAACACGAGTCTGGACCAACGAAGGTCCGGTTATGAGCAAGGTTTCGTGCTGGTCATAAAAAGGGGGTCATCACTAGGGACAGCCGACTAGAGGGGTGACAAGGCTGCAGGAGATCCGGGCAATTGAGTTGCGTACCCGCTGCCAAAGCGTGTCTACACAAATATGCAGGTCTGGTCCTCCGAACGAGACTGCTAAGTCCACCAAAAGGTCTTGGTCCGACTCACGGTTCGGACCGGACTGCATAGGTAGTTCGGTTGGGTCTGAAATGGGCTGCCAATATGGCAACCGCGGGTAAGCTCGCAGTTCTGGGGTACCAAAGGGGTTTGGATAGGGGTCTGGTCCATGGGACCAGACCTTGTCGGCATGGCTTACCTAAGTCTGAACCAGTGGTTCAGACCTAAACCGAAGGGGGGTTCAGCTGCTGGATGGCCCGCATGCCTAGCACCTCATGGCTCGCGCCCAGCTCCAAATAGAGGAACCGGACTGGCACAAAGTGCCACGGCCTGGCTGGGGCCTGGCCCATGAACTAGTCAGCCCAACCGGCTGTAGCACTGGTCTGAACCGTGGGTTCAGACCAGTACTCCAGCCCAAAACACCTGCTAAGAAAAATCTAGGAGTCCAATATTGAGCGTGCAAACAACCCGCATGGTGCCCAGCTCCAAACCCAGGGTAAACGTGGGTTAGCTGAATGGTCTGGTCTGCTGGACCAGACCTCGTGACTTCCCACACCCACGAGCCCAAGCCCATGGGCTCGAACAAACGAGCTAAAGGGGTTGGACGCCTGTTATAGGCTTGCCCCAACTTGCCAAACCATCCGGGCGCCCAGGGGCCCCGGGTGTCTCAAAACGCCAAAAGTCTGAATGAAACAAACAAACAACAAAAGGAAAAAAAGAAAAACTAAAGGGGCCTGGGCCCCTCTTTCTCAGGTGGAGCCTGGTCACACCGTGACCCAGGCCATTGGGACTGGGTTGAGCCCAGCATCCTGACGCATGTGATCATCGCAAAAATTTTCCTCTCTTGTATCTTTCTCTCTCTTCCTTGTCTTTTCCTTTTCCAACCTCTATTTTCTCCTTTTTGAAGGGAGAAAATAAAAGACAGAAAAAGAGAGAGAAGAGAAAAGAAAGAAAGAGAAGAAGAGGAACTCTTTTGCGGGGTCTCACTTGACCTTAATTTGAAAATATTTAGAAAATTACTCGCCTTCATTTTTGAAATATATTGCGAGAAAAATGGAGAGACGGGATTCACTCGTCGGTACGAGGTTCGATTGTTCCTGGCGCCTTTACCAGAGGTAATCGAACCAAAGATCGAATTTATGCCTTTTTGCTTTGCCTAAATATTATCTAAGGATTTATCCTAAGTCTAAATGCACAAAGAATCATGCTTGTGCAATGCAAGGATATATGCTCTTTTGAGAAAATATTTTGAAAATTTCCAAGATTTTCTGAGATGAATTTGATGATGGAGTGAAGAAATGATTGAATCTAACTTAGAACTTGAGATAGATTAGAGATTTGAAGTTCTAAGTCTTTGAAATAATCAGAGTTGGAAGAATAAATCTTTGGATTTTGAAAAGAATGATTTAAAGCTGAAATAAAAGAAAAAGGAATGAATTTTCAAAGTCAGGAATGGACATTGAATTCAAATTGTGAACCTAAAGAAGAGACGAACTTGAGAATTTCAGATTTAAAATTTTGAAAGCAAGATAGAATTTGGATTTGAAATCTAGAATTGGCAATGGAATCAGATTTGAAATCTGGGATCTAAGATGGAATTGAATTTTGGATCCTAGATGGAATTGAATTCTGGATCCTAAATGGAATTTGGATATGAAGTCTGAGATCCAAAGTGGAATTGGATTCTGGATCCTAAAATGGAATTGGATCTGAAGTCTGAGATCCAAAGTGGAATTGGGTTCTGGATCCTAAAATGGATTTAGATCTGAAGTCTGAGATCCAAAGTGGAAGTTGAATTCTGGATCCTAAAATGGAATTGGATCTGAAGTCTGAGATCCAAAGTGGAATTGGTTTTTAACTTTAGGCTTTGAAAGTCCAAATAGGACTTTAAAGATGGATCTGGGTTTTTGAAAACCCAATTTGAATTTAAAACTTATAAAAGGACTTGAATTTTGAGATTCAGAATAAATCTCAAAACTTGGATTTTGAAGGTAAGAAAATAAACTTAATTTTTAATTTGAAATCAGAAGATGAATCAGAGGTTTCACAGTTAAATTGAACTTTGAAAATGGAATTTTGAGATATTAAATTGAATTCAAATTTGAATTTAAATCTTGACAATGAATTTGGAATTTGATTTGAGAATTGAATTTTGGGTATACAAATGAATTTCAAAGTCAAATTGGACTTTGAATTTGAAGCTTGAATTTGGTCTTTAGAAAAATGAATCAAGAATTTCAAAGTTAAATTGGATTTGAGATGTTGATTCGTTTTTGAATTTTGAAAATGAATTTGGAATTTCAAAGTTGATTTGAACTTTGAAGTTTGATTTATATTGAAATTTTAGAAGTTTTGAAATGAATTTGACATTTCAAAGTCAAATTGGACTTTGAAATCAAATTTTGAATCTTGAAGATGAGATAGAATTGAATTTGAATCTATAAAATAGAATTGATTTGAGAAATGAAGAAAAGAATCACTTGGAATTTTGAAAAAGGAAATTTGAAAATATGATGCAATTCTATCCTAAATGATGAATGAATTTAAAGAATTTTGAAATTGGATTTTGAAAATCATATTTCATTCTTTAAATGAATTAAGAATGAGGTTGAAGATACAATACATCTCTCACTATGGTCATTGAATGTATTATATAATAACCACATTTAAATTCAAGTGAAGAATCAAACATATTTTGGTGCTTTTATAGAGTTTAGAATGAAATTAACTCTTAATATATCCTGACTATGGCCATTGATATATGTATTGAATTAATTTTAAACTAAACTCTGATAAAAGAAGAAAATATTTAGGAAAATATGATGAATCTTGAAAAAGATCTAGTGTGGATCCAATGTTATTTTATAAAAGATAAAAATCCTAAGTTTTGTTTACATCCTGACTATGGCCATTGATGTAAATCATCAACTTAGGACTAATTACCTCTTACGAAATGGTGCACGTGCCATTCGTGTTTCACCATTGTGAAATTTTGAAATAAAAAATAAAAAATAAATAAAGGCAAAAGGCATGAAAATAAGCAATTTGTGATATTTACAATGCTCATTCATTCTATCTAAAACAGGAAATATAAATTCTCATTAAGATCTAATTATTACAACACATAAAATTGAATTTACAATTCCAAGTAATGACCTTTTCCACATATTTTCTGCAAAACAACTGGTTAATATGAAAAATAAAAAAGAATTACACATATCACATGGATTTCAAAAGATGCCAATGGTAAAAGAAAATGCTCGTATGTCAAGACATACCTGATGAAGAGATGAAAAATAACATATATACCTATATGTACATACATGCCTATATATACGTATATGAATATATACATATATATACATATGTATATACATATATATGTATAGATTTATATATATATATATATATATATGTATATATATATATATATATATATATATATATATATATATCACATACATACATTCAATATAGGTGGATGAGAGTGATGGTGTTGTAAGCACAATGGTGATTGTGGGAGATACATAGTGGAGGTGCAGTAGGTATTTAGCAATAAAGGGCTGCCGTGGAACTGTTGATTGTGTATGTGAAGCCACAACAAGGGTAATAGTGAATGATGTGGGGTGACCTACTATTGGATATAGTGCAGTGAAGATGGGTATGGCTGTGTGGGTATGACTACATATGCTGCAGTAGGTAAGTGCAGGGAGTTATAAATAAATGGAGGGTGATATTTTAGCAGGTGACAGCAACCAGTGAACGAATGCTGATGGTTATGATGGATTGAGAGTAAAGCTGCACAAAAATTCTGTGTAGTAGGGAGGTTGCAAGTCATGCTGGCAAATGTAGCAACAATATATGGAAGTGTATGTACCAAGGCCTAACTACTGCATAAGTCCAGCAGTGAAACAGAAAGAGCTAGAGGTGTCTGGTGAATATGAATCCACCAAACACAATGTGATGATTACCAGCAAGGTTCTGAAAAAAAAGATGAAGCTGTTGTGGTGACAGGTGCTAAGGTGCGCATGGGTACTGCTATAGCTGATAGCAGGGATATAATGGGTATAAAATAGCAGATGGATGAGTGAAGGTCTTACTGCTGCTTGGAGGCGGCAACAGTGTCTGGTGGTGGCAATGTGTAATGAAGTAGTGTTGTGTTGGGCTAAAAGTAAGTGACAGGGTGCTGCTGGAGGTGATGGAGGCTCTGCACAGGGCAGTGGGCTGCTGGGCATAGGTTATAATTTAGTGGATGGCATGTGATTTAAGTGGCATGCTGGAATATGGTGATAGTCATGAATTGGGGAGTTGCTGAAATCTGGTGACAGCAAATGGTGGAACTGGGTTTTAACTGGTAGCTTATTATAGCAAACACTATTCACAGTGAATGTTTAAAAGGGTAAGACAATCTCTGGGAATGCAAAATAATCGATGAGACTTAGTCTTGCACCTCAAGCAATTCCCACATTATTTCTGATAACAAAAGGATGATCCCTATACATCAGTTTTTGTAAATACCAACTGATTCCTACGAAGAGTGACATTATTAACAACAAACAATTAATGACAGGGGCCTGAGTTGGACAAATGTTGTTGCCAACATACTCAGTGTATAAACATATTGAGTTGCAGGAAGATGATAATGGCATGATCACAGCTTATGACTATGGTTTTATGCTAGAGGGATAATGTCAGCCCCTGGGCTGCTAAGGGTGAAACACCATTCAAATACTCAGGAGATTTTTGCATCTCGTGGGATGTTGGAGATACTGGGTGACAGGGGAAAATGGTTGTAGAAACAATACCCTAGGTGTATACCCCTTTCTATATCGAAAGTTATCACAGGAAAGGTTGCGAATCGGCAACATTATCTTCTATCCACAAGTTGGACTCCCCCACGGATCTGTCACCAGCTTTATATCAGTTGAATATTCACAACAAACATAAACCTTTACTCACATGTTGAACTCTGATGTCATTGAGGTATGGCCTCACACATGGGCAAATTTCCTGTACAGTCAAGAGGGGTAAACAATTCAATTTCTGATTCCTTCATTGGCATGGAGTTTCCAATCCAAGATGATGGAGTAGCAGCATTAGAAGGATGGAAATCCGGTGACACGGGGATAAGTCAAAATACAGAGATAAGAAAATGAAAGAATGTGTAAAACAACGATCATAGAGCTATGTATAAAAAAAAATGACACCTGTTAGCATAAAGGATGGAAATCGGAAATGTGTTGCAGAAACATAATCATACAAGAGGTGAAGAAATGGAACCTGTTATTGAACGAATCTAGTTAAAACTAGAAACGAATGGCTGCGAAGGTTGTCTCAGTCTGACTTATACCTACAAGACTTCGGCCACTCCAATCTAACTCAGTATTACAGAAACGATTGCAACTTCAGTATCGCAGAAATGTATTTAACAGGAAATGAGATTCAAGTAATTAGAAATGAACGGTACAACGGGGAGATTCAATCTACGTTAACACCTCAAATCAGACAAATTTGGATTAGTTTAGAAACTAAAATTGCTGATTAGTAAATTCAATTTACGCAATCACGCAAGAATACAAGATAACACAGAACGATTACATAATTTTCCTTAAGGATTCCAATTCCAAAATACATGATCAAGATAAGATTTACACATTAAGAGATGAAATGTGAACAAAAATGAAAGGTTGATGCACTTGTTAACTAAAAAAAAAAAGTTCTAAAGAGCACAGATCTAAATATATATATATATATATATATATATATACATACATTACCTTCAAAATTTCTCAACACGTCATCTATCAAACTGGAAATATATTCATCATCATACAGATCTAGGGAAGATGGAGATGAACTGGTAGTTCTTCATCAAGAATATCACCTTGGATGACGCTATAAATGTCAGTAATTTATATTATCATGATTAAGTAGCTGGTACTGACGTGGGTAATTACTAGAAGCCATTTGATCAAAGAGTGGAGATAAATACACTCAAATTTGCAATGGAAACCAATGTTCTATCCCGGGTCTGAAAAGTAGAACCACCTGAAATTCCACTAGAGGGGGGGTGAATAGTGAAATATGATTATGATCGATAAAATAAAATAACTAAGCAATAAGGCACAACACATAAAACACAGAAGTTATACTGGTTCGGTCAATATCCAGACCTACATCCAGTCCCCAAGCAAACCACTTGAGAATTCCACTATAACATCCGAGTCACCGGATAAATAGTACAACACCCTCTTCCCAAGAGGTCTTCTTCTCTCAACAGAGAAGGGGCACACCCTCTTCCCAAGAGGTCTTCTTCTCTCAACAGAGAAGGGCAACACCCTCTTTCACAGAGGTCTACTTCTTTAAACAAAGAAGGAATACAGTGAATAAACAGATTTACAATACTTCCTATAGAACCTTCAGAATGATATGAATGCACGAATGAAGGATTCTAAGAATGTTCTGTTTGTCACTCAGAGGATACTCTTTGTCAAAGAGCTGGACTTGACTTTTTCTCTTTCTTTTTCAAGGCTCTCTTTTCAAATCACGAATAGAAAATTTTTCTCTTTGTAAGCTCACACGTCTATTTCATTCCTCTTGTCTGAATAGTTTATGTGAGTGTGTTTATATAGCTTATAAAAAGTAGTCGTTACATTTTGGAATTGTAACTTTTTGAAATGTGAAGTGTTAGATCATTTCAAAAATATCTTTTAGAGAAGTTCGAGAATGCCTTTTTCCATAAAGGTGAAATAGAGGGTACACTAGTCGTTGTAATATTTTCAGGTAATACATATTTTATGTAAAAAGTCTATTTCTTACAATAGTACATTTGAACGTTGGGTTGTAGTTTTGTCTTTATTCTAATTAATGATTTGAGGTACATTAGTACTTCTTTACTTTAAATGAGTGTAAGTACTATGAGTGCTTTGAGATATGTATTTGTACATAGTCATGACAAGTGTATTCTTTATGTAGTGTATTTCAAAGTCTCCAAAGAGAATGAGGACCAAAAAGAAGGTCGACATTCTTTGGGAAGGATATTTAGAAAGGATTTGTTACAGAAGGCATTTAATGCTTTGTAGAGAGAATGATGACTTCAAGTAAGTCGACATTCTATGGTTATGAAAAAAGGTAACTAGAGTCCTTTTAAAACCATATTTTATTTGTTTTTCTTATGTGTAGCCGATTTATGTTTTTGTCTTCTTCTTGTATTTAAGAAACATTTCATTAGAGAAGATAACTAAGGTCTTTTCAAAAACATATTTTATTTGTTTTTCTTATGTAGTCGATTTTATGTTTTTGTCTTCTTCTTATATTAAAAAACATTTCATTAAAGAAGATAACTAAAGTCTTTTTAAAAACATATTTTATTTGTTTTCTCCATGTAGTCGATGTTATGTTTTTGTCTTTTTCCTACATTCCTTTTTTCATATTGTCTTGTATATAGTGTAAGGTACAATGATTATATGACAAAAAGTCTTTTTCATAAAAGGTTGTAAGAAGGTACACTTATTATATGACAAAAAGTCTTTTTCATAAAAGGTTGTAAGAAGGTACACATTGGTTTTCAAAAAAGAAGCTTTTTGAAACTATCGTATACTTTTATGATATAGTATGTATGAATGAGTATGTAATATGCAAAATGCAAGTTCCTGAAGGTTCTGTTACATATGACTCTAAAGAAGAAAAAAATCTTCATCTTGAGGTAGCCGATTTCTTCATTTGAGCTTTAGGAAAGCATGGCTCATCAAGCTTTTTCTTCAATGAGTATGATTGCACCATAGTTGTACTTGAAGAGGAAGTCTCCATCCTTATTGGGTGAGATATCCTTGCATCAAATACTCGTTAGATTTAAGGCAAAACATATTCAGTCATAATATAACATTATTTCAAGAGAACATATTATCATATCATATAAAATCAAATAAGACAGTGTATCATATTATGTGACATCAAAACCGAGTTTCTCAACATTCTCCCCCTTTTTGATGATGACAAAATATGCTCCCCCTGTCAAAAAGACATTATGCGTAGAAATAATAATATGATAAAAAAGTGAAATAATGTTTAAAGAGAGAATATTTCTCCAATAATGAAGACAGGTTTTCTCCCCCTTTGTCATGGACAAAAAGGAGGGATCAGAGTAAAAAAAATTATTACAGACCAAATATAAAAGTAATTTAAAAGTTATTACAGACCAAATATATAAAAAAATGAGTCTATCTCAAAGGTGGAGAAGGTGAAGGTGGTCGGTTGGCGCGATTCCGCTTGCGAGTCTGCTGCAACAGGGCTTGATTACGAATGATTCGATCCTGAGTTTGCTCGATATCCATCATAGAAGAAAAGTAATTGAAGGAGGACATTGGATCGGCTTCATCAGAGCCGGGCATGTGCAGGGACCTTAGATTGAAGGTGGTACCATCGAGGACGTGAGAGGGACGGAGGATGACTTCGTTGTGAAGTGGTACTTGGAAGTATTTGAGAATGTGAGTTATAAAACACCCAAAAAGAAGAGGCTCAAATTTCTGATAACGAATAAAGAGGTCAAAAATAATGGATGACCAATTTATCGGAAGAGAAGAAAGGATTGCGTAGATAAGAAGAGAGATTTTTCGAGGAACTAATCCCTGGCGGGGACGCTTGGGATAGATGTTGTGGAGAAGAATCTGGGCAAGTAGTTGAGCATGAGGTTGGAGATTCCTCATGTGCCACGGAAGTTGGTAGCAGTTGGTGCAGAGAAGAATTTTTTGAAGTACCGATCGGTCGATTGGTACTATGGTGTTAAGGTCGGTACCGGTGGAAGGTAGGTTTAGAATTCGTCCTAGGTCGGAAGCATCGAAAATCATCAGCTGTCCTCGGACTTTGCTGGTGATTGAGGTTTGTTCATGATCAGAAGAGAAGTTGGTATAAAACAATCGGACTAGTTCGGGATAATAGGCAGCTGGAGATGAAGATCCTATGAGAGGTTTGAGTTCAGGGAGATAGGTGTCTAAGTCGAAGAACATGAAGTCGTCAAAGTTGATCAATTTTCCTTCATGAATGGGGCGAGAGCAGAGTGAGTTGTAGTTGTGAAACAAATCAGGATACCTTAGATCGGCGGAGGTGATTACATTGGTAGAGTGGGAAGCCATTATTGAATGTCTTGAAAATAAAGCACTAGGAGAGAAAGGAGCTTGAACCGAGAGAAAGTTTGTAGAAGGATAGAAAAGTTCGAATGGAATGGTTAGAGATGAACCAATTGATTAAATAGAAGAAAGAAAATAATTGTTGATATGAAATGAATGACATTGGAAGTGAGTAACTTTTAGATTTTAGTCAAATAAGGAAATCCGTGAGGAGTAAGTTAAGAGACTTGTGAATGACAAATCAAATCAATGTGTGAGGATAGTGTATTATATTAGATTGAGGAGGACATAGTTATTGAAATATATAGATTTTACTATGGATGAGTTTATCGACTAGTGAGGGAAACCATTAATAGAGTATGGGGTGTCATGTTTTTACAAAAGGATTGATCTTTTTTAAAAATAATGGCCTAACAAGACAAACAACTTGTTACTCTATGTGAAGGGATTCAAAATTCATAAATGGAGAGTTAGAGACATAAAAAAGATGATGTGGATATCTAGAGAGGAGAGAAAGAAGGTAAAGGACAACATTTACTTGATTTAGATATGACATAAAGTAGAGATAGAATAAATAAAGGTTTGCTTGGAGGTAAGACTTTAAAGGTTCTCGATTTTAGAGAGATATACAATAAGAGAGAGACAAGGTCACGGATCGAAAGAAAGGTCATAGGGTGATCATGTGATGTGTTCTTTGAAAGATATGACATTTTAAAGAAAAGAGTGCCAAAAAAATGTTTCATGATTACTATTTGTAATTTTTTAAGAGTATACGTGGATATGAGAAGGACATATTTTGACTTAGACTAGTGGTGAGAGAGATAATGAGACAAAAAAAAAGGAGAAAGAGTTAAAAATATATAAGAATTGAAATAAGAATAGACATGGAGGAGTCGGATTCAAAAATATATAATAAAAATGAATTCGATAGATGAAATGAGGAGACAAAGAAATATTTATGAATGAAGGGTAATAAATGTGAGTTGTCATAGAGAGAAGTGAGATGACATATATGGATTTTTGTGAAGGATAAAGAAGTAATAAAAAAAGTTGATGAAAGACATAAAGTTATGATTGATATGAATTATTATTTATATTCTTAAAGAAACTCGACAAGGTTAAGTTTTAAACAAGAGTTGACAAGAATGGAGGCTTAATTTGTATACGAATGAGATGATAATAGATAGTTTGTAGGGCTATGATATAACAGATGATATAGTAAAAAAAATAATTTACGTGAGAATATGGCAACTAGATCTTTTAAAGGAACTAAATAGTCATTCGATTTTAACTAATAAAGAGTATGAGTTCTCATAAGCTTAGAGAGGTGAAACAATTTACCGTAAGACAAGTTTTCATAAAGGACAAAAAATATTAAAGGAGTTGAGTGATGTGATCATTGTTTAATATAATTAGTTTTTATGGATATGAGAAAAGGAGATAGGACAAGGAGTTATAATGGATGTGTACTTGAAGGATGACAAGTTGAATGACATAAAGAATGTGTCTTATAAGAATACGTGAATATGGAAACTTAGTTTGACTAACTAAAATCGATAAGAAGGAAAGCAAATTAAAATAAGATTTAAACAAGACTTATAAGAAGTATTAAGTGTAATTAATTCATAAGTCACTTAGTTTGCATATTCCTAGTTCTCTTCTAATTTGTGTGAAGTCTTCATGTTTTAATGGTTTGGTGAATATGTCTGCTAACTGTTGATTAGTGGGTATGAATTCTAATTTAATTATGTTGTTTAAGACTTGTTCTCTTAAGAAGTGGTGTCTTATTTGAATGTGCTTAGTTCGTGAGTGTAAAATAGGATTCTTGGATAGGTTTATAGCACTCGTATTATCACAGAAAATAGTTGTATTTTCAAAATTTAAACCAAAATCTTTTAAAGTTTGTTTCATCCAGATGACTTGAGTACAAGCTAGGCTAGCAGCAATGTATTCGGCTTCAGTAGTTGATAATGATACACAGTTTTGTTTCTTACTGAACCATGATACTAGTGAGTGCCCTAGCATGTGACATGTTCCACTTGTGCTTTTTCTGTCAGATTTACTTCCAGCAAAGTCAACATCGCTGTATGAGATTAGATCAAATGTAGAGGATTTTGAATAGAATAATCCAAAATCAACTGTGTCTTTTAAATATCTCATTGTTCTTTTTACAGCTTTAAGATGTGATTCTTTTGGATTTGACTGAAATCTAGCACACAAGCAAACACTAAACATTATATCTGGACGGCTAGCAGTTAAATAAAGAAGTGATCCTATCATACCTCGGTATACTTTTGTATCAACAGACTTACCATCTTCATCTTTGTCCAACACAGTAGTAGTGCTCATAGGAGTAGATTTTGAAGCAGTTGAGTTCATGTTGAACCTCTTTAGAAGTTCACGAGCATACTTAGATTGGTTGATGAAAACTCCATCCTTGGTTTGCTTAATATGCAGTCCAAGAAAGTAGGTGAGCTCTCCCATCATACTCATTTCGAATTCCTTCTGCATGGACTTAGAAAAATCTTCACAGAGAGTGCTGTTAGAAGATCCAAAGATGATGTCGTCGACATAAATTTGAACAATTAGGGTATGATTATTCACTACTTTGACAAATAGTGTAGAATCTGCTTTGCCAACAGAAAAACCAGTTTTTAATAAAAAGGTTTTAAGTCTTTCGTACCAAGCACGAGGTGCTTGTTTTAAACCATATAAAGCACGTTTGAGTTTAAAAACATGATCTGGGTATTGTTCATTTTCAAATCCTGGAGGTTGTTTTACATAGACTTCTTCATTTATAAAACCATTTAAGAAAGCACTTTTAACATCCATTTGAAATAATTTGAAATACATATAGCTTGCATATGCTAAGAGCATTCTAATAGATTCAAGTCTAGCAACAGGAGCAAATGTTTCATCAAAGTCAATACCTTCCTCCTGGTTGTATCCTTAAGCTACTAGTCTGGCCTTGTTTCTTATAACATTACCTGTTTCGTCTAGCTTGTTTCTGAAGATCCATCTTGTCCCAATGATTGGATGATCCTTTGGTCTAGGTACAAGATCCCAAACGTCATTTCTTTGGAATTGATTCAGTTCTTCAGTCATGGCTAGCATCCAGAACTCATCAATGATGGCTTCATCAATCTTCTTTGGTTCAAGTTGAGAAATGAATGCCATGTTTGCAATCCGTTCTAGCTGAGCTCTAGTTTGAACCCCCTTTGTTAGTTCTCCCAAAATCTGCTTTTGAGGATGATCTTTGATATCGACAAAGGTTCTTTGGTGATCATCTTCATTAGACTTAGCTGTGTTATCTAAAAATAAATATGTACTTTCAACATCATCATCATTAGTTTGTATATGAACAGATTGATCAATAGATTCACAAAAACTAACATGCATAGATTCTTCAATAGTATTATGACTCTTATTGAAAACTCTGTATGCTTTACTATGACTTGAATATCCTAAGAATATGCCTTCAACAGATTTAGCATCAAACTTATCCAGGCTATCTTTTGTGTTTAGGATAAAGCATTTACATCCAAAGACTTTGAAATAGTCTATTCTTGGAGTTCTGTCATAGAATAGTTCATAGGGAGTTTTATTTAATAAGGGTCTAATGAGAACTCTATTTGTTATGTAGCATGCAGTATTAACAGCTTCTGCCCAAAAAGATTTTGTAAGATTATTGTGTTGGAGCATAGTCCTGGCAGATTCCTGAAGGGTTCTATTCTTTCTTTCTACTACACCATTTTGAGGTGCAGCTCTAGGAAAGGCAAAGTTATAAGAAATACCATGCAAGTTACAAAAATTTTCAAAGAGTTCATTTTCAAATTCTCCTCCATGGTCACTACAGATTTTAACAATAGAACACGATTTTTCGTTTTGTAATTTTTTACATAAGATTTCAAACTGACAAAACGTGTCACTTTTGTTTTTCAAAAATATTACCCAAGTAAATCTTGAGTAATCATCTACAATGACAAAAGCATATCTATTTTGATTAAGGCTAGCTACCCTAGAAGGACCAAAGAGGTCCAGGTGGAGAAGCTCTAAAGGTCTTTTACTTGAAATGACATTTTTTGATTTGAAAGAAGATTTTGACAATTTTCCTAATTGACATGCATCACAAAAATAATCCTTTTTAAAAGATATGTTGGGTAATCCACGTACTAACTTATCTTTAGCTAGTTTAGACATGTATTTAGAATTGACATGGCCCATTCTCATGTGCCATAGATGTTGAGTGTCATTATTAGCTATGAGGCAATGTTCTGTGATGTTTTCTAGGTATAGTTCATATATATTATTCTTTCTTATACCTTTTAAGATGATGTTTTCATTTGTGTCAGCTATGAGGCATGCATCATGATTAAAGTTAACATTATAACCTGTGTCACACATTTGACTGATACTTAGTAGGTTATGTTTTAAGCCTTTAACAAGGAGAACATCTTTGATAAGAGGTTTGTCTATGTTACCAATATTTCTAATACCAATTATCAAACCTTTGTTGTTATCTCCAAAGGTGACGGTTCCTCCTTCTTTATGATGAAGAACAACAAAAAGGTCTGGATGTCCTGTCATGTGCTTTGAACATCCACTATCTAATATCCATCTGCTCTTCTTCTTTGGAGCCTGCAAAACATTAAGTAAATCTCCTTTTTGGTACCCAATCGGGTCCTTTTTTGTTAGACTTTGGAACCCATATCCATTTGGATTTGGGTTTGTCCATCTCTTTAGAGGAGTTAAAAAGATTAACATTGTAATACTTCTTATTTAGTTCAGATGAACTTTTCACAAATGTGGTCTTTTGATTTATACAAGAAGGTTTTTTGAAATGAGAGTAGCCAATACCATTCTTGTAAAAAGAGACCTTCTGAGAGGATAAGAGTTTATCCAAGTTCTCTTTACCTTTAGTAAACTTGAAAACCGTTTTCATGAGGTTCTCAGTTTTACTTTTTAGCTCTGAAATCTCTACTTGCATATTTTTAGTTTTGGAGCTAGTAGAAGAAATTTCAGACATAAGCAAAAGATTTTTCTTTTTCAACTCAGAATTTTCACTGCTGAGTTTTTTATTCTCTTGAGAAAGCTTTAAATTTTCAGATTTTAAAACTTTATTTTTGAAACTCAATTTTCTAGATTCTTCAAATAGATCTTGAAAAGCATCTAGAAGTTCTTCAAAGGAAAAATCAAAGATTTCACTTACCGAACTTTCGTTTGCCATGAAGCACATATTTGCAGTTTCGACTTCATCATCACTTGACTCTTCACTAGTGGATGGTTCTGAATCATCCCATTGAGCATGCAGAGCCTTTTTCTTGAAGAACCTCTTCTTTGGTTCCTCAGTTTTGGACTTTCTTTTAAGAAGTGGACAGTCACGTTTTAAGTGGCCTGGTTTATTACACTGAAAGCACATGGGATCTTCTTTAAGATCTTTTCTTTCCTTGTGCCTGTTTGGAAGCCGGTTCCTTCTCATGAAGCGCTGGAATTTTCTGGTAAGTAGCGCAATTTCTGATTCTTTATCTGAGTCTTCATTCTCAGATAGGGCTGGAAAAGCTAGAGTTTTCTTTACTGGTTGCTCTTCTTCCCTTCTTTCTTTCATGTGGACTTCATAGGCCATAAGATTGCCTATTAAGTCGTCCAATGTAAGTTTAGATAAATCTTGAGCTTCTTCAATAGCACTAGTCTTTTTCTCCCAATCAGTTGTGAGAGATCTCAAGATTTTCTTCACCTTTTCAGTCTGAGAGTATGTTACACCCAGAGATTTTAGATCATTGGTGATGTTGGTGAATCTGGTAAACATCTCTGTGATGGGTTCATCTTTGTTCATCTTGAACAACTCATATTTTCTAACAAGAGATGATATTTTGGCTTCTTTTACTTTGTTGGTTCCTTCATGAATAACCTCCAAGGAATGCCAAATGTCATATGCAGATTCACATATAGATATTCTGTTGAATTCATTCTGATCAATGGCACAATATAAGGCATTCATAGCCTTTGCATTTAGGTTTGCCATTTTCTTTTCTTCATCAGACCATAAGTTATAGTCTGCGGATGGAGATGTGTATGGGTGCTCAACAATTTTCCATACAGCAAAGTCTATGGATTTGAGAAAGATAGCCATTCTGCACTTCCAATATCCATAGTTGGAGCCATTGAAGAAAGGAGGACGAGATGCGTGTTGACCTTCAATATCACGAGCATAAGAGGCAGATGCCATTTGTGCTGGAAGACTTGTTACGTCGAAACCAGCAAACCTTCTCTGATACCAAATGAAATTCCACTAGAGGGGGGGTGAATAGTGAAATATGATTATGATCGATAAAATAAAATAACTAAGCAATAAGGCACAACACATAAAACACAGAAGTTATACTGGTTCGGTCAATATCTAGACCTACATCCAGTCCCCAAGCAAACCACTTGAGAATTTCACTATAACATTCGAGTCACCGGATAAATAGTACAACACCCTCTTCCCAAGAGGTCTTCTTTTCTCAACAGAGAAGGGGCACACCCTCTTCCCAAGAGGTCTTCTTCTCTCAACAGAGAAGGGCAACACCCTCTTTCACAGAGGTCTACTTCTTTAAACAAAGAAGGAATACAGTGAATAAACAGATTTACAATACTTCCTATAGAACCTTCAGAATGATATGAATGCACGAATGAAGGATTCTAAGAATGTTCTGTTTGTCACTCAGAGGATACTCTTTGTCAAAGAGCTGGACTTGACTTTTTCTCTTTTCTTTCTTTTTCGTTTTCTCTTTCTTTTTCAAGGCTCTCTTTTCAAATCACGAATAGAAAATTTTTCTCTTTGTAAGCTCACACGTCTATTTCATTCTTCTTGTCTGAATAGTTTATGTGAGTGTGTTTATATAGCTTATAAAAAGTAGTCGTTACATTTTGGAATTGTAACTTTTTGAAATGTGAAGTGTTAGGTCATTTCAAAAATATCTTTTAGAGAAGTTCGAGAATGCCTTTTTTCATAAAGGTGAAATAGAGGGTACACTAGTCGTTGTAATATTTTCAGGTAATACATATTTTATGTAAAAAGTCTATTTCTTACAATAGTACATTTGAACGTTGGGTTGTAGTTTTGTCTTTATTCTAATTAATGATTTGAGGTACATTAGTACTTCTTTACTTTAAATGAGTGTAAGTACTATGAGTGCTTTGAGATATGTATTTGTACATAGTCATGACAAGTGTATTCTTTATGTAGTGTATTTCAAAGTCTCCAGAGAGAATGAGGACCAAAAAGAAGGTCGACATTCTTTGGGAAGGATATTTAGAAAGGATTTGTTACAGAAGGCATTTAATGCTTTGTAGAGAGAATGATGACTTCAAGTAAGTCGACATTCTATGGTTATGAAAAAAGGTAACTAGAGTCCTTTCAAAACCATATTTTATTTGTTTTTCTTATGTGTAGCCGATTTATGTTTTTGTCTTCTTCTTGTATTTAAGAAACATTTCATTAGAGAAGATAACTAAGGTCTTTTCAAAAACATATTTTATTTGTTTTTCTTATGTAGTCGATTTTATGTTTTTGTCTTCTTCTTATATTAAAAAACATTTCATTAAAGAAGATAACTAAAGTCTTTTTAAAAACATATTTTATTTGTTTTCTCCATGTAGTCGATGTTATGTTTTTGTCTTTTTCCTACATTCCTTTTTTCATGTTGTCTTGTATATAGTGTAAGGTACAATAATTATATGACAAAAAGTCTTTTTCATAAAAGGTTGTAAGAAGGTACACTTATTATATGACAAAAAGTCTTTTTCATAAAAGGTTGTAAGAAGGTACACTTATTGGTTTTCAAAAAAGAAGCTTTTTGAAACTATCGTATACTTTTATGATATAGTATGTATGAATGAGTATGTAATATGCAAAATGCAAGTTCCTGAAGGTTCTGTTACATATGACTCTAAAGAAGAAAAAAATCTTCATCTTGAGGTAGCCGATTTCTTCATTTGAGCTTTAGGAAAGCATGGTTCATCAAGCTTTTTCTTCAAGGAGTATGATTGCACCATAGTTGTACTTGAACAGGAAGTCTCCATCCTTATTGGGTGAGATATCCTTGCATCAAATACTCGTTAGATTTAAGGCAAAACATATTCAGTCATAATATAACATTATTTCAAGAGAACATATTATCATATCATATAAAATCAAATAAGACAGTGTATCATATTATGTGACATCAAAACCGAGTTTCTCAACACCACCTAGTTTCTACAAACAACTTTAAATCCTGGCCAGCATTGAGTGCCCTTATGAATCGACATCACTCCCCACTCGTCACACACAATATTTGTTGTGGGTTCGGTCCATCATCTTTACACCACCGACATCTTCCATGCTATCGTTAGTTTCATCAGCATAGAGCTTTGTTACCGCTGCTAGAAGACCCGCAGAACATGATACAACATTATGAGCATTTTCTAAAGTCAAGTGGACTGTGTATCTTCAACAAATTACTAGGATCTCGTGGACAGAGACATGGACTGTATGCAAGTACTTAAAACAACATTCATGCACACGCAATTTATTGGAACTGGCCGAAGAAGGGCTGAGGTTTTCTAAAGTAGATTTTGCATACCCAATTGATAAATCAGCACAACTAGCAGCATGATTATCAAATCTGTAACCAGTGGCTGTAATTGCCGAAACAGAGATCTTATATTCTATGACATAATGTTGAAAGATGAATAGATGAATTCAAGAGGACAATTCCAGGTTTACACAAAGGAAGATTATGATATTGCATGCTGATCATGCATATATTTTAGGGATATTTCATATAAAAATATGCATGATTTCATGAGAAAATGATTTAAAAAACCAATTTTATGTTAGTTTCAAGTAAATGTGCTAAAATGATTTAAAAATAGAAAATGCATGAAAAATAGTTTTATTTTACATTTTAATGCCTAATTTAGTTTTTGTCATAGTTGTAGTTATTTAGTTTTTGAAAATCATAAAAAAAAAATAGATTTAAAATAGACTTAGTTTTATAATTTCTAGAACATAGACATTTTGAGTTGTTTTGCAAATACTTTTTGAAGAAAGGTTTTGAAATGGAATTCTTTTAAATAAGATGGACTTATGGAAAAACTTTCAAAATTATAAATGCCATACGTAGGGGGAAGAGAGGCTTGTCTTCTCTCTTATGCCTTTGCCCTCTCCTTCACCTTGTTTCTTTCCTCCTTCTTCTCCTTCTCCCTTGATCTCTCTTCTTCTTCAATCCGGAGGCATCCAGCTACGGTAATGGCATATAGGAGGATTCCACCTCTCTTCTAATCCCTCCGGTGAGTTCTTCTTCTTATCTTCTTCTTCTTATCTTCTTCTTCTTCTTCTTCTTTTTTTGTTTTGATCATTTGATTTGTTGAAGTTAGTAGATAGTATGTGTGATTCCAGCCTTATGTTCCATTTTTAATTCATCGTAGGTAGTATTAGCATTAGCATTAGCATATGAACTTTCAAAAATTTTTAGTTGTTTGTTTGTTTTCAATTTTTTTTTCTACAGCATCACAGGTGATTACAGTGAAATATCAGAAATCCGGCTTACTTTGATATGAGATTTGATATTCTTTTGCCTTTATCAGTATGACTTAGGCATCTAAATCGAAAGTAATTAGATTCAAGTCATCATATCTGTGTTTGTGCATTCATCATATTTCAACAAATTTGTTTTTTTTGATTGATAGAACATCTGGATTGAGCATTGTGTTTTCCGGCAATCACTATTTTCAAAGATCTCGGTGAATAGTTTTTTTTTTCCTATTATTCCGATCAATCAATTTCAGGTGATCAATTATTTGATGCTGAATGATCAGAAATTCCTCTAAACATGCTAGATCTGTGATAGACCTGACAGAATTCAATTGCATTTTCCGATCGGATTTCCCTGCATCTACCGGAGTTCATTTACATTCACCCAAATCCGTTGCATTCACCGGATTTCCATTTGATCGAATAGAATCCTCTTCTATTGCCGTGAATATCAAACAGAATCACTCCAACAATGGCTAGAATCAAGATCTTCCTCTATTAGCTGCCAGGATAAAAATTTTTGGAGTGCTTCTACATCGGCTGGAAGTTTTCCTTCCACCGGAGTTCAGTCATTGCTGTGTGATCTGCCAGATAGCTTAGTTTGCCGGCACTGCAGCAATCTCCGATCAGTTTCCAGTTCTCCGGCAACTTCTCTTACTGAGCCATTGTGAGAGCCGATCATATTGGTGTGAATCAAATGTGAAAGTTATTTTCACAATGTGTTGAAACGAAATTGGGTTTTCACAGTCGGTTGAATTTAAAAACTGATTTTCACAGTCGGTTGAATTTAAAAATTGATTTTCACGGTTGTGTTGATTTTAAAACTGGATTTTCACTGAAATTTATCCTGTTTTTACTGTTGGTTCTCAATGGAACTTTTATTGTTAGCTAATTGATAAAATTAGTTAGCTATTAGTTAATTGATTAGTTAGGTATTAGTTAATTGAATAGTTAGCTGTTAGTTTATTAAATCACTAGTGATTAGTATAAAATTTTTGTTTGAAGTAGCTAAGTAATATGTAATTGTTAGATTAGTTACTTTTGTTAAGTAAGTATTAAGTATTAGTAAAATGTTAGTAATTGTTTTGGAATTAGTTAGTTGTTATTAGATTTACTTAGAATTAGTTTTCAATTGTAATTAGTCATCTAGATTTCATTAATGATTTCTTTCGTATTCTTAGCATCTAGTTAGTATATTTTGTTTAGTATAGTTTTATTCTTTTATTTTGTACTGCTCGTGTTCATTTGAATTGTGCAGGATAGCACAGGACTGGAACGAAAGTGATTACGTGACACGAAGTACGAAAAATAAAGCTTTTTTTTACTTTTTAGTTTAAAATTAGGAATTTGATTGGGTTTGTAAATATTGCACTTTACGCCCTCTGCGAAGGGTATTCATTTGTTGTAATAGTTAGTTGTTTTTACCTTTTATGAACATTTTACATTTCAATAATTCGACAATAAAGAATAGTTTAGATTTGTGTACTTGAATACAAAATATTCCCGTTCCCTGAGTTCGACCCGGTCTCATCCACTAGTGAGAACCGGTTTTTATTATTTGATGTCTGGTTTTCACATGTTTTTCATTTAAAAATCTTTTCAAAATTACAACGATTATAAAGAAGACATCAAATTTTTTGGCGCCGTTGCCGGGGAACGACGTAATATTAGTATTCACTTTATTGCCTAGTGTTTGTGTTGCATTTAGGTTTAGAACCACGTATGTGCATATCTTAGAGACGAGCTTACTTTTCTGCACAACCCACCTACTAGGACCCCCTTAGAGGTGATTGTGTACGATTGGTACCGTACACATAGATTTTATATTTCTTATGCATAATCTCTATTATGTGGAACTGCGTGGTGTTTGTTTAGTTTTTGTTGTTTTTAGTTTACTCGCTTTGTGGTTTGCGTGGTTTGGCCGCTTAGTGTGTTAGTTAGGTAGAAAACCCAAAAATTAGGACGAGTGTTACACCGGTCTACTTCAAGGTGTATGCACAGGCAACGATCACTCGACCCGAGCTAATTGAGTCCCGAGTTTCTTGTTAGGAAAACTCATCATCTTATCACTATGGCCGAGAATCGGTCGTTGTTCCGTACCCTTAAGGAGTACTTCATGCCCACCATATACACTCCCACCTCCTGCATCACGAGACCTGATGTAGGAGCCAATCAATTTGAAATAAAGGCTAGTATCATTCAAATGTTACCATCATTTCATGTCCTAAGCAACGAAGACCCATATAGTCATATTGATGATTTTCTGGAGATCTGCTCGACAGTGCGGATCAACAACTTTGGAGATGATGCATTGAGGTTGACATTGTTTCTGTTCTCTCTCAAAGATAAAGCTAAACATTGGCTAAAGGCTCTCGATACGGTTCAGATTACCTCTTGGGAAGGAATGCAGCGCGAATTTCTTAAAAAGTACTTCCCAATTGGTAAGACGAATCAGTTTCGTAAAGCCATAATCAGTTTCTCGCAGATTGAGGGAGAACAATTCTACGAGACTTGGGAGAGGATGAAAGATCTTCTCCGCAAGTGTCCCCACCACCAGGTGCCTCGTTGGCAACTGGTGCAGTATTTTTACGATGGCCTGACCGAGAAGGACAGACAAATAGTGGATTCATCATGTGGGGGCACTTTTATGCTAAAAAGTGAGGATGAAGCGTGGTCGCTTTTTGAGACATTGAGCGAAAATTCGATGCACCATGCGACAACTTCACGGTTCGATAGGGCTGCACCTGCACAGGATAGTACTAAGAAGGCAGGTATTTTTGAAATAGGGATAAACCTTGAGTTAAGCAACAAGGTAGACCAACTGTCCCAGAAATTAGATCAGTTTTTGTTGGGTCCCTCTCCTGCCATGCAGGTGTGCGCGTTGTGTGCGAGTCCTGCACACCATATTTTACAGTGCCCAGTTGCGCCACAATATCCTGAGTTTGTCCAAGAGCAAGCTCAGATGGCTCAAAACTTCGCTAGGCCCGCACCCAATCCATTTTCCAACACTTATAATCCGGGCTGGCGAAACCATCCCAATTTTTCATGGCGCAACTCACAGATCCAACCCCCTAACCCTTCCCAAAGTCAACCCAGTTAAGGCGGTTATGCGCCTGGATTTCAGAGATTCAGTTATCCCCCAGGCCAACCTGTTTATACTCATCCCCAGTCTCATGAGCCTTCGCATAGTCAGTCCTTCGAGGACAAGATGCTACAAGCATTTTCTGATATTAAAGCGAATTTGAGCTCGCATAATCAGTCTATTGCAAAATTAGAGACTCAAATGGGGCGGCTCGCCGAGGCGCTTAGCAGGCAAAGTGAGGGGACACTGCCTAGCCAGCCTATTGTCAACCCTAAGGGAAAGGAACCCATGCGTAGCTTGTATATGACTGATGCACATAAAGAGAAAGCTCAAGTCGTAACCCTTAGGAGTGGGAAGCAGTACCAAGCGAGGGAGGCTGCAGAAGAAAGAGAGAACATAAGTGAGAAGCAGTCTGTCCCTAAGGTTTTACCTCAGGAAAGCGAGAAGGTTCTTCCATCGAAGCCTTCACCATCCTACATTCCTAAAGCCCCCTTTCCTGAGGCGTTAGAACGGCCGAGAGAATTAAGTAAGGCTGGAGTGAACATGCAAGAGATGCTTGAGATATTCAAGCACGTTCAGATAAACCTCCCCTTACTAGATGCCATCCAACAGGTCCCTGCATATGCAAAGTTCCTCAAAAAACTTTGTACGCAGAAAAGGAAGTCGATGTCCCATGTGCAAAAAAAGATTTATTTAACTGGGCAGGTGAGCGCAGTATTGCAACATCAAACCCCACCTAAGCTCAAGGACCCAGGGACTCCGATCATCTCATGTGTCATAGGAAACATCACTGTTGAGCGTGCATTGCTCGACCTTGGGACAAGTGTTAACATCTTGCCGGGTTTCTTTTATGACCAATTTGGATTGAAAGAGATGAAACCTACACCTATGACTCTTCAGCTTGCAGATAGATCTATCAAGGTCCCAAGAGGGATACTTGAAGATGTTTTAGTCAAGGTGGAAGATTGTTATTTCCCTGTTGACTTCGTGATATTAGATATGGAGGGAGTTGATAGCCCACAGCAGACTCCTATTATTCTCGGTCGCCCCTTCCTAGCTACCGCCAATGCGTGCATCAATTGCCGCACTGTTGCGATGGATGTGTCATTCGGAAATAGGAAGATGCGGCTAAACATTTTTCGTGCTGCTGTGGGGCCTGCTGTTGAGGAGGCTTCTTTCGAGGTCGATGTCATTCAAGACCTCGTAGAAGCATAATATGCTTGGTTATTGAGTGATCCACCTCTTGAGGAGGATAATGAATCACTAAGAGACGATCACCTAGAATTACTTGAGAATCAGATAGGTGATTTAAATTGGATCGGACACTTCGAACCAATTAGAGGTAGACAGGATGAGAACACACTGCGCAGTGTCACAGATGACACTATTTTTCATAGAGAGCTCGATTGAGCCTGATTTCATGTCCATTGATCTCGTGAACGATGAAGGATTTTTCCAGGGATCCGTCTGGCTGGGGACGTGAAACTTAGCGCTTTATGGGAGGCAACCCATATCTTGTATATTATTAGATTTGCTTAGAATTTATAGATTTTATTTTTACTTTTTCATGAGTTTTTCATGTTCTTTTTGTTTCATTTTATGAGTTTTATGTTTTGTCATGTATACATTGCATTCATTATCTTCATAGAACGTGCATTTTTTCATGTCAGGTCATTCTACTCTTTTCCCTCATTTATTTCCTCTCATGTGCATTCACGTAGTTTCATATAAGCATGGGGGAGTGCCACTGGGACAGTGTCATTCAAGCATGGGGGAGGGTGTAGTTTGCACACCTGGATATTTCTGTTACGTTCTTGCACATGTTTACACATCTCTCATGAAAAGTAGATTTTTAAAGAAAGAGTTTGAACTTATATGAATGTTATTTCAAATCTGATGTTTTTAGAGGATTTCTAAGCCCCACGAAAATTTTTTCTTACATAGATCTAAAAATTATGGTTGTTTATGTGGATTTCGAAGAAATGATGATAGATACATGTTAGAATTTATTTTGAATCACAAATATGAATATGCACAGTTCTATTTTTGAAAAACTAATGAATATGCACAGTTCTATTTTTGAAAAACTAAGCAAATGAACAAAAGCGTAAAAATGAGCTCAAAAAGAGAGAGAAAAAAAAAGCATGCGTTAGGTTGTTTGGATAATTCCACAATCCTTAGTAGATGGAACTTAGATGTGAGTTGAAACTTTTAATTCCATTTTCGAAAAGGAGAGTGGAAAACTTTGTGATCTTAAGTAACTGAGAACAGATACAGGTTGAAATGTTTGACTCTCATGTTATAAAGGTGAATGAAGGAAGTCACTTTTATGTCTTAGTTGATATCTTTTGGTATGTATTGAAAAAGTATAGAAGATATTGACATTGCACAAGGCATAAAAGCAGACCACACGCAAGCTATAAGAGACGAATGAATGCGCAAAAAGAAAAAGCGTGAAAAAAAATAAAAAAAGAGAGAAAAGAGCTTAAAAAGAAAGAAAAGTTCAGTGCTTAGAAGTGTGATTGAGAAAACCTGTGCAGAAAACATATGAGTGAGGATAAGTAAATGATAACTTGTTTTTATTGGATTTTCTAAGAATAAAACATAAATAATTGTGATATTTAGAAAAGTGAAAGAAATTCTTTTTCTGTGGTGGTATATAAAAGACTCTAATTATGTCTTGATTTTTTTTTGTAACATGAAATATTTGTGAAAACAAAGTCTTTAATTACCTACTACTTGTGAGGATGTGTAATATTATGCATACATGACAGAGATGTTTGTGGGTAGCATCACTGCAAACCCTCACGAGACCTTACTCGTCCACTGGGGTAACCCAGGGGTTGAAAGGGCTTGTTGCATGAGCTAAATGCAACCGTGATTCCTACGAAAGTGAGTTAGGTGATAGTTTGATTTCTTGCATTTTTTTAGTTTGCTCGAGGACTAGCAAAACATAAGCATGGGGGTATTTGATCATGCATATATTTTAGGGATATTTCATATAAAAATATGCATGATTTCATGAGAAAATGATTTAAAAACCCAATTTTATGTTAGTTTCGAGTAAATGTGCTAAAATGATTTAAAAATAGAAAATGCATGAAAAATAGTTTTATTTTACATTTTAATGCCTAATTTAGTTTTTGCCATAGTTGTAGTTGTTTAGTTTTTGAAAATCATAAAAAAAAATTAGATTTAAAATAGACTTAGTTTTATAATTTCTAGAACATAGACATTTTGAGTTGTTTTGCAAATACTTTTTGAAGAAAGGTTTTGAAATGGAATTCTTTGAAATAAGATGGACTTATGGAAAAACTTTCAAAATTATAAATGCCATACGTAGGGGGAAGAGAGGCTTGTCTTCTCTCTTATGCCTTTGCCCTCTTTCCTAACCCTTCCCCTTCACCTTGTTTCTTTCCTCCTTCTCCTTCTCCCTTGATCTCTCTTCTTCTTCAATCCAGTGGAGGCATCCAACTACGGTAATGGCATATAGGAGGATTCCACCTCTCTTCTAATCCCTCCGGTGAGTTCTTCTTCTTATCTTCTTCTTCTTCTTATCTTCTTCTTCTTCTTTTTCTGTTTTGATCATTTGATTTGTTGAAGTTAGTAGATAGTATGTGTGATTCCAGCCTTATGTTCCATTTTTAATTCATCGTAGGTAGTATTAGCATTAGCATATGAACTTTCAAAAATTTTTAGTTGTTTGTTTGTTTTCAAATTTTTTTTCTACAGCATCACAGGTGATTACAGTGAAATATCAGAAATCCGGCTTACTTTGATATGAGATTTGATATTCTTTTGCCTTTATCAGTATGACTTAGGCATCTGAATCGGAAGTAATTAGATTCAAATCATCATATCTGTGTTTGTGCATTCATCAGATTTCAACAAATTTGTTTTTTTTGATTGATCGAACATCTCGATTGAGCATTGTGTTTTCCGGCAATCACTATTTTCAAAGATCTCGGTGAATAGTTTTTTTTTTCCTATTATTTTGATCAATCAATTTCAGGTGATCAATTATTTGATGCTGAATGATCAGAAATTCCTCTAAACATGCTGGATCTGTGATAGACCTGACAGAATTCAATTGCATTTTCCGATCGGATTTCCCTGCATCTACCGGAGTTCATTTACATTCACCCAAATCCGTTGCATTCACCGGATTTCCATTTGATCGAATAGAATCCTCTTCTGTTGCCGTGAATATCAAACAGAATCACTCCAACAATGGCTAGAATCTAGATCTTCCTCTATTAGCTGCCAAGATAAATTTTTTCGGAGTGCTTCTACATCGGCTGGAAGTTTTCCTTCCACCGGAGTTCAGTCATTGCTCTGTGATCTACCAGATAGCTTAGTTTGCTGGCACTGCAGCAATCTCCGATCAGTTTCCAGTTCTCCAGCAACTTCTCTTACTGAGCCATTGTGAGAGCCGATCATATTGGTGTGAATCAAATGTGAAAAGTTATTTTCACAATGTGTTGAAACGAAATTGGGTTTTCACAGTCGGTTGAATTTAAAAACTGATTTTCACAGTCGGTTGAATTTAAAAACTGATTTTCACGGTTGTGTTGATTTTAAAACTGGATTTTCACTGAAATTTATCCTGTTTTTACTGTTGGTTCTCAATGGAACTTTTATTGTTAGCTAATTGATAAAATTAGTTAGCTATTAGTTAATTGATTAGTTAGCTATTAGTTAATTGAATAGTTAGCTGTTAGTTTATTAAATCACTAGTGATTAGTATAAAATTTTTGTTTGAAGAATCTAAGTAATGTGTAATTGTTAGATTAGTTACTTTTGTTAAGTAAGTATTAAGTATTAGTAAAATGTTAGTAATTGTTTTGGAATTAGTTAGTTGTTATTAGATTTACTTAGAATTAGTTTTCAATTGTAATTAGTCATCTAGATTTCATTAATGATTTCTTTCGTATTCTTAGCATCTAGTTAGTATATTTTGTTTAGTATAGTTTTATTCTTTTATTTTGTACTGCTCGTGTTCATTTGAATTGTGCAGGATAGCACTGGACTGGAGCGGAAGTGATTATGTGACACGAAGTACGAAGAATAAAGCTTCTTTTTACTTTTTAGTTTAGAATTAGGAATTTGATTGGGTTTGTAAATATTGCACTTTACGCCCTCTGCGATGGGTATTCATTATTTGTAATAGTTAGTTGTTTTTACCTTTTCTGAACATTTTACATTTCAATAATTCGGTAATAAAGAATAGTTTAGATATGTGTACTTGAATACGAAATATTCCCGTTCCCTGAGTTCGACCCGGTCTCATCCACTAGTGAGAACCGGTTTTTATTATTTGATGTCTGGTTTTCACATGTTTTTCATTTAAAAATCTTTTCAAAATTACAACGATTATAAAGAAGACATCACATGCCATGAAACTGCTGGAATGGAAAGGGAAACTGAACAGAAATCAATTGATTTCGACTAAAATGGTTGTAGAAAAGCAAATATAAATGCTAAATAAAATGATGAACATCGTGTAATGTGCAAATAAGAATCTACATGGGCCTATGGGGAAAAACATAGAATTAAAATACAGATAATCTAGATTAATAGAAATACAAGGAAAACAGTAGGAAAATCAAGATGCAAACGAAGAAATGAAAATCAGTAATGCAAATTGATTATCACAATAGAACCCAAAATTGGCTGCAAAAGAGTTACGGAAAAACTGAAATAAAACACGATAAGATTAAAATGCAGCATAGACTGAACAACAAAAGAAGAGAAAAAAAACTGTTGGAGTCTATGGATTCCATCGATATTGCCATATGTAGGTCGATTTTGCTATACGCAGGTCGGCAGTACAAAAGAGGCTTACTTTATAAGACGAAGAACTATTCAAAGGTTCGTAAAGACAACAAAATAAGCGAGAAAGAAGATAAAAGAAGAGCGGAGAGATTTACTCACCCCTGATTTAGAAGATATCGAACTTCAAAGGGAGCGATTCCTCTATTCGTTGTTGCCGGATGTGAACACCCCAAAATTTTCAAAATATTGTAAATATTCCCTTTTTGCCCCTGACCTCATTTTCCTGAGAAAATCAAAGCAATTTCAAAGCTAAAATTCAATCGTTCTTCAGATTTTCTGAATTGAATTCCATATTGATATATTCAAAGTCAATTCCGGACCCGAACCCAGTGTTTAAAGTCCAAATCTGAGACTCGTTGTCCAAATTTTCAAATTAAAATTTCAAAATACCAAAAATAATTCTGAAAGGCTCAAACAGACCATCTAGTTGTGTCCACAATTCTGTAATTCTCGATTTGAGGTTTTGAACCTCGAATATTTTCTCAAATTCCGGATATAAACCCAGTTTCTGAAGAAATTTCCCCAAAATAGCCTTGAATTCTCAGAAAAACTCTCTTTTGTAAATATTTCTCAAAAATACAAAAAAAATAGTTTTAAATCTTTGTTTTCCCATAAATTTTAAGGTTTTATTCCAAAAATATCAAAAAAAATATAGAAAATAAAGAAAAGAACAAAAAAATAGAAAAGAAAGGAAAACAGTTTTGAGAACCTCCCTTTTGAAAATACCCCTTTTTCTAAAAACCTCTTTTGAAAAAAAAAACACTTTACAAAAGGTTTTCTCTAAAGAGGATCCTCTTTTTGGAAATATCATAAAAATATACCAGACTCCCTTCCGTGCATCCCCTCTAGAAACCTCCATCGAACTGCATCGCAGGAGGGCTCCCCACCATCGTCCATCTTCAACAAACCTTCTTCTCTTCACCCTCAATCGTCAACCATTTCCCCTCCCGAACCTTCCACACTCTCTTTAAGAAGAGACATCGATCTTCTTTGGGGGATCCATTTTTTTTCCTCCTCTGAAATCCATCATCCACTCTCACGCAACAAATTTTCCTTCAGCATCATCCCTTTTCTTCCTTCAATCATCCATTATCCATCGATTTCCTGGGGGAGACATCCATTTTCCATAATCGAGTCATTCACTCTCGAATCAATTACGAACAACATCCGTCGATGCTTTACCCCCCCCCCTTCTGCCAGGAGAAGATCGATTAAACGCTGGTGGAATCACAAACGAAACAGGAGAACGATTCTCCTCCAATACATCACCTCTGTATTTGCATAAAAGGAACACTGAATTCCCTGCAAAAAGCAACTGCTTTATCAACGCCTATATCTCCAGTTGAAAAAGAAGTCACTAATCCAGACAAGTCACCAGGTTCTTCTTGGCCTTTGAAATTTTGACTTTGCTTTTGATGGATTTGCAAATATCTTTGAGGCCGTATATGTCCATACAAATGGTTTGCAATGATAAAGTCTTGATCCCAAGTTTTCTTTTAATTTAATTTAGATGGTTACCATGATAAAGTATATACGAATCTGCTGCTAAAGCTTTTGTTTAGCATGCTCAGTAAACCTCTTCATTAGTTAAGCTTGATGTAAGCAAATGTAAACGTTGGTAGTGATGATATAAACCTCATATACCTAAAGCATGAAGGCAACCTTGAGGTTTGCCTCACTGTTGAAAAGCAGCATTTACAATGATCATTGGTACCAGATGTATTATCCTGTTTTACTCTGGCGTCTGTTGATATCTGGAAGTTTCTTATAAATTGGAAATAAAACATTTATCATGCATAGGCACACATGTGCACGATTTCATACAGCATGCGTAATCAAATTTCACGCTTGCATAGAGAAAATTTAGCGGTGGATGTCCATCGATCACATCTGCCTCATCATTCTTGACCTTACTGATATCGAAAGATGCAGACATACCAAATATACATGTGATTTTAATATGACTTGGACAGGTTTTACAGGTTATTGCAGTTGTGTTGTTTTATACTATCTCACCATTTCTCCTTCACATTACTTTTGCTAGGGGCATGCACATTATATAAATTAGGTGTACCTGTATACTAGGTCCACAGTCATCAAGCACTTTCTACTATGTACACAGCCCACGCATCCACCAAGTTCCATCATAGTCAAATATACATTTCATTATCAATACCCCATTCCCTGTGAACTTCCAGCGCATAACACCCTCGCATCTCCTGTCCAGCACACATGCAGCTCCCAGCAGCTGTGTGCTTCCATTTACTTATACCGCAGCAACCATCATTGGCTGCCTATCACTCCTTCACCTTCTCATACACTTTGTTGCAACCATTGCAGCTACCAAACCCACACCACTGCATCGTTCCACAGTCCAGCATTACATATATTTCAGGTTGCATATACAGTCAACCCAAGTTTGTGTGTTATATGTACATATCCGGTCCAGCCTATGTATGCCTAGTTGAATATCCATTCAGTCTTGCCCATGTCTAATATATCATTATACATGCATTTCTCATTAGGATTAAGCATTGTCTCTAAGTATATATGTTGCATCTTCTCACTAAGTTCATATATCACACATAGGAAATCCCACCCACTTGCTTCATTAAATACAAGAATATGCACATCAGTAAAGAATTCCTCATTTATTTCTATATCTTGAATCTTGCTTTAGGTTAATTCATTTTGCAGGGAAAGCATGAAGGATTTAAACCTCATGTCAGGAATTTTATAACTTCAATTCGGGACTGTAATAAGTTAGATCTTAATGAGAATTTACCTTCCCAACTTTTAGATAGGATGAATGAGCATTGTAAACATCATGAATTGCTTGTTTTCATGCATTTTTGCCTTTATTTCTCAAATTCTCACAAATGGCAACACGAATGGCACGTGCACCATTTCATAAATAGGTAATTAATCCTAAGTTGATGATTTACATCAATGGCCATAGTCAAGATGTAAACAAAACTTAGGATTTTTATCTTTTATAAAATAACACTGGATCAACACTGGATCCTCTTCAAAAATCATCATATTTCCAAATATTTCCTTCTTTTACTAGAGTTTAACTTAGAATTGGCTCAAAATATATACCAATGGCCATAGTCAGGGTATATTGAGAGTCAATTTCATTTTAAACTCTGTAAAAGCACAAAAATATGTTTTATTCTTCACCTAAATTTAAATATAGATCATTATATAATACATTCAATGACCATAGTCAAGGATGTATTATATTTTCAATCTTATTTCAATTCATGTAAAGAATGAAATATGATTTTTAAAATCCAAATTTTAAATTCTTTAAATTCATTCATCATTTATGATAGAATGGCATCATATTTTCAAAATTCCTTTTCAGAAATCCAAGTGATTTCCTTTAGATATCTTCTTCACTTCTCGAATCAATTTTCAACTCTTGTAAATTCAAATATCATTTTTAGATTCTAACTTTAAATTCGAAGTCCAATTAGACTTTGAAAGTCATTTGTATATCCAGAATTCAAATTCTTATTCAACTTAAATTTCAAAGTTCAATTTAACTTTGAAATTTCAGATTCATCTTCTGATTCCCAATTCAAGTTTTAAATTCAAAGTCCAATTTGACTTTGAAATTCATTTGTATACTTAAAACTCCAATTTTCAAATCAAATTCCAAATCCATTGTCAAGATTCAAATTCAAATTCAATTTAATATCTCAAAATTCCATTTTCAAAGTTCAATCTAACTTTGAAACCTCTGATTCATCTCCTGATTTCAAATTCAAAATCAAGCTTTATTTTCTTATCTTCAAAATCCAAGTTTTGAGATTGATTCCAAATTCAAGACTTTTTTTTTTTAAATTTAATCTGGGTTTTCAAAACCAGATCCATATTCAAAAGTCCCATTTAGATTTTCAAAATCCAAATCCAAAGTTAGATCAACTTGGATCCAGATTTCCAAGTATAACCTTCACTTTTTTTTGGATCTCATCCAAATCCATTTTAGGATCCAGAATCCGATTTCACTTTGGATCTTAGACTTCAGATCCAATTCCATTTTAGGATCCAGAATCCAATTCTATTTTGGATCTCAGACTTCAGATCTAAATCCATCTTAAGATCCAAACTTCGGATTTGAATTCCTGATTTTTCTATTTTCAATACCAAACTTTTAAATCTAATTCCATTTCCAACTCTAAATTTCAAATCCAATTTCATTTTCAGATCTCATCTGAACTTCCTAGATCCACTTTATTTCTAAATACCATTTGGATTTCTCAAAACCATCATGATCCCAAATTTTAGATTAAAATTTCATTACAAGTTTTATCTCTTCTCCTAAATTTAAGTTCAAAGTCTATTTTCTGACTTTGGAATTTCTTTCCCTTTTCCTTTTTATCTCATCTTCAAACCATTCTTTTTCAATTCAAAAGATTTATTTTCCCAACTCTGATCATTTCAAAGACTTAGAACTTCTCTGATCTATCTCAAGTTCTAAGTTAGATTCTACCATTCAAAACCATTTTTTCACTCCATTATCAAGCACTTGGAGATTTTCAAATCATTTTTTCAAAAAGAGCATACATCCTTGCATTTCACAAGCATGATTCTTTATGCATTTAGACTTAGGATAAATTCTTAGATGATATTTAGGCAAAGCAAAAGGCATAAATTCGATCCTTGGTTCGATTACCCCTGATAAAGGCACCAAGAATGGTCGAACCTCGTACCGACAAGCGAATCCCGTCTCTCCATTTTTCCCGCAATATATTTCAAAACGGAGGCAAGTAATTTTCTAAATATTTTCAAATCAAGGTCAAGTGAGACCCCACAAAAGGGTTTCTCTTCTCTCTTTCTTTTCTTTTCTCTTCTCTCTTCTTTTCTTTCTTTTATTTTCTCCCTTTAAAAAGGAGGAAATAGAGGTTGGAAAGGAAAAGAGAAGGAAGAGAGAGAAACCCCAAGAGAGGAAAATTTTTGCGATGATCACAGTTTTGGCGACCGAGATGGGACACGTCTTTGTCCGGTTGAATCTATGCCTTTTTACTTTGCTTTGATATTATCTAAGTCTCTATTCTATAAATGTTAGCTTCATTTCTATGCAAACCTTAGGAGCCTAGATTCTGTCCTAAAGCTGACATTATTGCATATAGGATCTAAGTATGGTTTGGTAGGACCATATTGAGGAGATTATTCCATGTTCACATTAAACATAGGTCTGAAAATACAACTCTCCTCAATTCTAGGGATTGAATGCAAACAATGTATGCAAGTGAATGCTTATATTTATTTTAAATCTATCTCTTTAGGACTTGCATTAGAGCTTTCTGGTTTTATCTGCATGTTGAACATGTTTTTGAAAACATCCCTACCTATATTGTCCCGGTCTTCACATTGCTGGGCTGTCTCACTGAACCATAGTTCGGGAGAGAGCCTCATAACTAGGCCACTTATTTGGGTTTGCGCCCCCCTACCACGTACCTAAGGGCCATAGTCTGAGGTATATCGGTAGGCGCTCAAGGATGTTGGGAAACCTTTACCTTAGAACCAGAGAAATATTTCTATGCCACGTACTTCGAGCTTTGGCTTGAGTATATCGGCATACCTTGATTGAAATCAGATGATCTAAACCATAGAGTTAGGATTAGAGTCCTACAAGTCATTTCAAATATTACATTTAAAGTCAGCCTTTTAGGAGTGTTGTGTGCGCATCTTTGTTTGTGCAGCTATGATTGTGTAATATTTCCTTGTATTCTCCTATATATATAAAACCTTCTTCAAAACCCTGGGTGTATTACTCAAAATTTCCCGTTATTTTCAAAAACCCCAGTATATACTCTTCCTTTACCTACATTCTTTTCTCTTTTTTTGTGTCAAAATTTTCTTAAAAACCCTAGAAAGTCTTTTTCTAAATCCTTCAAAAATTTCCAGGATTTTTGTCTATCCTCTTCCTTCATCAAAAAGTTTGTCCGTAAGTCTTGCATTCTATCTGATTCCCTTCCTCCTTTTTTGCCTCAGTATCATTTCGATGGCGTTTGAATCTCTTGATGCTATCTTTACCAGGGATCATGTCTTCTATCAAATAAAGGATGGAACCCCGGATCATCAGGTTATCCAGTCCCATTCCTTCTTCCCCCGGTGGTATTATTCCTGGTTTGCCACCTTCTCGCGTATGTTCCCAGACCACTTAGATGATTGTGGATTGGAGATGGCATCGGCAGTGGGCAAGCGAACCATCAACGGTAGTCTGATTCAAGCTATGGCAGAACGGTGGAATCCACGTATCTGCACATTTTGGTTCCCATGGGGAGAAATGACTATGCTAATGGATGAATTCAGCGACATCATGGGATTGCCAGAACCAGCTGGTCAGCCAGATGATTCGGTCGAGCAGCAGTTCTTGATCAACGTCAAAGGGATAGATATTCGAGAAGCATTAGCCAGAGCAACAGGGAGCAGATCTTGGCCTCTCACAGAGATCAACGGGAGTCAGTTCATCGACCTGTTCGGACTCTATCGCAAGTATGGGGCCTACAAAGAAGTCGATATCTTGTCTCGAGCAGCGAAAGAAAGAATCCAGCACGCCATGGTCCTATGCACAATGGGGTTAGCATTCTTTCAGGACAGTCAGAATTTTATCGATGTCAGAGTAGCCCAACTCTTTCGAAGATGGGGAAGCAAGCAGACCCGTCAGCTTTCAGTATCCATGGCAGCTCTAGCCTTTCTCTACAGAGGCTTAGTCGTTTTCGCCCTCGAAGAGACCATTTTGGTTGAAGGATGCATGTATGCCTTGCAGTCGTGGTTCCTGCAACATGTTCCATCAAAGGCCAGTTCCTTCAGGTTCAACAGCAAGAAGCCGAAATCTATTGATCAGTATCGAGCCTTGATCGAGAGTCTGCACCAGGAAGAGATCCTCTGGGACTATTTTGGCAGACGAGAATCAGTTCCTCGCTATATTTATGCTCGTAGCAAGCGATACAGATTGCTCGGCTCTTTCTTCTGCGTCGACTATCAGCCAGAGAGGTGTCTCAGACAGTTTTCGCAGCGACAGGTTCGTGTCAACACTCGCTTTCCGACGAGCCGCATGCCAGAGTTCGATCTGCAGTCGGATCAGTGGTCCGGGGCATACCATGCCACCAAAAACACTTGGGACTCCTTCATTCCTTTGTCTATGTTTCCTGGTCCTAATGTATCGTCAGAGTATCGATAATGGTGGCAAACTGTTTGTCCACCTTCTCTTTGTATTTAAATTTTATCATCAATAAAAATGCAACTTTTTGTTCTGATAAAAAGCTTTTTATGGCCAAAATTTTAATTTGTTTTATATGGTCACGATCCTCGTGACGACCTCATCCCCGATAATGAGACCTCTTTCTTATATTCTTTCTTCGATTATCTCTCATCATGATGGACGACCTCGCCTAGGTCATAAGGCACATTTTTGTCACCACAAAATGGTGACACAATTATCGCAAAATTTGTGATGACCAAATCCCTGGTGATGGGATAACTTGTCTAAATTGTCTGTCAATTCCTCTTTTCTTGTCCTTTTCTCAAAAGGCCCAATTTTCAAAAATTCCTCTGGGCTCTAACCATTCCTCTATTTCTGCAAAAATCATTTGGCATTGTCAAAATGGTTCAGACCAGAGCTGGAAAGGAGACTGCCCCTCAGCACAGCGATAGCGATGCTGAAGCAACGAGCTCTCCCAAGTCAGTCAGGGGGGCAGAATGATGTCAGAACAGGCTGAGGCCAATCAGAAGGAGGTTGCTTCAAAAAGCAAACCAAAGAAGAAAGCTGTGAAAAAACCGGTCAGGATGGTTAGAAAGAAAGTACAGTCTGACACCACTTCTAAAGAAACAAAATCAGTTGAAGAGGAATCAGAATAGGAAGAACAATTTGTTTATCATCAGAATCCTCTGCCACAGCCTGTAAAGACTGCTGCAGAGTCCGAATCAATAAACAAGCCCATTCCGGCTAATGATCCGATGCAATAACAGATGAAAGAAATGAATCGGGCCATCAAAGATATTCAGGTCAAAAGCAAAGGCAAGCAAACCTACTCCAGTGAAGATTTTTACCATGACCTAGATGGGGATGACAATCTGAAAAATCTCCCTCTGAAGTTCCTCAAGTTTGACGGAACAAGCAACCCGAAGGCTCATTTGGCCACTTTCTATGCTGAGTGCGGCCATTTCAGGAAAGACAACCGGGCGTTATTTATTTGCTTTCCTCGCAGCCTGGAGGGTGTAGCGGCCAGGTGGTATGCAGACACCACATTAATCCCATCGAACTACGAGAGTTCGATAAAGTTGTTAACCTGTTCATTGAGCGCTTCATGTTCAATGTTGAAGCCTCACCAACCCTCAATCATTTGTACAATTTAAAGTAGAATGAGAATGAGAAGGCTAGTGAATTCATCCACAGGTGGAGAAGCACCTGTAACAGAATGAAGGTTCCCATCCCAGAGGAGCACGCCCTACAGATCATTTTGAATAACTTTGCCCATCCCCTGAGGAACCTCATTTCTACATCGCCCGCCAAATCATTCATCAAACTAATTGAGAGAGCCGAATGGCTCGAGACTGGCTTGGACAATGGTCTATACGAAGGATATTCATTTGTTAGAGGGAATCCCGATCAAAAGAAAAAGCTGCACGTCGCCTATTCTACAGGATTTTCAGATCAAGGCAGCGGCAGTTCTAACAGCAAGAAGAACAAGAAAAATCGTAACAAAAATGTCGGGCACTCCAGGGCCAAAAGGACATACTCGGCAACTCAGAAAGGAAAATTTGTCAAGCCACAGCCTATTTAGTCAGCACCGCAGCCAGAAGCGAAACAGCCAGAAAAGCCAAAACACGAGGGTTGGAGTTATGACCGAGAGTTCACAGCTCTGGAGCAGTCCCGCGAAGACATCTTGGAGTACATGTTGTCTAAGGAAATGATCAAACTCCCCAATGTTGCAGAGCCTCCAGTCGCTATGGGAAAATGGAGTGACAAATTCTACAAATTCCACCTAACTGTCGGACATGATACCAAGCATTGCTTTGTTCTTAAGAACATCATCCAAGACTGCATTGACAAGAATTTATTGATCAAGGATGAGGAAGAACAGCCAGAAATCTTGTCCAAGCCATTTCCCAAGCATTCAACTTCAGTCATCACGGAGCAGAAATTCTCTCTTCGAGACAACATCCAGCCGTGTTCTAGTCAGGACATTCAGGATCAACATCATGTCCTGGTCCTTCGCCAAACGCAGTCTTCCACCAAGAGGGTGGATATTACTGCATTTCATAAGAAAACAACCAAGGAACCAGCAAAAATAGCGGCAGACATTGCCAAGATAGTCCCCAGAATTTCGAAGTGTTTCGTCAAGACAGCTTCAAAGAAAGAAGAGGCTTCAGGGTCAGTTCAGAAGCCAATAACTGCTTTATCCAACATTTCTATCCTGGATCTGACCCATGCTTGCTGTGGAGGTGGCTGGGGGCGTCTTGCTGCTAAGGAGGTGCTTGGTCATGATGTTGAAGAAGAAAGGTAGATCGATGCTCCCTTTGCTGCCTTGAAGACGATGAGTTACAGTGGCTGCTACCGTGGGGAAGCTCAAGCCATGGCATTCATGACTGCTGAAGAGAGTATGGCTTAGGCTGGAGTTGAGGATGTTGCAGATCTGCTGTCGGAAGGTGAAGGCGGCTGAAGATGGCGGCAAGGCTGAAGCAATGGCTGACGTTGAAGGAGGGAAGCTTCAAAGGGGCCGGCTGGTGGCTGGGCATCTAGATCCTCTTTGGGAGCTGCTGTAGAGAGGTTGGAAGGCTGCAAGCTGGTAGTGGTTGCTGCAGCAAAGGGGAGAGAAAGAGAGAGTTCAAGGGAGAGAGAGGGAGAGAGACGTGAGATGAGAATCGACGTCTCTCTTTTCTTTTTGGTTTTTTATCATAACTTAGGTTTTGATAAGTTCAAAACCTAAGTTTCTAATAATGCATAATGCCTTTAATCCCCCCAGCCATACGTGAATGGCTGTAGCCTTTATCTTTTGGGGGGAAATCCAAAGGGGAATAAGGAAGAAAGGGGAAAGAAGGAAGGGAAGGAAAAGGAAAGAAGAGGGGAAGAAGGAAAAGGAAAGAAAGGGGAAGAAAGGAGAGGGAAAGAAGAAGAAGGAGGGGCTGAAAAGACTATACGTGAATGGAGGGAGAGGAAAGAAAGGAGGAAAGAAAGAAAGAAAGAAAAAGGAAGAAAAAAAGAAAGAAAAGAAATAAAAAAGAAAATAAAATAAAAATAAAAAAATATAAAAAAAGAAAATGGAGAAAGAAAGAAAGGAAATGGGCTGGAGGTTTGGATGACCCCCTTGTGGGTCCCACCTTAGGAAGAATAAAATAATTAAAATACATAAAATAAAACAAACCAAAAAAAATAAAGAAAAAGATAAATTTTTTTCTTATAAATTAAAACAAGAAAATGCAAATGAATGGGACATCTCAGAGTGGGTCCAAATTCCACTTTTGAAATTCATTTTGACGATTAAAGAGGTAAAATAGTCTTTTCAAAAAAATTCCAGATGAAACGAGCTATTTTTGGCAGTTTTTGAAACAAGCTCAGATTTTGAAGTTCAATACCCCGTTGCAAAGCAAATCGAGTGTAGAATTTGAAAATTTGCTTTTAAAAGAAATCCAGATTGTTTTTCTCGAGAAAATATTTCCAAACGAAACGAGCTATTTTTGGCAGTTTTTTAAACGAGCTCAGATTTTGAAGTTTAATAGCTCGTTGCGAAGCAAATCCAGTGTAGAATTTGAAAATTTTGAGTTTGAAATAAATCCAGATTATTTTTCTTGAGAAAATATTTCCAAATTTAGACTCCCGGGGGTAAAAATGCCAATTTTGGAAAACCCGGGGTTTGAAATTGATTTCTGAAAGCTTTTGAAACTTGATCTGGATTGAAATTTATAAAACTGGAGTTCTGGACTTCGAGAATGAAATGAAATGTGGTGAAATGTTATGAAATGCTGAGAAATGATATGAAATGATGAGAAATGACATGAAATGCTATGCAAAATGCTAACCTTGAATAAAGAATTTTGGATGTCAGACCCCGATTGACACTTGTATCAGTTTAAAAAGCATTAAAATTGATAAAATTTGCAAAATAGCTCAAGAAATGGTTTTCGGAACTCTATTGGGTCAGAGTGACACTGAAAATTGGGGTTCGAGCTGGATTGAACTGAAATGAGTTGGATTGAGCTGAGTTTTAGAACTCAAATGAACTGACCAGGCACATACTCAACTGACCTTTCTGACTGAATTTTCAAGAAAAGCTACCATTTTTAGAGAAATGGTACAGAATGGTTACTGGGGTGGAGTGAATTACGAACTTGAGCTGGCTTTGAGCTAAAAAAAAGGTCAATAATACTGACATAAACTAAAATCGAAGCTCAAACACTAGCATAATTGGCTGAACTCAACTCAATTTCAGCTGAAAGAGCTGAAATGGACTAAAATGGGCTCTTGGACACTTAAAAAAATGGTTTTGAACTGAAACTGGAGCGCTTGAACTTCTGGTGAGCTCAAGTTAGACTCTGGGGAGTATGGCTGACTATGAATGACTGACTCAGAGACAATTGGCTTGGATTTGAGCAAGAAATGAGCTCATTTCTGAGGAAATGATCCCATTTTGGCAGGAATGATCAGAAATGAAAATGACTTTCTCACTGTGAGATCAAATGAATTTGAAATGACTGATATTCTAAATGTTCTGAACTAACCAATGAGCTTAGTTGACTCTGACTGACTGAGGTTCGGGATGACCTACGGGTAAAATGGTAATTTTCCTAATGAAAATGGGTAAAATGGTAATTTTCTAAAACTAACTCAGGGTTTGACTCCTACACTAACCTAACAGGGTTGGCACTGCACGAGGAGGGTTGTTTGAGAATGAATGTGGAAAATTTGGGGTGTTTACAAATCCCCTCTTTCGTTCCTGCCATTTAAGATCAGCGTATGTGATGCCAGATTGTAGCTTGGCGAGTGATAGACTTCCGCAGGAAAGTTCAAATCAAAGTCCCTCAGCCTTGGTAATCCATAAGAAGATGTTGGGGTATGGTTGTTCCCAACACTAGAGTGATGCGGTCCACTGACACGCGAAGTCTCATCCTTGAGACCCTTTGATGCCCGCCGACCCATATTGGTGGTATATTTCCTTTGGCATTCGTTGGCAGAATGCCCATTTTTGCCACAGTATTGGCAGTCTTGGACTTCATGCGGGCATATCCACTCATCGTGCATGAACTTGCAATGATAGCAATAATCGCGCGAGTCATGAGTTGCCATCTATACAAAGATGCACCTAGATCAGAACAAAAGTATAAAAACATATACTTACAGTGCGATATCGTGACATGACGGATCTTGAACCAGGTTTCTCAGACACATGCTTTGATACCAATTTTGTAATGCCCCGGATTTCCAAAACAAAACTAAGTAAAAATTTTCATGAATTTCTTTTTTTTTCTTTGTAGCGAAACTTAGAAAAGCTTTTTGTAACGGAATAAGACGATAATGAGTCGTCAGTTTTAGAAAACTCTGAGCACGTTGCAGGTATGTGGCCAAGCAACTCATTGACCACCGAAGTGTTCCATTTTATCGACAACCACATGTTTATTACAACATTACTGCTTGGAAAAGAAGAATAGGTTCAATAAAAGGAAGAATTACAACTCTATCTAGAGAAACCCTAGAACTCGATGCCGCCTTGCTCTGCATATCGCCACGCAGATCCAACACCTGAAATCCCCATTAAACGGGGTCAGAACCACTGATGGTCTGGTAAGCAAGCAATCATGCGCCCATTCAACTCAAGCAATGTGTTTGACCACACAGGGTCACAGTTCGTAATAGCGACGCTCAAGCCTCCAAGACTTAGCGTATATTACAAGAGTCTCCTCAAGGCTATGAGTTGAACATCCGCTCGAGTCCTCATGACTTAGAGCAAGCCTTTTCGGGGCTGTGATTTGGATAACCGCTTAAGTCTCCAGGACTTAGCCATGACCTTTTCTGAGTCTCAAAGGGATGTCTAGCTCAAGTCTTCATACTTGGCACATCCGTATCCCACGCATCTAAGGATAGCTCCTCGAGCTTCGCTTAGTCGTGTGGATACAACACGGGTCTTTGCCCAGTCGGTCCAGTCGTATACCAAACATGACACATTCACAAAGGTTATACAGGACTGACTCAACACGTCCATTCACTCATACATTCAAGCATCGTTGTACCTAAGCTAATGCATTGTTTCGATATTTAACCTCTTTCACCCTTGGTACGCGGCCGAAGCAGTGTCCGGGCATCAATGCGACGTTCTGGGGGTTGATTATTCTATATATTTTAGATACCCCAGAGGCCTGTTGACCCTATCCATAGTAGGGCAGTGTGTTTCAACTGGGAGAACCCTACTAGGCCCATATTCGGATGCATCCTCTACTTGCAGTAGTTGGGTTCAATCCTTAGATCTTAAGGATAACCACGACCCCAAAACCCACGAGTGACTGAGGCCATCGTGGACTCTATCAGGTCCAAAGTAAAATACATGTCACTCAAGATTGTACCATCACTGTCATTCCGCAGTGAGCATAATTCTTGAAGGGGTCTGCCAGTCTCACAATTACTTGGACAGAATATGCATGTCATTTCCCGTGCCTTAGCACTACGGGAGTATGTACCTGACCCCATTCAGTCTGCCCCAACACAGTCATTACTGAGGGGTAACCCTAACACGATTTTCAACCACGGGGTATGTGCGACCTTAAGTCTTATTCATATGCATGCAGAACACCGCTCTTGGCACTACTGCCACCGTGAGCATCACACCTCTTTTGGGTGGAAACAACACACTCTGGCTCTTCAATCCTTACGAGTCTGGTTGCGTAACCGTTCTTAATGAGCATGCATATGACTCTATCTAAATAGATCGGCTGCTCGGCATATTTTTACGCAACGAGTTCAAACCTAGTCAAGGCGCAACCTCTACTCTGGCTCAGCGGCCCTTACGAGCAAGGTGACCTTGGAGGCACATGGATACGAGCCGTTCTAGCATCGTTCCATCAACGAACATCATTATGCCGTTCCATTGGTTCTGACAGCTCTTCTGTCAACCATTTCGTCAGCACCTCCCCTGCTCTATCGGCAGCGGTGCGACGAACCCTTCTACGATATAGAAGGCACTCCATGAACTGGGTAGCACTCTGCTATATGTCAGAGTATCCTGCTACGTTCTTTCTGAGCTATTCTTAGCTTCTCCAGAATTTTCAGCAGCACTTCCTCTCTTTTACGAAGAAAGTGTGCGTTTCTTTTATCCATTTCAGCGACATCTCCCCTCTTTGGCGGGAAATTGCTATGCTTAACTCGGGAAATGGACGCGCACTGTTATGCGTACTTTGCATCCATCAAGGTTGCAGAAACCCTGGGTTATAGCCAGACCATACGTAATTGACTTAGTCTTTACGTAAAGAGCATTTTGCCAAAAAGCGAAGCCTTTCCAATAGGGGCTTCATTCGTCAAGCAGAATCTTGAACGAGGAGCGGTTAGGGAATCACATTGGCGATTTGGAGTTGATCTCCATTTGAACGCTCATTTATGCGCCGTATTTTTAGTATAAGCAGGAGCCTTGGTGTCATTCAACACGACAACGTAAGTAAATACATTGCAGAAAGCAGGAGCCTTGGCATCATACGACGCGGCGGCATAAGTAAATGCATAATCGGAAGTGCAGAAATCGTAAATTGCAGAAAATATGAGCCTTGGCATCATACGATGCGACGACAAAGGTAAATTACATAGCATGTGCGATATAGGATGCGTCGGCAGAATCAGCAGATATACACCTAGATCCGCATCCAACGATAGTTACGAGGCGAGTGGGTGAACACCGAAGTGTTCTGAAGGGCTCAAACAAGAACTAAGGCAAGATACCATTTTTAAAATGCATATACTGCGTATTTGAACATAGATATATCCGACGATAGTTACGAGACAAGCAGGTGAACACCGAAATGTCCAAAAAGGGCTCAATCAAGAACTAAAGCAAGATACTACTTCAGAAAGTATATGCTATATACAAACAATCAAATACTTGAGAGAGATGGATCAACGAAGCGAACTTACTTCAAATCGTGGAAGAAACGGCTCCGGAACGCTTCGATGCTTCCAACGAGGCTCAACTTAAAAAAGGATCAACTTCGAACTTCGAACGAAAAAGGACTTGGACTTTGACTTTGAACCAAACCAGGTTCAAGTCAAGTCAACTGGGTTTAGACTTAGGTCAGGTAGGTTCAGACCTAGGTCAGGTGAGCTAGGACCAGGTCAGGCAGGCTCAGACCAGGTCAAGCAGGCTCAGGCTAAGTCTGGTAGGCTCAGACCTACTGGGCTAGGTATGGGAGGTTTTAGGAAGTAGGAGAGAGATAGAGAAGGCTAGTAAGGGGGGGGGGAGACGATTTTTCTAAAGGGGGAGGGCCTCTATTTATAGAAAATGAAACTTGGGCCCCAAGTTTCCCCTTTACCAGTTTGCCCTTGGCTTCTTTTTAATACCCAGAGATTCCTTGGTGTGGGGCCCACTTGGATATTCCATGGGATATTTTTGTGGGTCCCACCAGATATTTTCTGAGGAATATTTCTGTGGGTCCCACCAATATTTTCGTGGGTCCCGCAAAAATTTTGGGTTTTCGGTGATTTTTTTCTGAAAAATTCTGAGTACGCCATTCCCTTCGTATTGACGTAACTAAGAAAGTTATGGCTTCCAGAGTGTTTGAGCATATATTCGCGAATCGACGAATATCCTAAGTATAACTGGCTCACAGAACTTGATTCATTTCGCATTCTGAGAAAAAATGTTATTTTTACTGGTAAATGCCTCATGAATTTTATTCAGATATTTTCTGAAAAATTGCGGGTCTTACGAACAATAAAAAACTTCATTCACTACGCCTTGGGGCACTTTCTGCTATACAGTTATGCCTTTTGGGCTCAAGAATGCAGAAGCAACGTATCAACGAGCAATGACCGTTATCTTTCACGATCAGATGCGCAAAATCATGGATGTGTATGTTGACGATATCCTCGTGAAATCCAAAGAGGAAGAAGATCACCTCAAAGCTCTTGACCAGGTGTTTAAGCGACTCATTCTTTATAAGTTAAGGCTTAACCCGCAAAAGTGTGTCTTTGGAGTTGAATCAGGAAAATTGTTGGGTTTTCTGGTCAGCAAAAAGGGAATTGAAGTTGACCCAGCCAAAGCAAAGGCTATCATTGATATGCCACCCCCGAAAAATCTCAAAGAATTGTGTAGCCTTCAGGGACGCATGTAATCAATCCGGCGATTTATTTCCAACTTGGCATTAAGGTGCGAACCTTTCAATCACTTGCTCTGAAAAGGAGTGAAATTCGAATGGGGACCAGAGTGTCAGCAATCGTTCGATCGCATTAAGAAATATCTTCTCAATCCTCCCATCCTGAAGCCGCCAGAACTGGGAAAACCCCTTTTGTTATATATCTCAGTCAATCAAGTCACATGCGGCGGATTCTTGGCATAGTACAAAGAAGGCATCCTGATAGAGCACACCATTTATTATATGAGTAAGACTTTCATAGACTATAAAAAGAAATACTCTCAAATAGAGAAGACCTGCCTAGCTCTGGTATGGATGTGTCAGAAGTTAAGACACTACCTGCTAGCATCTGAAGTCAAAATCTTGTCCAAACTCAATCCTCTCAAGTATATTCTAGAGCAACCTTTCCTCAGCAGACGAGTGTAAACACCCTAAATTTTCACTCACCTCCCCGACATTTCCACCCAGCATCATCATTCATCCTTTCAGACCATGGGAGGGCAAAATGATCATTTTCTGAGCTTGAGACTTGCAAAAGTCCAAATTGCATCTATAACTCTCAGAATTTCTCTATTTTAGCTCAGATGCCCAAAATTCCATTCCAGACAGGAGACGGAAATCTCCAAACCCTAGTTCAGGACTACATTTCATAAGACATGTCATTGCATATCATTGCGTGAGCATTTCATATCACTTCACCGCACAGCATGTCATTTCGAGGTCCAGAACTCTCAATTTCAAAATTTTCAATCCATATTTGAATTTCAACTCTTTTTAAAATCAATTTCAAAACCCTGGGTCTTCAAAATTATCAATTCTTCCCATTTTACCCTCAGGACACTGAATTTCAAAATATTTTCTCAGGAAAACAATCTGGATAATTTTCAATAAATTTCATCTCAGATTTTGCCCTCTTGTCAGCAATTTCAACTATCATTCTTTTGGAAAATCACCCCACAGGGGCCAACTCTTTTCAAAAATTTTGTTTTGCCAATTAGTCTAGTTTTTTATAAAAATTCCAAAAACAGGTTTACTGTCTTGTCCTTATTTCAATAAAGAAGCAATGTGGGGCCCAACCTGAGGTGGTGCCACATAGGCTTTTCTCTTTTGAAAAACCTGAATTTTGAAAAACCCTAAAATATAGGAGCCTTGTCCCTGGATTGGCGCCACTAGACCACTTTCTCTCTCCTCCCATTCCCCTGCCATGTGTCAGCGTGGGGTTCACCTAGAGGTGGCACCACGTATCATTTTCTCTCTCCTTCCATCCTCCGACACGTGTCAATGTGGGGACACCTTAAGATGCCGCCACATGTCATTAGACATTCTCTTCATTCTATGCCACGTGTCAGTATCCACCATCTTCACCCTGTGCCATGTGTCATTCCAATGCCACCATGAGATGCCATGTGTCATGTACTGCCCTGTCTAGAAAAAGTAGAGCTTGTCTCCCCTGAGGTGGCGCCATATGAAGTATGTCTCCTGCAAGAGACACGTGTCAATCTCTCCCTTCTTCAGAAAAAGCAGACTGACACATGTCTCTCCCTACTTTTCTCAGAAAAGTAGGTGACACATATCATTTCTGGCTTTCTTAAGAAAAAGCAGACTGACACATGTCTCTCCCTACTTTTCTCAGAAAAGTAGGTGACACATGTCACTTCTAGCTTCCTTCAGAAAAAGCAGAGAACACATGTCACTCTTGGCCTTCTTCAGAAAAAGCAACTATTCAAAAAAATTCAAACCCAGGCTGAGGTGGTGCAAATCCTAAACTTTACCTTTTCTATCTGGTCTGAGATGCCACATGTACTTGTCCCTCCTTCTCTTCCCTCCGCCACGTGTCACTGCAGGATCTCCCAGATGTGCTGCCACATGTCCACCCTCCATTCTTTTAGAGCCAGCCTCATTTGAATTTCAAATCCAGCCTCTGAGGTGGCGCCATTTGAGAAGACAAATCCTGAACTGCCATATGTCCAGACCTCCCTACATCAGAAGAAGTAGAAACAACTCCCCTCTTAGGTGGCACATTCTACTTCTTTTGTTTCTGTCCTCTTGCCACATGGCAGTGTGGAGCCACCCTGAGGTGGCGCGACATGTCAACCCCCTGCTCCCTCCAGAAAAAGTAGAAATTTGAATATTCAAACTCCTCTGAGGTGGCACCTTCTGAGCCCACTGCCCTGTTCTTCTGACACGTGTCAGTGGAGAGCCACTCTGATGTGGCGCCATATGGCATGCTCCTACTGCTTCTAGATTCAAATCTCAAACTCCTTTTTGAGGTGGCGTCATTCCAGAGCTCCCACTTGGCTTCATTTTTTTGTTTTATTTTATTCAAAATAAAAGTAGCCCACCATGAGGTGGCGCCACATGAGGGCTCCCTGCAAAAAGCAAACTTTGAATTTCAAACCCCAGATAGCACCCTGTGAGGTGGCACCATTTGGGAGACTCCTGCAGAGAAAATCAAGCTACAATTTTGAAAATTTTCAAACTCCTTTGCTGAGGTGTCTCACCCACAAAATTCTCATTTTTTATTTTCTCAAAATTCCACATGGCATGCTCTGAGATGGCACCACATGGAGGGCTCAGATTAAGCCTGTTTGAAATTCAAAAATCTCCAGAATTGCTACAAATACAAGGGCCCATGCCCAGCTGAGGAGAGCTCCTTTTGGATTTTGAACTTCAACCTAGATCTTCTTCAGAACATGATTTTGAATTTTGGAATTCATGCTCCCTTTGGGCTCAGTGGAGAGGGTACATTGAAGCACCAACCTTGCTCGCATCAATCCCAATTTGATCTAGGCGTGGATTAATTTTCGTGAACCTTCGGAAGCCCGGATCGAAGAACGAAAGAAGCCGTTGGTAGCCATTCATTTCGGGAGTTCCATGAAATTCCACTAGAGGGGGGGTGAATAGTGAAATTCGATAAAGATCGATAAAATAAAATAATCAGACAATAAGCCACAACACAAAAAAACACAGAATTTATACTGGTTCGGTCAATACCCAGACCTACATCCAGTCCCCAAGCAAACCACTTGAGCTTTCCACTATAACATCCGAGTCACCAAATAAATAGTACAACACCCTCTTCCTCAGAAATCTTCTTCTCTCAACAGAGAAGGGGCACACCCTCTTCCACAGAGGTCTTCTTCTCTCAACAGAGAAGGGCAACACCCTTTTTCTCAGAGGTCTACTTCTTTCAACAAAGAAGGAATACAGTGAATAACAGAAAGTTACAATACTTCCTATAGAACCTTCAGAATGATATGAATGCACGAATAAAGGATTCTCAGAATGTTCTGTTTGTCACTCAGAAGATACTCTTTGTCAAAGAGCTATACTTGACTTTTTCTCTTTTTTTTCTTTCCTTTTTCTCTTTCTTTTTCAAGGCTCTCTTTTTTCAAATAATGAATAGGAATTTTTCTCGTTGTAAGCTCACACGTCCATTCCATTCCATGTTGAATAGTTTATTTGAGTGTGTTTATATAGCATTTAAAAAAGTAGTCGTTACATTTTGAAATCGTAGCCTTTTTGAAATGTGAAATGTTATGTCATTTCAAAAACATCTTTTAGAGAAATTTGAGAATGCCTTTTTCCATAAAAGTAAAATATAGGGTACACTAGTCGTTGTAATATTTTAGGTAATGCATATTTTATGTAAAAAGTCTATTTCTTACAATAGTACATTGAACGTTGGATTGTAGTTTTGTCTTTATTCTAATTAATGATTTGAGGTACATAAGTACTTCTTTACTTTAAATGAGTGTAAGTACAATGAGTGCTTTGAGATATTTATTTTTACATAGTCATGTCAAGTGTTTTCTTTATGTTGTGGTTTTCAAAGTCTTCAGAGAGAATGAGGACTACAAGAAAGTCGACATTCTTGAGAAAAATATTTAACAAGGATTTCTTACAGGAGGTATTTAATGCTTGTACAAAGAGAATGATGACTTCAAGTAAGTCGACATTCTATGGGTTTGTAAAAAGGTAACTAGAGTCTTTATCAAAACCTTTATTGTATTTGTTTTCTTTGTGTAGCCGATTTTCATGTTTTGTCTTTTACCCATATTTAAAATCATTTCTTTAAAGAAGGTAACTAGAGTCTTTTCAAAACATATTATATTTGTTTTTCTTTATGTAGCCGATTTCATGTTTTGTCTTTTTCCTACATTTCTTTTCATGTTGTCTTGTATATGATGTAAGGTACAATTATTACATTTTGAAATCATGTCAAAATACCTTTTTCATAAATGGTTGTAAGAAGGTACAATTATTAGTTTTCAAAAAGGAGCTTTTTGAAACTATCGTATACTTTTATGATATAGTTTTTATGAATGAGTATGTAATATGCAATATGCATGTTCCTGAAGGTTCTGTTACATATGACTCTAAAGAAGAAAAAAATCTTCATCTTGAGGTAGCCGATCTCTTCAGTTGAACTTTAGGAATGCATGGCTCATCAAGCTTTTTCTTCAAGGAGTATGATTGCACTAGTTGTACTTGAACAAGAAGTCTCCATCCTTTTTGGGTGAGATATCCTTGCATCAAATACTCGTTAGATTTATGGCAAAACATATTCAGTCATAATATAACATTTTTCAAGAGGACATATTATCATATCATATAAAATCAAATACGACAGTGTATCATATTATGTGACATCAAAACAGAGTTTCTCAACATTCTCCCCCTTTTTGATGATGACAAAATATGCTCCCCCTGTCAAAAAGACATTATGCATAGAAATAATAATATGATAAAATATTGAAAAATGTTTAAAGAGAGTATTTCTCCAATAATGGAGACAGGTGTTCTCTCCCTTTGTCATAGACAAAAAGAAAGGGATCAGAGTAAGAGAGTTATTACAGACCAATAATAAATATTATAGTAAAAAAGTTTATTCTGAAGGTAGAGTAGGATGTGTTCGGTTGACTTGATCTGACTGGAGGGTCCGTAGAGTTTGCTGCAACGAGGCTTGACGGCAAAGAATACGATCCTGAGAGCGCTGGACATCCATCAGAGCAGGGAAGTAATTGAAGGTGGATGTTGGATCTTCTTCATCAGAGCTGGGCATGTGCAGGGACCTTAGATTGAAGGTGGTAGCAACGAGGACCTGAGAGGGATGGAGAATAACTTCGTTGTGAAGGGGTACTTTGAAGTATTTGAGAATGGGAGTTATGAAACACCCGAAAAGAAGAGGCTTGAATTTCTGATAACGAATAAAAAGGTTGAAAAGAATGGAGAACCAGTTTATCGAAGTAGATGAGAAAATGGCGTAGATAAGGAGAGAGATTTTTCGTGGAACTAATCCCTTGCGGGGAAGCTTGGGATAGATGTTGTGGAGAAGAATCTGGGAAAGTAATTGAGCATGAGGTTGGAGATTCCTCATGTGCCAGGGAAGTTGGTGACAGTTGGTGTAGAGGAGAATTTTTCGAAGTACCGATCGTTCGATTGGTACTATGTTGTTGAGGTCGGTGGCGGTGGAAGGTAGGTTTAGAATTCTACCTAGGTCGGAAGCATCGAAAAACATCAGCTTTCCTCGAACTTTACTGGTGATTTTAGTTTATTCATGATCAGTGAAAAAGTTTGTATAGAATAGTCGAACTAGTTCAGGAAAATAGGCAGCTTGGGATGAAGATCCTAGTAGATGTTTGAGTTCGAGGAGATAGTTGTCTAGGTCAAATAGCATGAAGTCTTCATAGTGAACTAATTTTCCTTCATGAATGGGTCGAGAACAAAGTAAGTTGTAGTCATGAAAAAGACTTGGATATCTAAGATCTGCAGCAGTGATTGCAGAGGTTGAAGAGGAAGCCATTGCAAAAGGAAGTTGAGAGAGAAGGAGTTTGAAAGTATGTAGGAGGATAGTGAGCTACGAGTGGTATTGGTGAGGAATGAACCAAACGGTTAAATAGAAGAGAGAAAATAATTGTGACAATAATTGAATGGCAAAGGAAGTGAATGATTTTTGGATTGTAGTTTGAATAAGGAAATTCGTGAGTTGTAAGTTAAGGGGCTTGTGAATGACAAATCAAATCAATGGTGGAAGATAGTGTATCATATTGGTATGTAAGTTAAAAAGGACATAGATTTGAACAAATATACTATGGGAGAGTGTATCGAGTAGTGAGAAATGTTATGAGTGGAGTATGGAGTGACCTATTGAAGAGAGTGAAGAAAATAATGGCCTAATAAAACAAACAACTTTAACTACATGATATTACTTGATATGGAAGCATTCCAACATCGTGAAGTGTGATTTTGGAATAAGACAAACAAAGATGAGTGAGTGAGAGGCAATAATTGGTTATTTAATAAATATATATTTTGATAGGCATGGAAGAAGAATGAATAGACATAAAGAAGGGTGATACGGATTTGTGGTTTGAAAGATATGACATTTTTGAAGAAAAAGAATGCTTTAAAAAATGTGTCATGATTAATGTGTCTTCACATTTGTATTGTTTTATGAGTATACGTAAAGATGAGAGGGACACACTTTGACTATAAATAGTGATGAGACAAAAAGATATTTATGAATGAAGAGTAATAATTGTTTGTATAAGAAAAAAATTTTATGGATATGTGTAGAAGGAGTGAGAGTAGTCATGGAGAAAAGTGAGATGACATATATAGATTGTCGAGTAGGATAAGAAGAAATAAAAAACATGATTGATAAAAGGCATAAAGTTATGATTGATATGAATTATTGTTTATTCGATAAACATATTTTTAAAGAAACTCGATTTGAGGAAGTTCATAGAGAATAAAGTTAAGTTTTAAAAGTAGTCACGGAGTCATACACACGGGTCAATATGTTATGAGAGAGAGAAAGTACTAAAGGGTGGAGTACGAGTGTTTTTACAATACTTTTTGTAAAAGATGTAAAATAAGAAGAGATGATAATAGATAGTTCTTTAGGCTATGATATACAAGATGATATAGTAAAAATTTACGTGAGAACATAGTAACTAGACCTTAAAAAAAATCATCCGATTTTAACTAAAAATTTGAAAAGCAAGATTTTTCATAAACTAATTATGTTATTATGTTGAAGGTGAATCAATTTATCGTAAGAGAAGTTTTCCCAAAAGGACAAAAAAAATAATAAAGGAGTTATGATATGAGTGATGTGAACAATGTCATGATAGCTTTTAATATAATTTTTTTTTTATGGATATGAGTGAAAGGAGATAGGACAAGAAGTCATAATGGATGTGTACTTGAAAAGATGACAAGTTGAAAGACATAAAGAATGTGTCTTATAAGAGTTTTGAAGTGTACGTGAATAGGGAAATCTAGTTTGACTAACAAAAATCGATAAGAAGAAGAAAACTTTTAAAATAAGATTTTAACAAAACTTATAAGAAGTATTATAATAAGTGTGATTAATTTATAAGTCACTTAGTTTGCATATTCCTAGTTCTCTTCTAATTCGTGTAAAGTCTTCATGTTTCAATGGTTTAGTGAAAATATCTGCTAACTGTTGATTAGTGGGTATGAATTCCAGTTTAATTATTTTGTTTAAGACTTGTTCTCTTAAGAAGTGGTGTCTTATTTGAATGTGCTTAGTTCGTGAGTGTAGAATAGGATTTTTAGATAAGTTTATAGCACTAGTATTATCACAGAAGATAGTTGTATTTTCAAAATTTAAACCAAAATCTTTTAAGGTTTGTTTCATCCAGATAACTTGTGTACAGGCTAGGCTAGCAACAATATATTCGGGTTCAGTAGTTGATAAGGATACACAATTTTGTTTCTTACTGAACCATGATACAAGAAAGTGCCCTAGCATATGACATGTTCCACTTGTGCTTTTTCTGTCAGATTTACTTCCAGCAAAGTCAGCATCGCTGTATGAGATTAGATCAAATGTAGAGGATTTTGAATAGAATAATCCAAAATCAACTGTGTCTTTTAAATATCTCATTATTCTTTTTACAGCTTTAAGATGTGATTCTTTTGGATTTGACTGAAATCTAGCACACAAGCAAACACTGAACATAATATCTGGACGGCTAGCAGTTAAATATAGAAGTGATCCTATCATACCTCGGTATACCTTTGTATCAACAGACTTACCATCTTCATCTTTGTCCAAAACAGTAGTAGTGCTCATAGGAGTAGATTTTGAAGCAGTTGAGTTCATGTTGAATCTCTTCAAAAGTTCACGAGCATACTTAGATTGATTGATGAAAACTTCATCCTTGGTTTGCTTAATATGCAGTCCAAGAAAGTAGGTGAGTTCTCCCATCATACTCATTTCAAATTCTTTCTGCATGGACTTAGAAAATTCTTCACAAAGAGTGTTGTTAGAAGATCCAAAGATGATATCGTCTACATATATTTGAACAATTAGGGTATGATTATTCACTATTTTTGTAAATAATGTAGAGTCTGCTTTGCCTACAGAAAAACCAGTTTCTAACAAAAAGGTTTTAAGTCTATCATACCAAGCACGAGGTGCTTGTTTTAAACCATACAAAGCACGTTTGAGTTTGAAAACATGATCTGGATATTGTTCATTTTCAAATCCTGGAGGTTGTTTTACATAAACTTCTTCATTTATAAAACCATTTAGAAAAGCACTTTTAACATCCATTTGATACAATTTGAAATCCATATAGCTTGCATATGCTAAAAACATTCTAATAGATTCAAGTCTAGCAACAGGAGCAAATGTTTCATCAAAATCAATACCTTCCTCCTGGTTGTATCCTTAAGCTACTAGTCTGGCCTTGTTTCTTATAACATTACATGTTTCATCTAGCTTTTTTCTAAAGATCCATCTTGTCCCAATGATCGGATGATCCTTTGGTCTTGGTACAAGATCCCAAACTTCATTCCTTTGGAATTGATTCAGTTCTTCAGTCATGGCTAGCATCCATAACTCATCGATGATGGCTTCATCAATCTTCTTTGGTTCAAGTTGAGAAATGAATGTCATATTTGCAATCCGTTCTAGTTGAGCTCTAGTTTGAACCCCCTTTGTCAGTTCTCCCAAAATCTGCTTTTGAGGATGATCTTTGATATCGACAAATGTTCTTTGATGATCATCTTCATTAGACTTAGGTGTGTTATCTAAAAATAAATCTGTACTTTCAACATCATCATCGTTAGTTTGCTTATGAACAGATTGATCAATAGATTTACAGAAACTAACATGCATAGATTTTTCAATAGACTTAGAAAACTTATTGAAAACCCTGTATGCTTTACTATGACTTGAATATCCTAAAAATATGCCTTCAATAGATTTAGCATCAAATTTATCTAGGCTATGTTTTGTGTTTAGGATAAAGCATTTACAACCAAAGACTTTGAAATAGTCTATTCTTGGAGTTCTGTCATAGAATAGTTCATAGGGAGTTTTATTTAATAAGGGTCTAATGAGAACTCTATTTGTTATGTAGCATGCAGTATTAACAGCTTCTGCCCAAAAAGATTTAGCAAGATTGTTGTGTTGGAGCATAGTTCTAGCAGATTCCTGAAGGGTTCTATTCTTTCTTTCTACTACACCATTTTGAGGTGCAGCTCTAGGAAAGGCAAAGTTATGAGAAATACCATGCAAGTTACAAAAATTTTCAAAAAGTTCATTTTCAAATTCTCCTCCATGGTCACTACGGATTTTAACAATAGAGCAAGATTTTTCATTTTGTAATTTTTTACATAAAATTTCAAATTGACAAAACATATCACTTTTGTTTTTCAAAAATATTACCCAAGTAAATCTTGAGTAGTCATCTACAATGACAAAAACGTATTTATTGTGATTATGACTAGCTACTCTAGAAGGACCAAAAAGATCCAGGTGGAGAAGTTCTAGAGGTCTTTTACTAGAAATGATATTTTTTGATTTAAAAGATGATTTGGACAGTTTTCCTAATTGACATGCATCACAAAAATAATCCCTTTTAAAAGATATTTTGGGTAACCCACGTACTAACTTATTTTTAGCCAATTTAGACATGTACTTAGAATTTACATGACCCATTCTCATGTGCCATAAATGTTGAGAGTCATTATTAGCTATAAGGCAATGTTCTGTGATGTTTTCTAGGTATAGTTCATATATATTATTCTTTCTTATACCTTTTAAGATGATGTTTTCGTTGGTGTCTGCTATGAGGCATGCATCATGATTAAAGCTAACATTATAACCTGTGTCACACATTTGACTGATACTTAGTAGGTTATGTTTTAAGCCTTTAACAAGGAGAACGTCTTTGATAAGAGGTTTATCTATGTTACCAATATTACCAATGCCAATTATCAAACCTTTGTTGTTATCTCCAAAGGTGACGGTTCCTCCTTCTTTATGATAAAGAACAGCAAAAAGGTCTGGATGTCCTGTCATGTGTTTTGAACATCCACTGTCTAGAATCCATCTGTTCTTATTTGGAGCCTGCAAATCATCAAGTAATTTTTTTTTTGGGTACCCAATCGGGTCCCTTTTTGTTAGACTTTGGAACCCATATCCATTTGGATTTGGGTTTGTCTACAACCTTAGAGGAGTTAAAAAAATTAACATTATAATACTCCTTATTTGGTTCAGACGAACTTTTCACAAAAGTGGTCTTTTGATTCATACAAGAAGGCTTGTTGAAATGAGAGTAGCCAATACCATTCTTGTAGAAAGAGACTTTTTGAGAAGATAGGAGTTTATCCAAGTTCTCTTTTCCTTTGGTAAACTTGAAAACCGTTTTCATAAAGTTTTCAGTTTTACTTTTTAATTCTGAAATTTCTACTTACAGATTTTTAGTCTTGAAGCTAGTAGATAAGATTTCAGAAGTAATAAGAAGATTTTTCTTTTTCAACTCAGAGTTTTCACTACTAAGTTTTTCATTTTTCTCGGAAAGCTCTAAATTTTCAGATTTTAAAGTTTTATTTTTGAAGCTTAATTTTCTAGATTCTTCAAATTGTTCTTGAAAAGCAGCTAGAAGTTCTTCAAAGGAAAAATCAGAAATTTCACTTACCGAGCTTTCGTTTGCCATGAAGCACATGTTTGCAATTTCGGCTTCATCATCACTTGACTCTTCACTGGTGGATGGATCTGAGTCATCCCATTGAGCATGTAGAGCCTTTTTCTTGAAGAACCTCTTTTTTGGTTCCTCGGTCTTGGACTTTCTTTTGAGAAGGGGACAGTCACGCCTCAAGTGACCTGGCTTATTACACTGATAGCACATGGGATCTTCCTTAGGGTCTTTTCTTTCCTTGTGCTTGTTTGGAAGCCGGTTCTTTCTCATGAAGCGCTGGAATTTTCTGGTTAGTAGCGCAATTTCAGATTCTTTATCTGAGTCTTCATTCTCAGATAGAGCTGGGAAGGCTAGAGTTTTCTTTATTGGTTGTTCTTCTTCCCTTCTTTCTTTCATGTGGACTTCATAGGCCATAAGATTGCCTATTAAGTCGTCTAGAGTAAGCTTAGATAAATCTTGAGCTTCTTCAATAGCTGTAGTCTTTTTCTCCCAATCAGTTGTAAGAGATCTCAAGATTTTTTTCACCTTTTCTGTCTGGGAATATGTTACACCCAGAGATTTCAGATCGTTGGTGATGTTGGTGAATCTGGTAAACATCTCTGTGATGGGTTCATCTTTGTTCATTTTGAACAACTCATATTTTTTGACAAGAGATGAGATTTTGGCTTCTTTTACTTTGTTGGTTCCTTCATGAATAACCTCCAAAGAATGCCAAATATCATATGCAGATTCACATATAGATATTCTGTTGAATTCGTTCTGATCAATGGCACAATATAAGGCATTCATAGCCTTTGCATTTAGGTTTGCCATTTTCTTTTCTTCATCAGACCATAAGTTATAGTCTGCGGATGGAGATGTGTATGGATGCTCAACAATTTTCCATACAGCAAAATCTATGGATTTGAGAAATATAGCCATTCTGCATTTCCAGTATCCATAGTTGGAGCCATTGAAGAAAGAAGGACGAGATGCATGTTGACCTTCAATATCACGAGCATAAGAGGTAGATGACATTTGTGCTGGAAGACTTGTTATGTCGTAACCAGCAAACCTGCTCTGATACCAAATGAAATTCCACTAGAGGGGGTGAATAGTGAAATTCGATAAAGATCGATAAAATAAAATAATCAGGCAATAAGGCACAACACAAAAAAATACAGAATTTATACTAGTTCGGTCAATACCGAGACCTACATCCAGTCCCCAAGCAAACCACTTGAGCTTTCCACTATAACATCCAAGTCACCAGATAAATAATACAACACCCTCTTCCTCAGAGGTCTTCTTCTCTCAACAGAGAAGGGGCACACCCTCTTCCAGAGAGGTCTTCTTCTCTCAACAGAGAAGGGCAACACCCTCTTTCTCAGAGGTATACTTCTTTTAACAAAGAAGGAATACAGTGAATAACAAAAAGTTACAATACTTCCTATAGAACCTTCAGAATGATATGAATGCACGAATGAAGGATTCTCAGAATGTTCTGTTTGTCACTCAGAAGATACTCTTTGTCAAAGAGCTATACTTGACTTTTCTTCTTTTCTTTCTTTCCTTTTTCTCTTTCTTTTTCAAGGCTCTCTTTTTCAAATAATGAATATGAATTTTTCTCGTTGTAAGCTCACACGTCCATTCCATTCCATGTTGAATAGTTTATTTGAGTGTGTTTATATAGCATTTAAAAAAGTAGTCGTTACATTTTGAAATCGTAGCCTTTTTGAAATGTGAAATGTTATGTCATTTCAAAAACATCTTTTAGAGAAATTCGAGAATGCCTTTTTCCATAAAAGTAAAATATAGGGTACACTAGTCGTTGTAATATTTTAGGTAATGCATATTTTATGTAAAAAGTCTATTTCTTACAATAGTACATTGAACGTTGGATTGTAGTTTTGTCTTTATTCTAATTAATGATTTGAGGTACATAAGTACTTCTTTACTTTAATTGAGTGTAAGTACAATGAGTGCTTTGAGATATTTATTTGTACATAGTCATGTCAAGTGTTTTCTTTATGTTGTGGTTTTCAAAGTCTTCAGAGAGAATGAGGACTACAAGAAAGTCGACATTCTTGAGAAAGATATTTAACAAGGATTTCTTACAGGAGGTATTTAATGCTTGTACAAAGAGAATGATGACTTCAAGTAAGTCGACATTCTATGGGTTTGTAAAAAGGTAACTAGAGTCTTTATCAAAACCTTTATTGTATTTGTTTTCTTTGTGTAGCCGATTTTCATGTTTTGTCTTTTACCCATATTTAAAATCATTTCTTTAAAGAAGGTAACTAGAGTCTTTTCAAAACATATTATATTTGTTTTTCTTTATATAGCCGATTTCATGTTTTGTCTTTTTCCTACATTTCTTTTCATGTTGTCTTGTATATGATGTAAGGTATAATTATTACATTTTGAAATCATGTCAAAATACCTTTTTCATAAATGGTTGTAAGAAGGTACAATTATTAGTTTTCAAAAAGGAGCTTTTTGAAACTATCGTATACTTTTATGATATAGTTTTTATGAATGAGTATGTAATATGCAATATGCATGTTCCTGAAGGTTCTATTACATATGACTCTAAAGAAGAAAAAAATCTTCATCTTGAGGTAGCCGATCTCTTCAGTTGAACTTTAGGAATGCATGGCTCATCAAGTTTTTTCTTCAAGGAGTATGATTGCACTAGTTGTACTTGAACAGGAAGTCTCCATCCTTTTTGGGTGAGATATCCTTGCATCAAATACTCGTTAGATTTATGGCAAAACATATTCAGTCATAATATAACATTTTTCAAGAGGACATATTATCATATCATATAAAATCAAATACGACAGTGTATCATATTATGTGACATCAAAACAGAGTTTCTCAACATTCCAAAGCTGTAGAAAAACACAAGGTACACTTCTATCCCTACTGATTTCATTATATTAATATCCCTACTCGATTCGAATCGTCGTTTTAAAGAAATAGCTCATCCAAGAGATGGATCGAGCTATTCTTGTAAAATGACACATATCAAAGGATGCTTCTTATGCTTTCTTGATTAGATTTTCACATTCCATCATGTTCATGCATTAAAATAAGTTGGATTTACGTTTTATTTCATTTAAATAGCATGTTTTATGAATTTATTTAATATTTCATGCATTCAGCTTCATTTAGGTAACTCTCTGTTTTTGTCAGTCTATCCACACGTCATTTCATGTATTTATTTTTTGTTACAAATGCTGAGAAAATCATAGTATGCGCCCTTAGGTGTGCCTACCAATCTTCAAAAAATTCGGAATGATTTGAATTTGTTTACTATGGTAAAAGTTCAAAATAGTAGGTCGCATTTTGTTACCCGGGATACGTTTTGAAGATTTATCTCCAACTTGTAAAATAGAGATCTCTCTCATAGGAGGTCAGATTTTCAATCCAAAGGATGTTCTGAACTCGAGATGATGTTTAGTTTTTATTCTAATTTTATCAGATTTTTCTGAAGTTTTTTGATGTCTGAAAAAAATCTGAGAGCACGGGACACGTGTTAGAGCCTGATTTGGGCCTCTGAGACTTTGGATCGACTTAAGTCGATGGGTTCTCTTTGGGTGTTACTCCAAATCCAAATTTATAAAACGTGAATGTCATGTTCGGCGGGGTCCTCTGTTTGCATCTGAAATTTTATGATTTTTAGAACAGTCTTAATAGCAGTTTTGGAATTTTCTTGTCAGTCTTCTGTTTTGTTATATTTGTCTATTCTGTTGATTTAGGCAAGTAATGTCACATTTTTATCTCTGTTCCTGTTGATGAAATGCCAAAACCATAAAAATAAAAATTGTTCTTGCTTTTGTCAGCAGTTCTCCACTTAAATATCAGAAATTTCCATGGTTGGATGCTATTTTTTATGCAATTTTGCATCAGATCAGGTTGATTTTACCTCCATCAGAGCCAAATTCCCATTACCGAACTCACCGTAGTTCAAATCCCGAGGCTGTAAAAACCAAAATTGCTTATTTTTATGTCATTTAGTAGTATGCAAAATATCAGATGTTTCTATGGTGGAATTCTCGTATTATTGCACTAAGTGTTACATTTGGTTCGGATCCGTAGGCAAAATTCGCCCATTCTAGAATTTTCTGTAGATTTTTGCATCTAAATAATGTCATTCCGTGAATTTTAGCATTATAAGATGTTTATCAGGATAGAGAGATGCTTCATACCGAATTTGGTGTGATTTGACATTCATTTGAGGCTCGGTTTAGCCATATCATCAAAACAGGGCCCCGTGGGACCCCGGCTCCAAGCGAAAAACAAGCGAAATTCGTTAATCTTGATGAATGGTAGCATGTCAAAATCTTGATTTTACATTTTTAATGTGTTTAGCAGCATGTCATCATGTCTTATCATGCATATCATCATCATTTGGTCCAAGTCAAATTTCAAAATCTCGATTTTACCAAAATTTCCTTCAAAAAACCCTTATTTTAAAGGTGTAACTTCAATATCAGGGGTATTTTGGTCATTTTGACCACAATTTCAAATTTCAAACTATTTCTTACTGAATTTCTTGCATTTACATCATGTCAAATATCAAGAAAGCATGAGAATAGGGTTTATATCTAATTAAGTCCAATAATTTCATAATATTATTGGAAAATCTTGGAAAAACCCACATATTTGAGCTAACCCCATTTCAAGCTTGGCAGGGACATTCAAAGGAAGGAGTTTAAGTCTGCAGTTTCCTTTTATTTCATTTAATTAGTGATGTAATAATGTAAATTTTGGAATAAGAGGTATAATTTTCCGCTTAGACTAGGATGCATATCATATAGTTTGAATTCATGCAATATCCTGTTTATGTTATTCATGCATTTTATTTCAAAAGCACTATGGATGTACACGAATGGCATGTGCAGCAACTCTTAGGGAGTTGATGAACTCGGTGAAGTCCATATTTACGGCCCTAGTCGGAATATGGACGAGACCCAGATCCATCATCTTCCTACCAGTCACACTGAGCCTACACTCTTAGGCTATCTTCCAAAATTTCACTGCATATTTTCAATTTCATAAAGTATTTTAGAGTTAACTAAGCAAATTATAAACATATTTACGGCCATAGTCAGAATATGTGATAATTCTACTTAGTTTAATTCTGAAATCGCATATTTTCTAAAAAAGAGGCTTTTACAAAATGACATTCATTCATATCATTTGCATCATGAAACCACTGGTTTCTCATGATTTTCTCAAGAAAATTTCATTCCATGGAAATTGAAGTTGGATTTCTCAAGTCAAGTTTTCCCGTGATTTTCCCTGAAAATGTTATTTTCCTAAGATTCTTTTCAAAGGGAATTTCTCGTCTTTCTCAAGAGTCCAAATCGATTTTCATATATTTCAAGGACAATATTCTCAGAATTTCAATTTCCTAAGTTTGGATTTTCCTTCTCTAAAGAGTTTTCCAGTGAATTTCGATTGTTTTCCAAAGAAAATTTTCAAAGACAAAGTTTTCCTAATAAATACTTTCATTTTCAAATGTTCATCTTTTCTCAAGAAGTACTTATATTCTCCCAGGAGTTTCAACCATTCATGATTTTCCCAAAGCTTCATAAATTTTCTCGAGATTTCAAATCTTTTCATCAAAGTTTCCTGATAGTTTGATTTCCATCTTTTGCCTAAGAAATACTTTACAACTCCAAAGCATTTTCTGAGCATACATCATATTTTCCAACTTGCATTTTACAAAATTTCATAGCACATGCCTGAATTCTCTGTGCATTTAGGATAGAACACAATTTCGATGATTTAACTAAGTCAAGCACATTTTTGGTCCTTGGTTCGATTACCCATGTTAAAGGCGGCAGGAATGGTCGAACCTCGTACCGACAGGTCGAGCCCCATCTCATGGATTTTCCCGCTATTTTAAAAAACGGAGGCGAGTATTTCAAAAACAATTTTCAAAAATTTTGGTCAAGTTTGACTCGCGGAAGCATTTTCCTCTCTCTCCCGCAAGGGAAGGGAAGAGGGAAAAATTTTGCGACGATAACAACGAGTCACTAAATGGCAAGTCTTACTGATACAGTATGACTTAGAATATGTCTCGCAGCAATCAATAAAAGGACAAGCAATTGCAGATCAATTGGCAGATTTTCCTCTGGTAGAAGAAGTAAAAGCCAAAGATGATTTCCCGGATGAGCAAATATGCAATATTCAGCAATCTCCAGTCTGGAATTTATTTTTCGATGGTTCCAAGAATATGGCTGGAATTTGCATCAAGATCTTATTAATCACTCCTGAGAAGGAGATGATTCCATTTTCTCTCAAATTAGACTTTCAATGCACCCACAATATGGCTGAGTACGAAGCTCTAATTCAAGGTCTAAAGATTCTACTATACTTCAATATTAAGAGAGTGCATGCCTACTATGACTCATTACTCGTTGTCAATCAAGTCTGAGCCGAATGGCAAGTGAAAGATCAAAAGCTATTTCCTTATCAGAAAATAGTTTTAGCTCTTACCATCAAGTTTAAAGAATTTCAGCTCTTCCATATCAAGAGAGATTTTAATCAAGTGGCCGATAGCCTAGCTAGCCTGGGCTCCATTATGGCATTCAAGAATGGAGAATCTTGTCACTCCTTTGAAATTGGTAGACTTGACCAACCTGCCTTCCTTCCAACAGAACGAGTAAACCAGGCTGAGCAAAAGAAGAAGCCTTGGTATTATAATATCAAAACTTTCATAGAAACGGGTGAATTTTCTTCAGAACTCTCAAAGAAAGAGCAGCGAGAAATCCAGCGTAGTCTACTCAATATTTCATTCTGGACAATGTCCTCTATCGTCGTGGATTCAGTTCAGAGTATTCCAGATGCTTAGACAAAGATGAAGCCAAAGAAGTTGTGTGAGAAGCACACAAAGGCATTTGTGGTGGCCACATCGGCTACCAAACCCTTGTCAAGCAGATCATCAAAGCAGATTATTATTGGAAAACTATGAAGCAAAACTGTTACCATTTTGTGAAGAAGTGTGTTCAATGTCAGATACATGCACCTTCCATTCATGCTCCAGCAACATATTTGCAATCTGTTGTCTTTCCATGGCCGTTCTCTATGTGGGCCTTCGATGTCGTAGGTCCCATCACTCCCTCTACTTCAAATAGCCACAAATACTTCCTTGCCGCAACAGAATATTTCACCAAGTGGGTAGAAGCCATCACCCTACGCACAGTAGAAGGCCGACACATGGTCTCTTTCATCCACAAGAGCATCCTTTGCCATTTCGGCATCCCACATGACATCGTGTCAGATAATGACAATCATTTCAAGAATGAAAAGATGAAGACATTCTGCTCAAAATTCAAAATCGATTCATCAATGCCGATGGAGTAGAATTGCCAGATCCCATCAATGCTCGACACTTGAAAAAGTTCTATACTTGAAGCATCTATTCTTCCATTGTAATCCTCCTATTCTCTTCAATAATAATCAAACTTTCTTTTCCCAGTGACACTGGGACATTTTAAAATTTTGTTCTATATGCAGGCAGGATAAACAAATCTCTCATTTTACACACTTATGCATTCATGTGCATCGACTTGCGTCCAATTGCATTAACATCAATTTGGTCAGTATTGCGATTTCGACAAACAGTCCCATCATAACTCCTAATTGTTATTCAAAATCGAAAAACAATCATTAATACTGAACCAAAATTCAGTGCTCGAACTGGTATTATTTCAAAATCCAGTGCTCGAACTGGTATTATTTCAAAATCCAGTGCTCGAACAGGTGTTATTTTAAAATTTAGTGCTCGAACTGGTATTATTTCAAAATCCAGTGCTCGAACTGGCATTATTTCAAAATCCAATTTCCAAGTTGGTCTATATTCTCTTTCAAAAAACCGAGTTCCGACACGGGTTTTCCTTCAAATCATTTTTTTCTTTTGAAGACCTAAGTTTCGACTTAGGTTTTCCTTTAAATTACTTTTTCTTTTGAAAAGCCGAGTTCCGACTCGGGTGTGCCCTTAAATCATTTTCCTTGGTTGATCCGGGTTCCGACTCGTGATCTCTCTACCTTATTCGAGCTCAAATTCGAGCTCTTCATTTTCCTCTGTCGATCCAAGTTCCGACTCGCGGTCTCTTTACCTTATTCGAGCCCTGACTCGAGCTCTTCATTTTCTTTTGTTGATCCGAGTTCCGACTCGAGATCTCTTTATTTATTCGATCTTTGATTCAAGCTCTTCATTTTCCATTGTGGATCCGAGTTCCGACTCGTGATCTCTTTACCTTATTCGAGCTATGATTCAAGTTCTTTATTTTCCTTTGTTGATCCAAGTTTCGGCTCGTGATCTCTTTACCTTATTCAAGCTATGATTCGAGTCTTTATTTTCTTTTGTTGATCCGGGTTCCGACTCGCGATCTCTTTACTTTATTCAAGCTCTGACTCGAGCCGTTTATTCTCCTATGTTGATCCAAGTTATTTCGAACCTCAGGGTTAGTCAATTTCTCAAATTTGATATTTTGCCCACCAATTTCCAATTTATATCTTCGGATCATTTAATTCTCCAATTTCGACCCTCGGGCCATTTAATTCTCCAATTTTTCAAATTCAATTCCCAATTTCGACCTTCGGGTCACTCAATTCTCAATTTTGACCTCCGGGTCACACAATTTCGACCTCCGGATCACTCAATTCTCCAAATTTCGACATCCAGGTCACTCAATTCTCCAAATTTTGACCTCCGGGTCATCCAATTTTGACCTTTTGGGTCAACCAATTCTCAATTTCGATCGTCAGGTCATCCAATTTCGACCTCCGGGTCACCCAATTTCCAACAATCAAATTTTCAATTTTGTCCTTTGAGTCAGTCAATACCAATATCCAATTTCAATCATTTTCTCTTGCGAAATACCCTTTTTAGGGAGATTTCGAGGGAGCTCGTTCTTTTCGCATGCTATCCAATTCGTTCACTTAGCCCCGTTTTAGGGAGAGTTTGAAGGGACTCATGTCTTTGTGAACTATTTGCAAAACAATTTCAAATTTCACACAAGGAACCCTTTTATAGGGAGAGGCTCGACGGAGACTCGCTTTTCTTGTAGCCCCCCCAATTTTCATACTAAGCCATTTTCGTCATGAATGACCCTCTTTTCAGGGAGAGTATGATGGACTCATTCCTTCATGACCCAATTTTTTGACCTCACTACTATCGGCCCCCTTTTCATAAGAGAAGCCTAATATTAGGGAGCTTTGACGAAAGCTTAATTTCTCTTCGAAAGTTCGTTTTGCAAACACCTCCTCTTCAAAGAAGAGCGGAGTATTTTCCATTTCCCATTCAGGTAAGGGCTAAGCCTGAGTCTCTCTTTTTGGGGAAAAAGGGAGGAGAATTTTCGTCACAGATGTGTTGAGTCGAACCTCAAATGCTCTTTTTCACCAAGGATTTCAAGAACATGTTATCAATTTGTCAATCAAATTATTTGTTGATTTCAGAATCTTTATTGCACAAATCTTTACCTCAGTTTACCTTCAGCATTACTTCTAAAAGAGTGAAGCTTTTGCAAAAAGAGATTCAAAATTCAAATTCTTTTTATTGGCCAACCAAAGAGATGAAGGAAAAATCCTTGATATGGCCAGAAAAGAAGATTCAGTGTTATTGCAAAGCCACAAATGATTGATATTGATCACAGTTATGACACATCTCTAAAGACTATTCTTGTAAAGATGAGGCAGTGGAAATATCCTGAGCGCTAGAAAAAGAGAGCATTCACCCAAGCCCTGTGTCCTCAAAATCACCCAAGCTGTAATTAAATATCCGCAAAAGGGATCTCTCAATTGTCACCAAGATGAAGGTGAATTAAGCGAGTAGACCCCCGAAGCCAAAGAAGATTTGAAACATCTCCAAGATGACGGAGTTTCTGACAGATCCTTCCAGGGAAAGTCCAAAGCACTATCAAGATGAAGGCAGATGTGATGAACCTCCCGACAATCCCTAAAAGATATTTAATTTCAGCTATCATCCAAAGATCTCAAGCCAATGAGCCAATATCATCAACATGACCCTTAAGGTAAAGAAGGATCAGAACATCTCCAAGTTGAAAGAGTTTGTGATGTACCCTTCCAAAAGAGAGCAAGAAAGAAAAAAGAAAGAGAGAAAAGTCATGACATCTCCAAAATGAAGTAGAATGTAACTGAAACCCAAGAGAGCCAACAGAGTGCAGAAAGATTATCATGAGAGAAGCTCCCAGGATATCAAACTACCAGATCTATCAAGAATCTTCTTTAAATTGGTGAAATTCTATTATCAATATCCTTTCATCGATTGCTTTTATAATATTAAATTCTCCCTTTCTTGTTCATATCAAGGAAATTGATAGCTTCCTTGAAGAAGGTCAATTGCAAGCAATTTGGATTTTAAATCTGGATTCTACGAAGTCAATCTCGTTCGGAGGTAATACTTCAGGTAAAATGAATATTTTTGCAACAATGTGCATCATTTTCAAATACTTTGAATCAACAACAAAATTCTCAAGCATTTTGACAATATTTTCTAGTTATCCTGATGCGAAGCGAGAGCTTGATGTCCATTTTTGATACATCATGACACCAATTTTACATCCCTCTGAAGGACTTGATTCCTTCTCTTCTTTGAGAGCGTGAGCCCTCAGATTTGCACACTTCCCTGTGTCCCCACTGTCCAACCATAGACAGTCCCATTTCGGTTCGAGGTCGAACCACCAATCATTTTCTCGCAAAAGGCAATTTCAAAAGCTATTTAGTCTCAGAAATGAGACGCCCAAGATCAACCCCTTTTCAAGCTTTAGGGACCCCATTTTCCTTCCTTTTGCAAAACCTCTGTCGGATTTATTGTGAAAAATCTGAAGGTTCCATCATACCATTCTTTTTTTTTCCCGCCCAATCAGGATAAGGGTACAAAACCTAAGCCTCCTTTGATAAGGTATTCCATTTTCCGCCCAATTAGGATAAGGGTACAAACCTGAGCCTCCTTTGATGAGGTATTTCATTTTTCGCCCAATCAGGTCAAGGGTCCAAACCTCAGCTTCGTTTTATGCGAGGTATTTCTGTCCCATCCAGATTAAGGGCAAAAATTTGAACTTCACTCTCATAGAACAAATTTTTTCTCTTTATTCTCCATTTCATATCTACCATCTTCCTGGAGCTAATTTCTTCATACCCAGTCAGATCCTTCTAACTGGGGCATTTTTCTTATATAACCTAAATTTAGAGTGTTTTTCTTTGCCACTAAGCTCGACCACGAGCCGGCTTAGTAGCAAAGAGGGGCATCTGTAAACACCCCAAATTTTCACTCACCTTCCTGACATCTTCACCAATTATCACATTTCAGTTCTCGAGAAGCAATGAAGGGCAAAATGGTTATTTTCTGAGATTGAACCTTGCAGAAAGTCCTAAATTCCATTCTTGAGCCTCAAAATTTCTTTATTTAAGTTCAGAAACATTTTCAAGCTGCAAATTTTCAAAATCCTATTCCTGACAAGAAGTTAAAATTTCCAATTCTAGATTCAGATTGACATTTTATAGAACATGTCTTTGCATAGCATTGCATGAACATTTCATATCATTTCACTGCACAACATGTCATTTTGAGGTCCAGAAACTCTCGATTGCAAAATTCTTAATCCAGATTCGAGTTTTAACTCTTTTCAAAATTGATTTTAAAAAACCCTGGGTCTTCAAAATTGCCAATCTTTCCCATTTTACCCCCAGGATTTTGAATTACAAAAGTTTTTCTTAGGGAAAACAATCTGAATATTTGGATATTGATTTTAAAGATTTTATCTCAAAACTTTTTGCAAAAAGATTTTAAATCTCTTTACAAAATTTCTGTATTTTCTTTATCCATATTTTTGCTCTGAAAAACCATTTTTTTTTTTCAAATTCTTGAAAACAAACAAAATTTTATCTCGTATTATAAAAATTTTAAAAAAAGAAGTTATTTCTTCTACTTTTTATTTTCAAATAAATGGAGCGGGACCCACCTTTTAACTAGCATCACACTCAGACTCTCAGGTATGTCTCTTAATTTCGAGCTGGGTCCACCCGAAGATGGCACCAATTTTGTAAATTCCTCTTCTTTTATTTTTTTTATTTATCTTATAAATAGTTCGTTGGTCCACACACATGTGGCGCCCCACTTAAAAATAAAAGATTTTCCAAAACAAAATAAAACTTTATTTTAAAAAAGAATTAAAAAAAAAAGTTGGCTGAGGTGGCATCTCCCATTTAATTTTATTATTTTTTTCTTTTTATTTTTGTATTCACTATTCATTATTTTAAGAAACAGCCTCAAAATGGCACCACAGCCATACTTTCCAAAAAAACATTCATTTTACCTAAAACTTAGGTAAATGAAATGAAATTTTTGAAAAACATAAGATGCGCCCCTCTTGGAAAACGGCATATTTTCAAAATTTTAGTTTTCAAAAGTTTCAAAAACATAACAGAGCTCTTAAAAGAAAACTGCATTTTTTTTTGTTTTTTAGAAAGAGGCTGAAGGTCTTTAAAAAGACCCAGCTATTGATCGAGAAAGAGGCCTAGCCGATTGATCCTTTCCTTTTGGGTTTTTGCAGAGATTTTCCTCTCAGCGTGGAGCTCCCTTCCACTTTGAGCACAAAGGAGGTGCCCATCGCAGACCTCCATCCAGCGTGAAGAAGCACTTCTCATCTTCTTTCTGTGGCACCCCAAACCTCGACCTTGGAAAACTTGGAATTTTTCTGGAGAAATTTTTGTTTTGAAAGGTTTAAGTGGAAAACCAGCGGAAAGCAGGTGTGGGAAAAACAACAAAGACGCAAGTCTGGGCGGCCACCACAGATAAGTGCAACAAGTGGAAACAATGTAACCAACGGTGTGTACAAAAGTGTAACTGTGAAGTAAAAAGGGGAAACACCCCAACAATTTAAAGAGTTTACAAAAATGTAAGTACAAAAGGCACAAGATCGGGAGTACATCCCAACAACAACCAAAAACCCAAAAACCACCAGGTACAAGAATTGCAGGTCAAGTGTGTGGGTCCTCTGAGCCTCCACCGTGTATCATCGCATCTGCACTACACCTGTTCGTCACCTACATCCCCATAAAACGGGGTCAGTCCTCTTGCGAGGTGGTGAAGAAACAACCACAAGCATGTATATATATCTACCATCTACACTCGAAAAGCAGGAAAAGCTAACAAGTGTAAGTGCCTGTGTCAGGTAAGTGCAAAGTGACAAGTACTAGTCAACAAGCTATAGCAACAGAAAAAGCAAGTGGCTAAAGCAACTAACTGAGCAACGAATAACTAAGGAAGCAACAGTTACTATAAAGTAAGTGTTCAAGGTAGTAACAACCATAACAAGTAATGAGCAGCAAGGTAACCAAGTAACAGCTGAAGCAAGCAAAGCAACTGGAGTAAAGTCCACAACACAAGTGAAGTAGCAACTACAGTAAGTCAGCTGATTGGTTAGTCTTTAAGTTTTTCTGATTACTCCTTCGGGTACATGAAGGAAACCTCGCATTCTGTGAGACATGCACCCGAAGTCTGTTATTACAAATCTAGTGTGGTAACCAGGGAAGCTACAGACCGAGTCAACCTCATGCGAGCAACACACGGCTAGGAGAAAACACTCGCATAGGCAAGGATTGCAATCCATACTACTGCAGTAGTGAGGTCCTAAGAAGACAACCTCGACCTCCCTGACTCAGAGTGACTGGAGGCCAAAGGACGCTACAACTCTTGTCAAACATGTGTCGTAGTAACGACAAGTCACTTAGGGTTATACCATCCACCCTCTCCCAAGGTGAACCATCTTGTGAATGGGGCGAAGCAGGTTTATCTTTCTTAAGGCTTATGTTCAATCATACCTCACAACGAGGAATCTGCCTTGTGGTCCCCGCAGGGTACACAAAACGAAGACTTGGCCTGCCCATCCATGTGCTCAGCCTCACACGGCCAACGGAGCACACCGCTCGTGAAAGCAGTCAAAACACCATATTATTTTGTTTCTGTTTAGGGTATATCACACAAGAGTCCACACAACAACAAGGGCCATTGCCCGAAGACTCCAACTGAGCCCACAGCAAAACATTTCAATATTCATACCCTATGGTGTTCAATTTTCTTTCTTTTCACTTCATAAGGTAAGTGCAACTAATGCGCTTACCAATGCCTCAGTGATGTACCTCCTCAGGGTACACACTACTCAATAACAGTGTTAGGATGTGCTAAGTGCAAAGTGAAGGAATATCATAGGTTTCTATCTTTTGCATAAGTATAAACAACAGAGGCATAACATGATATTAAACTGCACTATATTGCATACTTCAGTGTTATGATTGCATTTACCTACAATTTTCATACTCAAGGGTTTGAAATGGAATATAACCAATCATCCTGTCTAATGAGAATAACATTGGTTTTCCCAAGGTGGATTGTTGCTTCTTGCAAGGAAGATGCAAATGCGACACAAAAGACCATTACATGTAGTTAAACACACTCAGGTGTTTGAAGCGAATCTTGGATATTCCATCTTATGGGAACAACATTAGCTATTTCCACGGTATGGGTGTCGTGCCTGCAGACCCGAAGCAAGGATATTTCAACTACACTTGTAGTTCAACGAAGTTTCCAAATATGTGGATTTGCAATTATATTCGTCGAGGTTCTTTAACTAGGCATTGTACGTAACTTAAGGCATAAGGATCTTCCTTACGCAACATGACACGCTTACGTGTCGAAGGTGATACTGAAATAATCCATCTAATGGGGATTACATTAGCATTGCCATGGTTTCGGGGTGCCACGCCCGCGAGCCCGAAAACAAGGACATTGCCAAACCGAACAGGACAACTCTTTGGAGTTCTACACTTAATTAGGAGCATAACATCATCTGGGAAAAATAAATTTCTAGACGGGACACAAGAGTGTCACAAGTCCATTCGGTCATACTGAAGCAAACGTTTATGGGTTTGAAAAAAAAAAAATATATATATATATATATATATATATATATATATATATATATATATATATATATATATATATATATATACTTGCATGCATGTACGCAACTATATCTAGGCATAGGCGCAATAATACACCTAATAACCTGATACAAGGGCAACTCAAGGCATGTGCTTGCATGCCAACACCCTAACCGAGGTGCGAAAGGGTGCGGGGCAACAAACCTGGATTTGCGCTCATCAAGGACCAGCTAATGGTGTAGTTGTAAATCTGAGAATATAGAAAAAAAAACATTATTCCTAACAGCCGATTCCTGGAGTGTCGTAGTCTTCATAGGTTTCGGCATAGAGGCCGCACACATGCTGCCAAGAGGCCTATGCACAAAACGTTGGTCTGGTTCTCCGAACCTGACCACTAAGCACAGCTCTGAGAATCAGATCTGATTCTCTGCTTGGACCCGACTTCTAAATAGGATCGGATGGGGCTGAAACAAGCCGCCAATAGGGCAACCGCAAGTACCCCATGAACTGGGTACCAAGGGGACTGGACACTGTGGGTCTGGCCCTCAGGACCAAACTCCTGTCAGCCATATACGGGTCTAAACCATTCGGTTCAGGCCTGGACCCACAAGGGTCAGCTTCCACAGCCCCGAGTGCCTAGCACCAAGCGGCTGGCACCCGACACTAGAAATGTGTGAAACAAGGTTGGCACCATGTGCCAACCCAACTGTCAACCCAATCAGGTCTGACGTTGGTTCAGACCTGAATGGGAAGGAGGCCAACCGATTAGGGTCTAGGTGCTCAGCATTAAGCAGAGCACACCAGGCCCGAACAAGGTAAACAACAAGAACCAGGCTGGGTCAAGGCTCACTAAAAGTCTGTCAAACCAGACTGTAGTGCTGGTCTGAACCCATGGTTCAGACCGGTATTTCAGTCCAAGACGAAAAAAAAAGAATAAAGAGAAGAAACACAAAAACTTACTAGAGAAAAAGAAAATCTTGAAAGCCTGTGCCGGGCGCGCGGGCCACCCGCACGACGCCCAGCTCCCATCATGATGAAACCCGTTGGCCAAAGGGTCTGGTCCGCTGGACCAGACCGTGCCATCCCCCAACGACCTAAACTAGGGCGCAGAGGCTTGGGTTACAGCTGAGTAAAGAGGCGTTGGGCGACTGTACAAGGCCGCCCCCAATGGTCACTCCCCTATGGTCGATCCTAAGACACCCAACACGCTGAACTAAAAGGGAGAAAAAAAAGGATCAAGCATAATGGTAGGGCCTGGGGCTCCTTCTTCCTAATGAGGTCTAGTCACATAGTGACCCAGGTCCAACAAGGCTGTAGCGCCAGTCCCAACTCGCTGGGACTGGGTTGAGCCCCAACACACACACGAAGAATAAAAAGAAAGAAGAGTTTCGAGCTGGATGGCCGCAACTTCTCGAGCATGCAAGAAGGTACTAAAAAGGGGGGAAAGGGTGTTGGGTGTAGGCTGGACGAGCCCAGCTCGGTCCAGCACACCCCAGCAAGCTACACATAGCCACTGGTGCCCCAAAGACCCTGCAACCAAAATAATGAAATACAACATGCTGGAACTAACAATATAATAAAAAAAAAGAGATATACATAGGCATGAAAAACTAAAGATAGAATGGAAAAAGAACAAGGGAAAACGATTTTAGAAAAAAGATGCAGCAAGTCTAGAAATGTAACTCGAAAAGGTCTAATGGAAGGAGATGCATTTTTTTTTTTACAAGCTAATCCGCCTTTGGAGTTCGCAAGCATGGATGTGTCGCTCCCTCGGCTTCATATGCAACGAAACCTTGAATAAAAATATGTTGAGTCTTCACCTTAGCGACTTGGAGAATTGGAGGAAATGTAGGGCTGCAGTCCTTCACGCCAAAGGTGGAGCTCCTATGGCTGGAGGGAGGAAGCAAATGAGAGGGAGAAAGAGAAGAGAGTTTGGTTAGGGAGAGAGAGAAAGTGAGAAAGAAAAATCGCCCAACAAGCGGGGCCCAATTTTTCTAAAGGGTCTTATAGAGTGTGGGATTGAGATGTGTGGCTACAAACCATCCATCCAAGATGGAGGGCTGGGGTGGAGCACGGTTCTCCACCGCCGCCCAGCCCCTCCAATGGGTTTTAAGAATTCAAAAAGGTCTTCATTTTGTTACAATGATGCCATGGGGCTGCCGCCCCATGCATCCAATAGAGAAGGGTCAAGGTTCATGATGGCCTTACATTGAAAAGGGCTCCTTGGGATCCCTTTAATCCCAAGGCAGCTCAACAACCCAGGTTTCACACCAAACCCAAGAGGATACGGCGCCTCCTCCAGCCCCAACGTCTCCCATACACTTAATGACAAGACTTTTATAAATTTTAAGATTTTAAAATTTTTTCTTTTTAATAATTTGGGTTGGGCCAATCGTGGCCCTCCCTTTATGAGCCTTAAAAGTCTCTTTACCATCTTGTCACTCACCCAGCTAGTCAATGGGACCAGATGGTTCCATGGCCTTAGTCGTCGAAGGCCCTCCAAAGAGGACGATTAAGGCCTTGGTCGACCTTGACCAATGGAAAAACAAGTAGTCTGTTATCTTGATTTCTAATTTTAATTAATTCCAGATGTTTTTCCATGATGCTTACTAATTTCATTTTTTTCATTATCATAGTAAATGTCATCACATAGCTATTTGAGCAAAGAAATCTTCGATTTGAGCGAAATCGGTCTCGTTTAGGCCCTCGCTAATTTTCTAAGCGATCTCCCGTAATTCGCATGCACTGATGGGGTTTTTTCGTTGTTCGGATCTCAAATTTGAGGTGTATCTCTACAACCCTATTCCAAATTTACCTTTAAAGTTTGGGAAGCCAATTCGTTATAGATTCTTCGTAATTGCTCTTTTTACATAAAATTACGTGATTTTACCCGATTCTCAAAATAAGCAAATCTTCAGAAATTGCCAGAACATAAAAATTCATCAATTTCCACAAGATTACACAATATACATCAAGAATGAAAATCGTGGATCTTATATCCTCCCCTTCTTAAAAAGGATTTCGTCCGCGAAATCACCCTTAGGAGGTTACAAAAAGTTTTGGATAAGTCTCTCTCATGCTTGCTTCAAGTTCCCATGTGCATTCTTCAATGCCATGGTGCTGCTACCGTACCTTAACTAATGGAATAGTCTTGGTACGCAAAACTTGATCTCATCGATCAATAATCTTGATAGGCCTTTCTGACAAAGTCAGATCTTCCTGCACATCCACATCTTCGTACTAAATGATATGCGATGGGTCAGGAATTTACTTCCTAAGCATCGACACGTGAAACACATTGTGAATGTGAGCATATTGTTGAGGTAACTCGACACAATATTCCACTTCACCAATCCTCGCAACGATCTCGAACGGTCCAACATACCTCAGACTCAACTTCCCTTTCTTTCCAAAATGAAACACGTTCTTCGTCGACGAAACTCTGACAAAAACCATGTCTCCAACATCAAAAGACAATTCGTGACGTCTCTTATCGGCGTAACTCTTCTGCCTATCTTGCGCTGCCTTCAACCACTCACGAATCTTCTGCACCTGCTGCGTGTAGTGCTTAAGAACAATCGACACTTCTCTCGATCTATCACCTATGTTGTCTTAATAAGATGGCAACCGACAAGGTCTACCATACAACGCTTCATACGGAGCCATCCCGATACTAGCGTGGTAACTATTGTTATATGCGAACTCTACCAAGCATAGGTGTGAATCCCATTCACCCTTTCAATCCAGCATACAAGCTCGCAACATATCTTCCAACGTTTAAATCGTTCGCTCGGACTGTTCATCCGTCTGAGGATGAAAGGCTGTACTAAACTTCAACTTCATCCCCAAAGCAGATTGCAATTGACCCCATAGTCGCGAAGTGAATCAGGGATCACGATAAAAAATGATAGATCTCGACACACCATGAAGTCGAACGATCTCTCTAATGTACAAGTCAGCTAAACTCTCAAGCGACTAACTGGCCCTGATTGGCAGAAAGTAGGCAGACTTGGTGAGTTTGTCCACGACTACCCAAATCGCATCATTTTTATGCCTAGTCAATGGTAAACCTACCACAAAATCCATCGTAACATCCTCCCATTTCCACTAAGGAATCTCAATCCTCTGCAAGGTACCACTGGGACGTTGATGTTCCGCTTTGACTTGCTGACAAGTCAAACACCTTGCAACGTAAGCCGCTATGTCTCGTTTCATGCCATGCCACCAATACCTCCGTTGCAAGTCCTTGAACATCTTTGTTCCTCTCGGATGAATTATGTATTTCGACATATGAGCTTCGTCAAGAATTTCTCTCTTCAGCTCTGGGTTGCTCGGAACCCAAAGGCAATCTCTCATACGAACGCTGCCATCTTTAGACATTCTGAAAGAAGAATCTGCCTGCCTAGCCAAGGCTAGAAACTTGCCATACTGGTCATCAAGCTTCTGAACCACTACGATATTCGACAAAAATAGGGATCGAATGGTCAGACCAGACAATCTGATCGAACCATTACCAATAGAAAAAGGTTTCCAGGTTACGAACTCTTCAATAAGCTTCTGGTTCTACACCAGACTAGCCAAAACACCACTCGCTTTGCGGCTAAGCTCATCCGCCACAACATTCGCCTTACCAGGATGATAAGACAACGTGAAATCGTAGTCCATGATAAACTCAAGCCATCGTCGCTGCCTCATATTCAGCTCCTTCTGAGAGAACAAATACTTGAGGCTCTTGAGGTCTGAAAAGACCTCAAACGATTCCCCATAAAGGTAATGTCGCCACGATTTCAAAGCAAACACGACTGTTGCCAATTCTAAATTATGCGTCGGATAATTTTGCTCATGATTCTTCAACTGTCTGGAGGCATAGGCAATCACTCTGCCATGCTGCATAAGCAAACAACCTAAACCGGTACCAGAGGTGTCTGTGTATACCACAAAACCACCTCTGCCAGAGGGCAAAGCTAACACTGGCGAGGTTGTCAACTTTATCTTCAGGATCTGGAAACTGTCCTCACAGGCACTGTTCCACACGAACTTAACACCTTTACGTAACAACTTCGTCAAAGGTAAAGCGATCCTCGAAAAGTCTTGGATAAAACGTCGATAGTAACCGGCCAATCCAAGAAAACTATGAATCTCAGACACATTCTGAGGCTGCTTCCAGCCCAGAACTGCTTCGACTTTCGCTGGATCGACGGATACTCCGTCCTTCGATATCACATGGCCAAGGAACATGACCCGCTCGAGCCAAAACTCGCACTTAGAGAATTTGGCGAACAACTGATGCTCAAGAAGAGTACTCAAAACAATCCGTAGATGCTCTCAATGTTGCTCCGGACTCTCCGAATAGACCAAAATGTCGTCGATGAATACTATCACGAACGAGTTCACAAATGGATGAAAGATCTGATTCATCAAATCCATGAACGCTGCTAGAGCATTCGTGAGGCCAAAAGGCATCAACACGAACTCATATAACCCATATCTTGTTTTGAAAGCTGTCTTCACAATATCATCCTCTCGGATACGAAGCTGATGGTAGCCTACTCTGAGATCAATCTTCGAGAAAACCTTCGCCTTCTGTAACTGATCGAAAAGATCTTCGATCCTCGGTAACGGATACTTGTTCTTAATTGTCGCCTGGTTGAGAATCCGATAATCGATGCACAACCTCAGGGATCCATCCTTCTTCCGTACGAACAACACTGGTGCTCCCCACGGTGAAGCACTAGGTCGAATAAAACCCTGATCGAGAAGTTCTTCTAACTGACGCTTCAACTCTTCAAGTTGGTCTGCCACCGACCCAGAGAATTCCTCACTCACGCCAAATGTGATTCCCTCATTGGGTGAAGGAACGATTTAGATGGGTCAGACAGGTTTTGCTGACCTCATTTTCCTACCTTTATCAACCTCTGAATAGCCCTGCAAATCTCAGAAAATATATCTGAGTCAAATGAATTAAGACTGATGATTATTTAGAATGATGCTATGACCATTAATGCTGTCATTAAAACATGAACTTCAGGCTTCACGATTTTATCCATAATCCTAATGATATTATCGAGGTGATCTTGGCTGGGATTGCTCAGCTTCAAAAACATGCACAAACTGTATTGATCTCCTATTGATCGGCTCATGCACATGTGGCTGAGTTGGTTTTTTGACTAGCTATTCTCATGCAGTCATTCAACCAACCTTTTTATGATAACCAAATCCAGCCGACTCACCTGAGCATGTTTGTTGGAGCTCTATGACTTCTTGTTACAGCTTCAATAATGACTTAGGAGAAGCGTTAGAATTATTTTAACTAAATCAGAGAAAAACATTATCTCTTGGAATGCAATAATTGTAGGCTATGTACAGAATGAGCATTGTGAGAGTTGCTGAAATGTGTAGACAACAGGTAATGGAGGGGTACAGGATGCAATAAAATGAGTGGTATGAATATGCATATGACACAAATTTAATCAGGGGATGACTGAAACTAAAATCAATGAAGCCTTCATGCCATATAACCCAGGTGAGACATAATTGTGTTGAAGCAGTTAAAATGTTGAAATAAAAGATCCGAAAGAAGCACATCACAAATATTAAAACTTACCATTAACAAAAGTGAGTCTAAAGGAGGAATCAACAATATCATTTCCTTTGTTTGGAGGTTCCAACTGGGTAATATCCTTCAAAGAACATGAGTTGTGGAAGACAGTAACAGATTATCACATTAATAAAACCCCTGTTATGACTCTTTTTATCTCTTCCACTGTTGAACATATGCATCACGACACCAGTGATGAATTCATAGCAAAAGGAAGAGAATAATCATTGAGCTTTATTAAACAGGAATTTAAATATAAACAAGCTATCAAAATAGGAAACTATAAATCGACATATGGTAAAGAAACGAGATACCGACAATATCAACAGAAATTTAAGATTAGAGAAAATAACGTTGAATTAATGAAACATAAGGAAAATTTTCTATTATTAAAAAAAAAAGAACAAGGCCAATGTCGGAGTTGGATTACTCCATTGATGTAGCAACAATAGGAGGGTCGATCATGCTATCTGCAGATCGACCCTTCCGTTCGTGCCTCAAGATATATAAAAAGATAACAACGAAAAAGAATGGAATTTAAAATGAGATAATATCGTAAAATAGAGGAAGAAGAAAAATAAAGGAAGAGTTTTAACAGAGAATTAAGAGAGGAACAATAATGAAATAGTTATTTATCTATAACTTCGCAGGGGTTCTGAAGGCAGGAGAAGGAAAAAACCAGAGGAGAGAGGGATCGAGCAAAAGGGACTTGTTATCATCGCAAAAAATTTTCCCCTCCCTTGCGAGAGAGAAACAAATTTCGCGAGTCAAACTTGACCAAAGTTTTGAAAATGTTTTTTTTGAAAATTAACTCGCCTCCGTTTTGAAAATTTGCGGGAAAATTCCGTGGAATGGGATCCGCCTGTCGGTACGAGGTTCAACCATTCCTGGCGCCTTTACCAGGGGTAATTGAACCAAGGACCAATTATGTGCTTTAACTCGACTCAAATAGCTAAATTATGCTCTAGTTTTCCTAGAATGCACAAAGAATCAGGCTTGTGCTATGAAATTTTGAAAATAATGCAAGTTTGAGAAAATATGATGTTTGCTTTGGAAAATTGAAATATGCTTGAAAATTGATTGGAAAAGTACTTGAAAATTGAATTCTTGAGAAAATCATTGAATTTCATTGGAAATCAGAAATTTGCATTGGAAAGTGATTTCTCAGGAAAATTTGAACTTTAGAAAATTGATTTTGAAATTTGGAATTTCTTTTCTAAGAAAATGGATTTGAAAATTCTGAGAAAATAAGGAAGTTCATTGGAAAAGGGATTTCTGAAAGGGAAAATGAATTCTCAGGAAAACGGGAATTTTGAGAAAATGGATTTCTGAAAACTTGGGATTTTGAAATTTGAGAATTTTAAAGCATAGGAAAATCTTGATTTGAACTTGGGAAATGCTTTGAAATGTCATTTGAAAACTTAGGATTTTGAGAAAATCAGATCCTGAGAAAGACTTGGAAATTCTTGAGAAAACTGAATTTTCTGAAATTGAAATTGGAAAATGAATTTGAAAATAATGCAATTTGAATGATATGAATGAATGAATATGAATTTGAAAAGAGAATTTCAATTGAGGAATTGAGAAATCCTTTTAAAGTTTTGAAAAATGCAGTGCATTTTGAAGTTAGCCTAAGAGTGTAGGCTGAATGTGGCTAATATGAAGATCATAAATCTTGGTTTTCTTCGTATTCTGACTATGGCCATAAATACGAATCCCACCGAGTTTATAAACTCCATAAGAGCTTGTGCACGTGCCATTCGTGTAAACCATAGTGAATTTGAAATAATGTGCATGAATCATACATCACATATTGAAATTTGCAGAAATTAAACTATATGCAATGCAGCCCTATTCTAAGCAGAAATGTAACTCTTATTCCAAATATTACATTGCTTTTTACATTGAATTGAATAAAATAAATAAATAAAATAGCTAAGTCTTCTTCTTGAATATTCCTGCAAAACTGGAAAACAGTGTTAACACAAAAATGTAGGTTTTTCTGAATTTATCCGAAAATATGAGAAATTATCAGATATTATTCAGATATAAACCAAAATTCATACCCCATTTGATATAAACATAATAAATAATGAATAAATTTTGAAAATAAACTTGAAAATGCGAAATTGGGGTCAAAATGACCAAAATACCCCTGATGACCTTGAAATCAGGGTTTTCTGAAAGAAATTTTATAAATTTTGGAAATTTGAAAATCAAATGAAATAAATCAAACATAATATGATGAAATATGATGATATGCATGAAAATTTTGGAGAATTAGAAATTGAAATTTCGAAATTTAGGTCAAAATGACCAAAGTACCCCCGATAACAAGACTATGGCCTTGAAACCTGGGTTTTCTGAAACAAATTTTGCAAAATTAAAAAATATGAAATGCAAATGACATTGAAATTAACCCTAATATGATTCTACATGCTCATGTATATGATAAAAACCCTAAAATGGAAAAAATATCATAAAATACCAAATTTAACCTGATTTTCGCTTTTGAATTTAAAGATAAACTAACACATGGAGCAAATGAACTTGGAATTAAACCAAATTTGGCATGGACACCTAACATAACCCTATAAACAGAATGAATCTCTAAAATATATTTTTTTTGTATTTTTAAATATAGAAATTCAAGTAAAAATCCTAAATTTTGTGATTTTTGCCTAAAATGTTGATTCTAAAGGGGATTTAGGATATCAAATTTCCATACAAAATTTCCTAAATTTTATGGGGTGACAGAGGACAGCAAGGTAAGGATTTTTTCATTTTACACTTTCTGGTTTTGACCTATGGTCGGAGCTGTACCACTCCGGCAAGTCGGATCGGAATCCGGCGACTCTAGGATTTAGGGGAAACAGACAGGTTTCGGTAGAAAACATGGGAAAAATATCAAACTGATGGGAAAAAGGCTGAAATTGTGGGAAACGGTCTCTGACAAACATAGGAAGATTTGATCTTTTGACACCATTGGGATTCGAGTTATGGTTTGGAAAAGGCCATACTGTTATCAGAGACCTAAATCTCTGAGATTTCTGGACATTGGAATCTGTTAGACAGAAAGAGAAAATCCGAGAAAAATAATGAAACAGATCCAAAAATTCCCAAATTTTGGGAAATGACAGGAAATTATGTTAGAAACAACTTTCATGTTAAACGTTTTTGCAGACGGGCTACGGATTGAACAGACTTGGTGCATTAGGGTCTGTCTATACTCTGCCGAAGGGAAATTGAGATTTTCCCAGAGAGCTGGGAAATCTGATTTTTGACAGAGGTCAAAACTAATTGAAAAAAACCTTAAAATTTCTAGATCATAAGTAGATTCAATTACAAATCCACTGTGATTTTTTTGAGGACAATTCAAATCTCCCACAGGGGTAATCTCGGGCCCTAAAGTCTGCTAAAATGGAATTCCAGATTTTCACAGGGTTTGAAATTTGTTTTGATATTTGATTTTTAAAAGGGGCTTGAATAATTCGAATCAAACCAGCTTTTTGGCAGTAAATCAGGATATCATAATGTCATCTAGTACAAAATTATCAAGATTTATTAACAAAAAATTAAATATGAAATAATAGCTAGACTGAACGTGAATTAACAAAGCCTATAGATCTCTTTGCTAACATTAACAAAGCTAACAAATCTATCTATAAAACAGTAAATTACAACAACAAACAACAACAACAACTACGCCTTCATCCCAAAACAATTGGGGTCAGCGATATGAACCAAAAAAGAAATTCATTTTGGGTCTTCCACATGAATCCTTTTCCTCCAATCATTTCTATCCAACGCCATGTCCTCGGTGAGGTTCAAAGCATTCATATCCTTTCCTATCATCTCCATCCAAGTCTTCCTAGGCCTACCCCGACCTCTTTTAACTAATATATTTTCCCATTTCTCCAACCTTCTAACTGGAGCATCATTAGGCCTTCGCCGAATATGTCCAAACCACCGTAAACGATTCTCTCGCATCTTATTTTCAATGGGTGCAACACCTACCTTCTTACGTATCTCTTCGTTCTGAATCTTATCTTTTATTGTATTTCCACACATCCATCTAAGCATCCGCATCTCAGCTACACTCATTTTTTGAATATGATGTCTCTTGGCAGCCCAACATTCCGTACCATATAGTAAAGCGGGTCTAATAGTCGTCCTATAAAACTTTCCCTTCAACTGCAATGGCATTCTACGATCGCACAGCACTCCAGTAGCACTTTTCCATTTCATCCACCCAACCTTTATCCTATGATTTACATCTCCATCAATTTCTCCATACTTTTGAATGATGGATCCCAAATATTTGAAATAATCATTCATCGGTATATCTTGCTCACCAAGCTTCACTACACTCCCATCACTACTTCGTTGCTTACTAAACCGACATTCCATATATTCAGTCTTACTCTTACTCAACTTAAAACCTCTAGCTTCCAATGTCTGTCTCCATAATTCTAACTTAGCATTAACCCCAGCTCTAGACTCATCAATCAAAACAATATCATCAGCAAACAACATACACCACGGTACATTTTCTTGAATTGATCTCGTAAACTCATCCATCACTATCGCAAATAGGAAAGGGCTTAAAGCAGATCCTTGATGTAACCCAACCGTTATCGGAAAATTGGTTGACACCCCTCCACAAGTGCGGACATTGGTTACTACTCCTTCATACATATCTTTAATTATACTAATGTACTTGAGAGAAACACCTTTCTTCATCATTGTCCACCAGAGAACGTCCCTAGGTACTCTATCGTATGCCTTCTCTAAATCAATAAAAACCATATGCAAATCTTTGTTCCTCTCTCTATATCTTTCAATAAGTTGTCTAAGAAGATGTATAGCTTCCATAGTTGATCTTCCAGGCATAAAACCAAATTGATTCTCCGATATCATGACAACCTTCCTCAACCTAGACTCAATCACCCTCTCCCAAAGTTTCATAGTATGACTCATGAGTTTTATACCACGATAGTTTGTGCGATCTTGTATATCACCCTTATTCTTATATAAAGGCACCAAAGTACTCTTCCTCCACTCATTAGGCATCTTATTTGTTCGCCAAATCAAGTTAAAAAGATTTGTCAACCATTCTAAACCTTTCTCTCCCAAGCATTTCCAAGCCTCGATAGGTATACCATCTGGGCCAACTGCCCTTCTTGATTTCATTTTCTTCAAAGCCTCTGCAATTTCTTTCTTTTGAATCTTGCGCATGAAGTCACGATTTATCTCATGAAAAGGAATGGAGAAGTCTCCAAGATCTTGAGCATGACTATCATTAAATAGCTTATCAAAATAATCTTTTCATCTCTCCTTAATCTCCTCATCTTTGACTAAAACCCTTTGCGTTTCATCTTTGATACATCTAACCATACCCAAATCCTTCGATTTCCTCTCTCTCATCTTTGCAAGCCTATAAATATCCTTCTCGCCTTCTTTGGTATCCAACTTGTCATAAACCTCCTTATATACTTTAGCCCTCGCGTTTCGAACAACTTTTTTAGCTTCCTTCTTTGCTATCATATACTTCTCCAAATTCTCATTATCACGACTCTTACTTAGATTTCTATAACACTCTCTTTTAACCTTAATAGCTAATTTGACATCCTCATTCCACCATGATGTATCCTTACCTAGTGGTGCACCGCCTTTAGACTCACCCAATACCTCCTTAGCTACTTTTCTCATACCACCCGCTATCTTATTCCACATTGATTCTGAATCCTCCTCGAGACACCAATCAACTTCCTTAACTACTTGCTCTACAAACATTCCTTGTTTAGCTCCTTTCAGTGCCCACCACTTAATTCTAGGATCTATCCTATGTCTATCCCTTTTGCGGCATTGACTAATTCTAAGATCTAAAATTAAGACTCTATGTTGTGTAGCTACACTTTCTCCTGGTATAACCTTACAATCGATGCAACAACCCCTATCTCTCTTTCTAAGTAGGAAAAAATCTATCTGACTCGTATTAACCCCACTTTTAAATGTTACTAGGTGAGACTCCCTCTTCCTAAACCAGGTGTTTGCTAAGATCATATCATAGGACAAACAAAAATCTAAAATCCTTTCTCCACTATCTATAAAACAGTAAATTAATCAAACAAAAAAAAATACCTAAAATGCACAACCTACATGAATATAATGCTTAAAACAGAAAAATAGGGATGTATGAAGTTGATTTGATATTGGCTATTGATGAGAGGGATCCAATCCATTCATTCGGATGGATCACCTCACATCGTCTAGCCTTGAAGTGAAAAACTTTGATTTTCACCCCTCTAGATCATATAAACAATGGCTTTTCAGCAATATGAATCCGATTTTGAGTTGGATTCTGGATTCGCAAAATAAGAAAAGAGGTTTTACTTTGTACCGGCTGATGGGCTGGAGCGATGGAGAAGTTCGCATCGGTGGCTGGAGATGGATGCTAGAGGGCTGCTATGGTGATGGCTGCCAAGGTGAGTCGGCTGGCTGGAGGTTGGTGAAGCTGAAGTTGCTGCAAGGTGGTAGAGGTGTTGATGGTGGCTGTAGGGAGTAACACCAATGGGAGCTGCGGCTGTAGGAAGGTGGAGGACGTTGGACGTGAAGGCTGGATCCGGTGGAAGGTGGTTGGAGTTTGAGGTGGCTGAACCTGGTGGCCCAAGAGGGCTGGGCGTATGGTGCCCTCGCTGGAGAGGAGTTCCCCCAAGAAAAGGGCTGTAGTTGATGGCTACAGCTGGAGGAAAAGGATGGGCAGCTGCTGTGCAAAGAAAAAACTGGAGGTGGGCTGCAGCTTGAAGACGTTGGAGATGGCTGAGCTGAGCGTCCAAGGAGGTGCTTGGAATCGATGGAGATTGGTGCTGAAGTTCAAGGGGCTGGTACGGCTGAACTGGGCGTCCAAGGAGGTGGCAGCAGCTTCAAGATGGTGGCTGTTGTAGCTGTTATGGCTGCAGCAGCTTCAAGATGGTGGCTGTTGTAGCTGTTATGGCTGCAGCAGCCAAAGGGAGAGAGAGAGAGAGAGAGAGAGAGAGAGAGAGAGAGAGAGAGAGAGAGAGAGAGAGAGGCGTTAGGTAGGTTCTCTTGGGCAGCCGTCTCTTTTTTCCACCTTTTTATCATAACTTAGGTTTTGATTTTTTCAAAACCTAAGTTTCTAATGTTATTACATGTAGGAAAACCACGTGAATGGCTGTAGCTGCAGCCTTGTGCCTTTGAAAGAGATGGAAAGGAGATAAGCAAGAAAGGGGAAAGAAGGAAGGGAAGGAAAAGGAAAGAAGAGGGGAAGAAGGAAAAGAGGGAAAGGAGAGGAAAAGGAAGAGAAGGAAAGAAGGCTGGAAAATGCCATACGTGAGTGGAGGGAGAGGAAAGAAAGGAGGAAAGAAAGAAAGAAAGGAAGAAGAAAGAAAGAAGAAAAAAAAATGAAAAAAAAAAGAAAATGGAGGAAAAAAAGAAAGGAAGTGGACTGGAGGTTTGGGCGACCCCCTCGCGGGTCCCACCTCACAAAATAAAATAAAATAAAATAAAATAAAATAAAAAGAAAATTGAAAAGAAACAGAATTTTTTTTTAATAAAAGAGAATTGTAAATCAATGGGCCATCTCAGAGCGGGTCCAAATTCCAGTTATGAAATTTATTTTGACGATTAGACGGGTAAAATAGTCTTTTCAGAAAATTTCCAGACGAAACGAGCTATTTTTGGCAGTTTTTGAAACGAGCTCGGATTTTGAAGTTCAATACCTCGTTGCGAAGCAAATCCAATGTAGAATTTAAAATTTTGATTTTGAAAGAAATCCAGATTATTTTTCTTGAGAAAATATTTCTAAATTTAGACTCCCGGGGTGAAAATGTCAATTTTGGAAATCCGAGGTTTTGAAATTGATTTCTGAAAACTTTTAAAACTCAATCTGGATTGAAATTTATAAAACTGGAGTTCTGGACTTCGAAAATGAAATGAAATGTGATGAAATGTTATGAAATGCTAAGAAATGATATGAAATGATGAGAAATGACATGCAAAATGCAGACCCTGAATGGAGAATTTTAGATGTTAGACCCCGATTGGCAGCTGTACCAGTTTAAAAAACATTAAAATTGATAAAATTTGCAAAATAGCTCAAGAAATGGTTTTCGGGACTCTACTGGGTCAGAGTGACACTGAAAATTGGGGTTCGAGCTGGATTGAACAAATATGAGCTAGATTGAGCTGGGTTTTAGAGTTTCAGAACTCAAATGAACTCACCAGACACTGACTCAACTGACCTTTCCAACTGAATTTTCAAGAAAAGCTGCCATTTTTAGAGAAATGGTATGGAATGATCATTGGAATGAAGTGAATTACGAACCTGAACTGGGTTTGAGCTGAAACAAAGGTTAATAATACTGAGGTGAACTAAAATCGAGGCTCAAACACTAGCTCAACTGACTAAACTCGGCTCAATTTCAGCTAAAAAAGCTGAAATGGACTAAAATGGGCTCCTGAACACTTAGAAATGGTTTTGAACTGAAACTGGAGTGCTTGAACTCCTAGTGAGCTCAAGTTAGACTCTAAGGAATATGACTGACTATGAATGACTGATACAGAGACAATTGGCTTGGATTTGAGTGAGAAATGAGCTCATTTCTGAAGAAATAATCCCATTTTGGCAGGAATGGTCAGAAATAAAAATGGTTTATTCATTATGAGCTCAGATGAGCTTGAGATGACTGATATTTTAACTGTCTTGAACTGACCAATGAGCTTGGTTGACTCCGACTGACTGGGGTTCGGGATGACCTAGGGGTAAAATGGTAATTTTCCTAATGAAAATGGGTAAAATGGTGATTTTCTGAAACTGACTCGGGGTTTGACTCCTACACTGACCTGACAGGGTTGGCACTGCCTGAGGAGGATTGTTTAAGAATGGATGTGGAAAATTTGGGGTGTTTACAGGACTCCGGGTGGAAAGGCAGAGTACGGCGAGGTGGGCTGGAGTCGATCCCTTCAGCCAATTAGAGGAAAAATCAGGTTCGCTTGGCTCCGTGCAGGCTTCTATTCAATCAATCTAAAGTGAGAAAAGAAGAAAGGAGAAGAACGCCAATGGAGGGGTGAAACGCGGTGCTGCGGGTTTTGGTGGTGTTGGTTTATATAAGAAGAGAAGGAAAGATCGAAAAAGGGAAGGCTGTTAAGGATGGAGGGTGAGGAGGAAGGGTTGGCAATTGGAGGATTGAGGAAGAGAGATGGGCAAGGTTGTTGCAGATGAAGGGCAGATGAGAGGAAGGCCTGTGAGGCGTGCGAGGGTTTTTGTGGTGAAGGGGTTTGGGCGAGAGAGGGTTTTGGTGAGAGAGAGAAAAAAAATCTTCGTAACCCTAAAAAAAATCGAAAAAGGGTTTAACAAAAAATTTTCAAAAAGCCGGTCTTTTTAAAGATTTTTGCAAAAAAAAAAAACTGGTTTTAAAAAGATTATTTTCAAAAAGAGTTTTTTTCAAAATCAGATTTTTGTTTCTTTTCTCATATTTTTATTTTTTTGTTCTTTTCTTCATTTTCTGCATTTTTTGAATTTTTTTAGAATGAAATTAAAAACTAAAGAGTTTAAAAGAAATTAAAAAAAATATTTACAAAGGAAAGGTTTTCTGAGCAATTTTGGAAGAAAATGGGTTCGGACCCGAGTTTTGAGAAAATATTCGAGTTTTAAACCTCGAATCGAGGAATATAACACGGCGGATCCAAATAGATACCGGGCAAAGTGTCTGAGCTTTTCAAAAGTTATTTTGGTAATTTTGAGAATTTAATTAAAAATTAGATGACAATGCTCAGATTTGGATTCTGATATCGGATTCGGATCCGAAATCGAGTCAGATATATAAAATGAATTTAATTTCAGTAAAACGTTGTGAAATGTACTGGAATTTAGGTTTGAAAGTGACTCAATTGCTCATAAAATGAAATTAGGGGCAAAAATGGGATATTTAAAAGATTTTGAAAAATTTGGGGTGTTCACAAATGCCCCTCTTTGCTACTAAGCCGGTTGAAAGCCGAGCTTAGTGGAAAAGAAACACTCCAAATTTTGAAAAATGCCCTAGTTAGCAAATCTGAACTGGGTGTGGAAGAACTATTTTAAAAAGACATGATTTTCAGGCTTAAAACATTATCCTAAATGGCTTGGGGGAGACAAAATCCTCGAAAATGATATGACTGAATAGAAATGAGGAAATTGTGATGGGACTTTGGATGAAAATCCCGAAGTGGTGAAAAAGATAAGAATTTAGATTAAGTCTCGTGGGTGAGACAAGATACTCTTTTTGGAATGATTTAGGTTTAGCCCTTAACCTGGATGGGGCGAAGATATATCAAGATGACCTGGATGGAGAAAGGAATATATGATGACCTTGATGCGGCATTTTTGGAAAATGCCTCATGAGATAAAACTCAAGTGGGATCATGTCTTGGATGGATATACAAAGCATGGGTTCCTCGATTAGAAGAACCGTGATGGGACTGGAAGAAAACATCTTGTCAAAATGAAGGACCTCATCAGAACGAGACTCAGGTTTAACCCAAACCTGAAAAAGGAAGATACCTCGAGGGGCGAGGTTCAGGCTTAACCCTTAACTTGAAGGGGACGACCATACAGAATCCTCGAGTGAAGAGACCATGATGGGACCTTCGGAGTTTGGACGAACAAATCCGAAAGGGGTTTGCCAAAGCAGGAAGAAATGGGATTCCCTAAAGCTTTGAAAAATGGATAAACTTGGACGTCTCATTGCTGAGACTAAATCAACTTTTGAATTTAATGACCTCTCGTAGGAAGTACAGGTTTTGACCCTTAACCTGAGTGGGAACAACCATACGGATTTCTTGAAACTGTGATGGGACAAGAGAGATACTTTGACTGAATGGGGTAACTCTTCTGGAATATATAAACAACGCTAGGTTGCATCAAAATGGATATTGAATAGTTATTTCATTCTTAGAATATCTAAAATTTTTTGCCAATAAGCTAAATTTATAGTTGACTTCAACGCTTGAAAATGTGCACATGTGTGCAAAGATATTCCCGCTTTTACCCAGAGTATTTCCTCCAACGAGGTTAACCTCTCGGTCTTTAAGAGTCAAATTCAAAATTTTAGCGCTAATGACTTTCTTCAAGAAAGCTATCTATTTCCTTGATATGAGAAGAGAAGAAATATTCTCAATTTAATAAAAGCAAGTAGTGAAAAGACATTGATAAAAGAATTTCGCATAAGAAAAGATAACTTCTGGCAATTTTGGCAGTTTGATATCTGGGTGTTTTCCCATGATGATCTTTTTGCACTCTTTTTGAGTCATTGAACTTTTTCGGGCTTTAAACATCATCCTTTATTTTGGAGATGTCCTGACTTTTCTCTCTTTTTCAGGGAAGGGTATGTCTCAAACTCCTTCATCTTGGAGAAGTTTTGATCCTTCATTTATCTCAGGTATTGATGATATTGGCTCAAAAGGTCTTTAGATGATAACAGAAATCAAATATCATTTAGGGTTTGTCTGTAGGTCCATCACACTCACCTTCATCTCGATGGTGATCTGAACTTTCTCTAAAAGGATCCTTCACAAATTCCTTCATCTCGGAGATGATCCAAATCTTCTTTAGCCCCGGGGGTCTGCTCGCATATTCGTCTTCATCTTGACGACAATTGAGAGATCCCTTTTGCAGATATTTGATTGCAACTTTAAAATGAAATGAGGAGACATGGATTGAATGGATTCTTTTTATCGCTCAGGATATTTCCACTGCCTAATTGCCAGAAAGCCGTCTTTAAAACATGCGTCATAGCCATGATCAATATTGATTCGCTTCTGGTATTTCAATATCATTGAATATTTATTTCGCTAATCATACCGAGGATATTTCTTTGATCCTTTTGTTTGATCAACAGGGAAAAGATCTGAATTTTACCTCTTTATCAAAAAGTTTCACCTTTTTGGAAAGAAATATTACAGGTAATCTGAGGTGATTCTTTTGTGCAGTAAGATTTTTGGAATCAACACATATTTTTAGCAAATTGGCAAAGTTTTCGAGAATTCTTTGTGAAATAATCATTCAATATAGATTTTGATGAAACCTTTAGCTGAATATTTGGGAAGGAATATTTAGATTTTTTTGTTTTGATCGACCAGCTCGGAAGCAGGATTTTTTTGGAAGTACCAGCTCGAAAGCAGGATTTTTGGAAGTACCAGCTCGAAAGCAGGATTTTGATTGATTGACCAGCTTGAAAGCAGGATTTGTTTGCCCGACCAGCTCGAAAGCAGGATTTGATTGACCGACCAGCTCGAAAGCAGGATTTGTTTGCCCGACCAGCTCGAAAGCAGGATTTTGGTTGACCGACCAACTCAAAAGCAGGATTTGTTTGCCCGACCAGCTCGAAAGCAGGATTTGATTGACCGACCAGCTCGAAAGCAGGATTTTTAGAAGAACCAGCTCGAAAGCAGAATTTTGATTGACCGACTAGCTCGAAAGCAGGATTTGATTGACCAACCAGCTCGAAAGCAGGATTTGTTTGCCTGACCAGCTCGAAAGCAGGATTTGATTGACTGACCAGCTCGAAAGCAGGATTTGTTTGCCCGACCAGCTCGAAAGCAGGATTTTTGGAAGTAGTAAGAATGATTGACATTGATAGAGTTGTGATCCGAAGGTTTGAAAATGATGGATATTTGATAAAATTGTAACCCGAAGGCTTGAATTTGGTAGCCATTGATGAAATTGCAACACGAAGGCTTGAAAATGGTGGACATTGATGAAATTATAACCCGAAGGCTTGATAATAAAAGACATTTGATGAAATTGATAGACGTTTGATGAGAATTTAGGATACAATAAACAATGATTCAGGTTTATCTATTAACCTGAAAGGGAGGATGGAGATTTTTGAGGATATACTTGAGTCTTGAATTTAGAAGGGATATGACAAGATTTAGAATTTATGATCTATAATTTAGATGGACCAGCACAACTAGCTGTTTGTGGTCCAATTTTCAGGATTTAACCCTTATCCTGAATGGGGAAAAAAAAAAAATTTAGGCAGATAGAAGGAAATAGAATTTGATGAAATATTAATAAAAAATGGAGAAAATTTTGAGGAAATTTATTTACTTTGTAAAAGAATTCTCACAAGTAGCATTTGTTGCTCCTATGAGCGATCTCAGGATTATCCCTTATCCTGCGAAAAGAATTCCTCGAATGTCGAGGTTCAGGTTTATCCCTTAACCTGAAAGATGAAAGAATAGAATTTAAGAAAATGAATATAAATTCAGAAAATCAATTTGATGAAACTTGTATTTGCAAAAAGAATTCTCATAAGTAACATTATTGCCCATTATGAGAGGTCTTAGGATTATCCCTTATTCTGAATGGGAAAAAGAATAGAGTTTAAGAAAATTTAGTGAAGGGAAATTGATATAAATCTAGAAAATCAATAAAGATTGATAAAACTTGTATTTGCAAAAGAATTCTCATAGGTAGCATTATTGCTCCTAAGAGGGGTTTTAGGATTATCCCTTATCCTGAATGGGAAATACATCGGACAACGAGGGTCAGGTTTATCCCTTAACCTGAGCGGAAAAAAGAATAAAAGAATACCTCATGGGAAAGAGGCATCTGGTTTATCCCTTAACCTGAAAGGGTAATATGAAAGAATGAAATTTTGAGGGAATTTAAAAGAGAAATTGATGAACATTTATAAAATCGAGAAGAATAAAAAAATTGTCTTTACAAAGGAATCCTCATAGGTAGCATTATTGCTCCTACGAGGGGTTTCAGGATTATCCCTTATCCTGAATGGGTACACCTTGGACAACGAGGGTCAGGTTTGTCCCTTAACCTGAAAGGGTATAAAAGAATAAAAAAATACCTCATGGGAAAGAGGCATCAGGTTTATCCCTTAACCTGAAAGGGTATATGATTTTGATAAAATTTAATAGAATTGAGGAGAAATTGATATAACTTGATAAAACTTGTTAAAATTGATGTAAACTTGATAAAAATATGAATGAAATGAATGAAACTTATAAAGATATCAAATTAACTGAAAATTTATAAGATTTAAGAGAAAAAAGAGTTTTTTGATTCTGCCTGCATATGGGATCTTGAAATTGAAAGGAGAATGTTTTAAATTGACAATTGAGAAATCACTTTGAGAAGAAAATCAACCACGAGAAGAATGATTAGCGCAAAAGCTGATCCTTAAAAAGGGGAATCATCATGAGAGATCATCATGAGGGTCAATTTTGAAGATAATGATTTAAAAACCCATTTTAAAAAAAGGAAAATCAACATGATAGTTTATTTTGAAGAAGATTAGATCAAAATATTGAACTTTTGGTGATCATGAAGAAGTTTTTGTAGAAATTCTCAAGATTTTTATGATTTTGAAAATCCTCATAGGTAATATCATTTCTCTCATGATGATGTTTTGGGATTGTCCCTTATTTTAAAAAGAATAGGAGAAATACAATTCTTTCCAAAATACATGCCTCATCGTGGCGAAGGATAGAAGTATTTGATATCAACAGATACGAAGAAAATTGACATTTCATTGATAGGAAATATTGATAACAACGACTGAAATATTTACAAGTTTGTTGACCAAAGGTCACAAAAGACTGGGACTGAGTTGTCCCTATTAGGTGACTGAAAAGAGAGAAAGCAGAAAAATATTGACATGGTTCGGGGAAGCTAGGCCAGGACAGGTAGCTACTCTTCTTCTTGATCTTCCACCAGCAGCTTTTTATCAATGCAGTCTTGGACGATGTTTTTGAAAACAAAGCAGTGCTCGGTGTCATGACCCATCGCCCGATGGAATTTCCATAACTGATCCTTGAACCTTCCCATAGTTACAGGAGGATCTGCTACCTTGGGAAGTTTAACCATCTCCTTCATTGTCATATACTCAAGAACTTCCTCAAGCGATTGCTCTAAGGGGGTAAACTCACATTCATATCCCCAACCATCATGCTTTGGTTTCCCTTGGGGCTTTGATTCTAACTGGATGCTCGAGGGAGGGATGTTATTCTTCCTATTGATCCCATTCGCTTGACTGGAGCAATCATCTCTACCCAATATGCTGGTGTGGTTCTTCCTGCCACCTCTTTTGTTTTTGCCGTTGTTGTTGTTAGAGGAACTTGTAGAGAAGGCGAAGTTGGTTTTCTTTTATATGTCCTGACTGCCTCCTGCCAAGGTGATGCCATGATAGGTTCCGTTCTCTAATCCCATTTCGAGCCATTCAACTCGCTCGATTAATTTGATGAAGGATTTAGACGGAGAAGTGCAGATCAGACCCTTCAGAGGTTGAGAGAAATTATTCAAAATTATTGAGAGTGCATGCCCCTCTGATATCGGATCCTTCATCCTGTTACAGGTAGATCTCCATCTATGAATGAAATCTTTTGCCCTCTCATTGTCATTTTGCTTTAGGTTAAATAGGTGGTTGAGGGTAGGCGGAGCCTCCGTATTGAAGAGAAACCTCTCAATGAACAAGTTGATGACTTTGTCAAAGTCTCGCAGTTCAATCAGATTGATGTGGTCGGCATACCATCTTGCGGAAACTCCCTCCAGACTGCGTGGAAAGCATAGGAATAAAGCCCTATTGTTCTTCCTGAATCGGTTGCACTCGGCGAAAAATGTAGCCAGATGAGCCTTGGGGTTGCCGGTCCCATCAAACTTTATGAATTTACGAGGAAGATCTTCCCAGTTGTCATCTCCTTCTAGGCCGTCTTAGAAATCTGCACCGGTGTAGGTCTTTTTGCCTTTGTCCTGGGTTTGTAAGTCTTTGATTGCACGAGTCATTTCTCTTATTTGCTCATGCATCGAATCTTTTGCCGAGGTCTGAATTTTGGCTTTGTTTGCTGACTCGTGCCCCTCATTGACTTTCTTGAGCCGATACAAGAGATTGTGAAAATACATCGGTTGCTCTTCCTCTAAGTCCTCCTCTGCTGACTCTGAAGTGTTGTCATACTGAACTTGCTTTTTGCTGACTTTTCCCTTGTTTTTGCTTTTAGAAGTTATTTTCTCAGGGTTTTCCTCAACCTGTTCAGACATTATTTTGGCCATCACTTTCTGAAACAACTTGTATGTAGCTGAATCAACATTGCTTTCTACTTCTTGGCCCTGCTGCTTGGATGACATGATGGAGTTCATTTCCTCTCCGTCACTGTCACTTTGTTGTGGCACTGTTTCCTTTCCAGTCCTTGTCTGAACCATGATGGAATGTCAATGTCCTCTCTGTTGGTTAAAATGGGATATTTTAGGTTTTTTTGGAGGAAATTATGATAAAGGCAGAAATCAAAGTCTGATAATTAAAATATCCCATTACGAGGGATCGGGTTGTCACCAAAAATTTGTGACAACCGCATTGTTTTTCTGTGAAAAAGGATAAGAATATGAACAAATATTTAATTTTGAAAGGGACATATCCCGACAAAAATTTATTAAAAAAAAAATTGAAAAAGGAAAAATTTGAAGAATTTGCAGGCAGGATTAAAAGAATTTTGAAGAAATTTAGAAGAGAAAAGAAAATGCACCTGGGTTTTTAAAAAGAGGAAATTTTGAAATATATACCCAGGGTTTTGGAGAATATAAGGAAGATATAAAATATCATACAATCACAGATATACAGAAAAGGATGCAAAAACAACATTCCCTAAAGCTGACTCTAAATGCAATATTTGAAATGGTTGATAGGACCTTAATCCTAACTCTAAGATTTAGATCATCTGATTTCAATCGAGGTATGCCGATATACCCAAGCCGAAGCTCGAAGTACGTGGCATAGAAATATTCCTCCGGTTCTAAGGTAAAGGCTTCCCAACATCCTTGAGCACCTACCGATATACCTCGAACTATGGCCCTTAGGTACGTGGTACGGGGGCGCGAACCGAAATAAGTGGCCCAGTTGTGAGGCTCTCTCCCGAACTATGGTTCAGTGAGACAGCACAACAACGTGAAGACCGGGACAATATATATGTAACGCCCCGGATTTCCAAAACAAAGCTAAGTTAAAATTTTCATGAATTTCTTTTTTTTTTCTTTGCAGCGGAACTTAGAAAGCTTTTAGCAGCGGAATAAGACGATAATGAGTCGTCGGTTTTAGAAAACTCCGAGCACGTTGTAGGTATGTGGCCAAGCAACTCATTGACCACCAAAGTGTTCCATTTTATCGAAAGCACATGTTTATTACAACACTACTGCTTAGAAAAGCAGTGAAGGTTCAATAAAAAGGAAGCAGTACAACTCTGTCTAGAGAAACCCTGGAACTCGATGCCGCCTTGCTCCGCATATCGCCACGCAGGTTCAACACCTGAAATCCCCATTAAACGGGGTCAGAACCACTGATGGTCTGGTAAGTAGGCAAACACCTATCTATTCAACTCAAGTAAATGCATAGACCACTCAGGGTCGCAGTTCGTAATACGACGCTCAAGCCTCCATGACTTAGCGTATATCGCAAAAGCCTCATCAGGGCTATGAGTTGAACATCCACGCAAGTCTTCATGACTTCGCATAAGCCTCTTCAGGGCTGTGAGTTAGAATAATCGCTTAAGTCTCTACGACTTAGCCTTGACTTCCACAAAGTCACGAATGGATGTCTAGCTCAAGCCTTTATGCATGGCACATCCGTATCCTACGAATCTAAGGACAGCTCTCCGAGCTTCACTTAGTCGTACGGATATCAATGGGGTTCTTTCCCAATCGGTACAGTAGTATACTGACCATGACACCTTCACAGAGGTTATGCAGGACTGACTCAACAACGTCATCCACTCATACATTCAAAGTAGCGCTGTACCTAAGCTAATGCTTTGTTTCGATAATTACACCTCCCCCTGGGCTTAGGGGACTCATATCTGGGCGACAACGCGACGATCTGGGGGTTGATTATTCTATGTATTTTAGATACCCCAGAGGCCTGTTGACCCCATCCCCCTAGTAGGACGGTACAGCATACCGGAAGAGATCCTTACTAGGTATCCGAATGCATTCTGCTACTGCAGTAGTTGGGTTCAATCCTTAGATATTTAAGGATAACCACGACCTCCATACCTCTGAGTGACGAAGGCCATCAATGAACTCTATCAGGTTCGGGTGAAATATATGTCACTCAAGGCTGCGCCATCACCGTCTTCCTTGGTGAGAAATTCTGAAAGGGGCCTGCCGGTCTTATAATTACTTGATGAACATTGCATGCCTATAGGGCAGCCTTTGAGAAGTATGTACCCGACCCCAATCAACCACACGGTTTTCACCGTGGAACAAAGGTTTTATTCATATGCATGCTTAACTCTGCTCTCGGCACTTCGGCCTTGACGAGCACTTCACCTCTTTCGGTGGAAACAACACACTCCGGCTCAGCGGCCCTTACGAGTCTGGTTGTCTGATAATTCTCAATGAGCATGCACATGACTCGATCTCTACGAATCGGCTACTCGGCGTATTTTTACGCATCGAGCTTAGGACCTTGTCAAGGCGCTACCACTACTTTGGCGCAACGGCCCTTACAAGTATGGTGCCCTTGCAGGTGCCAGGGAGACGAGTCCTTCTGACATCGTTCCAACAAAGGACATCATTGTGCCACTTAACTGGTTCTGGCAGCTCTTCTGCCAACCATTCTGTCAACACCTTCTTTGCTCTACCGGCAATGGTGCGACGAACCTTTCTACATCGTAGAAGGCGTTCCATAACCGGGTAGCACTTCTGCTACGTTCTTTCTGAGCCATTCTTAGCTCCTTCAGAAATTTCAGCAGCACTTCCTCTCTTTAACGGAGAAAGCGTGCGTTTTCTTTTATCCATTTCAGCGGCATCTCCCCTCTTTGGTGGGAAATCGCTACGCTTAACTCGGGAAATGGATGTGCACCGTTGTGCGTACTTTGCATCCATCAAGGTTGCAGGAACCTTGGGCCATAACCAGGCCATACGTAATTGATTTAGTCTTTACGTAAAGAGCATTTTGCCAAAAGGCGAAGCCTTTCCAATAGGGGCTTCATTCGTCAAGCAGAATCTTGCACGAGGAGCGGTAAGGGAATCGCATGGGCGATTTTGGAGTTGATCTCCATTTGAACGCTCACTTACGCGCCATATATGTAATATAAGCAGAAGCCTGTGCTTTATACAGCGGCGGCGTAAAGAAAATGCATATACTATTGTTCAGGGTGTGTAACTGAACGAAATATTCTACATATATAACAAAGCAGAAGCCTTGGCATCGTTCGACGCGACGGCGTAAGTAAATACATTGCAGAAAGCAGGAGCCTTGGCATCGTTCGACGCGACGGCGTAAGTAATTGCATAATCGGAAGTGCTTTAATCGGAAGTACAGAAAGCAGGGAGCCTTGGCATCATACGACGCGACGACAAAGGTAAATTACATGGCCTGTGCGATATAAGATGCGTCGGCAGTATCAACAGATATACACCTAGATCTGTATCCAACGATAGTTACGAGGCGAGCGAGTGAACACCGAAGTGTCCTAGAGGGCTCAACCAAGAACTAGGGTGAGATACTATTTTGAAGAATGCATATACTGCGTATTCGAACATATATATCCGACGATAGTTACGAGGCGAGCGCGTGAACACCGAAGCGTCCTAGAGGGCTCAACCAAGAACTAAAGCAAGATACTACTTCAGAAAATATATGCTATATACAAACAATAAAATACTTGAGAGAGATGGTTTAATGAAGTGAACTTACTTCAAATCGTGGAAGAAACGACTTCGATTGCTTCAAACGCTTCGAACGAGGCTCGACTTCGAAAAAGGATCAACTTCAAACTTCGGACGAAAAAGGACTTGGACTTTGACTTTGAACCAAACCAGGTTCAGGTCAAGTCAACTGGGTTCAGACTTAGGTCAAGTAGGTTCAGACCTAGGTCAGGTGCGTTAGGACCAGGTCAGGCAGGCTCAGACCAGGTCAAGCAGGCTCAGGCTAAGTCAGGCAGGCTCAGACCAGGTCAAGCAGGCTCAGGCTAAGTCAGGCAGGCTCAGACCAGGTCAAGCAGGCTCAGGCTAAGTCAGGCAGGCTCAGACCAGGTGAGGTGGGCTCAGGTGGGCTAGGCTAGGTAGGGGAGGTTTGGGAAAAGGAGGAGAGAGAGAGGGGTTGGCGATTTTTAAAGAGAGGGGGGCTCCTCTATTTATAGGTTCTGAAACTTGGGCCCCAAGTTTCAGAATCCCCTCTTTACCCCTTGGCTTTTCAGAAATCCCTTTCATGGAAGGTGCTGGAAGGAGCTAGAAGGCTCTGGAAGATGCTGGAAGGTGCTGGAATATTCTAGAATATTCTAGAATATTTTCTGAGAAATATTTCTGTGGGTCCCACACATATTTCTGTGGGTCCCGCAAGAATTTCGGGTTTTCGGCGATTTTTTTCTGAAAAAATTCTGAGTACGCCATTATCTTCGTATTGATGCCACTAAGAAAGTTGGCTTGCAGGAATCCTTTGATTTTGTTCAGATAGGAAGTTATGGCTTCCAGAGTGTTTGAGCATATATTCGCGATTCGACGAATATCCTAAGTATAACTGGCTCGCAGGAATTGATTCGTTTCGCATTCTGAGAAAAAATGCTATTTTTACCGGTAAATGCCTCATGAATTTTATTCAGATATTTTCTGAAAAATTGCGGGTCTTACATCATTACCCCCTTAAAGGAATTTCGTCCGCGAAATTCAGCTAAGAGTACAAGGTGAAGAGTTCAGGATATTTATCCCGCATATCCGATTCGGGCTCCCAAGTGCAATCATCGACTCCGTGATGTTGCCATCTCACTTTGACAAGTGGAATGACCTTCGTCCTTAGCACTTGCTCCCGTCGGTCCATGATCTCTACTGGCCTTTCTTCCACCGTCATATCCTCCTGGATGTCAATATCTTCATGTTGGATTACGTGGGAAGGGTCGTGAACGTATTTTCTAAGCATTGACACATGAAATACATTGTGTATCTGTGTATACTGCGGTGGCAATGCTACTCTGTAGGCGGTCTCTCCTATCCGGCTCAAAATCTCGAAGGGACCAACGAATCTGGGGCTGAGCTTCCCCTTCTTTCCGAAACGAAACACACTCTTGGTTGGGGAGACCTTGATAAAAACCTTATCTCCAACCGCAAAAGTGAGTTCCCTACGCCGCTGATCAGCGTAGCTCTTCTGTCGACTCTGAGCAGTCAGTAGCTTCTTCCTGATCATGTGGACCTGCTCAGTATAATGCTGCAACACTATGGGCGAGTCCAAGGTTCGCTCACCCACTTCACCCCAATGGATTGGTGATCGAGAGGGTCGCCCGTACAAGGCTTCATACGGTGCCATCCCAATGCTAGCGTGGTGGCTATTATTATAAGCAAATTCAGCCAACGCTAGGTGGGAATCCCAATCACCTTTCCATTCTAGCATACAGGCTCTTAGCATATCTTCAAGAGTCTGTATGGTTCGTTCTGATTGCCCATCTGTTTGGGGATGGAATGCTGTACTGAACTTGAGTTTCGTCCCCAGGGCTCTTTGAAGCTGCTCCCAAAAGTGAGAGGTAAACTTTGGGTCACGATCGGATATGATCGAAATCGACACTCCATGGAGTCTAACGATTTCCCGAATGTAGATCTCCGCCAATCGTTCAGTTGAGTATCGAGTGTTGATTGGCAGGAAGTGAGCAGACTTGGTGAGTCTGTCTACGATCACCCATATTGAATCGTGTTGTCTCTTGGATCGAGGCAATCCAACGAAGAAATCCATCGTAATGCCTTCCCATTTCCATTCTGGAATCTCGATCCGCTGCATCTTTCCACCAGGTCGTTGATGCTCGATTTTTACTTGCTGGCAGATCAAACACTTTGAGACAAATGTAGCCACATCCTGTTTCATACCCCTCCACCAGTACTTTCTCTGTAAATCCCGAAACATTTTCGTACCTCCAGGGTGAATGGTGTACTTGCTGTTATGAGCCTCCTGGAGTACTTCCTGTCTTAGCTCAGGGTTATTTGGAACCCAAATCCTTTCTTCCATCCATATTCCTCCATCTTCTTTTAAATGGAAGAAAGTGTCATCTCTTTCAGCACGAGCTTTTAATTCCAAGTACTGGGGGTCCTTGAATTGTTCGGCTACAATGCGATCGAGGATCTCGATATGGATTGTCAGGCATGACAATCGAATCTTTCCTGGGTCAGCCAGGAATGGCTTCCAACCGACAAAATCCTCCATCAGCTTCCATTGTCCGGTGAGGCTGGCCAGAGTGCCAACAGTCTTGCGACTAAGGGCATCTGCTACAACATTTGCTTTTCCAGGGTGATAGGAAAGCGTGAATTCATAATCTTTGAGGAATTCCAGCCATCGCCGTTGCCGCATATTGAGTTCCTTTTGAGAAAAGAGGTATTTTAGGCTTTTATGGTCCGACATGACCTCAAATTTCTCTCCATAAAGGTAGTGTCGCCATATTTTAAGTGCGAACACTACCGCGGCAAGCTCAAGATCGTGGGTTGGATAGTTTTTCTCATAAATTCTTAACTGACGGGATGCATAGGCGATTACTTTGCCATGCTGCATCAATACACAACCCAGACCTGTTCCCGAGGCATCGGTATAAGCAACGAAGCCTCCCTGACCAGAAGGTAAGGTAAGGACAGGGGCAGTGGTAAGCCTCTGTTTGAGAACCTCAAAGCACTACTTACACTGGTCAGTCCATTCAAACTTGACTCCCTTTTTCAGTAATTTCGTCATTGGTACGGCGATTCGGGAGAAGTCCTGTATGAACTTCCGATAATATCCAGCAAGTCCAAGGAAGCTGCGGACCTCAGTGATATTTTCTGGCTGCTTCCAGTCTATCACAGCTTCGACCTTCGCAGGATCTACTGCAATTCCATCTTTGGAGATCACATGGCCAAGGAACATTACTTTGTCTAGCCAGAATTCACATTTTGAAAACTTGGCATATAACTGATTATCTTGAAGGGTTTTCAAGACGATTCTCAAGTGCTCCTTGTGTTGTTCCTCATTCTCTGAATACACGAGAATGTCATCAATGAAGACGATGACAAAAGTGTCTAAGTATGGCTTGAACACTCGGTTCATCAGGTCCATAAAGACAGCAGGCGCATTAGTAAGTCCGAAGGGCATTACTACGAACTCATAATGGCCATATCTCGTTCTGAAGGCAGTCTTAGGTATATCCTCCTCCTTAACTCTGAGCTGATGGTATCCAGACCTGAGGTCGATCTTGGAGAACACTCTCACTGTTCTGAGCTGATCGAATAAGTCCTCAATCCGAGGCAACGGGTACTTATTTTTAACGGTTGCCTGGTTAAGCATCCGATAATCGATGCATAACCGAAGGGATCCATCCTTCTTCTTTACAAACAGCATTGGGGCTCCCCATGGTGACATACTTGGTCGGATGAACCCTTGTTCCATCAGTTCTTCCAACTGACATTTCAACTCACTGAGTTCAGCTGGTGCCATACGATAAGGGGCTTTGGATATTGGCGTTGTTCCAGGTAAGGATTGAATTCCAAATTCAACCTCACGAAGTGGCGGAAGTCCTGGCAATTCCTCAGGAAACAGATCGGGAAACTCCCGCACTACTTCCAAACTCTCAAGGGGTTGGTCGTTGGATTTTTCCACCGAGAGACTCAACAGGATGGCCACACAACCCTTCCTAAGGTATTTTTGTACCTTAAGTGCTGATATGAGCCTTTTTTGTGGAACTGGTTTGGATAACCGGTATTCCATCTTAGGTAATCCGGGTCGAGATAGAATCACTCTGCCCTCGCGGCACAGAATCTTGGCATTATTCTAAGCCAACCAATTCATTCCCAGAATGACATCGTACTGTATCATATCGATCAGGATGGCGTCAGTAGGCAAGTGTAGCCCTGCTATCTCAATATCCAAATTTTTCACACACCGGATACATTTGGTGCGTGAACCCAACGGGTTATATACTTCGATCATTTTATCAATCGGTTGCACCGAGGCGTGGAGTTGTTCGGTGAAATAGTCAGAGATAAACGTATGAGTAGCACCACAATCAAACAAGACGTAAGCTGCATGTCCATTAACAGGTATGGTGCCTTCAATGAGGTCACTGGTTTCGACTTGTTCAGTCGTTACAGCGTATACACGACCTGCAGCAGGCCTTTGTTCTACTCTAGGTGGGGGTCGTTGGACTAGTGTTCGTTGTGGTACTTGTTGAGAGGGTCCGGCAGATCCGGCATTCCTCCTCTGCTCATCAATAAGCTTCTTCCTGCATTGTCTTGCAATGTGGCCCACTTTGCCACAGTAGAAGCATCCACCTGTGTCACGTGGACATGGTCCTCTTGCGTGATTAACATGGCATTTTGGGCAGTTTGGGTTGGACTGCAGGTTGTTTGGAGCCATGTTCTGTCTTGGCCTTACAACTTGTTGAGTGTTGTTCCCACCTTGGAACCTTTTCTTCTGAAAGGGTTGTCGTGAACCCTGGCCACTTGGAAACATTCTTTTCTTGTTCCCACCATCAACTATGGGCCTTTTTGCTATGATTACTTTTGATCGCTCCCAATCCACTTGTATTTTCGAAGCTGCTGCCACAGCAGTTTGAAAAGTTTGGGGCATGCTGGTGATAACCCGTGACCTTAGCCCTTCTCGCAGTTCATTGATGTACTTGTCGGCCCTTTCTTGGTCGGTCTCAAATAACCGGGAGCAGTACCGTTCAAGATTTTGAAATTTGGTGGTATAGTCAATCAGATTCATGCCACCCTGCTCCAATTTCAGAAACTCCATTTTCTTCTTGTTTCTGGAGTGTAATGGAAAGTAATTATCCATGAAAGCTCTCTGGAAGTCAGTCCAAGGAATGACTTCAACTTCCGAGAACTGGATAATCTCAGTGGTATCCCACCACTTCCGTGCGTTGTCTTTCAGCCTGTACGTGCCAAAGTTGGTCTTCTTTTCTTCTGGTACTCCCAGCACCAGGAAGGCACGTTCGGTCTCTTCGACCCAACTTTCTGCCAGTTCAGGATCGGCTCTACCAGCGAAGACTGGTGGATCGAGCTTGAGGAATTTTTCATAGGTTATTCCACCAAGGTTTTCGCTTCGAGGTGCGACTGGTTCTGGCCTTGTTTCTCGAATGGCAGTAACCAAATTGTTGAGTGTTTCCAGCAGAAATCCTTGAGTATAGGACTCCTCGCTTGGTATGGTTCTCCTCGTCGTAGGAGCCATTTATCTACCACATACAAACAACGTGTTTTAGTTTCACAATGTATATATCAAAGCAAAGTTTTATTTACTTAATATACATCATATTTACACAAGCATCCCCTTAAACAAAACGTCATGCCGCACTGGCAGACTTTTAGGCGTTGAGAAACTAGGTACATGAGTCGATTGACTCCAAAACACTACCAGTCTCTTCTAGGAACTGGATTTCTTTCTTGACCCAAAGAACCCGAAGTATCGTTTACTTCCACATTGCCTTGGTGCAGGCACAACTAGCTTTGGCTTGGGCGGCACTTCCGCACTCTCAAGCGACTCTTGTGGATAGATCAGTGATGCCGGTCCACTTGCCCATTCAGTGGCATCATGGCTCGGAGAATCCGAGACCATAACGGGATGATATAGGTTGTATCCCTCTTCCTAGCCATTCAGACTCGGCGTTGGTGTAGCCGCTCTGTTCCCCCATATAATAGTACTTTGATTCGAGGAATCTGAAATCATAATGGGATTATAGAAGGAGTTGTTGCATCCCTCCTCCCAACTGTGCAAGCTAGGCGTACATGATGCCTGTTGATAGCCTTGCGATTGACCAAATCCCTCAAGGAAGTTCAAGTCAAATCCTACCAGAGACGGTAGTTCATCAGAAGTTGTTGGAGTACGGCTACTCCTTCTACTGGAGTAATGTGGCCCACTAACATGCGAGGTCTCATCCCTAAGGCCAAGCGATCCCCGCCGACCCATATCGGCGGTATGTTTCATTTGACATTCGTTGGTGGAATGCCCTCCTTCGCCACAATACTGGCAGTCTTGGACTTCATATGGGCATACCCACTCATCGTGCATGATTCCGCAACGATAGCAGTATCCTTGGGAGTCGTGAGTTGCCATCTATACAAAGATGCACCCAGATCAGAACAAGAAGTACAAAATATACTTACAGTGCGATATGGTGGACAAGACGGATCTCGAACCAGGTTTCTCAGACTCTTGCTTTGATACCAATTCTGTAACGCCCCGGATTTCCAAAACAAAGCTAAGTTAAAATTTTCATGATTTTTTTTTTCTTTGCAGCGGAACTTAGAAAGCTTTTAGCAGCGGAATAAGACGATAATGAGTCGTCGGTTTTAGAAAACTCCAAGCACGTTGCAGGTATGTGGCCAAGCAACTCATTGACCACCAAAGTGTTCCATTTTATCGAAAGCACATGTTTATTACAACACTACTGCTTAGAAAAGCAGTGAAGGTTCAATAAAAAGGAAGCAGTACAACTCTGTCTAGAGAAACCCTGGAACTCGATGCCGCCTTGCTCCGCATATCGCCACGCAGGTTCAACACCTGAAATCCCCATTAAACGGGGTCAGAACCACTGATGGTCTGGTAAGTAGGCAAACACTTATCTATTCAACTCAAGTAAATGCATAGACCACTCAGGGTCGCAGTCCGTAATACGACGCTCAAGCCTCCATGACTTAGCGTATATCGCAAAAGCCTCATCAGGGCTATGAGTTGAACATCCACGCAAGTCTTCATGACTTTGCATAAGCCTCTTTAGGGCTGTGAGTTAGAATAACCGCTTAAGTCTCTACGACTTAGCTTTGACTTCCACAGAGTCACGAATGGATGTCTAGCTCAAGCCTTTATGCTTGGCACATCCGTATCCTACGAATCTAAGGACAGCTCTCCGAGCTTCACTTAGTCGTACGGATATCAATGGGGTTCTTTCCCAATCGGTACAGTAGTATACCGACCATGACACCTTCACAAAGGTTATGCAGGACTGACTCAACAACGTCATCCACTCATACATTCAAAGTAGCGCTGTACCTAAGCTAATGCTTTGTTTCGATAATTGCACCTCCCCCTGGGCTTAGGGGACTCATATCTGGGTGACAACGCGACGATCTGGGGGTTGATTATTCTATGTATTTTAGATACCCCAGAGGCCTGTTGACCCCATCCCCCTAGTAGGACGGTACAGCATACCGGAAGAGATCCTTACTAGGTATCCGAATGCATTCTGCTACTGCAGTAGTTGGGTTCAATCCTTAGATATTTAAGGATAACCATGACCTCCATACCTCTGAGTGACGAAGGCCATCAATGAACTCTATCAGGTTCGGGTGAAATATATGTCACTCAAGGCTGCGCCATCACCGTCTTCCTTGGTGAGAAATTCTGAAAGGAGCCTGCCGGTCTTACAATTACTTGATGAACATTGCATGCCTATAGGGCAGCCTTTGAGAAGTATGTACCCGACCCCAATCAACCACACGGTTTTCACCGTGGAACAAAGGTTTTATTCATATGCATGCTTAACTCTGCTCTCGGCACTTCGGCCTTGACGAGCACTTCACCTCTTTCGGTGAAAACAACACACTCCGGCTCAGCGGCCCTTACGAGTCTGGTTGTCTGATAATTCTCAATGAGCATGCACATGACTCGATCTCTACGGATCGGCTACTCGACGTATTTTTACGCAACGAGCTCAGGACCTTGTCAAGGCGCTACCACTACTTTGGCGCAATGGCCCTTACAAGTATGGTGCCCTTGCAGGTGCCAGGGAGACGAGTCCTTCTGACATCGTTCCAACAAAGAACATCATTGTGCCACTTAACTGGTTCTGGCAGCTCTTCTGCCAACCATTCTGTCAACACCTTCTCTGCTCTACCGGCAGTGGTGCGATGAACCTTTCTATATCGTAGAAGGCGTTCCATAACCGGGTAGCACTTCTACTACGTTCTTTCTGAGCCATTCTTAGCTGCTTCAGGAATTTCAGCAGCACTTCCTCTCTTTAACGGAGAAAGCGTGCGTTTTCTTTTATCCATTTCAGCGGCATCTCCCCTCTTTGGTGGGAAATCGCTACGCTTAACTCGGGAAATGGATGTGCACCGTTGTGCGTACTTTGCATCCATCAAGGTTGCAGGAACCTTGGGCCATAGCCAGGCCATACGTAATTGATTTAGTCTTTACGTAAAGAGCATTTTGCCAAAAGGCGAAGCCTTTCCAATAGGGGCTTCATTCGTCAAGCAGAATCTTGCACGAGGAGCGGTAAGGGAATCGCATGGGCGATTTTGGAGTTGATCTCCATTTGAATGCTCACTTACGCGCCATATATGTAATATAAGCAGAAGCCTGTGCTTTATACAGCGGCGGCGTAAAGGAAATGCATATACTATTGTTCAGGGTGTGTAACTGAACGAAATATTCTACATATATAACAAAGCAGAAGTCTTGGCATCGTTCGACGCGACGGCGTAAGTAAATACATTGCAGAAAGCAGGAGCCTTGGCATCGTTCGATGCGACGGCGTAAGTAAATGCATAATCGGAAGTGCTTTAATCGGAAGTACAGAAAGCAGGGAGCCTTGGCATCATACGACGCGACGACAAAGGTAAATTACATGGCCTGTGCGATATAAGACGCGTCGGCAGTATCAGCAGATATACACCTAGATTTGTATCCAACGATAGTTACGAGGCGAGCGAGTGAACACCGAAGTGTCCTAGAGGGCTCAACCAAGAACTAGGGTGAGATACTATTTTGAAGAATGCATATACTGCATATTCGAACATATATATCCGACGATAGTTACGAGGCGAGCGCGTGAACACCGAAGCGTCATAGAGGGCTCAACCAAGAACTAAAGCAAGATACTACTTCAGAAAATATATGCTATATACAAACAATAAAATACTTGAGAGAGATGGTTTAATGAAGCGAACTTACTTCAAATCGTGGAAGAAACGACTCTGATTGCTTCAAACGCTTCGAACGAGGCTCGACTTCGAAAAAGGATCAACTTCGAACTTCGGACGAAAAAGGACTTGGACTTTGACTTTGAACCAAACCAGGTTCAGGTCAAGTCAACTGGGTTCAGACTTAGGTCAAGTAGGTTCAGACCTAGGTCAGGTGCGTTAGGACCAGGTCAGGCAGGCTCAGACCAGGTCAAGCAGGCTCAGGCTAAGTCAGGCAGGCTCAGACCAGGTCAAGCAGGCTCAGGCTAAGTCAGGCAGGCTCAGACCAGGTGAGGTGGGCTCAGGTGGGCTAGGCTAGGTAGGGGAGGTTTGGGAAAAGGAGGAGAGAGAGAGGGGTTGGCGATTTTTAAAGAGAGGGGGGCTCCTCTATTTATAGGTTCTGAAACTTGGGCCCCAAGTTTCAGAATCCCCTCTTTACCCCTTGGCTTTTCAGAAATCCCTTTCATGGAAGGTGCTGGAAGGAGCTGGAAGACTCTGAAAGATGCTGGAAGGTGCTGGAATATTCTAGAATATTCTAGAATATTTTCTGAGAAATATTTCTGTGGGTCCCACCCATATTTCTGTGGGTCCCGCAAGAATTTCGGGTTTTCGGCGATATTTTCCGAAAAAATTCTGAGTACGCCATTATCTTCGTATTGATGCCACTAAGAAAGTTGGCTCGCAGGAATCCTTTGATTTTGTTCAGATAGGAAGTTATGGCTTCCAGAGTGTTTGAGCATATATTCGCGATTCGACGAATATCCTAAGTATAACTGGCTCGCAGGAATTGATTTGTTTCGCATTCTGAGAAAAAATGCTATTTTTACCGGTAAATGCCTCATGAATTTTATTCAGATATTTTCTGAAAAATTGCGGGTCTTACAATATAGGTAGGGATGTTTTCAAAAATATGATCAACATGCAAAAATCAGATGGCTCTAATGCAAGTCCTAAAAGAGATAGATTTAAATGAAAAGAAGCATACACTTGCATACATTGTTTGCACTCAATCCCTAGAATTGAGGAGAGTTGTATTTCAGACCTAAGTCTAATGTGAACATGGAATAATCAACTCAATATGGTGCTACCAAACCATACTTAGATCCTATATGCAAATAATGTCAGTTTTAGGACAGAGTCTAGGCTCCTAAGGTTTGCATGAAAATGAAGCTGACATAGAAAAATAAAGACTTAGATAATGTAAAAGCAAAGCAAAGGCATAGATTCAACCGGACGAAGATGACGTCCCATCACGGTTGCCAAATCTGTGATCATCGCAAAAATTTTCCTCTCTTGTGGTTTCTCTCTGTTCCTTTTCTTTTTTCTTTCTGACCTCTATTTTCCTCCTTTTTGAAGGGAGAAGAATAAAAGAAAGAAAAAAAAGAAAGAAGAGAAAAGAAGAAAAGAAGAAAAGATGAAAAGAAGAAGAGGAACTCTTTTGCGGGGTCTCACTTGACCTTAATTTGAAAGTATTTAGAAATTTAACTTGCCTCCGTTTTAAAAAATATTTGCGGGAAAATGGAGAGACGGGATCCGCTCGTTGGTACAAGGTTCAACCATTCCTGGCGCCTTTACCAAGGGTAATCGAACCAAGGATCAAAATTATGCCTTTTGCTTTGCCTAAATATTATCTAAGAACTCATTCTACATCTAAATGCACAAAGAATCATGCTTGTGCAAATGTAAGGATGTATGCTCTTTTGAAAGATGTTTTTGAAAATTTCCAAGTGTTCTGATATGAACTTGATAATGAAGAAAATGGTTTCTGAAGGGTAAAATCTAACTTAGAACTTGAGATAGATCAGAGAAGTTCCAAGTCTTTGAAATAATCAGAGTTTGGAAGAATAAATCTTGATTTGAGAAGAATTAATTTTGAAGCTGAGATTGGAAGGAAATTCCAAAGTCAGAAAATAGACTTTGAACTTAGATTTAGGAGGAGAGATAAAAAATGAATTTGAATTTAAAATTTGAAATCCGGATGGATTTGAGAAATCCAAACGGTATTTAAAAATAGAAATGGATTTAGGAAGTTCAGATGAGATCTGAAAATGGAGTTGGATTTGAAATCTAGAATTGAGAATGGAATTGGATTCTGGATCTTGAATAGAATTGGATCCAAGATCTAGAATCCAAGATGGGATTAGATTCTGAATCCTAAAATGGATTTTGGATTTTAAAAAGGGGTTTAGGATCTGAAATCTGAGATCCAAGATAGAGTTGGACTCTGGATCCTAAGATGGATTCGGATCTTTGAAGTCTGAGATCCAATGTAGGATTGAATTCTAGATCCTACTAATGGAGTAGATCTGAAGTCTGAGATCCAAGATGAAGTGGGGTTCTAGATCCTAAAATGGATTTGGATCTGAAGTCTAAGATCCAAGGTGGAACTGGACTCTGGATCCTAAAATGGAATTGGATCTAGAGTCTGAGATCCAAAGTGAAATTGAATTCTGGATCCTAAAGTGGAATTGGATTTGAAGTCTAAGATCCAAAGTGAAATTGAATTTTGGATCCTAAAGTTGAATTGGATATGAAGTCTGAGATCCAAAGTGAAATTGAATTCTAGATCGTAAAGTGGAATTGGATCTGAAGTCTGAGATCTAAATAAATGGAGATTGTACTTGGAAATCTGGATCCAAGTTGGGATTAAAATCTAACTTTGGATTTAGAATTTTTAAATTTGATTTAAGAATTGAATTTTGAATATACAAATGAATTTCAAAGTCAAATTGGACTTTGAATTTAAAGTTTGAATTGGGAATCAGAAGATGAATCAGGAATTTCAAAGTTAAATTGAACTTTGAAATTGGATTTGAACTTTGAATTTTGGATATACAAATGAATTTCAAAGTCAAATTGGACTTCGAATTTAAAGTTGAAATCTGAAAATGATATTTGAATTTATAAGATTTGAAAAATTGATTTGAGAAGTAAAGAAGATATCTGAAGGAAATCACTTGGATTTGCGAAAAAGAATTTTGAAAATATGATGCAATTCTATCCTAAATGATGAAATGAATTTAAAGAATTTGAAAAAATTGATTTTGAAAAGCATATTTCATTCTTTAAAGGAATTAAAATAAGATTCAAAATATAATACATCCTTGACTATGGTCATTGAATGTATTATATAATAATCTATATTTAAATTCAAGTGAAGAATAAAACATATTTTGGTGCTTTTATAGAGTTTAAAATGAAATTAACTCTCAATATACCCTGACTATGGCCATTGGTATATATATTGAATTAATTTTAAATTAAATTCTGATAAAAGAGGAAAATATTTAAAGAAAATATGATGATTTTTGAAAAAGAATCCAGTGTTATTTTATAAAAGATAAAAATCCTAAGTTTTGTTTACGTCCTGACTATGGCCATTGATGTAAATCATCAACTTAGGATTAATTACCTCTTACGAAATGGTGCACGTGCCATTCGTGTTCCCATTTGTGAGATTTTTGAAAATAAAGGTAAAAGCATGAAAATAAGCAATTTATGATATTTACAATGCTCATTCATTCTATCTAAAAACAAGAAATATAAATTCTCATTAAGATCTAACTATTACAATACATGAAATTGAATTTACAACTCCAAGTAATGACTTTTTCCATATATTCCCTGCAAAATACTTGGTTAGTATGAAGTGGGAGGAAAATGGAAATGGCAAAATATTCACATTGAATCTAAGGATACTGATAACTAGATAGACATGCCTAAATAGAAGAGAATACATATATGAGAGACAATGGCATATTCTGTATTTATGAGAGAATGTGCATGTATACATGTATATACATATATATATATACATATATAGATATACAAATATACCGAAAACCTATGTATAGGAAGGCGTATATAGTGGATGAAGGCAAGAGTCCGGGGATCAACGATGAATCAACATAAAACATGGTAATTCCTGATGAACCGCCATGGAAAAGAAGAGACATGGTGGTTCATGGTGAACCACTGTGAAAATATGGTGGCTATGGTAGTTCTTGACAAACTACCATAGAAGAAAGGAGAACCCAGTGGTTCATGGGGAATCACTGTGAATATATAATGGCTATGGTAGTCCTTGATGAACTACCATAGAAGAAAGGAAAACACAGTGGTTCATTGTGAACCACTATGAATATACAACAACCATGGCAGTTATTGAACGACCATAGAATAAAGGGAGTTTGATGATGAACGATTGAATGCAACTAGGCTCTGTTGTGGTATATGGGACGAGGTGTGATTATGGATATCGAACTTGTCTTTATGGTACACAGGAAGGTGCTGGAGGTAAAGCAGGGGAGATCGACATTACAAAGATGAGGTAGTTGGGGATATGTTACAACCAACATATATGATAAGAGGATAGTAGGTAGATAACATGAAAATGGGAGATATGCTGATGATATACCCAGTGAAAAGGGCTCTTTGTAATGAAGATGGAGCTATGATGTCAGCTTATGAATTGTAACATGCTTAGGGAGTGTCTGGACAGCATATGGTGGAGACATGCAGAGAAATTAGTTGCAGAAGTAAACATTAAGTGGCACAGATTATACAAATTTCTTGTAAATGCACATACTATCATTGCTTATGGAATTGAGAAAACCCACATCTAGGTCACGAGCTAATTCCTACTTGCATAATAAAATATAGCATGTGATCACATAAGCCTAAAAGCACAAACGTGATTCTGATTTTCTCTCTCTAACAGGATATGCTACAGAAATACAACTCAATTCAGATAATGCAAAGGATATTAATGTAACATACCATGGTTATGTCAAATTGAGCTTTGCACTGCATCAGATCAAATGATATACAGGTAAGAGAATGTAAAGGCCAAGTGGAGAAACAAATTGCAGAGAAATCAGTGGATATTTCTAGGTAAAATCAACACATGGATGATCAAGCACAGATGGGGATGAAACCTGTGAATAGTGTTGTTTGCAGGTTATATGTGTGAAACTATGGTAGTGCCAGCATAATGAATGCAGTAAAGAAAGCTACAGGGTGAGTGTGAAATGTGAATGGTGTAGGGTAAGTTGGTAGAGGAGAATTTGATGATGTTTTATCACACTTATTGACTAGAGCTTGTTGATTACTGTTCAAAATCAGAGATTCCATTGAAGTCACCTCATCCCTGAGGACAAGCTGAAACAAAGTAACATGCAATTATATTTCAGATTCAGCGATCCAGGGAAACACGTTTTTGGTTGGGGAATGAATTGCACTTGTCCAGATGGTAAAGGACAACCCAACACTATTGTATCATATTTAGCAAGCACAACTGGTGAATTATCACTCAAAGTCAGAACTTCCCTCAAGGCTACCTCGTCCATTGCTGCATTGATCCATCCCAGCAGGTAAGTGGGTGTTTGACAAATGAACCCAAACAATTTTAGATATAAGCAAACATCATTATAACCATGTCTTGTTTTCAGTTTTGAGCTTTTAAAAATAGGAAATATCAGCATAGTGAGAGGAGGATAAGATAATTTTGATAACATCACTACAAAATTACCTTTCACCAAGTCCTGTATTAACTGCCTTAGTGATACAACCTTCCTGAGATGAGTTTTTACACAGGTCTGCCACCGACCTAGAGAATTCCTCACTCACGCCAAATGTGATTCCCTCATTGGGTGAAGGAACGATTTAGATGGGTCAGACAGGTTTTGCTGACCTCATTTTCCTACCTTTATCAACCTCTGAATAGCCCTGCAAATCTCAGAAAATATACCCGAGTCAAATGAATTAAGACTGATGATTATTTAGAATGATGCTATGACCATTAATGCTGTCATTAAAACATGAACTACAGGCTTCACGATTTTATCCATAATCCTGATGATATTATCGAGGTGATCTTGGCTGGGATTGCTCAGCTTCAAAAACATGCACAAACTGTATTGATCTCCTATTGATCAGCTCATGCCCATGTGGCTGAGTTGGTTTTTTGACTAGCTATTCTCATGCAGTCATTCAGCCAACCTTTTTATGATAACCAAATCTAGCTGACTCACCTGAGCATGTTTGTTGGAGTTCTATGACTTCTTGTTACAGCTTCAATAATGACTTAGGAGAAGCGTTAGAATTGTTTTAACTAAATCAGAGAAAAACATTATCTCTTGGAATGCAATAATTGCAGGCTATGTACGTAATGAGCATTGTGAGAGTTGTTGAAATGTGTAGACAACAGGTAATGGAGGGTACAGGATGCAATAAAATGAGTGATATGAATATGCATATGACACAAATTTAATCAGAGGATGACTGAAACTAAAATCAATGAAGCTTTCATGCCATATAAACCAGGTGAGACATAATTGTGTTGAAGCAGTTAAAATGTTGAAATAAAAGATCTGAAAGAAGCACATCACAAACATTAAAACTTACCATTAACAAAAGTGAGTCTAAAGGAGGAATCAACAATATCATTTCCTTTGTTTGGAGGTTCCAACTAGGTAATATCCTTCAAAGAAGATGAGTTGTGGAAGAAAGTAACAGGTTATCACATTAACAAAACTCCTGTTATGACTCTTTTTATCTCTTCCTCTTTTGAACACATGCATCACGACATCTGCTGATTGTATGGAGCCATTCTAACAATACATTATCCTTAGAAGTTATTTTATATAATCAAATGTATGCTGGACAATCAATAAGTTCATTAGAACATTGCAACGAACCAACGATAAGGAAAGAGAAAAAAAAAAAAAGAAGCAAAAAAATGATGCAGTAAGGAAGATTTTGCAGTAACTCCTGTATATATACCAAAACTCATAGACCCACATGCTGGGACACCCCAGCGAGTCATCCTTATTGCCTCTTAAATGTTATTCTGTACCAATGAGGATGCCATTTTTTTTTACTTCCAGAAGCCCCATTCAATTGGATTGATCATGGCTATTAAAAGCGCAAAACCAATTGTAGAAAAGATTTCAATAGAACCGGAGGGACTCCATCATGAACTATGAACTTTGTCTCTGATCAGCAGTGGATATTAGGGACTCAGATCTGATGGCGTTATCATGCAGGAACTCACTGATCTTCCTTCTTTATCGAAGATTTGTTGTAGAGGGATCAACGAGATTCACCAACGGCCCTATTGCAGACGTCAGGACACCTCTCTCTCAAGTATTAGAGATACTTGAATGTCAGCCATCGTTGATTTATAAGCACAGATTTACTGACTTTGTGACTGACTCAGACTCATTTCTATCAGCTGAATTTACCATCCCAGAAGATCAAAAATGATAATGCCATAACCAGCCACCAATGACTTTGTGAAGCATAATAACTCATACGCAGGGATTTATAAAACCGTATACAGGAGATTACATAGAGAATCATACCTGGTTTACATAACACAGGATGACACCATCGAAGCATCTATAGGAAATCTACTGAAGGTAAGCAAACGTTGTAGCATGAGTGCATAAAGATACAGGGAGTGACGCAAAACAGGAAATATTGATTCAAATTAGAGATAAAGAAGATTACAAGCCATCAAATCCAAAAAAAAAAGAAGAAGGAAAATGTCACGAAATAGATATGAAAATGACGACTATCCAAAGAACATTTTCCAGAAATTTAGCTATATGCTAACCTGAAATGGTAACGACTGCAAGTAATGAAGCTACAGTGATGAATTCATAGCAAAAGGAAGAGAATAATCATTGAGCTTTATTAAACAGGAATTTAAATATAAACAGGCTATCAAAATAGGAAACTATAAATCGACATATGGTAAAGAAACGAGATACCGACAATATCAACAGAAATTTAAGATTAGAGAAAATAACGTTGAATCAATGAAACATAAGGAAAATTTTCTATTATTAAAAAAAAAGAATAAGGCCAATGTCGGAGTTGGATTACTCCATTGATGTAGCAACAATAGGAGGGTCGATCATGCTATCTGCAGATCGACCCTTCCGTTCGTGCCTCAAGATATATAAAAAGATAACAACGAAAAAGAATGGAATTTAAAATGAGATAATATCATAAAATAGAGGAAGAAGAAAAATAAAGGAAGAGTTTTAACAGAGAATTAAGAGAGGAACAATAATGAAATAGTTATTTACCTGTAACTTCGCAGGGGTCTTGAAGGCAGGAGAAGGGAGGATTTCCTTCAATGGGGAGGGGAAAAACAAGAGGAGAGAGGTGTGATCATCGCAAATTTTTTTTCCTCTTTCGTTGGTTTCTCTCTCTTCCTTCCCTTTTCCTTTTCTAACCTCTATTCTCCTCCTTTTTGAAGGGAGAAGGATAAAAGAAAGAAAAGAAAGAGAGAAGAGAAAAGAGAGAAGAGAAACTATTTTGCGTGGTTTTCACTTGACCTTTATTTGAAAATATTTAGAAAATTACTCACCTCCGTTTTGAAAATTCGCGGGAAAAATGGAGAGACGGGATTCGCTCGTCGGTACGAGGTTCGACCGTTCCTGGCACCTTTACCAGGGGTAATCGAACCAAGGATCGAATCTATGCCTTTTGCTTTGCCTAGATATAATCTAAGGTTTTATTCTAACTTTAAATGCACAAAGAATCATGCTTGTGCAATGTAAGAATGTATGCTCCTTTTTGAAAGATGTTTTGAAAATTTCCAAGTATTCTAAGATGAATTTGATAAGGGAGTGAAGAAAGGATTGAATCTAACTTAGAATTTGAGATAGATCAAAGAAGTTCTAAGTCTTTGAAGTAATTTAGAATTTGAAAAAATAGATCTTGGCTTTGAGAATGAATGATTTGAAGCTCTGAAATGAAAAGAAATGAAGTTTCAAAGTCAAAAATGGATTTTGAATTTAATCAGGGATTTAGGAGAAGAAGATGAAATTTTGAAGTGATATTGAATTTGAATCTTAGAAGGGATCTGAGAAAATCAAATGGTATATAAAAAAATAGAAATGGATTTAGGGAATTCAAATGAGATTGGTTTTGAAATCTAGAATTGGAATTGGATTCCGGATCCTAAACAGAATGGGATCCGAGATTTGGAATCTATGATGGACTTGGGTTCTGGATCCTAAAATGGAATGGATCTGAAGTCTGAGATCCAAATGTAGAATTGGATTCTTGATCCTAAGATGGGTTTGGATCAGAAGTCTGAGATCCAACATGTGAAATTGGATTCTGGATCCTAAAGAGGAATTGGATCTGAAGTCTAAGATCCAAAGTGAAATTGGACTCTGGATCCTAAAGAGTAATTGGATCCGAAGTCTAAGATCCAATATGAGTGTTGAATTTTGGATCTCAAAATGGATTTGGAATTAAATTCAGAAGAGGAATCAAGAATTTCTAAGTCTGATTTGAATTTGGGAAAAGGAATTTTAGAATTTGAATGTTGAATATATAGATGAATTCTAAAGTCAATTTAGACCTGGGATTTGAAGCTTGAAATGAATCAAGAATCTCAAAGTTAAATTGAACTTTGAGTTTGATTGGAGTCTTTTGAAAATGAATTTGAAATTTCAAAGTAAAATTGAGCTTTGAAAATGAATTTGAATTGGAAATTTTGAATAGGAAATGAAATTGAAATCTCAAAGTTAAATTGGACTCTGAGATGGAAAATGAAATAGGATTGAAAAAGATGAATAGGATTAAAGATTGATTGAAGAAGATATTTACATCACTTGGAGTTTTGAAAAAAAAACTAATTTTGAAAATATGATGCAGTTCTATCCTAAATGATGAATGAATTTAAAGGATTTTGAAATTGGATTTTGAAAAGCTATTTCATTTTTTGGATGAATTAAAATAAGATTGAAGATATAATACATCCTTGACTATGGTCATTGAATGTATTATATAATAATCTATATTTAAATTCAGGTAAAGAATAAAACACATTTGGTGCTTTTATAGAATTTAAAATGAAATTAACTCTCAATATACCCTGACTATGGCCATTGATATATATTTTGAATTAATTTTAAGTTAAATTCTAATAAAAGAAGAAGATATTTAAGGGAAATATGATGAATTTTGAAAACGGATCCAGTATGGGTCCAGTGTTATTTCGTAAAAGATAAAAATCCTAAGTTTTGTCCATACCCTGACTATGGCCATTGATATGGATCATCAACTTAGGATTAATTTACCTCCTACGAAATGGTGCACGTGCCATTCGTGTTTCACCATTGTGAGATTTTGAGAAATAAAGGAAAAATGCATGAAGAACAAGTAATTCATGATATCTACAATGCTCATTCATTCTATCTAAAGCAGGAAATGTAAGTTCTCATTAAAATCTGACTATTACAACTCATAAAATCAAATTTACAACTCTCAGTAGTGACAGTTCCCATATATCCCCTGCAAAAACCCTTGATTAGTATGAAAATAAAAGGAAAATGGCACATATAATATTGACTTCAAAGATGCAGGTTATGAGACATTTGTATACCTACCTTGTACTTAACATCTTAAGGAAATAACCTTGATGATCTAAGATGTGGAAGGATAGCCATTTAATATATTTACATATATATACATATATATATATACATATATACACATATATATATATATATACTTACACATATACATATATATATATATCACATGGATGTAGAACAGGTGAGTGAAATAATGGAAACTGGCAAAGTGTAACAAGACCGCCACTATGTAGTAGATATATGATGGCTGTGAAGTGAAGTACACTATAATGTTAGTAAAGAAAATTGTGTTGTGAAGGAGTGGGGAGTGTGACTATGCCTAAATACATGATGGGCTGTAAGTAAATGAAGAATGCAACTATACCTAAATATATGATATGCTGTGGGTAAATGAAGAATGTAACTAGGCTTAAATGCATGGTATGCTGTGAGCATATCAATCAATATGTCATGAACATATCTAATAATATGCGGCTGCAGATGGTGGAAGATGATGATGGGCCTGCTGTATAGGTTTTTGCAGGGTGGTGTGGCCATGTTGTGAGGGCACAATTGTGATATGAAGGAGGTATGTAGTAATGCATAGATACCGCAGGGGATGCAGCAGTAGATGTTGCAGTATGGGGACACAAGGGATGATAATAGGCAGGTGAAAAACTATAATGAGAAGGATATGGGGAGATGAAAAATGAAGCGCTGTACTGGTACTGCTGCGTATAGGACTATGGTAGAAGGATGCTATGAACGGAGGGTTTCAATAGAGGGGAAAATACTGTGAAGTGATAGTACCACAGTGTGCACATGATTCTAATATGACAGTTGTGAAGAGGCCTTGTAGTAAAGTGTTATCTTATTCCCCTAAAAAAAAAAACTTTGAATAACCACACAAATCTCAGATTTCCAGAGATTTCACCATAATAACATTTAGCTAATGATATACCAGACCTTACGTAGTAGATCAATTCTCCAAGAATCTTAGGATATACATCTGATAAATCTTACAAACTTAAGAAGATTTTATGTGAATTACCGCACATATCATGGTAAGCATAGGCAACATCGTAAAACAAATAGGGTGTGTATGAACCAACAGGCCTATAGAACACAAGCAATTTTGATTCAAGAAAAGCAATCAATCTGAGTCCTACCCACATACTTACTAGTGCTGACAAGGAATGATGCAAGATTTATGCCCTGATCATCATATTACATGACTGCAGAAGGGTCGCCTTATGGAAACCTTATATCAGTAAATAGCACTAAGAATGTAACATTACTGGGACTGTCAACAGGGATAAGAAATATATCTTATCATAAGCTATTTTCACATGTTAGATGTTCTTTATGAAACGAAAGGATGCATATACAGCCACCCAGAATTCTCACATAAATAAAACTGTAACCAATAAGAAAGACATCATCCAAATACTGTAACTGGCTTAATTTTCTCTAAATAACAACAAAAAAAAAAGACAAAATTTAGAAATCCAGGTTTCATGAGATTGGCACCCAGACCATAGGTAACTCACAATTTCCTGAGTTTCTGGCCGACTCCTATTAAGACCATTGCCCAATGATGCATTGCTGGCCTAAACGCGGATGTGTCAATGACATAGTATGCAATGGGGCAAAATGCAATATGCAGACATTATGAAATATGTAGTTTATGCAGAGTTTGCAGAATTCCACAGCAAACCCGAGAGAGCTTCGAAGTGGATTAGATTTGCCGTTGTAAATAGAAAATCAATGCCAGTTTCAGGTTGGCTTGCCAATGAGTGTGATGGTGCTGGTTGTGTAAGCCGCAAACAGGGGCAATTTGCAGCAAAAATTGAAAGAAGTAACGCCGACGAGGGTGGTGACTTATGGATGGATGGAAGGTTTTGAGGTAGAGACGAAGGACTAGGTGGATCTCACCCTTATTGCTATGCTGTCAAATTGATTCCTGTGGGTCAACCAGGAGGCAAGAGTGGTCCAAATTGAGATATAGAATGGGAAAGCAAGGGGAGGGGGGACTTCCACATAGCGCCAGATGCCACAAGGGGTGCGGCTCATGCATCAGCCAGGGGTATGGGCGTAGATGGTGGAAGAAGATTCTGACATGAATCCGAAGTCACAGAACTTACCAACTTAATGTCAAATGAGACACAATGGGAAAAGGATGTGACATTGATCCAGTCACACATGGTTGCAGTGAATTACGATAGTAATGTAATGAAATGGACGAGGCTAGAACTGAAGAGATTATAAAGGTAACAAAAGGAGGATAAAATGCTGAATGAAATCCGATTGTATCATGCAGATGGAGATGCAAAAAAAAAAAAGAAAAAATGTAGGAATGAGGAAGCATTCCCTTGACTGTAGCAAACAGAGGGTCCGCTCCTGCTATATGCAGGATGATCTCTTTAATGCTCTCATAATTAAATGAAAGAAAAACGAAGTAGAAATAGAAAAAAAAAATTAAGACAGAGTAGCACTGAAGATAAACGGGAAAACAATGTTTTGGCAAGGAAAAGAAAGGAGGAATATGATTTCATACCTGTAGTGGGTGTCGATTTCTTAGTTGCTTGAAGGGGGATCGTTGTATGATAGTTAATGATGTGATTTCTTGCAGAGGATTGGATTATATCCTTTGCTGCTGTGCTTTAATCCAGGAGAGCTGGAATCGGCTGAGCTCCTTCAGTTGAGGCAGATAGGAACCAGGCAACGAAGGAGGGGAGAGTTGCTGAAGAAGATCCTTGTATGAAATGTTGAAGAAAAGAGGACCCGATGGATACTGGAGGTTTTGATCTCCTTCTACAGCTTGCGGGAAGGCGCCAGAGGGAAAGAAAGATGAGGAAGGGTTTTCGCTCAGGAGAAAGGATGTGTCTCGTGGACTATGTCGATCTCCCCTTTTTATCCCTAATTGTGCTCCTTTTATAGAGAGGGGTGGAAGCCGAGAAGATGGGGGGAAGTTGAAGATGATGGCGACGATCAAGGGTTGCCCTGAAGCAGAAGGGGGGTGAGCGGGTGATGGAAAAGGGGCGTGCAAAGCCGTTGCAGATGAAGGGCGAATGGAGGCCATGGGGGTTTCGAGAGGGGGTCTCGCACATGGGGGTGGCTTGGTGATGGCGGGATGGAATGGAGGAGATGAAGGGCGAAGGTGATGAACGAAGGAGGAGGAGGTCGTTGGGGATCGGATGGCTGAAGGATGAAGGATGCACATGGGGGGTTCGGACGAGAGCGGCTGAAGGAGAGAAACAAACTTGGGAAACTTTGAGAAAAACCCTAACTCGACTATTTAGCTTTGTATTTTCCAAAAGAGGTCTTCTTATAAAAAGATTTTCAAAAACGGGTTTCTAAAAACCATTTCGCAATTTTCTTCATTCATTTTTTATTTTTTTGTTTTCTGAGTATTTTTACTTTTTTGTATTTTGGGAAATACAAAATTCTAAAATGTAAGGTAAAACAAGGATTTAAACTAATTCTTTTGTATTTTTGAGAAATATTAAAAAAAAAAAAAAAGATTTTTCAAGGCTATTTTGAGGAAGTTTCTATAGAAAATGGGTTTGGACACGAGTTTTGAGAAAATATTCGAGTTTTAAACCTCGAATCGAGAAATACAACTCGATGGATCCAAACGGATACCGGACGAAGTGTCTGAGCTTTCCAAAAGATTATTTTGGTAATTTTGAGATTTTAATTTAAAATTTGGATAATGAAGCTCAGATTTTGATTTTGATAATGGATCCGGATCCAAAATTGAGTCAGATGTGGAAAATGAATTTAATTTCAACCAAATTTTGAGAAACAAAATGGAATTTAGATTAAAAACTGACTCAATTACCCAGAAAATGGGGGCAAAGGGCAGAAAGGGGATATTTAGAACATTTTGAAAAATTTGGGGTGTTCACAAGAGGGATCAGGCAAAAGGGACTCCGGGTGGAAAGGCAGAGTACGGCGAGGTGGGCTGATGGTGGGCTGGAGTCGATCCCTTCAGCCGATTAGAGGAAAAACCAGGTTCGCTTGGCTCTGTGCAGGCTTCTATTCAATCGATCTAAAGTGAGAAAAGAAGAAAGGAGAAGAACGCCAATGGAGGGGTGAAACGCGATGCTGCGGGTTTTGGTGGTGTTGGTTTATATAAGAAGAGAAGGAAAGATCGAAAAAGGGAAGGCTGTTAAGGATGGAGGGTGAGGAGGAAGGGTTGGCGATCGGAGGATTGAGGAAGAGAGATGGGCAAGGTTGTTGCAGATGAAGGGCAGATGAGGGGAAGGCCTGTGAGGCGTGCGAGGGTTTTGGTGGTGAAGGGGTTTGGGCGAGAGAGGGTTTTGGTGAGAGAGAGAAAAAAAATCTTCGTAACCCTAAAAAAAATCGAAAAAGGGTTTAACAAAATTTTTTCAAAAAGTCGGTCTTTTTAAAGTTTTTTGCAAAAAAAAAACTGGTTTTAAAAAGATTATTTTCAAAAAGAGTTTTTTTCAAAATCCGATTTTTGTTTCTTTTCTCATATTTTTATTTTTTTGTTCTTTTCTTCATTTTCTGCATTTTTTGTATTTTTTTAGAATGAAATTAAAAACTAAATAGTTTAAAAGAAATAAAAAAAAATATTTACAAAGGAAAGGTTTTCTGAGCAATTTTGGAAGAAAATGGGTTTGGACCCGAGTTTTGAGAAAATATTCAAGTTTTAAACCTCGAATCGAGGAATATAACACGACAGTTTCAAACGGATATCGGGCGTAGTGTCTGAGCTTTTCAAAAGTTATTTTGGTAATTTTGAGAATTTAATTAAAAATTGGATGACAATGCTCAGATTCGGATTCTAATATCAGATCCGGATCCGAAATCGAGTCAGATATATAAAATGAATTTAATTTAAGTAAAACTTTGGGAAATGTACTAGAATTTTGGTTTGAAAGTGACTCAATTGCTCATAAAATGAAATCAGGGGCAAAATGAGATATTTAAAAGATTTTGAAAATTTTGGGGTGTTCACATATGGTGCCTTGGAAATCGGTGTCGTTCCAGGCAGCAACTCGATACCGAATTCGATCTCCTGCCTCAGAGGTAACCCAGGTAGTTCCTTCGGAAACACATCGACAAAATCTTGGACCACGTCCAAGTCATCGATCAAAACCATCTCGGGTTCAACTGGGGCAATACTGACTAAGAAAGCAGTACCTTCGTTTCGCAGATACTTTTGAGCCTTGAAGAAAGATATCATGTGGCTGTCGCGCAGAGGTCAAGGAAGCTTGATCTCCAAAACAAGACGATCAGGCCGAAAAAGAACGATCTTGCCTTCCCGACAAACGACTTGAGCATGGTACTCAAAAAGCCAATCCATGCCCAAAATCACATCGTACTCGGTCATATCTAAGAAGATAACGTCAGCTGACAGGTTCTGCCCTGCCACTGACACCTTGATGTTCGGAATATACGAGTCACAAAAAGACTGCTCTCCAGTTGGAGTGCGAACCTCCAACAGACAATTCAGAGACTCAACTGCCAAAGGTAAAGTACGAGCAAATGTAGTTGCTATGAACGAATGAGTAGCACCACAATTAAACAAAGTAAATGCTTCATGTCCGGCTACTGAGATCGTACCTTGAACCAACTCTGCCTTGGTCACTTGCTCAACTGTTGCCGCATATGCTCGACCGACAATGACCTTCTGGTTCGTTGGCCTCGGTGGATATGACTGCGGCTGCTGCTGCTGCTGTGTCGAAGGCTGTCGCTGCTGTGCTGGCTGGGAAGTACTTGATGTATTCCTGCGCTGGTCATCCGCTTGTTTCTTTCTGCAATCCCGGATATAATGACCCATCTTCTCGCAATATAAGCATACACCTGTGTCTCATGGGAAAGGTCGCCCTGGATAATCTGTGGTACATTTCAGACAACTGGCTGTGGTAAGCTGCTTCTGCTGCGACTGCTGGCGTTGCTGGTACTGAGGTCTACGGTTATGATACTGAATCTGACGGTTGTTACAGTTGTTGTTGTTGTTGCGCTGCTTCTTTGACTAAGGATGAAACTTCCTTCCACCCTGGTTCTTCTGAAAATGCCTCTTCCTTGGCCAACTCTTTTGGCCAGGATTCTGCTGCTACTGACGTGGTGCGGGAGTCTTCTGCGATTCGGTCCAGTCATACTCAAGCAAGGAGGCCGTCTCTAAAGCCTCATTGACCGACGTAGGTGCACGTGTGTACACCTTACTCCGTAATACCGACTTCAGACCTCGAGCAAATTTAAGAGCTCGCTCCTTTTCTGTCGTGTATAAGTGCGGACAAAACCTCTCCAAGCTGCAAAAACGTGTGACGTATTCAGAGAGAGAAAAACCACCCTGTTGGAGGTCGAGAAACTCCTGCATCTTTCGGCTCCTCTCGTGAGCTGGAAATTAAGCTGCGTAGAACGCCTCTACAAACTGGTCCCACTCTACAGACTGGTTGTCGAATTTTATCTCCAAGGTGGTCGCCCACCATCTTTCTGCGTCCTTCTTGAGACAGTATGTCCCAAAATCTACTTTTCGATCATCACCGACTTGTAATACATGGAAAATACGCTCTATTTCTCTGATCCAATCTTCGGCTGCTTTTGGCGATGACTTCCCATCAAACAAGGGAGGGTTCAAGCTCATAAATTGCTTGTATGGGACTACTGCAACAGGAATCTGGCAGGTGTTCTCTGTCCCTGAGCGGCCTGCTGGAGGTGCTCGCCCATGTTCCTCATGGTCTCTGTTTGTCGTCCTACAACCTCTGTAAGGTTGTTCAGAGTCTCCATAAGGTCATCACACTTGGTGCTCGACGCCATCTAAATACGCAAAAATCTATACGTAAGCAACCAACAAATACACCGAGATAGGAAAATTTTCATTTTATTAATAGGAAAACTGAAACATTACAGAAGTACCCTTCATTAAGATAGAGTTAAACAAGCACTGCCAACAGCTAAAGCATGACAAAAGTAAGAACAAAACACTGACACAATGTTTCTAACACCAAACAACACATCACAAATTCATGACTTGCTAGTATAGAAGTCCCTGCAGTCCTTCCGACTACCACAGTGCCTCGGCCTAACACGTGGAAAAGAAACAACATTCCTCAGCGGCATGTCAGAGATCGCTTGGACTTCCCTAAGAATCGGCGGCACATACTCCGAAGAAACAACATAGGGGTAGGATTCATGAGAATATTGGGGAGAATCGATCGCTCCACGCCTTTCTCCGTCCTGACTATCCACTTCCATAACCAATGGTCCAGAGACCAAAGATACATCCTCAATGTCTTCTTCATTGGTCCTCCAGAGCTCATCCCTCTGTTTCGTCTGACATTCCTCTACGACATGCCCCCGAAGACTACAGTAGGGGCACTCAGCCAACTCACGGGGACAGATCTGCCCCGCGTGATCTTCCAAACACCTGGCACATGGAGGTGCCAACATATGCACATTACATGCCAAATGTCGCATAGCTCCACTCAGGGCCTCTTTGCCTCGAGTCAGGTTTTAGAGAGCCTCCAAAATCTTGCCATAAGTCGGGTTTGTCGACATCTATCACATGCACAGAACCACAAACACAAACTATCTAAAAAGCAGGAAATAAAGGAAATAAAGAAGCTTAACTCATACTTACAGTGCGATGGATGATGCATGATGAAGCTCTGACCACACGCTTAAACTCTGCTCTGATACCAAACACTGTGGCGCCCCAAACCCCGACCTTGGAAAACTTGGAATTTTTCTGGAGATTTTTTTTTGAAAGGTTTAAGTGGAAAACCAGCGGAAAGCAGGTGTGGGAAAAACAACAAAGTCGCAAGTCTGGGCGGCCACCACAGATAAGTGCAACAAGTGGAAACAGTGTAACCAACGGTGTGTACAAAAGTGTAACTGTGAAGTAAAAAGTGGAAACACCCTAACAATTTAAAGAGTTTACAAAAATGTAAGCACAAAAGGCACAGGATCGGGAGTATATCCGAACAATAACCAAAAACCCAAAAACCACCAGGTACAGGAACTGTAGGTCAAGTGTGTGGGTCCTCCGAGCCTCCACCGTGTATCATCGCATCCGCACTACACCTGTTTGTCACCTACATCCCCATAAAATGGGGTCAGTCCTCTTGCGAGGTGGTGAAGAAACAACCACAAGCATGTATATATATCTACCATCTACACTGGAAAAGCAGGAAAAGCTAACAAGTGTAAGTGCCTGTGTCAGGTAAGTGCAAAGTGACAAGTACTAATCAACAAGCTATAGCAACAGAGAAAGCAAGTGGCTAAAGCAACTAACTGAGCAACGAATAACTAAGGAAGCAATAGTAACTGTAAAGTGTGCAAGGTAGTAACAACCATAACAAGTACTAAGCAACAAGGTAACCAAGTAACAGCTGAAGCAAGTAAAGCAACTGGAGTAAAGTCCACAGCACAAGTGAAGTAGCAACTACAGTAAGTCAGCAGATTGGTTAGTCTTTAAGTTCTTCTGATTACTCCTTCCGGTACACGAAGGAAACCTCGCATTCTGTGAGACATGCACCTGGCGTCTGTTATTATAAATCTAGCGTGGTAACCGGGGAAGCTATAGACCGAGTCAACCTCATGTGAGCAGCACACGGCTAGGAGAAAACACTCGCATAGGCAAGGATTGCAATCCATACTACTGCAGTAGTGAGGTCCTAAGAAGGCAACCTCGACCTCCCTGACTCTGAGTGACTGGAGGCCAAAGGACGCTACAGCTCTTGTCAAACACGTGTCGTAGTAACGACAAGTCACTCAGGCTTGTACCATCCACCCTCTCTCAAGGTGAACCATCCTATGAATGGGGCGAAGCAGGTTTATCTTTCTTAAGGCTCATGTTCAATCATACCTCACAACGAGGAATCTGTTTCATGGTCCCCGCAGAGTACGTAAAACGAGGACTTGGCTTTCCCATCCACGTGCTCAGCCTCACACGGCCAATGGAGCACACCGCTCGTGAAAGCAGTCAAAACACTATATTATTTTGTTTCTGTTTAGGGTATATCACACAAAAGTCCACACAACATAAAGGCCATTGCCCGAAGACTCCAACTGAGCCCACAACAACACATTTCAATATTCATACCCTATGGTGTTCAATTTTCTTTCTTTTCACTTCATAAGGTAAGTGCACCTAATGCGCTTACCAATGCCTCAGTGATGTACCTCCTCGGGGTACACACTACTCAATAACAGTGTCAGGATGTGCTAAGTGCAAAGTAAAGGAATATCACAGGTTTCTATCTTTTGCACAAGTATAAACAACAGAGGCATCACATGATATTAAACTGCACTATATTGCATACTTCAGTGTTATGATTGCATTCATATACAATTTTCATACTCAAGGGTTTGAAATGGAATATAACCAATCATCCTGTCTAATGAGAATAACATTGGTTTTCCCAAGGTGGATCGTTGCTTCTTGCAGAGAAGATGCAACTGCGACACAAAAGACCATTACATGTAGTTCAACACACTCAGGTGTTTAAAGTGAATCTTGGATATTCCGTCTTATGGGAACAACATTAGCTATTTCCACGGTATGGGTGTCGTGCCTGCGGACCCGAAGCAAGGATATTTCAACTACACTTGTAGTTCAACGAAGTTTCCAAATATGTGGATTTGCAATTATATTCGTCGGGGTTCTTTAACTAGGCATTGTATGTAACTCAGGGCATAAGGATCTTCCTTACGCAACATGACACGCTTACGTGTCGAAGGTGATACTGAAATAATCCATCTAATGGGGATTACATTAGCATTGCCACGGTTTCGGGGTGCCGCGCCCGCGGACCCGAAAACAAGGACATTGCCAAACCGAACAGGACAACTCTATGGAGTTCTACACTTAATTAGGAGCGTAACATCATTTGGGAAAAAATAAATTTCTGGACGGGACACAAGAGTGTCGCAAGTCCATTCGGTCATACCGAAGCAAACGTTTATGGGTTTGAAATATATATATATACTTGCATGCATGTACGCAACTATATCTAGGCATAGGCGCAATAATACACCTAATAACCTGATATAGGGGCAACTCAAGGCATGTGCTTGCATGCCAACACCCTAACCGAGATGCGAAAGGGTGCAGGGAAATAAACTTGGATTTGCGCTCATCAAGGACCAGCTAATGGTGTAGTTGTAAATCTGGTCATATAGAAAAACAAACATTATTCCTAATAGCCGATTCCTGGAGTGTCGTAGTCTTCATAGGTTTCGGCATAGAGGCCGCACACATGCTGCCAAGAGGCCTATGCACAAAACGTTGGTCTGGTCCTCCGGACCTGACCACTAAGCACAACCCTGAGAATCGGATCTGATTCTCTGCTTGGATCCGACTTCTAAATAGGATCGGATGGGGCTGAAACAAGCCGCCAATAGGGCAACCGCAAGTACCCCATGAACTGGGCACCAAGGGGACTAGACACTGTGGGTCAGGCCCTCAGGACCAAGCTGCTGTCAGCCATATACGGGTCTGAACCATTCAGTTCAGGCATGGACCCACAAGGGTCGGCTTCCACAGCTTCGGGTGCCCAACACCATGCGGCTGGCACCCGACACTAGAAATGTGTGAAACAAGGTTGGCACCATGTGCCAACCCAACTGTCAACCCAATCAGGTCTGACGTTGGTTCAGACCTGAATGGGAAGGAGGCTAACCGATTAGGGTCTAGGTGCTCAGCATTAAGTAGAGCACACCAGGCCCGAACAAGGTGAACAACAAGAACCGGGCTGGGTCAAGGCTCACTAAAAGTCGATTAAACCAGACTGTAGTGCTGGTATGAACCCATGGTTCAGACCGGCATTTCAGTCCAAGACAGAAAAAAAGGAATAAAGAGAAGAAACACGAAAACTTACTAGAGAAAAAGAAAATCTTGAAAGCCTGCGCCGGGCGCGCGGGCCACCCGCACGGCGCCTAGCTCCCATTATGACGAAACCGGTTGGCCAAAGGGTCTGGTCCGCTGGACCAGACCGTGCCATCCCTCAACCACCTGAACCAGAGCCCAGAGGCTCGAGTTACAGCTGGCTAAAGAGGCGTTGGGCGCCTGTACAAGGCCGCCCCCAATGGTCACTCCCCTATGGTCGATCCTAAGACACCGAACATGCTGAACTAAAAGGGAGAAAAAAAAAGGATCAGGCATAACGGTAGGGCCTGGGGCCCCTTCTTCATAATGAGGTCTGGTCACATAGTGACCCAGGTCCAACAAGGCTGTAGCGCCAGTCCCAACTCGTTGGGACTGGGTTGAGCCCCAACACACACACGAAGAAGAAAAAGGAAGAAGAGTTTCGAGCTGGATGGCCGCAACTGCTCGAGCACGCAAGAAGGTACTAAAAAGGGGGGAAAGGGTGCTGGGTGTAGGCTGGACGAGCCCAGCTCGGTCCAGCACACCCCAGCAAGCTACCCATAGCCACTGGTTCCCCAAAGACCCTGCAACCGAAATAATGAAATATAGCATGCTGGAACTAACAACATAATAAAAAAAAGAGATATACATAGGCATGAAAAACTAAAGATAGAATGAAAAAAGAACAAGGGAAAACGATTTTAGAAAAAAGATGTAGCAAGTCTAGCAATGTAACTCGAAATGGTCTAATGGAAGGAGATGCATTTTTTTTTTACAAGCTAATCCGCCTTTGGAGTTCGTATGCATGGATGCGTCGCTCCCTCGGCTTCATGTGCAACGAAACCTTGAATAAAAATATGTTGAGTCTTCACCTTAGCGACTTGGAGAATTGGAGGAAATGTAGGACTGCAGTCCTTCACGCCAAGGGTGGAGCTCCCACGGTTGGAGGGAGGAAGCAAATGAGAGGGAGAAAGAGAAGAGAGTTTGGAGAGGGAGAGAGAGAAAGTGAGAAAGAAAAATCGCCCAACAAGGGGGGCCCGATTTTTCTAAAGGGTCTTATAGAGTGTGGGATTGAGATGTGTGGCTACAAACCATCCATCCAAGATTGAGGGCTGGGGTGGAGCACGGTTCTCCATCGCCGCCCAGCCCCTCCAATGGGTTTTAAGAATTTAAAAAGGTCTTCATTTTGTTACAATGATGCCATGGGGCTGCCGCCCCATGCATCCAATAGAGAAGGGTCAAGATTCATGATGGCCTTACATTGAAAAAGGCTCCTTGGGATCCCTTGAATCCCAAGGCATCTCAACAACCCAGGTTTCACGCCAAACCCAAGAGGATATGGCGCCTCCTCCAGCCCCAACAACGTCTCCCATACTCTTAATGACGAGACTTTTATAAATTTTAAGATTTTAAAAAATTTTGTTTTTAATAATTTGGGTTGGGCCAATCTTGGCCCTCCCTTTATGAGCCTTAAAAGTCTCTTTACCATCTTACCACTCACCCAACTGGTCAATGGGACCAGCTAGTTCTATGGCCTTAGTCGTCCAAGGCCCTCCAAAGAGGACGATTAAGGCCTTGGTCGACCTTGACAAATGGAAAAACAAGTAGTCTGTTATCTTGGTTTCTAATTTCAATTAATTCCAGATGTTTTTCCATGATGCTTACTAATTTCATTATCATAGTAAATGTCATCACATAGCTACTTGAGCGAAGAAATCTTCGATTTGAGTGAAATCGGTCTCGTTTAGGCTCCCGCTAATTTTCTAAGCGATCTCTCGTAATTCGCATGCACTGACGGGTTTTTTTCGTCGTTCGGATCTCAAATTTAAGGTGTATCTCTACAACCCTATTTCAAACTTACCCTAAAAGTTTCAGAAGCCAATTCGTTATAGATTCTTCGTAATTGCTCTTTTTACATAAAATTACGTGATTTTACCCGATTCTCAAAATAAGCAAATCTTCAGAAATTGCCAAAACATAAAAAATCATCGATTTCCACAAGATTACACAATATACATCAAGAATGGAAATCATGGATCTTACACTTTCAGCCCAGCCGCAGGGGATCCAACAGGTTGCTGCCCCTTCTTTAGCTCAGTAGCAGGAGATCCAGCGTGAAGCAACACTTCTCGTTTTCATTCAGCCCACCAGCAGAAGGCCCAACAGACGATCCAGCACTTTCCCCCATTTCTTTCAGCCCAGCAGCAGAAAACCGATCTTCATTTGCTCTCTGCAGGTCGTTTGGAACATGGGAATTACAAGGTAACACATGGTTGTAGGTTATTTTCGTTTCATTCTGTGTTATTAAATCAAAATCTGGTTGTAGAATGTTAATTGGATTTGATGTAAGATGAAGGGTTGTTTAAAAGCCTCATTTTCAGCATAAGAAGCATTGCCTTTGTATATTCTACATCATCTGATCGATTACTCCATAAACGACTGCCTAGAGTCCATGTTTGAATACTTAATAAGTTTTAAAAGGCTGTATATCTGCTATCGTTCCCCCTTTGCACATCTGTATTCACATTTTGTGATTATTTTTTTTTTAATACTTCTATATTAGCTGCTGAAAAGAGAAGTCGTTTGTCCTTCATCGTTTATGAGTTTTATCAGGTAAGTGTTAATGATATTATGAATACCACATTGCTGAAAATTAAATGGTCGACAGTAGGTCTGAAACTTATTGAAATTTAATGAAACCTGCTTATTATCTGTTTGTATAAGCCACAGGAGATAAGTGGCAATCGGTTTTGCAGAAAATAAAGGAGTGGACATCATTTTAGTGAATCCTTAATGGTGAAATACGGATTAAAGTGTGTGAGAATTTTGGATGCCTTCCCATTCATGCGTCCATCTAAGTTTGCTTGCGTGTCTGGCAATATTGAATTGGTGGGGATAAAGCTACAGGGCCTTGTATCATAAGTTTATTATGGAATGTTTGTCTGGCCTTGTAGCATTGTCCTGGCCGAATAGGCGTGGCAGCAAAGAGCATGTTTTTCTGTTTTCACTGTGTTTGAGTATTGATAGGATTGGGACCTTAAATCGGCCTTGGGTCGATTATGGTCAATGTTATGACTGCTAATAATTGGCATTATCACCATAACGTATGGGAAATCGTTGTTATGCTACAGTAGTGCAACAGCCACTACAGTGATCAATACCAGTGAGGCAACAAGTTTGCTATATGTCTAGTTTGATGCTGGCACCTCCTTGTCTGGCCTGGTTGCAGTGAAAATTAGGATCAAAAGTGATATTGACTGATAGTGCAGATTAAGCGCAGTTGGGACTGGTTATCAATATCAACTTGTTCTTGCTCCCATTATAGTTGCAAATTGTAATAACCTTTGTAGTAGGCATTGGAAAGCATACCTGCAGTAGGTGACCTTAACAGGCTCTGCTGTAAAATTTCCCCTAGATCGGTCTTGATCACTACATATGAGAATAGGAATGGCCAACAGTGTGTGATGCTCATCATTCACCTAAGTTTTCCACAACAGCCTATGTTTTCATCATTACATATTCCAACACTTCAGCCATCATTTGCATCATATCAAGTCATATTCATAACTTACTTTAACATGTCCCAGCACTCCCTGCATTTGCTTTCTAAACCTATGTATGAGTTCACCCACCAAGGCCTAATACCACCTCATTTCTTTATTTTGATCATCTGCATTCATTCCATTGCTTGCAGCGTCATATTGGTGCTTATTTGCATTATGGACCGTATGGCATATCGTTTCTGATTTAGCAACTATATCCATTCAATTTTCTGCAGGTACCCAGTCTTGATAATTAGCCATATTCATGAACGGATATATCAGTATCCATTCATGATTTCAGGGAAGCTTCATGCTAAATTTTGCTGAAAAACTGTTTATAATTTGAGACTTATCACTTCACAAAATCATGTACAGAAACTGTATATACCCTGTATTTTCTGATTTTACCCATTACATATGGAATTTCAATTACTATGTGTATTTTCTCATTATATGTATATATATCTATATATATATATATATATATATATATGTATATCTACATATATATATATATACATGTATATACATATATATATGTATATGTATACTTATATATATAGGGATATCTTCATGCGCACTTGTTTTCACTTATAAGTATTTATGTAAATATATATATATTTTTTTTGTAAATACACCTTCATTATCACGTCACTTAGCACAAATTCAAGCATTTAGATATACACATGTATATCTTCGTTGTACATGTTATATATATATACTCACTTCCTTGGGTATTTTGTATATCCATTCCTTGTGCTAATTCTCATTTTTGCAGGAAAATCTGGAGGATGCTGATTCTTTTACACTCTGTATTTCTTTTTCATTTATTTTGATTTATGTCAAAAATGTAATAATCAAACTTGGAATAATATTTACTTTTACTGCTTAGATTAGGATGCATCTCATGTAGTTTGATTCCTGCAATATCCTGATTCTATGATTCATATATCTCATTTTGCAAAATCACCATGGATGTACACGAATGGCACGTGCACCAAACTCTTAGAGAGTTGATGAACTCGGTGGAGTCCATATTTACGGCCCTAGTCAAAATATGGACGAGACCCAGATCCATCATTTTTCTACCAGTCACATTGAGCCTACACTCTTAGGCTATCTTAAAAATGCACATCATATTTTCAATTTTGCAAAATATTGTGAATTAAATCAATTAAAATCTGAACATGTTCATGGCCACAGTCAGAATATGTGAAGGATTTATTTTGACTTAATACACTTTTTTCCAACAAATTTCTCAGAAAATCTTTTCAAAGTGCATTCATTCATTCAAATCATCTGCATCATGGCATCATCGGCTTTTCTCATGATTTTCTCAAGATAATTTCATTCAATGAAAATTGATTCCTCAAGAAACTATGAAGATTTTCGAAGTTGGATTTCCCAAGTCAAAGTTTTCCCGTGATTTTCCCTGAAAATGTTATTTTCTTAAGATTCATTTTCAAAAGGAATTTCTCATCTTTCTCAAGAATCAAAAATCGATTTTCAGATATTTCAAGGACAATATTCTCAGGATTTCAATTTTCTGAGTTTTGATTTCCCATCTCCAAAGAGTTTTCCAATGAATTCCAATCGTTTTCCAAAGAAAATTTTCAAAGTCAGAGTTTTCTTGACAAATATTTTCCTTTTCAAATATTCATCTTTTCTCGAGAATTCTCTCCATTTTCTCAAAATTTTCTCACGTCTTTATAAACTTTCTGGTGATTTCCAAATACTTTCATATGAGTTTCATGAGAGATTGATTTCCATCTTTTTCCTGAGAAATGCTTTTCAACTCCAAATGTTTCTAAGCATACATCATGTTTTTCCAACTTATATTTTACAAAATCTCATAGCACATGCCTGAATTCCCTGTGCATTTAGGATAGAACACAATTTTGATAATTTCGTTAAGTCAAGCACAATTTTGGTCCTTGGTTCGATTACCCCTATTAAAGGCGGTAGGAATGGTCGAACCTCGTACCGACAGGTCGAGCCCCATCCCATGGATTTTCCCGTGATTTTCAAAACGGAGGCGAGTATTTCAAAAACATTTTCCAAAATCCGGTCAAGTTTGACTCGAGAAAGCAATTTTCCTCTCTTTCCCGCAAGGGAAGGGAAGACGGGAAAAATTTTGCGACGATAACAACGATCGTGATGGGACTCGTCTTCGTCTGGTCGAATTATGCCCTTTTGCTTTGCTTTGATATTATCTAAGTCTTTTTTCTATAAATGTCAGCTTCACTTTCATGCACACCTTAGGAGCCTAGACTTTGTCCTAAGCTGACATCATTGCATATAGGATCTAAGTATGGTTTGGTAGGACCATATTGAGGAGATTATTCCATGTTCACATTAGATTTAGGTCTGAAATACAACTCTCCTTAAATCTAGGGATTGAATGCAAACAATATGTGCAAGTGTATGCTTCTCTTGATTTTAAATCTATCTCTTTAGGACTTGCATTAGAGCTTTCTGGTTTTATTTGCATGTTGAACATGGTTTTGAAAACATCCCTACCTATATTGTCTCGGTCTTCACGTTGCTGGGTTGTCTCATTGAACCATAGTTCGGGAGAGAGCCTCACAACTGGACCACTTATTTGGGTTCGCGCCCCCCTATCACGTACCTAAGGGTCATAGTTTGAGGTATATCGGTAGGTGCTCAAGGATGTTGGGAAGCCATTAAATTAGAACTGGAAGAATATCTTATGCCACGTACTTCGAGCTTCGGCTTAAGTATATTGGCATACCTTGATTGGAATCAGATGATATAAATCTTAGAGTTAGGATTAAGGTCCTATCAGCCATTCTAAAATATTGCATTAAAAGTCAGTTTTAGGGAGTGTTGTTTGTGCATCCTTGTTTGTATATCTGTGATTATTTGATATTTTATCTTTCTTATATTCTCCAAAACCCTTGGTATATATTATTCAAAATTTCCTATTTGTTTTTGAAACCCAGGTGTATTTTCCCTTCTCTTCTTCTAAATTTCTTTGAAATTCTTCTGATCCTGCCTGCAAGTTCTTCAAAATTTTAAATTTTTACCATTTATTCTCAAATTTCCTTTTTCCTCTTATTTCTCTTCTGATTTTTGTTGTTTATATTTTCCTAAATAAAATCTCTTTCTGTCAAGAGATATCCTTTTCAAAATGGCATTTTCTTCGTGTTTTAAGTTGGTTACTCTCCCTCGTAGAGTAAAACAATGCAATTGTCACGAATTTTCTGGCGACTCAATCCCTAGTAATGGGATATAATTTTTTAAAAATTTCAACCTAATCCTTCCTCTTGTCAAAACTTCTCCAAAAGTTTCTTCGGTCTAAAAACCTCCACTTTCCTCTACAGAGAGCGCTGATATCCGAAAGTGGTTCAGACAAGAGCTGGAAAAGAAATAGTTCCTCAACACAACGATAGTGAGGCGGAAGGGATGAACTCTCCTAAGTCGGTCACGGGATAGGGTCAGAACAATGAAGATGACATTGACCCCGCTATGTATGGTCTGTTCCAAAAGATTATGACAAGGATGATGTCGGTGCAAGCCGAGGCCAATCTGAAAGAGGCAGCTCCTAAAAGCAAACTGAGGAAGAAGCCTATAAAAAAGCAAGTCAGAATAATCAGAAAGAAGGTATAGCCAGACACTACTCTTGAGGAATCAGAGTCAGTCGAGGAAGAATCAGAAGAGGAAGAGCAGATTGTCTACAAACAGAATCCTCCGAGACAGTTCGCATCAGAAGAGCCTGAATCAGTCAATAAGCTCAAGTCTGGGATTCCAGCAGAGGACCCAATGAGCAGGCAAATGAAGGAGATGAATCGAGCAATCAAGGACATTCAAGCCAAGAGTAAGGGCAAGCAAACCTACACTGGCAAGGATTTTTACGATGGCCTAGATGGGGATGATAACCTGGAGAATCTTCCTTGCAAGTTTCTCAAGTTTGACGGGACTGGCAATCCTAAAGCTCACTTAGCCACCTTTTTATGCAGAATGTTATCATTTGAGAGAAGACAACAGGGCTTTGCTCATTTGCTTTCCCCGTAGTCTAGAGGGTGTAGCGGCCAGGTGGTATGCTGACCACATCAATCCTATCGAACTACAAGAGTTCGATAAGGTAGTCAATTTGTTCATTGAGTGCATCTTATTCAATACTGAGGCTGCACCTACGCTCAATCACCTTTACAACTTAAAGCAGAATGAGACTGAAAGAGCAGGAGAATTCATCCACAGGTGGAGAAGCACCTGCAACAAGATGAAGGTTCCCATTCCAGAGGAGCATGCATTGCAAATAATCCTCAACAATTTCCCTCAGCCCCTGAGAAGCCTCATTGCCACTTCTCCGACAAAATCCTTTATCAAATTGATTGAGCGAGCCGAATGGCTCGAGGCAGGAATAGAAAGCGGGCTTTATGAGGGCATGACTCTGGTAAAAAACATCCAAGACTAGAAGAAGAAGGCACTGTTCATTCACTCAGCTGATACCTCTGGCAATGATCATGGCAGCGACAGTAAGAGAAACGAAAATAACAACAAAAGTGGCCAGAACCACAGTGCAACTCAAGGGAAAAAGTCTTCCAAGCAGAATGACAAGTCGTCTCAGTCTAACTTTCCGCAAAAAAAAAAGATAAAGCGCGAAGGTTGGAGTAATAATAGTGAGTTCACTCCTCTGAAGCAAATGCTCGAAGAAGCCCTTGAATTCATGCTGACCAAAGGATTGGTCAAACTCCCAAAAGTTACGAATCCTCCTACAGTCATGGGAAGGTTCATGAATCAGTTCTGCAAATTCCATCGAGCAGTGGGGCATGACACTGATCACTGCTTCGTCTTCAAAAATATTGTTCAGGATTGCGTCAACAAGAGTCTCTTTATTGAAGACGAAGAGGAAGATGAGCTAGCCATCATGACCAAGCCTCTCCCAGACTACTCAGAAGACTGAAGATGCCAAAAATTTTCTGCTTTCCTCCCCTTTTGCTAGTCACCTTGTAGGGGGCCAGTCAGCCCAGTCTTTTTGTGACCTTTTGGTCAAAGTACTTGTAAAAATTTCACTCTTTTGTTATCAGTTTTGCTCATCAATGAAATGTCAATTTTCCTTCATATCTTTGATATCAAAATACTTCCTTGCTTTTCCCACACAGGGCATTTATTTTTTAAAAAAAAATTATTTCAAAAATCTTCTTCATCAGCTTCTATTAAACCACATTCAAATTCCTGTTCTTTTTAGAATGCGGGACCGATCCTGACATCATTCACGAGAGAAATGATATTACCTATGAGGGTTTTTCAAAAATCATGAAATTTTGAAAGTCTTCATAAACAAAAGTTCAAATATTCTTTTATCCAACTTCTGTCAAAGATCAACCCTCGTGTTGATCACATTTTCAAAAATAGGTTTTCAAACCATTGCATCGAAAAATCAACCCTCGTGTTGATCATATTTTCTTAAAAAATGATTTCGAACCATTGCATTGAAAGATCAACCCTCATGTTGATCATATCTTTCAAAAATAGGCTTTCAAACCATTGTATTGAAAAATCAACCCTCGTGTTGATCATGTTTTCAAAAATAGGTTTTCGAACCATTGTATTGAAGGATCAACCCTTGTGTTGACCATATTCTTCCAAGAGTGGGTTTCAAATCATTATATTCAAAGATCAACCCTTGTGTTGGTCTTATCTTCCAAAATGGGTTTCAAATCATTATATTCAAAGATCAACCCTTGTATTGGTCTTATCTTCCAAGATTGGTTTTAAAACATTATATTAAAAAATCAACCCTTGTATTGATCTTATTATCAATTTCAAACTGTTATTTTCAGAAATCAGATCTATTGTTGATCTTCTTTTTCAAAAAATAGATTTCAAACCATTGCCTTCAAAAATTTACCCTCATGATGATATCTTGTGTTTGATTCCCTTTCAGAGATTCAGTCATCGCGCTGATCATTCTTCTCACGGTTGATTTTTCTTCCAAAAAATGATTTCTCACTTACCTTTTATATGAACATTTTTTTTCTTTCAAGATCCTATATGCAGGCAGGATCAGAAAAACTCATTTTTTTAAAAATCTTATAAATTTTCAGTTAATTTTGTTATCTTTATCAGTTTCATTCAGTTTGTTCATATTTTTATCAAATTTACATCAATTTTATCAAGTTTTAATTTTTTCTCAATTTTATTAAATTTTATCAACTTTTTACCCTTTCAGGTTAAGGGACAAACCTGATGCCTTGTTTCAATGAGGTATTCCTTTCTCGTGTTACCCTTTCAGGTTAAGGGATAAACCTGACCCTCGTTGTCCGAGGGATTCCCATTCAGGATAAGGGATAATCCTGACACCCCTCGCAGAAGCAACAAGGCTATCTGTGAGCATTCTTTTCAAAAACAAAATTATCATAAATTTGTTCGATCTTTCCCCACTTTTTATAAATTTTATTCTTTACCCTTTCAGGTTAAGGGATAAACCTGATGCCTCTTTCCCATGAGGTATTCCTTTCTCCTTTTTCCCTTTCCAGGTTAAGAGATAAACCTGAACCTCGACCTTCGAGGTATTTTCTTTTACCCTTTCAGGTTAAGATAAACCTGAACCTCGTTTATCGAGGCATTTCTCCTTCTTCCTTCAAGATAAGGGATAATTCTGAAGTCTTTTATCATCAAATTTTCCACCAAATTTTTACCAGACTTTTGTCAGTCTTTATCAATATTTATTCTTTGTCAATTTTTGTCAATTTTATTGATTTTTTATCCATTTTTATCAATTTTATTGATGCTTTGTCAATCTTTTCTTTATTAAATTTTTATCAATCTTATTCTTCATCAACCCTTATCACTTCTGTCAAATTTATTTCCTTCTTCCTCTTCAGAATAAGGGATAATCCTGAAAACCCTGACAATCATTCTCACTTTATTGTCTTGAAGATGCCGGTCTCCTCTTCCGACTCTCGGTCAAAAAAGCCAGAGCTCGTGCGGGTACAATTTCAAAACCCAGTACTCATACTGGAGCATTTCTTGAAAAACCCAGTACTCGCATTGATACATCTAGCGCTCATGCTAGTATCTGGCTGGCCGATCAGTTAGGCCCTCAGGTTCAGTCTTTGCACTAACCATTCATCAAAAATCAAAGCTCTAAATCCAATTTTGACCTTCGGGTTATTCAAATCTCAATTTCAAGCCTTCAAGTTACAATCTTTTCTCAATTTTCCTTAATTTCTGTCAATCTTTCATTAATTTCTATCCCTTCTCATCAACTCTCCTTTGGGACTCGAGTTTTGACTTGAACTCCCAACTTTTTCCCCAAGATTCGAGCCCTGACTCGAGCTTTCCAGCTTTCCTTCAAAAAAAAAATTAGTTTTATCTCAAGTTTTCTTTCCTTTGAGGTTCGAGCCTTGACTCTAACTTTCCAGCTTTCCTTCGAAGATTTGAGCTTTAAACTCGAGTTCTCTTTCCTTCAAAATCTAAACTTTCCAGTTTCCTTTTGAGATTCGAGCCCTAACTCGAACTTTCCTGCTTTCCTTCGAAGATTTGAGTTTTAACTCGAGTTTTCTTTCCTTCAAGATCTAAACTTTTCAGTTTCCTTTTGAGATTCGAGCCCTGACTCGAACTTTCCTGCTTTCCTTCGAAGATTTGAGTTTTTAACTCGAGTTTTCTTTTCCTTCAAAAATCTGAACTTCCCAGTTTTCCTTTGAGATTCGAGCCCCGACTCGAACTTGATCATGCATATATTTCAAGGTGATTTAACATTAAAATATGCATGATTTTATGGAAAAAATATTTTAAAAACCCAACTTTCGGCTAGTTTTCGTTAAATGAGCCAAATTGATTTCAAAACAGAAAATGTATGAAAAATAGCTTTATTTGTATATTTTAGTACATATTTTGATGTTTGATATTAACATAGTAGTTTTAGTTTTAGTTTTCATTAAAAATAAAAATAAAAATTAGAGTTAAAAATAGAGTTAGATATATTTTGAAATGAGATTAGTGTAAATAAATTTTTTTATAATATTTAGATTAGAGTAGTTAGTTAGTTTGAGGTTTTTAGTAAATAGTTTGTTTTTTTTAATACTCTTTTAAATAGTTTGTTTTTTTTAACAAACCATTACACGGTTTGATTTCTTAAAAAAAAACTGAAAAAAATAATAACCAAACCGGCTGGAACCGGTTTGGATTTTTTTAAAAAAACTGAAAAAAAATTCTGTTACAAACCAGTTCCAGCCGGTTTGGGGTTTTAAAACCCACGAAGTAAAAAAATTTTGGTGTCTCTCATCCTGTGCGCCAAAACTTCCCCTTCTCCCTTTGCTCTTTTTCCCATTTGCCGGATTCTTTTTTTTTTTTTCCATCTTCTTCTTCTTCTTCTTCTTCTTCCATCATCCTTTAATCCTATCCTCTTCTTCATCCGGTGGCAGAGAGTCTTCAATCGGCGGCAGCGCACGAGGTGGAGGCCACCTCTCCCTGATTTCCTCCATTTCACGGTAAGTTTGACTCAGCTTCTTCTTCTTCTTCTTCTTCGGATTCTTCTTCTTCTTCTTCTTCTTCGGATTCTTCTTCTTCTTCTTCTTCCTCAGCTTCTTCTTCTTCGTCTTTGGATTCTTTTCTTGACTGTTGCTGTTTTTGTAAAACGAAAAAAAAAGAAAAAAAAAATAAACAAATAAATATAATCAAACATTGATTTCAGCATTCCCGATTTTCCATATCTTCATTTTAATTTCTATAATCATGAAAATTTTACTTTGATCATTCAAATTGTTTCTGTTTGAGTTCATATTATCGATTTCCTGCTTGTTTCGTTTCTTTTATTTTGTTCATTTCATTGAATAAGTCTGCATATACTGAATTACATCTTTCATTTGTTTCCATTTCCTGTAATTTCTGTTACATCTTGACATCCTTTGATTTTCCTGTTACTCATTGAAATTCTTGTTGTGTTTGATTTCAAATGTTGATTAATCGTTGTTTTCTTGATTGTGTTTGAGTTTGAAATCTTTGGATTGTTAATGTTTTCTGCCATAACAAGCATTGTTTTACATTGCAATTGAATTAGGTTTCTTAAAAATTTCAATTCTTGTTTTACAGATTTATATTTCTTGTTGCTTACTATAGTGATCGATTATGATTTGCTGTAGTTTTTAAGTCTCTGTTTTGTAACTCCTGATTACTGCGACTGGTTTTCAGTTATCTGCAATAAGAGGATTCTGCATCCTTGATATACCTGCGTATCATTGCTATATCACTATTTGTTGATACAGATTTCTAAAAGAATCTGGTTCAATAAGTCGAGCTACTACTATCAAATAAATTTCTGTATGAAATCAATGTACGACTGAACATTGATATATAGTGTGCTGTGTTTACTGAATGTTGATTTTAACTTCTACATATTTTTTGATTTTAGCATTGATTTAGTTGTTCTTGATTTAGCATATGAATGTAGTGCATCTGTTAGTTTTTCATTAAAGTTTCTCTGATTACGTTCATGCAAGCTTTGTTTCATATGATTTTCATTTGCTTTTCATTGTTCTAATAAGGCATTCTGTTGTGCTTTATTATTTGCATATAGATCAGTATGTTGGCATCAAATAATGTGTGTTTTCATTAGAGTCTTTCCTTTCATTAGGTTATCATTGCATTATCATTTACAGATTTCAGTACATTGGCTGTTTAGTTAGTTGTTTACCTATAGTATAAGTTCTTTAGATAGTTTTATCATATTCTAGCTCTTAATGCAATTTGTAGATTTACATTGTGCATAGAATACCTGTTAGTATATTCTACTGCTCGGGTTCTTGTGATTTGTGCAGGATAGCACAGAAGTGGAGTTGAAGCTCATACACGCCACTAAAGTGCAAAAATAGAAGATTTTTACTTTTCAGTTTAGAATTAGGAATTTAATTGGATTTGTAAATATTGCACTTTACGCCCTTTGCGAAGGGTATTCATTTGTTGTAATAGTTAGTTGTTTTACATTTCTTGAACATTTTACATTTTAATAATTCGACAATAAAGAGTAGTTTAGATTTGTGTACTTGAATACGAAATATTCCCGTTCCCTGAGTTCGACCCGGTCTCATCCACTAGTGAGAACCGGTTTTTATTATTTGATGTCTGGTTTTCACATGTTTTTCATATAAAAATCTTTTTAAAATTACAATGATTTAAAAGAAGACATCAAATTTTTGGCGCCGTTGCCGGGGAATGGCGTAATATTAGTATTCGCTTTATTGCCTAGTGTTTGTGTTGCATTTAGGTTTAGAACCACATATGTGCATATCTTAGAGACGAGCTTACTTTTCTGCACAGCCCACCTACTAGGACCCCCTTAGAGGTGACTGTGTACGATTGGTACCGTACACATAGATTTTATATTCCTTTGCATAATCTCTGTTATGTGTAACTGCGTAGTGTTTGTTTAGTTTTTGTTGTTTTTAGTTTACTCGCTTTGTGGTTTGCGTGGTTTGGCCGCTTAGTGCGTTAGTTAGGTAGAAAACCCAAAGTTAGGACGTGAGCTACATCAGTCTACTACGAGGTGTATGCAAGGGCGACGCTCACTTGACCCTGAGCTGGTAGAGCCGATGGAGGACCCCGAGTCCCTTATTAGGAGAGCCCAAAGATCTGCAACCATGGCTGAGAATCAACAGATTACTCGTCCTCTTAGGGAGTACTTCATGCCTAACACCTATACTCCCGCCTCCTTCATCACAAGACCTGATGTAGGAGCGAATCAGTTTGAGATTAAGGCTAGTGTAATCCAAATGTCACTCTCATTTTATGGCCTTAGCAATGAAGACCCATACCGTCATCTCGACGAATTCTTAGAGATTTGTTTGACAGTGCGAATCAACAACTTTGGAGACGATGCTATGAGGTTGACCCTGTTTCCCTTCTCCCTGAAGGATAAAGCCAAACGTTGGCTGAAGGCGTTAGATACAGTTCAAATTACCACGTGGGAACATATGTAAAGAGAATTTTTTAAAAAAAATTTCCCAATCGGTAAGACGAACCAGTATCAAAAGGCCATCACCAGCTTTTCGTAAATAGAGGGGGAAATGTTCCACGAGACTTGGAAGAGGATGAAGGATCTTCTCCTCAAGTGTCCCCACCACCAGGTGCCTCGCTGGCAACTGGTGCAATATTTCTATGACGGTCTTACTGAGAAGAATCGTCAAATGGTTGATGTCGCATGTGGGGGCACTTTCATGCTCAAAAGTGAGGATAAAGCGTGGTTGCTCTTTGAGACATTAAGCGAGAATTCGATGCACCATGCGACAGCTTCACGGTCTGATAGAGTTGCACCTGTAAAGGATAGCACTAAGAAGGCAAATATTTTCGAGATAGGGATGAACCTTGAGTTGAGCAACAAGGTAGACCAACTGTCCCAGAAATTAGATCAGTTATTGTTGGGTCCCTCTCCTGCCATGCAGGTGTGTGCGTTGTGTGCGAGTCCTGCACACCATGTTCTCCAGTGTCCTGGTGCGCCACAGTACCCTGAGTTTGTCCAAGAGCAAGCTCAGATGGCTCAAAACTTCGCTAGGCCCGCACCCAATCCATTTGCCAACACTTACAACCCGGGCTGGCGAAACCATCCAAATTTCTCATGGCGTAACTCACAGGCCCAAGCCTCTAACCCTTCCCAGAGTCAATCCAGGCAAGGTGGTTATGCACCTGGATTTTAGAGATCCAATGATCCTCCAGCCCAACCTGCTTATACTCAAACCCATTTTCAGGAGCCTTCGCATAGTCAGTCATTCGAGGACAAGATGCTACAAGCATTTTCAGATATTAAGGCGAATTTGAGCTCACATACCCAGTCTATTGCAAAATTAGAGACCCAAATGGGGCAACTCGCAGAAGCACTTAGCAGGAGAAGTGAGGGGATATTGCCTAGCCAGCCTATAGTTAACCCTAGAGGTAAAGAACCTTTGCAGAGTTTGCATATGACAGATACACATCAAGAGCAGGCTCAAGCAGTAGTGACCCTTAGAAGTGGAAGGCAGTACCATTCGAGGGAGGCTGCAGAAGAAAGAGAGAAGATAAGTAAGAAGCAGCCTGTCCCTAATGTTTTACCTCAGGAAAGCGAGAGGGTTCTTCCATTTGAGCCTTCCACAACCCATATTCCCAAAGCCCACTTTCTTGAGGCGTTAGAGAAACCAAGAGCACTAGGTAAGTCGGGAGTGAACATGCAAGAGATGCTTGAAATATTCAAGCACGTTCAGATAAACCTTCCCTTACTAGATGCCATCCAGCTAGTCCCTGCATATGCAAAGTTCCTCAAAGAGCTTTGTACGCAGAAAAGGAAGTTGAGGTCCCATGCGCAGAAGAAAATATATTTGACTGAGCAGATAAGCGCAGTATTGCAACATCAAACCCCACCTAAACTTAAGGACCCAGGGACCCTTATCATCTCATGTGTCATAGGAAACATCACTGTTGAGCGTGCTTTGCTTGACCTTGGGGCAAGTGTTAACATTTTGCCGGGTTTCTTCTATGACAAATTTGGATTGAAAGAGATGAAACCTACACCTATGACGCTTCAGCTTGCGGATAGATCGATTAAGGTCCCAAGAGGGATACTTGAAGATGTTTTAGTCAAGGTGGAGGATTGTTATTTCCCTGTCGACTTCGTGATATTAGATATGGAGGGAGTTGATAGCATCAGGAAAACTCCTATTATTCTTGGTCGCCCTTTCCTAGCTACTGCCAATGCGTGCATTAATTGCCGCACTGGTGAGATGGATGTTTCATTTGGAAATAGGAAAATGAGGCTGAATATTTTTTGTGCATCGATGGATTCTGACACTGAGGAAGCTTCTTTTGAAGTTGATATCATTCAGGATCTTATAGAAGTTGAGCATGCTTGGTTGTTGAGTGATCCACCTCAAGAGGATGATGATGAATCATTCAAAGAGGATCGCCTTGATATGATAGATAGTGAGGCAGATAATGTCAGTTGGACTTGGCATTCCGAACCACTTCCAAAGTTAGCTGAGAAGCCCGCAAAACCATCGATAGAGAGTCCCCCAGAGTTGGAGTTGAATCCTTTACCAGCTTCACTCAAGTATGTTTTTCTAGGAAAAGAGCAGACTCTCCCAGTTATCATTTCTGCAGACCTGACAGATTCACAGGAGCATCAGTTGTTACAGGTCTTGCATGAGCACAAGGAAGCTATTGGATGGTCTGTTGCGGATTTGAAGGGGATTGACCCCTCCTTTTGTATGCATCGGATCATTATGGATGAGGGAGCTAAACCCTCAAGAGAAGTGCAAAGGAGACTAAATCCTCACATGAAAGAAGTGGTGAAGAAGGAAGTAGTTAAATTGTTAGACGCTGGGATCATGTAAACACCCCAAATTTTCACTCAATTCTTGACTTCGCCCTCAATCGGCACATTTCAGTTCTCCGAAAGCAATAAAGGGCAAAATGGTCATTTTCTGAGTTTAAACCTTGCAGAAAGTCCTAAATTTCATTCTTGAGCCTCAAAATTTCTATATTTAGGTTCAGAGACATCTTCAAATTGCAAAATTTCAAATTCCTTTCTCTGGACAAAAAGCTAAAATTTCCAAGTCCGAGCTCAGAGTGATATTTCATAGAACATGTCTTTGCATAGCATTGCATCATTTCACTGCACAGCATGTCATTCTGAGATCTAGAACTCTTGATTTTCAAAATTGTCAATCCAGATTTGATTTTTAAACTTTTTCAAATTGATTTTTAAAACCCTGTTATTCAAAATTACCAAATTTTCCCATTTTACCCCAAGGACTTTGAATTATAAAAATTTTCTCAAGAAAACAATCTGGATATTTGGATATTGATTTTAAAGATTTTATCTCAAAGCTTTTTGCAAAAGATTTTAAATCTCTTTACAAATTTTTTTACATTTATCCATATATTTTTGCATTGAAAACCCAATTTTTCCAAATTCTTGAAAATAAATAATGTTTTATCTCGTATTTTCAAATAAATGGAGCGGGACCCACCTTTGAACTAGCATCATACTCAGACTCTCAGGTAAGTTGTTTATTCTCAAGCGGGACCCACCCGAAGTTCATACCAATTTGCGAAATTTTCTCAATATTTATTTATTTATTTTGTTTAGTTAGCGGGCCCAAACACATGTGGCACCCCATTTGAAAATAAAAGATTTTACAAAACAAAATAAAGCTTTATTTTCAAAAGGATTTTAAAAGTGGATTGAGGTGGCATTTCCATAAAAGCTCTCATTTATTTCAATATCCATTTGTTTTTATTTTATTGATTTGTTTAAATAAATTTTTTTTTTAGAAGGAGGCAGCCTTAAATGGCACCGCCGAACTTCCAAAAAAATAAAAAATTAAATAAATTTCATTTTACCTAAAATTAGGTAAATGAAATGAAAATTTTGAAAATTCACAAGCTGCGCCCTTTTGAAAACGGCAGCATTAAGTTTTAATTTGAAAAAAAATTCAAAATTTCTAACGGAAGCTCAAGGCTGCGGTTTTTTTTTTTCAAAAGACAGAGAGTTTTAAAAAGGGGAAGGATGGCCGATTGAGGGGGAAAAAGGAAATATGGTTTTGGAGGTTTTTGCAGGAGGAAGCTCTGAAAGCGTGAGGGAGCTCTTCTTCACCTCCAAACAACAGCTGCTTCCCATCGGTTTTCAGCCCCACCGCCGGGAGTCCATCACCACCAGCTCCTACCTATTGTCTTTCAACCCACCTTTCTTCAGCCCAGCCGTAGGTCAGCCACAGGACCTCCAACGGTTGCTGCCCACCTTGTCTTCAGCCCACCAGCAGAAGGACCTCCAGCGGAAGGGGGATTCACCAAAAAGGGGGCCTTTTTCCCTTAGCCGAAGGAAAGAGGAGGCCAATCTGCGTTTTCTGAAGTGTCCTTTTTCTATCGTGGAGCTCTTTTCCTCTTGGAGGCTCGTTTCCTTCATCCAGTGTGAAGGGCTTCATGCCTTCAACTCTTGGCTGAAGGGAGACGTTTCCTAGAGTGCAGGAGACCCATCTGATTGCTTTCCCCATTTCATCCAGCCCAACAGCAGAGGAACTGCTCTTACTTGCTGCCTACAGACCCATTTAGTGCGAGAAACCTCCAAAACAACTGATGCAAGCGTACTAGCCAGAAGGAGGGCTCCTCTACTTTCAGCACCTATCGAATCAAAACTAAACACCATCTTCAGATAGTGAAGACTAAGGTTGTATCAAGAAAGGCTAGCCAGGAATTTAAATTGCTCGAGTAGTACAAGTATACTACACACAGCAGTTTGGTGCAGAGTCAGCACATTCCTGTTGCTAATTTACACTTTGAGCTCTCTCCTATGCAGGTACTGGTGACAGAAATATCCAAATCCTTTTCTCACTTCATTATAAATGTTTGTGCCATCATCGGTGGTGTTTTCACGGTTGCTGTGATATTGGATTCAGTACTTCACAGCACAATGCTATTGATGAAGAAAGTAGAACTAGGCAAACACATATAGCCGCATGCGAAGTTGTTTCTATCAGAGGTGCTGAAAAATTTGCCCCATTACACCTTAATAGACCTCTGATTTTTTTTTTGGTGCTATGTAAATTTTATTAGTTTCTTTTGTTGTGTTCCATTTCACCCATATTTCAATAGTCCACTGTAGTGTCTGTGTTTCTATTTGTTTCCAGATCTTATATAATGTCACCTTCCATGTAAGGCATAAAGAAATGCCCTGTTAGGCATCCACGCCCCTGTTCTTACAACATTACCTTCCCATTATTTTTAGTATATCATAACAGCCCATTTGTTGTTTCATATTGCTTATTTGTAGTCTCTTAAAATTTCTTTGTTATGATATACTACAGATTTACAGATCTTCTGCAGATCTTTAACCACATTTTTAGAACAATCAATTTTGAGTTTTTCCATGTACCAACTAAAGTCTTTGTGGAGACCTTATTAGGAACAAAGGCCAAATGAGGGAGGCTCAGTTGGGTTCTCACACCATAAGATCTCATGGGTTTCAAATAGCAAGAATTCATCTATATGATTGATTTGTACTTCTTTTTCTTATCATATAAAAGCCCAGCTACCGTTAAAGGGTGGCCATTGTTTTTTTTTAGTCTCTCTTTATTGTTTTGTAACCCTTGAGGACAGCCCATGGTGCCTCCACAGTGCATTTTCCTGCACATATTCATTTTCTGCTGCAAATGTGCAGTCTTGACAATCGGCTATGTTCATGAACGGATATATCCATATCCGTTCATGATCTCTATGCCATCTTTTGTATGCTTCATTATTGATATATAGGGAAATTCCATACCCATTTTTGTTGAAATATATCTTGTAATTTGGGAAATACGGCTATGTAAAGTTACCTACAGAAACTGTGTATATCCATATTTTCTGATTTTACCCATTTTGTAGAATTTCCATTAATGCATATATTTTCTCATTTTATTTCTATATATATATGTATATCTAGGTATATCTACCTATATGTATACGTATATATGTATATATATATGTATATATATATATACATAGATATATACTTATATATATATATCCCTCCATGTATCCTTATTTTCATATATGAGTATTCATGTATATATTTTCTCATATAAATACACCTCCATTGTTACATATCATTTAGCATCAATTTTAGCAAATTTTGATATACATCTCTTTGTTATATATACTTATATATATATATATATATATTCCTTAAGGTGTATTTATTATTGCATATATTTCTCTTTTCTCTTACTCTTGTAAATATATCATCATTTGATTTATGAGCTTGATGTTCAAATTCTTGTTTTATGAAGTTATGGGCTGGAATATCATCATTTGATTTATGAGCTTGATGTTCAAAATTCTTGTTTTTTAAAGTTATGGCTGGAACTTCATCATTTGATGCTACAATTTCTGTTTTATGAAGTTATGGCTGGAACTTCATTTGATTTATGAGTTTGATGTTCAAATTCCTGTTTTATGAAGTTATGTTGGAATATCATCATTTGATTTATGAGCTTGATGTTCAAATTCCTGTTTTATGAAGTTATGTTGGAACACCATCATTTGATTTATGAGATTTTGTCTAGCTTGCTGTTAAAATCCCTGTTTTATGAAGCTATGGCTGGAACATCACCCTTGGTTTTATGAGATTTTGCTTAGCTTAGTGCTAAATTCTTGTTTGCTATATTGTTATAATATCACCCCATTTGCAGCACCAATTATACATATTGTTTCATCATTTTCCACGACATTTTCACCTTTTCACCAAGCTTTTCATATCCTTTTCATGATATCCTTGAAATAGTCCATGATGCTTCCACAACCCATTTCCTGCACATATTCATTTTCTGCTGCAAGTGTGCAGTCTTGATATTTGGCCATATTCATGAACGGATATCTCTATATCCAATCGTGATCTCCCAACCATCTTTGGCGTGCTTCATTATGGATATATAGGGAAGCTCTATACCCATTTCTACTAGAAATTGCATTATAATTTGAGAAGTATGGTTGTGTGAAATCACCTACAGAAACTGTCTATACCTGTATTTTCTGATTTTACCCATTATATGGAATTTTCATTTATATGTATATTCTATTATTATAAGTATATATATATTGATATGTATGTATATCTACCCATATATATATGTATATATGTATATATATACATATATATATATATATACTTATATATATATATATATCCTTTCATATGCATTAAATATCACATATATTTTCCTTTTCTCTTATTTTTGTAAATATATCTTCATTGTCATATATTATTTATCATAAATTCGAATATTTCTATATCTATATGTGTCTCTTCTTTGTATATATTATATATATATTCATTTCCTTGGTTATTTTGTACTAACTTTCATTTTGCAGGAAAATCTAGAAGATGCAGATTCCTTGGCTCCATTTCAATTTTCTTTTACTTTATGTTATGCAATGTAACAATCCAATGTAAACCTTGGAATAAGATTTACTTTTACTGCTTAGATTAGGTCGCATCTCATATAGTTTGATTTTAGTAATATCCTGATTCTATGATGTATATATCTCAAATTTTCAAAATTTACCGCGGATGAACACGAATGGCACGTGCACCAACTCTTAGAGAGTTGATGAACTCGGTGGAGTCCATATTTACGGCCCTAGTCGGAATATGGACGAGACCCAGATCCATCATCTCTCTACCAGTCACATTGAGCTTACACTCTTAGGCTATATTGAAAATGCACCTCATATTTCCAATATTTTCAAAATATTGTGAATTAACTCAAATAAACCCTGAATATATTCATGGCCACAGTCAGAATATATGAAGGATTTACTTTGGCTTAATCCACATTTTTCCAATAAAATTTTCAGAAATCTTTTCAAAAGTGCATTCATTCATTCACATCATCTGCATTATTTGTTTTTCTCATGATTTTCTCAAAAGATTTTCACTTCATGGAATCAATTTTCTCAAGAAACTATGATGATATTCGGAGTTGGATTTCCCAAATCAAATGTTTTCATGTGATTTTCCTTAAAACGTTATTTCCTTAAGATTCTTTTCAAAGGAATTTCTCATTTTCTCAAAAATCCAAGTTGATTTTCAGATATTTTAAAAAACCAGATTTTCAGGATTTCAATTTCCTAAGTTTTGAATTTCCTTCGCCAATGAAGCTTTCCTATAAATTTTCCCTCATTTTCCTAAGAAAATTCTCAAAGTCTGAGTTTTCCCGATAAGTATTTTCCGTTTCAAAAAGTTCATCTTTTCTCAAGAATTCCTTCCATTTTCCCGAGATTATTATTTCTTCATAGTTTTCCAAGTCTTTATAAATTTTCTCAAAATTTTCCTGAGATTCTCATTTTTCCAAGTCTTTATAAATTTTCTCAAAATTTTCCTGAGATTTCCATTTCTTCATGAATTTTCAAAGCTGATAAACTTTCTCAAGATTTTCCTGAGATTCTCATTTCTTCATGGTTTTCCAAGTCTTTATAAATTTTCTCAAGATTTTCTCGAGATTCTCATCTAAACTTTCTCAAGATTTTCTTGAAATTCTCATCTCTTCAAGATTTTCTAAGTCTTTATAAACTTTCCTGAGATTTTCAAACCATCTTCACCTGAGTTTACTGAGAGATTGATTTCCCTCTTTTTCCTGAGAAATACTTTTCAACTTCAAATATTTTCTAAGCATACATCATATTTTCCAATTTACATTTTCCAAAATTCTCATAACACATGCCTGAATTCTCTGTGCATTTAGGATAGAACACGATTTCGGTAATTTCACTAAGTCAAGCACAATTTTGGTCCTTGGTTCGATTACCCCTGTTAAAGGCGACAGGAACGGTCGAACCTCGTACCGACAGGTCGAGCCCCATCCCATGGATTTTCCCACAATTTTCAAAACGGAGGTGAGTATTTCAAAACAATTTCCAAAATCCGGTCAAGTTTGAATCGCGAAAGCATTTCCCTCTCTCTTCCGTAAGGAAGGGAAAACGGGAAAAATTTCACGACGATAACAGATCATTTACCCCATGTCCGACAGTCAGTGGGTGAGTCCTACCCAGGTTGTTCCCAAAAAGTCTGGGCTCACTATGGAGAAGAATGAGAAAGGAGAGAGCATTCCCATGAGGACTACTACGGGATGTCGAGTATGTATTGACTATAGGAAGTTGAACAGTGCAACTAGGAAGGATCATTTCCTGTTACCGTTCATCGACCAGATTTTAGAAAGACTTGCAGGCCAGTAATATTATTGCTTTTTAGATGGATATTCAGGATATAACCAGGTGGCTGTTCATCCCGAGGATTAGGAGAAGACGACATTTACCTGTCCTTATGGTACATTTGCGTATAGGAGAATGCCGTTTGGGCTTTGTATTGCCCCGGCTACATTTCAGAGATGTATGATGGTGATTTTCTCCGAAATGATGGATGATGTCCTTGAGATTTTCATGGACGATTTCTTGGTTTATGGCTCTTCATTTGATGATTGTCTCCAAAAGTTATCCCGTGTACTTCAACGTTGTAGGGAGACAAATCTAGTGCTTAGTTGGGAAAAGAGTCATTTCATGGTACAACAAGGGATTGTTCTTGGACATATTGTGTTCGAGAAAGGTATTGAGGTCGATAAGGCCAAAGTGGAGACCATTGCCAGATTAGCTCCACCAACCTCTGTGAAGCAAGTGCGTTCATTTTTAGGGCATGCAGGTTTCTATAGACAGTTCATTAAGGATTTCAGTCAGATTTCTAGACCGTTGTGTTACCTGTTGTCGAAAGACCAGTCGTTTGTATTTGATGATGCCTGTCTGAAGGCATTCTTAGCCTTAAAGGAAGCACTGACCACTGCTCCTATTCTCAGATCTCCTGAGTGGTCAGTGCCATTTGAGATTATTTGTGATGCTTTAGATTACGCGGTTGGAGCAATTTTAGGTCAGAAGGTTGAGAAACGATCTTATGTTATTCATTATGCTAGTAGGACTCTTTCTGACACACAAATACATTATACTACCACTGAGAAGAAGTTACTAGCTGTTGTGTTTGCACTTGAGAAGTTTCAATCATATTTGTTAGGCTCCAAAGTTATCATTTACGCAAATCATGCTGCATTGAGATATTTGATGAGTAAAAAGGATGCTAAACCGCGTCTCATTCATTGGATTCTTCTGTTACAAGAATTTGATCTTGAGATTCGAGATAAGAGAGGATGTAAGAACCTTGTAGCAGATCATCTGTCTAGACTGACTATGGATTCATCTATTGATCAAGGACAGATTGTTGATTCTTTTCCGGATGAGCAGTTACTTCATGTCAAGGGTTTACCCTGGTTCGCGGATATCATAAATTTCCTGGTTACTAGAGAGTATCCTGCGTACTGGAACCAGAATGAGAGAGATAGATTTTTTGCGCAAGTGAAGCATTATTTTTGGGAGGAACCAGAATTATTTAGATCATGCCCGGACCAGATGATTCGGAGATGTGTGCCCGAAGAAGAGTATCATTCCATTTTATCTTTTTGTCATTCTTTAGCTTGTGGAGGTCATTTTTCTAGTCGGAAGACCGCCGCAAAGGTCCTTCAGTCTGGATTTTGGTGGCCCACGCTTCATAGAGATGCTCACGAATTCTGTAGGAAGTGTTTACGATGTCAGCAAACAGGTCGCATTACCAAGCGCGACATGATGCCTCTTTTACCTATTCTAATTGTGGAGATTTTTGATGTTTGGGGCATTGATTTCATGGGTCCTTTTCCGCCATCGTTTGGATTTACATATATTTTAGTGGCGGTTGATTATGTTTCAAAATGGGTCGAGGCTGTGGCCACCCGGACCAATGATCATAAAGAGGTGCTTCGATTTATCAAGCACAACATTTTTAGTCAGTTCGGAGTTCCTAGAGCGATCATCAGTGATGGTGGTACGCACTTTCGTAATGTGCAAGTAGCTTCCTTACTTAAGAAATATTCTGTGCATCATCGGATTGCTACACCTTACCACCCGCAGACCAGTGGCCAAGTTGAGGTCTCTAACAGGGAGATAAAGAGGATTCTTGAAAAGACAGTCAGATCAGACCGCAAGGATTGGTCTCAGCGCCTTGATGATGCCTTGTGGGCTTATAGGACTGCTTTCAAGACCTCGATTGGTATGTCACCGTTTCGATTAGTTTTCGGGAAACCTTGCCATCTTCCTGTTGAGTTAGAACATAGAGCATATTGGGCTATAAAAAAATTCAATTTCAATATGACCCAAGCTGAAGTCGAGAGAAAATTACAGTTGAGTGAGTTAGAGGAATTGCGTAATGAGGCCTATGAGAGTGCAAAGATTTACAAGGCTCGAACTAAGCATTTTCATGATCGATATATTGTTAGGAAACAGTTTGAGCCTGGGCAAAAAGTATGGCTTTATCATTCGCGTCTTCATCTTTTTCGAGGCAAGTTGAAGTCAAGATGGAATGGTCCATTTGTTGTGCATAGGGTGTTTCCTTATGGAGCGCTAGATCTTTTTGACCCTCGCACGGGTGCAATTTTTAAAGTAAATGGGCAACGGCTGAAGCCTTATATCTCAGATACTGTGATAGGACAAGACATTGAGGATGTTGATCTTTTAGAAGTTTAAGGCTCACACATGTTTGTATATATTTTAAGATTTTGTAAATATTCATAGAAAAGCAATTTTTTTTACTTTCATATAGTTCATGTGCATAATGCATAGATCATGATCAGTGTAGGCATATTGTCACATTTTAGATTTCATTGAGTTTACTTTCTTTCCCTCATTGATTTCATCTCATGTGCATTCACTTAGTTTCACATAAGCATGGGGGAGTGCCACTGGGACAGTGTCATATAAGCATGGGGGAGGGTGTAGTAGCTCACCAGAATATTTTTGTCTACGTTCTTGCATATGTTTACACATCTTTTATAAAAAGTAGGTTTTTAAAGAAAGAGTTTGAACTTATATGAATGTTATTTCAAATCTGATATTTTTAGAGAATTTTTAAGCCCCACGAAAATTTTTTCTAACATGGATCTAAAAATTATGGTTGTTTATGCGGATTTCAAAGAAATGATGATAGATACATGTTAGAATTTATTTTGAATCATAAATATGAATATGCACAGTTCTATTTTTGAAAAACTAAGCAAATGAACAAAAGCGTAAAAATGAGCTCAAAAAGTGAGAAAAAGCATGCATTAGGTTGTTTGGATAATTCCACAATCCTTAGTAGATGGAACTTAGATGTAAGTTGAAACTTTTAATTCCATTTTCGAAAAGAGAGTGGAAAACTTCGTGATCCTAAGTAACTGAGAACAGATACAAGTTGAAATGTTTGACTCTCATGTTATAAGGGTGAATGAAGGAAGTCACTTTTATGTCTTAGTTGATATCTTTTGGTATGCATTGAAAAAGTATAGAAGATATTGACATTGCACAAGGCATAAAAGCAGACCACACGCAAGCTATAAGAGAAGAATAAGTGCGCAAAAAGAAAAAGCGTGAAAAGAAAAGAGAGAAAAGAGCTTAAAAAGAAAGAAAAGTTCAATGCTTAGAAGTGTGATTAAGAAAACCTGTGCAGAAAACATGAGTGAGGATAAATAAATAATAACTTGTTTTTATTGGATTTTCCAAGAATAAAACATAAATAATTGTGATATTTAGAAAAGTGAAAGAAATTCTTTTTCTGTGGTGGTATATAAAAGACTCTAATTATATTGTGACTTTGAAATAACATGAAATATTGGTGAAAATAAAGTCTTTGATTACTTACTGCTTATGAGGATGTGTAATATTTTGCATACATGACAGAGATGTTTATGGGTAGCATCACTGCAAACCCTCACGAGACCTTACTCGTCCACTGGGGTAACCCAGGGGTTGAAAGGGCTTGTTGCATGAGCTAAATGCAACCGTGATTCCTATGAAAGTGAGTTAGGTGATAGTTTTCATTTCATGCATTTTTCTAGTTTGCTCGAGGACTAGCAAAACATAAGCATGGGGGTATTTGATCATGCATATATTTCAAGGTGATTTAACATTAAAATATGCATGATTTTATGAAAAAAATGTTTTAAAAACCCAACTTTAGGCTAGTTTTCGTTAAATAAGCCAAATTGATTTCAAAACAGAAAATGTATGAAAAATAGCTTTATTTGTATATTTTAGTACATATTTTGATGTTTGATATTAACATAGTAGTTTTACTTTTAGTTTTCATTAAAAATAAAAATAAAAATAAAAATTAGAGTTAAAAATAGAGTTAGATATATTTTGAAATGAGATTAGTGTAAATAATTTTTTTATAATATTTAGATTAGAGTAGTTAGTTAGTTTGAGGTTTTTAGTAAATAGTTTGTTTTTTTTAATACTCTTTTAAATAGTTTTTTTTTTTTAACAAACCATTACACGGATTGATTTCTTAAAAAAAAACTGAAAAAAATAATAACCAAACCGGCTGGAACCGGTTTGGATTTTTTTAAAAAAACTAAAAAAAAATTCTGTTACAAACCGGTTCCAGCCGGTTTGGGGTTTTAAAACCCACGAAGTAAAAAAAAATTGGTGCCTCTCATCCTGTGCGCCAAAACTTCCCCTTCTCCCTCTGATTTTTTTCCTTTGCTCTTTTTCCCATTTGCCGGATTCTTTTTTTTTTCCATCTTCTTCTTCTTCTTCTTCTTCCATCATCCTTTAATCCTATCCTCTTCTTCATCCGGTGGCAGAGAGTCTTCAATCGGCGGCAACGCACGAGGTGGAGGCCACCTCTCCCTGATTTCCTCCATTTCACGGTAAGTTTGACTCAGCTTCTTCTTCCTCGGATTCTTCTTCTTCTTCCTCAGCTTCTTCTTCTTCTTCTTCGGATTCTTTTCTTGATTGTTGTTGTTTCTGTAAAACGAAAAAAAAAAGAAAAAAAAGAAAAAGAAAAAGAAAAAAAATAAACAAATAAATATAATCAAACATTGATTTCAGCATTCCCGATTTTCCATATCTTTATTTTAATTTCTATAATCGTGAAAATTTTACTTTGATCGTTCAAATTGTTTTTGTTTGAGTTCATATTATCGATTTCCTGCTTGTTTCGTTTCTTTTATTTTGTTCATTTCATTGAATTAGAGTGCATATACTGAATTACATCTTTCATTTGTTTCCATTTCCTGTAATTTCTGTTACATCTTGACAACCTTTGATTTTCCTGTTACTCATTGAAATTCTTGTTGTGTTTGATTTCAAATGTTGATTAATCGTTGTTTTCTTGATTGTGTTTGAGTTTGAAATCTTTGGATTGTTAATGTTTTCTGCCATAACAAGCACTGTTATACATTGCAATTGAATTAGGTTTCTTAAAAATTTCAATTCTTGTTTTACAGATTTATATTTCTTGTTGCTTACTATAGTGATCGATTATGATTTGCTGTAGTTTTTAAGTTTCTGTTTTGTAACTCCTGATTACTGTGACTGGTTTTCAGTTATCTGCAATAAGAGGATTCTGCATCCTTGATATACCTGCGTATCATTGCTATATCACTATTTGTTGATACAGATTTCTGAAAGAATCTGGTTCAATAAGTCGAGCTACTACTATCAAATAAATTTCTGTATGAAATCAATGTACGACTGAACATTGATATATAGTGTGCTGTGTTTACTGAATGTTGATTTTAACTTCTACATATTTTTTGATTTTAGCATTGATTTAGTTGTTCTTGATTTAGCATATGAATGTAGTGCATCTGTTAGTTTTTCATTAAAGTTTCTCTGATTACGTTCATGCAAGCTTTGTTTCATATGATTTTCATTTGCTTTTCATTGTTCTAATAAGGCATTCTGTTGTGCTTTATTATTTGCATATAGATCAGTATGTTGGCATCAAATAATGTGTGTTTTCATTAGAGTCTTTCCTTTCATTAGGTTATCATTGCATTATCATTTACAGATTTCAGTACATTGGCTGTTTAGTTAGTTGTTTACCTATAGTATAAGTTCTTTAGATAGTTTTATCATATTCTAGATCTTAATGCAATTTGTAGATTTACATTGTGCATAGAATACCTGTTAGTATATTGTACTGCTCGGGTTCTTGTGATTTGTGCAGGATAGCACAAAAGTGGAGTTGAAGCTCATACACGCCACGAAAGTGCAAAAATAGAAGATTTTTACTTTTCAGTTTAGAATTAGGAATTTAATTGGATTTGTAAATATTGCACTTTACGCCCTCTGCGAAGGGTATTCATTTGTTGTAATAGTTAGTTGTTTTACATTTCTTGAACATTTTACATTTTAATAATTCGACAATAAAGAGTAGTTTAGATTTGTGTACTTGAATACGAAATATTCCCGTTCCCTGAGTTCGACCCGGTCTCATCCACTAGTGAGAACCGGTTTTTATTATTTGATGTCTGGTTTTCACATGTTTTTCATATAAAAATCTTTTCAAAACTACAACGATTTAAAAGAAGACATCAGAACTCTCCAGCCTTCTTTTAAATATTTGAGTTTCGACTCGAATTTTCTTTCCTTCAAAAATCTGAATTGGTCTGGTTTTTCCTTTGAAGATTTGGGTTTCGACCCGAATTTTCTCTCCTTAGAAACCAAAACTTCCTAGCTTTCCTTCGAAGGCTCGAGTTTCAACTCGAATCTTTCAGCTTTCCTTGTAAAAACTTGAGTCCTGATTCGATTGGTCTTTCAAAACCAGCTTTTTGAGTTAGGCTTACCTTCAAAATCTAGTTTTATGCCAAGCTTGCCTTCAGAACTTTAAATTTATATTTACCTTCAGAATTCAGCCTCGTGTTGGATTTTTCTTCAGAATCCCACTGATGTGGAAAAACTCGATGTTAAGCAAAGGTTTCATCATCAAGGATTTTAGGAAGATCTTGCCAAATTGCCATAAAATAGTTGTTGATCTTAAGCTTTTATTACATAAAGAATTTCCTCAAAATCTCCTTAGTATTCCTTCCAAAAGGGTGAAGCTTTTGTGAAAAAAGGCTCAAACTTCAAATTTTTTGTTGGTCAACCAAGAGGATGAAGAAAAATCCTCGATATGACTGGCGAAGGAAAATTCAATGATGTTGAAAAGCCATAAGTGAGCTGATATTGATTATAACCATGGCACATTCTTAAAGATTATTCTTTGGCAGTAAGACAGTGGAAATATTCTGGGCAGTAAAAAAGAACCTACCCAATCCATACCTCCTCAGTCATTTGAGCTGCAATCAAATATCCGCAAAAGGGATCTCTCAATTGTCATCAAGATGAAGACGAATAGGCGAGTTAGATCTTCGTGGCCAAAAAAGATTTGGATCATCTCTGAGATGAAGGAGTTTGCAAAGGATCATTCCAGAAAAGTTCAGATCACCGTCGAGATGAAGGCGAGTGTGATGAACCTACCGACAAACCCTAAAAGATATTTGATTTCTGCTATCATCTAAAGACCTTTTAGGACCGATGTCATCAAGCCTAATTCTTGAGAAAGAAAAAGAAGCATCAGAGCATCTCCAAGATGGAGTTTGTGACGTACCCTTCCCCGAAAAAAAGAGAAAAGTCAAGACATCTCCAAAATGAAGGATGATGTAAAAAGCCCAAGAAAGCTCCATGACTCAAAAAGAGTGCGAAAAGATCATCATGGGAAAAGCCCCAGGATATCAAACTGCCAAAACTATCAAGAATCTTCATTATCTATGTAAAATTCTTCTATCAATATCTTTTTATTCAAATGCTTTTATGAGGCTAAGAATATTTTCTTTCTTTTCATATCAAGGAAATTGATAGCTTCCTTGAAGAAAACCAACAACAATAATTTGACTTTGATTCTGGATTCTATGGAGTAAACCCAGTTGGAGGTAATACTCTAGGTGGAAAAAGGAACATCTTTCAAAAGTACTTACCTTCAATTACCTTGAAAACAACTATAATTTTTATCATTTTGGCAATATTTTCCAGCTTTCCTGATAAAAAATAATAACTTGACATCCGTTTTGATACATCTTGGTGTTGCTTTATTCATCTTTCGCTTTGATCGAAAGATTTGCCTTCTCCTTACAAAAAGGATCGCCTTATTCGTCTTTCGCTTTGTCGAGAAACTTGCCTTCTCCTTACAAAAAGGATTGCCTTATTTATCTTTCGCTTTAATCGAAAGATTTGCCTTCTCCTTACAAAAAGGATCGCCTTATTCATCTTTCGCTTTGATCAAAAGATTTGCCTTCTCTCTACCAAAATGATCACCTTATCCGTCTTTCACTTTGATCGAAAGATTCACCTTCTCCTTGCTAAAAGGATTGCCTTCTCCGTCTTTCGCTTTGATCGAAAGATTTGCCTTCTCCTAAGGATTGCCTTCTCCATCTTTTACTTTAATAGAAAGATTCTCCTTCTCCTTTCCAAAAGGATCACCTTATCCATCTTTCGCTTTGATCGAAAGATTCACCTTCTCCTTTCTAAAAGGATTGCCTTCTCTGTCTTTCGCTTTGATCGAAAGATTTGCCTTCTTCTTGCTAAAAGGATTGCATTCTCCGTCTTTCACTTTGATTGAAAGATTCGACTTCTTCTTGCTAAAAGGATTGCCTTCTCCGTCTTTCGCTTTAATCGAAAGATTCGCCTTCTCCTTGCTAAAAGGATTGCCTTCTCCGTCTTTTGCTTTGATCGAAAGATTTACATTCTCCTAAGGATTGCCTTCTCCGTCTTTCGCTTTGATCGAAAGATTCGCCTTCTCCTTTCTAAAAGGATCGCCTTATTCGTCTTTCGCTTTGTCGAGATATTCGCCTTCTCCTTTCTAAAAAGGATTGCCTTATTCATCTTTCGCTTTGATCGAAAGATTTGCCTTCTCCTTGCTAAAAGGATTGCCATCTTCATATTTCACTTTTGTCTTCTCCTTGCTAAAAGGATTACCATCTTCATATTTTGTTTTCACTTTCTTCTTTCCAAAAAGGATTGCCCTCCTCATCTTTCGCTTTGATCGAAAGACTTGCCTTCTCCTTACTAAAAGGATCACCTTATTCCATCTTTCGCCATGTCAAGAGATTCTCCTTCTCCTTGCTAAAAGGATCGCCTTATTGTCTTTCACACCATTGAAAGATTCGCCTCCTGTTACCTTATTCATCATTCATTTTGTCAAAAGAATTGTCTCACATCTCCTTATTTTCCATCTCTCACATTCCCAGAAGAGTTGCCTCATTTAGCTGAAGTATCTCTTCAGTCCCATCACGGTTTCTCCATTTGAGAATTTCGTATGGTCGTACCCAGTCAGGTTAAGGGTCAAACTTGTACCTTTTGCGAGAGGTCATCAATTTCAAAAAGCTATTTCAGTCTGAGCAATGATACACCCCAAAATCATCCCCTTTTCCAAGCTTTAGGGTACCCCATCTTCTTCCTTTCGCAAACCCCTTTCGAATTTGTTTGTCCAAAATCCGAAGGTCTCATCATGGTTTCTTCGTCCGAGGACTCCCGTTGGTCGTCCTCTTCAGGTTAAGGGTTAAGCCTGAACTTCCTGTCACAAGGTATCTTCCTTTTCAGGTCTTGGTTAAACCTGAATCTCGTTACAATGAGGTTCTTTGTTTTTGACAAGATGTTTTCTTCCAGTCCCATCATGGTTTTTCCCATCGAGGAATCCATGTTTTGTATATCCATCCAGGATAGGATTCTACTTGAGCTTCATCTCACAAGGCATTTTCCAAAAATGTCCCATCAAGGTCCTCATGTATTTCTTTCCTCATTCAATTCATTTTGATATATCTTCGTCCCATCCAGGTTAAGGGCTAAACCTGAATCATTCTAAAAAGTGTATCTTGTTTCACCCATGAGACTTAATCAAAATTCTTATTCCACCATTTCAGGACGTTCACCAAAAGTCCCATCACGATTTCCTCATTCTCTATTATTCAGTCATGTCATTTTCGAGGATTTCGTCTCCCAAAAACCATTCAGGATAAGGTTTTAAGCCTGAGAAGTCATATTTTCAAAATAATTCTTCCACACCCAGTTCAGATCTGCTGACTGGGGCATTTTCAAAATTTGGAGTGTTATCTTTGCCACTAAGCTCGACTTTCAAACCGGCTTAGTAGCAAAGAGGGGCATCTGTGAACACCACAAATTTTTCAAAGGTTTGTAAAAATGACCTTTTTGCCCCTGACTCCATTTTCTGAGAAAATCAAAGTTAATCTTCAATTATTCCTCAAATTTTCTAGATTGAATTTCATGCTGATAGATTCAAACTTGATTCCGGATCCGAAACCAGTGTTCAAAATCCAAATCTGAGCTTCGTTATCCAAATTTTCAAAATAAAATTTTAAAATACCAAAAATAACCTTTTGAAAGGCTCAGACAGTCCATCCGGTATCCGTTTGGATCCATCGTGCTATATTCCTTGATTCAAGGTTTAATACTCGAATATTTTTTCAAAACTTGGGTCCAAACCCATTTTCTAAAGAAATCAAACCCAAATTTCTCAGAAAACCCTTCTCTTTGTAAATATTTCTGAAAAAATTAAAAAATGACTTTTAAATCCCTTATTTTTCTTAGTTTCATAACTTTATATAATAAAATGAAGAAAAAGAACAAAAAAATCAAAAAGAAGAGAAAAATACGAAAAAATTGATAGAGTAAGCTTTTTTTATAAAAATCGTTTCTTATAAAAAAACCCTTTTAGCAAATTTTCTTAAAAGAGCCCCTTTTTAAAAAATTCATAAAAAAACCCGAGGGACCCTGTTACGAATTTTTTTTAGGGTTTTGAGAGCCTTCGCAAGGGGTCGGCTGGCCGGCGCCTCCCTCCATTCTCTCTGACTAGCGCCTTCTCCCTCTCTCGGCAGAACTCTCCAGAACCTTCTCCCTCTCCATTACACGCCCTCCAATCCCCCATGGCTTCGCTTCATCCCTTCATCACCAACAACATCTCCTTCCATCGTTGATTCCTAACGGCTTCTTCCTCAACCCTCAATCCTCAACCAAACCCCTCCATTTGGGATCCTTTCACCCCCCTCTTTAAAAACCGGTTAAGGGGAAACCCTCAGATCCATCCCTTCTTCACCTATGCATTACCCCTTCTCCTTCTTCCCTTCTCTCACGATCTATCCTCACCTCCAACCCTTTGTCGTCTCTCTACTCTCTTTCCCTTTTGCATGATCCTTACTTTCCCTATTGGCAAAGAGGTTCAATCAAACCAGTCGTAGTGGAAAACCACCTGCAGCCGCAGCAGAAGACCTCCGCCGTAGGAGAAAAGAGCTCTACTCCTTCATTCAGAACCTCTGCAACACCTCAGTAAGTCTTCCTCTCTCTCGTCTTGCTGTAACTTTGATTTTTTTTTTTTAGTTTTTCTTGTTGATCGCCTCATTATCGCACCATGGATAGAGTCTGAATCACTCATAGCTATTTTGGCCCATCTCTGTGCTACAACAAAAGGAATATATCATTCTGACATTTCTTTTTCTTACGTTTTGTTAGCTTTGCCGGTTTGAGATTCTATTCTTGATCAAGTTATCGGATTCAAAATCAAATAAGGCTCATTCGAGTTTCAATCCAATTTTCCTGCTGATGCTCAATTTTTACTTCCATTTTATTTTCTGTGAAATTCTGACTGCTGGTTTTGCATTATCATCTTTATTCTAAGGGGTTTGATTTCCTTCTCACTGTTCCTTGCATCTGGATGGCTATTAACATTGCAATTTACCCTTTATTTCTGATCGATGCTTAGTTTTTCTCTTTCTCTTCTTTTTGTTTTTACTGATTGCAATCAAAAGTCTATCCCGATGGTGGATTCTGCCCAATAATCTTTTAGCATCCAGTTTGTTGTAAACCTTGTGTTTCTGGACAATGTTTTCCCTGCTATGCAATGAAACACACAACCCTTATCATTTGCACACCACCCATACAACTTCCCATCTATACATCGGTAAGTGTTTGTTTATTCCCCTCTTCATGGACATTGAAACCAGATATTGGTTTAGGCAGATTATCTGCAAGTGAAGTCAGGGGATAGAATTGATCTCTATGGTGATCATCCGGTAAAGCAAGATATCAAGATAAATGAGGGCATAATTTTCCTAAGGAAGTTGAAGCTCGATATATAGGTGAAGTGGGCAGATCTCTGGTCTTCGTATGCTTACGGCATCTCCAATTTCAAGTCAGGCAAAAGCTGGGTGTGGCTCTGTGAACAGTCTATCGCCTTTTGGGGTCCTACTGCCTCAAGTAGGAAATTGTGAATCCCTGTTGACCTTTGTACCCATACTGGTTAAAACTATATCTGTTAAAAACAAAAAAAAAACAAAAAAAAAGCTAATGGATATGGTAAAGTATCATGGTGATATGCTGACATCTCTCCAGAAATGATGTTAAAGTTGAAACAACTTGAAAACATTTGATGAACCTCGGAAGCAGGATCGGGTTATTGCAGGGAGCCACATGAATCATGAAGTTCTGTGTATAATGAGGTATGTTATTTAAATCCAAGGAAGTGGATGTTGGAGCTTCAAATCAGAATGTCAGGTTTGTACCCCACTGCTAAACTGATTTTGGATATTCATGTAAATTTTTTTTCCTTTTCCTGTTCTATTGTTATTCTTCGATTCATTTTTTTTGGGTTTCCATGTTTATATCTGATTATTTTATCTGCACTCGATCTTCAGCCTTTATAATATTTGACTGCACTTTATTCACTTTGATTCAAAATGTTTCAATTGCATTCCTTTTAGGCATTTGGTTGATTTATGGCATCTGTTTTTTTTTTCTTGTCAATAGTACTGATCATCAGAGCATCAACCATCCGTTTGTAATAGCCTAATCCACTGACTTTGCATAGGCATTGAACAACCCATCAACGCAGATGTTTGCTGGAATTCTAGCAGTGGCAAAAACAAAAACACTTCTGTCCATGAGAAGCGTGTAGTCGAGCCTTGGGGGTAGGTATGCTTCTGACCTTGCATCTTGGTTGGCATGCCAAATGCTTGAGACAAATCGTGGGTGCAGATGACTTAAAAGCTATGGCACTCCAGAGAACTATTGAAGTCTGAGGAAAGGACAGACTCCTCATTCCTGGCAATCCATTTGAAGTGCACAGTCGTAAAGATTGCTACTGTTCATGCTAATTCTTTATGAATTCAATCAAAATCTCAAGAAGTGCACAATTTTTCACTATTCTTTCAACTTTTCTATGGGAAAATGAGAGAATTTTAATTCATTCATGCATGTCTATTTCTGCCTTTTTATATAGAGTTCAGTGCCTAATCTGCTTGAAGGTGTTCACTTCTGGCTAATTGTTAGAATATAAGAGATCTCATCTTGCCCCAGTTGGAGATGTGGGATTCAAAGGCGATGCTTGAGCAGAAATGCGATGGAAAAAGGAGCTCAAATTTTTGTAGGGAATTTTATTTTCAGTGGCAAGTATGCAGGCAACTAAAGTTTTGAGGCTTGATGTTTATTATCATACATCTACCGTGGTCTTATAAATATGTTAGGTTCTTCAACCACTACGGTAAACTCAAGAACTAGGTTCTTTAGTTTCCTTTTGTAGTTTAGTTGCATCTACTTTGTTTTTGTAAGATCCACGATTCTAATTTTGATGATTATGGTGTAATTATATGGAAATCAATGAAATTTTTATGTCTTGGTAATTTTTGAGGATTTGCTTATTTTGAGAACTGGGTAAATCGTGAAATGTTATGTAGATGAATCAATTTCGGGAAATCTAAAACGGATCAACACCTGAATCCTTTAGGATAAGTTTGGAATAGGGTAGTGGTGATACACCCCAAAATTTAGACCCGAACAACGAGGAAACATTGTCAGTGCATGTGAATTACGAGTATTGACTTAAGTTTGGACCCGAATCTTAGAACGCCTAATTTTAACAAACGAGTGGTGATTTCCTTAAGAGGCTTTGACTATTCTACATTAATTAAGGTTTTTAAGAGAATGAAATGACTTGTTGGGATTAAATTTTTGCCTTGTTTCATTAAGTATGCGTTTTCTTATGACATACATTTTGGCGGGTTTTGGGTTTTGACCCAGAACACTTAGTGGATCCATGGCCCATGGGCGACCCTATCAGTGGACATCTATAGCCATGGTTGACCAGTTGGTCAAGGGTGGACCAGCTGGGTGGCGTTTTTGCAAGAAGGTTGCATGGTTTTAAAAAGAGGGCCTCTATTGGCCATGTATCTTTTCAAAAACCTCATGATGGAGCCCAAAGTCCATCATGAGGGGCGTCTTTTCAAAAAAGAGAGCATGGGGCTGGCACCCCATGGTAATTTTGAAACAAAACTAAAGGTTTTAAAATACCCAAAATCGGTTGGGCCTAAGGAGTGGCTAGCCTTGGGCAGCCCTTGAAATTTTTCCAAAACAATAATGGCTTTTTCAAAATGGCATTTTTGTAAGTCTTTCTAAAAAGTTTAGAAAAGCTTGACATGCATTGGCTATGGAGGGGCGTGGAGCAACCCAGCCCTCCATCTTAGAAGGGTAAATCCTAGCCGTTCAACCTAGAGAACATCATATAAAAACTCTGAAAAAAACGGGCCCCTCTCTCACTCTTGTTGGGCGATTTTTTTTTCAAAGACTCTCTCTCTCTCTCTCTCTCTCTTTCCCTCTCACTTGTTTCCCCTCTCCAACCGTGGGAACCTCTTAACGTGTAGCTGCAACGTCACCTTCATCTTCTTCCACTAGCTAAGGTGAATATTCACCCTTCTTGTATACGATTTCGTATGAAAAGGAAGCCGGTGGGGCTTTGCATCTTTGCATGCAAGTCCATACGGTGGATTAACTCCAAGATTTGTAGTTGCTATCTTGATTCACTATGGATTTACATTATCATTTTGTAGCATGCATTTACAGTCTTGGTTTTGCTCTTCCTTTCGATTTCATTTCAGTTTTATCACCCTCTATGATTGTTGTGGTCTTCCTTCTCAAAAGAAAAGAAAAGAGGTGGTTAAGCTTTTTTTTTTTTCTTTCTCGCTGGGTTCACAGCTATAGCATTATCTTCGGTTGTGCGGGACCGAGCTGGGCTTGTCCAGCCCACCCCCATTCCGGTTGATGTGATCTCGGAATGCTGGAACGCCGGTTGGTGTATTTCGGCCACCAACATTCTTTTATTCTCTTTTGGATGTTTCTTTCAGTGGAGTTTGGGCTCAATCCAGTCTACATGCGTTGGGACTATTATTGCAGCAACGATCTGGGTTTGGGTCACAACGTGACCAGCCCTGCTTGAGCGTGGAACCCTGGATCTTTCTTTTAGCAACAAGGTAATGCTTGCTTGGTTTTATTATTCATTTCTTTATTTTCGACACGTTGGCTCTCGGGTTGGTTCACCCGGTTGGTGCACCAGGGCACCGAGTGTTCCGACCAACCAGGGTGAAGCCGGTCGTTCGAGGCCATACCCCTTTTGGGTTGGCTGCTCGAACACCCCTTTTGAGCTCTTACTCATGCTGCTGGGAAGAGCATCCGACTTGGTCCAGTGGACCAGACCTCTTGACCATCCAGTTTTTGCGGTAGCTGGAGTTGGACGTCATGCAGGTAGCCCGCGCGCCCAGCACGAGCCCTCAATGAGCTCTTTCTTTTTTGGAGGTAAGTTTTATTGTATCATTTTCTTTTCTTTCCTTCCTTGGCTTGGACTGTCGCCGGTCTGAACCATGGGTTCAGACCAGCACTACAGTCTATCTTGTTTCAGTTGGGTGCAAGTTTGGGCGCAGCCCGAGTTACCCTCCTGGCCGGGATTGGGTGCGCACCGTTTGGGTGTTGTGCACCCATGGCTTTCGGTTAGCCTTGAGGGGGGGAGGTGCAAGTCTGAACCGAGGTCTCAGACCTAAACCTCTTGGCGCCCAGTGTTAGCTGAGGCTCACCAGGTTGGAACAGTGTGCCAGCTACTAGGTGCTGGGCACCCCGAGTTTCCTTTTCGGTTGAGCCACTTTGGGCTCAGGTCTGAACCGAGACCCTGTCCTGTCTTAGCAGTCGTTTGGTCCTAAGGACCAGACCACCCCTTGATCAGCTTTAGTACCTCTTCTTCACTAGAATAGACATTGACCCTTGTCGGGGTTGGGTTTTAGCCCCAACCAAAGCCTTTGGTCGATCTGGCCTGAACTTTGGATCGGACCCGACCATGTCGATATGCATGGTAGTTAGGCCCGGAAAGGCCAGACCATTATTCGGGACTGAAACTCGCTTTCCTTGACCGCAAGTATGTAGACTTCCAGTTGGTAACCTGGAAAACCGAAATCCAACTATTCTGGCTGTCAAACACTTTTTCACGCAAAAACCAGCTTGTCTCCATTTCAAGTTGAACCATAGTAGACCCAATGACGGATTTAGTTTGGCCAACACTTTTTTTTCACACCTCAGTTAAGCTTTGGCATAGTGTACATGTTTTGGGTTGCACCGAGTTCTGTATATATATATATATATAAATATGTATATACTTAACGTGTATATAATTATGGGTATTTGGAACCTTGAGTATCTTTGTAACGTGAATGTATGTATGTATATGCACACTTGTTGGTTTACAACACTTAAATGATTGTTCCGGTATGTCCGATATGGAATGTGACACTCTTGTGTTCCGTCCAAACATCTTTATGATAATGTTACACTTTGAGTCAATTAGTGTTAATCTAACGTTCTTCTTGACAACGGTTTATTTCGGGACCGCAGGCGCGACTCCCCATACCGTGGAAATAGCCAATGTTATTCCCATTAGACTGGATGATTGGTTAAATTTGATTATAAACTCTTGAATATGAAAATGTTGATGAATGCAATCATAACACTGAAGTATGTAACATAGTGCAGTTTAATAGCATGTGATGCCTCTATTGTTATATTGTGCAAAAGATAAAAACTTGTGATATTCCTTCACTTTGCACTTAGCACATCCTGACATTGTTATTGAATAGTGCGTACCCTAAGGAGGTACCTAGCTTGAGGCATTGGGAAGTGCATTAGGTGCACTTACCTCATGAGATAAAAAGATAGAAATTGAACACCAAAGGGTATGAAGGTTGAAATGATTCATTGTGGGCTCAGTTAGAGTCTTCGGGCAGTGGCCCTTGTGTGGAGTGGACTCTTGTGTGTTATACCCTAAACAGAAAATGAGATAATATGGTGTTTTGACTGTTTTCATGAGCAGTGTGTGAAATTCCACTAGAGGGGGGGTGAATAGTGAAATACGATAAAGATCGATAAAAAAAAATAATCAGGCAATAAAGCACAACACATAAAACACAGAATTTATACTGGTTTGGTCAATACCCAGACCTACATCCAGTCCCCAAGCAAACCACTTAATCTTTCCACTATAACATCCGAGTCACCGGATAAATAGTACAACACCCTCTTCCTCAGAGGTCTTCTTCTCTCAACAGAGAAGGGGCACACCCTCTTCCACATAGGTCTTCTTCTCTCAACAGAGAAGGACAACACCCTCTTTCACAGAGGTCTACTTCTCTCAACAGAGAAGGGCAACACCCTCTTTCACAGAGGTCTACTTCTTTCAACAAAGAAGGAATACAGTGAATAACAGAAAGTTACAATACTTCCTATAGAACCTTCAGAATAATATGAATGCACGAATGAAGGATTCTCAGAATGTTCTGTTTGTCACTCAGAAGATACTCTTTGTCAAAGAGCTGGACTTGACTTTTTCTCTTTTCTTTTTTTTTTCTTTTTCTCTTTCTTTTTCTTTTTCAAGGCTCTCTTTTCAGATAATGAATAAAATTTTTCTCATTGTAAGCTCACACATCTATTCCATTCTCTTGTTTGAATAGTTTATTTGAGTGTGTTTATATAGCTTTAAAAAAGTAGTCGTTACATTTTGACATCATAGCCTTTTTGAAATGTGAAATGTTATGTCACTTCAAAAACATCTTTTAGAGAAATTCGAGAATGCCTTTTTCCATAAAAGTAAAATATAGGGTACACTTAGTCGTTATAATATTTTAGGTAATACATATTTTATGTAAAAAGTCTATTTCTTACAATAGTACATTGAATGTTGGATTTGTAGTTTTGTCTTTATTCTAATTAATGATTTGAGGTACATAAGTACTTCTTTACCTTAAATGAGTGTAAGTACAATGAGTGCTTTGAGATATTTATTTGTACATAGTCATGTCAAGTGTTTTCTTTATGTTGTGTTTTTCAAAGTCTTCAGAGAGAATGAGGACTACAAGAAAGTCGACATTCTTGAGAAGGATATTAACAAGGATTTCTTACAGGAGGTATTTAATGCTTGTACAAAGAGAATGATGACTTCAAGTAAGTCGACATTCTATGGGTTTGTAAAAAGGTAACTAGAGTCTTTTCAAAAACCTTTTTTTGTTTTTCTTTGTGTAGCCGATTTTATGTTTTTGTCTTCTTCCTATATTTAAAAACATTTCTTTAAAGAAGGTAACTAGAGTCTTTTTAAAAACCTTTATTTGTTTTTCTTTGTGTAGCCGATTTTATGTTTTTGTCTTCTTCCCATATTTAAAAATATTTCTTTAAAGAAGGTAACTAAAGTCTTTATAAAAGTAATTTATATTTGTTTTTCTCTATGTAGCTGATTTCATGTTTTATCTTTTTCCTACATTTCTTTTCATGTTGTCTTGTATATAGTGTAAGGTACAATTATTACATGTCAAAATATCTTTTTCATAAAGGGTTGTAAGAAGGTACAATTATTAGTTTTCAAAAGGAGCTTTTTGAAACTATCATATACTTTTATGATATAGTTTTTATGAATGAGTATGTAATATGCAATATGCATGTTCCTGAAGCTTCTGTTACATATGACTCTAAAGAAGAAAAAGTCTTCATCTTGAGGTAGCCGATCTCTTCATTTGAACTTTAGGAATGCATGGCTCATCAAGCTTTTTCTTCAAGGAGTATGATTGCACTAGTTGTACTTGAACAGGAAGTCTCCATCCTTTTTGGGTGAGATATCCTTGCATCAAATACTCGTTAGTTTTATGGCAAAACATATTCAGTCATAATATAACATTTTTCAAGAGGACATATTATCATATCATATAAAATCAAATACGACAGTGTATCATATTATGTGACATCAAAACAGAGTTTCTCAACATTCTCCCCCTTTTTGATGATGACAAAATATGCTCCCCCTGTCAAAAAGACATTATGCATAGAAATAATAATATGATAAAATATTTGAAAAATGTTTAAAGAGAGTATTTCTCCAATAATGGAGACAGGTTTTCTCCCCCTTTGTCATAGACAAAAAGGAAGGGATCAGAGTAAAGAGAGTTATTACAGATCCAAAAGTAATTAAATATTACAGTTAAAAAGTAATTAAAAGTTATTACAGACCAAAAAAAAAGTTTATGTAGAGCCGGAAGAAGGGTGAAACTTTTGGAGTAGTGCATCTTGGCCGAGTTGTAGTGAAGCTTGATTCTTCAGAAGGAGATCCTGGGTGCTCTGAATATTGACAATAGCTGTGAAGATGTCAAGGTCAGAAGTTGCTGCTTGATCTGCTTCTTGAGGGCCTTTGTCATCAGAGTTTAAAGGAGAGGACTCTTCTTCATGAAGAGAGGAGTCATCAAAAATATTGTTTGAGTAGTAGACGACATCGGTGGCAAGAGGAATCTAGAAGAATTCAAGAATGAGTGAGATGAAGTATCCGAAGGGAAGAGACTTAAAAGAACGAAAGTTGATGATGTTGTGGAAGATGACACTGGACCAGTTGATAGAAAAGGCAGAGAAGATGGCATAAAGAAGAAGGGAGCTTCATTTGCAATAAATCCCCTGGAGGGCGATTTGGATACAATATTGGAGGAGAGAATTTTGGACAACAACTGAGCATGAGGTTTGAGATTGCTCTCATGCCATGGGAAGTGAGTGGAGCGAGTGGAGAGGAGGATTTTTTGAAACACAGAATGGTCGAGAGGAACAACGTTGGGAAGTTCAATACTGTAAGAACAAATATTCAAAATATTGCCTAACTGAGATATGCCAAAGGAGAAAAATTTTCCATGTACCATGGAAGTGATAGACGAGTGATCATGGTTGATAGAAAGGTTGGTGTAGAAAACTTTGATAAGGTGAGGATAGATGGGCATTTGTTTTGGAGAAGCTAGAACATGAATAAGTTCAGAAAGAGAAGTTTGTAAGTCAAATGTTGGAAGGGCTTCAAGGTGAATCAAGTTGCCTGGTAGGATGGTCAAAGATTTGATGGAGTGATAAGTGTGAATGAGATCAGGAAATCTCAATTCAGAAGCTTGAAGTAAGTCGGATGTGCCAGAGAATGCCATTGCAAGAGCAAAAGGAAAACGAGCAAGAGAGAAGATCTTGAAACGAGTAAAGATTTGTAAGGAAAAAGGAGGACTAAGAAGAGCGAGTTTGAAGTGGGTAATAGTTTGTAGGAGAATAGATAGATACGAGTGGAATTGGTGTGGGATGAACCAATCCATTAAATAGAAGAATGAAAATAATTTTGATAGGTTTTGAATGACATTGGAAGTGAGTGATTTTTAGAATTTAGTCAAATAAGGAAATCCGTGAGTAGTAAGTTAAGAGACTTGTGAATGACAAATCAAATCAATGTTTGAAGATAGTGTATTATATTGGGTTGAGAAGGACATAGTTTTGAAATAATTTGTATACATATAGATTTTACTATGGGTGAGTTTATCGACTAGTGAGAGAAGTAATTAATAGAGTATGGGGTGTCATGTTTTGAACTTGAGAGAGTGAATAATTCAAAAAGTTTAAAGGAATAGTTATAGAGTGAAGAAAATAATGGCCTAATAAAACAAGCAACTTTTTCTCCATGATTTTACTTTATGTGGACGTATTCCTAATTCGTGAATGAAGAGTTTGGAATAGGACAACCCATAGGGCATGAGTGAGAGACAATAATAATTTTTATTTATATATATTGATAAGCGTGAAAGGAGAGTGAATAGACATAAAAAGATGATACGGATGTGTAGAAAAATGAGAAAGGTTATAAAGGACAACAATCACTTGATTTAGATATGGCATAAGGTAGAGTTAGATTAGCCAATAGATAAAGTTTTGCTTGAAGACAAGACTTTTATGAATCTCGATTTAAGAGAGATATAAAATATATGAGAGAGTCATGGTCACGGATGGAAAGTCACTTCTTATGGGATAAGGAGAGAAAAAGGAAATAAAAAGGGTGGTACTAGTAGTGCTAGAAACAATAGAGGACAAGTTGTTGACAAAGGAGAGTTTTAAATATTATTTCATAAAGGATGTGACAGGATGATAATAGATTATACTTAAGCTATGAAATAACCGATGATATAGTAAAAGTTTACGTGAAATATAACCACTTAAAAGGTGATAATCACTTTGAAATTTTCATAAGAGGGTTTAAGATTCTCGAGAATAATATTGATAAAAGGTCATGAAAGGGAATATATCACATGAATATAATTAATTAAGAATAATAATTAAAGTCATGAGGAATTATGTTTGGAGGCCGGCTAGCTTATCGTATGAGAGGTTGTCATAAAAAGACAAAAGATATAAAAGGTGTAATGAAATGAGTGATGTGATCCAAGTCATGATAGCTTTTTACTTAAAGTAAATGGTTCTTATGGATATACGTAAAAGGAGATATGACAAGAAGTCATTATGAGAGTGTACTTGAAAGATGACAAGTTGAAAGACATAAAGAATGTGCCATGATGAATGTGTATCTATGAGTATTGACAGTATACGAAAATATGAAAACATAGTTTGACTTTGAATGGTAAAACAAACACAAAAAAAAATCGATAAGAAAAAGCCTTTTAAAATAAGATTTTATCAACAGCAATAATCTTAATAAGTGTGATTAATTTATAAGTCACTTAGTTTGCATATTCCTAGTTCTCTTCTAATACGTGTGAAGTCTTCATGTTTTAATGGTTTAGTGAATATGTCTGCTAACTGTTGATTAGTGGGTATGAATTCCAGTTTAATTATTTTGTTTAAGACTTGTTCTCTTAAGAAGTGGTGTCTTATTTGAATGTGCTTAGTTCGTGAGTGTAGGATAGGATTTTTAGACAAGTTTATAGCACTAGTATTATCACAGAAGATGGTTGTATTTTCAAAATTTAAACCAAAATCTTTTAAGGTTTGTTTCATCCAGATAACTTGTGTACAGGCTAGGCTAGCAGCTATATATTCAGCTTCAGTAGTTGATAAGGATACACAGTTTTGTTTCTTACTGAACCATGATACAAGTGAGTGCCCTAGCATATGACATGTTCCACTTGTGCTTTTTCTATCAGATTTACTTCCAGCAAAGTCAGCATCGCTGTATGAGATTAGATCAAATGTAGAGGATTTTGAATATAATAATCCAAAATCAACTGTGTCTTTTAAATATCTCGTTATTCTTTTTACAGCTTTAAGATGTGATTCTTTTGGATTTGACTGAAATCTAGCACACAAGCAAACACTGAACATAATATCTGGACGGCTAGCAGTTAAATATAGAAGTGATCCTATCATATCTCGGTATACCTTTGTATCAACAGACTTACCATCTTCATCTTTGTCCAGAACAGTAGTAGTGCTCATAGGAGTAGATTTTGAAGCAGTTGAGTTCATGTTGAACCTCTTCAGAAGTTCACGAGCATACTTAGATTGATTGATGAAAACTCCATCCTTGGTTTGCTTAATATGCAGTCCAAGAAAGTAGGTGAGTTCTCCCATCATACTCATTTCAAATTCTTTCTGCATGGACTTAGAAAATTCTTCACAAAGAGTGTTGTTAGAAGATCCAAATATGATATCGTCTACATATATTTGAACAATTAGGGTATGATTATTCACTATTTTAACAAATAATGTAGAGTCTGCTTTGCCTACAGAAAAACCAGTTTTTAACAGAAAGGTTTTAAGTCTATCATACCAAGCACGAGGTGTTTGTTTTAAACCATACAAAGCACGTTTGAGTTTAAAAACATGATTTGGATATAGTTCATTTTCAAATCCTGGAGGTTGTTTTACATAAACTTCTTCATTTATAAAAGCATTTAAAAAATCACTTTTAACATCCATTTGATATAATTTGAAATCCATATAGCTTGCATATGCTAAAAATATTCTAATAGATTCAAGTCTAGCAACAGGAGCAAATGTTTCATCAAAATCAATACCTTCCTCCTGGTTGTATCCTTGAGCTACTAGTCTGGCCTTGTTTCTTATAACATTACCTGTTTCGTCTAGCTTGTTTCTGAAGATCCATCTTGTCCTAATGATTGGATGATCCTTTGGTCTAGGTACAAGATACCAAACTTCATTCCTTTGGAATTGATTCAGTTCTTCAGTCATGGCTAGCATCCAGAACTCATCGATGATGGCTTCATCAATCTTCTTAGGTTCAAGTTGAGAAATGAATGTCATATTTGCAATCCGTTCTAACTGAGCTCTAGTCTGAACCCCCTTTGTCAGTTCTCCCAAAATCTGCTTTTAAGGATGATCTTTGATATCGACAAATGTTCTTTGATGATCATCTTCATTAGACTTAGTTGTGTTATCTAAAAATAAATATGTACTTTCAACATCATCATCATTAGTTTGCTTATGAACAGATTGATCAATAGATTCACAAAAACTAACATGCATAGATTCTTCAATAGTATTATAACTCTTATTGAAAACTCTGTATGCTTTACTATGACTTGAATATCCTAAAAATATGCCTTCAACGAATTTAGCATCAAATTTATCTAGGCTATCTTTTGTGTTTCAGATAAAGCATTTACATCCAAAGACATTGAAATAGTCTATTCTTGGAGTTCTGTCATAAAATAGTTCATAGGGAGTTTTATTTAATAAAGGTCTAATGAGAACTCTATTTGTTATGTAGCATGCAGTATTAACAGCTTCTGCCCAAAAAGATTTAGCAAGATTATTGTGTTGGAGCATAGTCCTGGCAGATTCTTGAAGGGTTCTATTCTTTCTTTCTACTACACCATTTTGAGGTGCAGCTCTAGGAAAGGCAAAGTTATGAGAAATATCATGCAAGTTACAAAAATTTACAAAGAGTTCATTTTCAAATTCTCCTCCATGGTCACTACGGATTTTAACAATAGAACACGATTTTTCATTTTGTAATTTTTTACATAAAATTTCAAATTGACAAAACGTATCACTTTTGTTTTTCAAAAATATTACCCAAGTAAATCTTGAGTAGTCATCTACAATGACAAAAGCATATCTATTATGATTAAGGCTAGCTACCCTAGAAGGACCAAAAAGATCCAGGTGAAGAAGCTCTAAAGGTCTTTTACTTGAAATGATATTTTTTGATTTGAAAGATGACTTAGTCAACTTTCCTAGTTAACATGCATCACAAAAATAATCCTTTTTAAAAGAGATTTTGGGTAACCCACGTACTAACTTATCTTTAGCTAATTTAGACATGTACTTAGAATTTACATGACCCATTCTCATGTGCCATAAATGTTGAGAGTCATTATTAGCTATAAGGCAATGTTCTGTGATGTTTTCTAGGTATAGTTCATATATATTATTCTTTCTTATACCTTTTAGGATGATGTTTTCGTTGGTGTCTGCTATGAGGCATGCATCATGATTAAAGCTAACATTATAACCTGTGTCACACATTTGACTGATACTTAGTAGGTTATGTTTTAAGCCTTTAACAAGAAGAACGTCTTTGATAAGAGGTTTATCTATGTTACCAATATTACCAATGCCAATTATCAAACCTTTGTTGTTATCTCCAAAGGTGACGGTTCCTCCTTCTTTATGATGAAGAACAACAAAAAGGTCTGGATGTCTTGTCATGTGTTTTGAACATCCACTGTCTAGAATCCATCTGTTCTTCTTATTTGGAGCATGCAAATCATCAAGTAAAATTTCTTTTTGGTACCCAATCGGGTCCCTTTTTGTTAGACCTTGGAACCCACATCCATTTAGATTTGGATTTGTCTACAACCTTAGAGGAGTTAAAAAAATTAGCATTATAATACTCCTTATTTGGTTCAGACGAACTTTTTACAAACGTGGTCTTTTGATTCATACAAGAAGGCTTGTTGAAATGAGAGTAGCCAATACCATTCTTGTAGAAAGAGACTTTCTGGGAGGATAAGAGTTTATCCAAGTTCTCTTTACCTTTAGTAAACTTGAAAACCGTTTTCATGAGGTTCTCAGTTTTACTTTTTAGCTCTGAAATTTCTACTTGCAGATTTTTAGTTTTTGAGCTAGTAGAGGAAATTTCAGACATAAGCATAAGGTTTTTCTTTTTCAACTTAGAATTTTCACTGCTGAGTTTTTCATTCTTTTGGGAAAGCTTTAGATTTTCAGATTTTAAATCTTTATTTTTGAAACTCAATTTTCTAGATTCTTCAAATAGTTCTTGAAAAGCATCTAGAAGTTCTTCAAAGGAAAAATCAGAGATTTCACTTACAGAACTTTCGTTTGCCATGAAGCACATATTTGCAGTTTCGGCTTCATCATCACTTGACTCTTCACTGCTGGATGGTTCTGAATCATCCCATTGAGCATGCAGAGCCTTTTTCTTGAAGAACCTCTTCTTTGGTTCCTCAGTCTTGGACTTTCTTTTGAGAAGGGGACAGTCACGTCTTAAGTGGCCTGGCTTATTACACTAATAGCATATGGGATCTTCTTTAGGATCTTTTCTTTCCTTGTGCCTTTTTGGAAGCCGGTTCCTTCTCATGAAGCGCTGGAATTTTCTGGTAAGTAGCACAATTTCGGATTCTTTATCTGAGTCTTCATTCTCAGATAGAGCTGGGAAAGCTAGAATTTTCTTTACTGGTTGCTCTTCTTCCCTTCTTTCTTTCATGTGGACTTCATAGGCCATAAAATTGCCTATTAAGTCGCCCAAAGTAAGCTTAGATAAATCTTGAGCTTCTTCAATAGCTGTAGTCTTCTTCTCCCAATCAGTTGTGAGAGATCTCAAGATTTTCTTCACCTTTTCTGTCTGGGAATATGTTACACCCAGAGATTTCAGATCGTTGGTGATGTTGGTGAATCTGGTAAACATCTCTGTGATGGGTTCATCTTTGTTCATTTTGAACAACTCATATTTTCTAACAAGAGATGAGATTTTGACTTCTTTCACCTTGTTGGTTCCTTCATGAATAACTTCCAAAGAATGCCAAATATCATATGCAGATTCACATATAGATATTCTGATCAATGGCACAATATAAGGCATTCATAGCCTTTGCATTTAGGTTTGCCATTTTCTTTTCTTCATCAGACCATAAGCTATAGTCTGCGGATGGACATATGTATGGATGCTCAACAATTTTCCATACAACAAAGTCTATGGATTTGAGAAAGATAACCATTCTGCACTTCCAGTATCCATAGTTGGAGCCATTGAAGAAAGAAGGACGTAATGCGTGTTGACCTTCAATATCACGAGCATAAGAGGTAGATGCCATTTGTGCTGGAAGACTTGTTATGTCGAAACCAACAAACCTGCTCTGATACCAAATGAAATTCCACTAGAGGGGGGTGAATAGTGAAATACGATAAAGATCGATAAAAAAAAATAATCAGGCAATAAAGCACAACACATAAAACACAAAATTTATACTGGTTTGGTCAATACCCAGACCTACATCCAGTCCCCAAGCAAACCACTTGAGCTTTCCACTATAACATCCGAGTCACCGGATAAATAGTACAACACCCTCTTTCTCAGAGGTCTTCTTCTCTCAACAGAGAAGGGGCACACCCTCTTCCACAGAGGTCTTCTTCTCTCAACAGAGAAGGACAACACCCTCTTTCACAGAGGTCTATTTCTCTCAACAGAGAAGGGCAACAACCTCTTTCACAGAGGTCTACTTCTTTCAACAAAGAAGGAATACAGTGAATAACAGAAAGTTACAATACTTCCTATAGAACCTTCAGAATAATATGAATGCACGAATGAAGGATTCTCAGAATGTTCTGTTTGTCACTCAGAAGATACTCTTTGTCAAAGAGCTGGACTTGACTTTTTCTCTTTTCTTTTTTTTTTCTTTTTCTCTTTCTTTTTCTTTTTCAAGGCTCTCTTTTTAGATAATGAATAGAATTTTTCTCGTTGTAAGCTCACACATCTATTCCATTCTATTGTTTGAATAGTTTATTTGAGTGTGTTTATATAGCTTTAAAAAAGTAGTCGTTACATTTTGAAATGTGAAATGTTATGTCACTTAAAAAACATCTTTTAGAGAAATTCGAGAATGCCTTTTTCCATAAAAGTAAAATATAGGGTACACTTAGTCGTTATAATATTTTAGGTAATACATATTTTATGTAAAAAGTCTATTTCTTACAATAGTACATTAAACGTTGGATTTGTAGTTTTGTCTTTATTCTAATTAATGATTTGAGGTACATAAGTACTTCTTTACCTTAAATGAGTGTAAGTACAATGAGTGCTTTGAGATATTTATTTGTACATAGTCATGTCAAGTGTTTTCTTTATGTTGTGTTTTTCAAAGTCTTCAGAGAGAATGAGGACTACAAGAAAGTCGACATTCTTGAGAAGGATATTAACAAGGATTTCTTACAGGAGGTATTTAATGCTTGTACAAAGAGAATGATGACTTCAATTAAGTCGACATTCTATGGGTTTGTAAAAAGGTATCTATCTTACAATTATGATATAGTAGTGCAAAGTGTAAGAGTATCCCATCTTTTGTATGTTACAATAATTGTAAGATAGAAACATGGGAAACTATCGTACAATTATTAGTTTCAATCATTTGCTAAAAAAAGGAGTTAAATTTGAATGGGGATCGGAATGCCAATTCTTGTTTGAACGCATCAAGCAGTATCTCTTTAATCCACCAGTTTTGAAGCCGCCAAAATTAGGGAAGCCTCTTTTACTATATATTTCTATCAATCAGAATGCCTGTGGTGGATTCCTCACACAGTATGAAGAAGGCAGCCTGATAGAGCACGCCATCTACTATGTGAGCAAAACTTTCATTGATTATGAGAAAAAAATTTCTCAGATGGAGAAGACTTGTCTAGCTCTGGTTTGGATGTGCCAGAAATTGAGGCATTACTTGTTGGCATCTGAAATCAAATTCCTGTCAAAGCTTAATCCTCTCAGATACATTTTGGAACAACCATTTCTCACTGGACGGATTGCGAAGTGGCAGGTCCTTCTAATGCAATATGACTTAGAGTATGTTTCTTAAAAGTCGATTAAAGGCCAAGCAATCGCAGATCAGTTGACAGATTTCCCCTTGACAGAAGAAATTAAAGCAGAGGATGATTTTCCTGATGAGCACATCTACAATATCCAACAACCCCCAGTTTGGAATTTGTTTTTCGATGGCTCTAAAAACATGTCTGGCATAGGGATTGGAGTCTTGCTAATCACTCCAGAAAAAGAAATGATCCCTTATTCCCTCAAGCTTGGTTTCCAATGCACTCATAATATGGCTGAGTATGAAGCTTTAATACAAGGCCTCAAAATTTTGCAAAATTTCAATGTCAAGATAGTGCATGCCTTTGGCGATTCTTTACTTGTTGTTAGTCAAGTTAACACTGAATGACAAGTGAAAGATTCCAAATTGATTCCGTATCAGAGGATCATCCTAGCTCTTGCGGACAGCTTCGAAGAATTTTAGCTCAATCATATCAGAAAAGAGCATAATCAGATAGCTGACAGTTTGGCCAGCTTGGGCTCCATTTTATCGTTCAAAGGCAATGAATCATGTCATTCTTTTGAAATTGGCAGACTTGAGCAACCTGCTTTCATTTCAACTATGCAAGTAAACCAGGTCAATCAGAAGGAGAAGCCTTGGTATCAAAATATCAAAAATTTCATTGAGACTGGTGAATTTCCACCAGAAATGCCAAAAAGGGAGCAACGTGCAATTCACCGCATGTCTACCCGTTATTTCATTCTTGCCAATGTCCTCTACCACCGTGGATTCAGTTTTGAATATGCAAGATGCTTAGACAAAGATGAAGCTATGGAAATTATCCAAGAGGCCCACGAAGGGACTTGTGGTGGCCATGTTGGCTATCAGACTATCGTCAAGTAGATCGTCCGAGCAGGGTACTACTGGAATACCATGCAACAGGATTGCCATCGATTCGTGAGGAAGTGCGTCAAGTGCCAAATGCACGCACATTTCATTCATGCGCCGGCCACGTATCTATAATCAGTTGTTTCTCCTTGGCCATTTTCTATGTGGGCTCTCGACGTCGTAGGCCCGATTACTCCTTCTGCTTCCAATGACCACAAGTACTTTCTGGCTGCGATAGAGTATTTCACGAAATGAGTTGAAGTTGTTACTCTACGCACAGTAGAAGGCCGTCATGTGGTTTCTTTTATTCACAAGAACATTCTTTGTCGCTTCGGCATCCCACATGACATTGTTTCAGACAATGGAAGTCATTTTAAAAATGAGAGGATGAAAACATTTTGTTCTAAATTCAGAATTTGCCATCATTTCTCAGCTCCCTACTATCCTCAAGGGAACGACCAAGCAGAGGCTACCAATAAGATTCTGATCCGTATTTTGAAAAGGACTGTGAGAACAGGTCGAGATTGGCATGAGAAAATTCATGATGCACTTTGGGCATACCGAACCACTATCCAGACTCCGACTAACGCCACTCCTTCAGAACTTGTTTACGGAACTGAAGTGGTGTTGCCTCTCCATGTCTAAAAGCCCGCTCTCAAATTTGCTTCCCTTATAGAATTGCCACTTGATCAGTATCAGCAACAAAGATTGGTGCAACTGGATTTACTAGATGAGAAGAGGCTCAAGGCAGCAGAGCATGCTCAAGCTTATCGGCAGAGGATAGCTCGACACTATGCCAAGTTCGTCATTGAGAGAAGATTTCGGGTTAACAATTTGGTGCTCAGATCGACAGCCCATCTCAAGCATCGACCACTAGGCAAGTGGTCACCCAATTGGGAAGGCCCTTATGTGGTTAAAGAAGCTTTGCCTCACAATTCGTATTGTCTAATCAATGTAGACGGGGTGGAAATGACAGACCCTATCAACGCCGTGCATCTGAAGAAATTTTATACCTAGAATTTTCATTTTGAAGCCTTTTGTACTATTCGAAGAGTCATTTCAATAAGACAATGATCTTCTATCAATTCTTACATTCTTCTCCATGATACTGGGGCATTTTATTTTGATCTATAATCATCTTCTTTTATCATATGCAGGCAGGATTAGACAAAAGCTCTTTTCCTCAAATTTTATTAATTCTCAATTGATCTTGTGATTCACTTTTGGTTTGATCAAATTTTCATCAGACTATTGCCAATTTCTGTCAAGTTTTAAAATTTTTGTCAATCTTTTTAAATTCCATCCAATCTTTATCTTTGAAAATACCCGTTCAGGTTAAGGGATAAACCTGATGCCTCCGGTCAATGAGGTATTCTTTTGTTATTACCCCCGTTCAGGATAAGGGTACAAATCCTGAAAGTCGACCACGGTCCATTAATTTTTGCCAAGGATCTTTGATTCCTCAATTCTTTTTGAAAGTCTAGCTCATCTTCACAACCCAGTCCTCGCACTAGGTTATTTCTCAAACTCTTTAATCATTGAGCTCATTTAAAGAATCTGGTCATCACCGGTAACTTCCTAAATTTAGCCTTCTGATCAGAGCTTTTCATTTTACAAATCAAATTCTGACTTAAAATTCTGAATTTCATGTATTTCAAACGTTCCGGCATCTCGCTGGTCATGTATTTCCAAAGGATCCAACACTCGTTGGTCATGTATTTCCAAAGGATCCAGCATCTCGCTGGTCATGTATTTCCAAAAGATCCAACACCAGTTGGTCATGTATTTTCAAAAGATCCAACACTCGTTGGTCCTGTATTCCAAATGATCCAGCTCCCACTGGTCGTGTATTCCAAAAGATCAAACCCTTAGGGTGCGATTTCTCAAATCTATCATTTTCAAACCTTTAAGATCTTCAATCGCTCAAATTCTATCAGTTTCTCAACCTCTGGTTGCAATATCTTCAAAATCTCATCATTTTATCAACCCTCAGGTTATAACCTCCCAAATTCTATCACTTTCAAACCATCAGAATAAATCCTTCATTTTCAAAATCCAGTATTTTTCACTGGTCGGGATTTGAAATCCAATATTTTTAACTGGTCGGGATTTGAAATCCAGTGTTTTTCACTGGTCGGGATTTGAAATCCAGTTTCTTATAACTGGTCAGGATTTGAAATCCAGTATTTTTCACTAGTCGGGATTTGAAATCCAATTTCTTATAACTGGTCGGGATTTGAAATCCAGTATTTTTCACTGGTCGGGATTTGAAATCCAGTATTTTTCACTGGTCGGGATTTGAAATCCAGTATTTTTCACTGGTCGGGATTTGAAATCCAGTTGTCATAACTGGTCGAGATTTGAAATCCAGTGTTTTTCACTGGTCAGGATTTGAAATCCAATATTTTTCACTAGTCGAGATTTGAAATCCAGTTGTCATAACTGGTCGGGATTTAAAATCCAGTGTTTTTCACTGGTCGGGATTTGAAATCCAGTATTTTTCACTGGTCGGGATTTGAAATCCAGTGTTTTTCACTGGTCGGGATTTGAAATCCAGTGCTTTTCACTGGTCGGGATTTGAAATCCAGTATTTTTCATTGGTCGGGATTTGAAATCCAGTTGTCATAACTGGTCGGGATTTGAAATCCAGTGTTTTTCACTGGTCGGGATTTGAAATCCAATTTCTTATAACTAGTCAGGATTTAAAATCCAGTTGTCATAACTGGTCGGGATTTGAAATCCAGTATTTTTCACTGGTCGGGATTTGAAATCCAGTATTTTTCACTGGTCGGGATTTAAAATCCAGTTTTCATAACTGGTCGGGATTTGAAATCTAGTGTTTTCACTGGTCATGATTATCAAAATCCACTTTCTCATAACTGGTCGGGATTTCCAAAACCTAATGTATTTCATTAGTCAAGTTTTCTAAAGTCTGGTTCTTACACCATCTCTTTAAATTACAGCTAAATGTCTCATCAAAATCTATATTTAGTGATTATTTCACAAAGAATTCGTGAAAACTTTGCCAATTTGCTAAAAGCATTTGTTGATTCTAAAAATCTGACTACACAAAAGAATTTTCTCAGATTACCTCTAGTATTCCTTCCAAAAAGGTGAAACTTTTTGCAAAAAAGAGGTAAAATTCAAATCTTTTCTTGTTGATCAACCAAAAGGATGTAAGAAATGTCCTCGATATGATTTGTGAAAGAAATATTTAATGATGTTGAAAAGCCAGAAGTGATTTGATATTGATCATGGATATGGCACATGTTTTAAGATGACTTTCTGGCAATCAGGCAGTGGACATATCTTGAGCTATAAAAAGAATCCACTCAACCCATGTCTTCACTTTCATTTAAAGTTGCAATCAAATATCTGCAAAAGGGAACTCTCAATTGTCGTCAAGATGAAGACGAATACGCGAGCTAGACCCCCGGAGCCAAAGAAGATTTTGATCATCTCCGAGATGGAGTTTGTGAAGGATCCTTCCAAGGAAAGTTCAGATCACCGTCGAGATGAAGGCGAGTGCGATGGACCTACCGACAAACCCTTAAAGATATTTGATTCCAGCTATCATCTAAAGACCCTTTTAAGCCTATATCACCAATAAAATTCCTGAGATAAAAGAAGGATTGAAACATCTCCGAGATGAAGGAGTTTGTGATGTATCCTTCCCTAAAAAAGAGAGAAAAGATTAGTACATCCAAAATGAAGGATGATGTAAAAACCCGAGAAAGTTCAATGAGTGCAAAAAGATCATCATGGGAAAACACCCAGATATCAAACTGCCAAAGTTGCCAGAAGTCATCTTTCCTCATGCGAAATTCTTCTATCAATATCTCTTCACTACTTGCTTTTATGAAATTAAGAATAATTCTTCTCTTCTCATATCAAGGAAATAGATAGCTTCCTTAAAGAAAATCATCAGCGCTAAAATTTTGAATTTGACTCTTAAAACCAAGGAGTTAACCTCATTGGAGTAAATACTCTAGGTAAAAGAGGGAAATATCTTTGCACATACATGCACATTTCCAAGCGTTTGAATCAACTATAATTTTATCTTATTGGCAAAATTTTCTAGCTATTCCAAGAATGAAATAAAAATTCAATATCCATTTTTATGCAACCTAACATTGTTTATATTTCCCAAAAGAGTTGCCTCATTCAGTTAAGGTATCTCTTCCCATCCCATCACGGTTTCTTCAGTCAAGAATTTCGTATTGTCGTTCCCACTTAGGTTAAGGGTCAAACCTGAATTTTCTGCGAGAGGTCATTGATTTCAAAAGCTATTTCAGTCTCAGCAATGAGACACCCCATTTCGTCCCCTTTTTAAAGCTTTAGGGAACCCCATTTTCCTCCTTTCGCAAACCCCTTTCGGATTTGTTTGTCCAAACTCCGAAGGTCCCATCGTGGTTTCTCCATTTGAGGATTTCATCTTGGTCGTCCCCTTCAGGTTAAGGGTTAAGCCTAAACCTTGCTTTGTAAAGTATCTTCCTTTTTCGGGTTTGGGTTAAACCTAAGTCTTGTTCCTACAAAATTCCTCATTTTGACAAAATGTTTTCTTCCAGTCCCATCATGGTTCTTCCCATCGAAGAATCCATGTTTCATATATCCATCCAAAAAAGGATTTTACTTGAACTTCATTTCACGAGGCATTTTCTCAAAAAAATGTCCCATCAAGGTCCTCATATATGCCTTTACTCATTTCAAATTCGTTTTGATATATCTTTGTCCCATCCAGGTTAAGGGCTAAACCTGAACCATTCCAAAAAGCGTATCTTGTCCCACCCATAAGACTTGATCAAAAATCTTATTCCACCATTTCAGGATGTTCACCCAAAATCCCATCACGATTTCCTCATTTCTATTATTTGATCACCTCATTTTCAAGGATTTTGTCTCCCCAAAACCATTCAGGATAAGGTTTTAAGTCAGAGAAGCCATGTTTTCAAAATAAATTCTTTCACACCCAGTTCAGATCTGCTGACTGGGGCATTTTCAAAATTTGGAGTGTTATCTTTTCCACTAAGCTCGGCTTTCAACCGGCTTAGTAGCAAAGAGGGGCATCTGTGAACGACCCAAATTTTTCAACGTTTTGTAAAAATGACCTTTTTGCCCCTGACCCCATTTTCTGAGAAAATCAAAGCAATTTCAAAGCTAAATTTTAGTCATTCTTCAGATTTTCTGGACTAAAATCCATATTGATATATTCAAATTCAATTCTGGATCCGAACCCAGTGTTTTAAACCCAAATCTGAGCCCCGTTGTCTGATTTACAAATTAAAATTACAAAAATACCAAAAAATGGTTCTAAATGGCTCGGGCAATTCATCTGGCACTCTGTTGGATCCCCAACCCTATATTTCTCAGTTCGAGGTTGTAAACCTCAAATATTTCCTAAAAATCCGGATATAAATCCATTTTCTCAAAAATCGCCTTGAGTTCTCAGAAAAACTCCCTTTTGTAAATATTTTACAAAAACACAAAAAAAAAAATAGTTTTAATCTTTGTTTTCCCGTAAAACTTTAGGATTTTATTCCAAAAATACAAAAAAAAATGAATGAATGAATGAAAAATAACACAAAAACCAAAAAAAATGGAAAAACTACGAGAAAAACAAATAGTTTTGAAGCTTTTTAAGATAATTTTTCTGAAAACCTCACTTTTTAACCATTTTACAAAAATTTCCTATAAAGGGGACCTCCTTTTTGGAAAAGGGGAAAATTTCTAACGGACTCCCTCCCGCGTATTTTCTTCTGAAACCTCCATCACAGGAAGGCCTCTCTCCATCGTTGATTTTAAACCACCCCCTTCACTTTCCTCCATCCATCCACAACGAACCTCCTCTCGAACCCTCTACTTCCCCTTTAAGAAGAAGCCTCTGAGCTTCTGAAGGGCATCCATTTTTTTCATCATCATCGCATTCTCTGCTAGGGGGGAGTTCTCTGATAATCCATCAGCTTCATCCATTATTGACATCGTCCACCTTCGTGCAGTGACTCTCCTTTGGCATACCTGGATTCAGTCCAACGATCATCCATCGATTTCTTCTTCCGGCATCTGCCCTCTTTAGCATCTCTGAAGGTCGGTTTGGTGGATTTAGTACCTAGCCCTGTTGGGATATTCTTCGGTTCTGCCTCCATCAAAGGTGGATTCAGTTTTTTTTTCATACCAATATTTCGTTTCTGATATCACATGCTTATCTCTTGAAAGTTCAGTATGATTTCTGATAGCACATGATTTCTTGCACATGATTTCTGATAGCACATGATTTCTGGCACATGGGTCTTAAGCCTATCATGTACTCGTGTGATGTTTTACACTATGCTGAGCTAACTAATTCACATGTGTTTTAGCATGTTTATGGGTTTGGAGTTCAGCTTCATTTAGCTTATCACCATGTATATGAGTTCTGTATTGTTTTTGTTCTTTTTTTTATTATTATTCGTAGCACTGTTGATAACACTATCCCAGTTTCTGCATGCCCATCTATGTTTCATTACATATACATGCCTTTGTTGCAAGTTCAATTTTCATTTCTCTCATTATTTCATTTTCACGACCCATATTTTCTATGCTTTTAAGCTATAGTATTAGCATTGTGGGGTTTCACTTCTTGTCTCCTTTGTTTTATTTAAGTCTTGCTTCAGCATCAGCATATACACGTTACCTATGTCCTGTACCCCCCCCCCCCCCCATCTCTTCGTTAAAATGCACAAAGCCTGAAAGCATATGTTCTGTATTCCACCTGCGTCATCAATTTGATCACTCACTTTCAATCTATATATTTCATCCTAACAGTTGTGTGTCTTAATTTGTTTGATTTCCCCTGGACCCTTTATGCAAGGGTTATACTTTGAATATCCTAGGTAAGGTGAATTGCCTTCAGCGCCTTTGAAGGCCCCTAAGATTCCATCTGAGTGGACAAACACTAAAGTTGTCAATATACCACCTGCTGATAACCATCTTTCATCTTGTTCCTGTGTTTGAACATTCCAATGAAACTCCATCAGTATCACTGATGAGTAAATCGTTTACGGTGGACAAAATACAGAAGATATGATGTTAACCGAAGATTTTGGAAGATGGGTCAGATAAGACTAAGCCCCAACTATGCATGGTCTGGGAGTCTCTTGTGGGGTTGTTGGTCGTCCTGGATCAATTTGATATGGAAAAGAGTTTACAGAAATGACAAGCATGATTAGGGTATCATCAAAACCACAACATGTTTGACTATTGAGTCATCATATGATATTTATACATTAGAGTATAGAAGAGACATTCTAAAATGTCTATAGAGTATCTGGTTCTGTAACAATTGCTTACCCATGATTCAATCGTTTCGATGGGTGCTGGCACTTCTGTCAATTCAAAGATGTTCAAAAAACAAAAGTGAAATCAACTGGTAATTCCATTTGCTGTTTCATGTTTTCCTCATTCTTAAATTCGTTCAGTAACAAATCCATTTTGGTATCACTTGCAGGTTCATTTACAATCAGTCACAACAGTAGCTATTTTGCAATGACTTGTTTTGCAAAAATCGACTTGTCATATACCAATCGACTCACTACTGCCAAATATATATATATATATATATATATATATATATATATATATATATATATATTATCTGTTAATGGTTGATAGGAATTACCCAGATGATGTTATTTCAATATGCTGTCGTAGGAATGAATGGGTTAACAATGCTGGGATCCATGTGCATAACATCTCACATCCTGTAACAGTTCATACCCCCTTTCATAATACACCATCAGTTCATTTAATGACTGAGAGAATCAAACAAGCCTCAAATCATAGAGGTTTAGAGAATCATTGATGCAAAATCTGTTGCAGGTGCCTTTTTAGTTCATGGACATCATCAACATAGGAGAAGCAAGCAGATGAAAGCTCAGTTGGGCCTTAGTATCCAGAATTTGGCAAAACCTCATACAGTGTTGCATGCTACAGGCTATGCCCATGTTAATCTATGGTCCATCTGCACATCATATTAGCTTATTGGATTTCTGAGTTAGTTCATCAGTTGTAATATTAACCTACCATTTACCACCATTGTTTCCAAATTAGTTCCAACAAACTTTGCATCACCACTGTAGTTTTCAATGCCACAGTTCTACTTAGCCCCCACATACTTTGTTGCAACTATTGCAGCTACCTAACCCACAGCCCCTGCTGCTTCATTACATCAGCCCATGGCATTTACAACAAATGCCTTGATTTGCTGTAAATACTTACAGTCCACACCCTGTTTTGCTGTAAACATCTACAACAAAACCCTCTGTTGCTGAAAATACCCACAACAAATGCTTCATGTGGCTGTGAGTATTCCCAGCATCTATAGCTTACCTTCGGCATATCATCCTACTATGTCCTTCAATCACGTCATTGCATTACTTGTCCACAATCTTTGTGTGCTCTCGCTCACACAAGTTCCCATCTCATGGGCATTGGTTCATGTCAGTCAAACACAACAGTCTTTTTCCTTTGTTACTATATCATTAGCAGCCCCTATTTTTCATATAGCGCCTCACAACTTTCATATATATATATATATATATATATGTGTGTATACATATACCTATATATATGTTCATATATATATATATATATAAGTATGTATGTATATAGGTATATACATCATTTCTTCTATCTTTTCATCATTCATATCTTGGTATATGAATATTTCTTTTTTAGATATCCACATGATATATGCCATGTTTCTTCCATTTTTCATGATTAATCCAGTTGTTTTGCAGGGAATATGAGGAGAATAATATCATTTGAGATTTAAATTTTCAAAACTTGTAATAAGTTAGGACTTAATGAGAATTTACATTTCCTGTTTTAGATTGGATGAATGAGCATTGTAAATATCATAAATTGCTTATTTTCATGCTTTTTGCTTTTATTTCTCAAAATCTCACAATGGTGAAACACGAATGGCACATGCACCATTTTGTAAAGAGGTAATTAATCCTAAGTTGATGATTTACATCAATGGCCATAGTCAGGATGTAAACAAAACTTAGGATTTTTATGCTTTATAAAATAACACTGGATCCACACTGGATCCTTTTCAAAATTCATCATATTTTCTTTAAATATTTTCCTCTTTTATCAGAGTTTAGTTTAAAATTAATTCAATACGTATACTAATGGCCGTAGTCAGGGTATACTGAGATTCAATTTCTTTCTAAACTCTATAAAAGCACCAAAAATATATTTTATTCTTCATTTGAATTTTAATGTGATTATTATATAATACATTCAATGACCATAGTCAGGGATGTATTATATCTTCAAATCTCATTTTTAAATTTATTTAAAAAATGAAATATGATTTTCAAATCCAATTTCAAAATTCTTTAAATCCATTCATCATTTAGTATAGAATTGTATCAAATTTTCAAAAAAAAACCTTTTTTTTCAAAATCCAAGTAATTGTGAATATCTCTTCTTCAATTTCTATTTGAATTTATCAATTTTATCTCATTTTTTCCAAATTATGATTTTGAAATCAAATTCAAAGTTTAATTCAACTTGATTCATTTTCTAAAATTCCAAAATTCAAGCTTCAAAATTCAAGTGACTTTGAAATTCATTTGTATATTCGAAATTTAATTCTCAAATCAACTTTGAAATTCAAAATTCATTCTCAAGATCCAAATTCAATTCAATTCCATTTTTCAAAGTTCAATTTAATTTTGAAACTTCTGAGTTATCTTCTGATTTCACATTCGAAATCAAGTTCATCTTCAAAAACCAAAAATCAAAGTTTGGGATTGATTTTGAATCTCAAAACTTGACTCTTCTTAAATTTTAAATTCAATCTGGGTTTTCAAAACCCAGATCCATCTTCAGTAGTGTGAACACCCCAAATTTTTCAAAGTTTTGTAAAAATAACCCTTTTTGCCCCTAACCCCGTTTTCTGAGAAAATCAAGTCATTTCTTTAGATTCTCTGAATTAAAATCCATATTGATATATTCAAAATCAACTTCGGATCCGAATCCAGCACTTTAAGTCCATATTTCCTCAAAATCCGGATCAAAACCCATTTTTGAAGAAATTTTCTCAAAATGGCTTTTAAAATTCTCAGAAAAATTCCCTTTTGTAAATATTTTTTGCAAAAATACAAAAAAATTGGTTTTAACCTTTGTTTTCTCACAAACTTTAGGATTTTATTCTAAAAATACAAAAAATTTGAAAAATAACATAAAAACCAAAAAGAACAAGATTTTGGAAAAACTGCGAGGAAAAACGAACGATTTCAAGCTTTTTAAAGTGGTTTTTGCTAAAAAAACTCATTTGAAAAACCATTTTACTAAAAGTTTCTAAAGAAGAACCCTCTTTTGGAAAAATGGAAAATTTTACAACAACTTGCTCCCGCGTATTTTCTTCCGGAAACCTCCATCGCAAGAAGGCATCTCTCCATCCTTGATTTGAAACCAGCCTTCTCGTTCTCCCCCTTTCATCTTCAACAAACAGCTTCTCGAATTTTCCTTCTTCTCTTTAAAGAGGGCATCTCTCTTCTTCCTTCGGTATCCATCATCCGGCATCAATCATCTTCCTTGCTAATCATCTTTTTTTTTATCGACTCTTTGCTGCATTGCGTACATCAATCCATCAACTCCATCCCGAAATCCATCCATCACCCAGCATTGCCTCTCTCAGCCGTCGCCTTAGACCCTTCCTCAGCAGCCCACTTCGGCATTCCCTACAGAGGAGGAGGAAGATCTCCAGTAACAAGAATACCAAACACGCCTCTCCTCTTTCGATCTAAAGCAAAGAATCTGGTAAGAATTTCTCCTCTTTCCCTACACATTTTTTTCCTTTTTTTTTTTTCTTTTTTTTCTCTTTCTTTCTCGATTACCTCTGAGCTTCCTCAATTTGCTGCCTCATTAATGCACCTTTTGAGGGATTGGGGTTGCTCATAGCAATACCCATCCCTTTTCGATTCCGACAATTATGTTTGTTCTTCTACTGTAAATTTTAGATTTCTGTTCAGATATTCGTATTTCCTTTCCATTTTGATCTTATGTTCCTGTAATAAGTTATTGCTTAATGTGATTTAAATTTGTATGGGTAACCTGCGTCCTGCATCTCATTTGGTACATGACTCCTCACTCTCTGCTTTTCCTTCCATTTTCCCTGCGATATTGTAAATTTTGCCTTTAGAATTCCGCTAGGAAGCTAATTGAATCTATTAAGGATTCAACCTTCAGCTTCAATCCTGAAATTCTATAATCCATCGAGAGATGATCGATTTTCCTCAGGAATTATCGATTTCATTGTAAATTCGTTATGTATTCTGCTGAAATGGGTTCATAAAAACTGATTCATCATTGTAAACTTCTTATATTCCCAGATTAAATCAATTGAAAGAGGCATTCATGAATGGGTTGTTTAAATCATTGCCTAAGTACCCTAAAATCATACATCCAGGTGTCATCCAAAGACAATCAGCATCAGATCCTTTGGTTTCAAAATTATTAAGTCGGCAGCTTATCCAAAAGCCATGGTCTATATTCTTTTTCATGTTTGCGACAATTTTTGAATACTCGGTGGTTTGAGAGAATCTTATGCCCTGGAATCAAGCGATGCCCAGGCAGACAGAAATATGTTGTCACGGTTGCTGGAGCAAGTCCAAAATTAATTTTCGACTATTATAAAAAAAAAAAAAAAAAACAGAAAGAATATATAAAGGATGTTGGTGGAAGATTATTGTGAATGGTCCAGAGATGCTAGTGAGCTACTGTCTTGTTTTCGTTTTTGCATCTTTTAAACTTCGATCTGATCATTTAGGAATTTTTTGTGAATCACATGTATCGTCAAATGGTACCTCAGCATAGCAATCCGTTAGTCTGGAGAGTCCTCTCATTTGAAATTAAGAATGAGTGATCCATCCTTGATTATCTGAAGCTTTATTCTTACTGTCATTTGCTGGATGTAGTTCTTTGCCTACAGGAATTCTGGAACATGATATGTTACATCTCAGATATTTTGGTTTTTGCTCTGATTATTTTTTTTCCTTCTTCTTTCTACATGTTGCTTGAAATATTAAAGAAAATAGAATTTTCATGTTTTGTGCATATACAACTTTGCTGTTATTGTTAGTACCTGCACAGTCCTACATCTTTCGTTTAAGGGAATTCGATTATGTTCCAAGATATATTGAGGCTGAATAAATTGATGCAATCCGGTGTGCTAAGGCTAAAAAAAAAAAGAAAAGAAAAAGGTTGCTTGGAGGGCCTCTCAGCTACAGGATATTCGTAGAATGGAAGACCAGGAGCGCCAGCGCAATATGAAAGCTGAGATGCTCAATCTGCAGGGCCAGCTGGATAATCTAAACTCATCAGGAAAATATGGCAGCTCTATCCCAGAAATTGAAGTTGATTAACTGGTGCATTCTTCTCTGAATCTGCGTAAAGGGCTTAAAATTTCCAGACCAGGAAAGACAGGTAGTTAGGAAATAAATTCAGAATTACGATGCTGAATATCTCAAACATTTAGGTAATGTGTACAGTCTCACCAACTATACCCTTCTTTCTCCTATTCCAGACTTTTTTTTTTCTGCTATAGGGCTGCCTACAGCAGCCAAAATGTAGTTTGTCCCTTCACAGTTTCTTCACCTCCCCTGTTACAATCACTACCCATAGTCACCTGTTGCACAATACACGTTTCCCTGCACTTACTTCCTACAGGTCTGTCTCCCAACACTCAGTATGGGAGGATGATATTGGTAAAAGAAAGATGTTTTAATACAGTCTCTATCGGAAATGGATCCCCATTTCCGTCCTCATCCTATACTTTGACAGGAGCGTTTGGCAACTTGGCTACCTATGCACCATGAAGATCCCCATACCTCATTCGCCATGGAAATTGGCAGTTCATGATCATCGGTTAAAGGAGAAAAGTCCTCTTATGAGCAACAGTTTCAATGGCAGAGTTTCAGCTATGGGAATTGACAGTTACTTGTGCCATACAAGGTGTCCTCCGTTGTAAATCTGAGTTGGGGCTACTAAGCATTTCTATGAAAAGATTCTCTTTCTCCTTCTTGTTTAGTAGGAAATTATTTGAGGCAATCTAGCTAAATCTGTATGACTTATTTTGTGTGTGATAAATTCTAATCATTAATCATGTCTGTACACCAACTGTACATTCACTTTTTCCCCTGTCATCTTCTTATAGTATGCATCCATCTACATTTTACAATTGTTGTAGGCTCCATTATACTTCCGCATAACTACACACTGCAACATCATTGCCTCAAATTACAGCAATGCCTAGCATTGCTGTAGCACTATAGGCATATGTTTTCATCACTCTTTGTGTCATCCTATTATCCAGCTCTACCATTTGCAAACCATTAACCCATCTCATTTTTTTTCCAAGCCATAGGTATCCATATATATAGATACATATGTATAACTATGTATATAACATATATGTGTATATATATATAGATGTATGGGTATATGTATCATTCTCTCTGTCTTGTCATTATTCATATGAGCATTTTGTAGATATCCACATGATATGTGTAAATTTTCCTTTTTTTCTCATACTAACCCAATTGTTTTGCAGAAAATATGGAAGATATCATTATTTGGGGTTGTAAATTTGATTCTACCTGTTGTAATAGCTAGACTTTAATGAAAATTTATATTTCCTGCTTTAGGTAGAATGAATGAGCATTGTAGAATATCATGAATTGTTTGTTTCCATGCATTTTTTTATTTCTCAAAAAATTCTCACAATGGCAAAAACACGAATGGCATGTACACCATTTCGTAAGAGGTAAGTTAATTCTAAGTTGACGATTTACATCAACGGCCATAGTCTGGATGTAAACAAAACTTAGAATTTTTATCTTTTACAAAATAACACTGGATCCACACTGGATCCGTTTTCAAAATTCATCATATTTTCCTAAAATATTTTCTTTTTTTATCAGAATTTAACTTAAAATTAACTCAAAATATATACCAATGGCCATAGTCAGGATATATTGAGAGTTAATTTCATTTTAAATTCTATAAAAGCACCAAATGTGTTTCATTCTTCTCTTGAATTTAAATATAGATTATTATATAATACATTCAATGACCATAGTCAAGGATGTATTATATTTTCAATCTTGTTTTAATTCATTTAAAAGAATGGAATAGCTTTTCAAAAATTCAATTTCAAAACTCTTTAAATTCATTCATCATTTAGGGAAGAATTGCATCATATTTTCAAAATTCTCTTTCAAAAACCCAAGTGATTCTTTTTCTTAAATCAAATCTTATCCAAATTCAATTCTATCTCATTTCAATATTCAAAAATTCAATTTCAACGTCCAATATTGCTTTGAAATTCCAAAATCATTTGATATTCAAACTTCAATCAAATTCAAAGTTCAATTTAACTTTGAAGTTATCTTTTGATTTCAAAATCAAGTTCATCCCCTTATCTTCAATCAAGGTTTAGACTTGAATCTCAAGCTTTAAATTTGGGTTTCTAAAACCCAGATCCCATTTTGAAGGTCCTATTTGGACTTCTCAAAAACCCAAATCCAAAGACAAATTCTAGCCTCAACTTGGATCCAGATTTCCAAGTATAAACTCCATTTCACTTTGGATCTCCCATCACAGATCCAAATTCCATTTAGGATCCAAATCCTTATTCCACCTTGGATCTCCCATCACAGATCCAAATTCCATTTAGGATCCAAATCCTTATTCCACTTTTGGATCTCCAATCACAGATCCAAAATTTCATTTAGGGTCCAGATCCTCATTCTACCATTGGATCTCAGATTTAGATCCAAATTCCAATTCTTAGGATCAAGAACCCAATTCTACATTAGATCTCAGACTTCAGATCTAAATCTATTCTAGAATTCAGATTTCCAAGTATCAACTCAATTCCCCTTTTTAGGATCTAGGATTACATATCCAGGTCCTCATTCCACTTTGGATCTCCAATTATAGATTCAAGTTCCATTTAGGATCCAGATCCTCATTCCACTTTGGATCTCAGATTACATATCCAAATTCTATTTTAGGAGCCAAAACCCCATTCTACTTTGAATCTCAAAATTCAGATCCAATTCCATCTTAGGATCCAAACTCCAATTCCACTTTCGGATCTTAGATTTCAGATCCAATTTCCTTATAGGATTAAAACTCCAATTCCACTTTCGAATCTCAGACTTCAGATCCAATTTCCTTATAGGATCCAAACTCCAATTCCACTTTTGGATCTCAGACTTTAGATCCAATTTCCTTCTAGGATCCAGAATTCAATCACATGTTGGATCTTAGACTTCTGATCCAAATCCATCTTAGGATCCAGAACCCAATTTTATCTCGGATCTCAGATCTCAGATCTCAGATCTTAAATCCATCTTTAGATCCAACCCCATTCCCAATTTTAGATTTCAAATTCAATTCCATTTTCAGATCTCATCTGAATCTCTTAAATCCTTTTCTATTCTTAAATACATTTGATTTTCTCATATCCATTCCAAATATTCATCCAAGTTCAAATTTCTAATTCAAAGTCCATTTATGACTTTAAAATTTCCTTTCTTCTCTTTTCTCGCAGTTTCGAGATCATTTTTCAAAATCCAGATTCATATTCCCAAGCTCTTGATTATTTTAAAAAACTTAGAACTTCAATCTTAAGTTCTAAGTTGGAAATCATTTCTTCACTTTATCAGATTCATCTCAAAAACACTTGGGAATCCTTCAAAAACACTTTCAAAAGAGCATACATCTTTTGCATTTGCACAAGCATGATTCATTGTGCATTTAGACTTAGGATAAATACTTAGATAAATTCTTTGCAAAGCAAAAGGCATACAATTAGACCCTTGGTTCGATTACCCCTGGTAAAGGCGCCAGGAATGGTCGAACCTCGTACCGACGAGCGGATCCCGTCTCCCAGTTTTTCCCGCAAATATTTCAAAAACGGAGGTGAGTTATTTCAAATATTTTTCAAAAATTAAGGTCAAGTGAGACCCGCAAAAGAATTCCTCTTCTCTTCTCCTCTTTTCTCTTCTCTCTTTCTTTCCGTCTTTTATCTTTCTCCCTTCAAAAAGGAGGAAAATAAGAGGTTGGAAAGGAAAAGAGAAGGAAGAGAGAGAATATTATAAGAGGAAAATTTTTGCGATGATCACAAGTTTGGCGACCGAAATGGGACTCGTCTCCGTCCGGTCGAATTTAATGCCTTTTCTTTTGCTTTGATATTATCTAAGTCTTTATTCTACATATATCAGCTTTATTTTAATGCAAACCTTAGGAGCCTAGATTTTTGTCCTAAACTGACATCATTACATATAGGATTTAAGTATGGTTTTGTAGGACCATATTGAGGAGATTATTTCATGCTCACATTAGACTCAGGTCTTAAAAACAACTCTCCTCAATTTTAGGGATTGAATGCAAAACAATGTATGCAAGTGTATGCTTCTCTTCATTTTAATCTATCTCTTTAGGACTGGCATTAGAGCCATCTGATTTCTTGCATGTTGAGCATATTTTGAAAACCTCCTTACCTATTTTTTTCCGGTCTTCACGTTGCTGGGCTGTCTCACTGAACCATAGTTCGGGAGAGAGCCTCACAACTTGACCACTTATTTGGGTTCGCGCCCCCCTACCACGTACCTAAGGGCCATAGTCCGAGGTATATCGGTAGGTGCTCAAGGATGTTGGGAAGCCATTACCTTAGAACTGGAGAAATATTTCTATGCCACGTACTTCGAGCTTCGGCTTGAGTATATCGGCGTATCTTGATTGGAATCAGATGATCTGAACCCTAGAGTTAGGATTAAGGTCCTACAAGCCATTTCAACTATTGCATTTAGAGTCAGCCTTTAGGGAGTGCTGTATGCGCATCCTTGTTTGTGCAGCTTTGGTTGTGTGATATTTCTCTTATTCTCTCATATATATGTATCAGACCCTTTTTCAAAAACCCTGGGTGTATTATTCAAAACTTACCCTTATTTTCAAAAACCCCAGGTGTATATTTCTATCTACCTACATTTCTTTTTTAGATCAAATTCTCTTCAAAACTCTGGAAAATCCCTTTAAAATTTTATCAACCTTTTCAAAAATTTCCAGGTTTTATTCTTTAAAGAGTCTATCCATAAGTCCTGCATTCTATCTAATTCTCCTTATTTCTTCTTTGCCCCAGTATCATTCCAATGGTATCCGATTCTCTCAATGTTGTCTTTCCCGATCATGTCTTCTATCAGATTCAGGATGGATCCCCGGATGTGCGGGTCATCCAGTCTCGTCCTTTCTTCCCTCGGTGGTATTATTCTTGGTTCGCCACCTTCTCACGTATGTTCCCAGACCACTTAGATGAATGCGGGTTGGAGATGGCATCAGCAGTGGGCAAGCGAACCATCAATGGAGCTTTGATTCAGGCCATGGCAGAACGGTGGAATCCACGTACCTGCACATTCTGGTTTCCTTGGGGAGAGATGACTCTGCTTATGGACGAATTCAATGATATTATGGGATTGCCCGAACCAGCTGGTCAGCCAGATGATCCTGTTGAGCAGCAATTTTTGATCAACATCAAAGGGGTGGATGTTCGAGAAGCCTTAGCAAGAGCAACGGGGAGCAGATCCTGGCCTCTCATGGAGATTTGGTGGGAATCAGTTCATCGACCTGTTCGAACTATATCAAAAGTACGAAGCCTACAAAGAATTTGACACTTTGTCCCGAGCAGCGAAGGACAGAATTCAGCATGCCATGATCTTGTGCACAGTGGGGTTAGCCTTCTTCCAAGATTGTCAGAATTTCATAGATATCAGAGTTACTCAGCTCTTTCGGAGATGGGGAAGCAAGCAGACCTGTCAACTTTCAGTTTCCATGGCCGCATTAGCCTTTCTTTACAGAGGTTTGGCTCGATTTGCTCTTGGGGAGACCATTCTGGTAGAAGAATGCACTTACGCCCTGCAGTCGTGGTTCCTACGCCACGTTCCCTCGAAGGCCAGTTCTGTCAGGTTCAACAGTAAGCAGCCAAAAACAGTCATCCAATGCCGAGCTCTGATCGAGAAGCTGCATCAGGAGGAGATCACCTGGGATTTCTTTGACAGAAGAGAGATTGTTCCTCGATACACTTATGCCCGTGACAAGCGCTACAAGTTGATGGGCCCTTTCTTTTGTGTTGATTATCAGCCGGAACGATGTCTGAGGCAGTTTTCACAGCGGCAGGTCCGTGCCAACACCCGTTTCCCGACAGGCAACGTGTCAGAATTCAACCTGCAGTCGGATCAGTGGTCTGGGGCATATCATGTCGCTAAATATACCTGGAACTCCTTTATTTCTCTGTCTATATTTCCTGGGCCAAATGTATCATCTGAATATCAAGAGTGGTGGCAAACTGTTTGCCCCCCCTCTCTTTGTCTTTGAAAGTTAAAAATATCAAAAAAATTTACTTTTTGGCCAAAAATGTTGTTTTCTATATTTTGTTTATAGCACAAATAAAAGTCACAAATTTTGAGTGACGACCTCATCCTGGGTAAATGGGACATTCCTTCCACATTTTCTTCAAATATATTTTCTCATGGTTGACGACCTCGCCTAGGTAACAAGGCACATTTCTCTGTTATCATCAAATGGTAACACAATTATCACAAATCGTGTGATGACCAAATCCCGGGTAATGGGATAACCTTTTGAAATTGTCTACCAAATCCCTTCATTTCTTGCTTTTTCTCAAAGAAATTGTAATTTTCAAGAAAGCTTCTCCGTACTCTAACCATTCCCATATTCCCCAGAAAAGCTTTGGCATCTGAAAATGGTTCAGACAAGGGCTGACAAGAGAGCTGCTCAACAGCACAGTGACAGCGAGCCAGAAGAGATGAATTCTCCTAGACATTTCAAAAGGCAGGATTCAAGGGATGAGAGCGACGTTGATCCGGCCATGTACCAGATCTTTCAAAAGATGATGACCGAGCAGGCTAAGGCTGCTCCCAAGAAGGCAGCTCCTAAAGGCAAAGCCAAGAAAAAGCCCATGAAAAAGCCGGTTAAGATCAGCAAGCAGAAAATACAGCGTGACAGCACCTCTGAGGATTCCGAGTCAGCGGAAGAAATCTCCGAGGAAGAAGAACAGCTGATCTACATCCCAAAACATCTGCGGCAGTCCAAGAGGCCGGTAGAAGAGCCAGTGTCAGTAAACAAGCCCATGCATGGGCCCCCCGCAGAGGACTCGATCCAGGCACTGACCAAGATAGTCAAAGACCTGCAAGTCCGGGATAAAGAAAAAAGGTCATACACCAGGCAGGATTTCTACCTCGATTTAGAGGGGGACATCAATTTGGAGAACCTCCCCCGGAAGTTCATTAAATTCGATGGATCCGGAGATCCCAAGGCCCATCTCGCCATGTTCTTTGTGGAATGCGCCCGGTTCAGCGAAGACAACCGTGCCTTATTTCTCTGTTTTCCCCACAGTCTGGAGGGGATAGCTGCCAAATGGTACGCTGAACATGTCAATCCCATTGAATTGAGGGATTTTGACAAAGTCGTCAACATGTTTGTTGAGCGCTTCCTATTTAACACGGATGCTCTGCCCACCCTAAACCACCTGTGCAATTTGAAGCAGGAGCCCAATGAAAAGGCTAGGGATTTCATCCACAAATGGAGAAGCCTGTGCAATAAAATGAGGAACCCTATTTCTGAGGAGCATGCTCTCCAAGTCATTCTCAACAACTTCTCCTAGCCTCTAAAAAGCCTCTTCTTCCCGTACCCCTCCAAATCCTTTATCGAACTAACAGAGCGAGCAGAATGGCTCGAGATGGGGGTGGAGAATGGAATGTATGAAGGTGTCACCTTGGCCAAGAATATCCCAGACCCAAAGAAGAAGGCACACTTCACCTACTCCGCCGAGGTTCCAGAGGATGATCAAGGCAGTAGCAGTAAACAGGATAGTGGCAGTGGCACAAAGCCCGAGCAGAGCAGAGGAAGGAAAGGAAAGTTCTTCAAGAACAATGATAAGCCTCTTCCGGTCGGTCCTCAACAAAAGGGGGACCTTCAAGAAAAGCCCAAACATATAAACTGGAGCAGGGATCAGAAGTTCACTCCCCTCGACCAGCCTCTAGAAAAAATTCTGGAATACTTGCTGTCTCACGGGATGGTGAAACTTCCCAAGGTTGCAGATCCGCCAGTGCTCATGGGAAGATTTAAGGAACAGTACTGCAAGTTCCACAGAATGATGAGCCATGACACCGAATATTGCTTCGTTCTGAAGCATCTGTTCCAGGACTGCATTGATAAAAGCATCCTCATCGAGGATGAAGAAGAAGGCAAAATGGACATCTTGTCCGCCCCATTCCAAAAGCATTCCACATCAACCGTTTCTGAACATTCCTTCCTACCGCAGAGTCACATACATCCTTGCTCCGAAGAGGAGATGAGTCTGCAGCATCAGGTAATGGTTCTACGCCAGGATCAGCTTGCATCTCAGAGAGGGGATATCCTCTCATTTTTAAACATCAGAAATACGTCAGTAGAAAATGGGAAAATCCAAGTTTTTCCAAAGAGATTCGTGAAAAAGGAGACCTGCACAGAGGAAGCAGAAACCTCAGAAGCAGCAGAAGAGCGGGCCAAAAGCCTTTAGAAGTTTATTACAGCGCTCTCCAACATCTCCATTTTTGAGTTGACTCATGATTCGCCCCAGCATCAGGAAAAGCTCAATGATCTACTAAGAAAGATCAAAGTAAAGCCGGGCACCACGCCCAAAGACATGGCGCAGATTGTAAATCAAGCAATGACAAACGCGCCTATTACCTTTTCAGATGAGGACTTGCCAAAGCCTCATTCATTCCACAACAATGCATTATACATCGTAGTAAGGACCAGGGGCATGACTGTCCCACATGTACTTGTTGATGGGGGCAGCAGTCTGAATATTTGCCCAGAAATGACAGCGAAAGCATTGGGATTAAAAGAGGAAGAATATGTGCCTGATCCCATCACCATCTATGGCTTCGATAATCATGGGCAAACTGCCAAAGGCAAAGTCTTTTTGGAGATCTTCATCAATTACTCCGTGCACACGGTATTGTTCCATGTTGTCAATGTGCCACCAACTTACAATCTGTTGTTGGGACGAACATGGATCCACAATGCCAATGCCGTTCCATCAACTCTCCACCAATGCATCAAGTGGTCTAAGGGTGGAATGATTACTACTGTTTTGGGTGAAGACCCTGAAGAAAGGCTGCCACAGCCTATGATTCCTCGTCCCACATTTACAACAGATATCCCCAGCATCCGAGAGGCAGATGAGATCAATCTTAGTGATAGCCTAGAGATGCTAAAGTTAAAAGATGTCATGGAAGAGGAAAACGTTGCAGCCATGGTCTAATGGCAGGGACCTTGTTTCTTCAAGCTAGGAAAACGCATCAATTACACCTCCTTCAAAGATCATCCCTTATTTCCTCAATTTTCTAAAGCAAGAAAGGGATTCGATCTGTTGATCAAACACGGATACCAGCCATTCCGAGGCATGGGAAAAGATGAAGACGGCATGATAGAGCCCATCATTCCAGTTCGACATACAGACAGCTTAGGGTTGGGGTTCACCGACCAGGATTCCAGCAAAAAGACAGTTTTTGTCAAAGGAAACAAGTGAAGATGATGCCTTAGTTTTCCTGCTTTCTTTTCTTACCTTTTGTTAAATCTTGTAGGGACAACACGATCCCATCTTTTGTCGATGTCTTGTAAATACTTCATTTCCAATCAATGAAAGATCAATTTTCTCTCCACATTTTGAGCATCTATCATTCCTTCTTATATTTTGTCTATGTCATTGTTCTTCACTTATACCAAAATTTGATTTGGCTCGTACTTTCTCTTAAATATAATCTTTCTTGCATTTTCAGGATCATTAACTCCTGAATCAATGACAAGATTCGTTATCAATCCCAAATATCTGAAATTGGTAAGGTTTCCTGAGATGAAGGAAAGAGCAGAAGTCAGTCAGGCAGTAGAACAGACTGAAGAGCCAGCCGAATTTGATTCCACCATTTAGGAATTGTCAGAATTTGCCCACATTCAGAAGCAGGATGAACCATCATCTTTGGTTCAAGATCCAATTGAGGATATTAACATTGGATCGGAAGATGATCCGAAAAATCTCAAAATCGGGTCGAGTCTAAGCGAAGTTGAAAAAGCTAGACTCATCCAATTCCTCAAAAAGCATCAGGAAGTATTTGCCTGGACTTATGAAGATATGCCAGGACTGGATATCAAGCTGGTTGAGCATCGACTCAAGTTGAAACCAGAAGCCAGACCGATCAAACAGAAACTGAGGAAGTTAGACCCTCAAATTGAGCAGCAAGTCAAGGAAGGACTTGAAGATTTGTTAAAAGCAGGCTTCATCCGGGCCATTGATTACCCAGATTGGTTGGCAAATATCGTAGCAGTCCCTAAAAAGAATGGAACAGTTCGGATTTGCATTGATTTCAGGGATCTCAATAAGGCCTCCCCAAAAGATGATTATCCACTTCCTAATATTGACCTCTTGATGGATAGCACAGCAGGTCATGCCATGTTTTCTTTCATGGACGAATATTCAGGTTATAATCAGATCAAGCTGGCCATTCGTGATCAGTCCAAGACTTCATTTACTACCCCATGGGGAACCTTCTGCTATACAGTCATGCCATTTGGACTCAAAAATGCCGGGGCGACTTATCAAAGGGCAATGGCCGTCATTTTCCACCATCAAATGCATAAGAATATGGATGCATATGTGGATGATATTTTGGTTAAATCTAAAGAAGAAGAGGATCACCTTGATGCTCTTAGTCGAGTTTTTGAAAGACTTATTCTTTACAAGTTAAGACTTAATCCTCAAAAATGTGTTTTTGGAGTAGAGTCTGGCAAATTACTTAGCTTCATTATCAGCAAGAAAGGGATCGAGGTGGATCCAGCTAAAGCAAAAGCCATCATTGACATGCCGCCTCCAACTAATCTCAGGGAACTGCGAAGCCTTCAAGGGCGTATTCAGTTTATTCACAGATTCATCTCCAATTTGGCCATGAGATGCGAGCCTTTCAACCATTTGTTAAGAAAAGGAGTTAAATTTGAATGGGGATCAGAATGTCAGCTCTCGTTTGAGCGCATCAAGCACTATCTCCTTAATCCACCAGTTTTGAAGCCGCCTAACCTGGGAAAGCCTCTCTTGCTATACATTTCAGTCAATCAGAATGCCTGTGGTGGATTCCTCACGCAGTATGAAGAAGGCAGCCTGATAGAGCACGCCATCTACTATGTGAGCAAAACATTCATTGATTATGAAAAGAAGTATTCTCAAATGGAGAAAACTTGCCTGGCCCTGGTTTGGATGTGCCAGAAGTTAAGACATTACCTACTGGCTTCTGAAATCAAATTCCTATCGAAACTTAATCCGCTCAGATATATTTTTGAGCAACCGTTTCTTACTGGACGGATTGCGAAGTGGCAAGTCCTTCTGATGCAATATGACTTAGAGTATGTTTCTCAAAAGTCGATAAGAGCCAAGCAATCGCAGATCAGTTGGTCGATTTCCCTTTGACAGAAGAGATTAAAGCAGAAGATGATTTTCCTGATGAGCACATCTGTAATATCCAACAACCCCCAGTTTGGAACATGTTCTTCGATGGCTCTAAAAACATGTCTGGCATAGGGCTTGGAGTCTTGTTAATCACTTCAAAAAAAAAAATGATCCCTTATTCTCTCAAACTTGGTTTCCAATGCACTCATAATATGGTCGAGTATGAAGCTTTAATACAAGGCCTCAAAATCTTGCAAAGTTTCAATATCAAGAAAGTGCATGCCTTTGGTGATTCCCTACTTGTTGTCAGTCAAGTTAACACTAAATAGCAAGTAAAAGATCCAAAATTGATTCCGTATCAGAAGATTGTCTTAGCTCTTGTGGACAGCTTCGAAGAATTTCAGCTCAGTCACATCAGAAGAGAGCATAATCAGATAGCTGAAAATTATAAAAATCGGCTAGATCTTCATCTAGTCGATTTTTCAAGTTTGTCATAAGTGTTCTTGGTGTTGTTTTACAGAAAATCCAATAAAGAAAGTGTTCATTTTGATTCATCTTAGTCGGTGTTGTGTGTGGGTTGCATTTGATTTTAATTGAAAATAAAAATCCAAAAATCGGCTAGACTTATTCTAGTCGATTCTTGATTTTTGCAAAAATATTTTTCTGTTTTGATATTTTTGTGTTGTCCAGCATGTGTCTTGTATGGTGTTGCTGAAAATCTCATTAGGAAATTTCATTTTAGTTTATTCTAAGTCGTGGGTTGTGCTTGTGTTTCGTTTTGATTTTATTTTTGAAAAAGAAAAGAAAAAAAAATCGGCTAGAGATATTCTAGCCGATCTTTACAGTTTTGTTAAAAGGGTGTTTAGAGTGGTAAGTCGTGTTGCTTGCTGTGTGTTTAGTGTGTTAACAGTAGCATAAATTGGTGTTAGTCTTTCCATTGTTTTAGGATTGATTTACTTAATTGTTTTAATCATTTTTCGTTTTTGTGTTTGAGTGTATTATTGAAAATTATAAAAATCAAGTTTTCTTTATTTTTTTATGTTTTTAATTCCAGCATAGTGATGGTCTTGTTAGCTTTTGTGTAATTGGGAGTCATTTTTAGTATTTTCTAACTTAGTTTTATCAAAATAGTAGTTACTTAGTTTTATTGCTTTTCGTTAGTTTATAATTTTATTTTTATTTTTTCGTGTAGTTTTTCTTCCCCAAGGTGGGGCGGCAGCCATTAGAGCTCCCCTTGAGCTCTTGGTCGAATTTTTAGAAATTATTAATTGTCATTAATTGAGTTAGGTAAGTATAATTAGGTTGTCTAGGTTCATTGTATTAGGGTTTAGTGTCTTAGTCATTTTTAGGGGTCATTTAAGGAAGTTTTGGGAATTAGAGTAGCTCATTCAATTAATTTAGGAAATCGTGTTTTTCAAATTAGATCCTCTAATTACTTTAGGTAGATTTTAAATTCTTTAGTTTAAATAGTCTTAATTAGTGTAGACGATTTTTGAGGAGGAGGGCAATTAATGTATGGAAATTGGGAAACTCTTTCTTGGAAAGAATTGAATTTTCAAAAATCGTGTGGAGTAAAGAAAGAAAGCATTAAAATCTGATTATTTATTAGAAGGAAGTTACAAAGTGAACTTTGGAAAGTGATTTGAAAATTTATTGCATTTCCCAAGTGAGAGGTTATGATTTCAAGAAAGAAATAAGTGCTTTTAAATTCTTTTTGGAAAGTCCAATTCGTGGGGTTCTCTAGGTTAGACGTTTGCACTTTCCAATTTGCATTTTAATGCCATTCTTAATGGGATTAGACGGTTTTTGATATTCCCATTTTCTAAAAATCCTCAATGCGCCTTTCCTTCTTCTTAGTTAACCTTCCTTAGTGGATTAAATTAGAGTAGGGTCTAATTAACTTAGTCTAAGTCAACCTAAGTCCACCATAGGTCTAATCCAAGACCAAGATCTAACCCGAGTCAAGCTTGATCCGAGTCTATCCCAACCTACCTAACTCAAATTGAGCCTAGGTCGAGTCAAACCTAGTTCAACCTTCTCGAGCCTAGTCAAAGACCTAGACTTAGTTTGAGTCGACCCTTAGTCTAAACCAAGTCGATTCAACCGAGCTTACCTTATCCTATTCGAACCTAGTTGATCAAGTCAAACCCGAAACCAAACCTAGCCGAGCCCATACTAGTCCGAGTCGAGTCAAACCTTAGCTCGAGCCTACCTAATCCAATCCGAGTTCAACCATGACCCAAACCCTAGTCTAAACCTAGTGGGTCAACCGAGTTTACCTTATCCTATTCGAACCTAGTTGATCAAGTCAAACCCGAAACCAAACCTAACTCGAGCCTACCCAAGTTAACCCCCCTTAGCTAAGCCTAAACCGAGTCCATTGGAGTCAACCGACCCTAGTCCTAGTCGAACATGTGTCCCATTGGCCCATTTTAGTCCCCTAAGTTTTTGATTTACTTATAGCGATTTTAGATTAGCTAATGTAGTTATCTCTTTAATTGTTTAGCCAAAATTTCTAATTGTCGATTTGATTGGTGTTTGTTAGTTTACCGTTTGTTGATTAGTTAGTTAGTATAGTTAGTTTATAGAGCATATATCATTTAGTCATATATTTAACTATACTATTTAGTGTATTGATTGTGATTGCATTAGTATTTCATTTAGTGCGTAGTCATAACATGCATGTCATATTTTGTGTAGAGTTCATTTAGCTTCATTATAGTTAGCATCTGCATATAATCAGTTATATAGGATTAATTAAGTTTGCCTTGCATGTAGATTACATTCTTAGAGAGTAAAATAGTTCAAATAGTGAATAGTGCACTCAAATCAAAACCAGATTTTTACCCTGTCGTACCAGCCTTATTTTCTGTACAAAAATTCTGCGTTATCCAAAACATTTTATTCTATTCACTTGCTAGACGTGTTGTTTGACTGCAGACCAAATTTCAGCTCATTTGGAGTTGATTTGGTCTGATTTTTAAGCGTTTTGTGAAAACCGCTTTTTCTGGTTTTTTTATTTCGGGACTTTCGATATCCTGATTTTTCCCAGTTTTGAAACGCTTATATCTGGAGTTCCATATACTGTTTTTCAATTCTGTAAAAACTGTCAGATTGTTTAATCTGTCAGTTGCAGAACAGAACAAATTTCGAGAAAATCGAATCTCATTTTCCTTGTCAAACAGTGGTTTTCCGATAAACTGTCAGAATGCTATTTTACACTAGTTAGGGGCAGTTTCGTAATTTTCTTATTTTTGGCAATTTAGACTTGTTTTCAATAATTTCTGCATTTTAGGAGTTGCATCATCATCATACAGCATTAGTAGAGTTAAATTGGTTAATTTTAGAATTAACTTAGTATTTTATTTAATTTTTGCTTGATAAATAGCATTTGTTTTGTAATTTTCGTAAAATTAGAAATAGTTTTAGTTATTGTTTTAATTGTTAGAATAGAAAACTAACTTTGTATTTTTCTGCATTTTTAGGTTGAAAAGCATATTTAGTGTCCAGTGTTATTGACCAAGTGAGAAGATTCTCTACGTGGTGAAAAGACGGAAATACCCTTGGCGTGGAGCAGAAGACTGATTGCTTGATTACTTTTTTTTTAGTGATTATTTGTAGTTGTATTAACTTTATAATTGTAGATTGATATTTGTCATTAATAAATTAAATTTTCTAGAAATATTGTATTTAATTCCTGTTCCCTGAGGATTCGACCCGTACTTACCACTTTGTGGAAAGTCGGTTTTTATATTTTTGGTTGACGATTTTCCAAAGTTTATTGAAAATAATTGTTTAAAAAAAAAGCTCACTTCAAAATATCAACCAAATTTTGGCGCCGTTGCCGGGGAACGGCGAATTAATTACTTTATTTCTTAGAGTTTAATTTATTAATTTGTTTTAGTTAGTTAATTAGTTGTTTTCTTTTTAGTTAGTAGGATTAGTAAGTAAATATAGGATTAACATAGTTAGTAAATATAGGATTCATGTATTGTTCTTTTTAGGATTCACTTAATTATCATTCTGCAAGGAGCGATTAGACAGGTGGGTTTTAGAAAAACATAGTTTGTGATTCCCTGTATTTATTTGTTTTAGCATTTTAGAATAGTTTACTTTGTTACTTATTTATTTAGTATAGAATTCTGACATAGCTAGATAGCATATCTGTTTGTTTTTAGTTACTGTTATTTGTTTATTTACATTTTAGTACCTGTGTTAGTTAATTTTTTTTTAGATTTAGGTCGTTTGCTTACATCTGGTCTTAGTACCAGTGTATGCAGGGGCGACGAGGTCTAGGAACCCCATTACACCCATTTGTTGACAACCCAGAGAGAATTTTACATTCTCATCGAAGTTCGGCAACAATGGCTGACATGGATCCTCCACCTCCACCTCCACCCCCAGTTCTTTCACGCCCTCTGCGGGAATACTTTATTCCCACAGACTATGTTCAGGCATCCTGCATTCGGAGACCCGATGTAGGAGCGCCACATTATGAGATTAAGGCCAGCATTATTCAGATGCTTCCATCCTTTTATGGCCTTAGTCATAAGGATCCCTACCGACATTTAGATGAATTCCTCGAAATCTGTTCTACTGTTAAGATACAGAATTTCGATGATGATGCTTTAAGGTTGACTCTATTCCCCTTTTCATTGAAGGACAAAGCCAAGTATTGGCTAAAGTCCTTAGATTCTGTAGAAATAGAGTCATAGGATCAATTGCAACAGGAGTTTCTTCGGAAATATTTTCCCATTGGTTGTATGAACCAATATCGTAGAGCCATCACTAGCTTCTCAGAGCTAGATGGTGAGCGCTTTCATGAGACCTGGGAGAGAATGAAGGATCTCCTCAGGAAATGTCCCCATCATCAGGTGCCGAAATGGCAACTGGTGCAGAGCTTCTACGATGGATTGTCTGACAAGAATCGTCAGATGATCGACTCTTCATGTGGAGGGACATTCATGCTGAAGAGCGAGGACGAAGCATGGAGGCTATTTGATACATTGGCTGAGAATTCACTCCACCATGCTTCGAGCTCTCATTCTGATAGAGTCACACCCAGCATTCAGAAGAAAGCTGGTGTTCTTGAAGTTGGTCCATCTACTGCACTACAGTGCAAGGTAGACATGATTGCTCAGAAGCTGGACCAGCTTCTCTCAGGACCATCCACTACACAGCAGGTGTGTACTCTTTGTGCCAGTCCGGCACACGAGATCACTGAGTGCCCTTCAGCAGTTCAGTACCCTGAATTTGTTCAAGAACAAGTTCAGGCAGCTCAGGGTTACGTCAGACCGCCAAATAACCCATTTTCATCGACATATAATCCGGGTTGGCGTAACCATCCCAATTTTTCATGGAAGAATCCACAGTCTTCCATGTAGATGCCTACTTCCTCTCAGCCAGTTCGGCATCCATCTTTTACTCAGTCATTTCAAATACCAAACTATTCTCAGTCTTCTTCTTCTGTCACTCCCCCGATTCAGCAGGAGTCTGCCCCGCAGACATCTTTTGAGGAGAGACTTCTCTAGGCATTCCAAGAGGTGAAAACCTCTAATCAGAACGCCTTCGAGAAGTGTAGCCAGATTTTGAGCTCGCATACGCAGTCCATTGCGAAGTTAGAGTCGCAAATGGGACAGTTAGCTGAGGCTATTAGTAGGAGACCCGAGGGTACATTGCCGAGTCAGACTGTCATGAACCCGAAGGGTAAGGACCAGATGACTGGAGGCCTATTTCATACTGAGACACAGCAGCAGGCTAAATCAGTTATGGCCTTGAGGAGTGGACGTGAGTATCACGTCGAGAGCAGAGAGCGAGAGAGTAGAGAGAAGATAGAGGAGCTAGAGACCATTGTTTCACCTACGTCGGCTCAATCATCATCCCCATCCCCATCATCACCATCACCATCTTCATCATCTTCATCCTCAGAGAAGAAGAAGAAGGATAGGAGTGAGCCTTCTCACAAAGAGGAGGAACCAGCAGAGTATACTCCCCCACCACCCTATCCCAAAGCATTAGAGTCTCCTCGTTATAGAGGGAAGCAAGGTGCGAAGATCCAGGACATGCTTGACATCTTCAAGCATGTGCAGATCAACTTACCTTTGCTCGATGCTATTCAGCAGGTGCCGGCATATGCCAAATTCCTGAAGGAACTATGTACGCAGAAGCGTAAATCTAGAGAGAGAGTTTCTAACAGGGTACATCTAACTGAGCAGGTGAGTTCAGTACTTCAGCATCAGACACCACCAAAGCTCAAGGACCCTGGAGCCCCTATCATTGCTTGTACTATAGGGAACATCCGGATAGAACGCGCATTGCTCGATCTTGGAGCAAGTGTGAAGATTCTGCCCGGGTATTTCTTTGATTCTTTTGGGCTAGGAGAGATGAGATCGACTCCGATTACGCTTCAACTAGTAGATTGTTCTGTCAAGGTACCGAGAGGTGTCTTGGAGGACGTGCTAGTTAAGGTGGATGACTTTTATTTTCCAGTCGATTTCATTATTCTTGATTTGGAAGGAGTAGACAGCCAGCACCAGACTCCGATTATTTTAGGCAGACCATTCTTGGCGACTGCCAATGCGTGCATCAACTGTAGGACCGGAGCAATGGATCTCTCATTCGGCAATCGAAAGGTCAAGCTGAATATTTTCAATGCCGCAATGGGACCAGCAGAAGACATGGACTGCTTTCATGTAGACATTGCACAGGAGTTAGTGGAGGAGCAGCCCGAGTTGTACATTACTGAGGATTCTTTAGATTTGTACCATATAGAGAAGAATAGCGGTGTAGATAGTGTAGATGTGTCTAGAGTGTCGTCAGAGAGACCACCTTGGGGAGCTGTCAGGGAGCCTCTTCCACCACTTGCGGAGACCCCTGCCAAATCGTCGATCGAGTCGCCTCTGAAACTTGAGTTGAAACCCTTACTGGATTCACTCAAGTATGCATACCTCGGAGATGATGAGACTCTGCCTGTGATCATCTCATCCTTGCTCACTGAGGAGCAGGAACAGAGATTGCTGACTATTCTTCGAGAGCACAAGGCAGCGATTGGATGGAGAGTTGCTGATCTAAAGGGAATTGATCCTTCATTCTGCATGCATAGGATCCATTGTAATGAGGAAGTCAAGCCAATTAGGGATATGCAGAAAAGGCTAAATCCCAACATGAAGGAAGTGGTGAAGAAAGAGGTGGTGAAGTGGTTGGATGCCGGAATCATTTACCCTATTTCCGATAGCCAGTGGGTCAGTCTGATTCAAGTTGTGCCGAAGAAGTCAGGACTCACTGTGGTTGAGAATGAGAAGGGTGAGAGAATTCCGATGAGGACCACTACAGGATGGCGAGTCTGCATCGATTATAGCAAGCTGAATGTGGCAACTAAGAAAGATCATTTCCCATTGCCATTCATTGACCAGATATTAGAGAGACTCGCAGGACAGAGCTACTACTGCTTTCTAGATGGATATTCAGGATACAATCAGGTAGCTGTCCATCCTGACGACCAGGAGAAGACCACGTTTACATGTCCTTATGGCACCTTCGCGTTTAGATGTATGCCTTTTGGGCTCTCTAATGCCCCGGCTACTTTTCAGAGGTGCATGCTTGCTATCTTCTCGGATATGATTGATGATGTGATGGAAGTTTTTATGGACGACTTTTCTGTGTATGGTTCTTCTTTTGAAGATTGCCTCCAAAAACTTGCTCGAGTACTGAGTAGGTGTGCGGAGACCAATCTCGTCCTGAGTTGGGAAAAGAGCCATTTTATGGTCTAGGAGGGGATTGTGCTAGGACACATTGTGTCCAAGCGTGGTATTGAGGTTGACAGAGCGAAGGTGGAATCCATTTCTCGTTTGACTCCACCCACCTCTGTGAGGCAGATTCGATCATTTTTAGGGCATGCGGGATTCTACAGGCGGTTCATAAAAGATTTCAGCAAAATCTCTCGACCGCTTTGCACGTTATTGGAGAAAGACCAGCCATTTGTTTTCGGAGAGGATTATATGAAGGCCTTTGAGATTCTCAAAGAGGCCTTGATTACTGCACCTATTTTGAGACCTCCAGATTGGACTCTCCCATTTGAGATTATGTGCGATGCATCTGATTATGCTATGGGGGCCATTTTAGGACAACGCATTGATAGGAAGCCCTATGTGATTTATTATGCGAGTAGAACCCTGTCTGATGCCCAGATGAATTATACTACGACAGAGAAGGAACTACTTGCGGTAGTTTTCGCATTGGATAAATTTAGGTCCTATTTACTCGGTTCGAAGGTGGTTGTCTATTCTGACAATTCTGCATTAAAATATTTGTTGAATAAGAAAGACACCAAACCGAGATTGATTCGTTGGGTTCTACTACTACAGGAGTTTGATCTCGAGATTCGAGATAAGAAGGGAAGCGAGAATGTAGTAGCAGACCATCTGTCCAGACTGATCGTGGAGACCACGCAGGATCAGAAGCCGATCAATGATTCTTTCCCCGACGAGCAGATCATGTCAGTCAGTACATCGCAGTTACCCTGGTTTGCAGATATTGTGAACTATCTGGTTTCGAGGCAGATACCTGAGCATTGGAACAAGAATGAGCGTGAGAGATTCCTATCTCAGGTGAGGCACTATTATTGGGATGAACCAGAGTTGTTCAAATACTGTGTTGACCAAATTATTAGAAGATGTGTTTCGGAGGAGGAGTACCAGTCCATTTTGAATTTTTCCCATTTATTAGCCTGTGGAGGGCATTTTAGCAGTAGGAAAACGGCTGCAAAGGTTTTGCAGTCAGGATTTTATTGGCCCACACTCCACACGGATGCTCATGAGTTCTGTAGGCGATGCCTGCGATGTCAGCAGATTGGGAATATGTCCAAGAGGGACATGAAGCCCTTGCTTCCGATTTTGATAGTCGAGATTTTTGATGTTTGGGGCATTGATTTCATGGGACCATTTCCGCCTTCATTCAGAAATTTATACATTCTGGTGGTGGTTGATTATGTGTCCAAGTGGGTCGAGGCTGTGACAACCAAGACCAATGATCATAGAGTAGTGCTTAAGTTCATTAAGCACAACATTTTGAGTCATTTTGGGGTGCCACGTGCGATGATTAGCGATGGTGGCAAGCATTTTAGGAATATACAGATAGCTTCTCTGTTGAGAAGATATTCTATCAATCATAGATTCACCACTCCATATCATCCGCAGACTAGTGGACAGGTTGAAGTGTCCAATAGGGAGATTAAACAAATTTTAGAAAAGACAGTTCGTTCGGACCGCAAGGATTGGTCCCAGCGCTTAGATGATGCACTTTGGGCATATAGAACTGCATTTAAGACTCCCATTGGCATGTTCCCGTATCGCCTTGTATTCGGGAAAGCATGCCATCTTCCTGTCGAGCTAGAGCATAGAGCATACTGGGCTATCAAGAAATTGAATTTTGACCTCACCCAGGCTGGCAAAGAGAGAGCACTGCAACTCTCAGAATTAGAAGAACTCAGGAATGATGCATATGAGAATGCCAAATTATACAAAGCTCGCACAAAAGCATTTCATGATAAGCATATTGTCAGAAAAGTGTTTGAGCCAGATCAGAAAGTGTGGTTATACAATTCTCGTTTACATTTATTCCCAGGGAAGTTAAGATCGAGATGGACAGGTCCGTACATTGTGAAAGAAGTATTTCCCCATGGAGCAGTGACACTATTCGATCCTATGACCCAAGGTACATTCAAGGTAAATGGGCAAAGACTGAAGCCATTCATTTCAGATGCCTTGCAGGATGGTGAGTGTGAGATAGTGCATCTCACGAAGGCATGAGGGTTCGACCAGAGGGATGTATCATATATACATTATTTCTTTTTCATTTCAGAGTTTTTATTTATTTAGTATTTCATTTCACATGTGCTAATTTGTGTTTTGATGTATGCAGGATGAACTTAACAATTAGTGTATCAATTACCAGGTACAGAGAAGAGCTTTCAAAGAATTCAAGGATCAGAGGAAAATCAACTTCAGAAGCTCAGAGAAAATCAGGTTGTATCTATCCTTTCTCCCATATTTTTGTTAGTGTCTTTTAGTGTGCATTTGCATTAAATTTTTATTCATTTTGTATGCCACTAGGGACAGTGTCATTCAAGCATGGGGGGGTGGTTTAGATGCATGCACACAAAAATTTAAATTTTTTTTGTATGACTGGTAATCAAAGTAGGCATTTGAGAACAAAGTGTAGCATATATGATTATTTTTGACATAATCTAACAGTTTATAAATTTTTAAGCCCCATAAAAAATTTTTATTTTCTGAACTGAGTCAAATAGAGTAGTATTCATGAGAAAATTCAAAGAAAAGATAGTATTTGATTGTTCGAAAATTTTGAATCACTTTTGTATAAGTATGCACAGTATGTTTTGAGGAAGAAATAAGCAATGAAAAGATGAGTTTGAAAAATGAGTTTAAAAGAATAGAGTTATGTTTAGTTGTTGATGTCTTCGTGAATCCTAGTAGTGGAACTCAGACACGAGATGAAGTGTTTGAGTATCTTAACGAAAAGGATAACGAAGGAGATCATCTTCTTGTCTAAGTCTATATCTGTGGCCTTTGTAGTTCGAGTAAGTAGAATCTGAAGGGTGTTTTACACCTGGTGCCCCAAAGCCAACTGGTTTGGGAGCCACTGGTTCGAAAGCTTGTTACATGGACTGCATAGAAAGCCTAAGAGATAGAGACATTGCACATGACAAGAGGAAGACTATAAGTAAACTATTAGAATAGAAGGTCTAGTGACTCGAGCAACTAAGTCCAAGGGATACTCTGTATCTAGTGCCCTAAGGTCGGCCGACTTGGGAGTCACTGACCCAAAGCTCGCTACACGGGTCACGAAAACTGACTATTCGAAATAGTGCTCATATGAGAAGAATGCGCAAGAGATCAAAAGTTGGAAAAAAAAAGAGTGAAAATGAAAGAAAAGAATGTGCTGAAGGAGAAAATTTTCATTGCTTAGGCATATATGTGTATTACTGTGCAGAAAATATACAAGTGAGAATAAATGAGTAAAACATGAGAATACTTGACTTTCAGCGAAAAATCATGAACTAGCTACAATATTAGAAAAGTGAAGAAAAAGAATTTTTACTGTGGCGGCATGAGATTTTAAACTTGTTTTGAGAATGTCAATCACATGAAATATTTGTTCCAACTGCATTCTTAAGAGCCTCATATTTTTGAAAAATCATCCTCGTATTTCATTGATGTTTGTGGGTAGCATCTCTGCAAACCCTCACGAGACCTTACTCGTCCACTAGTGTAAGCTAGGGGTTTAAAGGGCTTGTTGCATACGCTAAATGCAACCGCGATTCCTACGAAAGTGAGTTAGTATTATGCATTTATGCTTAGCATTTCTTGTCTTCAGTGCATATCATGATTAGGGTTTGTTAAGGGACTAACAAACATTCAAGCATGGGGGTATTTGATGATGCATGAAATGCACATCATGTAAACAAGTTTTTCATGCATTTTGTATCAAGTTTAAGGTTTTAAACCCATGTTTAGATGTGTTTTGATAGTAAGGGGCTATGGTTCAAATTTCAGAAAAATCGGAGTTAAAATGAGAGAGTTATGGCTATTTCAGTGTTTGGGCACGGATTTCGAGGTGGATCGGATCCATATCCGACCCAATTAGGTTAATTGGACCTTGGATCAACTCTTTAAAAGTCCAAAACCCAACCCACACGCCTATCCAGATCCATTTCAAAAAGTTTTTTTGAAAACCCCCCAGAAAGAGGCGCCTAGAAAATATATTTTTTATAACATTGTTTTTGCAAATTCCAAAAAGTATAAATATACTTTTTAGAGAAGCCCTAGGCGTCTTTGGCTGTGTTTGGACGCCCCCTACAGTGACTCTACAACAGCAGCTCCTTCCTCTCCATCTCCCCCACGTGTTGGCCATTGAAGATATGCTTGATTTTCAAGCATATTTTCGAGCTTTCTTTTGTTTCTTTTCATTTCCTTCTTGTTCCTTGCTGTCTTTTCACCCCTTTTCTGTACTTTTGCAGGTGTAGCAGAGGTGGAGACCATTAACCTTGGGCGGGAGTGCGCAACACACCACCAAGGTGAGCCGGCCCTACCTCCATCCGGCTTTCTACACCCTCCGATCGCGAATCGGCTCACTTTCCATCGTCGATGGATCTCCAACGTGTAGCAGCTGCAAAAGGTACCGATTTTGGTGAAGTACAGCATTCTTGAACGGTATAGGACGTCCATCTCCAGCCACGGTCCGCTCTTCTTCATCTCCCCGATCGTCGGATCTTCCAAAAGGTAGGTCTTCCTCTTCCTTCTCTTCTAGATAAAACCGATTTGTGTGTGGATTTTGTTTTGTTATTTTCTGTGTTTTTCTTAGTTTTCTTTTTGTTTCAACCTTAGAGTAGCATTCGTGCATAGACCAGCACGTTAGATTAGGTTTATGTGTGTGGTTGATTCATTGGAATCGAGTTTTTATTGATTTTTCATCATTTTTATAAAAATCAGCTAGATCTTCATCTAGTCGATTTTTCAAGTTTGTCATAAGTGTTCTTGGTGTTGTTTTACAGAAAATCCAATAAAGAAAGTGTTCATTTTGATTCAACTTAGTCGGTGTTGTGTGTGGGTTGCATTTGATTTTAATTGAAAATAAAAATCCAAAAATCGGCTAGACTTATTCTAGTCGATTCTTGATTTTTGCAAAAATATTTTTCTGTTTTGATATTTTTGTGTTGTCCAGCATGTGTCTTGTATGGTGTTGCTGAAAATCTCATTAGGAAAATTCATTTTAGTTTATTCTAAGTCGTGGGTTGTGCTTGTGTTTCGTTTTGATTTTATTTTTGAAAAAGAAAAGAAAAAAAAATCGGCTAGAGATATTCTAGCCGATCTTTACAGTTTTGTTAAAAGGGTGTTTAGAGTGGTAAGTCGTGTTGCTTGCTGTGTGTTTAGTGTGTTAACAGTAGCATAAATTGGTGTTAGTCATTCCATTGTTTTAGGATTGATTTACTTAATTGTTTTAATCATTTTTCATTTTTGTGTTTGAGTGTATTATTGAAAATTATAAAAATCAAGTTTTCTTTATTTTTTTATGTTTTTAATTCCAGCATAGTGATGGTCTTGTTAGCTTTTGTGTAATTAGGAGTCATTTTTAGTATTTTCTAACTTAGTTTTATCAAAATAGTAGTTACTTAGTTTTATTGCTTTTCGTTAGTTTATAATTTTATTTTTTTATTTTCGTGTAGTTCTTCTTCCCCAAGGTGGGGCGGCAGCCATTAGAGCTCCCCTTGAGCTCTTGGTCGAATTTTTAGAAATTATTAATTGTCATTAATTGAGTTAGGTAAGTATAATTAGGTTGTCTAGGTTCATTGTATTAGGGTTTAGTGTCTTAGTCGTTTTTAGGGGTCATTTAAGGAAATTTTGGGAATTAGAGTAGCTCATTCAATTAATTTAGGAAATCGTGTTTTTCAAATTAGATCCTCTAATTACTTTAGGTAGATTTTAAATTCTTTAGTTTAAATAGTCTTAATTAGTGTAGACGATTTTTGAGGAGGAGGGCAATTAATGTATGGAAATTGGGAAACTCTTTCTTGGAAAGAATTGAATTTTCAAAAATTGTGTGGAGTAAAGAAAGAAAGCATTAAAATCTGATTATTTATTAGAAGGAAGTTACAAAGTGAACTTTGGAAAGTGATTTGAAAATTTATTGCATTTCCCAAGTGAGAGGTTATGATTTCAAGAAAGAAATAAGTGCTTTTAAATTCTTTTTGGAAAGTCCAATTCGTGGGGTTCTCTAGGTTAGACGTTTCCACTTTCCAATTTGCATTTTAATGCCATTCTTAATGGGGTTAGACGGTTTTTGATATTCCCATTTTCTAAAAATCATCAATGCGCCTTTCCTTCTTCTTAGTTAACCTTCCTTAGTGGATTAAATTAGAGTAGGGTCTAATTAACTTAGTCTAAGTCAACCTAAGTCCACCATAGGTCTAATCCAAGACCAAGATCTAACCCAAGTCAAGCTTGATCCGAGTCTATCCCAACCTACCTAACTCAAATTGAGCCTAGGTCGAGTCAAACCTAGTTCAACCTTCTCGAGCCTAGTCAAAGACCTAGACTTAGTTTGAGTCGACCCTTAGTCTAAACCAAGTCGATTCAACCGAGCTTACCTTATCCTATTCGAACCTAGTTGATCAAGTCAAACCCGAAACCAAACCGAGCCGAGCCCATACTAGTCCGAGTCGAGTCAAACCTTAGCTCGAGCCTACCTAATCCAATCCGAGTTCAACCATGACCCAAACCCTAGTCTAAACCTAGTGGGTCAACCGAGTTTACCTTATCCTATTCGAACCTAGTTGATCAAGTCAAACCCGAAACCAAACCTAACTCGAGCCTACCCAAGTTAACCCCCCTTAGCTAAGCCTAAACCGAGTCCATTGGAGTCAACCGACCCTAGTCCTAGTCGAACATGTGTCCCATTGGCCCATTTTAGTCCCCTAAGTTTTTGATTTACTTATAGCGATTTTAGATTAGCTAATGTAGTTATCTCTTTAATTGTTTAGCCAAAATTTCTAATTGTCGATTTGATTGGTGTTTGTTAGTTTACCGTTTGTTGATTAGTTAGTTAGTATAGTTAGTTTATAGAGCATATATCATTTAGTCATATATTTAACTATACTATTTAGTGTATTGATTGTGATTGCATTAGTGTTTCATTTAGTGCGTAGTCATAACATGCATGTCATATTTCGTGTAGAGTTCATTTAGCTTCATTATAGTTAGCATCTGCATATAATCAGTTATATAGGATTAATTAAGTTTGCCTTGCATGTAGATTACATTCTTAGAGAGTAAAATAGTTCAAATAGTGAATAGTGCACTCAAATCAAAACCAGATTTTTACCCTGTCGTACCAGCCTTATTTTCTGTACAAAAATTCTGCGTTTTCCAAAAATTTGTATTCTATTCACTTGCTAGACGTGTTGTTTGACTGCAGACCAAATTTCAGCTCATTCGGAGTTGATTTGGTCTAATTTTTAAGCGTTTTGTGAAAACCGCTTTTTCTGGTTTTTTTATTTCGGGACTTTCGATATCCTGATTTTTCCCAGTTTTGAAACGCTTATATTTGGAGTTCCAGATACTGTTTTTCAATTCTGTAAAAACTGTCAGATTGTTTAATCTGTCAGTTGCAGAACAGAACAAATTTTGGGAAAATCGAATCTCGTTTTCCCTGTCAAACAGTGGTTTTCCGATAAACTGTCAGAATGCTATTTTACACTAGTTAGGGGCAGTTTCGTAATTTTCTTTTTTTTCGGCAATTTAGACTTGTTTTCAATAATTTCTGCATTTTAGGAGTTGCATCATCATCATACAGCATTAGTAGAGTTAAATTGGTTAATTTTAGAATTAACTTAGTATTTTATTTAATTTTTGCTTGATAAATAACATTTGTTTTGTAATTGTCGTAAAATTAGAAATAGTTTTAGTTATTGTTTTAATTGTTAGAATAGAAAACTAACTTTGTATTTTTCTGCATTTTTAGGTTGAAAAGCATATTTAGTGTCCAGGGTTATTGACCAAGTGAGAAGATTCTCTACGTGGCGAAAAGACGGAAATACCCTTGGCGTGGAGCAGAACACTGATTGCTTGATTACTTTTTTTTTAGTGATTATTTGTAGTTGTATTAACTTTATAATTGTAGATTGATATTTGTCATTAATAAATTAAATTTTCTAGAAATATTGTATTTAATTTTTGTTCCCTGAGGATTCGACCCGTACTTACCACTTTGTGGAAAGTCGGTTTTTATATTTTTGGTTGACGATTTTCCAAAGTTTATTGAAAATAATTGTTTAAAAAAAAAAGCTCACTTCAAAATATTAACCAATCCGCAAAAGGGATCTCTCAACTGTCGTCAAGATGAAGACGAATATGCGAGCAGACCCCCGGGGCCAAAGAAGATTTGGATCATCTCCAAGATGAAGGAGTTTGTGAAGGATCCTTCCAGGGAAAGTTCAGATCACCGTCGAGATGAAGGCGAGTGCGATGAACCTACCGACAAACCCTAAAAGATATTTGATTCCAGCTATCATCTAAAGACCTTTTGAGCCAGTGACATCCATAAAATCCCTGAGATAAAGGAAGGATCGGAACATCTCCAAGATGAAGGAGTTTGTGACGTACCCTTTCCTGAAAAAGAGAGAAAAGTCATGACATCCAAATGAAGGATGATGAGAAAAACCGAGAAAGCCTAATGACTCAAAAAGAGTGCAAAAAGATCATTGTGGGAAAACACCCAGATATCAAACTGCCAAAGTTGCCAGAAGTCATCTTTTCTCATGCGAAATTCTTTTATCAATATCCTTTCACTATTTGCTTTTATGAAATTAAGAATATTTCTTCTCTTCTCATATCAAGGAAATGGATAGCTTCCTTGAAGAAAATCATCAACGCTAAAATTTTGAATCTGACTCTTAGAACTGAGGAGTTAACCTCATTTGGAGGAAATACTCTAGGTAAAAGAGGGAATATCTTTTGCACATACGTGCACATTTCCAAGCGTTTGAATCTACTACGATTTTATCTTATTGGCAAAATTTTCTAGCTATTCCAAGGATAAAATAAACATTCAATATCCATTTTGATGCAACCTAGCATTGTTTATATTTCCCAAAAAGAGTTACCTCTGAAGAAAGTATCTCTTCCTGTCCCATCACGGTTTTCTCATTGAAAAATTCTGTATGGACGACCCATTCAGGATAAGGGTCAAACCTGAACCATCTGCGAAAGATCATTTGATTTCAAAAACTATTTCAGTCTCAGCAATGAGACACCCAATTTCTTCCCCTTTTCAAAGCTTTAGGGACCCTATATTTCCTCCTTTCGCAAAAACCCCTCTCGGATTTGTTCGTCCAAATTCCGAAGGTCCCATCGTGCTTTCTCCATTTTTGAGAAACCTGTATGGTAGATTTCCCCCACTCAGGATAAGGGTTAAACCTGAACCTTCTGCAAAAGATCATTTCATTTCAAAAGCTATTTCAGTCTCAGCAATGAGACGCCCAATTTCTTCTCCCTTTTCAAAGCTTTAGGGACCGTATATTTCCTCCTTTCGCAAAAACCCCTCTCGGATTTGTTCGTCCAAATTCCGAAGGTCCCATCGTGCTTTCTCCATTTTTGAGAAACCTGTATGGTAGATTTCCCCCACTCAGGATAAGTGTTAAACCTGAACCTTTCTGCGAAAGATCATTTCATTTCAAAAGCTATTTCAGTCTCAGTTATGAGACGCCCAATTTCTTCTCCCTTTTTAAAGCTTTAGGGAACCCTATATTTCCTCCTTTCGCAAAACCCCTTTCGGATTTCTTCGTCCAAATTCCGAAGGTCCCATCGTGCTTTCTCCATTTTTGAGAAACCTGTATGGTAGATTTCCCCCACTCAGAATAAGGGTCAAACTTGAACCATTTACGAAAGATCATTTGATTTCAAAAGCTATTTCAGTCTCAGCAATGAGACGCCCAATTTCTTCCCATTTTCAAAGCTTTAGGGGCCCTATATTTCCTCCTTTCGCAAAAACCCCTCTCAGATTTGTTCGTCCAAATTCTGAAGGTCCCATCGTGCTTTATCCATTTTTGAGAAACCTGTATGGTAGATTTCCCCCACTCAGGATAAGGGTCAAACCTGAACCATCTACGAGAAGTCATTTACTTTAAAAGCTATTTCAGTCTCAGCAATGAGGCGCCCAATTTCCTCCCCTTTTCAAAGCTTTAGGGAACCCTATATTTTTCTCCTCTCGTAAAAACCCCTTTCGGATTTGTTCGTCCAAGTTCTGAAGGTCCCATTATAGTTTCTCCATTTGAGAAACCCATATGCTAGATTTCCTATTCAGACTAAGAGTTAACCCGGAACCTCGCTTCGCGAGGTATCTTCCTTTCAGGTTTGGGTTAAACCTGAGTCTCGTTCCAATGAGATTCCTCGTTTTAACAAGATGATTCCTCCCAGTCCCATCATGGCTCTTCCCATCAAGGAATCCATGCTTTGTATATTCATGCAAGATAGGATTCCTACTTGAGCTTCATTTCACGAGGCATTTTTCAAAATGTCCCATCAAGGTTCTCATGTACTCATTTCCTCATTCAAAACACTTTTTGATATATCTTTGTCCCATTCAGGTTAAGGGTTAAACCCGAATCATTCCAAAAAGAGTATCTTGTCTCATCCATGAGACCTGATCAAAATTCTCATTTTCCACCATTTCGGGATTTTCATCCAAAGTCCCATTACGATTTCCTCATTTTTATTATTTGATTACATCATTTTTGAGGATTTCATCTCCCCAAAACCATTCAGGATAAGGTTTAAAAGCCTGAGAAGCCATGTTTCCTAAATAAATTCTTCCACACCCAGTTCAGATCTGCTGACTGAGGCATTTTTCAAAATTTGGAGTGTTGTCTTTGCCACTAAGCTCGGCTTTCAACCGACTTAGTAGCAAAGAGGGGCATCTATGAACACCCTAAATTTTTCAAAGTTTTGTAAAAATGACTCTTTTGCCCCTAACCCAGTTTTTCTGAGAAAATCAAGTCATTTCTTCAGATTCTCTGAATTAAATTTCATAAAGCTATATTCAAAATTAATTCCGGATCCGAATCCAGCACTTTCAATCCATATTTCCTCCAAAAATCCGGATCAAAACCCATTTTTGAAGAAATTTCCTCAAAATAGCTTTTAAATTCTCAGAAAAACTCTCTTTTTGTAAATATTTTGCAAAAACACAAAAAATTAGTTTTAATTTTTGTTTTCTCACAAATCTTAGGATTTTACTTAAAAATACAAAAAAATAGAAAAATAACACAAAAATAACCTTTTGAAAACTCTTTTTTTTGAAAATCAAGTTTTTGTAAAAACCCCTTTTGCAAAGTTTGTTAGGGAGCCCCCTATGTGTAAAAAACCTGAAAAATAAGGGGTCCCTTTGAATTTGTTTTTTTAGGGTTTTTTGTGAAGACTCTTCGTAAAAAAGGGTTACGGAGGTGCCTCCCCCCATCCAGAACTTCCATTACCCATCGCCCTCCTTTTTTTTTTTCCTTCGTTCATCTCTAACCTCCTCCTCCCGAACCTTCCCCTCTTCCTCCTTAAAAGGGCATGCAGGACGCCCCATTCCGGCATCCGTTTCCACCCCCGCACCTTCTCCCTCTTAACTTCTTCTTCTTCGTTTTCCCTTTCCCATTTTCCTATCGGCCCCTTCTCTTTCACTCTCTTGGCGAAAAGCACGATCGAACCTGTGATAGCATATGAAGGGAAGACCCCCCCCCCCCCCTGTCAACCAAAAGGAAGAATCTGATCCCTCGTTTTTATCCCCATCCACTGAGGGAGGTTGATCCGACAACAAAAGCTTTGCCCAGGTGAGTAACTCCACTTTCGCCTCTCTCTCAGTTTTTTTTTTTTTTTTAGTTTTAGTTTTAGTTTTATCCGTTTAAAGCAGAATAATGCAATTGCTGATCTGCTTATGGTAGCACCAGCATGCATTCTGCAATAAAATCAAGCCCTATTGTTGGCTACATTTTTTCTTTCTCTGTATATTTCTTTTATCTTCTACCATTTTCGCCATATCTGCTTATTGTATGTTGATAGGAGTCAATGCTTTTGATTTCCCATTTGTTTTGCATTTGATCATTTTTTTTTTTTGGGTTCGGGTTATTGCATCTCGCCATTTTTTTTTTACTGTGTTTGGCTTCATGGTATCTTCACGGCATCTCCTTCATCATCATTGTTTTACTATGTGTATTTTTCCAATGACATCCGCCTTATTCTTCCTTTCATTGTATCCCATCAATATCAGGATAAGCCGTGTTGTTTTCCCCTGTATTGAATCTGGAATTTCCTCTTGAAGTTCCTGGTCCAATAGACCCAACCCCCTTGAGTTGCCCTTCAAAGATGTACCGCTCTTCAACGAGCTTGCTGGTAGCTAAAAAAAAAACAAACAAATAGGCTCACATGCTCCTAATGTTCAAAAGAAACATGAATTTGAGCATATTAATTAGCATATGGAGATCCCTTCACAGTCCAGCGATTTGGACTAACACCCCCCTCTTTCGAGTTCAAGCCTCCCTTGGGATCGATCAAAGGAGCTCATCATCAATACCAAGAGAAAGCATTACTTCCATCAGTCGGGTGAACTAATTTCAACAAAAGTTGCTAAGGGATCAAGTCTGTGTTCCCTAGTCCATTCCTGCTGATCAGGTAAGAGATTATGTAGGTTTGTTTATCAGCCTATTTCCTCATCATCTTTTCTGTCTATCTTTCAAGTTAATTTTTTTTATTATTTGGCTTGATTATCTTCTTTTGTCCCATTTTATTCTGATGAAATTGACTGTTTCATAGATCATTTAGAATCATTTGGTCTGATTAAAACTTTGTATATGACCAGTATAACCTCATTTCTCTTATACTCGTTATAATCTCTTAACAGTGTTCTTTTTTTTATCCATGATGGATTTTTCTCTCAGTCGCTAGTGAAGTTTTCCCTGCAAAGGACCTGGAACCAGACCTGGGTTTGTTGTGAAATATCTCATTTGAATTACCATTTAAGCACTGGACATGATTGCACTAGGCTTTATGCCCCAGCCTTTTGATGGTCTTATTTTGCCAGATACAAGGCCATAAATGTGTTTATCATTTAATGATAAAGAGAGTATATAATAATGCAGGATGGATATATTGGAAAGTTCAAATATCTCTTCCATTTCTGTTAGGATTTTGTATGATGAAAGTGGTTTAGGATATGCTATTGTGTTGCTTAGTCCATAGACGCAGAGGGGCATCCCTTCGACTTGTCAATGCAAACTTGGAATTGCTATGAACATACATAAAGCGTGATACAAGGTAAATTTCTGGTACAGTGAATGATCATTTTGCAGAAAATTGGTTTATGATACAGGGTAAATCCTTGACATAGTGAATAATTACTTTGCAGAAAATTGATACAATACAAACCTGTGACACAGTGAATGATTATTTTGCAGAAAATCGATTCACTGATTAAATCCTGTGGTGCTGAGTATTATTTTGGACTTCCCGTTTGTGCAATGGATCTGAGCACCATTGGACATCCACGGAGTTGGCGGCTTCATTACAAGAGACTATTGGTATACCGCAATCTGATGGACTAAGATAAGAACTTTTACTGCTGAGACTTGCAGAAGCACATGACAACACTGCAAAGACTGAGCTTGTATGGCAGTTGTGCAACCTAACCATCCAGCTATGTATCTCAATTCATTCCCGACTATAAAGCATTTTCTTTGCATTCCAGTACCTTAGCTATGCATTTGTTAGCTTTAGATACGAAAGTTATGGCTTTACATGTTCAATACAATATCGAAATTAGGTATAGTTGGAATAGCTCATTCATTCATCTCACCATGTATATATTGTTACCTCCATCTTTTACTCCCTGCAGCAACCCTTCAGCACACAGCCCACCATCAGCATGGGGGCAGAACTTCTGGGTCGTTTGGAAGAGGATTCACTATGCTCTCTCTAATGGGTTAAATGATGAAGTCCAAATTTCTTGGAAAATTTTAGTGTTAGAAGGTCGGGTGGGATGGGTTATACTCCATCATATGACACCCCAGCTGAACCAAACTCTTGTTAATTCCCTGTCATCTGGCAATCTGCGTCTTGCACTTCTTTTATGCTAACTGTCTCCATTCGTACTTTGAGTGATCATACATGCTTTGGAATAATAACATTTGACGAAGGCATGGTGCTTCCTTATCTGTAAGAAGGAGGGGCTATTGTTGATAGGAAGTTCAGACTTGCTGGTATGATTTATCAAGTCAATACATTGTCGAAACCAAGTATGAATATTTCTGCAAACAAGTTTTAGATCTGTTGGTGCTGCGTCCCAGAATTCTCGAGGTTTTCGTTTAGGTTGTGAAGCGTATGACGTGCTGGGCATTCACTACACAGTGGTCACCTGTATATTCATCTTAGCACACGGAGAGTCTATGGTTTTAGTCTTGCCTGGATCACAAAAGTAAGGAGGCACTTGGTACCAGGGGTATAGAAGCTCAGACTCTTTTGGTCCACTACAGGTATATCTGCATTTGGTACCACATATTTTGCGTAATGTATATGCTTCCCCTTTGGTGGCAATTTGTTAGGTCTTTTATTTTGTTTTGGAATCAATATCCTTCACTGTAACATCCTGTAGCTTCTTCCTAAACCTTTGCACAACAACACCCCAGTTGTTGCTAGCCTTCTCTTCGCACATTCATTGTTATATTCCCAGCATTGAGTTAGGAGATATTTTGTTTGCTCATCCAATCCTTAATCCTCTTAGTTTATTTAGAAATTTCAGTTTTTATATTATCCCAGATTAGGTAATATAATCAGGATAGTTTTCTTCCTTTTAGTTAGTTGGAACATGCTGTAATTAGATGCACAGAGTTCATTCAGTCTTATTCATTCAGCTCAACATTTGAGTCCTTGCCTTTATGGATCAGTCAGTTGTCAGTTTGATATTCCTGTGGCTGTCCTGATCAGTAACTCAACCCCATCCACGGTGTTAAATGTGTGATCTTCCTATCTAGAAGCACAACAACAAATGTGCAGATTAAAAAAAGGTTTATCAAAAGGGTAATGTTTCCTATCATTGAGTAGTATGGTGTTGGATTGGCTGCGACTATCCAGGGAGTTTGAAATAGTTGTTGGTTTGTCGATTTGCAGTGAGAAATTCGTTGTATAACACTTTCTCAAGATTGTCTTTTAAAAGGCAACTGTAATAGCACGTTATAGCTGATAAGAAATGAAATATCTGAAGGTTCATTGCCAATGCAGTAATGACGGGTTGTGGTCTCAACATAACCCCTATTTTCTGAATCCCTTTAAGTGAATTCCTTTCTACAGATATAATTCCTTTTTGTGACAGGTTTTATTTGCTATCAATTGTTAAGTAGGTCCACTGGGTCATTTATCCCTTCAAACACTTCCTGTACATCCCTTTCGTGACACTCCATAGCTTATTATGCTCACCTTTATTTTTTATTTTTTTTATCATATTAACCAAATGTTTTGCAGAAAATATGCAGGAGATATCATTATTGGGATTTATAAATTCAATTTTGTGTATTGTAATAGCTAGACTTTAATGAGAATTTACATTTTCTCGCTTTAGGTAGAATGCATGAGCATTTGTAAATGTTATAAATGGCTCATTTTCATGATTTTTGCCTTTATTTCTTAAATTTTCACAATGGTGAAAGACGAATGACACGTGCACCATTTCGTAAGAGGTAATTAATCCTAAGTTGATGATTTACATCAATGGCCATAGTCAAGATGTAAACAAGACTTATGATTTCTATCTTTTATAAAATAACACTGGATTCACACTGGATCCTTTTCAAAATTCATCATATTTTCCTTAAATATTTTCTTCTTTTATCAGAATTTAACTTAAAATTAACTCAAAATATATACCAATGGCCATAGTCAGGGTATATTGAGGGTTAATTTCATTTTAAATTCTATAAAAGCACCAAAAAGGTATTTTATCCTTCATTTGAATTTAGATATGACTATTATATAATACATTCAATGACCATAGTCAGGAGTGTATTATATCATTAATCTTATTTAAATTCATTTGAAGAATGAAATATGATTTTCAAATCCAATTTCAAACTTATTCAAATTCATTCATCATATAGGATAGAATTGCATCATATTTTCAAAATTTTCTTTTCAAAATTCCAAGTGATTCTTCTTTTTCATTTCTCAGATCAAATCTTATTCAAATCCAATTCTATCTCATTTCAAGATTCAAAAATTCAAATTTCAAAGTCCAATTTGACTTTGAAATTCCAAAATCATTTTATATTCAATGCTCCAAAATTCCAACCCAGATTCAAAATTCAATTTCAAAGTCCAATTTAACTTTGAAGTTATGTTCTGATCCTCTTATCTTTAATCAAGGTTTGGATTTGAATCTCAAAACTTGAAATTTTAAATTTAATCAGGGTTTTCAAAACCCAGATCCATCATTAAAGGTCCCACTTTGGGCTTTCAAAATCCAAATCTAAAATTAGATCCTAAATCCCAACTCGGATCCGGATTTCCAAGTACAATTCCACTTTGGATCTCAGATTACAGATCCAAAATCCATTCTAGAATCCAGAACCCAATTCTACCTTGGATCTCAGACTTCAGATCTGAAATTTCCTTTAGGATCCAGAATCCCAATTCACCTTGGATCTGAGATTACAGATCCAAATTCAATTCTAGGATCCAGAACCCAATCCTACATTGGATCTCAGACTTCAGATCCAAATCCATTCTAGGATCCAGAATCCAATTCTACTTTGGATCTCAGACTTCAGATCCAATTCCATCTTAGGATCCAGAGTCCAACCCTATCTTGGATCTCAAATTTCAGATCCAAATACCATCTTGGATTCCAAATCTTGAATCCAATTCCATTCAAAATTCCAAATCCAAATTCCACTTTAATTCCAATTCTTAAAACCAATTCCATTTCATTCCAGATTTCAAATCAAGTTCCCATTTTAGATCCTAAATTCAAAATTCAACTTTGAACTCTATTTAGAACCCAGATCTTGGATTCAGATTTCATCTTGAAATTCCAACTTTTAAATCAATTCCATTTCTCAATTTTATTCAGATTTCCCAATTCTATCTTTCCTTCTGATTTTGAACTTCAAAGTTAGAATTCAATTCCATTTTCATTTCTATTCTGATTCAAAGTCCATTTATGACTTTGAAAATTCCTTTCTTCTTCTTTTATCTCAAAACTTCAAAATCATTTTCCAAATCCTGATTTATTTTCCCAAGCTCTTGATTATTTCCAAAAACTTAGAACTTTTTAATCTTAAGTTCTAAGTTAAAAACCATTTCTTCATTCTATCAGCATATTCATCTAAGAAAAACTTGGGAATTCTTCAAAACATTTCCAAAAAGAGCATACATCTTTGCATTCGCACAAGCATGATTCTTTGTGCATTTAGACTTAGAATAATTTCTTAGATAAATTCTTAGCAAAAACAAAAGGCATAAATTTGACCCTTGGTTCGATTACCCCTGGTAAAGGCGCCAGGAACGGTCAAACCTCGTACCAACAAATGGATCCCTTCTCCCAGTTTTCCCGCAAATATTTCAAAAACGGAGGCGAGTTATTTCAAATATTTTCAAAATTAAGGTCAAGTGAGACCCGCAAAAGAATTCCTCTTCTCTTCTCTCCTTTCTTTTCTCTTATCTCTTCTTTTCTCTCTTTTATTTTTCTCCCTTCAAAAAGGAGGAAAATAGAGGTTAGAAAAGGAAAAGGGAAGGAAGAGAGAGAATATTACGAGAGGAAAAATTTTATGATGATCACAAACAAAAACTGAAGAGCATAGGTACACCCCTCGACTAAAATGGACTCTCCTAGCGTGAAGCGAGTCAATCCTCTGTATAGGAAAGCAAGTGTGGCCATGGCTATCGAGAGACGGCTGGTCTGTCGACTTCCCCATCTTCTCAGAAGTTGAACTATTCTGACATCCACATAATTTTGTTCGTCTGGAAAGAAAGCGAGTCCCACAGTGCATAGAACCATCACATGTTGAATTCTCTCTCGAGCTGTTCTGGATAACAAGCTGACTTCTGCAAATGCCCCGTACTGTCGGTAGATCTCGATTAGGCTCACATATTCATTCTCATTTTCTTCAATCAGTGGCCAAGACTTGCGCTCTGTCATGCGAGCTAAAGCATCTTTAGGGTCCAGACCCTTGACATTGATCATAAATTGTTGCTCCAATGGATCTCCAGGCTGACCAGCTGGCTCGGGCAGTCCCATGATCTCTGAAAATTCATCCATCAACAGGGTCATCTCGCCCCACGGGAACGAGAACGTGTAACTGCGCGGATTTCACTGCTCTGCTAATGCATGGATTAGATTGTCATTGACTTGTAGATGCCAATTCCAACCCACAGTCGCTCAAGTGGTCCGAAAACATACGGGAGAAGTTTTTGAACCAAATATAGTACCACCGGGGGAAGAAGGGTCTGTTGCTAAGAGCTTGATGCTTAGGAAGACTTTGTCGCACCTCATAGGAGATGTGACCCTCGAGAAAAACAGAATCGAGCTGACTGAATGCCATTGGACTGAAAGATAGGAAGATTGGAATTAGACTTTGGAAAAGTATAAGAATTTAAAAAATTGCAGGCAGGATAAAATAAAAAGCTGGAAATTCAAAGTCCAGAGGAATGAAAGAATGAAAAATCACCTGGAGTTTTGAAGAAAAGCTGGATAATTTAGAAAAATCGTCCAGGGTTTACAAAGAAATGCTTCATAAATGGGAAAATGAAGTATTTTGGAAAAACTGGGAAAAATATGGGAAAATAAGATGGAAATGAATATCATACATTCAATCACAAACAATTATACACATACAACATTCCCTAAGAAGTTGACTTCAAATGCATCGATTTTGATAGAGCTTTAGGACCCTAATCCTGACTCTAGGCTCAGATCATATGTGTTCAATCATGCTATGCCGATATAGTTGAACCGAGGCTCGATGTACGTGGCATAAAAATTCATCTCCAGTTCTAAGCTTGTGTTTTTCCAACATCCTTGAGCACCTGCCGATATACGTTGGACTATGGCCCTTGGTACGTGGCAGGGGGGTGTTAGCCCAGATAAGTGGCTCAGTTGTGAGGCTTTGTCCTGAACTATGGTTCTGGAAGAGAGCCCAACAACATGAAGACCGGGTAGACATAGGTGGGGTGGTTTTTGAAAACATGAGCACATGCAGACAAACATAGGGCTATAAGTCCTAAAGAGATAGAATTTTGAAACATTGGAAGAAACAAGCATTGTTTTCATACAAATCCTAGATTGAGGAGTGTTGTATTTCAGACCGAAGTCTATGTGAGCATGCATAATTCTCCTCAATATGGTCCTACCAAACCATGCCTAGTCTACATGCAATCTATGTCAGCTGGGTTCAAGTCTAGGCTCCTAGGTTCACATGATATCAGAAAATAAAAGTTGGCATTTTATATAACACGATTTTGATAATTTAAGCTAAGTCAAAGCACACAGTTGATCAGGCAAAGACAGGTCCCATCACGGTCGCCAAACCAGTTATCATCGCAAAAATTTTCCCCTCTCTTGCGAGAGAGAAACGAATTTCGCGAGTCAAACTCGACCAAAGTTTTGAAAATTAACTCGCCTCCATTTTGAAAATATGCGGGAAAATTCCGTGGAATGGGATCCGCCAGTCGGTACGAGATTCAACCGTTCATGGTGCCTTTACCAGAGGTAATTGAACCAAGGATCAATTATGTGCTTTAACTTGACTCAAATATCTAAATTATGCTCTATTTTTCCTAGAATGCACAAAGAATCAGGCTTGTGGTATGAAATTTTGAAAAGATGCAAGTTTGAGAAAATATGATGTTTCCTTGAAATATGCTTGAAAAATGATTGGAAAAGTGCTTGAAATTGGAATTCCTGGGAAAATCATTGAATTTTATTAGAAATCAGAAATTGAATTGGGAAAATGAATTCGTAGGAAAGCTTGAATCTTGAGAAAATCGATTTTTATTTTAGATTAGGAATTGCTTTTCTGAGAAAATGGATTTGAGAATCTTGAGAAAATCAAGAAAGTTCATTGGAAAAGGATTTTTTAAAAGGAAAATGAATTCTCAGAAAAATGGGAACTCTAAGAAAATCGATTTCTGAAAACTTGGGATTTTGAAATTTGAGAATTTTAAAACATTGGAAAATCTTGATTTGAACTTGGGAAATACTTTGAAATCACATTTGAAAACTCAGAGTCTTGAGAAAATCGAATTCTGAGAAAAACTTGAAAATTTTTTGAGAAAATTGATTTTTTTGAAATGGAATTAGGAAATGATTTTAAAAACGATGCAAATTGAATGAATGAATGAATTTGAAAGGAGATTTCCTTAAGGAATTGGGAAATCCTTTTGAATTTTGAGAAATGCAGTGCATTTTTTAAGTTAGCCTAATAGTGTAGGCTGAATATGGCTAATACGAAGATCATGAATCTTGGTTTTCTTAGTATTCTGACTATGACCATAAATACGAATCTCACCGAGTTTATAAACTCCATAAGAGCTTGTTCACGTGCCATTCATGTCAACCATAGTTAATTTGAAATAAATGCACATGAATCATACATCAAATATTGAAATTTGCAGAAATTAAACTATATGCAATGCAGTCCTATTCTAAGCAGAAATGTAAATTCTTATTCCAAATATTACATTATTTTTTTTACATTAAATTGAATAAAACAAAGAAATAAAATAACTAAGCCTTCTTCCTAAATGTTCCTGCAAAACCAGAAAACAGTGTTAGCACAGAAATGTAGTTTTTTTTGAATTTATCCGAAAATATTGGAAATTATTGGATATTATTCAGATATAAACCCAAATTCATACCCCATTTGATATAAAAATGAAAAATATTGAATAAATTTTTAAAATAAACTTAAAAATTCGAAATTGGGGTCAAAATGACTAAAATGCCCCTGATGACCTTGAAATCAGGGTTTTCTGAAAGAATTTTTGTAAATTTTGGAATCTTGAAAATCAAATGAAATAAATCAAACATAATATGATGAAATATGATGATATGCATGAAAATTTATGGAATTAGAAATTGGAATTTCGAAATTTAGGTCAAAATAACCAAAATACCCCTGATAACAAAACTATGGCCTTGAAACCAGGGTTTTCTGAAATAAATTTTGCAAAAATGGAAAATTGAAATGCAAATGAGATTAAAATTAACCCTAATATGATATGACATGCTTATTTACATGAACAAAACCTTAAAATGACGAAAATATCAAATTTAACTTGATTTTCGCCTGACTTTCGCTTTTGAATTTAAAGATAAACTAACATATAATAAAAATAAACTTGGAATTGAGCCAAATTTGTCATGGACATCTAGACTAACTTTAAAAACATAATGGAGCTCGAAAATATATTTTTTTGTATTTTATTAATATGGAAAATAGCTAAAAAACCTAAAAATCAGAATTTTGCCTAAAATGTTGATTCTAAATGAGATTTTAGATATCAAACTTCCATAAAAATTTCCCAAATTTTATGGAGTGACGAAGGATAGTTATTAAAAGATTTTCGCCTTTTACACCTTCTGATTTTGACCTATGGTAGAAGTTGTACTGCTCCGGCAAGTTGGATCGGAATCCGGCGACTCTAGGATTTAGAGCAAACAGACAGGTTTCAGGAGAAAATATGGGAAAAATAGCATACAGATGGGAAAAAGGCTGAAATTGTGGTAAAATGTCCTTGACAGACATAGAAAAATTTGATATTTTCACATAATTGGAATTCGGGTTACGGTTTGGAAAAGGGCACACTGTTATCATAGACCCAAATCTCTGGAATTTCTGGATATTGGAATCTGTCAGACAGAAAAGAAATTTTTAGGAAAAATACTGAGACAATTTAAAAAATTCCCAAATTTTAGAAAATAGCAGAAAAATATGTCAGAAACAAATTTTGTGTTGAAAGTTTTTGCAGACGGTATACGGGTTGAGCGGACTCAGTGCATTAAGGTCTGTCTATACCCTGACAAAGGAAAATTGAGATTTTTGCAGAGGGCTAGAAAAATCGATTTTTGACAGAGAGTAAATCTGCTTTTACAGATCTCAAAATTTCCGGATAATTAGTAGATTCCACCATGAATCTACTCTGATTTTTAGGGGAGGATCCGAATCTCCCATTAGGGTGATTTCAGAGGTTTTTGTCTGCTAAAACTGGAACTTGAAATTTTGGAAAGGGTCAGAACCCGATTTGGAATTTAATTTTTTTAACAAGGTTTCAAAATTCAAATCAATCCAAAACTTTGGCAGGAAACCACTAACATATGATCCTATTTACCGCAAAATTATTGAGATTTATTGACGAAGAAAATCACATGGAATAATGAATATACTATACATAAAAATCATAACTTACTAAGCAAACATTAATCAGACTAAACAAACTATTTATTTTCAGAACAATCAGCTAAACTGCCCATAATATGCAGCTAAAAAAAACAAAAAAACAAAAGCCATCAGGGATATATGCATCATTTTATTTTTATGTGGCTATAGAAGAGAGATCTGATCCACTCATCGGACGAATCTTTTCTTCGTATAGCATCCTTAAACAAAGTTTTCATATTTTCCTTTTCTCTTTTTTTTTTACCTTGGGACTTAGTTTGTATCGACTGAAGGCTGAAGGTGTGACGCCCCAAACCCCGACCTTAGAAAACCTTGAAATATTTTTTTTTTTTAAGAGTTCAAGGGTTGAAGTAAAGAATCAGCGGAAAGCAATTGTGGGGGAAAGCGACAAAGCCGCAAGTCTTGGCGACCGCCACAGATGGGTGCAACAAGTGAAAACAGTGTAACCACGGTGTGTACAAAAGGTGTAGCCGTAAGTTAAAAAGGGAAAACATCCCAACAGTCTAAAGAGTTTACAGAGTGTAAATACCAAAGTACAAAACAGGGATTTCATCCCAATAAATAACCAAAACCCCAAAAGAAAGAGACCATCAGGCACAGGAACTGCAGGTCAAGTGTGTCGGTCCCCCGAGCCTCCATCGTGTGTCATCGCATCCGCACTATACCTGTTCGTCACCTACATCCCCATAAAACGGGGTCAGTCCTCTTGCGAGGTGGTGAAGAAGCATCCACAAGCAGATATATAATCAACTCACAAGGAACTGAAAGTAAGCTAAAAAGTGGCAAGAGTAAAGTGACAAGTACTAGTCAACTACTAAAGAACACCAAGCAAACAACAGAGCAAGTAAGGTAACCAAGTAACAGCTGAAACAAGTGAAGTAACTGAAGTAGCATCTACAAAACACAAAAAGTAGCAACTACAGTATGTCAGCTGATTGGTTAGTCTTTAAGTTCTTCTAATTACTCCTTCGGGTATGCGAAGGAACCTCGCATTCTGTGAGACATGCACCCGGCCGGCGTCTGTTATTCAACTTATGGTGTGGTAACCGGGGAAGCTACAGACCGAGTCGACCATATGCGAGCAGCACACAGCTAGGAGAAAACACTCGCATAGGCAAAGGATTGCAATCCGTATTACTGCAGTAGTGAGGCCCTAAGAAGGCACCTCGACCTCCCTGACTCTGAGTGACTGGAGGCCAAAGGAACGCTACAGTTCCTATCAAACATGTGTCGTAGTAACGACGAATCACTCAGGGTTGTACCATCCACCCTCTCCTAAGGTGAACCATTTTGTGAATGGGGCGAAGCAGGTTTATCTTTCTTAAGGCTCAAGTTCAATCATACCTCACAACGAGGAATCTGCCTCGTGGTCCCCGTGGGGTACGCAAAACGAGGACTTGGCCTGCCCATCCACGTGCTCAGCCTCACACGGCCAACGGAGCACACTGCTCATGAAAACAGTCAAAACACCATATTATCTCATTTTCTATTTAGGGTATAACACACAAGAGTCCACTCCACACAAGGGCCACTGCCCGAAGACTCTAACTGAGCCCACAATGAATCATTTCAACCTTCATACCCTATGGTGTCCAATTTCTATATTTTTATCTCATGAGGTAAGTGCACCTAATGCACTTCCCAATGCCTCAAGCTAGGTACCTCCTTAGGGTACGCACTATTCAATAACAGTGTCAGGATGTGCTAAGTGCAAAGTGAAGGAATATCACAAGTTTTTATCTTTTGCACAATATAACAATAGAGGCATCACATGCTATTAAACTGCACTATGTTACATACTTCAGTGTTATGATTGCATTCATCATCATTTTCATATTCAAGAGTTTGAAATCAAATTTAACCAATCATCCAGTCTAATGGGAATAACATTGGCTATTTCCATGGTATGGGGAGTCATGCCTGCGGTCCCGAAATAAACCGTTTGTCAAGAAGAACGTTAGATTAACACTAATTGACTCAAAGTGTAACATTATCATAAAGATGTTTGGACGGAACACAAGAGTGTCACATTCCATATCGGACATACCGAAACAATCATTTAAGTGTTGTAAACCAACAAGTATGCATATACATACATACATTCACGTTACAAAGATACTCAAGGTTCCAAATACCCATACTTATATACACATAAAGTATATACATATTTATATATATATATATATATATATATATATATATATATATATATATATATATATATATATATATATATATACCGAACTCGGTGCAACCCAAAACATGTACACTATGCCAAAGCTTAACCGAGGTGTGAAAAACAAGTGTAGGCCAAACTAAATCCATCATTGGGTCTACTATGGTTTAACTTGAAATGGAGACAAGCTGGTTTTTGTGTGAAAAAGTGTTTGACACCCAGAATAGTTGGATTTCGGTTTTCCAGGTTACCAACTGGAAGTCTACATACTTGTAGTCAAGGAAAGCGAGTTTCAGTCCCGAATAATGGCCTGGCCTTTCCGGGCCTAACTACCATGCATACCGACATGGTCGGGTCCGATCCAAAGTTCGGGCCAGATCGACCAAAGGCTTTGGTTGGGGCTAAAACCCAACCCCGACAAGGGTCAATGTCTATTCTAGTGAAAAAGAGGTACTAAGGCTGATCAAGGGGTGGTCTGGTCCTTAGGACCAAACGACTGCTAAGACAGGACAGGGTCTCGGTTCAGACCTGAGCCCAAAGTGGCTCAACCGAAAGGGAAACTCGGGGTGCCCAACACCTAGTAGCTGGCACACTGTTCCAACCTGGTGAGCCTCAGCTAACACTGGGCGCCAAGAGGTTTAGGTCTGAGACCTCGGTTCAGACTTGCACCCCCCCACCCCTCAAGGCTAATCGAAAGCCATGGGTGCACAGCCAATCCCGGCCAAGAGGGTAACTCGGGCTGCGCCCAAACTTGCACCCAACCGAAACAAGATGGACTGTAGTGCTGGTCTGAACCCATGGTTCAGACCGGCGACAGTCCAAGACAAGGAAGGAAAGAAAAGAAAATGATACAATAAAACTTACCTCCAAAAAAAGAAAGAGCTCATTGAGGGCTCGTGCTGGGCGCGCTGGCTACCCGCATGACGTCCAGCTCCAGCTAGGGCGAAAACTGGATAGTCAAGAGGTCTGGTCCACTGGACCAAGTCGGATGCTCTTCCCAGCAGCATGAGTAAGAGCTCAAAAGGGGTGGTCGAGCAGCCAACCCAAAAGGGGTATGGCCTCGAACGACCGGCTTCACCCCGGTTGGTCGGAACACTCGGTGCCCTGGTGCACCAACCGGGTGAACCAACCCGAGAGCCAACGTGTCGAAAATAAAGAAATGAATAATAAAACCAAGCAAGCATTACCTTGCTGCTAAAAGAAAGATCTAGGGTTCCATGCTCAAGCAGGGCTGGTCACGTTGTGACCCAAGCCCAGATCGTTGCTGCAATACCAGTCCCAACGCATGGAGACTGGATTGAGCCCAAACACCACTGAAAGAAACATCCAAAAGAGAATAAAAGAATGTTGGTGGCTGAAATGCACCAACCGGCGTTCCAGCATTTCGAGATCACATCAACCGGAATGGGGGTGGGCTGGACAAGCCCAGCTCAGTCCCGCACAACCGAAGATAATGCTATAGCTGTGAACTGTAAACACCCCAAATTTTCACTCACCTCCCCGACATCTCCACCAAACATCATCATCCAGCCTCTGAAATCGCTGGAGGGCAAAATGGTCATTTTCTGAGCTCGGACCTTGCAAAAGTCCAAATTTCATCTGCAACTCTCAAATTTTCTCTATTTTTACCTTAGATGTTCAAGATTTTACTCCTGACAGGAGACAGACATCTCCAAGTCTTGATTCAAGATTATATTGCATAAGACATGACATTGCATATCATTGCATGAGCATTTCAAATCACTGCACTGCACAGCATGTCATTTTGAGGTCCAGAACTCTTGATTTCAAAATTTTCAATCCAGATTAGAATTTCAACTCTTTTCAAAATTGATTTCAAAACCCTGGGTCTTCAAAATTATCAATTTTTCCCATTTTACCCCCAGGACTCTGAATTTCAAAATATTTCCATAGGAAAACCATCTGGATAGTTTTCAATATGGATTTCAGTCACTTCACCTCAGATTTTGCCCTTTTTGACAATTTCAAATATCTTTCTTTTACAAAATCGCCCTACAAGGGCCAACTCTTTCCAAAATTCCTGTTTTGCCCATTAGTCCAGATTTTATGAAAATTCCAAAAAGAAGTTGTTGTTTTATCCTTATTTCAATAAAGAAGCAATGTGGGACCCACACTGAGGTGGTGTCACACAAGCTTTTCTTTTGAAAATTTGAATTTTGAAAAACCCAAAAATATAGGAGCCTTGTCCCCTGGATTGGTGCCACTTGTCCTTTCTCTCTCCTCCCATTTACATGCCATGTGTCAGCATAGGGTTCACCTAGAGTTGGTGCCACATGTCACCTTCCCTCTTCTGCCATGTGTCAGTGTGGGGCTACCCTAAGAAGCCGCCACATGTCATCCCATTTTATCTGCCATGTGTCACCCTATCCATCCTGCGCCATGTGTCATTTCAAAGACTACCAGAAGATGCCAAGTGTCATAGGTTGTCCTGTCTAGAAAAAGTGGAGTTTGTCTCCTCTGAGGTGGCGCCACTTGAAGTGTGTCTCCTGCAGAGGACACGTGTCAACCCCTCCTTCCTTCTAGAAAAGTAGCCTGACACATGTCTTCTTCCTACTTTTCTCAGAAAAGTAGGAGACATGTATCACTCCTAAATTCCTACAAAAAAAGGTAGGCTTGTCTCCTCTGAGGTGGCGCCATCTGGAGTGTCTCCTGCAGAGGACACATGGCAAGCTCTCATTTTCTCAGAAAAAGCAAGTGCCATGTGTCATTTTCTGCTTTCTTCAGAAAAGCTAGAATTCAAATATTCAAAAATCCCCATAGGTGGCGAAAATCAAGAACTCCTACCTTTTTCATCCTGTCTGAGATGGCGCCACATGGCTTGGCCCACCTTCTCTCCCCTCTGCCACATGTCATTCTCTGCTTCTTTCAGAAAAAGTAGATGACACATGTCTTCTCCCTACTTCTTTCAGAAAAGTAGGAGACACATGTCACTCCTGACCTTCTTCAGAAAAAGCAAACCATTTAAAATTCAAACAAGGCACTAGGTGGCGAAAATCCGGAGCTCTGATTTTTCCAGATGGCCTATGAGGGCGCCACATGTCCCTTCCCTCCTTCTCATCCCTCTGCCACGTGTCATCTTCTACTTCTTTCAGAAAAAAAAGGTGACACATGTCTCCTTCTCATTCCTTCAGAAAAAGTAGAGGACACATGTCCTCTCCCTACTTTTTTCAGAAAAGTAGGAGACACATGTCACTGCCCTCTTTTTCCTCCCTCTTGCCACATGGCATTGTAGGAGCCACCCTGAGGTGGCGCCACATGTCCATCCTCCATTCCTCTAGGGCCAACCTCCATTTGAATTTCAAACTTCCCCCTGAGGTGGTGCCATCTGAGAAAGCCTCTCCAGCAGGCTGACACTTGGAACCATCCTGGACTGCCACATGTCCAGATCTCCTTTCACCAGAAAAAGCAAAATTCAAATTCCTCTGAGGTGGCGCCTTCTGAGCCCACTGCTCTGTCCTTCTGACATGTGTCAAACACCTTTTGAGGTGGCACCATTCCAGGACTCCACTTGGCTCCATTTTTATTTCTTATTTTATTTTTAATAAAGGTAGCCCACCATGAGGTGGCGCCACCTGAGGACTCCCTACAAAAGGTGAGTTTGAATTTCAAATTCCAAGAGAGCACCCTCTGAGGTGGCACCTTCTGGGAGCTCTCTGCAGAGAGAATCAAGCTAACTTTTGAAAAATTTCAAATTCCCCTTGCTGAGGTGTCTCACCCACAAAATTTCCATTTTTTTTTTCTCAAAAATTAAAACACCTTTTGAGGTGGCGCCACCTGAGGGCTCCCTGCAAAAGACAAATTCGAATTTCAAACCCCTCAGATGGCACCCCCTGAGATGGCGCCACATGGAGGGCTCGGATTGAACCTGTTTGAATTTCAAAAATTTTCAGAAAAGCTATAAAAACAAGGGTTCACGCCCAGCCTAGAGGAGATCATTTTTTTAGCTCTGGTGAACTTGGAAAATCCGACCTAGCCTTCCTAGAATCAGATTTTGAACTGTGGAAATCGTGCCCCCTTTGGCGCATTGAAGAAGGTGGAGTAGAGCTCGTGCTGTGGCCAATTCAATTCCAACAGAGGTCGATTTTTGTGAACCATCTGAAGCCCGGAGCGAAGAACGAAGGAAGCTCGTGATAGCTGCCCATTTCAAGAGCTCCTACGCTGCGTAACGAAACAAGGTGCACTTCTTTTCCCATTGATTGGATTCCATAATTCGAATCGGGGGTCGTTTGAAGAAAGAGCTCATCTGAGGGATGGATTGAGCTGTTCTCATAAAACGACATACATAAAAATGTTTCATTATGCTTCCTTGATGATTTTTAACATTCATATAGTTAGCTAGGTTTAATTTGCATTTTATTTCATTCATTTAGTACATTTCATGAATTAATTAGGATTAATTTAGCCTTTATTTCAATTCTGCTTATTTTCAGTAGGTCTCTGTTTTGTCAGTCAGTCCATACGTCATTTCATGCATTTGTTTTTTATTAAAAATCCCAAAAACATCACGGAATGCGCCCTTAGGTGTTCCTGAAATTTTGCCAAAAATTCAGAGGCATTTGAATTTGTTTACTGCGGTAAACATTCAAAATGGCAAGTCGGGTTTTGTTACCCGGGATACGTTTTGAAAATCATTTTCCGACTTGTAAAATCGAGATATCCCTCATGGGAGATCCGATTTTCGATCCGAAAGATGTTTTGAACTCGGGAGAATGTCTAGTTTTTAATATGATTTTATCAGATTTTTCTGATTTTTTTTTTATGTCTGACAAAAATCCGAGATGTTGGTACACGTGTCAGAGCCTAATTTGGGCCTCTGAGATCTTGGATCGACTTAGGGCTATGGTTTCTCTTTGTGTGTTGCTCCAAATCCGAAACTGTAAAAAGTGAAAGTTATGTCCGTGGTGTCCTCTGTTTGAATCTGAAAGCCTGTAATTTTTAGAACAGTGTTGACCCCTGCTTCGGATTTTTCTTGTCAGCCCCCTGTTTTGCTACATTTGTCTATTCTGTTAGTTTAGGCAGGAATAGTTATATTTTTATCGGTGTTTATGTTGATCAAATGACAAAGTCATAAACATGAAAGTTGTTCATGTAGGTGTTGTGCATAGCTATGATTAATTTCATAAATTTTTATGGCCGTTTTCTATTTTTTTAGGATTTTACATCAGATTAGTGTGATTTTTACCTCTGTCAGAACTAAATCTCTGTTATTGAACTCACCATGGCTCAAATCCCAAGGCTGTAAAAACCAAAAATGTTCCATTTCGGGTCTTTTAGCAGTCTGCAAAATATCAGAAGTTTCCATGGTGTAAATCTTGCATTATCATATTAGGCATTGCATTTGGTTCGAATCCATAGGCAAAATCCACCATTTTAGGACTTTCCTGAAATTGTAGCATTTAAATCATATCATTTCGTGATTTTTAGCATTCTAGGCTGTTTATCAGAGTAAGTAGATGCTTCATACCGAATTTGGTGCAATTTGGAATCCATTTGAGGTTCGGATCATCCATAATACCAAAACAGGGTCCCGCAGGACCCAGACCCAAGCGAAAAACAAGCGAAAATCGTTATTTTTGATAAATTGCGAAATACCAAATTCTGATTTTACAGTCCTAATGTGTTTAGAAGTATGTCATCATGTCTCTTACTACATTTCATCATCATTTGATTCACTTTGAATTTCAAAATCTCAATTTTACCAAGTTTTCTTTCAAAAAACCCTGATTTTAAAGATATAACTTTATAATTAGGGGTTTTTTGGTCATTTTAACCTCAATTCCGAATTTCAAATTGTTTTTCACTGAATTTCTAGCATTTTCATCATTTCAAAATATCAAGGAAGCACGAGAATAGGGTTTATATCCAATTAAATCCAATAATTTCATAATATTATTGGAAAATCTTGGAAAAACCCACATATTTGAGCTAACCCAATTTCAAGTTTGGCAGGAACAATCAAAAGAAGGAGCTGAAGTCTGCAAATTTCTTTTATTTCCTTTATTTAGTGATGTAATAATTTTGGAATAAGAGAGTTAATTTCCTGCTTAGACTAGGATGCATGTCATATAGTTTGAATTTATGCAATATCCTGATTCTATGATTCATGCATTTTATTTCAAAAGCACTATGGATGTTCACGAATGGCACGTGCACCAACTCTTAGGGAGTTGATGGACTCGGTGGAATCCATATTTACGGCCCTATTCGGGATATGGACGAGACCCAGATCCATCATCTTTCTACTAGTCACATTGAGCCTACACTCTTAGGCTATCTTAAAATGCACATCATATTTCCAAAGTTTTCAAAATCATGTGCATTAAATCAACTAAATTCTGAACATATTCATGGCCACAGTCAGAATATGTGAAGGATTTATCTTGACTTAATGCATATTTTTCCAACAAATCTCTTAGAAAATCTTTTCAAAGTGCATTCATTCACTTATGTCATTTGCATCATAGAATCATTGATTTTCTCAAGATTTTCTCAAGAAAACTTCATTCTCAAGAAATCGATTTCTCAAGAAATTCTAAGGATTTTTCAAAATCGGTTTTCCAAAGACAAACTTTTCCACAATTTTCCCAGGAAAATGATATTTTCTTAAGATATTCAAAAGAGTTTTCCAATCTTTCTTCAAGATCCAAAATCGATTTCCAAGTATTTCAAAAGGTAAAATTCCCAGGATTTCGATTCCCCAAGTTTTGAATTTCCTTCTCCAATGAGTTTTCCTATAAATCTTCCATCATTTTCCTAAGAAAACTCTCAAAGTCCAAGTTTTCCTAAGAAGTGTTTCCCTTTTCAAAAGGTTCATCTTTTCTCAAGAATCACTTCCATTTTCCCAGGATTTTCAACCATTCATAATTTTTCCAAGTCTTTATGAACTTTCCTGAGATTTCAAATCTTTTCCATCTGAGTTTCCTGAGAAATTGACTTTCATCTTTTTCCTAAGAGAATCTTTTCAACTCCAAATATTTTCCAAGCATACATCATGTTTTTCCAAGCTGCATTTTCCAAAATCTCACAGCACATGCCTGAATTCTCTGTGCATTTAGGATAGAACATGATTTTGATGATTTAACTAAGTCAAGCACAATTTTGGTCCTTGGTTCGATTACCCCTGTTAAAGGCGGCAGGAACGGTCGAACCTCGTACTGACAGGTCGAGCCCCATCCCATGGATTTTCCCGCAATTTTCAAAAACGGAGGCGAGTATTTCAAAACAATTTCCAAAATCCGGTCAAAGTTTGAAGCGCAAAAGCGTTTCCTCTTTCTCTCTTCCGCAAGGAAGGGAAGACGGGGGGAAAATTTCGCGACGAGAACATGAACCCAGCGAGAAAGAAAAAAAAAAGCTTAACAACCTCTTTTCTTTTCTTTTGAGAAGGAAGACCACAACAAGCATAGAGGGTGATAAAACTGAAATGAAATCGAAAGGAAGAGCAAAACCAAGACTGTAAATGCATGCTACAAAATGATAATGTAAATCCATAGTGAATCAAGATAGCAACTACAAATCTTGGAGCTAATCCACCGTATGGACTTGCATGCAAAGATGCAAAGCCCCACCGGCTTCCTTTTCATACGAAATCGTAAACAAGAAGGGTGAATCTTCACCTTAGCTAGTGGAAGAAGATGAAGGTGATGTTGAAGCTACACGTTAAGAGGTTCCCACGGTTGGAGAGGGGAAACAAATGAGAGGGAAAGAGAGAGAGAGAGAGAGAGTCTTTGGAAAAAAAATCATCCAACAAGAGAGAGAGAGAGGGGCCCGTTTTTTTCAAAGAGTTTTTATAGGATGTTCTCTAGGTGGAACGGCTAGGATTTACCCTTCCAAGATGGAGGGCTGGGGTGCTCTACGCCCCTCCATAGCCAATGCATGTCAAGCTTTTCTAAACTTTTTAGAAAGACTTACAAAAATGCCATTTTGAAAAAGCCATTAATGTTTTGGAAAAATTTCAAGGGCTGCCCAAGGCTAGCCACTCCTTAGGCCCAACCGATTTTGGGTATTTTAAAACCTTTAGTTTTGTTTCAAAATTGCCATGGGGCGCCAGCCCCATGCTCTCTTTTTTGAAAAGACGCCCCTCATGATGGACTTTGGGCTCCATCATGAGGTTTTTGAAAAGATACATTGCCAATAGAGGCCCTCTTTTTAAAACCATGCAACCTTCTTGCAAAAACGCCACCCAGCCGGTCCACCCTTGACCAACTGGTCAACCATGGCTATAGATGTCCACTGATAGGGTCGCCCATGGGCCTTGGATCCACTAAGTGTACTGGGTCAAAACCAAAAACCCGCCAAAATGTATGTCATAAGAAAACGTATACTTAATGAAACCAGGCAATAATTTAATCCCAACAAGTCGTTTCATTCTCTTAATAACCTTAATTAATGTAGAATAGTCGAAGCCTCTTAAGGAAATTACCACTCGTTTGTTAAAATTAGGCGTTCTAAGATTCGGGTCCAAACTTAAGTCAATACTCATAATTCACATGCACTGACAACGTTTCCTCGTTGTTCGGGTCTAAATTTCGGGGTGTATCACCACTACCCTATTCCAAACTTATCCTAAAGGATTTAGGTGTTGATCCATTTTAGATTTCTCGAAATTGCTTCATCTACGTAACATTACGCAATTTACCCAGTTCTCAAAATAAGCAAATCCTCAAAAATTACCAAGACATAAAAATTTCATTGATTTCCATATAATTACACCATAATAATCAAAATTAGAATCGTGGATCTTACAGAAGGAGGTTGCAATTGTGGTAGTTGCAACCAAGATTGATGTCGCTGTTGTGAAGAAGGTTGGTGCCGAGAAGGTAGATAGCGCCGATGGTGGAACCGGCTGAAGGTGGGCACTTAGAGAGAGGTTGATGCTGCAATCTTGAAGTCTGAAGGTGCTGCAATGATGGAAGTTGGAGCTGATGGTAATAGTATGTTGTTGCCGCCTTGATTGGGGAGGAGCTTGCTGGAAATGGCACCGGCTGCTAGGGCTGCAATAGTTGAAGGAGGAGATAGTTGGAATGGAGTTGTTGGTATGGTTGTAGAGCAGCTGTTGGACGTGAAAGGGTGGCTGCCGGCTGGTGCTCCCCTCTGGTGGATGCTGCTTAGGCTGGAGGAGGTGGCTGGACTGCTTGAAGGAAGGCTGAAAGTGCAGCCATGGAGGCTGCAACCCAAAAAGAGAGAGAAAGAGAGAGAGAGAGGCATGAGATGAGATGGGGAGCAGCCGTGTGGTGTTTTCCCCCTTTTTTTGGTTTTTCTAACATAGGTCTTAATTGGCCTCTACTTAGGGTTTTATAAGCCAATGAAAGAGGGAGAGAACCCTTTACGTGAATGGATGGGCAAGAGGGGAAGGAAGGAAGGGAAGAAGGAAAGAAAGGGAAGAAAAGAAAGGAAAGAAAAGGAAAAAAAAAGGAAAAAGAAAAGGAAAGAAAGGAAGAAGAAAGGGAAAGAGAAAGGAAAAAAAGAAAAAGGAAAGAAAGGAAGGGCGAGGGGGCTGGAGGTTTGGGCGACCCCTTTGCGGGTCCCGCCTTAGGTAAAATAAATAAATAATAAAAAACAAAGGAAATAAAGAAAATGTAAATTTTTTTTTCTTTTTTTTTATATATAAATTAAAAAGGCAAATGAAAATGGATGGACCATCTCAGAGCATGTCCAAATTTCAATTTTGAAATTCATTTTGACGTTTAGATGGGTAAAATAGTCTTTTTAGAAAATTTCTGAACAAAACGAGCTATTTTTGGCAGTTTTTGAAACAAGCTCGGATTTTGAAGTTCAATACCCCATTGCGAAGCAAATCTAGTGTAGAATTTGAATATTTGATTTTGAAAGAAATCCAGATTATTTTTCTTGAGAAAATATTTCCAAATTTAGAATCTCGGGGGTAAAAATGTCAATTTTGGAAACCCAGGGTTTGAAATTGATTTCTAAAAACTTTTAAAACTCGATCTAGATTGAAATTTATAAAACTGGAGTTCTAGACTTCGAAAATGAAATGAAATGTGATGAAATGCTGAGAAATGATATGAAATGATGAGAAATGACATGAAATGCTATGCAAAATGCAGACCCTGGATGAAGAATTTTGGACGTTAGACCCCGATTGGCAGCTATACTAGTTTAAAAAGCATTAAAATTGATAAAATTTGCAAAATGGTTCGAGAAATGGTTTTCAGGCTCTATCGAGCTAGAGTGACACTCAAAATTAGGGTTTGAGCTGAATTGAACTGGAATGAGCTGGGTTTTAGAGTTTCAGAACTCAAATAAACTGACAAGGTACTGACTCAACTGGACTCTCTGACTAAATTTTCAAGAAATACTGCCATTTTTAGAGAAATGGTACGGAATGGTCACTGGAGTGAAGTGAATTACGAATTTGCGTCAGGTTTGAGCTTGAACAAAGTTCACTAATACTGACAAGAACTAAAACCAAAGCTCGAACTGTAAGACCCGCAAAAATTTTTGAGGAATTTATTTCTTACTTAGTGTTGAAATATATGCTTTTGTGTGATTACAAGATTATATCGCGTAATTGACTATGATTGATGATGCCTTGTGTTTTGGCTTTGTACGCGCGACCTGAAAATCGCGTAAATACACTGTGTAAGAAAGAAGTGCCTAATTCTGGATAAATTAGCTTTGAAATTTTAAGGGTTAATTGATAATATATTTTTATAGCTTGTCCCCAAATTTGGGAATTATACGACGTAAAAACCTCGTCAGTGCATGTGAATTACGAGTTTTGCTTCATAATTGAACCCGAATCATAATACGCTTAATTCTTGCAAACGAAAGGAAATTTTCTTGAAAGGCATTGAGCATTTCATGTTAATTGAGGTTTTAAAGAAAACAAAATGATTTGTTGGAATTAACTTAATATTTTAATACATTATTTAAGCATTATTTTGAAACATAATGCATGGCAATTTTTGGATTTGGATCGAATCAACTAGAAGAGGACCGAAATCCATTGGACGTCCTCTCAAGAGGACGTTTTTATCCCTAGTTGACCAGCTGGTCAAGGTCTGACCAGATGGGTGGCGATTTTGTAAAGTTTTGCATGGCTTTTGAAAAGGAGGCCACTATTGGTCATAGATCTTTTCAAAGACTCATGATGAAGCATCATGAGGGGTGCACCTTTCAAAGAGAAGCATGGGGCTGGCGCCCCATTGGCATTTTTGCAAAAATTTTGATAGAATTCAAAAGGCTAAAAATTGTTGGGCATAGGGGGCGGCACCTTAGGGCACCTCTATGTAAATTTTGAAAACTTTAAAGGCACTTTTCAATGGTGTTTTTGAAAGATTTCTGAAAATTTTTAAATTCATGACATGCATTGGGCGTGGACTTCTAGGGGGGGGCGTGGAGCACCCCAGCCGTCCATCCTAGCTGGGATAATCCCAGCCGTCCACTACATTAAACCCTAACTACTTAAGGGATTAAGAGAGAGAAAGGGGGGCACTTCTCTCTTGGATGATTTTTCTAGGAATCTGTGATCATCGCAAAATTTTTCCTCTCTTGTGTGGTTTCTCTCTCTTCCTTCTCTTTTCCTTTTCTAACCTTTATTTTTCTCCTTTTTGAAGGGAGTAAAATAAAAGAAAGAAAAGAAAGAGAGAAGAGAAAAGAAAGAAAGAGAGAGAGAAGAGGAACTATTTTGCACGGTCTCACTTGACCTTTATTTGAAAATATTTAGAAAATTACTTGCCTCCGTTTTGAAAATGTTGCGGGAAAATGGAGAGACGGGATTCGCTCATCGGTACGAGGTTCGACCGTTCCTGGCACCTTTACCAGGGGTAATCGAACCAAGGATCGAATCTATGCCTTTTGCTTTGCCTAAATATAATCTAAGAATTTATTCTAACTCTAAATGCACAAAGAGTCATGCTTGTGCTATGCAAAGATGTATGCTTCTTTTGAAAAAGATGTTTTGAAAATTTCCAAGTATTCTGAGATGAATTTGATAAGAGAGTGAAGAAATGTCTAAATTTAACTTTAGAACTTGAGATAGATCAGAGAAGTTCCAAGTCTTTGAGGTAAATCAGAGTTGGGAAAATAAATCTTGAGTTTGAGAAAGAATGATTTGAAGTTTTGAAATGAAAGGAAATGAAGTTTCAAAGTCGGAAATGGACCTTTGAATTTTGAACTTGAATTTAGGAAAAGAAATGAATAGCTGAGATGGAATTGAATTTAGATTTTGAAGTTTGGAATGGATCAGATAAATCCAAATGGTATAGAAATGAATTTAAGAAATCTAGACATGATTTGCAAAGGGATTTAGATTTGAAATCTGAAAATGAATTGGATTTGAAAGTTGGATTTGAGAATAAAATTTGATTTGAAATCTGGAATTCAAATCTGAAGTTTGGATCTTAAGATGGATTTAGATCTGAAGTCTGAGATGTAGAGTTGGATTTTGGATCCTAAGATGGATTTGGATCTGAAGTCTGAGATCCAATGTAGAGTTGGACTCTGGATCCTAAGATGGATTTGGATCTGAAGTCTGAGATCTAATGTAGAGTTGGACTCTGGATCCTAAGATGGATTTGGATCTGAAGTCTGAGATCCAAACGTAGAATTGGGTTCTGGATCCTAAGATGGATTTGGATCTGCAGTCTAAGATCCAAAGGTGGAATTGGAGTTTGGATCCTAAAGAGGAATTGGATCTGAAGTCTGAGATCCAATATGAGTGTTGAATCCTGGATCCTAAAATGGATTTGGAGTTAAATTCAAAAGATGAATCAAGAATCTCAAAATTGAACTTTGATTTTTTATTATAAAATGAATTTGGAATTTCAAAGTCAATTTGAACTTTGAAATCTGATTTGAATTTGAATAAAAATGACTTTGAAATCTCAAAGTTAAATTGAACTTTGAGATTGAATTTGAAAATAAAAAGGATGAATTGGTTTTTCTAAGAATTGAAGATAGATTGAGGAAGATATTTTACAGCACTTGGAGTTTTTGAAAAGGGAATTTTGAAAATATGATGCAGTTCTATCCTAAATGATGAACGAATTTAAAGAATTTGAAATTAAAATTTCAAGAGTTATTCCATTCTTTAGATGAATTAAAATAAGATTGAAGATATAATACATCCTTGACTATGGTCATTGAATGTATTATATAATAATCTATATTTAAATTCAGGTGAAGAATGAAACACATTTGGTGCTTTTATAGAATTTAAAATGAAATTAACTCTCAATATACCCTGACTATGGCCATTGGTATATATTTCGAATTAATTTTAAGTTAAATTCTGATAAAAGAAGAAAATATTTAAGGAAAATATGATGAATTTTGAAAACGGATCCAGTGTGGATCCAATGTTATTTCGTAAAAGATAAAAATACTAAGTTTTGTCCACACCCTGACTATGGCCATTGATATGGATCATCAACTTAGGATTTATTTACCTCTTACGAAATGGTGCACGTGCCATTCGTGTTTCACCATTTGTGAAATATTGAAAAGTGAAAAGAATGATATGAAAACAAACAATATGTATATGCTCATACATTCTAATCTAGGACTGGAAAGGTAAAATTTTCATTGATATCTAGCCTATTACAAATTTGAGAATACAAAGAAATAATGAAATCCTAGATCTAAGGCAATTTTTAACAACTTCTGAATGTTTCATGCAAGACACTTAGTTAGTATAAAGTGAGAGAAAATGGAAATGGCAAAATATTCATATTGAATCTAAGGATACCAATAATATTTGTATATGTGGGAAGTAATAGCATCTTCTGTATTTATGAGAGAACATGGATCTATACATGTACATATATATATATATATATATATATATATATATATATATATATATATATATATATATATATATATATATGTTTGTACATATATAGATGCATATACATATATCTAACACCGTTGGTAAATAAAAACCTATATGAGAGGGCACATGCGATGGATGAAAGTAAGGGCCAGGATGGTTCTAGGTGAATCATCATGAAAATAGAGTAATTCACAATGAAAGACCACCACGGTTCTTCATAAATTACTTTTAAAGGAGGACCACTAGAGTAATTCCTGATAGACTGCTATAGAAAGGAAGGATCACAGTGGTTCATTGTGAACCACTGTAAAAGAAAGGTAGCTATTGTAATCCTTGATGGATCACTATTGTAAAGGAAAACCACAGTGATTCTTTGTGAATCACTATAAAAATAGCCACAGTGGTTCGATGTGAACCACTGCGAAAGACACACCATCCTGTAGTGGAACTCGTGGTTTGTTGCAGGGGTAGGAAGCTGGACATACATAAGCGTTGTACATGATCATCCGTCCTATCACTATTTATTATAAGGAAACATATATGTGTAAACTAAGATTTATACAATATGCACACAGGTGTCCAACCCTCTCCAAATGGGACAGTCAGATTGAAGGAGGAATCACTGCAACTATGAGTATGCAGTCAGTGGCAAAACAGACTAAAAAAAAGGAATGGCCGATCTAGGGATCATATCTGCAGTTGCCACTTGAGGTACCAACACATGCCTCAAAAAGGGGGGGGGGTGATACTGATAAAATGGTGAAACCATGTGAAATGCTACATGTGAATGCAATCTGAAGGTGAGGTATGACAGTGGGTCTCAAGTGTAATGGTATCTACAGCATGCTAAAAAAAAATGATGAATGAACCATAGCGAACTGATTCTCTCTATTCAATTAACTCCATCTACCGAACTCACAAAATGGTTTGGAATCCTAAGTAGACTTATTTCTGAATGATTGATGAAAACCCATTATATGAACAAAGGGAGGTTTTTAATTGAAATCACAGGGCACTGTAGGTCTGTCCTGGAAATTTAGTGAACTCATCAGACATTCTCGATTAAGAATGGCCCAAGCAAATTTTATAGACGTCAAACTGATTTTATAGTAAGACCAAAATTTCCTAAGAGAGTTATGATAAATTGTACAGAGACAAAAATTCATATTGGATTAAACAATTGATAGCGAGAATGGATACAGAGAGGGGAGTATCATACCTGTGATGGTCTGATATGGCCTGTAGGTTAATAACCTGCAAGTGAATAGCCATTCGCTTAGTTAGAAATCAGTTTGAAGTAATGTCAGCAGGATGGGTTTTTATGGTGGTGTAATGAAGATACGGAAGAGTGTTGTGGGTGTATTAAAATGCAACAGAAGACAACCCAAGTGATTCATAGTTTGGTGGAGTAAACTAAAGAAATGATTTACAGCAAACTGAGAAAACTATGTTTTTTTAACATGGTTTGAGAATGCTTAATGGAAATGCGCCTGTAAGAAAAGAAACTATTGAGAAACTCTGTTTTGATGTCACATAATATGATACACTGTCGTATTTGATTTTATATGATATGATAATATGTCCTCTTGAAAAATGTTATATTATGACTGAATATGTTTTGCCATAAATCTAACGAGTATTTGATGCAAGGATATCTCACCCAAAAAGAATGGAGACTTCCTGTTCAAGTACAACTAGTGCAATCATACTCCTTGAAGAAAAAGCTTGATGAGCCATGCATTCCTAAAGATCAACTGAAGAGATCGGCTACCTCAAGATGAAGATTTTTTTCTTCTTTAGAGTCATATGTAACAGAACCTTCAGGAACATGCATATTGATATTACATACTCATTCATAAAAACTATATCATAAAAGTATACGATAGTTTCAAAAAGCTCCTTTTTGAAAACTAATAATTGTACCTTCTTACAACCCTTTATGAAAAAAGCATTTTGACATGATTTCAAAATGTAATAATTGTACCTTACATCATATACAAGACAACATGAAAAGAAATGTAGGAAAAAGACAAAACATGAAATCGGCTACATAAAGAAAAACAAATATAATATATTTTTGAAAAGACTCTAGTTACCTTCTTTAAAGAAATGATTTCAAATATGGGTAAAAGACAAAACATGAAAATCGGCTACACAAAGAAAACAAATATAATAAAGTTTTTGAAATGACTCTAGTTACCTTTTTTACAAACCCATAGAATGTCGACTTACTTGAAGTCATCATTCTCTTTGTATAGCATTAAATACCTCCTGTAAGAAATCCTTGTTAAAATATCCTTCTCAAGAATGTCGACCTTCTTGTAGTCCTCATTCTCCCTGAAGACTTTGAAAAACACAACATAAAGAAAACACTTGACATGACTATGTACAAATAAATATCTCAAAGCACTCATTGTACTTACACTCATTTAAAGTAAAGAAGTACTTATGTCCCTCAAATCATTAATTAGGATAAAGACAAAACTACAATCCAACGTTTAATGTACTATTGTAAGAAATAGACTTTTTACATAAAATATTTATTACCTAAAATATTACAACTAGTGTACCCCATATTTTACTTTTATGGAAAAAGGCTTTCTCGAATTTCTCTAAAGATGTTTTTGAAATGACATAACATTTCACATCTCAAAAAGGCTACGATCTCAAAATGTAACGACTACTTTTTTAAAAGCTATATAAACACACTCAAATAAACTATTCACAAGGGAATGGAATGGACATGTGAGCTTACAACGAGAAAAATTCATATTCGATATTTGAAAAGAGAGCCTTGAAAAAGAAAGAGAAAAAGAAAAGAAAGAAAAGAGAAAAAGTCAAGTATAGCTCTTTGACAAAGAGTATCCTCTGAGTGACAAACAGAACATTCCGAGAATCCTTCATTCGTGCATTCATATCATTCTAAAGGTTCTATAGGAAGTATTGTAACTCTGTTATTCACTGTTTTCCTTCTTTATTGAAAGAGTAGACCTCTGTGAAAGAGGGTATTGCCCTTCTCTGTTGAGAGAAGAAGACCTCTGTGAAAGAGGGTGTGCCTCTTCTCTTTTGAGAGAAGAAGACCTCTGTGAAAGAGGGTGTGCCCCTTCTCTGTTGAGAGAAGAAGACCTCTGAGGAAGAGGGTGTTGTACTATTTATCCGATGACTCATATGTTATAGTGGAAAGCTCAAGTGGTTTGCTTGGGGACTGGATGTAGGTCTGGGTATTGACCGAACCAGTATAAATTCTGTGTTTTATGTGTTGTGCCTTATTGCCTGATTATTTTATTTTATCGATCTTTATCGTATTTTACTATTCACCCCCCCTCTAGTGGAATTTCATTTGGTATCAGAACAGGTTTGCTGGTTTCGACATAACAAGTCTTCCAGCACAAATGGCATCTATCTCTTATGCTCGTGATATTGAAGGTCAACACGCATCTCGTCCTCCTTTCTTCAGTGGCTCCAACTATGGATACTGGAAGTGCAGAATGACTATATTTCTCAAATCCATAGATTTTGCTGTATGGAAAATTGTTGAGCATCCATACACATCTCCATCCGCAGACTATAACTTATGGTCTGATGAAGAAAAGAAAATGGCAAACCTAAATGCAAATGCTATGAATGCCTTATATTGTGCCATTGATCAGAACGAATTCAATAGAATATCTATATGTGAATCTGCATATGATATTTGGCATTCTTTGGAGGTTATTCATGAAGGAACCAACAAAGTGAAAGAAGCCAAAATCTCATCTCTTATCAGAAAATATGAGTTGTTCAAAATGAACAAAGTTGAACCCATCACAGAGATGTTTACCAGATTCACCAACATCACCAATGATCTGAAATCTCTGGGTGTAACATATTCCCAGACAGAAAAGGTGAAGAAAATCTTGAGATCTCTCACAACTGATTGGGAGAAAAAGACTACAGCTATTGAAGAAGCTCAAGATTTATCTAAGCTTACTCTGGACGACTTAATAGGCAATCTTATGGCCTATGAAGTCCACATGAAAGAAAGAAGGGAAGAAGAACAATCGATAAAGAAAACTCTAGCTTTCCCAGCTCTATCTAAGAATGAAGACTCAGATAAAGAATTCGAAATTGCGCTACTAACCAGAAAATTCCAGCGCTTCATGAGAAGGAACCGGCTTCCAAACAAGCACAAGGAAAGAAAAGATCCTAAGGAAGATCACATGTGCTATCAGTGTAATAAGCCAGGTCACTTGAGGCGTGACTGTCCCCTTCTCAAAAGAAAATCCAAGACCGAGGAACCAAAGAAGAGGTTCTTCAAGAAAAAGGCTCTGCATGCTCAATGGGATGACTCAGAACCATCCACCAGTGAAGAGTCAAGTGATGATGAAGCCGAAACTGCAAACATGTGCTTCATGGCAAACGAAAGCTCTGTAAGTGAAATTTCTGATTTTTCCTTTGAAGAACTTCTAGATGCTTTTCAAGAACTATTTGAAGAATCTAGAAAATTAAGCTCCAAAAATAAATCTTTAAAATCTGAAAGTTTAGAGCTTTCCCAGAAAAATGAAAAACTCAGCAGTGAAAACTCTGAGTTCAAAAAGAAAAATCTTCTTATTACTTCTGAAATCTTATCTACTAGCTTCAAGACTAAAAATCTGCAAGTAGAAATTTCATAATTAAAAAGTAAAACTGAAAACCTTATGAAAACAGTTTTCAAGTTTACTAAAGGAAAAGAGAACTTGGATAAACTCCTATCTTCTCAAAAAGTCTCTTTCTACAAGAATGGTATTGGCTACTCTCATTTCAACAAGCCTTCTTGTATGAATTAAAAGACCACTTTTGTGAAAAGCTCGTCTGAACCAAATAAGGAGTATTATAATGTTAATTTTTTTAACTCCTCTAAGGTTGTAGACAAACCCAAATCCAAATGGATATGGGTTCCAAGGTCTAACAAAAAGGGACCCGATAGGGTACCAAAAAGAAATTTTACTTAATGATTTGCAGGCTCCAAACAAGAAGAACAGATGGATACTAGATAGTGGATGTTCAAAGCACATGACAGGACATCCAGACCTTTTTGCTGTTCTTCATCATAAAGAAGGAGGAACCGTCACCTTTGGAGATAACAACAAAGGTTTGATAATTGGCATTGGTAATATTGGTAACATAGATAAACCTCTTATCAAAGACGTTCTCCTTGTTAAAAGCTTAAAACATAACCTAATAAGTATCAGCCAAATGTGTGACACAAGTTATAATGTTAGCTTTAATCATGATGCATGCCTCATAACAGACACCAACGAAAACATCATCTTAAAAGGTATAAGAAAGAATAATATATATGAACTATACCTAGAAAACATCACAGAACATTGCCTTATAGCTAATAATGACTCTCAACATTTATGGCACATGAGAATGGGTCATGTAAATTCTAAGTACATGTCTAAATTAGCTAAAAATAAGTTAGTACGTGGGTTACCCAAAATATCTTTTAAAAAGGATTATTTTTGTGATGCATGTCAATTAGGAAAACTGTCAAAATCTTCTTTCAAATCAAAAAATATCATTTCAAGCAAAAGACCTTTAGAGCTTCTCCACCTGGATCTTTTTGGTCCTTCTAGGGTAGCTAGTCATAATCACAATAAATACATTTTTGTCATTGTAGATGACTACTCAAGATTTACTTGGGTAATATTTTTGAAAAACAAAAGTAATACGTTTTGTCAATTTGAAATTTTATGTAAAAAATTACAAAATGAAAAATCTTGTTCTATTGTTAAAATCCCTAGTGACCATGGAGGAGAATTTGAAAATGAACTTTTTGAAAATTTTTGTAACTTGCATGATATTTCTCATAACTTTGTCTTTCCTAGAGCTGCACCTCAAAATGGTGTAGTAGAAAGAAAGAATAGAACCCTTCAGGAATCTGCTAGAACTATGCTCCAACACAATAATCTTGCTAAATCTTTTTGGGCATAAGCTGTTAATACTGCATGCTACATAACAAATAGAGTTCTCATTAGACCCTTATTAAATAAAACTTCATATGAACTATTCTATGACAGAACTCCAAGAATAGACTATTTCAAAGTCTTTGGTTGTAAATGCTTTATCCTAAACACAAAAGACAACCTAGATAAATTTGATGCTAAATCTATTAAAGGCATATTTTTAGGATATTCAAGTCATAGTAAAGCATATAGGGTTTTCAATAAGTGTTCTAAGTCTATTGAAGAATCTATGCATGTTAGTTTCTGTGAATCTATTGATCAATCTATTCATAAGCAAACTAACGATGATGATGTTGAAAGTACAAATTTATTTTTAGATAACACAGCTAAGTCTAATGAAGATGATCATTAAAGAACATTTGTTGATATCAAAGATCATCCTCAAAAGCAGATTTTGGGAGAACTGACAAAGGGGGTTCAGACTAGAGCTCAGCTAGAACGAATTGCAAATATGGCATTCATTTCTCAACTTGAACCAAAGAAGATTGATGAAGCCATCATCGATGAGTTCTGGATGCTAGCCATGACTGAAGAACTGAATCAATTCCAAAGGAATGAAGTTTAGGATCTTGTACCAAGACCAAAGGATCATCCAATCATTGGGACAAGATGGATCTTCAGAAACAGGCTAGATGAAACAGGTAATGTTATAAGAAACAAGGCAAGACTAGTAGCTCAAGGATACAACAAGGAGGAAGGTATTGATTTTGATGAAACATTTGCTCCTGTTGCTAGACTTGAATCTATTAGAATGTTTTTAGCATATGCAAGCTATATGGATTTCAAATTATATCAAATGGATGTTAAAAGTGCTTTTCTAAATGGTTTTATAAATGAAGAAGTTTATGTAAAACAACCTCCAGGATTTGAAAATGAACAATATCCAGATCATGTTTTCAAACTCAAACGTGCTTTGTATGGTTTAAAACAAGCACCTCGTGCTTGGTATGATAGACTCAAAACCTTTTTGTTAAAAACTGGTTTTTCTGTAGGCAAAGCAGACTCTACATTATTTGTAAAAGTAGTGAATAATCATACCCTAATTGTTCAAATATATGTAGACGATATCATCTTTGGATCTTCTAACAACACTCTTTGTGAAGAATTTTCTAAGTCCATGCAGAAAGAATTTGAAATGAGTATGATGGGAGAACTCACCTACTTTCTTGAACTGCATATTAAGCAAACCAAGGATGGAGTTTTCATCAATCAATCTAAGTATGCTCATGAACTTCTGAAGAGGTTCAACATGAACTCAACTGCTTCAAAATCTACTCCTATGAGCACTACTACTGTTTTGGACAAAGATGAAGATGGTAAGTCTGTTGATACAAAGGTATACCGAGGTATGATAGGATCACTTCTCTATTTAACTGCTAGCCGTCCAGATATTATGTTCAGTGTTTGCTTGTGTGCTAGATTTCAGTCAAATCCAAAAGAATCACATCTTAAGGCTGTAAAAAAAATAATGAGATATTTAAAAGACACAGTTGATTTTGGATTATTCTATTCAAAATCCTCTACATTTGATTTAATCTCATACAGCGATGTTGACTTTGCTGGAAGTAAATCTGACAGAAAAAGCACAAGTGGAACATGTCATATGCTAGGGCACTCTCTTGTATCATGGTTCAGTAAGAAACAAAATTGTGTATCCTTATCAACTACTGAAGCCGAATACATTGCTGCTAGCCTAGCCTGTACACAAGTTATCTGGATGAAACAAACCTTAAAAGATTTTGGTTTAAATTTTGAAAATACAACTATTTTCTGTGATAATACTAGTGCGATAAACTTATCTAAGAATCCTATTTTACACTCACGAACTAAGCACATTCAAATAAGACACCACTTCTTAAGAGAACAAGTCTTAAACAATATAATTAAACTGGAATTCATACCCACTAATCAACAGTTAGCAGACATTTTCACTAAACCATTGAAACATGAAGACTTTACACGAATTAGAAGAGAACTAGGAATATGCAAACTAAGTGACTTATAAATTAATCACACTTATGATAATACTTCTTATAAGTTTTGTTAAAATCTTATTTTAAAGTTTTTCTTCTTATCGATTTTTGTTAGTCAAACTAGGTTTCCATATTCACGTACACTTTAAACTCTTATAAGACACATTCTTTATGTCTTTCAACTTGTCATCTTTCAAGTACACATCCATTATGACTCCTTGTCCTATCTCCTTTCACTCATATCCATAAAAAAAATAATTATATTAAAAAGCTATCATAACATTGTTCACATCACTCATCTCATAACTCCTTTATTATTTTTGTCCTTTTGTGAAAACTTCTCTTACGATAAATTGATTCACCTTCAACATGATAACATATTAGTTTATGAGAACTCTTGCTTTTCAAATTATTAGTTGAAATCGAATGTTTATTTTGGTTCTTTTACCTTTCTCTAAAGAACTAGTTGCTATGATCTCACGTAAATTTTTACTATATCATTTAATATATCATAGATTACATACACTCTATTATATCTCACGTAAATTTTTACTATATCATCTTTTATATCATAGCCTAAAGAACTATCTATTATCATCTCTTCATGCTTTACATCTTTTACAAAAAAGCATTTGTACTCCACCCATTCGTACGTTTTGTATCACCTTTTTTATCTCTCTCTCTCTCTATATTTCACGAAGCTCCTTTTTCATCCGTGACCATGACTCTCTCATACATTTTATATCTCTCTCCAATCGAGACTCATTAAAACCTTGTCCTTCATATTTTTTATTCTCATTAGTACCTTTAGTACTTTCTCTCTCTCTCATACGAATTGAGCCTCCATTCTTGTCAATTCGTGTTTGTGACTCCTTTACTAGTTTAAAACTTAACTTTATTCTCTAAAAACTATGAACTTCCTCAAATCGAGTTTCTTTAAAAATATGTTTATCAAATAAACATTAATTCATGTCAATCATAACTTTATCTCATGTCTTTCATCTCATATCAATCATGAATTTTTTTATTACTTCTTATCCTACTCGAAAATCCATATATGTCATCTCACTTCTCTCTATGACTACTCACACTCCTTCCACGCATATCCACAAAAATAATTCTTATATAAGCAATTATTACTCTTCACTCATGAATATCTTTTTGTCTCATCATCTCTCTCACCACTATTCATATTCAAAGTATGTCCCTCTCATATTTACGTATACTCATAAAAATCACAAATGTGAAGACACATTAATCATGACACATTTTTTTAAGGCATTCTTTTTTTTCCAAAATGTCATATCTTTCAAACCACATATTCGTATCACCCTTCTTTTTGTCTATTCATTCTTTTTCCACACATATCAAAATATATACTTATTAAATAACTAATTATTGCCTCTCACTCTCTTATCTTTGTTTGTCTTATTCCAAAATCACTCTTCACGAATTTGGAATGCTTCAACATCAAGTAATATCATGTAGAAAAAGTTGTTTGTTTTATTAGGCCATTATTTTCTTCACTCTCTTCAATATGTCACTCCATACTCCATTCATGACATTTCTCACTACTCGATACACTCTCCCATAGTATATTTGTTCAAATCTATGTCCTTCTTAACTTACATACCAATATGATACACTATCTTCCACCATTGATTTGATTTGTCATTCACAAGCCCCTTAACTTACAACTCACGAATTTTCTTACTCAAACTACAATCCAAAAATCATTCACTTCCATTGTCATTCAATTATTGTCACAATTATTTTCTCTCTTCTATTTAATCGATTGGTTCATTCCTCACCAATACCACTCGTAGCTCACTATCTTCATACATACCTTCAAACTCGTTCATCCTCTCTCAACTCTCTTTTGCAATGGCTTCCTCCTAAAACTCTGCAATCATTGCCGCAGATCTTAGGTATCCAGGTCTTCCACTTCTACAACTCCCTTTGTTCTCGACCCATTCATGAAGGAAAATTAGTTCACTATGAAGACTTCATGTTATTTGACCTAGACAGCTATCTCCCCGAACTCAAACACCTACTAGGATCTTCATCCCAAGCCGCCTTCTATCCTGAACTAGTTCGACTATTCTACACAAATTTTTCTTCTGATCATGAACAAACTACCATCACCACCAAAGTACGCGGATGCCTGATGTTCTTTCATGCTTCCTCATTAGGTCGTATTCTAAACCTTCCTTCCACCGGTACAGACCTCAACAACATAGTACCAATTGAACGATCAGTACTTCGAAAAATTCTTCTCTGCACCAACTGCTACCCACTTCCCTGGCACATGAGGAATCTCCAACCTCATGCTCAATTACTTGCCCAGATTCTTCTCCACAACATCTATCCCAAGCTTCCCCACAAGGGATTAGTTCCACGAAAAATCTCTCTCCTTATCTATGCAATTTTTTCTTCTACTCCGATAAACTGGTCCTCCATTCTTTTCGACCTTTTTATTCGTTATCAAAAACTCAAGCCTCTTCTTTTCGGGTGTTTTATAACTCCCATTCTAAAATACTTCAAAGTATCCCTTCACAACGAAGTTATCCTCCATCCTTCTCAGGTCCTCGATGCTACTACCTTCAATCTCAGGTCCCTGCACCTTCCCGGCTCTGATGAAGACGATCCTACATCCAACTTTGATTACTTCTATGCAATGCTGGATGTCCAACGCTCTCAGGATCGTATCCTTTGCAATCAAGCCTTGTTGCAGCAGACTCATCAAGCTCAACAGCAGGATCTAGACGCCCCTACACATCAACCTACTCCACCTTCGGAATAAACTTATTTTTTTACTGTAATATTTATTATTGGTCTGTAATAACTCTCTTACTCTGATCCCTTCCTTTTTGTCTATGACAAAGGGGGAGAAAAACCTGTCTCCATTATTAGAGAAATACTCTCTTTAAACATTTTTCAATATTTTATAATATTATTATTTCTATGCATAATGTCTTTTTGATAGGGGGAGCGTATTTTGTCATCATCAAAAAGGGGGAGAATGTTGAGAAACTCTGTTTTGATGTCACATAATATGATACACTGTCGTATTTGATTTTATATAATATGATAATATGTCCTCTTGAAAAATGTTATATTATGACTGAATATGTTTTCCCATAAATCTAACGAGTATTTGATGCAAGGATATCTCACCCAAAAAGGATGGAGACTTCCTGTTCAAGTACAACTAGTGCAATCATACTCCTTGAAGAAAAAGCTTGATGAGCCATGCATTCCTAAAGATCAACTGAAGAGATCGGCTACCTTAAGATGAAGATTTTTTTCTTCTTTAGAGTCATATGTAACAGAACCTTCAGGAACATGCATATTGATATTACATACTCATTCATAAAAACTATACATAAAAGTATACAATAGTTTCAAAAAGCTCCTTTTTGAAAACTAATAATTGTACCTTCTTACAACCCTTTATGAAAAAGGTATTTTGACATGATTTCAAAATGTAATAATTGTACCTTACATCATATACAAGATAACATGAAAAGAAATGTAGGAAAAAGACAAAACATGAAATCGGCTACATAAAGAAAAACAAATATAATATGTTTTTGAAAAGACTTTAGTTACCTTCTTTAAAGAAATGATTTCAAATATGGGTAAAAGACAAAACATGAAAATCGGCTACACAAAGAAAACAAATATAATAAAGTTTTTAAAATGACTCTAGTTACCTTTTTTACAAACCCATAGAATGTCGACTTACTTGAAGTCATCATTCTCTTTGTATAGCATTAAATACCTCCTGTAAGAAATCCTTGTTAAAATATCCTTCTCAAGAATGTCGACCTTCTTGTAGTCCTCATTCTCCCTGAAGACTTTGAAAAACACAACATAAAGAAAACACTTGACATGACTATGTACAAATAAATATCTCAAAGCACTCATTGTACTTACACTCATTTAAAGTAAAGAAGTACTTATGTACCTCAAATCATTAATTAGGATAAAGACAAAACTACAATCCAACGTTCAATGTACTATTGTAAGAAATAGACTTTTTACATAAAATATTTATTACCTAAAATATTACAACGACTAGTGTACCCCATATTTTACTTTTATGGAAAAAGGCTTTCTCGAATTTCTCTAAAGATGTTTTTGAAATGACATAACATTTCACATCTCAAAAAGGCTACGATCTCAAAATGTAACGACTACTTTTTTAAAAGCTATATAAACACACTCAAATAAACTATTCACAAGGGAATGGAATGGACATGTGAGATTACAACGAGAAAAATTCCTATTCGATATTTGAAAAGAGAGCCTTGAAAAAGAAAGAGAAAAAGAAAAGAAAGAAAAGAAAGAACAGAGAAAAAGTCAAGTATAGCTCTTTGACAAAGAATATCCTCTGAGTGACAAACAGAACATTCTGAGAATCCTTCATTCGTGCATTCATATCATTCTGAAGGTTCTATAGGAAGTATTGTAACTCTGTTATTCACTGTTTTCCTTCTTTGTTGAAAGAAGTAGACCTCTGTAAAAGAGGGTGTTGCCCTTCTCTGTTGAGAGAAGAAGACCTCTCTGAAAGAGGGTGTGCCCCTTCTCTGTTGAGAGAAGAAGACCTCTGTGAAAGAGGGTGTGCCCCTTCTCTGTTGAGAGAAGAAGACCTCTGAGGAAGAGGGTGTTGTACTATTTATCCGGTGACTCAGATGTTATAGTGGAAAGCTCAAGTGGTTTGCTTGGGGACAGGATGTAGGTCTGGGTATTGACCGAACCAGTATAAATTCTGTGTTTTATGTGTTGTGCCTTATTGCCTGCTTATTTTATTTTATCGATCTTTATCGTATTTCACTATTCACCCCCCTCTAGTGGAATTTCAGAAACAAAATTCACAGCAGTGTATGACACTGCTGTAGATGCCGATGAGCTATAGTGAACTCCTCAGGAGGCAGTCTTCATTCCCTGTCTCTGCCTCTGTCAGAGAGAGGCTGAATTTGCCTGGGCAGCTTTTAACGCCGAATTCTCTGTTTTGCTGCTGGATCTGATGCCTACCTGCTAACGGCAATAAATCGCAGTTGGCAGTGAGGGTATATAGTGGGATGGGCGATCAGCAATGTAATGGTAATATATAGGGAGTGAAACAGGGAAAATAGATGCCTTAAGAAAGTATGAGGAATAAATTTGCGTGTAAATGAATGATAATGAACTTAAGGAGGCTATCAATGAACCTCCTCACAGCGAACCAGGCCTTTTCGATAAATCAGATTTAATGTTACCACCCATCTCGAGCCCTCTCCATAATCAGCCTGAATACCTGGTACAGACTATACCAAAACAGATGTCATTGAATAGCCATAGGAACATTTATCTTTTTAATGAATGGCCGTTGGCAACCTCATTGCCCACACTGGCCAGCATGGGATTCCATTATTCAGTGGATTGCCATCTGGTTTGTCTAATTTTAGGAACGACTACAGGGTAATCTGTGTTTAGACATAACTTTTGTAAAAAGAAAAGGTGATCCAATGACCCCAGTCAATAGGATATCCGATCTTCTCAAACCCCAAAGGTGTGCCATCCTCCATTTTCCTAGGAGAGGTCGCTGTGATCAGAAAAGCAAACATCTTCAACACTGAAAGTGCCTCAGTTTTTCTGCACTTTCTCTCAAGACAACTGGAACTTATACAACAAATAAAAGCATACTGACTCTCTGAAATCAATCCCATGAATCAGGAAAATTCCGCGCATGTTAATCAAGATATCAGTGCAAATAAAGTAGAAAATGAACGAGGGATCTACCTTTATCCTGGGTTCCAAATGCCACCTTGTATATCTAGGCAAAATAAGATCATGAATCATAGCATATAAGATTTCCTTTGTATGCTGAGATGAACATACAAGTGCTTGTTTGAGGAAGCGAGAGTGTGCAAAAATTTGCTGACTAAGTGATGTCGATCTTACAATAACATCTGGGCCCTTTCAGTTGAAAACTTTGCTTTTAGCAGTGCAGGTAAAAAAAGAAGGGTGCAATACAGCAAACTACTGGATATCACTTGGCTGCTTTTGCAACAAATTCCATCGCAGTGGGTGGGCCTCGGCTAACTGAATCCAGCGACCTATGCTTCCATAATATGAGCAAACAGGATTTAGTCATATCAGTGATGCCGACCAATTTTATTTCGAGTGCTCTGCTCTTGTCCAATGGAGCCTCTGATAACTATTCTTCAGCCTTTTCTAACCAAAACTCTTGTGCATCCGAGTTTCAACATCTTCCTCAGGTATAAGATTGTTTCTTTCAAAATTTTTGGGAGGACTTAGACATAAAGGGGTGAACAAAAACTTAAACATCAAAATCTAAAAAAAAATGGATCGGACTATATACAGAAGACTGATAATGATGTAGCAAAGCTGAGCAAACAAGATAACAAATCATGTCGCACGTATATGGGCCGATCTTGCTATATGCAAGTCATCCCCACCTAAGTGCTTAAATGAAAGAAACGGAAGAGATCAGGAACAACAAAAGAAATGATAGAAGAGTAAGGGAGATTTACCGTGGCGAGATGAGGTCGACCTCCTTCGATGCTCTGCGAGAATCCGGACAAGAGAAAGGCGATGCTCCTTCAGGGGAGCTGGAAGAGATCCTCTTGCTTACAGAGACCTTGAAGGAGAGAACCGAGGCAATGATGAGACGTTGCTGGAGAATCAGAGAGCGCCGGTGGATGAATCAGATGCAAAGAGGGATGGGGTCGAAATTCGACGCGAGAATGATCGTCCTCTTTCCCTTTTTTTCCTCCCCTTTTCATCCCTTCTTGCGCTCTTTTTATAGAGAGGGGAGGAAGGGTCTGGAAACGGTTGGGGATCGACGGACGATTCCTGGAGGGTGGATGATCGGAGGGTCGAGCAAGTTTCTGTTGGTGATGGGCGGGAGATGGAGGCTGTGATGGAGGTCGCACATGGGGGGGGTCGTCCATGGAGGAAGACTCTCCTCCCTCAGAGGCGCCGCCCTCTCCTCTCTTACGAAGGAAAACCCTAAGCCACCAATTTACGAAAAAGGGCTCTTTCAAAAAAAAAGATTTTCAAAAAGGTGTTTTTCTAAAATGAGGTTTTTAGTAAAAGATGATTTTAAAAGCTAAAACTCATTTGTTTTTCTCGTAAATTTTCTTTTTGGTTTTTAGTTTACTTTTTAATTTTTTTGTATTTTTCTGAGAAATATTTACAAAAGTGTTTTTCCGAGAATTTCAGGCCATTTTAGGGAAAATTCTTCAGAAGAATGGGTTTGGACCCAAGTTTTGTAAAAATGTTCGAGTTTTGAAACTCGAATCGAGAAATATAACGCAATGGATCCAAACGGATATCGGACGAACTGTTTGAGCTTTCCTAGAAGTTATTTTTGGAAATTTTGAGAATTTGATTTAAAATTGGATAATGAAGCTCAGATTTGATTTTGACAATGGATCTGGGTCCGAAATTGAGTCAAATATATAAAATGAATTTAATTTCAGCAAAATTTGAGAAATAAAATGAAATTTAGATTTAAAACTGACTCAATTACCCAGAAAGTGGGGTCAGGGGCAAAAAGGGGAATATTTACAACATTTTGAAAAATTTGGGGTGTTCACAGATGCCCCTCTTTGCTACTAAGCCGGTTGAAAGCCGAGCTTAGTGGCAAAGAAACACTCCAAATTTTGAAAAATGCCCCAGTCAGCCGATCTGAGCTGGGTGTGGAAGAATTATGGCCTTTTAAGCTTAAAACCTCATCCTGAATGGTCCTAGGGGGGACGAAATCCTCGACAATTATTCGACTGAATGATAGGAATGAGGAGCTCATGATGGGACTTTTGGGCGAAGATCCTGAAGTGATGCGAGATAAGATTTTCGATTCAAGTCTTATGGGTGAGACAAGATCAATCTTTTGGAATGAGTCAGGTTTAACCCTTAGCCTGGATGGGACGAAGATATATCAAGATAATTTGGATGGGGAAAGAAATATAAGCAGACCTCGATGGGACATTTTGAGAAAAATGCTTCGTGAGATGAAATTTCAAGCATGATCCATTTCCTGGATGGATATACAGAGCATGGATTCCTTTATGGGAAAAACCATAATGGGACTCGAGGGATTACCTCGTCAAAACGAGGTTTAGGTTTTAACCCAAAACCAAAAAAAAGGAAAATACCTCAAGGCATGAGGTTCAGGCTTAACCCTTATCCTGAAAGGGATGATCATACAGAATCCTTGGATGAAGAAACCCTGATGGGACAACAAATGCATCGCAAAAGCGAGATTCAGTTTTTAACCCTTGTCCTGAGTGGGGGAGAATCGCACGAAGTTCTCAAATGAAGAAACCGTGGAAGGACTAGAAAGGATATCTAGTCGATAAAAATGAGACTCAGGTTTAACCATAACCTAAACGGAAGGGACACCTCGCGGAGCGAGGTTCAGGCTTAGCCCTTGACCTGAAAGGGACGACCATACGGAATCCTTGGATGAAGAAACCATGATGGGATCTTCAAAATCTGGACGAAGAAATCCGAATGGGGTTTTGCGAGAAGAGAAAAATACAAGATTCCCTAAAGCTTGGAAAGGAGATGATCTGGGGTGTCTCATTGCTGAGACTAAATCAGCTTTCTAAAACAGACGACCTCTCACAGAAGGTTTTTGGGTTATACCTCGAGGAGCGAGGTAACAGGTTTAATCCTTAGCCTGAATGGATACAGCATCCTTGAAGAGCGGGGAAAACTGTGATGGGTCCTCTAGACTTTGCACAACAAGTCCAAGAGGGGTTTTTTGCAAAAGAAAAAAATGGGGGTCCCTAAAGCTTGAAAAGGGGTTGTTCTTGGGCGCCTCATTGCTAAGACTGAAAATAGCTTTTGACAATAACAGACCTTTTGCAAAAAGTTCAGGTTTAACCCTTATCCTGAGCGGGAACTGTCTATGGCGGGACAGTGGGGAACACAGGGACGTGTGCAAATCTGAGAGCACTCAGATCAGACGGAAGGAAAGGACTTTTCAGTCCTTAGGAGGGATGACGTCAGGATACGTCATATCGAATATCAAGTTCTTTCTTTCTTTTGGGATAATGAAGGGATATTGCCAATAAGATGTCAAGAAAAATTGTAGTTGATCTAAAAATGATTGAATTGTGGATGAAAATATCACCTGATTCTACAGAGTTAGCTTCAATTGGGCTAACTCTGTAGAATCAAGAATCAAATTCAAATTTGTTGTTGTTGAGCTTCTTTAAGGAAGATATCAATTTCCTTGATATGAAAAGAGAGGGAATATTCTTAGCTTCATAAAAGCAATTGAGTGAAGAGATATTGATAAAAGAATTTCACATAGATAAAGATGATTTCTGACATTTTTGGGCAGTTTGATATCCTGGGCATTTCCCATGATGATCTTTTTGCACTCTTTTGAACCATGGGGCTTTTCGGGCTTTTACATCATCCTTCATTTTGGATGTTCCTGACTTTTCTCTCTTCTTCAGGGAAGGGCTCGTCACAAACTCCTTCATCTTGGGGATGCTCCGATCCTTCTTTTTCTTATTTTTCAGGGAGTATGCTTGATGACATTGGTTCTTGGGTTGAAACCTCTAAATGAAAGTGGAAATCAAATATCTTTTAGGGTTTGTCGGTAGGTTCATCGCATCCGCCTTCATCTTGGCGGTGCTCTGAACGTTCCCTGGAAGGATCCGTCACAACTCCGTCATCTTGGAGATGATTCAAATCTTCTTTGGCCCCGGGGGTCCACTCGCTTAATTCGCCTTCATCTTGACGACAATCGAGAGATCCCTTTTGTGGATATTTGATTTACAACTCAAACGACTGGGGAGATATGGATTGGGTAGGTTCTTTTTTTACTGCCCAGGATATTTCCACTATCTTACTACCAAAGAATGGTCTTTAAGAATGTGCCATAGCTATGATCAATATCCATTCGCTCATGGCTTTTCAACATCATCGAATTTTCCTTTGCTGGTCATATCAAAGATTTTTCTTCATCCTCTTGGTTGACCAACAGAAAAAGCTTGAGTTTTGTTCTCATTTCGCCAAAGTCTTGCTCTTTTGAAGATGATACTAAAGGTAGTTTGAGATAATTCTTTGTACGGTGAAAGCTTTGAGACCAACAATGACTTTTGATAGCAAATTGGCAATGTATTCTAGAAATCCTTGATGAAAGAAATCTCTCGATATCGAATCGATGCGTCCGTGACAAAATTCTCCTCTCTTTTTCCCCAAAAAGAGAGACCCAGGCTTAAGCCCTTACCTGAATGGGAAGTTGGAAATACTCTTCTCTTCCCTGAAAGAGGAGGTGTTTGCAAAACAGAACTTTCGAAGAGAAATTAAGTTTTCGTCAAAACTCCCTATCTCTAGGCTTCTCTTATGGAAAGGTGGTCAAAAAATAAAGTTGAGAAAGTTTCATAGAGGAGTGAGTCCATCACACTCTCCCTAGAAGAGGGTCCTTTGCAAAAGAATTTGGCCAAAGATGAGAAAAACAAAGGGCCACAAAAAGAAATGAGCTTCCATCGAAGCTCTCCCTGGAAAGAGGGTTCTTTTGTGTAAAGTTGGTTATTTGTTTTGCAAACTGTTCGCGAAGAAAATGAGTCCCTTCAAACTCTCCCTGGAAGAGGGTTCTTGCGAACGAAAGATGGTTGCGTGCGAAAGGAACAAGCTCCCTCGAACTCTCCCTAAAGAGGGTCCTTCATAAGAAAAAGATTTGAATTTTTGACAAAATGATAACCCGAAGGTTGAAATTTGAGAATTTAGAACTTGAATGATGATGTTTGGTTAGTACAAAGACTGAACCTGGATGGCTAACTGATCGGTCAGCTAAACACTAGCGCGAGTGCTAGATGTACCAGCAAGAGCACTGGATTTCAAAAATGCCCCAGTACGCACGCTGAGTCTTGAAAATGCACACCAGCACGAGCACTGGGTTTTCGAGAGATGTACCCCAGTACGAGCACTGGGTTTTCGAAAAATGCATACCAGCACTGGATTTAAAAAATGCCCCAGTACGCGCGCTGGGTCTCGAAAATGCACACCAGCACGAGCACTGGGTTTTCGAGAGATGTATCCCAGTACGAGCACTGGGTTTTCGAAAAATGCACCCCAGTACGAGCACTGGGTTTTCGAAAAATGCATACCAGCACGAGCACTGGATTTTTCAACGGAGATTTGAACAGGAGACCGACATTCTAAGATGCTTGAGAATTGAATAAGAATGATTGCCGGTATTTTCAGGATTATCCCTTATCCTGAAGGGGAAATTCAAGGAGAACTATGATCCAAACACGAGCATTAGATCGACAGGGGAGACTCAAACCGGAACTTTGAGAAAATAAGGATATACAAATGCGAAAATCCAAGTCAGGACTCGGTTTTTCAAATATAAGAAATGAGTGAGAATTGAGTTTGAAAAACTCGAATTCTTGACACAATTGATTTGTCCAACACGAGCATTGGGTTCAAAAGGAAGTTCAAGTCGGAACTTGAGACTTCAAAAAAAAGGAAAATCCGAGTCGGAACCCGGTTTTTAAACATAAGAAAATGAAATGAGAATTGAGTTTGAAAACTCGAATTCTCAAAACAACGATTTGTCCAACACGAGCATTGGAAAAAGGAAGTTCAAGTCGGAACTTGAGACTTCAAAAAATAAGAATATACAAAAAGGAAAATCCGAGTCAGAACCCGATTTTTAAATATAAGAAAATGAATGAGAATTGAGTTTGAAGACTCGAATTCTCAAAACAACGATTTGTCCAACACGAGCATTGGATTCAAAAGGAAGTTCAAGTCGGAACTTGAGACTTCAAAAATAATAATATACAAAAAGGAAAATCCGAGTCGGAACCCGGTTTTTAAATATAAGAAAATGAATGAGAATTGAGTTTGAAGACTCGAATTCTCAAAACAACGATTTGTCCAACACGAGCATTGGATTCAAAAGGAAGTTCGAGTCGGAACTTGAGACTTCAAAAATAATAATATACAAAAGAAGAATCTGAGTCGGAACCCGGTTTTTTTAAGAAAGATAATGATAAAATAGAAAAATGAAGTCCTGAGTCGGAACTCGAATGGGAAGGAAACGATTCCAAACCGGAAGTCGGAACTCGAAGGATTGACAAAAGCATTAATAGATTCTGACAACAAAGAGGATGAGAAATTTATTCGAGACTCTTGACCCAAGATGACCTAGGATCCGAATCTATTTATGACATCTTCAGGATTTTTCCCTTATCCTGGAGGAGTATAGAATAAAAATTTGAGATGAATTGAAGAATTTATGGGAAATAATTCAGGTTTATCCCTTAACCTGAAGAAGAATAAAATTTATAAAGATGGAGAAGAATTTATTGAAAATTTATTTTTGAATAGGAATTTTCACGGGTAGCAGCGATGCTCCCATGAGGGGTATCAGGATTATCCCTTTTCCTGAAGGGGAATACCTTGGACAATGAGGGCTCGGTTTTTCCCTTATCCTGAGGGAAAAAAAAAAAGAATACCTCATGGAAAAGAGGCATCAGGTTTATCCCTTAACCTGAAGGGGTATTTTTTTTTTTTAAAGATAAAGAAATAAAATTTAGAAAAAATGAACTTACTAAAATTTGACAAATTGATGAAATTGACAATAAATTGATAAAATTTGATTAGATAAAAATAAAACTGAAATGAACGTGATTTAATAATGATAACCAAGTTATCAAAGAGTTGATAAGATTGTTAGAAAAGGATTCGTCTGATCCTGCCTGCATCATGATGAAGGAAGATAAATAGAGATCAAAATAAAATGCCCCAGTATCAGGGAGAAGAATGTGAGAAGAATATTGCTTTATTTGAAAAGACTTTTGAGGAATACAAAAGGCTATGATGAACAATTCAAGTGTAAAATCTTTTCAAATGTAAAGCATTAATAGGATCAGGCAGTTCCACTCTATCTGCGTTGATCAGACGATAAGAATTGCGAGGCAACGCTTCCTTAACTACATAAGGGTCTTCCCAATTGGGTGACCACTTGCCCTTTGGCCGATGCTTGAGATGAGCTGTCGATCTGAGCACAAGATCATTGACTCGAAATTTTATCTCAATGACCGATTTGGCGTAGTGTCGAGCTATCCTTTGACGATAGGCCTGAGTGTGTTCCGCTGTCTTGAGCCTTTTCTCATCTAATAGATCAAGTTGTACCAACCTCTGCTGCTGATACTGATCAAGCGGAAGCTCGATGAGCGATGCAAACTTGAGTGCAGGCTTCTGAACGTGGAGGTAACACTACCTCAGTCCCATAAACGAGTTCTGAAGGAGTAGCATTGGTTGGAGTCCGAATGGTGGTTCGCTACGCCCACAGTGCATCGTGCATCTTCTCGTGCCAATCGCGGCCTGTCTCCACTGTTCTTTCCAGAATGCGGATCAAAATCTTGTTGGTGGCCTCAGCCTGGCCATTCCCTTGAGGATAGTAGGGGGCTGAGAAATGGTAATGAATCCTGAACTTCGAGCAGAAAGTCTTCATCTTCTCATTCTTGAAATGACTGTCATTATCTGACACAATATCATGCGGGACGCCGAAGCGGCAAAGAAGATTTTTATGGATAAACGAAACCATGTGTCGGCCTTCTACTGTTCGTAGAGTGACAACTTCGACCCATTTGGTGAAGTATTCCATAGCCGCGAGGAAGTATCGGTGGCCATTAGAAGCCGAAGGAGTGATCAGACCAACTACGTCGAAGGCCCACATCGAAAAGGGCCAAGGAGAGACCACGGATTGCAAGTATGCTGCCGGCGCATGAATGGAAGGTGCGTGCATTTGACACTTGATGCACTTCCTTACAAATTGATGGCAATCCTGCTGCATGGTTTTCCAATAATATCCCGCCCGAGTAATCTGCTTGACGAGTGTTTGGTAGCCGACGTGGCCACCACAAATTCCCTTGTGGGCCTCTCGGACAACTTCCATGGCTTCATCTTTATCTAAGCATCTGGCGTACTCAGAACTGAATCCACAGCGATAAAGAGTATCGGCCAGGAGGAAATAACGGGCTGACATGCACTGAATCGCGTGTTGCTCTTTTCTTGGTATTTCCGCTAGGAATTTACCCGTTTCAATGAAGTTTTTAATGTCTTGGTACCAAGGCTTCTCTTTTTGAGTGACTTGACTCACTCGCTCAACTGGAATGTAGGCAGGTTGATCAAGTCTGCCGATCTTGAAGGAACGACAGGATTCACTGTCTTTAAAAGACAAAATAGAGCCTAAGCAGGCTAGGCCATCGGCTATGTGATTGAATTCTCTTTTGACATGGTTGAGCTGAAATTCTTCAAAATTGCCTATGAGGGCTAAGGCAATCTTTTGATAAGGGATTAACTTTGAATCCTTGACTTGCCATTCAGCATTAACTTGACTGACAACAAGTAATGAGTCGCCGAAGGCGTGTACTCTCTTGACACCAAAGTCTTGCAAGATCTTGAGGCCTTGTATTAGAGCTTCATACTCGGCCATGTTATGAGTACATTGGAAGTCGAGTTTGAGGGAATAAGGGAGCATCTCCTTTTCAGGAGTGATCAGCAAGATCCCAATTCCTATACCAGTCATGTTTCGGGCTCCATCAAAAAATAGAGTCCAAATCGGGGATTCTTGAATACTGCAAATGCGATCATCAGGGAAATCATCTTCTACTTTGATCTCTTTTGTCAATGGGAAATCTGCCAACTGATTTGCGATGGATTGACCTTTGACTGACTTCTGAGAAACATATTCCAAATCGTACTGCATCAGTAGGACTTGCCATTTTGCAATCCGTTCAGTAAGGAAAGGCTGCTCAAGGATGTACTTGAGAGGGTTAAGTCTTGACAGAATTTTGATCTCTGAGGCCATCAGATAATGTCTCAGCTTCTGACACATCCACACTAAGGCTAGACATGTCTTTTCCATCTGAGAATATCTCTTCTCATAATTGATGAAAGTCTTGCTGATGTAGTAGATGGCATGCTCTATCTGGCTGCCTTCCTCGTACTGTGCAAGAAATCCGCCACAAGCATTATGGTTGACGGAAATATATAAGAGAAGCGGCTTACCAAGTTCTGGTGGCTTCAGAACTGGTGGATTGAGAAGATACTGCTTGATGCGCTCAAACGAGAGCTGACATTCTAGTCCCCACTCAAACTTCACTTCTTTTCTCAGCAAGTGATTGAAGGGCTCGCATCTCATGGCTAAATTGGAGATAAAGCGACGGATAGACTGAATGTGACCCTGAAGGCTTCGCAGCTCTTTAAGATTAGTGGGAGGCGGCATATCAATGATCGCCTTTGCCTTGGCAGGATCTACTTCTATCCCTTTTTTGCTGATCATGTAGCCAAGCAACTTGCCTGACTCCACTCCGAAGATGCATTTCTGTGGATTGAGTCTCAACTTGTAGAGAACAAGTCTTTCGAAGACTTGACCGAGGGCATCAAGATGATCCTCTCCTTCTTTCGACTTGACCAGGATGTCATCTACATAGGCATCCATGTTCTTGTGTATCTGGTCATGAAAGATAACTGCCATTGCTCTCTGATAGGTTGCCCCAACATTTTTGAGTCCAAACGGCATGACTGTATAGCAAAAGGTACCCCAAGGCATGGTAAAGGAAGTTTTGGATTGGTCACGAGCGGCCAATTTGATCTGATTATAGCCTGAGTATCCGTCCATAAAGGAGAACAGGGCATGGCCTGCCGTGCTATCGATCAGAAGATCGATATTGGGGAGTGGGTAATCATCCTTCGGGGTTGCTTTGTTTAGATCTCTGAAATCAATACAAATCCGGACTTTGCCATTCTTTTTGGGAACTGCCACGATATTCGCCAACCAGTCTGGATATTCAATGGTCCGAATGAATCCTGCCTTTAACAATTTTTCAAGTCCTTCTTTGACTTGCGGTGCCACCCGAAGATCCATTTTTCTTAGTTTCTGCTTGATTGGTTTGCAATCTGGCTTCAACACAAGGCGATGCTCGACTAACTTGGAGTCTAAGCCTGGCATATCCTCATAAGTCCAAGCAAAGACTTCCTGATGCTGTTTAAGGAAGTAGATGAGCCTTTCCTTCTCATTCGAACTCAAGGTGGAACCAATCTTGAGAAATTTCGGATCATCTTCCGAACCGATGTTGACATCCTCCGTCGGTTCTTGAACCAAGGGTGATGGTTCGTCCTGCTTCTGAATACTGGCGAATTCTGGCAAATTTGAATCGCTGAGTCGAAATCTGCCAACTCTTTGATCTGCTCTATCATTCTGTTGACTTCTGCCTCTGCTTTTGCCTTGCAGGTTCTGGCCGGTTTGGATTTGTTTTGAGAAATATTGGTATTTATAACGAGCTTTTTGAGCGATTTAGGAGCCATGATCTCGACAATCCTGTGAGCGCAAAGAAGGTTTTTGAGGAAAGGGAAAAGATGTTCGGAAAACAGCCTTTTGTGCAGAAACAAAGATTGACAACATAGACAAGGATATAAGCAAAGAATTTGTGTTCACCAAGATGAATAGAGAAAACAAACTTTTCATTGATTAAGTAAACTTTGACATTTACAAGTGATTGTTGGAGAAAGGAAAGAAAACTGGGGCGGATTTTGCCCTTACAAGATGACATAAAGACAAAAAATAGAAATCACTGGCATTGTCTTCATCACTGGGCTCCCTTGACGAAGATAGTGCACTTGCCGGATGACTGACCCGTGAAACCCAAGCCGGTACTGGTGACATGCTGAGTGGGGATGATTGGCTCCAGAACGCCGTCTTCATTTCTGCCCAAACCCCTGAAGGGCTGATAATCGTGCTTTATTAGAAGATCAAATCCTTTTTTCGTTTTTGAGAATTGAGGAAAAAGAGGATGATCTCGAAAGGAGGTGCAGTCGAGGCATCCACCTATCTTGAAGAAATGGGGTCCCTGCCACTGGGTTACTGCCGTTACGCTTTCTGTCGGTTGAACTTCCTTCAATTTCAGCATATCCAGGCTTTCACTCAGATTGATCTCGTCAACTTCCCTGATGCTCGGGATGTCGGCAGTGAAAGTAGGACGAGGGATCATGGGTTGTGGGAGTCGCTCTTCCGGGTCCTCTCCTAGGACCGTAGTGATCATGCCTCCCTTCGACCACTTGATGCATTGGTGCAAGGTTGATGGAACAACATTGGCATTGTGAATCCAAGTGCGTCCAAGCAACAGGTTGTATGTGGGCGGCAGATTGACCACGTGGAAGAGGACAGTATGCACTGAATAGTTGATGAAAATTTTGAGAAATATCTTCCCCTTGGCTGTCTGCCCATGGTTATCAAAACCGTAGATCGTGATCAGATCTGGGGTATATTCTTCTTCTTTTAGGCCCAATGCCTTGGCCGTCATTTCAGGACAGATATTGAGGTTGTTGCCTCCATCGATGAGCACTTGGGAGACTGTCATGCCCCTGGTTCGCAACACTATATAGAGAGTGTTATTGTGGAATGAATGAGGTTTTGACAGATCCTCATCCGAAAATGTGATTGGCGCATTCGTCATTGCTTGATTGACGATCTGAGCCATGTCCTGCGGCGTGGTGCTAGGCTTGACTTTGATCTTTCTGAGAAGATCTTCTAGCACTTGCTGGTGCTCAGGTGAAGCGTGGGTCAGGTCCAGGATGGAAATGTTGGATAAAGCAGTGATTGGCTTCTAAACTGACCATGAAGCTTCTTCTTTCTTTGAAGCTGCCTTGATGAAGCGCTTCAGGATTTTGGGGACTATCTTGGCAATTTCTGTCGTTGCCTTTGTTGTTTTGCTGGAAAATGCAGTGACATCCACCCTCTTGGCGGAAGACTGCGCTTGGCGAAGGACTAGGACCTGATGTCGATCCTGAATGTCCTGATTAGAACATGGCTGGATACTGCCCTGAAGAGAAAAAGTCTGCTCTGTGATGACCGAAACTGAATGCTTGGGAAATGGCTTGGACAAGATTTTCGGTTGTTCTTCTTCATCCTCAATCAATAGGTTTTTGTCAATGCAATCTTGGATGATATTTTTTAGGACAAAACAGTGCCTTGTGTCATGTCCAACAGTCCGGTGGAACTTGCAGAACTTGTCAGTCCACTTTCCCATAGTGACCGGAGGATCCGCCACTTTGGGGAGCTTGATCATTCCCTTAGACATTATATATTCCAGGATGTCTTCACGGGATTGTTCCAGGGCTGTGAATTCTCGGTCATAACTCCAACCCTCGTGTTTTGGCTTCTCTAGCTGCTTTGCTTCTGGCTGAGGTGCTGACTGAACAGGCTGTTGTTTGACAAATCTCCCTTTCTGGGCTGCAGAGTTTGTCCTTTCGACCTTGGAGTGTCCTGAGTTCTTATTACGATTTTTCTTGCTCTTCTTGCTGCCAGAACTGCTGCTGCCCTGATTTGACGATTCTGTGGCATATGCGACGTGCGCCTTTTTCTTTTGGTCAGGATTCCCTTTGACAAAAGGATATCCTTCATAAAGGCCATTGTCCAGACCAGTCTCGAGCCATTCAGCTCTCTCAATTAGCTTGATGAATGATTTGGCGGGCGAAGTAGAAATGAGGTTCCTTAGAGGCTGGGCAAAATTATTCAGAATAATCTGTAGGGCGTGCTCCTCTGGGATGGGAACCTTCATTCTGTTACAGGTGCTTCTCCACCTGTGGATAAATTTGCTGGCTTTCTCATTTTCCATTTGTTTTAAATTGTATAGATGATTGAGGGTTGGTGAGGCTTCAACATTGAACATGAAGCGCTCAATGAATAAATTCACGACTTTATCGAACTCTCGTAGTTTCATAGGATTAATGTGGTCTGCATACCACCTGACTGCTACCCCCTCTAGGCTGCGCGGAAAGCAAATGAACAACGCCCGATTGTCTTTCCTGAAACGGCTGCATTCAGCATAGAAAGTGGCCAAATGAGCCTTGGGGTTGCTTGTTCCGTCAAATTTAAGGAACTTGCAAGGGAGGTTTTCCAGATTGTCATCCCCGTCTAGGCCGTGGTAAAAATCTTCACCGGAGTAGGTCTGCTTGCCGTTGCTTTTGGCCTGGATATCCTTGATGGCCCGATTCATTTCTTTCATCTGCTCTTGCATCGGGTCATTAACCGGAATGGGCTTGTTTATGGATTCAGGCTCTGCAGCGGTCTTTACAAACTGCGGCGGAGGATTCTGATGATAAACAAATTGATCTTCTTCTTCTGATTAATCTTCTACAGACTTTGTTTCTTCAGAAGTGGTGTCGGGCTGTACTTTCTTTCTAACAATCCTGACTGGTTTCTTTACAACCTTCTTCTTGGGCTTGCTTTTCGGAGCAGCCTCCCTCTGACTGGCCTTCGCCTGTTCTGACATCATTCTGGTCATCATTCTTTTGAACAGGTTGTACATGGCGAAGTCTATATCATCGTCCTGATTCTGATTCTGCCCCCTGATTGACTTAGGAGAGCTGACGGCCTCAACTTCACTGTCGTTGTGCTGAGGAGCAGTCTCTTTTCCAGCTCTGGTTTGCACCATTTTTGACAATGCCAGGTGATTTCTGTAGAAGTAGAGGAATGGTTAGAGCCTGGAGGAACTTTTGAAAATGCGATTTTTGAGAAAAAGACATGAAGGAAGGAATTGATAGTCAATTTAAATAAGTTATCCCATCACCAGGGATTGGGTCATCACAGATTTTTGCAATGATTGTGTCACCCTTTTGTGGTAACAAAAATACGCCTTATGACCTAGGCGAGGTCGTCTATTATGATGAGAGATAATCAAAGAAAGAATATATAAAATGGGCCTCATCACTAGGGATGAATTCGTAACCATATGAAAAAAATAAGATTTGGCCATAAAAAGCCTTTTTATCAGAACAAAAAGTTTGCATTTTCATTAAAGACAAAATTTAAATACAAAGAGAAGGTGGGCAGAAAGTTTGCCACCATTCTCGATACTTTGATGATATATTAGGACCGGGAAATATAGACAAAGAAATAAAAGAGTCCCAAGTGTATTTGGCGACGTGGTATGCTCCAGACCACTGATCTGACCGTAGATCAAACTCTGGCATGCGACCCGTCGGGAAGCGGGTGTTGACACGCATCTGCCGCTGCGAGAACTGTCGGAGACACCTCTCTGGCTGATAGTCGACGTAGAAGAAAGGGCCGAGCAGTTTGTAGCGCTTGTCACGAGCATAAGTGTATCGAGGGACGGTCTCTCTTCTGTCGAAGAAATCCCAAACAATTTCCTCCGGATGTATTTTCTCGATCAAAGCTCGGCACTGAATGGCTGACTTTGGCTGCTTACCGCTGAATCTGAAAGAACTGGCTTTCGACGGCACATGTCGCAGGAACCACGACTGTAAGGCATATATGCATCCTTCCACCAAAATGGTTTCCCCAAGAGTAAACTGAGCCAAGCCTCTGTAGAGAAAGGCTAATGCGGCCATGGAGACTGAAAGCTGACGAGTCTGCTTACTTCCCCATCTTCGAAAGAGCTGGGCGACTCTAATATCTATGAAATTCTGACCATCCTGAAAGAATGCTAGTCCCACTGTGCATAGGATCATGGCATGCTAAATTCTTTCTTTTGCTGCCCGAGACAAGGTATCGACTTCTTCATAGGCTCCATACTTGTGATAGAGTTCGAACAAATCGATGAACTGACTTCCGTTGATCTCCGTGAGAGGCCAAGATCTGCTCCCTGTAGCTCTGGCCAATGCTTCTTGAACATCTATCCGTTTGACATTGATCAAGAACTGTTGTTCGACCGGGTTGTCTGGCTGACCAGCTGGCTCTGGTAATCCCATGATGTCACTGAACTCATCCATTAGTAAAGTCATCTCTCCCCAGGGAAACCAAAACGTGCAGATACGCGGATTCCATCGTTCTGCCATAGCTTGAATTAGACTGTCGTTGATGGTTCGCTTGCCAACTGCCGATGCCATCTCCAATCCACAGTCATCCAAGTGGTCTGGGAACATACGCGAGAAGGCGGTGAACCAAGAATAGTACCACCGAGGGAAGAAGGTACGAGATTGGATGACCCGAAGATCTGGGGTTCCATCCCTTATTTGATAGAAAACATGATCCCAGGGAAAGATAGCATCAGGAGATTCGGATGCCATCAGAATGATACTGAGGCAAGAGAAGAGAATTAGATAGAATGCAGGACTTACAGACAAACTTTGATGAAAGAAGAGGATAGACACAAATCCTAGAAATTTCTAAAAGAAAAAGGGACTTAGGAAAAAGACTTTCCATGGCTTTTTAAGAATTTTTTTGACACACAAAAGAGAAAAGAATGTAGGTAAAGGAAAAATATACACCTGGGGTTATTGAAAATAGAGGGAAATTTTGAATAGTACACCCAGGTTTTTGAAAAAAAAGGTTTGATGTATATTCGGGAAAATTACACAATCATAGCTGCACAAACAAGGATGCGCACACAACACTTCCTAAAGGCTGACTCTAAATGCAATATTTGAAATAGCTTGTAGGACCTTAATCCTAACTCTATGGTTCAGATCATCTGATTCCAATCAAGGTATGCCGATATACTCAAGCCGAAGCTCGAAGTACGTGGCATATAAGATATTTCTCTGGTTCTAAGGTAAGGGCTTCCCAACATCCTTGAGCACCTACCGATATACCTCGAACTATGGCCCTTAGGTACGTGGTAGGGGAGCACGAACCCAAATAAGTGGTCCAGTTGTGAGGCTCTCTCCCGAACTATGGTTAAGTGAGACAGCCCAGCAACGTGAAGACCGAGACAATATTAGGTAGGGATGTTTTCAAAATATGATCAACATGCAATAAAATCAGAAGGCTCTAATGCAAGTCCTAAAGAGATAGATTTAAATGAAAAGAAGCATACACTTGCATACATTGTTTGCATTCAATCTCTAAAATTGAGGAGAGTTGTATTTAAAACCTAGATCTAATGTGAACATGGATATAATCTCCTCAATGTGGTCCTACCAAACCATACTTAGATCCTATATACAGTGATGTCAGCTTTAGGACAGAGTCTAGGCTCCTAAGGTTTGCATGGAAATGTAGCTGACATATGTTAGAAAAAAGACTTAGATAATATTTAAGCAAAGCAAAGGCATAGATTCAACCGGACGAAGACGTGTCCCATCACGGTCGCCAAATCTGTGATCATCGCAAAAATTTTCCTCTCTTGTGTGGTTTCTCTCTATTCCTTCTCTTTTCCTTTTCTAACATTTATTTTCCTCCTTTTTGAAGGGAGTAAAATAAAAGAAAGAAAAGAAAGAGAGAAGAGAAAAGAAAGAAAGAGAGAGAGAAGATGAACTATTTTGTGTGGTCTCACTTGACCTTTATTTGAAAATATTTAGAAAATTACTCGCCTCCGTTTTGAAAATGTTGCGGGAAAATGGAGAGACGGGATTCGCTCATCGGTACGAGGTTCGACCGTTCCTGGCGCCTTTACTAGGGGTAATCGAACCATAGATCGAATCTATGCCTTTTGCTTTGCCTAAATATAATCTAAGAATTTATTCTTACTCTAAATGCACAAAGAGTCATGCTTGTGCTATGCAAAGATGTATGCTTCTTTTGAAAAAGATGTTTTGAAAATTTCCAAGTAGTCTGAGATGAATTTGATAAGGGAGTAAAGAAATGTCTGAATTTAACTTTAGAACTTGAGATAGATCAGAGAAGTTCCAAGTCTTTGAGGTAAATCAGAGTTGGGAAAATAAATCTTGAGTTTGAGAAAGAATGATTTGAAGTTTTGAAATGAAAGGAAATGAAGTTTCAAATTCGGAAATGGACCTTTGAATTTTGAACTTGAATTTAGGAAAAGAAATGAATACCTGAGATGGAATTGAATTTAGATTTTGAAGTTTGGAATGGATCAGAGAAATCCAAATGGTATAGAAATGAATTTAAGAAATCTAGACATGATTTGCAAAGGGATTTAGATTTGAAATCTGGAAATGAATTGGATTTGAAAGTTGGATTTGAGAATAAAATTTGATTTGAAATCTGGAATTCAAATCCGAAGTTTGGATCTTAAGATGGATTTAGATCTGAAGTCTGAGATGTAGAGTTGGATTCTGGATCCTAAGATGGATTTGGATCTGAAGTCTGAGATCCAATATAGAGTTGGACTCTGGATCCTAAGATGGATTTGGATCTGAAGTCTGAGATCCAACGTAGAGTTGGACTCTAGATCCTAAGATGGATTTGGATCTGAAGTCTGAGATCCAAATGTAGAATTGGGTTCTGGATCCTAAGATGGATTTGGATCTGCAGTCTAAGATCCAAAGGTGGAATTGGAGTTTGGATCCTAAAGAGGAATTGGATCTGAAGTCTGAGATCCAATATGAGTGTTGAATCCTGGATCCTAAAATGGATTTGGAGTTAAATTCAGAAGATGAATCAAGAATCTCAAAATTGAACTTTGTTTTTTTATTAGAGTTTTGATTATAAAATGAATTTGGAATTTCAAAGTCAATTTGAACTTTGAAATCTGATTTGAATTTGAATAAAAATGACTTTGAAATCTCAAAGTTAAATTGAACTTTGCAATTGAATTTGAAAATAAAAAGGATGAATTGGTTTTTCTAAGAATTGAAGATAGATTGAGGAAGATATTTTACAGCACTTGGAGTTTTTGAAAAGGGAATTTTGAAAATATGATGCAGTTCTATCCTAAATGATGAACGAATTTAAAGAATTTGAAATTAAATTTTGAAGAGTTATTCCATTCTTTAGATGAATTAAAATAAGATTGAAGATATAATACATCCATGACTATGGTCATTGAATGTATTATATAATAATCTATATTTAAATTCAGGTGAAGAATGAAACACAGTTGGTGCTTTTATAGAATTTAAAATGAAATTAACTCTCAATATACCCTGACTATGGCCATTGGTATATATTTCGAATTAATTTTAAGTTAAATTCTGATAAAAGAAGAAAATATTTAAGGAAAATATGATGAATTTTGAAAATGGATCCAGTGTTATTTCATAAAAGATAAAAATACTAAGTTTTGTCCACACCCTGACTATGGCCATTGATATGGATCATCAACTTAGGATTTATTTACCTCTTACGAAATGGTGCACGTGCCATTCGTGTTTCACCATTTGTGAAATATTGAAAAGTGAAAAGAATGATATGAAAACAAACAATATGTATATGCTCATATATTCTAATCTAGGACTGGAAAGGTAAAATTTTCATTGATATCTAGCCTATTACAAATTTGAGAATACAAAGAAATAATGAAATCCTAGATCTAAGGCAATTTTCAACAACTTCTGAATGTTTCCTGCAAGACACTTAGTTAGTATAAAGTGAGAGAAAATGGAAATGGCAAAATATTCATATTGAATCTAAGGATACCAATAATATTTGTATATGTGGGAAGTAATAGCATCTTCTGTATTTATGAGAGAACATGGATCTATACATGTACATATATATATGTATATATATATGTTTGTACATATATAGATGCATATACATATATCTAACACCGTTGGTAAATAAAAACCTATATGAGAGGGCACATGCGATGGATGAAAGCAAGGACCAGGATGGTTCTAGGTGAATCATCATGAAAATAGAATAATTCACAATGAAAGACCACCACGGTTCTTCATAAATTACTTTTGAAGGAGGACCACTACAATAATTCCTGATAGACTGCTATAGAAAGGACAGATCACAGTGGTTCATTGTGAACCACTGTAAAATAAAGGTAGCTATTGTAATCCTTGATGGATCACTATAGTAAAGGAAAACCATAGTGATTATTTGTGAATCACTATAAAAATAGCCACAGTGGTTCGATGTGAACCACTGCGAAAGACGCACCATCCTGTAGTGGAACTCGTGGTTTGTTGCAGGGGTAGGAAGCTGGACATACATAAGCGTTGTACATGATCATCCGTCCTATCACTATTTATTATAAGGAAACATATATGTGTAAACTAAGATTTATACAATATGCACACAGGTGTCCAACCCTCTCCAAATGGGACAGTCAGACTGAAGGAGGAATCACTGCAACTATGAGTATGCAGTCAGTGGCAAAACAGACTAAAAAAATGGAATGGCCGATCTGGGGATCTTATCCGCAGTTGCCACTTGAGGTACCAACACATGCCTCAAAAAGGGGGGGTGGGGTGATACTGATAAAATGGTGAAACCCTATGAAATGCTACAGGTAAATGCAATCTGAAGGTGAGGTATGACAGTGGGTCTCAAGTGTAATGGTATCTACAGCATGCTAAAAAAAAATGATGAATGAACCATAGCGAACTGATTCTCTCTATTCAATTAACTCCATCCACCGAACTCACAAAATGGTTTAGAATCCTAAGTAGACTTATTTCTGAATGATTGATGAAAACCCATTATATGAACAAAGGGAGGTTTTTAATTGAAATCACAGGGCACTGTAGGTCTATCCTGGAAATTTAGTGAACTCATCAGACATTCTCGATTAAGAATGGCCCAAGCAAATTTTATAGACGTCAACCTGATTTTATAGTAAGACCAAAATTTCCTAAGAGAGTTATGATAAATTGTACAGAGACAAAAATTCATATTGGATTAAACAATTGATAGCGAGAATGGATACAGAGAGGGGAGTATCATACCTGTGATGGTCTGATATGGCCTGTAGGTTAATAACCTGCAAGTGAATAGCCATTCGCTTAGTTAGAAATCAGTTTGAAGTAATGTCAGCAGGATGAGTTTATATGGTGGTGTAATGAAGATACGGAAGAGTGTTGTGGGTGTATTAAAATGCAACAGAAGACAACCCAAGTGATTCATAGTTTGGTGGAGTAAACTAAAGAAATGATTTACAGCAAACCAAGAAAACTATGTTTTTTTAACATGGTTTGAGAATGCTTAATGGAAATGCGCCTGTAAGAAAGAAACAAAATTCACAGCAGTGTATGACATTGCTGTAGATGCCGATGAGCTATAGTGAACTCCTCAGGAGGCAGTCTTCATTCCCTGTCTCCGCCTCTGTCAGCAGAGAGGCTGAATTTGCCTGGGCAGCTTTTAACGCCGAATTCTCTGTTTTGCTGCTGGATCTGATGCCTACCTGCTAACGGCAATAAATCGCAGTTGGCAGTGAGGGTATATAGTGGGATGGGTGATCAGCAATGTAATGGTAATATATAGGGAGTGAAACAGGGAAAATGGATGCCTTAAGAAAGTATGAGGAATAAATTTGCGTGTAAATGAATGATGATGAACTTAAGGAGGCTATCAATGAACCTCCTCATAGCGAACCTGGCCTTTTCGATAAATCAGATTTAATGTTACCACCCATCTCGAGCCCTGTCCATAATCAGCCTGAATACCTGGTACAGACTATACCAAACAGATGTCAATGAATAACCATAGGAACATTTATCTTTTTAATGAATGGCCGTTGGCAACCTCATTGCCCACACTGGCCAGCATGGGATTCCATTAGTCAGTGGATTGCCATCTGGTTTGTCTAATTTTAGGAACGACTACAGGGTAATCTGTGTTTAGACATAACTTTTGTAAAAAGAAAAGGTGATCCAATGACCCCAGTCAATAGGATATCCGATCTTCTCAAACCCTAGAGGTGTGCCATCCTCCATTTTCCTAGGAGAGGTCGCTGTGATCAGGAAAGCAAACATCTTCAACACTGAAAGTGCCTCAGTTTTTCTACACTTTCTCTCAAGACAACTGGAACTTATACAACAAATAAAAGCATACTGACTCTCTGAAATCAATCCCATGAATCAGGAAAATTCCACGCATGTTAATCAAGATATCAGTGCAAATAAAGTAGAAAATGAACGAGGGCTCTACCTTTATCATGGGTTCCAAATGCCACCTTACTTGTATATCTAGGCAAAATAAGATCATGAATCATAGCATATAAGATTTCCTTTGTATGCTGAGATGAACAATACAAGTGCTTGTTTGAGGAAGCGAGAGTGTGCAAAAATTTGCTGACTAAGTGATGTCGATCTTACAATAACATCTGGGACCTTTCAGTTGAAAACTTTGCTTTTAGCAGTGCAGGTAAAAAAAGAAGGGTGCAATACAGCAAACTACCGGATATCACTTGGCTGCTTTTGCAGCAAATTCCATCGCAGTGGGCGGGCCTCGGCTAACTGAATCCAGCGACCTATGCTTCCATAATATGAGCAAACAGGATTTAGTCATATCAGTGATGCCGACCAATTTTATTTCGAGTGCTCTGCTCTTGTCCAATGGAGCCTCTGATAACTATTCTTCAGCCTTTTCTAATCAAAACTCTTGTGCATCCGAGTTTCAACATCTTCCTCAGGTATAAGATTGTTTCTTTCAAAAATTTTGGGAGGACTTAGACGTAAAGGGGTGAACAGAAACTTAAACATCAAAATCTAAAAAAAAATGGATCGGACTATATAGAGAAGATTGATAATGTTGTAGCAAAGCTGAGCAAACAAGATAACAAATCATAATAAAGGATTTCGCTAAACTGTACAGGTAAACGGTAAAAGGGGAAGAAGGATGCACTCCCAGATCACGACACTCAAGAAGTGATCGAGAAGAAAGAGAAAAAAAAAATGTCGGAATGGAGATATTCCCGTTAATGTCGCACGTATATGGGCCGATCTTGCTATATGCAAGTCATCCCCACCTAAGTGCTTAAACGGAAGAGATCAGGAACAACAAAGGAAATGATAGAAGAGTAAGGGAGATTTACCGTGGCGGGATGAGGTCGACCTCCTTTGAAGCTCTGCGAGAATCCGGACAAGAGAAAGGCGATGCTCCTTCAGGGGAGCTGGAAGAGATCCTCTTGCTTACAAAGACCTTGAAGGAGAGAACCGAGGCAACGATGAGACATTGCTGGAGAATCAGAGAGCGCCAGTGGATGAATCAGATACAAAGAGGGATGGGGTCGAAAGTCGACGCGAGAATGATCCTCCTCTTTCCCTTTTTTTCCTCCCCTTTTCATCCCTTCTTGCGCTCTTTTTATAGAGAGGGGAGGAAGGGTCTGGAAACGGTTGGGGATCGACGGACGATTCCTGGAGGGTGGATGATCGGAGGGTCGAGCAAGTTTCTGTTGGTGATGGGCGGGAGATGGAGGCTGTGATGGAGGTCGCACATGGGGGGGTCGGCCATGGAGGAAGACTCTCCTCCCTCAGAGGCGCCGCCCTCTCCTCTCTTACGAAGGAAAACCCTAAGCCACCAATTTACGAAAAAGGGCTCTTTCAAAAAAAAAGATTTTCAAAAAGGTGTTTTTCTAAAATGAGTTTTTTAGTAAAAGATGATTTTAAAAGCTAAAACTCATTTGTTTTTCTCGTAAATTTTCCAATCTTTTTGGTTTTTAGTTTACTTTTTAATTTTTTTGTATTTTTCTGAGAAATATTTACAAAAGTGTTTTTCTGAGAATTTCAGGCCATTTTGGGGAAAATTCTTCAGAAGAATGGGTTTGGACCCAAGTTTTGTGAAAATGTTCGAGTTTTGAAACTCGAATCGAGAAATATAACGCAATGGATCCAAACGGATACCGAACGAACTGTTTGAGCTTTCCTAGAAGTTATTTTTGGAAATTTTGAGAATTTGATTTAAAATTGGATAATGAAGCTCAGATTTGATTTTGACAATGGATCTGGGTCCGAAATTGACTCGAATATATAAAATGAATTTAATTTCAGCAAAATTTGAGAAATAAAATGGAATTTAGATTTAAAACTGACTCAATTACCCAGAAAGTGGGGTCAGGGGCAAAAAGGGAAATATTTACAACATTTTGAAAAATTTGGGGTGTTCACAGAAGCTCTCTTTTCTCTTGCTCTCCCCTCTCACCTCTCTCTACACCCTTTCTCTCCACTGTGAGCACCTTTTTCCAGCTCCAGCCGTGGTACCTCTTCCTCCATTCCAAAGCCTCGAAGGTGAGACTTTCCATCTCTTCCAATGTGTGAAAAATTGTGAGCTCTCTCTTTCATATATCGTTGTTGTTTTCGAATGAACAAATCCACTTGTTATATTATAGATTTGTGGATTTTAACGAGTATGCATTCGTGCATCATGTGATAAGTTTCGATTGGGCAAACATTTATGCATTCTTGCATTTTCGTAAGTCTCCATTCACGCATACCTTGATGTGGGTAGTAGCTTAAGAGCATTTCCAGTTTTTCTTCACCTTTGTGGATTTTATTGAGCACACTCGCATGTGATGATGCATGAAATGCACATCATGTTAATAAGTTTTTCATGCATTTTGTAACAAGTCTAAAGTTTTAAACCCATGTTTAGATGTATTTTGATAGTAAGGGGTGATGGTTCGAATTTCAAAGAAATCGGAGTTAAAATGAGAGAGTTATGGCTATTTCAGTGTTTGGGCACGAATTTTGAGGTGGATCGGATCCATATCCGACCCAATTAGGTTATTTGGACTTTGGATCAACCCTTAGAAAGCCCAAAACCCAACCCACATGCCTATCCATATCCAATTCAAAAAGTTTTGCAGAAAACCCCCCAGAAAGTGGCGCCTAGCAAAATTTTATTTTTTAACCTTCTTTCTGAAAAATGTCAAAATTATAAATACAATTTTTAGAGAAGCCCTTGGCGTATTTGGCTTGGATTGACGCCCCCTGCAGTGCCTCTAGCTCCAGCACCTCCTTCCCCTCCATTATCCCACGTTTTGGCCATTATAAACCGGTTTATGCTTGGTTTCCAAGCATATTTCGATCTCCCTTGTGATTCCTTTGCATTTCTTTCTTTTTCCTTGCTGTGTTTTCACCATTTTTCTGTGTTTTTGCAGGTGTAGCAGAGGTGGAGACCATTAACCTTGTGTGGGAGTACGAAACACACCAACAAGGTGAGCCGGCCCTACCTCCATCCGGTTTTCTACACCCTCCAATCGAGAATCGGCGCATACTCCATCTTCGGTGGATCTCCAACGTGTAGCAGCTGCAAAAGTGCTGTTTTTTTGGTGAAGTACAGCATCCTCGAACCGTTTGGGACGTCAAGATCAAGCCACGGTCCGCTCTTCTTCATCCTCCCGGTCGTCGGATCTCCAAAGAGGTAGGTCTTCTTCTTCCTTCTCTTCTAGCTAAAACCGAATTGTGTGTTGATTTTTTTTCTTATTTTTCTGAGTGTTTCTTATTTTTCTTTTTGTTTTCAACCTTAGCATAGATCTCGTGCAGAGACCAGCACGTTAGATTAGGTTTGCTTGATTGGTTGATGTGTTTTCATCTCGGTTTGTTAGATTTTTCACTCAAATCGTTAAAATCGGCTAGATCTTCATCTAGCCGATTCTCCAAATCTATCATAGGCATGTTCTTGGTTCGGTGCTACTGAAAATCCAAAAAAAAATTCATTTTGATTCATTTTATTCGTTTGGTTGTGTGTTGTGGTTTTTATTTCAATTGAAAAGCAAAATACAAAAATCGGCTAGACTATTTCTAGCCGATTCTTGGTTTTTACAAAAATATTTTTGTTTTGTTTTTTTTTCTGTAGTGTTGCTGTGTGTTGTGTGTGAGTTTTGTTTATTTCAGTACTTATTATTTTTTGTTTTAGGGAAAATGGATTTCTTACGTGTTGCATGAGAGTTTTTTGCTAAAATCGTGAATGAAGGTTTGAAATCATGCAAGTGTAGGTGAGTCTCTCGTGTTAGTCGTGTGATTTTCTGTTTGTGTGTTAGTTAACAGTCTATTGGAGTTGGGTGAGTCAAATTCATTGTTTTAGAGTTGTTTTAATCCTTGTTTTCTTTGTGTTTTCAATTTTTAGGTAGTTTCCTTTGATTGAAAGAAAAAATTACAAAAATCGAGTTTTATTTTCTTTATGTTTTTAATGAATTCCAGCATAGTGTTGTTCATGTTTGCATTTGTGTCATTAGGAGTTTTTGATTATATTTTAATTTAGCTTTGTCAAAGTATTTGTTACTTAGTTTAACCGTTTTTTTTAGTTTGTATTTTTGTTTTTGTTGGTCTTCTTCTTCCCCAAGGTGGGGCGGAAGCCATTAGAGCTCCAATTGAGCTCTAAGCTATTTTTGGTAGGACTTAATTGCAATTAGGTAGAGTTATTAGGTTGTCTACATTCAATGTATTAGGTGTTTAATACCTTAGACGTTTTTAGGATTGCATTTAGGTAGGTTTTGAAGTAGGGTAGCATTTAATTCTAGAAAATCATGTTCTTCAATTAGGTCTTTTCATTACCCTAAGTAAGTTTAAATTCCTTAGCATAGAATAACTTCCCTTTAGTCTAGACGTTTTTTTTAAGAAGGGCCATTAATGACTTAAAGTTTGGAAACTTTTTCTTGGAAAGAATTGATTTTTCAAAAAATCGTGTGGAATAAAGAAAGAAAGCATTAAATTCCGATTATTTATTAGAAGGGAGTTACGAAGTGAACTTTGGAAAGTGATTTTGAAAATTTATTGAATTTCCAAAGTGAGAGGCTACGGTTTCAAGAAAGAAATAAGTGCTTTTAATTCTTGTTTGGAAAGCCAAATCCGTGGGGTTCTCTAGGTTGGACGTTTCCACTTCCCAAGTTGCATTTTAATGTCATTCCTAATGGGGTTGGACGGTTTTTGATATTCCAATTTTCTAAAAGTCATTAATGCACCTTTCCTTCCTTTTATTTAACCTTCCTTAGTGAATTGAATTAGATTAGGGCCTAATTAATTTAGTCATAGTGGCCTTAGTTTAGGTTTTGGAAAAATCGTGTAGTTAAGTTAGGTTAGTAATTTAGTCAATAATTAGGTAGGTATTCTTTATTAATTAATTACTTTTTAGTTAGATGTGTATTAGATTTAAATTAAATACCTTTATTGATTTTCGTTTTCTTTTCTTTATTAATTAGCATTGAGTCAGTTTAACCTAACCTAGTCAACTTAGTTGACCAAGTAGCTAAGTCAAAACCCAGCCTAGATCCAAGACCTAACCTAAGTCGAGATCTAGTCTAAACCTAGTGAGTCAACCGAGCCTACCTTACCCAACTCGAGCCTAGTCAAACCTAACCTAGGCTAAGTCAAACCTAGGTCGAGTCAAACTTAGTTGAGTCAACTCAACCCAACCTAACATAGTCCATTCCCTTGACTAAGCATAGGAGTCGAGTACCTAAACCAAACCGACCTTAGCCAAACCCAACCCGAACATAGTGAGTCAACCGAACCTAGTTGACTAAGTCAACCCTAAACCGAGTCCAACCTAGTCTTAGTTAAATCTAACTTATTCAAAACCTAACCCTAGTCGAGTCTTAGTCCAACCCAGGTTGAGTCAATCAAGCCTACCAAACCCAACTCGAGCCTAGTCAAGTCTAAACCGAGTCCAGCTAAGTCAACTAACCCTAGTCGAGTCGACCCTAATCATATTTCAAATCCGTACCTTATTGTTCCCGAGTAGTCTCGGTCTTTTTAGATTTAATCCATAGTGATTTTATAATAGTTAGTGTAGTTATTTATTTAATCGTTTTAGTTAAATTTTATATTTGTTGATTTGATGTGTGCTTGTTGGTTTGTTGTATGTTAATAATTTAGTTAGTATAGTGCATTTAGTTTATATTTGGTGCAGTACTTAGTCATATAGTTAAATGCATGATTTAGTGCCTTAGTTGTAATTGCATTATTATTTCATTTAGCTTATAGTCATAAAATGCATGTCATACTTCATTTAGATTTCATTTAGCTTCATCGTAGTTAATATCATCATATAATCAGTCATATAGGATCATTTATGTCTGCATTACATTTAGATTACATTCTTAGTGTGTAAAATAGATTCATAGAGTGAATAGTGCATTGAAAGAAAAGACTGATTTTTGCTGCATCGCACTGTCGTAATTTCATAGACAAAAATTCTGAGTTTTTAAAAAATTCTTTTTCTATTCACTTTATCAACGTGTTAGCTAACTGTAGACCAAATTTCAGCTCTTTCGAAGTTGATTTGGTCTGATTTTTAAGCGTTTTGCGAAAACCGCTTTTTTTGGTTTTTAAATTACAGGACTTTCGATATCCTGATTTTTCCCAGTTTTGAAACGCTTATATCTGGAGTTCCAGATATCGTTTTTTCATTCTGCAAAAACTGTCAGATTATTTAATCTGTTAGTTACAGAAAAGAAAAAGTTATGGGAAAATAGGACCTCGTTTTCCTTGTCAAACAGTGGTTTTTCGAGAACCTGTCAGAAATCTATTTTACACTAGTTAGGGGCATTTTTGTAATTTCCTTAGTTTTGACATTTTAGACCTGTTTTCAGTAATTTCTGCATTTTAGGAGATGCATAATCATCATACAACATTAGTAGAATTAATTTAGCTAATTTTAGAATTAGTTTAGTATTTTATTTAATTATTGTCTGATAATTAGCATTTGTTTTATTAATTTCGTAAAATTAGACTTGGTTTTATTTATCGTTTCAATTGTTAGAATAGAATACTAACTTTGTATTTTTCTTCATTTTAGGTTGAAAAGCATCTTCATTTTTTCCAGGATTCTTTGTTCAAGTGCAAATATCGTTTAAGTGGTGAAAAGACCAAAATACCCCCTGGCGTGCAACTGAAGACTGGAGTGCTATTTCAAGTTGTTTTTATTAGAATTTAATTAATTGTGTAATTGTATATTGATTTTTGGTAGTTAATAAATTAAATTTTAAGAAATACTCTGATTAACTCCCGTTCCCTGAGGATTCGACCCGTACTTACCACTTTGTGGAAAGTCGATTTTTATACTTTTGGTTGACGATTTTCCAAAGTTTTATTGAAAATAATTGTTTTAAAAAGATCATTTCAAAATATCAACCAGCATGCATTATAAGTTGGGTTTTGGTTGGGCATGTCTTCAAGCATTTGTTGTCCCCATTCCACCATTTAGTCATTGTTGGCTTGATATGGGGTTGAGTTTTATTTTTTTCTATTGTTGGATACATCGAGTATTTTAGCATGCATGGTGGATGTGTTTTAGGAGTGCACAATGGATGGAAGCCATATTGTGCTTTTCTCTTTTGTGGGTGTTGATGATGCATAAATATTATGTTTTATTAACATGTTTTCATTGCATAAATGCATCATCTATAGGTTAAGGGCATACACTTAGATGCATAATGATGTTATAGAGCTTTGGTTCGAATTTCATTGAAATCAGACTTAAAATGAAGGAATTATGGCATTTACAGTGTAGCGGGTCAAACCTCAGAGCAGATTTGAGAGATTTGGATCCAGACGCCCATTTGGATCTTGGATTTGGGTCAAATTACATAGATTCAACCCAGCTCCAGCCATTTCAGTTTTGTAAAAACATTTTCTAAAAACCCCCTATAGAAAGAGGTGCCCAAACATTATTTTATTTTTAAACCTTTTTTTGTAAAAACGCCCAAACTTGGCAAATTGTCAAAAGAGGAGAGAGACGTCCATGGCTGCTTGTCTTTGCTTTGGTTTTCATGCCCTAGGGGCACAAATTTTGGTCCAACCCCCTTCTCATCCTCCACCTCATTCCATCTCCATTGAAGACATGAAGAAAAGCTTGAGATCCAAGCTTTCGTTCTTGCCTCCCTTTCAAATCTCTCCATTTCTTAATCATCCATGTTGGCTAATCCCATGTTTGCTGTGTTTTGCAGGTGCAGCAGAGGTGGGAAACACTTTTCTTGCGTGGAAGTGCAAGACACTCCAACAAGAAGGGCCGGCTCTACCTCCATCTGGTCTTCTGCGCCCCCCGATCGAGAATCGGTTCATCCTTCATCTTTGGTGGATTTCCAACATGTTGCAGTTGTATGACATGGTTCCATGGTGTATTTCCAGCATCAACGAGGTCCCTTGTGGTGCAAAGCCAAGCAAAGTCCACTCTCTTCTTCCCCTCAATCGTCGGATCACCCTGGAGGTGGGTCTTCTCATCCCTTTCTTCTAGCTAAAATCTATCATGTGCGTGAGTTAGGTGTTAGGTATTTTCTGTTTTTCGTCCAGCTTTAGCATAGATATTGTTCGTGCATAGACCAGAACGTAGAGTGTTTAGGTGTTTGGGTTATTTAATTGTTTGATTTTCAATCCAACGTTGGAGGTTTTTGGTATCTTTTAGGGTGTAGGCGTGTGATCTAAAGTTCTGCTGTGTGTCTGCATGTTCTTCGTTTTTCCCAGCAGTAGTGAGGTGTTAAGATGTTTTATGAGTAGTATATTATGTAGATCTTATCATAGTTAATATCATTTTTAAGTTCTTGGTCGTTTGATTGAGTTTTATAAATAGCGAGTATGTAGTTTAGTTTAATCGTTGAATATTAAATTGCTGTAGCGTTTTTGTTAATTCAGTTTTATAAAATTAGTGTCATTTGTTCTATTGACTGTACAAAATCACTTAGTTTTCATAGGTAGAGTTATGTGTAATTTATGTTTGGCGTTTTGATCTTAGTCGCATGTAATGTAACTAGTTAGAGCATGTTTTCGGTTTTGGTTAAATTTCCAGCATGATTAGTCATTTCAGTTGTGTGCTTTTAGTTTAATTAGTTAGTAATAATCGTATGTTAATTTAGTTTAATTTAGCTTTATAATTATCATTGTGTTATTAGCTTAAAACTAGATATTTCATTTTTGCGTGTAAGTGTAGTCATCTTCTCCATATGTAGGGCGGCCATTAGAGGTCCAGCAAGGTAGTAGAGTCCATTTGGTAAGTTATTAAGTTTTAGGAAATTCTAATTAGTATTATGTCTAGGTTCATTGCATTAGTTGTAATTATTTTTTGGAATTAAATTATGATAGTCGATCTTAGTGTAGTGCTAATTTAGTCGATATTTCAATTTCATGTGTAGTTATTCTTTTATACCCCTTGTTTTGTTGGGCATAGGTTAATGTAGCTAGTTTAACTTTAGATTAGATTTATTAATTAGTTTAGGTAAGGGTATTTGAGTCTTTATGTTGAGAAGATGTTTTTGGTAGAAGACCAACTCTTCTAAATTCGTGAATTTCAATTTAGGAAAGTCCTAATAAATGAAATCCAGCCAAATTATCAAGGAGTTACTCTTTCAAAGGTGGATTGAATTTGAAAATAGTTTCTAAAATTTGTATACAGGATTTTGGCAAGAGTTGCCATGTTAAATTTTCTTTTCAAGACCAACCAAAATCATGTATGGTGTTTTGGGAAAGCTTTTCAAAAGGAATTTAGTGCTTTTAATGAAAGATGAAAAACGTATGGCTCAATTTAGCTGGACGGTTTTCTCTTTGTTAAACCTTTCCTAATAAGCTATTAATGTAAGAGTTGGCTCCTACCAATTTCGTTTTTTAGCTTTTATAAGCCCTAGTATGACTTGCTTAGTTGACTTAGCATTAATTAGGTATTAACTAATTTAGTAAGGTTAATATTAGATTAGAAAAATCGTGTATGCTACTTTAGTTAAGTGTATTAAGTTGACCTTAGTTAGAAACTAACCTAGTCGACTAACTATAGTTAACCCTAACCCATTCTAGCTAACTCCTAACCTTAGTTAGTTAGTTATTAAGCTAAGTTAGTTACTAACTTTAGTTAAAAACTAACCTTACTTAGCTAATCACCCTAGAATTCTAGTTGGATAGATACTTAGTTAACCCTATTCACTCTAGCTAAACCCTAGTCGACCCTAGTTAGTTAAAACCTTAGTTAACCCCCATCTAACACTAACCGTACCCTAGTCCTAGTTAGACTAACCTTAGATAGTTAATTAGAGTAGTTAGTGGTTAATCCTAGTTGTAGTATTAGGTTAATGTTGTTTTACTTAGGCTTTATAGTTGTTAGAACAAATAATTAATTAACTAGTTAGTTTAGGTTAGGTTAGAATTAGCTATGTGCTTAGATTAGAACTAACATTTGTTTGTTTAGTTTTTTTTTCTTAATTTTATAATTAGCTTAATTGTTGCTCTGTTTCGGTAGTTTAGCAGTAGATTAGGTTTAGTTAGGACTGTTTTGATATGTGTTTTACAGTGTTAATGTGAATAGTGGATTTAAATCAATGAATAGTGCACTGAAATTCCAAACTAATTTTTATCATGTCGGGCACTCGTCATTTTATGTGGATTTTTTGCGAGTTTTCTTTAAATTATTTTTCTGTTATTCACATCTGTGTGTTAAATGTCTGCATACCAAATTTCATCTCGATCCGAGTTGATTTGGTCAGGTTTTTAAGCATTTTATGAAAACAGCTTTTTCGGATTTTAAAATTTCGGCTCCTGCGATTTCCATGATTATCCTGATTTTGAAACACTTATATCTGGAGATCCATAGCATATTTTTTAAATCTGTAAAATGTGTCAGATTCTTGGATCTGTCATTTACAGAACAGAAGTGATTTTGGAAAAATTGGATTTTGTTTGACCCGTCAAATCTGTGTTTTGCGAAAAGCTGTCAGAGTCCACTTTTGCATTCTTTAGGGACAGAACAGTTATTTAACCATTTATCTGATTTAATGTAGTTTTCGTGTTTTCTAGTATTGTAGTTAGTTAATTAACAGTAGTTAGAGTAGTTAGCATGCATTCTCTTAGTTAGTTTAGTTAGAAGTGTTAATTCTAGTTTTCTTTAGTTATTTAACTGTAGTTTAATTTCAGAAATAGTTTAGAATTAGTTGTAGTTTGTAATTTAGATTTAAATATTATTTGTGTACTAACTTTGTGTTTTTATTGTGTAGGTTGATAAGTTAGAACAGGTTCACAGGTGTAATTCAATTATGACATGCAACTGCACTTATGGTGAAAAGACAATTTTGCCCCTGGAGATCTGCAGAAGACTTAGCCTCCTACTTTAGTTTATTTTCATAGTTTAGATTGTTATTTTATTTAAATTGTAATATTGACATAGATTGTAAACTTTGTTATATTAATAAAGTGTTATTTTAGAATTAATTCAGATTATATCCCGTTCCCTGTGGATTCGACCCGTACTCGCCACTTCTGTAGAAAGTCGGTTTTTATATCTTTGGTTGACGATTTTCCCAAGTATTTCATTGAAAATATTTTTTTAAAAATATGCAATCCAAAAAAAAACTCAACCAGGTGTCGCATCTTGATACTTCAATTTGTTTCATGTCCGCCAAGTCTCTCTTCCAAATAGCATTTTCAGTTGGCTGGGAAGCCCTTGACAGACCCTTTATCCATCAATCGTGCCGACCCTCTTGGGTTCGGGCAATGCTGGCCTGGGTTGGTTGGGCTGAGCCCCATTTCTTTTCTCCCACGCTTTATTTCTGTTTGGGTGTCAAGAAAATTCTGGACGCATCCTTGTCTTGGGGTGGCCTCAGGCTGACCACAAGCCTGGGCGCCCCTTTCTCTTCCAGAGTGACCTGGTGAAACCTTGAGCCGAGCCCAGTCGGTGGCTTTGGGGTTTCGGTCACCCTGTTCGGCCTGACATGGTCTGAACTGGGCGCGGTCCAGACCTGTCTTGGGCCCTGACCGAACCTAGTTTGAAGGGTGGAGTGTTAAGCTCTTTGGTTTTGGGGTTCGTTTTGAACCCTGCTGCAGCCCTGTTGTGTTTAGGCTACAACTGGGTGCAAGCAGCTGGGCCTGCACCCCATTCTTTTTGGTGCTGGCTGAGGCCAGCTGGGTCTGGACGCATGGTCCAGACCATGCTCAAGCTTGAGCACACCCCACCTTGGTCTGGACCTGTTGGTCCAGACCTGATCAGTTTTGGGTGGCTGTACCACACCCGGTCTGGACGCTCAGTCCAGACCTCCCAGCCGTGTGGGCTAGCTTAGTGTGGGTCTGGACTAAACAGTCCAGACCCAGGGCTGTTTTTTTCGTTGGCTGAGACCCTTGCCAGTGGTCTTCCTTGGACCGGACCCAATCGGTCCAGGGTATTCGGGCCTTGCAGAAATTGCATGCCAGCATGGCTGCTGTCTTCCTTTAGGGTTTGCAGTGCTGCCCAAACCGGGTTTGCTGCGTGTGCTTTTGCCCCATGGCTCTGTTTCGCTAGTGGTGGAGTGGGTCCGTTTTTGGCCACTTCGGACCAGCAAAATAGAAGTTCCTTCTTTTGCCACACTTTTAGTATCGTTAGCAGGCTCCCAAGCAGCAGCCTATGGGCTGCGAGCGTGCTTGACGCGGGATCCATTATCCCAAGGTTTTCACTACATGTTTTGTCTAGATATGAAGGGTACTTTGAGTATGCGTTGTCCAATGTTATTTGCGTAAAAATGTTTAATTATGCGCTCAAAAGAAATATGGTTTTCCATATTAAGGAGGCTTGTCAAGCTGATTATGGCACTTCACTTATCGTATCCGGCCACACACATTAACATGTAGCTACGGCACAATTTCATGTTTATTAAAGCAAATCACCATGAGCTATGTGTTGCAAGATTTTGGTAACAAAGCACGTAATAATAATAAGTTAAACCCATCAATACAGATAATGAATATGCTTATAATTATGCATGTGTACGCTCCTGCATAGTACGCAATATGATTATATTTGATCAAATGTCTTGTTTTATGCCTCTTTATAATGAGGTGTTTGCGGAATTGAGAATGTATAGCGCTTGTTGAACGAATTATTTTAAGGATGGCACCACTCTTGTCATATGTATTTGACACCTTGGCACTTCATAACTCAATGATTTAAATGTATCTTGATAATGTCACGTAACGTAGTTGTACACACTTGATCACATAAGTTTTTGCTCTAATGAATGCTATCGTATGTTGACCTTGGTGATATTCGAATGTACAATCACATTGGCACAATTACATGTATTTTTCCCTTAGTACGAGAGAGTTTGAGGCACCCTCATAGATATTGCAGTCTTGTGAGACTTATGCGACATTTACAACTCCTTGGTGAGTTGTTTGTGGGCGATGGACCCGCTTAGCGATATGAGCTCGCTTATGGTTGTAATACATGGCTTAAGAACCTTGACACAACTTGCGAGTCACGCTTTATCATGGCAAAATGCTTCTAACTGTCTCATAATAACATGCAATGTTTGTATTTTCACTTGACTAGTTCTCGCACTTATGACGTGATGCACATACATGTTCACTTGTATCTGTACACAGTTCACAATGTTACATCAATAATTTTATGTTCCGTGATGCATACCTCTTCTTGTTGTCGTGACCATCATTGGTGGTTTTTCCCTGGGCCAGACCCACTTAGTCCAGGAGATTCAGTCCCAGCAGTATGCGGGTTGCGAGACAGTACAGATGGTTGTCCATCTCCGTCTTTTTCTTCAGTTGGATCCTTATGGTTTGTTGTCACCTCATCGAGGGTGCTACTGCAGTTCGGCAGCACAGCCCAAACCAGGCTTGCTTGTGTGCACTTGGTGCCTTTTTCACCAATGTGGTTGGTAAGGTTGTCGGCCTTTTTGGGAACTGTTCCAACACAGCTGTTGGATTTTCCTCCCTTTCGTCTTGCTTTCCACTTCGATAGAGAGTTCTGGACTGCAGCCTATGGGACTGCATTAGTACCTACGACACAGGACCCAATGATCCGACTGCCTGGGTCTGTATCGTTGTCCAGACCAGCGGGCCTCGTGGACTCGCATGGCAGCAACACCTTTATGGTGTTTTGGAGGCTTTGTTCCCGAGTTGTGCAGCTGCAGCACTTTAGCTGCATTTTAGTTGGGTGGTGCTGCGGGTTTTGGGCCAAAGCTTGGCCTTAGTTGCAACCGGATTAGGTTGATGCTGCTGTGGTTTTGGGGCAGCAAGCGTTCAGGCCCCGCCCTTGTGGTTTCGTAGTCTTTTGCATGGGATAGCTAGATTGACTAGCCGCACTTCCCAATTGCACGACATAGTTGCCACTTTACCTTTTCGCAAACAACTGTCTTTGTCGCTGCCATGATAGCGAAAATAAATAGTTAAGTATGTATTTGTCACGCATGCAATGACATGCTAAGTGCATTGGAGTTAGCACTCACCGCTATGTGTGGTTTGCAATTGTAGAGCATATTAACGCTAGTGTGTAATGCGATTCAATGTAAACCAAGGAAAAACCATGTGCTTATTGACTTGCACGAGATTAAATTACCCGAATGCATTGGTTCGATGATTCGAACACTTTGTCTCCACCTAAGTGTTCATGACACTTGGCATTTGCACACTTTTCGATGTACATGTCCCCCGTTGTATAGTTATGGGATTCATGAAATTTAAGTATATGTACGACAATACCTTGTGTATCCATGTTGTAGAACTCCTTGGCGAGTTTTCAGGTTGTAGACCCATCTTGCGAGACGAGCTCGCTTATGTTAAAAAATACATGTTTTGTATGCTTGTGCACGCCACTTGATTTGTTCGAGAGCTACCTTACCGTGGCAAAATGTTTCTAACTGTCTCATTGTGAGGCACATTGCTCTGCAATGTTAAATTAGCTTGTTCGTGTACTTGTCGTATACTGCACATGCATGACTACTCGTACTTGTGATTTACTCGCTTAGTTCATACTATTGCATTGAATTATGATGCATGCTCACACTTGACTATTCAGTACGCACTCGATACTGTTTCACCTTGTTTGTGAATATGCAAAGTGCCATTGTTAATGTTTTAGAGACAATGCTTTATATAATAAAATTCTGATGAAATATCATATGCATGTGAATGTGCATTTGCTTGTACACTTAATTGTCTCTCAGAAATAATATATACAATGCCTCTGTTGTTTATACTTGTGCAAAAGATAGAAACATGTGATACTCTTACACTTTGCACTTGGCACATCCTGACACGGTTATTGAGTAGTGCGTACCCTGAGGAGGTACATTGCTTGAGGCATTGGTAAGCGCACCATGTGCACTTACTTCATGAAATGAAAAGACTGAAAATATAACACCATAGGGTATGAATGTAAATGACTTGTTGTGGGCTCAGTTGGAGTCCTCGGGCAGTGGCCCTTGTGTTGTGAATGGACTCTTGTGTGATATACCCTGAATCAGAAATAAATAATATGGTGTTATGACTACTTTCATGAGTAGTGTGCTCTGTTGGCCGCGTGAGGCTGAGCACGCGAATGGGAAGGCCAAGTCTTCGTTTTGCATACCCCATGGGGACCACGAGGCAAATTCCTCGTTGTGAGGTATGACTGAATATGAGCCTAAGAAAGATAAACCTGCTTTGCCCTATTCACAAAACAGTTCACCTTGGGAGAGGGTGGATGGTACAACTCTGAGTGACTTGTCGTTACTAGGACATGTGTTTTGACAGGAGTTGTAGCGTCCTTTGGCCTCTAGTCACTCAGAGTCAGGGAGGTCGAGGTTACCTTTTTAGGACCTCACTACTACAGTAGTATGGATTGCAATCCTTGTCGATGCGAGTATTTTCTCCCAACTGTGTGTTGTTCGCATGAGGTTGACTCGGTCTGTAGCTTCCCCGATTACCACACTAGAACTTGAATAACAGACGCCGGGTGCATGTCTCACAGAATGCGAGGTTCCTTCGCGTACCCGAAGGAGTAATCAGAAGAACTTAAAGACTAACCAATCAGCTGACTTACTGTAGTTGCTACTTTACTTGTTCTGTAGTCTGTGCTTCAGTTACTACACTTGTTCAACTGTTACCTCAGTAGCCTTTCTTGTGCAGTTGTTACTTTGGTTACTGTGTTGTTCAGTACTTGATATAGTCTGTTACTGCTTTGAGTGCCTGCTTTACAGTTACTTCAGTGTTACTATAGTTGCTTGCTGCTTAGTACTCGTTACAGTTCAGTTTATTGTTTTAGTTACTTGTTGTACGGTTACCTTAGTTACTTGCTCGTTTCCAGCACTTGTTACAATTACTACAGCTTGTTACCTTTTAGTTGACTTGTACTTGTCCCTTTTGCACTTACCTGACACAGTTCACAACACTTTGTTATTATGTTCCTTGATGCATACTTTACTAATTGATATGGATTGTGAAATGAATTAGCATAGTTATTGCTGATAAATTCATGCTAGTTATTCCTACTTATTGCTCCATGAGTAGTTTTGTACTCTTGCTCATGTTGTAACTGCTTAACTATTGTAAATGTGCATGTTATGTATGTCATGTATAGCTCTGCTTCAATTTCCACACATGGTATATTGTGTTTGGTTTGTCTCACCTGCTCGAAAGAGTACTGACCCCGTTTTATGGGGATACAGGTGTTTGCGTAAGCATGCGATAGAGCTCGATGTGCTGCAGCAGACTCTGAACCCACACTTCTGATACTTGTTGGATCTTGGCAGTTGTTGGTTTCGCTTTAAGGGAAATGAATTGTACATCTTGCAAAAATGTATTTAATAAAAGATGTTTCCTTACTGTTGTTTCTTGTTGCACTCACCTATGGTGGCCGCCCAGACTTGCGGCTTTGTGGTTTTACGTACGTTGTGTTTTTCGCTGTTCTCTGGTTAAACCTTTTCAAATAAAAAAATTTCACAGAAAATTCTAAGTTTTTCCAAAGTCGGGGTTTGGGGCGCCACAATTATGGTATCAGAGCAGTGTTTTAAAAAGAGATACAGAAGTGTGGTTCAAGTCTCTGCACGCATCGGCCATCGCACTGTAAGTATTTCTAATTCAGTTCTGTTGTTTGATGACTTGTTCTGCTTGATTAGATGATCTTGTGTGCTTTTCGGGTGTCTTCCGTTGCGAGACATAGTTTCGTGTTTAAGCCTCGTATAATGGGCTTAGGACATCAATTATCGGAACCTAAGGGTTTGTTCGCGCTTGTGGATCTAGTTTCCCAAGCTGACCCGAGTCGACTCTTGTGAGAATTGGAGATTTTTGACTGAGACCTAGGGGACTACTGACGTAGTCCGCCCTTCTCGTTCCACATTGTGTGGTGGAGACGATTGATATAACATAGCGACTATCAAGCTTTTAGCCATATCGTGTTGAGGATAAGATGGCTGTGATTACGCATGCTTTGAGGTCTTATTTTGAGGACGTATGTCTCTAGTGGTAACGATGATTTGCGTAGTGTGAATTTTCTATATGATGTGATTGTTTTGCCCCCTGAATCGAATTATCTATAACATGCAATGGATGATTAGATGTGATACGTGATTGTGGTTCACGGAACCTTGTTGAAAGAATGTGTGATTCTGTGCTTTGTTTGCCATGTGAAGTGATATGATGCGTACTGTTAGCATATGTGTTTGTGTCCTTATTGGTGGCTTCTGACCCTGAGTGCGGTCAATTATTTTGATTAGTCGATTGTTTTGATGCCTTGGTTGAAGATTTGATCTCCAATGGAGTATCCACGAGGAAAGACTGACCAAGACTAGGTAATCCGGCTAGAGTGGTAGAATCTCTGTGAGGATACACTGTCCAAGACTGGGTAGCCGCGGAGCCAGTGAACTGTGAGGAAGTGTATTGTCCAAGACCAAGTAAACCATCTAGGGCGGTAAATCCTTGTGAGGTTATACGTTTCCCAGATCAGGCGATCCGATGGGTAACTTGTGTGATTTGATTTCCATGAAAAATTTATGATGAATAACGTTGATATTCTGATATTGATGGATATGGCCAGTTATGAGTCTATAGGTTTGACTTTCTAGCAATAGCGGCCTGATATGGTGTCGCTTGAGATTGTTCGTAAAACATGTTTCTATGTCGTGTTGTTGCACGATTGTGTTGCAATGTGACTTTTGTTTGAATTATGATGAATGTTGCCTGATTATGTGTGTGTGTGTGCTCATGATTTTTGTATGATGGTGGCGATTATCGCTTAGCGAGCATAGTTGTCAGACCTATCGATTGATTTGTTGTGTCTTTTTGTCATGATAAATGACTCAGAAGACTAGATGCGATGATATTTTGGGTGTTGTGAACAATCTTACACAGGTTGTGCAACAACAAATGGTTGCGATTCAATAGTAGGATACGAATCTTCAGCTCGTAGCCCAAGGTGGGCAGAATAATGGTACGGATACCTATAAGCTATCCATAGATTTGAATCTTCCTTTTTTTGAGGATAAAGCAGACCCTGAGACTGCCGAATCATTGATACGTGAGAGAGAGCGGAAGCGTCCAAAAGTATCTCAGAACCGCCAGCGAAAGCGATCCCAACGATCGAATGCCCAACGAAAGTGTCGACGATGTGAAGAAGATCATGCTTCTGGAGCTTGTCCTCTCTTCGATGACAAGTGTTTCAAGTGTGGACAACCTGAGCATATTGCCAAGTTCTGTCCTAAGAAGTCTACGGGAGACTTAGTTGTGGCCGATTAGGCGCTGTCAGACGAGATATGACCATTTTGTTGTTGTTAGATGTTTTGTGATTTTGCGGACGAAATCCTTTTTAAGAAGGGTAGGATGTAAGACCCGCGAAAATTTCTGTGGAATTTATTTCTTACTTAGTGTTGAAATATATGTTTTTGTGTGATTACAAGATTATATCGTGTAATTGACTATGATTGATGATGCCTTGTGTTTTGGCTTTGTACGCGCGACCTGAAAATCGCGTAAATACACTGTGTAAGTAAGAAGTGCCTAATTCTGGACGAATTAACTTCTAAAATTTTAAGGGTTAATTGATAATGTACTTTTATAGCTTGTCCCCGAATTTGAGAATTATACGACGTAAAAACCTCGTCAGTGCATGTGAATTACGAATTTTGCTTCACGATTAGACCCGAATCATAATACGCTTAATTCTTGCAAACGAAAGGCAATTTTCTTGAAAGGCATTGAGCATTCCATGTTAATTGAGGTTTTAAAGAGAACAAAATGATTTTTTTGAAATTAATTTAATATTTTAATGCATTATTTAAGCATTATTTTGAAACATAATGCATGGCGATTTTTGGATTTGGATCAGATCAACTAGAAGAGGACCCAAATCCATTGGGCGTCCTCTCTAGAGGACATTTTTATCCATGGTTGACCATCTGGTCAAGGTTTGACCAGCTGGGTGGCGATTTTCTAAAGTTTTGCATGGCTTTTGAAAAGGAGGCCACTATTGGCCATAGATCTTTTCAAAGACTCATGATGAAGCATCATGAGGGGCGCACCTTTCAAAGAGAGGCATGGGGCTGGCGCCACATGGAATTTTTGCAAAAAAATTGAAAGAATTCAAAAGGCTAAAAATGGTTGGGCATAGGGGGCGGCACCTTAGGGCACCTCTATATAAATTTTGAAAACTTCAAAGGCACTTTTCAATGGCGTTTTTGAAAGATTTCTGAAAATTTTCAAATGCATGACATGCATTGGGCGTGGACTTCTAGGAGGGGGCGTGGAGCACCCCAGCCATCCATCCTAGCTAGGATAATCCCAGCCATCCACTACATTAAACCCAAACTACTTAAGGGATTAAGAGAGAGAAAGGAGGGCACTTCTCTCTTGGACGATTTTTCTAGGAAGCTCTCTTCTCTCTTGCTCTCCCCTCTCACCTCTCTCTACACCCTTTCTCTCCACCGTGAGCACCTTGTTCCAGCTCCAGCCATGGTACCTCTTCCTCCATTCCAAAGCCTCGAAGGTGAGACTTTCCATCTCTTCCAATGTGTGAAAAATTGTGAGCTCTCTCTTTCATATATCCTTGTTGGTTTCGAATGAACAAATCCACTTGTTGTATTATAGATTTGTGGATTTTAACGAGTATGCATTCGTGCATCATGTGGTAAGTTTCGATTGAGCAAACATTTATGCATTCTTGCATTTTCGTAAGTCTCCATTCTCGCATACCTTGATGTGGGTTGTAGCTTAAGAGCATTTCCAGTTTTTCTTCACATTTGTGGATTTTATTGAGCACACTCGCATGCATTATAAGTTGGGTTTCGGTTGGGCATGTCTTCAAGCATTTGCTTTCCCCATTCCGCCATTTAGTCATTGTTGGCTTGATATGGTGTTGAGTTTTATTTTTTTCTATTGTAGGATACATCGAGTATTCTAGCATGCATGGTGGATGTGTTTTAGGAGTGCACAATGGCTGGAAGCCATATTGTGAGTTTCTCTTTTGTGGGTGTCACATCTTCATACTTCGGTTTGTTTTGTGTCCGCCAAGTCTCTCTTCCAAACAACATTTTCGGTTGGCTGGGAAGCCCTTGACAGACCCTTTATCCAGCAGCCATGCCAACCCTCTTGGGTTCGGGCAATGCTGGTATGGGTTGGTCGGGCTAAGCCCCATTCCTTTTCTCCCACGCTTTATTTCTGTTTGGGCGTCCAGAAAATTCTCGATGCATTCTTGTCTTGGGGTGGCCTCAGGCCGACCACAAGCGGGTCAGCCTGGGCGCCCCTTTCTCTTCCCGGGTGACCTGGTAAAACCTTGAGCCGAGCCCAGTCAGTGGCTGTGATCATCGCAAAATTTTTCCTCTCGTAATATTCTCTCTCTTCCTTCTCTTTTCCTTTCTAACCTTTATTTCCTCCTTTTTGAAGGGAGAAAATAAAAATGCAGAAAAGAAGAGAGAAGAGAAAAGAAAGAAGAGAAAGGAAAGAGGAATTTTTTTGCGGGGTCTCACTTGACCTGAATTTGAAAATATTTGAGAAAATAACTCACCTCCGTTTTTGAAATATTTGCGGGAAAATTGGAAGACGAGATCCGCTCGTCGGTACGAGGTTTAACCGTTCCTGGTAACTTTACCAGGGGTAATCGAACCAAGGGTCGAATTCATGCATTTTGCTTTGCTAAAAGATTATCTATGAATTTGTTCTAAATCTAAATGCACAAAGAATCATGCATGTGTGAATGCAAAGATGTATGCTCTTTTTGAAAATGATTTAAAAATTTTCAAGTGTTTCTGAGATGAATCTGATGATAGATTGAAGAAATGGTTTCTAACTTTAGAACTTAAGATTTAAAGTTCTAAGTTTTTGGAATAATCACAGTTTTAGAGAATAAATCTTGACTTTGAAAGGAATGATTCTGAAGTTGAGATAAAAGGAGAAGAAAGGAAATTTCAAAGCCATAAATGGACTTTGAATCAGAATAAAGATGAAATGGAATTAAATTCTAAGGAATTTGGATCTGAAGTCTAAGATCTAAAATTTGGGATGGAACTTGGATCTGAGATCCAAAAAAGGGAATTGGATTCTGGATCCTAGAATGGATTTTGGATCTGAAGTCTGAGATCCAAGGTGAAATTGGATTCTGGATCCTAAGATGTTTTTTTGGATCTGAGATCTGAGATACAAAAAGTGGAGATTTGTACTTGAAAATCTGGATCCAAGTTGGGATTAGGATCTAACTTTGGATTTGGATTCTGAAGATCCAAATGGGACTACTTGTGATCATCGCAAAAATTTTCCTCTTATAATATTCTCTCTCTTCCTTCTCTTTTCCTTTCCAACCTCTTATTTCCCTCCTTTTTGAAGGGAGAAAGATAAAAGATGGAAAGAAAGAGAGAAGAGAAAAGAGGAGAAGAGAAGAGGAATTCTTTTACGGGTCTCACTTGACCTTAATTTTTGAAAAATATTTGAAATAACTCGCCTTCATTTTTGAAATATTTGCGGGAAAAACTGGGAGACGGGATCCACTCGTCGGTACGAGGTTCGACCGTTCCTGGCGCCTTTACCAGGAGTAATCGAACCAAGGGTCGAATTGTATGCCTTTTGCTTTGCAAAGAATTTATCTAAGTATTTATCCTAAGTCTAAATACACAATGAATCATGCTTGTGCAAATGCAAAAGATGTATGCTCTTTTGAAAGTGTTTTTGAAGGATTCCCAAGTGTTTCTGAGATGAATCTGATAAAGTGAAGAAATGATTTCCAACTTAGAACTTAAGATTGAAGTTCTAAGTTTTTTAGAATAATCAAGAGCTTGGGAATATGAATCTGGATTTTGGAAAATGATCTTGAAACTGCGAGAAAAGAGAAGAAAGGAAATTTTAAAGTCATAAATGGACTTTGAATTAGAAATTTGAACTTGGATGAATATTTGGAATGGATCTGAGAAAATCAAATGGTATTTAAGAATAGAAAAGGATTTAAGAGATTCAGATGAGATTTGAAAATGGAATTGAATTTGAAATCTAAAATTGGGAATGGGGTTGGATCTAAAGATGGATTTAAGATCTGAGATCTGAGATCCGAGAAAAAATTGGGTTCTGGATCCTAAGATGGATTTGGATCAGAAGTCTAAGATCCAACATGTGATTGAATTCTGGATCCTATAAGGAAATTGGATCTAAAGTCTGAGATCCAAAAGTGGAATTGGAGTTTGGATCCTATAAGGAAATTGGATCTGAAGTCTGAGATCCGAAAGTGGAATTGAAGTTTGGATCCTATAAGGAAATTGGATCTGAAGTCTGAGATCCGAAAGTGGAATTGGAGTTTGGTTCCTAAGATGGAATTGGATCTGAATTTTGAGATTCAAAGTAGAATGGGGTTTTGGCTCCTAAAATAGAATTTGGATCTGTAATCTGAAATCCAAAGTGGAATGAGGATCTGGATCCTAAATGGAACTTGGATCTATAATTGGAGATCCAAAGTGGAATGGGGACCTGGATATGTAATCCTAGATCCTAAAAAGGGGAATTGAGTTGATACTTGGAAATCTGGATCCTAGAATAGATTTAGATCTGAAGTCTGAGATCTAATGTAGAATTGGGTTCTGGATCCTAAGAATTGGAATTTGGATCTGAATCTGAGATCCAATGGTAGAATGAGGATCTGGACCCTAAATGAAATTTTGGATCTGTGATTGGAGATCCAAAAGTGAATAAGGATTTGGATCCTAAATGGAATTTGGATCTGTGATGGGAGATCCAAAGTGAAATGGAGTTTATACTTGGAAATCAAGATCCAAGTTGAGGCTAGAATTTGTTTTTGGATTTGGGTTTTTGAGAAGTCCAAATAGGACATTCAAAATGGGATCTGGGTTTTAGAAACCCAAATTTAAAGCTTGAGATTCAAGTCTAAACCTTGATTGAAGATAAGGGGATGAATTTGATTTTGAAATCAAAAGATAACTTCAAAGTTAAATTGAACTTTGAATTTGATTGAAGTTTGAATATCAAATGATTTTGGAATTTCAAAGCAATATTGGACTTTGAAATTGAATTTTTGAATATTGAAATGAGATAGAATTGAATTTGGATAAGATTTGATTTAAGAAAAAGAATAACTTGGGTTTTTGAAAGAGAATTTTGAAAATATGATGCAATTCTTCCCTAAATGATGAATGAATTTAAAGAGTTTTGAAATTGAATTTTTGAAAAGCTATTCCATTCTTTTAAATGAATTAAAACAAGATTGAAAATTTAATACATCCTTGACTATGGTCATTGAATGTATTATATAATAATCTATATTTAAATTCAAGAGAAGAATGAAACACATTTGGTGCTTTTATAGAATTTAAAATAAAATTAACTCTCAATATACCCTGACTATGGCCATTGGTATATATTTTGAGTTAATTTTAAGTTAAATTCTGATAAAAGAAGAAAATATTTTAGGAAAATATGATGAATTTTGAAAACGGATCCAGTGTGGATCCAGTGTTATTTTGTAAAAGATAAAAATTCTAAGTTTTGTTTACATCCCGACTATGGCCGTTGATGTAAATCGTCAACTTAGAATTAACTTACCTCTTACGAAATGGTGTACGTGCCATTCGTGTTTTTGTCATTGTGAGAATTTTTTGAGAAATAAAAAAAATGCATGGAAACAAACAATTCATGATATTCTACAATGCTCATTCATTTTACCTAAAGCAGGAAATATAAATTTTCATTAAAGTCTAGCTATTACAACAGGTAGAATCAAATTTACAACCCCAAATAATGATATCTTCCATATTTCCTGCAAAACAATTGGGTTAGTATGAGAAAAGAAGGAAAATTTACACATATCATGTGGATATCTACAAAATGCTTCATATGAATAATGACAAGACAGAGAGAATGATACATATACCCATACATCTATATATATATATATACACATATATGTTATATACATAGGTATACATATGTATCTATATATATGGATACCTATGGCTTGGAAAAAAAATGAGATGGGTTAATGGTTTGCAAATGGTAGAGCTGGATAATAGGATGACACAAAGAGTGATGAAAACATATGCCTATAGTGCTACAGCAATGCTAGGCATTGCTGTAATTTGAGGCAATGATGCTGCAGTGTGTAGTTATGCGGAAGTATAATGGAGCCTACAACAATTGTAAAATGTAGATGGATGCATACTTGTGATCATCGCAAAATTTTTCCTCGCTTTATGGTTTCTCTCTCTTCCTTCTCTTTTCCTTTTCCAACCTCTATTCTTCTCCTTTTTGAAGGGAGAAAAATAAAAGAAAGAAAAGAGAGAGAGAAGAGAAAAGAAAGAAAGAGAGAGAAGAGGAGGAACTCTTTTGCGGGTTTTCACTTGACCTTGATTTGAAAAGAATTTAGAAATTTAACTCGCCTTCGTTTTTTAAAATATTGCGGGAAAATGGAGAGACGGGATTCGCTCGTCGGTACGAGGTTCGACCGTTCCTGGCGCCTTCGAATCTATGCCTTTTGCTTTGCCTAAATATAATCTAAGAATTTATCCTAAAGATCTAAATGCACAGAGAGTCATGCGTGTGCAATGCAAGGATGTATGCTCTTTAGAAAAATTGATTTAGAAATTTCCAAGTATTCTGAGATGAATTTAGTAAGGGAGTGAAGAAATGTTTAAATCTCACTTAGAACTTGAGATAGATCAGAGAAGTTCTAAGTCTTTGAAGTAAATCAGAGTTTTGGAAGAATAAATGAAGAGGAATGACTTGGAGCTTTGAAATGAAAGGAAATGAAGTTTCAAAGTCAAAATCGACTTTAAATTTGAATTTGAATTTAGGAAAAGAAATGAATACTTGAGATGGATTTGAATTTGGATTTTTGAAGTTTGAAATTGGAATGGACTGGGAAAATCAAATGGCATTTAAGAATAGAAGATGGATTTAGGGAGTTCAGATGAGATCCGGAAATTGACTTGGATTTGAAATCTAGATTTTGAAATTGAATTGGATCTCAAAATGGACTTAAGATCCGGGATCTGAGATCCGATGTAAAATTGGGTTCTGGATTCTAAGATGGATTTGGATCTGAAGTCTGAGATCCAAATGTAGAATTGGGTTCTTGATCCTAAGATGGGTGTTGAATCTGAAGTCTAAGATCCAATGTAGACTTGGATTCTGAATCCTAAGATGGATTTGGATCAGAAGAATAAGATCCAACATGTGAAATTGGATTCTGGATCCTAAAGAGGAATTGGATCTGAAGTCTAAGATCCAAAGTGAAATTGGAGTCTGGATCCTAAAGAGGAATTGGATCTGAAGTCTAAGATCCAAAGTGAAAGTTGTATTCTGGATCCTAAAATGGATTTGGGATCGTTGAATTAAGAACTTCCAAGTTTTGAATCAAACTTGAAATTTGAAATTTAAAATTTGAATCTTGAATATACAAATGAATTTCAAAGTCAAATTAGACCTTGAATTTTTTAAGTTTGAATTTGAAATTTATAAGATGAAGGGAATCTCAAAGTTAAATTGAACTTTGGATTTGATTGGGAGTATTTGAATATAAATAAATTTGGAATTTCAAAGTCAAATTGAACTTTGAAATCCGATTTGAAATTTGAATATAAAATGAATTTGAAATCTCAAAGTTAGATTGAACTTTGAGATTTTAAAAATGAAATAAAATTTTGAAAATTGAAAGAATGAATTGGATTTGATAAGGATTGAAGATAGATTTGAAGAAAGTATTTACATTACTTGGAGTTTTTGAAGAGGAAATTTCGAAAATATGATACAATTCTATCCTAAATGATGAATGAATTTAAATTTTTGAAATTGGATTTTGAAAAGCTATTTCATTCTTTAAATGAATTTAAAATAAGATTGAAGATATAATACATCCTTGACTATGGTCTTTGAATGTATTATATAATAATCTATATTTAAATTCAAGAGAAGAATGAAACACATTTGGTGCTTTTATAGAATTTAAAATGAAATTAACTCTCAATATACCCTGACTATGGCCATTGGTATATATTTTGAATTAATTTTAAGTTAAATTCTGATAAAAGAAGAAAATATTTAAGGAAAATATGATGGATTTTGAAAACGGATCCAGTGTTATTTCGTAAAAGATAAAAATCCTAAGTTTTGTCCACACCCTGACTATGGCCATTGATGTGGATCATCGACTTAGGATCCATTACCTCTTACGAAATGGTGTATGTGCCATTCGTGTTTCACCATTGTGAGATTTTGAGAAATAATGGTAAGAGCATGATAACAAGCAATTTATGACATTTATAATGTTCATTCATTCTATCTAATACAGGAAAATGTAAATTCTCATTAAGATCTACATATTATAACCCATAAAATTTGAATTTACAATTCCACATAGTGATATTCTCTACATATTCCCTGCAAAAATACTTGGTTAGTATGAAGAATAGAGGAAAAACTGCACATGTCATATAGAGGTCAATGGAAAAATGCCAAGATATACATGGTGAAAAAGATGGGAAATGATATATATATACTTATATATTCATGCATATATATATATATATATGTATATCCATATAGATAGGTATGTATATAGATATATATATATATAGGGCATATACTATGGCTTATGAAATATAAGATGTGGTAAAGAGGCTTAGTCTGCATAGTAAAGAGATGTGCTGAATGCAAAACAGAGAATAAAGAGCAGGAAGTATGAATGCAAGACAGGAAAATATGAATGTAGAACAAAGGAGACAATAGTTAGAATTCTTAATTGGATCTGAATCACTTACGTGATAGGCATTGACAAGTGCTAAAAAAAATGAAGCGATGGTGATAAACATGCTGGAGAACAACATTATTTTACAGAAAAAAAATGTGAGTCCCTACGGAGCTGGGGGATGATGTGTCGAAGTGATGCATACTTCTAAGAATAAATTCATAATGACATACAGGTATTAGATGCAGGAATAGGAATGTACAAATGCAAGGAGTTCAACCTTCTGTGCATGAGAATCAACATTTCTATCATTTTAACACAAAGCAATACCCAGGAAACATGAAGTATCCAATATGTTCACATTGACAACTTGGCAGTTGCAATTTGTCATTGCTGTAACAGGGGTGTCAATCGCTGCATCCATCTCCCTAATTCTTGGATCAGCACTTAACTTGGCTGCTGTAGGTAAATGCAGGGAGTGAGTGGAGATGTGCACAGTGCATATAGCTTATAATTGATGTAAAATACAAATGATATGAGGTCTGCTACTAAAAAGAAACAGAAGTTGTCTATGCTAAAATTGGATTTGCAAAGGATATGATGATGACATATGTAAGTGTAACTATGTTTTAATTCCTAATGGCCATGATATATAAAATAACCAATGCAACAGAAACAAACATCAAATTTGGCAATTTTGAGTTACATACCTGTTAATTGAAAAACTCGAAACCTATAGATCTTACAAGACCCTCTTGCAAACATACCAGCAGCTTGATTTTCGCGATTTTGCCTAGGATATTGTAGAAACAAAATCAGCAGTTTGAGCGATTTACTGCAAAGGCATATGTTCCCCACTTTGCAACGAAGTTAGCAGTGCCTTCTCCTCAAACAGGCAAAATGATCTAATTTTTGGAGTCTGTTACATGTGCCAAATATTATTCCAATCGGGATTGAAGCATCAATATTTCAAGGGCCATCAAGATGATCAGTTGCCACCACATAAGGGCCATCACTAGTTTAAATGGGGAACATCATATTTCTCGGATGTCATGATCGCAACTTTACCAGAGCTCCGGAGAAAAGACAAGATTATATCATTCTATTATGAATCAAACACAGAAAATATCGATATAAATCCCGATTCACATAGCAAACACAAAATGTTCTGTAATGAAGGGTTGCCAAAGACATTTGCTGCAGAAAGAGACGCTATTTCCATTTGGCATTAAGATGATCAACCTTGCTGCTTTGCGGGCCTTACTGCTCTCGACCAAGTATATGAAACTATCAAAGTAAGCTGCATTTTGATTAGAAAAATATTATGATGTACATAAGTCGCTGGCCAATACAAGATCATTTTAAAACACCTATCACTGCATCTTGCTGAAACAAACCAAACCTGAGGATTCTTCGTAACTCCAGAGCAATTGTCCCAGGGTTAAAATGATTCAAATAGCGGGCCTGCAAGCTTTTTACATGTTTTCGATGAATAGGAGAGAATTCCATCATTTAAAGTCTTCTTTAATGAATTTCTCTCGTTTTATAATTCCAGCTCATACCCAATATAGATCCACATCACTTACAATGTATTCAACTGGAAATATCCTTAAATCCTATTCAATACCATGAGTTGTTAAGTCAGGCAATGCTAATTCAGAGTATGGATCCTGGAGAGAGATTGCTCCCCTGCTTTCTATCTGAGTGATGTACACTTGTAGAGTATGCTTCTGATCCCCAAAGGGGGAATCGATAAATCATGCAAATGATTTGAATACAGATGTATGATGATATATTCTAAGGTAAATGAAAACACAGTGGGGGTCTGGAACACCAATATGAGCTAACACAAGGGATGAGACATAAATGATGAGAGATGTGATGCCGAATCTGGGCACATGAGATGAACAAAACATAATTGAGAAATCAATCAAACCTAATTTAAGGTAGAAAATTATGATATGAACAAGGAACCATAATGCAATGAACAATCCACACATCAAAAGCAGACATACCGGATGGGGGTGATGCTGCTGTGCTAAAATTGAGAAAATTTAAAATGGATGGGTTGTATTTATTATTATTATTATTATTATTATTATTATTTTTACCATCATGGGCAGAAGATGGTATGATCTATGAGGATAAAGAGGTAACCCAAGAAAACAAAGTAAACTAGAATGTAAACGATATAACATACAGTATGAAACAAAAGATCAAGCATCATGGAATCAAAAGGGGAATCATGTCGAATGCCATGAGCAATTTACGCTCCGTGAAGCGAAAACATAATCCAGACAAATGAAATTCGGGAATGGAACTACTAATTGCTATTAAAATTAGAAATCAAATGCAACAGAGGATTAGATATAGAAACTAAAATCAGAGCAGAGAAAGGGCTATAAGTACGAGGAATCTGTAAAGCAAAATGTAACAACTCATGCCTTCATAAGAAAAATAGGTTGAAAATGTCAAAGGAAAGGGGGGGTTTAGCAAAGCCTCTGGATCATTGTTGGACATCATACGACTCATCGGTAAAATGGTAATCAATACCCGATTATACCTTGTCTGAATGTCAACAACAAATCACTACCAGAAGGTCTTATAGAAAATCAGCTAAAAGAGAGATTGAAATTCAGGTAAATTGCAGGGAAACGTTGAACCCAATAAAAGCCATCTACAGAGTAAACAGAGGAATGAAGGCGATAAGATGAAAGAAGTGTCGGAATCAAGAAATTCCGTTTAGTATTGCACGGGGGGAGGAGTCGATGATGCTAACAGCAACCCGACTTCCCCAAAGGTGCATTAATGGAGTTTTTTTTTTATACAAAAAAAAAATGGAAAGAAAAAAAAAAAAAAAACTTCAGAGATGGAAGAATGCTCACTGAAATGCTGCAGAGATTCTGGATGGATTGAGTCCTTTCTTTTAGCGGAAGTCGTCTGCTACTGATGAGGCAGAGAAGCTTGCTTGCAAAGATCTTGGAAGAGGGGTTTACCGAAGCATTGCAGGGATGATCGGGCTTTCTGTTGATTAGTGGATATTGGAAGGAGAGGGGAAAAAGGAGAAAGGGAAAAGAGGAGCGATGTAGGGAGTAGAATACGGATGGAGAGGGGGTGGGAAGCGATCGAGAGTGAAGAAACAATGGAGAGGTGAAGAAGCGGTCCTTTTAGGGTTTTCTGCGTGGTTCCTTTATAGGGGAGAAGGAGGTTCGCGAAGGAGAAAAACGGTTGAAGATGAAGGGCTTAGGGAGAACCAGCCGATCAGAAGGCTGATGGAGCGCTGATGGATGAGAATGGAGGGGAAAGGCGCCATGGATCACCTGCGATAAGGAGAAGGTCTTCCCATTCGACCCCTTGCGAAGGGTTTTTATAGAAACCCTAAAAAAAAAACGAGTTCAAAAGGGGGCCCCTTTATTTTTAAGTTTTTGCAAAGAGGGGCTCCCTAACAAAACTTTTTTGCAAAAGAAGTTTTTCTCAAAACCCGATTTTTCAAAAGAGTGTTTTTTTCAAAAGGTTTTTGCAAAAGAATTTTTTTTTTTTTGTTGTTCTTTTCTGAGTATTTTGATTTTTTTGTATTTTTGGAATAAAAACCTGAGAAAATAAAGACTAAATCCTAATTTTTTTGTATTTTTCTAAAAAGTCAATTTACAAAAGTATCTTCTTGAGAATTTTAGATCATTTCGGGAAAATTTCTTCTGAAAAAGGGGTTTGGACCCCGGTTTTGAGAAAATATTCAAGTTTTGACACTCGAATCGAGAAATATGATTTGATGGATCCAAACAGATGTCGGAAGGACTGTCCGAGCTATTTAAGAATTATTTTTGGTATTTTCTATAATTTTAAATTAAAATTTGGACAATGTGACTCAGATTTGGATCTGGACAACATATCCAGGTCCGAAATCAATTTAAACATATACAATGAATTTAATTTCAGTAAAACTTGAGAAATGAACTGGAATTTAGAAAAAAAATGGATTTAGAAAGTCGAGCTTAGTGGCAAAGAAAACACTCCAAATTTTGAAAAATGCCCCACTTAGCCGGCCTAAACTGGGTGTGGAAGAATTATGGCTTTTCAGGCTTAAAGCCTTGTCCTGAATGGCTTGGGAGGACAAAATCCTCGACAATGATATGACTGAGTGATAGAGATGAGGAAATCGTGATGGAACTTTGGGCGAAGATCCCGAAATGGTGAAAGAAAAAAATTTGATCAAGTTTCATGGGTGAGACAAGATCTACCTCTGGAATGACTCAGGTTTAGCCCTTAACCTAGATGGGACGAAGATATATCAAGGTGAATTAAATGGGGAAAGGAATATATGATGACCTTGATGGGACATTTTTGAAAAAAACGCCTCATGAGATGAAACTCAAGTAGGATTTTATCTAGGATGGATATACAAATCATGGATCCCTCGATGGGAAGAACCATGATGGGACTTAGAAGGAAACACCTTGTCGAATTAACCAAAACCTGAAAAAGGAAAATACCTCGAGGCACGAGGTTCAGGCTTAACCCTTAACCTGAAAGGGACGACCATACGGAATCCTCGAGTGAGGAGACCATGATGGGACCTTTGGAGTTTGGACGAACAAATCCGAAAGGGGTTTGCGAAAGGAGAAAGGAAATGGGGTTCCCTAAAGCTCGAAAAAGGGATGAACTTGGGCGTCTCATTGCTGAGACTAAATCTGCTTTTGAATTTAATGACCTCGCGCAGGGAGTACAGGTTTTGACCCTTAACCTGAGTGGGAACAACCATACGGATTTCTCGAAACCGTGATGGGACAGGAGAGATACTTCAACTGAATGGGGTAACTCTTCTGGAAAACAATGTTAGGTTGCACCAAAATGGATATTGAATATTTATTTTTTTTTCAGAATATCTAGAAAATTTTGCCAATAAGATAAATTTATAGTTGACTTCAATGCTTGAAAATGTGTACATGTGTGCAAAAGATATTCCCTCTTTTACCTAGAGTATTTCCTCCAACGAGGTTAACTTCTTGGTTTTAAGAGTCAAATTCAAAGTTTTTAGCGCTGATGATTTTCTTTAAGGAAGTTATCCATTCCTCTGATATGAGAAGAGAAGAAATGTTCTCAATTTCATAAAAGCAAGTAGTGAAAAGATATTGATAAAAGAATTTTGCATAAGAAAAGATGACTTCTGGCAATTTAGGCAGTTTGATATCTGGGTATTTTTCCCATGATGATCTTTTCGCACTCTTTTTGAGTTTTTGAACTTTTTCGGGTTTTTTTACATCATCCTTCATTTGGATGTGTCCTGACTTTTTTCTCTTTCTCAGGGAAGGGTACGTCACAAACTCCTTCATCTTAGAGATGCTTCGATCCTTCTTTTATCTCAGGGATTATATATGATGGTATTGGCTCAAAGGTCTTTAGATGATAGCTGAAATCAAATATCATTTAGGGTTTGTCGGTAGGTCCATCACACTCGCCTTCATCTCGACGGTGATCTGAACTTTCCCTGGAAGGATCCTTCACAAACTCCTTCATCTCGGAGATGGTCCAAATCTTCTTTGGCCCCGGGGGTCTAGCTCGCATAATTCATCTTCATCTTGACGACAATTGAGAGATCCCTTTTGCAGATATTTGATTGTAGCTTTAAAAATGAGAGGATATGGATTAAGGGGATTCTTTTATGGCTCAGGATATTTCCACTGCCTAATTGCTAGAAAAATCGTCTTTAAAACATGCGCCATAACTATGATCAATATCAATTCGCTTCTGGCTTTTCAATGTCATCGAATATTTCTTTTGCTAATCATACCGAGGATATTTCTCTCATCCTTTTGGTTGATCAACAGGGAAAGGATTTGAATTTTACCTCTTTTTCGCAAAAAGTTTCACCCTTTTGGAAAGAAATACTAGAGGTAAACAGAAGTGATCCTTTTGTGCAATAAAAATATTGGAATCAACAAATATTTTTAGCAAATTGACAAAGTTTTCATGATTTCTATGTGAAATATTTACTCAATATAGATTTTGATGCGACCTTAAGTTGAAACTTGGGGAAGGAATATTTAGGTTTTTGTTTTGACCGACCAGCTCGAAAGCAGGATTTTGATTGACCGACCAGCTCGAAAGCAGGATTTTGGAAGTACCAGCTCGAAAGCAGGATTTTGTTGCCCGACCAGCTCGAAAGCAGGATTTTGATTGACCGACCAGCTCGAAAGCAGGATTTTGATTGACTGACCAGCTCGAAAGCAGGATTTTGGTTGACCGACCAGCTCGAAAGCAGGATTTGTTGGAAGTACCAGCTCGAAAGCAGGATTTTATTGCCCGACCAGCTCGAAAGCAGGATTTGTTTGCCCGACCAGCTCGAAAGCAGGATTTTGATTGACCGACCAGCTCGAAAGCAGGATTTTGGTTGACCGACCAGCTCGAAAGCAGGATTTTTTATATGGTAAGAATGATTTGATATTGATGGGGTTGTGACCCGAAGGCTTGGAAATGATATACTTTGATGAAATTGTGACCCGAAGGCTTGAAGATGATATATTTTGATGAAATTGTGACCCAAAGGCTTGATAATAAAAGACATTTGATGAGATTGGTAAACATTTAATGAGGTTGATAGACATGAGGATTTAGGATATAATAGACAATGATTCAGGTTCATCCCTTAACCTGAAAGGGAAAGAGATTTTTGGAGGATATACTTGAGACTTGAATTTAAAAGAGATATGATAAGATTTATGATTTAGGATTTAGGATTTAGATGGACCAGCACATTTGGCTGTATGCGGTCCAATTTTTAGGATTAACCCCTTGTCCTGAATGGGGATAAGAATAAAATTTAAACAGATAGAAGGGAAATAAAATTTTGATGAAATATTGATAAACAATGGAGAAAATTTTGAAGGAATTTATTTACTTTGTAAAAGAATTCTCACAAGTAGCATTTGTTGCTCCTATGAGCGATCTCAGGATCATCCCTTATCCTGAGAAAGAATACCTCGAATGTTGAGGTTCAGGTTTATCCCTTAACCTGAAAGGGGAAAGAATGGAATTTAAGAAAATTAATATAAATTTAGAAAATCAATTTGATGAAACTTTGTATTTGCAAAAAGAATTCTCATAGGTAACATTATTGCCCCCACGAGAGGTCTCAGGATCATCCCTTATCCTGAATGGGAACAAGAATAGAATTTAAAAAGACTTAATGAAGGGAAATTGATATAAATCTAGAAAATCAACAAAGATTAACAAAACTTGTATTTACAAAAGAATCCTCATAGGTAGCGTTATGGCGCCTACAAGGGGTCTCAGGATTTTCCCTTATCCTGAATGGGAGCACCTCGAACAACGAGGGTCAGGTTTATCCCTTAACCTGAGCGGGAAAAGAATAAAAGAATACCTCATGGGAAAGAGGCATCAGGTTTATCCCTTAACCTGAAAGGGTAGAGATTTGATAAAATTTTAATGGAATTGAGGAAATATCGATAAACTTGATAAAAACTTGATAAAATTGATATAAACTTGATAAAAATACGAATAAAATGAATGAAACTGGAGAAAATATCAAATTTAACTGAAAATTTATAAGATTTGAGAGAAAAAAAAAGAATTTTTCTGATCCTGCCTGCATATGGGATCTGAAAAAAATGTTTATTTAAAAGATAGGTGAAAAATCATTTTTGAGAAGAAGGTTCACTATAAGGAGAATGATCAGTGTGAGATCTGATCCTTTTAAAAAGAATCATCATGAGAGATCATCATGAGGGTTAATTTTGAAGATAATGGTATAAAAACCCATTTTAAGAAAAATTAATGTGATAGTTTATTTTGAACAAGACTAGATCAAAATATTGAATTTTTGATGAACATGACAAAGATTTTACAGAAATTCTCACGATTTTTATGATTTTGAAAATCCCTCATAGGTAATATCATTTCTCTCATGATGATGTTTTTGGATTGTCCCTTAATTTTAAAAAGAAATAGGAGAAATACAATTTTTTCCAAAATAAATGCCCCATGGTGGCGAAGGATAGAGGTATGTGATATCAACAGTTATGGAAAAAAAATTTGACATTTTTTATTGATAGGAAAATATTGATAACAACGACTTGAAATATTTACAAGCTTGTTTGACCAAAGGTCACAAAAGACTGGGACCGAGTTGTCCCTATTAGGTGACTGAAAAGAGAGAAAGCAGAAAAATATTGACATGGTTCGGGAAGCTAAGCCAGGATGGGTAGCTACTCTTCTACCAGCAGCTTTTTGTCAATGCAGTCTTGAACGATGTTTTTGAAAACAAAGCAGTGCTCGATGTCGTGCCCCATCGCCCGATGGAATTTGCAGAACTGGTCTTTGAATCTTCCCATAGTCACAGGTGGATCTGCTACCTTGGGAAGTTTAACCATCTCTTTTGTTGTCATATACTCAAGAACTTCCTCAAGTGTTTGCTCTAAGGGTGTAAACTCACGGTCATATCCCCAACCGTCATGCTTCGGCTTCCCTTGGGGCTTAGACTCTAACTGGATGCTCGAGGGAGAGCTGCCATTCTGCCTGCTGATCTCACTCTTTTGACTGAAACAATCATCTCTGCCTGACCTGCCAGTGTGGTTCTTTCTGCCACCTCTTTTGTTTTTGCCATTGTTGTTGGAGGAACTGGTAGAAAAGGTAAAGTTGGTTTTCTTTTTCACATCCCGACCGCCTCCTGCCAAGGTGATGCCATGATAGGTTCCATTTTCTAATCCCATTTCGAGCCATTCGACTCGCTCTATTAACTTGATGAAAGATTTAGACGGAGAAGTAGAGATCAGACCCTTCAGAGGTTGAGAGAAATTGTTCAAGATTATTGAGAGTGCATGTCCCTCTGATATCGGATCCTTCATCCGGTTGCAGGTGGATCTCCATCTATGAATGAAATCTTTTGCCCTCTCATTGTCATTTTGCTTTAGGTTGAAAAGATGGTTGAGGGTAGGCGGAGCCTCAGTATTGAAGAGAAACCTTTCAATGAACAAGTTGATGACTTTGTCAAATTCTCGCAGTTCAATCGGGTTGATGTGGTCGGCATACCATCTTGCTGCAACTCCCTCCAGACTGCGTGGAAAGCATAGGAATAAAGCCCTATTGTTCTTCTTGAATCGGTTGCACTCGGCGAAAAACGTAGCCAGATGAGCCTTGGGGTTGCCGGTCCCATCAAATTTTATGAATTTATGAGGAAGATCTTCCCAGTTGTCATCTCCTTCTAGGCCGTCATAAAAATCTGCACCGGTATAGACCTTTTTACCCTTGTCCTGGGTTTGTAAGTCTTTGATTGCACGAGTCATTTCCCTCATTTGCTCTTGCATTGGATTTTCTGCTGGTTGCTGGCCTTTGGCTTTGCTTGCTGACTCGTGCCCCTCATTGACTTTCTTGGGTCGATACAAGGGATTGTGAAAATATGTCGGCTGCTCTTCCTCTGAGTCCTCCCTTGCCGACTCTGAAGTGCTGTCATACTGAACTTGCTTCTTGCTGACTTTTCCCTTGGTTTTGCTTTTAGAAGATATCTTCTCAGGGTTTTCCTCAGCCTGTTCAGACATCATTTTGGCCATCACTTTCTGAAATAACTTGTATGTAGCTGTATCGATATTGCTTTCTGCTTCTTGGCCCTGCTGTTTGGATGACCTGATGGAGTTCATTTCCTCTCCTTCACTGTCGCTTTGCTGGGGCACTGTTTCCTTTCCAGTCCTTGCCCGAACCATGATAAAATGCTAATGTCCTCTCTGAAGGTAAGAATGGGATATTTAGAAAATTTCTGGAGAAAAAATTATGATAAAGGAAGAAATTAAAGTTTGATGATAAAAATATCCCATTACGAGGGATTGGGTTGTCACCCAAATGTTTGTGACAACCACATTATTTTTCTAAAAAAGGATAAACAAATATTTAATTTTGAAAGGGACATATCCTGAAAAAATTTATTTTATCACAAAAAAGAATTTAAAAGAGGAAAAAGAAAATTTTTAAAAATTGCAGGCAGGATCAAAGAATTTGAAGAAATCAGAAGAATAAAGGAAAAGTACACCTGGGTTTAAAAAGAGAAAATTTTGAATAATATATACCCAGGGTTTTGAAGAATATAGGGAAGATATAAAATATCATACAATCACAGATATACAAACAAGGATGTACAAACAACACTCCCTAAAGCTGACTCTATATGCAATATTTGAAATGGCAAATAGGATCTTAATCCTAACTCTAAGATTTATATCATCTGATTCCAATCAAGGTATGCCGATATACTCAAGCCGAAGCTCGAAGTACGTGGCATATAAGATATCTCTTTGGTTCTAAGGTAATGGCTTCCCAACATCCTTGAGCACCTACCGATATACCTCGGACTATGGCCCTTAGGTACGTGGTAGGGGGCGCGAACCCAAATAAGTGGTCCAGTTGTGAGGCTCTCTCCCGAACTATGGTTCAGTGAGACAGCCCAGCAACGTGAAGACCGGGACAATATAGGTAGGGATGTTTTCAAAATATGATCAATATGCAATAAAATCAGAAGGCTCTAATGCAAGTCCTAAAGAAATAGATTTTAATGAAAAGAAGCATACACTTGCATACATTGTTTACATTCAATCCCTAAAATTGAGGAGAGTTGTATTTAAGGCCTAAGTCTAATGTGAACATGGATAATCTCCTCAATATGGTCCTACCAAACCATACTTAGATCCTATATGCAACGATGTCAGCTTTAGGACAGAGTCTAGGCTCCTAAGGTTTGCATGGAAATGAAGCTGACATATGAAGAATAAAGACTTAGATTATATAAAAGCAAAGCAAAGGCATAGATTCAACCGGACGAAGACCCGTCCCATCTCGGTCGCCAAAACTGTGATCATCGCAAAATTTTTCCTCTCTTTATGGTTTCTCTCTCTTCCTTCTCTTTTCCTTTTCCAACCTCTATTCTTCTCCTTTTTGAAGGGAGAAAAATAAAAGAAAGAAAAGAGAGAGAGAAGAGAAAAGAAAGAAAGAGAAAGAAGAGGAGGAACACTTTTGCGGGTTTTCACTTGACCTTGATTTGAAAAGAATTTAAAAATTTAACTCGCCTCCGTTTTTGAAAATATTGCGGGAAAATGGAGAGACGGGATTCGCTCGTCGGTACGAGGTTCGACCGTTCCTGGCGCCTTTACCAGGGGTAATCGAACCAAGGATCGAATCTATGCCTTTTGCTTTACCTAAATATAATCTAAGAATTTATCCTAAAGATCTAAATGCACAGAGAGTCATGCGTGTGCAATGCAAGGATGTATGCTCTTTAGAAAAATTGATTTAGAAATTTCCAAGTATTCTGAGATGAACTTAGTAAGGGAGTGAAGAAATGTTTGAATCTCATTTAGAACTTGAGATAGATCAGAGAAGTTCTAAGTCTTTGAAGTAAATCAGAGTTTTGGAAGAATAAGTGAAGAGGAATGACTTGGAGCTTTGAAATGAAAGGAAATGAAGTTTCAAAGTCAAAATCGACTTTAAATTTGAATTTGAATTTAGGAAAAGAAATGAATACTTGAGATGGATTTGAATTTGGATTTTTGAAGTTTGAAATTGGAATGGACTGAGAAAATCAAATGGCATTTAAGAATAGAAGATGGATTTAGGGAGTTCAGATGAGATCCGGAAATTGACTTGGATTTGAAATCTAGATTTTGAAATTGAATTGGATCTCAAAATGGACTTAAGATCCGGGATCTGAGATCCGATGTAAAATTGGGTTCTGGATTCTAAGATGGATTTGGATCTGAAGTCTGAGATCCAAATGTAGAATTGGGTTCTTGATCCTAAGATGGGTGTTGGATCTGAAGTCTAAGATCCAATGTAGAGTTGGATTCTGAATCCTAAGATGGATTTGGATCAGAAGAATAAGATCCAACATGTGAAATTGGATTCTGGATCCTAAAGAGGAATTGGATTTGAAGTCTAAGATCCAAAGTGAAATTGGAGTCTGGATCCTAAAGAGGAATTGGATCTGAAGTCTAAGATCCAAAGTGAAAGTTGTATTCTGGATCCTAAAATGGATTTGGGATCGTTGAATTAAGAACTTCCAAGTTTTGAATCAAACTTGAAATTTGAAATTTAAAATTTGAATCTTGAATATACAAATGAATTTCAAAGTCAAATTAGACCTTGAATTTTTGAAGTTTGAATTTGAAATTTATAAGATGAAGGGAATCTCAAAGTTAAATTGAACTTTGGATTTGATTGGGAGTATTTGAATATAAATAAATTTGGAATTTCAAAGTCAAATTGAACTTTGAAATCCGATTTGAAATTTGAATATAAAATGAATTTGAAATCTCAAAGTTAGATTGAACTTTGAGATTTTAAAAATGAAATAAAATTTTGAAAATTGAAAGAATGAATTGGATTTGATAAGGATTGAAGATAGATTTGAAGAAAGTATTTACATTACTTGGAGTTTTTGAAGAGGAAATTTCGAAAATATGATGCAATTCTATCCTAAATGATGAATGAATTTAAATTTTTGAAATTGGATTTTGAAAAGCTATTTCATTCTTTAAATGAATTTAAAATAAGATTGAAGATATAATACATCCTTGACTATGGTCATTGAATGTATTATATAATAATCTATATTTAAATTCAAGAGAAGAATGAAACACATTTGGTGCTTTTATAGAATTTAAAATGAAATTAACTCTCAATATACCCTGACTATGGCCATTGGTATATATTTTGAATTAATTTTAAGTTAAATTCTGATAAAAGAAGAAAATATTTTAGGAAAATATGATGGATTTTGAAAACGGATCCAGTGTTATTTCGTAAAAGATAAAAATCCTAAGTTTTGTCCACACCCTGACTATGGCCATTGATGTGGATCATCGACTTAGGATCCATTACCTCTTACGAAATGGTGTATGTGCCATTCGTGTTTCACCATTGTGAGATTTTGAGAAATAATGGTAAGAGCATGATAACAAGCAATTTATGACATTTATAATGTTCATTCATTCTATCTAATACAGGAAAATGTAAATTCTCATTAAGATCTACATATTATAACCCATAAAATTTGAATTTACAATTCCACATAGTGATATTCTCTACATATTCCTTGCAAAAATACTTGGTTAGTATGAAGAATAGAGGAAAAACTGCACGTCATATAGAGGTCAATGGAAAAATGCCAAGATATACATGGTGAAAAAGATGGGAAATGATATATATATATATATATATATATATATATATATATATATATATATATATATGTATATCCATATAGATAGGTATGTATATAGATATATATATATATATAGGGCATATACTATGGCTTATGAAATATAAGATGTGGTAAAGAGGCTGTAGTCTGCATAGTAAAGAGATGTGCTGAATGCAAAACAGAGAATAAAGAGCAGGAAGTATGAATGCAAGACAGGAAAATATGAATGTAGAACAAAGGAGACAATAGTTAGAATTCTTAATTGGATCCGAATCACTTACGTGATAGGCATTGACAAGTGCTAAAAAAAATGAAGCGATGGTGATAAACATGCTGGAGAACAACATTATTTTACAGAAAAAAAATGTGAGTCCGTACGGAGCTGGGGGATGATGTGTCGAAGTGATGCATACTTCTAAGAATAAATTCATAATGACATACAGGTATTAGATGCAGGAATAGGAATGTACAAATGCAAGGAGTTCAACCTTCTGTGCATGAGAATCAACATTTCTATCATTTTAACACAAAGCAATACCCAGGAAACATGAAGTATCCAATATGTTCACATTGACAACTTGGCAGTTGCAATTTGTCATTGCTGTAATAGGGGTGTCAATCGCTGCATCCATCGCCTGAATTCTTGGATCAGCACTTAACTTGGCTGTTGTAGGTAAATGCAGGGAGTGAGTGGAGATGTGCACAATGCATATAGGTTATAATTGATGTAAAATACAAATGATATGAGGTCTGCTACTAAAAAGAAACAGAAGTTGTCTATGCTAAAATTGGAATTGCAAAGGATATGATGATGACATATGTAAGTGTAACTATGTTTTAATTCCTAATGGCCATGATATATAAAATAACCAATGCAACAGAAACAAACATCAAATTTGGCAATTTTGAGTTACATACCTGTTAATTGAAAAACTCGAAACCTATAGATCTTACAAGACCCTCTTGCAAACATACCAGCAGCTTGATTTTCGCGATTTTGCCTAGGATATTGTAGAAACAAAATCAGCAGTTTGAGCGATTTACTGCAAAGGCATATGTTCCCCACTTTGCAACGAAGTTAGCAGTGCCTTCTCCTCAAACAGGCAAAATAATCTAATTTTTGGAGTCTGTTACATGTGCCAAATATTATTCCAATCGGGATTGAAGCATCAATATTTCAAGGGCCATCAAGATGATCAGTTGCCACCACATAAGGGCCATCACTAGTTTAAATGGGGAACATCATATTTCTCGGATGTCATGATATCAACTTTACCAGAGCTCCGGAGAAAGGACAAGATTATATCATTCTATTATGAATCAAACACAGAAAATATCGATATAAATCCCGATTCACATAGCAGACACAAAATGTTCTGTAATGAAGGGTTGCCAAAGACATTTGCTGCAGAAAGAGACGCTATTTCCATTTGGCATTAAGATGATCAACCTTGCTGCTTTGCGGGCCTTACTGCTCTCGACCAAGTATATGAAACTATCAAAGTAAGCTGCATTTTGATTAGAAAAATATTATGATGTACATAAGTCGCTGGCCAATACAAGATCATTTTAAAACACCTATCACTGCATCTTGCTGAAACAAACCAAACCTGAGGATTCTTCGTAACTCCAAAGCAATTGTCCCAGGGTTAAAATGATTCAAATAGCGGGCCTGCAAGCTTTTTACATGTTTTCGATGAATACGAGAGAATTCCATCATTTAAAGTCTTCTTTAATGAATTTCTCTCGTTTTATAATTCCAGCTCATACCCAATATAGATCCACATCACTTACAATGTATTCAACTGGAAATATCCTTAAATCCTATTCAATACCATGAGTTGTTAAGTCAGGCAATGCTAATTCAGAGTATGGATCCTGGAGAGAGATTGCTCCCCTGCTTTCTATCTGAGTGATGTACACTTGTAGAGTATGCTTCTGATCCCCAAAGGGGGAATCGATAAATCATGCAAATGATCTGAATACAGATGTATGACGATATATTCTAAGGTAAATGAAAACACAGTGGGGGTCTGGAACACCAATATGAGCTAACACATGGGATGAGACATAAATGATGAGAGATGTGATGCCGAATCTGGGCACATGAGATGAACAAAACATAATTGAGAAATCAATCAAACCTAATTTAAGGTAGAAAATTAAGATATGAACAAGGAACCATAATGCAATGAACAATCCACACATCAAAAGCAGACATACCGGATGGGGGTGATGCTGCTGTGCTAAAATTGAGAAAATTTGAAATGGATGGGTTGTATTTATTATTATTATTATTTATTTATTTTTTTTTTACCATCATGGGCAGAAGATGGTATGATCTATGAGGATAAAGAGGTAACCCAAGAAAACAAAGTAAACTAGAATGTAAACGATATAACATACAGTATGAAACAAAAGATCAAGCATCATGGAATCAAAAGGGGAATCATGTCGAATGCCATGAGCAATTTACGCTCCGTGAAGCGAAAACATAATCCAGACAAATGAAATTCGGGAATGGAACTACTAATTGCTACTAAAATTAGAAATCAAATGCAACAGAGGATTAGATATAGAAACTAAAATCAGAGCAGAGAAAGGGCTATAAGTACGAGGAATCTGTAAAGCAAAATGTAACAACTCATGCCTTCATAAGAAAAATAGGTTGAAAATGTCAAAGGAAAGGGGGGGGTTTAGCAAAGCCTCTGGATCATTGTTGGACATCATACGACTCATCGGTAAAATGGTAATCAATACCCGATTATACCTTGTCTAAATGTCAACAACAAATCACTACCAGAAGGTCTTATAGAAAATCAGCTAAAAGAGAGATTGAAATTCAGGTAAATTGCAGGGAAACGTTGAACCCAATAAAAGCCATCTACAGAGTAAACAGAGGAATGAAGGCAATAAGATGAAAGAAGTGTCGGAATCAAGAAATTCCGTTTAGTATTGCACGGGGGGAGGAGTCGATGAAGCTAACAGCAACCCGACTTCCCCAAAGGTGCATTAATGGAGTTTTTTTTTTATACAAAAAAAAAATGGAAAGAAAAAAAAAAAAAAAATTTCAGAGATGGAAGAATGCTCACTGAAATGCTGCAGAGATTCTGGATGGATTGAGTCCTTTCTTTTAGCGGAAGTTGTCTGCTACTGATGAGGCAGAGAAGCTTGCTTGCAAAGATCTTGGAAGAGGGGTTTACCGAAGCATTGCAGGGATGATCGGGCTTTCTGTTGATTAGTGGATATTGGAAGGAGAGGGGAAAAAGGAGAAAGGGAAAAGAGGAGCGATGTAGGGAGTAGAATACGGATGGAGAGGGGGTGGGAAGCGATCGAGAGTGAAGAAACAATGGAGAGGTGAAGAAGCGGTCCTTTTAGGGTTTTCTGCGTGGTTCCTTTATAGGGGAGAAGGAGGTTCGCGAAGGAGGAAAACGGTTGAAGATGAAGGGCTTAGGGAGAACCAGCCGATCAGAAGGCTGATGGAGCGCTGATGGATGAGAATGGAGGGGAAAGGCGCCATGGATCACCTGCGATAAGGAGAAGGTCTTCCCATTCGACCCCTTGCGAAGGGTTTTTACAGAAACCCTAAAAAAAAAACGAGTTCAAAAGGGGGCCCCTTTATTTTTAAGTTTTTGCAAAGAGGGGCTCCCTAACAAAACTTTTTTGCAAAAGAAGTTTTTCTCAAAACCCGATTTTTCAAAAGAGTGTTTTTTTCAAAAGGTTTTTGCAAAAGATTTTTTTTTTTTTTTTGTTCTTTTCTGAGTATTTTGATTTTTTTGTATTTTTTGAATAAAAACCTGAGAAAATAAAGACTAAATCCTAATTTTTTTGTATTTTTCTAAAAAGTCAATTTACAAAAGTATCTTCTTGAGAATTTTAGATCATTTCGGGAAAATTTCTTCAGAAAAAGGGGTTTGGACCCCGGTTTTGAGAAAATATTCAAGTTTTGACACTCGGATCGAGAAATATGATTTGATGGATCCAAACAGATGTCAGAAGGACTGTCCGAGCTATTTAAGAATTATTTTTGGTATTTTCTATAATTTTAATTTAAAATTTGGACAATGTGACTCAGATTTGGATCTGGACAACAGATCCAGGTCCGAAATCAATTTAAACATATACAATGAATTTAATTTCAGTAAAACTTGAGAAATGAACTGGAATTTAGAAAAAAAATGGATTTAGGGGCAGAAAGGAAATATTTAAAAGATTTTGAAAAATTTGGGGTGTTTACAATACTATAAGAAGATGACAGGGGAAAAAGTAAATGTACAGTTGGTGTACAGACATGATTAATGATTAGAATTTATCACACACAAAATAAGTCATACAGATTTAGCTAGCTTGCCTCAAATAATTTCCTACTAAACAAGAAGGAGAAAGAGAATCTTTTCATAGAAATGCTTAGTAGCCCCAACTCAGATTTACAACGGAGGACACCTTGTATGGCACAAGTAACTGTCAATTCCCATAGCTGAAACTCTGCCATTGAAATTGTTGCTCATAAGAGGACTTTTCTCCTTTAACCGATGATCATGAACTGCCAATTTCCATGGCGAATGAGGTATGGGGATCTTCATGGTGCATAGGTAGCCAAGTTGCCAAACGCTCCTGTCAAAGTACAGGATGAGGACGGAAATGGGGATCCATTTCCGATAGAGACTGTATTAAAACATCTTTCTTTTACCAATATCATCCTCCCATACTGAGTGTTGGGAGACAGGCCTGCAGGAAGTAAGTGCAGGGAAACGTGTATTGTGCAACAGGTGACTATGGGTAGTGATTGTAACAGGGGAGGTGAAGACACTGTGAAGGGACAAACTACATTTTGGCTGTTGTAGGCAGCCCTATAGCAGAAAAAAAAAAGTCTGGAATAGGAGAAAGAAGGGTATAGTTGGTGAGACTGTACACATTACCTAAATGTTTGAGATATTAAGCATCGTAATTCTGAATTTATTTTCTAACTACCTGTCTTTCCTGGTCTAGAAATTTTAAGCCCTTTACGCAGATTCAGAGAAGAATGCATCTGTTAATCAACTTCAATTTCTGGGATAGAGCTGCCATATTTTCCTGATGAGTTTAGATTATCCAGCTGGCCCTGCAGATTGAGCATCTCACCTTTCATATTGCGCTGGCGCTCCTGGTCTTCCATTCTACGAATATGCTGCAGCTGAGAGGCCCTCCAAGCAACCTTTTTCTTTTCTTTTTTTTTTTAGCCTTAGCACACCGGATTGCATCAATTTATTCAGCCTCAATATATCTTGGAACATAATCGAATTCCCTTAAACGAAAGATGTAGGACTGTGCAGGTACTAACAATAACAGTAAAGTTGTATATGCACAAAACTTGAAAATTCTATTCTTCTTCAATATTTCAAGCAACATGCAGAAAGAAGAAGGGAAAAAAAATAATCAGAGCAAAAACCAAAATATCTGAGATGTAACATATCATGTTCCAGAATTCCTGTAGGCAAAGAACTACATCCAGCAAATGACAGTAAGAATAAAGCTTCAGATAATCAAGGATGGATCACTCATTCTTAATTTCAAATGAGAGGACTCTCCAGACTAACGGATTGCTATGCTGAGGTACCATTTGACGATACATGTGATTCACAAAAAAATCCTAAATGATCAGATCGAAGTTTAAAAGATGCAAAAACTTAAACAAGACAGTAGCTCACTAGCATCTCTGGACCATTCACAATAATCTTCCACCAACATCCTTTATATATTCTTTCTGTTTTTTTTTTTTTTTGTAATAGTCGAAAATTAATTTTGGACTTGCTCCAGCAACCGTGACAACATATTTCTGTCTCCCTGGGCATCGCTTGATTCCAGGGCATAAGATCCTCCCAAACCACCGAGTATTCAAAAATTGTCGCAAACATGAAAAAGAATATAGACCATGGCTTTTGGATAAGCTACCGACTTAATAATTTTGAAACCAAAGGATCTGATGCTGATTGTCTTTGGATGACACCTGGATGTATGATTTTAGGGTACTTAGGCAATGATTTAAACAACCCATTCATGAATGCCTCTTTCAATTGATTTAATCTGGGAATATAAGAAGTTTACAATGATGAATCAGTTTTTATGAACCCATTTCAGCAGAATACATAACGAATTTACAATGAAATCGATAATTCCTGAGGAAAATCGATCATCTCTCGATGGATTATAGAATTTCAAAATTGAAGCTGAAGGTTGAATCCTTAATAGATTCAATTAGCTTCCTAGCGGAATTCTAAAGGCAAAATTTACAATATCGCAGGGAAAATGGAAGGAAAAGCAGAGAGTGAGGAGTCATGTACCAAATGAGATGCAGGACGCAGGTTACCCATACGAATTTAAATCACATTCAGCAATAACTTATTACAGGAACATAAGATCAAAATGGAAAGGAAATACGAATATCTGAACAGAAATCTAAAATTTACAGTAGAAGAACAAACATAATTGTCAAAATCAACAGATTCCATTTGCTATTGCACATAAAAGGGATGGGTATTGCTATGAGCAACCCCAATCCCTCAAAAGGTGCGTTAATGAGGCAGCAAATTGAGGAAGCTCAGAGGTAATCGAGAAAGAAAGAGAAAAAAAAAGAAAAAAAAAAGGAAAAAAATGTGTAGGGAAAAAGGAGAAATTCTTACCAGATTCTTTGCTTTAGATCGAAAGAGGAGAGGCTTGTTTGGTATTCTTGTTACTGGAGATCTTCCTCCTCCTCTGTAGGGAATGCCGAAGTGGGCTGCTGAGGAAGGGTCTAAGGCGACGGCTGAGAGAGGCAATGCTGGGTGATGGATGGATTTCGGGATGGAGTCGATGGATTGATGTACGCAATGCAGCAAAGAGTCGATAAAAAAAAAGATGATTAGCAAGGAAGATGATTGATGCCGGATGATGGATACCGAAGGAAAAAGAGAGATGCCCTCTTTAAAGAGAAGAAGGAAAATTCGAGAAGCTGTTTGTTGAAGATGAAAGGGGGAGAACGAGAAGGCTGGTTTCAAATCAACGATGGAGAGATGCCTTCTTGCGATGGAGGTTTCCGGAAGAAAATACGCGGGAGCAAGTTGTTGTAAAATTTTTGCTTTTTCCAAAAAGAGGGTTCTTCTTTAGAAACTTTTAGTAAAATGGTTTTTTAAATGAGTTTTTTTAGCAAAAACCACTTTAAAAAGCTTGAAATCGTTCGTTTTTCCTTGCAGTTTTTCCAAAATCTTGTTCTTTTTGGTTTTTATGTTATTTTTCAATTTTTTGTATTTTTAGAATAAAATCCTAAAGTTTGTGAGAAAACAAAGGTTAAAACCATTTTTTTTGTATTTTTGCAAAAAATATTTACAAAAGGGAATTTTTCTGAGAATTTTAAAAGCCATTTTGAGAAAATTTCTTCAAAAATGGGTTTTGATCCGGATTTTGAGGAAATATGGACTTAAAGTGCTGGATTCGGATCCGAAGTTGATTTTGAATATATCAATATGGATTTTAATTCAGAGAATCTGAAGAAATGACTTGATTTTCTCAGAAAATGGGGTTAGGGGCAAAAAGGGTTATTTTTACAAAACTTTGAAAAATTTGGGGTGTTCACAGATGCCCCTCTTTGCTACTAAGCCGGTTGAGAGCCGAGCTTAGTGGCAAAGACAACACTCCAAATTTTAAAAATGCCCCAGTCAGCAGGTTTGAACTGGGTGTGGAAGAATTATTTTGAAAATATGGTTTTTCAGGCTTAGAACCTTATTCTGAATGGTTTTGGGGAGACGAAATCCTCGAAATGATATAATTGAGTAAAAGATGAGGAAATCGTGATGGGACTTCAGATGGAAATTCCGAAATGGTGGGAAATGAGAATTTTGATCAGGTCTCGTGGGTGAGACAAGATATTCTTATCGGAATGATTCAGGTTTTATCCCTTAACCTGGATGGGACGAAAATATATCGAGATGAATTTGAAATGAGGAAAGGGAATACATGAGTACCTTTATGGGACATTTTTGGAAAATGCCTCGTGAATTGAAACTCAAGTAGGATAATATTCTGGATGGATATACAAAGCCTGGGTTCCTTGATGGGAAGAACCATGATGGGATTGGAAGAAAACATCTCGTCAAAACGAGGAATTTTGTTGGAACGAGACTCAGGTTTAATCCAAAACCTGCAAGGAAGATACCTCGCGAAGCGAGGTTTTGGGTTAACTCTTGATCTGGATAGGAAATCTACCATACGAGTTTCTCAAAAATGGAGAAAGCACGATGGGACCTTCGGAATTTAAACGAACAAATCCGAGAGGGGTTTTTTTGCGAAAGGAGGAAATACAGAGTCCCTAAAGCTTTGAAAAGGGGAAGAAATTGGGTGTCTCATTGCTGAGACTGAAATAGCTTTTGAAATTAAATGATCTTTCGCAAATGGTTCAGGTTTGACCCTTATCCTGAGTGGGGGAAATCTACCATACAGGTTTCTCAAAATGGAGAAAGCACGATGGGACCTTCGGAATTTGGACGAACAAATCCGAGAGGGGTTTTTGCGAAAGGAGGAAATATAGAGTCCCTAAAGCTTTGAAAAGGGGAAGAAATTGGGCGTCTCATTGCTGAGACTGAAATAGCTTTTGAAATTAAATGATCTTTCGCAAATGGTTCAGGTTTGCCCCTTATCCTGAGTGGGGGAAATCTACCATACAGGTTTCTCAAAAATGGAGAAAACCATAATGGGACCTTCGGAATTTGGACGAACAAATCCGAGAGGGGTTTTTGCGAAAGGAGGAAATATAGAGTCCCTAAAGCTTTGAAAAGGGGAAGAAATTGGGCGTCTCATCGCTGAGACTGAAATAACTTTTGAAATTAAATGATCTTTCGCAAATGGTTCAGGTTTGCCCCTTATCCTGAGTGGGGGAAATCTACCATACATGTTTCTCAAAAATGGAGAAAACCATAATGGGACCTTCGGAATTTGGACGAACAAATCCGAGAGGGGTTTTTGCGAAAGGAGGAAATATAGAGTCCCTAAAGCTTTGAAAAGGGGAAGAAATTGGGCGTCTCATTGCTGAGATTGAAATAGCTTTTGAAATTAAATGATCTTTCGCAAATGGTTCAGGTTTGCCCCTTATCCTGAGTGGGGGAAATCTACCATACATGTTTCTCAAAAATGGAGAAAACCATAATGGGACGTTCGGAATTTGGATGAACAAATCCGAGAGGGGTTTTTGCGAAAGGAGGAAATATAGAGTCCCTAAAGCTTTGAAAATGGGAAGAAATTGGGCGTCTCATCGCTGAGACTGAAATAGGTTTTGAAATTAAATGATCTTTCGCAAATGGTTCAGGTTTGCCCCTTATCCTGAGTGGGGAAAATCTACCATACATGTTTCTCAAAAATGGAGAAAACCATAATGGGACCTTCGGAATTTGGATGAACAAATCCGAGAGGGGTTTTTGCGAAAGGAGGAAATATAGAGTCCCTAAAGCTTTGAAAAGGGGTAGAAATTGGGTGTCTCATCGCTGAGACTGAAATAGCTTTTGAAATTAAATGATATTTCGCAAATGGTTCAGGTTTGCCCCTTATCCTGAGTGGGGGAAATCTACCATACAGGTTTCTCAAAAATTGAGAAAACCATAATGGGACCTTCGAAATTTAGACGAACAAATCCGAGAGGGGTTTTTGCGAAAGGAGGAAATATAGAGTCCCTAAAGCATTGAAAAGGGGAAGAAATTGGGCGTCTCATTGCTGAGACTGAAATAGCTTTTGAAATTAAATGATCTTTCGCAAATGGTTCAGGTTTGCCCCTTATCCTAAGTGGGGGAAATCTACCATACAGGTTTCTCAAAAATGGAGAAAACCATAATGGGACCTTCGGAATTTGGACGAACAAATCCGAGAGGGGTTTTTGCGAAAGGAGAAAATATAGAGTCCTTAAAGCTTTGAAAAGGGAAAGAAATTGGGCGTCTCATCGCTGAGACTGAAATAGCTTTTGAAATTAAATGAGCTTTCGCAAATGGTTCAGGTTTGCCCCTTATCCTGAGTAGGGGAAATCTACCATACAGGTTTCTCTGAAAAGAAACAAAAGAAAGCTCGAAAATATGCTTCAAAATCAAGCATAGGTCGATCTTCAATGGCCAACACGTGGGGGAGATGGAGAGGAAGGAGCTGCTGTTGTAGAGTCACTGTAGGGGGCATCCAAACACAGCCAAAGACGCCTAGGGCTTCTCTAAAAAGTATATTTATACTTTTTGGAATTTGTAAAAACAATGTTATAAAAAATATATTTTTTAGGCGCCTCTTTCTGGGGGGGTTTCAGAAAAACTTTTTGAAATGGATCTGGATAGGCGTGTGGGTTGGGTTTTGGACTTTTAAAGAGTTGATCCAAGGTCCAATTAACCTAATTGGGTCGGATATGGATCCGATCCACCTCGAAATCTGTGCCCAAACACTGAAATAGCCATAACTCTCTCATTTTAACTCCGATTTTTCTGAAATTCGAACCATAGCCCCTTACTATCAAAACACATCTAAACATGGGTTTAAAACCTTAAACTTGATACAAAATGCATGAAAAACTTGTTTACATGATGTGCATTTCATGCATCATCACTGATATTTGATTGCAACTCTAAACGAATGAGAAGATATAGGTCATGTGGATTCTTTCTATAGCTCGAGATATTTCCACTGCCTGATTGACAGAAAGTTATTTTAAAACATGAGCCATAGCCAAGATCAATATCAATTCGCTTCTGGCTTTTCAACATCATTGAAGATTTCTTTCATTGATCATATCGAGGGCATTTCTTACATCCTTTTGGTTGATCAATCAGGAAAAGATTTGAATTTTACCTCTTTTCGCAAAAAGTTTTATCTTTTTGGAAAGAAATACTAGAGGTAATCTGAGGAAATTTTTTTTGTGTAGTAAGAATATTTAGAATCAACAAATGCTTTTAGCAAATTGGCAAAGTTTTCACGAATTCTTTGTGAAATAATTACTCAATATAGATTTTGACGAGACCTTGAGTTGCAATATTTGATTTGAAAAATACATGACCAACAAAAAGCTGGAACCTTTGAAATACCTGACCAGCGAAAGCTGGAACGTTTGAAATACATGACCAGCAAAAAGCTGGAACGTTTGAAATACATGACCAGTGAAAGCTGGAACGTTTGAAATACTTGACCAGCAAAAGCTGGAACGTTTGAAATAGCAAAAGCTGGAGCATTTGAAATACATGACCAGAAAAAGCTGGATCTTTTGGAAATACATGACCAACGAAAGTTGGGTCTTTTGGAAATACATGACCAGCGAGATGCTGGATCTTTTGAAAATATATCAGATTTAAGTCAGATCTTGAATTTTGTAAAAAAGGAAAGAATTTGATCAAAACACTGAATTTAGAAGGTTACCGATGCGAGGACCGGATTTTCTAAATGAGCTCAACATATGATTGAAAATTTTGAGAAATAAGATGAGCTAGGAAAGTAAAATTTGATGAGAGATTCTAAATTCAATGGACCATCACATCCTAAGTGCGTGTGGTCTGTTTTCAGGATCTATCTTCTTATCCTGAACTGGGAAGGAAGGAAAGAAATACCTCGTTAGCAGGAGGCATCAGGTTTATCCCTTAACCTGAAGGGGAAAGGGAGAAATACCTCGTTAGCAGAAGGCATCAGATTTATCCCTTATCCTGAAAGGGCACAGAAGGATTTTTAAAGAGAATAAACCTGGATTTTTTGAAATTTTGAAATGGATTAGCCGGAAGGCTGGATTTTGGAAGAATGTCCCACCTGGCAGTTGGGATTTTTTTGAAAAAAAGAAGAGAGTCCGAGTTGGGACTTGAATCTTCAGAAAATAAAAGATAAAGAGAAATCCTAGTTTTGAAAACGTAAATTTCTAAAGAAACAATTGTTTTCCAATGCGAGGATTGGATTCAAATGGAAGTCCGAGTCAGGACTCGGAACTTCAAACGAAATTAATAGATGAAAAACCCGAGCTGAAACTCAGTTTTCTAAAATGATTGATTTTCAATGCAAGGATTGGATTCAAAAGGAAGTTCTGGTCGGAACTCAGAACTTCAAACGAAATTAATAAATGAAAAACCCGAGCTGGAACTCGGTTTTCTAAAGAAATGATTGATTTCCAATGCGAGGATTGGATTCAAAAGGAAGTTCTGGTCGGATCTCAGAACTTTGAATGAAAAATAATAGAGGAAAACCCGAGTTGGAACTCGGATTTCTAAAGAAATGATGGATTTTCAATGCGAGGATTGGATTCAGAAGGAAGTCCTGGTCGGAACTCAGAACTTCAAACGAAAGATATAGAAGAAAAACCCGATCTGGAACTCGGATTTCTAAAGAAATGATGGATTTCCAATGCGAGGATTGGATTCAGAAAGAAGTCCTGGTCAGAACTCAGAACTTCGAACGAAAATAATAAAAGAAAAACAACCCGAGTTTTGAAACTCGGTTTTCTAAAGAAATGATTGATTTCCAATGCGAGGATTGGATTCAAAAGGAAGTCTGAGTCGGAACTCAGAACTTCAAATGAAAGAATAGAGGGAAGAAGCCGAAGTGAGAACTCGGGTTTTTGACAGAAAGTTTTTAATCAAAAGCTTGAATTTTGAAAATTTGCCAGCGCGAGGACCGGACCTGGGATTGAGAATGACCATTTAGAGGACTAAATTTATTTGCATGTGATCTGATTGCCCCCTTATCTCGACTGAGGAGAAAATAAAATTTAAAAAGAATTGATGAGAAGAGATAGAAATTGATGGAAGATTTGACAAAAGAGAAGAATCAAGGAAATTTGATGGAAAGAATCTTTGTAAAAGAATTCTCACAGGTAGCATTGTTGCTCCTATGAGGGGTTTCAGGATTATCCCTTATCCTGAATGGGAAAGGAATAAAATTTAGGCAAAAAGTTGGTAAAAAGCTTTGATAAAGAATTAAAATTTAATTAAGAAATAAAATTTGATAGAATTGGATGAAGAAAAGGATTTACCAGAGATTAATGAAGCTTTAAAAGAGAAAGACATCCAGGACTATCCCTTATCCTGAAGAAAGAAGGACCTCGTAGGATGAGGTTTCAGGTTTATCCCTTAACCAGAAGGGGGGGAGAAAAAAAGAAAAAGAAGGAAAAGAAATACCTCATGGGAAAGAGGCATCAGGTTTATCCCTTAACCTGAAAGGGTAGTCTTTGAAAATAAGAATCAAGGAGAATTAATAAAATGGATGAATAATAATAAAAATGAATAAAAATTGATGAAACTGATAAAGATGGATAAACAAAATGTTGATAAAAGTTGAGAAAAAGAGTTTGATCCTGCCTGCATGTGGGATCCTTAAAATGAGAGAAGAAGATGGGAAAATCATTTTTGAAAAGAAGGATTAACCACGAGAGCTAATCTTTGAAAGGGGATCATTCATGAGAGATCATCATGAGGGTTAATTTTTTGAAGCAATGATTTGAAAATCAATTTGTAGAAAATATGACCAACACGAGGGTTGATATTTGAATGTAATGATTCAAAATCAATTTTTTAGAAAATATGATCAACGCAAGGGTTGATATTTGAATGTAATGATTCAAAATCAATTTTTTAGAAAATATGATCAACGCAAGGGTTGATCTTTGAATGCAATGATTTGAAATCAATTTTTAGAAAACATAATCAACACCAGGATTGATCTTTGAATGCAATAACTCGAAATCAATTTTTTTAGAAAATATGATCAACACCAAGATTGATCTTTGAATGCAATGATCCGAAATCATTTTTTTAGAAAATATGATCAACACAAGAGTTGATGTTTGAATGTAATGAAATCAATTTTTGGAAAATGAGATCAACACAAGGGTTGATCTTTGAAATGCAATGATTCGAAATCAATTTGTAGAAAAATATGATCAACGCGAGGGTTGATCTTTGAATGTAATAAAATCAACTTTTGGAAAATGAGATCAACACAAGGGTTGATCTTTGAATGTAATGGTTCGAAACTAATTTTTAGAAAATATGATCAACACAAAGGCTGATCTTTGAATGTAATGATTCGAAGTTAATTTTTGGAAAATATGATCAACACAAGGGTTGATCTTCGAAATGTAATAATTTGAAATCAATTTACAGAAAAGATCAACGCAAGGGTTGATCTTTGAAATGTAAATGATTTGAAATCTATTTGTAGAAAAATATGATCAACACAAGGGTTGATCTTTGCAATGTAATAATTCGAAATCAATTTTCAGAAAAGATCAACACAAGGGTTGATCTTTGAAATGCAAATGATTTGAAATCTATTTGTAGAAAAATATGATTAACACAAGGGTTGATCTTTGCAATGTAATAATTCGAAATCAATTTTCAAAAAAGATCAACACAAGGGTTGATCTTTGAAATGCAATTGATTTGAAATCTATTTGTAGAAAAATATGATCAACATAAGGGTTGATCTTTAAAAAAAAGGTTGTAATAAAATATTTTGAACTAAAATTTTCATGATTTTTAAAAGACCCTCATAGGTAATATCATTTCTTTCATGAATGATGTCAGGATTGCCCCGTATTTTTTAAAAAAAAGAAAAGGAATTTAATGCCCCAATATAGCAAAAAGAAGGAAGTATTGAATATCAAAAATATAAAGAAAAGCGACATTTCATTGATAAGCGAAAGTTTGATAACAGAACTGAATATTTACAAGTATTTTAACTAAAAGAAGTCACAAAGACTGGGCTGACTTGCCCCTACAAAGCGACTGACAGAAAGGGATGAAAGCAAAAAACTCTTGGCATTCTCAATTCTCTGATTGGTCTGAAAAAGGTCCGGTTGAAACTGCAGGCTGCTCTTCTCCTTCCTCTGGTACCCGAAGCTTTTTATCAATGTAGTCCTGCACAATGTTTTTGAGGATGAAGCAACGCTCCGTGTCATGCCCCCTCGCTCGATGAAACTTGCAAAAGCGATTCTTCCATTTTCCTTTGGTGACAGAGGGATCATCCTGCTTTGGGAGCTTGATCATTTCTTTCTCGAGCAGGTAGTGGAGAACTTCTTCGATTGGCTGACCTAGAGGAGTAAGATGACGATCATAACCCCAACCTTCATGCTTTGCTTTCTTCGGCTTGTTTGGCTTCCGCTGAGCACTGACCCCTGTCTGGTAACTAGACTGAGCTTGCATGTTTAGGAGATCCGGATGCTTTTCTCCTTCATCTTGGACAAAGAGATTTTTATCAAGGCAATCCTGGACGATATTCTTGAAGATAAAGCAATGCTCAGTGTCGTGCCCTGTTACTTGATGGTATCTGCAGAACTGGTCTATATATTTTCCCATGACTGTGGAAGGACTGGCAGCTTTTGGGAGCCTGAGTAATCCGTTAGACATCATGTATTCGAGGATTTTGTTGAGCGGTTCATCCAAATGAGTGAAATCCAGATCCCTGCTCCAATCCTCGCGCTTTGGTTCTTCTTGTTTCTTGCCTCTTTGTTGAGGACTGTATTGAAGAGGTCTATCACGGTTTTCACAATATTTCCCAATCTGACTTTTATACTCTCTCAAGTTGTTGCCCTGATTGCCTTGATTGATGCCCCTGTTGGCTTTAGAGTTTCCTGTACCGATATTGCCGTGTTCATTCATGGGGAAAGTGACAGGTGTCTTTCCTTCTGTGGGAGCTTTTCTGCAATTGGCTTCAGCTTGTTCAGACAAGATCTCAACCATCATCTTTTTGAATAATTGGTATATCGCGGGATCGATCTCACTTTTGTTGTCCGAAACTCCCTCTCTAACAAACTTTTGAGAATCCATTCCTTGCTCTTTCTGCTTGTAACTGGGATGTTAGAGTAGTGTAATCACTGAGCTTTGCCTGACTCAACTGATAGCGCCGATGCTCTCTATAGAGCATAAAATGGGCTTTTTAGAAAAGATCTAGGAAGAAATTTTTAATAAAGGAGGAAATCATAATCTGAAAATGAGAACATCCCATTACGAGGGATCGGGTTGTCACCAAAATTTCCGACAACCGCACTGTTTTTCTGAAAAAAAAGGATAGACAAGTAAAATGTGAATAAAGATAAATTTTGGAAAGGACATATCCTGACAAAAGATGTTTTATTGTAAAAAAAAGAATAGAATATAGAAAAGAAATTTTTTGAAGAATTGCAGGCAGGATCAAAAAAGAATTAGAAGGAATTAAGAGAAGAAAAAGGAGAATACACATGGTTTTAAAACAAGGAGGAAATTTTGAATAATATATACCCAGGGTTTTGGAAAATATAGAGAATATAAAATATCATACAATCATAGATATACAAACAATGATGCACAAACAGCAATTCCTAGAGGCTGACTCTAAATGCAATAGTTGAAATGGCTTGTAGGACCTTAATCCTAACTCTAGGGTTCAGATCATCTGATTCCAATCAAGATACGCCGATATACTCAAGCCGAAGCTCGAAGTACGTGGCATAGAAATATTCCTCCGGTTCTAAAGTAATGGCTTCCCAACATCCTTGAGCACCTACCGATATACCTCGAACTATGGCCCTTAGGTACGTGGTAGGGGGGCGCGAACTCAAATAAGTGGTCCAGTTGTGAGGCTCTCTCCCGAACTATGGTTCAGTGAGACAGCCCAGCAACGTGAAGACCGGGACAATGTAGGTAAGGAGATTTTCAAAATATGCTCAACATGCAAGAAATCAGATGGCTCTAATGCAAGTCCTAAAGAGATAGATTAAAATGAAGAGAAGCATACACTTGCATACATTGTTTGGCATTCAATCCCTAGAATTGAGGAGAGTTGTATTTCAGACCTAAGTCTAATGTGAGCATGGAATAATCAACTCAATATGGTCCTACCAAACCATACTTAAATCCTATATGTAATGATGTCAGCTTTGGACAGAATCTAGGCTTCCTAAGGTTTGCATGGAAATATAGTTGACATTTGAAGAATAAAGACTTAGATAATATCAAAGCAAAGAAGAAAAGGCATAATTCGACCAGACGGGGACGAGTCCCATCAGGGTCGCCAAATCTGTGATCATCGCAAAATTTTTCCTCTCGTAATATTCTCTCTCTTCCTTCCCTTTTCCTTTTCTAACCTCTATTTTCCTCCTTTTTGAAGGGAGAAAAATAAAAGAGAGAAAAGAAGAGAGAAGAGAAAAGAAAGGAGTGAAGAGAAAAGAAAGGAGAGAAGAGAAGATGAATTCTTTTGCGGGTCTCACTTGACCTTAATTTTGAAAATATTTGAAATAACTCGCCTCCGTTTTTGAAATATTTGCGGGAAAACTGGGAAACGGGATCCGCTCGTCGGTACGAGGTTCGACCGTTCCTGGCGCCTTTACCAGGGGTAATCGAACCAAGGGTCGAATTTATGCCTTTTGTTTTTGCTAAGAATTTATCTAAGAAATTATTCTAAGTCTAAATGCACAAAGAATCATGCTTGTGCGAATGCAAAGATGTATACTCTTTTTGGAAATGTTTTGAAGAATTCCCAAGTGTTTCTGAGATGAATCTGCTGATAGAATGAAGAAATGGTTTCTAACTTAGAACTTAAGATTAAAAAGTTCTAAGTTTTTGGAAATAATCAAGAGCTTGGGAAAATAAATCTGGATTTGGAAAATGATTTTGAAGTTTTGAGATAAAAGAAGAAGAAAGGAATTTTCAAAGTCATAAATGGACTTTGAATCAGAATAGAAATGAAAATGGAATTGAATTCTAACTTTGAAGTTCGAAATCAGAAGGAAAGATAGAATTGGAAAATCTGAATAAAATTGAGAAATGGAATTGATTTAAAAGTTGGAATTTCAAGATGAAATCCGAATCCAAGATCTGGGTTCTGAATAGAGTTCAAAGTTGAATTTTGAATTTAGGATCTGAAATGGGAAATTGATTTGAAATCTGGAATGAAATGAAATTGGTTTTAAGAATTGGAATTAAAGTGGAATTTGGATTTGGAATTTTGAATGGAATTGGATTCAAGATTTGGAATGCAAGATGGTATTTGGATATGAAATCTGAGATCCAAGATAGGGTTGGACTCTGGATCCTAAGATGGAATTGGATCTGAAGTCTGAGATCCAAAGTAGAATTGGATTCTGGATCCTAGAATGGATTTGGATTTGAAGTCTGAGATCCAATGTAGGATTGGGTTCTGGATCCTAGAATGGAATTTGGATCTGTAATCTGAGATCCAAGGTGAATTGGGATTCTGGATCCTAAAGGAAATTTCGGATCTGAAGTCTGAGATCCAAGGTAGAATTGGGTTTTGGATCCTAGAATGGATTTTGGATCTGTAATCTGAGATCCAAAGTGGAATTGTACTTGGAAATCCGGATCCGAGTTGGGATTTAGGATCTAATTTTAGATTTGGATTTTGAAAGCCCAAAGTGGGACCTTTAATGATGGATCTGGGTTTTGAAAACCCAGATTAAATTTAAAATTTCAAGTTTTGAGATTCAAATCCAAACCTTGATTAAAGATAAGAGGATCAGAAGACAACTTCAAAGTTAAATTGGACTTTGAAATTGAATTTTGAATCTGGGTTGGAATTTTGGAGCATTGAATATAAAATGATTTTGGAATTTCAAAGTCAAATTGGACTTTGAAATTTGAATTTTTAAATCTTGAAATGAGATAGAATTGGATTTGAATAAGATTTGATCTGAAAAATGAAGAAGAAGAATCACTTGGAATTTTGAAAAGGAAATTTTGAAAATATGATGCAATTCTATCCTATATGATGAATGAATTTGAATAAGTTTGAAATTGGATTTGAAAATCATATTTCATTCTTCAAATGAATTTAAATAAGATTAATGATATAATACACTCCTGACTATGGTCACTGAATGTATTATATAATAGTCATATCTAAATTCAAATGAAGGATAAAATACCTTTTTGGTGCTTTTATATAATTTAAAATGAAATTAACCCTCAATATACCCTGACTATGGCAATTGGTATATATTTTGAGTTAATTTTAAGTTAAATTCTGATAAAAGAAGAAAATATTTAAGGAAAATATGATGAATTTTGAAAAGGATCCAGTATGAATCCTGTGTTATTTTATAAAAGATAGAAATCCTAAGTCTTGTTTACATCCTGACTATGGCCATTGATGTATATCATCAACTTAGGATTAATTACCTCTTACGAAATGGTGCACGTGCCATTCGTGTTTCACCATTGTGAAAATTTAAGAAATAAAGGCAAAAATCATGAAAATGAGCCATTTATAACATTTACAAATGCTCATTCATTCTACCTAAAGCGAGAAAGTGTAAATTCTCATTAAAGTCTAGCTATTACAATACACAAAATTGAATTTATAACTCCCAATAATGATATCTCCTGCATATTTCCTGCAAAACACTTGGTTAATATGATAAAAAAAAAATAATAAAGGTGAGCATAATAAGCTATGGAGTGTCACGAAAGGGATGTACAGGAAGTGTTTAAAGGGATAAATGACCCAGTGGACCTACTTAACAATTGATAGCAAATAAAACCTGTCACAAAAAGGAATTATATATGTAGAAAGGAATTCACTTAAAGGGATTCAGAAAACAGGGGTTATGTTGAGACCACAACCCGTCATTACTGCATTGGCAATGAACCTTCAGATATTTCATTTCTTATCAGCTATAACGTGCTATTACAGTTGCCTTTTAAAAGACAATCCTGAGAAAGTGTTATACAACGAATTTCTCACTGCAAATCGACAAACCAACAGCTATTTCAAACTCCCTGGATAGTCGCAGCCAATCCAACACCATACTACTCAATGATAGGAAACATTACCCTTTTGATAAACCTTTTTGTAATCTGCACATTTGTTGTTGTGCTTCTAGATAGGAAGATCACACATTTGACACCGTGGATGGGGTTGAGTTACTTATCAGGACAGCCACAGGAATATCGAACTGACAACTGACTGATCCATAAAGGCGAGGACTCAAATGTTGAGCTGAATGAATAAGACCGAATGAACTCTGTGCATCTAATTACAGCATGTTCCAACTGACTAAAAGGAAGAAAACTATCCTGATTATATTACCTAATCTGGGATAATATAAAAACTGAAGTTTCTAAATAAACTAAGAGGATTAAAGATTGGATGAGCAAACAAAATATCTCCTAACTCAATGCTGGGAATATAACAATGAATGTGCGAAGAGAAGGCTAGCAACAACTGGGGTGTTGTTGTGCAAAGGTTTAGGAAGAAGCTACAGGATGTTACAGTGAAGGATACTAATTCCAAAACAAAATAAAAGACCTAACAAATTGCCACCAAAGGGGAAGCATATACATTACGCAAAATATGTGGTACCAAATGCAGATATACCTGTAGTGGACCAAAAGGGTCTGAGCTTCTATACCCCTGGTACCAAGTGCCTCCTTACTTTTGTGATCCAGGCAAGACTAAAACCATAGACTCTCCGTGTGCTAAGATGAATATACAGGTGACCACTGTGCAGTGAATGCCCAGCACGTCATACGCTTCACAACCTAAACGAAAACCTCGAGAATTCTGGGACGCAGCACCAACAGATCTAAAACTTGTTTGCAGAAATATTCATACTTGGTTTCGACAATGTCTTGACTTGATAAATCATACCAGCAAGTCTGGACTTCCTATCAACAAAAGCCCCTCCTTCTTACAGCTAAGGAAGCACCATGCCTTCCTCAAATGTTATTATTCCAAAGCATGTATGATCACTCAAAGTACGAATGGAGACAGTTAGCATAAAAGAAGTGCAAGACGTAGATTGCCAGATGACAGGGAATTAACAAGAGTTTGGTTCAGCTGGGGTGTCGTATGATGGAGTATAACCCATCCCACCGGACCTTCTAACACTAAACTTTTCCAATAAATTTGGACTTCATCATTTAACCCATTAGAGAGAGCATAGCGAATCCTCTTCCAAACGACCCAGAAGTTCTGCCCCCATGCTGATGGTGGGCTGTGTGCTGAAAGGTTGCGGCAGGGAGTAAAAGATGGAGGTAACAATATATACATGGTGAGATGAATGAATGAGCTATTTCAACTATACCTAATTTCGATATTGTATTGAACATGTAAAGCCATAACTTTCGTATCTAAAGCTAACAAATGCATAGCTTAGGTACTGGAATGTAAAGAAAATGCTTTATAGTCGGGAATGAATTGAGATACATAGCTGGATGGTTAGGTTGCACAACTGCCATACAAGCTCAGTCTTTGCAGTGCTGTCATGTGCTTCTCCAAGTCTCAGCAGTAAAAGTTCTTATCTCAGTCCATCAGATTGCGGTATACCAATAGTCTCTTGTAATGAAGCCGCCAACTCCGTGGATGTCCAATGGTGCTCAGATCCATTGCACAAACGGGGAGTCCAAAATAATACTCAGCACCACAAGATTTAATCAGTGAATCGATTTTCTGCAAAATAATCATTCACTGTGACACAGGTTTGTATTGTATCAATTTTCTGCAAAGTAATTATTCACTATGTCAAGGATTTACCCTGTATCATAAACCAATTTTCTGCAAAATGATCATTCACTGTACCAGAAATTTACCTTGTATCACGCTTTATGTATGTTCACAGCAATTCCAAGTTTGCATTGACAAGTCGAAGGGATGCCCCTCTGCGTCTATGGACTAAGCAACACAATAGCATATCCTAAACCACTTTCATCATACAAAATCCTAATAGAAACGGAAGAGATATTTGAACTTTCCAATATATCCATCCTACATTATTATATACTCTCTTTATCATTAAATGATAAACACATTTATGGCCTTGTATCTGGCAAAATAAGACCATCAAAAGGCTGGGGCATAAAGCCTAGTGCAATCATGTTCAGTGCTTAAATGGTAATTCAAATGAGATATTTCACAACAAACCCAGGTCTGGTTCCAGGTCCTTTGCAGGGAAAACTTCACTAGCGACTGAGAGACAAATCCATCATGGATAAAAAAAAAGAACACTGTTAAGAGATTAGAATGAGTATAAGAGAAATGAGGTTATACTGTTCATATACAAAGTTTTAATCAGACCAAATGATTCTAAATGATCTATGAAACAGTCGATTTCATCAGAATAAAATGGGACAAAAGAAGATAATCAAGCCAAATAATAAAAAAAATTAACTTGAAAGATAGACAGAAAAGATGATGAGGAAATAGGCTGATAAACAAACCTACATAATCTCTTACCTGATCAACAGAAATGGACTAGGGAACACAGACTTGATCCCTTAGCAACTTTTGCTAAAATTAGTTCACCCGACTGATGGAGGTAATGCTTTCTCTGGGTATTGATGATGAGCTCCTTTGATCGATCCCAAGGGAGGCTTGAACTCGAAAGAGGGGGGTGTTAGTCCAGATCGCTGGACTGTGAAGGGATCTCCATATGCTAATTAATATGCTCAAATTCATGTTTCTTTTGAACATTAGGAGCATGTGAGACTGTTTGTTTGTTTGTTTGTTTTAGCTACCAGCAAGCTCGTTGAAGAGCGGTACATCTCCGAAGGGCAACTCAAGGGGGTTGGGTCTATTGGACCAGGAACTTCAAGAGGAAATTCCAGATTCAATACAGGGGAAAACAACACGGCTTATCCTGATATTGATGGGATACAATGAAAGGAAGAATAAGGCGGCTGTCATTGGAAAAATACACATAGTAAAACAATGATGATGAAGGAGATGCCGTGAAGATACCATGAAGCCAAACACAGTAAAAAAAAAATGGCGAGATGCAATAACCCGAACCCAAAAAAAAATGATCAAATGCAAAACAAATGGGAAATCAAAAGCATTGACTCCTATCAACATACAATAAGCAGATATGGCGAAAATGGTAGAAGATAAAAGAAATATACAGAGAAAGAAAAAATGTAGCCAACAATGGGGCTTGATTTTATTGCAGAATGCATGCTGGTGCTGCCATAAGCAGATCAGCAATTGCATTATTCTGCTTTAAATGGATAAAACTAAAACTAAAAAAAACTGAGAGAGAGGCGAAAGTGGAGTTACTCACCTGGGCAGAGCTTCTGTTGCCGGATCAACCTCCCTCAGTGGATGGGGATAAAAACGAGGGATCAGATTCTTCCTTTTGGTTGACAGGGGGGGGGTCTTCCCTTCGCATGCTACCACAGGTTTGATCGTGCTTTTCGCCAAGAGAGTGAAAGAGAAGGGGCCGATAGGAAAATGGGAAAGGGAAAACGAAGAAGAAGAAGTTAAGAGGGAGAAGGTGCGGGGGTGGAAACGGATGCCGGAATGGGGCGTCCTGCATGCCCTTTTAAGGAGGAAGAGGGGAAGGTTCGGTAGGAGGAGGTTAGAGATAAACGAAGGAGAAAAAAAAAAGGAGGGCGATGGGTAATGGAAGTTCTGGATGGGGGGAGGCACCTCCGTAACCCTTTTTTACGAAGAGTCTTCACAAAAAACCCTAAAAAAACAAATTCAAAGGGACCCCTTATTTTTCAGGTTTTTTACACATAGGGGGCTCCCTAACAAACTTTGCAAAAGGGGTTTTTACAAAAACTTGATTTTAAAAAAAAAGAGTTTTCAAGAGGTTATTTTTGTGTTATTTTTCTATTTTTTTGTATTTTTAAGTAAAATCCTAAGATTTGTGAGAAAACAAAGATTAAAAGTAATTTTTTGTGTTTTTGCAAAATATTTACAAAAAGGGAGTTTTCTAAGAATTTAAAAGCTATTTTGAGGAAATTTCTTCAGAAATGGGTTTTGATCCAGATTTTTGGAGGAAATATGGATTTAAAGTGCTGGATTCGAATCCGGAATTAATTTTGAATAGAGCTTTATGGAATTTAATTAAGAGAATCTGAAGAAATGACTTGATTTTCTCAGAAAAACTGGGTTAGGGGCAAAAGAGTCATTTTTACAAAACTTTGAAAAATTTGGGGTGTTCACATGGTTCCTTCAGCATGTGTCGACCAGAGCTAGTTTGTTCAGATACAAAAGCAAGGAGCTCCTTCCAGTTGCGCGGTACCGGTTCCTGATTGATCATCTGCAGGAAGAAGAAGTGGTATGAGACTATTTTGATCGAGAATTATCGCCTCCCAGATACACCTATGCATATGGCAAGAGATTCAAGCTGCTTGGTCCATTCTTCTACGCCTACTATCATCCAGAGCGGTGTGTTCGACAGTTTTCTCAGAGACAAAAGTGCATAGAGATGTGACTGCTATCAGGAGTCGTGCCAAAGATTGACCTTGCATCAGCACAGTGGTCCGAACCATACCATTCTGCCAGATATGGCTGAGACTCTTTTGTTACTCTTTCACTTTTTCTCGGTCCTCGTGTCTCTGCTAGTTATAAAGAGTGGTGGCAAATTGTTTGTCCACCCCCTCTTTCCCAAGTTTATTATTGATGCAATCATGTTTTCCTTTTAATAAATAAAAAACTTGCAAATTCTTCAATTCTTGGGTTGACGACCTCACCTAGGTAGCAAGGCATAATTTTTAGTTGTTTATTTTCTTTGCAAAGGAATGACAACGCAATTATCGTAATCCCAGCAACGACTCAATCCCTAGTAATAAGATATTCTTTCAATCATCTACCAAAATTCTCAGCAACTATTTTTCTTCCAATCAAAATCTCTTTCAAAAGCCTAACCATCAATTTTGCCTTGCAGAGAGCATTCGTGATATTCAATGGTTTAGACAAGGTCAGGGAAGAAAACTGCACCAGTCGAGGGCATTGCATATTCAACAGCTTCGGAAGAAGAAATGGATTCCCCGCGTTCAGGCAAAAATCAAGGGCAACAGGTTGAGGATGACATTGATCCTCAAATGTATGCCATGTTCAAGAAGATGATGACCAAGATGCTGGCAGAACAAGCTGAAGCCAGTACAGGAAAAACACAGGTAAAACAAAAGACAAAAGGTCGGGTAGTCAAGAAGGCCTCGAAGATAGCCAAGAAGTTTATTCAGAATGCTGACACAGCCGATGAAGAAGAAACAGTGAAAGATTCGGATGAAGAATTAGAGGATCATCAGGCATTCCGCAAATCTACCCAGGGGCAGGGGTCAGCCCATAAATTCAAAGATCAGTCTATCAATGATTCTGACCAACCAAAGTTCAGAGATATGGTTAGGATAGTTCGAGATCTGCAGGCCCGCGATAAAGGCAAGAAAATCTTCACCAGCGAAGACTTCTATGATGGTTTAGACGGGGATGATAATATCGAGAATCTCCCAAGAAAGTTTATCAAATTTGATGGTTCTGACGACCCCAAGGCACATCTGGCTATATTCTTCTCTGAATGTCCCAAATTTAAGCGAGATAATCAGGCTCTTTTCCTTTGTTTCCCTCACAGTCTAGAGGAAACCACAGCTAAGTGGTTTTTGGAACATGTGAATTCGATTGAGCTGAAAGAATTTGACAAAGTAGTGAATTTGTTCATTGAAAGATTCTTGTTCAATACTGAGGTGCTACCAACCCTCAATCATCTCTACAATCTGAAGTAGATAGAGGATGAAAAGGCTAGAGACTTCATTCACAAATGGAGATCCACTTGCAATCAAATGAAGGATCCGATATCGGAAGGGCATGCATTGTTGGTCATCCTGAATAATTTCTCCCAACCTTTGAGAGGCCTGATCTCTACTTCCCCAGTGCGATCTTTCATCGAATTAATAGAATGAGCCGAATGGCTCAAAATGGGGATAGAAATGGTGTATATGAGAACCTCACGCTCTCGAAAAATAGCGTAGATGCCAAAGGAAAGGTACGAGCCACTTGTGCAACCAACACCACAGGCCAAGGTAATAGCAGCGGCGTGAAAAGCAAAAGGGGGAATGCCCTCAAGCATGATGACAAGTCTTCTGACTCCCCGCAGAAATCAAGCACTCGAGAGAAGATAAAGCATGACGGTTGGGGTTATGACCGTAAATTCACTTATTTAGATCAGCCACTTGAGGAAGTTCTCGAATACCTGCTCGAAAAAAATTTGATCAAACTTCCAAGGGTTGCCGATCCTCCAACTGCCCTAGGAAAATGGAAAGAGCATTTCTGCAAGTTCCACCGAGCAATGGGGCATGATACTGAGCATTGCTTTGTCCTCAAGAACTGTATTCAAGATTGCACCGACAAAAAGCTCCTGGTGGTAGATAAAAAGGATACTAGTCAGTCATCTTGATCGAGCTTTTCCTTAATCACTCAAAAAAACTGACAATACCAGCATCTTCCCATTTTCCATCTTGTTTTTATTATTTTAAAGGGATGATGTAAATTCCGTTTATCTTTCATTGATTTGTCACCTTTTCTTCAGTACATCAATAAAACTATCAATTTTTTTCATGAGCTTGATGCCACATTTTTATCCTCCTTCTCTGCAAAATGTTCTTTCATGAGGAATGACCCTTTTCAGAGTCCCTCTAGAATCAATCAAAAGTCAGAAACCATTCTTCAAATATCAATTACTTATTCTTTCATCCAACCTCTCACTCCCCAGTTATACTGGGGAATTATTTTGAAAATTGTCTTCAAAACATCCTGTATGCAGGCAGGATCAAATAAATCTCTCATTTTGCATGCATGTGCATCCATTTACATCATTTTGCATTCATTTACATACATTTGCATTTGATTGCATTCATTCGCATTCATTTGCATCCATATGTATCGAATTCACTTCTCCTTCAGGTTAAGGGATAAACCTGAACTACCCATTCAGGATAAGGGATAAATCCTAAGACCCCGACAATTGTCTAAGTCATCGTGAGGATGAAGACTGAAAATCTCTTATCAGAATCAGTTGGGTAATTTTTCAAAAACCCAGTGTTCGTGCTGGTAAATTTTCAAAACCCAGTGTTCGTGCTGGTAATTTTTCAAAAATCCGGTATTCGTGCTGGTAATTTTTCAAAAATCCAGTGTTCGTGTTGGTAAAAATTTAGTGTTCGTGCTGGTAAATTTTCAAAACCCAGTGTTTGTGCTGGTAAAATTTCAAAAACCCAGTGTTCATGCTGGTAAATTTTCAAAACTCAATGTTTGTGCTGGTAATTTTTCAAAAATCCAGTGTTCGTGCTGGGAAAATTTCAAAAACTCAGTGTTCGTGCTGGTAATTTTCCAAAACTCAATGTTCGTGCCGGTAATTTTTGAAAAAAACAGTATTCATACTGGTAATTTTTCAAAACCTAATGCGTGCACTGGTATATTTTCAAAATTCGGTGTTCACACTGGTACACTTTAAAATTCAATGTCCACATTGGTCTAGTTTTCTTTCAGGATTCAAGTTCCGACTCGAATTTCTTTTCCTTTCTCATTGATCTACTTTTCCTTCAGGATTCGAGTTCTGACTCAAATTTCTTTTCCTTCCAAATTGATCTATTTTTTCTTTAGGATTCGAGTTCCGACTCGAATTTCTTTTCCTTTCAAATTGGTCTACTTTTCCTTCAGGATTCGAGTTCCGACTTGAATTTCTTTTCCTTCCACAATGGATCTAGTTTTTCTTCAAAGATTCGAGTCTCGACCCGAGTTTTCTTTTCCTTCTAAATTGGTCTAGAAAATTAGAGTTTCGACTCGACTTTTCTTCCAAATCTAATTCAAATGTCTAGAATCGGTCTAGAAAATTAGAGTTCCGACTTGAATTTTCTCCCAAATCTGATTTTTTTAGCTTTCCTTTAAAGGTTTGAACTCCTACTCAAACGTTTTTGCAATTTAGTAATTGGTCTACAAGATCCAAGTTCTGACTCGAATTTTCTTTCAAAACCCAATTCATTTAATTTTTCCTTGAAGATTTGAATTTTGATTTGAATCTTCCCTTAAAACCCAGTTTAGCATCTGATCCATTCAAAGCTCACAAGTTGAATCCTTCCTTCTTAAACTACGGTCCTTAGGTTAAATCCCTATGGAATTGATAGTTCGTAGGTCAAACCCCTGCAGAACCAATGTGATTTGTAGGTTGAACGCCTGTCAAACCAATACGGTTCATAGGTTGAACCCCTTTGTGAACCAAAAGTCCTTCTCAACCTAATGGTTCTTAGGTTGAACCCCTTTCGAACCAATTGATGATGCATGAAATGCACATCATGTTAGTTATTTATTCATGAATTTTGTGGTGAGTTTAAGGTTTAAAACCCATATTTAGATGTATTTTGATATCAAGGGGTTGTGGTTTGAATTTCAAAAAACTCAGAGTTAAAATGAGAGAATTATGGCTATTTTAGTGTTTGGGCACGGATTTCAAGGTAGATCAGATCCATATCCGACCCAATTAGGCTGTTTTGGACCTTGGATCAACCTTTAGAAAGCCAAAATCCAACCCACACGCATATCCATACCCATTTAGAAAATATTTTTAGAAAACCTCTCAAAAAGTGGCGTGGAGTAAAATATTTTTTTTTTAACACTGTTTCTGAAAATTGCCAAAAGTATAAATATACTTTTTGCTCCAGCCCTAGACGTTTTTGGCTTTGGAGTTTGTGCCCCCCTTGTGAATCTTGTTCCATCTCCTCTTCCAACCTCTCATCTCACACATTTTCCATTGAAGATCAAGTCTATGCTTGAAAACCAAGCATTGTTTTATCTCTCTTGTTCATCTCTTTCATTTCTTCATCTTCCTTGCTAGTATTTACCTTGATTTGCTGTGTTTTTGCAGGTGTAGCAGAGGTGGAAATCACTTATCTTGCATGGAAGTGTGAGACACTCCAACAAGACGAACCGGCTCTACCTCCATCCGGTTTTCTAAGCCCTCCGATCGCGAATCGGCCCCTTTCTCATCTTCGGTGGATTTTCAACATGTGCAGCTGCAAAACCCTTTCTCATGGTGACGTTCCAGCATCACTGAATAGATCGAGACGCGAATCCAAAGGCATCTTCCGCTCTTTCTTTCCCCATAATCGTTGGATCGCCCTGGAGGTAGGTCTTCTTCTTCCCTTTCTTCTAGTTAAAACCCAAATCGTGTGTGATAATTTTTTCTTGTCTTTTTTCTGTTTATGTGCTGTGTTTTATATTTCCAGCCTTAGTGTAGACTTCGTGCATAGACCGGCACGTTAGATTTAGGATGTTTGCTCAGTTTTAGGTGTTCTATCGTGCTTTCTTGTTGTTTTCCATAAAAACACAAAAATCGGCTAGATCCTTTCTAGCCGATTTTAATCTTTTGTTATATTTGTTTTTTTTTTGTAATGTTTCAACAGAAAAATATGTGTTAAAATTTATTTTTGATTTAATTTGGTTGTTGAGTCTAAGTTAGATTGTGTTTTCAATTAAAAACCAAAAATCGGCTAGAATATTTCTAGCCGATCTTGGCGTTTTAGGGAGTGTAGGTTCTCAATTTTTTTTTTGTGGTAAACAGTGTAATCAAACCTTGTTCCCTCTATTCTCAGTGTGATTTATCTACTGTTTTAAGTGGTATTCGTTTTAGTTGCGTTGTGTGATTTGTTAGGAAGAATCGTGAGTTGAGAGTGCATTATTGGGTATGTGTGTGTGATTTAAAGTTTTAGTTGTGTGTTTTAAAAAGTTTTATTGTTTCCCAGTCTAATAGATCTGGTGTTGGTCGAATTGATTTTCTTAAAAATCATGTAGATTTCGTGTCATTGTTGTGGCGTTTTTAGAATTGTGAAAATAAAAAGAAAAAAAGTGAGTTTTATTTGTCTAGTTTTTAGGCGTGTTGCCCAGCCGGCTGTAGGGTTTCCCATAGATTGTTCGTTGCTAGATTAATTTCATTGTGTTGATTAATTTGAGGTTAAGATAGATGTTAATTCTTCAATATTTTTAGCATTATTGATTTTGGATGTTATTTGCCTTAGGTTAGGCATGTGGATAGTTTCTTGTTTAACAATTTATGTGTTGTTTGAAGTTCCAACAAATTAACTAGTTAGTGGTATGTTCATTAGTCTAGATAATTAGTTATAATTTTGTGTTAGTATTAAATTCATAATTGTAATAGTGATATTAGTTTAGGCAAAATTTCATTTAGGCGTATATAGAGTCATCTTCCCCAAGTGGGGGTGTCGGCCATTGGAGTTCCATTAGAGCTCTAGGCTGCTTTTGGTAGGATTCAAATGAATAGAGAAATTCCATTAGGGTGTCTAGGTTCATTGCATTAGGAGTTGGTTGGTTTTAGACATTTTTTAATTATTTGGTAAGTTGTGCATTAGATGTTATTTCCTTAATTTTAGAAATTTGTGTTTTCCAATTCTAACCTTTCTTGAGATTAGTTAAATTTTGGCTTAATTAGTTTAGATATAGGTTAATTTCATTGTCTAGGGTAATTAGCATTTTTTTTAAAAGAGGAGAAGGGAGTAATTGTGGTAGAAAACGAATTTTGGGAAGTGTTGATTCATCCAAATTCATAGAAGGCAAGTATTGACTTTCAGGATCTAGCCAAGAGAGAAAGTTTCTCTCTTTTAAAATTTTTGGAAACAAAATTTGGATTTCAAATACTTTCTAAAAGTTCTATACAAGATTTTTGGGATTGATTTTAAAAGTTATCCTTTCTTTCTAAAGACAACCACAAACGTGTTGAAGGTTTTTGGAAAGGCTTTCAAAAATTGTTTAAGTGTTTTTTATGTAAAGTTGAAAACGTGTGGCCCCCTGTGAGTTGGACGGTTTCAACTCTTTATTTCTCATTTGATTTATCAAGCAATTAAGGCAAATTTTACCCCTTTGGGCGGGACGTTTTTGCTAAATCAAGTTTTCCAAAATTTATGATTTACCATTTATTACCTCCCTCTAACCTTCTTTATTAATTTAGATTAGGTGCATTAGTTAGGTATCATTTACTTAGCCATCGATTTTAGCAATAGTGCATCTTAGTTAGGTAGGTTACAATCATATTAATTCTATTCCCTAGGGGTACATAAAGTAGATAAGGTCACTATAGTAAGTTGTCATTTTTATTTTAGGTTTTTATTAATTAGATTTTAACTATTTATATTCCTTAATTAGTAAGTGTCTAAGTGGGTCAATCTAGTTGACCCATCTAGGGTGGCGTGAAACTAAGCTTATGCAAATCCTAAACCCGCAACCCATTGGTCTTTAGTTGTTTATTTGACTTTAGTTTTGATTAATATTAGATATAGGGTAAATTAACTTAGTTGGTCATTTGCATGATCTTATTATACTTTAGAAATAGGTGTTTATTTAACTTATAATTGGTTATTACGTGTTTGACTTTTATATTTCATTTAGTTCATTGTAATCAGCATTAAGTAACTTCATCCTTTAGTTAATATAGTTAGGATTGCATTTTTAGTTAAGTTAGTTGCATTTGATGTATTAGTTAGATTAGCTCTAATCGTATATTGCATAGTTAAGTTAATTTTTCGTGTAGTTAGTAAATTGCATTCATTATCTGTGATTTAATAGTCATTTAACAGCATTTAAGTCTGTGTTAGTGTTTGATTTACATTCATAGTGTTAAAGATAGACTTCCAAAGTGAATAGCGTATTGAACTTGAAAACGGATTTTTTCTCTGTGGCACACTCATCATTTAATGTGCAAAATTTTCGAGTTTTCTAAAAATTCTTTTTCTATTCTCTTTATTGGTGTGTTCACTGTCTGAAGACCAAATTTCAGCTCATTCCGAGTTGGTTTGGTCTGATTATGAAGCATTTTGTGAAAACAGCTTTTTCGAGTTTTCAAATTTCCGGACCTGCGATATCCAGATTTTCCATGGTTTTGAAACGCTTATATCTGGAGTTCCAAATATCATTTTTTAATTCTGTAAAAATTGGAAGATTCTTGAATCTGTTAGTTACAGTACAGAAGAAATTTCAGAAATTTTGGACTTCGTTTTCTCTGTCAAACAGTCTGTTTATGAAAAGCTGTCAGAAGTCATTTTTGCACTATTTACGGGTAATATAGTCATTTCATCATTTTAGTCAGTTTCGGTCAATTTTCATTATTTTCTGCATTTTAGTTGCTGCATCTGCATCATTTAGGATAGTTAGACCTAGATTGCTTAATTTTATAATTATTTTGATATTTTATTTATTATTTTAGTGTTAATTAGGCTTTGCTTGTGTTAATTTATGCAAAATTAGGTTTAGTTTAAATTTTCGTTTACTTCCATTGAATTATGTACTAACTTTGCATTTCCCGGTGTTATTAGGTTGAAAAGCATATTAAAAATTCCAGGAGATTCTTGTCCAAGTGCAAAAACTTGATAAGTGGCGAAAAGACAGAAATACCCTTGGCGTGCAACAAAAGATTGAAGTGCTTTTCTAGTTAGCTTTAGTGTTAATTTGTAAATGTTATTAGCAGTGTATTTGTTGACTATTATTAGTTAATTAATAAATTGAATTTCTGAGAAATAATTGAGTAATTCTTGTTCCTTGTGGATTCGACCCGTGCTTACCACTTTTGTGGAAAGTCTGTTATTTATTTTTGGTTGACGATTTTCTAAAGCTTTTATTGAAAAACTATCTTCTAAACAGAGCATTTACAAAAACTCAACCACCAATCTCATTCTCAAAAATTCGATCTGTAGGTTGAATTCCTACTGATCCCCAGTTCTTAGGTTGAACCCCTTTGGAATTAATCTCACTTTCAAAAATTTGATCTGTAGGTTGAAGTCCTCCTGATCCAATATTCTTTACAGTCCTTAGGTCGAACCTCTTTTGGATTGGTATTTTTCAGAAATGTGATTTGTAGGTTGAAGTCCTCTTGATCCAAGTTCTTAGGCTGAATCCCTATTGAACCCATGTTGTTCCCAGTGAACCAATGTCGTTCTCAATTGAACCAATGTCATTCTTAGGCTGAATTCCTATTGAACCCATGTCATTCCCAGTAAACTAATTTCTAATTTCGACCTTTGGGTCAATCAATTTCCAAATTCAAGCCTTCGGGTTACAATCTTACCAACATCAGTCATTTTCCTGCCTTCGGGTTACAACTTTATCAATATCTGTCAGTTTCTAAGCTTTCGGGTTACAACTTCATCGATGTCAATCAATTTCAAATCATCAAATTCAATCTTTCAATGAAAATCCTACTTTCAAGCTGGTCGGTCAACAAATCCTGCTTTCGAGCTGGTCGGTCAACAAATCTTGCTTTCGAGCTGGTTAGTCAAAACAAAACCCGACTTTCGAGTTGATCTTTTACTGAGTCTTTTCAGGACTCAATTTAGTCAGGGATGTGTCAATTAAACCTCAAGCAATTTCTTTCACCAAAGATCCCAAGAGTATTTTGCCAATTTGTCATTAAATATTTGTTGATTTCAAAACCTTTATAGCAAAAAATTATTACCTCAGATAGCCTTCAATATTACTTCTGAAAGGACAAAGCTTTCGCGAAAAAGGATTCAAAATTCAAAATCTTTCTATTGGCCAACCAAAAAGGATGAAGAATAAATCTTCGATATGGTCAGCAAAGAAAATTCAATGTTGTTGCAAAGCCATAAGTGATCGATATTGATCGCAGTCAATGGCACATTTTTAAAGATCATTCTTGGGAAATAAAGCAGTCGAAATATCCTTGGTGATACAGAAAAATCCACTCAATTTCCATATCTCCTCCATCACCTAAGCTGTAATTAAATATCTGCAAAAGGGATCTCTCAATTGTCGTCAAGATGAAAATGAATTATGCGAGTTAGACCCCCGAAGCCAAAGAAGATTTGGATCATCTCCAACATGAAGGAGTTTGTGATGGATCCTTCCAGGAAAAGTTCAGATCACCGTCAAGATGAAGGCGACTGCGATGAGCCTCCCGACAAACCCTAAAAGATATTTAATTTCTGCTATCATCAAGAGATTCTCAACCAATGAGCCAATACCGTCAAGATCAACCCTGAGAGAAAGAAGGATTGGAGCATCTCCAAGATGAAGGAGTTTGTAACATACCCATCCAAAAAGAGAGAGAAAAGTCAGGACATCTCCAAAATGAAGGATGTAATAAAATCCCCAAAAACTCAAGAAAGCTTCAATTCTTCCAAAACAAAAAAAGAGTGCAAAAAGAATCCCAGGATATCAGACTGCCAAATCTACCAAGAATCTTCTTTAAATTTTGTGAAATTCTATTATCAATATTCTTTCACCAATTGCTTTCACAATATCAAGAATATCTTCTTTTTTGTTCATATCAAGGAAATTGATAGCTTCCTTAGAAGAAAGTCAATCTCATGCAATTTGAATTTGAATCTTGATTCTACAGAGTTAGCCCAATTGGAGGTAACACTCTGGGTAGAAAAGATGAAAGATTTTCATACCAATATACATCAATTTCAAGCATTTTGAATCAACAAACAATTTTTAACATTTTGGCAATATTTTCTTACTATCTTGACATGAAGTGAAGAGCTCGATGTCCATCTTGACACATCCTGGTATCACCTTTTACCTCCTTGAGAGAGTAACCTTTATCATCTTTCGCGTTGTTGAAAGAATTCATCTTTTGCATTGTCAAAATAATCGCCTTGCTCCTTTGGATCGCCTTGTTATCTTTCGCGTTGTCAAAATAATCGTCTTGCTCCTTTGGATCGCCTTGTCATCTTTCGCGTTGTTGAAAGAATTGCCTTGTTCCTTTGGATCACTTTTGTTATCTTTCGCATTGTCGAAAGAATTCATCTTTTGCGTTGTCAAAAGAATCGCCTTGCTCCTTTGGATCACCTTGTCATCTTTTGCGTTGTTGAAAGAATCGCCTTGTTCCTTTGGATTGCCTTTGCTATCTTTCGCGTTGTCGAAAGAATCCATCTTTTGCGTTGTCAAAAGAATCGCCTTGCTCCTTTGGATCGCCTTGTCATCTTTCGCGTTATTGAAAGAATCGCCTTGTTCCTTTGGATCACCTTTGCTATCTTTTGCATTGTCAAAAGAATCACCATACTCCTTTGGATCGCCTTTGCCATCTTTCGTGTTGTCGAAAGAGTTCATCTTTTGCGTTGTTGAAAAAATTCATTTTTACGTTGTCAAAAGAATCGCCTTGCTCCTTTGGATCACCTTGTCATCTTTCGCATTGTTGAGAGAATCACCTTGTTCTTTTGGATCGCCTTTGTCATCTTTCGCGTTGTCGAAAGAATTCATCTTTCGCGTTGTCGAAAGAATTCATCTTTTGCGTTGTCAAAAGAATTCATCTTTCGTGTTGTCGAAAGAGTCACCTTATTCCTCTTCAAGAAAATTGTCTTATTCACCATCCAACTTACATTTCCCGGTCAAGTTAAGGGTCAAACCTGATCCTCGTTTCTACACGAGGTATTTTTTTGTCCCATCCAGGTTAAGGGAAAAACCTGAATCTCACTTCTTCAAAGCAATTTTTTTTCCTTTATTATACATCTCATATCTACCATTCTCATCACGGTTAAATTTCTTCATATCCCGTTAGATCCTTCTAACTGGGGCATTTTTATAGCCCAAATTTGGTGTGTTTTTCTTTGCCACTAAGCTCGTCTTCAAGCCGGCTTAGTAGGAAAGAGGGGCATCTGTAAACACCTCAAATTTTCCTCAACCATTTTCAGACAATCCTCCTCGTGCAGTACCAACCCTGTTAGGTCAGTGTAGGAGTCAAATCCCGAGTCAGTTTCAGAAAATCACCATTTTACCAACTTTCATTAGGAAAATTACCATTTTACCCCTAGGTCATCCCGGACCCCAGTCAGTCGAAGTCAACAAAGCTCGTTGGTCAGTTCAGAACATTTAGAATATCAGTCATTTCAAGCTCATTTGAGCTCACAGTAAGAAGGCCATTTTCATTTCTGACCATTCCTGCCAAAATGGGATCATTTTTTCAGGAATGAGCTCATTTCTCACTCAAATCCAAGCCAATTATCTCCGAGTCAGTCATTCACAGTCAGTCATGTTTCCCAGAGTCTAACTTGAGCTCACCAGGAGTTTGAGTGCTCCAGTTTCAGTTCAAAACCATTTTCAAGTGTCTAGGAGCCCATTTTAGCCTGTTTCAGCTCTTTCAGCTGAAATTGAGTTGAGTTCAGTAAGTTGAGCTAGTGTTCGAGCTTTGATTTTAGTTCATGTCAGTATTAGTGATCTTTGTTCTAGCTTAAACCCAGCTCAAATTCGTAATTCACTTCACTCCAGTGACCATTCTGTACCATTTCTCTAAAATTGGCAGTATTTCTTGAAAATTTAGTCAAAGAGTCTAGTTGAGTCAGTACCTTGTCAATTTATTTGAGTTCTGAAACTCTAAAACCCAGTTCAATCCAGCTCATTTCAGTTTAATTCAGCTCAAACCCTAATTTTCAGTGTCACTCTAGCTCGGTAGAGCCTGAAAACCATTTCTCGTACCATTTTGCAAATTTTATCAATTTTAATGCTTTTTAAACTGGTATAGCTGCCAATCGAGGTCTAACATCCAAAATTCTTCATTCAGGGTTTGCATTTTGCATAGCATTTCATGTCAGTTCTCATCATTTCATATAATTTCTCAGCATTTCGTCACATTTCATTTCATTTTCGAAGTCTAGCACTCCAGTTTTATAAATTTCAATCAAGATCAAGTTTTAAAAGTTTTCAGAAATCAATTTCAAACCCTGGGTTTCTAAAATTGACATTTTTACCCCCGGGATTCTAAATTTGGAAATATTTTCTCGAGAAAAACAATCTGGATTTCTTTCAAAATCAAAATTTCAAATTCTACACTAGATTTGCTTCGCAACGGAGTATTGAACTTCAAAATTCGAGCTCGTTTCAAAAACTTCCAAAAATAACTCGTTTCATTCAGAAATGTTATAAAAAGACTATTTTACCCCTCTAATCGTCAAAATGAATTTCAAAAGTGAAATTTGGACCTGCTCTGAGATGGTCCATCCATTTGCATTTGTCTTTTTAATTTATATATAAAAAAAAGAAGAAAAAATTTACATTTTTTTTATTTCCTTTGTTTTTATTATTTATTTATTTTACCTAAGGCGGGACCCGCAAGGGGGTCGCCCAAACCTCCAGCCCCCTCTCCCTTCCTTTCTTTCCTTTTTCTTTTTTTCCTTTCTCTTTCCCTTTCTTCTTCCTTTCTTTCCTTTTCTTTTTCCTTTTTTTCCTTTTCTTTCCTTTCTTTTCTTCCTGGTTTGACTTTTGTAATGCACATTTTTAAAAGATATTTTTCAATGAAAACAAGGAAAAATCGTCAACCAAAGATATAAAAACCGACTTTCCACAGAAGTGGTGAGTACAGGTCGAATCCACAGGGAACGTGATACATTCTGAAATAATTCTAAAATAACACTTTATTAATATAACAAAGTTTACAACTATGTCAATATTACAATTTAAATTAAATAACAATCTAAACTATGAAAATAACTAAAGTAGGAAGCTAAGTCTTCTACAGATCTCCAGGGGCAAAATTGTCTTTTCACCACATGTGCAGTTGCACTTTATCTTTGAAATACACCTATAAACCTGTTCTAACTTATCAACCTACACAATGAAAACACAAAGTCAGTAAACAATTAATAATTAAATCTAAACTACAAGTTACAATTACTGCTAAATTACTTCTGAAATTAAACTATACTTAAACAACTAAAGAAAACTAAAAATACATTAACTAACTAAACTAACTAAGTAAAGCAACTCTAATTAGTCTAACTAACTCGAGTTCATTAACTACATGCTAAAAAATACTAAACATTACATAAAATCAGACAAATGGCTAAATGACTGCTTGTCCCTAAAGAATGCAAAAATGGACTCTGACAGCTTTTTGAAAATGAATGTTTTGACAGGTCAAACGAATTCCAATTTTTCCAAAATTACTTCTGTTCTGTAACTAACAGATCCAAGAATCTGGCACATTTTACAGATTTGAAAAATACGTTTTGGATCTTCAGATATAAGCGTTTGAAAATTAGGATAATCTTGGAAATCGCAGGACCCAAAATTTAAAATCCCGAAAAAGCTATTTTCACAAAATGCTTAAAACCCAGACCAAATCAACTTAGATCGAGCTGAATTTTGGTCTGCAGACAGTTAACACAAGTATGTAGAAAATAGAAAAATAATTTTCAGAAAACTCCAGAAAAACCCACATAAAATAACGAGTGCCCAACATGATAAAAATCAGTTTTAAACTTCAGTGCACTATTCATTCCTGTACATCCACTAAGCAAATTTCACATTAAATCACAAACAAATACAGTCCTAAATGAACCTAAACTACTGTTAAATTACAACAAAGACAACAATTATGCTAATTTATAAAATTAATAAAAGAAATAATTAACTAATGTTAATCCTAATCCAAACGAATCAATAAACCTAATCTAACATAACTGAATGCTATTCTAATTAAACTATCTAAATGCCTCACAACTCTAACTAATCCTACTGTACATTATCTACTATTACTAACTAATTAATTAACTAATCAACAATTAGTTCTAAAACATAAGTAAAACACAACTACTATCTAATATTAGTCTAACTAGGGTTATCAACTAAGTTAGAATGACTTACTAACTATAGCTAGGACGACTAATGTTAAACATTAAATATGGTTAGGTACTAACTAAGGTTACCTATCTAGGTTTAGGAATTAATTAGGCTAACTCAAGTTAATTAACTAACTACGGTTTAGGGTTCTAGGGTCCGGTTAGGGTAACTAACTAGGACTAATGACTCACTATGGTTAATTGACTAAGGTTAGAATACTAGAATTACTAAGATTAATTACTAAATAGGGTCGACTAGGTTAACTATGGCTAATCACTAACTATGGCTCGATAGGGGTTGGTATGGTTAACTAAGGTAGTTAACTATCTAGGCTAGCTACTAACTATGGTTAGTTAGGGTGGCGACTGAGGATAAGGCATTAATTTACACGCCACCCTATATGGGCTATTATCCTAATAACTATATATATTATTTACTAAAACAATAATAAAAACCTAAGTTAATTCCTAATTGAAATGTAACTAACAGTAATGCAAACCTACCTAAATGAGCATACACGGTTTTGTAAAACTTTAACTAAGTTAATAACTACTACATTAATAACACACTATCTAAACTATGTTAATATAAGAAAGTAGTAATGGGGCCTCTCAAATAGGATTAACGAAATTTAAAAGGCATGATACTCCATAATTGGCCTAATAACTCAGAGGGGAAACTTAAGGAAGTAAAACCATCCAGCTGTGGACCCCACACGGTTTTGAGGTTGACTTTACAAAAATTGAAACATTTAAATTCTTACCCCAAACTCGTGTAATCACTTTTAGAAAGGGTTTTAATATTCAAAACACATGATCCCTTGTGAACACCTTTCCAAAAGCATTGGTCACGATTTTAGAAAATGATTTGAATTTCAAATCAGTTTCCAAACATGTCAAAGGATAAAATCTCATCTCTTTACTGGATTTCACAATGTCAAAACCTTCTAAACATGGTTCCCACGAATTTGAATGGCATATCCTCCTTCCCAAAAATGCAATGCACTACAATTACCTCAATGCCCTTATCTAAAATGCAATTCAATTACTAACTAGGCTAATATACATTAATCTAACTAAATTAACGTATATACAAATAACACAAAGGGTAAAGATAATGTACACACGAATTAGAAGAAACAACTATGCTAGACATTACACAAAAATCAATAATACTCAATTAACATAAAAATGACTAACCTAATTATTAAACACATCAAATATTAATCTAAAGACTGCTATCTACAAGACTTTAAACTAAAAACGAATTGCACAAGACATTACTAAACTACAAACTTCAATATATGAAACTAATAACATACTCTAATAAAAAACTAAATTCTATTACATTAACACAGGGTTAAACATGAACTTTGAGAACTATGAAACACTAAAACTAATCTAATTAACATGCTGGGAATTAAATTACACAAAGAGCACGATAGAACAAAATTCTAATACAGTCCACTATTTAAAGCTAAAACAGAAATACACAAACCATTAAATCTACCATGTTGTTAAACTACCTAAATCTAAACAGCAACCAAAACACCTTAAATTGATTTATCAAAATACATTTAGAACCTAAACACTACAGTCGGCTGGACGTCCTACTTAAAAACCAGCAAAACAACACTTGACATTTCATTTTCTCAAGATCAAAAAACGCACAAAACAGAAACTAACATAGACACGTTTCCTAAGATACTGTATTCAACCAAAATAAAATATGTAAGATTGGGAAACACTAAAAGGACGCAGATACACAGTAGAACAGTTGGATCACACGCACACACCCAAAACACCAACATTGGATTGAAAATAAAGATTTAACTAAAACAAATATCTAAACACACCTACGTGCTGGTTTATGCACGAAATATCTATGCTAAAGCTTGACAAAAAACAGAAAAACACAGCACACAACTCACGCACATTTTAGGTTTTATCTAGAAGCAGTGGATGGGAAGATCTAACCTCCAGGGCGATTCGACGATTGAGGGGAAGGGCAGAGCGGACTTTGCTTGGTTTCGCACCGCAAGGGACCTCGTTGATGCTGGAAATACACCATGGAAAAATATTGTACAGCTGCAACACGTTTGAAGTCCATCGAAGATGGAGGAGGAGCCGATTCTCCATCGGGTGGCTTAGAAGATCGGGTGGAGGTAGAGCCGATCCCTCTTGTTGGAGTGTCTCGCACTTCCACACAAGAGAAGGTGTCTTCAACCTCTGCTGTACCTGCAAAACACAACCACCATGGTGATTAGCCAACAGGGAGGAAAAAGAATTGAAAAGGTATGAACGAAAGGCAAGAGAGAAAGCTTGGATCTCAAGCTTTTCTTCAAGCTCTAATGGAGATGGCATGAGGTGAGGGGTGAGAAGGGGCTGGACCAAGATTCGTGCCCCTAGGGCACGAAAACAAAAGCAAAGACAACCTCTATGCTGGGAGTCATCTCCCTTTTAGACGGTTTGGCTATTTTGGGCGTTTTTCTAGAAAAGGGTTTAAAAATAAAATAATCATTGGGCGCCTCTTTCTACAGGGGGTTTTTGGAAAATCTTTTATGATAAAACATGAATGGGCTAGCTGGAGTGGTTTTACATGTGTTTTGGTCCAGATCCAAGATCCAGATGAATGATTTGGATCCTGAATACCCGATTCAACTCTGAGGTTTGACCCGCAACACTAAAAATGCATTAATTTCCTCAAATTAAGTCCGATTTCGATGAAATTTGAACCATAGCTCTATAACATCATTATGCACCTAAGTGTATGCCTTAAACCTATAGATGATGCATTTATGCAGTGAAAATGTGTTAAGAAAATATATAATTTATGCATCATCAAATACCCCCATGCTAGAATAATTGCTAGTCCCTAGTAATATACTCTACCCTCGCAATGAAGATATGGACTACCCAAAAACATGAAAGCTCTTATTAAAAAAAAAAAAACTAACTCACTTTCGTAGGAATCACGATTGCATTTAGCACATGCAACAAGCCCTTTAAACCCTTGGGTTACCTCAGTGGACGAGTAAGGTCTCGTGAGGGTTTGCAGAGATGCTACCCACAAACATCAATATCATGCATGAATAATTTTTTCAGAAATGCTAGGCAATCAAGAACTCATTGTAAACAAATATTTCATGTAATCTACATTCTCAAAACAAATTCAGAAATTTCATGCCACCACAGTAAAAATCTTTTTCTTTCACTTTTCTAAAATTGTAATTATTTATGAATTTTCTCAAAAAGTCAAGTATTATCATGTATTACTCATTTATCCTCACTTGTATCTTTTCTGCACAGTAATTCACAATTATTCCTAAGCATTGAAATTTTTCTCATTCAGCTCACTCTTTTTCTTTTGATATTCAATTTTTCACTCTTTTTCATTCTTCTAACTTGAGCACTATTTCGAATATCCAATCTTGTGTCCTGTATAGCGAGCTTTGGGTCAGTGACTCCCAGGTCAGATGACCTTAGGGCACCAGATACAAAGTATCCCTCAGACTTAATTGCTCAAGTCACTCGACCTTCTATTCTAATAGTTTATGTATAGTCTTCTTCTCGTCATGTGCAATGTCTCTATCTCTTAGGCTTTCTATGCAGTCCATGTAACAAGCTTTCGAATTGGTGGCTCCCAAACTAGCTGGCTTTAGGGCACCAGGTGTAAAACACCCTTCAGACTCTACTTACTCGAACTACAAAGGCCACAGATATCGACTAGACAAGAGGATGATCTCCTTCGTTATGCTTTTCATCAAGAGACTCAGACACTTCAACTTGTGTCTGAGTTCCACTACTAGGACTCACGAAGACATCAACAACTAAACGTAACTCTAATTCTATTAAGCTCATCTTTCAAAAACATCTTTCAATTGCTTATCTTTTTCACAAAACAACTATGCATACTTATACTAAAGTGATTCAAAACTTTCTAACATGCAAATACTATATTTTCTTTCACTATTTCATAAACAACTACTCTATTTAAATCAGATCAGAAAAGAAAAAATTTCACATGGGGCTTACATATTTCTAAATTGTCAGATTATGCAGAAAAATAATCATATATGCTACAACTTATTCTTAAAGACCTACTTTTATGAGTTTTAAGCTATCAGACATAAAGAAAAATTTAAAAAATTTGTGCATCTAAACCATCCCCCCATGCTTGAATGACACTGTCCCTAGTGGCATACAAAATATGCAATCATGCAATGCAGATGCACACTACAAAAAAATAAAATAAATAAGGAGAAAGGATTGATACAACCTGGTGTGCTCGAGCCTCTAAAGTTGTCGATTGACTGGACTTCGCACCACCACTATGCATGTACAAATACATAGTTTTCTGCTCATCTGGTCAATATTTTACTCCTGAAGGCTTCTTCATGTCTTGTAACTTGAACTCATACATTGATGGATTGGATGTTCATACATGTAAACAATGAAATTCAACATGAAATCAAAACAAAATTCAAAACAAAACACATAAACAAATATTTGTTTATTCTAATGTACATATGATACATCCTAATTACAGTTAATAAAATAAAACACTAACAGATAAACAACTAACTATGTTAGAAGTACTCTATGAAATCAATCTATATCTAAATCAGTAATTTTAACTACTACTCTATTTTACTCTATGTCAAAAACTCTATGTCAATCAATATCAAAATAATCTAATTACTCTAAATTCAGAAGCAAAAGTCAGACGAAAATCAAGTTAAATTTGATATTTTATGATATTTTTGCCATTTTAGGGTTTTATTCATGTAAATAAGCATGTCATATCATATTAGGGTTAATTTTAATATCATTTGCATTTCAATTTTCCATTTTTGCAAAATTTATTTCAGAAAACCCTGGTTTCAAGGCCATAGTCTTGTTATCAGGGGTATTTTTCTCATTTTGACCTAAATTTCGAAATTCCAATTTCTAATTCCATAAATTTTCATGCATATCATCATATTTCATCATATTGTGTTTGATTTATTTAATTTGATTTTCAAAATTCCAAAATTTACAAAAATTCTTTTAGAAAACCCTGATTTCAAGGTCATCAAAGGCATTTTGGTCATTTTGACCCCAAATTCGAATTTCTAAGTTTATTTTCAAAATTTATTCATTATTTCTCATGTTTATATCAAATGTGGTAAGAATTTGGGTTTATATCTGAATAATATCTGATAATTTCCAATATTTTTGGATAAATTCAGAAAAACCTACGTTTCTGTGCTAAGACTGTTTTATAGTTTTGCAAGAACATTTAAGAAGAAGGCTTAGTTATTTTATTTCTTTGTTTTATTCAATTCAATGTAAAAAAAGCAATGTAATATTTGGAATAAGAATTTACATTTCTGCTTAGAATAGGACTGCATTGCATATAGTTTAATTTCTGCAAATTTTAATATTTGATGTATGATTCATGTGCATTTATTTCAAATTCACTATGGTTGACATGAATGGTACGTGCACAAGCTCTTATGGAGTTTATAAACTCAGTGAGATTCGTATTTATGGCCATAGTCAGAATACTAAGAAAACCAAGATTCATGATCTTCATATTAGCCACATTTAACCTTCACTATTAGGCTAACTTCAAAAATGCACTGCATTTCTCAAAATTCAAGAGGATTTACCAATTCCTCAAGGAAATCTCCTTTCAAATTCATTCATTCATTCAATTTGCATCATTTTTAAAATCATTTCCTAATTCCATTTCAGAAAAATCATTTTTCTTAAAAAATTTCCAAGTTTTTCTCAGGATTCGATTTTCTCAGAACTCTGAATTTTCAAATGAGATTTCAAAGTATTTCCCAAGTTCAAATCAAGATTTTTCAATGTTTTAAAATTCTCAAATTTCAAAATCCCAAGTTTTCAGAAATCGATTTTCTCAGAGTTCCCATTTTCTTGAGAATTCATTTTCCTTTTCAAAAATCCTTTTCCAATGAACTTTCTTGAATTTCTCAATATTCTCAAATTCATTTTCTCAGAAAAGCAATTCCAAATCTCAAAAAAATTGATTTTTTCAAGATTCAAGCTTTCCTAAGAATTCATTTTCCCAATTCAATTTCTGATTTCCAATAAAATTCAATGATTTTCCCAGGAATTCCAATTTCAAGCACTTTTCCAATCATTTTTCAAGCATATTTCAATTTTCCAAAGCAAACATCATATTTTCTCAAACTTGCATCTTTTCAAAATTTTATAGCACAAGCCTGATTCTTTGTGCATTCTAGGAAAAATAGAGCATAATTTAGATATTTGAGTCAAGTTAAAGCACATAATTGATCCTTGGTTCAATTACCCCTGGTAAAGGCGCCAGGAACGGTTGAATCTCATACCGACAGGCAGATCCCATTCCACGGAATTTTCCCACAAATTTTCAAAATGGAGGCGAGTTAATTTTCAAAACAAATTTCAAAACTTTGGTCGAGTTTGACTCGCGAAATTCGTTTTTCTCTCGCAAGAGAGGGGAAAAAAATTGCGATGATAACAATTGCGTACAAGAGATAGAGCGGATCTTTTGTGTCCTACAGGTGGGCGACGATCGCAAGGTTGACTTCGAGACGTACCATCTCCGAAAGGATGCTGAAAGGTGGTGGGCTACCACCTGGGAGATCAAGTTCGACAACCAGTCGATCGAGTGGGAGCAATTTGTTGAGGCCTTTTATGCTGCATATTTCTCGGCTCATGAGAGGAGCAGGAAGATGCAAGAATTTCTCGATCTACAGCAAGGGAGTTCGACACTAGCGGAGTACATCACTCATTTTCGCAGTCTAGAAAGATACTACCCTAACTTGTATAGAACCGAGAAGGAGCGAGCACTGAAGTTTGCTCACGGTCTGAAGCCAGTTCTGCGAACAAAAGGTGTATACGCGTGCACCTACGACAGTGGACAAGGCTCTGGAGACAACCTCCCTTCTAGAGCACGATTGGATAGAATCCCAGAAGGCACAAGCATCCCGAGGACAGCAGCAACAACAATAAGGCCAAAAGAGTTGGCCTAGAAAGCGTCAGTTTTAGAAGAATCAGGGTGGAAAGAAGTTTCATCCCCCTTCAAAGAAGAATAGAAGCAACAACAGCAACAACAACAACAACAAGAACCAGCAACAGTACCAAAACCGACGACTCCAGAATCAGCAACAGCAATGCCAGTACCAGCAGCTGCAGAGGCAGATCACCGCGGCGGGTTGTCCTTAGTGCACCGTCAATCATCCAGGACGACCCTGCCCACGTGACACAGGCGGATGTCTTTACTGTGGCAAGATGGGCCATTATATCAAGGACTGTTGTAAGAAGCAAGCAGATGATCAACAAAGAAACACGCCAGGGATATCTCAACAGACGCAGTCGAGGCAGCCTCAGCCGTATCAGCAACAACAACAGCATCAGCCAAAGCAGGGCAACTAGAAGGTCATTGCCGGACGTGCTTACGCGACAACTATGGAGCAAGTGAAGAAGGGTGAACTGGTCCAAGGTACTATTTCAGTAGCAGAACATGCAACTTTTACGTTATTTTATTATGGTGCTTCGCATTCTTTTATAGCCGCTAGATTTGCCAGTACTTTACCTTTGATCGTAGAGTCCTTGAATTACCCGTTGGAGGTCCGTACTCTAACAGGTGATCAGTCCTTTTATGATTCATACATGCCGAGCATCGAGGTGTCAATGGCAGGGCAGAACCTGTCAGCTGATATGATCCTGCTAGACATGACTGAGTTCAATGTCATTTTAGGCATGGATTGGCTTTTTGAGTATCACGCTCAAGTTTTCTGTCGAGAGGGCAAGGTTGTTCTATTTCAGCCTGATTGTCCTGTCTTGGAGATCAAGCTTCCTTGACCCTTGCGTGATAGCCGTTTGATCTCTTCCTTCAAGGCCCAGAAGTATTTGCGGAACGGGGTATCGCGTTTGTGGTCAGTATTACCCCAGTAGAACATGAGATGGTTTTGATTGATGACTTAGACGTGGTTTGAGAATTTTCTGATGTGTTTCTAGAGGAATTGATTGGTTTACCTCTGAAGCGAGAAATCGAATTTTGCATCAAGTTGTTGCCTGGAACTACTCTTATTTCCAAGGCACCTTACCGTATGGCTCCAGCAGAGCTAGAGGAATTCAAGCGGCAGTTGGAAGAACTTTTAGATGAGGGTTTCATTCGACCCAGTGCTTCTCCGTGGGGAGCAACAGTGTTGTTCATGAAGAAGAAGGATGGATCCTTGAGGTTGTGCATCGACTATCGGATGCTCAACCAAGCGACGATCAAGAACAAATATCCATTACCCAGGATCGAAGATCTTTTTGATCAGTTGCAGAGTGCAAAGATTTTCTCAAAAATTGACCTCAGTTTAGGTTACCATCAACTTCGTATCAGAGAAGAAGACATTGCAAAAACAGCTTTTTGAATGAGGTATGGTTTATACGAGTTCATGGTGATGCCTTTTGGCCTCACGAATGCACCAACTGCATTCATGGATCTGATGAACCGGATTTTTCGTCCATTCGTGGATACGTTCGTGATCGTGTTTATTGACGACATCTTGGTCTACTCAGAGAGAGTCCTGAGCAGCATCGAGAACACTTGCGTATTGTTTTGAGTACTCTCCGTGAGCATCAGTTGTTTGCCAAGTTCTCCAAGTGCGAACTTTGGCTTGAGCGAGTTATGTTTCTTGGTCACGTGATATCCAAGGATGGAATGTCTCGATCCAGCAAAGGTTAAAGCAGTTCTAGGCTGGAAGCAGCCTCAGAATATGTCAGAGATTCGCAGTTTTCTTGGGTTGGCAGGTTATTATCAATGATTCATCCAAGACTTTTCAAGGATTGCCTTACCGTTGATGAAGCTTTTGCGCAAAGGTATCAAGTTCGAGTGGGATAGCGCTTGTGAAGATAGTTTCCAGATCTTGAAGTCAAAGCTGATGACCTCGCCAGTGTTAGCTTTACCTTTAGGCAGAGGTGGTTTTGTGGTGTATACGAATGCCTCTGGTATCAGATTGAGTTGCGTGCCAATGCAGCATGACAGGGTGATTGCTTATGCATCTAGACAGTTGAAGACCCATGAGAGAAATTACCCGACACATGATTTAGAGCTAGCAGCAGTTGTGTTTGCTCTGAAATCGTGGCGACATTATTTGTATGGAGAATCGTTTAAGGTCTTCTCAGACCACAAGAGTCTCAAATACCTGTTCTCTCAGGAGTTGAACATGAGACAACGATGTTGGCTCGAATTCATCAAGGATTATGACTTCACGTTGTCTTACCACCCTCGTAAGGCGAACGTAGTGGCAGATGCGCTTAGTCGCAAACCGAGTGGTGTTCTGGCTAGTCTTGTGTGGAGCCAGAAGTTGATTGAAGATTTCGTAGTTTGAAAGTCTTTTTCAGTTGGGGGCGGATCGATCAGATTGTCTGGTTTGACCATTCGATCAGAGTTTTTGCCGAGAATCATGGAGGCTCAGAAGCTTGACGACCAGTATGGTAAGTTTCTAGCCTTGGCGAGGCAAGCAGATACCTTCTTTAGTGTGTCAGATGACAGCAGTATTCATATGAGAGATCGACTTTGGGTTCTGAGCAACCCTGAGCTGAAAAAAGAGATTCTTGATGAAGCACATATGTTGAGATATACGATTCATCCAAGTGGAACAAAGATGTTTAAAGATTTGCAACGCAAATATTGGTGGAATGGAATGAAGTGCGAGATAGCAGCGTACGTTGCGAGATGCTTGACTTGTCAGCAGGTCAAAGTGGAACACCAGCGTCCTGGTGGTTCCATGCAGAGAATCGAGATTCCTCAGTGAAAGTGAGAAGATGTTACGATGGATTTTGTGGTAGGTTTACCGTAGACGAGACGTAAACATGATGCGATTTGGGTAGTCGTGGACAGACTCACCAAGTCTGCCCATTTCTTGCCTATCAGGATGAGTCAGTCCCTCGAGAGTCTAGCTGACCTGTAGATCAGAGAGATTGTGCGACTTCATGGTGTGCCAAGATCGATCATTTCTGATCGTGATCCTCGGTTTACATCGCGATTGTGGGGTCAGTTGCAGTCTGCTTTGGGTACAAAGTTAAAGTTCAGTACAACTTTTCATCCTCAGACGGATGGACAATCCGAACGGACGATTTAGACGCTAGAAGACATGTTGCGAGCCTGTATGCTCGACTGGAAAGGTGAATGAGATTCACACCTGTGTTTCATTGAATTCGCATACAACAATAGTTACCATGCTAGTATCGGGATAGCCCCGTACGAAGCATTGTATGGGAGACCTTGCTGATCACCGTCTTATTGGGATGATATCAGCGACATATCGAGAGAATCACCGATCGTTCTTCAACATTACACTCAGCAGGTGCAGAAGATTCGAGAACGTTTGAAGGCAGCACAAGATAGACAAAAAAGTTATGCTGATAAGAGATGACGCGAGTTGTCTTTTGAAGTTCGTGACATGGTTTTTGTCAGAGTTTCACCAACTAAGAGTGTGTTTCGTTTCGGTAAGAAAGGAAAGTTGAGTCCAAGATACGTAGGACCATTCGAGATTTTGGCAAGGATCGGTGAAGTGGCATATTGTGTCGAGTTACCTCCACAACATGACCATATTCACAATGTTTTTCATGTGTCGATGCTAAGGAAGTACATTCCTGACCCATCGCATATCATTCGCTACGAAGATGTGGAAGTGCAAAAAGATTTGACTTTGACAGAACGGCCTATCGAGATAGTTGATTGACGAGATCAGGTTCTGCGTACCAAGACTATTCTACTAGTTAAGGTACGTTGGCAACACCATGGCATCGAAGAATACACATGGGAACCTGAAGCGAGCATGAGAGAGAAATATCCAGAACTTTTTGTAACCTAATATGGGTGATTTCGCGGACGAAATTCTTTCTAAGGAGGGGAGGATGTAAGGTTCATGATTTATTTTGTGATAATATTATGCGAATTGTATTGAGATTGAGAGTTTTTGTTGAATTTGGCAATTTTCGTGTTTAAGCCTACATAGAGATACAGGTCAAATTACGTAATTTTACATAAAAAGGCAATTGAGAGAAATCTATAGTGAGTTGACCTTTGAAATTTTTAGGGCAGGTTTATAATATGTATATTGTGATTGACCCCAAATTTGAAGTCCGAACGACGAAAAAACTCTGTCAGTGCATGTGAATTATGAGAGATCGCTTAGAAACTTAGCGAGGGCCTAAACGAGACCCATTTCGTTCGGAAAGAGGATTTCTTCGCTTGGGTAGCTTTGAAATGTCCTTTATATTGATAATATAAAATAAAATAATTATACATAACGGAAAAATATCTGAAATTCAATTAAAAATAAAATTGATATAATAAATAACCATTTCTTTCATTGGTAAAGGTTGACCAAGGCCATGACCATCCATTCAGGATGGCCTTGGGATGACCATGGCCATGAAACCAGCTGGTCACGTTGACCAGCTAGATGAGTGGCAGTCTAGTAAGAGACTAAAAGGTAATCTTAAAGGGAGGGCCACAATTGTCCCTACCCAAATAAAAAAAAAAGAGAAATGAATAAATGTAATAGTGAGTTTAATAAAGAAGCAAAAAGGAGTAGAGTGCTTGGCGTGTGTGGGGGTCGACATTCCCTCCTGGGGAGTGTGTGGATTTTGAGAACCCCTTACCTTGGGATTCAAGGAATCCCAAGGGCTCTTCCCAAGAGGGAAGAACCATGATGAGGTTGGAGAAAACCTCATTTGATGCATGGGGCGGCAGCCCCATGACATTTTCGTTAATTCTTAGAGGATTTTCAAATCCTTCGAGATGAGTGGTGGAGCGGGGCGGCGGTGGGAATTCGTGACCCACCCCCAGCCCCACATCTTGGAGGGTGATTCTCCACCCTCCATCTTAACACAGCCCCTTTAAGCCTCTTTGGAAAAAATCAAGAACCCCATTGAGGGGGTGATTTTTTTTCAAAGACCATTTTCACTCTCTCTCTCTCTCTCCCTTACTCTCTCACTTCTCCTTCCTCTTCCTCCCAACCGTGAGGTGCTTCTCCACCATCAACGTTTGAAGAGCAGCTGCACTTACCTTCTTCATTCAACCTCCAAGGTGAAGGTTCAACACGCATTGCACCTTGTTTCAATACATCGTGAAACCGAGGAGCTAATGCATCCATGCATGCATGCTCCATCGGTGGATTAGCTTGAATAAGCTTTTCATTTTTAGTAATGAATCACCATTGTTGCATTTGTTGTTTTGCTGCATCCATTTACATTCAAATTTCTTTTTTTTATAGCATTCTTTTTCTTTCTTTCTTGTCTTCCTTTCTTTTTCACTTTTGAAGCTTCATCCTTCTTGCACCTTTCGCTCTCAATGCTGGGCTTGGTGGCACGTTCGTGGGCGTGTTGGGCTTGCTGGGGTGCAGTGGACCGAGCTGGGCTCGTCTAGAATGCACCCAGCCCTCGTTTGCACCTTCTTTGAGTGTAGGTGTGCCGCGGCTGGTGTGCCGCAGCTGCCACCTCCCTCTTTGATTTCCTTCGGTGTGCTGGGTTCAACCCAGTCCCAATGCGTTTGGGACTGGCACAACAACACCTTGGTCCTGTGTCACAGCGTGACCAGGCTCCATTTGAGGAAAGGGCCCCTGGCCCTCCGGTGTTACCGTCTTTTTTTGTTTTTTTTTTTTCTGGTTCTTTGTGTTTGGACATCGGATGTAAGGTCCATGGTTTATTTTGTGATAATATTACATAAATTGTGTTGAGAACAATGAAATTTTGTTGATTTGGCAATTTTTCTAAATTAGCCTACATTGAGATACAAATCAAATCACGTAATTTTACGTAAAAAGGCAATTGAGGGAAATCTCGAGTGAATTAACTTCCAAAAATTTTAGAGCAAGTTTAGAATAGGTCTATGGTGATTTACCCTGAATTTGAGATCCGAACAACGAAAAAACTCCGTTAGTGCATGTGATTTACGAGAGATCACTTAGAAATTTAGGGAGGGCCTAAACGAGACCTAATTCGTTCGAAACGAAGATTTCTTTGCTTGAGTAGCCTTGTAATGTCATTTACATTGATAATATAAAATAAAATAATGGTACATCATGGAAAAATAATTGAAATTCACTTAAAACCAAAATCAACATAATAAATTATTTTTCCTTTCATTGGTCAAGGTCGACCAAGGCCATATTCGTCCTTTCAGAAGGGCCTTGGGAGGACCCTGACCATGGAACCAGCTGGTCACGTTGACCAGCTGGGTTAGTGGCATCATTGTAAAGAGACTTTAATAAGTCATAAAGGGAGGGCCACGAATGGCCCTACCCAAATCATTAAAAAGAAAAATTTTAAATTCTAAATAATAATGACATGTCATAGTAAAGCAAAAAGGAGATCTTGCATGGCATTAGAGGGGTGTCTTTCCCTCTTGGGTTTTGCGTGGAGTCTTGAGAACATCAGCCTTGGGATTTAAGAGATCCCAAGGGCTCTTCCCAAGAAGGAAGAGACATGATTAGTTTAGACCCAACAACATTGGATGCATGGGGCGGCAGCCCCATGGCATCTTCGTAATTTGAAAAAAAAAAAACATTCAAATCCTTGAAAACGTGTGGTAGGGCTGGGCGGTGGTGGAAAACTGTGATCCACCCCAGCCCTACATCTTGGAGGGTGCTTCCCCACCCTCCATCTCAACTCAGCCCACTTTAAAGCCCCTTAGAAAAAAATCGAGCCCCCATTTGAGGGGCAATTTTTCTAAAACTCTCTCTCTCGTTGTCTCTCCATATCTCCTCTCTCACTCCCTCTTCCTTCCAGCTGTGGGAGTGCCCCACCATTGTCGTGCAAGGCAGCTGCTCAACCTTCTTCCTTCAACCTCCAAGGTGAAGTTTCATCACGCTTTTCACCATGCTTAAGTGTAACATGAAACCAATGGAGCAATGTATCCATGATTGCATGGTCCAAAGGTGAATTAGCTTGTAGAAGCTGTTATTTTTAATCTTGATTCACCATGGTTTACATTCGTTGGATTGCTATATTCATTTGCATTCAGTCTTCTTTTCCAATATTATTCTTTTTTTTTTCTTTTTCTCATCTTTGAAGATTCATTTGGTTGTGCTTTCGCTCGCATTGCTGGGTTTTGTTTTTTGGGCATCCGTGAGTTGGTAAAACCCAGTGCTCGTACTGGTAATCTTTTAAAACCCAGTGCTCGTACTGGTAATCTTTTAAAACCCACTGCTCGTACTGGTAACCTTTTAAAACCCAGTGCTCGTACTGGTAACCTTTTAAAACCCAGTGCTCGTACTGGTAACCCTTTAAAACCCAGTGCTCGTACTGGTAACCTTTTAAAACCCAGTGCTCGTGCTGGTAACCTTTCAAAATCCAGTGCTGGTAATCTTTTAAAACCCAGTGCTCGTACTGGTAACCTTTTAAAACCCAGTGCTCGTACTGGTAACCTTTTAAAACCCAGTGCTCGTATTGGTACTCTTCCAAAATCTGATGCTCGTACTAGTTGAACTACTCCCAAATATCATCTTTATACTTATCAACTTTTTTTGTTCCTTTAAATGTCCAGAATTGGTCTAGAAGAGTCGAGTTCCGATTCGAATCTTCTTCCAAATCCAATTCAGAATTGGTCTAGAAAATCCAAGTCCCGACTTGAATTTTCTTACAAATCCAATTCGTATAATTTTCTTTCCTCTAGATTCTAGAATTGGTCTAGAAGAGTCGAGTTCCGATTCGAATCTTCTTCCAAATCCAATTCGTATAATTTTCTTTCCTCTAGATTCTAGAATTGGTCTAGAAGAGTCGAGTTCCGATTCGAATCTTCTTCCAAATCCAATTCAGAATTGGTCTAGAAAATCCAAGTCCCGACTTGAATTTTCTTACGAATCCAATTCGTATAATTTTCTTTCCTCTAGATTCTAGAATTGGTCTAGAAGAGTCGAGTTCCGATTCGAATCTTCTTCCAAATCCAATTCAGAATTGGTCTAGAAAATCCAAGTCCCGACTTGAATTTTCTTACAAATCCAATTCGTATAATTTTCTTTCCTCTAGATTCTAGAATTGGTCTAGAAGAGTCGAGTTTCGATTCGAATCTTCTTCCAAATCCAATTCAGAATTGGTCTAGAAAATCAAAGTTCCGACTTGAATTTTCTTTCAAATCCAATTCGCTTGGTTTTCCTTTAAAAGTTCAAACTTCTACTTAAACTTTCCTGCAAATTTGGCAATTGGTCTAGAAGATCCGAGTTCCGACCCGAATTTTCTTTTAAAATCCAATTCATCTAGTTTTCCTTGAAGAGTTGAATTCCGATTCGAATCTTCCCTCAAAAACCCAGTTTAGCACCTGGTCCATTCAAAGCTCACAAGTTGGAATCATTCCTTCTTAAACTATGATCCTTAGGTTAAATCCCTATGGAATAGATAGTTCGTAGGTCGAATCCCTACAAAACCCATGTCATTCCCAATTTCGACCCTTTTGGGTCACCCAATACCAATTTCAATCATCTTCTCTTGCGAGGGACCCTTTTTCCAGGGAGAGTTCGAGGGAGCTCATTCTTTTTCGCATGTCTTTATTGTACGTTTGTTGAACCCCTTTTTCTAGGGAGAGTTTGAAGGGACTCATGATTCACGAACAGTTTGCAAAACAATCTTTATTGTCACACAAGGAACCCTTTTTCCAGGGAGAGTTTTGACGGAAGCTCGTCCTCCTTATAACCCTAAATGTCTTTTGTTAGGCCACCCCCGTCGTCGAGGACCCTTTTTCCAGGGAGAGTGTGATGGACTCGTTCCTCTATGATATCCTTGCAATCTTTGTTAGCGGCCCCCTTTCCATAAGAGAAGCCTAGAAATAGGGAGTTTTGACGAAAACTCTATTTCTCTTCGAAAGTTCGTTTTGCAAACACCTCCTCTTCAGGGAAGAGAGGAGTATCTTTTGTTACCCGTTCAGGTAAGGGTTAAGCCTGAGTCTCTCCTTTGGGGAAAGGAGAGAAGAATCTAGCCACGGATGTGTCATTTAGATCTCAAGTGATTTCTTTTACCAAGGATTTCAAGAATATTTTGCCAATTTGCCATAAAAAATAGTTGTTGATTTCAAAATCTTTATCGCATAAAATTGTACCTCAGAATACCTTCAGTATTACTTCCGAAGTGACAAAGCTTTTGTGAAAAAGGATTCAAAATTCAAAATCTTTCTATTGGCCAACCAAAAGGATGAAGAATAAATCCGCGATATGGCCAGCAAAGAAAATTCAATGTTGTTGCAAAGCCAGAAGTGATTGATATTGATCACAGTCAATGGCATATTTTTAAAGATCATTCTTGAAAAATAAGCAGTCGAAATATCCTGGGTGATACAGAAAAATCCACTCAATCTCCATGTCCCCTCAATCACCTAAGCTGCAATTAAATATCTGCAAAAGGGATCTCTCAATTGTCATCAAGATGAAGGCGAATTAGACGAGTCGACCCCCGGGGCCAAAGAAGATTTGGATCATCTCCAAGATGACGGAGTTTGTGACGGATCCTTCCAGGGAAAGTCCAGATCACCGTCGAGATGAAGGCGAGTGTGATGGACCTCCCGACAATCCCTAAAAGGTATTTAATTTCTGTTATCATCAAGAGATTCTTAACCAATGAGCCAATAACCGTCAATATAATCCCTGAGAGAAAAGAAGGATCGAAACATCTCTGAGATGAAGGAGTTTGTGACGTACCCTTCCAAAAAAAATAAAGAGAGAAAAGCCAGGACATCTCCAAAATGAAGGATGATGTAATTCCCGAAAAATCCAAGAGAGCTCCAATTCTGTCAAAAAAGAGTGCAGAAAGATCATCATGAGAAAAGAATCCCAGGATATCAGACTGCCGAATCTATCAAGAATCTTCTTTAATTTTGTGAAATTCTTTTATCAATATCCTTTCGCTAATAGCTCTCGCAATATCAAGAATACATTCTTTTTCGTCCATATCAATGAAATTGATAGCCTCCTTGAAGGAAAGTCAATTGCAAGTAATTTGAATTCGAATCTTGATTCTACGGAGTTAAGCCCAGTCGGAGATAATACTTCAGGTAGAAAAGAGGGAATATTTTTCATATATATATGTGCTTATCATTCTTGAATTAACTACAATTTTTTATCTTATTGGCAATCTTTTTAAGTTATCCTGACATGAAGTGAGAACTTGATGTTTATTTTGATGTATCCAGGCGTTGTTGTTATCCCTTTTAGGATCGGATGATGGGAATTGTCCAAGATCCTTCCCTTCTTGTTTTAATCTGAGTGCCTGGGCTCTCAGATTCGCACACTTCCCTGTGCTCCCCACTGTCCCACCATAGACAGTTCCCGTTCAGGTTAAGGGTTAAACCTGAATTTTCCGCAAAAGGTCATCTGTCTTAAAAGCCATTCAGTCTTAGCAATGAGACGTCCAAGATCAATACATTTTCAAGCTTTAGGGAACCCCCTTTCTTCCTTTTGCAAACCCCTCTCAGATTTATTGTGCAGAATTCGAAGGTCCCATCATGGTTTCTTCATTTGAGGATTCCGTATATCGTCCCCCTTTCAGGTTAAGGGTTAAGCCTGAGCCTCGTTTTTCCATGAGGTATCGTCCCCTTTCAGGTTAAGGGTTAAGCCTGAGCCTCGTTTTTCCACGAGGTATCGTCCCCTTTCAGGTTAAGGGTTAAGCCTGAGTCTCGTTTTTCCACGAGGTATCGTCCCCTTTCAGGTTAAGGGTTAAGCCTGAGCCTCGTTTTTCCACGAGGTATCGTCCCCTTTCAGGTTAAGGGTTAAGCCTGAGCCTCATTTTTCCACGAGGTATCGTCCCCTTTCAGGTTAAGGGTTAAGCCTGAGCCTCATTTTTCCACGAGGTATCGTCCCCTTTCAGGTTAAGGGTTAAGCCTGAGCCTCGTTTTTCCACGAGGTATCATCCCCTTTCAGGTTAAGGGTTAAGCCTGAGCTTCGTTCCATACGAGGTATTTCCTGTCCCATCCAGGTTAAGGGCAAAACCTGAATCTCACTTCTTTTCGAAGTAAAATTTTCTCCTTATTCTTTATTTCATATCTATCATCATCCTTTGAACTAATTCTTTCATACCCAGTCAGATTCATCTAACTGGGGCATTTTTATAGTCCAAATTTGGTATGTTTTCTTTGCCACTAAGCTCGGCTTTCAACCGGCTTAGCAGCAAAGAGGGGCATCTGTAAACACACCAATTTTTTACCTTCATCCAGTGTTTGTCCATTTCATAAGTCATTACAGATCATTGCATGTCATTGCATGTATTCTGTATAGCATTGCATGTCATTGCATAGCATTGCATGTCATTGCATCTCATTTTCGAGATCCAGCACTCCTATTTCAAAACAATCAATCCAGATTTGAATTTTAAAGCTTTATTTCAAAATCAATTTCAAAACCTGGGTTTTTATTCAATACTCTGTTATTTTCCAACCCCAGGACTTTATATTTCGAAATATTTTCTCAAGGAAACAATATGGATTCATTTCAAATTCAAATTTTAATCGATTTCAAGTCACAGATGAGACCCATTGAGGTGGTGTCGCTTCTGAATTCCTCTATTCATCAAATTTCTCAAAATTTTGAAAGTTTCAGTCCGATCAGGACTCTGTCTCAGAGTCCTGATCCGGTCAGGAATCTGTTTTGAGGTCAGTTTTACTTCCATTTTCAATCTTTTCCGTTTGCTTTCGAAATCTAGGTCATTTCACAGAGTCCAGTTAGTTCAGGACTCTATTTTAGAGTTCGGTCGAGTTAGGAGTCTAACCTTGACTGTGTTTTCTGACTTATTTCATCATTTCTTGATAAAATCTTTTGAAAATTCTTTCATTTGGCTTTTAAAATCTAAAATCTCAGAGTCCTAAGAGTTCAGGACTCTAACCCGGAGTTCCAGTTCGCTTGAGACCCTATTTTCAAAGATCTTGAATTTCAAATACTGATTTTAACCCCTTTTCAAAGCCATTTTCAGTGTTTATTTCAAAAATGTTCAAAATTCGATGTGGGCCCACTCAGTTGGCACCATATCCAGAGGAATTCTAACTCAGTTAGGACCTTATGACATTTCAAAAATCCTAATTTTAAGTTTACTTTTGAAAATCTTTTGAAAACTCCTTCAATTTCAAGTTTTAAAATCGCTTTTTGAAAAAAACTCAAGTAGGGCCCACTCGGGGTGGCGCCATATTCGAGTAAGTCAGGGCTAGACTAGGGTTAGTTGATGTCTTGGTTAGTGTTAGAGGTTTAGAAGAGTCAAAACCATTTTGAAAAACTCATTTTTGAAAGTTAGTTTTTAAAACTAGTGTTTTTAAAGGTTTTTAAAAGTGTTTTAAAAACCCAATGTGAGAGAATGCCAAGTGGCACCACATTTGGGGGATTTTTAGGATTAGCTAGGGGTTAATTAGGCATTATTTAGGATAATTTAGACTAGGGGTAGTTAGGTAACTCCACCCCAAAATCGCCCCCCCCCCCCTTTTAGAGTCCAAAATTTTCAAAATTGTCAATTTTTAAACCTAATTTTTTTATTATAAATAGAGGCATAAGGGGGGTCGATTTTCCCATCTCTCTCCTATTGGATTCTTGGAGCTTCTCTCTCCTCTTCATCCCTTCCTCCATTGCTGCAACTCCAAGGTATGAACTTCTTCACTTTTCTTATTTTATTTAATGCTTTTTAATGCTTTAAACCTAGATTTAGGCTTGGACACCCCTCTTTATGGAAGATCAACCATGGTTTCACCTCAAGAACTATCAAGAATCAGAAAGAACAATCCAAGAAGGTGATCTAACCCTGTTTTGGATGATTTACAGAGATTTTAATCCATTAGAATTGATTTAAATATGATTCTTTGCATTATTAACCAATAAAATATATGATTTACCCTTTTTAATGGGTTAAATCTATGTTTTAAAGGTGATATCAAATTCCAGCCATTGATTCCCTGTTTTTAATTTATTTTCATGGTTTATTCATGTTTTTTTTACGTTCTATAGCATAGAAATAATTTTTTTTACTGTTTATGGTTTATTTTATTTATTTACATTAGTTAATGCATGGTTTTTCAAGTTTTCTTAAATTTCTGTGTGTTTTAGGTTTAGAACAGTAAAGATGATGTTAGTTCGGTTTGAAGCACTCATTGTTTATTTCTGATTTTTTTATATGTGATGAATAAATGAGTTATTGAGTTACTGTAGAAAAATCAGAGGTTTTAGATCTCGGGAACCATGTCAAAAAAATCAGACATCAAATCGGGTTTTTAAAGCTTTAAAATCGTGGTTAAAATCAAGAAGGTAACTTGCTGTGATGATATTTTTCTCATCTTATATCCGATTTTAGATCTGTAAAGTGATATGGATTCACATTGAGTAGATCTGTCTGCTGTGAAATTTTCGGATTTTTTATTCACTGTTTAGTATTTTTCCCCTTTCAGAGAATCTATTTTTAAATTTAAAACTCGTTAGGGTTTACCAAAACCCTAATTAGACTTGTGTTAGTCATCAATCCCAAACCACAGATCCAATTCATGATCTGTGAAAAGTGAGTATTGTTATTTTTCTGTCTACTATTCACCACTAAAAGTTCAGAGATTTTTGTTTAGGTTTTTTATTTATGTTTGTATTTTCAATCTGGAATAGCCGTTTTAATCCCTGTTAAGAGTGATATATTTTAGCTCAGATTTTCGGAAGAGTTTCTCCCTAACCCAAGATGATTTTTCCGATCTGTAAATTGGAAAATCTCTGTTTTTCTTCCTAGTTAGTCTCTGTAAAATTTCATAAATTTCCATAGAGATTTGACCCCTGGTTCAGGTCTTGAACTGAGACTGGTTGGTGAATTAGGTCAAAAATAGCATATTTTTAGGGTTTAATGCAATTTTCGGATTAATTTAATGTCAAAAAATTATTTTTATAATTCCAATTCGACATTAGGGTTATAAAAAGTGCAGGTACCAATTTTTATGGATTTTGGAATCTATTTGATGGCTGAATTAAGCAAATTGCAAAACCGGGTTCCTGAAAGATCCAAAAACACTGCTAAAATCACAGTTTTTGTGATATTATTGGATTTTCGTGCATAAGCATATATTTTTAGGGTTTAATTATGTTCATAATCATATTAGGATGCTTTAGGTTTAATTTTGTATTCATTTGATTTTATTTAGTGCATAAAACCTAAGTTATTACCAAAATCTCTTTTTAAAAAACCCTGATTTCAAGGCCATAGTCTTGCTATCGGGGGCAATTTGGTCATTTGACCTAAATTTCGAAATCCCTAACCCTAATTTTCATATTTTTAAGCATGTCACATCATATTTAGCTTAGTTTATTACATTCAAATTTCAAAACTTGCATTTTATCAAAATATCTTTCTGAAAACCCTAATTTCAAGGCCATAGTCTTGTTATTAGGGGTATTTTGGTCATTTGGACCCCAATTTCGAAATTTCATATTTTTATCTTCCTTATTTATTCAATTTTATTTCATACTTTATCATTTTGATTTAAGGGAATCATGGCAAAAAGGCTTATATCTAGCAAAATCCAACAATTTCCTGATATTGTTGGATAAATCTAGAAAAGCCAACATATATTCATTAACCAAGTTTTCTAGTTTTGCAGGTACATTGAAGACTTTATTTTTCATGTATTTAAATTTCAATAGTGATGTAATTTGTAATTAAACTTTGGAATAAGAATTTATATTTCCTGCTTAGCTTAGGTTGCATTGCATATAGTTTTTAATTTTAATGTGTGATGGATGATGATTCATGCATATTTTTATAAATTCACCATGGTCTACACGAATGGCACATGCACTAGCTTTTATGAAGTTTATAAACTTGGTGGAATTCGTATTTATGGCCATAGTCAGAATATGAATGATACTCAGATTTATAATCTTCACATTAGCCACATTCAGCCTACACTCTTAGGCTAACTTCAAAAATGCACTGCATTTCTCAAAAATACAAAAAGTATTTCTCAATTCCTCAAATCCATATTCATTCATTTCATGCATTTGTCAACTATAATTCAAATTCCAAGTCAAAGGAATCAAATTCTTCAAAATTTCCTAAGTCTTATAGCAAAATCGATTTTCCCAAAAGCATTGAATTTCAAAGAATATTTCAAGTGTTTTTCAAGTTCATAAACTCAATTTTCCAAGTTATGCAGTCAATTTCAAAGTTTGAAGTTAGAGAAATCAAAAATTTTCTAAGTCTTATTCAAAAATCGGTTTGCCAATGATATTTCAAGTATTTCCCAAATTCCGAATTCAAATTCCCTAAGTTAGAATTTCAATTTCAAAGTTCTAATTCAAAGAAATCAAGTTTTCCAAAGTTATTTCACATTTCTTAAAATCGATTTTCATAAAACCTCTAGATTCTTCAGAAATCGATTTTCACTTTCTCAAATACAGTATCTCAATGATGATTCATGATTTTCAAAGAGTTTATTTTCTAAATATTTCAATCATTCAAAGCAAACATCATGTTTTCAAATGTGCATTTTCTAAAAATTCATAGCACATGCCTGATTCTATGTGCATTTAGAAATTAGAATATGATTTAGACAAGTTGAATAGAGTAGAGCATAAGATTGATCCTTGGTTCAATTACCCCTGTTAAAGGTGGCAGGAACGGTTGAATCTCGTACCGACAGGCGAGTCCCATTCTATAGAATTTTCCCGCATTTTAAAACGAAGGCGAGTTATTTTCAAAAACTATTTCAAAGGTCAGTTTGATTTGCAAAAGTAAAAAATTTTGCGATGATAACACAGCCGTATGGTGCTGGGCACTCAGGCCATCCTTTGGCTGAGCCATTTTTGCTCAGGTCTGAACTACAATGTTTAGACCTTCACGTGTTTGACAGCAGTCTGGTCCTATGGACCAAACCTCTTGTCCAGCCCCTTGGTACCCAGATCTGCAGTGTTAGCCGTGGCCGCTCCTTTTGGCAGTTTGACTCTGTCCCAACTGAGCTGTTTTGGCAGTCTGGTCCGAACCATGAGTCAGACCAAATTCTCCTAGTGCACACAGCAGTCTGGTCCGAAGGACCAGACATGCATTTATAGGTAGGCCCGCTTTGGCAGCGGGTACGCGATTCACTACCGAAACCCACATAACCTCTTTACTCCATCCAATTGGCTGTCACTAGTGCTGATTTTTTTTAACACCAACACGAAAAACCTACCCATAACCGAATCATAGTGGTCCAAACTCGTAGGTTGTCTTGCCCCGCACCCTTTCGCAATTCGGTTAGGGTGTTTGGCATGCGTGCACATGCCTCAGGGACACACATTTGTTAGATAACCATATATATATAGGTATATATATAAATATGTGTATATACGTATATGTATATACATGTAAAGGGTTAGGCATCGTTAAGTGAACATGTATATATGTAAATAAATATATATGTCGATAACAGCGAACCTCGTAACACACACACACACACCCACACACACACACACACACACACATAAATATATATATATATATATCTATATATATGTTGATGCACATAATTGAGTGTTTCGGTGCAACCGAATGGACATGTGACACTCTTGTGTCCCGTCCAAGTGTTTCCTCAGATAATTTTACACTCCGAACTGGGTATGAGTTCCTTAGTGTTATTTTACGTTCGTCTTGTCAAATGGTTCATTTTGGGTCCGCAGGCACGGCACCCCGAACCGTGGAAAGCCAATGTAATCCCCATTAGATGGGTTATTTTCAGAATTCACTTGTGACACGTATGTGTGTCGTACTGCGTAAGGAAAATACTCACACCGTGGAAATACTAATGTTATTCCCATAAGTTGGGAATATCCCAGATTCACCGTAACACGTGTGTTAAATCAAGTATGATGGTCTTTCGTGTCGTGATTGCATCTTTCATTCTGCAAGAGCGATGACCCATCTTGAAGTGCGAATGTAATTCCCAAATGTAAGGGAATATTGTTAAATTCAATCACAACACTTAAGTACGCAAAATCATGAATTACCCTACGAGAATGATTTAATGTTATGCAACGTGCCAATGTTAATGATTTACAGAAAACTACTTGAGTGTTGAAAATTGACAAAATTTCATATACATGAAATTATATATTTGCTTGCACATTCTCTTTCTCTTAGAAATGAAATCATATAATGCCTCTTGTCCTTATGTTTGTGCAAAAAGATAGAAAGCATGTGGTATTATTACACTTTGCACGTGGCACATCCCGACACTTGTACTGAGTAGTGCGACTGGTACGTTGCTTGAGGCATTGGTAAGTGCACAAGGTGCACTTGCTTCATGAAAAGAAAGACTGAAACTAAAACTTAAACACCATAGGGTATGAATGAACATGGTTATGTTTTGGACTCAGTTGGAGTCTCTGGGCAATGGCCCTTTTTGTTGTGTGTGGACTCACATGTTACTATACCCTGAATTAGAAAAGAAAATAATATGGTGTTGTGATCGCTTTCACGAGCGAGGTGCTCTTGTTGGCCAAGTGAGGCTGAGCACGTGGATGGGCAGGCCAAGTCCTCATTTTGCGTACCCCGCGGGGACCACGAGGCAAAATCCTCGTTGAGAGGTATGACTAAACAATGAGCCTAAGAAAGATAAACCCGCTTCGCCCCATTCACAAAACGGTTCACCTTGGAGAGGGTGGATGGTACAGCCATGAGTGACTTGTCATTACTACGACACGTATTTTGACATGAGCCATAGCACCCTTTGGCCTCCAGTCACTCAGAGTCAAGGAGGTCGAGGTTACCTTTTTAGGACCTCACTACTGTAGTAGTATTGATTGCAATCCTTGCCTATGCAAGAGTTTCTCTAAGTTGCGTGCTGCTTGCATGAGGTTTACTCGGTCTGTAGCATCTTCAGTTACCACAATAGAATTTGAATAACAGACGCCGGGTGCATGTCTCACAAAATGCGAGGTTTCTTCGCGTACTCGAAGGAGTAACAAGAAGAACTTAAAGACTAACCAATCACAGTTGACTTACTGTAGTTGCTACTTTACTTGTTCAGTAGTTTTCTCTTCAATTACTTCACTTGTTCGGTACTTGTTATAGTTCTGTTACTGCTCTGAGTTACTTGTTTACAGTTACTTCAGTTACGTTACTTGTTTCGCTTGTCACGTACGCACTTACCTGACATTGACACATACACTTGTTAGTTCTTGTTTATGCTTCCTGTGAGATTGATATATATATATATATATATATATATATATATATATATATATATATATATATTGTGGTTGTTTCTTCACCACCTCTCAAGAGGACTGACCCTGTTTTATGGGGATGTAGATGACGAACAGGTATAGTGTTGATGCGACGGCACACGGTGGAGGCTTGGGGACCCACACTTAGCTGCAGATCCTGTCCCAGTGGTTATTGGGTGTTGGTTGGCATGTATTCCCTATTTTTGGACATTTTGTACTCTTACTTTTTGTAAACTTTTAAACTGTCGGGTTGTATACCCTCTTTATATTTGTTGTTGTATTTCTATTTACACTATTAGCTACTTAGTTATACTCTCATTTGGCCGTCCAAACTCGCGGCTTTGCCACCTCCCTGACACCTTGTTTTAGCTGTTTTCAGTAAAACATCTTTCAAAAAAAAAAAAATCATAGAAAATCTAAGGTTTTTCTAAAGTCAGGGTTTGGGGCGCCACAGGTATTGGTATCACAGCAGTGTTTAAGTGTGGTCCAAGCTTCATCGTGCATCGTCCATCGCACTGTAAGTATGATTAAACTTTATTTATATGTTCATTCTTTACTTCTTAGTTAGTATTGTGTGTTTGGTTCTGTGTGTGGGTTAGATGGCGACAAACCCGAGTTATAGGAAGATTTTGTAAGCTTTCCAGAACTTGACTCGAGGCGAGGAGGCCCTGTGTGGAGTTGTGCAGCATTTAGCACGTAGTGTGCATATGTTGGCACCTCCTTGTGCCAGGTGTTTGGTAGATCATGTGGGACAAATTTGTCCCCGTGAATTGTCTGATTGCCCCTATTGCAATCTTCAAGGGCATGTCGAGGAAGAATTTCAGACGAAGTTGAGGGATGAGCTCTGGAGGAGCAATGCTGATGATATCGATGATGTATCTTCGGTCACTGGACCAATGGTAGTCGAAGTTGATAGTTAGGATGGAGATAGGCGTGGAGCGCTAGATTCTCCTCAGTATTCTCCTGAATCATATCCTTATGTTGTTTCATCGAAGTACGTGCCATAACCTCCTATGCCGCCAGTACTGATGGAAGTCCAGGAGATATCTGATACATCGTTGAGGACTCCTGTTTCTCCTCTCCATATCAGGCCACGAATTTGTGGAAGTCGGAAGGACTACCGAGATTTCTACAGTAGCCAGTCTTGAGAATATTATGTTATGTTGTGAGAAACACTGAGTCAGTGTTTCATTTTTGAATTTTGCTCAAGTTGTTAGCAGTGTTTGATTAGCTCTGTCTGGATGAAGGGTGTTTTTGTAATGCATGCAATTTTTCTATTAATGAAATGAATTTCCTACATTTGAGTACTTGCCCAGTTGCTTACGTGTAATTTTACTTATTTAGATGGCGTGGCGTACACGATGCGATGATCTCATGAAAATGCTCAACAACCTTACGGAGGTAGTTGGACGCCAGGCAGAGACGATACGGAACATGGGCGAGCACATTCAGCAGGCCGCCCAGGGTCAGGGAACTCCTGCCCAAGTTCCAGCAGCAACAGTACCATATAAATAGTTCATGAGCATGAATCCTCCATCCTTCGACAGAAAGGCGACACCGGAGGCAACTGAAGATTGGATACGAGAGATGGAGCGGATCTTCCGTGTTCTTCAAGTCGGCGACGATTGCAAGGTTGACTTCAGGACGTATTGTCTCCGGAAGGATGCTGAAAGATGGTGGGCTACCACCTGGGAGATCAAGTTCGACAACCAGCCGATCGAATGGGAGCAGTTTGTTGAAGCCTTCTATGTTGCATACTTCCTGACTCATGAGAGGAGCAGGAAGATGCAAGAGTTTATCGATCTGCAGCAAGAAAGTTCCACACTCGTAGAGTACGCCACTTGTTTCCACAGTTTGGAAAGATACTACCCGAATTTGCATACTACCGAGAAGGAGCGAGCACTGAAGTTTGCTCAAGGTCTAAAGCCGGTTTTGCGAACAAAGGTGTATACGCGTGCACCGATGACAGTGGATGAGGCTTTGGAGACAGCCTCCTTGCTAGAGCACGATTGGGCAGAATCCGAAAAGGCACCGGTATTTCGAGGACAACAGCAACAACATCCAGGCCAAAAGAGTTGGCCTAGGAAGCGACAATTTTAGAGGAATCAGGGTGGAAGGAAGTCTCATCCTCCGTCAAAGAAGAATAGAAACAACAACAACACCAACCAACAGCATTACCAAAACTGACGGCCCCAGCATCAGCAACAGCAGTGCCAGTACCAGCAGCCGCAGAAGCAGATCACCGCGGCAGGTTATCCAAAGTGCACCATCGATCATCCAGGACGACTCTGCCCACGTGACACGGGCGGATGCCTTTACTGTGGCAAGATGGGCCATTACATCCGGGACTCCAGAAAGAAGCAAGCAGATGATCAGTGAAGGAATATGCTAGGAACTTCTCAGCAAGCGCAACCGAGGCAGCCTCAGCAGCAGCAACAACATCAGCCTAAGCAGACCAACTAGAAGGTCATTGCCGGACGTGCTTACACAGCAACTGTGGAGGAAGTGACCAAAGGAGAATTGGTCCAAGGTACTATTTGAGTCGCAGCACATACAGCCTTTACATTATTTGATTATGGTGCTTCACATTCTTTCATAGCTGATAGATTTGCCAGTACTTTACCTTTGACCGTAGAGTCTTTGAATTACCCATTGGAGGTCCGTACTCTCACTGGTGATTAGTCTTTTTGTGATTCATACATTCTGAGCATCGAGGTGTCAGTGGCAGTGCAGAACCTATCGGCTAATGTGATCCTACTAGACATGACTGAGTTCGATGTCATTCTAGGCATGGATTGGCTTTTTGAGTATCATGCTCAAGTTTTTTGTCGAGAAGGCAAGGTTGTTCTTTTTCAGCCTGATCGTCCTGTCTTGGAGATCAAGCTTCCTCGACCTTTGCGCGATAATCGTATGATTTCTTCCTTCATGGCCCAGAAGTATTTGCGGAACGGGGGTACTACATTTTTGGTCAGTATTTCCCCAGTCGAATATGAGATGGTTTTGATTGATGACTTTGACGTGGTTCGAGAATTTTCTGATGTGTTTCCGGAGGAATTGCTGGGTTTACCTCCGAAGCGAGAAATCGAATTCTGTATTGAGTTGTTGCCTGGAACTACTCCTATTTCCAAGGCACCTTATCGTATGGCTCCGACAGAGCTTGAAGAATTGAAGCGATAGTTGGAAGAACTCTTAGATTAGGGTTTTATTCAACCCAGTGCTTCTCCGTGTGGAGCACCAGTGTTGTTCGTGAAGAAGGATGAATCCTTGAGGTTGTGCATCGACTATCGGATGCTCAACCAAGCGACGATCAAGAACAAATATCTGTTACCCAGGATCGAAGATCTTTTTGATCAGTTGCAGAGGGCAAAGATTTTCTCGAAGATTGACCTCAGGTCAGGTTATCATCAACTTCGTATCCGAGAAGAAGACATTGCGAAGACAGCTTTCCGAACGAGGTATGGTTTATATGAGTTTGTAGTGATGCCTTTTGGCTTCACAAATGCACCAGCTGCATTCATGGATCTGATGAATCAGATTTTTCGTCCATTTGTGGATACATTCGTAATCGTGTTCATTGAGGACATCTTGATCTACTCAGAGTGTCTTGAGCAGCATCGAGAACACTTGCGTATTGTTTTGAGCATTCTTCGTGAGCATCAGTTGTTTGCCAAGTTCTCCAAGTGCGAATTTTGGCTCGAGCGAGTTATGTTTCTTGGTCACATGATATCCAAGGATGGAGTGTCAGTCAATCCAGCTAAGGTTGAAGCAGTTCTAGGCTGGAAGCAACCTCAGAATGTGTCAAAGATTCGCAGTTTTCTCGGGTTGGCAGGTTATTATCGATGATTCATCCAAGACTTTTCAAGGATTGCCTTACCGCTGACGAAACTTTTGCGTAAAGGTATCAAGTTTGAGTGGGATAGCGCTTGTGAAGATAGTTTCCAGAACTTGAAGTCAAAGCTGACGACCTCGCTAGTGTTAGCTTTACCTTCAGGCAGAGGTGGTTTTGTGGTGTACACAGACTTCTCTGGTATCAGATTGGGTTGCGTGCTAATGCAGCACGACAGGGTGATTGCTTATGCATCTAGACATTTGAAGACCCATGAGAGAAATTACCCGACACACGATTTGTAGCTAGCAGTAGTTGTGTTTGCTCTAAAATCGTGGCAACATTATCTGTATGGAGAATCCTTGGAGGTCATCTCAGACCACGAAAGTCTCAAATATCTATTCTCTCAGAAGGAGTTGAATATGAGATAACGACGTTGGCTCAAATTCATCAAAGATTACGACTTCACATTGTCTTACCACCCTGGTAAGGTGAACGTTGTGACAGATGCGCTTAGTCACAAATCGAGTGGTGTTTTGGCTAGTCTCGTGTGGATCCAGAAGCTGATTGAGGATTTCGTAGTTTGGAAGACTTTTTCTGTTGGAGGTGGGTCGATCAGATTGTCTGGTCTGATCAGAGTTTTTACCGAGAATCATGGAAGCTCAGCAGCTTGACGACCAGTATGGTAAGTTTCTAGCTTTGTGTAAACACCCCAAATTTTCACCCTCATCTAGTGTTTACATTTCATATATCATTGCATATCACTGCATCCATTTTTGCATATCATTTCATCGCATTGCATAGCATTGCATGTCATTACATCTCATTCTCGAGATCCAACACTCTTGTTTTCAAAATATTTAATCCAGATTTGGGTTTTTAAAACTTTTCTTTCAAAATCAATTTTAAAACCTGGGTTTTTAATCAACATTATGTCATTTGCCAACCCTCAGGACCTTATATTTTGAAATATTTTCTCAGAAAACAATCTGGATTCATTTCAAACTCAATTTCAGTTGATTTCAATTCTCAGATGAGACCCATTTAGGTGGTGTCGCTTCTGGATTCTTTCATTTATAAAAAATCTCTAAAAAATTTCAGAGTCCTTGTTGGATCAAGACTCTTTTTCCAGAGTCCAGTGGGATCAGAACTCTACTTTTCACTACCTTTTTACCTGTTTTCGGAGCAAACCTTTTAAAATCTTCTGTTTTCGCCAAAATTTTAGAGTCCTACTTGGATCAGTACTCTTCTTCAAGAGTCCAGTCGGATCAGGACTCTTCTTCAGAGTTTTAATCGGATTAGGACTCTAATCTTTACAGCTATTTTTATCAATTTTCAATCAAATCTTTCAAAATCTTTCAAAATGAGTCAGAAACTCAGATTTTCAGTCAAAACAGGACTCTGTTCAGAGAGTCCTAGTTGGATCAGGACTCTGATTCTGATTTCAATTTTGAGAAAATCTTTCAGAAATCTTTCAAACTACCAAAACTATTACACTTTTATCAAAGAATTTCAAAATTCTGAGGTTTTATCTCAGAGTCCTGATCAAATCAGGACTCTACCCTAGAGTCCTGATCGAAGTAGGACTCTATCCAAAATTGATTTTCTCACTTCATTTTCACTAGTTTTCAAAAAAACTTTGCTTAAATTTCATCATATACTTATCAGAAAACCAAAATTTTTTAGAGTTCTGATCGAATCAGGACTCTTTCTCAGAGTCCTAATCAGAACAGGACTCTGAACCAAAACTTCAATTTCATCCCATTTTTAACTGTTTTCCAAAATTCTCTCATTTGTTTTATAAGAAAATCCAAAAATCTGAGAGTCCTAGTTCAATCAGGACTTTGTTCTCAGAGTCTCAGTTGAATCAGAACTCTGTTCTATTTCAATACTTGTCATTGTTACATTGTTCTTTCGTCTGTTTTTCAGAAAATACCAAAAAAATCTAGAATTTCAGTCCGATCAGAACTCTGTCTCAGAGTCCTAGTCCAGTCAGGAGTCTGTTTTTATTTCATTTTTATTGTTTTCAAAATTTAGGTCATTTTACAGAGTCTAGTTAATTCAGGACTCTATTTTAGAGGTCGGTCGAGTTAGGAGTCTACCCCTGACTGTGTTTTTTTTTTTGACTTATTTCGTCAGTTTTTTATAAAATCTTTCGAAAACTCTTCCATTTGAATTCTAAAATCTAAAATCTCAGAATCCTAAGAGTTCAGGACTCTAACTCGGAGTTCCAGTTCACTTGATACCCTATTTTCAAAGATCTTGAATTTCAAATACTGATTCTAACCCCTTTTCAAAACCATTTTCAGTGTTTGTTTCAAAATTCTTCGAAATTCGATGCAGGCCCACTCAGTTGGCACCATATCCAGAGGAGTTATGACTTGGTTAGAACCCTATGACATTTCAAAAATTCTAATTTTAAGATTGCTTTTGAAAATCCTTTTGAAAACTCCTTCAATTTCAAGTTTTAAAATCGCTTTTTGAAAAACTCAAGTAGGGCCCACTCGGGGTGGCGCCATATTCGAGTAAGTCAGGGCTAGACTAGGGTTAGTCAGTGTCTTGGTTAGTGTTAGGGGTTTATAAGAGTTAATATCATTTTGAAAACCCATTTTGAAGTTTAGTTTTTAAAACTAGTGTTTTTAAAGGTTTTTAAAAAACCAAATGTGGAAGATGCCAAGTGGCATCACATTTGGGGGTTTTCTAGGTTTAATTAGGGGCTAATTAGGGATTAATTAGAGTCTCACCTAGGCTATAATTCTCCAAAAAATCGTTGCCCCCTTTATTGGATTTATTAGAAAGAGTTCTAAAAAAACAAAACTCCTTAATTAACCATAATTAAGGAGGTTTTGAAAACCTATAAATAGGGGACTTCAAGAGGTCAAAAAGAGTTTTTTTTTTCTCTCAAATTTTCGTGGCTTTTCTCTCCTCTCCAGCACCTTCATCTTATTCCATTGCAGCTGCATCCCCAAGGTGAGTTTATTTAATATTATTTTATTAGTTTTTATGATTTTTCAATAGATTTCACCATGGAAACTCTTGTGTTCATGGATTTAACCATGGATTTCATCCAAGAACCCCAAAATCGACCCAAGAAGATGATATAACTCAGTTTGAGGGTGATTTTAAGGATTCTAATCCATTAGAATCGATGAGAGGTACATTTTTCATGTTCTTAACCGACGAAACATGAGATTTACCCGTTAAATGGGTTAAATCCATGATTTCAAAGGTGAAAGCAAATTCCAGCCATGAATTCCATGTATTTTAGTTTTTTATTTGCTTATTCATGTTTATTACACGTTTTCCAGCATATAAATCATTTTTATTTTACTGTTTTACTGTTTATTTTATTGTTTTTCATTAGTTAATGCATATTTTCTCAAGTTTCTTAGATTTCTGTGTGTTTTTAGTTTAGAACATAAAAGAGCATGCTGTTTCGAATTGAAATATGTGCTTTTAATTTCTGATTTTTTTTATATGTGATGCATGCAAATGTGATTGAACTACTGTAAAAAAATCAGAGATTTTGGATTTCGGGAACCTTGTCAGAAAAATCAGACACCAAATCGGGTTTTTAAAACTTTAAAATCGTTGTTAAAATCAGAAAGGTAACTTGCTGTGATGATATTTTTGTTATCCTATATCCTATTTTAGATCTGTAAAGTGCCATGGATTTACATTGCTTAGATCTGTCTACTGTAAAATTTTCAGAATTTTTTATTACTGTTTAGTATTTTTCCTCTGTCAGAGACTCTGATTTTCAATTTAAAACTCATTAGGGTTTTCCAAAACCCTAATCAGACTTGTGTTGTTTATAAATCCCAAACTGCAGATCCGATTCATGATCTGTAAAAAGTGAGTATTGTTATTTTTCTGTCAGCTGTTCACTGTTAAAATCCCAGATATTTTGAATGAGTTCTGCTATTTATCCAAAAATTTGCAATTGAAGGTATCAGTTAGGACCAAAGTTAAAATCAATATATTCAAGTCCGGATTGTCGGATGGGGATCTCCCTGGTTTTAAAGGCTTTTTCATATATGTAAAAAGGAAAAGTTATGTTTTCCTGTCTATTTGGTCTTTGTAAAATTTTATAGATTTTCATGGAGGTTTGACCCCTGGTTCGGGTCTTGGACTGAGACTGGTTGGTGAACTAGGTCAAAAATAGCATATTTTTAGGGTTTGATGCTATTTTTGGATTAATTTAATGCCAAAAAAATATTTTTATAATTCTAATTTGATATTAAGGTTATCACAAGTGCATGTACCAATTTTTAGGATTTTTAGAATCCGTTTGATGCTTGAATGGCTTGAATTGCAAAACAGGGCACCCGAAGAATTCCAAAACACTGCAAAAATCACAAAAATTGTGATATTCTTGGATTTTCGTGCATAAGCATATATTTTTAGGGTTTAATCATATTCATAATCATATTAGGATACTTTAGGTTTAATTTGATGCTCATTTGATTTCATTTAATGCATAAAACCTAAGTTTTTACCAAACTTTATTTCAAAAAACCCTGATTTCAAGGCCATAGTCTTGCTATCGAGGGCAATTTGGTCATTTGACCTAAATTTCGAAATCCCTAACCCTAGTTTTCATATTTTTAATCATGTCATAGCATATTTAGTTTGATTTATTTTCATTTGAACCTCAAAACTTGCATTTTATCAAATATCTTTCTGAAAACCCTAATTTCAAGGCCATAGTCTTGTTATTAGGGGTATTTTGGTCATTTTGACCCCAATTTCGAAATTTCATATTTTATCTTTATTATTTTTTCATATTTTATCATTTTTATTTAAGGGAATCATGGAAAAGGCTTATATCTAGCAAAATCCAGTAATTTCTAGATATTATTGGATAAACCTAGAAAAGCCAACATATTTTCATTAACCAAGTTTTCTAGTTTTGCAGATACATTGAAGACTTTAGTTTTCTTGTATTTAAATTCAATAGTGATGTAAATTAAATTAAATTTGGAATAAGAATTTAAATTTCCTGCATAGAATAGGATGTATTGCATATAGTTTAATTCTGCAAATATTAAATGTTTGATGAATGTATCATTCATGCACATTTTACGAATTCACTATGGTCTACACGAATGGCACATACACTAGCTTTTATGAACTTTATAAACTTGGTGGAATTCGTATTTATGGCCATAGTCAGAATACGAATGATACCCAGATTTGTAATCTTCGTATTAGCCACATTCGGCCTACACTCTTAGGCTAACTTCAAAATGCATTGCATTTCTCAAAAATACAAAGAGATTTTCTCAATTCCTCAAAATCAAGTATTTCAAATCCATACTCATTCAATTCATGCATTTACAAATTTCAATTTCAATTCAGAGAAATCAGTTTTCTCAAATTTTTCTAAGTCTTATTCAAAAATCGATTTTCTCAAAATATGGATTTGCCAATGATATTTCAAATATTTCCCAAGTTCCAAATTCGATTTTTCTAAGTTATATTTTCAATTTCAAAGTTTGAATTCAAAGAAATCAAGTTTTCCAAAGTTATTTCACATTTCTCAGAATCGATTTTCACAAAAATCTCTTGAATACTTCAGAAATCGATTTTCACTTTCTCAAAAATAGTATCTCAATCATGATTCACGATTTTCAAAGAGTTTATATTCCAAGTATTCCAATATTCAAAGCCAACATCATGTTTTCAAACCTGCATTTTCAGAAAATTCATAGCACATGCCTGATTCTTTGTGTATTTAGGAAATAGAACACGATTTAGACAAGTTGAGCAAGGTTAAGCATACAATTGATCCTTGGTTCAATTACCCTTGGTAAAGGCACCAGGAACGGTTGAACCTCGTACCGACAGGCGAGTCCCATTCTACGGAATTTTCCCGCATTTTAAAACGGAGGCGAGTTATTTTCAAAAACTATTTCAAAGGTCAGTTTGACTCGCAAAAAGTTAAAAATTTTGCGATGACAAGAGGTTTGGCGACCGTGATGGGACCTGTCTTCGCCTGATCAATTTAATGCTCTACTTAGTTCAAGTTGTCAAAATCGATTTCCATGGAATGTCAGCTTTGCTTTATGATATCATGTGAACCTATGAGCCTAGACTTGAACCCAGCTAACATGGAATGCATATAGACTAGGTATGGTTTGGTAGGACCATATTGAGGAGAATTATTCATGCTCACATAGACTTAGGTCTAATACAACACTCCTTAATTTAGGAATTGTATGAAAACAATGTTTGCTTCTTCAAATATTTCAAAATTCTATCTCGTTAGGACTTAGAGCCTTCTGTTTGATTGCATGTGCTCATGTTTTTCAAAAATCACCCTACCTATATTGTCCCGGTCTTCACGTTGCTGGGCTGTCTTCCAGAACCATAGTTCGGGACAGAGCCTCACAACTGGGCCACCTATTTGGGTGAAAACCCCGCTGCCACGTACCAAGGGCCATAGTCCAACGTATATCGGCAGGTGCTAAAGGATGTTGGAAAACTTGAACCTAGAACCAGAGAAATTGATTTTATGCCACGTACATCGAGCCTTGGCTTGAGTATATAGGCATAACTGGATTGGATATAGATGATCTGAGCCTTAGAGTTAGGATTAAGGTCCTACATCCATTTCAAAATTTGTGCATCTAGAGTCAGCTTTTAGGAAATGTTGTATGTGCATACTTGTTTATGCAGAATGTGTTATAATCATGTCCTTTTTATTTTTCATATTTTCCCAATTTTCTAAAAAAAATACTGGACGATTTTTCCAAAAATCCCCAATCCATGTCCATGTACTTCCATGTTTTAAACCCTAGACGATTTTCAAAATACTTCATTTTATGAAGTACTTCCTTATATGTCATTAAACCCTGGACAATTTTCATAAAATTCCTCCATTTTCCTCAAAACTCCAGGTGATTTCCCATCTTTCCTGTCTTCTGGGTCTTGAATTTCCTGCTTTATTTTTATCCTGCCTGCATTTTCCTCAAATTTCCTGTATTTTCCCAAGTCTTATTCCAATTTTCCATGTTTTCCAATCCGATGGCATCCAGTCAGCTTGATTCAGTCTTCCCTGAGGGTCACATCTCCTACGAGGTGCGACAAAGTCTTCTTGAATATCGAGTCCTCAGCACCGGATCCTTCTTTCCCCGGTGGTACTATTTATGGTTCAAGAATTTCTCTCGTATGTTTCTGGACCACTTGGACGATTGTGGGTTAGAACTGGCGTACGCAGTGGGAAAGCAGACAGTCAATGGCAACTTGATCCATGCACTAGCAGAACGGTGGAATCCGAGCACTTCTACCTTCTGGTTCCCGTGGGGCGAGATGACAGAACTGATAGATGAATTTTCAGAGATTATGGGATTGCCCGAGCCAGCTGGTCAGCCTGGAGATCCATTAGAGAAGCAGTTTTTGACTAATGTCAAGGGTCTGGACCCTAAAAATGGTTTAGTTCGCATAACAGGGCGTAAGTCTTGGCCACTGATTGAAGAAGATGGAAACGAATATGTGGACCTGCTCGAAATCTACAGACAGTATGGGACATTCGTAGAAGTCAGCTCGTTGTCCAGGACAGCTCGAGAAAGAATTCAGCATGCGATGGTTCTGTGCACGGTGGGATTAGCTTTCTTTCCCGACGGACGAAATTATATAGATATCAGAATAGTTCAGCTTCTAAGGAGATGGGGAAGTCGACAGACCAGCCGCCTCTCGATAGCCATGGCCGCACTCGCCTTTTTATACCGAGGGTTGACTCGTTTCACACTCGGAGAATCAATTCTAGTCGAAGGGTGCACCTACGCGTTGCAGTCTTGGTTCCTCCGGCATGTGCCATCCCGAGCCAGTTCCTTCAGATACAATGGTAAAAAGCTTCTGCCAATTGCGCGATACCGATTCTTGATCGACAACCTTCAGGAGGAAGAAGTCGTATGGGACTACTTTGATCGTCAGGAATCACCTCCCAGATATACTTACGCTTATGGCAAGCGGTTCAGGCTACTCGGCCCCTTCTTTTGCGCATACTATCATCCAGAGCGGTGTGTCCGGCAGTTCTCTCAGAGGCAGAATAGCGTAGAGATTCGTCCACTATCAGGGGTTCTACCAGAATTCGACCTCGCATCAGATCAGTGGTCCGGAGCATACCATTCTGCCAGACATGGCTGGGATTCCTTTGTCAATCTTACTATTTTTCCTGGCCCTCGTGTGTCTTCTGATTATCCGGAGTGGTGGAAAATTGTCTGTCCCCCTCCCCTCTGTCAAGTGTATTATTGATAAAATCATGTTTTTCCCCTCAATAAAATTCTTTTATTCTACATTTCACCTTGGTTTGACGACCTCGCCTATGTAACAAGGGATATTTCTAGTTGTTTATTTTGCAAAGAATGGCAACGCAATTGTCGTAACTCTAGCGACGATTCAATCCCTAGTAATGGGATACTCTTTCAATTGTCTACCGAAATTCTCAACAAATATCTTCCTCCAACCCAATTTCTTTCAAAAGCCTAACCATCAGTTCTACCTTGCAGAGAGCATCAGTAACATTCAGGAGAGCATTTGTGATACTCGATGGTTCAGACAAGGTCCGAAAAGAAAACCTCATCAGTTGAAGGCGTTGCATACTCAGTCGCTTCAGAAGAGGAAATGGACTCACCCCGATCAGTCAGAAGTCAGGGTCAGCGAGCAAAGGATGATGTTGATCCCCAGATATATGCTATGTTCAAAGAGATGATGACCAAAATGTTGACAGAACAAGCTGAAGCTAGTACAGAAAAGATCCAGGTCAAGCAGAGGGCAAAAGGCCGGTAAGCCAAGAATGTCTTGAAACTATCCAAGAAACATATCCAACACGAGGATACATCTGATGAATCAGAATTAGTAGGTGGCACTGATGAAGAGTATGAAGTCTGGCAAGCACTTCAAAGATCCCCTCATAGGCAATGGACAACTTATAAATTGAAAGATCAAGCAATGGATGATCCAATCCAAATACAGCTGAAGGAAATCACAAAGAAGATTAAAGATTTGCAAGCCCACGACAAGGGCAAGAAAGTCTTCACGAGCAAAGATTTCTACAAGAGCATCACTCCCGTCAGGAATAATCAAGATTCAAAAAAGACAAATTCTGTCAAGGCCCACCACGAGGGGTGCAAGGATAGCAAAGGCAATCATACAAGTCAGAAAGAGAAATCTTTAAAGCAGAGTGGAAAATTGAGTCAACACAAAGAAAAGATAAAGCGGGACGGCTGGGATTGCGATCGCCAATTTACTCCTCTCGAGTAGTCTCTTGATGAAATCCTTGAATATATGTTGGCCAATGAATTGGTAAAGCTTCCAAGAGTCTCAAATCCTCCCACAGTCATGGGAGGATTCACAGACCAGTTCTGCAAATTCCATCGGGCAGTAGAGCATGACACCGACCACTGTTTCGTCTTCAAAAACATTGTCCAAGATCATATCGACAAGGATCTCTTCATTGAAAATGAGAAAGAGTACTGGTCCACTGTCATATCCAAGTCTCAGCAAAAATCAAGTACTCGACAAGAGAGGCAGCGTGATGATCAGAACCAGGACCACAAGATGGCCCCGTTAGATCAAATACTCGAGAGTTTCTTGGAATACATGCACACAAAAGATACAGTTGGGTCTCTGAAGGCTCACTCCACATTTTCTACCAACTCCACCAGAAATAGCAATGGACAAAACAAAAGCGGAGGTAGAAAAAATCATACTGGAGGCTCAGGAAATCCAAACTCAGAGAGAAATGACCTCGTAAGTCGGAAGGATAAAATGGATAAGCAAGATGACAAGTCTTCCTCAAGTGTCCAATTCGAATTAAAATTCCAAGGAAAACCAAAGCATGATGGTTGGGGATACAATCGCAATTTTACTCCCTTAGAACAACCACTAGAGCAAGTTCTGGGATACATGATAGCCAAAGGGAAGGTTAGACTCCCCAAGATAGCAAATCGTCCTGTGACCATGGGAAGGTTTAAGGATCAGTTCTTCAAATTTCATCGGGCAATGGGTCACGATACCGAGCATTGTTTTGTCCTTAAAAATATTGTCTAAGACAGCATTGACAAGAATCTCCTCGCTGAAGATAAAAAGGAGGACCAATCATCCTAATCATCCTCAATCATTCAAAAATTGACAACACTAGCGCTCTCCCAATTTCCCATCTTGCTTTAAAGGGATGATGAAATCCCGTTTGTCTCTCCTTTATTTGTTACCTTTCCTTCAATACATCAATAAAGTTGTCAATTTTTCTCGCAAGACGTTCTTTTATGAGGAATGACCTCTTCCGAGTCTCTTCTGAATCAATCAAAAGCCAGTTGCCGTGTCACCTTGAGAGAGCGCTCTTCTAACATCAATCATTTACCCTTTTGTTCAAAATATTCTTCCCCCATTACACTGGGGCATTTTTTTTTTTTTTTTAAAAAATCATTTTATCTACAAATACCCTGTATGCAGGCAGGATCAAACAAATCTCTCATTTTGCACGCATGTGCACCCATTTACATTCATTTGCATTTGCATGCATTCATTTGCATTCATCTGCATCGATTTGCATTTGCATCGAATTACCCATTCAGGATAAGGGATAAATCCTGAGACTCCGACAGTTGTCCAAGTCGTCGTGAGGGTGAAGACTGAAAATTTTCCATCAAAATCAATTAGTAATTCTTCAGAATCCAGTGTTGTGCTGGTAATTTTTCAAAAATCCAGTGTTCGTGCTGGTAAATTTCCAAAACCCAGTGCTCGTACTGGTAACCATTTAAAATTCAGCGCTCGTACTGGTAACCTTTTAAAATCCAGTGCTTGTACTGGTAATCTTCCAAAATCCAGCCCTCGTACTGGTAATCTTCCAAACCCCAGTATTCGTACTGGTAATTTTTCAAAATCCAATGCCTATATTGGTACATTTTCAAAATTCGGTGTTTACACTGGTACACTTTGAAATTCAGTGTTTAATTGATTCAGTTTTCCTTCAGGAATTCGAGTTCCGACTCGAATTTCTTTTCCTTCCAACTGGTTTAGTTTTCCTTTGAGGTTCGAGTTCCGACTCGAATTTCCTTTCCTTCTAATTAATCTAGTTTTCCTCAGGAATTCGAGTTTCGACTCAAATTTCTTTTCCTTCTAACCGGTTTAGTTTTCCTTTGAGGTTCGATTTCCGACTCGAATTTCCTTTCCTTCTAATTAATTTAGTTTTCCTCAGGAATTCGAGTTCCGACTCGAATTTCTTTTCCTTCTAACCGGTTTAGTTTTCCTTTGAGGTTCGAGTTCCGACTCGAATTTCCTTTCCTTCTAATCGATCTAGTTTTCCTTTAAGAGTTCGAGTTCCGACTCGAATTTCTTTTCCTTCTAACCGGTTTAGTTTTCCTTTGGGATTCGAGTTCCGACTCGAATTTCCTTTCCTTCTAATCGATCTAGTTTTTCTTCAGGAGTTCGAGTTCCGACTCGAATTTCTTTTCCTTCTAACCAGTTTAGTTTTCCTTTGGGATTCGAGTTCCGACTCAAATTTCCTTTCCTTCTAATCGATCTAGTTTTCCTTCAGAAGTTCGAGTTCCGACTCAAATTTCTTTTCCTTCTAACCGGTTTAGTTTTCCTTTGGGATTCAAGTTTTGACTCGAATTTTCTTTCCTTCTAATCGATCTAGTTTTCCTTTAGGAGTTCTAGTTCCGACTCAAATTTCTTTTCCTTTTAACCGGTTTAGTTTTTCTTCAGGATTCGAGTTCCGACTCGAATCTTCTTTCCTTCTAGTTAATCTAGTTTCCTTCGGGATTCGGGTTCCGACTCGAATTTCTTCTCCTTCCAAATTGATCTACCTTTCCATCAAGATTCGAGTTTCGACTCGGATTTCTTTTCCTTCCATAATGGACCTGGTTTTCCTTCGAAGATTCGGGTTCCGACTCGAGTTTTCTTTTCCTTCAAAGTTGGTCTAGAAAATCCAAGTTTCGACTTGAATTTTCTTTCAAAATCCAATTCATCTAGTTTTCCTTGAAGAGTTGAATTCCGATTCGAATCTTCCCTCAAAAACCCAGTTTAGCACCTGGTCCATTCAAAGCTCACAACTTGTACTCATTCCTTCTTAAGCTATGATCCTTAGGTTGAATTCCTATGGAATTGATAGTTCGTAGGTCGAACCCCTGCGGAACCAATGCCGTTCTCAATTGAACCAATGTCGTTCTTAGGCTGAATCCCTATCGAACCCATGTCGTTCCCAGTGAACCAATGTCGTTCTCAATTGAACCAATGTCGTTCCTAGGATGAATCCCTATCGAACCCATGTCGTTCCCAGTGAACCAATGCCGTTCTCAATTGAACCAATGTCATTCTTAGGCTGAATCCCTATTGAACCCATGTCGTTCCCAGTGAACCAATGCCGTTCTCAATTGAACCAATGTCGTTCTTAGGCTGAATCCCTATTGAACTAATGTCGTTCTCAATTGAACCAATGTCATTCTTAGGCTGAATCCCTATTGAACCCATGTCGTTCCTAGTGAACCAATGTCGTTCTCAATTGAACCAATGTCATTCCTAGGCTGAATCCCTATCGAACCCATGTCGTTCCCAGTGAACCAATGTCGTTCTCAATTGAACCAATGTCGTTCCTAGGCTGAATCCCTATTGAACCCATGTCGTTCCCAGTGAACCAATGCCGTTCTCAATTGAACCAATGTCGTTCTTAGGCTGAATCCCTATTGAACCAATGTCGTTCTTAGGCTGAATCCCTATTGAACTAATGTCGTTCTCAATTGAACCAATGTTGTTCTTAGGCTGAATCCCTATTGAACCCATGTCGTTCCCAGTGAACCAATGCCGTTCTCAATTGAACCAATGTCGTTCTTAGGCTGAATCCCTATTGAACCCATGTCATTCCCAGTGAACCAATGTTGTTCTCAATTGAACCAATGTCGTTCTTAGGCTGAATCCCTATTGAACCCATGTCGTTCCCAGTGAACCAATGTCGTTCTTAGGTTGAATCCCTATTGAACTAATGTCGTTCTCAATTGAACCAATGTCGTTCTTAGGCTGAATCCCTATTGAACCCATGTCGTTCCCAGTGAACCAATGTCATTCTCAATTGAACCAATGTCGTTCTTAGGCTGAATCCCTATTGAACCCATGTCGTTCCCAGTGAACCAATGCCGTTCTCAATTGAACCAATGTCGTTCTTAGGCTGAATCCCTATTGAACTAATGTCGTTCTCAATCGAACCAATGTCGTTCTCAATCAAACCAATGTCGTTCTTAGGATGAATCCGTATGAAACCCATGTTGCTCCCAGTAAACCAATTCTCAATTTCGATCTTCAGGTCATCCAATATCCTATTTCCAATTTCTGAGTCTCTCCTTTGGGGAAAGGAGAGGAGTAATTCCTAATTCCAAATTCTAAATCGTCTCCTTTGGGAAAAGGAGAAGAGAATTTCTGTCATGGATGTGTTACGTTGTGCTTCAAATGCTCGCTTTCACAAAGGATTTTAAGAAAATTTTGCCAATTTCTCATTAAATATTTGTTGATTTCAAAAATCTTTATTGCACAAAATTATTACTTCAGAATACCTCCAGTATTACTTCTGAAAGGACAATGCTTTCGCGAAAAAGGATTCAAAGTTCAAAATCTTTCTATTGGCCAACCAAGAGAATGAAGAATAAATCCGCGATATGGCCAGCAAAGAGAATTCAATGTTGTTGCAAAGCCATGAGTGATTGATATTGATCGCAATCAATGGCACATTTTTAAAGACCATTCTTGAAAAATAAAGCAGTCGAAATATCCTGGGTGATATAGAAAAATCCACTCAATTTCCATATCTCCTCAATCATCTAAGCTGCAATTAAATATCTCCAAAAGGGATCTCTCAATTGTCGTCAGGATGAAGGCGAATTAAGCGAGTCGACCCCCGGGGCCAAAGAAGATTTGGATCTTCTTCAAGATGACGGAGTTTGTGACGGATCCTTCCAGGGAAAGTTTAGATCACCGTCGAGATGAAGGCGAGTGTGATGAGCCTACCGACAAACCCTAAAGGATATTTAATTTCTGCTATCATCAAGAGATTCCCAACCAATGAGGCAATAATCGTCATGATAATCCCTGAGAGAAAGAAAGGATCGGAACATCTCTGAGATGAAGGAGTTTGTGACGTACCCTTCCAAAAAAAAAAAGAGAGAGACAAGTCAGGACATCTCCAAAATGAAGGATGATGTAATTCTCGAAAAATCCAAGAGAGCTCCAATTCTGCAAAAAAAAAAAGTGCAGAAAGATCATCATGAGAAAAGAATCCCAGGATATCAGACTGCCGAATCTATGAAGAATCTTCTTTAATTTTGTGAAATTCTTTTATCAATACTCTTTCACCAATAGCTCTCGCAATATCAAGAACACTTTCTTTCTCGTCCATATCAAGGAAATTGATAGCTTTCTTGAAAGAAAGTCAATCGCAAGCAATTTGAATTCGAATCTTGATTCTACGTAGTTAAGCCCAGTCGGAGGTAATACTTCAGGTAGAAAAGAGGGAATACTTTCAAAACAATGCGCATCATTTTCAATTATTTTGAATCAAGAACAATTTTCAACATTTTGACAATATTTTCTAGCTATCCTAGCATGAAGCGAGAGCTTGAGGTTCATCTTTGGCGCATCCTGACACCATCCCTTTTTAGGACTTGATAACGAGAGTTTTCAAGATTCCTTTCCTTCTTCGGTATAATCTGAGCGCTTGGGTTCTCAGATTCGCACACTTCCCTGTGTCCCCACTGTCCCACCATAGACAGTCCAATTTCGGCTTGAGGTTAAGCCACCAATTTCAGCAAAAGGCAATTTCAAAAGTTAATTAGTCTCAGCAATGAGGTGCCCAAAATCAATCCCTTTTCAAACTTTAGGGACCCTAATTTCCTTCCTTTTGCAAAACCCCTATCGGATTCATTGTGCGGAAATCCGAAGGTTCCATCACGGTCTCTTCTTTCGAGGATTTCGTCCATTTTCTGCCCAATCAGGTTAAGGGTATAAACCTTGGCCTCTTTTGATGAGGTATTTCATTTTCCGCCCAATCAGGTTAAGGGTATAAACCTGGGCCTCCTTTGATGAGGTATTTCATTTTCTGCCCAATCAGGTTAAGGGTATAAACCTGAGCCTCCTTTGATGAGGTATTTCATTTTCTGCCCGATAAGGATAAGGGTATAAACCTGGGCCTCCTTTGATGAGGTATTCCATTTTCCGCCTGATCAGGATAAGGGTATAAACCTGGGCCTCCTTTGATGAGGTATTTCATTTTCCGCCCGATCAGGATAAGGGTATAAACCTAGGCATCCTTTGATGAGGTATTCCATTTTCCGCCCAATCAGGTTAAGGGTATAAACCTGGGCCTCCTTTGATGAGGTATTTCCTTTTCTGCCCAATCAGGTTAAGGGTATAAACCTGAGCCTCCTTTGGTGAGGTATTCCATTTTCTGCCCGATCAGGATAAGGGTACAAACCTGGGCCTCCTTTGATGAGGTATTCCATTTTCTGCCCAATCAGGTTAAGGGTATAAACCTGAGCCTCCTTTGATGAGGTATTCCATTTTCCGCCCAATCAGGTTAAGGGTATAAACCTGGGCCTCCTTTGATGAGGTATTCCATTTTCTTCCCAATCAGGTCAAGGGTCAAAACCTGAGCTTCGTTTCATACGAGGTATTTCTCGTCCCATCCAGGTTAAGGGCAAAACCTGAATCTCATTTCTTTTTGAAGTGAAATTTGCTCCTTATTCAATATTTCATATCTACCATCATCCTTTGAATTAATTCTTTCATACCCAGTCAGATTTGTCTAACTGGGGCATTTTATGGTTCAAATTTGGTATGTTTTCTTTGCCACTAAGCTCGGCTTTATACCGGCTTAGTAGCAAAGAGAGGCATCTGTAAACACTCCAAATTTTCACCCTCATCTAGTGTTTACATTTCATATATCATTGCATATCACTGCATCCATTTTTGCATATCATTTCATCGCATTGCATAGCATTGCATGTCATTACATCTCATTCTCGAGATCCAGCACTCTTGTTTTCAAAATATTTAATCCAGATTTGGGTTTTTAAAACTTTTCTTTCAAAATCAATTTTAAAACCTGGGTTTTTAATCAACATTATGTCATTTGCCTACCCCCAGGACCTTATATTTTGAAATATTTTCTCAGAAAACAATCTGGATTCATTTCAAACTCAATTTCAGTTGATTTGAATTCTCAGATGAGACCCATTTAGGTGGTGTCGCTTCTGGATTCTTTCATTTATCAAAAATCTCTAAAAAATTTCAGAGTCCTAGTTGGATCAGGACTCTTTTTCAGAGTCCAGTCGGTTCAAAACTCTACTTTTCACTACCTTTTTACCTGTTTTCGGAGAAAACCTTTTAAAATCTTCTGTTTTGGCTAAAATTTTAGAGTCCTAGTTGGATCAGGACTCTTCTTCAAGAGTCCAGTCAAATCAGAACTCTTCTTCAGAGTTTTAATCGGATTAGGACTCTAATCTTTTACCGCTATTTTTATCAATTTTCAATCAAATCTTTCAAAATATTTCAAAATGAGTCAGAAACTCAGATTTTCAGTCAAAACAGGACTCTGTTCAGAGAGTCCTAGTTGGATCAGGACTCTGATCCTGATTTCAATTTTGAGAAAATCTTTCAGAAATCTTTCAATCTACCAAAACTATTACACTTTTATCAAAGAATTTCAAAATTCTGAGGTTTTATCTCAGAGTCCTGATCAAATCAGGACTCTACCATAGAGTCCTGATCGAAGTAGGACTCTATCCAAAATTGATTTTCTCACTTCATTTTCACTAGTTTTCAAAAAAGCTTTGCTTAAATTTCATCATTTACTTATCAGAAAACCAAAATTTTTTAGAGTTCTGATCGAATCAGGACTCTTTCTCAGAGTCCTAATCAGAACAGGACTCTGAACCAAAACTTCAATTTCATCCCATTTTTAACTGTTTTCCAAAATTCTCTCATTTGTTTTATCTGAAAATCCAAAAATCTGAGAGTCCTAGTTCAATCAGGACTCTGTTCTCAGAGTCTCAGTTGAATCAGAACTTTGTTCTATTTCAATACTTGTCATTGTTTACATTGTTCTTTCGTCTGTTTTTCAGAAAATACCAAAAAAAACTAGAGTTTCAGTCCGATCAGAACTCTGTCCCAGAGTCCTAGTCCAGTCAGGAGTCTATTTTGAAGTCTGTTTTTATTTTATTTTTATTGTTTTCAAAATTTAGGTCATTTTACAGAGTCCAGTTAATTCAGGACTCTATTTTAGAGGTCAGTGGAGTTAGGAGTCTACCCCTGACTGTGTTTTTTTTTTACTTATTTCGTCAGTTTTTGATAAAATCTTTCGAAAACTCTTCCATTTGAATTCTAAAATCTAAAATATCAGAATCCTAAGAGTTCAGGACTCTAACTCAGAGTTCCAGTTCGCTTGATACCCTATTTTCAAAGATCTTGAATTTCAAATACTGATTTTAACCCCTTTTCAAAACCATTTTCAGTGTTTATTTCAAAATTCTTCAAAATTCGATGCGGGCCCACTCAGTTGGCACCATATCCAGAGGAGTTATGACTTGGTTAGAACCCTATGACATTTCAAAAATTCAAATTTTAAGATTGCTTTTGAAAATCCTTTTGAAAACTCCTTCAATTTCAAGTTTTAAAATCGCTTTTTGAAAAACTCAAGTTGGGCCCACTCGGGGTGGCGCCATATTTGAGTAAGTCAGGGCTAGACTAGGGTTAGTCAGTGTCTTGGTTAGTGTTAGGGGTTTATAAGAGTTAATATCATTTTGAAAACCCATTTTGAAGTTTAGTTTTTAAAACTAGTGTTTTTAAAGGTTTTTAAAAAACCAAATGTGGAAGATGCCAAGTGGCATCACATTTGGGGGTTTTCTAGGTTTAGTTAGGGGCTAATTAGGGATTAATTAGAGTCTCACCTAGGCTATAATTCTCCAAAAAATCGTTGCCCCCTTTATTGGATTTATTAGAAAGAGTTCTAAAAAAATAAAACTCCTTAATTAACCCTAATTAAGGAGGTTTTGAAAACCTATAAATAGGGGACTTCAAGAGGTCAAAAAGAGTTTTTTTTTTCTCTCAAATTTTCGTGGCTTTTCTCTCCTCTCCAGAACCTCCATCTTCCTCCATTGCAGCTGCATCCCCAAGGTGAGTTTATTTAATATTATTTTATTATTATTTTATTAGTTTTTATGATTTTTCAATAGATTTCACCATGGAAACTCTTGTGTTCATGGATTTAACCATGGATTTCATCCAAGAACCCCAAAATCGACCCAAGAAGATGATCTAACTCAGTTTGAGGGTGATTTCAAGGATTCTAATCTATTAGAATCGATGAGAGGTACGTTTTTCATGTTCTTAACCGACGAAACATGAGATTTACCCGTTAAATCCATGATTTCAAAGGTGAAAGCCAATTCCAGCCATGGATTCCCTGTATTTTAGTTTTTTATTTGCTTATTCATGTTTATTACACGTTTTCCAGCATATAAATCATTTTTATTTTACTATTTTAGTGTTTATTTTATTGTTTTTAATTAGTTAATGCATATTTTCTCAAGTTTCTTAGATTTCAATGTGTTTTTAGTTTAGAACATAAAAGAGCATGCTGTTTTCAATTGAAATATGTGCTGTTAATTTCTGATTTTTTTATATGTGATGCATGCATATGTGTTTGAACTACTGTAAAAAAATCATAGATTTTGGATATCGGAAACCCTGTCAGAAAAATCAGACACCAAATCGGGTTTTTAAAACATTAAAATCGTTGTTAAAATCAGGAAGGTAACTTTTTGTGATGATATGTTTCTCATCCTATATCCGATTTTAGATCTGTAAAGTGCCATGGATTTACATTGATTAGTCTGTCTATTGTAAAATTTTCAGAATTTTTTTTTACTATTTAGTATTTTCCCTCTGTCAGAGACGCTGATTTTCAATTTAAAACTCGTTAGGGTTTTCCAAAACCCTAATCAGACTTGTTGTTTATAAATCCCAAACTACAGATCCGATTCATGATCTGTAAAAAGTGAGTATTGTTATTTTTATGTCAACTATTCACTGTTAAAATATCATATATTTTTAATGAGTTATGCTATTTATCTCGGAATTTTTAATTGAAAGTATCAGTTAGGACCAAAGTTAAAATCAATATATTCAAGTCCGGATTGTCGGATGGGGATCTCCCTGGTTTTAAAGGCTTTTTCATATCTGTAACAAGGAAAAGTTATGTTTTCTTGTCTATTTGGTCTCTATAAAATTTTATAGATTTTCATGGAGGTTTGACCCCTGGTTCGGGTCTTGGACTGAGACTGGTTGGTGAACTAGGTCAAAAATAGCATATTTTTAGGGTTTGATGCTATTTTCGGATTAATTTAATGCCAAAAAAATAATTTTATAATTTTAATTTGATATTAGGGTTATCACAAGTGCAGGTACCAATTTTGAGGATTTTTAGAATCCATTTGATGCTTGAATGGCTTGAATTGCAAAACAGGGCACCCGAAGAATTCCAAAACACTGTAAAAATCACAAAATTTGTGATATTCTTGGATTTTCATGCATAAGCATATATTTTTAGGGTTTAATCATATTCATAATCATATTAGGATACTTTAGGTTTAATTTGATGCTCATTTGATTTCATTTAATGCATAAAACCTAAGTTTTTACCAAAATTTATTTCAGAAAACCCTGATTTCAAGGCCATAGTCTTGCTATCGGGGGCAATTTGGTCATTTGACCTAAATTTCGAAATCCGTAACCCTAGTTTTCATATTTTTAATCATGTCATAGCATATTTAGTTTGATTTATTTTCATTTGAACCTCAAAACTTGCATTTTATCAAATATCTTTCTGAAAACCCTAATTTCAAGGCCATAGTCTTGTTATTAGGGGTATTTTGGTCATTTTGACCCCAATTTCGAAATTTCATATTTTATCTTTATTATTTCTTCATATTTTATCATTTTTATTTAAGGGAATCATGGAAAAGGCTTATATCTAGCAAAATCCAGTAATTTCTAGATATTATTGGATAAACCTAGAAAAGCCAACATATTTTCATTAACCAAGTTTTCTAGTTTTGCAGATACATTGAAGACTTTAGTTTTCTTGTATTTAAATTCAATAGTGATGTAAATTAAATTAAATTTGGAATAAGAATTTAAATTTCCTGCATAGAATAGGATGTATTGCATATAGTTTAATTCTGCAAATATTAAATGTCTGATGAATGTATCATTCATGCACATTTTACGAATTCACTATGGTCTACACGAATGGCACATACACTAGCTTTTATGAAGTTTATAAACTTGGTGGAATTCGTTTTTATGGCCATAGTCAGAATACGAATGATACCCAGATTTGTAATCTTCGTATTAGCCACATTCAGCCTACACTCTTAGGCTAACTTCAAAATGCACTGCATTTCTCAAAAATACAAAGAGATTTTCTCAATTCCTCAAAATCAAGTATTTCAAATCCATACTCATTCAATTCATGCATTTACAAATTTCAATTTCAATTCAGAGAAATCAGTTTTCTCAAATTTTTCTAAGTCTTATTCAAAAATTGATTTTCTCAAAATATGGATTTGCCAATGATATTTCAAGTATTTCCCAAGTTCCAAATTCAATTTTTCTAAGTTATATTTTCAATTTCAAAGTTTGAATTCAAAGAAATCAAGTTTTCCAAAGTTATTTCACATTTCTCAGAATCGATTTTCACAAAAATCTCTTGAATACTTCAGAAATCGATTTTCACTTTCTCAAAAATAGTATCTCAATCATGATTCACGATTTTCAAAGAGTTTATATTCCAAGTATTCCAATATTCAAAGCAAACATCATGTTTTCAAACCTGCATTTTCAGAAAATTCATAGCACATGCCTGATTCTTTGTGTATTTAGGAAATAGAACACGATTTAGACAAGTTGAGCAAGGTTAATCATACAATTGATCCTTGGTTCAATTACCCCTGGTAAAGGCGCCAAGAATGGTTGAACCTCGTACCGACAGGCGAGTCCCATTCTACAGAATTTTCCCGCATTTTAAAACGTAGGTGAGTTATTTTCAAAAAGTATTTCAAAGGTCGGTTTGACTCACAAAAAGTTAAAATTTTTGCGATGATAACACCTTGGCAGAGCAAGCAAATTCTTTCTTTAGTGTGTCAGATGATGGTAGCATTCGTATGAGAGATCGTCTTTGGGTTCCAAGCGACCACGAGCTGAAGAAAGAGATTCTTGATGAAACACATATGTCGAGATATACGATTCATCCAGGCGTAACGAAGATGTTTAAGGATTTGTAGTGAAAGTATTGGTGGAATGGTATGAAGCGCGAGATAGCAACGTACGTTGCGAGATGTTTCACTTGTCAGCAGATCAAAGTGGAACACCAGCGTTCTGGTGGTTCCATGTAGAGAATCGAGTCTCCTCAATGGAAGTGGGACGATGTTACGATGGATTTTATGGTAGGTTTACCGCAGACGAGACGTAAGCATGATGCGATTTGGGTAGTCGTGGACAAACTCACCAAGTCTGCCCATTTCTTGCCTATCAAGATCAGTCAATCTCTCGAGAGTCTAGCTGACTTATATGTCAGATGGATTGTGCGACTGGATGGTGTGCCGAGATCAATTATTTCTGATCGTGATCCCCGGTTTACATCGCGACTGTGAGGACACTTGCAGTCTGCTTTGGGGACAAAGTTGAAGTTCAGTACAACTTTTCATCCTCAGACGGATGGACATTCCGAACGGACTATTCAGACGCTAGAAGACATGTTGCGAGCCTGTATGCTTGACTGGAAGGGTGAATGGGATTCACACCTGTGTTTGGTAGAGTTTGCATACAATAACAGTTACCATGCTAGTATCGGGATGGCCCCGTACAAAGCGTTGTATGGGAGTCCTTGCCGATCACCATCTTATTCGGACGATATCAGCGATAGATCGAAAGAATCGTCGATTGTTCTTCAGCACTACACTCAGCAGGTGCAGAAGATTCGAGAACATTTGAAGGCAGCGCAAGATAGACAGAAAAGTTACGCCAATAAGAGATGACGCAAGTTTTCATTTGAAGTTGGTGACATGGTTTTTGTTAGAGTTTCTGATCATGCATATATTTCAAGGAGAATTAACATTAAAATATGCATGATTTTATGAAAAAATATTTTAAAAACCCAAGTTTATGCTAGTTTTCGTTAAATGAGCTAAAATGATTTCAAAATAGAAAATATATGAAAAAATAGCTTTATTTGTATATTTTAGTACATATTTTAATTCACATAGTAGTTTAGTTTTAGTTTTTATTAAAAATAAAAATAAAAAAATAAAAATAAAAAATGGATAAAATAGTTTTATATTGTTAATAAAATCATTTTAATTGTTTGTTTTTTTTAGAAAAGAAGAAAAAAAAATTAGTTAGAATAGTTTTATTTTGAGTTTCTTTATAAATAAATAGTTTTTAACTTTTGAAAATTTTATAATAAACCGGTTTATAAGGTTTTTGATTTTTAAAGCTGAAAATAGTCTGTTATAAACCGGTTTAACCGGTTTAGTTTTTTAAAAAAAAAAAACAAGAAAAACTGTTACAAACCGGTGAACCAGTTTGAATTTTTTTAAAAACCCAAAAACGAAAAGAGCAAAGCGTCTTCACCCTGTACGCCAGACCCTCTTCCCTTTCCCCTCTTTCCCTCTCTTCCCTCTCTTCTCACCAGTTACCACCATTGGCTGCTTCTTTCCCTACCTTCCCCTTCTCCCTCTTTCTCTATTCAGTCTTCCAGCCGATGGTGGTGGTGGATCCTCAATCCGGCGATGGCGCACGGTGGATGACCGCCCTTCTTTCCTAACCCCTCTGGTAAGTCTTCTGTTCTTCTTCTTCATCTTCTTCCGATTCTTCATCTTCTCCATCTTCTTCTTCTTCTTCTTATTTCAACATCTTCTTCTTCTTCTTCTTCTTCTTCTTCAGATTACTTCTTCTTATTTTTTTTCAACTTCTTCATTCTTTTTTTTCGTTGTCTATTCAAATTATTGTATCTTGTTTCAGAAAATCGGAAAAAAATGTGTATTCGTTTCCCTGTTTTGTTTTCTCGTTATCTTTTCAATCGATGTTTTGTTATTTCTAAAAAAAAAAAAATGAAAAGAAAGAAAAACATAGGTAGTTGTTATTTCAATTTTTTCATTGGCCGATCTGCTATTTCATTAAGTCTTTCTTTAGATTTTGTTTGTAATGTTGTTAATTCATTTGTTAGCAGGTAAGTTTTGTAAGTTTTTTTTTTATTTCCTGTTTTTGCAGTTTGATTCCTTCATTTCTTGTTTTTCTTTGATTTCGGTTTCCAGTTTTCTTTAAATCAATTTCCTGTTTTTTTTTATTCAATTAGTTCTTGATTTGTTTTTTTCATTTTCCTGTTCTTTCAAAATTTTTTTTTTCATTTTATGTTCTAAAAAAAATTAGTTCCTACTCTGTCATCTTATATTCAGTTTTATTTTACACGATTTCCTGTTTGTACGTATTGCAGTTTTTAATTTCCTGTTTCAAGGTTCATTATTTCTTGTTGTTAATTATGTTTTGATTCATCGTCATTTTCTATTTTTGCATATCAGATTTCATGTTTTGTTTTGTTTTTTTAGCATTACATTTAATGTTTTTCACTCATTACATTTCTTCTTTATCTGCAATTCTTTTCTTCTGTCATTCATTCATCTGATTTCTTATTTTGCAGTTTCTGTTTTCAATTTCTTTTCCTGCATAGTTCATTGTCTCCTTGTTCTGCTGTTTTGAATTTCTTGTTTTACATTTCCTGATTTCCTTAATTTTTCTTTTCTTTTGTTTGTTTTACAGCATTACATTTCCTGTTTTTCATTCGATGGCATTTCATGTTTTTATTTGATTAAATTTCTTGCTTGTTTCCATTCTAATTTTTTGTTTGTTTCATTCTTTAAATTCATGTTTTTACATTACAGTTAGTTTCCTTTTTAATGCATTAAATTTCCTGTTTTCTTTAATTCTTTGAGTTAATGTTGTTTTTCAAAATCCTGAATTATTGTTCTTTTAATACAGTCAATTCATGTTTCCTTCATTGATTTCTTGTTTTGTTTTCATAGTTAGTGTACTGTCTTGTTAGTTAATTGAGTTAGTTATTAGTCAAGTTGATTTGTTAAAAGTTGTTTAGTTAGTTAAGTGATTAATTAGCTATTAGTTAAGAAGTAATTGTTAGTCATTTAGTTGCATCTTAGGTAATTAGTTTTATTTAGTTAATAGAATGTTGTTAGTTAGTTTTGATTTTAAATTTAGTTCGTAAAATTGCTTAGTGAATTACTTAGTCATAATATTTTTAGCATTTAAATAAGCTGTTTAGTACAATTTCTATTTCGACCTCTTGTACTGCTCGTGTTCATTTTAATTGTGCAGGATAGCACAGGACTGGAGCGGAAGCGATTACGTGACATGAAGTACGAAGAGTAGAGCTTCTTTTTACTTTTCAGTTTAGAATTAGGAATTTGATTGGGTTTGTAAATATTGCACTTTACGCCATCTGCGAAGGGTATTTATTTGTTGTAATAGTTAGTTGTTTTTACTTTTCATGAACATTGTACATTTCAATAATTCGGCAATAAAGAATAGTTTAGAATTGTGTGCTTGACTACAAAATATTCCCGTTCCCTGAGTTCGACCTGGTCTCATCCACTAGTGAGAACCGGTTTTTATTATTTGATGTCTGGTTTTCACATGTTTTACATATAAAAATCTTTTCAAAATTACAACGATTTAAAAGAAGACATCAGTTTCACCGACTAAGAGTGTGTTCCATTTCGGTAAGAAAGGGAAGTTGAGTCCGAGGTACGTTGGACCGTTTGAGATTTTGGCTAGGATCGGTGAAGTGGCATATCGTGTCGAGTTACCTCCATAATATGACCACATTCACAATGCTTTTCATGTGTCGATGCTAAGGAAGTACATTCCTGACCCATCGCACATCATTCGTTACAAAGAAGTTGAAGTGCAGGGAGATCTGACCTTCACAGAACGACCTATCGAGATAGCTGATCGATGAGATCAGGTTTTGCGTACCAAGACTATTCCACTAGTTAAGGTACATTGGCAGCACCATGGCATCGAAGAATGCACATGGGGACCAGAAGCGAGCATGAGAGAGAAATATCCAGAACTTTTTGTAACCTCCTATGGGTGATTTCGTAGACAAAATCCTTTTAAAGAGGGGAGGATGTAAAGTCCATGATTTATTTTGTGATAATATTATGTAAATTGTGTTGAGAACGATGAAATTTTGTTGATTTGGCAATTTTTGTAATTTAGCCTATATTGAGATACGAGTCAAATCGCGTAATTTTACGTAAAAAAATAATTGAGGGAAATCTGGAACGAATTAACTTTTGAAATTTTAGAGCAAGTTTAGAATAGGTCTATGGTAATTTACCCTGAATTTTAGGTCCGAACGACGAAAAAACCCCGTCAGTGCATGTGATTTACGAGAGATCGCTTAGAAATTTAGCGAGGGATTAAACAAGACCTAATTCGTTCGAAACGAAGATTTCTTTGCTTGAGTAGCCTTGTAATGTCATTTACATTGATAATATAAAATAAAATAATGGTACATCATGGAAAAATAATTGGAAGTCACTTAAAACCAAAATCAACATAATAAATTATTTTTCCTTTCATTGGTTAAGGTCAACCAAGGCCATATCCGTCCTTTCAGGAGGGCCTTGAGATGACCCTGGCCATGGAACCAACTGGTCACGTTGACCAGCTGGGTTAGTGGCATCCTTGTAAAGAGACTTTAGTAAGTCATAAAGGGAGGGCCACGATTGGCCCTACCCAAATCATTAAAAAGAAAATTTTTTAATTCTAAATAATAATGACATGTCATATTAAAGCAAAAAGGAGATCTTGCATGGCATTAGAGGGGCATCTTTCCCTCTTGGGTTTTGCATGGAGTCTTGAGAACTTCAGCCTTGGGATTTAAGAGATCCCAAGGGCTCTTCTCAAGAGGGAAGAGCCTTGATTAGTTTAGATCCAACACCATTGGATGCATGGGGCGGCAGCCCCATGGCATCTTCGTAATTTCTAAAAAAAAACATTCAAATCCTTGAAAACGTGTATTGGGGCTGAGCGGTGGTGGAAAATCGTGATCTACCCCAGCCCTACATCTTGGAGGGTGCTTCCCCACCCTCCATCTCAACTCAGCCCACTTTAAAGCCCCTTAGAAAAAAATCGAGCCCCCATTTGAGGGGCGATTTTTCTACAACTCTCTCTCTCTCATTCTCTCTCCCACTCTCCTCTCTCACTCCCTCTTCCTTTCAACCGTGGGAGTGCCCCACAATTGTCGTGCAAGGCAGCTGCTCAACCTTCTTCCTTCAACCTCCAAGGTGAAGTTTCATCATGCTTTTCACCATGCTTAAGTGTAACATGAAACCGATGGAGCAATGCATCCATGCATGCATGCTCCAACGATGGATTAGCTTGTAGAAGTTGTTATTTTTAATCTTGATTCACCATGGTTTATATTCGTTGGATTGCTATATTCATTTGCATTCAGTCTTGTTTTCCAATATTATTCTTTTTTTTTCTTTTTCTCATCTTTGAAGATTCATTTGGTTGTGCTTTCGCTCGCATTGCTGGGTTTTGTTTTTGGGCATTCGTGAGTTGGGTGGCATTGCTGGGGTGCACTGGACCGAGTTGGTCTCGTCCAGACTGCACCCAGCCCATTGGCATCTCTTGAGGAGCATGCAAGCAGCGGCTGGTAAGCTGCAACCGCCGCCTCCCTCTTTGAGCTCTTTGGTGCGTTGGGTTCAACCCAGTCCCAGCACGTTGGGACAGGTGCTGCAGCCATGCTCTTGGCTTGGGTCACGGTGTGACCAGGCCCCATTAGAGTTGGAAGGGCCCTTGGCACTCCGGCGTCTAATGCCACTCTCATTTTTTTTTTTTATGTTTCGGTTCATTTGGTTGGCGCACCGGGTCGCCCGGATGGCTTAGTTGACTAGGCGAGCCTAGATGCTAATGCCAGACCCTTTGGTTTGGCTGTTCGACCTATTGGGCTCTTTTTCATGATATTGGGAAAGGCACAAGGTCTGGTCCAGTGGACCAGACCCTTCAGCCAACACGTTTACTAGGGTTCGGAGTTGGGCACCTTGGAAGCAAGTCTTTTCTATTTTAACGTTTGGGCTGTAGCACCGGTCTGAACCGTGGGTTCAGACCAGTGCTACAGCTGGCTAGAACCGTCTGGTTCATGGGCCAGACCCTAGCCAGACCGTGGCTCACTTGGGCCGGTCCAGTTTTCCCCCTTTCCCTTTTAGCCGGTTTTCCTTTGTTGGAACCTGATGTGAGCTGCTAGGAGCTGAGCACCCAGACCACTTTCAGCCAACCCATTTTTGGGTTCAGGTCTGAACTAAAAGTTCAGACCTGAGTGGGTTGACAGCCCCGTTTTTCTCCTTGGTTGGAGCCGGGTGCCCGCCGTATGGTGTTGGGCACCCAGGCCATCCTTTGGCTGAGCTATTTCGGCTCAGGTCTGAACTACAAGTTCAGACCTTAACGTGTTTGACAGCAGTCTGGTCCTATGGACCAGACCCCCCCTGTCCTGCCCCTTGGTACCCAGATCCGCAGGGTTAGTCGTGGCTGCCGCTTTTGGCAGTTTGACTCAGTCCCAACTGAGTTGTTTTGACAGTCTGGTCCGAACCATGAGTCTGACCAAATTCTCCTAGTGCACATAGCAGTCTGGTCCGGAGGACTAGACCTGCATTTATAGGTAGGCCCACTTTGGCAGCGAGTACGCGATTCACTGCCGAAACCCACACCGCCTCTTTACTCCATCCAATCGGCTATCACTAGTGCTGATTTTTTTTAAGACCAACACGAAAAACCTACCCATAACCAAACCATAGTGGTCCAAACTCGTGGGTTGTCTTGCCCCGCACCCTTTCACAGTTCGGTTAGGGTGTTTGGCATGCGTGCACATGCCTCGAAGACACACATGTGTAAGATAACCTTATATATATATATAAATATGTGTATATACGTATATATATATACATGTAAAGGGTTAGGCATCGTTAAGTGAACATGTATATATGTAAATATATATGTGTATGTGTCGATAACAGCGAACCTCGTAACATATATCTATATATCTATATATATATATATGTTGATGCACATAATTGAGTGTTTTGGTGTAACCGAAAGGACATGTGACACTCTTGTGTCCCGTCCAAGTGTTTCCTCAGATAATTTTACACTCTGAACTGGGTATGAGTTCCTTAGTGTTATTTTACGTTCGTCTTGTCAAATGGTTCATTTCGGGTCCGCAGGCACGACACCCCAAACTGTGAAAAACCAATGTAATCCCCATTAGATGGATTATTTTCAGAATTCACTTGTGACACGTATGTGTGTCGTACTGCGTAAGGAAAATACTCACACCGTGGAAATTCTAATGTTATTCCCATAAGTTGGGAATATCCCAGATTCACCGTAACACGTAAGTGTGTTAAATCAAGTATGATGGTCTTTCGTGTCGTGATTGCATCTTTTATTCTGCAAGAGCGACGACCCATCTTGAAGTGCGAATGTAATTCCCATACGTACGGGAATTTTGTTAAATTCAATTACAACACTTAAGTACGCAAATTCATGAATTACCCTACGAGAATGATTTCATGTTATGCAATGTGCCAATGTTAATGATTTAGAGACAACTACTTGAGTGTTGAAAATTGATGAAATTTCATATACATGAAACTGTATATTTGCTTGCACATTCTCTTTGTCTCTTAGAAATGAAATCATATAATGCCTCTTGTCCTTATGTTTGTGTAAAAAGATAGAAAGCCTGTGGTATTATTACACTTTGCACGTGGCACATCCTGACACTTGTACTGAGTAGTGCGACTGGTACATTGCTTGAGGCATTGGTAAGTGCACAAGGTGCACTTGCTTTATGAAATGAAAGACTGGAACTGAAACTTAAACACCATAGGGTATGAATGAACATGGTTATGTTTTGGACTCAGTTGGAGTCTCTGGACAATAGCCTTTTTTGTTGTGTGTGGACTCACATGTTACTATACCCTGAATTAGAAAAGAAAATAATATGGTGTTGTGATTGCTTTCACAAGCGAGGTGCTCTTGTTGGCCGCGTGAGGCTGAGCACATGGATGGGAAAGCCAAGTCCTCATTTTGTGTACCCCACGGGGACTACGAGGCAAAATCCTGGTTGAGAGGTATGACTAAACAATGAACCTAAGAAAGATAAACCCACTTTGCCGCATTCACAAAATGGTTCACCTTGAAGAGGGTTCATGGTACAACCCTGAGTGACTTGTTGTTACTACGACACGTGCTTTGATAAGAGCCATAGTGCCCTTTGGCCTCCAGTCACTTAGAGTCATGGAGGTCGAGGTTACCTTTTTAGGACCTCACTACTGCAGTAGTATGGATTGCAATCCTTGCCTATGCGAGAGTTTCTCCCAGTTGCGTGCTACTCGCATGAGGTTTACTCGGTCTGTAGCATCCCCGGTTACCACACTAAAATTTGAATAACAGACACCGGATGCATGTCTCATAGAATGCGAGGTTCCTTCACGTACCCGAAGGAGTAACAAGAAGAACTTAAAGACTAAACAATCACAGTTGACTTACTGTAGTTGCTACTTTACTTGTTTAGTAATTTTCTCGTCAGTTACTTCACTTGTTCAGCTGTTACTTCAGTTACTTACTTGTTCGATACTTGTTACAGTTCTGTTACTGGTCTGAGTTACTTGTTTACAGTTACTTCAGTTACGTTACTTGTTTCGCTTGTCTCGTACGCACTTACCTGACACAGACACATACACTTGTTAATTCTTGTTTCTGCTTCCTGTGAGATTGATATATATATTGTGGTTGTTTCTTCACCACCTCGCAAGAGGACTGACCCCGTTTTATGGGGATGTAGGTGACGAATAGGTATAGTGCTGATGCAACGACACACGGTAGAGGCTTGGGGACCCACACTTAGTTGCAGATCCTGTCCCAGTGGTTATTGGGTGTTGGTTGGGATATACTCCCTATTTTTGGACAATTTGTACTCTTACTTTTTGTAAACTTTTAAACTATCGGATTGTATACCCTCTTTATATTTGTGGTTGTATTTCTATTTGCACTGTTAGCTACTTAGTTGTACTCTCCTATGGCCGTCCAGGCTCGCGACTTTTCCACCTTCCTCACACCTTGTTTTCCGCTGTTTTTAGTAAAACAACTTTCAAAAAAAAAAATCATAGAAAATCTAAGATTTTTCCAAAGTCGGGGTTTGGGGCGCCACATCGGGTCACCCAGGGTTTTAGGCACATGGTTGGGCCCTGTTTCAAGGGACTGAGGCACAGGCCTATGTGACTGGTTTGAACCCAGGGTTCAGACCAGACCTATGTCGGGCCATGTGGGTCTGGTGCTAGTGACCAGACCCCAGCCCTTCTCGTTTTGGCTCAGCGCCGACCCCGTGGCAGCCGCCCAAGAGCGAGTTGTTGTTATGGCTCGTAGCTGCTACCAGCACTGCGAGGAGGTTGGTTTGAACCGTGGGTTCAGACCCCTCTTTTCGCAGCTGTATGACTGGACCAGTAGACCGGACCTATGACAGGTCCAGCCCACACCCGCCGGTCTTGGCGCCATGGCCTTACCGAAAGACTTCGATTTTGGGTAGCCAATCTGGGATCACCCAGTTCGACGAAGGGACTGATCTGAACCATGGGTTCAGACCAGAACCCTTAATTAACCATGAGGTCTGGTCCGGAGGACCAAATCAGCATACTTGAAATTTCGGTTTAGCATTTTTTTGCAGGGGTTACCGGGTGCCATTTACACTCGGGTCCCCCGCCGCCTTTGTGTTCTGTTGGCTGCTGTCACCACTGGTGACTTTGAGGATGAACATGATTGTTGAATTCCGCCATATTACCAGCCTGGTCTGGCCCACATGACCAGACCCGCACACCTACCCATTTGTCATATAGCAGCCTTAGGCTACCCGGTGCCATTGCACCCGGATCACTTGTAGACTTGGTACCATGAGCATGCTGTCACCACTAGTGATCAGCTGACTTCGTCAAGGCCCTTGAGTGTAGCGAAAGGACAGTTATGTTCTAGCTCGAATGGCCAGACCCGATCACTTTGTGCCTCGCATCTTTGCAAACATTGAAGGCCCCGAGTATGGGTTTTCGGTTGCAAGCAATCGGCTAGCTGCGTGCACTAGAGCACGTGTGCATATACATGTGTAACATGTTTGTACATGTGTATATGTACATTTAGATATATAGATATATATATAAGTCAACACATAGTTGAGTTGGGTGTTTCGGTGCGACCGAATGGACATGTGGCACTCTTGTGTTTCGTCCAAGTGTTTTCACAAATATTTTACACTCCGAAATGGGTATGAGTTACATAGTGTTTGTTTTGCGACAGTCCCGTCGGATGTCTCAAGATTCTTGTCGATAGGTCTGTAGTGGGACCTCACACTATCCTCGATTTTCGCATTGGTTGACTAGTTGTGTCCGAAGGTAAGCATTGTTGCTACCCCTACATGTTTGGAGCCTAAGTGATTCCGAGCCTCGGGCATTGTCAAATGTTTCATTTTGGGTCCGCGGGCGTGGCACCCCAAACCGTGGAAAAGCCAATGTAATCCCATTAGATAGGTTATTTCTAGAATTTGCTTTTGACACATATATGTGACGCACTTCTTAAGGAAAATACTCACACCTTGGTTTCCGTTTCGATTGACTAAGTTGTGTAAGCGGATGAGCACGATTGCAAACCACGTACATAGAATCTACGTTGGTTACAAGTCACGAACACTGTTCAATATTTTTGTATCGGATCCGCAGGCACGGCACCCACACCGTGAAAATGCTAATGTTATTCCCATAAGTTGGGAATATCGTAGATTTCAATCTCAACACCTAAGTACGCCAAATCATGAGTTTTTCCTATGAGAATGGTCTCATGTTACGCAAAGTGTCAATCGTAATGATTTAGTTCAACTGCTTGAGTGATGAAATTGATAAAATTGATGAAAATTTCATATGTATGAAACTGTACACTCACATACACATTATCTCGTCTCTCGGATATGAAATTGTATAATGCCTCTGTTCCTTATGTATGTGCAAATGATAGAAAGCATGTGGTATTTAATTACACTTTGCACGTAGCACATCCTAACACTCGTACTGAGTTCGACTGGTACATTGCTTGAGGCATTGGTGAGTGCACAAGGTGCATTTACTTTATGAAATGAAAAGGCTGAAACTTAGATTTAAACACCATAGGGTATGAATGAATATGATTTGTTTTTGGACTCGGTTGGAGTCTCTGGGCAAAGGCCCTTCTGTCGTGAGTGAACTCACATGTGGCTATACCCTAATTTAGAAAAGAAATAATATGGTGTTATGATCGCTTTCACAAGCGATGTGCTCTTGTTAGCCGCGTGAGGCTGAGCATGTGGATGGGCAAGCTAAGTTCTCGTTTTGCGTACCCGCGGGGACCACAAGGCATAAAATCCTCGTCAAGAGGTATAACTGAATAATGGGCCTAAGAAAGATAAACCTACTTCGCCCCATTCACAAATGGTTCACCTTGGAGAGGGTGGATGGTACAACCCTGAGTGACTTGCGTTACTACGACACGTGTTTTGACAAGAGCTGTAGCGTCCTTTGGCCTCCAGTCACTCAGAGTCAGGGAGGTCGAGGTTGCCTTTTTAGGACCTCACTACTGCAGTAGTATGGATTGCAATCCTTGCCTATGCGAGAGTTTCTCTCAGTTGTGTGATGCTCGCATGAGGTTTACTCAGTCTATAGCATCCCCGATTACCATATTAGAAATTGAATAACAGATGCTGGGTGCATGTCTCACAGAATGTGAGGTTCCTTCACGTACCCGAAGGAGTAACAAGAAGAAGTTAAAGACTAACCAATCATAGTTGACATAATGTAGGTATTTCAAGTTACTTTACTTGTTTTAGTTACTTTACTTGTTTCAGTTACCTTACTTGTTTCAGTTACTTTACTTGTTTCAGTTCTGTCACTACTCTTAGTTACCTGTTTCACTTGTCACTTACATGCTTACCTGACACAAACACATATACTTGTTAGTTCTTGTTTTTGTTTCCTGTTTCCTCTTAGAAATGATGTATATGTCGTTGTTGTTTCTTCACCACCTCGCAAGAGGACTGACCCCGTTTTATGGGGATGCAAGTGACGAATAGGTACAATGTTGATGCGACAGCACACGGTGGAGGCTTGGGGACCCACACTTAGCTACAGATCCTGTCCCAGTGGTTTTGGGTTTTGGTTGGGATACATTCCCTATTTTTGAGTTTTTGTACTATCACATTTTGTAACTCTTAAACTGTCGGGTTGTAAACCCCTTTATATTTGTGATTGTACATTTATTTACATTGTTAGTTACTTCTGTTGTCCTTACCTGTGGCCGTCCAGACTTGCGGCCTTGCCACCTTCTTTACACTTTGTTTCCGATGTTTTCAGTGAAACCTTTCAAAAAAAAAAAATTCATAGAAAATCTAAGGTTTTTCCAAGGTCGGGGTTTGGGGCGCCACATTTTGACTATGGCCACAAATATGAAAACCACCGAGTTTATCAACTCAGAAGCTAGTGCATGTGCCATTCGTGTAGACCATGGTGGATTTGAATATGCATGAATCATCATCCATCACACATTGACATTTATATAAAAAAAATAAACTATATGCAATGCAATCCTATTCTAGGTAGGAAAAGTAAATTATTATTTCAAATTTACATCACTAATTGAATTAAAATAAAAGGAAATATAATCTTGAATATCCCTACAAAATTAGCAAACTTGTTAATGAAAATATGTTAGCTTTTCTGGATTTATCCAACAATATCAGAAATTGAGGGATTTATCCGAATATAAGCCTTTTCTATGTTTTCCTGAGATAAACATAATAAAATATGATATAAAATTGAATAAATAATATTGAAATTCAGAATTTTGAGAAAAATGACAAAAATACCCCTAAAAACAAGACTATGTTCTTGAAATCAGGGTTTTTAGAAAAGATTTTTGTAAAATACTTGATTCGTGGATCAAGTGGATTCAAATCAACACCAAATCGAGTATGAAGCACCCTAGCATGATTGTGAACATTATCAAATCCTAAAAATATAAAAATTTTCATAAAAAAACCAAAATATCATGAAAATAGCAATTTTACCAGTGTTTTACTCGAATCAGGACTCCGTGGGCACCCTGTTTTCATGATTTAATCAAATAATATATCAAATGAATTCAAAAAATAACAAAAATAGACATGGACACTTATGATAACACTAAAATTAAAATAGATTTAAAAAATAGAGATTTTGGCATTATTTTGATATAAAAATTAAATAAAAACATGAAATACGCAATTTCGCTCGCGGCTACGTATTTGTCACAGTCTCAGACCCGAATCAGGTATTAAATAACTATAAAAATTTATAAGAATTTACAAAGAGATACTATACAGATAAAGAAAAATTTCCCTTTTTATAGATCAGAAAAATCATCTTCGGTTAGGGAGATATCATTTCAGTAATATACGCTAGATTTCGGCTTATACGTAACGAGTTGAAATAAACACATCCAGTTTTGGGTACAGGTAAATATAACAAAATGTGTTAAAAAATTATAAAATTTTATCAGATGACAGTAAATACATATATAAGGATACTCCTGTTTACGGATCATCCATCAAACCTTGGGTTAGGGAGATACAATCCACACAAGTTGATCTAGGGTTTATACAATGCATAACGGGCTCTGTGAAACTGATTTTGATTTCTGTTAGAGGAAAAATAGAAACCTGATATATCAAAATTTTAAAACTTTACAGAAAATACTAGACAAAATAACTAAGATACTGCAACTTATGAAATATCGATTGAATCTCCGACGAGGGAGATATCGCCTCGGCAAGTCATTCCCGAATTCACATAGCGATTTTAGGGTTCAAAAAGCAAGGTTCGGTTTCCTATTTTTTTGATAGGGTTACAGAACCCAAAGTAATTTGTTTTTTTTTTATAAAAAAACACTGAATAATGCATGGATCAACCCTAAAAATATCATATTTTTTTGACAGAAAATTAAACATTAAATAACATTGTTCCCATGTGCCCGGGATCGAAATTAACAGATTATTGATAATGCATAAATAACCTATTCTAAACATGAAAAATAATAAAGGAAAAACTACAAATAATATAACGAATTTGGATTTAATGCTTGAGCACATAAAATAAACATTAATATGATGAAATAAAATAAAAAAAATCAGGGAAAGCATGGTAGAGATTTGATTTAGCCTTCGAAAGAGGGACTCGATCCATAAAGGGATCGAATCTCATCTTTTATTTGGCTTAAACATAAAAATCAATAATCTACACTATTTAAATGGATTGATAATATGAAAATCATCCATATACAGCATTATATCGCTTTCTTGAATCGATTTCATGGTTCTCGAACGAAAGCAAAGCTTGAATCTCCTATCCAAGGGGCGACAATGGTGAAAAATACCAAATAGAATAATGAAACTAAAAAAAATAATGAAAAGAGTTAGAAGTTTTACCTTAGGGCTGCTGCAACAATGGAGGAAATTGAGAGAGGGATTGCTGGAGGAGAGAGAAGGAGCAAGAAAGTGGAGAGAGCCTAATGCATGGGTCGACCCCCCTATACCCCTTTTATAGGCATCTCGCTGGTCATGTATTTCCAAAAGATCCAACACCAGTTGGTCATGTATTTCCCAAAAGATCCAACATTCGTTGGTGATGTATTCCAAAAGATCCAGCTCCCGCTGGTTGTGTATTCCAAAAAATCAAACCCTTAGGGTGCGACTCCTCAATTCTATCATTTCCAAACCTTCAAGATCTTCAATCTCTCAAATTCTATTAGTTTCCCAACCTCTGGTTGCAATATCTTCAAAATCTCATCATTTTCTTAACCCTCGGGTTATAATCTCCCAAATTCAATCACTTTCAAACCATCAGATTAAATCCTTCATTTTCAAAATCCAGTATTTTTCACTGGTCGGTATTTGAAATCCAGTATTTTTTTTCACTGGTCGGGATTTGAAATCTAGTATTTTTCACTGGTCGGGATTTGAAATCCAGTATTTTTCACTGGTCGGGATTTGAAATCCAGTATTTTTCACTGGTCGGGATTTGAAATCCAGTATTTTTCACTGGTCAGGATTTAAAATCCAATATTTTTCACTGGTCGGGATTTAAAATCCAGTATTTTTCACTGGTCGGGATTTGAAATCCAGTATTTTTCACTGGTCGGAATCAAAATCCAGTTTTCATAACTGGTCGGGATTTGAAATCCAGTTTCTTATAACTGGTCGGGATTTGAAATCCAATTTTCATAACTGGTCGGGATTTTAAATCCAGTGTTTTCACTGGTCGGGATTATCAAAATCCAGTTTCTCATAACTGGTCGGGATTTCCAAAACCTAATGTATTTCATCAGTCAAGTTTTCTAAAGTCTGATTCTTACACCATTTCTTTTAATTACAGCTAAAGGTCTCATCAAAATCTATATTAAGTGATTATTTCACAAAAGAATTCTGGAACATTATGCCAATTTGCTAAAAACACTTGTTGATTCAAAAAATCTGATTACACAAAAGAATTTCCTCCGATTACCTCTAGTATTCTTTCCAAAAAGGTGAAACTTTTTGCGAAAAAGAGGTAAAATTCAAATCTTTTCCTGTTGATCAACCAAAAGGATGTAAGAAATGTCCTTGATATGATCAGTGAAAGAAATCTTCAATGATGTTGAAAAGCCAGAAGCGAATTTATATTGATCATGGCTATGGCGCATATTTTAAGACGGCTATCTGGCAATCAGGCAGTGGAAATATCTCGAGCTATAAAAAGAATCCACTCAACCCATATTTTCTCATTCATTTAAAGTTGCAATCAAATATCCGCAAAAGGGATCTCTCAACTGTCGTCAAGATGAAGACGAATATGCGAGCTAGACCCCCCGGGCCAAAGAAGATTTGAATCATCTCCGAGATGAAGGAGTTTGTGAAGGTTCCTTCCATGGAAAGTTCAGATCACCGTCGAGATGAAGGCAAGTGCGATGAACCTACCGACAAACCCTAAAAGATATTTGATTTCTGCTATCATCTAAAGACCTTTTGAGCCAATATCATCAATAGAATCCCTGAGATAAAAGAAGGATCAGAACATCTCCAAGATGAAGGAGTTTGTGACGTACCCTTCCATGTAAAAAAGAGAAAAGTCAGGACGTCTCCAAAATGAAGGATGATGTAAAAGCTCGGAAAGCCAAATGACTCAAAAAGAGTGCAAAAGGATCATTGTGGGAAAACACCCAGATATTAAACTGCCAAAGTTGCCAGAAGTGATCTTTTCTCATGCAAAATTCTTTTATCAATATCTTCTCAGTACTTGTTATTATGAAATTAAGAATATTTCTTCTCTTCTCATATCAGGGAAATGGATAGCTTCCTTGAAGAAAATCATCAGCGCTAAAATTTTGAATTTAACTCTTAGAACTGAGGAGTTAACCTCATTGAAGGAAATACTCTAGGTAAAAGAGGAAATATCTTTGCACATACGTGCACATTTTCAAGCGTTTGAATCAGCTATAATTTTTGGCAAAATTTTCTAGCTATTCCAAGAATGAAATAAACATTCAATATCCATTTTTATGCAACCTAGCGTTGTTTATATCTTCCAGAAGAGTTGCCTTATTTAGTTGAAGTATCTCTTCCCGTCCCATCACAGTTTTTCTCATTGAGAAATCTGTATGGTAGATTCCCACTCAGGTTAAGGGTCAAACCTGTATTTTCTGCGAGAGGTCATTGATTTCAAAAGCTATTTCAGTCTCAATAATGAGATACCCAAAATCATCTCATTTTCAAAGCTTTAGGAAACCCTATTTTTCTCCTTTCGTAAAACCCCTTTCGGATTTGTTCGTCCAAACTCCAAATGTCCCATTATGGTTTCTCCATTTGAGAAATTCGTATGGTAGATTCCCCCTTTTAGGTTAAAGGTTAAGCCTGAACCTCTCTTCGCGAGGTATCTTCCTTTTCAGGTTTGGGTTAAACCTAAGTCTTGTTCCAATGAGATTCCTTGTTTTGACAAGATGTTTTCTTCCAATCCCATCATGGTTCTTCCCATCGAGGAGTCCATGCTTTGTATATCCATCGAGGATAGGATCCTACTTAAGTTTCATCTCCTGAGGCATTTTCCAAAATGTCCCATCAAGATCCTTATGTATTCCTTTCCTCATTCAATTCATCTTGATATATCTTCGTCCCATCCAGGTTAAGGGCTAAACCTGAATCAGTCCAAAAAAAAGTTGTATCTTGTCTCACCCATGGGACTTGATCAAAATTCTTATTCCATCATTTCGGGATTTTCACCCAAAGTCTCATCACAATTTCCTTATTTTCTACTCAATCATATCATTTTCGAGGATTTCATCTCCCCAAAACCATTCAGGATAAGGTTTTAAGCCTGAGAAGCCATGTTTCCAAAATAATTCTTCCACACCTAGTTCAGATTTGCTGACTGGAGCATTTTTCAAAATTTGGAGTGTTATCTTTGCCACTAAGCTCGGCTTTCAACCAGCTTAGTAGCAAAGAGGGGCATATGTGAACACCCTAAAATTTTCAAAGGTTTGTAAAAATGACCTATTTGCCCATGTTTCCATCTTCTGAGAAAATCAAAGCCAAACTTCAATTATTCTTCAGATCTTCTAGGTTAAAATCCATATAAATATATCCAATTCGATTTCGGGTTTGAACCCAATGTTTTAAATCCAAATCTTAGCCTCGTTGTCCAAATTCCAAATTAAAATTACAAAAATACCAAAAAAATGATTTTGAATGGCCCGGGCAGTTCATCCGGCATCCTGTTAGACCCACAACTTGGTGTTTCTCAATTTGAGCTTCCAAACCTCGAATATTTTCTAAAAATTCGGATATAAACCCATTTTTTGAAGAAATTTTCCCAAAATAGCCTTGAGTTCTCAGAAAAACTCTCTTTTATAAATATTTTGCAAAAATACAAAAAAATCAGTTTCAAATCTTTACTTCCTCGCAAATCTTAGGACTTTATTATAAAATAAAAAAAAAATTGAAAAATAACACAAAAACCAAAAAAATTGGAAAAACTACAAGAAAAACAAATGATTCTCAAGCTTTTAAAGCTATTTTGCCGAAAACCTCATCTTGAACCATTTTACAAAAAATTCTAAAAAGGGGACCTCTTTTTCGAAAAAAGGAAAAATTATAACGGCCGATTCATGCAGGCTCGCTCTCCACCCTTCGATCACTGGTTTCTCCCCTCCGCCCTCAATCTTCAACGAACTTCCTCTTCTCGAACCATCCATCACCCTTTAAGAGGAGACCCCCCATCCGCTCTGAGGCATCTAGTCTTTTGATCGATATTTCTTCTCATCGAGGTTTTTTTTTTCTGAAGCATCGATTATCAACATTCATTTGCAATCCATCTTCACAGAGCAAACTATCTTTCAACATCTATCCGACATCGGCCTTCATCATTGCCCATTCTTCCTCTCAATCCACTTCTTCAAATTCTGGAATCTCTGCAAAACGAGAAGAACTAACAGATCTCCTCCCCGGTTCCACTAAAGGAGCACGAGCTCCTTCTTTTGAGATTCCTGTAAACAAGGTAAGATTTCTCTCCCTATATTTTCGAATTTAATTTCTTTTGCTCTCATCATCATCATTTGCCTGCTATATTTCCTTCTCAATATTCACCTCTGTTTCAAAGTTCATGGCCAAATTTCTCCTTTCTTACGTACTATAGACCGATAATGCCTCGCAATGGCATCGTCGATCTATCAGGATTTGTATTCCAATCCTATCTCTACGTTTATGTTATCTTTTCCCCTTGGTATTTTGATCTTTTTTTTTTCTTACAGAAGTTTAATCTTAGCATTTTGATTCTGTTTCTCCCACTTTTTTTTTGTGTCATAAGGCACCGCAGGTGAGATTGATCTGCATATAGCAAGATCAATCCACCTGCTGCTACAACAAAAGGGATGACTATAATCCGACATAGCATCGATGAAACCACCACTTTATTCCTCTATTTTCTATAATTCCCTCGATTTAGGGAAGTTTTGATAATTTGTTTGTGATGTCTAGATTAAATATCTTCTTTGTAGTTTATCAATAGCTAATCGCCACATTTTTTGTGATTCTTCTTTTTTATTTTTCATCTTATATGAAATATTTGATTATCGTTTTACTTCAATTTCATTGGTTGTTTAGTGTTGTCAATCTGCATTGCATCAGGCATGTTGTTTATTTTTCCGTATATCTATATCTCCTTCCTGCCTTTTAGCATTCCAGTTTGGTTTCGTTATATCATTATTTCATCAGTCGTTGCATTTCAGTACCCATTATGTGCTCATTCATTATGATTCATATTAGTTGTTGCATAAGATCTGTTTAAGTCATATCAGTAGCACAAAACCGTGTCCACCCCTTGGCTACGAGAAATTGCTAGAGAAGCTGCTGGATCGCTGGTGCTGTTCTACAGGCCCTTTGTATCCAAACTGACATGATTATTTTGAAGGAAATCTGTCCCTCGCAGGAAAGTCTAACTACTGCTGGGAAATACCCATGTAAATGGTACTCGTTCTCCCCTTCCGTTCTTTGCAGTAGAAGGAAGAGATCGCTTGATCCCAGTATACCCTAGTTGATCCACGTTGGTGGCTCACTACACCTGAGAGCTCACCCTTTTGTATATTAAGCAGTCAAACACTGATCTGCTGAGCTAAATCGTATTCAATCAGGAGTTAAGTCAAATCCATTGGAGTCACTTATGGGGTTTCTTGGTCAGTGATACTCATCTCAAATGAGGCAGGGTGCTTGTACAGAGGTTGTTTCGATGATTGCTAAAAGACTATTTATCCAAGATATTATATTGCTTAAAAATTGATATGGTCATGAATGATTTCATTCCCACGTATGCATTGAAAACACTAATTTTGTATATATTTCTCGTCACTTCCATTCCTTCCTGCATAGTCTCTTGGATGTCTTGTACAAGTTTTGTTTGCATTATTTTAGTAAATGGTAAATTTTGTGATTCATTTGAATCATCCGGCTTTGATGTCTACTTTTCCAGAAGTGATAATGGAGGCACCAGAAACAAATGGGGGGGGGGGGGGGGGGTAAGTTGTTGTTTAACAAGGAAATTACTAGGAACTAAACTAAAGTTTATTCAGTTCTTACAAAAATACCTCATAAGCACCACTTTACTCCTGTATGTTCATTTCACTATCACTCTCTTCACTTCATGTGCATTCCTGTTTTCGCCCTTGTTATGTACATTTTTCTGCTAAATTATACCTGTCATTACCATGCCACTTTGTATATATATCTAGCATTTACTTCTACAACCTACAGGTACCCTTTTGCTTATCATAGTCATTATACTTGTTGTTCACAACACACAGGACATTTCTGCATAAAAAAAATAATAAATAAATAGATAAATAAATATATATAGTAGGTAATATCAATACATACTAATCATGTTTCTCAGTGATTTCGTGTTGTTGTTGTCATATTCATCTTTGTTACTAATTCTTATTTGAGCCAAACTTGATGGTACTTTCCTGATATGAAATATGTCTTGGAATAACTATCCATATTCATGAAGACAATGTGTAAAATATATTATAACCCCTGCTTCTATGGGAATATTCACACACCCTAATCTCATATCATGGTCGATGCATCATTGATCTTGGGCCCAAAGCAATTTTCTTCTGCGTAACTGAACCAGCACAATGGTACTTAATATCAAAAGTGAGTCCACATCCTCTTATATCACTGTTGGAATCGTCCAGAGAAAGCTATGAATGAAAAGGGGAAGAACTGCAGTGTTTGGCTGGAGATGAAGATACATGGACCTTCCAGTATGATTGAGGATCACACTGCTCATTCATGCTGAGAAAACTCTGGTTTTTGAAAATATTAGTGATGATATTGGTGTCCTCACACTGTAGATGCTTATAAACTAGGCACCACTCGTGTAATGTCTTTTATGTACACCTGTGTACTTCATTTGTTGCCATATTCACTTTGCCATTTATATTCAGCATCTTCTATTTTACTTTTTATATACTCTCTGCTGGATCCACTGCACCTTTTCATATCCACTTCAATGCCTTCCAGCACCCAGCCCCTGTTATATCACACTACAATGCCATCTCTATACTTTCCCTGCAACACTGCATTCAATCCTCCACCTTAATGCCCATTTGAGCATCACCCACACAGCCGCTTCATCCCTTCACTCAGCACCCTGCTGACATCCATTTCCTGCACTTCTCCTGTGCACAGCCCCTTATGTCGCCACCATCATCTGCATCATAGGTTGTCATTAGATTGCCCACCGCAGCGCCTACCTTGCTGCCACCACTACCTGCAACAGCACCCACTTCATCCATTAAACTCACCTACCACATAGCAGCATGCATTGTTCTTTGTGTATATCCTATATACACCATGTATCTCATCTCCACTTGTCACCCTCAAGTTTGCTGGCTGAAGCATCTTGCTTCTGTTTTCAGCATCTTTTGCAGCAATATTAGCATACCCTGTCACCACCTTCCAGCATATACACAACTCCCAGCAGTTGTGTGCTGCCATTCATCTACATGGTCCTTTCACTACAACACTTGCACTCATTTCCAACCACAATTTGTATATGTATATATATGAACACCTATATATATATATGCATACGTATATACATATATGCATATATACATAGATGTGTGTATAAGTATATATATACCTTGACATATGAACAATTTTCCCATTGACATTCATGTGACAGGTGCAAATTTCTTTCTATTTTTCATATTAATCAAGTGTTTTGCAGGGAATATGTGGAAGATATCATCATTGAGAGTTGTAAATTCAACTTTATGTATTGTAATAGCTAGATCTTAATGAGAATTTATATTTCCTGTTTTAGATAGAATGAATGAGCATTGTAAATATCATAAATTGCTTATTTTCATGCTTTTTGCCTGTATTTCTCAAAATCTTACAAATGGAAACACGAATGGCACGTGCACCATTTCGTAAGAGGTAATTAATCCTAAGTTGATGATTTACATCAATGGCCATAGTCAGGATGTAAACAAAACTTAGGATTTTTATCTTTTATAAAATAACACTGGATCCACACTGGATCTTTTTCAAAATTCATCATATTTTCTTTAAATATTTTCCTCTTTTATCAGAGTTTAGTCTAAAAATTGATTCAATACATATATCAATGACCATAGTTAGGATATATTGAGAATTAATTTCATTCTAAACTCTATAAAAGCACCAAAATGTATTTTATTCTTCAGTTGAATTTAGATATGATTATTATATGATACATTCAATGGCCATAGTCAGGAGTGTATTATATCATTAATCTTATTTACATTCACTTAAAGAATGAAATATGATTTTCAAATCCAATTTCAAAATTGTTTAAATTCATTCATCATTTAAGATAGAATTGCATCATATTTTCAAAAAATCCCTTTTAAAAAATTCCAAGTGATTCTTTCCTTTATTTTTCTCAGATCAAATCTTATTTATAGATTCAAATTCAATTCTATCTCATTTCAAAACTCAAAATTTCAATTTCAAAGTCCAAATCGACTTTGAAATTTCAAAATCATTTTGTATTCAAATTTCAATTTCCAAATCAAAATCCAAACTTCAAAGTCCAATTTAAACTTTGAAGTTATCTTTTATTTCACAATCAAGTTTTTCTAATCTTCAAATTCAAAATCAAAGTGTGAGATTGATTCTAAATGTCAAAAACTTGACTCTTCCTCAAAATTTTAAATTCAATCTGGGTTTTCAAAACCCCAGATCCATCTTCAAAAGTCCCATTTGGACTTTCAGAATCCAAATACAGAATTAGATCCTAAATCCAACTTGGATCCAGATTTTCAAGTACAATTTCCATCTTGGATCTCAGATTACAGATCCAAAATCCATTTCTAGGATCCAGAAACCAACTTCGTCTTGGATCTCAGACTTCAGATCCAAAACCCATTTTAGGATCCAGAACCCAATTCCATCTTTTATCTCAGATTCAGATCCAAAACCCATTTTAGGATCCAGAATCCAATTCCATTTGGATCTCAGATTTCAGATCCAAATTCCATTCCAATTCTTAAATCCAATTTCACCTTGGATCTTAGACTTCAGATCCAAATTCGATCTTGGATTCCAAATCTTGGATCTAATTCCATTTAAAAGTCAGAATTCAACTTTATCATTGGATCCCAAATTTCAAATTAAATTCCCATTTAGGATTCTAAATCCAGAATTCAATTTTCATCTTGGATTTCAACTCTATTTAAAAACCAGACTTTGGATTCAAATTTCATCTTGAATTCCAGATTTCGAATCAACTTCTATTCTCAACTTTTCAAATCCAATTCCATTTTATTTAGATTTCAGAATCTAAGTTTAGCTTGATTCCCAAAATTCAAAAAACCCATTTTATTTCCCAATTCCATTTGGATTTCTCATTTCAAAACTTCAAAGCTAGAATTCATTTCCACTTCAAACATTCATCCAAGTTCAAAATTCTAAATCAAAGTCCATTTATGACTTTGAAATTTCCTTCCCTCTCCTTTTATCTCAAACTTCAAAATCATTTCTTTTAAAAGTTCTAGATTATTTTCCCAAGCTCTGATTATTCCAAAAACTCAAAATTTTAAATCTTAAGTTCTGAGTTAGAAATCATTTCTTCATTCTATTCATCTCAGAAATACTTGGAGATTTCCAAAATCATTTTCGAAAGAGCCTACATCCTTGCATTGCACAAGCACGATTCTTTGTGCATTTAGACTTAGGATAAATTCTTAGATAATCTTTTAGCAAAAGCAAAAGGCATGAATTCGACCCTTGGTTCGATTACCCCTGGTAAAGGCGCCAGGAACGGTCGAACCTCGTACCGACGAGCAAATATTGTCTCCCAGTTTTCTCGTAAATATTTTAAAACGGAGGCAAGTTATTTTAAATATTTTCAAAATTAAGGTCAAGTGAGACCCCGCAAAAGAGTTCCTTTTTTCTCTTCTTTTCTTTTCTTTTCTCTTCTCTCTTTCTTTCTGTCTTTTATTTTTCTCCCTTCAAAAAGGATGAAATAGATGTTGGAAAGGAAAAGAGAAGGAAGAGAGAGAACATCAAGAAGAGGAAAAATTTTGTGATGATCACACTAATCTGACTAAAACTCTAAAATTTTGACAACTTTTGAAAGATTTTCTCAAAAATAGAAGAAAACAACAACAAAAGATAGAGTCCTAATCCGACTGAAACTCTGAAGTAGAGTCCTAGTCCAACTAAAACTCTAGAATTTTGACCAAAATGAAAGATTTTGACAAATTTTGTTAAAAACAAGTAAAAATAGAGATAGAGGAGAAAGTCCTAGTTCGACTGAAACTCTGTGATAGAGTCCTAGTTCGACTGAAAGTCTAAGATTCTTGTCTTTTTGAAAGTCAGATGAGAAGGTTTTTTAAAATAAGTGAAAAACAAGAGTAAAGGATGAAATCGGGATAGAGTTCTAATCTGACTAAAACTCTAGGACAGAGTCCTAGTCAAACTGAAACTCTAAAATTTTGACCAAAATGAAAGATTTTGAAAGGTTTTCTCAAAAATAAGTAAAAATAAAAGTGAAAGGTAGAATCCTGATCCGACTGAAACTCTGGAAAAGAGTCCTAATCTAATTGGGACTCAGAGATTTTAGCCAAAATGAAAGGAATGGAAAAGGGCTAGGACTACTTCTGGTCTAAAATAGAAATGAGATTTTAAAAAAAGCTTAAAAGGTGAAAAGACAGAGTCCTAATCCATCTAGGACTCTGAAATTTTGAGAAATCCAGATAAAAGAAGTAATCCGAAAGCGACACCACCTAGATGGGTCTCATCCGAGAATTGAGATCAGTTAAAATTGAGTTTAAAATGAATCCAGATCGCTTTCTAAAGAAAATATTTTAAAATAAAGAAATATAAGATTTTGGGGGTTAACAAATTGTAAACATCGATCTAAAACCCAAGTTTTGAAATTAATTTTGAAAGAAAAGTTTTAAAACTCGAATCTGGATTAAATATTAAAAAAAAAAACAAGAGTGTTGGATCTCGATAATGAGATGCAATGACATGCAATATAATGAAATGACATGCAATGACATACAATGATGCAAGATGATATGAAATGAGATGCAAAAGGCAAACCCTGGATGAGGAATTTGAAGTCTCAGACCCCTGGCAGAGATAAAAAATTAAACATTTGTGTTCGAAGGCAAGAATTGATGATTGAATTTGGAGATTGAATTTTGAAATATTTGAATTTGGGGCAAAATTCGAGCTTTGAATAGCCCTGGCTCAGGTGTCGACCAACTAGTTCCCTGAAGGATTTAGAGAGTGGGTCCCAGTGGCAGGGGAGACGGGTGTTTATGAATGAAGGTGGAAAATTTGGGGTGTTTACAGTAGCTTTAGATCTACATATATTTGATCATTAAACTGGTAGTTCAATTTTTTATGTTGATACTATTTTTTGTTGAAATTAATGTATACATTTTTAGTAGGTTAGTTTATTTTATGTTGGTTAGTTAGCAGTCTATTTATGGTGTTTTATTTTGATTCAGTCGGTTCTTATTTACTGCATTTAAAATTTTTGTGTTCAGTCGGTTTAGTCTGTTGCATATAGCATTTTATATTTTCTAAATCAACATCTTTTGACTTAGTTATTTATTCATTAGTTAGTGATTTCCTCAGTTGATTATTTCATATACTGTCTTCAGACGATTAGTTTTCTTTTTAAGTAGCCGATTAGTTTTCTTTGATGGTAACCTGAATTCTATTTGACTTCCAGCATTGATCATTTTGTTCTTTTTGTTTTTTGTCAACGTTGTTATTGCTTTGTGTTAAAACCGATTTATATCATATAGGTTAGTCATTAATTCCTTTTATATAGGTTAGGTAGCATGTTGCATTAATCTTGTTTTTCTTGTGTGACGTTGGTGGTATTAAATGCCAATTTCAGTATTCTTAGTTATTTGTTTTAGTTAATCTTTGTTAGTTATTTGATTTATTTATTTCACCCAGCAATAGACGTTAACTGCATTAGACATTAATTGTTTTATTTATTGCATTAGCCATGATTTCATTAAAATGTTATTTGTTTTAGTTATAGCATTAGACGTTGATTTTATTAGCCATATTTGATTTCATTAGTTATAGGTTTTAATAATTTATTTCAGTAGCCATGATTCAATAGTAGTCGTAGTTAATTAAGTGTATTAATTTTTCTTAGTGTTTCACTTTAGTTGTTTTAAATTAGTTAAGTTGGCAATAGTTGTCATACGTAATTCCTGAATTTTGTTCATGTTTGTTAGTAGTTTTTTTCACTATTTCGTCTTTTAGTGTTGTAGTTAGTTAGCTAAATCTTGCTTTTGCTGATTTTTAAAGTTTAGATTTGGTTTAGTTTTCTTCGTTCTGGTGCATTTTATCTTTTGATTTTTGCAAGAAAGCGTTTAGACGTGCGGTGAGGCCCTTTTCGTACCCTCGAAAGTACCCTCTGAGGTCTTCAAAAGAGCCCCTCAGAGGACCCTTAATCAAACACATATAAAAGTGAACAAAGAAGCAAAGCATAACCTCAAGGGGATTAAACAAAGGACTCAAGCACTGAAGACCCTTTCTTTTATTTCTAGCTTAGGTTTTCTTTTATTTCAATTAATTGGGGTTCATAATAAGGCTATTATTTTATTGTGTAAAGTCCTCCGCAGAGGGTTGCAATCTCTCCCGTATTTACTCAATTAATTGATTTTTATTTTTGGCAATAAAGAGTAGTTAATTGTGTGCTTGAATATAAAGTATTTCTTGTTCCCTGAGATCGACCCTGACTCCACCACTCGTGTGAGCTGGTTTTGATTATTTGGTGTATGGCTTTCACATTGTTTTTACATAAAATATTGTTTTAAAAATCATTTTCCAAATCTCACACCAAAGAGCATAATGCGAAAATCGTTCGAGCCTGAGCAGAGGGTTTCGCTTTATAATTCGCGACTCCATTTTTTTCCAGGGAAGCTGAAGACTAGGTGGGATGGCACATTCATAGTCAAAAGAGTTTTTCCATATGGTGCTATTGAGATTCTGGGCCCTCGAACGGGTGACATGTTCAAGGTCAATGGGCAACAATTGAAACTCTATATTTCTGATGTCGTGGTTAGTCAAGACATCGAGGTCATTGACCTCATTGATGAGTGAGGCAGTTGTAAACACCCCAATATTTCTAAATCCATTCCAGACATCCTCATTTCACAGATGCTAGTCCGCTGCAGGGCAATATAGAGTCCCCTCTAGGTCTACCTCAGTCTAGAGTACCTCATTCAACCAATAAAATTATCATTTTACCCCAAGGTCACCCTTAGACCTTTTGTCAGCTAGGTCCAACCAAACTCATCTCAAGTTTAAAGAAGTTAGAATGTCTATCATTTCTAGCTCTCTTGAGCTTGCGAGGAGCGAACCCTGACCATTTTTTTACCATTTTCAGCTAATTTGACCAATTTCAGGCGAAATAAGCTCATTTTTAGCTTAAATTTTAGCCAGATTGTCCCTGAGTCAGCCAAATCTAGTAGATCCTATCCTCAGGAGTCTAACATGAGTGCATCAAGAGTTTGAACGGTCGAGCTTCAGTTCAAAGTCACTTTTTACACAGTCGGACCTTTTTGTTTTAACTCATTTTAGCTCTTTTTGGCTCATTTGAGCTCAATACAACCCAGACTGAGCTGACTGCAGCTGGTTGAACTAGTGTTTTAGCTCTGAATTTAGTTCATCTGAGTATAATTGGCTTCAGATTTAGTTCATTTCAATCCAATTCAGTTCAAATTAGTTCAGAGCAATCTAGTACTGTATTTCTGCCCCTGCAGGGCAAAGACCCAAAAAAAATAAAAGTATCTGAGATATTGTTTCCAACAATTTTTGAACTGAGACAGACCCCAAATTTGGACTCAGATCAATTCTTTCATCCAATATTTTATCAATATCCGAGATCCGCTCTATTTCAATTCGGATATTGGATCTGGTATCTAATTTCTTCCCAGACTTGGATTTTTCATCTGATTTATTCAGAGATCCATATCCAGAGTCCAATTTATTCATCTAACTTGGAATATCTCATCAAATATCCAGGATCCAATTAAACCATTTCAGATACATTTTAGTCTGGATCCACCTTCTGATCCATTCAAAAGTTCAGTTTAATCAAATTCTAAACTCGGATCAATCTAACATCTGAGGTTCAATTTCACTCTTGGAATTCTGATTCAAATCTAGATCCAATTTCATTATCGGGATCAGATCCAAATCCAAAATCCCAAATTTATTATGAATTTGGGGCTTTTTCCATGTTTAATTCTTCAGAAACCCATATTCACAGTTTGATTCCCATTTCGAACCAAATTTCCTTTAGATTGAGATCCAAATCCAATCTTTTTCAAAAGTTCGGATCCAGATCTTTTTCAAAACTCAATTTTTTATTCGAATTTCAAAATCAATCTTTGGAATTCAAATCCACCATTTTGTAAAAAACTTTTAAACAAATACCTTGGATCCAGTTCAAAATTCAGTTTGGATTTTTAAATACCAAAATGGATCCACATCCAGTTTCAAAATTCAATTTTTATTCAAAATCAATTTGGGGATTTCATATTTAAAATCAAAATCCAATTTTTATCCCCAAATCCAAGAAAAAACTTTGAATTTCAAAATTTCTTTGAAAAATACCCTGGATCTAGTTCAAAACTCAATTTAGATTCTGAAATGTTAAAATGGATCCAATCAACCTTGATGGATGTGGGGTATGCACGACGGTGTGCATCCATCCCTGAGTTAAGCGTAGCGATTTCCCTGCCAAAAAGGGGAGATGTCGCTGAAATGGTTAAAAGAAATGCACGCTTTCTCCATCAAAGAGAGGAAGTGCTGCTGAAATTTCTGAAGAAACTAGAAATAGCTCAGAAAGAATGTAGCAGGTTACTCCGTCATACAGAGGAGTTGCTACCCAGTTCGTTGAACACTTTCTACAACGTAGAAAGGATCATCGTACTCCTGCCGTTAGAGCAGGGGAGGTGCTGGCAAAATGGTTGGCAGAAGAGCTGCCAGAACTGGTTAAAAGGCACGATGATGCCATTGATGAAATGATGTCAGAATGACTCGTCTCTCTGATACTTGTAAGGGCACCTTACTCGTAAGGGTCGCTGCGCCAGAGTAGTGGATGTGCCTTGACTAGGTTATGAGCTCGTTGCGTAAAAATACGTCGAGCGATCAATCCGTTGAGATTGAGTCATATGCATGCTCATTGAGAACTGTTATATGACCAGACTCATAAGGGCCGCAGAGCCAGAGTGTTTTGTTTTCATCCGAAAGAGGTGAGATGCTCATGATGGCTGCAGTGTCGAGAGCAGAGTTAAGCATGCATATGAATAAAACTTAAGTTAGCATATACCCCGCGGTTGATGATCGTATTAGGGGTATCCCCCTCGGTTGATGACCGTGATTGGTGCATACTAAATGGGGTCGGGTACATATCTACATAGTGCTGAGGCACGGGCTGCCTAAAATGACATGTAATATCTGACCAAGTAATTGTAAGACTGGCAGACCCCTTGAGGAATTATGCTCACTGTGGAATGACAGTGATGGTACAACCTTGAGTGACACATATTGACTTTGGACCTGATAGAGTCCACGATGGCCTCAGTCACTCATGGGTTTTGAGGTTGTGGTTATCCTTAAGATCTAAGGATTGAACCCAGCTACTACAAGTAGATAATGCATCTGAATTGGGCCTAGTAGGGTTCTCCCGGTTGAAATACACCACCCTACTATGGATAGGGTCAACAGGCCTCTGAGGTATCTAAAATACATGGAATAATCAACTCTTAGAATGTCGAGTTGATGCCCGAACAATGCTTTGCCCATGTACCAAGATTGAAAGAGGTTAAATATCGAAACAATGCATTAGCTCTAGGTTCAACGATGCATGAATGTATAAGTGGATGGACGTTGTTGAGTCAAGTCTAGCATAACCTTTATGAAGTTATCGTGATCGATATATGACTGGACTGACTGGACAAAACCCCGTGTTGTATCTGTGTGACTAAGCAAAGCTCAAGGAGCTGTCCTTAGATGCGTGGGATACAAATGTGCCAAGTATAAAGTCTTGAGCACGACATTCAGTCGGAAGAGGCTTGCGCTAAGTCGTGCAGACTTGAGCAAGAGATCCAAATCACATCCCCTAAGAGGCTTGCGCTAAGTCATGAAGACTTGAGTGGATGTTTAACTCATATCTCTAAGGAGGCTCTTGTGATATATGCTAAGTCATAGAGACTTGAGCGTTGTTATTGCGAACTACGACCCTGAGTGATCAACGTATTTACTTGAGTTGAATGGATGTATGATTGCTTGCTTACCAGACCATCAGTGGTTCTGACCCCATTTTATGGAGATTTCAGGTGTTGGACCTGCATTGCGATATGCAGAGCAAGGCGACATTGAGTTCCAGGGTTTCTCTAGACAGAGTTGTATTGCTTCCTTTTTATTGAACTTATACTGCTTTTCCAAGCAATGATGTTGTAATAAATATGTGGTTTTCGATAAAATGGAACACTTTAGTGGTAATGAGTTGCTTGACCACATACCTGTAATGTGCCTAGAGTTTTCTAAAACTAACGACTCATTATCATCTGATTCCGCTGCTAAAAGTTTTTCTAAGTTCCGCTGCAAAGAAAAAAAATTCATGAAAATTTTAACTTAGCTTTGTTTTGGAAATTCGGGGCGTTACAGAATTGGTATCAAAGCATGTGTCTGAGAAACCTGGTTCAAGATCCGTCATGTTCATGGTATCGCATTGTAAGTATAAATTTTATACTTTTCTGATCTGGGTGCATCTTTGTATAGATGACAACTCATGACTCGCGCCGATACTACTATTGTTGCAAGTTTATGCACGATGAGTGAATATGCCCCTATGAGGTCCAAGACTGTCAGTATTGTGGCAAAGATGGGCATTCTCTCAACAAATGCCAAAGGAGATATACCGTCGATATGGATCGGCGGGCATCGAATGGTCTTAAGGATGAAACCTCGCGCGTTAGTGGACCACATCACTCAAGTATTAAGAGTAGCAGTACCTCAATAACTTCTGATGGATCACCAAGTCTGAGAGACTTTGATTTGAACTTACTTGAGGAATTCAATTGCTCACCAAGCTACCACCTGGCATCACATATGTCAAGCTTGCATGATCCGAATGAAAGCAGAGATTCCTTTCATTCACCAATCATGATTTCAGACTCCTCGAGTCATAGTGTTATTATCTGGGGAAATGGAGCAGTATCACAAACACCGAGTCTGAATAGCCAGAGAGAGGGATACAACTCCTATCCTAGTATAATCTCGGACTTCCTGAGTCATAATGCTACAATGTGGGAAAGTGAACAAGCATCACTAATCTACCCAGAGGATTCGCTTGAGAGTGCGGAAGTACCGTCCAAGCCAACTCTAGTTGTGCCTAATCCAAGGCGATGTGGCAACCGATGAGGTTTTATGAGGTCATACACATCGAGAAAATCCAGTTCTTAAGAGACTTGTAATGTTTTGGAGTCAATAGACTCATGTATATAATTTCTCGCCGCCTATGTCTGCCAGTGTGGCATGACACTTGTATATAATGGCGATGCTTGTGTAATGAATGTATATAAGTAAATAAAGCTTTATTTCCTCATATACATCGAGAAACTAAAACAAGTGCTTGTGTATAAATAGATAAATGGCTCCTACAACAAAGAAAATCATGCCAAGCGAGGAGTCCCATACGCAGGGGTTCCTGCTAGAGACACTCAACAACCTGGTGACAGTCATCCGTGAGACGAGGCCAGAACCAGTCACTTCACGAAACGAGAACCTTGGAAGAGTAACTTATGAGAAGTTCATCAAGCTTGACCCACCGATTTTTGTCGGAAGAGCTGATCCAGAACTCGCAGAAAGCTGGATCGAAGAGACAGAATGTGCTTTCCTGGTATTGGGGGTACCAGAGGAGAAAAAGATAAATTTTGACATGTACAGACTTAAGGACAATGCATGGAAGTGGTGGGATACCACTAAGTTGATCCAGTTCTCACAAATCAAAGTCATCCCATGGACTGACTTTCGGAGGACTATCATGGATTACTACTTCTTGTTGCACTCCAGAAACAAAAAGAAGATGAAGTTTCTGGAATTGGAACAGGGTGGTATGAGTCTTACCGACTATACTACCAAATTTTAAAATCTCGAGCGGTATTGCTCCCAATTGTTCAAGACAGACCAGGAAAGGGCCAACAAGTACGTAAATAGTCTACGAGAAGGGTTATGATCTCTTGTGATAATAAGCATGCCCTCGACTTTTCAAGCTGCGGTAGCGGCAACTTCAAAAATCCAAGAGGATTGGGCACGATCTAAAGTGATTGTAGCAAAGAGGCCCATAGTTGATGATGGGGACCGTAAAAGAACGTTCTCAAGTGGCCAAGATTCACGACAACCCTTTCAAAAGAGAAAATCCAAGGTGGGAACAATACTCAACAAGTCATGAGGCCAAGTCAAAATATGACTCCGAATAGCCAGCAATCCAACTTCAGCTGCCCGAAGTGTCGTGTGAACCACTCTGGGAGACCATGTCCTCATGACATTGGTGGTTGTCTTTATTGTGGCAAAGTGGGCCACTTTATAAGGGATTGCACCAAGAAGGATGCAGATAAGCAGAGGAGGAATACCGGATCTATCAACCCTCTCGACAAGCGCCACAACGTCCACAGTTTCAATGACCACCACCTAGAATAGAACCAAGCCTTGTTGCAGGTCGTGTATATGCTGTAACGACTGAACAAGTAAAAAATGATGACCTGATTGAAGGTACCGTACCTGTTAATGAATATGCTACTTACGTCTTGTTTGATTATGCTGCTACTCATACCTTTATCTTTGATGATTTCACCAAACAACTGCATGCCTCGATGCAACCGGTTGATAAAATGATTGAGGTATATAATCCGTTGGGCTCATGCACCAAATGCATCTGGTGTGTGAAGAACCTGGATATAGAAATAGCAGGGCAACACTTGCCTATTGATGTCATATTAATCGATATGGTGCAGTATGGTTGAATTTTTCTGAATGCTCTTTTTAAAAGATAGCTTTTCAATAAAATCTTTGGAAAATCGTCAACCAAAAGTAAATAACCGACTTTCCACGAAGTGGTAAGTACGGGTCGAATCCACAGGGAACGGGAGTTACTCAAATATTTCTAAGAAATTCAATTTATTAATCAAGAAACACTAGTTACAAATACAATGCTAAAACAATTACAAATTAAAACTACAACTAATGAGAAAAGCTCTTCAATCTTTTGTTGCACGCCAAGGGTACTTCTGTCTTTTCACTACTTCTCAAAGTTTTCTCACCTGGACAAGAATCCCTGGAAATTTCTTATGCTTTTCAACCTAAAAACCCAAAAGAATGCAAATTTAGTAAATTACTTAATGAAACTAAACTAAAATGTAAATTAAACCTAATTCTGAAGAATTTAAACAAATAAAACCTAATTAATAATAAAATAATCAAGAAAATATCAAACTAATTCTAAATTCAATTAATCTAAGTCTAATAATACTGGATGATGCAAATGCAGCAATTAAAATGCAGAAACTGATGAAAACCAACCGAAAAATGACTAAATGAATTAAATTACAAATCTACCCCTAACTAGTGCAAAATAGACTTCTGACAGCTCTTCGAAAAATGACTGTTTGACAAAAAAAACGAGGTCCGATTTTCCCAAAATTTATTCTATTCTGTAACTAACAGATTCAAGAATCTGATAGTTTTTACAGAATTAAAAAATAATATCTGGAACTCCAGATATAAGTGTTTCAAAACTGGAAAAAATCTGGATATCGCAGGTCCCGAAATTTTAAAATCCGAAAAAGCAGTTTTCACAAAACGCTTAAAAATCAGACCAAATCAACTCGGATCGAGCTGAAATTTGGTCTGCATTCAGTTAACACGCCAATAAAGTGAATAGAAAAATAATATTTGGAAAGATCGAAATTGTTGCACATGAAATGACGACAGTGCGACAGGGCAAAAATCGGGTTTTGATTTCAATGCACTATTCACTTTGTAAGTCTATTTTAAACCCTAAGGATGCAATCTAACCCTAATGCAAACCTAAATGATACTGAATAACAATTTATATGCAGCTACTAAATGCAGTTATGCTAAATGAAATAAAAATGAAATACGATATGCAAAGTATGACTAAAGCTAAGTGAACTACTAATGCAATTGCAACTAATGTAATTAAAAGTGCACACCTAACTGTATGAATTAGCAGCTACAGTTAATAATAACTAAATACAATTTAACTAAATGAAATGATCAAATCAAACATAATGAACAACTACACATTAAATAAACACTAACTTCTAAAATCTAACTAAATCGATTAAGTGAAGAACTAAACTAACTTATACTAAAGCTAATATAAATTAAAACTAAAGTTAAATAAACCACTAAAAACCAAAATGGGGCGGTTTTAAGATATGACTAGGACTAGGTTCACGCCACACCTGGCTAGGTCAACTAAGTTGACTATGCTAGACCATTACTAAATTAGGAAATGAAAAAATAAACATCTACTGCATTACAAATAACAAAGTCACTTAATACTAACAAATCTATACACCTAACACATTACTATCCTAATCGTAATTAAAACTTGTCTAATTAGGGACTCAATCTTAATCCTAAAATAATGACCAATTAACTTTAAATAAACAATTCTAAATGTAGAATATACTATTAAGTAAATGGATATAAATGTGAGTAAATGCTCAGGAATAAATTTGGAAAACTTAGACTATCCAAAAATCGTCCAACTAGAGAGGAGTTACACTTTTTTAACTTGCCTTTGATCCTTTTGGAAATTTTAAATCAACTCAAAACCGTCCAAGCCAAGGGGTAACAATTGCTATAATGGCTTGATAAATAAAATGGGCAACCAAGGATTGAAACCGTCCAGCTCAACAAGGGCCACACGTTTTGAACTTTTTCAAAATGATTGGATGACAATTAACTATTCTTTCTCAAAACCGTGGACACCACTTTGGAAGGTGATTTAATTTGCAAGAGATATTTCCAAATCTCAATAGATAACTACCTTCTACTTTGACTTGACAATCAAGCTTTAAATCTTTCTTTAAACACACACCACGATTTTAGAAGATCTCCAACTTACCAAATTAAATTCCAAAATGCAATTACTCACATATCCTCTCCCGAAAATCAATTTAGCTTAGACAAGGAAATGAACCTACCTCTATATGGATTGAATCAAAATCTAACTAAAATAAGACAAGATTGAACTTGGAAAATATCACTCTCTACACTAAAGGAAACAACACCTAATTCAAAATTGCCAACTACTAAAAGAAAAACGTCTAAACATACTAACTCCTAATACAATGAATCTAGACACCTTAATGACTTTCTAAATGCACAAAACACTTAACAAAAACAGCCTAGAACTCGATTGGAGCTCTAATGGCTGACGCCCCTCCTTGGAGATGATGACTACTTACGCTAAAAATCAACTTTTTCTACTACTAACACACAATTTCAAAACTAATCAAATAGTACCATTCTAATGACCATTCTAAATTAACACATGATCTTAATTAATCTAAATACACTAATGCAAACACATTAATTTAATAGTATGCTGGAAATACACATTACATAAAACTTGAACAAAAACCTAACTACACGCATAACCTAAAACACTAAGAATTTAGAATGAACACTAATAACCCTATTGCACAATTAAAGTCTAACTTAAACTAAGCATGAAGCAACAATTATACTATTGAAAAAAAAACTAAACTAAACTATATAGAAACCTACAGCCGGCTGAACAAAGCTATAAAACAAAGAAAACAATAAACCTCGATTTTTGTATTTTTCTCAATAGAAATAGAACACCAAAACACCAAACGATATTTAGAACAATCCTAAAATGAAGACCTTAACCAACCCAACCCTCACAAAACTGTGAAACTAACAGGACGCAAGCAGACACACAACCAACAAACTGAAATCACACTCACCTAACTTCCACTTTTCATTCAACGAATTTAAAAAAAAACATTCACACGACATACCTAGAACCAAGTCAATCTAAATCTTCAACGAAATCAAATGGAACACAGACTGACCACGGTCTGCTAACCAATTTCTACTGCAAAAACGTCTATAGACTTCACAAAAAAAATTGGACCAAGATCGGCTAGAATTAATCTAGCCGATTTTTGGTTTTCACTTGAACACGCCCTTTGCTTTAAACCCAACAACCAAAATACATCAAAACAAAATTTTGAAATTGATTTTCAATTGAAATAGTATGAAAAAACAGAGAGAACGAGAAGTTAAGATCGGCTAGAATTAGATCTAGCCGATCCTCACGTTTTTGGCTAAAACGGCTAAAACGCAATAATTAAAACATTGAAAAATGAAGGACAATCTAGATCTATCGTGCTGGTCTGTGCACGAGTTCTATACTAGGGCTGAAACAAGAAAAATACAGCAGACACACAGAAAATAAAACACGAAAACAAGCACACACGATTTAGGTTTTAACTAGAAGAAAAGATAGAAGAAGACCTACCTCCAGGGCGATCCAACGATTGTGGGGGAGAAGAGAGCAGACAATGGCACTAGCTTGACGTCTCAGACTGTTCGAGAATGCTGGAATATCTCCACGAGCAGGGTATCTACAGCTGCAACACGTTGGAGATCCACTGAAGATGGAACGAGTGCGGATTCGCGATCGGAGGGCTTAGAAAACCGGATGGAGGTAGGGTCGGCTCATCTTGTTGGGGTGTTTCTCACTTCCAAGCAAGATAAATGGTCTCCACCTCTGCTACACCTGCAAAAACACAGCAAATGGTGATTAAACACAGCAAGGAGGATAAAAAAATGAATAGGAATGAGAAGGGAGATGGAATAATGCTTGATTTCAAGCAAAAACCCAATCTTCAATGCAAAATGTGATGGAATGAGAGGCTGGAAAGGGGATGGACTTAGATTCACATTAGGAGGCATCAATCCCAATGCCAAAGACGCCTAGGGTTTGCTGAAAACTAGAATTTATACTTTTGGTGTTTTTCAAAAACAGTTATAATGAAATTTTTTACCCTGCGCCACTTTTTGGGGGGTTTTCTGCAAAATGTTTTCTAAATGGGTATGGATATGCGTGTGGGTTGGATTTGGGCTTTCTAAAGGTTGATCCAAGGTCCAAAACAGCCTAATTGGGTCGGATATGGATCCGATCCACCTCGAAATTTATGCCAGAACACTAAAATAGCCATAACTCTCTCATTTTAACTCAGATTTCTCTGAAATTTGAACCACAACCCCTTACTATCAAAATGCATCTAAACATGGGTTTTAAACTTTAATCTCACTACCAAATGCATGAATAACTCGTTAACATGATGTGTGTTTCATGCATCATCACAGTACGATGTCATTCTGAGGATGAATTGGTTGGCCCAGAACAATGCCAGGATTTTATGCCGCGACGACAGGGTGATTCTACCTCGACCAAAATTGCCTAAGGTGGAATACCGGTTATCCAAACCTGTCCCACAAAAATGGCTCATATCAGCTCTTAAGGCACAAAAATACCTTAGGAAGGGTTGTGTAGCCTTCCTATTGAGCCTGTCAGTGGAAAATTCAAATATTCAGTCCCTTGAGAGTTTGGAAGTGGTGCAGGATGATGTCTATTTTGAAATCGTTGTAATTTTGAAAAGATTTTTAAATGAAGAACATGTGAAAACCAGACATCAAATAATAAAAACTGGTTCTCACTAGTGGATGAGACCGGGTCGAACTTAGGGAACGGGAATATTTTGTATTCAAGCACACAAATCTAAACTATTCTTTATTGCCAAAATGTAAAATATAAAATGTGCTAGAAAACCAAGCAACTAACTATTACAACGAATGAATACCCTTCGCAGAGGGCGTAAAAGGCAATATTTACAAACCCAGAATTAAATTCCTAATTCTAAAAATAAAGCAAAAATATTCTACTCTTGTGCTTCTGTGTCACTCGATCGCTTCTGCTCCACTCCTATGCGATCCTGCACAAATCAAAAGAACACAAGCAGTTCACGAGATAAAAGTAGAACTTATACTAAACTAGCTAAATGCTAAAATATGAAGAAAATTCTGCAAGAAATCTAAATGACTAATTACAATTACAAACTAATTTAAACAAACTTATTTTACGTAACTAACACTAACTAATGATTCAGGCAACTCAATTAACAACTAATACCTAGTTAACAAAACATGAAATGACTATATTAAAAGAACAAGAAGACTTGTAAAACAAACAGGAACAAGAAATACTGAAATGCAATTCAATGAAATACAAGAAACTATAACATTTATACAACAAGAAAATGCATAGAATCTAGAAAACAGAAAATGAGTGTTTTAGCAACAGAAAAATGAAAGGAAAAACCAAAAGGCAAGAGAGACAATGCAATGAAAAACAGGAATTTAAAAATAGCAATTGTAAGGAATAAGCGAAGGAAATTGACAATTTCAAAACTAGAAAATAGAACAAGTAATGCATAAAATAGAAAACTGAAAATACATGAAATGAAAACCAGACCTTTATCCAATGAAAAACAGAAATTCAAGTATTGAAAACAGGAAGACAAAAAAAAACATGTAAAAACTGGAAATGACTTAAAAATTCAAGAAATACAAAACAAGAAATGGAAAACAGGAAATCAGGAAAAAAACAAACAGAAAATTCAATGTTAAACAGGAAAATGACTGTAATGTAAAAACATGAATTTAAAGAATGAAAGAAACAGGAAAATGAAACACTTCAATTCAATCGATCCAGATGATCGCTCATTATTTACAAGAGCCGGATGCCACTTGTGAACTTACCAGAATTCAAAAACAATCGATCAAAACTTCAGAAATTCAGACATTTGACAGAAATCAAATGGTAATCAATCGATTGAAATCTGATATTCAATCCAAAAATTAGGCAATTAAACCATTCCACCATGAAACTGATTTGTATGGTGAAGAAAAATGAATTCCGGTGAAGTAGAGTGGATTCCGGCAGCTTCACGGGAGATGATTTTCGTTTTGTTTTGTTTTTTTTTAAATCCTACCGGAGAGCAGAGGGATTCCGGCAGCTTCACAGTGAATCGTGATTAATCACGATTCCACAACTGATACAAGTATACCTTGCCAGAAGAATGATCGTGAATCAGAGGTCTTCGTTGGCTTATTACAGATTTCAGAAAAAAAAAACATTCACCAGAAATTTTGATCGATCCAGGTGACTGATCCTTCTTTAGAAACAAAGTTCTATCAATTCAGATAATCGATATGCTGAAATTAATCCAGCAGATCCAGATCAATATTTTGATCAAAAAGTAATGCAAGGAAGTATTTATCAAAACTATTCATCAGAAAAAATATTCCGACATAGCTCTGTCAGTCGTTGGAACTCCTTTGCATATGTTTATTTTTTATTTTCTTTGTTTTTATGTTTTCTTTATTTTTTATCTTTTCCACATTGTTGATCAGCCAAAAATCAAACAATACAAAGAATAAACATTCAGAAAGAAGAAGAAGAAGAGGATAAGAAGAAGAACTTACCGTAACTTGAGAGGTTACAGGAGAGGTGGCCTTCCACTCTCACGCCATCGCCGAATTGATTAGCTCCACCGGAAAAAGAGAAGAAGAGAGAAAGAGGGAGAAGGGGAAGAAGAGGTAAGGAGAGGTGGAGAGGAAGGGGAAGAAGAGAGGGTTCTGGCAAAGAGGGAAGACCCATTTTCCCTCTTACGTATGGCATTTAAAGAATTTTGATAGAAAATTTCCAAAGCTCCTCTTATTTTTGACATTTCCATTTTACAACCTCCTAAAAAAAATATTTACAAAATACCTCAATTACCTTGTGTTTTATAAAAACCTCTACTAAATCTATTATAACTCTATTTTTTTATTATTTCAAGAATTAGACCTCCTATATTAATGGCAATTACTAATATACACACTAAATTGCCAAATGAAACTAATTTTTAAGCATTTTCTATTTTTTTTTTAACACATTTACTCGAAACTAACATAAATTTGGGTTTTTAATATGTTTTCTTATGAATTCATGCATATTTTAATATGAAATTAACCCTAATTATATGCATGATCAAATACCCCCATGTTTTTGTTTTGCTGGTCCTCGAGCAAACTAGACAAATGCAAAAAATCAAACTATCACTAACTCACTTTCGTAGGAATCACAGTTGCATTTAGCACATGCAACAAGCCCTTTCAACCCTTGGGTTACCCTAGTGGACGAGTAAGGTCTCGTGAAGGTTTCCAGTGATGCTACCCACAAACATCTCTGTCATGTATGCATAATATTACACATCCTCATAAATAGTAGGTAATTAAAGACTTTGTTTTCACAAATATTTTTTGTTACAAAAAAAAATCAAAACATAATTAGAGTCTTTTATATACCACCACAGAAAAAGAATTTCTTTCACTTTTCTAAATATCACAATTATTTATGTTTTATTCTTAGAAAATCCAATAAAAACAAGTTATTATTTATTTATTCTCACTCATATGTTTTCTGCACAGATTTTAAAAAACACACCTCTAAGCATTGAACTTTTTCTTTTTAAACTCTTTTCTTTCTTTCTTCTTTTTTTTCACACTTTTTCTTTTTGCTCATTCATTCTTCTCTTATAGCTTGCGTGTGGTTTGCATTTATGCTTTGTGCAATGCTAATATCTTCTATACTTTTTCAATGCATACAAAAAGATATCAACTAAGACATTAAAGTGACTTCCTTCATTTACCTTTATAACATGAGAGTCAAACACTTCAACTTGTGTTTGTTCTCAGATACTTGAGATCACGAAGTTTACCACTCTCCTCTTCGAAATGAAACTCAAAAGCTTCAACTTACATCTAAGTCCCATCTACTAAGGATTGTGAAATTATCCAAACAACCTAACGCATGCGCTTTTTCACTTTTTGAGCTCATTTTTGCGCTTTTGTTCATTTGCTTAGTTTTTTTAAAAATAAAACTATGCATATTCATATTTGCGATTCAAAATAAATTCTAACATGTATCTATCATCATTTCTTTGAAATCTGCATAAAAAACTATAATTTTTAGATCTATGTCAAAAAAACGTTTTGTGGGGCTTAAAAATCTTCTAAAAACATTAGATTTGAAATAACATTCATATAAGTTCAAACTCTTTCTTTAAAAACCTACTTTTCATGAAAGATGTGTAAACATATGCAAGAACGTAGATAAAAATATTCAGGTGAGCAAACTACACCCTCCCCCATGCTTGAATGACACTGTCCCAGTGGCACTCCCCCATGCTTATATGAAACTACGTGAATGCACATGAGATGCAATAAATGAGAGAAAAGAGTAGAATGACCTGACATGAAGTATAAATGCACGTTCTATGAATGCAATAAATGCAATGTATACATGACATGAAGACTCATGAATGAAATGGAAAACAAAAAATAAAACCTAATAAAATTCTACAAATGCAAAACAAATCTAATACTATACAAGATATGGGTTGCCTCCCATAAAGCGCAAAGTTTCACGTCCCCAGCCAGACGGATCCCTGGAAAAACCTTCATCGTCCATGAGATCAATGGACATGAAGTACAGCTCAATCGGGCACTCTATGAAAAATAGTGTCATCTATGATACTGCATACTGTGTTCCCGTCCAAATTGAGAAATGACTCAAAGTGCCAAATCCAACTCAAATCACCTGTTTGATTCTCAAGTAATCCTAGGTGATCCTCTTCGAGTGATTCATTATCCTCCTCCTGAGGTGGATCACTCAACAACCAAGCATATTCTGCTTCTACGAGGTATTGAATGACATCAACCTCGACAGAAGTCTCCTCATCAGCAGGCCCCATAGCAGCACAAAAAATGTTCAGCCTCATCTTCCTATTTCCGAATGACACATCCATCGCACCAGTGCGGCAATTGATGCATGCGTTGGCGGTAGCTAGGAAGGGGCGACCAAAAATAATAGGGGTCTGACGTAGGCTATCAACTCCCTCCATATCTAATATCACGAAGTCGATAGGGAAATAACAATCCTCCACCTTGACTAAAACATCTTCAAGTATCCCTCTCGGGACCTTGATCGATCTATCCACAAGCTAAGAGTCATAGGTGTAGGTTTCATCTCTTTCAATCCAAATTGGTCATAGAAGAAACCTAGCAAGATGTTAACACTTGCCCCAAGGTCGAGCAATGCACGCCCAACAATGATGTTTACTATGACACATGAGATGATAGGAGTCCCTCGGTCCTTGAGCTTAGGGGTTTGGTGTTGCAATACTGCACTCACCTGCCTAGTCAAATAGATCTTTTTCTGGGCATGGGACCTCAGCTTCCTTTTCTGCGTACAAAGCTCTTTGAGGAACTTTGCATATGCAGGGACTTGTTGGATGACATCTAGTAAGGGGAGGTTTATCTGAACGTTCTTGAATATCTAAAGCATCTCTTGCATGTTCACTCCGGACTTACCTAGTGCTCTCGGTCTCTCTAACGCCTCAGAAAAGGGAGCTTTGAGAATGTAGGATGGTGAAGGCTCAGATGGAAGAACCCTCTCGCTTTCCTGAGATAAAACATTAGGGATAGGTTGCTTCTCACTTATCTTCTCTCTTTCTTCTGCAACCTTCCTCTCTTGGTACTGCTTCCCACTCCTAAGGGTTACTACTTGAGTCTGCTCTTGATGTGCATCTGTCATATGCAGGCTATGAATTGGCTCTTTACTCCTAGGGTTAACTATAGCCGGGCTAGGCAATGCCCCCTCACTTCGCCTGCTAAGCGCCTCGGCAAGCTGCCCCATTTGGGTATCTAATTTTGCAATCGACTGGGTATGCGAGCTCAACACTTATAAAATCTTGTCCTCGAAGGATTGACTAGGTGAAGGCTCGTGAAAATGGGGTTGAGTATAAGCAGATTGGGCTGGGGGATAACTTGATCTCTGAAATCCAGGCGCATAACCGTCTTGCCTGGGTTGACTATGGGAAGGGTTATTGGGTTGGGTTTGTGGGTTGCGCCATGAGAAATTGGGATGGTTTTGCCAGCCCAGGTTATATGTGTTGGCAAATGGATTGGGTGCGCACCTAGCAAAGTTTTGAGCCATCTGAGCTTGCTCTTGGACAAACTCAGGGTACTGTGGCGTAACTGGACACTTGAGGACATGGTGTGCAAGACTCGCATACCTGCATGGCAGGAGAGGGACCCAACAAAAACTGATCTAATTTCTAGGACAGTTGGTCTACCTTGTTGCTCAACTCAAGGTTCATCCCTATTTCGAAAATACCTGCCTTCTTAGTGCTATCCTGTGCAGGTGTAGACCTATCGAACCGTGAGGTTGTCGCATGATGCATCGAATTCTCGCTCAATGTCTCAAAAAGTGATCATGCTTCATCTTCATTTTTTAGCATAAAAGTGCCCCCACACGCGGCATCCACCATTTGACGGTTCTTCTCAGTAAGACCATCATAGAAATATTGCACCAGTTGCCAGCGAGGCACCTGGTGGTGGGGACACTTGCAGAGAAGATCCTTCATCCTCTACCAAGTCTTGTGGAACATTTCCCCCTCTATTTGCAAAAAGCTATTGATGGCCTTTCGATACTGGTTCATCTTACCGATTGGGAAATATTTTTTTAAAAATTCTCTTTGCATATGTTCCTACGTGGTAATTCGAACTGTGTCTAACACCTTCAGCCAATGCTTGGCTTTATCCTTCAGAGAGAAGGGAAACAGAGTCAACCTCACAGCGTCGTCTTCAAAGTTGTTGATTCGCACTATCGAGCAAATCTCAAAAAAATTGTTGAGATGACGATATGAGTCTTCATTGCTAAGACTATAAAACAAAGGTAGCATCTGGATCACATTGGCCTTTATCTCAAAATGATTCGCTCCTACATCAGGTCTTCCGATACAGGAGGCGGGAGTATAAGTGTTGGGCATGAAGTACTACTCCCTAAGAGGACGAGTCATCTGTTGATTCTCAGCCATGGTTGCAGATCTCTGGGCTCTCTTAATAAGGGACTCTAGGTCCTCAATCGGTTCTACCAGCTCGGAGTCAAGCGAGCGTCGCCTGTGCATACACCTCGATGTAGACCAGTGCAGCACATGTCCTAATATGAGGTTTTCTACCTAACTAATGTGCTAGCAGTCAAACAACGCAAACCACAAAGCGAGTAAACTAAACAAACACCACACAGTTGCACACAATGGAGATTATGCAAAAGAAATATGAAATCTATGTGTACAGTACCAATCGTACACAGTCACCTCTAAGGGAATCCTAGTGGGTGGGTTGTGCAGGAAAAGTAAGCTCGTCTCTACGATATGCACATACGTGGTTCTACTCCTAAATGCAAACAAACACTAGGCAATAAAGTGAATACTAGTATTACGCCGTTCCCCGGCAATGACGCCAAAAAATTGATGTCTATTTTGAAATCATTGTAATTTTGAAAAGATTTTTAAATGAAGAACATGTGAAAACCAGACATCAAATAATAAAAACTGGTTCTCACTAGTGGATGAGACCGGGTCAAATTCAGGGAACGAAAATATTTTGTATTCAAGCACACAAATGTAAACTATTCTTTATGGCCAAAATATAAAATATAAAATGTGCTAGAAAACCAAGCAACTAACTATTACAACGAATGAATACCCTTTGCAGAGGGCATAAAAGGCAATATTTACAAACCCAGAATTAAATTCCTAATTCTAAAAATAAAGCAAAAATATTCTACTCTTGCGCTTTCGTGTCACTCGATTCCTTCTGCTCCACTCCTGTGCGATCCTGCACAAATCAAAAGAACACGAGCAGTACATGAGATAAAAGTAGAACTTATACTAAACTAGCTAAATGCTAAAATATGAAGGAAATTATGCAACAAATCTAAATGACTAATAACAATTACAAACTAATTTAAACAAACTTATTTTATGTAACTAACACTAACTAATGATTCAGGCAACTCAATTAACAACTAATACCTAGTTAACAAAACATGAAATGACTGTATTAAAAGAACAAGAAGACTTGTAAAACAAACAGGAACAAGAAATACTGAAATACAATTCAATGAAAAACAAGAAACTATAACATTTATACAACAATAAAATGCATAGAATCTAGAAAACAGGAAATGAGTGTTTTAGCAACAGAAAAATGAAAGGAAAAACCAAAAGGCAAGAGAGACAATGCAATAAAAAACAGGAATTTAAAAACAACAATTGTAAGGAATAAGCGCAGGAAATTGACAATTTCAAAACTGAAAAATAGAACAAGTAATGAATAAAACAGAAAAATGAAAATACATGAAATGAAAACCAAACCTTTATCCAATGAAAAATAGAAATTCAGGTATTAAAAATGGGAAGGACAAAAAAAAACCATGTAAAAACTGGAAAATTAGAAAGAATTGCAAAGGCTGAATAACAAGAAAATACAGGAAAAACAAACTGGAAATGACTTGAAAAATCGGGAAATACAAAACAAGAAAAGGAAATCAGTAAATCAGGAAAAAAACAAACAGTAAATTCAATGTTAAACAGGAAAATGACTATAATGTAAAAACAGGAATTTAAAGAATGAAAGAAACAGGAAAATGAAACACTTCAATTCAATCGATCCAGATGATCGATCATTATTTACAAGAGCCAAATGTCACTTGTGAACTTACTAGAATTAAAAAACAACCGATCAAAACTTCAGAAATTCAGGCATTTGACAGAAATCAAATAGTAATCAATCGATTGAAATCTGATATTCAATCCAAAAATTAGGCAATTAAACCATTCCACCGTGAAACTGATTTGTATGGTGAAGAAAAATGAATTTCGGTGAAGCAGAGTGGATTTCGGCAACTTCACAGGAGATGATTTTCGTTTTGTTTTGTTTGTTTTTTTAAATCCAACCGGAGAGCAGAGGGATTCCGGAAGCTTCACAGTGAATCGTGATTAGCAGTCACGATTCCACAGCTGATACAAGTATACCTTGCCAGAAGAATGATCGTGAATTAGAGGTCTCCGTTGGCTTATTACAGATTTCAGAAAAACAAAACATTCACCAGAAATTTTGATCGATCCAGGTGATCGATCCTTCTTTAGAAACAAAGTTCTATTGATTCAGATAATCGATATGCTGAAATTAATCTAGCAGATTCAGATCAATATTTTGATCAAAAATTAATGCAAGGAACTATTTATCAAAACTATTCATCAGAAAAAATATTCTGACAGAGCTCTGTCAGTCGCTGGAACTCCTTTGCATATGTTTATTTTTTATTTTCTTTCTTTTTATGTTTTTTTTTTTTTAATCTTTTCCACATTGTTGATCAGCCAAAAATCAAGCAATACAAAGAATAAACATTCAGAAAGAAGAAGAAGAAGAGGATAAGAAGAAGAACTTACCGTAGCTTGAGAGGTTAGAGGAGAGGTGGCCTTCCACCCTCACGCAATCGCCCGATTGATTAGCTCCACCGGAAAAAAGGAAGAAGAGAGAAAGATGGAGAAGGAGAAGAAGAGGTAAGGAGAGGTGGAGAGGAAGGGGAAGAAGAGAGGGTTCTGGCAAAGAGGGAAGACCCATTTTCCCTCTTACGTATGGCATTTAAAGAATTTTGATAGAAAATTTCCAAAGCTCCTCTTATTTTTGACATTTCCATTTTACAACCTCTCCTAAAAAAACTATTTACAAAATACCTCAATTACCCTGTGTTTTATAAAAACCTCTAGTAAATGTATTATAACTCTATTTTTTTATTATTTCAAGAATTAGACCTCCTATATTAATGACAATTACTAATATACACACTAAATTGCAAAATGAAACTAATTTTTAAGCATTTTCTATTTTTTTTAACACATTTACTCGAAACTAACATAAATTTGGGTTTTTAATACATTTTCTCATGAAATCATGCATATTTTAATATGAAATAAACCCTAATTATATGCATGATCACGGGAGTTTTTCGATGTGTTTCCGGAGAAATTGCCAGGACTTCCGCCACTTCGTGAGGTTGAATTTGGAATTCAGTCCTTACCTTAAATAACACCAATATCAAAGACCCCCTATCGAATGGCCCCAGTTGAGCTCAGTGAGTTGAAATGTCAGTTGGAAGAACTGATGGAGCAAGGGTTCATCCGTTCGAGTGCATCACCGTGGGGAGCTCCGGTGCTATTTGTAAATAAGAAGAATGGATCCCTTCAGTTGTGCATCGATTATCGGATGCTTAACCAGGCAACTATTAATAATAAATATATGTTGCTTCGGATTGAGGATTTACTCGATCAACTCAGAACAGCGAGAGTGTTCTCCAAGATCGACCTCAGATCTGGGTATCATCAACTCAGAGTTAAAGAGAAGGATATACCCAAGACTGTCTTCCGAATGAGATATGGCCATTATGAGTTCGTAGTAATGCCCTTCGGACTCACTAATGCTCCTGCTGCCTTCATGGACCTAATGAATCGGGTATTCATGCCATACTTAGACACGTTTGTCATCATCTTCATTGATGACATTCTCGTTTATTTAGAGAACGAGAAACAACATAAGGAGCACTTGAGAATCGTTTTGAAAATCCTTCAGGATAATCAACTCTATGCCAAGTTTTCAAAATGTGAATTCTGGCTAGACAAAGTGATGTTCCTTGGCCATGTAATATCAAAAGACGGAATCGCAGTGGATCCTTAGAAGGTGGAAGCTGTGATAGACTGAAAACAGCCAGAAAATATCACTGAGGTACTTAGCTTTCTGGGACTTGTCGGATACTATCAAAAGTTCATACAGGACTTCTCCCGAATCGTAATACCCGTGATGAAACTTTTGAAAAAGGGAGTCAAGTTCAAATGGAACGACCGGTGTAAGGAGTGCTTCGAAGTTCTCAAACAAAAGCTTACTACTGCCTCTGTCCTTACCTTACCTTCTGGTCAAGGAGGCTTCATGGCTTATACCGATGCCTCAGGAACAGATCTGGGTTGCGTGTTGATGCAACATGGCAAAGTGATCGCTTATGCATCACGGCAATTAAGGATCCATAAGAAAAACTATTCAACCCACAACCTGGAGCTTGCCGTGGTGGTGTTCACACTTAAAATTTAGCGACACTACCCATATAGAGAGAAATTTGAGGTCATGTCGGACCATAAAAACTTAAAAAACCTTTTTTCTCAAAAAGATCTCAATATGCGGCAACGACGATGGCTGAAATTCCTCAAAGACTACGAATTCATGCTTTTTTATCACCCTAGAAAGGTGAATGTTGTAGCAGATGCCCTTTGTCAAAAGACTGTTGGCACTCTTTCTAGCCTCGCTGGACAGTGGAAATTGATGGAGGATTTTGTCAACTGGAAGCTATTCTTGGCTGATCAAGGAATGATTCAATTGTCATGTTTGATAATCCATATTGAGATCCTTGATCGAATTATAGCTGAATAATTCAAGGACCCCCAGTACTTGGAATTAAAAGCTCAAGCTGAACGAGATGATATTTTCTTCCATTTAAAAGAAGATGGAGGAATATGGATGGAAGAAAGGATATGGGTTCCAAATAACCCTGAGCTAAGAGAGGAAGTACTCTAGGAAGCTCATAATAGCAAGTATACTATTCACCCTGGAGGTACCAAAATGTTTCGAGACTTGCAGAAAAAGTACTGGTGGAGGGGTATGAAAAGAGATGTAGTCATGTTTGTCTCAAAGTGTTTGATCTGCCAGCAAGTTAAGATTGAACATCAACGACCTGGCGGTAAAATGCAATGGATCAAAATTCCTGAATGAAAATGGGAAGGTATCACGATGGATTTCATCATAGGATTACCTCAATTCAAGAGATAACTTGATTCAATATGGGTGATTGTTGACAGACTCACCAAGTTTGCTCACTTTCTGCCAATCAACGATCGATACTCAACGGAAATATTTACAGTGATCTATGTCCAGAAAATCACCAGACTCCATGGAGTGCCGATATCGATCATATCTGATTATGACCCGAAGTTCACCTCTCACTTTTGGGAGCAGCTGCAGAAAGCTCTGGAGACAAAACTCAAGTTCAGCACAGCATTCCACCCCCAAACCGATGGGCAATTTCAACGAACCATACAGACTCTTGAGGATATGCTAAGAGCCTATATGTTAGAATGAAAAGGTGATTGGGACTCCTACTTAGTGTTGGCTGAATTTGCTTATAATAATAGCCACCACGCTAGTATTGGGATGGCACCGTATGAAGCCTTCTACGGACGACCCTGCCAATCACCAATCCATTGAGGCGAAGTGGGTGGGCGAACCTTGGACTCACCCATTGTGTTGCAGCATTATCCTGAGCTTGTCTATATGATCAAGAAGAAGCAACTGACTGCTCAGATTCGACAGAAGAGCTACGCCGATCAACGACGTAGGGAGCTCACTTTTTTGGTTGGAGACAAGGTTTTCGTCAAGGTCTCCCCAACCAAAAGTGTATTCCATTTTGAATAGAAGGGAAAGCTCAGCCCCAGATTCATTGGTCCCTTCGAGGTGTTGAATCAGATCAGCGAGACTGCCTACTGATTAGCATTGCGACCGCAGTATATGCAGATACACAATGTATTCCATGTGTCAATGCTTAGAAATTACGTTCATGACCCTTCCCACATCATCCAACATGAAGATATTGAGATTCAAGAAGATATGACGGTGGAAGGATGACCAGTAAAAATTGTGAACCGTCGGGAGCAAGTGTTGAGAACAAAGGTCATTCCACTTGTGAAGGTGAAATGGCAACATCATGGGATCGATGATTGCACTTGGGAGCCTGAATCCAACATGCGGGAAAAGTATCCTAAGTTATTCATGTAGTACTCTTCCCTGAATTTTGCGGACAAAATTCCTTTAAGGAGGTAATGATGTAAGACCCACAATTTTTTAGATAATTCTTAAATAAAATTCATGAGGCATTTCCAGGTTAAAATAGCATTTATACTCAAAATGCCAAACAAATCGATTTCTATGAACCAGATATACTTAGGATATTCGTCGTTTCACTAATATATCCTCAACCATTTTGAAAGTCATAACTTCCTACCTGAACGAAATCAAGAGATTTTCATGAGCCAACTTTCTTAGTTACATCAATACGAAGAGAATAGCATATTTAGAATTTAAAAAAAAAATCGCCAAAACCCAATTTTTTTGTGGGACAAACATAAATGTTGATGGGACCCACAAAAATATTCCTAAAAAAATATTTGGTGGGACCCACAAAATATCTCATGGAATTTCCATGTGGGCCCCATAACCAAGGAAACCTCTTGTCTTTATTTTAAAGCAAGGGGTGGTTTGGTAAATAGGCTAAGCCTTATCCGTTAAAAGGATAAGGCATAACCTTTAGAAAGGCAAGAAAGCTTTTCTTCCTTGGCCTATAAATAGAGGAGCCCCCCTCATTGAAAAATCGACAACCCCTCTCTCTCTTGTTCTCTCTCCTAAACCTCCCCTACCTAGCCCACTTGGTCTGAGCCTGCCTGACCTGGTCCTAGCCTGCCTAACCTAGTCCTATCTCACCTGACCTGATCCAAACCCAGTTGACTTGACTTGAACCTAGTTTGGTTTGAAGTCAAAGTCAAGGTCCTTTTTGGTCCCAGATTCTAGTTTGATTTTCTGAACCCAGACCTAACCTACTTGGGCTAAGTCTGAACCTGCTGAACCCAGTTGACTTGAACCAAACTCAGTTTGGTTCAAACCACTTGGGTTAAGCAACTTGACCTGCTCTACCTCTTTCTCAACTAGGTCGACCTCATCTGACCTAGTTTGATCGTTTGAAAGGAGGATCAAAGCCTTCGAAGCAGACGAAGCACCTAGGAGTCGTCTCTTTCAGAATTTGAAGTAAGTTTGCTTCGTTGATTCAGCTCTCTCAACTATTTGCTTGATTGTATATAGCATATACTTTCTGAAGTAGTATCTGATCCTAGTTCTTGGTTGAGCCCTTTGGGACACTTCGATGTTCTCCCGTTCGCCTCGTAACTATCGTCAGATATATATGTTGAATACGCAGTGTATGCATTCTTAAAATTGATATCTCGCCCTAGTTTTTGGTCGAGCATGCATATGAATAAAACTTAAGGTCACATATACCCCATGGATGATGATCATGTTAGAGGTATCCCCCTCGGTTGATGACCATGATTGGGGCATATTAAATGGGGTCGGGTACATATCTACATAGTGCTGAGGCACGGGCTGCCTAAAATGGCATGCAATATCTGACCAAGTAATCGAAAGACTAGCAGACCCCTTCAGGAATTATGCTCACTATGGAATGATAGTGATGGTACAACCTTGAGTGACACGTATTGACTTTGGACCTGATAGAGTCCACGATGGCCTCAGTCACTCTTGGGTTTTGAGGTTGTGGTTATCCTTAAGATCTAAGGATTGAACCCAACTACTGCAAGTAGATGATGCATCCGAATTGGGCCTAGTAGGGTTCTCCCAGTTTAAATACACTGCTCTACTATGGATAGGGTCAACAGGCCTCTGGGGTATCTAAAATACATGAAATAATCAACCCTCAGAACATCGAGTTGATGCTCAAATAATGTTTTACCAGCGTACCAAGGGTGGAAGAGGTTAAATATCGAAACAATGCATTTGCTCTAGGTTCAGCGATGCTTGAATGTATGAGTAGATGGACGTTGTTGAGTCAAGTCCTACAAAACCTTTGTGAAGGTGTCATGATCGATATACGACTGGACCGACTGGGCAAAGACCCATATTATATCCGCACGACTAAGCGATGCTCGAGGAGTTGTCCTTAGATGCATGGGATACAGATGTGCCAAGTATAACGTCTTGAGCACAACATTCAGCCGAAAGAGGCTTGCGCTAAGTCGTGCAAACTAGATCAAGAGATCCAAATCACGACCCTTAAGAGGCTTGCGCTAACTCATGAAGACTTAAGTGGATGTTCAACTCATAGCCCTGAGGAGGCTCTTGCGATATACGCTAAGTCATGGAGACTTGAGCGTCGTTATTGTGAACTGCGACTCTGAGTGGTCAACGTATTTACTTGAGTTGAATGGATGTATGATTGCTTGCTTACCAGACCATCAGTGGTTCTGACCCCATTTTATGGGGATTTCAGGTGTTGGACCTGCATTGCGATATGCGGAGCAAGGCGGCATCGAGTTTCAGGGTTTGTCTTGATAGAGTTGTACTGCTTCTTTTTTATTGAACCTATATTGCTTTTCTAAGTAGTGATATTGTATTAAACATGTGGTTTTAACTAAAATAGAACACTTTGGTGGTCAATGAGTTCCTTGGCTATATATTTGTAATGTACCCAGAGTTTTCTAAAACTGACGACTCATTATCTTCTAATTTTTTTTGTTAAAAGCTTTTCTAAGTTCTGCCGCAAAGAAAAAAAAAGAAATTTATGAAAATTTTAACATAGCTTTGTTTTGGAAATCTGGGGTGTAACAGATATACTCAAGCCAAGGCTCGATGTATGTGGCATAAAAAGAATTTCTTCGGTTCTAGGATCATGTTTTTCAACATCCTTGAGCGCCTACCGATATACTTTGGACTATAGCTCTCAGTACGTGGCAGGGAGAATCAACCCAAATAAGTGGCCCAATTGTGAGGCTTTGTCCCAAACTATGGTTCTGAAAGAAAGCCCAACAACGTGGTGGCCAGGTAAAAATAGGTGAGCTTGTTTTTGAAATATGATCAACATGCAAGAAAACAAGAGGCTCTAATGACCTAAAGAAGTAGAATTTTGAAAAATTTGAGAAGCAAACATTGTTTTCAATCAATTCCTAGATTGAAGAGGATTGGATTTGACCTAAGTCTAACTGAGCATGAATAATGCCTCCTCAATCGGTCCTACCAAACCATGCCTAAGTCTACATGCAATCCATGTCAGCTGGGTTTGATTCTAGGGTCCTAGGTTCACATGAAATAAAGCTGACATTGTAGAACATGATTTTGATAAATTGAATCGAGCACAACATTAGATTGATCAAGCGAAGACAGGTCCCATCATGATCGTCAATCCTGTTGTCATTAAAAAAATTTACTTTCGCAAGTCAAACTGACCTTTGAAATGTTTTTGAAAAGAACTCACCTCTGTTTTAAAATGCAGGATAATTCTGAAGAATGAGACTCGTCTGTCTGTACGAGGTTCAACCGTTCCTGGCACCATAACCAGAGGTAATTGAACAAAGGATCAACCATGTGCTTTGCTTTGCTCAACTTGTCTAAATCGATATTCTATTTCCTAAATGCATAAAGAATCAGGCATGTGCTATGAATTTCAGAAAAATGTAGATTGAAAACATGATGTTTGCCTCAAATATTGGAAAATACTTGGAAAAATGGATGATTTGAAATTGTGAATTGCATTTGGAAAACTTTTTTGAAGAAAAGGAAAATCCATTTTTGAGCAATCTTGTTGTTTTGAGAAAATTGATTTCTGAAGAAAATTAGGGTAATTTTTTAGAAAATTGGTTTTTTTGAGATGGAATTGGAAAATGGGTTGGGCGTGTGGCCCTATGAAATTCTTTTCATGATGCACTCTAACCTAAATGATGTATGAATGTTGTTTGAGAAAATATTTTTTGAAGAAATTTTGAGAAATCATTGATAAAAGATTTTTTGTGCCTTATAGAATTTAGATGAAATAAACTCAACACATATCCCTGACTATGGCCGCGAATATGCATTGAATTATATCTCATTTTGTTCTAAAAGGAGAAAATGTTTAGAAAAGTTTGGGGAATATGCCTTGATTTCTTAAAATGCCTAAGAGTGTAAGTTGTTTGTAACTTAAAAGAAGATGATAAATCTGGGTTTCGTTCGTATGCTGACTTTGGCCATAAATATGAAACCCACCGAGTTTAGCAACTCCATAGAAGCTAGTGCATGTGCCATTCGTGTAGACCATGGTGGATTTGAATATGCATGAATCATCATCCATCACACATTGACATTTATATAAAAAAAATAAACTAATCCTCATCAACGCACCTCAGATAACATTGGATTGTCTATAACGATCCCAATCCATCCCTGTGCAACAGTAACAGAACAATCGTTCCAACAAATTTTTTTATTTATTATTTATTTTATTTTCTACCCCATTTGTGATGCGATCTTGGGCTCAGGCTGTCGGATTCAATAATCTGACACAGTTCATCTGGATCCCAACCTGATTTTTGCTGCTAAAATCAACCTTCATTTTGGTTTGTTGTTGAACTTCTGATTTCCTGTATAGTTATCTGTTCGATGTCTGATTTCTTGCTCTTATTGGCTATGATACATCAATTTTCATTGATGCTACTATTGCTGGATATTTGCTTAGTTCTGATATTCATTGCATTTCGTTCAAGTGTTTGGTGTCGTGCTCTGCATCGCGATGCGTGATCAATTTCTTCCTTTCGTTTATATGTAAGTATCTACCTATATGGGTTTCCAGTGTCATTTTATATCTTCGAAATGGCCCATGCAACAATGTCCGGTCTGAGCCAGTATTAGATCGGGCTCATCTTGCAGGAGGTTTCAATCGAGTTCATGTCCTTCGTCCTTCTTTCAATTGTGGTTACCTATTCTGTTTTTCTCGTATTATGAATCTTCTCAATATAATGTGCCTTGTGCCTCTGTCATTTGTGATTCGAAAAGGTCATCTGTTCTGGCACCCTCTGTATCAGCCTAAAATCCTCCTCTACAGATTCTTGTTCATCTTTGGGTGGGTTAAATCCACTAAGATTTCCCTGTTGAAGTGAACAATTAAATCCATCTGTTAAAATTTGTTAGTGATATGAATCTGAGTCTGAAGTCATCAACATACCCTCGTTCGATTTGTTTGCAGAGCATTCAGGAATACACGATCTGGTTGTCTAATAGAATATGCCTCAAGTTAAGTCATTGTATATAACTTCGTTGATATTTCCTGCATCTCAGCTATATCCTTAGCTTTACCTTTGTATTAGTATCATAATACTATAGCATTATGTTCATATTTTCCGTGTGTAATGATGTTTACATATCAGGTTTTATCATGTATGCTAGTCTGTCATCATCTCCTGATTTACATTCCTTTTTTTTTCTTTTTCCTTTTTGTTTTGTTACATTGCATCGTATATAGTCATTTGATATTGATCTCTTTGCAGCGTCACATTATAATTCCTAATCATCAGTATATAGTTTGCATCTCCTGATTAGTGTAGCATGGGTCTCTGTCTTCTCCATTCATGTTTATCAGAACCCAGTGAAATTACTATAGCTGCTACAAATTTTTGTTTTATTAGCGTGCTGTTTGTTAAATCCCGACACCACCGTCATAGATTGCTATCATACTGATACCTCCCATATCCATCACACTTGATGTATTGTTCTCACAGTAATCGTACCTTGTTGATAAACCCCTCATGTTATAGGTGGATGTTCACAGAAATGGATCTGGTTGCCTGTCCTAACACTACACCCATCATCACACACACTTATCACTATGTCGATGTAGCGTTTCACATCACTCTTCTATTTTTTTATATACATACATATCTTGTCAGCAACACTTTCTTTTCCCCTTGCATAACATTCATCTCACTGTTAAGGCCCTTGCACCTTACCGCTCTCTCTCTATCGCCCAGGTGCTTTGATCCATTATGTGAAGTGGGTGCTGGCAAGTTCTACACGATTGGGTTCATTCCTTTCTTTTGTGGGTTCATGACATTAGAGTCACTAATTCAGTTTCAACATTCTGGGAACATATTGGTATGATGGGATGTTGATATATCCACGTGATGTTTTTGCAAAGTAAAGGGAAGATAGCAAAAGAGAAAGCTAATGTATTTTTCCTCTGGTTGGTGGTTAATTGACTTCTTGATAGTTTGTTTTCTTTGCTTTCCTTGCAAAGGGGGTGTGGCTCTTAGAGGACTATCAGAGTTGGTTGCTGGAAATGAAGGTAAGGATGAGGATCCAGAATTGGACTTTGCAGCGGTGTGATGAGGCGTTTGTTTTTTTTTTATCTGTCTGATCAGAGCAAAAGCCCATGCAATGTGGGCTGCCAAAAAAAAGGGGGGGGATAAGAAATGATCAAAAAAGTTATATGCCCTTCTATGGGTTTGTCATATAGTGAGAAGTATTAAGTATGAATATCTGTACTTGACATTCTCTGCCATGCTTTTAATATGTATGTTAAGTTTCTAACTCCTGATGCAATGTTTGCTCTCTCAAGGGAGATTCTTTGAATATATATATAAACTAGTGATAGAGGGTGAGAGACACGTTTCCCAATAGATTGGTTTTGTTCATCACAAGAGATATGACCTATGCATTGCTAGGACTTCATTCTAGGACCATTGCCTGCAATGTTTTCCTTTTCATTTGTCAAATTTATATACCTATTCCTTGTAGCACAATGTTTCATTCTCTGTGTACAACACTGTGTACATCATCTGTCACATTTTTCTTTTTTATCCATACCTAACTATGCCTGCACATTTCTCTTCTTTTACACAACATCTATTCACTTTTACTGTCATTTGCCACTTAAATAAAACTGGGACAACAAGCCACCCACCATGTTGCCGTGACCTTCGATATTCATTTACCTACTGTCATCTCCCACATTTCCGTTAGTATTCATTGTATGAAATACATTAGCCCCAACCACACGTTCTGCACTTACAGCAGAATGCATCACCACCTAATTGCTATAGTGCCACTTACAGTAGCACATGCATCCCCTGTTAAGGTATTGTTGTACCACCAAGCAAAAAAAGAAGAAGAAAAACTCTCACCTCTCCAATAGCTACCACTGTCATACTTTGCACCCCTGCAGCCACCAACCTGGCCAACACTTGGCCTTACATAATAGGATGTATGTTTCATTACACTATTGGTACTTTGCTTCAATTTGCTTCTACAGGTGAGCCTGTTATCTCAGAGTTGGTAGTGCTGGAGTTTGCAGAAAACACCAGCTTTAAAATGTGATGAAGTGGCATGTCTTAAAAGTTTTAGTAATATTGTCATATCATCAATTGACCTATAGTGTGACTTCCAACCTTCGGATTCCCATCACCATTCAATCTGTTTTGAGAGGATGGTGACCTCATCAACAAATGCTGAGAAGATAATAAATGTTGGTCTTGAAATGATGGACGGTTCAGGTGGGTCTACAGAACCAAGGGAATCGGCTTCCAAAAAAAAATTTGAGAGCCATATAGCTGCATCTACCAAAATGTTTCTTCTAACTTCATTATATGTCATCTGCTACATGATGCCCACTATATCTCTGCATATTTATCAGCTGCTACCTTCTACCCTACATGGCATCCACCAAAGCACTGCAATCTCACCTGTGCATACTCACACTCAGCTCCATTCATTGTATTTGTGCATCGGTTCACTGTTACACTCAGCATGTTTTTTGTTCATCCATTGTGTTTAGGAAGCATTAGACCACCATTACTCTACCCCATGTACATTCACTATCACCAACCATACAAAAACTACCCGTACAGTGTCCAACTTCATTGTGGCCCATTTTTTTAACCTAATACTGCTACAATTTCCATATCAAACACCTACTCATCCATGGCATTTTGCATATCAAATTCTGCATTTATAACTATCTATTCACTGCATCTAAATCATTCCCACTTCAGCGAGCTACTGCCTGGGCTCCCTACCTGTTGACACCAAATTGGACTCAGTTTCTGCATCTTTCCTTCTACTATCACCAATGACAGTTCCCAAATTCCAATGACGATAGCCCCTCTCATGCCTGTAGACATCATTAGATGACTTCCATCAGCACATGAACATACCAATTCCTTGTGCCCTGCATCTTCTGTACATCTTTATAATCATGCATTATATTCATTCTCTTTGTATGAATCATTGCATCTGTTGCATTGGTCCATCCTTTGTATTCCATCATACTGATATGAATTAGTTGCATAGATTATGGTATTACATCTGCTGCATTTTGTCCATCATATAGATATGAATTATATTGTGCTGCTAGGATATGCATTATACATTATTCATTTAGCATAAGCATATCATTTAGGATATGTATTATGCATTTTCTTAGACATCACTTAGAATATACATAGCCATTCTCCATTCAGCCTAGGCATTACACTTAGGCAATTCTACATGCATTTTTCATAAAATATGGGTATGGCCCTTAGACAGTATCATGCGCATTCTCTCATGAGCATACCATTTGGGCATTATACATGCATCCATTCACATGACTACATGCATGTTGATTCTTAACATAGTGTTTTCATTGTCTTTCATATTTTGCACTAACCTTGTTTTGCAGGAAACATTCAGAAATTGTTGAATTCCTTTAGATTTAGGATTTTATCATTTTTTTCAATCTCAGAACTTGTAATAGCTAGATATAATGAGAACTTTATATTTTAAGTACTAGACTAGAATGTATGACCATACACATTCTCTAGAAATGCTTATTTCATAATATTTTCTCGTTTATTCCAAAATTTCACGAATGGGAACACAAATGGCACATGCACCATTCTAATAAAAGGTGGTTAAATCCTAAGTTGATGATTTGCATTTATGGCCTTAGTCAAAATGTGAACAAAACTTAGGATTTTCATCTTTTATGGAATAACATTGGGTCCACACTGGATCCCTTCTCAAAATCATCATATTTTTCTAAAATATTTTCTTCTTTTATCAAAGTTAAACTTAAAATTAACTCAAAATATATATCAATGGCCATAGTCAGGATATAAATTGAGAGTTAATTTCATTTTAAAACTCTATAAAGGCACCAAAATGTATTTCATTCTTCATGGAAATTTAAATATAGATTGTTATATAATACATTCAATGACCATAGTTAGGGATGTATTATATCTTCAATCTTATTTCAATTCACTTAAAAAATGAAATATGCTTTTCAAAATTCAATTCTTTTTAAATTCATTCATCATCTAGGATAGAATTACATCATATTTTCAAAATCCTTTCTCAAAATCCAAGTGATTTTGAGTATCTTCTTTGTTTCTCAAATCAAATTCAACCTTCTGTCTTATTTCAAAGATTTAAATTTCAATTTCAAAGTACAATTTGACTTTGAGATTTCAAAATCATTCATGTATTCTAAATTCAATTTACAAGCCAAATCCATTTTCAAAGTCCAATTCAATTTTAAAAATTCAAAATTCATTTTCAGGATTCAAATTCAAATTCAATTTAGCATTTTGGATCCAATTTTCAAGGTTCAATTCCTGATTCATCTTCTGATTTCAAAACTCAAGCTTTAAATCAAGTTTATCCTTTATTCTTTATTGAGTCTTGATTCTCAATTCAAAATCAAAGTTTTGAGATTGATTCTGAATCTCAAAATTTGATTTTTTCCTAAGTTTTAAATTCAAATCTGGATTTCCAAAATCCAGATCCATCAACAAGTCCCATTTGGATTTTCAAAAATCCAAATTTATCTTAGATTTTAGATTTAGAACCCAATTCCATCTTGGATTCCAAACTTTGGATCCAATTCCATTTAGGATTCCAGATTTCGGATTCGACTCCATTTTGGATTCCAGACTTCGGATCCAATTTCATTTAGGATTCCAGACTTCAAATCCAATTCCATTTAGGATTCCAGATTTTGGATTCAACTCCATCTTGGATTCCAGACTTCAGATCTAATTCCATTTAGGATTCTAGATCCCGGATTCGATTCCATCTTGGATTCCAGACTTCGAATCCAAATTCCATTTAGGATTCATGTTTTGGATTCAAAATTCATTTAGGATTCCAGATTTCAGATTAAATTCTATTCCAGATTTCAAATCTAGTTCCATTTTCAATTCTCATTTCCAAAGCTAATTTCAAATCTATTTCTCAAATCTAAATTCAAATTTAAATTATTGTTTCAGGTCTTGAACTCAAAATTTCTTTTTCAAAATCAATCCAAACTCAAGGTCCATTCTGACTTTGAAAATTCATTCTTATTTCAAAATTCCAATTTTAAATTCCTTTTCTCTTTATCTGAAGACTTATCTTTCAAAATTCTTATTATTCCAAGACTTGGAATTTCAAGTCTCTCCTTCGAGATCTATTTCAAATTTTGAGTTAGATTCAAAATCTAACTTTTTCAAATCAACTTCAACCCTTTGAATCATTTCTTCACTCCATTATCAAATCACTTGAGAAAAACCCAAATTTCCAAACTGTTTTCTCAAAAGCATACATTTCTGTATTTGCATTACACAAGCATAATTCTTTGTGCATTTTTAGACTTAGAATAAATTCTTAGACAGTATTTTAGCAAAGCAAAAGGCATAAATTTGATCCTTGGTTCGATTACCCCTAGTAAAGGCGCGAGAAACGGTCGAACCTCATACCGACGAGCGAATCCCGTCTCTCTATTTTCCCACAAATTTTCAAAACGGAGGTGAGTAATTTTAAAACATTTTCAAAATTAAGGTCAAGTGAGACCTTCGCAAAAGAGTTCCTTGCTCTTTTTCTTTCTTTTCTTTTCTTTTCTTTTCTTTTCTCTTCTCTCTTGTTTTTAGTCTTTTATTTCCCCTTCAAAAAGAGAAATAGAGGCTACAAAGGAAAAAGAGGAGGAAAAGAGAGAAGGATACAAGAGGAAAAATTTTGCAATGATCACACCCACTTGTGACGAGCAAAAAGAGTAAAATGACTTTATAAAATTCTTCAGAAAACTTTTGGCTATTTTTGGCAGTTTTTGAAATAAGCTCAAAATTTAAAGTTTTGTACCCGTTGCGGAGCAAATCCAGTTTAGAATTTGAAAAACCAAGTTCGAAAAGAATCCAGATTGTTTTCTCAGAGAAATATTTCCAAATTTAGAATCCTGGGGGTAAAATGTCAATTTTGGAAACCCAGGGTTTAAAATTTATTTTTGAAAACTTTAAAGCTCAAATCTAGATTGAAATTTTCAAAACTAGAGTTTTGGATCTCAAGAGTGAAATGTGATGAAATGTTATGAAATGATGGAAAATGATAAGAAATGATATAAACTGCCATGCAAAATGCTAACCCTGGATGAAGAATTCTAGGTATTGAGCCCCGATTAACAGTTATACTAGTTCAAAAAGCGGTAAAATTGATGAAAATGGGCAAAATGGTTCAAGAAATCATTTTTGGTCTCTGTCGGGACAGAGTGACACTGAAAATTAGGGTTTGAGTTGGATTAAACTATAATGAACTGGATTGAGTTGGGTTTTAGGGTTTCAGAACTCAAGTGGACTGACAAGACACTTACTCGACTGAACTCCTCGACTGAATTGTCAAGAAAACCTGCCATTTTTAGAGAAATAGTCACTGGAGTGAAGTGAATTACAGACCAGAGCTGGGTTTGAGCTGGAACAAAGATCAATAACACTGAGATGAACTAAAATTAAAGCTCAAACACTAGCTCAACTGACTGGACTCAGCTCAATTTCAGCTAAATGAACTGAAATGGGCTAAAATGGACTCCTGGACACTTGAAAATCATTTTGAAATGAAACTGGAGCGCTTGAACTTCTGGTGAGCTCAAGCTAGACTCAGGGGAATAGGATTGACTGGAAATGACTGACTTAGACACAATTGGCTTGGATTTGAGTGAGAAATGAGCTCATTCTCGAAGAAATGATCCCATTTTGGCAGGAATGGTCAGAAATGAAAATGGTTGGCTCATCGTGAGCTTAGACGAGCTTGAAATGACTGATATTCTAACTGTTCTGAACTAACCAATGAGCTTAGTTGACTCTGACCGACTGGGGGTCTGGGATGACCTAGGGGTAAAATAATAATTTTCCTAATAAAAGTGGGAAAAATGGTAGTTTTCTAAGACAAACTCAGGGTTGGACTCCTACACTGACCTATCAGGGTTGGCACTGCACAAAGGGATATATCTAAGAATGGATGAGGTAAATTTGGGGTGTTTACAATGCGTAGTTAAGAGAAGTGACTCAAGCAGTCAAAGACATTCAGACCAAGAGTAAGGGCAAGCAGACCTATACTGGTGAGGATTTCTATGATGGCCTAGATGGCGATGATAATCTGGAGAATCTTCCTCGCAAATTCCTCAAGTTTGATGAAACTGGCAACCCTAAAGCTCATCTAGCCACTTTCTATGCGGAGTGCAATGATGTCTATTTTACAATCGTTGTAATTTTGAAAAGATTTTTATATGTAAAACATGTGAAAACCAGACATCAAATAATAAAAACTGGTTCTCACTAGTGGATGAGACCGGGTCGAACTCAGGGAACAGGAATATTTCGTATTCAAGCACACAAATTTAAACTATTCTTTATTGTCGAATTATTAAAATGTAAAATATAAGAGTATAGTAAAAACAACTAACTATTACAACAAATGAATACCCTTCGCAGAGGGCGTAAAAAGCAATATTTACAAACCCAGAATTAAATTCCTAATTCTAAACTGAAAAGTAAAAAGAAGCTTCTACTATTGCACTTCTGTGTCACTCAATCGCTTCCGCTCCACTCCTGTGCAATCCTGCACAAATCAAAAGAACACGAGCAGTACAAGAGATAGAAGTAAAACTATACTAAAAAAATACTAATTAAATGCTAGAAATATTAAAGAAATCAGGAAAGAAATCTAAATGACTAATTACAATTGAAAACTAATTCTAATTAAATCTACTAACAACTAACTAATTACAAAGCAATTAACTAACAGTTTACTTAACTAACCACTAATACTTAAGAGAAACAAGAAAATGAAATGATATGTTTTAAAACAAACTAGAAATTAATTGAATGACAGGAAATCAAGAAAGAAAACAAGAATTGAAAATGAAAACAATACAAAAAATATTGAATGCAAAACAAAAAAAATTGAACAGGAATTGAATATAAAAAACTGGAAATGAATGTAAAAACAGTAAATGACTTTAAAAACAAAACAGAGAATAATATGAACTCTATATTAAAACTAAAACAGTAAATGAGGAAAACATGCTGAAATAATACAAAACAACAAACAACAATTAACCGATCGACATTACAGGTAATCAACATGAATTTATGGAAAACAACAGAAATTCAGTAAACTAAGAAAACAAGACTTAGTAAAATGTAAAACAGAAATTTTGGAAAATAGCAATGCAATGAAGGGCAAATAGTAAATGCAACAACATAAATTATTCAGACAACCAGATATGCAATGACTGAAAAATAGGAAAAGAAATTGAAATGAAAGAAGAATAAGACAGTAATTTGAAAGTGATTTAAAACAGAAAATTGAAAATAAAGAAAACATGAAATCGCAAGAATGAAAAAAAATAGGGAATGCAATGCTGAAAAAGAAAGCAAACAGAAAAATTAGGAATACAAAAAAAATTAAACAGATCAGGAATTGAAATGTATTGAAAAACAAGAATTGAAAAGGTTGAAAAACAAGAAATCAAGTTAAACAAAACTGGAAAATGAACTAATAGGAAATGAATGTTAAAAGCTGGAAAAATGAAATTAATCAAACAAGCAACTCAGAATAACAGGAAAGCATGAAATGATGAAATTGAACTATGTAGAAACAGGAAATTTCAGAGGAAAACAAATACAGGAATTCAAAAATTAACAAACATGCAAACAGGAATTACAAAAACAAGAAATTACAGAATTGAAAACAGGAAATGAGATAAAAAAACTGGAAAATGAAGTAATTGAAAGCATAGAATGAAGGTAAAAGCAGAAACAGGAAATTTCACTTGAAGAACGCAGGAATTGCAATAATGAGAAAATCAGATGCATGACATTGTGAGAATGAAAAAAAAACAGAAATTAAAACAAACAAAAAAAATAGCAAAACCGACAATACAGAAAATAAAATGATGCAAATGCTACTATGCAGATAAAAAAAAAACAGAAATCAAAACATATATCTTGAAATGCTAGCACAATTAGTAATCGGAAGATACAGGATTCTATTGACTGTTTTTTTTTCTCGTTTTTATTTTTTCGTTTTACAGAGAATTAATTAAAGAAGAAGAAGATGCAGATGAGGAAGAAGAAGAAGAAGAAGAAGACTTACCAAACCAGAGGGTTAGAAGAGAAGTGGTGGCCTCCACCGTCACGCCGCCGCCGGACTGAAGCACCTCCACCGGATTGGAAGAAGAGAATAGGGAGAAGGGGAAGACAGGGAAAGAGAGGGAAAGAGGGGAAAGGGAAATCCGATAGAGAAGGGGGAAAAAGAGGAGGGAAAGAGGGGAAGAAGGAAGGGTTTGAGCGCACAAGTGGAGACGATTTTCTGTTTTTTTTTTTTTTGGTTTTTAAAAGAAAGCAAACCGGTTTGAACCGGTTTGTTTTATTTTTAGGTTTTTTTTTCAAAAGTCACAAACCGTATAAACTGGTTTGTTATAAAATTTTCAAAAATTAAACAAAACTTTTGAAAACAAAACTTATTTACAAAGAAACTCATTTGAAAAAAATTAAAACTACTCTAACTATTTATATTTATATTTAATTTTTTCTTCTTTTCTATAAAGAAAACAAAAAAAAAATGAATTTATTAACTAAATTGAAAAAATGAAACTATGTTTCTCTATTTTCTCTATTTTTTTATTTTTATTATTAACTAAAACTACTACATAAATACAAACATTAAAATATGTACTAAAATGCAAAATAAAGCTACTTTTTCAAGCATTTTCTAATTTTCAATCCTTTTAGCTCATTTACTGAAAACTAACATAAAATTGGATTTTTGAAACATTTTTTCATAAAATCATGCATATTTTAATGTTAATTAACCCTGAATGATATGCATGATCAAAGACCCCCATGCTTATGTTTTGCTAGTCCTCGAGCAAACTAGAAAATGCATGAAATGAAAAATATCATCTAACTCACTTTCGTAGGAATCACGGTTGCATTTAGCTCATGCAACAAGCCCTTTCAACCCCTGGGTTACCCCAGTGGACGAGTAAGGTCTCGTGAGGGTTTGCAGTGATGCTACCCACAAACATCTCTGTCATGTATGCATAATACTACACATCCTCATAAGCAGTAGGTAATTAACGACTTTATTTTCACAATTTTTTCCTGCTATTTCAAAATCAAAATATAATTAAATTCTTTTATATACCACCACAGAAAAAGAATTTCTTTCACTTTTCTAAATATCACAATTATTTATGTTCTATTCTTAGAAAATCCAATAAAAACAAGTTATTATTTACTTATCCTCACTCATATGTTTTCTACACAGATTTTCAAAAACACATGTCTAAGCATTGAACTTTTTTCTTTTTAAGCTCTTTTTTTTTCTTCTCTTTCCATTTCTTTTTTTTTCACGCTTTTTCTTTTTGCATATTCATTCTTCTCTTATAGCTTGCGTGTGGTCTGCTTTTATGCCTTGTGCAATGTCAATATCTTCTATACTTTTTCAATGCATACCAAAAGATATCAATTAAGACATAAAAGTGACTTCCTTCATTCACCTTTATAACGTGAGAGTCAAACATTTCAACTTGTATCTGTTCTCAGCTACTTAGGATCACGAAGTTTTCCACTCTCCTTTTCGAAATGGAATCCAAAAGTTTCAACTTACATCTAAGTCCCATCTACTAAGGATTGTGGAATTATCCAAACAACCTAACACATCCTCTTTTTCACTTTTTGAACTCATTTTTACGCTTTTGTTCATTTGTTTAGTTTTTCAAAAACAGAACTGTGCATATTCATATTTGTGAGTCAAAATAAATTCTAACATGTATCTATCATCATTTCTTCGAAATCTGCATAAACAACCATAGTTTTTAGATCCATATCAGAAAAAAATTTCATGGGGCTTAAAAATCCTCTAAAAACATCAGATTTGAAATAACATTCATATAAGTTCAAACTCTTTCTTTAAAAAATCTACTTTTCATGAGAGATGTGTAAACATGTGCTAGAACGTAAACAGAAATATCAAGGTGTGCAAACTACACCCTCCCCCGTGCTTGAATGACACTGTCCCAGTGGCATTCCCCCATGCTTATATGAAACTAAGTGAATGCACATGAGAGGAAATAAATGAGGGAAAAGAGTAGAACAACCTGACATGAATTAAAAATGCATGTTCTATGAATGTAATGAATGCAATGTATACATGACATGACATGAAATTCATAGAAAGAGGTAAAAAACCAAAAATGAAACCAAATAAAATCTACAAATCCAAACAACGAATGTAATACTGTACAAAATAAAATCTCATGAATAAAACAAAAAAGGAAAAACAAAATAAAATCTACAAATTCTAAGGCAAATCTAATACTATACAAGAATTGGGTTGCCTCCCATAAAGCGCTAAGTTTCACATCCCTAGCCAGACGGATCCCTGGAAAAACCTTCGTTGTCCATGAGATCAATGGACATGAAGTCAGGCTCAATCGGGCTCTATGAAGAAAAGAGTGTCATCTGTGACACTACGCACTGTGTTTTCATCCCTTCTACCTCTAAATGTAGTATCATAACTCTCTCGACATGAAGAACGAAGATTAGTCTCATCTGAGAGACTGGTCAAGAAATGAGAGTCTAGGGCTGACCGACTATCAATGAATGCAACTTCAGACAAGTGGTGAATATGATCAGGCTTGACTTGGTCAAGCACCTGCATTTGTACCTCTTGCTTACTAAAAACAATCAGTGATCCTAAAAGCTGAGAGAATGGGGCTTTATGAATATGTGATGATAATGCATGTTGTAAGCCTGGCCTATTCTGCTGAGGTATCATGAAGATCGACTCGTCAGTGGGAATGATATGAGGTTCATGAGTCGATTCCTGAATGGGATGATACTCCTTCCCATACTGAAGGGATGTAACAGACTTGACTTGCTCATGATGTGAAGCAGTGGGTTGCAAGTCAAATGACATGGAATCCTCTCCCTTTGAGATGACAACATGCCTACTAGATGGGTTTCCCTGGCTTTGTCTACTGAAGGTCTCAACCAACTGTCCCATTTGAGTCTCTAGCTTGGCTATTGACTGCGTATGAGATCTCAAAACTTGTAATATCCTATCTTTGAAGGATTGACTAGGTGAAGGCTCATGAGAATGGGGTTGAGTATAAGCAGGTTGGGCTAGGAGATAACTTGACTGCTGAAATCTAGGCGCATAACCGCCTTGCCTGGGTTGGCTCTGGGAAGGGTTAGGGGGTGGACTGATGAGGGGGTTTTGCCAACCCGAGTTATATGAAGGTGCAAATGAATCATGCTCGATCCTAGCAAAACCTTGGGCAGCATTTACCTGCTCCTAAATGAATTCAGGGTATAGCGGTGCTGCCGGACACTCTACAACACAGTGTGCAGGACTAGCACAAAGCTCGCACACTCTTTCTACTGGACTTTACAAAGAATTGGCTAGGAATTGAACTAACTTCCTATTCAACTTGTCAACCTTGGTACGCAATTCTAACTCAGACCCAACTTCGGAAATCCCTATTTTCCTAGGACCACTAGACAGAGACGTAGTCCTATCGAGCCGTGAAGACAAAGCATGAAGCATCGTGTTTTCACTCAAGGTCTCAAATAGAGACCACGCCTCGTCCTCACTCTTGAGCATAAAAGTGCCCCCACACGATGAATCAACCATTTGACGGTGCTTCTCAGTAAGCCCGTCATAAAAATACTGCACCAACTGCTAACGAGGCACCTGGTGATGGGGACACCTGCGGAGAAGATCTTTCAATCTCTCCCAAGACTCGTGAAACTGTTCTTCCTTAATTTGAAAAAAAATGGTTATAACTTTACGAAACTGATTCGTTTTACCAATTGGGAAGTATTTTTTGAGGAATTTGCGCTGCATTCCTTCCCAAGTAGTAATACGAACTGTCTTAAGAGATTTTAGCCAGTGCTTGACTTTATCTTTGAGAGAGAATGGAAACAAAGTTAACCTCATAGCATCATCTCCAAAGTTATTGATTCGCACAATCGAGAAAATCTCAAGGAATTTGTCGAGATGACGATATGGGTCCTCATTGCTAAAGCCATAAAACGAAGGTAGCATTTGAATCACACTGGCCTTAATCTCAAAATGGCTCGCTCCTACATCAGGTCTCGTGATGCAGGAGGCGGGAGTATACGTATTTGGCATGAAGTACTCCCTCAAAGGACGTATCAAATGATGATCGTCAGCCATTGCGTACACCTTGGAGTAGACCGGTGTAGCACATGTCCTAACTTTGGCTTTCTACCTAACTAACACACTAAGCGGTCAAACCACGCAAACCACAAAGCGAGTAGACTAAAAACAACAAAAACTAAACAAACACCACGCAGTTACACATTACAGAGATTATGCAAAGAAATATGAAATCTATGTGTACGGTACCCATCGTACACAGTCACCTCTAAGGGGATCCTAGTAGGTGGGTTGTGCAGAAAAGTAAGCTCGTCTCTAAGATATGCACATACGTGGTTCTAAACCTAAATGCAACACAAACACTAGGCAATAAAGTCAATACTAATATTACGTTGTTCCCCAGCAATGGCGCCAAAAATTGGATGTCTTCTTTACAATCGTTGTAATTTTGAAAAGATTTTTATATGTAAAACATGTGAAAACCAGACATCAAATAATAAAAACCGGTTCTCACTAGTGGATGAGACCGGGTCGAACTCAGAGAACGGGAATATTTCGTATTCAAGCACACAAATCTAAACTATTCTTTATTGCTGAATTATTAAAATATAAAATATACGAGTAAAGTAAAAACAACTAACTATTACAACAAATGAATACCCTTCGCAGAGGGCGTAAAAAGCAATATTTACAAACCCAGAATTAAATTCCTAATTCTAAACTGAAAAGTAAAAAGAAGCTTCTACTATTGCACTTCTGTGTCACTCAATCGCTTCCGCTCCACTCCTGTGCAATCCTGCACAAATCAAAAGAACACGAGCAGTACAAGAGATAGAAGTAAAACTATACTAAAAAAATACTAATTAAATGCTAGAAATATGAAAGAAATCATGAAAGAAATCTAAATGACTAATTACAATTGAAAACTAATTCTAATTAAATCTACTAACAACTAACTAATTATAAAGCAATTAACTAACAGTTTACTTAACTAACCACTAATACTTAAGAGAAACAAGAAAATGAAATGATATGTTTTAAAAAAAAACTAGAAATTAATTGAATGACAGAAAATCAAGGAAGAAAACAAGAATTGAAAATGAAAACAATAAAAAAAATATTGAATGCAAAACAAAAAAAATTGAACAGGAATTGAATATAAAAGAAAACTGGAAATGAATGTAAAAACAGTAAATGACTTTAAAAACAAAACAGAGAATAATGTGAACTCTATATTAAAACTAAAACAGTAAATCAAGAAAACATGCTGAAATAATACAAAACAACAAACAACAATTAACCGATCGACATTACAGGTAATCAACAGAAATTTATGGAAAACAACAGAAATTCTGTAAACTAAGAAAACAAGACTTAGTAAAATACAAAACAGAAATTCTGGAAAATAGCAATGCAATGAAGGGCAAACAGTAAATGCAACAACATAAATTATTCAGACAACCAGATATGCAATGACTGAAAAATAGGAAAAGAAATTGAAATGAAAGAAGAATAAGACAGTAATTCGAAAGTGATTTAAAACAGAAAATTGAAAATAAAGAAAACATGAAATCACAAGAATGAAAAAAAAACAGGGAATGTAATGCTGAAAAAGAAAGCAAACAGAAAAATTGGGAATAAGAAAAAAATTAGACAGATCAGAAATTGAAATGTATTGAAAAACAAGAATTGAAAAGGTTGAAAAATAAGAAATCAAGTTAAACAAAACTGGAAAATGAACTAATAGGAAATGAATGTTAAAAGCTGGAAAAATGATATTAATCAAACAAGCAACTCAGAATAATAGGAAAGCATGAAATGATGAAATTGAACTATGTAGAAACAGGAAATTTCAGAGGAAAACAAATACAGGAATTCAAAAATTAACAAACATGAAAACAGGAATTAAAGAAACAAGAAACTACAGAATTGAAAACAGGAAATGAGACAAAAAAAAACTGGAAAATGAAGTAATTGAAAGCATAGAATGAAGGTAAAAGCAGAAACAGGAAATTTCACTTGAAGAACGCAGGAATTGCAATAGTGAGAAAATCAGATGCATGACATTGCGAGAATGAAAAAAAAACAGAAATTAAAACAAACAAAAAAAATTAGCAAAACCGACAATACAGAAAATAAAATGATGCAAATGCTACTATGTAGATAAAAAAAAAACAGAAATCAAAACATATATCGTGAAATGCTAGCAGAATTAGTAATCGGAAGATACATGATTCTATTGACTGTTTTTTTTTCTCATTTTTATTTTTTTGTTTTACACATAATTAATTGAAGAAGAAGAAGATGCAGATGAGGAATCGGAAGAAGAAGAAGAAGAGGAGGACTTACCGAACCAAAGAGTTAGAAGAGAAGTTGTGGCATCCACCGTTACGCCGCCGCCGGACTGAAGCACCTCCATCGGATTGGAAGAAGAGAATAGGGAGAAGGGGAAGACAGGGAAAGAGAGGGAAAGAGGGGAAAGAGAAATCCGGTATAGAAGGGGGAAAAAGAGGAGAGAAAGAGGAGAAGAAATAAGGGTTTGAGCGCACAAGTGGAGACGATTTTCTGTTTTTTTGTTTTTAAAAGAAAGCAAACTTGTTTAAACCAGTTTGTTTTATTTTCAGTTTTTTTTTTCAAAAGTCACAAACCGTATAAACCGGTTTGTTATAAAATTTTCAAAAATTAAACAAAACTTTTGAAAACAAAACTTATTTACAAAGAAACTCATTTGAAAAAAATTAAAACTACTCTAACTATTTATATTTATATTTAATTTTTTCTTCTTTTCTATAAAGAAAACAAAAAAAAAATGAATTTTTTAACTAAATTGAAAAAATGAAACTATGTTTCTCTATTTTCTCTATTTTTTTATTTTTATTATTAACTAAAACTACTACGTAAATACAAACATTAAAATATGTACTAAAATGCAAAATAAAGCTACTTTTTCAAGCATTTTCTAATTTTCAATCCTTTTAGCTCATTTACTGAAAACTAACATAAAATTGGATTTTTGAAGCATTTTTTCATAAAATCATGCATATTTTAATGTTAATTAACCCTGAAATATATGCATGATTATGCAGCCGCTTCAAGAAGGATAATCGGGCCCTGTTCATCTGCTTTCCCCGCAGTCTGGAGGGAACAACAACAAGGTGGTATGCAGACCACATCAATCCTATCGAACTACGAGAGTTTGATAAGGTAGTAAACCTATTCATCGAGCGCTCATGTTCAATGTCGAGGCCTCTCCCACTCTCAATCATTTATACAATTTGAAGCAAAATTTGAATAAGAAAGCAGGAGAATTCATTCACAGGTGGAGAAACACCTGTAACAAAATGAAAATCCCCATCCCAGAAGAACATGCACTACAGATAATCCTCAAGAATTTCTCTCAGCCTCTGCGGAGTCTCATCTCCATTTCTCCTGCAAAATCATTTATCAAGTTGATTGAACGAGCAGAATGGCTCGAGACGAGATTAGAAAATAGCCTTTACGAAGGTTATCATCTTGTCTGAGGTAACCCGAAGCAAAAGAAAAAGGTATATTTTACCTATTTTATAGACATCTCAGGTAAAGCAACGGTACAAACAACAAGAAGAGCAGGAAAAACTGCAACAAGACCTCAGAAAGCTCTAAAACTGAGAGAGCAAACTCTGCGGCCCAAAAAGGGAAGTTTGTCAAACTGCAGTTTGTTCAGTTAGTGCCACAGCAAGAGGTGAAACCAAAGATGAAACCAAAGCACGATGGTTGGAGTTATGACACAGAATTCACAACTCTAGAACAATCCCAGAAAGATGTTTTGGAATATATGCTTTCAAAAGGGATGGTCAAACTCCCTAAAGTGTTTGATCCTCCAGTTATTATGGGCAAGTGGAAAGAGAAATTCTACAAATTTCACCATACGGTAGGGCATGGCATGGAAAATTGTTTTGTCTTCAAAAACATAATCCGGGACTGTATCGACAAGAATTTGTTGATCAAGGATGACGAGGAAGAACAACTTGAAATCTTGTCAAAGTCTTTTATGAAACATTCAGCTTCTGTCATTTCAGAGCAAGTATACTTTCCCCAGGGCAGCATCCGGCCATGCTCTAGCCGAGACATTCAGGACCAGCATTAGGTCCTAGTGCTTCAACAAGCTTAGGCCTCCACCAAGAGGGTGGATATTATTTCAATTTCAGCAGGATGAAACCAACAAGTAAGCCAGCAAAAGCAACAATAGAAATTGCCAAGCAGATTCCTAGATTCCCAAAGCATTTCATCAAATCAGCTCCAAAGAAGGGTGAAACATCTGAATCGGTTCAGAGGCCAATTACAACTCTGTCAACATTTCTATCTTGGATCTAGCCCATGCTTTCCCTGAACATCAACAAGTTCTTGATGACTTGCTAAGGAAGATCAAGGTTATATCGAGCACAACCCCACAAGAAATGGCCCAGATTGTTAATCAAGCCATGACGAATGCACCCATAACTTTCTCAGATGAGGATTTGCCAAAGCCTGATACTTTTCACAACAACGCTCTCTACATAGTGGTGCAGACCAGAGGCATGACTGTCCCACATGTGCTCATAGATGGAGGCAACAACCTCAATATCTGTCCAGAGATGACAGTTAAGGCCTTGGGTCTAAAAAAAGAGGAATATGTCCCAGATTCAATTACGATCTACAGTTTTGACAATCACGGGCATACAACCAAGGGGAAGATATTCCTTGAAATCTTTATCAATTATTCAGTGCATACAGTTCTGTTTCATGTGGTCAATGTGCCGCCTACATATAATCTTCTGTTAGGACGCACTTGGATTCACAATGCCAATGTTGTTCCCTCTACCCTTCATCAATGCATCAAATGGTCAAAGGGAGGCATGATTACCATAGTTCTGAGGAAAGATCCGAAGAAGAGGCTCCCGCAACCCATGATTCCTCATCCAACTTTCACGACCGACATCCCTAGCATTAGGGAAATCGATGAGATTAATCTAAGTGATAGTTTGAACATGTTAAAACTAAAGGAAGTTCAACCAACAGAAAATGTTACAGCAGTGGTCCAATGGCAGAGACCTCACTTCTACAAGCTAGGAGGGCGCCTCAATTGCATTTCTCTCAAAGATCATCCTCTATTCTCTCAGTTTTCAAAAACAAAGAAGGGGTTTGATCTATTAATGAAGCATGACTACCAGCCCTTCAGGGGCCTTGGTAAGAATGAGAACGACATCCTGGAGCCGATCGTTCTCGTTCGACACGTCACTGGTGCAGGATTAGGTTTTTCTGGACAAACATCCGACAGAGGCACCACATTCGTCAAAGGAGCAGAATGAAGATAATGCCTTTGTTTTCTACTTTCATCACTCTTGTTTTCTGGTCATCTTATAGGGACAACTCAGTCCTAGTTTTTCCCTTCTTTTGTCAAGTCTCATGTAAATATTAAAGTTGTTGTTTCTCAGCTTTAAATCAATGAAATTTTGATCTTCTCTTCACATTTTGGTGTCTATCATTCCTTTGCTTATATTTTGTCTATGTCATTATTTCCTGTTTATGTACAAAAGGCTATTTTGAATTTTCTCATTTTCCTCAAACAAAACCTCTCTCTACATTTTTTAGGATTGCCAAAATCATGGCTTCTAAGCCGCTCAAAAGGCTCACTATCAATCCCAATTTTGCTCAAAATAACTTCAAACCGGCCAGGATCTGCAAAGTAAAGGCAAGGGTAGGGGTCGGCCAGGTAACAGAGCAGATTAAAGAGTTAGCAGAGTTTGACTCAGCGATTCAAGAGTTGTCAGAACTTGCCAGTATTCAAAAACAGAATGAACCATCGCCTTTGATTCAAGATCCGACAGAGGATGTCAACATTGGTTCAGAAGATGATCCAAAAAACCTCAAGATTGGCTCCAATTTAAATTCAGATGAGAAGAAAAGGCTCATCCATTTTCTCAAGCAACATCAAGAGGTGTTTGTCTGGACTTATGAGGATATGCCAGGCTTGGATCCCAAGTTAGTTGAGCATTATCTTGTTTTAAAGCCAGACTTCAAGCCAATCAAGCATAAGCTCAGGAAAATGGATCCTTGAGTGGCACCACAAGTTAAAGAAGGACTTGAGGAGTTGTTAAAGGCAGGATTCATCCGGACCATTGATTATCCAGACTAGTTGGCGAACATCATGGCAGTTCCCAAAAAGAATGGCAAAGTCCGAATCTGCATTGATTTCAGGGATCTCAAAAAGGCTACCCCAAAAGATGATTATCCACTCCCCAATATCGATCTTTTGATCGACAACACAGCAGGCTACGCTATGTTTTTCTTTATGGATGGATACTCAGTCTACCATCAGATCAAGTTGGCCACTCATGACCAGTCAAAAACTTTTTTTACCACGCCTTGGGGTATATTTTGCTACACAGTCATGCCGTTTGGTCTCAAGAATGCTGAGGCAACCTATCAGAGAGCAATGACAGTTATTTTTCATGACCAGATGCATAAGAACATGAATGCCTATGTGGATGACATCCTGGTCAAGTCCAAAGAAGGAGAGGATCATCTTGATGCTCTCGGCCAAGTCTTTGAAAGACTTATTCTCTACAAGCTAAGACTCAACCCGCAAAAGTGTGTCTTCGGAGTAGAGTCAGGCAAACTGCTGGGCTTTATGATCAGCAAGAAAAGAATAGAGGTAAATCCAGCTAAAGCAAAAGCAATCATTGATATGTCGCCTCCAACCAATCTCAGAGAGTTGAGAAGCCTTCAAGGGTGCATTCAGTCTATTTGGTGCTTCATCTCCAATTTGGCCATGAAATGTGAGCCTTTTAATCACTTGTTAAGAAAAGAAGTGAAATTTGAGTGGGGATCAGAATGTCAGCTTTCATTTGAGCACATCAAATAGTATCTCCTCAATCCATCCATTCTGAGGCCACCAAAACTGAGAAAGCCACTTCATTTGTACATTTTAGTCAATCATAATGCTTGTGGGGGATTTCTTGCACAGTATGAGGAAGGCAGTCAGATAGAACATGCCATCTACTACGTAAGCAAGACTTTCATCGACTACGAGAAGAGATATTCTCAGATGAAAAAGACATGTCTAGCCTTGGTATGAATGTGTTAAAAGCTGAGACATTATCTGTTGGCGTCAGAAATCAAAATTCTGTCGAGGCTCAATCCTCTCAAGTACATCCTTGAGCAAGCTTTCCTTACTAGACGGATTGCAAAATGGCAAGTCCTCCTGATGCAGTACGACTTGGAGTATGTGTCTCAAAAGTCGGTCAAGCGTCAGTCTATCGCAAATCAGTTGGCAGATTTCCCGTTGACAGAAAAGATCAAGGCGGAGGACGATTTTCTCGATGATCGTATTTGTAACGTTTAAGAATCTCCAGTTTGGAGCTTATTCTTTGATGGAGCTAAGAATATGTCTGGCATAGGGATCAGAGTCTTGTTGATCACTCCCGAAAAAGAGATGATCCCTTATTCTCTCAAGCTTACCTTCCAATGTACTCACAATATGGCCGAGTATGAAGCTCTAATACAAGGCCTCAAGATTCTGCAAGACTTCAATGTCAAAAGAGTACATGCCTTTTGCGATTCTTTACTTGTTGTTAGTCAAGTTAATGCTGAATGGCAAGTCAAAAATTCAAAATTGATCCTCTATCAGAAGATCGCTTTAGCTTTCATAAGCAACTTCAAAGAATTTCAGCTCAATCACGTCAGGAGGGAATACAACCATATAGCCAATGGTTTGGCCTGTCTCAGCTCTATTTTGTCGTTCAAAGACAGTGAATCCTGTCGTTTCTTTGAGATTGACAAACTTGATCAACCTGCCTTCGTTCCAGCTGAACAAGTAAACTAAGCCACTCAGAAAGAGAAGCCTTGGTACCAAGACATCAAAGATTTTATTGAAACCAGTGAATTTCCACCGGAGATGCCAAGAAAGGAGCAACGTGAAATCTAGCGCATGTCAGCCCACTATTTCATCCTTGCCAATACTCTCTACCGCCATGGATTCAGTTCTGAGTACGCCAGATGCCTAGACAAGGATGAGACCATAGAAGTTGTCCAAGAGGCACATGAGAGAATTTGTGGTGGCCATGTCGGCTACCAGACGCTTGTCAAGCAGATCATTCGGGCAGGATATTACTGGAAAACCATGCAGCAGGACTGCCATCGTTTCATGAGGAAGTGCATCAAATGTCCAATGCACGCACTTTGCATTCATGCACCAGCAACATATTTGCAGTCCGTGGTTTCTCCTTGGCCTTTTTCAATGTGGGCCTTCGACGTGGTGGGTCCGATTACTCCTTCTGCCTCTAATGGCCATAAATATTTTCTCGCAGCTATAAAATACTTCACCAAATGGGTCAAGGTTGTAACTCTGCGAACAGTAGAAGGCCGACATGTGGTTTCTTTTATTCATAAGAACCTTCTTTGTCGTTTCGACATACCACATGATATTGTGTCCGACAATGGCAGCCACATCAAGAATGAGAGGATGAAGATCTTCTGTTCGAAGTTCAGGATTCATCATCACTTCTCGGCTCCTTATTATCCTCAAGGGAATGGTCAAGTAGAGACCACCAACAAGATTTTGATCCGCATTCTGGAAAGAACTATGGTAACAGGCCATGATTGGCATGAGAAGATGCACAATGCACTTTGGGCATACCGAACCACCATTCATACTCCGACCAATGCTACTCCTTCAGAGCTTGTTTATGGGACCGAGGTAGTATTACCTCTCCACGCTTAGAAGCTGACATTCAAATTTATATCACTCATAGAACTCCCGCTCGATGAGTATTAGCAGCAAAGGTTGGTACAACTTGACCTGTTGGACGAGAAAAGACTCAAGGCAACAGAGCATGCTCAAGCTTATCGTCAGAGGATAGCTCGACACTATGTCAAGTCTGTCATTGAGATGAAATTTTGAGTTAATGATCTAGTACTCAGATCAACAACTCATCTCAAGCATCGACCACAGGGCAAGTGGTCACCCAATTGGGAAGGCTCTTATGTGGTTAATGAAGCGTTGCCTCGCAATTCATATCATCTGATCAATGCGGATGGGGTGCGTGATCATGCAAAAATTTTCCTCTTGTTCCTATTTTTCCTTCTCTTCGCCTTTCTAGCCTCTATTCCTTGTTTAAAGGGGAATAAAAAGATAGAAAATAAGAGAGAATGAGAAAAGGAGAGAAGAGAGAGGAACTCTTTTGCAAGGTCTCATCTGACCAAAATTTTGAAAAATGTTTTAAAATTACTCGCCTCCGTTTTGAAAATCTGCGAGAAAAATGGAAAGACGAGATTCGCTCATCGGTACGAGGTTTGATCGCTCTTGGCGCCTTTACCAGGGGTAATCAAACCAAGGATCGAATTTATGCCTTTTTGCTTTGCTAAAACATTATCTAAGAATTTATTCTAAGTCTAGATGCACAAAGAATCATGCTTGTGTGAATGCAAAGATGTATGCTCTTTTGAGAAAGATGATTTTGGAAATTTCCAAGTGTTTCTGAGATAAAATGGAGTGAAGAAATGGTTTTTGAATTTTGAATCTAACTTAGAACTTTGAGATAGATCTTGGGAAGATTTTTTTGGAGTTCTAAGCTTTGAAATAATCAGAGTTGGAGAAATAAATCTTGATTTTAATGCAGAAAAGAGGAATTTTTAAAGCTGAGATAGAAAAGAAAAAAATGAAGTTTCAAAGTCAAAAATGGGTTTCGAATTTGAATTTTGAATTTGAAATGCTAGATGGATTTGGATCTGAAATATGAAAATAGAACTTGGATCCGAAGTCTGAAATCCAAGATGGAATTGGATTCGGGATTTGAAATCCTAAATAGAATTAGATCCGAAGTCTGGGATCCGAAAATGGAGTTGAATCTGAAATCTGGAATCCTAAATTGAATTGGATCCGAAGTCTAGGATCCTAAATGGAAGTGGATCCGAAGCTTGAGATCCAAGATGGTGCTGGATTCGAAATCTAGGATCATAAATGGTATCTGGGTCCGAAGTCTGGAATCCTAGATGGAACTGGATCCGAAGTCTGGGGTTGGATCCGGAATCTGGAATTTCTAAATGGAATTTGGATCCGAAGTCTGAGATCCAAGATTGAGTTGGATTTGAAATCTTGAATCCTAATTGGAATTGGATCCGAATTCTGGGATCCAAGATGAGATTGGTTTTTTTCAAGATTTGAATCTAATATGGAATTGGGTTCTAAATTTAGAACCCAAGGTGGAATTTTGGATCTTTTGAAGATCCGAAATGGGACTTTTGAAGAGGGATCTGGGTTTTGGAAACCCAGATTTGAATTTAAAACATAGGAAAAACCAAATTTATGAGATTTAAAATCAATCTCAAAACTTTGATTGAGAATCAGGACTCAATCCTTAGGTATAACTCTGAAGAATAAGTTTGATTTTGAATTTTGAATTTTAGAAGATGAATCAGGAATTTCAAAGTTTAAATTAAACTTTGAAATTTGATTTGAATTTGGAATTTCAAAGTTGAGTTGAACTTTGAATTTTGATTGGAATTTGAAGTGGAATCTTGAATAAAAATGAATTTGAAATTTCAAAATCAAATTGGACTTTGAAATTGAAATTTGAATCTTTGAAACACGATAGAAGAATGAATTGAAGTAGAAATTGAAGATTTGATATTCAAGATTACTTGGATTTTTGAAAAAGAATTTTGAAAAATATGATGCAATTCTATCCTAAATGATGAATGAAAAGAGTTTTGAAAGTGGATTTGAAAACCATATTTCATTCTTCAAGCGAATTAAAATAAGATTGAAGATATAATACATCTGTGACTATGGTCATTGAATGTATTATATAATAATCATATTTGAGTTCAGGTGAAGAATAAAACATATTTTGGTGCCTTTATAGAGTTTAAAATGAAATTAACTCTCAATATATCCTGACTATGGTCAATGATATATATTTTGGGTTAATTTAAAACTAAACTTTGATAAAAGAAAAAAATATTTTTAAAAATATGATGATTTTTTAAGGAAATCCAGTGTGGATCCAGCGTTATTCCATAAAAGATGAAAATCCTAAGTTTTGTTCACATCCTGACTATGGCCATTGATGCAAATCATCCACTTAGGATTTAATCACCTCTTATTAGAATGGTGCACGTGCCATTCGTGTTTCCATTCGTGACATTTTGGAAAATGAAAGGAAAATATTATGAAATAAGCAATTCTAGAGGATGCACATGCTCATACATTCTAATCTATTGCAGAAAATGTAAGTTCTCATTAATACCTAACTATTACAATAGAAATCTGAAAATAAAGCTCTAATTTAGAAGAGGGAATCAACATTTCTCATATACTCCTGCAGAACAAGGTTGGCATAAAACAAGATACAGAAATATGAGAAAGTAAAGAATATTATATAAGAACTGATATGTACAGGAGATGCCTTATTGTCAAAAATTAGAAGGTATATTCAGGCAGGGTACAACAACATGATCAATTTATCTGCATATCAAAACATAATACAAGGAGATGATTTATGCTACATATATTTTTAAATTATTCAAAACGAATCAACCCCTATAGACTGATTTCAGTATATACTGTTGAAGGCTATCAATAGAATCATTAAAGGAACTTCAGGGGCCTTACCTGATGTATCTTGACCGATTAATTCTAATAAGATCTGAGCAGCAAAACTAAAAAAAAGTGAATATCAATGTCAGTAGGATAGTTTTACCTTGGGGATCACAGCCTTTTAAATTCATAGATAGATGGACCTTTTTTTCTGGCAGCAGGAAATTAATATTCCCCAATCAGCAAATAACAGGGGTCTTTACATAGCAATATCATAAATGAGATCTTAATGAGATTAACAATAAGCATCTATCTTGCAACAATATAATAAAATGGAAGGTAATTATGTGCAGGTGGATAAATAACATACAACTGCAACAGATGAAGGGGCGACAAGCAATAAAATGTAATGATTAAAAAAAATGAAGGAGTTGTGAGGTAAAGCAAATTGAATACATACAGTGCTCAAACAATGCATATAGTGGGATGATTAATATGCCTATGGCCAAAGCTCAATGCAGCCAATCAAACTCTGTTGTTTAGTAAATCAGAAGAAAATCCATGTCTCAACCAAGGTTTCCAAATGATTTTGGCTGTTGTATCTCAATTCCAGATAATTAAACTCTTCAGCTGTATTCAACATGGAATTCTGATATTATAGACAAGCAGCAGGGCCATCACAGATGGAGCCCTACGCCTCAATGATGTCAAGCCAACAAATCTCTAACTCAATCTGTCATAACGGAGAAATATCAGGATGGTAATGAGTAAGGTAACGACAAGAAAATAGAGACAAATTTGCCCGAGTTTGCAATATAAATAATGAAAATAAGCAAATTATGACCTTAGGAAAATATACCCTGCTGATAAAAAAATGTTTCGGACATTGACATAAACTCTTTTTTTTTATATACATATGCTTTGGTCGCAAGGTTGCGGCACCCTGTCCATCCTTAGGCATCCTTTGTTGAGAAACTATGTTTTGATGATACATAATATGATATGATGTCATACATGATAAATATGATATGCCTTCATGAATATGTTATATTATGACTGAATATGATATGTCATGCATTTAACGAGTATTTGATGCAAGGTTATTGATCATGCATATATTTTAGGGATATTTTATATAAAAATATGCATGATTTCATGAGAAAATGTTTCAAAAACCCAATTTTATGTTAGTTTTCGAGTAAATGTGCTAAAATGAGTTAAAAATAGAAAATGCATAAAAAATAGTTTTATTTTACATTTTTATGCATATTTTAGTTTTTGTTATGGTCATAGTAGTTTGGTTTTAGTTTTTATTAAAAATAAAAATAAAAAAATGGAGAAAAATAGTTTTATATTCATTTTAAGTGTTTGTTTTTTTAGAAAAGAAAAAAATTAAATATAAATATAAATAGTTAGAATAGTTTTTGAGTTTCTTCATAAATAAGTTTTGTTTTTAAATTTTTGAAAACTTTATAATAAACTTGTACATAGTTTTTGATTTTTGAAAATTGAAAAAATAAACACAAACCGGGTTAACTGGTTTGCATTTCAAAATAAAACTGTTACAAACCGGTGAACCGGTTTGAATGGTTTTTAAAAACCCAAAAAACAAAAATTTCATTCGTCTCCCCCTTCCTGAGCCACAGCCCTCTCTTCTTCTCCTTCCTCTCCACTTCTCCTGATCTTTTCTTCCCCTTCTCCCTCTTTCTCTCTTCTTCCCTGTTTTCCGGTGGAGAGATTTCCAGCAACGGCGACGGCGTACGGGAGGAGGCCGGCCACTTCTTTTCTAACCCCTCTCAAGGCACGGTGAGTTCTTCCTCTTCTTCTTCTTCAGTTCTTCTTCTTCTTCTTCTTCTTCTTCCTCTACATCTTCTTCTCTTCCTAATCTTCTTTTCTTAAATTCCTTTTTCTACTTCATTTGTAATTACAGTAGTCGATCGGTTTCATAAAATCAAAATAGAAAATAGTTTTACTTTTCTTCTTCAGATCATCATCTTCATCTTCTTCTTCTTCTTCTTCTTCTTCTTTGATTTTTTTTCTTTTCTTTTCTTATTATTCTTCTGTTTCTTTAATCTGATGTCATACAATTAGCCGATAGAGTGTTTGATTTTAAGTCTAGTTTGCAGTTTTAAATTCATCGGATGTAAGGATCAGTATTAGCATTTGATTTTCACATATAGTTTTCTTTTATCGTGCTTCATAAATTCATTGTGAATTTTCTGTTTTTTTGTCTCTTCTTTCATAACATGCATCGCAGTGTGTACATTGAAATCACATGTGTTCATAGTTGCCAGATTACAGCATAAAGCATATAGAATTCACTCAATCATCTGGATTGAGCTTCATTTTCTGTACAGATTGATCGATCATCTGGATCGATCACTCTATTTTTCAAGCAATCTAACTGTGCATCTACACTGATATCCATCAGGAAATGGAAATCCACCGTCAATCTGGTTGTGCTTTTCATTGACAACAATAATCCTTGGCTTGAATCATTTTGGATCCACCGTAACTGGATATCTGAATCAATATCATAAGACGATAATTTTTGTTTTAGAATCCTGTTAATCGGCATGACTGAAATCGGATGTCCAGCAAGTTTCATTCCCAAAGGCTTACAGGATTTCCAGAATCAATTGAAGGTTTGTATTGATTCCGATTTGAAAAAAAATCCTATAAAGTTCTGTTCTCATTTAATTGAATCAGGTAAATCTTGATCGATAATCCGATTGATTATCATCTGATTTCCGGTGAGTGAAACCCAGCCTGAATGAGTTTTTCCGGTGAATAGTTGCATTTTCTGGTGATTACTGTTCATTACTTCTTGTGGTGAACAGTACTTCTGTGGAGATATCAGCGAATGTTTTTGATCGGATGTCTGAATCCGATATGAGTGTGGAAATTACTGATTTTTGAATAAATCAGGAACTGGATCATTTAGAAATCTGATTTGTGATTAGTTGACCCGGATATTATTTGATCCACATATATTGGTTAAGTTTTTCGGTGATGCTACTGATTGCTGTCATTGTTCAATGATCCTCATTGCAACTGGAATTTTTGGTGACCATTGATCACATGATCTCAGAATTTTAGGGTGGATGCATGGATTGCTTTTATGTTTACATTTTGGAATCGGTTTAAGTACTATCGAATCTGAGTGCACTATCCGAATTCTGATAATTAGGTGATAGTTTTTGTTTTTCTTTCGTGTACTGCTCGTGTTTCGTTTGAATTGTGCAGGATTGCAAGGGATTGGAGATGAAGCAATTACGTGACACGACGAAGTACGAAGAATAAAGCTTCTTTTTACTTTTTAGTTTAGAATTAGGAATTTAATTGGGTTTGTAAATATTGCACTTTACGCCCTCTGCGAAGGGTATTCATTTGTTGTAATAGTTAGTTGTTTTTACTTTTCTTAAACATTTTTACATTTCAATAATTCGGCAATAAAGGTTAGTTTAGATTTGTGTACTTGAATACGAAATATTCCCGTTCCCTGAGTTCGACCCGGTCTCATCCACTAGTGAGAACCGGTTTTTATTATTTGATGTCTGGTTTTCACATGTTTTTTATATAAACATCTTTTCAAAATTACAATGATTTAAAAGAAGATATCAGTTATTTCACCTAAGAAGAATGAAGACAATCTGATCAAGTACAACTATTTGATGCAATCATACTACTTTGGAGAAAAAGTTTGATGGGCCATACATTCATAAAGATTATCCAAGAAGATCGGCTACTTCAAGATGAAGACTTTTTTCTTCTTTAGAGTCATATGTAACAGAACCTTCAGAAGCATGCATATTTCATATTACATTATATGTTTTAAATATCATACAAGCCATCTATTTACAAAAAGCAAAGCTTTCATAAAAGGATACGATATTTCAAAAATACCTTTTTGAAACAAATCATTGTACTTTCTTATAAGCATTTATGAAAAAGACATTTTGACAAGATATAATAGCTCATGATTTCAAAAGCATTAATTGTACCTTCTAACAAGCATTTATGAAAAATACAACTTGAAAAGATATAAAAGCTAATGATTTCAAATATGAAAGAAAAAGACAAAATGAATTAACTCATAATACACAATCGTTTATCTTGAATTGACGATTTGAGAAAACAAATATTGTTTTATATACAAAACTATTTATTGTTTAAACAAGACAATTAAGTTGGGAAAAGACTTTTTATTTATTTAATACACACTCAAGAATGTCGACTTATACTTAAAGCCATCATTCTTTCTGTAAACATTAAATGCCACCTCAAAAAGCATTTGAGAAATGACCATTTATTTATTTAATAATAAAATCCACACTCAAGAATGCCGACTTATATTTAAAGCCATCATTCTTTCTTTAAACATTAAATGTCACCTCAAAAAGCATTTGAGAAATGACCATTGATGATGTATGAAATGCTCATCATGTTAGCGAGTTATTCATGCATTTTGTGGTGAGTTTAAGGTTTAAAACCCATGTTTAGATGTATTTAGATGTCAAGGGGTTGTGGTTCAAATTTCAGAGAAATCAGAGTTAAAACGAGAGAGTTATGGCTATTTTAGTGTTCGGGCATGGATTTTAAGGTGGATCAGATCCATATCCGACCCAATTAGGCTGTTTTGGACTGTGGATCAACCTTTAGAGAGCTCAAATCCAACCCACATGCATATCCATACCCAATTACAAAAGATTTTCAAAAAAACTCCTTAGAAAGTGGCGTAGAGTAAAAAATTTTATTATAACATTGTTTTTGAAAATTGCCAAAAGTATAAATATGATTTTTGGCTGAGCCCTAGACGTCTTTGGCATTGGAATTGATGCCCCCCATTGTGATTCTAGCTACAGCCCCCTTCCAACCCTTCATCTCACATCATTTGCCTTGAAGATTGAGTTTTGCTTGAAACTCAAGCATTGATTCATCTCCCATTTCAATTCTTTTCGTTTCTTCTTCATCCTTGTTGTGATTAACCATTGTTTGCTCTGTTTTTGCAGGTGTAGCAGAGGTGGAGAACATCTATCTTGCGTGAAAGTGCGAAACACTCCAACAAGATGAGTCAGCCCTACCTTCATCCGGTTTTCTAAGCCCTCCGATCGCGACTCGGCACCTTCTCCATCTTTGGTGGATCTCCAACGTGTTGCAGCTGTAAAACCCGTGCTCATGGTGATAATCCAACATCCTTGAACAATCCTGGATGTCAATCTAAAGCCATTGTCGGCTCTCTTCTCCCCCACAATCGTCGAATCGCCCTAGAGGTAGGTCTTATTCTTCGTTTTCTTCTAGTTAAAACCCAAATCGTGTGTGCTCGTTATTCTTGTGTTATTTTCTGTTCATGAACTGTGTTTTTATTGTTCCAACCTTAGTATAGCTTTCGTGCATAGATCAGCACGGTAGATCTAGGTTGTTCTTCGTTTTTATATGTTTGATTGTTGAGTTTGATCCATTTTAGCCCCAAAACGTGGAAATCGGCTAGATATTGTTCTAGCCGATTTTAACCTTTTGTTTTATCTATTTTTTTTGTATTGTTCCAATGGAAAAATCAATTTAAAATTTTCATTTTGATTTAGTTTGGTCGTTGGGTTTGATTGATTGGTGTTTCAATTAAAAAGAAAAAAAATTCGGCTAGATTATTTCTAACCGATCTTTGTGTTTCTGTGAGTGTAAGTTCTGCAGTTTTTTTGTAATTCCCTCGTGTGATCTGAGTTTGTTCATCTGTTTCCAGTGTCCTTTATCTTCGTTTTAGGTGAGGGTCGAGTTAGGTGTGTCATGTGAATTGTTTTAACAAATTCGTGGAAGGAGAGTTTGAATCTAGGGAAGTGCGTGTGTTTTCATTTTGCAAGTCGTATGTCTTCGTTTGTTTAGTTTGTTTCTCAAGTTAATAAGTTTGGTGTTAGCCGACTTGATTGTTTTAGGAATAATTTATATTTCGTGTCATTTTTGTAGTTTCTTTTTTTGATTTGTGAAAATGCAAAATCGAGTTTTATTTTCCAAGTCTTAAGTGTCGTCTAGCCGGCTGTAGTAGGTTCCATATATTTTCTAGTTAGTTATTAAAGTAGTTATAATGTGCTGATTAGGGTATAAGTCTAGATAGATTCAATTCTGACATAAAGTTAAGCAATTTTTTATTTATGTTAGGCGTTTAGTTAGGTTGTTGATTAACGTTTTATGTACTGTTCATTTTCAGCATATTCCTTAGTTAATTTGGTTTACATTAGTGTAATTAGTTAGTTATGGTCATGTGTGTTAATTTAGTTTTATCATTTTAGCTTAATTGTTATATTTTGATTTTGGTGTTTTAGGTAATCTTCTTCCCCAAAGTGGGGCGTCAGCCATGAGAACTCCATTAGAGCTCTAGGCTGTTTTTGGTAGGAGTCAATTGCATATAGGGCAAGTCCATTAGGGTGTCTAGATGCATTGTCTTAGGTATTGAGTGTTTAGACGTTTTTTGATTCTTTTGCTAAGTGAGATTGCTTCAAATTCGTGTAAGGTAACTATTGACCTTCTTGATCCAACTGTAAACACCCCAAATTTTTCACTCTTATCCAGTGCTTACATTTCATGTGTCATTGCATATCATTGCATGCATTCGGCATGTCATTTCATTGCATTGCATAGCATTGCATGTCATTACATCTCATTTTCGAGATCCAACACTCTTGTTTTCAAAATATTTAATCAAGATTTGAGTTATAAAACTTTTTCTTTCAAAAATCAATTTCAAAACCTGAGTTTTTACTCAACATTCTGTCATTTTCCAACCCCAGGACTTTATATTTTGAAATATTTTCTTAGAAAATAATCTGGATTCATTTCAAACTCAATTTCAATTGATTTCAATTCTCAGATGAGACCCATTTAGGTGGTGTCGCTTCTGGATTCCTTTACTTGTCGAAAATCTTCAAAAAATTCAGAGTCCTAGTTGGATCAGGACTCTTTTTCCAGAGTCCAGTCGGATCACAACTCTGCTTTTCACTACCTTTTTACCTGTCTTTGAAGAAAACCTTTCAAAATCTTCTGTTTTGGCCCAAATTTCAGAGTCCTAGTTGGATCAGGACTCTTCTTCAAAAGTCCAGTCGGATCAGGACTCTTCTTCAGAGTTTCAATTGGATTGGGACTCTAATCTTTTACAGCTATTTTTATCCATTTTTAATCAAATCTTTCAAAATGAGTCAAAAACTCAGAGTTTCAGTCAAAACAGAATTCTGTTCAGAGAGTCCTAGTTGGATCAGGACTCTGATCCTGATTTCAATTTTGAGAGAATCTTTCAGAAATCCTTCAATATACCAAAACTATTACACTTTTATCAAAGAATTTCAAAATTCTGAGATTTTATCTCAGAGTCCTGATCAAATCAGGACTCTACCCCAGAGTCTTGATCGAATCAGGACCCTATCCAAAATTGGTTTTCATACTTCATTTTCACTGGTTTTCAAAAGCTTTGCTTAAAATTCATCATTTGCTCATCAAAAAACCAAAATTCTTAGAGTTCTGATCGAATCATGACTCTTTCTCAGAGCTCTAATCAGATCAGGACTCTGAACCAAAACTTCAATTTCATCCTGTTTCTAACTGTTTTTCAAAATCCTCTCATTTGTTTTCTCAGAAAATCCAAAAATCTGAGAGTTCTAGTTCAATCAGGACTCTGTCCCCAAAGTCTCAGTTGAATCAAAACTCTATTTTGTTTCAATATTTGTTATTGTTTTCACTGTTTTCACAAGTTCTCTCATCTATTTTTCAGAAAAATACCAAAAAAAAAATATGGAATTTCAGTCTGATCAGGACTCTGTCCCGGAGTCCTAGTCCAGTCAGGAGTCTGTTTTGATTCCATTTTTTTCATTTATTTCCATTTATTTTAAAAAATTAGGTCATTTTGTAGAGTCCAGTTAATCCAGGACTCTATTTCAGAGTCCTGGTTGAGTTAGGAGTCTAACCCTGCTAGTATTTTCTGACTTATTTCACCATTTTTGATAAAATCTTTTCAAAAACTCCTTCATTTGGATTTTAAAATCCAAAATCTCAGAGTTCTAAGAGTTCAGGACTCTAACCCGGAGTTCCAGTTCGCTTGAGACTCTGTTTTCAAAAATCTTGAATTTCAATTATTGATTTTAACCCCTTTTCAAAGGTATTTTCAGTGTTTATTTCAAAATTTGCAAAACTCGATGTGGGCCCACTCAGTTGGTACCATATCCAGAAAAGTCCTGACCCAGTTAGGACCCTATACCATTTCAAAAATTTTAATTTCAAAGTTTACTTTTGAAAATCATTTGAAAACTTTCTCAATTTCAAGTTTTAAAATCGCTTTTTGAAAAACTCAAGTAGGGCCCACTCGGGGTGGCGCCATATTCGAGTAAGTCAGGGTTAGACTAGGGTTAGTCAGTGTCTTGGTTAGTGTTAGAGGTTTAGAAGAGTCAAAAGTTATTTTAAAAACTCATTTTGAAGTTTGGATTTTAAAATTAGTGTTTTTAAAGGACTTTTAAAAACCCAAATGTGGAAAATGCCAAGTGGCATCACATTTGGGGATTTTTTAGGTTTAGCTAGGGGTTAATTAGGTATTAATTAGGATAATTTAGGCTAGGGGTATATAGGTAATCCTCTACAAAAATCGCCACCCCTTAGAAGAGTCCAAAAATTTCAAAATTGTTAATTTTTAAAACCTAAAAAGTTTCTATAAATTGAGACCCATAGGGGGTCGATTTTGCCAGCCACCACTTGAGCAATTCTTGGAGCCTCTCTCTTCTCTCCAGCCTTCCTCCATTGCAGCAACCTCAAGGTAATTGTTTTTTTAATTTTTAGCTTTTATTTAATGTTTTTAATAGTTTTAAATCAATTTTAGCCATTAATACCATCTATTCCATGGATTAAACCATGGATTCAAGTCCAAGAACCTCAAGAGAGGTTCAAAAAAGTGATCTAACTCTGTTTCATGGTGTTTACAGGGATTTTAATCCATTAGAATCAATTTTAACATGGGTCTTTACATTATTAACCAATAAAACATGTGATTTACCCTTTTAATGGGTTAAATCCATGCTTTTAAAGGTAACATCAAATTTCAGCCATTGATTCCCTGTATTTTATTTATTTCTTTGCTTATTCATGTTTATTACACATTCTTCAGCATAGAAATCAATTTTTGTTTTACTGTTTTGGTATTTTGTTTATTGTTTTCATTGATTAATGCATGCTTTATTAGGTTTTATCAAATTTCTGTGTGTTTTAAGCTTAGATCAGAAAAGAGCTTGTTATTTCGTATTGAAATATTCACTGTTAATTGCTAATTTTTTTATATGTGATACATGCATATGTAATTGAACTACTGTAAAACAATCAGAGTTTTTGGGATTCGGGAACCCTGTCAAAAAAATCAGACATCAAATCGGGTTTTTAAAGCTTTAAAATCGTTGTTAAAATCAAGAAGGTAACTTGCTGTTATGATATTTTTCTCATCCTATATCCGATTTGAGATCTGTAAAGTGACATAGATTCATATTGATTAGATTTATCTACTGTGAAATCTTGAGATTTTTTTATTTCTGTTTAGTATTTTTTCCTCTGTCAGAGAATCGGATTTTAAATTTAAAACTCGTTAGGGTTTACCAAAACCCTAATCAGACTTGTGTTGTTCATAGATCCCAAACCACAGATCTGATTCATGATCTGTAAAAAGTGAGTATTTTTATTTTTTTGTCTATTGTTTACTGCTAAAATTTCAGAAATTTTTGATTAAGTTTTCTATTTATTTCTGTATTTTCAATCTGAAGTAGCTGTTTTAACCCCTGTTAGGTTTGTTAGATTCTAGTTCAGATTGCCGGAAGGGTTTCTCCCTAACCGAAGATGCTTTTTCTGATCTGTAAATTGGGAAATCTCTGTCATTCTTCATAGTTTATCTTTGTACAAATTTAAAAGTTTTCATGGAGGATTGACCCCTGATTCGGGTCTAACTTTGAAGCTGGTTTGTGACCTAGGTTAAAAATAACTTATTTTAGGTTGTTAATGCAATTTTCGGATTAAAATAATGTCAAAAAATTATTTTTGTAATTCCAATCTGATTTTAGAGTTATAATAAGTGTCTGTTCCGATTTTTATGAAATTTAGAATTCATTTGATGTCTGAATTAATAAAATTGCAAAACAGGATACCTAAAAGATCAAAAAACAATGCTAAAATCACAATTTTGGTGATATTTCTTGATTTTCGTGCATAAGTGCATGTTTTTAGGGTTTGTTCATGTTTAGAATCATATTAGGGTGTTTCATGTTTGATTTTATGTTTATTTCAATCATAAATCTCAAGTTTTATCAAAATCTATTTTAGAAAACCCTGATTTCAAGGCCATAGTCTTGCTATCAGGGGTAATTTGGTCATTTGACCTCAATTTCGAAATTCTAAACTTAGTTTTCATATTTTTAAGCATATCATATCATATTTAGCTTGATTTATTTTCATTTGAATTTCAAAACTTGCATTTTACCAAATAATTTTCTAAAAACCCTAATTTCAAGGCCATAGTCTTGCTATTAGGGGTATTTTGGTCATTTTAACCCCAATTTCGAATTTTCATATCTTATCTTCCTTATTTATTCAATCTTATTTCATATTTTATCATTTTGATTTAAGGGAATCATGGCAAAAAGGCTTATATCTAGTAAAATCCAGCAATTTCCAGATATTACTGGATAAATCTAGAAAAGCCAACATATTTTCACTAACCAGTTTTTCTAGTTTTGCAGGAACATTGAAGACTTTACTTTCCTTTAATTTCTTGTATTTAAATTCAATAGTGATGTAAATTAAATTAAATTTGGGATAAGAATTTAAATTTCAGCTTAGACTAGGATTGCACTGCATATAGTTTAATTCTGCAAATATTAAATGTCTGATGAATGTATCATTCATGCACATTTTCACCAATTCACTATGGTCTACACGAATGACACGTGCACTAGCTCTTATAGAGTTGACAAACTTGGTGGAATTTGTATTTATGGCCAAAGTCAGAATACGAATGATACCCAGATTTGTAATCTTCGTATTAGCCACATTCAGCCTACACTCTTAGGCTAACTTCAAAATGCACTGCATTTCTCAAAAATACAAAAAAAAATTCTCAATTCCTCAAAATCAAGTATTTCAAATCCATATTCATTCAATTCATGCATTTACAAATTTCAATTTCAATTCAGAGAAATCAGTTTTCTCAAAATTTCTAAGTCTTATTCTAAAATCGATTTTCTCAAAACTCTAAGTTTTCAAATGATATTTCAAGTATTTCCCAAGTTCCAAATTCGATTTTTCTAAGTTATATTTTCAATTTCAAAGTTTGAATTCAAAGAAATCAAGTTTTTCAAAGTTATTTCACATTTCTCAAAATCAATTTTCACAAAAACCTCTAGATTCTTCAGAAATTGATTTTCACTTTCTCAAATACTGATGCACGATTTTCAAAGAGTTTATTTTCCAAGAATTTTCCAAGTATTTCAATATTCAAAGCAAACATCATTTTCTTTAAATATGCATTTTTAGAAATTCATAGCACATGCCTGATTCTTTGTGCATTTAGGAAATAGAACATGATTTAGACAAGTTGAGCAAAGCTAAGCACACAATTGATCTTTGGTTCAATTACCCCTGGTAAAGGCGTCAGGAACGGTTGAACCTCGTACCGACATGCGAGTCCCATTCTTCGGAATTATCCCGCATTTTAAAACGGAGGCGAGTTATTTTCAAAATCTTTTTCAAAGGTCAGTTTGACTCGCAAAAGTAAAAATTTTGCGATGATAACACCAACCAAAGGAAGTTTTAGAAGTTTTGTTTTCCAGCCAAGTGCGTAATGATCTAATTTTTCAAAAGTGGAAATAAGTGTGGATTTCAAAATTAACTTGCCTCAATTGTTCCACACGATTTTTGGAAGGGATTAATTGCTAGAAAGATTTTCTTTTTGGAAATCAAGGAAATCTTGTGGACCCCTTTTTGGGCTGGACGGTTTCTCCTTTTATAGTTTCCTCAAGTGATTTTTAAGTCCACTAAGGATAGAGCCTTCTATCCTCTATACAAGTTTGGAAACTATTCTTGAATTTCAAAATCCTGTTTTAAAAATTTCCAAGTTGGGTTTTGAAATTTTGGAATGAGAGTACCCTCTCATGTGTTGGATGAATTTGGAGAGGATAGACTTGCCATTTTAGGGTTTAGCAATTAGTAACTCCCATGTTTTATTACTTTAGATAAGAATTAGCATTAATTTTTTATTAAGTCTGCATTAACATTAGGCTTAATTACTTAAGTTAAGTGTATTAACCGTGGGTGATTGATTAGGTTATTAATTAGAAGATTTTAATTTGGTTTTAATTTTTAGGTTTTTTATTTAGGCAGTGTCGAATTGGGCCAACATAATTGAACCAACTCTATGGGGCGTGAACCTAGTCTAAGTCAAACCTTAAATCGTCCTTCATTAGTTTAGTTGTTTAGTTTCCCATAGTTTTAAGTTATATTAGATATAGTGTCAATTAGTCTAGTTAGTCATATTGCTTGACTTAGTTATATCTTAGAAGTAAGTTTTGATTTAACGTGTAATGGTTCATTGTGTGTTTGATTGGTGCATGTCATCTAGTTAGTTATGTTTAGTATTAATTAATTGCATCTTTGGTTTCATATAGTTAGGTTTGCACCTTTAATTATATTAGTTGCATTTGACTTATTAGTTAACTTAGCTCTAGTCGTAATTTGCATATTTTATTCCATTTTCATTACATTTAGTATAATTGCATTTAGTGTCTGCATATAAACTGTCATTCAGCATCATTTAGGTCTGCATTAGTGTTAGATTGCATTCTTAATTTGAAAAATACATTTCTAAAGTAAATAGTGCATTGAACTCAAAACCCAATTTTTGCTCTATCGCATAATCATTATTTCATGTGCCAAATTTTTTAGTTTTCCAAAAATTCTTTTTCTATTCACTTTATTGGCGTGTTAGCTATCTGCAGACCAAATTTCAGCTCAATCCAAGTTGATTCGGTATGATTTTTAAGCGTTTTGTGAAAACAACTTTTTCGGATTTTAAAATTTTGGGACCTGCTATGTCCAGATTTTTCCCGATTTTGAAACGCTTATATCTGGAGTTCCAGATATCATTTTTCAATTCTATAAAAACTGTCAGATTTTCAAATCTGTTAGTTACAGAATAGAACAAATTTAGGGAAATTCAGACCTCGTTTGCCTTGTCAAACAGTCAGTTTACAAAGAGCTATCAGAAGTCTATTTTGCACTATTCAGGGGTAGATTTGTAATTTCATTCTTTTAGTCATTTTCGGTCTATTTTCCTTATTTTCTGCATTTTAATTGCTGCATTTGCATCATCCAGCATTGTTAGACTTAGATTAGGTAATTTTAGAATTATTTTAATATTTTATTGTAATTAGGATTTGTTTCATTAATTTCTTGAAAATTAGGTTTAGTTTCATTTCTACTTTGAATTATTGGAGTTATTTACTAACTTTGTATTTTCCTGTGTTATTAAGTTGAAAATCATAACAATTTTCCAGGGATTCTTGTCCAAGTGCGAAAACTTGATAAGTGGCGAAAAGACATAAATACCCTTGGCGTGCAATAGAAGACTGAATTGCTTTTCCATTTTATTTTAGTGTTAATTTGTAATTGTTATTAGCCTTGTACTTGTAGATTGGTATTTGTGATTAATAAATTGAATTCCTTAGAAATAATCGAATAATTCTCGTTCCCTGTGGATTCGACCTGTACTTACCACTTTGTGGAAAGTCGGTTATTTATTTTTGGTTGACGATTTTCCAAGAAATTTACTGAAAAATTATCTTTTAAAAAGAGCATTAATAAAAATTCAACCAAATTTTGGCGCCGTTGCCGGGGAACGGCGAATTACTTCTTTTATTTCTTAGAGTTTGATTTATTAATTTGTGTTAGTTAGTTAGTTAATTAGTTGTTTTTACTTTCTAGTTAGTAGGATTAGTAAGTGAATATAGGTTTAACATAGTTAGTACATATAGGTGTCACGTACTGTTTTTCTAGGATTCACTCTATATTCATTTTGCAAGGAGTGATTAGACAGGTGGGTTTTAGAAAAACTTAGTTTGTGATTTCCTGTATTTCTTTCTCAGTAAATTAGAATAGTTTGTTTTGTTATTTCATTTATTTAGTTAACTAGTTCTGGCATAATTAGTTTAAAATATTTATTCCTTAGTTGTCTTTATTTGTGTTATTTACATTTTAGTTTTAGTTTTAGAATTAGGTCGTTTGCTTACATGTGGTCTTAGTACTAGTGTATGCAGGGGCGAAGGGCTCTAGGAACCCCATTACATCCATTTGTTGACAACCCACAAAGAATTTTACATTCTCCTCGAAGTTCGACAACAATGGGCGATATGGATCCTCCAGCTCCACCTTTAGTTCATCCACGTCATTTGAGGGAATACTTCATTCCCACAAATTATGTCCAGACATCCTGTATTCGGAGACCCGATGTAGGAGCACCCCACTATGAGATTAAGGCCAGCATTATTCAGATGCTTCCATCCTTTTATGGCCTTAGTCACGAGGATCCCTACCGGCACTTAGATGAATTCCTCGAGATCTGTTCTACTGTGAAGATACAGAATTTCGATGATGATGCTTTGAGGTTCACCTTATTCTCGTTTTCATTGAAGGACAAGGCCAAGTATTGGCTAAAGTCCTTAGATTCTGTAGAGATAGGGTCATGGGATCAGCTACAACAGGAGTTTTGTGAACACCCCAAAATTTTCAAAACTTTGTAAATAATCCAAGTTTGCCCCTAAACCCATTTTTTTTGAGAAAAACCAAGTCCGAATGCTCTCAAAACCCTCTTTTGTAAAATTTTTCTCAAAAATACCAAAAAAAAAATAGTTTTAAACCTTTGATTCTCGTAAATTTTAGAACTTTATTCCAATATATATATATATATATATAGAAAATTTCCAGAAAAGAGCACAAAAATGGCCTTTCAAAAAGGCACCCTTTTGAAAAGAAAAACAAGTTTTGTAAAAAAACGCCTTTTTGCAAAATCTTGTTAAAAGATCACCCTTTTATAAAAACTCAAAAGTAAGAGGGGCCCATTGGAAATCCACTTAGGGTTTTCTTTTTGAGAAAAACCCTTCGCAAAGAGGTCGGGTAATCGGCGCCTCTCTCCCTCTCTCTCTTTCTCTCTCCTCCATCGCCCAAAACCATCCATCCTCGAAATCGCCCTTCATCTCTAACCTCCTCTTCCCGAATCTTCCCTGTTCCTCCTTAAAAGGGGACTCAGGAGACCCTTTTTTAGGGATCACTATTCACCCCCGCATGACTTCTTCTTCTTCTCAATTTTTCCTCATTCTCTTCTTCCCCAAATCCCCTCCTCTCTTTCTGGTGCTCCCCTGGAAGCCGTTGAAGATCAATCTCTTCCTTCTGGATTCCTACAACTCTTCGGTAAGTACCCCCTTTCCTTCCTCATTTATCTCTAAATCTCCTATCATCTTCTTTCCTTCTTCTATTTTAATTCCTATTTACGCACCATGGATGAGGCTTGAAGCACTCGTAGCTACTTCAACTCATCCCCGTGCAAGAGCGATCAGAATGTTTCATTCCAACATATTCTCTTCCCTTTTTTTTTTTGTTGTTTTATTCCAATTTACAGTCGATTTATATCTGATTTCTGTTTATTATTTTTTGTTTAAGTCGAGATCTCGACCTCATTGCGATGAATCAGCTTGGGTTTCGATTTCCAACCCTATGTTCTTTTTTTTTTTCTTTCTTTCCCTATTAGTCGCAATTAGGTGTATACATTTGATGTTATTTCTGCTGTATTTTGCTTATAATCTCATCCTGTATATTCTTCTTTTCCTTTTTCTTGTGGTTGGCGTTTCTCACAAAATTTTCTGGTTACATTCGGCTGTTGATATTCGAAGGAGGTATATCCAGGTATTGAGTACCTGGTTACCGATAAACTGCAGGGTGTAAAGCAGCATTTCAGAGAGTTCATTACATTCCTTTTCGCCTTCTCCATAATTTCTGTATTTAATGTAACTTCACGATTTAATTTATTGTTTATCTAGATTCTCTTTCGTTAAACTTTCTTGTTTGTTGATGATCTATCGGCCCTCGTTGATGGAACCACCTCGCAGCGCCATTGGTAAGTACTTCCTCTGCATTTTTGTGTAGTTAACATCCTTGCCAACCAATGTTTATCATGCTAAAGAGGAAAGGCGTGACCCCCCCCCCCCCCCCTTGTCTCTGATAAACCTGTTTGTCTGATGTCCAATAAAATTCTGGATAAAGGATTTTGTGAATCCCTTTTGGTAAAAAGCTCTCCTATCAGTTTCTCGTTTCATGGTCTTAAATAATTTCGGCATGCTGTGTCGAGATTTTTCTTCAATTCCCTGATCTTGGCTTTGATCTGTTTATACTAATTGACCCATGTTGATGCCATGTTGGTGATTTGCTACACTTCAGGAAACCAGCCTCCTATATCTTAGATGGTTAAGATTAACCTACCAAGATACACTGTATTCCCCTCAATCCCAGAATGGGTCATGTCTATCTCGAGCATTGAAGCTGTATACCTTTCATGACACGCCTGCCGCATTGAGTTAAAAGGGATTCACATGTGATCTGTTGTAAATGCATTAAATCATCCCTCAGGACTTCAGACTTCAAAGCAATATTAAAGGCAAGAGCCATGGAACTCTTCCAGTTCACATCTTAGCAATACGATTAGCCTCGGCTAAGCACCAGGTTAAGTCTTATGCTGTGCCTTAGGAGCACTTCCCCGTTGGCTGGTTATTGAAGGGTAATCGTGAGATAATGAGAATTATCATTTCTCAAAGCCAACGTTATCTCCTGTTAGATCATTATGCCTCCCATGTTGCGTGCAAAAAAAAAAGAAAGCTATAATCTATATTCATGACTGTAAACCTGTAAATTCTGTAAAGAGCAGAAGAGATGGGTTTTCCTTGTCCTTTTTTTGGACTCCCGATTGGTGGTGGAGTATTTGAAGGCCATTCATGCATCACTCTCAGCCCATTTGCAGCAGTTGCAGCAAGAAGTTCGAAAGTCCTGCTGACATGCTGAAGTTGATTGAAAAGAGTTAAATAGAAGGAAATAGACTTGGTAACAGTTGGAGATTGAGAATGCATGCATCTTTATCTACTGCAGGTTTGCTTACTCAGGTGCAGGTCAGTAGAAACAATTGATTCCATGTAAATTTATGGTGATTTTTTTGAGAAATAATTCATTCTCTATGTACTCATCATGATTTATCAGGTTGTTTATAGCTTACTCTTATTTTGAATCGTGATCTAGAACAGGAGATCTGCCAGTTCCACTTTCCATGCCACCATCTAGCATTTATCTGCAGTTATTCTATCATCTGGACTTCAATTTTAAAAAGTCATTTACAGTGGGTCATTAAAATCATTGGTCGAGTTCTCAGAAATCTTACACTCAAGTATCGCTCAATGATAAACCCCTTGAATGCATTTTATGTTTTACATTCTGGAATATGTGCCAAAACCTTTGATCGATTCTCCAAAGTTTATGCCTGCCCTGTATCTCGTATTATGGCATTGGATTACATGAGGTCTTCATCTCAGTGAAGTCCTAGCGGGTGCCTTTATCATATCACCTCTGCTTAAACTATGGATATGAAGTTTTCAGCTGTACCATGTTTGACAGGGGATCATAGGTTAATGTTTTGGAGCACCTCTTTTGATATCAAGTGACTGGATCATACACTTTAGTAACTGTCTCACTAGACCTACGGAGGGATCAAAGTGTGAACTTTCCCCCTTTATCAGGTATGAACTATATCCTTCTGAGCATTGCATACGTGTGGGATTTCGTACAGGGCACTCCACCTCTTACCTACTGCATTATTACTGTATATTCCAATCCACTTACATAGTTGTTCACAGTAGCTGTCCACTTCACATCACCACATTTCACCATATAAACACACGTACATCATCTCACCATGGCACCCAACATCACAGCCTTGTCACCTGTAGCATTTCACAAGATTTTGTCATCTTCACAGCCTATCCCTTTAAAATTTTCACCAACACCTTGCTGCACAACATCACATTTAAAACTTTCATAACACTTACTATCCAACACTTTCTCCACTGCACATTTTTATTTTCTGTTCTCCAACCACCTATTACATATCATAATGTTTAATATCATTCCCTGCAACTTGTCCTGTCTCCAATAGCTTTTTCATATTCTCAGAACATAATTAGTTCACCACTTGAGTGATTATGAGTATTTGCTAACTTCTCTAGTTGTTCAATTTATTTTGACAGATCCATGGTGGAGTATTGTGTGTCTAAAACATGTAATCGGTTTCCCAGAGTGTGTTGTGTTGTGTTGATACTTGATCAAAATTTAGAATTCTATGCTTTATATTTGGTTTAAGAGGAATTTGGTAACCTTTAGGAGGAAATGGGTTTGTATTTCGCTGAATTTGTTCATTAAGTTGTTTGGTTCCTGACATGGCAGCTTCAAGTTAGTTCATGAGCATTTTCCCCTACACACTACCAATGCACTTACAGATGCTACATTTACAACATATCGCCACCTCTATATACTCGCTGCCAAGGCAAATAATTACCACTTGTGCATCCTGTTTGTAGTAATTTCACTTGATGTATACATCATGCTTTGGTCCAATGGTGTAGACAATTCTCATTTTAACAGCATATAGATCTCGATAGCATATGCCATCTCTCTCATCCTAGCAGTATATACATAAACAATATGACTTCCTCCATTTCCTTTTATGCTCATGTGTGGCTAACTTGGTTTTGCAGGGGTTATTTAGAAAATTTTGTTTTCCTTCTTAGTCTAGGAATTTGAATCAATGCTGCAATGACTATATATCAATAAAGAATTTCACATTTCTAACATTAGGGTAGAATGTATGAGTATGTAAATATCATGAATTACCTGTTTTCATGTCATTTTTCTTTATTTTCAAAATTCTCAAATGGTGAAACACGAATGGTACGTGCACCATTTCGTAAGAGGTAATTAATCCTAAGTTGATGATTTATATCAATGACCATAGTCAGGATGTAAACAAGACTTAGGATTTTTATCTTTTACGAAATAACACTAGATCCACACTGGATCCATTTTCAAAATTCATCATATTTTCCTTAAATATTTTCTTCTTTTATCAGAATTTAACTTAGGATTAACTCAAAATATATACCAATGGCCATAGTCAGGGTATATTGAGGGTTAATTTCATTTTAAATTCTATAAAAGCACCAAAAAGGTATTTCATCCTTTATTTGAATTTAGATATCACTATTATATAATACATTCAATGACCATAGTCAGGAATGTATTATATCATTAATCTTATTTAAATTCATTTGAAGAATGAAATACGATTTTCAAATCCAGTTTTAAACTCATTCATCATATAAGATAGAATTACATCATATTTTCAAGAATTTCCTTTTCAAAAATTCCAAGTGATTCTTCTTCTTCATTTCTCAGATGAAATCATATTCAAATCCAATTCTATCTCATTTCAAGATTCAAAAATTCAATTTCAAAGTTCAATTTAACTTTGAAGTTATCTTCTGATTTCAAAATCAAGTTCATCCTCTTATTTTCAATCAAGGTTTAGATTTGAATCTCAAAACTTAAATTTAAATCTGGGTTTCTAAAACCCAGATCCATCTTTAAAGGTCCTATTTGGACTTTTCATAAATCCAATTCCAAAGTTAAATCCTAATCTCAACTTGGATCCAGATTTCCAAGTATAAACTCAATTCCCCTTTGGATCTCAGATTTCAAATCCAAAATCCATTCTTTAGGATCTAGAACCCAATTCTACCTTGGATCTTAGATTCAGATCCAAATTCCAATTCTTAGGATCCAGAATCCAATTCTACTTTGGATCTCAGATTCAGATCCAAATTCCAACCCTTAGGATCCAAAATCCAACTCTACTTTGGATCTCAGACTTCAGATCAAAATCCATTCTAGGATCCAGAACCAACTCTACTTTGGATTTCAGATTACAGATCCAAATTCTACTTAGGATCTAGATCCTCATTCTACTTTGGATCTCAAACTTCAGATCCAATTCCATTCTTGGATCCAGAACCCAATTCACTTTGGATATCAGACTTTAGATCCAAATCCATTTTAGGATCCAGAATCCAATTCTACTTTGGATCTCAGATTTTAGATCCAATTCCATCTTAGGGTCCAGAGTCCAGCTCTATCTTGAATCTCAGATTTCAGATCCAAATACCATCTTGGATTCCAAACCTTCAATCTAGTTCCATTCAAAATTCCAGATCCAAATACCATCTTGGATTCCAAACCTTGAATCCAGTTCCATTCAAAATTCAAGATCCAAATTCCACTTTAATTCCAATTCTTAAAACCAATTCCACTTTATTCCAGATCTCAAAATTAAGTTCCCATTTCGGATCCTAAATCCAAAAATTCAACTTTGAACCCTATTTAGAATCCAGATCTTGGATTCAGATTTCATCTTGAAATTCCAACTCTATTCTATTTCTCAAATCTATTTTCCCCATTTTCCTCCTAAAAATTTCAAAGATAGAATTCAAATCCATTCCAAATATTCATCCAAGTTCAAATTTCTAATTCAAAGTCCATTTATGACTTTGAAATTTCCTTTCTTCTCTTTTCTCTCAGTTTCAAGATCATTTTCCAAATCCAGATTCATATTCTCAAGCTCTTGATTATTCTAAAAACTTAAGAACTTTAATCTTAAGTTCTAAGTTAAAAATCATTTCTTCACTTTATCAGATTCATCTCATAAACACTTGGGAATTCTTCAAAATATTTTCAAAAAGAGCATACATTTTTGCATTTGCACAAGCATGATTCTTTGTGCATTTAGACTTAGGATAAATTCTTAGATAATTTCTTAGCAAAGCAAAAGGCATAGATTCGACCCTTGGTTCGATTACCTCTGGTAAAGGCGCCAGGAACGGTCGAACCTCGTACCGACGAGCGGATCCCGTCTCCCAGTTTTCCCGCAAATATTTCAAAAACGGAGACGAGTTATTTCAAAAAATTTCAAAATTAAGGTCAAGTGAGACCCGCAAAAGAGTTCCTCTTCTCTCCTTTTCTCTTCTTTTCTCTCCTCTCTTTCTTTCCGTCTTTTATTTTCTCCCTTCAAAAAGGAGGAAAATAGGAGGTTGAAAAGGAAAAGAGAAGGAAGAGAGAGAACATTACGAGAGAAAAATTTTGCGATGATCATAGTTTTGGCGACCGAGATGGGACTTTGTCTCCGTCTGGTCGAAATTAATGCCTTTTCTTTTGCTTTGATATTATCTAGGTCTTTATTCTACATATGTCAGCTATATTTCCATGCAAACCTTAGGGGCCTAGATTTTGTCCTAAGCTGACATCATTGCATATAAGATTTAAGTATGGTTTGGTAGGACCATATTGAGGAGATTATTCCATGCTCACATTAGACTTAGGTCTGAAATACAACTCTCCTCAATTCTAAGGATTGAATGCAAAACAATGTATGCAAGTGTATGCTTCTCTTCATTTTAATCTATCTCTTTAGGACTTGCATTAGAGCCATCTGATTTTATTGCATGTTGAGCATATTTTGAAAACCTCCTTACCTATATTGTCCCGGTCTTTACGTTGCTGGGCTGTCTCACTGAACCATAGTTCGGGAGAGAGCCTCACAACTGGACCACTTATTTGGGTTCGCGCCCCCCTACCACGTACCTAAGGGCCATAGTCCGAGGTATATCGGTAGGTGCTCAAGGATGTTGGAAACCGGAGGAATATTTCTATGCCACGTACTTCGAGCTTTGGCTTGAGTATATCGGCGTATCTTGATTGAAATCAGATGATCTCAACCCTAGAGTTAGGATTAAGGTCCTACAAGCCATTTCAAAATATTGCATTTAGAGTCAGCCTCTAGGGATTGCTGTTTGTGCATCCTTGTTTGTATATCTATGATTGTATGATATTTTATATTTTCCCAAACCCTGGGTATATATTATTCAAAATTTCCTCCTTGTTTTAAAACTCAGGTGTATTTTTCTTTTTTCTCTTAAATTCTTCTAATTCTTTTTTTTATCCTGCCTGCAATTCTTCAATATTTTTCTATATTCTATTCCTTACCCTCATTTACAATAAAACATCTTTTGTCAGGATATGTCCTTTTCAAAATTCATCTTTATTTCACATTTTACTTGTCTATCCTTTTTCAGAAAAACAGTGCGGTTGTCGCAAATTTTTGGTGACAACCCGATCCCTCGTAATGGGATATTTTCATTTTCAGATTATGATTTCCTCCTTTATTAAAATTTCTTCCTAGATCTTTTCTAAAAGACCCATTTATACTCTACAGAGAGCATCAACACTATCAGTTGAGTCGGGCAAAGCTCAGAGATTACACTGCTCTAACATCCCAATTACAAGCAGAAAGCAAGGAATGGATTCTCAACAGTCTGTCAGAGAAGGAGTTCAAGACAGCAAGAGTGAGATTGATCCTGCGATATATCAGTTATTCAAAAAGATGATGCTTGAGATATTGTCTGAACAAGCTGAAGCCAATTGCGGAAAAGCTCCCACAGAAGGAAAGGCACCTGTCACCTTCCCCCTGAATAAACACAGCAATATCGGTATAAGAAATTCCAAAGCCAGCAGGAGCAACAATCAAGGCAACCAGGGCAGCAACTTGAGAGAGTATAAAAGCCAGATTGGGAAATATTGTGAAAATCGTGATAGACCTGTCCAATACAGTCCTCAACAAAGAGGCAAGAAGCAAGAAGAACTAGAGCGCAAGGATTGGAGCAAGGGTCGAGATTTCACTCCTTTGGATGAACCGCCAGACAAAGTCCTCGAATACATGTTGTCTAGCGGATTACTCAGGCTCCCAAAAGCCGCCAGCCCTTCCACAGTCATGGGAAAATATATAGACTAGTTCTGCGGATACCATCGAGTAACAGGGCACGACACTGAGCATTGCTTCATCTTCAAGAATATCGTTCAGGATTGCCTTGATAAAAATCTCTTTGTCCAAAATGAAGGAAAAAAGCATCCAGATCTCCTAAACATGCAAGCTCAGTCTAGTTGCCAGATAGGGGTCAGTGCTCAGCGGAAGCCAAACAAGCCGAAGAAAGCAAGGCATGAAGGTTGGGGTTATGATCGTCAGCTTACCCTTCTAGGTCAGCCGATCGAAAAAGTTCTCCAATATTTGCTCGAGAAAGAAATGATCAAGCTCCCAAAGCAGGATAATCCCTCTGTCACCAAAGGAAAATGAAAGAATCACTTTTGCAAGTTTCATCGAGCGAGGGGGCATGACACGAAAAGTTGCTTCGTCCTCAAAAACATTGTGCAGGACTATATTGATAAAGAGCTTCCGGTACCAGAGGTAGGAAAAGAGCAGCCTGCAAGTTCAACCGGACCTTTTCCAGACCAATCAGAGAATTGAGAATGCCAAGAGTTTTTCGCTTTCATCCCTTTCTGTCAGTCGCTTTGTAGGGGCAAGTCAGCCCAGTCTTTGTGACTTCTTTTAGTTAAAATACTTCTAAAATATTCAGTTCTGTTATCAAACTTTTGCTTATCAATGCAATGTCGATTTTCTTTATATCTTTGATATTCAATACTTTCTTATTTTTGCTATATTGGGGCATTAAATTTCTTTTTCAAAAATTCGAGACAATCCTGACATCATTCATGAGAGAAATGATATTACCTATGAGGGTCTTTCAAAAATCATGAAAATTTTAGTTCACATATTTTATTACAACCTTTTTCAAAGATCAACCCTTGCGTTGATCATATTTTCTGAAAATTGATTTCGAATTATCGCATTTCAAAGAACAACCCTTGTGTTGATCATTTTTTCCAAAGAATTGACTTCGAATCATTACATTCAAAAGATCAACCTTTGTATTGATCATATTTTCTAAAAATTAGTTTTTGAACCAATACATTCAAAGATCAACCCTTGTGTTGATCTCATTTTCCAAAATTTGATTTCATTACATTCAAACATCAACCCTTGTGTTGATGTCATTGATTTCATTACATTCAAAACATCAACCCTTGTGTTGATGTCATTTTCCAAAAAATTGATTTCATTGCATTCAAAAGACCAACCCTTGTGTTGATGTCATTTTCCAAAAAATTGATTTCATTTGCATTCAAACATCAACCCTTGTATTGATCATATTGATTTCGAATCATTGCATTCAAAGATCAACCATTATGTTGATCATATTTTCTAAAAATTTGGTTTTCAAACCATTACATTTCAAAGATCAATCCTTGTGTTGATCATACTGATTTTGAACCATTGCATTCAAAGATCAACCCTTGTGTTGATCTCATTCTCTAAAAATTTGATTTCATTACATTCAAACATCAACTCTTGTGTTGATCATATTTTTTTGAAAATTGATTTCAAATCATTGCATTCAAAGATCAACCCTTGCGTTGATCATATTTTCTAAAAAAATTGATTTTGAATCATTGCATTCAAATATCAACCCTCGTGTTGATCGTATTTTCTACAAATTGAATTTCAAATCATTGCTTCAAAAAATTAACCCTCATGATGATCTCTCATGAATGATCCCCTTTCAAAGATCAGCTCTCGTGGTTAATCCTTCTTTCCAAAAAATGATTTTCTCATCTTCTTCTCTCATTTTAAAGATCCCACATGCAGGCAGGATCAAACTCCTTTTTCTCAACTTTTATCAACCTTTTGTTTATCCATCTTTATCAGTTTTATCAATTTTTTTTTTATTCATTTTTTATTCATCCATTTTTTTTTTAATTCTTCTTGATTCTTATTTCAAAACTACCCCTTTAGGTTAAGGGATAAACCTGATGCCTCTTTCCCATGAGGTATTTCTTTTTCCTTCTTTGCCCCCCCCCCTTCAGGTTAAGGGATAAACCTGACACCTCATCCTACGAGGTCCTTCTTTCTTCAGGATAAGGGATAGTCCTGAATGTCTTTTTCTTTTAAAGCTAAATCCTTTTCTTCATTCAATTTTACCAGTTTTATTTCTTAATTAAGTTTTAATCCTTCCAATTCTTTATCAAAGCTTTTTCACCAACTTTTTTTGCCTAAATTTTATTCCTTTCCCATTCAGGATAAGGGATAATTCTAAAACCCCTCATAGGAGCGACAATGCTACCTATGAGAATTCTTTTACAAAGATGATTCCCATAAAATCTCATTGATTCTTCTCTTTCATCAAATCTCCTATCAATTTCTATCTCTTCTCATTTGTTCTTTTCAGATTTTATTTCCTCCCCAGTCAAGATAAGGGGGCAATCATATCACATGTAAATAAATTCAGTCCTCTAAATGGTCATTCTCAATCCCAGGTCCGGTCCTCGCACTGGCAAATTTTCTAAACTCAATCTTTTGATTAAAAACTTTCTGTCAAAGACCTGAGTCTCCACTTGGGCTTCTTGATGATGCATGAAATGCACATCATGTTAATAAGTTTTTCATGAATTTTGTAATAAGTTTAAGGTTTTAAACCCATGTTTAGATGTATTTTGATAGAAGGGGTTATGGTTCAAATTTCAGAAAAATCAGAGTTAAAATGAGAGAGTTATGGCTATTTCAGTGTTTGGGCACAGATTTCGAGGTGGATCGGATCCATATCCGGCCCAATTAGGTTATTTGGACTTTGGATCAACCCTTAGAAAGCCCAAAACCCAACCCACACGCTGATCCATATCCAATTCAAAAAGTTTTGCAGAAAACCCCCCAGAAAGTGGCGCCTAGCAAATTTTATTTTTTTAACCTTCTTTCTGAAAAATGTCCAAATTATAAATAGTTTTTTTTTAAGAACCCTAGGCGTCTTTGGCTTTGTTTGGACGCCCCTTGCAGTGATTCTACTCCAGCAGCTCCTTCCTCTCCATCCTCCCACGTTTTGGCCATTGAAGACCGGTCTATGCTTGGGTTCCAAGCATATTTCGATCCCCTTTGTGTTTTCTCTCCATTTCTTTCTTTCTCCTTGCTGTATTTTCACCATTTTTCTGTACTTTTGCAGGTGTAGCAGAGGTGGAGACTACTAACCTTGTGTGGGAGTGTGAAACACACCAACAAGGTGAGCTGGCCCTACCTCCATCCGGCTTTCTACACCCTCCGATCGAGAATCGGCGCATACTCCATCTTCGGTGGATCTCCAACGTGTAGCAGCTGCAAAGGTGCTGTTTTTTGGTGAAGTCCAGCATTCTCAAACTGTTTTGAACGTCCAACTCCAGCCACGGTCCGCTCTTCTTCATCCCCCCGGTCGTCGGATCTTCCAAGAGGTAGGTCTTCTTCTTTCTTCTCTTCTAGCTAAAACCGAAATTGAGTGTTTGATTTTATTTTTTTTATTTTCTGTGTGTTTCTTATTTTTCTTGTTGTTTCAACCTTAGATTAGATTTCGTGCAAAGTCCAGCATGTTAGAATTAGGTTTTCTTGATTGTTTGATGTGTTTACATCTCGTTTTTCTTGATTTTTCAACAAACTTGTGAAAATCGGCTAGAATCTCATCTAATCGACTTTTCAAAGGGGTTTACATTGTGTTTGTGGTTCTGTTCTACAGTAATTTCAATACAAATTTGTTTTAAATGATTCATTTGGATTTATTTCGAGTTGGGGTCTTGAACAAAAACGTTTTTCATTAAAAATCCATAAATCGGCTAGATCCATTCTAGCCGATTTTGATTTATCTTCAATTTTTGCCTTAGTTCGGTTTTTGGCAGCAAAGCTGGATTAGTGCCCCTACATAGATCCGATTCTAATGAGTTTATTGTAGATCTATTGAGGTTTGATCCATTGCTTGTTTTGTTTGTCCTTGTTTTTAAGGATTTTTCACTCAAACTTTGAAAATCGGCTAGAATCTCATCTAGTCGATTTGTATTATTTTATTTGTAGTTTGTCATAGGTGTTCTTAGGTCTGTTCTACTGAAAATTCAACTATAAAAGTCATTTTGATTCATCTTATTCGTGGATTGGATTGTGTCATGTTTTGTTTTCAATTTTGAAAAAGAAAAAAAAAACCGGCTAGAGGTATTCTAGCCGATCTTTGCATTTTCGTTAAAAGTGTGTTTAGGTTGGAAAGTCGTGTGATTTGCTGTGTGTTTTGTATTTTAACAGCAGCATAATATTGTGTTAGTTCATTTTATTATTTTAGGATTGCTCTAAATAATTGTTTTAAAGCCTTTTATGTTTTTGTGTCTTGTGTCTATTGAAAAAAATTTACAAAAATCGATTTTTCTTTTCTTAATGTTTTTAATGAATTCCAGCAAGTGTTGTTTATGTTTGCATTGATGTAATTAGGAGTTCTCTCTATCATATTTTCATTTAGTTTTATCAAATTATTTGGTATTTAGTTTAATCGTTTTTTTTTTTTAGTTTGTATTAATTTTTTTTTTTTAGTCTTCTTCTTCCCCAAGGAGGGGCGGCAGCCATTAGAGCTCAAATCGAGCTCTAGGCTGTTTTTGGTAGTTAGTAATTGCCATTAGGTAGGTTAGGAAGGTGTCTAGATTCAATGTATTAGGGTTTAGTGTCTTAGCCGTTTTTAGGGGTCATTTAAGTTAGTTTTGGGAATTAGGGTAGCATTCAATCCTAGAAAAACGTTTTTCTATTTAAACCCTTTTATTCCCTAGGTAGCTTTTATTGCATTAGTTTAGAAAGTAGCACCATTAGAAGTTGGCGATTTTTGAGAAGGGAGGTAATTAAAGTAATTGAAATTTGGAAAGCTTTTGGAAAAAGGAGTTTCTTAAAAAATCGTGTGAGGCATTTAAGGAAGATTTAAATTTTGAATGTGCATTAACGATGGAGTTACTCTTTAACTTTGGAAAGTGTTTTTGGAATTTAATTAAATCTCCAATCTAGGCTCCATGATTTCCATAAAGAAATAAAAGCATTTTAAGTCCATCTTGAAAAGCAAAATCATGGGTTTCTAGATTGGACTTTTCGTTTTCCAAAGAGGGCCTTTAAAGACAATTAAGGAATGTAACTCCCTCTTTAAGTGGGGCGATTTTTGAGAATCCAAAGCATTTCAAAGTTTGAACATTGGTAATTATTACTTTTTTTTCCCAACCTTCTATATTAAATCGTTAGCTTTGAATTAAGTTAGGATAATTAATAGGGTACTAATTTAGTCGACCTAATTAAGTGAGTCAAACCCTAGTCTAACCCCTTTGACCTAGTCAAAACCGAGTCTATATTACCTAGTCAAGACCGAGCCTAGGTTGAGTCAACCCTATCTAAGTCAATCGAACCTAGTTGACTAAGTCAACCCTCAATCGAGTCCAAGACCTAACCCTAGTCAAGTCTTAGTCCAACCTAAGGTGAGTCAAGACCAAGCCTAGCCTAAGTCAAAGTCAAGACCAAACCTAGGTCGAGTCAACCCTAGTCCGAGCCCACCTTATCCAACCTAACCTAGTCAAAACCGAATCTACCTAACTTATTCAAACTTAGTCAAAACCGATCCTAGCCCAAGTCAAAGACCAAGACATATAACCCTAGTCAAGACTTAGTCAACCTTAACCTAAGTTTAGGTCAACCGAGTCTACCTAACCTAATCTAAACCAAACCAACCTTAGTTGACTAAATCAACCCTAAACCGAGTCCTAGTTCAACCCATGGTGAGTCAAGACCGAACCTAGTCCAAGTCGAGTCAACCTTAGCCCGAGCCTATCTCTCCCAACCTAACTCAAGCCAAGCTTAGTTGAGTCCACCGAGTGACCCCTAACACTATCCTTGTTCTTTAGTGGATTTAATGTCATTTAGATGTTATTTATTTTGATTTTAAGCTAAGTAGTTTAGTTATTTGATTTAGTCTAGTGTAGAAGTGTGTGTGCGTGTATTGTATTTGTTTCGTGTGTGTGAGCTGTGTTTCGTGATTGTTTTATTGGTAGTTAGTTATTATTTAACTTAGTAGTTCGAATTGCATTCCCTTGAGTAGCATAGTTGCATTTGCATCATTAGTCAACGTAGTTTTAGTCACAATTTGCTTATCGTATTTTGTTCGTCATGCATTTAGCGTAATTATAATATTCATCTGCATATACACTGTTATACAGTGTCATTTAGATTGCATTAGGTTTAATTTGCTTTCTATAGTGTTTAAATAGACTCATAAAGTGAATAGTGCACTCAAACAAACACCTGATTTTTGCCCTGTCGCACAAGCGTTATTTTCTGTGCAAAAATTTTGTGTTTTCCAAAAATTCTTTTTCTGTTCACTTTAGTGGCGTGTTATTTGACTGCAGACCAAATTTCAGCTCTTTCGGAGTTGATTTGGTCTGATTTTTAAGCGTTTTGCAAAAACCGCTTTTTCTGGATTTTAAATTACAGGACTTTCGATATCCTGATTTTTCCCAGATTTGAAACACTTATATCTGGAGTTCCAGATATCTTTTTTTCATTCTGTAAAAACTGTCAGATTTTTTAATCTGTCAGTTGCAGAACAGAACAAATTTCGGAAAAATCGAACCTCATTTTCCTTATCAAACAGTGGTTTTCCGATAACCTGTCAGAAAGCTATTTTTGCACTAGTTAGGGGTAGTTTCATAATTTCCTTAGTTTCGGCATTTTAGACCTGTTTTCAGTAGTTTCTGCATTTTAGGAGCTGCATAATCATCATACAACATTAGTAAAACTAATTTAGTTAATTTTAGAATTAGTTTAGTATTTTATTTAATTATTGTCTGATAAGTAGCATTTGTTTTATTATTTTCGTAAAATTAGAATTCGTTTTAGTTATTGTTTGCATTGTTAGATTAGAAAACTAACTTTGTATTTCTCTGCATTTTTAGGTTGAAAAGCATATTTAGTTTCCAGGGTTATTATCCAAGTGCGAAGAGTGCATAATTGGTGAAAAGACGAAAATACCCTTGGTGTGGAGCAGAAGACTTAGTGTTGTTTCATTTTCATTTTAGTGATTAATTGTAGTTGTATTAACTTTATAATTGTAGATTGACATTTGTAATTAATAAATTAAATTTTCTAAAAATATCTTGATTAATTCCTGTTCCCTGAGGATTCGACCCGTACTTACCACTTTGTGGAAAGTCAGTTTTTATACTTTTGGTTGACGATTTTCCAAAGTTTTATTGCAAATACTTGTTTTAAAAATATCATTTCAAAATATCAACCACTTCTTCCTCTATTCTTTCATTCGAAGTTCTGAGTTCCGACCAGGACTTCCTTTTGAATCCAATCCTCGCATTGGAAATCCTTCATTCCTTTGGAAATCCGAGTTCCAGCTCGGGTTTTTCTTCTATTATTTTCAGTCGAAGTTCTGAGTTCCGACCAGGACTTCCTTTTGAATCCAATCCTCGCATTGGAAATCCTTCATTCCTTTGGAAATCTGAGTTCCAACTCGGGTTTTTCTTCTATTATTTTCAGTCGAAGTTTTGAGTTCCGACCAAGACTTCCTTTTGAATCCAATCCTCGCATTGGAAATCCTTCATTCTTTTGGAAATCCGAGTTCCAGCTTGGGTTTTTCTTCTATTATTTTCAGTCGAAGTTCTGAGTTCCGACCAGGACTTCTTTTTGAATCCAATCCTTGCATTGGAAATCCTTCATTCCTTTGGAAATCCGAGTTCCAGCTCGGGTTTTTCTTCTATTATTTTCAGTCGAAGTTCTGAGTTTCGACCAGGACTTCCTTTTGAATCCAATCCTCGCATTGAAAATCCTTCATTCCTTTGAAAATCCGAGTTCCAGCTCGGGTTTTTCTTCTATTATTTTCAGTCGAAGTTCTGAGTTCCGACCAGGACTTCCTTTTGAATCCAATCCTCGCATTGGAAATCCTTCATTCCTTTAGAAATCTGAGTTTCAGCTCGGGTTTTTCTTCTATTATTTTCAGTTGAAGCTCTGAGTTCCGACCAGGACTTCCTTTTGAATCCAATCCTCGCATTGGAAATTCATCATTTCTTCTTCCCCTTCAGGTTAAGGGATAAACCTGATGCCTCCTGCTAACGAGGTATTTCTTTCCTTTCTTCCCAGTTCAGGATAAGGAGATAAATCCTGAAAATAGACCACACGCAGTTAGGATGTGACGGTCCATTGAATTCAGAATCTTTCATCAAAATTTTACTTTCCTAGCTCATCTTATTTCTCAAAATTCTCAATCATATGTTGAGCTCATTTGGAAAATCCGGTTCTCGCGCCGGTAACCTTCTAAATTCAGTGCTCTGATCAAATTCTTTCCTTTTACAAAAATTCAAGATCTGACTTAAATCTGATGTATTTCCAAAAGATCCAGCATCTCACTGGTCATGTATTTCCAAAAGATCCAACTTTCGTTGGTCATGTATTTCCAAAAGATCCAGCTTTTACTGGTCATGTATTTCAAAAGTTCCAGCTTTTGCTGGTCATGTATTTCAAACATTCCAACTTTCGCTGGTTAGATATTTCAAACGTTCCAGCTTTCGCTGGTCATGTATTTCAAACGTTCCAGCTGCTGCTGGTCATGTATTTCAAAGGTTCCAGCTTTTGCTGGTCATGTATTTCCCAAAATCAAAAGATTGCAACTCAAGGTCTCATCAAAATCTATATTGAGTGATTATTTCACAAAGAAATTCATGAAAAATTTGCGAATTTGCTAAAAGCATTAGTTGATTCTAAAAGTCTGACTACACAAAAAAAAGAATTTCCTCATATTACCTTTAATATTTCCTTCCAAAAGGTGAAACTTTTTGCGAAAAAGAGGTAAAATTCAAATCTTTTCCTGTTGATCAACCAAAATGATGTAAAAAAAAAAATGTCCTCGATATGATCAATGAAAGAAATCTTCAATGATGTTGAAAAGCCAGAAGCAAATTGATATTGATCTTGGCTATGGCGCATGTTTTAAAATGACTTTCTGGCAATCAGGCTGTGAAAATATCCTGAGCTACAAAAGAATCCACTTAATCCATATCTTTTCATTCTAAAGTTGCAATCAAATATCCGCAAAAGGGATCTCTCAATTGTCGTCAAGATGAAGGCGAATTAAGCGAGTAGATCCCCGGGGCCAAAGAAGATTTGAAACATCTCCAAGATGACGGAGTTTGTGACGGATCCTTCTAGGGAAAGTTCGGATCACTGTCGAGATGAGGGCAGATGCGATGAACCTACCGACAAACCCTAAAAGATATTTGATTTTAGCTATATCTAAAAGACCTTTTTGAGCCAATATCATATAGAATCCCTGAGATAAAAGAAGGATCAGAACATCTTCAAGATGAAGGAGTTTGTGACGTACCCTTCCCTGAAAAAGAGAGAAAAGTTGGGACATCCAAATGAAGGATGATGTGAAAAACCGAGAAAGCCCAATGACTCAAAAAGAGTGCAAAAGATCATCATGGGAAGACACCCAGATATCAAACTGTCAAAGTTGCCAAAAGTCATCTTTTCTCATGCAAAATTCTTTTATCAATATCTTTTCATCTCCTGCTTTTATGAAATTAAGAACATTTCTTCCACTTCTCATATCAGGGAAATGGATAGCTTCCTTGAAGAAAATCATCAGCGCTAAAATTTTGAATTTGACTCTTAGAACTGAAGGGTTAACCTCATTTGGGGGAAAATACTCTAGGTAAAAGAGGGAATATCTTTTGCACATACGTGCACATTTCCAAGCATTTGAATCAACTACAAATTTATCTTATTGGCAAAATTTTCTAGCTATTCCAAAAATGAAATAAATGTTCAATATCCATTTTGATGCAACCTAGCGTTGTTTATATTTCTCAAAAGAGTTACCTCTGAAGGAAGTATCTCTTCCTGTCCCATCACGATTTTCTCATTAAAGAATTCCGTAGGGATGACCCACTCAGGATAAGGGTCAAACCTCAACCTTCTTGCGAAAGATCATTTGATTTCAAAAGCTATTTCAGTCTCAGTAATGAGACGCCCAATTTCTTCCCTTTTCAAAAGCTTTAGGGACCCTATATTTCCTCCTTTCGCAAAAACCCCTCTCAGATTTGTTCGTCCAAATTCCGAAGGTCCCATCGTGCTTTCTCCATTTTTGAGAAACCTGTATGGTAGATTTCCCCCACTCAGGATAAAGCTCAAACCTGAACCATTTGCGAAAGATCATTTGATTTCAAAAGCTATTTCAGTCTCAGCAATGAGATGCCCAATTTCTTCCCCTTTTCAAAGCTTTAGGGACCCTATATTTCCTCCTTTCGCAAAAACCCCTTTCGGATTTGTTCGTCCAAATTTCGAAGGTCCCATCATACTTTCTCCATTTTTTTGAGAAACCTGTATGGTAGATTTTTCCCACTCAGGATAAGGGTCAAACCTGAACCATTTGCGAAAGATCATTTGATTTCAAAAGCTATTTCAGTCTCAGCAATGAGACGCCCAATTTCTTCCCCTTTTCAAAGCTTTAGGGACCCTATATTTTCTCCTTTCGCAAAAATCCCTTTCGGATTTGTTCGTCCAAATTCCGAAGGTCCCATCATGTTTTCTCCATTTTTGAGAAACTTGTATGGTAGATTTCCCCCACTCAGGATAAGGGTCAAACCTGAACCATTTGCGAAAGATCATAGATTTCAAAAGCTATTTTCAGTCTCAGCAATGAGACGTCCAATTTCTTCTCCCTTTTCAAAAGCTTTAGGGACCCTATATTTCCTCCTTTCGCAAAAAACCCTTTCGGATTTGTTCGTCCAAGTTCCAAAGGTCCCATTATGGTTTCTCCATTTGAGAAATCCGTATGGTAGATTTCCTATCCAGGTTAAAAGTTCACCCGGAACCTCGCTTCGCGAGGTATCTTCCTTGCAGGTTTGGGTTAAACCTGAGTCTAGTTCCAATGAGATTCCTCGTTCTAACGAGATGTTTTCTTCCAATCCCATCATGGTTCTTCCCTCCATCCTCTCCTGAGGTGAACCATTTTGTGAATGGGGCGAAGCAGGTTTATCTTTCTTAAGGCTCATGTTCAACACACCTCTCACGAGGAATTTGCCTCGTGGCCCCCGCAGGGTACGCAAAACGAGGACTTGGCCTGCTCATTCACGTGCTCAGCCTCACGCGGCCAACGGAGCACACTGCTCGTGAAAGCAGTCGAAATACCTTATTGATTTATTTCTGTTTTCGGTATATCACACAAGAGTCCATCTCTTTAAGCAAGGGTCATTGCCCAAGGACTCCAACTGAGCCCATAACAAGTCATTTCATTATTCATACCCTATCTTTATTCTTTTTCTTTCTTGTAGTAAGTGCACGTGGTGCACTTACTAATGCCTCAAGCAATGTACCTTTTCAAGGTACGCACTACTCAGTAACAGTGTCAGGATGTGCCAAGTGCGAAGTGTATGTTTCTATCTTTTGCACAAGCATAAACAACAGAGGCAGTTGCATAATATGAAATGATTAACTTGCATACTTCAGTGTGAATATTGCATTCACTATGCTTTCATACGTGGTTGACACACTTACATGTTTATGGTGAAATCTGGGATATACCCAACTTATGGGAACGACATTAGTTATTCCCACGGTGTGGGGTGCCGTGCCTGCGGACCCGAAACCAAGACAATGAAACAATGCTTGTAATTCAACGTAGTTTCCAAGTATGTGGATTTGCAATAGTGTTCATCTGTATACTTAACTAAGTAGTTGCACATAAATCAAGGTATAAGGATTTTCCTTACGCAGTACGACACACTTACGTGTCGAAGATGATTTCTGAACTTAACCCATCTAATGGGAATAACATTGGCATTACCACGGTTCGGGGTGCCGCGCCCGCGGACCCTAAACAAACCGTTTGTCCAAAACGAACGTAGGACAATGCTATGGAATTCATACTGAGCTCGGAGTATGGAATCATCTGAGAAAATGCTTGAACGGGACACGAGAGTCATAAGTTTCAATACCCTTACATATATTCATGTGTACATATATATATATATCAATCCTTTCAAACATACTCGGCGAGGCACATACCTATATGTATACGTATATACATATATATATACAATCCCATTTACATATATATATATATATGAAAAGCTTACTCCAACCCGGTGCATCCCAAGGCATGCACTCATGCCGAACCTAACCGAAGTGCGAGGAGGGTGCAGGGCAATACAAAGGCTGGTTTGAACCTAATCGGGTTCGACTCGAAGTAGGTGCGAGCTAGTGTTGATAGGGTAACCTGCTATCAGCCATAAATAATGGTGTAGCGGGGCCGCAAGTGTGGCGAAATGAAAGTCCACCCGCACTTGTGCTAACATACTCTAGCTAAGGGTGGTCTGGTCCTACGTACCAGACTGTCGGACCTACCATCGAGGTCTGGACCGACTCAGGAACCGGACCCTACCTGTCAAGTGTTTTGATTGGGCTGTTTCCAGCCCCGGCAAAGACAACTGTGGCTAAGCCTGCGGGTTGAGCCCAAAAACTGGACCCAGTCGGTCTGGTCTATGAGACCGGGCTGTGGTTGGCCAGCAGTGGGTCTGAACCCTTCTCCCTCTGGTTCAGACCCGGACCCGAAGGGGATCAGCTCGAGGGACCCGGGTGCCCAGCACCATGCGGCTGGCACTCGACCTGTCCAAAAACAGAACCATGGCTGGCACCCGGTGCCGGCCTGGTTCCCCATACATGCACAGGTCTGAACCATTCGGTTCGGACCTACATGTAACCCAAAATGGCCGAATGAAAAGGGCCTGGGTGCTCGGCACCACTAGGCTCCATCCGGCTCCCACGAAAGGGGTTGGACGGCTGGCACCTTGTGCCACGCCCAGGCTGACAAACCGTCAGGTCTAAACCTTGGTTCAGACCTGAACCGAAGGGTTTAGGCGGAACGATAACGCGGAGGGAAGAAGAAGCTAGAGGCCAAATCCCTACTTGCATGCGCGGGCCACCCAAGTGGCGCCAGATCCATTCCTGGAGAAAAAGGATAGACCATGGGGGTCTGGTCCGCTGGACCAGGCCGAGCCACCCTTGTCAGCGTGAACCAGACCTCAAGGGCTCGGTTCACAGCAACAAGGAGGGTGTGCGGGGCACACCAAAACTGGCCCAGCTGCTCCAGTCCTGGTTCCAAAGAAGACCGAACAAAGAAAAAGGAAAAGACATGCAAGAGGCAAACACAACCGCCTGACCTTCTTACGCCCAAAATGAGCTGGTCACACTGTGACCAACGCTCAACAACATGGCTGCAGCCCCCAGTCCCAGCATTTTGGGACTGGTCTAAGCCCAGCACCGCAAGAGAAAAATACAGAACAAGAATAACAATAACCACAAAAAAATAAATATAAATGCTGATGTCTGGAACACGCCGCCTAGTGTTCCCGAATACAAGGGACAGCTAACCGGCCTGGGTGTGTGCTGGACGAGCCCAGCTCGGCCCACCATACCAAAAGAAAAAAAATAGAAAATAGAAAGAAGAAGGTGGAGAAAGCCATGAACTTCAGCATAGAAGAATCACATAACAACTAAGACAGTGTTAAACTAATATGGTAAACAACAACAAGCAAGGAAATGATTTCAAATAAAATGGTGATTGAACAAAAACAAAAAGAGAAAAGCTTTCAAATACGTGCGGCAAGAAATCCTGCTAATCCATGGTGATTTAAGATCGGAACAATAGCTATATCACCTAATCCACCGTTTGGATTTTTGCATGCCAAGGTGCAAAATTTCTAACGGTTTCCTCTTCATAATGAAACCATAACAAGTGAGGTGAGTCTTCACCTTAGCTAATGAGGAAGGTGCTGCAGCTCTTCACGCCAAGAGGAAGCACACGGTTGGAGTGAGGAAGCTTGAGAGGAGAGAGAGAGAAAAAGGAAAAATCGCCCCAAATAAGAGGGACCCGTTTTTTTTTTGTAAAGGTTTTATAGAGGTAGGCTTAGAGGTGAACAGCTGGGATTAAATCCCTCCAAGATGGAGGGTTGGGGTACTCCACGCCCCCCAACAACCAATGCATGTCAAGCCTTCCAAAAGGCTTTGCAAAAATCTCGAAAATGCCATCATTAAATGCCCTTAAAAGTTTGAAATTTTACAAAAGGGCGCCCCTGGCTGCCACCCATCGTGCCCAATGGATTGAAAGGATTCAAATGTCTTTGAAAATAATCACGAATCTGCCATGGGGCGCCACCCCATGGCTCTCTTTTGAAAATGGCGCCCCTCATGATGGAGCCTAGGCTTCATCATGAGGGTGTTGGAAAGACACATGGCCAATGAAGGCCTATTCTTTAAAGCCATGCAAGATTATTTCAAAAATACCATCCAGCTGGTCAGCCCTTGACCAGCTGGTCAACCAAGGACATGGACGTCCACTGTAGGGTCGTCCCAGGGTTTTGGATCTCCTAGTAGCCCCGGATCCAAATCCAAAATCGCATATAGTGTACTACTTTAAAGAATGCTTATTCAATACATTAAAATGCTAATTTAATTCCAACAACTCATTCTGTTCTCTTCATAACCGTAATTAACGTAGAATGGTCAATGCCCCCTAAGGAAATCACCTCTTGTTTGCTAAAATTGAGCGTTCTAAGTTTTGGGTCTAAAATTAGGTCAAGATTCGTGATTCGCATGCACTGACGAGGTTTTTTCGTCACTCGGGTCTCATTTTCGGGGTGTATCACCACAACCCTATTCCAAACTCACCCTAAACGTTTCGGAGGTAGATTCATTCTAGATTCCCCGAAATCGCTCTTTGCAATACAATTACGCGATTTACCCGATTCTCAACTAAGCAAATCATTAGAAAATTGTCAAAACATAAAAATTCATCGATTCCATATAATTACACAATATACATCAAAATTAGAATCGTAGATCTTACAATTCTACACTCAAAAACATCAAATTCAATAAAATTATATTAAATTACTTCTTGCTTTTCACTCCTATTCATTCAAGTATTTGTTTTCTCACTCACGTGATATTTTCACTTCAGTTTTTCACTCAAATCACTTAGAGAGATAGTGAATTCGTGAGTAGAGTGTTTCAACAACCTCAAAAGCCAATTGCATCTCATTTGCATTCAAAAGGAAGGCTCATAGGTTGTATTGTAAGTTGTTATTTATTTTCTGTAAAAAGAAGGACTCCTTGGTGTAAAGGAGTTGTTTGCTTTCAGTGGGATTGTTACTGAAAGTGGGACCGGTTATGGTCTGTGTGATCTTGTAGTTTACAAGGTTGATAGTGGAAAATCTCAAGCGGGTTTTGCTTGGGGACTGGATGTAGGTCGGGTTTGACCGAACCAGGATAAAATCTCGTGTTCTTTGTGTGTTTGCTTTGAGATTTGCAAAATCATTCAATATTCCGCAGAAAGTTTTAATAGCACTATTCACCCCCCCCCTCTAGTGCTCATTGCCTCGATCCTAGTGCACTTTCATTTGGTATCAAAGCACAGGTTTGCTATTACTTTGATTTGACCATCATCTAGCATGGCAACTACAATATCTCCGCACAAAGAAGGAAGTTCCTCTGTTCGTCCTCCTCTCTTCGACGGAACAAACTATGGATACTGGAAAGTAAGAATGACAATATTCTTGCAATCCATGGATCTCGATATCTGGAGAGTTGTTTCAGAAAAGTACCAAACTCCATCAACTGATTTCAGCCGATGGACCGATGATGAAAAGAAGACTGCTTCACTTAATGCCAAGGCAATGAATGCCTTATATTGTGGCGTTGACAAGGTAGAGTTCAATCGCATCTCTCAATGTTCTACAGCTAATGAAATCTGGCATACTCTTCTCGTAACACACGAAGGTACGTCAAAGGTAAAGGAATCTAAAATTGCTTCTTTAGTTCATAAATTTGAATTGTTCAAAATGAAGCAAAATGAATCTATATCGGACATGGTAACTAGAATGACCGATATAACTAACACTTTGAAATCCCTTGGAAAAGAATATTCACAAGTGAATTTAGTCAGAAAGATTCTAAGGTGTTTAACTCCTGAATGGGAGAGAAAAATCACTGCTATTGAAGAAGCAAATGATCTCAATACTCTCACTCTTGAAGACTTAGTTGGTAACCTAATGGCATATGAGGTCCAACTTCAAGACAGACAAGAAGAAGAGCCTAAAAAGAAATCTCTTGCTTTTAAGGCTACTTCTGACTCAGAAAATTCTGAAGAAGATGAAGATGAAGATATTGCCCTCATCACAAGACAATTCAGAAGATTCATCAAAAAGGGAAGATTTCAAAGAAGTCTTCTATGAAAAGATTTTTCCAAAACGGTTTTTTTTTTTGGAATAAAACCCTAGATTTTACGAGAAAACAAAGATTTAGACACTAATTTTTTTGTATTTTTCTGAGAAATATTTACAAAAGCGTTTTTCTGAGAATTTCAGGCCATTTCGGGGAAATTTCTTCAGAAGGATGGGTTTGGACCCAAGTTTTGAGAACATGTTCGAGTTTTAAAACTCGAATCGAGAAATACAACTCGATGGATCCAAACGGATACCGGACGAACTGTCTGAGCCTTTCAAAAGTTATTTTTGATAATTTTGAGAATTCGATTTAAAATTGGATAATGAAGCTCAGATTTGGATCTTGACAATAGATCCGGATCCGAAATTGAGTCAGATATGTAAAATGAATTTAATTTTAATAAAACTTGAGAAATAAAGTAGAATTTTAGATTTAAAACTGACTCAATTACCCAAAAATGAAGATAAAGTGCAAAAGGGGAGTAGTTACAAAAATTTTTGAAAAATTTGGGGTGTTCACAGATGCCCTTCTTTGCTACTAAGCCGGTAAGAAGTCGAGCTTAGTGGCAAAGATAACACTCCAAATTTTGAAAATGCCTCAGTCAGTAGATTTGAACTGGGTGTGGAAGAATTATGGCTTTTCAGGCTTAAAGTCTTGTCCTGAATAGCTTGGGGAAGACGAAATCCTCGAAAGTGATATGACTGAATAAATAGAAATGAGGAAATCGTGATGGGACTTTGAGTGAAGATCCCAAAATGGTGAAAGATAAGAGTTTTGATCAAGTTTCATGGGCGAGACAAGATCAACTTTTGGAACGACTCAGGTTTAGCCCTTAACCTGGATGGGACGAAGATATATCAAGATGATTCGGACGGGAAAAGGAAATATAAGCAGACCTTTGATGGGACATTTTTGAGAGAAATGCCGCATGAGATGAAACTTAAGCATGATCCTTTCCTAGATGAATAGATATAGAGCATGGATTCCTTTGTGGGGAAGGCCATGATGGGACAGGAGGATTGCCTCGTTGAAACGAGGCTCAGGTTTAACCCAAATCTGAAAGGAAGGTACCTCACGGAGTGATGTTCAGGCTTTACCCTTTTCCTGAAAGGGATGACCATACGGAATCCTCAAACGAAGAAACCGTGATGAGACAGGAAGGAATATATCATCAGAAGAAGATTTAAGATTTAATCCTTGACCTGAGTGGGGGATGATATGGAATCTTCGGATGAAGAAACCGTGATGGGACTAGAAATGATATCTAGTCAAAACAAGACTCGGGTTTAACCCAAACCTGAATGGAAAAATACCTCGCGGAGCAAGGTTCAGGCTTAACCCATAACCTGAAAGGGACGACCATACGGAATCCTCGGATGAAGAAACCATAATGGGACCTTCAGAATTTGGACAAACAAATCCAGAAGGGGTTTGCGAGAAGAGAAGAACAAGGGAGTTCCCTAAAGCTTGGAAAGGGGATGATCTTGGGCGCCTCATTGCTGAGACTAAAATCAGCTTTCTAAAAACAGACGACCTCTCGCAGAAGGTTTTTGGGTTGCACCTCGAGGAGCGAGGTGACAGGTTTAATCCTTATCCTAAATGGATACAGAATCCTCGAAGAGCGGGGAAACTGTGATGGGACCTCTAGACTTTGCACAACAAGTCCGAGAGGGGTTTTGCAAAAGGATGAAAATGGGGGTCCCTAAAGCTTGAAAAAGGGTTGTTCTTGGGCGCCTCATTGCTGAGACTGAAAATAGCTTTTGACAATAACAGACCTTTTACAAAAAGTTCAGGTTTAACCCTTATCCTGAACGGGACTGTCTATGGTGGGACAGTGGGGAAACATAGGGAAGTGTGCAGATCCGAGAGCGCTCAGATCAGACGGAAGGAAAGGACCTTTCAGTCCTAAGGAGGGATGACATCAGGGTACGTCCAAACGATCATCAAGTTCACACTTCATGTTGGGATAATGAGAAAATATTGCCAAATAAGATGCCAAAATTGTAGTTGATTCAAAATGATTGAATTGTGCTCATGTGTGAAAATATCACCTTTTTCTACCTAGAGTATTAGCTCCAATTGGGCTAACTCTGTAGAATCAAGAATCAAGAATCAAATTCAAATTTGTTGTTGTTGAGTTTCTTCGAGGAAGATATCAATTTCCTTGATATGAACAGAGATGAAATATTCTTAGTTTCACAAAAGCAATTGAGTGAAAAGATATTGATAAAATAATTTCACATAGATAAAAGATGATTCCTGACAATTTCGGGCAGTTGGATATCCTGGGCATTTCCCATGATGATCTTTTTGCACTCTTTTGAACCATGGAGCTTTCTTGAGTTCTTTTACATCATCCTTTATTTTGGAGATGTCCTGACCTTTCTCTCTTTTTCAGGGAAGGGTACGTCACAAACTCCTTCATCTTGGAGATGCTCCGATCCTTCTTTTTCTTTCTCAGGAATTATGCTTGATGATATAGGTTTACTGGGTTGAAATCTCTGGATGATAGCAGAAATCAAATATCTTTTGGGGTTTGTCGGTAGGTTCATCGCATCCGCCTTCATCTCGACGGTGATCCGAACTTTCTCTGGAAGGATCCGTCACAAACTCCGTCATCTTGGAGATGTTTCAAATCTTCTTTGGCCCCGGGGGTCTGCTCGCTTGGTTCGCCTTCATCTTGACGACAATTGAGAGATCCCTTTTGCGGATATTTGCTTGCATCTTAGCTTGGACGACTGAGGAGATATGGATTGGGTAGGTTCTTTTTTACTGCCCAGGATATTTACACTGTCTTACTGCCAGAAGAATGATCTTTAAGAATGTGCCATAGCTATGATCAATATCAGTTCATTTATGGCTTTTCAACATCATTGAATTTTCCTTTGCCGGTTATATCGAAGATTTTTTTTTTTATCCTCTTGGTTGACCAACAGAAACAGCTTGAATTTAGTTCTTATTTCGCAAAAAGTCTTGCTCTTTTGGAAATAATACTAAAGGTAGCCTGAGATAATTCTTTTATGTGATGAAAATTTTGAGATCAACAATGACTTTTGATCGCAAATTGGCAAAAGTATTCTATAAATCCCTGATGAAAGAAATCGCTTGATATCAAGTCGACACGTCCGTGACAAAATTCTCCTCTCTTTTTCCCCCCAAAAAAAGAGAGACTCAGGCTTAGCCCTTACCTGAATGGGAAGTTGGAAATACTCCTCTCTTTCCTGAAAGAGGAGGTGTTTGCAAAATAGAACTTTTGAAGAGAAATTAAGTTTTCGTCAAAACTCCCTATCTCTAGGCTTCTCTTATGGAAAGGCGGCCGAAAGACAAAGTTGAGAAAGTACCACAGAGGAACGAGTCCATCACAATCTCCCTAGAAGAGGGTCCTCTGTGAAGGGGTTGGCCAAAGATGATAAAAACAGGGGCCACAAAAGAAACGAGCTTCCGTCGAAGCTCTCCCTGAAAAAAAAAAAGAGGGTTCTCTTGTGTAAAGTTGGTTGTTGTTTTGCAAACTATTCGCGAAGAAAACGAGTCCCTTCAAACTCCCCCTCGAAAAGAGGGTTTTTGCGAATGAAAAGATGGTTGCATGCGAAAGGAACGAGCTCCCTCGAACTCTCCCTAAAGAGGGTCCTTCGCAAGAGAAAATGATTGATTTTTGATAGAATGATGACCTGAAGGTCGAGATTGAGACATTATAGCTTGAAATGATGATGTTTGGTTAGCACAAAGGCTGAACTTGGATGGCTAACTGATTAGTCAGCCAAACACTAGCATGAGCGCTAGATGTATCAGCACGAGCACTGGATTTCGAAAAATGCCCCAGTACGAGCGCTGGGTTTTGAAAAATGCACACCAGTACGAGCACTGGATTTTCGAAATGCACACCAGTACAAGCACTGGGTTTTCGAAATGCACACCAGTACGAGCACTGGGTTTTTCAAAAGGAGGATTTGAAAAATGAGACCGACATTCGAAGATACTTGAGGATTAAGCGAGAATGATTGTCGGTGTTTCAGGATTATCCCTTATCCTGAAGGGGAAGTTCAAGGAGAACTCCGCTCCACAAGTGAGCATTAAATTGGCAAGAAGATTCAAGTCAGAACTTTGAAAAAAATGAGGATGTACAAAAGCGAAAATCCAAGTCGGGACTCAGTTTTTCAAATATAAGAAATGAGTGAGAACTGAGCTTGAAAAACTCGAATTCTCCACTCGACAATTCATCCAATACGAGCATTGGATTCAAAAGGAAGTTCAAGTCGGAACTTGAGACTTCAAAAATAAGAATATACAAAAAAGGAGAATCCGAGTCGTTACCCAGTTTTTAAATGAGTGAGAATTGAGTTTGGAAAAACTCGAATTCTCAAAACAATGATTTGTCTAATACGAGCATTGAATTCAAAAGGAAGTTCAAGTCGGAACTTGAGACTTCAAAAATAAGAATATACAAAAAAGGGAAATCTGGGTCGGAACCCGGTTTTTAAATGAGTGAGAATTGAGTTTGGAAAAACTCGAATTCTCAAAACAATGATTTGTCCAATACGAGCATTGGATTCAAAAGGAAGTTCAAGTCGAAACTTGAGACTTCAAAAATAAGAATATACAAAAAAGGGAAATCCGGGTCGGAACTCGGTTTTTAAATGAGTGAGAATTGAGTTTGGAAAAACTCGAATTCTCAAAACAATGATTTGTCCAATACGAGCATTGGATTCAAAAGGAAGTTCAAGTCGGAACTTGAGACTTCAAAAATAAGAATATACAAAAAAGGGAAATCTGGGTCGGAACCCGGTTTTTAAATGAGTGAGAATTGAGTTTGGAAAAACTCGAATTCTCAAAACAATGATTTGTCCAATACGAGCATTGGATTCAAAAGGAAGTTCAAGTCGGAACTTGAGACTTCAAAAATAAGAATATACAAAAAGGAAAATCCGAGTCGGAACTCAGATGGGAAGGAAACAATCCCAACCCGGGAGCCGGAACTTGAAAGATCGACAAAAGCATGAATAGATTTTGATGGTGAAGATGAGAGATTTATTCGAGATCCTTGACCCAAGGTGGCCTAAGATTCGAATGGCTTCAGGATCTTCCCCCATCCTAAAGGAGTATAGAGTAGAATTTGATGAGAATTGAAGAATTTATGGAGGAATAATTCAGATTCATCCCTTAATTTAAAGAAGAATAAAATTTATAAACATGGAGAAGAATTTAAATAGCTTTATTGAAAATTGGTTTTAAAAAAGGATTCTCACGGGTAGCAGTGATGCTCCTATGAGGGGTATTAGGATTATCCCTTATCTTGAATGGGAACACCTCGGATAACGAGGGTCAGGTTTTCCCCTTAACCTGAGGGAAAAAAATAAAAAGAATACCTCATTGAAAAGAGGCATCAGGTTTATCCCTTAACCTGAAGGGGGTTTTTAAGATAAAGGAATAAAATTTAGTAAAATTTGATAAAACTTAATGAAATTTTGACAAATTGATAAAATTGACAACAAATTGATAAAATTGGATTAGATAAAAAGAAAAATGAAATGAACGCAATTTAATAAGTTACCAAAGAGTTGGTAAGATTTTTAGAAAAGGATTCGTCTGATCCTGCCCGCATTATGATGGAGGAAGATAAGTATAGATCAAAAATAAAAATGCCCCAGTATCAGGGAGAAGAATGTGAGAAGAATATTGCTTTATTTGAAAAGACTTTTAAAGAGTACAAAAGGCTAGGATGAACAATTCAAGTATAAAATCTTTTCAAATGTAAAGCATTAATAGGATCAGGCAATTCTACTCCATCTGCGTTGATCAGACGATAGGAATTGCGAGGCAGTGCTTCTTTAACCACATAAGGGCCTTCCCAATTGGGTGACCACTTGCCCTTCGGCCGTTGCATGAAATGAGCCGTTGATCTGAGCACAAGATCATTAACTCAAAACCTTCTCTCAATAACTGACTTGGCGTAATGCCGAGCTATCCTCTGACGATAAGCTTGAGCGTGCTCTGCTGCCCTAAGTCTTTTCTCGTCTAATAGATCAAGCTGTACCAATCTCTGCTGCTGATACTGATCAAGCGGAAGTTCAATGAGTGACGCAAACTTGAGTGCGGGCTTCTGAACATGTAGAGGTAACACTACCTCCATCCCATAAACAAGCTCTGAAGGCGTGGCATTGGTTGGGGTTCGAATGGTGGTTCGGTACGCCCAAAGTGCATCGTGCATCTTCTCGTGCCAATCGCGGTCTGTTTCCACTGTTCTTTCCAGAATGCGGATTAAACTCTTGTTGGTGGCCTCAGCCTGGCCATTCCCTTGAGGATAGTAGGGAGCTGAGAAATGGTGATGAATCCGGAATTTCGAGCAGAAGGTCTTCATCTTCTCATTCTTGAAATGTCTGCCATTATCTGACATAATATCATGTGGGACGCCGAAGCGGCAAAGAAGACTCTTATGAATAAACGAAACCACGTGTCAGCCTTCTACTGTTCGCAAAGTGACAACTTCGACCCATTTGGTGAAGTATTCTGTAGCCGCGAGGAAGTATCGGTGGCCATTAGAAGCCGAAGGAGTGATCGGACCGACTACATCAAAGGCCCACATCGAAAAGGGCCAGGGAGAGACCACGGATTGCAAGTATGTGGCTGGCGCATGAATGAAAGGTGCGTGTATTTGACATTTGACGCACTTCCTTACAAATTGATGGCAATCCTGCTGCATGGTTTTCCAGTAATACCCTGCCCGGATGATTTGCTTGACGAGCGTTTGGTAGCCGACGTGGCCACCACAAATTCCCTCGTGTGCCTCTTGGACAACCTCTATGGCTTCGTCCTTATCTAAGCATCTGGCATACTCAAAACTGAACCCACGACGGTAGAGAGTATTGGCAAGGATGAAATAACGGGCTGACATGCGTTGGATTGCACGTTGCTCCCTTCTTGGCATTTCCGCTGAGAATTTACCAGTTTCGATGAAGTTTTTGATGTCTTGGTACCAAGGCTTCTCTTTCTGGGTGGCTTGGTTTACTTGCTCCACTGGAATGTAGGCAGGTTGATCAAGTCTGCCGATCTCGAAGGAACGACAGGACTCGCTATCTTTAAATGACAAAATAGAACCCAGACAGGCCAGGCCATCGGCTATATGGTTGTATTCCCTCTTGACATGATTGAGCTGAAATTCTTCAAAGTCGCCTATGAGAGCCAAGGCGATCTTCTGATAGAGAATTAACTTTGAGTCCTTCACTTGCCATTCTACATTAACTTGACTGACAACAAGTAATGAGTCGCCGAAGGCGTGTACTCTCTTGACATCAAAGACTTGCAAAATCTTGAGGCCTTGTATTAGAGCTTCATACTCGGCCTTGTTATGAGTACATTGGAAATTGAGCTTGAGGGAATAAGGGAGCATCTCCTTTTCAGGAGTGATCAACAAGATCCCAATCCCTATACCAGACATATTTCTGGATCCATCAAAGAATAGAGTCCAGACTGGAGATTCTTGGATGCTACAGATGCGATCGTCGGGAAAGTCGTCTTCCGCCTTGATCTCTTCTGTCAACGAGAAATCTGTCAACTGATCTGCGATGGACTGACCCTTGACTGACTTCTGAGAAACATATTCCAAATCGTACTGCATCAGGAGGACTTGCCATTTTGCAATCCGTCCAGTAAGGAAGGGCTGCTCAAGGATATATCTGAGAGGGTTAAGTCTCGACAGAATTTTGATCTCTGAGGCCATCAGATAATGTCTCAGCTTCTGACACATCCATACTAAGGCTAGACATGTCTTTTCTATCTGAGAATATCTCTTCTCATAATTGATGAAAGTTTTACTGATGTAGTAGATGGCATGCTCTATCCGGCTGCCTTCCTCGTACTGTGCAAGAAATCCGCCACAAGCATTATGGTTGACGAAAATATATAAAAGGAGCGGCTTTCCAAGTTCTGGTGGCTTCAAAACTGGCGGATTGAGAAGATACTGCTTGATGTGCTCAAACGAGAGCTAGACATTCTAGTCCCCACTCAAACTTCACTTCTTTTCTCAGCAAGTGATTGAAGGGCTCGCATCTAATGGCTAAATTGGAGATAAAGCGACGGATAGACTGGATGTGACCCTGAAGGCTTCGCAGCTCTTTAAGATTAGTGGGAGGCGGCATATCAATGATCGCCTTTGCCTTGGCGGGATCTACTTCTATGCCTTTCTTGCTGATCATGTAGCCAAGCAACTTGCCTGACTCCACTCCGAAGACGCATTTCTGTGGATTGAGTCTCAGCTTGTAGAAAATAAGTCTTTCAAAGACTTGGCTGAGGGCATCAAGATGATCCTCTCCTTCTTTGGACTTGACCAGGATGTCATCCACATAGGCATCCATGTTCTTGTGTATCTGGTCATGAAAGATAACTGTCATTGCTCTCTGATAGGTTGCCCCAGCATTCTTGAGTCCAAACGACATGACTGTATAGCAAAAGGTACCCCAAGGCGTGGTAAAGGAAGTTTTGGATTGGTTACAAGCGGCCAATTTGATCTGATTATAGCCTGAATATCCGTCCATAAAGGAGAACACGGCGTGGCCTGCCGTGCTATCGATCAGAAGATCGATGTTGGGGAGTGGATAATCATCCTTTGGGTGGCTTTGTTCAGATCTCTGAAATCAATACAAATCCGAACTTTGCCATTCTTTTTGGGAACCGCCACGATGTTCGCCAACCAATCTGGGTACTCAATAGTCCGGATGAATCCTGCTTTTAATAATTCTTCAAGTCCTTCTTTAACTTGCGGTGCCACTCGATGATCCATTTTTCTGAGTTTCTGCTTGATTGGTTTGCAATCCGGCTTCAACACAAGGCGATGCTCGACTAACTTGGAGTCTAAGCCTGGCATATCCTCATAAGTCCAAGCGAAGACTTCCTGATGCTGTTTGAGGAAGTAGATGAGCCTTTCCTTCTCATCTAAACTTAGACTGGAACTAATTTTGAGGATCTTTGGATCATCTTCTGAACCAATATTGACATCTTCCGTTGGATCTTGAACCAACGGCGATGGTTCATCCTGCTTCTGAATGCTGGCAAATCTTGAATTGTCGAGTCGAATTCTGCCAACTTTTCGATCTGCCCTGTCACTTTGCTGGCCTCTGCCCCTACCTTTGTCTTGCAGGTTTTGGCCGGTTTATTTTGAAAAAAGTTGGTATTGATAACGAGCTTTTTGAACGATTTAGGAGCCATGATTTCGGCAATCCTGAAAGTGAAAAGGAGGTTTTTGAGAAAAAGAGGTAAGATATTTTAAAAAAATAGCCTTTTGTACAGAAAACAGAGAGCGACAAAATAGACGAGGATACAAGCAAAGAATTTGTGTACACCAAGATGAACAGAGAAAACAAACTTTTCATTGATTAAGTAAACTTTGATATTTACAAGTGATTGTTTGAAGGAAAGAAAGAAACTGGGGCGGATCTTGCCTTTACAGGAAAAGGAAAAAGCAGAAAACACTGGCATTGTCTTCTTTACTGGGCTCCCTTGACGAAGGTGGTTTTCCTGCCGGATGACTGACCTGTGAAACCCAAGCCTGTACCGATGACATGCTGATCGGGGACGATCGGCTCCAGGATGCCGTCTTCATTTCTGCCCAAACCCCTGAAGGGCCGATAATCGTGCTTCATTAGAAGATCAAATCCTTTCCTTGTTTTTGAGAACTGAGGAAAAAGCGGATGATCCCGTAAGGAGGTGCAGTCGAGGCGCCCACCTAACTTGAAGAAGTGGGGTCCCTGCCACTGGGCTATCATTGTTACGCTTTCTGTTGGCTGAACTTCTCTCAATTTCAGCATATCTAGACTTTCACTCAGATTGATCTCGTCGACTTCCCTGATGCTTGGGATGTCGGCAGTGAAAGTAGGACGGGGGATCATGGGCTGTGGGAGACGCTCTTCCGGGTCCTTTCCTAGGACCGTAGTGATCATGCCTCCCTTCGACCATTTTATGCATTGGTGTAAAGTTGACGGGACAGCATTGGCACTGTGAATCCAAGCGCGCCCAAGTAGCAGATTGTATGTAGGTGGCACATTCACTACATGGAAGAGTACAGTATGTACTGAATAATTGATGAAGATTTCAAGAAATATTTTTCCCTTGGCAGTCTGCTGTAAACACCCCAAATTTTCACTCACCTTCTTGACATTTCCACCAATTATCACATTTCGGTTCTCCAGAAGCAATGAAGGGCAAAATGGTCATTTTCCAAGATTGAACCTTGCAGAAAATCTAAAATTTCATTCTTGAGCCTAAAAATTTCTATATTTAAGTTCAGAGACATCTTCAAACTGCAAATCTTCAAAATCCTTTTCTGGACAAAAAGCTAGAATTTCCAAGTCCGAGCTCAGAGTGACATTTCATAGAACATGTCTTTGCATAGCATTGCATCATTTCATTGCACAACATGTCATTTTGAGATCCAGAACTCCTGATTTTCAAAATTGTCCATCCAAATTTGATTTTTAAACTTTTTCAAATTGATTTTTAAAACCCTGGGTATTAAAAATTACCAAATTTTCCCATTTTACCCCCAGGACTTTGAATTACCAAAAATTTTCTCAAGAAAAACAATCTGGATATTTGGATATTGATTTTAAAGATTTTATCTCAAAACTTTTTGCAAAAGATTTTAAATCTCTTTACAATTTTTTTTTTTACATTTTTTTTCCTAAAAAACCCAATTTTTTTCAAATTCTTGAAAAACAAATAATGTTTTATCTCGTATCTTAAAAAAATGGAGCGGGACCCGCCTTTGAACTAGCATCATACTCAGACTCTCAGGTAAGTTGTTTATTCTCAAGCGGGACCCACCCGGAGATCGAACCCATTTGCAAATTATTGTTAATGTTATTTTTTTTTATTATTTATTCTTTTAGTTAGTGGGCCCACACACATGTGGCACCCCAATTGAAAATAAAAGATTTTACAAAACAAAATAAAGCTTTATTTTCAAAAGGATTTTAAAAGTGGATTGAGGTGGCATTTCCATAAAAGCCTCTCATTTATTTCCTTTTTATTTATTTGTTTTAATAAAAAAAAATTTAAGAAGGAGGCAGCCTTAAATGGCACAACCGAACTTCCCAAAAAAATAAAAAAACAAATAAATTTCATTTTTACCTAGAACTTAGGTAAATGAAATGAAACATTTGAAAAAAAAAACAAGATGCGCCCTTTTGAAAACGGCAGCATTGAAGTTCCAATTTGAAATTTTTTTCAAAAAAACATAACTGAAAACAAGAAGTTGCGTTTTGTTTTTCTTTTGGAAAGAGGCTGAAGGTCTTTAAAAGACCCAGCCATTTGATCGAGAGAGGGGGGAGGTAGCCGATTGAAAGAGGAGAGAGTCGATTAAAAGGAGAGGGGAATTGAAATCTCGTTTTGGGGGGTTTTTGCAGGAAAAAGCTCTGCAGCGTGAGGGAGCATCCGAACATCTTCAGCCCAGCCGCAGGTTTCTCACCACCTCCAACCTACCAACAAGAGCTCCAGCCTCTTTCAGCCCCACCAGCAGAACCAGTCCAGCCATTGAAAATCGACCCTTGTTGCAGCAGAAGGACTTCTCTTTCTTCAATCTAGCCGCACTTCACCTCACCTTTAGCCCAGCCACAGGAGATCCATCAAGGCTGCTGCCCAATTTTCTCCACCTACAGTCCAACAACAGCTACCTTTCATCATTTTCAGCACACCATCTCCTATCCATTTTCCTTCAACTCACGTTTTCCTTTCCTTCAGCCTAACCCACGTCTTCCCTTTATTCAGTCCAGCCACAGCAGAAAAGCCCCAGCGTGTTGCTGCCCCACCTTCAGCCCATCAGCCGGAAGAACCAGCCACCAGCTCCGTCTCATCCCCTTCTTCTTCAGTCCATGCCCACTTTTGTCCATCCAACGGCTGCTGCCCACCTTTCTTTCAGCAGATCCAGCATAGGTCCAGCAGCAACCATTTCATCTCACTAGCAGGAAAGCTCAGCACAGCCGATTTCCTCCCATCCTTCTTAGCTCACCTGCAAAAGAAAACACTATCCAGCGTGAAGCAGCCTCTGCAGCTCCTTCAGCCCAGCCAACTACAGAGAAACTCCATCCAGCAAGAAAAGAGATTTCCATCCAGCGTAAAGGGGAATTTCCAGTCCAGATTCGTTAAGGTGCAGAGGAGGAAACAGGCTTCTACCCATTTCATTCAGCCCAGCAGTAGAAGAAAGGCTCCCACCTGCTGCCCATAGGTTTGGTTTTGCTTTTCTTAAGATTCATCATTTGATTTATGTGATCATGCTTTTTGTCTAGATTAATGCTAAAAATTTCTGTTTGGTAAAGCTATGGCTGTATATCATCATCCGAGTTATGTGATTGTGCTATATTTAATTTAATGCTAAAATTTTGGTTTTGATAAAACTATGGCTGGACATCACCATCTGAATCATATGATTGAGTTGTATTTAGCTTAATGCTAAAAAAAAATCTGTTTGGTATAGCTATGGTTGTACATCACCATCCGAGTTATGTGATTGTGTTGTATTTAGTTTAATGCTAAAGTTTTTGTTTTGATGAAATTATGGCTGAGCATCATTGTTGTTTTACATCTGCTGCCTTATTTTCAGTTTCAGCATCATAGCCCCTTTTGAGCATCTGTATTTACATTATATTGTACTATATTAATGTTGCTACATTATCTGATAAAAGGAAAATCGTTTTCTCTTCGTTAGTTCTGAATTTCTCAGGAAGGTATAGATGATATTATAATCATCAAATGGTTAAAAGCTAATTCCTAAGAATGGGTCTAAAAATCTGGTTCAATCCCATAAAGTCCATACATGATCTGCATATCAACTACCTTGCTGCCAGACTTATACATTTGATTACCTCTAGCAGGTCATCATAATCCCATAGCTATTGATCTTATTCTCTTTCCATAGAATTTTGTATAGTCCATGTTAACAATATACCATTTTCTGCAAAATTACAGTCACCCTGCATTTACATCTCCACTGGTAGCATCATTTGCACATTTTCCTTCAGTCTCACTACACTTTCCACAACATCTTCACCTCTCCATTATGCCTTTCACACCCTTTTTACAATATTCTTGAAACAGCCCATGGTGTTTCCACAATACATTTCCTGCACACTATATATGTCATGTATTTACACATTTTCTGCTGCAGGTGTGCAGTCTTGATAATCGGTCATGTTCACGGATGGATATTTTTATATCCATTCATGATCTATAAACCATCTTTTGTATGCTTTGTTATTGATATATAAGGAAGCTTCATACCCAGTTTTATCGAAAATTACTTTGTAATTTGGAAATTACAGCCTTGTGAAATCCCCTACAGAAACTGTATATACCTGTATTTTCTGATTTTACCCATTATATAGAATTTCCCTTAAATGTGTATATTTTCTTATTATAGGTATATATATATCAATATATATGTATATCTATCTATATGTATACGTATATATGTATATATATATGTATATATGTATATATATATACATATATATATATATATATATATATATACTTATATATATACATACATATCCTTTCATGTGTATTGGTTATTATATATATTTTTCTTTTATCTTACTTTTGTAAATATATCTTCATTATCATATATCATTCATCATAAATTCAAGTATTTCTACATTTACTTGTATATCTTTGTTGTATATAGTATATATACCCATTTCCTTGGTTATCTTGTACTAACTCTCATTTTGCAGGAAAATCTAAAAGATGCTGATTCCTTGGCTCCATTTCATTTTTTTTTTACTTTATGTTAGCAATGTAACAATCCAATGTAAACCTTGGAATAAGATTTACTTTTACTGCTTAGATTAGGCCGCATCTCATATAGTTTGATTTCAGTAATATCCTGATTCTATGATGCATATATCTCAATTTTCCAAATTCACCGTGGATGAACACGAATGGCACTTGCACCAACGCTTAGAGAGTTGATGAACTCGGTGGAGTCCATATTTACTGCCCTAGTCAGAATATGGACGAGACCCAGATCCATCATCTCTCTACCAGTCACATTGAGCCTACACTCTTAGGCTATCTTGAAAATGCACCTCATATTTCTAATGTTTTCAAAATATTGTGAATTAATTCAAATATACACTGAATATATTCATGGCCACAGTCAGAATATGTGAAGGATTTACTTTGGTTTAATCCACATTTTTTTCAACAAAATTTTTTAGAAAGTTTTTCAAAGTGCATTCATTCATTCAAATCATCTGCATCATTCGGTTTTCTCATGATTTTCTCAAGAAATTTTTCACTTCATAGGAATCGATTTCTCAAGAAACTATGATGATATTCGGAGTTGGATTTTCCAAATCAAAGTTTTCCTATGATTTTCCTTGGAAATGTTATTTTCTTAAGATTCTTTTCAAAAGGAAGTTCTCATCTTTCTCAAAAATCAAAGTTGATTTTCAGACATTTCAAAGACAAGATTCTCAGGATTTCAATTTCCTAAGTTCTAAATTTCCTTCTCCAATGAATCTTTCCTATAAATTTTCTATCCTTTTCTTAAGAAAATTCTCAAAGTCTGAGTTTTCCCAACAAGTGCTTTCTTTTTTTTCAAATGTTCATATTTTCTCAAGAATTCCTACAACTTTCCTGAGATTCTTATTTCCTCATAGTTTTCCAAGTCTTTCTAAGCTTTCTCAAGATTTTCCCGAAATTCTCATCTAAAATTTCTCAAGATTTTCTTGAGATTCTCACCTCTTCAAGATTTTCTAAGTCTTTATAAACTTTCACAAGATTCTCAAACCTTCTTCGTCTGAGTTTTCCAGAGAGATTGATTTCCATCTTTTCCTGAGAAATGCTTTTCAATTCCAAATGTCTTTGTGATCATCGCAAAATTTTTCCTCTCGTAATATTCTCTCTCTTCCTTCTCTTTTCCTTTCTAATCCCTTATTTTTCTACTTTTTGAAGGGAGAAAGATAAAAGACGGAAAGAAAGAGAGAAGAGAAAATAAAGAAGAGAAGAGAAGAGGAACTCTTTTGCGGGTTTCACTTGACCTTAATTTTAAAAATATTTGAAATAACTCGCCTTCGTTTTTGAAATATTTGCGGAAAAACTGGGAGACGGGATCCGCTCGTCAGTACGAGGTTCGACCGTTCCTGGCGCCTTTACCAGGGGTAATCGAACCAACGGTCGAATTAATGCCTTTTGCTTTGCTAAGAAATTATCTAAATATTTATCCTAAGTCTAAAATGCACAATGAATCATGCTTGTGCAAATGCAAAGATGTATGCTCTTTTTGAAAATATTTTAAAGAATTTCCAAGTGAATCAGATAAAGTGAAAAAATATTTTCTAACTTAGAATTTAAGATTTGAAGTTCTAAGTTTTTAGAATAATCAGAGCTTAGGAAAATGAATTTAGATCTTTGAGAGGAATGATCTTAAAACTGAAAGAAAGAAAATTTCAAAGTCATAAATGAACTTTGAATTTGAAAGTTTGAACTTGGATGAATATTTGGAATGAAATTGAATTCTAACTTTGAAGTTTTTGAAGTTAGAAGGAAATGTAGGGGATCTAAAGGAATTGAGGAATGGGATTTGTAACAGTTGGAATTTCAAGATGAAATCCGAATCCAAGTTCTGGATTCTGAATAGAGTTTTAAGTTGATTTTTGGATTTAGGATCCGAAATAAGAACTTGGTTTGAATGAAATGGAATTGGCTTTAAGAATTGGAATTTAAAGTGGATTTTGGATTTTGGAATTTTGAATGGAATCAGATTCAAGATTTGGAATGGAATTGGGACATGAAGTTGGAGATCCAAGATAGGGTTGGGCCCTGGATCCTAAGAGGGAATTGGATCTGAAGTCTGAGATCCAAAGTAGAATTGGATTCTGGATCCTAGAATGAATTTGGATCTAAAATCTGAAATCCAAAGTAGAGTTGGATTCTGGATCCTAAGAAGAATGGGATCCAAGCTTTGGAATCCAAGATGGATTTAGGTTCTGGATCCTAAAATGGAGTGGATCTGAAGTCTGAGATCCAAATGTAGAATTGGGTTCTGGATCCTAGAATGGATTTGGATCTGAAACTGAGACCCAAAGTAGGGTGAGGATCCGGATCCTAAAGAAAATTTGGATCTATGATTGAAGATCAAAGTGGAATAAGGGTTTTGGATCCTAAGAGAAATTTGGATCTATGATTAGAGATCCAAAGGGGAATAAGGATTTGGATTCTAAATGGAATTTGGATCCGTGATGGGAGATCTAAAGGATTTGGACCCTAAATGGAATTTTGGATCTGTGATGGGAAATCCAAAATGGAATGGAGTTTATACTTGGAAATCTGGATCCAAGTTGAGACTAGGATTTGTCTTTGGATTTGGGTTTTGAGAAGTCCAAATAGGACCTTTAAAGAAGAATCTGGGTTTTAGAAACCCAAATTTAACTTGAGATTCAAATCCAAACTTTGATTGAAGATAAGGGGATGAACTTGCTTCTGAAATCAGAAGACAATTTCATAGTTAAATTGAACTTTGAAATTGGATTTTGAATTGAGTTGGAAATTTGAAGTTTATAAAGGAATTTCAAAGTCAAATTGGACTTTGAATTTGAAATTTTGAATCTTAAAATGAGATAGAATTGGATTTGAATAAGATATGATGAAGAAGAAGAAACACCTGGGATTTTGAAAATATGATGCAATTCTACCCTATATGATGAATGAATTTGCATAAGTTGAAATTGGGTTTGAAAATCATATTTTATTCTTTAAATGAATTTAAATAAGACTAATGATATAATACACCCCTGACTATGGTCATTGAATGTATTATATAATAGTCATATCTAATTTCAAATGAAGGATAAAATGCCCTTTTAGTGCTTTTATAGAATTTAAAATGAAATTAACCCTCAATATACCCTGACTATGGCCATTGGTATATATATGGAGTTAATTTTAGGTTAAATTCTGATAAAAGAAAAATATTTAAGAAAATATGATGAATTTTGAAAATGGATCCAGTGCGGATCCAGTGTTATTTCATAAAAGATAAAAATACTAAGTCTTGTTTACACTCCGACTATGGCCGTTGGTGTAAATCATCAACTTAGAATTAACTTACCTCTTATGAAAAAGTGCACGTGCCATTCGTGTTTCACCATTGTGGGAATTTTGAGAAATAAAGGCAAAAATGCACGAAAAACAAACAATTCATGATTTTACCATGCTTATTCATTCTTCCTAAAGCAGGAAATATAGATTGTCATTAAAATCTAAATTATTACAACATCAATTTGAATTGAATCTAAGAAATGTCAAGGCTTCAAAGAAGAAATCCTGAAAAAAACAAGAGTTAGCCTAAACAAGAGATAATATATAAGAGATATCATAATGGAATTTTAAGATGGCATGATATACATATTTAAACACATACATATACATGTTATTTAGTATAATATAGTCACACCCATTGAACTGATGTGTAAGAGAAATGTGATATTATGCATATACAGCAGGTGGTTTTGTAAGGAAAATGCAAGTGGCTATGATATATTGCATGATATGGGCTATTTATACCTAAATGGGGGTTATGAATGCCTCAAATGCATAAATGGTTAGGTGAAGTACTTATACAAATGCCACCATTAGAATAGGGATATGCTGTATGGAAGATGAAGTGAGCGTGGATGCTGCACTGCTGTGAATATTTAAAAGGATGAGATACAACAGTGCATTGGCACTGCTGTGAGTATGGGAAAGGCTACAGCAGTAGCTGGTGCAAGCTGGATGGTAAAGGGGATGCAAGTGATGAAGGGACTGGTGACGGTGCTTAGTAATATAAGAAGTAATGGTGAAACATAATAGTGATGACACAAATATGTTATAACACTGATATCTGTATTCATACACAGATTAATGCATCAATGGTATGCATGCTAAACGCTATCGGCTATGTGGGAATTTAAAGAAAAATAAGGTGAATATGTGGTAGGTAATGACAGGAATTAACATGGGTGTCGACCACCGTGAAAGGAAAGAACTGTGTTCATATGAGTGCAGCAATGGTATATACTGTGAACGGGGTGATACCGAGGTGAGACATAGAGGGTAATGGGTAGCTGTGAACACATAGTAAACAGTGAATGATATGAAGACAAAAAGGCTGGAATGAATGTGTTGTAGGGTATAATGGGAAATGTGACAGCTGGTATGAAGTGAAGATGACAGGTAGGTATATACAGTGAATTGGAAATGAAAACTATATGCTGGAGTGAGACAATGTTATGCATAGTGAAGGAGAGGGGCTGTTGGTTCATGGATACAGATGAAATTCTATAGTCCATAAATGTAAATAAAATTTAAAACAGAAAAACAAACACCAGTCGCTTTGGTAATTTGAGCATTCAATACACTCTAGGAACATGCTGGAATCAATCAATGCTTATATAGGTAGAACATGTGGAAGATTACAACAATGTTAGGCATTGTTTGTGGGTGAATGGAAAGTTACAGCGGAAATAAAAGTGTTATGTGCAGGGGAAGGGTGTGAATAAATGCTGGTGGGGATAACAATGTAATGTGGGAGATGAAGTGTTGGGTAAATGATACTATATGCTATGAAATGGAAAATTCACAAAGTGAGATACTGTACAGTGGGGTATTTATAGTACATACATTAGTCTCACAAAAATATATATATTTATATATATATATATTGCAGGGTGGCATACATGGAGGCAGCAGGATATGTTCAAGGTAAATATGTTATAGGTAGCATGATGGCTGTACAAGAGTAGATGAATGATACGCAGGGGATGTAATGGAGTCATTCAATATGAGTATTTTATTCAAAATATAAACAAGAAGCTTCCAGAACATACATAACAAGCTAACATTTGAACTTATAGATCATAGCTTGGTGAGCCATGTTGCATATATCCACTATCATATATGAATATCCTTTCTTACCTTCGTCTAGCAGGAGCATCTGAAGGGACTCCGCATCAAGATTCCTCAGATGATTAGCATGGTTCCTTGGTGCTTTGAATGCTGTCTTGGTCGAGCATCCCTTCTGTAGATTATTTCACTTTGACACAGCCTGTGACGTTATGCCCTTAACAACCCATGCAATGGATTCAGCCTCTTTATTTCTTCAACCTCCCACTATCATCAGTAATTTTGCCAATCCCAGATAATAGAGTGGCTGCACTTGTTTTACACTGGAAACAGACCCAGAAACCATACAGGCTGCAACGTATCCTGATGGAGCCTGGACAAGAACCTGCAGAGCCGGATGCCTCTTGGTCTTACGATTCGCAGTTATACCTTCAACTTGAAAGTTCTATGTTGTTATTATGTTGCTTTTCCTTTTCACCGAACTTTTGTATTAAGCATTTATGCAGAGGATGGCTTGCCAAGTGAACCCATTCCGACTATCCCTTTGCGGAGACATACATACATCAGAGATAACAAGGCAAAAAATGATAGAAACCAACATGATTAATACTCTATATGATCCATCATGAGAGGAAAAAAAAAATCACGATTGTATCTTAAGTATGAATGTTTATTATCATAAAACATGTTAAAGGGACTTCTAAAACCTACAGGCAAGGAAATTTGGCAGTTTATTGCAGCCATCAAAACCCTTTCATGGGTTACCTCTACACAAAACAAACAAAAAAAAGAGAATGACTGTACTCTTAGGCCTGACTTACCTGTTTAGGATGCCATATATAAAATTATTCTAAAGCATGGGCTCATAAGACGATCATGGCATCTCTCTTTTCTCGATAGATGAGGCTGTTAGCCTCTGAAGCTCACCCACTTTATGTACTCCCTGCTTCACAATGACAGACACACATCAAGATGAACATTCTAAATAAGTCGATGCCTATAAAAGGTGATGCAAGCTTATTCCCAATGAGACAGTGGCTGGAGCACTATGCTGTAGATTGATATAATGGTGTTGAACAGAAGAAACCAATAACGCTGGATGACACCGTGATGCTGTAAGATGCATCCAATAAATGGAAACAACCCAGATGCTCCGATCAAAAAGACACCAGTTAGTGAACCAAATAAATAAATAAATAAATCAAAAAAAAGAAAAAAGAAATTTGGGAAGTAAGCATATATTATAGCCAAAACATAGGGGTAGTACTGTGTCTAAAGTGCATAAAAAGAGGTATGATCATTTAAGATGGACAATGAACTGAAATTGAACATTATAGAGGGGGTATACATGCTACAGGGAGTTTGATCAGGAGATGCACAGGCAATATATAACAAGGTGGGATGCAGGTGGCGTTAAAACAAAAAAACAGAACCCGGTTGAGAGTTTTCACATTTTTTTAACAATTTTTTTTAGAAAGTTTTTCAAAGTGCATTCATTCATTCAAAGTTGATTTTCAGACATTTCAAAGACAAGATTCTCAGGATTTCAATTTCCTAAGTTCTAAATTTCCTTCTCCAATGAATCTTTCCTATAAATTTTCTATCCTTTTCTTAAGAAAATTCTCAAAGTCTGAGTTTTCCCAACAAGTGCTTTCTTTTTTTTCAAATGTTCATATTTTCTCAAGAATTCCTACAGTTTTCCTGAGATTCTTATTTCCTCATGGTTTTCCAAGTCTTTCTAAGCTTTCTCAAGATTTTCCCGAAATTCTCATCTAAAATTTCTCAAGATTTTCTTGAGATTCTCACCTCTTCAAGATTTTCTAAGTCTTTATAAACTTTCACGAGATTCTCAAACCTTCTTCGTCTGAGTTTTCCTGAGAGATTGATTTCCATCTTTTCCTGAGAAATGCTTTTCAATTCCAAATGTCTTTGTGATCATCGCAAAATTTTTCCTCTCGTAATATTCTCTCTCTTCCTTCTCTTTTCCTTTCTAATCCTTTATTTTTCTACTTTTTGAAGGGAGAAAGATAAAAGACAGAAAGAAAGAGAGAAGAGAAAATAAAGAAGGGAAGAGGAACTCCTTTGCGGGTTTCACTTGACCTTAATTTTAAAAATATTTGAAATAACTCGCCTCCGTTTTTGAAATATTTGCGGGAAAACTGTGAGACGGGATCAGTACGAGGTTCGACCGTTCCTGGCCCCTTAGCAGGGGTAATCGAACCAAGGGTCGAATTAATGTCTTTTGCTTTGCTAAGAAATTATCTAAATATTTATCCTAAGTCTAAAATGCACAATGAATCATGCTTGTGCAAATGCAAAGATGTATGCTCTTTTTGAAAATATTTTAAAGAATTTCCAAGTGAATCAGATAAAGTGAAGAAATATTTTCTAACTTAGAATTTAAGATTTGAAGTTCTAAGTTTTTAGAATAATCAGAGATTAGGAAAATGAATTTAGATCTTTGAGAGGAATGATCTTAAAACTGAAAGAAAGAAAATTTCAAAGTCATAAATGGACTTTGAATTTGGAAGTTTGAACTTGGATGAATATTTGGAATGAAATTGAATTCTAACTTTGAAGTTTTTGAAGTTAGAAGGAAATGTGGGGGATCTAAAGGAATTGAGGAATGGGATTTGTAACAGTTGGAATTTCAAGATGAAATCCGAATCCAAGTTCTGGATTCTGAATAGAGTTTTGAGTTGATTTTTGGATTTAGGATCCGAAATAAGAACTTGGTTTGAATGAAATGGAATTGGCTTTAAGAATTGGAATTTAAAGTGGATTTTGGATTTTGGAATTTTGAATGGAATCAGATTCAAGATTTGGAATGGGTTTGGGACATGAAGTTGGAGATCCAAGATAGGGTTGGGCCCTGGATCCTAAGAGGGAATTGGATCTGAAGTCTGAGATCCAAAGTAGAATTGGATTCTGGATCCTAGAATGAATTTGGATCTAAAATCTGAAATCCAAAGTAGAGTTGGATTCTGGATCCTAAGAAGAATGGGATCCAAGCTTTGGAATCCAAGATGGATTTAGGTTCTGGATCCTAAAATGGAGTGGATCTGAAGTCTGAGATCCAAATGTAGAATTGGGTTCTGGATCCTAGAATGGATTTGGATCTGAAACTGAGACCCAAAGTAGGGTGAGGATCCGGATCCTAAAGAAAATTTGGATCTATGATTGAAGATCAAAGTGGAATAAGGGTTTTGGATCCTAAGAGAAATTTGGATCTATGATTAGAGATCCAAAGGGGAATAAGGATTTGGATTCTAAATGGAATTTGGATCCGTGATGGGAGATCTAAAGGATTTGGACCCTAAATGGAATTTTGGATCTGTGATGGGAAATCCAAAATGGAATGGAGTTTATACTTGGAAATCTGGATCCAAGTTGAGACTAGGATTTGTCTTTGGATTTGGGTTTTGAGAAGTCCAAATAGGACCTTTAAAGAAGAATCTGGGTTTTAGAAACCCAAATTTAACTTGAGATTCAAATCCAAACTTTGATTGAAGATAAGGGGATGAACTTGCTTCTGAAATCAGAAGACAATTTCATAGTTAAATTGAACTTTGAAATTGGATTTTGAATTGAGTTGGAAATTTGAAGTTTATAAAGGAATTTCAAAGTCAAATTGGACTTTGAATTTGAAATTTTGAATCTTAAAATGAGATAGAATTGGATTTGAATAAGATCTGATGAAGAAGAAGAAACACCTGGGATTTTGAAAATATGATGCAATTCTACCCTATATGATGAATGAATTTGCATAAGTTGAAATTGGGTTTGAAAATCATATTTTATTCTTTAAATGAATTTAAATAAGACTAATGATATAATACACCCCTGACTATGGTCATTGAATGTATTATATAATAGTCATATCTAATTTCAAATGAAGGATAAAATGCCCTTTTAGTGCTTTTATAGAATTTAAGATGAAATTAACCCTCAATATACCCTGACTATGGCCATTGGTATATATATGGAGTTAATTTTAGGTTAAATTCTGATAAAAGAAAAATATTTAAGAAAATATGATGAATTTTGAAAATGGATCCAGTGCGGATCCAGTGTTATTTCATAAAAGATAAAAATACTAAGTCTTGTTTACACCCCGACTATGGCCGTTGGTGTAAATCATCAACTTAGAATTAACTTACCTCTTATGAAAAAGTGCACGTGCCATTCGTGTTTCACCATTGTGGGAATTTTGAGAAATAAAGGCAAAAATGCACGAAAAACAAACAATTCATGATTTTACCATGCTTATTCATTCTTCTTAAAGCAGGAAATATAGATTGTCACTAAAATCTAAATTATTACAACATCAATTTGAATTGAATGTAAGAAATGTCAAGGCTTCAAAGAAGTAATCCTGAAAAAAACAAGAGTTAGCCTAAACAAGAGATAATATATAAGAGATATCATAATGGAATTTTAAGATGGCATGATATACATATTTAAACACATACATATACATGTTATTTAGTATAATATAGTCACACCCATTGAACTGATGTGTAAGAGAAATGTGATATTATGCATATACAACAGGTGGTTTTGTAAGGAAAATGCAAGTGGCTATGATATATTGCATGATATGGGCTATTTATACCTAAATGGGGGTTATGAATGCCTCAAATGCATAAATGGTTAGGTGAAGTACTTATACAAATGCCACCATTAGAATAGGGATATGCTGTATGGAAGATGAAGTGAGCGTGGTTGCTGCACTGCTGTGAATATTTAAAAGGATGAGATACAGCAGTGCATTGGCACTGCTGTGAGTATGGGAAAGGCTACAGCAGTAGCTGGTGCAAGCTGGATGGTAAAGGGGATGCAAGTGATGAAGGGACTGGTGACGGTGCTTAGTAATATAAGAAGTAATGGTGAAACATAATAGTGATGACACAAATATGTTATAACACTGATATCTGTATTCATACACAGATTAATGCATCAATGGTATGCATGCTAAACGCTATCGGCTATGTGGGAATTTAAAGAAAAATAAGGTGAATATGTGGTAGGTAATGACAGGAATTAACATGGGTGTCGACCACCGGGAAAGGAAAGAACTGTGTTCATATGAGTGCAGCAATGGTATATACTGTGAACTGATACCGAGGTGAGACATAGAGGGTAATGGGTAGCTGTGAACACATAGTAAACAGTGAATGATATGAAGACAAAAAGGCTATAATGAATGTGTTGTAGGGTATAATGGGAAATGTGACAGCTGGTATGAAGTGAAGATGACAGGTAGGTATATACAGTGAATTGGAAATGAAAACTATATGCTGGAGTGAGACAATGTTATGCATAGTGAAGGTGAGGGGATGTTGGTTCATGGATACAGATGAAATTCTATAGTCCATAAATGTAAATAAAATTTAAAACAGAAAAACAAACACCAGTGGCTTTGGTAATTTGAGCATTCAATACACTCTAGGAACATGCTGGAATCAATCAATGCTTATATAGGTAGAACATGTGGAAGATTACAACAATGTTAGGCATTGTTTGTGGGTGAATGGAAAGTTACAGCGGAAATAAAAGTGTTATGTGCAGGGGAAGGGTGTGAATAAATGCTGGTGGGGATAACAATGTAATGTGGGAGATGAAGTGTTGGGTAAATGATGCTATATGCTATGAAATGGAAAATTCACAAAGTGAGATACTGTACAGTGGGGTATTTATAGTACATACATTAGTCTCACAAAAATATATATATTTATATATATATATTGCAGGGTGGCATACATGGAGGCAGCAGGATATGTTCAAGGTAAATATGTTATAGGTAGCATGATGGTTGTACAAGAGTAGATGAATGATACGCAGGGGATGTAATGGAGTCATTCAATATGAGTATTTTATTCAAAATATAAACAAGAAGCTTCCAGAACATACATAACAAGCTAACATTTGAACTTATAGATCATAGCTTGGTGAGCCATGTTGCATATATCCACTATCATATATGAATATCCTTTCTTACCTTCGTCTAGCAGGAGCATCTGAAGGGACTCCGCATCAAGATTCCTCAGATGATTAGCATGGTTCCTTGGTGCATTGAATGCTGTCTTGGTCGAGCATCCCTTCTGTAGATTATTTCACTTTGACACAGCCTGTGACGTTATGCCCTTAACAACCCATGCAATGGATTCAGCCTCTTTATTTCTTCAACCTCCCACTATCATCAGTAATGCTGCCAATCCCAGATAATAGAGTGGCTGCACTTGTTTTACACTGGAAACAGACCCAGAAACCATACAGGCTGCAACGTATCCTGATGGAGCCTGGACAAGAACCTGCAGAGCCGGATGCCTCTTGGTCTTACGATTCGCAGTTATACCTTCAACTTGAAAGTTCTATGTTGTCATTATGTTGCTTTTCCTTTTCACCGAACTTTTGTATTAAGCATTTATGCAGAGGATGGCTTGCCAAGTGAACCCATTCCGACTATCCCTTTGCGGAGACATACATACATCAGAGATAACAAGGCAAAAAATGATAGAAACCAACATGATTAATACTCTATATGATCCATCATGAGAGGAAAAAAAAAATCACGATTGTATCTTAAGTATGAATGTTTATTATCATAAAACATGTTAAAGGGACTTCTAAAACCTACAGGCAAGGAAATCTGGCAGTTTATTGCAGCCATCAAAACCCTTTCATGGGTTACCTCTACACAAAACAAACAAAAAAAAGAGAATGACTGTACTCTTAGGCCTGACTTACCTGTTTAGGATGCCATATATAAAATTATTCTAAAGCATGGGCTCACAAGATGATCATGGCATCTCTCTTTTCTCGATAGATGAGGCTGTTAGCCTCTGAAGCTCACCCACTTTATGTACTCCCTGCTTTACAATGACAGACACACATCAAGATGAACATTCTAAATGAGTCGATGCCTATAAAAGGTGATGCAAGCTTATTCCCAATGAGACAGTGGCTGGAGCACTATGTTGTAGATTGATATAATGGTGTTGAACAGAAGAAACCAATAACGCTGGATGACACCGTGATGCTGTAAGATGCATCCAATAAATGGAAACAACCCAGATGCTCAGATCAAAAAGACACTAGTTAGTGAACCAAATAAATAAATAAATAAATAAATCAAAAAAAAAAAAAAAATTGGGAAGTAAGCATATATTATAGCCAAAACATAGGGGTAGTACTGTGTCTAAAGTGCATAAAAAGAGGTATGATCATTTAAGATGGACAATGAACTGAAATTGAACATTATAGAGGGGGTATACATGCTACAGGGATTTTGATCAGGAGATGCACAGGCAATATATAACAAGGTGGGATGCAGGTGGCGTTAAAACAAAAAAACAGAACCAATGGGCACCCATTTAATGATGGATCAAAGCTTCAGAAATGGCAATACGTCTCTAATAAGAAAAAAAATAAAAATACAAGAAACAACAGGCAGTGATAATGAAAAAAATGAAGCTTCCCCCATTTCTGAACAGGTCGGGTGTTGATGCCTTGATTACCGATGGTGAATTTACGCAAGCCACTGCTTCCAAACCGACTTAGTCAATTTTCTTCTTTATTTGCCATGGAAGACCAAGTTGAATGACGGAATGTTTTAGCAGCAACATTAATGAAAAATTATGACAATATATACATGAAGAAAGAGGAGAAAAAAAGAAGAAGAAATGTGCAGAGTATAACCGTAAAAGGGGTAGCATAAACATAAAGCATATGGATATGGAATTTACAGAAACAGGAGAAAATTGTAGGAACCATTCGTTCCTTTTGATTTTGCACCTTTTATACAGATTGATACTCGCTATTGGCGAGATCAGTGCTGTATGGGTACTTAAAAAAAAAATTCAGAAAAACAAGATAGAAGAGGGTAACGAAACAAGAGGGGAGAAAGAGACTTTTTTTTACCCAATTTCCGCAGGGACCGTTTTGGACTACTTGGTATTGCAAGGGTAGTCGGTCGGTTTTCTTCAACGGATGAAGGGGGTAGTTGGTTGCTTGAGATCCTTGCAGAGGTAGCCGACCTCCTTCGGCTTGCACTCTCTCAGAAGAAATGCCGCTGGAAAATGGATGCCTCGAAATGAAGAAGGGGAATGGGTATTGCCACGGCTATTGCTTCGGGATTGAAGCTCCTTCCATTGATGGGGAAAGACGAAGGGACAGAAAGAAGAGGGATTCGATGAAATGAAGGTCAAAATGAGAAGTGAAAGAGGATGCAATGCGGAGGTGAAGAAGCGATGGAGAGGAAGAAACAGGAGCGTAATGGTGGATTATGAAGGAGAAGGATGATGCGGGGGTTAATGGATGCTGAAGATGAGGGAAGGAGAGAGCGATGAAGAGGATGCTGGGGTGGTAACGGGTGCCCGATTGGGAGCCTTGCGTGCCCCTTTTAAGGATGGAGGAGAAAGATCTGGAGGAAGAAATCGGTTGGAGATGGGCGACGATGGAGGGCCGAAAATGGGGAAGCTTCCCGAAGGTTGAGAGCGTGCGAGGGTTTGGGAAAAAAAGAGGGCCCTGGAGATGAACGAGAGAGGGGTGGTTCTGCCAAAGGGGTTTGTTGGAGGAAGCCCCTTTGCGAAAGAGGAGCCGCCCTCTCTTCTCTTACGAAGAAAAACCCTAAGTAACAAATTTTACGAAAGGGGCCCCTTTAGGATTTTTACAAAGAGGGGGCTCCCTTAAAAAGATTTTTCATAAAAGTGTTTTTCTAAAATGAGGTTTTTAGTAAAAATGATTTTAAAAGCTTAAACTTATTGTTTTCAATTTTTTTGGTTTTTGTGTTATTTTTCAATTTTTTGTATTTTTAGAATAAAATCCTAAAGTTTTGTGAGAAAACAAAGGTTAAAACTAATTTTTTTGTGTTTTTGCAAAAATATTTACAAAAGGGAATTTTTCTGAGAATTTAAAAAAACTATTTTGAGAAAATTTCTTTAGAAATGGGTTTTGATCTGGATTTTGAGGAAATATGGATTTAAAGTGCTGGATTCAGATCCGGGTTTGATTTTGAATATATCAATATGAATTTTAATTCAGAGAATCTGAAGAAATGACTTGTTTTTCTCAGAAAACGGAGTTAGGGGCAAAAGGGTCATTTTTACAAAACTTTGAAAAATTTGGGGTGTTCACAGTCTTCTAATCACACATCATATTTTCTAATTTACATTTTCCAAAATTCTCATAGCACATGCTTGAATTCTTTGTGCATTTAAGATAGAACACAATTTCGATAATTTTTACTGAGTCAAGCATAATTTTGGTCCTTGGTTCGATTACCCCTGTTAAAGGCGGCAGGAACGGTCGAACCTCGTACCGACAGGTCGAGCCCCATCCTATGGATTTTCCCACAATTTTCAAAACGGAGGCGAGTATTTCAAAACAATTTCCAAAATCCGGTCAAGTTTGAATCGCGAAAGCGTTACCCTCTCTCTTCCGCAAGGAAGGAAAGACGGAAAAAAAATTGCGACGATAACAGGTTTGGCGACCGAGATGGGACATTTTTTTGGAAAATGCCTCTTGAAAAAAATGAAGCTCAAGTAGGATCCTGTCCTATAAGGATATACAAAGCATGGATTCCTCGATGGGAAAAACCATGATGGGGCTTGGAAGGAAAACACCTCGTCGAAACGAGACTCAGGTTTAACCCAAACCTGAAAAATGAAAATACCTCGAGGGGCGAGATTCAGGCTTAACCCTTAAACTGAAGGGGACGACCATACGGAATCCTCGAGCGAAGAGACCATGATGGGACCTTCGGAGTTTGGACGAACAAATCCGAAAGGGGTTTGCGAAAGGAGGAAGAAAAATGGGGTTCCCTAAAGCTTTGTAAAGGGGATGAACTTGGGCGTCTCATTGCTGAGACTGAAAATAGCTTTTGAATTTAATGACCTTTCGCAGAAAGTACAGGTTTTGACCCTTATCCTGAGTGGGAACAACCATACGGATTTTCTCAAAACCGTGATGGGACAGGAGAGATACTTCAACTGAATAGGGTAACTCTTCTGGGAATGTGAGAGATGGAAAATAAGGAGATGTGAGGAAAAATGAACGATGAATAAGGTAACAGGAGGCGAATCTTTCGATGGGGTGAAAGATGAATAAGGCGAACCTTTTATCAAGGAGATGAATCTATTGACAAGACAAAGGATAGAACAAGGCAAATCCTTTGAACAAGAGAAGGTAAAAGTGAAATATGAAGATGGCGACGAAGATGGCAATCCTTTTAGCAAGGAGAAGGTAAAATGTAAGATATGAAGAAGACAATCCTTTTAGCAAGGAGGAGGCAAAAATGTGAAATATGAAGAAGACAATGCTTTAAATAAGGAGAAGGCAAAATATAAAATATGAAGAAGGCAGTCCTTTTAATAAGGAGAAGGCAAGTCTCTCGACAAAGCAAAAGACGGGGAAGGCGATCATTTAATCAAGGAGAAGGCGAGTCTCCCGTCAAAGCGAAAGACGAAGAAGGCAATCATTTAATCAGTGAGAAAGGCAAATCTTTTGACAACGCAAAAGACGGGAAAAGCGATCCTTTTATCAAGGAGAAGGCGAGTCTCTCAACAGAGCGAAAGACTGGGAAGGCAATCCTTTTATCAAGGAGAAGGCGAGTCTCTCGACAAAGCGAAAGACGGAGAAGGCAATCCTTTTATCAAGGAGAAGGCGAATCTCTCGATCAAAGCGAAAGACGGAGAAGGCAATCCTTTTATCAAGGAGAAGGCAAGTCTCTCGACAAAGCGAAAGACGAAGAAGGCAATCCTTTTATCAAGGAGAAGGCGAGTCTCTCGACAAAACGAAAGACGAGGAATGCAATCCTTTTATCAAGGAGAAGGCGAGTCTCTCGACAAAGCGAAAGACGAAGAAGGCAATCCTTTTATCAAGGAGAAGGCGAGTCTCTCGACAAAGCGAAAGACGAAGAAGGCAACTCTTATGAAAGAGGGGAAGGCAACTCTTCCGACTACGCGAAAGAAGAAAAAGGCAACACCCTGCATTTACATCTCCACTGGTAGCATCATTTGCACATTTTCCTTCAGTCTCACTACACTTTCCACAACATCTTCACCTCTCCATTAAGCCTTTCACACCCTTTTTACAATATTCTTGAAACAGCCCATGGTGTTTCCACAATACATTTCCTGCACACTATATATGTCATGTATTTACATATTTTCTGCTGCAGGTGTGCAGTCTTGATAATCGGTCATGTTCACGGATAGATATTTTTATATCCATTCATGATCTATAAACCATCTTTTGTATGCTTTGTTATTGATATATAGGGAAAATCCATACCCAGTTTTATCGAAAATTACCTTGTAATTTGGAAATTACAGCCTTGTGAAATCCCCTACAGAAACTGTATATACCTGTATTTTCTGATTTTACCCATTATATAGAATTTCCCTTAAATGTGTATATTTTCTTATTATAGGTATATATATATCAATATATATGTATATCTATCTATATGTATACGTATATATGTATATATATATGTATATATGTATATATATACATATATATATATATATACTTATATATATACATACATATCCTTTCATGTGTATTGGTTATTATATATATTTTTCTTTTATCTTACTTTTGTAAATATATCTTCATTATCATATATCATTCATCATAAATTCAAGTATTTCTACATTTACTTGTATATCTTTGTTGTATATAGTATATATACCCATTTCCTTGGTTATCTTGTACTAACTCTCATTTTGCAGGAAAATCTAGAAGATGCTGATTCCTTGGCTCCATTTCATTTTTTTTTTTACTTTATGTTAGCAATGTAACAATCCAATGTAAACCTTGGAATAAGATTTACTTTTACTGCTTAGATTAGGCCGCATCTCATATAGTTTGATTTCAGTAATATCCTGATTCTATGATGCATATATCTCAATTTTCCAAATTCACCATGAATGAACACGAATGGCACTTGCACCAACTCTTAGAGAGTTGATGAACTCGGTGGAGTCCATATTTACGGCCCTAGTCAGAATATGGACGAGACCCAGATCCATCATCTCTCTACCAGTCACATTGAGCCTACACTCTTAGGCAATCTTGAAAATGCACCTCATATTTCCAATGTTTTCAAAATATTGTGAATTAATTCAAATATACCCTGAATATATTCATGGCCACAATCAGAATATGTGAAGGATTTACTTTGGTTTAATCCACATTTTTTTCAACAATTTTTTTTAGAAAGTTTTTCAAAGTGCATTCATTCATTCAAATCATCTGCATCATTCGGTTTTCTCATGATTTTCTCAGAAAATGGAGTTAGGGGCAAAAGGGTCATTTTTACAAAACTTTGAAAAAATTGGGGTGTTCACAGATGCCCCTCTTTGCTACTAAGCCGGTTGAGAGCCGAGCTTAGTGGCAAAGACAACACTCCAAATTTTGAAAATGCCCCAGTCAGTAGGTCTGAACTGGGTGTGGAAGAATTATTTTGAAAATATGGTTTTTCAGGCTTTAAAATCTTATCCTTAATGGTTTTGGGGAGACAAAATTCTCGAAGATGATATGATTGAGTAGAAAATGAGGAAATCGTGATGGGACTTTAGATGAAAATTATGAAATGGTGGGAAATGAGAATTTTGATCAGGTCTCATGGATGAGACAAGATACTCTTTTTGGAATGATTCAGGTTTAGCCCTTAGCCTGGATGGGACGAAGATATATCAAAAATGAATTTGGAAATGAGGAAAAGAATACATCAATACCTTGATGGGACATTTTTGAAAGGCCTTGTGAAATGAAGCTCAAGTGGGATTCTATCCTCGATGGATATACAAAGCATGAATTTCTTGATGGGAGGAGCCATGATGGGACTGAAAGAAATCATCTCGTCCAAACGAAGAATCTCGTTGGAACGAGACTCAGGTTTAACCCAAACCTGTAAGGAAGATACCTCGCGAAGCGAGGTTCCGGGTTAACTTTTAACCTGGATAGGAAATCTACCATACGGATTTCTCAAATGGAGAAACCATAATGGGACCTTTAGAACTTGGACGAACAAATCCGAAAGGGGTTTTACGAGAGGAGGAAAATATAGGGTTCCCTAAAGCTTCAAAAAGGGGAAGAAATTGGGCGTCTCATTGTTGAGACTGAAATAGCTTTTGAAATCTATGACCTCTCGTAGGGGGTTCAGGTTTGACCCTTATCCTGAGTGGGGGAAATCTACCATACAGGTTTCTCGAAAATGGAGAAAGCACGATGGGACCTTCGGAATTTGGACGAACAAATCCGAGAGGGTTTTTTGCAAAAGTAGGAAATATAGAGTCCCTAAAGCTTTGAAAAGGGGAAGAAATTGGGCGTCTCTTTGCTGAGACTGAAATAGCTTTTGAAATTAAATGATCTTTCGCAAATGGTTCAGGTTTGCCCCTTATCCTGAGTGGGGGAAATCTACCATACAGGTTTCTCGAAAATGGAGAAAGCACGATGGGACCTTCGGAATTTGGACAAACAAATCCGAGAGGGATTTTTGCAAAGTAGAAAATATAGAGTCCCTAAAGCTTTGAAAAGGGGAAGAAATTGGGCGTCTCTTTGCTGAGACTGAAATAGCTTTTGAAATTAAATGATCTTTCACAAATGGTTCAGGTTTGACCCTTATCCTGAGTGGGTTGTCCATACAAAATTCTTCAATGAGAAAACTGTGATGGGACAGGAAGAGATACTTCCTTCAGAGGCAACTCTTTTGAGAAATATAAACAACGCTAGGTTGCATCAAAATGGATATTGAATGTTTATTTTATTCTTGGAATAGCTAAAAAATTTTGCCAATAAGATAAAATCATAGTAGGTTCAAACACTTGGAAATGTGCACGTATGTGCAAAAGATATTCTCTCTTTTACCTAGAGTATTTCCCCCAAATGAGGTTAACTCCTCAGTTTTAAGAGTCAAATTCAAAATTTTAGCACTGATGATTTTCTTCAAGGAAGCTATCCATTTCCCTGATATGAGAATAAAAGAAATATTCTTAATTTCATAAAAGCAGAAAATGAAGAGATATTGATAAAAGAATTTTGCATGAGAAAAGATGACTTCTGGCAACTTCGGCAGTTTGATATCTGGGTCTTTTCCCACGATGATCTTTTTGCACTCTTTTGAGTCATTGGGCTTTCTCGGTTTTTCACATCATCCTTCATTTGGATGTCCTGACTTTTCTCTCTTTTTCGGGGAAGGGTACGTCACAAGCTCCTTCATCTTGGAGATGCTCCGATCCTTCTTTCTCTCAGGGATTATATATGATATTAGCTCAAAAAGGTCTGAAATCAAATATCTTTTAGGGTTTGTCGGTAGGTTCATCGCATCTGCCTTCATCTCGACAGCGATCCGAACTTTCCCTGGAACGATCCGTCACAAACTCCGTCATCTTGGAGATGTTTCAAATCTTCTTTGGCCCCGGGGATCTACTCGCTTAATTCGCCTTCATCTTGACGACAATTGAGAGATCCCTTTTGCGAATATTTGATTGCAACTTTTAAACGAAAATGAGAAGGGATGGGTTGAGTGGATTCTTTTTATAGCTCAAGATATTTCCACTGCCTGATTGTCAGAAAATCATTTTTAAAACATGCGCCATATCCAAGATCAATATCAATTCTCTTTTGGCTTTTCAACATCATTGAAGATTTCTTTTATTGATCATATCGATGACATTTCTTACATCCTTTTGGTTGATCAACAAGAAAAGATTTGAATTTTACCTCTTTTCGCGAAAAGTTTCACCTTTTTTGGAAGGAAATAGAAGAGGTAATCTGAGAAAATTCTTTTCGTGCAGTCAGTAGAATCAACTAATGCTTTTAGCAAATTGGCAAAGTTTTCACGAATTTCTTGTGAAATAATCACTCAATATAGATTTTGATGAGACATTTAGCTGTAATTTAAAGAAATGGTGCAAGAAATCAGACTTTAGAAAACTGGACAGATGAAATATATTAGGTTTTGGAAATCCTGACCAGTTTATAAGAAACTGGATTTTTGATAATCCCGACCAGTGAAAACACTGGATTTCAAATCCCGACCAGTGAAAAATACTGGATTTCAAATCCCGACCAGTTGTGACAACTGGATTTCAAATCCCGACCAGTGAAAAATACTGGATTTCAAATCCCGACCAATTATGACAACTGGATTTCAAATCCCGACCAGCTATGACAACTGGATTTCAAATCCCGACCAGTTATGACAACTGGATTTCAAATCCCGACCAGTGAAAAATACTGGATTTCAAATCCTGACCAGTGAAAAATACTGGATTTCAAATCCCGACCAGTGAAAAATACTGGATTTCAAATCCCGACCAGTTATGAAAACTGGATTTCAAATCCCGACCAGTTATGACAACTGGATTTCAAATCCCGACTAGTTATGACAACTGGATTTTAAATCCCGACCAGTGAAAAATACTGGATTTCAAATCGCGACCAGTGAAAAATACTGGATTTCAAATCCCGACCAGTTATGAAAACTGGATTTCAAATCCCGACCAGTTATGACAACTGGATTTCAAATCCCGACCAGTGAAAAATACTGGATTTCAAATCCTGACCAGTGAAAAATACTGGATGTCAAATCCCGACCAGTTATGAAAACTGGATTTCAAATCCCGACCAGTTATGACAACTGGATTTTAAATCCCGACCAGTTATGACAACTGGATTTTAAATCCCGACCAGTGAAAAATACTGGATTTCAAATCCCGACCAGTTATGAAAACTGGATTTCAAATCCCGACCAGTTATGACAACTGGATTTTAAATCCCGACCAGTGAAAAATACTGGATTTCAAATCCTGACCAGTGAAAAATACTGGATTTCAAATCCCGACCAGTGAAAAATACTGGATTTCAAATCCCGACCAGTTATGAAAACTGGATTTCAAATCCCGACCAGTTATGACAACTGGATTTTAAATCCCGACCAGTGAAAAATACTGGATTTCAAATCCCAACCAGTGAAAAAAACTGGATTTCAAATCTCGACCAGTTATGAAAACTGGATTTCAAATCCTGACCAGTTATGACAACTGGATTTCAAATCCCGACCAGTGAAAAATACTGGATTTCAAATCCTGACCAGTGAAAAATACTGGATTTCAAATCCCGACCAGTAAAAAATACTGGATTTCAAATCCCGACCAGTTATGAAAACTGGATTTCAAATCCCGACCAGTTATGACAACTGGATTTCAAATCCCGACCAGTTATGACAACTGGATTTCAAATCCCGACCAGTGAAAAATACTGGATTTCAAATCCCGACCAGTTATGAAAACTGGATTTCAAATCCCGACCAGTTATGAAAATTTGGATTTCAAATCCTGACCAGTGAAAAATACTGGATTTTAAATCCCGACCAGTTATGAAAACTGGATTTCAAATCCCGACCAGTTATGACAACAGGATTTCAAATCCCGACCAGTTATGACAACTGGATTTCAAATCCCGACCAGTGAAAAATACTGGATTTCAAATCCCGACCAGTGAAAAATACTGGATTTCAAATCCCGACCAGTTATGAAAACTGGATTTCAAATCCCGATCAGTTATGACAACTGGATTTCAAATCCCGACCAGTGAAAAATACTGGATTTCAAATCCTAACCAGTGAAAAATACTGGATTTTGAAAATGAAGGATTTAATCTGATGGTTTGAAAGTGATTGAATTTGGGAGATTATAACCCGAGGGTTGAGAAAATGATAAGACTTTGAGGATATTACAACCAGAGGTTGGGAAACTGATAGAATTGAAGACCTTGAAATGATAGAATTGAGGAGTCGCACCCTAAGGGTTTGATCTTTTGGAATACACGACCAGCGGGAGCAGGATTTTTCGGAAATACGTGACCAACGAGTGTTGGATCCTTTAGGAATACATGACCAACGATTGTTGGATCTTTTGGAAATATATGACCAACGAGTGTTGGATCTTTTAGGAATACATGACCAACGATTGTTGGATCTTTTGGAAATATATGACCAACGATTGTTGGATCCTTTGAAGTGGTCTGTTTTCAGGATTTATCTTTTTATCCTGAACCGAGAAGGAAGAAAAGAAAATACCTTGTTATCAGGAGGCATCAGGTTTATCCCTTAACCTGAAGGGGAATGAAGAATTTTTTTAAAGAGAATAAACCTGAATTTTTGAAATGGATTAGCCGGAAGGCTGTAATTTGGAAGAAGGTCCCGCCTGGCAGTTGGAGAGAATCCGAGTTGGGACTCGAATCTTCAGAAAATAAAAGATAAAGAGACATCCGAGTTTTGAAAAACTTGAATTTCTAAAGAAATGATTGTTTTCCAATGCGAGGATTGGATTCAGAAGGAAGTCCAAGTCGGAACTCGGAACTTCAAACGAAAATAATAAATGAAAAACCCGAGCTGGAACTCGGATAAAAGATAAAGAGAAACTCGAATTTTGAAAAACTCGAGTTTATAAAGAAATGATTGTTTTCCAATGCGAGGATTGGATTCAGAAGGAAGTCTGAGTCGGAACTCGGAACTTCAAACGAAAATAATAAATGAAAAATCTGAGCTGGAACTCGGATAAAAGATAAAGAGAAACCCAAGTTTTGAAAAACTCGAATTTATAAAGAAATGATTGTTTTCTAATGCGAGGATTGGATTCAAAAGGAAGTCCGAGTCGGAACTCGGAACTTCAAACGAAAATAATAAATGAAAAACCCGAGCTGGAACTCGGATAAAAGATAAAGAGAAACCCGAGTTTTGAAAAACTCGAATTTATAAAGAAATGATTATTTTCCAATGCGAGGATTGGATTCAAAAGGAAGTCCGAGTCGGAACTCGGAACTTCAAACGAAAATAATAAATGAAAAACCTGAGGTGGAACTCGGATAAAAGATAAAGAGAAACCCAAGTTTTGAAAAACTCGAATTTATAAAGAAATGATTGTTTTCCAATGCGAGGATTGGATTCAAAAGGAAGTCTGAGTCGGAACTCGGAACTTCAAACGAAAATAATAAATGAAAAACCCGAGCTGGAACTCGGATAAAAGATAAAGAGAAACCCGAGTTTTGAAAAACTCGAATTTATAAAGAAATGATTGTTTTCCAATGCGAGGATTGGATTCAAAAGGAAGTCCGAGTCGGAACTCGGAACTTCAAACGAAAATAATAAATGAAAAACCCGAGTTGGAACTCGGATAAAAGATAAAGAGAAACCCGAGTTTTGAAAAACTCGAATTTATAAAGAAATGATTATTTTCCAATGCGAGGATTGGATTCAAAAGGAAGTCCGAGTCAGAACTCGGAACTTCAAACGAAAATAATAAATGAAAAACCCGAGCTGAAACTCAGATAAAAGATAAAGAAACCCGAGTTTTGAAAAACTCGAATTTATAAAGAAATGATTGTTTTCCAATGCGAGGATTGGATTCAAAAGGAAGTCCGAGTCGGAACTCGGAACTTCAAATGAAAGAATAGAGGGAGAAGCTCAAATGAGAACTCGGGTTTTTGACAGAAAGTTTTTAATCAAAAGATTGAGTTTTGAAATCTTGCCAGTGCGAGGACCGGACCTGAGAATGAGAATGACCATTTAGAGGACTGAATTTATTTGCATATGATCTGATTGCCCCTTAAGATTGATAAAATTTGGATAAAGAAAAAGGTTTAACAGAGATTAATGAAGCTTTAAAAGAGAAAGACATTCAGGACTATCCCTTCTCCTGAAGAAAGAAGAAAGAAGAACCTCGTAGGATAAGTTTTTAGGTTTATCCCTTAACCTGACGGAGGGGAGAAAGAAAGAAAAGAAAGAAAAAGAAATTCCTCATGGAAAAGAGGCATCAGGTTTGTCCCTTAACCTGAAAGGGTATATTTTTGAAATAAGAATCAAGAAGAAAAATGGATGAATAATTAATATAAATAAAAAATTGATAAGACTGATAACGATGGATAAATAAAAGGTTGATAAAAATTGAGAAAAAGAGTTTGATCCTGCCTGCATGTGGGATTTTTAAAATGAGAGAAGAAGATGGGAAAATCATTTTTTTGGAAAGAAGGATTAACCACGAAAGCTAATCTTTGAAAGGGGATCATTCATGAGAGATCATCATGAGGGTTAATTTTTTTTGAAGCAATGATTTGAAAATCAATTTGTAGAAAATACGATCAACACGAGGGTTGATACTTGATTGTAATGATTTGAAATCAATTTTTAGAAAATATGATCAACACAAGGGATTGATCTTTGAAATGAAATCAAATTTTTGGAAAATGAGATCAACACAAGGGATTGATCCTTGAATGAAATGATTTGAAGTTTTTTGGAAAATGAGACCAACACAAGGGATTGATCTTTGAATGAAATGATTTGAAGTCAATTTTTTTGAAAAATATGATCAACACCAGGGATTGATCTTTGAATGTAATGATTTGAAAACCAAATTTTTAGAAAATATGATCAACACAAGGGTTGATCTTTTGAAACGTAATATTTTGAAAACCAAATTTTTAGAAAATATGATCAACATAAAGATCGATCTTTGAAATAAAATAATTCGAAATCAATATGATCAACACAAGGGTTGATCTTTGAAATGCAATGATTCAAAATCAATTTGTAGAAAAATATAACACAAGGGTTGATCTTTGAAAAAGGTTGTAATAAAATATTTGAACTAGATTTTCATGGTTTTTGAAAGACCCTCATAGGTAATATCATTTCTCTCATGAATGATGTCAGGATTGTCCCGAATTTTTGAAAAAGAAATTTAATGCCCCAATATAGCGAAAAAGAAGAAAGTACTGAATATCAAAGATATAAAGAAAATCGACATTTCATTGATAAGCAAAAGTTGATAACAAAACTGAATATTTACAAGTATTTTAACTAAAAAGAGCCACAAAGACTGGGCTGACTTGCCCCTACAAAGCGACTGACAGAAAGGGATGAAAGCGAAAAACTCTTGGTATTCTCAATTCTCTGATTGGTCTGGAAAAGGTCCAGTTGAAACTGCAGGCTGCACTTCTCCTTCCTCTGGCACCAGGAGCTCTTTATCAATGTAGTCTTGCACAAGGTTTTGGAGGACGAAGCAGCGCTCCGTGTCATGCCCCCTTGCTCAATGAAACTTACAGAAGCAATCTTTCCATTTTCCCATGATGATAGGAGGATCAATCTTTCTTGGGAGTTTGATCATGCCTTTTTCAAGCAAGTATTTGAGAACTTCTTCGATCGGCTGACCTAGAGGGGTAAACTGACGATCATGATCCCAACCTTCATGCTTTGCTTTCTTCGGCTTGTTTGACCTCTGCCGAGTGCTGACCTCTACCTGGTAGCTGGACTGGTCTTGCATGTTTAGGAGATCTGGACGCCTTTCTTCTTCAATTTTGATAAAGAGATTCTTATCAAGACAGTCTTGAACTATATTCTTGAAGATGAAGCAATGCTCAGTGTTATGCCCTATTGCTCGGTGGTACCCATAGAATTGGTCTATATATTTTCTCATGATTGTGGAAGGGCTGGCAGCTTTTGGGAGCCTGAGTAATCCACTGGACAACATGTATTCGAGGATTTTGTCAAGCGGCTCATCTAAAGGAGTGAAATCTCAATCCTTGCTCCAATCCTTGCGCTTTGGCTCTTCTTGCTTCTTGCCTTTTTGTTGAGGACTTCATTGAAGAGGTCTATCGCGATTTTCACAATATTTTCCAATCTGGCTTTTATGCTCTCTCAAGTCGCTGCCCTGGTTGCCTTGATTGCTGCCCCTATTGGCTTTGGAATTTCCTACACTGATATTGCCGTGTTTATTCATGGGGAAGGTGACGAGCGCCTTTCCTTCTGTGGGAGCTTTTCCGCAACTGGCTTCAGCTTGCTCGGATAATATCTCCAGCATCATCTTTTTGAATAACTGATATATCGCAGGATCAATCTCACTCTTGCTGTCTTGAACTCCCTTTCTGACAGATTTTTGAGAATTCATTCCTTACTCTCTCTGCTTGTAACTGGGATGTTAGAGCAGCGTGATCTCTGAGTTTTGCCCGACTCAACTGATAGTGTTGATGCTCTCTGTGGATTATAAATGGGTCTTTTAGAAAAGATCTAGGAAGAAATTTTAATAAAGGAGGAAATTATAATCTGAAAATGAAAACATCCCATTACGAGGGATCGGGTTGTCACCAAAATTTGCGACAACCGCACTGTTTTTCTGAAAAAGGATAGACACGTAAAAATATGAATAAAGATAAATTTTGAAAAGGACATATCCTGACAAAAGATGTTTTATTGTAAATGGATAAAATATAAAAAAGGAAAATTTTGAAGAATTGCAGGCAGGATAAAAAAGAATTTAGAAGAAATTAAGAGAAGAAAAGGGAAATACACCTAGGTTTTAAAAGAGGAAATTTTAAATAATATATACCCAGGGTTTTGGAAAATATAGGGGATATAAAATATCATACAATCATTGATATACAAACAAGGATGCACAAACAGCAATCCCTAGAGGCTGACTCTAAATGCAATATTTTAAAATGGCTTGTAGGACCTTAATCCTAACTCTAGGGTTAAAAAATCATCTGATTCCAATCAAGATACGCCGATATACTCAAGCTGAAGCTCGAAGTATGTGGCATAGAAATATTCCTCTGGTTCTAAGGTAATGGTTTCCCAACATCCTTGAGCACCTACCGATATACCTTGGACTATGGCCCTTAGGTACGTGGTAGGGGGGCGCGAACCCAAATAAGTGGTCCAGTTGTGAGGCTCTCTCCCGAACTATGGTTCAGTGAGACAGCCCAGCAACATGAAGACCGGGACAATATAGGTAAGGAGGTTTTCAAAATATGTTCAACATGCAAGAAATCAGATGGCTCTAATGCAAGTCCTAAAGAGATAGATTAAAATGAAGAGAAGCATACACTTGCATTCATTGTTTTGCATTCAATCCCTAGAATTGAGGAGAGTTGTATTTCAGACCTAAGTCTAATGTGAGCATGGAATAATCTCCTAAATATGGTCCTACCAAACCATACTTAAATCCTATATGCAATGATGTCAGCTTAGGACAGAATCTAGGCTTCTAAGGTTTGCATGGAAATGAAGCTGACATATGTAGAATAAAGACTTAGATAATGTCAAAGCAAAAGAAAATGCATTAAATTCGACCGAACGAAGACGAGTCCCATCACGGTCGCCAAACCTGTGATCATCGCAAAATTTTTCCTCTCGTAATATTCTCTCTCTTCCTTCTCTTTTCCTTTCTAATCCCTTATTTTCCTCCTTTTTGAAAGGAGAAAGATAAAAGACGGAAAGAAAGAGAGAAGAGAAAAGAAAGAAGAGAAGAGGAACTTTTTTGCGGGTTTCACTTGACCTTAATTTTAAAAATATTTGAAATAACTCGCCTCCGTTTTTGAAATATTTGCGGAAAAACTGAGAGACGGGATCCGCTCGTCAGTACGAGGTTCGACCGTTCCTGGCGCCTTTACCAGGGGTAATCGAACCAAGGGTCGAATTAATGCCTTTTGCTTTGCTAAGAAATTATCTAAATATTTATCCTAAGTCTAAAATGCACAATGAATCATGCTTGTGCAAATGCAAAGATGTATGCTCTTTTTGAAAATATTTTAAAGAATTTCCAAGTGAATCAGATAAAGTGAAGAAATATTTTCTAACTTAGAATTTAAGATTTGAAGTTCTAAGTTTTTAGAATAATCAGAGCTTAGGAAAATGAATTTAGATCTTTGAGAGGAATGATCTTAAAACTGAAAGAAAGAAAATTTCAAAGTCATAAATGGACTTTGAATTTGGAAGTTTGAACTTGGATGAATATTTGAAATGAAATTGAATTCTAACTTTGAAGTTTTTGAAGTTAGAAGGAAATGTGGGGGATCTAAAGGAATTGAGGAATGGGATTTGTAACAGTTGGAATTTCAAGATGAAATCCGAATCCAAGTTCTGGATTCTGAATAGAGTTTTGAGTTGATTTTTGGATTTAGGATCCGAAATAAGAACTTGGTTTGAATGAAATGGAATTGGCTTTAAGAATTGGAATTTAAAGTGGATTTTGGATTTTGGAATTTTGAATGGAATCAGATTCAAGATTTGGAATGGAATTGGGACATGAAGTTGGAGATCCAAGATAGGGTTGGGCCCTGGATCCTAAGAGGGAATTGGATCTGAAGTCTGAGATCCAAAGTAGAATTGGATTCTGGATCCTAGAATGAATTTGGATCTAAAATCTGAAATCCAAAGTAGAGTTGGATTCTAGATCCTAAGAAGAATGGGATCCAAGCTTTGGAATCCAAGATGGATTTAGGTTCTGGATCCTAAAATGGAGTGGATCTAAAGTCTGAGATCCAAATGTAGAATTGGGTTCTGGATCCTAGAATGGATTTGGATCTGAAACTGAGACCCAAAGTAGGGTGAGGATTTGGATCCTAAGAGAAATTTGGATCTATGATTGAAGATCAAAGTGGAATAAGGGTTTTGGATCCTAAGAGAAACTTGGATCTATGATTGAAGATCCAAAGGGGAATAAGGATTTGGATTCTAAATGGAATTTGGATCCGTGATGGGAGATCTAAAGGATTTGGACCCTAAATGGAATTTTGGATCTGTGATGGGAAATCCAAAATGGAATGGAGTTTATACTTGGAAATCTGGATCCAAGTTGAGACTAGGATTTGTCTTTGGATTTGGGTTTTGAGAAGTCCAAATAGGACCTTTAAAGATGAATATGGGTTTTAGAAACCCAAATTTAACTTGAGATTCAAATCCAAACTTTGATTAAAGATAAGGGGATGAACTTGCTTCTGAAATAAGATAATTTCAAAGTTAAATTGAACTTTGAAATTGGATTTTGAATTGAGTTGGAAATTTGAAGTTTATAAAGGAATTTCAAAGTCAAATTGGACTTTGAATTTGAAATTTTGAATCTTAAAATGAGATAGAATTGGATTTGAATAAGATCTGATGAAGAAGAAGAAACACCTGGGATTTTGAAAAAGAAGTTTTGAAAATATGATGCAATTCTACCCTATATGATGAATGAATTTGCATAAGTTGAAATTGGGTTTGAAAATCATATTTTATTCTTTAAATGAATTTAAATAAGACTAATGATATAATACACCCCTGACTATGGTCATTGAATGTATTATATAATAGTCATATCTAATTTCAAATGAAGGATAAAATGCCCTTTTAGTGCTTTTATAGAATTTAAGATGAAATTAACCCTCAATATACCCTGACTATGGCCATTGGTATATATATGGAGTTAATTTTAGGTTAAATTCTGATAAAAGAAAAATATTTAAGAAAATATGATGAATTTTGAAAATGGATCCAGTGCGGATCCAGTGTTATTTCATAAAAGATAAAAATACTAAGTCTTGTTTACACCCCGACTATGGCCGTTGGTGTAAATCATCAACTTAGAATTAACTTACCTCTTATGAAAAAGTGCACGTGCCATTCATGTTTCACCATTGTGGGAATTTTGAGAAATAAAGGCAAAAATGCACGAAAAACAAACAATTCATGATTTTACCATGCTTATTCATTCTTCCTAATGCAGGAAATATAGATTGTCATTAAAATCTAAATTATTACAACATCAATTTGAATTGAATGTAAGAAATGTCAAGGCTTCAAAGAAGAAATCCTGAAAAAAACAAGAGTTAGCCTAAACAAGAGATAATATATAAGAGATATCATAATGGAATTTTAAGATGGCATGATATACATATTTAAACACATACATATACATGTTATTTAGTATAATATAGTCACACCCATTGAACTGATGTGTAAGAGAAATGTGATATTATGCATATACAACAGGTGGTTTTGTAAGGAAAATGCAAGTGGCTATGATATATTGCATGATATGGGCTATTTATACCTAAATGGGGGTTATGAATGCCTCAAATGCATAAATGGTTAGGTGAAGTACTTATACAAATGCCACCATTAGAATAGGGATATGCTGTATGGAAGATGAAGTGAGCGTGGTTGCTGCACTGCTGTGAATATTTAAAAGGATGAGATACAGCAGTGCATTGGCACTGCTGTGAGTATGGGAAAGGGTACAGCAGTAGCTGGTGCAAGCTGGATGGTAAAGGGGATGCAAGTGATGAAGGGACTGGTGACAGTGCTTAGTAATATAAGAAGTAATGGTGAAACATAATAGTGATGACACAAATATGTTATAACACTGATATCTGTATTCATACACAGATTAATGCATCAATGGTATGCATGCTAAACGCTATCGGCTATGTGGGAATTTAAAGAAAAATAAGGTGAATATGTGGTGGGTAATGACAGGAATTAACATGGGTGTCGACCACCGGGAAAGGAAAGAACTGTGTTCATATGAGTGCAGCAATGGTATATACTGTGAACGGGGTGATACCGAGGTGAGACATAGAGGGTAATGGGTAGCTGTGAACACATAGTAAACAGTGAATGATATGAAGACAAAAAGGCTGGAATGAATGTGTTGTAGGGTATAATGGGAAATGTGACAGCTGGTATGAAGTGAAGATGACAGGTAGGTATATACAGTGAATTGGAAATGAAAACTATATGCTGGAGTGAGACAATGTTATGCATAGTGAAGGTGAGGGGTTGTTGGTTCATGGATACAGATGAAATTCTATAGTCCATAAATGTAAATAAAATTTAAAACAGAAAAACAAACACCAGTGGCTTTGGTAATTTGAGCATTCAATACACTCTAGGAACATGCTGGAATCAATCAATGCTTATATAGGTAGAACATGTGGAAGATTACAACAATGTTAGGCATTGTTTGTGGGTGAATGGAAAGTTACAGCGGAAATAAAAGTGTTATGTGCAGGGGAAGGGTGTGAATAAATGCTGGTGGGGATAACAATGTAATGTGGGAGATGAAGTGTTGGGTAAATGATGCTATATGCTATGAAATGAAAAATTCACAAAGTGAGATACTGTACATTGGGGTATTTATAGTACATACATTAGTCTCACAAAAATATATATATTTATATATATATTGCAGGGTGGCATACATGGAGGCAGCAGGATATGTTCAAGGTAAATATGTTATAGGTAGCATGATGGCTGTACAAGAGTAGATGAATGATACGCAGGGGATGTAATGGAGTCATTCAATATGAGTATTTTATTCAAAATATAAACAAGAAGCTTCCAGAACATACATAACAAGCTAACATTTGAACTTATAGATCATAGCTTGGTGAGCCATGTTGCATATATCCACTATCATATATGAATATCCTTTCTTACCTTCGTCTAGCAGGATCATCTGAAGGGACTCCGCATCAAGATTCCTCAGATGATTAGCATGGTTCCTTGGTGCATTGAATGCTGTCTTGGTCGAGCATCCCTTCTGTAGATTATTTCACTTTGACACAGCCTGTGACGTTATGCCCTTAACAACCCATGCAATGGATTCAGCCTCTTTATTTCTTCAACCTCCCACTATCATCAGTAATGCTGCCAATCCCAGATAATAGAGTGGCTGCACTTGTTTTACACTGGAAACAGACCCAGAAACCATACAGGCTGCAACGTATCCTGATGGAGCCTGGACAAGAACCTGCAGAGCTGGATGCCTCTTGGTCTTACAATTCGCAGTTATACCTTCAACTTGAAAGTTCTATGTTGTCATTATGTTGCTTTTCCTTTTCACCGAACTTTTGTATTAAGCATTTATGCAGAGGATGGCTTGCCAAGTGAACCCATTCCGACTATCCCTTTGCGGAGACATACATACATCAGAGATAACAAGGCAAAAAATGATAGAAACCAACATGATTAATACTCTATATGATCCATCATGAGAGGAAAAAAAAATCACGATTGTATCTTAAGTATGAATGTTTATTATCATAAAACATGTTAAAGGGACTTCTAAAACCTACAGGCAAGGAAATCTGGCAGTTTATTGCAGCCATCAAAACCCTTTCATGGGTTACCTCTACATAAAACAAACAAAAAAAAGAGAATGACTGTACTCTTAGGCCTGACTTACCTGTTTAGGATGCCATATATAAAATTATTCTAAAGCATGGGCTCACAAGACGATCATGGCATCTCTCTTTTCTCGATAGATGAGGCTGTTAGCCTCTGAAGCTCACCCACTTTATGTACTCCCTGCTTCACAATGACAGACACACATCAAGATGAACATTCTAAATGAGTCGATGCCTATAAAAGGTGATGCAAGCTTATTCCCAATGAGACAGTGGCTGGAGCACTATGCTATAGATTGATATAATGGTGTTGAACAGAAGAAACCAATAACGCTGGATGACACCGTGATGCTGTAAGATGCATCCAATAAATGGAAACAACCCAGATGCTCAGATCAAAAAGACACCAGTTAGTGAACCAAATAAATAAATAAATAAATAAATCAAAAAAAAAAGAAATTTGGGAAGTAAGCATATATTATAGCCAAAACATAGGGGTAGTACTGTGTCTAAAGTGCATAAAAAGAGGTATGATCATTTAAGATGGACAATGAACTGAAATTGAACATTATAGAGGGGGTATACATGCTACAGGGAGTTTGATCAGGAGATGCACAGGCAATATATAACAAGGTGGGATGCAGGTGGCGTTAAAACAAAAAAACAGAACCAATGGGCGCCCATTTAATGATGGATCAAAGCTTCAGAAATGGCAATACGTCTCTAATAAGAAAAAAAATAAAAATACAAGAAACAGCAGGCAGTGATAATGAAAAAAATGAAGCTTCCCCCATTTCTGAACAGGTCGGGTGTTGATGCCTTGATTACCGATGGTGAATTTACGCAAGCCACTGCTTCCAAACCGACTTAGTCAATTTTCTTCTTTATTTGCCATGGAAGACCAAGTTGAATGACGGAATGTTTTAGCAGCAACATTAATGAAAAATTATGACAATATATACATGAAGAAAGAGGAGAAAAAAAAAAAAATGTGCAGAGTATAACTGTAAAAGGGGTAGCATAAACATAAAGCATATGGATATGGAATTTACAGAAACGGGAGAAAATTGTAGGAACCATTCGTTCCTTTTGATTTTGCACCTTTTATACAGATTGATACTTGCTATTGGCGAGATCAGTGCTGTATGGGTACTTAAAAAAAAAAATTCAGAAAAACAAGATAGAAGAGGGTAACGAAACAAGAGGGGAGAAAGAGACTTTTTTTTACCCAATTTCCGCAGGGACCGTTTTGGACTACTTGGTATTGCAAGGGTAGTCGGTCGGTTTTCTTCAACGGATGAAGGGGGTAGTTGGTTGCTTGAGATCCTTGCAGAGGTAGCCGACCTCCTTCGTCTTGCACTCTCTCAGAAGAAATGCCGCTGGAAAATGGATGCCTCGAAATGAAGAAGGGGAATGGGTATTGCCACGGCTATTGCTTCGTGATTGAAGCTCCTTCCATTGATGGGGAAAGACGAAGGGACAGAAAGAAGAGGGATTCGATGAAATGAAGGTCAAAATGAGAAGTGAAAGAGGATGCAATGCGGAGGTGAAGAAGCGATGGAGAGGAAGAAACAGGAGCGTAATGGTGGATTATGAAGGAGAAGGATGATGCGGGGGTTAATGGATGCTGAAGATGAGGGAAGGAGAGAGCGATGAAGAGGATGCTGGGGTGGTAACGGGTGCCCGATTGGGAGCCTTGCGTGCCCCTTTTAAGGATGGAGGAGAAAGATCTGGAGGAAGAAATCGGTTGGAGATGGGCGGCGATGGAGGGCCGAAAATGGGGAAGCTTCCCGAAGGTTGAGAGCGTGCGAGGGTTTGGGAAAAAAAGAGGGCCCTGGAGATGAACGAGAGAGGGGTGGTTCTGCCAAAGGGGTTTGTTGGAGGAAGCCCCTTTGCGAAAGAGGCGCCGCCCTCTCTTCTCTTACGAAGAAAAACCCTAAGTAACAAATTTTACGAAAGGGGCCCCTTTAGGATTTTTACAAAGAGGGGGCTCCCTTAAAAAGATTTTTCATAAAAGTGTTTTTCTAAAATGAGGTTTTTAGTAAAAATGATTTTAAAAGCTTAAACTTATTGTTTTCAATTTTTTTGGTTTTTGTGTTATTTTTCAATTTTTTGTATTTTTAGAATAAAATCCTAAAGTTTTGTGAGAAAACAAAGGTTAAAACTAATTTTTTTGTGTTTTTGCAAAAATATTTACAAAAGGGAATTTTTCTGAGAATTTAAAAAAACTATTTTGAGAAAATTTCTTTAGAAATGGGTTTTGATCCGGATTTTGAGGAAATATGGATTTAAAGTGCTGGATTCAGATCCGGGTTTGATTTTGAATATATCAATATGAATTTTAATTCAGAGAATCTGAAGAAATGACTTGTTTTTCTCAGAAAACGGAGTTAGGGGCAAAAGGGTCATTTTTATAAAACTTTGAAAAATTTGGGGTGTTCACAGTCTTCTAATCACACATCATATTTTCTAATTTACATTTTTCAAAATTCTCATAGCACATGCTTGAATTCTTTGTGCATTTAGGATAGAACACAATTTCGATAATTTTTACTGAGTCAAGCATAATTTTGGTCCTTGGTTCGATTACCCCTGTTAAAGGCGGCATGAACGGTCGAACCTCGTACCGACAGGTCGAGCCCCATCCTATGGATTTTCCCACAATTTTCAAAACGGAGGTGAGTATTTCAAAACAATTTCCAAAATCCGGTCAAGTTTGAATCGCGAAAGCGTTACCCTCTCTCTTCCGCAAGGAAGGAAAGACGGAAAAAAAATTGCGACGATAACAGGTTTGGCGACCGAGATGGGACATTTTTTTGGAAAATGCCTCTTGAAAAAAATGAAGCTCAAGTAGGATCCTGTCCTATAAGGATATACAAAGCATGGATTCCTCGATGGGAAAAACCATGATGGGACTTGGAAGGAAAACACCTCGTCGAAACGAGACTCAGGTTTAACCCAAACCTGAAAAATGAAAATACCTCGAGGGGCGAGATTCAGGCTTAACCCTTAACCTGAAGGGGACGACCATACGGAATCCTCGAGCGAAGAGACCATGATGGGACCTTCGGAGTTTGGACGAACAAATCCGAAAGGGGTTTGCGAAAGGAGGAAGAAAAATAGGGTTCCCTAAAGCTTTGTAAAGGGGATGAACTTGGGCGTCTCATTGCTGAGACTGAAAATAGCTTTTGAATTTAATGACCTTTCGCAGAAAGTACAGGTTTTGACCCTTATCCTGAGTGGGAACAACCATACGGATTTTCTCAAAACCGTGATGGGACAGGAGAGATACTTCAACTGAATGGGGTAACTCTTCTGGGAATGTGAGAGATGGAAAATAAGGAGATGTGAGGAAAAATGAACGATGAATAAGGTAACAGGAGGCGAATCTTTCGATGGGGTGAAAGATGAATAAGGCGAACCTTTTATCAAGGAGATGAATCTATTGACAAGACAAAGGATAGAACAAGGCAAATCCTTTGAACAAGAGAAGGTAAAAGTGAAATATGAAGATGGCGACGAAGATGGCAATCCTTTTAGCAAGGAGAAGGTAAAATGTAAGATATGAAGAAGACAATCCTTTTAGCAAGGAGGAGGCAAAAATGTGAAATATGAAGAAGGCAATGCTTTAAATAAGGAGAAGGCAAAATATAAAATATGAAGAAGGCAATCCTTTTAATAAGGAGAAGGCAAGTCTCTCGACAAAGCAAAAGACGGGGAAGGCGATCATTTAATCAAGGAGAAGGCGAGTCTCCCGTCAAAGCGAAAGACGAAGAAGGCAATCATTTAATCAGTGAGAAAGGCAAATCTTTTGACAACGCAAAAGACGGGAAAAGCGATCCTTTTATCAAGGAGAAGGCGAGTCTCTCAACAGAGCGAAAGACTGGGAAGGCAATCCTTTTATCAAGGAGAAGGCGAGTCTCTCGACAAAGCGAAAGACGGAGAAGGCAATCCTTTTATCAAGGAGAAGGCGAATCTCTCGATCAAAGCGAAAGACGGAGAAGGCAATCCTTTTATCAAGGAGAAGGCAAGTCTCTCGACAAAGCGAAAGACGAAGAAGGCAATCCTTTTATCAAGGAGAAGGCGAGTCTCTCGACAAAACGAAAGACGAGGAATGCAATCCTTTTATCAAGGAGAAGGCGAGTCTCTCGACAAAGCGAAAGACGAAGAAGGCAATCCTTTTATCAAGGAGAAGGCGAGTCTCTCGACAAAGCGAAAGACGAAGAAGGCAACTCTTATGAAAGAGGGGAAGGCAACTCTTCCGACTACGCGAAAGAAGAAAAAGGCAACACCCTGCATTTACATCTCCACTGGTAGCATCATTTGCACATTTTCCTTCAGTCTCACTACACTTTCCACAACATCTTCACCTCTCCATTAAGCCTTTTACACCCTTTTTACAATATTCTTGAAACAGCCCATGGTGTTTCCACAATACATTTCCTGCACACTATATATGTCATGTATTTACACATTTTCTGCTGCAGGTGTGCAGTCTTGATAATCGGTCATGTTCACGGATAGATATTTTTATATCCATTCATGATCTATAAACCATCTTTTGTATGCTTTGTTATTGATATATAGGGAAAATCCATACCCAGTTTTATCGAAAATTACCTTGTAATTTGGAAATTACAGCCTTGTGAAATCCCCTACAGAAACTGTATATACCTGTATTTTCTGATTTTACCCATTATATAGAATTTCCCTTAAATGTGTATATTTTCTTATTATAGGTATATATATATCAATATATATGTATATCTATCTATATGTATACGTATATATGTATATATATATGTATATATGTATATATATACATATATATATATATATACATACATATCCTTTCATGTGTATTGGTTATTATATATATTTTTCTTTTATCTTACTTTTGTAAATATATCTTCATTATCATATATCATTCATCATAAATTCAAGTATTTCTACATTTACTTGTATATCTTTGTTGTATATAGTATATATATCCATTTCCTTGGTTATCTTGTACTAACTCTCATTTTGCAGGAAAATCTAGAAGATGCTGATTCCTTGGCTCCATTTCATTTTTTTTTTTACTTTATGTTAGCAATGTAACAATCCAATGTAAACCTTGGAATAAGATTTACTTTTACTGCTTAGATTAGGCCGCATCTCATATAGTTTGATTTCAGTAATATCCTGATTCTATGATGCATATATCTCAATTTTCCAAATTCACCATGGATGAACACGAATGGCACTTGCACCAACTCTTAGAGAGTTGATGAACTCGGTGGAGTCCATATTTACTGCCCTAGTCAGAATATGGATGAGACCCAGATCCATCATCTCTCTACCAGTCACATTGAGCCTACACTCTTAGGCTATCTTGAAAATGCACCTCATATTTCCAATGTTTTCAAAATATTGTGAATTAATTCAAATATACCCTGAATATATTCATGGCCACAGTCAGAATATGTGAAGGATTTACTTTGGTTTAATCCACATTTTTTTCAACAATTTTTTTTAGAAAGTTTTTCAAAGTGCATTCATTCATTCAAATCATCTGCATCATTCGGTTTTCTCATGATTTTCTCAAGAAATTTTTCACTTCATAGGACTCGATTTCTCAAGAAACTATGATGATATTCGGAGTTGGATTTTCCAAATCAAAGTTTTCCTATGATTTTTTTTGGAAATGTTATTTTCTTAAGATTCTTTTCAAAAGGAATTTCTCATCTTTCTCAAGAATCAAAGTTGATTTTCAGACATTTCAAAGACAAGATTCTCAGGATTTCAATTTCCTAATTTCTAAATTTCCTTCTCCAATGAATCTTTCCTATAAATTTTCTATCCTTTTCTTAAGAAAATTCTCAAAGTCTGAGTTTTCCCAACAAGTGCTTTCTTTTTTTTCAAATGTTCATATTTTCTCTAGAATTCCTACAGTTTTCCTGAGATTCTTATTTCCTCATGGTTTTCCAAGTCTTTCTAAGCTTTCTCAAGATTTTCCCGAAATTCTCATCTAAAATTTCTCAAGATTTTCTTGAGATTCTCACCTCTTCAAGATTTTCTAAGTCTTTATAAACTTTCCCAAGATTCTCAAACCTTCTTCGTCTGAGTTTTCCTGAGAGATTGATTTCCATCTTTTCCTGAGAAATGCTTTTCAATTCCAAATGTATTCTAATCACACATTATATTTTCTAATTTACATTTTCCAAAATTCTCATAGCACACATGCTTGAATTCTTTGTGCATTTAGGATAGAACACAATTTCGATAATTTTTATTGAGTCAAGCATAATTTTGGTCCTTGGTTTGATTACCTCTGTTAAAGGCGGCAGGAACGGTCGAACCTCGTACCAACAGGTCGAGCCCCATCCCATGGATTTTCCCGTAATTTTCAAAACGGAGGCGAGTATTTCAAAACAATTTCCAAAATCCAGTCAAGTTTGAATCGTGAAAGCGTTTCCCTCTCTCTTCCGCAAGGAAGGAAAGACGGAAAAAAAATTGCGACGATAACATGTTTGGCGACCGTGATGGGACAGAAAATGCTCCGTATGGAACGAAGCTTTGTCGAGACTTCAGATCCAAATCCATCTTAGGATCCAGAACCCAATTCTACTTCGGATCTTGGACTTCAGATCCAAATTCATTTTTTCAGGATCCACAATCCAATTCTACTTTGGATCTCAGATCTCAGATCTCAGATCTTAAACTCATCTTTAGATCCAATTCCATTCCCAATCCTAGATTTCAAATCCAATTCCATTTTCAGATCTCATCTGAACTCCCTAAATCCATTTCTATTCTTAAATACCATTTGATTATCTCAGATCCATTCCGAATTTCAAACTTCAAAACCCAAATTCAATTCCATTTCGAGTATTCATTTCTCTTCCTAAATTCAAATTCAAAACTCAAAGTCTATTTCCGACTTTGAAATTTCACTTCCTTTCATTTCAAAACTTCAAATCATTCTTTCTCAAAATCAGGATTTATTCTTCCAATCCTAATTTACTTCAAAGACTTAGAACTTCTTTGATCTATCTCAAGTTCTAAAGTTAAAATCAAACATTTCTTCACTCCCTTACCAAGTTCATCTCAGAATAACTTGGAAATTTTTCAAAAACATTCTTTTCAAAAGAGCATACATCCTTGCATTGCACAAGTATGATTCTTTGTGCATTTAGAGTTAGATTAAATTCTTAAATTATATTTAGGCAAAGCAAAAGGCATAGATTCGATCCTTGGTTCGATTACCCCTGGTAAAGGCGCTAGGAACGGTCGAACCTCGTATCGACGAGCGAATCCCGTCTCTCCATTTTCCCACAATATTTTCAAAAACGAAGGCGAGTTAAATTTCTAAATGCTTTCAAATTAAGGTCAAGTGAGACCGCGCGAAATAGTTCCTCTTCTCTCTTTCTTTCTTTCCTTTCTCTTCTCTTTCTCTTTTCTTTCTTTTATTCTTCTCCCTTCAAAAAGGAGGAAAATAGAGGTTAGAAAAGGAAAAGAGAAGGAAGAGAGAGAAACAACAAGAGAATAGGAAAAATTTTGTGATGATCACATCTGCCCATGGTTGTCGAAACTGTAGATCGTGATTGGATCCGAGGTATATTCATCTTCCTTCAATCCCAAAGCCTTGGCCGTCATCTCATGACAGATATTGAGGTTGCTGCCTCCATCGACTAACACATGAGGGACTGTCATGCCCCTGGTTCGCACCACTATGTAGAGAGCATTATTATGAAAAGAATAAGGCTTCGACAAATCCTCATCAGAGAAAGTGATTGGTGCATTCGTCATGGCCTGATTGACGATTTGAGCCATGTCTTGCGGAGTCGTGCTAGGCTTGACTTTGATCTTTCTGAGCAGATCTTCTAGCACTTGCTGGTGCTCTGAGGAAGCGAGGGTCAAATCTAGGATCGAAATGTTGGATAAAGCAGTAATTGGCTTCCGCACTGACCCTGAAGCCTCTTCTTTCTTTGAAGCTACCTTGATAAAGCACTTCGAGATCCTGGGAACTAGCTTGGCAGTTTCTGTCGCTGCCTTTGTTGGTTTACTGGAAAATGCAGTGACATCCGCCCTCTTGGCGGAAGACTGTGCTTGGCGAAGGACTAGGACCTGATGTTGATCCTGAATGTCCTGTTTAGAACATGGTTGGATACTGCCTTGCAGAGAGAATGTCTGCTCTGTAATGACTGAAGCTGAATGTTTAGGAAATGGCTTGGACAAGATTTCTGGCTGCTGTTCATCCTCGTCCTCAATCAGCATATTTTTGTCAATACAATCTTGAATGATGTTTTTGAGGACAAAACAGTGTTCGGTGTCGTGTCCGACAGTCCGATGGAATTTACAAAATTTATCAGTCCATTTACCCATAGCGACGGGAGGATCTGCCACCTTGGGAAGTTTGATCATTCCTTTCGACATCATATATTCTAAGATGTCTTCGCGGGACTGCTCTAAAGATGAAAATTCCCGATCATAACTCCACCCTTCGTGCTTTGGCTTCTCTGACTGTTTTGCTTCTGGCTGAGGCGCTGACTGAATAGGCTGTGGCTTAACAAATTTTCCCTTCTGGGCTGCAAAGTTTGTTCTTTCGGCCCTAGAATGCCCTGAGTTTTTGTTGCGATTTTTCTTGTTCTTCTTTCTGCCAGAACTACTGCTGTTGTCTGAGAAATCCGTGGAATAAGCAACATGAGCTTTTTTCTTTTGCTCAGAATTCCCTCGGACGAAAGGATAACCTTCGTACAAGCCATTGTCCAGGCCGGTCTCGAGCCACTCGGCTCTCTCAATCAATTTGATGAATGACTTAGCAGGCGATGTAGAAATGAGGTTCCTCAGAGGCTGAGCAAAGTTGTTCAGGATAATTTGCAAGGCATGTTCCTCTGGGATAGGAACCTTCATCTTGTTACAGGTGCTCCTCCACCTGTGGATGAATTCGCTAGCTCTCTCATTCTCGTTCTATTTAAGATTATACAGATGGTTGAGAGTTGGTGCAGCCTCCATGTTGAACATGAAGCGTTCAATGAATAGGTTCACGACTTTATCGAACTCTCGTAGTTCGATAGGATTAATGTGGTCTGCATACCACCTGGCTGCTACCCCTTCTAGGCTGCGCGGAAAGCAAATGAACAGTGCCCGGTTGTCTTTCCTGAAACGGCCGCATTCAGCATAGAAAGTGGCCAAATGAGCCTTGGGATTGCTTGTTCCGTCAAATTTAAGGAACTTGCGAGGGAGGTTTTCCAGATTGTCATCCCCGTCCAGGCCATGGTAAAAATCTTCACCGGAGTAGGTCTGCTTGCCCTTGCTTTTGGCCTGAATATCCTTGATAGCCCGATTCATTTCTTTCATCTGCTCTTGCATCGGGTCATTAACCAGAATGGGCTTGTTGATTGATTCAGGCTCCACAGCGGTCTTCACAAACTGCGGCGGAGAATTCTGATGATAAACAAACTGCTCTTCCTCTTCTGATTCCTCTTCTGCTGACTCTGTTTCTTCAGAAGTGGTGTCGGGCTGTACTTTCTTTCTAACAATCCTGACTGGTTTCTTTACAGCCTTCTTCTTTGGCTTGTTTTTTGGAGCAACTTCTTTCTGACTGGCCTCGGCCTGCTCGGACATCATTTTAGTCATCATTCTTTTGAACAGATTATACATGGCAGGATCTATATCATCTGCTTGATTCTGTCCCCTGACTGATTTGGGGGAATCCATCCCTTCGGCCTCACTGTCGCTGTGTCGAGGAACTATTTCTTTTCCTGCCCTTGTTACAACCATTTTGCCAATGCCAGTGATTTCTGCAGAAGTAAAAAGAATGGTTAGGGTTCAGAGGAGTTTTTGAAAGTGTGATTTTTGAGAAAAAGACATGAAAGAAGGAATTGATAGACAATTTAGATAAGTTATCCCATCACCAGAGATTGGGTTATCACAAATTTTTGTAATGATTGCGTCACCTTTTTTGTGGCAACAAAAATGCGCCTTATGACCTAGGCGAGATCGTCTATCATGACGAGAGATAATCGAAGAAAGAATATACAAAATGGGTCTCATCACTGGGGATGAATCCGTAACTACATGAAACAATAAGATTTGGCCATAAAAAGCTTTTTATCAGAACAAAGGTTTGCATTTTCATTAATGACAAAATCTAAATACAAAGAGAAGGTGGGCAGACAGTTTGCCACCATTCTCGATACTCTGATGATACATTAGGACCGGGAAATATAGACAAAGGAATAAAGGAGTCCCAAGTGTATTTAGCGACGTGATATGCTCCAGACCACTGATCCGACCGTAGATCGAACTTTGGCATGCGGCCTGTCTGGAAGCGAGTGTTGACACGAATCTGCCGTTGTGAGAACTGTCAAAGACACCTCTCTGGCTGATAGTCTACGCAGAAGAAATGGCCGAGCAGTTTGTAGCGTTTATCACGAGCATAGGTGTATCGAGGACTGGTCTCTATTCTGTCGAAAAAATCCCAAACGATCTCCTCCTGGTGCAGACTCTCGATCAAGGCTCGATACTGAATGACTGACTTTGGCTGCTTACTGCTGAATCTGAAAGAACTGGCTTTCGACGGCACATGTCGCAGGAACCACGACTATAAGGCGTACGTGCATCCTTCTACCAAAATGGTTTCTCCAAGGGCGAAACGAGCTAAACCTCTGTAGAGAAAAGCTAGAGCTGCCATGGAGACTGAAAGCTGACGGGTCTGCTTGCTTCCCCATCTTTGAAAAAGTTGGGCGACTCTGACATCGATGAAATTCTGACCATCCTGAAAGAACGCTAGTCCCACTGTGCATAGGACCATGGCATGCTGAATTCTTTCTTTCGCTGCTCGAGACAAGGTATCGACTTCTTCGTAGGCTCCATACTTGTGATAGAGTTCAAATAGATCGATGAACTGACTTCCGTTGATTTCTGTGAGAGGCCAAGATATGCTCCCTGTAGCTCTGGCCAATACTTCTCGAACATCTATCCCTTTGATATTGATCAAGAATTGTTGCTCGACCGGGTCATCTGGCTGACCGGCTGGCTCTGGTAATCCCATGATGTCACTGAACTCATCCATTAGTAAAGTCATCTCTCCCCAGAGAAACCAAAACGTACAGGTACGTGGATTCCATCGTTCTGCCATAGCTTGAATTAGACTGTCGTTGATGGTTCGCTTGCCAACTGCCGATGCCATCTCCAATCCACAATCATCCAAGTGGTCTGGGAACATACGCGAGAAGGCGGTGAACCAAGAATAGTACCACCGAGGGAAGAAGGTACGAGACTGGATGACCCGATGATCTGGGGTTCCATCCTTTATTTGATAAAAGATATGATCCCAAGGAAAGATAGCATCGGGAGATTCAGATGCCATCAGAGTGATACTGAGGCAAGAGAGGGAAAGAGTCAGATGGAATGCAGGACTTACGGATAGACTTTTGATAAAAGAGGGATAGACATAATTTCCTGGAAATTTTGTAAAAAGATCAAGGGATTTTGAAGAAAGAATCTCCAAGGTTTTTAAAGAAAGATTGACACAAAAAAGAAAAAAGAACGTAGGTAAAGGAGACATATACACCCAGGGTTTTTGAAAATAGAGGAAGTTTTGAACAGTACACCCGGGGTTTTGAAAGAGGTTCGATATATATAGGAGAACACAAGGAAAACATCGCCTAATCATAGTTGTACAAACAAGGGTGCGCACACAACACTCCCTAAAGGCGGACTCTAAATGCAATATTTGAAATGGCTTGTAGGACCTTAATCCTAACTCTAAGATTTAGATCACCTGATTCCAATCAAGGTACGCCGATATACTCAAGCTGAAGCTCGAAGTACGTGGCATATAAGACATTTCTCCGGTTCTAAGGTAATGGATTCCTGTTATCATCGCAAAATTTTTAACTTTTGCAAATCAAACTGACATTTGAAAAAGTTTTTGAAAATAACTCGCCTCCGTTTTAAAATGCGGGAAAATTCCGTAGAATGGGACTCGCCTGTCGGTACGAGGTTCAACCGTTCCTGCCACCTTTAACAGAGGTAATTGAACCAAGGATCAATCTTATGCTATACTTTATTCAAATTGTCTAAATCATATTCTAATTTCTAAATGCACATAGAATCAGGCATGTGCTATGAATTTTCAGAAAATGCACATTTTGAAAACATGATGTTTGCTTTGAATGATTGAAATATTTAGAATAGGTATCACATGGAAAATCGTGAATTGGGATTTGAAATGTACTTCTGAGAGAAATAAAAATCGATTTTGAGAAATCCTTGACATTTGGTGAAAATCGATTCTGAGAGACTTGGTCTTTCTGAATTCAAACTTGGAAATTGAAATTCTAACTTAGAAAATTTGAATTTGGAACTTGAGAAATACTTGAAATGAATGAATATGATTTTGAGGAATTGAGAAATACTTTTTGTATTTTGAGAAATGCAGTGCATTTTGAAGTTAGCCTAAGAGTGTAGGCTGAATGTGGCTAATGTGAAGATCATAAATCTAAGTATCATTCGTATTCTGACTATGTCCATAAATACAAATTCCACCAAGTTTATAAACTTCATAGAAGCTAGTGTATGTGCCATTCGTGTAGACCATGGTGAATTTGTAAAAATATGCATGAATCATCATACATCACACATTAAAATTATAAAAATAAACTATATGCAATGCAACCTAAGCTAAGCAGGAAATGTAAATTCTTATTCCAAAGTTTAATTACAAGTTACATCACTATTGAAATTTAAATACATGAAAAATAAAGTCTTCAATGTACCTGCAAAACTAGAAAACTTGGTTAATGAATATATGTTGGCTTTTCTAGATTTATCCAACAATATCAGGAAATTGTTGAATTTTGCTAGATATAAGCCTTTTTGCCATGATTCCCTTAAATCAAAAGTGATAAAGTATGAAATAAAATGGAATAAATAAGGAAGAGAAGATATGAAATTTCGAAATTGGGGTCAAAATGACCAAAATACCCCTAATAACAAGACTATGGCCTTGAAATTAGGTTTTTTAGAAAGATATTTTGATAAAATGCAAGTTTTGGAATTTGAATGGAATAAACTCAAACCAAATATTCTATGACATGATTAAAAATATGAAATTAGGGTTAGGGATTTCGAAATTTAGGTCAAATAACCAAATTGCCCCTGATAGCAAGACTATGGCCTTGAAATCAGGGTTTTCTGAAATAGATTTTGGTAAAAACTTAGGTTTTATGCACTAAATGAAATCAAATGAGCATCAATTTAAACCTAAAGCATCCTAACATTATTATGAACATGATTAAACCCTAAAAATATATGCTTATGCACGAAAATCCAATAATATCACAAAAACTGTGATTTTAGCAGTGTTTTTGGATCTTTCAGGAACCCGGTTTTGCAATTTGCTTAATTCAGCCTTCAAATGGATTCCAAAATCCATACAAATTGGTACCTGCACTTGTTATAACCCTAATGTCGAATTGGAATTATAAAAATAATTTTTTTGACATTAAATTAATCCGAAAATTGCATTAAACCCTAAAATATGCTATTTTTGACCTAATTCACCAACCAGTCTCAGTCCAAGACCTAAACCAGGGGTCAAATCTCCATGGAAATTTATGAAATTTTACAAAGACTAACTATAAAGAAAAACAAAGATTTCCCGATTTACAGATTGGAAAAATCATCTTCGGTTATGGAGAAACCCTTCCGGCAATCTGAGCTAAAATATATCACTCTTAACAGGGATTAAAACAGCTATTCCAGATTGAAAATACAAACATAAATAGCAATTCTAAACAAAAATCTCTGAAATTTTAGTGGTGAATATTAGACAGAAAAATAACAATACTCACTTTTTACAGATCTAAAATCGGATCTGTGGTTTGGGATTTATGACTAACACAAGTCTGATTAGGGTTTTGGTAAACCCTAACGAGCTTTAAATTGAACAACAGATTCTCTGAAAAGGGAAAAATACTAAACAGTGGTCAAAAAATCCGAAAAATTCACAGAAGACATATCTATTCAATGTGAATCCATATCACTTTACAGATCTAAAATCGGATATAAGATGAGAGAAATATCATCACAGAAAGTTACCTTCTTGATTTTAACCATGATTTTAAAGCTTTAAAAACCCGATTTGATGTCTGATTTTTTTTGACAAAGTTTCCGAGATCCAAAACCTCTGATTTTTCTACAGTAACTCAATAACTCATGCATGCACCACATATAAAAAAATCAGAAATAAACAATGAGTGATTCAATCCGAAATAACATCATCTTTACTGTTCTAAACCTAGAACACACAGAAATTTAAGAAACTTGAAAAACCATGCATTAACTAATGTAAATAAATAAAATAAACCGTAAAACAGCAAATAAAAATTATTTCTATGCTATAGAACGTAAAACAAACATGAATAAACCATGAAAATAAATTAAAAACAGGGAATCAATGGCTGGAATTTGATATCACCTTTAAAACATAGATTTAACCCATTAAAAAGGGTAAATCATATATTTTATTGGTTAATAATGCAAAGAATCATATTAAAATCAATTCTAATGGATTAAAACCTCTGTAAATCATCCAAAACAGGGTTAGATCACTTTCTTGGATTGTTCTTGCTGGTTCTTGAGGTGAAACCATGGTTGATCTTCCATAAGGAGGGGTGTCCAAGCCTAAATCTAGGTTTAAAGCATTAAATAAAATAAGAAAAGTGAAGAAGTTCATACCTTGGAGTTGCAGCAATGGAGGAAGGGCTGGAGAGGAGAGAGAAGCTCCAAGAATCCAATAAGAGAGAGATGGGAAAATCGACCCCCCTTATGCCTCTATTTATAATAAAAAAATTAGGTTTAAAAATTGACAATTTTGAAAATTTTGGACTTTAAAAGGGGGGGCGATTTTGGGGTGGAGTTACCTAACTACCCCTAGTCTAAATTATCCTAAATAATGCCTAATTAACCCCTAGCTAATCCTAAAAATCCCCCAAATATGGTGCCACTTGGCATTCTCTCACATTGGGTTTTTAAAACACTTTTAAAAACCTTTAAAAACACTAGTTTTAAAAACTAACTTTCAAAAATGAGTTTTTCAAAATGGTTTTGACTCTTCTAAACCTCTAACACTAACCAAGACATCAACTAACCCTAGTCTAGCCCTGACTTACTCGAATATAGCACCACCTCGAGTGGGCCCTACTTGAGTTTTTTTCAAAAAGTGATTTTAAAACTTAAAATTGAAGGAGTTTTCAAAAGATTTTCAAAAGTAAACTTAAAATTAGGATTTTTGAAATGTCATAAGGTCCTAACTGAGTTAGAATTCCTCTATATATGGTGCCAACTGAGTGGGCCCACATCGAATTTTGAACATTTTTGAAATAAACACTGAAAATGGCTTTGAAAAGGGGTTAAAATCAGTATTTGAAATTCAAGATCTTTGAAAATAGGGTCTCAAGCGAACTGGAACTCCAGGTTAGAGTCCTGAACTCTTAGGACTCTGAGATTTTAGATTTTAAAAGCCAAATGAAAGAATTTTCAAAAGATTTTATCAAGAAATGATGAAATAAGTCAGAAAACACAGTCAGGGTTAGACTCCTAACTCGACCGAACTCTAAAATAGAGTCCTGAACTAACTGGACTCTGTGAAATGACCTAGATTTCGAAAGCAAACGGAAAAGATTGAAAATGGAAGTAAAACTGACCTCAAAACAGACTCCTGACCGGATCAGGACTCTGAGACAGAGTCCTGATCGGACTGAAACTTTCAAAATTTTGAGAAATTTGATGAATAGAGGAATTCAGAAGCGACACCACCTCAATGGGTCTCATCTGTGACTTGAAATCGATTAAAATTTGAATTTGAAATGAATCCAGATTGTTTCCTTGAGAAAATATTTCGAAATATAAAGTCCTGGGGTTGGAAAATGACAGAGTATTGAATAAAAACCCAGGTTTTGAAATTGATTTTGAAATAAAGCTTTAAAATTCAAATCTAGATTGATTGTTTTGAAATAGGAGTGCTGGATCTCAAAAATGATATGCAATGCTATGCAGAATACATGCAATGACATGCAATGATCTGTAATGACTTATGAAATGGACAAACACTGGATGAAGGTAAAAATTTGGTGTGTTTACACTTCCCAACATCCTTGAGCACCTATCGATATACCTCGGACTATGGCCCTTAGGTACATGGTAGTGGGGGAGCGAACCCAAATAAGTGGTCCAGTTGTGAGGCTCTCTCCCGAACTATGGTTCAGTGAGACAGCCCAGCAACATGAAGACCGAGACAATATAGGTAGGGATGTTTTCAAAATATGATCAACATGCAATAAAAATCAGAAGGCTCTAATGCAAGTCCTAAAGAGATAGATTAAAATGAAGAGAAGCATACATTTGCATACATTGTTTTTGCATTCAATCCCTAGAATTGAGGAGAGTTGTATTTAAGACCTAAGTCTAATGTGAGCATGGAATAATCTCCTCAATATGGTCCTACCAAACCATACTTAAATCCTATATGAAAATAATGTCAGCTTAGGACAGAGTCTAGGCTCCTAAGGTTTGCATGAAAATGTAGCTGACATATGTTAGAATAAAGATTTAGATTATATGAAAGCAAAGCAAAGGCATTAATTCGACCAGACGAAGACGAGTCCCATCACGATTCCCAAACCTGTGATCATCGCAAAAATTTTCCTCTTTCGTTGTTTCTCTCTCTTCCTTCTCTTTTCCTTTTCCAACTTCTATTTTCCTCCTTTTTGAAGGGAGTAAAAATAAAAGAAAGAAAAGAGAAAGAGAAGAGAAAAGAAAGAAAGAAAGAGAGAAGAGGAACTATTTCGTGCGGTCTCACTTGACCTTGATTTGAAAAATATTTAGCAAATAACTCGCCTCCGTTTTGAAAATTTGTGGGAAAAAGATAGAGAGACGGGATTCTCTTGTCGGTACGATGTTCGACCGTTCCTGGCGCTTTTACCAGGGGTAATCGAACCAAGGATTGAATCTATGCCTTTTGCTTTGCCTAAATATAATCTAAGAATTTATCCTAACTCTAAATGCACAAAGAATCATGCTTGTGCAATGCAAGAATGTATGCTCCTTTTGAAAGATGTTTTGAAAATTTCCAAATGTTCTAAGATGAACTTGATAAGGGAGTGAAGAAATGATTTGAATCTAACTTAGAACTTTGAAATGGATCAGAGTAGTTCTAAGTTTTTGAAATAAATCAGAATTGGAAGAATAAATGAGAAAGAATGATTTGAAGCCTTTTGGAATGAAGGAAAGTGAAGTCTCAAAGTCCGAAATGAACTTTGAATTTGAACCTGAATTTAGGAAAAGAAATGAATACTTGAGATGGAATTGAATTTAGATTTTTAAGTTTGGAATGGATCTGAGATAATCAAATGGTATTTAAGAATAGAAATGGATTTAGGGAGTTTTGGATGAGATCTGAAAATGGAACTGGATTTGAAATCTAGAATTGAGAATGGAATTGGATCTAAAGATGGATTTAAAATCTGAGATCTGAGATCCGATATAAAATTGGGTTCTGGATCCTAAGATGGATTTGGATCTAAAGTCTGAAATCCAAATGTAGAATTTGGGTTCTGGATCCTAAAATGGAATTGGATCTGAAATCTGAGATCCAAATGTAGAATTGGATTCTGGATCCTAAAGGAGAATTGGGTCCGAAGTTTGAGATCCAAAAGTGGAATTGGACTCTGAATCCTAAAGAGGAATTGGATCTGAAATCTGAGATCCAAATGTAGAATTGGATTCTGGATCCTAGAATGGATTTGGAGTTAAATTTAGAAGATGAATCAAGAGTTTCCAAGTTTAAGTTGAACTTAAAAAATGAAATTTAGAATTTTGAATATACAAACAAATTTCAAAGTCAAATTAGACCTTGAATTTTTGAATTTGGAATTTTAGAAGATGAATCAAGAGTCTCAAAGTTAAAATTGAACTTTGAGTTTGATTAGAGTTTTGAATATAAAATGAATTTGGAATTTCAAAGTCAAATTGAACTTTGAAATTTGATTTGAATTTGAATATAAAAATGATTTTGAAATCTCAAAGTTAAGTTGAACTTTGAGATTGAAAATGAAATTGAATTTGAAAATGAAAGGATGATTTGGATTTTATAAGAATTGAAGATAGATTGAGGAAGATATTTACATTACTTGGAATTTTTGGAAAGGGAATTTTGAAAATATGATGCAGTTCTATCCTAAATGATGAATGAATTTAAAGAATTTGAATTTAGATTTTGAAAAGCTATCTTATTCTTGAACTGAATTAAAATAAGATTGAAGATATAATACATCCCTGACTATGGTCATTGAATGTATTATATAATAATCTATATTTAAATTCAGGTGAAGAATAAGACACATTTGGTGCTTTTATAGAATTTTAAATGAAATTAACTCTCAATATACCCTGACTATGGCCATTGGTATATATTTTGAATTAATTTTAAGTTAAATTCTGATAAAAGAAGAAAACATTTAGGGAAAATATGATGAATCTTGAAAACGGATCCAGTGTTATTTTGTAAAAGATAAAAATACTAAGTTTTGTCCACACCCTGACTATGGCCATTGATGTGGATCATCAACTTAGGATTAATTTACCTCTTACGAAATGGTGCACATGCCATTCGTGTTTCACCTAGGTGAGATTTTGAGAAATAAAGGAAAAATGCATGAAGAACAAGTAATTCATGATATTTACAATGCTCATTCATTCTAATCTAAGACTGGAAATGAAAATTTCTCATTAATATCTAAGTTGTTACAATCCTTGAAATCTGGAAGGATGACATCTTTAATCTTAAGAGGGCAATACAAATTTCTCATGACTTCCCTGTAAAAGAATGAATTAGCACAATAGAAGAAAAGTGCTTCATTGAAAACAAGATCATATATGATTTGTATTGATCCTAATGCAAAGTGCTATGCTCATGCTGAATGAGAAGGGTATATGGCCTACCCTGCCTTTTTTAGAAAGTGTACATATATACATAGGTATATATATATGTATATCTATATATATATATATATATATATATATATATATATATATATATATATATATGTATATATATATATATATATATATATATATATATATATATATATATATATAGGCAATGCCATAGTCAAATGAACCTCTATATGCAATGAATGAAGGTAAGGGCCAGGATAGTCCAAGGTGAATCGTCATGAAATGTGGTAATCCCTGGTGAACCGCCATAGAAAGGAAGAGACACGGTGGTTCATTGTGAACCACTGTGGAATATGGAAGCTATGGTAGTTCTTGATGAGCTACCATAGAGAAAAGGGGAACACAGTGGTTCATTGTGAACCACTGTGAAACATGGTGTCTATGGTAGTTCTTAATGAACTACCATAGAGAAAAGGGGAACACAGTGGTTCATTGTGAACCACTGTGAATACACAACAGCCGTTGGGTTGCTGTGTGGGGCAATCATAAGGAGCCACTGCATGTGGTGCAAAGGATGGAGGCAAGTGGAAATAATGCTGTGATAGAATTGCTCCATATGGCTGATGTGGAAGTGAAACTGAGAGTGCAAAATACCATCCAGAATGAATGCAAAGGAGACACTCCTTTCTTTTCTTTTTCTGTGAATTCATAGCAACTAAGGGATGTATTATGGTGACATGCTGTAAACGTGGGAGATCACAGCAGTGCAGAAGCTGCCTGGAACTCTTACTATAATGTGAGATTACAGTAATATGTTGGGCTGTTGCAAAACTACAACCATTTGACAGTGTACTATAGGTGATGTGGGAAGTAATACGCAAATGATATTGTAAATGCGGGGTGAGGCTGAAAGTGATATGAATGTAGGGTCATGACCCTACCCAATAATATACTAAAGAGCACCCAATGATCCTAACACAGAAAGAAAGAAAGAGAAAAAAAAAAAGATTCTTGAATGATATATATTTTGGACTGAACTAATGACCTATTAATACTACTTAATGTGCTGGGAGATAGACATGTGAATGAACATGCAGTAGAGATTGCAAACAAATGTACAAGTTGAAGTATAACATGGTGTGTAAGTGTTGAAGGTGAGAAAAGGCTGTGCAAAAAGTGAACGAATGTGCAGGAAACCACAGCTGGTGTGAGTGTGGACAGTGAAAAGGGGTGTAACACGAAATGCATAAGTGTGATAGAGGATCAGGTTGCTCGATAATGAATCCATGGTCTCCCATGTACCAAAGTTTGGCACATTTGAATTTCAAAAATTCTGACAAAGATATTTGAATCCCCTTTCTGATTCACATCCTAACGACTTAACACTGAAAAGAAAAGAAAAGTTTACAGGGAACGATAGCAGTTTATCCAATTCTCAGAAGATACATAATGTTGTGCTACAGTCTAATGGCCTATGTGAGAGAGGGCAAGCACTAAAGGGATTGCCATAGAGTGACTTCCTCAAACAGATTCAGCTTCAGGCCATGCCAATGTGGCAACCTGTCGATAGATCATTCGACGTTCTAGATTCGACAATGCCTTTAAAACTATCAACAAATGAAAATCTACAAATGCTTGTTGCCCGCAGTGGCAGCAATACACACCCTGGTATCACTAATGAATGACATATGATGATCCGATGATTATGTGAACACAAGCTGGACCTGCTGAGGTTGGATAAACAACCAATCGTCAGGTTAGGTGTTGGACTTACTAATGTTCAATAAGCAGAAAATTACAATAAACTAATACAGAATAGCTATTAGGATGCTCTATGAATACTTAAACAGATCCAAGCTACAATGCTTTAACATTTGAAATTTCATATTAACACTGCAACTCATCAGATTTGTACAGAAAGTAGATGATGCTTAGATAAACGATCAGATCAAATCACTTACCATAGGTAAGAGCACGTCAAACATTCTATGCCACAGTAGAACATGAGTGTCATGCGTGGTTCTGCAAGGCTGAAGTAGGAGAAGGCAATAATCTTGCTGTGAGTGTTAGCTTCCTTCGATTGATTCTGCAGGAGATCCTCTCGGTCGCAGGAAATGGCCAACCTCCTTTTGATCGCTCAAGGCTTCCGGTTTGCAGAAGTTCTCAAAGGAGGAGAGCTCGGCTACTGGACTCCTTTCAAACGGACTGAAGAAGGAAAAAAAATGGGGAGGCAGAGAACGAACTCAAGAAAAAAAAATCTGATCCCCGACCCCTTCCCCTGTGCGTGCTCTTATAGGAAAGCAAACGAAGGCTCGAGAAGGGTGAGGTCGTTGAGGATGAGGCGTGCGAGGGTTTTGGAGGAAGATTACACATGGGGGTGTTCGGTGGAAGCTTCGTGAAGGAGGGTTTGTTAGCGATCGACGGGTGAAGAAGAAGGGGAAGTGATCCGAGGGTTGAAGAAAGGAGGTTCCAGCCATCGGAGGGTGGAGGAGTTCGGGAGGTGGACGCACGCGAGGTTTGTTGGTGATGAACGAAGGAGGAGGGCGAAGGCGATCGGAGGGTTGATGATGGAAGAGGAACGCACATGGGGTGGTCGGCCATGGAGGGAGAAAGAGGCGAGAGTGAGGGGGAGAAGGCGACCAGAGAGAGAAAAACTCGAGAGAGTCCCCCCTCAAACCCTAACTCGACTCTCGAATTTTTACATCTTCCAAAAAGAGGTCTTCTATGAAAAGATTTTTCCAAAACGGGTTTTCTTTTTTTTTTTTTAAAAACCATTTTTTTTGGAATAAAACCCTAGATTTTACGAGAAAACAAAGATTTAGACACTAATTTTTTTGTATTTTTCTGAGAAATATTTACAAAAGCGTTTTTCTGAGAATTTCAGGCCATTTCGGGGAAATTTCTTCAGAAGGATGGGTTTGGACCCAAGTTTTGTAAACATGTTCGAGTTTTGAAACTCGAATCGAGAAATATAACTCGATGGATCCAAACGGATACCAGACGAACTGTCTGAGCCTTTCAAAAGTTATTTTTGATAATTTTGAAAATTCGATTTAAAATTGGATAATGAAGCTCAGATTTGGATCTTGACAATAGATCCGGATCCGAAATTGAGTCAGATATGTAAAATGAATTTAATTTTAATAAAACTTGAGAAATAAAGTAGAATTTTAGATTTAAAACTGACTCAATTACCCAAAAATGAAGATAAAGAGCAAATGAGGAGTAGTTACAAATTTTTTTGAAAAAATTTGGGTGTTCACACCAGAACAAGCTGGTCAACCAAGCGATCCATTAGAACATCAATTCCTTATCAATGTCAAGGGTTTGGACCCCCGAGACTCCTTAGCTCGTATGACAGGCCGCCGATCTTGGCCCCTGATCCAGTTGGAGGGAAATGAATATGTTGACCTACTCGAGTTGTACCGCCAGTACGGGACCTTCGTTGAAGTCAGTTCGCTATCCAGGACAGCTAAAGAAAGGATTCAGAATGCAATGGTCCTGTGCACTGTAGGATTATCCCTCTTTCCAGACGGACAAAACTACATGGACATCAGAATAATCCAGCTTATGAGAAGATGGGGAAGTCGACAGACCAACCGTCTTTCCATAGCCATGGCAGCGTTAGTTTTCCTATATCGAGGCCTGACTCGATTTTCACTTGGAGAATCCATTTTAGTTGAAGGTTGCATCTACGCACTTCAGTCTTGGTTCTTCCAGCATGTTCCAGCTCGAGCAAGCTCTTTCAGATACAATGGCCATAAACTTCTCCCAGTGTCGCAGTACCGATCCATGATCAACAACATTGAAGAAGATGACATTGTTTGGGACTATTTTGATCGACCATTATCCCCTCCCAGATATACGTACACTTATGGCAAGCGGTTCAAGTTGTTGGCACCATTCTTCTACACTTATTACCAACCAGAGAGATGTGTTCGACAATTCTCCCAGAGGCAGCAGTACGTCGAAGCCCGACTGTTATCAGGAGCTATGGCCGAGTTCGATCTCACTTCTGCACAATGGTCCGGGGCATATCACTCTGCCCGCTACGGCTGGGACTCCTTTGTCTCCCTTAAAATCTTTCATGGTCCTAGAGTGTCTGCCGACTATCATGAATGGTGGCAAATTGTTTGTCCTCCACCTCTTTGTCAAGATCAATAAAATCATGTTTCCTCATTTCTATAAAATTGTCTCTCTTTCTATTGTGGTTTGACGACCTCGCCTAGGTAACAAGGCATATTTTCGTTGTTTATTTCTTTTGCAAAAGAATGACAACACAATTGTCGTGATTCTCGCGGCGACTCAGTCCCTAGTAATGGGACATCTTTTTCAAATTGTCTACCATATTTTTAGCAAATATTTCTTCCAAAAATCAATTTCTACAAAATCTAATCCGGTCTTTGCCCTGCAGAGAGCGTCTACAACATTTGATGGTTCAAACAAGATCAGGCAAAAGGACAGCAACACCGCAGTACTCGTCAGCCTCGGAAGAAGAAATGGGTTCCCCCCGATCCGAGAGGAGTCAAGAGCAGCAACAAGAAGATGATGGCATAGACCCTCAAATGTATGCCATGTTTCGAAAAATAATGAATGAGCAGCCCGGGACCAGCTCAGAAAGGAATCCATTCAGAGAAAAGTTCCATTGTCATAGGGGTAAGAAGGCTTCCAAAAGGCCGATCCAGTCAGAGGAAATCTCAGATGAATCAGACTCCATTGAAGATACGAATGAAGAATATGAAGTGCCTCCAGCATTTCAGAAACGTGGCCAAAGTAAAAGCCGCAGATCAAAAAGCCGAGATGCAGAAGAGCCCTTGCAAGCACAGTTCAAGGAAATGGCCCGAGTTGTCAAGGATCTACAAGCCCGTGACAAGGGCAAGAAAGTCTTCACCAGTGAGGACTTCTATGACGGCCTAGAAGGGAATGATGATCTAGAGAATCTTCCCCGAAAATTTATCAAGTTCGACGGTTCTGGCGACCCAAAAGCGCATCTCGCTACTTTCTTTGCAGAATGCTCTTGGTTCAAAAGGGACAACAGAGCACTGTTCTTATGTTTTCCCCGCAGCTTGGAAGGAGTTGCAGCTAAGTGGTATGCTGAGCATATAAACCCCATCGAGCTCAAGGAGTTTGATAAAGTCATAAATTTGTTTATTGAACGCTTCTTGTTCAACACAGAAGCGCTGCCTACATTGAGTCATCTCTGCAATCTCAGGCAGAATGAGAATGAAAATGCACGGGACTTTATCCACAGATGGAGATCGGCCTGCAACAAAATGAGAGATCCTATCTCGGAAAGGCACGCCCTGTCCTTAATCCTCAACAACTTTTTGCAGCCGTTAAGAGGATTGATCGCCACAGCACCATCACGTACCTTCCTCAAATTGACTAAAAGAGCCGAATGGCTCGAACTGAGTGTGGAAAATGGAGTCTATGAAGGCTTCACATTCTCCAAGAACAACTCTCAAGGTGAGCAGAAGAAAAAAGCTCACTTCACTTACTCTGCCAACAACAGCAACAAAGGCCGAAATCAGCACAAAGGGCAGAAAAGAGATTACTGCTACAACTTAGGCAGTTCAAACAACAAGGATCATAAAGCAAAACCTGCTCCTCAGTATAGCAAGCCTCCTCAGCAGGACCAAGGGCCGAAACTGCGTGAGAAGACTAAACATGAAGGATGGAGTTACAATAGACAGTTTACTCCTCTAGACCAATCACTCGAAGATGTGCTCGAGTATATGCTGTCAAAAGAGATGGTCAAGTTGCCTAGATTGGCCGATCCCCCTATGCCCATGGGGAAGTGGAAAGATCAGTTTTGCAAGCTCCACAGGACGGTGGGTCACAACACTGAGAACTGCTTTGTTCTCAAAAACATTATACAAGATCTCATTGAAAAAAATCTTTTAGTAGAAAGAGAAGAAGAAGAAAAAATGGATATTCTCAATCAACCCTTTCCTCCACACACCACAGCAGTAGTGTCGGCACAACCATTCTTACCGCATGAGCACATCAAGCTGTGTTCTGCACAAGATCTCCAGGTTCAACATCAGGTGTCAGTGCTATGACAGGCAGCTCCAGCTTCTAAGAAGATGGACCTAATTTCAGCATTCGGCAAGATGAAAGTTTCGGAAGCACCTATAAAGTTAGCCCCCAAGTCAAAGAGAACTCCTGACTTCTTCAAGCAAATCATCAAACCCAGGCCGGAAAATTCAAGTCATAAGCCTCTGACCGCTCTATCCAATGTCTCCATCTTTGATTTGGCCAAAAATTCTAGCAAGCACCAACGAGCACTGGAAGATTTACTCAGGAAAATCAAAGTTAAGCCCAGTACCACTCCGGAAGACATGGCACAGATAGTGAATTCGGCCATGACCAACGCACCAATTACCTTCTCGGATGAGGACCTTCCAAAGCCTAATTCCTTTCATAATAATGCTTTGTATATTGTCGTTCGAGTCAGAGGAATGACAATACCACATGTGCTGGTCGATGGAGGCAGTAGCCTCAATATTTATCCCGAGATGACCGCAAAAGCATTAGGAATCAAGGATGAAGAATATATTCCAGATCCCATCACTATCTACGGGTTTGACAACCATGGTCAAACGGCAAAAGACAAGATATTTCTGTTAGTGTTCATCAACTATTCGGTGCATTCAGTACTTTTCCACGTGGTTAATGTGCCACCCACCTACAACTTGCTGCTCGGAAGGACGTGGATTCATAATGCAAATGCAGTGCCTTCCACCCTGCATCAATGTGTAAAATGGTCAAAAGGTGGAATGATTACCACAATAATGATTCCTCGACCCTCATTCAATGCGGATATTCCCAGCATCAGGGAAAGTGAAGAGATCAATCTCGGAGAGAATCAAGAAATACACCGGGCATCATCAGAACTATCTCTGCACACGGTAGCCACGACCCGATGGAGAGGTCCTCAATTCTTCAAGGTTGGAGGCCGGATCAACTACAGTACCATTAAGGATCACCCATTGTTTCCACAATTCATGAAGTCAAGAAAGGGATTTGAGTTGCTTCTAAAACATGGTTATCAACCCTTCAAAGGATTCAGCAATAATGAAGATGGCTGCATCGAGCCAGTGATCCAGAAGCATCGTCCCCACAGGGCAGGATTGGGGTTTTTCGAAGGAAGCTCATCAAGGAAGACTGTTTTTGTCAAAGGGGCACAATAAAGACCATTAGTTATTTCTTTCCATTCTTTCGAAAATAAATGTCTCATTTTATCAAATGTCATTGATCAATTCAATTAATAAAATTCCATGTTTCTTTGTCTATCTGGATGCCATTTATTCCCTTTCTGTCTATCTCTTCATTTTATAATTCAATGCCATTTTATGCATGGTTCTCTTCAAATGATTGCTTGTCTCGCTATAAGCCAATTTATCTGAACCAAATCTCTTATCCAAATTTTCAGAATGACTTCTCGGACAATCAAGAAGCTCGTTCTCAATCCCAAGGCTTTTCAGAAGTCGGCAACAATTCACAGAGTCAAGGCGAGCACCAAAGATGGCAATATTGCAAAGCGATCAGATGATTGTGTAGAATATGATCAGTCTCTTCAAGAGTTACCAGAGTTCGCCGCAGTTCAGAAGCAGGACAAACCATCTCCTCTAGTACAAAATTCTACTGAAGATGTCAATATCAGTTCAGAGAAAGATCCCAAAATTCTCCAGATCGGAACCAGTCTGAGTCCGGAAGAAAAGGAAAGGCTCACTAATTTTCTCAAGCAACATCAAGAAGTATTTGCGTGGACATATGAAGATATGCCGGGCTTAGACCCAAAATTAGTCGAACACCATCTTGTCTTGAAGCCAGATGCTAAGCCAGTTGAGCAAAAGCTGAGAAAAATGGATCCAAGGATAGAACAACAAGTCAAGGAAGGACTTGAAGATCTGCTCAAAGCAGGATTTATCCGAGCTATTGACTACCCAGATTGGTTAGCCAATATCGTCGTTGTCCCAAAGAAAAGTGGCAAAGTAAGGATCTGCATAGACTTCCGAGACCTCAATACGGCAACCCCGAAGGATGATTATCCACTTCCAAGCATCGATCTTCTAGTCGATAGCACGACAGGACATGCTATGTTCTCTTTCATGGATGGATATTCCGGCTACAATCAGATTAAGTTGGCCGCTCGCGACCAATCAAAAACTTCCTTCACCACGCCTTGGGGCACTTTCTGCTATACAGTTATGCATTTTGGGCTCAAGAATGCCGGAGCAACGTATCAACGGGCAATGACCGTTATCTTTCACGATCAGATGCGCAAAATCATGGATGCGTATGTTGACGATATCCTCGTGAGATCTAAAGAGGGAGAAGATCACCTTGAAGCCCTTGATCAAGTCTTTAAGCGACTCATCCTTTATAAGTTAAGGCTTAACCCGCAAAAGTGTGTCTTTGGAGTCGAATCAGGCAAACTGTTGGGTTTTCTGGTCAGCAAAAAGGGATTTGAAATTGACCCAGCCAAAGCAAAGGCTATCATTGATATGCTACCCCCAACAGAATCTCAAAGAACTGCGTAGCCTTCAAGGACGTATGCAGTCAATCCGACGATTTATTTCCAACTTGGCGAAGAGATGCGAACCTTTCAACCACTTGCTCAGAAAAGGAGTGAAGTTTGAATGGGGACCGGAGTGTCAGCAATCATTCGATCAAATCAAGAAGTATCTTCTCAATCCTCCAATCCTGAAACTGCCAGAATTGGGAAAACCTCTTTTATTATATATCTCAGTCAATCAAGTCGCATGCGGCAGATTCTTGGCGCAATACAAAGAAGGCAGCTTGATAGAGCATGCCATTTATTACGTGAGTAAGACTTTCATAGATTATGAAAAGAGATACTCTCAAAAAGAGAAGACCTTCCTAGCTCTGGTATGGATGTGTCAGAAGTTAAGACACTACCTGCTGGCATCTGAAGTCAAAATTTTGTCCAAGTTCAATCCTCTCAAATACATCTTGAAGCAACCTTTTCTCAGCGGACGGATCGCAAAATGGCAAGTCTTACTGATGCAGTACGACTTAGAATGTCTCGCAGCAATCAATCAAAGGCCAAGCAATTGCAGACCAATTAGCAAATTTTCCTTTAGCGGAAGAGGTGAAAGGCGAAGATGATTTCCCAGATGAGCAAATTTGCAATATCCAGTAATATCCAGTCTGGAATTTGTTTTTCGATGGTTCCAAGAATATGGCCGGAATAGGCATTGGGATCTTATTAATCACTCCTGAGAAAGAGATGATTCCATTTTCTCTCAAGTTAAACTTTCAATGCACCCATAACATGGCTGAATATGAAGCCCTGATTCAAGGTCTAAAAATTCTATTAGATTTCAAAGTTAAGAGAGTGCATGCCTACGGCGACTCATTACTTGTTATCAATCAAGTCCGAGCTGAATGGCAAGTCAAAGATCAAAAGCTATTCCCCTATCAGAAAATTGTTTCAGCTCTTGTCAGCAAGTTTGAAGAATTTATGCTCTTCCATATCAAGAGAGATTTTAATCAAGTGGCAGATAGCCTAGCCCGTTTAGGCTCCATTTTGGCATTCAGAAATGGAGAATCTTGTCGCTCCTTTGAAATTGGCAGACTTGACCAACCTGCTTTCCTTCCAGCGGAACAAGTAAACCAAGCTGAACAAAGGAAGAAGCCTTGGTATTACAACATCAAAACTGTCATAGAAACTGGCGAATTTCCTCCAGAGCTCTCAAAGAAAGAGCAGCGAGCAATCCAGCGTATGTCTACTCGATACTTCATTTTGGCCAATGTCCTCTATCGTTGAGGATTCAGTTCAGAGTATTCCAGATGTTTAGATGAAGACGAAGCCAAAGAAGTCGTGCGAGAAGCACACGAAGGCATTTGTGGTGGCCACGTCGGCTACCAAACCCTTGTCAAACAGATCATCAAAGCAGGTTACTACTGGAAGATTATGCAACAAGATTGTTATCATTATGTGAAGAAGTATGTGCAATGCCAGATACACGCACCTTCTATTCAAGCCCCGACAACTTATTTACAATCCGTTGTTTCTCCATGGCCATTCTCTATGTGGGCCTTCGATGTCGTAGGTCCCATCACTCCTTCAGCTTCAAATGGCCACAAATACTTCCTTGCTGCAACAGAATATTTCACCAAGTGGGTAGAAGCTATCACTCTTCGCACAGTAGAAGTCCGACACGTGGTCTCTTTCATTCACAAGAACATCCTTTGCCGTTTCGGCATCCCGCATGACATTGTGTCAGACAATGGCAGTCATTTCAAGAATGAAAAGATGAAGACATTCTGCTCAAAGTTCAAGATCTGTCATCATTTTTTCGCTCCCTACTATCCCCAAGGGAATGGTCAGGCAGAGGCCACCAACAAAATTTTAATTCGTATCTTGGAGCGAACTGTTGAAACAGGCCGTGACTGGCATGAGAAGATCCACGATGCATTATGGGCCTACCGGACCACCATTCGGACTCCAACGAATGCTACTCCATCAGAATTGGTCTATGGAACAGAAGTAGTATTGTCGCTACATGTTCAGAAGCCCGCTTTGAAGTTCGCATCGCTTCTAGAATTACCTCTTGATCAATACCAGCAGCAGCGACTAGTGCAGCTAGACTTACTCGACGAGAAAAGGCTAAAAGCAGCAACGCATGCTCAATCCTATCGCCAGAGAGTAGCCAGGCAATATAAGAAGTCTATCATCGAAAGAAGATTCAAAGTCAATGATTTAGTACTTCGATCCACAGCTTATCTCAAGCATCGTCCAGGCGACAAATGGTCGCCAAATTGGGAAGGTCCCTATGTTATCAAAGAAGCATTACCCCGCTACTCATATCAGCTCATCAATGCCGATGGGGTAGAATTGCCGGAACCCATTAATGCTCGACACTTGAAAAAGTTTTATACTTGAAACATTTATTCTCCTCTTGTAATTCTTCCTATATTCTTCAAATAATGATCAAACTTTCTTTTCCCAGTATACACTGGGGCATTTTTAAATTTTATTCTGTATGCAGTCAGGATAAACAAATTCCTCATTTCACGCACTTGTGTATTCATGTGCATCAATTCATATTCATTTGCATTCAATTGCATTGACAACAATTCGGTCAGTATTGGGATTTCAACAAACATTCCCATCACAATTCCTAATGATTCAAAATTGAAAGGGAATCACCAATACTGAACCAAAACCCAGCGCTCGAACTGGTATTATTTCAAAATCCAGAGTTCAAACTGGTACATTTTCAAAATCCCAACTTTTTTGAAAACCGAGTTCCGACTCGGGTTTTTATTCAAATCATTCTTTCCTTTGTTGATCCAGGTTCCGACTCGAGATCTCTTTATCCATTTGAGCTCAGATTCGAGCTCTTTATTTCCCTTTGTTGATCCGGGTTCCGACTCAAGATCTCTTTATTCATTCGAGCTCAGATTCAAGCTCTTCATTTTCCTTTGTTGATCCGGGTTCCGACTCGAGATCTCTTTATCTATTTGAGATCAGATTCGAGCTCTTTATTTCCTTTTGTTGATCCGGGTTCCGACTCGAGATCTCTTTATTCATTCGAGCTCAGATTCAAGCTCTTCATTTTCTTTTGTTGATCCGGGTTCCGACTCGAGATCTCTCTACTCATTCGAGTTGAGACTCGAGCTTATCATTTTCTTTTGTTGATCCGAGTTCCGACTCGTGATCTCTCTACATCATTCGAGCTCATATTCGAGCTCTTTATTTTCTTTTGTTGATCTGGGTTCCGACTCGTGATCTCCGTTTTTATTCAGGCCCTGACTCGAGCTCATTATTCTCCTTGTTGATCCAAGTCATCTCGATCATCAGGGTTTGTCAATTACTCAAATTTGATATTTTGCCCTCCAAATTTCAATTTAAATCTTCAAATCAGGCAATTCTCCAATTTTCAATTCTCAAATTTCAATTACCAATTTCCAATTTTCGACCTTTGGGTCAATCAATTTCCAATTTTCGACCTTTGGGTCAATCATTTTCCAATCTTTGACCTTCGGGTCACTCAATTTCCAAATTTCGACCTTCGGGTCACTCAATTCCAAATTTCGACCTTCAGGTCGCTCAATTCACAATTTCGACCTTTTGGTCAACCAATTCTCAATTTCGACCTTCGAGTGACACAATTTCGACCTTTTGGTCAATCAATTCTCAATTTCGACCGTCAGGTCATCCGATTTCGACCTTCGGGTCATTCAATTTCCAGCAACCAATTTTTCAATTTCGACCTTTGGGTCAATCAATCTCAATATCCAATTTCAATCATTTTCTCTTGCGAAAGACCCTTTTTAGGGAAAGTTCGAGGGAGCTCGTTCTTTTCGCATGCTATCCAATTCATTCACTTAGCCCCTTTTCAGGGAGAGTTTGAAGGGACTCGCGTCTTTGTGAACCGTTTGCAAAACAATTTCCAATTTCACACAAGGAACCCTTTGATAGGGAGAGGCTCGACGGAGACTCGCTTTTCTTGTGACCCCCCAATTTCATACTAGGCCATCTTTCGTCATGAAGGACCCTCTTTGCAGGGAGAGTGTTATGGATTCGTTCCTTTCATGACCCAATTTTTAGACCTCACTATTATCAGCCCCCTTTCCATAAGAGAAGCCTAATTTTAATTTCTCTTCGAAAGTTCATTTTGCAAACACCTCCTCTTCAGGGAAGAGAGGAGTATTTCCCATTTCCCATTCAGGTAAGGGCTAAGCCTGAGTCTCTCTTTTTGGGGAAAAAAAGAGGAGAATTTTCGTCACGGATGTGTTCGACCGGATTTCAAATACTCACTTTCACCAAGGATTTCAAGAAAATTTTGTCAATTTGTCAAATCAATTATTTGTTGATTTCAAAATCTTCATGACACAAATCTTTATTTCGGTTTGCCTTTAGCATTACTTCCAAAAGAGCAAAGCTTTTGCGAAAAGAGATTCAAACTTTAAATTCTTTCTATTGGCCAACCAAAAGGATGAAGGATAAATCCTCGATATGGCCAGAAAAGAAGATTCAACGTTATTGCAAAGCCATGGATGATTGATATTGATCGCAGTCAATGGCACATCTTTAAAGACTATTCTTGTAAAGACGAGGCAGTGGAAATATCCTCAGTGCTAGAAAAGAGAGCATTCACCCAAGCCTTGTCCCCTCAAAATCACCTAAGCTGCAATTAAATATCCGTAAAAGGGATCTCTCACCTGTCGTCAAGATGAAGGCGAATTAGGCGAGTAGACCCCCGGGGCCAAAGAAGATTCGAAACATCTCCAAGATGATGGAGCTTGTGACGGATCCTTCCAGGGAAAGTCCAAAGCACTGTCGAGATGAAGGCAGATGTGATGAACCTCTCGACAATCCTTAAAAGATATTTAATTTCAACTATCATCCAAAGATCTCCAAACAACGTCGTCCAAGAAGGATCGAAACATCTCCAAGTTGAAAGAGTTTGTGACGTACCCTTTCAAAAGAGAGAAAGAGAGGAAGAAGAAAGAGAGAAAAAAATCAGAACATCTCCAAAATGAAGGAGAATATAGCCAAGACACCAGAGAGCCGAAAGAGTGCAGAAAGATTATCAGGAGAGAAGCTCTCAGGATATCAAACTGCCAGATCTATCAAGAATCTTCTTTAAATTTGTGAAATTCTACTATCAATACTCTTTCATCAACTGCTTTCACAATATCAAATTCTCTTTCCTGCTCATATCAAGGAAATTGATAGCTTCCTTGAAGAAGGGCAATTGCAAATAATTTGGGTTTCTAATCTTAATTCTACAAAAGTGAACCTTGTTTGGAGGTAATGCTTTGGGTAGAAAAAAAAAAAAAAGAATATCTTTGAAACCACGTGCAGCATTTTTAAAAATTTTGAATCAACAGCAAAATTTCCAACATTTTGACAATATTTTCTAGCTATCCTGACGTGAAGTGAGAGCTTGATGTCCGTTTTTAATACATCCTGACACCAATTTTGAATCCCTGCTAAGTACTTGATTCCTTCCCTTCTTTGAGAGCATGAACTCTCAGAATTGCACACTTCTCTGTGTCCCCACTGTCCCACCATAGACAGTCCCATTTCGGTTCGAGGTCGAACCACCAATTAATTGTCGCAAAAGACAATTTCAAAAGCTATTTAGTCTCAGCAAGGAGACGCACAAAATCAATCCCGTTTCAAGCTTTAGGGACCCCATTTTCCTTCCTTTTGCAAAAACCCCTGTCGGATTTATTGTGCAAAATCTGAAGGTTCCATCATGGTCTCTTCTTTTGAGGATTCCATTCCATTTTTCGCCCGATCAGGATAAGGGTACAAACCTGAGCCTCTATTGGTGAGGTATTCCATCTTCCACCCATCAGGTTAAGGGTACAAACCTGAGCCTCATTCAAAGAGGCATTCCATTTTTTGTCCGATCAGGATAAGGGTACAAACCTGAGCCTCCATTGGTGAGGTATTTCATCTTCCACCCGATCAGGTTAAGGGTACAAACCTGAGCCTCATTCAAAGAGGTATTCCATTTTCTGCCCGATCAGGATAAGGGTACAAACTTGAGCCTCCTTTGATGAGGTATTTCAGTTTCTGCCTGATCAGGATAAGGGTACAAACCTGAGCCTCAATCAAAGAGGTATTTCATCTTCCGCCCGATCAGGTTAAGGGTACAAACCCGAGTCTCATTTCGATGAGATATTCCATTCCCCAATCAGGTTAAGGGCCAAACCTGAGCTTTGTTCCATACGAGGTATTTCTGTCCCATCGAGGTTAAGGGCATAAACCTGAATTTCACTCCCACAGAGTGAGTCTTTTCTCTCCATTCTTCGCTTCATATCTACCATTTTCCTCGGGCTAATTTCCTCACACTCAGTCAGATCCTTCTAACTGAGGCATTTTTTTATATATAGCCCAAATTTGGTGTGTTTTTCTTTGCCACTAAGCTCGGCCATGAGCCAGCTTAGTAGCAAAGAGGGGCATCTGTAAACACCCCAAATTTTCATTCACCTCCCCGACATTTCCACCAAGCATCATCATTCAGCCTTTGAAATCGCTGGAGGGAAAATGGTCATTTTCTGAGCCCAAACCTTATAGAAGTCTAAAATTTATCTGCAACTCTCAAAATTTCTCTAGTTTTAGCTAGATGTTCAAAATTTTATTCCTGACAGGAGACAGGCATCTCCAAGTCTTGGTTCAAGATTCTATTGCATAAGACATGACATTGCATATCATTGCATGAGCATTTCATATCACTGCACTGCACAGCATGTCATTTCGAGGTCCAAAACTCTTGATTTCAAAATTTTCAATCCAGATTAGAATTTCAACTATTTTCAAAGTCGATTCCAAAACCTTGGGTCTTCAAAATTATCAATTCTTCCCATTTTACCCCCAGGGCTTTGAATTTCAAAATATTTCCTCAAGAAAATGATCTGGATAGTTTTCAATATGGCTTTCAATCACTTCACCTCAGATTTTGCCCTTTTGTCAGCTATTTCAACTGTCTTCCTTTTACAAAATCGCCCTACAGGGGCCAACTCTTTCCAAAAACTTCTGTTTTACCAATTAGTCCAGATTTTATGAAAATTCCAAAAAGTTGTTGTTTTATCCTTATCTCAATAAAGAAGCAATGTGGGACCCACACTGAGGTGGTGTCACATAGGCTTTTCTTTTGAAAAACCTGAATTTTGAAAAACCCAAAAATATAGGAGCCTTGTCCCCTGGATTGGTGCCACTTGTCTTTTCTCTCTCCTCCCATTTATCTGTCAAGTGTCAGTGTGGGGCTACCTTAAGAAGCCTCCACATGTCATTAGACACCATCTTCACCCTGCGCCATGTGTCATTCCAAAGATCATCCATGAAATGCCAAGTGTCCTGTGTTGTCCTTGCCAGAAAAAGCAAAACTTGTCTCCTCTGAGGTGGTGCCATTTGAAGTGTGTCTCCTGCAGAAGACACGTGTCACTCCTAGCTTCCTCCAGAAAAAGGTAGGCTTGTCTCCTCTGAGGTGGCACCATTTGAAGTGTGTCTCTTGCAGAGGACACATGTCAATCTCTCATCTTCTCAGAAAAAGCAAATGCCATGTGTCACTCTCTGCTCTTCTCAGAAAAAGTAGATGCCATGTGTCACTCTCTGCTCTTCTCAGAAAAAGTAGATGCCATGTGTCATTTCCTGCTCTCTTCAGAAAAACTGGAATTCAAATATTCAAATCTCTCTAGAGGTGGCGCAGTACCGATCCATGATCAACAACATTCAAGAAGATGACATTGTTTGGGACTATTTTGATCGGCCATTATCCCCTCCCAGATATACGTACGCTTATGGCAAGCGGTTCAAGTTGTTGGCACCATTCTTCTGCACTTATTACCAACCAGAGAGATGTGTTCGACAATTCTCCCAGAGGCAGCAGTACGTCGAAGCCCGACTGTTATCAGGAGCTATGGCTGAGTTCGATCTCACCTCTGCACAATGGTCCGGGGCATATCACTCTGCCTGCTACGGCTGGGACTCCTTTGTCTCCCTTAAAATCTTTCCTGGTCCTAGAGTGTCTGCCGACTATCATGAATGGTGGCAAATTGTTTGTCCTCCACCTCTTTGTCAAGATCAATAAAATCATGTTTCCTCATTTCTATAAAATTGTCTCTCTTTCTATTGTGGTTTGACGACCTCGCCTAGGTAACAAGGCATATTTTCGTTGTTTATTTCTTTTGCAAAAAGAATGACAACACAATTGTCGTGATTCTTGCGGCGACTCAGTCCCTAGTAATGGGACATCTTTTTCGAATTGTCTACCATATTTTCAGCAAATATTTCTTCCAAAAATCAATTTCTACAAAATCTAATCCGGTCTTTGCCCTACAGAGAGCGTCTACAGCATTTGATGGTTCAAACAAGATCAGGCAAAAGGACAGCAACACCGCAGTACTCGTCAGCCTCAGAAGAAGAAATGGGTTCCCCCCGATCCGAGAGGAGTCAAGAGCAGCAACAAGAAGATGATGGCATAGACCCTCAAATGTATGCCATGTTTCGAAAAATGATGAATGAGCAGCCCGGGACCAGCTCAAAAAGGAATCCATTCAGAGAAAAGTTCCATGGTCACAGGGGTAAGAAGGCTTCCAAAAGGCCGATCCAGTTAGAGGAAATCTCAGATGAATCAGACTCCATTGAAGATACGGATGAAGAATATGAAGTGCCTCCAGCATTTCAGAAACGTGGCCAAAGTAGAAGCCGCAGATCAAAAAGCCGAGATGCAGAAGAGCCCTTGCAAGCACAGTTCAAGGAAATGGCCCGAGTTGTCAAGGATCTACAAGCCCGTGACAAGGGCAAGAAAGTCTTCACCAGTGAGGACTTCTATGACGGCCTAGAAGGGGATGATGATCTAGAGAATCTGGCGACCCAAAAGCGCATCTCACCACTTTCTTTGCAGAATGCTCTTGGTTCAAAAGGGACAACAGAGCACTGTTCTTATGTTTTTCTCGCAGCTTGGAAGGAGTTGCAGCTAAGTGGTATGCTGAGCATATCAACCCCATCGAGCTCAAGGAGTTTGATAAAGTCATAAATTTGTTTATTGAACGCTTCTTGTTCAACACAGAAGCGCTGCATACATTGAGTCATCTCTGCAATCTCAGGCAGAATGAGAATGAAAATGCATGGGACTTTATCCACAGATGGAGATCGGCCTGCAACAAAATGAGAGATCCTATCTCGGAAAGGCACGCCCTATCCTTAATCCTCAACAACTTTTCGCAGTCGTTAAGAGGATTGATCTCCATAGCACCATCACGAACCTTCCTCAAATTGACTGAAAGAGCCGAATGGCGCGAACTGAGTGTGGAAAATGGAGTCTATGAAGGCTTCACATTCTCCAAGAATAACTCCCAAGGTGAGCAGAAGAAAAAAGCTCACTTCACTTACTCTGCCAACAACAACAACAAAGGCCGAAATCAGCACAAAGGGCAGAAAAGAGATTACTGCTACAACTCAGGCAGTTCATACAACAAGGATCATAAAGCAAAACCTGCTCCTCAGTATAGCAAGCCTCCTCAGCAGGACCAAGGGCCGAAACTGCGTGAGAAGACTAAACATGAAGGATGGAGTTACGATAGATAGTTTACTCCTCTAGACCAATCACTCGAAGATGTGCTCGAGTATATGCTGTCAAAAGAGATGGTCAAGTTGCCTAGATTGGCCGATCCCCCTATGCCCATGGGGAAGTGGAAAGATCAGTTTTGCAAGCTCCACAGGACGGTGGGTCACAACACTGAGAACTGCTTTGTTCTCAAAAACATTATACAAGATCTCATTGAAAAAAATCTTTTAGTAGAAAGAGAAGAAGAAGAAAAAATGGATATTCTCAATCAACCCTTTCCTCCACACACCACAGCAGTAGTGTCAGCACAACCATTCTTACCGCATGAGCACATCAAGCTGTGTTCTGCACAAGATCTCCAGGTTCAGCATCAGGTGTCAGTGCTATGACAGGCAGCTCCATCTTCTAAGAAGATGGACCTAATTTCAGCATTCGGCAAGATGAAAGTTTCGGAAGCACCTATAAAGTTAGCCCCCAAGTCAAAGGGAACTCCTGACTTCTTCAAGCAAATCATCAAACCCAGGCCGGAAAATTCAAGTCATAAGCCTCTGACCGCTCTATCCAATGTCTCCATCTTTGATTTGGCCAAAAATTCTAGCAAGCACCAACGAGCACTAGAAGATTTACTCAGGAAAATCAAAGTTAAGCCTAGTACCACTCCGGAAGACATGGCATAGATAGTGAATTCGGCCATGACCAACGCACCAATTACCTTCTCGGATAAGGACCTTCCAAAGCCTCATTCCTTTCATAATAATGCTTTGTACATTGTCGTTCGAGTCAGAGGAATGACAATTCCACATGTGCTGGTCGATGGAGTCAGTAGCCTCAATATTTGTCCCGAGATGACCGCAAAAGCATTAGGGATCAAAGATGAAGAATATATTCCAGATCCCATCACTATCTACGGGTTTGACAACCATGGTCAAACGGCAAAAGACAAGATATTTCTGTTAGTGTTCATCAACTATTTGGTGCATTCAGTACTTTTCCACGTGGTTAATGTGCCACCCACCTACAACTTGCTGCTCAGAAGGACGTGGATTCATAATGCAAATGCAGTGCCTTCCACCCTGCATCAATGTGTAAAATGGTCAAAAGGTGGAATGATTACCACAATACTGGGAGAAGACCCAGAAGAAAGGCTCCCGCAGCCAATGATTCCTCGGCCCTCATTCAATGCGGATATTCCCAGCATCAGGGAAAGTGAAGAGATCAATCTCGGAGAGAATCAAGAAATACTCCAGGCATCATCAGAACTATCTCTGCACACGGTAGCCACGACCTGATGGAGAGGTCCTCAATTCTTCAAGGTTGGAGGCCGGATCAACTACAGTACCATTAAGGATCACCCATTGTTTCCACAATTCATGAAGTCAAGAAAGGGATTTGAGTTGCTTCTAAAACATGGTTATCAACCCTTCAAAGGACTCGGCAAGAATGAAGATGGCTGCATCGAGCCAGTGATCCAGAAGCATCGTCCCCACAGGGCAGGATTGGGGTTTTTCGGAGGAAGCTCATCAAGGAAGACTGTTTTTGTCAAAGGGGCACAATAAAGACCATTTGTTATTTCTTTCCATTCTTTCCAAAATAAATGTCTCATTTTATCAAATGTCATTGATCAATTTAATTAATAAAATTCCACGTTTCTTTGTCTATCTGGATGCCATTTATTCCCTTTCTGTCTATCTCTTCATTTTATAATTCAATGCCATTTTATGCATGGTTCTCTTCAAATGATTGCTTGTCTCGCTATAAGCCAATTTATCTGAACCAAATCTCTTATCCAAATTTTCAGAATGACTTCTCGGACAATCAAGAAGCTCGTTCTCAATCCCAAGGCTTTTCAGAAGTCGGCAACAATTCACAGAGTCAAGGCGAGCACCAAAGATGGCAAGATTGCAAAGCGATCAGATGATTGTGTAGAATATGATCAGTCTCTTCAAGAGTTACCAGAGTTCGCCGCAGTTCAGAAGCAGGACAAACCATCTCCTCTAGTACAAAATCCTACTGAAGATGTCAATATCGGTTCAGAGAAAGATCCCAAAATTCTCCAGATCGGAACCAGTCTGAGTCCGGAAGAAAAGGAAAGGCTCACTAATTTTCTCAAACAACATCAAGAAGTATTTGCGTGGACATATGAAGATATGCCGGGCTTAGACCCAAAATTAGTCGAACACCATCTTGTCTTGAAGCCAGATGCTAAGCCAGTTAAGCAGAAGCTGAGAAAAATGGATCCAAGGATAGAACAACAAGTCAAGGAAGGACTTGAAGATCTGCTCAAAGCAGGATTTATCCGAGCTATTGACTACCCAGATTGGTTAGCCAATATCGTCGTTGTCCCAAAGAAAAGTGGCAAAGTAAGGATCTGCATAGACTTCTGAGACCTCAATAAGGCAACCCCGAAGGATGATTATCCACTTCCAAGCATCGATCTTCTAGTCGATAGCACGGCAGGACATGCTATGTTCTCTTTCATGGATGGATATTCCGGCTACAATCAGATTAAGTTGGCCGCTCGCGACCAATCAAAAACTTCCTTCACCACGCCTTGGGGCACTTTCTGCTATACAGTTATGCCTTTTGGGCTCAAGAATGCCGGAGCAACGTATCAACGGGCAATGGCCGTTATCTTTCACGATCAGATGCGCAAAATCATGGATGCGTATGTTGACGATATCCTCGTGAGATCTAAAGAGGGAGAAGATCACCTTGAAGCCCTTGATCAAGTCTTTAAGCGACTCATCCTTTATAAGTTAAGGCTTAACCCGCAAAAGTGTGTCTTTGGAGTCGAATCAGGCAAACTGTTGGGTTTTCTGGTCAGCAAAAACGGAATTGAAATTGACCCAGCCAAAGCAAAGGCTATCATTGATATGCTACCCCCAACAGAATCTCAAAGAACTGCGTAGCCTTCAAGGACGTATGCAGTCAATCCGACGATTTATTTCCAACTTGGCGATGAGATGCGAACCTTTCAACCACTTGCTCAGAAAAGGAGTGAAGTTTGAATGGGGACCGGAGTGTCAGCAATCATTCGATCGAATCAAGAAGTATCTTCTCAATCCTCCAATCCTGAAACCGCCAGAATTGGGAAAACCTCTTTTATTATATATCTCAGTCAATCAAGTCGCATGCGGCAGATTCTTGGCGCAATACAAAGAAGGCAGCTTGATAGAGCATGCCATTTATTACGTGAGTAAGACTTTCATAGATTATGAAAAGAGATACTCTCAAATAGAGAAGACCTGCCTAGCTCTGGTATGGATGTGTCAGAAGTTAAGACACTACCTGCTGGCATCTGAAGTCAAAATTTTGTCCAAGTTCAATCCTCTCAAATACATCTTGAAGCAACCTTTCCTCAGCGGACGGATCGCAAAATGGCAAGTCTTACTGATGCAGTACGACTTAGAATATGTCTCGCAGCAATCAATCAAAGGCCAAGCAATTGCAGACCAATTAGCAGATTTTCCTTTAGCGGAAGAGGTGAAAGGCGAAGATGATTTCCCAGATGAGCAAATTTGCAATATCCAGTAATATCCAGTCTGGAATTTGTTTTTCGATGGTTCCAAGAATATGGCCGGAATAGGCATTGGGATCTTATTAATCACTCCTGAGAAAGAGATGATTCCATTTTCTCTCAAGTTAAACTTTCAATGCACCCATAACATGGCTGAATATGAAGCCCTGATTCAAGGTCTAAAAATTCTATTAGATTTTAAAGTTAAGAGAGTGCATGCCTACGGCGACTCATTACTTGTTATCAATCAAGTCCGAGCTGAATGGCAAGTCAAAGATCAAAAGCTATTCCCCTATCAGAAAATTGTTTCAGCTCTTGTCAGCAAGTTTGAAGAATTTATGCTCTTCCATATCAAGAGAGATTTTAATCAAGTGGCAGATAGCCTAGCCAGTTTAGGCTCCATTTTGGCATTCAGAAATGGAGAATCTTGTCGCTCCTTTGAAATTGGCAGACTTGACCAACCTGCTTTCCTTCCAGCGGAACAAGTAAACCAAGTTGAACAAAGGAAGAAGCCTTGGTATTACAACATCAAAACTTTCATAGAAACTGGCGAATTTCCTCCAGAGCTCTCAAAGAAAGAGCAGCGAGCAATCCAGCGTATGTCTACTCGATACTTCATTTTGGCCAATGTCCTCTATCGTTGAGGATTCAGTTCAGAGTATTCCAGATGTTTAGATGAAGACGAAGCCAAAGAAGTCGTGCGAGAAGCACACGAAGGCATTTGTGGTGGCCACGTCGGCTACCAAACCCTTGTCAAACAGATTATCAGAGCAGGTTACTACTGGAAGACTATGCAACAAGATTGTTATCATTATGTGAAGAAGTGTGTGCAATGCCAGATACACGCACCTTCTATTCATGCCCCGACAACTTATTTACAATCCGTTGTTTCTCCATTGCCATTCTCTATGTGGGCCTTCGATGTCGTAGGTCCCATCACTCCTTCAACTTCAAATGGCCACAAATACTTCCTTGCCGCAACAGAATATTTCACCAAGTGGGTAGAAGCTATCACTCTTCGCACAGTAGAAGGCCGACACGTGGTCTCTTTCATTCACAAGAACATCCTTTGCCGTTTCGCCATCCCGCATGACATTGTGTCAGACAATGACAGTCATTTCAAGAATGAAAAGATGAAGACATTCTGCTCAAAGTTCAAGATCTGTAATCATTTTTCCGCTCCCTACTATCCCCAAGGGAATGGTCAGGCAGAGGCCACCAACAAAATTTTAATTCGTATCCTGGAGCGAACTGTTGAAACAGGCCGTGACTGGCATGAGAAGATCCACGATGCATTATGGGCCTACCGGACCACCATTCGCACTCCAACGAATGCTACTCCATCAGAATTGGTCTATGGAACAGAAGTAGTATTGTCGCTACATGTTCAGAAGCCCGCTTTGAAGTTCGCATCGCTTCTAGAATTACCTCTTGATCAATACCAGCAGCAGCGACTAGTGCAGCTAGACTTACTCGACGAGAAAAGGCTAAAAGCAGCAGAGCATGCTCAATCCTATCGCCAGAGAGTAGCCAGGCAATATAAGAAGTCTATCATCGAAAGAAGATTCAAAGTCAATGATTTAGTACTTCGATCCACAGCTTATCTCAAGCATCGTCCAGGCGACAAATGGTCGCCAAATTGGGAAGGTCCCTATGTTATCAAAGAAGCATTACCCCGCTACTCATATCAGCTCATCAATGCCGATGGGGTAGAATTGCCGGAACCCATTAATGCTCGACACTTGAAAAAGTTTTATACTTGAAACATTTATTCTCCTCTTGTAATTCTTCCTATATTCTTTAAATAATGATCAAACTTTCTTTTCCCAGTATACACTGGGGCATTTTTAAATTTTGTTCTGTATGCAGTCAGGATAAACAAATTCCTCATTTCACACACTTGTGCATTCATGTGCATCAATTCATATTCATTTGCATTCAATTGCATTGACAACAATTCGGTCAGTATTGGGATTTCAACAAACATTCCCATCACAATTCCTAATGATTCAAAATTGAAAGGGAATCACCAATACTGAACCAAAACCCAGCGCTCGAACTGGTATTATTTCAAAATCCCAACTTTTCGGAAAAACGAGTTCCGACTCGGGTTTTTATTCAAATCATTCTTTCCTTTGTTGATCCGGGTTCCGACTCGAGATCTCTTTATCCATTTGAGCTCAGATTCGAGCTCTTTATTTCCCTTTGTTGATCCGGGTTTCGACTGAAGATCTCTTTATTCATTCGAGCTCAGATTTGAGCTCTTCATTTTCCTTTGTTGATCCGGGTTCCGACTCAAGATCTCTTTATCCATTTGAGCTCAGATTCGAGCTCTTTATTTCCTTTTGTTGATCCGGGTTCCGACTCGAGATCTCTTTATTCATTCGAGCTCATATTCAAGCTCTTCATTTTCTTTTGTTGATCCGGGTTCCGACTCGAGATCTCTTTATTCATTCGAGCTCAGATTCAAGCTCTTCATTTTCTTTTGTTGATCCGGGTTCCGACTCGAGATCTCTCTACTCATTCGAGTTGAGACTCGAGCTTATCATTTTCTTTTGTTGATTCGAGTTCCGACTCGTGATCTCTCTACATCATTCGAGCTCATATTCGAGCTCTTCATTTTCTTTTGTTGATCCGAGTTCCGACTCGTGATCTCCGTTTTTATTCGGGCCCTGACTCGAGCTCATTATTCTCCTTGTTGATCCAAGTCATCTCGATCATCAGGGTTTGTCAATTACTCAAATTTGATATTTTGCCCTCCAAATTTCAATTTAAATCTTCAAATCAGGCAATTCTCCAATTTCCAATTCTCAATTTCAATTACCAATTTCCAATTTTCGACCTTTGGGTCAATCAATTTCCAATTTTTGACCTTCGGGTCAATCATTTTCCAATCTTTGACCTTCGGGTCACTCAATTTCCAAATTTCGACCTTCGGGTCACTCAATTCCAAATTTCGACCTTCAAGTCGCTCAATTCACAATTTCGACCTTTTGGTCAACCAATTCTCAATTTCGACCTTCGAGTCACACAATTTTGACCTTTTGGTCAATCAATTCTCAATTTCGACCGTCAGGTCATCCGATTTCGACCTTCGGGTCATTCAATTTCCAGCAACCAATTTTCCAATTTCGACCTTTGGGTCAATCAATCTCAATATCCAATTTCAATCATTTTCTCTTGCGAAAGACCCTTTTTAGGGAGAGTTCGAGGGAGCTCGTTCTTTTCGCATGCTATCCAATTCATTCACTTAGCCCCTTTTCAGGGAGAGTTTGAAGGGACTCGCGTCTTTGTGAACCGTTTGCAAAACAATTTCCAATTTCACACAAGGAACCCTTTGATAGGGAGAGGCTCGACGGAGACTCGCTTTTCTTGTGACCCCCCAATTTCATACTAGGCCATCTTTCGTCATGAAGGACCCTCTTTGCAGGGAGAGTGTGATGAACTCGTTCCTTTCATGACCCAATTTTCAGACCTCACTATTATCAGCCCCCTTTCCATAAGAGAAGCCTAATATTAGGGAGCTTTGACGAAATCTTAATTTCTCTTCGAAAGTTCATTTTGCAAACACCTCCTCTTCAGGGAAGAGAGGAGTATTTCCCATTTCCCATTCAGGTAAGGGCTAAGCCTGAGTCTCTCTTTTTGGGAAAAAAAAGAGGAGAATTTTTGTCACGGATGTGTTCGGCCGGATTTCAAATACTCACTTTCACCAAGGATTTCAAAAAATTTTGTCAATTTGTCAAATCAATTATTTGTTGATTTCAGAATCTTCACGACACAAATCTTTATTTCGGTTTGCCTTTAGCATTACTTCCAAAATAGCAAAGCTTTTGCGAAAAGAGATTCAAACTTCAAATTCTTTCTATTGGCCAACCAAAAGGATGAAGGATAAATCCTCGATATGGCCAGAAAAGAAGATTCAACGTTATTGCAAAGCCATGGATGATTGATATTGATCGCAGTCAATGGAACATCTTTAAAGACTATTCTTGTAAAGACGAGGCAGTGGAAATATCCTCAGTGCTAGAAAAGAGAGCATTCACCCAAGCCTTGTCCCCTCAAAATCACCTAAGTTGCAATTAAATATCCGTAAAAGGGATCTCTCACCTGTCGTCAAGATGAAGGCGAATTAGGCGAGTAGACCCCCGGGGCCAAAGAAGATTCGAAACATCTCCAAGATGATGGAGCTTGTGACGGATCCTTCCAGGGAAAGTCCAAAGCACTGTCGAGATGAAGGCAGATGTGATGAACCTCTCGACAATCCTTAAAAGATATTTAATTTCAGCTATCATCCAAAGATCTCCAAACAACATCGTCCAAGAAGGATCGAAACATCTCCAAGTTGAAAGAGTTTGTGACGTACCCTTCCAAAAGAGAGAAAGAGAGGAAGAAGAAAGAGAGAGAAAAATCAGAACATCTCCAAAATGAAGGAGAATATAGCCAAGACACTAGAGAGCCGAAAGAGTGCAGAAAGATTATCAGGAGAGAAGCTCTCAGGATATCAAACTGCCAGATCTATCAAGAATCTTCTTTAAATTTGTGAAATTCTACTATCAATACTCTTTCATCAACTGCTTTCACAATATCAAATTTTTTTTCCTGCTCATATCAAGGAAATTGATAGCTTCCTTGAAGAAGGGCAATTGCAAATAATTTGGGTTTCCAATCTTAATTCTACAAAAGTGAACCTTGTTTGGAGGTAATGCTTTGGGTAGAAAAAAAAAAAAAAAGAATATCTTTGAAACCACGTGCAGCATTTTCAAAAATTTTGAATCAACAGCAAAATTTCCAACATTTTGACAATATTTTCTAGCTATCCTGACGTGAAGTGAGAGCTTGATGTCCGTTTTTAATACATCCTGACACCAATTTTGAATCCCTCCTAAGGACTTGATTCCTTCCCTTCTTTGAGAGCATGAACTCTCAGAATTGCACACTTCTCTGTGTCCCCACTGTCCCACCATAGACAGTCCCATTTCGGTTCGAGGTCGAACCACCAATCATTTCTCGCAAAAGACAATTTCAAAAGCTATTTAGTCTCAGCAAGGAGACGCCCAAAATCAATCCCTTTTCAAGCTTTAGGGACCCCATTTTCCTTCCTTTTGCAAAAACCCCTGTCGGATTTATTGTGCAAAATCTGAAGGTTCCATTATGGTCTCTTCTTTTGAGGATTCCATTCCATTTTTCGCCCGATCAGGATAAGGGTACAAACCTGAGCCTCTATTGGTGAGGTATTCCATCTTCCACCCATCAGGTTAAGGGTACAAACCTGAGCCTCATTCAAAGAGGCATTCCATTTTTCGTCCGATCAGGATAAGGGTACAAACCTGAGCCTCCATTGGTGAGGTATTTCATCTTCCACCCGATCAGGTTAAGGGTACAAACCTGAGCCTCATTCAAAGAGGTATTCCATTTTCTGCCCGATCAGGATAAGGGTACAAACTTGAGCCTCCTTTGATGAGGTATTTCAGTTTCTGCCTGATCAGGATGAGGGTACAAACCTGAGCCTCAATCAAAGAGGTATTTCATCTTCCGCCCGATCAGGTTAAGGGTACAAACCTGAGTCTCATTTCGATGAGATATTCCATTCCCCAATCAGGTTAAGGGCCAAACCTGAGCTTTGTTCCATACGAGGTATTTCTGTCCCATCCAGGTTAAGGGCATAAACCTGAATTTCACTCCCACAGAGTGAGTCTTTTCTCTCCATTCTTCGCTTCATATCTACCATTTTCCTCGGGCTAATTTCCTCACACCCAGTCAAATCCTTCTAACTGGGGCATTTTTTTATATATAGCCCAAATTTGGTGTGTTTTTCTTTGCCACTAAGCTCGGCCATGAGCCGGCTTAGTAGCAAAGAGGGGCATCTGTAAACACCCCAAATTTTCATTCACCTCCCCGACATTTCCACCAAGCATCATCATTCAGCCTTTGAAATCGCTGGAGGGCAAAATGGTCATTTTCTGTGCCCGAACCTTACAGAAGTCTAAAATTTATCTGCAACTCTCAAAATTTCTCTATTTTTAGCTAGATGTTCAAAATTTTATTCCTGACAGGAGACAGGCATCTCCAAGTCTTGGTTCAAGATTCTATTGCATAAGACATGACATTGCATATCATTGCATGAGCATTTCATATCACTGCACTGCACAGCATGTCATTTCGAGGTCCACAACTCTTGATTTCAAAATTTTCAATCCAGATTAGAATTTCAACTATTTTCAAAGTCGATTCCAAAACCCTGGGTCTTCAAAATTATCAATTCTTCCCATTTTACCCCCAGGGCTTTGAATTTCAAAATATTTCCTCAAGAAAATGATCTGGATAGTTTTCAATATGGCTTTCAATCACTTCACCTCAGATTTTGCCCTTTTGTCAGCTATTTCAATTGTCTTCCTTTTACAAAAATCGCCCTACAGGGGCCAACTCTTTCCAAAAACTTCTGTTTTACCAATTAGTCCAGATTTTATGAAAATTCCAAAAAGAAGTTGTTGTTTTATCCTTATTTTAATAAAGAAGCAATGTGGGACCCACACTGAGGTGGTGTCACATAGGCTTTTCTATTGAAAAACCTGAATTTTGAAAAACCCAAAAATATAGGAGCCTTGTCCTCTGGATTGGTGCCACTTGTCTTTTCTCTCTCCTCCCATTTATCTGTCAAGTGTCAGTGTGGGGCTACCTTAAAAAGCCGCCACATGTCATTAGACACCATCTTCACCCTGCGCCATGTGTCATTCCAAAGATCATCCATGAGATGCCAAGTGTCTTGTGTTGTCCTGGCCAGAAAAAGCAAAACTTGTCTCCTCTGAGGTGGTGCCATTTGAAGTGTGTCTCCTGCAGAGGACACATGTCACTCCTAGCTTCCTCCAGAAAAAGGTAGGCTTGTCTCCTCTGAGGTGGCACCATTTGAAGTGTGTCTCTTGCAGAGGACACATGTCAATCTCTCATCTTCTCAGAAAAAGCAAATGCCATGTGTCACTCTCTGCTCTTCTCAGAAAAAGTAGATGCCATGTGTCACTCTCTGCTCTTCTCAGAAAAAGTAGATGCCATGTGTCATTTCCTGCTCTCTTCAGAAAAACTGGAATTCAAATATTCAAATCTCTCCAGAGGTGGCGCAAATCCTGAACTTCACTTTTTCCATTTTGTCTGAGATGGCGCCACATGGCTTGGGCCTCCTTCTCTTCCCTCTGCCACGTGTCAATCTCGTCCGCTTTTCAGAAGAAGCAGGATGACACATGTCTTTCCCCTACTTTTCTTAGAAAAGTAGATGACACATGTCATGTCCAGCTTTCTTCAGAAAAAGTAGAGGACACATGTCACTCTTGGCTTCCTTCAGAAAAGCAACCAATCAAAAATTTTCAGACAAGAGCTAGGTGGCAAAAATCCTGGAGTTCTACCTTTTTCTACTTTGTCTATGAGGGCGCCACATGTCCCTTGCTTTTCTCTCCTGCCACATGGCATTGTAGGAGCCACTCTGAGGAACTACCACATGTCCCTCCTCCATTCCTCCAGGGCCAACCTCCATTTGAAATTCAAATTCTCCTCTGAGGTGGCGCCATTTGAGAGAACTCCTCCAGACAGTTGACACTTGTCTGCCACATGTCCAGACCTCCCTGCATCAGAAAAAGTAGAAAAAAAAACCTATGAGGTGGCGCATTTGTAAACACCCCAAATTTTCACTCACCTCCCCGACATCTTCACCAAGCATCATCATCCAGCCTTTTTGAAATCGCCGAAGGGCAAATGGTCATTTTCTGAGCTCGGACCTTACAAAAGTCTAATTTTCATCTGCAACTCTCAAAATTTCTCTATTTTAGCTCAGATGTTCAAAATTTTACTCCTGACAGGAGACAGACATCTCCAAGTCTTGATTCAAGATTACATTTCATAAGACATGACATTGCATATCATTGCATGAGCATTTCAAATCACTGCACTGCACAGCATGTCATTTCGAGGTCCAGAACTCTTGATTTCAAAATTTTCAATCCAGATTAGAATTTCAACTCTTTTCAAAATTGATTTCAAAACCCTAGGTCTTCAAAATTATCAATTTTTCCCATTTTACCCCCAGGACTCTGAATTTCAAAATATTTCCTCAGAAAAACCATCTGGATAGTTTTTAATATGGATTTCAGTCACTTCACCTCAGATTTGGCCCTTTTTGACAATTTCAAATATCTTTCTTTTACAAAATCGCCCTACAAGGGCCAACTCTTTCCAAAATTCCTGTTTTGCCCATTAGTCCAGATTTTATGAAAATTCCAAAAAGAGGTTTTACTGTCTTGTCCTTATGTCAATAAAGAAGCAATGTGGGACCCACATTGAGGTGGTGTCACACAAGCTTTTCTTTTGAAAAAATTTGAATTTTGAAAAAACCCAAAAATATAGGAGCCTTGTCCCCTGGATTGGTGCCACTTGTCCTTTCTCTCTCCTCCCATTTACATGCCATGTGTCAGCATAGGGTTCACCTAGAGTTGGTGCCACATGTCACCTTCCCTCTTCTGCCACGTGTCAGTGTGGGGGCTGCCTTCAAAAGCTGCCACATGTCATCCCAATTATCTGCCATATGTCACCCTATCCATCCTGCGCCATGTGTCATTTCAAAGACTACCAGGAGATGCCAAGTGTCATAGGTTGTCCTGTCTAGAAAAAGTGGAGCTTGTCTCCTCTGAGGTGGCGCTACTTGAAGTGTGTCTCCTGCAGGGGACACGTGTCAACCCCTCCTTCCTTCTAGAAAAGTAGCCTGACACATGTCTCTTCCTACTTTTCTCAAAAAAGTAGGAGACATGTGTCACTCCTAAATTTCTACAGAAAAGGCAGGCTTGTCTCCTCTGAGGTGGCGCCATCTAGAGTGTCTCCTGCAGAGGACACGTGGCAAACTCTCATTTCCTCAGAAAAAGCAAGTGCCATGTGTCATTTCCTGCTTTCTTCAGAAAAACTAGAATTCAAAAGTTCAAAACTCCTCATAGATGGCAAAAATCCTGAACTCCTACCTTTTTCATCTTGTCTGAGATGGCGCCACATGGCTTGGCCCACCTTCTCTCCCCTATGCCACGTGTCATTCTCTGCTTCTTTCAGAAAAAGTAGAGGACACATGTCCTCTCCCTACTTTTTTCAGAAAAGTAGGAGACACATGTCACTGCCCTCTTTTTCCTCCCTCTTGCCACATGGCATTGTAGGAGCCACCCTGAGGTGGTGCCACATGTCCATCCTCCATTCCTCCAGGGCCAACCTCCATTTGAAATTCGAATTCTCCTCTGAGGTGGCGCCATCTGAAGAACCACACCAGCAGGCTGACACTTGGAACCATCCTGGACTGCCACATGTCCAGATCTCCTTTCACCAGAAAAAGCAAAATTCAAATTCCTCTGAGGTGGCGCCTTCTGAGCCCACTGCTCTGTCCTTCTGACATGTGTCAAACACCCTTTGAGGTGGCACCATTCCAGGACTCCACTTGGCTCCATTTTCATTTTTTATTTTATTTTTAATAAAGGTAGCCCACCATGAGGTGGCGCCACCTGAGGACTCCCTACAAAAAGTGAATTTGAAATTCAAACTCCAAGAGAGCACCCTCTGAGGTGGCGCCTTCTGGGAGTTCCCTGCAAAGAGAATCAAGCAAACTTTTGAAAAATTCCAAATTCCCCCTGCTGAGGTGTCTCACCCACAAAATTTCTATTTTTTATTTTTATCAAAAAATCAAAATAGCCTTTTGAGGTGGCGCCACCTGAGGGCTCCCTGCAGAAGACAAATTCGAATTTCAAACCCCCAGATGGCACCCCCTGAGATGGCGCCACATGGAGGGCTCAGATTAAACCTGTTTGAATTTCAAAAATTTTCAGAAAAGTTATAAAAACAAGGGTTCACGCCCAGCCTAAAGGGATCATTTTTTTAGCTCTTGTGAACTTGGAAAATCCGACCTAGCCTTCCTAAAATCCGATTTTGAACTTTGGAAATCGTGCCCCCTTTGGCTCATTGAAGAAGGTGGAGTAGAGCTCGTGCCGTGGCGAATTCGATTCCAACAGAGGTCGATTTTTGTGAACCATCCGAAGCTTGGAGCGAAGGACGAAGAAAGCTCATGATAGCTGCCCCTTTCAAGAGCTCCTACGCTGCGTAACGAAGCAAGGTGCACTTCTTTTCCCCTTGATGTGATTCTATAATCCGAATCGGGAGTCGTTTGAAGAAAGAGCTCATCCGAGGGATGGATTGAGCTATTCTCATAAAACGACATATATAAAAATGTTTTGTTATGCTTCCTTGATGATTTTTAACATTCATATAGTTATCTAGGTTTAATTTGCATTTTATTTTATTCATTTAGCATATTTCATGAATTAATTAGGATTAATTTAGCCTTTATTTCAATTCTGCTTATTTTAAGTAGGTCTCTGTTTTTGTCAGTCAGTCCACACGTCATTTCATGCATTTGTTTTTTATTAAAAATCCCAAAAAAATCACAGAATGCGACCTTAGGTGTCCCTAAAATTTTTCCAAAAATTCGGAGCCATTTGAATTTGTTTACTGTGGTAAACATTCAAAATGGCAAGTCGGGTTTTGTTACCCGAGACACGTTTTGAAAATCATTTGCCGACTTGTAAAATCGAGATATCCCTTATGGAAGATCCGATTGTCGATCCGAAAGATGTTATGAACTCGGGAGAATGTCCAGTTTTTAATATGATTTTTTCAGATTTTTATGATGTTTTTTATGTCTGACAAAAATCCGAGATTTCGGGACACGTGTCAGAGCCTAATTTGGGCCTCTGAGATCTTGGATCGAATTAGGTCTATAGTTTCTCTTTGTGTGTTGCTCCAAATCCGAAACTGTAAACAGTGAAAGCGGTGTCCAAGATGTCCTCTGTTTGCATCTGAAAGCCTATAATTTTTAGCACAGTGTTGACCCCTGATTCGGATTTTTCTTGTCAGCCCCCTGTTTTGCTACATTTGTCTGTCCTGTTAGTTTAGGCAGAAATAGTTATATTTTTATCTGTGTTTCCGTTGATCAAATGCCGAAGTCATAAACATGAAAGTTGTTCATGTAGGTGTCGTTCATAACTCTGATTAATTTCATAAATTTCCATGGCCGTTTTGTATTTTTGTAGCATTTTACATCAGATTAGTGTGATTTTTACCTCTGTCAGAGTTAAATCCCTGTTATTGAACTCACCATGGCTCAAATCCCGAGGCTATAAAAACCAAAAATGTTCCATTTCGGGTCTTTTAGCAGTCTAAAAAATATCAGAAGTTTCCATGGTGTAAATCTTGCATTATCATATTAGGCATTGCATTTGGTTCGGATCCATAGGCAAAATCCATCGTTTTTAGGACTTTCCTTGAATTTTAGCATTTAAATCATATCATTTCGTGATTTTTAGCATTCTAGGTTGTTTATCAGAGTGTTTAGATGCTTCATACCGAATTTGGTGCAATTTGAAATCCATTTGAGGTTTGGATCATCCATAATACCAAAACAGGGTCCCGCAGGACCCGGATCCAAGCGAAAAACAAGCAAAAATCGTTATTTTTGATAAATTGCAAAATACCAAATTCTGATTTTACAGTCCTAATGTGTTTAGAAGCATGTCATACTGCATTTCATCATCATTTGATTCAATTTGAACTTCAAAATCTCAATTTTACCAAGTTTTCCTTCAAAAAAACCCTGATTTTAAAGGTATAACTTTATAATTAGGGGTATTTTGGTCATTTTGACCACCAATTCCGAATTTCAAACTATTTTCCACTGAATTCCCTGCATTTACACCATTTCAAATATCAAGGAAGCATGAGAATAGGGTTTATATCCAATTAAGTCCAATAATTTCATAATATTATTGGAAAATCTTGGAAAAACCCACATATTTGAGCTAACCTTATTTCAAGTTTGGCAGGGACATTCAAAAAAAGGAGCTGAAGTCTGCAAATTTCTTTTACTTTCCTTATTTAGTGATGTAATAATGTAAATTTTGGAATAAGAGAGTTAATTTCCTGCTTAGACTAGGATGCATATCATATAGTTTAAATTTATGCAATATCCTGATTATATGATTCATGCATTTTATTTCAAAAGCACTATGGATGTTCACGAATGGCACGTGCACCAACTCTTAGGGAGTTGATGGACTCGGTGGGATCCATATTTACGGCCCTAGTCGGAATATGGACGAGACCCAGATCCATCATCTTTCTATTAGTCACATTGAGCCTACACTCTTAGGCTATCTTAAAATGCACATCATATTTCCAAAGTTTTCAAAATCATGTGCATCAAATCAACTAAGTTCTGAACATATTCATGGCCACAGTCAGGATATGTGAAGGATTTATCTTGACTCAATGCATATTTTTCCAACAAATCTTTTAGAAAATCTTTTCAAAATGCATTCATTCACTCATGTCATTTGCATCATGAGATCATTGATTTTCTCAAGATTTTCTCAAGAAAACTTCATTCTCAAGAAATCGATTTCTCAAGAAATTCTAAGGATTTTTCAAAATCGGTTTTCCAAAGTCAATTTCCCCATAGTTTTCCCTGGAAAATGTTATTTTCTTAAGAGCTTCAAAAGAGTTTTCCAATCTTTTTCCAAGATCAAAATCGATTTCTAAGTATTTCAAGGGTAAAATTCCTAGGATTTCAATTTCCCAAGTTTTGAATTTCCTTCTCCAATGAGCTTTCCTATGAATTTTCATCATTTTCCTAAGAAAACTCTCAAAGTTCAAGTTTTCCTAAGAAGTGTTTCCCTTTTCAAAGGTTCACCTTTTTCTCAAGAATCACTTCTATTTTCCCAAGATTTTCAACTATTTCTGATTTTTCCCACATCTTTATAAGCTTTCTCATGTTTTCAAAATCCCTTTTTTATCCGAGTTTCCTGAGAAATTGACCCTTTTCCTGAGAGATTCTTTCCAACTCCAAATGTTTTCTAAGCATACATCATGTTTTTCCAAGCTGCATTTTCCAAAATCTCACAGCACATGCCTGAATTCTCTGTGCATTTAGGATAGAACATAACTTTGATAATTTCGCTAAGTTAAGCATAATTTTGGTCCTTGGTTCGATTACCCCTGTTAAAGGCGGCAGAAACGGTCGAACCTCGTACCGACAGGTCGAGCCCCATCCCATGGATTTTCCCGCAATTTTCAAAAACGGAGGCGAGTATTTCAAAAGCAATTTCCAAAATCCGGTCAAAGTTTGAAGCGCGAAAGCGTTTCCCCTCTTTCTCTTCCGCAAGGAAGGGAAGACGGGGGAACAATTTCGCGACGACAACAGCATTCTGCTTCCTCCATTCCTGTTTTTCTGCCACATGGCAATATGGAGCAACTTGGAGGGGGCGCCACATGTCAGCCTCACCTTTCCTGCAGAAAAGTAGAATTTGAATTCCTCTGAGGTGGCACAGTCTGCTTCCTCCACTCCTGTCCTTCTGACACATGTCAAGAGCCTCCAGAGGTGGTGCCACATGGCATGCTCCTATTGTCTCCAGCTTTACACCTCAAAACACCTTTTGAGGTGGCGCCAATCCAGAGCCCCACTTGGCTTCATCCCTTTTATTTATTTTATTTTTTTAATAAAAATAGCCCCATGAGGTGGCGCCACCTGAGGGCTCCCTACAAAAGCCAAATTTTGAATTTCAAACCCCAGGTAGCACCCCTTGAGGTGGCGCCATCTGGGAGCTTCCTGCAGAGAAAATCAAGCAGACCCAAATTTTAAAAAATTTTAAATCCTGCTGAGGTGTCTCACTCACAAATTTCGTATTTTATTTTCTCAAAAATCAAAATAGCACCCCCTGAGATGGCGCCACATGGAGGGCTCAGATTGAGCCTGGTTGAAATTCAATTTTTTTTAGAAAAAGTCTATAGAAATAAGGCTCCACGCCCAGCTTGAGGAGCTCTTTTTGGGAGTTGGAAATTCGACCTAGACTTGCTTCAGAATCTGATTTTGAACCTTAGAATTCACGCCCCCCCCTTTTGGCTCAGTGAAGAAGGTGCAGTGGGTCGATTTTGGTGAATCATCTGAAGCCCGGAGCGAAGGACGAACCAAGCCCTTGGTAGCAGTCCCTTTCAAGAGTTTCAAATCTGCGTAATGAAGCAAGGTTCACCTCTTTTCCTCTTGATTTGATTTCATAATTTGATTCGGGAGTCGTTTGAAGAAAGAGCTCATCCGAGAGATGGATTGCGCTATTCTCATAAAATGACATATATAAAAATACATGATTATGATTCATTGATGATTTTTAGCATTCATGAATTTAGCTAGATTTAATTTGCATTTTATTTTGTTAATTTAGCATGTTTCATGAATTACTTAGGATTAATTTAGCATTTATTTCAATTCTGCTCAGTTTCAGTAGTTCTCTGTTTTTGTCAGTCAGTCAACATGTCATTTCATGCGTGTAATATTTGTTAAAAAATCCAAAAAAATCATGGAATGCGCCCTTAGGTGTCCCTAGAAATGTGCCAAAAATTAAGAAGCATTTAAATTCGTTTACTGCGGTAAACATTCAAAAAGGTGAGTCGGGTTTTACCACCCGGGATGCATTTTAAATTTTTATTTCCGACTTGTAAAATCGAGATCTCCCTCATGGGAGATCCGATTTTCTATCCGAAAGATGTTATGAACTCGGAAGGATGTCTAGTTTTTAACCTGATTTTCTAAAATTTTTCTGGTTTTTTGTATGTCTGAAAAAAATCCGAGAGTGCGGGACACATGTCAGAGCCTGATTTGGGCCTCTGAGACTTTCGATCGATTTAGGTCGAAAGGTTCTCTTTGGGTATTGATCCAAATCCAAATCTGTAAAAAGTAAAAGTTATGTCCGGGTCGTCCTCTATTTGAATATGAAAGATTGTGATTTTGAGAACAGTGGTGATACCTGTTTCGAATTTTTCTTGTCAGTCACCTGTTTGGTCATATTTGTCTGTTCTGTTATTTTAGGCATGAAAAATTATATTTTTATCTATGTTTCTGTTAATCAAATGCCAAAGTCATGAACATGAAAGTTGTCCCTGTAGGTGTTCTGAGTATTGTTGTTAAATATTAGAAATTTTCATGGCTGTTTTCTATTTATTTAGCATTTTATATTAGATTAGATTGATTTTTACCTCTGTCAGAACTAAATCCTTGGTACCGAACTCACAATGGCTCAAATCCTGAGGCTGTAAAAACAAAAATTGTTCCATTTTGGGTTCTTTAGCAGTCTGCAAAATATCAGAAGTTTTTATGGTGTAAATCTTGCATTATCATATTAAGCATTGCATTTGGTTCGGGTCCATAGGCGAAATCCATCATTTTAGGACTTTCTTTAAATTTTAGCATTCAAATCACATTATTTCGTGAATTTTAGCATTCTAGTCTGTTTATCAGAGTATGAGATGCTTCATACCGAATTTGGTATGATTTGGAATTCATTTGAGGCTTGATTTAGCCATAATATCAAAACAGGGCCCCGCGGGACCCTGATCCAAGCGAAATTCGTTATTTTGGATAAATTGCAAAATGTCAATTTCTGGTTTTACAGTCTTAATGTGTTTAGAAGCACATCATCATGCCTCATACTGTATTTTTCCATCATTTGTTTCAATTCGAATTTCAAAATCTCAATTTTTACAAAAATTTCCTTCAAAAACCCTGATTTTAAAGGTATAACTTTATAATTAGGGGTATTTTGATCATTTTGACCACCATTCCGAATTTCAAACTATTTTTCACTGAATTTCTTGCATTTACATCATTTCAAATATCAAGGAAGCATGAGAATAGGGTTTATATCCAATTAAATCCAATAATTTCATAATATTATTGGAAAATCTTGGAAAAACCCACATATTTGAGCTAACCTTATTTCAAGATTTAGCAGGGACATCCAAAAGAAGGAGCTGAAGTCTGCAAATTGCTTTTATTTCATTTATTTAGTGATGTAATAATGTAAATTTTGGAATAAGAGATTTAATTTCCTGCTTAGACTAGGATGCATATCATATAGTTTAAATTTCTGCAATATCCTGCTTATATGATTCATGCATTTTTATTTCAAAAGCACTATGGATGTTCACGAATGGCACGTGCACCAACTCTTAGGGATTTGATGAACTCGGTGGAATCCATATTTACGGCCCAAGTCGGAATATGGACGAGACCCAGATCCATCATCTTTCTACCAGTCACATTGAGCCTACACTCTTAGGCTATCTTAAAAATGCACACCATATTTCCAAATTTTCAAAGTATTGTGCATTAAATCAATTAAACTCTGAACGTATTCATGGCCACAGTCAGGATATGTGAAGGATTTATTTTGACTTAATACACATTTTTCCAACAAATTTCTTAGAAAATCTTTCAAAGTGCATTCATACATCCATATCATTTGCATCATGAAATCCTTGGTTTTCCCATGATTTTCTTAAGAAAACTTCATTCTCAAGAAATCGATTTCTCAAGAAACTCTGAGGATTTTCCAAAATCGGTTTTCCCAAGTTAAGTTTTCACAGTTTTCCATGGAAACCAGTCTCTCAAGAAACTTCCAAGTTGGATTTCCAAAAACAAAGTTTTCCCTCGATTTTCCCTGGAAAATGTTATTTTCTTAAGATTTTCAAAAAGAGTTTTCCAATCTTCCTCAAGAATCAAAAATCGATTTCCAAGTATTTCAAGGGTAAGATTCCCAGGATTTCAATTTCCCAAATTTCAGTTTTCTTCTCCAATGAGTTTTCCTATAAATTTTCCATCGTTTTCCTAAGAAAGACCTCGAAGTCAGAGTTTTCCTGAGAAATGTTCCCCTTTTCAAATGTTCACCTTTTTCTCAAGAATCACTTCTATTTTCCCAGGATTTTCAACTATTCATGGTTTTCCCACATCTTTATGAGCTTTCTCGTGATTTCAAAAACCCTTTTTTCATCTGAGTTTCCTGAGAAATTGACCTTTTCCCTGAGAAATGTTTTTCAACTCCAAATGTTTTTCAAGCATACATCATGTTTTTCCTACTTCCATTTTCCAAAATCTCATAGCACATGCCTGAATTCTCTATGCATTTAGGATAGAACATAATTTCGATGATTTAACTAAGTCAAGCACAATTTTGGTCCTTGGTTCGATTACCCCTATTAAAGGCGACAGGAACGGTCGAACCTCGTACCGACAGGTCGAGCCCCATCCCATGGATTTTCCCGCAATTTTCAAAACGGAGGCGAGTATTTCAAAACAATTTCCAAAATTCGGTCAAGTTTGAATCGCGAAAGCGTTTCCCTCTTTCTCTTCTGCAAGGAAAGGAAGACGAGAAAAATTTCGCGACGATAACAGTACCGACAGGCGGATCCTATTCCACAGAATTTTCCTGCAAATTTTCAAAACGGAGGCGTGTTAATTTTCAAAACTTTGGTCGAGTTTGACTCGCGAAATTCATTTCTCTCTCGCAAGAGGGGAAAAATTTTGCGATGATAACAGCACGGCGATGCACTGTTTCTAATAAACCCTTCCTCCATCAACTCTTCCAACTGACGCTTCAGTTCTTCGAGTTCTGCTGGAGCCATACGATATGGTGCCTTTGAGATCAGAGTCGTTCCAGGTAACAACTCAATACAAAACTCGATCTCACGCTTCGGAGGTAATCCAGGCAGTTCCTCAGGAAACACATCGGGGAACTCCCGAACTACTTCAAGATCCTCGATAGGGGGTCAACGCCGAGTCAACTGGGGCGATATTGACCAAGAAAGTAGTACCCCCATTCCGTAGATATTTCTGAACTTTAAATGACGAAATCATACGACTATCTCGAATAGGTCGAGCAAGGCTGATCTCCAAGACCGGACGATCAGGAGGGTACAAAACCACCTTGCCTTCTCTGCACAGAACTTGAGCATGATACTCAAATAACCAATCCATGCATAAAATGACATCAAACTCCGTCATATCTAGCAGGATCAAATCAGCTGGCAAGTTCTGACTTGCCACCGATACCTCTACGCTCAGAAATTACAAGGTACACAAAGACTGATCACCAGTCGGCGTACGAACTTCCAACGAATAATTCAATAACACAGCAGACATAGGCAAGGAACTAGCAAATCTCGAAGCTATGAAAGAATGTGAAGCACCACAGTCAAACAAGGTAAAAGCTTCATGACCAGCGACTGGAATAGTACCTTGGACCAACTCTCCCTTGGTCACTTGCTCGATAGTGGCTGCGTAGGCACGCCCTGCCACCGTCTTCTAGCTACCCATCTTCTGCTTGGAAGATTGCTGTGGCGGATACGACTGCTGCTGCTCCTGCTGCTAAGGAAGTCGCTGAGGTGTTGTCTGCAATGTTCCTGACATGTTCCTCTTAGATCATCGGACTGCTTCTTCCGACAATCTTTGATGTAGTGGCTCATCTTGCCACAATAGATACATCCTCCGAGGTCCCGTAGACACGATCGGCCAGGATGATCCATCCGACATTTTGGGCAACCTGATGTTGCCACCACCTGTCTCTGCTGCTGCTGAGGCTGACGATTCTGTCGCTGCCAGTTGTTGTTGTGGTTCCTCTTTGCTGGCGCGGTGGACTTCTTTCCACCTGAACTCTGCTAAAATGAACGCTTCTTAGGCCAACTCTTTTGGCCTTGCTGCTGCGGGTTGCCTTTGGACTGCGGAGTCTTCTGGGATTCTATCCATTCCTACTCCAGAAGTGTAGCCGTCTCCAGGGCTTCCTCAAGAGTCGAGCGAGCACGCGTGAACACTCTCAGACGTAGGGCTAACTTTAATCCGTGAGCGAACTTCATCGCTCGTTCCTTCTTGGTCACATACACGTGAGGACAGAAGCGCTCCAGGCTTCTGAACTTCGTGATGTAGTCCGCCAACGTAGAGTTCCCCTGCTGAAGGTCAAGGAACTCCTGCATCTTTCGGCTGCGCTTGTGGGTCGGGAAGTAGGCCGTGTAGAAAACCTCTACGAACTGCTCCCACGTGACTGCACCACCTGCGAACTTAACATCCAAGGTGGTCGCCCACCACCTCTCAGCATCCTTCCGAAGCCGATACGTGCCGAAATCCACCTTTCTGTCGTCACTGACCTGCAGCACGTGAAAGATTCACTCGATCTCCCGTATCCAGTCCTCGGCTGCTTCAGGGGAAGACTTCCCGTCGAAGGATGGAGGGTTCATAGCCATGAACTGCTTATAGGGCACGACTGTCGCTGGAATTGGAGAGGGAGTAGGAACCAGAGTCTCTCGCTCTTGAGAGGCTCGCATGTTCTCCCCCATAGCACGCATGGCCTCGGCCTACCTGCCAACAACCTCGGCCAGGTTGCTCACGGTGTCCATGATACGATTGCAACATTCGCGCCAAGTCATCTTAAACAAAAACGAAGACTCGTATCAGCAAAGAGACAAGTCAAAGCATAATTTCATTTCACAAAATAAGGAAAACATACATATATTTAGTATAAGCCGAAATTACCCTCTATAACAGGATTATAATGCATAAACCTCCGCAACAACACAAAAACAAAGCAAGTCTACAAAATGAACACTGACTCAGTGTTCCAACTACACATGTTCACATCTGAAGAAACACAATCACCGTTGCCTACGAGTATAGTAGTTGCGGTAGGTGTACTGATTTCCGTATCGTCTCTGCATCGAAGGAGGAGGGGAAGAAGGTGTGTACTCAGGAGGAATCACTGCCTGAGACCACGGAGGTGAAGCTGGTGTGTACTCGGGAGAAACAGAGCGTGAGTAGGAAGCTGGCGTGTACTCGGGAGAACCTGGTGCAACCTGTGCATCTCCCACTGGGTCAACCGCTGACTGTGCCTGACCGCCCGCAGAAGCCTCGTTCTCCTCGGTCTCAGTGTTACCCATCGCGAGTTCATCGCCCAACTTACGCTCACACTCAACCTCAATATGCCCCCTAAGACGATAGTAGGGGCATATGCTCAAAGCACGAGGACAAATCTGTCCTGCGTGATACTGGTCACATCTCCCACAAGGAGGTGCTGGATGTGCAAGTATTCAAGCACTCCGCACAATCTGCTGAACCGCTTGATCGAGGGCCTCTGTGCCTCGAATCAAGTCAATAAGGGCTCTGAGCATTCGGTCATTCCTCGAATCAGTAGGCATCTAACAAGGTCTGTAACTAATTAAGCATGCAAAGCTAAATACAACAGAAATCATTAAGAAACAAATAAAAGCAATAATTCAGAACATACTTACAGTGCGATGGATGATGCACGCAGAAGTCTTGGACCACACTTATAAACTGCAGCTCTGATACCAATCTCTGTGACGCCCCAAATCCCAACCTTGTAAAAACCTTGGGTTTTTGAGCATTTTTTTATGAAGGATATACACAGTGAAAACAACTAGCGAAAGTAAAAGAGGGAAACAGGAGTAAAGCAGAGGCTGCAAGTCTGAGCGAGCCACAGTGAGAAAACCAAACCACAAGACAAGTAAAGTATTTTTCATTTCCACAATATTTACAATGATACAAAAAAGGAGATTGGGTACAAAAAGGAACAGTCTCACAAAAAAGAGGGGGAACAACCCCTCAAACCCCAAAACCAGAAGAAGTCAGAATCTGCTGCAAAGTATGGGTATCAAGGCTCCTGTTGTGCGTCGTCGCATCGCACTGCGTCTACTCGTCACCTGTATCCCCATAAAACGGGGTCAATACTCTTTCAAGTTGGTGAGATAAACCATCCATGCATTATCAATTTAAGGAAAAGCAGAAGGTAAGCAACATGTTACAAGTGTGCTAAGTACCAGACTAGAACTAGCATGATGGAACAGTTAGAAGCATTTGATTAAAAGTACAAGTGCGTGTCAGGTAGGTGCACGTGCCACAACACTGTAAAACTACAAGTAAGTAACAGTGCAACAACTGGAGTAGCAGAGCAAGAACTAAACAATAGAGTGTAGCAACTGAACAAAAAGTCTACACTGCTCTAGAGTAACAACTATAGTAAGTCAGTCTATTTGGTTAGTCCTTATGTTTATCTTTTTACCTCCTTCGGGTACGCGAAGGAAAACCCTCGAGTTATGTGAGACATGCACCCGGCGTCTGTTATTCAATTTCTAATGTGGTAACCGGGGATGCTACAAAATGAGAAAACCACCTGCGGGCGACATGCTGCAAGGAGAAACCTTTCCCAAGGGCAAAGGATTGCAATCCGTACTACTGCAGTAGCAAAGGTCCTTGTAGAAGGCAACCTTGACCTCCCTAACTCCGAGTGACTGGAGGTCAGAGGGCACATCGGCTCCTCAAAAGAACAAGTCGTAGTAATGACACATCACTCGGGGCTGTACCCTTCACCCTCTCCCTGGGTGACCAAATTGTGAATAGGGCGCAGCAGGTTTATCTTATTTAGGCTCAAACTTCAAGTCATACCTCCTCTCGAGGTAGTCGGGCCTCGTGGTCCCCATGGGTTACGCAAATGAGGACTTGGCCTGCCCATTCACGTGCACAGCCTCACACGGACACCACGAGCACATCGCCTGCGAAGACGATAATATTCCATTTTATTTTATGCCTAGGGTGACACGAATATGTGAGCACACTCTCACGAACCTGGGCCATTGTCCGTAGACTCCAACCGAGTCTCAAAACCTCAACAGGTCAAAAGTGTCGAACCCTACAATGTTTTCAGTTCTCTTCAAGTGTATGACATGTCGAGTGTAAAGCACGCCACTGTTGCAGCGTATATGTAAGACCCGCAATTTTTCAGAAAATATCTGAATAAAATTCATGAGGCATTTACCGGTAAAAATAGCATTTCTTCTCAGAATGCGAAACGAATCAATTCCTGCGAGCCAGTTATACTTAGGATATTCGTCGAATCGCGAATATATGCTCAAATACTCGGGAAGCCATAACTTCCTAACTAAACGAAATCAATAGATTCGTACGAGCCAACTTTCTTAGTTACGTCAATACGAAGAAAATGGCGTACTCAGAATTTTTCGGAAAAAATCACCGGAAACCCGAAATTCTTGCGGGACCCACGGAAATATTGGTGGGACCCACAGAAATATTCCTCAGAAAATATCTGGTGGGACCCACAAAAATATCCCATGGAATATCCAAGTGGGCCCCACACCAAGGAACCTCTTGGAATTAAAAAGAAGCCAAGGGGGTAGTTTGGGCATGGAAAAACCCAAGAGGAGGTGGGTTTGGGCTATAAATAGCCCTCCCCACTCTCTCTCTTCTCATAAAAATCGACCCCCCCTCTCTCTCTTGCCTTCTCTCTCTCTCCTAAACCTCCCCTACCTAGCCTAGCCCACCTGAGCCCACCTGACCTGGTCTGAGCCTGCCTGACTTAGCCTGAGCCTGCCTGACCTGGTCCTAACCCACCTGACCTGGGTCTGAACCCACTTGACCTGGTCCAAACCCAGTTGACTTGACTTGAACCTAGTTGGGTTTAAAGTCAAAGTCAAAGTCCTTTTTGGTCCAGATTCCGGTTTGGATTTCTGAACCCAGACTTAGCCTACTTGAGCTGAGTTCGAACCTGCTGAACCCAGTTGACTTGGATTAAACCCTGTTAGGTTCAAACCACTTAGGTTGAGTAGCTTGACCTGCTCTACCTCTTTCTCAACTAAGTCAGCTTCATCTGACTTAGTCTGACCTCTCGAAGGAAGGCTCGAAGCCAAAGAAGCAACCCGGAGCCGTTTCTTCCACGATTTGAAGTAAGTTCGCTTCATTAAACCATCTCTCTCAAGTATTTGACTGTTTGTATATAGAATATACTTTCTGAAGTAGTATCTTGCTTTAGTTCTTGGTTGAGCCCTCTAGGACACTTCGGTGTTCACGCGCTCGCCTCGTAACTATCGTCGGATATATATGTTCGAATACGCAGTATATGCGTTCTTCAAAATAGTATCTCACCCTAGTTCTTGGTTGAGCCCTCTAGGACACTTCGGTGTTCACTCGCTCGCCTCGTAACTATCGTTGGATACAGATCTAGGTGTATATCTGCTGATACTGCCGACGCGTCTTATATCGCACAGGCCATGTAATTTACCTTTGCCGTCGCGTCGTATGATGCCAAGGCTCCCTGCTTTCTGTACTTCCGATTACTGCACTTCCGATTATGCATTTACTTACGCCGTCGCGTCGAACGATGCCAAGGCTCCTGCTTTCTGCAATGTATTTACTTACGCCGTCGCGTCGAACGATGCCAAGGCTTCTGCTTTGTTATATATGTAGAATATTTCGTTCAGTTACACACCCTGAACAATAGTATATGCATTTCCTTTACGCCGCCGCTGTATAAAGCACAGGCTTCTGCTTATATTACATATATGGCGCATAAGTGAGCGTTCAAACGGAGATCAACTCCAAAATCGCCCATGCGATTCCCTTACCGCTCCTCGTACAAGATTCTGCTTGACGAATGAAGCCCCTATTGGAAAGGCTTCGCCTTTTGGCAAAATGCTCTTTACGTAAAGACTAAATCAATTACGTATGGCCTGGCTATGGCCCAAGGTTCCTGCAACCTTGATGGATGCAAAGTACGCACAACGGTGCGCATCCATTTCCCGAGTTAAGCGTAGCGATTTCCCACCAAAGAGGGGAGATGCCGCTGAAACGGATAAAAGAAACGCACGCTTTCTCCGTAAAAGAGAGGAAGTGCTGCTGAAATTCCTGAAGGAGCTAAGAATGGCTCAGAAAGAACGTAGCAGAAGTGCTACCCAGTTATGAAACGCCTTCTACAATGTAGAAAGGTTCGTCGCACCACTGCCGGTAGAGCAAGGAAGGTGTTGACAGAATGGTTGGCAGAAGAGCTGCCAAAACCAGTTAAGTGGCACAATGATGTCCTTTGTTGGAACGATGTCAGAATGACTCGTCTCCCTGACACCTGCAAGGGCATCATACTTGTAAGAGCCGTTGCGCCAAAGTAGTGGTAGCGCCTTGACGAGGTCCTGAGCTCGTTGCGTAAAAATACGCCGAGTAGCCGATCCGTAGAGATCGAGTCATGTGCATGCTCATTGAGAATTTTCAGACAACCAGACTCGTAAGGGCCGCTGAGCCGGAGTGTGTTGTTTCCACCGAAAGAGGTGAAGTGCTCGTCAAGGCCGAAGTGCCGAGAGCAGAGTTAAGCATGCATATGAATAAAACCTTTGTTCCACGGTGAAAACCGTGTGGTTGATTGGGGTCGGGTACATACTTCTCAAAGGCTGCCCTATAGGCATGCAATGTTCGTCAAGTAATTGTAAGACCGGCAGGCCCCTTTCAAAATTTCTCACCGAGGAAGACGGTGATGGCGCAGCCTTGAGTGACATATATTTCACCCGAACCTGATAGAGTTCATTGATGGCCTTCGTCACTCAGAGGTATGGAGGTCGTGGTTATCCTTAAATATCTAAGGATTGAACCCAACTACTGCAGTAGCAGAATGCATTCGGATACCTAGTAAGGATCTCTTCCGGTATGCTGTACCGTCCTACTAGGGGGATGGGGTCAACAGGCCTCTGGGGTATCTAAATTACATAGAATAATCAACCCCCAGATCGTCGCGTTGTCGCCCAGATATGAGTCCCCTAAGCCCAGGGGGAGGTGCAATTATCGAAACAAAGCATTAGCTTAGGTACAGCGCTACTTTGAATGTATGAGTGGATGACGTTGTTGAGTCAGTCCTGCATAACCTTTGTGAAGGTGTCATGGTCGGTATACTACTGGACCGATTGGGAAAGAACCCCATTGATATCCGTACGACTAAGTGAAGCTCGGAGAGCTGTCCTTAGATTCGTAGGATACGGATGTGCCAAGCATAAAGGCTTGAGCTAGACATCTATTCGTGACTCTGAGGAAGTCAAGGTTAAGTCGTAGAGACTTGAGAGGTTATTCTAACTCACAGCCCTGAAGAGGCTTATGCGAAGTCATGACAACTTGCGTGGATGTTCAACTCATAGCCCTGATGAGGCTTGTGCGATATACGCTAAGTCATGGAGGCTTGAGCGTCGTATTACGAACTGCGACCCTGAGTGGTCTATGCATTTACTTGAGTTGAATAGATAGGTGTTTGCCTACTTACCAGACCATCAGTGGTTCTGACCCCGTTTAATGGGGATTTCAGGTGTTGAACCTGCGTGGCGATATGCGGAGCAAGGCGGCATCAAGTTCCAGGGTTTCTCTAGACAGAGTTGTACTGCTTCCTTTTTATTGAACCTACACTGCTTTTCTAAGCAGTAGTGTTGTAATAAACATGTGCTTTCGATAAAATGGAACACTTTGGTGGTCAATGAGTTGCTTGGCCACATACCTGCAACGTGCTCGGAGTTTTCTAAAACCGACGACTCATTATCGTCTTATTCCGCTGCTAAAAGCTTTTCTAAGTTCCGCTGCAAAGAAAAAAAAAAAAGAGAAATCCATGAAAATTTTAACTTAGCTTTGTTTTGGAAATCCGGGGCGTTACAGAATTGGTATTAGAGCATGAGTCTGAGAAACCTGGTTCAAGATCCGTCATGGTACCGATATCGCACTGTAAGTATATGTTTTTATACTTTTGTTCTGATCTGGGTGCATCTTTGTATAGATGGCAACTCATGACTCGCGTGGATATTGCTATCGCTGCAAGGTCATGCACGATGAGTGGATATGCCCGTATGAAGTCCAAGACTGCCAATATTGTGGCGAAGATGGGCATTCCGCCAACGAATGCCAAAGGAAATATACCGCCGATATGGGTCGGCGGGCTTCAAAGGGTCTCAGGGATGAGACTTCGCGTGTTAGTGGACCGCATCACTCTAGTGTTGGGAGCAACCATACCCCAACATCTTTTGATGAATTACCAAGGCTGAGGGATTTTGATTTGAACTTCCCTGCAGAAGTCTATCACTCGCCAAGCTACCATCCGGCATCACATATGCCGAGCTTAAATGGCAGGAACAAAAGAGGAGATTCTTTCTGTTCGCCAATCATTATTCCAGACTCCCAGAGTCTTGATCTTGCTGACTGGGAAAGTGGACTGGAGTCTCTCATATATCCCCAGTATTCGCTTGCTAGTGCGGAAGTGCCGCCCAAGCCGAAGCTAGTAGTGCCTGCACCAAGGCCATGTGGCAATAGATGGACCTTTTGGAGTTCGTCTTCATCAAAGAAATCCAAGTCTTAAAGAGACTGGTGATGTTTTGGAATCAGTAGACTCATGTATATAGTTTCTCATTGCCTAAAGTCTGCCAGTGCGGCATGACGTTTTGTTTAAGGCAATGCTTGTGTAAATGTGATGTATATTAAGTAAATAAAGCTTTTACTTCCTCATATACATCGAGAAACTAAAAACAAGTGCTTGTGTGTGCATAGATAAATGGCTCCTACGACGAGGAGAACCATACCAAGCGAGGAGTCCCATACGCAAGGATTCTTGTTGGAGACACTCAACAACCTGGTTACAGCCATCCGTGAAACGAGGCCAGAACCAGTCGCACCACGAAACGAGCACCTGGGAGGAGTGACTTATGAGAAGTTCCTCAAGCTTGACCCGCCAGTTTTCATTGGCAGAGCCGATCCTGAGCTCGCGGAGAGTTGGATCGAAGAGACGGAACGTGCCTTCTTAGTACTGGGAGTACCAGAGGAAAAGAAAACCAATTTTGGCACGTATCGGCTGAAAGACAACGCACGGAAGTGGTGGGATACCACTAAGATTATCCAGTTCTCGGAAGTTGAAGTCATTCCTTGGACTGACTTCCGGAGAGCTTTCATGGATAATTACTTTCCATTACACTCCAGAAACAAGAAGAAGATGGAGTTTCTGGAATTGGAGCAGGGTGGCATGAATCTGATTGACTATACCACCAAATTTCAAAATCTTGAATGGTACTGCTCCCGGTTATTTGAGACCGACCAAGAAAGGGCCGACAAGTACATCAATGGACTGCGAGAAGGGCTAAGGTCACGGGTTATCACCAGCATGCCCCAAACGTTTCAAACGGCTGTGGCAGCAGCTTCAAAAATACAAGTGGATTGGGAGCGATCAAAAGTGATCATAGCAAAAAGGCCCATAGTTGATGGTGGGAACAAGAAGAGAATGTTTCCAAGTGGCCAGGGTTCACGACAACCCTTTCAGAAGAAAAGGTTCCAAGGTGGGAACAACACTCAACAAGTTGTAAGGCCAAGGCAGAACATGGCTCCAAACAACCTGCAGTTCAACCCAAACTGCCCAAAATGCCATGTTAATCACGCAAGAGGACCATGTCCACGTGACACAGGTGGATGCTTCTACTGTGGCAAAGTGGGCCACATTGCAAGACAATGCAGGAAGAAGCTTATTGATGAGCAGAGGAGGAATGCCGGATCTGTCGGACCCTCTCAACAAATACCACAACGAACACTAGTCCAACGACCCCCACCTAGAGTAGAACAAAGGCCTGCTGCAGGTCGTGTATATGCTGTAACGACTGAACAAGTCGAAAATGGTGACCTGATTGAAGGCACCGTACCTGTTAATGGACATGCAGCTTACGTCTTGTTTGATTGTGGTGCTACTCATACGTTTATCTCTGACGATTTCACCGAACAACTCCACGCTTCGGTGCAACCGATTGATAAAATGATCGAAGTATATAACCCGTTGGGTTCACGCACCAAATGTATTCGGTGTGTGAAAAATTTGGATATTGAGATAGCAGGGCAACACTTGCCTACTGACGCCATCCTGATCGATATGATACAGTACGATGTCATTCTTGGAATGAATTGGTTGGCTCAGAATAATGCCAAGATTCTGTGCCGCGAGGGCAGAGTGATTCTATCTCGACCCGGATTACCTAAGATGGAATACCGGTTATCCAAACCAGTTCCACAAAAAAGGCTCATATCAGCACTTAAGGTACAAAAATACCTTAGGAAGGGTTGTGTGGCCTTCCTGTTGAGTCTCTCGGTGGAAAAATCCAACGACCAACCCCTTGAGAGTTTGGAAGTAGTGCGGGAGTTTCCCGATCTGTTTCCTGAGGAATTGCCAGGACTTCCGCCACTTCGTGAGGTTGAATTTGGAATTCAATCCTTACCTGGAACAACGCCGATATCCAGAGCCCCTTATCGTATGGCACCAGCTGAACTCAGTGAGTTGAAGTGTCAGTTGGAAGAACTGATGGAACAAGGGTTCATCCGACCAAGTATGTCACCATGGGGAGCCCCGGTACTATTTGTAAAGAAGAAGGATGGATCCCTTCGGTTATGCATCGATTATCGGATGCTTAACCAGGCAACCATTAAAAATAAGTACCCGTTGCCTCGGATTGAGGACTTATTCGATCAGCTCAGAACAGCGAGAGTGTTCTCCAAGATCGACCTCAGGTCTGGATACCATCAGCTCAGAGTTAAGGAGGAGGATATACCGAAGACTGCCTTCAGAACGAGATATGGCCATTATGAGTTCGTAGTAATGCCCTTCGGACTTACAAATGCGCCTGCTGTCTTTATGGACCTGATGAACCGAGTGTTCAAACCATACTTAGACACTTTTGTCATCGTCTTCATTGATGACATTCTCGTGTATTCAGAGAATGAGGAACAACACAAGGAGAACTTGAGAATCGTCTTGAAAACCCTTCAAGATAATCAGTTATATGCCAAGTTTTCAAAATGTGAATTCTGGCTAGACAAAGTAATGTTCCTTGGCCATGTGATCTCCAAAGATGGAATCGCAGTAGATCCTGCGAAGGTCGAAGCTGTAATAGACTGGAAGCAGCCAGAAAATATCACTGAGGTCCGCAGCTTCCTTGGACTTGCCGGATATTATCGGAAGTTCATACAAGACTTCTCCCGAATCGCCGTACCGATGACAAAATTATTGAAAAAGGGAGTCAAGTTCAAATGGACTGACCAGTGTAAGGAGTGCTTTGAGGTTCTCAAACAGAGGCTTACCACTGCCCCTGTCCTTACCTTACCTTCTGGTCAGGGAGGCTTCATTGCTTATACCGATGCCTCGGGAACGGGTCTGGGTTGTGTATTGATGCAGCATGGCAAAGTAATCGCCTATGCATCCCGTCAGTTAAGAATTCATGAGAAAAACTATCCAACCCACGATCTGGAGCTTGCCGCGGTAGTATTCGCGCTTAAAATCTGGCGACACTACCTGTATGGAGAGAAATTTGAGGTCATGTCGGACCATAAAAGCCTAAAATACCTCTTTTCTCAAAAAGAACTCAATATGCGGCAACGGCGATGGCTGGAATTCCTCAAAGACTATGAATTCACGCTTTCCTATCACCCTGGAAAGGCGAATGTTGTAGCAGATGCCCTTAGTCGCAAGACTGTTGGCACTCTGGCCAGCCTAACCGGACAATGGAAGTTGATGGAGGATTTCGTCAAGTGGAAGCCATTTTTGGCTGATTCAGGTATAATCCAAATGTCATGTTTGACGATCCACATTGAGTTCCTCGATCGCATCGTAGCCGAACAGTTCAAGGATCCCCAGTACTTGGAATTAAAAGCTCGTGCTGAAAAAGATGATACTTTCTTTCATTTGAAAGAAGATGGAGGAATATGGATGGAAGAGAGAATTTGGGTTCCAAATAACCCTGAGCTAAGACAAGAAGTACTCCAAGAGGCTCATAACAGCAAGTACACCATTCACCCTGGGGGTACGAAAATGTTTCGGGACTTACAGAGAAAGTACTGGTGGAGGGGTATGAAACGGGATGTGGCTACATTTGTCTCAAGGTGTTTAATCTGCCAGCAAGTAAAAATTGAGCATCAACGACCTGGTGGAAAAATGCAACGGATCGAGATTCCAGAATGGAAATGGGAGGGCATTACGATGGATTTCATCGTTGGATTGCCTCGGTCCAAGAGACAACATGACTCAATATGGGTGATCGTAGACAGACTCACCAAGTCTGCTCACTTCCTGCCAATCAACACTCGATACTCAACTGAACGATTGGCAGAGATCTACATTCGGGAAATCGTTAGACTCCATGGAGTGCCGATTTCGATCATATCCGATCGTGACCCGAAGTTCACCTCTCACTTTTGGGAGCAGCTTCAGAGAGCCCTGGGGACGAAACTCAAGTTCAGTACAGCATTCCATCCCCAAACAGATGGGCAATCAGAACGAACCATACAGACTCTTGAAGATATGCTAAGAGCCTGTATGCTGGAATGGAAAGGTGATTGGGATTCCCACCTAGCATTGAGATGGCGCCGTATGAAGCCTTGTATGGACGACCCTGTAGATCACCGATCCATTGGGGTGAAGTGGGTGAGCGAACCTTGGACTCGCCCATTGTGTTACAGCATTACACTGAGCAGGTCCACATGATCAGAAAGAAGCTACTGGCTGCTCAGAGTCGACAGAAGAGCTACGCCGATCAGCGGCGTAGGGAACTCGCTTTTGCGGTTGGAGATAAGGTTTTTATCAAGGTCTCCCCAACCAAGAGTGTGTTTCGTTTCGGAAAGAAGGGGAAGCTCAGCCCCAGATTCGTTGGTCCCTTCGAGGTTTTGAGCCGGATAGGAGAGACCGCCTACAGAGTAGCATTGCCACCGCAGTATACACAGATACACAATGTATTTCATGTGTCAATGCTTAGAAAATACGTTCACGACCCTTCCCACGTCATCCAACATGAAGATATTGACATCCAGGAGGATATGACGGTGGAAGAAAGGCCAGTAGAGATCATGGACCGACGGGAGCAAGTGCTAAGGACAAAGGTCATTCCACTTGTCAAAGTAAGATGGCAACATCACGGAGTCGATGATTGCACTTGGGAGCCCGAATCGGATATGCGGGATAAATATCCTGAACTCTTCACCTTGTACTCTTAGCTGAATTTCGCGGACGAAATTCCTTTAAGGGGGTAATGATGTAAGACCCGCAATTTTTCAGAAAATATCTGAATAAAATTCATGAGGCATTTACCGGTAAAAATAGCATTTCTTCTCAGAATGCGAAACGAATCAATTCCTGCGAGCCAGTTATACTTAGGATATTCGTCGAATCGCGAATATATGCTCAAATACTCGGGAAGCCATAACTTCCTAACTAAACGAAATCAATAGATTCGTACGAGCCAACTTTCTTAGTTACGTCAATACGAAGAAAATGGCGTACTCAGAATTTTTCGGAAAAAATCGCTGGAAACCCGAAATTCTTGCGGGACCCACAAAAATATTGGTGGGACCCACAGAAATATTCCTCAGAAAATATCTGGTGGGACCCACAAAAATATCCCATGGAATATCCAAGTGGGCCCCACACCAAGGAACCTCTTGGAATTAAAAAGAAGCCAAGGGGGTAGTTTGGGCATGGAAAAACCCAAGAGGAGGTGGGTTTGGGCTATAAATAGCCCTCCCCACTCTCTCTCTTCTCATAAAAATCGACCCCCCCTCTCTCTCTTGCCTTCTCTCTCTCTCCTAAACCTCCCCTACCTAGCCTAGCCCACCTGAGCCCACCTGACCTGGTCTGAGCCTGCCTGACTTAGCCTGAGCCTGCCTGACCTGGTCCTAACCCACCTGACCTGGGTCTGAACCCACTTGACCTGGTCCAATCCCAGTTGACTTGACTTGAACCTAGTTGGGTTTAAAGTCAAAGTCAAAGTCCTTTTTGGTCCAGATTCCGGTTTGGATTTCTGAACCCAGACTTAGCCTACTTGAGCTGAGTTCGAACCTGCTGAACCCAGTTGACTTGGATTAAACCCTGTTAGGTTCAAACCACTTAGGTTGAGTAGCTTGACCTGCTCTACCTCTTTCTCAACTAAGTCAGCTTCATCTGACTTAGTCTGACCTCTCGAAGGAAGGCTCGAAGCCAAAGAAGCAACCCGGAGCCGTTTCTTCCACGATTTGAAGTAAGTTCGCTTCATTAAACCATCTCTCTCAAGTATTTGACTGTTTGTATATAGAATATACTTTCTGAAGTAGTATCTTGCTTTAGTTCTTGGTTGAGCCCTCTAGGACACTTCGGTGTTCACGCGCTCGCCTCGTAACTATCGTCGGATATATATGTTCGAATACGCAGTATATGCGTTCTTCAAAATAGTATCTCACCCTAGTTCTTGGTTGAGCCCTCTAGGACACTTCGGTGTTCACTCGCTCGCCTCGTAACTATCGTTGGATACAGATCTAGGTGTATATCTGCTGATACTGCCGACGCGTCTTATATCGCACAGGCCATGTAATTTACCTTTGCCGTCGCGTCGTATGATGCCAAGGCTCCCTGCTTTCTGTACTTCCGATTACTGCACTTCCGATTATGCATTTACTTACGCCGTCGCGTCGAACGATGCCAAGGCTCCTGCTTTCTGCAATGTATTTACTTACGCCGTCGCGTCGAACGATGCCAAGGCTTCTGCTTTGTTATATATGTAGAATATTTCGTTCAGTTACACACCCTGAACAATAGTATATGCATTTCCTTTACGCCGCCGCTGTATAAAGCACAGGCTTCTGCTTATATTACATATATGGCGCATAAGTGAGCGTTCAAACGGAGATCAACTCCAAAATCGCCCATGCGATTCCCTTACCGCTCCTCGTACAAGATTCTGCTTGACGAATGAAGCCCCTATTGGAAAGGCTTCGCCTTTTGGCAAAATGCTCTTTACGTAAAGACTAAATCAATTACGTATGGCCTGGCTATGGCCCAAGGTTCCTGCAACCTTGATGGATGCAAAGTACGCACAACGGTGCGCATCCATTTCCCGAGTTAAGCGTAGCGATTTCCCACCAAAGAGGGGAGATGCCGCTGAAACGGATAAAAGAAACGCACGCTTTCTCCGTAAAAGAGAGGAAGTGCTGCTGAAATTCCTGAAGGAGCTAAGAATGGCTCAGAAAGAACGTAGCAGAAGTGCTACCCAGTTATGAAACGCCTTCTACAATGTAGAAAGGTTCGTCGCACCACTGCCGGTAGAGCAGAGAAGGTGTTGACAGAATGGTTGGCAGAAGAGCTGCCAAAACCAGTTAAGTGGCACAATGATGTCCTTTGTTGGAACGATGTCAGAATGACTCGTCTCCCTGACACCTGCAAGGGCATCATACTTGTAAGAGCCGTTGCGCCAAAGTAGTGGTAGCGCCTTGACGAGGTCCTGAGCTCGTTGCGTAAAAATACGCCGAGTAGCCGATCCGTAGAGATCGAGTCATGTGCATGCTCATTGAGAATTTTCAGACAACCAGACTCGTAAGGGCCGCTGAGCCGGAGTGTGTTGTTTCCACCGAAAGAGGTGAAGTGCTCGTCAAGGCCGAAGTGCCGAGAGCAGAGTTAAGCATGCATATGAATAAAACCTTTGTTCCACGGTGAAAACCGTGTGGTTGATTGGGGTCGGGTACATACTTCTCAAAGGCTGCCCTATAGGCATGCAATGTTCGTCAAGTAATTGTAAGACCGGCAGGCCCCTTTCAAAATTTCTCACCGAGGAAGACGGTGATGGCGCAGCCTTGAGTGACATATATTTCACCCGAACCTGATAGAGTTCATTGATGGCCTTCGTCACTCAGAGGTATGGAGGTCGTGGTTATCCTTAAATATCTAAGGATTGAACCCAACTACTGCAGTAGCAGAATGCATTCGGATACCTAGTAAGGATCTCTTCCGGTATGCTGTACCGTCCTACTAGGGGGATGGGGTCAACAGGCCTCTGGGGTATCTAAATTACATAGAATAATCAACCCCCAGATCGTCGCGTTGTCGCCCAGATATGAGTCCCCTAAGCCCAGGGGGAGGTGCAATTATCGAAACAAAGCATTAGCTTAGGTACAGCGCTACTTTGAATGTATGAGTGGATGACGTTGTTGAGTCAGTCCTGCATAACCTTTGTGAAGGTGTCATGGTCGGTATACTACTGGACCGATTGGGAAAGAACCCCATTGATATCCGTACGACTAAGTGAAGCTCGGAGAGCTGTCCTTAGATTCGTAGGATACGGATGTGCCAAGCATAAAGGCTTGAGCTAGACATCTATTCGTGACTCTGAGGAAGTCAAGGTTAAGTCGTAGAGACTTGAGAGGTTATTCTAACTCACAGCCCTGAAGAGGCTTATGCGAAGTCATGACGACTTGCGTGGATGTTCAACTCATAGCCCTGATGAGGCTTGTGCGATATACGCTAAGTCATGGAGGCTTGAGCGTCGTATTACGAACTGCGACCCTGAGTGGTCTATGCATTTACTTGAGTTGAATAGATAGGTGTTTGCCTACTTACCAGACCATCAGTGGTTCTGACCCCGTTTAATGGGGATTTCAGGTGTTGAACCTGCGTGGCGATATGCGGAGCAAGGCGGCATCAAGTTCCAGGGTTTCTCTAGACAGAGTTGTACTGCTTCCTTTTTATTGAACCTACACTGCTTTTCTAAGCAGTAGTGTTGTAATAAACATGTGCTTTCGATAAAATGGAACACTTTGGTGGTCAATGAGTTGCTTGGCCACATACCTGCAACGTGCTCGGAGTTTTCTAAAACCGACGACTCATTATCGTCTTATTCCGCTGCTAAAAGCTTTTCTAAGTTCCGCTGCAAAGAAAAAAAAAAAAGAGAAATCCATGAAAATTTTAACTTAGCTTTGTTTTGGAAATCCGGGGCGTTACAGTATATCCATCGATATACGAAGGGGAGCCTAACAAGAAGACACTCGACGACTGAGCTAGTGACATATGTGTCAGGACGTGCCAACTTGCATGTGCGAATCATGAAAAACCACAAAACTACAATCTCGCACAAGTATCGTGCTGTGAGCAACAATACGCCAATGAACCGGTAAAGTGCCACAAACTACCAAAACTGAGCGACACAAGGCTCAAAATACATATACGATGCTCACTGTATAAGCGGGGAGCGACCAGGGCTTGAAATATGTATCTTCTCAATACACGTATTTCAACCCTTATACTGCGGCAAAAACTCGCATGGTGAGACCATTGGTGTAAGATCATCGCAAAATCGACACCCAAGTGTGTCGAGAGGGATGTCAACACAATCTCGTCTGAAGGGAACTCACATCGTCGCTACCAGGGTATAATCGCACTCTGCCCGTGAAACCGGGGCACAAAAAGCCAATCGCCGGAAGCGTCCGACGATAACAAGCGAAGTACACTCAAACGTGTATCGTGATATAGGTCACGATGCAAACACCTCGCTGCCAAGGTGGTCAGTGGGGTGTGAGAATGCGAAGCATGCGATTGCCACGACAATGAACATTGTCCCTTTGACAGACTAGTTCGCTTCGCGGCTGCGAGAGAGAGATGGGTGCCGCCATCAAACCTTCCCGGGGACTACATGGGTGACACGTGCACCCGTACCGAGTCTGCTAGCAGCTCTGACCAGGAGCTTGGGTCCATCTCAAGGCTGCCCAAAGGTAGCAAGGCTACCGGGTGCCTGAGCGCTCGGCGTCGGTCTTGGCGCCAAAGGGCAAAAGAGGCAGGAACTATGTGGGGCATGCCACCAACGGGCTACGGGGCCCACAACCATCTTGGACTGCACCCTACGTGCAGACCAAGTGCTGCAGGGCTGCGGCACTGGTCACGCTGGTACCGAGCTCACCTGGGTGCTCCCGCACCCGGCTAGGCATCAAGGGAGCCCCATAGTGGGCTCGGCGATGCTAGGCCCACATGGGCTGGGCCTAGTCCGCCCTTCAGGTCTGGTCCAACAAGGACCAGACCCAACAGGGTCACGGAAGGGCCCCTGGTCTGAACCCAGGGGGCTCGGGCCAGGGTGCCGGGCTAAGCCCACCCCATAGCTGGGGTGCAGCTAAGCCAAAGGAACCAACTTTGTGGGTCAACTAAGCTAGCAGGGTCTGGACCCACGAGGTCTAGACCTTGCTAGTGCAAGTGGGGTAGGGCAGCACACCGGTGCGTGTGCTGGCCCATGCCCCTGGTCGGTTCCCTAGAGGGAACCCGACCCAACCTGCACCCAGCGGTGCGCCCAAAGGTGTCCACCACCCTTGCGACGGCCAACCCGACGCAAGGTCTGGACCTTGCGTCCAGACCAAGCAGAGCCCACAGGAGGGCCACCAGCTACAAACCATGGGTCTGTAGCTCCTGGTCTGACCCGGTTAAGGGCCCATACCAGGCCGCCCAAAGATTGGCGCCCCACTAATGGGTGTGCCAAAAGGGCTCACCGCCCTTGGCCGGTGAGCCCAAGGGGCGCAGGGTCTGAACCGAGGGTCCAGACCTTGCGAGGCCTCTGAATGAGCCATCTGCTACAGACCACAGGTCTGTAGCACTTGGCCTAGCCCAGCCCAAGGCTAGACCAGGCTGCACCAGCCTGGCGCGCCCACCATGTGGGTGCGCCAAGAGGGTGGCCCGGGTGCCAAGCGCACCTGGCCCTCAACTGCTTCTAAGCAGCGAGCAAGGGGAAAAAAAGGGGCCTATACAGACCCCTGGTTCGAGCCAAATGGGGGCTCAGACCAGAGCTGTAGCCCTTGACCACGCCGGCCAAACCCAACTCAAAATCCCCGGGTGCTAAGGCACCCGGGTGGTTTGTTTGGGCCAACAAGGGGGGGGCTCTCCAACGGTGGACTCACCTCATAGGTGAGTCCACTCCGGGTGGGTCTGGATCCAGGGTGGCCCAGACCACTCTGCCAACCGGTGGGACTGCAGCAGTCCGACTGGGATTGTTGCACGCCCAAGCCATGGCTGGCTCACCGCTAAAAGAGAGGGGAGCCCGGACTGACCGACCTTGGGTCAGTCCGGGAGCCCATTGCAAGGCTTGCAACAGACCCAACCAAGCCACCAAGGGACCTGGGCTGGCCATGGAAAGGCTCAGCCCAGCGTCCCACCATGCACCTGCCCCAAAGGGGCGTTCTACCCTTTATGAAAAACAAAACGAACACAAAAAAAATTCAGAACATAAATGAAATGCATGGAAGGGAGGGACTCACCTTGGTGCCGGGTTGGCCCAGCTGTAACAGCAACGTGTGGGAGGGGGAGAGAGAAGCTGGAGAAGAGAGGAACGAGAGAGAGGGTGTCGACCCTCTCTCTCTTCCCTTCCCTTGCTTAAAAAGGGGAAGATGAGAGATGGACGGTGGGGAGTGAAGGAGGGGAGATGGGTGGTCTCCCTCTCCCACGCCCCACCCTAGCTCTATGGACCCGGGGGTCAAGGGTAGCCCCAAGCACCCCCAACCACTCCCCTTAATTTAAGGGGAGTGGTTGGCCTTGACCTTTCAAGGTCAAGGTCAAACCTCTCCATAAAAAAATCGACCTTTTCAAAAAAAAATTTTAAGTGATAGGGGCTACACCTAAGGGCGCCCATCCTATCCCCTTAAAACGTGGGTTGTGCCCACCCACTTCTCAAATTGCCTTTTTAAGGCCCTAATTTAGCCTATTTTGAAACTTTTCAAAAATGCCTTTCAAAGTTGAGTTTTTTTGAAAAGTTAACTTATAATATTTTTTTTATTTAATAATATAAGCTGAGGTGGGGCCCATGCCAACCACCTCTAATAATTTCCAAAACCAACCTCCTTTAAAATATTTTCAAAAACCCACTTCAAGGTTTTATGGATTTTGCAATTTACTTTTTATAAAAACTTAATTGATTTGATATTTCATTGGACACGTCTAAACTAATTTAAAAACTAATTTTTTAAATTACATTTTATGAATTAAGGTTTAAATTATAATAAAGTATATTTAATTCCCCATTTTCAATGAAATTGGGCCTCGGTATGACTCATAATTACCGATATACATTTTTTCGCCAAAATACATGAAATAACAAGATATCTTTCTCGTTTAGGCTCCAAATTCGGAGCAAACCAAAATGAATACAATATACATCAAATCTACAAGTATTGGGGTTCGATTCGTAGTGGTTTGCCCTGAATCTCCTCGTAAAGAGAATCTACGCGATTCAAAACCTCAGAAAGCGATAATTGCCAAATTTACGAGCAATGCTTGTGCCGAAACAAGAAATTTTCAAATCATGGAATATATATCAATTAAAATTCCTCAGAAAAATAGTGGGGCTTACACTGGTCAAATCCAAAGAAGGAGAGGATCATCTCGATGCTCTCGGCCAAGTCTTTGAAAGACTTATTCTCTACAAGTTGAGACTCAATCCGCAGAAATGTGTCTTCGGAGTAGAGTCAGGCAAACTGCTAGGCTATATGATCAGCAAGAAAGGCATAAAGGTGGATCCCGCCAAGGCAAAGGCAATCATTGATATGCCACCTCCCACCATTCTAAAAGAACTATGAAGCCTTCAGGGATGCATTCAGTCTATTCGTCGCTTCATCTCTAATTTGGCCATGAGATGCGAGCCCTTCAATCACTTATTGAGAAAAGAAGTGAAATTCGAGTGGGGACCAGAATGTCAGCTCTCATTTGAGCGCATCAAGCAGTATCTCATCAATCCACCCGTTCTGAAGCCACCAGAACTGGGAAAGTCACTTCTCTTGTATATTTCTGTCAATCAAAATGCTTGTGGCGGATTTCTCGCGCAGTATGAGGAAGGCAGCCGGATAGAGCACGCCATCTACTACATCAGCAAGACCTTCATCGACTATGAGAAAAGATACTCTCAGATGGAAAAGATATGTCTAGCTTTATTGTGGATGTGTCAGAAGTTGAGACATTATCTGATGGCCTCAGAAATCAAAATTTTGTCAAGACTCAATCCTCTCAAGTACATCCTCGAGCAACCTTTCCTTACTGGACGGATTGCAAAATGGCAAGTCCTCCTGATGCAGTATGACTTGGAATATGTTTCTCAGAAGTCAATTAAGGGTCAGTCCATCGCAGATCAATTGGCAGATTTCTCGTTGACAGAAGAAAGCAAGGCGGAAGATGATTTTTCCGATGATCGCATCTGCAATGTTCAAGAGTCCCCAGTTTAGACTCTTTTTTTTGATGAAGCCAGAAATATGTCTGGTATAGGAATTGGGATCTTGTTAATCACTTTCAATGTACTCACAACATGGCCGAGTATGAAGCTCTAATACAAGGCCTCAAAATTTTGCAAGACTTCAATGTCAAGAGAGTATATGCCTTCGGCAACTCATTGCTTGTTGTCAGTCAAAATAACGCTCAATGGCAAGTCAAGGATTCAAAATTGGTTCCCTATCAAAAGATTGCCTTAGCTCTCATAGGCAACTTTGAAGAATTTCAGCTCAATCATGTCAAGAGGGAATACAATCATATAGCTGATGGCCTAGCATGTCTGGGCTCTATTTTGTCGTTCAAAGACAGTGAATCTTGTCATTCCTTCGAGATCGGCAGACTTGATCAACCTGCCTACATTCCAACTGAGCAAGTAAACCAAGCCACTCAGAAAGAGAAGCCTTGGTACCAAGACATCAAAAACTTTATTGAAACCGACGAATTTCCATCAAAAATGCCAAAAAAGGAGCAACGTGCGATCCAACGCATGTCGGCTCGTTATTTCCTCCTTGCCAATACTCTCTACCGTCGTGGGTTCAGTTCTGAGTACGCCAGATGCTTAGATAAAGATGAAGCCATGGAAGTTGTCCGAGAGGTACACGAGAGAATTTGTGGTGGTCACGTTGGCTACCAAACACTCGTCAAGTAGATTATCCGAGCAGGGTATTATTGAAAAACCATGCAACAAGATTGCCACCGATTTGTGAGGAAGTGCATCAAGTGTCAGATGCACGCACCTTCCATTCATGCGCCAGCCGCAAACCTGCAGTCTGTGGTTTCTCCTTGGCCTTTTTCGATGTGGGCCTTCGACGTGGTGGGTCCAATCACTCCTTCAGCTTCTAATGGCCACCGATATTTCCTCGCAGCTACAGAATACTTCACCAAATGGGTCGAAGTTATAACTCTGCGAACAATGGAAGGCCGACACGTGGTTTTCTTCATTCATAAGAATCTTCTTTGCCGCTTTGGCGTCCCGCTTGATATTGTGTCAGACATCGACAGTCACTTCAAGAATGAGAGGATGAAGACCATCTACTCGAAGTTCAGGATTCATCACCACTTCTCAGCTCCTTATTATCCCCAAGGGAATGGCCAGGCAGAGGCCACCAACAAGATTTTGATGCGCATTCTAGAAAGAACTGTGGAGATAGGTCGCGATTGGCACGAGAAGATGCATGATGCCCTCTAGGTGTACCGAACCACCATTCGGACCCCAACCAACGCTACTTCTTCGGAGTTGGTTTATGGAACAGAAGTGGTATTACCTCTTCACGTTCAAAAGCCCGCGTTCAAGTTTGCATCGCTCATCGAACTTCCACTTGATCAGTATCAGCAGCAGAGGTTGGTACAACTTGATCTTTTAGACGAGAAAAGACTCAAGGCAGCAGAGCATGCTCAAGCCTATCGTCAGAGGATATCTTGGCACTACGCCAAGTCAGTCATTGAGAAAAGATTCTGAGTTAATGATCTTGTGCTCAGATCGACAGCTCATCTTAAGCATCAACCAAAGGGCAAATGGTCACCCAATTGGGAAGGCCCTTATGTGATCAAGGAAGCGCTGCCTCGCAATTCCTATCGACTAATCAACGCAGACGGGGTGGAACTGCCAGATCCTATCCATGCTCTACATTTGAAGAAATTTTATACTTGAATTTTTCATCCTAGCCTTTTGTACTCTTTAAAAGCCTTTTTTAATAAAGCAATGATCTTCTATCAAATTCTCACATTCTTCTCCCTGATACTGGGGCATTTTATTTTGATTTATACTTGTTTTCCTTCATCATATGCAGGCAGGATCAGACAATACTTTTTCTAAAAAACCTTATTAATTCTTTAGTTAATCTTAATTTTTTTATTAATTACATTCATTTTATTTTTCAATTTAATTGAATTTTCATCAGTTTATTATCAATTTTATCAATTTTTGTCAAGTTTTTTATCGATTTCACTAAAATTTTATCAATCTTCACAAACCCTTTCAAGTTAAGGGGTAAACCTGATGCCTTGTTTCAATGAGGTATTCCTTTATTCTTTTTCCCTTTCAGATTAAGGGATAAACCTGAACCTCGTCCCGCGAGGCTCTTTATTTTCTTTCAAGACAGGGGATAATCCTAAATTCTTCTATCATCAATTTTTCCTCAAATTTTTGTCAAATTCTACTAAATTTTTATTGTCAATTTCATTAATTTTTTCCTTTTGTCAATCCTTTTTATCCTTTATCAATCTCTACAAATCTTTTTTGATCTTACCAAACTCTCTTCAGGATCAGAGATAATCCTGGAAACCATCATAAACAAAATTCAAATCTTAGGCCATCTTGGGTCGAGGATCTTGAATCACTTTCTCATCTTTGTCATAATCGTCAGAATCTATTCATGCCTTTTGTCAATTCTTCCAGAATCCGACTCTCGAGTAGGAATTATTTTTTCCTCATCTGAGTTCTGACTCAGGTTTTTGTTTTCATTCCATTTCATTATTATTTCGAAAAACCGGGTTCCGACTCGGGTTTTCCCTTTTTATATATATATATATATATATTTATTTCCAGAGTTTCGAGTTCCGACTTGGGCTTCCTTTGGATCCAATGCTCATGTTGGAACTAATCATTACGTCGAGAATTCGAGTTCTCAAACTCGATTTTCTCATTTATTCTTTCACTTTATTTCGAAAAATCGGGTTCCGACTCGAGTTTTCTCCTCTTTTATGTATATTCTTGTTTCCGGAGTTTTGGGTTCCGACTCGGGCTTCCCGTTTGGATCCAATGTTTGCATTGGACCAATTGTTACGTCGAGAATTCGAGTTCTCAAACTCAATTTTCTCATTCATTCTTTTATTTTGAAAAACCGGGTTCCGACTCGGGTTTTTCCTTTTTATCTTTTCATTTGAAGTTTCGAGTTCCGACTTGGGCTTCCCTTTTTGGATCCGATGTTCGCATTGGACCAATTGTTACGTCGAGAATTTGAGTTCTCAAACTCAATTTTCTCATTCATTCTTTTATTTTGAAAAAATGGGTTCCGACTCGGGTTTTCCTTTTTTGTATATATTCTTATTTTTCGGAGTTGCGAGTTCTGACTTGGGCTTCCTTTTTGGATCCGATGTTCACATTGGACCAATTGTTATGTCAAGAATTCGAGTTCTCAAACTCGATTTTCTTATTCATTTTCTTTTATTTTGAAAAACCGGGCTCCGACTCGGGTTTTCCCCTTTTACATACATTTTTATTTCGGAGTTGCGAGTTTCGCCTTGGGCTTCCTTTTGGATCCGATGTTCGCATTGGACCAATTGTTATGTCGAGGATTCAAGTTCTCAAACTCGATTTCCTCATTCATTCTTTTATTTTGGAAAACTGGGTTCCGACTTGGGTTTTCCCCTTTTTATCTTCCATTTTCACGATTTCGAGTTCCGGTTCGGATTTTCCCCTTTTTGATCCAATGCTTGTATTGGACCAAAGTTTTCCTTACATTCCCTTTCAAGTTAAGGGACAAACCTGAACTTCCCCTTTAGGATAAGGGATAATCGTGAAACACCAACAGTCATTCTCGCTTATTTCTCATGTATCTTCGAATGTCGGTCTCTTCCTTAAACTCTCCATTAAGAAACTGGTGCTCGTACTGGTGCATCTTCAAAACTTAGTGCTTGTGCTGGTGTGCATTTTTGAAAACCCAGTGCTCGTGCTGGTGTGCATTTTCGAAAAACCCAGTGCTCGTGCTGTTGTGCATTTTCGAAAAACCCAGTGCTTATGCTGGTAGGCACTTTCGAAAAACCGAGTGCTCATGCTGGTGTGCATTTTCGAAAACCCAGTGCAAGTACTGGTGTGCACTTTCGAAAACCCGGTGCTCATGCTGGTGTGCATTTTCGAAAACCCAGTGCTCGTACTGGTGTGCAATTTCGAAACCCACTACTTGTGCTGGTGTGCGCTTTCGAAAACCCGGTGCTCGTACTGGTGTGCATTTTCGAAAACCCAGTGCTCGTGTTGGTGTGCATTTTTTAAAAACTCAATGCTCGTGCTGGTGTGCATTTTCGAAAACCCAGTGCTCATACTGATATGCAAACCTAGTGCTCATACTGATATGCAAACACAGTGCTCGTACTGGTGTGCACTTTCGAAAACCCAGTGCTCATGCTGGTGTGCACTTTCGAAAACCCAATGCTCGTGCTGGTGTGCATTTTTGAAAACCCAGTGCTCGTGCTGGTGTGCATTTTCGAAAAACCCAGTGCTCGTGCTGCTGTGCATTTTCGAAAACCCAGTGCTCGTGCTGGTGTGCATTTTCGAAAAACCCAGTGCTCGTGCTGGTGTGCACTTTCGAAAACCCAGTGCTCGTGCTACTGTGCATTTTCGAAAACCCAGTGCTTGTGCTGGTGTGCATTTTAAAAAAACCCAGTGCTCATGCTAGTGTGCACTTTTGAAAACCCAGTGCTCGTGCTGGTGTGCATTTTCGAAAACCCAGTGCTCGTGCTGGTATGCATTTTGAAAACCCAATGCTCGTACTGGTGTGAATTTTTGAAACCCAAAGCTCGTACTGGGTTTTTTTTTTGAAATCTAGTGCTCGTACTGGTGTGTTTGTCAAAACCCAATGCTCGTACTAGTACATCTTCAAATTTAGTGTTTGTGCTGGTACATCTAGTGCTCGTGCTAGTGTCGGGCTGACTGATCAGTTAGCCCTCCAAGTTCAGTCTTTATACTAATCAATCATCAACAATTCAAGCTCTAAATTCTCAAATTCAACCTGCGGGTTATCATTTTGTCAAAAATCAATCTTTTGCGAAGGACCCTCTTTAGGAAGAGTTCAAGGGAGCTCGTTCCTTTCGCATGTAACCATCTTTTGTTCACAAGAACCCTCTTCCAGGGAGAGTTTTAAGGGACTCGTTTTTTTCACAAACAATTTGCAAAACAACAACCAACTTTACACAAAATAACCCTTTTTCCAGGGAGAGCTTCGACGGAATCTCGTTTCTTTTGTGGACCCCGTTTTTCTCATCTTTGGCCAACCCCTTCACAGAGGACCCTCTTCTGGGGAGAGTGTGATGGACTCGTTCCTCTGTGATACTTTCTCAACTTTGTTTTTCGGCCGCCTTTCCATAAGAGAAGCCTAGAAATAGGGAGTTTTGACGAAAACTTAATTTCTCTTCGAAAGTTCTGTTTTGCAAACACCTCCTCTTTCGGGGAAGAGAGGAGTATTTCCAACTTCCCATTCAAGTAAGGGCTAAGCCTGAGTCTCTCTTTTTGGGGAAAAAGAGAGGAGAATTTTGTCACGGACATGTCAATTCGATATCAAGCAATTTTTTTTATCAAGGATTTCAAGAATACTTTGTCAATTTGCTATAAAAAACCATTGTTGATCTCAAAGCTTTTATCACACAAAGAATTTCCTCAAACTACCTTTAGTATTATTTACAAAAGAGCAAGACTTTGGCGAAGAAAAAACTGAATTCAAGCTTTTTCTGTTGGTCAACCAAAAGGATGAACAAAAAATCTTCGATATGACCGGCAAAGGAAAAATTCAATGATGTTGAAAAGCCATAAGCGAATTGATATTGATCATAGCTATGGCACATTCTTAAAGATCATTCTTTTGGCAGTAAGACAGTGGAAATATCCTGGGCAGAAAAAAAAGACCTACCCAATCCATATCTCCTCAGTCATTTGAGCTGCAATCAAATATCCGTAAAAGGGATCTCTCAATTGTCGTCAAGATGAAAACGAATATGCGAGCTAGACCTTCGGGGCCAAACAAGATTTGGATCATCTCCATGATGAAAGAGTTTATGATAGATCCTTCCAGAGAACGTTCGGAGCACCGTCGAGATGAAGGCGACTTCAATGAGCCTCCCGACAAACCCTAAAGGATATTTGATTTTTGCTATCATCTAGAGATTTTCGACCAATAAACCTATATCATCAGCTTAATTCCTGAGAAAGAAGAAGAAGGATCGAAACATCTCCAAGATGAAGGAGTTTGTGACGTACCCTTCCCCGAAAAAGAGAGAAAAATCAGGACATCTCCAAAATGAAGGATGATGTAAAAGCCCCAAAAAGCTCCATGACTCAAAAGAGTGCAAAAAGATCATCATAGGAAAAGCCCCAAGATATCAAACTGCCCAAAGCTGTCAGGAATCATCTTTATCTATGTAAAATTCTTTTATCAATATCTTTTCATTCAATTGTTTTTATGAAGCTAAGAATATTTCCTCTCTTTTCATATCAAGGAAATTGATGTCCTTCCTTGAAGAAGCTCAACAACAACGAATTTTGAATTTGATTCTTGATTCTATAGAGTTAGCCCAATTGGAGTTAATACTCTAGGTAGAAAGAGGTGATATTTTCACATATATGCACAATTCAATCATTCTGAATCAACTACAATTTTGGCATCTTATTGGCAATATTTTCTAGCTATCACAACATGAGGTAAGAACTTGATGTTCGTTTTGACGTATCCTGATATCATCCCTCATTAGGACTGAAAAGTCCTTCCCTTCTGTTTGATCTGAGCCTCTCAGATCTGCACACTTCCCTGTGTTACCCACTGTCCTGCCATAGACAGTTCCCGCTCAGGATAAGGGTTAAACCTGAACTTTTTGCAAAAGGTTTGTTATTGTCAAAAGCTATTTTCAGTCTCAGCAATGAGGCGCCCAAGATCAACCCCTTTTCAAGCTTTAGGGACCCCATTTTCCTCCTTTTGCAAAACCCCTCTTGGACTTGTTGTGCGAAGTCTAGAGGTCCCATCATAGTTTCCTCGCTCCTCGAGGATCTTGTATCCATTCAAGCTAATAATTGAACCTGTTACCTCGCTCCTCGAGGTATCACCCAAACCTTCTGCGAGAGGTCGTCTATTTTTCAAAAGCTAATTTAGTCTCAACAATGAGACGCCCCAGATCATCCCTTTTCCAAGCTTTAGGGAATCCCTTGTTTTTCTCTTCTCGCAAACCCCTTTCGGATTTGTTTGTCCAAATTCCGAAGGTCCCATCATGGACTCTTCATCCGAGGATTCTGTATGGTCGCCCCTTTCAGGTTAAGGGTTAAGCGTGAACCTCGCTCCGCGAGGTATCTTCCGTACAGGTTAGGGTTAAACTTGAATCTCGTTTCGACTAGATATCCTTTCTAGTCTCATCACGGTTTCTTCATCCGAGGATTCTGTATCATCCCCACTCAAGTCAAAAGTAAAACCTGAATCTCATTTAGTCGATGTATTTCTTCCTGTCCCATCACGGTCTCTTCGTTTGAGGGTTTCGTATGGTCATCCCTTTCAGGTTAAGGGTTAAGCTTGAACCTCGTTCCATGAGGTATCTTCCTTTCAGGTTTGGGTTAAACTTGAACCTCGTTTCGATGAGGTAATCCTCCCAATCCCATCATGGTTTTTTCCACAAAGGAATTCATGCTCTATATATATCCTTCTAGAAAGGATCATACTTGAGTTTCATCTCACGAGGCATTTCTCTCAAAAATGTCTCATCGAGGTCCACTTATATTCCTTTCTCCATTCAATTCATCTTGATATATCTTCGTCCCATCCAGGTTAAGGGCTAAACCTTAGTCATTCCAAAAGGCTGATCTTGTCTCACCCACGAGACTTGATCAAAATTCTTATCTTTCACCATTTTGGGATCTTTACCCAAAGTCCCATCACGATTTCCTCATTTTTTATTATTTAGTCATATCATTTTCGAAGATTTCATCCCCCAGAACCATTCTGGATAAGGTTTTAAGCCTGAAAAGCCATGTTTTCAAAGTAATTCTTCCACACCCAGTTCAGGTTGGCTAACTGAGGCATTTTTCAAAATTTGGAGTGTTTCTTTGCCACTAAGCTCGACTTTCAACCGGCTTAGTAGCAAAGAGGAGCATCTGTAAACACCCCAAAATTTTCAAAATATTGTAAATATTCCCTTTTTGCCCCTGATCCCATTTTCTGAGCAATCGAGCCAGTTTCAAATCTAAATTCCAGTTATTTTTCAGATTTTATTGAAATTAAGTTCATTTTTATACATTTGACTCAGTTTCGGATCTAGATTTAGGTAAAAGATCCAAATCTGAACCTCGTTGTCCAATTTTCAAATTGAAATTACAAAAATACCAAAAATAATTTTTGAATGGCTCGGACAGTCTATCCGGCATCCATTTAGATTCATTACTTGATATTCCTTGATTCGAGGTTAAAAACTCAAAAATCTTCTAAAATTTTGAATCCAAACTCATTTTCTAAAGAAATCAAACCCAAATTTTCAGAAAAACTCCTCTTTTTGTAAATATTTCTCAAAAATACAAAAAAAAAAGTTTTGTCCCTCATATTGCTTAGGTTTTAGAATTTTGTTTCCAAAATAACAAAAAAATCAGAAAATACCGAGAAAAGAATAAAAAAAAATCAAATAGTAAAATTATGGAAAAATGGTTTTTAAAAGAAACCCGTTTTTGGAAAAGTTTTTTTTAGAAGACCCTTTTTGGAAAATTTGGTGAAAACCCCTTACAAACCTCAGAGAGTCGAGTTAGGGTTTTCAGACTCTCTCTCTTCTCTCTCCATGTCACTCTCTCCCTACTGCACTCCCTCACAGGCCTTCCAGAACCTCCTTCCCCTCCCGTGCTACCCTCTGAAAACATCCATCTACCGCCCGATCCCTTCATCGCCAACCACCCTCCATGTGCCTTCCTCTCCCGTCCATCTCCAAGAGAAAACCCTCACTTCCAGACCCTTCCTCCCCTCTCTATAAAAGGGGCGCAAGGGGAAGGGATCAAGGCATCAAGTTCCTACCCCTCAATCGCCTCTCTCGATCGGTTCTCATCGGCCTTCCTTCACCTCCCAGCTCCTCCCGTCGATCAAGGAAAACATGCAGCATAGTAAAGCAAGCCTACTCCTCCTATTCTGGTTGACCGAAGGAATCCTTCATCTCCAACTTCCATAAGAACTCCAGCCGACCCCAGCAGAAATTCGGATGACACGCAAGCTAGAGCAATTCATCTGATGACAAATGAGCCTTTCATCCAAATCATTGAGCAGTTCACTATAAATGTGTGGTTGCTGTTGGTTGATAGCCGAATCCCCCTCTGTACAAGAGCCAAAGGAGCATCCACGCTTCAGTTTGTGCCAGGGATGACGCTCATGAAGTCTGAATCTAGGCAGCTCACTACGGAAGTTTTGAAATCATCATTGTACCTTGATTTATGAAGATTGCTCGGATAATTATTTGAATGTGTGTGTTAGTTGTTTATGAGGGATCTCCTGTTTATCTTCCACCATGATTATCTGTTTATTTCTCTTTGTTTGATTCATGCCATCTACAACATCACTTAAGCACTTCATAATCTTCACTCTCATTTATTTGGTTACTGTATATCACAACCTAACATATTCATAAACCGATTATGCTGGTAACGGCTTTTATTCAGCACAGTCCCTATTTTCCCTCTATTGACGTCCCTAGAGGTGCCAAATCGTTCCTCTCTTACTGAAGAATAATAAGCAGAATTGTGCCTACATGCCCAAAATCTGTGTGCTGGGTATATTTTATAGCCCAAACCTCTCACTGTGGGCACATTTCCTTAATGCTCATCTCACTGTAGGCATGTTCACAAAATTCATTTCATCATATACACGTTCATTAATGTTCATTCCACTGTGTACACATTCATTATGCCTACCTCATTACATTCTACTTAGCGCATATCATTTGCATGGTAGCTGGCTGTACATAACAACTTGTTGCATGTGTGTTATACTATGTGGCATGTCGCCCAATTACACTTCTTGCATCTCACCACATCACCTTCCATTACATTGCAGCACTATTCACCTCTATGTCACTTGTACATTACTTGTATATCTCAGCTTTTGGTCATTGGCACACTAGTCAATTGCATGAAAAAATCCACTATATTGGTATATTAATCTGTATATAAACACAATCATTGCCACATTATAGTATTAATTCCATTCTCATTCATCTACATGAGCACCTGTATGTCCTTTTCCACTATATGTCCTTTTCACAAAAAAAAGAGAGAGTCAGAATGAATACAGTTAGGAAAACCCTGTTCCTTGTTTAAGCATGCCAGGTTGACCTGTTTAGTTGTCTTCTAGTGAAATTTCGATGCCAGCCGAAAGCCATACCTTGGGAGAGGGCCCAGATATGTCTCCAGAATCAACAAGACTCTGCCAATGAAGTATCACTATCTTGTTTAATCAGTGTTATAAAAATTCTTTTCTTTTCTTTTATATATCACTTCTGAAAATGATATCTTGAAGCATGATGAAATTTATTTCTTCTTCTTTATCCTTGTCATCTCATAAGAATTGTATCTCTTTATTAAATCTTGTTTCTTTACTAGATAAGATTTATTAGGGGTCGAAAATCCTATTAGCAGTGGAGAAGCTTGTTACATTGGTATTAGTTGCCTAATTTCGAGACGTGTATGGCTAAAATTCAGCCTTCCAAGAAAGAGATGCACCGGCTGTATTGGCATCCACCATATGATTGTTGTATGCTTTATGAGATGAGGAGAGTCACTGGTAAAATCCTTGTTAGAATCTTCTTTGCTAACGTAAAAATCAGTGAAAACACTACTAGACTGCTGTGGAGACACAAATTTTCTCTGCTGATGTGGTTTTGCTCCCAATTATTTGTAATGCCAACTATGAATCACTGTAACTTTTTCTCTCTTTGTTATGGTAGTTCATTTTTGAACTATCATAACTATCATTCTTTATCATAATTTTTAAAGTGGTTCACAAGGAGCCACTGTAACTTTTTCTCTCTTTGTTATGATAGTTCATTCTTGAATTATCATAACTATCATTTTTATCATTCTTTTACAATGGTTCACAAGGAGCCACTGTAACTTTTTCTCTCTTTGTTATGATAGTTCATTCTTGAATTATCATAACTATCATTTTTATCATTCTCTTACAGTGGTTCACAGGGAATCACTGTAACTTTTTCTCTCTTTGTTATGATAGTTCATTCTTGAACTATCATAACTATCATTTTTTTTATCATTCTTTTACAATGGTTCACAGGGAACCACTGTAACTTTTTCTCTCTTTGTTACGATAGTTCATTCTTGAATTATCATAACTATTATTTTTTTTATCATTCTTTTACAGTGGTTCACAGGGAACCACTAACTTTTTTTCTCTTTGTTACGATAGTTCATTCTTGAACTATCATAGCTATCATTTTTTATCATTCTTTTACAGTGGTTCACAGGGAACCACTGTAACTTTTTCTCTCTTTATTATGGTAGTTCATTCTTGAACTATCATAACTATCATTTTTATGATTCTTTTACAGTGGTTCACAAGAAACCATTGTAACTTTTTCTCTCTTTGTTATGATAGTTCATTCTTGAACTATCATAACTACTATTTTTTTTTACAGTGGTTCACGGGGAATCACTGTAACTTCTTCTCTCTTTGTTATGGTAGTTCATTCTTGAACTATCGTAACTATCATTTTTATCATTCTTTTACAGTGGTTCACAGGGAACTGCTGTAACTTTCTCTCTCTTTGTTATGATAGTCCCTTTTAAGAGCTATCATAACTATCATTTTTTGTCATTCTTTTACTGTGAATCACAAAAAGCCACTATTCCCATAATAGTTCATCATGAGCCGCTATGGCCATTTTATTTCATGATGGTTCATTTCGGACTATCCTGGCCTTTGCCTTCACTCATTGCATACAGATGTTCATTTAATTATGGCATTGCCTATATATATACATATTCATATATATATATAGGTAGGCCATATGTCTTTCTCATTCAAATATGAGTAAAGCATCTTGTTTAAGATTTTGAATAGTCATTTACAATCACATTTTGAATTTCCTTTTGTGCGAATTCTATCTTGCAGAAACATGAGAAAAGCTTGAAATTAGAAATTTTTGATGTTTTCAATTCCAGTGTTGTAATAAGCTAGATATTAATGAAAATTCTATATTTCCAATCTTAGATTAGAATGGATGAGCATGCAAATAATATTTGTTTCATTATTTTCCTTTATTTCTGAAAATTCACTAATGGGAACACAAATGACACGTGCACCATTCTAATAGGAGGTGATTAAATCCTAAGTTGATGATTTGCATCAATGGCCATAGTCAGGATGTGAACAAAACTTAAGATTTTCATCTTTTATGGAATAACATTGGATCCACACTGGGTCTCTTTTCAAAAAATCATTATATTTTCTAAATATTTTCTTCTTTTATCAGGGTTTAACTTAAAATTAACTCAAGATATATATCAATGGCCATAGTCAGGATATATTGAGAGTTAATTTCACTTTAAACTCTATAAAAGCACCAAAATATGTTTTATTTTTCACCTGAATCTAAATATAGATTATTATATAATACATTTAATGACCATAGTCAGGGATGTATTATATCCTCAATCTTATTTACATTCATTTAAGGAATAAAATATGATTTTCAAAATCCAATTTTAAATTCTTTAATTTATTTCATCATTTAGGATAGAATTAAATCATATTTTCAAAATTCTTTTTCAAAATCCAAGTGATCCTGATTATCTTTTCTTTTTCAATTCATCTTTCCATCTCATTTCAAGTCTCAAAATCCAAATTCAAGGTCTAATTTGACTTTGAAATTCCAAATCCATTTTTATTTTAAATTCTACTTCAAATTCCAATCAGAATTCAAAGTTCAACTCAATTTTGAAATTCCAAATTCATTCCCAAAGATTCAAATTCAAATTTAAATTCAATATCTCAAATTCAATTTTAAAGTTCAATTTAACTTTGAAATTTCTGATTCATCTTCTGATTTCAAAAATCAAGCTTTAAATCAAGTTCATCCTTTATTTCTCATTAAGTCTTGATTCTCAAATTCAAAATTAAAGTTTTGAGATTGATTCTGAATTTCAAAAATTTGATTCTTTTCTAAAGTTTTAAATTCAATCTGGGTTTTCAAAACACAGATCCATCTTCAAAAGTCCCATTTGGGCTTTCTAAATCCAAAGTTAGAACCCAGTCCCACTTAGGATTCCAGATCCAGAATTCAACTTCATTTTGGATTCCAGACTTCGAATCCAATTCCATTTAGGATCCCAGAATTCAACTTCATCTTGGATCTCAGACTTCAGATCTAATTCCATTCAAGATTCTAGAACTTCAACCCCATCTTTGGATCTCAGACTTCGGATCCGACTTCCATTTAGGATTCCAAATTTCGAATCTAATTCCATTTTGGATTCAGACTTTGTATTCAAATTCCATCTTGGATCTCAGACTTTAGATCCAAATTCCATTTAGAATTCTAGACTTTGGATCCAAATCCATTTAGGATGCCAGATTTCAAATCCAAATCTATCTTGATTCCCAAATTCCAAAAAACCAACTCCATTTTTTCTCTTAAACCCAATTCTATCTTTCAAACTCAATTTGAATTTCTCAAGTCCCCTTTTGATTTAAAAACTTCGAATCTGGAATTTAATTCCATTTCAAATATTCATCTCCTCTCCTAAATTCAGATTCCAAATTCAAATTCAAAGTCCATTTTTGACTTTGAAACTTCATTTCTTTTTCTTTTCTATCTCCCAATTTTTTAACGCAATATTTTCAAAGCGGAGGTGAGTAATTTTCTAAGTATTTTCAAATCAAGGTCAAGTGAGACCTTCGCAAAAGAGTTTCTCTCTCTTCTTCCTTTTCTCATTCTCTCTTGTTTTCTATCTTTTTATTTCCTCTTCAAAAGGGGAATAGAAGTTAGAAAGACGAAGAGAAAGGAAAAGAGAGGGAAAACCACCAAGAGAAAAAATTTTGCGATGATCACAATACTCTGTAAAGGGTTTGGCCAAAGATGAGAAAATTGGGGTCCATAAAAGGAAACACACTTTCGTCGAAGCTCTCCCTGGAAAAAGGGTTCTTTTGTGTAAAGTTGGTTGTTGATTTGCAAACAGTTCACGAAGAAATGAGTCCCTTCAAACTCTCCCTAGAAAAGGGTTCTTGTGAACGAAAAGATGGTTGCATGCGAAAGGAACGAGCTCCCTCGAACTCTCCGTAAAGAGGGTCCTTCGCAAGAGAAAAATGATTGACTTTTGATAGAATGGTAACCTGAAGGTTGAAATCGAGATTTAGAGCTTGAATCAAGATGAATGGTTAGCACAAAGACTAAACCTGGCGGGCTAACTGATCAGTCAGCCATACACTAGCATGAGCGCTAGATGTACCAGCACGAGCAGTGGATTTTGAAAATGCACACCAGTGAGCACTGGATTTAAAAAACACACCAGTACGAGCATTGGGTTTTTCAAAAAAGGCACCAATATGAGCACTGGATTTTGAAAATACACCAGTACGAGTGCTGGATTTTGAAAATGCACCAGTACGAGCACTGGTTTTTCAAAAATGCACCAGTACAAGCACTGGGTTTTGAAAATACACTAGTACGAGCGTTGGGTTTTCAAAAAATACACCAGTACGAGCATTGGGTTTTCAAAAAATACACCAGTACGAGCACTGGATTTTGAAAATGCACACCAGTATGAGCACTGGATTTTATAAAACACACTAGTTCGAGTGTTGGGTTTTTTGAAAAATGCACCAGTATGAGCACTGGATTTTGAAAATGTACCAGTACGAGTGCTAGGTTTTTGAAAAATGCACTAGTAAGAACACTGGATTTTGAAAATGCACCAGTACGGGCACTAATTTTTTAAAAATATGCCAGTACGAGCACTGGATTTTGAAAATGCACCAGTACGAGCACTGGTTTTTCAAAAATGCACCAGTACGAGCACTGGATTTTGAAAATACACCAGTACAAGCGCTGGGTTTTTGAAAAATGCACCAGTACGAGCACTGGATTTTGAAAATGCACCAGTATGAGCACTAGGTTTTCTAAAAATGCACCAGTACGAGCAATGGATTTTGAAAATGCACTAGTACGAGCACTGGTTTTTCAAAAATGCACCAGTACGAGCGCTGGGTTTTCGAAAAATGCACCAGTACGAGCGTTGGGTTTTCGAAAAATGCACCAATACGAGCACTGAATTTTGAAAATGCACACCAGTATGAGCACTAGATTTTGAAAAACACACCAGTACAAGTGCTAGGTTTTTCGAAAAATGCACTAGTACGAGCGCTGGGTTTTTGAAAAATACACCAGTACGAGCACTGGGTTTTAAAAATGCACCAGTACGAGCACTGGTATTAAAAAATGCACCAGTACAAGCACTGGGTTTTCGAAAAATGCAGCAGTACGAGCACTGGGTTTTCGAAAAATGCACCAGTACGAGCACTGGATTTTGAAAATGCACACCAGCACGAGCATTAAGATTTGAAAAATGTACACCAGTACGAGCACTGGATTTTTCAACAGAGAGTTGAACAGGAGACCGACATTCTAAGATATTTGAAAATTGAGTGAGAATGGTTGTCGGTGTTTCAGGATTATCCCTTATCCTGAAGGGAAAATTCAGGTTTTTGTCCCATAACCTGAAAGAGAAATAAAGGAAGAACTTTAGTCCAATACGAGCATTGGATCACAAAGGGAAAATCCGAGCTGGAACTCGAAATTACGGTAATGGAAGATAAAGTGGAAAACCCGAGTCGGAGCCTGAATCTTCAAACGAAAATATAAAAGAAAAAACCCGAGTCGGAAGCCAGATCTTTTAAAAATAAAGAGGAAATGGAAAAACCCGAGTTTGGAAACTCGAATCTTCAAAGCAACGATTGGTTCCAACACGAGCGTTGAATTCAATAGGAAGTCCGAATCGGAACTTGAAACTTTAAACGAAAGATAAAAAGGAAGAACCCGAGTCGGAACTCGAATCTTCAAAGTAAGAGATAAAAGAGAAAATCGAATTTGAAAACTCGAATTTTTGACGTAACAATTGGTCCAATGCGAGCATTGGATCCAAAAGGAAAGCCCGAGTCAGAACTTGAAACTTCGAAAATAAGAATATATATAAAAAGGAAAATCTGAGTCGGAACCCGGTTTTTCAAAATAAAAGATGAATGAGAAAATCGAGTTTGAGAACTCAAATTTTTGACGTAACAATTGGTCTAATGCAAACATCGAATCCAAAAGGAAGCCCGAGTCGGAACTCGAAACTCTGGAAATAAGAATAATGTAAAAGAGAAAACCCGAGTCGGAACCCAATTTTTTAAAATAAAAGATAAATGAGAAAATTGAGTTTGAGAACTCGAATTTTCGATGTAACAATTGGTCCAATGTGAACATTGAATCCAAAAGGAAGCCTGAGTCGGAACTCGAAACTCCGGAAATAAGAATATATGTAAAAGGGAAACCACGAGTCGGAACCCGATTTTTCAAAATGAAAGATGAATGCGAAAATCGAGTTTGAGAACTCGAATTTTTGACGTAACAATTGGTCCAATGCGAACATCGAATCCAAAAGGAAGCCTGAGTCAGAACTCGAAACTCCGGAAATAAGAATATATGTAAAAGGGAAAACCCGAGTCGGAACCTGGTTTTTCAAAATGAAAGATGAATGAGAAAATCGAGTTTGAGAACTCAAATTTTCGACGTAACAATTGATCCAATGCGAACATCGGATCCAAAAGGAAGCCCGAGTCGGAACTCGAAACTTCAGAAATAAGAATATATGTAAAAGGGAAAACCTGAGTCAGAACCCGGTTTTTCAAAATGAAAGATGAATGAGAAAATCGAGTTTGAGAACTCGAATTTTCGACGTAACAATTGGTCCAATGCATACATCAGATCCAAAAGGAAGCATGAGTCGGAAGTCGAAACTCCAAAAATAAGAATATATGTAAAAGGGAAAACCCAAGTCGGAACCTGATTTTTCAAAATAAAAGATGAATGAGAAAATCGAGTTTGAGAACTTGAATTTTCGACATAACAATTGGTCCATTGCGAACATCGGATCCAAAAGGAAGCCTAAGTCGGAACTTGAAACTCCGAAAATAAGAATAGATATGAGACCCGAGTCGGAACTCAGACCTTTAAAAAAGAAAAAAGAAAAAAGAAAAGGAAAAACAAAACCTGAGTCGGAACTTAGATGGGAAGGAAATAATTCCAACCCGAGAGTCGAATTCTGGAAGGATGTACAAAAGGCATGAATAGATTCTGACGGTTATGAAGAAGATGAGAAATTTATTCAAGATCCTCGACCCAAGATGGCCTAAGATTTGAATTTTATTTATAATGGTTTCAGGATTATCCCTTATCCTGAATAGAAATTCTAAAAAATCGACAAAATTGATAGAGATTGATAAAGGATAAAAAGAATTAATAAAAAAGAAAGAATCAATAAAATTGATAATAAAAATTGAAAAAGTTTTATAAGGATTTGGTAGAAATTTGAGGAAAAATCGATGATGGAAGACTTCAGGGCTATCCCTTATCTTGAAAGGAAAAGGACCTCGCGAGACGAGGTTCAAGTTTATCCCTTAACCTGAAAGGGAATAGAAAGAACAAAGGAGTACCTTATTGAAAAGAGGCATCAGGTTTATCCCTTAACCTGAAAGGGTAAAGAAGGAAAGAAATACCTCATGGGAAAGAGGCATCGGGTTTATCCCTTAACCTGAAAGGGTTACGAGAAGAAAGAATGATAAAAATTGATGAAAAATTGATAGAATTTGATAAAATTAAATAAAAATTAATAAAATAAAGATTGATCAAAGGTTTAACAAGAATTTGACAAAATTGAAGCAAAGAGTTTGTCTAATTCTGCCTGCATGTATTGAAGAGAAGATAGATGTATAAAAAATAAAAAAATGCCCCAGTATCATGAAGAAAAATGTGAGAATGATAGAAGATCATTGTTTTATTGAAAAGGCTCTTTGAAGAATACAGAGGCTAAAATGGGAATTTCAAGTAAAAAACTTCTTCAAGTGCAGAGCATTGATTGAATCTGGCAGTTCCACCCCATCGGCATTGATCAAACGATAGGAATTGTGAGGCGACGCTTCCTTAACCACATAAGGGCCTTCCCAATTGGGTGACCACTTGCCCTGTGACCGATGCTTGAGATGAGTTGTTGATCTGAGCACCAAATCGTTAACTCAGAATTTTCGCTCAATGACGGATTTGGCATAATGCCTAGCTATCCTCTCACGATAAGCTTGAGCATGCTCTGCTGCCTTGAGTCTTTTCTCGTCTAGCAGATCGAGTTATACCAATCTCTATTGCTGATACTGATCAAGTGGGAGCTCAATGAGCGACGCAATTTTGAACGCGGGCTTTTGAACGTAGAGAGGTAATACCACCTCAGTCCCATAGACAACTTCTGAAGGAGTAGCATCGGTTGGAGTCCGAATGGTGGTTCGGTGTGCCCAAAGTGCATCGTGCATCTTCTCGTGCCAATCACGGCCCGTTTCCACCATTCTTTCTAGAATGCAGATCAAGATTTTGTTGGTGGCCTCTGCCTGGCCATTCCCTTGAGGATAATAAGGAGCTGAGAAATGATGATGAATCCTAAACTTTGAACAGAAGGACTTCATCCTCTCATTCTTGAAATGGCCGCCATTATCTGACACAATATCATGTGGTACGCCGAAACGACAGAGAAGGTTCTTATGAATAAAAAAAACCACATGCAAGGAGCAGAGTTACGACCTCAACCCATTTGGTGAAGTATTCTGTAGCTGCGAGAAAATATTTGTGGTCATTAGAAGCCGAAAGAGTGATTGGGCCTACCACATTGAAGGCCAAGGAGAAACCACAGACTGCAAGTATGCGGCTGACGCATGAATAGAAGATGCGTGCATTTGACGCACTTCCTTACAAATCGGTGGCAATCCTGCTGCATGGTTTTTCAATAATACCATGCCCGGATGATCTGCTTGATGAGTGTTTGGTAGCCGACGTGACCACCACAAATTCCCTCGTGTGCCTCTTGGACAACTTCCATGGCTTCATCTTTATCTAAGCATCTGACATACTCAGAAGTGAACCCACGACGGTAGAGAGTATTGACAAGGATAAAATAGCGGGCGGACATGCGTTGGATCGCACGTTGCTCCTTTCTTGACATCTCTAGTGGAAGTTCACCAGTTTCAATATAGTTTTTGATGTCTTGGTACCAAGGCTTCTCTTTCTGAGCGGCTTGGTTTACTTGCTCAGCTGAAATGAAGGCAGGTTGATCAAGTCTGCCAATCTTGAAGGAACGACAGAATTCACTGTCTTTGAAAGACAAAATGGAACCTAGACAGGCTAGGCCATCTGCTATGTGATTGTATTCCCTCTTGATATGGTTAAGCTGAAATTATTCAAAGTTGCCTATGAGAGCTAAGGCAATCTTCTGATAGGGGATCAATTTTGAATCCTTGACTTGCCATTCAGCATTAACTTGACTGACAACAAGCAGTGAGTCGTCGAAGGCATGTACTCTCTTGACATTGAAGTCTTGCAGAATCTTGAGGCCTTGTATTAGAGCTTCGTACTCAGCCGTGTTATGAGTACATTGAAAGCTGAGTTTGAGAGAATAAGGGATCATCTCCTTTTCGGGAGTGATCAACAAGATACCAATCCCTATGATGGACATATTCCTGGCTCCATCAAAGAAAAGGGTTCACACTGAGGACTCCTGAATATTGCAGATGCAGTCGTCGGGAAAATCATCTTCTGCCTTGATCTCTTCTAACAACAAAAAGTCTGCCAACTGAGCTGCTATAGACTGGCCTTTGACTGACTTCTGAGACACATACTCTAAGTCATACTGCATCAGGAGGACTTGCCATTTTGCAATTCGTCCAGTGAGGAAAGGCTGCTCAAGGATGTACTTGAGAGGATTGAGCCTTGACAAAATTTTGATTTCTGAGGCCAGCAGATAATGCCTCAGCTTCTGACACATCCATACCAAAGCTAGATATGTCTTTTCTATCTGAGAATATCTTTTCTCATAATCGCTGAAAGTCTTGCTTACGTAGTAGATGGCATGCTTTATTCGGCTGCCTTCCTCATGCTGTGCAAGAAATCTGCCACAAGCATTCTGGTTGACGGAAATATACAAGAGAAGTGACTTTCCCAATTCTGGTGGCTTCAGAACGGGTGGATTGAGAAGATACTGCTTGATGCGCTCGAATAAAAGCTGACATTCTGATCCCCATTCAAATTTCACTTATTTTCTCAACAAGTGATTGAAGGGCTTGCATCTCATGGCCAAATTAGAGATGAAGCGTCGAATCGACTGAATACATCCCTGAAGGCACCTCAGTTCTCTGAGATTGGTAGGAGGCGGCATTTCAATGATTGCTTTTGCCTTAGCTAGATCCACCTCTATTCCTTTCTTGCTGATCATAAAGCCAAGCAGTTTGCCTGACTCTACTTTGAAGACACACTTCTGCGGGTTGAGTCTCAGCTTGTACAGAATGAGTCTTTCAAAGACTTGGACAAGAGCATTGAGATGATCCTTTCCTTCTTTGGACCTGACCAGGATGTCATCCACATAGGCATCCATGTTCTTGTGCATCTGGTCATGAAAAATAACTGTCATTGCTCTCTGATAGGTTGTCCCCGCGTTCTTAAGCCCAAACAGCATGACTGTATAGCAAAATGTACCCCAAGGTGTGGTCAAAAAAGTTTTTGATTGGTCATGAGCGGCCAATTTGATTTGGTTATAGCTTGAGTATCCATCCATAAAGGAAAACATGGTGTAGCCCATCGTGCTGTCGATCAAAAGATCTATGTTGGGGAGTGGATAATCATCTTTTGGGGTGGCCTTGTTTAGATTCCTGAAATCAATGCAGATTCAAACTTTGCCATTCTTTGTAGGAACCGCTACGATGTTCGCCAACCAGTCTGGATAATCAATAGTCTTGATGAATCTTGCCTTTATCAACTCCTCAAGTCCTTCTTTAACTTGTGATGCTATTCGGAGATCTATTTTCTTTAATTTCTGCTTGACTGGCTTAAAATCTGGCTTCAACACAAGACGATGCTCGACCAACTTGGGGTCCAAGCCTGGCATATCCTCATAAGTCCAAGCGAAGACTTCTTGATGTTGCTTGAGAAAATGGATGAGCCTTTCCTTCTCATCTGAACTTAAACTAGAGCCAATTTTGAGGATTTTCGGATCATCTTCTGAACCAATATTGACATCCTCTGTCGGATCCTGAACCAATGGCGATGGCTTATCCTGCTTCTGAATAGTGGCAAATTCTAGCAATTCTTGAATTGCTAAGTCAAACTCTGCCAATTCTTCAGTCTGTTCTGCCATCTTGCTGACTCCTGCCCCTGCCTTTGCCTTGTAGATTCTGGACGGTTTGAAATTACTTTGAGAAAAGTTGGGATTGATAATGAGCCTTTTGAGAAATTTAGGAGCCATGATTTGGCAATCCTGAAAAGCACAAAAAAAAGTTTTTGAGAAAAAGGTAAGAGATTCAAAATAGCCTTTCGCACAGAAACAAAATATAAAGAAAGAACGATATACGCCAAGATGTGAAGAGAAGATCAAAATTTCATTGATTGAGCAACTTGATATTTACAGATGATTTGATAAGAGAAAGGAAAAGCTAGGACTGAGTTGTCCTTACAGGATGACAGGAAAATAGGGAAAAGGAAAACAGAAAACAAAGGCATTATCTTCATTATGCCCCTTTGATGAAGGTGGTTCTTCTACCGGATGATTGACCAGTGAAACCCAATCCTGCGCTAGTGACATGCTGAATGGGAATGATCGGTTCTAGGATGCCATCCTCATTCTTCCCAATACCCCTGAAGGGTTGGTAGTCATGTTTCATTAGAAGATTGAATCCCTTCTTGGCTTTTGAAAATTGATGGAACAGAGGATGATCTTTGAGAGAAGCGCAATTGAGGCGTCCTCTCAGTTTAAAGAAATGAGGTCCCTACCACTGAATCACCGTCGCGACATTCTCTGTTGGCTGGACCTCTTTCAGCTTCAGCATGTCTAGACTTTCACTAAGATTGATTTCATCAACTTCCCGGATGCTTGGGATGGCGGCAGTGAAAGTAGGACGAGGAATCATCGGCTGCGGGAGTCTCTCTTTTGGATCTTCCCCCAAGACTGTGATAATCAGAACCCCTTTCGACCACTTGATGCACTGGTGAAGGGTAGAAGGAATAGCATTGGCACATTCACCACCTGAAACAACACAGTGTGCACAGAATAATTGTTGAAAATTTCAAGGAAGATTTTTCCTTTGGCTGTTTGCCCATGGTTGTCAAAATCATAGATCGTTATCGAATCTGGGGTATATTCTTCTTCTTTTAGGCCCAAGGCCTTGGCCATCATCTCTGGACAGATGTTGAGGCTGCTGCCTCCATCAACAAGCACATGTGGGACAGTCATGCCCCTGGTTTGCACCACTATGTACAAAGCATTGTTGTGAAATGAATGAGGTTTTGGCAAATCCTCATCTGAAAAGGTTATTGGTGCATTGGTCATGGCATGATTGACAATCTGAACCATGTCTTACGGGGTTGTGCGTGGCTTGACCTTGATCTTTCTCAACAAGTCATTTAGAACTTGTTGATGTTCCGGGGAAGCAAGAGTCAAATCCAAAATGGAGATGTTTGATAGAGCGGTGATTGGCTTTTGAACTTATTTGATATCTCACTTTTCGTTGAAGCTGACTTGATGAAGCGCTTCAGAATCCTGAGAATCCGCTTGACAACCTCTATCATTGCCTCCGCCTGCTTACCGATTGGTTTCTTGTTGCTAAGCATTGAAGTGATACCCACCCTCTTGGTGGAAGACTGTGCCTGATGTAGGACTATGACCTGATGTTGATCCTGGATGTCTTGGCTGGAACATGGTTGAATACTGCCTTGAAGGAAAACTGTTTGTTCTGAAATAACTGAAGCTGAGTGTTTGGGAAAAGGCTTGGACAAGATCTCGGGCTGCTCTTTGTCCTCATCCTCGATCAACAGATTTTTGTCGATACAGTCCTAGATGATGTTCTTAAGGACAAAACAATGCTTTGTGTCATGTCCCACAGTCTGGTTGAATTTATAGATTTTTTCCGTCCATTTTCCCATAACGACTAGAGGATCTGCCACCTTAGGGAGTTTGACCATCCCTTTTGACAACATGTATTCCAGGACATCTTTCCGGGATTGCTCTAGAGTTGTGAACTCTCTGTCATAACTCCAACCATTGTGCTTTGGCTTTAGTTGTTGATTCGCTTCAGGCTGTGGCACTGGCTGGGCAGAGTGCGATTTGACGAACTTTCCCTTCTGGGCTGCAGAGTTTGCTCTCTCAGCCTTGGAGCTTTCTGAGCCCTTGCTGCGATTTTTCTTATTTTTCTTGTTACTAGAACTATTGCTATTGCCTAAAAAAAATGTGGAATAAGCGACATGTGCCTTCTTTTTCTGCTCAAGGTTACCTTGGACGAATGGGTAACCTTCGTAGAGGCCATTGTCCAATCCTATTTCGAGTCATTCGGCTCTCTCGATCAATTTGATGAATGATTTTGCAGGAGACGTAGAGATGAGATTCCACAGAGGTTGAGAGAAGTTATTGAGTATGAATTGCAAGGCATGCTCTTCTGTGATGGGAACCTTCATCTTGTTACAGGTGTTTCTCCACCTGTGGATGAACTCTCTTGCTCTCTCATTCTGCTTTAAATTGTATAGATGGTTGAGAGTTGGCGAGGCCTCAATATTGAACATGAAGCGCTCGATGAACAGGTTCACGACTTTATCAAACTCTCGTAGTTCGATAGGATTAATGTGGTCCGCATACCACCTGGCTGCTACTCCTTTCAGACTGCGGGGGAAGCAGATGAATAAGGCCCTGTTATCTTTTCGGAAACGGCCGCATTCCGTATAGAACATGGCCAAATGAGCTTTTGGGTTGCCTGTTTCATCAAATTTGAGGAATTTTTGAGGAAGATTCTCCAGATTATCATCCACGTCTAGGCTGTTATAGAAATCTTCGCTGGAATAGGTTTGTTTGCCCTTGCTCTTAGCCTGAATATCTTTGATTGCTTGAGTCATTTCCCTCAATTGCTCGTGCATCGGATCCTCAATTGGGATCCAAATTTTGGGCTTGTTCACAGATTCAGGCTCTTCCATGATCTTTACAAACTGTCGTGGAGGATTTTAACTAAAGACAAACTACTCTTCTTCTTCTGATTCTTCCTCTGCTGATTCTGTGTACTCAGAAGTAGTGTCTCGCTGAACTTTCTTGCTGATAATCTTGACTTGCTTTTTCACAACCTTCTTCTTCAACTTGCTTTTAGGAACGGCCTTCTTCAGACTGACCACAGCTTGTTCGAATATCATCGTGGCCATCATCTTCTGGAACATACCATACATGGCGGGATCAATATCATCTCCCTTGTACTGACTCTGTCCTCTGACTAACTTGGGAGAATCCATTCCTTCTGCCTCACTGTCACTGTGCTGAGGAACTGTTTCCTTTCCAATTCTTGTCTAAACCATTCTGACAATGCCAATGCTTTCTACAGAATAAGAGAATGGTTAGAGCGAGGAAGAAACCTTTTCAAAACAACTTTTTGAGAAAAGAATGAAAGATATGGTAGACAATTAAAAAGGATTATCCCATTACCAGGGATTGGGTCATCACAAGATTTGTGACAATTGCGTCATCATTCTCATGACAAAAAAAAAAATATGCATTGTTACCTAGGCGAGGTCGTCAACCACGATAAAAGATATTGAAGAAGAACGAGGAGAATATTTAAAAGAATATCCCCATTGTCGGAGATAAGGTCGCCACAAACATCGCGGCTATCTATGCTTAAAACAATATTTGGCCGAAAAATGCTTTTCAGTAGAACAAAAAGTAAATTTTATTGATAATAGATTCAAAGACAAAGAGAGGGTGGACAGACAGTTTGCCACCACTGTTGATATTCAGTAGATACATTGGGTCCAAGAAATACAGACAGAGAGATGAAGGAATCCCAAGTGTATTTGGTTACATGGTATACCCCAGACCATTGATCCGACTGCAGATTGAATTCAGGCATGTTTCCCATCGAGAAGAGAATGTTGGCATGAACCTGCCGCTGCAAGAACTGTCTGAGACACCTCTCTAGATGATAGTTGACGCAGAAGAAGGGACCAAGCAATCTGTAGCGCTTGCTACAAGCATAAGTGTAGCGAGAAACTGACTCTCGCCTGTTGAAGTAATCCCAAAGGATCTCCTCCTGATGCAGACTCTTGATCAAAGCTTGATACTGAATGGCCGATTTTGGCCTTTTACTGTTGAACCTGAAGGAACTAGCCTTTGACGACACATGTCGCAGGAACCAAGACTGTAAGGCATACGTGCATCCTTCCACCAAAATGGTCTCTCCAAGGGCAAAATGAGCTAAGCCTCGGTAGAGAAAGGCTAAAGCTGCCATAGAAACTGAAAGATGACGGGTCTGCTTGCTTCCCCATCTTCGAAAGAGCTGAGCAGTTCTGATATCGACAAAATTCTGACCGTCTTGAAAGAATGCTAATCCCACTGTGCATAGGACCATGGCATGCTGGATTCTGTCTTTCGCTACTCGGGACAAGGTGTCAACTTCCTCGTAAGCTCCGTACTTGCGATAGAGCCCAAACACGTGATGAACTGACTTTTGTTGATCTTAGTGAGAGGCCAAGATTTGCTCCCTGTTGCTCTAGCTAATGCTTCTCGAACATCTACCCCCTTGACGTTGATCAGAAACTACTGCTCAACCGGATCATCTGGTTGACCAGCTGGTTCTGGCAATCCCATGATGTCACTGAATTCATCCATCAGTAGAGTCATCTCCCCAGGGAAACCAAAATATGCAGGTACATGGATTCCACCGTTCTGCCATAGCCTGAATCAAACTTTCGTTGATGGTTTGTTTGCCTACTGCCGATGCCATCTTCAATTCACAGTCATCCAAGTTGTCTGAGAACATACGCGAGAAGGTAGTGAACCAAGAATAATATCACTGAGGAAAGAAGGAATGAGACTGGATAACCCGATGATTTGGGGATTCATCCCTTATCTGATAGAAGACATGATCTCTGGGAAAGACAACATCGAGAGAATTGGATGCCATCGGAATGATACTGGGGCAAAAACAGTGAGGAGAATTAGATAGAATGCAGGACTTACGGATAGACTCTTTGAAGAAAATGAAAATGGATACAAGTCCTGAAAATTTTGAAAGATTGAGGAAATTTAGAAAAGGGATTTCCAAGGTTTTAAAGAAAATTTGATACAAAAGAGAAAAGAATGTAGATATAGGAAAAATATACACTTGGGTTTGGAAAAAGGTTTGATATATATAAGAATACAAGGAAACATCGCATAATTACAACTGCACAAACAAGGATGCGCACACAGCACTTCCCTAAAGGCTGGCTCTAAATGCAATATTTAAAATGGCTTATAGGACCTTAATCCTATCTCTATGGTTCAGATCATTTGATTCCAATCAAGGTATGCCAATATATCCAAGTCGAAGCTCGAAGTACGTGGCATATAAAATATTTCTCTGCTTTTAAGGTAATGGCTTCCCAACATCCTTGAGCACCTACCGATATACCTCGGACTATGGCCCTTAGGTACATGGTAGAGGGGTGCTAACCCAAATAAGTGGTCCAGTTGTGAGGCTCTCTCCCGAACTATGGTTCAGTGAGACAACCCAGCAACGTGAATACCAGGACAATATAGGTAGGGATGTTTTCGAAAACATGTTCAACATGCAATAAAACTAGATGGCTCTAATGTAAGTCCTAAAGAGATAGAATTTAAATGAAGAGAAACACACACTTGTATACATTGTTTGCATTCAATCCCTAGAATTGAGGAGAATTGTATTTCAGACCTAAGTCAAATGTGAACATGGAATAAACTCCTCAGTATAGTCCTACCAAACCATACTTAAATCCTATATGCATTATGTCGGCTAGGACAGTGTCTAGGCTCCTAAGGTTTGCATGGAAATGAAGCTGACATTTGTAGAATAAAGACTTAGACAATATCAAAGCAAAGAAAAAGGCACAAATTCGACCAGACGGAGACGGGTCCCATCACGGTCGCCAACTCTTGTGATCATGCAAAAAAAAATCCTCTTATTCCCCTTTTCTTTCTTTTTGCCTTTCTAGCCTCTATTCCCTTTTGAAGGGGAATAAAAGATAAGAAGAGAGAAAATAAAAGGAAGAAGAGAAAGGAACTCTTTTGCAAGGTCTCTTTTGACCAAAGAAATGTTTCGAAAATCACTCACCTCCATTTTGAAAAAATTGTGGGAAAATGGAGAGACCGGATTCGCTCGTCGGTTCGAGGTTCGACTGTTCCTGGCACCTTTACCAGAGGTAATCGAACCAAGGATCAAATTTATGCCTTTTTGCTTTGCCTAAATATTATCTAAGAATTTATTCTAAGTCTAAATGCACAAAGAATCATGCTTGTGTAATGCAAATGCAGAAATGTATGCTTTTGAGAAAGTATTTTGGAAATTTGGGATTTTAAGTGATTTTGAGACGAATTGGATAATAGAGTGGAGAAATGGGTTTTTTGAAAGTTGAATCTAACTTAGAACTTGAGATAGATCTGAAAAAGATATTTGAAGTTCTAAGTCTTGGAATAATCAGAGTTGGGAAAATAAATCTTGAACTGAAAAGAATGACGAGAAAGGGAATTTAGATTTAAAACTTTTGAAATAGGAATGAATTTTCAAAGTCATAATGGACTTTGAATTTGGATCGATTTTCAAGAATCGATTTTGAGAAGGAAATTTTGAATTCAAGACCTAAAACAGGAATTGAATTTGAATTTTAGACTTGAGAAATAGATCGAAAAAATATTCTTTTGAGAGTAGGATTTGAAAACGAAACTGGATCTGAAGTCTGGAATCCAAGATGAAGTTGAATCTGAAATCTGGAATCCTAAATGGAATTGGATCTGAAGTCTGTAATCCAAGATGGAGTTGAATCCAAAATTTGGAATCCTAAATGGAATTGGATTTGAAGTCTTGGATCCAAGATGAAATTGAATCCGAAATCTGGAATCCTAAATGGAATTGTACCCGAAGTCTGGAATCCAAAATGGAGTTTGGATCCAAAGTCTGGAATCCAAAATGTAATTGGATCCGAAGTCTGAAATCCAAGATGTAGTTGGATCCGAAGTCTGAAATCCTAAATAGAATTGGATCCGAAGTCTAGAATCCAAAATGGAGTTAGATTCGAAGTCTGGAATCTAAGATGGAGTTGGATCTGAAGTTTGGAATCTTAAATGGAATTTGGATCCGAAGTCTGGAATCCAAAATGGAATTGGATTCGAAGTCTGGAACCCTAAATGGAATTTGGATCCGAAGTCTGGAATCCAAAATGGAGTTGAATCCGACATCTGGAATCCTAAATGGAATTGGATCCGAAGTACGAATCCGAAAATGGGGATTAGATTTGGAAAATCCAAATGAGACCTTTGAAGATGGATCTGGATTAAAAATCCAGATTTTGAATTTAAAAGTGGGCTTTAAACTTTAAGAAAAATCAGATTTTTGAGATTCAGAATCAATCTCAAAACTTTGGTTTTGAATTGAGAATCAAGACTCAATCTTTAGATAGAATTTTGAAGATTTTTTTGGAAAAATAGAGAATAAACTTGAATTTAAACTTTGAATTTTGAAATCAGGAGATGAATCTGAAAATTCCAAAATTTAACTTAAACTTTGAAATTTGATCTGAAATGCTAAATTGATTTTGAAATTGAATCCTAGAAATGAGCATGAATTCGAATTTTTAAAGTTGAATTCAACTTTGAAATCAGATTTTGAATTGAAAATTGAATTTTGAATATAGAAACGAATTTGAAATTTCAAAGTCAAATTGGACTTTGAATTTGGAGATTGAAATTTTGAACTAAGATAGAATTTGAGAAATAGAAAGAAGAATTCAAATTTATAAGAATTTGAAGATTGATTTGAGAAGTGAAGAAGATATTTGAAGAATTATCACTTTGGATTTTGAACTAATATGAAAAGAATTTTTTAAAATATGATGCAATTCTATCCTGAATGATGAAATGAATTAAAGAATTTGAAATTGAATTTGAAAATCATATTTCATTCTTTAAATGAATTGAGATAACATTGAAGATATGATACATCCCTGACTATGGTCATTGAATGTATTATATAGTAATCATATTTCAATTCAGGTGAAGAATAAAACATATTTTGGTGCCTTTATAGAGTTTAAAATGAACCTAACTCTCAATATATCCTGACTATGGCCATTTATATATATCTTGAGTTAATTTTAAATTAAACTCTAAAAAAATATTTGAAAATATGATGATTTTTTAAAAGAGATCTAGTGTGGATCCAATGTTATTCCATAAAAGATGAAAATCCTAATTTTTGTTCACACCTTGACTATGGCCACTGATGCAAATCGTCAACTTAGGTTTTAATTACCTTTTATTAGAATGGTGCACATGTCATTTGTGTCCCCATTTGTGGAGTTTTGCAATAAAGGAGAAAAATGATATGAAACGAGCGTATATATGCTCATACATTTTAATCTAATGCAAGAAATGTAAACTTCTCATTATAATCTAACTATTACATTTCTGAAATAGAAATTACAAGTCTTAAGCTAAGAAGGAAAATAACCTTTTTTGTATATTTCCTGCAAAAAGATAGAGTTAGTATATAAAAACACCTAATATGGAAAATCAAGTGGAAGATGTATAATCCTACTCACGCTGATGAAATGTGTATAAAAAGGGGGTCCTACGTTATATTTGAGATCAAAGTGATGGAATGTTTGGACATTTATTTTGTATTAGTGAAGGGTTTAATGCATCATGCCTGGTGGAGGGGAATATAGGTAATGAAGCAAGAGTATATGTTGTAACTTTGGGTAATTCTGTGAATTACCGCGAATTGTGAAAATGTGAGAAAAATCACAGCATTCTCACAAATGGCTGTGATTTAGCAAATGTGATCACAGTGGTTCATAGTGAACCACTGTGAAGATGTGAGAAAAATCATAGCATTCTCACGAATGGCTGTGATTTAGCAAATGTGATCACAATGGTTTATAGTGAACCACTGTGAAGATGTGAGAAAAATCACAGCATTCTCACGAATGGCTGTGATTTAGCAAGTGTGATCACAATGGTTCATAGTGAACCACTGTGAAGATGTGAGAAAATTCACAGCATTCTCACGAATGGTTGTGATTTAGCAAATGTGATCACAGTGGTTCACTATGAACCACTGTGAAGATGTGAGAAAAATCACAGGTGTAAGATATGCAACTGGTGACTGGTGATAACTGGAGGCCGATGTGAGTGGCAGTGGATGCTATGAAAGGATGAGATGGTGTGCAAATGCAGTGAACCTACAGGAAATATGCAATAAAGTGGTGGACTGGGTTGAATGTTTATGAAAGGCAACTATCCTTGCTAATGGGTGCCTTCAATCGAAGCAATCAATTTCAGGGAGTCTCCTGAGCACCTTGACTGGGGCATCTGCAGACCCACTCCGCGTAAGTGTCCCAGTCTTATCGAATATCACATAGGGAATCTTGTGATCCCCTTTTAGAGCATTTCCACCTTTTATAAGAAATCCATGATTAACTTCAAAACAGATTGCAACCGTGACTGTAATGGGTGTAACCAATCGAGGTGCACAGGGACAGAAAATTATCACAACGGATAACGCAATCAATAGGGCAAACACAAAATAATTGCCATATGAGGGCAACTGCATGGCTGGGTATGCTCCTAGAGTATTACCGAGGAGATATTAGCAACAGATTCTATAAACTTCTGAACATGTTGTTTTGACATGTGAATCGTTTGATTGATTAGAATAATTGGCAAAACCTAGAGACAGTTTAAGAGAGCCTTCTGAATTAAGGGTGACATCCATCTGCCTATCTCCAAAGACATCTGTGTCAGCAAGGGATGTCAAAAGAGTATGCTGAAGAATCTGAGTTGAGCTTTGTTCAGTAGCTTGTGGTATGATCCATTGATGGTACACCTTCCCCATGCCAGGGAAAACATTCAAAAGCAAGGAACGGTGCTAATTTGAATCAATATTGCTAAATTGAACCAGTGTTGCTGAGTATCCATACATAGCTATCATGAATAATAACAATAATAAAAGAAATGTAACAGATAAAAAAAAAAGATCGAAGACCTGTAAAAGAAAGGTAAATGAAAAAGGGCAAGAATACAGCCAAGGGGAGCAAAAGCAGGTAAGATATGAAACTGAGATTGAAACTGGGGTGATGATGACATCACATCTTGGATTGATCCCTATTTATTTCATAATTGTGGTTAGTTCTGATAGAAATTCCTGTTACTAACTTCTTGAAATGACAATCGTAGGATCTAGCAAAGAAAACAGAGAATGTGGCAAATGAAGGTCCTCAATAAAATATGTTAAGCATAATAACATGGGGAAAATAGTAGTTCAATAGGCATCATTTACCAGAATTTTGACAGAGATATCCACATTGAGATTGCAGTGCTACTATAAATCAAACCTTTTCACGAGAATAAGCGTGACCCCCTTACCTCTCTGTCTGATGAGGTAATTCTTCGTAGCAAATGGGTACCGAGGGTGGAATGATGCTAGATGCTAATGATGGGCAGTTGATGATAACATACAGAGAAAATATCATGTGATATAACCAGCAAAAAGAGAAGAACAGAAAAAAAAAGTGTAGATATTATAGCTTGAAAACATAGAAGATGTAAATCATGATAACAAGCATAAGATGATCTTGAAAGGGAAGCCTCATCACGCAGGAATCCTTGACCAGCAGCAAAGATATATCAGTCTCTGTTAGTGGACAGATAACCTGGACATTGTATGGGATGGGGTTATAGTCTTCGAATCAAGCTTTAACAAAACTCCAACAGATCGGGATTTCATCCAGGAATTTTATTGATGCCAGAGGCCATCTGATTTGCTTTTAGAGGAAACATCTGACGAAAATCCAAAAGACAACGACAATCAATAGAATTCTGGCAGAGACCCTAAGACACTCCTTGGAGATTGAGTGGATTTTGATCAAAAACTTCAGGCGCCCCGTTCCAAAATTACGACGACCTTCAATTAGATCGGATGGTAACAAAATTTTGATAGACTTCCGATTAATCTGATCCCGACCTTCGATCGAGTCGGAAATCAATAGATCAAATGATCATACCATCGCCTTACTCTAATACTTTCATTAATTGGATGAAAACAAACAGGAGAGGCTACATGGATGAACAAACAAGAGGAAATAACATGCCATTGAACACTAACGAAGTAAGAAAGTAAATGCTAAACACATAATAAAAAAAAAGAAAGAAAAAAATGGAAGACCATAAAGATTTAAGAAAATGTTGGGATGATATCATCCCATTGCTGTTGCATAGGAGCATATCGAAGTTGCTATAGGTAACTCAACATGGTCTCTAGTGCGTTAATGGGGCAAAACCAGAAAAGCAAACGCAGATCAGAGGAAACAGAAGGAAAGAAAAAAAAAGACAAAAAAGAGAGAGAGAAAGAGAGAGAGGCTCTTACCGGATTACTTGGAGATCCCAGTGTAAATTTGATCTCCTTGTTTGCAGGGGTTCTGAAGAAGACTAGAGCCAAAAAGGAAAAGATCGGAAAGGAGGAAGGAAAAGGGGAAATGCGAGAACGGTGGATGTCATCGATCTAATGGATGCCTGACCCCTTCCCTTGTGCCTTTTTTTATAGAGGGAAAGGGAAAGATCGAGAAGGGGCAGTTAGGGATCAATGGTTGAGGCTGAGGATCGTGCCGATCAGGGATCCTCCGCCCTTTGATCCGCAACGATGGCCTCTCAAGAAGAAGCCATTGGGCTTTTTCAAGGGGAGTCCCTTTACCTTTTTCGGAATTTTCAAAACAGTGGTTTGTTTTCAAAAAGGAGGTTTTCAGCAAAACAAAATTTCAAAAGGGTTTAGACTAATTATTATTTTTTTGGTATATTTTTCGGCTGTTTTTTTCTTTATACTACTAAAAACTCTAAAGCTGACGGAAAATAAGGATTTTCAAAACTATATTATGTATCCATTTTTTTTTTTGTAAAATATTTACAAAAGAGGGCTTTCTGAGAATTCGAATTTTTAATTTTGAAATTTCTTCAGAAAATGGGTTTTGGATCCAGAATTTGAGGAAATATTCGAGTTTTTAACCTTGAATTGAGAAACACAGAATCGTGGATCCAACTGGACATCAGATGGACTGTCTGAGCCTTTCAGAAATTATTTTTGGTATTTTTTTAAAAAAATTGGATAACGAGGCTCAGATTTGAATTTTACAATGGATCCGGATCCAAAATCGAGTTAGATATAGAAAATGGGTTTGATTCCTGTAAATCCGAGAAATAAACAGGAATTTTGAGTGAAAATGACTCAATTTACTGAGGAAATGGAGACGAGGGGCAAAAAGGGAATTTTTACAAAATTTTGAAAATTTTGGGGTGTTCACAAAGACTCACCGTGGCCTTGAAGGGAGTCTCAAGGATCTTCCCTTCTATCATCTTCTTCAGCTTCTTTTCTGATACAGAAGAGGAAGAGAAGGAGAATTGGGAAACAGAGATGAGATGAATCGCGGATCGTGAAGAAGGAGACGCACATGGGGAGGTAGAAGATGGATCTTTTCTGCTAATTGGAGAGAACCAGAAGAAGAGGGGTGAAGACGACGAGCTCAGAGGGAAGAAGGATCGATATGCTGAGGTGAATCGTGAATGAAGGAGAAAGAGCCTCGATGGTCGTTTTTATAAAGCAAAACTGTTAGAAAAATTACAAGATGGGTCCCTTCAGGCTTTCAATTTTTTTAAAAAGGGGCTCCTTTACAAGGTTTTCTTCAAAAGGGGGTTTAGTTACAAAAAAAAATTCAAAAAGGGGCTTTAGAAGGCCTTTTTTTTGTATTTTCTTTTCTATATATATTTTTTTGTTCTTTTCTCTTTATATTTTCTACATTTTTTTGTATTTTTAAGATAAAAACTATAAAACTAAGGGATTTTTAAATTATTTTTATAAAATTACAAATATTTACAAAAAATGGGGTTTTATGAGAATTTGTCATTCTTTGGAAATTTCTTCAGAAAACGGGTTTGGATCTGGGTTTTTAGAAAATATTCGAGTTTTAGACCTCGAATCAAGAAATACAGAGTAAATGGATCCAAACGGATACCGGATGGATTGTCTGAACCATTCAAAAAATATCTTTGTATTTTTATAATTTCAATTTGAAAATTGGATTAACAGGGCTCATAATAGGATTCTAATACTGGATCCGGATCCAAAATTGAGTCAGATATAGAAAATGTATTTGATTCCAATAAAACTTGAGAAATAAACAAGAATTTAGATTGAAACTGACTCAATTATTCAGAAAATGGGGGCTAGGAGCAAAAAGAGAATTTTATAAAATTTTGAAAAAATTGGGGTGTTCATAGGAAGAAACGATGTAAATATGTCATGAGAACAATTATACGTATATGCATCACTGGGTTACTAATGTTCGCAAAACATCTTGCTCTGATGCTGACAAAGTGGAACCAATTCCTTAAGGGGATTCGTGAATTCAACACACTTACGTGTCGAGAATGGGAATAACATTAGCATTACCCCGGTATGAGTTGTTGTGCTATACGGAGACAACCGTCGCAAAAATGATGGTTTTTGATAAGATGACCAAAACCTTAATCCGTGGAAAAATCATACACATTGGTGGCATTGCACTGCTTACTAATGGCGCACTTAGAGTCCATCTAAAACAGGGCCACGAAGAGCCCACACGAAAGAACCATTTGGGATCACCTCTCCTTCACTCACCTGAATGCATCAAACTCAAGGCACAGGGTGCCGATATACCCAAACACCAACTGTGGCCCCAAGGGCCACTCTGGGCACACATATACTATGCTGCCCAGACTAAATGGGGCTATCAGACAGCGAACTCGAACCCTCCAAAAATGGCAAGCTTTAAGCTTTAATGCAACGCTCAGTTGCGAGACTCAATCTGCCCTTACTATATATATATATCCCTTTATTTATTTATTTTGTCTTAAACCCCCTAGACACATTATTATTGTAGCTGAAACATTGGGTCACACCAGACCACTGGGTCCACGCCTAGTGTGCCACACGGTTCAGGGAGCATACCTGAATGCTCGGTGAGGCTGCCCGAGTGTAGGTGCACCATCACCCGGTTCCTCAAACTGACCAAGGCAACCCAATGAGTTGCGGTCTGGTCCTTTGGAACAGACCCCCCAAACTGATTCACGACCCTAGTCTGGGTCTTATCATCAGACCAGGGGGCTGACAAAGTTGGCAGCCAACAAGGGGGTACCCGAATCGCAGGGTGCCAGGGTGCGGCTCACACCTGGCAGCACCTTGCCGGACAGGGGCCAACAGCCAGGGGAAAGTGCAAGGATCTGGTCCTCTGGACCAGACCATGCAGGCCTGACAAGCATTGGTCTGAACCTCAGGTTCAAACCAGGGGTGCTGGCATAGGGAAGAAGTCCAAAACGGGGCTACCCGGGGTGCGGTTAGCACCCGACGCCAACCGAAATGCCATGGTTAAAGGTGAAGGCCACGGGTCTGGTCCTCTGGACCAGACCACGTGGGTCTGACAACTCTCGAGTTTGAACCCACGGTTCAAACCAGTCACGCAGGCTAAGGTCAGTGGCATGATGCGGGGATTCCCAGGTGCTGTTAGCACCCGACAGCGACTATGGCACCAAGGCCAAAACGTGGGAGGTTGGACCTTCGGTCTGGTCCTCTAGACCAGACCACTCGGTCTGTCACACTCATTGGTCCAAACCCATGGCTCAGACCATACTTGTCATGGACGGGAGCCCAGTCCAGGCCCCAAACTGCTAGGCTACTCAACGGCTTGCCGTGAGCGCCAAGAGCGATAAAGGGCTAAGCTAAGGAGCTTGGGTGCTCTGGACTGGGTCAGTCCCAACATGGGACAACACAACCGAACCCTACAAAATAGCAAAAAGAAACAAAAACTGAAGGTAAAAGAAAAAGAGAGAGTTCAGGTGATATCAAGGAAGCACAAGGGCACGAAAAGAAGATAGAAATGGAAATGTTGCTAAGTCTAGAAATATTTATTTTCAGAGTTTACAAGTGCATCAAAATGATAGAGAAGGGACAATTTTCCCCTCTCCTCTTTTTTTTTTTAAAACAAAATACAAACGAAACGAGAGGAAAAATGCACGAAAACAATAATCTGATTGTTGAAGCATCCTCATTCTTTTCATGGGTCGAAAATAGGGGAAGTGCTCAACCATATGGAATAAAAATTTAGGAAGGAATGAAATGTATCACTAAATCCACTGAGAACCCATCCATGCACGGATACGATGGCTTCAAGGTTTCATGTTCCAAGCTATATACATGTTCTAAGACAAAACAAGAAAAGAAACATGCTATCAAATCTTCACCTTGAATATCCGAACGGTGAAGAAGGTGAGGAAGCTTTCGGTTGTCAAGCTAAGCTTCCACAAAAGTAGTGGCTAACCCACACCACTCGACTATGGTGGAGAGAAGGAGAGAGAGAGATGGGAAAGAGAGGGAGAAGAGAGAGTTCCAAAACTCGCCAACTCAAAGAAATGCTTTATCTTTCTTTGGCTAAAAGCTTTTATATGCTAATGCTAAAGCACCAGCGACTAGGATTAAAGCTTGGGGGAGATGAGTGGCTGGGGTCAAACACATCCCTCCCAAAACCGCCCAACTCCACCCTTCTTTTTTTTTTAAAAATGGTTTTTGCAAGGGTGCCATGGGGCTGCCGCCCCATGCACCCAATGAGGCTCAACCACCCCCATTATGGCTCTTCCTTGGAAAGAGCCATAGGGATTTCGTAAATCCCATGGGGCGCAGCCCCATGCTGATTGCTTGGAGGGGCGCCCCACCTTCATGACGGTGCTCCTTGCATCATCATGAAGTCGCTTACTATGGGTAGGGCAAATCGTGGCCCTCCCTTTAAAAACATTTTTAGATCTTACAAAAATGCCATTACCCCAGCTGGTCAACTTGACCAGCTGGTCTTCGTGGCTAAAGACATCCACACTTGCCAAGGATGGTCGCCCATGGGCTTGGTCAACCCTCCCCAAGTCGCCCCTAACTCAAAACGGGATAATGCTTCATGATTAAATTTTTATTTATCATTAATGATAATAATAAAAATATCACCATATATTTTTATTCTAAATTCCTCATTACGATCAAATTCTCAATCCTTTCCCAAGAAAAACATCATATCTCGTGAAATTTACTCGTGTTATGACTCATATACTATCGATATGCATTTTCCAGTAATTTACATGCACTGACGAGGTTTTTATGAATTTACCCTTAAAATTTGGGGACAAACTAAATATATATATTATGAATTTAACCTTAAAATTTTAGAAGTTAATTCATTATGGATTTCCCTCAATCGCTATTTACATTTTACTTATGCAATTTTCAGATTTCGTATATCCATACAGGTACAGAAACGAGAAATTCTCTAAATCACACAAAAAATCTCATACACTAAAACACTTCGTATTTTATTACCTTAAAAATATCGTGGACCTTACATTCTTTCCTCCTTAAAAAAGGATTTCATTCACTAAATCACCCCACATTTGGTTACAAAAAGATGAGGATATTTCTCTCACATGCTCACTTTTGGCTCCCATATGCATTCTTCGATGCCATGGTGTTGCCAGCGTACCTTAACTAACGGTATAGTCTTCATATGCAACACTTGATCTCTTCGATCAACAATCTTAATCAAACGTTCTGCCATTGTCAAATCTTTGTGATCTTCTACATCTTCATAATGAATGATGTGCGATGGTTCAGGAATGTATTTCCTTAGCATCGACACATGAAAAATATTGTGAATATGGGCATACTGCTGAGGTAGCTCGACCCGATATGCCACTTCACCAACTCCTCCCAAAATCTCGAACGGTCCAACGTATCTAGGGCTCAACTTTCCCTTCTTACCAAAATGGAACACACTCTTGGTCGGTGAGACTCTGACAAAAACCATGTCACCAACCCCGAACGATAACTCTCATCGTCTCTTATCAGCATAACTCTTTTGTCTATCTTGCGCTGCTTTCAAACGTTCTCGAACCTTCTGCACTTGTTGAGTGTAGTGCTGAAGAACAATCGGTGATTCCTTGGATCTATCACAGATATCGTCCCAATACGAAGGTGATCTGCAAGGTCTCCCGTACAATGCTTTGTACGGAGCCATCCCGATACTGGCGTGATAATTGTTGTTATACGTAAATTCAACTAAACACAAATGTGAATCTCATTCGCCCTTCCAATCGAGCATACAAGCTCGCAACATATCCTCTAACGTCTGAATAGTTCTTTCTGATTGACCATCAGTCTGGGTGTGAAAAGCTATACTAAACTTCAACTTTGTACCCAAAGCTGACTGCAGTTGACCCCATAGTCGCGATGTGAACCTGGGATCACAATAAGAAATAATCGATCTTGGTACGCCATGAAATCGTACAATCTCTCTGATATACAAGTCAGCTAAGCTTTCAAGAGATTGACTGATCCTGATAGGTAAGAAATGGGCAGACTTGGTGAGTCTGTCTATAACTACCCAAATCGCGCCATGCTTACGTCTGGTTCGCGGTAAACCTACCATGAAGTCCATAGTAACATCTTCCCATTTTCACTAAGGAATCTCAATCCTCTGCATAGAACCACCAAGACATTGATGCTCAATCTTGATCTACTGACAAGTCAAGCATCTCGATACGTACATTGCTATGTCATGCTTCATACCGTTCCACCAATATTTAATTTGTAAATCTTTAAAAATCTTCGTCCCACCAGGATGAATTGTATACCTTGACACGTGAGCTTCATCAAGAATTTTCTTCTTCAGCTCAGGGTTATTCGGAACACAAAGTCGATCTCTCATACAAATACCACCATCATCTGCCACACTAAAGAACGTACCTTCTCATTTTGCCAGGGCTAGAAGCTTACCATGCATCAAGCTTCAGAGTCACCACAATTCTGGGCAAAAACTCAGATTGAATGGTCATACCAAACAACCTAATTGATCCGCTTCCAATCGAAAAAGGCTTCCAAGCCACGAAATCTTCAATCAGCTTTTGGCTCCACACGAGACTAGCCAGAACACTGCTCGACTTGCGACTAAGCACATCTGCCACTATGTTTGCGTTACCAGGGTGGTAAGACAATGTGAAGTCGTAATCCTTAATAAAATCGAGCCAACGTCGTTGTCTCATGTTCAACTTTTTCTGAGAGAACAAATACTTGAGACTCTTGTTGTCTGAAAAGACCTTGAATGATTTTCCACAGAAATAGTGTCGTCAGGATTTCAAGGCGAACACCACCGCTGCTAATTCCAAATCATGTGTCAGGTAATTCCTCTCATGAATCTTCAACTGCCTTGAAGCATAAGCAATCATCCTGCTGTAAACACCTCAATTTTTCACTCACCTCTCCAACATTTCCACCAAGCATCATCATTCAGCCTTTGAAATCGCCGGAGGGCAAAATGGCCATTTTCTGAGTCCGGACCTTACAGAAGTCTAAATTGCATGTGCAACTCTCAAAATTTCTCTATTTTTAGCTCAGATGTTTAAAATTTTATTCCTGACAGAAGATAGGAATCTCCAAGCCCTGGTTCAAGATTATATTGCATAAGACATGGCATTGCATATCATTGCATGAGCATTTCATATCACTGCACTGCACAGCATGTCATTTCGAGGTCCAGAACTCTCGATTTCAAAATTTTCAATCCAGATTAGAATTTCAACTCTTTTCAAAATTGATTTCAAAGCCCTGGGTCTTCAAAATTATCAACTCTTCCCATTTTACCCCCAGGGCTCTGAATTTCAAAATATTTCCTCAGGAAAACAATCTGGATAAATTTCAACTCAGATTTTGCCTTTTGTCAGCTATTTCAACTATCTTCCTTTTACAAAATCGCCCTACAGGGGCCAACTCTTTCCAAAAATTTCTGTTTTACCAATTAGTCCAGATTTTATAAAAATTCCAAAAAAAAAAAAGTTGTTGTTTTATCCCTATTTCAATAAAGAAGCAATGTGGGACCCACACTGAGGTGGTGTCACACAGGCTTTTCTTTTGAAAAATTTGAATTTTGAAAAACCCAAAAAAAAAGGAGCCTTGTCCCCTGGATTGGCGCCACTTGTCTTTTCTCTCTCCTCTCATTTATCTGCCAAGTGTCAGCGTGGGGTTCACCTAGAGGTGGCACCACATGTCATTTTCTCTCTCCTTCCATCCTCCGACACGTGTCAGTGTGGGGCCATCTTAAGATGCCACCACATGTCATTAGACATCCTCTTCATTTTATGCCACGTGTCAGTGTCCACCATCTTCACCCTGTGCCATGTGTCATTCCAAGGTCACCATGAGATGCCATGTGTCATGTGTTGTCCTGTTCACAAAAAGTAGAGCTTGTCTTCCCTGAGGTGGCACCATTTGAATTATGTCTCCTGCAAGTGACACATGCCACTCTCTCCTTTCCTCAGGAAAAGCAAATGACACATGTCATCCTCTGCTCTTCTTAGAAAAAGAAAATGACACATGTCATTCTCTGCTCTACTCAGAAAATGAAATGACACATGTCATTCTTTGCTCTTCTCAGAAAAAGCAGACTGACACATGTCATTCTCTGCTCTTCTTAGAAAAAGTAGAGGATACATGTCATTTTCTGCCTCCTTCAGAAAAAGCAACAATTCAAATATTCAAACTCCAGGCTGAGGTGGCGCAAAGCCTGAACTTCACCTTTTTTATTTTGTCTGAGATGATGCCACGTGTCCCTTTCCCTCCCTCTTGCCACATGGCATCGTAGGAGCCACTCTGAGGAAATGCCACATGTCCACCTTCCATTCCTCCAGGGCCAACCTCCATTTGAAATTCAAATCTCCTTCTGAGGTGGCGCCACATGGCAGCCTCTCCTTTCCAGCAGAAAAGTAGAATTTGAATTCCTCTGAGGTGGCACAGTCAGCTTCCTCCACTCCTGTCCTTCTGACACATGTCAAACACCTCCAGAGATAGCGCCACATGGCATGCTCCTATTGTTTCCAACTTTACACCTCAGAACACCTTTTGAGGTGGCGCCAATCCAGAGTCCCACTTGGCTTCAAATTTTATTTTATTTTATTTTATTTTTAATAAAAGTAGCACACCATGAGGTGGCGCCACCTGAGGGCTCTCTGCAAAAGCCAAATTCGAATTTCAAACCCCCAGATACCACCCCCAAAGATGGCGCCACATGGAGGGCTCAGATTGAGCCTATTTAAAATTCAAATTTTTCAGAAAAATCTATAAAAACAAGGCTCCACGCCCAGCATAAGGGAGACCATCTTTTGAGAACTCCTGTTGGACTTGAAAATTCGACCTAGCCTTCTTGAGAATCCGATTTTTGCACTTTGGAATTCACGCCCCCTTTGGCTCAGTGAAGAAGTCACGGTGGGTCGATTTTGGTGAATCATCCGAAGCTCGGATCGAAGGACAAACGAAGCCCGTGATAGCCGCCCCTTTCAAGAGCTTCAACGCTGCCTAACGAAGCAAGGTGCACCTCTTTTTCTCTTGATTTGGATTTCATAATTCGATTCGAGAGTCGTTTGAAGAAAGAGCTTATCCGAGAGATGAATTGAGCTATTCTCATATAACGACATACATAAAAATATTCAATTATGCTTCCTTGATGATTTTTAGCATTCATGCATTTAGCTAGATTTAATTTGCATTTTATTTCATCAATTTAGCATGTTTCATGAATTAATTAGGATTAATTTAGCATTTATTTCAATTCTGCTCATTTTCAGTAGTTCTCTGTTTTTATCAGTCAGTCCACACGTCATTTCATGCATTTATTTTTTATTAAAAATCCCCAAAAAATCGCCGAATGCGCCCTTAGGTGTCCCTAAAAATGTGAAAAATATTCGAAAGCATTTAAATTTTTTTACTGTGGTAAACATTCAAAATGACAAGTCGGGTTTTGTTACCCGGGATGCATTTTCAAAATTATTTTCCGACTTGTAAAATCGAGATCTCCCTCATGGGAGATCCGATTTTCGATCCGAAAGACGTTATGAACTTGGGCAAATGTCTAGTTTTTAATATTATATTCTAAGATTTTTATGATTTTTTTTAATGTCTGACAAAAATCCGAGAGTTCGGGACACATGTCAGAGCCTGATTTGGGCCTCTAAGACTTTGGATCGACTTAGGTCGATGGGTTATCTTTGTGTGTTGCTTCAAATCCAAAACTGTAAAAAGTGAAAGTTATGTCCAAGGTGGCCTCTGTTCGCATCTGAAAGCCTGTGATTTTTAGAACAGCGTTGATACCTGCTTCGGATTTTTCTTGTCAGTCTTCTGTTTTATCACATTTGTCTGTTCTGTCAAATTAGGATTGAAAGGTTATATTTTTATCCATGTTTCTGTTGATCCAATGCCAAAGTTATGAACATGAAAGTTGTTCATGTAGGTGTCGTGAGTGGCTCTGGTTAATATCATAAATTTCCCTGGCTGTTTTCTATTTTTTTAGCATTTTATGTTAGATTAGATCGATTTTTACCTCTGTCAGAACCAAATCCAGGTTACCGAACTCACCATGGCTCAAATCCTGAGGCTGTAAAAACCAAAAATGTTCCATTTCGGGTCCTTTAGCAGTCTGAAAAATATCAGAAGTTTTCATGGTGTAAATCCTGCATTATCATGTTAAGCAGTGTATTTGGTTCGGATCCATAGGCAAAATCCACCATTTTAGGACTTTCTTTAAATTTTAGCATTTAAATCATATCATTTCGTGATTTTTAGCATTCTAGGCTGTTTATCAGAGTAAGTAGATGCTTCATACCGAATTTGGGGTAATTTGGAATCCATTTGAGGTTCAGTTTAGCCATAATATCAAAATAGGGCCCCGCGGGACCCGGATCCAAGCGAAAAACAAGCGAAATTCATTATTTTGGATAAATTGCAAAATGCCAAATTATGATTTTACAGTCCTAATGTGTTTAGCAGCATGTCATAATGCCTCATCATGCATTACATCATCATTTGATTCAATTTGAATTTCAAAATCTCAATTTTACCAAATTCTCCTTCAAAAAACCCTAATTTTAAAGGTATAACTTTGTAATTAGGGGTATTTTGGTCATTTTGACCCCAATTCCGAATTTCAAACTATTTTCCACTGAATTTATTGCATTTTCATCATTTCAAATATCAAGGAAGCATGAGAATAGGGTTTATATCCAATTAAATCCAATAATTTCATAATATTATTGGAAAATCTTGGAAAAACCCACATATTTGAACTAACCCCATTTCAAGTTTGGCAGGGACATTCAAAAGAAGGAGCTGAAGTCTGCAAATTTATTTTATTTCATTTATTTAGTGATGTAATAATGTAAATTTTGGAATAAGAAATTTAATTTTCTGCTTAGACTAGGATGCATATCATATAGTTTGAATTTATGCAATATCCTGTTTATGTGATTCATGCACATTATTTCAAAAAGCACTATGGATGTACACGAATGGCACATGCACCAACTCTTAGGGAGTTGATGAACTCGGTGAAATCCATATTTACGGCCCTAGTCTGAATATGGACGAGACCCAGATCCATCATCTTTCTACTAGTCACATTGAGCCTACACTCTTAGGCTATCTTAGAATGCACATCATATTTCTAATATTTTCAAAGTATTGTGCATTAAATCAATTAAACTCTGAACATATTCATGGCCACAGTCAGAATATGTGAAGGATTTATTTTGACTTAATACACATTTTTCCAACAAATTTCTTAGAAAATCTTTCAAAGTGCATTCATTCACTCATATCATTTGCATCATGAAATCATTGGTTTTCTCGTGATTTTCTTAAGAAAATTTCATACTCAAGAAATCTATTTCTCAAGAAACTCTGAGAATTTTTCATAATCAGTTTTCCCAAGTCAAGTTTTTCCACAGTTTTCCATGGAAAAGGTTATTTTCCCAAGATTTTCAAAAAGAAGTCTCTCACCTTTCTCAAAGATCAAAATCGATTTCCAAGTATTTCAACGGTAAGATTCCTAGGATTTCAATTTCCCAAGTTCAGTTTTCTTCTCCAATGAATTTTCCTTTAAAGTTTTCATCATTTTCCTAAGAAAATTCTCAAAGTCAGAGTTTTCCTGAGAAGTGTTTCCCTTTTTCAAATGTTCACCTTTTTCTCAAGAATCACTTCTATTTTCTCAGGATTTTCAACTCTTCCTGATTTTCCCACATCTTTATGAACTTTCCCGTGATTTAAAAACCCTTTTTCATCTGAGTTTCTTGAGAAATTGACTTTCATCTTTTTCCTGAGAGATTCTTTTCAACTCCAAATATTTTCCAAGCATACATCATGTTTTCCCAAGCTGCATTTTACAAAATTCTCACAGCACATGCCTGAACTCTCTGTGCATTTAGGATAGAACATGATTTCGATGATTTAACTAAGTCAAGCACAATTTTGGTCCTTGGTTCGATTACCCCTGTTAAAGGCGACAGGAACGGTCAAACCTCGTACCGACAGGTCGAGCCCCATCCCATGGATTTTCCCGCAATTTTCAAAACGGAGGCGAGTATTTCAAAACAATTTCCAAAATCCGGTCAAGTTTGAATCACAAAAGCATTTCCCTCTTTCTCTTCCGCAAGGAAGGGAAGATGGGGAAAAATTTTGCGATGATAACACCTGCCGTGTTGCATTAGCATGCAACCCAAACTGGTTCTAGATGCATCTGTGTACACCACGAAACCACCTCTTCCTGAAGGCAAAGCTAACACCGGTGAGGTCGTCAGCTTAGACTTTAAGATCCGAAAACTGTCTTCATAAGCATCATTCCACTTGAACTTGATGCCTTTACGCAAAAGCTTCGTCAATAGTAGCACAATTCTTGAAAAGTCTTGGGTAAATTGCCGGTAGTATCCTGCTAACCCGAGGAAACTACGAATCTCTGAGACATTCTGAAGTTGCTTTTGTCCTAACACTGCTTCGACCTTCGCTGGATCAACTGACACTCCATCCTTGGATATCACGTGACCCAGAAACATAACTTGCTCAAGCCAAAACTCACACTTGGAGAACTTGGCAAACAATCGGTGCTCGCGAAGTATTCCCAGAATGATACGTAAATGTTCTCGATGCTGCTGAGGACTCTCTAAGTAGATCAAGATGTCTTCAATAAACACGATCCAAAAAGTATCCACGAATGGACAAAAAATTTGGTTCATCAAATCCATGAATGCAGTCGGTGCATTTGTGAGGCCAAAAGGCATCACCACGAACTCATACAAACCATATCTCGTTTGGAAAGTTGTCTTTGCAATATCCTCCTTTCTAATACGAAGTTGATGATAACCTGATCTGAGGTCTATCTTCGAGAAAATCCTCACTCTCTATAATTGATCGAAAAGGTCTTCGATCCTTGGTAACAGATATTTATTCTTAATCGTCGCTTGGATGAGCATTCTATAGTCAATGCACAACCTCAAATATTCATCTTTCTTCTTCACGAACAACACTGGTGCACCCCAGGGGGATGCACTGAGTTGGATAAAACCTTGATCCAAAAGTTCTTTCAATTGACGCTTTAACTCTTCGAGCTCTACCGGGGCCATACGATATAGTGCCTTGAAAATAGTAGTTCCAGACAACAACTGGATACAAAACTCAATCTCACATTTCAGAGGTAATCCAGACAATTCCTCTGAAAACACATTGGGGAACTCCCAAACTACATACAAGTCATCGATCAAAACTAACTCGGGCTCAACTGGGGTAATGCTGACCAGAAACGCAGTACCCCCATTCCGTAAATACTTTTGGGTTTTGAAAGAAGAAATCAAATGGCTATCTCGCAATGGTCGAGAGAGCATGATTTTCAGAACAGAATGATTAGGCAGAAATAAGACTACTCTGCTTTCTCTACAAAGTACTTGAGCATGATACTCAAACAACCAATCCATGCCTAAAATGACATCAAACTTAGTCATATCTAGCAGAATTACGTCAGCTGGCATGTTCTGCTCTACCACTGACACCTCGATGCTCGAAATATAAGAATTACCAAATGACTGATCACCTATCGAAGTATGAACCTCTAATGGGTAATTTAAAGATTCTATGGTCAAAGGCAATGTTCTAGCAAATCTGACATATATAAAGGAATGTGAAGCGCCATAATCAAATGACGTAAAAGTTGCATGACCATCAACTGGAATAGTACCTTAGACCAACTCACCTTTGGTCACTTGCTCCACTGTAGCTACGTAGGCACGACCCACAATAGCTTTCTGGTTGCCTTGCCTCTGCTGATGCAACTGCTGCGGTTGATGTTGCTGAGGCTGTCTTTGTTGTACTGGCTGTGATGTGCTTGGTGCATTTCTCTTCAGATCGTCTGACTGCTTCTTCCGGCAGTCCTTTATATAGTGGACCATCTTGCCACAATAGAGACATCCCCCAGTATCACGAGGGCAAGGTTGACCCGAATGGTCGATAGGACACTGAAATTCCACTAGAAGGGGGGTGAATAGTGAAATAAAAAAAAGATTGATAATATAAAAATTAAAGGCAATCAGGCACAACACATAAAGCATAAGATTTATACTGGTTCGGTCGAGTTACTGACCTACATCCAGTCCCCAAGCAAAACACTTGAGCCTTTCACTATAAAATCCAAGTTACTGGATAAATAGTACAACACCATCTTCCTCAAAGGTCTACTTCTCTCAACAGAGAAGGGAAACACCATCTTTCCCAGAGGTCTACTTCTCTCAACAGAGAAGGGAAACACCATCTTTCCCAGAGGTCTACTTCTCTCAACAGAGAAGGGAAACACCCTCTTTCCCAGAGGTCTATTTCTCTCAACAGAGAAGGAAAACACCCTCTTTCACAGAGGTCTACTTCTCTCAACAGAGAAGGGAAAACACCCTCTTTCACAGAGGTCTACTTCTCTCAATAGAGAAGAGATACATTGAGTAACATAAAGTTACAATACTTTCTATAGACCCTTCAGAAAGATATGAATGCAAGAATGAAGGATTCTCAGAATGTTCTGTTCTTTTCACTCAGATCATTCTCTTTGTCAAAGAGTTATTCTTGACTTTTTCTCTTTCTTTTCTCTTTCTTTTTCTAGGCTCTCTTTTTTAATATTGAATAAGAATTTTTCTCTTTGTAAGCTCACATGTCTTGTTTGAAATATTAATTTGTTAGTGTATATATAGTCTTAAGAAAATAGTCGTTGCCTTTTTGAAATGATTGTTCTTTTGAGATGTGAGATGTCAAGTCATTTCAAAAACAATCTTCGTGTAAAAAGATATGTGTACTATACTATATTCTCAAAAAGTCTTCTTTCTATAAGTGTAGTGTTTGGGGTACACTATTCGTTGTAGGATTTTAAATATGATATAATTTGTAAAAGGTCTATTCTTATAATAAATGATTTGTAGTACATTGAACGTTGGAGTATAAGTCATCATGTGGTTTTGTCTTACTCAATTTAATGATTTGTAGTATATTAATATTTTTCTTACAAATCGTCACTTCTTTACTTAAATGTATGTAAGTACAATAAATGCTTTGTTGAGTACTTTATTTATAAATGGTCATTTCTCAAATACTTTATGAGGTGTTATTTGATGTCTACAAAAAGAATGATGACTTTAAGTAAGTCGACATTCTTGAGTGTTGAGTTTATTATTAAACAAATAGTCATTTCTTGGATGCTTTTGAGGTGGTATTAAATGTCTACAGAAAGAATGATGACTTTAAGTAAGTCGACATTCTTGAGTTGTATAAAGTAACTAAAGTCTTTTCCAAACACAATATAATAATATTAGTTTTGTTAATTCAAGATAGTCGACTATGTATTATGACTTAAATTCGTTTTGTCTTTTTCTTTCATACTTGAAATCATTAGTTTTTATTTCTTTTCAAGTTGTCTTATTCATAAATGCATGTTAGAAGGTACAATTAATGCTTCTGAAATCATAGGCTATTTTATCTTGTCAAAATATCTTTTTCATAAATGTTTGTAAGAAAGTACAATGATTAGTTTTAAAAAAAGGTGCCTTTTTGAAATATCGTATGCTTTTATGAAACATAGCTTTTATAAATAGATGGCTTTGTATGATAAAGCATGTAATATGAAATATGCACTATGCATCCTTTTGAAGGTTCTGTTACATATGACTCTAAAGAAGAAAAAAGTTTTCATCTTGAAATAGCCGATCTTCTTAGATGATCTTTAAGAAAGTATGGCCCATCAAGCTTTTTCTTCATAGAGTATGATTGCACCAAGGATTGTTCTTGAGCAGTTTGTCTCCATTCTTTTGAGGTGAAATAACCTTGCATCAAATACTCGTTAAATACATGACAAATCATATCTAGTCATAATATAACATTTTTCATGAAGGCATGTCATCATATAATATTAAAGCATATATGACAGTATATCATATTATGTGTCATCAAAACATAGTTTCTCAACAGACACTTGGGACATCTTGCTGCTGCTGCGATCTGCCTCTGAGGCTGCTGATGCTGGCGCTGCTGCTGCTGCTAGTATTGGGGTCGTCGATGCTGATACTGTTGTTGTTTGTTGTTGTTGTTGTTGTACCGGTTCTTCTTCGAAGGTGGATGGAGTTTCTTTCCACCTTGGTGCTTGTGAAACTGATGCTTTTTAGGTCAACTCTTTTGGCCTTGCTGTTGTTGTTGTCCTCTGAAAGATTGAGTCCTTTGGGACTCTTACCAATCTTGTTCTAACAATGAAGCAGTCTCCAAAGCCTCATCAACTGTTATCGGGGCACGCGTGTATACCTTCGTGCGTAAAACATGCTTCAATCCTCAAGCAAACTTCAACGCTCGGTCCTTCTCAGTGGCATAAAGGTTAGGACAGTATCTTTTAAGACTGCGGAAATAAGTAACGTACTCTCCCAACGTAGAATTTTCTTGCTGTAGATCAAAGAATTCTTGCATCTCTTCGCTCTTCTCATGAGCCAGAAAATAAGTTGCAAAGAAGGTCTCTAAAAACTGCTCCTAGATGACAGGTTGATTCTCGAACTTAATCTCCCAGGTGGTAGCCCACCACCGCTCTGCATCTTTTTGGAGACGGTACATCCCAAAATCAACTTTCCTATCATTGTTCACTTGCAAAATGTGAATAATTCGCTTGATCTCTCGCACTCAATCCTCTGCTGCTTCTGGTGTCGATCTCACGTCGAAAGAAGGAGGGTTCATACCCATAAACTGTTTATATGGAACCGCAGTCACAGAAACTTGAACAGGTGTTCCTCGTCCTTGGGTGGTCTGCTGAATATGATTGCCCATGTTTCGCATAGTTTCTGCCTGACGGCCAATGACCTCTGTGAGTTTGTTGAGTGACTCCATCGGATCATCGCAACGAGCATGCGACACCATCTTAACAAATAAAAAAAACATATAATCAACAAGACAATTCTCAAAAACAAATTTCATTGCATTAATAAGGAAGTTCATGCATTACATGCCCAAAATACCTTTCGTCAAAGACAGGGTTACAAATCACTTCCAAACACATAAGCAAACCCAAAATGGAACACTGACTCAGTGTTTCCAACAAAACATCAGAACATCATCATGGCTTGCTGGTGTAAAAGTCTCGGTAATCTTTCCGACTTCCACATCGTCACGGCCTGATGCGAGGAGGAGAAGCAGGAGTTCTCAAGGGTGTATCAGATATTTCTTGAACTTTCATCAATACTGGAGGAACAGGAGGATCTAGCACAAACTCTGAGGAAACTGCATACGGGTAAGATTTTGGTGAGTACTGAGGAGAGTTTGGCGAACCATGCTTATCTCCTTCCTGACTATCCACTTCCACCATTTCCGGTCCAGTGACTGATGTCACATCTTCAAGATCGCTTGCGTTACTCTTCTAGAGTTCATCGCGAAGCTTCGTCTGGCATTCCTCTTCTATATGCCCCCTGAGATCACAATAGGGGCAATCATACAACTCACGGGGACAGATCTGTCCCACATGATCCACAAGACACCTAGCACACGGAGGTGCCTGCTGTGCCATCATATAAACACCACGAGCAAGGTGTTGAACAACTTGGCTCAAGGATTCCTCGCCTCGAACCAAGTCTTGGAGAGCTTCCAAAATCTTCTCGTAACTTGGGTTCGTCGACATCTAACCCATGAACATACAATTAAGCATACAATTCTATCTAAGAAGTAGAGAGCATTCAAGTAGCATCAATTTAAAATTAAACATACTTACAGTGTGATGGATGATGCACGCTGAAGTCTTGGACCACACTTAAAGCTGGTCTGATACCAATCTCTGTGGCACCCCAAACCCCGACCTTGGAAAATCCTTTGAATTTTTGAGGGATTTTTTTTTTTGAAATGGTTTTGCAATAAACATCAGAAAGCAAGAGAAAAGGGGTAACTAAGTAACAAGGCCGCAAGTCTGAGCGAGCCACAGGTAAGTATGCATATCCAACAAGTTTCAAAATATACAACCCAAAGTTCAATTAAAAAATGAGACAAAAGTATAACAAATCTAACAGTCTCTCAAAATAGGGGGATCAACCCCTCAAAAACCCCAAAAGCAAACAGGAGCAGGATCTGCAGCTAAGTGTGGGTCCCCAAACCTCCACCGTGTGTCATCACATCATCGTTGTACCTATTCATCACCTCCATCCCCATAAAACGGGGTCAGCACTCTTACGAGGTGGTGAAGAATCAATATCATATCTCTATTTCTCAAGGAAGAAACATGTATATAGCATGGAACATGTGAAACAACAGATACATGTGCCTGTGTCAAGTAAGTGCATGTGTAACAAGTGCAAACAAGCTAAAGCAGTAAACAGGAAACTGAGCAACTACTATACACAAGTAGCTAAGAAAGGTACGGGAAGCAGAACAAGTACAGAAGCAAGTAAAAAAGAACTACTACAATACGTTAGCTATGATTGGTTAGTATTTAAGTTCTTCTGATTACTCCTTCAGGTACGCGAAGGAACCTTGCATTCTGTGAGCCATGCACCTGTGAATACCCCAAATTTTTCAAAATTTTATAAAAATTTCTCACTTTGCCCTTGGCCCTCATTTTCTGAATAATTGAGTCAGTTTTAATCAAAATTCCAGTTATTTCTCATATTTTACTAGAATCAAATCCTTCTTTATATCTGACTCAATTTTCGGATCCGAATCCAGCATTAAAATCCAAATCTGAGCCTCATTACCCAATTTTTAAAACAAATTTACAAAAATACCAAAAATAATTTCTGAAAGGCTCAGACCATTCATCTTGCATCCATTTTGGATCCACTATCCTATATTTCTCGATTCGAGGTCTAAAAACTTGAATATTTCCTCAAAACCTGGATCCAAAGCTCATTTTCTGAAGAAATTTTCAAAGATTAACCCGAATTCTCAGAAAACACTTTTTTGGTAAATATTTTTTAAATTTCACAAAATTAGTTTAAAATCCTTTAGTTTTAGAGTTTTATTTCAAAAACACAAAAAAATACAGAAATTATAAAGAAAAAGAACAAAAAAATAGAAAAAGAAAAGAAAATTCAGAAAGATACAGCTTAGGACTCTCTTTTAAACATTCTTTTTGTAAATTAGAACCCCCTTTTAGAAAAAATTTCACAAAAGAGCCATTGTTTTGAAAAACTTCAAAACAGGGGGGATCAAATTCGTAAAAGGCCTAACGGCCTCTCGTTATAAAGAGACAGGGGTTCGTAAAGAACCATCCATTAATCGCTCATCTCCTTCCCCTTGATCTTCTCTTTCCTCTCAATTCCTCCTTCTTAGTAGTAGAAGCAGACCCACTAAAGAACGAAAGGAAGGCTTCCCTTCCCTCCCTCCTTCAGAGTTTCTGCAAAACCGAGGTAAGTCTTTCTTCCTCCCTTTTCTAATTTTCTGTAAATTTTTCCTTTCTTTATAATGTTTATTCATTTTAAATTTCGTTCCTCTTCATTTTGTTTTTTTTGAGGCATAGATGGTAGGGTCGATCTGCATATAGCAGGATCGACCCACCTGTTGCTACAATAACATTGGAATGATCTCATTTCGATATTTTTTGTTTTTCTATCTTTCTTTTCTCTTTTCTTCTTTCTTTTCTTTTCTTTCTTATTTTCTTTTATGATTTGCTTGTATGCTCTGCTCCATCCTAACGATCGAGCGATAATTCCCTTTTGATCGGACATCTCGAGCTCCAATTTATGTTTAGTTTCCTGTTTTAGTTTATACTTGATTACTTTTTATGTTTTATTCATCCTTGTTCATTGTGTTGTATTCTTCCTTGTTGCATTTGATTGCTCATCATATTTGAGATTCTTCCATTTTGATTTTATGTTTCCATTTGAGTGCCCAATGTGTGTTTTGATTTCACACCCCATTTTGTTCATCCATGGCATCTCATCTGTGGAATTTCTGTTTCATCACCTATCACCATCTTCTGCAAGATGCATATTCATACTGCTATAGTTAGATCACCAGTGTGCTCGTTGGTTCCCCTTTGGAATCTGAAGCATCCACCTCCAGAGATATTGGCTCTCGCATGCCTATAAAGGTTTGCTAATGTAAGTATGGAGATGATAGAATCTTTAGAAATTTTTTCTGCTGGCAACCAGTTCCAGCCATTCCGCGCTGGAGGGATGGAGGGTGGCCATCGCACTATATGCTAATCGTGATGAGTTGTTTTAGGCTTGAAAAGCACTGTGATTCAAAATTTATAGGATGGAAGTAGCATTGTCAATAAAAAAAAAACTCAAATCGCTTTCCTTCTTAAATCAGAATTTTAGGATTTCTACAAAGTTGTTCATTCCATTACATGTTATTGAATATCAGTTATTCCATCTGTGTTTAGCATGGTTTGTTGGGAAATGATTTATTCTGTGCATGATTATCATGACTCATTAGATTATTTATAGCTCATCCTTGCCTTATGCTCATAACCTTGGTGCTCTTAAAGTTGAAGACTCACCCATTTCATTTTTTTGCAAAATTCTGGTTATTAGAGATCAGAATCTCTATCTGGAGTTCTTAGGCATTATTTCATCTTATTTTAGTATATTTTCTAAGAATTAGTGATTTTGGGGTCTGCTTGAATTACGAACATTGGTATACATCCTTGCGCTTCTTTGCTTTCTCTGTTGAAAACTCGAACATCCACCAGCTGTTGCTCAAGATGCTACTAATTATGCTTATGGAGGAGCAATCATTTGAAGGTCTGCATTCTTAGAAGGGCCCCTTTTGAAGCCTAAATGATAATCACCACAAACATAGAAGTAGTAGCGAGTTGCATCTAGTCCAGAAATAGATAATGAGCAAGGACATACTATTTTATCTTCGAATGGTTGAGCAAAAGATAGGAGCAAGCATTATCTGGTTGAGTAGAAGAAAGGAGCAGAGGAGTGCCACTTCGAATGTGTTGTCTGTGATGTTATTGGCAACTTCCTCCACTGTGGCAATGGCCCTCGAACTCACCATCTTCAATACCTGCATTTCCACATCATCATACACCTAGGGGTGTCAGTCCACTTTATCTCAGCATCATCTCGGTTCATTAGCAGAGCATCTATGCTTCCAGTTTCATAGTTATCACTTGACATCATCTGGTGTCGTTTGATAATATCATTGAACCCCATTGAATATTTACATAGTGCAATCATTCAAAATCATCTGATATCACTCGAGGACATCTGTTGTCTTCGGTATATCGATTGCCATTTCATATGCCTAGCATCCATTCCCCATACTGCATTGTAGCATTGCATAACATCTTCATAGCCTATGGTGCATCCACCTTACCTTTCATGATCTTTATCATACCTCTTGTAAATGTCATCCCAGCGTTGTTTCCTCATGATGAAGGTGGGTTGCATAAACTACATTGATGATCCCACCTCTTGCAGCACTGACAAAAGCCAAGTTGCTTTAAAAGTGACTAGTACTCAGCCTCCTAGTTTTACCTACTATATAGGAATCCCACATTGTATGCCTCTCAGTAATGTGTGCTGGTTTCCTTGGCTTCAACCTTTGCCCTTGTGGGTTCACTCTTTCAAGGAAAGGTACTCCCCAGATGCTTCTCGAGTTCTTGTCGGGTGTCCATCTCCACTTGAATAACATCCCTGAGATACAAAGACCATATAATGCTTGGTTAGCATGATCCCTGGTCGTCCCCTTTCTATGACATCCTAATTCCTCTGTTGTCACCACAGCATCAGCCCTTATCATTCCAACATTTATGCACCTGCTGCTACAACCCCATTTGCAGTATCAGGTGCATGTTTTTTTTTTGCAGCTCACTTCAAACTTCACTACCAACAGCTACACTCCCTGTTACACCCACTGTGGCTTCTTGTGCTTCAATAAGCACAACAGCCCTAAGGCTGCCATAGCCTTCTATGCTTTTGTAGCATCACTATATACCACATTTTGCACCTTCCATCTTCATATTCTAGCAACTTACAACACTCTCCACCATTTACCGTCCCCACTTCTTGCTATACCTCCATCAACAACACCCACATTTTCACAACCCTGATGCCCATCCCTTCAGCACTCCTGCACTCCACGTCAGTCACATACATACCAACACTTCGTCATAAGCACATTATTTCCACTGCATAATCATTTCCTACTTCATTACTTGCACTCACAATATAGCAAGCATCACTATACTTACAGCAACATATGTGTTGTCCTGTTACACATCCATTCCCTACCTCAATCGTCCCACTTCAGCAACACAGCATGCATTCTTATAACCTCCCTGCACATGCTCACTATCCCTTTTACATCTTACCTCCAGCTTGTCGTGTGCATATGCACAATATATCATCCATTCCCTTTTCAGCACTTTGTTGTGCAAATGAACAATATGTCACATATTTTACTAATGTGCCGCTATGCAAATGCATATCATGTCATCTTTCCTAGTGAACTTGCATGTCCCTTTTCTCATATAGACCTTTGTTGGCCATTAGGCAAATGTATGTAAACTCCCATTTAGTATAAGGCATTACATGTGCCTTCTTATATGTAGGTTTTCACTTGCCTAAGATGTTACACATATGGGCTCATACATACATTTTTTTATAAAGTGTGTATGTGAGCATTTCATCATCAATATAGGCATGGCTACTTGCCTATTCATTTCTTTATTAGAATAGGCTCAAATCCTATGCATTTCCAATTCTAATATGATATTCACAATTTCTCTCTGCATTAGTATATCAATTGGTGCTGACTTGGTTTCTATAGAAAAAACATGAGAAATGTTGATTTCTTTCTCAGATTAAAGGTTTTATTATTTCAATTTCAATTCCAAGGTTGTAATAAATTAGATATTAATGACAATCTTTACTTTATAGCTTAGCATAGAATGTATGAGCATTGTAGATATCCTAAATTGTTTGTTTCATATCATCTTCTCTTTTCTTTCAAAAATTTCACAAATGGGAACACGAGTGACACATGCACCATTCTAATAAAAGGTGATTAAATCCTAAGTTGACGATTTGCATCAATGACCATAGTCAAGGTGTGAACAAAACTTAGGATTTTCATCTTTTATGGAATAACATTGGATCCACATTGGGTCTTTTCTCAAAAATCATCATATTTTTAAATATTTTCTTCCTTTATCAGAGTTTAATTCAAAATTAACTCAAAATATATATCAATGGCCATAGTAAGAATATATTGAGAGTTAATTTCATTTCAAACTCTATAAAGGCACCAAAATATGTTTTATTCTTTATTTGAATTTAAATATGATTATTATATAATACACTTTATGACCATAGTCAGAAATGTATTATATTTTTAATCTTATTTCAATTCATCTAAAAAATGAAATATGTTTTTCAATATCCAATTTTCAAAATTCTTTAATTCATTCATCATTTAGGATAGAATTACATCATGTTTTCAAAATTCTTTTCATATTATTTCAAAATCCAAGTCATTTTGAGATAATTCTTCAAATATCTTCGTCATTTCTCAAATCAATCTTCAATTCTTATTTATAAATTCAAATTCATCTTTCTATTAAAATTCAAACTCCAATTTCAAAGTCCAATTTGACTTTGAAATTTTGAATTCATCTCTAAGATTTAAAATTCAATTTTTAACTCAAAATCGAATTTCAAAGTTCAATTCAACTTTGAAAATTTCAAATTCATTTCCATGTTCAGGATTCGATTCAAAATTCAATTCAATATTCCAGATTGAATTTCAAAGTTCAATTTAAACTTTGAAATTTCCAGATTCATCACCTGATTTCAAAAATTCAAGTTTTAAACCAAGTTTATTTTCTATTCTTCACTTTAAATTCCCAAATCTCCAAGTTCCATCCGGATTTCCAAAATCCAATTCTATTTGGATTCCTCAAATCAAATTCCATTTTCAAAATTCATTCCCAATTCCATCTTGGATTCCAGATTTCACATCCCATTCCATCTCAGATTCCAGATTTTGAATCCAATTCCTTCTTGGATTCCAGATTTCAAATCCCATTCCATCTAGGATTCCAGATTTCAAATCCAATTTCATATTGGATTCCAGATCTAAAACCCAATTCCATCTTGCATTCTAGATTTTGGATCCAATCCCATCTAGAATTTCAGATTTCAAATCCAATTCCATCTAGGATTCCAGATTTCAAATATGATTTCATCTTGGATTCAGATTTTTAAATCCAATCACATTTTCCAATTTGATTTCCAATTCCAAACTCAATCCCATTTTCAAATCTCATCTGGATTTCAAGATTCCCATTTCAGTTCCTATTTCAAAAACCATTTTTAAATCTATTTCTTAAAGTCTAAATCCAAATTCAATTCCTCTTTCAAGTTTTAAAATTAAGAATTCCTTTTTTAGAATCGATCCACTCAAATTCAAAGTCCATTTTGACCTTGAAACTCCATTTTCCTCAAATTTCTATCTCAAAATTCCAAAATCTCCTTTTCTTGTTATTTCTTCAAATTCAAAATCCATTTTCCAAACTCTGATTATTTCAAGACTTATAATTTCAAAGTCTCTTCTTCCAGATCCATTTTTCAAAATTCTAAGTTAGATTCAAAATCTAACTTTTTCAAGCCAATTTCAACCCTTTGAATCATTCTTCAAGTATCTTCAAGTACATTTCAAAATCACTTGGGAAAATCAAAGTTCTAAAAACTTCTTTTCAAAAGCATACATCTTTGCATTTACATTGCACAAGCATGATTCTTTGTGCATTCTTAGACTTAGAATAAATTCATAGATAATATTTAGGCAAAGCAAAAGACATAAATTCTATCCTTGGTTCGATTACCCCTGGTAAAGGCACCAGGAACGGTCGAACCTCGTACCGACGAGCGAAACCTGTCTCTCCATTTTCCTGCAAACTTTCAAAACGAAGGCGAGTAATTTCAAAATCTTTTCAAAATTAAGGTCAAGTGAGACCTTTGTAAAAGAGTTCCTCTCTCTTTCTTTCCTTTTCTCTTCTATCTTTTCTTTTCTATCTTTTATTCTCCTTCAAAAAGGGAATAGAGGGTAGAAAGGCAAAAGGGAAGGAAAAAGAGGAAACAAAAGGAAAATTTTTGCAATGATCATAGCACCCGGCGTCTGTTATTTAATTTCTAATGTGGTAACCGGGGATGCTACAGACCGAGTAAATCTCATGCGAGCAACACGCAACTGAGAGAAACCCTCGCATAGGTAAGGATTGCAATCCATACTACTGTAGTAGTGAGGTGTCTTAAAAGATTACCTCGACCTCCCTAACTCTAAGTGACTGGAGGTCAAAGGATGCTACAACTCTTGTCAAACATGTGTCGTAGTAACGACTAGTTACTTAGGGTTGTACCATCCACCCTCTCTAAGGTAAACCATTTTGTGAATGGGGCGCAACAAGTTTATCTTTCTTAGGCTCATCTATCAAGTCATACCTTCCTTCGAGGTATTTATGCCTCGTGGTCCCTGCGGGGTACGCAAATGAGGTCTTAGTCTACCCATCCACATGCTCAGCCTCACCCGACTAACAAGAGCACATCGCTCCTGAAAGCGATCATAACACCATTTTATCTTTCTCATTACTAGGGCATAGACATATGTGAGCTTACTCACGAACAAGGGGCCATCGCCCAAAGACTCCAACTGAGTCTAAACAACCACAACAGTGTGTTTCTCATACCCTATGGTGTTTAAGTTTTTGTATCATTTTGTACATCACAAGTGTATTGTGCACCTTGTGCACTCATCAATGCCTCAAGCACGAGACCAAAATATACCTCTTGAGATACGTACTATGCAGTACTAGTGTCAAGTTGTGCTACGTGTAGGTGCGAACTAAGACCCATAAAATCTCAAGTCAATCACACAATTATGAAATGGAGGCAAAGATACATATGCATATCTTAGAAAAACACATTTCAATTACATGAGAATGTGCAAGTGAGTATACAATTCTATAATTTCAAGAGATATGCAATTCAAGAGCATAACGTAAACACAATTGCAAGTACATTGAGCTAAAACAAGTAATGCAAGCTTCTAATTATAATTTCTAGTAGTTAGAACTTCAAATGTCAATATTTGGCAATTCTCGCATAGCGAGGCCACTTTTGTAGAAAAGATTTATGATTTTTGGTACACTCATGTGTTGAGATTGAAATCTAGAATATTCTCATTCGTATGAGAATTACAATCGCATTTTCAAGGTGGATCGCTGCACTTGTGAGAGAAACGATGTAAATATGTCACGAGGACAATTATACGTATATGCATCACTAGGTTACTAATGTTCGCAAAACATCTTGCTCTGATGCAGACAAAGTGGAACCAATTCTATAAGGGGATTCATGAATTCAACACACTTATGTCTTGAGAATGAAATCTAGGATATTCCCAACTAATGAGAATAACATTAGCGTTACCCCGGTATGGGTTGTTGTACTGTACGGAGACAACTGTTGCAAAAATGATGGTTTTTGATAAGATGACCAAAACCTTAATCGGTGGGGAAATCATACACATTGGTGGCATTGCACCGCTTACTAATGGCGCACTTAGAGTCCATCTAAAACAGGGTCACAAAGAGCCCACACGAAAGAACCATTTGGGATCACCTCTCCTTTGCTCACCTGAATGCATCAAACTCAAGGCACAGGATGCCGATATGCCCAAACACCAATTGTGGCCCCATGGGCCACTCTAGGCACACATATACTCTGTTGCCCTGACTAAATGGGGTTGTCGGACAACGAACTCGAACCCGCCAAAAATGGCAAGCTCTAAGCTTTAATGCAACGCTCAGTTGCGAGACTCATTTCGCCCTTCCTATATATATATATATCCCTTTATTTTTTCGTCTTAAACCCCCTAGACACATTATTATTGTAGCTGTAACATTGGGTCGCAATAGACCACTGGGTCCACGCCTAGTGTGCCACACAGTTCAGGGAGCATACTTGAATGCTCGGTGAGGCTGCCCGGGTGCAGGTGCACCATCACCCGGTTCCTCAAACTGACTAAGGCAACCCAATGAGTTGCGGTCTGGTCCTTTGGAAGTGACCCTCCAAACTAATAAATGACCCTTGTCTGGGTCTTATCGTCGGACCAAGGGGCTGACAAGGCTGGCAGCCAACAAGGGGGCAACCAAATGGCAGGGTGCCAGGGTGTGGCTCACACCTGGCAGCACCTTGCCGCACAGGGGCCAACAGCTAGGGGAAAGTGCATGGATCTGGTCCTCTGGACCAGACCATGCAGGCCTGACAAGCGTTGGTTTGAACCTCAGGTTCAGACCAGGGGTGCTGGCATAGGGCAGAAGTCCAAAATGGGGCTACCCGGGGTGAGGTTAGCACCCGGCGCCCACCGAAACGCCATGGTTAAAGGTGAAGGCCACGGGTCTAGTCCTCTGGACCAGACCATGTGGGTCTGACAACTCTCTGGTATGAACCCACGGTTCAGACGAGTCACGCAGGCTAAGGTCAGTGGCATGATGCGGGGATTCCCGGGTGCAGTTAGCACCTGGCAGCGACTATGGCGCCAAGGAAAAAATAAGGGAGGTTGGACCTTTGGTTTGGTCCTCTAGACCAGACCACTCGGTCTGGTCCTCTAGACCAGACCACTTGATCTGTCACACTCATTGGTCAGGACCCATGGCTCGGACCATACTTGTCATGGACGGGAGCCCGGTCCAGGCCCCAAACTGCTAGGCTACTCAACGACTTGTCGTGAGCGCCAAGAGCGATAAAGGGCTAAGCTAAGGAGCTTGGATGCTCCGGACTGGGTCTGTCCCAGCATGGGATGGACCAACCAAACCCTGCAAAATAGCGAAAAGAAATGAAAACTGAAGGTAAAAGAAAAAGAGAGAGTTCAGGCGATATCAAGGAAGCACAAGGGTGCAAAAAGAAGATAGAAATGGAAACATTGGTAAATCTAGAAATATTTATTTTCAGAGTTTACAAGTGCATCAAAATGATAGAGCCATAGTTTACAAAATGCACCCAATGAGGCTCAACCACCCTCATTATGGCTCTTCCCTGGAAAGAGCCATAGGGATTTCGTAAATTCCATGGGGCGCAGCCCCATGCTGATTGCTTGGAGGGTCGCCCCACCATCATGATGGTGCTCCTTGCCTCATCATGAAGTCGCCTACTATGGGTAGGGCCAATCATGGCCCTCCCTTTAAAAACATCTTCTAGATTTTACAAAAATGCCATTACCCCAGTTGGTCAACCTGACCAGCTGGTCTTCATGGCTAAAGACGTCCACACTTACAAAGGATGGTTGACCATGGGCTTGGTCAACCCTCCCCAATCGCCCCTAACTCAAAATGGGATAATGCTTCATGATTAAATTTTTATTTATCATTAATGATAATAATAAAAATATTACCATATATTTTTATTCTAAATTCCTCATTATAATCAATTTCTCAAGCCTTTCCCAAGAAAAACATCATCTCTCACGAAATTTACTTGTGTTATGTCTCGTATACTATCGATATGCATTTTTCAGTTATTTACATGCACTGACGAGGTTTTTCTTTGTTTGGGTCTCAAATTTGGGGACAAACTAAATATATACATTATGAATTTACCCTTAAAATTTCAGAAGTTAATTCAATACGGATTTCCCTCAATCGCTATTTACATTTTACTTACAGGATTTTCAGACTTCGTATATCCATACAGGTCCATAAATGAGAAATTCTCTAAATCGCACAAGAAATCTCATACACCAAAACACTTCGTATTTTATTACCTTAAAAATATTGTGGACTTTACAACCTCTACAGTATCAACTCACACAAGGCAGCTCATCTTCAACTTCCAGCAAGCCCCTTCTATTGGCACCCCTCCTTCAACCTTCAAGTGGTCAGCCTCTTCATCTCCAACCTGTCTACCTCCTTCATCATGCTGCAACACAACCAACTCCTACAACACTCAAGTAGGTGGCTTCCCTCCAATCGGCATCTCTTCCCACCTCTCCACTTCCTGCACCATCTAGCCGTATCATCAAGCCTTGCAGCCACCACAAGAGGAGTTGTAGCCGAATCTTCATCCAGCTTCAACGATCTTCATGCCGAACAAGATCTAGCTTTCTTTTGTAGCAGCAAGGTCCATCCCTCCTTGACCCTTTCAAGCATCCATACATTGCAGCGAGACTTCCCTTTCAGCCGATCCAAGGTACGATTCATCTTTGCTCATTAGATTTTTTTTTTGAAATATCCCCTTTGTCTCACCTTGACATGCTATCTTCAAGCTTCTTTTTCGTAAGTATAACATGCAGCTAGTTCAAAAACTAGATCCATGACAATACAAGGGGCTCTTTAATGGTTTTGAAAAATAGAAAAACAAAAAAAATGTGTATTTTACATGTTTGAACTAAAGAATTGATGAGATCCATCCATTCGATGGATTGGATCTCTCATTTCGAGAGTCACATCAAGAAAGGATCATGACTCCCCGATTGATTTATTTTAATTATATTTCCCATGAAGATTTCATGCTCTTGATGCATATTATTTAAGCATGTACTATGGTTTTAGATTTCACTTTGTCCATTTAAGCTAGACTATTTAGATTTTATTATTGTTTTACAAGTTTAATTCATATGCTCGGTCTAATTGTCATTTAGTGTTTATTTTCTTGTCAATAAATCTTGGAAAAATCATTTATGAGTGCCTTTGTTTGTTACTGATCTCCCACCAAAAATGTGAAATGATTTAGGTTCTTGAACTCTACAAAAAAATCAAAAGCACAAATCGAGTTTTTAACCCACTGGAATTCTCAGACCTCTCTTTAGCAGAGTTGTTGGTTTGAGATCTCCCCCATGGGAGATCCGAATCATCCCCAAAACAATATAGTAGATCACTGATTGGATCTTCCATTTTCATGTAATTTTCTGGATTTTTCTAAAAGGATTTATTCCCTGTCAAAATTTGGGTTTAGCAGACCCTTGTGAAAATCTGGTTATATCTTTGTGAGGGTCTAGACAGACCTTAGTCTGCTGTGGCGCTCTAATCTGTAGGTTGGATGCTCCAATTGTCAAAATAGAAACTGTTTTTCTTAATATCCTCTATCATTTCCCAGAATTTCAGGATTTTAGGACTCAACTTACTATTTTTCCAGATTTTACAAGTTCACTGATGAATTCCCTGTCATTTCAATTTTATCAGAATTAGAGGTCTGATAATCCTTTGTGTCCTCCCAATCCATAGATTCAATGCGAAAACTGTCAAAAGATGAATTGTTCATCTATGTGTCAGGGACATCCCTCTAAAATTTCAAAGGTTTTGGCCACAATTTGCCATTTGTTTTGCATTTTTTGTGAAAATCTTTCAGTCTGCCCTAAATTCTAGAGTAACCAGATTCTGACCGAACTTGCCAGAGCTGTAGATCTCCGACCATAGGTCGAATCCCAAATCTGTAAAAGGAAAAAATCCTTGCCTAACTGTTCTCTCTCACCTCATAAAATTTGGTGAATTTCTATGGTAGGTTAGTAACCAAAATTTAATTTTCATTAGGGAAAATCTAGATTTTTACGCAAAATCTCATTTTTTCTAAGATTTTTAATTAATTTCCATATTAGAAATTACCGAAAATATTAATTTTCATATTCCATTCTGTTATTAGAGTTAGTCTAGGTGTCCATACCAAATTTGGTGTAATTTTAAGTTCATTTTCCTTGTGTGAGTTAATTTGTCAAATCAAAGGCGAAATTCAGGCAAAATTTAATGTCTTCTTGATATTTTTGCATTTTTAGGGTTTTAGCATACATATAATCATTTTAGTTCATAATATGTTTGATTTACATCTCATTTGCAAGCATTGGAATTTCAAAATTCATATTTTTACAAAAATTATTTTAGAAAACCCTGATTTCAAGGCCATAGTCTTGTTATCAGGGGCATTTTGGTTATTTTGACCCCAATTTTGAATTTTCAAACTTTATTTTCGGATTTTCTATCCATTTTTATCATATGTTTCTTATGTTTATATCAGGAAGGTATGAATTGGGTTTATATTTGGATAATATCTGATAATTTTCCAATATTTTTGGATAAATCCATATAAACCTACATTTCTATGCTGACCCCATTTTCTAGTTTTATAGGGATATTCAGGAGGAAGACTTCATTTATTTTTCTTTTATTTCATTTTAATGTAATATCAGATGTAATAATTTGGAATAAGAGTTAGATTTCTGCATATAATAGAATGCATTGCATATAGTTTACTTTTCGTAAATTTCAAATATCTGATGTATGTCAATTTATGTATATTTTACCAAATCCACTATGATTGACACAAATGGCACATGTACAAGCTCTTAGGGAGTTGAAAAACTCATTGAAATTCGTATTTATGACCATAGTTGGAATACGAAGGAAACCCAGATTTGTGATCTTCGTATTAGCCATATTCAGCCTACACTCTTAGGCTAACTTCAAAAATGCACTGCATTTCTCAAAAACTGAAAAGGATTTTCTTAAATTCCTCAAAGAAATATCTTTCAAATCCATATCCATTTATTTCAATCATTTCAAACAATCATATGCTTTCAATTCAATTCAGAGAAATCGATTTTCTCAAAATTTTCTAAGTCTTTCTTAGAAATTGATTTTCTCAAAAACTTTGAGTTTTCAAATGATATTTCAAGTATTTTCCAAGTTCAAAACATGATTTTCCAATGTTTTAACATCCTCAAATTTCAAACTCCCAAGTTTTCAGAAATTGATTTTCTTAAAATCTTTGCATTACTTCTGAAATTGGTTTTCTCAGAATTCTCAATTCTTCTCTAGAAATCTATTTTCTTAGGAAAAACAGTTCAAATCTCAAAAATCGATTTTCTCAAAGTTCCAATCATACTGAGAATCAATTTTCCCTTCAAAAGTTATGTTGCATTTTTCCAAGCACATTTCAATATTCCAAGCAAACATTATATTTCTCAAAATGTGCATTTTTTCAAAACTCCATAGCACATGCCTGATTCTTTGTGCATTTTAAGAAAATAGAGCATGATTCAGATATTTGAACTTAGTTAAAGCAAACATTGATCCAAGGTTTAATTACCCTTGGTAAAGGCACCAAGAATGGTTGAACCTCGTACCGACAAGCGGATCCCATTCCACAAAAGTTTCCCACAAATTTTAAAAAATGGATGCGAGTAATTTTCAAAAACCATTTTCAAAACTTTGGTCGAGTTTGACTTGCAGAATCATTTCTCTCTCTCGCAGAGGGAGGGAAAATTTTTGCAATGATAACACATAGTTCGGGATAAAGCCTCACAATTGGGCCACTTATTTGGGTCGATGCCCTCCTACCACGTACCAAGGGCCATATTCCAAAGTATATCGGCGGGTGCTCAAGGATGTTGGAAAAATACAAGCCTAGAACCGGAGATGAATTTTTATGCCATGTACTTTGAGTTTCGACTCGAGTATATTGGCATAGCATGATTGGACACAGTTGATCTAAGCCTAGAGTCAGGATTAGGGTCCTACAACTATTTCAAAATTGATACAACTAAGTCAGTTTCTTAGGGAATATTGTATGTGCATAATTGTTTGTGCAGGATGTGATTGAAAACATTCTCATTTATTTCTCATTTCCCTTTTATTTGCTTTTTATATCATTTCTCAAATCTCATTTATTTTTCGAACAGTTTTATCAAAACCCTGGACGATTTTCAAAAACCTCATATTTTTCCTCAAAAAGTCCAAGTGATTTCCCTTTTCCTATCTTTCCTATGGATCTCAAAATTTTAGCCTTATTTCAATCCTGCCTGCAATTTTTTTAAAAATCATATATTCTCCTATTTTTCCCAAATTTTCATTCCATTTGTCTATCTGCAAAATTCTTCACCTTATTTTCTTCGTACATTCCCTGATTAGTGTGGTGGAGATTGTCTATCCACCTTCCCTTTTGGTTTCTTTTCCTTCCAAATCCCTGTTGTAGGATATTTTTACCAAGAAGCATCTCTTTCCTTCAAAAATGTTTTTTTCTTCATGGTTGACGACCTCGCCTAGGTAACAAGGCATATCTCGGTTATTTGTTTCCTCTCACAGAATAACAACGCAGTCATTGCAATTCCCATCCTTGGTGATGGGATATTTTCTTCAAATTGTCAACCTAACTTCAATTCTTCATCCATTGTTCTCTTTCTGTCCTTGTCCACAAAGTCATTGCATTTAAGAATTTTCCTTTACTCTAATCATCTCATTTGTCCTACAGAGAGTTTCAACATCGTAGAATGGTTCAAACCAGATCCGGGAAGAAAACAATGTTGCATCAATATCCTAACAGTAGCAGCGAGCAAGAAATAGGTTCATCGCGATCATCCAGGAACCAGAGTCAACAAGACAATGATGATGTTGATCCACAAATATACTCATTATTTTAGAAAATGATAAGTAAGATGATGACAAAGCAAGCATGGGTCAGGTCTGGCAAGATTCCTAGCAAGAAGAAGATTAAGGGTCGTACTCTGAAAAAACACCCAAAAATTTCAAAGAAACGGGTTCAGCATGAGAACATTTTAGAAGAAACCGAGTCAAAGGATGACACCGATGAAGAGTGTGAGGCTCAGCAAGTTTTTCAGAAGATGTCTCAGGAACAAGGGTCAGCCAATAAGCTAAAAAATCAGTCTGCTAAGGACCCTGACCAACCACAACTCAGAGACGTGGTCAAAATGGTGAGAGATCTGCAAGCTCGCAACAAGGGCAAAAGGTCTTCACCAAGTGAAGATTTCAATGATGGTTTAGACGGGGATGACAGTCTTGAGAATCTCCCTAGAAAGTTTATCAAGTTCGATGATTCAGGCAATCCAAAGGCACATCTGGCCATGTTCTTTGCCGAGTGTGCAAAATTCAAAAAAGATAATCGAGCTGTCTTCCTTTGCTTCCCTCACAGTCTGGAGGGAATGGCGGCCAAATGGTATTCAGATCACATCAATCCCATTGAGTTGAAGGAATTCAACAAGGTGGTTAATCTTTTTATTGAGCGATTTTTATTCAACACAGAGGCATCGCCAACCCTCAATCATCTCTACAATCTGAAGTAGAAAGAGGACAAAAAGGCTAGAGACTTCATTCATAGATGGAGATCCACTTGCAATCAAATGAGGGATCCGATATCAGAAGGGCATGCTGTAAACACCTCAAATTTTCACCCTCATTCACAAACACCTACCTCTTGCCACTGAGACCCATTCTATGTGGTCTTCAGGAAACCAACTAGTCGATATTTGAGACAGGGTTGTTCATAGCCCAAATTTTACAATAAATTTCAATACTTCATCCTACAATCAAGATTCAATTCTCGTTTTTGGCTCAACCTCAATTATCAATTCTCATCCTCAGATGAAAATTTTCAATCCTTTGTGTCTGCCAGGGGTCCGGGATTCCAAGTCCCTCTTCCAGGGTTTACATTTCATGTGTCATTGCACATCATTGCATGCATTTAGCATATCGCTTCATTGCATTGCATGGCATTGCATGTTATTACATTTCATTATCGAGATTCAGAACTCCTGTTTTCAAAATATTGAATCCAGATTCGAGTTTTAAAGCTCATCTTTCAAAAGCAATTTCAAATACCTGGGTTTTAAATCGATATTTTGCCACTTGCCAACCCCTGGGATCTTATATTTCAAAATGTTTCTCTTAGAAAATGATATGGATTCATTTTAAACTCAATTTTAATTGATTTCAACTCTCAGATGAGACCCATATAGGTGTTGTTGTTTTTGGATTCCTTCATTTATCAGATTTATAAAAAATTTCAGAGTCCTAGTTGGATCAGGACTCTATCTTTTCATCTTTTTAAATCTTTTCAAAACTCCATTTTGATTTTAAACCAGATGTAGTCTTATTCCTTACTCATTCTTTTCATTTTGGCCAAAATCTCAGAGTCCAAGTTGAATCAGGATTCTTTTTCCAGAGTCCTGGTCGGATCAGGACTCTGGCTTTTATTACCATTTTTACATGTTTTCAAGAAAACCTTTCAAAATCTTTTGTTTTGGCCAAAATCTTAGAGTCCCAGTCGAATTAGGACTCTTTCTCAGAGTCCTAATCGAATTAGGACTTTATTCTGATTTCATCCATTACTCTTGTTCTTCGCTTGTTTTCGAAAACCTTCTCACCTGATTTTCAAAAGAACCAAAATCTTAGTCTCAGTGGGATTAGGACTCTATCACAAAGTTTCAGTCGTACTAGGACTCTGTTTTTTATCTCTATTTTCACCTGTTTTTAATAAAATTTTGTCAAAATCCTTCATTCTGGTCAAAATTATAGAGTTCTAGCTGGATCAGGACTCTTCTTCAGAGTTTTAGTCAGATTAGAACCCTATTTTTTGTTGCTATTTTACTTGTTTTCAACCAAATCTTTCAAAAGAAGTCAAAAACTTAGAGTTTTAGTTGAACTAGGACTTTATTCAAAGAGTCCCAGTTGGATTAGGACTATGACCCTGATTTCAATCTTGAGAGAATCTTTCATAAATCTCTTTGTTTATCTCTTCAGAAACCAAAGTTGTTACACCTTTATCACAAAGTTTCAAAATTCTGAGATTTTGTCTTAGAGTTCTGATCGAATCAGGACTCTATCCTGAGTTCATTTTCTCACTTCATTTTCACTTGTTTTTAAAAGTTCTTTTTAAAATCTCATCATTTGCTTTCTAGAAAACCAAAAAATTCTCAAAGTTCTAATCGAATTAGGACTCTTTTTCAGAGTCCTAGTCAGATCGGGACTCTGAACCGGACTTCAATTTCTACCTTATTGTCACCTGTTTTTCAAAATCCTCTCGTTTGTTTTCTCAGAAAATCTAAAATTTAAGTCCTAGTCAAATTAGGACTCTTTTTTAGAGTCCCAATTGGACCAAAACTCTGTTCTGATTTCACTGTTTATTGCCATTTTTATTGGTTTTTGCAAATTCTTTCATCTATTTTTTAGAAAAGACTCAAAATCTAGAGTTTTAGTTCGATCAGGACTTTGTCTCAGAGTCCTAATCTGATCAGGACTCTATTCTAAATCTTGTTTTTACTCCCATTTCCATTTTCTCCATTTGTTTTTCAAAAATTAGCCTATTTTGCAGACTTTCAGTTGATTCGGGACTCTATTTCAAAGTTCCAGTTGATTCAAGACTCTATTTTAGAGTTTCAGTTGAGTTAGGACTCTAACCCTGATTGCATTTTCCAACTTATTTTTACCATTATTGATAAAATCTTTCAAAAACTTCTTTATTTGACTTTCAAAAACCTAAATCTCAGAGTCCTAGTTGGTTCAAGACTCTGGTCCAGGATTTCAGTTCGCTTAAGACTCTATTTTCAAAACCTTTGAATTCCATATGTTGATTTTAACTCCTTTTCAAAGCCATTTTCAATCTTTATTTCAAATTATTCAAAACTCTGATGTGGGGCCCACTCAATTGGCGCCATATCTAGAGGAGTTTTGACTCAGTCAGGACTTTGTGTTATCCCAAAACTTTCAATTTCAAGTCTACTTTTAAATCTCTTTTGAAAAACCTCTCATTTTCAAGTTTTAAAATCATTTTTGAAAAACCAAATGGGGCCCACTCGAGGTGGCGCCACATTCACAAAAGTCAGGGTTAGAATAGGGTTAGTCAGTGTTCTAGTTAGATTAGTGGTTCAAAAGAGTCAAAATTGATTTTTGAAAATCCATTTTAACTTTGGTTTTTAACTATTGTTTTTCTAAGTTTTAAATTGGAGTTTTAAAAACCCAATGTGGGCCCACACTAGGTGGCACCACATTTGGAGGTCTTTTAGGTCAATTAGGTGTTTAATTAGAGGTTAATTAGGTTAGTTAGGGTTAGGGGTAGTTTAGTAATCCTCTATCAAAATTGCACCCCCCTAAGAAGCCAATTAGGAAAAGAGTTTGGATTTTTCCAAACTCTTTAATTAGAAAACCTAATTTATTTCTATAAATAGAGAGCCCAAAGGGGGTTGACCCCTATTCTCTCCCTCTCACTTTCTTGGAGCTTCTCTCTCCTCCCAGCACCCTCTCCTTCCTCCATTGCAGCGGCAGCCCCCAAGGTAAATTCTCTCAACATTATTTCATGCTTTTTATTAATTTTTTTACTTTATTTCATGTATTTCATCATTGTTACCCCCTTGTTCATGGATTTCAACCATGATTTTTATTCAAGAACCTCAAAATCGGTTCAAGAAGATGATCTAACTCTGTTTCATTATGTTTTTCAAGATTTTAATCCGTTAGAATCATTTATAAATATATTTTTTATGTTCTTAACCAATGAAAGGTGTGATTTGTCTGATAAATGGGCTAAATCCATCTTTTCAAAGGGTAAATCAAATTCAACCATGGATTCCTTGCATTTTTTTATTTTCTTATCATATTAGTGTTTATTTTATATATTTTAACATCAAATCAAATTTTGTTATGTTGTTCTTGTATTCTTTTTATTACTTTCCATGTTTAAATTAGTTTTTTTTAGTGTTTTATTAAATATACATGTGTTTTGATTCTAGGTCTGTAAAAATCATGCTATTTTGTGTTTAAATATCCATTAGAAAATTTTGATTTTTTTATGGTTGGTCCACAGATTTTTCAGTAACTTCCTATAAAAAATTTAGATGTTTTTGGGTTCGAGAACCCTATCAGAAAAATAAAAAGTCGAATTGTGATTCCTATTCCTTAAAATTGCTATTGAGATTCAGGTATAACTTGCTAATACGATATTTCTGTCATCCAAGGTCTGATTCATGATCTGTAAACTGAAGTAGCTTCATATTGATGTCTATTATTTGCTATAATTTGTGTATAATTTTCTGTCTCTGTCTGCTACTTTTCCTCTGTCAGAAGGTAAGATCAATTTCTCAGAACTCGTTATGCTTCATTCAAACCCTATTTCAACTTGTGTCAATTGTATCTTCCTAACCAAAGACCCGATTGATAATCTATAAAAAGGAATCTCTTCATCTATATATCTCCTATTCACTGCTAAAATTTCAAAATTTTTGAATGAAGTTTGCTATTTTTCTATGTACCCAAAATAGGAAGCACCTGTTTTAATATATTTTATGTTTGTTAAATTCAAGCATAGATTGTCGGAGCGATATCTCCCTAACCAAAGATGATTTTTTAGATCTGTAAATAGATGAATCTCTGTTTTTTTGTCTAGTATTCTTCTATAAATTTTTATAAATTTCCATGGTGATTTGATCCCTGATTCAGGTCTGACACTGTGACAGATACGTGCCCACGGGTAAAAATAGCATATTTTAGGGTTTTTATGCAAATTTTGAATTGAAATAATGTCAAAAATAAATTTTTATGATTTTAGTTTAATATTAGGGTTATCACTAGTGCTAGTGTTGATTTTTATTAATTTTGGAATTCATTTGATGCTCGAATAAATTATATTGCAAAACAGGGTGCCCGTAGGATCCCGAAACACTGGCAAAATCGTGTTTTTCATGATATTTTTTATTTTCTTCATAAAAGTTCATGTTTTTAGAGTTTTTTCATGTTTAGAATCATGCTAGGATATTGCGTAGTCGATTTGGCTTTGATTTGAGTTTTTTAAAACCCTAATTAAAAAATTTTACCAAAATATTTTCTGAAAAACCTTGATTTCAAGGCCATAGTCTTGTTTTCAGGGGTATTTTTGTCAATTTTCCCTAAATTCTGAATATCAAAGTTATTTATCTTTATTTTTTCTTCAATTTTACTTCATATTTTATTATGTTTATATCAGGAAAATATGGAAAAAGGCTTATATCTAGATAAATCCAATAATTTTCATATATTACTGGATAATTTCAGAAAAGCCAACATATCTTCACTAATAAGTTTTCTTGTTTTGCAGGGACATTCCATGGCTGTATTTATTTTACTTTCCTATATTTAAATTCAATTAGTGATGTAACTTAAATACCATTGGAATAAGAATTTAAACTCCTCCTTAAAATTAGGGTTTGCATTGCATATAGTTTAAAATTTGATATATAACTGTTATGTTTGTCATTCACGCACATATTTCAATTCCACCATGGTCTACACGAATGGCACGTGCACTAGCTTTTAGGGAGTTGATAAACTCGATCGAGTTTGTATTTATGGTCATAGTCAGAATATGAACAAAATTCAGATTTACCATCTTCTTTTAAGCCACAATCAGCCTACACTCTTAGGCTATTTTCAAAAAACCATAGCATATTTCAATTTTTTTATCCTTTTAGAATCAAGTGGGTTATATTCAATCCATATTTGTGGTCATAGTCAGGGATATGTAGAGAATTTGATTCATGGAAATTCTATAAGGCACAAAAATTCATTTTCAAACAATTTTCTCAGAAATCTTTTCTCAAAATCATATCCATGCATCATCTAGGTTTAGATTGCATCATGAATATATTTCACATGGCCACACGCCCATCCTTTTGATGTATTTTCCAAATTTCATCCCATAAAATCGATTTTCTAAAATTTGCTCTGATTTCCCTCAAAATCGATTTTCTCAAAAACCCTTGGTTCTTCAAAGAATTTCCAAATGCTTGTCAAAGTTCAAAATTTATTTTCTAAGTTATATTCCCAATTTCAAAGTTTAAATTCAAAGAAATCAACTTTCTCTAAAGTCATTTTGAGTTTTATCAGAAATTGATTTCCTCAAAACTTTAAGATTTCTTCATAAATCGATTTTCCTTTTCTTCAGAAATATTCTCTTAACAAGGCTCATGATTTTCAAAGTGTTATCTTTTTCAGTTATTCTGAATCATACATCATGTTTTTTTTCAAATCTGCATTTTCTGAAATTCATAGCACATGCCTGATTCTTTGTGCATTTAGGACTAGAACATCGGTTTAGACAGGTTGAGGAAAGCAAAGCACTAGATTGATCCTTGGTTCAACTACCCCCGGTAAAGGTGTCAGGAATGGTTGAACCTCGTACCGATAGGCGAGTCCCATTCTTCAGAATTATCCTGCATTTTAAAACGGAGGCGAGTTATTTTCAAAATCTTTTTCAAATGTCAGTTTGACTTGCAAAAGTAAAATTTTGCAATGATAACAGGTTTGGCGACCGTGATGGGACCTGTCTTCGCCTGATCAATCTAATTTTTTGCTCTATTCAACTTGTCAAAATCGTGTTCTATAATGTCAGCTCTATTTCATGTGAACCTAGGAGCCTAGATTCAAACCCAGCTGACATGGATTGCATATAGACTTAAGCATGGTTTGGTAGGACTGATTGAGGAGGCTTTATTCATGCTCACTTAGACTTAGGTCAAATACAATCCTCCTCAATCTAAGATCTGATTGAAAACAATATTTGCTTCTTAAAGTTTTTCAAAATTTTACTTCTTTAGGTCTTAGAGCCATATGTTTTCTTGCATATGATCATATTTCAAAAACAACAACACCTACTTTTACCCGGTCTTCACGTTGCTGGGCTTTCTTCCAGAACCATAGTTTGGGACAAAGCCTCACAACTGGGCCACCTATTTGGGTTAAAACCCCCTGCCACGTACCAAGAGCCATAGCCCAAAGTATATCTGCAGGCGCTCAAGGATGTTGGAAAACATAAGCCTAGAACTGGAGAAATTCTTTTACGCCACGTACATCGAGTCTTGGCTTGAGTATATTGGCATAGCATGATTGGACAAAGATGATTTGAGCCTTAGAGTTAGGATTAGGGTCCTACAGCTATTTCAAAACTTGTGTATTTAGAGTCAGCTTTTAGGGAATGTTGTATGTGCATACTTGTTTGTAAAGGATGTGATTGAATGTACTTTGTTTATTTTTCTTTATTTTCTCACATTTTCCCTAATTTTTCATAAAATACTAGACGATTTTCAAAATCCTCTATTTCCATCTTTTTTTATGCACTACCTAGCATCCTCATCTTATTTTCCAAACCCTGGAGGATTTTCAGAAAATTCCTCCATTTTTCTTCAAAACACCAGGTCATTTCCATCCTTCCTTTTCTCTGGATCTCGAAGTTCCAGCCTTGTTTTTATCCTGCCTGCAATTTCTTCAAAAATCATGTAGTCTTATCCTGATTTCCTCTTTATTTTTCAGTCTATTTTGATGGCATCCAGTGAGCTTGATTCAGTCTTTTCTGAGGGCCATATCTCCTATGAGGTGTGGCAAGGTCTCCCCGATCATCAAACTCTAAACACCGGACCTTTCATTCCCCGGTGGTACTATTCTTGGCTCAAGAACTTCTCTCTTATGTTCTCGGACCATCTAAGTGACTACGGATTAGAGCTGGCATCAGCAGTGGGGGAGCAGATCATCAATGGTAGTTTGACTCAAACCTTAGCAGAGCGGTGGAATCCATGTACCTGTACCATTTAGTTCCCGTGAGGAGAGATGACTCTACTACTGGACGAATTCTCAGATATTATGGATCTGCCTGAGCCAGCTGGTCAGCCCGAGGATCCGATAGAGCAACAATTTTTTATCAACATCAAGGGACTTGACCCCCGAGATGCATTGGCCTGTATGACTGGATACAGATCTTGGCCATTGATAGAGGTGTATGAAAGTCAGTATGTCAATCTATTTGAGTTATACCAACAGTATGGAGCATTTGAAGTAGTTGACTCCTTATCCCAAGCAGCGTGAGAAAAGATTTAGCATGCGATGGTTTTATGCACCATAGGGCTAGCCTTCTTCCAGGACGGACAGAACTACGTGGATATTAGAATAGTACAGCTTCTGCGAAGATAGGGAAGCCGACAGACCAACCGTCTTTCTATTGCCATGGTTGTGCTCGCCTTCTTATACCGTGGATTGACCCGCTTCGTGCTTAAAGATTCAGTCTTAGTCGAAGGATGCATCTACGCCTTACACTCTTGGTTCCTTCGGCATGTACCAACTTGAGCCAGCTCATTCAGATATAACAGCAAGAAGCCATTACCCATCGCTGGGTATAGATTTGTGATCGAGAATCTCTATGAAGAAGAAATCGTGTGGGGCTACTTCGACCATCACGAGTCACTCCCTCGGTACACCTATGCATATGACAAGCGATTCAAGTTACTCGGATCATTCTTCTTAGTTTATTATCAGCCAGAGCGATGTGTCAGACAGTTCTCGCAGAGATAGAAGTGCATTGAAGCTCGATTATTGTCAGACATTGTGTCAGATATCGATCTGAAGTCTACTCAGTGGTCTGGAACATACCATTTTGCCAAGCATAGCTGGGATTCTTTTGTAACTCTCATTATTTTTCTTGGTCTCTGAGTGTCTTCTGATTATCATGAATGGTGGAAAATTATTTGTATGCCCCCTCTTTCTCAAGCTTATTATTAATAAAATTATTTTCCTTCAACAAATCTCATTTTATTATGGTTTGATGACCTTGCCTAGGTAACAAGGCATATTTTAGTTGTTTATCTCTTTCTACAAAGAATATCAACGCAATTTTCGTGATTCCATCAATGACCCATTCTTTGGTAATGGGATATCCTTCAAATTGTCAACCTAACCCTCATCAAATGTTTTCTCCCCTATTCGTTTTATTCTAAAGCTATTCTTCAAAGCTAATTGCCCATTTTGTTCTGCAGAGAGCACTTACTATCTTACATGGTTCAGACAAGGTCCGGCAGGAAAACTGCACCAGTCCAACACATTAGTTATTCGTCAGCATTTGAACAAGAAATGGCCTCCCCATGATCTGCCGAAAACAGAAGCCAACAGGGCAATGATGATATTGACCCTCAGATGTATTTGTTGTTTCAGAGAATGATGAACAAGATGTTGTCTGAACAAACAGAGGCCAACTCAGGAAAAACTCATAATAAGAAAAAGGTCAAGGGCCGAACAGTGAAGAAGCATTGAGAATATCTCCAAAAGGCAGAGTCGTCATAAAGACACTTCTAACAAAGCGGAATCAGTGGGTGATACCGATGAGGAATGTGAGAATGAGCAAGAATTTTGAAGATCGACTCAAGGGCAAGGGTCGGCTTACAGATCCAAGGATCAGTTGGTTGATGACCTTGATCAGCCACAGCTCAAAGACGTAGTCATAATGGTCAAGGATCTGTAGGCTCGTGATAAGGGTAAGAAGGTCTTTACGAGTGAAGACTTTTATGATGGACTAGATGGGGATGACAGACTTGACAATCTCTTCAAGAAATTTATCAAGTTTGATGGTTCGAGTGATCCAAAAGCATATCTTGCCCTATTCTTCGCAGAGTGTTCCAAGTTCAGAAGGAACAATCGAGCCCTATTCTTTTGTTTCCCTCACAGTCTGATGGGTATCACAGCAAAGTGGTATTCAGAGCATATTAACCCCATTGAGCTAAAGGAATTTGACAAAGTGGTTAATTTGTTTATCGAACGCTTCCTATTCAATGCTGAGGTTGTGGTGCCCCTAACCTCGACCTTGGAAAAATCCTTTGAATTTTTGAGGAATTTTTTTTTTTTGAAATGGTTTTACGATAAACAATAGAAAGCACGAAAAAGGGAAATCAAGTAACAAGGTCGTAAGTCTGAAAGGGCCACAGGTAAGTAAAGCATTTATGTCTATCAAAGTTCAAAAGAGTACAAGTTCAAGTCTAAAGGATTATACAACCCATGAGTTTAAAATACAAAATAAGACAAGAGTACAACAAATCTATCAGTCTCTCAAAACAGGGGAATTATCCCCTTGAAAGCCAAAACCGAACAGGAGCAAGATTAGCAGATAAGTGTGGGTCCCCAAGCCTCCTCTGTGTGCCATCGCATCGCCACAGTACGAGTTCATCACCTGCATCCCTATGAAACAGGGTCAACACTCTCGCGAGATGATGAAGAAACAACATCATATCTCTATTTCTCAAGGAAGAAGCATGCACATAACATGGAAAATGTGATACAATGTATATATGTGCCTATGTCAAGTAAGTGCAAACATCTAAAGCAGTGAACAGGAAACTGAGCAACTTCTAACCACAAGTAGCTAAGAAACAGTAAAGAAACAAAACAAGTGCAGTAACCAGAGAAGCAAGGAACTACTAAAGTACGTCAGTTGTGTTTGGTTAGTAATTAAGTTCTTCTGATTACTCCTTCGGGTACGTGAAGGCACCTCGCATTCTATGAGTCATGCACCCGACGTCTGTTATTAAATTTCTAATATGGTAACCGAGGATGTTACAGACCGAGTAAACCTCATGCGAGCAGCACGCAGCTGAGAGAAACTCTCGCATAGGTAAGGATTGCAATCCATTCTACTGCAATAGTGAGGTACTCTTAAAAGATCACCCCGACCTCCCTAACTCTGAGTGACTGGAGGTCAAAGGACGCTACAACTCCTGTCAAAACACGTGTCGTAGTAACGACTAGTCACTCAGGGTTGTATCATCCACCCTCTCTAAGGTGAACTGTTTTGTGAATGGGGCATGGCAGGTTTATCTTTCTTAGGCTTATTTTTCAAGTCATACATCCTTTTGAGGTGTTCATGCCTCATGGCCCCTGCGGGGTACGTGAACGAGGTCTTGGCCTGCCCACTCACGTGCTCAGCCTCACCCGGCTAACAAGCGCACATCGTTCATGAAAGCGATCATAACACCATTTTATCTTTTTCATTACTAGGGTATAGACATATGTGTGCTCACTCACGACACAAGGGGCCATCACCCAAAGACTCCAACTGAGTCTAACAACCACAACAGTGTGTTTATAAAACCCTATGGTAGTTTTTGTGATCATTCTGCACATCTGAGTGTATTGTGCACCTTGTGCACTCATCTATGTCTCAAACATGAGACCAAAGTGTACCCTTTTGAGGTACATAAAAAGTAGTACACATGTCAAGATGTGCTACGTTGGAGCTAAGAATCACATGATCTCAAGTTATTCGCACAATTATAAACAAACAATGGTATGAATACATATGCATATCCTAGAAAACACATTTCAGTTACATGAGAATGTGCAAGTGAGTGTACAATTTCACAATTTCAAGAGATATGCAATTCAAGAATATTATGTAAACATCATTTCAAGTACAACACGCTGAAACAATTATTGCAAGTTTCTCAATTACAATTTTAACAGATCAGAGCTTCAAAAAGTCTTTATTTTGTGTTTTTCATAAAATGAGGCCACTCTTATAGAGAAGACTCATGATTTCGGTACACTCATGTGTTGAGATTGAAATCTAAGATATTCCCATACATATGGAAATTATATTTGCATTACTAAGGTGGACCGCCACACTTGCGGGAGGAACGATGCAAATACGTCACGAAAGACAATTATATGCTTATACATCGCTAGGTTACTTAATTTGACACAGTTACATGTCAAGTATGAAATCTCGAATATTCCCAACTTATGAGAATAACATTAGCGTTACCATGATCGGTTGTCGTGCTTGCAGAACCCAATACTGCTAGAGTGATGTGAACACCCCAAATTTTTCAAAATTTTGCAAATATTCTCTTTTTGCCCTTGACCTCATTTTCTGAGAAAATTTCCAAGATTTAAACCTAAATCCTCAGAAAACCCTTCTTTTGTAAATATTTCTCAAAAATACAAAAAATAGTTTTAAATCCTTTATTTTCCTTCAATTTTCAGAGTTTTATTTCAAAAAAAAACACACAAAAAAAAATATAGAAATCACAAAGAAAAACAAAAAAAATCAAAAATAGAAAAAGAAAATAAAAAAAATGGCTTTTATCACCCTTTTTGAAAAGAAATTGTAAAAATGAACCACCTTTTTTAAAATCTTTAAAAATGAGACCCCGTTTTAAAAAAAAAATATCCTAACAAAGACTTAGTTTCTGAAGGTCGACCGCTCTCTCTCTCGAATACTCTCGATCCTTCTCAATTCCTTTTCCCTTTTTATAAAAAGGACCATCCTTCTCTTTTAAGGGCATAGGTTTCCACCATCGCACCCTCCCCTCTTCTTCACGACCGCGCTTCACCCCATCACCCTTTTCCCCTTTTGCTCTAATTGATTCTTTGATCCTCTCTGCGCATCATGATCACCTATCTGATCCGCCATTCACCTCCGCATATGTTCCATTGCTCTGATCTCCTCGGTGCTTCCCCTCTTTATGAAAGAGACCCCTCTCCTTCCTCCTTCAGAACCTTGCAAAACTGAGGTAAGTCATCGTGCATCTTTCCTCCTCCCTTTCACTGTTTATTCATAGATTTCTTTGATCTTCATGGTTTGAAACGCATGTTTGTAGTTTAATTTTTCTATTTTAGACATTGTTGTCTGTTTACATATAACTCTTTATCTACATTTCAATTTATGGTGTTTTCTGTTTCACGATGGATCTTAAGTTTTGGTTTCATACTTTCCCATACATTCTGATGATTGACAATGCCTCGCAATGGCATCGCCGATTCATCTGCATTTTCAATTTCAATGTTATCTCTGTAGTGATTGATTTTACTTTTCGCCTTTTCTTTTCTTTTTTTTTCTTTTTTTTTTTTGATTTCTATTTCAAGTCTTTCCTGTTTTCAACCCCGTTAACGCACCATGGATGAATGTTAGGTTGCCTGTAGCAACCCCAACACATTCCTGTGCTACAACAAATGAAATCCTCTAATTCCAACAACTTATTTTGTTTTAATTGCAAATTTTCTCTGGTTTCAGATTTCTTATTATCACCGTGCATCTCTTTGTTATTCCTGTAAATTGTAATTTGGAGATGTTGTTCATTCCTGCAATTCATATCTTTTGAGATTATATCCATGCTATTTGTGACTTGAAGTTTCTGATCATTCTCGCTATTCGTATCCTCCGAGAATGTGCCTCTACAAATTATGATTTGAACATATTGTTCACCGTGGATCCATCCACCCAAACCCGCTGTAATCAATTTTTGTTTAAGGGATTATTAGCCGATGAAGTATCCTAGATTAAACCTGTAAGCTCCATACGTTAGAGGGGTCTTGATAAGCTTTAATGTCATGCTGATATCTGACATATTAGAGGTGTATTGATTAATTGCAAAATCACCATTATCGCCTGATGGCATCACTTCCGGGTGTGATGATGTAAAGGTGCTCACTATCCAAGCCGCTTCAACCAAAGGATGTTAGAGCCCAGATTATCTTTGGGCAAGGAGTTTCTTTCTTTTCTTTAAGACATCGCAGCCCCTTCCACCTTTTTGCTGCAAAATGTTCTTATCAGCTTCCTCGAATTCTTGAAGATGTCTATGGTATAATCTGATGCTAACCCAATTTGATTCACTTAGAATCCCCATCCCAGTTTTAGTAATGCCAGTGGAATGCATGTTGTTCACGTTAACTTTATTTTGGGCGTTCTTCTGAGTGAATCTCAGTTTGTACCAATGATAAGGTGATAGCAGAGTCGTATCATATTGGTTGGTTCCCTTGGTTAATAGTTTCGTCTCTTTTCTTTTTTTTTTTAAAAACAAACAAACAAACAAAACAAACAAGTAGGACCTTTGTAATTTTTCACAATCATGCAAAAGTTGTGACCATGGTGCTGCACATCCCTGCAAAACTGAGAGAGGAGCATTCAGGTGGGTCTCTCTAAGTGCAAAGTCAAGCTCTGGGTTCAACGTGATGCTATTTGAAAATGATAAAACACTGGAGATTACAAGTGCAGCCTCTGTCAGGTAAACTAAGTTGGCATTTTGGCTTACAGGTGAAATTTAGCATGGTAATCAATGTTAACTCGGGGGAAGTTTTCATTTTAGCTCCTCCTCGAGAGGTGCAAGGCTCTCCTTGGCATTAGTGCTGAAGAAATTGCAACATGATGATGTGGTTTATGTCATGATTTACTCCCAATTGCACATCATCATCAACAACATTGTATTTTTTTTCCACCAGGCCATTATCATTCATAATATCACCCTTGTGTACAGCTAACAGACACCCATCTCCATCTGCCTTTCATGTTTCTTAACTTCCCTGCATTTTTACACCATACACTCCTTGCACTGCACATATTTCCTGCAAACACCTTCACCACACTATGCACTTATATCCTGCTTCACATTTGTTATCATGATACTATGCATACACCTGTTACCAACACCCATTCATCACTTTCATCACCATTTATAACCCCCACATTCGCACCCACTTGCTACTAACACTCACCTTTTCACTCACAAACAACCTGCACCCAGATCACATACAAATCAATCACTCATGTTGTTCCTGTATATATAACAGAAATGGAGGCCTTGATGCCTTTGTACAGATAAGTGCATGGACATTGATGCAAGGGTGGATCCCTTATGCGATCTTGTTGCTGGATGCTCTTTTCCTTATCTTGAGGAGATCACAAGGAGAAGTCATTATTTTAGAAATTCTAAAAGGATATCAAGCGTTTACTCAGGTATGTGTGGATTTTTTTTCATGTTGTAGAACCTCTAAACTCTTTTCTTGCATCTCTGTGCGAATTTACTATCATTTTCTCTGATGATCTTGAAAAGAAAAGTGCGACAATGTCACCTGGGTCGAAGTGTCTTGAACATTTACTTGATCAAAGAGATAGTGTTGTCCTTACCACAAAGAATATGCAGGCTTTAAGGCCTTTATTCAACATTGTACATAGACTACATAATGTGTTGGGACCATTTTGGGTTATGGTTTTGGAGACAATGGCTGCTTGGGATTGAGCAACTCGTTCTCCACATGCCACTGCTCAATAAAATAGTTCAAACCTCTAGAAGGGCCACTCGCTGGTTGTGTTATAAAGAAGTCTATACAATGGTTTCAAGACTTACAGGGGACCCCTCTGGTCAGTATTCTGATTTCAATATCTTGTCTTCATTGAATTCTCAGAGCTCTGGCATGATACATATATATATACAGTCAAGTCTCTCCTTTCTTCATTAAAAAAGTTGTCTAGTCAAAGCAGTGTTGTACACATACATGCCCCTGGGCACTCTATTGGATCAACTCAGCAAAATAGAAGCATTGCATTTTCTATGGAAAGGATGATGGAAATATTGTAGCATACCACCAGCATCATTGCATCAACACTAGCACCCACCTGCACAATCACCAGTGTGTCAACTTTTGCATCAATCACCTTCTATATGTACTGTGCACATCTCCAGCATCCTCTCAGCTTCATCCTCTTGAATCTGATTCCATGTGTGGCCACGGACTTCACCACAGGACAATGGATCTTTCATAGTGGTTCACAATGAACCACTCTGGCTCTCCATTTCTATACTAGTTTATCAAAAACTACTATAGTTGTAATTTTTGCATAGTGGTTCACAAAAAACTTCTGTGGTCTTTCCTTTCTATAGTACTTCCTGATGAACTACTATAGTCGTAACCCTTCACAGTGGTTCACAAGGAACCACCATGGTCCTCCATTTCTATAGTAGTTTATCAAAAACTACTATAACTGTAATTTTTGCATGGTGGTTCACAAAGAACCTCTGTGGTCTTTCTTTTCTATAGTAGTTCATGATGAACTACTATAGTTGTAACCCATCACAGTGGTTCACAGTGAATCATTGTGATATTTCATTTCCATAGTAGTTCATCATGAGCTACTATGTGTTATCGTCGCAAAATTTTTCCCGTCTTCCCTTCCTTGCGAAAGAGAAAAAAAAATGCTTTCGCGATTCAAACTTGACCTGATTTTGGAAAATGGTTGGTTTTGAAATACTTGCCTCCGTTTTGAAAATTGCGAGAAAATCCATTGAATGGGGCTCGACCTGTCGGTACGAGGCTCGACCTGTCGGTACGAGGCTCGACCTGTCGGTACGAGGCTCGACCTGTCGGTACGAGGTTCGACCGTTTCTGCCGCCTTTAACAAGGGTAATCAAACCAAGGACCAAAATTGTGCTTGACTTAGTAAAATTATCGAAATTGTGTTCTATCTTAAATGCACAAAGAATTCAGGCATGTGCTATGAGATTTTGGAAAAATATGATGTATGCTTAGAAAATATTTGGAGTTGAAAATTTTTCAGGAAAAAGATGGAAATCAATTTCTCAGGAAACTCAGACAAAGAAGATTTGGAATCTCGAGAAAGTTTATAAAGACTTGGAAAACCATGAAAAAATGAGAATCTCGGGAAAATGGTAAGAATTTTTTGAGAAAAGATGAACACTTGAAGAGGAAAACATTTGTCAGGAAAACTCGGACTTTGAGAATTTTCTTAAGAAAATGATGAAAATTTTATAAGAAAGCTCATTGGAGAAGGAAATTCAAAACTTCGGAAATTGAAATTCTGAGAATCTTGCCCTTGAAATATCTGAAAATCGATTTTGATTCTTGAGAAAGATGAGAAATTCCATTTGAAAAGAATCTTAAGAAAATAATATTTTCAGGGAAAATCATGGGAAAACTTTGATTTGGGAAATCCAACTTCGGAAATCTTCATAGTTTCTTGAGAAATCAATTTCCATGAAGTGAAAATTTCTTGAGAAAATCATGAGAAAAGCAGATGATGCCATGATGCGGATGATTTGAATGAATGAATGCACTTTGAGAAGATTTTTCTGAGAAATTTGTTGGAAAAATATGTATTAAGCCAAAGTAAATCCTTCACATATTCTAACTGTGGCCATGAATATGTTCAGGGTTTATTTGAGTTAATTCACAATATTTTGAAAAATTGGAAACATGATGTGCATTTTTAAGATAGCCTAAGAGTGTAGGCTCAATGTGACTGGTAGAAAGATGATGGATCTGGGTCTCGTCCATATTCTGACTAGGGCCATAAATATGGACTCCACCGAGTTCATCAACTCTCTAAGAGTTGGTGCACGTGCCATTCGTGTTCATCCACAGTGAATTTTGAAAATTGAGATATATGAATCATAGAATCAGGATATTGCAGGAATCAAACTACATGAGCTGCATCCTAATCTAAGCAGTAAAGTAAATATTATTCCAAACTTGATTATTACATCTCTGACATAAAGCAAAAAAAAAAAAATATGTATATACAGAGTTAAAAGAATCAACTTCCTCCAAATTTCCCTGCAAAAGGAGAATTAGTACAAGATAACCAAAGAAATGGGTATATATATATAATATATACAACGAAGATATATATATATATATATATATATATATATATCAAAATGCAAAAATTTGTGCTAAATGACATATAACAATGGAGGTGTATTTATATGAGAAAATAGATACATGAATGCTCATATATGGAAACAAGTGCACATGAAGGGATGTATATATATATATATATATATATATATATATATATATATATATATAAGTATATATATAAGTATATATATAAGTATATATATATATACATATATATATATATATACATAGATATATATATATATATATACATATAATGAGAAAATGCACATAAGAATTGAAATTTCATATATAATGGGTAAAATAAGAAAATACAGGGTATATACAGTTTCTGTAGGTGATTTCACAAAGCCGTAGTTCCCAAATTATACCATATTTCTCAGTAAAATTGGGTATGGAGCTTCCCTATATATCAATAACAAAGCATGCAAAAGATGGTCCATAAATCCTGAATGGATATTAAAATATTCATCCATGAACATGGCTCATTTTCAAGACTGCACACCTGCAGAAAAGAGAATGAGTAAGGATACAAAGGTGATCCTGTAAGTGATGGCTGTGAAGGGTGATAGTTGGAGGCTATTAAGACACAACACAGTGATAGTGCTGGATCGTACAGAGTATTGAAATATAAACCTTGATGATGCTAGGGGTTAGAACCCGATGGATAAGGATGATGATGATTGAGCATCAAAGTCAGGAAATGACAAAAAGAAGAAAAAAAAGCATGATCAAAAGAATGCTGTCAAATGAAAACAATGATATAAAATGATTACAAGAATGTAAAACAATACACAGGACATTAAGAAAATGATCAAAAGAATGGAAAACAGGAATTTAGCATAGCAAACAAAGAATGGAGAAACAAGCACAATACAGGAAATTTGAATACAAAATATAATAAAGTATTAAATGATGGAACAAGAATTTTAATGAATTCAAAACAAAGGAAATTAGAATTACAAGAAATCAGACAATGAATCAAAACAGGAATTTGAAAATGACTAAAACACCAAGGAAAATAAATAGAATCGGATGAATGAACAACAAGAATTCATGTGTGCTGAAAAGCAGAACAAAACAAAGAATAAAAGCAAACAGGGAATTATTTGTCAACAGGAAATTGAAAAGCAGGAAAATAACTTGTAAACTAAAAAAAAAAAAAGGAATCATTCGTAAATTGAGACAAAATATAAAACTTAAAACAACAGCAGACTATGCATTGAAACAGGAAACACTTGAATGGCAAAAGACGAAATTGAAATGCAACGTGAAACAGGAAATTCAAAGTTTAATGTGATGAATGAAAACAAAATGCAAAACAACGAATGAATGATCATAAAAATGAGAATCCTATGCTGTAACAAATGAATCCAGAAATCTAACTAAAGAATCAACGAAAGAACAGAAGATCAAACGATGAAAAAAAAATCAGAAAATAACAAATACAGAGGGACGACAGCCTGCTGAACCTCTGCTGCGGCTGGGCTGAAGGTAGATGGGCGGCAATTGGCTGAAGGTAACGTGAAGGATGGTGATGCAGCTAGATGGAGCTTTTGCTACTAAGCTGAAGGAAAGGTGCAAAACGTTGGCTGCCTTTGCTGATAGGCTGAAGAAGATGCAGGAACGGCTGGATGGAGCTTCCTGTTGGTGGGCTCTGAAGAAAAGGCAACAACTGCTGGATCTTCTTGCTGGGCTGAAGTCGATGTAAAGGAAGATGATGGTCGATCTTCTGCTGTTGAGCTGAAGGAAAGGGGAAAGAAGCAACTGCTGGATCTCTGCTGGACTGACCTGCGGCTGATGGGCTGAAGGAAGGTGGGTTGAAGGAAAATGGGAAGGAGTTGGTGGAGGTCCTGCGGCTGGGCTGAAGGAAGGTGAATGATGAGCAGCAGCCGGCTGGAGGTGGAAGACCCCTGCAAAACCAAAAAGGCCAAATTCCATCGGCCAACTTTTCCTTTTTTCCCTTTTCTTCCCCAAAAATCCTCTTTTTGAGATTTTGAACCACCTTTTCCAAAAAAAATCACAACCCTTTCATGAGGTTCCGTTACATCTTGAAATTTGAAACAGTCGTATCAAGAGGGGCGCATCCTCTGTTTTATTCAAAACTTTGTTTCATTTACCTAAGTTTTAGGTAAAATAAAATTTATTATTTTTTTAGGGAAGTTCGGCTGTGCCATTTAAGGCTGCTCTTTTTTTTTTTAAAAAAAACAAAGCAAAAAAATGAAAAGAAATAAAATGAATAATGAAATGTGAGAGGCTTGTATCGAAATGCCACCTCAACCCACTTTTAAAATTCCTTTGCAAAATAAAGTTTTATTTTGTTTTTTGCAATTCTTTTATTTTCAATTGGGGTGCCACATGTGTGTGGGCCCACTAACTAAAAAAATAAACAAATAACATTAAGACATTAAAAAGAAGAATTTGCAAATTGGTGCGATCTCCGGGTGGGTCCCGCTTGAAAATAAGAAACTTACCTGGGAATCTGAGTATGATGCTAGTTCAAAGGCGGGTCCCGCTCCATTTATTTGAAAATAAAAAGCAAGAGAAATGACTTCTTTTTTGGAATTTTTATAATACGAGATAAAACATTGTTTATTTTCAAGAATTTGGAAAAAATTGATTTTTCAGGGCAAAAATATGGATAAAGTAAATGTAAAAATTTTTGTAAAGAGATTTGAAATCTTTTTTTTTGCAAAAAGTTTTGAGATAAAATCTTTAAAATCAATATCCAAATATCCAGATTGTTTCCTTGAGAAAAACTTTTGTAATTCAAAGTCTTGGGGGTAAAATGGGAAAGATTGACAATTTTGAAATCCCAGGGTTTTAAAAATCAATTTTGAAAAGTTTAAAAATCAAATCTGGATTGACAATTTTGAAAATCAGGAGTTACTGGACCTCGAAATGACATGCTGTGTAGTGAAATAAATTGAAATGTCCATGCACTGCTATGCAAAGACATGTTCTATAAAATGTCATTCTGAATCTAGAATTAGAAATTCTAATTTCTTGTCAGGAATAGGATTTTGAAAATTTGCAGTTTGAAGATGTCTCTGAACCTAAATATCGAAATTTTGAGACTCAAGAATGAAATTTTAGACTTTCTGCAAGGTCCAATCTCAGAAAATGACCATTTTCACCTTCATTGCTTCCGGAGGACTGAAATGTGACGATTGAGGGCGATGTCAAGAAAGTGAGTGCAAATTTGGGGTGTTTACAGATGCCCCTCTTTGCTACTAAGCCGGTTTGTTGCCGAGCTTAGTGGCAAAGAAAACACACCAAATTTGGGCTATATAAAATTGCCCCAGTTAGAAGGATCTGACTGGATTTCAGGAAATTAGCTTGAGGAAGATGGTAGATATGAAATAGAGAATAAAGAGAACAAATTTGTTCTTGTGAGAGTGAAATTCAGGTTTTTGCCTTTAACCTGGATGGGACAGAAATACCTCGTATGGAACGAAGCTCAGGTTTTAACCCTTGACCTGATTGGGGAATGAAATATCTCATTGAAATGAGACTCAGGTTTATACCCTTAACCTGATCGGGCAGAAAATGGAATACCTCTTTGAATGAGGCTTAGGTTTATACCCTTATCTTGATTGGGCGGAAAATGGAATACCTCTTTGAATGAGGCTCAGGTTTATACCCTTATCCTGATTTGGCGAATGAAATATCTCATCGAAATGAGACTCAGGTTTGTACCCTAAACCTGATCGGGCAAAAAATGGAATACCTCTTTGAATGAGGCTCAAGTTTATACCCTTATCCTGATTGGGCGGAAAATGGAATACCTCTTTGAATGAGGCTTAGGTTTATACCCTTATCCTGATTGGGCGAAAAATGGAATACCTCTTTGAATGAGGTTCAGGTTTGTGCCCTTATCCTGATCGGCGAAAAATGGAATACCTCATCAAAGGAGGCTCAGGTTTGTACCCTTGTCCTGATTGGGCGGAAAATGGAATATTGGAAGGTGAATAAGACAACTTTTCTTGAAGATGAACGAGGCAATGGAAATGGAATTGTAAGAGGCAATTTTGGAAAATGATCAAGACGATCCGGTGAATTTTTCATCATTGTGAAATATGAATAAGGTAAGGAGTAAGACGACTCTTTCGACAACGCGAAAGATGGATATGGCAATCTTTTGATAAGGTAACTCTTTCGGCAACGCGAAAGACAGACAAGGCAAACTCTTTCAGAGAAGAGTAAGGCAACTCTTTTGACAACGCAAAAGATGAATAAGGCAATTTTTCCAACGAAGAATAAGGCAACTCTTTCGACAACGCGAAAGACAGACGCGAGCGATCCAAAGGAGTAAGGTGATTCTTTCGACAACGCGAAAGATGATAAGGCGATCCAAAGGAGTAAGGCGATTCTTTCGACAACGCGAAAGATGATAAAAGGCAATCCAAAGGAGCAAGGCGATTTTTTTGACAACGCGAAAGATGACAAAGGTAATCCAAAGGAATAAGGCGATTCTTTCGACAACACGAAAGATGAAAAAGGCAATCCAAAAGGGCAAGGCGATTCTTTCGACAACGCAAAAGATGACAAAGATAATCCAAATGAATAAGGCGATTCTTTCGACAACGCAAAAGATGATAAGGCGATCCAAAGGAATAAGGCGATTCTTTCGACCACGCGAAAGATGATAAAGGCAATCCAAAGGAGTAAGGCGATTCTTTCGACAAACGCGAAGAATGATAAGGTGATCCAAAGGAGTAAGGCGATTCTTTCGACAACGCGAAAGATGATAAAGATAATCCAAAGGAATAAGGCGATTCTTTCGACAACGCGAAAGATGATAAAGATAATCCAAAGGAATAAGGCGATTCTTTCGACAACGGGAAAGATGATAAGGCGATCCAAAGGAATAAGGCAATTCTTTCGACCACGTGAAAGATGATAAAGGCAATCCAAAGGAGTAAGGTGATTCTTTCAACAAACGTGAAAGATGATAAGGCGATCCAAAGGAGTAAGGCGATTCTTTCAACAATGTGAAAGATGATAAGGCGATCCTTTCAGAGAGAAGGCTAATCTTTCAACAACGTGAAAGATGATATAGGCTATCCTTTCAGAGATAAGGCTAATCTTTCAACAACGTGAAAGATGATAAAGGAAAATCTCCCGAAGGGGTCAAGATGCATCAATATGGACCTCAAGCTCTGACTTAACGTCAGGATAGCTAGAAAATATTATCAAAATGTTGAAAATTTTGTTGATTCAAAATAATTGAAAATGATGCTCATTGTTGTGAAAATATTCATTCTTTTCTACCTGAAGTATTACCTCCAAACAGGATTGACTTCATAGAATCAAGATTTGGAATCCAAATTGCTTGTGATTGACCTTCTTCAAAGAAGTGATCAATTTCCTTGATATGAATAGGAAAGAAAATTTGATATTATGAAAGCAATTGACGAAAGGATATTGATAATAGAATTGCACAAATTTAACAAAATTTTTGGCAAATTTGGCAGCTTGATATCCTGGGAGATTCTCTCATGATAATCTTTTTGGGCTCTCTTAGATTTCGGGTTATATTTTCCTTCATTTTGGAGATGTCTTGCCTTTTTTTCTCTTTCTTTTTCCTCTCTTGCTCTCTTTTGGGAAGGGTACGTTACAAACTCCTTCAACTTGGAGATGTTTCGATCCTTCTTGGACGATATTGGCTCATGGGTTAGAGATCTTTGGATGATAGCGGAAATTAAATATCTTTTAGGGATTGTCAGGAGGTTCATCGCATCTGCCTTCATCTCGATAGTGCTTTGGACTTTCCTTGGAAGGATCCGTCACAAACTCCGTCATCCTGGAGATGTTTCAAATCTTCTTTGGCCCCGGGGGTCTACTCGCTTAATTCGCCTTCATCTTGACGACAAGTGAGAGATCCCTTTTGCGAATATTTAATTGCAGCTTAGGTGATTTTAAGGAGACAGGGCTTGGATGAATTCTCTCTTTTTCTAGCGCTCAGGATATTTTCACTGCCTTATTTTCACAAGAATGGTCTTTAAAAATGTGTCATTGATTGCGATCAATATCAATCATATATGGCTTTGCAAAACATTGAATCTTCTTTTCTGGCCATATCGAGGATTTATCCTTCATCCTTTTGGTTGGCCAATAGAAAGAATTTGGATTTTGAATCCTTCTTCACAAAAGCTTTGCCCTTTTAGAAGTAGTACTGAAGGTAAACTGAGGTAAAATTTTGTGCAATAAAATTCTGAAATCAACAAGTAATTGATTGACAAATTGATAAAGTGTTCTTGAAATCCGTAGTAAAAGAGATCACTTGACATCCGAATTGACACCTCCTTAAGATGGTACTCAATTTTGAAGGTAAATCCAATACGAAGTTGAAATTTTGAATGTAAGTCCTAGCATAATGCTGGATTTTGAAGGTAAGCCTAACTCAAAAGCTGGTATTGAAATACCATCCGAATTAGGACTCAAGTTTTTACAAGGAAAGATGGAAGATTCGAGTCGAAACTCGAACCTTTGAAATAAACTAGGAAGTTTGGTTTCTAAGGAGAGAAAGTTCGGGTCGAAACCCAAATCTTCAAATGAAAAACCAGGCCAATTCAGATTTTTGAGTCGAAACTCAAATATTCAAAGGAAAGTTGGAAAGTTCGAGTCGGGCTCGAATCTCAAAGGAAAACTAAGAAATTCAGATTTTGAAGGAAAGAAAACTTGAGTTAAAACTCAAATCTTCGAAGGAAAGCAGGAAAGTTCGAGTCAGGGCTCGAATCTCAAAAAGAAACTGGAAAGTTTAGATTTTGAAGGAAAGAAGACTTGAGTTAAAAACTCAAATCTTCAAAGGAAAGCTGGAAAGTTCGAGTCAGGGCTCGAATCTTAAAGGAAAATCTTTAATCAGAAGATTAAAATTTTGAAAATTGATAGTGCAAGGACTGGGATTAAAAGTTTTGAGAATGGTCAGTTCGAGGACTGGATTATTTGACTTGCAATAAAAAAGACCATCATATTTAGATGTATGTGGTCTGATTTTCAGGATTAACCCCTTATCCTGAACGGGGATATGAATAGAAATTAGAAAACCATGGAAAATGATTCAGGTTTATCCCTTAACCTGAAGGGGGAGAAAATGGATGCAGAATTAATGCAAAATGAAATGCAAATGCACATAAAATGTAAATTAATGCAAGTGGGTGTATATACATGCAAAATGAGAGATTGGTTTATCCTGCCTGCATACAGGATGTTTTGAGGTAAAGATAGAAGTTTCAAAAAAAATGCCCCAGTGTAACTAGAGAGGAAAATTTTGAATACAAAGAAGGATAATCGAGGAATAAGGTGATAAACTTCTTGATTGAGAGACATCCTCAAGGTCATTCCTCACAAGAGACATATTGTGAAAAGGAAAGAGACGCAAATAAAATTGTGCCAAACTATTGGCAAATTTAATAATTTTATTGATACTTAAAAATCGAGAAAAGGAAATAGAATTATATTATCCCTTTGACATGAAGAAAGTGCTTGCACATGGGATCTTTAAAGTAAAAGGAGAATGTTATTTTGAAAGTGAGAAATCATTTTGGGAAGAAAATCAACTGCAAGGTTGATTTTGAAGAATGATCAGCGTGAGAGCTGGTTTTTAAAAGGGGAATCAACACGAGGGTTGATTTTGAAGAGAGATCATCATGAGGGTTGATTTTGAAAACGAATTGGTTTAACAATAGTTTTGGAAAAGAAAATCAACACAAGGATAGATTTTTAAAGATAATGGTTCAAAATTAAATTTTGGAAGTTAAGATCAACACGAGGGTTGATTTTGAAAACAAATTGGTTTAACAATAATTTTGGAAAAGAAAATCAACACAAGGGTTGATTTTAAAGATAATGGTTCGAAACCAATTTAAGAAAAGAAGATCACCGCGATGGTTGATTTTTGAAAAAGATTGAGCCGAAATATTAAACTTTTGGGTGATCATAACAAAGATGTTTGTAGAAAATTTTCAAAAATTTCACGATTTTTGAAAAACCCTCATAGGTAATTTCATTTCTCTCATGAATGATGTTGGGATTGCCCCTCATCTTGAAAAGAATAGGCAAAGAAGATTCTTTAAAACGAAAGCAGGTGCCCTAATGGGCAAAAGAAAGAAGTATTGGATGAAGAAAATTGATATTTTATTGATAAGCAGAACTGATAACAAAAGACTGCATATTTATAAGCACTCGACAAAAAGGTTGCAAAAACTGGGCGGACTTGCCCCTATGAGGTGACTGGCAAAACGAAAGGAAGAAAGCAGGAAACTTTAGCATGGTCAATTTTCTGAATGATCTGAGAAAGGTTTGGTCAAGATGGCCAGCTCGTCTTCTTCTTCCTCTTCAGCAAGGAGGCTCTTGTCTATGCAATCCTGAACAATATTTTTGAAGACAAAACAATGGTCGATGTCATGCCCCACTGTCCGATATAATTTGCAAAACTGATTCTTGAACCTTCCCATGACGGTGGGAGGAGTTGCGGCCTTTGGGAGCTTCACTAATCCCTTAGTCAGCATGAATTCAAGGGCTTATTTGAGTGTTTGTTTGAGAGGAGTGAACACACGATCATTACTCCAACCTTCACGCTTTATCTTTTCCTTTTGTGGAAAGTTGGGCTGAGATAACTTGCTATTCTGTCTTTCCTCTCGATCCGCATGGTTGCCCTTCCTACTTTTGTTATCATTGCGGCTGATGTTGGCAGAGGAGGTGAAATTTGCCTTTTTCTTTGGATCTAGATTGTTCTTGACGAGGGTGATACCATCATAGACACCATTCTCCAACCCCATCTCGAGCCACTCGGCTCGTTCGGTAAGCTCTATGAAAGACTTGGAAGGCGAGTTGGAGATAAGACTTCTCAAAGCTTGCGAGAAGTTGTTCAGGATCAGCGATAAAGCATGTCTCTCTGATATAGAATCCCTCATTTTGTTGCAGGTCTCTCTCTTTTTCACTATCTCCCTGCTTCAGATTATAGAGGTGATTTAGCGTTGGTAGCGCTTCAGTATTGAACAGAAATCGCTCGATGAATAGATTGACCACCTGATCGAATTATTGCAGCTCGATTGGATTGATATGCTCAAAGTACCACTTGGCGGCAGTGCCTTCTAAGCTACGAGGAAAACAGAGAAATAGGGCCCTATTGTCTCTCTTGAATTTTGAGCATTCGGTGAAGAACATGGCGAGGTGGGCTTTGGGAGCACCAGAACCACGAACTTGATGAACTTGCGGGGAAGATTCTTCAGATCTTCGTCTCCTTTTAGGCCATCATAGAAGTCCTCGTTGGTGAAGACTTTCTTGCCCTTGTCGCGGGCTTGCAGATCTTTAACCACTTTGGCCATTTCCCTGAATTGTGTCTGCAAGAGCTCTTCTGCAACTTGACCTTTTGATTGGCAACTCCTCCTTTGTTCTTGGCTATGTTTCTGAAATGCCGGAGGCACCTCATATTCTTCATCGGTGTCTTCCTCTGATTCTGATTCATCTGAAATTTCTTCTAGTTGAACTTGCTTCTTGGAAGTCTTCTTATCCTTGCGCTCGTGGAACTTCTCTCTGAATGGATTTTTTTCTGAACTGGTCCCAGCCTGTTCACCCATCATTTTGTTCATCATCTTCCGGAACATAGCATACATTTGTGGATCTATACCATCATCTTCTTGCTACTGATCTTGACTTCCGGGGGGGTCCATTTCTTCTTCTGAGGCTGAGGAGTGTTGTGGTGATGTGGTTCCTCTTCCTGACCTTGTTCTAACCATCAAATGCTACGGATTCTCGCTGCAGGATAAAGTCTTGATTAGACTCTAAGGAAATTTTGGATTGGGAGGAAAATGATTATTGACGATATGGTAGACAATTGGAAGAATATCCCATTACTAGGGATGGAATCGCCGCTGAAATCACAACAACTGTGTTGTTATTCTTTGTAAGAGAAATAAACAACGGAAAATGTGCCTTGCTACCTAGGCGAGGTCGTCAACCACAAGGAAAACACCATTTTTGAAGGAAAGAGATATCTCTTGGAAAAACAATCCGCAAACGGATTTAGAATAAGGAGAAGGCAAGTGGGTATATAATTTCCACTGCAATAATCAAGGTATGTACGGCGAAAATAAGATGAAGAATTTTGCAAATAGACAAAAGAATTGAAAATCCAATGAGAGAAAACATATGATTTTGAAAAATTGCAGGCAGGATGAAAATACAGCTGAAAATTCGAGATCCAGTAGAACGGAAGAATGAAAAATCACCTGGAGTTTTGAAAGAAATTGGATATTTGGGAAAATCTTCCAGGGTTTGAGAAAATAAAAGGAAAATATGAGAAATATGGGTATTTAAAAATATTTTTGGGAAAAATGTAAGAAAATAGAGATAATATACGAACAATCACATCCTGCACAAACATTCATGCGCATATAGCACTCCCTAAAAGGCTGACTCTAGATGCATCATTTTGAAAACAGTTGTAGGACCCTAATGCTAACTCTAGGTTCAGATCATCTTTGTCCAATCCAGTTATGCCAATATACCCGAATTGAAATCTGAGATACGTGGCATATAATTTCAACTTTGGTTCTAAGGTAAGGTTTTCCAACATCCTTAAGCGCCTACCGATATACTTCAGACGGTGGCCCGCGGTACGTGGTAGGGAGGCGTTAACCTAAATAATTGGCCCAGTTGTGAGGCTCTGTCTCGAACTAGGGTTCTGGAAGAGAGCCCAGCAACGTGAAGACCGGGTAATGATAGGTAAAGGGGTTTGGAAAAATGATCACATGCAAGAAATAGAGGGCTCTAAATCCTAGAGAGATAGATTTTGAAAACTTTAAAGAAGCATACATTGTTTGCATTCAGATCCTAAATTGAGGAGAGTTGTGTTTAGACCTAAGTCTATGTGAGCATGAAAATATCTCCTCAATCTGGTCCTACCAAACCATGCCTAGTCTATATGCAGTCAATGTCAGCTAGGTCAGAATCTAGGCTCCTAGGTTCACATGATATCAAAAAGTAAAGAGCTGACATTTTTAGAACACAATTTTGATAATTGAACTAAGTCAAGCACTACTTTGACCAGACGAGGACAGGTCCCATCACGGTCGCCAAACCTGTGATCGTCGCAAAAATTTTCCTGTCTTCCCTTCTTTGCGAAAGAGAAAGGAAAATGCTTTCGCGATTGAAACTTGACCGGATTTTGGAAAATGGTTTTGAAATACTCGCCTCCGTTTTGAAAATTGTGGGAAAATCCATGGGATGGGGCTCGACCTGTCGGTACGAGGTTCGACCGTTCCTGTCGCCTTTAATAGGGGTAATCGAACCAAGGACCAAAATTGTGCTTGACTTAGTAAAATTATTGAAATTGTGTTCTATCCTAAATGCATAGAGAATTCAGGCATGTGCTATGAGATTTTTGAAAAATATAAGTTAGAAAAATATGATATATGCTTAGAAAACATTTGGAGTTGAAAAATTTTCAGAAAAAAGATAGAAATCAATTTCTCAGGAAACTCAGACGAAGAAGATTTGGAATCTTGAGAAAGTTTATAAAGACTTGGAAAACAATGAAAAAATGAGAATCTCTGGAAAATGGCAAGAATTTTTTGAGAAAAGATGAACACTTGAAGAGGAAAACATTTGTCAGGAAAACTCGGACTTTGAGAATTTTCTTAGAAAAATGATGGAAATTTTATAGGAAAGCTCATTGGAGAAGGAAATTCAAAACTTAGGAAATTGAAATTCTGAGAATCTTGCCCTTGAAATATCTGAAAATCAATTTTGATTCTTGAGAAAGATGAGAAATTCCATTTGAAAAGAATCTTAAGAAAATAATATTTTCAGGGAAAATCACGGAAAAACTTTGATTTGGGAAATCCAACTTCGGAAATCTTCATAGTTTCTTGAGAAATCGATTTCCATGAAGTGAAAATTTCTTGAGAAAATCATGAGAAAAGCATATGATGCCATGATGCGGATGATTTGAATGAATGAATGCACTTTGAGAAGATTTTTCTGAGAAATTTGTTGAAAAAATGTGTATTAAGCCAAAGTAAATCCTTCACATATTCTGACTGTGGCCATGAATATGTTTAGGGTTTATTTGAGTTAATTCACAATATTTTGAAAAATTGGAAACATGATGTGCATTTTTAAGATAGCCTAAGAGTGTAGGCTCAATGTGACTGGTAGAAAGATGATGGATCTGGGTCTCGTCCATATTCCGACTAGGGCCGTAAATATGGACTCCACCGAGTTCATCAACTCTCTAAGAGTTGGTAAACGTGCCATTCGTGTTCATCCACAGTGAATTTTGAAAATTGAGATATATAAATCATAGAATCAGGATATTGCAGGAATCAAACTACATGATATGCATCCTAATCTAAGCAGTAAAGTAAATATTATTCCAAACTTGATTATTACGTCTCTGACATAAAGCAAAATAAATAAAAAAAAATATGTATATACAGAGTTTAAAGAAACAACTTCCTCCAAATTTCCCTGCAAAAGGAGAATTAGAACAAGATAACCAAAGAAATGGGTATATATATATAATATATACAACGAAAAGATATATATATATATATATCAAAATGCTAAAATTTGTGCTAATTGACATATAACAATGAAGGTGTATTTATATGAGAAAATAGATACATGAATGCTCATATATGGAAACAAGTGCACATGAAGGGATCTATATATATATAATTATGTATATATATATATATACATATATATATACATGTATATATATATACATATATATATACATAGATATATATATATAGATATATATACATATAATGAGAAAATGCATATAAGAATTGAAATTTCATATATAATGGGTAAAATAAGAAAATACAGGGTATATACAGTTTATGTAGGTGATTTCACAAAGCCGTAGTCCCCAAATTATACCATATTTCTCAGTAAAATTGGGTATGGAGCTTCCCTATATATCAATAACAAAGCATGCAAAAGATGGTCCATAAAGCCTGAATGGATCTTAAAATATTCATCCATGAATATGGCTCATTTTCAAGACTGCACACCTGCAGAAAAAAGAATGAGTAAGGATACAAAGGTGACCCTGTAAGTGATGGTTGTGAAGGGTGATAGTTGGAGGCTGTTAAGACACAACACAGTGATAGTGCTGGATCGTACAAAGTATTGAAATATAAACCTTGATGCTGCTAGGGGTTAGAACCCGATGGATAAGGATGATGATGATTGAGCATCAAAGACAGAAAATGACAAAAAGAAGAAAAAAAAATATGATCAAAAGAATGTTGTCAAATGAAAATAATGCTATAAAATGATTACAAGAATGTAAAACAATACACAGGACATTAAGAAAATGATCAAAAGAATGGAAAAGAGGGAAAACATGAATTCAACATAGCAAACAAAGAATGGAGAAACAAGCACAATATAGGAAATTTGAATACAAAATATAATAAAGTATTAAATGAAGAAACAAGAATTTTAATGAATTCAAAACAAAGGAAATTAGAATTACAGGAAATCAGACAATGAATCAAAACAGGAATTTGGAAATGACTAAAACACCAAGGAAAATAAAGAGAATCGGATGAATGAACAACAAGAATTCATGTGTGATGAAAAGCAGAACAAAACAAAGAATAAAAGCAAACAGGGAATTATTTGTCAACAGGAAATTGAAAAGCAGGAAAATAACTTGTAAACAAAAAAAAAAAACAGGGAATCATTCGTAAATTGAGACAAAATATAAAACTTAAAACAACATCAGACTATGCATTGAAACAGGAAACACTTGAATGGCAAAAGACGAAATTGAAATTCAACGTGAAACAGGAAATTCAAAGTTTAATGCGATGAATGCAAACAAAATGCAGAACAACGAATGAATGATCATAAAAATGAGAATCCTATGCTGTAACAAATGAATCCAGAAATCTAACTAAAGAATCAACGAAAGAACAGAAGATCAAACGATGAAAAAAAAATCAGAAAATAACAAATACAGAGGGACGACAGCCTGCTGAACCTCTGCTGCGGCTGGGCTGAAGGTAGATGGGCGACAATTGGCTGAAGGTAACGTGAAGGATGGTGATGCAGCTAGATGGAGCTTTTGCTACTAAGCTGAAGGAAAGGTGCAAAACGTTGGCTGCCTTTGCTGATAGGCTGAAGAAGATGCAGGAATGGCTGGATGGAGCTTCCTGTTGGTGGGCTCTGAAGAAAAGGCAGCAACTGCTGGATCTTCTTGCTGAGCTGAAGTCGATGTAAAGGAAGATGATGGTCGATCTTCTGCTGTTGAGCTGAAGGAAAGGGGAAAGAAGCAGCTGCTGGATCTCTGCTGGTCTGACCTGCGGCTGGTGGGCTGAAGGAAGGTGGGTTGAAGAAAAATGGGAAGGAGCTGGTGGAGGTTCTGCGGCTGGGCTGAAGGAAGGTGAATGATGGGCAACAGCCGTTTGGAGGTGGAAGACCCCTGCAAAACCAAAAAGGCCCAATTCCATCGGCCAACTTTTCCTTTTTTCCCTTTTCTTCCCCAAAACTCCTCTTTTTAAGATTTTGAACCACCTTTTCCAAAAAAATCGCATCCCTTTCATGAGGTTCCGTTACCTCTTTTGAAATTTGAAACAGCCGTATCAAGAGGGGCGCATCCTCTGTTTTTTTCAAAACTTTGTTTCATTTACCTAAGTTTTAGGTAAAATGAAATTTATTATTTTTTTATTTTTTTAGGGAAGTTCGGCTGTGCCATTTAAGGCTGCTCTTTTTTTTTTTTTTTAAAAAAGAAAGCAAATAAATGAAAAGAAATAAAATGAATAATGAAATGTGAGAGGCTTTTATGGAAATGCCACCTCAACCCACTTTTAAAATCCCTTTGCAAAATAAAGTTTTATTTTGTTTTTTGCAATTCTTTTATTTTCAATTGGGGTGCCACATGTGTGTGGGCCCACTAACTGAAAAAATAAACAAATAACATTAAGACATTAAAAAGAAGAATTTGCAAATTGGTGCGATCTCCGGGTGGGTCCTGTTTGAAAATAAGAAACTTACCTGGGAATCTGAGTATGATGCTAGTTCAAAGGCGGGTCCCGCTCCATTTATTTGAAAATAAAAAGCAAGAGAAATGACTTCTTTTTTGGAATTTTTATAATACGAGATAAAACTTTGTTTGTTTTCAAGAATTTGGAAAAAATTGGTTTTTCAGGGCAAAAATATGGATAAAGTAAATGTAAAAATTTTTGTAAAGAGATTTGAAATCTTTTTTTTGCAAAAAGTTTTGAGATAAAATCTTTAAAATCAATATCCAAATATCCAGATTGTTTTCCTTGAGAAAAACTTTTGTAATTCAAAGTCCTATGGGTAAAATGGGAAAGATTGGCAATTTTGAAATCCCAGGGTTTTAAAAATCAATTTTGAAAAGTTTAAAAATCAAATCTGGATTGACAATTTTGAAAATCAGGAGTTCCTGGACCTCAAAATGACATGTGCAGTAAATTATATGAAATGTTCATGCACTGCTATGCAAATACATGTTTTATAAAATGTCATTTTGAATCTAGAATTGGAAATTCTAATTTCTTGTCAGGAATAGGATTTTGAAAATTTGCAGTTTGAAGATGTCTCTGAACCTAAATATAGAAATTTTAAGGCTCAAGAATGAAATTTTAGACTTTCTGCAAGGTTCAATCTCAAAAAATGACCATTTTGCCCTTCATTGCTTCCAGAGGACTGAAATGTGACGATTGAGGGCGATGTCAAGAAAGTGAGTGAAAATATGGGGTGTTTACACTATGGCTATTGCCTTTCATAATCGCTCATCTTGGACCATTGTGACTCTTGACTCCATCCATTGCATGTACCCTTCTCATTTAGCGTGAGTATAGCATCTTGCATTAGAGTAGGTACAATCACATGCTTTTTTTTTTTTTGCTTTCAAAGTAGTATTTTCTTCTATATTTTACATTTTACTTTGTGCTAACTCATTTCTTTGCAGAGAAATCATGAAAAACTTATTTGACTTTCCTAGATTAGGGTTTTATTATCTCAATTTCAATTCAAGAAATGTAATAGTTAGATATTAAATGAGAATTCTTTCCATTTCCAACTGTAGTTTAGAATGTATGAGCATGTATACTTTCTAGAAATGCTTGTTTCATTTCAATTTCTCTTTTATTGCAAAAATTTCATGAATGGGAACATGAATGGCAAGTGCACCATTCTAATAAAAGGTGATTAAATCCTAAGTTGACGATTTGCATCAATGGCCATAGTCAGGATGTGAACAAAACTTATGATTTTCATCTTTTATGGAATAACACTGGATCTCTTTTTTTTTAAAAATCATCATATTTTTTTTAATATTTTCTTATTTTATCAGAGTTTAACTTAAAATTAACTCAAAATATATATCAATGGCCATAGTCAGGATATATTGAGAGTTAATTTTATTTTTAACTCTATAAAAGCACAAAAATATATTTTATTCTTCATCTGAATTCAAATATAGATTATTATATAATACATTTTATGGCCATAGTCACAGATGTATTATATTTTCAATCTTATTTCAATTCATTTAAAGAATGAAATATGCTTTTCAAAACCAAATTTCAAATTCTTTGTAATTCATTCATCATTTAGGATAGAATTGCATCATATTTTCAAAATCCAAGTGATTTTGAGATATATTTTCAAATATCTTCTTCATTTCTCAAATAAATCTTCAATTCTTGTAAATTCTAATTCTTCTTTTTATTCTCAAATTCTATCTTATTTAAAAAATTCAAACTCCAATTTCAAAGTCCAATTTGACTTTAAAAATTCAAATTCATTTTTATATTCAAAATTCAAATTTCTCATTCAAATCAAATTTCAGAGTTCAATCCAACTTTGAAATTCCAAATTCATTTTCAAGATCAGGATTCAAATTCAAATCCAGTTTAACATCTCAGATCAAATTTCAAAGTTCAATTTAACTTTGAAATTTCCAGATCCATCTTCAAAGTCTCATTTGGATTTTCCAAATCCAATCTCTATCTTGGATTCCAGACTTGGAATCTAATTCCATTTAGGATTCCAGATTTCGGATTCAACTCCATCTTGGATTCTAGACTTCGAATCCAATTTCATTTAGGATTCCAGATTTTGGATTCAACTCCATTTTGGATTCAAGACTTCGAATCCAATTCCATTTAGGATTCCAGAATTCAGATTCAATTCCATCTTGGATTTCAGACTTCGAATCCAATTCCATTTAGGATTCCAGATCCAAGATTCAATTTCATCTTGGATTCCAGACTTCGGATCCAAAATTCCATTTAGGATTCCAGATTCTGGATTCAGTTCCATCTTAGATGCCAGATTTCAGATCAAAAATCCATTCCAGATTTCAGATCAAATTCTAGTCCAAATTTACGATCCAGTTTCATTTTCAATTCTCATTTCCAAAGCTAATTTCAAATCTATTTCTCAAAATCTGAATTCAAATTCAATTCCTGTTTTAGGACTTGAATTCAAAATTTCCTTTTCAAAATCGATTCTTGAAAATTGATCCAAATTCAAAGTTCATTATGACTTTAAAAATTCATTCTTATTTAAAAATTCAAATTCTAAATTCCTTTTCTCTTCATCTGAAGACTTATCTTTCAAAAATTTTGATTATTCTGAGACTTGGGAATTTCAAGTCTCTTCTTCCAGATTTATTTCAAGTTCTGAGTTAGATTCAAAATCTAACTTTTTTTTCAAATCAATTTCAACCCTCTGAATCATTTCTTCACTCCATTTATAAAATTTATTTCAGAATGACTTGGAAAATCCCAAAAATTTCTAAATTATTTTCTCAAAAGCATACATCTCTGCATTTGCATTCGCACAAGCATGATTCTTTGTGCATTTTGGACTTAGAATAAATTCTTAGATGATATTTTAGCAAAGCAAAAAGGCATAAATTCGATCATTGGTTCGATTGCCCCGGGTAAAGGCACCAGGAACAGTCGAACCTCGTACCGATGAGCGAATCTCATCTCTCAATTTTCCCACAAAATTTCAAAACAGAGGCGAGTAATTTCAAAACATTTTCAAGATTTTGGTTAGATGAGATCTTCGCAAAAGAATTCCTCTCTTTTTCTTTCTTTCCTTTTCTCTCTTATTTTCTATGTTTTATTTTCCTCTTCAAAAAGGAAAATAAAGGCTAGAAAGGCAAAGAGAAGAAGGAGGAAACCAGAGGAAAAATTTTGTGATGATCACAGGAGTTGGCGACCGTGATGGGACTCATTTTCGTCCGGTCGAATTTATGCCTTTTGCTTTGCTTTGATATTATCTAAGTTTTTATTCTACAAATGTCAGCTTCATTTCCATGCAATTCTTAGGAGCCTAGACTCTATCCTAGCTGACATCATTGCATATAGGATTTAAGTATGGTTTGGTAAGACCATATTGGGGAGATTATGCATGCTCACTTAGACTTAGGTCTGAAATACAACTCTCCTCAATTCTAGGGATTGAGTGCAAACAATGTATGCAAGTGTATGTTTCTCTTCATTTTAATTTTATCTCTTTAGGACTTACATTAAAGACATCTGGTTTTATTGCTTGTTGAACATGTTTTGGAAAACATCCCTACCTATATTGTCCCGGTCTTCACATTGCTGGGTTGTCTCACTGAACCATAGTTCGAGAGAGAGCCTCACAACTGGATCACTTATTTGGGTTAGTGCCCCCCTACCACGTACCTAAGGGCCATAGTCCAAGGTATATCAATAGGTGCTCAAGGATGTTGAAAGCCATTACCTTAGAACCGGAGAAATATTTTATATGCCACATACTTTGAGCTTCGGCTTGGGTATATCGGCATACCCTGATGGGAATCAGATGATCTGAACCATAGAGTTAGGATTAAGGTCCTACTAGTCATTTCAAATATTGCATTTAGAGTCAGCCTTTAGGGAGTGTTGTGTACATATTCTTACTTGTGCAGCTATGATTATGCGATATTTTCTTGTATTCTCCCATATATATCAAACTTTTTTTCAAACCCTGGGTATATTATTCAAAATTTCCTCTTTATTTTTCAAAACCCAAGTGTATTTCTCTTTTCTTCTTCTGATTTCTTTAATTCTTTCTGATCCTGTCTGCAATTTTTTTAAGTTTTCGAAATCTACCATCTATTTTCAAAATTTTCTTCTATGTATTTTCAAAATTCTATTCATTGCCTTTCTGCAATAAAAAACTCTTTCGTCAAGAGATGTCCCCTTTAATTGGTCACATTCTAAATTGTCTATCTTCATGGAGAAACAATACGATTGTCGTACCTTCCGTATAGACTCAATCCCTAGTAAAAGGATATCTTTTTGTCAAATCGATTTCTCATATTATAAATTTCTGCCAAAATCTTTTCTAAAAGATCCCATTCTGTCCTTCAGAGAGAACATTAATTCAGCATTAACGGGTGGTTTGGATGAGATCAAAGATTGCACCACTCTAGCACCTCAAGCAAAAAGTGAGAAATGAACTCTCAGAGGTTTGCTAGAGAGGGAGTTCAGGACAGCAAGAATGAGATTGATCTCGCCATATATCGGTTGTTCAAAAAGATGATGGTTGAGATATTATCTGAGCAAGCTGAAGCCAGTTTCAAAAAAGTTCCCACCAAAGAAGAGCACCTGTCGTCTTCCCAATGAACGACCACGGCAATAGCGGCGCAGAAAGTTCTAATACCTTTAGGGGCAGCAGTAACAAAGGCAACCAGGGCAATCAAAGCAACAACCTAGGGGAATCTGGAGGCCAGAAGGGAAAGTTCGGCAAAACCCAGGACAAACTGCTTTAATCCAGTCCTCAGCAAAAGGGCAAGAATCAGGAGAAGCCGAAGCACAAAGACTGGAGCAGGGATCGAGAGTTCACTCCTTTAGACAAGCCGCTCAACAAAGTTCTTGAGTACATGTTGACCAAGGGATTAGTCAGGCGCCCAAAAGCCACAAGCTCTCCCACGATCATGGGAAGATTCAAAGACCAGTTCTGCAAGTTCCATCGAGCGGTGGGGCATGACACTAATCATTGTTTCGTCCTCAAAAATATTGTCCAAGATTGCATTGATAAAAATTTCTTTGTTGAAGAAGAAGAAAAAAAGCATCCGGTGGTCTTAACTGAGCAGGGTCAGTCTAGCTCCCAGAAAGGGGTCAACACCCAACAAAAGTCAAGCAAGCCAAAGAAAGTAAAGCATGATGGCTAGGGTTATGATCGCAAGTTAACCCCTTTAGGTCAGCCAATCGAGAAAGTTCTCGGATACCTACTTGCGAAAGATATGATCGAACTCCCAAGGATTGTTGATCCTCCTATCACCATGGGAAAATGGAAAGAGTGTTTCTGCAAATTTCATCGAGCAAAGGGGCACGATACAGAGCGTTGCTTCGTCCTAAAAAACATCATACAGAATTACATCGACAAAGAAATTTTGGTACCAAAGGAAGGAGAGGAGCAGCCTGTAGTTCCGACCTAGACTCTTCTGGACCACTCAAAGAATTGATGATAACAAAGTTTTCTGCTTTCATCCTTTTTTGTCGGTCATATTGTAGGGGCAAGTCAGCCCAGTCTTTTATGACTTTTTGGTTAAAATACTTATAAATATTCAGTTTTGCTATCAGCTTTGCTTATCAATGAAATGTCAAATTTTTTTTATATCTTGGATATCCAATACTTCTTTCTTTTGCCATACTGGGGCATTTATTTTGAAAAATTATATTTTCATTTCAAAAATCCTCTTTAACATCGGCTTCTACTAAGCCACATTAAATTCCTATTCTTTTCAGGACAAGGGACAATCCTAACATCATTCATGAGAGAAATGATATTACCTGTGAGGGTTTTTCAAAATCGTGAAATTTTAAAAAATTTCTATAAAATCTTCATTATGATCGCCAAGGGTTCAATATTTTGGTCTAATCATTTTTCAAAAACCAACCCTTGTGTTGATCTTATCCTCCAGAATCGGTTTCGAACCATTGTTTTAAAAAAAAAAAAATCAACCCTTGTGTTGATCTTATCTTCCAAAATCAGTTTTGAACCATTGTTTTCTAAAAAATATCAACCCTTGTGTTGATCTTATCTTCCAGAATTGGTTTCGAACCATTGTTTAAAAAAAAAAATCAACCCTTATGTTGATCCTATTTTCCAAAATTGGTTTCAAACCATTATCTCCAAGAATCAACCCTCATATTGATCTTCTTTTTCCAAAATTGGTTTCGAACCATCATCTTCAAAAATCAACCCTGGTGTTAATCTTCTTTTCAAAATTGGTTTTGAACCATTGTCTTCAGAAATCAACCCTGTTGTTGATCTTCCTTTCCAAAAGTAGTTTCGAAATCATTATCTTCAACGATCAACCCTGGTGTTGATCTTCTTTTTCAAAATAGATTTTGAACCATGGTTTTTCAGAAATCAGCTCTTGTGTTGATCTTCCTTTCCAAAAATTAGTTTCGAAACCATTGTCTTCAACAATCGACCCTGGTGTTGACCCTCTTTTTCTAAAATAGGCTTTGAACCATCTATCTTCAAAAATCAACCCTCATGTTGATCTCTCTCCAAAATCAACCCTTGTGTTGATTCTTCTTCTAAATCAACCCTTGCATTGATCATTTTTCAAAATCAATCTTGCGGTTGACCCTCTTCCTGAAAGGGATTTCTTACTCGTCTTTTGAATCAACATTCTCATCTCGTTTTAAAGATCCCATGTGCAGGCAGGATCAAACAAACTCTAGTTTCCTTAAATTTTATTAACTTTTTTTCAATTTTTATCAGTTCTCATAAAATTTCATTCTTCTTTATCAATTTTATTAATTTTTCATCAATTTTATTAATTTCTGACAATCTTTATTTTCATTAATTCTTCTTTTACCCTTTCAGGTTAAGGGATAAACCTGATGCCACTTTCCCATGAGGTATTCCTTTCTTCTTTAACCCTTTCAGGTTAAGGGATAAACTTGATGCCTCTTTCCCATGATGTATTCCTTTCTTCTTTTTCCCGCTTAGGTTAAGGGATAAACCTGACCCTCGTTCTTCGAGGTGTTCTCATTCAGGATAAGGGATAATCCTGAGACCCCTCATAGGAGCGATATTGCTACCTATGAGGATTCTTTTGCAAAACAATTTTCGTCAATCTTTCTTTACTTTGTAAATTTTTATCAATTTCTCCTTATTAATTTTCTTCAAATTCTATTCTTCATTTTCCTTTCAGGTTAAGGGATAAACCTGAACATCGGCCTTTAAGGTATTCTTTTTTCCTTTCAGGTTAAGGGATAAACCTGAACCTCGGCCTTTGAGGTATTTTTTTTCCCCTTTCAGGTTAAGGGATAAGCCTGAACCTCGTCCCGCGAGGACCTTCTTCCTTCAGAATAAGGGATAATCCTGAAGTCTTTTCTCATCAATTTCTCTCTCAAATTTCTACCAAATTTTCAAATTTTATCAATTCTTTATCGATTTTTATCAATTCTTTTATTCTTTGTCAATTTTTTATCCATTTTGCTGGTTCTTGCCATTTATTCTATTCCCCTCCAGGATAAGAGATAATCCTGAAACCATCATAAATAAAATTCAAATCTTAGGCCATCTTGAGTCGAGGAACTTGAATAAATTTCTCATCTTCTTCATAATTGTCAAAATCTATTCGTGCTTTTTGTCAATTGATCATGCATCTATTTTTGGGATATTTCATATAAAAATATGCATGATTCCATAAGAAAATGATTTAAAAACCCAATTTTATGTTAGTTTCGAGTAAATGTCCTAAATGATTTAAAAATAGAAAATGCATGAAAAATAGTTTTATTTTATATTATAATGCATATTTTAGTGTTTGACATAATTGTAGAAGTTTAGTTTTTGAAAATCATAAAAAAATTAGAGTTAAAATAGACTTAGTTTTACAATTTCTAAAACATAGTCATTTTGAGTTGTTTTGCAAATAACTTTTTGAAGAGAGTTGAAATGCAATTTTAAAAAGAAGATGGACTTATGGACAAAACTTCAAAATTATAAATATGATACGTAGGGGGAATTTCAAATGGTCTTCTCTCTTATGCCTTTTCCCTCTCTTCTAACCCTTCCCCTCCACCTTTTCTTGCCCTTCCTTCCCCTTCTCCCTTGTTCTCTCTTCTTCCTCAATTCGGTGGAGGCATCCAGCTACGGTAATGGCATATAGGAGGAGTCCACCTCTCTCCTAACCCTTCAGTTTCACGGTAAGAGTTTCAACTTCTTTCTTCTTCTTATTTCATTTCCCTTCACATAGTTGAGTTAGATTTTCTAATTGAAAAAAAAAAAAACAATAAAAAAAAAACACAGCAGATCACATTCTGTATATGTTTCTTTCCAATTTCAGTATTTGAATTCATGTCTGTGAATTTGTATTTTTAGGATAGTTTCATTTTGTAGATTAATTTTCTTATATAACATTTGATATTCAAATCTGTATCAGATACATTTTACACTTTCGTTTTATAAGATTGTTCTCTGTTTTCATATGCATTAGATAAACTTTGCATCAATTTTATTACCATTTCATTCATCACAATTTGCATTTTTAGTTTCTGTACTGATTTTCTTTTGATTTGTATGAACTCTGATTTCTAGATTGATTTTTGTTCGATCAAAGTTCTACTGATTATCAGATGGAGTTATCTGATTACTGATCGATTACATAAATGTTTGAACTAAAGAGTTGAACTCCGATGATCGATTGATTGTTTAAATCTAATTGATTGAATATCTGAATATTTTAATTTCGATCGAGTTACGGCTTTGTTTGTTGATCGACAAAATTTTCCGACGATCATTATCAGATTTTAATTGATCGAAATATTGGATCTCAATCAGAATTATTTTGATCGCCGTTGCTGTGGGGAACTCTGGCAAATATTGTTTGATTACTGAGTTACTGATTTCTTAATCAGTTTGATCGGATGTATACCTACTGAGATTTCCAACGTCTGTACTTCATATTCTGGCAATTTTTGTTTTGCCGTAATTGTGATTAACGGCAGCTCTCTATCGTCGGCAGTTGCCAGATTTCTTAGTATGCTTAGGTCAAAAATACTGGGATTTCTAATGATCCCTTGCATTTCAATCGATTGAGATACAAATTGATGAGTTTTATTTCTAATGTTTACTCATTGTGTTTTTAATGTTTTTCGACATCTATGTTTTGCCGGCAATAAATCACCTGATCTATCCGGCAACTTGATATTGTGCCTGAACACTGCATCTTCGGTGATTACCTGCGTAAGCTGGAAAATTGAGAATTTCAGCCATGAGTTACGGAGGAATTGTGATTTTTCTAGATTAATAGTGATTGACAGCAGAAATTTCTGAACTGTGCTGATGATAAATGCTTTTTGGCAAAAGTCTGACGGCTGCTGAAATTGATAATGAGTGGAAATCTTGTATTGATTGAAGAGTGTTGAGATTGGAGTGAAAATTTCGTTTTACAATTTTTATATCTGTGAAGCTTAATGTTGTGTAAATCCAGTACATATAAATTGCATGAAATGCTAAGTTTCACAGTGTATTTTCTATGAATACCACTGTTGATTTTCAATGAGTATCATTGCATGTTAGCTGGAGCAAATTTGAGTTTTGCTGAGTTTTTGAAGTATTAGTTCATTAACTTGTAGATTTTAGTTTAATCTACCAATAGTTAGTTGTTAGTTCATCAATTAGTTAGTAGTTAGATTTAATTAGAATCTTTGTGATAATTAGCAGTTTATTTCATGTCAATTAGTTGTTAGTAATCAGTTTTAATTTGAAGTGTCATTTAGATTTTATAAAAAAAAATTTAGTATAGTTTTATTCTTTTATTTGGTATTGCTCGTGTTTCTTTTGACTTGTGCAGGATCGCATAGGAGTGGTGCTAAAGCGCATACGTGACACGGAAGTGCAAGAATAGAAGATGTTTTTCTTTTATTTTAGAATTTAGGCATTTAATTGGGTTTGTAAATATCACTTTTTACGCCCTCTGCGAAGGGTATTCATTTGTTGTAATAGTTAGTTGTTTTTACTTTTCTCGTACATTTTATATTTTAATAATACGGCAATAAAGATTAATTTAGATTTGTGTGTTTGAATACGAAATGTTCCCGTTCCCTGAGTTCGACCCGGTTTCATCCACTAGTGAGAACCGGTTTTTATTATTTGATGTCTGATTTTCACATGTTTTACATATAAATTTTTTTTCAAAATTACAACAATTCAAAAGAAGACATCAAATTTTTGGCGCCGTTGCCGGGGAACGGTGAAATACTAGTATTCACTTTATTGCCTAGTGTTTGTTTGCATTTAGGTTTAGAACCACGTATGTGCATATCGTAGAGACGAGCTTACTTTTCTGCACAGCCTACCTACTAGGATCCCCTTAGAGGTGACTGTGTACGATTGGTACCGTACACTTAGATTTTATATTTCTTTTGCATAATCATTATTGTGTGCAACTGCATGGTGTTTGTTTAATTTTGTTGTTTTTAGTTTACTCGCTTTGTGATTTGCGTGGTTTGGCCGCTTAGTGCGTTAGTTAGGTAGAAAACCCAAATTTAGGACGTGAGCTACACCTGTCTACTTTGAGGTGTATGCAAGGGCGACGCTCGCTTGACCCCGAGCTTGTAGAGCCAATTGAGGACCCCGAGTCCATTATTAGGAGAGCCCAGAGATCTGCAACCATGGCTGAGAATCAGCAAATTACTCGTCCTCTTAGGGAGTATTTCATGCCCAACACTTACACTCTCGCCTCCTGCATCACAAGACCTGATGTAAGAGCAAACCATTTTGAGATAAAGGCCAGTGTGATCCAGATGCTACCTTCATTTTATGGCCTTAGTAATGAAGACCCATATCGTCATCTTGACGATTTTCTAGAGATTTGCTCGATAATGCGAATCAACAACTTTGGAGACGACACGATGAGGTTGACCCTGTTCCCCTTCTCTCTGAAGGACAAAGCGAAGAGTTGGTTGAAATCATTAGATACAGTTCGAATTACCACTTGGGAACATATGCAAAAAGATTTTTTAAAGAAATATTTCCCAATTGGTAAGACGAACTAGTTTTGTAAAGCGATAACCAGTTTTTCTCAAATTGAGGGAGAACAGTTTCATGAGTCTTGGGAGAGATTGAAAGATCTTCTCTGCAAGTGTCCCCACCACCAGGTGCCTCGTGATCATGCATATAATTCAGAGTTTATTAACATTTAAATATGCATGATTTTATAAAATAATGTTTCAAAAACCCAATTTTATGTTAGTTTTCGAGTAAATGTGCTAAAATGATTTAAAAATAGAAAATGCATGAAAAAATAGTTTTATTTTACATTTTTATACATATTTTAGTTTTTGTTATATTCATAGTAGTTTAGTGTTAGTTTTTATTAAAAGTAAAAATAAAAAAATAAAAAAATAGAGAAAATAGTTTTTTAAAATCATTTTAAATGTTTGTTTTTTTTTAGAAAAGAAAAAAATTAGTAGAATAGTTTTTATTTTCCTTATAAATGAAATAAAGTTTTGTTTGTAAATTTTTTTTTTTAAACCGGTTTACAAGGTTGTTGAATTTTAAAAAAAAAAACTAAAAAAAATGAATAAGCAAACCGGCTGGAACCGGTTTGCATTGTTTTTGAATTGAAAAAAAAAATCTGTTTGAACCGGTTCCAGCCGGTTTGAAAGGTTTGAGTTCTTTAAAACCCCCAAAATTACAAAAATCGGGCGTCTTTATCTTTTGCGCCAGAGCCCTCTCCTCTAACCCCTCTTTTCCCTCCACCTTGTTTTCTTACCTTCTTCTTCTCCTTCTCCCTTGATTTCTCTTCTTCCCTGTTTCCGGTGGAGGTGCTTCTTCAACGGCGACGGCGTTGACGGTGGAGGCCAGCTTCTTTCCTAACCCCTCAGGTTCACGGTGAGTGCTGAGTACTCTTCTTTATCCTCTTCTTCTTCTTCTTCTCCTACTGCTTCTTCTTCTTCTTCTTGTTCTTTTTCTTATTTTTTCTTCATATTTATCTTTTGTTGCTGAATTCGATTAATGAAGTTAGGAAATGTTTCTGTTTAGTTAAAAATGAAAAAAAAATATAAAGAGGATCGATCATCTGGATCGATTCTCAATTTTTCCGGCAATCACTATTTTCAAAGATATTTGAAGTTGATTTTCAACATCGATCGAAAAAACTAAATCTCATCTGATCGATTATGCATTCTTTTAGCAATCAATTGCATCATTTGAAATAACAGAGGTCGATTTATGGTTCGGATGAATAATTGGATCTGAAGCATCGTAACTGAGCCTCCGGCGATGATCTGAAGCATCATGACTGAGAATCCGATAATTTGAGTATCGGATTAGTGTTTGTATGTGTGAAGAATCAGTACATTCACCTGATCTACTGAGTTCTGGTGTTATTCAGTGTTCTAGATTTATTTTCTTCCATAAAAATTCGAATTATCATCCATGAATGAGAATCCGGTGGTGCTTGTATTCCAAACCACTTGAATTTGATAATCGGCTAATTCTAGCCGATTGAAATCTTGTGGAATTCTGTTTCTGGCTAAGAATCCCTTGCATGAGCTGTGACTTCATGAATCCTCTGTCCTGATATGCCGTGAAGTTGGAAATCTTTGAGTCTGCTGGAGATGCTGATCGGAATCTCCTGGTTTAGCCAGAATAATCCGGTGACTGTTTGAAATTCTGGTGGTTATCTTCTGTTATTTGAAATTCCAGCGATTATTCATTTGTGCATTCACCAGATTTTAAAATGTTTACTGAAAGTTGATCGATCATATGGATCAATCGCTACATTTTCTGGTGAAAGCTAAGTTCTGGAATTACTAATCACCGTATCATCCGGTGAACATTTCTGATAATTGAATTCTCAGTGATTACTTTTAAAAAAAATTTCAATCGGATGGCTGAATCCGATGTGAATGTGGAGAGCCACTGAGTTTTGGATCACTGCTACTGTTTTATGGTAACAGTAATGAATCCTGAGCATTATAGTTTCATTGAATTCCTTCAAGGGGGCTGTTCTCTGATTATCATTTGAAGGTATTAATTGGTTGATACAATCCAGTTCTATGGATCAGATTGAATGATTAAATTTGCTAAATGAATTGCTACACAGTTGCTGAATTTCAAATATATTGATTGAAGAGTGTTGTGAGTGAATTGAAAACTTTGGTGGATGTTTGAAATATCAGTGAATGATAATAGTGCTTAAATCCAGTAAATATCATCATTTTTAATTAGAGGTGTCATTTAGATTTTATAATTCTTTTAGTATAGTTTTATCCTTCTATCTTTTGTACTGCTTGTGTTCATTTGATTTATGCAGGATCGCACAGGAGTGGAGCTAAAGCAATACGTGACACGGGAAGTATAAGAATAGAAGATGTTTTTTCTTTTATTTTAGAATTTAGGCATTTAATTCTGGGTTTGTAAATATTGCACTTTACGCCCTCTGCGAAGGGTATTCATTTGTTGTAATAGCTAGTTGTTTTTACTTTTCTGAACATTTTATATTTCAATAATTCAGCAATAAAGATTAGTTTAGACTTGTGTACTTGAATACGATATATTCCCGTTCCCTGAGTTCGACCCGGTCTCATCCACTAGTGAGAACCGGTTTTTATTATTTGATGTCTGATTTTCACATGTTTTTCATACAAAAATCTTTTCAAAATTACAACGATTTAAAAGAAAACATCACCTCGCTGGCAACTGGTGCAATATTTCTATGATGGTCTTACTGAGAAAAACTGTCAGATGGTCGATGCCGCATGTGGGGGCACATTTATGCTCAAAAGTGAGGATGAAGCGTGGTCGCTTTTTGAGACATTGAGCAAGAATTCGATGCACCATGCGACAGCCTCATGGTTCGATAGGGTTGCACCTGCACAGGATAGCATTAAGAAGGCAGGCATTTTCAAGTTAGGGATGAACCTTGAATTGAGCAACAAGGTAGACCAACTGTCCCAGAAATTAGATCAGTTGTTGTTGGGTCCCTCTCCTGCCATGCAGGTGTGCGCGTTGTGTGCGAGTCCTGCACACCATGTCTTTCAGTGCCCAGTTGCGCCACAGTATCTTGAGTTTTTCCAAGAGCAAGCTCAGATGGCTCAAAACTTCGCTAGGCCCGCACCCAATCCATTTTCCAACACTTATAACCCAGGCTGGCGAAACCATCCCAAATTCTCATGGCGCAACTCATAGATCCACCCCCCTAACCCTTCCCAGAGTCAACCAAGTCAAGGCGGTTATGCGCCTGGATTTCAGAGATCTAGTAATCCCCCAACCCAACCTGTTCACACTCATCACCAGTCTCATGAGCCTTTGCATAGTCAGTCCTTTGAGGATAAGATTTTGCAAGCTTTGAGCTCACATACCCAGTCTATTGCAAAATTAGAGACTCAAATGGGGCAGCTCGCCGATGCGCTTAGCAGGCGAAGTGAGGGGACACTGCCTAGCCAGCCTATTGTCAACCCTAGGGGAAAGGAACTCATGCGTAGCTTGCATCTGACAGATACACATCAAGAGAAGGCTCAAGTAGTAACCCTTAGGAGTGGGAAGCAATACCAAGCGAGGGAGGCTGCAGAAGAAAGAGAGAAGATAAGTGAGAAGCAGTTTGTCCCTAATGTTTTACCTCAGGAAAGTGAGAAGGTTCTTCCATCTGAGCCTTCACCATCCTATATTCCCAAAGCCTCCTTTCCTGAGGCGTTAGAGAGACCAAGAGCATTAGGTAAGTCCGAAGTAAACATGCAAGAGATGATTGAGATATTCAAGCATGTTCAGATAAACCTTCCCTTACTAGATGCTATCCAGCAAGTCCCTGCATATGCAAAGTTCCTCAAAGAACTTTGTACGCAGAAAAGGAAGTCAAGGTCCCATGTACAGAAAAAGATTTATTTGACTGGGCAGGTAAGCACACCAAACCCCACCTAAGCTCAAGGACCCAGGGACTCCTATCATCTCATGTGTCATAGGAAATATTACTGTTGGGCGTGCATTGCTCGACCTTGGGGCAAGTGTTAACATCTTGCCGGGTTTCTTTTATGACCAATTTGGATTGAAAGAGATGAAACCTACACCTATGACTCTTCAGCTTGCAGATAGATCGATTAAGGTCCCAAGAGGGATACTTGAAGATGTTTTAGTCAAGGTGGAGGATTGTTATTTCCCTGTCGACTTTGTGATATTAGATATGGAGGGAGTTGATAGCCCACAATAGACCCCTATTATTCTCGGTCGCCCCTTCCTAGCTACCGCCAACGCATGCATTAATTGCCGCACTGGTGCGATGGATGTGTCATTTGGAAATAGGAAGATGCAGCTGAACATTTTTCATGCTGCTATGGGGCCTGCTGTTGAGGAGGCTTCTTTCGAGGTTGATGTCATTCAAGACCTCGTAGAAGCAGAATATGCTTAGTTATCGAGTGATCCACCTCAGGAGGAGGATAAGGAATCACTAGAAGAGGATCACTTAGAGTTATTTGAGAATCAGATAGGTGATTTGAATTGGATTGGGCACTTTGAGTCATTTAGAGGTAGACAGGATGAGAACATAGTGCGTAGTGTCATAGATGACACTAATTTTCATAGAGAGCCCGATTGAGCCTGACTTCATGTCCATTGATCTCATGGATGATGAAGGTTTTTCTAGAGATCCGTTTGGCTGGGGACGTTAAACTTAGCATTTTATGGGAGGCAACCCATATCTTGTATATTATTAGATTTTATTAGAATTTAAAGATTTTATTTTGTTTTTCCTTTTTCGTTTTATTCATGAGTTTTTCATGTTCTTTTTGTTTCATTCATGGTTTTCATGTCATGTATACATTACATTCATAGAACGTGCATTTTTTAATTCGTGTCAGGTCATCCTACTATTTTCCCTCATTTATTTTTGTCTCATGTGCATTCACTTAGTTTCATATAAGCATGGGGGAGTGTCACTGGGACAGTGTCATTCAAGCATGGGGGAGGGTGTAGTTTGCACACCCTGATATTTCTGTTTACGTTCTTGCATATGTTTACACATCTTTCATGAAAAGTAGATTTTTAAATAAAGAGTTTGAACTTATATGCATGTTATTTCAAATCTGATGTTTTTAGAGGATTTTTAAGCCCCACGAATTTTTTTTCTGACATAGATCTAAAAATTATGGTTGTTTATGCGGATTTCAAAGAAATGATGATAAATACATGTTAGAGTTTATTTTGAATCATAAATATGAATATGCACAGTTCTATTTTTGAAAAACTAAGCAAATGAACAAAAGCGTAAAAAAAAAGCTCAAAAGAGAAAAAAAGAGCATGCGTTAGGTTGTTTGGATAATTCCACAATCCTTAGTAGATGGAACTTAGATGTAAGTTGAAACTTTTAATTACATTTCGAAAAGGAGAGTAGAAAACATTGTGATCCTAAATAGCTAAGAACAGATACAAGTTGAAATGTTTGACTCTCACGTTATAAAGGTGAGTGAAGGAAGTCACTTTTATGTCTTAGTTGATATCTTTTGGTATGCATTAAAAAAATATAGAAGATATTGACATTGCACAAGGCATAAAAGCATACCACACGCAAGCTATAAGAGAAGAATGAATACGCAAAAAGAAAAAAAGTGTGAAAAATAAAAAATCAAGAAAAGAGCTTAAAAACAAAGAAAAGTTCAGTGCTTAGAAGTGTGATTGAGAAAATCTGTGCAGAAAACATATGAGTGAGGATAAGTAAATAATAATATGTTTTTATTGGATTTTCCAAGAATAAAACATAAATAATTGTGATATTTAGAAAAGTGAAAGAAATTCTTTTTTTGTGATGGTATATAAAAGATTCTAATTATATTGTGATTTTGAAATAATAGGAAATATTTATGAAAATAAAGTCTTTAATTATCTACTGCTTATGAGGATGTGTAATATTATGCATACATGATAGAGATGTTTGTGGGTAGCATCACTGCAAACCATCACGAGACCTTACTCGTCCACTGGGGTAACCCAGGGGTTGAAAGGGCTTGTTGCATGAGCTAAATGCAACCGTGATTCCTACGAAAGTGAGTTAGTGATAGTTTGAGTTGCATTTATCTAGTTTGCTCGAGGACTAGCAAAACATAAGCATGGGGGTATTTGATCATGCATATATTTTAGGGATATTTCATATAAAAATATGCATGATTCCGTAAGAAAATGATTTAAAAACCCAATTTTATGTTAGTTTTGAGTAAATGTCCTAAATGATTTAAAAATAGAAAATGCATGAAAAATAGTTTTATTTTATATTGTAATGCATATTTTAGTGTTTGACATAATTGTAGAAGTTTAGTTTTTGAAAATCATAAAAAAATTAGAGTTAAAATAGACTTAGTTTTACAATTTCTAAAACATAGTCATTTTTAGTTGTTTTGCAAATAACGTTTTGAAGAGAGTTGAAATACAATTTTAAAAAGAAGATGGACTTATGGACAAAACTTCAAAATTATAAATATGATACGTAGGGGGAATTTCAAATGGTCTTCTCTCTTATGCCTTTTCCCTCTCTTCTAACCCTTCCCCTCCACCTTTTCTTGCCCTTCCTTCCCCTTCTCCCTTGTTCTCTCTTCTTCCTCAATTCGGTGGAGGCATCCAGCTACGGTAATGGCATATAGGAGGAGTCCACCTCTCTCCTAACCCTTCAGTTTCACGGTAAGAGTTTCAACTTCTTTCTTCTTCTTATTTCATTTCTCTTCACATAGTTGAGTTAGATTTTCTAATTGAAAAAAAAAAAAAAAACACAGCAAATCACATTCTGTATATGTTTCTTTCCAATTTCAGTATTTGAATTCATGTTTGTGAATTTGTATTTTTAGGATAGTTTCATTTTGTAGATTAATTTTCTTATATAACATTTGATATTCAAATCTGTATCAGATGCATTTTACACTTTCGTTTTATAAGATTGTTCTCTGTTTTCATATGCATTAGATAAACTTTGCATCAATTTTATTACCATTTCATTCATCGCAATTTGCATTTTTAGTTTCTGTACTGATTTTCTTTTGATTTGTATGAACTCTGATTTCTAGATTGATTTTTGTTCGATCGAAGTTCTATTGATTATCAGATGGAGTTATCTGATTACTGATCGATTCCTTAAATGTTTGAACTAAAGAGTTGAACTTCGATGATCGATTGATTGTTTAAATCTAATTGATTGAATATCTGAATATTTTAATTTCGATCGAGTTACGACTTTGTTTGTTGATCGACAGAATTTTCCGACGATCATTATCAGATTTTAATTGATCGAAATATTGGATCTCTATCAGAATTATTTTGTTCGCCGTTGTTGTGTGGAACTCTGGCAAATATTGTTTGATTACTGAGTTACTGATTTCTTAATCAGTTTGATCGGATGTATACCTACTAAGATTTCCAACGTCTGTACTTCATATTCCGACAATTTCTGTTTTGCCGTGATTCTGATTAACGGCAGCTCTCTATCGTCGACAGTTGCCGGATTTCTTAGTATGCTTAGGTCAAAAATATTGGGATTTCTGATGATCCCTTGCATTTCAATCGATTGAGATACAAATTGATGAGTTTTATTTCTAATTTTTACTCATTGTGTTTTTAATGTTTTCCGACATCTATGTTTTACCGGCAATAGATCACCTGATCTATCCGGCGACTTGATATTCTGCCTGAGCACTGCATCTTCAGTGATTCCCTGCGTAAGCTGGAAAATTGAGATTTTCAGCCATGAGTTACGGAGGAATTGTGATTTTTCTAGATTAGTAGTGATTGACAGCAGAAATTTCTGAACTTTGCTGATGATAAATGCTTTCTGGCAAAAGTCTTCTGGCAGCTAAAATTGATAATGAGTGGCAATCTTGTATTGATTGAAGAGTGTTGAGATTGGAGTGAAAATTTCGTTTTACAATTTTTACATCTGTGAAGGTTAATGTTGTGTAAATCCAGTACATATCAATTGCATGAAATGCTAAGTTTCACAGTGTATTTTCTATGAATAGCACTGTTGATTTTCAATGAGTATCATTGCATGTTAGCTGGAGCAAATTTGAGTTTTGCTGAGTTTTTGAAGTATTAGTTCATTAACTTGTAGATTTTAGTTTAATCTACCAATAGTTAGTTGTTAGTTTATCAATTAGTTAGTAGTTAGATTTAATTAGAATCTTTGTGATAATTAGCAGTTTATTTCATGTCAATTAGTAGTTAGTAATCAGTTTTAATTTGAAGTGTCATTTAGATTTTATAATTTTTTTTTTAGTATAGTTTTATTCTTTTATTTTGTACTGCTTGTGTTTCTTTTGACTTGTGCAGGATCGCATAGGAGTGGTGCTAAAGCGCATACGCGACACGGAAGTGCAATAATAGAAGATGTTTTTCTTTTATTTTAGAATTTAGGCATTTAATTGGGTTTGTAAATATTGCTTTTTATGCCCTCTGCGAAGGGTATTCATTTGTTATAATAGTTATTTGTTTTTACTTTTCTCCTACATTTTACATTTTAATAATACGGCAATAAAGATTAGTTTAGATTTGTGTGTTTGAATAGGAAATGTTCCCGTTCCCTGAGTTCGACCCGGTCTCATCCACTAGTGAGACCGGTTTTTATTATTTGATGTCTGGTTTTCACATGTTTTACATATAAAAATCTTTTCAAAATTAGAACGATTCAAAAGAAGACATCATCAATCCTTCCATAATTCGACTCCCGGGTTGGAATTATTTCCTTCCCATCTGAGTTCCGACTCAGGTTTTGTTTTTCTTTTTATTTTCTTTTTTAAAGGTCTGAGTTCTGACTCGGGTCTCACGTATATTTTTATTTTTGGAGTTTCGAGTTTCGACTCGAGCTTCTTTTTGGATCCGATGTTCGCATTGGACCAATTGTTATGTAAAAAATTTGAGTTCTCAAACTCGATTTTCTCCTTTATCGTTTATTTTGAAAAACTGGGTTCCGACTTGAGTTTTCCCTTTTATATATATTCTTATTTCCGGAGTTTCAAGTTCTGGCTCAGGCTTTCTTTTGGATCCGATGTTCCCATTGGACCAATTGTTATGTCGAAAATTCAGGTTCTCAAACTCGATTTTCTCATTCATCTTTTATTTTGAAAAATCGGGTTCCGACTCGGGTTTTCCCTTTTATATATATTCTTATTTTCAGAGTTTCGAGTTTCGACTCGGGCTTCCTTTTGGATCCGATGTTCGCATTGGACCAATTGTTACGTCAAAAATTCAAGTTCTCAAACTCGATTTCCTCATTCATCTTTTATTTTGAAAAACCGGGTTCCGACTCAGCTTTTCCCTTTTATATATATTCGTATTTCTGGAGTTTCGAGTTCTGACTCGAGCTTCCTTTTAGATCCGATGTTCGCATTGGACCAATTGTTACGTCAAAAATTCGAGTTCTCAAACTCGATTTTCTATTTTATCTTTTATTTTGAAAAATCGGGTTCTGACTCGGGTTTTCCCCCTTTTATATATATTTTATTTTCAGAGTTTCGAGTTCCGACTCCGGCTTCCTTTTGGATCCGATGTTCGCATTGGACCAATTGTTACGTCGAAAATTCGAGTTCTTAAACTCAATTTTCTATTTTATCTTTTATTTTGCAAAACCGGGTTCCGACAAGGGTTTTTTTTTCTTTTATATATATTCTTATTTCTGGAGTTTCGAGTTCTGACTCGGGCTTCCTTTTCCATCCGATGCTCGCATTGGACCAATTGTTACGTCGAAAATTCAAGTTTTCAAAACTCGATTTTCTCTTCTTTCTTTCATTTTGAAGATCCGAGTTCTGACTCGGGTTTTCCCCTTTATCTTCCATTTCTGCAATTTCGAGCTCCGACTCGAATTTTCCCTTTTTATCCAATGCTCATGTTGGACCAAAGTGTTCCTTTGAAAAAATGAGTTCTAGACTCGGAGTTTCATTCCCCTTCAAGATAAGGGATAATCCTGAAACACCGACAATCATTCTCGCTCAATTCTCAAGTATTTTAGAATGTCGGTCTCCTTTTCAACTCTCCGTTGGAAAACCCAGTGCTCGTACTGGTGTATTTTTTTTGAAAAACCAGTGTTCGTACTGGTGCATTTTCAAAAACCAGTGCTCGTACGAATGCATTTTTGAAAAAAACAGTGCTCATACTGGTTCGTTTTTCAAAATCCAATGCTTGTACTGATGTACTTTCAAAATCTAGTGCTCGTACTAGTGTGTTTTTCAAAACTTAGTGTTCGTACTGGTATATTTTTAAAATCCAGTGCTCGTACTGGTGTGTTTTTCTAAACTCAGTGCTCGTACTGGTACATTTTCAAAATCCAATGCTCGCACTGGTGTGCATTTTTGAAAACCCAGTGCTTGTACTAGTGCATTTTTGAAACCCAGTGCTCGTACTAGTTTGCAATTTTGAAAACCCAGTGCTCGTACTGGTGCATTTTCGAAACCCAATGCTCGTACTGGTGTGTTTTCAAAACCCAGTGCTCGTACTGGTGCATTTTCAAAATCCAATGCTCGTACTGGTACATCTAGCACTCGTTCTAGTGTTTGGCTGACTGATCAGTTAGCCCTCCAGGTTCAGTCTTTGCACTAACCGTTTATCACAATCCAAGCTCTAAATCTCAATTTCAACCTTCGGGTTACCATTCTGTCAAAATCAATCATTTTTCTCTTGCGAGGGACCCTCTTTAGGGAGAGTTTGAGGGAGCTTGTTCCTTTCGCATGCAACCATCTTTTCATTTGCAAGAACCCTTTTCAGGGAGAGTTTGAAGAGACTTGTTTCTTCGAGAACTGTTTGCAAAACAACAATCCAATTTTTACACAAATGAACCCTTTTTCTAGGGAGAGCTTCGACGGAAGCCCGTTTTGTTTTGTGGCCCCCGATTTTCTCATCTTTGGCCAACCCCTTCACAGAGGACCCTCTTCTAGGGAGAGTGTGATGGACTCGTTCCTCTGTGATACTTTTTCAACATTATTTTTGGCCACCTTTTTATAAGAGAAGCCTAGAGATAGAGAGTTTTGACAAAAACTGAATTTCTCTTCGAAAGTTCCGTTTTGCAAATACCTCCTCTTTAGGGAAGAGAGGAGTATTTCTGTTATCGTCGCAAAATTTTTCCCGTCTTCTCTTCCTTGCGGAAGAGAGAGGGAAATGCTTTCGCGATTCAAACTTGACCGGATTTTGGAAATTGTTTTGAAGTACTCGCCTCCGTTTTGAAAATTTGCGGGAAAATCCATGGGATGGGGTTCGACCTGTCGGTACGAGGTTCGACCGTTCCTGCCGCCTTTAACAGGGGTAATCGGACCAAGGACCAAAATTGTGCTTGACTTAGTAAAATCATTGAAATTGTGTTCTATCCTAAATGCACAGAGAATTCATGCATGTGCTATGAGAATTTTGGAAAATGTAAATTGGAAAATATGATGTTTGATTAGAAAACATTTGGAATTGAAAAGCATTTCTCAGGAAAAGATGGAAATCAATCTCTCAGGAAAACTCAAACGAAGAAGGTTTGAAAATCTCGGGAAAGTTTATAAAGACTTAGAAAATCTTGAAGAAGTGAGAATCTCGAGAAAATCTTGAGAAAGTTTATAAGGACTTGAAAAATCATGAAGAAGTGAGAATCTCGAGAAAATCTTGAGAAATTTTATAAAGATCTGAAAAATCATGAAGAAATGGGAATCTCAGGAAAATTTTGAGAAAGTTTAGAAAGACTGAGAAAACCATGAAAAAATAAGAATCTCAAGAAAATGAAGGAATTCTTGAGAAAAGATGATCATTTGAAAAGAAAAACACTTATCAGGAAAACTTGGATTTTGAGAATTTTCTTAGGAAAATGATAGAAAATTTTGTAGGGAAACTCATTGGAGAAGGAAATTCAAAACTTAGGAAATTGAATTCCTGAGAATCTTGTCTTTTGAAATGTTGGAAAATCAACTTGGATTCTTGAGAAAGATGAAAAATTCCTTTTAAAAAGAATCTTAAGAAAATAACATTTTCAGAGAAAATCATGGGAAAATTTTGATTTGAAAAATCCAACTCTGAATATCATCATAGTTTTTTGAGAAATCGACTCCATGAAGTGAAAATCTCTTGAGAAAATCATAAGAAAAACGAATAATGCAGATGATTTGAATGAATGAATGCACTTTGAAAAACTTTCTGAAAATTTTGTTGAAAAAAATGTGGATTAAGCCAAAGTAAATCCTTCACATATTCTGACTGTGGCCATGAATATGTTCAGAGTTTACTTGAGTTAATTCACAATATTTTGAAAACATTGGAAATATGAGGTGCATTTTCAAGATAGCCTAAGAGTGTAGGCTCAATGTGACTGGTAGAGAGATGATGGATCTGGGTCTCGTCCATATTCCGACTAGGGCCGTAAATATGGACTCCACCGAGTTCATCAACTCTCTAAGAGTTGGTGCACATGCCATTCGTGTTCATCCACAGTGAATTTTGAAAATTGAGATATATGCATCATAGAATCAGGATATTACTGAAATCAAACTATATGAGATGCGGCCTAAGCTAAGCAATAAAACTAAATCTTATTCCAAGGTTTACATTGGATTATTACATTGCATATCAAAAAGTAAAAAAAAAATGAAATGGAGCCAAGGAATCAACATCTTCTAGAGTTTCCTCTTGATTGGCTGGAACGGATGAAAACGTGGTTCCTCTGTGGCTGGACTGCAGAAAGGCTGAGATGGCTGGGCGGTGGGCTGTGGCTGGGCGGTGGGCTGCAGAAAGGGCTGGATAGCAACTGACTGGTGGGTTGAAGCAGGGCTGAGCAGCAGTCGTTGGATGTGTAGCTACTGGTTGGGCTTTCCTGTTGGTGAGATAAAGAAGATACAGGAACCTGCTGAGATGCCCTACGGCTGTGCTGAAGGTAGATGGGAAGCCTCCTTCACGCTGGATGACCTGCTGTATGAAAGCAAATGGGGAGCTGAAGAAAGGTGGATGTGCGTCTTCAATGGGCTGAAGGATCTGCTGAAGGTGGATGTGCGGCTGGGCTGTGGCTGAAGATGGGCTGGAGAAGAAAACCCCCAAAAACCTGCTGCTTCCTCTGTTGCTGGAAAACAATCTCCCAATTCAATCGGCTCCTTCCCCCCCTGCGAAAACCCAAAAGAGCAATTTTAATCCCCCTCTTCCTTCGTGAGTGTCTGCCCCTTTTAAAACTTTCCTTTCTCCCTCAAAAGAAACGCAGCCCCTTCCCCCTTAATGAGGTTCCGTTAAATTTTTTTGAAAATTTTGTTGAAAACTTTGCAAAGGCGTGAAACCGATGCCTTATTATTTTGAAAACTTGCTGTTTTTAAAAGATGCGCATCTTGGGTTTTTTCAAAACTTTGTTTCATTTACCTAAGTTTTAGGTAAAAATCAAATTTATTATATTATTTTTTTTTTGGAAGTTCGGCTGTGCCATTTAAGGCTGCCTCCTTCTTAAAACAAAAATTATTTAAACCAATCAAAAAAAAAAAATAAAAAAAAAATGAGCATTGAAATAAATGAGATGCTTTTATGGAAATGCCACCTCAATCCACTTTTAAAATCCTTTTGAAAATAAAGCTTTATTTTGTTTTGTAAAATCTTTTATTTTCAAATAGGGTGCCACATGTGTGTGGGCCCACTAACTAAAATATAAATAAATAAATATTGAGAAATTAAAAAGAAAAATTTGCAAATTGGTATGAACTTCGGGTGGGTCCTGCTTGAGAATAAGAAACTTACCTGAGAGTCTGAGTATGATGCTAGTTCAATGGCGGGTCCCGCTTCATTTATTTGAAGATACGAAATAAAACATTATTTGTTTTTCAAGAATTTGGAAAAATTGGGTTTTCAGTGCAAAAATATGGATAAATGTAAAAACAAAATTTGTAAAGAGATTTAAAATCTTTTGCAAAAAGTTTTGAGATAAAATCTTTAAAATCAATATCCAAATATCCAGATTGTTTTCTTGAGAAAAATTTTTGTAATTCAAAGTCCTGCGGGTAAAATGGGAAAATTTGGTAATTTTGAATACCCAGGGTTTTAAAAATCAATTTGAAAAAGTTTAAAAATCAAATCTGGATTGACAATTTTGAAAATCAGGAGTTCTTGATCTCAACTGACATGCTATGCAGTGAAATGATGCAAAGTGTTCATGCAATGCGATGCAAGGACATGTTTCCGGAAGTGTTACTCTGAATCAGGAAGTGGAAAGTCTACTTTCTTCTCCAGGAAAAGGATTTTGAAAATTTTCAATTTGAAGATGTCTCTGAACCTAAATATAGAAATTTTGAGGCTTAAGAATGAAATTTAGGACTTTCTGCAAGGTTCAATCTTGGAAAATGACCATTTTACCCTTCATTGCTTCTAAAGAACTGAAATATGATAATTAAGGGCGATGTCAAGAAGGTGAGTGAAAATTTGGGGTGTTTACAGATGCCCCTCTTTGCTACTAAGCCGGCTTATGGTCGAGCTTAGTGGCAAAGAAAACACACCAAATTTGAGCTATATATAAAAAAAATGCCCCAGTTAGAAGGATCTGACTGGGTATGAAGAAGTTAGCCCGAAGAAGATGGTAGATATGAAATGGAGAAATGAAGAGGAGAAACTCACTCTGTGAGAGCGAAGTTCAGGTTTATGCCCTTAACATGGATGGGACAGGAAATGCTTCGTATGGAACGAAGCTCAGGCTTTAACCCTTAACCTGATCGAGCAGAAAATGGAATTCCTCATTGAATGAGGTTCAGGTTTTGTACCCTTATCCTGATCGGACGGAAGATGAAATACCTCTTTGAATGAGGCTCAGGTTTATACCCTTATCCTGATTGGGTAGAAAATGGAATTCCTCATTGAATGAGGTTCAGGTTTTGTACCCTTATCCTGATCGGGCGGAAGATGAAATACTTCTTTGAATGAGGCTCAGGTTTATACCCTTATCCTGATTGGGTAGAAAATGGATGGAATCCTCGAAGGAAGAGACCATAATGGAACCTTCGAATTTTGCACAATAAATCCGACAGGGCTTTTGCAAAAGGAAGGAAAATGGGGTCCCTAAAGCTTGAAAAAGGATTGATTTTGGGCGTCTCATTGCTGAGACTAAAATCAGCTTTTGAAATTGCCTTTTGCGAGAAATGTTTGGTGGTTCGACCTCGAACCGAAATGGGACTTTCTATGGTGGGACAGTGGAGACACAGGGAAGTGTGCAAATCTGAGAGTTCATGCTCTCAAAGAAGGGAAGGAATCAAGTCCTTAAGAGGGATTTAAAATTGGTGTCAGGATGTATCAAAGATGGATATCAAGCTCTCACTTCACGTCACGATAGCTAGAAAATATTGTCAAAATATTGAGAATTTTGTTATTGATTCAAAATTTTTGAAAATGTTGCACATGGTTGCAAAGATATTCTTTCTTTTCTACCCAAAGTATTACCTCCAAATAAGGTTCACTTCGTAGAATCGAGACTTGAAATCCAAATTGCTTGCAATTGACCTTCTTCAAGGAAGCTATCAATTTCTTTGATATGAGCAGGAAAGAGAATTTGATATTGTGAAAGCAGTTGATGAAAGAGTATTGACAATAGAATTTCACAAATTTAAAGAGGATTCTTGATAGATTTGGCAGTTTGATATCCTGAGGGCTTCTCTCATGATAATCTTTCTGCACTCTTTTGGCTCTCTTGTATTTTGGCTGCATTCTCCTTCATTTTGGAGATGTTCTGATTTTTTTTCTCTTTTCTTTTCCTCTCTTTCTCTCTTTTGAAAAGGGTACATCACAAACTCCTTCAACTTGGAGATGTTTCGATCCTTCTTTGCCTCAGGGTTATGTTGATGATATTGGCTCATTGGCTGGGGATTTCGAAGGATAGCTGAAATTAAATATCTTTTAGGGATTGTCGGTAGGTTCATCGCATCTGCCTTCATTTCGACAGTGCTTTGGACTTTCCCTAGAAGGATCCGTCACAAACTCCGTCATCTTGGAGATGTTTCGAATCTTCTTTGGCCCCAGGGGTCTACTTGCCTAATTCGCCTTCATCTTGACGACAAGTGAGAGATCCCTTTTGCGGATATTTAATTACAGCTTAAGTGATTTTAAGGAGACAAGACTTGGGTAAATGCTCTCTTTTTCAGCGCTCAGGATATTTCCACTGCCTTGTCTTTACAAGAATTGACTTTAAAGATGTGCCATAACTGCGATCAATATCGATCATCTACGGCTTTTCAATAACATTGAATCTTCTTTTCTGGCCATATCGAGGACTTATCCTTCATCCTTTTGGTTAGCCAATAGAAAGAATTTGAATTTTGAATCTCTTCTTGCAAAAGCTTTATTCTTTTGGAAGTAATGCTGAAGGTAAATAGAGATTTGTGCAATAAAGATTCTGAAATCAATAGATACTTTGATTGACAAAATTTTCTTGAAGTCCTGGGTGAAAGTGAATATCTGAAGTCTGGCTCAATACATCCGTGACGAAAATTCTCCTCTCTTTTTCCCCAAAAAGAGAGACTCAAGCTTAGCCCTTACCTGAATGGGAAATGGGAAATACTCCTCTCTTCCCTGAAGAGGAGGTGTTTGCAAAACGAACTTTCGAAGAGAAATTAAGCTTTCGTCAAAGCTCCCTAAGATTAGGCTTCTCTTATGGAAAGGGGGCCGATAATAGTGAGGTCTTAAAATTGGGTCATGAAAGAAACGAGTCCATCACACTTTCCATGCAAAGAGGGTCCTTCATGTTGAAAATGGCCTAGTATGAAATTGGGGGTTTACAAGAAAAGCGAGTCTCCGTCGAGCCTCTCCCTTTAAAAGGGTTCCTTGTGTGAAATTGGAAATTGTTTTGCAAACAGTTCACTAAGACGCGAGTCCCTTCAAACTCTCCCTGAAAAGGAGCTAAGTGAACGAATAGGATAGCATGCGAAAAGAACAAGCTCCCTCGAACTCTCCCTAAAAAGGGTCTCTCGCAAGAGAAATGATTGAAATTGGATATTGAGATTGATTGACCCAAAGGTCGAAATTGAAAATTAGAAAGTTGATTGTTGGAAATTTGAATGACCCAGAGATCGAAATAGGATGACCTAACAGTCGAAATTGAGAATTGGTTGACCGAAAGGTCGAAATTGTGTGCCCCGAAGGTCAAAATTGAGAATTGAGTGACCCGAAGGTCGAAAATTAGAAATTAAATGACCTGGAGGTCAAAATTGAGAATTTGGAATTGAGAATTTGGAATTGAGAATTGAGAATTGGAATTGAAATTGGAAATTGGGTGACCCAGGGGTCGGAATTGGAGAATTGCATGATCCAAAGATTTAAATTGAAAATTAGTGGGCAAAATATCAAATTTGAGCAATTGACAGACCCTGAGGATCGAAATGACTTGTATCAAGAAAGGAGAATGATGAATTCGAGTCAGAGCTCAAATAAAATATAGAGATCACGAGTCGGAACCCGGATCAACAAAAGAAAATGAAGAGCTCGAGTCAGGGCTCGAGTAAGGTAAAGAGATCACGAGTCGGAACCCGGATCAACAAAAGAAAATGAAGAGCTCGAGTCAGAGCTCGAATAAAGTAGAGAGATCTCGAGTTGTAACCCGGATCAACAAAGGAAAATGAAGAGCTCGGATCAGAGCTCGAATAAGATAAAGAGATGTCGAGTCGGAACCCGGATCATTAAATGAAAATAAAGAGCTCGAATCTGAGCTCAAAATGAATAAAGAGATCTCGAGTCGGAACCCGGATCAATAAAGAAATAATTTGAATAAAAGCCCGAGTCGGCACTCGATTTTTCCAAAAAGTATGGATTTTGAAAATGTACCAGTTTGAACACTAGATTTTGAAATAATACCAGTTCGAGCACTGGGTTTTGGTTCAGTATTAGTGATTACCTTCCAATTTTGAATCATTAGGAATTGTGATGGGACTGTTTGTTGAAATCCCAATACTGATTGGATTGTTGTTAATGCAGTTGAATGCAAATGAATATGAATTGATGCACATGAATGCACAAGTGTGTGAAATGAGGAATTTGTTTATCCTGCCTGCATACAGAACAAAATTTTAAAATGCCCCAGTGTATCCGGGAAAGAAAGTTGAATCATTATTTGAAGGAAACGGGAAAATTACAAGAGGAGACTAAATGTTTCAAGTGTAGAACTTTTTCAAGTGTCGAGCATTAATGGGATCTGACAATTCTACCCCATCGGCATTGATGAGTCGATATGAGTTGAGGGGTAATGCTTCTTTGACGACATATGGACCTTCCCAATTTGGCGACCATTTACCGCCAGGATGGTGCTTGAGATAAGCTGTGGATCAAAGTACTAACTCATTGACTTTGAATCTTCTTTCGATGACAGACTTCGCGTAATGCCTGGCCACTCTCTGGCGATAGGATTGAGCATGCTCTGCTGCTTTTAGCCTTCTCTCATCGAGCAAGTCTAACTGTACCAGTCGCTGTTGCTGATATTTATCAAGAGGTAACTGCAGGAGTGACGCAAATTTCAAAGCGGGCTTTTGAACATGTAGCGGCAATACTATTTCTGTTCCATATACCAATTCTGATGGAGTAGCATTCGTTGGGGTGCGAATAGTGGTCCGGTAAGCCCATAGTGCATCGTGGATATTCTCATGCCAGTCACGTCCTGTTTCTACGGTTCGCTCCAAGATACGAATTAAAATTTTATTGGTGGGCTCTGCCTGACCATTCCCTTGGGAATAATATGGGGCAGAGAAATAATGATAGATCTTGAACTTTGAGCAGAATGTCTTCATTCTTTCATTCTTGAAATGACTGCCATTATCTGATACAATGTCATGCGGGATGCCGAAACGACAAAAGATGCTCTTGTGAATAAAAGAGACCACGTGTCGGCCTTCTACTGTGCGAAGAGTGATAGCTTCTACCCACTTGGTAAAATATTCTGTTGCGGCAAGGAAGTATTTGTGGCCATTTGAAGCTGAAGGAGTGATGGGACCTACGACATCGAAGGCCCACATAGAGAACGGCCATGGAGAAACAACAGATTGCAAATAAGTTGCCGCAGCATGGATGAAAGGTGCATGTATCTGGCATTGCACACACTTCTTTACATAATGATAACAGTCTTGTTGCATAGTTTTCCAATAATAACCTCCTCTGATGATCTGCTTGACAAGGGTTTGGTAGCCGACGTGGCCACCACAAATGCCTTTGTGTGCTTCCCGCACGACTTCTTTGGCTTCGTCTTCGTCTAAGCATCTAGAATATTCTGAACTGAACCCTCGACGATAGAGGACATTGGCCAAAATGAAGTATCGAGTAGACATACGCTAGATTGCTCGCTGCTTTTTCTTTGAGAGTTCTGGAGGAAATTCGCCAGTTTCTATGAAAGTTTTGATGTTGTAATACCAAGGCTTCTTCCTTTGTTCAGCCTGGTTTACTTGTTCCGCTGGAAGGAAAGCAGGTTGGTCAAGTCTGCCAATTTCAAAAGAGCGACAAGATTCTCTATTTTTGAATGTCATAATGGAGCCTAAACTGGCTAGACTATCGGCCACTTGATTAAAATCTCTCTTGATATAGAATAACTGAAATTCTTCAAATTTGATGACAAGAGCTGAAACAATTTTCTGATAGGGGAATAACTTCTGATCTTTCACTTGCCATTCGGCTCGAACTTGATTGACAACGAGTAATGAGTCACCGTAAGCGTGCACTCTCTTGACATTGAAGTCTAGTAGAATTTTTAGACCTTGAATCAGGGCTTCATACTCAGCCATATTATGGGTACATTGAAAATCTAACTTGAGAGAAAATGGAATCATTTCTTTCTCTGGGGTGATTAATAAGATTCCAATGCCTATTCCAGCCATATTCTTAGAACCATCGAAAAATAAACTCCAGACTGGAGATTGCTGGATATTGCAAATTTGCTCATCAGGGAAGTCATCTTCGGCTTTCACTTCTTCTGCCAGAGGAAAATCCGCCAATTGATCTGCAATTGCTTGACCTTTGATTGATTGCTGCGAGACATATTCTAAGTCATACTGCATCAGTAAGACTTGCCATTTTGCGACTCGTCGGCTGAGGAAAGGTTGCTCTAAAATGTACTTTAGAGGATTGAGTTTAGACAAAATTTTGACTTCGGATGCCAGCAGGTAGTGTCTTAGCTTCTGACACATCCATACCAAAGCTAGGCAGGTCTTCTCTATATGAGAGTATTTCTTTTCATAGTCTATGAAAGTCTTACTTACATAATAAATGGTGTGCTCTATCAAGCTGCCTTCTTTGTATTGCGCCAAGAATCCGCCGCATGCAACTTGATTGACCGAGATATATAACAAAAGAGGTTTTCCCAATTCTGGCGGCTTCAAGATGGGAGGATTGAGAAGATACTTCTTGATCCGATCGAACGATAGCTAACACTCTGGTCCCCATTCGAACTTCACTCCTTTTCTGAGCAAGTGGTTGAAAGGTTCACATCTCATCGCCAAGTTGGAAATAAATCGCCGGATTGATTGCATGCGTCCCTGAAGGCTACACAACTCTTTGAGATTTTTCGGGGGTGGCATATCAATGATAGCCTTGGCTTTGGCCGAGTCAACTTCAATTCCCTTTTTGCTGACTAGAAAACTCAACAGTTTGCCTGATTCGACTCCAAAGACACATTTTTGCAGGTTAAGCCTTAACTTGTAAAGAATGAGTCTCTTAAAGACTTGATCAAGCGCTTCGAGGTGATCTTCTCCCTCTTTAGATTTCACGAGGATATCATCAACATATGCATCCATGATTTTGCGCATCTGATCGTGAAAGATAACGGCCATCGCCCATTGATATGTTGCTCCAGCGTTCTTGAGCCCAAAAGGCATAACTGTATAGCAGAAAGTGCCCCAAGGCGTAGTAAAGGAAGTTTTTGATTGGTCGCGGGCGGCCAACTTAATCTGGTTGTAGCCGAAATATCCATCCATGAAGGAGAACATGGCATGTCCTGCTGTGCTGTCAATCAGAAGATCAATGCTTGGCAATGGATAGTCATCCTTCGGAGTTGCCTTGTTGAGATCTCTAAAGTCTATGCAAATCCTGACTTTGCCGCTTTTCTTTGGGACAATGACGATATTGGCTAACCAATCTGGATAGTCAATAGGTCGGATAAATCCTGCTTTGAGCAGATCTTCAAGTCCTTCTTTGACTTGTTGCTCTATTCTAGGATCCATTTTTCTCAGCTTTTGCTTAACTGGCTTTACATCTGGCTTCAAAACGAGTCGGTGTTCGACCAATTTGGGATCTAAACCCGACATATCTTCATATGTCCATGCGAACACTTCTTCAGGCTGCTTGAAAAAATTTGTAAGTCTTTCTTTCTCTTTCGGACTTAGACTGGTACCGATCTTGAGAATCTTGGGATATTCCTCTGAGCCGATATTGACATCTTCAGTAGGATCTTATACTAGAGCAGATGGTTCATCTTGCTTCTGAACTGAGGCAAACTCTGGTAATTCCTGAAGAGACAGATCAAATTCTGCATAATCATCTAACTGCTTTGCAACCTTGCTATCTCCTGTGCTTGCTTTGACTCGGTGAATTGCTGCCGATTTCTGGAAAACCTTGGGATTGATAACGAGTTTCTTGATTGTTCGGGAAGACATTTCTGAAATTTTGAATAAGAGATTGGATTTAGGAAAATCATCCATCATACGACAAACAATCATTTAGCAAGAATTATGCATAAAATGACATTGAGTTATAAAATGAGAATGTAGAGACAAAAGAGGCAGATGGTATCCAGATAGACAAAGAAACCTGACATTTTATTGATTTGACTTTGATAAAAGACATTGAGACATTTATTTTGAAAGGAATAGAAAGGAAATGCAACAACGATTCTCAATGTGCCCCTTTAACAAAAACAGTCTTCTTTAGTGAGCTCCCGCCGGAAAACCCTAATCCTGCCCTATGGGGATGATGCTTTTGGATCATTGGCTCGACACGACCATCTTCATTTTTCCCAGTCCTTTAAAGGGTTGATAACCATGCTTCAGAAGTAAGTCGAATCCCTTTCTTACTTTCATGAATTGTGGAAACAATGGATGATCTTTGACAGTGTCGTAGCTGACACGACCTCCAATCTTGAAGAACTTGGGACCTCTCCATCGGGTCATGGCTACAGTGTGCAGGGATAATTCTGATGTTGCCTGGAATATTTCCTGACTTTCTTTGAGACTGATTTCTTCATTCTCTCTGATGCTAGGAATATCTACAGTGAATGATGGTCGAGGAATCATAGGTTGTGGGAGTCTTTCTTCCGGGTCCTCTCCAAGCACTGTGGTAATCATTCTACCTTTGGACCATTTTACGCATTGATGCAAAGTGGAAGGCACTGCATTTGCATTATGAATCTACGTCCTTCCGAGCAACAAATTGTAGGTGGGTGGCACATTGACCACATGAAAAAGCACTGAATGCACAGAATAGTTGATGAACACTTCCAAGAATATCTTCCCTTTTGCCGTTTGACCATGGTTGTCAAACCCATAGATGGTAATAGGATCTGGAATGTATTCTTCTTCCTTAATGCCTAGTGCCTTTGCGGTCATTTCAGGACATATATTGAGGTTGTTGCCTCCATCTACTAGCACATGGGGTACTGTCATTCCCCTTACCCGAACGACGATGTAAAGAGCATTATTGTGAAAGGAATGAGGCTTTGGAAGGTCCTCATCCGAGAAAATGATTGGCACGTTGGTCATGGCCGAATTCACTATTTGTGCCATGTCTTCAGGAGTGGTACTGGGCTTAACTTTGATCTTTCTGAGCAGATCATCCAGTACTTGCTGATGCTTGTATGAACTCTTGGACAAGTCAAGAATGGAAACATTGGACAAAGCGGTTAGAGGTCTCTGACTTGTATTCTCCGGCTTGGGCTTGATGATTTGATTAAGAAAATCAGGAAGTCCCTTTGACTTGGGGGCTGACTTTACAGGTGCTTCAGAAACTTTCATTTTGCCCAATGCTGAGATTAGATCCATCTTCTTAGAATCAGGAGTTGCTTGTCGAAGCACTGACACCTGATGTTGAACTTGTAGATCTTGTGTAGAACACGGCTTGATGTGTTTGTGAGGCAGGAATGGTTGGGCAGACACTACTGTTGTGGTGTGTGAAGGAAAAGGCTGCTTAAGAATGTCCATTTTTTCTTCTTCTTCTCCTTCTACCAATAGATTCTTCTCAATGAGATCTTGCACGATGTTCTTGAGAACGAAACAGTTCTCAGTGCTGTGTCCCACTGTTCTGTGGAACTTACAGAATTGATCCTTCCATTTCCCCATAGGCACAGGGGGATCAGCCAGTCTTGGCAACTTAACCATTTCCTTCGACAGCATATACTCGAGCACATCTTTTAGGGATTGGTCGAGAGGAGTAAAGTTTCAGTCATAACTCCATCCTTCATGTTTAACTTTTTCACGCAATTTCGGCCCTTGGTCTTGCTGAGAAGGCTTGCTGTATTGAGGAGCAAGTTTCATTTTCTGGTCTCCTTTATTGTTGGAATTGCCTGCACCGTAGCAGTAATCTTTCTTCTGCCCTTTGTACTGATTTCGGCTATTGTTGTTGTTGTTGTTGGCAGAGAATGTGAAGTGAGCTTTCTTCTTCTGCTCACCTTGGGGGTTACTCTTGGAAAAAGTGAAGTCTTCATAGACTCCATTCTCTAAGCTCAGCTCGAGCCATTCTGCTCGCTCAGTTAATTCAATGAAGGTCCTGGACGGTGCAGTAGAGATTAATCCTCTTAATGGTTGAGAAAAGTTGTTGAGGATCAATGACAAGGCATGTGATCATGCATATATTTTAGGGATTTTTCATATAAAAATATGCATGATTTCATGAGAAAATGAATTAAAAACCCAATTTTATGTTAGTTTCCAGTAAATGTGCTAAAATGATTTAAAAATAGAAAATGCATGAAAAATAGTTTTATTTTACATTTTAATGCCTATTTTAGTGTTTGACATAATTGTAGTAGTTTATTTTTTGAAAATCATAAAAAAATTAGAGTTAAAATAGACTTAGTTTTGTATTTTCTAAAACATAGTCATTTTGAGTTGTTTTGTAAATAACTTTTTGAAGAGAGGTTTTTGAAATGCAATTTTACAAAGAAGAGGGACTTATGGAGAAAAGTTCAAAATTATAAATATCATACGTAGGGGGAAGAGAGGCTTGTCTTCTCTCTTTTGCCTAAGCCCTCTCTTCTTCCCCTTCCTCTCCACCTCTTCTTACCTCTTCTTCTTCTTCTCCCTATTTTCCCCTCTTTTTCTCATCTTCTTCAAGGTGGAGAATTCCTACAACAGCTGAAGCAAGAAAGAGGATTCCAACCTCTCTTCTAACCCCTCCATTTACGGTGAGTTCTTCTTCTTCCTATCTTCTTCTTCTTCTTCTTCTTCTTCTTCTTCTTCCTCTTCTTCTCTTCTCTAATTCTTTCTTCTATGTTTCAATAGATTAGTTTATCTGGAATAAAATCAAAACAAAATAAAATTGTAGCATTTATGATTCATTCTGAAAATATAGATTCAAAAAGAAAATTCTAGATTTCACTGTAATTTGTAGTTCATATATAGTGCATAGTATTAATTTTTTTTCTTCATTGATAATAAAATCGATGAAGCTTTAGCATCATTTGAACATTAATTTTTCAAATTCACTCAATCCAGTAATCAATAGCAATTTGTGATCGATCATCGGATGCCTGGAGTAATTACATTCAATCAAATGGAATTCTGATGACTGATTGGGGAAATTAAAACTGGAATGCATCTGATCTGTGTTGTTGTAAAATTTCTGGCGAATGAATTCTTTTGCTTCTGATAAATCAAATTTTGTTGATGTAACGATCTGAATCTATCGATCGATTGCCTAATATTGATCGATCAAAAGAGGCTTGATTGAAATTCAGTCGATCAGAACCATCTGGATACATTCGAACTTGTTTTCAGCTTTCAGCCGCCGGAGATTACTTCAGTCGCCAGATCTTCTCTTCAGCCGCCGGAGATTACTTCAGTCACCAGATCTTCTCTTCAGCCGCCGGAGATTACTTCAGTCGCCAGATCTTCTCTTGAGCCGCCGGAGATTACTTTCAGTCGCCAGAACTCGTCTTCATCCTGCCGGAAGTTCCCTTTTCTGGTGGATCCTTCTTCCGCTGTCATCCTGCCGGAAGTTCCCTTTTTCGGTGGATCCTTCTTCCGCTGTCATCCTGCCGGAAGTCCCTGTGAAATTACAGATCTTCCCTGTTAGCTGCTGGAATCAATTTTTTTGGGAATGCATTTACATTGTCTGCAAGTTGTCTATCCACCGGATTTTATTTCTTGCTCTGCCGGATTCTTACAACTTCCGATCATTTTCCAGTTCTCCGGCAACTTCTCTCACTGAGCCACTGTGAAAACCAATTTTACCTGTGTGAGATTGAGCATTGTGATTTAAATGTGAAAAATAAGTTTTACGATAATATGATTTTGATTTTTACAGTCTATTGATTAAAGAAAAAAAAAAAAACTGATTCTCATGGTTGTGTTGATTTTAAACTTGATTTTCACTGAAATTTCTACTGTTTTTAACTGCTGGTTTTCACTAAAAATTGTAATGTTAGTTAATTGAAAAAAAAAAAATTTATAGTTAGCTATTAGTTAATTGAGTCGTTAGTTGTTAGTTTACTAAATCAGTAGTGATTAGTATAAAAATTTTGTAATGTGTAATTGTTAGCTTAGTTACTTTTGCTAAGTAAGTAGTAGTTATTAGTAACTTGTTAGTTAAGTGTTTTGGAATTAGTTAGTTGTTATTAGATTTAATTAGAATTAGTTGTCAATTGTAATTAGTCAATTAGATTTCGTTAATAATTTCTTTTGTATTCTTAGTATTTAGTTAGTCTATTTTTGTTTAGTATAGTTTTATTCTTGTATTGTGTACTGCTCGTGTTTCGTTTGAATAGTGCAGGATTGAAAGGGATTGGAGCTGAAGCAATTACGTGACACGACGAAATACGAAGAATAAAGCTTCTTTTTGCTTTTCTTATTAGAAATTTTAATTGGGTTTGTAAATATTTCACTTTATGCCCTCTGCGAAGGGTATTCATTTGTTGTAATAGTTAGTTGTTTTTACTTTTATGAATATTTTACATTTCAAATAATTCGGCAATAAAGAGTAGTTTAGATTTGTGTACTTGAATACGAAATATTCCCGTTCCCTGAGTTCGACCCGGTCTCATCCACTAGTGAGAACCGGTTTTTATTATTTGATGTCTGGTTTTCACATGTTTTACATTTAAAAATCTTTTCAAAATTACAACGATTTAAAAAAAGACATCAAATTTTTGGCGTCGTTGCCGGGGAACGGCGTAATATTAGTATTCACTTTATTGCCTAGTGTTTGTGTGCATTTAGGTTTAGAACCACGTATGTGCATATCTTAGAGACGAGCTTACTTTTCTGCACAGCCCACCTATTAGGATCCCCTTAGAGGTGACTGTGTACGATTGGTACCGTACACATAGATTTTATATTTCTTTGCATAATCTCTGTTATGTGTAACTGCGTGGTGTTTGTTTAGTTTTTGTTGTTTTTAGCTTACTCGCTTTGTGGTTTGCGTGGTTTGGCCGCTTAGTGCGTTAGTTAGGTAGAAAACCCAAAATTAGGACGAGTGCTACACCGGTCTACTTCAAGGTGTATGCACAGGCAACGATCACTCGACCCGAGCTAATTGAGTTATGAGTTTCTTGTTAGGAGAACTTCTCATCTTATCACCATGGCCGAAACTCGGTCGTTGTTCCGTACCCTTAAGGAGTACTTCATGCCCACCATATACACTCCCACCTCCTGCATCACGAGACCTGATGTAGGAGCCAATCAATTTGAAATAAAGGCCAGTATCATTCAAATGTTACCATCATTTCATGGCCTAAGCAACGAAGACCCATATAGTCATATTGATGATTTTCTGGAGATCTGCTCGACAGTGCGGATCAACAATTTTGGAGATGACGCATTGAGGTTGACGTTGTTTCCATTCTCTCTCAAAGATAAAGCTAAACATTGGCTAAAGACTCTCGATACGGTTCAAATTACCACTTGGGAAGGAATGCAACGCGAATTTCTTAAAAAGTACTTCCCAATTGGTAAGACGAATCAGTTTGTAAAGCCATAATCAGTTTCTCGCAGATTGAGGGAGAACAATTCTACGAGACTTGGGAGAGAATGAAAGATCTTCTCCGCAAGTGTCCCCAGCACCAGGTGCCTCGTTGGCAACTGGTGCAGTATTTTTACAATGGTCTGAACGAGAAGGACAGGCAAATAGTGGATTCATCATGTAGGGGCACTTTTATGCTAAAAAGTGAGGATGAAGCGTGGTCGCTTTTTGAGACGTTGAGCGAAAATTCGATGCACCATGCGACAACTTCACGGTTCGATAGGGCTGCACCTGCACAGGATAGTACTAAGAAGGCAGGTATTTTTGAAATAGGGATAAACCTTGAGTTAAGCAACAAGGTAGACCAACTGTCCCAGAAATTAGATCAGTTTTTGTTGGGTCCCTCTCCTGCCATGCAGGTGTGCGCGTTGTGTGCGAGTCCTGCACACCATATTTTACAGTGCCCAGTTGCGCCACAGTATCCTGAGTTTGTCCAAGAGCAAGCTCAGATGGCTCAAAACTTCGCTAGGCCCGCACCCAATCCATTTTCCAACACTTATAACCCGGGCTGGCGAAACCATCCCAATTTTTCATGGCGCAACTCACAGATTCAAACCCCTAACCCTTCCCAGAGTCAACCCAATCAAGGCGGTTATGTGCCTGGATTTCAGAGATCCAGTTATCCCCCAGCCCAACCTGTTTATACTCATCCCCAGTCTCATGAGCCTTCGCATAGTCAGTCCTTCGAGGACAAGATGCTACAAGCATTTTCTGATATCAAAGCGAATTTGAGCTCGCATAATCAGTCTATTTCAAAATTAGAGACTCAAATGGGGCAGCTCGCCGAGGCGCTTAGCAGGTGAAGTGAGGGGACACTGCCTAGCTAGCCTATTGTCAACCCTAAGGGAAAGGAACCCATGCGTAGCTTGCATATGACCAATGCACATAAAGAGCAAGCTCAAGTTGTAACCCTTAGGAGTGGGAAGCAGTACCAAGCGAGGGAGGCTGCAGAAGAAAGAGAGAAGATAAGTGAGAAGCAGTCTGTCCCTAAGGTTTTACCTCAGGAAAGCGAGAAGGTTCATCCATCGGAGCCTTCACCATCCTACATTCCTAAAGCCCCCTTTCCTGAGGCGTTAGAAAGGCCGAGAGCATTAGGTAAGGCTGGAGTGAACATGCAAGAGATGCTTGAGATATTCAAGCACGTTCAGATAAACCTCCCCTTACTAGATGCCATCCAACAAGTCCCTGCATATGCAAAGTTCCTCAAAGAACTTTGTACGCAGAAAAGGAAGTCGATGTCCCATGTGCAGAAAAAGATTTATTTAACCGGGCAGGTGAGCGCAGTATTGCAACATCAAACCCCACCTAAGCTCAAGGACCCAGGGACTCCTATCATCTCATGTGTCATAGAAAACATCATTGTTGGGCGTGCATTGCTCGACCTTGGGGCAAGTGTTAACATCTTGCCGGGTTTCTTTTATGACCAATTTGGATTGAAAGAGATGAAACCTACACCTATGACTCTTCAACTTGCAGATAGATCTATCAAGGTCCCAAGAGGGATACTTGAAGATGTTTTAGTCAAGGTGGAGGATTGTTATTTCCCTGTTGACTTCGTGATATTAGATATGGAGGGAGTTGATAGCCCGCAGCAGACTCCTATTATTCTCGGTCGCCCCTTCCTAGCTACCGCCAATGCGTGCATCAATTGCCGCACTGGTGCGATGGATGTGTCATTTGGAAATAGGAAGATACGACTAAACATTTTTCGTGCTGCTATGGGGCCTGCTGTTGAGGAGGCTTCTTTCGAGGTTGATGTCATTCAAGACCTCGTAGAAGCAGAATATGCTTGGTTATTGAGTGATCCACCTCATGAGGAGGATAAGGAATCACTAGAAGAGGATCACCTAGAATTACGTGAAAATCAGATAGGTGAGTTGAGTTGGATCGGGCACTTCGAGCCATTCAGAAGTAGACAGGATGGGAACACATTGCGCAGTGTCACAGATGACACTATTTTTCACAGAGAGCCTGATTGAGCCTGACTTCATGTCCATTGATCTCATGGACGATGAAGGATTTTTCCAGGGATCCGTCTGGCTGGGGACGTGAAACTTAGCGCTTTATGGGAGGCAACCCATATCTTGTACATTATTGGGTTTACTTAGAATTTATAGATTTTATTTTGTTTTTACTTTTTAGTTTTCTTCATGAGTTTTTCATATTCTTTTTGTTTCATTCATGGTTTCATGTTTTGTCATGTGTACATTGCATTCATTACATTCATAGAACGTGCAATTTTAATTCATGTCAGGTCATTCTGCTCTTTTCCCTCATTTATTTCTCTCATGTGCATTCACGTAGTTTCATATAAGCATGGGGGAGTGCCACTGGGACAGTGTCATTCAAGCATGGGGGAGGGTGTAGAGTGCACACCTTGATATTTTTGTTTACGTTCTTGCACATGTTTACACATCTCAAATGAAAAGTAGATTTTTTTTAAGAAAGAGTTTGAACTTATATGAATGTTATTTCAAATCTAATGTTTTTAGAGGATTTTTAAGCCCCATGAAATTTTTTTTCTGACATAGATCTAAAAATTATGGTTGTTTATGCGGATTTTGAGGAAATGATGATAGATACATGTTAAAGTTTATTTTGAATCATAAATATGAATATGCACAGTTTTATTTTTGAAAAACTAAGCAAATAAACAAAAGTGTAAAAATGAGCTCAAAAGAAAAAATAGCATGCGTTAGGTTGTTTGGATAATTCCACAATCCTTAGTAGATGGAACTTAGATGTAAGTTGAAACTTTTAATTCCATTTTCAAAAAGGAGAGTGGAAAACTTCGTGATCCTAAGTAACTGAGAACAGATACAAGTTGAAATATTTGACTCTCATGTTATAAAGGTGAATGAAGGAAGTCACTTTTATGTCTTAGTTGATATCTTTTGGTATGTATTGAAAAAGTATAGAAGATATTGACATTGCACAAGGCATAAAAGCAGACCACACGCAAGCTATAAGAGAAGATTAAGTGCGTAAAAAGAAAAAGCGTGAAAAATGAAAAAAAGAGAGAAAAGAGCTTAAAAAGAAAGAAAAGTTCAGTGCTTAGAAGTGATTGAGAAAACCTGTGCAGAAAACATATGAGTGAGGATAAGTAAATGATAACTTGTTTTTATTGGATTTTCTAAGAATAAAACATAAATAATTGTGATATTTAGAAAAGTGAAAGAAATTCTTTTTCTGTGGTGGTATATAAAAGACTCTAATTATGTCTTGATTTTTTTTGTAACATGAAATATTTGTGAAAACAAAGTCTTTAATTACCTACTGCTTATGAGGATGTGTAATATTTTGCATACAAGACAGAGATGTTTGTGGGTAGCATCACTGCAAACCCTCACGAGACCTTACTCGTCCACTGGGGTAACCCAGGGGTTGAAAGGGTTTGTTGCATGAGCTAAATCCAACCGTGATTCCTACGAAAGTGAGTTAGGTGATAGTTTGATTTCTTGCATTTTTCTAGTTTGCTCGAGGACTAGCAAAACATAAGCATGGGGGTATTTGATCATGCATATATTTTAGGGATTTTTCATATAAAAATATGCATGATTTCATGAGAAAATGAATTAAAAACCCAATTTTATGTTAGTTTCGAGTAAATGTGCTAAAATGATTTAAAAATAGAAAATGCATGAAAAATAGTTTTATTTTACATTTTAATGCCTATTTTAGTGTTTGACATAATTGTAGTAGTTTAGTTTTTGAAAATCATAAAAAAATTAGAGTTAAAATAGACTTAGTTTTGTATTTTCTAAAACATAGTCATTTTGAATTGTTTTGTAAATAACTTTTTGAAGAGAGGTTTTTGAAATGCAATTTTACAAAGAAGAGAGACTTATGGAGAAAAGTTCAAAATTATAAATATCATACATAGGGGGAAGAGAGGCTTGTCTTCTCTCTTTTGCCTAAGCCCTCTCTTCTTCCCCTTCCTCTCCACCTCTTCTTACCTCTTCTTCTTCTCCTCCCTATTTTCCCCTCTTTTTCTCATCTTCTTCAAGGTGGAGAATTCCTTCAACAGCTGAAGCAAGAAAGAGGATTCCAACCTCTCTTCTAACCCCTCCATTTACGGTGAGTTCTTCTTCTTCCTATCTTCTTCTTCTTCTTCTTCTTCTTCTTCTTCTTCTTCTTCTTCTTCTTCTTTTTCTTTTTCTTTTTCTTCTTCTTCTTCCTCTTCTTCTCTTCTCTAATTCTTTCTTCTATGTTTCAATAGATTAGTTTATCTGGAATAAAATCAAAACAAAATAAAATTGTAGCATTTATGATTCATTCTGAAAATATAGATTCAAAAAGAAAATTCTAGATTTCACTGTAATTTGTAGTTCATATATAGTGCATAGTATTAATTTTTTTTCTGCATTGATAATAAAATCGATGAAGCTTTAGCATCATTTGAACATTAATTTTTCAAATTCACTCAATCCAGTAATCAATAGCAATTTGTGATCGATCATCGGATGCCTGGAGTAATTACATTCAATCAAATGGAATTCTGATGACTGATCGGGGAAATTAAAACTGGAATGCATCTGATCCGTGTTGTAAAATTTCTGGCGAATGAATTCTTTTGCTTCTGATAAATCAAATTTTGTTGATGTAACGATCTGAATCTATCGATCGATTGCCTAATATTGATCGATCAGAAGAGGCTTGATTGAAATTCAGTCGATCAGAACCATCTGGATACATTCAAACTTGTTTTCAGCTTTCAGCCGCCGGAGATTACTTCAGTCGCCAGATCTTCTCTTCAGCCGCCGGAGATTACTTCAGTCACCAGATCTTCTCTTCAGCCACCGGAGATTACTTCAGTCGCCAGATCTTCTCTTGAGCCGCCGGAGATTACTTTCAGTCGCCAGAACTCGTCTTCATCCTGCCGGAAGTTCCCTTTTCCGGTGGATCCTTCTTCCGCTGTCATCCTGCCGGAAGTTCCCTTTTTCGGTGGATCCTTCTTCCGCTGTCATCCTGCCGGAAGTCTCTGTGAAATTACAGATCTTCCCTGTTAGCTGCTGGAATCAATTTTTTTGGGAATGCATTTACATTGTCTGCAAGTTGTCTATCCACCGGATTTTATTTCTTGCTCTGCCGGATTCTTACAACTTCCGATCATTTTCCAGTTCTCCGGCAACTTCTCTCACTGAGCCACTGTGAAAACCAATTTTACCTGTGTGAGATTGAGCATTGTGATTTAAATGTGAAAAATAAGTTTTACGATAATATGATTTTGATTTTTACAGTCTATTGATTAAAGAAAAAAAAAAAACTGATTCTCACGGTTGTGTTGATTTTAAACTTGATTTTCACTGAAATTTCTACTGTTTTTAACTGCTGGTTTTCACTAAAAATTGTAATGTTAGTTAATTGAAAAAAAAAAAATTATAGTTAGCTATTAGTTAATTGAGTCGTTAGTTGTTAGTTTACTAAATCAGTAGTGATTAGTATAAAAATTTTGTAATATGTAATTGTTAGCTTAGTTACTTTTGCTAAGTAAGTAGTAGTTATTAGTAACTTGTTAGTTAAGTGTTTTGGAATTAGTTAGTTGTTATTAGATTTAATTAGAATTAGTTGTCAATTGTAATTAGTCAATTAGATTTCGTTAATAATTTCTTTTGTATTCTTAGTATTTAGTTAGTCTATTTTTGTTTAGTATAGTTTTATTCTTGTATTGTGTACTGCTCGTGTTTCGTTTGAATAGTGCAGGATTGAAAGGGATTGGAGCTGAAGCAATTACATGACACGACGAAATACGAAGAATAAAGCTTCTTTTTGCTTTTCTTATTAGAAATTTTAATTGGGTTTGTAAATATTGCACTTTATGCCCTCTGCGAAGGGTATTCATTTGTTGTAATAGTTAGTTGTTTTTACTTTTCTGAACATTTTACATTTCAAATAATTCGGCAATAAAGAGTAGTTTAGATTTGTGTACTTGAATATGAAATATTCCCGTTCCCTGAGTTCGACCCGGTCTCATCCACTAGTGAGAACCGGTTTTTATTATTTGATGTCTGGTTTTCACATGTTTTACATTTAAAAATCTTTTCAAAATTACAACGATTTAAAAAAAAGACATCAGCGTGCCTTTCAGATATGGGATCTCTCATTTTGTTGCAAGCTGACCTCCATCTGTGAATGAAATCTCGTGCTTTTTCATTCTTATTCTGCCTCAGACTGCAGAGATGACTTAATGTCGGGAGCGCTTCTGTGTTGAACAAAAAGCGTTCAATAAATAAATTCACCACTTTATCGAACTCCTTGAGCTCGATGGGATTGATATGCTCAGCATACCATTTAGCTGCAACTCCTTCCAAGCTGCGACGGAAACACAGGAACAGTGCTCTGTTATCTCTCTTGAATCTTGAACACTCTGCGAAGAAAGTGGCGAGATGGGCTTTCGTATCGCCAGAACCATCGAACTTGATGAATTTTCGGGGAAGGTTTTCGAGATCGTCATCCCCTTCGAGACCGTCATAGAAGTCCTCACTGGTGAAGACTTTCTTGCCCTTGTCGCGAGCTTGGAGATCCTTAACAACTCGGGCCATTTCCCTGAATTGTGACTGTAGAGGTTCTTCCATGACTTGATTCTTTGATTTGCGGCTCTTCCTTTGTTCTCGGCCACATTTCTGAAATGCCGGTGGCACCTCATATTCTTCTTCAGTGTCTTCCGTTGATTCTGATTCATCTGAGATTTCTTCTAGCTGAATCTGCTTCTTGGGAGCCTTCTTATTCTTGTGCTCGTGGAACTTTTCTCTGAATTGATTTTTTTCTGCACTAGTCCCAGCTTGTTCACTCATCATTTTATTCATCATCTTTCGGAACATGGCATACATTTCCGAATCTATGCCATCATCCTCTTGCTGTTGATCTTGATTCACGGGATGATCCATTTCTCCTTCTGAGGCTGAGGAGTGTTGAGGTGATGTGGTTCTTCTTCCTGACCTTGTTCGAACCATCAAATGTTGTGGATACTCTCTCTGCAGGGCAAAGACCTGATTAGATTATGAAGGAATTGGCTTTTGAAAGAAATATTTATTGAAAATATGGTAGACAATTTGAAGAAGATATCCCATTACTAGGGACTGAGTCCTCGCGAGAATCACGACAATTGTGTTGTCGACTCTTTTAGCACGAGAAACAAACAACGAAAATATGCCTTGTTACCTTGGCGAGGTCGTCAAACCACAATAGAAAAAGAGAGAATTTTATTAAAATGAGAAAACATGATTTTATTGATCTTGACAAAGAGGTGGAGGACAAACAATTTGCCACCATTCACGATAATCAGCAGACACTCTAGGACCAGGAAAAATTTTAAGAGAGACAAAGGAATCCCAGCCGTAGCGGGCAAAATGATATGCCCCGGACCATTGTGCGGAAGTGAGATCAAACTCTGCCATAACTCCTGATAACAATCTGGCTTCGACGTACTGCTGTCTCTGGGAGAACTGTCAAACACATCTCTCTAGTTGGTAGTAAGTGCAGAAGAATGGTCCGAGTAACTTAAACCTCTTGCCATAAGCATATGTGTATCTGGGAGGAGATAATTGCCGATCAAAATAGTCGCAGACTACGTCATCTTCTTGAATGTTATTGATCATAGACCGATACTGTGCCACTGGAAGAAGTTCTTGACCATTATATCTGAAAGAGCTTGCTCGGGCTGGAACATGCTGAAAAAACCAGGATTGAAGTGCGTAGATGCATCCTTCAACTAAAATGGATTCTCCAAGTGAGAATCGAGTCAGACCTCGATATAGGAAAGCGAGCGCTGCCATGGCTATGGAAAGACGATTGGTTTGTCGACTTCCCTTCATCCATTAAAACGGTCATCTCTCCCCACAGGAACCAGAAGGTACATGTCCGAGGATTCCATCGTTCTGCCATTGCGTGGATCAGGTTGCCGTTGATGGTCTGCTTTCCAACTGCCGACGCCAGTTCTAATCTGCATTCGCTCAAATGGTCCGGGAACATTCGGGAAAAGCTTTTTAGCCAGGAATAATACCACCGGGGAATGAAAGTTCCGGTGCTAAGGGCTCGATGTTCAGGACGACCTTGTCGCACCTCGAAGGAGATGTGACCTTCAGGAAAGATAGGATCGACTTGACTGGATGCCATTGAACTGAAAATAGAAGAAGACTTAGAATGAGACTTAGGAAATTGTGAAATTTTGAAAAAAATTTGCAGGCAGGATATAAAATGCAGCTGGAAATTCGAGATCCAGTAGAAAGGTAGAGTGGAAAATCTCCTGGAGTTTTGAAAGAAATGGGATATTTGAGAAAATCATCCAGGGTTTGAGAAAAATATCTCGTGGAAAATAAGGATATTTGAAAAAAGGCCTAATAAGTTGGAAAACATTGGGAAATATAAAGAATTGAGAAATAACACACATACAATCACATCCTGCACAAACATTTATGCACATTCAGCATTCCCTAAAAGGCTGACTCTAGATGCATTATTTTGAAAAATAGTTGTAGGACCTTAATTGTAAGACCCGCAATTTTTCAGAAAATATCTGAATAAAATTCATGAGGCATTTACCGGTAAAAATAGCATTTTTTCTCAGAATGCGAAACGAATCAATTCCTGCGAGCCAGTTATACTTAGGATATTCGTCGAATCGCGAATATATGCTCAAACACTCTGGAAGCCATAACTTCCTATCTGAACAAAATCAAAGGATTCCTGCGAGCCAACTTTCTTAGTGGCATCAATACGAAGATAATGGCGTACTCAGAATTTTTTCGGAAAAAAATCACCGAAAACCCGAAATTCTTGCGGGACCCACAGAAATATGGGTGGGACCCACATAAATATTTCTCAGAAAATATTCTAGAATATTCCAGCACCTTCCAGCATCTTCCAGAGCCTTCCAGCTCCTTCCAGCACCTTCCATGGAAGGGATTTCTGAAAAGCCAAGGGGTAAAGAGGGGATTCTGAAACTTGGGGCCCAAGTTTCAGAACCTATAAATAGAGGAGCCCCCCTCTCTTTAAAAATCGCCAACCCCTCTCTCTCTCCTCCTTTTCCCAAACCTCCCCTACCTAGCCTAGCCCACCTGAGCCCACCTGACCTGGTATGAGCCTGCCTGACTTAGCCTGAGCCTGCTTGACCTGGTTTGAGCCTGCCTAACCTGGTCCTAACCCACCTGACCTAGGTCTGAACCTACTTGACCTAAGTCTGAACCCAGTTGACTTGACCTGAACCTAGTTTGGTTCAAAGTCAAAGTCCAAGTCCTTTTTCGTCCGAAGTTCGAAGTTGATCCTTTTTCGAAGTCGAGCCTCGTTCGAAGCGTTTGAAGCAATCGGAGTCGTTTCTTCCACGATTTGAAGTAAGTTCGCTTCATTAAACCATCTCTCTCAAGTATTTTATTGTTTGTATATAGCATATATTTTCTGAAGTAGTATCTTGCTTTAGTTCTTGGTTGAGCCCTCTAGGACGCTTCGGTGTTCACGCGCTCGCCTCGTAACTATCGTCGGATATATATGTTCGAATACGCAGTATATGCGTTCTTCAAAATAGTATCTCACCCTAGTTCTTGGTTGAGCCCTCTAGGACACTTCGGTGTCACTCGCTCGCCTCGTAACTATCATTGGATACAGATCTAGGTGTATATCTGCTGATACTGCCGACGCGTCTTATATCGCACAGGTCATGTAATTTACCTTTGCCGTCGCGTCGTATGATGCCAAGGCTCCCTGCTTTCTGTACTTCCGATTAAAGCACTTCCGATTATGCATTTACTTACGCCGTCGCGTCGAACGATGCCAAGGCTCCTGCTTTCTGCAATGTATTTACTTACGCCGTCGCGTCGAACGATGCCAAGGCTTCTGCTTTGTTATATATGTAGAATATTTCGTTCAGTTACACACCCTGAACAATAGTATATGCATTTCCTTTACGCCGCCGCTGTATAAAGCACAGGCTTTTGCTTATATTACATATATGGCGCGTAAGTGAGCGTTCAAATGGAGATCAACTCCAAAATCGCCCATGTGATTCCCTTACCGCTCCTCGTGCAAGATACTGCTTGACGAATGAAGCCCCTATTGGAAAGGCTTCGCCTTTTGGCAAAATGCTCTTTACATAAAGACTAAATCAATTACGTATGGCCTGGCTATGGCCCAAGGTTCCTGCAACCTTGATGCATGCAAAGTACGCACAACGGTGCACATCCATTTCCCGAGTTAAGCGTAGCGATTTCCCACCAAAGAGGGGAGATGCCGCTGAAATGGATAAAAGAAAACGCACGCTTTCTCCGTTAAAGAGAGGAAGTGCTGCTGAAATTCCTGAAGGAGCTAAGAATGACTCAGAAAGAACGTAGCAGAAGTGCTACCCGGTTATGGAACGCCTTCTACGATGTAGAAAGGTTCGTCGCACCACTGCCGGTAGAGCAGAGAAGGTGTTGACAGAATGGTTGGCAGAAGAGCTGCCAGAACCAGTTAAGTGGCAAATGATGTCCTTTGTTGGAACGATGTCAGAAGGACTCGTCTCCCTGGCACCTGCAAGGGCACCATACTTGTAAGGGCCGTTGCGCCAAAGTAGTGGTAGCGCCTTGACAAGGTCCTGAGCTCGTTGCGTAAAAATACGCCGAATAGCCGATTCGTAGAGATCGAGTCATGTGCATGCTCATTGAGAATTATCAGACAACCAGACTCGTAAGGGCCGCTGAGCCGGAGTGTGTTGTTTCCACCGAAAGAGGTGAAGTGCTCGTCAAGGCCGAAGTGCCGAGAGCAGAGTTAAGCATGCATATGAATAAAACCTTTGTTCCACGGTGAAAACCGTGTGGTTGATTGGGGTCGGGTACATACTTCTCAAAGGCTGCCCTATAGGCATGCAATGTTCATCAAGTAATTGTAAGACCGGCAGGCCCCTTTCAGAATTTCTCACCGAGGAAGACGGTGATGGCGCAACCTTGAGTGACATATATTTCACCCGAACCTGATAGAGTTCATTGATGGCCTTCGTCACTCAGAGGTATGGAGGTCGTGGTTATCCTTAAATATCTAAGGATTGAACCCAACTACTGCAGTAGCAGAATGCATTCGGATACCTAGTAAGGATCTCTTCCGGTATGATGTACCGTCCTACTAGGGGGATGGGGTCAACAGGCCTCTGGGGTATCTAAAATACATAGAATAATCAACCCCCAGATCGTCGCGTTGTCGCCCAGATATGAGTCCCCTAAGCCCAGGGGGAGGTGCAATTATCGAAACAAAGCATTAGCTTAGGTACAGCGCTACTTTGAATGTATGAGTGGATGACGTTGTTGAGTCAGTCCTGCATAACCTTTGTGAAGGTGTCATGGTCGGTATACTACTGTACCGATTGGGAAAGAACCCCATTGATATCCGTACGACTAAGTGAAGCTCGGAGAGCTGTCCTTAGATTCGTAGGATACGGATGTGCCAAGCATAAAGGCTTGAGCTAGACATCCATTCGTGACTCTGTGGAAGTCAAGGCTAAGTCATAGAGACTTAAGCGGTTATTCTAACTCACAGCCCTGAAGAGGCTTATGCGAAGTCATGAAGACTTGCGTGGATGTTCAACTCATAGCCCTGATGAGGCTTTTGCGATATACGCTAAGTCATGGAGGCTTGAGCGTCGTATTACGAACTGCGACCCTGAGTGGTCTATGCATTTACTTGAGTTGAATAGATAGGTGTTTGCCTACTTACCAGACCATCAGTGGTTCTGACCCCGTTTAATGGGGATTTCAGGTGTTGAACCTGCGTGGCGATATGCGGAGCAAGGCGGCATCGAGTTCCAGGGTTTCTCTAGACAGAGTTGTACTGCTTCCTTTTTATTGAACCTTCACTGCTTTTCTAAGCAGTAGTGTTGTAATAAACATGTGCTTTCGATAAAATGAAACACTTTGGTGGTCAATGAGTTGCTTGGCCACATACCTGCAACGTGCTCGGAGTTTTCTAAAACCGACGACTCATTATCGTCTTATTCCGCTGCTAAAAGCTTTCTAAGTTCCGCTGCAAAGAAAAAAAAAAAGAAATTCATGAAAATTTTAACTTAGCTTTGTTTTGGAAATCCGGGGCGTTACATTAATCCTAACTCTAGGTTCAGATCATCTTTGTCCAATCCAATTATGCCGATATACTTGAACCGAAATTCGAGGTACGTGGCATATAATTTCAACTCTGGTTCTAAGGTAAGGTTTTCCAACATCCTTGAGCGCCTATCGATATGCTTCGGACTGTGGCCCGCGGTACGTGGTAGGGGGTGTTAACCCAAATAATTGGCCCAGTTGTGAGGCTCTGTCCCGAACTAGGGTTCTGGAAGAGAGCCCAGCAACGTGAAGCCCGGGTAATGATAGGTAATTGGGGTTTTGAAAAATGATCACATGCAAGAAATAGATGGTTCTAAATCCTAGAGAGATAGATTTTGAAAAATCCTTGAAGAAGCATACATTGTTTGCATTCAGATCCTAAATTGAGGAGAGTTATATTTAGACCTAAGTCTATGTGAACATGAAAATATCTCCTCAATATAGTCCTACCAAACCATGCCTAAGCTATATGCAGTCAATGTCAGCTAGGTCAGAATATAGGCTCCTAGGTTCACATGATATTGAAAGTAAAAGAGCTGACATTTTGTGAACATAATTTCGATAATTGAACTAAGTCAAGCATAATTTAGATCAGACAAGGACTGGTCCCATCACGGTCGCCAAAACTGTTATCGTCGCAAAAAAATTCCCGTCTTCCCTTCCTTGCGGAAGAGAGAGGGAAATGCTTTCGCGATTCAAACTTGACCGGATTTTGGAAATTGTTTTGAAATACTCGCCTCCGTTTTAAAAATTTGCGGGAAAATCCATGGGATGGGGTTCGACCTGTCGGTACGAGGTTCGACCGTTCCTGCCGCCTTTAACAGGGGTAATCGGACCAAGGACCAAAATTGTGCTTGACTTAGTAAAATCATTGAAATTGTGTTCTATCCTAAATGCACAGAGAATTCAGGCATGTGCTATGAGAATTTTGGAAAATGTAAATTGAAAAATATGATGTATGATTAGAAAACATTTGGAATTGAAAAGCATTTCTCAAAAAAAGATGGAAATCAATCTCTCAGGAAAACTCAGACGAAGAAGGTTTGAAAATCTCGGGAAAGTTTATAAAGACTTAGAAAATCTTGAAGAAGTGAGAATCTCAAGAAAATCTTGAGAAAGTTTATAAGGACTTGGAAAATCATGAAGAGGTGAGAATCTCGAGAAAATCTTAAGAAATTTTATAAAGATCTGAAAAATCATGAATAAATGGGAATCTCAGGAAAATTTTGAGAAAGTTTAGAAAGACTGAGAAAACCATGAAAAAATAAGAATCTCAAGAAAATGAAGGAATTCTTGAGAAAAGATGATCATTTGAAAAGAAAAACACTTATCAGGAAAACTTGAATTTTGAGAATTTTCTTAGGAAAATGATAGAAAATTTTGTAGGGAAACTCATTGGAGAAGGAAATTCAAAACTTAGGAAATTGAATTCGTGAGAATCTTGTCTTTTGAAATGTTGGAAAATCAACTTGGATTCTTGAGAAAGATGAAAAATTCCTTTTGAAAAGAATCTTAAGAAAATAACATTTTCAGAGAAAATCATGGGAAAATTTTGATTTGGAAAATCCAACTTCGAATATCATCATAGTTTCTTGAGAAATCGACTCCATGAAGTGAAAATCTCTTGAGAAAATCATGAGAAAAACGAATAATGCAGATGATTTGAATGAATGAATGCACTTTGAAAAACTTTCTGAAAAATTTGTTGAAAAAAATGTGGATTAAGCCAAAGTAAATCCTTCACATATTCTGACTGTGGCCATGAATATGTTCAGAGTTTACTTGAGTTAATTCACAATATTTTGAAAACATTGGAAATATGAGGTGCATTTTCAAGATAGCCTAAGAGTGTAGGCTCAATGTGACTGGTAGAGAGATGATGGATCTGGGTCTCGTCCATATTCCGACTAGAGCCGTAAATATGGACTCCACCGAGTTCATCAACTCTCTAAGAGTTGGTGCACGTGCCATTCGTGTTCATCCACGGTGAATTTTGAAAATTGAGATATATGCATCATAGAATCAGGATATTACTGAAATCAAACTATATGAGATGCGGCCTAAGCTAAGCAATAAAAGTAAATCTTATTCCAAGGTTTACATTGCATATCATAAAGTAAAAAAAAAAATGAAATGGAGCCAAGGAATCAGCATCTTCTAGAGTTTCCGCTTGATTGGCTGGAACGGATGAAAACGTGGTTCCTCTGTGGCTGGACTGTAGAAAGGCTGAAATGGCTGGGCGGTGGGCTGTGGCTGGGCGGTGGGCTGCAGAAAGGGCTGGATAGCAACTGGCTGGTGGGTTGAAGCAGGGCTGAGCAGCAGCCGTTGGATGTGTAGCTACTGGTTGGGCTTTCCTGTTGGTGAGATAAAGAAGATACAGGAACCTGCTGAGATGCCCTACGGCTGTGCTGAAGGTAGATGGGAAGCCTCCTTCACGCTGGATGACCTGCTGTATGAAAGCAAATGGGGAGCTGAAGAAAGGTGGATGTGCGTCTTCAATGGGCTGAAGGATCTGCTGAAGGTGGATGTGCGGCTGGGCTGTGGCTGAAGATGGGCTGAAGAAGAAAACCCCCAAAAACCTGCTGCTTCCTCTGTTGCTGGAAAACAATCTCCCAATTCAATCGGCTCCTTCCCCCCTGCCAAAACCCAAAAGAGCAATTTCAATCCCCCTCTTCCTTCGTGAGTGCCTGCCCCTTTTAAAACTTTCCTTTCTCCCTCAAAAGAAACGCAGCCCCTTCCCCCTTAATGAGGTTCCGTTAAAATTTTTTGAAAATTTTGTTGAAAACTTTGCAAAGGCGTGAAACCGATGCCTTATTATTTTGAAAACTTGCTGTTTTTAAAAGATGCGCATCTTGGGTTTTTTCAAAACTTTGTTTCATTTACCTAAGTTTTAGGTAAAAATCAAATTTATTATATTATTTTTTTTTTGGAAGTTCGGCTGTGCCATTTAAGGCTGCCTCCTTCTTAAAACAAAAATTATTTAAACCAATCAAAAAAAAAATGAGTATTGAAATAAATGAGAGGCTTTTATGGAAATGCCACCTCAATCCACTTTTAAAATCCTTTTGAAAATAAAGCTTTATTTTGTTTTGTAAAATCTTTTATTTTCAAATAGGGTGCCACATGTGTGTGGGCCCACTAACTAAAATATAAATAAATAAATATTGAGAAATTAAAAAGAAAAATTTGCAAATTGGTATGAACTTCGGGTGGGTCCCGCTTGAGAATAAGAAACTTACCTGAGAGTCTGAGTATGATGCTAGTTCAAAGGCGGGTCCCGCTCCATTTATTTGAAGATACGAAATAAAACATTATTTGTTTTTCAAGAATTTGGAAAAATTGGGTTTTCAGTGCAAAAATATGGATAAATGTAAAAACAAAATTTGTAAAGAGAGTTAAAATCTTTTGCAAAAAGTTTTGAGATAAAATCTTTAAAGTCAATATCCAAATATCCAGATTGTTTTCTTGAGAAAAATTTTTGTAATTCAAAGTCCTGGGGGTAAAATGGGAAAATTTGGTAATTTTGAATACCCAGGGTTTTAAAAATCAATTTGAAAAAGTTTAAAAATCAAATCTGGATTGACAATTTTGAAAATCAGGAGTTCTGGATCTCAACTGACATGCTATGCAGTGAAATGATGCAAAGTGTTCATGTAATGCGATGCAAGGACATGTTTCCGGAAGTGTTACTCTGAATAAGGAAGTGGAAAGTCTACTTTCTTCTCCAGGAAAAGGATTTTGAAATTTTTCAATTTGAAGATGTCTTTGAACCTAAATATAGAAATTTTGACGCTCAAGAATGAAATTTAGGACTTTCTGCAAGGTTCAATCTTGGAAAATGACCATTTTACCCTTCATTGCTTCTGAAGAACTGAAATATGATAATTAAGGGTGATGTCAAGAAGGTGAGTGAAAATTTGGGGTGTTTACAATTTCCTACTTTCCCATTCAGGTAAGGGCTAAGCCTGAGTCTCTCTTTTTGGGGAAAAAGAGAGGAGAATTTTGTCACGAATGTGTCGATTCGATATCAAGCGATTACTTTTATCAAGGTCTTCAAGAATACTTTGCCAATTTGCTATCAGAAACCAGTTGTTGATCTCAAAGCTTTTATTGCATAAAGAATTACCTCAAAATACCTTCAGTATTATTTCCAAAAGGATAATACTTTTGCGAAATAAGAACAAAATTCAAGCTTTTTCTGTTGGTCAACCAAGAGGATGAAGAAAAATCTTCGATATGACCGGTAAAGGAAAATTCAATGACATTGAAAAGCCATAAGTGAATTGATATTGATCATAGCTATGGAACATTCTTAAAGATCATTCTTTTGGCAGTAAGACAGTGGAAATATCTTGGGCAGTAAAAAGAACTTTTCCAACCCATATATCCTCAGTCATTTAAGCTGCAATCAAATATCCGCAAAAAGGATCTCTCAATTGTCGTCAAGATGAAGACGAATATGCGAGCTAGACCCCTTGGGCCAAAGAAGATTTGGATCATCTCTGAGATGAAGGAGTTTGTGATGGATCCTTTTAGAGAAAGTTCAGATCACCATCGAGATGAAGGCGACTGCGATGAACCTCCCGACAAACCCTAAAAGATATTTGATTTATGCTGTCATCTAGAGATTTCAACCCAAGAAACAATATCATCAGTATAATTTATGAGAAAAAGAAGGATCGGAGCATCTCCAAGATGAACGAGTTTGTGACGTACCCTTCCCCAAAAAAGAGAGAAAAGTCAGAACATCTCGAAAATGAAGGATGATGTAATAAGCTTCTCTCAAAAACCCAAGAAAGCTCCATGACTCAAAAGAGTGCAAAAAGATCATCATGGGAAAAGGTCCAGAATATCAAACTGCCAGAACTGCTAGGAATTATCTTTATCTATGTGAAATTCTTCTATCAATATCTCTTCATTAAATTGCTTTTATGAAGCTAAGAATATTTCTTCTCTTTTCATATCAAAGAAATTGATATCTTCCTTGAATAAACTCAATTGCAACAAATTTGAATTTGATTCTCGATTCTACGGAGTTAGCCCAATTGGAGTTAATACTCTAGGTAGAAAGAGGTGATATTTTCATACATATGAGCACAATTCGATCATTCTGAATCAACTACAATTTTTTGTATCTTATTGGCAATATTTTCTAGTTATCCTAACATGAAGTAAGAACTTGATGTTCATTTTGACGTATCCTGACGTCATCCCTCATTAGAACTGAAAAGTCCTTTCCTTCTGTTTGATGTGAGTCTCTCGGATCTGCACACTTCTCTATGTTCTCCACTGTCCCGCCATAGACAGTTCCCGCTCAGGATAAGGGTTAAACTTGAATTTTTTGCAAAAAGGTATTTTGTTTTTAAAATCTGATTTAGTCTCAGCAATGAGGCGCCCAAGAACATCCCTTTTCCAAGCTTCAGGGAACCCCATTTTCTTCCTTTTGCAAACCCCTCTTGGACTTGTTGTGCAAAGTCTAGAGGTCTGTGAACACCCCAAAATTTTCAAAATATTGTAAATATTCCCTTTTTGCCCATGACCCCATTTTTCTGAGCAATCGAGTCAGTTTTAAATCTAAATTCCAGTTATTTCTCAGATTTTATTAAAATTAAATTCATTTTTATACATCTGACTCAATTTGGGATCCGGATCCATTGCCAAAATCCAAATTTGAGCCTCGTTGTCTAATTTTTAAATTGAAATTATAAAAATACCAAAAATAGTTTTTGAATGGCTCAAACAATCCATCCGGCATCCATTTGGATTCATTGCTCGATATTCCTCAATTCGAGGTTAAAAACTCAAAAATCTTCTCAAATTTTGAATCCAAACTCATTTTCTAAAGAAATCAAACCCAAATTTTTAGAAAACCCCTCTTTTTGTAAATTTTTTTCAAAAATACAAAAAATAGTTTTAAACCTCTGCTTCCTCGTAAATTTTAGGGTTTTATTCTAAAAATGCAAAAATATGGAAAAACAACAAAAAAACAAAAAAAAATCGGAAAAACTATGCAAAGAACGAGTAGTTCTAAACCTTTTAAAAGTTTATTTTCTAAAAAAAACTCGTTTTAGAACCATTTTATGAAAAATCATCTTTTAAAGGGACCTCCTTTTTGAAAAAAGGATTTTTTTTTTTGCAACAGCCCCTTTTTCTCAAACCCTCTTCCTCTCTGCTCCCTCTCCCTCACGCGGGTCTCCTTCCAGAACCGTTCACCATCGAGCTCCTGTTCGCAGGATTGCTCTCCACCTTCCATCCTCAATGATCTTTCTCCCTTCGTTCATCTTCAACCGCTTCCCCTCTCGAATCTTCCTTCTCATCTTTAAAGAGAGCATTCGGATGCCCCTTTTCAACATCCATTTTTTTCGTTTCTCGCATCCATTTTCTCCTCTTTCTTTAAGATACACCCATCTTCTTGGAGTAACAAGGCATTGACGATCCATTCTCGGTCTCTCCCATCCGCAATCGAGCATCCATTCACAGTCACTCGCATCCACTCTCTTGCAGCAATCCCCCTTCAAAACTCTTCAAGGCACTTCCCCCTCCTATGCAAGAAACAAGTAAGTACCTCTTTCACTAATATCTCTTCATAGTGTTGCATTTTTGCTTCTCTTTTGTTTCATCACCTTGTTTGTCCCTCTGATTTTGCCTTATTAACGCATCATGGGTGGTGTTAGATTGCTTGTGCAATCTCAACCCACCTCTTGTGCAAAAGCAAATGGAAGTTCCTAATTCCAACATATCTTTTGCGCTTTTTTTTTTTTGTTCTACGATTTATCATTACCCTGATCACGCTATCAAATTCAGTGATGTTTTATGATTTGTCTGAATCCCAGTCCAACTGTTTTGCTAAATCTTGTCGTCATTTTGATCTTTTGGTGAGCTGCGGATTTCCTGCTTGATCTTTGTTTAGACATTGATTTCTTGTCTCTGTTAGTCATGATATTTTCATTAAATGTTATTGTTGCTGATATTGTTTGAATACGGTACTCTTTGCAACACGCTTTAACAATTTCTATAAATTTCGTGTTCATACTTTATGTTGTCATTCCCTTTTGTCCATGTAATGTTATTTGCTTATTTCCATCACAATCGTCAACATAACCTGCTATCAGGTTCATCGGTTACCATCATGGGATTCTCCATCCCCAAGGTCTTCCAACAGCCAATTGAGGTTGTCCATCTCTTCACTCATGACCCCTTGATGTACAATCCTCTTTAATTCAATATTTTTTTCGATTTTGTCTAATTCTCTTCAGGATAAGGGACAATCCTGAAAACCATCATAAATAAAATTCAAATCTCAGGCCATCTTGGGTCGAGGATCTTGAGTAAGTTTCTCATCTTCGCCATAATTGTCAGAATCTGTTCAAGCTTTTTATCCGACTCCCGGGTTGGAATCATTTCCTTCCCATCTGAGTTCCGACTCAGGTTTTTGCTTTCTTTTTATTCTTCTTTTAAAAAGGTTCGAGTTCCGACTCGAATCTCATATATATTCTTATTTCCAGAGTTTCGAGTTCCGACTCGGGCTTCCTTTTGGATCCGATGTTCGCATTGGGCCAATTGTTACGTCGAGAATTCGAGTTCTTAAACTGGATTTTCTCATTCATTCTTTTATTTTGAAAAACTGGGTTCCGACTCGGGTTTTCTCCTTTTTTATATATTCTTATTTTCGAAGTTTCAAGTTCCGACTTGGGCTTCCTTTTGAATCCAATGTTCGCATTGGGCCAATTGTTACATCGAGAATTCGAGTTCTCAAACTCGATTTTCTCATTCATTCTTTTATTTTGAAAAACCGGGTTCCGACTCAGGTATTCTCATTTTTTATATATTCTTATTTCCGGAGTTTTGAGTTCTGACTCGGGCTTCCTTTTGGATCTGATGTTTGCATTGGGCCAATTGTTATGTCATGAATTCAAGTTCTCAAACTCGGTTTTCTCATTTATTCTTTTATTTTGAAAAACCGGGTCCCAACTCGGGTTTTCTTCTTTTTTATATATATTCTTGTTTCTAGAGTTGCGAGTTCTAACTCGGGCTTTCTTTTGGTTCCAATGTTCGTATTGGACCAATTTTTACGTCGAGAATTCAAGTTCTCAAACTCGATTATCTCATTCATTCTTTTATTTTAAAAAACCGGGTTCCGACTCGGGTTTTCTCCTTTTTTATATATTCTTATTTTCGGAGTTTCAAGTTCCGACTCGGGCTTCCTTTTGAATCCGATGTTCGCATTGAGCCAATTGTTACATCGAGAATTCGAGTTCTCAAACTCGATTTTCTCATTCATTCTTTTATTTTGAAAAACCGGGTTCCGACTCAGGTTTTCTCCTTTTTTATATATTCTTATTTCCGGAGTTTCGAGTTCTGACTCGGGCTTCCTTTTGGATCTGATGTTTGCATTGGGTCAATTGTTACGTCAAGAATTCAAGTTCTCAAACTCGATTTTGTCATTTATTCTTTTATTTTGAAAAACCGGGTCCCAACTCGAGTTTTCTTCTTTTTTATATATATTCTTGTTTCTAGAGTTGCGAGTTCCAACTCAGGCTTCCTTTTGGTTTCAATGTTTGCATTGGACCAATTGTTACGTCGAGAATTTGAGTTCTCAAACTCGATTTTCTCATTCATTCTTTTATTTTAAAAAACTAGGTTCCGACTCGAGTTTTTCCTTTGTATATATTTCTTATTTTCGAGATTCCGAGTTCCGACTCGAACTTCCTATCAGATTCAACGCTCGTGTTGTAACCGATTGTTCCTGTGAAAATTCGACTTCTCAAAACTCGATTTTTCTCATTCATTCTTTTATTTCCAAAAACCGGGTTTCGACTCAGGTTTTCCCCTTTTATCTTTCATTTTCGCGATTTTCGAGTTCCGACTCGAATTTCCCCTTATTGATCCAATGCTCATATTGGACCAAAGTTCTCCTTGCCAACCTTTCAGGTTAAGGGACAAACCTGAACTTCCCCTTCAGGATAAGGGATGGTCCTGAAGCACTGACAATCATTCTTGCTTAATTCTCAAGTATCTTTGAATGTCGGTCTCTTCCTCAAACTCTCCATTGAGAAGCCAGTGCTCGTACTGGTGCATTTTGAAAACCCAGTGTTCGTGCTGGTGCATTTTTGAAAAACCAGTGCTCGTATTGGTGCATCTTCAAAATCCAGTGCTCGTACTGGTATGTCAACCCAGTGCTCGTACTGGTGTGCACTTTCGAAAACCCAGTGCTCGTGCTGGTGTGCACTTTCGAAAACCCAGTGCTCGTGCTCGTGTGTATTTTCAAAAACCCAGTGCTCGTTCTGGTGTGCATTTTTGAAAAACCCAATGCTCATGCTGGTGTGCACTTTCGAAAACCCAATGCTCGTACTGGTGTGCAATTTCGAAACCCAATGCTCGTACTGGTGTGCACTTTTGAAAACCCAGTGCTCGTACTGGTGTGCAATTTTGAAATCCAGTGCTCGTACTGGTGTGTTTTTCAAAACCCAGTGCTCGTACCGGTACATCTTCAAATCCAGCGTTCGGGCTGGTACATCTAGTGCTCGTACTAGTGTCAGGCCGACTAATCAGTTAGCCCTCCAGGTTCAGTCTTTGTACTAACCAATCATCAACAATTCAAGCTCTAAATTCTCAAATTCAACCTGCGGGTTATCATTTTGTCAAAAATCAATCTTTTTTGCGAAGGACCCTCTTCAGGAAGAGTTTGAGGGAGCTCGTTCCTTTCGCATGTGGTTGAAATTTTATAAATGCTCTTTTTAAAATAGAATTTTTCAATAAATGTTGGGAAAATCGTCAACCAAAGATATAAAAACTGACTTTCCACAGAGTGGCGAGTACGGGTCGAATCCACAGGGAACGAGATATTTCTGAATTAATTCTAAAATAACACTTTATTAATATAACAAAGTTTACAATCTATGTCAATATTACAAATTAAATGAAATAACACTCTAACTATGAAAATAAACTAAAATAGGAGGCTAAGTGTTAGATTCACAATTTTCATTTTCATGTATATTGTGTAATTATATGGAAATCGATGATTTTTTATGTTTTGACAATTTCTGAAGATTTGCATATCTTGAGAATTGGGTTAAATCGCGTGATTTTATGTAAATAGAGCGATTTCGGGAAATCTATAGCGGTTCAACCTCCGAAACTTTCAGGGTAAGTTTGGAATAGGGTTGTAGTAATACACCCCGAATTTGAGATCCGAACGACGAAAGGACCATGTCAGTGCATGTGAATTACGAGTCTTGACTTAATTTTGGAGCCGAATCTTAGAACGCTTAATTTTAACTAACGAGAGAATATTTTCTCAAGAGGCATCAACCATTCTACGTTAATTAAGGTTATAAAGAGAATAAAATAATTTATTGGAATTAAATTATTAATTTAATGCATTAAATAAGCATTTTTTTATGACATACACGATATGCGGTTTTGGTTTTGGATCCGAAGCACCTAGTGGATCCAAGACCCATGGATGACCCCTATAGTGGACGTCCATGTCCTTGGTTGACCAACTGGTCAAGGTAGACCAGCTGGATGGCAATTTTGTAAAGGTTTTTGCATGGATTTAAAGCTTAGACCTCTATTGGCCATATATCATTTCCAAAACCTCATGATGGAGCTTGAAGGCCATCATGAGGGGCGTCATTTCCAAAAGGGAAGCATGGGGCTGGCACCCCATGGCATTTTTGAAAAGTTTTTGACTGTTTTCAAATGCTTAAAATCGATTGGGCTAGTTGGGTGGCAGCCAAGGGTGCCCCCTTGTAATTTGTTCAAAGTTTAATGGCTTTACAAAATGGCGTTTTTGGAAAAATTTCTAAAACTTTTTAAATGCATGACATGCATTGGTTGTGGGGGGGGGAGCGTGGAGCTCCCCAGCCCTCCATCTTGGAGGGAATGCTCCTAGTTGTCCGACCCTAAGCAAACCTCTATAAAACCCTTAAAAAAAAATGGGCCCCTCTCTTGTTGGGCGATTTTTCATAGAACCCTCTCTCTCTCTTCTCTCTCCCAAACCTGCTCTCTCCTCTCTTGTCTCCTACTTCCAGCCGTGGGTGTCTCTTGAAGGAGACAGCTGCAACTAGCACTTCCTTCCCTCTCCAACCAAGGTGAAGTTTCAACCTTTCTTTTTTTTTGGGATTCAAGGACTTTGATATATATGAAACCCACGAAGCAATGCACTCCATGCGTGCATGCTTCAAAGAGGTGGATTAGCTCTAGAAAAAGTGTTTTCTCTATGGGTGTTCATGTTGGTTTTTATTTCCCTAATGGCTGCATGTTTTGAAATAGGCTTCCTTTATTTTTTTTCTTCTAAGTGTGTTTTCAGCCTTTCTTTGCTAAAGCATGTAATTTCTTATTAGTATGCTGTAATGAATGTTTTTACTCTTTCTTCTTTCGGTTTTGGCTTGTTCTTGAATATTGCAGTCAAGGCTGGGTGAGCTGGACTAAGCTGGGCCCGTCCAACATGCACCCAGCTCTTTTAGAGCTTGTTTAAGGTGCATGCAGGCCCAGTCGTGCGTTGTAGCCGACGCTCTTACCTTGGACTCCCGTGCTTGGGCATGATGGGCTCAGCCCAGTCCCAAGTCGATGGGACTGGAGCTTCAGCCATGGGGGTTGGATTGGGTCATAAAGTGACCCAGCTTTGTTTGCTGAGGGAAGTCGTGGCTCCATAAAAAAAAAACAGAGATTTTGTTTTCTGTCATTAATTTTGCTTTCTTTTTTTTTTGGGATTTCACGGTTGGTGAATGACCAACCGGGTTCTGCTTGTGGGTTGGGGCCGGCCCATGGCAGGCGCCCAACTCCTTCCATCCGTTCGGATGTGAGCCATAGGCTCTGTTCCTTGGCCCTAGTGATGGCACGGTCTGGTCCAGTGGACCAGACCCTTTGTCCAACCAACTGCACTTTGGTTTGAGTTGGGTGCCATGCAGGTGGCCCGCGCGCCCAGCAAAAGCTTTCAAAAGAAATTTTATGTATAATATATGTATATTTCGGTGTCATATATATATTTTAAGGCCTCATTTATTGTTGGTTTTTTGGCTTGGGCTAGGGTGTCGGTCTGAACCAGGGGTTCAGACCTGCACTATAGCCGGTTTGACTATTTTTGGGCGCAAACCTAGCCCAGCCCGTTTTCTCGTTAGTTGGAGTTGGGTGCGCACTACTTGGGTGTTGTGCACCCATGGCATTCGGTTAGCACCTAGTGGGTGCAAGTCTGAACCAAGGTTCATACATGAACCCTTTGGCAGCCCATCTAGCACCTAGTGCTAGCCGCAGCTCTACCTTGTTGGAGCCGGGTGCCAGCCAATTAGTGTTGGACACCCCCGGGTCTCTCTTTCGGCTGAGCCACCTTAGGCTCGGGTCTGAACTGAAAAGGTTCAGACCCTAATCCATTTTAGCAGCTGTCTGGTCCTAGGGACCAGACAACTTGATCTGCTCTTGGCGCCCCTTGCACTATGTTAGCCGATTGACCCTTGTAAGGGGCTTGAACCAGCCCCAACCGAACCCTTTGGCAATCTAGTCCGAACCATAGTCGGACCAGACCCTGTTTAGTGTGCACGACAGTCTGGTCTAAAGGACCAGACCAATGTTGACTTGGAGCTCTTTTGGCATCGAGTGTGTGGATCCGTCTGTTGGCACACTTGCAGCCCCGTAATGCCACTATTGTGGCTGTCAACACGTTTCTATCAAAAACCAGCTCGCACCTACTTCGAGCCGAACCCTATTAGGTTCAAGCTAGTCTTTGTATTGCCCCGCACCCTCCTCGCGCTTCAGTTAGGTTTGGCATGCGTGCATGCCTTGGGATGCACCGGGTTCGAGTAAGCTTTTCATATATATATATATATATGTAAATGTGAATGTACATATATATGTATATACGTATACATATATGTATGTGCCTCGTCGAGTATGTTTGAAAGTGTTGATATATATATATATATATGTACACATGAATATATATGTAAGTGTATTAAAACACATGACTCTCGTGTCCCGTCCAAGTATTTCCTCAGATGATTCCATACTCTGAGCTAAGTATGAATTCCATAGTGTTGTCCTACGTTCGTTTTGGACAAACGGTTTGTTTAGGGTCCGCGGGTGCGGCACCCCGAACCGTGGTAATGCCAATGTTATACCCATTAGATGGGTTAAGTTCAGAAATTATCTTCGACACGTAAGTGTGTCGTACTGCGTAAGGAAAATCCTTATGCCTTGATTTACATGCAACGACCTAGTTAAGTATACAGACAAACACTATTGCAAATCCACATACTTGGAAACTACATTGAATTACAAGTGTTGTTTAATTATCTTTGTTTCGGGTCCGCAGGCGCGGCACCCCATACCGTGGAAATAGCTAATGTTGTTCCCATAAGACCGGATTATCCCAGATTTCACCATAAACATGTATGTGTGTTTAACCACGTATGAAAGCATAGTTAAATGCAATCTTCACACTGAAGTATGCAAGTTAGTGCTTTTTAATTATTGCATATTATGCAACTGCCTCTGTTATTTATACTTGTGCAAAAGATAGAAACATGTGATACTCTTACACTTTGCACTTGGCACATCCTGACATTGTTACTGAGTAGAGTGTACCCTGAGGAGGTACATTGCTTGAGGCATCGGTAAGCACATTAGGTGCACTTACCTTATGAAATGAAAGGAAAGGAAATTAAACACCATAGGGTATGAATATTGAAATGTTTTGTTGTGAGCTCAGTTGTAGTCTCCGGGCAGTGGCCTTTGTGTTGTGTGGACTCTTGTGTTCATCGCAAAAATTTTCCTCTCGAAATGTTCTCTCTCTTCCTTCTCTTTTTCTTTCCAACCTCTTATTTTTCTCTTTTTTGAAGGGAGAAAAGATAAAAGAACGGAAAGAAAGAGAGAAGAGAAAAGAAAGAAGAGAAGAGAAGAGGAACTCTTTTGCGGGTCTCACTTGACCTTAATTTTAAAAATATTTGAAATAACTCGCCTCCGTTTTTGAAATATTTGCGGGAAAACTGGGAGACGGGATCCGCTCGTCGGTACGAGGTTCGACCGTTCCTGGCGTCTTTACCAGGGGTAATCGAACCAAGGGTCGAATTATTGCCTTTTGCTTTGCTAAGAAATTATCTAAGTATTTATCCCAAGTCTAAAATGCACAATGAATCATGCTTGTGCAAGTGCAAAGATGTATGCTCTTTTTGAAAAAAATGTTTTGAAGAAATCCCAAGTGAATCCGATAAAGTGAAGAAATGTTTTCTAACTTAGAACTTAAGATTAAAGTTCTAAGTTTTTAGAATAATCAGGAGCTTTGGGAAAATAAATCTGGAATTTGGAAATTGATCTTGAAATCTGGAATGAAATGGAATTGGTTTTAAGAATTGGAATTTAAAGTGAAATTTGGATTTGGAATTTTGAATGGAATCGGATTCAAGATTTGGGATCCAAGATGATATTTGGATCCGAAATCTGAGATCCAAGATAGGGTTGGACTCTGGATCCCAAGATGGAATTGGATCTGAAGTCTGAGATCCAATGTAGGATTGGGTTCTGGATCCTAGAATGAATTTGGATCTAAAGTCTGAGATCCAATGTAGAATTGGTTTCTGGATCCTAAGAGGAATTTGGATCTGAATCTGAGATCCAATGGTAGAATGAGGATCTGGATTCTAAAAGAAATTTGGACCTATGATTGGAGATCCAAAGTGGAATAAGGATTTGGATCCTAAATGGAATTTGGATCTGTGATGGGAGATCCAAAATGGGATAAGGATTTGGATCCTAAGAATTTGGAATTTGGACCTGAATCTGAGATCCAAAGCAGAGTTGGATTCCGGATCCTAAGAATTGGAATTTGGATCTGAATCTGAGATCCAAAGCAGAGTTGGATTCTGGATCCTAAGAATTGGAATTTGGATCTGAATCTGAGATCCAAAGCAGAGTTGGATTCTGGATCCTAAGAATTGGATGTTGGATCTGAATCTGAGATCCAATGGAATGAGGATCTGTATCCTAGATGGAATTTGGATCTGTAACTGGAGATCCAAATGGAATAAGGATTTGGATCCTAAATGGAATTTGGATCTGTAATTGGAGATCCAAAGTGGAATGGAGTTTTATACTTGGAAATCTGGATCCAAGTTGAGACTAGGATTTGATTTTGGATTTGGTTTATGAAAAATCCAAATAGGACCTTTAAAGATGGATCTGGGTTTTTAGAAACCCAAAATTTAAGTTTTGAGATTTAAATCCAAATCTTGATTGAAGATAAAGGAGGTGAGGTTGACCCTTTTAAAATCAGAAGATAACTTCAAAGTTAAATTGAACTCTGAAACTGAATTTTGAATTGAATTGGAAATTTGAGGTTTGAATATAAAGGAGTTTCAAAGTCAAATTGGACTTTGAAGTCGAAATTTTGAATCTTAAAATGAGATAGAATTGGATTTGAATAAGGTCTGATGAAGAAGAAGAAACACTTGGGGTTTTGAAAAGAAGTTTTGAAAATATGATGCAATTCTATCCTATATGATGAATGAATTTGAATAAGTTTGAAACTTGGAATTTGAAAAGCTATTTCATTCTTTAAATGAATTAAAATAAGATTGAAAATATAATACATCCTTGACTATGGTCATTGAATATATTATATGATAATCTATATTTAAATTCAAAAGAAGAATAAAACACATTTTTAGTGCTTTTATAGAATTTAAAATGAAATCAACCCTCAATATACCCTGACTATGGCCATTGGTATATATTTTGAGTTAATCCTAAGTTAAATTCTGATAAAAGAAAAAAAATATTTTGAGAAAATATGATGGATTTTGAAAATGGATCCAGTGTGGATCCAATGTTATTTCGTAAAAGATAAGAATTCTAAGTTTTGTTCACACCCCGACTATGGCCGTTGATGTAAATCGTCAACTTAGAATTAACTTACCTCTTACGAAATGGTACACGTGCCATTCGTGTTTCACCATTGTGGGGATTTTGAGAAATAAAGGAAAAATGCATGGAATAAACCATTCATGGTATTCTATAATGCTCATTCATTTTACCTAAAGCAAGAAATGTAAATTCTTATTCCAACCTAACTATTACAATGGATAAAATCAAATATACAACCCCAAATAATGATATCTTTTACATATTTCTTGCAAAAATATCTGAAAATTAGAAGAATAATGGCATATATCACATGGATATCAATGGTTAAGATATGCATAATGAAGAAAGATGGAGAATGATTTTATATATCCATGTATATACATATATGTATTATATGCATGCCTATATATATATGTATACAAATGTGCACATATGGGTGTATAGATATATATATACCTGTCTATCTACATATACATATATATGATATGCACTTAATGAAAATAGAGCTAATGAAGGGATTATTATGCAAAAAGAAAGGATCAGAGTTTTGCAGCAAACCCTGTTTAATATCATGACAGGATGCCTACCAATTTTTTTGTCGATGAGATAGCAATCTCTGAAAGTTTGTATCAGAATTCTCCAATTGACACATACAGATCTGAGGGTAATAAATTGTCGGATTTGTTATCCAACAAATCTCAAATACGCAATGATCCCTTCATCCAGTATGTGGCTGAAGCAAGATTATGGGGATAGGTCAGTGAGAGATAAGGTATCTATGGTGCGGGTGAGAATGGTTGATGCACAGCCAACGAAATTCATGCATTATGGATTGTGAAATCAGATGGTTACATGATGATGCTGGAAATGTATTGTGAAATGCCACAGTAAAGGCACAGATGTTGTGCACATGTGTAAATGAAACCACATGGAGTGAGGATGTAGGGGTGAAGTGAATGTTGGATTGTTGTTTGAAGATAACTGAATGCAGGAAGGGAGTTGCGGAAAATGTGCTGACGATTAGGTTGGTGTAGATTGCGGCAAAGGGTGCCGCAAAATGGTGACAGCAGTGAAGAGAGTGTTGACAGATGAGTGCTAAAGGAATGAATCAACAGCAGGGAGCAGTTAGAAAAATGATGCATATGTAAGGCATAATTAACGTGCTGTGAGTATGCCAGATAACAGGAGGGTGAGGACAATACACTGTGAAGGGAGGCATTGCTGTGTAGAAACGAGGATGTGTTGTGATGCTAAATTTGGAACCTGGGTGAATTGCAACTTAAGTAACAAAAGGGAAGTGGGTGCAATTGAAAAAAAAAAAAATGGTATGATGGTGTTGCAAGAGGTATCTAAATGCAGTGAAAATGCTACTGTAAAGAAAGGAAAATACGATGGGATGATGTTTGTTTGATAGTGAAATAATATGCTGTTAATGGGGTGTTACGAGGCACAACACAAATCCCCTGCCACCTGCATCAGCCCTGCTATCTGCACTTGATTGGTATAGTAGGCAAAAATATCAAAGAAACACTAATTACCCCCATTTCAAAAACCTCCTTCCAAGATTCATTGTTGTCTCCCATATTCTCAGCCCATCGAGGTTTCCAAAAGAATGGATAAGATCCACTGCCGTGGATAAATCCCCTTTTTTTTTTTTTATGCATGACGTATGTTCCCACCACACTGCCTGCAGTGGTGTTGGATCTACAAGAAGGATGACTTTGCTGCTTCCTGGATTTTATCTTGCTGATTTCTTGGTGGTCAATAGTGAGGAGCTTTCTTGGCCCAAGAGATACCAATTTCGATTTTTTTAAATCTGTAAGGGGCTCCATCAGTGCTTGTAACAGAGCTTGAAGACAATAGTGGTCATTTTAGGTTGATCCTGAATGGATTAAAAAGAGAAAAAGGAAAGCATCTCCCCACTCCAGAAAATGAATTCTTGAACACAACTTTGCAGAACGGATTCCATGAAACCATCAGATAACTAAATTCTTCATATATGGTAATCCGACAAATTGAAACAAATCAGATACCTTACCTTATTAATCCGTAATGGCATATCCTCACCAATGTGTTTTGCAGAGGTCTTGAAAGATGGGGAGGTCGATCTTCTGATTCCCCTTTTACCGCTAGGAATGCTGATTTTCTTCGCCCGATCAGAAGGGGGAGGTTGAAACGAAAAACCGATACGAGAGGCAAAGAGGGGATGCTGCTTGATGATGATCGATCCTCCAGAAGCCAAGCAAATGGAGCTAAAATGGATGGCGATAGTGGGTTTGCAGAGGAGCTTCGATGAGGATGGGTTTAATGGATGCTTCAGAGAAATTTTATGATGAAGTGTGGTAATGGATATTGACAATCCTTGATAAGAAGTAGTAGAGGAAGCTTGGAAGAGGAATCACAGCGTGAAGATGGATGATCGGCGCCCGAAAGGAATGGATGATCCTCTCTAGAGGATCGATGTCTCTCTTTAAAGAGATCGTTGAGGCTTCGAGAGAGAAAAATGGTTGAAGATTAAGGGTGGAGAGCGGAGAAGGTCGTTGCAGATCGGATGATGGAAGGAGGAGAAGGAAGGAGTGCGGGAGGAGTTTGTTGTGGATTTTCTCTTTTTCCAAAAAGACGACTCCTTTTAAGAGATTTTTTTGTAAAATGGCTTTTCAAATGAGGATTTTAGCAAAAGACAACTTTGCAAAGTTTGAAATCATTTGTTTTTCCTGTAGTTTCTCCGAATTTTTGCTTTTTCATGTTATTTTTCTATTTTTTGTATTTTTTAGAATAAAATCCTAAAGCTTTACAAGAAATCAAAAGATTGAAACTAATTTTTTTTTATGTTTTTGTAAAATATTTACAAAAGGAGTTTTTCTGAGAATTTTAGAAACTATTTTCAGAAGATTTCTTCAAAAATGGGGTTTTGATCCGGATTTGGAGGAAATATGAATTTAAAGTGCTGGATTCGGATCCGGAGTTGATTTTGAATATATCAATATGAATTTTAATTCAGAGAATCTGAAGAACTGACTTGATTTTCTCAGAAAACGGGGTTAGGGGCAAAAGGGTCATTTTTACAGAACTTTGAAAAATTTGGGGTGTTCACAGATGCCCCTCTTTGCTACTAAGCCGGTTGAGAGCTGAACTTAGTGGCAAAGACAACACTCCAAATTTGAAAATGCCCCAGTCAGCAGGTCTGAACTGGGTGTGGAAGAATTATTTTGAAAATATGGTTTTTCAGGCTTTGAAACCTTATCCTGAATGGTTTTTGGGAGACGAAATCCTCGAAGATGATATGATTGAGTGGAAAATGAGGAAATCGTGATGGGACTTTAGATGGAAATTCTGAAATGGTGGGAAATGAAAATTTTGATCAGGTCTCGTGAGACAAGATACTCTCTTTGGAATGATTCAGGTTTAGCCCTTAACCTGGATGGGACATTTTGGAAAACGCCTTGTGAAATGAAGCCCGAGTATGATCCTTTCTTTGGATGAACATATGAAGTATGGGTTCCTTGATGGGAGGAGCCATGATGGGACTGGAAGAAATCATCTCATCCAAACGAGGGATCTCGTTGGAACGAGACTCAGGTTTAACCCAAACCTGTAAGGAAGATACCTCGCAAAGCGAGGTTTCGGTTTAATTTTTAACCTGGATAGGAAATCTACCATACGGGTTTCTCAAAAAAAATGGAGAAAGCACGATGGGACCTTCGGAATTTGGACGAACGAATCCGAGAGGGGTTTTGGAGAAAGGAGGAAATATAGAGTCCCTAAAGCTTTGAAAAAGGAATGATTCTGGGTGTCTCATTTGTTGAGACTGAAATAGCTTTTTGAAATCAAATGGCCTCTCGCAAGAAATTCAGGTTTTGACCCTTAACCTGAGTGGGAACACCATACGGAATCCTTGACTGAAGAAACCGTGATGGGACAGGAAGAGATACTTCAACTGGATGAGGCAACTCTTCTGGAAGATATAAACAATGCTAGGTTGCATCAGAATAGATATCAGATGTTTATTTCACTTTTGGAGTAGCTAGAAAATTTTGCCAATAAGATAAAAATTATAGCTGATTCAAATGCTTGGAAATGCGTATGTATGTGCAAAGATATTCTTTCTTTTACCTAGAGTATTTCCTCTAATGAGGTTAACTCCTCGGTTTTAAGAATCAAATTCAGAAATTTAGCACTGATGATTTTCTTCAAGGAAGCTATCCATTTCCCTGATATGAGAATAAAAGAAATATTCTTAATTTCATAAAAGCAAGTAATGAAAAGATATTGATAAAAGAATTTTGCATGAGAAAAGATGACTTTTGGCAACTTTGGCAGTTTGATATCTGGGTGTCCTCCCATGATGATCTTTTGCACTCTTTTTGAGTCATTGGGCTTTCTCGGTTTCTCACATCATCCTTCATTTGGATGTCTTGACTTTTTTTTTTCTCTTTTTCAGGGAAGGGTACGTCACAAACTCCTTCATCTTGAAGATGTTCCGATCCTTCTTTTCTCTCAGGGATTCTATATGATATTAGCTCAAAAAGGGCTGAAATCAAATATCTTTTAGGGTTTGTCGGTAGGTTCATCGCATCTGCCTTCATCTCGACAGTGATCCGAACTTTCCCTGGAAGGATCTGTCACAAACTCCGTCATCTTGGAGATGTTTCAAATCTTTTTTGGCCCCGGAAATCCACTCGCTTAATTCGCCTTCATCTTGACGACAATTGAGAGATCTCTTTTGCGGATATTTGATTGCAACTTTTAAACAAAAATGAGAAGGGATGGGTTGAGTGGATTCTTTTTACATCTCAAGATATTTCCACTGCCTGATTGTTAGAAAGTCATTTTAAAACATGCGCCATAGCCAGGATCAATATCAATTTGCTTCTGGCTTTTCTACGTCATTGAAGATTTCTTTCATTGATCATATCGAGGATATTTCTTACATCCTTTTGGTTGATCAACAGGAAAATATTTGAATTTTACCTCTTTTTGCAAAAAAAGTTTCACCTTTTGAAAGGAAATACAGGAGGTAATCTGAGAAAATTCTTTTTGTGTAGTAAGAATATTTAGAATCAACAAATGCTTTTAGCAAATTGGCAAAGTTTTCATGAATTCTTTGTGAAATAATCACTCAAGATAGATTTTGATGAGACCTTGAGTTGCAATCTTTTGATTTTGGAAATACATGACCAGCGAAAAGCTGGGACTTTTTGAAATACATGACCAGCAAAGGCTGGAACCTTTGAAATACATGACCAGCCGAAAGCTGGAACCTTTTGAAATACATGACAAATAGACGTTGAGATCTTTTGAAATACCTGTCCAGCGAAAGCGGGGACCTTTGAAATACGTGACCAGCGAGGAGCTGGAACCTTTTGAAATACGTGACCAACGAGGAGCTGGAACCTTTTGAAATACGTGACCAACGAGGAGCTGGAACCTTTTGAAATACATGACCAGCGAGGAGCTGGAACCTTTTGAAATACTTGATCAGTGAGACCGGAACGTTTAAAATACATGACCAGCAATAATGCTGGAACATTTTGGAAATATGTGACCAACGAGTGTTGGATCTTTTGGGAAATACACGAATGGTTATGAAAAACTGGGTTTTAATAAAAAGGATTGAGAATGATCGAAATTGGGAGATTATAACCCAAGGGTTGAGAAAATAGTGAATTTTTGAAAAATAGAGGTTGGAGAATTGATAATCTGGAGAGATTTGAAGATTAGGAAATGACATATTTGAGAGATTTAAACCGAAGGTTTTGGAGATGATAGAATGGAGGAATCACACCTTGAAGGTTTGTTTTATGGAAAAGAGATTGATTTGGGAGCTCAAAAATTGTGAGCTGGGACTTTTTGAAATATATGACCAGCGAGAGCTGGGTCTTTTGAAAATACCCGACCAAAAGCTGAGTTCTTTTTTTGGAAACACATGACCAGCAAAGCTGGAACGTTTGAAATGCGTGACCAGCGAAAAGCTGGGACGTTTGAAATAGCTGACCAGCAAAAAAAACTGGAACGTTTGAAATACATGACCAACGAGTGTTGGATCTTTTTTGGAAATTACCTGACCAGCAAGAGCTGGAACGTTTGAAATACATGACCAGCGGCAAGCTGGAACGTTTGAAATACATGCCCAACGAGTGTTGGATCTTTTTGAAATACCTGACCAGCAAAAGCTGGGACGTTTGAAATACCCGACCAGCGAGAAGCTGGAACTTTTGAAATACATAACCAACGAGTGTTGGGTCTGACCAGCAAAAAGCTGGAACGTTTGAAATACCTGACCAGCAAGAAGCTGGAACGTTTGAAATACATGCCCAACGAGTGTTGGATTATTTGAAATACATGACCAGCAAAAGCTGGAACGTTTGAAATACCTGACCAACGAGAAGCTGAAACATTTGAAATACATGACCGACGAGTGTTGGATCCTTTGGAAATACCTAACCAGCAAAAGCTGGAACGTTTGAAATACCTGACCAGCGAGAAGCTGGAACGTTTGAAATACATGCCCAACGAGTGTTGGATCTTTTTGAAATACCTGACCAGCAATGGCTGGAATGTTTGAAATACCCGACCAGCGAGAAGCTGGAACGTTTGAAATATATGACCAACAGGTGTTGGATCTTTTTGGAAAATACCTGACCAGTAAAAACCGGGACGTTTGAAATACCTGACCAGTAGAACTGGGACGTTTGAAATACATCAGCTTTTGGGAGTTTTTAAATCAGAAATTGAATTTTGTAGAAGAAAAGGATTTTGATCAAAAGATTAAATGTAGAAAGTTATTGGTGCGAGGATTGGATCTTCCAAATGAGCCCAATATATGATTGGAGATTTTGGGAAATACCCTAGTGCGAGGACCGGGTTGTAAAGATGAGCTAAACAAAATGGATTTTTGAGAAAATAAAGATTTCTTTGGTAAGAATTTATGGACCATCATAGTTTATTTGTATGTGGCCGACTTTCAGGATTTTGTCCCCTTGTCCTGAACGGGGGAAATAATAAAAAGAATACCTCATTGAAAGGAGGCATCAGGTTTATCCCTTATCCTGAAGGGGTAAATTTTAAAGGTAAAGGTAGATGAAAATTTTAATAAGATTGACGAAAATTTGTTTAAAACTTGACATAAAAATAGCTTGAAGAACATTTGCTCAAACCAAAAGTAAATCAAATGAAATGAAAATAAAGATCATAAGATCCAAATGAGAATTAACAAAATTCGAGAAAAAAAGCTTTTGTCTAATCCTGCCTGCATATGATGAAAGAAGATGATTATAGATCAAAATAAAATGCCCCAGTATCATGGAGAAGAATGTAAGAATCGATAGAAGATCTTTATTTTATTGAAATGGCTCTTTTGAAGAGTACAAAGGCTTTTAGAATGAATATTTCAGGTGTAAAACTTATTCAAATGCAGAGCATTGATGGGATCTGGCATTTCCACTCCATCTGCGTTGATTAGGCGATATGAATTGCGAGGAAGTGCTTCCTTAACCACATAAGGGCCTTCCCAATTGGGTGACCACTTGCTCCGTGGTCGATGCTTGAGATGAGTTGTCGATCTGAGCACCAAATCGTTAACTCGAAATTTTCTCTCAATAACAGACTTGGCATAGTGTCGAGCTATCCTCTGTCGATAAGCTTGAGCATGCTCTGCTGCCTTGAGCCTTTTTTCATCCAGTAAATCTAGCTGCACCAATCTCTGCTGCTGATACTGATCAAGTGGCAATTCTATGAGAGAAGCGAATTTGAGAGTGGGCTTTTGGACATGGAGAGGCAATACTACTTCAGTCCCGTAAACAAGTTCTGAAGGAGTGGCATTAGTCGGAGTCCGAATGGTGGTCCGATATGCCCAAAGTGCGTCATGAATCTTCTCATGCCAGTCTCGACCTGTCTTCACAGTCCTTTCCAGAATACGAATCAAGATCTTGTTGGTGGCTTCTGCTTGGCCATTCCCTTGAGGATAATAGGGAGCTGAGAAATGATGGTAAATTCTGAATTTAGAACAGAAGGTTTTCATCCTCTCATTTTTAAAGTCAGTTCCATTGTCTGAAACAATGTCATGTGGTATGCCGAAGCGGCAAAGAATGTTCTTGTGAATGAAAGAAACCACATGGCGGCCTTCTACTGTGCGTAGAGTAACAGCTTCAACCCATTTTGTGAAGTACTTTGTCGCAGCCAGAAAGTATTTGTGGCCGTTGGAAGCAGAAGGGGTAATTGGGCCGACGACGTCAAAAGCCCACATAGAAAATGGCCAAGGAGAAACAACTGATTGTAGATATGTGGCCGGAGCATGAATGTAAGGCGCGTGTAATTGGCACTTGACGCACTTTCGCACAAATTGATGGCAGTCCTGCTGCATGGTGTTCCAATAGTACCCTACTCGAACGATCTGTTTGACGAGAGTTTGATAGCCGACATGACCACCACAAATCCCTTCATGTGCCTCTTGGATGACTTCCATAGCTTCTTCTTTGTCTAAACATCTGGCATATTCAGAACTGAACCCACGGCGGTAGAGGACATTGGCAAGAATGAAATAATGGGTAGACATACGCTGAATCGCGCGTTGCTCCCTTTTTGGCATCTCTGGTGGGAATTCACCAGACTCAATGAAATTCTTGATATTTTGATACCAAGGCTTCTCTTTCTGATTGACCTGGTTTACTTGCATAATTGAATCGAAAGCAGGTTGTTTGAGTCTGCCAACTTCGAAAGAACGACATGACTCACCATCTTTAAAGGATAGAATAGAGCCCAGACTGGCTAAACCATCGGCTATCTGATTGTGCTCTCTTCTGATATGATTGAGCTGAAATTCTTCGAAGCTGTCCACAAGGGCTAAGACGATCTTCTGATATGGAATTAATTTGGGATCTTTCACTTGCCATTCAGTGTTAACTTGACTGACAACAAGTAGGGAATCACCAAAGGCATGTACTCTCTTGATATTGAAACTTTGCAAGATTTTGAGGCCTTGTATTAGAGCTTCATACTCGGCCATATTATGAGTGCATTGGAAACCAAGCTTGAGAGAATAAGGGATCATTTCTTTTTCTGGAGTGATTAACAAGACTCCAATCCCGATGCCAGACATGTTTTTAGAGCCATCGAAGAACATGTTCCAAACTGGGGGCTGTTGGACATTACAGATGTGCTCGTCAGGAAAATCATCTTCTGTTTTAATTTCTTCTGTCAGAGGGAAATCTGCCAACTGATCTACGATCGCTTGGCCCTTAATCGACTTTTGAGAAACATACTCTAAGTCATATTGCATCAGCAGGACTTGCCACTTTGCGATTTGTCCAGTGAGAAAAGGTTGTTCAAGAATGTATCTGAGCGGATTGAGCTTTGAAAGAAACTTAATTTCAGAAGCCAACAAGTAATGTCTCAATTTCTGGCACATCCAGACCAGAGCTAGACAAGTTTTCTCCATCTGAGAATACTTCTTTTCATAATCAATGAATGTTTTGCTCACGTAGTAGATGGCGTGCTCTATCAGGCTGCCTTCTTCATACTGAGCGAGGAATCCACCACAGGCATTCTGATTGACAAAAATGTATAGCAAGAGAGGCTTTCCCAGCTTTGGCGGCTTCAAAACTAGTGGATTAAGGAGATACTGCTTGATGCGCTCAAACGAGAGCTGGCATTCTGATCCCCATTCAAATTTAACTCCTTTTCTTAGCAAATGGTTAAAAGGCTCACATCTCATAGCCAAATTGGAGATGAACCTGCGAATAGACTGAATACGCCCTTGAAGGCTTCGCAGTTCTCTCAGATTAGTTGGAGGCGGCATGTCAATAGTGGCTTTTGCTTTAGCCGGATCCACCTCGATCCCTTTCTGGCTGATAATAAAGCCGAGCAGTTTGCCGGACTCTACTCCAAAAACGCATTTCTGAGGGTTAAGTCTCAATTTGTAAAGAATAAGTCTTTCAAAAACTTGACTAAGAGCATCGAGGTGATCCTCTTCTTCTTTAGACTTAACCAAAATGTCATCCACATACGCATCCATATTCTTGTGCATTTGATCGTGGAAAATAACGGCCATTGCCCTTTGATAAGTTGCCCCTGCATTTTTTAGTCCGAATGGCATGACTGTATAGCAAAAAGTTCCCCATGGGGTAGTAAATGAAGTCTTCGACTGATCACGCACGGCCAGCTTGATCTGATTATAACCTAAATATCCGTTCATGAAGGAAAACATGGCATGACCTGCTGTGCTATCGATCAACAGGTCAATATTAGGAAGTGGATAATCATCTTTCGGGGTGGCTTTATTTAGATCCCTGAAATCGATGCAAATCTGAACTTTTCCGTTCTTTTTAGAGACTGCCACGATATTTGCTAACCAATCTGAATAATCAATGGCCCGGATGAAGCCTGCTTTCAATAGATCTTCAAGTCCTTCCTTGACTTGTTGCTCAATTCGAGGGTCTAATTTCCTTAATTTCTGCTTGATTGGTCTGACTTCTGGTTTCAACTTGAGTCGATGTTCAACCAGCTTGATATCCAATCCTGGCATATCTTCGTAAGTCCAGGCAAACACTTCTTGATGCTTTTTGAGGAATTGGATGAGTCTAGCCTTTTCAATTTCGCTTAGACTCGACCCGATTTTGAGAATTTTTGGATCATCTTCCGATCCAATGTTGATATCCTCAGTTGGATCTTGAACTAAAGATGATGGTTCATCCTGCTTCTGAACGTGAGCAAATTCTGGCAATTCTTGAATGGTGGAATCAAATTCGTCTGGCTCTTCGGTCCGCTCTGTTGCCTGACTGACTTCTGCTCTGTCTTTTATCTCAGGAAACCTTGCCAATTTTAGATACTTGGGATTGATAACAAATCTTGTCATTGATTCAGGAGTTAAAAGGTCCTGAAAATGTCAAAAGAGGTTGTTTTGAGAAAATATACGAGCCAAATCAAATTTTTTATATAAAGCAAAGAATAATGACACAGACAAAGCATAAGAAGGAATTGATGGATACTTGAAGAGAAAATTTTGATTTTTCATTGATTGAAGTAAAGTATTTACAAGACTTTAACAAAAGATGGGACTGTATTGTCCCTACAAGATAAAAAGAGAATAAAAGAAAGCAGGAAAACCAAGGCATCATCTTCACTTGTTTCCTTTGACAAAAACTGTCTTTTTGCTGGAATCCTGGCCGGTGAACCCCAACCCTGAACTGTCCGCATGCCGAACTGGAATGATGGGCTCTATCATGCCGTCTTCATCTTTCCCCATGCCTCAGAATGGCTGGTATCCATGTTTTATCAACAGATCGAATCCCTTTCTTGCTTTAGAAAATTGAGGAAATAAGGGATGATCTTTGAAGGAGGCGTAGTTGATGCGCCCTCCTAACTTGAAGAAACAAGGTCCCTGGCATTGGACCGTGGCTGCTATGTTTTCCTCTTCCATGACATCTTTCAGTTTCAGCATCTCTAGACTGTCGCTGAGGTTGATCTCATCTGCTTCTCGAATGCTTGGAATATCTGCTGTAAATGTCGGTCGAGGAATCATCGGTTGTGGCAGCCTTTCTTCAGGATCTTCGCCTAAGATAGTAGTAATCATGCCGCCCTTGGACCACTTGATGCACTGGTGAAGAGTTGATGGAACGGCATTGGCATTGTGCATCCATGTTCGTCCCAACAACAGATTGTAAGTTGGCGGCACATTGACGACATGGAACAATACCGTGTGCACGGAGTAATTGATGAAGATCTCCAAAAAGACTTTGCCTTTGGCAGTTTGCCCATGATTATCGAAGCCATAGATGGTGATGGGATCAGGCACATATTCTTCTTCTTTTAATCCCAATGCTTTCTTTGTCATTTCTGGGCAAATATTTAGACTGCTGCCCCCATCAACAAGTACGTGCGGGACAGTCATGCCCCTGGTCCTGACCACGATGTATAATGCATTGTTGTGGAATGAATGAGGCTTAGGCAAGTCCTCATCTGAAAAGGTAATAGGCGCGTTTGTCATTGCTTGATTTACAATCTGCGCCATATCTTCGGGCGTGGTGCCCAGTTTTACTTTGATCTTTCTTAGTAGATCATCTAGCTTTTCCTGATTCTTGGGAGAATCATGAGTTAATTCAAAGATGGAAATGTTGGAGAGTGCCGTAATGGGCTTCTGGAAACCATCAGCCTGTTCCTCTGCTGCTTTAGAGGTTTCTGCTTTCTCTGCGCTGGCTTCTTTCTTAAGAAAACTCTTGGGGAAGATTTGAATTCTTTCATTCTTGACGGGCACACTAGCTTGGTCAAGAAGCGAGAAGATATCTATTTTCTGATACACAGGCTGATCCTGATGTAGGACCATTACCTGGTGCTGGAGTTTTAGCTCTTCACTAGAGCATGGGTGGATATGACTCTGTGGGAGAAAAGAGTGCTCGAAGATGGTTGATGCTGAGTGCTTCGGGAATGGAGCAGACAATATTTCCATTTTGCCTTCCTCTTTATCTTCTACGAGGATGCTTTTGTCGATACAGTCTTGGACCAAATGCTTCAAGACGAAGCAGTGTTCTGTATCATGCCCCATGGCTCTATGGAATTTGCAGTATTGTTCTCTGTACTTACCCATGAAGACTGGGGGATCCGAAATTTTGGGCAACTTCACCATCCCGTGGGACAGCAGGTATTCCAGCACTTTTTCCAGAGGCTGGTCCAAAGGAGTGAATTTCCTATCTTTGCTCCAATTGATGTGTTTTGGTTTTTCTTGAAAGTCCCCTTTTTGTTGAGGACCGGTTGGGAGAGATTTGTCATTGCTCTTAAAGAATTTGCCCTTTGTTCCCCTGTTCTGCTCAGGTTTCGACCCGCTGCCACTGTCATTCCTGCTGCTACTGCCCGGATGGTCTTCGGGGATATCAGCGGAGTAGGTAAAATGGGCCTTCTTCTTCGGGTCCAAGATGTTCTTTGCCGAAGAGACACCTTCGTACATCCCATTTTCTACCCCCATTTCGAGTCATTCGGCTCGCTCTGTTAGCTCGATGAAGGACTTAGAAGGATATGGGAAGAGGAGGCTTTTCAGGGGCTGACAGAAATTGTTGAGGATGACCTGGAGGGCATGCTCCTCAGAAATGGGATTTCTCATTTTATTGCAAATGCTCCTCCACTTGTGGATGAAATCCCTGGCCTTTTCGTTGGGCTCTTGCTTCAAGTTGCATAGGTGGTTCAGGGTAGGCAGAGCCTCCGTGTTGAACAGGAAGCGTTCAACGAACATATTAACAACTTTGTCGAAATCCCTCAGTTCGATGGGATTGATATGCTCAGCGTACCACTTCGCTGCTATCCCGTCCAGGCTGCGGGGAAAACAAAGAAAAAGGGCGCGATTATCTTCACTGAACCGGGCACATTCTGCGAAGAACATTGCCAAATGGGCTTTTGGATCGCCGGTTCCGTCAAACTTGATGAACTTCCGGGGGAGATTCTCCAGATCCTTGTCCCCTTCTAAACCGAGATAGAAATCCTGCCTGGTGTATGACCTTTTTCCTTTGTCACGGATTTGCAGGTCTTTGACTATCTTGGTCAGTGCCTGGATCAAGTCCTCTGCAGGGGCCCCATATTTGGGCTTGTTCACTGAAACTGGCTCTTCTACTGGCCTCTTGGACTGCCGCAGGTGCTTCGGAATGTAGATCAGCTGCTCTTCTTCTTCAGAGACTTCTCCTGCTGACCCAGAATCCTCAGAAGTGTTGTCACGCTGCTTCTTCTGCTTGCTGATCTTGACTGGCTTCTTCATGGGCTTTTTCTTCGCTTTGCTCTTAGAAGCTGCCTTCTTGGGAGCAGCTTTGGCCTGCTCAGCCATCATCTTAGTCATCATTTTTTGGAAGATCCGATACATGGCCGGATCAACGTCGCTTTCATCCCCAGAGTTATTCTTCTTGGACAATCTCGGAGAATTCATCTCCTCTGATTCGCTGTCACTGTGCGGTTGAGCGGCCCTCTTATCAGCTCTTGTCTGAACCATTTTCAGATGCCTAAGCTTCTCTGCAGAATATGGGAATGGTTAGAGTATGGAGAAGCTTTTTGAAAATCATAATTTCTTCGAGAGAAAGCAAGAAATGAGGGGATTTGGTAGACAATTTCAAGAGATTATCTCATTACCCGGGATTGGGTCATCACACGATTTATGATAATTGTGTTACCATTTGATGATAACAGAGAAATGTGCCTTGTTACCTAGGCGAGGTCGTCAACCATGCTAAGATATATTGAAGAAATACGGAAGGAATATCCCTTTTACCCGGGATTAGGTCGTCATCCAAAATTTGTGACTTTTATTTATGCTATAAATAAGATATAGAGAACAATATTTTTGGCCAGAAAAGTAAATTTTTATTGATATTTTTAACCTTCAAAGACAAAGAGAGGGTGGACAGACAGTTTGCCACCACTCCTGATACTCAGATGATACATTTGGTCCAGGAAATATAGACAGAGAAATAAAGGAGTTCCAGGTATATTTTGCGACATGATATGCCCCAGACCACTGATCCGACTGCAGGTTGAATTTTGACACGTTGCCTGTCGGGAAACGGGTGTTGGCACGAATCTGCCGCTGTGAAAACTGCCTCAGACATCGTTCCGGCTGATAATCGACACAAAAGAAAGGGCCCATCAACTTGTAGCGCTTGTCACGGGCATAAGTGTATCGAGGAGCAGTCTCTCTTCTGTCAAAGAAATCCCAAGTGATCTCCTCCTGATGCAGCTTCTCGATCAGAGCTCGGCATTGGATGACTGTCTTCGGCTGCTTACTGTTGAACCTGAAAGAATTGGCCTTCGAAGGAACGTGGCGCAGGAACCACGACTGCAAGGCGTAAGTGCATCCTTCTACCAGAATGGTCTCCCCAAGAGCAAATCGAGCCAAGCCTATGTAAAGGAAGGCTAATGCGGCCATGAAAACTGAAAGCTAACGGGTCAGCTTATTTCCCCATCTTCAAAAGAGCTGAGCGACTCTGATATCTATGAAATTCTGACCATCTTGGAAGAAAGCTAACCCCACTGTACACAGGATCATGGCATGTTGAATCCTGTCCTTCGCTGCTCGAGACAGAGTGTCAACCTCTTTGTAGGCTCCATACTTTTGATATAGTTCGAATAGGTCAATGAACTGATTTCCACCAATCTCCGTGAGAGGCCAAGATCTGCTCCCTGTTGCTCTTGCTAAGGCTTCTCGAACATCCACCCCTTTGATGTTGATAAAAAACTGCTGCTCGACAGGATCATCTGGCTGACCAGCTGGTTCGGGCAATCCCATAATATCATTGAACTCATCCATCAGTAGAGTCATTTCTCCCCAGGGAAACCAGAAGGTGCAGGTACGCGGATTCCACCGTTCTGCCATAGCCTGAACCAGAGCTTCGTTGATGGTTCGCTTGCCTACCGCTGATGCCATTTCCAGCCCGCAGTCATCCAAGTGGTCTGGGAACATACGTGAGAAGGTGGCGAACCAAGAATAATACCACCGTGGGAAGAAAGTACGAGACTGGATGACCCGCAGATCTGGGGTTCCATCCCTTATTTGATAGAAGACATGATCCCAAGGAAAGATAGTATCGGGAGATTCAGATGCCATCGGAGTGATACTGAGGCAAAAAGAGGAAGAGAGTCAGATAGAATGCAGGACTTACGGATAGACTTTTTAAAGAATCAAACCTGGAAATTTTGAAAGATTGAGATTTTAAAAGAATTTTCCAGGGTTTTGAAGAAAATTTGATAAAAAATGAGCAAAAGGAAAATGTAGGTAGATAGAAATATACACCTGGATTTTTGAAAATAAAGGTAAGTTTTGAACAATACACCCAGGGTTTTAAAAAAGGGTTTTATACCTATATATGAGAGAAATGAGAGAAATATCACACAACCAAAGCTGCACAAACAAGGATGCGCATACAGCACTCCCTAAAGGCTGACTCTAAATGCAATAGTTGAAATAGCTTATAGGACCTTAATCCTAACTCTAGGGTTCAAATCATCTGATTCCAATCAAGATATGCCAATATACCCAAGCCGAAGCTCGAAGTACGTGGCATAGAAATATTTCTCTGGTTCTAAGGTAACGGCTTCCCAACATCCTTGAGCACCTACCGATATACCTCGGACTATGGCCCTTAGGTACGTGGTAGGGGGGCGCGAACCCAAATAAGTGGTCCATTTGTGAGGCTCTCTCCCGAACTATGGTTCAGTGAGACAGCCCAGCAACGTGAAGACCGGGACAATATAGGTAAGGGATGTTTTTGAAAACATGTTCAACATGCAAAAATCAGATGGCTCTAATGCAAGTCCTAAAGAGATAGATTTAAAATGAAGAGAAGCATACACTTGCATACATTGTTTGCATTCAATCCCTAAAATTGAGGAGAGTTGCATTTAAGACCTAAGTCTAATGTGAACATGAATAATTTCCTCAATATGGTCCTACCAAACCATACTTAAATCCTATATGCAATGATGTCAGCTTTAGGACAGAATCTAGGCTTCCTAGGGTTTGCATGGAAATGAAGCTGACATATGAAGAATAAAGACTTAGATAATATCGAAGCAAAAGAAAAAGGCATTAAATTTGACCGGACGAAGACGAGTCCCATCACGGTCGTCAAACCTGTGATCATCGCAAAATTTTTCCTCTCGAAATGTTCTCTCTCTTCCTTCTCTTTTCCTTTCCAACCTCTTATTTTCCTCCTTTTTGAAGGGAGAAAAGTTAAAAGAACGGAAAGAAAGAGAGAAGAGAAAAGAAAGAAGAGAAGAGAAACTCTTTTGCGGGTCTCACTTGACCTTAATTTTAAAAATATTTGAAATAACTCGCCTCCGTTTTTGAAATATTTGCGGGAAAACTGGGAGACGGGATCCGCTCGTCGGTATGAGGTTCGACCGTTCCTGGCGCCTTTACCAGGGGTAATCGAACCAAGGGTCGAATTAATGCCTTTTGCTTTGCTAAGAAATTATCTAAGTATTTATCCCAAGTCTAAAATGCACAATGAATCATGCTTGTGCAAGTGCAAAGATCTATGCTCTTTTTGAAAAAAATGTTTTGAAGAAATCCCAAGTGAATCCGATAAAGTGAAGAAATGTTTTCTAACTTAGAACTTAAGATTAAAGTTTTAAGTTTTTAGAATAATCAGGAGCTTTGGGAAAATAAATCTGGAATTTGGAAATTAATCTTGAAATCTGAAATGAAATGGAATTGGTTTTAAGAATTGGAATTTAAAGTGAAATTTGGATTTGGAATTTTGAATGGAATCGGATTCAAGATTTGGGATCCAAGATGATATTTGGATCCGAAATCTGAGATCCAAGATAGGGTTGGACTCTGGATCCCAAGATGGAATTGGATCTGAAGTCTGAGATCCAATGTAGGATTGGGTTCTGGATCCTAGAATGAATTTGGATCTAAAGTCTGAGATCCAATGTAGAATTGGTTTCTGGATCCTAAGAGGAATTTGGATCTGAATCTGAGATCCAATGGTAGAATGAGGATCTGGATTCTAAAAGAAATTTGGACCTATGATTGGAGATCCAAAGTGGAATAAGAATTTGGATCCTAAATGGAATTTGGATCTGTGATGGGAGATCCAAAATGGGATAAGGATTTGGATCCTAAGAATTTGGAATTTGGACCTGAATCTGAGATCCAAAGCAGAGTTGGATTCCGGATCCTAAGAATTGGAATTTGGATCTGAATCTGAGATCCAAAGCAGAGTTGGATTCTGGATCCTAAGAATTGGAATTTGGATCTGAATCTGAGATCCAAAGCAGAGTTGGATTCTGGATCCTAAGAATTGGATGTTGGATCTGAATCTGAGATCCAATGGAATGAGGATCTGTATCCTAGATGGAATTTGGATCTGTAACTGGAGATCCAAATGGAATAAGGATTTGGATCCTAAATGGAATTTGGATCTGTAATTGGAGATCCAAAGTGGAATGGAGTTTTATACTTGGAAATCTGGATCCAAGTTGAGACTAGGATTTGATTTTGGATTTGGTTTATGAAAAATCCAAATAGGACCTTTAAAGATGGATCTAGGTTTTTAGAAACCCAAAATTTAAGTTTTGAGATTTAAATCCAAATCTTGATTGAAGATAAAGGAGGTGAGGTTGACCCTTTTAAAATCAGAAGATAACTTCAAAGTTAAATTGAACTCTGAAACTGAATTTTGAATTGAATTGGAAATTTGAGGTTTGAATATAAAGGAGTTTCAAAGTCAAATTGGACTTTGAAGTCGAAATTTTGAATCTTAAAATGAGATAGAATTGGATTTGAATAAGATCTGATGAAGAAGAAGAAACACTTGGGGTTTTGAAAAGAAGTTTTGAAAATATGATGCAATTCTATCCTATATGATGAATGAATTTGAATAAGTTTGAAACTTGGAATTTGAAAAGCTATTTCATTCTTTAAATGAATTAAAATAAGATTGAAAATATAATACATCCTTGACTATGGTCATTGAATATATTATATGATAATCTATATTTAAATTCAAAAGAAGAATAAAACACATTTTTAGTGCTTTTATAGAATTTAAAATGAAATCAACCCTCAATATACCCTGACTATGGCCATTGGTATATATTTTGAGTTAATCCTAAGTTAAATTCTGATAAAAGAAAAAAAATATTTTGAGAAAATATGATGGATTTTGAAAATGGATCCAGTGTGGATCCAATGTTATTTCGTAAAAGATAAGAATTCTAAGTTTTGTTCACACCCCGACTATGGCCGTTGATGTAAATCGTCAACTTAGAATTAACTTACCTCTTACGAAATGGTGCACGTGCCATTCGTGTTTCACCATTGTGGGGATTTTGAGAAATAAAGGGAAAATGCATGGAATAAACCATTCATGGTATTCTATAATGCTCATTCATTCTACCTAAAGCAAGAAATGTAAATTCTTATTCCAACCTAACTATTACAATGGATAAAATCAAATATACAACCCCAAATAATGATATCTTTTACATATTTCCTGCAAAAATATCTGAAAATTAGAAGAATAATGGCATATATCACATGGATATCAATGGTTAAGATATGCATAATGAAGAAAGATGGAGAATGATTTTATATATCCATGTATATACATATATGTATTATATGCATGCCTATATATATATGTATACAAATGTGCACATATGGGTGTATAGATATATATATACCTGTCTATCTACATATACATATATATGATATGCACTTAATGAAAATAGAGCTAATGAAGGGATTATTATGCAAAAAGAAAGGATCAGAGTTTTGCAGCAAACCCTGTTTAATATCATGACAGGATGCCTACCAATTTTTTTGTCGATGAGATAGCAATCTCTGAAAGTTTGTATCAGAATTCTCCAATTGACACATACAGATCTGAGGGTAATAAACTGTCGGATTTGTTATCCAACAAATCTCAAATACGCAATGATCCCTTCATCCAGTATGTGGCTGAAGCAAGATTATGGGGATAGGTCAGTGAGAGATAAGGTATCTATGGTGCGGGTGAGAATGGTTGATGCACAGCCAACGAAATTCATGCATTATGGATTGTGAAATCAGATGGTTACATGATGATGCTGGAAATGTATTGTGAAATGCCACAGTAAAGGCACAGATGTTGTGCACATGTGTAAATGAAACCACATGGAGTGAGGATGTAGGGGCGAAGTGAATGTTGGATTGTTGTTTGAAGATAACTGAATGCAAGAAGGGAGTTGTGGAAAATGTGCTGACGATTAGGTTGGTGTAGATTGCGGCAAGGGGTGCCGCAAAATGGTGACAGCAGTGAAGAGAGTGTTGACAGATGAGTGCTAAAGGAATGAATCAACAGCAGGGAGCAGTTAGAAAAATGATGCATATGTAAGGCATAATTAACGTGTTGTGAGTATGCCAGATAACAGGAGGGTGAGGACAATACACTGTGAAGGGAGGCATTGCTGTGTAGAAACGAGGATGTGTTGTGATGCTAAATTTGGAACCTGGGTGAATTGCAACTTAAGTAACAAAAGGGAAGTGGGTGCAATTGAAAAAAAAAAATGGTATGATGGTGTTGCAAGAGGTATCTAAATGCAGTGAAAATGCTACTGTAAAGAAAGGAAAATACGATGGGATGATGTTTCTTTGATAGTGAAATAATATGCTGTTAATGGGGTGTTACGAGGCACAACACAAATCCCCTGCCACCTGCATCAGCCCTGCTATCTGCACTTGATTGGTATAGTAGGCAAAAATATCAAAGAAACACTAATTACCCCCATTTCAAAAACCTCCTTCCAAGATTCATTGTTGTCTCCCATATTCTCAGCCCATCGAGGTTTCCAAAAGAATGGATAAGATCCACTGCCGTGGATAAATCCCCTTTTTTTTTTTTTATGCATGACGTCTGTTCCCACCACACTGCCTGCAGTGGTGTTGGATCTACAAGAAGGATGACTTTGCTGCTTCCTGGATTTTATCTTGCTGATTTCTTGGTGGTCAATAGTGAGGAGTTTTCTTGGCCCAAGAGATACCAATTTCGATTTTTTTAAATCTGTAAGGGGCTCTATCAGTGCTTGTAACAGAGCTTGAAGACAATAGTGGTCATTTTAGGTTGATCCTGAATGGATTAAAAAGAGAAAAAGGAAAGCATCTCCCCACTCCAGAAAATGAATTCTTGAACACAACTTTGCAGAACAGATTCCATGTAACCATCAGATAACTAAATTCTTCATATATGGTAATCCGACAAATTGAAACAAATCAGATACCTTACCTTATTAATCCGTAATGGCATATCCTCACCAATGTGTTTTGCAGAGGTCTTGAAAGATGGGGAGGTCGATCTTCTGATTCCCCTTTTACCGCTAGGAATGCTGATTTTCTTCGCCCGATCAGAAGGGGGAGGTTGAAACGAAAAACCGATACGAGAGGCAAAGAGGGGATGCTGCTTGATGATGATCGATCCTCCAGAAGCCAAGCAAATGGAGCTAAAATGGATGGCGATAGTGGGTTTGCAGAGGAGCTTCGATGAGGATGGGTTTAATGGATGCTTCAGAGAAATTTTATGATGGAGTGTGGTAATGGATATTGACAATCCTTGATAAGAAGTAGTAGAGGAAGCTTGGAAGAGGAATCACAGCGTGAAGATGGATGATCGGCGCCCGAAAGGAATGGATGATCCTCTCTAGAGGATCGATGTCTCTCTTTAAAGTGATCGTTGAGGCTTCGAGAGAGAAAAATGGTTGAAGATTAAGGGTGGAGAGTGGAGAAGGTCGTTGCAGATCGGACGATGGAAGGAGGAGAAGGAAGGAGTGCGGGAGGAGTTTGTTGTGGATTTTCTCTTTTTCCAAAAAGAAGACTCCTTTTAAGAGATTTTTTTGTAAAATGGCTTTTCAAATGAGGTTTTTAGCAAAAGACAACTTTGCAAAGCTTGAAATCATTTGTTTTTCCTGTAGTTTCTCCAAATTTTTGCTTTTTTATGTTATTTTTCTATTTTTTGTATTTTTTAGAATAAAATCCTAAAGCTTTACAAGAAATCAAAAGATTGAAACTAATTTTTTTTGATGTTTTTGTAAAATATTTACAAAAGGAGTTTTTCTGAGAATTTTAGAAACTATTTTGAGAAGATTTCTTCAAAAATGGGTTTTTGATCCGGATTTGGAGGAAATATGGATTTAAAGTGCTAGATTCGGATCCGGAGTTGATTTTGAATATATCAATATGAATTTTAATTCAGAGAATCTGAAGAACTGACTTGATTTTCTCAGAAAACGGGGTTAGGGGCAAAAGGGTCATTTTTACAGAACTTTGAAAAATTTGGGGTGTTCACAGTGTGTTTAACCACGTATGAAAGCATAGTTAAATGCAATCTTCACACTGAAGTATGCAAGTTAGTGCTTTTTAATTATCGCATATTATGCAACTGCCTCTGTTATTTATACTTGTGCAAAAGATAGAAACATGTGATACTCTTACACTTTGCACTTGGCACATCCTGACATTGTTACTGAGTAGAGTGTACCCTGAGGAGGTACATTGCTTGAGGCATCGGTAAGCACATTAGGTGCACTTACCTTATGAAATGAAAGGAAAGGAAATTGAACACCATAGGGTATGAATATTGAAATGTTTTGTTGTGAGCTCAGTTGTAGTCTCCGGGCAGTGGCCTTTGTGTTGTGTGGACTCTTGTGTGATATACCCTAAACAGAAACAAAATAATATGGTGTTTTGACTGCTTTCACGAGCAGTGTGCTTCGTTGGCCGTGTGAGGCTAAGCACGTGGATGGGCACCAAGTCCTCGTTCTTGCATACCCTGCGGGGACCACGAGGTAGATTCCTCGTTGTGAGGTATGATTGAACATGAATCTTAAGAAAGATAAACCTGCTTCGCCCCATTCACAAAATGGTTCACCTTGGGAGACGGTGGATGGTACAACCCTGAGTGACTTGTCGTTACTACGACACGTGTTTGACAGGAGCTATAGCGTCCTTTGGCCTTCTGTCACTCAGAGTCAGGGACGTCGAGGTTGCCTTCTTAGGACCTCACTACTGCAATAGTATGGATTGCAATCCTTGCCTATGTGAGTGTTTTCTCCTAGCCATGTGCTGCTCGCATGAGGTTGACTCCGTCTGTAGCTTCCCCGGTTACTACCCTAGACAATTAATAACAGATGTTGGGTGCTTGTCTCACAGAATGCGAGGTTTCCTTCGCGTACCCGAAGGAGTAATCAGAAGAACTTAAAGACTAACCAATCAGTTGACTTACTATAGTTGCTTGTGCTGTGGACTTTACTCCAGTTGCTTTTTCTTGTTCAGTTGTTACTTGGTTACTTTGCTGCTCAACCCTTGTTACAGTTGTTACTACCTTGAGCATTTGCCTTACAGTTACTGTTGCTTCTGTAGTTACTTGCTCAGTTCGTTGTTTTAGCCACTTGTTTACCCTGCTACTGTAGCCTGTTGACTAGTACTTGTCACTTTGCACTCACCTGACACAGGCACTTACACTTGTTAGCTTTTTCTGTTTTTTCTGTGTAGAGGGTATATCTATACATGGTTATGGTTGTTTCTTCACCACCTCGCAGGAGGACTGACCCCGTTTTATGGGGATGTAGGTGACGAACAGGTGTAGTGCAGATGTAGTGATACACGGTGGAGGCTCTGAGGACCCAACACACACTTGACCTGCAGATCCTGTACCCGGTGGTTTTTGGGTTCTGGTTGTTGTCGGGATATATATTCCCTATTTTGTACTTTAGTACCTACATTTTGTAAACTCTTTAAACTGTAGGAGTGTTTCCCCTTCTTACTTCACAGTTACACTTTTGTACACATCGTTGGTTACACTGTTTCCACTTGTTGCACTTATCTGTGGAGGCCACCCAGACTTGCGGCTTTGTTGTTTTCCCACACTTGCTTTCCGCTGGTTTTCTACTTAAACCTTTCAAAAAAAAAATCACAGAAATCCCAAGCTTTTTTTCAAGTTCGGGATTTGAGGCGCCATAGTGTTTGGTATCAGAGCAGAGTTTAAGTGTCGTCAGAGCTTCATCGTGCATCATCCATCGCACTGTAAGTATAAGTTAAGCTTCTTTATTTCCTTTATTTCCTGCTTTTTAGATGGTTTGTGTTTGTGGTTCTGTGTATATATAGATGTCGACAAACCCTACCTACGGCAAGATTTTGGAGGCTCTCCAAAACCTAACTCGAGGCAAAAAGGCCCTGAGCGGAGCTGTGCGACATTTGGCACGTAATATGCATATGTTGGCACCTCCATGTGCCAGGTGTTTGGAAGATCACGCGGGGCAGATCTGTCCCCGTGAGTTGGCTGAGTGCCCCTACTGTAGTCTTCGTGGGCATGTCGAAGAGGAATGTCAGACGAAACAGAGGGATGAGTTCTGGAAGAACAATGCGGAAGACATCGAGGACGTTTCTTCGGTCTCTGGACCATTGGTGGTGGAAGTGGATATCCAGGACGGAGAAGGGCGCGGAGCAATTGGTTCTCCCCAATATTCACCCGAGTCCTACCCCTATGCCGTTTCTTCAGAGTATGTGTCGCCGGTCCTGAGGGAAGTTCAGGAGATCTCTGACACGCCGCTGAGGAATGTTGTTTCTCCTCCACGTGCTAGACCGAGGCGCTGTGGTAGTCGGAAGGACTACAGGGACTTCTACACCAGCAAATCATAATATTGCGATGTGTTGTTTTGACGTTAGAAACACTGAGTCAGTGTTTCATTTTTTTATTTTTATTATTTTGTCATGTTTAAGTTGTTGGCAGTGCTTGTTTAACCCTATCTTGATGAAGGGTGCTTCTGTAATGATTCAGTTTCTTATTAATAAACTAGAATTTTCCTATCCCTGTGTATTGGTTGATTGCTTATGTATGGACTTGTGCGTATTTAGATGGCGTGGCGCACCAGGTGTGATGATCTTATGGAGACTCTGAACAACCTTATAGAGGTTGTAGGACGATAAGCAGAAACTATGAGAAACATGGGCGAGCACCTCCAGCAATCTGCCCAGGGACAGGGAACACCTGCTCAGGTTCCTGTTGCAGCAGTCCCACACAAACAATTTATGAGCTTGAACCCTCCCTCGTTTGATGGGAAGTCGTCGCAGGAAGCAGTCGAAGACTAGATCAGAGAAATAGAGCGTATTTTCCGTGTGTTACAAGTCGGCGATGATCGGAAAGTTGATTTTGGGACATATCGTCTCAGGAAGGATGCAGAGAGGTGGTGGGCGACCACCTGGGAGATCAAATTCGATAACCAGTCAGTTGATTGGGAGCAGTTTGTAGAGGCATTCTACGCAGCATATTTTCCAGCTCATGAGAGGAGCCGGAAAATGCAAGAGTTTCTCGACCTCCAACAAGGTAGTTCTTCTCTCTCTGAATATGTCACACGTTTTTGCAGCTTGGAGAGGTTTTGTCCGCACTTATACATGACAGAGAAGGAGTGAGCTCTTAAATTTGCTCGAGGGTTGAAGCCGGTACTACGGACGAAGGTGTACACCCGTGCACCTATGACGGTCGATGAGGCTTTAGAGACGACCTCCTTGCTTGAGTATGATTGGACCGAATCGCAGAAGACTCCCGCACCACATCAGCAATAGCAGAATCCTGGCCAAAGGAGTTGGCCAAGGAAGAGACAATTCCAGAGGAACCAGGGTGGAAGGAAGTTCCATCCTCAGTCAAAGATGCAGCGAAACAACAACAACAACACCCACCAGATTCAGCATTAGAACCATAGACCCTAGTACCAGCAATGCCAGCAACCACAACAGAAGCAACTTACCGCAGCCAGTTGTTTGAAATGTACCACAGATCATCCAGGGCGACCTTGCCCATGGGACACAAGCGGATGCTTATATTATGGGAAGATGGGTCATTATATCCGGGATTGCAGAAAGAAACAAGCGGATGACCAGCGCAGGAATACGCCGAGTACTTCGCAGCCAGCACAGCAGCGACAGCCTTCGACATAACAACAGCAGCAACCACAGTCGTATCCACCAAGGCCAGCAAACCAGAAGGTCATTGCCGGTCGAGCATATGCGGCAACAGTTGAGCAAGTGACCAAGGCAGAGTTGGTCCAAGGTACGATCTCAGTAGCCGGACATAAAGCATTTACTTTGTTTGATTGTGGTGCTACTCATTCGTTCATAGCAGCTAGATTTGCTCGTACCTTACCTTTGGCAGTCGAGTCTCTAAATTTTTTGTTGGAGGTTCGCACTCCAACTGGAGAGCAGTCTTTTTGTGACTCGTATATCCCGAACATTGAGGTGTCAGTGGCAGAACAGAACCTGTCAGTTGACGTTATCCTGTTAGATATGACCGAGTACGATGTGATTTTGGGCATGGACTAGCTTTTTGAGTACCATGCTCAAGTCTTTTGTCGGGAAGGCAAGATCGTTCTTTTTCGGCCTGATCGTCCTATTTTGGAGATCAAGCTTCCTCGACCTCTGTGCGATAGCCGCATGATATCTTCCTTTAAGGCTCAGAAGTATCTGCGAAACGGGGGTACTGCCTTCTTAGTCAGTATTTCCCCAGTTGAACCCGAGATGGTTTTGATTGATGACTTGGACGTGGTCCGAGATTTTGTCGGTGTGTTTCCTGAGGAGCTACCTGGGTTACCTCCGAGGCGAGAGATCGAATTTGGTATCGAGTTGCTGCCTGGAACGGCACTGATTTCCAAGGCACCATATCGTATGGCCCCAACGAAACTTGAGGATTTGAAGCATCAATTGGAAGAACTTCTCGATCAGGGTTTTATTCAACCTAGTGCTTCACCGTGGGGAGCACCAGTGCTGTTTGTATCAAAGAAGGATGGATCCCTGAGGTTGTGCATCGATTATCGGATGCTCAACCAAGCGACAATTAAGAACAAGTATCCTTTACCTAGGATCGAAGATCTTTTCGATCAGTTACAGAAGGCGAAGGTTTTCTCGAAGATTGATCTCAGATCGAGCTACCATCAGCTTCGTATCCGAGAGGATGATATTGCGAAGACAGCTTTCAGAACGAGATACGGGTTGTATGAGTTCGTGGTGATGCCTTTTGGTCTCACGAATGCTCCAGCAACATTCATGGATTTGATAAACCAGATCTTTCGTCCATTTGTGGACTCGTTCGTGATAGTATTCATCAATGATATTTTGGTCTATTCGGAGAGTCCGGAGCAACATCAAGAGCTTCTGCGGATTGTTTTGAGTACTCTTCGTGAACATCAGTTGTTCGCCAAATTCTCTAAGTGTGAGTTTTGGCTCAAGCGGGTCATGTTCCTTGGCCATGTGATATCGAAGGATGGAGTATCTGTCGATCCAGCGAAAGTCGAAGCAGTTCTGGGCTGGAAGCAACCTCAGAATGTGTCTGAGATTTGTAGTTTTCTTGGGTTGGCCGGTTACTATCGACGTTTTATCCAAGACTTTTCGAGGATTGCTTTACCTTTGACGAAGCTGTTACGTAAGGGTGTTAGGTTCGTGTGAAACAGTGCCTGTGAGGACAGCTTCCAGATCCAGAAGCTTGTTGAAGAGTTCGTAGCCTGGAAACCTTTTTCTGTTAGTGATGGTTCGATCAGATTGTCTGGTCTGACCATTCGATCTGAGTTTTTGCCGAAGATCGTAGTGGCTCAGAAGCTTGACGACAAGTATGGCAAGTTTCTAGCCTTGGCTGAGCAAGTAGATTCGTCTTTCAGAGTGTTCGAAGATGGCAGCGTTCGTATGAGAGATCGCCTTTGGGTTCCGAACAACCCAGAGCTGAAGAGAGAAATTCTTGACGAAGCTCATATGTCGAAGTACACGATTTATCCGGGAGGAACGAAGATGTTCAAGGACTTACAACGGAAGTATTGGTGGCATGGCATGAAGCGAGAGATAGCGGCTTACGTTGCAAGGTGTTTGACTTGTTAGCAAGTCAAAGCGGAACATCAGCGTCCCGGTGGTACCTTGCAGAGGATTGAGATTCCACAGTGGAAATGGGAGGATGTTACGATGGACTTTGTGGTTGGTTTACCACTGTCTACGCGTAAAAACGATGCGATTTGGGTAGTCATGGACAGACTCACCAAGTCTGCCCACTTTCTGCCAATCAGGATCAGTCAGTCGCTTGAGAGTTTAGCTGACTTATACATTAGAGAGATCGTTCGACTTCATGGTATGTCGAGATCTATCATTTCCGATCGTGATCCCTGATTCACTTCGCGACTGTGGGGTCAATTGCAATCTGCTTTGGGGACGAAGTTGAAATTTAGTACAGCCTTTCATCCTCAGACGGATGGACAGTCTGAGCGAACGATTCAAACGTTGGAAGATATGTTGCGAGCTTGTATGCTAGATTGGAAGGGTGAATGGGATTCACACCTATGCTTGGTAGAGTTCGCTTATAATAGTAGTTACCACGCTAGTATCGGGATGGCCCCGTATGAAGCGTTGTATGGGAGACCTTGTCGGTTGCCATCTTATTGGGACGACATCGGCGATAGATCGAGAGAAGTGCCGATTGTTCTTCAGCACTATACGTAGCAGGTGTAGAAGATTCGTGAGTGTTTAAAGGCAGCGCAAGATAGGCAGAAGAGTTACGTCGATAAGAGACGTCGCGAATTGTCCTTTGAAATTGGAGACATTGTTTTTGTCAGAGTTTCACCGACGAAGAGCATGTTTCGTTTTGGAAAGAAAGGGAAGTTGAGTCCAAGGTATGTTGGATCGTTCAAGATCGTGGCGAGGATTGGTGAAGTGGCATATTGTGTTGAGTTACCTCCACAATATGCTCACATTCACAATGTATTTCACGTGTCGATGCTCAGGAAGTACGTTCCTGACCCATCGCATATCATTCAGTACGAAGATGTGGACGTACAGGAAGATCTGACTTTGTCAGAAAGGCCTATCGAGATTGTTGACCGATGAGATCAAGTTTTGCGTACCAAGACTATTACGTTAGTTAAGGTATGGTGGCAACACCATGGCATTGAAGAATGCACATGGGAACCAGAAGCGAGCATGAGAGAGACTTATCCGGAACTTTTTGTAACCTCCTAAGAGTGATTTTGCGAACGAAATCCTTTTTAAGGAGGGGAGGATATAAGATCCACGATTTTCATTTTCATGTATATTGTGTAATTATATGGAAATCGATGAATTTTTATGTTTTGGCAATTTTTTAAGATTTGCTTATTTTGAGAACTGGGTTAAATCGCGTGATTTTATGTAAATAGAGCGATTTTAGGAAATCTAGAGCAGATCAACCTCCAAAACTTTCAGGGTAAGTTTGAAATAGGGTTGTAGTGATACACCCCGAATTTGAGATCCGAACGACGAAAGGACCTCGTCAATGCATGTGAATTACAAGTCTTGACTTAATTTTGGAGCCGAATCTTAGAACGCTTAATTTTAACTGACGAGAGAATATTTTCACAAGAGGCATCAACCATTCTACATTAATTAAGGTTATAAAGAGAATAAAATAATTTGTTGGAATTAAATTATTATTTTAATGCATTAAATAAGCATTTTTTTTATGACATACACGATATGCGGTTTTGGTTTTGGATCCGAAGCACCTAGTGGATCCAATACCCATGGACGACCCTATAGTGGATGTCCATGTCCTTGGTTGACCAGCTGGTCAAGGCTGACCAGCTGGATGACAATTTTGAAAAGGTTTTTGCATGAATTTAAAGCTTAGACCTCTATTGGCCATATATCATTTCCAAAACCTCATGATGGAGCTTGAAGGCCATCATGAGGGGCGTCATTTCCAAAAGGGAAGCATGGGGCTGGCGCCCCATGGCATTTTTGAAAAGTTTTTGAATGTTTTCAAATGCTTAAAATCGATTGGGCTAGTTGGGTGGCAGCCAAGGGCGCCCCCTTGTAATTTATTCAAAGTTTAATGGTTGTACAAAATGGCATTTTTGGAAAGATTTCTAAAACTTTTTAAATGCTTGACATGCATTGGTTGTGGGGGGGGGGGGGAGTGGAGCTCCCCAGCCCTCCATCTTGGAGGGAATGATCCTAGTCGTTCGACCCTAAGCAAACCTCTATAAAACCCTTAAAAAAAAATGGGCCCCTCTCTTGTTGGGCGATTTTTCATAGGACCCTCTCTCTCTCTTCTCTCTCCCAAACCTGCTCTCTCCTCTGTTGTCTCCTACTTCCAGCCGTGGGTGTCTCTTGAAGGAGAGAGCTGCAACTAACACTTCCTTCCCTCTCCAACCAAGGTGAATTTTCAACCTTTCTTTTTTTTTGGGATTCAAGGACTTCGATATATATGAAACCCATGAAGCAATGCACTCCATGCGTGCATGCTTCAAAGAGGTGGATTAGCTCTAGAAAAAGTATTTTCTCTATGGGTGTTCATGTTGGTTTTTATTTTCCTAATGGTTGCATGTTTTGAAATAGGCTTCCTCTATTTTTTTTCTTCTAAGTGCGTTTTCAGCCTTTCTTTGCCAAAGCATGTAATTTCTGATTAGTATGCTGTAATGAATGTTTTTACTCTTTCTTCTTTCGGTTTTGGCTTGTTCTTGAACATTGCAGTCAAGGCTGGGTGAGCTGGACTGAGCTGGGCCCGTCCAGCACGCACCTAGCTCTTTTAGAGCATGTTTGGGGTGCATGCAGGCCCAGTCGTGCGCTATAGCCGACGCCCTTACCTTGGACTCCCGTGCTTGGGCGTGATGGGCTCAGCCCAGTCCCAAGTCGATGGGACAGGTGCTTCAGCCATGGGGGTTGGCTTGGGTCAAAGAGTGACCCAGCTTTGTTTGTTGAGGGAAGTCGTGGCTCCATAAAAAAAAAAACTGAGATTTTGTTTTCTGTCATTAATTTTGCTTTCTTTTTTTTGGGGATTTCACGGTTGGCGCATGACCAACCGGGTTCTGTTTGTGGGTTGGGGCCGGCCCATGGCAGGCGCCCAACTCTTTCCATCTGTTAGGATGTGAGCCATAGGTTCTGGTCCTTGGCCCTTGTGATGGCATGGTCTGGTCCAGCAGACCAGACCCTTTGTCCAACCAACTCCACTTTGGTTTGAACTGGGTGCCATGCGGGTGGCCCGCGCGCCCAGCAAAAGCTTTCAAAAGAAATTTTATGTATAATATATGTATATTTCAGTGTCATATATATATTTTAAGGCCTCATTTATTGTTGGTTTTTCGTCTTGGGCTAAAGTGTCGGTCTGAACCAGGGGTTCAGACCTGCACTATAGCCGGTTTGACCATTTTTGGGCGCAAACCTAGCCCATCCCGTTTTCTCCTTAGTTGGAGCTAGGTGCGCACCACTTGGATGTTGTGCACCCATGGCATTCGGTTAGCACCTAGTGGGTGCAGGTCTGAACCAAGGTTCATACCTGAACCCTTTGGCAGCCCAGCTAGCACCTAGTGCTAGCCGCGGCTCCACCTTGTTGGAGCCGGGTGCCAGCCACTTAGTGCTGGACACCCCCGGGTCTCTCTTTCGGCTGAGCCACCTTAGGCTCGGGTCTGAACTGAAAAGGTTCAGACCCTAATCCGTTTTAGCAGCTGTCTGGTCCTAGGGACCAGACACCTTGATCCGCTCTTGGCACCCCTTGCACTATGTTAGCCGATTGACCCTTGTCGGGGGCTTGAACTAGCCCCAACCGAACCCTTTGGCAATCTGGTCCAAACCATAGTCGGACCAGACCCTGTTTAGTGTGCATGACAGTCCGGTCCAAAGGACCAGACCAATGTTGAGTTGGAGCTCTTTTGGCATCAAGTGTGCTGATCCGTGTGTTGGCACACTTGCAGCCCCGTAATGCCACTATTGTGGTTGTCAACACGTTTCTATCAAAAACCAGCTCGCACCTACTTCGAGCCGAACCCTATTAGGTTCAAGCTAGCCTTTGTATTGCCCCGCACCCTCCTCGCGCTTCGGTTAGGTTTGGCATGTGTGCATGCCTTGGGATGCACCGGGTTCGAGTAAGCTTTTCATATATATATATATATATATATATATATATATATATATATATATATATGTAAATGTGAATGTACATATATATGTATATACGTATACATATATGTATGTGCCTCGTCGAGTATGTTTGAAAGTGTTGATATATATATATGTACATATGAATATATATGTAAGTGTATTAAAACACATGACTCTCGTGTCCCGTCCAAGTATTTCCTCAGATGATTCCATACTCCGAGCTAAGTATGAATTCCATAGTGTTGTCCTATGTTCGTTTTGGACAAACGGTTTGTTTAGGGTCCGCAGGTGCGGCACCCCAAACCATGGTAATGCCAATGTTATACCCTTTAGATGGGTTAAGTTCAGAAATCATCTTCGACACGTAAGTGTGTCATACTGCGTAAGGAAAATCCTTATGCCTTGATTTACGTGCAACGACCTAGTTAAGTATACAGACAAACACTATTGCAAATCCACATACTTGGAAACTACGTTGAATTACAAGTGTTGTTTAATTATCTTTGTTTCGGGTCCGCAGGCGCGGTACCCCATGCCGTGGAAATAGCTAATGTTGTTCCCATAAGATGGGAATATCCCAGATTTCACCATCAACATGTATGTGTGTTGAACCACGTATGAAAGCATAGTTAAATGCAATCTTCACACTGAAGTATGCAAGTTAGTGTTTTTTAATTATCGCATATTATGCAACTGCCTCTGTTATTTATACTTGTGCAAAAGATAGAAACATGTGATACTCTTACACTTTGGACTTGGCACATCTTGACACTGTTACTGAGTAGAGGGTACCCTGAGGAGGTACATTGCTTGAGGCATCGGTAAGCACATTAGGTGCACTTACCTTATGAAATGAAAGGAAAGGAAATTGAACACCATAGGGTATGAATATTGAAATGTTTTGTTGTGGGCTCAGTTGGAGTCTCCGAGCAGTGGCCTTTGTGTTGTGTTGACTCTTGTGTGATATACCCTAAACAGAAACAAAATAATATGGTGTTTTGACTGCTTTCATGAGCAGTGTGCTTTGTTGGTCGTGTGAGGCTGAGCACGTGGATGGGCACCAAGTCCTCGTTCTTGCATACCCTGCGGGGACCACGAGGTAGATTCCTCGTTGTGAGGTATGATTGAACATGAATCTTAAGAAAGATAAACCTGCTTCGCCCCATTCACAAAATGGTTCACCTTGGGAGACGGTGGATGGTACAACCCTGAGTGACTTGTCGTTACTACGACACGTGTTTGTCAAGAGCTGTAGCGTTCTTTGGCCTCCAGTCACTCAGAGTCAGGGAGGTCGAGGTTGCCTTCTTAGGACCTCACTACTGCAGTAGTATGGATTGCAATCCTTGCCTATGCGAGTGTTTTCTCCTAGCCATGTGTTGCTCGCATGAGGTTGAGTCAGTATGTAGCTTCCCCGGTTACCACCCTAGACAATTAATAACAGATGCTGGGTGCATGTCTCACATAATGCGAGGTTTCCTTCGCGTACCCGAAGGAGTAATCAGAAGAACTTAAAGACTAACCAATCTGCTGACTTACTATAGTTGCTTGTGTTGTGGACTTTACTCTAGTTGCTTTTTCTTGTTCAGCTGTTACTTGGTTACTTTGCTGCTCAGCACTTGTTACAGTTGTTACTACCTTGAGCATTTGCCTTACAGTTATTGTTGCTTCTGTAGTTACTTGCTCAGTTTGTTGTTTTAGCCACTTGTTTACCCTGCTACTGTAGCCTGTTGACTAGTACTTGTCACTTTGCACTCACCTGACACAGGCACTTACACTTGTTAGCTTTTTCTGTTTTTATTGTGTAGAGGGTATATCTATACATGCTTATGGTTGTTTCTTCACCACCTCGCAAGAGGACTGACCCCGTTCTATGGAGATGTAGGTGACGAACAGGTGTAGTGCGGATGCGGTGATACACGGTGGAGGCTCTGAGGACCCACACACACACTTGACCTGCAGATCCTGTACCCGGTGGTTTTTGGGTTCTGGTTGTTGTTGGGATATATATTCCCTGTTTTGTACTTTAGTACCTACATTTTGTAAACTCTTTAAACTGTATGGGTGTTTCCCCTTCTTACTTCACAGTTACACTTTTGTATACATCGTTGGTTACACTGTTTCCACTTGTTGCACTTATTTGTGGCGGCCGCCCAGACTTGCGGCTTTGTTGTTTTCCCACGCTTGCTTTCCGTTGGTTTTCTACTTAAACCTTTCAAAAAAAAAAATCACAGAAATCCCAAGCTTTTTTTCAAGGTCGGGCTTTGGGGCGCCACACTAAGTCTTCTGCAGGTCTCCAGGAGCAAAACTGTCTTTTCACCACAAGTGCAGTTGCACTTCATAATTGAATTACACCTGTGAACCTGTTCTAACTTATCAACCTACACAATAAAAACACAAAGTCAGTACACAATTAAAAATTAAAATTAACTTACATCTACAATTAGTTCTAAACTAATACAGAAATTAAATTACAATTAAACAACTAAAGAAAACTATAATTACAGTATCTAACTAATCTAACTAAGCAAAGCAACTCTAATTACTCTAACTAACTCTAATTCACTAACTACACTACTAGGAAACACTAAAACTACGTAAAATCACACAAATAGCTAAATGATTGTTCTGTCCCTAAAGAATGCAAAAATGGACTCTGACAGCTTTTCGCAAATCGACTGTTTGAGGGATCAAACGATTTCCAAAATTCATGAAACCACTTCTATACTGTAAAAGACAGATCCAAGAAACTGACACATTTTACAGATTTAAAAAATACGTTCTGGATCTCCATATCTAAGCGTTTCAAAATCAGGATAATTTGGGAAATCGCAGGACCCAAAATTTGAAAATCCGAAAAAGTTGTTTTCATAAAACGCTTAAAAACCAGACCAAATCAACTCGTATAGAGCTTAAATTTGGTCTGCAGACAATTAACACGCAGATGTGGAGAATAGAAGAATAATTTTCAGAAAACTCAGTAAAAATTCACATGAAATGACAAGTGCACGATTGGATAGAAATTAGGGTTCGGTTCAGTGCACTATTCATTCATTTGAATCCACATATGATATTAAAACATTAAAACACATGGAAAAACAGTCCTAACTAAACCTAAACTACTGTTAAACTACTGCAAGGACACAATTAAGCTAATTATCTAAAAATCTAAGAAATGAGTTAAACAACTAAGTGTTAGTTCTAATCTACACACATAGTTAATTCTAACCTAACCTAAACTCACTCACTAACTAACTAAACTATTGTTAGTTCTAACACTTAATTGAAAGAAATATTATCCTAACAATATGAGTAGGGTTAGCCACTAACTAATTTAACTAACTAAATAGGATTAATCTAACTAAGACTAGGGTACAGTTAATGTTAGATACCTAGGGTTAGACAACTAAGGCTAAGTGCTAATTATGGTTAGTTCATTACTAATATAACTAATTAATCTAGGGTTAATTCTAACTTAATAACACATCTACTAACCTACGGTTAGGCTAACTAAGCTAATAGCTAACTAGAGTTAGTTAACTACGGTTAGTCTACTAGGGTTAGGCTAGGGTTTAACTAGGGTTGATAAGAGTCAGTTAGGGTTGATAGGGGCGGTTAGGCACTAACTAGAATTAATTAATTACCTAGGGTTTGAAAGTAACTATAGTTAGACTAGGGGGTCGGTGTTATCATCGCAAAATTTTTAACTTTTGCAAATCAAACTGACCTTTGAAAAAAAAATTGAAAATAACTTGCCTCCATTTTTAAAATGCGGGATTATTCCGAAGAATGGGACTCGCCTGTCGGTACGAGATTCAACCGTTCCTGGCGCCTTTACCAGGGGTAATTAAACCAAGGATCAATCAAATGCTTTGCTTTGTTCAACTTGTCTAAACCATATTCTAATTCCTAAATGCACAAAGAATCAGGCATGTGCTATGAATTTCTAAAAAATGCACATTTGAAAACATGATGTTTGCTTCAAAGATTGGAAAATATTTGGAAGATTCTTGGAAAATAAACTCTTTGAAAATTGTGAATTATTTTTGAGATGCTGTATTTGAGAAAGTGAAAATCGATTTCTGAAGAAATATAAGGATTTTGTGAAAATCAATTTTGAGAAATGTGAAATAACTTTGAAAAACTCGATTTCTTTCAATTCAAACTTTGAAATTGAAAATCTAACTTAGAAAATCGAATTTAAAACTTGGGAAATACTTGAAATATCATTGGCAAATCCATATTTTGAGAAAATCGATTTTGAATAAGACTTAGGAAATTTTGAAGAATTTGATTCCTTTGACTTGGAATTTGAATTGGAAAATTCATGAAATGAATGAATATGATTTTGAGGAATTGGGAAAATCTTTTTGTATTTTTGAGAAATGCAGTGCATTTTGAAATTAGCCTAAGAGTGTAGGCTGAATGTGGCTAATGCGAAGATCATAAATCTGGATATCCTTCATATTCTGACTATGGCCATAAATACAAATTCCACCAAGTTTATAAACTTCATAAAAGCTAGTGTATGTGCCAATCGTGTAGACCATAGTGAGTTTGAATATGCATGAATCATCATCCATCACACATTAACATTATTTAAAAAAAATAAACTATATGCAATGCTGCCTAAGCTAAGCATGAAATGTAAATTCTTATTCCAAAGTTTAATTTAGTTTACATCACTATTGAAATTTAAATACATGAAAAATAAAGTCTTCAATGTACCTGCAAAACTAGAAAACTTTGTTAGTGATGATATGTTGGCTTTTCAGATTTATCCAGCAATATCAGGAAATTGCTGGATTTTGCTAGATATAAGTCTTTTTGCCATGATTCCATTAAATCAAAATGATAAAGTATGAAATAAAATTGAATAAATAAGGAAGATAAGATATGAAATTTTGAAATTGGGGTCAAAATAACCAAAATACCCCTGATAGCAAGACTATGGCCTTGAAATCAGGGTTTTCAGAAAGATATTTTATAAAATGCAAGTTTTGAAATTCAAATGAAGATAAATCAAACTAAATATGATGTGACATTATTAAAAATATGAAAATTAGGGTTAGGGATTTCGAAATTGAGGTCAAATGACCAAATTGCCCCCGATAGCAAGACTATGGCCTTGAAATCAGGGTTTTCTGAAATAGATTTTGGTAAAAACTTGGGTTTTAAGGACTAAATGAAATCAAATTAACATCAAATTTGACCTAAAGTATCCTAATATGATTATGAATATGATTAAACCCTAAAAATATATGCTTATGCATGAAAATCCAAGAATATCACAAAAACTGTGATTTTGGCAGTGTTTTTGGATCTTTCAGGAACCCAGTTTTGCAATTTGCTTAATTCAGCCATCAATCAGATTCCAAAATTCATCAAATTTGGTACCTACACTTGTTATAACCCTAATTTTGAATTAGAATTATAAAAATTTTTTTTGACATTAAATTAACCCGAAAATTGCATCAAACCCTAAAAATATGCTATTTTTGACCTAGTTCACCAACTAGTTTCAGAGCTAGACCCGAATCAGGGGTCAATCTTTCATGAAAATCTATGAAATTTTACAGAGACAAACTAGGAAGAAAAACAGAGATTTCTCAATTTACAGATCGGAAAAAGCATCTTTGGTTAGGGAGAAACCCTTCCGGCAATCTGAACTAAAATCTAACAAATCTAACAGGGGTTAAAACAGATACTTTCAATTGATAATTTCTGGATAAATAGAAATACTGATCTAAAATATATGATATTTTATCAGTAAACAGTAGACAAAAAAATAATAATACTCACTTTTTACAGATCATGAATCGGATCTGTGGTTTGGGATTTATGAATAACACAAGTCTGATTAGGGTTTTGGTAAACCCTAACGAGTTTTAAATTGCAAATCAGAATCTCTGACAGAGGAAAAATACTAAACAGCAATAAAAAATTCTGAAAATTTCACAGTAGCTAGATCTAATCCATATAAATCCATTGCACTTTACATATTTAAAATCAGATATAAGATGAGAAAAATATCATCACAGCAAGTTACCTTCTTGATTTTAACTTCGATTTTAAAGATTTAAAAACCCGATTTGATGTCTGATTTTTCTGACAAAGTTCCTTATGTCTAAAACCTCTGATTTTTTTAAAGTAGTTCCTTTAGATATGCATGCATCACATATAAAAAAATCAGAAATAAACAATGAATATTTCAATCCGAAACAGCATGCTTTTTACTGTTCTAAACTAAAAAACACACAGAAATCTAAGAAACTTAAGAAATCATGCATTAACTAATGAAAACAATAAAAGAAATACTAAAACAGTAAAATAAAAATTATTTCTATGCTGGAAAACGTCTAATAAACATGAATAAACAAATAAATAAATAAAATGCAGGGAATCAATGGCTGGAATTTGCTTTCACCTTTGAAATCATGGATTTAACCCATTTAACGGGTAAATCTCACGTTTCGTCGGTTAAGAACATGAAAAACGTACCTCTCATCGATTCTAATGGATTAGAATCCTTGAAATCACCCTCAAACTGAGTTAGATCATCTTCTTGGGTCGATTTTGGGGTTCTTGGATGAAATCCATGGTTAAATCCATGAACACAAGAGTTTCCATGGTGAAATCTATTGAAAAATCATAAAAAACTAATAAAATAATAATAAAATAATATTAAATAAACTCACCTTGGGGCTGCAGCTGCAATGAAGGAAGGTGGAGGTGCTGGAGAGGAGACAGAAGCCACGAAAATTTAAGAGAAAAAGAGCCCTTTTTGACCTCTTGAAGTCCCCTATTTATAGGTTTTCAAAACCTCCTTAATTAGGGTTAATTAAGGAGTTTTATTTTTTTAGAACTCTTTCTAATAAATCCAATAAAGGGGGCAACGATTTTTTGGAGAATTATAGCCTAGGTGGGACTCTAATTAATCCCTAATTAGCCCCTAACTAAACCTAGAAAACCCCCAAATGTGATGCCACTTGGCATCTTCCACATTTGTTTTTTTTTAAAAACCTTTTAAAACACTAGTTTTAAAAACTAAACTTCAAAATGGGTTTTCAAAATGATATTAACTCTTCTAAACCCCTAACACTAACCAAGACACTGACTAACCCTAGTCTAGACCTGACTTACTCGAATATGGCGCCACCCCGAGTGGGCCCTACTTGAGTTTTTCAAAAAGCGATTTTAAAACTTGAAATTGAAGGAGTTTTCAAAAGGATTTTCAAAAGCAATTTAAAATTAGAATTTTTGAAATGGCATGGGGTTCTAACCAAGTCATAACTCCTCTGGATATGGTGCCAACTGAGTGGGCACGCATTGAGTTTTGAAGAATTTTGAAATAAACACTGAAAATGGTTTTGAAAAGGGGTTAAAATCAGTATTTGAAATTCAAGATCTTTGAAAATAGGGTATCAAGCGAACTGGAACTCCGAGTTAGAGTCCTGAACTCTTAGGATTCTGAGATTTTAGATTTTAGAATTCAAATGGAAGAGTTTTTGAAAGATTTTATCAAAAACTGACGAAATAAGTCAAAAAAACACAGTCAGGGGTAGACTCCTAACTCGATCAGGACTCTGAAATAGAGTCCTGAATTAACTAGACTCTATGAAATGACCTAATTTTTGAAAACAAATGGAAATAAATGAAAATGGAATATAAACAGACTCCTGACTGGACTAGGACTCTGGGACAGAGTCCTGATCGGACTGAAACTCTAGATTTTTGGTATTTTTCTGAAAAACAAATGAAAGAACTTGTGAAAGCAGTGAAAACAATAACAAATGTTGAAATAAAACAGAGTTCTGATTCAACTGAGACTCTAGGGACAGAGTCCTAATTGAACTAGGACTCTCAGATTTTTGGATTTTCTGAGAAAACAAATGAGAGAATTTTGAAAAACAGTTAAAAACAAGATGAAATCAAAGTTTTGGTTCAGAGTCCTGATCTAATTAGGACTCTGAGAAAGAGTCCTGATTCGATCAGAACTCTAAGAATTTTGGTTTTCTGATAAGCAAATGATGAAATTTAAGCAAAGCTTTTTGAAAACTAGTGAAAATGAAGTGAGAAAATCAATTTTGGATAGAGTCCTACTTCGATCAGGACTCTGGGGTAGAGTCCTGATTTGATCAGGACTCTCAGATAAAACCTTAGAATTTTGAAATTCTTTGATAAAAGTGTAATAGTTTTGGTAGATTGAAAGATTTCTGAAAGATTTTCTCAAAATTGAAATCAGGATCAGAGTCCTGATCCAACTAGGACTCTCTGAACAGAGTCCTGTTTTAACTGAAACTCTGAGTTTCTGACTCATTTTGAAAGTTTATGAAAGATTTGATTAAAAACGAATAAAATAGCTGTAAAAGATTAGAGTCCCAATTCAATTGAAACTCTGAAGAAGAGTCCTGATCCGACTGGACTCTTGAAGAAGAGTCCTGATCCAACTAGGACTCTGAGATTTTGGCCAAAACAGAAGATTTTGAAAGGTTTTCTTCAAAAACAGGTAAAAAGGTAGTGGAAAGTAGAGTTTTGATCCGACTGAACTCTGGAAAAAGAGTCATGATCCAACTAGGACTCTAAAATTTTTGAAGATTTTTGATAAGTAAAGGAATCCAGAAGCGACACCACCTAAATGGGTCTCATCTGAGAATTGAAATCAATTGAAATTGAGTTTGAAATAAATCCAGATTGTTTTCTGAGAAAATATTTCGAAATATGAGGTCCTGGGGTTGGAAAATGATAGAATGTTGACTAAAAACCTAGGTTTTGAAATTGATTTTTGAAAGAAAAAGTTTTAAAACTCGAATCTAGATTAAATATTTTGAAAACAGGAGTGCTGGATCTCGAAGATGAGATGTAATGACATGCAATGCTATGCTATGCAATGCAATGCGATGAAATGATATGCAAAAATGTATGCAGTGATATGCAATTACATATAAAATGGACAAACACTGGATGAGGGTGAAAATTTGGGGTGTTTACAGTCGGTTATAGATATTGAATTAAAATGGGTCCATGCCACTCTAGTTGGGTTAGCTACTAACTAATTCTTGATTATTATTTCCTAAGATACTAAAGTAAATCTAATTTAAATCCTAACTTAATTGTAAATTAAAGTTAGCACATACCTAAATAGACCTACACGACTTCTACCAAATAAAGCTAATACTATACTTACTAAATTAATTAGTATCTAATTAATGCTATGTCAATTAACTCAATTAGTCAATCAGTCAATAGGGAAAATCATACTAACTCACGAATTTGGCAGGGGCCAGCTCCTCTCTTGTTCTTACCTTAATAGTATATTAGGAAGGCTCTTAAATTTCAAAACTGTCCAGCCCATGGAACCCATGCGGCTTCAATCCTTTTCTTTAAAAGCAATAACTCTTTTGAAAACTTTTCCTAAAACACTATACACGATTTTGGTTGGCTTGGAAATAGAATATGGCATTGCAATTATTACCAAAATCGTGTAAGCATGTTTTGGAAAGTCATTTGAATTTCCAATGGGTTTTCCTCATTTGAAAATGTAACTCTTTTACAAAGTGTCTGGATACAATGTATCAAAAGCTTTCCTTTAATGAAATTCCCACGGATTGGAGAGGTTAGCCTTCATACCAAATTCGTATTCCAACAATAAAGACCTAATTGACCCTTAACTAAAATACAAAATTAACTAACTAACTATATTAATCTAACATTACTCTAACTAAATTAAAAATATACACAACTAACTCAAGGGCATAAAGAGGAAAAACGAATTGGAAATATCAAGTTAAATTCTACACTAAAATTCAAACACTAAAGTAATGCTAAATTAACTAAAACGGCTATCACTGAATCTAAGTATTCTAATAAGATTATATTACACGAAAAATACATCTATTCTAAACGACATCAAACATTAACCTATTTGTTATTGTATACATAATATCATTAAACAAAACATCAATAAATCACTAATATGAAGTAAGCTACCTAATACACGATGAAATATACTATTTATTTAAACTAAGAGCACCTAAACTAACTAACTAATCATGCTGCACATTTTAACAACTAACACATCACACGATAAAACAGAAATTTACTATGACCGATTATCCTAAGAACACAAAACATAAATTCGTAAACTAACATACTACAAGAATAAAATCTATTAAAACCTAAAAAATAACTAACACATTGAAATTAAGTCAACACAAAAAATGAACTATAGCAAATACCACAGACTGTTGGACGACCTACACAAAAACCAACAAAACATCACTCGACTTTTCATTTTCACCAAATCTAAAAATGCACAAAGCCTAAAATAACATAGACACGGTTCCTAAGGAATTAAATTCAGTCAAAACGAAATACATGAAAGTGAGAAACACTAAACAGATGCAGACACACCACAGCAAATATTGATCACACGCACACACCCAAAAATGCTAAAAGCATCCAACGTTGGAATGAAAACAACTAGTTTAAATAAATCAAACACCTAAACAATCTACATGCTGGTTTATGCATGAACATTTTCTACACTATGGCTGAGGAAAAATACAGAAAATACGCAACACATGACTCACACACAAAATAGGTTCTATCTAGAAGAAAGGGATGAGAGAACCAACCTTCAGGGCGATCCGGCGACTGAGGGGGAGAAGAGAGCGGACTTTGCAATGATCTCGCGCCATGAAGGACCTCGTTGATGCTGTCTAACAACTCTTTGCTGTCTTTTGCAGGGAAACAGTCTGGATGGATATGCCCGAAGATGGCGTGCTTTAATGGAGAAGAGAGTCATCGGGGGTAGGGATGGCTTGCTATGGAGAGGCAGACGACGCCCCTACCACGGCTGGTCACTCCACCTGCAGCTGCAACCTACAAAAAATGATTAGTTTCAACAGGGTAAGAAGAAGGACAAGATGTGAAAAGAAAAGAATGGAAGAAGAAGATGGCGTCTCCATTGAAGATGAGCTTCATGGATGAGGAAGAACATGAATGGGAGGGGCGGCTGGGTGGAAGTGGAGGTGAGCAAGAATCGTGCCCCTAGGGCACGAAAATCAAAGCAAAGACAAGGCTGGAATGGGCATGTTCTCCCTTTTGACGTTTTGGGCTCTTTGGGCATTTTTTACAAAAACAGTGTTAAAAACAAAATAATTGCTGGGCGCCTCATGCAGGAGGGGTTTTTAAGAAAATATTTTATGAAAAACTCGAATTGGGCTGGCTGGGGTGGATCTCTAGTTGTTTTGGTCCAAATCTAAGGTCCAAATGGATGTTTGGATCCAAATCCTCTAAATCGGCTCCGAGATTTGACCTGTTACACTGTAAATGCATTAATTTCTTCAAATTAACTCTGATTTTGATGAAATTCGAGCCAGAGCTCTATAATATCATTATGCACCTAAGTGTATGCCCTTAACCTATAGATGATGCATTTATGCTGTGAAAACATGTTAAAAAAACATAATATTTATGCATCATCAGCATGCAACCATCTTTCGTTCGCAAGAACCCTCTTCCAGGGAGAGTTTGAAGGGACTCATTTTCTTCGCGAACCGTTTGCAAAACAACAACCAACTTTACACAAAAGAACCCTTTTTTCAGGGAGAGCTTCGATGGAAGCTCGTTTCTTTTGTAGCCCCTGTTTTTCTCATCTTCGGCCAACCCCTTCACAGAGGACCCTCTTCTAGGGAGAGTGTGATGAACTCGTTCATCTGTGATACTTTCTCAACTTTGTTTTTTGGCCACCTTTCCATAAGAGAAGCCTAGAGATAGGGAGTTTTGACGAAAACTTAATTTCTCTTTGAAAGTTCTGTTTTGCAAACACCTCCTCTTTGAGGAAGAAAGGAGTATTTCCAACTTCCCATTCAGGTAAGGGCTAAGCCTGAGTCTCTCCTTTTGGAGAAAAAGAGAGGAGAATTTTATCATGGATGTGTCGATTCGATATCAAGTAATTTCTTTCATCAAGGATTTCTAGAATATTTTGCTAATTTGCTATCAAAAACCATTGTTGATCTCAAAACTTTCATTGCATAAAGAACTTCCTCAAACAACTTTTAGTATTATTTCTAAAAGAGCAAGACTTTTGCGAAATAAGAACTGAATTCAAGCTTTTTCTGTTGGACAACCGAGAGGATGAAGAAAAATCTTCGATATGACCGTCAAAGGAAAAATTCAATGATGTTGAAAAGCCATGAGCGAATTGATATTGATCATAGCTATGGCACATTCTTAAAGATCATTCTTTTGGCAGTAAGATAGTAGAAATATCCTGGGCAGTAAAAAGAACCTACCCAATCCATATCTCCTCAGTCATTTGAGTTGCAATCAAATATCTGCAAAAGGGATCTCTCAATTGTCGTCAAGATGAAGACAAATATGCGAGCTAGACCCCCGGGGCCAAAGAAGATTTAGAACATCTCCGAGATGAAGGAGTTTGTGATGAATCCTTCTAGAGAACGTTCAGAGCACCGTCAAGATGAAGGCGACTGCGATGAGCCTCCCGACAAAACCCTAAAAGATATTTGATTTCTGCTATCATCTAGAGAGTTTTGACCAATGAGCCAATATCATCAGTATAATGCCTGAGAAAAAGAAGGATCAGAACATCTTCGAGATGAAGGAGTTTGTGACATACCCTTCCCCGAAAAAGAGGGAAAAGTCAGGACATCTCCAAAATGAAGGATGATGTAAAATCCCAAGAAAGCTCCATGACTCAAAAGAGTGCAAAAAGATCATCATGGGAAAAGCCCCAGGATATCAAAGCTGCCCAAACTGTCAGGAATCATCTTTATTTATGTGAAATTCTTTTATCAATATCTTTTCACTCAATTGCTTTTATGAAGCTGAGAATATTTCCTCTCTTTTCATATCAAGGAAATTGATATCTTCCTTGAAGAAGCTCAACAACAACAAATTTGAATTTGATTCCTGATTCTACAGAGCTAGCCCCATTAGAGTTAATACTCTAGGTAGAAATAGGTGATATTTTGACACATATATGCACAATTCAATCATTTTGAATCAATTACAAATTTTTGGCATCTTATTGGCAATATTTTCTCGTTATCCCAACATGAAGTAAGAACTTGATGTTCGTTTTGACGTATCCCGACGCCATCCATCTTTAGGACTGAAAAGTCCTTTCCTTCCGTCTAATCTAAGCGCTCTCAGATTCGCACGCTTCTCTGCATTCCCCACTATCCCACCATAGACAGTTCCCACTCAGGATAAGGGTTAAACCTTGTGAACACCCCAATTTTTTCAAAGTTTTGTAAAAATGACCCTTTTGCCCCTAACCCCGTTTTCTGAGAAAATCAAGTCATTTCTTTAGATTTTCTGAAATTAAATTCCATATTGATATATTCAAAATCAATTCCGGATCCGAATCCAGTACTTTAAAATCCATATTTTCTCAAAATCCGGATCCAAACCCATTTCTGAAGAAATTTTTCAAAATAAGCTTTTAAAAATTCTCAGAAAAATCCCCTTTTGTAAATATTTTTGTAAAAACACAAAAAAAAATTAGTTTTAATCTTTGTTTTCTCACAAGCTTTAGAACTTTATTCTAAAAATGCAAAAAAATGGAAAAATAACACCAAAAACCATAAATTTGGAAAAATTTTGAGAAAAACAAATGATTTTGAGCCTTTTGAAAAAAACAATTTTCGCTAAAAACCTCTGAAGCCCTCTTTTGTAAAAAATTGAAAGTTGAAGGGGGGTCTTTTGCAAAACCCTCTTTAGGGTTTTCCTTCGTAAGGAAGAAAAGGAAAAGGGCCGCCCCCTCCATTTTCTCTTCACTCTCGCCACTTTCCCCTCTCTCTCTTTCTCTCTCCTCCATTGCCAATCGCCCATCGCGCCCTTTCCCCCCGTCGATCCCTAACCGCTCGGCTTTTCTCGAAGCACCTTCCCTCCTTTTAAAAAGATCACGCAAGGAACCCCTTGAGATGATCCGTTCTCACCCCCCCCCCTGTGCATTTCCTCTTCTTGGTCGTCTTCTACCCCTCCACCTTCTTCTCCTTCAACCACCGCTTCATTCCCCTTTCCCCTCTTCTCTGATCGGCTGAAAGAGTTCGACCATTCTTGCAGCAGGGCTATGATAAGTAATCGCCTCATCTCTCTTCTATTTACCACTTTATCTGGTACATCCCTTACTTATTTCCTAGATTTTCCTGTTTTCTCTGCATGTTTAGTTTCTTTTTTTTTCTTTTGAAGCACGATATGCATATTTAATCTGTATGTAACAGCATTGATATGCCCTGTGCGATAGAATCCTAGCCCCTTTGTTGGCTACACTCCTTTTAGCATCGTTTTATGAATTCCGTTCTTCTACATCTGATAATGTTTACCATTATTCATTTTACAATTCTTCGTTGTTTAACAACACGTTGTTAAGATTTTGCGCATTTTGATTAAATTTTATGATTTCATCTGGTGACCAAACATCGTCATCGGCATTTGCCTTGTATCTATTCAGTATAGCATCATAAACCTCAATCAATAGGTATGAACCCCTGGTATGAGTTGAGCCCTCATGAAAAACCATTTCACAATCGGCTAGTAAACAGAATTTGAAATAGATGTTTTCAGCAGATTAATGCTTACATTTTTTTTTCTGATGCCAAGCATCTTGTACCATTCATTGTTTATCTGTTATATATTGCCTTCATCCTCAAATTTTGTTGTAATCTGCTATACTAATCTGTTTTGCTTAGTGATTATTTTGTTTCATCCTATCTACCTTCTTACCCACTTTGTTGTTTGCCATGAGAAATAACCGAAATAGATTATGTTCGTGCCCTTTCAACACCTGTGTATTGGATAACGCCTGATCAGCGAGACGACTATCCAGCAGCTCTGTCATCCTACCCATGTGTCTCTGTAAAGGCTAATATCATCAGGAGATGCCACCCTCTAGCAATCCATTTGCCTATCATTTTACTTGATCCATTAGCTGAGTTCATTTGTTTAATTGATGGAGTGCTTGTCTAAAACCACTGACCCATATCTAATGATAACCTTCATGTTGAGAGGCAACTACCTGAGCTTTAGCCAGTATTGGGAAATATCTGGATGAATGAACCATGCAGTCGAGGGCCACTGGGGAGGACATCTCTGTTATGACCTGCTGAGAATTCAAGGCCATTTCGTCCCCTGTTGGATGTCGGTCTCGCAAAAACCATTACTGAGAATCGTGTATTTGGTACTCGAAAGAGTGCATTCGACGGTGGACTTAACATCCCTCACAGCCATAAGCATTTTATTGGGATTCAATGAGGAAGAGAAACAACTCGGGTCTGATGCCCATACGCCTTTGGTGACCAAATGGGAATAGGTGCGAGGAATTCGATGGAGGAGTGGCCTGGAAGATAGCAGTCATACTTTACTGAAGGAGAATTATAACCTCATAACATTTGAAGAAATATTTCAGAAGGGAAGTATAATTAAAGGATCTTTCCCATTCAACCTAATTATCTGGTTTGCTGGTACATGATATTCTTATCAGTATGGTGGGTATCATGGAGGGATCCCTATTGGTTGTTGTAAATTCTGTTCTGTCCATTCTTGCTATGGGTTACCCTATTCAAAAAAATTTGCTTGCCACATTTTAGATCACGATGGTGCCGAGCTGACACTCGAAATGTCTGCAGTGATATCTGAGTTTGCTGGAGAGTTTTAACATTGAATGGTGATCCTCTGCATAATCATACTCCACAATACCAACCACTTTGATAGGAATTCATGGTGCAATCAAGATACCAGAAGAACCGAGCAAAACTGTATGTATAATTCAGACCCCTTTAGTTTAGTTCTGTTGATGTGTTTAAAATAATTGGACTTATTGCTGTAACAAAAAAAAAATTCATTATGCATGGTGGCTCACTGCTGGCTGCGTCCATCTCCTATCCTGTCCATCTTATATTTCACAATAGCCACTTTATGGTTTGCTGCACCGTAACATTGAGATATCATGATCTAGCATCGTTATATTTTCTGAAGCAATATTGTGATTCTTTGGCATTCATGACAGTCTGCCAAAGTTATGGTGATTTCATGCCTATCACACAGCATAACCACATTAACACCATCCAAGAGATGGAACACTCTGAAAACTCAGAAGTCGGTTGAAAATATTGAGAGTCATTCCAAAGATTTTGTTCTTGAATTTTTTTTTTTTTTTTGGTTTCTCCTGTTGTGAAGCAGCACCGATTCTCTGCACATAGATCCCTAGGGAAACATGGCCCTGATTTCAAGAATGTGAGTGCTGGTGGTAAGCTAAAGGTGCCCATGTCAGCCTCGTGCGTAAGTCTAGCAAGATTGGTGATCTAGATGTACAAATGCCACGCCAGTTTACAAACAGCATGATTATGCTGAAGCCTCAGTAGTAGAATGTGTGTTTTGAGCCTGCTGAGAACATGCCTTGTTGAAGTTTTAGTCACATACCCACTGTCTTTTATGCCTTCCATCCTGTACACAGCTGGTGTACGTCACCTATAAATCACTCACTGCCTTTCACTTTCATCACACTCATCATAGCATCTTGTGGAACACTGTGATGCACCCACCTACACAGCATATCATCACACCCCTTTGCATCCCTTCACCTTCAGCCCTTGTAACTTGCCATACCCTCTGCTACACCACACCATGATCCGTGTTTTATTGTTTGTGAATATGGTCTGTTGTAATGGAGTTTTTAGAGATGGGCCTGGTCGAAATGTTTCGTTGAGGCCATCTGTGGTGAATGTATGAGCTATTTCTACTTTAGATTTTGCTATAGAAAGTGCTGCTAAGATTGCAATTAAGGCTGCAGAAGCAGATGTGAATGCTAAATTCCAGCATTCTTGGTGGAACTATGCTGAATATTATCATGATGAGTTCTAACGCCAGTGGATTTCTTGGCATTGTTGAAGCTTTACAATTTATGGGGAAGGATACAGTAGTAATGATTGGTCCACAGTACTCTGTAATTGCTCATGTGATATCACATGTTGCTAATAAACTCCAAGTTTCCTCTTCTTTCTTTTGCTGCTATGGATCTAACTCTTTATTCACTCCAACCCAGAGCGATTTGTATCAAATGTCTGTAATCGCTGCTATGATTGGCTACTTCCATTGGAAAGAGGATTTCTTACAAAGCTGCATTACGACCTGAAATGACTAGAAGTGACGTCACTAACAGGTTGGTTAATTTGGCTTTAATAGTGTTATTGTTGTCTATGTTAATGATTCCAAGACAGGTCTTCTGATTTTCTCTGTTGCTAAGCATCTTGAAATGATAACTAATAGGATATGTATGGATGACTACTGATTGGCTCTCTTCCTATCTAGCAATATATTTTGATAGTTCTGACAACATAAATTCACTTCAAAGAGTTCTCATAAGGCGACAACATGTATCTGATTCAGATCAGAAGAAAGATTTTAGGTCTAGGTAGAATAATTCAGTTAAGAAAGAGGGACTTGACACTTTGGGGTGGAATGCTTATGGTCTATATGCGTATGATACTGTATGGTTAATAGCATATACTGTTAAAGCTTTTCTTGATGGGGGAGACACTATTTCTTTTTCTGATGATCCAAAATTGCATAATATATCAGGGGATTCATTACTGAATAATTCTAATCTGTGCTTTGCTGAAGTCTCTTGTTTTTATGGTCAGGTCTGCACCTTTTTCTCTTAGAAAGTTACAAGTGTATAAAATTATTTGGAATTTCACCGAGATTGTATCCATTTTTTTTATAACATTGTGCTATGCCCTTTTGAGGTTCACTGAGTCATGTTGGAATCAGAGAGATCCTCTGGTACACCTTATTACCGTAATAAACTGTTTTGCTCGAAGTGGAGTTTCGAGCCATTCCTCAAGCTTTACCTGCAGCCGTCGTGGGCTACTAGTAATTCAAACTGGGACTCAAGTCATTTCTGGATAGAATGTCGCGAACCTACATTTCAGTATTGAAAATTCCTCCTTTCAATTACACTAACCTGTTGCATTTTTTCACAGCAATATTTACGTACTTGCCCACAGCATATCCTACTAGCACCCATCTGTCAATTGCATTTGTGCTTAGCATTTGTGGCATATTCAATGCTCACCTTAACACTCACTATCATCTCTACTATTTTCTACAATATATCTCACTCACCACATCTCCCCATTGTATATACCTCCATATAAAATACATATATAGATACCTATGCATAGATATATATACTTTTATATATGTGAATATACCTCTATATGTACATATATATATATACATATGTAGGTATACATATCCTTTCCACCTTTTTCCATCATTCATATCTAGGATTAGGAACATTTTTTTAGATATCCATGTGATATATGCCATTATTCCTCTATTTTTCATGTTAACTCAGTTGTTTTGCAAGAAATATGTGGAAAATATCAGCATTGAGAGTTGTAAATTCAATTTGGTGTATTGTAATAGTTAGACCTTAATGAGAATTTATATTTCCTGTTTTAGATAGAATGAATGAGCATTTCATAAATTGCTTGTTTTCATGCATTTTCTCCTTCATTTCTCAAAATTCTCACAATGGTAAAACACGAATGGCACGTGCACCATTTTCGTAAGAGATAATAAATACTAAGTTGATGATCCACATCAATGGCCATAGTCAGGGTATGGACAAAACTTAGCATTTTTATCTTTTACAAAATAACACTGGATCCACACTGGATCCATTTTCAAAATTCATCATATTTTCCTTAAATATTTTCTTCTTTTATCAGAATTTAACTTAAAATTAACTCAAAATATATACCAATGGCCATAGTCAGGGTATATTGAGAGTTAATTTCATTTTAAATTCTATAAACGCACCAAAAATGTATTTTATTCTTCACTTGAATTTAAATGTAGTTATTACATAATACATTCAATGACCATAGTCAGGGATGTATTATGTCTTCAACCTCATTTTTAATTCATTTAAAGAATAGAATAGCTTTTCAAAAATCCAATTTCAAATTCTTCAAATGCATTCATCATTTAGGGTAGAATTGCATCATATTTTCAAAATTCCCTTTCAAAAAACCCCAAGTGATTGTAAATATCTCTTCTTCAAATTCCTATTTCAATTCTATCTCATTTCTAAAACTTTGAAATCAAATTCAAAGTTTAAAATTCAACTTGAATCATTTCATAAATTCCAAACTCAAGTTCAAAGTCCAAATTGACTTTGAAATTCATTCTCAAAAACCAATTTTGAAATTCCAAAAATCCAAAGTTAAATCTCAACTTGGATCCAGATTTCCAAGTATGAAACCAACTCTACCTTGGATCTCAGACTTCAGATCCAAAAATCCATTCTAGGATCCAGATCCCCATCTTACATTGGATCTCAGATTACAGATCCAAAATCCATTCTAGGATCCAGATTTCCAAGTATGAATTCAACTTCACTATTGGATCTTAGACTTCAGATCCAATTCTATTTTAGGATCTAGAACCCAATTCTACTTTGGATCTCAGACTTCAGATCCAACTCTATCTTCCAACCCTATCTTGGATCTCAGATTTTAGATCTAAATACCTTCTTGGATTCCAAATCTTGAATCCAATTCCATTCAAAATTCCAAATCCAAATTTCACTTTAATTCCAATTCTTAAAACCAATTCCATTTCATTCTAGATCAAGTTTTCATTTCAGATCCTAAATTCAGAATTCAACTTTGAAACTCTATTCAGAATCCAGATATTGGATTCGGATTTCATCTTGAAAATCCAACTTTTTAATCAATTCCATTTCTCAATTTTTTCCATTTCTATTCTGATTCAAAGTCCATTTATGTCTTTGAAAATTCCTTTTATCTCAAAGTTTCAAGATCATTTTCCAAATCCAGATTCATATTCCCAAGCTCTTGATTATTCTAAAAACTTAGAACTTTAATCTTAAGTTCTAAGTTAAAATCATTTCTTCACTTTATCAGATTCACCTCAGAAACACTTGGGAATTCTTCAAATTTTTTGCATTTGCAGAAGCATGATTCTTTTGCATCTAGATTTAGGATAAATACTTAGATCATTTCTTAGCAAAGCAAAAGGCATTAATTCGACCCTTGGTTTGATTACCCTGGTAAAGGCACCAGGAACGGTCGAACCTCGTACTGACGAGCGGATCCCATCTCCCAGTTTTTCCCGCAAATATTTCAAAAACGGAGGCGAGTTATTTCAAATATTTTCAAAATTAAGGTCAAGTGAGACCCGCAAAAGAATTCCTCCTCTCCTTCTTTTCTCTTCTCTTTTTCTTTCTGTCTTTTATCTTTCTCCCTTCAAAAAGGAGGAAAATAATAGGTTAGAAAGGAAAAGAGAAAGAAGAGAGAGAATATTGCGAGAGAAAAAATTTTGCGATGATCACAGTTTTGGCGACCGTGATGGGACACGTCTCCATCCAGTCGAATTTAATGCCTTTTCTTTGCTTTGATATTATCTAAGTCTTTATTCTACATATGTCAGCTTCATTTCCATGCAAACCTTAGGAGCCTAGACTCTGTCCTAAAGCTGACATCATTGCATATAGGATTTAAGTATGGTTTGGTAGGACCATATTGAGGAGATTATTCCATGTTCACATTAGACTTAGGTCTTAAATACAACTCTCCTCAATTTTAGGGATTGAATACAAACAATGTATGCAAGTGTATGCTTCTCTTCATTTTAATCTATCTCTTTAGGACTTGCATTAGAGCCATCTGATTTCTTGCACGTTGAGCATGTTTTGAAAACCTCCTTACCTATATTGTCCCGGTCTTCACGTTGTTGGGCTGTCTCACTGAACCATAGTTCGGGAGAGAGCCTCACAACTGGACCACTTATTTGGGTTCGCGCCCCCCTACCACGTACCTAAGGGCCATAGTTCGAGGTATATCGGTAGGTGCTCAAGGATGTTGGGAAGCCATTACCTTAGAACTGGAGAAATATTTCTACGCCACGTACTTTGAGCTTCGGCTTGAGTATATCGGCGTATCTTGATTGGAATCAGATGATCTGAACCCTAGAGTTAGGATTAGGGTCCTACAAGCCATTTCAAAATATTGCATTTAGAGTCAGCCCCTAGGGATTGTTGTTTGTGCATCCTTGTTTGTATATCTATGATTGTATGATATTTTATATTCCCTATATTTTCCAAAACCCTGGGTATATTATTATTCAAAATTTCCTCCTTGTTTTAAAACCCAGGTGTATTTTCCTTTTCTTCTCTTAATTTCTTCTAAATCTTTTTTATCCTGCCTGCAATTCTTCAAAATTTTTCTTCTTCCTATATTCTATTCCTTACCCTCATTTACAATAAAACATCTTTTGTCAGGATATGTCCTTTTCAAAATTTATCTTTATTCACATTTTACTTGTCTATCCTTTTTTAGAAAAATAGTGCGGTTGTCGCAAATTTTGGTGACAACCCGATCCCTCGTAATGGGATGTTTTCATTTTCAGATTATGATTTCCTCCTTTATTAAAATTTCTTCCTAGATCTTTTCTAAAAGACCCATTTATAATCCACAGAGAGCATCAACACTATCAGTTGAGTCGGGCAAAGCTCAGAGATCACACTGCTCTAACATCCCAGTTACAAGCAGAGAGAGTAAGGAATGGATTCTCAAAAATCTGTCAGAAAGGGAGTTCAGGACAGCAAAAGTGAGATCGATCCTGCGATATATCAATTATTCAAAAAGATGATGGTGGAGATATTATCTGAGCAAGCTGAAGCTAGTTGCAGAAAAGCTCCCACAGAAGGAAAGGCACCTGTCACTTTCCCCATGAATAAGCACAGCAATATTAGTGTAGGAAATTCCAAAGCCAGCGGGGGCAGCAGTCAAGGCAACCAGGGCAGCAACATGAGAGAGCATAAAAGCCAGATTGGGAAATATTGTGAAAACCATGATAGACCTCTTCAATACAGTCCTCAGCAAAAAGGCAAGAATCAAGAAGAATCACAGCGCAAGGATTGGAGCAAGGGTCGAGATTTCACTCCTTTGGATGAACCGCTCGACAAAATCCTCGAATACATGATGTCTAGCGGATTACTCAGGCTCCCAAAAGCTGCCAGCCCTTCCACAGTCATGGGAAAATATATAGACCAGTTCTGCGGATACCGTCGAGTAACAGGGCACGACACTGAGCATTGCTTCATCTTCAAGAATATAGTTCAAGACTGCCTTGATAAAAATCTCTTTGTCCAAAATGAAGAAGAAAAGCATCCGGATCTCCTAAATATGCAAGCTCAGTCCAGTTACCAGGCAGGGGTCAGCACTCGGCGGAAGTCAAGCAAGCCAAAGAAAGCAAAGCATGAAGGTTGGGGTTATGATCGTCAGCTTACCCTTTTAGGTGAGCCGATCGAAGAAGTTCTCCAATACCTACTCGAGAAAGAAATGATCAAACTCCCAAAGCAGGATGATCCATCTGTCACCAAAGGGAAATGGAAGAATCGCTTTTGCAAATTTCATCGAGCGAGGGGACTTGACACGGAGCGCTGCTTCGTCCTCAAAAACATTGTGCAGGACTACATTGATAAGGAGCTTCTGGTACCAGAAGAAAGAGAAGAGCATACTGCAGTTCCGCTCGAACCATTTCCATACTACTCAGAGAGTTGAAAATACCAAGAGTTTTTTGCTTTCATCCCTTTCTGTCAGTCGCTTTGTAGGGGCAAGTCAGCCCAGTCTTTGTGACTTCTTTTTAGTTAAAATACTTGTAAATATTCAGTTCTGTTATCAACTTTTTGCTTATCAATGAAATGTCTATTTTCTTTATATCTTTGGTATTCAATACTTTCTCCTTTTTGCTATATTGGGGCATTAAATTTCTTTTTTAAAATTCGGGACAATCCTGACATCATGAGTGAGAGAAATGATATTACCTATGAGGGTCTTTCAAAAATCATGAAAATTTTTGTTCAAATATTTTATTACAACATTTTTCAAAGATCAACCCTTGTGTTGATCTCATTTTCCAAAATTTGATTTCATTACATTCAAAGATCAACCCTTGTGTTGATCATATTTTTCTACAAATTGATTTTGAATCATTGCATTCAAGGATCAACCCTTATGTTGATCATATTGATTTCGAATTATTGCATTTCAAATATCGACCCTTGTGTTGATCATATTTTCTGAAAATTTGGTTTTTCAAACCATTACATTTCAAAGATCAACCCTTGTGTTGATCGTATTTTCTAAAAATTTGGTTTTCAAAACATTACATTTCAAAAGATCAATCCTTATGTTGATCATACTGATTCCGAACCATTGCATTCAAAAGATCAATCCCTTGTGTTGATCTCATTTTCCAAAAATTTGATTTCATTACATTCAAACATCAACCCTTGTGTTGATCATATTTTCTAAAAAATTGATTTCAAATCATTGCATTCAAAGATCAATCCTGGTGTTGATTATGTTTTCTAAAAATTGATTTCAAATCATTGAATTCAAAGATCAACCCTTGCGTTGATCATATTTTCTAAAAAAATTGATTTTGAATAATTGCATTCAAATATCAACCCTCGTGTTGATCATATTTTCTACAAATTGATTTTCAAATCATTGCTTCAAAAAAATTAACCCTCATGATGATCTCTCATGAATGATCCACTTTCAAAGATTAGCTCTCGTGGTTCATCCTCCTTTCCAAAAATGATTTTCTCATCTTCTTCTCTCATTTTAAAGATCCCACATGCAGGCAGGATCAAACTCTTTTTCTCAACTTTTGTCAACCTTTTGTTTATCCATCTTTATTAGTTTTATCAATTTTATTCATTTTCATTATTCATCCATTTTTATTAATTCTTATTAATTCTTATTTCAAAAATTACCCTTTCAGGTTAAGGGATAAACCTGATGCCTCTTTCCCATGAGGTATTTCTTTTTCCTTCTTTTTCTTCTTTGCCTCCCCCCCCCCCTTCAGGTTAAGGGATAAAACTTGAAACCTCATCCTACGAGGTCCTTCTTTCTTCAGGATAAGGGATAGTCCTGAATGTCTTTTTCTTTTAAAGCTTCGTTAATCTCTGCTAAATCTTTTTCTTTGTCCAATTTTATCAATTTTATTTCTTAATTAAATTTTAATTCTTCCAATTTTTCATCAAAGCTTTTCACCAACTTTTTGCCTAAATTTTATTCCTTTCCCATTCAGGTTAAGGGGTAATCCTGAAACCCCTCATAGGAGCAACAATGCTACCTGTGAGAATTCTTTTACAAAGATTCTTTCCATAAAAAATTTTTGATTCTTTTGTCAAATCTTTCATCAATTTCTATCTCTTCTTATCAATTCTTTTTCCCCAGTCGAGATAAGGGGGCAATCAGATCACATGCCAATAAATTCAGTCCTCTAAATGGTCATTCTCAAATCCCAGGTTCGGTCCTCGCACTGGCAAAATTTTCAAAATCCAAATCTTTTGATTAAAAAACTTTCTCTCAGAAACCCAAGTTCTCACTCGGGCTTCTCCCTTTATTCTTTCGTTCGAAGTTCTGAGTTCCGACCAGGACTTCCTTCTGAATCCAATCCTCGCATTGGAAATCCATCATTTCTTTAGAAATCTGAGTTCCAGCTTGGGTTTTTCTTCTATTATTTTCAGTCAAAGTTCTGAGTTCCGACAAGGACTTCCTTTTGAATCCAATCCTCGCATTGAAAATCCTTCATTCCTTTGGAAATCTGAGTTCCAGCTCGGGTTTTTCTTCTATTATTTTCAGTCGAAGTTCTGAGTTCCGACCAGGACTTCCTTTTAAATCCAATCCTCGCATTGGAAATCCTTCATTCCTTTGGAAATCCGAGTTCCAGCTCGGGTTTTTCTTCTATTATTTTCAGTCGAAGTTCTGAGTTCCGACCAGGACTTCCTTTTAAATCCAATCCTCGCATTGGAAATCCTTCATTCCTTTGGAAATCCGAGTTCCAGCTCGGGTTTTTCTTCTATTATTTTCAGTCGAAGTTCTGAGTTCCGACCAGGACTTCCTTTTAAATCCAATCCTCGCATTGAAAATCCTTCATTCCTTTGGAAATCTGAGTTCCAGCTCGGGTTTTTTTCTTCTATTATTTTCAGTCGAAGTTCTGAGTTCCGACCAGGACTTCCTTTTGAATCCAATCCTCGCATCGGAAATCCTTCATCTCTTTAGAAATCCGAGTTCCAGCTCGGGTTTTTCTTTTTATTTTTAGTCGAAGTTCTGAGTTCCGACCAGGACTTCCTTTTGAATCCAATCCTCGCATTGGAAATCCATCATTTCTTTTTCCCCTTCAGGTTAAGGGATAAACCTGATGCCTCCTGCTAACAAGGTATTTCTTTCCCTCCTTCCCAGTTCAGGATAAGGAGATAAATCCTGAAAACAAACCACCACACAGTTAGGATGTGACGGTCCATTGAATTCAAAATCTCTCATCAAATTTTACTCTCCTAGCTCATCTTATTTCTCAAAACTTTCAATCATATGTTGAGCTCATTTAGAAAATCCGGTCCTCGCATCGGTAACCTTCTAAATTCAGTGTTCTTATCAAATTCAAGATCTGACTTAAATCTGATGTATTCCCAAAAGATCCAGCATCTTGCTGGTCATGTATTTCCAAAAGATCCAACTTTCGTTGGTCATGTATTTCCAAAAGATCCAGCTTTTTCTGGTCATGTATTTCAAATGTTCCAGCTTTTGCTGGTCATGTATTTCAAACGTTTCAGCTTTTGCTGGTCATGTATTTCAAACGTTTCAGCTCCTACTGGTCATGTATTTCAAAGGTTCCAGCTTTTGCTGGTCATGTATTTCCCAAAATCAAAAGATTGCAACTCAAGACCTCATCAAAATCTATATTGAGTGATTATTTCACAAAGAGTTCATGAAAATTTTGCCAATTTGCTAAAAACAGTTGTTGACTCCAATATTCTTACCACACAAAATAATCACCTCAGATTACCTCTAGTATTTCTTTTCAAAAGTGTAAAGCTTCTTTGCGAAAAGAGGTAAGATTCAAAATCTTTTCCTGTTGATCAACCAAAAGGATGCGAGAAATATCCTCGATATGATCAGTGAAAGAAATCTTCAATGATGTTGAAAAGCCAGAAGCAAATTGATATTGATCTTGGCTATGGCGCATGTTTCAAAATGACTTTCTGGCAATCAGGCAGTGGGAATATCCTGAGCTACAAAAGAATTCACTTAATCCATATCTTCTCATTTTCTAAGCTGCAATCAAATATCCGCAAAAGGGATCTCTCAATTGTCGTCAAGATGAAGGCGAATTAAGCGAGTAGACCCCCGGGGCCAAAAAAGATTCGAAACATCTCCAAGATGACGGAGTTTGTGACGGATCCTTCCAGGGAAAGTCCAGATCACCGTCAAGATGAAGGCGAGTGTGATGAACCTACCGACAAACCCTAAAAGATATTTGATTCCAGCCATCATCTAAAGACCTTTCGAGCCAATATCATATATAATCCCTGAGAGAAAGAAGGATCAGAGCATCTCCAAGATGAAGGAGTTTGTGACGTACCCTTCCCTGAAAAAGAGAAAAGTCTGGACATCCAAATGAAGGATGATGTGAAAAACCGAGAAAGCCCAAATGACTCAAAAAGAGTGCAAAAAGATCATCATGGGAAAACACCCAAATATCAAACTGCCAAAGTTGCCAAAAGTCATCTTTTCTCATGCAAAGTTCTTTTATCAATATCTCTTCATTACTTGCTTTTATGAAATTAAGAACATTTCTTCTATTTTCATATCAGGGAAATGGATAGCTTCCTTGAAGAAAATCATCAGTGCTAAAAATTTGAATCTGGCTCTTAGAACTCAAGAGTTAACCTCATTTGGGGGAAATACTCTAGGTAAAAGAGGGAATATCTTTTGCACACACATGCACATTTCCAAGCGTTTGAATCTACTACGGTTTTATCTTATTGGCAAAGTTTTCTAGATATTCCAAAGAATGAAATAACCATTCAATATCCATTTTTGATGCAACCTAGCGTTGTTTATATTTTTCAAAAGAGTTGCCTCTGAGAGAAGTATCTATTCCTGTCTCATCACGGTTTTCTTATTAACGAATTCTGTATGGATGGCCCACTCAGGATAAGGGTCAAACCTGAACCTTTTGCGAAAGATCATTTACTTCAAAAGCTATTTCAGTCTCAGCAATGAGACGCACCATTTCTTCCCCTTTTCAAAACTTTAGGGACTCTATATTTCCTCCTTTCGCAAAAACCCCTCTCGGAATTGTTCGTCCAAATTCCGGAGGTCCCATCGTGCTTTCTCCATTTTTGAGAAACCTGTATGGTAGATTTCCCCCACTCAGAATAAGGGTCAAACCTGAACCATTTGCGAAAGATCATTTACTTCAAAAGCTATTTCAGTCTCAGCAATGAGATGCACCATTTCTTCCCCTTTTCAAAGCTTTAGGGACTCTATATTTCCTCCTTTCGCAAAAACCCCTCTCGGATTTGTTCGTCCAAATTCCGGAGGTCCCATCGTGCTTTCTCCATTTTTTAGAAACCTGTATGGTAGATTTCCCCCACTCAGGATAAGGGTCAAACCTGAACCATTTGCGAAAGATCATTTACTTCAAAAGCTATTTCAGTCTCAGCAATGAGACGCACCATTTCTTCCCCTTTTTCAAAGCTTTAGGGACCCTATATTTCCTCCTTTCGCAAAAACCCCTTTCGGATTTGTTCGTCCAAATTCCGAAGGTCCCATCGTGCTTTCTCTATTTTTGAGAAACCTGTATGGTAGATTTCCCCCACTCAGGATAAGGGTCAAACTTGAACCATTTGCGAAAGATCATTTACTTCAAAAGCTATTTCAGTCTCAGCAATGAGACGCACCATTTATTCCCCTTTTCAAAGCTTTAGGGACTCTATATTTCCTCCTTTCGCAAAAACCCCTCTCGGATTTGTTCGTCCAAATTCCGGAGGTCCCATCGTGCTTTCTCCATTTTTGAGAAACCTGTATGGTAGATTTCCCCCACTCAAGATAAGGGTCAAACCTGAACCATTTGCGAAAGATCATTTACTTCAAAAGCTATTTCAGTCTCAGCAATGAGGCGCACCATTTCTTCCCCTTTTTCAAAGCTTTAGGGACCCTATATTTCCTCCTTTCGCAAAAACCTCTTTCAGATTTGTTTGTCCAAATTCCGAAGGTCCCATCGTGCTTTCTCCATTTTTGAGAAACCTGTATGGTAGATTTCCCCCACTCAGGATAAGGGTCAAACCTGAACTCCCTACGAGAAATCATAGATTTCAAAAGCTATTTCAGTCTCAACAATGAGACGCCCAATTTCTTCCCCTTTTCGAAGCTTTAGGGAACCCTATATTTTCCTCCTCTCGTAAAACCCCTTTCGGATTTGTTCGTCCAAGTTCTAAAGGTACCATTATGGTTTCTCTATTTGAGAAATCCGGATGGTAGATTTCCTATTTAGGTTAAGAGTTAATCTGGAACCTCGCTTCGTGAGGTATCTTCCTTTCAGGTTTGGGTTAAACCTGAGACTCGTTTCAACGAGATTCCTCGTTCTAACGAGATGTTTTCTTCCAATCCCATCATAATTCTTCCCATCAAGAAATTCATGCTTCATATACCCATCGAGGATATAATCCCACTTGAGCTTCAATTCACGAGGCATTTCTCAAAATGTCCCATCAAGGTTCTCATGTATTCCTTTCCTCATTCAATACATTTTTGATATATCTTCGTCCCATCCAGGTTAAGGGCTAAACCTGAATCATTCCAAGAAGAGCATCTTGTCTAACCCATGAGACCTGATCAAATTCTGATTTTTCCACCATTTCGGGATTTTCACCCAAAAGTCTCATCACGATTTCCTCATTCTCTGCTCAAACATACCATCTTCGAGGATTTCGCCTCCCCAAAACCATTCAGGATAAGGTTGAAGCCTGAAAAGCCATATTTTCCAAGATAATTCTTCCACACCCAGTTCAGACCTGCTGACTGGGGCATTTTCAAAATTTGGAGTGTTGTCTTTGCTACTAAGCTCGGCTCTCAACCGGCTTAGTAACAAAGAGGGGCATCTGTGAACACCCCAAATTTTTCAAAGTTTTATAAAAATGACCCTTTTGCCCCTAACCCCGTTTTCTGAGAAAATCAAGTCATTTCTTCAGATTTTTTGAAATTAAATTCCATATTGATATATTCAAAATCAATTCCAGATCCGAATCCAGTACTTTAAAATCCATATTTTCTCAAAATCCGGATCCAAACCCATTTCTGAAGAAATTTTTCAAAATAAGCTTTTAAAAATTCTCAGAAAAATCCCCTTTTATAAATATTTTTGTAAAAACACAAAAAAAAAATTAGTTTTAATCTTTGTTTTCTCACAAGCTTTAGGACTTTAATCTAAAAATGCAAAAAAATGGAAAAATAACACCAAAAACCAAAAATTTGGAAAAATTTTGAGAAAAACAAATGATTTTGAGCCTTTTGAAAAAAACAATTTTCGCTAAAAACCTCTGAAGCCCTCTTTTGTAAAAAATTGAAAGTTGAAGGGGGGTCTTTTGCAAAACCCTCTTTAGGGTTTTCCTTCGTAAGGAAGAAAAGGAAAAGGGCCGCCCCCTCCATTTTCTCTTCACTCTCGCCACTTTCCCCTCTCTCTCTTTCTCTCTCCTCCATTGCCAATCGCCCATCGCGCCCTTTCCCCCCATCGATCCCTAACCGCTCGGCCCTTCTCGAAGCACCTTCCCTCCCTTTAAAAAGATCACGCAGGGAACCCCTTGAGACGATCCGTTCTCACCCCCCCCCCCCCCCCCATGTGCATTTCCTCTTCTTGGTCGTCTTCTACCCCTCCACCTTCTTCTCCTTCAACCACCACTTCATTCCCCTTTCCCCTCTTTTCTGATCGGCTGAAAGAGTTCAACCATTCCTGCAGCAGGGCTACGATAAGTAATCGCCTCATCTCTCTTCTATTTACCACTTTATCTGGTACATCCCTTACTTATTTCCTAGATTTTCCTGTTTTCTCTGCATGTTTAGTTTCTTTTTTTTTTCTTTTGAAGCATGATATGCACATTCAATCTGTATGTAACAGCATTGATATGCCCTGTGCGATAGAATCCTAGACCCTTTGTTGGCTACACTCCTTTTAGCATCGTTTTATGTATTCCGTTCTTCTACATCTGATAATGTTTACCGTTATTCATTTTACAATTCTTCGTTGTTTAACAACACGTTGTTAAGATTTTGCGCATTTTGATTAAATTTTATGATTTCATCTGGTGACCAAACATCGTCATCGGCATTTTCCTTGTATCTATTCAGTATAGCATCATAAACCTCAATCAATAGGTATAAACCCCTGGTATGAGTTGAGCCCTCATGAAAAACCATTTCACAATCGGCTAGTAAACAGAATTTGAAATAGATGTTTTCAGCAGATTAATGCTTACATTTTTTTTTCTGATGCCAAGCATCTTGTACCATTCATTGTTTATCTGTTATATATTGCCTTCATCCTCAAATTTTGTTGTAATCTGCTATACTAATTTGTTTTGCTTAGTGATTATTTTTTTTCATCCTATCTACCTTCTTACCCACTTTGTTGTTTGCCATGAGAAATAACCGAAATAGATTATGTTCGTGCCCTTTCAACACCTGTGTATTGGATAACGCCTGATCAGCGAGACGACAATCCAACAGCTCTGTCATCCTACCCATGTGTCTCTGTAAAGGCTAATATCATCAGGAGATGCCACCCTCTAGCAATCCATTTGCCTATCATTTTACTTGATCCATTAGCTGAGTTCATTTGTTTAATTGATGGAGTGCTTGTCTAAAACCACTGACCCATATCTAATGATAACCTTCATGTTGAGAGGCAACTACCTGAGCTTTAGCCAGTATTGGGAAATATCTGGATGAATGAACCATGCAGTCGAGGGCCACTGGGGAGGACTTCTCTGTTATGACCTGCTGAGAATTCAAGGCCATTTCGTCCCCTGTTGGGTGTCGGTCTCGCAAAAACCATTACTGAGAATCGTGTATTTGGTACTCGAAAGAGTGCATTCGACGGTGGACTTAACATCCCTCACAGCCATAAGCAGTTTATTGGGATTCATTGAGGAAGAGAAACAACTCGGGTCTGATGCCCATACGCCTTTGGTGACCAAATGGGAATAGGTGCGAGGAATTCGATGGAGGAGTGGCTTGGAAGATAGCAGTCATACTTTACTGAAGGAGAATTATAACCTTATAACATTTGAAGAAATATTTCAGAAGGGAAGTATAATTAAAGGATCCTTCCCATTCAACCTAATTATTTGGTTTGCTGGTACCTGATATTCTTATCAGTATGGTGGGTATCATGGAGGGATCCCTATTGGTTGCTATAAATTCTGTTATGTCCATTCTTGCTATGGGTTACCCTATTCAAAAAAAATTGCTTGCCACATTTTAGATCACGATGGTGCCGAGCTGACACTCGAAATGTCTGCAGTGATATCTGAGTTTGTTGGAGAGTTTTAACATTGAATGGTGATCCTCTGCATAATCATACTCCACAATACCAACCACTTTGATAGGAATTCATGGTGCAATCAAGATACCAGAAGAACCGAGCAAAACTGTATGTATAATTCAGACCCCTTTAGTTTAGTTCTGTTGATGTGTTTCAAATAATTGGACTTATTACTGTAACAAAAAAAAATCATTATGCATGGTGGCTCACTGCTGGCTGCGTCCATCTCCTATCCTGTCCATCTTATATTTTACAATAGCCACTTTATGGTTTGCTGCACCGTAACATTGAGATATCATGATCTAGCATCGTTATATTTTCTGAAGCAATATTGTGATTCTTTGGCATTCACGACAGTCTGCCAAAGTTATGGTGATTTCATGCCTATCACACAGCATAACCACATTAACACCATCCAAGAGATGGAACACTCTGAAAACTCAGAAGTCGGTTGAAAATATAGAGTCATTCCAAACATTTTGTTCTTGAATTTTTTTTTTTTGGTTTCTCCTATTGTGAAGCAGCACCGATTCTCTGCACATAGATCCCCAGGGAAACATGGCCCTGATTTCAAGAATGTGAGTGCTGGTGGTAAGCTAAAGGTGCCCATGTCAGCCTCGTGCGTAAGTCTAGCAAGATTGGTGAACTAGATGTGCAAATGCCACGCCAGTTTACAAATAGCATGATTATGCTGAAGCCTCAGTAGTAGAATGTGTGTTTTGATCCTGCTGAGAACATGCCTTGTTGAAGTTTTAGTCACATACCCACTGTCTTTTATGCCTTCTATCCTGTACACAGCTGGTGTACATCACCTATAAATCACTCACTGCGTTTCACTTTCATCACACTCATCATAGCATCTTGTGGAACACTGTGATGCATCCACCTACACAGCATATCATCACACCCCTTTGCATCCCTTCACCTTCAGCCCTTGTAACTTGCCATACCCTCTGCTACACCACACCATGATCCGTGTTTTATTGTTTGTGAATATGGGCCTGGTCGAAATGTTTCGTTGAGGCCATCTGTGGTGAATGTATGAGCTATTTCTACTTTAGATTTTGCTATAGAAAGTGCTGCTAAGATTGCAATTAAGGCTGCAGAAGCAGATGTGAATGCTAAATTACAGCGTTCTTGGTGGAACTATGCTGAATATTATCATGATGAGTTCTAACGCCAGTGGATTTCTTGGCATTGTTGAAGCTTTACAATTTATGGTGAAGGATACAATAGTAATGATTGGTCCACAGTAATCTGTAATTGCTCATGTGATATCACATGTTGCTAATAAACTCCAAGTTTCCTCTTCTTTCTTTTGCTGCTACGGATCTAACTCTTTATTCACTCCAACCCAGAGCGATTTGTATCAAATGTCTGTAATCGCTGCTATGATTGGCTACTTTCGCTGGAAAGAGGATTTCTTACAAAGCTGCATTACGACCTGAAATGACTAGAAGTGCCGTCACTAGTGACGTCACTAACAGGTTGGTTAATTTGGCTTTAATAGTGTTATTGTTGTCTATGTTAATGATTCTAAGACAGGTCTTTTGATTTTCTCTGTTGCTAAGCATCTTGAAATGATAACTAACAGGATATGTATGGATGACTACTGATTGGCTCTCTTCCTATCTAGCCATATATTTTGATAGTTCTGACAACATAAATTCACTTCAAAGAGTTCTCATAAGGCAACAGCATGTATCTGATTCAGATCAGAAGAAAGATTTTAGGTCTAGGTAGGATAATTCGGTTAAGAAAGAGGGACTTGACACTTTGGGGTGGAATGCTTATGGTCTATATGCGTATGATACTGTATGGTTAATAGCATATACTGTTAAAGCTTTTCTTGATGGGGGAGACGCTATTTCTTTTTCTGATGATCCAAAATTGCATAATATATCAGGGGATTCATTACTGAATAATTCTAATATGTGCTTTGCTGAAGTCTCTTGTTTTTATGGTCAGGTCTGCACCTTTTTCTTTTAGAAAGTTATAAGTGTATAAAATTATTTCGAATTTCACCGAGATTGTATCCATTTTTTTGATAACATTGTGCTATGCCCTTTTGAGGTTCATTGAGTCATGTTGGAATCAGAGAGATCCTCTGGTACACCTTATTACCGTAATAAACTGTTTTGCTCGAAGTGGAGTTTCGAGCCATTCCTCAAGCTTTACCTGCAGCCGTCGTGGGCTACTAGTAATTCAAACTGGGACTCAAGTCATTTCTGGACAGAATGTCGCGAACCTACATTTCAGTATTGAAAATTCCTCCTTTCAATTACACTTACCTGTTGCATTTTTTCACAGCAATATTTACGTACTTGCCCACAACATATCCTACTAGCACCCATCTGTCAATTGCATTTGTGCTTAGCATTTGTGGCATATTCAATGCTCACCTTAACACTCACTATCATCTCTACTATTTGCTACAATATATATCACTCACCACATCTCCCCATTGTATATACCCCCATATATATACATATATAGATACCTATGCATAGATATATATACTTATATATATGTGAATATACCTCTATATGTACATATATATATATACATATGTAGGTATACATATCCTTTCCACCTTTTTCCATCATTCATATCTAGGTTTAGGAACATTTTTTTAGATATCCATGTGATATATGCCATTATTCCTCTATTTTTCATGTTAACTCAGTTGTTTTACAAGAAATATGTGGAAAATATCATCATTGAGAGTTTGTTATCATCGCAAAATTTTTAACTTTTGCAAATCAAACTGACCTTTGAAAAAGTTTTTGAAAATAACTCGCCTCCGTCTTTAAAATGCGGGAAAATTCCGTAGAATGGGACTCGCCTGTCGGTACGAGGTTCAACCGTTCCTGCCACCTTTAACAGGGGTAATTGAACCAAGGATCAATCTTATACTCTACTCTATTCAACTTGTCTAAATCATATTCTAATTTCTAAATGCACATAGAATCAGGCATGTGCTATGAATTTTCAGAAAATGCACATTTGAAAACATGATGTTTGCTTTGAATGATTGAAATATTTAGAATAGGTATCACATGGAAAATCGTGAATGGGGATTTGAAATGTATTTCTGAGAAAAGTAAAAATCGATTTTGAGGAATCCTTGACCTTTGGTGAAAATCGATTCTAAGATACTTGGTTTCTCTGAATTCAAACTTTGAAATTGAAGTTCTAACTTAGAAAATTTGAATTTGGAACTTGGGAAATACTTGAAATATTCTTTGGAATTCAATGCTTTTGGGAAAATCGATTTTGCTATAAGACTTAGGAGATTTTGAGAAAATGAACTTCTTTGAATTGAGATTGGAATTGGCAAATGCATGAAATGAATGAATATGGATTTGAGGATTTGAGAAATACCTTTTGTATTTTTGAGAAATGCAGTGCATTTTGAAGTTAGCCTAAGAGTGTAGGCTGAATGTGGCTAATGTGAAGATCATAAATCTAAGTATCATTCATATTCTGACTATGGCCATAAATACAAATTTCACCAAGTTTATAAACTTCATAGAAGCTAGTGCATGTGCCATTCGTGTAGACCATGGTGAATTTGCAAAAATATGCATGAATCATCATCCATCACATATTAAAATTATAAAAATAAGCTATATGCAATGCAACCTAAGCTAAGCAGGAAATGTAAATTCTTATTCCAAAGTTTAATTACAAGTTACATTACTATTGAAATTTAAATACATGAAAAATAAAGTCTTCAATGTACCTGCAAAACTAGAAAACTTGGTTAATGAAAATATGTTGGCTTTTCTAGATTTATTCAACAATATCAGGAAATTGTGGGATTTTGCTAGATATAAGCCTTTTTGCCATGATTCCCTTAAATCAAAATGATAAAGTATGAAATAAAATTGAATAAATAAGGAAGATAAAATATGAAATTTCGAAATTGGGGTCCAAATGACCAAAATACCCCTAATAACAAGAGTATGGCCTTGAAATTAGGGTTTTTAGAAAGATATTTTGATAAAATGCAAGTTTTGAAATTTGAATGTAATAAACTAAGCTAAATATGATGTGACATGCTTAAAAATATGAAAATTAGGGTTAGGGATTTCGAAATTTAGGTCAAATGACCAAATTTCCCCCGATAGCAAGACTATGGCCTTGAAATCAGGGTTTTTAGAAAGAGATTTTGGTAAAAATTTAGGTTTTATGCACTAAATGAAATCAAATGAGCACAAAATTAAACCTAAAGCATCCTAATATGATTATGAACATGATTAAACCATAAAAATATATGCCTATGCACGAAAATCCAATAATATCACAAAAACTGTGATTTTAGCAGTGTTTTTGGATCTTTCAGAAAGCCGGTTTTGCAATTTTATTAATTCAGAGATCAAATGGATTCCAAAATCCATAAAAATTGGTACCTGCACTTTTTATAACCCTAATTTCGAATTGGAATTATAAAAATAATTTTTTGACATTAGATTAATCCGAAAATTGCATTAAACCCTAAAAATATGCTATTTTTGACCTAATTCACCAACCAGTCTCAGTCCAAGACCTGAACCAGGGGTCAAATCTCCATAAAAATTTATAAAATTTTACAGAGACTAACTAAGAAGAAAAACAAAGATTTCCCAATTTACAGATCGGAAAAATCATCTCCAGTTAGGGAGAAACCCCTCCGGCAATCTGAGCTAAAATATATCACTCTTAACAGGGATTAAAACAGCTATGCCAGATTGAAAATACAGACATAAATAGAAATTCTAAACAAAAATCTCTGAAATTTTAGTGGTGCACAGTAGACAGAGAAATAACAATAATCACTTTTTACATATCTAAAATCGGATCTGTGGTTTGGGATTTATGACTAACACAAGTCTGATTAGGGTTTTGGTAAACCCTAACGAGTTTTAAATTTAAAAACAGATTCTCTAAAAAGGGAAAAATACTAAACAGTGATCAAAAAATCCGAAACTTTCACAGCAGACAGATCTACTCAATGTGAATCCATAGCACTTTACATATCTAAAATCGGATATAAGATGAGAGAAATACCATAACAGCAAGTTACCTTCTTGATTTTAACCACGATTTTAAAGCTTTAAAAACCCGATTTGATGTCTGATTTTTTTGACAAAGTTCCCGAGATCCAAAACCTCTGATTTTTCTATAGTAACTCAATAACTCATGCATGCATCACATATAAAAAAATCAGAAATAAACAATGAGTGCTTCAATCCGAAATAACATCATCTTTACTATTCTAAACCTAGAACACACAGAAATTTAAGAAACGTGAAAAACCATGCATTAACTAATGTAAATAAATAAAATAAACCATAAACAGTAAAAAAAACTTATTTCTATGCTATAGAACGTAAAACAAACATGAATAAACCATGAAAATAAATTAAAAACAGGGAATCAATGGCTGAAATTCGATATCACCTTTAAAACATAGATTTAACCCATTAAAAAGGGTAAATCATATATTTTATTGGTTAATAATGCAAAGAATCATGTTAAAATCAATTCTAATGGATTAAAATCTATGTAAATTATCCAAAACAGGGTTAGATCACCTTCTTGGATTGTTCTTGCTGGTTCTTGATGGTTCTTGAGGTGAAACCATGGTTGATCTTCCATAAGGAGGGGTGTCCAAGCCTAAATCTAGGTTTAAAGCATTAAAAAACATTAAATAAAATAAGAAAAGTGAAGAAGTTCATACCTTGGAGTTGCAGCAATGGAGGAAGGGCTGGAGAGGAGAGAGAAGCTCCAAGAATCCAATAAGAGAGAGATGGGAAAATCGACCCCCCTTATGCCTCTATTTATAATAAAAAAATTAGGTTTAAAAATTGACAATTTTGAAAATTTTGGACTCTAAAGGGGGGGGGGGCGATTTTGGGGTGGAGTTACCTAACTACCCCTAGTCTAAATTATCCTAAATAGTTCCTAATTAACCCCTAGCTAAACCTAAGAATCCCCCAAATGTGGTGCCACTTGGCATTCTCTCACATTGGGTTTTTAAAACACTTTTAAAAACCTTTAAAAACACTAGTTTTAAAAACTAACTTTCAAAAATGAGTTTTTCAAAATGGTTTTGACTCTTCTAAACCTCTAACACTAACCAAGACATCAACTAACCCTAGTCTAGCCCTAACTTACTCGAATATGGCGCCACCCCGAGTGGACCCTACTTGAGTTTTTCAAAAAAAACGATTTTAAAACTTGAAATTGAAGGAGTTTTCAAAAGGATCTTCAAAAGTAATCTAAAAGTTAGGATTTTTGAAATGGCATAAGGTCCTAACTGAGTTAGAATTCCTCTGGATATGGTGCCAACTGAGTGGGCCCATATCAAATTTTGAACATTTTTGAAATAAACACTGAAAATGGCTTTGAAAAGGGGTTAAAATCAGTATTTGAAATTCAAGATCTTTGAAAATAGGGTCTCAAGCGAACTGGAACTCCGGGTTAGAGTCCTGAACTCTTAGGACTCTAAGATTTTAGATTTTAAAAGCCAAATGAAAGAATTTTCAAAAGATTTTATCAAGAAATGATGAAATAAGTCAGAAAACACAGTCAGGGTTAGACTCCTAACTCGACCAGACTCTATCTGAACTAACTGGACTCTGTAAAATGACCTAAATTTTGAAAATGATCGAAAAAGATTGAGAATGGAATTAAAACAGACTTAAAAACCAGACTTTTGACCGGATTAGGACTCTAAGACAGAGTCCTGATCAGACTGAAACTTTCAAAAATTTGGGAAATTTGATGAATAGAGGAATTCAGAAGCGACACCATCTAAATGGGTCTCATCTGTGAATTGAAATCGATTAAAGTTTGAATTTAAAAGGAATCCAGATTGTTTTCTAAGAAAATATTTCGAAATACAAAGTCCTGGGGTTGGAAAATGACAGAGTATTGAATAAAAACCCAGGTTTTGAAATTGATTTTGAAATAAAGCTTTAAAATTCAAATCTGGATTGAATGTTTTGAAATAGGAGTGCTGGATCTCGAAAATGAGATGCAATGTCATACAATGCTATGCAGAATACGTGCAATGACATGCAATGATCTGTGATGACTTATGAAATGGACAAACACTGGATGAAGGTAAAAATTTGGTGTGTTTACAGATGCCCCTCTTTGCTGCTAAGCCGGATGAAAGCCGAGCTTAGTGGCAAAGAAAACATACCAAATTTGGACTATAAAAATGCCCCAGTTAGATGAATCTGACTGGGTATAAAAGAATTAGTTCAAAGGATGATGATAGATATGAAATGACGAATAAGGAAAAAATTTTACTTCGAAAAGCAGTGAGATTCAGGTTTTGCCCTTAACCTGGATGGGACAGGAAATACCTCGTATGGAACGAAGCTCAGGCTTAACCCTTAACCTGAAAAGGGACGATACCTCGTGGAAAAACGAGGCTCAGGCTTAACCCTCAACCTGAAAGGGGACGATACCTCATGGAAAAACGAGGCTCAGGCTTAACCCTAACCTGAAAGGGGACGATACCTCTTGGAAAAACGAGGCTCAGGCTTAACCCTTAACCTGAAAGGGGACGATACCTCGTGGAAAAATGAGGCTCAGGCTTAACCCTTAACCTGAAAGGGGATGATACCTCGTGGAAAAACGAGGCTCAGGCTTAACCCTTAACCTGAAAGGGGACGATACCTCATGGAAAAACGAGGCTCAGGCTTAACCCTTAACCTGAAAGGGGACGATATACGGAATCCTCAAATGAAGAAACCATGATGGGACCTTCAAATTCTGCACAATAAATCCGAGAGGGGTTTGCAAAAGGAAGAAAGGGGGTTCTCTAAAGCTTGAAAAGGGATTGATCTTGGACGTCTCATTGCTAAGACTGAATGGCTTTTAAGACAGATGACCTTTTGCGGAAAATTCAGGTTTAACCCTTAACCTGAATGGGAACTGTCTATGGTGGGACAGTGGGGAGCACAGGGAAGTGTGCGAATCTGAGAGCCCAGGCACTCATATCAAAACAAGAAGGGAAGGATCTTGGACAACTCCCATCATCCGATCCTAAAAGGGATAACAACAACGCCTGGATACATCAAAATAAACATCAAGTTCTCACTTCATGTCAGGATAACTTAAAAGATTGCCAATAAGATAAAAATTTGTAGTTAATTCAAGAATGATAAGCACATATATATATGAAAAATATTCCCTCTTTTCCACCTGAAGTATTACCTCCGACTGAGCTTAACTCCGTAGAATCAAGATTCGAATTCAAATTACTTGCAATTGACTTTCCTTCAAGGAGGCTATCAATTTCATTGATATGGACGGAAAAGAATGTATTCTTGATATTGCGAGAGCTATTAGCGAAAGGATATTGATAAAAGAATTTCACAAAATTAAAGAAGATTCTTGATAGATTCGGCAGTCTGATATCCATGGATTCTTTTCTCATGATGATCTTTCTGCACTCTTTTTTTTTTTTTGACAGAATTGGAGCTCTCTTGGATTTTTCAGGAATTACATCATCCTTCATTTTGGAGATGACCTAGCTTTTTCTCTCTTTATTTTTTTGGAAGGGTACGTCACAAACTCCTTCATCTCAGAGATGTTCCGATCCTTCTTTTCTCTCAGGGATTATATTGACGGTTATTGGCTCATTGGTTAGGAATCTCTTGATGATAACAGAAATTAAATACCTTTTAGAGATTGTCGGGAGGTCCATCACACTCGCCTTCATCTCGACGGTGATCTGGACTTTCCCTGGAAGGATCCGTCACAAACTCCGTCATCTTGGAGATGATCCAAATCTTCTTTGGCCCCGGGGGTCGACTCGTCTAATTCGCCTTCATCTTGACGACAGTTGAGAGATCCCTTTTGCAGATATTTAATTGCAGCTTAGGTGATTGAGGGGACATGGAGATTGAGTGGATTTTTCTGTATCACCAAGGATATTTCGACTGCTTATTTTCCAAGAATGGTCTTTAAAAATATGCCATTGACTGCGATCAATATCACTCACTTCTGGCTTTGCAACAACATTGAATTTTCTTTGCTGGCCATATCGCGGATTTATTCTTCATCCTTTTGGTTGGCCAATAGAAAGATTTTGAATTTTGAATCCTTTTTCACAAAAGCTTTGTCCTTTCGGAAGTAATACTAAAGGTATTCTGAGGTACAATTTTATGCAGTAAAGATTTTGAGATCAACAACTATTTTTTATGACAAATTGGCAAAATATTCCTGAAATCCTTGGTGAAAGAAATCACTTGAGATCTAAATGACACATCCGTGGCTAGATTCTTCTCTCCTTTCTCCAAAGGAGAGACTCAGGCTTAACCCTTACCTGAATGGGTAACAAAAGATACTCCTCTCTTCCCTGAAGAGGAGGTGTTTGCAAAATGAACTTTCGAAGAGAAATAGAGTTTTCGTCAAAACTCCCTATTTCTAGGCTTCTCTTATGGAAAGGGGGCCGCTAACAAAGATTGAAAGGATATCATAGAGGAACGAGTCCATCACACTCTCCCTGGAAAAAGGGTCCTCGACGACGGGGGTGGCCTAACAAAAGACATTTAGGGTTACAAGGAGGACGAGCTTCCGTCAAAACTCTCTCTGGAAAAAGGGTTCCTTGTGTGACAATAAAGATTGTTTTGCAAACTGTTCGTGAATCATGAGTCCCTTCAAACTCTCCCTAGAAAAAGGGGTTCAACAAACGTACAATAAAGACATGCGAAAAAGAATGAGCTCCCTTGAACTCTCTTTGGAAAAAGGGTCCCTCGCAAGAGAAGATGATTGAAATTGGTATTGGGTGACCCAAAAGGGTCGAAATTGGGAATGACATGGGTTCTGTAGGGATTCGACCTACGAACTATCTATTTCATAGGGATTTAACCTAAGGATCATAGTTTAAGAAGGAATGATTCCAACTTGTGAGCTTTGAATGGACCAGGTGCTAAACTGGGTTTTTGAGGGAAGATTCGAATCAGAATTCAACTCTTCAAGGAAAACTAGATGAATTGGATTTTAAAAGAAAATTCGGGTCGGAACTCGGATCTTCTAGACCAATTGCCAAATTTGCAGGAAAGTTTAAGTAGAAGTTCGAACTTTTAAAGGAAAACCAAGCGAATTGGATTTGAAAGAAAATTCAAGTCGGAACTTTGATTTTCTAGACCAATTCTGAATTGGATTTGGAAGAAGATTCGAATCGGAACTCGACTCTTCTAGACCAATTCTAGAATCTAGAGGAAAGAAAATTATACGAATTGGATTTGTAAGAAAATTCAAGTCGGGACTTGGATTTTCTAGACCAATTCTGAATTGGATTTGGAAGAAGATTCGAATCGGAACTCGACTCTTCTAGACCAATTCTAGAATCTAGAGGAAAGAAAATTATATGAATTGGATTTGTAAGAAAATTCAAGTCGGGACTTGGATTTTCTAGACCAATTCTGAATTGGATTTGGAAGAAGATTCGAATCGGAACTCGACTCTTCTAGACCAATTCTAGAATCTAGAGGAAAGAAAATTATACGAATTGGATTTGTAAGAAAATTCAAGTCGGGACTTGGATTTTCTAGACCAATTCTGAATTGGATTTGGAAGAAGATTCAAATCGGAACTCGACTCTTCTAGACCAATTCAAGACATTTAAAGGAAAGAAAAGTTGATAAGTATAAAGATGACATTTGGGACTAGTTCAACTAGTACGAGCATCAGATTTTGGAAGAGTACCAATATGAGCACTGGGTTTTAAAAGGTTACCAGTACGAGCACTGGGTTTTTTAAAAGGTTACGAGTACGAGCACTGGGTTTTAAAAGATTACCAGTACGGGCACTGGGTTTTTTAAAAGGTTACCAGTACGAGCACTGGGTTTTAAAAGATTACCAGTACGAGCACTGGTATTTAAAAGATTACCAGTACGAGCACTGAGTTTTAAAAGATTACCAGTACGGGCACTGGGTTTTAAAAGGTTACCAGTACGAGCGCTGGATTTTGGAAGGTTACCAGTACAAGCACTGGATTTTGAAAGATTACCAGTACGAGCACTGGATTTTGGAAGGATACCAGCATGAGCACTGGATTTAAAAAAAAGTACCCGCATGAACGCTGGGCTTTGAAAAAGCCTGACCAGTGAATACTGAATTGAGAGGGTTCGACCAGTGAATACTGGATTCAGGAAGTTCGACCAGTAAAAACCGGATTTAGGAAGTTCGACCAGTGAATACTGGATTCAGGAAGTTCGACCAGTGAATACTGGATTCAGGAAGTTCGACCAGTGAAAACTGGATTCAGGAAGTTCGACCAGTGAAAACTGGATTCAGGAAGTTCGACCAATAAAAACCGGATTTAGGAAGTTCGACCAGTGAATACTGGATTTAGAAAGTTCGCTTCACCCGAAGGTTGACCGGTAAAAATGGTTTTGATAAAAACTCGGCCCGCAGGACGAACTTGAAAAAGGTTGGTGTTTAGAAAGCGCTTGATGATTGTAATGTGAGATTTTCAATCTTTTACCCTCACACTGACCTAGACAAATGTCGGGGTCTCAGGATTTATCCCTTATCCTGAATGGGTAATCGATGCAAATGCAAATTGATGCAGATGAATGCGAATGAATGTATGCAAATGCACATGAATGTAAATGGGTGCACATGCGTGCACAAGTGCGTGAAATGAGAGATTTGTTTATCCTGCCTACGTACAGAAAGTTTTTAAGATAAAATGAAAATTTTGAAAATGCCCCAGTGTAACTGGGAAAGAAGAATTTGAACAAAAGGATAAATGATTGATGTTTGAGGAGCGCTCTCTGAAGGTGACACGACAATTGGCTTTTGATTGATTCAGAAGAGACTCTGAAGAGGTCATTCCTCATAAAAGAACATTTTGCAGAGGAGAATAAAAAAAATGGCACCGAGCTTGCGAGAAAAACTGACAACTTTATTGATGTATTGAAGGAAAGGTAACAAATAGAGGAAAGACAGACGAGATTACATCATCCCTTTGAAATAATAAAAGCAAGATGAGAAATTAGGAAAGTGCTAGTGTTATCAATTTTTTGAATGATTGGGGAGAAACATGATCAGGATGAATGGTCCTCCTTTTCATCTCCAACGAGAATATTCTTGTTAATTATGTCTTGGATAATATTTTTAAGGACAAAACAATGCTCGGTATCGTGACCCATTGCCCGATGAAATTTGCAGAACTGATCTTTAAACCTTCCCATGGTCACAGGAGGATTTGCTATCTTGGGGATTCTAACCTTCCCTTTGGCTATCATGTATTCCAGAACTTGCTCCAGTGGCTGTTCTAAGGGAGTAAAATTGCGATCGTACCCCCAACCATCATGCTTTGGTTTTCCTTGGAATTTTAATTCGAATTGGACACTTGAGGAAGACTTGTCATCTCGCTTGTCCATTTTATCCTTCCGACTTGCGAGGTCATTTTTCTCTGAGTTTGGATTTCCTGAGCCTCCAGTATGATTTTTTCTACCTCCTCTTTTGTTTTGTCCATTGCTACTTCTGGTAGAATTGGTAGAAAATGTGGAGTGAGCCTTCAGAGACCCGACTGTATCTTTTGTGTGCATGTATTCCAAGAAACTCTCGAGTATTTGATCTAACGGGGCCATCTTGTGGTCCTGGTGTGGATCATCACGCTGCATCTCTTGTCGAGTACTTGATTTTTGCTGAGACTTGGATAAGACAGTTGACCAGTACTCTTTCTCATTTTCAATGAAGAGATTCCTGTCGATATGATCTTGGACGATATTTTTAAAGATGAAACAATGTTCAATATCGTGCCCCGTTGTTTGGTGGAATTTGCAGAAGCGGTCTTTCCATTTCCCTAGGGCGACCAGAAGATTAGCAATTCTTGGAAGCTTAACCATTCCTTTGCTCAACATGTATTCAAGGACCTCTTCGAGGGGCTGATCTAGAGGAGTGAATTCGCGATCATAACCCCAACCGTCATGCTTTTTCTTCTCTTTCTGTTGACTCAATTTTTCACTCTGCTTTAAAGATTTCTCTTTCTGACTTGTATGATTGCCCTTGTTATCCTTGCACCCCTCGCGGTGGGCCTTAACAGAATTTGTCTTTTTGAATCTTGATTATTCCTGACGGGAGTGATGCTCTTGTAGAAATCTTTGCTCCTAAAGACCTTCTTGCCCTTGTCGCGAGCTTGCAAATCTTTAATCTTCTTTGCCATTTCCTTCAGCTGTATTTGGAACGGATCATCCATTGCTTGATTTTTCCATTTATAGGTTGTCCTTTGCCTATGAGGGGATCTTTGAAGTGCTTGCCAGACTTCATACTCTTTATCAGTGCCGCCTACTGATTCTGACTCATCAGATGTATCCTTGTGTTGGATATATTTCTTGGATAGTTTTAAAACTTTCTTGGATGACCGGCCTTTTGCCCTCTGCTTGACCTGGATCTTTTCTGTACTAGCTTCAGCTTGTTCTGTCAACATTTTGGTCATCATCTCTTTGAACATAGCATATATCTGAGGATCAACATCATCCTCTGCTTGCTGACCTTGACTTCTGACTGATCGGGGTGAGTCCATTTCCTCTTCTGAAGTGACTGAGTATGTAACGCCTTCAACTGATGAGGTTTTCTTTTCGGACCTTGTCTGACCCATCGAGTATCACAAATGCTCTTCTGAATGTTACTGATGCTCTCTGCAAGGTAGAACTGATGATTAGGCTTTTGAAGGAAATTTGGTTGAAGGAAAATATCTGTTGAGAATTTTGGTAGACAATTGAAAGAGTATCCCATTACTAGGGATTGAGTCATCGCTGGAATTACGACAATTGTGCTGCTATTCTTTGCAAAATAAACAACTTGAAATATGTCTTGTTACCTAGGCGAGGTCGTCAAACCAAGATGAGATGTAAAATAAAGGAATTTTATTGAGAGGAAAAACATGATTTTATCAATAATACACTTGACAGAGGGGAGGGGGACAAACAATTTTCCACCACTCCAGATAATCAGAAGATACACGAGGACCAGGAAAAACAGTAAGACTGACAAAGGAATCTCAGCCATGTCTGGCAGAATGGTATGCTCCGGACCACTGATCTGATGCGAGATCGAATTCTGGCAGAACCCCGACTAGTGGACGAATCTCTACGCGCTTATGCCTCTGAGAGAATTGCCTGACACACCGCTCTGGATGATAGTATGCGCAGAAGAATGGGCCAAGTAGCCTGAATCGCTTGCCGTATGCATAAGTATATCTGGGAGGTGATTTCTGGCGATCAAAGTAGTCCCATACGACCTCTTCTTCCTGAAGGTTGTCGATCAAGAACCGGTATCGTGCAACTGGAAGAAGCTTCCCTCCATTGTATCTGAATGAACTGGCTCGGACTGGCACATGTCAGAGGAACCAAGACTGCAAGGCATAGGTGCATCCTTCGACTAGGATCGATTCTCCGAGTGCGAAACGAGTCAACCCTCGGTATAGAAAAGCGAGTGCGGCCATGGCTATTGAGAGGCGGCTGGTCTGTCGACTTCCACATCTCCTTAGAAGCTGAACTATTCTGATATCCATGTAATTTCGTCCGTCGGGAAAGAAAGCCAATCCCACCGTGCACAGAACCATCGCATGCTGAATTCTCTCTCGAGCTGTCCTAGACAACGAACTGACTTCCACAAATGTCCCATGCCGTCTGTAGATTTCGAGCAGATCCACATATTCATTTCCATCTTCTTCAATCAGAGGCCAAGACTTGCGTCCCGTCATGCAAGCTAAGGCATCCTTAGGGTCCAGACCCTTAACATTAATCAGAAACTGTTTCTCCAATGGATCTCCAGGCTGACCGGCTGGCTCGGGTAATCCCATAATCTCTGAAAATTCATCCATCAGTACTGTCATCTCGCCCCACGGGAACCAGAAGGTAGAAGTGCTCGGATTCCACCGCTCTGCTAGTGCATGGATCAAGTTGTCGTTGACTGTCTGCTTTCCCACTGCGGACGCCAGTTCCAATCCACACTCGTCCAGATGGTCCGGAAACATACGAGAAAAGTTCTTGAACCATGAATAATACCACCGGGGAAAGAAGGATCCGGTGCTGAGGACTCGATGTTCAGGAAGACTTTGTCGCACCTCGTAGGAGATGTGACCCTCAGGGAAGACTGAATCAAGCTGACTGGATGCCATCGGACTGAAAGACATGGAAATTGGAATAAGACTTGGAAAATACAGGAATTTTGAGGAAAATGCAGGCAGGATAAAAATAAAGCAGGAAATTCGAGATCCAGAAGACAGGAAAGATGGGAAATCACCTGGAATTTTGAAGGAAATTAAGGAAAATTTGGAAAATCATCCAGGGTTTGATGAAATATGAAGAAATAAATGAAGTATTTGGAAAATCATTCAAGGTTTAAAACATGGACAGTACATGGACATAGATTGGGGAATTTTGAGAAAATCGTCCAGTATTTTAGAAAATGAGGAGAATATGGAAAATAAAAAGGAAATAACTATGACACATTCAATCACATCCTGCACAAACAAGTATGCACATACAGCATTCCCTAAAAGCTGACTCTAGATGCACAAACTTTGAAATAGCTGTAGGACCTTAATCCTAACTCTAAGGTTCAGATCAACTGTATCCAATCCAGTTATGCCTATATACTCAAGCCAAGGCTCGATGTACGTGGCATAAAATCAATTTCTCCGGTTCTAGGTTCAAGTTTTCCAACATCCTTGAGCACCTGCCGATATACGTTGGACTATCGCCCTTGGTACGTGGCAGGGGGGTTTTCACCCAAATAAGTGGCCCAGTTGTGAGGCTCTGTCCCGAACTATGGTTCTTGAAGCGAGCCCAGCAACGTGAAGACCGGGACAATATAGGTGGGGTGATTTTTGAAAAACATGAGCACATGCAATCAAACAGAAGGCTCTAAGTCCTAAAGAGATAGATTTTTGAAATATTTGAAGAAGCAAGCATTGTTTTCATACAATTCCTAAATTGAGGAGTATTGTATTAGACCTAAGTCTATGTGAGCATGAATAATTCTCCTCAATATGGTCCTACCAAACCATACCTAGTCTATATGCATTCCATGTCAGCTGGGTTCAAGTCTAGGCTCCTAGGTTCACATGATATCATAAAGCAAAGCTGACATTCCATGGAAATCGATTTTGACAATTTGAACTAAGTAGAGAATTAGATTGATCAGGCGAAGACAGGTCCCATCACGGTCGCCAAACCTGTTATCATCGCAAAATTTTTAACTTTTGCAAATCAAACTGACCTTTGAAAAAGTTTTTGAAAATAACTCGCCTCCGTCTTTAAAATGCGGGAAAATTCCGTAGAATGGGAGTCGCATGTCGGTACGAGGTTCAACCGTTCCTGCCACCTTTAACAGGGGTAATTGAACCAAGGATCAATCTTATACTCTACTTTATTCAACTTGTCTAAATCATATTCTAATTTCTAAATGCACATAGAATAAGGCATGTGCTATGAATTTTCAGAAAATGCACATTTGAAAACATGATGTTTGCTTTGAATGATTAAAATATTTAGAATAGGTATCACATGGAAAATCGTGAATGGGGATTTGAAATGTATTTCTGAGAAAAGTAAAAAACGATTTTGAGGAATCCTTGACCTTTGGTGAAAATCGATTCTGAGATACTTGGTTTCTCTGAATTCAAACTTTGAAATTGAAGTTCTAACTTAGAAAATTTGAATTTGGAACTTGGGAAATACTTGAAATATTCTTTGGAATTCAATGCTTTTGGGAAAATCGATTTTGCTATAAGACTTAGGAGATTTTGAGAAAATGAACTTCTTTGAATTGAGATTGGAATTGGCAAATGCATGAAATGAATGAATATGGATTTGAGGATTTGAGAAATACCTTTTGTATTTTTGAGAAATGCAGTGCATTTTGAAGTTAGCCTAAGAGTGTAGGCTGAATGTGGCTAATGTGAAGATCATAAATCTAAGTATCATTCATATTCTGACTATGGCCATAAATACAAATTCCACCAAGTTTATAAACTTCATAGAAGCTAGTGCATGTGCCATTCGTGTAGACCATGGTGAATTTGCAAAAATATGCATGAATCATCATCCATCACATATTAAAATTATAAAAATAAGCTATATGCAATGCAACCTAAGCTAAGCAGGAAATGTAAATTCTTATTCCAAAGTTTAATTACAAGTTACATTACTATTGAAATTTAAATACATGAAAAATAAAGTCTTCAATGTACCTGCAAAACTAGAAAACTTGGTTAATGAAAATATGTTGGCTTTTCTAGATTTATTCAACAATATCAGGAAATTGTGGGATTTTGCTAGATATAAGCCTTTTTGCCATGATTCCCTTAAATCAAAATGATAAAGTATGAAATAAAATTGAATAAATAAGGAAGATAAAATATGAAATTTCGAAATTGGGGTCCAAATGACCAAAATACCCCTAATAATAAGAGTATGGCCTTGAAATTAGGGTTTTTAGAAAGATATTTTGATAAAATGCAAGTTTTGAAATTTGAATGTAATAAACTAAGCTAAATATGATGTGACATGCTTAAAAATATGAAAATTAGGGTTAGGGATTTCGAAATTTAGGTCAAATGACCAAATTGCCCCCGATAGCAAGACTATGGCCTTGAAATCAGGGTTTTTAGAAAGAGATTTTGGTAAAAATTTAGGTTTTATGCACTAAATGAAATCAAATGAGCACAAAATTAAACCTAAAGCATCCTAATATGATTATGAACATGATTAAACCCTAAAAATATATGCCTATGCACGAAAATCCAACAATATCACAAAAACTGTGATTTTAGCAGTGTTTTTGGATCTTTCAGAAAGCCGGTTTTGCAATTTTATTAATTCAGAGATCAAATGGATTCCAAAATCCATAAAAATTGGTAACTGCACTTTTTATAACCCTAATTTCGAATTGGAATTATAAAAATAATTTTTTGACATTAGATTAATCCGAAAATTGCATTAAACCCTAAAAATATGCTATTTTTGACCTAATTCACCAACCAGTCTCAGTCCAAGACCTGAACCAGGGGTCAAATCTCCATAAAAATTTATAAAATTTTACAGAGACTAACTAAGAAGAAAAACAAAGATTTCCCAATTTACAGATCGGAAAAATCATCTCCAGTTAGGGAGAAACCCCTCCGAAAATCTGAGCTAAAATATATCACTCTTAACAGGGATTAAAACAGCTATGCCAGATTGAAAATACAGACATAAATAGAAATTCTAAACAAAAATCTCTGAAATTTTAGTGGTGCACAGTAGACAGAAAAATAACAATAATCACTTTTTACATATCTAAAATCGGATCTGTGGTTTGGGATTTATGACTAACACAAGTCTGATTAGGGTTTTGGTAAACCCTAACGAGTTTTAAATTTAAAAACAGATTCTCTAAAAAGGGAAAAATAATAAACAGTGATCAAAAAATCCAAAAATTTCACAGCAGACAGATCCACTTAATGTGAATCCATAGCACTTTACATATCTAAAATCGGATATAAGATGAGAGAAATACCATAACAGCAAGTTACCTTCTTGATTTTAACCACGATTTTAAAGCTTTAAAAACCCGATTTGATGTCTGATTTTTTTGACAGGGTTTCCGAGATCCAAAACCTCTGATTTTTCTACAGTAACTCAATAACTTATGCATACATCACATATAAAAAAATCAGAAATAAACAATGAGTGCTTCAATCCGAAATAACATCATCTTTACTATTCTAAACCTAGAACACACAGAAATTTAAGAAACGTGAAAAACCATGCATTAACTAATGTAAATAAATAAAATAAACCATAAACAGTAAAAAAAACTTATTTCTATGCTATAGAACGTAAAACAAACATGAATAAACCATGAAAATAAATTAAAAACAGAGAATCAATGGCTGGAATTCGATATCACCTTTAAAACATAGATTTAACCCATTAAAAAGGGTAAATCATATATTTTATTGGTTAATAATGCAAAGAATCATGTTAAAATCAATTCTAATGGATTAAAATCTATGTAAATTATCCAAAACAGGGTTAGATCACCTTCTTGGATTGTTCTTGCTGGTTCTTGAGGTGAAACCATGGTTGATCTTCCATAAGGAGGGGTGTCCAAGCCTAAATCTAGGTTTAAAGCATTAAAAAACATTAAATAAAATAAGAAAAGTGAAGAAGTTCATACCTTGGAGTTGCAGCAATGGAGGAAGGGCTGGAGAGGAGAGAGAAGCTCCAAGAATCCAATAAGAGAGAGATGGGAAAATCGACCCCCCTTATGCCTCTATTTATAATAAAAAATTTAGGTTTAAAAATTGACAATTTTGAAAATTTTGGACTCTAAAGGGGGGGGCGATTTTGGGGTGGAGTTACCTAACTACCCCTAGTCTAAATTATCCTAAATAGTTCCTAATTAACCCCTAGCTAAACCTAAGAATCCCCCAAATGTGGTGCCACTTGGCATTCTCTCACATTGGGTTTTTAAAACACTTTTAAAAACCTTTAAAAACACTAGTTTTAAAAACTAACTTTCAAAAATGAGTTTTTCAAAATGGTTTTGACTCTTCTAAACCTCTAACACTAACCAAGACATCAACTAACCCTAGTCTAGCCCTGACTTACTCGAATATGGCGCCACCCCGAGTGGGCCCTACTTGAGTTTTTCAAAAAAAACGATTTTAAAACTTGAAATTGAAGGAGTTTTCAAAAGGATCTTCAAAAGTAATCTAAAAGTTAGGATTTTTGAAATGGCATAAGGTCCTAACTGAGTTAGAATTCCTCTGGATATGGTGCCAACTGAGTGGGCCTACATCAAATTTTGAACATTTTTGAAATAAACACTGAAAATGGCTTTGAAAAGGGGTTAAAATCAGTATTTGAAATTCAAGATCTTTGAAAATAGGGTCTCAAGCGAACTGGAACTCCGGGTTAGAGTCCTGAACTCTTAGGACTCTGAGATTTTAGATTTTAAAAGCCAAATAAAAGAATTTTTAAAAGATTTTATCAAGAAATGATGAAATAAGTCAGAAAACACAGTCAGGGTTAGACTCCTAACTCGACCAAACTCTAAAATAGAGTCCTGAACTAACTGGACTCTGTAAAATGACCTAAATTTTGAAAATAATCGAAAAAGATTGAGAATGGAATTAAAACAGACTTAAAAACCAGACTTCTGACCGGATTAGGACTCTAAGACAGAGTCCTGATCAGACTGAAACTTTCAAAAATTTGGGAAATTTGATGAATAGAGGAATTCAGAAGCGACACCATCTAAATGGGTCTCATCTGTGAATTGAAATCGATTAAAGTTTGAATTTGAAAGGAATCCAGATTGTTTTCTGAGAAAATATTTCGAAATACAAAGTCCTGGGGTTGGAAAATGACAGAGTATTGAATAAAAACCCAGGTTTTGAAATTGATTTTGAAATAAAGCTTTAAAATTCAAATCTGGATTGAATGTTTTGAAATAGGAGTGCTGGATCTCGAAAATGAGATGCAATGTCATACAATGCTATGCAGAATACGTGCAATGACATGCAATGATCTGTGATGACTTATGAAATGGACAAACACTGGATGAAGGTAAAAATTTGGTGTGTTTACAGAGTTGTAAATTCAATTTGGTGTATTGTAATAGTTAGACCTTAATGAGAATTTATATTTCCTGTTTTAGATAGAATGAATGAGCATTTCATAAATTGCTTGTTTTCATGCATTTTCTCCTTCATTTCTCAAAATTCTCACAATGGTAAAACACGAATGGCACGTGCACCATTTTCGTAAGAGATACTAAATACTAAGTTGATGATCCACATCAATGGCCATAGTCAGGGTGTGGACAAAACTTAGCATTTTTATCTTTTACAAAATAACACTGGATCCACACTGGATCCATTTTCAAAATTCATCATATTTTCCTTAAATATTTTCTTCTTTTATCAGAATTTAACTTAAAATTAACTCAAAATATATACCAATGGCCATAGTCAGTGTATATTGAGAGTTAATTTCATTTTAAATTCTATAAAAGAACCAAAAATGTATTTTATTCTTCACTTGAATTTAAATGTAGTTATTACATAATACATTCAATGACCATAGTCAGGGATGTATTATGTCTTCAACCTCATTTTTAATTCATTTAAAGAATGGAATAGCTTTTCAAAAATCCAATTTCAAATTCTTCAAATTCATTCATCATTTAGGGTAGAATTGCATCATATTTTCAAAATTCCCTTTCAAAAAACCCCAAGTGATTGTAAATATCTCTTCTTCAAATTCCTATTTCAATTCTATCTCATTTCCAAAACTTTGAAATCAAATTCAAAGTTTAAAATTCAACTTGAATCATTTCATAAATTCCAAACTCAAGTTCAAAGTCAAAATTGACTTTGAAATTCATTCTCAAAAACCAATTTTGAAATTCCAAAAATCCAAAGTTAAATCTCAACTTGGATCCAAATTTCCAAGTATGAAACCAACTCTACCTTGGATCTCAGACTTCAGATCCAAAAATCCATTCTAGGATCCAGATCCCCATCCTACATTGGATCTCAGATTACAGAGCCAAAATCCATTCTAGGATCCAGATTTCCAAGTATGAATTCAACTTCACTATTGGATCTTAGACTTCAGATCCAATTCCATTTTAGGATCCAGAACCCAATTCTACTTTGGATCTTAGACTTCAGATCCAAAAATCCGTTCTAGAATCCAGAATCCAAATCTACTTTGGATCTCAGACTTCAGATCCAACTCCATCTTCCAACCCTATCTTGGATCTCAGATTTTAGATCTAAATACCTTCTTGGATTCCAAATCTTGAATCCAATTCCATTCAAAATTCCAAATCCAAATTTCACTTTAATTCCAATTCTTAAAACCAATTCCATTTCATTCCAGATCAAGTTTTCATTTCAGATCCTAAATTCAGAATTCAACTTTGAAACTCTATTCAGAATCCAGATATTGGATTCGGATTTCATCTTGAAAATCCAACTTTTTAATCAATTCCATTTCTCAATTTTTTCCATTTCTATTCTAATTCAAAGTCCATTTATGACTTTGAAAATTCCTTTTATCTCAAAGTTTCAAGATCATTTTCCAAATCCACATTCATATTCCCAAGCTCTTGATTATTCTAAAAACTTAGAACTTTAATCTTAAGTTCTAAGTTAAAATCATTTCTTCACTTTATCAGATTCACCTCAGAAACACTTGGGAATTCTTCAAAATATTTGCATTTGCACAAGCATGATTCTTTTTGCATCTAGATTTAGGATAAATACTTAGATGATTTCTTAGCAAAGCAAAAGGCATTAATTCGACCCTTGGTTCGATTACCCCTGGTAAAGGCGCCAGGAACGGTCGAACCTCGTACCGACGAGCGGATCCCATCTCCTAGTTTTTCCCGCAAATATTTCAAAAATGGAGGCGAGTTATTTCAAATATTTTCAAAATTAAGGTCAAGTGAGACCCGCAAAAGAATTCCTCCTCTCCTTCTTCTCTCTTCTCTCTTTCTTTCTGTCTTTTATCTTTCTCCCTTTAAAAAAGAGGAAAATAAGAGGTTAGAAAGGAAAAGAGAAAGAAAAGAGAGAATATTACGAGAGGAAAAATTTTGCGATGATCACAAACCTAAACTTTCTGCAAAAGGTCTGTAATTATCAAAAGCTATTTTCAGTCTCAGCAATGAGGCGCCCAAGAACAACCCCTTTTTCAAGCTTTAGGGACCCCCATTTTCATCCTTTTACAAACCCCTCTTGGACTTGTTGTGCGAAATCTAGAGGTCCCATCACAGTTTCTTCACTCCTCGAGGATCCTGTATCCATTCAGGCTAAGGATTAAACTTTTTACCTCGCTCCTTGAGGTATCACCCAAACCTTCTGCGAGAGGTCGTCTGTTTTTAAAAGTTGATTTAGTCTCAACAATGAGGTGCCCAAGATCATCCTTTTTCCAAGCTTTAGGGAACCCTTGTTTTTCTCTTCTCGCAAAAACCCCTTTCAGATTTGTTCATCCAAATTTCGAAGGTTCTATCATGGACTCTTCATCGAAGGATTCTGTATGGTTGCCCCCTTCAGGTTAAGGGTTAAGCCTGAACCTTGCTCCACGAGGTATCTTCCGTTCAGGTTAGGGTTAAACCTGAATCTCGTTTTGACTAGATGTCCTTTCTAGTCCCATCACGGTTTCTTCATCCGAGGATTCCGTACGGTTCTCCCCCACTCAGGATAAGGGTTAAACCTGAATCTCGTTTTGACGATGCATTTCTTTCTATCCCATCATGGCTTCCTCGTTCGAGGATTCTGTATGGTCGTCCCTTTCAGGTTAAAGGTTAAGCCTGAGCCTCGCCCCAAGAGGTATTTTTCGTTCAGGTTTGGGTTATACCTGAGCCTCGTTTCGACAAGGTAATCCTCCTAGTCCCATCATGGTTTTCCCCGTAAAGGAATCCATGCTCTATGTATATCCCTCCAAGAAAGGATCATATTTTGAATTTCATCTCGCGTGACATTTCTCTCAAAAATGTCCCATCGAGGTCCGCTTATATTCCTTTCCCCATCCAAATTATTTTGATATACCTTCGTCCCATCCAGGTTAAAGGCTAAACCTGAGTCATTCCAAAAAGTTGATCTCGCCTCACTCATAAGACTTGATCAAAATTCTTATCTTTCACCATGTCGAGACCTTCATCCAAAATCCCACCACGATTTCTTCATTTCTATCATTCAGTCATATCATTATTGAGGATTTTGTCCCCCTAGAACCATTCAGGATAAGGTTTTTAGCCTAAGAAGCCATGTTTTCCAAAATAAATCTTTCACACCCAGTTCAGGTTTGCTGACTGGGGCATTTTTCAAACTTTGGAGTGCTTCTTTGCTACTAAGCTCAGCTTTCAACCAGCTTAGTAGCAAAGAGGGGCATCTGTGAACACCCCAAATTTTTCAAAATATTATAAATATTCCCTTTTTTCCACTGACCCCATTTTTCTGAGCAATTAAGTCAATTTTAAATCTAAATTCCAGTTATTTCTCAGATTTTATTGAAATTAAATTCCTTTTTATACATCTGACTCAGTTTCGGATCTGGATCCATTGCCAAAATCCAAATCTGAGCCTCGTTGTCTAATTTTCAAATTGAAATTATAAAAATGCTAAAAGTAGTTTTTGAATGGCTCGGACAGTCCATCCAGCATCTGTTTGGATTCATTGCTCAATATTCCTCAATTCGAGGTTAAAACTCAAAAATCTTCTCAAATTTTGAATCCAAACTCATTTTCTAAAGAAATCAAACCCAAATTTTTAGAAAACCCCTCTTTTTGTAAATATTTTTCAAAAATACAAAAAATTAGTTTTAAATCTCTGCTTCCTCGTAAATTTTAGGGTTTTATTATAAAAATACAAAAATGTGGAAAAACAACAAAAAAAACAAAAAAAATCGGAAAAACTATGCAAAGAACGAGTAGTTCTAAACCTTTTAAAAGTTTGTTTTCTAAAAAAAACTCGTTTTAGAACCATTTTATGAAAAATCATCTTTTAAAGGGACCTCCCTTTTGAGAAAAGCAAAAAAAAATTCGCAACAACCCCTTTTTCTCGAACCCTCTTCCTCTCTGCTCCCTCTCCCTCACGCGGGACCCCTTCCAGAACCGTCCACCATCGAGCTCCTGTTCGCGAGATTGCTCTCCACCTTCCATCCTCAACGATCCTTCTCCCTCCGTTCATCTTCAACCGCTTCCCTTCTCGAATCTTCCTTCTCATCTTTAAAGAGAGCATTCAGATGCCCCTTTTCATCATCCATTTTTTTTGTTTCTCACATCCATTTTCTCCTCTTTCTATGAGATACACCCATCTTCTTGGAGTAACAAGGCATTGACGATCCATTCTCGGTCTCTCCCATCCGCAATCGAGCATCCATTCACGGTCTCTCGCATCCACTCTCTTGCAACAATCCCCCTTCAGAACTCTTCGAGGCACTTCCCCCTCCTCTGCAAGAAACCAGTAAGTACCTCTTTCACTAATATCTCTTCATAGTGCTGCCTTTTTGCTTCTCTTTTGTTTCATCACCTTGTTTGTCCCTCTGATTTTGCCTTATTAATGCACCATGGGTGGTGTTAGATTGCTTCTGCAATCTCAACCCACCTCTTGTGCAAAAGCAAATGGAACTTCCTAATTCCAACATCTCTTTTGCGTTTTTTTTTTGTTCTACGATTTACCATTACCCTGATCACGCTATCAAATTCAGTGATGTTTTATGATTTGTCTGAATCCCAGTCCAACTATTTTGCTAAATCTTGTCGTCATTTTGATCTTCTCGTGAGCTGCGGATTTCCTGCTTGATCTTTGTTTAGACATTGATTTCTTGTCTCTGTTAGTCATGATATTTTCATTAAATGTTATTGTTGTTGATATTGTTTGAATACGGTACTCTTTGCAACACGCTTTAACAATTTCTATAAATTTTGTGTTCATACTTTATGTTGTCATTCCCTTTTGTCTATGTAATGTTATCTGCTTATTTCCATCACAATCGTCAATATAACCTGCTATCAGGTTCATCGGTTACCTTCATGGGATTCCCCATCCCCAAGGTCCCCCAGCAGCCAATTGAGGTTGTTCATTTCCCTCTTTCTGGAGGAGTAAGGACTGGATATCACTAGATGTCGTTAGATATCCTGTTGAGATGATAAAAAAAAAAGGGGGGGGTTGGGAATAAAGGTTACAGAGTGAAGTGAAGAAGGGGAGGGGAATTGGCTAGAAAATCCTGTTATCTGTATGACTTCCTTTTCATTATTTATTTATTATTATTATTCTTTTGTTCTTTTTTTTTATCCCATCAAAAATGTCACATACTCTCTTAAATCAGGATTCCTTTTTCAAAAATCGTTGGTGGTATTTGGAATCTCCATCTTATTTCCCTGTTTTAAGCATTTGGCAAAAATGAAGAGTCTGTGGTTTTTATCATGGATTCTTCGATATGTGTTGGTTTTCCTGTTCACTTGGAGCAGCATGTTGATTCCAGTAGGTTTAATCTGGTGTTCCTGACTTGAGACATTGTGTTTGGCGCAACAATAAGTAAATAGGTCTTGTACTGATGATCCAAAAAAAAAACCTCATAAAGCAAACAGGGTCCTTACTGCTATCGTGGGATTGCAAGCATCCCATTGTGGAACGAAGGACAGAAGGCTCTCGGGTGACCTATGTATCACTACTGGTTTAGGGACTTGTATTCGTTAATATCAGAGATAGCCATCGTGCTGGAGAAAATAGGCCATCATACCAGACCAAGCAGGAAACCTTGTATATAGTTGACCAGGTCGAAGGCAAAACTCAAGAGTTGTGTCAGAAACACAACATTATTTTACCTGAGGGTCCCTCCCTGTCACTTATTGGCATAGCATCCATCATTATAATTATCTATTTGTCATTTATTTGCAATGTCTTATATCATTATCTTCATTCCTTTATTGTTGAGATCATGACCTAGAAATATTGTTGAATATTTTGAGATATCAATGCCTTATTTCTATTGTCAAAATTAGGAATAATTTGTTGGTTCAGCCGCAACATTTACTCAGGTCAGTTTAATGATTCTTTAAGCCTAGCGTAAGTGCATACTTTCCCTTGAATAGCAATAAGTGTGCTCTATAAGGCCCATTATGGGCTACGTTCATAGTTTAGGGGATCACAAAGGGGACATTGCTGGTATGGGTGCCTGGAAAAATTTTCATTTATTATTATTTTCAAGTACCTGCGTATGTTCATTTGTTATCTACCTTTTTCGCAGGCTTACATTTCCCAACCTGCCATCAGCCACACCTTCATTTATGTCCTATAGTCATCAATCGGCCTATGCCTGGCATATTCATTTCAGTAGGTATGTACAGTTGCTTTGCAGTAAACATGTTCTGTAGCACATTCACAGCATCATACGATTTTTTGTTGCATGGTTAGTTTTCTTTTTTTTTATCTTAGCTTTCAATCTTGTATCTGAATATATTCACCCATACCATCCTTGTTAATGCATTCTACTTGCTTTCACTGACACAGCAAGTCTTCATTCTAATATTATCTATACCTGCAATCTATGGCTATTATTAGTTGAGTCTGTCTCTCTCTATTCATACTAAAATCTTTCCAAATGTTTATGTATTTTCAGATGCACATGATTTGTTCATGTTACATTGTAATTAATGTTGATATGGTTCATGCTCTACTCTTCTTGCTTCTCTATATTCTCATTCCTTTTTTTTTACATATATGGGTTAATCCACCTTCCTGCAAAATTCTATTATTATGCTCCACATGTATGCTCCTGTAACACTCACTGTTACAACACCACATCATCTCATCTCATTTTTTTTTCCTTTCCTTACATGGGTTGTTCGGTAAACTCCTTTACTACCATCTTGTTGTCAATACTGTCCAGCTGCCCATTACACCTACAGGGTATGCACTGTTTGTTGCATTTCACCTTTGCTATACCCATGTTACACATGTATTAACATCTTCATCACATTTCCTTTTTTTTTTCCTGTTCTTTTCTTTCTTTCTTTTCTCACAGTGGTTCCCAAGGAACCACTATGGCTTTTTCTTAGTTATGATAGTTCATCTAGAACTATCATAACTGTCATTCTTTTACAGTGGTTCCCAAGGAACGACTGTGGCTTTTTCTTTGTTACGATAGTTCATCTAGAACTATCATAACTGTCATTCTTTTACAGTGGTTCCCAGGGAACCACTGTGGCTTTTTTTTTCTTTGTTATGATAGTTCATCTAGAACTATCATAACTGTCATTCTTTTACAGTGGTTCCCAAGGAACCACTGTGGCTTTTTCCTTGTTATGATAGTTCATCTAGAACTATCGTAACTATCATTCTTTTACAGTGGTTCCCAGGGAACCACTATGGCTTTTTTTTTTCTTTGTTATGATAGTTCATCTAGAACTATCATAACTATCTTTCTTTTACAGTGGTTCCCAAGGAACCACTATGGCTTTTTATTTGTTATGATAGTTCATCTAGAACTATCATAACTATCATTCTTTTACAGTGGTTCCCAGGGAACCACTGTGGCTTTTTTTTCTTTGTTATGATAGTTCATCTAGAACTATCATAATTGTCTTTCTTTTACAGTGGTTCCTTACTTTTTCTTTGTTATGATAGTTCATCTAGAACTATCATAACTGTCATTCTTTTACAGTGGCTCCCAAGGAACCACTGTGGCCTTCTCTTTGTTATGATAGTTCATCTAGAACTATCATAACTGTCAATTCTTTTATGGTGATTCCCAAGGAACCACTGTGGCTTTTTCTTTGTTATGATAGTTCATCTAGAATCATCATAAATGTCATTATTTTTCTTATAATGGTTCACAAGGAACCATTATGATCAGTCTTTGCTATAGTAGCCCATCAAGAACCACTATAGTTACATTTTTTTTTGGTTCGCATAGAACCATCGTAATCCTTCTTTACTATCGTAGTTCATCAAGAACTATTATAGTTGCATTTAGCATTTTTTGGTTCGCAAGACACCACTATGATTTTTTTCATTTCCATAGTAGTTCATCACGAGCTACTATGGCCATTATATTTCACGATGGTTTATCTTGAACCATCCTGGCCCTTGCCTTCATCCATTGCATATAGCCTTTCATTTACCCATGGTATTGCATATGTACATATATATATATATGTATATACCTGTATACATGCATATTTTCTAAACAAGTGCAGGGTATGCCATATGCCTTTCTCATTCAACATGAGTAAAGCACCTTGTGTTAGAATTGGAATAACCATTTGCATTTGCATTATTAACCTAATTTCTTCCATTTCCCTTTTGTGCTAACTCCATCTTGCAGGAATACGTGAAAAGCTTGAATCACGATATTAGTGTTGTAATAAGCCAGATATTAATGAAAACTCTACATTTCCAGTCTTAGATAGTATGGATGAGCATATAAAAGTCATAAAATTGCTTGTTTCATGCCATTTTGCCTTTATTTTCCAAAAATCCACTATGGTGAAACACGAATGACACGTGCACCATTCTAATAAAAGGTGATTAAATCCTAAGTTGATGATTTGCATCAATGGCCATAGTCATGGTGTGAGCAAAACTTAGGATTTTCATCTTTTATGGAATAACACTGGATCCACACTGGATCCTTTTTCAAAAATCATCCTAGCTTTTAAATATTTTCTTCTTTTATTAGGGTTTAACTGAAAGTTAACTCAAAATATATATCAATGGTCATACTCAGGATATATTGAGAGTTAATTTCATTTTAAACTCTATAAGAGCACCAAAATATGTTTTAGTCTTCACCTGAACTTAAATATAATTATTATATAATACATTCAATGACCATAGTAAATGATGTATTATATCTTCAATCCTATTTTAAATTCATTTAAAGAATAAAATATGATTTTCAAAATTCAATTTCAAATTCCTTTTCCATTCATCATTTAGGATAGAATTATATCATATTTTCAAAATTCTTTTAATTTTATTTCAAAATCCAAGTGATTTTTGAGATAATTCTTCAAATACCTTCTTCATTTCTCAAATCAATTCTTATTTATGGATTCAAATTCAATTCTATCTCATTTCAAGATTCAAAACTCAATTTCAAAGTCCAATTTGACTTTGAAATTTCAAATCCATTTTTGTATTCAAAACTTCAATTTCCAATTCAAATCAAATTTCAAAGTTCAAATCAACTTTGAAATTCCAAATTCATTTTCAAGATTCAAACTCAAATTCAAATTTAAATCAATATCTCAAAATCAATTTTAAAGTTCAATTTAACTTTGAAATTTCTTATTCATCTTCTGATTTCAAATTCAAACTTTAAAAATCACGTTTGTTCCTTATCTTTAAAGTCTTGATTCTCAAATTCATAATCAAAATTTGAGATTGATAATAAAAAATTCGATTTGTCTCAAGTTTTAAATTCAAGCTGGGTTTTTAAAACCCCAGATCCATCCTCAAAAATCCCATTTGGATCTTTAAAATACAATTCCAAAATTAGGATCCAATTCAATTTAGGATTCCACATTCCAGATCCAACTCCATCTTGGATCCTTGACTTTGGATCCAAATTCCATTTTTTAGGTTCCAGATTTCGAACCCAATCCAATCTTGGATCTCAGACTTTGGATCCAAATTTCATTAGGATTCCAGATTTCAGATCCGACTTCATCCTGGATCTCAGACTTCGGATCCAATTCCACTTAGGATCCAGAATCCAACTTTATCTTGAATCTTAGACTTCGGATCCGATTCCATTTAGGACTCCAGAATTCAACTTTATTTTGGATCTTAGACTTTAAATCCAATTCCACTTAGAATTCCAGAACCCGGATCCAACCCTATCTCGGATCTAAGATTCAGTTCCATCTTGGATACCAGACTTGAGATCAAAATTTCATTTTCAAAATCTAATTCCAACTCTCAATTTTCAAAACCAATTTCAAATCTATTTCTCAAGTCTAAATCCAAATTTAATTCCTGTTTTGATTCTTGAAAATCAATCCCAATTCAAAGTCCATTATGACTTTGAAAAATCATTCTTATTTTTCAAAAATGCCAATTCTAAATTCCTTCTCTCTCAAAAATCTGATCATTCCAAAACTTGGAAATTCAAGTCTCTTCCTCCCGATCCATTTCAAATCCTGAGTTGGATTCAAAATATAAAATCAAATTCAAGCCTTCAAATCATTTCTTCACTCCATTATCAAGTTCATCTCAGAAACACTTGAAAAATTTCAAATCATTTTCTCAAAAGAGCATACATCTTTGCATTACACAAGCATGATTCTTTGTGCATTTTAGACTTAGAATAAATTCTTAGATAATATTTTAGCAAAGCAAAAGGGCATAAATTCAATCCTTGGTTCGATTACCCCTGGTAAAGGCGCCAGGAACGATCGAACCTCGTACCGACGAGCGAGCTCCGTCTCCCATTTTTTCCCGCAATATTTTAAAAATGGAGGCGAGTTATTCTTTTAAGTATTTTCAAAATTAAGCTCAAGTGAGACCCCGCAAAAGAGTTCCTCTCTCTTCTTTCTTTCTTTTCTCTTCTCTCTTCTTTTATGTCTTTTATTTTCTCCCTTCAAAAAGGAAGAAATAGGATTAGAAAGGAAAAGAGAAGGAAGAGAGAGAATACCAAGAGAGGAAAATTTTTTGCGATGATCACAAGGTCCCATCACAGTTTTCCTCGCTCCTCGAGGATTCTGTATCCATTCAGGCTAAGGATCAAACTTGTTACCTCGCTTCTCGAGGTATCACCCGAACTTTCTGCGAGAGGTTGTCTGTTTTTAAAAGCTATTTCAGTCTCAACAATGAGACGCCCAAGATCAATCCCTTTTCCAAGCTTTAGGGAACCCCATTTTCTCCTTTCGCAAACCCCTCTCGGATTTGTTCGTCCAAACTTCGAAGGTCGCATCATGGTTTCTTCATTCAAGGATTTCGTATGGTCATCCCTTTCAGGTTAAGGGTTAAGCCTGAACCTCGCTCTACGAGATATTTTTCGTTCAGGTTAGGGTTAAACCTAAAACTCGTTTCGGCTAGGTATTCTTTCTAGTCCCACCACGGTTTCTTTGTTCAAGAATTTCGTACGATCTCACCCGCTCAGGTTAAGGGTTAAACCTGAATTCTCTGCGAGAGGTCGTCTGTTTTCAAAAGTTGATTTAGTCTCAGCAATGAGACGCTCAAGATCATCCATTTTCCAAGCTTTAGGGAACCCCATTTTTCTCCTTTCGCAAACCCCTTCCGGACTTGTTCGTCTAAACTTCGAAGGTCCCATCATGGTTTCTTCATTCGAGGATTTCGTATGGTCGTCTCTTTTAGGTTAAGGGTTAAGCCTAAACCTCGCTCCTCGAGGTATCGTCCCTTTCAAGTTAAGGGTTAAACCTGAACCTCGTTTCGACGAGGTAGTTCTCTCAGTCCCCTCATGGTTTTTCCCGTCATAGAATCCATGCTTTTCATATCCATCCAAGAAAGGATCATACTTGAGTTTCATCTCACAAGGATTTTTTCTCAAAAATGTCCCATCAAGGTCCTTATGTATTCCTTTCCCCATTGAATTCATCTTGATATATCTTTGTCCCATCCAGGTTAAGGGCTAAACCTGAGTCATTCCAAAAAGTTGATCTCGTCTCACCTATGAGACTTGATCAAAATTCTTATTTCTCACCATTTCGGTATCTTCACCCAAAGTCCCGTCACGATTTCCTCATTTCTGTTATTCAATCATATCATTTTCAAGGATTTTGTCTCCCTAGAGCCATTCAGAATAAGGTTTTAAGCCTGAAAAACCATGTTTTCAAAATAAATTTTTCTACACCCAATTCAGATATGCTGACTGAGACATTTTCCAAAATTTGGGGTTTTTTCTTTGCCACTAAGCTCGACTTTCAACTGACTTAGTAGCAAAGACGGGCATCTGTGAACACCCCAAATTTTTTAAAATTTTGCAAATATTCCCTTTTTGCCCTTGGCTCCATTTTCTGAGAAAATTTCGAAGATTTAAACCCGAATCCTGAGAAAAACATTCTTTTATAAATATTTTTAAAAAATATAAAAAATAGTTTTAAATCCTTTATTTCCCTTCAATTTTCAGAGTTTTATTTAAAAAAAAAACACAAAAAAATATAGAAATCACAAAGAAAAACAAAAAAAAATCAAAAATAGAAAAAGAAAATAAATAAAAAAAATGGCTTTTATCACCCTTTTTAAAACAAAATTGTAAAAATGAACCACTTTTTTGAAAATCTTTAAAAATGAGACCCGTTTTTTTAAAAAAAATATCCTAACAAACACTCGGTTTCTGACGGTCGACCGCTCTCTCTCTCTCGAATACTCTTGATCCTTCTCGATTCCTTTTCCCTTTTTATAAAAAGGACCACCCTTCTCTTTCAAGGACATCGGTTTTCACCATCGCACCCTCCCCTCTTCTTCACGACCGCGCTTCACCCCATCACCATTTTCCCCTTTTGCTCTAATCAATTTTCTGATCCTCTCTGTGCATCATGATCGCCTCTCTGATCCTCCATTCACCTCCGTATATGCTCCACTGCTCTGATCCCCTTTATGCATTTCTCTCCTCGGTGCTTCCCCTCTTTACGGAAGAGACCCCTCTCCTTCCTCCTTCAGAACCCTACAAAACTAAGGTAAGTCATCGTGCATCTTTCCTCCTCCCTTTCACCGTTTATTCATAGATTTCTTTGATCTTCATGGTTTTAAACGCATGTTTGTAGTTTAATTTTTCTATTTTAGACTTTCTTGTCCGTTTATATATAACTCTTTATCTACATTTCAATTTATGGTGTTTTTTGTTTCACGGTGGATCTTCAGTTTTGGTTTCATACTTTCCCTTACATTCTGATGGTCAACGATGCCTCGCAATGGCATTGCCGATTCATCCACGTTTTCAATTTCAATGTTATCTCTGTAGTGATTTTACTTTTCCCCTTTTCTTTTCTTTTTCTTTTTTTTTTTTATTTCTCTTTCAAGTCTTTCCTGTTTTCAACCCCGTTAACGCGCCATGGATGAATGTTAGGTTGCATGTAGCAACCCCAACACATTTCTGTGCTACAACAAATGGAATCCTCTAATTCCAACAACTTATTTTGTTTTAATTGCAAATTTTCTGTGGTTTCGGATTTCTTATTATCACCGTGCATCTCTTTATTATTCCTGTAAATTGTAATTTGGAGATGTTGTTCATTCCTGCAATTCATATCTTTTGAGATTGTATCCATGCTATTTGTGACTTGAAGTTGCCGATCATTCTCGCTATTTGTATCCTCCAAAAATGTGCCTCTGCAAATTATGATTTGAACATATTGTTCACCGTGGATCCATCCACCCAAACCCGCTGTAATCAATTTCTATTTGAGGGATTATTAGCCAATGAAGTATCCTAGATAAAACCTGTAAGCTCCATACGTTAGAGGGGTCTTGATAAGCTGTAATGTCACACTGATATCTGACATATTGGAGGTGTATCGATTCATTGCAAAATCACCATTATCGCCTGATGGCATCGCTTCAGGGTGTGATGATGTAAAGGTGCTCGCTATCCAAGCTGCTTCAACCAAAGAATGTTAGAACCCAGATTATCTTTGGGCAAGGAGTTTCTTTCTTTTCTTTAAGACATCGCAGCCCCCCCCTCCCCCCCCCCCCCCCCCCCCCCCTTTTGTTGCAAAATGTTCTTATCAGCTTCGTCGGATTCTTGAAGATGTCTATGGTATAATCTAATGCTAACCTAATTTGAGTCACTTAGAATCCCCATCCCAATTTTAGTAATGCCAGTGGAATGCCTATTGTTCATGTTAGCTTTATTTTGGGCATTCTTCTAAGTGAATCTCAGTTTGTACCAATGAGAAGGTGATAGCAGAGTCGTATCATATTGGTTGGTTCCCTTGGTTAACAGTTTCGTCTCTTTTTTTTTTGTTTTAAGAACAAAACAAAACAAACAAGTAGGACTTTTGTAATTTTTCACAGTCATGCAAAAGTTCTTGTGACCACGGTGCTGCACGTTCCTACAAAACTGAGGGAGGAGCATTCAGGTGGGTCATTAGCCTTTGCTCTCTGTTATCGTCGCGAAATTTTTCCCCGTCTTCCCTTCCTTGCGGAAGAGAAAGAGGGAGAAACGCTTTCGCGATTCAAACTTGACCGGATTTTGAAAATTGTTTTGAAATACTCGCCTCCGTTTTGAAAATTGCGGGAAAATCCATGGGATGGGGCTCGACCTGTCGGTACGAGGTTCGACCGTTCCTGTCGCCTTTAACAGGGGTAATCGAACCAAGGACCAAAATTGTGCTTGACTTAGTTAAATCATCGAAATTAAGTTTTATCCTAAATGCACAAAGAATTCAGGCATGTGCTATGAGAATTTTGTAAAATGCAGCTTGGGAAAACATGATGTATGCTTGGAAAATATTTGGAGTTGAAAAGAATCTCTCAGGAAAAAGATGAAAGTCAATTTCTCAGGAAACTCAGATGAAAAAGGGTTTTTAAAATCACGAGAAAGTTCATAAAGATGTGGGAAAATCATGAATGGTTGAAAATCCTGGGAAAATAGAAGTGATTCTTGAGAAAAAGGTGAACATTTGAAAAAAGAAACACTTCTCGGGAAAACTCGGACTTTGAGAATTTTCTTAGGAAAATGATGGAAAATTTATAGGAAAACTCATTGGGGAAGAAAACTGAAACTTGGGAAATTGAAATCCGGGAAATCTTACCTTTGAAATACTTGGAAATCAATTTATGATTCTTGAGGAAGATTGGAAAACTCTTTTTGAAAATCTTAAGAAAATAACATTTTCCAGGAAAAATCAAAGGAAGACTTTGATTTTGGAAATCCAACTTAGAAGCTTCTTGAGAGACTGGTTTCCATGGAAAATTGTGAAAACTTAACTTGGGAAAACCGATTTTGGAAAATCCTCAGAGTTTCTTGAGAAATCGATTTCTTGAGAATGAAATTTTCTTAAGAAAATCACGAGAAAATCAATGATTTCATGATGCAAATGATATGAGTGAATGAATGCACTTTGAAAGATTTTCTAAGAAATTTGTTGGAAAATGTGTATTAAGTCAAAATAAATCCTTCACATATTCTGACTGTGGCCATGAATATGTTCAGAGTTTAATTGATTTAATGCACAATATTTTGAAAATATTGGAAATATGATGTGCATTTTAAAATAGCCTAAGAGTGTAGGCTCAATGTGACTAGTAGAAAGATGATGGATCTGGGTCTCGTCCATATTCCGACTAGGGCCGTAAATATGGATTCCACCAAGTCCATCAACTCCCTAAGAGCTGGTGCACGTGCCATTCGTATACATCCATAGTGCTTTTTGAAATAATGTGCATGAATCACATAAACAGGATTTTGCGTAAAATCAAACTATATGATATGCATCCTAGTCTAAGCAGTAAAAGTAAATATTATTCCAAATCGATTATTAAACTATTACATCACTAAATAAAATGAAGGAAAAATCGTTGGTTCTGGCTCCTTCCTTTTGAATATCCCTGTCAAACTTGAAATGGAGTTAGCTCAAATATGTGAGTTTTTCTAAGATTTTCCGATAATATCTAGAAATTATCGGATTTACCTAGATATAAACTCAATTTCATGCCTCTTTGATATAGATATAATTAACATAATATGAATGCGAGAAAATATGAAAATAAAGATTTGAAATTTTGAAATCATAATGAAATTGATCGAAATACCAAACTCCTCATCTGAAATTACTAACAAAAGAAAAGTTGGTATAGAGTCCATCCCTCCTGCATCCAGTTTTTTTTCAAATAGGTATGTTGGGGCTGCTGTTCACAACTTGACCATCAACCCAATCACACCTCATAAGGCTCCAACGATGGCCAACCAGTATCCACATGGTGCAGCATCTCTAGCTGTCATGGTAGTAGGCCTCATATGTCGAGAGATTCAAGGTGGACAGCTATCCGCCATGTGGAGATGCATAATGGAGTTCTTAGATTGAGGCATTTTAAATTAGTCAAGAGGCTTGGAGACATTGATAGCAAGTATCTTATAGACCTCATGGGTGCAAATTGCCCATTTGCTATGAAGGTTAGGGATACTGAATTCTTGGTGAGCAACAAGGAGATGCTAAGGACTCAGACTGAAAGAGAGATTCTTCAGATGCTGGTTCATCCGTTCCTCCCTACACGATGTGCTCATTTTGCCACTGATAGCTCTTGTGTATTAGTGATGGAGTATTGTCCAGATGGAGATCGGCATGCTCTTTGGCAGAAGTAGACAGGGAGGAGTTTTCTCAGATTTGAAATCATGATGAAATCGATGACCTTGTAAATCTGCAATAGGCTCTGTAATGGTGCCACCTAAGCTAGATTTGAAAACTTTTTGAAAAATTGTTTTTCTTGGCAAAGAGTTTTAGTGGGGTGCCACCTACGTGGGCCCACTAACTATTTTATTAAAATTGAGTTAAAAAAAAGTTTTATAAATCGGTGCCACTTCCGCATGGGCACTATTTTGAAAATAAGATTAATTTTTTAGAATTTGAGTGTGACACCACCTCGAGGCGGGTCCCACGTCACTTATTTGAGATACGAGCCAAATGAGATATTTTGGAATTTTCACAATAATAGGCTAGTTTAGAAAACACGAAGTGAATTTTTGGTTTGATTTCAAAACTTGGAAAAAAATGGGTTTTCAGGGCAAAATTTAGAAAGATGCGGAGAAATTCGGAGCCCTTTTGTAAAAGTTTGAAATAAGATATTATGAATTTTGAAATTGTGTCCCCCTCTTTTCAACTGACGAAATTTTAAAAATCAATGTCAAAGACTATCCAGATCGTTTTCTTGAGAAAACTTTTGTAACTCGGGGTCCTGGGGGTAAAATGGGAAGAATTGGTAATTTTGAAGGCCCAGGGTTTTGAAAATCAATTTTGAAAAGTTTAAAAATCAAATCTGGATTGACAATTTTGAAAATCAGAAGTTATGGATCTCAAAATGACATGTTGTGCAGTGAAATGATGCAATGCTATGCAAAGACATGTTCTATGAAATATCACTCTGAGCTCGGACTTAGAAATTCTAGCTTTTTGTCTAGAAAAGGATTTTGAAGATTTGCAGTTTGAAGATGTCTCTGAACCTAAATATAGAAATTTTGAGGCTCAAGAATGAAATTTTAGATTTTCTGCAAGGTTCAATCTTGGAAAATGACCATTTTGCCCTTCATTGCTTCTGGAGAACTGAAATGTGTCGATTGAGGGCGATGTCAAGGTGAGTGAAAATTTGGGGTGTTTACAGATGCCCCTCTTTGCTATTAAGCCGGCTCGTGGCCGAGCTTAGTGGCAAAGAAAAACACTCCAAATTTGGGCTATATAAAAAAATGCCCCAGTTAGAAGGATCTGACTGGGTGTGAGGAAATTAGCCCGAGGAAGAGGGTAGATATGAAATGGAGAATGAAGAGGAAAGACTCATTCTGTGAGAGTGAAATTCAGGTTTTATGCTTTTAACCTGGATGGGACAGAAAATGCTTCGTATGGAACGAAGCTCAGGTTTGACCCTTAACCTGATTGGGGAATGGAATATCTCATCGAAATGAGACTCAGGTTTGTACCCTTAACCTGATCGGGCAGAAAATGAAATACCTCTTTGATTGAGGCTCAGGTTTGTACCCTTATCCTGATTGGGCGGAAAATGAAATACCTCTTTGAGTGAGGCTCAGGTTTGTACCCTTAACCTGATCGGGCAGAAAAATGGAATACCTCTTTGAGTGAGGCTCAGGTTTGTACCCTTATCCTGATCGAGCGGAAAATGAAATATTGGAAGGTGAATAAGACAACTTTTCTTGAAGAGGAACGAGGCGATGAAAATGGAATTGTAAGAGGCAATTTTGGAAGATGATCAAGACGATCCGGTAAATTTTTCATTAGTGTGAAATATGAATAAGGTAAGGAGTAAGACGACTCTTTCGACAACGCGAAAGATGGATATGGAAATCTTTTGACAAGAATAAGGTAACTTTTTCGGCAACGTGAAAGACACACAAGGCAAACTCTTTCAGAGAAGAGTAAGGCAACTCTTTTGACAACGCAAAAGATGAATAAGGCAATCCTTTCGGAGAGAAGGCTAATCTTTCAACAATGCGAAAGATGACAAAGGTAATCCAAAAGAACAAGGCGATTCTTTCGACAATGCGAAAGATGATAAAGGCGATCCAAAGGAATAAGGCGATTCTTTCGACAATGCGAAAGATGACAAAGGTAATCCAAAAGAACAAGGTGATTCTTTCGACAATGCGAAAGATGATAAGGCGATCCAAAGGAGCAAGGCGATTCTTTCGACAATGCGAAAGATGACAAAGGTAATCCAAAGGAATAAGGCGAGTCTTTTGACAACGCGAAAGATAATAAGGTGATCCAAAGGAATAAGGCGATTCTTTCGACACCGCGAAAGATGACAAGGCAATCCAAAGGAACAAGGTGATTCTTTCGACAACGCGAAAGATGATAAGGCGATCCAAAGGAGCAAGGCGATTCTTTCGACAATGCAAAATATGACAAAGGTAATCCAAAGGAATAAGGCGAGTCTTTTGACAACGCGAAAGATAATAAGGCGATCCAAAGGAATAAGGCGATTCTTTCGACAACGCGAAAGATGACAAGGCAATCCAAAGGAACAAGGTGATTCTTTCGACAACGCGAAAGATGATAAGGTGATCCAAAGGAGTAAGGCGATTCTTTCGACAACGCGAAAAGATGACAAAGGCAATCCAAAGGAACAAGGTGATTCTTTCAACAATGCGAAAGATGATAAAGGTGATCCAAAGGAATAAGGTGAGTCTTTCGACAACGCGAAAGATGACAAAGGCGATCCAAAGGAGAAAGGCGATTCTTTCGAAACCGCGAAAGATGACAAAGGTAATCCAAAGGAATAAGGCGAGTCTTTCGACAATGCGAAAGATGACAAAGGCGATCCAAAGGAGAAAGGCGATTCTTTCGACACCGCGAAAGATGACAAAGGCGACTTAAAGGAACAAGGCGATTCTTTCGACAATGCGAAAGATGACCAAGACGACTTAAAGGAACAAGGTGATTCTTTCGACAATGCGAAAGATGATAAGGCAATCCAAAGGAGCAAGGCAATTCTTTCGACAATGCGAAAGATGACAAAAGTAATCCTTTCGGAGAGAAGGCTAATCTTTCAACAACATGAAAGATGATAAAGGCTATCTTTTCGGAGATAAAGCTAATCTTTCAACAATGTGAAAGACGACAAAGGAAAATCTCTCGAAGGGGTCAAGATGCATCAATATGGACATCAAGCTCTCACTTAACGTTAGGATAGCTAGAAAATATTTGTCAAAATATTGAAAATTTTGTTGATTCAAAGTAATTGAAAATGATGCTCATTGTTGTGAAAATATTCCTTCTTTTCTACCTAAAGTATTACCTCCAAACAGGATTGACTTCATAGAATCAAGATTTTGAATTCAAATTGCTTGTGATTGACCTTCTTCAAAGAAGTTATCAATTTCCTTGATATGAACAAGAAAGAGGATTTGATATTATGAAAGCCATTGATGAAAGAATATTGATGATAGAATTTCGCAAATTTAAAGAAGATCCTTGATAAATGTGGCAGTTTGATATCCTGGGAGCTTCTCTCATGATATTCTTTCTGCACTATTTTGGCTCTCTTGAGTTTTTGCTGCATTCTCCTTCATTTTGGAGATGTTCTGACTTTTTCTCTCTTTCTTTTTTCCTCTCTTTCTCTCTTTTTTGGGAAGGGTACGTCACAAACTCCTTCAACTTGGAGATGTTTCGATCCTTCTTTGACGATATTGGCTCATGGGTTAGAGATTTTTTTTATGATAGCTGAAATTAAATATCTTTTAGGGATTGTTGAGAGGTTCATCGCATCTGCCTTCATTTCGACAGTGCTTTGGACTTTCCCTGGAAGGATCCGTCACAAACTCCGTCATCTTGGAGATGTTTCGAATCTTCTTTGGCCTCGAGGGTCTACTCGCCTAATTCGCCTTCATCTTGACGACAAGTGAGAGATCCCTTTTGCGGATATTTAATTGCAGCTTAGGTGATTCTGAGGAGACAGGGTTTTGATGAATGCTCTCTTTTTCTAGCGCTCAGGATATTTTCACTGCCTCGTCTTTGCAAGAATAACATTTAAAGATGTTTCATTGACTGCGATCAATATCGATCATCTATGGCTTTTCAATAATATTGAATTTTCTTTTCTGGCCATATCGAGGATTTATCCTTCATCCTTTTGGTTGGCCAATAGAAAGAATTTGGATTTTGAATCCTTATTCACAAAAGCTTTGCCTTTTTTGGAAGTGATACTGAAGGTAAACTGAGGTAAAATTTTGTGCAATAAAATTCCGAAATCAAGAGGTAATTGATTGACAAATTGACAAAGTGTTCTTTGAAATCCTTAGTAAAAGAGATCGCTTGACATCCGAGTTGACACATCCATGACGATGGTACTCAATTTCAAAGGTAAGTCCTGGCATAAGGCTGGATTTTGAAGGTAAGCCTAACTCAAAAGTTGGTTTTGAAAGACCATTCGAATCAGGACTCAGGTTTTACAGGGAAAGCTAGACGATTCGAGTCAAAACTCGAGCCTTCGAAGGAAAGCTAGGAAGTTTGGTTTCTATGGAGATAAAGTTCGGGTCGAAACACAAATCTTAAAAGGAAAAACTAGGCCAATTCAGATTTTTGAGTCGAAACTCAAATATTCATAGGAAAGTTGGAAAGTTCGAGTCGGGGCTCGAATCTCAAAGGAAAACTGGGAAGTTATTATTTTGAAGGAAAGAAAACTTGAGTTAAAACTCAAATCTTCGAAGGAAAGCAGGAAAGTTCGAGTCAAGGCTCGAATCTCAAAGGAAAATCTTTAATCAAAAGATTGAATTTTGAAAATCGATAGTGCGAGAGCTGGGATTGAAAGTTTGAGAATGGCTAGTTCAAGGACTAGATTATTTGGCTTGCAATGAAAAAGACCATCATATTTAGATGTATGTGGTCTGATTTTCAGGATTAAACCCCTTATTCTGAACAGGGATATGAAAAAAAATTGGAAAATCATGGAAAATGATTCAGGTTTATCCCTTAACCTGTAGGGGAAAAAAATGGATGCAGATTTAATGCAAAATGAAATGCAAATGCACATGAAATGTAAATGAATGCAAAAATTAATGCAAGTGGGTGCATATACATGCAAAATGAGAAGTTGGTTTATCCTGCCTGCATACAGAATGTTTTGAGGTAAAGATAGATTTTTCAAAAAAATGCCCCAGTGTAACTAGGGAGGAAAATTTTGAATACAAAGAAGGATAATCGAGGAATAAGGTGACAGACTTCTTGATTGAGAGACGTCCTCAAGATCGTTCCTTACAGGAGACATATTTGTGAAAAGGAAAGAGATGCAAATAAAATGGTGCCAAACTATTGGCAAATTTAATAATTTTATTGATGCTTAAAAATCGAGGAAAGGAAACAGAATTATGTTATTCCTTTGAAATGATAAAAGCAAAATGAGAAGTGAAAAAGTGTTTGCACATGGGATCTTTAAAATAAAAGGAGAATGTTATTTTGAAAGTGAGAAATCATTTTGGGAAAGGAAATCAACTGCAAGGTTGATTTTGAAGAATGATCAGCGTGAGAGCTGATCTTTGAAAGGGGAATCAACACGAGGGTTGATTTTGAAGAGAGATCATCATGAGGGTTGATTTTGAAAACAAATTGGTTTAACAATAATTTTGGAAAGAAAATCAATACAAGGTTTGATTGTAAAAGATAATGGTTCGAAACCAATTTAAGAAAAGAAGATCACCGCGATGGTTGATTTTTGAAAAAGATTGAACCGAAATATTAAACTTTTGGGTGATCATAACGAAGATGCTTGTAGAAAATTTTCAAAATTTTCACGATTTTTGAAAAACCCTCATAGGTAATTTCATTTCTCTCGTAAATGATGCTGGGATTGCCCCTCATCTTGAAAAGAATAGGCAAAGGAGATTCTTTAAAATGAAAACAGGTGCCCTAATGGGGCAAAAGAAAGAAGTATTGGATGAAGAAAATTGACATTTTATTGATAAGCAGAACTGATAACAAAAAAAGACTGCATATTTATATGCACTCGACCAAAAGGTTGCAAAACTGGGTGGACTTGCCCCTACGAGGTGACTGGCAAAACGAAAGGAAGAAAGCAGAAAACTTTGGCATCATCAATTTTCTGAATGATCTGGTAAAGGCTTGGTCAAGTGTGCCAGCTCGTCTTCTTCTTCATCTTCAGCAAGGAGGCTCTTGTCAATGCAATCCTGAACAATATTTCTGAAGACAAAACAATGATCAATGTCATGCCCTACTGCCCGATGGAACTTGTAAAACTGATTCCTGAACCTTCCCATGATGGTGGGAGGAGTTGTGGCCTTTGGGAGCTTCACTAATCCCTTAGTCAGCATGAATTCAAGGGCTTCTTCTAGTGTTTGTTTGAGAGGAGTGAATACACGATCATTACTCCAACCTTCACGCTTTATCTTTTCCTTTTGTGGAAAGTTGGGCTGAGATAGCTTGCTATTTTGTCTTTCCTCTCGATCCGCATGGTTGCCCTTACTACTTTTGTTATCATTGCGGCTGATGTTGGCGGAGGAGGTGAAATTTGCCTTTTTCTTTGGATCTAGATTGTTCTTGACGAGGGTGATACCATCGTAGACACCATTCTCTAACCCCATCTCGAGCCACTCGGCTCGTTCAGTAAGCTCTATGAAAGACTTGGAAAGCGAGGTGGAGATAAGACTTCTCAAAGGTTGTGAGAAGTTGTTCAGGATCAACGATAAGGCATGCCTCTCTGATATAGGATCCCTCATTTTGTTGCAGGTCTCTCTCCATCTGCGAATGAAGTCCCTTGTCTTTTCATTTTCATTCTGCCTTACATTGCAGAGATGGCTCAATGTTGGGAGCGCTTCAGTATTGAACAGAAATCGCTAAATGAATAGGTTGACCACCTTATCAAATTCTCGCAGCTCGATTGGATTGATATGCTCGGAGTACCACTTGGCGGCAGTGCCTTCTAAGCTACGAGGAAAACAGAGAAATAGGGCCCTATTGTCTCTCTTGAATTTGGAGCATTCGGCGAAGAACATGGCGAGATTGGCTTTGGGATCACCAGAACCATCGAACTTGATGAACTTGCGGGGTAGGTTTTCCAGTTCTTCGTCTCCTTCTAATCCATCATAAAAATCCTTGCTAGTGAAGACTTTCTTGCCCTTGTCGCGAGCTTGCAGGTCTTTAACAACTTTGGCCATTTCTTTGAACTGTGCTTGAAGCGGTTTTTCTATTGCTTGGACCTTTGGTTTGCGAGTTGCTCCATGAATGATCTCGCATTCTTCCTCGGTACCATCTGCTGATTCTTCTTCGTCCAAAGTATCTTGAACATGCTCCTTGGTTGATTTCTTGGCCACACGATCTCTAATTTTCTGACTGAATGAATTTTTGTCTGAGCTGGTGCCAGCCTGCTCACTCATCATCCTCTTCATCATTTTCTGAAACATCGCGTACATTTGAGGATCTATGCCATCGTCCTCTTGTTGTTGTTCTTGACTTCTGATGGGTCGCGGGGAGCCCATCTCTTCTTCTGAGGATGAGGAGTACTGTGGTGATGTGGTTCTTCTTCCTGACCTTGTTTGAACCATCAAATGTTGTGGATGCTCTCTGCAGGATAAAGTCTTGATTAGACTCTGAGGGAATTTTGGATTGGGAGGAAAATGATTATTGACGATATGGTAAATAATTGGAAGAATATCGCATTACTAGGGATGGAGTCGCCGCTGAAATCACGACAATTGTGTTGTCATTCTTTGTAAGAGAAATAACAACGGAAAATGTGCCTTGTTACCTAGGCGAGGTCGTCAACCACAAGGAAAAACACCATTTTGAAGGAAAAAGATATCTCTTGGAAAACAATCCGCAAACGAATTTAGAATAAGGAGAAGGCAAGTGGGTAAACAATTTCCATCGCAGTAATCAAGGTATGCACGAGGAAAATAAGATGAAGAATTTTGCAAATAGACAAAATGATTGAAAATTCAATAAGAAAAAACATATGATTTTGAAAAATTGCAGGCAGGATGAAATGCAGCTGAAAATTCGAGATCCAGTAGAACGGGAGAATAGAAAATCACCTGGAGTTTTGAAAGAAATTGGATATTTTAAAAAAATCATCTAGGGTTTGAGAAAATAAAGGGAAAGGTGAAAATATGGATATTTGAAAATATTTTTGGAAGAATGTAAGAAAATAGAGGTAACATACAAACAATCACATCCTGCACAAACATTTATGCACATACAGCACTCCCTAAAAGGCTGACTTTAGATGCATCATTTTGAAAATAGTTGTAGGACCCTAATCCTAACTCTAGGTTCAGATCATCTTTGTCCAATCCAGTTATGCCAATATACCCGAATCAAAATCCGAGGTACGTGGCATATAATTTTAACTCTGGTTCTAAGGTAAGGTTTTCCAACATCCTTGAGCACCTACCGATATACTTCGGACTGTGGCCCGCGGTACGTGGTAGGGGGGCATTAACCAAAATAATTGGCCCAGTTGTGAGGCTCTGTCCCGAACTAGGGTTCTGAAAGAGAGCCCAACAACGTGAAGACCGGGTAATGATAGGTAATGGAGGTTTGAAAAAATGATCACATGTTTGAAATAGATGGCTCTAAACCTAAAGAGATAGATTTTGAGAAAACTTTGAAGAAGCATACATTGTTTGCATTCAGATTCTAAATTGAGGAGAGTTGTATTTAGACCTAAGTCTATGTGAGCATGAAAATTTCTCCTCAATCTGGTCCTACCAAACCATGCCTAGGCTATATGCAATCAATGTGAGCTAGGTCAGAATCTAGGCTCCTAGGTTCGCATGATAGCAAAAGTAAAGAGAGCTGACATTTTGTGAACACAGTTTCAATAATTGAACTAAGTCAAGCATAATTTTAATCAGACAAGGACAGGTCCCATCACGGTCGCCAAACCTGTTATCGTCGCGAAATTTTTCCCCGTCTTCCCTTCCTTGCGGAAGAGAAAGAGGGAGAAACGCTTTCGCGATTCAAACTTGACCGGATTTTGAAAATTGTTTTGAAATACTCGCCTCCGTTTTGAAAATTGTGGGAAAGTCCATGGGATGGGGCTCGACCTGTCGGTACGAGGTTCGACCGTTCCTGCCGCCTTTAACAGGGGTAATCGAACCAAGGACCAAAATTGTGCTTAACTTAGTTAAATCATCGAAATTATGTTCTATCCTAAATGCACAAAGAATTCAGGCATGTGCTATGAGAATTTTGTAAAACGCAGCTTGGGAAAACATGATGTATGCTTGGAAAATATTTGGAGTTGAAAAGAATCTCTCAGGAAAAAGATGAAAGTCAATTTCTCAGGAAACTCAGATGAAAAAGGGTTTTTGAAATCACGAGAAAGTTCATAAAGATGTGGGAAAATCATGAATGGTTGAAAATCCTGGGAAAATAGAAGTGATTCTTGAGAAAAAGGTGAACATTTGAAAAAAGAAACACTTCTCGGGAAAACTCGGACTTTGAGAATTTTCTTAGGAAAATGATGGAAAATTTATAGGAAAACTCATTGGGGAAGAAAACTGAAACTTGGGAAATTGAAATCCGGGGAATCTTACCTTTGAAATACTTGGAAATCAATTTATGATTCTTGAGGAAGATTGGAAAACTCTTTTTGAAAATCTTAAGAAAATAACATTTTCCAGGGAAAATCAAAGGAAGACTTTGATTTTGGAAATCCAACTTAGAAGTTTCTTGAGAGACTGGTTTCCATGGAAAATTGTGAAAACTTAACTTGGGAAAACCGATTTTGGAAAATCCTCAGAGTTTCTTGAGAAATCGATTTCTTGAGAATGAAATTTTCTTAAGAAAATCACGAGAAAACCAATGATTTCATGATACAAATGATATGAGTGAATGAATGCACTTTGAAAGATTTTCTAAGAAATTTGTTGGAAAATGTGTATTAAGTCAAAATAAATCCTTCACATATTCTGACTGTGGCCATGAATATGTTCAGAGTTTAATTGATTTAATGCACAATATTTTGAAAATATTGGAAATATGATGTGCATTTTAAAATAGCCTAAGAGTGTAGGCTCAATGTGACTAGTAGAAAGATGATGGATCTGGGTCTCGTCCATATTCTGACTAAGGCCGTAAATATGGATTCCACCGAGTCCATCAACTCCCTAAGAGTTGGTGCACGTGCCATTCGTGTACATCCATAGTGCTTTTTGAAATAATGTGCATGAATCACATAAACAGGATATTGCGTAAAATCAAACTATATGATATGCATCCTAGTCTAAGCAGTAAAAGTAAATATTATTCCAAATCGATTATTAAACTATTACATCACTAAATAAAATGAAGGAAAAATCGTTGGTTCTGGCTCCTTCCTTTTGAATATCCCTGTCAAACTTGAAATGGAGTTAGCTCAAATATGTGAGTTTTTCTAGGATTTTCCGATAATATCTAGAAATTATCGGATTTACCTAGATATAAACTCAATTTCATGCCTCTTTGATATAGATATAATTAACATAATATGAATGCGAGAAAATATGAAAATAAAGATTTGAAATTTTGAAATCATAATGAAATTGACCGAAATACCAAACTCCTCATCTGAAATTACTAACAAAAGAAAAGTTGGTATAGAGTCCATCCCTTCTGCATCCAGTTTTTTTTCAAATAGGTATGCTGGGGCTGTTGTTCACAACTTGACCATCAACCCAGTCACACCTCATAAGGCTCCAACAATGGCCAACCAGTATCCACATGGTGCAGCATCTCTAGCTGTCATGGTAGTAGGCCTCATATGTCGAGAGATTCAAGGTGGACAGCTATCCGCCATGTGGAGATACATAATGGAGTTCTTAGATTGAGGCATTTTAAATTAGTCAAGAGGCTTGGAGACATTGATAGCAAGTATCTTACAGACCTCATGGGTGCAAATTGCCCATTTGCTTTGAAGGTTAGGGATACTGAACTCTTGGTGAGCAACAAAGAGATGCTAAGGACTCAGACTGAAAGAGAGATTCTTCAGATGCTGGTTCATCCGTTCCTCCCTACACGATGCGCTCATTTTGCCACTGTCAAGCTCTTGTGTATTAGTGATGGAGTATTGTCCAGATGGAGATCGGCATGCTCTTTGGCAGAAGTAGACAGGGAGGAGTTTTCTCAGATTTGAAATCATGATGAAATCGATGACCTTGTAAATCTGCAATAGGCTCTGTAATGGAGTTCTTGCAAACAGGAATAGGGACACTTACTAGCTCACATCAAAAATGTCTGATTGATTTACCCTGAAAATTGAATTCATTTGCAGGCATGCTGCCTTTTGCATATTTAAATTAGTTTCCCTTTTGAGGGAAATCTTGAGCTTTCGCTCTACCCATACTAAGCTAACAATCAAAAAGAGAAAAGAAACTAAATCATACAAATGAAAAGGAAAGAAACTGTGGAATTTAGAAATGAACTTAGATGCAGATTATTAAAGCTTATACAAAATATGATAATGTACCCAAAATACTTAGAGGCATTATATTTTATTGTTGTGGGCCATTGGAATGAGAGGTTCGGCCCATGAAAATGGACGAACCATCTCATTTTCTTAGCCTGAATATAGAAATCCCCAAACCATCTCCTTGGAACCCATTAGTTATGCTAAAACAAATGCCCATTCAGGACGCAGTCGTTCTTTCCAGTAGATGGCAACAAGGTATGCTATAAAGAAGCATGGGCAAAGGGGAAAACAGCATAGAATCACCTTACCGTGGGATTTTCTACACCAACTGCATCCGTAACCAGCAGCAAAAGGGATGGTTCTGCTTGGCTGAAGCAGAGAAGAATGCTTTTGTCAATGGTGGATAGAGTCTTCAGAGGGAAAGGAGATTTCAGACGATGGGAGGTCTGGAGCCATGGGTTTCCCTTTTGCTGGAAGGAAGGAAACAGATTAGTAATAGGGGATTCCAACGAAAAGAGGGAGAAGCTCTATTTGGCCTCTTGCTGGCTGATGAGAGACCTCCAAAAATCGGATTCGCCTTCTGCTAAAAGGAAAGGGGAAAAGAGCCTATGAGGGAAAGCTTCTGAGAGAAAAAAAAAACAAAGAGGAGTCGATCTGGGAGACTTGAGCGACCGCTTTCCAAAACGAACCCCCCTTCTTAATAGCCAGCTCCCTCTCTTTCCTCCAAATCCGCCCCTTTTCCATCGGCTTTTGAAAACTAATTTTTTGAAATCTGTTTTTTTTTTTTTTGAAAAATTTTAAAAGAACTCGCCGTTTTGAGGGGGGACGGCTCCCTTTTCTCCAGCAAATTTTTTTGAAAAGTTAGGTAAAGATAAAAAAAATTGGGTTGAAAAGTAATAGTAATAAATGAAAAACAAAACAAAATGATAAAACAAATGTTGTTGTTTTAAGGTGGTGCCACCTAAGCTAGATTTGAAAACTTTTTGAAAAATTGTTTTTCTTGGCAAAGAGTTTTAGTGGGGTGCCACCTACGTGGGCCCACTAACTATTTTATTAAAATTGAGTTAAAAAAAAGTTTTATAAATCGGTGCCACTTCCGCATGGGCACTATTTTGAAAATAAGATTAATTTTTTAGAATTTGAGTGTGACACCACCTCGAGGCGGGTCCCACATCACTTATTTGAGATACGAGCCAAATGAGATATTTTGGAATTTTCACAATAATAGGCTAGTTTAGAAAACACGAAGTGAATTTTTGGTTTGATTTCAAAACTTGGAAAAAAATGGTTTTTCAGGGCAAAATTTAGAAAGATGCGGAGAAATTCGGAGCCTTTTTGTAAACGTTTGAAATAAGATCTTATGAATTTTGAAATTGTGTCCCCCTCTTTTCAACTGACAAAATTTTAAAAATTAAAATGGATTTAGGAAGTTCAGATGAGATCTGAAAAAAAAAGGGAATTGAATTTTGAAATCTATAAATGAAATGAAATTGGATTTGAAAGTTGGAATTTAAAAAAAAATAGAATTTGATTTGAAATCTAGAATTCAAATCCGAAGTCTGGATCTTAAAATTGGTTTGTGTCTGAAATCTGAGATCCAAAGTAGAATTGGATTCTGGATCCTAAAAAGAAATTGGACTTGAAGTCTGAGATCCAAAGTGGAATTGGATTCTGGATCCTAAAATGGAATTGGATCTGAAGGTCTGAAATCCAAGATATAATTAGGATTTGGAGTCTAAGATCCAAAAAGTAGAATCATATTTCGAAAAAATTAATCTAATTTTGGATTTGGGTTTTGAAAGTCCAAATGGGACTTTTGAAGATGGATCTGGGTTTTAAAAACCCAGATTTGAATTTAAAACTTAGAAAAAGACTTAAATCTTGAGATTCAGAATCAATCTCAAAACTTGGATTTTGAGGATAAGAAAATAAACTTGATTCTGAATTTGGAAGGAGAAGATGAATCAGAGGTTTTCAAAGTTAATTTGAGCTTTAAAAAAAATCTTGAGATATCAAATTGAATTTGAATTTGAATTTGAATCTTTGACAATGAATTTGAAATTTGATTTAAAAATTGAATTTTGAGTGTACAAATGAATTTCAAAGTCAAATTGGACTTTGAATTTAAAGTTTGAATTGGGAATCAGAAGATGAATTAGAAATTTCAAAGTTAATTTGAACTTTGAAATTTGATTTGAATTAGAATTTTGAATTTTGGATATACAAATGAATTTTAAAGTAAAAATGGACTTCGAGTTTAAGGCTAGAATCTGAAAATGGTATTTGAATTTACAAGAGTTGAAAATTGATTTGAGAAGTGAAGAAGATATCTGAAGGAAATCACTTGAATTTCTGAAAAAGGATTTTAAAAATATGATGCAATTCTATCCTAAATGATGAAATGAATTTAAAGAATTTGGATTTTGAATTTTGAAAAGTTATTCTATCCTTTAAATGAATTAAAATAAGATTGAAGATATAATACATCCCTGACTATGGTCATTGAATGTATTATATAATAATCTATATTAAAATTCAAAAGAAGAATAAAATACACATTTTTTTGGGGTGCTTTTATAGAGTTTAAAATGACATTAACTCTCAATATACCCTAACTATGGCCATTGGTATATATATTGAATTAATTTTAAATTAAACTCTGATAAAAGAGGAAAATATTTAAAGAAAATATGATGAATTTTGAAAAGGATCCAGTGTGGATCCAATGCTATTTTATAAAAGATAAAAATACTAAGTTTTGTTTACATCCTGACTATGGTCATTAATGAAAATCATCAACTTAGGATTAATTACCTTTTACGAAATGGTGCACGTGCCATTCGTGTTTCGCCATTGTGAGATTTTAGAAAATAAAGGCGAAAAGCATGAAAAACAACCCATTTATGATATTTACAATGCTCATTCATTCTATCTAAAAGCTGAAAATAAATAGATGTTCATTAGAATCTGGTTATTACAACTTTTACAAAAAGATTTCCTAATTTGTGGAGGACAATAACATTTCCCTATATTCCCTGCAAAACAGGATGAACACAGAACAAAATGAAAGGAAACAAAGATGCTAGAATGTGCATGTTGAGGCATATACTATACCATGAGTTAATGAAAATATGTATATGAGAATGTACAGGTAATCAGAATACAACAACTAATGAACTATAGTAATTGTGCTAATGGATAAAACTTGTACATGACTGGAGTTTACAGGTTAGGTTAGTTATGACTTCATAGAATTTCAGTGGAGACCCTTGTGAATCGTATTCAGAATTTTACCAGGAGGATGTCACCAGCCATGCCCCTCCAATCACGATTCATGGTACCGTCATGAACTAGAGCCTAATATTAGTAATGAAATTACCTGCTGCTGGGGGCATATGGATGGTATCATGTCGTGGATCAGCAGAGCACATGTTGTGTAATGAGGCAAGTTTTGGTTTTAAGTTAGCATGACAGCCAAACTGCATGATTTATAGCAGATCAGAGACCCGATTATGAATTAATAAGACCCCCAAAAGCAAATTACACAGTGAATCAGAATTTCGATGTTGCGATGGCAAAACAGGTGTTTCATATTTAAGCCAGAGAAATGTTGTTGAGCAAGCCCGAAATCCAACTTTTCCTATGAAAGGCTGATGCTCAGTAGCTTTCGGGTTGAGTCCAATTCAACATAGAAGTTGGGCTTGATACAATCAGTGGCTGGAATTACTACCTGGGATAGTGATTCTTACTTATTGATTCATTGTTTCAACAATGGATGAATCAGTGAATCAGGCAGTGAATGTGTCACTGTGAAAACATGGATGGACCAATGGGAACATCTACTGCCAGGAAATCCTAGAACACAGGAAAATAAATAAAAGAAAACTGAGGGAAGGGCATCGGCCATAGGGAATGGCCGTGGAGCCGTGGGCAAGGGCAACTCTTGGATTGCTGGAATGTATAGTGGAGTGGAAATTGGTATGCTTATGTGCACAAGGAAACTACAGCAATACTCGGTATTGTTGTGAGTGATGAAATAAAATGAACACAGCAATACCTTGGAACTGTTGTAAGCATAGAAAAAGGCTACAGTAGTGCCGAGTAACTGTTGTAGGTGTGGATGATGGTGGACGACTCAACCAGATGGTGAGATTACATTGAACATATCTATTTTCCTTATTCTTTCTTTTTCCTTTTTTTTTTCTAAAGCATTGTAAGATAATGTACATCCAAAAGAAAAAAAACTTTTGTCGACAGATCAACTACAGGCATTTGGAAAGTCCATACAAATCTGTTCATGGTCTTATATGTCATCATCTAGGAAACTCAGCCAATTATCTAGATCTTGATCTTGGTCGACAAGATCGATGGAAACATCTAATATTTCCATTTCAGGTAAAGGCGAATCTGTAAGATTAATGATGAATATGTGCATGCAAAATGCTGATCATGGGGAGGGCGAAATCAACTATGGTGTAGGTGTGTGATAGATGAGTGATATATGGTGCTTATAGAAACTGGGAGTGTATTTGGTGATGCAGCATAGACATGAAATCTAAATTTTTAGACAGCAGAATATATATTTAAGCAACAATGACATGCAGCTGTTTAGACAACATGAAAGCATGTTTATGACAGATATCAAGAATCAGGGAGTTCAAGAGGGCGGCCTGGTAGAATTATACAGGCAACAAAGGCTAAAACAATTTGCGACAATTGCTAAAAGAGAGTTAAACACAAACTTCAGAATGGGCACCGTACCTGTGTCTGCAGTCGTATTTGTGCCAATCAAATTACAAGCAAGTCGATGGCACAAGCAAGCTTGGTTTTCAGAGATTCTTAATACAACTTCCTCGTGGCAGTGCACTGAAGCATGAAGGAGCGCATTAGATCAAAATGGAAATCATGAATCCAAATGACATCACAGTCTAGTGAAGGTATCGAAGATTGATACTCAACAAATGTAAAACCGATGGCAAATGCATGTCTGAAGGTTATACATCTTTTCTTCCTTTCTCAGAACTAGCCGATTTCAGCAGGTTATATTGTTGATGACAAATAGCCAGTGGCAGAGATCTGGTTTGATCTTTGTTGGTTAAACAAGCCACAGCAAGGTTGTCCCAGCTTAACCTTCTATAAGTGAAAATCTAGTCCTTGCTAGCAATGAACTGGCCGAACCATAGTAGGATCGATCTCTGGTGGATCAATATAAAGGAAGCTCAGTGTTGCTCAGGTTTGAAATTAACTGTACCGATATGCTTTGTAGAACTTAATAACAATACTGGGAATCAAATGAAAAGTTATTGATCATTACAGATATATCAGTGGAAGTAAACCTCTGATCATGCAATGCTGGACACTCAGATAAAAAAGAATTAATTAAAAAAAAAAAGAGTCATCGACTTTACCATTAGGACAGAAATAAAGGTGGAAATGAGGATGTATTACAGATAGAATATACACAAGAAAGTAAAAGCATAATGGGACCTGCAAAATACCTTAAAAAAAATGAAACTGTAGCCCTAAAAGTTGACACATCCATGCCGTGAGATGAACAATGAACGGTGCAGAAATCATTGTGCTCTTTATCTATTCCACAAAATGTAATTTATAGCAGTCGAGAGTTCTTCCTTTTATAGCCCATTGCAGAGTGATTTGACAATTGTTGGAGCACATTTTGATATATGATGCACCTTTTGGAGATCTATATGGTAAACTCTAAGACATACCACTGTGAGGTAAGCAAGGCTCATGGTGAGAACCTTCAGCCCATCGGATCTGACCCCGGTGAATCTCGAATCCATGTTGTAGGCTCAGGACTCCCTAATGAATGCAGAATCGCAGTATGCAATGAAAATGATGGAGCGTAGAACCAAGACTACTGGCGATTATAAACAGGGGGGGGGGGGCACTCACCATCGACGTGATGTCGATAATGTAATACAGGGTGATGAACATGAATCTCAGATACAACGATGTGTTATAACCAAGATCGGCACAAAGTAAATAAACAGTGATCAACAAAGCCAATTGATGACAAGAATGTATCAAATGACCTTATCAAAAGGTGCAGAGAAGCATGATGACCAATCGACGTTCACGAAATCTAACAGGAAATTTAAGCAAAGATGCTAAAAAAAAGTAATCAATGTGTTAAAACAGAGACCATACAGAAAATTGGGAATTTTAGAAGCAGACCCAAAAGATGAACTAAAGCTGAAAGATCAAATCTGAGACAAATGAACAGGAGTTCATTCTTGAAGAGACCTGACAAAATAAATCATGAGATCACCTACGAGTGTGGGGATTAAAGAATCCCGTTGCTGTTGCATGGGATGGATTGAGATGGCTATGAGCAATCCAATATCATATGTAATGCGTAAATGGGAATAGAGAAAAAAAAATAAAAGGAAATTTTAGAAAAAGAGTTGAGGAGGAAGAAGGATGCTCACCTAGTTTTTGACAGAGGGATTTGTTTCTCTTCAAACGACTATGGAGGAGGCACCTCGAGAGGTCGTTCTTACACCTTTGCTGGGGAAGAGGAAGGAGAAAAGCCGGGTGATGGTAGAAAATGTGATGGTCTTTTTTTTACTAATGATCGATCCTCTTCCCCCTTCTTGAGGTTTGTTTATATAGAGGAGGGGGGGGGGGGGGGGAGAATCATCGAGAAGGGTGGAAGTTACAGATTGATGGTTAATGGAGGGGAAGAGAATTTGAGGGTCAGAGAGTAGGCGATGAAGGGTTGAGAAAAGGAGGTCGGCAGGGTTGTTGCAGATGAGGGGGTGCGGCAAGCCGTTGATGATGGGCGGTGGCTATGGAGAAGCTCGTGGAGGATCGGTGATGGAGGATGGATGGCATAGTGAAGCTTCTGGAGATGGCGGTTTTTTGCAAAAGGAGAGTGCGGCTGATGGGTTGAAGATGAGGAGAAGCTTCTGGAGGAGGGGAGAAAGTGTTCGGCCCTTGACCCCTTGCAAGAAAACCCTAACAAAGTGTTCGGTCCTTCATATTTTTTACGTAATTTCCAAAAAGAAGGCTCCTTTACCGGATTTTTCTAAGAAAGGGTTTTTTTAAAAAGGATATTTTCAGAAAGAGGTTTTCAAAAACTGATTTAGACATATTTTTTTTTCTTTGCATTTTCTATATATATTTTTTTTCTTTTGGTATTTTTGGAATGAAACCTTAGAATTTACGAGAAAATGAGGATTTAAACTAATTTTTTGTATTTTTTGGGAGATATTTACAAAGGAAGATTTTCAAGGTTATTTTTGGGAAAAATTCTTCAAAAAATGGGTTTGGACCCAAATTTTGAGAAAATGTTCGAGTTTTGAAACTCGAATCGAGAAATACAATGCGATGGATCCAAAAGGATACCGGACGAAGTGTCTGAGCCCTGTAAAAAGGTTATTTTGGTAATTTTGAGAATTTGATTCAAAAATTGGACAACGAGGCTAAAATTTGGATCTTTTATCTGGATCCGGATCTGAAATTGAGTCAGATGTATAAAATGAATTTAATTTCAGAAAAAAATTGAGAAAATAAACTGAAATTTAGATTTAAAAGTGACTCAATTGCCCAGAAAATGAAATCAGGGGCAAAAAGGGGATATTTAAAAGATTTTGAAAAAATTTTCACAGATGCCCCTCTTTGCTACTAAGCCGGTTGAAGGCCGAGCTTAGTGGCAAAGAAAACATTCTGAATTTCGAAAAATGCCCTAGTTTTGCAAACCTGACCTGAGTGTGGAAGAATTATTTTGAAAAGACATGATTTTTAGGTTTAAAACCTTATCTTGAATGGCCTTGGGCAGGCGAAATGCTCGAAAATAATATGATTGAGTAGAAAATGAGGAAATCGTGATGGGATTTTGAAGATCTCAAAATGATGAAAGATAAGAATTTTGATCAAGTCTCGTGGGTGAGACAAGATCAACCTTTTCGGATGACTCAGGTTTACCCCTTAACCTGGATGGGATGAAGATAGATTTGAGAAGATTTGGATGGGGAAAGGAACATAAGCGGGCCTCGATGGGACATTTTTGAGAGAAACACTTTGTGAGATGAAACTCAAGTATGATCCTTTTCTGGATGGATGTACAGAGCATAGATTCCTTTGTGGGGAACAACCATGATGGGATTGGGAAGATTACCTCGTCGGAACAAGATTCAGGTTTAACCCAAACCTGAAAGGAAGATACCTCGTGGAACGAGGTTCAGGCTTAACCCTTATCCTGAAAGGGACGACCATATGGGATCCTCAAACGAGGAAGCCGTGATGGGACAACAAAATGTATCGCCAAAGCGAGATTCAGGTTTTACCCTTGACCTTAGTGGGAGAAATCGCACAAAGTCCTCAAATGAAGAAACCGTGGTGGGAACAAAAAGGATATCTAGTCGAAATGAGACTCAGGTTTAACCATAACCTGAATGGAAGGATACCTCGTGAGGTGAGGTGCAGGCTTAACCCTTAACCTGAAAGGGGCAACCATATGGAATCCTCAGATGACGAGTCCGGAAGGGGTTTGCGAGAAGAGAAAAAAAGGGATTCCCTAAAGCTTGAAAAGGGGATGATCTTGGGTGCTGTGAACACCCCAAATTTTTCAAAGATTTGCAAAATGACCCTTTTTGCCCCTGACTCCATCTTCTGAGAAAATCAAAACAATTTCAAAGCAAAAATTCAGTCATTCTTCAGATTTTCTGAATTAAATTCCATATTAATGTATCCAACTTGATTCTGGATTCGAATCCAGTGTTTTAAATCCATATTTCCTCAAAATCTGGATCCAAACCCATTTCTGAAGAAATTTTCTCAAAATAGCTTTTAAATTCTCAGAAAAATTTCCTTTTGTAAATATTTTTTGCAAAAACACAAAAAAAATAGTTTTAATCTTTGTTTTCTCACAAACTTTGGAATTTTATTCTAAAAATACAAAAAAAATATAGAAAAAAATAATAATAATAACGCAAAAAACCAAAAAAATCAAGAAAAGCCACAAGGAAAACGAATGATTTTCAAGATTTTGAAGCCATTTTACCAAAAACCTCATCTTAAACCACTTTTCAAAAAATTTTCTAAAAGAGGACCACCTTTTTGAAAATTTGGAAAATTTTAACGGACTCTCTCCCGCGGCTCTCTCCTTCTCTCTCCGTCGTCCGATTTTTAACAGCCATCTTCGCCCTCCGCCCTCAATCTTCAACCATCTTCCCCCTCTGGAGCCTTCCACGCCCTCCTTAAAAAGAGACCTCGATCTTCTTTGAGGGGGATCCATTTTTTTCCTTGCGAATATCGATCAATCGCCGAGTTTGTCTGCAAAAATTCATAAAAATCCATCATCATCGCACTCTCTGCCAGGAGGCGATTACGATCCCATCAGCTTCATCAGTTCATCAAATTCCCCTGCAGAATCCGTCATCTTCAACCTTACCTAGCGGCAACTCTTAGAAGCAACAGCCTCTGCCCTCTGGATAGGAAGCCCCAGCACGGTAAACCCCCCTCTTTTTTTCTTCTTTCTGAATTCCTAATTCCTTTTGCATTTCCCTCTTCTTCATTCGGTTATTTATTTTCTTTTCCAAGTATCCATGGGGATATTGATTTGCATATAACAAATCAAACCACCCTTGATGCAACAGTAAATGGAATCCTCGATTCCAACAGATTACCCCTTTTTTATTTTTTATTTCATTCTCAATTCTCGATTGGTTTTTCATAAGATTTTCATATACATTTATAGTTCAACTTTTTGCATTTTCACTTTCATTATATGTCCATATGCTGATTGCTCATAGGTATCTTGGTTCCAAGATTGACATGGAACCCCCAACTTTATTCTGTATATTCTCGGTCATAGCAGGAACTGATGGTGCTTCGCAATAAGCATCATCGATTTCTCCCCCCCCCCCTTTTTTTTTTGTTTTTTTCTTTCTTTTCTTTTTCCTTTTCGACATCAGTTTAGGCTCTCATCTCTCTTTACTCCTATATGACGAGGCATCCAGGAATGTGCTTAAGGCATATGCGTCAGCAGGGTACCCCATAGTGGGATTGAAAGATGACTCAAAAATTTCTTTTGTTGTATATATCTATCGATTCAGCCCTCGTTTGATACACAACTGATAGTTTTTTTTTTTACCATTTGACTCTTGTTTTCATACAACTGTTGTCTTTTATTTGAACAGTATTGCCATTACAACTTGCCATGTTCTGATCCTCTTTGCATTTATGTTTGATCACACATTTCATTTTGCAGGTTCATTTGATGGGTTATTCTTGTATCTCAGTATGATTATTTTAGTTCATTTCATGTTCTCCCCTTTTGATTTAGCTTGTTCCTTTCACGTTAGTATTCTCTGTATTTTAAATTCGTAGCATTATCAGATTTCCTAGTTCTTTCATGCACCTCTAGCATTTCATGCCACTGTTTTCAATAGTTTCACTTCAAAGTACCCATCAACTTGCCTGTTTCGGCGGCACATGCTAACATTTAACCACAGTCTTTTACAAATATCTGTATCAATTCTCTGTTATGTGATCATTTGATCAGCAGCAGCATCATCCCATTTGTGGAGGTTTACCCATCTTTTCGACCATAATCAGGATCTGGATATGACTTGCGTGTCAATAGTTTCACAGTTAAAAAAAAAAAAGAATGTATAAGTTAGCGTCTCTAATGGTTTCTATGGATCAGGGGCCCTGACAAGCAGGTAATCTCACGATTGAGAGGAGTCATGAGGTATGTGTTGCGCATTATCTTGGTAAGACAGTTCTTGGGAGCAACTGATTTAATCAAATATTCATGACACATATGTATATCCATCGATGCCTAAGATTGTCATTGTCACTCTTGTTGCATTCTCTCAGTAATATTTCTGTTTAAGAGTGTGTCTTATAGTTCATATTTTTTATCATATATAGGCCTTTAAATCTCAGAAATCCCAGTTGCAACATCACCGCAACAATAACCAGTTTTCCTGATCCAGATCAAGGGAGGAATCGAGTCCCAACCATTTGTAGAACAGTGAAACTCCTCAGACATATTCTTGAATCCATGTCAGGAAATCCATCAGAAATAAAGATTTCCTCGATTTAGGTTGCCAGCTATAAGGCTGAAGCATTTTAAAGCAAAGACAACCTATATTAGTGATCAAATGTTAGGACATTTTCCCTGATTTGTTTATTTTGCTTTGTTTACTTTCATTATGCACACACGCACCTCATTTCCTATGTCTTATGGAAAGCTACAAGTGGTTGAAAGTCCAGGTGCTGCATCCAACAAAAATAAAGGAAGTATAGTCCCCTTTTGTTCTTCTCTGCCATCTGCAAAATCTGTCTTTATGGAATTTCTCTGATGCTTTCTGCAGAATCAGATCTAACGTTACATGTTACGACATTTTGTGTCCATCATTCATTTTTTAAAAACCTTGAATCTCATTCATGAAAGTTGGTGTTCTGCAGCTACCGAAGAAGATCAATTGCAAGAAAAACCTCCTTCGCTGGTGGGCCAAGTGACTACCTTTGTCACTATAACCTGGTAATCCATAATTCTCAAACAAGGATAGAACTTGCTTCCACACCTCTTCCTATTTTCTGTGAAATTTTTGCATGAATTTCCTTGTTCATTTGATGTTGGTTAAGATAACTTTTCCACATTTTTTTTTTTGCTTTGTTGTTTTATTTCTTGATTCTTCTGTGGGTTAAACAAATTCTAAAGTCTAATTAACTAGAATCATGCCAGCATACCGATTTTGCACTTTAATGTAAAGCTGGCCCTTCTAGCAAAAATTTCTGAAGGTTGGTTGGTTCATTCCAAGGTTGCTAGGCATTAGCAAGTCTAGCTGGGCTAACGATACCTGTTATATTGTAACAGATAGCACCATTTTAGCATGACAAAAGGCCATGTAAGTTATATTTTGAAGGTGCTTTCAAACTCAAAACTCTGTTTTGAAGCATGCGCAACAGCATCCCCACATCACCCACTGCTACCCTTCTGCGGCTATCTCCACAGTGTATATTCAAGGCCCTTGCCAGGGCCATTTCCATCAATCCTTAGAAATCATTATATTTCTTACCTTCACAACGCCCCTGCTGTGGCTTCACATACACAGCCACCATCTCACATGTGTTATGTTGCATTCTCACTATAGCATCATGCATTCCAACAATTGCCATGTTATCACAAAATATTCAGCATGTTTTTACCTGTATATCATATCCACTCCACAGGGTATGCATTCACCCTGTCATTCACTTCCCATTTAGATAAAGTCAGGCATCTGCATTAGTGTGACAGCAATTTTCTTTGCAGTTTCTATGGGCATTTGCAGCAGTGTCACTCCCTGCTGCAATCCACTTCCACCCCACCTGTTAATGGCATCATTCATCGACTATCAGGTTCCATCTTTGCAGTGATTATCGCTGCACAATAGCTCCCATAAACCTCCTCTGTTAGCTGCATCCACTGTTGCAGTTTCATTTACTTATATCAAAAACCCCCGGTGCTTTCAATACCATAGTTTTACTTTGCCCCACAGTGACTCAAACCCCTTCACTAACCTCTCATAGCCATATGTCCATCTGCATGGTCACCTCCTTCTACCGTTGTGCAGCAGCTGTGCTGATGTATACCCTGCATATTTGCCATCCATGGCAGCATATAACTTACCCTCGATATACCTTGTGCGATCACCTTTGGTCATCCTGTTTCTGCACTTTCACCATAACCAGTGGGTGATCACAGGCACTCACCCAGCATTCATCTCCAGCTGCCATAGCACTGTACTTTCCTCATTCCCTCCTGGTCATTGTCTCTTATCTACTACAATATGAATTTATCACCTCAGCACATCTCCCTATTGCATATACCCCCATATGTATATATATGTATATATACCTATACATAAATATATATACTTATATACATGTGAATATACCTATATATGTATATATATATGTATATAGGTATATATATCATTTCCATCATTTTCATCATACATATCTTTTCACTATTTGATTTCCATATGATATATGTGATTTTCCTTCTCTTTTCATTACTAACCTGGTTGTTTTTCAGGAAATATGTGGAAGATATCATTACTTGGGGTTGTAAATTTAATTTTACATGTTGTAATAGCTAAATTTGAATGAAAATTTACATTTCCTGCTTTAGGTAGAATGAATGAGCATTGTAAATATCATGAATTGCTTGTTTTTCATGCATTTTTGCCTTTATTTCTCAAATTCTCACAAATGGCAACACGAATGGCACGTGCACCATTTCGTAAGATGTAATTGAACCTAAGTTGATGATCCACATCAATGGCCATAGTCAGGAAGTGGACAAAACTTAGTATTTTTATCTTTTATAAAATAACACTGGATCTACATTGGATCCTTTTCAAGAAATCATCATATTTTCTTCAAAATATTCTCTTCTTTTATCAGAATTTAATCTAAAATTGGCTCAATATATATACCAATGGCCATAGTCAGGGTATATTGAGGGTTAATTTTATTTTAAATTCTATAAAAGCACAAAAAAAAATGTGTTTGATTCTTCACTTGAATTTAAATATGGTTATTATATAATATATTCAATGACCATAGTCAGGGATACATTATATCTTCAACCTCATTCTTAATTCATTTAAAGAATGAAATAGCTTTTCAAAATCCTATTTCAAAATTGTTCAAACTCATTCATCATTTAGGATAGAATTGCATCATATTTTCAAAATTCTTTTTCAAAAAACCCAAGTGATTCTGAATATCTTTCTTCAAAGTTTCTATTTCAAATTCCAAATTCTATCTCAATTTCAAAAGTCCAAATTGACTTTGGAATTTCAAAATCATTTTATATTCAAACTCCAAAATTCCAATCCAAATTCAAAATTCAATTTCAAAGTTCAATTTGAACTTTGAAGTTTCTGATTCATCTTCTGATTTAAAATCAAGTTCTCTTCAAATTTCAAAATCAAAGTTGAGATTGATTCTGAATCTCAAAATCCAAACCTTCCTAAGCTTTAAAATCAATCTGGGTTTTCACCCAGATCCATCCTTCAAAAAGTCCTATTTGGACTTTTCAGAATCCAAATCCAAAGTTAGGCTCTAATCCCAACTTGAATCCAGATTTCCAAGTATGAATCCAACTTCACTTTGGATCTCAGACTTCAGATCCAATTCTATTTTTAGGATCTAGAATCCAATTCTACTTTGGATCTCAAACTTCAGATCCAAAATCCATCTTAGGGTCTAGAGTCCAAATCAATCTTGGATCTCAGACTTCATATCCAAATTCCATCTTGGATTCCAAATCTTGGATCCAATTCCATTCAAAATTTTGGATCCAAATCCATTCTAGGATCTAGAACCTAATTCCACTTTGGATCTCAGACTTCAGATCCAAGTTTTATTTAGGATCCAGAATTCATTTTCATTCCGGATCTCAGATTTCATATTCGAATTCCATTCCTTCGGATCCAATTCCATCCTAGATCTCATATTTCAGATCCTAATTTCCCTTAGGATCCCAAATCCAGAATTCAATTCATCTTGAATTTCAACTCTATTTAGAGTCCAAACCTTTGATTCAAAATTCCATTCTGAACTCCAAAATTCAAAAAATCAAAATTTTATCTCCGAATCTGAATTCCATTCCAAGCTTACCTTGAATCAAAAAAAAAAAATCAATTCTATTTCTCAACTTCAAGCTTTATAATTAAAATTCAAATTACATCTCTATCCTAATTTAAAGTCCTGATTCAAAGTCCATTTATGACTTCGAATTTTCCTTGCTTCTCCCTTTTCAAAAATCATCTCTTTTTCAATATCCAGATTCATTCTTCCCAAACTCTGACTATTTCCAAAAACTTAGAATTTTAAATCTTAAATTTCTAAGTTAGAAACCATTTCTTCACTCTATCATCAGATTCATCTCAGAAATACTTGGGAATTTTTCGAATCATTTTCAAAAAGAGCATACATTTTTGCACTGCACAAGCATGATTCTTTGTGCATATTAGACTTAGAATAAATTCTTAGATAATTTCTTAGCAAGGCAAAAGGCATGAATTCGACCTTTGGTTCGATTACCCCTAGTAAAGGCGCCAGGAACGGTCGAACCTCGTACCGACGAGCAGATCCTATCTCCCAGTTTTTCCGCAAATATTTCAAAATGGAAGCGAGTCATTTTCTCAAATATTTTTCAAAATTAAGGTCAAGTGAGACCCCGCAAAAGAATTCCTCTTCTCTTCTTTTCTCTTCTCTCTTTTTTTTTGTCTTTTATTTTCTCCCTTCAAAAAGGAGGAAATAGAGGTTGGAAAGGAAAAGAGAAGGAAGAGAGAGAATATTACGAGAGGAAAAATTTTGCGATGATCACAGTTTTGGCGACTGTGATGGGACCCGTCTCCGTCCGGTCGAATTATGCCTTTTTCTTTTGCTTTGATATTATCTGAGTCTTTATTCTAACATATGTCAGCTATATTTCCATGCAAACCTTAGGAGCCTAGACTTTGTCCTAAGCTGACATCATTGCATATAGGATTTAAGTATGGTTTGGTAGGACCATATTGAGGAGATTATTCTATGCTCACATTAGACTTAAGTCTTAAATACAACTCTCCTCAATTCTAGGGATTGAATGCAAAACAATGTATGCAAAACAATGTATGCAAGTGTATGCTTCTCTTCATTTTAATCTATCTCTTTAGGACTCGCATTAGAGCCATCTGATTTCTTGCATGTTGAGCATATTTTGAAAACCTCCTTACCTACATTTGTCTCGGTCTTCACGTTGCTGGGCTGTCTCACTCAACCATAGTTCGGGAAAGAGCTTCACAACTGGACCACTTATTTGGGTTCGCGCCCCCCTACCACGTACCTAAGGGCCATAATCTGAGGTATATCGGTAGGTGCTCAAGGATGTTGGGAAGTCATTACCTTAGAACCGGAGAAATATTTCTATGCCACGTACTTCGAGCTTCGGCTTGGGTATATCGGCGTATCTTGATTGAAATCAGATGATCTGAACCTTAGAGTTAGGATTAAGGTCCTACAAGCCATTTCAAATATTGCATTTAGAGTCAGCCTTTAGGGAGTGCTGTATACGCATCCTTGTTTGTGCAGCTTTAGTTGTGTGATATTTTTCTTATTCTTTCATATATATGTATCAAACCTTTTTTTTCAAAAACCTTGGGTATATTATTCAAAATTTTCCCTTACTTTCAAAAATCCCAGGTACATATTTTCCTCTACCTACATTTTCTTTCTACGCTTAGATCAAATTTTTCAAAAACCCTGGAAAATTCCTTTAAAATTTCCTCAACCTTTTCAAAATTTCCATGTTTGATTCTTCAAAGAGTCTATCCGTAAGTCCTGCATTCTATCTAATTCTCCTTATTTCTTCTTTACCCCAGTATCATTTCGATGGCGTCTGATTCTCTCGATGATGTCTTTCCCCGAGATCATGTCTTCTATCAGATTCAGGATGGATCCCCGGATCAACGGGTCATCCAGTCTCGCCCTTTCTTCCCTCGGTGGTATTATTCTTGGTTCACCACCTTCTCGCGTATGTTCCCAGACCACTTGGATGACTGTGGGTTGGAGATGGCATCGGCAGCAGGCAAGTGAACCATCAATGGAGCTTTAATTCAGGCCATGGCAGAACGGTGGAATCCACGTACCTGCACATTCTGGTTTCCTTGAGGAGAGATGACTCTACTGATGGATGAGTTCAATGATATTATGGGATTGCCTGAACCAGCTGGTCAGCCAGATGATCCTGTCGAGCAGCAGTTTTTTATCAACATCAAAGGGGTGGATGTTCGAGAAGCCTTGGCTAGAGCAACAGGGAGCAGATCCTGACCTCTTACTGAGATTGGTGAGAATCAATTTATTGACCTGTTCGGACTCTATCGCAAGTATGGAACTTACGAGGAGGTTGGCACTTTGTCTCGAGCAGCGAAACACAGAATTCAGCATGCCATGATCCTGTGCACAGTAGGATTAGCTTTCTTCCAAGATGGTCAGAATTTCATAGATATTAGAGTTGCTCAGCTCTTTCGAAGATGGGGAAGCAAACAGACCCGTCAGCTATCAGTTTCTATGGCAACCTTGGCTTTTCTTTACAGAGGCTTGGCTCGATTTGCCCTCGGAGAGACCATTCTAGTAGAAGGATGCACTTACGCCCTGCAGTCATGGTTCCTGCGACATGTTCCCTCGAAGGCCAGTTCTTTCAGATTCAGCAGTAAGCAGCCGAAATCAGCCATTCAGTGCCGAGCTTTGATCGAGAAACTACATCAGGAGGAGATTACTTGGGACTTCTTCGACAGAAGAGAGACCGTTCCTCGATACACCTATGCTCGTGACAAGCGCTACAGATTGCTTGGCCCTTTCTTTTGTGTTGATTATCAGCCGGAATGATGTCTTAGGCAGTTTTCGCAGCGACAGATTCGTGCCAACACCCACTTCCCGACAGGCAACATGCTAGAATTCAACCTGCAATCGGATCAGTGGTCTGGGGCATACCATGTCACTAAATATATCTGGGACTCCTTTATTTCTCTGTCTGTATTTCCTGGCCAAATGTATTATCTGAATATCAAGAATGGTGGCAAACTGTCTGCCCACCTTCTCTTTGTCTTTGAATGTTAAATATCAATAAAAATTACTTTTGGCCAAAATTTTATTTCTTGTATTTTGTTTATAGCATAAATGGTCATAATTTTTGGTGACGACCTCGTCCTAGGTAAATGGGACATTCCTCCCACATTTTCTTCAATACATTTTTTTATAGTTGACGACCTCGCCTAGGTAACAAGGCACATTTCTCTGTTATCATCAAATGGTAACGCAATTATCACAAATAGTGTGATGACCCAATCCCGAGTAATGGAATAATCTCTTGAAATTGTCTACCGAAATCCTTCATTCTTTTTCCTCAAAAAGTTATAATTTTCAAAAAGCTTCTCCATACTCTAACCATTTCCATATTCTGCAGGAAAACTTCGGCATCTGAAAATGGTTCAGACAAGGGCTGGTAAGCAGGCTGCTCAATGGCACAGTGACAGCGAACCAGAGGAGATGAATTCTCCTAGATTATCCAAGAAGCATGACTCAGGGGATGAAAGCGACGTTGATCCGGCCATGTACCGGGTCTTTCAAAAAATGATGACCAAGATGATGGTCGAGCAAGCTAAGGCTGTTTCCAAGAAGGCAGCTTCCAAGAGCAAAGCTAAGAAGAAGCCGGTCAAGATCAGTAAGCAGAAAGTACAGCGTGACAGTACTTCTGAAGGTTCCAAGTCAGCAGAAGAGAATTCTGAAGAAGAGCAGCTGATTTACATCCCGAAGCATCTGCGGCAATCCAAGAGGCCAGTGGAAGAGCCATTGTCAGTAAACAAGCCCAAGTATGGGGCCCTTGCAGAGGATTCGATCCAGGCACTAACCAAGATAGTCAAAGACCTGCAAATCCGGGATAAAGGGAAGAGGTCATACACTAGACAGGATTTCTATCTCGGCTTAGAAGGGGACAAGGATCTGGAGAACCTCCCCCGAAAATTCATTAAATTTGACGGAACCGGCGATCAAAAAGCTCATTTGACAATGTTCTTCGTAGAATGTGCCCAGTTCAGTAAAGATAACCGCGCCCTTTTTCTTTGTTTTCCCCGCAGCCTGGACGGGATAGCTGCCAAGTGGTACGCTGAGCATGTCAATCCCATCGAATTGAGGAATTTTGACAAAGTTGTTAATATGTTTGTTGAGCGCTTCCTGTTCAACACGGAAGCCCTACCTACTCTGAACCACTTGTGCAACCTCAAACAGAAGCCCAATGAGAAAGCCAGAGATTTCATCCATAAATGGAGGAGCATCTGTAACAAGATGAGGAATCCCATTTCTAAGGAGCATGCCCTCCAAGTCATCCTAAACAACTTTTGTCTGCCCCTAAAAAGCCTTCTTTTCCCATACTCGTCCAAATCATTCATTGAATTGACAGAACGAGCAGAATGGCTCGAAATGGGGGTAGAGAATGGGATGGATGAAGGCGTCACTTTGGCCAAAAATATCCTAGACCCAAAGAAAAAGGCCCATTTTACCTACTCAGCTGATGTTCCCGAAGATAATCAGGGCAGTAGCAGCAGAAATGACAATGGTAGTGGCACGAGGCCTGAACAGAATAGAGGTAGAAATGGGAAGTTCTTTAAGAACAGTGATAAACCTCTCCCCAGCGGTCCTCAACAAAAAGGGGACTTTCAAGAAAAACCTAAGCACATGACCTGGAGCAGGGATCAAAAATTCACTCCCCTCGACCAGCCTTTGGAAAAGATTCTGGAATATTTGCTATCCCACGGAATGGTGAAACTTCCCAAAGTTGCAGATCCGCCAGTGATCATGGGAAGATTCAAGGAACAATATTGCATGTTCCACAGAGCAATGGGCCATGACACTGAATACTGCTTCATCCTGAAGCATCTGATCCAGGACTACATTGATAAAAGCATCCTCATTGAGGATGAAGAAGAAGGCAAAATGGACATCTTGTCCGCCCCATTTCCGAAACATTCAGCGTCAACCATTTCTGAACATTCTTTCCTACCACAGAATCACATACATCCATGTTCCAGTGAAGAAATAAGTTTGCAGCATCAGGTGATGGTTCTACATCAGGATCAGCCTGCATCTCAGAGAGGGGATATCCTCTCATTTTTAAACATAAGACATATGTCAGTTGAGAGTGAAAAAACCCAAGTTTTTTCAAAGCGATTTTTGAAAAAGGAAGCCTGCACAAAGGAAGCAGAAACCTCTGAAGCAGCAGAAGAGCGGGCCAAAAGCCTTCAGAAGCCAATTACCGCGCTCTCTAACATCTCTATTTTTGAGTTAACTCATGATTCTCCCCAGTATCGGGAAAAGCTAAATGATCTACTAAGGAAAATCAAAGTAAAGCCAAGCACCACGCTCGAAGACATGGCACAAATTGTAAACCAGGCGATGACTAACGCGCCTATTACCTTCTCCGATGAGGACTTGCCTAAGCCTCATTCATTCCACAATAATGCACTGTATATTGTGGTAAGGACCAGGGGCATGACTGTCCCACATGTGCTCGTTGATGGAGGCAGCAGCCTCAACATTTGCCCAGAGATGACAGCAAAAGCCCTGGGATTGAAGGAAGAAGAATATGTGCCTAATCCCATTACCATCTATGACTTCAATAATCACAGGCAGACTGTAAAGGGCAAGATCTTCCTGGAAATTTTCATCAACTACTCAGTGCACACAGTATTATTTCATGTTGTCAATGTGCCGCCAACTTACAATCTGTTGTTGGGACGAACATGGATCCACAACGCCAATGCAGTTCCATTAACCCTACACCAATGCATAAAGTGGTCCAAGGGCAGAATGATTACTACCATCTTGGGCGAAGACCCTGAAGAAAGGCTGTCAGAGCCTATGATTCCCCGTCCAACATTCACAGCTGATATTCCAAGCATCCGAGAAGCGGATGAAATCAATCTCAGCGATAGCTTAGAAATGCTGAAATTAAAGGATGTCATGAAAGAAGAGAACGTGGCAGCCACGGTCCAATGGCAAGGACCTTGTTTCTTCAAGCTAGGAGGATGCATCAATTACACCTCCTTCAAAGATCATCCTTTATTTTCATAATTTTCTAAAGCAAAAAAGGGATTCGATCTGTTGATCAAACATGGATATCAGTCATTCCAAGGCATGGGGAAAAATGAGGACGGCATGATAGAGCCTATCATTCCAGTTCAGCATGCAGACAGTGCAGGGTTGGGGTTCACTGGCCGGGATTCCAACAAAAAGACCATTTTTGTCAGAGAAAGCCAATGAAGAAGATGATGCCTTAGTTTTTCTGCTTTCTTTTCTTATCTTTTGTTAATCTTTTAGGGACGACGCAGTCCCATTTCTTTTGTCGATGTTTTGTAAATACTTCATTTCCAATCAATGAAAGATCAATTTTCTCTTCACATTTGAGCATCTATCATTCTTATCTTATATTTTGTCTATGCCATTATTCCTTGCTTTGTGTAAAAAGCTCACTTTTTGACTTGTATTTTCTCTTAAAAACCTCCTCTTGGCATTTTCAGGACCATTAACTCCTGAATCAATGACAAAATTCGTTATCAATCCCAAATATCTAAAATTGACAAGGTTTCCTAAGATGAAAGACAGAGCAGAGGTCAGTCAGGCAGCAGAGCAGACCGAAGAGCTAGCCGAATTTGATTCCACCATTCAGGAGTTGCCAGAATTTGCTCACATTCAGAAGCAGGATGAACCCTCATCTCTGGTTCAAGATCCAACTGAGGATATCAACATTGGGTCGGAAGATGATCCGAAAATTCTCAAAATCGGGTCGGGTCTAAGCGAGGTTGAAAAAGCAAGATTCGTCCAATTCCTTGAAAAGCATCAGGAAGTATTTGCCTGGACTTATGAAGATATGCCAGGATTAGATACCAAGCTGGTTGAGCATCGCCTCAAATTGAAACCAGAAGCCAGACCAATCAAACAGAAACTGAGGAAGTTAGACCCTCGAATTGAGCAGCAAGTCAAGGAAGGACTTGAAGATTTATTAAAAGCACGCTTCATCGGAGCCATTGATTACCCAGATTGGTTGGCAAATATCGTTGCAGTCTCTAAAAAGAACGGAAAAGTTCAGATCTGCATTGATTTCAGGGATCTCAATAAGGCTACCCCGAAAGATGATTATCCACTTCCTAATATTGACCTGTTGATCGATAGCACAGCAGGTCATGCCATGTTTTCTTTCATGGATGGATATTCAAGTTATAATCAGATCAAGCTGGTCGTTCGTGATCAGTCCAAGACTTCATTTACTACACCATGGGGTACCTTTTGCTATACAGTCATGCCATTTGGGCTCAAAAATGTTGGGGCAACCTATCAGAGGGCAATGGCCATTATTTTCCATGATCAAATGCACAAGAATATGGATGCATATGTGGATGACATTCTGGTTAAGTCTAAAGAAGAAGAGGATCACCTCGATGCTCTTAGTCAAGTTTTTGAAAGACTCATTCTTTATAAGTTAAGACTTAATCCTCAGAAATGTGTTTTCGGAGTTGAGTCCGGCAAACTGCGCGGCTTCATAATCAGCAAGAAAGGAATAGAGGTGGATCCGGCCAAGGCAAAAGCCATTATTGATATGCCACCTCCAACTAATCTCAAGGAACTGCGAAGCCTTCAAGGGCGTATTCAGTCTATTCGCAGATTCATCTCCAATTTGGCTATGAGATGTGAACCCTTCAATCATTTGCTAAGAAAAGGAGTTAAATTTGAATGGGGATCAGAATGCCAGCTCTCGTTTGAGCGCATCAAGCAGTATCTTCTTAATCCACCAGTTTTGAAGCCGCCTAAGTTGGGAAAACCTCTTCTACTATACATTTCTGTCAATCAGAATGCCTGTGGTGGATTTCTCGCGCAGTATGAAGAAGGTAGCCTGATAGAGCACGCCATCTACTATGTGAGCAAGACTTTCATTGATTATGAAAAGAAGTATTCTCAGATGGAGAAAACTTGTCTAGCTCTGGTTTGGATGTGCCAGAAATTAAGACATTACTTGTTGGCTTCTGAAATTAAATTTCTATCGAAACTTAATCCTCTCAGATATATTTTGGAACAACCATTTCTCACTGGACGGATTGCGAAGTGGCAAGTCCTTCTAATGCAATATGACTTAGAGTACGTCTCTCAAAAGTCAATTAAAGGCCAAGCAATCGCAGATCAGTTGGCAGATTTCCCTTTGACAGAAGAGATTAAAGCAGAGGATGATTTTCTTGATGAGCACATCTGTAATATCCAGCAGCCCTCAGTTTGGAACATGTTCTTCGATGGCTCTAAAAATATGTCTGGCATAGAGATCGGAGTCTTGCTGATCACTCCAGAAAAAGAAATGATCCCTTATTCCCTCAAGCTTGGTTTCCAATGTACTCATAACATGGCCGAGTATGAAGCTCTAATACAAGGCCTCAAAATCTTACAAAGTTTCAATGTCAAGAGAGTGCATGCTTTCGGCGATTCACTACTTGTTGTCAGTCAAGTTAACACTGAATGGCAAGTGAAAGATTCCAAACTGATTCCGTATCAGAAGATCGTCTTAGCTCTTGTAGACGGCTTCGAAGAATTTCAGCTCAATCACATAAGAAGAGAACACAATCAGATAGCTGATGGCTTGGCCAGCCTGGGCTCCATTTTATCATTCAAAGGCAATGAATCATGTTGTTCTTTCGAAGTGGGTAGACTTGAGCAACCCGCTTTCGATTCAATTATGCAAGTAAACCAGGTCAATCAGAAGGAGAAGCCTTGGTATCAAAGTATCAAAAATTTCATTGAGACTGGTGAATTTCCACCAAAAATGCCAAAAAGGGAGCAACGTCAGCGTATGTCTACCCAATATTTCATTCTTGCCAACGTCCTCTACCGCCGTGGTTTCAGTTCTGAACATGTTCGATGTTTAGACAAAGAAGAAGCTATGGAAATTATCCAAGAAGCGCATGAAGGAATCTGTGGTGGCCATGTCGGTTATCAAACTCTCGTCAAGCAGATCGTCCGAGCAGGTTACTACTGGAATACCATGCAGCAGGATTGCCATCGATTTGTGAGAAAATGCGTCAAGTGTCAGATGCACACACCATCCATTCATGCTCCGGCCACATATCTACAATCAGTTGTTTCTCCTTGGCCATTTTCCATATGGGCTTTCGACGTCGTAGGTCTAATTACCCCTTCTGCTTCCAACGGCCACAAATACTTTCTGGCTGCGACAGAGTATTTCAGAAAATGGGTTGAAGCTGTTACTCTACGCACAGTAGAAGGCCGCCATGTGGTTTCTTTCATTCACAAGAACATTCTCTATCGCTTTGGCATACCACATGACATTGTTTCAGACAATGGAACTCACTTTAAAAATGAGAGGATGAAAACCTTTTGTTCCAAATTCAAAATTTCCCATCATTTCTCAACTCCTTATTATCCTCAAGGGAACGGCCAAGCAGAGGCCACCAATAAAATTTTGATTCGTATTCTGGAAAGGACTGTGAAAACAGGACGAGACTGGCATGAGAAGATTCATGACGCGCTTTGGGCATATCGGACCACCATTCGGACTCCGACTAATGCCACTCCTTTGGAACTTGTTTATGGAACTGAAATGGTGTTACCTCTCCATATCCAAAAGCCCGCTCTCAAATTTGCTTCACTTATAGAATTGTCACTTGATCAGTATCAGCAGCAGAGATTGGTGCAGCTAGATTTACTGGATGAAAAGAGACTCAAGGCAACAGAGCATGCTCAAGCTTACCGACAAAGGATAGCTCGACACTATGCCAAGTCCGTCATTGAGAGAAGATTTCGAGTTGACGATTTGGTACTCAGATCAACAGCTCATCTCAAGCATCGACCACGAGGCAAGTGGTCACTCAATTGGGAAGGCCCTTATGTGGTTAAGGAAGCACTTCCTCGCAATTCATATCGTCTAATCAACGCAGATGGAGTGGAAATGCCAGATCCCATCAATGCTCTGCATTTGAAGAAGTTTTATACCTGAAATGTTCATTCTAAGCCTTTTGTACTATTCAAAGAGTCATTTCAATAAAGCAATGATCTTCTATCAATTCTTACATTCTTCTCCATCATACTGGGGCATTTTATAATCATCTTCTTTCATCATATGCAGGCAGGATTAGACAAAAGATCTTTTCCTCAAATTTTGTTAATTCTCAATTGATCTTGTGGTCTTTATTTTCCATTTCATTTGATTCATTTTGGTTTGATCAAATTTACATCAAACTAATGCTCATTTATGTCAAGTTTTAACAAATTTTTCAACCTTATTAAAATTTCCTCTACCTTTATCTTTAAAAATACCCTTTCAGGTTAACGGATAAACCTGATACCTCCTTTTCAATGAGGTATTCTTTTGTTATTTCCCCCGTTCCGGATAAGGGGATAAATCGCGAATTATCTTCTAAAAACTCATTTTTGAAAATCTAGCACATCTTCAAAACCCAGTTCTCGCACTGGTTATTTCTCAAAATTGAGCTCATTTGGAAAATCTGGTTCTCACACCGGTAACCTTCTAAAATCAGTCTTCTCACCAAAGACCTTTCTCCTTCTAAATTCAAGTTTTGACTTAAATCTCCCAAAACTTCATGTATTTTCAAAAGATCCAGCTTTTGCCGGTAATATACTTTAAAAAGATTCAACACTCATTGGTCATGTATTTTCAAAGGATCCAACACTCGTTGGTCATGTATTTCCAAAGGATCTAACATCTCGCTGGTCATGTATTTCCAAAAGATCCAGCATCTCGCTGGTCATGTATTTCCAAAAAGATCCAACACTTGTTGGTCATGTATTCCAAAAGATCCAGCTCCCGTCGGTCATGTATTCCACAAGATCAAACCCTTAGGGTGCGACTTCTCAATTTTATCATTTCCAAACCTTCAAGATCTTCAATCTCTCAAATTCTATCAGTTTTCCAACCTCTGGTTGCAATATCTTTAAAAGCTCATCATTTCCTCAAACCTCGGGTTATAATCTCCCAAATTCAATCACTTTCAAACCATCAGATTAAATTCTTCATTTTCAAATCCAGTTTCTACAACTGGTCGGGATTTTCAAATCCAGTTTCTATAACTGGTCGGGATTTTCAAATCCAGTTTTATAACTGGTCGGGATTTTCAAATCCAGTTCTATAACTAGTCGGGATTTTCAAATCTAGTTTCTATAACTGGTCGGGATTTTTAAATCCAATTTCTATAACTGGTCGGGGTTTTCAAATCCAGTTTTATAACTGGTCGGGATTTTCAAATCCAGTTTTATAACTGGTCGGGATTTTCAAATCTAGTTTCTATAACTGGTCGAGATTTTCAAATCCAGTTTCTATAACTGGTCAGGATTTTCAAATTCAGTTTCTATAACTGGTCGGGATTTTCAAATCCAGTTTCTATAATTGGTCGGGATTTTCAAATTCAGTTTCTATAACTGGTCAGGATTTTCAAATCCAGTTTCTATAACTGGTCGGAATTTTCAAATCCAGTTTCTATAACTGGTCGGGATTTTCAAATCCAGTTTTTATAACTGGTCGGGATTTTCAAATCCAGTTTTTATAACTGGTCGGGATTTTTCAAATCCAGTTTTATAACTGGTCGGGATTTTCAAATCCAGTTTTATAACTTGTCGGGATTTTCAAATCCAGTCTCTATAACTGGTCAGGATTTTCAAATCCAGTTTTATAACTGCTCGGGATTTTCAAAATCCAGTTCCTCATAACTGGTCGGGATTTCCAAAACCTAATGTATTTCATCAGTCAAGTTTTCTAAAGTCTGATTCTCACACCATTTCTTTAATTATAGTTTGAAGGTCTCATCAAAATCTATATTGAATGATTATTTCACAAGAGAAATCTGGAACATTATGCCAATTTGCTAAAAACAGTTGTTGATTCCAATATTCTTACTACACAAGAGGATTTCCTCAGATTACCTCCAGTATTTCTTTCCAAAAAGACGAAACTTTTTGCGAAAAAGAGGTAAAATTCAAATCTTTTCCTGTTGATCAACCAAAAGGATGTGAGAAATATCCTCGATATGATCAGTGAAAGAAATCTTCAATGATGTTGAAAAGCCAGAAGCGAATTGATATTGATCTTGGCTATGGTGCATGTTTAAAAATGACTTTATGGCAATCAGGCAGTGGAAATATCTTGAGCTATAAAAAAAATCCACTCAACCCATATCTTCTCATTTATTTAAAGTTGCAATCAAATATACGCAAAAGGGATCTCTCAACTGTCGTCAAGATGAAGACGAATATGCGAGCAGACCCCCGGGGCCAAAGAAGATTTGGATCATCTCCGAGATTAAGGAGTTTGTGAAAAATTCTTCTAGGGAAAGTTCAGATCACCGTCGAGATGAAGGCGAGTGCGATGAACCTACTGACAAACCCTAAAAGATATTTGATTCTAGCTACATCTAAAGACCTTTTGAGCCAATGTCATCAATGGAATCCCTGAGATAAAAGAAGGATCGGAACATCTCCAAGATGGAGTTTGTGACGTACCCTTCCCCGAAAAAGAGAGAAAAGTTAGGACATCTCCAAAATAAAGGATGATGTAGAAAGCCTGAGAAAGTGCAATGACTCAAAAAGAGTGCAAAAAGATCATCGTGGGAAAACACCCAGATATCAAACTGCCAAAGTTGCCAGAAGTCATCTCTTCTCATGCAAAATTCCTTTATCAATATCTTTTCATTACTTGCTTTTATGAAATTAAGAATATTTATTCTCTTCTCATATCTGGGAAATGGATAGCTCCCTTGAAGAAAATCATCAACGCTAAAATTTTTGAATTTGACTCTTAGAACCAAGGAGTTCACCTCATTTGGAGGAAATACTCTAGGTAAGAGAGGGAATATCTTTGCACATACTGCACATTTTCAAGTATTTGAATCAACTATAATTTTATCTTATTGGCAAAATTTTCTAGCTATTCCAAGAATGAAATAAACATTCAATATCCATTCTGATGCAACCTAGCGTTGTTTATATCTTCCAGAAGAGTTGCCTCATTCAATTGAAGTGTCTCTTCCTGTCCCATCGCGGTTTCTTCAGTCAAGGATTCCGTATGTTTTTTTCCCCACTCAGGTTAAGGGTCAAAACCTGAATTTTTTGCGAGAGGTCATTTGATTTCAAAAAGCTATTTCAGTCTCAGCAAATGAGACGCCCAAAATCATTCCTTTTTCTAAGCTTTAGGAAACCCTATATTTTTCCTTTCGCAAAAACCCCTTTCGGATTTGTTCGTCCAAATTTCGAAGGTCCCATTATGGTTTCTCCATTTGAGAAACCCATATGGTAGATTTCCTATTCCGGTTAAGAGTTAACCCGGAACCTCGCTTCGCGAGGTATCTTCCTTGCAGGTTTGGGTTAAACTTGAGTCTCGTTCCAACGAGATTCCTCGTTCTGACGAGATGTTTTCTTCCAGTCCCATCATGGCTCCTGTCCCATCGAGGAACCCATGCTTTGTGTACCCATCCAAGATAGAATCCTACTTGAGCTTCATTTCACGAGGCATTTTTCAAAAATGTCCCATCAAGGTCCTCATGTATTCCTTTCCTCATTACAAATTCATCTTGATATATTTTCGTCCCATCCAGGTTAAGGGCTAAACCTGAATCATTCCAAAAAGTCTATCTTGTCTCACCCATGAGACTTGATCAAAATTCTTATTCCACCATTTCGGGATATCCACTCAAAGTCCCATCACGATTTCCTCATTTTCCACTCAATCATATCATCTTAAAGGATTTCGTCTCCCCAAAACCATTCAGGATAAGGTTGTAAGCCTGAGAAGTCATATTTTCAAAATAATTCTTCCACATCCAGTTCAGCTCTGCTGACTGGAGCATTTTCAAAATTTGGAGTGTTATCTTTGCCACTAAGCTCGGCTTCCAACCGGGGGTTTGAGAAATCCGATTTTTTACAGAAATCAAAACTGACTGGAAAAACCTCAAAATTTCAAGATCACTAGTAGATTCGATTTTTAATCTACCCTAATTTTTAGGGGAAGGTTCGGATCCCCCACAAGGGTGAATCCAAAGGTTCTTGTCTGCTAAAACTGGATTCTGGAAATTCCATAAGGGTGAAAGACCTGGTTTGAAATCCGATTTGTTTAATGAGCTTCTGAAATTGAAATTGATCCAGATTTCGTCAGGAGATCAAAAACAAAAGAATATAACTATCATAAAATTTTCAAGATTTATAGAAGAAAATGTCTGCATGAAATGATGACTAAACTGGATGCATGGACATAAAGTTACAGGCTACTAATGAAACTTCAATAAACTAAATCAAATAAATGACATAAATGATGCAATAAAACTTAAACCTACTGTCTAAAACATGAAAGTTATAAAAATAATAATAAGAAAACTAAAACAATCAGAGAAATAGGCTTGATATTTATTTAAGCTATTCAGAATGCAACAGTAAATGAAATCCTCGATTCCAACATATTACCCCTTTTTTATTTTTTATTTCATTCTCAATTCTCGATTGGTTTTTCATAAGATTTTCATATACATTTATAGTTCGACTTTTTGCATTTTCACTTTCATTATATGTCCATATGCTGATTGCTCATAGGTATCTTGGTTCCAAGATTGACATGGAACCCCCAACTTTATTCTGTATATTCTCGGTCATAGCAGGAACCGATGGTGCTTCGCAATAAGCATCATCGATTTCTCCCCCCTTTTTTTTTGTTTTTTTCTTTCTTTTCTTTTTCCTTTTCGACATCAGTTTAGGCTCTCATCTCTCTTTCCTCCTGTATGACGAGGCATCCAGGAATGTGCTTAAGGCATATGCGTCAGCAGGGTACCCCATAGTGGGATTGAAAGATGACTCAAAAATTTCTTTTGTTGTATATATCTATTGATTCAGCCCTCGTTTGATACACAACTGATAGTTTTTTTTTTACCATTTGACTCTTGTTTTCATACAATTGTTGTCTTTTATTTGAACAGTATTGCCATTACGACTTGCCATGTTCTGATCCTCTTTGCATTTATGTTTGATCACTCATTTCATTTTGCAGGTTCATTTGATGGGTTATTCCTGTATCTCAGTATGATTATTTCAGTTCATTTCATGTTCTCCCCTTTTGATTTAGCTTGTTCCTTTCACTTTAGTATTCTCTGTATTTTAAATTCGTAGCATTATCAGATTTCCTAGTTCTTTCATGCACCTCTAGCATTTCATGCCACTGTTTTCAATAGTTTCACTTCAGAGTACCCATCAACTTGCCTGTTTCGGCGGCACATGCTAACATTTAACCACAGTCTTTTACAAATATCTGTATTAATTCTCTGTTATGTGATAATTTGATCAGCATCATCATCATCCCATTTGTGGAGGTTTACCCATCTTTTCGACCATAATCAGGATCTGGATATGACTTGCGTGTCAATAGTTTCACAGTTAAAAAAAAAAAAAGAATGTATAAGGTAGCGTTTCTAATGGTTTCTATGGATCAGGGGCCCTGACAAGCAGGTAATCTCACGATTGAGAGGAGTCATGAGGTATGTGTTGCACATTATCTTGGTAAGACAGTTCTTGGGAGCAACTGATTTAATCAAATATTCGTGGCACATATGTATATCCATCGATGCCTAAGATTGTCATTGTCACTCTTGTTGCATTCTCTCAGTAATATTTCTGTTTAAGAGTGTGTCTTATAGTCCACTTTTTTTTATCATATATAGGCCTTTAAATCTCAGAAATCCCAGTTGCAACATCACCGCAACAATAACCAGTTTTCCTGATCCAGATCAGGGGAGGAATCGAGTCCCAACCATTTGTAGAACAGTGAAACTCCTCAGACATATTCTTGAATCCATGTCAGGAAATCCATCAGAAATAAAGATTTCCTCGATTTAGGCTGCCAACTATAAGGCTGAAGCATTTTAAAGCAAAGACAACCTATATTAGTGATCAAATGTTAGGTCATTTTCCCTGATTTGTTTATTTTGCTTTGTTTACTTTCATTATGCACACACGCACCTCATTTCCAATGTCTTATGGAAAGGTACTAGTGGTTGAAAGTCCAGGTGCTGCATCCAACAAAAATAAAGGAAGTATAGTCCCCTTTTGTTCTTCTCTGCCATCTGCAAAATCTGTCTTTATGGAATTTCTCTGATGCTTTCTGCAGAATCAGATCTAACGTTACATGTTACGCCATTTTGTGTCCATCATTCATTTTTTAAAAACCTTGAATCTCATTCCTGAAAGTTGGTGTTCTGCAGCTACCGAAGAAGATCAATTGCAAGAAAAACCTCCTCCGCTGGTGGGCCAAGTGACTACCTTTGTCACTATAACCTGGTAATCCATAATTCTCAAACGAGGATAGAACTTGCTTCCACACCTCTTCCTATTTTCTGTCAAATTTTTGCGTGAATTTCCTTGTTCATTTGATGTTGGTTAAGATAACTTTTCCACAAATTTTTTTTTTTGCTTTGTTGTTTTATTTCTTGATTCTTCTATGGGTTAAACAAATTCCAAAGTCTAATTAACTAGAATCATGCCAGCATACTGATTTTGCACTTTAATGTAAAGCTGGCCCTTCTAGCGAAAATTTATGAAGGTTGGTTGGTTCATTCCAAGGTTGCTGGGCATTAGCAAGTCTAGCTGGGCTAACGATACCTGTTATGTTGTAACAGATAGCACCATTTTAGCATGACAAAAGGCCATGTAAGCTATATTTTGAAGGTGCTTTCAAACTCAAAACTCTGTTTTGAAGCATGCGCAACATCATCCCCACATCACCCACTGCTACCCTTCTGCGGCTATCTCCACAGTGTATATTCAAGGCCCTTGCCAGGGCCATTTCCATCAATCCTTAGAAATCATTATATTTCTTACCTTCACAACGCCCCTGCTGTGGCTTCACATACACAGCCACCATCTCACATGTGTTATGGTGCATTCTCACTATAGCATCATGCATTCCAACAATTGCCATGTTATCAGAAAATATTCAGCATGTTTTTCCCTGTATATCATATCCACTCCACAGGGTATGCATTCACCCTGTCATTCACTTCCCATTTAGATAAAGTCAGGCATCTGCATTAGTGTGACAGCAATTTTCTTTGCAGTTTCCATGGGCATTTGCAGCAGTGTCACTCCCTACTGCAATCCACTTCCACCCCACCTGTTAATGGCATCATTCATCGACTATCAGGTTCCATCTTTGCAGTGATTATCGTTGCACAGTAGCTCCCATAAACCTCCTCTGTTAGCTGCATCCACTGTTGCAGTTTCATTTACTTATATCAAAACCCCCCTGTGCTTTCAATACCATAGTTTTACTTAGCCCCATAGTGACTCAAACCCCTACACTAACCTCTCATAGCCATATGTCCATCTGCATGGTCACCTCCTTCTACCATTGTGCAGCAGCTGTGCTGATGTATACCCTGCATACCTGCCATCCATGGCAGCATATAACTTACCCTCGATATACCTTGTGCGATCACCTTTGGTCATCCTGTTTCTGCACTTTCACCATAACCAGTGGGTGATCACAGGCACTCACCCAGCATTCATCTCCAGCTGCCATAGCATTGTACTTTCCTCATTCCCTCCTTGTCATTGTCTCTTATCTACTACAATCTGAATTTATCACCTCAACACATCTCCCTATTGTATATACCCCCATATGAATATATACCTATACATAGATATATATACTTATATACATGTGAATATACCTATATATGTATATATATATATATATATATATATATATATATATATATATATATATGTATATAGGTATATATATCCTTTCCATCATTTTCATCATACATATCTTTTCACTATTTGATTTCAATATTATATATGTGATTTTCCTTCACTTTTCATTACTAACCTGGTTGTTTTTCAGGAAATATGTGGAAGATAACATTACTTGGGGTTGTAAATTTGATTTTACATGTTGTAATAGCTAAATTTGAATGAAAATTTACATTTCCTGCTTTAGGTAGAATGAATGAGCATTGTAAATATCATGAATTGCTTGTTTTTCATGCATTTTTGCCTTTATTTCTCAAATTCTCACAAATGGCAAAATGAATGGCACGTGCACCATTTTGTAAGAGGTAATTGATCCTAAGTTGATGATCCACATCAATGGCCATAGTCAGGATGTGGACAAAACTTAGTATTTTTATCTTTTATAAAATAACACTAGATCTACACTGGATCCTTTTCAAGAAATCATCATATTTTCTTCAAAATATTCTCTTCTTTTATCAGAATTTAATCTAAAATTGGCTCAATATATATACCAATGGCCATAGTCAGGGTATATTGAGGGTTAATTTCATTTTAAATTCTATAAAAGCATAAAAAAAATGTGTTTTATTCTTCACTTGAATTTAAATGTGATTATTATGTAATATATTCAATGACCATAGTCAGGGATATATTATATCTTCAACCTCATTCTTAATTCATTTAAAGAATGAAATAGCTTTTCAAAATCCTATTTCAAAATTGTTCAAACTCATTCATCATTTAGGATAGAATTGCATCATATTTTCAAAATTCTTTTTCAAAAAACCCAAGTGATTCTGAATATCTTTCTTCAAAGTTTCTATTTCAAATTCCAAATTCTATCTCAATTTCAAAAGTCCAAATTGACTTTGGAATTTCAAAATCATTTTATATTCAAACTCCAAAATTCCAATCCAAATTCAAAATTCAATTTGAACTTTGAAGTTTCTGATTCATCTTCTGATTTAAAATCAAGTTCTCTTCGAATTTCAAAATCAAAGTTGAGATTGATTCTGAATCTCAAAATCCAAACCTTCCTAAGCTTTAAAATCAATCTGGGTTTTCACCCAGATTCATCCTTAAAAAGTCCTATTTAGACTTTTCAGAATCCAAATCCAAAGTTAGGCTCTAATCCCAACTTGGATCCAGATTTCCAAGTATGAATTCAACTTCACTTTGGATCTCAGACTTCAGATCCAATTCTATTTTTAGGATCTAGAATCAAATTCTACTTTGGATCTCAGACTTCAGATCCTATTCCATTTTAGGATCCAAAAACCAATTCTACTTTGGATCTCAGACTTCAGATCCAAAATCCATTCTAGGATCCAGAACCTAATTCTACTTTGGATCTCAGACTTCATATCCAAAATCCATCATAGGGTCTAGAGTCCAAATCAATCTTGGATCTCAGACTTCAAATCCAAATTCCATCTTGGATTCCAAATCTTGGATCCAATTCCATTGAAAATTTTGGATCCAAATCCATTCTAGGATCTAGAACCTAATTCCACTTTGCATCTCAAACTTCAGATCCAAGTTTTATTTAGGATCCAGAATTCATTTTCATTCCGGATCTCAGATTTCAGATCCGAATTTCATTCCTTCGGATCCAATTCCATCCTAGATCTCATATTTCAGATCCAAATTTCCCTTAGGATCCCAAATCCAGAATTCAGTTCATCTTGAATTTCAACTCTATTTAGAGTCCAAACCTTTGATTCAAAATTCCATTCTGAACTCCAAAATTCAAAAAATCAAAATTTTATCTCCGAATTCCATTCCAAGCTTACCTTGAATCCAAAAAAAAAAAAATCAATTCTATTTCTCAACTTCAAGCTTTATAATTGAAATTCAAATTACATCTCTATCCTGATTTAAAGTCCTAATTCAAAGTCCATTTATGACTTCGAATTTTTCTTGCTTCTCCCTGTTATCATCGCAAAAAATTTTAAGTTTTTGCGAATCAAACTGACCTTTGAAAAAGTTTTTGAAAATAACTCGCCTCCGTTTTTAAAATGCGGGAAAATTCTGTAGAATGGGACTCGCCTGTCGGTACGAGGTTCAACCGTTCCTGCCACCTTTAACAGGGGTAATTGAACCAAGGATCAATCTTATGCTCTACTTTATTCAACTTGTCTAAATCATATTCTAATTTCTAAATGCACATAGAATCAGGCATGTGCTATGAATTTTCAGAAAATGCACGTTTGAAAACATGATGTTTGCTTTGAATGATTGAAATATTTAGAAAATGTATCACATGGAAAATCGTGAATTGGGATTTGAAATATACTTATGAGAGAAATAAAATTGATTTTGAGGAATCCTTGACATTTGGTGAAAATCGATTCTGAGAGACTTGGTTTCTCTGAATTCAAACTTTGAAATTGAAATTCTAACTTAGAAAATTTGAATTTGGAACTTGGGAAATACTTGAAATGAATGAATATGATTTTGAGGAATTGAGAAATACTTTTTGTATTTTTGAGAAATGCAGTGCATTTTTGAAGTTAGCCTAAGAGTGTAGGCTGAATGTGGCTAATGTGAAGATCATAAATCTAAGTATCATTCATATTCTGACTATGGCCATAAATACAAATTCCACCAAGTTTATAAACTTCATAGAAGCTAGTGCATGTGCCATTCGTGTAGACCATGGTGAATTTGTAAAAATATGCATGAATCATCATCCATCACACATTAAAATTATAAAAATAAACTATATGCAATGCAACCTAAGCTAAGCAGGAAATGTAAATTCTTATTCCAAAGTTTAATTACAAGTTACATCACTATTGAAATTTAAATACATGAAAAATAAAGTCTTCAATGTATCTGCAAAACTAGAAAACTTGGTTAATGAATATATGTTGGCTTTTCTAGATTTATCCAACAATATCAGGAAATTGTTGGATTTTGCTAGATATAAGCCTTTTTGCCATGATTCCCTTAAATCAAAATGATAAAATATGAAGAAATAATAAAGGTAAAATATGAAATTTCAAAATTGGGGTCAAAATGACCAAAATACCCCTAATAACAAGACTATGGCCTTGAAATTAGGGTTTTCAGAAAGATATTTTGATAAAATGCAAGTTTTGAAATTTGAATGGAATAAACTAAGCTAAATATGATATGACATGCTTAAATATGTAAAAATTAGGGTTAGGGATTTCGAAATTTAGGTCAAATGACCAAATTACCCCCGATAGCAAGACTATGGCCTTGAAATCAAGGTTTTTAGAAAGAGATTTTGGTAAAAACTTAGGTTTTATGCACTAAATGAAATCAAATGAGCACAAAATTAAACCTAAAGCATCCTAACATGATTATGAACATGATTAAACCCTAAAAATATATGCTTATGCACGAAAATCCAATAATATCACAAAAACTATGATTTTAGCAGTGTTTTTGGATCTTTCCGGAACCCGGTTTTGCAATTTGCCTAATTCAGCCATCAAATGGATTCCAAAATCCATAAAAATTGGTACCTACACTTGTTATAACCCTAATGTCGAATTGGAATTATAAAAATAATTTTTTGACATTAAATTAATCCGAAAATTGCATTAAACCCTAAAATATGCTATTTTTGACCTAATTCATCAACCAGTCTCAGTCCAAGACCTGAACCAGGAGTCAAATCTCCATGGAAATTTATGAAATTTTATAGAGACTAACTAGACAAAAAAACAGAGATTTCCCAATTTACATATCAGAAAAATCATCTTTGGTTAGGGAGAAACTTTTCCGGCAATATATCACTCTTAACAGGGATTAAAACAGTTATTCCAGATTGAAAATACAGACATAAATAGCAATTCTAAACAAAAATCTCTGAAATTTTAGTAGTGAACAGTAAACAAAACAATAACAATACTCACTTTTTACAGATCTAAAATCGGATTTGTGGTTTGGGATTTATGACTAACACAAGTTTGATTAGGGTTTTGGTAAACCCTAACGAGCTTTAAATTGAACAACAGATTCTTTGAAAAGGGAAAAATACTAAACAGTAGTCAAAAAATCCGAAAAATTCACATAAGACATATCTATTCAATATGAATCCATAGCACTTTACAGATCTAAAATCGGATATAAGATGAGAGAAATATCATCACAGCAAGTTACCTTCTTGATTTTAACCACGATTTTAAAGCTTTAAAAACCCGATTTGATGTCTGATTTTTTTGACAGAGTTCCCGAGATTTAAAACCTCTGATGTTTCTACAGTAACTCAATAACTCATGCATGCACCACATATAAAAAAATCAGAAATAAACAATGAGTGCTTCAATCCGAAATAACATCATCTTTACTGTTCTAAACCTAGAACACACAGAAATTTAAGAAACTTGAAAAACCATGCATTAACTAATGTAAATAAATAAAATAAACCATAAAACAGTAAATAAAAATTATTTCTATGCTATAGAACGTAAAACAAACATGAATAAACCATGAAAATAAATTAAAAACAGGGAATCAATGGATGGAATTTGATATCACCTTTAAAACATAGATTTAACCCATTAAAAAGGGTAAATCATATATTTTATTGGTTAATAATGCAAAGAATCATATTAAAATCAATTCTAATGGATTAAAATCTATGTAAATCATCCAAAACAGGGTTAGATCACCTTCTTGGATCGTTCTTGCTGATTCTTGATGGTTCTTGAGGTCAAATCCATGGTTTAATCCATGAAGATGATGGTGTCAATGGCTAAATCATGCTTAAAACAATGAAAAACATTAAATAAAAACTAAAAATTAAAGAAAAACATTACCTTGAGGCTGCTGCAATGGAGGAAGGGCTGGAGAAGAGAGAGAAGCTCCAAGAACTCAATAGGAGAGAGATGGGAAAATCGACCCCCCTTATGCCTCTATTTATAATAAAAAAATTAGGTTTAAAAATTGACAATTTTGAAAATTTTGGACTCTAAAAGGGGGGGCGATTTTGGGGTGGAGTTACCTAACTACCCCTAGTCTAAATTATCCTAAATAATGCCTAATTAACCCCTAGCTAATCCTAAAAATCCCCCAAATGTGGTGCCACTTGGCATTCTCTCACATTGGGTTTTTAAAACACTTTTAAAAACCTTTAAAAACACTAGTTTTAAAAACTAACTTTCAAAAATGAGTTTTTCAAAATGGTTTTGACTCTTCTAAACCTCTAACACTAACCAAGACATCAACTAACCCTAGTCTAGCCCTGACTTACTCGAATATGGCGCCACCCCGAGTGGGCCCTACTTGAGTTTTTTTCAAAAAGCGATTTTAAAACTTGAATGTGAAGGAGTTTTCAAAAGATTTTCAAAAGTAAACTTAAAATTAGGATTTTTGAAATGTCATAAGGTCCTAACTGAGTTAGAATTCCTTTGGATATGGTGCCAACTGAGTGGGCCCACATCGAATTTTGAACATTTTTAAAATAAACACTGAAAATGGCTTTGAAAAGGGGTTAAAATCAGTATTTGAAATTCAAGATCTTTGAAAATAGGGTCTCAAGCGAACTGGAACTCCGGGTTAGAGTCCTGAACTCTTAGGACTCTGAGATTTTAGATTTTAAAAGCCAAATGAAAGAATTTTCAAAAGATTTTATCAAGAAATGATGAAATAAGTCAGAAAACACAGTCAGGGTTAGACTCCTAACTCGACCGAACTCTAAAATAGAGTCCTGAACTAACTGGACTCTGTGAAATGACCTAGATTTTGAAAGCAAACGGAAAAGATTGAAAATGGAAGTAAAACTGACCTCAAAACAGACTCCTGACCGGATCAGGACTCTGAGACAGAGTCCTGATCGGACTGAGACTTTCAAAATTTTGAGAAATTTGATGAATAGAGGAATTCAGAAGCGACACCACCTCAATGGGTCTCATCTGTGACTTGAAATCGATTAAAATTTGAATTTGAAATGAATCCAGATTGTTTCCTTGAGAAAATATTTCGAAATATAAAGTCCTGGGGTTGGAAAATGACAGAGTATTGAATAAAAACCCAGGTTTTGAAATTGATTTTGAAATAAAGCTTTAAAATTCAAATCTGGATTGATTGTTTTGAAATAGGAGTGCTAGATCTCGAAAATGAGATGCAATGACATGCAATGCTATGCAATGATATGCAATGCTATGCAGAATACATGCAATGACATGCAATGATCTGTAATGACTTATGAAATGGACAAACACTGGATGAAGGTAAAAATTTGGTGTGTTTACACTCCCTTTTCAAAAATCATCTCTTTTTCAATATCCAGATTCATTCTTCCCAAACTCTGACTATTTCCAAAAACTTAGAATTTTAAATCTTAAATTTCTAAGTTAGAAACCATTTCTTCACTCTATCATCAGATTCATCTCAGAAATACTTGGGAATTTTTTGAATCATTTTCAAAAAGAGCATACATCTTTGCACTGCACAAGTATGATTCTTTATGCATATTAGACTTAGAATAAATTCTTAGATAATTTCTTAGCAAGGCAAAAGGCATGAATTCGACCCTTGGTTCGATTACCCCTGGTAAAGGCGCCAGGAACGATCGAACCTCGTACCGACGAGCGGATCCCGTCTCCCAGTTTTCCCGCAAATATTTCAAAATGGAGGCGAGTCATTTTCTCAAATATTTTTCAAAATTAAGGTCAAGTGAGACCCCGCAAAAGAATTCATCTTCTTTTCTCTTCTTTTCTCTTCTCTCTTTTTTTCTGTCTTTTATTTTCTCCCTTCAAAAAGGAGAAAATAGAGGTTGGAAAGGAAAAGAGAAGGAAGAGAGAGAATATTACAAGAGGAAAAATTTTGCGATGATCACAGGTGCCTCATTGCTGAGACTAAAAATCAGCTTTCTAAAAATAGACGACCTCTCGTAGAAGGTTTGGGAGATACCTCCAGGAGCGAGGTAACAGGTTTAATCCTTAACCTGAATGGATACAGAATCCTCAAGGAGTGTGGAAACTGTGATGGGACCTCTAGACTTCACATAACAAGTCCGAGAGGGGTTTGCAAAAGGATGAGAAATGAGGGTCCGTAAAGCTTGAAAAGGGGTTGTTCTTGGGCGCCTCATTGCTGAGACTAAAAATAACTTTTGACAATAACAGACTTTTTGCACAAAGTTCAGGTTTAACCCTTATCCTGAGCGAGAACTGTCTATGGAGGGACAGTGGGGAACGTAGGGAAGCGTGCAAATTTGAGGGCGCTTATATCAGATGAAAGGAAATGACTTTTCAGTCCTAAGGAGGGATGACGTCAGGATACGTCAAGACAAACATCAAGTTCTTACTTCATTTTAAGATAATGAGAAAGTATTGCCAATAAGATGTCAAAAAATTGTAGTTGATTTAAAAAATGATTGAATTGTGCATGAAAATATCACCTCTTTCTACCTAGAGTATTAACTCCAATGGGGCTAACTCTGTAGAATCAAGAATCAAACTCAATTTTGTTACTGTTGAGCTTCTTTAAGGAAGATATCAATTTCCTTGATATGAAAAGAGAGGAAACATTCTCAGCTTCATAAAAGAATTGAGTGAAAAGACATTGATAAAAGAATTTCACACAGATAAAGATGATTCCTGGCAGTTTCAGGCAGTTTGATATTCTGGGCATTTCCCATGATGATCTCACGCACTCTTTTGAGTCGTGAAGCTTTCTTGGGCTTTTACATCATCCTCCTTTTTGGAGATGTCCTGATTTTTTCTCTTTTTCGGGGAAGGGTACGTCACAAACTCCTTCATCTTGGAGATGTTCTGATCCTTCTTATTCTTTTTTAGGGATTAGGCTGACGATATTGGTTCATTGGTCAAAACCTCTAGATAGCAGAAATCAAATATCTTTTAGGGTTTATCGGTAGGTTCATCGCACTCGCCTTCATCTCGACGGTGATTTGAACTTTCTTTGGAAGGATCCTTTACAAACTCCTTCATCTCGGAGATGATCCAAAACTTCTTTAGCCCCGGGGGTCTAGCTCGCATATTCATCTTTATCTTGACGACAATTGAGAGATCCTTTTTGCGGATATTTGATTGCAGCTCAGGTGACTAAGGAGATATGGATTGGGTAAGTTCTTTTTACTGTCCAGGATATTTCCACTGTCTTACTGCCAAAAGAATGAACTTTTAAGAATGTGCCATAGCTATGATCAATATCATTCACTTATGGCTTTTCAACATCATTGAATTTTTTCTTTGCCGGTCATATCGAAGATTTTTTTTTCATCCTTTTGGTTGACCAACAGAGAAGCTTGAATTCAGTTCTTATTTCGCAAAAGTCTTGCTCTTTTGGAAATAATACTAAAGGTAGTTTGAGGTAATTCTTTTATGAGATGAAAATTTTGAGATCAACAATGATTTTTGATAGCAAATTGGCAAGGTATTCTAGAAATCTTTGATGAAAAAAATTGCTTGATATCGAATCGACACGTCCATGACAAAAAAATTCTCCTCTCTTTTTCCCCAAAAAGAGAGACTCAGGCTTAGCCCTTACCTGAATGGGAAGTTGTAAATACTCCTCTCTTCCCTAAAGAGGAGGTGTTTGCAAAACGGAACTTTGGAAGAGAAATTAAGTTTTCGTCAAAACTCCCTATCTTTAGGCTTATCTTATGGAAATACTGCCAAAAAACAAAGTTGAGAAAGTATCACAGAGGAACGAGTCCATCACACTCTCCTTAGAAGAGGGTCCCTTATGAAGGGGTTGGCCAAAGATGAGGAAACAGGGGCCACAAAAGAAACGAGCTTCTGTCGAAGCTCTCTCTAGAAAAGGGTTCTTTGGTGTAAAGCTGGTTGTTGTTTTGCAAACTATTCGCGAAGAAAACGAGTCCCTTCAAACTCTCCCTAGAAGAGGGTTCTTGCGAACGAAAGATGGTTGCATGCGAAAGGAACGAGCTCCCTCGAACTCTCCCTGAAGAGGGTCCTTCGTAAGAGAACAAGATTGATTTTTGACAAAATGGTAACTCGAAGGTTGAAATTGAGAATTTAGAGCTTGAATTGTTGATGATTGGTTAGTACAAAGACTGAACCTGGAGAGCTAACTTGATCAGTCAGCCAAACAGTAGCACGAGCGCTAGATGTACCAGCATGAGCATCGGATTTGGAAATGTACCAGTACGAGCACTAGGTTTAAAAAAATGCCCCAGTACGAGCGCTGGGTTTTAAAATGCATACCAGTACGGGCACTGGGTTTTCGAAATGCACGCTAGTACAAACACCGGGTTTTCGAAAGTGTATACCAGTACGAGTACCATTTTTTCGAAGAGGCATATCAGCACGAGCACTGAGTCTTTGAAGCTGCACCAATACAAGCACTGGATTTTCAAAACTGCACCAGTACGAGCACTGGGCTTTCTCACGGAGAGTTGAGAAAGAGACTGACATTCGAAGATACATGAGAATTTTAAGCGAGAACGATTGTCGGTGTTTCAGGATTATCCCTTATCCTGAAGGGGAATTTCAGGTTTGTCCCTTAACCTGAAAGGGAACGATGAGAATATTGGTCCAATACGAGTATTTGGATCAACGGGGGAAATTCGAGTTGAGACTCAAGAATCCAAAAGATAAGAATATACAAAAAGCGAAAATTCGAGTCGGAATCGAGCTTGAGAACTTGCATTCTCGACGTAGCAATTGGTTCCAATTGGATCCAAAAGGAAGTCTGAGTCGAAACCCGAATAATATAAGAATATATAAGAGGGAAAATCTGAGTCGGAACCCGAATTTTCAAAAAAATAGAAGAATGAAAGAATGAGAATCGAGTTTGAGAACTCAAATTCTCGACATAGCAATTGGTTCCAACATAAGCATCGGATCCAAAAGGAAGTTTGAGTCGGAACTCAAAGCTTTGAAAATAAGAATATACAAAAGGGAAAAATCTGAGTCGGAACCCGTTTTTTTTTTAAATAGAAGAATGAATGAGAATCGAGTTTGAGAATCCGAATTCTCGACGTAGAAATTGGTTCCAATACGAGCATCGGATCCAAAAGGAAGTCTGAGTCGGAACCCGGAACTTCTAACGAAAGATAAAAGGGAAAAACCTGAGTCGGAACTCGAATCTTTTAAAAACAAAGAATGAAATGAAAGCACAACCTGAGTTGGAACTCAGACGGGGAGGAAATAAACTCCTACTCGAGACTCGGATTTTAGAAGGATTGACAAATAGCATGAATAGATTCTGAAGATGAGGATGAGAAATTTATTCAAGATCCTCGACCCAAGATGGCCTGAGATTTGAATTTTATTTAGGATGGTTTTCAGGATTATCCCTGATCCTGAAGAGAATTTGGCAAAATTGAAAAGTTTGATAGATATTGATAAAGGATAAAAAGGATTGATAAAAAGAATAAATTAATGAAATTTGACAATAAAGATTTAGTGGGAATTGACAGAAATTCGAGAAAAAATTGATGATAGAAGAATTTTGGGATTATCCCCTGTCTTGAAAGAAAATAAAGGGGCTCGCGGGGCGAGGTTCAGGTTTTATCCCTTAATCTGAAAGGGGAAATACCTCATTGCGACGAGGCATTAGGTTTATCCCTTAACCTGAAAGGGTTTAAAAAGTGAAGGAATAAAATCTAATAAAATTGATAAATCTTGACAAAAATTAATAAGATTGACAATAAATTGATAAAGATTTGATTAGATTGGAAAATGAAACGAATACAATTTAATAAAGATAACAAGATTAACAGAAAAGTTGATAAGATTTTTAGAAGAAGATTCGTCTGATCCTGTCTGCATATGATGAAGGAAGACAAGTATAGATCAAAATAAAATGCCCCAGTATCATGGAGAAGTATGTGAGAATTCAATAGAAGATTATTGCTTTATTGAAAGAGACTTTTGAAGAGTACAAAAGGCTATGATGAACAATTTAAGTGTAAAATCTCTTTAAATGTAAAGCATTAATAGGATCTGGCAGTTCTATTCCATCTGTGTTGATCAGGCGATAGGAATTGCGAGGCAGCGCTTCCTTAACCACATAAGGGCCTTCCCAATTAGGTGACCACTTGCCCTTCGGCTGATGCTTGAGATGAGCTGTCGATCTGAGCACAAGATCATTGACTCGGAATCTTCTCTCAATAACTGATCTGGCGTAGTGTCGAGCTATCCTCTGACGATAGGCCTGAGCGTGCTCTGCAGCCTTGAGCCTTTTCTCATCTAACAGATCAAGTTGTACCAACCTCTGCTGCTGATACTGATCAAGCGGAAGTTCGATGAGTGATGCGAACTTGAGTGCGGGCTTCTGAACGTGGAGAGGTAATACTACCTCGGTCCCGTAGACAAGCTTCGAAGGCGTAGCATTGGTCGGAGTCCGAATGGTGGTTCGGTACGCCCAAAGTACATCGTGCATCTTCTCATGCCAATCACGGCCTGTTTCCACAGTTTTTTCCAGGATGCGGATCAAAATCTTGTTGGTGGCCTCTGCCTGGCCATTTCCTTGAGGATAGTAAGGAGCTGAGAAGTGGTGATGAATCCTGAACTTCGAGCAGAAGGTCTTCATCCTCTCATTCTTGAAGTGGCTGCCATTGTCTGACACAATATCATGTGGGACGCCAAAGCGACAAAGAAGATTCTTGTGAATAAACGAAACCACATGTCGGCCTTCTACCGTTCACAGAGTTATAACTTCGACCCATTTGGTAAAATATTCTGTAGCTGCGAGAAAGTATCTATGGCCATTAGAAGCCGAAGGAGTGATCAAGCCAACCACGTCAAAAGCCAACATCGAAAAGGGCCAAAGAGAGACCACGGACTGCAAGTATGCGGCGAGCGCATGAATGGAAGGTGCGTGCATTTGACATTTGACGCACTTCCTCACAAATTGATGGCAATTCTGCTGCATGGTTTTCTAGTAATACCTTGCCCGGATAATTTGCTTGATGAGTGTTTGGTAGCCGATGTGACCACCACAAATTCCCTCGTGTGCCTCTCGGACAACTTCCATGGCTTCATCCTTATCTAAGCATCTGGCATACTCAAAATTGAACCCACGACAGTAGAGAGTATTGGAAAGGATGAAATAACGGGCTGACATACGCTGAATCATGTGTTGCTCCTTTCTTGGCATTTCCGATGGAAATTCACCAGTTTCGATAAAGTTTTTGATGTCTTGATACCAAGGCTTCTCTTTCTGAGTGGCTTGGTTTACTTGTCCAGCTGGAATGTAGGCAGGTTGATCAAGTCTGCCAATCTCGAAAAAGCAACAGGACTTATTGTCTTTAAAAGACAAAATAGAGCCTAGATAGGCTAGACCATCAGCTATATGATTGTATTCCCTCTTGACATGATTAAGCTGAAATTTTTCAAAGTTGCCTATGAGGGCTAAGGCAATCTTCTGGTAGGGAATCAACTTTGAATCCTTGACTTGCCATTCAGCGTTGACTTGACTGACAACAAGCAATGAGTCGCCGAAGGTGCGTATTCTCTTGACATCAAAGTCTTGCAAAATCTTGAGGCCTTGAATTAGAGCTTCATACTCGGCCATGTTATGAGTACATTGGAAGTTGAGCTTGAGGGAATAAGGGAGCATCTCTTTTTCAGGAGTGATCAACAAGATCCCAATCCCTATACCAGACATGTTCTTGGCTCCGTCAAAGAATAGGGTCCAAACTGGGGACTCCTGAACACTGTAGATGTGATTATCAGGGAAATCATCTTTTGCTTTGATCTCCTCTATCAACGGGAAATCTGCCAACTGATGTGCGATGGACTTCCCCTTGACTGACTTCTGAGAAACATACTCCAGGTCATACTGCATTAGGAGGACTTGTCATTTCGCAATCCGTCCAGTAAGGAAAGGCTGCTCAAGGATGTACTTGAGAGGATTAAGTCTTGATAGAATTTTGATTTCTGATGCTAACAAATAATGCCTCAGCTTTTGGCACATCCATACTAAGGCCAGACATGTCTTCTCCATCTGAGAGTATCTTTTCTCATAATCGATGAAGGTCTTGCTGATGTAGTAGATGGCATGCTCTATCTGGCTGCCTTCCTCGCACTGCGCAAGAAATCTGCCACAAGCATTATGGTTGACGAAAATATATAAGAAGAGCGGCTTTCCCAGTTCTGATGGCTTCAGAACAGGCGGATTGAGGAGATATTGCTTGATGCGCTCAAATGAGAGCTGACATTCTGGTCCCCACTCAAATTTTACCTCTTTTCTCAACAAGTGATTGAAGGGCTTGCATCTCATGGCCAAATTTGAGATGAAGCAACGAATTGACTGAATGCGACCTTGAAGCTTCGTAGTTCTTTGAGATTGGTGGGAGGCGACATATCAATGATTGCCTTTGCCTTGTCAGGATCCACCTCTATGCCCTTCTTGCTGATCATATAGCCTAACAGCTTGCCTGACTCTACTCCAAAGACACATTTCTGCGGATTGAGTCTCATCTTGTAGAGGATAAGTCTTTCAAAGACTTGGCTAAGAGCATTAAGTTGATCATCTCCCTCTTTTGAGTTGACCAAGATGTCATCCACATAGGCATCCATGTTCTTGTGCATCTGGTCGTGGAAAATAACTGTCATTGCTCTCTGATAGGTTGCCCCAGCATTCTTGAGCCCGAACGACATGACCGTATAGCAAAATGTACCCCAAGGTGTAGTAAAGGAAGTTTTGGATTGGTCATGAGCAGCCAATTTGATCTGATTGTAGTCTGAGTATCCATCCATAAAGGAAAACAAAGCATGGTCGGTCGTGCTATCGATCAAAAGATCGATATTGGGGAGTGGATAATCATCTTTTGGGGTTGCCTTGTTCAAATCTCTGAAATCAATACAAATCCGAACTTTGCCATTCTTTTTGGGAACTGCCACGATGTTCGTCAACCAGTCTGGGTATTCGATAGTTTGGATGAATCCTGCTTTTAACAACTCCTCAAGTCCTTCCTTAACTTGTGGTGCCACTTGGGAATCCATTTTTCTTAATTTCTGCTTGATTGGTTTGCAATCTGGCCTCAGCACAAGGCGATGTTCGACCAGCTTGGGATCTACGCCTGGCATATCCTCATAAGTCTAGGCAAAGACTTCTTGGTGCTGTTTGAGGAAATGGATGAGTTTCTCCTTCTTATCTGAACTTATGCTGGAGCCAATTTTGAGGATTTTCGGATCGTCATCTGAACCGATGTTGACATCCTCTGTTGGATCCTGAATCAATGGCGATGGTTTATCCTGTTTCTTGATGCTGGCAAGTTCTTGCATATCCTGAATTGTTGAATCGAATTCTGCTAATTCTTCGATCTGCCCTGTTACCTTGTTGATTTCTGCCTCTGCTTTTGCCTTGCAGATTCTGGCCGGTTTGGGTTTATTTTAAGAAAAGTTGGTATTGATAATGAGTTTTTTGAGCGATTTAGGAGCCATGATTCCAACAATCCTGAAAGTGCAGAGAAGGTTTTTGAGAAAATGATAAAAGATTTTGAAAATAGCCTTTTGTACAGAAAAAAAGAATGACAATCATAGCAAAGGATATAAACAAAGAATTTGTGTACACCAAGATGAGTAGAGTAAACAAAATTTTCATTGATTAAGTAATTTTGATATTTACAGATAATTGTTGGAGGAAAGAAAGAAACTGGGGCGGATCTTTGCCCTTTACAAGATGACATTGAAAAAGAAAAGAGAAAGCAGAAAACACTGGCATTGTCTTCTTCATTGGGCTCCTTTGACGAAGGTGGTCTTCCTGTCGGATGACTGATCGGTGAATCCCAGACCTGTATTATCAATATGTCGAGCGAGGATGATCAGCTCCAGGATGCCGTCTTCATTTCTGCCTAGGCCCCTGAAGGGCTGATAACCGTGTTTCATCAGAAGATCAAACCCTCTCTTAGTTTTTGAGAACTGAGGGAAAAGAGGGTGATCCTGAAAGGAAGTGCAGTCGAGGCGCCCACCTAGCTTGAAGAAGTGAGGCCCCTGCCACTGGGTTACTGCTGCCACATTTTCTGTCGGCTGGATTTCTTTTAACTTCAGCTTGTCCAGGCTTTCACTTAGATTGATTTCATCGAATTCCCTGATGCTTGGGATGTTGGCAGTGAAAGTAGGACGGGGAATCATTGGCTGCGGGAGTCGCTCTTCCAGATCCTCTCCTAGGACCGTGGTGATCATGCCTCCCTTCGACCATTTGATGCATTGGTGAAGGGTCGAAGGAACAACATTGGTATTGTGGATCCAAGTGCGCCCGAGCAAAAGATTGTAGGTGGGCAGCACATTGACCACGTGGAAGAGCACAGTATGTACCAAATAATTGATGAAGATTTCGAGAAATATCTTCCCCTTGGCTGTCTGCCCATGGTTGTTGAAATCGTAGATCGTGATCGGATCTGGGGTATATTCCTCTTCTTTCAGGCCCAATGCCCTAGCCGTCATTTCTCAACAGATATTTAGGCTGCTGCCCTCGTCAACTAGCACATGAGGGACTGTCATGCCCCTGATTTGCACTACTATGTATAAGGCGTTGTTGTGAAATGAATAAGGCCTCGACAGATCCTCATCAGAAAAAGTGATTGGTGCGTTTGTCATGGCCTGATTGACGATTTGAGCCATGTCCTGTGGTGTTGTGCTAGGCTTGACCTTGATCTTTCTAAGCAGGTCTTCTAGCACTTGTTGGTGCTCTGGGGAAGCATGGGTCAGATCCAGGATAGAAATGTTGGATAAAGCATTAATTGGCTTCTAAACTGACCCTAAAGCCTCTTCTCTCTTTGAAGCTGCCTTGACGAAGCGCTTCGAAATCCTGGGGACTAGCTTGGCAATGTCTGCCGCTACTTTGGCTGGTTCCTTGGTTGCTTTCTTGCTGCTGGAAAATGCAGTAATATCCACCCTCTTGGTGGAAGACTGCGCTTGACGAAGGACCAAGACCTGATGTTGATCCTGAATATCCTGATTGGAACATGGTTGAATGCTATCTTGAAGGAAAATGGATTGTTCGGTAATCACGGAAGCTGAATGCTTAAGGAATGGCTTGGACAAGATCTCCGGCTATTGTTCGTCCTCATCCTCGATCAATAAATTCTAGTCAATGCAGTCTTGGATGGTGTTCTTAAGGACAAAACAATGCGCGGTGTCATGTCCAACAGTTCGATGGAATTTGCAGAATTTGTCAGTCCATTTGCCCATAGTGACCGAAAGATCTGCCACCTTGGGGAGTTTGATCATTCTCTTCGACATCATATACTCCAAGATGTCTTCGCAGGATTGCTCAAGAGCGGTAAACTCTCGATCGTAACTCCATCCCTCGTGTTTTGGCTTCTCTTGTTGCTTTGCTTCTGGCTGAGGTGCTGACTGGACGAGTTGTGGCTTGATAAATTTTCTCTTTTGGGCTATAGAGTTTATCCTTTCGACCCTAGAGTGTCTGTCATTCTTGTTGCGGTTTTTCTTGCTCTTTTTGCTGTTAGAGCAGCTGCCATGATCCGAAAACTCTGTAGAATAGGTGACGTGTGCCTTGTTCTTTTGATTGGGATTCCCTCTGACAAAAGGATATCCTTCATACAGGCCATTGTCCAAGCCGATCTCAAGCCACTCGGCTCTCTCAATCAGTTTGATGAATGATTTGGCAGGCGATATAGAAATGAGGTTCCTCAGAGGCTGAGCAAAGTTGTTCAAGATAATCTGCAGGGCGTACTCTTCCGGGATGGGAACCTTCATTCTATTACAGGTGCTTCTCCACCTGTGAATGAATTCGCTAGCCTTCTCATTCTCATTCTGCTTCAGATTGTACAGATGGTTAAGGGTTGGTGACGCTTCGACATTGAACATGAAGCGTTGGATGAACAAATTAACAACTTTAGCGAACTCTCGTAGTTTGATAGGATTTATGTGGCCTACATACCACCTGGCCGCTACACCCTCTAGGCTGCGAGGAAAGCAAATGAATAATGGTCGGTTGTCTTTCTAAAACGGCTGCACTCAACATAGAAAGTGGCCAAATGAGCCTTAGGGTTGCCTGTTCCGTCAAATTTGAGGAACTTCTGAGGGAGATTTTCCAGATTGTCATCCCCATCTAGGCCATTGTAAAAATCCTCACCAGAGTAAGTCTGTTTGCCTTTGCTTTTGGCCTGAATATCCTTGATGGCCCAATTCATTTCTTTCATCTACTCTTGCATCGGATCATTAGCCGGAATAGGTTTGTTTATTGATTTGGGCTCTGCAGCGGTCTTTACAAACTGCGACAGAGGATTCTGATGATAAACAAATTGTTCTTCCTCTGATTCTTCTTTGACTGATTATGATTCCTCAGAAGTGGTGTCAGACTGGACTTTCTTTCTGATGATCCTGACTGGCTTTTTCACAGCTTTCTTCTTTGGTTTGCTTTTTGGAACAACCTTCTTCTGACTGGCCTCAACCTGTTCTGACATCATTCTCTTAAACAGGTTGTACATGGCAGGATCGATATCATCGCCTTTGTTCTGATTCTGCCCCCTGACTGACTTGGGAGAGCTCGTTGCTTAGACTTCGTTGTCGCTGTGCTGAGGGGCAATCTCCTTTCCAGCTCTGGTCTGAACCATTCTGACAATGCCAAGTGATTTTCTGTGAAAATAACGAAATGGTTAGAGCTCGGAGATTTTTTTTTTTTAAATGCGACCCTTTGAGAAAAAGACAAGAAAGGAGGAATTGATAGACAATTTAGACAAGTTATCCCCATCACCAGGGATCGGGTCATCACAAATTTTGCGATAATTGTGTCACCATTTTACGGCAACAAAAATGCACCTTATGACCTAGGCAAGGTTGTCCATCACGATAAGAGATAACCGAAGAAGAATATAAGAATGAAGTCTCATCACTAGGGATGAGGTTGTCACGGGGATCGTGACCATATATAAAACAAAATAAAAATTTGGCCATAAAGCTTTTTAACAGAACAAAAAGCTGCATCTTTATTGACGATAAAATTTAAATACAAAGAGAAGGTGGGCAGACAGTGTGCCACCATTCTCGATATTCTGAAGATACATTAAGATCGGGAAATATAGACAAAGGAACGAAGGAGTCCCAGGTGTACTTGGTTACATGGTATGCCCCAGACCACTGATCTGACTGCAGATCGAATTCTGGCATGTGGCTCGTCGGAAAGCGAGTGTTGACACGAATCTGCCGCTGCGAGAACTGTCTGAGACACCTCTCTGGCTGATAGTCGACACAGAAGAAAGGGTCAAGCAATCTGTAATGCTTTCTACGAGCATAAGTGTAGCGAGGAACTGATTCTTGTCTGTCAAAGCAATCCCAAAGGATCTCTTCTTGGTGCAGACTCTCGATCAAAGTTCGGTACTGAATCACAGACTTCAACTTTTTGCTGTTGAATCTGAAGGAACTGACCTTTGATAAAACATGTCACAGGAACCACGACTGCAAGGCATACGTGCATCCTTCTATCAAGATGGTCTCTCTGAGAGAAAAATGAGCTAAGCCTCTGTAGAGAAAGGCTAGAGTTGCCATGGACACTGAAAGCTGACGGGTAAGTTTGCTTCCCCATCTTCGAAAGAGTTGAGCAACTCTGACATCAATGAAATTATGACCGTCTTGAAAGAATGCTAATCCTACTGTGCATAGGATCATGGCATGCTCGATTCTTTCCTTCGCCACCTGAGACAAGATGTCAACTTCCTCGTAGGCTCATACTTGCGATAGAGTCCGAACAGATCGATGAACTGACTCCCGTTAATCTCGGTGAGAGGCCAAGATCTGCTCTCTGTCACTCTGGCTAATGCTTCTCGAACATCCATCCCCTTGACATTGATCAGGAATTGCTGCTCGACCGGATCATCTGGCTGACCAGCTGGTTCTGGCAATCCCATGATGTCGCTGAACTTGTCCATTAGCAGAGTCATCTCTCCCCATGAAAACCAGAATGTGCAGGTATGCGGGTTCCATCGCTCTGCCATAGCCTGAATCAAACTACCGTTGATGGTTCGCTTGCCCACTGTCGATGCCGTCTCCAATCCACAGTCAACCAAGTGGTCTGGGAACATACGCGAGAAGGTGGCGAACCAAGAATAATACCACTAAGGGAAGAAGGAATGAGACTGGATAACCCGATGATCCGGGGTTCCATCCCTTATTTGATAGAAGACATGATCTCTGGGAAAGATAGCATCGAGAGATTCGGACGCCATCGGAATGATACTGAGGCAAAAGAGGAAGAGAATCAGATAAAATGCAGGACTTACAGACAGATTTTTTGATGAAAGAAGAGGATAGACATAAATCCTGGAAATTTTGAAAGATCAAGGGACTTTTAAAAAATGACTTTTCAAGGTTTTTTTAAAGAAAATTTGACACAAAAGAGAAAAGAATGTAGGTAAAGGAAAAGTATATACCTGAGGTTTTTTAAAATAAGGGGAAACTTTGAATGACACCCCCAGGGTTTCGAGAAGGCTTGATATATATATAGGAGAAAACATCACACAATCAGAGCTGCACAAACAAGGATGCGCACACAGCACCCCCTAAAGGCTGACTCTAAATGCAATATTTGAAATGGCTTGTAGGACCTTAATCCTAACTCTATGGTTCAGATCATCTGATTCTAATCAAGATACACCGATATACTCAAGCCAAAGCTCGAAGTACATGGCATAGAAGTATTTCTCCAGTTCTAAGGTAAAGGCTTCCCAACATCCTTGAGCACCTACCGATATACCTCGGACTATGGCCCTTAGGTATGTGGTAGAGGGGCGCGAACCCAAATAAGTGGTCCAGTTGTGAGCCTCTCTCCCGAACTATGGTTCAGTGAGACAGCCCAACAATGTGAAGACCAGGACAAATATAGGTAGGGATTTTTTCAAAAACATGTTCAACATGCAATAAAACCAGAAAAGCTCTAATGCAAGTCCTAAAGAGATAGAATTTAAATGAAAAGAAGCATACACTTGCATACATTGTTTGCATTCAATCCCTAGAATTGAGGAGAGTTATATTTAAGACCTAAGTCTAATGTGAGCATGGAATAATCTCCTCAATATGGTCCTACCAAACCATACTTAGATCCTATATGCAATGATGTCAGCTTAGGACAGAGTCTAGGCTCCTAAGGTTTGCATGGAAATGAAGCTGACATTTATAGAATAAAGACTTAGATAATATAAAAGCAAAGAACAAAAGGCATAAATTCGACCGGATGGAGACGTGTCCCATCATGGTCGCCAAAACTGTGATCATCGCAAAATTTTTCCTCTCGTAATATTCTCTCTCTTCCTTCTCTTTTCAATTCCAATCCATATTTCCTCCTTTTTGAAGGGAGAAAAATAAAAAGACAGAAAGAAAGAGAGAAAAGAAAAGAAAAGAAAAGAAAAGAAGAGGAACTCTTTTGCGGGGTCTCACTTGACCTTGATTTAAAAATATTTAGAAAATTACTCACCTTCGTTTTGAAATATATTGCGGGAAAATAGAGAGATGGGATTCGCTCGTCGGTACAAGGTTCGACCGTTCCTGGAGCCTTTATCAGAGGTAATCGAGCCAAGGATCGAATTTATGCCTTTTTGCATTGACTAAATATTATCTAAGAATTTATTCTAAGTCTAAATGCACAAAGAATCATGCTTGTGTAATGCAAAGATGTATGCTTCTTTTGAAAAAAATGATTTGGAAATCTCCAAGTTTTCTGAGATAGACTTGATAATGGAGTGAAGAAATGGTTTCTAAATGATAAAATCTAACTTAGAACTTGAAATAGATCAGAGAAGTTCTAAGTCTTTGAAATAATTTAGAATTGTAAGAATAAATCTTGATTTTGGAAAGAGAATGATTTAAAACTGAGATAAAAGGGAAAGAAAGGAAATTTTCAAAGTTTAGAAGATGGACTTTGAACTTAGATTTAGGAGAAGAGGTAAAATTTGAAATGGAATTGAATTTAAGATTTGAAATCAGGATGGACTTGAGAAATCCAAAGGGTATTTAAAAATTGAAATGGATTTAGGAAGTTCAGATGAGATCTGAAAAAAAGGGAATTGGATTTTGAAATCTATAAATGAAATGAAATTGGATTTGAAAGTTAGAATTTAAAAAAAATAGAATTTGATTTGAAATCTAGAATTCAAATATGAAGTCTGGATCTTAAGATGGATTTGGATCTGAAATCTGAGATCCAAAGTAGAATTGGATTCTGGATCCTAAAATGGAATTGGATCTGAAGTCTGGGATCCAAAGTGGAATTGGATTCTGGATCCTAAAATGGAATTGGATCTGAAGGTCTGGAATCCAAGATATAATTTGGATCTAGAGTCTAAGATCCAAAAAGTAGAATCATATTTAAAAAAAATAATCTAATTTTGGATTTGGGTTTTGAAAGTCCAAATGGGACTTTTGAAGATGGATCTGGGTTTTAAAAACTCAGATTTGAATTTAAAACTTAGAAAAAGACTTGAATCTTGAGATTTAGAATCAATCTCAAAACTTGGATTTTGAGGATAAGAAAATAAACTTGATTCTGAATTTGGAAGGAGAAGATGAATAAGAGGTTTTCAAAGTTAATTTGGCTTTAAAAAAAATCTTGCGATATCAAATTGAATTTGAATTTGAATCTTTGACAATGAATTTGGAATTTGATTTAAAAATTGAATTTTGAGTGTACAAATGAATTTCAAAGTCAAATTGGACTTTAAATTTAAAGTTTGAATTGGGAATCAGAAGATGAATCAGAAATTTCAAAGTTAATTTGAACTTTGAAATTTGATTTGAATTAGAATTTTGGATGTACAAATGAATTTTAAAGTAAAAATGGACTTCGAGTTTAAGGCTAGAAATTGAAAATGGTATTTGAATTTACAAGAGTTGAAAATTGATTTGAGAAGTGAAGATATCTGAAGGAAATCACTTGAATTTCTGAAAAAGGATTTTGAAAATATGATGCAATTCTATCCTAAATGATGAAATGAATTTAAAGAATTTGGATTTTGAATTTTAAAAAGCTATTCTATCCTTTAAATGAATTAAAATAAGATTGAAGATATAATACATCCCTGACTATGGTCATTGAATGTATTATATATTAATCTATATTAAAATTCAAAAGAAGAATAAAATACACATTTTTTGGGGTGCTTTTATAGAGTTTAAAATGAAATTAACTCTCAATATACCCTGACTATGGCCATTGGTATATATATTGAATTAATTTTAAATTAAACCCTGATAAAAGAGGAAAATATGATGAATTTTGAAAAGGATCCAGTGCTATTTTATAAAAGATAAAAATCCTAAGTTTTGCTTACATCCTGACTATGGCCATTGATGCAAATCATCAACTTAGGATTAATTACCTTTTACGAAATGGTGCACGTGCCATTCGTGTTTTGCCATTGTGAGATTTTAGAAAATAAAGGCGAAAAGCATGAAAAACAACCCATTTATGATATTTACAATGCTCATTCATTCTATCTAAAAGCTGAAAATAAAAAGATGTTGATTAGTATCTGGTTATTACAACTTTTACAAAAAGATTTCCTAATTTGTGGAGGACAATAACATTTCCCTATATTCCCTGCAAAACAGGATGAACACAGAACAAAATGAAAGGAAACAAAGATGCTAGAATGTGCATGTTGAGGCATATACTATACCACGAGTTAATGAAAATATGTATATAAGAATGTACAGGTAATCAGAATACAGCAACTAATGAACTATAGTATTTGTGCTAATGGATAAAACTTGTACATGACTGGAGTTTACAGGTTAGGTTAGTTATGACTTCATAGAATTTCAGTGGAGACCCTTGTGAATTGTATTCAGAATTTTACTAGGAGGATGTCACCAGCCATGCCTTTCCAATCATGATTCATGGTACCGTCATGAACTAGAGCCTAATATTAGTAATGAAATTACCTGCTGCTGGGGGCATATGGATGGTATCATGTCGTAGATCAGCAGAGCAGATGTTGTGTAATGAGGCAAGTTTTGGTTTTAAGTTAGCATGACAGCCAAACCGCATGATTTATAGCAGATCAGAGACCCGATTCTGAATTAATAAGATCCCCAAAAGCAAATTACACATTGAATCAGAATTTTGATGTTGCGATGGCAAAACAGGTGTTTCATATTTAAGCCAGAGAAATGTTGCCGAGCAAGCCCAAAATCTGACTTTTCCTATGAAAGGCTGATGCTCAGTAGCTTCTGGGTTGAGTCCAATTCAACATAGAAGTTGGGCTTGATACAATCAGTGGCTGGAATTACTACCTGGGATAGTGATTCTTACTTATTGATTCATTGTTTCAACAATGGATGAATCAGTGAATCAGGCAGTGAATGTGTCACTGTGGAAACATGGATGGACCAATGGGAACAGCTACTGCCAGGAAATCCTAGAACACAGGAAAATAAATAAAAGAAAACTGAGGGAAGGGCATTGGCCATAGGGGATGGTTGTGGAGCCGTGGGCAAGGGCAACTCTTGGATTGCTGGGAATGTACAGTGGAGTGGAAATTGGTATGCTTATGTGCACAAGGAAACTACAGCAATACTCGGTATTGCTGTGAGTGATGAAATAAAATGAACACAGCAATACCTTGGTACTGCTGTAAGCATAGAAAAAGGCTACAGTAGTGCCAAGTAATTGCTGTAGGTGTGGATGATGGTGAACGACTCAACCAGATGGTGAGATTACATTGAACATATCTCTTTTCCTTATTCTTTCTTTTTCCTTTTTTTTTCTTCTAAAGCACTGTAAGATAATGTACATCCAAAAGGAAAAAAACTTCTGTCGACAAATCAACTACAGGCATTTGGAAAGTCCATACAAATCTGTTCATGGTCTTATATGTCATCATCTAGGAAACTCAGCCAATTATCCAGATCTTGATCTTGGTCAACAAGATCGATGAAAACATCTAATATTTCCATTTCAGGTAAAGGCGAATCTGTAAGATTAATGATGAATATGTGCATGAAAAATGTTGATCATGGGGAGGGCGAAATCAACTATGGTGTAGGTGTGTGATAGATGAGTGATATATGGTGCTTATAGTAACTGGGAGTGTATTTAGTGATGCAGCATAGACATGAAATCTAAATTTTTACACAGCAGAATATATATTTAAGCAACAATGACATGCAGTTGTTTAGACATCATGAAAGCATGTTTATGACAGATATCAAGAATCAGGGAATTCAAGAGGGCGGCTTGGCAGAATTATACAGGCAGCAAAGGCTAAAATAGTTTGCAAAAATTGATAAAAGAGAGTTAAACACAAACTTCAGAATGGGCACCATACCTGTGTCTGCAGTCGTATTTGTGCCAATCAAATTACAAGCAAGTCGATGGCACAAGCAAGCTTGGTTTTCAGAGATTCTTAACACAACTTCCTCGTGGCAGTGCACTGAATCATGAAGGAGCGCATTAGATCAAAATGGAAATCATGAATCCAAATGACATCACAGTCTAGTGAAGGTATCGAAGATTGATACTCAGCAAATGTAAAACCGATGGCAAATGCATGTATGAAGGTTATACATCTTTTCTTCCTTTCTCAGAACTAGCCGATTTCAGTAGGTTATATTGTTGATGACAAATAGCCAGTGACAGAGATCTGGTTTGATCTTTGTTGGTTAAACAAGCCACAGCAAGGTTGTCCCAGCTTAACCTTCTGTAAGTGAAAATCTAGTCCTTGCTAGCAATGAACTGGCCGAACCATAGTAGGATCGATCTCTGGTGGATCAATATAAAGGAAGCTCAGTGTTGCTCAGGTTTGAAATTAACTGTACCGATATGCTTTGTAGAACTTAATAATAATACTGGGAATCAAATGAAAAGTTATTGATCATTACAGATATATCAGTGGAAGTAAACCTCTGATCACGCAATGCTGGACACTCAGATGAAAAAGAATTAATTAAAAAAAAAAAAGAGTCATCGACTTTACCATTAGGACAGAAATAAAGGTGGAAATGAGGATGTATTACAGATAGAATATACACAAGAAAGCAAAAGCATAATGGGACATGCAAAATACCTTAAAAAAAATGAAACTGTAGCCCTGAAAGTTGACACATGCATGCCGTGAGATGAACACTGAACGGTGCGGAAATCATTGTGCTCTTTATCTATTCCACAAACTGTAATTTATAGCAGTCGAGAGTTCTTCCTTTTATAGCCCATTGCCGAGTGATTTGACAATTGCTGGAGCACATTTTGATATATGATGCGTCTTTTGGAGATCTATATGGTAAACTCTAAGACATACCACTGTGAGGTAAGCAAGGCTCATGGTAAGAACCTTCAGCCCATCGGATCTGACCCCGGTGAATCCCGAATCCATGTTGTAGACTCAGGACTCCCTAATGAATGTAGAATCGCAGTATGCAATGAAAATGATGGAGCATAGAACCAAGACTACTGGCGATTATAAACAGGGGGGGGGCACTCACCATCGACGTGATGTCGATAATGTAATACAGGGTGATGAACATGAATCTCAGATACAACGATGTGTTATAACCAAGATCGACACAAAGTAAATAAACAGTGATCAACAAAGTTGATTGATGACAAGAATGTTTCAAATGACCTTATCAAAAGGTGCAGAGAAGCATGATGACCAATCGACGTTCACGAAATCTAACAGGAAAATTTAAGCAAAGATGCTAAAAAAAAGTAATCAATGTGTTAAAACAGAGACCATACGGGAAATTGGGAATTTTAGAAGGAGACCCAAAAGATGAACCAAAGCTGAAAGATCAAATCTAAAACAAATGAACAGGAGTTCATTCTTGAAGAGACCTGACAAAATAAATCATGAGATCACCTACGAGTGTGGGGATTAAAGAATCCCGTTGCTGTTGCATGGGATGGATTGAGATGGCTATGAGCAATCCAATATCATTCGTAATGCGTAAATGGGAATAGAGAAAAAAAAGAAAAAGAAAAAGAAAGAAAGAAAAAAAAATAAAAGGAAATTTTAGAAAAAGAGTTGAGGAGGAAGAAAGATGCTCACCTGGTTTTTGACAGAGGAATTTGTTTCTCTTCAAACGACTATGGAGGAGGCGCCTTGAGAGGTCATTCTTCCACCTTTGCCGGGGAAGAGGAAGGAGAAAAGTCGGGTGATGGTAGAAAATGTGATGGTCTTTTTTTTTACTAATGATCGATCCTCTTCCCCCTTCTTGAGGTTTGTTTATATAGAGGGGGGGGGGGGGAAGAATCATCAAGAAGGGTGGAAGTTACAGATCGATGGTTAATGGAGGGGAAGAGGATTTGAGGGTCAGAGAGTAGGCGATGAAGGGTTAAGAAAAGGAGATCAGCAGGGTTGTTGTGGATGAGGGGATGCGGCAAGCCGTTGATAATGGGAGGTGGCTATGGAGAAGCTCGTGGAGGATCGGTGATGGAGGGTGGATGGCATAGTGAAGCTTCTGAAGATGGCGGTTTTTTGCAAAAGGAGAGTGCGGCTGATGGGGAGAAGCTTCTAGAGGAGGGGAGAAAGTGTTCGGCCCCCGACCCCTTGCGAGAAAACCCTAACAAAGTGTTCGGTCCTTCATATTTTTTACGTAATTTCCAAAAAGAAGGCTCCTTTACCAGATTTTTCTAAGAAAGGTTTTTCTTAAAAAGGATATTTTTAGAAAGAGGTTTTCAAAAACCGATTTAGACATATTTTTTTTCTTTGCATTTTCTATGTATATTTTTTTTTCTTTTGGTCTTTTTGGAATGAAACCTTAGAATTTACGAGAAAACGAGGATTTAAACTAATTTTTTGTATTTTTTTGGGAGATATTTACAAAGGAAGATTTTCAAGGTTATTTTTGGGAAATTTCTTCAGAAAATGGGTTTGGACCCAAATTTTGAGAAAATGTTCGAGTTTTGAAACTCGAATCGAGAAATATAATGCGATGGATCCAAACGGATACCGGACGAAGTGTCTGAGCCCTGTAAAAAGGTTATTTTGGTAATTTTGAGAATTTGATTCAAAAATTGCACAACGAGGCTCAGATTTGGATCTTTTATTTGGATCCGGATCCGAAATTGAGTCGGATGTATAAAATGAATTTAATTTCAGAAAAAATTGAGAAAATAAACTGGAATTTAGATTCAAAAGTGACTCAATTACCCAGAAAATGAAATCAGAGGAAAAAGGGGGATATTTAAAAGATTTTGAAAATTTTGGGGTGTTCACAAGTAGTACTTCCAAAAGGGCAAAGCTTTTGCGAAGAAAGACTCAAAAATTCAAATTCTTTCTATCAGCCAACCAAAAGGAGGAAGGATAAATCCTCGAGATGGCAAGCAAAGAAGATTCAATATTATTGCAAGGCCATGAGTGATTGATATTGATCGCAGTTATGTCATATCTTTAAAGATCATTCTTGTAAAAATAAGGCAGTGGAAATATCCTGAGCGCCAGAAAAAGAGAGAATTCACCCAAGCCCTGTCTCCTCAAATCACCTAAGCTGCAATTAAATATCTGCAAAATGGATCTCTCAATTGTCGTCAAGATGAAGATGAATTATGCGAGCAGACCCCCGGAGCCAAAGAAGATCTGAATCATCTCCAAGATGAAGGAGTTTGTGATGGATCCTTCCAGGGAAAGTCCAAAGCACTGTTAAGTTGAAGGTGGATGCGATGAACCTCCCGACAATCCCTAAAAGATATTTAATTTCCACTATCATTCAGAGATCTCCAACCCATGAGCCAGTATCGTCAATACAATCCCTGAGGCAAAGAAGGATCAAAACATCTCCAAGTTGAAGGAGTTTGTGATGTACCCTTCCAAAAAAAAAAGGAGAGAGAGAAAAGAAAGAGGGAAAAGTCAGGACATCTCCAAAATGAAGGATGATGTAATAAACTCCCTCGAAACCCAAAAGAGCTCAAAAGAGTGCAGAAAGATCATCATGAGAGAAGCATCCCAGAATATCAAACTGCCAAATCTATCAAGAATCTTCTTTAATTTTGTGAAATTCTATTATCAATATTCTTTCATCAATTGTTTTCATAATATTAAATTTTTTTTTTCCTATTCATATCAAGGAAATTGATAGCTTCCTTGAAGAAGGTCAATCGCAAGCAATTTGGATTTCAAATCTTGATTCTATGAAGTCAATTCCGTTTGGAGGTAATACTTCAGGTAGAAAAGAAGGAATACTCTTGCAACAATGTGTATCATTTTCAAATACTTTGAATCAACAACAAAATTCTCAAAAATTTGGCAGTATTTTCTAGCTATCCTGACTTGAAGTGAGAGCTTGATGTCTGTTTTGATACATCCTGACACCAATTTTCAATCCCTCTTTAGGACTTGATTACGGGAGTTTTCAAGATTCCTTCCCTTGTTGCATAATCTGAGCGCATGGGCTCTTAGATTCGCACACTTTCCTGTGTCCCCATTGTCCCACCATAGACAGTTCAATTTCAGTTCGAGGTCGAACCCTCAATCATTTTATCACAAAAGGAAATTTCAACAGCTGATTTAGTCTCAGTAATGAGGCGCCCAAGATCAATCTCTTTTCAAGCTTTAGAGACCCCATTTTCCTTTTTTTTGCAAAACCCATGTTGGATTTATTGTGCAAAATCCAAAGGTTCCATCACAGCCTCTTCTTTCGAGGATTCCATCCGTTTTTTGCCCGATCAGGTTAAGGGTACAAACCTGAGCCTCCTTTGATGAGGTATTTCATTTCTCGCCCAATCAGGTTAAGGGTACAAACCTGAGCCTCATTTGATGAGGTATTTCATTTTCCGCCCAATCAGGATAAGGGTACAAACCTGAGCCTCATTTGATGAGGTATTTTATTTTTCGCCCAATCAGGATAAGGGTACAAACCTGAGCCTCATTTGATGAGGTATTCCGTTTTCTGCCCAATCAGGTTAAGGGTACAAACCTGAGTCTCATTTTGATGAGATATTCCATTCCTCAATCAGGCCGAAGGTTAAACCTAAGCCTCTTCCCATGCGAAGCATTTTATGTCCCATCTAGGTTAAGGGTAAAAACCTGAACTTCACCGCCACAGAGCGAATCTATTTCTCTTTGTTCTCCATTTCAAATCTACCATCTTCACCAGGCTAATATCTCTATACCCAGTCAGATCCTTCTAACTGAGGCATTTTTTTTATATAGACCAAATTTGGTGTGTTTTTCTTTTCCACTAAGCTCGGCCACAAGCCGGCTTAGTAGCAAAAAGGGGCATCTGTGTGAACACCCCAAATTTTTCAAAATTTTGTAAAATTTCAATCTTGGTCTCTGACCTCATCTTTCTGAATAAATTGAGTCATTTTTAATCCAAATTCTAGTTATTTCTCAGATTCACTGGAATCCAAATTCATATTATATATCTGACTCAATTTCATATCTGGATACAGTGCTAGAATTTCAATCTGAGCTTCGTTATCTAATTTTCAAAATCAATTTTACAAAAATACCAAAATAATTTCTAAAAGGCTCAGACAGTCCATTCAGTATTCATTTGGATCCATTTACTCTGTGTTTCTCAATTCGAGGTTCAAAACTCGAATATCTCTTCAAAACCAGGATCCAAATCCATTTTCTGAAGAAATCGAACCTGAATTCTCAGAAAACCTCTTTTTCGTAAATATTTCTCAAAAATACAAAAAAATAGTTGTAAACCACTTTATTTTCCTTCAGTTTTAGAGTTTTATTTCAAAAACACAAAAAAAATACAGAAAGAAAAAAACAAATCGGTTTTAGGAACCTCCTTTTTTTTTAAAGCCTCTTTTAGCTTAAAGAGCCCTTTTTAGAAAAATCTTTTGAAAACAATCATCAATTTGCAAAAATCTCCTTTTAAATTCGTTACTTTTAGCCTAGATTTTAAACCCTTTAAAATCATAAAAATGTTTTTTTTAAGAAAGGTCGCCTGATGCTGCCTCAGCCCTAAGACCCTCCAGAAAAATGGGAAGGAAAGGAGGAGGAAACAGAGGAAGAAAAACAGGAGGAAACGAAGGAGGAAAAGAAGGAAGAAAATGAGCAGAAAAGATGCAGGAAAAAGAGGAGAAAGAAGGATAAGAAGAGAAAGGAAGGAAAGGGAAGAACATTCAGCGCTTGGTGGTCAACAGTCTCTCTCTTTCTCTCTCTCCCTCTATCTTCTCACTTAGGAGTTTACATAAGTTTGGAGAAGCTCCCAACCCTTTCTTTCAGACCCCTTCAGCCAAGGTGAGTATTCCTCCTGTATTCCCTTAAAATTTCTTGTCATAGCATGATTAATAGATTAGAATCTGAGTTTTCATCTTCCTATTTGCTGCATTTTTAATCTCTGTTTCATATATTTTGATTAAGCCAAAAGAATTGAAGTGATTTGATCTTTTTAGATCAAATCCTTCTTTCAAATGGGCTACAACAAGTTAGATTTGTGCCTCAACTATTTTCGTTTTCTTTTAATGCATTTTATGTCTTAATTTTTCATCATCCATGCATGCATTCATGTTTTAAGGCATTAGATCTCATGTTTGAACATCTACGGATGTGCAGTTTGCTTTCATCATGTTTAGTTGCTTTCTAGATTATATTTCGAATTCTAGTGCATTTTAGATCTATCAATTTGTATGGTACCAGAGCTCATTTTAATATAATTTTTTTACTGCAACTTAATGCATATGTCTTCATGCTCTCCACCAAAAATCAGATCATTCTGAGTTTGTTTGACCCACTTTAAAAATCATGATTCAGAACCTGTTATTTTGCAATGTCACAATTTTAGCATAATCAGGATCAACTTGCGGGAGTGATTTCTCTCTAACCAGAGATGATATTTCCAATCCATAAATAAAGGTGTTTTATAAATTGAATCTAGTTTGTTCAAAACAAATTTTAATGATTTTTATGGTCTTTTCATATGAGTTTTGGGTCAAAAACCATAACCCTGTCACTCTGTGTCATTTTAATGGCTCAGATTTTGATCCATTTTGTCAGAATTTTATTTCCTTAATGGGAGATCATTTTTCAATTCTGTAAAATGGGTTCTCTTTGTTTACATGTCTAGTTCATTTCTGTAAATTTTCAAAAAGTTTCATGGTCAATTGATATTTTATTTTGATTAAATACCAGAACCCTGTATCCAGATTTTGTACATGTTCTGATTTTGGCCCCCATATCATGACTGTTGTAGCACTCCTTCAACAAATCGCTATTTGATTGACGATATTCTTCAGCAAATCGTGGTTATGATTTTTTGGGTCTCCAATGAATCCCTAGTACGATTTATGGTGTTTTCGGGTCTCCAACGAGCCCCACAACGATTTGTGGTATTGTCTAGTCTTTTAACTATGATTTGTAGTGTTTTCAGGTCTCCAACGATCCTTATAGCGATTTATAGTGTTGTCCGGTTTTCCTGCGTTGCTGGACATTGTTATAGCGATTTGTAGTGTTTCTCGCTAGACACTACAGCGATTTGTGATACAAATCGCTATCTAAATCAGGACCAACTTGTCAGGGCCACATCTCCCTAACCAGAGGTCTGATTTCAAATCCGTAAAAAGTGGGGTCTTTGTTAAGAAATCTAGTTTACTTATGTAAATTTTCAAAGATTTCTATGGTCATTTGATACCCCATTTAGATCTAAAACCAGACCCCTATCAGTCTGCCTTATTTGAGTGACACAGATTTTAGTTCATTTTGTAAAAGTCATATCTCCCCAACGGGAGATCATTTTCTAAATCCGTAAAAAGGGTTTTCTTCTTCTATGTGTCTAGTTTACATCTGAAAATTTTCATAACTTTCTATGTTCATTTGATATTTCAAACCTTTTGAAAACCAAGACTGGTTACAAAATTTTAAATTCTGTAAGAGGTTCATTTCCTGTTTAGAAACAGTGACTTCCTGAAGTCGCCATTTTCTAACCAAAATTGATTTTTCAATTATGTAAATTGGGTTGGTTTTTTTATTGAATTGAGCAACGTTTCCCTCAAATTTGGGAGAAATCAAATCTGTCTAGCCTCTGTAATATCCAGTTTACTAAAACTTGTCTGTTAAAATCCAATTTTCTGTTTCTGAAATCAATGCTCTGATGTTTTGATTATAACTCTAGTTTCAGAAATGATTTTGATATTCTGTAAAAAAAGAATGCTTCCTTGCTAAGCTGTGAGTCCATGAATTTATTTTAAGCTAAACTTCAGTTGTTTAAGACTCCCATCTATCCAAAAATGTTTTTCAAATGCTTTCACAAAATCATGCATCATGTAATTATTTTGTTTAATTTTCCTTTATCTCTGAGGCATAAAAGGCTAATTTTGGATGTATTCCTCAATTTCTCAATAATTGAAGAAAAATCCATAAAAGCCTACACTTATTTCTAACAAGTTTGCTCGTTTTGCAGTATTTTCTATTTTTGTTATTTCTTCTTTTCAATTATTGTATCAATTCAAAGGTTGTAATAAATCAATTAATGAGAAGTTTACTTTATGCTTAGTTTATAATGGATGAGCATGTAGTTTAACTTTTCATTTCTCATATGTTGCATTTTTATTTTCATCTTCAATAACACTATGGTGAAACACGAATGGCATGAGCATCATTCTAATAAAAGGTGATTAAATCCTAAGTTGACAATTTGCATTTATGGCCATAGTCAAAATGTGAACAAAACTTAGGGTTTTCATCTTTTATGGAATAACATTAGGTCCACACTGGATCTCTTTCAAAAAAATCATCATGTGTTTCTAAATGTTTTCCTCCTTTATGAGAGTTTAATTTAAAATTAATTCAAAACATATATCAATGGTCATAGTCAGGATATATTGAGACTTAATTTTATTTTAAACTCTATAAAGGCACCAAAATGTATTTTATTCTTCAAATGAATTTAAATACGATTATTATATAATACATTTTATGGCCATAGTCAGAAATGTGATATATCTTCAATCTTATTTCAATTCACTTAAAGAATGAAATATGCTTTTCAAAACCTAATTTCAAATTTCTTTTAATGCATTCATCATTTAGGATAGAATTGCATCAGCATTTTCCATCGCCTTGAAACCATTTTCAAATTTCCAAGTGAATTTTGAAATAATTTTCAAAAGACGTTTTTCATTCCTAAATTCGAAGTCATTATTTTATTCCACTTCATAAATTCAATCTTATTTCCCAAATTTTATTTTCAATTCCCTTTAACTTTAAATCCCATTCCAAATACCCATTTTCGATTCCCAATTTTCAATTTTATTTTTAAATTTCTATCTTTGAATTTTACATTCCAACTTTGAATTTTATTCTTTATCTCTCTCAAAACCCCAATCTTGATTCTAATATCAATGCTTTTAAATTTATTTCAAATTCAAGAATTTAAAAATCGTCGTCTGATTTGCGACATCCTTCAGTAAATCGCTATTGCGATTTACCGTGTCTTTCCATAAATCATTGTGCTATTGTTATCATCGCAAAATTTTTCCCCTCCCTTGCGAGAGAGAAACGAATTTCGCGAGTCAAACTCGACCAAAGTTTTGAAAATGGTTTTGAAAAATTACTCGCCTCCGTTTTGAAAATTTGCGGGAAAATTCTGTGGAATGTGATCCGCCTCTCGGTACGAGATTCAACCATTCCTGGCGCCTTTACCAGGGGTAATTGAACCAAGGATCAATTACGTGCTTTAACTTGACTCAAATATCTAAATTATGCCCTATTTTTCCTAGAATGCACAAAGAATCAGACTTGTGCTATGAAATTTTGAAAATAATGCAAGTTTGAGAAAATATGATGTTTGCTTTGGAAAATTGAAATGCATTTAGAAAAGGACTGGAAAATGCTTGAAAATGGAATTCCTGGGAAAATCATTGAATTTTATTGGAAATCAGAAATTTGCATTGGAAAGTGACTTCTCAGGAAAATTTGAACTTTAGAAAATCGATTTTGAAATTTGGAATTGCTTTTCTGAGAAAATGGATTTGAGAATTCTGAGAAAATCTAAGAAATTCATTGGAAAATGACTTTTGAAATGGAAAATGAATTCTCAGGAAAACTGGAAAATATGAGAAAATCGATTTCTGAAAACTTGGGATTTTGAAATTTGAGAATTTGAAAACATAGGAAAATCTTGATTTGAACTTGGGAAATGCTTTGAAATGTCATTTGAAAACTTAGGATTTTGAGAAAATCAGATCCTAAGAAAGACTTGGAAATTCTTGAGAAAAATGATTTTTTTGTTTTTTAAATTGAAATTGGAAAATGAATTTGAAAACAATGCAATTTGAATAATATGAATAAATGAATATGAATTTGAAAAGGGAATTTCATTGACGAATTGAGAAATCCTTTTGAAGTTTTGAAAAATGCAGTGCATTTTTGAAGTTAGCCTAAGTGTGTAGGCTGAATGTGGCTAATATGAAGATCATAAATCTTGGTTTTCTTCGTATTCTAACTATGGCCATAAATACGAATCCCATCGAGTTTATAAACTCCATAAGAGCTTGTGCACGTGCCATTCATGTAAACCATAGTGAATTTGAAATAATGTGCATGAATCATACATCACATATTGAAATTTTCATAAATTAAACTATATGCAATGCAACCCTATTCTAAGCAAAAAAGTAACTCTTATTCCAAATTATTAAATTTGAGGTTACATTGAATTGAAAATAAATAAATAAAAGCTAAGTCTTCTTCTTGAATGTTTCTGCAAAACTAGAAAACAAGGTTAGCACAAAAATGTAGGTTTTTCTGAATTTATCCGAAAATATGGGAAATTATCGGATATTATTCAGATATAAACCCAAAATCATACCTCTTTTGATATAAACATGATAAATAATGAATAAATTTCGAAAATAAACTTGAAAATTTGAAATTGGGGTCAAAATGACCAAAATACCCCTGATGACCTTGAAATCAGGGTTTTCTAAAAGAATTTTTATAAATTTTGGAATTTTGAAAATCAAATGAAATAAATCAAATATAATATGATAAAATATGATGATATGAATGAAATTTTGGAGAATTAGAAATTGAAATTTCGAAATTTAGGTCAAAATGACCAAAATACCCCCGATAACAAGACTATGGCCTTGAATCCAGGGTTTTCTGAAATAAATTTTGCAAAATTGAAAAATATAAAATGCAAAGGAGATTGAAATTAACCCTAATATGATTCTACATGCTTATGTACATGATAAAAACCCTAAAATGGCGAAAATATCATAAATATCAAATTTAACCAGATTTTCGCCTGATTTTCGCTTCTGAATTTAAAGATAAACTAACATATGGAGCAAATGAACTTGGAATTAAACCAAATTTTGTATGGACACCTAAAATAATCTTAGAAACATAATGAAGCTCGAAAATATAATTTTTTGTATTTTTAAATATGAAAATTCAAATAAAAACCCTAAATTTTGTGATTTTTGCCTAAAATGTTGATTCTAAAGGGGATTTAGGATATCAAATTTCCATAAAAATTTCCCAAATTTTATGGGGTGATAAAGAACAGTAAGGCAAGGATTTTTGCCTTTTACACTTTATGGTTTTGACCTATGGTCGGAGCTGTGCCACTCCGGCAAGTCGGATCAGAATCCGGCGACTCTAGGATTTAAGGGAAATAGACAGGTTTCGGTAGAAAACATGGGAAAAATAGAAGACAGATGGGAAAAAATCTGAAATTATGGGAAAACGTCTCTGACAAACATAGGAAGATTTGATTTTTTCACACCATTTGGATTTGGGTTATGGTTTGGAAAAAGACATACTGTTATCAGAGACCTAGATCTCTCAGATTTCTGGACATTGGAATCTATTAGACAAAAAAGAAAAATCCAGGAAAAATAATGAAACAGATCCACAAATTCCCAAATTTTGGAAAATGACAGGACATTATGTTAGAAACAACTTTCATGTTGAAAGTATTTGCAAACGAGCTAAGGATTGGGCGGAATCGGTGCATTAGAGTCTGTCTATACCCTGACAAAAGAAAATCGAGATTTTCCCAGGGGTCTGAGAAATCCGATTTTTTACAGAGAGTAAAACTAACTGGAAAAACTTAAAAATTTCCAGATCATCAGTAGATTCGCTCATAAATCCACTGTGATTTTTTAAGGACGATTTGAATCTCCCACATGGGTGATTTTGAAGGTTCTTTTCTGCTAAATCAGAAATTGAAATTTATGAGAAGTCCAAAACCCGAATTAGGATTTCACTTTTTTTTTATGGGGTTATCAAACTCAAATGAAACCAATTTTTTTTATAAGAAATTGAGAACATATAAATCTAACAATATTAAAATTTTAAGAATTTATTGATAAAAAAAACAACCTCATGAAACATCATCTAAATGATACTTAAATGAAAATTTACAAGCTCTATGCTAGACATGAATGAAACTACATAAGATGAGTAAAAAAAATCAAGAAAACTAACTTAGGTGCAGCATGAAAATATATGGAATATGAAAACAAAATGAAAATAAACTAGCGGGGGGATGTGATTCACTTTGTTGCTTTTGGCTTTCGAACGAAAGATCTAATCCATCCAACGGACATATCCCATCGTTCATCGAGCTTACTCATATAGAATATCCTCTAAAAACATGTATTGATGAAACAAAGTGAATATCAAGTAAAATAAAAGAAAGAAAAACACACCTTGGTCGTGGCTGAAGGTTGGGGTAGCTGTCACAAAAGGGGCTGGCTGACGGTTCTCTCGTGGTGGCTGCTAGAAGGAGGTCCGGAGGCGACTGCTAGAAGGAGGCTTCAACGTGGAGCAGCTGCTGGAACAATGAAGATTGGGCTGCCTTTGGCTGAACCGAAGGGAACGGCTGTTGTGTTGTGGCTAAAGGGGTGAATGGCTGTTGGCTGGAGTTGAGGGTGCTGGTTGAAGTGGCTTGGAGGTACCAAAGTGTGGCTGCAAGGAGGTGGTGGAGCTGCTACGGATGACACCACTCCAAAGCCTGCTGGAACCGTAGGTTGAAGATGATGGCTGGAGCTGTTGGGTGTGAAGGAGGAGTGTTCTTCAATGGCTGGAAGTTGCAGCCAAGAGGAGAGGTGCTATGGCTGTAGCAGCAAAGGGGAGAGAAAGATAGAGTTCAAGGGAGGGAGAGAGAGAGAGAGAGAGAGAGAGAGAGCCGTGAAGATCCAATGGAGAAGAGAGCAGCCGTTCTTTTTTTTTTTCTTTTTAACATAACTTAGGGTCTAATAATTTCTCAACCTAAGTTTCCTAATATTATGGTTAATAGGATGAACAACCATCTACGTGAATGGCTGGAGGCTAGGGAAAGGAAGGAAGGGAAGAAGGGAAGAAGGAAAGAAAGGGAAGAGAAGAAGGAAAGAGAGAAGGGAGAAAGAAAAGGAAGGAAAGAGGGGAGAAAGAAAAGAAGAAGAAGAAGAGGAAAGGTTGTACGTGAGTGGAGAGGGAGGAAGGAAAAGAGGAAAGAAAGAAAGAAAAGAAAAAAAGAAGGAAAAAAAAAATAAAAAAAAAGAAAATGGAGGAAAAAGAAGAAAGGAAGTGGGCTGGAAGTTTGGGTGACCCCCTTGTAGGTCCCACCTTAGGAAGAATAAAATAATTAAAAATAAAATAAAATAAATAAAATAAAACAAACCAAAAAAAAATAAAGAAAAAGATAAATTTTTTTTCTTTTCTTATAAATTAAAACAAGAAAATGCAAATGGATGGGCCATCTCAGAGCGGGTCCAAATTCCACTTTTGAAATTCATTTTGACGATTAAAGGGGTAAAATAGTCTTTTCAAAAAAAAAAATTCCAAACGAAACGAGCTATTTTTAGCAGTTTTTGAAACGAGCTCGAATTTTAAAGTTCAATACCCCGTTGCGAAGCAAATCTAGTGTAGAATTTGAAAATTTGATTTTTAAAGAAATTTAGATTGTTTTTCTTGAGAAAATATTTCCAAACGAAATGAGCTATTTTTGGCAGTTTTTGAAATGAGCTCGGATTTTGAAGTTTAATACCTCATTGCGAAGCAAATCCAGATTAGAATTTGAAAATTTGATTTTGAAAGAAATTCAGATTGTTTTTCTTGAGAAAATATTTCCAAATTTAGACTCCCGGGGGTAAAAATGTAAATTTTGGAAACCCGGGGTTTGAAATTGATTTCTGAAAGCTTTTGAAACTTGATCTGGATTGAAATTTATAAAACTGGAGTTCTGGACTTCGAAAATGAAATGAAATGTGATGAAATGTCATGAAATGCTGAGAAATGATATGAAATGATGAGAAATGACATGAAATGCTATGCGAAATGCTAACCTTGAATAAAGAATTTTGGATGTCAGACCCCGATTGACACTTGTATCAGTTTAAAAAGCATTAAAATTGATAAAATTTGCAAAATAGCTCAAGAAATGATTTTCGGGACTCTACTGGGTCAGAGTGACACTGAAAATTGGGGTTCGAGCTGGATTGAACTGAGATAAGCTAGATTGAGCTGTGTTTTAGAGTTTCAGAACTCAAATGAACTGACCAGGCACTGACTCAACTGACCTTTCCGACTGAATTTTCAAGAAAAGCTGCCATTTTTAGAGAAATGGTATGGAATGGTCACTGGAGTGAAGTGAATTACGAACTTGAGCTGACTTTGAGCTAAAAAAAAGGTCAATAATACTGACATGAACTAAAATCGAAGCTCGAACACTAGCTCAATTGGTTGAACTCAACGCAATTTCAGCTGAAAGAGCTGAAATAGACTAAAATGGGCTCCTTGACACTTGGAAATGGTTTTCAACAGAAACTAGAGCGCTTGAACTTCTAGTGAGCTCAAGTTAGACTCTGGGGAGTATGAATGACTGACTCAAAGACAATTGGCTTGAATTTGAGTGAGAAATAAGCTCATTTCTGAAGAAATGATCCCATTTTGGCAGGAATGGTCAGAAATGAAAATGGTTTATTCATTATGAGCTCAGATGAGCTTGAGATGACTGATATTCTAACTGTCTTGAACTGACCAATGAGCTTGGTTGACTCCAACTGACTGGGGTCTGGGATGACCTAGGGGTAAAATGGTAATTTTCCTAATAAAAATGGGTAAAATGGTGAATTTCTGAAACTGACTCGGGGTTTGACTCCTACACTGACCTGACAGGGTTGGCACTGCACAAGGAGGGTTATTTGAGAATGGATGATGAAAATTTGGGGTGTTTACAGATGCCCCTCTTTGCTACTAAGCCGGCTTGAAGACGAGCTTAGTGGCAAAGAAAAACACACCAAAATTTGGCCATAAAAATGCCCCAGTTTGAAGTATCTGACTAGGTATGAAGAAATTAGCCCTGATGAAAATGGTAGATATGAAGTGAAGAATAAAGAAGAAAAATTTTACCTCAAAAGAAGTGAGATTCAGGTTTTGCCCTTAACCTGGATGGGATGGAAAATTCCTCGTGTAGAAGCGAAGCTCAGGTTTAACCCTTAACCTGACCGAGAAATGAAATACCTCATCAAAATGAGGCTTAGGTTTAACCCTTAACCTGATCGGGAAATGAAATACCTCATCAAAGGAGGCTCAGGTTTGTACCCTTATCCTGATTGGGCGGAAAATGAAATAGCTCATCAAAGGAGGCTCAGGTTTGTACCCTTATCCAGATTGGGCAGAAAATGAAATACCTCATCAAAGGAGGCTCAGGTTTGTACCCTTATCCTGATTGGGAGAAAAATGAAATACCTTATCAAAGGAGGCTCAGGTTTGTACCCTTATCCTGATTGGGCGGAAAATGAAATACTTCATCAAAGGAGGCTCAGGTTTGTACCCTTATCCTGATTGGGCGGAAAAATGAAATACCTCATCAAAGGAGGCTCAGGTTTGTACCCTTATCCTGATTGGGCGGAAAATGAAATACCTCATCAAAGGAGGCTCAGGTTTGTTCCCTTATCCTGATTGGGCGGAAAATGAATGGAATCCTCGAAGGAAGAAACCATGATGGAACCTTCGGATTTCCGCACAATGAATCCGATAGGGGTTTTGCAAAAGGATGAAATTGGGGTCCCTAAAGCTTGAAAAGGGGTTTGATTTTGGGTGCCTTATTGCTGAGACTAAATAACTTTTGAAATTGGTGACCTTTTGCGAGAAAATGATTGGTGGCTTAACCTCAAGCCGAAATTGGACTGTCTATGGTGGGACAGTGGGGACACAGGGAAGTGTGCGAATCTGAGAGCCCATGCGCTCAGATTATACCAATAGAAGGGAAGGAATCTTGAAAACTTCTGTTATCAAGTCCTTAAAAGGGATAACAACTGATGTCAAGATGCGCCAAAGATGAATCTCAAGCTCTCGCTTCACGCCAGGATAGCTAGAAAATATTGTCAAAATGTTGAAAATTATTGTTGATTCAAAATAATTGAAAGTGATGCACATTGTTTTGAAAATATTCCCTCTTTTCTACCTGAAGTATTACCTCTGACTGGGCTTAACTTCATAGAATCAAGATTCGAATTCAAATTTCTTGCAATTGACTTTCTTTCAAGGAGGCTATCAATTTCCTTGATATGAACAGAAAAAGAGAGTATTCTTGATATTGTGAAAGCAATTGGTGAAGGAATATTGATAATAGAATTTCACAAATTTAAAGAAGATCCTTTGGCAGATTCGACAGTCTGATATCCTGGGATTCTTTTCTCATGACGATCTTTCTGCCTACTCTTTTTTTTTTTTTGCAGAATTAGAGCTCTCTTGGGTTTTTGGAGATTACATCATCCTTCATTTTGGAGATGTCTTGACTTCTCTCTCTCTTTTTTTTTAGAAGGGTACGTCACAAACTCCTTCATCTCAGAGATGCTCCGATCCTTCTTTTCTCTCAGGGATTATATTGACGGTTATTGGCTCTTTGGTTGGAAATCTCTTGATGATAGCAGAAATTAAATATCCTTTAGGGTTTGTCGGGAGGCTCATCGCAGTCGCCTTCATCTTGACGGTGCTCTGAACTTTCCCTCGAAGGATCCGTCACAAACTCCGTCATCTTGGAGATGATTCAAATCTTCTTTGGCCCCGGGGGTCTACTCGCCTAATTCGCCTTCATCTTGACGACAGTTGAGAGATCCCTTTTGCAGATATTTAATTGCAGCTTTAGGTGATTGAGGAGATATAAGGATTGAATGAATTTTTCTGTATCACCCAGGATATTTCGACTGCTTCATTTTCCAAGAATGATCTTTAAAAAAGTGCCATTGACTGCGATCAATACCGATCACTTATGGCTTTGCAGCAACATTGAATTTCCTTTTGCTGGCCATATCGAGGATTTATTCTTCATCCTTTTGGTTGGCCAATAGAAAGAATTTGAATTTTGAATCCTTTTTCACAAAAGCTTTGACCTTTCGGAAATAATACTGAAGGTATTCTGAGGTAATGTTTTTGTGCAATAAAAATTTTGAAATCAACAAATATTTAATGACAAATTGGCAAGATTTTCTTGAAATCCTTTGTGGAAGCGAGTATTTGAAGCACAACGCAACGAATCCATGACAGAAATTTTCTTCTCCTTTCCCCAAAGGAGAAGATTCAGAAATTAGAAATAGAAATTACTCCTCTCTTCCCTGAAGAGGAGGTGTTTGCAAAACAAACTTTCGAAGAGAAATTACGCTTTCGTCAAAACTTCCTAACATTAGGCTTCTCTTATGGAAAGGGGGCCGGTAATGGTGAGGTCGGTGAATTGGTCATGAAGGAGCGAGTTCATCACACTCTCTCTGAAGAGAGGGTCCTTCACGATGAAATAGCCTAGTACGAAATTATGGTCACAAGGAAAGCGAACTTCCGTCGAAGCTCTCCCTGAACTAAGGGTTCCTTGCATGAAATTGGAATTTTGTTTTGCAAACGGTTCACATAGACACGAGTCTCTTCAAACTCTCCCTGAAAAGGGGCTAGGTGAACAAAGGATAGCATGCGAAAAGAACGAGCTCCCTTGAACTCTCCCTGTAAAAAGGGTCTCTCGCAAGAAGAAATGATTGGAATTGGTATTGGGTGACCAAAAGGTCGAATTTGGAATTTGGAAAATTTGAAATTTTGAAATTTGAAATTGAAAATTTAGAATTTGGAATTTGGAATTTGGAAATTGAAAATTGATTGACTCGAAGGTCGAAATTGGTATTGATTGACCCAAAGGTCGAAATTGAAATTGGTTGACTAAAAGGTCGAAATTAGAAATTTGGAATTTGAAATTTGGAAATTGGAAATTGGAAATTGGGAAATTGATTGACCTGAAGATCAAAATTGAAAATTTGGAAATTGATTGACCTGAAGGTCGAAATTGGAATCTTGGAAATTGGGTGGCCAGAGGGCCGAAATTGGTAATTGGATGGCCCGAAGGCCGAAATTGGAAATCGGATGGCCCAAGGGCCAAAACTGGTAATTGGAATTTGAACTTTGATGAATGATCAACACAAAGACAGAACCCAAGAGGTTGAGTGATACGACCAACCAGGGAGACACTAACCACGAGTGCTCAACTTTGAAAGAACACCAGCATGAATACCGGGTTTTGAAACTATGTCAACATAGACATTGGATTTTGAAAATGTACCAGTTCGAGCACTGGATTTTTAAAAACCTACCTTGTTTTTAAGTTGAAATTTGAATTTTTGAAAGAGACCTATGCTATTAAAATATTTGGGAATTGTAACGAGAATGATTGTTGGGGTCTCAGGATTATCCCTTATCCTGAATGGGTAACAAACTTGGTGCAAATGCATGCCAATGAATGCAGATGTATGCAAATATGAAAATGATATAAATGAGTGCACATGCATGCAAAGTGAGAGATTTGTTTATCCTGCCTGCGTACAGGGTATTTGTAGATAAAGACAGTTTTTTTTTTAAAATGCCCCAGTATAACTGGGAAAGGGGAATCTGATCATTATTTTAAGAAAATTTGAGGAATTACAAAGAATAATTTAAGTATAGAATTTTTTCAAATGTCGAGCATTGATGGGATCTGGTAATTCCACTTTGTCGGCATTGATGAGCCGATATGAATTACGAGGTAATGCCTCTTTGACAACATAGGGTCCTTCCCAATTTGGTGACCACTTGCCACCTGGGCAGTGCTTGAGATAAGCCGTTGATCTGAGCACTAGATCATTGACTCGAAATTTTCTTTTGATGACGGATTTTGCATATTGTCTGGCTATCCTCTGACGATATGATTGAGCGTGCTCTGCTGCTCTGAGTCTTCTTTCATCTAGCAAATCAAGTTGTACTAGCCGCTGTTGCTGATACTGATCAAGAGGTAATTCGAGAAGTGATGCAAATTTCAGGGCAGGTTTCTGAACATGTAGAGGCAATACTACTTCGGTTCCGTAGACAAGTTCTGACGGAGTAGCATTAGTTGGAGTTCGAATGGTGGTTCAATACGCCCACAATGCATCATGAATCTTCTCATGCCAGTCACGGCCTGTTTCCAAAGTTCGCTCCAGGATTCGAATCAAAATCTTATTGGTGGCCTCTGCTTGGCCATTTCCTTGAGGATAATAAGGAGCGGAGAAATGATGATGGATTTTGAACTTCAAACAAAAAGTCCTCATTCTCTCATTCTTGAAATGACTGCCATTATCTGACACAATATCATGTGGTATGCCAAAACAACATAGGATATTCTTGTGGATGAATGAGACCACATGTTGACCTTCTACTGTGCGTAGAGTGACTGCTTCTACCCATTTAGTAAAATATTTTGTTGCAACAAGAAAATATTTATGGCCATTTGAAGCAGGAGTAATGGGGCCAACAACATCAAAAGCCCACATAGAAAATGGCCATGGCGAGACGACAGATTGCAAATATGTCGCTGGCGCATGAATGGAAGGTGCATGCATCTGGCATTGAATGCACTTCTTCACAAAACGATAGCAATCTTGTTGCATAGTTCTCTAGTAATATCCTGCTCGGATGATTTGTTTGACAAGAGTTTGGTAGCCAACATGACCACCGCAGATACCTTCATGTGCTTCTTGCACAACTTCTTTGGCTTCTTCTTCGTCCAAACATCTGGAATATTCAGAGCTGAATCCACGACGATAAAGGACGTCAGCAAGAATAAAATATCAAGCAGACATGCGCTGAATTGCTCGCTGCTCTTTCTTTGAGAGTTCTGAAGGAAATTCGCTAGTTTCAATGAAATTCTTGATGTCATGATACCAAGGTTTCTTCTTTTGCTCAGCCTGGTTTATCTGCTCTACTGGGACGAAAGCAGGTTGATCAAGTCTGCCAATTTCAAAGGAGCGACAAGATTCTTCGCTCTTGAAAGACATGATGGATCCCAGATTGGCTAAATTGTCTGCAATTTGATTGAAGTCTCTCTTGACATGGAAAACTTGGAATTCTTCAAAATTGCTGACAAGAGCTGAGACGATCTTCTGATAAGGAAGTAATTTCTGATCCTTCACTTGCCATTCAGCTAAGACTTGATTGACGACGAGCAAAGAGCCGCCATAAGCATGCACTCTTTTGACATTGAAGTCTTGTAGAATTTTCAGACCTTGTATCAAAGCTTCATACTCAGCCATATTATGAGTGCACTGAAAATCTAATTTGAGAGAAAAGGAGATCATCTCCTTTTCAGGTGTGATCAACAAAATCCCGATTCCTATGCCTGCCATATTCTTGGAACCGTCAAAGAATAAATTCCAAATTGGGGATTGTTCAATATTGCAGATCCGCTCATCGAGGAAATCATCCTCGACTTTAACATCCTCTGCTCGAGGAAAATCTGCCAATTGATCTGCAATTGCTTGGCCCTTGATAGATTGCTGAGAGACATATTCCAAATCGTATTGCATCAATAGAACCTGCCATTTGGCAATCCGTCCACTGAGGAAGGGTTGCTCTAGAATGTACTTGAGAGGATTTAATTTGGATAGGATCTTGACTTCAGATGCCAACAGATAGTGTCTCAAATTCTGACACATCCAAACCAGAGCTAGACATGTCTTCTCTATCTGAGAGTATTTCTTCTCATAATCAATGAAGGTTTTGCTCACATAGTAAATGGCATGCTCTATTAGACTGCCTTCTTCATATTGCGCCAAGAATCCGCCATAAGCCACTTGATTAACTGAAATGTATAGCAGTAGGGGTTTCCCCAATTTTGGCGGCTTTAACACAGGAGGATTGAGCAAATATTTCTTGATGCGTTCGAATGATTGCTGACACTCTGGTCCCCATTCGAATTTCACTCCTTTTCTGAGCAAATGATTGAAAGGCTCACATCTCATGGCCAAATTGGATATGAATTGCCGAATTGATTACATACGTCCTTGAAGGCTACACAATTCTTTTAGATTAGTCCGGGAAGACATGTCAATGATAGCTTTGGCCTTAGCGGGATCAACTTCTATCCCCTTTTTACTGACTAGAAAGCCTAACAATTTGCCAGATTCGACTCCAAAAACACATTTTTGTGGATTGAGTCTTAGCTTGTAAAGAATGAGTCGCTTGAAAACTTGATTGAGAGCTTCGATGTGATCTTCCTCTTCTTTGGACTTTACCAGAATATCATCGACATAGGCATCCATGATTTTGTGCATCTGATCATGGAAAATGACGGCCATAGCACGCTGATAAGTGGCTCCAGCATTCTTAAGCCCAAATGGCATGACTGTATAACAAAAAGTGCCCCAAGGAGTAGTGAAAGACGTCTTGGATTGATCACGAGTGGCCAACTTGATCTGATTATATCTGAAATATTCATCCATAAAAGAGAACATAGTGTGACCTGTTGTGCTATCAATCAAAAGATCAATATTAGGAAGTGGATAATCAACCTTAGGAGTCGCTTTATTGAGATCTTTGAAGTCGATGCAAATTCGAACTTTACCATTTTTCTTGGGAACAACGACAATATTTGCTAGCCAATCTAGATAGTCAATGGTTCGAATGAACCCTGCTTTGAGTAGGTCTTTCAGACCTTCCTTAACTTGTTGTTCCACTCGAGGATCCATCTTTCTCAGTTTCTGCTTAACCGGCTTGACATATGGTTTTAGGATGAGACGATGCTCAACCAATTTGGTATCTAGACCTGGCATGTCCTCATACGTCCACGCGAACACTTCTTCATGTTGCTTGAGAAAATGGGTGAGCCTTTCTTTCTCTTCCGGGCTCAAACTGCTGCCAATCTTGAGAATTTTAGGATTGTCTTCTGATCCAATATTGATATCCTCAGTCGGATCCTGAACTAAGGATGATGGCTCATCTTGTTTCTGAATTGCTGCAAATTCTGGTAATTCTTGAAGAGCTGAATCAAATTTTGCAGGTTCTTTTGACTGCTTTGTAATCTGACTACATTCTGCTCTTATTTTAACTTGATGAATCACTGTTGGCTTCGAAAAGGCCTCTGGATTAAGAACGAGCTTCTTGATAGATTGGGAAGACATTCTGAAAATTGAAGAATAAATCGATTCAGGGAAATCGCCCATCATAAAACAAATTGCTTTTATTGAGAAAATAATTGGAAAAATAAAAGAGCAAAATAATGGCAATTTTGTAAAGATTTGATAATGAGAAGTAAAGAGACAAATGGCATCCAGATAGACAAAGGAAATTTGCAACTTTATTGAAAGATTGAATTGAGGACAATGATTGAAATGAAACGGGATATCATCCTAAATGTGAAAACAAAAGAATAGGAATGAAAGACAAGCAAATGCCCTTAGTGGGTTCCTTTGACAAAAATAGTGCCCTTCTGAGATCTTCTGCCATTAAAGCCCAATCCGGCCCTCTGAGGATAGTGCTGAGGAATTACTGGCTGGAGACGACCATCTCCATTTTTTCTCAGGCCTTGAAAAGGCTGATAGCCATGCTTTACCAACAGATCAAATCCCTTTTTGGCTTTCATGAATTGAGAGAACAGAGGATGATCTTTGAATGTGCTATAATCAATTCGTCCTCCAATCTTGAAAAACTGAGGGCCTCTCCATCGAGTCATGGCCACTGTATGCTCTGGCTGTTCTATCATCTGCAGTATTCATGAGTTTTCTTCGAAACTGGCCTCATCAATGCCCCTAATGCTAGGGATATCAGTAGTGAAAGTGGGCCTAGGAACCATGGGTTTTGCAAGCCTCTGTTCTGGATCCTCGCTCAAGACTGTTGTGATCATTCCACCTTTTGACCATTTGACACACTGATGCAGAGTAGACGGCACAGCGTTCGTATTGTGAATCCACGGTCTCCCGAGAAGCAGATTATAGGTGGGTGGCACATTGACCACATGAAAAAGGACAGAGTGGACTGAATAGTCAATGAAAATCTCCAAGAAAATTTTTCCTTTCGCTGTCTGACCATGATTATCAAACCCGTAGATAGTGATCGGGTCCGGGATATATTCCTCTTCTTTGATGCCCAAAGCTTTGGCTGTCATTTCTGGGCATATATTAAGGCTGCTGCCTCCATCTATCAGCACATGAGGAACAGTCATTCCTCTGGCTCGAATCACAACATACAAAGCGTTGTTGTGAAACACATGCGGCTTGAAAAGATCTTCATCTGAGAAAGTGATCGGAGCATTTGTCATGGCCTCATTGACTATCTGGGGCATGTCTTCAGGAGTTATGCTCGGTTTCACTTTGATTTTCCGCAACAGATCATTCAACACCTGTTGGTGTTTGGCGGAAGCTTGAGCTAGATCCAAAATTGAGACATTGGATAATGCAGTTATCGGCTTTGGTGTGGATGTCTCACTTTTCTCCGGGGCGGGCTTAATAAAGTGTTTGGGGAGACATGGCATTCTTTTAGCCACCTCAGGAGATACCCCTGCGGGTTTGTCAGATACTTTCATTTTTCTGAAGGCTGCAATGAAATCCATTTTCTGAGCTTTGGACTGAGCCTGCTGCAGTACAAGGACTTGATGTTGGATTTGCATATCTCTTTTAGAGCATGGCCTAATATGCTCATGCGGCTGAAAAGGCTGTTCAGAGACGACCGCTGTAGAATGATGGGGAAAGGGTTTCTTTAGAATATCCATATTTTCATCTTCGGCACCCTCTACCAAGAAGATTCTTGTCGATGAGGACTTGGACGATATTTTTGAGAACAAAACAGTTCTCAGTATTATGTCCCACCGTTCTATGAAATTTACAAAATTGATCTTTGAATTTCCCCATGGGAACAAGGGGATCAACCAACCTAGGCAGTTTGACCATCTCCTTGGTCAACATATATTCGAGCACTGTCTCGAGTGATTGGTCCAGCGGAGTGAATTTCCTGTCATAACTCCACCCTTCATGCTTTACTTTTTCTCGGGGCTTTGGTCCCTACTCTAGTTGAAGTGGCTTATTGAATTAAGGGACTGACTTGCCTTTTTGGTCATTATTGTTTGAACTTCCTGCCCCATAACAGAAATCTTTGTTCTGCCCCTTACGGTGGTTCCAATTATTATTTCTGACAGAATGAGTGAAGTGAGTCTTCTTCTTCTGCTCAGTTTGGCCGTTGTTTTTAGTGAAGGTGAAACCTTCATAGAAACCATTTTCCATACTCAATTCGAGCCATTCGGCTCGCTCTGCCAAATCAATGAATGTCCTCGATGGTGTTGTAGAAATGAGACCTCTTAAAGGCTGTGAGAAGTTACTCAGAATTAGGGACAGAGCATGTCTCTCTGATATGGGGTCCCTCATCTTGTTGCAAGCTGACCTCCAACGGTGAATAAAATCTCTGGCCTTCTCATTTTCTCTCTGTTTGTGACTGAGGGTGGGAAGCGCCTCGGCATTGAAGAGGAATCGCTCGATGAACATGTTCACCACTTTGTTAAATTCTTTCAGCTCGATAGGATTGACATGTTCTGAATACCATTTTGCTGTTGTTCCCTCCAGACTGCGAGGGAAACAAAGGAAAAGTGCCCGGTTGTCTCGCTTGAATTTGGAGCATTCAGCGAAGAACATGGCGAGATGAGCTTTAGGATTGCCATAACCATCAAATTTGATAAATTTTCTGGGAAGATTCTCGAGATTGTCGTCCCCATCCAAACCATCATAGAAGTCTTCGCTGGTGAAGACTTTCTTGCCCTTGTCGCGGGCCTGCAGGTCTCGGAGCATTCTGACCATATCTTTGAACTGCGGCTGGTCAGAGTCATTGACAGATTGTTCTTTGAATTTGTGGGCTGACCCCTGCCCCTGAGTAGATTTGTGGAATGCCTGATGAGTCTCAAACTCTTCATCTGAATCTTTTGTTGATCCCTCTTCATCAGTTGTATCAATATTCTGGGTAGGCTTTTTAGATATCTTCGCGGCTTTCTTGACTGCCCGACCTTTTGTCTTTTGCTTTACCTGTATTTTCTCTGTACTGGCTTCAGCTTGCTCTGCCAACATCTTGGTCATCATCTTCTTGAACATAGCATACATCTGAGGATTAATGTCATCCTCAATCTGCTGCCCTTGATTTTTGCCTAAACGCGGGGAATCCATCTCTTCGTCCGAAGCTATTGAATATGCGATGCCTTCAACTGGTACAGTTTTCTTCCCTGACCTTGTCTGAACCATTGAATGTCACGAATGCTCTCTGCAGGGCAAGTTTGAAGGTTAAGCTTTCGAAAGAGATTTTGACTGGAAGAAAGATATTTGCTGAGAATTTTGGTAGACAATTGAAAGAATATCCCATTACTAGGGATTGAGTCATCGCTGGGATTACGACAATTGTGTTGTCATTCCTTTGCAAAGAAAATAAACAACTGAAAATCATGCCTTGTTACCTAGGCGAGGTCGTCAAACCAAGAATTGAAGAATTTGCTAGATTTTTATTTATTGAAAGAAAACATGATTGCATCAATAATAAACTTGAGAAAGAGGGGGCGGACAGACAATTTGCCACCACTCTTTATAACTAGCAGAGACACGAGGACCGGGAAAAAGCGGAAGAGTAACAAAAAAGTCTCAGCCATATCTGGCAGAATGGTATGCTCCGGACCACTGTGCTGATGTAAGGTCGAACTCTAGCATAACCACTGATAGTAGCCGAGCTTCTACGCGCTTCTGTCTCTGAGAAAATTGCCTGACGCATCACTCTGGATAGTAGTAGGTACAGGAAAATAGGCCAAGTAGCTTGAACTGCTTGCCATACGCATATGTATATTTGGGAAGAAGGCGAGCTCTTCATTGCACAGAACCATCGCATGCTGGATTCTTTCTCGAGCTGTTCTGGATAGCGAGCTGACTTCCGCGAATTTTCCATACTGTTGGTAGATCTCGATCAGGCTCAAGTACTCATTCCCGTTTTCTTCAATCAGTGGCCAAGATTTGCCCCCTGTCATGCAAGCTACGGCATCTTTGGGGTCCAGACCCTTGACATTGATCAGAAATTGCTGCTCTAATGGATCTTCAGGCTGATTGGCTGGCTCGGGCAGTCCCATAATCTCTGAAAATTCATCCATCAATAGTGTCATCTCGCCCTACGGGAACCAGAACGTGCAAGTGCGTGGATTCCACCGCTCTGCCAGTGCATGAATCAGATTGCCGTTGACTGTCAACTTTCCCACTGCAGATGCCAATTCCAATCCGCAATCGCTCAAGTGGTCCAGAAACATACGAGAGAAGTTTTTGAACCAAACATAGTACCACCGGGGGAAGAAGGGTCCGGTGCTAAGAGATCGATGCTCAGGAAGACTTTATCGCACCTCGTAGGAGATGTGACCCTCAGGAAAAACAGAATCGAGCTGACTGGATGCCATTGGACTGAAAGATAGGAAAATTGGAATTTAGACATTGAAAAAATACAAGAATTTTGAAAATTGCAGGCAGGATAAAAAGCTAGAAATTCGAAGTCCAGAAGAACGAAAGAATGGAAAATAACCTGGAGTTTTGAAGAAAAGGTGGATAATTTGAAAAAATCGTCCAGGGTTTTTGAGAAAAAAGAGATATTTCATAAAAGATGAAAAATGAGGTATTTTGGAAAATTGTTCGGTATTTTGGAAAAATTGAGAAAAATATGAGAAAATAAGGCGAAAATGAATATCATACATTCAATTACAAACAATTATGCACATACAGCAATCCCTAAGAAGCTGACTCTAAATGCATTGATTTTGAAAGAGCTTTAGGACCCTAATCCTGACTCTAGGCTCAAATCAACTGTGTCCAATCATGCTATGCCGATATACTCGAGCCGAGGCTCGATGTACGTGGCATAAAACTCATCTCCGGGTCTAGGCTTGTGTTTTCCCAACATCCTTGAGTGCCTGCCGATATACGCTGGACTATGGCCCTTGGTACGTGGCAGGGGGGCGTTAGCCCAAATAAGTGGCCTAGTTGTGAGGCTCTGTCCCGAACTATGGTTCTGGAAGAGAGCCCAGCAACGTGAAGACCGGGTAGACATAGGTGGGGTGGTTTTTGAAATATGATCACATGCAGGCAAACAAAGGGCTCTAAGTCCTAAAGAGATAGAATTTTGAAATTTTTTTGAAGAAGCAAACATTGTTTTCATACAAGTCCTAGATTGAGGAGTGTTGTATTTCAGACCTAGGTCTAAGTGAGCATGCATAATTCTCCTCAATATGGTCCTACCAAACCATGCCTAGTCTATATGCAATCCATGTCAGCTAGGTTCAAGTCTAGGCTCCTAGGTTCCCATGATATCAGGAATTAAAGCTGACATTCCATAGAACATAATTGTGATAATTGAGCTAAGTTAAAGCACATTATTGATCAGGCGAAGATCACGGTCGCCAAACCTGTTATCATCGCAAAATTTTTCCCCTCCCTTGCGAGAGAGAAACGAATTTCGTGAGTCAAACTCGACCAAAGTTTTGAAAATGGTTTTGAAAAATTACTCGCCTCCGTTTTGAAAATTTGCGGGAAAATTCTGTGGAATGTGATCCGCCTGTCGGTACGAGATTCAACCGTTCCTGGCGCCTTTACCAGGGGTAATTGAACCAAGGATCAATTACGTGCTTTAACTTGACTCAAATATCTAAATTATGCTCTATTTTTCCTAGAATGCACAAAGAATCAGGCTTGTGCTATGAAATTTTGAAAATAATGCAAGTTTGAGAAAATATGATGTTTGCTTTTGAAAATTGAAATGCATTTAGAAAAGGACTGGAAAATGCTTGAAAATGGAATTCCTGGGAAAATCATTGAATTTTATTGGAAATCAGAAATTTGCATTGGAAAGTGACTTCTCAGGAAAAATTGAACTTTAGAAAATCGATTTTGAAATTTGGAATTGCTTTTCTGAGAAAATGGATTTGAGAATTCTGAGAAAATCTAAGAAATTCATTGGAAAATGACTTTTGAAATGGAAAATGAATTCTCAGGAAAACTGGAAAATATGAGAAAATCGATTTCTGAAAACTTGGGATTTTGAAATTTGAGAATTTGAAAACATAGGAAAATCTTGATTTGAACTTGGGAAATGCTTTGAAATGTCATTTGAAAACTTAGGATTTTGAGAAAATCAGATCCTAAGAAAGACTTGGAAATTCTTGAGAAAAATGATTTTTTTGTTTTTTAAATTGAAATTGGAAAATGAATTTGAAAACAATGCAATTTGAATAATATGAATAAATGAATATGAATTTGAAAAGGGAATTTCATTGACGAATTGAGAAATCCTTTTGAAGTTTTGAAAAATGCAGTGCATTTTTGAAGTTAGCCTAAGTGTGTAGGCTGAATGTGGCTAATATGAAGATCATAAATCTTGGTTTTCTTCGTATTCTAACTATGGCCATAAATACGAATCCCATCGAGTTTATAAACTCCATAAGAGCTTGTGCACGTGCCATTCGTGTAAACCATAGTGAATTTGAAATAATGTGCATGAATCATATATCACATATTGAAATTTTCATAAATTAAACTATATGCAATGCAACCCTATTCTAAGCAAAAACGTAACTCTTATTCCAAATTATTACATTTGAGGTTACATTGAATTGAAAAAAAATAAATAAAAGCTAAGTCTTCTTCTTGAATGTTCCTGCAAAACTAGAAAACAAGGTTAGCACAAAAATGTAGGTTTTTCTGAATTTATCCGAAAATATGGGAAATTATCAGATATTATTCAGATATAAACCCAAGATCATACCCCCTTTGATATAAACATGATAAATAATGAATAAATTTCGAAAATAAACTTGAAAATTCGAAATTGGGCTCAAAATGACCAAAATACCCCTGATGACCTTGAAATCAGGGTTTTCTGAAAGAATTTTTATAAATTTTGGAATTTTAAAAATCAAATGAAATAAATCAAACATAATATGATAAAATATGATGATATGAATGAAATTTTGGAGAATTAGAAATTGAAATTTCGAAATTTAGGTCAAAATGACCAAAATACCCCCGATAACAAGACTATGGCCTTGAAACCAGGGTTTTCTGAAATAAATTTTGCAAAATTGAAAAATTTTAAATGCAAAGGAGATTGAAATTAACCCTAATATGATTCTACATGCTTATGTACATGATAAAAACCCTAAAATGGCGAAAATATCATAAATATCAAATTTAACCTGATTTTCGCTTGATTTTCGCTTCTGAATTTAAAGATAAACTAACACATGGAGCAAATGAACTTGGAATTAAACCAAATTTGGAATGGACACCTAACATAACCCTAGAAACATAATGGAGCTCGAAAATATAATTTTTTGTATTTTTAAAATATGGAAATTCAAATAAAAACCCTAAATTTTGTGATTTTTGCCTAAAATGTTGATTCTAAAGGGGATTTAGGATATCAAATTTCCATAAAAATTTCCCAACTTTTATGGGGTGACATAGGACAGTAAGGCAAGGATTTTTGCCTTTTACACTTTCTGGTTTTGACCTATGGTCGGAACTGTGCCACTCCGGCAAGTCGCATCGGAATCCGGCGACTCTAGGATTTAGGAAAAACAGACAGGCTTCTGAAATTGTGGGAAAACGTCCCTGACAAACATAGGAAGATTTGATCTTTTGACACCATTGGGATTCGGGTTATGGTTTGGAAAAGGCCATACTGTTATCAGAGACCTAGATCTCTGAGATTTCTGGACATTGGAATCTATTAGACAGAAAGGGAAAATCCGGGAAAAATAATGAAACAGATCCAAAAATTCCCATATTTTGGGAAATGACAGGAAATTATGTTAGGAACAACTTTCATGTTGAAAGTATTTGCAGACGGGCTACGGATTGGGCGGAATTGGTGCATTAGAGTCTGTCTATACCCTGACAAAAGAAAATCGAGATTTTCCCAAGGGTCTGAGAAATCCGATTTTTTACAGAAAGTAAAACTAACTGGAAAAACTTAAAAATTTCCAGATCATTAGTAGATTTGATCATGAATCCACTGTGATTTTGTAAGGACGATTTGAATCTCCCACATGGGTGATTTTGAAGGTTCTTTTCTGCTAAATCAGAAATTGAAATTTATGAGAAGTCCAAAACCCGAATTAGGATTTAGCTTTTTTTTACGGGGTTATCAAACTCAAATGAAACCAAATTTTTTTATAAGAAATTGAGAACATATAAATCTAACAATATTAAAATTTTAAGAATTTATTGATAAAAAAAACAACCTCATGAAACATCATCTAAACGATACTTAAATGAAAATTTACAAGCTATATGCTAGACATGAATGAAACTACATAAGATGAGTAAAAAAAATCAAGAAAACTAACTTAGGTGCAGCATGAAAATATATGGAATATGAAAACAAAATGAAAATAAACTAGCGGGGGGATGTGATTCACTTTGTTGCTTTTGGCTTTCGAACGAAAGATCTAATCCATCCAACGGACATATCCCATCGTTCATCGAGCTTACTCATATAGAATATCCTCTAAAAACATGTATTGATGAAACAAAGTGAATATCAAGTTAAATAGAAGAAAGAAAAACACACCTTGGTCACGGCTGAAGGTTGGGGTAGCTGTCACAAAAGGGGTTGGCTGACGGTTCCCTCGTGGTGGCTGCTAGAAGGAGGTCCGGAGGCGGCTGCTAGAAGGAGGCTTCAACGTGGAGCAGCTGCTGGAACAATGAAGATTGGGCTGCTGTAAACACCCCAAATTTTCACTCACCTTCTTGACATCGCCCTCAATCGGTACATTTCAGTTCTCCGAAAGCAATGAAGGGCAAAATGGTCATTTTCCGAGATTAAACCTTGCAGAAAGTCCAAAATTTCACTCTTGAGCCTAAAAAATTTCTATATTTAGGTTCAGAGACATCTTCAAATTGCAAAAATTCAAAATCCTCTTTCTGGACAAAAAGCTAAAATTTCCAAGTCCGAGCTCAGAGTGACATTTCACTGAAACATGTCTGTGCATCGCATGGCATGAACACTTTGCATCATTTCACTGCACAGCATGTCATTTTGAGATCCAAAACTCCTGATTTTCAAAATTGTCCATCCACATTTGATTTTAAACTTTTTCAAATGGATTTTTAAAACCCTGGGTATTCAAAATTACCAAATTTTCCCATTTTACCCCAGGACTTTGAATTATAAATTTTTTCTCAAGAAAACAATCTGGATATTTGGATATTGATTTTAAAGATTTTATCTCAAAGCTTTTTGCAAAAGATTTTAAATCTCTTTACAAAATTTTTTATATTTATCCATATTTTTTTTGCCCTGAAAACCCAATTTTTCCAAATTCTTGAAAACAAGTAAAGTTTTATCTCGTATTTTCAAATAAATAGAGCGGGACCCGCCTTTGAACTAGCATCATACTCAGACTCTCAGGTAAGTTGCTTATTCTCAAGCGGGACCCACCCGGAGTTCGTACCAATTTGCAAAATTGTCTTTTTCATTTCTCAATACTTATTTATTTATTTATTTATTTATTTATTTTTAGTTAGTTGGCCCACACACATGTGGCACCCCAATTGAAATAAAAGACTTTCAAAAACAAAACAAAACTTTATTTTCAAAAGGATTTTAAAAGTGGGTTGAGGTGGCATTTCCATAAAAGCCTCTCATTTATTTCAATACTCACCTTTTATTTTATTTTCTTTTTATTGATTTGTTTAAATAAATTTTTTTTTTAGAAGGAGGCAGCCTTAAATGGCACAGCCGAATTTCCCTAAAATCATAAATTTGATTTTGCCTAAAACTTAGGGAAATAAAACCAAAATTTGAAAAACAGGGAATGCGCCCCCCTTTGAAACGGCTATTTCAAAAAAAAAATTCAAAAATGAAGTAACGGCACTCATGAATGGGGGGCTGCATTTTTTTTAAGAGGAGGAGAGTCGATTGAGAGGAGGTGAGAGTGGATTGAAAGGAGGTAGCCGATTGAGAGAGGGAGGATTGCTCTTTTGGGGTTTTGGCAAAGGAGAGAGTGGATTGAAGAGAGGGTTTTGATTTTCGGTTTTGCAGGGTCTTCCACCATCACCACCAAGGTCTTCCACCTTCTTCATTCCAGCCATCAAGCTTTTTTTTCAACGATTGGTGTCCACCTTCTTCAGTCCAGCCACAACAGGAGGTCCAGCGGCTGTTGCCCAGCCCTCTTTCAGCACCAAGGCCATCCTTCATCCTTCTTCAAGCTATCAACAGAAGATACCCAACAATGGTCCAACGGCTACTGCTCAGCCCATCTCCAGCCGCACATCCACTTTCAGTAAGAAGCCCAGCCCACCAGCAATAAGAGATCCAGCCGGCGATTCCTGCATCCAGCGTGAACTCCATCCAACGTGAAGGAGCTTTGCATCCCCTTTCAATCCAAACAACCAGGATCATGTAGGTGTCGTCACATCTAGCATACCATTGATTCCAGTTTTGAGGACTTCCACCCCAAGAAAATTTTGTTTCATCAGGATTCCTGCTAAATAAAATCTCATTTGTCCTGTTGTTCACACAGAGCAACTCCTCTGTTATAACCCTCTCTTTTCAATTTGGTGGTTTTACACTTTCCCCCTATCATAAGCATACAATCCCCGTTTGCATTCTGGTTGTGGATATTTCATGTGGGAAAGCCATTGTCGCAAGACTATCATTTTGTTGACAAGAGCCTCAAGAATGGTCATGAAGTCATACATTGTTGATGGCACAATGTATCTAGAAATGTTATATGAAATCCAAATGCCATGAACAGCTGAAAATTGTCTTTTGCAGAGATCAGTCCTTAACTCTTTTACTGTTCTGTATATGATCAGCTAGTCCTGCTATTGTGATGCTATAGCCACTACTTTTGCATATTCCACCTATCATTCCTATGTTAAAACATCCTGTAACATAGGTTATAGCTTTCTGTATATCTTTGAGCTTACTTAGTTTTAATTGTTTGTCTTAGATAATTTGTATTTTCCTTCAGCTATACATGTTAGTTGTAGCTTATTTAGCTTTAATTGTTGGTCTTAGACCATTTGTATTTTCCCTCAGCTATACTTGTTAGCTGTAGCTTATTTAGCTTTAACTTTTTGTCTTAAATAATTTGTATTTTCCTTCAGCTATACATGTTAGCTGTAGCTTATTTAGCTTTAACTTTGGTTTTAGACAGTTTTGTATTTTCCTTTAGCTATATATATATATATATATATTGGCTGTAGCATACTTAGTTTTAACTGTTTGTTTTAGACAGTTTGTATCTCCTTTCAACTATGGATACTGGCTGTAGCTTACTTAGCCTTAACTGTTTGTCTCAGATAGTTTGTATTTCCCTTTAGCTGTGCATGATAGCTGTAATTTGTTTTACTTTAACTGTTTTGTATTTTCTTTTAACTATGCATAGCAGTTGTAGTTTTGCTTGTTTAACTGTTTATTTTAGACACGGTTTGCCAAAAAAAATTTTTTTGTAGCAGTCCATATCAGTTACAGTTTGCGTGTTGTAGTCACTCATATTAGATGAAGCTCACATCTTTTTAACAGTTTACAGTAGATACAACCCATTTCTTATTATATATATATATATATATATATATATATATATATATATATATATATATATATATATATATATGTATATATATATATATGTTTTGCCTCTTATGCTTCGCCAATGCCCGTGTTCATTATCATCATGCATAAAATACCTCCTTATAAGCATGTTTAGTTCCTGTAAATTCGTGTTGTCTTTCACCATAACCTCTACATCCATACCCATTCCATTTTTGTTGCAGGTATGCAGTCTTGACAATCGGCTATGTTCGTGAACGGATATATCCATATCCGTTCATGATCTCTATACCATCTTTGGCATATTTCATTATTGATATATAGAAAAGCTCCATACTCATTTTTATTGAAAAATACATTATAATTTGAGAAATACGGCTGTGTAAAGTCGCCTACAGAAACTGTATATACCTGTATTTTCTGATTTTACCCATTATATGGAATTTCCATTAATATGTATATATTTTCTCATTATATGTATATATATATCTATGTATATGTATATCTATTGTATATCTACCTATATGTATGCGTATATATGTATATATATATATATACATATATATATATATACATATATATATATATACATGTATATATACTTATATATGTATCTATATATGCCTTCATGTGCATTGGATATCACATATATTTTTCCTTTTCTTTTATTTTTTTTTTTTGTAAATATATCTTTATTACCATATATCATTTAGCATAAATTCAAATATTTCTATATCTACATATATATCTTTGTTGTATATAGTATATATGTCCATTTCCTTGGTTATTTTGTACTAACTCTCATTTTGCAGGAAAATCTAGAAGATGCAGATTCCTTGGCTCCATTTCAATTTTCTTTTACTTTATGTTATGCAATGTAACAATCCAATGTAAACCTTGGAATAAGATTTACTTTTACTGCTTAGATTAGGCCGCATCTCATATAGTTTGATTTCAGTAATATCCTGATTCTATGATGTATATATCTCAAATTTTCAAAATTCACCATGGATGAACACGAATGGCACGTGCACCAACTCTTAGAGAGTTGATGAACTCGGTGGAGACCATATTTACGGCCCTAGTCGGAATATGGACGAGACCCAGATCCATCATCTCTCTACCAGTCACATTGAGCCTACACTCTTAGGCTATCTTGAAAATGCACCTCATATTTCCAATGTTTTCAAAATATTGTGAATTAACTCAAATAAACCCTGAATATATTCATGGCCACAGTCAGAATATATGAAGGATTTACTTTGGCTTAATCCACATTTTTCCTATAAAATTTTCAAAAATCTTTTTAAAAGTGCATTCATTCATTCACATCATCTGCATCAATTGTTTTTCTCATGGCCACAGTCAGAATATATGAAGGATTTACTTTGGCTTAATCCACATTTTTCCAATAAAATTTTCAGAAATCTTTTCAAAAGTGCATTCATTCATTCACATCATCTGCATCATTTGTTTTTCTCATGATTTTCTCAAAAGATTTTCACTTCATGGAATCGATTTTCTCAAGAAACTATGATGATATTCGGAGTTGGATTTCCCAAATCAAATGTTTTCCTGTGATTTTCCTTAAAAAGTTATTTCCTTAAGATTCTTTTCAAAGGAATTTCTCATTTTCTCAAGAATCCAAGTTGATTTTCAGATATTTCAAAAAAACCAGATTCTCAGGATTTCAATTTCCTAAGTTTTGAATTTCCTTCTCCAATGAATCTTTCCTATAAATTTTCTATCCTTTTCTTAAGAAAATTCTCAAAGTCTGAGTTTTCTTAACAAATACTTCCTTTTTTTCAAATGTTCATATTTTCTCAAGAATTCTTACAGTTTCCCTGAGATTCTTATTTCCTCATGATTTTCCAAGTCTTTCTAAGCTTTCTCAAGAATTTCTCGAGATTCTCATCTCTTCAAGATTTTCTAAGTCTTTATAAATTTCCCCGAGATCTTCAAACCTTCTTCGTCTGAGTTTCCTGAGAGATTGATTTCCATCTTTTTCCTGAGAAATGCTTTTCAATTCCAAATATTTTCTAAGCATACATCATATTTTCCAATTTACATTTTTCAAAATTCTCATTGCACATGCCTGAATTCTCTGTGCATTTAGGATAGAACACGATTTCGGTAATTTCACTAAGTCAAGCACAATTTTGGTCCTTGGTTCGATTACCCCTGTTAAAGGCGGCAGGAATGGTCGAACCTCGTACCGACAGGTCGAGCCCCATCCCATGGATTTTCCCGCAATTTTCAAAACGGAGGCGAGTATTTCAAAACAATTTCCAAAATCCGGTCAAGTTTGAATCGCGAAAGCATTTGCCTTTCTCTTCCGCAAGGAAGGGAAGACGGGAAAATTTTTGCGACGATAACATGTTTGGCGACCGTGATGGGACCTATCCTTGTCTGACTTAAATTGTGCTTGACTTAGTTCAATTATCGAAATTATGTTCACAAAATGTCAGCTTTTACTTTCAATATCATGTGAGCCTAGGAGCCTAGATTCTGACCTAGCTGACATTTACTGAATATAGCTTAGGCATGGTTTGGTAGGACTATATTGAGGAGATATTTTCATGCTCACATAGACTTAGGTCTAAATACAACTCTCCTCAATTTAGGATCTGAATGCAAACAATGTATGCTTCTTCAAAGATTTTCAAAAGTCTATCTCTCTAGGATTTAGAGCCATCTATTTCTTGCATGTGATCATTTTTTTCAAACCCCAATTACCTATCATTACCCGGTCTTCACGTTGTTGGGCTCTCTTCTAGAACCCTAGTTCGGGACAGAGCTTCACAACTGGGCCAATTATTTGGGTTAACACCCCCCTACCACGTACTGCGGGCCACAGTCCGAAGTATATCGGTAGGCGCTCAAGGATGTTGGAAAACCTTACCTTGGAACCGGAGTTGAAATTATATGCCACGTACCTCGAATTTCAGTTCAGGTATATCGGCATAACTGGATTAGACAAAGATGATCTCTACCTAGAGTTAGGGTTAGGGTCCTATAGTTGTTTTCAAATTGATGCATTTAGAGTCAGCCTTTTAGGGAGTGCTGTATGTGTATAAATGTTTGTGCAGAATGTGATTGTTTGTATGTTACCTCTATTTCCTTATATTTTCCCAAAATATTTTCAAAATATCCATATTTCTCACATTTTTCTTTATTTCCTAAAATCCTGGATGATTTTCTCAAGTGTCCCTTTTCTTTCAAAACTCGAGGTGGTTTTCCATTCTATCACTCTACTGGATCTCGAATTTTCCAGCTACATTTTTTGTCCTGCCTGCAAATTTTTTCCAAAATTTCATAATTTCCTAACTCTCATTCTAAGTCTTCTTCTATTTTCAGTTCGATGGCATCCAGTCAAGTCGATCCTATCTTTCCTGAAGGTCACATCTCCTTCGAGGTGCGACAAGGTCGTCCTGAACATCGAGCCCTTAGCACCAGAACTTTCATTCCCCGGTGGTACTATTCCTGGCTCAAAAGCTTTTCCCGAATGTTCCCGGACCATTTGAGCGAATGCGGATTAGAACTGGCGTCGACAGTTGGAAAGCAGACCATCAACGGCAACCTGATCCACGCAATGGCAGAACGATGGAATCCTCGGACATGTACCTTTTGGTTCCCGTGGGGAGAGATGACCGTTTTAATGGATGAATTTTCAGAGATCATGGGATTGCCAGAGCCAGCCGGTCAGCTAAGCGATCCATTAGAACATCAATTCCTTATCAATGTCAAGGGTTTGGACCCCCGAGATTCATTAGCTCGTATGACAGGCCGCCGATCCTGGCCCTTGATCCAGTTGGAGGGGAATGAATATGTCGACCTGCTCGAGTTGTATCGTCAGTACGGGACCTTCGTTGAAGTCAGTTTGCTATCCAGGACAGCTAAAGAAAGGATTCAGAATGCAATGGTTTTATGCACTGTAGGATTATCCCTCTTCCCAGATGGACAAAACTACATGGACATCAGAATAATCCAGCTTATGAGAAGATGGGGAAGTCTACAAACCAATCGCCTCTCCATAGCCATGGCAGCGCTCACTTTCCTATATCGAGGTCTGACTCGATTCTCACTTGGAGAATCCATCTTAGTTGAAGGATGCATCTACGCACTTCAATCCTGGTTCGTTCAGCATGTTCCAGCCCGAGCAAGCTCTTTCAGATATAATGGTCAAGAACTTCTTTCAGTGGCACAGTACCGGTCTATGATCAACAACATTCAAGAAGATGATGTAGTCTGGGACTATTTTGATCGGCAACTATCTCCTCCCAGATACACCTATGCTTATGGCAAGAGGTTCAAGTTACTGGGACCATTCTTCTGCACTTACTACCAACCAGAGAGATGTGTCCGGCAGTTCTCCCAGAGACAGCAGTATGTCAAAGCCCGATTGTTATCAAGAGTTATGGCAGAGTTTGATCTCACTTCCGCGCAATGGTCCGGGGCATATCATTCTGCCCGCTACGGCTGGGATTCCTTTGTCTCTCTTAAAATCTTTCTTGGTCCTAGAGTGTCTGCTGATTATCGTGAATGGTGGCAAATTGTTTGTCCTCCACCTCTTTGTCAAGATCAATAAAATCATGTTGTCTCATTTTAATAAAATTTTCTTTTTTTCTATTGTGGTTTGACGACCTCGCCTAGGTAACAAGGCATATTTTCGTTGTTTGTTTCTCGTGCTAAAAGAATTGACAACACAATTGTCGTGATTCTAGCGACGACTCAGTCCCTAGTAATGGGACATCTTCTTCAAATTGCCTACCATATTTTCAATAAATATTTCTTCCAAAAGTCAATTCCTTCATAATCTAATCAGGTCTTTGCCCTGCATAGAGCATCCGCAGCATTTGATGGTTCGAACAAGGTCAGGAAAAACAACCACATCACCTCAGCACTCGTCAGCCTCAGAAGGAGAAATGGATCATCCCGTGAATCAAGATCAACAACAAGAGGATGATGGCATAGACCCGCAAATGTATGCCATGTTCCGAAAGATGATGAATAAAATAATGAGTGAACAAGCTGGGACTAGTGCAGAAAAAAATCAATTCAGAGAAAAGTTCCACGGGCACAAGAATAAGAAGGCTCCCAAGAAGCAGATTCAGTCAGAAGAAATCTCAGATGAATCCGAATCAACTGAAGACACTGAGGAAGAATATGAGGTGCCTCCGGCATTTCAGAAACGTGGGAGAGAACAAAGGAGGAGCCGCAAATCAAAGAATCAGGTTACAGAAGAACCTCTGCAGTCACAATTCAGGGAAATGGCCTGAGTTGTTAAGGATCTCCAAGCCCGCGATAAGGGCAAGAAAGTCTTCACCAGTGAGGACTTCTATGACGGCCTCGAAGGGGATGACGATCTCGAAAACCTTCCCCGAAAATTCATCAAGTTCGATGGTTCTGGCGATCCGAAAGCCCATCTCGCCACTTTCTTCGCAGAGTGTTCAAGATTCAAGAGAGATAACAGAGCACTATTCCTGTGTTTCCCACGCAGCTTGGAAAAAGTTGCGGCTAAATGGTATGCTGAGCATATCAATCCCATCGAGCTCAAGGAGTTCGATAAAGTGGTGAATTTATTTATTGAACGCTTTTTGTTCAATACAGAAGCACTCCCGACATTAAGTCATCTCTGCAGTCTGAGGCAGAATGAGAATGAAAAAGCACGAGATTTTATTCACAGATGGAGGTCAACTTGCAACAAAATGAGAGATCCCATATCTGAAAGACACGCTTTGTCATTGATCCTCAACAACTTTTCTCAACCATTAAGAGGATTAATCTCTACTGCACCGTCCAGGACCTTCATTGAATTAACTGAGCGAGTAGAATGGCTCGAGCTGAGCGTAGAGAATGGAGTCTATGAAGGCTTCACCTTTTCCAAGAGTAATCCCCAAGGTGAGCAGAAGAAGAAAGCTCACTTCACCTTCTCTGCCAACAACAACAACAAAAATCAGTACAAAGGGCAGAAGAAAGATTACTGCTATGGCACAAACAATTCCAATAATAAAGGAGATCAGAAAATGAAGCCTGCTCCTCCATACAGCAAGCCTTCTCAGCAAGACCAAGGGCCGAAACTACGTGAAAAAGTTAAACATGAAGGATGAAGTTATGACCGAAAATTTACTCCTCTCGACCAATCACTCGAAGATGTGCTCGAGTATATGTTGTCGAAGGAAATGGTCAAGTTACCGAGGTTGGCTGATCCCCCTGTGCCTATGGGGAAATGGAAAGATCAATTCTGCAAGTTCCACAGAACAGTGGGACACAACACTGAGAATTGTTTCGTTCTTAAGAACATTGTGCAGGATTTTATTGACAAGAATTTATTGGTAGAAGGAGAAGAAGAAAAAATGGACATTCTTAAGCAGCCTTTTCCTTCACACACCACGGCGGTGGTGTCCGCCCAGCCATTCTTACCGCATGAGCACATCAAGTCGTGTTTTGCACAAGATCTTCAGGTTCAACATCAGGTGTCAGTGCTTCGATAAGCAGCTCCAGCTTCTAAAAAGATGGACCTAATCTCAGCAATCGGCAAGATAAAAATTTCTGAAGCATCTGTAAAGTCACCCCCCAAGTCAAAGGGACTTCCTGATTTTCTCAATCAAATCATCAAGCCCAAGCCGGAGAATTCAAGTCAGAAGCCTTTGACCGCTCTGTCCAATGTTTCCATTCTTGACTTGGCCAAGAGTTCCTGCAAGCATCAGCAAGTACTAGACGATCTGCTCAGAAAGATCAAAGTTAAGCCCAGTACCACTCCTGAAGACATGGCACAAATTGTGACTTCATCCATGACTAATGCGCCGATCACTTTCTCGGATGAGGACCTTCCAAAGCCTCATTCCTTTCATAATAATGCCCTTTACATTGTCGTTCGGGTAAGGGGAATGACAATACCCCATGTGCTAGTAGATGGAGGTAGCAGCCTCAATATATGTCCTGAAATGACCGCAAAGGCGCTAGGCATTAAGGAAGAAGAATACATTCCAGACCCTATCACCATCAATGGGTTTGACAACCATGGTCAGACAGCCAAAGGCAAGATATTCCTGGAACTGTTCATCAACTATTCTGTACATTCAGTGCTTTTTCATGTGGTCAACGTGCCACCCACCTACAATCTGTTGCTCGGAAGGACGTGGATTCATAATGCAAATGCAGTGCCTTCCACCTTGCATTAATGTGTAAAATGGTCCAAAGGTGGAATGATCACCACAGTGCTTGGAGAGGACCCGGAAGAAAGACTCCCACAGCCTATGATTCCTCGACCATTATTCACTGCAGATATTCCTAGCATCAGAGAGAATGAAGAAATCAGTCTCAAAGAAAGTCAGCAAATACTCCAGGCAACATCAGAATTATCCCTGCACACTGTAGCCATGACCCGATGGAGAGGTCCCAAGTTCTTCAAGATTGGAGGTCGTGTCAGCTACGACACTGTCAAAGATCATCCATTGTTTCCACAATTCATGAAAGTAAGAAAGGGATTTGATTTACTTCTGAAGCATGGTTATCAACCCTTTAAAGGACTGGGCAAAAATGAAGATGGTCGTGTCGAGCCAATGATCTAAAAGCATCGTCCCCACAGGGCAGGATTAGGGTTTTCCGGCGGGAGCTCACCAAAGAAGACTGTTTTTGTTAAAGGGGCACATTGAGAATCGTTGTTGCATTTCTTTTCTATTCCTTTCAAAATAAATGTCTCAATGTCTTTTATCAATTCAAATCAATAAAATGTCAATTTTCTTTGTCTATCTGGATGCCATCTGCCTCTTTTGTCTCTACATCTTCATTTTATAACTCAATGTCATTTTATGCATAATTCTTTTTAAATGATTGTTTGTCGTATGATGGAGAAAACAGAGGGTGATCCTTGAAGTAAGTGCAGTCGAGGCGCCCACCCAGCTTGAAGAAGCGAGGTCCCTGCCACTGGACCACTGCTGCAACGCTCTTTGTCGACTGGACTTCTTTCAACTTCAGCATGTCCAGGCTTTCACTCAGATTGATTTCATCGACTTCCCTAATGCTCGGGATGTCGGCAGTGAAAGTAGGACAGGGAATCATAGGCTGCGGGAGTCGCTCTTCCGGGTCCTCTCCTAGGACCGTGGTGATCATGCCTCCCTTCGACCATTTGATGCATTGGTGAAGGGTTAAAGGAATAGCGTTGGCATTATGGATCCAAGTGCGCCCGAGCAAAAGATTGTATGTGGGCGGCACATTGACCACGTGGAAGAGCACGGTATGCACCGAGTAGTTGATGAAAATTTTGAGAAATATCTTCCTCTTGGCAGTCTGCCCATGGTTGTCAAAACCGTAGATCGTTATTGGATCTGGGGTATATTCTTCTTCTTTCAGTCCTAAGGCCTTGGCTGTCATTTCGGGACAAATGTTGAGGTTGCTGCCTCCATCAACTAGCACATGAGGGACAGTCATGCCCCTGATCTGCACCACTATGTAGAGAGCGTTGTTGTGGAAAGAATGAGGCTTTAGCAAATCCACATCAGAAAAAGTAATGGGTGCGTTCGTCATGGCCTGGTTGACGATCTGCGCCATATCTTGTGGTGTTGTGCTAGGCTTGACCTTGATCTTTCTGAGCAGATCTTCTAGCACTTGTTGATGCTCTGGGGAAGTATGGGTCAGATCCAGGATAGAAATGTTGGATAGAGCAGTAATTGGCTTCTGAAATGACCCTGAAGCCTCTTCTTTTTTTCGAAGTTGCCTTGACGAAGCGCTTCGGAATCCTGAGGACTAGCTTGGCAATGTCTGCTGCTACTTTGGTTGGTTCCTTTTTGTTGCTGAAAAATGCAGTAATATCCACCCTCTTGCGGAAGACGGCGCTTGACGGAGGACGAGGACCTGATGTTGATCCTGAATGTCCTGACTGGAACACGATTGAATGCTGCCTTGAAGAGAGAATGTATGTTCTGTGATGACCGAAGCTGAATGTTTGGGAAATGGTTTGGACAAGATTTCTGGTTGTTCTTCTTTATCCTCGATTAGCAAGTTCTTGTCGATGCAATCTTGGATGATGTTCTTCAGGACAAAATAGTGTTCGGTGTCATGTCCAACAGTCTGGTGGAACTTGCAGAACTTATCAGTCCATTTTCTTATAGCAACGGGAGGATCTACCACCTTGGGGAGTTTGATCATTTCCTTCGACATCATATATTCCAAGATGTCTTCTCGGGACTGCTCTAGAGCGGTAAACTCTTGATCATAACTCCACCCCTCCTGTTTTGGCTTTTCTTGATGCTTTGCTTCTGGCTGAGGCGCTGACTGGACGGGTTGTGGCTTGACAAATTTTCCCTTCTGAGCTGCAGAGTTCGTTCTTTCGGCCCTGGAGTGTCTGGCATTCTTGTTGCGGTTTTTCTTGCTCTTCTTGTTGTTAGAGTCGCTGCCATGATCTGAAAACTCTGTAGAATAGGCGACGTGCGCCTTCTTCTTTTGATCAGAATTCCCTCTAACAAAAGGATATCCTTCATACAGGCCATTGTCCAAGCCGGTCTCGAGTCACTCGGCTCCCTCAATCAACTTGATGAATGATTTGGTGGGAGATGTAAAAATGAGGTTCCTCATAGGCTGAGCAAAGTTGTTTAAAATAATCTGTAGGGCGTACTCTTCTGGGACGGGAACCTTCATTCTGTTACAGGTGCTCCTCCATCTGTGGATGAATTCGCTAGCTCTCATTCTCATTCTGCTTCAGATTGTACAGATGGTTAAGAGTTGGTGACGCTTCGACATTGAACATGAAGCACTCAATGAACAAATTAACAACTTTATCGAACTCTCGTAGTTCGATAGGATTAATGTGGTCTGCATACCACCTGGCTGCTACACCCTCTAGGCTGCGAGGAAAGCAAATGAATAACGCTCGGTTATCTTTCCTGAAACGGTCGCACTCAGCATAGAAAGTGGCCAAATGAGCCTTCGAGTTGCTGGTTCTGTCAAACTTGAGGAACTTGCGAGGAAGATTTTCCAGATTGTCATCTCCATCTAGGCCATTGTAAAAATCTTCACCAGAGTAAGTCTGTTTACCTTTGCTTTTGGCCTGAATATCCTTAATGGCTTAAGTCATTTTCCTCATTTGTTCGTGTATTGGATCATTAACTGGAATAGGTTTATTTACAGATTCGGGTTCCACGGTGATCTTAACGGACTGCTGCGGAGGATTCTGATGGTAAACAAAGTGCCTTTCCTCTTCTAATTCTTCCTCGGCTGATTCTGATTCCTCAGAAGTGGTGTCAGGCTGGATTTTCTTTATGACGATCCTGACCGAGTTTTTCACAACCTTCTTCTTTGGTTTGCTCTTTGGAACAACCTTTTTCTGACTGGCCTCAGCTTGCTCTGACATCATTCTGGTCATCATTCTCTTAAACAGGTTGTACATGGCAGGATCTATATCATCGGTTTTGTTCTGATTTTGCCCTCTGACTGACTTAGGAGAGTTCGTTGCTTTGACTTCGTTGTCATTGTGCTGAGAAGCAGTCTCCTTTCCAGCTCTGGTCTGAACCATCTTGCCAATGCCAATGATTTCTGTAGAGATAAAGGAATGGTTAGAGCTCGGAGGAATTTTTTAAAATGCTACCTTTTGAGAAAAAGACAGGAAAGAAGGAATTGACAGACAATTAAACAAGTTATCCCATCACCAGGGATCGGGTCATCACAAATTTTGTGATAATTGTGTCACCATTTTGTGGTAACGGAAAAATATGCCTTGTTACCTAGGCGAGGTCGTCCATCATGATAAAAGATAATTTAAAGAAGAATATATGGCAAAGTCTCATCACTAGGGATGAGGTCGTCACGGAGATCGTGACCACATAAAACAAAAATAAAAGAATACTATTTTGGCCACAAAGAGTTTTTTAACAGAACACAAAGTTGCATTTTTATTAATGACAAAATTTTAAATACAAAGAGAAGGTGGGCAGACAGTTTGCCACCATTCTCAATATTCCGAAGATACATTAGGACTAGGAAACACAGACAAAGGAATGAAGGAGTCCCAAGTGTACTTGGTTACATGGTATGCCCCAGACCATTTATCCGACTGTAGATCGAACTCTGGCATGTGGCCCGTCGGGAAGCGAGTGTTGACACGAACCTGCCGCTGCAAGAACTGTCTAAGACACCTCTCTAGCTGATAGTCGACACAAAAGAAAGGGCCAAACAATCTGTAACGCTTGCTACGAGCATAAGTGTAGCGAGGAACTGATTCTCATCTGTCAAAGTAATCCCAAAGGATCTCTTCCTGGTGCAGATTCTCAATCAAGGCTTGATACTGAACAACAGATTTCGGCTTCTTGCTGCTGAATCTGAAGGAACTGGCTTTTGATGGCACATGTCGCAGGAACCAAGACTGCAAAGCATACGTGCATCCTTCTATCAAAATGGTCTCTCCGAGAGCAAAACGAGCTAAGCCTCTATAGAGAAAGGCTAAAGCTGCCATGGACATTGAAAGCTGACGGGTCTGCTTGCTTCCCCATCTTCGAAAGAGTTGAGCAACTCTGACATTGATGAAATTCTGGCTGTCTTGGAAGAATGCTAATTCTACTGTGCATAGGACCATTGCATGCTGGATTCTTTCTCTCGCTGCTCGGGACAAGGTGTCAACTTCCTCGTAGGCTCCATACTTGCGATAGAGTCCAAACAGATCGATGAATTGACTTCTGTTGATCTCGGTGAGGGGCCAAGATCTGTTCCTTGTCGCTCTGGCTAATGCTTCTCGAACGTCTATCCCCTTGACGTTGATCAGAAACTGCTGCTCGACCGGATCATCTGGCTGACCAGCTGGCTCTGGCAATCCCATGATGTCACTGAACTCGTCCATTAGCAGAGTCATCTCTCCCCACGGAAACCAAAATGTGCAAGTATGTGGATTCCACCGTTCTGCCATAGCTTGAATCAAACTGTCGTTGATGGTTTGCTTACCCATTGTCAATGTCATCTCCAATCCACAATCATCCAAGTGGTCTGGAAACATACGTGAGAAGATGGCGAACCAAGAATAGTATCACCGAGGGAAGAAGGAATGAGACTGGATAACCCGATGATCCGGGGTTCCATCTTTTACTTGATAGAAGATATGATCTCTGGGAAAGATAGCATCGAGAGAATCGGATGCCATCGAAGTGTTACTGAGGCAAAAAGAGGAAGAGAATTAGATAGAATGCAGGACTTACGGATAGACATTTGATAAAAGAAGAAGATAGATATAAATCCTGGAAATTTGTAAAAAGATCAAGGGAATTTAGAAAAAGGGATTTCCAGGGTTTTTAAAGAAAAAAGTTTGACATAAAAAGAGGAAAGAATGTAGGTAAAGGAAGAATATACACCTGGGTTTTTTTTTAAATAAGGAGAAATTTTGAATAATATACCCAGGGTTTGAAAAGGTTTGATATATATAAAAGAATGGAAAACATTGTATAATCACAGCTGCACAAACAAGGATGCGCACACAGCACTCCCTAAAAAGGCTGACTCTAAATGCAATATTTGAAATGGCTTGTAGGACCTTAATCCTAACTCTATGGTTCAGATCATCTGATTCCAATCAAGGTATGCCGATATACTCAAGCCGAAGCTCGAAGTACGTGGCATAGAAATAATTCTTTGGATCTAAGGTAATGGCTTCTCAACATCCTTGAGTGCCTACCGATATACCTCAGACTATGGCCCTTAGGTACGTGGTAGGGGGGCGCGAACCCAAATAAGTGGTCCATTTGTGAGGCTCTCTCCCAAACTATGGTTCAGTGAGACATCCCAGCAACGTGAAGACCGGGACAATATAAGTAGAGATGTTTTCAAAAACATGATCAGCATGCAAAATAAAACCAGAAGGCTCTAATGCAAGTCCTAAAAGAGATAGAATTTTTAAATGAAAAGAAGCATACACTTGCATACATTGTTTGCATTCAATTCCTAAAATTGAGGAGAGTTGTATTTCAAACCTAAATTTATTGTGAACATGGAATAATCTCCTCAATATGGTCCTACCAAACCATACTTAGATCCTATATGCAATGATGCCAGCTTAGGACAGAGTCTAGGCTCCTAAGGTTTGTATGAAAATAAAGCTGACATTTATAGAATAAAGACTTAGATAATATTAAAGCAAAGCAAAAGGCACAAATTTGACCGGATGAAGACGGGTCCCATCACGGTCGCCAAAACTGTGATCATCGCAAAAAAAATTCCTCTCTTGTGGTTTCTCTCTCTTCCTTATCTTTTTCCTTTCGGACCTCTATTTTCTCCTTTTTAAAGGGAGAAAATAAAAAGACAGAAAAGAAAGAGAGAAGAGAAGAGAAACTCTTTTGCGGGGTCTCACTCGACCTTGATTTGAAAATAAAAAAAATTACTCGCCTCCGTTTTTGAATTATATTGCGGAAAAAATGAAGAGACGGGGCTCGCTCGTCAGTACGAGGTTCGACCGTTCCTGGCACCTTTACCAGGGGTAATCGAACCAAGGATCAAATTTATAACTTTTTGCTTTGCCTAAATATTATCTAAGAATTTATTCTAAGTCTAAATGCACAAAGAATCATGCTTGTGCAATGCAAGGATGTATGCTCTTTTGAAGAATGTTTTAAAAATTTCCAAATTTTTCGAAATAAATTTGACAAGGGAGTTAAGAAATGATTTCTGAATAACTTAGGACTTGAGATATATTAGGAAGGATATTTTGAAGTTCTAAGTTTTTGAAATAATCAGAGTTGGGAAAATAGATTTTGAATTTTGAAAAGAATGATTGGAAGATGAGTGAAAAGGAAAAAGAAGGAAATTTCAAAGTCAGGAGATGGACTTTGAACTTAGATTTAGGAGAAGAGATAAAATTTGAAATGGAATTGAATTTAAAATTTTGAAATCAGGATAGATTTGAGAGATCCAAAAGGTATTTAAAAATAGAACTGGATTTAGGAAGTTCAGATGAGGTCTGTAATTAGATTTGAAATCTAGAATTGGGAATGAAATTGGATTCTGGATCCTAAATAGAATTAGATCCAAGATCTAGAATCCAAGATGGAATTGGATTTTGAATCCTAAAATGGATTTTGGATCTTAAAATGGATTTAGGATCTGAAATCTGAGATCCAAAAATAGAGTTGGACTCTGGGTCCTAAAATGGATTTGGACCTGAAGTCTGAGATCCAAAGTGGAAGTTGAATTCTGGATCCTAAACGGATTGTGGATCTGAAACCTGAGATCCAAAAAGTGAAGATTGTACTTGGAAATCTGGATCCAAGTTGGGATTTAAGATCTAACTTTGGATTTGGAATTTCAAAATTGACTTGAGAATTTGAACTTTGAATATATGAATTTCAAAGTCAAATTGGACTTTGAATTTGGAACTTGAATTTGGAATTAAAAAAAATGAATCAAGAATTTCAAAGTTAAGTTGAACTTTGGAAATGGAATTTTGAGATATTTAAATTGAATTTTTGAATCTGAATTTTGAATCTTGATAATGAATTTTGGAATTTGATTTTGAAAAATTGAATTTTGAGTATACAAATGAATTTCAAAGTCAATTTGGACTTTGAATTTAAAATTTGGATTGGGAATCAGAAAATGAATCAGAAATTTCAAAGTTTAATTGAACTTTGAAATTTAATTTGAATTAGAATTTGAATTTTGGATATACCAATGAATTTCAAAGTCAAATTGGACTTCAAATTTAAAGTTAGAATATTTGAATTTACAAGAGTTGAAAATTGATTTGAGAAGTGAAGAAGATATCTGTAGGAAATCACTTGGATTTCTAAAAAAGAATTTTTTAAAATATGATGCAATTCTATTCTAAATGATGAATCAATTTAAAAAATTTAAAATTGGATTTTGAAAAGCATATCTCATTCTTTAAATGAATTAAAATAAGATTGAAAATATAATATATCCTTGACTATGGTCATTGAATATATTATATAATAATCTATATTTAAATTCAGGTGAAGAATGAAACATATTTTTGGTGCTTTTATAGAGTTTAAAATGAAATTAACTCTTAATATATCCTGACTATGGCCATTAATATATATTTTAAGTTAATTTTAAGTTAAACTCTAATAAAAGAAGGAACTATTAGAAAATATGATGATTTTTTAAGGGGATCCAGTGTGGATCCAATGTTATTTTATAAAAGGTAAAAATCCTAAGTTTTGTTTACATCCTGACTATGGCCATTGATGTAAATTATCAACTTATGATTAATTAGCTCTTACGAAATGGTGCACATGCCACTCGTATTTCCATTCATGAGTTTTTGAAAATAAAGGAGACAATATGAGAACAAGTAATTCATGATATTTATAATACTCATTCATTCTATCTAAAAGCTGGAAATATAAAATTTTCATTAATGTCTAGCTTATTACAATGTTAAAACCAAAAGTATCGAAACATTTCTAATTTCCAACTTTTCTCATGTTCCTGCAAGATAGCATTCGCATAAAAAATGTGAGTGTAAATGACTAATCAAAACCTTACACAAGATACTTTACTCATGTTTGAATGAGAAAGGCTTATGGCCTACCCTTCGTTTGTTAAAAGTGTACCCATACATAGGTATACATGCATATATGTATCTATATTTACAATGCCATAATTAAGTGAAAGCCTACCTGCCATGAATGAGGACAAGGATGATTCAGGGTGAACCATCGTGGAATATAATGGCCATAGTAGTTCATGATGAACTACTGCATATAAAAAAGAAATGTAGCTGTAGTGGTTCTTGAGGAGCTACTACAACAAAGATCGATCATAATGGTTTCTTGTGAACCATTAAAAGAATGACAGTTATACTAATTCTAGATGAATTATCATAACCAAGAAGAAGCCACAGTGATTCCTTGGGGATCACTGTAAAAGAAAAACAGTTAGGATAGTTTTAGATAAACTGTCATAACAAAAAAAAAAGTAACACAGTGGTTCCCTGGGAATCACTGAAAAAAAGAATGGCAGTTATGCTAATTCTGGATGAATTATCATAACCAAGAAGAAGCCAAAGTGATTACTTGGGGATCACTGTAAAAGAAAATTAGTTAGGATAGTTTTGGATAAACTGTCATAACTAAAAAAAAAAAAGAAACACAGTGGTTCCTTGGGAATCACTGAAAAAAAGAATGGCAGTTATGCTAATTATGGATGAATTATCATAACCAAGAAGAAGCCACAGTGATTCCTTGGGGATCACTGTAAAAGAAAAATAGTTAGGATAGTTTTGGATAAACTGTCATAACTAAAAAAAAAAGTAACACAGTGGTTCCCTGGGAATCACTGAAAAAAAGAAAAAAAAAAGAATGGCAGTTATGACAGTTTCTAAATGAACTATCATAACTAAAAAAAAAGAAATATAGTGGTTCTTTGGGAACCACTGTGAGAAGAGAAAGAAGAAAAAAAAAACGTGATGGAGATGTTGATACGGGTGTATCACGGATATGCATCTGATAAAACTATAACGACTTAATACCATGCTGGCAAAGAACATCCTGAGTGACCCTACCACGATTTGGCAGAGAATGCTGTGTAAAGAAAAAAGGATGGTTCATAACAGATACAGTGAAATGCTAATGAAATATATTTTTTAAGAACAATGAGTATACATAAAATACATTTGTGGAGCATATACTATATGACACCTACTTACAGAAACTTTCAACAAACATTAAGAAAAGTATTAACAAAATGGCTACAGCAGAATAGATGGTTGTGATAAGCAAGTAGTGGCGTGTATTAGAAGGGTGCGAACGCGCAGAGATGATTCGGTAACATGCTCATAAATGGAGAAGATGAACAGCGAAGAAGACAATGTGATGTTGTGTGATAAGTGACAAGTGTTGTGGCACAGAGATGTTTATTCAATATGAAGCTTTTCATAATAAATCAGACCTGTTTATTCAAAACTCACCCTTGCATCAAATTGAATCTGCTATCATAGAAAGTTAGTTCAGAGGTATACATATATCAAAGGTGGCAAGGCAAAAAAAAAAAGAATAAGTGATGATAATGAATATGACTGATACTCTGTATATAAAAAAAAAAAGAACTTATAGCATATACGAAAACGAATGCTTATTATCATGAAACATCATAAAAGAATTTTCGAAATCCTATAGACAGGGAAACCAGACATATGTTTGTTGGTGCTACTATGGAACATGGTGCCAGTTCATCATCAACCCAAAAGCGGAGGATAAGACCCTGCTACTTGGAACATACACGATCCCTGTGGCGTCGGCCTCCAGACTCATACAGTCAGACTTGACCACGCATTCTTGATGCAACTGTCATATTCATATCAGTTTCCTCCTTTTATTACTGCCCAATGTCTGTTCATGATGCTATGTATGGACTCCCAAGACGATTTGTTCATCATGGAATTTCTCTCTCTTTGATAAGTGAGGCAGTTAATCTCAGAAGTTCACTCAATTCATATACTCCATCTTTCACCATTCACAGATAAATGCTGAGGCTAACATTCTTACTGAATTGGTGCCTATGGAAAGTGACGCTGGCATAGTCCCAATGAGGCAATAAAGGGGGCGCAATACTGTGGGTCAATATGACGATGCTGAACAGAGAAAAAAAAAAACTAGCAAAGTTGGATGATGCTACAACACTGTAATAGATACCCGATAAATGGAAACGATCCAGGTAATTAGATTCAACAAGGAGACATCAGTTAGTGAACAGATATAAAAAACACAAAAAAATGGGAAGTAGCCAAAGCACAAAAGCAATAATAAAAAAAAATTGGTGATCATCTAAAATGGGAAATGAACATTACAGAGTAGATATACATGTTGTAAGTAGCGTTAATCAGAAGATGCATAGGCAATACACGATGATATGGTGTTTATGACAAAAACCAGAGTCAATAGGCATATAATTGCCGTGATGGCTAGAGAGGTACTTACCCACATTTTGGCAACACATAATGATAAGATCGTGTAGATCCTAAGTATGAAATAGGATGATCGACTATCATGATCCTGAACACAGACATAGAAAATATAGTTACCGAACATACCTTACTAAGGAGTGGTAATGTCGATGATTAGATTCACTCAGACAGTTGGACAATATGCAGGTGCGAGGATGTTGGTGAGATTATACCTGCAAAAAAAATGAGGATGTATTAGTCTCAAGTCAGGCTATATGATTATTGGTCATGGGTCATAGTCGGTTGCGACTGTAACAGACTAGCAATAATAGTCCTTGAGATGATCATCTCGTGACTGGTAGGTCTGGGTGGCTTTGGCTTCATTAGGTACCCCGGTCCTGTTGGAAGTCAGTCTATCTGGATTCAAGATTTTACATGCAATAATCAGTAAGACAAATTTGTATTGAGACATCCCGGAATCCTTCTTTGATTAACTTCTGACTTTAAGGTGTTTCCTCTGTAGATGTCAGAACTCCACTGTTTTTAAAAAACACTTGAGATAGAGCTCGTCCTTCATCGATTTCTTACTGAAGGATTTTGCAGGAGGGCACGTGTAATCTGAATTTGAATGGATGCAGGTTCCCAATGAAGTTGATCTTCGCGAGCCTCATGTTATGAAGGGCAGATGAGGTGTATCCCATAGCTGAGGCTACAGACTTATCCCCTTTTTTTTATATCAGCAGATCTCTATACAAAATGGCCACCTGCCCTCTGCGGTATATGATTTGAGCTCCAATCACACGCAATATGCTGATAACAATGTGCAGGGACCAACATTTGCAATGAAAACATAATGAAGACTCAAAATCAGATAAAACCCGTATATATTATGTAGGGGGTTGGGGTTGAAGTGTATGGATAATGTTTTGTACAGTGAGACAGGATGAGAATGTCAGTGGTATTATGATGCAGATGAAGCATAAGAGCAAAAGATCTTACATTCATCAATTAGAACCCAAATTTCTCCAGGAATCAGAGAATCTGGATTTAGCAATCTGCTGTACTTAGTGAAATGAGACTAGATGAAAATATATGGGTGTCGGGAACCCCAATGATGATGAAAAATGAATGGAGTTGATGCTATATTCGAATTAGAATGCATGAAAATGAAGTACATTGATGGATAACTGATGTGAACTAAAGCAGATAGCGAAAGCATAAGTGAGATGCAATCTGATGCTAAACAAAACAGCAAAAACCACAAAAAAAAAATGTTAGTAGATGATGACAAAGTTGGGTTAGAACCAAAAATTGATAACACATGGGGAGATATATGAAATGCAACTAAAGGAGATAATACAATAAGAACAAAACAAGATTGCATAAAACAAACTGTGAGAAAAATCGAGAATCGTGAATCATATACTAGAAAAATTGATGCATCGGTTCATATCTTTATAAAGAGAAGGGAATAAGGATCTCAAAGGGGCCTAGTAAACGCTTTGGATCATTATTAGGCCTCGTATGATTCCTTGACAAACTGGTATTCAACACCCAATTATACCTCATCTGGGTGCCAACGGTAGGTCATCACCGGAGAGATTTCGTAGAACCGCTCATCACAAGAAAGGAATGAAATCAAAATAGGAAAGAGGGATTGCCGAAAAAGAAAAAAAAATTTAAGACTCAATGTAAGTGAAATGGCAAGAAAAGAGGAAAAGAAGAAAAAAAAATGGGATGTTGGAACAAAAATCGTTCCTATTGGTATAGCACAGAAAGGGGGAGTTTAGCATTGCACAGGCAATGTCAACTCCACCGGAAGTGCGTCGATGGGGGATAAACAAAACAAAGAAAGAAAAGCAATTAATCAGAGAGTTCAAACGAAGTGAAAGAAAAGAGGAGGAGTGTTTACCAAAATGGGTTGCTGAAGGAGAGTCAACCTTCAGCCACTCAATGTGGACGTCTCAGGGAGCGAGGAGACGAAAAACGAGACAGAGAACCTTGTAGTCGACGGAGGGAATGAAGGTAAAAGGAATTTGTGTGGGAAATGGGGATGGGCTTATCGGGTTGTGCAGAGAACTCGAATGAGGGAGCCGAACTCTTCCCCTCCACTGTAGATGCCTTTTGTCCCTTGTTATAGGGATTCTTCGTTGCTGAGATTCCACTAAGGAGGGCCGGAGGATGGAAGGATCTCTTCTGGTTGTTGGGTGGCTTTCAGAACCCGAGACAAAGAAAAGGAAGACTGGACAAAGGGGAACAATGGACGTAATCGATGCCTCCGATGGGTGGTGGATCCCTCCTTTTAAAGAAGAAGGGGAAAATTCCAAAAGAGCTTCCGTTAGAGATGAAGGGCGGGTGAAGATGGTTGCCATGGATCAAAGGTCACGGATGGGGACTGGGGTTCCGTTGGCGATGAAGGGTTCATGGAGGAAGATCGCATATGGGGGGAGGTTCTGGAGGGTTCGGTGGAAGCTCCTGCGGCTGAGGGTTTCGGTGAGAGAGGGAGAAGGCGTTGGTGAGTGGGTTTCGGTCAGAGAGAAAGAATGCCTTCGTAACCCTATAAAAAAAATCGAAAAAGGGTTTTTTTTTATAAAAAATTTCAAAAAGCTGGTCCCTTTTAAAGTTTTTTGCAAAAAACTGGTTTTAGTTAAAAAGATTGTTTTCCAAAAGAGTTTTTCAAAATCCGATTTTTGTTTCTTTTCTTATATTTTTATTTTTTTGTTCTTTTCTTCATTTTATATATTTTTTTATATTTTTGGAATAAAATCTTAAAATTTACGAAAAAACAAGGATTTAAACTAATTTTTTTGTATTTTTGAGAAATATTTACAAAAGAGAGTCTCTTTGAGAATTCAAGGCCATTTTGGGGAAATTTCTTCAAAAATGAGTTTTTGGACCCAAGTTTTGAGAAAATATTCGGGTCTTAAACCTCGAATCGAGGAATATAACACGATGGATCCAAACGGATGCCGAATGAACTGTCTGAGCTTTTAAAAAGGTTATTTTGGAAATTTCAAGAATTTGATTTAAACATTGGACAACGAAGCTTAGATTTGGATCTTTTATCTGAATCCAGATCCAAAATTGGGTCAGATATACAAAATGAATTTAATTTCAGAAAACTTGAGAAATAAGATGGAATTTAGATTTAAAAGTGACTCAATTACCCATAAAAATGGGGTTAGGGTCAAAAAGGGAATATTTACAATATTTTGAAAATTTTAGGGTGTTCACAAGTCCCAATCGAATTATGACTCTTTCTCAGAGTCCTAATTGAATCAGGACTCTATTCTGATTTCATCCTTTACTCTTGTTCTTCGCTTGTTTTCGAAAACCTTCTCACCTGATTTTCAAAAGAGCCAAAATCTTAGAGTCTCAGTGGGATTAGGACTCTATCACGGAGTTTCAGTCATACTAGGACTCTGCTTTTTATCTCTATTTTCACTTGTTTTCAACAAATTTTTTTTAAAATCCTTCATTCTGGTCAAAAGTCTAGAGTTCTAGCTGGATCAGGACTCTTCCTCAGAGTTTCAGTCGAATTAGAACTCTATCTTTCGTTGTTATTTTACTTGTTTTCAACCAAATCTTTCAAAAATCTTTCAAAAGGAGTCAAAAACTCAGAGTTTTAGTTGAACCAGGACTCTATTCAAAGTGTTCCAGTTGGATTAGAACTCTATCTTTCGTTGCTATTTTACTTGTTTTTAACCAAATCTTTCAAAAATCTTTCAAAAGGAGTAAAAAACTCAGAGTTTTAGTTGAACGAGGACTCTATTCAAAGAGTTCTGGTTTAAAAATCTTTTAAAAGGAGTCAAAAACTCAGAGTTTGAGTTGAACTAGGACTCTATTCAAAGTGTTCCAGTTGGATTAGGACTCTGACTCTGATTTCAATCTTGAGAGAATCTTTCAAAAATCTCTCTGTTTATCCCTTTAGAAACCAAAGTTGTTACACCTTCATCACAGAGTTTCAAAATTCTGAGATTTTGTCCCAAAGTCCTAATCGAATCAGGACTCTATCCTGAGTTCATTTTCACTGGTTTTCAAAAGTTCTTTTTTAAAATCTTATCATTTTCTTTCTAGAAAACCAAAAAATTCTCAGAGTTCTAATCGAATTAGGACTCTTCTTCAGAGTCCTAGTCAGATCAGGACTCTGAACCGGACTTCAATTTCTACCTTATTGTCACCTGTTTTTCAAAATCCTCTCGTTTGTTTTCTCAGAAAATCCAAAATTTAAGAGTACTAGTTAAATCAGGACTCTTTTTTAGAGTCCCAGTTGGACCAAAACTTTATTCTGATTTCACTGTTTATTGCCATTTTCATTGGTTTTTGCAAATTCTTTCATCTATTTTTTAGAAAAGTCTTAAAATCTAGAGTTTCAGTCCGATCAGGACTCTGTCTCAGAGTCCTAATCTAATCAGGACTCTATTCTGAATCTTGTTTTTACTCTCATTTTCATTTTCTCCATTTGTTTTTTGAAAATTAATCTATTTTGCAGAGTCTCAGTTGATTCAGGACTCTATTTCAGAGTTCCAGTTGATTCAGTACTCTATTTCAGAGTTTCGGTTGAGTGAGGACTCTAGCCCTTACTGCATTTTCCAACTTATTTTTTCCAGTATTGATAAAATCTTTCAAAAATTTCTTCATTTGGCTTTCAAAAACCTAAATCTCAGACTCTTAGTTGGTTCAGGACTCTGGTCTAGGATTTCAGTTCGCTTATGACTCTATTTTTAAAACCTTTGAATTTCATTTGTTGATTTTAACTCCTTTTCAAAGCCATTTTCAATCTTTATTTCAAAATTTTCAAAACCCTGATGTGGGGCTCACTCAATTGGTGCCATATCTAGAGAAGTTTTGACCCAATCAGGACTCTGTGTTATCCCAAAACTTTCAATTTCAAGTTTACTTTTAAATCTCTTTTGAAAAACCTCTCATTTTCAAGTTTTAAAATCATTTTTGAAAAATCAAATGGGGCCCACTCGAGGTGGTGCCATATTTGCAAAAGTCAGGGTTAGACTAGAGTTAGTCAGTGTTCTAGTTAGATTAGGGGTTTAAAAGAGTCAAAATTAATTTTTGAAAATCCATTTTAACTTTGGTTTTTAACTATTGTTTTTCTAAGATTTAAATTGGAGTTTTAAAAACCCAATGTGGGCCCACACTAGGTGGCGTCACATTTGGAGGTCTTTTAAGTCAATTAGGTATTTAATTAGAGGTTAATTAGGTTAGTTAGGGGTAGGGGTAGTTTAGTAATCCTCTATGAAAATCCCCCCCCCCCCCCTTCCCTTCCCCTAAGAAGCCAATTAGGAAAAGAGTTTGGATCTTTCCAAACTCTTTAATTAGAAAACTTAATTTATTTCTATAAATAGAGGGCCGAAGGGGAGTCGACCCCTATTCTCTCCCTCTCACTTTCTTGGAGATTCTCTCTCCTCCCAGCACCCTCTCCTTCCACCATTGCAGCTGCAGCCCCCAAGGTAAATTCCCTCAACATTATTTCATGCTTTTTATTAATTCTTTTACTTTATTTCATGTATTTCATCATTGCCGCCCTCTTGTTCATGGATTTCAATCATGATTTTCATTCAAGAACCTCAAAATTGGTTCAAGAAGATGATCTAACTTTGTTTCCAAGATTCTAATCTGTTAGAATCATTTATAAATATGTTTTTTATGTTCTTAACCAATGAAAGGTGTGATTTATCCATTAAATGGGCTAAATCCATCTTTTCAAAGGGTAAATAAAATTCAACCATGGATTCCCTGTATATTTTTATTTTCTTGTCATATTAGAGTTTATTTTATATATTTCGACATCAAATCAAATTTTGTTATGCCGTTCATGTATTATTTTTATTAGTTTCCATGTTTAAATTAGTTTTTTTTAGTGTATTTTGATTCTAGGTCTGTAGAAATCATGTTATTTCATGTTTAAATGTCTATTAGGAAATTCTGATTTTTTTATGGTTGGTCCACGGATTTGTCAGGGAGTTCAGATGTTTTTGGGTTCAAGAACTTTGTCAGAAAAATAAAAATTCGAATTGTGATTCATGTTCCTTAAAATCGCTATTGAGATTCAGGTATAGCTTGCAGATGCAATAGTTCTGTCATCCAAGGTCTGATTCATGATCCATAAACTGAAGTAGCTTTGTATTGATCTCTATAATTTTCTTATAATTATTTGTTTCTATCTGCTATTTTCCCTCTGTCCGAAAGTAAGATCAATTTCTTAGAACTTGTTATGCTTCATTCAAACCCTAATTCAACTTATGTCAATTGTATCTCCCTAACCAAAGATCTGATTGATAATCTGTAAAAAAAAATATCTTTCTCTATATCTTTTCTATTCATTTCTAAAATTTTAGATTTTTTGAATGAAGTTTGTTATTTTTCTCTGTACCCGAAACAAGAAGCATTTGTTTTAATATATTTTATGTTCGTTAAATTCAAGCATGGATTGCCGGAGCGATATCTCCCTAACTGAAGATGATTTTTCTAACTTGTAAAAAAGAGAATCTCTATTTTTCTGTCTAGTATTTCTCTGCAAATTTTTATGAATTTCCATGGGGATTTAGCTCCTGATTTGGGTCTAACACTGTGACAGGTATATGCCCGCAAGTAAAAATAGCATATTTTAGGGTTTTTATGCAAATTTTGAATTGGAATAATGTCAAAAATAAATTTTTATGATTTCAGTTTAATCTTAGGGTTATTAGCAATGCATGTGTTGATTTTTATTAATTTTGAAATTTATTTAATGCTCAAATTGATTATATTGCAAAACAGGGTGCCCGCAGGATCCCGAAACACTGGCAAAATCATGCTTCTCATGATATTTTTTATTTTCTTCATAAAAGTTCATGTTTTGAGGGTTTGTTCATGTTTAGAATCATGCTAGGATATTGCATAGTCAATTTGGCTTTGATTTGAGTCTTTTTAAACCCTAAATCCAAAATTTTACCAAAATATTTTCTGAAAAAAACCCTGATTTCAAGGCCATAGTCTTGTTTTTAGGGGTATTTTTGTCAATTTTTACCAAATTCTGAATTTCAAAGTTATTTATCTTTATTATTTATTTAATTTTACTTTATATTTTATTATGTTTATTTCAAGGAAAATACGAAAAAAGGCTTATATCTGGATAAATCTAGTAATTTCCAGATATTACTGAATAATTCCAGAAAAGCCAACATATCTTCACTAACAAGTTTTCTAGTTTTGCAGGGACATTCCAAGGCTGTATTTCTTTTACTTTCATTTACTTAAATTCAATTAGTGATGTAAATTAAATACCTTTGGAATAAGAATTTAAATGCCTGCTTGGAATTAGGGTTTGCATTGCATATAGTTTAAACTTTGATATATAATTGTTATGTTTGCCATTCATGCACATATTTCAATTCCACCATGGTCTACATGAATGGCACGTGCACTAGCGTCTAGAGAGTTGGTAAACTCGATCGAATTTGTATTTATGTCCATAGTCAGAATACGAACGAAATCTAGATTTACCATCTTCTTTTAAGCCACAATCAGCCTACACTCTTAGGCTATTTTCAAAAACCATAGCATATTTCAATCTTTTTATCCTTTTAGAATCAAGTGGGTTATATTCAATCCATATCTATGGCTATAGTCAAGGATATGTAGAGAATTTGATTCATGGAAATTCTACAAGGCACAAAAATTCCTTTTCAAACAATTTTCTCGAAAATCTTCAGAAAACTTTTCTCAAAATCATATCCATGCATCATCTAGGTTTAGATTGCATCATGAACATATTTCACAGGGCCACACGCCCATCCTTTTGATGTATTTTCCAAATTCCATTCCATAAAATCGATTTTCTTAATTTTGCCCTGATTTCCCTCAAAATCGATTTTCTCAAAAACCCTTGGTTCTTCAAAGGATTTCCAAATGCTTGTCAAAGTTCAAAATCGATTTTCCAAGTTATATTCTCAATTTCAAAGTTTAAATTCAAAGAAATCAACTTTCTCTAAAGCCATTTTGAGTTTTATCAGAAATCGATTTCCTCAAAACTTCAAGATTTTTTCATAAATCGATTTTCCTTTTCTTCAAAAATATTCTATCAACAAGGCTCACGATTTTTAAAGTGTTATATTTTTCAAGAATTCTCTAAGTATTTCAGTTATTCTGAAGCATGCATCATGTTTTTCTCAAATATGCATTTTCTGAAATTCATAGCACTTGCCTAATTCTTTGTGCATTTAGGACTAGAACATCGGTTTAGATAGGTTGAGCAAAGCAAAGTACTAGATTGATCCTTAGTTCAATTACCCCTGGTAAATATGCCAGGAATGGTTGAACCTCGTACCGACATGCGAGTCTCATTATTCAGAATTATCCTGCATTTTAAAACGGAGGCGAGTTATTTTCAAAATCTTTTTTAGAGGTCAGTTTGACTTGCAAAAGTAAATGTTTATAATGATAACACATGCGTTGTCGGTCATCCTGAATAATTTCTCCCAACCCTTGAGGGGCCTGATCTCTATCTCCTTGGCACAATCCTTTGTCGAATTAATAGAACGAGCTGAATGACTCAAAGTGGGGATAGAAAATGGTGTAAATGAGAGCCTCACACTCTCAAAAAATAGCTCAGACGTTAAGGAAAAAGTGTGAGTCGCTTACACAATCAACACCACGGGCCAAGACAATAGGAGCGGCATGAAAAGCAAAAAGGGTAATGCCCTCAAGCATGATAACAAGTTTTCTGGCTCCCCGAAGAAACCAAGCACTCGAGAGAAGATAAAGCATGACGGTTGGGGTTATGACAGTGAATTCACTTCTTTAAATCAGCCGCTTGAGTAAGTTCTTGAATACCTGCTCGAAAAAAATTTAATCAAACTTCAAAGGGTTGCCGATCCTCCAGTCGCCCTAGGGAAATGGAAAGATTGTTTCTGTAAGCTCCATCGCGCGATGGGGCATGATACTGAATGTTGCTTCGTCCTCAAGAATATTATTCAAGATTGTATCGACAAAAAGCTTCTTATGGTAGATGAAGAAGATACCAGTCATTCGTTCTGACCAAGCTTTTCCTCAATCATTCAAAAAATTGGCAATACCAGTGTTTTTCCATTTCTCATTTTGCTTTTATGATGTGATTCCGTTTATATTTCTTTGATTTGTCATTTTTCCTTTAATGCATCAATAAAATTGTCAAGTTTCCTCACAAGTTTGATGCCACATTTTTGTTCTTGTCTGTGAAATGTTCTTTCATGAGGAATGACCCTCTTCAGAGTCTCTCCTGAATCAATCAATAGTCAGATGCTTTGTCACCTTCAGAGAGCGTTCTTTAAACATCAATCATTTATCCTTTTGTTCAAAAACTTCTTCCCCCATTACACTGGGGCATTTTTTTTTTTTTTTAAATATTTTCAAAACATTTCGTATGCAAGCAGGATCAAACAAATCTCTCATTTTGCACACATGTGCACCCATTTGCATACATTTGCATTTGCATGCATTCATTTGCATCAAATTCAACTCCCTTTCAGGTTAAGGGATAAACCTGAGTTCCCCATTCAGGATAAGGGAATAATCTTAAAATCAGACCACATACAATTAACTATGATTGGTTTTTTTTATTGCAAGTCAAATAATCCAGTCCTCGAACTGGTCATCCTCAAAAATTTTGATCCTAGATCAAACCATCTTCTAAATCCAGGCCTCGCACTGGCAACTTTCAAAATTCAATCTTTTGATTAAAGCTTTTTTATGAATACCCGAGTTCCGACTCAGATTTCTTTCTTTTAAAAACTCAACTCTCAAGTTGGTCTATTTTTCTTTTAAATATTTGAGTCCCGACTCAGACTTCTTTTGTAAGACCCACCATATTTCTGAGATAATTTTAATTGAAATATGATTCGGTATTGGTTACCTCTTGCTTTGTCGCGAGAATTTCTCGTAATTGTGCTAATACAGCGATACGAAGTCTTAATCGCATAATATTTAAATTTTTAAGCGATTAAGGACAACCCTAGCAATCTAAGAACCCATATTCTTAGATTTGATTTATAACGCATCTAAGTAAGTTCACTCTGAATTTGGAACCTAAACAAGAAAAATATTTCGTTATTTCATGTAATTTGGCAAAAAATGGTATATCGGTAAAATATGAGTTTTAATGAGGTTAAAATTCATCGAAATTAAAAATCTAATGAGATGATTTTATGATTTAGATTGTGATTTACAAAAATTTAACTTGAAATAAAATATTTGAATAATTAAAAAGCCTAGCTTTGAAATAAAAAGCAAATTAGGGTTTTTCATAAAGTGAATTATAATTTTTCAAAACCTAAGGGTGGTTTTTCAAAAAGTTGGAAAAAGGGAGTTTTGTTTGGGCATTATTGAGAAGTGGTTGGCATGGGATCCACCTCAGGCCATGCTAATCTCAATTTTAATTAAAAGAAATTGCAAAAAAAAAATGCCTTTTTAAAAGGATTTTTGAAAAGCTTGTAAAAACAGCTAACTTGGAGCCTTAAAAAGGCATTCCTATAAATGGGTGAGCATAGCCCCACGGTTTTAGGGAGTCGGCTCTGCACCCCTTAGGGGGTATCCCCTACTCATTCAAAAAAAAATTTAATAAATTTGAATTAAAAAAAAAAATGGATTTGCTTGGGTGGGTTGGCTTTGAAAAGTCAAAGCCAACCACTCCCCTTGAACCAAGGGGAGAGGTTGGGGGCTATCCCCTTGACCACCCTTGACACTTTAGGGTTTTGGGGAGGGGATTAAGGAGGACCCTTTATCCTCCTCCTTTCCCTCCCCACCCTACATCTTCCACCTCTTCTTTTTAAATAGAAAAAAGAGAGGAGAGAGAAGGTCGACACTTTCTCTCCTCCTCCTCTCTTCCCCTCCACCGGTTTTCTTCTCTTCCACTTAGTGCAGCAGCTCCTTCAGCTGAGGATACAGTCCCAGCTCCACCTCCTTCATCTCCTCTAACTCCACAGCAAGGTGAGTAAACCCCTTCCCCGTTACATTTTTGTTTTTGTTGGTTAAGCATGGTTAGCATGCTTGGCATGAGTCGATTTGCAAGGGGCAAACCGATTCATGGTGGCCTCATACCACGAAAATGTTGAGTGGAAACGCTTAGTTTTCGGGTTTCTCCCCTTTTGTTTGATGCATGTTGTATAATGTCTATTGTCTTGTTTCATGAAAAAAAAATGGTTTTGATTCATTTCATTTTTGTTTTTCTGAGTTGTCACGGAACCCTCCGATAAAACAAGCGTATTTACCTGGATACATGTCGGATCAGAGTGTTCTTGGATATTCTGGAAAGATTTGACAGAGCTTTACAACATTGTAGTTATTTATTTTGTCTGTTTCATCATACAAAGCCATCGAAAATCCATGCCTTTGGCTAACCACGTTTCCCGTCAGCAACTCAGAAACGTCCCGGGTGACGCCCGGTCTTTCTGCAGTAACTCTCAGACCGTTGATCAAAATGCAGACTTCTTAGATTCTATGGAAAGCTAACAAATATTTCCACAAGTCTTGTGTTGGGCATTTTTATCGGAACAGCTCGTAGACTGCCGAAAAATGGCAGCCTTTCGGCAATAGTTTAGAGGAAAAATATATATATAAATATATAGTTTTTCGGGTTTTGGTGTTTTTCGTCCTTCGTGTGCATGGTGGGACAATGCCACCTCTCTGGTCTGTACTTGCCCGGGACAGACCTAGTTAAGTGCACATTGGTCTGAGCACAAGCTCGACCAAGTGCACCAAGCTAGTCTTTTTTTGGCGCTGCTTATGGTTGTCGAGCGCTAGGCGCCCCACCTTGCTTGGCGCACCCTTGGTGCAGGCTGCGGGCTGGACCATGTCTGAGCCCTCTTTGGATCAGACCAGGGGTGCAGGTCCCTCACCTGTGTTTGACCCAGCAGGGTCTGGACCCATAGGGTCCAGACCTTTTGTTTTGTCAGCGCCACCCAAATCGGGTGTTGGGCGCACCTTTGGTGCGGGTGTGAGCCCAACCAACACCCTGGTCCGAGCCCACCTTTGGGTCAGACCAGGGGCTTTTGCTGGGCACACCCTGGTGTGCCCCAACCTTGTTTTGCTCAGCTGGGCCTGGACCTCAGAGTCTAGGCCTAGCCGGTTTGGCTCAACCCATCGGTTATGGGCATTGGGGCTAGCCGCACCCCATGTGGGTGCAGGCTAAGCCCAGCTCCTTGGTCCGAACCCAGCTGGGTTCAGGCCAGGGGCTTCTCTGTGACCCAGCTGGGTCTGGTCATAGTTGGACCAGACCTCGCTAAGCGGTCTTGGCCCAGCCAATTGGGCCTAACCTTGCAGAGCCCACCATGGGGCTCTCCGGGTGAGCTTGGGGCTGACCTTGGCCAGTGCTGCAGCCTAGCAGCACTGGGTCTGCACGTAGGGTGCTGACCAAGGTGGTTGTGGGCCTAGTGGCCCTGTCGCAGTAGGCCCCACACGCGCCTCGCTCATTTTTCCCCGTTCAATGCCCAGTTGGCGCCGCGTGCTAAGGCACCCGGCAACCTCGTTGCCACTAGGGTAGACTTGAGTTGGGCCCCGGCTCCTGATCGAAGTTGCTAGCGGACTCCGAATGGATCCCTATGACACCCGTTGAGTTCCCGTGGAAGTCCACAGGTGGCGGCAACTGTCTCTCTTATTGTCGCCAACCTACAAGCGAAATTAGCTTTTTATGCGAGAATGTTGGTTTTCGAGCAACGAGGTCGTTGCAGTCAGGGCTTCGGAGGCTCGTACCCCACTGTTCTATCATGGCAGCGAGGTGGTTGAGTTGTGACATATGTCACGTTACACGTTTGCGTGTACCTCGCCTGTTTTCGCTGGACGCTTTCGACGATTTGCACTTTTTGTGCTCCGGTTGCGCGGGCTAAGTGTGACTATGTTCTTGGAAACAAAAATATAATTCCCATTAGGATGGGATTAAGTTAGGTCTCACTCTCGACACACTTGGTTGTCAATTTTGCGAAAGACCTTCTCAGAAGGCTTCGCTACGCAAGATTTGCCACGATACAATGGGTGGAATACGCGTATTGGGAAAATATGTATTCCAAGCCCTAAACACTCCTCGCATATATAATGGTTATTGTATATGTATTTTCAGCCTAGTGCCGCTCAAAATAGTGATTTGTGCCACTTTACACACTTGCTGATGTATCGTTGCTCGCGGCTCGATACGAGTGCAAAATTGAAATGATGTAGTTTTTCTTGCTTCGCGCGTACACTTTGGCACATCCTGACACATATGTCACTAGTTTTGGCTTGTCGAGTACTTCTTGTTTTGGCTCATTCGTATATCGATGGATATATGATGCACCAAAGGCGTGCTTTACACTCGACATGACATACACCTGAAAAGAACTAAAAACACCATAGGGTATGGCACTGTTGACCTGTTGAGGTTTTGGGACTCGGTTGGAGTCTTCGGGCAATGGCCCGGGTTCGTGAGAGTGTGCTCATGTGTGTGCAACCCTAGGTCTAAAATGGAAATGGTGGGATATCGTCTTCACAGGCGATGTGCTCTTTTGTGGCCGTGTGAGATTGAGCACGTGGATGGGCAGGCCAAGTCCTCGTTTGTGTACCCTGTGGGGACCACGAGGCACAAATACCTCGAGGAGGTATGACTTGAAGCATGAGCCTAAATAAGATAAATCTGTCGTGCCCCATTCACAGTTTGGTCACCCAGGGAGAGGGTGAATGGTACAGCCCCGAGTGACATGTTGTTACTACGATCCATTCTTTTGAGGAGCCGAAGCGCCCTCTGACTTCCAATCACTCAGAGTTAGGGAGGTTGAGGTTTGCCCTCTTCAAGGACCTCTGCTACTGCAGTAGTACGGATTGCAATCCTTTGCCCCTACGAAAGGTTTCTCCTAGTCGCGTGCTGCCCACAGGTGGTTGTCTCGGTCTGTAGCATCTCCGGATATCACATTAGAAATTAAATAAGAGACGTTGGGTGCATGTCTCACAGAATTTGAGGGTTCCTTCGCGTACCTGAAGGAGTAATCAGAAGAACATAAGTACTAACCAAACAGACTGGCGTACAATAGTTGGTAACTTGTTTACTTTAGCATTGCTCGTACTTCTGTTTAGTTGTTGTTCTTTGTTGTTTAGTTCTTGTTCCACTATTTTAGTTATTGCACTTGTTACTTACTTGTTGTCATACAGCCTTGTAGCATGTGTACCTGCTTGACACCCACTTGTATCTGTTATTTAAATGTTTCTAATTGTTTCATCCTCCTAGTTGTAGTTTGTTACTTAGCATGTTGTTTACCTTCTGCTTTTCCATAAAAATGATAATGTATGGATGGTTTGTCTCACCAACTCGCAAGAGTACTGACCTCGTTTTATGGGGATACAGGTGACAAGTAGACGCAACGCGATGCGACAGCACACAGCAGGAGGCTTGAGACCCACACTTAGCAGCGGATCCTGGCTTCTTCTGGTTTTGGGGTTTGAGGGGTTTTTTTCTCTCTTTTTGAGAGATTGTTCCTTTTTGTACCCAGTCTCATTTTGTAATATTGTAAACATTATGGTAATGAAATGTATTTTGTTGACCTTGGTTTGGCTTTCTCACTGTGGCTCGCTCAGACTTGCGGCCTTTGTTTTTCCCCTGTTTCTCTTCTATACTTCCGTTGGTTGAATTTAAAACTACTTATCTTTTAAAAAAAAAAGTTTGCTAAAAAACCAAAGGTTTTTACAAGGTCTGGGTTTGGGGCGCCACATCTTTGCTTTCAAATCCGAATTCGGATTTTCTTTTAAAACTGAGTTCTGACTCGGCCTTTCTTTTAAAACCGAGTTCTGACTTGACCTTTCTTTTAAAAATCGGGTTCCGACTCGGCCTTTTCTTTTAAAACCGGGTTCCGACTCAGCCTTTTTTTTAAAACTGAGTTCTGACTCGGCTATTTTCTTCCAAATTCGAGTTCCGACTCAAATTTCCTTTCTTTCTGAATTAGTCTAGTTTTTCCTTTAGGGTTCGAGTTTCGACTCGAATTCTCTTTTCTTTTGAATTGGTCTAGTTTTTCCTTTGGGATTCGAGTTCCGACTTGAATTTCCTTTAAATTCGAATTGGTCTAGTTTTCCTTTGAAGATTTGAGTTTCGACTTGAATTTTTTTCCTTCAAAACCAAATTTCTAGTTTTCCTTTGAAGACTCGAGTTTCGACTCGAACTTTCTCCCAAATCCAATTCATCTAAGTTTTCCCTTGAAGATTCAAGTTTCGACTTGAACCTTCCTGATAAACCCAGTTTAGCACTGGTCCTTTACCAAAATCCATTAAGTTGGTCTTTCCAAATCCGGTTTAGCATCGGTCCTTTCATAAAATCCAATTTTTAAATTGGTCCTTCCAAATCTGGTTTAGTATCGGTCCTTCCATAAAATCCAATTTTCGAGTTGGTCCTTACAAATCTAGTTTAGCATTAGTCATTCCAAATCCGATTTAGCATCAGTCCTTTCATAAAATCCAATTTTCAAGTTGGTCCTTACAAATCCAGCTTAGCATTGGTCCTTCCAAATCCGATTTAGCATCGGTCCTTCCATAAAATTCAATTTTTGAGTTGGTTCTTATAAATCCAGTTTAGCATTGGTCCTTCCAAATTTGGTTTATCATCGGTCCTTCCATAAAATCAAACTTTCAAGTTGGTCCTTACAAATCCAGTTTAGCATTGGTCCTTCTAAATCTGATTTAGCATCGGTCCTTCCATAAAATCCATTTTTTTAGTTGGTCCTTACAAATCTAGTTTAACATTGGTCCTTTCAAATCCGGTTTATCATCGATCATTCCATAAAATCCAATTTTCAAGTTGGTCCTTACAAATCCAGTTTAGCATTGGTCCTTCCAAATCTGATTTAGCATCGGTTCTTCTATAAAATCCAATTTTCGAGTTGGTCCTTACAAATCAAGTTTAGCATTGGTCCTTCCAAATCTGGTTTATTATCGGTCCTTCCATAAAATCCAATTTTCAAGTTGGTCCTTACAAATCCAGTTTAGCATTGGTTCTTTAACCAAAACCAGTCGAGCACTAGTCCTTCCATAAAATCCAACTTTGCGTTAGTCCTTTTACAAAATCCAACCTCACGTTATTTCTTTTACCAAATCCAGTTTTTGTGTTGGTCCTCTCACCAAATCCAGTCCTATGCTGGTCTTTCCAAAATTCAACTTTCGAGTTGATCTTTTATTAATACCGAGTCTTTTCCAAGGTTCACTATTCAGTCACAGATATGTCAATCGGATATTAAGCGATTTCTTTCACCCAGGATTTTAAGAACATATAACCAATTTGTCATTAAATATTTGTTGATTTCAAAACCTTTATTGAACAAAAGAATTACCTTAGAATACCTTCAGCATTCCTTCTGAAAGAGCAAAGCTTTTGCGAAGAGAGATTCAAAATTCAAAATCTTTCTCTTGGTCAACCAAAAGGATGAAGAATAAATCCTCAATATGGCCAGCAAAGAAAATTCAATGTTGTCGTAAAGTCATAAGTTATTGATATTGATCGCAGTCAATGGCATATTTTTAAAGACCATTCTTGTGGTAATAAGGCAGTGGAAATATCCTGGGCGAGAAAGAAAAATTCACTCAATTTCAATATCTCTTCAATAAATATCAAAGTTGCAATTACATATCTGCAAAAGGGATCTCTCAAATATCGTCAAGTTGAAGACGGTTGATGAGTCAGATCCCCGGGGGCAAAGAAAATTCAGAACATCTCCAAGTTGAAGGAGTATGTGACGTATCTTTTCAGGGAAAGTTTAAATTATCATCAAGTTGAAGACTGATGCGATAAACCTTCTGTTAATCCCTAAAAGATATTTGATCAATGCTATCATCAAAAGAGATTTCAATCAAAGAGACAATACCATCAATATAATCCTTGGGACCAATGAAGACTCAGATCATCTCCAAGTTGAAGGAGTTTGTGATGTACCCTTCTAGGGAAAATCAGAGCATCTCCAAGATGAAGGTTGATGCGATGAAATTCTCGCCAAACCCCAAGAGAGCTCAAATTCTGTCTCAAAAAGAGTGCAAAAGATCATCATGGAAAAAATTTCACGATATTAAACTGTCAAATCTGCCAAGAATTTTCTTTAATTTTCTTAAATTCTTTTATCAATATCCTTTCACCAATTGCTTTCACAATATCAAGAATACTTTCTTTTCTGTTCATATTAGGGAAATTGATAGCTTCATCGAAGAAAGCCAATGGCAAGCAATTTGAATTTGAATCTTGTTTCTATAGAGTTAAGCCCAACTGGAATACTTCAGGTAGACAAAAGGGAATATTTTCACACCAATGTGCATCCTTCTCAAATACTTTGAATCAACAACAATTTTCAACATTTTGACAATATTTTCTAGCTATCCTGACGTGAAGTGAGAGCTTGATGTCCACTTTGATATATTCCGACGACTTTGTCATCCCTCTTTAAGACTTGATAATGAGAGTTTTCAAGATTCTTTCCCTTCTTTGGTATAATCTGAGCGCCTTGGCTCTTAGATTCGCACACTTTTTTGTGTCCCCATTGTCCCGCCATAGACAGTTCAATTTCGGTTCAAGGTCAAACCATCAATCATTTTCTCGCAAAAGGTTATCAATTTCAAAAGCTATTCAGTCTCAGCAATGAGACGCCCAAGACCAACCCCTTTCAAGCTTTAGAGACCCCCATTTTCATCCTTTTGCAAAACCTCTATCAGATTCATTATGCAAAATTCGAAAGTTTCATCATGGTTTCTCCTTTCGAGAATTTCATCATTTCCCGATCAGGTTAAGGGTTTAAACATGAGCCTCATTTTGATGAGGTATTTCATTCTTCGATCAGGTTAAGGGTCAAACCTGAGCCTTGTTCCTACATGTGGTATTTTTTCGTCCCATCAAGGTTAAGGGCAAAACCTGAACTTTATTTCAATGAAGTGAATCTTTCTTCTTTATTCTCCATTTCATACCTACAATTTTCATCAGGGCTAATTTCTTTATACCCAGTCAGATCCTTTTAATTGGGGCATTTTTTTAAATATAGCTCAAATATTAGTGTATTTTTCTTTACCACTAAGCTCGACCCTATACCGGCTTAGTAGCAAAGAGGGGCATTTGTAAACACCCCAAATTTTTCTCATCCATTCTCAGACACCTCCCTCGTGTGGATGCCAACCCTGATAGGTCAGTACAAGAGTCCAACCCCGAGTCTATCTTAGGAAGTTACCATTTTACCCACTTTCACTAGGAAAATTATCATTTTACCCCTAAGTCATCCTAAAACCCTGTCAGTCAGAGTCGACCAAACTCATTCTTAAGCTCAGAACAGTTAGAATGCCAATCATTTCTAGCTCATCTGAGCTCACAGTGAGCAGATCATATTCATTTCTAGTCATTCCTGCCAAAATGGGTTCATTTCTTCGGAAATGAGCTCATTTCTAGCTCAAATCCAAGCCAATTGTCTCTAAGTCCGTCGTTCCCAATCAATCCTATTCTCTTGAGTCTAGTTTGAGCTCACCAGAAGTTCAAGTACTCCAGTTTCAGTTCAAATCCATTTCCCACAGTCTAGGAGCTTATTTTAGCCCATTTCAGCTCATTTCAGCTGAATTTGAGCTAAGTCCAGTCAGTTGAGCTAATGTTTGAGTTTCAGTTTAGTTCATCTCAGTATTACTAACATTTGTTTTAGCTCAAACCCAATTCTTGTTTGTAACTCAATTCACTCTAGTGACCATTTCTTACCATTTCTTTGAAAATGGTATCATTTCTTGACAATTTAGTCTGAGAGTTTAGTTGAGTCAGTGTTTTTTCAGTCCATTTGAGTTATGAAACCCTATAACTCAGTTCATTCCAGTTCATTTCAGTTCAAACCAACTAAAACCTCAATTTTCAGTGTCACTCTAGGTCCGACAGAGACAAAAACTATTTCTTGAACCATTTTGCTCATTTTTATCAATTTTACCACTTTCTGAATTGGTACAACTATCAATCAGTGTCCAATATCTAAAATTCTTCATCCAGGGTCTGTATTTTGCATGGTATTTTATATCATTTCTTATAATTTCTCATCATTTTTTCATCATTTCATTACATTTCATTTCATTTTCGAGATCCGTAACTCTAATTTTGAAAATTCCAATCCAGATTCGATTTTCAAAATCAATTTCAAATTCTGGGTTTTTCAAATTGACATTTTTACTCCCAGGACTCTAAATTTGGAAATATTTTCCCGAGAAAACAATCTGGATTCCTTTCAACTTGATTTTCAAAATTTCAAACTAGATCTACTCTGCAAAGGGGTATAGAATTTCAAATTTTGAGTTTTATTTCAAAGTTGCCAAAAATATTTCATTTAATCTAAAAAAAAATGAGAAATCATTCTACCCCTTTGACTTTCAAAACGAATTTCAAAATGATGTGTGGGCCCATTTCCAAGATGGCGCCACACTCTGAGTTTTCAAAAAAATAAAAAAATAAAAATAAATAAAAAGTCTTTCTTTTCTCTATTTTTTGTCCATTTCTTTTTATTTTATTTTGGCCTAACAAGAGGAAGTGGGTCCCACCAAGGTGGTCGACCCCCTCTCTTTCTTCCCTTCTTCATTTTTTTTTCCTCTTTTTCTTCACTTTTTCCTTTCCTTTTCCCATTTTTCTTTTTTTCTTTTTTCCTTCCCTTTCTTTCCTTTTCTCTTTCTTTTCTTCCTTCTCCTCCTTAACGCCAAGCCCATTTCTCCTTTCTTCCCTTCATCTTCTTTTCTTCCTTCTCTTCTTTCTTTCTTTCCTTTCTTCTTCCTCCTCTTCTCCCCTTCTTCTTCTTTCCTTCTTCTCTTTCTTCCTTCCTTATTACTTGCCTTCTCCTCTTTTCAAAGAAGAAGATATCACACGATTGAGGCTTTTTAGGTTTTCCAAGTCCCTTTTCCATTCTCTCATTCAACACTCACCATACGGCTGAGACCACCTCTTGGATTCACACCTAAGGCTCTCCAGCTCTCCTTCTCTCTCATGCTCAAGCAACCCCACAACTGCTACCTCACCCTCCTGCCTTCTCAAACTACAACCTCCAACATCCACTTGGTTGCAGCCACCAGCCTTCAGCGGCAACCACAACCGACGTCACCTCTCCCAGCTTCCCCTTTGTTGCAGCCACCAGCCCTTGCTTCAGCAGCATAGCTACTCCAGACGATCCACTTCCTTCAACATTGAAGCAGATCCCCACCAGCCATTGCAGTAAGTCCGGCCATTCCAAAACCTTCATCACCATTGCTTCCTGCCCCTTCAACCCACGGCTCCAGTCATCATCTCCAGTTGTAGCAGCAAGGTAGTGGCCTCACCATTTTCAGCCCTTCGTTAGTAGTAGCCGGACCATCCATTGCAAGGAGGAATCCAAGGTAAGGCCATCCTTATGGTCTTAGATGGTAGGAAATAATAAATGTTATTTTCTTTTTCTTTTCTTTACCTTTCATGATAAAACATACGTAAATGAGAGCATTCATCAAGCCAATGGATTGAACCCCTCATTTCAAAAGCTATATCAAATAAATACTTCACCTCCCTGTTTTTCTTTTGTTTATTGTTTTCATGCAAATTGTAAAAATTAGGCATTGATTTTAATTTATTTTATTATTTTAGATGCATTTCATTTGTTTTGTTAATGTATATCCAATTAGTTTATAGGTTTTCATTCAAGCACAAAGTTCAGTAGTTATTTCATGTAGAAAATTTTATCAACAAATCTTGAGATTTTTATCGCAAATACCTTTATTTGCCTGTAATCTCATGCCAAAAATTTGGATTGATTTGATGTATGTAACCCCATTTTAAAAATCACAGACTGAATCAGGTTTTAACCCTATGAAAATTCTGGATACCCCAGATTCTGATTTGTTAAATCGAGATCTCCCTCCTAGGAGATTTGATTCACAATCTGTAAAATACAATAAACTCATTGTGAGATATAGTATTTTATTGGATTTTATTGTGTTTTTATAATAAGTATTGTTGTCTTTTAAAAATCAGTTTCTGTGGACCACTGTGTAAAACCCATTACAAGTTGTCAGAGTCCTAGATCGACCTAGATCGTTCGTGGCACTTCGACTTGTAAGTCAGATCCTCTAACTGTCAAAAGAAAAATTGTTTATCTTGGTATCCTCTGCCATTTCTCAGAATTTCAGAATTTTAGAATGCATATTTCTATTTGTTTTAGATTTTACAAGTTTACTGGTCAATTCTTTGTCATTTCAATTTTGTCAGAATTAGGGGTCTAATAATCCGATGTGTCCTATGTAACCATAGCTTTAATGCCAAAATAGTAAAAGGAGAAGTTGTTCCTCTATGGGTCTGCAACATTCTACTAATTTTTCATACATTTTGGTTACAGTTTTCTATTTTTCCCTGATTTTTTGTGAAAACCTATCAGTTTGCCTGCAATCTCAAATTTGCCGGATTTTGACCTAGATTGCCGAAGTTGTAGCTCTCCGACCATAGGTTGAATCTCATGTCTTAAAAAGAAAAAATCATTGTCTAACTGTCCTCTGTCACTCTGAAAATTTTGGTGCATTTCCATGATAATTTACTACTCGAAATTAGGTTGTTATTAGGGCAAATATAGGTCAAAAGGCAAAAATCTTGTATTTTAGGGTTTTTTATTGAACTTCCATATTGAAAAATACCAAAAAAATTTAATTTTCGTAATTCATTCCATTCTTAGGGTTAATATAGGTGTCCATGACAAATTTGGTTTCATTTTGAGTTAAATTGCCATGTGTGTTAGTTAAACTATCAAATTCAGGCGAAACTCAAGCAAATTTCAATGTTTTTATGATATTTTTGCATTTTTAGGGTTTTATCATGCATATAACCATATCATATCATCTTATATTTGATTTCAATCTCATTTGAATTTCAAAATTCTCATTTTTACAAAAAATATTTCTGAAAACACTGATTTTAAGGCCATAGTCTTGCTATTAGGGGCATTTTGGTCATTTTTACCCCCAATTTTGAATTTTCAAACTTGATTTTCAGATTTTTAATTCATTTCCACCATATATTTCTTATGTTTATATCAAGGAGGTATGAATTAGGGTTTATATCTGGGTAAAATCCAATAATTTTCCAATATTATCAGATAAATCCAGAAAAAACTATATTTTTGTGCTAACCTCATTTTCTAGTTTTGTAGGGATATTCAGAAAGAAAATTTCATTTATTTTCCTTTTATTTCAATTCAATATAAAAATCAAATATAAATTTGGAATAAGAGTTACATTTTCTGCATAGAATAGGATTGCATTGCATATAGTTTACTTTCGTAAAATTCAATATCTGATGAATGATAATCCATGCATTTTTTCAAATCCACTATGGTTGTCACGAATGGCATGTGCACAAGCACTTAGGGAGTTGACAAACTCGGTGGAATTCGTATTTATGGCCATAGTCAGAATACGAATGAGACCCAAATTTGTGATTTTCGTATTAGCCACATTCAACATACACTCTTAGGCTAACTTCAAAATGCACTGCATTTCTCAAAAACAAAAAAAGATTTTATCAAATTCCTCAGAAAATATCTTTCAAATCTATGTTTATTCATTCATTTCATTCGATTTGCATCATGAAAGTATTTCAAACAATCATATGCTTTTATTTCAATTCAGAGAAATCGATCTTCTCAAAATTTTCTAAGTTTTTCTCAGAAAACAATCTTCTCAAAACTCTAAGTTTTTAAATGATGTTTCAAGTATTTCCCCAATTCAAATCATGATTTTCCAATATTCTAACATCCTCAATTTAAAGTTCAAAGCTCCAAGAAATCGATTTTCTTAAAGTCATCAGGATTTTATCAGAAATCAAACTTTCAAATCTTAGGATTTCTTCAGAAATCGACCTTTCTCTTCTTCAGAAATGCTTTCTCAATGCAATTCACAATTTTCCTAGAATCATCATTTTTCTAAAGTATTTCCCAAATATCAGAAGCAAACATCATATTTCTCAAAATGTGCATCTTTTCAAAATTTTATAGCACATGCCTGATTCTCTGTGTATTTAGGAAATAGAGCATGATTTAGATATTTGAACTTAGTTGAGCACACATTGATCCTTGGTTCAATTATCCCTGGTAAAGGCGTCAGGAACAGTTGAACCTCGTACCGATAGGCGAGTCCCATTCTACAGAATTTTTCTACAAATTTCAAAAATGAAGGCGAGTTATTTCAAAACTTTGGTCGAGTTTGACTCACAGAATCGTTTCTCTCTCTCGTAGAGGAATTTTTTTTGCGATGATAGCAATAGTATACCTTCGTGAACCATCAGTTCGGTCCATTAACATCATAACACCGGGGCCGGGTCCAGTAGACCGTGACCCTCCACGGGAAAGTTGTCACTAAGTTATCACAAGAAAATATATATGTGATCTGGTCCAACAAACTGGGGGTCAAACCTGAAACAGGTTGTCGACTTTAGCAGCGAGATGGGTGTGGTGATTGCACCCAAGTTTAATATTAACGGGTCGACTGTGTCTGGGTTCAGCAGAACCGAGTCCCACCGTGACCTTGAGTAACATTTGATGGGCAGGAATTGTGGACTGTCCACTTAAAACCATCTGGCGCTGATGTTGGGACTAAGCCCAACGTCTGTAGCAGTGGAATATGGGACTGCATACATACGGTGGCTAACCGTGGGTCAGCACTCGGTGGCATTGAGCTCAGCTGTGGCCCATCCCTTTAGGGAGGGTAGACTTAGAATGGTAAGCCAGCCTACCAAATCCACTGTTGGTGGTACTAATACCGCAGCTAGTCCAGATGGCCTAGTCGGCTACGACATATTGGATGATGTGAACGGGTGAGTTGGTGTTGCTGCAAAATTCGTAGCTGATGCCAAATATCTCCCCATCCCACCGTACAACTCATAAGGGGATGGTTACGTTGCTGTATTATGCGGAAGGGGTTGGTAGAGGCCACTTTCTTGGTGTGGACCATCTACATGGGTGAATCATGGTCGTATAAACCAGGTTGCAAGGATAAAAGAGCTAACAAGCTCGCTCACCAGGAAACAACCCGTGGATCATGACTCTAGTGTAGTACAACTTAGGTTGGAGTTTGAGTTATATGTCGAGAAAGACATAAGAATCATGACTATAGTGTGTATAACTCTAGTTAGAATTTTGAGTTATATGCCATGAGAAAGATAAGAATTTGGAGAGCTAACTGGCACAAAAAATCTTCGTCGGGTCAGCCGAGCATAAAAAAAAATGAGAAAATAAAGAAAGATAATAAATGTGAGAATTGAGTATATAGAAAAGGGTATATGTTACCAGTTTCTCATGGGGTTTCTGAGTACACCACGACAGTGTATGTTACTTGATTCCCGGGTTCTAGGTACACTGGATCATAATGTATGTCACCAGACCCATGATCCACTTTAGAGAGAGTGGGTGGTACACACTCCATGGGGCATGCTTGTGTTGTGAGAGTGAGGCATCTTACCCAGTCCCCAGCCATCGAATTTAGGGGACCAGGACTACCAATGAGTCCTAAGTGGTAGGTCTGAGTCTTCTGCATAAGAGTTAAGGGTGTATCCAGTGTTAGTACTTGCCAATTGGGGATCTTTCTCGGTCGAGCACCGTGCCCCTTTTGGGTATCCGTATGGCTAGATTATACGAGATATTAAATAATGAACCCCAACATAATCTCGATCTGCTACGATGTCGAATGTATGTGCGTACCCACATGGTTAAGAATAGAATAAAGAATCAAAACAATAAATGTAGTAATGTCCAATGAAACAGTTAGAGGTTCAAGTAGAATAGAACTTAGAGTTAAAACTCATAGGATCACAAGCGTGGGAATCTGAACTAGATGTGACAACCATAGTAAATAAATGTATGTTTAAATAAGTATTAAATTCCTGTCATATCATGTTATATACATACCTGTTTACATGACACTGCACATATGTATTTAGGATTGTATCACTTACTCGGACTGAGTTAGTCTGTTTCCTTTATGGTTTACTGTTTTTCAGGAGAGACTGTAAACGAACTATCCGAGTGAAGTCAGCGGCTTCGTCAGGGCGGTCATGGCACTACTGCTTTTCTGCTTGATATTTTTGGATATTTGAACTCTTATTATAAAGAACTCTGAAGAAATGGAATAAGAATTTACTTTTGATGTAGCTTTCCATTTGTTGGTTGTCGATTTGAATGTTATAAAAAAAAATTAGTTAAAATTTCAAGAGCAATAAATGGGGTTTTACAGTTCAATCCATAACCATTGGATCCAATTAATAGTTAGATTGGATCCAAATTAAATTGCACTCCAGATCCATCTTGGATCCAAATGGCAATTTTGGATTTAGAATCGAAGTTTAAGATACAAACCACCCAAAACTCATATAATCTTCACAATTTATCTTTTTCACTTATTCTTAAGATATTATTCATAACTAGAGATAAATGTTCATAATTAATCGAAATAAAAAAATCAAGAATTCACAATTATAGTGATAGATGCATCAATAATTTATTATTTATTTATTTTAATTATCAAAAAAGTCTTGGGTTTTACATCGTGGGTATTGTATTGAGCACAAAAGGTTGCTCCTTCCCAGCCACAAAGATAGGGGAACCCTCTATATTAGACTGCAGCGTGAAGGTAAAGAATTTCCTGAGTAAAGTGTGATGCATCAGGATGGTACTATGAGAACTTCTTTGGCTCTTGACGTCCCTCACCCGACATTGGTGAATGGTGCCCCGCTAAGCCAAAGCTATCCTATTTGAAAACAACGTCTGCACCATGGCCTTGACCCAGAACTAATGCCTGTGTTTGTACCCATAAAGATAATTATTGTAACTTAATTTGATTGCGCATTTAGATAGACATCACATGCATTGTATAAAAAAGAAAACCTAATTAAAGATAAGAAATGACTCATGCATACAATCAACTTCTGCAAGGGTAAGTGCATGCATTTATAACTCTTCATGCATATTTAATTATTTATATTTAAGTAGATGATTGGTATGCATATTTAATTATTCATATTTAACTGGATGATTGGTTGAAAGTAATTTCACGAATGTGTGCTTGAATGACATAATAGAAAATCATGCATGTATTTATAATGCATTTAATCTTCTTGAATTGATGAAAGATCAAATTAATTCTTGCCTATTTACTTTAATTTACATGTTTTGAATAGCTCTATCCTACTGAGACTTAATTGTCTGATCTTATTGACTTTAGCTATTTTTAGGTAGCGAGTTCACATGCGATGGCGTGAGGTTGCGGTGGGGACCGAGCCAAGCTTTTTTCATCCCTTCGATTATTTTGGATTGCGAACATTTATAAATGCTCAAGACTCAGATTTAAAATTTAAAATGTACTGTTATTATTAAATTTCAAACGTAATGGATATTTATTATTTATAGATGGTTAATTTTTAAAGTTTGATGCATATATAGAAAATGATGTTATCGAGAAGTAATACGTCAAGTTTTTGTCTCGTTTAAAATTTTCACTGCAATTTTATAAAATTATTTAAGAAAATTTTTACACAATTTTTGAGATAAAAAATTTAGGGTTTTATACCCATGGCTGATCTAGCATTGCTGAAGTGGCATGACTTATTTGACATGGGTCCCTCTGCTTGCTGAAACTTAGAGCTGAGATCCAGAATCATGCTTGATCTATTTTCATGTCTTGAGCCAACGGATGTAGCAACGGATGTAGGGTATCTTCTAACTCGATTTACATCATCTTGCATCCTGAGGAGCTTGAGTAATTGAGCCGAGGCAACAACTATTGGATATTTATTAAGATTATAGGACAACGGTGGATCCGTGTTAGCCATAATTTGGTCCACATTAATTGGATATGGGCTAAGTCTATAGAAATTGGGACCAGGTCACTTTGTGATTTTGTGATGCACGTTATACTGTGTCAAATTCGTGTCAATAGCCAAAGCGGGTTTTAGGGAGCATATCACATCATATGACATGTGATGGAATATATTCTAGATTCAATCTGTCTGTTCAACTGATAGCTCACTTGGATTGGACTGATCTAACCAATCCAGATGCATCACTTAAACAACTAGGACCATCATAGATCCTACAGGATACTTTATGGTTTTTTTGTGATATAGATATCGGATGCTCTCATCCTTGAGGGCCCGTTTGAATTGCGGATCTAAGTCCGGACCCGATAATGCTAGAATGGAGTGGGTAGGATTTTGGTTATCCATTAACGTAATCCGGATCGTTCATGATCCACCCCATCTGCCACCGACCGCGTGCACTGTGGTTTGTCTATAAATGCCACATGTGCCACATCTTCATTTATCTCTCTCTCTCTTTATCTCGATCTCTTCTCGGTTCCCTCTGGTACTTCCAAGTCCCTAATGTTTTACGTTGTTGGGTTTTTTCCTTTTCCCTAAAAAATGATTGAATTCTAGTTTTCCTTTTTTGTATTGATCCTGCTTCCTAAGCGGAAACACGTTTTCTTTAAAAGCTGTGGATTGGTGGAAATTCATTATATGATTCCTTTTTATCATCAAATTTTCTTCTATTTCATATATTCTTTGCCGATCTTTCTGTACTTTTGATCTCTTTTTTCTTTTTACATTTTTGGGGGTAAAATTAGGGTTTTAGGCAATGGAGTAGTTAAATTTGTTTTATAGATGTTTTTATCCCACTTTTTGGTTGAGAGGTTGCGATTTCAGAAAAAATAGCAGTGAATTGGTGTGGTTTTTCTCAGAATTGGTAGTGTAGATTTTCATAATGCTGTTGAGCTTTTATGGTATTGATAAACAGAAGTTTGTGTCTTATTTTTTCGTTGGTTGTATATCAATTTATACTTTTTGATTCTGCGATAAAGAGGAGTGCATTGGGTGCTGTTGTTTCTCTTGTTGGTGGAGTAGATTTCTAAGAAACTTGCCCAGATATCATTATTTTTGTGATATATGCTCATTTATTTTTTGATTCCCAGTAAATGGCAACGTTTGAGCTGTATAGGAGGTCAACGATAGGGATGTGCTTGACTGAAACTCTGGATGAGATGGTCTCGAGTGGGACTCTTACTCCTGAACTTGCAATTCAAGTTCTAGTGCAGTTCGACAAGGTAAACTTTTTATAGTTTTGCTGCTATAACCCTGTTCTTGCTTCTGGTGTTTGAATTGCTGGATATTCAGTTTCTCTTGTCATTTTGTTCATGCTTTTATTTGTTATAGTGAAAAAAAGGTTAAGTATTGAAGATTGATAATCTCCCTGTAATGCTTATCTTTGACACAGTCTATGACAGAAGCTCTTGAGACTCAGGTGAAGAGCAAGGTTAACATCAAGGTCTGAGTTTAACTTAAATTTCATGAATTTGCATGATTATTTTGAAAAAATCATTGTTATTTCTAAGTTTATGGAATGTGTTAGAAGAACCTCTTGTGAAAGGGGTGCCTACCCTTTCAAGTTCTCAAGAAAATTCAACTTATATGGAATATTGCTGCTTCATCTTTCATCTCAAGTTCTATATGGTAAATTGAAGATTCATATGTTTGTTATTTGGATCATGCTAGTTTTAGCGACTTCATCTCTCTCTCTCTCTCTGTCTGTCTCTCTCTCTCGAGCTGATTTACAAATCATGCACCGTAAAACTCTACTACTATTCCTTCTTGGTGCATGACCATTGTGCTTTGGCATTCATTAATTGTTTTCTAAAAATAGATGCATGTAATGCTATTAATGCGGAAAGGTACAGTAAAATGTGGGTATGCTTGTGCTTATTTTATTATTGACTTTAATCGATATGGAGATGAGATGTGCAATAATGGAAAAAGATGTTACTTATTTTCATTAGTATCAAACCCTAGCTTGTTTTAGTTTTGTGTTTGATAAGAAAGATTTGCAGGTGTCTGTCTAAACTAGTTTATCAAGTAGCCATAATTGACTAACGGCTAATGTGCGTAAACCTCCCAGTTCCAAAATCAAGTACCATGAAATGGGAATAGAGTTATGAACTTTTGATACTAATTATGGTGATTAAGATTTCCAACATAAAGACAATATCCTAAATTAAATTAGTAATGTTGAAACTTGAAAGCCAACACCAGGATGTGCTCATACATGAATGCAATAAAAAGGGCTGCCTTTATCTTCATATTTCGAATACATGATTTCAATCATGTGCAAACAACAACCTCAAAAGAAGAGATGTGATGCTAGATATAATTAGACTAAGTCAACCTATCAAGTTTGACCAAATTGGGGGAAAGAGGGGGTCTAGGTTTACTTGGTTAGATCACCAAGCTATTATGAAAGTGTTTGTTGGAAAATAGTTGTAGGAGTACTATATTACATGTAGTATTATGATTGCTTTACCATTTCACGCCAATTATAGTGCCTCATGTTTACATTAAATATTTTATGAGAAAATATAAATAAAGACATTGAAAAAAGCGTATCAGATATATATTAATTGGAATGATAACTCTAAAATGTGACTACAGAGAGAGAGAGAGAGAGAGAGAGAGAGAGAGAGAGAGAGAGAGAGAGAGAGAGAGAGAGAGAGAGAGAGAGAGAATCCTTTACTTTGTTGCAATGCTAACCATAGGCACCTGTATCATTCAAGGTAATTTCCTGGTAAGGATTTATCTCATAGAGTGTTTCAATAAGTGGTTTTTCTTGTGAAAATCTCGGGAGTTTTAAAATTTTTAAAAATATAAAAAATAATAGGTTTTGTGTCATTTTTCTTGAAAAAATATAAGGAAAGAATGAGGTTTTGTCATAATATCCACAACTTGAATTTTATGTGCTAACAAATCATTGCTTTAGTTCTTGATCTTAAATCTTCTCTTTCAAGAAGTGATTATCGATCACAATATGCTTCATTTTATTGTGCTGCACAGGATTAGTTGATATTGTTATGGTCCAAAATATGACAGTACATCCAGATCCAAATCTAGTGCCCAATTTCTAGACGCCATCTCCAAAGGATAATGTGGACTGACCATGACGTGGCAACTGACATGACTTCTCTAATGGTTGACAAGTCAAAGACCTAGAGACCTAGTCAAGAGCAGAAGAAACAGGTCACATGTCAAGTCTAGAGGCCAAGCTAGTTGAGGAGTGGGGTCCACCTTGGGTGGCGTGTGATGCTGGAGGGTCCTAGGGGACGTCCCTTAGTTCTAGAAGTTAATTAGTGGTAATTAGTTAGTTAATTAAATATTAGAGTCCTTTAGTTGGTTTGTTCTTACGAGGAGTCTTTGGCAAAGAGTTTCTTTATGTAAGTAGGACTCAACCCAATCTCTATCTATATAAGGTCTTGGGGAGCCATATTATCATTGATTAATGAATTGACGTTCTCTCAAGGCCTAGCCGTCCCCTCCTCTCTCTTCTTTCTTTTCCTCTGCCGTCTCTTCCCTCTGACGCCTTCCTCTTGGACGTCCCTACCCCCATTGACGTCTTAATCTCTTCTCTCTCTTTGATCTCACCTGGCACTACAATGTAGTGGTGGATGTAGCCTATGCAAAATGGCCCAAGCCCTTTACGAGTTTCTTTTAGAGATTCAGGAAGACTATATTGCTCGGGAAAGCCGTTTAGAAGCGTCTACGGCCGTAGTTCTGCTTTACCGCCCTCTTTGAAGCCTATCTCAGGTACTCATCCCTCCAACCCTCTGATATTAGTTTCTTAGACCTGTAACCCAGACCCTAGGTTGCATTATCTTGCTTTCCATAGCCTTAGAATCAAAACCGCATCTACCCGATTAACTTGAAAAACCCTATTCTCACTGTTTGACCTTCCCATCCTCCCAACAACCTATTTTACTATTTCTTGACGTCCCCCTCACTATCTCTCTTCGTTTTTTTTCTCTGGCATCCTTACCCTCTCACGTCCTCTTTTCTCTCTCCTTCCTCTTGGACGTCCCTAGCCCCTTGACGTCTTTATCTCTTCTCTCTCTGATCTCACCTGGCACTATGGTGTGGTGGTAGATCTAGCTTACGCAAATTGGCCCAAGCCTTTTACGAGTTTCTTTTAGAGATTCATGAAGGCTACATTGCTCAGGAAAGCCGTTCGGAAGCCTCTATAATTGTGGTTTTGCTTTAGAGCCCTCTCCGAAGCCTATCTCAAGTACTCAACCCTCTAACCCTCTGATATTAGTTTCCTAGACCTGTAACCAGACCCTAGGTTGCATTATCTTGCTTTCCATATCCTTAGAATCAAAACCGGATTTACCTGATTAACTCGAAAAACCCTATTCTCACTATTTGACCTTCCTAGCCTCCCAACGACCTATTTTACTGTTTCTTGACTTGTAGCAGCCTATCCTAACCCTGACACACTTCCCTAGGTGTCTAGAAAGCCCTTGGTTCAGTCTATATTAGATCTGAACTCCTTTCTCGATTGGCCGCTGTGGCCATTTTTAGCCTACCCGATTTCCCTGTTTCTTTAGGTCTTTTCTTAGAAACACCTAAACCCTATACCACAGTTACCCTTAGACCTCTACCCCATCGTGTCCAGCGGGGGCCTGCACCCTAGACACGTCCAACCCAACGTAAGAGGGCTAAGAACTACATACACGATCCTCTCGCTTCCATCGGGCTCAGACTAGAGCATCCGTTTGTTGTTAGTTCGGGGCTCCCTTCATGTCCAAGCTCTTAACCGATTTCATCGGAGTTTGAGGAGGGTGCAACAGGTTGGTATCATAGCGAAGTCTTCCATATGAATATTCCACCACCCAATGGGTCTAGAAAAGCAAGGAAACTCGTAAGCATGTAGAACAGGCTCAGACTCTTTCCAAGCAAACACATGCCAAAATTTCGGCAACGTCAAGAGACCATGGAGATGAACACCAGACTTGAGTGCATCGAGAGGGCTGTCTCAACCCTGGTCGATCGGATCGAGAACGTCCGCACACCCAGGCAAGATTCATAAATTAGGAAGCCTATTTTTAGGGTGGTCGATTTGGGTGTGTCTCTTCTAGGTGAGTCACCACATGATCATCGAGGCAGGAAACCTCGCTTTGAGGTTCCTGTATTTGCAGGAGAGAATGTGCATGCGTGAATCTTTAAAGTCAAGCACTTCTTTACTTGTCATAGCGTACTGGTTGAAACACGTGTTTTTGAGGTAGTCACTCCTCTCGAGGGTGGCACTGCTTTGGTATGAGTGGTTAGACACCGTACAAGACACATCATCTTAGGAGGACTTTATAGAGCAAATCATGGAGCGGTTTGAGCCCACAGTCTTGCTAAATCACCATGTGGAGCTCAAGAACCTGAAACAGAGGGTAGCTTGGAGGAGTACCAGGTTGAGTTTGAGAACCTTTATGCTCTTCTGCCACTGGTGGACGATGAGACTTTGTTAGGGTCTTAAATCGGTGGATTGTAGGAGGATCTTCATATAGAGGTCCTAGCTGCAGTTGTTCGAACTCCTGAGGAGGCCTATAGAGTGGCCAAGCTCCAGGAGGAAAAGTAGAAGAGGCTCCAGGCTTTTCGAAAGCCAGACATGCCTACCGATGCACGCAGTAGGACATTAGTTGGCCAACCGAAGGCGGCATCAGCCAAGGAGCTGATGTCAACCACTAAGGTTGAAACAATTACATGCATCCAGGCGTGAAGAACAGATCAAGAATGGCTTATGCTTCAACTGCAACGAAAAGTGGTTCAAGGGCCACACGAGCAAGTCCTACCACGTCTTTCAGGTATTATCTTTTAGGTAGTGGAATCCGATTCCGAGGAAGATGATCCGCCTGACCCGCTTGACGAGGAGGATGATACTAAGGGAGAGCCATATGAAGTATCTCTTTCCACGCTGTAACCTTGAGATCGATGTCACCACTCCCAGTTCGATGTGAGTTATTGGGCACATGAGCAAACATAAGGTGAATGTGCTCATTGACACCGGTAGCACCCACAACTTCATTCAAGAGGGTATTGTCTGGTGATGCAAGTTCAAAGAGCATTCAATTTTTTATGTGATGGTCGACAACAGGTCATATCTTAAGAGCATGCAGGTCTGCAAAAATATTAGTTTGCAACTCTAGGGAGCTGAGTTCGTGGTAGACTTATAGGTCTTGCCTATTCACGGGGTGGACGTCGTGCTTGGGATGCACTAGATGCATATGCTGAGGAAGGTAGCGTGGGATTTCAAGGCCATGAAGATGACCTTTTGGAAGGATGGATATGTGATCATTCTTGCTTCCATTAGACCTCCTTCAGTGGAGGAAATTTAGCCCAAGGGTGCTTTGAAGCAGTTGAAAGGTACCTAGACAACATATTTGCTCACTGCTCAAGTAGTATAGCCCAGACCTGCCCAGATCCCTATAAACGTTCCTATCCATTATGCTGTAGTCTTGGCCGAATTTGCTGAGCCACACAGACTGCCACCTATGAGATCTCAGGACCATCAGATTCCTCTGAAGGCTAAATTAGAACCCGTGTCGATTCGGCCCTACAGGTATGCTCACTCCTAGAAAGATGAGATCGAAAACTTAGTGGGTGAGATGTTGAGCCAGGGCATCATACGTCCCAACGCGAGTCCCTTTTCCTCACCTGTGTTGCTAGTGAAGAAAAAGGATGGGTCTTGGAGATTTTGTGTAGATTATCGGGCTCTTAATGAGATTACGTTAAAAGATAAGTTCCCGATCCTGGTCATTGAGGAGCTTCTAGATGAGTTGCACGACACAAGCTTCTTTACAAAAATAGATTTCCGTTTCGGTTATCACCAGGTGTGCATGGTCCGTGAGGATGTGCAGAAGACAAACTTTCGAATATATGAAGGGCTATATGAGTTCATGGTGATGCTGATTGGGTTGACCAATGCACCGACTACGTTTCAGGCGATTATGAATGATGTATTCAAGTCGATGCTACAAAAGCTTATGTTGGACTTTTTCGACGATATACTGGTGCATAGTCGTACTTGGCCTGCATATTTGCAGATTGTACTACGGACATTGCATGAGCACCAACTATATGTCCGAGATGTCTAAGTGCCTCTTTGGACTAACTGAGGTAAGTTACCTTGGCCATATTGTCTCTGGTTCCAGAGTTTAGGCTGATTAACAAAAGATAGTGGCCATGAAGGTTTGGCCCCTATCGCAGACTGTTCGAGCACTTCGCGGGTTTCTTGGGTTGACTGGCTACTACAGGTGTTTCGTGAGAGATTATGGTCTCATAGCTCAGCCCTTGACCTCCCTTTTAAAGGACAATTCTGTGTGGTTCGGAAAGGCCACTATTGCTTTTGAGAGGTCGAAGGAAGCGATGTGCCAGGCCCCAGTTCTTGCCTTGTCGGATTTCTTCAAGGTGTTTGTTGTGGAGACCGATGCATGTGATAGTGGGGTTAGCGTTGTCCTCTCACAGGAAGAACACCCCATTGCTTTTATGAGTAAGGCACTACCTATGACAAGGAGGTGCTGACCACTGTATTAGCTGTGGAGAAGTGGCGCCCATACCTCTTGGGGCGAAAGTTTGTGATTCATATCGACCACCAGAGCCTCAAGTACCTAATGGGGCAGCGTGTCACCGCAGTTAGCCAACATAGATGAGTTGTGAAGCTCATGGGATATGACTTCGAAATCCAGTACAGGAAGGACAAGGAAAACGTTGCAGTTGTCATATCTCGACAGTTCGAGGGGTCTTCAGGTTCGCACCTTCTCACCACTATTGACTGTTCGATTTGGAAACAATCATGTTTAGCTCAGAAGGGCCACAATACTCATACAAGAGATGGTGAGTGAGTTGATTTCAGATCCGAAGAGTCACCATAACCACACGGTTAGAGGTGGGGTCTTGTTCTATAAAGGATAAATCTATATCCCGCCTGAAAGCGATGTGCTTCAGAGTCTTCTGCATGAAGTGCATGATACTCTTTATGCTGAACACAGAGGAGTGTCCGAGACATACCAACGATTGAAATCATTATTTTATTTGCCGGGTATAAAGGGCTATGTCCGCGAGTATGTGCGGAAGTGTTTGGCATATAAGGTAAACAAATACGAGGCTATCAAACCTCCCAGGTTGTTACGACCGTTGCCTATTCCCGAGCATGCCTGGCAGGACATATCCATGGATTTTGTTCATGGAAGTCCTACTTGCATGTGAGTAGAAGTGATTATGAGAGTGGTGGATCGTTTTTCGAAATATGCATACTTCATCTCACTACGAAGAGAGTAATCCGCCGAGTTGGTCGCACGCCAGTTTGTGAGTCATGTGGTCAAGCTCCACGGTTTGCCTAGGAGCATCGTCAGTGATCGAGACTCGATTTTCCTGAGTCAATTCTGGATCTCCTACTGTGCCTTGAGTGGTTCCAAGCTGAACTACATTACAACCCATCACCCATAGACAAACGAAGATTGTGAACAAGGCAACTGAGACGTATCTCCGGTGTTTTGTGGGTGCTTTCTTCTATGGGTTGAATATGCCTACAACACAAGTCATCATTCCACCATTGATATGACTCTCTTTGAGTCACTATATGGGTTCCCACCGTCGTTGGTGATGGCCTATGAACACGGGAGTGCTGCATATCTTGAAGTTGATCGAGACTTGAGAACGCAGGACGAGATTCTCGCTACCTTGAGACAAAATATTGCCAAGGCCCAACAGTGTATGAAGCAGATCTATGACAGGAGCCGTACAAACAGGTCATTTCAGGTAGGAGATTGGGTTTGGTTGAAGAGGAAGCCCAGAGGCCAGAAGACCTTTTTTGCCCAAGACAACCATAAGCTCCTTCTTAGTATTTCTGTCTGTAATGTATATAAGAGTGGGTTGAAAAGTGCTTAGCCCTGCCCATTGATGTGCAGATACATCTTGTGTTCCACGTGTTCTGCCTTCAGTCGTTTCATGGTGAGCCACCTGCACTAGTAGAAGCTCCCATGATGAGGACCGAGAACCCCAACCCACTGGTATTCTGAAGACCAAGAGACTCCACAAGTGTGATTGTATTATGTGAAAACATCTTGTAGAGTGGGACAATGAGGGCAAAGACATTGCTATATGAGAATGTGAATTTAATACGAAGAAGAGCTTCCTAGACTTTGGACCTTGGGGAGAAGGTCCGTCAAAGAGTGGTGGATCTGTTACGATCCAGAATATGACAGTAGATTCAGATTCAGACACCATCTCTAGAGGATAATGGGAGTTGACCAACACAATGTGGGTCCTACGATGATGACGTGCTAGCTGACATGACTTCTCTAATGGTTGACAAGCCAAAAATCTAAAGTTCTAGTCAAGAGCAGAAGAAACAGGACACGTGTCATGAACTAGACACTTTGTATCCAAGTGTCAGACACTTCGTGTCCCCATGTCGAACACACAACACCTGTCCCTTTTTTCAATACTTGCACTTAAGAAAACCGTGTGTTCATGGCGTATCCAGTTGGGTCTCTGTCCGACATAGACACCTTGAGTGCCTAGAAGTGTCCATGTAACATAGCTTTCCCTTGTTATCAAGGTTCGGCTGCCATACCCATGTTGACAACATGGGTACGGGTACTAGATGCAGTGCGGGTACACTGCTGGTCGGGTATAATGCAGACCCAAACCTCAGGGAAAAAAAAGCAAAAGCACCCCACCCCCCCACACACAGACTCTCTCCCCCTGGTCTCGCTCTCGAAACCCTTGACTCTCTCTGATGCAACCAACTATAGGAGTCGGGTCGCAAGTGCACTTACACTTTACGTTCTAATGCGGAAGCGATTTTTGAATCTTTAAACAAGGTGTCAAATTTGAAAATACTTTCAAATTTTATGAGATCATCAAATCTGTTCGCGCACACTTGGTCTGTCCCATATATATATATATTATTGTATGCGACCTGCAAAAAAAGAATACTCCAATATTTCGCTCTCCAACTTCCACCAAACTACAATATCTCAAATAAAGTGGCGCTTCAATAATGCTTTTAATAAATACGTTGAACACACACTTGCAGCTACCACACACGCATAAACAAATAATATGACAATCAGTTTTGAATTTGCACGTCAGTTCAAAGTACATGGGTATTGACATCAGTCAGGGGTCAAATCAGATCAGGCAGACTGATTTCGGTTGAACTGGATATGCGCAACCCAGGGACCAAAAGCACTCAATGTCTGGCGTTTGAGGTTCACTGCAGGACCTACAGGGGGGAATCAATGGTTCTGGAAGTACAGCACAAAACACACCAGACTCAAGGACAAGTTAGACGACGAGTTGTGAATGAAGGCAATCAAACCCAGGGAAAAAACACTATCAGTGTTTTCCTCTGTGGTACCTCTACCTATTTTTAGAAAGGGAACTCAAGTAGCTCAACACATCGTTCTCTATGCGCATAAACAGTTGGCGGAAATGATTTCAAGAAACCCCCAAAAAATACAACAGTCCACCAAATCAGTTCAACACACGTTAGAGCAGATTTTTCACTTGACACAAATCACAGTTCAGTAAAAACATTAGCATTAACAGATATGTTTTCGTAACACAGACTAAAATCCAACTCCTATGCAACATTCAATCCACAGGAAAAATATATCAGCACAAAAAAATCACAGACAGATTGAGAATCACAAACAGGATGCTGTTGGTTTCATCATGGGTTACAATCACAAGAACAAATAAAACTCATGCTCAGCATTCGCTAGAAGTTACTGCCAGGGTTCAGATCCAAAACAAGCCACAACATCACCATCAACTGGACCCACAAACAACAGCACGCAATGGAGTTCAGCCGCCCCAATGGATTTGCGTCCAGCGGATGCAGATTCACACCCAGAACTAGCCATCTGGCAATAAGTGGGGGTCAAGGGTTCACGCCAACAGAAGCTTCCCCAAAACGCAGGTTCAATGGAGTTCACGCACCACTGTTCAAGCCTTTACGCTCAACCAACTCGTAGCCACAAGTTCACGCTGTCACAAACTCCACCAGCTCGTTCACAAGATCCACAAGATTTCAGAATGCTCACGTCTTCCTCTCCAAGAGAGAGTTCAACCATCCACGATTTTCAGAAAGATGGCAAAAAGGCCCTTTCACGATTTTGGCATTCCTTTTAAAAGGAAGCAATGATTGCTCATGGACTCTCATTGGGCCTTGGAAGGTCACCTTCCAAGGGCCAATGATAGAACCAAATTCAAATCTCGATTTCTCATTGGACCTCTTGACTGCCCAACTACAAGAGGCCAAAAAAAAAATGTCAGGTTCAAACCAAACGGATTTAGATCTGGACCTAAAAAAATAAAATTCTATCCAATTAACCCCATACACTCGCTAGTGCCACACACAAATTATACAGGGCACTAGCACTATCCGGATCCGGAAGATCCGACCCCTAAAAAAGATAAAATTATAAATATTTTATGTATGTTTCCAAAAATCACAAAAATTGGAACCATCACCAAAATGAATTTTTCTAAGATTAATAGAACAAAAACCTCAGAAAATAAATATTAAAATGATGCCTTTACCCTTGAGATCCGTTTGGACCCAAATGACCCCGACTTTGGTTGGATCTTCTAGAGTATATTCTCCCGTAACAGGCTGTCAAAGGCAGGCCATTCTTCTGCATCTCCTCACATATGTCGGGACGATCTGGATTCTGGATGCTCTGCATCACTCTCTCTCCTTGGTCTCACTCTCGAAACCTGTAACTCTCTCTCACTCTCCTTGGTCTCGCTCTCCCCTCTTCTCTCTCTCTCTCTCTCGTTTCCCCCTTCTCTTTGTCTCTCTCACTCTCTCTCTCGGCGACAGCAAGGTCACTTATGAGAGAGAGGGGTAAACCAAAGGGGTTGGAGAGAGAGAGAGTACCTACCACGTATGGGGTCCTCCTTCATATCTCAATCGAGAGAGAGAGAGGCGGTGGTCCCTTTTATATTTTTCCAAGCACACACACATTTTTAAAACACCCTCTTATTTAAAAAAATTATTTTATCCTTTCTTCCTCTTTTACATTTAAAATGTTATTATATATATGTCCCTGTACCCACATTTTTTGAACTTGTTGTGTCGTACCCTCCGTATCTGTACCCGCAGTTGCACATGTACCATAACTCTTATATGGAAATACTGGACATGTAAGATTGGTCTTCACTTTATCAAGGAAAACATGGAAGATCAAAAAATTGAGTTGCATTTTTCATAAACTAAAGAATACAAAATAGAAAAATTTCTTCAAGAACTTATGTTTACAAAAGAATGACAACTAAAATGATTTGCATGTCTACAACTCCTTCCCCTACTGCAACAATGGAGTCCCCACATTATATGATATTTTTCAAACCCTTCCCACTAAGGTTTGCAAGCTTCCTAAATTTGAAAACAAGGTATCCATTGTAATGACCCCAATTGACCCTCATAAAAATAGTGATTTTTTTTTAAAACAATTGTGGAAACCAACCCAAGGATACGAGGCCTCACACCAAACTACAAACTAAAATTTGCATTGAATCAAATGAAGAATAAATAAAACTTTATTAATTCAATAAATAATGTCAAATAGTCTAGATACAAAAATTGTCTATCTCAGTAGAGCCACTCTGTCATGAACCAGAAACCAGTCACAAAGCTCACAGTCTTCAGCCAGCTAGTCAGGACATCGCTAAGCATCCGTGCCTGAAAAGCAGTTTTAAGAAAACAAGTAAGAACCAAAGTCCTTTGTACGAATTATTTTAAAAATCTAAACAGTAAAGAAAATAGCATAAACCAGATTCATGCATAAATTTCATAGGAATATCACAATTAACTACTTACTATTCAAGCATTTAAACAAAATATCATGCAAAATTAATTATTATGCAAAGCCAAATATGCATAAATGCATAAAGTAATGTTAAACAGTAAATATGCATGAATAACTTATTAAGTTATTTATCAGAGTTGCTTTTGTATGCATGTCCCTATTAAATGCACATAAGTTTAATTTTCACTTTTCCTTAAACCTGTAGATACTCAAAACATGCACAAATTCCCAAAGTCTAAGTGAAGTTTTCAGTTGTAGCTTAATACACAAATTTGCATTTTATTATTGGGTTTCACACTTGTCTCTTGATTGATATCTGTAATCCTTACCTTTCATCGAAACATTATGAATCCTCACCTAATGTTGGGACATCAATAAAAATCTTCAACCGACGCCACTTTCTTGGTATATCAAAACTACAACTGAGTTAACAACACCAACCCTAGGCAAAATGACTGAAATCTTCCTAAAATCGTGGCCAGAAGGTGAACCATTATATCGGGTTTAGTGGCACAATCACACACAAAGTTTTAGTATCCTCACGGTTTCTCAAGACCGCCATCCAAGATTCCCACACCGTGGAAGAGACATCAAGGAAGAAATTAATTACACTGTTTGGTCTCTTTTACCTTTGAAATAATTTCAAGTTCTTTACTCAAGAACCGTTTTGCAAATCAACATACAAAATAAATTTCGGGCCCTGACTCGCACAATTTAACAGTGCAATTAAATTTGAAAAACTATTAAATTTTCAAAAATAAATTTTGCAATGCATAAATAAAATCAACAATAATTGGAGCAACACATGCTCCTGGACTACACGGCTCGCAGTGGTTCACGACAACTAACACATCTCAATAGTGATTTATGCATCTTTGAAAAATTTCAGTGAACATGCAACACACTTATTATTTTAATACATGTTCACAATGCATATTCAAACACACAAATGAATGCACATGAAACTAAATGCATACACATGCCAATCAATGCTCGCAGAACACATTAACTTGATAAATTTCATGCATAAACAATCAAACATCATATGATTGTATTTATGCAAACATCAAATAAATTTCAGATTCATGCGTATGATATGCACAACTGCAAGTCAATCAAATCAAAATCATGTATATGTATCATTTCAGGAAAATGCATACATCAATCTTAAACATGTAAACTATGTCACATGGGTGCGGGTGTGGGGGTGCGATACTTTAAAAAACCTTGGGTGCGGGGGTGTGGCAGGGCAAAAATGTAAAAAATTATATATATATATATATAATTTTGAAGTTTTAACAATTAACAGGGCTCGACCCCTCCCCTGCCGATCCAAAAAGAGAGCGAGAGGGAGCAAGGGGCTCGACCCCTCCCCTGCTGACCCAACAAGAGAGCGAGAGGATACCTGCAACGAGGGAGAGGAGGAGGTGGCGTCGGGCTCCCCTGCGAGACGTCGGGAGGAGAGGAGGCGAGCGAGAGAGCGGAGCTGCGCGGGAGAGGAGAGGAGAGGATTAGGGCAATTTTTTTCCCTAATCCTCTTTTGCTGCCCCTTTTGATCGGGCAACAATTTTTTTTTTTACGTTCGAAAATTTGGATGAAAAAGAACTTGGGTGCGTTGACTGCACCCAGGGTCATGTTGACCGCACCGGGTGCCGCACCCGCACGTGTGGCACCTGCTTTGCCGAGTCCCTGTCACTTAGCATGTAAATGATCAAATTCATATATTAAATCAATTATGCAGAAATTTCTATCGAGCCAACCACTGAACTGGGGCTGATCTGATTTCACAAATCAAACAATCAGAGTGTAGTGAAGCTTGGTGAGCAAGATATACCGGTGAATGATTATTTCAAATATTTGGGATCCATCATTCAAAAGTATGGAGAAATTGATGGAGATGTAAATCATAGGATAAAGGTTGGGTGGATGAAATGGAAAAGTGCTACTGGAGTGTTGTGCGATCGTAGAATGCCATTGCGGTTGAAGGGAAAGTTTTATAGGACGACTATTAGACCCGCTTTACTATATGGTACGGAATGTTGGGCTGCCAAGAGACATCATATTCAAAAAATGAGTGTAGCTGAGATGCGGATGCTTAGATGGATGTGTGGAAATACAATAAAAGATAAGATTCGGAACGAAGAGATACGTAAGAAGGTAGGTGTTGCACCCATTGAAAATAAGATGCGAGAGAATCGTTTACGGTGGTTTGGACATATTCGGCGAAGGCCTAATGATGCTCCAGTTAGAAGGTTGGAGAAATGGGAAAATATATTAGTTAAAAGAGGTCGGGGTAGGCCTAGGAAGACTTGGATGGAGATGATAGGAAAGGATATGAATGCTTTGAACCTCACCGAGGACATGGCGTTGGATAGAAATGATTGGAGGAAAAGGATTCATGTGGAAGACCCAAAATGAATTTCTTTTTTGGTTCATATCGCTGACCCCAATTGTTTTGGGATGAAGGCGTAGTTGTTGTTGTTGTTGTTGTTGTAAACAATCATCTATTCTGTAAATTTGGACCAGATCTGCCTAATGCATACACGTCATATCTAATCCATAACAGTGCACTCAAATATATATTTATATATATATATATATATATATATTCAGCATGTATGGCCATTTAAAAGAAAATCGACATGTATATCTAGCTATATGCATATCCAAAATCGACAATCTAAAATTTGATGCATATATTTAGATGCGAATCTAATAAAACCCATACACCTAAATGCATGTGCCTCTTTGCATGACCATAAATCTGAACATTTACATATTCACAAATATAATCAATGACACAAACAATAAAAATCACCAAAAATCTGTTTATATGGATCATATATATTTTTGCTATGCATATACAAATAAATAAAAAATCGGCATGCCTATTATTGGATGAAACTTTATCAAATTTGAACAAGAAACAACATATTTTTGTTAAAATACATGAATTCAAGAAATCGACAGGTATAATTCAAATTTTTTATGCATAATGGAAATCATCCTTCATAAAAGAATAAATCTGCATATATATATATATATTCGACATTATGTATATATATATACATAAAATTAGATTTCCTTATTTATCTAATATGTATACATAAAATCAGATTTCCTTATTTATCTAATATGTATACATAAAATCAGATTTATACCTATTTTTTCCCATAAGAACTTAGAGAGAAACCCGTACCTTGATCGTAGTTCGGAAAAAGATCGGAGAAAAACAATGGATGTATGAAAAACTGAATTTTTTTCTTCTCTTCTCATTCTTTTCTTTCTTTCTTCTCTTTTCTCTCTTCATAGGATTTTGGGGTTTTCCCTTCTTTTTCCTAACTCACTCTTTCTAACTCTCTCTCTCTCTCTCTAGAACATGAGTTCTAGAGAGAGGGAGAGATCAACCCTCTTTTATATTGGTTTCTAATGTTTAATTTTATTATTTTTAATTTGACTTAATCTAGAAGGAGATGACCTCCCCTCTAGATGACTTTAATTAAGTAGAGTTCTACTTCACGTAGAACTCTACATTATCTTCTAAATATTATCCCTTTATTTAATTATTTTATTAAATATTTTATTTAATATAATATTCTAATGAATATTCTAGATAGAGTTCTACTTCTACCCCAAGTGGAGTTCTACCTCATTCTCTTTTAATTTAAAGTTGATTTTAAAGTTTTAAATGGGTCATGGATGGATTTCAGATTCAGATCTAGATCCAAGATCTAAATCCAAATCCAAATCCAAATCCAAATCTATATGGATTATACCTGGATCAGATCCTAGTCAATATGGATCCTGGACTGGGTCTCGATCCATATTAACTTGGATCAAACGGAGCAAATCCAATCCGATCCAATCCAGAAAAAGTAAAAAATAGAGGTAGGTCATTTTTGAAAAATGCGATGTTCGGGCCAGCTGTAATCCAGATTCGGAAAAACAGGCCGCCAACATGATCAGTATTTCGAGGCACATCTAACGGTGTACATACCTGATTTTCGCCTCCAAATTTCGCCTGAATTTAAAGGTAGAAAATGAACAATTTCTCAAATCATAATTGGCTCAACTAGGTCTTGTCAATTTCTCAAATCATAATTGGCTCAACTAGGTCTTGTCAGTGGGCTCTCAGGCATGCCCAGACCCAGCCGACTTCACCTATAAATAACTATTTCTCACAATTTTATCATTTTAATTAAATATATAATTTAAAAATTATATTTTTCGAATTTAAAAATCATGAAAAAATACACGATATTACATCCATCAACAATGATTACATTTACAAGAGAAAAAAGCAACACAATCATGTTAGCCACCATCATTAATTAGCATACCTTTATTTGCAACTCTCAAGGGACCATTCCAGTTCTTCGTTTAACTTGATTGTTAATAGTATTATTGTTTTAATGTACTTTGTTGCATAGATTAGGTCAACAAGCTGTTGCCTGTAAGAGTTTCTAGGCATAGTCCTCACTATCTAGTAACACATGTTAATTAAATTTTTTATTAAACAGTTTGTTTGCGTCGACCTTTTCCTCTTGATCATTTTATAAAACAATTGGTATGTAGTCACACCATATAGTGTGGAACAACTAATCACAAAACATGGAAAAATGCAAAAAACAAAGAAATATGCACACAAACTAGAAAAATGTGCAGTAAAATAACATGTAAGAATAATAAAAAACATCAAGAATAACCCTTTTATTGCTATGACAGGTATTATATTTGGCAGGGGTTGTAGTTTGCTTATCTTCAAACAACAGTCAAGACCTTGAAGCTTTTGTAAGAGGTAGAAGGGAAATAACAGATAATATTTCAAGCCCTATCTTGTATGGATGTGAGTTAGGTTTTCTAGAAGAGGGAAGGGAATGAGAGAGCAAGAGAGAATGGGAGAACATGAGAGGAAAAAGAGGCAGTTGATGGAGTTCAGGCATTAGTTGGAGAGGTCCCCAAAGAATTGAAGGCCATGTTACTTGGACACTGACACAAGTGTTGGTGTTGGACACGGTACAAATTGTTCGACACAAACTATATATATATATATATATATATATATATATATATATATATATATATATATATATATATATATATACTATGTCACATGGGTGCGGGTGCGGGGATTCGACACTTCCAAAAAACCCGGGTGTGGGGATGCGGCAGGGGCAAAAATGTAAAAAATATATATATATATATATATATATATATATATATATATATATATATAAGGGGGTCCGGGGTTCCCCCGACGCGGGTTTTTTCAAATTTCATTTTATAAACAGCTGCATAGCGCACCCATCTCGTCAGGAGAACAGTGAATACTAACCCGACGCGGGTTTTTTCAAATTTCATTTTATATACAACTGCATAGCGCACCCATCTCGTCAGGAGAACAATGAATACTAATAGCCAACAAGGCTACCACCATCATTATCATTTATTATGGAGAAAGAAAATCCTTTACGAAAAAGAAGGATCAGCAAGGCTACCACCATCATTATCATTTATTATGGAGAGAGAAAATCCTTTACGAAAAAGAAGGATCAGCAAGGCTACCACCATCATTATCATTTATTATAGAGAGAGAAAATCCTTTACGAAAAAGAAGGATCAGGATTGAAAAGGCAGGAGCAGCAGCAACTGTCAGCAGATTTAAAAAAAAATAAATTCCGCAGCCCATTTCATAGGGCAATTTTTTTTAAAAAAGAAAAAATCCCCCAAAAAAATGGACCTAAATGATCCTGGGTGCGGTCAACGCACCCAGGATCAGGTTACCGCACCCGGTGCCGCACCCGCACCCGCGTGGCTGTGAAAGTATCTTCAACAAGATACTTTAGTCGATAACACAACAACCTTAAGAATAAATGTGTGAACATACACACCCAAGAACACTTGTGCACAAAAAACACAACACACCGAATCACAAATGTGCACTTGCACCCATAAGTTTCATAAACACTAAAGAGGTTGGGCTATAATCCCAAATCCCTTATTGAAATACAAGAGGAGCTGCCCATATAAATAGGGCTTGGAGGAGGCCTTGGGAGGGGCTCCACATAGTCGTTGGAGCCCCTCCAACGGTCACAAATGTGACCGTTGGAGGGGTCCAACGACTAGTGGGTTGGGCCCCTCCCAATGCATGTACAATGCATTAAATGCAAAAAACAGAAATACAAAAAGAAAAAGAAAAAAGAAAATACAAAAAAAACATATTCTTGAAAAAGAATATGTGTAAAATTCCTAAACTACCCTTACTATGACTATATATATTTTATATATATAATTGGTAAATACATATACATATATTATATATATGTATATGTATTACCTTATATATATAAAATATATATACGAAATTACAAGTTTGATTACATAATTTAACAGCGGCACCCTGCTAGCCGAATCCCTGTGACATAGTATATATATATATATATATATAGTAATGTGCATGTTCCAAACCTTTTATCTCCCAGACCCTTTTAAAAAACATATTTGCATGAGTTTTTTGATTAATCCAATCATGTACATATATTTATTATTGCTTATTTGTTAAAAACCATGCTTTGGATCAAATCAATTTAATGAGAATTCTTAATTTTCAGTTGATCATTTTTTTGGTGTAATATATACCGTTCATTTTTTTGTTGAGCTAAAAACACAGCTAAACATGAAAAATGTTTAAATTAATAGAGATCACACCTATGGGTTTAATTAAACAAAAAACACATGAAAGCATGTTTTTTAAAGATGTTTGGGACGGCCTGGGAGATAAATGGTCTGGAACATTCACATTACTCTCTCTCTCTCTCTCTATATATATATATATAATGTGTAGCTTCCGGACCATTTATCTCCCAGAACCCTATAAAAAACATACTTTATTTGCTTAATTCAAACATGTAGATGTGTTTATCATTACTTATTCACTAAAAAACATGCTTTGGATAAAATCAATTTAACAAGATTACTTGATTTTTAGTTAATCAAGTTTTGGTATAATACGAACCCTTGATATTTTTTGTTGACCTAAAAACACATAAAAAAATGTTTAAACTAATACATGGTTTATACTAAATAAAACATAGAGATTACATCTATGGGTTTAGATTAAGCAAAAAACACATGCAAGTATATTTTTTAAAGGGTTCTGTGACAGTCTGGAAGCTATATATATAAGGATTAAAAAGAGAGAAGCAAAACATAATGGAAAAAAGTGTGTTAAATCAAATAAAAAATGTATATTCATCTTTATTTGATTTGATCATTGATAATTTACATGAACATGAATATCTCCTAGGTAGGACACTTCATGCCCATGACATCTAAACGTATCCTAAACTAGATACTTTGTGTCCAAGACATTTAAGAATGTTTTATTTGGATACTACATGTCCAAGACACTAGAAACTCCATCTCCAAGATACCTAAATAGAATCTTAAGCTGAACATTACGTGTCAAGGATACACCTAAAAGTGTCCTAAACTGGATATTAAGTGTCGGCACCATGCATCATGAACTGGAACTTCGTGTCCTAGTGTCAGACACTTTGTGTGACCATGTTGGATGTGGCCATTTTCCTGACACTTCAGAAAACCATGTGTCCAGCCGTGTCTGACACTGACACTTTGAACCCTAGAAGTATTCATATAACATAGATTGAAGTTGATCGTCATGAGCAGAACTGTTGTAGCAGTCACAAACTACTAACCTCTGATTGTGATAGTCGGTTTCTGGAACTAGTATCAGCAATTGGTACACTAGTTCCTACTTTTTTTTTTCTTGTCTCCTGAACGTCAGAGAGCAATGGGAATTCTAGGATTCCTATTCGGTGCCCTTTGATGGTGAGTTTCCAAATAGGGCCTGAAAGGTGTTCCTTCATCTTCCCCTGTTTGAAGGACACCTATCACGTCTATGTCTGTGTAAGGCACCGATGCTTATAACCAACACGTCATGAGTACATTGTCTTTGGGAGCTGGACAAAAACAAGGAGTCATGTTGTGATACCAAGACCACAATTCCTTGGAATAAGGTTGTGGCACTTGTCCAGTAATCATGGTGCTGAAAATTTTATATTCTGGTCATAAACTTGATGTCTAAATAATTGTCTTACTCCAGGACATGGCTACAAACTACTGCTAGTTGATCAGTTACGTTTTTAATCTTATTCAGATACTTTATGGCAGGTATGTTACCTGCAATTGCTAAATTCTTCCTAGTATTCCTACCACTGATAAATCCAGTGTCTATATATAGAACGAACCACTTATCATGTTGTTATCATCGCAAATTTTTTACTTTTGCAAATCAAACTGACCTTTGAAAAGTTAACTCGCCTCCGTTTTAAAATGCGGAAAAATTCCGTAGAATGGGACTCGCCTGTCGGTACGAGGTTCAACCGTTCCTGCCACCTTTAACAGGGGTAATTGAACCAAGGATCAATCTTATGCTCTACTCTATTCAACTTGTCTAAATCATATTCTAATTTCTAAATGCACATAGAATCAGGCATGTGCTATGAATTTTCAGAAAATGCACATTTGAAAACATGATGTTTGCTTTGAATGATTGAAATATTTAGAAAATGTAAATCTTGGAAATGATATCACATGAGAAATCGTGAAATGGGATTTGAAATGTACTTCTGAGAGAAGTAAAAATCGATTTTGAGGAATCCTTGACATTTGGTGAAAATCGATTCTGAGAGACTTGGTTTCTCTGAATTCAAACTTTGAAATTGAAATTCTAACTTAGAAAATTTGAATTTGGAACTTGGGAAATACTTGAAATATTCTTTGAAATTCAATGCTTTTGGGAAAATCGATTTTGCTATAAGACTTAGGAGATTTTGAGGAATTCAATTTCCTTGACTTAGAATTTGAATTGGAATTGACAAATGCATGAAATGAATGAATATGGATTTGAGGAATTGAGAAATACTTTTTTGTATTTTGAGAAATGCAGTGTATTTTGAAGTTAGCCTAAGAGTGTAGGCTGAATGTGGCTAATGTGAAGATCATAAATCTGGGTATCATTCATATTCTGACTATGGCCATAAATACGAATTCCACCAAGTTTATAAACTTCATAAAAGCTAGTGCATGTGCCATTCGTGTAGACCATGGTGAATTTGTAAAAATATGCATGAATCATCATCCATCACACATTAACATTATAAAAAAATAAACTATATGCAATGCTGCCTAAGCTAAGCAGGAAATGTAAATTCTTATTCCAAAGTTTAATTACAAGTTACATCACTATTGAAATTTAAATACATGAAAAAATAAAGTCTTCAATGTACCTGCAAAACTAGAAAACTTTGTTAATGAAAATATGTTGGCTTTTCTAGATTTATCCAACAATATCAGGAAATTGTTGGATTTTGCTAGATATAAGCCTTTTCCATGGTTCCCTTAAATCAAAATTGATAAAATATGAAATAAAATGAAAAAAATATGAAAATGGAATTTGAAATTTCGAAATTGGGGTCAAAATGACCAAAATACCCCTAATAACAAGACTATGGCCTTGAAATTAGGGTTTTTAGAAAGATATTTGGTAAAATGCAAGTTTTGAAATTCAAATGCAAATAAACTAGGCTAAAATATGATATGACATACTTAAACACATGAAAATTAAGGTTAGGGATTTCGAAATTTAGGTCAAATGACCAAATTGCCCCTGATAGCAAGACTATGGCCTTGAAATCAGGGTTTTTAGAAATAGATTTTGGTAAAAACTTAGGTTTTATGCACTAAATGAAATCAAATGAGCACAAAATTAAACCTAAAGCATCCTAATATGATTATAAACATGATTAAACCCTAAAAATATATGCTTATGCACGAAAATCCAATAATATCACAAAAACTGTGATTTTAGCAGTGTTTTTGGATCTTTCAGGAACCCGGTTTTGCAATTTGCTTAATTCAGCCATCAAATGGATTCCAAAATCCATAAAAATTGGTACCTGCACTTGTTATAACCCTAATGTCGAATTGGAATTATAAAAATAATTTTTTGACATTAAATTAATCCGAAAATTGCATTAAACCCTAAAATATGCTATTTTTGACCTAATTCACCAACCAGTCTCAATCCAAGACCTGAACCGGGGGTCAAATCTCCATGAAAATTTATGAAATTTTACAGAGACTAACTAAGAAGAAAAACAGAGATTTCTCAATTTACAGATCGGAAAAATCATCTCCGGTTAGGGAGAAACCCTTCCGGCAATCTGAGCTAAAATATATCACTCTTAACAGGGATTAAAACAGCTATTCCAGATTGAAAATACGGACATAAATAGCAATCCTAAACAAAAATCTCTGAAATTTTAGTGGTGAACAGTAGACAGAAAAATAACAATACTCACTTTTTACAGATCATGAATCGGATCTGTGGTTTGGGATTTATGACTAACACAAGTTTGATTAGGGTTTTGGTAAACCCTAACGAGTTTTAAATTTAAAAACAGATTCTCTAAAAGGGGAAAAATACTAAACAGTGATAAAAAAATCCGAAAATTTCACAGCAGACAGATCTACTCAATGTGAATCCATAGCACTTTACAAATCTAAAATCGGATATAAGATGAGAGAAATATCATCACAGCAAGTTACCTTCTTGATTTTAACCACGATTTTAAAGCTTTAAAAACCCGATTTGATGTCTGATTTTTTTGACAGGGTTCCCGAGGTCCAAAACCTCTGATTTTTCTACAGTAACTCAATAACTCATTCATGCATCACATATAAAAAAATCAGAAATAAACAATGAGAACTTCAATCCGAAATAACATTATCTTTACTGTTCTAAACCTAAAACACACAGAAATTTAAGAAACTTGAAAAACCATGCATTAACTAATGTAAATAAATAAAATAAACCATAAAACAGTAAATAAAACTTATTTCTATGCTATAGAACGTAAAACAAACATGAATAAACCATGAAAATAAAATAAAAACAGGGAATCAATGGCTGGAATTTGATATCACCTTTAAAACATAGATTTAACCCATTAAAAAGGGTAAATCATATATTTTATTGGTTAATAATGTAAAGAATCATATTAAAATCAATTCTAATGGATTAAAATCCCTGTAAATCACCCAAAACAAGGTTAGATCACCTTCTTGGATTGTTCTTGCTGATTCTTGATGGTTCTTGAGGTGAAACCATGGTTGATCTTCCATAAGGAGGGGTATCTAAGCCTAGATCTAGGTTTAAAACATTAAAATCATTAAATAAAATATGAAAAAGGCAAAGGAATTCATACCTTGGAGTTGCAGCAATGGAGGAAGGGCTGGAGAAGAGAGAGAAGCTCCAAGAATCCAAAGGAAAGCAAGTTGGAAAAATCGACCCCCCTTATGCATCTATTTATAATAAAAAAATTAGGTTTAAATTTTAACACTTTTGAAAATCTTGGACTCTCTAAGGGGGGCGATTTTGGTGTGAGTTTACCTAACTAACCCTAGCCTAGATTATCCTATTTAAGTCCTAATTAGCCCCTAGCTAAACCTAGAAAATCCCCAAATGTGGTGCCACTTGGCATTTTCTCACATTGGGTTTTTAAAACACCTTTAAAAACCTTTAAAAACACTAGTTTTAAAAACTAACTTTTAAAAATGAGTTTTTCAAAATGGTTTTGACTCTTCTAAACCTCTAACACTAACCAAGACATCAACTAACCCTAGTCTAGCCCTGACTGACTCGAATATGGCACCACCCCGAGTGGGCCCTACTTGAGTTTTTACAAAAAGATGATTTTAAAACTTGAAATTGAAGGAGTTTTCAAAAGGATTTTCAAAAGTAATCTTAAAATTAGGATTTTTGAAATGGCATAGGGTTCTAACTGAATTAGAATTCCTCTGGATATGGTGCCAACTGAGTGGGCCCACATCGAGTTTTAGAAATTTTGAAATAAACACTGAAAATGGCTTTGAAAAGGGGTTAAAATCGATATTTGAAATTCAAGATCTTTGAAAATAGGGTCTCAAGCGAACTGGAACTCCGGGTTAGAGTCCTGAACTCTTAGGACTCTGAGATTTTAGATTTTAAAAGCCAAATGAAAGAATTTTCAAAAGATTTTATCAAGAAATGATGAAATAAGTCAGAAAACACAGTCAGGGTTAGACTCCTAACTCAACCGAACTCTAAAATAGAATCCTGAACTAACTGGATTATGTAAAATAACCTAAATTTTGAAAATAATCGAAAAAGACTGAAAATGGAAGTAAAACAGACTTAAAAACCAGACTCCTGACCGGATTAGGACTCTGAGACAGAGTCCTGATCGGACTGAAACTTTCAAAGATTTGAGAATTTTGATGAATAGAGGAATTCAGAAGCGACACCACCTCAATGGGTCTCATCTGTGAATTGAAATCGATTAAAATTTGAATTTGAAATGAATCCAAATTGTTTTCTGAGAAAATATTTCGAAATATAAAGTCCTGGGGTTGGAAAATGACAGAGTATTGAATAAAAACCCAGGTTTTGAAATTGATTTTGAAATAAAAGCTTTTAAAATTCAAATCTGGATTGAATGTTTTGAAATAGGAGTGCTGGATCTCGAAAATGAGATGCAATGACATGCAATGCTATGCAGAATACATGCAATGACATGCAATGATCTGTAATGACACTGGATGAGGGTGAAAATTTGGGGTGTTTACACATGTCCAAGAGGCAATGAGTAGTGATTCATTTGACTTGAATAAGTAGAGAGAGAGAGAGAGAGAGAGAGAGAGAGAGAGAGAGAGAGAGAGAGAGAGATGCTTATTCTTCACTCATTGAGGATAAGTTTCTTTCCATATTTATTATCTACTTCCTCCGTAAGCCCATATTTTGGTAAAGGATGTGCACTCCCATAGATCCAAGACTTCTAAGGAAAGGAATAGTTTGCTTTTCCAAGGCAAGTTTCTGAGAGTTTAATTTTTTGATCGTACGCTCTGACTGCCTGTCCGTCTGTGGGTGAAAAGCGGTACTGAACTTCAAGGTAGTGCCAAGGACCTTCTGAAGCTGGCACTAGAATCGAGACGTGAAACACGAATCTTGATCTAACACTTTCGAGCGCGGCACCCCGTGAAGTCTAACTAATCTCATCCACGTAGAGATCAACCAAGCTCTCCAAACTCTGACTGATTCTAATCGGGAGAAAGTGGGCACTCTTCATCAAGCGATCCACCATCACCCAAATGGCATCTCGCTGTCGTCTGGTCTTGGGCAACCCTACGATGAAATCCATCGAGATATCGTCCCACTTCCACTCTGAGATCTCAAGTGGCTGTAGAACTCCACTAGGTCTCTGGTGTTCGATCTTCACCTGTTGACAGGTAAGGCACCGAGACACGAACTCTGCGATGTCCCACTTCATCCCATTTCACCAGTAAGTCCTCTGAAGATATTTAAACATCTTGGTGGAACCAGGGTGAACAAAATATTTAGACCTGTGAGCTTCACTCATCAGCTTCTCCCGCAACGCCTTCGGAACCCACAATTTGTCTCCGAACATGATGGTTTTGTCTTCTTCTCGGCGAAACTATGCTTCTGACTTTTAGGCACTCATGCATAGCTTCTCGAAATCCGGATCGACTGACTGAAGTTCCTCGATCCGATCTCTGATCTCTGGTCGTGCTTGCATCCCAGCACAAAGGCTACGTCCGCAGCCATCACCAAAAGGCTGCCATCTGACGAACTCCTCGACCAGATCCCAACTGCGTCCAATCAGGCTAGCTGCTGTGATCAACGCCTTTCTACTAAGCGCATCTGCCACCACATTCGCCTTACAAGGATGATAAGCGATGGAGAAATCATAGTCTTTCAAGAACTCTAACCAACTACGCTGCCTCAAATTTAAATCACGCTGCGTGAATATGTACTTGAGGATCTTGTGATCGGACATAACTTCAAACTATTCCCCATAAAGGTATTGGCGCCAGATCTTCAACGTGAAGACCACTGTCGCTATTTTCAAGTCATGCATAGGGTAATTCTTCTCGTGCACCTTCAACTGTCGAGAAACATACGTTATGACCTTTTCGTGTTGCATAAGGACACAACCCAGGCCAGTCCCTGAAGCATCACTGTACACCACGAAACCACCCATCCTAGAAGGCAACGTCAAAACAGGTGCCATGGTCAACATTTTCTTTAGCTCCTAGAAACTGCCTTCACATCGAGGTGACAACTCGAACTTCACTCCTTTCTGCAATAGTCGAGTCATTGGGGCAGCTATACGCTAGAAATCTTGAATGAATCAATGGTAGTAGCCCGCCAATCCCAAGAAACTCTTGATGTCAGTCACCGTCTTCGACTGCTCCCATGACAAAGTAACCTCCACCTTGGCTGGATCAACCTCCATGCCCCTTTCGGATATCACGTGACCGAGAAACATCACCCTATCAATCTAGAACTCACACTTTGAGAACTTGGCATAAAACTGGTGTTCTCTTAGTGTCTGCAGTACAATCTGTAGATGCTCTCGATGCTCTTTCACACTCTCCGAGTAGATAAGAATGTCATCAATAAATACGATGACAAACGAATCCAGCCATAGACTAAAAACCGGATTCATCAGGTCCATAAATGCTGCAGGGGCATTGGTGAGTCCAAAGGACATCACGAGGAAGTCATAATGCCCATATTTGGACCTGAACGCTGTTTTCGGAATATCCTTCGTCTTGATTCTCAATTGATGGTAACTAGAACGCAGGTCGATCTTCGAGAACACCTTTTCCTTCGTCAGCTGATCGAACAAATCATCGATCCTAGGGAATGGGTACTTGTTCTTTACCGTCATTTGGTTTAACATGCGATAGTCGATGCAAAGTCACATTGAACAGTCTTTCTTCTTGACAAAGAGGACCGGTGCACCCCAGGGAGACACACTCGGCCTGATAAAACTTTTGTCAAGAAGCTCCTGCAATTGCTTCTTCAGTTCTACTAACTCTGCAGGTGCTGTACGATACGGAGCTCGAGAAACTGGTGCCGTACCAAGCACTAGCTCAATAGAGAGCTCAATCTCTCGATGCGGTGGCAAACCTGGCAAGTCCTCGGGAAAGACATCCGGGAACTCGCAGACAACGTTTAACTGCTCAAAGGGTGTCGCCTAGCTGTTTTGTGCGGACACACTAGCCAAGAACACCATACAACCCTGCTTGTGGTACTTGGAGATCTTCAATGCAGAAACAACCTTCACCTCACTTGCCGGTCTAGTCGAATGAAATGACAATGCAGACAAATTGGGACGCTCCTAGATAACTTTCTTGTCCCGACACTGGAGGGTAGCATTATGTCTGGTGAACCAGTCCATAACCAGAATGACATAATAAAACATCATATCTAGTATGACCAAGTCAGAAGACACTTCATGCCCCTCGATCACAATGCGAACTGCTGGAAAATACTTCCCGCACGAAGAGGATGCACCCATAGGTGACATCACATCAAGCGCCTTTTCAAGGTTAGAAGGAACCAGTTCGAGCCATTTCGCAAATAAAGCAGAAATAAAACTATGGGTTTCACCCGAATCAAACATCACACGAGCAAAGTGATCATCAATTAAGAAGATACCTTCGATCAGGTCAGTCTGATCGCCCAGAGTGGCTGCTGTAGCCGCGTAGACTCGTGCATTGGTTCTAGGTTGTCCTTATTGCTGTTGAGGCCTCTGTTGTTGCTGCTGCAGTGGCTGCTGTTGCTATTCTCCCTGAGCTGCTGGCTTGTTCGGACAGAATGGAGCAATGTGCCCTGGTTGTTGGCATTGATAGCATATCCCCTTAAACTTCAGGCAAAAACCTAGTGGATGGTTCTTGCCACACTTGCGACATACTGATTGGGCCTTTCCCTGCTGCCTCTGCTGCTGGGGTTGACCCTGCTGTGTGCCCTGCTGTCGCCCATCACGGGTCTGCTGCTTCTTGCCACCTTGCACCTTTCCACCTGTAGGTGGGTTCTTCCTCGTCCCGCCCGAAGAACTTCCTCCATTGCCACCTCCTTTCTGAATTGTAGTTCTGGACCTCTCCTAGTCCTCCGTCAGGACTGTGGCAGACTCTATCGCCTCGACCAGGGTAGTAGGCCTCTTCAACACACGAGTCCACAATCCATCCTTCAACCCGCGCATGAACTTGGACGCCGTTGCTTTCTCATTGGGGAACAAGTTTGTGCAGTAGCGCTCTAAACTCCTGAACTTGGTGGCGTAGTCCACCAAACTCATGCTTCCCTGAGCCAACTCAAGGAATCGTTGCTGCATCTGTTCCTGAGTGTAGGGAGGAAAGTAGATGTCGAAGAACTCCTCCCTAAACACCTCCCAGGGAACCACCTCCAAATCAGCGTATTTCACCCTCCGCAGGGTGTCCCACCATTTCTTGGCATCGCCCTTGAGATGGTACATGCCAAATGGAGTCTTCCTATTTTCGTGGACAGGTAGGACATCGAACGCCCGCTCAATCTTCTCGATCCAGCCCTCGACTGCTTCTGGGTTGGCCTTGCAAAAGTCGACGGGTCCAACTTCAGGAACCTCTCGAAAGTAGCGCCACCTGTGTTCGAAATGACCTCGACAGGAGGGTCCTGCGCAACATGTGCTGCCTGCACCGCATGTGCTGTCTGCGTCGCCTGCCGTCATGGTCTCGGTCAGGGTGTGGATGACGTTAATCATGAAATCCCTCTACTCCTGCCAGTTCGCGGGAGCACCAGAGGAATACGAAGCACCCATGCGTTCGTACGTCTACACGTGCAAGTTTTTTTACAAAAATTTAGACCCTTATCGATCGTAGCCCCTTGGGGTTGATCCTGAACAAATTCTTTCGTATAATTACATCAAGGTTCTTAATACACACTAAAAGAGAAATAACCATGAATGCAAACAAGCATAAGAGATCCAATGCTTAAATAAAACTATTAAATAGCTTTACCAGTGAAGGAGATTGCTCTACAGTACGAGGCACAACTTGCTAACACTTCGGGATAGGGCTCACTTACCAAAATAAAATTTTTTAATGCTAAAGGATGATAAAAGTATAAGATCTTGTGGTGGCTTTGATACCAAACCCGTAACGACCCCAACTCGTACCCCTTAAAAATGCAATTTTTTTTTAAATCAATTGCAGAAATATTCTTAGAGACCCGGGGCTTTACAGTTCCACTCCCAATTCGATAGCCAAACACACCACAAAAGATCTTACATTTATCACCCCAAACCAATAACAACTTATTATTTATTAATTATGAAAGAAAGAATATTTAATCAATAGTTGCAAGAGACATATCAGAGTTATTTAAATGTAATAAAAATAAATAAGGAAAAACTGAGCCACGCTATCCCTCTGTGAACTGTCCAGCAAAAGTGTGACACTCGTAGCTCTACCAGAAGCTAGTCGCTTCACTGATCTTCTGCGGCTGCGAAAACCAAAAAAATAAGGGCGTCAGAAATTCGCGGAATTCTGCATACAAGTACCTCTAATGAAATAAATGAGCATAAATAATACATATAAGATTTCATGCAATAATTTAGAGGAATACCATTATGACATTTACATAATTTAATTTATGCATTCATGCAGATAGGAAACAATTATTATGCATGAGAGAACAACAATAAATAACATGAATCGCCATTTAAGCAATACAACCATTTAACATACTTTAGGGAACAACATTATGCATTCATCAACATTTAACAGTCAAGGGAACATGTAAATATGCATGATCGAATGCATAGCAAGAATATGCATGACTTCAGTGCAATGCATGAATAAATTATTATCTTTCATTATAGTTTCCTTTTATATGCATGTCCCTATTAAATGCACACAATTTAAGTTCCTCTTTTTAATTACCGTTGCCCATGGATACACCAAACGAGTATAATTTTTCGAGATTAAGTAGGGTTCCTAGCTTAACTTAGCGTATAAGTTGTATTTTATTACTGGGTTCCAAACTTATCCCTCGACCGAATCACTTTCGGAACATTAGACCTCCACATCTAATGTTGGGACAGTAAGAACCTCCACATCCAATAATGTCACTTTCTTGGTATACCAAAGCAACAACAGTTGTGTCTACACACCACCCCCAGGTAAAGTGACAGACTCTCTCTAATACCGTGACCAAGAGAAAGAACCTTAATATCAGGTTTATGGGTAATAAGTAAAGCACACAGAGTTTTTGTATCCTCGTGGTCCCCCAAAACCGAATATCTAAGATGCCCATTCTTTCGATGAGAGATCCTAAAACATATATTACACTGTTTGTATTTATTATCTTTTTATTAAAAGCCACTTATTAAGTTTTGCAATTCAGCATGCAAAAGCAAAGTCAAAAGCTCGTATCTATCCCTGCGAGAGTCATCATGGGACTTTCGTCCGTGGAAACACATATAACAGGGCAATACAGTGTAATAAAAGTAAATGTGATTTCTGCGATGCATTAGAATAAATAAAGATAGAGCATTTAGTACTCAAGGCTCTCCAGGACTGCGATGGTCCACTTGTATCATCGATGCACCATATGCAAAAATCAAAGCAATATGTCATTCATGGCACAAATCACATGTTCCAAATGCACATTCATATATGTAAACCTTTATCATGCATACGAAACAAAAATATCCATGAGACACACGCATCCATGCCAATACATATTTCCTTTGAATGTATGTGCTTATGTAAATTCTGCATGTATTTAGCAACTGCATGTTCAAATCAAATTCAACATAAACATGATACATGCATATGCCACTTATCAAATGCAAACATGTACGTAAATACACTGTTCCATTTTGAGATAAACATATACCCATCAATGCATAATACGTTATCAAATGCAAACATGTACGTTAATACACTGTTTCTTTGTGAAAAGAACACACACCTAAATGCACATGCTGTTTCTCATTGAAATAAACATCATTGCACACAACACATACTAAAATCCTTTTATAATGCAAGGATCCAACACACACACACATATATATATATATATAATGTATAATTTTTTTTTGAAGGGGTTTACACCCAGTCGGGTCGGTTGGGTAGGGTCTGGTCAACCCGGGGCAGGGACTTCCAGGCCTGTCCCCGTCCTGCCCAAGGGCCGGACTGGGCCTGGCAGACCCTGTCAGCTCGGGCTAGCCGAGCCAGCCCAGTCGACTCTGTCGGCTGGGCCTAACAGCCCATACACAGGCCCAGCCCAGGCCTGTGTACGCGTGCTGCCAGGGCAGGGTTGACAGCCCCATCTACGATATATATATATCTTTTTTTTTTTGCTGCTAGACCGAGCCGGTTCAGCCGAGCCTACTCGGCTGAGCACGACAGCTCGGCAGACCCTGTCAGGCCAGCTGGGCTCAGCCTAGCCGGGCCTGGCAGATCTGTCAAAACATGACAGATCTGGCTAGACCTGACCCAGGGTTACCGAAAGCGCCTAGCTAAAAGGGAAAGCGCGCTTCGGAAGCGCGAAACGTCGCTCTTCCGAAGCGTGGGGGGAAGCGTCTCCCTTTGTTGGGAAGTGCGCTTCCCTTTATTGGGGGACGCATTTCCCTTTAATGGGGGACGCGTTTCCCTTTAATGGGAAGCACGCTTCCCATTTAAAAAAGAAAAATTTAGACTTGATGCTATTGCTGTCTGGGACAGGACGAAAAGTTGTCCAGTCCCAACCGACTGTTCTGGCTGGAACCGAGTCCCTGATTAACAAAAAAGAAGAAGAAGAAGCCTCCTACTGCAATGACATTGTAGGGCAAATGTCTTCTGAAACTACATGGAATCAAAGGTAAGATAATGATTCTAATATCCGAAAACCACAAAGCTTAACAATCAGTTTGTAGTATCCTGACAATACCATGGTTCCCTTTGGAAGCGCTGATAGATAAAACTTATATCTACCAGCAAAATCAGACTTAGTAATACATAACATTGTTGAAAACCTTCATGGTCATCCCCCTCAAACAATAGGAAGTGACTTTCTTTTCTATCATAGGTGTAATTAACTTAACATGTATGTTAATGAGTTATGCTTCTTCTCATCCTTTATTTTCAGACATCTTCCCCCCTTGAAAATATCATGATATTTTGCTTAAGTGCATATTGTGACTAGGTGCCAATTTATCAATAGAATTGACAACTGAATATATCATATGTTAAAACCCTAGTTCTGAACTGACATAGTTCTTGGTCAACCTAGTAAATCATCCATCAACTTAAAAAATGGTGTATAAGATCGATGAATCAAGTTCAGCACAAAAAAAATGTAACGGTAGCAGATTACATCAATGACAACTAATAGATGGCTAAGAAGGGATACATGTGTTATCACAAATATTTTCAAGTCAGAAAGTCAAACTAAACAAATAGACAACACAAAAAGAGACTTTTGAATGAAAACAATCAGAAGAAAAAATGCTCAACTTGATCGATTTATACATGCACTTGGAGAGTAGAACTCTCTTGTATGAATGCACATATGTATTTGCATGGATCACTTAAGATCTATCTGTCACATCTTATGTTGATATGGATCACTTAAGAATTGTTGTTCAAGAGTTTGCACTTGAAAGGATATTCATGTTTTATTGCTTAGGTCAAGAATTATATAGACATACTGTGTGTGCTCATATGCATATACGACATGTCCAAGTGTCCTAATTTTGAGTAATGCAATGTTATACCAAGTATATTCACATCGTATGTCTCATTATCGTTGGAAGGTTATTTAAAAAAAAAATCCTTTTTTACTGTCTACAGTGTAATATCACGTATTTTCACTTTGGAGACTTTTCAAAAATTTGGCTAAGTATAGGAAAAAAATTGGTAGATTTTCAATTTTAGGCCGATGCTTTTGAGTCTGGGCTTGACCCAAGTCTCATTGTCAAGGTCTAAACGAGCCACTTAAAACGTGAGAAAGAGTTTTATTTTCAACTTTTAAACTCAAGCAAAATTCGAGCGAAATTCGGAAGCGAAATTCAAGTTATATATTGCTGGATGCGTCTCAAAATTCTGAGCGTAACGATATTTTATTTTTCTGGATTCGGGCTATGGTTGACTCGAAAATTGTGTTTTTTCGAAAAAGGAGCAGTTTGTCGGTTCGGATCCAGATTTGGATCGGACTGAATCCAATGTATTTGATCCAAATTAATATGGATCTGGACTCTATCCAAGACCTATATTAATTTGGATTTGATCTAGCTCAAAACTCATTTGGATTTTTTTGAGATGGATTTGGATCTTGAATCAGAATCCAGATCCAAATCCATGTCCAACAAATTCTCACCTTTAAATTCATTAGATAGCTTTAAATTGAAGTTAATTAATGTTAAGAAGTCTCCCAAGTTATTATGGCAACTTTTGGAAGCTTCTGGAAATTTATTTATTATTTAATATTTAAGAATTAATTAATTAATTAATTAATTAATTAATTAATTCCAAGATTTATTTTTTATGGTTGTTTAGGACTCCTCGATAGAGTCCTTATATAGGGTTAAAAAGACTTAAGAAGGTTTTTGAAAGTCTATTAAAATGGAATTTTGAAAAGTCAACAAATAAAAGAATTTCAATTTTTTTGGAAATAAGGGTGTGAGAGTCCTTAAAAGGGGAACCCTTCATCTCCAGCTCATCTAGAAGGGGCTGGAGAAGGGGGAGACGTCACCCTCTCTTGGCCTATGTCACATGGGTGCGGGGATTCGGCACTTCCAAAAAACACGAGTGCGGGGGTGCGGCAAGGGAAAAAATGTAAAATATATATATATATATATATATATATATATTACATTTTTTCCCTTGCCGCACCCCCTTATATATATATATATATATATATATATATATATATATATATATATATATATATATATATATATATATATATATATATATATATATATATATATATATATATATATATATATAAGGGGGGTCTGGGGTTCTCCCGGCGCGGGTCCCGCTGCGCGGTCAGCGGGCGGGGGTCCAGGCAGATTCATCATAAGAAAAACCATACTCAGACTCGATAAAAACTACATGAACCAGATTCAGGCCATACCGGATAAACTACTATTTTTTATCATATTTACATTGAGAAATTGCGAGTCTTAATCGAAACGCAGGTCGGGTATGGGTCTGACATAAAATTTCACAAACTATACTGGGATTAATCGAATCTTCGGGTCTGAACCCGAATCTTATTTATCACCATACCTGACCTTATAAGGCTTGGTATAGGTTGGGTCCGGGTAAACTCGACCCATTGATACCCCTAATCTTGACACTCAAAAGCTTCAAACAGTGTGCAAAATAAACGAATAAGATAAGAAAGCTAAATCGACAGCTTCGCCTTTTAATAATTCAACCCTCGGCACACTTTTCGGGTTCATCGCATACACGCTGCAGGACAAGCCTAGACCTATAGGAAACAGTAGACGCCTCTATCTCTCTCTCTCTGCCCATTTCGTTTGTGCGTTCAGAAGAAAAATCAGGTTAATAGAGGGAGCAGATGTTAAATGGAGGCTCCTCAAAGCCATCATGAGCAACAGCAACACCCGCAATGGAAATCCCACGTCGAAGAAGACCATAGCTTTCTGCCCCCTGCAAATGCCCCTCGACTCGCATCGCCATGAGATGCGGTTCGCCTCTCTGCAGGTATTTCTTCTTCCCTTCTATCTACCTAACAATAACAAAGAAGGATAAGAAACACATCACTCGTTGGTCCAAAACTTTTCTTCATCCTTTTTGTGTTTTTGTTCCGGCATTCTTCTTGGTTGGTACTCTGATGTGAGGACTCAATACCATAATTTTTTTAAAATTCTGCAGCCCATTTCATAGGGATTTTTTTTAAAAAAAAACCTGCGTCGAGTCGACGTCGACGCGGGTGCGGTACCCTGCTAGCCGAATCCCTGTGACATAGCTCTTGGCCTATTTAAAGATCAAAAAAAAGGGAGAAAGAGAGAAAAGAGAGGAAAAGGGAGGAAAAGAATAAGGAAGGTGGGAGAAGGCCATTTTCTTCAGCCATCCACGTTTTCACCATCCATTAGTGTCTTTCTTTCGATCTTTGTGTAAGGTACGGGTTTCCTCTCTTGAATCAAGTGAGAAATTGAATATAAATTGGATTTCCATGCAATGTTTGGATGAAAATCCATGGAAAAAGAATGAATATAGATGGTTACTCTAAAATACATGGAGGAAGATTCGTGGATCCTCTTCCATGGATGTGTTTTTGATTATTTCATCTTTTCAAACAATAAATTTTTGTATATGCTAAAACGGAATTTTTATTTATTGTATAAGTGTTCTTTTAGAGCTTACTTTTGATGAATATCGATTCCCATGGATGGTCCATGTGATGTACTGTTAAATGCATGCAAGCATGTGATAGAATAATTCATATGCATGCATCCATCATTTAAAAATTTGTATAATGGTGATTCTGAATATTTTTGGAGTTGTTAGGATGATCATGCTTGCATATTTGTTGTTGAATATGCATGAATCTTTGGTTTTGAATAAGTATTTAAATGCATACTTGAAATATGAGTTTGTTCCTCTATGTAAATCTGGGTGAAATATGTATATTCATGCACACGTGAGACATGAAAGTTTGATTATACATGAATGAGTATGCATATGTACGCATCATCGAAAACTAAAAGTGTGTTTTCGCATGTCAAAAATACTATATATATATATATATATATATTTGCGAGTACTGGCAGCCCCGCCGAGTGGGGCTAGGTCGGGCAAAATCCAGCCCGGCTAGGCAAGAGGCAGGTCCGGCTGAACCAATTCAGCTGGCTGGCTTGGCCTGCCTAGCCGTAGGGGACCAACCGAGTGGCTTGGCTGGACAGGTATTGAAAAAAATAAAAAAATAAAAGGGCCATGGGCAGTCAGCCCCAAGCCGACTGGATCGGCTAGGTTGAGGGTCTGACCCAGTCGGCTGGGTCACATGTTTAAAAAAAAAATTGTTCAGTTATGTAGTTTAAATTCCAGATTTGTTATTTACATTAGACTTGGCTTATATAGGTAAAAGAACGAAAGTTTCGTATGTTGGCACTTGGTAGTATTATTGCATGCTTGCTTTCACAGGCATGAGCATGCATGAAATTGATGTGCCATTGCGAGAACCTACTTTTATAAGTATTCACATGTTTTAAGTGAAGTGATTCATAAATGAAATCTTGCATTTGATATGAACATGTGAATTAAACAAAAGCAGACAATTAACATGATTATGTGAACTCATGCACATGCATATGAATATTATTGTTTCATGCACATATCTAAAATTTGCATATATGAATGTGCATTGAGAATCATTTAAAAATGATGTATAGTGGCATGTTATGATTTTTGCATATGATGCATTGATGATTAAAATGGATTATCGTAGGCCTGATGAGCCTTGAGCTTGGATTGTTCTTTCTTTACTTGTTTTAATGCATCGTAAAAGTCACATTGATATTGTTTCACTATATTGCACTGTTCTATGTTTTTCACGGTTGTGGTCCCGTTATGAGCCCTGTATTTGGATATGCGAACTTATGTTACTAATTTTGCATGCTGAATTCTAAATGAATGAATGAGTATTAATAACAATATAAAAAAAAACAAGTGTAATATACGTTCTGAGATATCTCGTCTTTAGAATTAGACTCTTAGAGTTGCGGTTTTGGGGACCCGTGAGGATACTAAAACTTTGTGTACGTTGTTGTTACTCCTGAACCCGATATTGAGGTTCTTCTTTTAGTCACGGTTTTAAGGAGAATCCGTCACTTTACCTGAGGGTGGTGTGTAGACACAACTGTTGTTTTGGTATACCAAGAAAGTGACACTTGTGGATATGGAAGTTCCTAGTGTCCCGACATTAGATGTGGATGTCTAATGTTCCAAAGGCTGTTTCGGTCGAGAGCTAAGCTTGAAACCCAGTAATAAAATACAACTTGTGTGCTAAGTTACCCTAGTAACCCTACTTGACCTTAGAAAATTTTACCCGTTTGGAGTATCTGCGAACAACGATAATAAAAAGATGAACTTAAATTGTGTGTATTTAATAGGAACATGCATATGCAAAGAAAACTCTGATAAAATATAATACTTTATTCATGCATGTGCATAGAAATCATGTATATTCCTACTATGCATTAGATCATGCATATTTACTTATTCTCCTACTTGTGATGTATGAGTGAATGCATGATGTTTGTTCCCTAATGCATGTTAAATGTTTATGGTTCTTAATTTGTAGTCCTTGTTGTTTATTAAATTGTTCCCTATTACGTGAATGGTCAATTGAGTTATGAATTTGTCATAATTGCATCATTATAAAATATTGTATGAATCTTATTTATGTTTTTTTTACTTATTTGTTTCATTAGAGAGATTCATATACAGAATTTTTTGGATTCTGGCACCCTTTTGTGTTTTTACAGTCTTAGAGGCCCAATGCGGCGACTTGCTTTCGAGAGGCCTACGAGGGGACCACACGGCTGCTTGGCAACTTTTTTTGTAAAGCGTGACTCTTCTTTCTGCTTTAATTATATTTTATTTGCTTATGTCTCAGATTCTATGCATTTTAATAAATAAAGTTTGGTTTAGTTTGAAAGATGGGTATAAGATCACTTGTAGTTATGGATTTGTTGTAACGGTAAAGGCTTGGGTCTCTGGTAGTGTTTCTACACTTGAAAAAAAAATTTGTCACTTTTTCACGGGTATGAGTTGTGGTCGTGCTCGGCTGGGCAAGTGACTCTTCTTTGGCCCCAACCGACTGGGTCGACTAGGTATGGTTCTGTACATCACAGACGCAACCAACTAGGTTCGTCTGGGCATGGTGCTTGAAAAAAAAGGAGAAAAACAAAGCAGAAGTAAATATATATATATATATATATATATATATATATATATATATATATATATATATATATATATATATATATATATATAAAATCTTTTTTTTAATACTGGGCCTAGTAAGGCCCTCTTTTACATTCTATACTTGCTGCAATATTTTCTTTTCCCCAAATTGTTTTGAAATTTTGTTTTTTTTTTCTGACCATTTCAAGATTGTTGTATTTGATTGGCTTGGCCACCTTGTGATTCTCATGTACCATGAAATAGGGTTCTGAATGCTGCACAGAAACCTAGAGATTTAGTGTGTTCTATGTCCTTTTAGCTATTTTCACATGACATAGACCTGGAGTTGAGTATTGGAGCATAGTGTGGACATCTCCAAGGTGAAACTTTTACTGCAGTTATATTTTTTTACCTTTGTATACTTTTATTGTGTTGTCAAGGAGAATTGTACATGGTTGAGAGTTGTTACGTTTAGCTCCAAATTAATACCAATGAAACTACCCTGAAGTGATGAATAACAATCTGTGAAGCAGCATAGTGGATTATAGGGAGGCAAGTTCGTCTACTGAACAACCATTGCAAGGACGATCAATGAGTCTATTACCGTTGAAATACTTTATTGGGTCTTGGTGGAACCTGTGGAGATTGTTTTCTAAAGTTTGTTCAGCATACTACTTTACTCTGATCCCTCTCTTAGAAACCACGGTGTTACCCTTGTTAGGGATGGATGATCGTACTTTTTATGACAATTGCGTAAAGAATGATTTCATGTTGCATATGTGATTTTTTTTGAGGCGGATTTAAGCCCTGCCAGGCCCAGCCGAACGGGGTTCGGTTGGGCAGGTGCAAGGGCCTACTAGGCCCAGCCGACCTACCGACCTAGGTTCGGCTTGGTAGGTGTGTTGTCTATTAAAAATAAATAAATAAAAAGTAAAAGTAATAATATAAGAGGGTTTTATTGATTTAAAAACCCAGATTTTTCGCATATGCTGAACATGATATTGATTTGATTCATGCTTGTTAAACATTCAGATTTTTCTGTATGATTCATGCATCGGACTTCGTTATATATGTTCGGATTATGCATAGTTGATATTCAGATTTATCGATGACAAATATTCAGATTATGCACCTTGAATGCACTGTTTTGAGCTTGATTAAACTTCTGTTGGGTGTACTTATTTCCAGATTTGTCTACAATGAATGATTAGACTTTGTGCATGTCAAAAGTCTAGTTTTCGCATGCTTATGATTGGTTGCTTTGCTTGATCAATATTTTTAATGCAATGTTATATATGCATGTAGTGGGCATGTGCAAATCTTGAAATGTATATTGTTCTGTATATGCATAATTGCATGAATGTTCGCATATTGAGCATGAGATGAATCATGTAAAAAAACACGTATGTTGTATAATCATGTGAACACATGCATTTGAAATTTGTTATTAATATACATTCTTGTTTAGTATGAATGAGTGTGCATTTGAAAGCATGTTAAATGAATGCATAAGTGACATGCTTATTATGGTTTTTGCATTAGATGCATCACTGGTTAAAGTGGATCACCGTAGGCCGTGTGGGCCTTAAGCAGGTGTTGCTACATGTTTAGTTTATTTATGCATCACAAAAATCAACTTAATGATTATTGGATTAATTGCACTACTTTATGTTACCATGGGCTCTGGTCCCGTGATGAGTTTCACATGTTGATTTGCGAAACATAAGTTGTAGTGTTTTACATATTGATTTGTAAAATAAAGGATTAAGATAAATTATTCTTTTAATAAAAAGATAAAAAGAAGAGAACATTGTAATTCATGTTTTTTTTTTATGTCCCTTCTTTAGTGTGAGAATCCTGGATTATGGTTTTGGGGAACCGTGAGGATACTAAAACTCTTTATGCATTTGTGCCCCTGAACCCAACTAGGTGGTTCACCTCCCGACCATGGTTTTAGGGAGATTCTGTCACTTTGCCTAGGGGTGGTGTGTAGACACAACTGTTGTTATTGGTATACCAAGAAAGCGACATCAGTGCATGTTGATTTTCCTGGTGTCATGGTATTTGATGTTGATTTCTAATGTTTCGATGAACGGTGTTGATTCTTGATATCGGTCGAGGGATAAGTATGAAACTTAGTAATAAAATACAAATTGTGTGATAAGCTACAACTGAGAACCTAACTTGAGCTCGGAAATTGTTGTACCCGTTTTGAGTATTTACGGGTTATGATAATAAAAAGATGAACTAAATTTGTGTGCATTTAATAGGGACATGCATATAAAAGAAAACTCAGATAAAAGATAATAAGTTACTCATGCATGCGTATCGATATTATGCATATTCCTGTTATGCATTAGATCATACATATTTACCTGTTTTCTTATTTGTGGTATATTAATGGTTACATGATAATGATTCTTTAATGATGATAAATGTTTTGCTTAATAATTGTTTCTTATTGCTTAATAAGTGTTCCCTATTGCTTAATAATTGTTTTATATTGCTTAATAATTGTTCTCTATTGCATGAATGATTATTTGAATAGTGAATTTGTTGTAATTGCATTCCTCTGAAATGTCGCATGAATCTTATTTATGTTCTTTTTACTTATTTGATTCATTAGAGGGACTCGTACATAAGATTTATGATTCTGACACCCTCACTTTTATGTTTTTCACTAAGTCACACAGACTCGGCTAGGGAGGCACCACACCCGAGTCGACACGCCCCAACACGGGTGCGGCTTCGGACATGGCCCGGACTCGGTCAACGCCGAGTCGGACTCGGTCAACGAGTCGAGGCCGAGTCTGTCCTTGTTTTGGACTCAGTCAACGTTGACCGAGTCCAAAAATATCCGTTTTGATTTTTAAAATACGTTTTGGATCCCGGTCGAGTCGAGTCGAGTCCGGATCTGACCCAGATCCAAATTTCATCTGCAGCCGAACCCTAAAAAGGGTTTATCGACAGGGGGAGGGGCTTACCCTCTCGATTTTGCCTCTCCCCCCAAGCCCCTGCAACTCTCTCCTACACCCACGTCGGCGATCCAGACTCCGGCGACGGTATGCACAGGTGTCGGCCACCGACTCCCCCTCCGTCAACACTCAACAGGTATGTCGACCCTCCTGCACCCTCTGCTCACAGCCTCCCTCCTTGCACCCTCTGCTCGTAGAAGAGGGGCTCGACCCCCTCTGTGCCTCCTATTTACAAAGGAAGGGCTTGGCCCCTCCTCGTTTCGCTTATGTTAGGCAGGCCCCTCCCCCCTGCACCCTCTGTTCGCAGAAGAGGGGCTCACCCCCCCTCCCCCTCCCTGCACCCTCTAGTCGCAGAAGAGGGGCTTGGTCCCTCCCTGTGCCTCCGATTCACAGAGGAGGGGCTCAACCCCTCCTCGTTTCCCTTTTATCGCAGGGGTAAGCAGTAGGAGTGGGGGAAGGAGGGGGATCGACTGACAGGCCGAGCCTTGTCCCGCCGGACAAAAGGGAAATGAGGGGCGCGAGCCCCTCCTCGTTTCCCCTACTGCCTTTGGCTTTTTGGCAAGGGCGAAGCCCCTGCCACTGATAAGGTTCAGTAGGTGCTTGCCCTGCACTTCCTTTTTGCGTCAGATAGGGGGTAGACCCCCTATCTCGAACCTGGTTTGCAGAGAGAAGATGAGGGCCTGGTTTGAACCTGATTTGTACAAGGGGAACGAACTTGGAGCTCCTATTACTATTATTTTGAAGTGTTTATTAACTTTATTTTATTTACTTATTTTCTTTTCAGTTTTCACTTTTCAGATATAATGGCGAGTTCTAGCGGTAGTGTCAATACATTTGGTTCAAGTTCTAACCCTTAATTAGAAGATTCTCAACCACTTTGGAGGCTTGTGACAAAAGGGATAAAACGCTAGTAGTGGTGGTGGTGGGAATGTGCAGTTTCATTGTAATCTATGTAAGACTGCTTTCACAGGTTCTTATACGCGTGTGAAAGCACATCTTTTGCTTCATGGTCAAGGAATTAGGGCATGTTCTGGGTTGACAAAGACATGTTAAAGCAATTAAAAAAAGAACAAGAGGAAGCTGAAAAGAAGAAAATTGCAGAGATGAGAAGCGATTCGATTAATCTGTCTTTTCCTATTGCTAGTGATATATAAGAAGAGCTTTTAAAAAAAAGAAAGATGAAAAGCAATAAAACAATACAAGCGTCATTCAAAAACATGTCAAAAGCAGAAATTGATAAAAAGATTGGTCAATTCTTTTACTCAAGCTCAATTCCTTTTAATGTAGCTAGAAGTCCATACTGAAAGATATGATTACATCTTTGGCTAATTGTAATTTGAGTGGTTATGTGTCTCCTAGTAGAGAAAAACTAAGAACAGTTATTCTTGTAGAGGAAAAAAATAGAATTGAAGACTTGTTAGAGGCCCAAAAATTTGCATGGAAACGACATGGAGTGTCGATTGTTTCTGATAGGTGGACTGATATACAAAGGCGACCACTGATAAACTTCATTGCTTACTCACTTGATGGGCCAATCTTTTTGAAGACTGTTGATGCATCTGGAGAGTATAAAGATGTCGAATATTTAAAGAGATTATTTGTCGAAGTGATAAAAGAAGTGGGTGAAGAAAGTGTGGTGCAAATCATTACTGACAATGATCCAATTTGTAGTCGTGCATGAATGAATTTGACAAGTGAAGATAGATATTCACATATTTTTTGGACTCCTTGTGCAACACACAGTTTAAATTTGACACTTAAGAGTATATGCAATCCATCAAAAGATGATGCACACGCACGTGAAATGTGTTTATGGATTGAGGAAATAGAGCATGATGTTTGAAATATTAGAAATTTTGTTGTAAACCATCATGTTCTTTCTATATTTAATAGGCATTCTGATCTCAAGTTACTGAAACTCGTTTTGCTTCTCTCATTGTTATGATGAAAAGAATTAAGCAACTCAAGAATGTATTGATGATGATGGTGGCTGATCAAGATTGGGATTTTTATCGTACTGAAGATGATGTCAAGGCTCAAGCTATCAAAAAATGCATCTGTGATGATTTTTTGTGGGATAAAATTACATATTTTGTTGAATTTATAGGGTGTATTTGGGAAATACTGAGAGAAGTTGACAGAGATGTACCCATGCTTCATAGAATTTATGAAATGTGGGACAATATGATTGAAAAAGTTCAAAGTATCATTTTTAAACATGAGAAGAAAGATATTGCACTTGATGATTCAGAATTTTACAATCATGTACATTCAGTTTTAGTGAGAAGATGAGATAAAAGCAATACACCTTTGCATTGCATGACACACTCTCTCAATCCAAAATACTATGCAAAAAAAATGGTTGACATTAGGTGTTGGTCATGTTTCTCCAAATGAAGATCATGAGATATCAAGAAATAGAATGATATGTTTGGGAAGACTTTTTAATGATCCTCACATGTTTAAGGTTGTAAATAGTGAGTTTTGACAAGTTTTCTACTGGGAGATTTGATTCTTTAGCGGCACTTGTGGCAAGGGACGAGGAAGATCTCCTTAATTGGTGGGCAACATATGGATCAGAGACACCAAATCTGCAACGTCTTGGAATGAAATTGTTATCTCAACCTGCTACATCATCTTGTTGTGAAAGAAATTGGAGTACATATACTCAAATTCACAACATTAAAAGAAACAAACTCACTAGTAAAAGAGAAGAGGATTTGGTTTATGTTCACTCAAATCTACGATTAATTTCTCGCCGCACCAAAGAAGAGTATAGGTATTTTTTTTTCTTTGTATTCAAAGTTTGTATTTAAATATTTGTATTCAAAGTTTTAAGTTAGATACTAATATAGTCATTTTTTTGATGCAGTTGTGGACCATCGAAGAATTGAGATGTAAATCCAGAAGATTTTGACTTAGAGGGGGAACATAATTTGCATACTCTCAACATGGACTACCTCGATCCTGTTCTTCCCTCTAATTCAGACAATGAGGCAGATTTATGATAAGTTTTGTTGTTTATCACACTCACAAGCTTCTTTATGTGTTATATTTTGGTAAGTTTGTGTTGTTAAGAATTGCTTTTTTATTTTTGCTTTAAAATTTACAATCTTTATGTGTTAATTTATTGTTATATATAATTATATATATTTAAAAAATATATATTTTTAATATATATTTTTAATATATATATATATATATATATATATATATATATATATATATAGTCGAGTCCCCGTGTCCAAATTTTTTGGAATTGCGCCGCACCCGCACCCATGTGACATAGGTTTTTCACAACCTCTGAGACCTAGTGAGGGGACTTGCTACTACGAGAAGCCACGAGGGCTATACGACTGCTTGACAATTTTTCTTAGGGAAAGAGTGACTCCATTTTTTGGTCTATTTATTTTTATTTGCACTTATTCTAGTCTCTCAAAAAGAAGAAATCACCAGAAGGAATCACCAAAATTTTATTGATTAGGAATGAAAATTACGCTCTTATGTCCCTATCTATAAATGTAGGTAACTTCTTGACGAAGAAACTCAATGGCTTTTTCTAGAAGCTTCCCTCCTCTTAGACACACTAAACCCATTAGGTGCATCCATTTTGCATAGTTCCCTTCCTTAGGCACATTGAACCCATCATATTCATCCCCCTTACAGATCTTCTCTAAGAAGTTAGCCCCATTTATAGCTTCTCCAATGAGTCGTGGATTGGGAGATATGCCTCTCTCTCTATCTTTAGCCCTCTCTCTCAAATGACCTCTCTGCCTCTCTCTTTGCAACTGGTTCCTCTCTCCCTTCAGAGAAGCAGAGGTAGTTTTCATCATCATCTCCTTCACTACAACTCTGCCATTGCATGATTTAGTAAGAATCGTGGGCTCCTTTCTTGTTTTGTGAAACTAAATGGTGAGCAATCTGGTTCCTTCTCCATTCATGTTTTTTTTCTTCATCTTCTGCAATGCATGGGCATAAACCATTGTTTCCTAGAATCTTTAATCATGAGGCTGGCGGTTGAGTTTTTTTGCTCTAATCTTTCATTTTTCCTGTCAGTTGACTCCATGATTTTTCCCCCCAAATAGAAATCCACGTCTTCCTCTATATTTCAAAGACACTCCTGTCTTCAAAACTGGTATCTTTGGAGCGTAAGACTAAAGTTGTTTTCATGGACAAGACACATGAATTGTTCAATTTATTGAACCTTGCTTAAAGATGATTTTCTGCATTTATATTATTATAAAGGAAGGTAATTTAGTAGACTCTAAAGAAACTGACGTTCGTGTATTATGCAGACTCACGAACAAGAAGTCGATTCACACACAGGCTAGGAACCTCACACAACTGTTAGGAACAACAATCTCATGCACACACAAAACACAAAGGTTTTTAATGTGGTTCAGTCTGAACGACTTACATCCATGATGCCTCTATCTCTCTCACACTAACCATGAGATAGAGGCCCTTTATTTATAGAGGCATACACGTTGGGATCAACTGGTTTCCTTAAGAAAATCATATTACTATAGGAGTCCAGATTACATAAGGAGTCCTTTACAAACTCAGGACTTCTTGAATTATCATTGGGCCTTCAACCTTTAGTTTCCAACTGGGACCTTTTCTCTTGGGTCGTTGGAACTTGCTGGAAACGCTGAGTGGAGCTCAGATGCTTATCACTACCTGTATTTGGTTCATATGTCTTAACATCCCCCAGCAAACGAAACGGTCCCAGAGCGACGTTAAGCTTGGACCTGAGATAATTGAAGCATTGAACAACATGGGGCTTAGTGAGGATGTCTTCAAGCCGGTCATCAGTGGAGGCATGTTGAACAACAAGGTCATGCGCAACGACCTTGTCGCGCACAAAGTGAACATCGAGCTCAATGTGCTTGCTACGACTATGAAACATAGGATGTGCAGGCAGAGACATTGTCACAATAAATAACGGGGCACAGAAGGATACAATGACCAAGTTCACGGAGAAGGTACTGTAGCCACATGCATTCAACAGTTGCGTTAGCAACTAACTGGTACTCAACTTCAGTGCTGGACCGCGAGATAACTGACTGCTTCTTAAAGCTCTAGAAAATGAGATTGGGTTCGAGATACGCAACATAGGAGGAGGTGGATTTGCGATCATTGGGAGACCCAACCCAGTTAGCATATGCATAAATGGAGAAATGATAAGAAGAGCTAGGAGAGGACTGCAATCCATGTTGGATGGAGTACTTGAGATACCGGAGAATACACTTAACCATGGTCCAGTAGTCGGTGGTTGGAGCATGCATAAACTGACACACTCGATTCACCGGAAAGGCCAAATCCGAACGAGTAAGCGTGACATACCGGAGAGCGCTAACAACACTATGGTACATGGACGAATTGTCAAGAGGCGTCCTAGAGTATACTAAAAGCCGAGTGGAGGATGCCATCCGGGTAGACATTGGTTTGACATTGAGCACATCAAAACATATAGATGAAGGCTGACACAAATGGGAACAAACAAAGAAGGATCTTTGCAGGAGCCGTGAAAACCATGGTCGAGGAGATGAGTTTGTAGAACTAAATGCGAGGAGCCTGACGCAAGCCATAGAGGGCCTTGTGTAGTCGACAAACATGATTTGGATATTGAGGGTTTTAAAACCCTGGTGTTTATGCCATAAACATCGATTCCTCCAAGTCTCCATTAAGAAAGACGTTAACATCTAGCTGCCGGATAGGCCAGTGGTGACTGACGACAATGGCAAGAACAGTACGAATAGTGTGGGGCTTGACCACTAGGCTGAAAGTCTCAAAAAATCCATACCTTCTTCTGGATGAAAGCCTTTGGCAATGTGACAAGCCTTATAGCACTTAAGAGATCCATTTGCACAACGTTTGATTTTGTAAACCCACTTACAACCAACCACATTTTGACTCAGATGAGGAGGCACAAGCGACCAAGTGCGGTTATGAACCAGAGCTTGATATTCAATCTTCATGGCATGTTTCCATTGGGGATCACGAGAGGCCTATTTATAGGAAGTGAGTTCAAGGTCTGTGAAAAGTGTAAGGAGAAGTAGTGGGGAGAGAGTGAGTTGTAATATAAAACACCTTGGGTTTTAAGGTACCATCTTGCGCATGAGTGATCATATGATGAGTGCGCCGATGTGGAGTAGGTGAGGACTGCTGAGCGGAGCTGGGGGCAATGACCAAGGGTATGCTCAACGGAATAGAGGGACCCAAATAATTGGGATCCAATGGGGAACCGCCAGGAGGCTGGTCAACAAACGTTTCTAAAGGCGGTTTTTGGGAATGGCAGGTGCGGGAGGCTCAACATTGAGGATCGGTGGAGCAGGAAGGACAACCAGTCGGATGTCAAGGTGTTTAGGAGGGGGTTGGGTAGGAGCCCAAAGGATAAATTGGTCTTTATCGAAAACAACATGCCAGGATATGAGGGTTTTGCTAGAGGTAGGATCTAAGCAAACATACCCATGGTGAGTAGGATTGTAGCCTAGGAAAACATGGAGCTTGGATCATAACTCTAATTTATGAGAGCGGTACAATCGAAGATTAGGATATGTATAACCAAAGGTTTTGAGGAAACTATAATCAAGTTTCTTTTAGAAAAGGAGTTCAAGTGGAGTTTTGTGGCCTAGGTTGGGTGTAGGAAGACGATTTATTAGGTAAACCGCTGCAGGAAAGGCACAAGTCCAAAACCATGCATGGGCCATAAGAGATAGCCCAATTTTGACATTTTGTGCTTTCTCTCGACATTGTCGGTTTGCTCTTACATGTGAGGACAAGACACACGATGTTGAATCCCACACTGACTTAAATAGGGTACCAAGGTTCTCTATTAAGAGACAACCAATCTATCACTTTATGGGTACTTCCACTTTTAGTGAATACACAATAGTACATGTGGGTTGCCTTGCCAAGATCAACCCTAAAGCACCCCTTGACAACGTTTGTGTCCTCAACTATGGAATTTCAACAGGTAATGGAAACTCCTCATTAGTTCATCTTTCAAGAAAATATAAATGCTTCTAGAGGAATTCTGACATGATTTAATTGCTCCTTGAAATGCTTTTCATGCTTTGGTGCCACTATAAATGTTGCCAAACCAAAGAAAGGTCGAACTATGGCTGTTTTTGGCTAGGGAGTTGTAGTGCTTGCTGTAAGTTTATGCCCTTATAAGTCAGCAAACAAATCCTGTCTTGACAGTAAGTCTGTAGAGATAACATACTATTGTAAAAATCATATCTCCTAGAATACTCAGGATTTGTGGATGAGATTTTAAGGTGTGTTAGTCTGGATATGGAACAACGCACGATTAAAATCTTAGAGGTTGATTCCTTATGGTTTGGAAACGAAAATTTATGGAGGTCAGTCCAAAATCTGTAATTTTCTAGAACACATTTTGTTAAATAACGAAAACAATAGATGTTATGAGATTTTTAGCTCTCAGCTGGAATCAAATTAAATTTTAGGTTTTTGTAGGCTTGAATCAGACATATCAAACCACCCACTGTAAATATCCTAGCATCTAATTATTCCTAAATGATTTATAACTGATTTTTTATTGGAGAGACAAAATTGGACAAGACTGTTCTGTTAACTGTTAACAGAAAGAAAACAATGATGGTTCTAGAAGTGAACCATATAAACTTTATGGCATGTTGTTGAGCAACATGTGGGCCTATTGAGGTTATGTGCTAGTGCAATATTTTGTGAAAAATTATATTGAATGCAATATTATTGTGTTCCTATTGAGACTCAATGAGTTTGACTCCTATATTATAAGCATTCAGGTAATAAATAAACGAGCTGCAGCGATGACAGGATGCTATAGGCGGTGCCAAAAACCAAACTATTTTAGATCATAGATTTATTTTGGAAAACAGTCTATTGTTATTAAGACTTGTTATTTTATTGATAATGTTGTGGACCTTAGAGTCTAATGTTTACAACAATTCATTTAATTGACGAACGATTTAATTTGGTTCATGAATTGTATTGTCTCTTTTATATCTTAGATTCTGATTCTTGAGTTGGAATCGATTTACGATTTGGACCTGGACCCAAGTCCTATACGGGGAATGGTTCCAGTCCCATGCTAAGTTAGAATACCTGTAACCCGCTTGAAATTCTAATCGGAATCAAAATGAATGTTTTCGTTGTATTTAAAAAAAATGTCTATATTTTCATGTTAAAATTTTGGAGCGTTACATTTAGCGGCTAACATTAAAAATTGCACGCCCGCATGAGGTGTCCTGGGTTCAAGTGTCATTGGTTACATTTTTTTTTAATGAAGGTATACATGTCATATGCTTCCTTTGAAAATCTAATTGGACCTCAGTAAAAAACCGAGTTCGGATCTGAATTTGGTCTTACAAAACTGAATCTAATCCGATTTTATAATCAGATTCAATTTTTCTTACCAAACCCGATTAATCAGGTTCAGATCGTGGATGTCTGACCCAGACCCGAACAGTTACATTCTTACTGTAATGAGTGGTGGGCTCAATTATTTGTCGTTGAAAAAAATGAATGGTTCTAAATTTTGCATGTTTCTCTTGAAATGAATGTTTTTAATGTGCGACTTTCGAGCAAGGTCAATGAAAGAAAACATCTTAGAAGATTTTGACCATTAAATCATCTGATTCAATGTGCCTTTTTCTTGTGCTTCTTTCATAATGGAAATGATGATAAATCTAGGAAGAATTGGTTTGAATTTATCCATCAACCAATCTTCCAATCCATCATAAATCTTGAACTTTTTTCTTGGAACCTTGGGATACATTCTAGTTGTTTTACACCATTTTGAGAATCCCATTGAAGAACAAATTTCACAACAGTTAAACATTCTTCGTTGAGAGTTCTCTCTCCCTTTGTTCAATGAAGAAGGAAGTGCAAGAAGCGATGGAGTTCTCTAGGTCTAGAAATTAAAGGCATGTTAGCTTCTCATGGAAAATGAGCTCTAGATTGGGGAAAGTTGTTTTTAACTAGTCCCGTAGCTTCTTTATCGGTTTCTTTCCACTGCTGATATGGCCTTTGAAGAAGAAAGGGGGCGAAGAGGCTTAAATTAAGTCGTAGCTCCTTCGCAGGTCTTCTCTGAAGAAGAAAGAGGGGAAAGAAAGAACCAAGCTATGTAACACAGACTCTTCTAACAGGGCACCGCACCCACACCTATGCGGGTGCTACACTTGGACACGGCTTCCTTTGTGTTAGGTGAAGTCAACCACATTGAGGTTCATTTTTGTCCAAAAGTAGATTCAGTTAACCCTAACCAAATCTATTTTTATCTATATTTATATAAATGCAAACTGTTAAAATTTATATATATATATATATATATATATATATATATATATATATATATATATATATATATATATATATATATATATATATATATATATATATCCTCCCTGCACCCAAATTTTTTTAAAGTGCCGCATCACTGCATCCACACCTGCTCCTATGTGACATAGGAACCAAGGTAAAACATATAACATGGGGTTCAAAAACATTAACTTGGTCTCTTAAGGGTAAAACTGTCCTTTAATTTCATGAACTTTCATTTAACCATGGTTAACTTGACAGAGTTGGTCCCATTCACCTCTTTGATATGCTTAAGAAAATGTCAGATGGTTACACAATTTCTGAAACATCAAGTCTGGATCTGTAAATACACCAAAGTTTAGGTGTTCTTGTAAATTGATCAAGAATCTTTGACATGGGCCTGCCAGGGTTTGTTAATTCTATGATCATGAAATATATGTTCTGTTACAAGCACATGGATTGGTTTTGAGCTTGCTAAAGCAATGCTGTAATACCAATGCAATCTATCTCATGGTTCAGTTGGTCCAGGTAATTTTTCAGTGATTTTTTCAACCGAGCTCTCATCTCTTATCCTGTTAACAGTGAGAAGCAAAATTCTAGAACAATTTCAGTAGATTTAATAAAGTTTTCAAAATCTCTACCCACTGGAATTGCAGACTGGTTGAAGCTAATAGAAATCAATGTGTTGCACTCTTTTGAAGTTTCTATAGGAAAGGCCCTTGTCCAGAACAATATTGACAGAGAAGGAACCTCTTCATCCATCACTACTGCTTGCCTTAAAGTTTCTTGGGTAGAATTTTCTTTAGTATGTTTCCATGAGTGCTCAATCTGTGACTGAGTCTGCCTACCAGGCAGGAGTGCTTGGTTACTGAGGTCTGTTATGTAACTATTTGTAGTTTAACACCTCTTGTCCATGCAGTAGATTATCATAAAGTACTTTATAAAGTGATCCTTGCCATTTATGCTTATTTTAAATAGAAAGTTTTGGTGTTTGGATCTTTTACTCTCTTTTTTTAATGACATTTTATAAATTCCAACCTTTTTTCAAAAATAGCGGGACCTACTTTTTTATTTTTATTTTTTACGACTACTTGTTTTCTTTCACTCCACCCATCATCACTATCACTACCACCACCTCCACCACTATCACCATTACCATCATCATCATTGACACCACCACCGTTACTATCATCACTATTACCACCACTACCATCTATTACCATTGTTATCACCATCATTACCGTCACCACTACCACCACCACCATCACTACTACCACCATTACACTGTCACCACCACCATCCACCACTCCCCCCATCTACTGTCACCATCAACACCACTACCCACTAATATTCTTTTCTTCATTATAATTTAAACAATTGATGATCCAAATTCACTTAATTAAAAGTAAAGGCAACATTCTTCTTTATAAAATATGTTTAAATTTATATATGTGTACAATAAATAAATATAGATCCAAACAGGGCGTGAGTCTACTTTCCATCAGTCAATTTTGCTTCTGAACCCCTTGAGAATGCTGCTGAACGTAGCGGTGGTTTTCTATTTATGGGCAGTGGAATTGCTTGTGTAGTGGAAAAATTATTTTCAAGTATAATTTTTATGATATAGAAGGCTGTCATTTCAACGTGATTATTGACCCATGACCTTTTCTAAGATGTTATGATTTTAGAAATCTAATTTTGACAGACGTGGTTAACCCACACTGTCAGATGTTTACAGTGGACATATATAATATATCTTGTTATCCAGTTTGTGAATGAACGCAGACACACTGTTTAGTACCTGGTTTTGGTTACCTAAGTATCTGCTCATTGTTTTTTTTTTCTTGTGTAGCTTATGTTTGTGTGCATTTTCCTGTTATCCTTTATGGCTTTGGACACTTCTCGGCCCTGGTTGGTATCGTTTCTTAAGAGACCTCTTCACTTTTGCAGGGGCATTTGCACACGTATCGGTTCTGCGACAATGTCTGGACGTTCATTTTGCAAGACGCAACTTTCAAGAATGAAGAAGCCCAAGAAAGTGTTGGAAGGGTAAAGATCGTTGCCTGTGACTCGAAGCTGCTGTCACAATGAAATGAGTTTGTATCTCATGTTCTAGGTTGAGGGGAAACACAGGTTTAATATGGCTTGAATGGTATTTGGCAGGAGTCTAATGACAGGTGGAGTTCCTGGTTTCTTCCAGAACTCAGTTTTCTTTTTTCTTCCTTTTTTATTTTGTTGCATTATAGAATGCTTTGTGTAAATGAAAATCTCTCTCTCTCGTCAGGAAGGTCATACAACGAAATTAGTAAATGGATGAACCACAAAGGCTATAGTAGTGCTCTTAAAATCGAATGCCGCGAAGATCCTCGGTTATGACCTAATCATATAGCTAATAAAATGGAGCCGGAATTGATGGAAGAATTTTATATCGAAGGTGCATAAGCAAGTGCCCCGCTGCAAGGATAGGAATTCAGTTGCTTGGACAGATAAAATGGAGAATGATCTATTGGCAAATTGGATTTACAAGGAAAGCAACGGTAGTGAGAGTTTCAAATCAGAAAAGTTTATGTTATATTTTTTATAAACGACAATCAACCTGTAGGACTGAGGCCTCAAAAGTCCGCAGAAGAATCTCCTGTAACACTTAGTTTGTGCAGCGTACTGGGTGTAGTAAAAGGAACTTTGAATTCGGTGTACCTTAAAATATGTGACTTAATCAAGCGTTCTTCCTGATTTGTTCGCTGAATAAAAAAGCACCACTTGGGTTTGGGCGTTCCATTACAGATTCAGAGGTGTCACGGTCCTGTTTCAGTGCCTGTGATGGACGCTTAGCTCTACCAAAACATTTTTGGTTTGCCCCACATTACCCACTTGTCCGACCAGCAGTAACGGTGACAGCTATTTCATATATTTTGAGTAAAATACAGGATTATCAAACTAGCCGAAGAGTATATTCCTGTTTCCAATATATCAACCATTTCTTTCTTTTTTGATAACTTGTAAGAGAAAAGAAAAGAAAAATGAAAAATGACTTGTATATGACAAAAATGGTGTTTTTTGAAATACTTTATAATTTTTAAAATCTTTTCGATGTTCAAAATCATAAATATTTGGATGTAAAAAGATCAGTTTAACCTTCACATGTATAGATTTCTTTGAGATGTATGAATTTTTTCTCAAATATGTGCCCAAGTATTTCTTTCAAGATATGTGATAGACTTTGTCACTGATTTTCAACCCAAAAAATAAAGAATTTCAAAAAAAAAAAAACACAAAAAAATATAGATACAAAAACCTTTTCAACGATACTTGATTCGCTGGAAAATGATGGTTGCGTATACACTTGAGATACAACCGGACAACGTTTCTAAAATAGGAGATAAACATACATGGTTTGTTTGGCTTCCTTAAAAAAATAATAATAAAAAGGACAAAGATCAAGGTGTTGGCTTTCAATGCCATAAAGACCACCTTGATCTAATGAAGGATTAAGAATAAATATCATATAGAAGATAGATTGTTCGGTTGTTCCTGTTTGCATAGCATATTTTTATTCTGGTCTTAGAACCCAAAAAATAGAAACCCTAGAGGTTATGACTCAAAGCATTTTAGTTATAGGCTTATGTCTCATATTTTCAATGACTAAAAACATAGGTTTTAGAGGTCAGACCAGAGAGATATAAATCTAAGAACGGCCTATTTTGTAGAAAATATGTAGATATACGAATTTCCTCGGATATATGCGGATTTCCTCATATATATGTGAAGTTTTTCATATATACATATTTATTTTCTCCTAAACATGTGAATTTTCTTATATATAAGCAAAAATTTTCATATATATATATATATATATATATATATATATATATATATATATATATATATATTCTCCTAAATATATGCAAAGTTTCTCTTATATACGTGGATTTCTTCATAAATATATGCAAAGTTTCTTCTATATATGCGAATTTCCTTCTAAACATGCAAATTTTTTCTTAAAATATGTGAATATGAGAATTTCCTTATATATATGTTAATTTCCTCCTAAATATGTAAATTTTCTCCTAAATATATGTGAAGTTTCTCATATATATGCAGATTTCTTTCTAAATATGCAAATCTTCTCGTATATATATATATATATATAGATTTCCTCCTAAATATATGCGAAGTTCTTCTTATATATGCGGATTTTCTACTAAACATGCATTTTTTTTAAACTATGCGAATATGCAAATTTCCTCAAATATATGTAGATTTCTTTCTAAACGTGCAATTTTTTTCTTAAATATATGCAAAGTTCCTCATATATATATATATATATATATATATATATATATATATATATATATATATATATATATATATATATATGCAAATTTTACATGTTTAGGAGGAAATCTGCATATATAAGAGAAATTTGTATATATTTAGAAAAATTTTGCATGTTTAAGAGAAAATCCACACACACACACACACATATGTATATATATGAGAAAATTCACATGTTTAAATGAAACTTCACATATATATGAAGAAATCCACACACACACACATAAAGAAATTCACATATTCACTTATTTTTTAGAAAACAGTCTATATTCTCAGATTTGTATCTCTCTTATCTGACATTAAAAACCCATATTTTTATATTCGTTGTAAAGCTAACTCATATTTCTATAACTTTATTGTTTTGAGTCAGAATTGAAACCCCCCTTAGGGTTCTCGTTTTTAAGGTTGTCCTACAGATTAATAGAGCAATTCAAAATCCATTTATTGAGCGCGTAAACCATCCTAAAATTAAATCCTGTCATTAGAGCCACTTGTTATCAGCATTTTAACAACACCAACTTGTGGCCTGCCACCTTTTTTGCGTGCCTTTAAGATGAGATTTGCCTTCTTAGCCATTTAAAATTGTAAATGAAAGATCATCCTTTCCCAAATCCAGTTTTCTTAAGAAAACCACCCATCCAATGCAATAAACCTTAGATAAATCTTAACCCATTTAGGAGCCATTCATCCTGATGTATCTTGGATATGCAGAAAATGTATCCGAATCCATCTAGAAAATTATAAATAGGGAGTCCCACCCCCTATTTCAGTATTTGGAATTCGCATCTACACTCTGTCAAATTCTCTATAAGACCAAGCCGACCTAGCCTAGCAAGTCAAGTTAAAACCTGGCTTAGTTTATGACCTAGATCGCTAGTCTCACCCGTCTTTCAGTAACCACCCGCTTCTAGCTAAAGTGCTGCTTGCGCTCTCCCGTGCTTATCAACTGTAAAAATGACTACCTAAGCCTGAGGTAAAATTTAGTTTGTTTTGATATTTATTTTTGTTTATTTAATATATTTTCTTACGTTCTGATAATCTAATGTTTCATATATTGTCCATTTTGTGTAATTTTTGAGTTTTGGTGGTTCCTACCATCAAACTCACTTTTTTTTAGGATTCACAAACGAGGTACAAATCTCCACAATGCCGTTGTTACAAAAACAACAATCGAAGAACGAGGGTTCCTGGTTCAGCTGATCCCTACTCAACGGAGGAGAAAAAACACTTTACCTTGAAGAACGGTCTCTACAACTCTCAAATTTGGATATGAGTTTTGGATCTTATAAAAAATCTTTTTTTGGTGGAAACTTGTGTTTTTAAGCCTTTAAAAATTCAGGGATCCACACCTTCTTGTCCAAACAAAAAATATTCTTCGTCGGTGAAACTTCGATAAATACATGATCACCTACATCAAAGGTAAGCTCCCCTCATCTCTGATTGGCATAACTCTTCTAACGGCTCTGAACTGTCAAAAGCCTTTTGTCGATCAACTATACCTGATCAATATAGTGTTGAAGTACAATTAATGATTCTACAGTCCTATCACCAACTTTGTTCCAATAAATTGGAGAACTACAAGGTCATCCATACAATGCTTTGCATGGTGCCATACCAATACTCAAATAGTAACTATTGTTATATGTGAATTCCACTAGCTTCAGATATTTAGTCCAACCACCTTTCCAATCCAGAGCACATGCATGCAACATGTCTTCCACGGTCTAAATCATCCTTTCTGATTGTCCATTTGTCTAAGGGTGAAAGGTTGTACTAAACTTGAGTTTCGTTCCTAAAGCTTTCTGTAGCTGCCCCTAAAACTTTGAAGCAAATCTCGGATCTCAATAAAAAATGATAGACAATGGAATACCTTGCAGTCTAATAATCTCATCCATGTATAAGTCTGCAAGACTCTACAATGTCTGGTTTGTCCTGATTGGCAAGAAATGTGTTGACTTTGTAAGGCGATCAACAATAACCCAAATATCATCGTATTGATGCCTAATCCTGGGCAGACTTACCATAAAGTTCATGGTAATGTCTTCCCACTTTCACTAGGGTATCTCAAGAGTCTATAACGTACCTCCAGGTCTCTGGTGTCCTATCTTGACATGATGACATACCAAGCATTTTGAAACGTATTCAACAATCTCATATTCATCCTGTTTCACCATAAATTCTATTCTAAGTCTTTGAACATCTTGGTATTACCAGGGTGAATGATATACTTGGATCTATGTGCTTCATCAAGTAATTTGATTCGTCTTGTTGGATCATCTGGCACCTATAACATCTGTCCATACCAAATATTGTCATTCTCTTCCAAGTGTAGAGTCAACTCGTCTTGTTGGCAAGCTGTTATCATCTTGCAAAAGCTGGGCTGCATTTCTATGAACTGCTCCATAATATCAATTCTAATAGCCATACTAGCTATTTTGTTCCTACCATGATCAGATCCAAAAGGTCTCCACTCAATAAAAATTTTCATTCATTACTACATGATAAATTCTCTGCTTTTCTGCTCAAGGCATCTGACACAACATTTGCCTTTTTCGGTTGGTAAGAGATCGATAATTCATAATCTTTAAGGAATTCTAACCACCTTTGTTGTCTCATACTAAGATCTTTTTTAGAGAAAATATGTTTGAGACTTTTGTGGTTAGAAAATACCTCAAACTGCTCTTCGTATAAATAATGCCACCATAATTTAAGAGCGAATACCATTGCTATTAACTCAAGATCATGCATAGGTAATTATGCTCGTGTACTTTCAATTGGCGAGATGTGTAGGCAATTACCTTACAATGTTGCATCAAAATACAACCCATACCTGTTCATGGACGCCGTTGCTTTCTCATTGGGGAACAAGTTTGTGCAGTAGCGCTCTAAACTCCTGAACTTGGTGGCGTAGTCCACCAAACTCATGCTTCCCTGAGCCAGCTCAAGGAATCGTTGCTGCATCTGTTCCTGAGTGTAGGGAGGAAAGTAGGTGTCGAAGAACTCCTCCCTAAACACCTCCCAAGGAACCACCTCCAAATCAGCGTATTTCACCCTCCGCAGGGTGTCCCACCATTTCTTGGCATCGCCCTTGAGATGGTACATGCCAAATGGAGTCTTCCTATTTTCGTGGACAGGTAGGACATCGAACGCCCGCTCAATCTTGTCGATCCAGCCCTCGACTGCTTCTGGGTTGGCCTTGCAAAAGTCGACGGGTCCAACTTCAGGAACCTCTCGAAAGTAGCGCCACCTGTGTTCGAAATTGAAATGAATCCAAATTGTTTTCTGAGAAAATATTTCGAAATATAAAGTCCTGGGGTTGGAAAATGACAGAGTATTGAATAAAAACCCAGGTTTTGAAATTGATTTTGAAATAAAAGCTTTTAAAATTCAAATCTGGATTGAATGTTTTGAAATAGGAGTGCTGGATCTCGAAAATGAGATGCAATGACATGCAATGCTATGCAGAATACATGCAATGACATGCAATGATCTGTAATGACACTGGATGAGGGTGAAAATTTGGGGTGTTTACACATGTCCAAGAGGCAATGATTAGTGATTCATTTGACTTGAATAAGTAGAGAGAGAGAGAGAGAGAGAGAGAGAGAGAGAGAGAGAGAGAGAGAGAGAGAGAGAGAGAGAGAGAGATGCTTATTCTTCACTCATTGAGGATAAGTTTCTTTCCATATTTATTATCTACTTCCTCCGTAAGCCCATATTTTGGTAAAGGATGTGCACTCCCATAGATCCAAGACTTCTAAGGAAAGGAATAGTTTGCTTTTCCAAGGCAAGTTTCTGAGAGTTTAATTTTTTGATCGTACGCTCTGACTGCCTGTCCGTCTGTGGGTGAAAAGCGGTACTGAACTTCAAGGTAGTGCCAAGGACCTTCTGAAGCTGGCACTAGAATCGAGACGTGAAACACGAATCTTGATCTAACACTTTCGAGCGCGGCACCCCGTGAAGTCTAACTAATCTCATCCACGTAGAGATCAACCAAGCTCTCCAAACTCTGACTGATTCTAATCGGGAGAAAGTGGGCACTCTTCATCAAGCGATCCACCATCACCCAAATGGCATCTCGCTGTCGTCTGGTCTTGGGCAACCCTACGATGAAATCCATCGAGATATCGTCCCACTTCCACTCTGAGATCTCAAGTGGCTGTAGAACTCCACTAGGTCTCTGGTGTTCGATCTTCACCTGTTGACAGGTAAGGCACCGGGACACGAACTCTGCGATGTCCCACTTCATCCCATTTCACCAGTAAGTCCTCTGAAGATATTTAAACATCTTGGTGGAACCAGGGTGAACAAAATATTTAGACCTGTGAGCTTCACTCATCAGCTTCTCCCGCAACGCCTTCGGAACCCACAATTTGTCTCCGAACATGATGGTTTCGTCTTCTTCTCGGCGAAACTATGCTTCTGACTTTTAGGCACTCATGCATAGCTTCTCGAAATCCGGATCGACTGACTGAAGTTCCTCGATCCGATCTCTGATCTCTGGTCGTGCTTGCATCCCAGCACAAAGGCTACGTCCGCAGCCATCACCAAAAGGCTGCCATCTGACGAACTCCTCGACCAGATCCCAACTGCGTCCAATCAGGCTAGCTGCTGTGATCAACGCCTTTCTACTAAGCGCATCTGCCACCACATTCGCCTTACAAGGATGATAAGCGATGGAGAAATCATAGTCTTTCAAGAACTCTAACCAACTACGCTGCCTCAAATTTAAATCACGCTGCGTGAATATGTACTTGAGGATCTTGTGATCGGACATAACTTCAAACTATTCCCCATAAAGGTATTGGCGCCAGATCTTCAACGTGAAGACCACTGTCGCTATTTTCAAGTCATGCATAGGGTAATTCTTCTCGTGCACCTTCAACTGTCGAGAAACATACGTTATGACCTTTTCGTGTTGCATAAGGACACAACCCAGGCCAGTCCCTGAAGCATCACTGTACACCACGAAACCACCCATCCTAGAAGGCAACGTCAAAACAGGTGCCATGGTCAACATTTTCTTTAGCTCCTAGAAACTGCCTTCACATCGAGGTGACAACTCGAACTTCACTCCTTTCTGCAATAGTCGAGTCATTGGGGCAGCTATACGCTAGAAATCTTGAATGAATCAATGGTAGTAGCCCGCCAATCCCAAGAAACTCTTGATGTCAGTCACCGTCTTCGACTGCTCCCATGACAAAGTAACCTCCACCTTGGCTGGATCAACCTCCATGCCCCTTTCGGATATCACGTGACCGAGAAACATCACCCTATCAATCTAGAACTCACACTTTGAGAACTTGGCATAAAGCTGGTGTTCTCTTAGTGTCTGCAGTACAATCTGTAGATGCTCTCGATGCTCTTTCACACTCTCCGAGTAGATAAGAATGTCATCAATAAATACGATGACAAACGAATCCAGCCATAGACTAAAAACCGGATTCATCAGGTCCATAAATGCTGCAGGGGCATTGGTGAGTCCAAAGGACATCACGAGGAACTCATAATGCCCATATTTGGACCTGAACGCTGTTTTCGGAATATCCTTCGTCTTGATTCTCAATTGATGGTAACTAGAACGCAGGTCGATCTTCGAGAACACCTTTTCCTTCGTCAGCTGATCGAACAAATCATCGATCCTAGGGAATGGGTACTTGTTCTTTACCGTCATTTGGTTTAACATGCGATAGTCGATGCAAAGTCACATTGAACAGTCTTTCTTCTTGACAAAGAGGACCGGTGCACCCCAGGGAGACACACTCGGCCTGATAAAACTTTTGTCAAGAAGCTCCTGCAATTGCTTCTTCAGTTCTACTAACTCTGCAGGTGCTGTACGATACGGAGCTCGAGAAACTGGTGCCGTACCAAGCACTAGCTCAATAGAGAGCTCAATCTCTCGATGCGGTGGCAAACCTGGCAAGTCCTCGGGAAAGACATCCGGGAACTCGCAGACAACGTTTAACTGCTCAAAGGGTGTCGCCTAGCTGTTTTGTGCGGACACACTAGCCAAGAACACCATACAACCCTGCTTGTGGTACTTGGAGATCTTCAATGCAGAAACAACCTTCACCTCACTTGCCGGTCTAGTCGAATGAAATGACAATGCAGACAAATTGGGACGCTCCTAGATAACTTTCTTGTCCCGACACTGGAGGGTAGCATTATGTCTGGTGAACCAGTCCATAACCAGAATGACATAATAAAACATCATATCTAGTATGACCAAGTCAGAAGACACTTCATGCCCCTCGATCACAATGCGAACTGCTGGAAAATACTTCCCGCACGAAGAGGATGCACCCATAGGTGACATCACATCAAGCGCCTTTTCAAGGTTAGAAGGAACCAGTTCGAGCCATTTCGCAAATAAAGCAGAAATAAAACTATGGGTTTCACCCGAATCAAACATCACACGAGCAAAGTGATCATCAATTAAGAAGATACCTTCGATCAGGTCAGTCTGATCGCCCAGAGTGGCTGCTGTAGCCGCGTAGACTCGTGCATTGGTTCTAGGTTGTCCTTATTGCTGTTGAGGCCTCTGTTGTTGCTGCTGCAGTGGCTGCTGTTGCTATTCTCCCTGAGCTGCTGGCTTGTTCGGACAGAATGGAGCAATGTGCCCTGGTTGTTGGCATTGATAGCATATCCCCTTAAACTTCAGGCAAAAACCTAGTGGATGGTTCTTGCCACACTTGCGACATACTGATTGGGCCTTTCCCTGCTGCCTCTGCTGCTGGGGTTGACCCTGCTGTGTGCCCTGCTGTCGCCCATCACGGGTCTGCTGCTTCTTGCCACCTTGCACCTTTCCACCTGTAGGTGGGTTCTTCCTCGTCCCGCCCGAAGAACTTCCTCCATTGCCACCTCCTTTCTGAATTGTAGTTCTGGACCTCTCCTAGTCCTCCGTCAGGACTGTGGCAGACTCTATCGCCTCGACCAGGGTAGTAGGCCTCTTCAACACACGAGTCCACAATCCATCCTTCAACCCGCGCATGAACTTGGACGCCGTTGCTTTCTCATTGGGGAACAAGTTTGTGCAGTAGCGCTCTAAACTCCTGAACTTGGTGGCGTAGTCCACCAAACTCATGCTTCCCTGAGCCAACTCAAGGAATCGTTGCTGCATCTGTTCCTGAGTGTAGGGAGGAAAGTAGATGTCGAAGAACTCCTCCCTAAACACCTCCCAGGGAACCACCTCCAAATCAGCGTATTTCACCCTCCGCAGGGTGTCCCACCATTTCTTGGCATCGCCCTTGAGATGGTACATGCCAAATGGAGTCTTCCTATTTTCGTGGACAGGTAGGACATCGAACGCCCGCTCAATCTTCTCGATCCAGCCCTCGACTGCTTCTGGGTTGGCCTTGCAAAAGTCGACGGGTCCAACTTCAGGAACCTCTCGAAAGTAGCGCCACCTGTGTTCGAAATGACCTCGACAGGAGGGTCCTGCGCAACATGTGCTGCCTGCACCGCATGTGCTGTCTGCGTCGCCTGCCGTCATGGTCTCGGTCAGGGTGTGGATGACGTTAATCATGAAATCCCTCTACTCCTGCCAGTTCGCGGGAGCACCAGAGGAATACGAAGCACCCATGCGTTCGTACGTCTACACGTGCAAGTTTTTTTACAAAAATTTAGACCCTTATCGATCGTAGCCCCTTGGGGTTGATCCTGAACAAATTCTTTCGTATAATTACATCAAGGTTCTTAATACACACTAAAAGAGAAATAACCATGAATGCAAACAAGCATAAGAGATCCAATGCTTAAATAAAACTATTAAATAGCTTTACCAGTGAAGGAGATTGCTCTACAGTACGAGGCACAACTTGCTAACACTTCGGGATAGGGCTCACTTACCAAAATAAAATTTTTTAATGCTAAAGGATGATAAAAGTATAAGATCTTGTGGTGGCTTTGATACCAAACCCGTAACGACCCCAACTCGTACCCCTTAAAAATGCAATTTTTTTTAAATCAATTGCAGAAATATTCTTAGAGACCCGGGGCTTTACAGTTCCACTCCCAATTCGATAGCCAAACACACCACAAAAGATCTTACATTTATCACCCCAAACCAATAACAACTTATTATTTATTAATTATGAAAGAAAGAATATTTAATCAATAGTTGCAAGAGACATATCAGAGTTATTTAAATGTATTAAAAATAAATAAGGAAAAACTGAGCCACGCTATCCCTCTGTGAACTGTCCAGCAAAAGTGTGACACTCGTAGCTCTACCAGAAGCTAGTCGCTTCACTGATCTTCTGCGGCTGCGAAAACCAAAAAAATAAGGGCGTCAGAAATTCGCGGAATTCTGCATACAAGTACCTCTAATGAAATAAATGAGCATAAATAATACATATAAGATTTCATGCAATAATTTAGAGGAATACCATTATGACATTTACATAATTTAATTTATGCATTCATGCAGATAGGAAACAATTATTATGCATGAGAGAACAACAATAAATAACATGAATCGCCATTTAAGCAATACAACCATTTAACATACTTTAGGGAACAACATTATGCATTCATCAACATTTAACAGTCAAGGGAACATGTAAATATGCATGATCGAATGCATAGCAAGAATATGCATGACTTCAGTGCAATGCATGAATAAATTATTATCTTTCATTATAGTTTTCTTTTATATGCATGTCCCTATTAAATGCACACAATTTAAGTTCCTCTTTTTAATTACCGTTGCCCATGGATACACCAAACGAGTATAATTTTTCGAGATTAAGTAGGGTTCCTAGCTTAACTTAGCGTATAAGTTGTATTTTATTACTGGGTTCCAAACTTATCCCTCGACCGAATCACTTTCGGAACATTAGACCTCCACATCTAATGTTGGGACAGTAAGAACCTCCACATCCAATAATGTCACTTTCTTGGTATACCAAAGCAACAACAGTTGTGTCTACACACCACCCCCAGGTAAAGTGACAGACTCTCTCTAATACCGTGACCAAGAGAAAGAACCTTAATATCAGGTTTATGGGTAATAAGTAAAGCACACAGAGTTTTTGTATCCTCGTGGTCCCCCAAAACCGAATATCTAAGATGCCCATTCTTTCGATGAGAGATCCTAAAACATATATTACACTGTTTGTATTTATTATCTTTTTATTAAAAGCCACTTATTAAGTTTTGCAATTCAGCATGCAAAAGCAAAGTCAAAAGCTCGTATCTATCCCTGCGAGAGTCATCATGGGACTTTCGCCCGTGGAAACACATATAACAGGGCAATACAGTGTAATAAAAGTAAATGTGATTTCTGCGATGCATTAGAATAAATAAAGATAGAGCATTTAGTACTCAAGGCTCTCCAGGACTGCGATGGTCCACTTGTATCATCGATGCACCATATGCAAAAATCAAAGCAATATGTCATTCATGGCACAAATCACATGTTCCAAATGCACATTCATATATGTAAACCTTTATCATGCATACGAAACAAAAATATCCATGAGACACACGCATCCATGCCAATACATATTTCCTTTGAATGTATGTGCTTATGTAAATTCTGCATGTATTTAGCAACTGCATGTTCAAATCAAATTCAACATAAACATGATACATGCATATGCCACTTATCAAATGCAAACATGTACGTAAATACACTATTCCATTTTGAGATAAACATATACCCATCAATGCATAATACGTTATCAAATGCAAACATGTACGTTAATACACTGTTTCTTTGTGAAAAGAACACACACCTAAATGCACATGCTGTTTCTCATTGAAATAAACATCATTGCACACAACACATACTAAAATCCTTTTATAATGCAAGGATCCAACACACACACACACACACATATATATATATATAATGTATAAATTTTTTTTGAAGGGGTTTACACCCAGTCGGGTCGGTTGGGTAGGGTCTGGTCAACCCGGGGCAGGGACTTCCAGGCCTGTCCCCGTCCTGCCCAAGGGCCGGACTGGGCCTGGCAGACCCTGTCAGCTCGGGCTAGCCGAGCCAGCCCAGTCGACTTTGTCTGCTAGGCCTAACAGCCCATACACAGGCCCAGCCCAGGCCTGTGTACGCGTGCTGCCAGGGCAGGGTTGACAGCCCCATCTACGATATATATATATCTTTTTTTTTTTGCTGCTAGACCGAGCCGGTTCAGCCGAGCCTACTCGGCTGAGCACGACAGCTCGGCAGACCCTGTCAGGCCAGCTGGGCTCAGCCTAGCCGGGCCTGGCAGATCTGTCAAAACATGACAGATCTGGCTAGACCTGACCCAGGGTTACCGAAAGCGCCTAGCTAAAAGGGAAAGCGCGCTTCGGAAGCGCGAAACGTCGCTCTTCCGAAGCGTGGGGGGAAGCGTCTCCCTTTGTTGGGAAGTGCGCTTCCCTTTATTGGGGGACGCATTTCCCTTTAATGGGGGACGCGTTTCCCTTTAATGGGAAGCACGCTTCCCATTTAAAAAAGAAAAATTTAGACTTGATGCTATTGCTGTCTGGGACAGGACGAAAAGTTGTCCAGTCCCAACCGACTGTTCTGGCTGGAACCGAGTCCCTGATTAACAAAAAAGAAGAAGAAGAAGCCTCCTACTGCAATGACATTGTAGGGCAAATGTCTTCTGAAACTACATGGAATCAAAGGTAAGATAATGATTCTAATATCCGAAAACCACAAAGCTTAACAATCAGTTTGTAGTATCCTGACAATACCATGGTTCCCTTTGGAAGCGCTGATAGATAAAACTTATATCTACCAGCAAAATCAGACTTAGTAATACATAACATTGTTGAAAACCTTCATGGTCATCCCCCTCAAACAATAGGAAGTGACTTTCTTTTCTATCATAGGTGTAATTAACTTAACATGTATGTTAATGAGTTATGCTTCTTCTCATCCTTTATTTTCAGACATCTTCCCCCCTTGAAAATATCATGATATTTTGCTTAAGTGCATATTGTGACTAGGTGCCAATTTATCAATAGAATTGACAACTGAATATATCATATGTTAAAACCCTAGTTCTGAACTGACATAGTTCTTGGTCAACCTAGTAAATCATCCATCAACTTAAAAAATGGTGTATAAGATCGATGAATCAAGTTCAGCACAAAAAAAATGTAACGGTAGCAGATTACATCAATGACAACTAATAGATGGCTAAGAAGGGATACATGTGTTATCACAAATATTTTCAAGTCAGAAAGTCAAACTAAACAAATAGACAACACAAAAAGAGACTTTTGAATGAAAACAATCAGAAGAAAAAATGCTCAACTTGATCGATTTATACATGCACTTGGAGAGTAGAACTCTCTTGTATGAATGCACATATGTATTTGCATGGATCACTTAAGATCTATCTGTCACATCTTATGTTGATATGGATCACTTAAGAATTGTTGTTCAAGAGTTTGCACTTGAAAGGATATTCATGTTTTATTGCTTAGGTCAAGAATTATATAGACATACTGTGTGTGCTCATATGCATATACGACATGTCCAAGTGTCCTAATTTTGAGTAATGCAATGTTATACCAAGTATATTCACATCGTATGTCTCATTATCGTTGGAAGGTTATTTAAAAAAAAAATCCTTTTTTACTGTCTACAGTGTAATATCACGTATTTTCACTTTGGAGACTTTTCAAAAAGTTGGCTAAGTATAGGAAAAAAATTGGTAGATTTTCAATTTTAGGCCGATGCTTTTGAGTCTGGGCTTGACCCAAGTCTCATTGTCAAGGTCTAAACGAGCCACTTAAAACGTGAGAAAGAGTTTTATTTTCAACTTTTAAACTCAAGCAAAATTCGAGCGAAATTCGGAAGCGAAATTCAAGTTATATATTGCTGGATGCGTCTCAAAATTCTGAGCGTAACGATATTTTATTTTTCTGGATTCGGGCTATGGTTGACTCGAAAATTGTGTTTTTTCGAAAAAGGAGCAGTTTGTCGGTTCGGATCCAGATTTGGATCGGACTGAATCCAATGTATTTGATCCAAATTAATATGGATCTGGACTCTATCCAAGACCTATATTAATTTGGATTTGATCTAGCTCAAAACTCATTTGGATTTTTTTGAGATGGATTTGGATCTTGAATCAGAATCCAGATCCAAATCCATGTCCAACAAATTCTCACCTTTAAATTCATTAGATAGCTTTAAATTGAAGTTAATTAATGTTAAGAAGTCTCCCAAGTTATTATGGCAACTTTTGGAAGCTTCTGGAAATTTATTTATTATTTAATATTTAAGAATTAATTAATTAATTAATTAATTAATTAATTAATTAATTCCAAGATTTATTTTTTATGGTTGTTTAGGACTCCTCGATAGAGTCCTTATATAGGGTTAAAAAGACTTAAGAAGGTTTTTGAAAGTCTATTAAAATGGAATTTTGAAAAGTCAACAAATAAAAGAATTTCAATTTTTTTGGAAATAAGGGTGTGAGAGTCCTTAAAAGGGGAACCCTTCATCTCCAGCTCATCTAGAAGGGGCTGGAGAAGGGGGAGACGTCACCCTCTCTTGGCCTATGTCACATGGGTGCGGGTGCGGGTGCGGGGATTCGGCATTTCCAAAAAACACGAGTGCGGGGGTGCGGCAAGGGAAAAAATGTAATATATATATATATATATATATATATATATATATATATATATATATATATATATATATATATTACATTTTTTCCCTTGCCGCACCCCCTTATATATATATATATCTATATATATATATATATATATATATATATATATATATATATATATATATATATATATATATATATATATATATATATATATATATATATATATATATATATAGGGGGGTCTGGGGTTCTCCCGGCGCGGGTCCCGCTGCGCGGTCAGCGGGCGGGGGTCCAGGCAGATTCATCATAAGAAAAACCATACTCAGACTCGATAAAAACTACATGAACCAGATTCAGGCCATACCGGATAAACTACTATTTTTTATCATATTTACATTGAGAAATTGCGAGTCTTAATCGAAACGCAGGTCGGGTATGGGTCTGACATAAAATTTCACAAACTATACTGGGATTAATCGAATCTTCGGGTCTGAACCCGAATCTTATTTATCACCATACCTGACCTTATAAGGCTTGGTATAGGTTGGGTCCGGGTAAACTCGACCCATTGATACCCCTAATCTTGACACTCAAAAGCTTCAAACAGTGTGCAAAATAAACGAATAAGATAAGAAAGCTAAATCGACAGCTTCGCCTTTTAATAATTCAACCCTCGGCACACTTTTCGGGTTCATCGCATACACGCTGCAGGACAAGCCTAGACCTATAGGAAACAGTAGACGCCTCTATCTCTCTCTCTGCCCATTTCGTTTGTGCGTTCAGAAGAAAAATCAGGTTAATAGAGGGAGCAGATGTTAAATGGAGGCTCCTCAAAGCCATCATGAGCAACAGCAACACCCGCAATGGAAATCCCACGTCGAAGAAGACCATAGCTTTCTGCCCCCTGCAAATGCCCCTCGACTTGCATCGCCATGAGATGCGGTTCGCCTCTCTGCAGGTATTTCTTCTTCCCTTCTATCTACCTAACAATAACAAAGAAGGATAAGAAACACATCACTCGTTGGTCCAAAACTTTTCTTCATCCTTTTTGTGTTTTTGTTCCGGCATTCTTCTTGGTTGGTACTCTGATGTGAGGACTCAATACCATAATTTTTTTAAAATTCTGCAGCCCATTTCATAGGGATTTTTTTAAAAAAAAAACCCAAAAAATGGACCAAAACGCACCCAGGGTCGGGTTGACCACACTCGGTGCCGCACCCGTACCCGCACCCGCACCCGCACCTGCGTCGAGTCGACGTCGACGCGGGTGCGGTACCCTGCTAGCCGAATCCCTGTGACATAGCTCTTGGCCTATTTAAAGATCAAAAAAAAGGGAGAAAGAGAGAAAATAGAGGAAAAAGGAGGAAAAGGGAGGAAAAGAATGAGGAAGGTGGGAGAAGGCCATTTTCTTCAGCCATCCACGTTTTCACCATCCATTAGTGTCTTTCTTTCGATCTTTGTGTAAGGTACGGGTTTCCTCTCTTGAATCAAGTGAGAAATTGAATATAAATTGGATTTCCATGCAATGTTTGGATGAAAATCCATTGAAAAAGAATGAATATAGATGGTTACTCTAAAATACATGGAGGAAGATTCGTGGATCCTCTTCCATGGATGTGTTTTTGATTATTTCATCTTTTCAAAGAATAAATTTTTGTATATGCTAAAACGGAATTTTTATTTATTGTATAAGTGTTCTTTTAGAGCTTACTTTTGATGAATATCGATTCCCATGGATGGTCCATGTGATGTACTGTTAAATGCATGCAAGCATGTGATAGAATAATTCATATGCATGCATCCATCATTTAAAAATTTGTATAATGGTGATTCTGAATATTTTTGGAGTTGTTAGGATGATCATGCTTGCATATTTGTTGTTGAATATGCATGAATCTTTGGTTTTGAATAAGTATTTAAATGCATACTTGAAATATGAGTTTGTTCCTCTATGTAAATCTGGGTGAAATATGTATATTCATGCACACGTGAGACATGAAAGTTTGATTATACATGAATGAGTATGCATATGTACGCATCATCGAAAACTAAAAGTGTGTTTTCGCATGTCAAAAATACTATATATATATATATATTTGCGAGTACTGGCAGCCCCGCCGAGTGGGGCTAGGTCGGGCAAAATCCAGCCCGGCTAGGCAAGAGGCAGGTCCGGCTGAACCAATTCAGCTGGCTGGCTTGGCCTGCCTAGCCGCAGGGGACCAACCGAGTGGCTTGGCTGGACAGGTATTGAAAAAAATAAAAAAATAAAAGGGCCATGGGCAGTCAGCCCCAAGCCGACTGGATCGGCTAGGTTGAGGGTCTAACCCAGTCGGCTGGGTCACATGTTTAAAAAAAAAATTGTTCAGTTATGTAGTTTAAATTCCAGATTTGTTATTTACATTAGACTTGGCTTATATAGGTAAAAGAACGAAAGTTTCGTATGTTGGCACTTGGTAGTATTATTGCATGCTTGCTTTCACAGGCATGAGCATGCATGAAATTGATGTGCCATTGCGAGAACCTACTTTCATAAGTATTCACATGTTTTAAGTGAAGTGATTCATAAATGAAATCTTGCATTTGATATGAATATGTGAATTAAACAAAAGCAGACAATTAACATGATTATGTGAACTCATGCACATGCATATGAATATTATTGTTTCATGCACATATCTAAAATTTGCATATATGAATGTGCATTGAGAATCATTTAAAAATGATGTATAGTGGCATGTTATGATTTTTGCATATGATGCATTGATGATTAAAATGGATTATCGTAGGCCTGATGAGCCTTGAGCTTGGATTGTTCTTTCTTTACTTGTTTTAATGCATCGTAAAAGTCACATTGATATTGTTTCACTATATTGCACTGTTCTATGTTTTTCACGGTTGTGGTCCCGTTATGAGCCCTGTATTTGGATATGCGAACTTATGTTACTAATTTTGCACGCTGAATTCTAAATGAATGAATGAGTATTAATAACAATATAAAAAAAAACAAGTGTAATATACGTTCTGAGATATCTCGTCTTTAGAATTAGACTCTTAGAGTTGCGGTTTTGGGGACCCGTGAGGATACTAAAACTTTGTGTACGTTGTTGTTACTCCTGAACCCGATATTGAGGTTCTTCTTTTAGTCACGGTTTTAAGGAGAATCCGTCACTTTACCTGAGGGTGGTGTGTAGACACAACTATTGTTTTGGTATACCAAGAAAGTGACACTTGTGGATATGGAAGTTCCTGGTGTCCCGACATTAGATGTGGATGTCTAATGTTCCAAAGGCTGTTTCGGTCGAGAGCTAAGCTTGAAACCCAGTAATAAAATACAACTTGTGTGCTAAGTTACCCTAGTAACCCTACTTGACCTCAGAAAATTTTACCCGTTTGGAGTATCTGCGAACAACGATAATAAAAAGATGAACTTAAATTGTGTGTATTTAATAGGAACATGCATATGCAAAGAAAACTCTGATAAAATATAATACTTTATTCATGCATGTGCATAGAAATCATGTATATTCCTACTATGCATTAGATCATGCATATTTACTTATTCTCCTACTTGTGATGTATGAGTGAATGCATGATGTTTGTTCCCTAATGCATGTTAAATGTTTATGTTGCTTAATTTGTAGTCCTTATTGTTTATTAAATTATTCCCTATTACGTGAATGGTCAATTGAGTTATGAATTTGTCATAATTGCATCATTATAAAATATTGTATGAATCTTATTTATGTTTTTTTTACTTATTTGTTTCATTAGAGAGATTCATATACAGAATTTTTTGGATTCTGGCACCCTTTTGTGTTTTTACAGTCTTAGAGGCCCAATGCGGCGACTTGCTTTCGAGAAGCCTACGAGGGGACCACACGGCTGCTTGGCAACTTTTTTTGTAAAGCGTGACTCTTCTTTCTGCTTTAATTATATTTTATTTGCTTATGTCTCAGATTCTATGCATTTTAATAAATAAAGTTTGGTTTAGTTTGAAAGATGGGTATAAGATCACTTGTAGTTATGGATTTGTTGTAACTGTAAAGGCTTGGGTCTCTGGTAGTGTTTCTACACTTGAAAAAAAAATTTGTCACTTTTTCACGGGTATGAGTTGTGGTCGTGCTCGGCTGGGCAAGTGACTCTTCTTTGGCCCCAACCGACTGGGTCGACTAGGTATGGTTCTGTACATCACAGACGCAACCAACTAGGTTCGTCTGGGCATGGTGCTTGAAAAAAAAGGAGAAAAACAAAGCAGAAGTATAATATATATATATATATATATATATATATATATATATATATATATATATATATATATATATATATATATATATATATATATATATATATATATATATATATATATATAAAATCTTTTTTTTAATACTGGGCCTAGTAAGGCCCTCTTTTACAATCTATACTTGCTGCAATATTTTCTTTTCCCAAAATTGTTTTGAAATTTTGTTTTTTTTTTCTGACCATTTCAAGATTGTTGTATTTGATTGGCTTGGCCACCTTGTGATTCTCATGTACCGTGAAATAGGGTTCTGAATGCTGCACAGAAACCTAGAGATTTAGTGTGTTCTATGTCCTTTTAGCTATTTTCACATGACATAGACCTGGAGTTGAGTATTGGAGCATAGTGTGGACATCTCCAAGGTGAAACTTTTGCTGCAGTTATATTTTTTTACCTTTGTATACTTTTATTGTGTTGTCAAGGAGAATTGTACATGGTTGAGAGTTGTTACGTTTAGCTCCAAATTAATACCAATGAAACTACCCTGAAGTGATGAATAACAATCTGTGAAGCAGCATAGTGGATTATAGGGAGGCAAGTTCATCTACTGAACAACCATTGCAAGGACGATCAATGAGTCTATTACCGTTGAAATACTTTATTGGGTCTTGGTGGAACCTGTGGAGATTGTTTTCTAAAGTTTGTTCAGCATACTACTTTACTCTGATCCCTCTCTTAGAAACCACGGTGTTACCCTTGTTAGGGATGGATGATCGTACTTTTTATGACAATTGCGTAAAGAATGATTTCATGTTGCATATGTGATTTTTTTTGGGGCGGATTTAAGCCCTGCCAGGCCCAGCCGAACGGGGTTCGGTTGGGCAGGTGCAAGGGCCTACTAGGCCCAGCCGACCTACCGACCTAGGTTCGGCTTGGTAGGTGTGTTGTCTATTAAAAATAAATAAATAAAAAGTAAAAGTAATAATATAAGAGGGTTTTATTGATTTAAAAACCTAGATTTTTCGCATATGCTGAACATGATATTGATTTGATTCATGCTTGTTAAACATTCAGATTTTTCTGTATGATTCATGCATCGGACTTCATTATATATGTTCGGATTATGCATAGTTGATATTCAGATTTATCGATGACAAATATTCAGATTATGCACCTTGAATGCACTGTTTTGAGCTTGATTAAACTTCTGTTGGGTGTACTTATTTCCAGATTTGTCTACAATGAATGATTAGACTTTGTGCATGTCAAAAGTCTAGTTTTCGCATGCTTATGATTGGTTGCTTTGCTTGATCAATATTTTTAATGCAATGTTATATATGCATGTAGTGGGCATGTGCAAATGTTGAAATGTATATTGTTCTGTATATGCATAATTGCATGAATGTTCGCATATTGAGCATGAGATGAATCATGTAAAAAAACACGTATGTTGTATAATCATGTGAACACATGCATTTGAAATTTGTTATTAATATACATTCTTGTTTAGTATGAATGGGTGTGCATTTGAAAGCATGTTAAATGAATGCATAAGTGACATGCTTATTATGGTTTTTGCATTAGATGCATCACTGGTTAAAGTGGATCACCGTAGGCCGTGTGGGCCTTAAGCAGGTGTTGCTACATGTTTAGTTTATTTATGCATCACAAAAATCAACTTAATGATTATTGGATTAATTGCACTACTTTATGTTACCATGGGCTCTGGTCCCGTGATGAGTTTCACATGTTGATTTGCGAAACATAAGTTGTAGTGTTTTGCATATTGATTTGTAAAATAAAGAATTAAGATAAATTATTCTTTTAATAAAAAGATAAAAAGAAGAGAACATTGTAATTCATGTTTTTTTTTTATGTCCCTTCTTTAGTGTGAGAATCCTGGATTGTGGTTTTGGGGAACCGTGAGGATACTAAAACTCTTTATGCATTTGTGCCCCTGAACCCAACTAGGTGGTTCACCTCCCGACCATAGTTTTAGGGAGATTCCGTCACTTTGCCTAGGGGTGGTGTGTAGACACAACTGTTGTTATTGGTATACCAAGAAAGCGACATCAGTGCATGTTGATTTTCCTGGTGTCATGGTATTTGATGTTGATTTCTAATGTTTCGATGAACGGTGTTGATTCTTGATATCGGTCGAGGGATAAGTGTGAAACTTAGTAATAAAATACAAATTGTGTGATAAGCTACAACTGAGAACCTAACTTGAGCTCGGAAATTGTTGTACCCGTTTTGAGTATTTACGGGTTATGGTAATAAAAAGATGAACTAAATTTGTGTGCATTTAATAGGGACATGCATATAAAAGAAAACTCAGATAAAAGATAATAAGTTACTCATGCATGCGTATCGATATTATGCATATTCCTGTTATGCATTAGATCATACATATTTACCTGTTTTCTTATTTGTGGTATATTAATGGTTACATGATAATGATTCTTTAATGATGATAAATGTTTTGCTTAATAATTGTTTCTTATTGCTTAATAAGTGTTCCCTATTGCTTAATAATTGTTTTATATTGCTTAATAATTGTTCTCTATTGCATGAATGATTATTTGAATAGTGAATTTGTTGTAATTGCATTCCTCTGAAATGTCGCATGAATCTTATTTATGTTCTTTTTACTTATTTGATTCATTAGAGGGACTCGTACATAAGATTTATGATTCTGACACCCTCACTTTTATGTTTTTCACTAAGTCACACAGACTCGGCTAGGGAGGCACCACACCCGAGTCGACACGCCCCAACACGGGTGCGGCTTCGGACATGGCCCGGACTCGGTCAACGCCGAGTCGGACTCGGTCAACGAGTCGAGGCCGAGTCCATCCTTGTTTTGGACTCAGTCAACGTTGACCGAGTCCAAAAATATCCGTTTTGATTTTTAAAATACGTTTTGGATCCCGGTCGAGTCGAGTCGAGTCCGGATCTGACCCAGATCCAAATTTCATCTGCAGCCGAACCCTAAAAAGGGTTTATCGACAGGGGGAGGGGCTTACCCTCTCGATTTTGCCTCTCCCCCCAAGCCCCTGCAACTCTCTCCTACACCCACGTCGGCGATCCAGACTCCGGCGACGGTATGCACAGGTGTCGGCCACCGACTCCCCCTCCGTCAACACTCAACAGGTATGTCGACCCTCCTGCACCCTCTGCTCACAGCCTCCCTCCTTGCACCCTCTGCTCGTAGAAGAGGGGCTCGACCCCCTCTGTGCCTCCTATTTACAAAGGAAGGGCTTGGCCCCTCCTCGTTTCGCTTATGTTAGGCAGGCCCCTCCCCCCTGCACCCTCTGTTCGCAGAAGAGGGGCTCACCCCCCCTCCCCCTCCCTGCACCCTCTAGTCGCAGAAGAGGGGCTTGGTCCCTCCCTGTGCCTCCGATTCACAGAGGAGGGGCTCAACCCCTCCTCGTTTCCCTTTTATCGCAGGGGTAAGCAGTAGGAGTGGGGGAAGGAGGGGGATCGACTGACAGGCCGAGCCTTGTCCCGCCGGACAAAAGGGAAATGAGGGGCGCGAGCCCCTCCTCGTTTCCCCTACTGCCTTTGGCTTTTTGGCAAGGGCGAAGCCCCTGCCACTGATAAGGTTCAGTAGGTGCTTGCCCTGCACTTCCTTTTTGCGTCAGATAGGGGGTAGACCCCCTATCTCGAACCTGGTTTGCAGAGAGAAGATGAGGGCCTGGTTTGAACCTGATTTGTACAAGGGGAACGAACTTGGAGCTCCTATTACTATTATTTTGAAGTGTTTATTAACTTTATTTTATTTACTTATTTTCTTTTCAGTTTTCACTTTTCAGATATAATGGCGAGTTCTAGCGGTAGTGTCAATACATTTGGTTCAAGTTCTAACCCTTAATTAGAAGATTCTCAACCACTTTGGAGGCTTGTGACAAAAGGGATAAAACGCTAGTAGTGGTGGTGGTGGGAATGTGCAGTTTCATTGTAATCTATGTAAGACTGCTTTCACAGGTTCTTATACGCGTGTGAAAGCACATCTTTTGCTTCATGGTCAAGGAATTAGGGCATGTTCTGGGTTGACAAAGACATGTTAAATCAATTAAAAAAAGAACAAGAGGAAGCTGAAAAGAAGAAAATTGCAGAGATGAGAAGCGATTCGATTAATCTGTCTTTTCCTATTGCTAGTGATATATAAGAAGTTTTTTTAAAAAAAAGAAAGATGAAAAGCAATAAAACAATACAAGCGTCATTCAAAAACATGTCAAAAGCAGAAATTGATAAAAAGATTGGTCAATTCTTTTACTCAAGCTCAATTCCTTTTAATGTAGCTAGAAGTCCATACTGAAAGATATGATTACATCTTTGGCTAATTGTAATTTGAGTGGTTATGTGTCTCCTAGTAGAGAAAAACTAAGAACAGTTATTCTTGTAGAGGAAAAAAATAGAATTGAAGACTTGTTAGAGGCCCAAAAATTTGCATGGAAACGACATGGAGTGTCGATTGTTTCTGATAGGTGGACTGATATACAAAGGTGACCACTGATAAACTTCATTGCTTACTCACTTGATGGGCCAATCTTTTTGAAGATTGTTGATGCATCTGGAGAGTATAAAGATGTCGAATATTTAAAGAGATTATTTGTCGAAGTGATAAAAGAAGTGGGTGAAGAAAGTGTGGTGCAAATCATTACTGACAATGATCCAATTTGTAGTCGTGCATGAATGAATTTGACAAGTGAAGATAGATATTCACATATTTTTTGGACTCCTTGTGCAACACACAGTTTAAATTTGACACTTAAGAGTATATGCAATCCATCAAAAGATGATGCACACGCACGTGAAATGTGTTTATGGATTGAGGAAATAGAGCATGATGTTTGAAATATTAGAAATTTTGTTGTAAACCATCATCATGTTCTTTCTATATTTAATAGGCATTCTGATCTCAAGTTACTGAAACTCGTTTTGCTTCTCTCATTGTTATGATGAAAAGAATTAAGCAACTCAAGAATGTATTGATGATGATGGTGGCTGATCAAGATTGGGATTTTTATCGTACTGAAGATGATGTCAAGGCTCAAGCTATCAAAAAATGCATCTGTGATGATTTTTTGTGGGATAAAATTACATATTTTGTTGAATTTATAGGGTGTATTTGGGAAATACTGAGAGAAGTTGACAGAGATGTACCCATGCTTCATAGAATTTATGAAATGTGGGACAATATGATTGAAAAAGTTCAAAGTATCATTTTTAAACATGAGAAGAAAGATATTGCACTTGATGATTCAGAATTTTACAATCATGTACATTCAGTTTTAGTGAGAAGATGAGATAAAAGCAATACACCTTTGCATTGCATGACACACTCTCTCAATCCAAAATACTATGCAAAAAAAATGGTTGACATTAGGTGTTGGTCATGTTTCTCCAAATGAAGATCATGAGATATCAAGAAATAGAATGATATGTTTGGGAAGACTTTTTAATGATCCTCACATGTTTAAGGTTGTAAATAGTGAGTTTTGACAAGTTTTCTACTGGGAGATTTGATTCTTTAGCGGCACTCGTGGCAAGGGACGAGGAAGATCTCCTTAATTGGTGGGCAACATATGGATCAGAGACACCAAATCTGCAACGTCTTGGAATGAAATTGTTATCTCAACCTGCTACATCATCTTGTTGTGAAAGAAATTGGAGTACATATACTCAAATTCACAACATTAAAAGAAACAAACTCACTAGTAAAAGAGAAGAGGATTTGGTTTATGTTCACTCAAATCTACGATTAATTTCTCGCCGCACCAAAGAAGAGTATAGGTATTTTTTTTTCTTTGTATTCAAAGTTTGTATTTAAATATTTGTATTCAAAGTTTTAAGTTAGATACTAATATAGTCATTTTTTTGATGCAGTTGTGGACCATCGAAGAATTGAGATGTAAATCCAGAAGATTTTGACTTAGAGGGGGAACATAATTTGCATACTCTCAACATGGACTACCTCGATCCTGTTCTTCCCTCTAATTCAGACAATGAGGCAGATTTATGATAAGTTTTGTTGTTTATCACACTCACAAGCTTCTTTATGTGTTATATTTTGGTAAGTTTGTGTTGTTAAGAATTGCTTTTTTATTTTTGCTTTAAAATTTACAATCTTTATGTGTTAATTTATTGTTATATATAATTATATATATTTAAAAAATATATATTTTTATATATATATATATATATATATATATATATATATATATATATATATATATATATATATATATATATATATATATAGTCGAGTCCCCGTGTCCAAATTTTTTGGAATTGCGCCGCACCCGCACCCATGTGACATAGGTTTTTCACAACCTCTGAGACCTAGTGAGGGGACTTGCTACTACGAGAAGCCACGAGGGCTATACGACTGCTTGACAATTTTTCTTAGGGAAAGAGTGACTCCATTTTTTGGTCTATTTATTTTTATTTGCACTTATTCTAGTCTCTCAAAAAGAAGAAATCACCAGAAGGAATCACCAAAATTTTATTGATTAGGAATGAAAATTACGCTCTTATGTCCCTATCTATAAATGTAGGTAACTTCTTGACGAAGAAACTCAATGGCTTTTTCTAGAAGCTTCCCTCCTCTTAGACACACTAAACCCATTAGGTGCATCCATTTTGCATAGTTCCCTTCCTTAGGCACATTGAACCCATCATATTCATCCCCCTTACAGATCTTCTCTAAGAAGTTAGCCCCATTTATAGCTTCTCCAATGAGTCGTGGATTGGGAGATATGCCTCTCTCTCTCTCTTGAGCCCTCTCTCTCAAATGACCTCTCTGCCTCTCTGTTTGCAACTAGTTCCTCTCTCCCTTCAGAGAAGCAAAGGTAGTTGTCATCATCATCTCCTTCACTACAACTCTGCCATTGCATGATTTAGTAAGAATCGTGGGCTCCTTTCTTGTTTTGTGAAACTAAATGGTGAGCAATCTGGTTCCTTCTCCATTCATGTTTTTTTTCTTCATCTTCTGCAATGCATGGGCATAAACCATTGTTTCCTAGAATCTTTAATCATGAGGCTGGCGGTTGAGTTTTTTTGCTCTAATCTTTCATTTTTTTATTCCTTTCATTTTTCCTGTCAGTTGACTCCATGATTTTTCCCCCCAAATAGAAATCCACGTCTTCCTCTATATTTCAAAGACACTCCTGTCTTCAAAACTGGTATCTTTGGAGCGTAAGACTAAAGTTGTTTTCATGGACAAGACACATGAATTGTTCAATTTATTGAACCTTGCTTAAAGATGATTTTCTGCATTTATATTATTATAAAGGAAGGTAATTTAGTAGACTCTAAAGAAACTGACGTTCGTGTATTATGCAGACTCACGAACAAGAAGTCGATTCACACACAGGCTAGGAACCTCACACAACTGTTAGGAACAACAATCTCATGCACACACAAAACACAAAGGTTTTTAATGTGGTTCAGTCTGAACGACTTACATCCATGATGCCTCTATCTCTCTCACACTAACCATGAGATAGAGGCCCTTTATTTATAGAGGCATACACGTTGGGATCAACTGGTTTCCTTAAGAAAATCATATTACTATAGGAGTCCAGATTACATAAGGAGTCCTTTACAAACTCAGGACTTCTTGAATTATCATTGGGCCTTCAACCTTTAGTTTCCAACTGGGACCTTTTCTCTTGGGTCGTTGGAACTTGCTGGAAACGCTGAGTGGAGCTCAGATGCTTATCACTACCTGTATTTGGTTCATATGTCTTAACATCCCCCAGCAAACGAAACGGTCCCAGAGCGACGTTAAGCTTGGACCTGAGATAATTGAAGCATTGAACAACATGGGGCTTAGTGAGGATGTCTTCAAGCCGGTCATCAGTGGAGGCATGTTGAACAACAAGGTCATGCGCAACGACCTTGTCGCGCACAAAGTGAACATCGAGCTCAATGTGCTTGCTACGACTATGAAACATAGGATGTGCAGGCAGAGACATTGTCACAATAAATAACGGGGCACAGAAGGATACAATGACCAAGTTCACGGAGAAGGTACTGTAGCCACATGCATTCAACAGTTGCGTTAGCAACTAACTGGTACTCAACTTCAGTGCTGGACCGCGAGATAACTGACTGCTTCTTAAAGCTCTAGAAAATGAGATTGGGTTCGAGATACGCAACATAGGAGGAGGTGGATTTGCGATCATTGGGAGACCCAACCCAGTTAGCATATGCATAAATGGAGAAATGATAAGAAGAGCTAGGAGAGGACTGCAATCCATGTTGGATGGAGTACTTGAGATACCGGAGAATACACTTAACCATGGTCCAGTAGTCGGTGGTTGGAGCATGCATAAACTGACACACTCGATTCACCGGAAAGGCCAAATCCGAACGAGTAAGCGTGACATACCGGAGAGCGCTAACAACACTATGGTACATGGACGAATTGTCAAGAGGCGTCCTAGAGTATACTAAAAGCCGAGTGGAGGATGCCATCCGGGTAGACATTGGTTTGACATTGAGCACATCAAAACATATAGATGAAGGCTGACACAAATGGGAACAAACAAAGAAGGATCTTTGCAGGAGCCGTGAAAACCATGGTCGAGGAGATGAGTTTGTAGAACTAAATGCGAGGAGCCTGACGCAAGCCATAGAGGGCCTTGTGTAGTCGACAAACATGATTTGGATATTGAGGGTTTTAAAACCCTGGTGTTTATGCCATAAACATCGATTCCTCCAAGTCTCCATTAAGAAAGACGTTAACATCTAGCTGCCGGATAGGCCAGTGGTGACTGACGACAATGGCAAGAACAGTACGAATAGTGTGGGGCTTGACCACTAGGCTGAAAGTCTCAAAAAATCCATACCTTCTTCTGGATGAAAGCCTTTGGCAATGTGACGAGCCTTATAGCACTTAAGAGATCCATTTGCACAACGTTTGATTTTGTAAACCCACTTACAACCAACCACATTTTGACTCAGATGAGGAGGCACAAGCGACCAAGTGCGGTTATGAACCAGAGCTTGATATTCAATCTTCATGGCATGTTTCCATTGGGGATCACGAGAGGCCTATTTATAGGAAGTGAGTTCAAGGTCTGTGAAAAGTGTAAGGAGAAGTAGTGGGGAGAGAGTGAGTTGTAATATAAAACACCTTGGGTTTTAAGGTACCATCTTGCGCATGAGTGATCATATGATGAGTGCGCCGATGTGGAGTAGGTGAGGACTGCTGAGCGGAGCTGGGGGCAATGACCAAGGGTATGCTCAACGGAATAGAGGGACCCAAATAATTGGGATCCAATGGGGAACCGCCAGGAGGCTGGTCAACAAACGTTTCTAAAGGCGGTTTTTGGGAATGGCAGGTGCGGGAGGCTCAACATTGAGGATCGGTGGAGCAGGAAGGACAACCAGTCGGATGTCAAGGTGTTTAGGAGGGGGTTGGGTAGGAGCCCAAAGGATAAATTGGTCTTCATCGAAAACAACATGCCAGGATATGAGGGTTTTGCTAGAGGTAGGATCTAAGCAAACATACCCATGGTGAGTAGGATTGTAGCCTAGGAAAACATGGAGCTTGGATCATAACTCTAATTTATGAGAGCGGTACAATCGAAGATTAGGATATGTATAACCAAAGGTTTTGAGGAAACTATAATCAAGTTTCTTTTAGAAAAGGAGTTCAAGTGGAGTTTTGTGGCCTAGGTTGGGTGTAGGAAGACGATTTATTAGGTAAACCGCTGCAGGAAAGGCACAAGTCCAAAACCGTGCATGGGCCATAAGAGATAGCCCAATTTTGACATTTTGTGCTTTCTCTCGACATTGTCGGTTTGCTCTTACATGTGAGGACAAGACACACGATGTTGAATCCCACACTGACTTAAATAGGGTACCAAGGTTCTCTATTAAGAGACAACCAATCTATCACTTTATGGGTACTTCCACTTTTAGTGAATACACAATAGTACATGTGGGTTGCCTTGCCAAGATCAACCCTAAAGCACCCCTTGACAACGTTTGTGTCCTCAACTATGGAATTTCAACAGGTAATGGAAACTCCTCATTAGTTCATCTTTCAAGAAAATATAAATGCTTCTAGAGGAATTCTGACATGATTTAATTGCTCCTTGAAATGCTTTTCATGCTTTGGTGCCACTATAAATGTTGCCAAACCAAAGAAAGGTCGAACTATGGCTGTTTTTGGCTAGGGAGTTGTAGTGCTTGCTGTAAGTTTATGCCCTTATAAGTCAGCAAACAAATCCTGTCTTGACAGTAAGTCTGTAGAGATAACATACTATTGTAAAAATCATATCTCCTAGAATACTCAGGATTTGTGGATGAGATTTTAAGGTGTGTTAGTCTGGATATGGAACAACGCACGATTAAAATCTTAGAGGTTGATTCCTTATGGTTTGGAAACGAAAATTTATGGAGGTCAGTCCAAAATCTGTAATTTTCTAGAACACATTTTGTTAAATAACGAAAACAATAGATGTTATGAGATTTTTAGCTCTCAGCTGGAATCAAATTAAATTTTAGGTTTTTGTAGGCTTGAATCAGACATATCAAACCACCCACTGTAAATATCCTAGCATCTAATTATTCCTAAATGATTTATAACTGATTTTTTATTGGAGAGACAAAATTGGACAAGACTGTTCTGTTAACTGTTAACAGAAAGAAAACAATGATGGTTCTAGAAGTGAACCATATAAACTTTATGGCATGTTGTTGAGCAACATGTGGGCCTATTGAGGTTATGTGCTAGTGCAATATTTTGTGAAAAATTATATTGAATGCAATATTATTGTGTTCCTATTGAGACTCAATTAGTTTGACTCTTTTATTATAAGCATTCAGGTAATAAATAAACGAGCTGCAGCGATGACAGGATGCTATAGGCGGTGCCAAAAACCAAACTATTTTAGATCATAGATTTATTTTGGAAAACAGTCTATTGTTATTAAGACTTGTTATTTTATTGATAATGTTGTGGACCTTAGAGTCTAATGTTTACAACAATTCATTTAATTGACGAACGATTTAATTTGGTTCATGAATTGTATTGTCTCTTTTATATCTTAGATTCTGATTCTTGAGTTGGAATCGATTTACGATTTGGACCTGGACCCAAGTCCTATACGGGGAATGGTTCCAGTCCCATGCTAAGTTAGAATACCTGTAACCCGCTTGAAATTCTAATCGGAATCAAAATGAATGTTTTCGTTGTATTTAAAAAAAATGTCTATATTTTCATGTTAAAATTTTGGAGCGTTACATTTAGCGGCTAACATTAAAAATTGCACGCCCGCATGAGGTGTCCTGGGTTCAAGTGTCATTGGTTACTTTTTTTTTTAATGAAGGTATACATGTCATATGCTTCCTTTGAAAATCTAATTGGACCTTAGTAAAAAACCGAGTTCGGATCTGAATTTGGTCTTACAAAACTGAATCTAATCCGATTTTATAATCAGATTCAATTTTTCTTACCAAACCCGATTAATCAGGTTCAGATCGTGGATATCTGACCCAGACCCGAACAGTTACATTCTTACTGTAATGAGTGGTGGGCTCAATTATTTGTCGTTGAAAAAAATGAATGGTTCTAAATTTTGCATGTTTCTCTTGAAATGAATGTTTTTAATGTGCGACTTTCGAGCAAGGTCAATGAAAGAAAACATCTTAGAAGATTTTGACCATTAAATCATCTGATTCAATGTGCCTTTTTCTTGTGCTTCTTTCATAATGGAAATGATGATAAATCTAGGAAGAATTGGTTTGAATTTATCCATCAACCAATCTTCCAATCCATCATAAATCTTGAACTTTTTTCTTGGAACCTTGGGATACATTCTAGTTGTTTTACACCATTTTGAGAATCCCATTGAAGAACAAATTTCACAACAGTTAAACATTCTTCGTTGAGAGTTCTCTCTCCCTTTGTTCAATGAAGAAGGAAGTGCAAGAAGCGATGGAGTTCTCTAGGTCTAGAAATTAAAGGCATGTTAGCTTCTCATGGAAAATGAGCTCTAGATTGGGGAAAGTTGTTTTTAACTAGTCCCGTAGCTTCTTTATCGGTTTCTTTCCACTGCTGATATGGCCTTTGAAGAAGAAAGGGGGCGAAGAGGCTTAAATTAAGTCGTAGCTCCTTCGCAGGTCTTCTCTGAAGAAGAAAGAGGGGAAAGAAAGAACCAAGCTATGTAACACAGACTCTTCTAACAGGGCACCGCACCCACACCTATGCGGGTGCTACACTTGGACACGGCTTCCTTTGTGTTAGGTGAAGTCAACCACATTGAGGTTCATTTTTGTCCAAAAGTAGATTCAGTTAACCCTAACCAAATCTATTTTTATCTATATTTATATAAATGCAAACTGTTAAAATTATATATATATATATATATATATATATATATATATATATATATATCCTCCCTGCACCCAAATTTTTTTAAAGTGCCGCATCACTGCATCCACACCTGCTCCTATGTGACATAGGAACCAAGGTAAAACATATAACATGGGGTTCAAAAACATTAACTTGGTCTCTTAAGGGTAAAACTGTCCTTTAATTTCATGAACTTTCATTTAACCATGGTTAACTTGACAGAGTTGGTCCCATTCACCTCTTTGATATGCTTAAGAAAATGTCAGATGGTTACACAATTTCTGAAACATCAAGTCTGGATCTGTAAATACACCAAAGTTTAGGTGTTCTTGTAAATTGATCAAGAATCTTTGACATGGGCCTGCCAGGGTTTGTTAATTCTATGATCATGAAATATATGTTCTGTTACAAGCACATGGATTGGTTTTGAGCTTGCTAAAGCAATGCTGTAATACCAATGCAATCTATCTCATGGTTCAGTTGGTCCAGGTAATTTTTCAGTGATTTTTTCAACCGAGCTCTCATCTCTTATCCTGTTAACAGTGAGAAGCAAAATTCTAGAACAATTTCAGTAGATTTAATAAAGTTTTCAAAATCTCTACCCACTGGAATTGCAGACTGGTTGAAGCTAATAGAAATCAATGTGTTGCACTCTTTTGAAGTTTCTATAGGAAAGGCCCTTGTCCAGAACAATATTGACAGAGAAGGAACCTCTTCATCCATCACTACTGCTTGCCTTAAAGTTTCTTGGGTAGAATTTTCTTTAGTATGTTTCCATGAGTGCTCAATCTGTGACTGAGTCTGCCTACCAGGCAGGAGTGCTTGGTTACTGAGGTCTGTTATGTAACTATTTGTAGTTTAACACCTCTTGTCCATGCAGTAGATTATCATAAAGTACTTTTTGCAATATACTGACCCCCTGTTTGGATCACTTTATAAAGTGATCCTTGCCATTTATGCTTATTTTAAATAGAAAGTTTTGGTGTTTGGATCTTTTACTCTCTTTTTTTAATGACATTTTATAAATTCCAACCTTTTTTCAAAAATAGCGGGACCTACTTTTTTATTTTTATTTTTTACGACTACTTGTTTTCTTTCACTCCACCCATCATCACTATCACCACCTCCACCTCCACCTCCACCTCCACCACTATCACCATTACCATCATCATCATTGACACCACCACCGTTACTATCATCACTATTACCACCACTACCATCTATTACCATTGTTATCACCATCATTACCGTCACCACTACCACCACCACCATCACTACTACCACCATTACACTGTCACCACCACCATCCACCACTCCCCCCATCTACTGTCACCATCAACACCGCTACCCACTAATATTCTTTTCTTCATTATAATTTAAACAATTGATGATCCAAATTCACTTAATTAAAAGTAAAGGCAACATTCTTCTTTATAAAATATGTTTAAATTTATATGTGTACAATAAATAAATATAGATCCAAACAGGGCGTGAGTCTACTTTCCATCAGTCAATTTTGCTTCTGAACCCCTTGAGAATGCTGCTGAACGTAGCGGTGGTTTTCTATTTATGGGCAGTGGAATTGCTTGTGTAGTGGAAAAATTATTTTCAAGTATAATTTTTATGATATAGAAGGCTGTCATTTCAACGTGATTATTGACCCATGACCTTTTCTAAGATGTTATGATTTTAGAAATCTAATTTTGACAGACGTGGTTAACCCACACTGTCAGATGTTTACAGTGGACATATATAATATATCTTGTTATCCAGTTTGTGAATGAACGCAGACACACTGTTTAGTACCTGGTTTTGGTTACCTAAGTATCTGCTCATTGTTTTTTTTTTCTTGTGTAGCTTATGTTTGTGTGCATTTTCCTGTTATCCTTTATGGCTTTGGACACTTCTCGGCCCTGGTTGGTATTGTTTCTTAAGAGACCTCTTCACTTTTGCAGGGGCATTTGCACACGTATCGGTTCTGCGACAATGTCTGGACGTTCATTTTGCAAGACGCAACTTTCAAGAATGAAGAAGCCCAAGAAAGTGTTGGAAGGGTAAAGATCGTTGCCTGTGACTCGAAGCTGCTGTCAATATGAAATGAGTTTGTATCTCATGTTCTAGGTTGAGGGGAAACACAGGTTTAATATGGCTTGAATGGTATTTGGCAGGAGTCTAATGACAGGTGGAGTTCCTGGTTTCTTCCAGAACTCAGTTTTCTTTTTTCTTCCTTTTTTATTTTGTTGCATTATAGAATGCTTTGTGTAAATGAAAATCTCTCTCTCTCGTCAGGAAGGTCATACAACGAAATTAGTAAATGGATGAACCACAAAGGCTATAGTAGCTCTTAAAATCGAATGCCGCGAAGATCCTCGGTTATGACCTAATCATATAGCTAATAAAATGGAGCCGGAATTGATGGAAGAATTTTATATCGAAGGTGCATAAGCAAGTGCCCCGCTGCAAGGATAGGAATTCAGTTGCTTGGACAGATAAAATGGAGAATGATCTATTGGCAAATTGGATTTACAAGGAAAGCAACGGTAGTGAGAGTTTCAAATCAGAAAAGTTTATGTTATATTTTTTATAAACGACAATCAACCTGTAGGACTGAGGCCTCAAAAGTCCGCAGAAGAATCTCCTGTAACACTTAGTTTGTGCAGCGTACTGGGTGTAGTAAAAGGAACTTTGAATTCGGTGTACCTTAAAATATGTGACTTAATCAAGCGTTCTTCCTGATTTGTTCGCTGAATAAAAAAGCACCACTTGGGTTTGGGCGTTCCATTACAGATTCAGAGGTGTCACGGTCCTGTTTCAGTGCCTGTGATGGACGCTTAGCTCTACCAAAACATTTTTGGTTTGCCCCACATTACCCACTTGTCCGACCAGCAGTAACGGTGACAGCTATTTCATATATTTTGAGTAAAATACAGGATTATCAAACTAGCCGAAGAGTATATTCCTGTTTCCAATATATCAACCATTTCTTTCTTTTTTGATAACTTGTAAGAGAAAAGAAAAGAAAAACGAAAAATGACTTGTATATGACAAAAATGGTGTTTTTTGAAATACTTTATAATTTTTAAAATCTTTTCGATGTTGAAAATCATAAATATTTGGATGTAAAAAGATCAGTTTAACCTTCACATGTATAGATTTCTTTGAGATGTATGAATTTTTTCTCAAATATGTGCCCAAGTATTTCTTTCAAGATATGTGATAGACTTTGTCACTGATTTTCAACCCAAAAAATAAAGAATTTCAAAAAAAAAAAAACACAAAAAAATATAGATACAAAAACCTTTTCAACGATACTTGATTCGCTAGAAAATGATGGTTGCGTATACACTTGAGATACAACCGGACAACGTTTCTAAAATAGGAGATAAACATACATGGTTTGTTTGGCTTCCTTAAAAAAATAATAATAAAAAGGACAAAGATCAGGGTGTTGGCTTTCAATGCCATAAAGACCACCTTGATCTAATGAAGGATTAAGAATAAATATCATATAAAAGATAGATTGTTCGGTTGTTCCTGTTTGCATAGCATATTTTTATTCTGGTCTTAGAACCCAAAAAATAGAAACCCTAGAGGTTATGACTCAAAGCATTTTAGTTATAGGCTTATGTCTCATATTTTCAATGACTAAAAACATAGGTTTTAGAGGTCAGACCAGAGAGATATAAATCTAAGAACGGCCTATTTTGTAGAAAATATGTAGATATACGAATTTCCTCGGATATATGCGGATTTCCTCATATATATGTGAAGTTTTTCATATATACATATTTATTTTCTCCTAAACATGTGAATTTTCTTATATATAAGCAAAAATTTTCATATATATATATATATATATTCTCCTAAATATATGCAAAGTTTCTCTTATATACGTGGATTTCTTCATAAATATATGCAAAGTTTCTTCTATATATGCGAATTTCCTTCTAAACATGCAAATTTTTTCTTAAAATATGTGAATATGAGAATTTCCTTATATATATGTTAATTTCCTCCTAAATATGTAAATTTTCTCCTAAATATATGTGAAGTTTCTCATATATATGCAGATTTCTTTCTAAATATGCAAATCTTCTCGTATATATATATATAGATTTCCTCCTAAATATATGCGAAGTTCTTCTTATATATGCGGATTTTCTACTAAACATGCATTTTTTTTTAAACTATGCGAATATGCAAATTTCCTCAAATATATGTAGATTTCTTTCTAAACGTGCAATTTTTTTCTTAAATATATGCAAAGTTCCTCATATATATATATATATATATATATATATATATATATATATATATATATATATATATGCAAATTTTACATGTTTAGGAGGAAATCTGCATTTTTAAGAGAAAATCCACACACACACACACACATATGTATATATATGAGAAAATTCACATGTTTAAATGAAACTTCACATATATATGAAGAAATCCACACACACACACACATAAAGAAATTCACATATTCACTTATTTTTTAGAAAACAGTCTATATTCTCAGATTTGTATCTCTCTTATCTGACATTAAAAACCCATATTTTTATATTCGTTGTAAAGCTAACTCATAGTTCTATAACTTTATTGTTTTGAGTCAGAATTGAAACCCCCATTAGGGTTCTCGTTTTTAAGGTTGTCCTACAGATTAATAGAGCAATTCAAAATCCATTTATTGAGCGCGTAAACCATCCTAAAATTAAATCCTGTCGTTAGAGCCACTTGTTATCAGCATTTTAACAACACCAACTTGTGGTCAACCACCGTTTTTGCGTGCCTTTAAGATGAGATTTGCCTTCTTAGCCATTTAAAATTGTAAATGAAAGATCATCCTTTCCCAAATCCAGTTTTCTTAAGAAAACCACCCATCCAATGCAATAAACCTTAGATAAATCTTAACCCATTTAGGAGCCATTCATCCTGATGTATCTTGGATATGCAGAAAATGTATCCGAATCGATCTAGAAAATTATAAATAGGGAGTCCCACCCCCTATTTCAGTATTTGGAATTCACATCTACACTCTGTCAAATTCTCTATAAGACCAAGCCGACCTAGCCTAGCAAGTCAAGTTAAAACCTGGCTTAGTTTATGACCTAGATCGCTAGTCTCACCCGTCTTTCAGTGCCCACCCGCTTCTAGCTAAAGTGCTGCTTGCGCTCTCCCGTGCTTATCAACTGTAAAAATGACTACCTAAGCCTGAGGTAAAATTTAGTTTGTTTTGATATTTATTTTTGTTTATTTAATATATTTTCTTACGTTCTGATAATCTAATGTTTCATATATTGTCCATTTTGTGTAATTTTTGAGTTTTGGTGGTTCCTACCATCAAACTCACTTTTTTTTAGGATTCACAAACGAGGTACAAATCTCCACAATGCCGTTGTTACAAAAACAACAATCGAAGAACGAGGGTTCCTGGTTCAGCTGATCCCTACTCAACGGAGGAGAAAAAACACTTTACCTTGAAGAACGGTCTCTACAACTCTCAAATTTGGATATGAGTTTTGGATCTTATAAAAAATCTTTTTTTGGTGGAAACTTGTGTTTTTAAGCCTTTAAAAATTCAGGGATCCACACCTTCTTGTCCAAACAAAAAATATTCTTCGTCGGTGAAACTTCGATAAATACATGATCACCTACATCAAAGGTAAGCTCCCCTCATCTCTGATTGGCATAACTCTTCTAATGGCTCTGAACTGTCAAAAGCCTCTTGTCGATCAACTATACCTGATCAATATAGTGTTGAAGTACAATTAATGATTCTACAGTCCTATCACCAACTTTGTTCCAATAAATTGGAGAACTACAAGGTCATCCATACAATGCTTTGCATGGTGCCATACCAATACTCAAATAGTAACTGTTGTTATATGTGAATTCCACTAGCTTCAGATATTTAGTCCAACCACCTTTCCAATCCAGAGCACATGCATGCAACATGTCTTCCACGGTCTAAATCATCCTTTCTGATTGTCCATCTGTCTAAGGGTGAAAGGTTGTACTAAACTTGAGTTTCGTTCCTAAAGCTTTCTGTAGCTGCCCCTAAAACTTTGATGCAAATCTCGGATCTCAATAAAAAATGATAGACAATGGAATACCTTGCAGTCTAATAATCTCATCCATGTATAAGTCTGCAAGACTCTACAATGTCTGGTTTGTCCTGATTGGCAAGAAATGTGTTGACTTTGTAAGGCGATCAACAATAACCCAAATATCATCGTATTGATGCCTAATCCTGGGCAGACTTACCATAAAGTTCATGGTAATGTCTTCCCACTTTCACTAGGGTATCTCAAGAGTCTATAACGTACCTCCAGGTCTCTGGTGTCCTATCTTGACATGATGACATACCAAGCATTTTGAAACGTATTCAACAATCTCATATTCATCCTGTTTCACCATAAATTCTATTCTAAGTCTTTGAACATCTTGGTATTACCAGGGTGAATGATATACTTGGATCTATGTGCTTCATCAAGTAAGTCGATTCGTCTTGTTGGATCATCTGGCACCTATAACATCTGTCCATACCAAATATTGTCATTCTCTTCCAAGTGTAGAGTCAACTCGTCTTGTTGGCAAGCTGTTATCATCTTGCAAAAGCTGGGCTGCATTTCTATGAACTGCTCCATAATATCAACTCTAATAGCCATACTAGCAATTTTGTTCCTACCATGATCAGATCCAAAAGGTCTCCACTCAATAAAAATTTTCATTCATTACTACATGATAAATTCTCTGCTTTTCTGCTCAAGGCATCTGACACAACATTTGCCTTTTTCGGTTGGTAAGAGATCGATAATTCATAATCTTTAAGGAATTCTAACCACCTTTGTTGTCTCATACTAAGATCTTTTTTAGAGAAAATATGTTTGAGACTTTTGTGGTTAGAAAATACCTCAAACTGCTCTTCGTATAAATAATGCCACCATAATTTAAGAGCGAATACCATTGCTATTAACTCAAGATCATGCATAGGTAATTATGCTCGTGTACTTTCAATTGGCGAGATGTGTAGGCAATTACCTTACCATGTTGCATCAAAATACAACCCATACCTGTTCATGGACGCCGTTGCTTTCTCATTGGGGAACAAGTTTGTGCAGTAGCGCTCTAAACTCCTGAACTTGGTGGCATAGTCCACCAAACTCATGCTTCCCTGAGCCAGCTCAAGGAATCGTTGCTGCATCTGTTCCTGAGTGTAGGGAGGAAAGTAGGTGTCTGAAGAACTCCTCCCTAAACACCTCCCAGGGAACCACCTCCAAATCAGCGTATTTCACCCTCCGCAGGGTGTCCCACCATTTCTTGGCATCACCCTTGAGATGGTACATGCCAAATGGAGTCTTCCTATTTTCGTGGACAGGTAGGACATCGAACGCCCGCTCAATCTTCTCGATCCAGCCCTCGACTGCTTCTGGGTTGGCCTTGCAAAAGTCGACGGGTCCAACTTCAGGAACCTCTCGAAAGTAGCGCCACCTGTGTTCGAAATGACCTCGACAGGAGGGTCCTGCGCAACATGTGCTGCCTGCACCGCATGTGCTGTCTGCGTCGCCTGCCGTCATGGTCTCGGTCAGGGTGTGGATGACGTTAATCATGAAATCCCTCTACACCTGCCAGTTCGCGGGAGCACCAGAGGAAGACGAAGCACCCGTGCGTTCGTACGTCTACACGTGCAAGTTTTTTTTTAAAAATTTAGACCCTTATCGATCGTAGCCCCTTGGGGTTGATCCTGAACAAATTCTTTCGTATAATTACATCAAGGTTCTTAATACACACTAAAAGAGAAATAACCATGAATGCAAACAAGCATAAGAGATCCAATGCTTAAATAAAACTATTAAATAGCTTTACCAGTGAAGGAGATTGCTCTACAGTACGAGGCACAACTTGCTGACACTTCGGGATAGGGCTCACTTACCAAAATAAAATTTTTTAATGCTAAAGGATGATAAAAGTATAAGATCTTGTGGTGGCTTTGATACCCAACCCGTAACGACCCCAACTCGTACCCCTTAAAAATGCAATTTTTTTTAAATCAATTGCAGAAATATTCTTAGAGACCCGGGGCTTTACAGTTCCACTCCCAATTCGATAGCCAAACACACCACAAAAGATCTTACATTTATCACCCCAAACCAATAACAAATTATTTATTAATTATGAAAGAAAGAATATTTAATCAATAGTTGCAAGAGACATATCAGAGTTATTTAAATGTAATAAAAATAAATAAGGAAAAACTGAGCCACGCTATCCCTCTGTGAACTGTCCAGCAAAAGTGTGACACTCGTAGCTCTACCAGAAGCTAGTCGCTTCACTGATCTTCTGCGGATGTGAAAACCAAAAAAATAAGGGCGTCAGAAATTCGCGGAATTCTGCATACAAGTACCTCTAATGAAATAAATGAGCATAAATAATACATATAAGATTTCATGCAATAATTTAGAGGAATACCATTATGACATTTACATAATTTAATTTATGCATTCATGCAGATAGGAAACAATTATTATGCATGAGAGAACAACAATAAATAACATGAATCGCCATTTAAGCAATACAATCATTTAACATACTTTAGGGAACAACATTATGCATTCATCAACATTTAACAGTCAAGGGAACATGTAAATATGCATGATCGAATGCATAGCAAGAATATGCATGACTTCAGTGCAATGCATGAATAAATTATTATCTTTCATTATAGTTTCCTTTTATATGCATGTCCCTATTAAATGCACACAATTTAAGTTCCTCTTTTTAATTACCGTTGCCCATGGAGACACCAAACGAGTATAATTTTTCGAGATTAAGTAGGGTTCCTAGCTTAACTTAGCGTATAAGTTGTATTTTATTACTGGGTTCCAAACTTATCCCTCGACCGAATCACTTTCGGAACATTAGACCTCCACATCTAATGTTGGGACAGTAAGAACCTCCACATCCAATAGTGTCACTTTCTTGGTATACCAAAGCAACAACAGTTGTGTCTACACACCACCCTCAGGTAAAGTGACAGACTCTCTCTAATACCGTGACCAAGAGAAAGAACCTTACTATCAGGTTTATGGGTAATAAGTAAAGCACACAGAGTTTTTGTATCCTCGTGGTCCCCCAAAACCGAATATCTAAGATGCCCATTCTTTCGATGAGAGATCCCAAAACATATATTACACTGTTTGTATTTATTATCTTTTTATTAAAATCCACTTATTAAGTTTTGCAATTCAGCATGCAAAAACAAAGTCAAAAGCTCGTATCTACCCCTGCGAGAGTCATCATGGGACTTTCGTCCGTGGAAACACATATAACAGGGCAATACAGTGTAATAAAAGTAAATGTGATTTCTGCGATGCATTAGAATAAATAAAGACAAAGCATTTAGTACTCAAGGCTCTCGAGGACTGCGATGGTCCACTTGTATCATCGATGCACCATATGCAAAAATCAAAGCAATATGTCATTCATGGCACAAATCACATGTTCCAAATGCACATTTATATATGTAAACCTTTATCATGCATACGAAACAAAAATATCCATGAGACACACGCATCCATGCCAATACATATTTCCTTTGAATGTATGTGCTTATGTAAATTCTGCATGTATTTAGCAACTGCATGTTCAAATCAAATTCAACATAAACATGATACATGCATATGCCACTTATCAAATGCAAACATGTACGTAAATACACTGTTCCATTTTGAGATAAACATATACCCATCAATGCATAATACATTATCAAATGCAAACATGTACGTTAATACACTGTTTCTTTGTGAAAAGAACACACACCTAAATGCACATGCTGTTTCTCATTGAAATAAACATCATTGCACACAACACATACTAAAATCCTTTTATAATGCAAGGATCCAACACACACACACACACACATATATATATAATGTATAATTTTTTTTTTGAAGGGGTTTACACCCAGTCGGGTCGGTTGGGTAGGGTCTGGTCAACCCGAGGCAGGGACTTCCAGGCCTGTCCCCATCCTGCCCAAGGGCCGGACTGGGCCTGGCAGACCCTGTCAGCTCTGGCTAACCGAGCCAGCCCAGTCGACTCTGTCGTCTGGGCCTGACAGCCCATACACAGGCCCAGCCCAGGCCTGTGTACGCGTGCTGCCAGGGCAGGGTTGACAGCCCCATCTACGATATATATATATATATCTTTTTTTTTTGCTACTAGACCGAGCCGGTTCAGCCGAGCCTACTCGGCTGAGCACGACAGCTCGGCAGACCCTGTCAGGCCAGCTGGGTTCAGCCTAGCCGGGCCTGGCAGATCTGTCAAAACATGACAGATCTGGCCAGACCTGACCCAGGGTTACCGGAAGCGCCTAGCTAAAAGGGAAAGCGCGCTTCGGAAGCGCGAAACGTCGCTCTTCCGAAGCATGGGAGGAAGCGTCTCCCTTTTTTGGGAAGTGCGCTTCCCTTTAATGGGGGACACATTTCCCTTTAATGGGGGACACGTTTCCCTTTAATGGGAAGCACGCTTCCCATCACGCTTCTCCCGCGCTTCCCCTGTTTTTTTCAATTTTTTGTATTTTTTTTCGCTTCCCCCTCGCTTCCGAGACGCTTCCTAGGTCGCTTCCGAGACACTTCCCGAATCGGTCCTAAGTGGTCCCACGCTTCCCTGCTTCCTAAAATTTTGAAAGTGCGTCGCTTTCCGCTCCCGCTTCCCGTATCGCTTCTCGCTCCCGCCTCCTCAACTGGAAACCATGACCTGACCAGCCGAGCCATGCTAGGCTGGTTTGGTCGGCCAGACCGTAAGGTCCCCAAAAGAGTGGGTCTATGATGACCCAATTCTTCTTCTTCGTTAAAACAGTACATGATCCAAGCACATTTTAATGAGTGAAAAACAGGGGATTTCACGTTATCAGAATTTATACATGCATGCATTAACAGGTTCATGGCTCTATTATGCATGATTAAACATAATTACCTCCTCTTATGCATACAACAAATCAGAACATAGGCATATGCAGAAATATATAACATGAATATTAAACTCATTCGTGAATATTCGGTCAAGAATGTATGCATATTCAGTTTCCTCCATAACACCGGCATATAACCAGATTTCAACACATCTTTTCATGCATATACATAGTCCATGATATGATCCATCTATAAAAATCGATATCCCTGAAAGTGGGTTCTAAATAAACCACTCTTAACACCGCTAAAATTTCGGTTACATGTACACAAATTTTTTTCATGATCAAGACAAAGGAAAACATAAAAAAATACAGTCATGTAAGAAAAGATCCATATATTCTAGGATGAACATATTGATTCACCCCCTTTATCATGGATTCACACTAAATATTGCATGAGAATCGAACCGGCATTCGATTTCTCACTTATATTCAAAAGAGGAGACCCGTACCTTTGAAAAAGAAATCGAAGAATATAGAAAAATAATGGTGGAAAAGGGGTTGGGCCGGAGAAGAAGACTCTTCTTCTTCTTCCTCCTTCCTCTGTTTCCTCTCCTTTCCTTTCTCTGTACTTCCCTTTTCCTCTTTCTTTGTCTTTTCCTTCTTTCTTTGTTTTTTCTTATTCTATATAAATAGTAGGAGAAGGGGTGACGCCTCTCCTTCTCCAGCCCTTTTACCCTTTCTAAAAGGGCTGGAGAAGGGAATTTCCATACAAATGAAACTCCTCTCCTTTAGTTTCCTAATTTTTTTTGAAACAATATTGAATGTTGACTTTTCTCAAAAAAAACTTTCAAATGTTTTAAAACTCTTTCTTAACCTCTCTTAAGCTAGAATAAGAACTCTTTTAAGAAGTCCCACCCAGCTTAAAAATATTTACTCAGAATTAATATTAATTATTTAATTATTAATTAATTAATTATTAATTAATTATTAATTAATTAATTATTAATTAATTAATTATTAATTAATTAAAATTATCTAAAAACTTCTAAAAATATCGAAATTAACCCAAGAGGGTCCCTAACCTTAATAGACCCCAAATTAAAGCTTTATATTCAATTTAAAGCTGAAAAATCGTGGGGGCTTGGATTTGGATCCGGATCCCCAAATCCAAACCCATACCCAAAACGTAAATGGATCAAGATCTGGATTAAATCCAGATTAAAGTGAGTATTAAATAAGATCCAAATCCATAATAATTCAGATCTTATGCATTGGATCCAATCCGATCCAACTCCGGACCCGTTTCAACAAACTGCTCAATTTTCAGAAAAACGTGATTTGCAGGCCAATCAGAACCCAAATTCAGGAAAATAAAATACCGTTGTGCTCAGAATTCCGAGACGCATCCAACGACTACACGAATATCCAATTTTGAATTTCACCCAAAAAATAACCCGAATTTCGCTCGAATTTAAAAGTCAAAATTAAAACTCTTTCTCACGCTTTGTTTGGATCGCCTCGACCTTATCGATGAGACCTGGATCAAGCCCAGACTCAAAGACTTCAGTCTAAAAATCGAGCCTCAAACAATTTTTCTCCCGGACTTAGCCAAATTTTCGTCAAAATTATAAAATGACTAAGTACCAAAGTACGGGATATTACAATTGGAGCAGAGTTTGGACATCTCCAAGGTGCAACTTTTGCTGCATTTATGTTTTTTTACCTTTGTATACTTTTATTGTGTTGTCAAGGAGAATTGTACATGGTTGAGAGTTGTTACGTTTAGCTCCAAATTAATACCAATGAAACTGCTCTGAAGTGCATGGAACTCTGATGAATAACAATCTGTGAAGCAACATAGTGGATTATAGGGAGGAAAGTTCGTCTACTGAACAACCATTGCAAGAACGATCAATGAGTCTCTATTACCGTTGAAATACTTTATTGGGTCTTGGTGGAACCTGTGGAGATTGTTTTCTAAAATTTGTTCAGCATACTACTTTGTTGTGATCCCTCTCTTAGAAACCACCGTGTCACCCTTGTTAGGGATGAATGATCGTACTTTTTATGACAATTGCGTGAAGAATGATTTCATGTTGCAATTAGCATATGTGATTTTTTTGGGGCAGATTTAAGCCCTGCCAGGCCCATCCGAATTCGGCTGGGCAGGTGCAAGGGCCTACTGGGCCCAGCCGACCTGGGTTTGGCTGGGTAGGTGTGTTGTCCATTTAAAAAAAAACGTAAAAGTAATAATATAAGAGGGTTTTACTGATTTAAAAACTTAGATTTTTCGCAGAACATGATATTGATGTTGGTTCATGCTTGTTAAACATTCAGATTTTTCTATATGATTCATGCATTGGACTTCGTTATATATGTTCGGATTATGCATAGTTGATATTCAGATTTGTAGATGACAAATATTCAGATTATGCACCTTGAATGCCTTGTTTTGAGTTTGATTAAACTCCTGTTGGGTGTACTTATTTTCAGATTTGTCTATAATGAATGATTAGACTTTGTGCATGTCACAAGTCTAGTTTTCATATGCTTATGATTGGTTGCTTTGCTTGCTCAATATTTTTAATGCAATGTTACTTACATATGCATGTAGTGGGCATGTGCAAATCTTGAAATGTATATTATTCTGCATATGCATAATCGCATGAATGTTCGCATATTGAGCATAAGATGAATCACGTGAAAAAACACGTATTTTGTATAATCATGTGAACACATGATTATGATTAGTTGCTTTACTTGATCAATATTTTTAATGCAATGTTACTTATATATGCATGTAGTGGGCATGTGCAAATCTTGAAATGTATATTGTTCTGCATATGCACAATCGCATGAATGTTCACATATTGAGCATGGCATGAATCATGTAAAAAAACACGTATTTTGTATAATCATGTGAACACATGCATTTGAAATTTTATATATATATACATTCTTGTTTAGTATGAATGAGTGTGCATTTGAAAGCATGTTAAATGAATGCATAAGTGACATGCTGATTATGGTTTTTGCATTAGATGCATCAGTGGTTAAAGTGGATCATCGTAGTTCGTGTGGGCCTTCAGCAGGTGTTGCTACATGTTTAGTTTATTTATGCATCACAAAAATCAACTTAATGATTATTGGATTAATTGCACTACTGTATGTTACCATGGGCTGTGGTCTCGTGATGAGTTTCACATGTTGATTTGCGAAACATAAGTTGTAGTGTTTTGTATATTGATTTGCAAAATAAAAGATTGAAATAAATTATTCTTTTAATAAAAAGATACAATAACAACAACAACAACAACAACTACGCCTTCATCCTAAAACAATTGGGGTCGACGATATGAACCAAAAAAGAAAATCATTCTGGGTCTTCCACATGAATCCTTCTCCTCCAATCATTTCTACCCAATGCCATGTCCTCGGTGAGGTTCAAAGCATTCATATCCTTTCCTATCATCTCCATCCAAGTCTTCCTAGGCCTACCCCGACCTCTTTTAACTAATATATTTTCCCATTTCTCCATTCTTCTAACTGGAGCATCATTAGGCCTTCGCCGAATATGTCCAAACCACCGTAAACGATTCTCTCTCATCTTATTTTCAATGGGTGCAACGCCTACCTTCTTACGTATCTCCTCGTTCCGAATCTTATCTTTTATTGTATTTCCACACATCCATCTAAGCATTTGGTCTCTTGTAGACATAAAATATCAATCTTTCTCCTACACATAACATCTACTAACTTTACCAACTTATCAGTTAAAGACCCTATGTTCCAAGTGGCTAACCTAATTTTATGGTCTTGGACTAACTTCTTTACCTTCACCCATCCAACAAAGTGAGGGAACCCTTGCCTATTTGACACCACACCCGGGCGCCGGTGTGACGCGTCGCTTCTGGGCGACGACCTAGCAACACTTGCCCATTTATCACTGCCTCCGGGCCTATAGAGTACAACGCATCGCTCAGTAGGGAACGCCCTAACGAAATTCTCATATTGGTTCATATTCATAGGGTATGACTAAGTTTTTATGCTGGCTGTCACTGGCCTACCGCAACCCTCATTTATTCGGGCTTGGGATCGGTAGTGTATAACTAAACAGTTATACATAGGCGACGTTTTTTAATAAAAAGATAAAAAGAAAAAAACAGTGTAATTCATAGTTTTCCTTAATGTCCCTTCTTTAGTGTGAGAATCCTGGACTATGGTTTTGGGAAACCGTGAAGTTACTAAAACTCTGTGTGCATTTGTGTACCTGAACCCAACTAGGTTGTTCATCTCCCAGTCACGGTTTTAGGGAGATTCTACCACTTTGCCTGAGGGTAGTGTATAGATACAACTGTTATTGATATACAAAGAAAGTGACATAAGTGAATGTTGATTTCCCTGGTGTCCCGGCATTAGATGTTGATTTCTAATGTTCCAGTGGATGATGTTGATTTCTGTTATCGGTCGCGGTATAAGTGTGAAACCTAGTAATAAAATACAAATTGTGTGGTAAGCTACAATTAGGAACTTAATTTGACCTCGATAATTGTTATACCCGTTTTGAGTATCCGCAGGTTATGATAATAAAAAACTGAACTAAATTTGTGTGCATTTAATAGGGACATGCATATAAAAGAAAACTCTGATAAAAGATAATAAGTTACTCATGCATGTGCATCGATATTATGCATATTCTTGTTATGCATTAGATCATACATATTTACTTGTTTTCTTATTTATGTTATATTAATGGTTGCATGATAATGATTCTTTAATGCACGATAAATGTTTCTTGTTGCTTAATAATTGTTTTCTATTGCATGAATGATTATTTGAATAATGAATTTGTTGCAATTACATCCTTCTGAAATGTCGCATTAATCTTATTTATGTTCTTTTTACTTATTTGATTCATTAGACGAACTCGTACACAAGATCTATGATTATGACACCCTTACTTTTATGTTTTTCATCGCCTTTGAGACCCAGTGAGGAGACTTGCTACTACGAAGAGCCACGAGGGCTACACGATTGCATGACAATTTTACTTAGGGACAGAGTGACTCCACTTTTTGGTCTATTTATTTTCATTTGCACATGTTTTCAGACTCTATGATTTAATTAATGAAGTTTGTTTGTTTTCGTTGATGGTAATGTTAGATCCCTTGTGGTATTTGATTGATTATGACAGTAAAGGCTCCGGTATTTGGGAATGTTTTCGTAAATATTATTTTTTTTTTCACTTTTTAACAAGTATGCGTTGGGGTTGTTACAACTTTGGTATCAGAGCAGACCATAAAAACTTATATTTTTATCATCTCGTGTACATTTTTTTTTTGGTAATTGAGCCCTATCCAATATATCAGCAAGTCATGCCTTGTGCTCTAGAGCAATCTTCATCACCTTACGACTATTATATATTTTTTTATAAAAGTATTTAAATATCTTATGATGAAATGCATGTATAGTTTAATTAATTCTTTTTTGTGTAAATTAAGAATTTGATGTGAATGTATAGTTGTATTTGTTTTGGGATCAATCCTAAGAGGGTAGGTTGATCGGGGTACAAAATTTTAATAATTTTTCATATTTTAAATGTATACTTATACTTTTTCGGTACGCCTTAATTTTGTGGACAAAATTCTTTTAAGGGGGTAAGGATGTAATATCGTGTATTTTCATACTTAGTTAAATTCATAAACTGTTGAAAATTTGGATAAGTGTTGTAGAAATATAGGTAGAACCCCCGATGTTAGGGTGTATTGACCAAGTCTCATCAACAAGACTTAAACGAGCTATAATTAAAAGGTGATAAAAAGTTTTTTTTTCGACCTTTAAATTCTAGCGAAATTCGAGTGAAATTCGGGCAAATTTTAAAGGCGAAATTCGAGTTATATATCAGATGTGTCTCGAAATTCTAAGTATATTAGTATTTTACTTTTTCGAATTCGGGCTGCTGTTGGCTCGAAAATCGCTTTTTTTCTAAAAAGATTGTCGGGTTCGGATTTGGATCGGATTGGATCCAATACCTATGATCCAAATTAATATGGATCTGGACTCAGTCCAAGACCCATATTAATAAGGAATTGATCTATCTTAGGATAAAAATGATTTTTGGATATGGATTTGGATTTGGATCTTGGATCCGAATCTAGATCCAATTAAAATATAACTTTAAATTCAATATATAGGTTTAAATTGAAGTTATTTAAAGTTAAAAGGACTCCCAGAGGGATAAGGTACCCTCTGAAAGCTTCTAGATATTTAATTAGTAATAAATAAGTATTAATTAATTAATTTATTATTAAATTATAATTAATTCCGAATTTTAAAAGTTGCTAATGGTGGGACTCTAGAGGAGTCCACACTTGTCAAAAGACAAGAATAAATAAAAAGGAGTAAAAAAAAATGGAAAAAAGAAAGGTTTGAAAAAAAGTCAAAGATTGGAATTTTATGAGAATAGGAAAGTGTGTTGGAGATGGACTCCCACATGGGAAGTCCAATCTCCAGAACACAATAGAAGGTGATGGAAAAAAATGGGGGTATTCTTTCTATTTAAACCAAAAGAAAGGAAAAGAGAGAAATAGAGAAGGAAGAGGAAGAAGAAGGAAAAGGGAAGAGGGAGAAGAAGAAAAGAAGAAAGAGGAGGCTTCACCTTCTTCTCCAGGCGTCCGTCTATTTTTTCGGTCTTCCAAAATATTTTTCCGGTCTTTCCAAGCTTTAAGAAAAGGTACATGTGTTCTCTTTTGATCCAGACGAGAAAAAGTAGAGTTACCAATCGAGGAAGCGGGAACGGGAAGCGAGGCACTTTCAAAAATTTAGGAAGCGGGGAAGCGTGGGACCACTTAGAAGAAAATTCTGAACCGTCTCGAAAGCGACCTAGGAAGCGAACCAGAAGCGACCTAGGAAGCGAGGTGGAAGCGAAAAAATGGGAAAAATGGGGAAGCGTGAGGGAAGCGCGCTCCCCAAAAAAGGGGGACGCTTCCCCTCACGCTTCGGAAGCGCGACGTTTCGCACTTCCGAAGCGCGCTTCCCCTTTTACCTAGGCGCTTCCGGTAACTCTGAGAAAAAGAGCATAAATATGCTTTAGGCAATATTTTTGAAGGGAACCATGAATTTTATTTTAGTTTTTCATCTTTTAATCCATGAAAATCGATGTAGGCCTGTCTAGAATTTGTGTATTTTGATTTCTACGTTTATTTCTGCATGTATTTGTGTTTTACAATATATACACACACACACACACGTGAAGAACAAGTATATATATGGATTTTGGACAGATATGTCCCATGTTATAAGCGGACAGATCTGACCATCGCGATGGTGAGCAGATTTGAACCTTTGTCCGTACTGTCCATTCTGGATAGATTTGTCCACTGGACTAGTGGATGGATCCAGTTAACAAGGGTCTGCGATTATTGAAAATTGAATATAAACCATGGAAAAGAAATTTTATTTATCTATTTAAAAAATAAAAATTTAGACTTGATGCTATTGCTGAATAGGACAAGACGAAAAGTTGTCCAGTCCCAACCGACTGTTCTGGCTGGAACTGAGTCCCTGATTAACAAAAAAAAGAAAAGAAGAAGCCTCCTACTGCAATGACATTGTAGGGCAAATGTCTTCTGAAACTACAAGGAATCAAAGGTAAGATAATGATTCTAATATCCAAAAACCACAAAGCTTAACAATCAGTTTGTAGTATCCTGACAATACCATGGTTCCCTTTGGAAGCGCTGATAGATAAAACTTATATCTACCAGCAAAATCAGACTTAGTAATACATAACATTGTTGAAAACCTTCATGGTCATCCCCCTCAAACAATAGGAAGTGACTTTCTTTTCTATCATAGGTGTAATTAACTTAACATGTATGTTAATGAGTTATGCTTCTTCTCATCCTTTATTTTCAGACATCTTCCCCCCTTGAAAATATCATGATATTTTGCTTAAGTGCATATTGTGACTAGGTGCCAATTTATCAATAGAATTGACAACTGAATATATCATATGTTAAAACCCTAGTTCTGAACTGACATAGTTCTTGGTCAACCTAGTAAATCATCCATCAGCTTAAAAAATGGTGTATAGGATCGATGAATCAAGTTCAGCACAAAAAAAATGTAACGGTAGCAGATTACATCAATGACAACTAATAGATGGCTAAGAAGGGATACATGTGTTATCACAAATATTTTCAAGTCAGAAAGTCAAACTAAACAAATAGACAACACAAAAAGAGACTTTTGAATCAAAACAATCAGAGGAAAAAATGCTCAACTTGATCGATTTATACATGAACTTGGAGAGTAGAACTCTCTTGTATGAATGCACATATGTATTTGCATGGATCACTTAAGATCTATCTGTCACATCTTATGTTGATATGGATCACTTAAGAATTGTTGTTCAAGAGTTTGCACTTGAAAGGATATTCATGTTTTATTGCTTAGGTCAAGAATTATATAGACATACTGTGTGTGCTCATATGCATATACGACATGTCCAAGTGTCCTAATTTTGAGTAATGCAATATTATACCAAGTATATTCACATCGTATGTCTCATTATCGTTGGAAGGTTATTTAAAAAAAAATCCTTTTTTACTGTCTATAGTGTAATATCACGTATTTTCACTTTGGAGACTTTTCAAAAATTTGGCTAAGTATAGGAAAAAAATTGGTAGATTTTCAATTTTAGGCCGATGCTTTTGAGTCTGGGCTTGACCCAAGTCTCATTGTCAAGGTCTAAATGAGCCACTTAAAACGTGAGAAAGAGTTTTATTTTCAACTTTTAAACTCAAGCAAAATTCGAGCGAAATTCGGAAGCGAAATTCAAGTTATATATTGCTGGACGCGTCTCAAAATTCTGAGCGTAACGATATTTTATTTTTCTGGATTCGGGCTATGGTTGGCTCGAAAATTGTGTTTTTTCGAAAAAGGAGCAGTTTGTCGGTTCGGATCCAGATTTGGATCGGACTGAATCCAATGTATTTGATCCAAATTAATATGGATCTGGACTCTATCCAAGACCTATATTAATTTGGATTTGATCTAGCTCAAAACTCATTTGGATTTTTTTGAGATGGATTTGGATCTTGAATCAGAATCCAGATCCAAATCCATGTCCAACAAATTCTCACCTTTAAATTCATTAGATAGCTTTAAATTGAAGTTAATTAATGTTAAGAAGTCTCCCAAGTTATTATGGCAACTTTTGGAAGCTTCTGGAAATTTATTTATTATTTAATATTTAAGAATTAATTAATTAATTAATTCCAAGATTTATTTTTTATGGTTGTTTAGGACTCCTCGATAGAGTCCTTATATAGGGTTAAAAAGACTTAAGAAGGTTTTTGAAAGTCTAATAAAATGGAATTTTGAAAAGTCAACAAATAAAAGAATTTCAATTTTTTTGGAAATAAGGGTGTGAGAGTCCTTAAAAGGGGAACCCTTCATCTCCAGCTCATCTAGAAGGCTGGAGAAGGGGGAGACGTCACCCTCTCTTGGCCTATGTCACATGGGTGCGGGTGCGGGGATTCGGCACATCCAAAAAACCCGAGTGCGGGGGTGCGGCAAGGGAAAAAATGTAAAATATATATATATATGAACCAGATTCAGGCCATACCAGATAAACTACTATTTTTTATCATATTTACATTGAGAAATTGCGAGTCTTAATCGAAACGCAGGTCGGGTATGGGTCTGACATAAAATTTCACAAACTATACTGGGATTAATCGAATCTTCGGGTTTGAACCCGAATCTTATTTATCACCATACCTGACCTTATAAGGCTTGGTATAGGTTGGGTCCAGGTAAACTCGACCCATTGATACCCCTAATCTTGACACTCAAAAGCTTCAAACAGTGTGCAAAATAAACGAATAAGATAAGAAAGCTAAATCGACAGCTTCGCCTTTTAATAATTCAACCCTCGGCACACTTTTCGGGTTCATCACATACACGCTGCAGGACAAGCCTAGACCTATAGGAAACAGTAGACGCCTCTATCTCTCTCTCTACCCATTTCGTTTGTGCGTTCAGAAGAAAAATCAGGTTAATAGAGGGAGCAGATGTTAAATGGAGGCTCCTCAAAGCCATCATGAGCAACAGCAACACCCGCAATGGAAATCCCACGTCGAAGAAGACCATAGCTTTCTGCCCCCTGCAAATGCCCCTCGACTCGCATCGCCATGAGATGCGGTTCGCCTCTCTGCAGGTATTTCTTCTTCCCTTCTATCTACCTAACAATAACAAAGAAGGATAAGAAACACATCACTCGTTGGTCCAAAACTTTTCTTCATCCTTTTTGTGTTTTTGTTCCGGCATTCTTCTTGGTTGGTACTCTGATGTGAGGACTCAATACCATAATTTTTTTTTAAATTCTGCAGCCCATTTCATAGGGATTTTTAAAAAAAAAAAACCCAAAAAATGGACCAAAACGCACCCAGGGTCGGGTTGACCACACTCGGTGCCGCACCCGCACCCGCACCCGCACCCGCACCTGCGTCGAGTCGACGTCGACGCGGGTGCGGTACCCTGCTAGCCGAATCCCTGTGACATAGCTCTTGGCCTATTTAAAGATCAAAAAAAAGGGAGAAAGAGAGAAAAGAGAGGAAAAGGGAGGAAAAGAATGAGGAAGGTGGGAGAAGGCCATTTTCTTCAGCCATCCACGTTTTCACCATCCATTAGTGTCTTTCTTTTGATCTTTGTGTAAGGTACGGGTTTCCTCTCTTGAATCAAGTGAGAAATTGAATATAAATTGGATTTCCATGCAATGTTTGGATGAAAATCCATGGAAAAAGAATAAATATAGATGGTTACTCTAAAATACATGGAGGAAGATTCGTGGATCCTCTTCCATGGATGTGTTTTTGATTATTTCATCTTTTCAAAGAATAAATTTTTGTATATGCTAAAACGGAATTTTTATTTATTGTATAAGTGTTCTTTTAGAGCTTACTTTTGATGAATATCGATTCCCATGGATGGTCCATGTGATGTACTGTTAAATGCATGCAAGCATGTGATAGAATAATTCATATGCATGCATCCATCATTTAAAAATTTGTATAATGGTGATTCTGAATATTTTTGGAGTTGTTAGGATGCTCATGCTTGCATATTTGTTGTTGAATATGCATGAATCTTTGGTTTTGAATAAGTATTTAAATGCATACTTGAAATATGAGTTTGTTCCTCTATGTAAATCTGGGTGAAATATGTATATTCATGCACATGTGAGACATGAAAGTTTGATTATACATGAATGAGTATGCATATGTACGCATCATCGAAAACTAAAAGTGTGTTTTCGCATGTCAAAAATACTATATATATATATATATATATATATATATATATATATATATATATATATATATATATATATATATATATATATATATATATATATATATATATATATATATATATATATATATGCGAGTACTGGCCTGGCTGGCAGCCCCGCCGAGTGGGGCTAGGTCGGGCAAAATCCAGCCCGGCTAGGCAAGAGGCAGGTCTGACAGCACTTGTTAGGTGCTGACAGACTATACTAGGCCCAGTCGATTGGCTGGGCAGGTGGCTCTTTAAAAAAAAGAACTAAAATAAAAATTTCTTTTTATTTCTGGTGGGTTGCGGTCTGGTCAGCCAACCAGCAGAGCTCGGCTCTGCTGGCCTGACCTGGCAGCGCCTTGACAGGCCTGCCAAATCCGGCTGAACCAATTCAGCTGGCTGGCTTGGCCTGCCTAGCCGCAGGGGACCAACCGAGTGGCTTGGCTGGGCAGGTATTGAAAAAAATAAAAAAATAAAAGGGCCATGGGCAGTCAGCCCCAAGCCGACTGGATCGGCTAGGCTGAGGGTCTGACCCAGTCGGCTGGGTCACATGTTTAAAAAAAAAATTGTTCAGTTATGTAGTTTAAATTCCAGATTTGTTATTTACATTAAACTTGGCTTATATAGGAAAAAGAACGAAAGTTTCGTATGTCGGCACTTGGTAGTATTATTGCATGCTTGCTTTCACAGGCATGAGCATGCATGAAATTGATGTGCCATTGCGTGAACCTACTTTCATAAGTATTCACATGTTTTAAGTGAAGTGATTCATAAATGAAATCTTGCATTTGATATGAACATGTGAATTAAACAAAAGCAGACAATTAACATGATTATGTGAACTCATGCACATGCATATGAATATTATTGTTTCATGCACATATCTAAAATTTGCATATATGAATGTGCATTGAGAATCATTTAAAAATGATGTATAGTGGCATGTTATGATTTTTGCATATGATGCATTGATGATTAAAATGGATTATCGTAGGCCTGATGAGCCTTGAGCTTGGATTGTTCTTTCTTTACTTGTTTTAATGCATCATAAAAGTCACATTGATATTGTTTCACTATATTGCACTGTTTTATGTTTTTCACGGTTGTGGTCCCGCTATGAGCCCTGTATTTGGATATGCGAACTTATGTTACTAATTTTGCATGCTGAATTCTAAATGAATGAATGAGTATTAATAACAATATAAAAAAAAACAAGTGTAATATACGTTCTGAGATATCTCGTCTTTAGAATTAGACTCTTAAAGTTGCGGTTTTGGGGACCCGTGAGGATACTAAAACTTTGTGTACGTTGTTGTTACTCCTGAACCCGATATTGAGGTTCTTCTTTTAGTCACGGTTTTAAGGAGAATCCGTCACTTTACCTGAGGGTGGTGTGTAGACACAACTGTTGTTTTGGTATACCAAGAAAGTGACACTTGTGGATATGGAAGTTCCTGGTGTCCCGACATTAGATGTGGAGGTCTAATGTTCCAAAGGCTGTTTCGGTCGAGAGCTAAGCTTGAAACCCAGTAATAAAATACAACTTGTGTGCTAAGTTACCCTAGTAACCCTACTTGACCTCAGAAAATTTTACCCGTTTGGAGTATCTGCGAACAACGATAATAAAAAGAGGAACTTAAATTGTGTGTATTTAATAAGAACATGCATATGCAAAGAAAACTCTGATAAAAGATAATACTTTATTCATGCATGTGCATAGAAATAATGTATATTCTTACTATGCATTAGATCATGCATATTTACTTATTCTCCTACTTGTGATGTATGGGTGAATGCATGATGTTTGTTCCCTAATGCATGTTAAATGTTTATGTTGCTTAATTTGTAGTCCTTGTTGTTTATTAAATTGTTCCTTATTACGTGAATGGTCAATTGAGTTATGAATTTGTCATAATTGCATCATTATAAAATATTGTATGAATCTTATTTATGTTTTTTTTACTTATTTGTTTCATTAGAGAGATTCATATACAGAATTTTTTGGATTCTGGCACCCTTTTGTGTTTTTACAGCCTTAGAGGCCCAATGTGGCGACTTGCTTTCGAGAGGCCTACGAGGGGACCACACGGCTGCTTGGCAACTTTTTTTGTAAAGCGTGACTCTTCTTTCTGCTTTAATTATATTTTATTTGCTTATGTCTCAGATTCTATGCATTTTAATAAATAAAGTTTGGTTTAGTTTGAAAGATGGGTAAAAGATCACTTGTAGTTATGGATTTGTTGTAACTGTAAAGGCTTGGGTCTCTGGTAGTGTTTCTGCACTTGAAAAAAAAATTTGTCACTTTTTCACGGGTATGAGTTGTGGTCGTGCTCGGCTGGGCAAGTGACTCTTCTTTGGCCCCAACCGACTGGGTCGACTAGGTATGGTTCTGTACATCACAGACGCAACCAACTGGGTTCGTCTGGGCATGGTGCTTGAAAAAAAAGGAGAAAAACAAAGCAGAAGTAAAATATATATATATAAAATCTTTTTTTTAATACTGGGCCTAGTAAGGCCCTCTTTTACATTCTATACTTGCTGCAATATTTTCTTTTCCCCAAATTGTTTTGAAATTTTGTTTTTCTTTCTGACCATTTCAAGATTGTTGTATTTGATTGGCTTGGTTACCTTGTGATTCTCATGTACCGTGAAATAGGGTTCTGAATGCTGCACAGAAACCTAGAGATTTAGTGTGTTCTATGTCCTTTTAGCTTTTTTCACATGACATAGACCTGGAGTTGAGTATTGGAGCATAGTGTGGACATCTCCAAGGTGAAACTTTTGCAGCAGTTATATTTTTTTACCTTTGTATACTTTTATTGTATTGTCAAGGAGAATTGTACATGGTTGAGAGTTGTTACGTTTAGCTTCAAATTAATACCAATGAAACTACCCTGAAGTGATGAATAACAATCTGTGAAGCAGCATAGTGGATTATAGGGAGGCAAGTTCGTCTACTGAACAACCATTGCAAGGACGATCAATGAGTCTATTACAATTGAAATACTTTATTGGGTCTTGGTGGAACCTGTGGAGATTGTTTTCTAAAGTTTGTTCAGCATACTACTTTACTCTGATCCCTCTCTTAGAAACCACGGTGTTACCCTTGTTAGGGATGGATGATCGTACTTTTTATGACAATTGCGTGAAGAATGATTTCATGTTGCATATGTGATTTTTTTTGGGGCGGATTTAAGCCCAGCCAGGCCCAGCCGAACGGGGTTCGGTTGGGCAGGTGCAAGGGCCTACTAGACCCAGCCGACCTATCGACATAGGTTCGGCTTGGTAGGTGTGTTGTCTATTAAAAATAAATAAATAAAAAGTAAAAGTAATAATATAAGAGGGTTTTATTGATTTAAAAACCCGGATTTTTCGCATATGCTGAACATGATATTGATTTGATTCATGCTTGTTAAACATTCAGATTTTTTTTGTATGATTCATGCATCGGACTTCGTTATATATGTTCGGATTATGCATAGTTGATATTCAGATTTATCGATGACAAATATTCAGATTATGCACCTTGAATGCACTGTTTTGAGCTTGATTAAACTTCTGTTGGGTGTACTTATTTCCAGATTTGTCTACAATGAATGATTAGACTTTGTGCATGTCAAAAGTCTAGTTTTCGCATGCTTATGATTGGTTGCTTTGCTTGATCAATATTTTTAATGCAATGTTATATATGCATATAGTGGGCATGTGCAAATCTTGAAATGTATATTGTTCTGTATATGCATAATTGCATGAATGTTCGCATATTGAGCATGAGATGAATCATGTAAAAAACACGTATGTTGTATAATCATGTGAACACATGCATTTGAAATTTGTTATTAATATACATTCTTGTTTAGTATGAATGAGTGTGCATTTGAAAGCATGTTAAATGAATGCATAAGTGACATGCTTATTATGGTTTTTGCATTAGATGCATCACTGGTTAAAGTGGATCACCGTAGGCCGTGTGGGCCTTAAGCAGGTGTTGCTACATGTTTAGTTTATTTATGCATCACAAAAATCAACTTAATGATTATTGGATTAATTGCACTGCTTTATGTTACCATGGGCTCTGGTCCCGTGATGAGTTTCACATGTTGATTTGCAAAACATAAGTTGTAGTGTTTTGCATATTGATTTGCAAAACATAAGTTGTAGTGTTTTGCATATTGATTTGCAAAATAAAGGATTAAAATAAATTATTCTTTTAATAAAAAGATAAAAAGAAGAGAACATTGTAATTCATGTTTTTTTTTTATGTCCCTTCTTTAGTGTGAGAATCCTGGATTGTGGTTTTGGAGAACCGTGAGGATACTAAAACTCTTTATGCATTTGTGCCCCTGAACCCAACTAGGTGGTTCACCTCCCGACCATGGTTTTAGGGAGATTCCGTCACTTTGCCTAGGGGTGGTGTGTAGACACAACTGTTGTTATTGGTATACCAAGAAAGCGACATCAGTGCATGTTGATTTTTCTGGTGTCATGGTATTTGATGTTGATTTCTAATGTTTCGATGAACGGTGTTGATTCTTGATATCAGTCGAGGGATAAGTGTGAAACTTAGTAATAAAATACAAATTATGTGATAAGCTACAACTGAGAACCTAACTTGAGCTCGGAAATTGTTGTACCCGTTTTGAGTATTTACGGGTTATGGTAATAAAAAGATGAACTAAATTTGTGTGCATTTAATAGGGACATGCATATAAAAGAAAACTCAGATAAAAGATAATAAGTTACTCATGCATGCGTATCGATATTATGCATATTCCTGCTATGCATTAGATCATACATATTTACCTGTTTTCTTATTTGTGGTATATTAATGGTTACATGATAATGATTCTTTAATGATGATAAATGTTTTGCTTAATAATTGTTTCTTATTGCTTAATAAGTGTTCCATATTGCTTAATAATTGTTTTATATTGCTTAATAATTGTTCTCTATTGCATGAATGATTATTTAAATAGTGAATTTGTTGTAATTGCATTCCTCTGAAATGTCACATGAATCTTATTTATGTTCTTTTTACTTATTTGATTCATTAGAGGGACTCGTACATAAGATTTATGATTCTGACACCCTCACTTTTATGTTTTTCACTAAGTCACACAGACTCGGCTAGGGAGGCACCACACCCGAGTCGACACGCCCCAACACAGGTGCGGCTTCGGACATGGCCCGGACTCGGTCAACGCCGAGTCGAACTCGATCAACGAGTCAAGGCCGAGACCATCCTTGTTTTGGACTCAGTCAACGTTGACCGAGTCCAAAAATATCCGTTTCGATTTTTAAAATACGTTTTGGATCCGGATCGAGTCGAGTCCGGATCTGACCCAGATCCAAATTTCATCTGCAGCCGAACCCTAAAAAGGGTTTATCGACAGGGGGAGGGGCTTACCCTCTCGATTTTGCCTCTCCCCCCAAGCCCCTGCAACTCTCTCCTACACCCACGCCGGCGATCCAGACTCCGGCGATGGTATGCACAGGTGTCGGCCACCGACTCCCCCTCCGTCAACACTCAACAGGTATGTCGACCCTCCTGCACCCTCTGCTCACAGCCTCCCTCCTTGCACCCTCTGCTCGTAGAAGAGGGGCTCGACCCCCTCTGTGCCTCCTATTTACAAAGTAAGGGCTTGGCCCCTCCTCGTTTCGCTTATGTCAGGCAGGCCCCTCCCCCCTGCACCCTCTGTTCGCAGAAGAGGGGCTCACCCCCCCCTCCCCCTCCCTGCACCCTCTAGTCGCAGAAGAGGGGCTTGGTCCCTCCCTGTGCCTCCGATTCACAGAGGAGGGGCTCAACCCCTCCTCGTTTCCCTTTTATCGCAGGGGTAAGCAGTAGGAGTGGGGGAAGGAGGGGGATCGACTGACAGACCGAGCCTTGTCCCGCAGGACAAAAGGGAAATGAGGGGCGCGAGCCCCTCCTCGTCTCCCCTGCTGCCTTTGGCTTTTTGGCAAGGGCGAAGCCCCTGCCACTAATAAGGTTCAATAGGGGCTTGCCCTGCCCTTCCTTTTTGCGTCAGATAGGGGGTAGACCCCCTATCTCGAACCTGGTTTGCAGAGAGAAGATGAGGGCCTGGTTTGAACCTGATTTGTACAAGGGGAACGAACTTGGAGCTCCTATTACTATTATTTTGAAGTGTTTATTAACTTTATTTTATTTACTTATTTTCTTTTCAGTTTTCACTTTTCAGATATAATGGCGAGTTCTAGCGGTAGTGTCAATACATTTGGTTCAAGTTCTAACCCTTAATTAGAAGATTCTCAACCACTTTGGAGGCTTGTGACAAAAGGGATAAAACGCTAGTAGTGGTGGTGGTGGGAATGTGCAGTTTCATTGTAATCTATGTAAGGCTGCTTTCACAGGTTCTTATACGCGTGTGAAGGCACATCTTTTGCTTCATGGTCAAGGAATTAGGACATGTTCTGGGTTGACAAAGACATGTTAAAGCAATTAAAAAAAGAACAAGAGGAAGCTGAAAAGAAGAAAATTGCAGAGATGAGAAGCGATTCGATTAATCTGTCTTTTCCTATTGCTAGTGATATACAAGAAGAGCTTTTAAAGAAAAGAAAGATGAAAAGCAATAAAACAATACAAGCGTCATTCAAAAACATGTCAAAAGCAGAAATTGATAAAAAGATTGGTCAATTCTTTTACTCAAGCTCAATTCCTTTTAATGTAGCTAGAAGTCCATACTGAAAGATATGATTACATCTTTGGCTAATTGTAATTTGAGTGGTTATGTGTCTCCTAGTAGAGAAAAACTAAGAACAGTTATTCTTGTAGAGGAAAAAAATAGAATTGAAGACTTGTTAGAGGCCCAAAAATTTGCATGGAAACGACATGGAGTGTCGATTGTTTCTGATGGGTGGACTGATATACAAAGGCGACCACTGATAAACTTCATTGCTTACTCACTTGATGGGCCAATCTTTTTGAAGACTGTTGATGCATCTGGAGAGTATAAAGATGTCGAATATTTGTCGAAGTGATAAAAGAAGTGGGTGAAGAAAGTGTGGTGCAAATCATTACTGACAATGCTCCAATTTGTAGTCGTGCATGAATGAATTTGACAAGTGAAGATAGATATTCACATATTTTTTGGACTCCTTGTGCAACACACAGTTTAAATTTGACACTTAAGAGTATATGCAATCCATCAAAAGATGATGCACACGCACGTGAAATGTGTTTATGGATTGAGGAAATAGAGCATGATGTTTGAAATATTAGAAATTTTGTTGTAAACCATCATCATGTTCTTTCTATATTTAATAGGCATTCTGATCTCAAGTTACTGAAACTCGTTTTGCTTCTCTCATTGTTATGATGAAAAGAATTAAGCAACTCAAGAATGTATTGATGATGATGGTGGCTGATCAAGATTGGGATTTTTATCGTACTGAAGATGATGTCAAGGCTCAAGCTATCAAAAAATGCATCTGTGATGATTTTTGGTGGGATAAAATTACATATTTTGTTGAATTTATAGGGTGTATTTGGGAAATACTGAGAGAAGTTGACAGAGATGTACCCATGCTTCATAGAATTTATGAAATGTGGGACAAAATGATTGAAAAAGTTCAAAGTATCATTTTTAAACATGAGAAGAAAGATATTGCACTTGATGATTCAGAATTTTACAATCATGTACATTCAGTTTTAGTGAGAAGATGAGATAAAAGCAATACACCTTGTGCAACACACAGTTTAAATTTGACACTTAAGAGTATATGCAATCCATCAAAAGATGATGCACATGCACGTGAAATGTGTTTATGGATTGAGGAAATAGAGCATGATGTTCGAAATATTAGAAATTTTGTTGTAAACCATCATCATGTTCTTTCTATATTTAATAGGCATTCTGATCTCAAGTTACTGAAACTCGTTTTGCTTCTCTCATTGTTATGATGAAAAGAATTAAGCAACTCAAGAATGTATTAATGATGATGGTGGCTGATCAAGATTGGGATTTTTATCGTACTGAAGATGATGTCAAGGCTCAAGCTATCAAAAAATGCATCTGTGATGATTTTTGGTGGGATAAAATTACATATTTTGTTGAATTTATAGGGCGTATTTGGGAAATACTGAGAGAAGTTGACAGAGATGTACCCATGCTTCATAGAATTTATGAAATGTGGGACAATATGATTGAAAAAGTTTAAAGTATCATTTTTAAACATGAAAAGAAAGATATTGCACTTGATGATTCAGAATTTTACAATCATGTACATTCAGTTTTAGTGAGAAGATGAGATAAAAGCAATACACCTTTGCATTGCATGGCACACTCTCTCAATCCAAAATACTATGCAAAAAAAATGGTTGACATTAGGTGTTGGTCATGTTTCTCCAAATGAAGATCATGAGATATCAAGAAATAGAATGATATGTTTGGGAAGACTTTTTAATGATCCTCACATGTTTAAGGTTGTAAAATAGTGAGTTTTGACAAGTTTTCTACTGGGAGATTTGATTCTTTAGCGGCACTCGTGGCAAGGGACGAGGAAGATCTCCTTAATTGGTGGGCAACATATGGATCAGAGACACCAAATCTGCAACGTCTTGCAATAAAATTGTTATCTCAACCTGCTACATCATCTTGTTGTGAAAGAAATTGGAGTACATATACTCAAATTCACAACATTAAAAGAAACAAACTCACTAGTAAAAGAGAAGAGGATTTGGTTTATGTTCACTCAAATCTACGATTAATTTCTCGCCGCACCAAAGAAGAGTATAGGTATTTTTTTTTCTTTGTATTCAAAGTTTGTATTTAAATATTTGTATTCAAAGTTTTAAGTTAGATACTAATATAGTCATTTTTTTGATGCAGTTGTGGACCATCGAAGAATTGAGATGTAAATCCAGAAGATTTTGACTTGGAGGGGGAACATAATTTGCATACTCTCAACATGGACTACCTCGATCCTGTTCTTCCCTCTAATTCAGACAATGAGGCAGATTTATGATAAGTTTTGTTGTTTATCACACTCACAAGCTTCTTTATGTGTTATATTTTGGTAAGTTTGTGTTGTTAAGAATTGCTTTTTTATTTTTGCTTTAAAATTTACAATCTTTATGTGTTAATTTATTGTTATATATAATTATATATATTTAAAAAATATATATTTTTAATATATATATATAGTCGAGTCCCCGTGTCCAAATTTTTTGGAATTGCGCCGCACCCGCATCCGCACCCATGTGACATAGGTTTTTCACAACCTCTGAGACCTAGTGAGAGGACTTGCTACTACGAGAAGCCACGAGGGCTATACGACTGTTTGACAATTTTTCTTAGGGACAGAGTGACTCCATTTTTTGGTCAATTTATTTTTATTTGCACTTATTCTAGTCTCTCAAAAAGAAGAAATCACCAAAAGGAATCACCAAAATTTTATTGATTAGGAATGAAAATTACGCTCTTATGTCCCTATCTATAAATGTAGGTAACTTCTTGACGAAGAAACTCAATGGCTTTTTCTAGAAGCTTCCCTCCTCTTAGACACACTAAACCCATTAGGTGCATCCATTTTGCATAGTTCCCTTCCTTAGGCACATTGAACCCATCATATTCATCCCCCTTACAGATCTTCTCTAAGAAGTTAGCCCCATTTATAGCTTCTCCAATGAGTCGTGGATTGGGAGATATGCCTCTCTCTCTATCTTTAGCCCTCTCTCTCAAATGACCTCTCTGCCTCTCTCTTTGCAACTGGTTCCTCTCTCCCTTCAGAGAAGCAGAGGTAGTTTTCATCATCATCTCCTTCACTACAACTCTGCCATTGCATGATTTAGTAAGAATCGTGGGCTCCTTTCTTGTTTTGTGAAACTAAATGGTGAGCAATCTGGTTCCTTCTCCATTCATGTTTTTTTTCTTCATCTTTTGCAATGCATGGGCATAAACCATTGTTTCCTAGAATCTTTAATCATGAGGCTGGCGGTTGAGTTTTTTTGCTCTAATCTTTCATTTTTTTATTCCTTTCATTTTTCCTGTCAGTTGACTCCATGATTTTTCCCCCCAAATAGAAATCCACGTCTTCCTCTATATTTCAAAGACACTCCTGTCTTCAAAACTGGTATCTTTGGAGCGTAAGACTAAAGTTGTTTTCATGGACAAGACACATGAATTGTTCAATTTATTGAACCTTGCTTAAAGATGATTTTCTGCATTTATATTATTATAAAGGAAGGTAATTTAGTAGACTCTAAAGAAACTGACGTTCGTGTATTATGCAGACTCACGAACAAGAAGTCGATTCACACACAGGCTAGGAACCTCACACAACTGTTAGGAACAACAATCTCATGCACACACAAAACACAAAGGTTTTTAATGTGGTTCAGTCTGAACGACTTACATCCATGATGCCTCTATCTCTCTCACACTAACCATGAGATAGAGGCCCTTTATTTATAGAGGCATACACGTTGGGATCAACTGGTTTCCTTAAGAAAATCATATTACTATAGGAGTCCAGATTACATAAGGAGTCCTTTACAAACTCAGGACTTCTTGAATTATCATTGGGCCTTCAACCTTTAGTTTCCAACTGGGACCTTTTCTCTTGGGTCGTTGGAACTTGCTGGAAACGCTGAGTGGAGCTCAGATGCTTATCACTACCTGTATTTGGTTCATATGTCTTAACATCCCCCAGCAAACGAAACGGTCCCAGAGCGACGTTAAGCTTGGACCTGAGATAATTGAAGCATTGAACAACATGGGGCTTAGTGAGGATGTCTTCAAGCCGGTCATCAGTGGAGGCATGTTGAACAACAAGGTCATGCGCAACGACCTTGTCGCGCACAAAGTGAACATCGAGCTCAATGTGCTTGCTACGACTATGAAACATAGGATGTGCAGGCAGAGACATTGTCACAATAAATAACGGGGCACAGAAGGATACAATGACCAAGTTCACGGAGAAGGTACTGTAGCCACATGCATTCAACAGTTGCGTTAGCAACTAACTGGTACTCAACTTCAGTGCTGGACCGCGAGATAACTGACTGCTTCTTAAAGCTCTAGAAAATGAGATTGGGTTCGAGATACGCAACATAGGAGGAGGTGGATTTGCGATCATTGGGAGACCCAACCCAGTTAGCATATGCATAAATGGAGAAATGATAAGAAGAGCTAGGAGAGGACTGCAATCCATGTTGGATGGAGTACTTGAGATACCGGAGAATACACTTAACCATGGTCCAGTAGTCGGTGGTTGGAGCATGCATAAACTGACACACTCGATTCACCGGAAAGGCCAAATCCGAACGAGTAAGCGTGACATACCGGAGAGCGCTAACAACACTATGGTACAAGGACGAATTGTCAAGAGGCGTCCCAGAGTATACTAAAAGCCGAGTGGAGGATGCCATCCGGGTAGACATTGGTTTGACATTGAGCACATCAAAACATATAGATGAAGGCTGACACAAATGGGAACAAACAAAGAAAGATCTTTGCAGGAGCCGTGAAAACCATGGTCGAGGAGATGAGTTTGTAGAACTAAATGCGAGGAGCCTGACGCAAGCCATAGAGGGCCTTGTATAGTCGACAAACATGATTTGGATATTGAGGGTTTTAAAACCCTGGTGTTTATGCCATAAACATCGATTCCTCCAAGTCTCCATTAAGAAAGACGTTAACATCTAGCTGCCGGATAGGCCAGTGGTGACTGACGACAATGGCAAGAACAGTACGAATAGTGTGGGGCTTGACCACTAGGCTGAAAGTCTCAAAAAATCCATACCTTCTTCTGGATGAAAGCCTTTGGCAATGTGACGAGCCTTATAGCACTTAAGAGATCCATTTGCACAACGTTTGATTTTGTAAACCCACTACAACCAACCACATTTTGACTCAGATGAGGAGGCACAAGCGACCAAGTGCGGTTATGAACCAGAGCTTGATATTCAATCTTCATGGCATGTTTCCATTGGGGATCACGAGAGGCCTATTTATAGGAAGTGAGTTCAAGGTCTGTGAAAAGTGTAAGGAGAAGTAGTGGGGAGAGAGTGAGTTGTAATATAAAACACCTTGGGTTTTAAGGTACCATCTTGCGCATGAGTGATCATATGATGAGTGCGCCGATGTGGAGTAGGTGAGGACTGCTGAGCGGAGCTGGGGGCAATGACCAAGGGTATGCTCAACGGAATAGAGGGACCCAAATAATTGGGATCCAATGGGGAACCGCCAGGAGGCTGGTCAACAAACGTTTCTAAAGGCGGTTTTTGGGAATGGCAGGTGCGGGAGGCTCAACATTGAGGATCGGTGGAGCAGGAAGGACAACCAGTCGGATGTCAAGGTGTTTAGGAGGGGGTTGGGTAGGAGCCCAAAGGATAAATTGGTCTTCATCGAAAACAACATGCCAGGATATGAGGGTTTTGCTAGAGGTAGGATCTAAGCAAACATACCCATGGTGAGTAGGATTGTAGCCTAGGAAAACATGGAGCTTGGATCATAACTCTAATTTATGAGAGCGGTACAATCGAAGATTAGGATATGTATAACCAAAGGTTTTGAGGAAACTATAATCAAGTTTCTTTTAGAAAAGGAGTTCAAGTGGAGTTTTGTGGCCTAGGTTGGGTGTAGGAAGACGATTTATTAGGTAAACCGCTGCAGGAAAGGCACAAGTCCAAAACCGTGCATGGGCCATAAGAGATAGCCCAATTTTGACATGTTTGTGCTTTCTCTCGACATTGTCGGTTTGCTCTTACATGTGAGGACAAGACACACGATGTTGAATCCCACACTGACTTAAATAGGGTACCAAGGTTCTCTATTAAGAGACAACCAATCTATCACTTTATGGGTACTTCCACTTTTAGTTAATACACAATAGTACATGTGGGTTGCCTTGCCAAGATCAACCCTAAAGCACCCCTTGACAACGTTTGTGTCCTCAACTATGGAATTTCAACAGGTAATGGAAACTCCTCATTAGTTCATCTTTCAAGAAAATATAAATGCTTCTAGAGGAATTCTGACATGATTTAATTGCTCCTTGAAATGCTTTTCATGCTTTGGTGCCACTATAAATGTTGCCAAACCAAAGAAAGGTCGAACTATGGCTGTTTTTGGCTAGGGAGTTGTAGTGCTTGCTGTAAGTTTATGCCCTTATAAGTCAGCAAACAAATCCTGTCTTGACAGTAAGTCTGTAGAGATAACATACTATTGTAAAAATCATATCTCCTAGAATACTCAGGATTTGTGGATGAGATTTTAAGGTGTGTTAGTCTGGATATGGAACAACGCACGATTAAAATCTTAGAGGTTGATTCCTTATGGTTTGGAAACGAAAATTTATGGAGGTCAGTCCAAAATCTGTAATTTTCTAGAACACATTTTGTTAAATAACGAAAACAATAGATGTTATGAGATTTTTAGCTCTCAGCTGGAATCAAATTAAATTTTAGGTTTTTGTAGGCTTGAATCAGACATATCAAACCACCCACTGTAAATATCCTAGCATCTAATTATTCCTAAATGATTTATAACTGATTTTTTATTGGAGAGACAAAATTGGACAAGACTGTTCTGTTAACTGTTAACAGAAAGAAAACAATGATGGTTCTAGAAGTGAACCATATAAACTTTATGGCATGTTGTTGAGCAACATGTGGGCCTATTGAGGTTATGTGCTAGTGCAATATTTTGTGAAAAATTATATTGAATGCAATATTATTGTGTTCCTATTGAGACTCAATGAGTTTGACTCCTATATTATAAGCATTCAGGTAATAAATAAACGAGCTGCAGCGATAGGATGCTATAGGCGGTGCCAAAAACCAAACTATTTTAGATCATAGATTTATTTTGGAAAACAGTCTATTGTTATTAAGACTTGTTATTTTATTGATAATGTTGTGGACCTTAGAGTCTAATGTTTACAACAATTCATTTAATTGACGAACGATTTAATTTGGTTCATGAATTGTATTGTCTCTTTTATATCTTAGATTCTGATTCTTGAGTTGGAATCGATTTACAATTTGGACCTGGACCCAAGTCCTATACGGGGAATGGTTCCAGTCCCATGCTAAGTTAGAATACCTGTAACCCGCTTGAAATTCTAATCGGAATCAAAATGAATGTTTTCGTTGTATTTAAAAAAAATGTTTATATTTTCATGTTAAAATTTTGGAGCGTTACATTTAGCGGCTAACATTAAAAATTGCACGCCCGCATGAGGTGTCCTGGGTTCAAGTGTCATTGGTTACTTTTTTTTTTAATGAAGGTATACATGTCATATGCTTCCTTTGAAAATCTAATTGGACCTCAATAAAAAACCGAGTTCGGATCTGAATTTGGTCTTACAAAACTGAATCTAATCCGATTTTATAATCAGATTCAATTTTTCTTACCAAACCCGATTAATCAGGTTCAGATCGTGGATGTCTGACCCAGACCCGAACAGTTACATTCTTACTGTAATGAGTGGTGGGCTCAATTATTTGTCGTTGAAAAAAATGAATGGTTCTAAATTTTGCATGTTTCTCTTGAAATGAATGTTTTTAATGTGCGACTTTCGAGCAAGGTCAATGAAAGAAAACATCTTAGAAGATTTTGACCATTAAATCATCTGATTCAATGTGCCTTTTTCTTGTGCTTCTTTCATAATGGAAATGATGATAAATCTAGGAAGAATTGGTTTGAATTTATCCATCAACCAATCTTCCAATCCATCATAAATCTTGAACTTTTTTCTTGGAACCTTGGGATACATTCTAGTTGTTTTACACCATTTTGAGAATCCCATTGAAGAACAAATTTCACAACAGTTAAACATTCTTCGTTGAGAGTTCTCTCTCCCTTTGTTCAATGAAGAAGGAAGTGCAAGAAGCGATGGAGTTATCTAGGTCTAGAAATTAAAGGCATGTTAGCTTCTCATGGAAAATGAGCTCTAGATTGGGGAAAGTTGTTTTTAACTAGTCCCGTAGCTTCTTTATCGGTTTCTTTCCACTGCTGATATGGCCTTTGAAGAAGAAAGGGGGCAAAGAGGCTTAAATTAAGTCGTAGCTCCTTCGCAGGTCTTCTCTGAAGAAGAAAGAGGGGAAAGAAAGAACCAAGCTATGTAACACAGACTCTTCTAACAGGGCACCGCACCCACACCTATGCGGGTGCTACACTTGGACACGGCTTCCTTTGTGTTAGGTGAAGTCAACCACATTGAGGTTCATTTTTGTCCAAAAGTAGATTCAGTTAACCCTAACCAAATCTATTTTTATCTATATTTATATAAATGCAAACTGTTAAAATTTATATATATATATCCTCCCTGCACCCAAATTTTTTTAAAGTGCCGCATCACTGCATCCACACCTGCTCCTATGTGACATAGGAACCAAGGTAAAACATATAACATGGGGTTCAAAAACATTAACTTGGTCTCTTAAGGGTAAAACTGTCCTTTAATTTCATGAACTTTCATTTAACCATGGTTAACTTGACAGAGTTGGTCCCATTCACCTCTTTGATATGCTTAAGAAAATGTCAGATGGTTACACAATTTCTGAAACATCAAGTCTGGATCTGTAAATACACCAAAGTTTAGGTGTTCTTGTAAATTGATCAAGAATCTTTGACATGGGCCTGCCAGGGTTTGTTAATTCTATGATCATGAAATATATGTTCTGTTACAAGCACATGGATTGGTTTTGAGCTTGCTAAAGCAATGCTGTAATACCAATGCAATCTATCTCATGGTTCAGTTGGTCCAGGTAATTTTTCAGTGATTTTTTCAACCGAGCTCTCATCTCTTATCCTGTTAACAGTGAGAAGCAAAATTCTAGAACAATTTCAGTAGATTTAATAAAGTTTTCAAAATCTCTACCCACTGGAATTGCAGACTGGTTGAAGCTAATAGAAATCAATGTGTTGCACTCTTTTGAAGTTTCTATAGGAAAGGCCCTTGTCCAGAACAATATTGACAGAGAAGGAACCTCTTCATCCATCACTACTGCTTGCCTTAAAGTTTCTTGGGTAGAATTTTCTTTAGTATGTTTCCATGAGTGCTCAATCTGTGACTGAGTCTGCCTACCAGGCAGGAGTGCTTGGTTACTGAGGTCTGTTATGTAACTATTTGTAGTTTAACACCTCTTGTCCATGCAGTAGATTATCATAAAGTACTTTTTGCAATATACTGACCCCCTGTTTGGATCACTTTATAAAGTGATCCTTGCCATTTATGCTTATTTTAAATAGAAAGTTTTGGTGTTTGGATCTTTTACTCTCTTTTTTTAATGACATTTTATAAATTCCAACCTTTTTTCAAAAATAGCGGGACCTACTTTTTTATTTTTATTTTTTACGACTACTTGTTTTCTTTCACTCCACCCATCATCACTATCACTACCACCACCTCCACCTCCACCACTATCACCATTACCATCATCATCATTGACACCACCACCGTTACTATCATCACTATTACCACCACTACCATCTATTACCATTGTTATCACCATCATTACCGTCACCACTACCACCACCACCATCACTACTACCACCATTACACTGTCACCACCACCATCCACCACTCCCCCCATCTACTGTCACCATCAACACCACTACCCACTAATATTCTTTTCTTCATTATAATTTAAACAATTGATGATCCAAATTCACTTAATTAAAAGTAAAGGCAACATTCTTCTTTATAAAATATGTTTAAATTTATATATGTGTACAATAAATAAATATAGATCCAAACAGGGCGTGAGTCTACTTTCCATCAGTCAATTTTGCTTCTGAACCCCTTGAGAATGCTGCTGAACGTAGCGGTGGTTTTCTATTTATGGGCAGTGGAATTGCTTGTGTAGTGGAAAAATTATTTTCAAGTATAATTTTTATGATATAGAAGGCTGTCATTTCAACGTGATTATTGACCCATGACCTTTTCTAAGATGTTATGATTTTAGAAATCTAATTTTGACAGACGTGGTTAACCCACACTGTCAGATGTTTACAGTGGACATATATAATATATCTTGTTATCCAGTTTGTGAATGAACGCAGACACACTGTTTAGTACCTGGTTTTGGTTACCTAAGTATCTGCTCATTGTTTTTTTTTTCTTGTGTAGCTTATGTTTGTGTGCATTTTCCTGTTATCCTTTATGGCTTTGGACACTTCTCGGCCCTGGTTGGTATCGTTTCTTAAGAGACCTCTTCACTTTTGCAGGGGCATTTGCACACGTATCGGTTCTGCGACAATGTCTGGACGTTCATTTTGCAAGACGCAACTTTCAAGAATGAAGAAGCCCAAGAAAGTGTTGGAAGGGTAAAGATCGTTGCCTGTGACTCGAAGCTGCTGTCACAATGAAATGAGTTTGTATCTCATGTTCTAGGTTGAGGGGAAACACAGGTTTAATATGGCTTGAATGGTATTTGGCAGGAGTCTAATGACAGGTGGAGTTCCTGGTTTCTTCCAGAACTCAGTTTTCTTTTTTCTTCCTTTTTTATTTTGTTGCATTATAGAATGCTTTGTGTAAATGAAAATCTCTCTCTCTCGTCAGGAAGGTCATACAACGAAATTAGTAAATGGATGAACCACAAAGGCTATAGTAGCTATTAAAATCGAATGCCGCGAAGATCCTCGGTTATGACCTAATCATATAGCTAATAAAATGGAGCCGGAATTGATGGAAGAATTTTATATCGAAGGTGCATAAGCAAGTGCCCCGCTGCAAGGATAGGAATTCAGTTGCTTGGACAGATAAAATGGAGAATGATCTATTGGCAAATTGGATTTACAAGGAAAGCAACGGTAGTGAGAGTTTCAAATCAGAAAAGTTTATGTTATATTTTTTATAAACGACAATCAACCTGTAGGACTGAGGCCTCAAAAGTCCGCAGAAGAATCTCCTGTAACACTTAGTTTGTGCAGCGTACTGGGTGTAGTAAAAGGAACTTTGAATTCGGTGTACCTTAAAATATGTGACTTAATCAAGCGTTCTTCCTGATTTGTTCACTGAATAAAAAAGCACCACTTGGGTTTGGGCGTTCCATTACAGATTCAGAGGTGTCACGGTCCTGTTTCAGTGCCTGTGATGGACGCTTAGCTCTACCAAAACATTTTTGGTTTGCCCCACATTACCCACTTGTCCGACCAGCAGTAACGGTGACAGCTATTTCATATATTTTGAGTAAAATACAGGATTATCAAACTAGCCGAAGAGTATATTCCTGTTTCCAATATATCAACCATTTCTTTCTTTTTTGATAACTTGTAAGAGAAAAGAAAAGAAAAACGAAAAATGACTTGTATATGACAAAAATGGTGTTTTTTGAAATACTTTATAATTTTTAAAATCTTTTCGATGTTCAAAATCATAAATATTTGGATGTAAAAAGATCAGTTTAACCTTCACATGTATAGATTTCTTTGAGATGTATGAATTTTTTCTCAAATATGTGCCCAAGTATTTCTTTCAAGATATGTGATAGACTTTGTCACTGATTTTCAACCCAAAAAATAAAGAATTTCAAAAAAAAAAAAAACACAAAAAAATATAGATACAAAAACCTTTTCAACGATACTTGATTCGCTGGAAAATGATGGTTGCGTATACACTTGAGATACAACCGGACAACGTTTCTAAAATAGGAGATAAACATACATGGTTTGTTTGGCTTCCTTAAAAAAATAATAATAAAAAGGACAAAGATCAGGGTGTTGGCTTTCAATGCCATAAAGACCACCTTGATCTAATGAAGGATTAAGAATAAATATCATATAGAAGATAGATTGTTCGGTTGTTCCCGTTTGCATAGCATATTTTTATTCTGGTCTTAGAACCCAAAAAATAGAAACCCTAGAGGTTATGACTCAAAGCATTTTAGTTATAGGCTTATGTCTCATATTTTCAATGACTAAAAACATAGGTTTTAGAGGTCAGACCAGAGAGATATAAATCTAAGATCGGCCTATTTTGTAGAAAATATGTAGATATACGAATTTCCTCGGATATATGCGGATTTCCTCATATATATGTGAAGTTTTTCATATATACATATTTATTTTCTCCTAAACATGTGAATTTTCTTATATATAAGCAAAAATTTTCATATATATATATATATATATTCTCCTAAATATATGCAAAGTTTCTCTTATATACGTGGATTTCTTCATAAATATATGCAAAGTTTCTTCTATATATGCGAATTTCCTTTTAAACATGCAAATTTTTTCTTAAAATATGTGAATATGAGAATTTCCTTATATATATGTTAATTTCCTCCTAAATATGTAAATTTTCTCCTAAATATATGTGAAGTTTCTCATATATATGCAGATTTCTTTCTAAATATGCAAATCTTCTCGTATATATATATATATAGATTTCCTCCTAAATATATGCGAAGTTCTTCTTATATATGCGGATTTTCTACTAAACATGCATTTTTTTTAAACTATGCGAATATGCAAATTTCCTCAAATATATGTAGATTTCTTTCTAAACGTGCAATTTTTTTCTTAAATATATGCAAAGTTCCTCATATATATATATATATATATATATATATATATATATATGCAAATTTTACATGTTTAGGAGGAAATCTGCATATATAAGAGAAATTTGTATATATTTAGAAAATTTTTGCATGTTTAAGAGAAAATCCACACACACACACACACACATATGTATATATATGAGAAATTCACATGTTTAAAAGAAACTTCACATATATATGAAGAAATCCACACACACACACATAAAGAAATTCACATATTCACTTATTTTTTAGAAAACAGTCTATATTCTCAGATTTGTATCTCTCTTATCTGACATTAAAAACCCATATTTTTATATTCGTTGTAAAGCTAACTCATAGTTCTATAACTTTATTGTTTTGAGTCAGAATTGAAACCCCCCTTAGGGTTCTCGTTTTTAAGGTTGTTCTACAGATTAATAGAGCAATTCAAAATCCATTTATTGAGCGCGTAAACCATCCTAAAATTAAATCCTGTCATTAGAGCCACTTGTTATCAGCATTTTAACAACACCAACTTGTGGTCAGCCACCTTTTTTGCGTGCCTTTAAGATGAGATTTGCCTTCTTAGCCATTTAAAATTGTAAATGAAAGATCATCCTTTCCCAAATCCAGTTTTCTTAAGAAAACCACCCATCCAATGCAATAAACCTTAGATAAATCTTAACACATTTAGGAGCCATTCATCCTGATGTATCTTGGATATGCAGAAAATGTATCCGAATCCATCTAGAAAATTATAAATAGGGAGTCCCACCCCCTATTTCAGTATTTGGAATTCGCATCTACACTCTGTCAAATTCTCTATAAGACCAAGCCGACCTAGCCTAGCAAGTCAAGTTAAAACCTGGCTTAGTTTATGACCTAGATCGCTAGTCTCACTCGTCTTTCAGTGCCCACCCGCTTCTAGCTAAAGTGCTTCTTGCGCTCTCCCGTGCTTATCAACTGTAAAAATGACTACCTAAGCCTGAGGTAAAATTTAGTTTGTTTTGATATTTATTTTTGTTTATTTAATATATTTTCTTATGTTCTGATAATCTAATGTTTCATATATTGTCCATTTTGTGTAATTTTTGAGTTTTGGAGGTTCCTACCATCAAACTCACTTTTTTTTAGGATTCACAAACGAGGTACAAATCTCCACAATGCCGTTGTTACAAAAACAATAATCGAAGAATGAGGGTTCCTGGTTCAGCTGATCCCTACTCAACGGAGGAGAAAAAACACTTTACCTTGAAGAACGGTCTCTACAACTCTCAAATTTGGATATGAGTTTTGGATCTTATAAAAAATCTTTTTTTGGTGGAAACTTGTGTTTTTAAGCCTTTAAAAATTCAGGGATCCACACCTTCTTGTCCAAACAAAAAATATTCTTCGTCGGTGAAACTTCGATAAATACATGATCACCTACATCAAAGGTAAGCTCCCCTCATCTCTGATTGGCATAACTCTTCTAACGGCTCTGAACTGTCAAAAGCCTCTTGTCGATCAACTATACCTGATCAATATAGTGTTGAAGTACAATTAATGATTCTACAGTCCTATCACCAACTTTGTTCCAATAAATTGGAGAACTACAAGGTCATCCATACAATGCTTTGCATGGTGCCATACCAATACTCAAATAGTAACTGTTGTTATATGTGAATTCCACTAGCTTCAGATATTTAGTCCAACCACCTTTCCAATCCAGAGCACATGCATGCAACATGTCTTCCACGGTCTAAATCATCCTTTCTGATTGTCCATCTGTCTAAGGGTGAAAGGTTGTACTAAACTTGAGTTTCGTTCCTAAAGCTTTCTGTAGCTGCCCCTAAAACTTTGAAGCAAATCTCAGATCTCAATAAAAAATGATAGACAATGGAATACCTTGCAGTCTAATAATCTCATCCATGTATAAGTCTGCAAGACTCTATAATGTCTGGTTTGTCCTGATTGGCAAGAAATGTGTTGACTTTGTAAGGCGATCAACAATAACCCAAATATCATCGTATTGATGCCTAATCCTGGGCAGACTTACCATAAAGTTCATGGTAATGTCTTCCCACTTTCACTAGGGTATCTCAAGAGTCTATAACGTACCTCCAGGTCTCTGGTGTCCTATCTTGACATGATGACATACCAAGCATTTTGAAACATATTCAACAATCTCATATTCATCCTGTTTCACCATAAATTCTATTCTAAGTCTTTGAACATCTTGGTATTACCAGGGTGAATGATATACTTGGATCTATGTGCTTCATCAAGTAAGTCGACTCGTCTTGTTGGATCATCTGGCACCTATAACATCTGTCCATACCAAATATTGTCATTCTCTTCCAAGTGTAGAGTCAACTCGTCTTGTTGGCAAGCTGTTATCATCTTGCAAAAGCTGGGCTGCATTTCTATGAACTGCTCCATAATATCAATTCTAATAGCCATACTAGCTATTTTGTTCCTACCATGATCAGATCCAAAAGGTCTCCACTCAATAAAAATTTTCATTCATTACTACATGATAAATTCTCTGCTTTTCTGCTCAAGGCATCTGACACAACATTTGCCTTTTTCGGTTGGTAAGAGATCGATAATTCATAATCTTTAAGGAATTCTAACCACCTTTGTTGTCTCATACTAAGATCTTTTTTAGAGAAAATATGTTTGAGACTTTTGTGGTTAGAAAATACCTCAAACTGCTCTTCGTATAAATAATGCCACCATAATTTAAGAGCGAATACCATTGCTATTAACTCAAGATCATTCATAGGTAATTATGCTCGTGTACTTTCAATTGGAGAGATGTGTAGGCAATTACCTTACCATGTTGCATCAAAATACAACCCATACCTGTTCATGGACGCCGTTGCTTTCTCATTGGGGAACAAGTTTGTGCAGTAGCGCTCTAAACTCCTGAACTTGGTGGCGTAGTCCACCAAACTCATGCTTCCCTGAGCCAGTTCAAGGAATCGTTGCTGCATCTGTTCCTGAGTGTAGGGAGGAAAGTAGGTGTCGAAGAACTCCTCCCTAAACACCTCCCAGGGAACCACCTCCAAATCAGCGTATTTCACCCTCCGCAGGGTGTCCCACCATTTCTTGGCATCGCCCTTGAGATGGTACTTGCCAAATGGAGTCTTCCTATTTTCGTGGACAGGTAGGACATCGAACGCCCGCTCAATCTTCTCGATCCAGCCCTCGACTGCTTCTGGGTTGGCCTTGCAAAAGTCGACGGGTCCAACTTCAGGAACCTCTCGAAAGTAGCGCCACCTGTGTTCGAAATGACCTCGACAGGAGGGTCCTGCGCAACATGTGCTGCCTGCACCGCATGTGCTGTCTGCGTCGCCTGCCGTCATGGTCTCGGTCAGGGTGTGGATGACGTTAATCATGAAATCCCTCTACACCTGCCAGTTCGCGGGAGCACCAGAGGAAGACGAAGCACCCGTGCGTTCGTACGTCTACACGTGCAAGTTTTTTTACAAAAATTTAGACCCTTATCGATCGTAGCCCCTTGGGGTTGATCCTGAACAAATTCTTTCGTATAATTACATCAAGGTTCTTAATACACACTAAAAGAGAAATAACCATGAATGCAAACAAGCATAAGAGATCCAATGCTTAAATAAAACTATTAAATAGCTTTACCAGTGAAGGAGATTGCTCTACAGTACGAGGCACAACTTGCTGACACTTCGGGATAGGGCTCACTTACCAAAATAAAATTTTTTAATGCTAAAGGATGATAAAAGTATAAGATCTTGTGGTGGCTTTGATACCAAACCCGTAACGACCCCAACTCGTACCCCTTAAAAATGCAATTTTTTTTAAATCAATTGCAGAAATATTCTTAGAGACCCGGGGCTTTACAGTTCCACTCCCAATTCGATAGCCAAACACACCACAAAAGATCTTACATTTATCACCCCAAACCAATAACAACTTATTATTTATTAATTATGAAAGAAAGAATATTTAATCAATAGTTGCAAGAGACATATCAGAGTTATTTAAATGTAATAAAAATAAATAAGGAAAAACTGAGCCACGCTATCCCTCTGTGAACTGTCCAGCAAAAGTGTGACACTCGTAGCTCTACCAGAAGCTAGTCGCTTCACTGATCTTCTGCGGCTGCGAAAACCAAAAAAATAAGGGCGTCAGAAATTCGCGGAATTCTGCATACAAGTACCTCTAATGAAATAAATGAGCATAAATAATACATATAAGATTTCATGCAATAATTTAGAGGAATACCATTATGACATTTACATAATTTAATTTATGCATTCATGCAGATAGGAAACAATTATTATGCATGAGAGAACAACAATAAATAACATGAATCACCATTTAAGCAATACAACCATTTAACATACTTTAGGGAACAACATTATGCATTCATCAACATTTAACAGTCAAGGGAACATGTAAATATGCATGATCGAATGCATAGCAAGAATATGCATGACTTCAGTGCAATGCATGAATAAATTATTATCTTTCATTATAGTTTCCTTTTATATGCATGTCCCTATTAAATGCACACAATTTAAGTTCCTCTTTTTAATTACCGTTGCCCATGGATACACCAAACGAGTATAATTTTTCGAGATTAAGTAGGGTTCCTAGCTTAACTTAGCGTATAAGTTGTATTTTATTACTGGGTTCCAAACTTATCCCTCGACCGAATCACTTTCGGAACATTAGACCTCCACATCTAATGTTGGGACAGTAAGAACCTCCACATCCAATAGTGTCACTTTCTTGGTATACCAAAGCAACAACAGTTGTGTCTACACACCACCCCCAGGTAAAGTGACAGACTCTCTCTAATACCGTGACCAAGAGAAAGAACCTTAATATCAGGTTTATGGGTAATAAGTAAAGCACACAGAGTTTTTGTATCCTCGTGGTCCCCCAAAACCGAATATCTAAGATGCCCATTTTTTCGATGAGAGATCCCAAAACATATATTACACTGTTTATATTTATTATTTTTTTATTAAAAGCCACTTATTAAGTTTTGCAATTCAGCATGCAAAAACAAAGTCAAAAGATCGTATCTACCCCTGCGAGAGTCATCATGGGACTTTCGCCCGTGGAAACACATATAACAGGGCAATACAGTGTAATAAAAGTAAATGTGATTTCTGCGATGCATTAGAATAAATAAAGACAGAGCATTTAGTACTCAAGGCTCTCCAGGACTGCGATGGTCCAATTGTATCATCGATGCACCATATGCAAAAATCAAAGCAATATGTCATTCATGGCACAAATCACATGTTCCAAATGCACATTCATATATGTAAACCTTTATCATGCATACGAAACAAAAATATCCATGAGACACACGCATCCATGCCAATACATATTTCCTTTGAATGTATGTGCTTATGTAAATTCTGCATGTATTTAGCAACTGCATGTTCAAATCAAATTCAACATAAACATGATACATGCATATGCCACTTATCAAATGCAAACATGTACGTAAATACACTGTTCCATTTTGAGATAAACATACACCCATCAATGCATAATACGTTATCAAATGCAAACATGTACGTTAATACACTGTTTCTTTGTGAAAAGAACACACACCTAAATGCACATGCTGTTTCTCATTGAAATAAACATCATTGCACACAACACATACTAAAATCCTTTTATAATGCAAGGATCCAACACACACACACACACATATATATAATGTATAATTTTTTTTTTGAAGGGGTTTACACCCAGTCGGGTCGGTTGGGTAGGGTCTGGTCAACCCGGGGCAGGGACTTCCAGGCCTGTCCCCGTCCTGCCCAAGGGCCGGACTGGGCCTGGCAGACCCTGTCAGCTCGGGCTAGCCGAGCCAGCCCAGTCGACTCTGTCGGCTGGGCCTGACAGCCCATACACAGGCCCAGCCCAGGCCTGTGTACGCGTGCTGCCAGGGCAGGGTTGACAGCCCCATCTACGATATATATATATATATATATATATATATATATATATATATATATATATATATATATATATATATATATATATATATATATATATATATATATATATATATATATATATATATCTTTTTTTTTTGCTGCTAGACCGAGCCGGTTCAGCCGAGCCTACTCGGCTGAGCACGACAGCTCGGCAGACCCTGTCAGGCCAGCTGGGCTCAGCCTAGTCGGGCCTGGCAGATCTGTCAAAACATGACAGATCTGGCCAGACCACACCCAGGGTTACCGGAAGCGCCTAGCTAAAAGGGAAAGCGCGCTTCGGAAGCGCGAAACGTCGCTCTTCCGAAGCATGGGGGGAAGCGTCTCCCTTTTTTGGGAAGTGCGCTTCCCTTTAATGGGGGACACATTTCCCTTTAATGGGGGACGCGTTTCCCTTTAATGGGAAGCACACTTCCCATCACGCTTCCCCCGCGCTTCCCCTGTTTTTTTTTCAAATTTTTTGTATTTTTTTTTCGCTTCCCCCTCGCTTCCGAACGCTTCCTAGGTCGCTTCCGAGACACTTCCCGAATCGGTCCTAAGTGGTCCCACGCTTCCCTGCTTCCTAAAATTTTGAAAGTGCCTCGCTTCCCGCTTCCCGCTCCCGCTTCCGCTTCCCGCTCCCGCTTCCGCTTCCCGTATCGCTTCCCGCTCCCGCTTCCTCAACTGGAAACCATGACCTGACCAGCCGAGCCATGCTTGGCTGGTTTGGTCGGCTAGACCGTAAGGTCCCCAAAACAGTGGGTCTATGATGACCCAATTCTTCTTCTTCGTTAAAACAATACATGATCCAAGCACATTTTAATGAGTGAAAAACAGGGGATTTCACGTTATCAGAATTTATACATGCATGCATTAACAGGTTCATGGCTCTAATATGCATGATTAAACATAATTACCTCCTCTTATGCATACAACAAATCAGAACATAGGCATATGCAGAAATATATAACATGAATATTAAACTCATTCGTGAATATTCGGTCAAGAATGTATGCATATTCAGTTTCCTCCATAACACCGGCATATAACCAGATTTCAACACATCTTTTCGTGCATATACACAGTCCATGATATGATCCATCTATAAAAATCGATATCCCTGAAAGTGGGTTCTAAATGAACCACTCTTAACACCGCTAAAATTTCGGTTACACGTACACAAATTTTTTTCATGATCAAGACAAAGGAAAACATAAAAAAATACAGTCATGTAAGAAAAGATCCATATATTCTAGGATGAACATATTGATTCACCCCCTTTATCATGGATTCACACTAAATATTGCATGAGAATCGAACCGGCGTTCGATTTCTCACTTATATTCAAAAGAGGAGACCCGTACCTTTGAAAAAGAAATCGAAGAATATAGAAAAATAATGGTGGAAAAGGGGTTGGGCCGGAGAAGAAGACTCTTCTTCTTCTTCCTCCTTCCTCTGTTTCCTTTCCTTTCCTTTCTCTGTACTTCCCTTTTCCTCTTTCTTTGTCTTTTCCTTCTTTCTTTGTTTTTTCTTCTTCTATATAAATAGTAGGAGAAGGGGTGACGCCTCTCCTTCTCCAGCCCTTTTACCCTTTCTAAAAGGGCTGGAGAAGGGAGTTTCCATACAAATGAAACTCCTCTCCTTTAGTTTCCTAATTTTTTTTGAAACAATATTGAATGTTGACTTTTCTCAAAAAAAACTTTCAAATGTTTTAAAACTCTTTCTTAACCTCTCTTAAGCTAGAATAAGAACTCTTTTAAGAAGTCCCGCCCAGCTTAAAAATATTTACTCAGAATTAATATTAATTATTAATTAATTAATTATTAATTAATTAATTATTAATTAATTAAAATTATCTAAAAACTTCTAAAAATATCGAAATTAACCCAAGAGGGTCCCTAACCTTAATAGACCCCAAATTAAAGCTTTATATTCAATTTAAAGCTGAAAAATTGTGGGGGCATGGATTTGGATCCGGATCCCCAAATCCAAACCCATACCCAAAACGTAAATGGATCAAGATCTGGATTAAATCCAGATTAAAGTGAGTCTTAAATAAGATCCAAATCCATAATAATTCAGATCTTATGCATTGGATCCAATCCGATCCAACTCCGGACCCGTTTCAACAAACTGCTCAATTTTCAGAAAAACGTGATTTGCAGGCCAATCGGAACCCAAATTCAGGAAAGTAAAATACCGTTGTGCTCAGAATTCCGAGACGCATCCAACGACTACACGAATATCCAATTTTGAATTTCACCCAAAAAATAACCTGAATTTCGCTCGAATTTAAAAGTCAAAATTAAAACTCTTTCTCACGCTTTGTTTGGATCGCCTCGACCTTATCGATGAGACCTGGGTCAAGCCCAGACTCAAAGACTTCAGTCTAAAAATCGAGCCTCAAACAATTTTTCTCCCGGACTTAGCCAAATTTTCGTCAAAATTATAAAATGACTAAGTACCAAAGTACGAGATATTACAATTGGAGCAGAGTTTGGACATCTCCAAGGTGCAACTTTTGCTGCATTTATGTTTTTTTACCTTTGTATACTTTTATTGTGTTGTCAAGGAGAATTGTACATGGTTGAGAGTTGTTACGTTTAGCTCCAAATTAATACCAATGAAACTGCTCTGAAGTGCATGGAACTCTGATGAATAACAATCTGTGAAGCAACATAGTGGATTATAGGGAGGCAAGTTCGTCTACTGAACAACCATTGCAAGAATGATCAATGAGTCTCTATTACCGTTGAAATACTTTATTGGGTCTTGGTGGAACCTGTGGAGATTATTTTCTAAAATTTGTTCAGCATACTACTTTGTTGTGATCCCTCTCTTAGAAACCACCGTGTCACCCTTGTTAGGGATGAATGATCGTACTTTTTATGACAATTGCGTGAAGAATGATTTCATGTTGCAATTAGCATATGTGATTTTTTTGGGGCAGATTTAAGCCCTGCCAGGCCCATCCGAATTCGTCTGGGCAGGTGCAAGGGCCTACTGGGCCCAGCCGACCTGGGTTTGGCTGGGTAGGTGTGTTGTCCATTTAAAAAAAAACGTAAAAGTAATAATATAAGAGGGTTTTACTGATTTAAAAACTTAGATTTTTCGCAGAACATGATATTGATGTTGGTTCATGCTTGTTAAACATTCAGATTTTTCTATATGATTCATGCATTGGACTTCGTTATATATGTTCGGATTATGCATAGTTGATATTCAGATTTGTAGATGACAAATATTCAGATTATGCACCTTGAATGCCTTGTTTTGAGTTTGATTAAACTCCTGTTGGATGTACTTATTTTCAGATTTGTCTATAATGAATGCTTAGACTTTGTGCATGTCAAAAGTCTATTTTTCATATGTTTATGATTGGTTGCTTTGCTTGCTCAATATTTTTAATGCAATGTTACTTACATATGCATGTAGTGGGCACGTGCAAATCTTGAAATGTATATTATTTTGCATATGCATAATCGCATGAATGTTCGCATACTCAATAAGATGAATCATGTGAAAAAACACGTATTTTGTATAATCATGTGAACACATGATTATGATTAGTTGCTTTACTTGATCAATATTTTTAATGCAATGTTACTTATATATGCATGTAGTGGGCATGTGCAAATCTTGAAATGTATATTGTTCTGCATATGCACAATCACATGAATGTTCACATATTGAGCATGGCATGAATCATGTAAAAAAACACGTATTTTGTATAATCATGTGAACACATGCATTTGAAATTTTATATATATATACATTCTTGTTTAGTATGAATGAGTGTGCATTTGAAAGCATGTTAAATGAATGCATAAGTGACATGCTTATTATGGTTTTTGCATTAGATGCATCAGTGGTTAAAGTGGATCATCGTAGTTCGTGTGGGCCTTCAGCAGGTGTTGCTACATGTTTAGTTTATTTATGCATCAGAAAAATCAACTTAATGATTATTGGATTAATTGCACTGCTGTATGTTACCATGGGCTGTGGTCTCGTGATGAGTTTCACATGTTGATTTGCGAAACATAAGTTGTAGTGTTTTGTATATTGATTTGCAAAATAAAAGATTGAAATAAATTATTCTTTTAATAAAAAGATACAATAACAACAACAACAACTACTTCTTCATCCCAAAACAATTGGGGTCGACGATATGAACCAAAAAAGAAAATCATTCTGGGTCTTCCACATGAATCCTTCTCCTCCAATCATTTCTACCCAATGCCATGTCCTCGGTGAGGTTCAAAGCATTCATATCCTTTCCTATCATCTCCATCCAAGTCTTCCTAGGCCTACCCCGACCTCTTTTAACTAATATATTTTCCCATTTCTCCATTCTTCTAACTGGAGCATCATTAGGCCTTCGCCAAATATGTCCAAACCACCGTAAACGATTCTCTCTCATCTTATTTTCAATGGTCGTCCCCTTCAGGTTAAGGGTTAAGCCTGAACCTTGTGCCACGAGGTATCTTCCTTTTTCAGGTTTGGGTTAAACCTGAGTCTCGTTCCAACGAGATTCCTCATTTTGACGAGGTGTTTTTCTTCCAGTCCCATCATGGCTCTTCCCATCAAGGAATCTGTGCTTTGCATGTCCATCAAGAACGAATTTTACTTGAGCTTCATCTCACGAGGCATTTTCCAAAAATGTCCCATCAAGGTCCTCATGTGTTCCTTTCCTTATTCATATCATCTTGATATATCTTCGTCCCATCCAGGATAAGGGCTAAACCGGAGTCATTCCGAAAAGTGTATCTTGTCCCATCCATGAGACTTGATCGAAATTTTTATTTCCACCATTTTGGGATTTTCACCTAAAGTCCCATTATGATTTCCCCATCCTCTATTATTCAGTCATGTCATCTTCGAAGATTTTGTCTCCCCAAAACCATTTAGGATAAGGTTTTAAGCCTGAAAAGCCATGTTTCCAAAATAATTCTTCCACACCCAGTTGTGAACACCCCAAATTTTTCAAAGATTTGCAAAAATGAACTTTTTTCCCCTGGTTCTATTTTCTGAGAAAACCAAAGCTAAATTTCAATCATTCTTCAGATTTTCTAGATTAAATTTTATATTGATATATTCAAATCAATTCCGGATCCAAATCCAGTGTTTTAAACCCAAATCTGAGCCTCGTTGTCCGATTTTTAAATTAAAATTACAAAAATACCAAAAATGGTTTTGAATGACTCAGGCAGTTCATCCGGCGCTCTGTTGGATCCACAACCCTATATTTCTCAGTTCAAGGTTGTAGACCTCGAATATTTTCTAAAAATCCGTATATAAACCCACTTTTTGAAGAAATTTTTCCAAAATAACTTTGAAATTCTCAGAAAAAATCTCTTTTGTAAATATTTTGCCAAAATACAAAAAAAAAACAGTTTTAAATCTTTATTTCCTCGCAAATTTTAGGATTTTATTCTAAAAATACAAAAAAATGGAAAAATAGCACAAAAACAAAAAAAATGGAAAAATTACAAGGAAAACAAATGGTTTTGAAACTTTTTAATTTGATTTTTCTAAAACCCTCACTTTTTAAACCATTTTACAAAAATTTTCTTAAAAGGGGAATCCTCTTTTTGGAAAATAGAAAAAAAATCCAACAGACTCCTCCCGCACGTTTTCTTCTCCTCTCTCCATCGTCGATCTCAAACAGCCTCTTCACTCTCCTCCATCCATCTTCAACGAACGAATTCCTGAAGCTTCCTCTCCTTTTTTAAAAATGGCATGAAGGAGAAGGGCTGGTCATCCATTTTTTTATCCATCATCATCGCGTTCTCTGCTAAGGGGAGTTCTCTGATAATCCATCAGCTTCATCCATTATTGGCATCGTCCACCTTCGTGCAGCGACTCTCCTTCGGCATACCTGGATTCAGTCCATCGATCATCCATCGATTTCCTCTTCCGGCATCTGCCCTCTTCAGCATCTCTGGTAATACCAACCTTCTTCTTCCTCCTCATTTCTCCTTAGTTAACTCCTCTTTCACATTTCTAATCTTCTCTTAATTTTCTTTTTCAAACTCCCAATAACGCACGATGAGTGGCCCTTGAGTTCGCTTAATAGCTGTCTCAATACCTCTCTGTGCTATAGTAAAAGGAACAATCTCGTTCTGATATTTCATTTCCTTTATTTTCTCTACATTTTACTGATTTCATTCATATTACATTCTGATTTGCCTTCTGTATTATAGTGATCCTTTTTTTTGTCTTGATTTCTCTTTTGGATTTTGATATCTTGTGGTTGTTTGATTGTCGGTTGGCTTTGATTTATTTTTTTTTATATCATTCCTCTCCAATTGGTGCTATTGTTTTCTGTTTTGTATTGATCACTGTTTCAACATTCATTACTCATATGGGTGTCTTCGTATATCCCTACGCGGCAATCAACGGTTGCTTGGTGATAGCATCTCGCATTGCCCAACTTATGCATCCGAGATGCTTGGGATTCACGACAGACCGTCAAAGTCGTTGGTCCATCCCATTATATCATGTTGCTTCAATAATATGATTCCACCCATGGATTATAATTTCATTTTATCAGGTTTTACCCACTTCATTAGGCCGTATGATAGCATTCCTTTGTTCTCTGCATAGTCTGCATATCACCTGTTTAGTTCATCATCAACAGCCCCTTGTTGCACTGGGCATCATTTTTACAATCGTCCTCATCTTGTTCATCCATGGCATCACAATCCTCTAACAGTATTTCTGCTCTGTTACGTACATCCCTTGTTATGTGATTTTCTTGCTTAAATGTGGCAATAATCAGAGCATGAAGATCGATCCTGATCTTCCAATTTCTTTTATTTTCAACATACTCCATCATGCCCACATGAGCAGCTAGTGTTTTTAGCAAGTCTAAACCCCCCATAGAATGAATCGTAAAACCAAAGGTGGGAGGTGATGCTTTCATTATGAAATTTCGCTTGGTAAATGGTAATTTAAAAAAAAAAAAAACCTGTAACTGAAATTCTTGGGTGTTGGGTCTGGTTATATGGCTTTATCACTAACTCAGTTTTCTACAGGAGGTCGGTTTGGTGGAATTAGTACCTAGCCCTGTTGGGATATTCTTCGGTTCTGCCTCCATTGAAGGTGGATTCAGTTTTTTTTTTTTTCATACCAATATTTCGTTTCTGATATCACATGCCTATCTCTTGCAAGTTCAACATGATTTCTGATAGCACATGATTTCTTGCACATGATTTCTGATAGCACATGATTTCTTGCACATGGGTCCTAAGCCTATCATGTGCTCGTGTGATGTCTTACACTATGCTGAGCTAGCTAGTTCACATGTGTTTTAGCACGTTTATGGGTTTGGAGTTCAGCTTCATCTAGCTTATCACCATGTATGAGTTCTGTATTGTTTTTGTTCCTTTTTTTTTATTATTCGTAGCACTGCTGATAACACTATCCCAGTTTTTGCATGTCCATCTATGCTTCATTACATATACATACCTCTGTTGATCGAGAATCTCCGTGAGATAATGCCTCCCTTGCAAGTTCAATTTTCATTTCTCTCATTATTTCATTTTCACGACTCGTATTTTCTATGCTTTTAAGCTATAGTATCAACATTGTGGGGTTTCACTTCTTGTCTCCTCTGTTTTATTTAAGCCTTGCCTCAGCATCAGCATATACACGTTACCTATGTCCTGTACCCCCCCCCCTCCCCTCCCCATCTCTTTGTTAAAATGCACATAGCTTGAAAGCATATGCTCTGTATTACACCTGCATCATCAGTTTGATCACTCACTTTCAATCTATATATTTCATTATAATTGTTGTGTGTCTTAATTTGTTTGATTTCCCTGGACCCTTCATGCAAGGGTTAAACTTTGAATATCCTTGGCAAGGTAAATTGCCTTCAGCGCCTTTGAAGGCCCCTAAGATTCCATCTAAGTGGACAAACACTAAAGTTGTCAATACACCACCTGCTGATAACCATCTTTCATCTTGTTCCTGTGTTTGAACATTCCAATGAAATTCCATCAGTATCACTGATGAGTAAATCGTTTGCGGTGGACAAAAGACAGAAGATATGATGTTAAACCAAAGATTTTGGAAGATGGGTAAGATAAGACTAAGCCCTAACTATGCACGGTCTGGGAATCTCTTGTGGGGTTGTTGGTCATCCTGGATCAATTTGATATGGAAAAGAGTTTACAGGAATGACAAGCATGATTAGGGTATCACTAAAACCACAACACGTTTGATTATTGAGTCATCATATGATATTTATACATTACAGTATAGAAGAGACATTCTTAACAGTCTATAGAGTGTCTGGTTTTGTGAAAATTGCTTACCCATGATTCAATCGTTCTGATGGGTGCTGACACTCCTGTCAATTCAAAGATATTCAGAAAACAAAAGTGAAATCAACTGGTAAGTCCATTTGTTGTTTCATGTTTTCCTCATTCTTAAATTTGTTCAATAACAAATCCATTTTGGTATCACTTGCATGTTCATTTACAATCAGTCACAACAGTAACTATTTTGCAATGACTTGTTTTGCAGAAATTGACTTGTCATATACAAATCGACTCACTACTGCCAAATATATATATATATATATTATCAGTTAATGGTTGATAGGAATTACCTAGATGATGCTATTTCGATATGCTGCCATAGGAATGAATGGGTTAACAATGCTGGGATCCATGTGCATAACACCTCACTATACTGTAACAGTGCATACCTCCTTTCATAATACAACATCAGTTCATTTAATGACTGAGAGAATCAAACAAGCTTCAAATCATAGAGGTTTAGAGAATCATTGATGCAAAATCTGTTGCAGGTGCCTTTTTAGTTCATGGACATCATCAACATAGGAGAAGCAAGCAGATGAAAGCTCGGTTGGGCCTTAGTCTCTAGAATTTGGAAAAACCTCATACAGTATTGCATGCTACAGGCTATGCCCATGTTAATCTATGGTCCATCTGCATATCGTATTAGTTTATTGGATTTCTGAGTTAGTTCATCAGTTGTAATATTAACCTACCATTTACCACCATCGTTTCCAGATTAGTTGCAGCAAACACTGCATCACCAACTGTGTTTTCAATGCCACAGTTCTACTTTGCCCCCACATACTTTGCTGCAACCATTGCAGCTACCTAACCCACAGCCCCTGTTGCTTCATTACACCCATGGCACTTACAGCGAATGCATTGATTTGCTGTAAGTACTTACAGTCGACACCCTGTTTTGCTGTAAACATCTACAGCAAAACCCTCTATTGCTGAAAATACCCACAGCAAAGGCTTCATGCGGCTGTAAGTATTCCCATCATCTACAGCTGACCTTCGGCATATCATCCTACTATGCCCTTCAATCACGTCATTGCATTACTTGTCCACAATCTTTGTGTGCTCTCGCTCACACAAGTCCCCATCTCATGGGCATTGGTTCATGTTGGTCAGCCACAACATTCATTTTCCTTTGTTACTATATCATCAGCAACCACTATCCTTCATATAGCACCTCACAACTTTCACACACACACACACATATATATATATATATATATATATATATATATATATATATGCTCATATATATATATATATATATATATGTATGTATGTATGTAGGTATATACATCATTTCTTCTATCTTTCCATGATTTCATATCTTGGTATATGAACATTTTTGTAGATATCCACATGATATATGCCATTTTTCTTTCATTTTTCATGATTAATCCAGTTGTTTTGTAGGGAATATGAGGAGAATAATATCACTTGAGATTTGAATTTTCAAAACTTATAATAAGTTAGGACTTAATGAGAATTTACATTTCCTGTTTTAGATAGAATGAATGGGCATTGTAAATATCATAAATTGCTTATTTTCATGCTCTTTGCTTTTATTTCTCAAAATCTCACAATGGTGAAACACGAATGGCATGTGCACCATTTCGTAAGAGATAATTAATCCTAAGTTGATGCTTTACATCAATGGCCATAGTCAGGATGTAAACAAAACTTAGGATTTTTATCTTTTATAAAATAACACTGGATCCATATTGGATCCTTTTCAAAATTCATCATAATTTCTTTAAATATTTTCCTTTTTTATCAGAGTTTAGCTTAAAATTAATTGAATACGTATACCAATGGCCATAGTCAGGGTATACTGAGATTTAATTTCTTTCTAAACTCTATAAAAGCACCAAAATGTGTTTTATTCTTCATTTTGAATTGAAATATGATCATTATATAATGCATTCAATGACCATAGTCAGGAGTGTATTATATCATTAATCCCATTTACATTCATTTAAAGAATGAAATATGATTTCAAAATCCAATTTCAAAGTTATTTTTTCATTCATCATTTAGGATAGAATTGCATCATATTTTCAAAATTCCCTTTTCAAAATTCCAAGTGATTCTTTTTCTTCATTTCTCAGATCAAATCTTATTTATAGATTCAAATTCAATTCTATCTCATTTTCAAGATTCAAATTCGATTTCAAAGTCCAATTTGACTTTGAAATTTCAAAATTATTTTTTTATTCAAAATTCAAATTTCCAATTCAATTCAAAATTCAATTTCAAAGTTCAATTTAACTTTGAAGTTTCTGACTCATTCTCAAAATCAAAAAAACAAGTTTATCTTCAAAATCAAAGTTTGAGATTGATTCTGAATCTCAAAAATCTAAATCTTCTTAAGTTTTAAATTTAAATCTGGGTTTTCAAAACCCAGATCCATCTTCGAAAGTCCCACTTGGACTTTCAGAATCCAAATACAAGGTCAGATCCAAAACCCATCTTAGGATCCAGAATCCCATTTCACCTTGGATCTTAGACGTCAAATCCAAATCCCCTTTAGGATCCAGAATCCAATTCTATCTTGGATCTAAGACTTTAGATCCAAATTCCATTTTATGATCCAGAATTCAATTTCCACTTTGGATCTCAGACTTCAGATCCAAATCCATTTTAGGATCCAGAATTCAATTTCCACTTTGAATCTCAGACTTCAGATCCAAATCTATTTTAGGATCCAGAACCCAATTTCACTTTGGATCTTAGACTTCAGATCCAAATTCCATTCCAAATTTCAGACCCAATTCCATTTAGGATCCAAAATTCAACATCATCATTGGATCTCAAATTTCAGATCCAAAGTTTCATTCCAAATTTCGAATCCAATTCCATCATTAGATCTTAGATTTTAGATTCAATTCCCATTTAGGATTCTAAATCCAGAATTCAATCTCAACTCTATTTAAAATCCAGTCTTTGGATTCAAATTCCATCTTGAATTCCAGATTTCAAATCAACTTCTATTCTCAAATCCAATTCTCAAATCCAATTCCATTTCATTCCAGATTTTAAAAATCCAAGTTTATCTTGATTCTCGAAATTCCAAAAACTAATTCTTTTTCTCAATTCTATTTTAATTTCTCAAATCTTATTCTGATTTCAAGCTTTACAAGTGAAATTCAAATCACATTCCATCTTTATCCTGATTCAAAATCCTAATTCAAAGTCCATTCATGACTTTGAACTTTCCTTTCTTCTCCTTTTATCTCAACTTCAAAACCATTCCTTTCGAAGTTCAAATTCATTTTCCAAAGCTCTGATTATTTCAAAAACTTAGAACTTTAAATCTTAAGTTCTAAAGTTAGAAACTATTTCTTCACTCTATTCATCAGAAACACTTGGAAATTTCCAAAATCATTCTTCGAAAGAGCATACATCTTTGCATTGCACAAGCATGATTCTTTGTGCATTTAGACTTAGGATAAATTCTTAGATAATTTCTTAGCAAAGCAAAAGGCATGAATTCGACCCTTGGTTCGATTACCCCTGGTAAAGGCGCCAGGAACGGTCAAACCTTGTACCGACGAGCGGATCTTGTCTCCCAGTTTTCCCACAAATATTTCAAAACGAAGGCGAGTTATTTTCTTAAATATCTTCAAATTAAGGTCAAGTGAGACCACGCAAAAGAGTTCCTCTTTCTCTTCTTTTTATTATTTTCTCTTCTCTCTTTCTTTTTGTCTTTTATTTTCTCCCTTCAAAAAGGAGGAAATAGAGGTTGGAAAGGAAAAGAGAAGGAAGAGAGGAAAAAATTTGCGATGATCATAGTTTTGGCGACCGTGATGGGACTCATCTCCGTCCGGTCGAATTATGCTTTTTTCTTTTTTGCTTTGATATTATCTAAGTCTTTATTATACGAATGTCAGCTTCATTTTCCATGCAAACCTTAGGAGCCTAGATTCTATCCTAAGCTGACATTATTGCATATAGGATCTAAGTATGGTTTGGTAGGACCATATTGAGGAGATTATTCCATGTTCACATTAGATTTAGGTTTGAAATATAACTCTCCTCAATTCTAGGGATTGAATGCAAAACAATGTATGCAAGTGTATGCTTCTTTTCATTTTAATCTATCTCTTTAGGACTTGCATTAAAGTCATCTGATTTATTGCATGTTGAACATGTTTTTTGAAAACATCCCTACGTATATTGTCCTGGTCTTCACGTTGATGGGCTGTCTCACTGAACCATAGTTCGGGAGAGAGCCTCACAACTGAACCACCTATTTGGGTTCGCGCCCCTCTACCACATACTTAAGGGCCATAGTCCGAGGTATATCGGTAGGTGTTCAAGGATGTTGGGAAGCCATTACCTTAGAACCGGAAAAATATTTCTATGCCACGTACTTCGAGCTTCGACTTGAGTATATCGGCGTATCTTGATTGGAATCAGATGATTTGAACCCTAGAGTTAGGATTAAGGTCCTACAAGCCATTTCAAAACATTGCATTAGAGTCAGCCTTTAGGGAGTGTTGTGTGCGCATCCTTGTTTTGCGCAGCTTTGGTTGTGTGATATTTCTTTTATTTTCTCATATATATGTATCAAACTCTTTCAAAAACCTTGGGTGTATTATTCAAAAATTTCCCTTACTTTAAAAAAACCCCAGGTGTATATCTTCCTCTATCTACATTTCTTTTCTCTCTTTAGATTAATTTTTCTTCAAAAACCCTAGAAAATTCCTTTAAAATTTCATTAATCTTTTAAAATTTCCAGGTTTGATTCTTCAAGAGTCTATCCGTAAGTCCTGCATTCTATCTGATTCTTCTCATTTCTTCTCTTTGCCCCAGTATCATCTCGATGGCGTCCGATTCTCTCGATGTTGTCTTTCCCAGAGATCATATCTTCTATCAGATTCAAGGTGGATTCCCGGATCATCGGGTCATCCAGTCTCGTCCTTTCTTCCCTCGGTGGTATTATTCTTGGTTCGCCAGCTTCTCGCCTATGTTCCCAGACCACTTGGATGACTGTGGGTTGGAGATGGCATCGTCAGTAGGCAAGCGAACCATCAATGGAGCTTTGATTCAGGCTATGGCAGAACGGTGGAATTCATGTACCTACACTTTCTGGTTTCCATGGGAAGAGATGACTATACTGATGGAAAAATTCAATGATATCATGGGATTGCTCGAACCAGCTGGTCAGTCAGATGATCCTGTCGAGCAACAGTTCCTGATCAACATCAAAGGAGTGGATGTTTGAGAAGCCTTGGTCAGAGCAACAGGGACCAGATCCTGGCCTCTCACTCAGATTGGTGGGAATCAATTGATTGACCTGTTCGGCCTCTATCGCAAGTACGAAGCTTACGAGGAGTTTGACACTTTGTCTCGAGCAGCAAAAGACAGAATTCAGCATGCCATGATCCTATGCACAGTAGGATTAGCTTTCTTCCAAGATGGCCAGAATTTCATAGATATCAGAGTTGCCCAGCTCTTTCGAAGATGGGGAAGCAAGCAGACCCGTCAGCTATCAGTTTCTATGGCAACCTTGGCTTTTCTTTACAGAGGCTTGGCTCGATTTGCCCTCGGAGAGACCATTCTGGTAGAAGGATGCACTTACGCCCTGCAGTCGTGGTTTCTACGACATGTGCCATCGAAGGCCAGCTCTTTCAGATTCAGCAGTAAGCAGCCAAAGTCAGTCGTTCAGTGTCGAGCCTTGATCGAGAAACTGCATCAGGAGGAGATCATTTGGGATTATTTTAACAGGCGAGAAATCATTCCTCGATATACCTATGCTCGCAGCAAACACTACAGATTGCTTGGCCCCTTCTTCTGTGTTGATTATCTGCCAGAGAGATGTCTCAGACAGTTTTCGCAGTGGTAGGTTCGTGCCAATACCTGCTTCCCGACAGGCAACATGCTAGAGTTCAATCTGTAGTCGGATCAGTGGTCTGGGGCATACCATGATACCAAATATACTTGGGACTCCTTTGTTTCTCTATCTGTATTTCCTGGGCCACCTTGATCGAGAAACTGCATCAGGAAGAGATCGTTTGGGATTATTTTAACAGGCGAGAAACCATTCCTCGATATACCTATGCTCGCAGCAAACGCTACAGATTGCTTGGCCCCTTCTTCTGTGTTGATTATCTGCCAGAGAGATGTCTCAGACAGTTTTCGCAGTGGTAGGTTTGTGCCAAAACCTGCTTCCCGACAGGCAACATGCCAGAGTTCAATCTGTAGTCAGATCAGTGGTCTGGGGCATACCATGTTACCAAATATACTTGGGACTCCTTTGTTTCTCTATCTGTATTTCCTGAGCCAAATGTATCATCTGAATATCAAGAATGGTGGCAAACTGTCTGCCCACCCTCTCTTTGTCTGTAAATATTACTATCAATAAAAATTACTTTTTGGGCCAAAATTTTATTTCTTGTATTTTTGTTTTATAGCATAAATGGCCACAATTTTGGTGACGACCTCATCCCGGGTGAATGGGACATTCTTCCTACTTCTCTTTAAATATCTTTTATCAGGGTTGACGACCTCGCCTAGGTAACAAGGCACATTTCTCTGTTATCATCAAAATAGTAACACAATTATCACAAATCTTGTGATGACCCAATCCCGGGTAATGGGATAATCTCTTGAAATTGTCTACCGAACTCCTTCATTCTTTTTCCTCAAAAGTTATGATTTTCAAAAAGCTTCTCCATACTCTAACCATTCCCATATTCTACAGGAAAACTTTGGCATCCAAAGATGGTTTAGACAAGGGCCGGTAAGCAGACTGCTCAACGGCACAGCGACAATGAACAAGAAGAGATGAATTCTCCTAGATTGTCCAAAAAGCATGACTCAGGGGACGAGAGTGATGTCGATCCTGCCATGTACCGGATCTTTCAAAAAATGATGTTTAAAATGATGGCCAAGCAGGCTAAGGCTGGTCTAAAGAAAGCAGCTTCTAAGAGCAAGGTTAAGAAGAAGCCCGTCAAGATCAGCAAACAGAAGGTACAACGTGGCAAAATTTCTAAGGATTCCAAGTCAGCAGAAGAAGTCTCTGAAGAAGAAGAGCAGCTGATTTACATCCCAAAGCATCTGCGATCATCCAAAAGGCCAGTGGAAGAGCCATTGTCAGTAAACAAACCCAAGTACGGGGCCCCTGCAGAGGATTCAATTCAGGCATTAACCAAAATAGTTAAGGACCTGCAAATCCGAGACAAAGGAAAAAGGTCATACACCAGGCACGACTTCTACCTCGGCTTGGAAGGGGACAACAATCTGGAGAACCTCCCTCGGAAATTTATTAAGTTTGATAGATCCAGAGATCCTAAAGCTCATTTGGCCATGTTTTTTCGCGGAATGCTTCCGGTTCAGTGAAGACAATTGTGCCCTCTTTCTCTGTTTCCCCCGCAGTTTGGAGGGGATAGCTGCTAAATGGTATGCCGAGCACATCAATCCCATTGAGCTAAGAAATTTTGACAAAGTTGTCAACATGTTTGTCGAGCGCTTTCTGTTCAACACGAAAGCTCTGCCTACCCTAAACCATTTGTGCAACCTCAAACAGGAGCCCAATGAGAAGGCCAGAGATTTCATCCACAAATGGAGGAGTGTTTGCAACAAGATGAGAAATCCCATTTCTGAGGAGCATGCCCTCCAAGTCATTCTCAACAACTTCTCTCAGCCCCTGAAAAGCCTCATTTTCCCATATTCATCCAAGTCGTTTATTGAACTGACGGAGCAAGCAGAATGGCTCGAGATGGGGGTAGAAAATAAAATGTACGAAGGTGTCACTTTGGCCAAAAATGTCCAAGATCCAAAGAAGAAGCAACACTTCACTTACTCAGCCGAGGTTTCAGAGGATGACTAGGGCAGTAGCAGTAAGCATGGTAGTGGCAGTGGCACGAAGCCTGAACAGAGCAGAGGGAGAAAGGGGAAGTTCTTCAAGAACAATGACAAGCCTCTCCCGACGGGTCGTCAACAAAAAGGGGACCTTCAAGAAAAATCCAAGCACATAAATTGGAGCAAAGATCAAAAATTTATTCCCCTCGACCAGCCTTTAGAAAAGGTACTGGAATATTTACTATCCCATGGAATGGTGAAGCTCCTTAAAGTTGCAGATCCGCCAGTGATCATGGAAAGGTTCAAGGAACAATATTGCAAGTTCCACAAGGCAATTGGGCACGATACAAAATATTGTTTCGTCCTGAAACATTTGATCCGGGATTGCATTGATAAGAGCATCCTCATCGAAGATGAAGAGGAAGGCAAAATGGAAATCCTGTCCGCCCTATTCCCAAAACATTCAGCATCAACCATTTCAGAACATTCATTCATTCCGCAAAATCATATACATCCATGTTCCAGCGAAGATATAAGTCTTCAGCATCAGGTATTGGTTCTACATCAGGATCAGCCTGCATCTCAGAGGATGAACATCCTCTCTTTTTTAAACCTAAGGAATATGTCAGTTGAGAACGGAAAAACTCAAGTTTTTCCAAAAAGATTTCTTAAGAAAGAAGCCTGCGCAAAAGAAGCAGAAACCTCCGAGGCAGCAGAAGAGCGTGCCAAAAGCCTTCAGAAACATATTACAGCGCTCTCTAACATTTTTATTTTCGAATTGACTCACGATTCTCCCAAGCATCGGGAAAAGCTAGATGATCTACTGAGAAAGATCAAAGTGAAGCCAGGCACTATGCCTGAAGATATGGTGCAGATTGTGAATCAGGCGATGACTAACGCGCCTATCCCCTTTTCAGATGAAGACCTGCCAAGGCCTTATTCTTTCCACAACAATGCATTGTATATTGTAGTGAGGACCAGGGGCATGATTGTCCCGCACGTACTGGTTGATGGAGGTAGCATCCTCAACATTTGCCCAGAGATGACAGCGAAGGCACTGGGATTAAAGGAACAAGAATACGTGCCTGATCCCATTACCATTTATGGCTTCGACAATCACAGGCAGACTGCAAAGGGGAAGATCTTTTTAGAAATCTTCATTAACTATTCAGTGCACACGGTTCTCTTTCATGTCTTTCATGTGCCGCCGACTTACAATCTTCTGCTAGGACGAACATGGATCCACAATGCCAATGCCTTTCCATCAACCCTCCACCAGTGCATAAAATAGTCCAAGGGAGGAATGATTACTACCATCTTGGGCGAAGATCCTGAAGAGAGGCTGCCATAGCCTATGATTCCCCGCCCAACATTTATGGCAGATATTCCAAGTATCCGGGAAGCAGATGAAATCAAACTCAGCGAGAGCTTAGAAATGCTGAAGTTGAAAGATGTCATGGAGGAAGAAAACGTTGCAGCCACGGTCCAATGGCAAGGACCTTGTTTTTTCAAATTAGGAGGACGCATCAATTACACCTCCTTCAAAGATCATCTCTTATTTCCTCAGTTTTCCAAAGCCAGAAAGGGATTTGATTTGTTGATAAAAAATGGATACCAGCCGTTCCGGGGTATAGGGAAAAATGAAGATGGCATAGTGGAGCCTATCATTCCAGTTTAGCATGCGGACAACTCAGGGTTGGGGTTCACCGGCCAGGATTCCAGCAAAAAGACCATTTTTGTCAGAGGAAGGAATTGAAAAAATGATGCCTCAGTTTTCCTGCTTTTTCGTTCTAATCTTGTAGGGACAACACAGTCCAATCTTTTGTCAAGTCTTGTAAATATTATACTTCAATCAATGAAAGATCAATCTTTTCTTCATATTCGAGCATCTATCATTCTTTCTTATATTTTGTCTATGTCATTGCTCTTTACTTTGTACAAAAATTTGTTTTGGCTCGTACTTTCCCTTAAAAACCTCTTCTTGGCGTTTTCAGGACCATTAACTCCAGAATCAACGAAGAAATTCATTATCAATCCCAAGTATCTAAAATTGACAAGGTTTCTTGAGATGAAAGACAAGGCAGAGGTCAGCCAGGCAGCAGAGCAGACCGAAGAGCCAACCGAGTTTGACTCAACTATCCAGGAATTACCAGAATTTGCTCATATTCAGAAGCAGGATGAACCCTCATCTTTGGTTCAAGATCCAACTGAAGATATCAACATTGGGTCGGAAGATGATCCGAGAATTCTCAAAATCGGTTCGGGTCTAAGCGAAGTTGAAAAAGCAAGACTCGTCCAATTTCTTAAGCAGCATCAAGAAGTGTTTGCCTGGACTTATGAGGATATGCCAGGATTAGATCCCAAGCTGGTTGAGCATCGCCTCAAATTGAAACCAGATTTCAGGCCAATCAAGCAGAAACTGAGCAAGTTAGACCCTCGAATTGAGCAGCAAGTCAAGAAAGGACTTGAAGATTTGTTAAAAGCAGGCTTCATCCGAGCCAATGATTATCCAGATTGGTTGGCAAATATCCTGGCAGTCCCTAAAAAGAATGGCAAAGTTCGGATTTTCATTGATTTCAGGGATCTCAATAAGGCTACCCCGAAAGATGATTATCCACTCCCCAACATTGATCTGTTGATCGATAGCACATCACGTCATGCCATGTTTTCTTTCATGGATGGATCTTCAGGCTATAATCAGATCAAGTTGGTCGTTCGTGATCAGTCAAAAACATCCTTTACTACACCATGGGGAACCTTCTGCTATACAGTCATAACGTTCGGGCTCAAAAATGTTGGGGCAACTTATCAAAGGGCAATGGCTGTTATCTTCCACGATCAAATGCACAAAAATATGGATGCATATGTGGATGACATTTTGGTTAAGTCTAAAGAAGAAGAGGATCACCTCAATGCTCTTAGTCAAGTTTTTAAAAGACTTATTCTCTACAAATTGAGACTTAATCCTCAGAATTGTGTTTTCGGAGTTGAGTCTGGCAAATTGCTCGGCTTCATCATCAGCAAGAAAGGAATAAAGGTGGACCCGGCCAAGGCAAAAGCCATTATTGATATGCCACCTCCAACTAATCTCAGAGAACTGCGAAGCCTTCAAGGGCGTATTCAGTCTATTTGCAGATTCATATCCAATTTGGCTATGAGATGTGAACCTTTCAATCATTTGCTAAGAAAAGGAGTTAAATTTGAATGGGGATCAGAATGTCAGCTCTCGTTTGAGCGCATCAAGCCGTATCTCCTTAATCCACCAGTTTTGAAGCTGCCTAAATTGGAGAAGCCTCTTTTGCTATACATTTCCGTAAATCAGAATGCCTGCGGTGGATTCCTCACACAGTATGAAGAAGGCAGCCTGATAGAGCATGTCATCTACTATGTGAGCAAAACTTTCATTGATTATGAAAAGAAGTATTCTCAGATGGAGAAAACTTGTCTAGCTCTGGTTTGGATGTGCCAGAAATTAAGATATTACTTGTTGGCTTCTGAAATTAAGTTTCTATCGAAACTTAATCCTCTTAGATACATTTTGGAACAACCATTTCTCACTGGACGGATTGCGAAGTGGCAAGTCCTTCTGATGCAATATGACTTAGAGTATGTTTCTCAAAAGTCGATTAAAGGCCAAGCGATCGCAGATAAGTTGGCAGATTTTCCTTTGACAGAAGAAATTAAAGTAGAGGATGATTTTCCTGATGAGCACATCTGCAATATCCAACAGCCCCCAGTTTGGAACCTTTCCTTCAATGGCTCTAAAAATATGTCTGGCATAGGGATTGGAGTCTTGTTAATCACTCCAGAAAAAGAAATGATCCCTTATTCTCTCAAACTTGGTTTCTAATGCACTCATAATATGGCCGAGTATGAAGCTGGACAAAGGGGGTCGGTCTAAAGCTTCCCAGCCAATGTGTATGCCAGCATGCATTGAGGATGTGGTTTCAGTTGCACAATGGCTGGAAGCCATTTTATATTTTTTTGCGTTTTCCATCTTGTTCGTTTGGACTATTTCGTGTCAGCCAGGGTTTCTCTACCCAGGGCATGATTCGGTTGGCTAGGAAGCTTTAGACTGACCCCCTTTGTCCAACTGCCATACCCAGCTGGGTCGACCCTCATGGGTTCGGGCAATGCTGGCCCGGGTTGGTCGGGCTGAGCCCCCTTCACTTCTTCCACTCTTTATTTTCTGTTTGGGCGTCCAGAAATTTCTGGACGCATCTTTGCTTTTGGGTGACCCCAGTCCGACCACCAACGGGTCAGCCTGGGCACCCTTTCTCTTCATGGTTGAGATACATGGTTTATGAACTTTGACACAGCTTGTGAGTCACGCCCTTCCGTGGCAAAATGTTTCTAACTGTCTCATCATAATGTGCAATGCTTTGTAATGTCACTTGGCTAGTTCTCGTACATATGACATGATGCACATGTATGTCTACTTGCTTTTATGCACAATTCATGGTGACTTAGCTCTTCTGCATCACATACTCCTTTGTTGCATTAATTGCTTATGTTCTGTGATGCATACCATGTTACGAATTGTGTAATGAATAGTCGTAGTCATTACCTCATGATTTGCCTAATTATGTTTCTAAAAGCATGTCATTGTTAGTTATATCCCCTTATAGCTCCATGTGTAGAATTGTCACTCTTATACTTGCTCATGTTTAACTGTTCAATTACTGTAAATAAGCATGCTATGTATGTCATGAATAACTCTGGTTCGTTTTCCACACATGGGTTATCGTGATTGGTTTGTCTCACCAACTCGAAAGAGTACTGACCCTGTCTTATGGGGATACAGGTGTTTGCTTAGGCGTGCGATGGAGCTCGATGTGCGGCAGCGGACGTGAACCCACACTTCCAAACCTTCAAGGATCTTGGCAATGTTTTTGTAAAGGGATTGGTTGTACCATTTGTAAATTTGTAAATGTTAATAAAAGTTGTTCCAAAACCTTGTTGTTTCACTCCTGCTACCCGCCCCAGAGTTCGCCGCTTGTTTTCTCCTTGTTTTGGTACTTCTGCACTTGTTTTCAAAAAAAAAGTTTATCGAAAAATCCAAAGGATTTCTAAGGATTTTACAAGTCAAAGAATTCTGGGGGCATCGCAATTTGTATCAGAGCAGTGTTTTAAAAAGAATTACAAAAGTGTGGTTCAAGTCTCTGCATGCATCGACCATCGCACTGTAAGTATGCCTAATTCAGTGGAATTGTGTTTTTGTTGTTTAAATTGCATATCATGTATGATTAGATAAAACTAGTGTGTTTTTCGTGTGTCGTCCGATGTGAGACACAATCTTGTGTTAAGCCTTGTGTATTTTGGCTTAAGATATTCATTGTCGGAACCTAAGGGTTCGTTCGCGCTTGTGGAACTAGTTTCCCAAGCTGATTCGAGTCGACTTCTGTGAAAGTTGGAGTTCTTGAATGAGATCTAGGGGACTACTTGCGTAGTTCACCCTTCTCGTTCCACATCATGTGGTGGAGACGATTGATATATCATAGCGACTATCAAACTTTTAGCCTTATCGTGTTGAAGATGAGATGACTTCGATAAGAATCGTCGTGTGAGGCTCTGAGTGGATGTTTCTCTCTTTTCCAGCTTGTAGAGATTGTTCATGACCCTGTCTTTGATGAAGGGTGTCTTGCTTGAGGTGATTCCTTTTGGACAGAAGATTGAAGCCTTGTCTGTGCCAGTGAGCCTCTGCGTATCCCGTTGGCGGATACTGTTGATTCCTCAGTCGTTCTTGGTGATGAGAACATATTTGTTGTTACGCGCTTAGTATGTTGCGTTGTGTTGCCGGTGATGACATTTAACTCCTAAGCGGGTCGTGTTTTGGGGATAGCTTAACACTGATCTTCAGGGTGTTGTTGCTCATGAGAGAGCGTTGCGGGAATTTTTGTTTCCCCACCACTGTCTGGAGGATTGTGGTGAGTTGGCTCAGGAGGTGATTCCTGGTAGTGCCAACTGTGCCGCTGGATGTAGTAGCTCTCCAGCAATGCCGTTAGCGTGGTGATTCGCTAACGATGGCATCAGAGTGGTGATTCTCTAGCGATGCCATTAGGATGATGACTTCCTAATGATGCTGCTGAAGTGGTGATTCTTCAACAAGGTCGTTAGCATGGTGATTTGCTAACGATGCCATCAGGGTGGTGATTCTCTGATGATGCCATTAGGATGGTGATTTCCTAATGACACTACTGGGGTGGTGATTCTCAAGTAATGCCGCTAGGGTGGTGAACTTCTAGCGATGCCATTAGAGTGGTGATTCTCTAATGAAGGTCATTGTGGTGGTGACTCTCCAGTGATACCGTTGAAGTGGTGATGCTTCAGCGATGCCGTTAGTGTGGTGATTCGCTAACGATGCCATTACGGTGGTGATTCCTTAATGATGTCGTTGGAGTGGTGATTCTCCAGCAATGTCGTCAGCATGGTGATTCTCTAAGGATGCCGTTAGCATGGTGATTCGCTAATGATGCCATTAGGATGGTGATTTCCTAATGATGCTGTTGGGGTAGTGATTCTCCAGCAATGTCGTCAGCATGGTGATTCTCTGACGATGCCGTTAGCGTGGTGATTTGCTAACGATGCCATTAGGATGGTGATTTCCTAATGATGTTGCTGGGGTGGTGATTCTCCAGCAATGCCGTCAGTGTGGTGATTCTCTGACGATGCCGTTAGCGTGGTGATTCGCTAACGATGCCATTAGGATGGTGATTTCCTAATGATGCTACTGGAGTGGTGATTCTTCAGTAATGCCATCAGGGTGGTGATTCTCTGATGATGCCGTTAGAGTGGTGATTCTCTAATGATGCCACTAGGGTGGTGATTCCCTAACAATGATGTGATGATTTGATTAACGATGTCATGATTAATGATGTCATGTGATGATGACTCTCGTGTTTTGTTGTGTTAGAGTGGTGATTCTCTAACATTTGTCGTCTAGAATGGTGATTTTCTAGCGATAGCGACCTTGTATGGTGTCGCTTGAGATCATTCGTAGAACGTGCTTATATGTCGTGTTGTGTTGCACGATTGAATTGTGATATGGTTTTTGTCTGAGTCATGTGTGTTATGTGCTCATGGTTTTTATATCATTGCTGGGATTATCGTTTTACGAGCATGGTTGTCAGATCTACCGATTGATTTTGCGTCTTTGTGTCATGATAGATGACTTGGAAGACTAGATGCAACGACATTATGGGCACTGTGAACAACCTTGCAGAGGTTGTGCAACAGTAGGTGGTTGCGATGCAACAGATGGGCGCGAATCTTTAGTCCATAGCTCAAGGTGAGCATAACAGTAGCACAGTTACATATAAGCGACTCATGGAATTGGATCCTCCTGCTTTTGAGGGTAAGACGGACCCTGAAGATGCTGAGTCGTGGATACATGAGATAGAATGTATTTTTCGTGTTTTGGATGTTCCAGAGAAACAGAAAGTGAATTTTGGTACTTATCGTTTGAAAGACCACGCTGAGAAGTGGTGAGACATTGTCTATTCGGTCAAGTTCAAGGACACCAATGTTACGTGGGAAGAATTTGTCGAAGTTTTTAACTCCGCGTATTTTCCTAAGCGTGAACGCAGTAAGAAGATGCAAGAATTTCTGGACTTGCAACAGGGAACGATGACTTTGTCTGACTATATTACGAAGTTTCGTTGTTTGAAACGATATTGTTCGAATGTTTACATTGCGGAGAATGATCAAGCAATGAAATTCGCTCGCGGTTTGAGGCCTACTTTGAGAACCAAAGTGTTCACTAGCGGACCAAAGTCGCTCGAAGAAGCCATTGAGGTAGCTACTCTGTTGGATGAAGACCAAGCCGAGCAACAGACTCAAGTTTTTGCGATTGTGACCGAGAAGAAACCTAGTATGGTGGAGTCTATGCCACCAACTAGGGAGAGGAAGCGTCAGAAAGTGCAGCAGAATCGCCAGCAAAGGCGGTCCCAGCAATCGAAAGTTCAGCGGAAGTGTCGGCGGTGCGACGAAGATCCCCGCTTTTGGAGCTTGTCCTCGTTACGATGACAAGTGTTTCAAGTGTAGACAACCAAGGCATATTGCCAAGTTTTGTCAAAGAAGTCCATGGGAGACTTAGTTGTGGCCGAGTAGGCGCTGTCAGATGAGATCTGACTATTTTGTTGTTGCTTGTTGTTTTATGATTTCGCGGACGAAATCCTTTTTAAGGAGGGTAGGATGTAAGACCCACAAATTTTTCTGAGAAATTTATTGCTTACTTAGTATTGAAATATATGCTTTCGTGTGTTTATGAGGCTTTAGAACGTATTTTTGATGTAAATTGACTATGCTTGGTAATTTAGCTTTGTGCGCGCGACCCGAAAATCGCGTAAATACACTATGTAAGTAAGAAGAGCCTAAATTCTGGATGAATTAGCTTCTGAAAATTTAAGGGTAGGTTTATAATGTATTTGTATAGTTTGTCCCTGAATTTGGGACCTATACGACGAAAAAACCCCTTCAGTGCATGTGAATTACGCGTTTTGCTTAAATATTGGACACAAATCGTAATACGCATAATTCTTGCAAACGAATAAGAATTTCTCAAAGAGGCATTGATCATTCTATGTTAATTGAGATTATGAAAATAACCAAATGATTTATTGAAGTTAAATTAACATTCAAAAGCATAAAATAAGCATTATTTTAAAAGGTATTAAAGTAGGCGATTTTGGATTTGGATCCGGGTCAACTAGAGGTGGCCCAAACCCAAGTGGCGCCCCTCTAGAGGATGTTTTTGGCTATAGTGGACCATCTGGTTCAGGTTTGACCAGCTGGGTGGCATTTTTGAAAGTATTTGCATGGTTTTTGAAAAGAAGGCCACGATTGGCCATTGTTCTTTTCAAAACTCATGATGAAGCTTGAGGCTCCATCATGAGGGGCATTTTTCCAATAAAGGGGAGCATGGGGCTGGCGCCTGTTATCATCGCAAAATTTTTCCCACTCTCTTGTGAGAGAGAAACGAATTTCGTGAGTCAAACTCGACCAAAGTTTTGAAAATTGTTTCAAAAATTACTCGCCTCCGTTTTGAAAATTTGCGGGAAAATTCCGTGGAATGGGATCCGCCTGTCAGTACGAGGTTCAACCGTTCCTGGCGCCTTTACCATGGGTAATTGAACCAAGGATCAATTACGTGCTTTAACTTGACTCAAATATCTAAATTATGCTCTATTTTTCCTAGAATGCACGGAGAATCAGGATTGTGCTATAAAATTTTGAAAATAATGCAATGTTTGAGAAAATATGATGTTTGCTTTGGAAAATTGAAATATGCTTGAAAATTGATTGAAAAAGTACTTGAAAATTGAATTCTTGGGAAAATCATTGGATTTCATTTGAAATCAGAAATTTGCCTTGGAAAGTGATTTCTCCGAAAAACTTGAACTTTGGAAAATCGATTTTGAGTTTTAAATTACTTTTCTGAGGAAATGGATTTGAGAATTATGTGACAATCTAAGAAATTCATTGGAAAATGACTTTTGAAATGAAAAATGGACTCTCAGGAAACTAGGTTCTCAGGAAAATGGGAAATCTGAGAAAATTGTTTTTTTTTTAAAACTTGAGACTTTGAAATTTGAGAAATTTAAAACATTGGAAAATCTTGGTTTGAACTTAGGAAATGCTTTGAAATCTCTTTTGAAAACTCAGGATTTTGAGAAAATCAGATCTTGAGAAAGACTTGGGAAATCCTTGAGAAAATTGATTTTTCTGAAATTGAAGTTGGAAAGTGAATTTGAAAATAATGCAATTTGAATGATGTGAATGAATGAATATGAATTTGAAAGGGAATTTCAATTGAGGAATTGAGAAAAACTTTTGAAGTTTTGAGAAATACAGTGCATTTTTAAAGTTAGCCTAAGTGTGTAGGCTGAATGTGGCTAATATGAAGATCATAAATCTTGGTTTTCTTCGTATTCTGACTATGGCCATAAATACGAATCCCACCGAGTTTATAAACTCCATAAGAGCTTGTGCACGTGCCATTCATGTAAACCATAGTGAATTTGAAATAAATGTGCATGAATGATACATTCAGATATTGAATTTTTGCTGAAATTAAACTATATGCAATGCAGTCCTATTCTATACAGGAAATGTAAATTCTTATTCCAAATTATTACATTTGATATTACATTGAATTGAAATAAAATAATAAAAGCTAAGTCTTCTTGAATATTCCTACAAAACTAGAAAACAATGTTAGCACAAAAATGTAGGTTTTTTTGAATTTATCCAAAAATATGGGAAATTATCGGTTATTATTCAGATATAAACCCAAATTCATACCCCCTTTGATATAAACATGATAAATAATGAATAAATTTCGAAAATAAACTTGAAAAATCGAAATTGGGGTCAAAATGACCAAAATTCCCCTGATGACCTTGAAATCAGGGTTTTCAGAAAGAATTTTTGTAAATTTTGAAAATTTGGAAATCAAATGAAATAAATCAAACACAATATGATGAAATATGATGATATGCATGAAAATTTATGAAGTTAAAGATTGAAATTTCGAAATTTAGGTCAAAATGACCAAAATACCCCTGATAACAAGACTATGGCCTTGAAACCAGGGTTTTCTGAAATAAATTTTGCAAAATTGGAAAATATGAGATGCAAATGAGATTGAAATTAACCCTAATATGATTCTACATGCTAATTTACATGAATAAAACCCTAAAATGGGGAAAATATCATAAAATATCAAATTTAACCTGATTTTCGCCTGATTTTTGCTTCTAAATTTGAAGATAAACTAACATGTAAATCAAATGAACTTGGAATTAAGCCAAATTTGGCATGGACACTTAAATTAACCCTATAAACACAATGTAACTTCAAAATCTAATTTTTTTGTATTTTTTTAATATAGAAAATAGCTAAAATCATAAGAAAATCAAAATTTTGCCTAAAATGCTGATTCTAAAGGGGATTTCGGATATCAAACTTCCATACAAATTTCCCAAATTTTATGGGGTGACATAGGACAGTAAGGCAAGGATTTGTTCTTATTACACTTTCTGGTTTTGACCTATGGTCGGAGCTGTACCACTCCGGCAAGTTGGATCAGAATCCGACGACTCTAGGATTTGGGGAAAACAGACAGGTTTCGGTAGAAAATGTGGGGAAAATAGAAAACAGATAGGAAAAATATTGAAATTATGGGAAACGTTTTCTTATAGACAGGGTAAAATTTTGTATTTTTACACTATTGGGATTCGGGTTACGGTTTGGAAAAGGGCACACTATTATCAGAGACCGAATCTCTGAAATTTCTGGATATTGAAATCTATCAGACAGAAAATAAAATTTTGGGAAAAATGTTGAGACAGTTCCAAAAATCCCAAAATTTTGGGAAATGACAGGAACATATGTTAGGAACAACTTTCGTGTTTAAAGGTTTTGCAGAAAAGCTACGTATTGAACGGACTTGGTGCATTAAGGTCTGTCTACACCCTGACAAAGGAAAATCGAGATTTTCCCAAGGGTCTGGGAAATCCGATTTTTGACAGAGGTCAAAACTACTTAGAAATACCTAAAAATTTCTAGATCATTAGTAGATTCTATTGTTAATCCACTGTGATTTTTAGGGGAAAATACGGATGCCCACGAGGGTGAATCCGAAGGTTCTTTTCTTCTAAATCAGAGATTGAAATTTTTGGAGAGTTCAAAACTCGATTTAGTTCTTGACTTTTGAAATAAAATTTCCGACCTCAAACCAATCTAGAATTTTCGCAGGATATCAATAACACGCAAGAATTTCTAATACAAAATTTTTAGGATTTATCAACGAAGATTCATACATGAGATAACAACTAGACTCTATACATGAATTAAAAAAAAATGATAAAGCAATAGACATGTGTTAATGAAACTAATAAAAGAAAAAAGAAAGACAATAACTAATTAAGCTAAACGCCTAAGGCATATGATTTTCACTAAAATGATGATTAAAATAACATAAAATAATAATAAATAAAAAAAATAAAAAAAGGAGATATGTAATTGATTGTTGTTGGCTTTTGACATAAGAGATCTGATTCATCTTCCGAAAGGATCATCTTACATGCATAGCGTTGACATGGGCGACAACCATTTCACATCATTCAATCCTCATAAAGAAACTCGTGAATCCAGTTTTAAACTGGATTTGTGTTAGATCTATGTAAACATCATATGAAATTTTTTATTGCACCTTGAGACATAGTTTTTCTTTTTGCTTCTTCTTTTTTTTTTATTTCTTACTTTACCTTGAAGGAGACTTGTTGCTGTGGCTGTCACCTTGATCGGAGAGGAGGGCTACCTTGGTGGAGATGCTGGACTGTTGAAGAAGGTGGAGACTTGTTGTTGTGGCTGTCACCTTGATCGGAGAGGAGGGCTACCTTGGTGGAGATGCTGGACTGTTGAAGAAGGTGGGCTGAACTTTGCTATGATGCATCGATGGAGAGAGCTGCAGCTGTGGCAATGGCTGCCAATTGTTGTGGCTGGTAGATGTTGCCAAGGAAGTGGTTGGAACCAAAGTTGAAGGCTACTGTGTAGAGGAGGTAAAGAGAGAGAGAGAGAGAGAGAGAGATGAAGAGAAGAGATGGATAGCCGTATGGTGCTTTTTTTTGTTTTCTTAACTTAGGGAAGATTAGATCTTTCCCTAAGTTCTTAGTTTTAATTAGGGAAGGAAAGGGAAACAGCCTTTACGTCAATGGCTGGGCAAGAGGGGAAGGATGGGAGGAAGGAAGGGGAGAAGGAAAGAAGGAAGGGAAGAAAAAGGAAAGAAGAGGGGAAGAAGGAAAAGGAAAGGAAAGGAGAGGGAAGAAGAAGAAGAAAAAGGAGGATGAAGCTGCCATACGTGAGTGGAGGGAGAGGAAAGAAAGGAGGAAAGAAAGAAAGAAAAGAAAGAAAGAAGAAAACAAAAAAAAATGGAAAAAAAAAGGAAAATGGAGGAAGAAAGAAAGGAAATGGGCTGGAAGGGAAGCTAGGGTGGTTGACCCCCTTGTGGGTCCCACCTTAGGAAGAATAAAATAATAAAAAAAATAAAATAAAAAAACAACAAAAAATAAAGAAAAGGATAAATTTTTTTTCTTTTCTTATAAACTCAAACAAGAAAATGCAAATGGATGGGCCATCTCAGAGCGGGTCCAAATTCCACTTTTGAAATTCATTTTGACGATTAAAGGGGTAAAATAGTCTTTTTAGAAAGTTTCCAGACGAGACGAGCTATTTTTGGCAGTTTTTGAAACGAGCTCGGATTTTGAAGTTCAATACCTCGTTGCGAAACAAATCCAATGTAGAATTTGAAAATTTCATTTTAAAAAAAATCCAGATTGTTTTTCTCGAGAAAATACTTCCAAATTTATTTCCAGACGAAACGAGCTATTTTTGACAATTTTTGAAACGAGCTCGGATTTTGAAGTTCAATACCTCGTTGCGAAGCAAATCTAATGTAGAATTTGAAAATTTAATTTTAAAATAAATCCAGATTGTTTTTCTTGAGAAAATATTTCCAAATTTAGACTCCCACGGGTAAAAATCTCAATTTTGGAAACCCGAGGTTTAAAATTGATTTCTGAAAGCTTTTAAAACTCGATTTGGATTAAAATTTATAAAACTGGAGTTTTGGACTTCAAAAATGAAATAAAATGTTATGAAATGCTGAGAAATGATATGAAATAATGAGGAATGCTATGAAATGCCATGCGAAATGCTAACTCTGAATGAAGAATTTTGAATGTTAGACCCCGATTGGTTGTACCAGTTCAAAAAGTGTTGAAATTGACAAAATTTGCAAAATAGTTGAAGAAATGATTTTCGAGCTCTGCCGTGCTAGAGTGACACTGAAAATTAGAGTTTGAGCTGAAATGAACTAGATTGAGCTGGGTTTTAGAGTTTCAGAACTCAACTGAACTGACCAGACACTGACTCAATCGACCTTTCCGAATAAATTTTCAAGAAAAGCTGTCATTTTTAGAGAAATGGTGTGGAATGGTCACTGGAGTGAAGTGAATTACGAACCTGAACTAGGTTTGAGCTAAAAAAAAGGTCAATAATACTGAGATGAACTAAAATCGAGGCTCAAACAGTAGCTCAACTGACTGAACTCAGCTTAATTTCAGTTGAAAGAACTAAAATGGGCTCTTGGACACTTAGAAATGGTTTTGAACTGAAACTGGAGCGCTTGAACTTCTGATGAGCACAAGTTAGACTCTGAGGACCATGACTGACTGGGAATTACTGATTCAGAGACAATTGGTTTGGATTTGGGTGAGAAATGAGCTCATTTCTGAAGAAGTGATTCCATTTTGGCAGGAATGGTCAGAAATGAAAATGGTTTGTTCATTGTGAGCTCAGATGAGATTGAGATGACTGATATTCTAACTGTCCTGAACTGACCAATGAGCTTGGTTGACTTCGACTGACTGGGGTTCGGGATGACCTAGGGGTAAAATGGTAATTTTCTTACTAAAAATGGGTAAAGTGGTAATTTTCTGAAACTGTCTCGGGGTTTGACTCCTACACTGACCTAACAGGGTTGGCACTGCATGAGGAGGGTTGTTTGAGAGTGGATGAGGAAAATTTGGGGTGTTTACAGCACCCCGTGGTATTTTTGAAATAAGTTTATACTAATTCAAATGCTAAAAGTCGGTTGGGCATAGAGAGCAGCACCTAAGGGCACTCCCTTGTAATTTCTAAAAACAATGAAGGCCTTTTAAAACCATTTTCAATGGCATTTTTGAAAGCCTTTTTAAAAAGTTTCAAAAGGCAAGATATGCATTGGGCATGGAGGGGCGTGGAGCACCCCAGCCCTCCATCTTGCCTCTTTAGATCCCAACCGTCCATTTTTATTTTACCTAGATATTTAAACTTCAAATGGAGGACAGAGAAGGCATTCATGAGGGGCGATTTTCTTGGAGACCCTCTCTCCTCTCTTGTTCTTCTCTCCCTCTCATTCCCTTCTTCTCTAAACTGGGTATGTGTTGTGGTGTGGGTGTCTAGCTAAAAAACCGTAGCCTCCATCTCCATCTTCACTATCAAAGCCTCGAGGGTGAGATTCTTCATCACTTCCATTGTGTTGTAAAATCGTGAGCTTTCTTTGCATATACCAATTGTGGGTTTCATTTTTTAACAAGATTTTTACAAGTTAATGCATTTTCTTTTCGTGAGCTGCCATTACATGCTTTATTTCAGATTTGTGAGTTTGATCATGCTCTTAGGAAGTTGTTTTCCTTCGTTAAGCAAGTGGCTGCAACGTTTGAGGCCATTTTCATGTTTCTTGAGTTTTTTTTTCTTGATTTGTTGCACCATCTTCATGAGCTACTATTAGATATGTTCAGATTTATAGATGTAATGTGTATGCTAGCATGCATTGAGTATTTGGTTTCGGTTGCGCAATGGTTGGAAGCCATTTTATATTTTTATGTGTTTTCCATCTTGTTTGTTTGGACTGTTTCGTGTCAGCCAGAGTTTCTCTACCCAGGGCATGATTCAGTTGGCTTGGAAGCTTTAGACCGCCCCCCTTTGTCCAACTGCCTTACCCAGCTGGGTCGACCCTCATGGGTTTGGTCAATGCTGGCCTGGGTTGGTCGAGCTGAGCCCCCTTCTCTTCTTTCACTTTTTATTTTCTGTTTGGGCGTCCAGAAATTTCTGGACGCATCTTTGCTTTTGGGTGACCCCAGGCCGACCACAAATGGGTTAGCCTGGGCACCCTTTCTCTTCATGGTTGAGATACATGGTTTGTGAACTTTGACACAGCTTGTGAGTCACGCCCTTCCGTGGCAAAATGTTTCTAATTGTCTCATCATAATGTGCAATGTTTTGTAATGTCACTTGGCTAGTTCTCGTACTTATGACATGATGCACATGTATGTCTACTTGCTTTTATGCACAATTCACGGTGACTTAGTTGTTCTGCATCACATACTCCTTCGTTGCATTAATTGCTTATGTTCTGTGATGCATACCATGTTACGAATTGTGTAATGAATAGTCGTAGCCATTACCTCATGATTTGCCTAATTATGTTTCTAAAAGCATGTCATTGTTAGTTATATCCCCTTATATCTCCATGTGTAGAATTGTCACTCTTATACTTGCTCATGTTTAACTGTTCAATTACTGTAAATAAGCATGCTATGTATGTCATGAATAGCTCTGCTTTGTTTTCCACACATGGGTTATCGTGATTGGTTTGTCTCACCAGCTCGAAAGAGTACTGACCCCGTCTTATGGGGATACAGGTGTTTGCTTAGGCGTGCGATGAAGCTCGATGTGCGGCAGCGGACGTGAACCCACACTTCTGAACCTTTAAGGATCTTGGCAATGTTTTTGTAAAGGGATTGGTTGTACCATTTGTAAATGTTAATAAAAGTTGTTCCAAAACCTTGTTGTTTCACTCCTGCGACCCACCCCGGAGTTCGCTGCTTGTTTTCTCCTTGTTTTGGTACTTCCGCACTTGTGCACTTATTTTCAAAAAAAAAAAAAAGTTTATCGAAAAATCTAATGGATTTCTAAGGATTTTACAAGTCGGAGAATTCTGGGGGCATCGCAAATGCCATCAGGGTGGTGATTCCCCAATGATGCCATTAGGGTGGTGATTCCCTAATGATGCCATTAGGGTGGTGATTCCCTAATGATGCCATTAGGATGGTGATTTCCTAATGATGCTGCTGGGGTGGTGATTCTCCAGCAATGCCGTTAGAGTGTTGATTCTCTAACGATGCCGTCGGGGTGGTGATTCTCTGACGATGCTGCTAGGGTGGTGATTTCCTAACGATGTCCTTTGTAAGATGTTTCTTCTCGTTTTGCTGTGTTAGAGTGGTGATTCTCTAACGCTTGGCGTCTAGAATGGTGACTTTCTAGCGATAGCGGACCTGTAGGGTGTCGCTTGCGATTGTTCGCAGAACATGTTTATATGTTGTTGTGTTGCTGCATGATTTAGTTGTGATGTGGCTTCTGTCTGAATTATGTGTGCTCATGATTTCTGTATGATTGTTGCGATTATCGTTTAGCAAGCATGGTTGTCAGACCTATTGATTGATTTGTTACATCTTTTTGTCATGATAGATGACTTGGAAGACCAGATGCAATGATATTATGGGCACTATGAACAACCGTGCAGAGGTTGTGCAACAGCAAGTAGATGCGATGCAATAGATGGGTGCGAATCTTCAGCACGAAGCCCAAGGTGGGCATAACCTGACTACGGTTACCAATAAGCGATTCATGGAATTGGATCCTCCAGCTTTTGAGAGTAAGACAGGCCCGGAAGATGCAGAGTCGTGGATACGTGAGATAGAACGTCTTTTTCGTGTTTTGGATGTCCTAGAGGAACAAAAAGTGAATTTTGGTACTTATCGTTTGAAGGACCACGCTGAGAAGTGGTGGGACACTATCTCTTTAGTTAAATTCAAAGACACAGATGTTATGTGGGTGTAAACACCCCAAATTTTCACCCTCATCCAGTACTTATATTTCATGTGTCACTGCAGGTCATTGCATGCATCTGACATGTCATTTCATAGCATTGCATGTCATTGCATCTCATTTTCGAGATCCAACACTCCTGTTTTCAAAATATTTAATCCAGATTCGGGTTTAAAACTTTTCTTTCAAAATCAATTTCAAAACCTGGGTTTTTAATCAACATTCTGTCATTTGCCAACCCCTAGGATCTTATATTTTAAAGAATTTTTCTCAGAAAACCATCTGGATTCATTTTAAACTCAATTTTCAACTAATTTCAATTCTTAGATGAGACCCATTTAGGTGGTGTCACTTCGGGATTCCTTCATTTATCAAATTTCTAAAAAAATTTAGAGTCCTAGTTGGATCAGGACTCTGTATTTTCATCTGTTTTTATCCTTTTAAAATATTTTCAAAACTCTATTTTGATTTTAAACCAGTTATGATCATGTCCCTAGTCCATTTCCTCCATTTTGGCCAAAATCTTAGAGTCCTAGTTGGATCAGGACTCTTTTTTTAGAGTCCCAGTCGGATCAGAACTCTATTTTTTACTACCTTTTCTACCTGTTTTGGAGAAAACCTTTTAAAATCTTCCATTTTGGCCAAAATCCCAGAGTCCTAGTGGGATTAGGACTCTGTTTTAAGAATCCCAGTCAGATTAGGATTTTGTCTTTTATCACTATTTTTACTTGTTTTTAACCAAATCTTTCAAAATGAGTCAAAAAATCAGAGTTTCAGTCAAAACAGGACTCTGTTCAGAGGGTCCTAGTGGGATCAGGACTCTGATCCTGATTTCAATTTTGAGATAATCTTTCAAAAATCTTTCTATCTATCAAAACTGTTACACTTTTATCAAAGAATTTCAAAATTCTGAGGTTTTATCCCAAAGTTTTGATCAAATCAGGACTCTACCCCAGAGTCCTAATCGGATCAGGACTCTATCCAAAGTTTATTTTTTCACTCCATTTTTACTGATCTTCAAAATTTATGTTTAAATTTCATCATTTGCTTATCAGAAAACCAAAATTCTTAGAGTTCTGATCGAATCAGAACTCTTTCTTAGATCCTAATCATATCAGGACTCTGAACCAAAACTTCAATTTCATCCTGTTTTTAACTGTTTTTCAAAATTCTCTCATTTGTTTTCTCAGAAAATCTAAAAATCTGAGAGTACTAGTTCAATTAGGACTCTGTCTTCAAAGTCTCAGTTGAATCAGAACTCTGGTTTATTTCAATATTTTTTATTATTTTCGCTGCTTTCACAAATTCTTTCATCTGTTTTTCAGATAAATACCAAAAAAAATCTAGAGTTTTAGTCTGATCAGGACTTTGTCCCGGAGTCCTAATCCAGTCAAGAGTATGTTTTAAAGTTCGTTTTTACTTTCATTTTCATTTATTTCCATTTGTTTTCAAAAATTTGGTCATTTTGCAGAGTCCAGTTAATTCAGGCCTCTATTTCAGAGTTTCAGTTGAGTTAGGACTCTAACCCTGACTGTATTTTTTAACTTGTTTTTACTTGTTTTGATAAAATCTTTCAAAAACTTCTTTGTTTGGATTTTAAAATCCCAAAATCTTAGAGTCTTAAAATTTCAGGACTCTAACCCGGAGTTCCAGTTCGCTTGAGACTCTATTTTCAAAAATTCTGAATTTCAACTATTGATTATAACCCCTTTTCAAAGTCATTTTCAGTGTTTAATTCAAATTTTTCAAAATCTGATATGGACCCACTCAGTTGGCGCCATATCCTGAGGAGTTCTGACCCAGTTAGAACTCTATGTCATTTCAAAACTTTTAATTCCAAGATTACTTTTGAAAATCTTTTGAAAATTCTCTCAATTTCAAGCTTTAAAATCATTTTTGAAAATTCAAGTGGGGCCCATTCATGGTGGTGCCACATTTGTAAAAGTCAGGGTTAGACTAGGATTAGTCAATGTCCTATCTAGGTTAGATGTCTAGGTGAGTCCAAATTTAATTTTAAAAACCCCTATCTTCACTCTAGTTTCTAACTTTGATTTTAAAGTTTTAAAAAATTAGGTTTTTTTGAAAAACCCAAATAGCGCCACATTTGGGGTCTTTAGGTCAATTAGAGGTATAATTAGTAGTCTTAGGTTAGTTAGGGGCTTAATTAGGAAGGTCAAGAGTCAAATTCAATTAGGAAAAATCACCTCCCACTAATTGTTTGAGATAGGTTTTTAAAAGGGACAAAATTGACATTAATTAGCCTTTTTTTTAACCTAATTTTTTCTATTTAAAGAGGCTAGAGGGGAGGTCGACCCCTAAGGGCTTTCTCAGCAGTTTCTTGGACCTTCTCTCTCCTTCCAGCTGCTCCCTCCATTGCTGCACCATCCAAGGTAGGATTCCTTAGTATTTTTTTATGATTTTTCAATAGATTTCACCATGGGAGTCTCCCTTTTCATGGTTTAAACCATGGAATCGCCATCAAGAACCTCAAGTTCAATCCAAGAAGATGATATAAACCTATTTCATGCTGTTTTTCAGGATTCTAATCCGTTAGAATCGATGAAAGGTATGTTTTCTACGTTCTTAACCAAAGAAACATGAGATTTACCCGTTAAATGGGTTAAATCCATGATTTCAAAAGTGAAAGAAATTTCAGCCATGGATTCCCTGTGTTTTATTTATTTCTTTACTTATTCATGTTTATTACACGTTTCCCAGCATAAAGATTAATTTTATTTTACTGTTTAAGTATTTTCTTTATTGTTTTTATTGATTAATGCATGATTTATTAGGTTTTATTAAATTTTTGTGTGTTTTAAGCTTAGATCAGTAAAGAGCATGTTATTTCGTATTGAAGTACTCACTGTAAATTTCTGATTTTGTTATATGTGATACACGGATATGTCAGTGAACTACTGTAAAAAAATCAGATGTTTTGGGATTCAGGAACCCTATGAAAAAAATAAAAGATTAAACCGTAATTTTCAATCATTTAGAATCATTGTTGAAATTCATAGGTAACTTGCAGTTGTGTTATTTCTCTCATCCGATATCCGATTCAAGATCCGTAAAATGCAGTAACTTCATGTTAATGTGAACTATTTAATGTGAAATTTGGATAATTTTTGTCCTCTATTTGATATTTTTCCTTTATCAGAGAATCAGATTTAAAATTTAAAACTTGTTAGGGTTTACCAAAACCCTAATCTGACTTGTAATGATCATAGTTCTTAGACCGTAGATTCGATTCATGATCTGTAAAAAAGGAAGTTCAATATTTTTGTGTCTATTATTCACTTCTGAAATTTCAAGAATTTTGATGAAGTTTGATATTTGTTTCTGTATTTTCAACTGGAAGTATCTGTTTTAACCAATGTTAGATTCGTTATATTTAAGTTCAGATTGCCGGAAACGTTTCTCTCTCATCGAAGATGTTTTTTTCGATATGTAAAAAAGGAAGTCTTTGTTTTTTTGTCTAGTTTACCTCTGTAAAATTTCAGAAATTTTTATGGTGAATTGACCCCTGATTCGGGTCTAACATTGGAACTGGTCTGTGAACATGGGTGAAAATAGCTTATTTTAGGGTTTTAATGCAATTTTCGAATTGGAATAATGTCAAAAATATATTTTTATGATTCCAATCTGATTTTAGGGTTATAACAAGTGCAGGTGTCGATTTTTATGAATTTTAGAATCCATTTAATGCTTGAATGAATCAAGTTGCAAAATAGGATCCGAAAACACTGCCAAAATTGTGATTTTTGTGATATTTCTTGATTTCGTGTATAAGTTCATGTTTTTAGGGTTTTTTTCATGTTTAGAATCATATTAGGATGCTTCATGATCAATTTGGTGTTCATTTGACCTTATTTGAACCCTAAACCCAAAGTTTTCCCAAATTATTTTCTGAAAAACCATGATTTCAAGGCCATAGTCTTGCTATCAGGAGCATTTTGCTCATTTGACCTCAATTTCAAAATTCTAAACCCTAGTTTTCATATTTTTAATCATACCATATCATTTTTTGTTTAATTTATCCTTATTTAAATTTTAAAAATTGCATTTTACCAAATATCTTTCTGAAAACCCTGATTTCAAGGCCATAGTCTTGCTATGAGGGGTATTTTGGTCATTTTGACCCTAATTTCGAATTTTCAAATCTCATCTTTATTATTTATTCAATGTTATTTCATATTTCATTAAGTTTATATCAGGAAATCATGGAAAAAGGCTTATATCTAGCGAAATCCAGCAATTTCCAAATATTGTTGGATAAACCTAGAAAAGCCAATATATCTTCACTAATCCATTTTTCTAGTTTTGCAGGGACATTGAAGACTTTACTTTTATGTATTTAAATTTGATTAGTGATGTAAATTGTAATTAAATTTGGAATAAGAATTTCAATTCCTGTATAGATTAGGATTTGCATTGCATATAGTTTTAAGCATTGATATATAACTGCTATGTATGCCAATTCATGTATATTTTTTATAAATTCACCATGGTCTACATGAATGGCATGTGCACAAGCTCTTAGGGAGTTGACAAACTCGGTGGAATTCGTATTTATGGCCATAGTCAGAATACGAATGAGACCCAGATTTGTGATCTTCGTATTAGCCACATTCAGCCTACACTCTTAGGCTAACTTCAAAATGCACTGCATTTCTCAAAAATACAAAAGGATTTTCTCAATTCCTCAAAGTCAAGTCTTTCAAATCCATATTCATTCATTTCATTCATTTACAAATTCCAATTTCATGTCAGAGAAATCGATTTTCTCAAAATGTTCTAAGTCTTACTTAGAAATTGATTTTCTCAAAACATTGATTTTCCCATGATATTTCAAGCATTTTCGAAGTTCAAAATCTTGATTTTCCAAGATGTATATTCAATTTTCAAGTTCTAATTCAGAGAAATCAAGTTTTCCAAAATTATTGGGGTTTTTCTCAGAAATCGATTTTCACAAAACCTCTAGATTCTTGAGAAATCGATTTTCATTTTTCTTAGAAATATTCTGTCACCATGGTTCATGATTTTTCAAGTGTTATCTTTTCCAAGAATCTCCAAATATTTTCCAATCTTTGAAGCAAACATCATGTTTTCAAATCTGCATTTTCAGAAATTCATAGCATATGCCTGATTCTTTGTGCATTTAGGAAATAGAACATGATTTAAACAAGTTGAACAAAGCTAAGCACATTTTTTATCCTTGGTTCGATTACCCCTGGTAAAGGCACCAGGAATGGTTGAACCTCGTACCGACAAGCGAGTCTCATTCTTCAAAATTATCCCGCATTTTAAAATGGAGGCGAGTTATTTTCAACATCTTTTTCAAAGGTCAGTTTGACTTGCAAAAGTAAAAATTTTGCGATGATAACAGGTTTGGCGACCGTGATGGGACCTATCTTCGCCTGATCAATTGAGTGCTTAACTTAGTTCAAATTGTCAAAATCGTGTTCCATGGAATGTCAGCTTTTATTTCATGATATCATGTGAACCTAGGAGCCTAGACTTGAACCCAACTGACATGGATTGCATGTAGACTAGGCATGGTTTGGTAGGACTATATTGAGGAGAATTATTCATGCTCACATAGACTTAGGTCTAATACAACACTCCTCAGTCTAGGAATTATATGAAAACAATGTTTGCTTCTTCAAATATTTCAAAATTCTATCTCTTCGGGAGTTAGAGCCATCTGTTTGCTTGCATGTGCTCATGTTTTCAAAAACCACCCCACCTATCTTTACCTGGTCTTCACGTTGCCGGGCTTTCTTCCAGAACCATAGTTCGGGACAAAGCCTCACAACTGGGCCACCTATTTGGGTTAACGCCCCCTGCCACGTACCAAGGGCCATAGTCCAACGTATATCGGCAGACACTCAAGGATGTTGGAAAACTTGAACCTAGAACCAGAGAAATTGATTTTATGCCAGGTACATCGAGCCTCGGTTCGAGTATATAGAAATAGCATGATTAGACACAGATGATCTGAACCTTAGAGTAAGGATTAAGGTCCTACAGCTATTTCAAAACTTGTGCATCTAGAGTCAGCTTTTAGGGAATGTTGTATGTGCATACTTGATTGAACATAATATGATTGAATGTCAGTTTCTTTCATTACATTTTTCCATAAATTTTTTCTAAAAACATTGGACAATTTTCAAAAGTCTCCAATTTTTCCATCTGTTTCCATATACTATCTAAACATTCTTATTTTATTCAAACCCTGGACGATTTTCCAAATTCTCCTTGATTTTTCCTCAAAACTCCAGGTGATTTTCCATCCTTCCTTTCTTCTGAATCTCGAATTTTCCAGCTTCATTTTTATCCTGCCTGCAATTTTTCAAAATTCCTGTATTTTCCTAAGTCTTATTCCAATTCTCCATGTTTTCTAGTCTGATGGCAACCAGTCAACTCGATTCAGTCTTCCCTGAGGGTCACATCTCCTACGAGGTGCGACAAGGTCTTCCTGAACATCGAGTCCTCAACACCGGATCCTTCTTTCCCCGGTGGTATTATTCATGGCTCAAGAACTTTTCTCGTATGTTTCCGGACCATTTGGACGATTGTGGATTGGAACTGACATCCGTAGTGGGAAAGCAGACAGTTAACAACAATTTGATCCACGCACTGGCAGAACGGTGGAATCTGAGCACTAGTACCTTCTGGTTCCCATGGGGGGGAGAAATGACTTTATTGATGGACGAATTCTCGGAGATTATGGTTTTACCTGAACCAGCTCGTCAGCCTGGAGATCCACTGGAGAAGCAATTTTTTATCAATGTCAAGGGTCTGGATCCCCGAGACGCTTTACCTAGCATGACAGGATGCAAGTCTTGGCCATTGATCGAGGAGAATGGAAATGAGTATGTGAACCTGCTCGAAATTTACAAACAGTATGGGGCATTTGTGAAAGTCAGTTCCTTATCTCAAACAACTCGAGAGAGAATCCAGCATGCAATGGTCTTATGTACTGTGGGATTAGTTCTCTTTCCAGATGGACGAAATTACATGGATATCAGGATAGTTCAACTTCTGCGAAGGTGGGGAAGTCGACAGACCAGCCGCCTCTCTATAGCCATGGCCGCACTCGCTTTTCTGTACCGAGGGTTAACCTGTTTCACACTCAGAGAATCAATTCTAGTCGAAGGGTGCACCTATGCATTGCAATCTTGGTTCCTCCGACATGTGCCAGCCCAAGCCAGCTCATTCAGATACAATGGTGAAAAGCTTCTTCCAGTTGCTCGATACTGATTCTTGATTGATAACCTTCAGGAGGAAGTCGTATGAGACTACTTTGATCGTCAGGAATCACCTCCCAGATATACTTATGCATACGGCAAGCGGTTCAGGCTACTTGGCCCATTCTTCTGCGCATACTATCATTCAGAGCGCTGTGTCAGGCAGTTCTCTCAAATACAGAAGCGCATAAAAATTCATCTACTATCAAGGATCTTGCCAGAGTTCGATCTCACATCAGATCAATGGTCCGGAGCATACCATTCTGCCAGACATGGCTGGGATTCTTTTGTTACTCTCACTATTTTTCCTGGTCCTCGAGTGTCCTCTGATTATCAGGAGTGGTGGAAAATTGTCCGTCCCCCTCCCCTTTGTCAAGTTTATAATTAATAAAATCATGTTTTTCCTTTAATACAATTCCTCTTATTTTCATCTTGGTTTGACGACCTCGCCTAAGTAACAAGGCATATTTTTAGTTGTTTATTTTGCAAAGAATAGTAGCGCAATTGTCGTGACTCCAACGACGACTCAGTTCCTAGTAATGGGACATCCTTCAAATTGTCTACCAGATATTCAGTAAATACTTCCTATTTAAAACCATTTCCAGCAGCTAATCCTCAGTTTGCCCTGCAGAGAGCACTTGCATCCTTACATGGTTCAGACGAGGTCCAGAAAGAAAACCGTGACAGTCCAGATTACCAGTTCCCCGTCAGTTTCAGTACAAGAAATGGCCTCTTCACAATCTGCCGAAAATGGAAACAACAAGCTAATGATGATATCGACCCACAAATGTATTCATTGTTCCAGAGAATGCTGAGAAAGTTAATGACTGAAGAAACAGGAGCTAGCTCAGGAAGAGCCCACAATAAGAAAAAGGTCAAAGGATGAACAATGAAAAAGAATGTGAAGATCACCAGAAAGCAGAATCATCACGAAGAAACATCTGACGAGGCAGAATCAGCAGAAGATACTGATGAGGAATATGAAACTCACCAAGCAGTTAGAAAGTCTACTCAAAGGCAGGGGTCAACTTATAAATCTGGGAATCAGCCTGTCAATGACCCTACTCAGCCACAACTCTGAGATGTGATGAAGATGGTCAAGGATCTGCAGGCCCGTGACAAGGGCAAAAGGGTCTTCACAAATGAAGATTTTTATGACGGACTGGATGGGGATGATGATCTTGACAATCTCCCCAAGAAATTTATCAAATTCGATGGTTCGGGTGACCCAAAGGCACACCTCGCCCTTTTCTTTGCAGAATGTTCCAAGTTCAGGAGGAATAACCCAGCCTTATTTCTTTGTTTCCCTCGTAGTCTGGAGGGTATTGTATCAAAATGGTATTCAGAGCATATTAATCCTATAGAGCTGAAAGAGTTTTACAAAGTGGTCAATTTTTTTATTGAACGCTTTTTATTCAATGCTGAGGCCCTCCCGACTCTCAGTCATCTCTGCAGTCTAAAGCAGAAGGAAAACGAGAAAGCCAAGGATTTTATTCATAGTTGGAGATCCACTTGTAACAAGATGCGTGATCCGATATCAGAAGGACATGCACTATCTTTGATCTTGAGTAACTTCTCGCAACCCCTAAGGGGACTGATTTCGACCTCTCCATCCAAGACCTTTATAGAATTGACAGAACGAGCTGAATGGCTCGAGTTGAGTATGGAAAATGGATCTTACGAGGGTTTCATCTTCACCAAGAATAACAATCAACAAAAATTGAAAAAGAAAATCAATTTCACCTTCTCATCCAACGCCAGCCACAGTGACTGCAAAAATAGCAAGAGCAACCATACAGGCCAAAAAGAAAAGTCTTCAAGGCAAAATAAAAAGTTGGATCAACAGAAAGAAAAGATAAAGCGAGATGGTTGGGGTAGTGATCACCAGTTTACTCCTCTTGAGCAACCTCTCGATGAAATCCTTGAATATATGTTGACCAAGGAATTGGTAAAGCTTCCAAGAGCTACAGATCCTCCCACAATCATGGGAAGATTCATGGACCAGTTTTGCAAATTCCATCGAGCAGTAGGGCATGATACTGACCATTGCTTCATCTTCAAGAACATCGTTCAAGACTGCATTGACAAGAATCTCCTTGTTGAAGATGAAAATAAGGACCAACCATCCTGATTAAGCTTTTTTCTCAATCACTCAAGAAGCTGACAATGCTAGCATTTCTCATTTTGCATTTTGCTTTCATTACTTTGAGGGGATGATGAAATCCCATTTACCTTTCCCTCATTTGTCATTTTTCCTTCACTACATCAATAAAATTATCAATTTTCCTCATAATCTTGATGTCATCTCTTGTTCTCCTTCTCCACAAAATATTCTTTCATGTGGAATGACCCTTTTCAGACTCCCTCGTGAATCGATCAAAAGTCGATTGCTTTATTACCTTCAGGGCGCGTTCTTCAAACGACAATTATCTTTCTTCTATCCAAAACTTGCTTCCCCTGTTACACTAGGGCATTACTTTGAAAATTGTCTTTAAAACATCCTGTATGCAGGCAGGATCAAACAAATCTCTCATTTTGCATGCATATGCATCCATTTGCATTCATTTGCATGTATCTGCATTCATTTGCATTCAATTTACATCAGTCTAACTACCCATTCAGGATAAAGGATAAATCCTGAGACCCCAACAGTTGTCCAAGTCATTGTGAGAATGAAGACTGAAAATCTCTCATCAGAATCAGTTGGGTAAGATTTTCAAAATCCAATGTTCGTGCTGGTAAATTTTCAAAAATCAGTGTTCGTGCTGGTAAAAATTTGAAATCCAGTGTTTGTGCTGGTAATTCTTCAAAATCAAGTGTTCGTGCTGGTAATTCTTCCAAAAACAGTATTCGTACTATCTATATTCAAAATCCAGTACTTGTACTGGTTCATTTCCAAAATCCGGTATTCACACTGGTACTTCTTTCAAAATCCAATTGTTATTGGTCGGACTTTCAAAATCCAATTTTTATTGGTCAAACTTTCTAAATCCGGTTTTACTGGTTAATGTTTTCAAACCTAATCCAGGCTGGTCTAGTCTTCTCGCGGGATTCGATTTCACAACTCGAATTTCTTTCCCTTCTGAATCGGTCTAGAAGATTTGAGTTTCGATTCGAATTTTCTTCCAAATCCAATTCAAGATTGGTCTAGAAAATCCGAGTTTCGACTCGAATTTTCTTTCAAATCCAATTTATCTAGTTTTCTTTCCTTCAAATGTCTTGAATTGGTCTAGAAGATTCGAGTTCCGATTCGAATCTTCTTCGAAATCCAATTCAGAATTGGTCTAGAAAAGAGGAAGGAGTCCTCGCCACCTACTAGAGAGCGGAAGCGTCAGAAAGTGCAGCAGAACCGCCAGCAAAGGCGATCCCAGCGATCGAATGTCCAACGGAAGTGTTGACGATGCAATAAAGATTATGCTTTTGGAGCTTGCCCTCGTTACGATGGCAAGTGTTTCAAGTGTGAACAACCTGGACATATTGCCAAGTTTTGTCCCAAGAAGTCTATGAGAGACTTAGTTGTTGCCGATTAGGCGCTGTCAGGCGAGATCTGGCCATTTTGTTGTTGCTTGTTGTTTTGTGATTTCGCGGACGAAATCCCTTTTAAGGAGAGTAGGATGTAAGACCTGTGAAATTTTCTAAAGAATTTACTGTTTTTATAATATTGAAATGTATGCTTCCGTATGTTTATGAGGCTATAGCATGTAATTAGGTATAAATTGACTATGTTTTTTGTTTCATCTTTATGCGCGCGACCCAAAATCACGTAAGTACAGTACATGGGTAAGAAGAGCCTAATTACGGACGAATTAACCTCTGAATTTTTAAGGGTAAGTTTATATTATATTTGTATAGCTTGTCCCCGAATTTGGGACCTATACGATGAAAAAACCCCGTCAGTGCATGTGAATTACGAGATTTGCTTAACGATAGTACGCGAGTCGTAACAAGGGTGTTTCTCGCAAACGAAGGGGAATTTCTCAAAGAAGCATTAAACATTCCATGTTAATTGAGGTTTTGAAAATAAATAAATGATTTATGGAAGTCAATTTTATATTTAAAAGCATTTAATAAGCATTGTTTTAAATATAGTGCATTGGCGATTTTGGATTTGGATCAACCGGAGTTGGTCCGGATCCATGGATGTCCCAGCCCCTTTGTGCGCCCTCTAAGAGGACGTTTTTAATCGTGGTGGACCAGCTGGTCAAGGGTTGACCAGCTGGGTGGCATTCTTGCAAAAGAATGCATGGCTTGGAAAAAGAGGGCCATGATTGGCCATCCTCTTGTTCCAAGACCTCATGATGAGGCTTAGAGCTCATCATGAGGGGCACATTTCCAAGGAGGGAGGCATGGGCCTGGCGCCCCATGGCCTTTTTGTAAATAATTTGAAGGTTTTCAAATGGTGAAAAATGAGTGGCTGGATGGGGCGGCAAGCCTTGGGCCCTTGAAAAATTTTCAAAGATTAAAGGCTTTTATGAAACCTCCTCCATGGCGTTTTTGAAAGAAATGTTTGAGATTTCAAAAAGAGAACATGCATTGGAGGAGTGGGTGGCTATGGGGGGGCGTGGAGCACCCCAGCCCTCCATCTCCTCTCCTTTAATCTCCACCATCCAATCTAGTAGCCCTAGGTATTTATCCCTTCATGGAAGAGAGAGAGAAAGCATTTTCCTCTTGGGCGATTTTTGGAGTCCCTCTTTCTCTCTCCCATTCCTTTCTTCTTCTTCTCCAAGACGTGTGAGAGAGAGATAGTGAGAGTGGTGTGGGTGCTAAGCACCACTTAGTTGCAGCTCCTAACCCTAGCGTCATCTCCACCATTCTTTGAAATCCTCGAAGGTGAGACACTCCAACACATGTCCATGAACGTGGTTTTTGGTTGAGCATTTCAGTTTTTATTACTCATTAGTCAATTTCATTGAGTAGGCTTACATGCATCATGTTTGTGGGTTTCGATTGAGCAAGTGTATTCGTGATTCTTGCATTTTCATAAGCTACTATTAGTTATATTTCAGATTTATGGATTTAACATGTATGCTTGCTTGCATTGTGGATGTGTTTTCGGTTGCACAATGGCTGGAAGCCATTTCATATTTATGCATTTTCCTTTGTTTGTCGCATCTTGTTCATTTGGATTGTTTTGTGTCAGCCAAGGTTTTCCTTCCAAGGCATGATTCGGTTGGCTAGGAAGCCTTAGACCGACCCCTTTTTCCAGCTGCCATACCCAGCTGGGTCGACCCTCATGGGTTCAGATGCTGCTGGACTGGGGAAGGTAGGCTAAGCCGGGATAGTCCAGCACCATCGCCCCCTTCTTTCTTTTGGTTTTGACCGGCCTGGGATGTCTTGGCCCCCTTACCGTTCGGTTGGATCAGTCCAGCAGCAGGTGTCCGAGGTCGACCACAAACGGGTGAGCCTGGGTGCCTCTTCCTTTTTCCCCTTTTGGTTCAGCATGAACCTGGGCCGAACCCACCAACTCAGGTTGGTGTGGGTTTGGTTTTCCTCTTCTGGCCTGACATGGTCTGGACCGAATATGGTCCAGACCTGTCAATGGCCCCTGTCCCAAACTAAGTTCAATTGGGACGTTTAACCCTTCACATTGTTGATTTTTGTTTCAGACCTGCTGCAGCTGTTGTAGCGGATGGGCTGCAACCGGGTGAAGGCTGGTAGGCGTGCGCCCCTCCATTTGTTGTTAGCCGAGCAACACGTGGTGTCTGGACACACGGTCCAGACCTTGTTTAGGTCTGAGTACAATCATTTCTGGGCATGGACCAATCGGTCCAGACCTGGGTCTTCACGATGGCGGCAACACGCTCGGGTAGTCTTCCCTTGACCAAACTCTTTTGGTCACGGTGGTTCAGCACCAGCAGCAAGCTACTTGCTGTCACCTCGCAGTTGGGTGCTGCCTCTTCGGTTCAGCAACACTGCCCAAATCGGGCCTGCTGTGTGCGCATGGTGCACCATGGCATAGATGTGGCTGGTAAGGTTGCCGGTCTAATTGGGACAGCTCCAGCCCAGCTGTTGGAATTCCTCCATTTTGCCATGCTTTTTGCTTCGTTAGCAAACTCCGGACTGCAGCCTTTGGGGCTGCATGTAAGCATACTACACGGGTCCAGTTATCCAGTTAACTCCATAGTTTGATTCGTCATGTCATGGTCGTATGTGAACACCCCAAAATTTTCAAAATCTTATAAATATTCCCTTTTTGCCCCTATCCAATTTTCTAAGTAATTGAGTCACTTTTAAATCTAAATTCCATTTTTTTTCTCAGGTTTTATTGAAAATAAATCCATTTTTATATATCTGACTCAATTTCGGATCTGGATCCAGATAGAAGATTCAAATCTGAGCTTTGTTGTCCATTTTTTAAACCAAATTCTCAAAGTTATCAAAATAACTTTTGAAAAGCTCAGACAAGTCCATCTGGTATCCTGTTGGATCCACAACCCTGTATTTCTCAATTCGAGGTTTTAAATCTTGAATATTTCCTATAAATCTAGATATAAACTCATTTTCTGAAAAAATTTCTCCAAAATAGCCTTAAATTCTCAGAAAAACTCTCTTTTGTAAATATTTCTAAAAAAAATACAAAAAAAAATTATTAGTTTTAAAATCTTTACCTCCTCGTAAATCTTAGAATTTTATTCTAAAAATACAAAAATACAGAAAACAACACAAAAAAACAAAAAAAATAGAAAAACTACGAGAAAAACAAATATTTTTAAAGCCTTTTAAAGTTACTTTTACTAAAAACCTCATTTTAAACCATTTTATAAAAAAGTTTTCTTTAAAAGGACCTCCTTTTTGAAAAAAGGGGAAAAATTTACAACGGCTCCCTCCCGCGCAATCCCTCTCTCGTTCACCATCGTACATCTTCAACAAACCTCCTTCGTTCTCCTCCATTCATCCTCAATTGATTCCCCTTCGGGGACCTTCCCTCTTCTCTTTAAGAAGAGGCATTCAAGCCTCTTCTAGGCATCGAGTTTTCTTCTGATCCATCCATATTTTCCCCTCTTCCTCTTCTCCATCAGAAATGAAACTTAAGAGGAGAGTAGAAGGGAAGCTCCATCAGAACTCTTGCAATCCGGTAAGGTTCCTTCCCCTTCTCTTTTGATTTCTGATATTCTTTTCTTTTGTTCCCTTTATTAATCGCCCCTTTTCTTTCTAATTTCTAATATTTTCTTGTGTTTCCCCTATTCATCGCCCTATTTAGCGCACTTCTCGTGGCACCGCTTTGCTCATAGCAATGTCGGACCACCTACGTGCAAAATCAAAGGGAACAAATCGAGTTTCAACATTTATTCCCCCTTTTTTTCCTCGTAATCCATTTTTTTATTTCCTTTTGATTTTGATATGTTTTCAGCATAATTTTCCATTTATCTCTGCTTCTACACGTTTTGCTTTCTGTCTTTAATTTAGTTTCATTCTCGATCATTTGCATCTTTCTTTTCCAAGTATGATCCATCTCCTCCTTTCTTTTGTGTATCGGGTTCACCTCTTGTGCACTGACCTGGTGTCTTGCAAAGGGATGGAATCTGATTCAAAAGAAAACCAGGCCTCGTACCAGCATTCTGCAGAATTTTAATGTCCACTATGATGATTACTCCAAGTTAAAAATAGATTTAGACTTGGTTTGTTGAACTCTAACCAAATGTTGATCCATTCCTCTAAAGTAAGGTGTTAATCTTTTCCTGCATCTGATTTTGTCTCTGATATCCTGCATTTGTGAAGGATGTCGGATTCCTACTGAATATTTGAGAGCTCGCTTACCAAGTTGCTGGAATAATCAAATATTAAAAGTCTTAACTATCAAGACCAGATTTTGGGATGTCTGCAAGTCTATTTTCCTTAATTTCTGAACACTTGAGAGTTTTAATAAGCAGGGCATTAATAATATCTGAATAATTTTGATTCGTGGTTGATTATTGAAATCTTGTGAGGCCATTGACAATTATTGTGAATTTCAGCAATTAGTGAAGGTTGCTGATATTGAAGTCGATCAACTGGGCCAGTGTTAAAAGTTTTGATATATAATTACATTCCAGCTTTAATCAGAGAACATGAGCATTCCAGTTGCAGGAATTTCCAGTGATCGTTTTTGTTTAATAGTGGTCCATTTTGTTCATGACACTTTTTCATTAGTTTTTTTTTGTGTGTTTCTGTCTTTTCATTTTCCATTGTCATTTATATGTGATCCCTGCTTGTAATACGTATTGCCAGCATTCACATTCATATCTTCCCCTACCAGCACCTCGCCACATCCTTCTGCATCAAGTTGTAGCAACTGCATCCAGTATTTCGCATCATGTTGTCATCATCCTTGTTATGTCATGAGTTATTTTTGTAATATTCAGAGAATTTTTATTAGGATAATGTTCATCAACATTCATTTTTTTTTTGCATGTCACTGGGTATCTCTTGCTTTTACCCATTCAGTGTTTTGAAATAAATATAGGATCATAGTTAAGTAATACTTTCAAATGTCATTGAGTGTCGGGTAGGCATCACAGACATTAGCGATTTGAATCATGGCAATTTCACTAATTGATTTCCATCTTATATTACATGACTGGTTTGCGCTTATCATCATTACCTGCCATATTGTCAGCATTAAGAGCTTTGTTCTTCTATTCGATATCATTCCAGCCTTCTCGGTTTCACTAGTCTGAATCAGGGGTCAAGAACATTGTCATGAAGGCCTGTAGGAAGGGTAATCTTAATCTACTTAGATATAAATAGCGGATCATATGTCATACCCAACAGCAACATTGGCAGGGGTGATATTGTTCAAGATGCAAAGTGGGAAGCTGGAGGTTTTATGATGTTCACTGCTCACAACAGGTTGGCCTGGTCTGACAGGAGTAACAACCAAATATTGGCCAAGAATCTGAGAAGTGAGATAGTCTGTCTCTCACTCCGGAGACAAAGTCGTATGCTGACACATGAAATTTATTTTACAGGACGAAAGATCGAGTGACATGGTTTGATCTCCAGCAAAGGAATATCCCTGGTGATCTTCAAACTCCATTTCTGCCAGGTATGTTACTTTATCCAGTGACATAGAGAACGCTGTCACCACCATTTTTTTTACTTATAGGCTGCACTTTCATCTCTTTATTCCACCTGTGTATAACATCCTCGACATGTTATCTTTCTTCTTTGCACATTCCATTTCTTGTCACCTGTATATCTTATATCCCACACTTGTATAACATTTTCTATTACATTGAATTGGCTGGTTTATCTGTATCTCAATGTGTCTATAGGCTTAGTATTCAGTTCAGTTGGCATATCATTATATCTGTGATATTTTGATCCCAATCAACATATTTCAGTATCATGGTAGGCATGTATGAGTAATGGATTTCAACCAAATTTCATTTTCTATGTTTTGCATCTGAATGTTCTAACATTGCTTCCCTTATGTGGGTTTTTGTTTCTTTTATACTTCAACTTTATCCTGTCATTTTCATGTAGTTCATCCCATTTGGTATGTCATAGTCTGACCTCCAGTTATTTCATTATCCACTATTTGTATTTCAACATCACTCATCATCATACGTCGCTTCTAGAGAATTCCCACTGCAAACTAGAATCTACACCAGGTAGTTATCTCTTGAAATATCTCTAAGTCCAAAAAAAAAAAAAATCTGAACCTCATTAGGATGAAGTTTTTCTAAAAATCATTTTATGGTCTTCTCTCCCTATCATCATTTTGAGATCGCCCAAATGGAGAAATCCCATTGTTGTCATTGAGGCTTTGTTTTCTGAAGATGGTTGAGATGTTCGATTGAGTTAGCTAGTTGCGAAGATGATTCGGTGTCCACCTAACTGAAGAAATCCACATAACTTCTTTTATGTGTCATTTTTTTTTATTCTATTTACTAATTGTGCTCATCATTGAACCAATCTTTCTAGAAAGAAGCCAACCCATCATATTACAATTTGTGTTTGACCGATTGCCAATCATTGAAGTTTTTTTTTTTTTTTGTAAAATGACCAACCTGGTATTTCCTGTGGCTACAGAGAAATTCTGATTGAAACTTTGCAAAATGCCATTGTTGAGTAACATTTGAGAAACCTTGCTGCTATTGACCCAGGCACATTCATGTTACATCCACTACAAGTCGGGTTTGGTTCACAGTGTACATTATTTAAGAAATCATATTTTTGTAAATGCTAAAAGGTTGAATTGATTCAATGCAAAAAATAGAATTGGCAGGCCATCTGTGTTACTGATAGACGATGGCTTATATTGATTACTATTGATCAGATCGACTATCCTCCATTTGAAAACTTTCCTAAGAAGATCTTTTTGTCAATAGAATCTTAACAATAGCCGGCGTCACTCAAGATTAATGATGGATGTTCCGCTGCACACAGTATTTACATTCACAATCCACAGACTCATTCCTACATTCCCCTTGCATCCCCTCATCTGATATATTCACTACATACCATGTGAGCCCTCATTATATAGTTGTTTATACCTGCAACCTATCATTTTTTTTTATACTTATAGTATATCAATTGATGTGCTTTCAGTACATCAGTTGATATGCTCGTAACATGGTATGTTTATAGCATATCATCTGATATGCCCATAACATATCAGCTAATATGATTGCAACATATCAGTTCTGCCAATAATCACATTAAGTGTATAGGTAGGGTCTGATTTTCATAATAGGATGTCATTACTATCACCAGCTACTTTCATGCCATTGCATCCCTCAACCTTCCTGTATGTCCTCCACCACATTTTTCATTGTCTTTGTTACCTCATAAAGGCTGCTATGACTTCTGGTTGAATTTTTTTGTAAACACTCTTTTTAAAAGATAATTTTCAATAAAATAATTGGAAAATCGTCAACCAAAAGTAAATAACCGACTTTCCACAAAAGTAGCAAGCATCGGTCAAATCCACAGGGAACGAGAATTATTCAATTATTTCTAAGAAATTCAATTTATTAATTCACAAATCTAAGTCAACAAGTACATTTCTAATAACAATTACACATTAAGACTAAAACTAACTAGAAAAGCAATTCAAGTCTTCTACTGCTCACCAAGGGTAATTCTGTCCTTTCACCACTTATCGATTTTTCACACTTAGACAAGAATATCCTGAAATTTTTAATATGCTTCTCAACCTAATAACACAGAAAAATACAAAGTTAGTAAATAATTCAAGGAAATCAAACTAAGAATTAAACTAAACCTAATTTTAAAGAAATTAACAAAGGCAAATCCTAATTAACACTAAAAGATCAAATAAAATACCAAAATAATTCTAAAACTAATCAATCTAGGTCTAACTACGTTAATGGATGCAAATTCACTGATTATAATGCAGAAAACACTGAAAATTAACCAAAAATGGATAAAACAATGAAATGACTATATTACCCCTAAATAGTGTAAAAATGACTTCTTACAGCTTTTCACAAACGGACTGTTTGAAAAAGCAAACAAAGTCCAAAATTCCCAAAATTTCTTTTGTTCTATAACTAACAGATTCAAAAATCTGACAGTTTTTACAGAATTGAAAAATTCTATCTGGAACTTCAGATATAAGTGTTTCAAAACCGAAAAATTTTTGGAAATCGCACGACCCGAAATCGAGAAACCAGAAAAAGCTGTTTTCACAAAATATTTAAAAACCATACCAAATCAACTCGAGCTGAGCTGAAATTTGGTCTGCAGATAGTGAACACGCCAATAAAGAGAATAGAAAAATGATTTCTATAAAACTCAAAAATTTCACACATAAAATGACGAGTGCACGACTAGGCAAAAATCAGTTTTGGAATTCAGTACACTATTCACTTTGGAAATACATTTTTAACACTATGAATGCAAATCAAACACCAACGCAGTCCTGAATGTTGTTAAATGACTATTAAAACATAGATGAGGAATGCAATTAACTAACTACAAGGAAAGTTAACTAAAATATGAAATTCACGACTAGATCTAATCTAAATAACACATCAAATGTATCTAACTTAACTAAAGATGCAATCCTAACTATGTTATCTAAAGGATGAAGTTAATTAATTCTAACACAATGAACTAAATGAAATACATAAATCAAACATGCAATAAACAATTACAAGTTAAATAAACATCCACTTCTAAAGAATAGTCAACTTAATTAAATAACTAACTAAACTAACTTGCACTACATCTAATGTTAATTAAAACTAAAGTCAAATAGGCAACTAAGAACCAATGGGGTGCGGTTTAGGGTTGACTTGAACTAGGTTCACGCCACCCTAGAGACACACTAAGTTGACTCGGTCATACACACTAACTAAAATGGAAACTTAAAAATGTAATTCTAATTAACTAAAACCGAAAAGCAATAAAACTAATTGATTCAAATTCAATACACGTCTAAATGATAAACCCTAATTAATGCCTACCTAACTCATAACCTAATTGCTAACCTAAGGTTAATACACAATTAACTAAAATAATTAATCCTAAATCTAGACTATGCTACTATGTAAAGATAGACAAGGAGTAAATGCTCAAAAATATATTTGGAAACTTGGTTTATCCAAAAATCGTCCAGCCTAAAGATATTTTTCTTGACTTGCCTTAAACCTCAAATTGGAAAAGGAAGAAGTTGAAACTGTCCAGCTAGAGAGGAGTTACACTTCTTAATGACCTTCAAATCCAATTTAGGAAATTGGACAAATGGAAACCGTCCAGCCCAAGAGAGTCCACACGGTTTTGGCTTTCCACAAATGTTTGTAAAACAATTAATCCCCTTTCTAAACACCGTGGTCACCTCTTTGGAAAGTATTTTGAACTTCAAATTATCTTTCCCAAAAAATACAAATTCTATCTTTGCTCCTTAGGCTGGAAACCCAATTTCAATCTTTCTTAAATTATAGCCAACGAATTTGGATAAGCCACCTCTCACAAAACCATTTTTTCCTTTATGCAATTACTCTACTATTTAACATCAAACTTACCTAACACAACACAAAAAACGTTTCCTAAGCTAACACTAATGAACCTAGACACTATAATGAACCTTCTACATTCAAATGCAACCTACCAATTGAAGCCTAGATCTTTGTTGGAGCTCTAATGGCCGCCCTACCTTTGAAGAAGATGACTACACTCACACGCAAAACAAAATATCTAATTTAAACTAATATCACAATGACAATTACAATTCTAAATTAAACTAAGCTAACACATGATTATAACTACTTATTTAAACTAAGAACACACAAATTAAACTAACTAATTACGTTGTCAATTAAATAGATAAAACAAAGCACTAAACAGAAATCTACCCAAACATCTATCCTAAAACAGCCAAAGTCAACAATAACTAAATCTACTACAAAATTAAAATTGATTTAAACCTAAACAATAATTAACAAATTATAACTAATTTACCAAACTAAAAGTCTATAGAAAACACTACAGCCGGCTAGACGACACACCTAAAAATCAGAAAACAAAACTTGACTTTTAATTTTCATAAATCTAAAAATGCCAAAACTAGGAAATGACATCTACACGGTTCCTAAGAGAATGAATTTGACCAACACCAGATCTATGAGACTGGGAAGCACTAAAAGAATTGCAGACACACAGCCGAAACTTTAAATCACACGCACTTACCCAAAATTAAACTCTCACCCAACGGTTTTTCATAAACAAATTACACGACACACTTGGGACCAAACCAACTTGTACCTAAAGTTAAATCACACTGGACACAACTTGAACGAGGTCTGTTTGACATGTTCTAACTGCAGAAAAATCCAGAACACACACACACACAAAAATGCCAAGATCGGCTAGAAGGGATCTAGTCGATTTTTGGTTTTTAATTAAAACCACACTCTAAACTAAACCCAACGACAAACCTGGATCAAAAATGAATCTTAAAACACATTTTTCTACTAAAACATTACAGAAAAACAAAAATAACAAAAGACTAAAATCAGCTAGAAAGGGTCTAGCCCATTTTCACGTTTTTGGTGAAAACAATAGGAAAACCAAGATAAAACACCTAAAAACGAAAGAACACCCTAGATCTAATGTGCTGGTCTCTACACGAAATCTAAACTAAGATTTAAATCAGTACATAAACAGAAAATACAAAAAAATGACACCACATGCACTTGGGTTTTATCTAGAAGAAGGGAAAGAGGAAGACCAACCTCCAGGGCGATCCAACGACTGGGGGGAATGAAAGAGCGACTTCAACCTTTGGAACCACACCTCATCACCTTCGTTGATGCTGGAATATCATCATGCCACTCTCCTTTGCAGCTGCAACACGCTTGAAGTCCACCGATGATGGAAAATGAGCCGATTCTCGATCAGGTGGCTTAGAATATCGGATGGAGGTAGGGCCAAGCGTTCTTGGTGGGGTAGACGGCACTCCACACAAGAAAAAGTGGCTTCAATCTCTGCTACACCTGCAAAACACAGCAAACACGATTAATACCAACAAGGATGTGAAGAAATGGAAAAGAGATATGAAAGAAAGATGAATAATTACTTGAATCTCAAGCAAAACCCAATCCTTCAATGGAGATGGCGTGGAATGAGAGGGGAGAAAGGGGGCTGGAGCAAGATTCAGCTGAAGGGGTATGAAATCCAAGGCAAAAACGTCTAGGGCTGGAGCAAAAATATTATTTATACTTTTTGCCCTTTTCAGAAACAGTGTTATAATAAAATATTTTGCTCTGCACCACTTTTTGAGGAGGTTTTCTGAAAATGTTTTCTAAATGGGTATGGATATGTGTGTGGTTTGGATTTGGGCTTTCTAAAGATTGATCCAAGGTCCAAAACAGCCTAATTGGGTTGGATATGGATCCGATCCACCTCGAAATCCATGCCCGAACACTAAAACAGTCATAACTCTCTCATTTTAACTCTGATTTTTCTGAAATTCGAACCACAACTCCTTGATATCAAAATACATCTAATCATGGGTTTTAAACTTTAAACTCACCACAAAATGCATGAATAAATTAATAACATGATGTGCATTTCATGCATCATCAAATAACCCCATGCTTGAATGTTTGTTAGTCCCTTAACAAACCACTAACTATGTTATGCAACTGAACAAAAATGATAGACACATGTGCATAAAAACTAACTCACTTTCGTAGGAATCACGATTGCATTTAGCTTATGCAACAAGCCCTTTAAACCCTTGGGTTACCCCAGTGGACGAGTAAGGTCTCGTGAGGGTTTGCAGAGATGCTACCCACAAACATCAATGAAATGCAAGAATGATTTTTCAAAGATATTAGGCAATTAAGAAATCAGTTAGCGCAATTATTTCATGTAATGAACACTCTCAAAACAAATTCAGAAATCTCATGCCATCACAGTAAAAATCTTTTTCCTTCACTTTTCTAAAATTGTAATTATCTATGATTTTTCTTAGAAAGTCAAGTATTCTCATGTTATCACTCATTTATCCTCACCTGTATATTTTCTGCACAGTAATTCACAATTATTCCTAAGCAATGAATTTTTTCTCATTCAGCTCATTCTTTTTCTCCGGATTTTCAAAATTTCACCATTTTTCCATTCTCTCACTTGAGCATTCTTTTCAACCTTTTGAGCACTATTTCAAATATCCAGTTTCGTGACCCATGTAGCGAGCTTTGGGTCAGTGACTCCCAAGCCAGACGACCTTAGGGCACCAGATACAAAGTATCCCTCAGACTTAATTGCTCGAGTCACTAGACCTTCTATTCTGATAGTTTACGTATAGTCTTCTTCTCATCATGTGCAATGTCTCTATCTCTTAGGCTTTCTATGCAGTTCATGTAACAAGATTTCAAATCAGTGTCTCCCAAACCAGATGGCTTTAGGGCACCAGGTGTAAAACACCCTTCAGACTCTACTTACTCGAACTACAAAGGCCACATATATCGACTAGACAAGAAGATGATTTCCTTTGTTATCCTTTTCGTCAAGAGACTCAAACACTTCATCTTGTGTCTGAGTTCCACTACTAGGATTCACGAAAACATCAACAACTTAAACGTAGCTCTATTCTTTTAAGTTCATTTCTTAAAAACATCTTTCCATTGCTTATTTCTCCACAAAACATACTGTGCATACTTATACTAAAGTGATTCAAAACTTTTTAACATTCAAATACTATCTTTTCTTTGAATTTTCTCATAAATAACTACTCTATTTGAATCAGTTCAGAGTTTTTTTTTTTACATGGGGCTTAAAAATTTCTTAACTGTTAGATTATGCCAAAAACAATCATATATGCTACAACTTGTTCCCCAAAGCCTACTTTAGCTACCAGACAAAAAAATTTGTTTTTTTTTGTGTGCATCTAAACCACCCCCCCATGCTTGAATGACACTGTCCCTAGTGGCATACAAAATATATGAGAATGCAATGCAAATGCACACTAAAAGAGAATAAATATGGGCAAAAGGATAGATACAACCTGATTTGTGTCGGGCTTCTGAAGTTGATTGACTTGACTTTGCAGCATCCTATGCATATCTGATTGCCTAATTTTTTGCTCATTTGATCAATGTATGCTCTGAAAGCTCTGCTCTGTACCTGATAACTAATTCTCATACACTGAATGTTAAATCCAACTTGCATAAACCAAAAACAATTGTCAGCACATATGAAATGAAATACTGAATAAAAGAAAATACTGAAATGAAAAACAAAACTACTCTATTATGTACATATGCTACATCCCTCTGGTCAAATCCTTATGCCTTCGTGAGATGCACTATCTCACACTCACCATTCTGCAAGGAATCTGAAATATAGGGCTTCAGTCTTTGCCCATTAACCTTGAATGTACCTTGGGTCTGAGGATCAAATAATGTAACTGCCCCATGTGGAAACACTTTTTTCATAATGTACGGTCTCGCCCATCTCAATTTTAATTTGCCTAGGAATAAATGCAAACGAGAATTATATAACCAAACTCTCTGCTCCGGCTCAAACACTTTTCTGACAATGTGCTTATCATAAAATGCTTTAGTGCGAGTTTTGTAAATCTTGGCATTCTCATATGCATCATTTCTGAGTTCCTCAGTGAGGTCAAAATTCAATTTCTTGATGGCCCAATATGCTCTGTGCTCCAGCTTGACAGGAATATGGCATGCTTTTCTGAATACAAGGCGATACGAGGACATGCCAATGAGAGTCTTAAATGCAGTCCTATATGCCCACAGTGCATCATCTAAGCGCTGGGACCAATCCTTGCGATCCGGGCGAACTATCTTCTCTAGAATCCGCTTTATTTCCCTATTAGAAACCTCTACCTGTCCACTGGTCTGTGAATGATAAGGAGTGGTGAATCTATGAATGACAGAATACCTTCTCAGCAGAGAAGCTATCTGTATATTCCTGAAACGCTTGCCACCATCACTGATCATCGCACGTGGCACCCCAAAACAACTGAAAATGTTGTGCTTAATGAACTTAAGCACCACTCTATGATCATTGGTCTTGGTTGCCACAGCCTCGACCCACTTGGACACATAATCAACCGCCACTAAAATGTATAAATTTTTGAATGATGGCGGGAATGGTCCCATAAAATCTATGCCCCAAACATTAAAAATCTCGACTATCAAAATTGGGAGCAAGGACATCATGTCCCTCTTGGACATGTTCCCAATCTGCTGACATCTAATGCATCTCCTACAGAACTCATGTGCATCTTTGTGGAGTGTGGGCCAATAAAATCCAGACTGCAAAACCTTTGCAGCTGTCTTCCTACTGCTGAAATGCCCTCCACATGCTAAGGAATGAGAAAAACTAAGAATGGACTCGTACTCCTCCTCCGGAACACATCTTCTAATGATCTAATCTGCACAATATTTGAATAATTCTGGTTCATCCCAATAATAGTGCCTCACCTGAGATAGAAATCTCTCGCGCTCGTTCCTATTCCAATGCTCAGGGATCTGTCTCGAAACCAGATAGTTCATAATATCAGCAAACCAGGGTAACTGTGATGTTCTGACTGACATGATCTGCTCATCGAGGAAAGAATCACTGATCGGCCTCTAATCCTGCGTGGTCTCCACGATCAGTCTAGAAAGATGGTCTGCTACTACATTCTCGCTACCCTTCTTGTCTCGAATCTCATGATCAAACTCCTATAGTAACAGAACCCAACGAATGAGTCTCGGTTTGGTGTCTTTCTTGCTCAAAAGATACTTCAATGCAGCATTATCAGAATAGACAACCACCTTCGAACTGAGAAGATAGGACCTAAACTTGTCCAATGTGAATACTACATCAAGTAACTCCTTCTCTGTCGTGGTATAATTCATCTGGGCATCACACAGAGTTCTATTTGCGTAGTAAATCACATAGGGCTTTCTGTCAATCCGCTGTCCTAAAATGGCCCCCATAGCATAGTCAGAAGCATCACACATAATCTCAAATGGGAGTGTCCAATCCGGAGGTCTTAGAATGGGCGTAGTAATCAAGGCCTCTTTGAGTATCTCAAAGGCCTTCATGTAATCCTCACTAAAATCAAAGGGCTGATCCTTCTCCAATAAAGTACAAAGCGGTTGAGAGATTTTGTTGAAATCTTTAATGAACCGCCTATAAAATCCAGCATGCCCTAGAAATGACCTAATCTGCCTCACAGTGGTAGGTGGAGTCAACCGAGAAATGGATTCCACCTTCGCTCTGTCAACCTCAATCCCCCTCTTAGACACAATGTGTCCAAGCACAATCCCCTCCTGGACCATAAAGTGGCTCTTTTTCCAACTCAGAACCAGTTGTCTCTGTACACCAACTCAGAACTCGAGTAAGTTTCTGGAGGCAATCCTCAAATGAAGAGCCATAAACAGAAAAATCGTCCATAAACACCTCCATAACATCATCCACCATATCGAAGAAGATAGCTAACATGCACCTCTAAAAAGTTGTCGGGGCATTGCAGAGCCCAAACGGCATACGTCTAAATGCAAAGGTGCCATAAGGACATGTAATGTCGTCTTCTCCTGGTCGTCAGGATGGACAACTACTTGATTATACCCTGAATATCCATCTAAGAAGCAGTAGTAGCTCTGTCTTGCGAGTCTCTCCAAGATCTGATCAATGAATGACAACAAAAAGTGATCTTTCCGAGTTGCCACATTTAGCTTCCTATAATCAATGCAGACTCGCCACCCTGTGGTGGTCCTCATCGAAATTCTTTCCCCCTTCTCATTCTCCACAACAGTGAGTCCTGATTTCTTTGGCACAACCTGAATCAGACTGACCCACTGGCTATCACAAATGGGGTAAATAGTTCTGTCATCCAACCACTTCACTACCTCATTCTTCACCACTTCTTTCACGTTGGGATTTAACCTTCTCTGCATATCCCGCACTGGCTTGACTTCTTCATCACAATGAATTCTGTGCATGAAGAATGAAGGATCAATCTCCTTCAAATCAGCCACTTCCCAGCCAATCGCTGCCTTGTGCTCTCGTAAAATAGTCAGCAATCTCTTCTCCTGCTCCTCAGTGAGCAGTGACGAGATAATCACAGGCAGAGTCTCACCGACTCCGAGATATGCATACTTGAGTAAATGCGGTAAGGGTTTCAGCTCAAGTTTTGGAGGAGACTCTATCGAAGATTTGGCGGGGGTCTTGTAAACACCCCAATTTTTCACTCACCTCCCTGACATCTCCACCAATCATCACATTTCAGTTCTTCGGAAGCAATGAAGGGTAAAATGGTCATTTTCTAAGATTGAACCTTGCAGAAAGTCCTAAATTCCATTCTTGAGCCTCAAAATTTCTATATTTGTGTTCAGAAACATTTTCAAGCTGCAAATTTTCAAAATCCTATTCCTGGCAAGAAGTTAGAATTTCCAATTCTAGATTCAGAATGACATTTCATAGAACATGTCTTTGCATAGCATTGCATGAACACTTTGCATCATTTCACTGCACAACATGTCATTTTGAGATTCATAACTCCTGATTTTCAAAATTGTCAATCTAGATTTGATTTTTTTTAACTTTTCAAAATTGATTTTTAAAACCCTGGGTCTTCAAAATTACCATTTTTTCCCATTTTACCCCCAGGACTTTGAATTACAAAAGTTTTTCTCAGGAAAACAATCTAGATATTTGGATATTGATTTTAAAGATTTTATCTCAAAACTTTTTGCAAAAAGATTTTAAATCTCTTTACAAAATTTCTGTATTTTCTTTATCCATATTTTTGCCCTGAAAAACCAAATTTTTCCAAATTCTTGAAAACAAACAAAGTTTTATCTCGTATTATAAAAATTCCAAAAGGAAGTTATTTCTTTTGCTTTTTATTTTTTTAAATAAATGGTGTGGGACCCGCCTTGAACTAGCATCACACTCAGATTCCCAGGTATGTTTCTTATTTTCAAGCGGGCCCCACTTGTAGATGGTACCAATTTGCAAATTCCTCTTTTTAATTTCTTAATGTTATTTATTTTTTTATAGTTAGTGGGCCCACACACATGTGGCACCCCACTTGAAAATAAAAGATTTGCCAAAACAAAATAAAACTTTATTTTTCAAAAGGATTTTAAAAGTGGGTTGAGGTGGCATTTCCCTAAAAGCCTCTCATTTATTTCACTATTCATTTTTATTTCTTTTTATTTATTTGCTTGCATAAGATTTTTATTTTCAAAAGGAAGCAACCTTAAATTGCACCACAACCGAGCATTCAAAAAAAAAAATATTCATTTTACCTAAAACTTAGGTAAATGAAACAAAAATTTTGAAAAACATAAGATGCGTTCCTTTTGAAAACGGCAGATTTTTAAATATCGGTTTCAAAGTTTCAAAAACCATAACGGAAACTCAAAAAAAAAAAAAAACTGCGTTTTTTTAGAAAGAGGCTGAAGGTCTTTAAAAGGACCCAGCTATTAATCGAAAAAAGGGAGGGAGGCCGTTTGATCTTTTTTTTCCGGTTTTGCAGGTGTCTTCGTCTCAGCGTGGAGCTCTCTTCCACCTTTAGCAGTTGCGTGCCCTCTCCTCTGCCGTGAAGCCTTTTTCTCTGTTAAGGATTTCGGCTCTCTTGTCCAGATCGTAGAAGAGCTCTCCAAGGCTCCTTCCCATCTTCTTCAGCCCTCCAGCAGGCGGGTCTCATTCTCTTCAGCCCATCCGCAGGAAATTGCCCCTTCATCGCTGGTTACAGGAGATCCAACTGGTTTCTTTCCTTATCTTTCTTAAGCTCAGCGGCAGGGAGTCCATCCAGTGTTTTTCCCATCCACCTTCAGCCCAACAGCAGAGAACGTACCTGTTGTCTACAAGGTCGTTTGGAGCAAGGATCTATAATGTTGTTTAGATGGAATTGAGGGAATCTACAAGGAGATCCACAGAGTTGATGTCACATTGCAAGAAGGTTGAACATTTGAAAGTCATGTGGTTAATGCAGACTTTCATTCTGATATTGCCATTGTGAAAATAAAATCTGAAGTTCCCCTTTCAGCTGCAAAAGTTTGGCTCATCTCTCAAGCTTCTTCATGGGAACGGGGTCATAGCTTTGGGATGCCCTCTTTCCTTACGGAATACACTAATTGCTAGTATTGTTAGGTAAAATTTCTGTAGAATAGATTTAAGAAAATTATCGTTCCTCTCTTATGAATCTGCAAAATTTCGTTCCCCTTTTTGTAAATACAAAGTTGGACTCTCTGTTAGTGGATGAAAGTAGAGTTATTTGCCTAAAAGAAAATTGTCATTCCTCCCTTATGAATCTGCAAAATTGTCGTTCCCCTTATGTAAGTTGTTATTTTGTTTTGTTTTTTTTTGTTTTTGCCTAAAAGAAAAGGGTAAAAAGAAGTGTGTTGGCTTTGTAGTTATTGTATAAGTTAATGTCTTCATTTACATGATTCTTACATCTTGTGACCTGCTGTGAGACATTATTTTACTGTCAAAAGTAATTTACAGGAATTCGGTTTTGGTTCATTTGATCAATGTAAATGGCAGCCACTTGTATGCTCTCCAATATTTAGTACTTTCAGCATCTCACTTCAGTACCATAGAAGCACATCCCTTCCCTACCTGTTCATATTACCATATGGCATCTAGATACACATCTATAGCTACCCTTCACCTGTATACGTTAGCCATAGTGCACCTATTGACACAGCTATCACTTATTGTAGCATCTTGTATCCATACCCATTCTACTTTTTTGCAGATATGCAGTTTTGATAATCAGCTATATTCATAGATGTGTAAACACTCCAATTTTTCACTCACCTTCCTGATATATCCACCAATCATCACATTTCGGTTCTCCGAAAGCAATGAAGGGCAAAATGGTCATTTTCTAAGATTGAACCTGGTAGAAAGTCCAAAATTTTATTCCTAAGTCTCAAAATTTCTCCATTTGGACTCAGAAATAGCTTCAAAATTGCAAAATTTCAAAATCTTATTCTCAACAAGAAGCTAGAATTCCAATTTCGAATTCAGAGCGGCATTTCAGGTAACATGTCTTTGCATAACATCGCATGAGCATTTCATATCATTTCACTGCACAGCATGTCATTTTGAGATCCATAACTCCTGATTTTCAAAAAATGTCAATCCAGATTCGAGTTTTAAATATTTCAAAATTGATTTCAAACTCCTGGGTTTTTAAAATTGCCAAATTCTTCCCATTTTACCCCCAGGGCTCCGAATTACAAAAGTTTTCTCAAGAAAACGATCTGGATAGTTTTGGACATTGATTTTCAAGATTTCGTCAATTGAAAAGAAGGGGACACAATTTCAAATTCATAAGACATTATTTCAAACTTTTATAAAAGGGCTCCGAATTTCTCTGCATCTTTCCAAATTTTGCCCTGAAGAACCATTTTCTTCTAAGTTTTGAAATCAAACCAAAATTCACATCGTATTTTCTAAACTAGCCTATTATTGTGAAAATTCCAAAATATCTCATTTGGCTTTTATTTCAAATAAGTGATGTGGGACCCACCTCGAGGTGGTGTCACACTCAAATTCTCAAAAATTTCTCTTATTTTTAAAACAGTGCCCATTCGGAAGTGGCACCGATTTATAAAACCTTTTTTTTTATTTATTTAATTTCTTTTTTTTTTACTCAATTTTAATAAATTAATTAATAGGCCCACATAGGTGGCGCCCCACTAAGACTCTTTGCCAAAAAAAAACAAATTTTTTATATACACTTCAAAAAGTTTTCAAATTCAGTTGAAGTGGCACCACCTTAAAAAAAAAAAAGGAAAAAGGAAAAAAACAAAATTTGTTTTATCATTTTGTTTTGTTTTTTATTTATTACTATTACTTTTCAACCCCAAAACTTTTATTTTACCTAAGTTTCAAATTTTTTTTCCGGAGAAAGAGAGTCGTCCCCCTCTCAAAACGGCGAGTTCACTTTTTCAAAACATTTCAAAAAAATTTAAAATTTTGTTTCAAGGGTTATCAAGGCCGACTAAAGGGGAGGAAAAAGAGGGATTTGAAGGGGAAAAGCAAGGGCCGGCTATTAAAAAGAGGAGGAAGGTCCAACAAAGGAGATCCCATCGGCGATTCCAGCTCTCTTCACTCCCCCTTTCACCTCTTTCCCTCTCGACCAGTAGGCGGCTTCTCCCATCTCTCAAAACCCCTTTCTTCTTCCCCAACCTATTTCGTTCCTTTCTGCAGCACGCTCATTGTCTCTCTGTCTCTTCATCACCATTCAAGAAACGAGCTTCCAGCGGATGACACTCAGGAGCTTCGATCCGCATGAACAGCCTTCAACAGAATGCTCAAAAAAGAAGGGATCTTCTCAACCTCTGTTGAACCAAGGTTATCCCACCTTGTGGATCATTGATTACATCAAGATTTTCATTTCAAACCAAAAGTTTTCCAGGAATCATCTGCAAAGAATCAGCCCGTTCAAGCAATCAGGTGAGGGTTCATCGGGTATCTACATCTTTAAGACTTGAGTAGCATCTTCATGACACCTGCATCCCCTATTCGTCACCCTCAATGACGAAATTGCTCACCCTGGTTATTTTATATGTTAAGGATTTGTGATGCTTCACAATGGCATCATCGATCCCTATAGAAAGTAGGTTTTGCTGAATTATAACCTTCCAACAACCGTTGTTGGCCTGATTTGTTTCAAAACCAAAAGCTTTATGAAACAGTATTTCCTTTTCAATCAAAGTTTTTTTTTTAATCCACGTGCATTCCATACTCCCTCATATGTCACTGATTTTACCAAAATTAAAATTTTACATAAAATCTCTTTGTTATTAATGGTTTAGTCTCCGTAAACAGAATGAATGATTCTTCATGTGATCCTATGTCCATTGTCATCTTGCCATATTACTACCCCTCCTCTGTTTTTCTTTTTTCTTTTTTTTTGTTTTTTGCTTTTCTTTCATTGCAGGATTTATGTTTAGTGGCAACGTTACTTGATGCTCCTATATCTTGTCGATTTCAGCATGCCCATGTAGTTTTTTTTTTTTTTTTGGTGTCTGCATGAAATGGTGTCAAAACGATGTCCTCAGGGACAGATCGTATATTAAGTGAGTGTCGCTAACCAGAACACTACACCTAGCCCATCCTATTTGGTTTCCATTTCCTTATCCCTTACTTGTCAGTATATTTATCTAGATTTTATTTCTGGTCGTTATCATAGGTATACCCATATTGTCGTTTATATGTTAGTATGAGAAATATACTGTGGTAACAGTAACGAGCTTTATCTATACATTTCCAACCTGCCCATTGTGGCATTCATGTGGCAATATCTGTGTAACATTACACGATTTAAAATCAGGTGATGGAGGAGTAACTTGTGTGAATGTGATAGTCTTTTCCTCCCAAATACTAAGAAGAACTCCCTCATAATTGATACCTGTTCAGAATTTTCTTTTAGTTTAATCTTTGAAAGAAGCATCCTTTACTATATTGCACAAATTTCTTCTTGCAGGCTTAATTCATAATATGAAAACATTTCTGCCAATGTCGTCCAAATTTCAGTCTTTACCATCCTAAGATAAATGCTTTTCCTTTTTCTTTGTTAAGAAATCTTCATGATTACCAGCAGAACATGTTTTAGTAGTTCTGGGTGCAAAAATTTCTTTCTTTTTTTTGTACTTAAGTTTAATTGTTGTATCATATGCTTACTGTGCCAGTCATGTGATCTTAACGTCTGCCCATCCTTTGCATGCCATCGATAACATGTGATACCTCTGCGCAAGGAATTTACAGATCATTCTTTCCAGCCATTAGCATTGTTTGAGCCATTGGCATTGTTTTAGCCACTAGTGTAGCCTCAGCTATTAGTATCGTTTCAGCCATCAGCTTTATCCCATCTCAAATCTGTAAAATCAGCTTGTCCTTAGCACTCTTTCCAGAAGTTAAGTAAATAACCCTTGAAAACAACATAGTCAAGCTGTGTTACAGCTTGAGTATTGCTTTGCAGTGTGAGGCAACTGATTATGGCAGCGTTAGGTGGTGTGAGTTTTATGACAACCCTTTTTAAAACAATATTTTTAATGAAAATCCAGTGAAAGCCAGACACCAAAAATAAAAAAACCGGCTCGCACGAGTGGTGGAGTCCAGGTCGATCTCAGGGAACGGGAAATACTTCGTATTCAAACACACAATCTAAACTACTCTTTATTGCCAAAATAAAAAGAATTAATTAAATAATTAACTAACTAAGGGAGTACGGCCCTACGCAGAGGGCTTAAACAAAATAAATAAATGGTTTTATTACAGACCCAATTAATAAAATGAAATAAAACCCTAATCTAAAAAGAAAAGCAAAAGTGTCTTCAGTGCTTGAGTCCTTGTTCCCTTTGAATTGATTTGTTTCCCTTTGTCCTTCCCTCTTTTTTGTTTCCTCAATGAAACAGGTAATGCATGTTTTCTTTTGCCCTCTGAGGGCTCTTTGAGGATAGTTTTAAGGGCTTGAGAAGACCTCAGAGAGTGTTTTTAGGGCACGAAAAGAGCTCCACCGTACATTCTGACACTCCCTGTAAGATACAAAAACAAAACACGCAGCAAGAACGAGACAAACTAGACTAAATCTAAACTTAAAATTCAACAAAGCAAAGATCTAAACTAACTAGACAAGTAACAAACTCACTAAAGGATGAAATAGCATAACAAACTAACTAATTATGAAACAAGTTATGAAACTAATGTAAAATGATCTAACTAAACTAAAATAATTATGAACTACTGAATTTAAAACACATAAAATACATGGAATGAAATGAAAATAATGAAAATTACTAAAACAAATTAACTAATATCTACTACCTAAAAAATCATGAATTTAACTTATTAAATCTAATATAACTAACGAACACTCAACATGAATCAAATCAATACATGAACCAACATCAACTAATTTGCTAATCTACTTCACTCTAACTAATACAGTAAATCTTAAATGGCTAACCTTAAGCACACATTAATTAAAAGTTAGGCAAGATTAAACACATTGTTCTACTCAACTAATAAAAATCAATGTAATAGGAACTCACGACTGAATGCCTTACACAGTAAATAATAAGCTAAAAAGAATCTAATACTTAACTACATATGTAATCTAACTGCCATGTAAACAAAAACAAAAAGAACGATATTGATTGACTAATTAAGATAACTATTAACTAAGCTAATATACCTAGTTGCTAATGAAATAAAATAACAAATAGTATAAACAACTAATGAATACACAGCCTATGGAATGAAATAATTAATAAACAGCTAAGGAAATTATCTAACGTATGTAATAAACAAGTGCTGAATAAAAAACTATGACAGAAACATTATCGAATAAAAAAACTAACACAAATGTTGAACCTAACTATTACACAACGCTGAAACTAAATAACACAAAACGACTAATCCTAACTATATATAAAAAAATTGCTGACTGAAGAACCGACTAAAAGTAAAAAAATAGAGAGAATAAAAAACGCTGAACTAGATAAAAAAATTAAGATGCACTAAATGACTGAAACGCTATATGCTGAAACGATTGAAAAGAGAGACTACCGACTGAATAAAAACTTTGTAAAACACAGCTATACTGAAGGACATAACCAACTGAGAAAAAAAACAGAAAAAAATGGAACTGAAAATGATTAAAATATTCCTTGACTAACCTGTACTAAAAATCAACAACCTAAACTATATGAAAATCAACTAATCTGTAAAAACATTAATGCTAACTGTGAATCAACACTATGAATGAACACAAACCCTATATAAATCTAACGATCTACATGCACGTCAAGAAGACGAAGACACCTATTTTTTTTTTCTTTTCAGATGTTAAACTAAGCTAACTGGATACACTGATGGTGATATGATGAACTGGTCTAATATACCAAGCTATGCCCCTACATCTACAGAAAAACAAGGTTGAAGAAATGAACCGTTGAGGGTTGCCTTCAACAGAGGGGTTGGGGAGAGAGCGGCCTCTCATGATCTATGCCCGTCATGCTACACACCTTGATGATAGACAATGAAGAAGATGCCAGTGAAGAAAAAGGGTAGAGGAAGGAAAGAAAGAGAGAAAAAGAAGAAGAAGAAGAAGAAAGAGAGGGGAAGAAGAAAGTGGTTGGAATGAGAGAGAGAGAGAGGTGGGAGGCGTGAATTCCAAATAGAGAGCCCCCTCCTCTTTGCTGAGTTATGCTATTTATAATACCATATTAGGTTAAAATAAAATTTTCAAAACAAGTCCCAAAAGTTTAGCAATTTTCAAAAGAGGCTTTGCTTGAAAAAATAATTTTCCTAAAAATGCCTATTCCTAAATTTACTAACTTAGCTATTTAGAACCTAATATAATCAAAGTATAACTACAAGAAACTTCCTAAACCACTAAAACACTAAAAACGCAGGAAAAGCTTTGAAGAATACGATTTTCTGATAAAATTCAATTCAATGCGGTTTCTCAAAACTAACGATAAAAATGGGTTTTTATAGTAATTTTAATCATGGATCATGCATAAATAATGATTATTAAAATGCAAATATTATGCATGATCAAATACCCCCATGCTTATCGTTTGCTAGTCCTCGAGCAAACTGAAGCAAAAACAAAAATGATAAACTAATCAAAACAAAAACCTAACTCACTTTCGTAGGAATCACGGTTGCATTTAGCACATGCAACAAGCCCTTTAAACCCCTGGGTTACCCCAGTGGACAAGTAAGGTCTCGTGAGGGTTTGCAGTGATGCTACCCACAAACATCTTTGTCATGTATGCAAAAAATTTTAGAACACAAAGCATTAGGCAGTAAAGGAGTTTGTTTTCACAAATATTTCATGTCATTGCATTATCAAAACATGATTAGAGTCTTTTACCTGCCACCACAGAATAAAATATTTTCTTTCACTTTTCTAAATAGCATAGTCATTTATGTTTTATTCTCAGAAATTCAAATATATACATGTTATTATTTACTTATCCTCACTCATATGTGTTCTGCACAAGTTTTTTTTTTTTTTTTTCAATATTTGCTTCTAAGCAATGAACTTTTCTCTTTTACGCTCTTTTTTTTTTTCTTGATTTTCAATTTTTCACACATTTTTTTTTTATTGAGCACTATATCAAATTTCCAGTTTTTGTGACCCGTGTAACGAGCTTTGGGTCAGTGACTCCCAGACCAGACAACCTTAGGGCACCAGATACAAAGTATCCCTCAGACTTAATTGCTCGAGTAACTAGACCTTCAATTTTTATAGTTTACGTATAGTCTACTTCTCTATCATGTGCAATGTCAATACCTATTAGGCTCTCTATAAAGTCCATGTAACGGGCTTTCAGGCCGATGACTCCCAAACCAGATGGCTTTAGGGCACCAGGTGTAAACACCCCTCAGGCTCTACTTGCTTGAACAAAATAGGCCACAAATATCAACGTAGACAAAAAATTGACTTCCTTCATTATTCTTTTCGACATGAAACTCAAACAGTTCAACTTGTGTCTAAGCCCAGCTACTAGGAAGTACGAAGATATCAATCAACTAAACGTATGCTCTTTTTCACTTTTTTTTTTTTTTTGAGCTCATAAATGCAATATTGTTCATTTGCTTAGTTTTCAAAAATAAAACTGTGCATATTCATACTTGTGATTCAAAATAGACTCTAACATGCATCTATAATCATTTTTTTTTGAAATCCACATAAACAACCATGGTTTTCTAGATCCGTGTTAGAATTTTTTTTTGTGGGGCTTAAAAATTCTCTAAAAACGTTAGATGTTGCGAAGCAGTCATATAAGTTCAAACTCATTCCCTAAAAGCCTAATTTTAATGAGTTGACATAAAAAAATGCAAGTACAACGACATGAAAAGTTTAGGTGTGCAAACTACACCCTCCCCCATGCTTAAATGACACTGTCCTCAGTGGCACTCCCTCATGCTGGCATGAAACTAAGTGAATGCATATGAGAACGAAATGAATGAGAGAAAGGGTTGAGGTCACATGATCTATACGGTGAAACCTTACCTGATGCGACATGAAAATAGCTCTGAATAGGTGTCATCTGTCTCACAGTTTACAACTTATAGAAATATGCAAAAGAATGCAATGCATACATGATCTAGGCTTGACGCTCATAAAGAAAAACTACCTAAAAACAGAAAAATACTAAGGCTACTAATGGTACATCACAAATATGGGTTGCCTCCCATTAAGCGCTAAGTTTTACGTCCCCAGCCAGACGGATCCCTGGAAAAACCTTCATCGTCCATGAGATCAATGGACATGAAATCTCACTCAATCAGGCTCTCTGTGAAAAAGAGTGTCATCTGTGACACTACGCATTGTGTTTCCATCCCGTCTACCTCTAAATGTGGTATCATGACTCTGTGGACAAGAAGAACAGAGATTTGTCTCATCTGAGAGACTAGTCAGGAAATGAGAGTCTTGGACCGACCGACTATCAATGAATGCATCTTCAGACAAGTGGTGAATATGATCTGGCTTGACTTGGTCAAGCACCTTCTGCATCTGCACCTCTTGCTTGCTAAAAGCAATCGGTGATCCTAAAGATTGATAGAATGGGTCTCTATGAATATATGAAGAATGTAACAACTGAGGGCCTTGCCTCTTCTACTGAGGTATCATGGAGATCGGCTCATCAGTGGAAATGATATGGGGCTCATGAGTCGATTCTCGAGTGGGGTAACACGCCTTCCCATGCTGAAGGGATGTAACAGATTTGACCTGCTCATGATGTGAAGCAGTGGATTGCAAGTCAAATGACATGGGATTCTCTCCCTTTGGAATGACAACAGACTGACTATGACGGTTCCCCTGGCTTTGTCTACTCAATGTCTGAGCTAACTGTCTCATTTGAGTCTCTAGCTTGGCTATCAACTGCGTATGGGAGCAAAGAGTGGCCTTGATATCAGAAAATGCCTCTAACATCTTCTCCTGAAAGGATGAACTCGGAATGGGCTATTGAGGAGAAGGTAAACTAGATTGGGGATGAACCTGTGGAAAACTGGGAAGCGAGTAACCTTGTGAAGGGGTATTCTGTCTATACTGTGCCTGGGAGGGCTGATGGGATGGGGAAATGGACTGGTTTCGCCAACTTGAGTTATGTGATGGTGTAAATGAATCAAGCATGGGTCTAGCGAAACCTTGGGCAATATTCACCTGCTCCTGAACGAATTCAGGATATAATGACACTGTCGGACAATCAGAAACACAATGTGCAGGGCTAGCACATAGCTCGCACACTCTTCCTATTGGACTTCACAAAGAATTGGCTAGGAATTGATCTAACTTCCTAGTCAACTGGTCAACCTTGGTACGCAATTCTAACTCGGACCCAACTTCGGAAATCTCAACTTTCCTAGGACCACTAGACAAAGGTGTAGTCCTATCGAGCCGTGAAGACAAGGCATGATGCATCGTGTTTTCACTCAAGGTCTCAAATAGAGACCACGCTTCATCCTCACTCTTGAGCATAAAAGTGCCCCCACACGATGAATCAACCATTTGACGGTGCTTCTCAGTAAGACCATCATAGAAATACTGCACCATCTGCCAACGAAGCACCGGATGGTGGGGACACTTGCGAAGAAGATCTTTCAATCTCTCCCAAGACTCATGAAACTGTTCTCCCTCAATTTGAGAAAAACTGGTTATAGCTTTACGAAACTGATTCGTTTTACCAATTGGGAAGTATTTTTTGAGGAATTCGCACTGCATTCCTTCCCAAGTAGTAATACGAACCGTTTCAAAAGCTTTTAGCCAATGCTTGGCTTTATCTTTGAGGGAAAACGGAAACAAAGTCAGCCTCATAGCGTCATCGCCAAAGTTATTGATTCGCACTGTCGAGCAAATCTCAAGGAATTCGTCGAGATGACGATATGGGTCTTCATTGCTAAGGCCATAAAATGAGGGTAGCATTTGGATTATACTGGCCTTAATCTCAAAATGGCTCGCTCCTACATCAGGTCTCGTGATGCAGGAGGCGGAAGTATACGTATTTGGCATGAAGTACTCCCTCAAAGGACGGATCAAATGATGATCGTCAGCCATTGCGTACACCTTGGAGTAGACCGGTGTAGCACACGTCCTAATTTGAGGTTTTCTACCTAACTAACACTCTAGCGGCCAAACCACGCAAACCACAAAGCGAGTAAACTAAAAACAACAAAAACTAAACAAACACCACGCAATTACACATATCAGGTATTATGCAAAGAAAATATGAAATCTATGTGTACGGTACCAATCGTACACAGTCACCTCTAAGGAAATCCTAGCGGGTGGGCTGTGCAGAAAAGTAAGTTTGTCTCTACGATATGCACACACGTGGTTCTAAACCTAAATGCAAAACAAACACTAGGCAATAATGTGAATACTCGTATTTCGCCGTTCCCCGGCAACGGCGCCAAAATTTGGTGTGAGTTTTATGACAACCCTTTTTAAAACAATATTTTTAATGAAAATCCAGTGAAAGCCAGACACCAAAAATAAAAAAACCGGCTCGCACGAGTGGTGGAGTCCAGGTCGATCTCAGGGAACGGGAAATACTTCGTATTCAAACACACAATCTAAACTACTCTTTATTGCCAAAATAAAAAGAATTAATTAAATAATTAACTAACTAAGGGAGTACGGCCCTACGCAGAGGGCTTAAACAAAATAAATAAATGGTTTTATTACAGACCCAATTAATAAAATGAAATAAAACCCCAATCTAAAAAGAAAAGCAAAAGTGTCTTCAGTGCTTGAGTCCTTGTTCCCTTTGAATTGATTTGTTTCCCTTTGTCCTTCCCTCTTTTTTGGTTCCTCAATGAAACAGGTAATGCATGTTTTCTTTTGCCCTCTGAGGGCTCTTTGAGGACAGTTTTAAGGGCTTGAGAAGACCTCAGAGAGTGTTTTTAGGGCATGAAAAGAGCTCCACCGTACATTCTGACACTCCCTGTAAGATACAAAAACAAAACACGCAGCAAGAACGAGACAAACTAGACTAAATCTAAACTTAAAATTCAACAAAGCAAAGATCTAAACTAACTAGACAAGTAACAAACTCACTAAAGGACGAAATAGCATAACAAACTAACTAATTATGAATCAAGTTATGAAACTAATGTAAAATGATATAACTAAACTAAAATAATTATGAACTACTGAATTTAAAACACATAAAATACATGGAATGAAATGAAAATCATGAAAATTACTAAAACAAATTAACTAATATCTACTACCTAATAAATCATGAATTTAACTTATTAAATCTAATATAACTAACGAACACTCAACATGAATCAAATCAATACATGAACCAACATCAACTAATTTGCTAATCTACTTCACTCTAACTAATACAGTAAATCTTAAATGGCTAACCTTAAGCACACATTAATTAAAAGTTAGGCAAGATTAAACACATTGTTCTACTCAACTAATAAAAATCAATGTAAATAGGAACTCACGACTGAATGCCTTACACAGTAAATAATAAGCTAAAAAGAATCTAATACTTAACTACATATGTAATCTAACTGCCATGTAAACAAAAACAAAAAGAACGATATTGATTGACTAATGAAGATAACTATTAACTAAGCTAATATACCTAATTGCTAATGAAATAAAATAACAAATAGTATAAACAACTAATGAATACACAGCCTATGGAATGAAATAATTAATAAACAGCTAAGGAAATTATCTAACGTATGTAATAAACAAGTGCTGAATAAAAAACTATGACAGAAACATTATCGAATAAAAAACATAACACAAATGTTGAACCTAACTATTACACAACGTTGAAACTAAATAATACAAAACGACTAATCCTAACTATATATAAAAAAATTGCTGACTGAAGAACCGACTAAAAGTAAAAAAATAGAGAGAATAAAAAACGCTGAACTAGATAAAAAAATTAAGATGCACTAAATGACTGAAACGCTATATGCTGAAACGATTGAAAAGAGAGACTACCGACTGAATAAAAACTTTGTAAAACACAGCTATACTGAAGGACATAACCAACTGAGAAAAAAAACAGAAAAAAATGGAACTGAAAATGATTAAAATATTGCTTGACTAACCTGTACTAAAAATCAACAACCTAAACTATATGAAAATCAACTAATCTGTAAAAACATTAATGCTAACTATGAATCAACACTATGAATGAACACAAACCCTATATGAATCTAACGATCTACATGCACGTCAAGAAGACGAAGACACCTATTTTTTTCTTTTCAGATGTTAAACTAAGCTAACTGGATACATTGATGGTGATATGATGAACTGGTCTAATATACCAAGCTATGCCCCTACATCTACAAAAAAACAAGGTTGAAGAAATGAATCGTTGAGGGTTGCCTTCAACAGAGGGGTTGGGGAGAGAGCGGCCTCTCACGATCTATGCCCGTCACGCTACACACCTTGATGATAGACAATGAAGAAGATGCCAGTGAAGAAAAAGGGTAGAGGAAGGAAAGAAAGAGAGAAAAAGAAGAAGAAGAAGAAGAAGAAAGAGAGGGGAAGAAGAAAGTGGCTGGAATGAGAGAGAGAGAGAGAGAGAGAGAGGTGGGAGGCGTGAATTCCAAATAGAGAGCCCCCTCCTCTTTGCTGAGTTATGCTATTTATAATACAATATTAGGTTAAAATAAAATTTTCAAAACAAGTCCCAAAAGTTTAGCAATTTTCGAAAGAGGCTTTGCTTGAAAAAATAATTTTCCTAAAAATGCCTATTCCTAAATTTACTAACTTAGCTATTTAGAACCTAATATAATCAAAGTATAACTAAAAGAAACTTCCTAAACCACTAAAACACTAAAAACGTAGGAAAAGCTTTGAAGAATACGATTTTCTGATAAAATTCAATTCAATGCGGTTTCTCAAAACTAACGATAAAAATTGGTTTTTATAGTAATTTTAATCATGGATCATGCATAAATAATGATTATTAAAATGCAAATATTATGCATGATCATTAGGCAAGGGGCACTTGAGGGTTGTTTTGCAGTGTTGGTCTACTAATTCTGGTTGCAAATGCTTTATGCTTTGTAGTGACTATGGTTGCATTAGTTGACAGATTAAAGAGCCAATTGTTGGCACAACAAAATGAATAATGATTGTTTTTTTTTTGTTGTTATGACTGTTATTTTTCTTGAGAAGAAGTCATTACTACTGCTATGTGATTGTTACAGCAGAATGAATCATTATTGGTCTTATTGTTGTAGTTGTTATTACTATGTTTGCTAATGTTGTCCTTGTCATCATCAATGGTTCTGTGATGTTAGTGAGATAACTATTTAGGAATCGCTTCAAGCAGATGCGAGCTAGATGAGAGTAAGCCATTTCTTGGTGAAATAGTTGCTATAACAAGAGAGGTTATCATTTGTTTTGTCGTTGTAACTGTTATTACTGTTGTTAAGGGTGCTATTTTGTTTTGTTCCCATCATCATTTGCCACTGCTGTGTTATAAGGGGCACATGGATATGATATATTACTATGTCATCAACTGTATAAATATGTCCCACACCCATCAATCACCCCCTATCATACGTACTTCACTCACTGCTTATGTGTTACCCTATCATTTGTAGATATTGTCCATTTTTGCATATGTATCCATTTCATTGATTCAAACACTATTGTACATTATAGCCTTTCCTAGCACACACTCATGCTTCTAATCATCCGTATTCTAGTATATATATCTCATTTGTACAATGGAGGTGCAAATCGGATCTTTTTATCGATTTGTAATTATAGGATCACATACATGTGTATATGTCCTTGTGTATCTTGTATATCCATTCCTTGTACTAATTCTCATTTTGCAGGGAAGTCTGGAGGATACTGGCTCTTTTTAATTCTATATTTTTTTTCGCTTTATGCCAGAGATGTAATAATCGAATTTGGAATAATATTTACTTTTACTGCTTAGATTAGGATGCATATTGATGATGCATGAAATGCACATCATGTTAATAAGTTTTTCATGCATTTTGTAACAAGTTTAAGGTTTTAAACCCATGTTTAGATGTATTTTGATAATAAGGGGTTATGGTTCGAATTTCAGAAAAATCGAAGTTAAAATAAGAGAGTTATGGCTATTTCAGTGTTTGGGCATGGATTTCGAGGTGGATCAGATCCATATCCGACCCAATTAGGTTATTTGGACTTTGGATCAACCCTTAGAAATCCCAAAACCCAACCCACACGCCTATCCATATCCATTTCAAAAAGTTTTGCAAAAAACCCCCCAGAAAGTGGCGCCTAGCAAAATAGTTTTTTTTAACCCTGTTTCTGAATTTTCAAAAAAGTATAAATAGATTTTTTAGAGGAACCCTAGGCGTCTTTGACTTGAATTGACGCCTTCTGCAGTGCCTCTAGCTCCAGAACCTCCTTCATCTCCATTCTCCCACGTTTTGGCCATTGAAGACCGGTTCATGCTTGGTTTCCAAGCATATTTCGATCTCTTTTGTGATTTCTATCCATTTCTTCCTTTTTTCTTACTGTGTTTTCACCATTTTTCTGTGTTTTTGCAGGTGCAGCAGAGGTAGAGACCATTAACCTTGTGTGGGAGTGCGAAACACACCAACAAGGTGAGCCGGCCCTACCTCCATCCGGTTTTCTACACCCTCCGATTGAGAATCGACGCATACTCCATCTTCGATGGATCTCCAACGTGTAGCAACTGCAAAAGTGTTGTTTTTGGTGAAGTTCCAGCAATCTCGAACCGTTTGGGACGTCAAAATCAAGCCACAGTTCACTCTTCTTCATCCCCCCGATCGTCGGATCTCCCAAGAGGTAGGTCTTCTTCTTCCTTCTCTTCTAGCTAAAACCGAAGTGTGTGTTGATTTTATTTTATTATTTTTCTGTGTGTTTCTTGTTTTTCTTCTTGTTTTCAACCTTAGCATAGACCCCGTGCACAGACCAGCACGTTAGATTAGGTTTGAGTCATTGCTTGATTCGTTTGTCTTTTGATTTTTAAAGATTTTTCACTCAAATTGTGAAAATCGGCTAGAACCTCATCTAGCCGATTTCTTTTATTTTATATTATTCTGTTCAGCGTGTTTCAGTAAGTTGTTTTTACAGAAAAAATGTCGAAAAAGTTCATTTGATTTAGTGTAGTCGTTGGTTGTGATTGAGCCTTGTTTGAATATAAAAAAAAAATTTATATCGGCTAGACTACTTCTAGCCAATCCTTGTGTTTAGGAAGTTCGTGATGTGCGTGTAATCTTCTACTTCATGCTGCATGTCTGCATCTTTTGTTGATTTTACATTGTTGCAAAGTGTGTTGTGGTAGAGTTTAGCATTTTAGGATTGTTCTAAACAATCGTTTTAATCATTTTATGTTTTTGTGTTTTGTGTTTATTGAAAAAAATACAAAAATCGAGTGTTTTGGGTGTTCTTGATTGTAGTGGTTATTCAGCTAGCTGCATGTTTGAAGTTTAATTTAGTTTTTTTTTCAATCATATAAATTATCCATTCATGTTTATTGAAGTTAGATAGTATATTAGAAATAGATTTAGCATTTTTTAATGTTCCATGCTTTGTTCATTAGCATAGTCGTTTATATAATTAGATGTTTTCGGTGTTTTTAGGATTTCCAGCATGTTATACATCTTGTTTATGCTATCATTAGTTTAAATTTGTTATTTTTAATCAAGTTTTGATTTAGATTTGTTTTTATCGTGGTGAGTCTTGTTTGATTTTTGCATTTGTTTTTCTTAGTTAGTGAAAATTTTATTTTTAGTGTAAATCAAAATTTTTTTTAGTCTTCTTCTTCCCCAAGGTGGGGCGGCAGCCATTAGAGCTCCAATTGAGCTCTAGGTCGATTTTTTTTAAAAGGTATTAATTTCAATTAGGTAGGTTAGGAAGGTGTCTAGGTTCAATGTATTAGGTTTTATTGCCTTAGCCGTTTTTAGGGGTCATTTAAGTAAGTTTTGGAATTAGGGTAGCATTTAATCCTAGAAAATCATATTTCTATTTAAGTCTTTTTATTCCCTAGGTACTTTTAATTGCATTAGCTTAGAAAGTAGCACCATTAGGGTTGGCGATTTTTTAGAAGGAAGATAATTAAGGTAATTGAATTTGAAAAGTTTTTGGAAATAGTAGATTCTTCAAAAATCGTGTGGAGCATTTAAGGGAGAATTAAATTTTGAGTGTGCATTAAAAAAGGAGTTACTCTTTGGTCTTGGAAAGTGTTTTTGAAATTCAATTTAACTTCCATTTTAGGTTCCACGATTTCAAGAAAGAAGTAAATGCAAATTAATTCCATCTTGGAAAGCAAAAATCGTGGGTTTCTAGATTGGACTTTTCATTTTTCCAAAGTGAGCTTTAAAGACAATTAAGGAGTGTAACTCCCTATTTAATTGGGGCAATTTTTGATAATCTAATTATTCCAAAAATTCAAGCATTCGCACTTATTACCTTATTTTTTCAACCTTCTCTATTGAATTCGTTGAGTTTTGAATTAATTTTAGGTTAATTAATAGGTTACTAATGTAGTCGGCCTAATTAAGTGAGTCAAACCCTAGTCTAAACCCACCTGAGTCTAGTCAAAACCGAGCCTAGCCTAGGTCAAGTCATAGACCAAAACCTAACCCTAGTCAAGTTTTAGTCAAACCTAAGTTGAGTCAAGACCGAGTCTAGGTCGAGTCAACCTTAGTCCAAGTCAAACCTAACCTAAGCTTAGGTCAACCGAGTCTAACTAACCTAGCCTAACCTAATCTAGTCAATTAGATTGACTTGGTTAGGTGAGTCGTGCACCTAACCATACTCGAGCTCACCCAAGGCAAACCCTAGTTAAACCTAGTTGAGTCAACCAAACCTAGACCAAATCCAACATAGTCTGAGTCAAACCTAATCCCAACTTAAGTCAATCGAGCCTACCTAACCCAAACCAAGCTCACCCAAGTCAACCCGAACCTAGTCAAGTCCAAACTGACCTTAGCTAAGTCAACCCGAACCTAGTTAAGTCAAGACCGAGTCTAGTTGAGTCAACCGAGTAAACCTACCCCTAACCCTATCCTAAACCCGCAGCCTTTGTTCTTTAGTGGATTAATTTAATTTAAGTGTAATTTATTTTTTTATTTTAGATTAATTAGTTTAGTTATTTGATTTAGTTATAGTTTAGAAGTGTGTGCGCGTAAATTGTAGTTGTTTTGTGTGTGTGAGTTGTGCATTGTGTTTATTTGACTCGTAGTTATTTAATATTTAACATAGTTAATTAGAAGTGCATTTCATTGAGTAGCTTAGTTGCATTTGCATCATTAATTTAGTAGTGTTAGTCATAGTTTGCAATTTACGATTATTCTTTAGTTCATGTAGTAATAATGCATTCAATAGTAGCATATACACTGTCATTCAGTGTCATTTAGATTGCATTAGGTTTGATTTGCATTGTGTAGTGTTTAAATAGATTTATAAAGTGAATAGTGCACTCAAAGAAAAATCTGATTTTTGCACCCTCGCACTGTCGTTATTTTATGTGCAAAAATTCTGAGTTTTTAGTAAATTTTTGTTCTATTCACTTTATCAACGTGTTAGCTAAATGCAGACCAAATTTCAGCTCAATCCGAGTTGGTTTGGTCTGATTTTTAAGCATTTTGTGAAAACCGCTTTTTCTGGTTTTTAAATTTCGGGACTTTCGATATCCTGATTTTTCCCAGTTTTGAAACGCTTATATCTGGAGTTCCAGATATTTTTTTTTTATTCTGTAAAAACTGTCAGATTATTTAATCTGTCAGTTATAGAACAGAAGAAGTTTCAGGAAAATCGGATCTCGTTTGTCTTGTCAAACAGTGGTTTTCTGATAACCTGTCAGAAATCTATTTTACACTAGTTAGGGGCATTTTCGTAATTTCCTTAGTTTCGGCATTTTAGGACTGCTTTTAGTATTTTCTGCATATTAGGTACTGCATCTGCATCATATAGTATTGTTAGAATTAAATTAGTTGCTGTTTGAATTAGTTTAATATTTTAATTAATTACTTTAGTGTAGTTAGGAATTATTTTGCTAATTGCTTGAAAATTAGGTTTAGTTGCATTTTTAACTTGCATTATTAGAATAAATTGCTAACTCTGCATTTTCCTTTGTTTTTAGGTTGAAAAGCATAATTATTATCTAGGGTTATTGTCCAAGTGCGACGAGTGAATAATTGGTGAAAAGATGGAAATACCCTTGGCGTGGATCAGGAGAAGACTTAAGTGTTTTTTTTTATTTTCATTTGAGTGATTAATTGTAGTTGTATTAGCTTTGTAATTGTAGATTGATATTTGTAATTAATAAATTAAATTTTACAGAAATATCTTGATTAATTCCTGTTCTCTGAGGATTCGACCCATACTTACCACTTTGTGGAAAGTCGGTTTTTATACTTTTGGTTGACGATTTTCCAAAGTTTTATTGAAAATAATTGTTTTAAAAAGATCATTTCAAAATATCAACCACATATCATGTAGCTTGATTTTGCAAAATCCTGATTCTATGAATCATGCATTTTATTCTGAAAATCACTTTGGATGGACACAAATGGCACGTGCACCAACTCTTAGAGAGTTGATGAACTCGGTGGAATCCATATTTACGGCCCTAGTCGGAATATGGACGAGACCTAGATCTATCATCTTTCTACTAGTCACACTGAGCCTACACTCTTAGGCTATCTTAAAATGCACATCATATTTTCAATTTTGCAAAATATTGTGAATTAAATCAATTAAACCTTAAACATGTTCATGGCCACAGTCAGAATATGTGAAGGATTTATTTTGACTTAATACACATTTTCCAACAAAATCTCTCAAAAAATCTTTTCAAAGTGCATTCATACATCCAAATCATCTGCATCATGGCATCATCTGCTTTTCTCATGATTTTCTCAAGAAAAACTTCATTCCATGGAAATCAGTTTCTCAAGAAATTTCTAAAATTTTCAAAGTCGGATTTTACAAGTCAAGTTTTCCCGTGATTTTCCCTGGAAATTGTTATTTTCTTAAGATTCTTTTCAAAGAGAATCTCTCATCTTTCTTAAAAAAAAAAAAAATCAAAATTGATTTCCAAAGTGTTTCAAGGTTAAGATTCTCAGGATTCCAATTTTCCGAGCTTTCAATTTTCCTTCTCTAAAGAGTTTTCCAATGAATTTTGCTTATTTTCCCCTCAGAAAATTTTCAAAGCTAGAATTTTCATGATCAGCAATTTCTCTTCCAGTGCTCACCTTTCTCTCAAGAATCATTTCTATTTTCCCAGGATTTTTAACAATTCATGATTTTCCCAAAACTTCATAAATTTTCTCGAGATTTCAAACCCTTTTCATCTAAGAAATTGACTTCCACCTTTTTCCTGAGAAATGCTTTTCAACTCCAAATGTTTTCTAAAAGCATACATCATACTTTTCCAAAGTGCATTTTTACAAAATCTCATAGCACATGCCTGAATTCTCTGTGCATTTAGGATAGAACACAATTTCGATGATTTACCTAAGTCAAACGCATTTTGGTCCTTGGTTGGATTACCCCTATTAAAGGTGGCAGGAATGGTCGAACCTCGTACCGACAGGTCGAGCCCCATCCCATGGATTTTCCCGCTATTTTAAAAAACGGAGGTGAGTATTTTAAAACATTTTCCTAAAATCCGGTCAAGTTTGACTCGCAGAAAGCATTTTCCTCTCTCTTCCGTAGGGAAAGGAAGGGAAAAATTTTGCAACGATTCACAGGTTTGGCGACCGTGATGGGACCTGTCCTTGTCTGGTCAAAATTGTGCTTGACTTAGTTCAATTATCGAAATTGTATTCACAAAATGTCAGCTCTTTTACTTTTGATATCATGTGAACCTAGAAGCCTAGATTCTGACCTAGCTGACATTGACTGCATATAGACTAGGCATGGTTTGGTAGGACAAGATTGAGGAGATATTTTCATGCTCACATAGACTTAGGTCTACATACAACTCTTCTCAATTTAGGATCTGAATGCAAACAATGTATGCTTCTTCAAAGTTTTCAAAATCTATCTCTCTAGGATTTAGAGCCCTCTATTTCTTGCATGTGATCATTTTTCAAACCTCCATTACCTATCATTACCCGGTCTTCACGTTGCTGGGCTCTCTTCCAGAACCCTAGTTCGGGACAGAGCCCCACAACTGGCCACTTATTTGGGTTAACGCCCCCCTACCTGTACCGCGGGCCACAGTCCGAAGTATATCGGTAGGCGCTCAAGGATGTTGGAAAACCTTACCTTAGAACCGGAGTTAAGATTATATGCCACGTACCTCAGATTTAATTCGGTATATCGGCATAACTGGATTGGACAAAGATGATCTGAACCTAGAGTTAGGATTAAAGTCCTACAGCTGTTTTTCAAAATGATGTGTTTAGAGTCAGCCTTTTAGGAAGTGTTGTATGTGCATAAATGCTTGTTCAGGATGTGATTGTTTGTATGCTACCTTTATTTCTTTCATATTTTCACCAAAACTATTTGCAAATACCCATATTCTCATCCTTTTCCTTTATTTTCTCAAACCTTGGATGATTTTTTTAAATATCCCATTTCTTTCAAAACTCTAGGTGATTTTCCATTCTACCTTTCTACTGGATCTCAAATTTCCAACTGCATTTTATATCCTGCCTGCAAAATTTTCCAAAATTTCCCACATTTTCTTAAGTCTCATTCTGGGTCTTTCTCTGTTCTCAGTTCGATGGCATCCAGTCAAATCGATCCTATCTTTCCTGAAGGTCACATCTCCTATGAGGTGCGACAAGGTCGTCCTGAACATCGAGCCCTTAGCACCAGAACTTTCATTCTCCGGTGGTATTATTCCTGGCTCAAAAGCTTTTCTCGAATGTTCCCAGACCATTTAAGCGAGTGCGGATTAGAAGTGGCTTCAGCAGTCGGAAAGCAGACCATCAATGAGAACCTGATCCACGCAATGGCAGAGCGATGGAATCCACAGACATGCACCTTCTGGTTACCATGGGGAGAGATGACCCTTTTAATGGATGAATTTTTAGAAATCATGGGATTACAAGAACCAGCCGGTCAACCAGGAGTTCCATTAGAACATCAATTTTTGATCAATGTCAAGGGTTTGGACCTCTGAGACACATTAGCTCGTATGACAGGCCGCCAATCTTGGCCCCTGATCCAGTTGAACGGAAATGAATATGTCAACCTGCTCGAGTTGTACCGCCAGTACGGGACCTTCGTTGAAGTCAGTTCACTATCCAGGACAGTTAAAGAAAGAATTCAGAATGCAATGGTTTTATGCACTGTAGGATTAGCCCTCTTTCCAGATGGACAAAACTACATGGACATCAGAATAATCCAGCTTATGAGAAGATGGGGAAGTCTACAGACCAACCGTCCCTCCATAGCCATAGCAGCACTTGCTTTCTTGTATCGGGGTCTGACTCGATTCTCACTTGGAGAGTCTATTCTCGTCGAAGGTTGCATCTACGCACTTCAATCCTGGTTCTTCCAGCATGTTCCAGCCCGAGCAAGCTCTTTTAGATACAATGGTCAAGAATTTCTTCGAGTGGCACAGTACTGGTCCATGATCGACAACATTCAAGAAGATGACGTAGTCTGGGATTACTTTGATCGACAATTATCTCCTCCCAGATACACATACGCTTATGGCAAGCAGTTCAAATTGCTGGGACCATTCTTCTGCACTTATTACCAACCGGAGCGATGTGTTCGACAGTTCTCCTAAAGGCAGCAGTACGTCGAAGCCCTATTGCTATCAGGAGCTATGGTAGAGTTCGACCTCACTTCCGCACAATGGTCCGGGGCATATCATTCTGCCCGCTACGGCTGGGATTCCCTTGTTTCTCTCAAAATCTTTCCTGGTCCTAGAATGTCTGCCGACTATCATAAATGGTGGCAAATTGTTTGTCCTCTGCCTCTTTGTCAAGATCAATAAAAGTTCAATTTTATCATTCCAATAAAATTTTCTATGTCTATTGTGGTTTGACGACCTCGCCTAGGTAACAAGGCATATTTTCGTTATTTATTTCTCTTGCGAATAACAACACAATTGTCATGATTCTCACGACGACTCAGTCCCTAGTAATGGGATATCTTTTTCAAATTGTCTACCATATTTTCAGCAAATATTTCTTCCAAAAAAACCAATTCCTTCAAAATCTAATCAGGTCTTTGCCCTGCAGAGAGCATCTATAACATTTGATGGTTTGGACAAGATCAGGCAAAAGAACAACGACATCTCAGTACTCGTCAGCTTCAGAAGAAGAGATGGGCTCCCCGCGATCCGAGAGGAGTCAAGAGCAACAACAAGAGGATGATGTCATAGACCCGCAAATGTATGCCATGTTCCAAAAAATGATGAATAAGATGATGAATGAGCAGCCCGGGACCAGCTCAGAAAGGAATCCATTCAGAGAAAAGTTCCACGAGCACAGGGATAAGAAGGCTTCCAGAAAGCAAGTACAGCCAGAGGAGATTTTAGACAGAACAGACTCAATTGAAGACACCGATGAAGAGTATGAAGTGCCTCTGGCATTTCAGAAATGGGGCAAAGAACAAAGGAAAAGCCGCAAATCAAAAAGTCAATACGCAGAAAAGCCTCTGCAAGCACAGTTCAGGGAAATGGCCCGAGTTGTTAAGGATCTCCAAGCACGCGACAAGGGCAGGAAAGTCTTCACCAGCGAGGACTTCTATGACGGCTTAGAAGGGGATGATGATCAGGAGAACCTTCTCCGAAAATTCATCAAGTTCGATGGTTTTGGCAACCTGAAAGCTCATCTCGCCACTTTCTATGTTGAGTGCTTGAGGTTCAAGAGGGACAACCGAGCACTATTTTTATGCTTCCCTCGCAGCTTGGAAGGAGTTTCGGCTAAATGGTATGCGGAGCATATCAATCCAATTGAGCTCAAGGAGTTCGATAAAGTTGTAAATTTATTCATTGAACGCTTCTTGTTCAACACAGAGGCACTTCCTACATTGAGTCATCTCTGTAATCTAAGACAGAATGATAATGAAAAGGCGCGGGACTTTATTCACACATGGAGGTCAGCCTGTAACAAAATGAGAGATCCTATTTCCGAAAGGCATGCCTTATCATTGATCCTCAACAATTTCTCACAACCATTAAGAGGATTAATCTCTACTGCACCATCCCGTACCTTTATTGAGCTGACCCAGAGAGCCGAATGGCTTGAGCTGAGTGTGAAGAATGGAGTCTACGAAGGCTTCACTTTTTCCAAAAACAACCCTCAAGGTGAGCAGAAGAAGAAAGCTCACTTCACCTATTCTGCCAACAACAACAACAGTCAAAACCATTACAAAGGGCAGAAGAAAGATTACTGCTACAACGCAGAAAGTTTGAGTAACAAAGGGAATCAGAAAGGAAAGCCTGCCCCTCGATATAGCAAGCCTCCTCAGCAGGATCAAGGGCTGAAACTGCGTGAGAAGGCCAAACATGAAGGATGGAGTTACGACAGAAAATTTACTCCTCTTGATCAATCACGGGAAGACGTGCTCGAGTATATGTTATCGAAGGAAATGGTCAAGTTGCCAAGATTGGTTGATCCCCCTGTACCCATGGGGAAATGGAAAGATTAGTTTTGCAAGTTCCACAGGACAGTGGGACACAACCCTGAGAACTGCTTTATTCTCAAAAACATTGTGCAAGACCTTATTGATAAGAATCTTTTAGTGAAAGGGGATGAAGAAGAGAAAATGGATATTCTAAAGCAGCCCTTTTCTTCACACACCACAGCAGTAGTGTCTGAAAAACCGTTCTTACCTCATGAACACATCAAGCCATGTTCTGTTCAGGATCTTCAAGTTCAACATCAGGTGTCAGTGCTACGACAAGCAGCTAGAGCTTCTAAGAAGATGAACCTAATCTCAGCATTCGGCAAGATGAAAGTTTCCGAAGCACCTGCAAAGTCATCCCCCAAGCCAAAGGGAATTCCTGACTTTTTCAATCAAATCATCAAGCCCAGGCCAAAAAATTCAAGTCAGAAGCCTCTGACCGCTCTGTCCAATGTTTTCATTCTTGACTTGGCCAAGAATTCCCGCAAGCATCAGCAAGTACTGGATGATTGTGAACACCCCAAATTTTTCAAAATTTTGTAAAAAATGACCCTTTTGCCCCTGACTCCATCTTCTGAGAAAATCAAAGCAATTTCAAAGATAAATTTCAGTCATTCTTCAGATTTTCTTAATTAAATTCCATATTAATGTATTCAAATTCAATTTCGGATCCAAATCTAGTGTTTTAAATCCGTATTCTCTCAAAACCCGGATCCTAATGCATTTTCTAAAGAAATTTTCTCAAAATAGTTTTTTGTAAATATTTTTACAAAAACACCAAAAAATTAGTTTTAACCTTTGATTTCTCGTAAAACTTTAGGATTTTATTCTAAAAACTGCAAAAAAAATGGAAAAATAACATAAAAAACCAAAAGATTGGGAAAAGCTACAAGAAAAATGAAGGATGTTTTAACTTTTTGAAGCCCTTTTTCCAAAAACCTCACTCTCAACCATTTTTCAAAAATTCTCTAAAAGGAAAACCTCTTTTTGGAAAAAGAGAGAATTCCTAACGAACTCCTCCCGCGCACTCTCCCCTTCTCTCACCATCGTCCATCCTCAAACAGCCTTCTTCATTCTCTACCCTCAATCCTCAATGGATTTTCCCCTCTCGAGGCTTCCATTTCCCCTTTAAAAAGAGCCCTCCAAGCTTCTTGAGGGGATCCATTTTTTTTTTATCTACGTTCACGTATCCATCCGTTTCTAGGCATCTCTTACAATCCAGGAACTTCAACCAGCTTTTCATCAACATTTCTTCTGATCAACATTTCTTCTGAAGGAGATACCCCTCACCCACATCCATTATCAGCATTTTCCATCCCATTATTGAGAAGGAACAACTTCAATCGACTTTTGTTCATCCAGCAACTCCAACGGTGATCGGATTTTTCTTCAGAAGGAAGGGCTTCAACCCATCTTCCATCCAGCACCTCCCTCATCCAGGACAATCGATCGAACATTTGCCTCCCTTCTTCCTCCTTTAGAATCTCTGCAAACCGGGTAAGTTCTCTTCCCCTTTTGTTTTCCAATTTCTTTTTTTTTTCCTCTTTTTCCTGTTTTAAGGCTGCCATTGATGCACCATTGGTGGTGTCGATGCTGCTTGTGCAAATATCGACCCATCCTGTGCAATATCAAAGGAATTCCTAAAATTCCGACATTATTCCTTTTATTTTTTTTTTATTATTCTTTCCTTTTCTCCTTATTTTGTCATTTGATCTTTTGTTTACTAGAAGATGCATATATCGAATGGTTTGTTCTACATTTTATTTCTAATTCTATCGGATCATCCATCTTGTTAAATGAGCTTTTTTTTCTTATTGCCTTTTATCTCTAGGTATTCGATGATTCAGAAACCTTCTAATACTACCCTCCAGTTTGTGTTATATTTTGGTTTCTCTGGATTTATTTACCCATTTCCTGGTCTATTTTCGGATTTTAATTTAATTTTTGGTTTGCACCCAATTATCCGATCTCCTGCTTTGGTGATTTTGGATTCATCATTCCCATTTCCTGTTTCGTTTCTTGATTAAAATATTATCTGTGTATCTTCTATTGTTTTTTTTTAGAATAAATGGACTTCAGTTGTGAGATATATTCGTAATCGGTATATTCAGAGAGTTTGAGTTTGAGTTTGCATCATGCTATTATTTTGCTATGTCATGGTATTGTGTGACTGTCATCTAACGTCTCATGTATGTTCATGCCTTCTCTGTTTCACCACATCATGCCATTCATTTGATGTGAGCTTCTATTTGGTGTTACATTCCTGTTCTTGAGTGGTGGATGTTCGTGGTTTGCATACTTACATCCTTTATATTGCCCATCCAGGTAAGTTTAAAAGTGGTTTCATCTTTCTCCTATTTCTGGATTTTACCATCTGTAATCATTCAATCTACTTACATTAAATACAGCAATACTGTGTTGGACATTCCATGATTCAATGTAAATTTAGTGTTATTATTACTTTTTCACGGCATTTTCACACTTCTATGAGGTATATCACATGACAATTCGTTTGGGGTAGCAATTGTCAGGAAGTGAACAGTTTGATGAACCATCTTATTTCCCACCAAGCTCAAAATCCTTCCGAGTGATGTTCAGGAAGTGCTCCCCTGAGATAATGGTGTGGCGTGGCCAAGGATACCCTGAGGATCTTCTGATGGATAAAAGATGGGCCTGATATCATTACAGACATCGTGGTGTCTGGAATAAAAAAAAAAAAGAAGAAGAGCAAACAGATAATGAAAGGCGTTTTTATCGTATGGAGTTGTTCATTAAAATGGCTGTCATTTGGATATAACTGAAGTTCTAAGGTGTTCCTGGGTTAGGCCATAGCCTAATCCAGGTCAGGCCAGATGAAATTTCTTTTAGGCACACTGACAACCAAAGCTTTGATGCTACGGTTGGGACTGACCTTTTTGATAATTAACTGTCATTCATTCACTATGGTCTTATGAACACTTTGGGAGTTTCGATTTTTACATAAATAAAACTTTGTACTGAAAAATCTGTCATTGATGGCTTAAAATCCCTATAAAAACAAATCTTGCATTAGCTTAATTCATAAATCAGTGGATCACCCTTGTTTCATAACAAGCAAAATCAATTTGCTCTGAATATTTGATTTCTAACATTGATTTGTCGAGTCGGTTAGCTGCAATTTTGGCCTACAGCGTGAAGTCCCAACTCAAGTCTAAAATGCTGCTGACTTCAATGTCATGAGAGAAGCTGCTTAGTGAGGAGATGTGCTCTCCAGAGTTCAGCGAGTAAATGTTGGTTCACGTCTGAAGCAATAAACGAGTTCGATTGTATCACTGAACTCATTTGAGATCTACCAAGCATTTGTTAGGCATAATCCCCTTCACTGTGTCGTTAATTTCTGCACCTACCACACCCCATTTTTTTATTATGTTATTGATTTGCCTATTTTCCACCAGCATACGCTAAATTCATTTCCTGCATTTCATGCTCTCATGAGCATTAGCATAAGATTATTGTCCCATTGCCCAATAGTTTGATTATTAGTTTTTCACAATGTTTCTTTTGTTATGTTAATTTTTTTTTCTTTTTCCCTGCTCAAGCATCATGTTCTTGAAGCCTAATTTTAGTTGCAATTCATCATATTCTATGTACACTCAGGATCACAACACTGTAGTCTCACATAGCTGTGCATTTGCTCATTCATAAACCTTTCATTAGACCTCTAACATCAGGTGTATAGCATACCTTCTCCTCATTTTGGATCATCCTCACATATATATACCCCCACTGTATATACACCATCTACATTCATAGTACCTAGTTACAGTATCATCTTGCTGCAAAAGCCACTGTTCATCACCACTCTCCAAGCAGTTAGGCTATGGAAATGTCACTGTCTCTGTGCGTGGCTGCCATACCCGCGATCCCAAAGAATGGATGGTGAAAACAACTTAAAATGGGTTGGAAATAACTCTGAATTTTGAACACTCTAAAGACTAAGGAGGTGTTATGTGTTCTCTCTGGTAACAGAAAGGGGCACTTTGTCCCTGTTTCATGGTTAGAAGCTAACAGAAATCTTCAAGCTTTACTTGAGAAATTTGGCTGTTCAAATGGACTTAAAGCATTTGTGGCTGAAATCTCACTCAAATTCCAGTTCTATTCAGAAAACTGTTGTTCTGTACTCCCTTATTGATCCCTGGCCATCTCTGTGTTTCCTCAGGTCCAGCTATCATTCCCTCATACCCATTGCCATTAGCATTTCTTTTTCCTTTTAAACTGTATCCACCATTGCAGCTTCAGTTGTTTACCTCAAAACCACCAGCCATTGTCACCTGCTTTACCCCTGTCAAACCACTACGCACATCTGTGTTATCATCGCAAAATTTTTACTTTTGCAAATCAAACTGACCTTTGAAAAGTTTTTGAAAATAACTCGCCTCCGTTTTAAAATGCGGGAAAATTCCGTAGAATGGGACTCGCCTGTCGGTACGAGGTTCGACCGTTCCTGCCACCTTTAACAGAGGTAATCGAACCAAGGATCAATCTACTGCTCTGCTCTATTCAACCTGTCTAAATCATATTCTATTTTCTAAATGCACATAGAATCAGGCATGTGCTATGAATTTTCTGAAAATGCATATTTGAAAACATGATGTTTGCTTTGAATAACTGAAACACTTAGAATATATATCACATGGAAAATCGTAAATTGGGATTTGAAATGTACTTCTGAGAAAAATAAAAATCGATTTCTGAAGAAATGTAAGGATTTTGTGAAAATCGATTTTGAGAAAATCGATTTTGAGAAATATGAAATAACTTTGGAAAACTTGATTTCTTTGAATCAGAACTCTTAAATTCAAAATATAACTTAGAAAACCGAATTTGGAACTTGGGAAATACTTGAAATATCATTGGCAAATCAATATTTTGAGAAAATCGATTTTTGAATAAGACTTAGGAAATTTTTGAGAAAAATAAACTTCTTTGAATTGAAATTTGAATTGGCATTGGAAAATGCATGAAATGAATGAATATGGATTTGAGGAATTGAGAAATACTTTTTGTATTTTTGAGAAATGCAGTGCATTTTGAAGTTAGCCTAAGAGTGTAGGCTGAATGTGGCTAATGTGAAGATCATAAATCTAGATATCCTTCATATTCTGACTATGGCCATAAATACGAATTCCACCAAGTTTATAAACTTCATAAAAGCTAGTGTATGTACCATTCGTGTAGACCATAGTGAGTTTGAATATGCATGAATCATCATCCATCACACATTAACATTATTTAAAAAAGAAAAAACTATATGCAATGCTGCCTAATCTATGCAGGAATTTAAATTCTTATTCCAAAGTTTAATTTAATTTACATCACTATTGAAATTTAAATACATAAAAGTAAAGTCTTCAATATCCCTGCAAAACTAGAAAACTTTGTTAGTAATGATATGTTGGCTTTTCTAGATTTATCCAGTAATATCTAGAAATTGCTGGATTTTGCTAGATATAAGCCTTTTTGCCATGATTCCCTTAATTCAAAATGATAAAGTATGAAATAAAATTGAATAAATAAGGAAGATAAGATATGAAATTTCGAAATTGGGGTCAAAATAACCAAAATACCCCTAATAACAAGACTATGGCCTTGAAATTAGGGTTTTCAGAAAGATATTTGGTAAAATGCAAGTTTTGAAATTCAAATGAGAATAAATCAAACTAGATATGATGTGACATAATTAAAAATATGAAAATTAGGGTTAGGGATTTCGAAATTTAGGTCAAATGACCAAATTGCCCCCGATAGCAAGACTATGGCCTTGAAATCAGGGTTTTTAGAAAATATTTTGGTAAAAACTTAGGTTTTATGCACTAAATGAAATCAAATGAGCATCAAATTAAACCTAAAGCATCCTAATATGATTATGAACATGATTAAACCCTAAAAATATATGCTCATACACGAAAATTCAAGAATATCACAAATTTTATGATTTTTGCAGTGTTTTGGAATTCTTCGGGTACCCTGTTTTGCAATTCAAGCCATTCAAGCATCAAATGGATTCTAAAAATCCTAAAAATTGGTACCTGCACTTTTTATAACCCTAATATCAAATTAGAATTATAAAAATATGTTTTTGGCATCAAATTAATCCGAAAATAGCATCAAACTTTAAAAATATACTATTTTTGACCTAGTTCACCAACCAGTCTCAGTCCAAGACCCGAACCATGAGTCAAACCTCAATGGAAATCTATGATATTTGACAGAGAACAAATAGACAAGAAAAAAGAACTTTTCCTTTTTACAGATCTGAAAAAGCTTTTAAAACCAGGGAGATACCTATCCGACAATCCGGACTTGAATATATTGATTTTAACTTTGGTCCTGACTGATACTTTCAATTGAAAATTCCGGGATAAATAACAGTACTCATTAAAAATATATGATATTTTAACAGTGAACAGTTTACATAAAAATAATAATACTCACTTTTTACAGATCATGAATCGGATCTGTAGTTTGGGATTTATAAACAACACAAGTCTGATTAGGGTTTTGGTAAACCCTAACGAGTTTTAAATTGAAAATCAGAGTTTCTAACAGAAGAAAAAATACTAAAAAGTAATAAAAAATTCTGAAATTTTCACAGTAGATAGATCTAATCAGCATAAATCCATATCAATTTACAGATCTAAAATCGTATCTAGGATGAGAAAAATATCATAACAGCAAGTTACCCTCTTGATTTTAACAACGATTTTAAAGTTTTAAAAACCCTATTTGATGTCTGATTTTTCTGACAAAGTTTCCGAAGTCCAAAAACTCTTATTTTTTTACAGTAGATCAATAACATATGCATGCATCACATATAAAAAAATCAGAAATTAACAGCACATATTTCAATCCGAAACAGCATGCTCTTTTCTGCTCTAAACTAAAAAACACACAGAAATCTAAGAAACTTGAGAAAATATGCATTAACTAATGAAAACAATAAAATAAACCATAAAACAGTAAATAAAAATTATTTGTATGCTATAGAACGTAAACCAAACATGAATAAACCATGAAAATAAAATAAAATCAGGGAATCAATGGCTGGAATTCAATATTACCTTTAAAACATAGATTTAACCCATTAAAAGGGTAAATCATGTATTTTATTGGTTAATAATGCAAAGACTAATGCTAAAATTGTATCTAATGGATTAGAATCCCTGTAAACACCATGAAACAGAGTTAGATCACTTTCTTGAACCTCTCTTGAGGTTCTTGGACTTGAATCCATGGTTTAATCAATGAAGGGGATGGCACCAATGGCTAAAATTGATTTAAAACCTGAAAAAGTATTGAATAAAACTAAAAAAATATTAAAAATATTACCTTGGTGCTTGCAGCTGCAATGGAGGAAGGTGGAGATGCTGGAGAAGAGAGAGAACCCACGAAAATTTGAGAGAGAAAAGAGCTCTCTTTGCACCCCCCTTAGGTCCCTTTTTATAGTTTTTCAAAAAGTCACTTAATTAGGGTTAATTAAGAGGTTTTTCATTTTTTCAGGACTCTTTCTAAATAATCCACTAAGGGCAACGATTTTTTGTGGTTTTCTAACCCTAAATGAACTCTAATTAAACTCTAATTAATACCTAATTAAACCCTAAAAAGTCCAAATGTGACACCACCTAGTATGGACCCACATTTGGTTTTTAAAACCTGAATTTAAAACCTTTAAAAACCAATGGTTTAAAAGTTGAATAAAATGGATTTTTAAAATTGATTTTGACTCCTCTAAACCCCTAACCTAACTAGGACAATGACTAACCCTAGTCTAACCTTGACTTATTCAAATGTGGCGCCACCCCGAGTGGGCTCCACTTGAATTTTCAAAAAATGATTTTAAAACTTGAAAATGAGAGGTTTTTGAAAAGAAATTCAAAAGTAGACTTTGAGATTGAAAGTTTTGAAATGGCACAGAGTTCCAACTGGGTAAGAACTCCTCTGGATATGGCACCAACTGAGTGGACCCCACATCAGAGTTTTGAAAATTTGAAATAAATACTGAAAATGGCTTTGAAAAGGGGTTAAAATCAATAGTTGAAATTCAAAGATTTTTGAAAATAGAGTCTCAAGCGAACTGGACTCTGGGCTAGAGTCCTGGATTTTTAGGACTCTGAGATTTTGGGTTTTAAAAGCCAAATGAAGGAGTTTTTGAAAAGATTTTATCAAAAATGATGAAATAAGTCAGAAAATACTGTCAAGGTTAGACTCCTAACTCAATCAGAACTCTGAAATAGAGTCTTGGATTAACTGGACTTTACAAAATGACCTAATTTTTAAAACAAATGAAAATAAATAAAAAAAATAGAGTAAAAACAAACTTCCAAACAGACTCCTGACTGGACTAGGACTCTGGGACAGAGTCCTCATCGGACCGAAATTTTAGATTTTTTTGGTATTTTCTGAAAAACAGACGAGAGAATTTTGAAAAACAGTTAAAAACATGATGAAATTGAATTTTGGTTTAGAGTCCTGATCTGATTAGGACTCTAAGAAAGAGTCCTGATTCGATCAGAACTCTAAGAATTTTGGTTTTTCTGATAAGCAAATGATGAAATTTGGGCAAAGCTTTTGAAAACCAGTGAAAATGAAGTGAGAAAATCAATTTTGGATAGAGTCTTACTTCGATCAGGACTCTGGGGTAGAGTCCTGATTTGATCAGGACTCTGAGATAAAACCTCAGAATTTTGAAATTCTTTGATAAAAGTGTAATAGTTTTGATAAATGAAAAGATTTTTGAAAGATTCTCTCAAAATTGAAATCAGGATCAAAGTCCTGATCCAACTAGGACTCTCAGAACAGAGTCCTGTTTTGACTAAAACTCTGAGTTTCTGACTCTTTTTGAAAGATTTTGAAAGATTTGATTGAAATAGATAAAATAGCTGTAAAAGATTAGAGTCCCAATCCAATTGAAACTCTGAAGAAGAGTCCTGATCCGACTGGACTCTTGAAGAAGAGTCTTGATCCAACTAGGACTCTAAAATTTTGGCCAAAACAGAAGATTTTAAAAGGTTTTCTCCGAAAACAGGTAAAAAGGTAGTGAAAAGTAGAGTTCTCTTCCGACTGGACTCTGGAAAAAGAGTCATGATCCAACTAGGACTCTGAAATTTTTGGAGATTTTTGACAAGTAAAGGAATCCAGAAGCGACACCACCTAAATGGGTCTCATCTGAGAATTGAAATCAGTTGAAATTGAGTTTGAAATGAATCCAGATTGTTTTCTGAGAAAATATTTTGAAATATAAAGTCCTGGGGTTGGAAAATGACAGAATGTTGACTAAAAACCCAGGTTTTGAAATTGATTTTGAAAGAAAAAGTTTTAAAACTCAAATCTGGATTAAATGTTTTGAAAATAGGAGTGCTGGATCTCAAAAATGAGATGCAATGACATGCAATGCTATGTAGTGCAATGAAATGTTATGCCGAATGCATGCAATGATATGCAATGACACATGAAATGTGAGCACTGGATAAGAGTGAAAATTTGGGGTGTTTACAGATGCCCCTCTTTGTTGCTAAGCCGGTTGAAAGCCGAGCTTAGTGGCAAAGAAAACACACCAAATTTGGATTATAAAAATGCCCCAGTTGGATAAATCTAACTGGGTATGAAAGAATTAATTTAAATGATGATGGTAGATATGAAATGGGAAATAAGGAAAAAATTTTACTTCAAAAAGAAATGAGATTTAGGTTTTGCCCTTAACCTGGATGGGATGGGAAATACCTCGTATGGAACGAAGCTCAGGTTTTGACCCTTGACCTGATTGGGAAGAAAATGGAATACCTCATCAAAGTAGGCCCAGGTTTATACCCTTATCCTGATCGGGCAGAAAATGGAATACCTCATCAAAGGAGGCCCAGGTTTATACCCTTAACCTGATTGGGCGGAAAATGGAATACCTCATCAAAGGATACTCAGGTTTATACCCTTATCCTGATTGGGTAGAAAATGGAATACCTCATCAAAGGAGGCTCAGGTTTATACCCTTATCCTGATCGGGCATAAAATGAAATACCTCATCAAAGGAGGCTCAGGTTTATACTCTTAACCTGATTGGGCAGAAAATGGAATACCTCATCAAAGGAGGCCCAGGTTTATACCCTTAACCTGATTGGGCAGAAAATGAACAGAATCCTCGAAAGAATAGACCGTGATGGAACCTTCGGATTCCCGTACAATGAATCCGATAGGGGTTTTGCAAAAGGAGGGAAATTGGGGTCCCTAAAGCTTGAAAAGGGTTTGATTTTGGGTGCCTCATTCCTGAGACTAATTAACTTTTGAAATTGCCTTTTGCTGGAATTGGTGGCTTAACCTCAAGCCGAAATTGGACTGCCTATGGTGGGACAGTGGGGACACAGTGAAGTGTGCGAATCTGAGAGCCCGTGCGCTCAGATTATACCAAAGAAGGGAAGGAATCTTGAAAACTCCTGTAATCAAGTCCTAAAAGGGATAACAACTGATGTCAGGATGCGCCAAAGATGAACCTCAAGCTCTCGCTTCATGCCAAGATAACTAGAAAATATTGTCAAAATGTTGAAAATTGTTTGTTGATTCAAAATAATTGAAAATGATGCACTTTGTTTTGAAAGTATTCCCTCTTTTCTACCTGAAGTATTATCTCCGACTGGGCTTAACTCCGTAGAATCAAGATTCGAATTCAAATTGCTTGCGATTGACTTTCTTTCAAGGAAGCTATCAATTTCCTTGATATAGACGGAAAAGAAAGTATTCTTGATATTGCGAGAGCTATTGTTGAAAGAATATTGATAAAAGAATTTCACAAAATTAAAGAAGATTCTTGATAGATTTGGCAGTCTGATATCCTGGGATTTTTTTCTCATGATGATCTTTCTGCACTCTTTTTTTTCGCAGGTTGGAGCTCTCTTGGATTTTTTGGGAATTACATCATCATTCATTTTGGAGATGTCCTGACTTTTCTCTCTTTTTTTCTTGGGAAGGGTACGTCACAAACTCCTTCATCTCAGATATGTTCCGATCCTTCTTTTCTCTCAGGGATTATCTTGATAGTTATTGGCTTATTGGTTGGGAATCTCTTGATGATAGCTAAGATCAAATATCTTTTATGGTTTGTCGGTAGGCTCATCACACTCCCCTTCATCTCGACGGTGATCTGAACTTTCCCTAGAAGGATCCGTCACAAACTCCGTCATCTTGGAGATGATCCAAATCTTCTTCGGCCCCGGGGGTCGACTCGCTTAATTCGCCTTCATCTTGACGACAATTGAGAGATCCCTTTTGCAGATATTTAATTGCAGCTTAGGTGATTGAGGAGATATGAAAATTGAGTGGATTTTTCTATATCACCCAGGATATTTCGACTGCTTTATTTTTCAAGAATGGTCTTTAAAAATGTGCCATTGACTGCGATCAATATCAATCACTCATGGCTTTGCAACAACATTGAATTCTCTTTGCTGGCCATATCACGGATTTATTCTTCATCCTTTTGGTTGGCCAATAAAAAGATTTTGAACTTTGAATCCTTTTTCGTGAAAGCATTGCCCTTTCGGAAGTAATAGTGGAGGTATTCTGAAGTAATAATTTTGTGCAATAAAGATTTTTGAAATCAACAAATATTTAATGACAAATTGGCAAAACTTTCTTGAAATCCTTTTGTGAAAGCGAGCATTTGAAGCACAACGCAACACATCCATGACAAAAATTATCTTCTCCTTTCCCCAAAGGAGAAGATTCAGAAATTAGAATTGGGAATTACTCCTCTCTTCCCTGAAGAGGAGGTGTTTGCAAAACGAACTTTCGAAGAGAAATTAAGCTTTCGTCAAAACTTCCTAACATTAGGCTTCTCTTATGGAAAGGGGGCCAGAATTGGTGAGGTTGGTAAATTGGTCATGAAGGAACGAGTTCATCACACTCTCCCTGAAAAGAGGGTCCTTCATGATGAAATGGCCTAGTCTGAAATTATGGGGCCACAAGGAAAGCAAGTCTCCGTCGAGTCTCTCCCTATAAAAAGGGTTCCTTGTGTGAAATTTGGAATTTTGTTTTGCAAACGGTTCACAAAGACACGAGTCCCTTCAAACTCTCCCTGAAAAGGGGCTAAGTGAACGAATTGGATAGCATGCGAAAAGAGCGGTCTCTCTCGAACTCTCCCTATAAAAAGGGTCTCTCGCAAGAGAAAATAATTGAAATTGGGTATTGGGTGACTCAAAAGGGTCAAATTTTGGAAATTGGAATTTTGAAATTTGATATTTGAAATTGGAAATTGGAAATTGGAAATTGGAAATTGGAAATTGGAAATTGGAAATTGGAAATTGGAAATTGGAAATTGGAAATTGGAAATTGGAAATTGGAAATTGGAAATTGATAATTGGAAATTGGAAATTGGAAATTTGGAAATTGATAATTGAAAATTGGAAATTGATTGACCCGAAGGTCGAAATTGTGAATTGGTTTACTGAGAATGACATGGGTTCTATAGGGATTCAGCCTAAGAACGACATTGGTTCAATTGAGAACGACATTGGTTCGATTGAGAACGACATTGGTTCAATTAAGAACAACATTGGTTCACTGGGAACAACATGGGTTCAATAGGGATTCAGCCTAAGAACGACATTGGTTCACTGGGAACGGCATGGGTTCAATAGGGATTCAGCCTAAGAACGACATTGGTCCCGCAGGGGTTCGACCTATGAACTATCAATTCCATAGGAATTCAACCTAAGGATCATAGCTTAAGAAGGAATGATTCCAACTTGTGAGCTTTGAATGGACAAGGTGCTAAACTGGGTTTTTGAGGGAAGATTCGAATCGGAATTCAATTCTTCAAGGAAAACTAGATGAATTGGATTTTGAAAGATAATTCGAGTCGGAACTCGGATCTTCTAGACCAACTCGCAGGATAGTTTGAGTAGAAGTTCAAACTTGTAAAGGAAAGCTAAGCAAATTGGATTTGAAAGAAAATTCGAGTCGAAACTCTGATTTTCTAGACCAATTCTGAATTGGATTTGGAAGAAGATTCGAATCGGAACTCGACTCTTCTATACCAATTCTAGAATTTAGAGGAAAGAAAATTATACGAATTGGATTTGTAAGAAAATTCAAGTCAGAACTTGGATTTTCTAGACCAATTCTGAATTGGATTTGGAAGAAGATTCAAATCGGAACTCGACTCTTCTAGACGAATTCTAGAATCTAGAGGAAAGAAAATTATACGAATTGGATTTGTAAGAAAATTCAAGTCGGAACTTGGATTTTCTAGATCAATTCTGAATTGGATTTGGAAGAAGATTCGAATCGGAACTCGACTCTTCTAGACCAATTCTAGAATCTAGAGGAAAGAAAATTATACGAATTGGATTTGTAAGAAAATTCAAGTCGGAACTTGGATTTTCTAAACCAATTCTGAATTGGATTTGGAAGAGGATTCGAATCGGAACTCGACTCTTCTAGACCAATTCTAGAATCTAGAGGAAAGAAAATTATACGAATTGGATTTGTAAGAAAATTCAAGTCGGAACTTGGATTTTCTAGACAAATTCTGAATTGGATTTGGAAGAAGATTCGAATCGGAACTCGACTCTTCTAGACCAATTCTAGAATCTAGAGGAAAGAAAATTATACGAATTGGATTTGTAAGAAAATTCAAGTCGGAACTTGGATTTTCTAGACCAATTCTGAATTGGATTTGGAAGAAGATTCGAATCGGAACTCGACGCTTCTAGACCAATTCTAGAATCTAGAGGAAAGAAAATTATACGAATTGGATTTGTAAGAAAATTCAAGTTGGAACTTGGATTTTCTAGACCAATTCTGAATTGGATTTGGAAGAAGATTCGAATCGGAACTCGACTCTTCTAGACCAATTCTAGAATATAGAGGAAAGAAAATTATATGAATTTGATTTGTAAGAAAATTCAAGTCGGAACTTGGATTTTCTAGACCAATTCTGAATTGGATTTGGAAGAAGATTCGAATCGAAACTCGACTCTTCTAGACCAATTCTAGACATTTAAAGGGAAGAAAAGTTGATAAGTATAATGATGACATTTGGGACTAGTTCAACTAGCACGAGCATCAGATTTTGGAAGAGTACCAGTACGAGCACTGGATTTTGAAAGATTACCAGTACGAGCACTGGATTTTAAATGGTTACCAGTACGAGCACTGGGTTTTAAATGATTACCAGTACGAGTACTGGGTTTTGAAAGTTTACCAGCACGAACACTGGATTTTTGAAAAATTACCAGCACGAACACTGGATTCTGAAGAATTACTAATGGATTTTGATGGAAAATTTTCAGTCTTCACCCTTACGACAACTTGGGCGACTATCGGGGCCTCAGGATTTATCCCTTATCCTGAATGGGGAGTTCAATGCAAATTGATGTAGATGAATGCAGATGAATGCGAATGAATGCATGCAAATGCAAATGAATGTAGATGGGTGTACATGTGTGCAAAATGAGAGATTTGTTTGATCCTGCCTGCATACAGAAAGTTTTAAAGCCAATTTTCAAAATATTGCCCTAGTATAACTGGGGAGTGAGAGTTTGGATGAAAGGATAAGTAGTTGATATTTGATGAGAATTCTCTGAGGATAACGAGGTAAAAACTGACAATGAGCTTCTTGGTTGATCAGAGAGGCACTTTGAAAAAGGTTACCCCTTATAAGAAGACATTTAAACATTTGCAAATGAGGAATATAAAAGATGACGCCAGGCCATAAGAAAGATTGACAAATTTATTAATGCATTGAAGAAGGAAATAACAAATTGATAGAAGAACTGGGACTACATTGTCCCTTCAAAATGACAAAATGATGAAAGTGACATAGTCTCGACATTGTCAATTTTTAGAAAACTTGCTCAGGATGGTCGACTGGTATCTTCCTCATCTTCAATAAGGATATTCTTGTTGATGCAATCTTGAATGATATTCTTCAGGACGAAACAATTCTCAATGTCATGTCCCACTGCCCGATGAAATTTGCAAAATTTTCCTTTGAATCTGCCCATGATTGTTGCGGGATCAGCTGCTTTAGGTAAACGGATCATATCTTTCGCGAGCATGTATTCCAAAACACTCTCTAGTGTCTGGTCCAAAGGGGTGAACTTTCGATCCATACTCCAATCCTTGCGCTTTGGCTTTTCTTGATCTTTCTCTTTATGCTGAGGACTAGATTGAAGAGGCTTATCATTGTTGGAGAACTTTCCTTTTTGGCCCTTGGATCCCTCTGAATAGTGATCATGATTCTTCTTATTGCTTTTGCTATCATTGGCAGAAAGAGTGAAGTGAGCCTTCGGAGATCTTACTGTATCTTTCGCGAGCATGTATTCCAAAAAGCTTTCAAATATTTGATCCAAAGGGGCCATCTTGCGGTCCTGATTTCGATCATCATGTTGTACCTCTTGCCGAGTGCTTGATTTCTGCTGAGACTTGGCAAAGACAGTCGACTGGTATTCTTTCTCACCCTTAACAACGAAATTCTTGTCGATATAATCTTGGACGATATTCTTAAAGACGAAACAATGTTCAATATTGTGCCCCGTTGTTTGGTGGAATTTGCAGAAGCGGTCTTTTCATTTACCTAGGGCGACCAGAGGATTAGCAATTCTTGGAAGCTTAACCATTCCTTTGCTCAGCATGTATTCAAGGACCTCTTTAAAGGGCTGATCTAGAGGAGTGAATTCGCGATCGTAACCCCAACCGTCATGCTTTTTCTTCTCTTTCTGTTGACTCAATTTTTCACTCTGCTTTAAAGATTTCTCTTTCTGACTTGTACGATTTGCCTTTGTTATCCTTGCACCCCTCGCGGTGGGCCTTGACAGAATTTGTCTTTTTTGAATCTTGATCATTCCTGACGGGAGTGATGCTCTTGTAGAAATCTTTGCTCGTGAAGACCTTCTTGCCCTTGTCGCGGGCCTGCAAATCTTTAATCCTTTTTGTCATTTCCTTCAGCTGTGTTTGAACCGGATCATCCATTGCTTGATTTTTCAATTTATAGGTTGTCCCTTGCCTATGAGGAGATCTTTGAAGTGCTTGCCAGACTTCATACTCTTCATCAGTGCCACCTACCGATTCTGATTCATCAGATGCATCCTCGTGTTGGATATATTTCTTGGATAGTTTTAAAACTTTTTTGGCTGACCGGCCTTTTGCCCTCTGCTTGACCTGGATCTTTTCTGTACTAGCTTCAGCTTGTTCTGTCGACATTTTGGTCATCATCTCTTTGAACATAGCATATATCTGGGGATCAACATCATCCTTTGCTTGCTGACCCTGACTTCTAGCTGATCGAGGTGAGTCCATTTCCTCTTCTGAAGCGATCGAGTATGCCACACCTTCGATTGATGAGGTTTTCTTTCCGGATCTTGTATAAACCATCGAGTATCACAAATGTTCTCCTGAATGTTGTTGATGCTCTCTGCAAGGTAGAACTGATGATTAGGCTTTTGAAGGAAATTTGGTTGGAGGAAAATATTTGTTAAGAATTTTGGTAGACAATTGAAATAATATCCCATTACTAGGGATTGAGTCGTCGCTGGAATTTACGACAATTGTGCTGTTATTCTTTGCAAAATAAACAACTGAGAATATGCCTTGTTACCTAGGCGAGGTCGTCAAACCAAAGTGAAATGAAGATTAAAGGAACATGATTTTAATAATACACTTGACAGAGGGGAGGGGGACAAACAATTTTCCACCACTCCGGATAATCAGAAGACACATGAGGGCCAGGAAAAATAGTAAGATTGACAAAGGAATCCCAGCCATGTCTGGCAGAATGGTATGCTCCGGACCACTGATCTGATGCGAGGTCGAATTCTGGCAAAACCCCTACTAGTGGACGAATCTCTACGTGCTTCTGCCTCTGAGAGAACTGCCTGACGCACCGCTCTGGATGATAGTATGCGCAGAAGAACGGGCCAAGTAGCCTGAACCGCTTGCCATAAGCGTAGGTATATCTGGGAGGTGATTCCTGACGATCCAAGTAGTCCCATACGACTTCTTCCTCCTGAAGGTTGTCGATCAAGAACCGGTATCGCGCAACTGGCAAAAGCTTTTTTCCATTGTATCTGAATGAACTGGCTCGGACTGGCACATGCCGGTGGAACCAAGACTGCAAGGCATAGGTGCACCCTTCGACTAGGATCGACTCTCTGAGTGTGAAACGGGTCAACCCTCGGTATAGAAAGGCGAGTGCGGCCATGGCTATCGAGAGGCGGCTGGTCTGTCGACTTCCCCACCTCCTTAAAAGCTGAACTATTCTGATGTCCATATAATTCCGTCCATCGGGGAAGAAAGCTAATCCCACCGTGCATAGAACCATCGCATGCTGAATTCTTTCTCGAGTTGTCCTGGACAACGAGCTGACTTCTATGAATATCCCATAATGTTTGTAGATTTCGAGCAGGTCCATATATTCATTTCCATCTTCTTCAATCAAAGGCCAAGACTTGCGTCCCGTCATGCGAGCTAAGGCATCCTTAGGGTCCAGACCTTAACATTAATCAGAAACTGTTTCTCCAATGGATCTCCAGGCTGACTGGCTGGCTCGGGCAATCCCATAATCTCTGAAAATTCATCTATCAACACCGTCATCTCGCCCCACGGGAACCAGAAGGTAGAAGTGCTCGGATTCCACCGCTCTGCTAGTGCATGGATCAAATTGCCGTTGACTGTCTGCTTTCCCACCGCGGACGCCAGTTCTAACCCACAATCGTCCAAGTGGTCCGGAAACATACGAGAGAAATTCTTGAACCATAAATAGTACCACCGGGGAAAGAAGGGTCCGGTGCTGAGGACTCGATGTTCGGGAAGATTTTGTCGCACCTCGTAGGAGATGTGACCCTCAGGGAAGACTGAATCAAGCTGACTGGATGCCATCGGACTGTAAATCATGGAAAATTAGAATAAGACTTGGGAAAATACAGGAAATTTGAGGAAAATGCAGGCAGGATAAAAGCAGGAAATTCGAGATCCAGAAGACAGGAAAGATGGAAAATCACCTGGAGTTTTGAAGGAAATTAAGGGAAATTTGGAAAATCGTCCAGGGTTTGATGAAATATGAAGAAATAAATGGAAAATGAAGTATTTGGAAAATTGTCCAAGGTTTAAAACATGGGCAGTACATGGACATAGATTGGGGGAATTTTGTGAAAATCGTCCAGTATTTTAGAAAATTGGGAAAATATGGAAAATAAAAAGAAAATAACACATTCAATCACATTCTGCATAAACAAGTATGCACATACAACATTCCCTAAAAGCTGACTCTAGATGCACAAATTTTGAAATAGCTGTAGGACCTTAATGCTAACTCTAAGGTTCAGATCAACTGTATCCAATCCAGTTATGCCTATATACTCAAGCCAAGGCTCGATGTACGTGGCATAAAATCAAATTCTCCGGTTCTAGGTTCAAGTTTTCCAACATCCTTGAGCACCTGCCGATATACGTTGGACTATGGCCCTTGGTACGTGGCAGGGGGGTTTTCACCCAAATAAGTGGCCCAGTTGTGAGGCTCTGTCCCGAACTATGGTTCTGGAAGAGAGCCCAGCAACGTGAAGACCGGGACAATATAGGTGGGGTGGTTTTTGAAAAATATGAGCACATGCAAGCAAATAGAAGGCTCTAAGTCCTAAAGAGATAGATTTTGAAAAATTTGAAGAAGCAAACATTGTTTTCATACAAACCTAGATTGAGGAGTGTTGTATTAGACCTAAGTCTATGTGAGCATGAATAATTTCCTCCTCAATATGGTCCTACCAAACCATGCCTAGTCTATATGCAATCCATGACAGCTAGGTTCAAGTCTAGGCTCCTAGGTTCACATGACATTATTTAAATAAAAGCTGACATTCCATGGAATACGATTTTGACAATTTGAACTAAGCAGAGCATTAGATTGATTAGGCGAAGACAGGTCCCATCACGGTCGCCAAACCTGTTATCATCGCAAAATTTTTACTTTTGCAAATCAAACTGACCTTTGAAAAGTTTTTGAAAATAACTCACCTCCATTTTAAAATGCGGGAAAATTCCGTAGAATGGGACTCGCCTGTCGGTACGAGGTTCGACCGTTCCTGCCACCTTTAACAGGGGTAATCGAACCAAGGATCAATCTACTGCTCTGCTCTATTCAACCTGTCTAAATCATATTCTAATTTCTAAATGCACATAGAATCAGGCATGTGCTATGAATTTTCTGAAAATGCATATTTGAAAACATGATGTTTGCTTTGAATAACTGAAACACTTAGAATAAATATCACATGGAAAATCGTGAATTGGGATTTGAAATGTACTTCTGAGAAAAATAAAATCGATTTTTGAAGAAATGTAAGGATTTTGTGAAAATCGATTTTGAGAAATATGAAATAACTTTGGAAAACTTGATTTCTTTGAATCAGAACTCTGAAATTGAAAATATAACTTAGAAAACCGAATTTGGAACTTGGGAAATACTTGAAATATCATTGGCAAATCAATATTTTTAGAAAATCGATTTTTGAATAAGACTTAGGAAATTTTTGAGAAAAATAAACTTCTTTGAATTGAAATTTGAATTGGCATTGGCAAATGCATGAAATGAATGAATATGGATTTGAGGAATTGAGAAATACTTTTTGTATTTTTGAGAAATGCAGTGCATTTTGAAGTTAGCCTAAGAGTGTAGGCTGAATGTGGCTAATGTGAAGATCATAAATCTAGATATCCTTCATATTCTGACTATGGCCATAAATACGAATTCCACCAAGTTTATAAACTTCATAAAAGCTAGTGTATGTGCCATTTGTGTAGACCATAGTGAGTTTGAATAGTACACATAAAATTTCATATAAAAGAAATCTACAACAATTAATCGTTCCACTTTAAAATTAACAAGTTTAATTATTTACAATTCAACAATTACAATTTCGAAAAAAAAATAGAACTTCTTCAACACATTAATCTAATCATCGCCAAGATTTTGTGCGTCTTCTTGTTCATTGCCTTGATCTGTCCCTTCAACTCCGCTACGCTGATTATCGCTAGCAACCTACACAAGAAAATAACATTCAGTATTGATAAACAAAATATATTGAAATAAATTATACACTATATGTGATTCTATCATGTGCTCATATGTGTTCTAAGATAGTAAAAAAACTTTATATGTGATTCTATCATGCTCATATGTGCTCTAACGCAGGCAAAAAACTCTATATGTGATTCTATCATGAATGATATGTATTCTAAGGCAGTAAAAAAACTTTATATGTGATTATATCATGCTCATATGTGTTCTAGGGCAGCTAGAAAAACTCTATATGTGATTCTACCATGCTCATATGTGCTCTAAGGCAGGCAAAAAGCTATATATGTGATTCAATCATGCTCATATGTGTTCTAAGGCAGTCAAAAAATTGAATATGTGATTATAGCATGCTCATATGTGTTCTAAGGCAGTCAGAAAAAATCTATATGTGATTCTATCATGCTCATATGTGCTCTAAGGCAGGCAAAACAAAAAACTTTATATGTGATTCTATTATGAATGATATGTGTTCTAAGGCAGTAAAAAAACTGAATGTGTGATTCTAACATGCTCATATGTGTTTTAAGGCAGTCAAAAAAATGAATGTGTGATTATAGCATGCTCATATGTGTTCTAAGACAGTTAAAAAACTGAATACGTGATTATAGCATGCTCATATGTGTTCTAAGTCAGTCAAAAAATTTGTATATGTGATTCTATCATGCTCATATGTGCTTTAAGGCAGACAAAAAACTTTATATGTGATTATAGCATGTAATTTTCAAATAATTTTTTTTTATTTTTTTTCTTGTTCGTGACGGATTAGCGACGGATATATCTGTCGCTATACATATAATTTAGCGACGGCTTAGCAACGACATCCGTCGCCAAGACGAGGTCGTCGTTTAGTATAGGCGGATTTGCGACAGAATCCGTTGTTCGTTATTCTGTCGCAATTAGTGACGGAACTGGTGACGGATTTATTTCGTCGCCACATCATCCATCACACATTAACATTATTTAAAAAAAATAAACTATATGCAATGTTGCCTAATCTATGCAGGAATTTAAATTCTTATTCCAAAGTTTAATTTAATTTACATCACTATTGAAATTTAAATACATAAAAGTAAAGTCTTCAATATCCCTGCAAAACTAGAAAACTTTGTTAGTAATGATATGTTGGCTTTTCTAGATTTATCCAGTAATACCTAGAAATTGCTGGATTTTGCTAGATATAAGCCTTTTTGCCATGATTCCCTTAAATCAAAATGATAAAGTATGAAATAAAATTGAATAAATAAGGAAGATAAGATATGAAATTTCAAAATTGGGGTCAAAATGACCAAAATACCCCTAATAGCAAGACTATGGCCTTGAAATTAGGGTTTTCAGAAAGATATTTGGTAAAATGCAAGTTTTGAAATTCAAATAAGAATAAATCAAACTAGATATGATGTGACATGATTAAAAATATGAAAATTAGGGTTAGGGATTTCGAAATTTAGGTAAAATGACAAAATTGCCCCCGATACCAAGACTATGGCCTTGAAATCAGGGTTTTTAGAAAATATTTTGGTAAAAACTTAGGTTTTATGCACTAAATGAAATCAAATGAGCATCAAATTAAACCTAAAGCATCCTAATATGATTATAAACATGATTAAACCCTAAAAATATATTCTCATACACGAAAATTCAAGAATATCACAAATTTTGTGATTTTTGCAGTGTTTTGGAATTCTTCGGGTACCCTATTTTGCAATTCAAGCCATTCAAGCATAAAATGGATTCTAAAAATCCTCAAAATTGGTACCTGAACTTGTTATAACCCTAATATCAAATTAGAATTATAAAAATATTTTTTTGGCATTAAATTAATCCGAAAATAGCATCAAACCCTAAAAATATGCTATTTTTGACCTAGTTCACCAACCAGTCTCAGTCCAAGATCCGAATTAGGGGACAAACCTCCATGGAAATCTATGAAATTTACAGAGAACAAAAAAACATGAAAACAGAACTTTTCCTTTTTACAGATTTGAAAAAGCTTTTAAAACCAGGGAGATACCCATCCGACAATCCGGACTTGAATATATTGATTTTAATATTGGTCCTGACTGATACTTTCAATTGAAAATTCCAATATAAATAGCAGTACTCATTAAACATATATTATATTTTAACAGTGAACAGTTGACATAAAAATAACAATACTCACTTTTTACAGATCATGAATCGGATCTGTAGTTTGGGATTTATAAACAACACAAGTCTGATTAGGGTTTTGGTAAACCCTAACGAGTTTTAAATTGAAAATCAGAGTTTCTGACAAAAGAAAAATATTAAACAGTAATAAAAAATTCTGAAAATTTCACAGTAGATAGATCTAATCAGCATGAATCCATAGCAATTTACAGATCTAAAATTGTGTCTAGGATGAGAAAAATATCATAACAGCAAGTTACCCTCTTGATTTTAACAACGATTTTAAAGTTTTAAAAACCCTATTTGATGTCTGATTTTTCTGACAGGGTTCCCGAAGTCCACAAACTCTGATTTTTTTACAGAAGATCAATAACATATGCATGCACACATATAAAAAAATCAAAAATTAACAGCACATATTTCAATCCGAAACAGCATGCTCTTTTCTGTTCTAAACTAAAAAACACACAGAAATCTAAGAAACTTGAGAAAATATGCATTAACTAATGAAAACAATAAAATAAACCATAAAACAGTAAATAAAAATTATTTCTATGCTATAGAACGTAAAACAAACATGAATAAACTATGAAAATAAAATAAAAGCAGAGAATCAATGGCTGGAATTCAATATTACCTTTAAAACATAGATTTAACCCATTAAAAGGGTAAATCATGTATTTTATTGGTTAATAATGCAAAAACTAATGCTAAAATTGATTCTAATGGATTAGAATCCTTGTAAACACCATGAAACAGAGTTAGATCACTTTCTTGAACCTCTCTTGAGGTTCTTGGACTTGAATCCATGGTTTAATCCATGAAGGGGATGGCACCAATGGCTAAAATTGATTTAAAACATGAAAAAGTATTGAATAAAACTAAACAAATATTAAAAATATTACCTTGGTGCTTGCAGCTGCAATGGAGGAAGGTGGAGATGCTGGAGAGGAGAGAGAACTCACGAAAATTTGAGAGAGAAAAGATCTCTCTTTTGACCCCCCTTAGGTCCCTTTTTATAGTTTTTCAAAAAGTCACTTAATTAGGGTTAATTAAGAGGTTTTTCATTTTTTCAGGACTCTTTCTAAATAATCCACTAAGGGCAATGATTTTTTGTGGTTTCCTAACCCTAAATGAACTCTAATTAAACTCTAATTAATACCTAATTAAACCCTAAAAAGTCCAAATGTGACACCACCTAGATGGACCCACATTTGATTTTTAAAACCTGAATTTAAAACCTTTAAAAACCAATGGTTTAAAAGTTAAATAAAATGGATTTTTAAAATTGATTTTGACTCCTCTAAACCCCTAACCTAACTAGGACAATGACTAACCCTAGTCTAACCTTGACTTATTCAAATGTGGCGCCACCTCGAGTGGGCTCCACTTGAATTTTCAAAAAATGATTTTAAAACTTGAAAATGAGAGGTTTTTGAAAAGAAATTCAAAAGTAGACTTTGAGATTGAAAGTTTTGAAATGGCACAGAGTTCCAACTGGGTTAGAACTCCTCTGAATATGGCACCAACTGAGTGGACCCCACATCAGAGTTTTGAAAATTTGAAATAAATACTGAAAATGGCTTTGAAAACGGGTTAAAATCAATAGTTGAAATTCAAAGATTTTTGAAAATAGAGTCTCAAGTGAACTGGACTCTGGGCTAGAGTCCTGGATTTTTAGGACTCTGAGATTTTGGGTTTTAAAAGCCAATTGAAGGAGCTTTTGAAAAGATTTTATCAAAAATGATGAAATAAGTCAGAAAATACTGTCAGGGTTAGACTCCTAACTCAATCAGGACTCTGAAATAGAGTCTTGGATTAACTGGACTTTACAAAATGACCTAATTTTTGAAAATAAATTGAAATAAATAAAAAAAATAGAGTAAAAACAAACTTCCAAACAGACTCCTGACTGGACTAGGACTCTGGAACAGAGTCCTCATCGGACCAAAATTTTAGATTTTTTTGGTATTTTCTGAAAAACAGACGAGAGAATTTTGAAAAACAGTTAAAAACATGATGAAATTGAATTTTGGTTCAGAGTCCCGATCTGATTAGGACTCTAAGAAAGAGTCCTGATTCGATCAGAACTCTAAGAATTTTGGTTTTTTTGATAAGCAAATGATGAAATTTGGGCAAAGCTTTTGAAAACTAGTGAAAATGAAGTGAGAAAATCAATTTTGGATAGAGTCCTACTTCGATCAGGACTCTGGGGTAGAGTTCTGATTTGATCAGGACTCTAAGATAAAACCTCAGAATTTTGAAATTCTTTGATAAAAGTGTAATAGTTTTGATAAATGAAAAGATTTTTGAAAGATTCTCTCAAAATTGAAATCAGGATCAAAGTCCTGATCCAACTAGGATTCTCTGAACAGAGTCCTGTTTTGACTAAAACTCTGAGTTTCTGACTCTTTTTGAAAGATTTTAAAAGATTTGATTGAAATAGATAAAATAGCTGTAAAAGATTAGAGTCCCAATCCAATTGAAACTCTGAAGAAGAGTCCTGATCCGACTGGACTCTTGAAGAAGAGTCCTGATCCAACTAGGACTCTAAAATTTTGGCCAAAACAGAAGATTTTAAAAGGTTTTCTCCGAAAACAGGTAAAAAGGTAGTGAAAAGTAGAGTTCTGATCCGACTGGACTCTGGAAAAAGAGTCATGATCCAACTAGGACTCTGAAATTTTTGGAGATTTTTGACAAGTAAAGGAATCCAGAAGCGACACCACCTAAATGGGTCTCATCTGAGAATTGAAATCAGTTGAAATTGAGTTTGAAATGAATCCAGATTGTTTTCTGAGAAAATATTTTGAAATATAAAGTCCTGGGGTTGGAAAATGACAAAATGTTGACTAAAAACCCAGGTTTTGAAATTGATTTTGAAAGAAAAAGTTTTAAAACTCAAATCTGGATTAAATGTTTTGAAAATAGGAGTGCTGGATCTCGAAAATGAGATGCAATGATATGCAATGCTATGTAGTGAAATGAAATGGTATGCCGAATGCATGCAACGATATGCAATGACACATGAAATGTGAGCACTGGATAAGAGTGAAAATTTGGGGTGTTTACAATCTGCAATTCCATCAATTGCAGTGTGTGATCTTCACCTTCCAGCCATCATATATTCTTTGTCGGCACACCCTCCCTGTTGCAATACGCAAGTTGCTTCATCATACATCATCAAAGCAATTTTTTTTTTATCTCACCTTACATTGTTATATTCTACCTATTGTTGATATGGCTTTCATTACATGCTAATCCTAATATTCCAGCATCTCACCACACAATTGTCTCGACCTCTACCAACCTTCGTACTTCCATCTTCACTACCATTCAGCTCGGATCACTAAGTCACCACAGTACCTACCTTGCTGCCACTGTTTTGCAGAAAATCTGTCACCAACATCATCTTGTCTACAACTACCCTGTGGCTACGTCCATCCATCACATCATTGCCCAAATTAGGTAGTCCTGCTGCAAACAGCACTATAGCAGCACCCAAAACCTGTTATCAGGCCCCTTACTTCTCCAGCCTTCACCATTACTACACATATGCCATATACATTCATTGGATAGTCGTTGTTGTACCCTATATATAGCAGTGCATCCAAGAGTTACATCTCTTCAGCAGATTTCATTGTATTAGTACCAAGCATTCACTTTCCCCATGTTTATCTCACTGACACTATTGTACAAAGCATACATTTTATTAGCTGTATACTTATAAATTTCCGTTTAAATTATTATTTCCATGAGTATACCTGAGTATTTTATTAATTAGGCTCAATGTCATGTAAACTATCTTCTACATGTATCTTTTATATGGTACTAATCCTGTTTTGCAGAAAACATGCAGTGTTACCCTCCTTCTGAGATTAGAAGCCTTGTAATTACAATTGATGTAATAGCTAGATGCTAAATGAGAATTTTTCATTTCCTGCATTAGATTAGATAAGCATTATAAACATTATGAATTTCTTATTTTCATGCATTTTTGCCTTTATTTCTCAAATTTTCACAATGATGAAACACGAATGGCACGTGCACCATTTCGTAAGAGGTAATTAAACCTAAGTTGATGATTTACATCAACGGCCATAGTCGGGATGTAAACAAGACTTAGTATTTTTATCTTTTATGAAATAACACTGGATCCACACTGGATCCCTCTTTTCAAAATCATCATATTTTCTTTAAATATTTTTTTTCTTTTATCAGAATTTAATCTAAAATTAATTCAATATATATATATACCGCTGGCCATAGTCAGGGTATATTGAGAATTAATTTCATTTTAAATTCTATAAAAGCACCAAAAAGGTATTTTATTCTTCATTTGAATTTAGATATGACTATTATATAATACATTCAATGACCATAGTCAGGAGTGTATTATATCATTAATCCTATTTAAATTTATTTAAATAATGAAATATGAATTTCAAACCCAGTTTCAAACTTATTCAAATTCATTCATCATTTAGGGTAGAATTGCATCATATTTTAAAAAAATTCTCTTCCAAAAACCCAAGTGATTGTGAATATCCCTTCTTCAAATTTCTATTTCAAATTTCAAATCTATCTCAATTTCAAAGTCCAATTTGACTTTGGAATTTCAAAATCATTTCATATTCAAACTCCAAAATTCTAACCCAAATTGAAAATTCAATTTCAAAGTTCAAATTAAACTTTGAAGTTTCTGATTCATTCTCAAAATCAAAATCAAGTTTATCTTCTTATCTTCAATCATAGTTTGAGATTGATTTTGAATCTCAAAATCTAAAACTTCCTAAAGTTTTAAAATTCAATCTGGGTTTCCAAAGCCCAGATCCATCTTCAAAAGCCCCATTTGGGCTTTCAGAATCCAAATCCAAGGTTAGATCCTAAATCCAACTTGGATCCAGATTTCCAAGTATAATCTCTACTTCAGACTTCAGATCCAATGCCATTCTAGGATCCAGAACCCAATTCTACTTTGGATCTCATACTTCAAATCCAATTCCATTCTAGGATCCAGAACCTAATTCTACTTTGGATCTCAAACTTCAGATCCAAATCCATTCTAGGATCCAAAAACCAATTCTACTTTTATCTCAGACTTCAGATCCAAAATCCATTCTAGGATCCAGAACCTAATTCTACTTTGGATCTCAGACTTCAAATCCAAAATCCATCTTAGGGTCCAGAGTCCAAATCAATCTTGGATCTCAGACTTCAGATCCAAATTCCATCTTGGATTCCAAATCTTGGATCTAATTCCATTCAAAAGTTCGGATCCAAATCCATTCTAGGATCTAGAATCTAATTCCACTTTGGATCTCAGACTTCAGATCCAAGTTTTATTTATGATCCAGAATTCATTTCCATTTCGAATCTCAGATTTCAGATCCGAATTCCATTCCTTCAGATCCAATTCCATCCTAGATCTCATATTTCAGATCCAAATTTCCCTTAGGATCCCAAATCTAGAATTCAGTTCATCTTGAATTTCAACTCTATTTAGAGTCCAAACCTTTGATTCAAAATTCCATTCTAAACTTCAAATTTCAAAAAATCAAAATTCTATCTCCGATTCTGAATTCCATTCCAAGTTTACCTTTAATCCAAAAAAATCAATTCTATTTTTCAATTCTATTCTGATTTCTCAAATCTTATCTCAATTTCAAGCTTGATAATTGAAATTCAAATTACATCTCTATCTTGATTCAAAGTCCTAATTCAAAGTCCATTTATGACTTCGAATTTTTCTTTTCTTCTTCTTTTATCTCAAACTTCAAAATCATCTCCTTCCAAATCCAAATTTATCTTCCCAAGCTCTTGATTATTCCAAAAACTTAGAACTTTAAATCTTAAGTTCTATGTTAGAAACCATTTCTTCACTCCCTTATCAGATTCATCTCAGAAACACTTGGAATATTTCAAAACATTTAAAAAAAAAAAACATACATCCTTGCATTGCACAAGCATGATTCTTTGTGCATTTAGACTTAGAATAGATTCTTAGATAATTTCTTTACAAAGTAAAAGGCATGAATTCAACCCTTGGTTCGATTACCCCTGGTAAAGGCGCCAGGAACGGTCGAATCTCGTACCGACGAGCGGATCCTGTCTCCCAGTTTTCCCATAAATATTTCAAAACGGAGGTGAGTTATTTTAAATATTTTCAAAATTAAGGTCAAGTGAGACCCCGCAAAAGAGTTCCTCTTTCTCTTCTTTTCTTTTTGCTTCTCTTCTCTTTTCCGTCTTTTATTTTTTCCCTTCAAAAATGAGGAAATAGAGGTCAGAAAGGAAAAAAAGAGAAGGAAGAGAGAGAACATTACGAGAGGAAAAATTTTGTGATGATCACAGTTTTGGGGATCGTGATGGGACTCGTCTTCGTCTGGTCGAATTTAATGCCTTTTCCTTTGCTTTGATATTTTCTAAGTTTTTATTCTACATATGTCAGCTTCATTTTCATGCAATCCTTAGGAGCCTACACTCTGTCCTAAGCTGACATCATTGCATATAGGATTTAAGTATGATTTGGTAGGACCATATTGAGGAGATTATTCCATGCTCACATTAGACATAGGTCTTAAATACAACTCTCCTCAATTCTAGGGATTGAATGCAAAACAATGTATGCAAGTGTATGCTTCTCTTCATTTTAATCTATCTCTTTAGGACTTGCATTAGAGCCATCTGATTTCTTGCATGTTGAGCATATTTTGAAAACCCCCTTACCTACATTGTCCCGGTCTTCATGTTGCTGGGCTGTCTCACTGAACCATAGTTCGGGAGAGAGCCTTACAACTGGACCACTTATTTGGGTTTGTGCCCCCCTACCACGTACCTAAGGGCCATAGTCCGAGGTAAATCGGTAGGTGCTCAAGGATGTTGAGAAGCCATTTCTTTAGAACCGGAGGAATATTTCTATGCCACGTACTTCGAGCTTTGGCTTGAGTATATCGGCGTATCTTGATTGTAATCAGATGATCTGAACCCTAGAGTTAGGATTAAGGTCCTACAAGCCATTTCAAAATATTGCATTTAGAGTCAACCTCTAGGGATTGTTGTTTGTGCATCCTTGTTTGTATATCTATGATTGTATGATATTTTATATTCCCTATATTTTCCAAAACCCTGGGTATATATTATTATTCAAAATTTCCTCTTTGTTTTAAAACCCAGGTGTATTTTCCTTTTTCTTCTCTTAATTTCTTCTAATTCTTTTTTTATCCTGCCCGCAATTCTTCAAAATTTTTCTTTTCTATATTCTATTCCTTACCCTCATTTACAATAAAACATCTTTTGTCAGGATATATCCTTTTCAAAATTTATCTTTATTCACATTTTACTTGTCTATCCTTTTTTCAGAAAAACAGTGCGGTTGTCACAAATTTTGGTGACAACCCGATCCCTCGTAATGGGATGTTTTCATTTTCAGATTATGATTTCCTCCTTTATTAAAATTTCTTCCTAGATCTTTTCTAAAATGCCCATTTATGCTCTACAGAGAGCATTGGCGCTATCAGTTGAGTCAGGCAAAGCTCAAAGATTGCACTAACATCCCAGTTACAAGCAGAGAGAGTAAGGAATGGATTCTCAAAAATCTGTCAGAAAGGTAGTTCAGAACAGCAAAAGTGAGATCGATCCAGCGATATATCAATTATTCAAAAGGATGATGGTTGAAATATTGTCTGAACAAGCTGAAGCCAATTGCAGAAAAGCTCCCACAGAAGGAAAGGCACCTGTCACTTTCCCCATAAATGAACGCAGCCATATCAGCGCAGGAAATGCTAAAGCCAGCAGGGGCAGCAACCAAGGCAACCAGGGCAATAACTTGGGAGAATATAAAGGCTAGATTGGGAAACGTTGCGAAAACAGTGATAAACTTCTTCAATACAGTCTTCAGCAGAAAGGCAAGAAGCAAGAAGAACCAAAGCGCAAGGATTGGAGCAAGGGTCAAGATTTTACTCCTTTAGATGAGCCGCTCGACAAAGTCCTCGAATACATGTTGTTTAGCGGATTACTCAGGCTCCCAAAAGCCGCCAACCCTTCCACAGTCATGGGAAAATATATAGACCAGTTCTGCGGGTATCATCGAGTAACAGGGCATGACACTGAACATTGCTTTGACTTCAAGAATATCGTTGAGGATTGCCTTGATAAGAATCTCTTCGTCAAAAATGAAGAAGAAAGGCATCCAGATCTCCTAAACATGCAAGCTCAGTCCAGCTACCAGGCAGGGGTCAGCACTCGGCAGAAGTCAAGCAAGCCGAAGAAAGCAAAGCATGAAGGTTGGGGTTATGATCGTCAGCTTACCCCTCTAGGCTAGCCGATCGAAGAAGTTCTCCAATACCTGCTCGAGAAAGAAATGATCAAACTCCCAAAGCAGGATGATCCCTCTGTCACCAAGGGGAAATTGAAGAATCACTTTTGCAAGTTTCATCGAGCGAGGGGGCATGACACGGAGCGCTACTTCGTCCTCAAAAACATTATGCAGGACTACATTGATAAAGAGCTTCTGGTACTAGAGGAAGGAGAAGAGAAGACTACAGTTCCGCCCAAACCATTTCCATACTACTAAGAGAGTTGAAAATACCAAGAGTTTTTCGCTTTCATCCCTTTCTGTCAGTCGCTTTGTATGGGCAAGTCAGCCCAGTCTTTGTGACTCTTTTTAGTTAAAATACTTGTAAATATTCAGTTCTGTTATCAACTTTTTGCTTATCAATGAAATGTCAATTTTCTTTATATCTTTGATATTCAATACTTTCTTCTTTTTTGCTATATTGGAGCATTAAATTTCTTTTTCAAATTTCGGGACAATCCTGACATCATTCATAAGAGAAATGATATTACCTATGAGGGTCTTTCAAAAATCATGAAAATTTTAGTTCAAATATTTTATTACAACCTTTTTCAAAGATCAACCCTTGTGTTGATCATATTTTTCTAACAAATTGATTTCAAATCATTGCATTTCAAAGATCAACCCTTGTGTTGATCATATTTTCTGAAAATTGATTTTGAATTATTACATTTCAAAGATCGACCCTTATGTTGATCATATTTTCCAAAAAATTAACTTCAAATCATTACATTCAAAGATCAACCCTTGTGTTGATCATATTTTTCTAACAAATTGATTTCAAATCATTGCATTTCAAAGATCAACCCTTGTGTTGATCATATTTTCTGAAAATTGATTTCGAATTATTACATTTCAAAGATCGACCCTTGTGTTGATCATATTTTCCAAAAAATTGACTGCAATCATTACATTCAAAGATCAACCCTTATGTTGATCATATTTTCTAAAAATTAGTTTCAAACCATTGCATTCAAATATCAACCCTCGTGTTGATCATATTTTCTACAAATTGGTTCTCAAATCATTGTATTCAAATATCAACCCTCGTGTTGATCATATTTTCTACAAATTGGTTTTCAAATCATTGCATTCAAAGATCAACCCTTGTGTTGATCATATTTTCTAAAAATTGATTTTGAATCATTGCATTCAAATATCAACCCTCGTGTTGATCATATTTTCTACAAATTGGTTTTCAAAATCATTGCTTCAAAAAATTAACCCTCATGATGATCTCTCATGAATGATCCCCTTTCAAAGATTAGCTCTCGTGGTTTATCTGTAATTTTCTCATCTTCTTCTTTCATTTTAAAGATCCCACATGCAGGCAGGATCAAACTCCTTTTTTCTCAACTTTTATCAACCTTTTGTTTATCCATCTTTATCAGTTTTATCAATTTTATTCATTTTTATTATTCATCCATTTTATTAATTCTTCTTAATTCTTATTAATTCTTATTTCAAAACTACCCTTTCAGGTTAAGGGATAAACCTGATGCCTCCTTTCAATGAGGTAATCTTTTTTATTTCCCCCGTTCAGGATAAGGAAAAAAATCCTGAATTATCTTCTAAAAACTCATTTTGAAATCTAGCTCATCTTCAAAACCCAGTTCTCGCACTGGTTATTTCTTAAACTTTTCAATCATATATTTGAGCTCATCTGGAGGATCCGATCCTCGCACCAATAACTTTCTACATTCCGTCTTCTGATCAAATACCTTCCTTTTGCAAAATTCAAGTTCTGACTTGGACTTCCCAAGATTTGATATTTTCAAAAGATGTGGCATCTCGCTGGTCATGTATTTTCCCAAAAGGATCCAACACTTGTTGGTCATGTCTCCCAAAGGATCCAACATTTCGCTGGTCATGTATTTCCAAAAGATCCAACACTCGTTGGTCATGTATTTCCAAAAGATCCAGCTTTTGTCAGTCATGTATTTCCAAAAGAATCCAGCACCTTGCTGGTCATGTATTTCCAAAGGATCCAGCATCTCGCTGATCATGTATTTCTAAAGGATCCAGCATCTCGCTGGTCATGTATTTCCAAAGGATCCAACATCTCGCTGGTCATGTATTTCCAAAGGATCCAGCATCTCGCTGGTCATGTATTTCCAAATGATCCAACATTCGTTGGTCATGTATTCCAAAAGATCCAGCTCCCGCTGGTCGTGTATTCCAAAAGGTCAAACCCTTAGGGTACGACTCCTCAATTCTATCATTTTCAAACCTTCAAGATCTTCAATCTCTCAAACTCTATCAATTTCCCAACCTTTCGTTGCAATATCTTCATCATCTCATTATTTTCTCAACCCTCGGGTTATAATCTCCCAAAATTCCATCACTCTCAAGCCTTCAGATAAAACCTTTTTCAAATCCAGTTTGTATAACTGGTCGAGATTTTCAAATCCAGTTTCCATAACTGGTCGGGATTTTCAAATCCAGTTTCTATAACTGGTCGGGATTTTCAAATCCAGTTTCTATAACTGGTCGGGATTTTCAAATCCAATTTCTATAACTGGTCGGGATTTTCAAATCCAGTTTTCATAACTGGTCGGGATTTTTAAATCCAGTTTCTATAACTGGTCGGGATTTTCAAATCCAGTTTCTATAACTAGTCGGGATTTTCAAATTCAGTTTCTATAACTGGTCGGGATTTTCAAATCCAGTTTTTATAACTGGTCGGGATTTTCAAATCCAGTTTTTATAACTGGTCGGGATTTTCAAATCCAGTTTTTATAACTGGTCGGGATTTTCAAATCCAGTTCTTATAACTGGTCGATATTTTCAAATCCAGTTCTTATAACTGGTCGGGATTTTCAAATCCAGTTCTTATAACTGGTCGGGATTTTCAAATCCAGTTTTTATAACTAGTCGGGATTTTCAAATCCAGTGTTATAACTGGTCGGGATTTTCAAATCCAGTTTTTATAACTGGTCGGGATTTTCAAATCCAGTTTCTATAACTGGTCGGGATTTTCAAATCCAGTTTCTATAACTGGTCAGGATTTTAAAAATCCAGTTTCTATAACTGGTCGGGATTTTCAAAATCCAACTTTTATAACTGGTCAGGATTTTCAAAATCCAGTTTCTCATAAACTGGTCGGGATTTCCAAAACCTAATGTATTTCATCAGTCCAGTTTTCTAAAGTCTGATTCTTACACCGTTTCTTTAAATTACAACTAAGTGTCTCATCAAAATTTATATTGAGTGATTATTTCACAAGAAATTCGTGAAAACTTTGCCAATTTGCTAAAAGCATTAGTTGATTCTAAAAGTCTGACTACGCAAAAAGAATTTCCTCAGATTACCTCTAATATTTCTTTCCAAAAAGGTGAAATTTTTTGCGAAAAAGAGGTAAAATTCAAATCTTTTCCTGTTGATCAACCAAAAGGATGTAAGAAATGTCCTTGATATGATCAATGAAAAAAATCTTCAATGATGTTGAAAAGTCAGAAGCAAATTGATACTTATCTGGGCTATGGTGCATGTTTTTCTAACAATTAGGCAGTGGAAATATCTCGAGCTATAAAAAGAATCCACTCAACCCATATCTTCTCATTCATTTAAAGTTGCAATCAAATATCCGCAAAAGGGATCTCTCAATTGTCATCAAGATGAAGGCGAATATGCGAGCAGACCCCCGGGGCTAAAGAAGATTTGGATCATCTCCGAGATGAAGGAGTTTGTGAAGGATCCTTCCAAGGAAAGTTCAGATCACCGTCGAGATGAAGGCGAGTGCAATGAACCTACCGACAAACCCTAAAAGATATTTGATTACAGCTATCATCTAAAGACATTTTGAGCCAGTGACATCCATAGAATCCCTGAGATAAAAGGAGGATCAGAACATCTTCGAGATGAAGGAGTTTGTGACGTACCCTTCCCTGAAAAAAAGAGAAAAGTTAGGACATCTCCAAATAAAGGATGATGTAAAAAGTCCGGAAAGCCCAATGACTCAAAAAGAGTGCAAAAAGATCATCGTGGGACAACACTCAGATCAAACTGCCAAAGTTGCGAGAAGTCATCTTTTCTCATGCAAAATTCTTTTATCAATATCTTTTCATTACTTACTTTTTATGAAATTAAGAATATTTCTTCTATTCTCATATCAGGGAAATGGATAGCTTCCTTGAAGAAAATCATCAGCGCTAAAAAATTTGAATTTGACTCTTAGAACTGAGGAGTTAACCTCATTGGAGGAAATACTCTAGGTAAAAGAGGGAATATTTTTGCGCATACGTGCACATTTCTAAGTGTTTGAATGAGCTATAATTTTATCTTATTGGCAAAATTTTCTAGCTATTCCAAGAATGAAAAAAACATTCAATATCCATTTTGATGCAACCTAGCGTTGTTTATATCTTCCAGAAGAGTTGTCTCATTCAGGAGAAGTATCTATTCCTGTCCCATCGCGGTTTTCTCAGTCAAAAATTCCGTATGGTATTCCCACTCAGGTTAAGGGTCAAAACCTGAATTTTTTGCGAGAGGTCATTGATTTCAAAAAGCTATTTCAGTTTCAGCAATGAGACGCCCCATTTCTTCCCCTTTTCAAAGCTTTAGGGAACCCTATATTTTCCTCCTCTCATAAAACCCCTTTCGAATTTGTTCGTCCAAATTCTGAAGGTCCCATTATGGTCTCTTCATTTGAGAAATCCATATGGTAGATTTCCTATCCAGGTTAAGAGTTAACCCAGAACCTCACTTCGCGAGGTATCTTCCTCTCAGGTTTGGGTTAAACCTGAGACTCGTTCCAATGAGATTCCTCATTTTGACGAGATATTTTCCCCCAGTCCCATCATGGTTCTTCCCATCAAGGAACCCATGCTTTGTATATCCATCCAAGGTAGAATCTTACTTGAGCTTCATCTCACAAGACATTTTCCAAAAATGTCCAATCTCGGTCCTCATGTATTCCTTTCCTCATTCAATTCATTTTTTTGATATATCTTTTACCCATCCAGGTTAAGGGCTAAACCTGAATTATTCCAAAAAGAGTATCTCCTCTCACCCATGAGACCTGATCAAAATTATGATTTTCCACCATTTTGGGATTTTCACCCAAAGACCCATCACTATTTCCTCGTTTTCTACTCAATCATATTATTTTCAAGGATTTCGTCTCCCCAAAACCATTCAGGATAAGGTTTTAAGCCTGAAGAGCCATATTTTTCAAAACAATTCTTTCACACCCAGTTCAGATCTGCTGACTGGGGCATTTTCAAAATTTGGAGTGTTGTCTTTGCCACTAAGCTCGGCTTTCAACCGGCTTAGTAGCAAAGAGGAGCATCTGTGAACACCCCAAATTTTTCAAAATTTTGTAAAAAAAGACCCTTTTGCCCCTGACTCCATCTTCTGAGAAAATCAAAGCAATTTCAAAGATAAATTTCAGTCATTCTTCAGATTTTCTGAATTAAATTCCATATTAATGTATTCAAATTCAATTCTGGATCCAAATCCAGTGTTTTAAATCCGTATTCTCTCAAAACCCGGATCCTAATGCATTTTCTGAAGAAATTTTCTCAAAATAGCTTTTTGTAAATATTTTTACAAAAACACCAAAAAATTAGTTTTAACCTTTGATTTCTTGTAAAACTTTAGGATTTTATTCTGAAAACTGCAAAAAAATGGAAAAATAACATAAAAAACCAAAAGATTGGGAAAAACTACAAGAAAAACGAAGGATGTTTTAACTTTTTGAAGCCCTTTTTCCAAAAACCTCACTCTCAACCATTTTTCAAAAATTCCCTAAAAAGAAAACCTCTTTTTGGAAAAAGAGAGAATTCCTAACGAACTCCTCCCGCGCACTCTCCCCTTCTCTCACCATCGTTCATCCTCAAACAACCTTCTTCATTCTCTACCCTCAATCCTCAACGGATTTTCCCCTCTCGAGGCTTCCATTTCCTCTTTAAAAAGAGCCCTCCAAGCTTCTTGAGGTGATCCATTTTTTTTCATCTACGTTCACGTATCCATCCGTTTCTAGGCATCTCTTACAATCCAGGAACTTCAACCAGCTTTTCATCAACATTTCTTCTGAAGGAGATACCCCTCACCCACATCCATTATCAGCATCTTCCATCCCATTATTGAGAAGGAACAACTTCAATCGACTTCTGTTCATCCAGCAACTCCATCGGTGATCGGATTTTTCTTCAGAAGGAAGGGCTTCAACCCATCTTCCATCCAGCACCTCCCTCATCCAGGACAATCGATCGAACATCCGCGTCCCTTCTTCCTCCTTCAGAATCTCTGCAAACCGGGTAAGTTCTCTTCCCCTTTTGTTTTCCAATTTCCTTTTTTTCCCTCTTTTTCTTGTTTTAAGGCTGCCATTGAAGCACCATTGGTGGTGTCAACGCTGCTTGTGCAAATATCGACCCATCCTGTGCAATATCAAAGGAATTCCTGAAATTCTGACATTATTCCTTTTTTTTATTTTTATTTATTTTTTATTATTCTTTCCTTTTCTCCTTATTTTGTCATTTGATCTTCCGTTTACTACAAGATGCGTATATCGAATGGTTTGTTCTACATTTTATTTCTAATTCTATCGGATCATCCATCCTGTTAAATGAGCTTTTTTTTTTACTGCCTTTTATCTCTGGGTATTCGATGATTCAGAAACCTTCTAATACTACCCTCCAGTTTGTGTTATATTATGGTTTCTCTGGCTTTATTTACCCATTGCCTGGTCTATTTTCGGATTTTAATTTAATTTTTGGTTTGCACCCAATTATCTAATCTCCTGCTTTGGTGATGTTGGATTCATCATTCCCATTTCCTGTTTCGTTTCTTGATTAAAATATTATCTGTGTATCTTTTGTCGATTTTTTTTTAGAATAAATGGACTTCAGTTTTGAGATATATTCGTAATGGGTATATTCGGAGAGTTTGAGTTTGCATCATGCTATTATTTTGCTATGTCATGGTATCGTGTGACTGTCATCTAACGTCTCATGTATGTTCATGCCTTCTCTGTTTCACCACATCATGCCATTCATTTGATGTTAGCTTCCATTTGGTGTTACATTCTTGTTTTTGAGTGGTGGATGTTCATGGTTCGCATACTTACATCCTTTATATTGCCCATCCAGGTAAGTTTAAAAGTGGTTTCATCTTTCTCCTATTTCTGGATTTTACCATCTGTAATCATTCAATCTACTTACATTAAATACAACAATACTGTGTTGGACATTCCATGATTCAATGTAAATTTAGTGTTATTATTACTTTCTCATGGCATTTTCACACTTCTATGAGGTATATCACATGACAATTTGTTTGGGGTAGCAATTGTCAGGAAGTGACCAGTTTGATGAACCATCTTAATTGCCACCAAGCTCAAAATCCTTTCGAGTGATGTTCAGGAAGTGCTCCCCTGAGATAATGGCGTGGCGTGGCCAAGGATACCCTGAGGATCTTCTGATGGATAAAAGATGGGCCTGATATCATTACAGACATTGTGGTGTCTGGGATAAAAAAAGAAGAAGAAGAAGAGCAAACATATAATGAAAGGAGTTTTTATCGTATGGAGCTGTTCATTAAAATGGTTGTCATTTGGATATAACTGAAGTTCCAAGGTGTTCCTGGGTTAGGCCATAGCCTAATCCAGGTCTGGCCAGATGGAATTTCTTTTAGGCACACTGACAACCAAAGCTTTGATGCTACGGTATGGACTGACCTTTTTGATAATTAACTGCCATTCATTCACTATGGCCTTATGAACACTTTGAGAGTTTTGATTTTTACAGGAATAAAACTTTGTATTGAAGAATCTGTCATTGATGGCTTAAAATCCCTGTAAAAACAAATCTTGCATTAGCTTAATTCATAAATCAGTGGATCACCCTTGTTTCATAACAAGCAAAATCAATTTGCTCTGAATATTTGATTTCTAACATTGATTTGTCGAGTCGGTTAGCTGCAATTTTGGCCTACCGCATGAAGTCCCAACTCAAGTCTGAAATGCTGCTGACTTCAATGTCATGAGAGAAGCTGCTTAGTGAGGAGATGTGCTCTCTAGAGTTCAGCGAGTTAATGTTGGTTCACGTCTGAAGCAATAAACGAGTTCGATTGTATCACTGAACTCATTTGAGATCCACCAAGCATTTGTTAGGCATAATCCCCTTCACTGTGTTGTTAATTTCTGCACCTACCACACCCCATTTTTTTTTATGTTATTGATTTGCCTATTTTCCATCAGCATACTCTAAATTCATTTCCTGCGTTTCATGCTCTCACGAGCATTAGCATAAGATTATTGTCCCATTGCCCAATAGTTTGATTATTAGTTTTTCACAATGTTTCTTTTGTTATGTTAATTTTTTTTTCTTTTTCCCTGCTCAAGCATCATGTTCTTGAAGCCTAATTTTAGTTGCAATTCATCATATTCTATGTACACTCAGGATCACAACACTGTAGTCTCACATAGTTATGCACTAGCTCATTCATAAACCTTTCATTAGACCTCTAACATCAGGTATATAGCATACCTTCTCCACATTTTGGATCATCCTCACATATATATACCCCCACTGTATATTGTTATCATCGCAAAATTTTTAACTTTTTGCGAGTCAAACTGACCTTTGAAAAAGATTTTGAAAATAACTCGCCTCCGTTTTTTAAAATGAGGGATTATTCTGAAGAATGGGGCTCGCCTGTCGGTACGAGGTTCGACCGTTTCTGCCACCTTTAACAGGGGTAATCAAACCAAGGATCAATCTACTGCTCTGCTCTATTCAACTTGTCTAAATCATATTCTAATTTCTAAATGCACATAGAATCAGGCATGTGCTATGAATTTCTGAAAATGCACATTTGAAAACATGATGTTTGCTTCAAGATTGGAAAATATTTGGAAAATAAACCCTTTTGAAATCATGAATCATGATTGAGATACTGTATTTGAGAAAGTGAAAATCGATTTCTGAAGTATTCAAGAGATTTTTGTGAAAATCGATTTTGAGAAATATGAAATAACATTGAAAAACTTGATTTCTTTGAATTCAAACTTTGAAATTGAAAATATAACTTAGAAAATCGAATTTGGAACTTGGGAAATACTTGAAATATCATTGGAAAATCAATATTTTGAGAAAATCGATTTTGAATAAGACTTAGGAAATTTTGAAGAATTTGATTCCTTTGACTTGGAATTTGAAATGGAATTGGAATTGGAAAATTCATGAAATGAATGAATATGATTTTGAGGAATTGGGAAAAACTCTTTGTAGTTTTGAGAAATGCAGTGCATTTTGAAATTAGCCTAAGAGTGTAGGCTGAATGTGGCTAATGTGAAGATCATAAATCTAGATATCCTTTATATTCTGACTATGGCCATAAATACGAATTCCACCAAGTTTATAAACTTCATAAAAGCTAGTGTATGTGCCATTCGTGTAGACCATAGTGAGTTTGAATATGCATGAATCATGATCCATCACACATTAACATTATTTAAAAAAATAAACTATATGCAATGCTGCCTAAGCTAAGCAGGAAATGTAAATTCTTATTCCAAAGTTAATTTAATTTACATCACTATTGAAATTTAAATACATGAAATTAAAATCTTCAATGTACCTACAAAACTAGAAAACTTTGTTAGTAATGATATGTTGGCTTTTCTAGGTTTATCCAGTAATATCTAGAAATTACTGGATTTTGCTAGATATAAGCCTTTTTGCCATGATTCCCTTAAATAAAAATGATAAAATATAAAGAAATAATAAAGATAAAATATGAAATTTCGAAATTGGGGTCAAAATGACCAAAATACCCCTAATAACAAGACTATGGCCTTAAAATTAGGGTTTTTAGAAAGATATTTGGTAGAATGCAAGTTTTGAAGTTCAAATGAAAATAAATCAAACCAAATATGATGTGACATGATTAAAAATATGAAAATTAGGGTTAGGGATTTCGAAATTTAGGTCAAATGACCAAATTGCCCCTGATAGCAAGACTATGGCCTTGAAATCAGGGTTTTCTGAAATAGATTTTGGTAAAAATTAGGTTTTATGTACTAAATGAAATCAAATGAATATAAAATTAAACATGAACTACCCTAATATGATTATAAACATGACTACACCCTAAAAACATATACTTATGCACGAAAATCCAAGAATATCACAAATTTTGTGATTTTAGCAGTGTTTTTGGATCTTTCAGGGACCCTGTTTTGCAATTTTATTAATTCAGACATCAAATGGATTCCAAAATCCATAAAATTGGTACCTGTACTTGGTATAACCCTAATATCAAATTAGAATTATAAAAAAAAAAATTTGGCATTAAATTAATCCGAAAATAGCATCAAACCCTAAAAATATGCTATTTTTGACCTAGTTCACCAACCAATCTCAGTCCAAGACCCGAACCAGGGGTCAAACTCATGGAAATCTATGAAATTTTACAAAGAACAAATAGACATGAAAACATAACTTTTCCTTTTTACAGATATGAAAAAGCTTTTAAAACCAGGGAAAATGAAGCGAGAATATCAATTTTGGATAGAGTCCTACTTCGATCAGGACTCTGGGGTAGAGTCCTGATTTGATCAGGACTCTGAGATAAAACCTCAGAATTTTAAAATTCTTTGATAAAAGCGCAACAGTTTTGATAGATGAAAAGATTTTTTTGAAAGATTCTTTCAAAATTTGAAATCAGGATCGGAGTCCTGATCCAACTAGGACTCTCTGAACCGAGTCCTGTTTTGACTAAAACTCTGAGTTTCTGTCTCATTTTGAAAGATTTTGAAAGATTTGATTGAAAATGGTTGTGAAAGATTAGAGTTCTAATCCGATTAAAACTCTGAAGAAGAGTCCGGATCCGACTGGACTCTTGAAGAAGAGTCCTGATCCAACTAGTACTCTAAGATTTTGGCCAAAACAAAAGATTTTAAAAGGTTTTCTCCGAAAACAGGTAAAAAGGTAGCGAAAAGTAGAGTTCTGATCCGACTGGACTCTGGAAAAAGAATCCTGATCCAACTAGGACTCTAAGATTTTTGAGATTTTTGATAAGTGAAGGAATCCAGAAGCGACACCACCTAAATGGGCCTCATCTGAGAATTAAAATCAATTGAAATTGAGTTTGAAATGAATTCAGATCGTTTTCTAAGAAAGTATTTCAAAATATAAGGTCCCGGGGGTTGGAAAATGACAGAATGTTGAATAAAATCCCAAGTTTTAAAATTGTTTTTGAAAGAAAAGTTTTAAAAACCCGAATCTGGATTGAATATTTTAAAAATAGGAGTGCTGGATCTCGAAAATGAGATGGGATGACATGCAATGCTATGCGATGCAATGAAATGGTATGCAAAATGTATGCAGTGATATGCAATTACATATGAAATGGACAAACACTGGATGAGGGTGAAAATTTGGGGTGTTTACAGATGCCCCTCTTTGCTGCTAAGCCGGTTGAAAGCCGAGCTTAGTGGCAAAGAAAACATACCAAATTTGAACCATAAAAATGCCCCAGTTAGATAAATCTGACTGGGTATGAAAGAATTAATTCAAATGATGATGGTAGTTATAAAATGGAGAATTTTATTTCAAAAGAAGTGAGATTCAGGTTTTGCCCTTAACCTGGATGGGACGGGAAATACCTCGTATGGAACGAAGCTCAGTCTTAACCCTTAACCTGACCGGGTTGAAAATGGAATACCTCATCAAAGGAGGCTCAGGTTTGTACCCTTGTCCTGATTGGGTGGAAAATGGAATACCTCATCAAAGGAGGCCCAGGTTTATACCCTTAACCTGATTGGGCAGAAAATGGAATACCTCATCAAAGGAGGCCCAAGTTTATACCCTTAACCTGATTGGGCACGAAATGGAATACCTCATCAAAGGAGGCCCAGGTTTGTACCCTTAACCTGATTGGGCAAAAAAAATGGAATACCTCATCAAAGGAGGCCCAGGTTTATACCCTTAACCTGATTGAGCAGAAAATGGAATACCTTATCAAAGGAGGCCCAGGTTTATACCCTTAACCTGATCGGGTAGAAAATGGAATACCTCATCAAAGGAGGCCCAGGTTTATACCCTTAACCTGATCGGATAGAAAATGGACGGAATCCTCGAAAGAAGAGACCGTGATGAAACCTTTGGATTTCCGCACAATGAATCCGATAGGGGTTTTGCAAAAGGAAGGAAATTGGGGTCCCTAAAGTTTGAAAAGGGATTGATTTTGGGTGCCTCATTGCTGAGACTAATTAACTTTTGAAATTGCCTTTTACTGAAATTGGTGGCTTAACCTCAAGCCGAAATTGGACTATCTATGGTGGGACAGTGGGGACACAAGGAAGTGTGCGAATCTGAGAGCCCGTGCGCTCAGATTATACTAAAGAAGGGAAGGAATCTTGAAAACTCCCGTAATCAAGTCCTAAAAGGGATGGTGTCAGGATGCGCCAAAGATGAACCTCAAGCTCTCGCTTCATGCCAGGATGGCTAGAAAATATTGTCAAAATGTTGAAAATTGTTGTTGATTGAAAATGATGCACATTGTTTTGAAAGTATTCCTTCTTTTCTACCTGAAGTATTACCTCCGACTAAGCTAACTCCGTAGAATCAAGATTCGAATTCAAATTGCTTGCGATTGACTTTCTTTCAAGGAAGCTATCAATTTCCTTGATATGGACGGAAAAGAAAGTATTCTTGATATTGCGAGAGCTATTGGTGAAAGAATATTGATAAAAGAATTTCACAAAATTAAAGAAGATTCTTGATAGATTTGGCAGTCTGATATCCTGGGATTCTTTTCTCATGATGATCTTTCTGCACTCTCTTTTTAGTAGATTGGAGCTCTCTTGGATTTTTTGGGAATTACATCATCCTTCATTTTGGAGATGTCCTGACTTTTCTCTCTTTTTTTTTGGGGGGGGAAGGGTACGTCACAAACTCCTTCATCTCAGAGATGTTCCGATCCTTCTTTTCTCTCAGGGATTATCTTGATAGTTATTGGCTCATTGGTTGGGAATCTCTTGATGATAGCTGGAATCAAATATCTTTTAGGGTTTGTCGGTAGGCTCATCACACTCGCTTTCATCTCGACGGTGATCTAAACTTTCCCTGGAAGGATCCGTCACAAACTCTGTCATCTTGGAGATGATCCAAATCTTCTTTGGCCCCGGGAGTCGACTCGCTTAATTCGCCTTCATCTTGACGACAATTGAGAGATCCCTTTTGCAAATATTTAATTGCAGCTTAGGTGATTGAGGAAATATGGAAATTGAGTGGATTTTTCTGTATCACCCAGGATATTTCGACTACTTTATTTTTCAAGAATGGTCTTTAAAAATGTGCCATTGACTGCGATCAACATCAATCACTCATGGCTTTGCAACAACATTGAATTCTCTTTGCTGGCCATATCGCGGATTTATTCTTCATCCTTTTGGTTGACCAATAAAAAGATTTTGAACTTTGAATCCTTTTTCGTGAAAGCATTGCCCTTTCGGAAGTAATAGTAGAGGTATTCTGAAGTAATAATTTTGTGCAATAAAGATTTTTGAAATCAACAAATATTTAATGACAAATTGGCAAAACTTTCTTGAAATCCTTTTGTGAAAGCGAGCATTTGAAACACAACGCAACACATCCATGACAAAAATTCTCTTCTCCTTTCCCCAAAGGAGAAGATTCAGAAATTAGAATTGGGAATTACTCCTCTCTTCCCTGAAGAGGAGGTGTTTGCAAAATGAACTTTCGAAGAGAAATTAAGCTTTCGTCAAAACTTCCGAACATTAGGCTTCTCTTATAGAAAGGGGGCCGAAATTGGTGAGGTTGGTAAATTGGTCATGAAGGAACGAGTTCATCACACTCTCCATGAAAAGAGGGTCCTTCATGATGAATTGGCCTAGTCTGAAATTTGGGTGGCCACAAGGAAAGCAAGTCTCCATCGAGTCTCTCCCTATAAAAAGGGTTCCTTGTGTGAAATTTGGAATTTTGTTTTGCAAACGGTTCACAAAGACACGAGTCCCTTCAAACTCTCCCTGAAAAGGGGCTAAGTGAACGAATTGGATAGCATGCGAAAAGAACGAGCTCCCTCAAACTCTCCCTATACAAAGGATCTCTCGCAAGAGAAAATTGTTGGAATTGGTATTGGATGACCAAAAGGGTCAAATTTTGGAAATTGGAATTTTGAAATTTGATATTTGAAATTGGAAATTGGAAATTGGAAATTGGAAATTGGAAATTGGAAATTGGAAATTGGAAATTGGAAATTGGAAATTGGAAATTGGAAATTGGAAATTGGAAATTGGAAATTGGAAATTGGAAATTTGAAATTGGAAATTGGAAATTGGAAATTTGGAAATTGATAATTGAAAATTGGAAATTGATAATTGGAAATTGGAAATTGATTGACCCGAAGGTCGAAATTGTGAATTGGTTTACTGAGAATGACATGGGTTCTATAGGGATTCAGCTTAAGAACGACATTGGTTCTATTGAGAACGGCATTGGTCCCGTAGGGGTTCGACCTACGAACTATCAATTCCATAGGAATTCAACCTAAGGATCATAGCTCAAGAAAGAATGATTCCAACTTGTGAGCTTTGAATGGACCAGGTGCTAAACTGAGTTTTTGAGGGAAGATTCGAATCGGAATTCAATTCTTCAAGGAAAACTAGATGAATTGGATTTTGAAAGATAATTCGAGTCGGAACTCGGATCTTCTAGACCAACTCGCAGGATAGTTTGAGTAGAAGTTCAAACTTGTAAAGGAAAGCTAAGCAAATTGGATTTGAAAGAAAATTCGAGTCGAAACTCTGATTTTCTAGACCAATTCTGAATTGGATTTGGAAGAAGATTCGAATCGGAACTCGACTCTTCTATACCAATTCTAGAATCTAGAGGAAAGAAAATTATACGAATTGGATTTGTAAGAAAATTCAAGTCAGAACTTGGATTTTCTAGACCAATTCTGAATTGGATTTGGAAGAAGATTCAAATCGGAACTCGACTCTTCTAGACGAATTCTAGAATCTAGAGGAAAGAAAATTATACGAATTGGATTTGTAAGAAAATTCAAGTCGGAACTTGGATTTTCTAGACCAATTCTGAATTGGATTTGGAAGAAGATTCGAATCGGAACTCAACTCTTCTAGACCAATTCTAGAATCTAGAGGAAAGAAAATTATACGAATTGGATTTGTAAGAAAATTCAAGTCGGAACTTGGATTTTCTAGACCAATTCTGAATTGGATTTGGAAGAAGATTCGAATCGGAACTCGACTCTTCTAGACCAATTCTAGAATCTAGAGGAAAGAAAATTATACGAATTGGATTTGTAAGAAAATTCAAGTCGGAACTTGGATTTTCTAGACCAATTCTGAATTGGATTTGGAAGAAGATTCGAATCGGAACACGACTCTTCTAGACCAATTCTAGAATCTAGAGGAAAGAAAATTATACGAATTGGATTTGTAAGAAAATTCAAGTCGGAACTTGGATTTTCTAGACCAATTCTGAATTGGATTTGGAAGAAGATTCGAATCGGAACTCGACTCCTCTAGACCAATTCAAGACATTTAAAGGAAATAAAAGTTGATAAGTATAAAGATGACATTTGGGACTAGTTCAACTAACACGAGCATCAGATTTTGGAAGAGTACCAGTACGAGCACTGGATTTTGAAAGATTACCAGTACGAGCACTGGATTTTTGAAAAATTACCAGCACGAACACTGGATTCTGAAGAATTACTAATTGATTTTGATGGAAAATTTTCAGTCTTCACTCTTACGACAACTTGGGCGACTGTCGGGGCCTCAGGATTTATCCCTTATCCTGAATGGGGAGTTCAATGCAAATTGATGTAAATGAATGCAGATGAATGCGAATGAATGCATGCAAATGCAAATGAATGTAGATGGGTGCACATGTGTGCAAAATGAGAGATTTGTTTGATCCTGCCTGCATACAGAAAGTTTTGAAGCCAATTTTCAAAATAATGCCCCAGTATAACTGGGGAGTGAGAGTTTGGATGAAAGGATAAGTAGTTGATATTTGATGAGAATTCTCTGAGAATAACAAGGTAAAAACTGACAATGAGCTTCTTGGTTGATCAGAGAGGCACTTTGAAAAAGGTTACCCCTTATAAGAAGACATTTAAACATTTGCAAATGAGGAATATAAAAGATGACGCCAGGCCATAAGAAAGATTGACAAATTTATTAATGCATTGAAGAAGGAAATAACAAATTGATAGAAGAATTGGGACTACATTGTCCCTTCAAAATGACAAAATGATGAAAGTGACATAGTCTCGACATTGTCAATTTTTAGAAAACTTGCTCAGGATGGTCGACTGGTATCTTCCTCATCTTCAATAAGGATATTCTTGTCGATGCAATCTTGAATGATATTCTCCAAGACGAAACAATTCTCAGTGTCATGTCCCACTGCTCGATGAAATTTGCAAAATTTTCCTTTAAATCTGCCCATGATTGTTGCGGGATCAGCTGCTTTAGGTAAACAGATCATATCTTTCGTGAGCATGTATTCCAAAACACCCTCTAGTGTCTGGTCCAAAGGGGTGAACTTTCGATCCGTACTCCAATCCTTGCGCTTTGGCTTTTCTTGATCTTTCTCTTTATGCTGAGGACTAGATTGAAGAGGCCTATCATTGTTGGAGAACTTTCCTTTTTGGCCCTTGGATCCCTCTGAATAGTGATCATGATTCTTCTTATTGCTTTTGCTATCATTGGCAGAAAGAGTGAAGTGAGCCTTCAGAGATCTTACTGTATCTTTCGAAGGCATATATTCCAAAAAACTTTCAAATATTTGATCCAAAGAGGCCATCTTGCGGTCCTGATTTCGATCATCATGTTGTACCTCTTGCCGAGTGCTTGATTTCTGCTGAGACTTGGCAAAGACATTCGACTGGTATTCTTTCTCACCCTTAACAAAGAAATTCTTGTCGATATAATCTTGGACGATATTCTTAAAGACGAAACAATGTTTAATATCATGCCCCGTTGTTTGGTGGAATTTGCAGAAGCGGTCTTTCCATTTCCCTAGGGCGACCAGAGGATTAACAATTCTTGGAAGCTTAACCATCCTTTGCTCAGCATGTATTCAAGGACCTCTTCGAGGGGCTGATCTAGAGGAGTGAATTCGCGATCGTAACCCCAACCGTCATGCTTTTTCTTCTCTTTCTGTTGACTCAATTTTTCACTCTGCTTTAAAAATCTATGAGAGGATCTTTGAAGTGCTTGCCAGACTTCATACTCTTCATCAGTGCCAACTACTGATTCTGATTCATCAGATGTATTCTCGTGTTGGATATGTTTCTTGGATAGTTTTAAAACTTTCTTGGCTGATCGGCCTTTTGCCCTCTACTTGACCTGGATCTTTTCTGTACTAGCTTCAGCTTGTTCTATCGACATTTTGGTCATCATCTCTTTGAACATAGCATATATCTGGGGATCAACATCATCCTTTGCTTGCTGACCCTGACTTCTAGCTGATCGAGGTGAGTCAATTTCCTCTTCTGAAGCGATCGAGTATGCCACACCTTCGATTAATGAGGTTTTCTTTCCGGATCTTATATAAACCATCGAGTATCACAAATGTTCTCCTGAATGTTGCTGATGCTCTCTGCAAGGTAGAACTGATGATTAGGCTTTTGAAGGAAGTTTGGTTGGAGAAGAATATTTGTTGAGAATTTTGGTAGACAATTGAAATAATATCCCATTACTAGGGATTGAGTCGTCGCTGGAGTTTACGACAATTGCGCTGCTATTCTTTGCAAAATAAACAACTGAGAATATGCCTTGTTACCTAGGCGAGGTCGTCAAACCAAGATGAAATGAAGATTAAAGGAATATGATTTTAATAATACACTTGACAAAAGGGAGGGGGACAAACAGTTTTCCACCACTCCGGATAATCAGAAGACACTCGAGGGCCAGAAAAATATTAAGATTGACAAAGGAATCTCAGCCATGTCTGGCAGAATGGTATGCTCCGGACCACTGATCCGATGTGAGATCGAACTCTGGCAAGACTCCTGATAGTGGACGAATCTCTACGCGCTTCTGTCTCTGAGAGAACTGCCTGACACACCGCTCTGGATGGTAGTACGCGCAGAAGAAGGGGCCGAGTAGCCTGAACCGCTTGCCATAAGCGTAAGTATATCTGGGAGGTGATTTCTGACGATCAAAGTAGTCCCATACGACTTCTTCCTCCTGAAGGTTGTCGATCAAAAATTGGTATCGCGCAACTGGTAGAAGCTTTTCACCATTGTATCTGAATGAACTGGCTCGGACTAGCACATGCCGGAGGAACCAAGACTGCAAGGCATAGGTGCACCCTTCGACTAGGAGGATCGACTCTCCGAGTGTGAAACGGGTCAACCCTCGGTATAGAAAGGCGAGTGCGGCCATGGCTATCGAGAGGCGGCTGGTCTGTCGACTTCCCCACCTCCTTAAAAGCTGAACTATTCTGATATCTATATAATTCCGCTCATCAGGAAAGAAGGCTAATCCCACCGTGCACAGAACCATCGCGTGCTGAATTCTCTCTCGAGCTGTCCTGGACAATGAGCTGACCTCTGCAAATGTTCCATGCTGTTTGTAGATTTCGAGCAGGTCCACATATTCATTTCCATCTTCTTCAATCAAAGGCCAAGACTTGTGTCCCGTCATGCGAGCTAAGGCATCTTTAGGGTCCAGACCCTTGACATTAATCAAAAACTGTTTCTCCAATGGATCTCTAGGCTGACCGGCTGGCTCGGGCAATCCCATGATTTCTGAAAATTCATCCATCAGTATTGTCATCTCACCCCACGGGAACCAGAAGGTAGAAGTGCTCGAATTCCACCAGTCTGCTAGTGCATGGATCAAGTTGCCGTTGATTGTCTGCTTTCCCACTGCGGACGCCAGTTCTAACCCACAATCGTCCAAGTGGTCCGGAAACATACGAGAGAAATTCTTGAACCATAAATAGTACCACCGGGGAAAGAAGGATCCGGTGATGAGGACTCGATGCTCGGGAAGACTTTGTCGCACCTCGTAGGAGATGTGACCCTCAGGGAAGACTGAATCAAGCTGACTGGATGCCATCAGACTGGAAAACATGGAAAATTGGAATAAGACTTAGGAAAATACAGGAAATTTGAGGGAAATGCAGGCAGGATAAAAATAAAGTAGGAAATTCAAGATCCAGAAGACAGGAAAGATGGGAAATCACCTGGAGTTTTGAAGGAAATTAAGGGAAATTTGGAAAATCGTCCAGGGTTTGATGGAATATAAAGAAATAAATGGAAAATGAAGTATTTGGAAAATCTTCCAAGGTTTAAAACATGGACAGTACATGGACATAGATTGGGGAATTTTGAGAAAATCGTCCAGTATTTTTAGAAAATTGGGAAAATATGGAAAATAAAAGAAAATGACTCTAACATATTCAATCACATTTCGCACAAACAAGTATGCACATACAACATTCCCTAAAAGCTGACTCTAGATGCACAAATTTTGAAATAGCTGTAGGACCTTAATCCTAACTCTAAGGTTCAGATCAACTGTATCCAATCCAATTATGCCTATATACTCAAGCCAAGGCTCGATGTACGTGGCATAAAATCAATTTCTCTGGTTCTAGGTTCAAGTTTTCCAACATCCTTGAGCACCTGCCGATATACGTTGGACTATGGCCCTTGGTACGTGGCAGGGGGGTTTTCACCTAAATAAGTGGCCCAGTTGTGAGGCTTTGTCCCGAACTATGGTTCTGGAAGAGAGCCTAGCAACGTGAAGACCGGGACAATATAGGTGGGGTGATTTTTGAAAAACATGAGCACATGCAATCAAACAGAAGGCTCTAAGTCCTAAAGAGATAGAATTTTAAAATATTTGAAGAAGCAAACGTTGTTTTCATACAATTCCTAAAATGAGGAGTGTTGTATTAGACCTAAGTCTATGTGAGCATGAATAATTCTCCTCAATATGGTCCTACCAAACCATACCTAGTCTATATGCATTCCATGTCAGCTGGGTTCAAGTCTAGGCTCCTAGGTTCACTTGATATCATAAAGCAAAGCTGACATTCCATGGAAATCGATTTTGACAATTTGAGCTAAGTAGAGCATTAGATTGATCAGGCAAAGACAGGTCCCATCACGGTCGCCAAACCTGTTTTCATCGCAAATTTTTTTTAACTTTTTGCGAGTCAAACTGACCTTTGAAAATAACTCGCCTCCGTTTTTTAAAATGCGGGATTATTCCGAAGAATGGGGCTCGCCTGTCGGTACGAGGTTCGATCGTTCCTGCCACCTTTAACAGGGGTAATCAAACCAAGGATCAATCTATTGCTCTGCTCTATTCAACTTGTCTAAATCATATTCTAATTTCTAAATGCACATAGAATCAGGCATGTGCTATGAATTTCTGAAAATGCACATTTGAAAACATGATGTTTGCTTCAAGATTGGAAAATATTTGGAAAATAAACCCTTTTGAAATCATGAATCATGATTGAGATACTGTATTTGAGAAAGTGAAAATCGATTTCTGATGTATTCAAGAGATTTTTGTGAAAATCGATTTTGAGAAATATGAAATAACTTTGAAAAACTTGATTTCTTTGAATTCAAACTTTGAAATTGAAAATATAACTTAGAAAATCGAATTTGGAACTTGGGAAATACTTGAAATATCATTGGAAAATCAATATTTTGAGAAAATCGATTTTGAATAAGACTTAGAAAATTTTGAAGAATTTGATTCCTTTGACTTGGAATTTGAATTGGAATTGGATTTGGAAAATTCATGAAATGAATGAATATGATTTTGAGGAATTGAGAAAAACTCTTTGTAGTTTTGAGAAATGCAGTGCATTTTGAAATTAGCCTAAGAGTGTAGGCTGAATGTGGCTAATGTGAAGATCATAAATCTTGATATCCTTTATATTCTGACTATGGCCATAAATACGAATTCCACCAAGTTTATAAACTTCATAAAAGCTAGTGTATGTGCCATTCGTGTAGACCATAGTGAGTTTGAATATGCATGAATCATGATCCATCACACATTAACATTATTTAAAAAAATAAACTATATGCAATGCTGCCTAAGCTAAGCAGGAAATGTAAATTCTTATTCCAAAGTTAATTTAATTTACATCACTATTGAAATTTAAATACATGAAATTAAAATCTTTAATGTACCTATAAAACTAGAAAACTTTGTTAGTAATGATATGTTGGCTTTTCTAGGTTTATCCAGTAATATCTAGAAATTACTGGATTTTGCTAGATATAAGCCTTTTTGCCATGATTCCCTTAAATAAAAATGATAAAATATGAAGAAATAATAAAGATAAAATATGAAATTTCAAAATTGGGGTCAAAATGACCAAAATACCCCTAATAACAAGACTATGGCCTTAAAATTAGGGTTTTTAGAAAGATATTTGGTAGAATGCAAGTTTTGAAGTTCAAATGAAAATAAATCAAACCAAATATGATGTGACATGATTAAAAATATAAAAATTAGGGTTAGGGATTTCGAAATTTAGGTCAAATGACCAAATTGCCCCCGATAGCAAGACTATGGCCTTGAAATCAGGGTTTTCTGAAATAGATTTTGGTAAAAATTAGGTTTTATGTACTAAATGAAATCAAATGAACATAAAATTAAACATGAAATACCCTAATATGATTATAAACATGACTACACCCTAAAAACATATACTTATGCACAAAAATCCAAGAATATCACAAATTTTGTGATTTTAGCAGTGTTTTTGAATCTTTAGGGACCCTGTTTTGCAATTTTATTAATTCAGACATCAAATGGATTCCAAAATCCATAAAATTGGTACCTGCACTTGGTATAACCCTAATATCAAATTAGAATTATAAAAATAATTTTTTGGCATTAAATTAATCCGAAAATAGCATCAAACCCTAAAAATATGCTATTTTTGACCTAGTTCACCAACCAGTCTCAGTCCAAGACCCGAACCAGGGGTCAAACCTCCATGGAAATCTATGAAATTTTTCAGAGAACAAATAGACATGAAAACATAACTTTTCCTTTTTACAGATATGAAAAAGCTTTTAAAACCAGGGAAAATGAAGCGAGAATATCAATTTTGGATAGAGTCCTACTTCGATCAGGACTCTGGGGTAGAGTCCTGATTTGATCAGGACTCTGAGATAAAACCTCAGAATTTTAAAATTCTTTGATAAAAGCGCAACAGTTTTGATAGATGAAAAGATTTTTTTGAAAGATTCTTTCAAAATTTGAAATCAGGATCGGAGTCCTGATCCAACTAGGACTCTCTGAACAGAGTCCTGTTTTGACTAAAACTCTGAGTTTCTGACTCATTTTGAAAGATTTGATTGAAAATGGTTGTGAAAGATTAGAGTTCTAATCCGATTAAAACTCTGAAGAAGAGTCCTGATCCAACTGGACTCTTGAAGAAGAGTCCTGATCCAACTAGTACTCAAAGATTTTGGCCAAAACAAAAGATTTTAAAAGGTTTTCTCCGAAAACAGGTAAAAAGGTAGCGAAAAGTAGAGTTCTGATCCGACTGGACTCTGGAAAAAGAATCCTGATCCAACTAGGACTCTAAGATTTTTGATAAGTGAAGGAATCCAGAAGCGACACCACCTAAATAGGCCTCATCTGAGAATTAAAATCAATTAAAATTGAGTTTAAAATGAATCCAGGTCGTTTTCTAAGAAAGTATTTCAAAATATAAGGTCCCGGGGGTTGGAAAATGACAGAATGTTGAATAAAAACCCAGGTTTTAAAATTGTTTTTGAAAGAAAAGTTTTAAAAACCCGAATCTGGATTGAATATTTTAAAAACAGGAGTGCTGGATCTCGAAAATGAGATGGGATGACATGCAATGCTATGCGATGCAATGAAATGGTATGCAAAATGTATGCAGTGATATGCAATTACATATGAAATGGACAAACACTGGATGAGGGTGAAAATTTGGGGTGTTTACATATATACACCATCTACATTCATAGTACCTAGTTATAGTATCATCTTGCTGCAAAAGCCACTATTCAACACCACTCTCCAAGCAGTTAGGCTATGGAAATGTCACTGTCTCTGTGGGCGGCTGCCATACCCGCGATCCCAAAGAATGGATGGTGAAAACAACTTAAATTGGGTTGGAAATAACTCTGAATTTTGAACACTCTAAAGACTAAGGAGGTGTTATGTGTTCTCTCTGGTAACGGAAAGGGGCACTTTGTCCCTGTTTCATGGTTAGAAGCTAACAGAAATCTTCAAGCTTTACCTGAGAAATTTGGCTGTTCAAATGGACTTAAAGCATTTGTGGCTGAAATCTCACTCAAATTCCAGTTCTATTCAGAATACTGTTGTTCTGTACTCCCTTATTGATCCCCACAACAGCCTCAACTGGCCATCTATGTGTTTCCTCAGGTCCAGCTATCATTCCCTCATACCCATTGACATTAGCATTTCTTTTTCCTTTTAAACTGTATCCACCATTGTAGCTTCAGTCGTTTACCTCAAAACCAGCAGCCATTGTCACCTGCTTTACCCCTGTCAAACCACTACGCATATCTGCAATTCCATCAATTGCAGTGTGTGATCTTCACCTTCCAGCCATCATATATTCTTTGTCGGCACACCGTCCCTGTTGCAATACACAAGCTGCTTCATCATACATCATCAAAGCCATTTTTTTTTATCTCACCTTACATTGTTACATTCTACCTAATGTTGATATGGCTTTCATTACATGCTAATCCTAATATTCCAGCATCTCACCACACAATTGTCTCGACCTCTACCTCCCTTCGTACTTCCATCTTCACTACCATTCAGCTCGGAACACTAAGTCACCACAGTACCTACCTTGCTGCCACTGTTTTGCAGAAAATCTGTCACCAACATCATCTTGTCTACAGCTACCCTGTGGCTATGTCCATCCATCACATCATTGCTCAAATTATGTAGTCCTGCTGCAAACAGCACTACAGCAGCACCCACAACCTGTTATCAGGCCCCTTACTTCTCCAGCCTTCACCATTACTACACATATGCCATATACATTCATTGGATAGTCGTTGTTGTATCCTATATATAGCAGTGCATCCAAGAGTTACATCTCTTCAGCAGATTTCATTGTATTAGTACCAAGCATTCACTTTCCTCATGTTTATCTCACTGACACGATTGTACAAAGCATACATTTTATTAGTTGTATACTTATAAATTTCCTTTTAAATTATTATTTCCATGAGTATACCTGAGTATTTTATTAATTAGGCTCAATGTGATGTAAACTATCTTCTACATGTATCTTTTATATGGTACTAATCCTGTTTTGCAGAAAACATGCAGTGTTACCCTCCTTCTGAGATTAGAAGCCTTGTAATTACAATTGATGTAATAGCTAGATGCTAAATCAGAATTTTTCATTTCCTGCATTAGATTAGATAAGCATTGTAAACATCATGAATTGCTTATTTTCATGCATTTTTGCCTTTATTTCTCAAATTTTCACAATGATGAAACACGAATGGCATGTGCACCATTTCGTAAGAGGTAATTAATCCTAAATTGATGATTTACATCAACGGCCATAGTCGAAATGTAAACAAGACTTAGTATTTTTATCTTTTATGAAATAACACTGGATCCACACTGGATCCCTCTTTTCAAAATCATCATATTTTCTTTAAATATTTTTTCTCTTTTATCAGAATTTAATCTAAAATTAATTCAATATATATATACCAATGGCCATAGTCAGGGTATATTGAGAATTAATTTCATTTTAAATTCTATAAAAGCACCAAAAAGGTATTTTATTCTGCATTTGAATTTAGATATGACTATTATATAATACATTCAATGACCATAGTCAGGAGTGTATTATATCATTAATCCTATTTAAATTCATTTAAAGAATGAAATATGATTTTTAAACCCAGTTTCAAACTTATTCAAATTCATTCGTCATTTAGGGTAGAATTGCATCATATTTTAAAACAAAATCCCTTCCAAAAACCCAAGTGAGTGTGAATATCCCTTCTTCAAATTTCTATTTCAAATTCCAAATCTATCTCAATTTCAAAGTCCAATTTGACTTTGGAATTTCAAAATCATTTCATATTCAAACTCCAAAATTCCAACCCAAATTCAAAATTCAATTTCAAAGTTCAAATTAAACTTTGAAGTTTCTGATTCATTCTCAAAATCAAAATCAAGTTTATCTTCTTATCTTCAATCATAGTTTGAGATTGATTTTGAATCTCAAAATCTAAAACTTCCTAAAGTTTTAAAATTCAATCTGGGTTTCCAAAGCCCAGATCCATCTTCAAAAGCCCCATTTGGGCTTTCAGAATCCAAATCCAAGGTTAGATCCTAAATCCAACTTGGATCCAGATTTCCAAGTATAATCTCTACTTCAGACTTTAGATCCAATGCCATTCTAGGATCCAGAACCCAATTCTACTTTGGATCTCAGACTTCAGATCCAATTTCATTATAAGATCCAGAACCTAATTCTACATTGGATCTCAAACTTCAGATCCAAATCCATTCTAGGATCCAAAAACCAATTCTACTTTGGATCTGAGACTTCAGATCCAAAATCCATTCTAGGTTCCAGAACCTAATTCTACTTTGGATCTCAGACTTTAGATCCAAAATCCATCTTAGGGTCCAGAGTCCAAATCAATCTTGGATCTCAGACCTCAGATACGAATTCCATCTTGGATTCCAAATCTTGGATCCAATTCCATTCAAAATTTCGGATCCAAATCCATTCTAGGATCTAGAATCTAATTCCACTTTGGATCTCAGACTTCAGATCCAAGTTTTATTTAGGATCCAGAATTCATTTCCATTTCGGATCTCAGATTTCAGATCCGAATTCCATTCCTTCGGATCCAATTCCATTCCTTCGGATCCAATTCCATCCTAGATCTCATATTTCAGATCCAAATTTCCCTTAGGATCCCAAATCCAGAATTCAGTTCATCTTGAATTTCAACTCTATTTAGAGTCCAAACCTTTGATTCAAAATTCCATTCTGAACTCCAAATTTCAAAAAATCAAAATTCTATCTCCGAATCTGAATTCCATTCCAAGTTTACCTTGAATCCAAAAAAATCAATTCTATTCTGATTTCTCAAATCTTATCTCAATTTCAAGCTTTATAATTGAAATCCAAATTACATCTCTATCTTGATTCAAAGTCCTAATTCAAAGTCCATTTATGACTTCGAATTTTTCTTTTCTTCTTCTTTTATCTCAAACTTCAAAATCATCTCTTTCCAAATGCAGATTTATCTTCCCAAGCTCTTGATTATTCCAAAAACTTAGAACTTTAAATCTTAAGTTCTAAGTTAGAAACCATTTCTTCACTCCCTTATCAGATTCATCTCAGAAACACTTGGAATATTTCAAAACATTTAAAAAAAAAAACATACATCCTTGCATTGCACAAGCATGATTCTTTGTGCATTTAGACTTAGAATAGATTCTTAGATAATTTCTTTGTAAAGTAAAAGGCATGAATTCGACCCTTGGTTCGATTACCCCTGGTAAAGGCGCCAGGAACGGTCGAACCTCATACCGACGAGCGGATCCCGTCTCCAAGTTTTCCCGCAAATATTTCAAAATGGAGGTGAGTTATTTCAAATATTTTCAAAATTAAGGTCAAGTGAGACCCCGCAAAAGAGTTTCTCTTTCTCTTCTTTTATTTTTGCTTCTCTTCTCTTCTCTTTTCCGTCTTTTATTTTCTCCCTTCAAAAAGGAGGAAATAGAGGTCAGAAAGGAAAAAAAGAGAAGGAAGAGAGAGAACATTACGAGAGGAAAAATTTTGCGATGATCACAATGATCTACTCAGAAAGATTAAAGTTAAGCCCAGTACCACACCCGAAGATATGGCACAAATTGTGAACTCCGCCATGACCAATGCGTCGATCACTTTCTCGGATAAGGACCTTCCAAAACCTCATTCCTTTCATAATAATGCTCTGTATATTGTCGTTCGAGTCAGAGGAATGACAGTACCACATGTGCTAGTTGATGGAGGCAGCAACCTCAATATATGTCCCGAGATGACAACAAAGGCACTAGGGATCAAGGAAGAAGAATACATTCCGGATCCTATCACCATCTATGGGCTTGACAATCATGGTCAAACAACTAAGGGAAAGATATTTCTGGAAGTGTTCATCAACTACTCGGTGCACTCAGTACTTTTTGATGTGGTCAATGTACCACCTATCTACAACCTGCTGCTCGGAAGAATATGGATCCACAATGCGAATGCAGTGCCTTCCACTCTCCATCAATGTGTGAAATGGTCAAAAGGTGGAATGATTACAACAATACTGGGAGAAGACCCAGAAGAAAGGCTCCCGCAGCCCATGATTCCCCAACCATCATTCACGGCGGATATCCCCAGCATCAGAGAGAGTGAAGAAATCAGTCTCGGAGAAAATCAAGAAATACTCCAGGCATCCTCAGAATTGTCTCTACACACTGTAGCCATGACCCGATGGAGAGGTCCTCAATTCTTCAAGATCGGAGGCCGGATCAACTACAGTGCCATTAAAGATCACCTGTTGTTCCCATAATTCATGAAATCAAGAAAGGGATTTGATTTGCTTCTGAAACATGGATATCAACACTTTAAAGGACTGGGCAAAAATGAAGATGGTCGCATCGAGCCAGTGATCCAAAAGCATCGTCCCCACACAACAGGACTAGGGTTCTCTGGCGGAAGCTCACCAAAGAAGACTATTTTTGTCAAAGGGACACATTGAAGACCATTCATTATTTTTCTTTCCATTCTTCTCAATAAATGTCTCATTTTATTAATGTTCCTAATCCATTCAAAATCAATAAAATTTCAAGTTTCTTTGCCTATCTTAATGCCATCTGTCTCCTCTCCGTCTATCTCTTCATTTTATAATTCAATATCATTTTATGCATGATTCTTTTCGAATAATTGTTTGTCTTATGATGGGCGATTTTATCTGAATCAAGTTTCTCATCCCAAAATTCCAGAATGACTTCTCAAACAATCAAGAAGCTCGTTCTCAATCCCAAGGCTTTTCAGAAGTCAGCAACAATTCACCGAGTCAAAGCAAGCACTGAAGATGGCAAGATTGCAAAGCAGCCAGATGATTGTGAAGAATTTGATCAGTCTCTTCAGGAATTACCAGAGTTTGCCGCAGTTCAGAAGCAGGACAAACCATCTCCTCGAGTACAAGATCCGACTGAAGATGTCAATATAGGTTCAGAGGATGATCCCAAGATTCTCCAGATCGAAATCAGTCTGAGTTCGGAAGAGAAGGAAAGGCTTACAAATTTTCTTAAGCAATATGAAGAAGTGTTTGCATGGACATATGAAGATATGCCGGGCTTAGATCCCAAACTAGTCGAACACCGCCTCGTTTTGAAACCAGATGCTAAGCCAGTTAAGCAGAAGCTGAGAAAAATGGATCCCAGAATAGAACAACAGGTCAAAGAAGGACTTGAAGATTTGCTCAAAGCAGGATTCATTCGGACTATTGATTACCCAGATTGGTTAGCCAATATTGTCGTTGTTCCAAAGAAAAGTGGCAAAGTGGGGATTTGCATAGACTTCAGAGACCTCAATAAAGCGACTCCGAAAGATGATTATCCACTTCCAAGCATTGATCTTCTAGTCGACAGCACGGCAGGACAAGCCATGTTCTCTTTCAGGGATGGATATTCCGGCTACAATCAGATTAAGTTGGCTGCCCGCGACCAATCCAAAACTTCCTTCACTATGCCTTGAGGCACCTTCTGCTATACAGTTATGCCTTTTGGGCTCAAGAATGATGGAACAACATATCAACGGTCAATGGCCGTTATCTTTCACGATCAGATGCGCAAAATCATGGATGCGTATGTTGATGATATCCTAATAAAAACTAAAAAGGAAGAAGATCACCTCGAAGTTCTTGACCAAGTGTTTAAGCGACTCATTCTTTACAAGTTAAGGCTTAACCCGCAAAAGTGTGTCTTTGGAGTCAAATCAGGCAAACTGTTGGGTTTTCTGGTCAGGAAAAAGGGAATTGAAGTTGACCCAACCAAAGCAAAGGCTATCATTGATATGCCGCCTATGAAGAATCTCAAAGAACTGTGTAGCCTTCAGGGACGCATGCAATCAATCCGGCAATTTATTTCCAACTTGACAATGAGATGCGAGCCTTTCAATCACTTGCTCAGAAAAGGAGTGAAGTTTGAAATGGGGACCAGAGTGTCAGCAATCGTTCGATCGGATCAAGAAGTATCTTCTCAATCCTCCTATCCTAAAACCGCCAGAATTGGGAAAACCTCTTTTGCTATACATCTCAGTCAATCAAGTCGCATGCGGCAAATTCTTGGCAGAGTATAAAGAAGGCAGCTTGATAGAGCATGCCATTTATTATGTGAGTAAGACTTTCATAGACTATGAAAAGAAATACTCTCACATAGAGAAGACCTGTCTAGCCCTGGTGTGGATGTGTCAGAAGCTAAAACACTACCTGCTGGCATCTGAAGTCAAAATCTTGTCCAAACTCAATCCTCTCAAATACATTTTGGAGCAACCTTTCCTCAGCGGACGACTCGCCAAATGGCAAGTCTTACTGATGCAATATGACCTAGAATATGTCTTGCAACAATCAATTAAAAGCCAAGCAATCGCAGATCAGTTGGCAGATTTTCCTCTAGCAGAAGAAGTGAAAGCCAAAGATGACTTCCCTGATGAACAAATATGCAATATCCAGCAATCTCCAGTCTGGAATTTATTTTTCGACGGTTCCAAAAATATGGCCGGAATAGGCATTGAGATCTTCATAATCACTCTAGAGAAAGAGATGATTCCATTCTCTCTTAAATTAGATTTCCAATATACCCACAATATGGCTGAATACGAAGCCCTAATTCAAGGTCTAAAGATTCTATTAGACTTTGATGTCAAGAGAATGCATGCCTACGGCGACTCATTACTCGTTGTCAATCAAGTCCGAGCCGAATGGCAGGTCAAAGATTAGAAGCTATTCCCTTATCAGAAAATCGTTTCAGCTCTTGTCAGCAAGTTTGAAGAATTTCAGCTATTCCATATCAAGAGAGACTTCAATCAGGTGGCTGATAGCCTAGCCAGCCTGGGCTCCATTATGGCATTAAAAAATGAAGAATCTTGTCGCTCATTCGAAATTGGTAGACTTGACCAACCTGCTTTCCTTCCAACAGAACAAGTACATCAAGATGAGCAAAAGAAGAAGCCTTGGTATTATAATATCAAAACTTTCATAGAAACCGATGGATTTCCTCCAGAAATCTCAAAGAAAGAGCAGTGAGCAATCCAGCGTATGTCTACTCGATACTTTATTCTGGCCAATGTCCTTTATCGTCGTGGATTCAGTTCAGAATATTCCAGATGTTTAGATGAAGACGAAGCCAAAGAAGTTGTACGAGAAGCACACGAAGGCATCTGTGGTGGTCACGTCGGCTACCAAACCCTTGTCAAGCAGATCATCAGAGCAGGTTACTATTGGAAGACCATGTTGCAAGACCGTCATCATTATGTGAAGAAGTGTATTCAATGCCAGATACATGCACCTTCTATTCATGCTCCGGCAACATATTTGCAATTTGTTGTCTCTCCATGGTCGTTCTCTATGTGGGCCTTCGATGTCGTAGGTCCCATCACTCCCTCTGCTTCAAATGACCACAAATACTTCCTTGCCGCAACGGAATATTTCACCAAGTGGGTAGAAGCTATCACTCTTCGCATAGTGGAAGGCCGACACGTGGTCTCTTTCATCCATAAGGGCATCCTTTGCCGTTTCGGCATCCCGCATGACATCGTGTCAGATAATGGTAGTCATTTCAAGAATGAAAAGATGAAGACATTCTGCTCAAAGTTCAAAATTTATCATCATTTCTCTGCTCCATATTATCCTCAAGGGAATGGTCAGGCAGAAGCTACCAACAAAATTTTAATTCATATCTTAGAGCGAACTGTAGAAACAGGCCGTGACTGACATGAGAAGATCCACGATGCACTATGGGCCTATCGGACCACTATTTGCACTCCAACAAATGCTACTCCATCAGAATTGGTCTACGGAATAGAAGTTGTATTGCCGCTACATGTTTAGAAGCCCACTTTGAAATTTGCATCACTTCTAGAATTACCTCTTGATAAATACCAGCAGCAGCGACTAGTATTGCTAGACTTACTCGACGAGAGAAGGCTGAAGGCTAAAAGCAACAGAGCATGCTCAATCCTATCGCTAGAGAGTAGCCAGGCAATATGTGAAGTCTGTCATCGAAAGAAGATTCAAAGTCAATGATTTAGTACATCGATCCACAACCTATCTCAAGCATCAGCCTGGCGGCAAATGGTCGCCAAATTGGGAAGGTCCCTATGTTGTCAAAGAAGCATTACCCCGCAACTCATATTGGCTCATCAACGCTGATGGGTTGGAATTACCAGATCCCATTAATGCTCGACACTTGAAAAAGTTCTATACTTGAAGCCTCTATTCTTCCTTTGTAATCTTCCTATTTTCTTTAAATAATGATCAAACTTTCTTTCCCAGTTACACTGAGGCATTTTTAAAACTTTGTTCTGTATGCAGGCAGGATAAGCAAATCTCTCATCTCACGCACTTGTCATTCATGTGCAGCAATTTGCATTCATTTGCATTCAACTGCATTAATAACAATCTGGTCAGTATTGGGATTTCAACAAACAATCCCATCACAATTCCTAATGATTCAAAACTGAAAGATAATCACCAGTACTGAACCAAAACCTAGCGCTCAAACTAGTACATTTTCAAAATCCAACTTTTAAGTCGGTCTTTGAAAACTGAGTTCCGACTCGAGTGTTTCTCTCAAAATTATTTTTCCTTTGAAAAACCGAGTTTCGACTCGGGTTTTCCTTTAAAATTACTTTTTCTTTTGTTGATCCGGGTCCCGATTCGAGATCTCTTTATTCACTCGAGCCCTGACTCGAGCTCTTCACTTTCTTTTGTTGATCCAGGTTTCGACTCGAGATCTTTCTATTTACTCGAGCCATGACTCGAGCTCTTCATTTTCTTTTGTTGATCCGGGTTCCGACTCGAGATCTCTTTATTTATTTGAGCCCTAACTCATCATTCTGTGTTGATCCGGGTTCCGGCTCATGATCTCTACTTTATTCGAGTTCTGACTCGAGCCATTTATTCTCCTGCATTGATCTAAGTTATGTCAATCCTCAGGGTTAGCCGATTTCTTAAAATTGATATTTTGCCCACGAATTTTCAATTCAAATCTTCGGATCATTCAATTCTCCAATCTTGACCCCCGGGTCACCCAATTTCCAAATTCAAATTCCAATTCTCAATTCCAATTACCAAATTCTCAATTTTGACCTCCAGATCATTCAACTTCCAATTTTTGACCTCTAGGTCACCCAATTCCAATTTTCCAAGTTCAATTTTCAATTTTGACCTCCGGGTCACCCAATTTCCAATTTTGACCTCTAGGTCACCCAATTTCCAATTTCAACCTTCGGGTCACTCAATTTCCAATTTTCAACCTTCGGGTCACTCAATTCTCAATTTCGACTTTCGGGTCACACAATTTCGACCTTTTGGTCAACCAATTCTCAATTTTGATCGTCAGGTCATCCAATTTCGACCTTCGGGTCATTCAAACAATCAATTTTCTAATTTCCAATTTTGACCTTTGGGTCAATCAATCTCAATGTCCAATTTTAATCAGTTTCTCTTGCGAGAGACCCTTTTTAGGGAGAGTTCGAGGGAGCTCGTTCTTTTTGCATGATATCCAATTCGTTCACTTAGCCCCTTTTCAGGGAGAGTTTGAAGGGACTCGCGTCTTTGTGAACCGTTTGCAAAACAATTTCCAATTTCACACAAGGGACCCTTTTATAGGGAGAGGCTCGACGGAGACTCGCTTTCCTTGTGACCACCCCAATTTTTCTACTAGGCCTTTTTCGTCATGAAAGACCCTCTTTTTAGGGAGAGTGTGATGAACTCGTTCCTTCATGACCCAATTTTCTGACCTCACTATTATCGGCCCCTTTTCATAATAGAAGCCTAATATTAGGGACCTTTGACGAAAGCTTAATTTCTCTTCGAAAGTTTGTTTTGCAAACACCTCCTCTTCAGGGAAGAGAGGAGTATTTTCCATTTCCCATTCAGGTAAGGGCTAAGTCTGAGTCTCTCTTTTTGGGGAAAAAGAGAGGAGAATTTTTCGTCATGGATGTGTTGAGCTGGACCTCAAATGCTCTCTTTCACCCAGGATTTCAAGAACATGTCAATTTGTCAATCGATTACCTGTTGATTTCAAAATTTTATTGCATAAATCTTTACCTCAGTTTACCTTCAGCATTACTTTCAAGAGAGAGAAGCTTTTGCGAAAAGAGACTCAAAATTCAAATTCCTTTTATTGGCCAACCAAAAGGATGAAGGATAAATCCCTGATATGGCCAGCAAAAGAAAATTCAATGTTATCGCAAGGCCATAAATGATTGGTATTGACCACAGTCAATGGAACATTTTTAAAGACCATTCTTGTTAAAATGAGGCAGTGAAAATATCCTGAGTTCTAGAAAAAAAGAGAGAATTCACCCAAGCCCTGTCTCTTTAAAATCACCTAAGCTGAAATTAAATATCCGCAAAAGGGATCCCTCAATTGTCGTCAAGATGAAGGCGAATTAAGCGAGTAGACCCCCGGGGCCAAAGAAGATTTGAATCATCTCCAAGATGACAGAGTTTGTGACGGATCCTTCCAAAGAAAGACCAAAGCACTGTCGAGATGAAGGCATAAGCGATGAACCTCCCGACAATCCCTAAAAGATATTTAATTTCAGCTATCATCCAAAGATCTGTAACCCATGAGCCAATATATCGTCAAAGAAGGATCGAAACATCTCCAAGTTGAAGGAGTTTGTGACGTACCCTTCCAAAAGAAAAAGAGAGAGAAAAGGTTAGGACATCTATCCAAAATAAAGGATGATGTAATAAACTCTTTTGAAGCCCAAAAGAGCCAAAAGAGTGCAAAAAGATTATCACAAGAGAAGCTCCTATGATATCAAACTACCAAATCTATCAAGAAGCTTCTTTAAACTCGTGAAATTCTATTATCAATACGCTTTCATCAATTGCTTTCATAATATCAAATTCTATTTTCTGTTCATATCAAGGAAATTGATAGCTTCCTTGAAGAAGGTCAATCGCAAGCAATTTGGATTTCCAAATCTCGATCCTACGAAGTGAATCTTGTTTGGAGGTAATGCTTCAGATAGAAAAGAAAGAATATTTTGCAACAATGCGTATCATTTTCAAATAATTTGAATCAACAACAAAATTTTTAACACTTTGACAATATTTTCTAGCTATCCCGACGTGAAGTGAGAGCTTGATGTCCGTCTTTAATACATCCTGACACCAATTTTAAATCCCTCTTAAGGACTTGATTCCTTCCCTTCTTTGAGAGCGTGAGCTCTCAGATTTGCACACTTCCCTGTGTCCCCACTGTCCAACCATAGACAGTCCCATTTCGGTTTGAGGTCGAACCACCAATCATTTTCTCGCAAAAGGCAATTTCAAAAGCTATTTAGTCTCAGCAATGAGGCACCCAAAATCAACCCCTTTTCAAGCTTTAGGGACCCCATTTTCCTTCCTTTTGCAAAACCCCTATCGAATTTATTGTGCAAAAACCGAAGGTTCCATCATGGTCTCTTCTTTCGAGGATTTCATTTTCTGCCCAATCAGGATAAGGGTATAAACCTGAGCCTCATTCAAAGAGGTATTTCATTTTTCCGCCCAATCAGGATAAGGGTACGAACCTGAGCTTCCTTTGATGAGGTATTTCATATTCCGCCCAATCAGGATAAGGGTACAAACCTGAGCCTCCTTTGATGAGGTATTCCATTTTTTCGCCCAATCAGGATAAGGGTACAAACCTGAGCCTCAATTGATGAAGTATTCCATTTTTATGCCCAATCAGGATAAGGGTACAAACCTGAGCCTCATTCAAAGAGGTATTCCATTTTTCTGCCCAATCAGGATAAGGGTACCAACCTGAGCCTCAGTTGATGAGGTATTTCATTTTCCGCCCAATCAGGATAAGGGTACAAAGCTGAGCCTCCTTTGATGAGGTATTCCATTTTTTCGCCCGATCAGGTTAAGGGTACAAACCTGAGTCTCATTTCGATGAGATATTCCACTCCCCAATCAAGTTAAGGGTCAAACCTGAGCTTCGTTCCATACGAAGCATTTTCTGTCCCATCCAGAATAAGGGCAAAAACTTGAACTTCACTCTCACCAGAGCAAATCTATTTTCTCTTTATTCTCCATTTCATATATACCATCTTCCTCGGGCTAAGTTCCTCATACCCAGTCAGATCCTTCTAACTGGGGCATTTTATATATAGCTCAAATTTGGTGTGTTTTTCTTTGCCACTAAGCTTAGCCACAAGCCGACTTAGTAGCAAAGAGGGGCATCTGTAATCACCCCAAATTTTTACTCACCTTCTTGATATATCCACCAATCATCACATTTTGGTTCTCCGGAAGCAATGAAGGGCAAAATGGTCATTTTCTGAGATTGAACCTGGTAGAAAGTCCAAAATTTTATTCCTAAGTCTCAAGATTTCTCCATTTGGACTCAGAAATAGCTTCAAACTGCAAAATTTCAAAATCTTATTCTCAATAAGAAGCTAGAATTCCAATTTTGAATTCAGAGCGACATTTCAGGTAACATGTCTTTGCATAACATCGCATCAGCATTTCATATCATTTCACTGCACAGCATGTCATTTTGAGATCCAGAACTCCTGATTTTCAAAAAATGTCAGTCCAGATTCGAGTTTTAAATATTTCAAAATTGATTTCAAACTCCTGGATTTTTAAAATTGCCAAATTCTTCCCATTTTACCCCTAGGGCTCCGAGTTACAAAAGTATTCTCAAGAAAACGATCTGGATAGTTTTGGACATTGATTTTCAAGATTTCGTCAATTGAAAAGAGGGGGACACAATTTCAAATTCATAAGACATTATTTCAAACTTTTACAAAAGGGCTCCGAATTTCTTCGCATCTTTCCAAATTTTGCCCTGAAGAACCATTTTCTTCCAAGTTTTGAAATCAAACCAAAATTCACATCGTATTTTCTAAACTAGCCTATTATTGTGAAAATTCCAAAATATCTCATTTGGCTTTTATTTCAAATAAGTGACGTGGGACCCACCTCGAGGTGGTGTCACACTCAAATTCTCAAAAATTTCTCTTATTTTTAAAATAGTGCCCATTCGGAAGTGGCACCGATTTATAAAACCTTTTTTTTTTATTTAATTTCTTTTTTTTACTCAATTTTAATAAAATAATTAATGGGCTCACGTAGGTGGCGCCCCACTAAGACTCTTTGCCAAAAAAAAAACAAATTTTTTTATATACACTTCAAAAAGTTTTCAAATTCAGTTGAGGTGGCACCACCTTAAAAAAAAAAGGAAAAAGGAAAAAAACAAAATTCGTTTTATCATTTTGTTTTGTTTTTTATTTATTACTGTTACTTTTCAACCCCGAAACTTTTATTTTACCTAAGTTTCAAAAAAAATTTCCGGAGAAAGGGAGTCGTCCCCCTCTCAAAATGGCGAGTTCTCTTTTTCAAAACATTTCAAAAAATTTTAAAATTTTGTTTCAAGGGTTATCAAGGTCGACTAAAGGGGAGGAAAAAGAGGGATTTGAAGGGGAAAAGCAAGGGTCGGCTATTAAAAAGAGGAGGAAGGTCCAGCAAAGGAGATCCCATTGGCGATTCCAACTCTCTTCACTACCCCTTTCACCTCTTTCCCTCTCGGCCAGTAGGCGGCTTCTCCCATCTCTCAAAACCCCTTTCTTCTTCCCCAACCTATTCTGTTCCTCTCTGCAACACACTCATTGTCTCTCTGTCTCTTCATCACCATTCAAGAAACGAGCTTCCAACGGTTGACACTCAGGAGCTTCGATCCGCATGAAAAGCCTTCAGCAGAAGGCTAAAAAAAGAAAGGATCTTCTCAACCACTGTTGAACCAAAGTTATCCCACCTTGTGCATCATTGATTACATCAAGATTTTCATTTCAAACCAGAAGTTTTCCAGGAATCATCTGCAAAGAATCAGCCCGTTCAAGCAATCAGGTGAGGGTTCATCGGATATCTACATCTTTATGACTTGAGTAGCATCTTCATGCCACCTGCATCTCCTATTAATCAGCCTCAATGACGAAATTGGTCACCCTGGTTATTTTATATGTTAAGGATTTGTGATGCTTCAAAATAGCATCATTGATCCCTATAGAAAGTAGACTTTGTTGAATTATAACCTTCCAACAAGCGTTGTTGGCCTGATTTGTTTCAAAACCAAAAGCTTTATGAAACAGTATTTCCTTTTCAATCAAAGTTTTTTTAATCCACGTGCATTCCATACTCCCTCATATGTCACTGACTTTACCAAAATTAAAATTTTACATAAAATCTCTTTGTTATTAATGGTTTAGTCTCCATAAACGGAATGAATGATTCTTCATGTGATCCTATGTCCATTGCCATTATGCATATTACTACCCCTCTCTGTTTTTCTTTTTTTTTCTTTTTTTTGTTTTTTGCTTTTCTTTCTTTGCAGGATTTATGTTTAGTGGCAACGTTACTTGATGCTCCTGTATCTTGTCGATTCCAGCATGCCCATGTAGTTTTTTTTTTTTTTGGTGTCTGCATGAAATGGTGTCAAAACGATGTCCTCAGGGACAGATCGTACATTAAGTGAGTGTCGCTAACCAGGACACTACACCCAGCCCATCTTATTTGGTTTCCATTTCCTTATCCCTTACCTGTCAGTATATTTAACTAGATTTTATTCTGGTCGTTATCATAGGTATACCCATATTGTCGTTTATATGTTAGTATGAGAAATATATTGTGGTAATAGTAATGAGCTTTATCTGTACATTTCCAACCTGCCCATTGTGGCATTCATGTGGCAATATCTATGTAACATTACAAAATTTAAAATCAGGTGATGGAGGAGTAACTCGTGTGAATGTGATAGTCTTTTCCTCCCAAATACTGAGAAGAACTCCCTCATAATTGATACCTGTTCAAAATTTTCTTTTAGTTTAATCTTTGAAAGAAGCATCCTTTACTATATTGCACAATTTTCTTCTTGCAGGCTTAATTCATAATATGAAAACATTTCTGCCAATGTCGTCCAAATTTCAGTCTTTACCATCGTAAGATAAATGCTTTTTCTTTTTCTTTGTTAAGAAATCTTCATGATTACCTGCAGAACATGTCTTAGTAGTTCTGGGTGCAAAAATTTATTTTCTTTTCTTTTTTGTACTTAAGTTTAATTGCTGTATCATATGCTTACTGTGCCAGTCATGTGATCTTAACGTCTGCCCATCCTTTGCATCGCATCGATAACATGTGATACCTCTGTGCAAGGCATTTACAGATCATTCTTTCCAGCCATTAGCATTGTTTGAGCCATTGACATTGTTTCAGCCACTAGTGTAGCCTCAGCTATTAGTATCGTTTAAGCCATCAGCTTCATCCCATCTCAAAGCGGTAAAATCAGCTTGTCCTTAGCACTCTTTCCAGAAGTTAAGTAAATAACCCTTGAAAACAACATAGTCAAGCTGTGTTACAGCTTGAGTATTGCTTTACAGTGTGAGGCAACTGATTATGGCAGCATTAGGCAAGGGCCACTTGAGGGCTGTTTTGCAGTGTTGGTCTACTAATTCTGGCTGCAAATGCTTTATGCTTTGTAGTAACTATGGTTGCATTAGTTGACAGATTAAAGAGCCAATTGTTGGTACATCAAAATGAATAATGATTGTTTTTTTTTTTTTGTTATGACTGTTATTTTTCTTGAGAAGAAGTCATTACTACTGCTATGTGATTGTTACAGCAGAATGAATCATTATTGGTCTTATTGTTGTGGTTGTTATTACTATGTTTGCTAGTGTTGTCCTTGTCATCATCAATGTTTCTGTGATGTTAGTGAGATAATTATTTAGGAATCGCTTCAGGCAAATGCGAGCTAGATGAGAGTAAGCCATTTCTTGGTGAAATAGTTGCTATAACAAGAGAGGTTATCATTTGTTTTGTCGTTGTAACTGTTATTACTGTTGTTAAGGGTGCTATTTTGTTTTGTTCCCATCATCATTTGCCACTGCTGTGTTATAAGGGGCACATGGATATGATATATTACTATGTCATCAACTGTATAAATATGTCCCACACGCATCAATCACCCCCTATCATACGTACTTCACTCACTGCTTATGTGTTACCCTATCATTTGTAGATATTGTCCATTTTCGCATATGTATCCATTTCATTGATTCAAACACTGTTGTATATTATAGCCTTTCCTAGCACACCCTCATGCTTCTAATCATCCGTATTCTAGTATATATATCTCATTTGTACAATGGAGGTGCAAATTGGATCTTTTTATCGATTTGTAATTATAGGATCACATACATGTGTATATGTCCTTGTGTATCTTGTATATCCATTCCTTGTACTAATTCTCATTTTGCAGGGAAGTCTGGAGGATAGTGGCTCTTTTTAATTCTATATTTTTTTTTTCGCTTTATGTCAAAGATGTAATAATCGAATTTGGAATAATATTTACTTTTATTGCATAGATTAGGATGCATATCATGTAGCTTGATTTTGCAAAATCCGGATTCTATGAATCATGCATTTTATTCTGAAAATCACTTTGGATGGACACGAATGGCACGTGCACCAACTCTTAGAGAGTTGATGAACTCGGTGGAATCCATATTTATGGCCCTAGTCGGAATATGGACGAGACCCAGATCCATCATCTTTCTACTAGTCACACTGAGCCTACACTCTTAAGTTATCTTAAAATGCACATCATATTTTTAATTTTGCAAAATATTGTGAATTAAATAAATTAAACCCTCAACATGTTCATGGCCACAGTCAGAATATGTGAAGGATTTATTTTGACTTAATACATATTTTTCCAACAAAATCTCTCAGAAAATCTTTTTAAAGTGCATTCATACATCCAAATCATCTGCATCATGGCATCATCTGCTTTTCTCATGATTTTCTCAAGAAAAACTTCATTCCATGGAAATCAGTTTCTCAAGAAATTTCTAAAATTTTCGAAGTTGGATTTCCCAAGTCAAGTTTTTTTGTGATTTTCCTTGGAAAAGGTTATTTTCTCAAGATTCTTTTTTTTCAAAAAGGAATTTCTCATCTTTCTCAAGAATCAAAATCAATTTTCAAATATTTCAAGACCAAGATTTCCATGATTTCAATTTCCTAAGTTTTGATTTTCCTTCTCCAAAGAGTTTTCCAATGAATTTCATTCGAAAATTTCCAAAGTCAGAGTTTTCTTGACAAATATTTTCCTTTTCAAATGTTCTTCTTTTCTCGAGAATTCTCTCCATTTTCTCAGAATTTTCTCACATCTTCATAAACTTTCTGGTGATTTCCAAATACTTTCATCTGAGTTTCCTGAGAGGTTGATTTCCATCTTTTTCCTGAGAAATGCTTTTCAACTCCAAATGTTTTCTAAGCATACATCATAATTTTCCAACTTATATTTTACAAAATTTCATAGCACATGCTTGAATTCTTTGTGTATTTAGGATAGAACACGATTTTGATAATTTAGCTAAGTCAAGCACAATTTTGGTCCTTGGTTCGATTACCCCTGCTAAAGGCGGCAGGAACGGTCGAACCTCATACCGATAGGTCGAGCCCCATCCCATGGATTTTCCCGCTATTTTCAAAATGGAGGTGAGTATTTCAAAATATTTTCCAAAATCCGGTCAAGATTGAATCGCAAAAGCATTTTCTTCTCTCTCCCGCAAGGAAAAGGAAGAAAAAAAATTTGCGATGATAACATGTTTGGCGACCTGTCCTTGTCTAAACAAAATTGTGCTTGACTTAGTTCAATTATCGAAACTGTGTTCACAAATTGTCAGCTCTTTTTGCTTTTGATATCATGTGAACCTAGGAGCCTAGATTCTGACCTAGCTGACATTGACTGCATATAGACTAGGCATGGTTTGGTAGGACCAGATTGAGGAGATATTTTCATGTTCACATAGACTTAGGTCTAAACACAACTCTCCTCAATTTAGGATCTGAATGCAAACAGTGTATGCTTCTTCAAAGATTTTCAAAAATCTATCTTTTTAGGTCTTAGAGCCCTCTATTTCTTGCATGTGATCATTTTTCAAACCTTCCTTAACTATCATTACCCGGTCTTCACGTTGCTGGGCTCTCTTCCAGAACCGTAGTTTGGGATAGAGCCTCACAACTGGGCCACTTATTTGGGTTAACACCCCCCTACCACGTACCGCGGGCCACAGTCCGAAGTATATCGGTAGGTGCTCAAGGATGTTGAAAAACCTTACCTTAGAACTGGAGTTGAAATTATATGCCACGTACCTCGGAGTTGAAATTGTGAGTGTGGTGTGGAGTAGCTCTAGCCGTGAACCCCATTGCCTTCATCTTCTTTATCTCCTCCATCTTCTAAAGCCGCGAAGGTGAGACACCTCCCTCCCTATGCCTATTATGGAATTTGTTGAAGCAAGGTTCTACCTTGGCTTGCAATTTGAAGCATTTCCATTCCTTTTTCATTTCTCATTTATATGTTTTATGAAATGGGTGGCATGCATTATGAATGGTTGGTTGAGTACGTTTTTAAGCTTCTTCCTCATGCAATATTGGCACTTTGGCTTAAGGCCATACGGTTCTTTGTGTTTGCATGATTATTGGTGCTTTTAAACCTCATTTTAGCATTGGTAAAATGTGTTTACAAGCAAACGTTTTAGCTTTGCCTTTTTCCTCAAAAGCTTCAAGTTATTCTTACATGGTTTAGTTGTAGCAGCAAGGTCTTCTTCTAATTCCTTGTTTCGGGTGGCAAGGAGGCCACGGTTGGCACATGGCCAGCAAACCCTGCTCATGTGGGTTAGCCCCTTCGTGGGTGCTGCTGGTTTTGGCCAAACAGGTTGAGCCGTGACTCAATGCACAACAGGCCTTTTCATTTCTTTTTTTTTTTGCTAGTGTGTTTTGTAAATCACTGGGCCACTTTTCTTTCTTTTTCTCTTGGCTGGAACGGACCAGACATGCTGGACGTGTCCAGCAGAGTGTAGCTCAGACCTAACCTAGTGTGGACGCCCCTTATTTCTCTTTGTTTTTTTTGTTGTTGTTGGGTTCCATTTGAGATATAGCCGAACCCACCAACTCGGTTTGGTGTGGGTTTGGTTCCCAGCCATGGCCTGACATGGTCTGGACCGTACATAGCCCAGACCTGTCAAAGGTCTACTCTTGATTCATTCAGCTGGGCGTCATGCCCAGCACACCCCTCATTTCTGTTCGGTTTGGGGCATAAGCCTTTTTGCGCCTTCCCGCTTGGGTTTCAGACTTTCTACGGCGATGGGAGCATTTGTACTGCAACCGGGTGCAGGCTGCATGGCCTGCACCCCTCTCTTTGGTCATTGGCCAAGGCCAACTTGGGTCTGGACCAGTCGGTCCAGACCTGGTCCCTGTTGACGCACCTGCTGCAACCAAACTGCAGCAGGTGGGTCACCTTTGGGTACTAGCGGCAACACCAGCACCCTTCTCGTTTTGGTGGTAGCAGGGCCCGAGGGAGGTCTGGACCAGTCGGACCAGACCTGGGTACCTCTCTTGGCTGCACTCGGGTCGGCTGCTGTGATCATCACAAAATTTTTCCTCTCTTGTGGTTTCTCTCTGTTCCTTCTCTTTTCCTTTTCCAACCTCTATTTTCCTCCTTTTTGAAGGGAGAAAAATAAAAGACAGAAAAAGAAGAAAGAAGAGAGAAGAGGAACTCTTTTGCGGGGTCTCACTTGACCTTGATTTGAAAATATTTAGAAAATTAACTCGCCTCTATTTTGAAAATTTTTGGGAAAAATGGAGAGACGGGATTCGCTCGTCGGTACGAGGTTTGACCGTTCCTGGCGCCTTTACCAGAGGTAATCGAACCAAGGATCGAATTTATGCCTTTTTGCTTTGCCTAAATATTATCTAAGAATCTATTCTAAATCTAAATGCACAAAGAATCATGCTTGTGCAATGCAAGCATGTATGCTCTTTTGAAAGATGTTTTGAAAATTTCCAAGTATTCTGAGATGAATTTGATAATGAAGAGATGGTTTTTGAATAGTAGAATTTAACTTAGAACTTGAGATAGATCAGAAAAGTTCTAAGTCTTTGAAATAAATCAGAATTGGAAGAATAAATCTTGATTTAGAGAAAAATTGATTTGAAGTTTTGAAATGAAAGGAAATGAAGTTTCAAAGTCAGAAATGGACTTTGAATTTTGGATTTTTAAATTTGGATTTAGGAAAGGAAATGATTATTTGAAATGGAATTTCAATTTTGAAATCAGAATGGACTTGAGAAATCCAAATGATATTAAAAATAGAAATGGATTTAGATTTGAAATCTGGAAATGAAGTGGATTTGAATTTGAAAGTTGGAAATAGAATTTTGATTTGAAATCTAGAATTCAAATCCGAAGTTTGGATCTTAAGATGGATTTAGATCCGAAATATGAGATCAAAAATAGAGTTGGACTCTGGACCCTAAAATAGATTTTGGATCTGAAGATGGGTTAAGGATCTGAGATTCAAGATAGAATTGGACTATAGATCCTAAGATGGATTTTGGATCTGAAGTCTGCGATTCAAAGTAGAATTGGATTCTGGATCCTAGAATGGAGTGGATTTGAAGTCTGAGATCCAATGTAGAATTTGGTTCTGGATCTTAGAATGGAGTGGATCTGAAGTTTGAGATCCAATGTAGAATTTGGTTCTGGATCCTAAAATGGATTTGAATCTTGAGATCTGAGTTCCAAGGTGAAATTGGATTCTGGATCCTGAATCCTAAATGGGAATTAAATTCGAAATTTGGAATCCAAGATGTAATTCGGATCTAACTTTGGATTTTGAATTTCAAAAATTGATGAATTTCAAAGTTAAATTGGATTTTGAATCTGAAACTTGAATTTGGAACTTAGAAAATGAAACAAGAATTTCAAAGTTAAATTGAACTTTGAATTTGATTGGAGTTTTGAAAAAATGAATTTGGAATTTCAGAGTCAAATTGGTTTTTGAAATCTGATTTGAATTGGAATTTTTGAATATAAAATGAATCTGAAATTTCAAAGTCAAATTGAAATTTGAAATCTGATTTGAATGAATTTGAAATTTCAAAGTCGAATTGAACTTTGAAATCTGTTTTAAATTGGAATTTTTGAATATAAAATGAACTTGAAATTTCAAAGTCGAATCGAACTTTGAAATCTGATTTGAATTGGAATTTTTGAATATAAAATGAATTTGAAATCTCAAGGTTTTAAATTGGATTTTGAGATTGAAAATGAAATAGAATTGAAAATGAAAAGATGAATTGGATTTAACAAGAATTGAAGATTTGATTGAAGAAGATATTAACATCACTGGAATTTTGGAAAAGAATTTTGAAAATATGATGTTGTTCTATCTTAAATGATGAATGAATTTAAATAACTTTGAAATTAGATTTTGAAAATCATATTTCATTCTTCAAATGAATGAAAATAAGATTAAAAATATAATACATCCTTGACTATGGTCATTGAATGTATTATATAATGATCTATATTTAAATTTAGGTGAAGAATAAAACATATTTTTGTGCTTTTATAGAGTTTAAAATGAAGTTAACTCTCAATATACCCTGACTATGGCCATTTGTATATATTTTGAGCCAATTTTAAGTTTAACTCTAATAAAAGAAGGAAATATTTGAAAATATGATGATTTTTGAAGAGGATCCAGTGTGGATCCAATGTTATTTTATAAAAGATAAAAATCCTAAGTTTTGTTTACATCCTGACTATGGCCATTGATGTAAATCATCAACTTAGAATTAATTTACCTCTTACGAAATGGTGCAGGTTGTGTCATTCATGTTTCACCATTGTGAGATTTGAAAAATAAAGGTAAAAAGTGCATGAAAACAAGCAATTCATGATGTTTACAATGCTCATTCATTCTAATCTAAGACTGGAAATGTAAATTCTCATTAAGATCTAACTTATTACAAAAATTGAATTTACAATCCCAAGTAATGACATTTTCTATATATTCCCTGCAAAACAACTGGATTAACATGAAAATAGAAAAAAAAAATGGCATATATCATTTGGATATCTAAAAAAAATATTCATATACCAGGACATGAATGATGGAAAGATAGAAGAAATGATGTATATGCTTATACATACGTATATATACATGCATATGTTATATATATAGGTATATACATATATATATATAGATATATATGGCATGAGAGAGGAGGTGAGTTAATGGGCTGTAGGTAGTGGATCTGGATGACAGTGGTGGGGGAGATGCATATGCAGTGGGCCAGTGTAAAGCAGGTGTGGGAATGTAGGTGATAGATGTGAAGGGTAGGTACAGCTGGAAATGCTGGGTAACAATGCTTAAGGATGTATAGGTCCTCAGCAGGTTGGGTCTACAGACTCAAACAAAGTGGCAAATTTATATATTGCTGGACCTACATAGGCTTAGCAGAATATGATGGACATGGGTGCTGGTATGACAACCCGAATGCATGTTGTGAATGGCACATTATAGAAGGGGTGCCTACCGTATGATGGGATGCCTACAGGAGATGCACCTTCAGCAGATGGGTGCTGTGTGGAAGGACACAACTGATGGTTCAACAATGCTGCTGAATTCAGAAGGGGAGTTGTGAAGGAAATGTATGCAAGTGAAGGTAGGCAGCAGGGTGCCAATGAAGGTGGTAGTGAAGGTATAGATGACAATGGTGCTGGAAATGTCACAGCAGGGAAGGATATTGTGCACTAATGAAGTGCATATGCCAGCAGATGGGGACATCGAATGAAGAATGTTGTGTGGAGAAATACTATGTAATGAATGTGACACATAGTGAGTGGGTGCAAGTAGTGAAAGGTGTTGCACATACTGTAGCAGTGTGTTGTATGATGGTTTTGAGGCAAATGGTAAAACTGAAATTTTCTAGGTGGTGTGCAAAGGGGACATAGGGGAGGCTGCTGAACCTAATTGTGGAGAAAGAAGAAATGTGCAGGTAACAAGGGATGTAGTGAAGTATTTGAACTTATTGCTGTAAGTGCAGCAAGTAAATGGGATTAAGTGAGTGGCAATGGTGCAGAGCATATAAGTGTAATGGTGATGGTGGTGTATGGCAGTGAGGGGCAGGCAAGTGAAAGGAGGTGCCGTGTGTTGGATGAGATACCTACAGCAAAGTGGCATTGAGGGGAGGGTGAAAGTGTAAGGAGACAATATAGTGCCCTGTGATGGAAGCTGTTGTATTTGCAGCAATCAGAGGATGCTGGATGAGGGAAAACAGAGGCTGTGATGGGGTGTTGTAGCCACGTGGGATGATGAATGAACAGACATGTAACTGATGCGTTATTGCAACAAATGTTTGGAGTGAATGTAACTTGAACATGTAGCAGTGAGATAGATGAAAAGATGGAAAAAAAAATGCTTGTGCAACAGGTGCATTTCGTGATAGTGGTTAAGGTGGCCTGTGCAGCTGTCGTGATTGTCCAGGTTGAGCTGATTCTGGTTGCATAAAGGGGACATGCACCCTTTGTTGTGCAGGAGAAAATGATATTAACAGTCGCAGGGGAATGAAGACAATATGTGCTGGTGTTAATACAAGTATTACAGCAGGTGGAGAGAACGGGGATGGCTGATGATAGATTGAAAAGGGTAAATATCATAAGTTTGTTGATGAGGATAACAAACCAGATTTCGATCATACTTATGAGCGACCATTGAAACTTCTGTTGTTGGTCCTGCAAGCAAAGCAATAGCTTTTCAGCTATTGGGTATTAATGATGTTGTCCTGTAGTACGTCTTCTGCAGATAATAATCCATGCTGCAACGTTGGTCAGCAGTAGCATTCTCAGGTTAATATTAAAATAGATAACCCTTGGCGCAAGCATTTTCTGTTTTTGTGAATGCATAGTGTACTTGTAGAAAGAAAAAAAAAATGAAATGAATATGTGATGGTGGCGTGACAATGAAAGGAAGTTGCTGGTGGTCTTTACAGTAACAGCAGAGGAGAAAACAATAAGTAAATAAAATAAATGGTTAAAAAAAACAAAGGTTAGAATCACAACAATTAAGAAGGGTTTTAGGATTGCAATTACCTCTAGATGGGGGGAACCGATGGAAGAAGGAACTCATACCGGTTTGTGGTTTTCTTGCCATCCATCTATCATGGTGGAATTATCTCATATTTCGTCCTGGTTCTTGACCCAATCATCAAAGTTAAAAGGATAGAAGAGCAAGAGGCTTCAAGGCTTATATATAACGCGGAAGGAGTTTTGAAGTGGGTTCCAAGACAGTGGGATCATAACTGAGTCCCTGCTGGGAATGATCTTCAGCCCAAAATCGAATCAGTGCTTTAGTAAAACACACTTAACCAGATTATCAGCTCAAAAAAAAAAAAAAACAAATGTGAGCCCAGAAATATCAGATGTGAAATCACGTTCTGACACTGGATCAACTTGATTAAAGATCACTGAATGGGAAAATGGGACACAATGTCTGTATCTCCGACTGTCATCAGCACCTTACAAAATTCGCCTTATAGTGAATATGATTCCTTCCTAGATTGAATTTAATCAAGAATTCCTACCCGAAATCTGATCTAATGATACTCCAATCGGGACTCATGAACCTATTTAGAATATGATCATAGATTCTAACAACAATGAGGTCATTCAGAATCGCAGAAGCAGCCCTTGACATTCATCAATCGAGGGAACCTAATGGGAATCTGAATGTATTGCAGGTCCTATCCCTCAAAGGGGATATATTAGAGAGTGATAATAAAAAAAAACTTACAAAATGCAACAGTTCTAGTGCTAAATATCAACAGACACATAAATATATATATATATATATATATATATATATATATATATATATATATATATATATATATATATATATATATATATATATATATATATATAAAAGAAATGACAGTGGGTTTATATACAAGTCATAAATCACGATAAACTAACAGGTTCATGGAAAGCCCTTGCTACTATTATATTGTAATGAGAAAATTAGAGGATATGAATTCTACTGATAAGCTGAAACATGATGATGACTTGTGAGATAAAAATTTAATGAGATTGGATTTAAAACAGAAGAGTAACCAAAATGATGCTCAAATTTAAATAATGAATCTGGGGAAACCAGGCACGGAGGATGCCACCAACGATTACACCCAAATGAGCAAAATAAGGGAAAGAAGCAAGTAGAAATTTGTGATTCAGTAGATGAGGCTGTTTATCATCCACTAAATAAGGCAAATATCACGAACTCACTCTACCTCCTGAAATAAAGTCTGCAGGTCACCGATCGTTGCTCATTCCCAACGCTTCAAGTTTTCCCGATAATACAATCGGAGTTAGACAAGGCTTTCAAAAATTCCCAAGTGGGGAAGACTTCCTCGGATTCCTCATATTACCAAGAGATGTATCGGAATATAACCCATCCCCCTTCGCTCATGGACTAAAGCTAAAACACAGAGAACAAATGGTGATGTATGAAAAGTGATACCCACTATAATTTCACAATGCTATAGGAGGGGGATCACGAAACACAGTTATCTCATAATAGGATGTTATAAAGAAGTACAGGTAAATCACAAAACACCATTAGTGGAGAGGATCAAATACCCGTCGAGATGAGGGACCAGTTATAAATAGGGAATCCAAATACAGGGAAAGAGAGAGAGAGAAAAAAAAAGGGTAAGGCAAAGGAGTTAAAATGCGAAAGGTTAATCAGAAAATAAACACAAATATAAGAAATCAGATAAATAAAAACCAAAAGTATGAACAACAGATCAAAAGCCAGAAAAGAATTTAAGCCATAACAGGGAAGCGGCGATCAAAAGAGGAATCATCAAAGAAAAAGAGAAAAAGAAAGAAAAGATGAAAAAAAAAATATTGGAATTCAGAAACTCCATTAATCTCGCACGAAAATAGGTCGATATCGCCATAGGCGATCCGATGCTACCGAATGTGCTTTAAGGAAAACAGCAGCAGGAAAATCAGAAAAACGGGATGAAGGAGGGGAGAGTATTTACCTGACTCAGGAGAGGTGCTCTGTGCTCCTTCTACAGCTTAAGGGTAGATACTAGGGGAAGAAGGAATTGGATAAGAGAGGCCGATGCGCATGGCAGATGAAGTTCCCCACCTTTCTTCCTCTGTATACTTCTCTTTTAAAGAAGAAGAGAGGATCGCTTGTTGGAGATGGAAGGTGGAAGATGAAAGGTCTGTTGAAGATCGAGGGTGGAAATGAGAGGGAGGAGTGCACGGGAGATGGCCGTTGTGGATTTTCCCTTTTTCAAAAGAAGGGTTCCTTTTAAGCAAAAAATTTCATAAAAATGGTTTAAAACGAGGTTTTTGGCAAAATTCATCTTTTTCAAGTTTTAAAACCATTTGCTTTCCTCAATTTTTTTGAAATTTTGTATTGTTTTTCCATTTTTTGTATTTTTGTAATAGAAAACTAAAATTTTATGAAAAACAAAGTTTAAACACTAAATTTTTGTATTTTTTCTGAGAAATATTTATAAAAAATGTTTTTCTGAAAATTTCAGGCCATTTTGGGGAAAATTCTTCAGAAGAATGGGTTCGGACCCGAGTTTCGAGAAAATGTTTGAGTTTTGGAACTCGAATCGAGAAATACAACATGATGGATCCAAACGGATGTCGGATGGACTGTTCGAGCTATTTTAAAAACTATTTTTGGTATTTTCTGTAATTTTAATTTAATAGTTGGACAATGAGACTCATATTTGGATCTGGACAATGGATCTGGATCCGAAATCGAGTCAAACATATAAAATGAATTTAATTTCAGTAAAACTTGAGAAATGAACTGGAATTTATATTTAAAAGTGGCTCAATTGCTCAAAAAATGATATCAGGGGCAAAAAGGGAATATTTAAAAGATTTTGAAAAATTTGGGGTGTTCACAGATGCCCCTCTTTGCTACTAAGCCGGTTGAAAGCCAAGCTTAGTGGCAAAGAAACACTCCAAATTTTGAAAAAAATCCCCGAGTCAACAGATCTGAACTGGGTGTGGAAGAATTTATTTAAAAAACATGGTTTTTGCAGGCTAAAAACCTTATCCTGAATGGCTTTGGGGGAGATGAAATCCTCGAAAATGATATGACTGAATAATAGAAATGAGGAAATCGTGATGGGACTTTAGGTGAAGATCCCAAAATGATAAAAGATAAGCATTTTGATCAAGTTTGTGGGTGAGACAAGAGCAGCTTTTGGAATGACTCAGGTTTAGCCCTTAACCTGGATTGGACGAAGATATATCAAGATAATTTGGATGGGTAAAGGAATATAAGCGGACCTCGATGGGACATTTTTGCGAAAATGCCTCATGAGATGAAGCTCAAGTAGGATCTTGTCCTGGAGGGATATACAAAGCATGGATTCCTCGATGGGAAGAACCATGATGGGACTGGAATAAAACACCTCGTCGAAACAAGGGAGACTTGTTGGAACGAGATTCAGGTTTAACCAAAACCTAAAAAAGGAAGATACCTCGATGGGCGAGGTTCAGGCTTAACCCTTAATCTGAAGGGGACGACCATACGAAATCCTCGAGTGAAGAGACCATGATGGGACCTTCGGAGTTTGGACGAACAAATCCGAAAGGGGTTTGTGAAAGGAGGAAATGGGGTTCTTTAAAGCTTGAAAAAGGGATGAAACTTGGGTGTCTCATTGCTGAGACTAAATCAACTTTTTGAATTTTAATGACCTCTCGCGGGAAATACAAGTTTTGACCCTTAACCTGAGTGGGAACAACCATACGGATTTCTCGAAACCGTGATGGGACAGGAGAGATATTTCAACTGAATGGGGTAACTCTTCTAGAAAATATAAACAACGCTAGGTTGCACCAAAATGGATATTGAATATTTATTTCATTCTTAGAATATCTAGAAAATTTTGCCAATAAGATAAATTTATAGTTGACTTCAACGTTTGAAAATGTGTGCAAAGATATTCCCTCTTTTACCTAGAGTATTTCCTCCAACAAGGTTAACTCCTCGGTTTTAAGAGTCAAATTTAAAATTTTAGCGCTGATGATTTTCTTCAAGGAAGCTATCTATTTCCTTGATATGAGAAGAGAAGAAATATTCTCAATTTCATAAATGCAAGTAGTAAAAAGACATTGATAAAAGAATTTTGCATGAGAAAAGATGACTTTTGGCAATTTAGGCAGTTTTGGTATCTGAGTGTTTTCTCATGATAATCTTTTTTTGCACTCTTTTTTAGTCATTAAACTTTTTCGGGCTTTTTACATCATCCTTCATTTTGGAGATGTCCTGACTTTTCTCTCTTTTTCAGGGAAGGGTACGTCACAAACTCCTTCATCTTGGAGATGTTTCGATCCTTCTTTTATCTCAGGGATTATATATGATGGTATTGGCTCAAAGGTCTTTAGATGATAGCTGGAATCAAATATCTTTTAGGGTTTGTCGGTAGGTTCATCACACTCGCCTTCATCTCGACGATGATCTGAACTTTCCCTGAAAGGATCCTTCATAAGCTCCTTCATCTTGGTAGATGATCCAAATCTTCTTTGGCCCCGGGGGTCTGCTCGCATATTCGCCTTCATCTTGACAACAATTGAGAGAACCCTTTTGCAGATATTTGATTGCAGCTTTAGAAATGAGAAGATATGGATTAAGTGGATTCTTTTTGTAGCTCAGGATATTTCCACTGTCTGATTGCCAGAAAATCATATTTAAGCATCCGTCAAAGCTATGATCAATATCAATTCGTTTCTGGCTTTTCAATGTCATCGAATATTTCTTTCGCCAATCATACCGAGGATATTTCTCTCATCCTTTTGGTTGATCAACAGGGAAACGATTTGAATTTTACCTCTTTTTTGCAAAAAGTTTCACCTTTTTGGAAATGATACTAGAGGTAATCAGAGGTGATTATTTTGTGTAGTAAGAATATTGGAATCAACAAATACTTTTAGTCAATTGGCAATTTTTTCATGACTTCTATGTGAAATACTTACTCAATATAGATTTTGATGCGACCTTTAGTTACAATTTATGATTTTGGACATTCTGACCAGTAAAATTGGGACGTTTCATTTAACGACCAACGACGGAGTTGGAACCTTTCATTTAACGACCAGTAAAAACTGGGATCTTTCATTTAACGACCAGTAAAAACTGGGACCTTTCATTTAACGACCAGCGAAGTAGCTGGAACCTTTCATTTAATAACCAGTAAAAACTGGGACCTTTCATTTAACGACCAGTAAAAATTGGGACCTTTCATTTAATGACCAGTAAAAACTAGGACCTTTCATTTAACGACCAGCGAAGTAGCTGGAACCTTTCATTTAATGACCAGTAAAAACTGTGACCTTTCATTTAATGACCAGTAAAAACTGAGACCTTTCATTTAATGACCAGTAAAAACTGGGACCTTTCATTTAACGACCAACGAAGGAGTTGTAACATTTCATTTAACGACTAGCAAAGTAGATGGGACATTTCATTTAACGACCAACGAAGTAGCTGGGACATTTCATTTAATCATTTAACGACCAACAAAGTAGTTGGGACATTTCATTTAACGACCAGCGAAGTAGCTGAGACATTTCATTTAACGACCAGCGAAGTAGCTGGGACATTTCATTTAACGACCAATGAAGTAGCTAGGACATTTCATTTAATCATTTAACGACCAGCCAAGTAGCTGGGACATTTCATTTAATCATTTAACTTCCAGCGAAGTAGCTGGGACTTTTCATTTAATCATTTAACGACCAGCGAAGTAGCTGGGACTTTTCATTTAATCATTTAACGACCAGCGAAGTAGCTAGGACTTTTCATTTAATCATTTAACGACCAGCGAAGTAGCTGAGACTTTTCATTTAATCATTTAACGACCAGCGAAGTAGCTTGGACATTTCATTTAACGACCAGCGAAGTAGCTGGGACATTTCATTTAACGACCAGCGAAGTAGCTGGGACATTTCATTTAATCATTTAACGACCATCGAAGTAGCTGGGACTTTTCATTTAATCATTTAACGACCAACAAAGTAGTTTGGACTTTTCATTTAATCATTTAACGACCAACAAAGTAGCTGGGACTTTTCATTTAACGACCAGCGAAGTAGTTGGGACATTTCATTTAACGACCAACGAAGTAGCTGGGACATTTCATTTAACGACCAGCGAAGTAGCTGGGACATTTCATTTAACGACCAGCGAAGTAGCTGGGACATTTCATTTAATCATTTAACGACCAGCGAAGTAGCTGGGACTTTTCATTTAATCATTTAACGACCTGATTTAAGTTTGAAACTTTTGAAAGACAACCAGTACGAGGACTGAACTTGATCTTTAGATTTAAAAACTTTAGCTAAATAACTAGTGCGAGCACCGGGTTTTTCCAACTGAGAGTCGGGAAGGAGACCGGCATTCTTAAGATATTTAGAGATTGAAGCAGAAATGATTGCCGGGGTTTCAGGATTATCCCTTATCCTGAAGCGGAAAAAGAATAGAATTTAAGGAAAAATAAATGAAGAGAAATTGATATAAATTTAAAAAATCAATAAAGGTTGACAAAACTTGTATTTACAAAAGAATCCGCATAGGTAGTGTTATTGCTCCTACGAGGGGTTTCAGGATTATCCCTTATCCTGAATGAGAAAAAGAATAGAATTTAAAGAGATTTAATGAAGGGAAATTGATATAAATCTAGAAAATCAACAAAGATTGACAAAACTTGTATTTACAAAAGAATCCTCATAGGTAGTGTTATTGCTCCTACGAGGGGTTTCAGGATTATCCCTTATCCTGAATGGGAAAAAAATAGAATTTTAGGAAAATAAATGAAGAGAAATTGATATAAATTTAGAAAATCAATAAAGGTTGACGAAACTTGTATTTACAACAGAGTCCTCATAGGTAGCGTTATTGCTCCTACGAGGGGTCTCAGGATTATCCCTTATTCTGAATGGGAAACACCTCAGACAACGAGGGTCAGGTTTACCCATTAAACTGAGGGGGAACACCTCGGACAACGAGGGTCAGGTTTTTCCCTTAACCTGAAAGGGCATATAGAAAGCAAGAAAAATACTTCATGGGAAAGAGGCATTAGGTTTATCCCTTAACCTGAAAGGGAAAGAGATTTGATAAAATTTAATAGAATTGAGGAAAATTTGATAAAACTTGATAAAATTGACGTAAACTTGATAAAAATATGAATAAAATGAATGAAACTCATAAAGATATCAAAATTAACTGAAGATTTATAAGATTTAAGAAAAATGAGTTTTTCTGATCCTGCCTGCATATGGGATTTTGAAATGAAAATGTTTATTTAAAAGATAAATGAGAAATCATTTTGGGGGAAGAAAATCCACCATAAGAAGAATGATCAGCGCGAGATCTGATCCTTTAAATCAAACATGAGAGATCATCATGAGGGTCAATTTTTGAAGGCAATGGTTTGAAAACCTATTTTTGAAGACGAAGATCAACAATAGATCGGATTTTTAAAAAGAACAAGTCGAAACTGATAATAAGATCAATACAAGGGTTGATCTTTGAATATAATGTTTTAAAACCAATCTTGGAAGATAAGACCAACACAGGGGTTGATCTTTGAATATAATGATTTAAAATAGACACAAAGGTTGATCTTTGAATGATTTGAAACCTATTTTGGAAAATAAGACCAACACAAGGGTTGATCTTTTGAATATAAAGATTTGAAATCCATTTTGGAAGATAAAACCAACACAAGGGTTGATCTTTTAAATATAAAGTTTTGAAATCCTTTTTGGAAGATAAGACCAACACAAGGGTTGATCTTTCAATATAAAGATTTGAAATCCTATTTTTAAAAGATATGATCAAAACGAGGGTTGATTTTTCAATGCAATGGTTCAAAACCTATTTTTTGGAAAATACGATCAACACGAGGATTGATCTTTGACAAAAGTTTGGATAAAAGAATATTTGAACTTTTTGTTTATGAAGACTTTCAAAATTTAATGATTTTTGAAAAACCCTCATAGGTAATATCATTTCTCTCATGAATGATGTCAGGATTTTGTCCCGCATTCTGAAAAAGAACAGGAATTTAATGCCCTAGTATAGCAAAGGGAAAAGAAGCATTGGATATAAAGGAAATTGACATTTCATTGATAAGCAAAAGGTTTGATAACAAGACTGAATATTTACAAGAACTTTAAAAGAAAAGGTTCATAAAAGACTGGGCTGACTTGCCCCTACAGGATAACTAACAAAAGGAAATGACAGTGCAGAAAAAAAAAACTTGGGCATCCTCAATTTTTTGAGTGATCTGGAAATGGTTCTGTCAGGACTGCTGGCTGCTTTTCTTCCTCGTCCTCTATCAGCTCACTTTTGTCAATGCAGTCATGTATCATGTGCTTGAGGACGAAGCAGTGCTCTGTGTCGTGCCTCGTTGCCCTATGGTACTTGCAAAATTGATCCTTGAACTTTCCCAAGATTACGGGAGGATCTGCTATTTTAGGGAGTTTGATCATCCCATGCTTTAAAAGGTAATCCAGAACTGCTTCCAAAGTTTGATCTAATGGAGTGAAGACTCGATCTTTCTCCCACTTGATGTACTTGGGCTTTTCTTGAAGATCATCCTTTTGCTGAAGGCCAATTGGAAGTGGTTTGTCATTGTTCTTATAAGATCTTTCCTTCTGCCCTTTGCTCTGATCTATTTTTTGGCCACTGCCACTGTTGTTCTTGTTTCCTTTGCTGCTGCTGCCAAGATTATTGCAGGAGGCTTCAACTGAATGAGCAAATTGCACCTTTTTCTTCTGGTCTTGGATATTCTTGACCAGAGGCGTGCCCTCGTAAAACCCGCTTTCTATTCCTGCTTCGAGCCATTCGGCTCGCTCAATCAAATTGATGAAGGATTTCGCCGGGGAAGTGGCGATGAGGCTCCTTATGGGCTGAGAGAAATTGTTGAGGATTACCTGCAATGCGTGCTCCTCTGGAATGGGTACCTTCATCTATGTAAGACCCACAATTTTTCAGATAACTCTGAATAAATTTTTGAGGCATTCTCCAGTGAAAAATAGCATTTTTACCGTAAAGCGAATCGAACTGATTCCTGCGACCCAAATATACTTAGGATATTCGTATCTTCAGGAATATATGCTCAAACACTCTGGAAACCATAACTTCCTACCTGATTGAAATCAAAAGATTTCTACGAGCCAACTTTCTTAGTTACGTTAATACAAAGATAATGGCCTACTCTGAAATTTTCGGAAAAAAATGTCGAAAACTCGACTTTTTTGCGGGACCCGCGAAAATATTGGTGGGACCCACAGAAATATTTCTCAGAAAATATTCTAGAATATTTCAGGATCTTCCAGCACCTTCTAGGGAATATTCCTTCTGGATAAGATCAAACAGTCAGATGGATAAGATCAGTGACTCATCTGGATAAGATCAAAGGGAATTTCTGAAAAAGCTATGGACTAAAATGGAAATTCTGAAACTTGGGGCTCAAGTTTCAAAATCTATAAATAGAGGAGCCCCCTCCTTTGAAAAATCGTCTAGCCCTCTCTCTCTCCTCCTTTTCCAAACCTCCCCTACCTAGCCTAGCCCACCTGAGCCCACCTGACCTGGTCTGAGCCTGCCTGACCTGGTCCTAACCCACCTGACCTAGGTCTGAACCCACCTGACCTAGCTCAAACCCAGTTGACTTGACTTGAACCTAGTTGGGTTTGAAGTCAAAGTCAAAGTCCTTTTTAGTCCAGCTTTTGGTTTGGATTTCTGAACCCAGACTTAGCCTACTTGGGTTGAGTTCGAACCTGCTGAACCCAGTTGACTTGGACCGAACCCAGTTTGGTTCAAACCACTTAGGTTAAGCAGCTTGACCTGCTTTACCTCTTTCTCAACTAGGTTAACTTCATCTGACCTAGTCTGACCTCTTGACGGAAGGATCGAAGCTTGTTCAAAGCATTGGATCATTCGGGAGTTGTTTCATCCGCAATTTGAAGTAAGTTCGCTTCATTAATCCATCTCTCTCAAGTATTTGATTGTTTGTATATAGCATATACTTTCTGAAGTAGTATCTTGCTTTAGTTCTTGGTTAAGCCCTCTAGGACGCTTCGGTGTTCACGCGCTTTCCTCGTAACTATTGTCAGATATATATGTTCGAATGCGTAGTATATGTGTTCTTCAAAAATAGTATCTCGCCCTAGTTCTTAGTTGAGCCCTCCAGGACACTTCGGTGTTCACTCGCTCGCCTCAAAACTATTGTTGTATACAGATCTAGGTGTATATCTGTTGATTCTGCCAACGCGTCCTATATCGCACAGGCTATGTAATTTACCTTTGTTGTCGCGTCGTATGATGCCAAGGCTCCCTGCTTTCTGCAATTTTCGATTATGCACTTACTTACGCCGTCGCGTTGAATGACGCCAAGGCTTCTGTTTTCTTATATATGTAGAATATTTCGTTTAGTTACACACCCTGAACAATAGTATATGCATTTCCTTTACGCCGCCGCAGTATAAAGCACAAGCTTATGCTTATACTACATATATGGCGCGTAAATGAGCGTTCAAATGGAGATCAACTCCAAATCGCCAATGCAATTCCCTTACCGCTCCTCATTCAAGATTTTGCTTGACGAATGAAGCCTCTATTGGAAAGGCTTCGGTTTTTTGCAAAATGCTCTTTACGTAAAGACTAAGTCAATTACGTATGGCCTGGCTATGGCCTAGGGTTCTTGCAACCTTGATGGATGCAAAGTACGCACAACGGTGCACATCCATTTCCCGAGTTAAGCATAGCGATTTCCCACCAAAGAGGGGAGATGTCGCTGAAATGGATAAAAGAAACAAACGCTTTCTCCGTAAAAGAGGGAAAGTGCTGCTGAAAATTCTGAAAAAGCTAAGAATAGCTCAGAAAGAACGTAGCAGGATACTCTGACATATAGCAGAGTGCTACCCAGTTCCTGGAATGCCTTCTACAATGTAGAAGGGTTCGTCGCACCGCTGCCGATAGAGCAGGGGAGGTGCTGACAAAATGGTTGGCAGAAGAGCTGCCGGAACCAATGGAACGGCATAATGATGTCCGTTGATGGAACGATGCCAGATCGACTCGTATTTCTGTGCCTGCAAGGGCACCTTGCTCGTAAGGGCCATCGAGCCAGAGTAGAGGTTGCGCCTTGACTAGGTTTGGACTCGTTGCGTAAAATTACGCCAAGTAGCCGATCTATTTAGATCGAGTCATATGTATGCTCATTGAGAACGGTTACGCAACCAGACTCGTAAGGGCCAAAGAGCCAGAGTGTGTTGTTTCCACCCAAAGAGGTGTGATGCTCGTGGTGGCCGAATTGCCAAAAGCGGTGTTTTGCATGCATATGAATAAGACTTAAGGTCGCACATACCCCGCAGTTGAAAATCATGTTAGGGGTACCCCCTCAGTAATGACTGTGTTGGGGCGGACTGAATGGGGTCGGGTACATACTCCCGTAGTGCTAAGGCACGGTCTCCCTAAATGGCATGCAGATTCTGTCCAAGTAATTGTAAGACTGGCAGACCCCTTCAGGAATTATGCTCACTGTTGAATGACAGTGATGGTACAGCCTTGAGTGACACGTATTTTACTTTGGATCTGATAGAGTCCACGATGGCCTCAGTCACTCATGGGTTTTGGGGTCGTGGTTATCCTTAAGATCTAAGGATTGAACCCAACTACTGCAAGTAGAGGATGCATCCAAATATGGGCCTAGTAGGGTTCTCCCAGTTGAAACACACTGCCCTACTATAGATAGGGTCAACAGGCCTCTAGGGTATCTAAAATACATAGAATAATCAACCCCGAGAACGTCGCGTTGATGCCCGGACAATGCTTTGCCCGCGTACTAAGGGTGAAAGAGGTTAAATATCGAAACAATGTATTAGCTTAGGTTCAACGATGCTTGAATGTATGCGTGGATGGCCGTTGTTGAGTCAGTCCTGCATAACCTTTGTGAAGGTGTCATGATTGGTATACTACTGGACCGACTGGGCAAAAACCCGTGTTGTATCTGCACGACTAAGCGAAGCTCGAGGAGCTGTCCTTAGATGCGTGGGATACGGATGTGCCAAGTATGAAGACTTGAGCTAGACATCCCTTTGAGACCCAGAAGAGGTCATGGCTAAGTCATGATGACTTAAGCAGTTATTGAAATCACAACCCTGAAAAGGCTTGCTCTAAGTCATGAAGACTTGAGCGAATGTTCAACTTATAGCCCTGCGGAGGCTCTTGCGATATACGCTAAGTCTTGGAGGCTTGAGCGTCACTATTACGAACTGCGACCCTAAGTGGTCATTATTTGTACATGAGTTGAATGGATGTATGACTGCTTGCTTACAAAACCATCAGTGGTTCTGACCCCGTTTCATGGGGATTTCAGGTGTTGTACCTGCGTGGCGATATGCGGAGCAAGGCGGCATCGAGTTCCAGAGTTTCTCTAGACAGAGTTGTACTGCTTCCTTTTATTGAACCTACACTGCTTTTCTAAGCAGTAGTGTTGTAATAAACATGTGTTTTTGATAAAATGGAACACTTTGGTGGTCAATGAGTTGCTTGGCCACATACCTACAACGTGCCTGGGGTTTTCTAAAACTGACGACTCATTATCGTCTGATTCCCCTGCTAAAAGCCTTTCTAAGTTCCGCTGCAAAGAAAAAAAAAAGAAAGTCATGAAAATTTTAACTTAGCTTTGTTTTGGAAATCTGGGGCGTTACAATCTTATTACAAGTGCTTCTCCACCTGTGAATGAAATCACCTGCTCTTTCAGTCTCTCCTTGCTTCAGGTTGTAAAGATGATTTAATGTAGGTGAGGCTTCATTATTGAATAAGAAGCGCTCGATGAACAGATTTACTACCTTATCGAACTCTCGTAGTTCGATAGGATTGATGTGGTCAGCATACCACCTGGCTGCTACACCCTCTAGACTGCAGGGAAAGCAAATAAACAACACTCTATTGTCTTTTCTGAAGTAGCAACATTCTGCATAAAAGGTGGCTAAGTGGGCTTTAGGGTTGCCAGTACCGTCAAACTTGAGAAATTTACGAGGAAGGTTCTCCAGGTTATCATCCCCATCTAGACCATCGTAAAAATACTCGCTGGTGTAGGTCTGCTTGCCCTTACCCTTGGCTTGAATGTCTTTAATTGCTCAATTCATCTCCTTCATCTGCTTGCTCATCGAGTCTTCTGCTGGAGTCCCAGATTTAGGCTTGTTGACGAATTCAGGCTCTTCTACAGCTATCTTTATGGATTGTCTCAGAGGATTCTGTTTATAGACGATTTGCTCTTCCTCTTTCGATGCTTCCTCGACTGACTCCGATTCTTCCGAAGTAGTGTCCGGTTGTACCTTCTTCCTGATGATTCTGACTTGCTTTTTTACAGGCTTCTTCCTTAGTTTGCTTTTAGGAACTGCCTCTTTCAACTTGGCCTCGGCTTGCTCCGACATCATCCTTGCCATCATCTTTTAGAACATATCATACATAGCGGGGTCAATGTCATCTCCCCTGTTCTGACCCTGTCCCCTGACTGATTTAGGAGAGCTCATCCCTTCTGCCTCATTGTCGCTGTGTTGAGGAACTGTTTCTTTTCCAGCTCTGGTCTGAACCATTTTGAATATCAGCGCTCTCTCTGTGGAAGAAAGTGGAGGTTTTTAGACCAAAGAAACTTTTTTGAGAAGTTTTGACAAAAGGAAGGATTTAGGTTGAAATCTATTAAAAATTGTATCCCATTCTAGGGATTGATTCGCCACAAATTTTGTGACAATTGTGTTGTTTACTCTACGAGGGAGAGTAACCAACTAAACATATGAAAAATACTCTTTTGAAAAGGGTATCTCTTGACGGAAAGAGATTTTCATGAAAATATAAACAAGAATATAAAATCAGAAGAAAATAAGAGAATAAATGAAATTTGAGGATAAATGGTAAAGATTTAAATTTTGAAGAACTTGCAGGCAGGATCAGAAGAATTTTTGAAGAAATTTAGAAGAAGAAGAAAAAGGAAAATACACCTGGGTTTTTAGAAACAAAAAAAAGAAAATTTTGAAATATATACCCAGGGTTTTGGAAAATATAAGGAAGATATAAAATATCAGACAATCACAGATATACAAACAAGGATGTATAAATAGTATCCCCTAAGGCTGACTCAATATGCAATATTTTAAAATGGCTGATAGGACCTTAATCCTAACTCTAAGATTTAGATTATTTGATTCCAATCAAGGTATGTCGATATACTCAAGCCGAAGCTCGAAGTACGTGGCATATAAAGATATTTCTTCAGTTCTAAGGTAATGGTTTCCCAACATCCTTGAGCACCTACCGATATATCTCGGACTATGGCCCTTAGGTACGTGGTAGGGGGGCGCGAACCTGTAAACACCCCAAATTTTTACTCACCTTCTTGACATTGCCCTTAATCGGCACATTACAGTTCCCTAGAAGCAATGAAGGGCAAAATAGTCATTTTTAAAGATTGAACCTGGCAGAAAGTCCTAAATTTCACTCTTGAGCCCCAAAATTTCTATATTTAGGTTCAGAGACATCTTCAAATTGCAAATTCTCAAAATCTCATGCTTAACCAAATGTCAGAATTTTCAAATTCAAGTTCAGAATGGCAACTTTGTAGGACATGTCTTTTGCATAGCATTGCACGAGCATTTCATATCATTTCACTGCACAGCATGTCATTTTGAAATCCAGAACTCCTGATTTTTCAAAATTGTCAATCCAGATCTGATTTTAAAACTTTTCAAAATCGATTTCAAAACCCTGGGTTTTTAAAAATTATCAATTCTTCCCATTTTACCCCCAGGACCCCGAATTACGAAAAGTTTTCTCAAGAAAACAATCTGGATGGTTTTGACATTTCAAAATCTCTCCAGTTGGAAAGAGGGGGACACAATTTCAAAATTCATAAGATCTTATTTCAAACTTTTACAAAAAGACTCTGAATTTCCCTACTTCTTTCAAAATTTCGCCCTGAAGAACCATTTTCTTCCAAGTTTTGAAATCAAGCCAAATTTTGCTTTATGTTTTTCCAAAACTAGCCTACTATTATGAAATTTCCAAAAATTTCACTTGGCTCTTATTTCAAATAAGTGACGTGGGACCCGCCTCAATGTGGTGTCACACTAGAATTTTCAAATATTTCTTTTATTTTCAAAACAGTGCCCATCTGGAAGTGGAATTCTTTTATTTGATTTAATTTTTAATAAAATACTTAGTGGGCCCACGTAGGTGGCACCCCACTAAGGCTTCTTGCCAAGAAAAGCAAAATTTTTGTTTTCTCAAAAAGTTTTCAAATTCAGCTGAGGTGGCACCACCAAAACAAAATTCATTTTTTTTTTACTTTATTTTTATTACTTTTCAGCCCCAAAAGGAGCCACCGTGAAACCCTACCAAGATTTTCTTTTTTACCTAAGTTTAGGAGCCGCCCCCTCTCAAAACGGCGAGTCCCTTGTTTTCAAAAAAATTCAAAAGTTGGTTTTAAGAGTTATCAAGGTCGGCTAAAGGGGAGGAAAAGGGGGGATTTGAAGAGCCGACTATTAAAGAGAGGATGGGGGGTCCAGCACAGGGACCGGCGATTGCCCTTAACCCCAGTTCTCCCCCGTTCACAAGCTCCGACTCTCATCTCTTTCAGTCCACCAACAGGCGACCAGCCGTGTCTTCAACTCAGCAGCAAAGGCATCAGCGATTCCAGCTCTCCCCTTTTCACAAGAGGACTCCTGTGGAACTGCAAGGCACATATTGCAGTCGATTTTGAGTATTGCGCCTCCTCCATTTAGTGAATCAGTCCCCCAAAACACGACGCCCGGAAGTAAAATAGCTCAAGGCCCTCTGCACCCCTGCTGAATCAAGGTAAAACCCCTCTACCTTCGTATTTACATGAAGTAAGCATCACATTCATACCAGATTTCTTGCAAATTCGTTTCAACAACTAACGTATCTTGCATTTTGGTTTGTCCAATATGTCAAGGATCGATGATATCGTTCAATGATATCCTCGATTCATTCTGAAGGTCCTAATCTCCCCAAATGATATTTTCTTGTAGCTTTTATGTGGTCCGATTCAGCATCATGAACATTTCAAACTAGTCTCTTCCCTTTTGTTCATAATTTTCCCCATATATATGACTTATACTGTCATACGTCTATGTTTTTATCATCAAGAGGGATCATGTTATCAAAAATTTCCACCCTTCAGTCTGTTGCAAATGCATTACTTGAGGTTTCAGGTGTTATTTATGGCAATTTCCTCATGGTTTTCCTGTTTAAAATGTGGTTGCAAAAACCCCTTTTACATGTCAGGTGATTTCTTCTTTTGCTGAAGGTCTCTACCACAAGATAATGTCAATTTTATCAGAATTTTGCTAAAATAAAACCCCTTTTTTTTTTATCTACTGCTCATGCGTAGCATCTCCCCTGTTATGGCCTTTTATTTTTTTTGTGAACTTGGTGGCTTTTTCACTCCCCTATCGTCCCACGCATATCCTGTGTTGGTATTAACATCGCCTAAATGATTTGCCTCTCAATAATGTCTGCATATACATACAGCTTGAGTGGAGCATATGCATCTCATCGAGCGATACCCGCAAGGGTTATCGTACAACAAATAGTGCACCTAACCTGTGCACGACAGTTCATATCTTCTCTGTTTATATTTACTTTCTGGGTTGCCGATTTCCTGCATGTTTACCTTATTTTACACCATTACTGTATCACAGCAGGCCTATAGCATGTCTTTCAACTTTAAATCAGGTGCAGTAATGTCTGCATTAGTTCAAAGTTTATTGTTGGTTCATTGTAAAATCCTATAAGTACTGATGATAAAAGGGTGCTTGTGTGCTGCCCTCATAGTGAGATTTTGGGTTGCCATACCTCGTTACAGTTCACTCAATGTATCGTCCGACGTTGTATGCCAAGACCAGAATACTCCCTTGACAAATGAATCATCTTATGGTTTCTTGGCTTTAAGATGTTGGTTGCTGCAAATGGAGCCAGTGGAGGATTTGGTTGTTGTGCTAACCCAGGCTTTGGAATGAGTGATTTTATTATTTTCTTTCTTGTAAGATTTCAACTATATATCTGCGGTTTTGTGCTATCCTGGTGTTATCCACCTACAACCACAGCGTGACCTAAGTTATGTGATTCCCCTTTTTTTTTATTTTACTCTTCTAATATTCAATATCCCAGCCATCCCCTGTAAGTATCGCATAAACCCCTATGCTGCATCCTGCAAGGTCCTCCTTAGGAGCCTAATAATCTTCTGTTCCTGCGTCATATTGTTATAATTGATGGTCCACTTAGGATTCGGCCAAAGTAAGATCGGGCATCTACCAAAAGGTGATGCGAGGGTGTGCATGCTTATATTGCATAATAACAGTTCCATAACCGCTAGCTTGTATATTTTGCTACCAATTTCTGTATCATTCGTATGCTGGAACATTCCATAGCAGTTGTCATGTCCCTCTTCCCAGGTCCACACCTTTTTCTTTACTTTTAGTCATTTGTATCACGTGCTGCTGAACATTGCCAGATGCTATACATACCCTGGGCACCCTCCCCCTAGAATAAGTGCGCCCACGGTAGACATGGAAACAACCTCCAGTTGCAGCTTTTCCCTTTAGCTGTGCAAGCTATATGTAGTTTACTTGGCTTTAGCCATTTGTCTCAGACAGTTACATTTCCTTTAGCTGTGCATGTTGGCTACGGTTTACTTTGCTCTAACAGTTTTTTTTTTTACTGTACATGGTAGGTATAGTTTACTAGCTTTAACTGTTGTCTTAGACACAAGTGGTACTTTCTCTTAGCCGTGTGTATTGGCCATGGTTTGCTTATTTAGTTGTGTATTTTAGATACGGATTGTAAATTCCTCTTTAGCATTCCCTATTAATTCCAGTTTGCGTGTTGAAGTCATTCATATTAGATGAAACTCATGTGCTTCCTTTTTTTTTAGATGCAATCCATTTCTTATTATATATTTTTTTTTAGGCCTCTTATGCTTCATCAATGCCCCTATTCAATATCATATGTTGTGTTCTGTGTCCATTGTATATATATATGTATATTTTTTTTTAGGCAACAACCTTCATCTCATATTATGAGCCTTTAGCCACTTACATGTATAGGTTCCTTAGTTAGTCCCAATATGACTCTTAGATTTTTTTTTATCTATATATCCTATTCATTTCATTTTCATCAAGTAGTGCACTTTCGTTATGATTCACATGTAATTCCTTGCATATTGTCGTCAACATGAGATTTTCAATTTCCCGATGGTATGGCATATTTTTTTGTGCCGACTCTCATTTGCAAAGAAGGAGCGGAAGATGTGACTTTTATTAGCTTTCTATGTATATTTTTTATTTATGTCAGAGATGTAATAATTAAATTTGGAATAATATTTACTTTTACTGCTTAGACTAGGATGCATATCATATAGTTTAAATTCCTGCAATATCATGTTTATGTGATTCATGCATTTTATTTCAAAAGCACTATGGATGTTCACGAATGGCACGTGCACCAACTCTTAGGAAGTTGATGAACTCTGTGGAATCCATATTTACGGCCCTAGTCGGAATATGGACGAGACCCAGATCCATCATCTTTCTACTAGTCCCATCGAGCCTACACTCTTAGGCTATCTTAAAATGCACCTCATATTTCTAATATTTTCAAAGTATTGGGCATTAAATCAATTAAATTCTGAACATATTCATGGCCACAGTCAGGATATGTGAAGAATTTATTTTGACTTAATGCACACATTTTCCAACAAATTTCTTAGAAAATCTTTCAAAGTGCATTCATTCACTCATATCATTTGCATCATGAAATCATTGGTTTTCCCATGATTTTCTTAAGAAAGTTTCATTCTCGAAGAAATCGATTTCTCAAGAAACTCTGAGAATTTTCAAAATCAGTTTCTTAAGTCAAGTTTTCCACAGTTTTCCATGGGAAAAGGTCATTTTCCCGAGATTTTCAAGAGAAGTCTCTCACCTTTCTCAAAGTCAAAATTGATTTCCAAGTATTTCAAGGTTAAGATTCTCAGGTTTTCAACTTCCCAAGTTTCAATTTTCCTTTTCCACAAGGGCTTTCCAATGAATTTCCATCATTTTCCCAAGAAAACTCTCAAAGTCCAAGTTTTCCTAAGAAGTGTCTCCCTTTTCAAAGGTTCACCCTTTTCTCAAGAATCACCTCCATTTTCCCAGGATTTTCATCCATCCATGATTTTCCCACACCTTTATGAACTTTCCCGTGATTTCAAAAACACTTTTCTTCTGAGTTTCCTGAGAAATTGACTTTCATCTTTTTCCTGAGAAATTCTTTTCAACTCCAAATATTTTCCAAGCATACATCATGTTTTTCCAAGCTGCATTTTACAAAATTCTCATAGCACATGCCTGAATTCTCTGTGCATTTAGGATAGAACATAATTTCGATAAATTTACTAAGTCAAGCACAATTTTGGTCTTTGGTTCGATTACCCCTATTAAAGGCGGCAGGAACGGTCGAACCTCGTACCGACAGGTCGAGCCCCATCCCATGGATTTTCCCGCAATTTTCAAAACGGAGGCGAGTATTTCAAAACAATTTCTAAAATCCGGTCAAGTTTGAAGCACGAAAGCGTTTTCCCTCTCTCTTTTCCGCAAGGAAGGGAAGACGGGGAAAAATTTTGCGACGATAACAGAACCCAAATAAGTTGTCCAATTGTGAGGCTCTCTCCCGAACTATGGTTCAGTGAGACAGCCCAGCAACGTGAAGACCGGGACAAAATAGGTAGGGATGTTTTCAAAAATATGATCAACATGCAGATAAAATCAGAAGGCTCTAATGCAAGTCCTAAAGAGATAGATTTAAATGAAAAGAAGCATATACTTGCATACATTGTTTACATTCAATACCTAAAATTGAGGAGAGTTGTATTTAAAACCTAAATCTAATGTGAACATGGATATAATCTCCTCAATATGGTCCTACCAAACCATACTTAGATCCTATATGCAAAGATGTCAGCTTAGGACAGAGTCTAGGCTCCTAAGGTTTGCATGAAAAATGAAGCTAACATAGAAGAATAAAGACTTAGATAATATCAAAGCAACAGAAAAAGGCATAATTCGACCGGACGAAGACGACGTCCCATCTCGGTTGCCAAAACTGTGATCATCGCAAAATTTTTCCTCTCTTGTGATTTCTCTCTCTTCCTTCTCTTTTCCTTTTCCAACCTCTATTTTCCTCATTTTTGAAGGGAGAAAAATAAAAGACAAAAAAAGAAGAGAGAAGAGAAAAGAAAAGAAAGAAGAGAGAAGAGGAACTCTTTTGCGGGGTCTCACTTGACCTTGATTTGAAAATATTTAGAAAATTAACTCACCTCCATTTTGAAAATTTGCGGGAAAAATGGAGAGACGAGAGTCGCTCGTCGGTACGAGGTTTGACCATTCCTGGCGCCTTTACCAGGGGTAATCGAACCAAGGATCAAATTTATGCCTTTTTTCTTTGCCTAAATATTATCTAAGAATCCATTCTAAATCTAAATGCACAAAGAATCATGCTTGTGCAATGCAAAGATGTATGCTCTTTTGAAAGATGTTTTGAAAATTTCCAAGTATTCTGAGATGAATTTTATAATGAAGAGATGGTTTTTGAATAGTAGAATTTAACTTAGAACTTGAGATAGATCAGAGAAGTTCTAAGTCTTTGAAATAAATCAGAATTGGAAGAATAAATCTTGATTTTGAGAAAGAATGATTTGAAGTTTTGAAATGAAAGGAAATGAAGTTTCAAAGTCCGAAATGGACTTTGAATTTTGGATTTTTAAATTTGGATTTAGGAAAGGAAATGAATATTTGAAATGGAATTTGAATTTCAATTTTGAAATCAGAATGGACTTGAGAAATCCAAATGATATTAAAAATAAAAATGGATTTAGATTTGAAATCTGGAAATGAAGTGGATTTGGATTTGAAAGTTGGAAATAGAATTTTGATTTGAAATCTAGAATTCAAGACCAAAGTCTGAATCTTAAGATGGATTTAGATCCGAAATCTAAGATCAAAAATAGAGTTGGACTCTGGACCCTAAAATGGATTTTCGATCTGAAGATGGGTTTAGGATATGAGATTCAAGATAGAATTGGACTCTGGATCCTAAGATGGATTTTGGATCTGAAGTCTGAGATTCAAAGTAGAATTGGATTCTGGATCCTAGAATGGAGTGGATCTGAAGTCTGAGATCCAATATAGAATTTGGTTCTGGATCTTAGAATGAAGTGGATCTGAAGTCTGAGATCTAATGTAGAATTGGGTTCTGGATCCTAAAATGGATTTGGATCTTGAGGTCTGAGATCCAAGGTGAAATTGGATTCTGGATCCTGAATCCTAAATGGGAATTAAATCCGAAATTTGGAATCCAAGATGTAATTCAGATCTAACTTTGGATTTGGAATTTCAAAAATTGATCAATTTCAAAGTTAAATTGGATTTTGAATATGAAACTTGAATTTGGAATTTAGAAAATGAATCAAGAATTTCAAAGTTAAATTGAACTTTGAATTTGATTGGAGTTTTGAAAAAATGAATTTGGAATTTCAGAGTCAAATTGGTTTTTGAAATCTGATTTGAATTGGAATTTTTGAATATAAAATGAATCTGAAATTTCAAAGTCAAATTGAACTTTGAAATCTGATTTGAATGAATTTGAAATTTCAAAGTCGAATTGAACTTTGAAATCTGTTTTAAATTGGAATTTTTGAATATAAAATGAACTTGAAATTTCAAAGTCGAATCGAATTTTGAAATCTGATTTGAATTGGAATTTTTGAATATAAAATGAATTTGAAATCTCAAGGTTTTAAATTGGATTTTGAGATTGAAAATGAAATAGAATCGAAAATGAAAAGATGAATTGGATTTTACAAGAATTGAAGATTTGATTGAAGAAGATATTAACATTACTTGGATTTTGGAAAAGAATTTTGAAAATATGATGCTGTTCTATCTTAAATGATGAATGAATTTAAATAACTTTGAAATTGGATTTTGAAAATCATATTTCATTCTTCAAATGAATTAAAATAAGATTAAAAATATAATACATCCTTGACTATGGTCATTGAATGTATTATATAATGATCTATATTTAAATTCAGGTGAAGAATAAAACATATTTTTGTGCTTTTATAGAGTTTAAAATAAAATTAACTCTCAATATACCCTAACTATGGCCATTGGTATATATTTTGAGCCAATTTTAAGTTAAACTCTAATAAAAGAAGGAAATATTTGAAAATATGATGATTTTTGAAGAGGATACAGTGTGGATCCAATGTTATTTTATAAAAGATAAAAATCCTAAGTTTTGTTTACATCCTGACTATGGCCATTGATGTAAATCATCAACTTAGAATTAATTTACCTCTTACGAAATGGTGCACGTGTCATTCGTGTTTCACCATTGTGAGATTTGAAAAATAATGGTAAAAAGTGCATGAAAACAAGCAATTCATGATGTTTACAATGCTCATTCATTCTAATCTAAGACTGGAAATGTAAATTCTCATTAAGATCTAACTTATTACAAAAATTGAATTTACAATCCCAAGTAATGAAATTTTCCATATATTCCCTGCAAAACAACTGGATTAACATGAAAAAAAAATGGCATATATCATATGGATATCTAAAAAAAATATTCATATACCAGGACATGAATGATGGAAAGATAGAAGAAATGATGTATATGCTTATACATACGTATATATACATGCATATGTTATATATATCGGTATAAACATATATATACATATATATATAGATATAGATATATATGGCATGAGAGAGGAGGTGAGCTAATGGGCTGTAGGTAGTGGAGCTGGATGACAGTGGTGAGGGAGATGCATATGCAGTGGGCCAGTGTGATGCAGGTATGGGAATGTAGGTGACATATGTGAAGGGTAGGTACAACTGGAAATGCTGGGTAACAATGCTTAAGGATGTATATGTCCTCAACAGGTTGGGTCTACAAACTCAAACAAAGTGGCGAATTTATATACTGTTGGACCTACATAGGCTTAGCGGAATATGATGGACATGGGTGCTGGTATGACAACCTGAATGCATGTTGTGAATGGCACATTATAGAAGGAGTGCCTACCGTATGATGGGATGCCTACAGGAGATGCACCTTCAGCAGATGGGTGCTGTGTGGAAGGACACAACTGATGGTTCAACAATGCTGCTGAATTCAGAAGGGGAGTTGTGAACGAAATGTATGCAAGTGAAGGTAGGCAGCAGGGTGCCAATGAAGGTGGTAGTGAAGGTATAGATGACAATGGTGCTGGAAATGTCGCAGCAGGGAAGGATATTGTGCACTAATGAAGTGCATATGCCAGCAGATGGGGACATCGAATGAAGAATGTTGTGTGGAGAAATACTATGTAATGAATGAGACACATAGTGAGTGGGTGCAAGTAGTGAAAGGTGTTGCACATACTGTAGTAGTGTGTTGTATGATGGTTTTGAGGCAAATGGTAAAACTGAAATTTTCTAGGTGGTGTGCAAAGGGGACATAGGGGAGGCTGCTGAACCTAATTGTGGAGAAAGAAGAAATGTGCAGGGGATGTAGTGAAGTATTTGAAGTTATTGCTGGAAGTGCAGCAAGTAAATGGGATTAAGTGAGTGGCAATGGTGCAAAGCATATAAGTGTAATGGTGATGGTGGTGTATGGCAGTGAGGGGAAGGCAAGTGAAAGGAGGTGTCGTGTGTTGGATGAGATACCTACAGCAAAGTGGCATTGAGGGGAGGGTGAAAGTGTAAGGAGACAGTATAGTGCCCTGTGATGGAAGCTGCTGTATTTGCAGCAATCAGAGGATGCTGGATGAAGGCAAAACAGAGGCTGTGATGGGGTGTTGTAGCCACGTGGGATGATGAATGAACAGACATGTAACTGATGCGTTATTGGAACAAATGTTTGGAGTGAATATAACTTGAACATGTAGCAGCAAGATAGATGAAAAGATGAAAAAAAAAATGCTTGTGCAACAGATGCATTTCGTGATAGTGGTTAAGGTGGCCTGTGCAGCTGTCGTGATTGTCCAGGTTGAGCTGATTCTGGTTGCATAAAGGGGACATGCATCCTTTGTTGTGCAGGAGAAAATGATATTTACAGTCGCAGGGGAATGAAGACAATATATGCTGGTGTTAATACAAGTATTACAGCAGGTGGAGAGAACGGGGATGGCTGATGATAGATTGAAAAGGGTAAATATCATAAGTTTGTTGATGAGGATAACAAACCAGATTCCAATCATACTTATGAGCGACCATTGAAACTTCTATTGTTGGTCCTGCAAGCAAAGCAATAGCTTTTCAGCTATTGGGTATTAATGATGTCCTGTAGTACGTCTTCTGCAGATAATAATCCATGCTGCAGCGTTGGTCAGCAGTAGCATTCTCAGGTTAATATTAAAATAGATAACCCTTGGCGGAATGGGAGTACTGCTTTCTTAATCAGTATCGCCCCAGTTGACTCGGTGTTAACCCCTATCGAGGATCTTGAAGTAGTTCGGGAGTTCCCTGATATGTTTCCTAAGGAACTGCCTGAATTACCTCTGAAGCGTGAGATCGAGTTTTGTATCGAGTGGTTACCTGGAAAAACTCCGATCTCAAAGGCACAGTATCGTATGGCTCCGGCGGAACTCGAAGAACTGAAGCGTCAGTTAGAAGAGTTGATAGAGCAAGGGTTTATCAGAAACAGTGCATTACCGTGGGGTGCACCTGTTCTGTTTGTGAAGAAAAAGGATGGATCCCTGAGATGCATTGACTACAGAATGCTCAACCAAGCGACGATTAAGAACAAGTATCCGTTGCCGAGAATAGAAGATCTCTTTGATCAGTTGCAGAGAACAAAGATATTCTCGAAGATCGACCTCAGATTGGGTTATCATCAACTCCGAATCAGAGAGGAAGATGTCTCGAAGACGACTTTTCGAACTTGGTACGGGTTGTACGAGTTCGTTGTGATGCCTTTTGGGCTCACAAATGCACCAGCAACATTCATGGATTTGATGAATCACATTTTCCGTCCGTTCGTGGATACGTTTGTGATCGTATTTATCGATGACATCTTCATCTACTCAGAGACCTCTGAGCAGCATTGAGAGCATCTACGTATTGTGTTGGGAGTACTTCGGGAGCACAAATTGTTCGCCAAGTTCTCTAAGTGCGAGTTTTGGCTTCGACGAGTCATGTTTTTGGGTCATGTGATATCCAGTGATAGTGTGTGAGTTGATTCAGCGAAGGTCGAAGCAGTGTTGTACTGGAAGCAGCCTCAGTCTGTTACAGACATCCGCAGTTTTCTCGGGTTAGCTGGTTACTACCAGCGTTTCATTCAGGACTTCTCCAGAATTGCACTTCCATTGACGAAGCTTTTACGTAAGGGAGTCAAGTTCGAGTGGACTGACTCTTGCGAGGAGAGTTTCCAGATCCTGAAGACGAAGCTGACTATCTCTCTGGTGTTAGCTTTACCTTCTGGTAAAGGCGGTTTTGTGATATACACAGACGCCTCGGGTATAGGATTGGGATGCGTGCTTATGCAGCACGGTCATGTTATTGCGTATGCTTCACGACAACTGAAGATTCACGAAAGGAATTATCCAACTCATGACTTGGAGTTAGCAGCTGTGGTGTCCGCCATGAAGTCCTGGCGACATTATCTGTACGGAGCTACATTCAAGGTCTTTTCTAACCATAAGAGTCTCAAGTACTTATTTTCCCAGAAGGAATTGAATATGAGACAGCGTCGTTAGCTCGAATTTATCAAAGATTATGAGTTCACGTTGTCTTACCACCCTGGTAAGGCGAACGTCGTTGCAGATGCGCTTAGTCGCAAATCGAGCAGTGTTCTGGCTAGTCTGGTGTGGAGCCAGAAGTTGATCAAAGATTTTGTGGCTTGGAAGCCATTCACGATCGGAGGCAGAACTATCAGATTGTCTGGGTTGGCCATTTGATCAGAGTTCTTGCCTAAGGTTATCGAGGCGCAGAAGCGGAACGCTCAATACCAAAAGTTTGTTGACCGAGCTCGTGAAGAGGGCTCAGTCTTTCGCATTGACGACGGCGGTTGCATTCGCATAAAGGATCGACTTTGGGTGCCAAATGACCCTCAGTTGAAGAAGGAGATTATTGATGAGGCACATCTGTCAAAGTACACCATCCATCCTGGTGGTACTAAGATGTTTAAGGATCTTCAACGAAGGTATTGGTGGAACGAGATGAAGCGTGAAGTCGCAACATATGTTTCGAGGTGTTTGACTTGTCAGCAAATCAAGATCGAGCACCAACGTCTCGGTGGTTCCATGCAGAGGATTGAGATTCCTCAGTGAAAATGGGAAGATATCATGATGGATTTTGTGATAGGTTTATCGCGAACCAAGCGAAAGCACGATGCGATATGGGTGATTGTAGATAGACTCACCAAGTCTGCTCACTTCTTACCTATCCGAATCAGTCAGCCGCTTGAGAGCTTAGCAGACTTGTCTATCTGAGAGATTGTACGGTTACATGGTGTACCTACGTCTATTATTTCGGATCGTGATCCCAAATTCACGTCACGATTGTGGGGACAATTACAGTCAGCTTTGGGGACGAAGCTGAAGTTCAGTACAACTTTTAACCCTCAAACTGATGGCCAGTCAGAGAGAACGATTCAGACATTAGAAGATATGTTGCGAGCTTGTATGCTCGACTGAAAGGGTGATTGGGATTCACACTTGTGTTTGGTCGAGTTTGCTGCAACAACAGTTATCACACTAGTATCAGGATGGCTCCGTACGAGGCTTTATATTGGAGGCCCTGCCGATTACCGTCATATTGGGACAATATCAGCAATCAATCTAGTGAATCACCGATTGTTCTTCAACACTACACTTAGCAGGTGCAGAAGATCCGAGAACGTCTAAAGGCAACTCAGGACAGACAGAAGAGTTACGCCGATAAGAGGTGGCGAGAGCTTCAGTTTGACGTGGACGACATGGTTTTTGTGAAAGTATCACCAACGAAGAGCGTCTTTCATTTTAGAAAGAAAGAAAAGTTGAGTCCTATATACATTGGGCCGTTCAAGATCCTTGAGAGGATCGGTGGAGCAGGCTATCGGATTGAGCTACCACAACAGTATGCTCAAATTCATAATGCTTTTCACATGTCGATGCTGAGGAAGTACATTCCGGACCCATCACACGTCATCCGGTACGAAGATGTCGACGTGCAAGAGGACTTAACTATGGCCGAGAGACCTGTTGAGATCGTTGATTGTCGTGATCAAGTTATGCGTACCAAGACCATTCCGTTGGTTAAGGTACGGTGGCAACACCATGGCATTGAAGAATGCACATGGGAGCGAGAAGCCAGTATGAGGGAGAAATACCCTGATCTTTTTGTAGCTTAGCGTTCGTGATTTCGCGGATGAAATCCTTTTTTAGGAGGGAAAAATATAAGCCCCACGGTTTTTCTGAAGAATTTTAATTGATATATATTCAATTGTTGGGAAATTTGTTGTTTCGGCACGAGCATTGCTCGTAAATCTAGCAATTATCGCTTTCTGAGGTTCTGAATCACGTAGATTCGCTCTTCGAAGCGATTCGAGGCAAACCGCGATGAATCGAACCTCAATACTTGTAGATTATATTTATATTATATTCATATGGGTTCACTCCGAATTTGGAGCCTAAACGAGAAAAATATCTTGTTATTTAATATATTTTTGCAAAAAAGGGTATATCTGTAATTATGAGTCATACCGAGGCCTAATTTCATTGAAATTGGAGAATTAAATATACTTTATTATAATTTAAACCTTAATTCATGAAATGTAAATTAAAATTTCGTTTTTTAAATTAATTTAATCATGTCCATTTAAATATCAATTGAATTGAGTTTTTATAAAAAGTAAATTGTAAAATCCATAAAACCTTGAAGTGGGTTTTTGAAAATATTTTAAGTAAAGGTTGGTTTTGGGCATTAGGGAAGGTGGTTGGCATGGGCCCCACCTCAGCCCATGGATTTTAAAATAAATAAAATGTTTTTTTTTCAAAAAGACTCACCTTTAAGAGGGAGTTTTTGAAAAGCATGAAATAAGTTTTGTATGGGCTCTAAAAGGGAATTATGAGAAGCTAGAGCCCACGTTTTAAGGGGATGGGATGGGTGCCCATTATGGGGGGGTAGCCCCTATCATTTCAAAAAAAAAATAAAAGATTTCAAATTTTTTTGAAATATCGATTTTTTTTTATGGGAGGGTTTGACCTTGACCTTGAGAGGTCAAGGCCAACCACTCCCCTTAAATTAAAGGGAGTGGTTGGGGCCACCCTTGACCCCCCCCCCCCCCATAGGCTCTTAGGGATGAGGGTGGGGCGTGGGAGAGGAAGGCCACCCATCTCCCCTCCTTCCCTCCCCACCGTCCATCTCTCATCTCCCCTTTTTAAGCAAGGGAAGGGAAGAGAGAAAGGGTGAACACCCTCTCTCTTCTTCCTCTCTTCTCCAACTTCTCTCTCCCCCTCCCACTTGTTGTAGCAGTTCAGCTGGGCCAACCCAGCACCAAGGTGAGTCCCTCCTTCCCCTACATTTTCATTATGCTTTCTAATTTTTTTTTCATGTTTATTATTTTTTTATTATATGTAGAACGCCCCTTTTGGGGTTGGTGCTTGGTGGGACGCTGGGCTGACCCTTTCCATGGCCAGCCCAGGTCTTTTTGGTGGCCTTGCTGGGCCCACAGCATGTGGGCTGGGCCGTTGCAGGCCCTGAAACGAGTTCCTGGACTGACCCAAAGTTGGTCAGTCCGGCTTCTTCCTTTGGGTTGGGCCGGCTGCAGCTTGGGCTGCAGTTTGGGCGTGCAACAGTCCTAGTTGGACTGCTGCAGCCCATCACTTTGACAGGGTGGTCTGGGCCACTTTGGACCCAGACCCACCTGGATTGGACCCACTGGTGTGGTGGACCCACTGTTGGTGAGCTCCCCCCCTTGTTGGCCCAAACGCACCACCCGGGTGCCTTAGCACCCGGGGGTTTTGGGTTGGGTTTGGCCGGTGTGGTCTGGGCTACAGCTTTGGTCTGAGCCCCCATTTGGCTCGAACCAGGGGGGCTGTATAGACCCCCCCCTTTTTCCCCCTTGCTCGCTGCCTAGAAGCAGCTGAGGGCCGGGTGCGTGTGGCACCCGAGCCACCCTTCTTGGCACACCCATGTGTGGGCGCACCAGGCTGGTGCGACCTAACTCAGCCATGGGCTGGGTTAGGCTAGGTGCTACAAACTCAAGGTCTGTAGCAAATGGCTAACCCCCCCCCCCCCCCTTACCTTTGTTGCTGCGGAGCAGCTTGAGGCCGGGTGCTTAGAGCACCCGGGCTTGTGCTGGGCATGCCCCTTTGGTGGCACGCTGGCTCCTTGGTGGGCCTGGTCTGGACCCAAGGCTGGGTCAGACCAGGCGTGGCCTTCCCCCAGCAACCTTAGTTGCTGGGGTAACAAGGCTAGATCTGGACCCATAGGGTCCGGACCTCCCTGTTTGTGTGGCGCCACCCAAGTCGAGGTGGGCGCCCCATCCTTGTTGCCACCCTCTTTGGGCTGGTGTGCACCCAGCGGGTGCCCTGGGTCTGGACCCACTTTTGGGCAAGACCAGGGGTGCCTGTGGGGCACATCCTCATGTGCCTCTGCCCCCTTGTAGTCGGCTGGGCCTGGACCAATAGGGTCCAGGCCAGACTCGTAGGCTTGACCCACCTAAGCGGGTCCTTTGGCTTAGCCGCACCTTAGCTAAGGGGGTGGGCTTAGCCCAACACCCTGGTCCGAACCCGCTGGTTTAGGACCAAGGGTTTTCCGTGACCTAGCTGGGTCTGGTCACCATTGGACCAGACCTCGCTAGGGGTCTTGGCTCGGCCGTTCGGGCCCTTGGCTAGCCTAGCACCTTTTTGGGTGCTCTAGGCTTAGCCGGGTGTTTGCACACCCGGGTTAGCTCATGCTGGCTGTGGCAAGTATGGCTGTCAGCCCCACTTGGCCTACCACTAAGCGCAGACCAAGGATGGCAGGGCCCCCGTGGCCTAGCCACTTGTTCAGCCCGTCCGGGCTTTATGTCGCCCGTTGGTGCCAAATTGGCACCGGGTGCTAAGGCACCCGACCACCTTGTCGCCATTGGAGCATCCCCTTGGTGGACTCCGACATGGGGTCTGGACCACTTCCGGGACTTGGCAAGGTTGGCATGACCCCGTTGAGGTTTCACGAAAACTCGTCCCTGGCGGCAATTGCCCTTTTGTGTCGATAGGCGAAGTTTAGCCTTGAAGCGAAGTTTGTCGCTTGCAAGTGACGTAGGTTGCTGCTTCAAGTTTCGGTTGTGCGTACCCCGCAGCCTTGTAGGGGTGGCAGTGTTGTTGAGCTTGCAACCAGTGTCGCGACACACGCTTGCGTGGGTTAGTCCAGTTCTGCGGACTTTTCAGGTTTTCAGTATTGTTCGTGCCCCAGTTGTGCGGGCAGAGTGCGGTCGCACACCTGGACTTGATAACGTTATTCACATAGGCATGGGATAAAGTCATGTACACTCTCTTGACACTCATGAGTGTCAGTCTCGCGTAGATTCTTCGCAGATGGTTTCGCTGCGCGAGTTCTGCCGCGTTACGATAATCGAGTGCGTATTTAGAAAGAAATACCTAGTCCAGGCTCTAGGCGCTCCTCGCATACCCTGTAACTACAATATATGCATTTTGAGCCTTGTGCCGCTCAGAACTTATAGTTAGTGGTACTTTACCTACCTGTCAACATATCGTTGCTCACAGCATGATACTTGGGTGGAGTTCTACCTTTGTGGGTTTTTCCTGTTTCGCACGTGCAAGTTGGCACGTCCTGACACGTATGTCACTAGCTCAGATGTCAAGTGTCTTCCTGTTTGGCTCCCATTCGTATATCGATGGATATACGTTGCACTAGAGGCGTGCTTTGCACTCGACATGACATCCACTTGGAAAGAACGAAACACACTGTAGGGTTCGACACCTTTGACCTGTTGAGGTTTTGAGACTCGGTTGGAGTCTGCGGGCAATGGCCCGGGTTCGTGAGAATGTGCTCACATGTTCGTGTCACCCTAGGCATAAAATAAAATGGTATATTATCGTCTTCAAAGGCGGTGTGCTCGTGGTGGCCGTGTGAGGCTGAGCACATGAATGGGCAGGCCAAGTCCTCGTTTGCGTACCCCGCGGGGACCACGAGGCATGACTACCTCGAGAGGAGGTATGACTTGAAGTTTGAGCATAAATAATATAAACCTGTCTCGCCCCATTCACAATTTGGTGACCCAGGGAGAGGGTGAATGGTACAGCCTCGAGTGACGTGTCATTACTACGACTTGTTCTTTTAAGGAGCCGATGTGCCCTTTGAGCTCCAGTCACTTAGAGTTAGGGAGGTCAAGGTTGCCCTCTACAGGGACCTTTGCTACTGCAGTAGTCCGGATTGCAATCCTTTGCCCCTGCGAAAGGTTTCTCCTGGCTGCGTGTCACCCGCAGGTGGTTTTCTCGTTCTGTAGCATCCCCGGTTACCACATTAGAAGTTGAATAACAGACGCCGGGTGCATGTTGTAAACACCCCAAATATTCATTCACCTCTCCAACATTTCCACCAAGCATCATCATCCATCCTTTGAAATCGTTGAAGGGCAAAATGGTCATTTTCTGAGCCCGAACCTTGCAAAAGTCCAAATTTCATCTGCAACTCTCAAAATTTCTCTATTTCAGCTCAGATGTTCAAAATTCTACTCCTGACAGGAGACATAAATCTCCAAATTCTGATTCAAGATTATATTTCATAAGACATGTCATTGCATAGCATTGCATGAGCATTTCATATCACTGCACTGCACAGCATGTCATTTCGAGGTCCAGAACTCTTGATTTCAAAATTTTCAATCCAGATTAGAATTTCAACTCGTTTCAAAATCGTTTTCAAAACCCTGGGTCTTCAAAATTATCAATTCTTCCCATTTTACCCCCAGGACTCTGAATTTCAAAATATTTTCTCAGGAAAACAATCTGGATAATTTTCAATAAATTTCATCTAAGATTTTGCCCTTTTGTCAAACAATTTCAACTATCATTCTTTTACAAAATCGCCTTACAGGGGCCAACTCTTTTCAAAAAATTTTGTTTTGCCAATTAGTCCAGATTTTATGAAAATTTCAAAAAGAGGTTTTTGTTGTCTGGTCCCTATTTCAATAAAGAAGCAATGTGGGACCCACACTGAGGTGGTGTCACATAGGCTTTTCTTTTGAAAAAACCTGAACTTTGAAAAACCCAAAAGTATAAGAGCCTTGTCCCCTGGATTGGCGCCACTTGTCTTTTCTCTCTCCTCCCATTTACCTACCATGTGTCAGCATAGGGTTCACCTAGAGGTGGTGCCACATGTCACCTTATCTCTTTTGCATCCTTTGACACGTGTTAGTGTGGGGCCACCTTAAGAAGCCGCCACATGTCATGTGTCATTCCAAAGTCACCATGAGATGCCAAGTGTCATATGTTGTCCTGTTCAGAAAAAGTAAAGTTTTGTCTCCCCTGAGGTGGCGCCAATGGGAGTGTGTCTCCTGTAGAGGACACGTGTCACTCTCTCCTTATCTCAGAAAAAGCAGATTGACACATGTCATTCTCTACTCTTCTCAGAAAAAGCAAGTGACACGTGTCATTCTCTGCTCTTCTCAGAAAAAGCAAATGCCACATGTCATTTCTTGCTCTCTTCAGAAAAATCTAGAATTCAAACATTCAAATCCTTCCGGAGGGGGCGCAAATCCTGAACTTCACCTTTTCTATTTTGTCTGAGATGGCGCCACATATACTTGGCCCAACTTCTCTTCCCTCTGCCACGTGTCAATCTCTGCTTCTTTCAGAAAAGCAGGATGACACATGTCTCCCCCTACTTTTCTCAGAAAAGTAGGTGACACATGTCATTTCTAGCCTCCTTCAGAAAAAGTAGAAGACATGTGTCACTCTCTGCCTCCTTCAGAAAAAGCAACAATTCAAATATTCAAACTCCAGCCTGTGGCGCAAATCCTGAAGTCTCCTCCCTAAATTCATTTTTTGAAATGGTGCCACTTGTCCCTTTCCCTCCTTTTCCTCCCTCTTGCCACATGTCACTGCAGGATCTCCCAGAGGAGGCGTCACATGTCCACCCTCCATTCCTCCAGAGCCAACCTCATTTGAATTTCAAATTTCTTCTCTGAGGTGGCGCCATCTGAAGAACCTCCTCCAGCAAGCTGACACTTGTCAGGTATGGAACCATCCTGTTCTGCCACATGTCCAGATCTCCTTTCATCAGAAAAAGTAGAACTCAAACTCATCTGAGGTGGCACCTTCTGAGCCCACTGCCCTATTCTTCTGACACGTGTCAAGAGCCACTCTGATGTGGCGCCACATGGCATGCTCCTACTGCTTGTAGATTCAAATCTCAAACACCTTTTGAGGTGGCGCCATTCCAAAGCCCCACTTGGCTTCAATTTTCATTTTTTATTTTATTCAAAATAAAAATAGCCCCATGAGGTGGCACCACATGAGGGCTCCCTGCAAAAGGCAAATTTCGAATTTCAAACCCAAGCAACACCCTCTGAGGTGGCGTCATTTGGGAGCCTCCTGCAGAGAAAATCAAGCAAGCTTTTTGAAAAATTCCAAATTCCTCTGCTGAGGTGTCTCACTCACAAAATTTTCATTTTTTTATTCTAAAAAAATCCAAGTGGCATGCCCTAAGATGGTGCCACATGGAGGGCTCAGATTAAGCCTCTTTGAATTTCAAAATTTCCCAAAAATTTCTATAAATACAAGGCCCCACGCCCAGCCTAGGAGAGCTCCTTTTGGATTTAGCATTTTCACTCTGAGTGCCCTACTACACGATTTTGATGTTCTGAATTCACGCCCCCCTTGGGCTCAATAGAGAGAGTGCATCGAAGTACCAAGCTTGCTCGCATCAATTCCAACTCGATCTAGGCGCGTGGATCGATTTTTGTGAACCTTTGGAAGCCCGAGTCGAAGGACGAAAGAAGCCGTTGGTAGCCGTTCATTTTAGGAGTTCCAAAGCTGCAAAAGAACACAAGGTGCACCTCTATTCTAATTGGTTTTATCGAAATAATGCCTTTGTCTTGATTTGCAATTTCGTTTTGAAGAAAGAGCTCATCCGAATGATGGACCGAGCTATTCTCATAAAGCGACATATATTAAAAGTAAAATTATGCTTTCTTGATGATTTTAACATTCATGCATTAATTAGATTTAATTCATATTTCATTTCATTGATTTAGTATATTTTAGGAAGTAATTAGATTTTTTTTAGCCTTTGTTTCAATTCTGCTTCATTTCTGTAATTTCCTGTTTTTGTCAGTCAGTCCACTCGTCATTTTATGCATTTATTTTTCTTTAAAAATTCCACAAAAATCACAGTCGCGTCCCTAGGTGTCCCTAGAAATCTGCCAAAAATTCGGAATGATTTGAATTTATTTACTACAGTAAATGTTCGAAATGGTAGGTCGGGTTTTGTTACCCGGGATACATTTTGAAAAATTACTATCGATTTGTAAAATCGAGATCTCTTTTATATGAGGTTCGATTGTCGATTCAAAAAATGTTCGGAACTCGGAATGATGTCTAGTATTTAATATGATTTTCGAAGATTTTTATGATTTTTTTTTATATCTTAAACAAATCCGAGAGTTCGGGACACGTGTCAGAGCCTGATTTGGGTCTCTGAGATTTTAGATCGACTTAAGGCAAGGGTTATCTTTGGGTATTGCTCGAAATCTGAATCTGTAAAAAGCGAATGTCATGTTCGGGATTTCTTGTGTTTGCATCTGAAAGCTTATGATTTTTAGAACAGTTTTGGTATCTGTTTCGGATTTTTCTTGTCAGTCTCCTGTTTTGTCATATTCTTCTGTTCTATCGATTTAGGCAAGTAATGTTGCATTTTTATCTCTGTTCCTGTTGATCAAATGCCGAACTCATAAACATAAAAGTTGTTCCTGTGTGTATTTTTAGTTTCTCTGTTAAATATCAGAAATTTCTATGGTAGAATACTATTCTTTATGTGATTTTACATCGGATCGAGTTGATTTTGCTTCCGTCAGAACCAAATTCTCGTTACCGAACTCACCGTAGTTCAAATCCTGAAGCTGTAAAAGAAAAAATTTCTTATTTTCATGTCATTTAGCAGTATTCAAAATCTCAGATGTTTCTATGGTGGAATTCGCGTATTACTGCATTAAGTGTTGCATTTGGTTCGGGTCCGTAGGCGAAATTCGCCCTTTTTAGAATTTTCTTTAACTTTTAGTATCTAAACCATATCATTTTGTGAGTTTTAGAATTCTAGGCTGTTTATCAGGATAAAGAGATGTTTTATACCGAATTTGGTGTGATTTGGAATTCATTTGAGGCTCGATTTAGCCATATCATCAAAACAGAGCCCCGCGGGACCCTGATCCAAGCGTAAATCAAGTGAAATTCATTATTTTGGATGAGTTGCAAAACGTCAAATTCTGATTTTACAGTCCCAAGGTGTTTAGCAGCATGTCATCATGTCTCATCATGCATCATTTGTTTCAATTCGAATTTCAAAATCTCAATTTTTACCAAAATTTCCTTCGAAAACCCTGATTTTAAAGGTATAACTTTAATATTAGGGGTACTTTGGTCATTTTGACCACAATTTCGAATTTCAAACTATTTTCTACTGAATTTATTGCTTTTACATCATTTCAAATATCAAGAAAGCATGAAAATAGGGTTTATTTCCGATTAAGTCCAATAATTTCAGAATATTATTGGAAAATGTTGGAAAAACCCACATATTTGAGCTAACCCCATTTCAAGTTTGGCAGGGACATTCAAAAGGAGTTGAAGTATGCAATTTCTTTTTATTTCATTTATTTAGTGATGTAAAAATATAAATTTTGGAATAAGAGATTTAATTTTCTGCTTAGACTAGGATGCATATCATATAGTTTAAATTCCTGCAATATCCTGTTTATGTGATTCATGCATTTTATTTCAAAAGCACTATGGATGTACACGAATGGCACATGCACCAACTCTTAGGGAGTTGATGAACTCGGTGGAATCCATATTTATGGCCCTAGTCGGAATATGGACGCGACCCAGATCCATCATCGCTCTACCAGTCACATTGAACCTACACTCTTTGGCTATCTTAAAATGCACATCATATTTCCAATATTTTCAAAGTATTGTGCATTAAATCAATTAAACTCTGAACATATTCATGGCCACAGTCAGGATATGTGAAGGATTTATTTTGACTTAATACACATTTTTCCAACAAATTTCCCAGAAAAACTTTTCAAAGTGCATTCATTTGCATCATGAAATCATTGGTTTTCTCATGATTTTCTCAAGAAAATTTCATTCTCAAGAAATCGATTTCTCAAGAAACTCTGAGAATTTTTCAAAATCAGTTTTCCCAAGTCAAGTTTTTCCACAGTTTTCCATGGAAAAGGTTATTTTCTCAAGATTTTCAAAAGAAGTCTCTCACCTTTCTCAAGAATCAAAATTCGATTTCCAAGTGTTTCAAGGCTAAGATTCTCAGGATTTCAGTTTCCCGAGTTTCAATTCTCCCTCTCCAAAGAATTTACCAATGAATCTCAACCATTTTCCAAAGAAAGCTTTCAAAACTTGAAGCTTTTCCTGACAAGCATTTTCCCTTCAAATGTTTACCCTTTTCTTAAGAATTCTTTCCATTTTCTCAGGATTTTCATACATTCATGATTTTCCCACACCTTTATAAACTTTCCCGAGATTTCCAATCTTCTTCATCTGGATTTCCTGAGAGATTGATTTCCATCCTTTTTCCTGAGAAATATCTTTCAACTCCAAATATTTTCCAAGCATACATCATGTTTTTCCTACTTCCATTTTCCAAAAATCTCATAGCACATGCCTGAATTCTCTGTGCATTTAGGATAGAACACAATTTTGATAATTTCACTAAGTCAAGCACAATTTTGTTTCTTGGTTCGATTACCCCTGTTAAAGGCGGCAGGAACGGTCGAACCTCGTACCGACAGGTCGAGCCCCATCCCATGGATTTTCCCGCAAATTTCAAAACAGAGGCGAGTATTTCAAAACAATTTCCAAAATCCGGTCAAGTTTGAATCGCGAAAGCATTTCCCTCTCTTTTCCGCAAGGATAGGAAGACGGGAAAAAATTTGCGACGATGACAGGTTTGGCGACCGAGATGAGACCTGTCCTTGTCTGGTCAAAATTGTGCTTGACTTAGTTCAATTATCGAAATTATGTTCACAAAATGTCAGCTCTTTTACTTTTGATATCATGCGAACCTAGGAGCCTAGATTCTGACCTAGCTGACATTGATTGCATATAGACTAGGCATGGTTTGGTAGGACCAGATTGAGGAGATACTTTCATGTTCACATAGACTTAGGTCTAAACACAACTCTCCTCAATTTAGGATCTGAATGTATGCTTCTTCAAAGTTTTCAAAATCTATCTCTCTAGGATTTAGAGCCCTCTATTTCTTGCATGTGATCATTTTTTTTCAAACCTCCATTACCTATCATTACCCGGTCTTCACCTTGCTGGGCTCTCTTCCAGAACCCTAGTTCGGGACAGAGCCTCACAACTGAGCCAATTATTTGGGTTAACACCCCCCTACCACGTACTGCTGGCCACAGTCCGAAGTATATCGGTAGGCGCTCAAGGATGTTGGAAAACCTTACCTTAGAACCGGAGTCGAGAATGTATGCCACATACCTCGGATTTTAATTCAGGTATATCGGCATAACTGGATTGGACAAAGATGATCTGAACCTAGATTTAGGATTAAGGTCCTACAACTTGTTTTCAAAATAATGCATCTAGAGTCTGCCTTTTAGGGAGTGTTGAATGTGCATGAATGATTGTGCAGGATGTGATTGTATGTTACCTTTATTCCTCCGACATTTTTTCCAAAATATTTTCTCATCTTTTCCCTTTATTTTCTCAAACATTGGATGATTTTCCCAAATATCCAATTTCTTTCAAAACTCCAGGTGATTTTTCATTCTTTCGTTCTACTGGATCTCGAATTTCCAGCTGCATTTTCATCCTGCCTGCAGTTTTTCCAAATCATATGTTTTCTCTCATTGGATTTTCAATCCTTTTGTCTATTTGCAAAATTCTTCACCTTATTTTCCTCGTGAATACCTTGATTATTGTGGTGGAAATTGTTTACCCACTTGCCTTCTCCTTATTCTAAATCCGTTTGTGGATTGTTTTTCCAAGAGATATCTCTTTCCTTCAAAATGGTGTTTTTCTCGTGGTTGACGACCACGCCTAGGTAACAACGCACATTTTCCATTGTTTATTTCCCTTGCAAAAGGATGACAACACAATTGTCATAATCCTTATGACGACTCAATCCCTAGTAATGGGATACTCTTTCAATGGTCTACCATATTTTCCTCAATATTTTCCTCCAAATATCCAAAAATTTTCCTCAAAATTTGATCCTGTCTTTGCCTTGTAGAGAGCCTTCTTTAAATTTTATTCCTTCTTCCCAGTTTCACTGGGGCATCTTTTGAAAATTTGTTTTCAAACATTCTGTATGCAGGCAGGATAAACCAATCTCTCTTTTTGCATGTATATGCACCCATTTGCATTAATTTTGCATTCATTTATATTTCATGTGCATTTGCATTTCATTTTGCATTAAATCTGCATCCATTTTTTTCCCCTTCAGGTTAAGGGATAAACCTGAATCATTTTCCATGATTTTTCAATTTTTATTCATATCCCCGTTTAGGATAAGGGGTTAATCTTGAAAATCAGACCACATACATCTAAATATGATGGTCTTTTTCATTGCAAGTCAAATAATCCAGTCCTCAAAATGGCCATTCTCAAAACTTTCAATCCCAATCCTCGCACTATCGATTTTCAAAATTTCAATCTTCTGATTAAAGATTTTCCTTTAAGATTCGAGCCCTGACTCGAATTTTCCTGCTTTCCTTCGAAGATTTGAGTTTTAACTCAAGTTTTTTTTCCTTCAAAATCTAAACTTTCCAGTTTCTTTTTGAGATTCGAGCCCTGACTCGAACTTTTCTGCTTTCCTTCAAAGATTTGAGTTTTAACTCAAGTTTTCTTTCCTTCAAAATCTGAACTTCCTAGTTTTCCTTTGAGATTCGAGCCCGACTCGAACTTTCCAAATTTCCTCTGAATATTTGAGTTTCGACTCAAAAATCTGAATTAACCTAGTTTTTCCTTTTAAGATTTAGGTTTCGACCCAAACTTTATCTCCATAGAAACCAAACTTCCTAGCTTTCCTTCGAAGGCTCGAGTTTTGACTCGAATCTTCCAGCTTTCCCTGTAAAACCTGAGTCCTGATTCAAATGGTATTTCAAAACCAGCTTTTGAGTTAGGCTTACCTTCAAAATCCAGCATTATGCCAGGACTTACCTTCAAAATTCCAACTTCGTATTGGATTTACCTTCGAAATTGAGTACCATCGTCAGGGATGTGTCAACTTGGATGTAAAGCAATCTCTTTTACTAAGGATTTCAAGAACACTTTGTCAATCAATTACCTGTTGATTTCAGAATTTTATTACACAAAATTTTACCTCAGTTTACCTTCAGTATCACTTCCAAAAAGGCAAAGCTTTTGTGAAGAAGGATTCAAAATCCAAATTCTTTCTATTGACCAACCAAAAGGATGAAGGATAAATCCTCGATATGACCAGAAAAGAAGATTCAATGTTTTTGCAAAGCTATATATGATTGATATTGATCGTAGTCAATGGCACATTTTTAAAGACCATTCTTTTGAAAATGAGGCAGTGAAAATATCTTGAGCGCTAGAAAAGAGAGAATTCATCCAAGCCTTGTCTCCTCAAAATCACCTTAAGCTGCAATTAAATATTCGCAAAAGGGATCTCTCACTTGTCGTCAAGATGAAGGCGAATTAAGCGAGTAGACCCCTGGGGCCAAACAAGATTTGAAACATCTCCAAGATGATGGAGTTTATGACGGATCCTTCATGGGAAAGTCCAAAGCACTGTCGAGATGAAGGTAGATGCGATGAACCTCCCGACAATCCCTAAAAGATATTTAATTTCCGCTATCATCCAAAGATCTCTAACCCATGAGCCAATATCGTCCAAGAAGGATCAAAACATCTCCAAGTTGAAGGAGTTTGTAACGTACCCTTCCCAAAAGAGAGAAAGAGAGGAAAAAGAAAGAGAGAAAAGTCAGGACATCTCCAAAATAAAGGATGATGTAATAAACTCTCCTGAAGCCCAAAAGAGTCCAAAAGAGTGCAGAAAGATTATCATGAGAGAAGCTCCCAGGATATCAAACTGCCACATTTATCAAGAATCTTTTTTAAATTTATGAAATTCTATTATCAATATCCTTTCATCGATTGCTTTCACAATACTAAATTCTCTTACCTGTTCATATCAAGGAAATTGATAGCTTCTTTGAAGAAGGTCAATTACAAGCAATTTGGATTTCAAATCTCGATTCTACGAAGTCAATCTCGTTTGGAGGTAATACTTCAGGTAGAAAAGAAGGAATATCTTTGCAACAATGTGCATCATTTTCAAATACTTTGAATCAACAACAAAATTCTCAACACTTTGACAATATTTTCTAGCTATCCTGACGTTAAGTGAGAGCTTGATGTCTATATTGATGCATCTTGACCCCTTCAAGAGATTTTCCTTTGTCGTCTTTCACATTGTTGAAAGATTAGCCTTATATCCGAAAGGATGGCCTTTATCATCTTTCATGTTGTTGAAAGATTAGCCTTCTTTCCGAAAGGATAACCTTATTCATCTTTCGCATTGTCGAAAGAATCGCCCTGTTCCTTTGGATCACCATATTCATCTTTCGCGTTGTCGAAAGAATCACCTTATTCCTTTGGATTGCCTTTATCATCTTTCGCATTGTCGAAAGAATCACCTTACTCCTTTGGATCGCCTTGTCATCTTTCTCGGTGTCGAAAGAATCGCCTTGTTCCTTTGGATTGCCTTTGACATCTTTCACGTTGTCGAAAGAATCGCCTTGTTCCTTTGGATTGCCTTTTGTCATCTTTCGCATTGTCGAAAGAATCGCCTTGTTCCTTTGGATTGCCTTTTGTCATCTTTCGCATTGTCAAAAGAATCGCCTTATTCCTTTGAATTATCTTTGTCATCTTTCGCGTTGTCGAAAGAATCGCCTTGCTCCTTTGGATTGCCTTTTGTCATCTTTCGCGTTGTCGAAAGAATCGTCTTGTTCCTTCAGATTACCTTTGTCATCTTTCGCATTGTCGAAAGAATCGCCTTGCTCCTTTGGATTGCCTTTTGTCATCTTTCGCGTTGTCGAAAAAATCGCCTTATTCCTTTGGATTACCTTTGTCATCTTTCGCATTGTCGAAAGAATCGCCTTGTTCCTTTGGATTACCTTTTGTCATCTTTCGCGTTGTCGAAAGAATCGCCTTATTCCTTTGGATTGCTTTTGTCATCTTTCGTGTTGTCGAAACAATCGCCTTATTCCTTTGGATTACCTTTGTCATCTTTCGCATTGTCAAAAGAATCGCCTTACTTTTTTGGATTGCTTTATCATCTTTCGCGTTGTCGAAAGAATCGCCTTATTCCTTTGGATTGCCTTTATCATCTTTCGTGTTGTCGAAAGAATCGCCTTGTTCCTTTGGATTGCCTTTGTCATCTTTTGCATTGTCGAAAAAATCGCCTTGTTCCTTTGGATTGCGTTTTGTCATCTTTCGCATCATCGAAAGAATCTCCTTGTTCCTTTGGATTGCCTTTGTCATCTTTCGCGTTGTTGAAAGAATCACCTTATTCCTTTGGATTGCCTTATTATCTTTCGCGTTGTCGAAAGAATTGCCTTATTCCTTTGGATTACCTTTGTCATCTTTCACGTTGTTGAAAGATTAGCCTTCTCACCGAATGGATTGCCTTTATCATCTTTCGCGTTGTCGAAAAATCGCCTTATTCCTTTGGATTGCCTTTATCATCTTTCGTGCTGTCGAAAGAATCGCCTTATTCCTTTAGATTACCTTTGTCATCTTTCATGTTGTCGAAAGAATCGCCTTACTCCTTTGGATCGCCTTATCATCTTTCGTGTTGTCGAAAGAATCGCCTTGCTCCTTTGGATCGCCTTTGTCATCTTTCGCGTTGTCGAAAGAATCGCCTTGTTCCTTTGGATTGCCTTTGTCATCTTTCGCGTTGTCGAAAGAATCACCTTATTCCTTTGGATTGCCTTTTTCATCTTTCGCATTGTCGAAAGAATCGCCTTACTCCTTCGGATTACCTTTTATCATCTTTTGCGTTGTCGAAAGAATCGCTTTGTTCCTTTGGATCGCCTGCATTCATCTGTCGCATTGCCGAAAAAGTTGCCTTATTCTTCGTTGAAAAAATTGCCTTATTCATCTTTTGCGTTGTCAAAAGAGTTGCCTTACTCTTCTCTGAAAGAGTTTGCCTTGTTTGTCTTTCGCGTTGCCGAAAGAATTACCTTATTCTCGTCAAAAGATTGCTATATCCATCTTTCGCATTATCGAAAGAGTCGTCTTACTCCTTACCATATTCATATTTCACACTGATGAAAAATTCACCGGATCGTCTTGATCATTTTCCAAAATTGCCTCTTACAATTCCATTTCCATTGCATCGTTCATCTTCAAGAAAAGTTGTCTTATTCACCTTCCAAATATTCCATTTTTCGCCCAATCAGGATAACGGTATAAACCTGAGCCTCATTGAATGAGGTATTCCACTTTCCACCCGATGAGGATAAGGGTACAAACCTGAGCCTCATTTTAAGAGGTATTTCATTTTCTACCCAATCAGGATAAGGGTACAAACCTGAGCCTCAATCAAAGAGGTATTTCATCTTCCGCCCGATCAGGATAAGGGTACAAACCTGAGCCTCAATCAAAGAGGTATTTCATCTTCCACCCGATGAGGATAAGAGTACAAACCTGATCCTCATTTGAAGAGGTATTTCACTTTCTACCCAATCAGAATAAGGGTACAAACCTGAGCCTCAATCAAAGAGGTATTTCATCTTCCGCCCGATCAGGATAAGGGTACAAACCTGAGCTTCAATCAAAAAGGTATTTCATCTTCCGCCCGATCAGGATAAGGGTACAAACCTGAGCCTCATTTGAAGAGGTATTTCACTTTCTACCCAATCAGATTAAGGGTACAAAACTGAGCCTCATTTGATGAGGTATTTCATTTCTTCCCAATCAGGTTAAGGGTACAAACCTGAGTCTCATTTTATGAGATATTTCATTCCCCAATCAGGTCAAGGGTTAAAACCTGAGCTTCGTTCCATGCGAGGTATTTTTGTCCCATCCAGGTTAAGGGCAAAAAAACCTGAACTTCACTCTCATAAAGCAAATCTATTCCTCTTCATTCTCCATTTCATATCTACCATGATCATCGGGCTTATTTCTTTACACCCATTCAGATCCTTCTAACTGGGGCATTTTTTATATAGCCCAAATTTGGAGTGTTTTTCTTTGCCACAAGCCGGCTTAGTAGCAAAGAGGGGCATCTTTAAACACCCCAAATTTTCATTCACCTCTCCAACATTTCCACCAAGCATCATCATCCAGCCTTTGAAATCGCGAAGAGAAAAATGGTCATTTTCTGAGCCCGGACCTTGCAAAAGTCCAAATTTCATCTGCAACTCTCAAAATTTCTCTATTTCAACTCAGATGTTCAAAATTCTACTCCTGACAGGAGACGAAAATCTCCAAATTCTGATTCAAGATTATATTTCATAAGACATGTCATTGCATAGCATTGCATGATCATTTTATATCACTGCACTGCACAACATATCATTTCGAGGTACAGAACTCTTGATTTTAAAATTTTCAATCCAGATTAGAATTTCAACTCTTTTCAAAATCGTTTTCAAAACCTTGGGTCTTCAAAATTATCAATTCTTCCCATTTTACCCCCAGGACTCTGAATTTCAAAATATTTTCTCAAGAAAACAATCTGGATAATTTTCAATAAATTTCATCTCAGATTTTGCCCTTTTGTCAAACAATTTCAACTATCATTCTTTTACAAAATCGCCTTACAGGGGCCAACTCTTTTCAAAAAAATTTGTTTTGCCAATTAGACTAGATTTTATGAAAATTTCAAAAAGAGGTTTTTGTTGTCTTGTCCTTATTTCAATAAAGAAGCAATGTGGGACCCACACTGAGGTGGTCACATAGACTTTTCTTTTGAAAAAACCTGAACTTTGAAAAACCCAAAAATATAGGAGCCTTGTCCCCTGGATTGGCGCCACTTGTCTTTTCTCTCTCCTCCCATTTAACTGCCATGTGTCAGCATAGGGTTTACCTAGAGGTGGCGCCACATGTCACCTTCTCTCTTTTGCCATCCTTTGACACGTGTCAGTGTGGGGCCATTTTAAAAAGCCGCCACATGTCATTAGACATCCTCTTCATTTCATGCCATGTGTCAGTGCCCACCATCTTCACCCTGTGCCATGTGTCATTCCAAAGTCACCATGAGATGCCAAGTGTCATATGTTGTCCTGTTCAAAAAAAGTAAAGTTTTGTCTCCCCTGAGGTGGCGTCAGTGGAAGTGTGTCTCCTGCAGAGGACATGTGTCACTCTCTCCTTTCCTCAGAAAAAGCAGACTGACACATGTCATTCTCTACTCTTCTCAGAAAAAGCAAGTGACACGTGTCATTCTCTACTCTTCTCAGAAAAAGCAAATGCCACATGTCATTTCCTGCTCTCTTCAGAAAAAGCTAGAATTCAAACATTCAAATCCTTCCAGAGGTGGCGCAAATCCTGAACTTCACCTTTTCTATTTTGTCTGAGATGGCGCCACATGTACTTGGCCCTCCTTCTCTTCCCTCTGCTACGTGTCAATCTCTGCTTCTTTCAGAAAAATCAGGATGACACATGTCTCCCCCTACTTTTCTCAGAAAAGTAGGTGACACATGTCATTTCTAGCCTCCTTCAGAAAAAGTAGAAGACACGTGTCACTCTCTGCCTCCTTCAGAAAAAAGCAACAATTCAAATATTCAAACTCCAGCCTGAGGTGGCGCAAATCCTGAAGTCTCCTCCCTAAATTCATTTTTTGAGATGGTGCCACGTGTCCCTTTCCCTCCTTTTCCTCCCTCTTGCCACATGTCACTGCAGGATCTCCCAGAGGAGGCGCCACATGTCCACCCTCCATTCCTCCAGAGCCAACCTCATTTGAATTTCAAATTTCTTCTCTGAGGTGGCTCCATCTAAAGAACCTCCTCCAGCAAGCTGACACTTGTTAGGTATGGAACCATCCTGTTCTGCCACATGTCCAGATCTCCTTTCATCAGAAAAAGTAGAACTCAAACTCCTCTGAGGTGGCACCTTCTGAGCCCACTGCCCTGTTCTTCTAACACGTGTCAAGAGCCACTCTGATCTGGCGCCACATGGCTTGCTCCTGCTGCTTCTAGATTCAAATCTCAAACACCTTTTGAGGTGGCGCCATTCCAGAGCCCCACTTGGCTTCAATTTTCATTTTTTATTTTATTCAAAATAAAAATAGCCCCATGAGGTGGCACCACATGAGGGCTCCCTGCAAAAGGCAAATTTCGAATTTCAAACCCAAGCAACACCCTCTGAGGTGGCGTCATTTGGGAGCCTCCTGCAGAGAAAATCAAGCAAGCTTTTTGAAAAATTCCAAATTCCTCTGCTGAGGTGTCTCACTCACAAAATTTTCATTTTTTTATTCTAAAAAAATCCAAGTGGCATGCCCTGAGATGGCGCCACATGGAGGGCTCAGATTAAGCCTCTTTGAATTTCAAAATTTCCCAAAAATTTCTATAAATACAAGGCCCCACGCCCAGCCTAGGAGAGCTCCTTTTGGATTTAGCATTTTCACTATGAGTGCCCTACTACACGATTTTGATGTTCTGAATTCACGCCCCCCTTGGGCTCAATAGAGAGGGTGCATCGAAGTACCAAGCTTGCTCGCATCAATTCCAACTCGATCTAGGCGCGTGGATCGATTTTTGTGAACCTTTGGAAGCCCGGGTCGAAGGACGAAAGAAGCCGTTGGTAGCCGTTCATTTTAGGAGTTCCAAAGCTGCAAAAGAACACAAGGTGCACCTCTATTCTAATTGGTTTTATCGAAATAATGCCTTTGTCTTGATTTGCAATTTCGTTTTGAAGAAAGAGCTCATCCGAATGATGGACCGAGCTATTCTCATAAAGCGACATATATTAAAAGTAAAATTATGCTTTCTTGATGATTTTAACATTCATGCATTAATTAGATTTAATTCATATTTCATTTCATTGATTTAGTATATTTTAGGAAGTAATTAGATTTTTTTTAGCCTTTGTTTCAATTCTGCTTCATTTCTGTAATTTCCTGTTTTTGTCAGTCAATCCACTCATCATTTCATGCATTTATTTTTCTTTAAAAATGCCACAAAAATCATAATACGCGTCCCTAGGTGTCCCTAGGAATCTTCCAAAAATTCAGAATGATTTGAATTTATTTACTATAGTAAATGTTCGAAATGGTAAGTCGGATTTTGTTACCCGGGATACATTTTGAAAATTTACTTCTGATTTGTAAAATCGAGATCTCTTTCATATGAGGTCCGCTTTTCTATCAAAAAAATATCCTGAACTCGAGATGATGTCTAGTATTTAAAATAATTTTCGCAGATTTTTATGAATTGGTTTGATGTCTGAAAAAAATCTGAGAGTTCGGGACACGTGTCAGAGCCTGATTTGGGTCTTTGAGATTTTGGATCGATATAAGGCAATGGGTTCTCTTTGGGTATTGCTTGAATTCCAAATCTGTAAAAAGTGAATGTCATGTTCGGGATGTCTTATGTTTTCATCAGAAAGCTTATGATTTTTAGAACAGTTTTGGTATCTGTTTCGGATTTTGCTTGTCAGTCTTTTGTTTTGTCACATTTGTCTGTTCTGTCGATTTAGGCAAGAAATTTCGCATTTTTATCTATATTCATGTTGATCAAATGCCGAAAACATAAACATAAAAGTTGTTCCTGTGTGTGTCCTTAGTTCCTCTGTTAAATATCAGAAATTTCTATGGTAGGATACTATTTTGTATGCAATTTTACATCGGATCGAGTTGATTTTTCCTCCGTCAGAACCAAATTCTCGTTACCGAACTCACCGTAGTTCAAATCCCAGGGCTGTACAATACAAAATTTCTTATTTTCATGTCATTTATCAGTCTGCAAAATCTCAGATGTTTCTATGGTGGAATTCTTGTATTACTGCATTAAGTGTTGCATTTGGTTCGGGTCCGTAGGCGAAATTCGCCCTTTTTAGGATTTTCTTTAACTTTTAGTATCTAAACCATGTCATTTCATTAGTTTTAGCATTTTAGGCTGTTTATCAGGATATAGAGATGTTTCATACCGAATTTGGTGTGATTTGGAATTCATTTGAGGCTTGGTTTAGCCATATCATCAAAAGACAGCCCCGCGGGACCCTGATCCAAGCGTAAATCAAGTGAAATTCATTATTTTGGATGAGTTGCAAAATGTCAAATTCTGATTTTACAGTCCCAAGGTGTTTAGCAGCATGTCATCATGTCTCATCATGCATCATTTGTTTCAATTCGAATTTCAAAATCTCAATTTTTACCAAAATTTCCTTCGAAAACCCTGATTTTAAAGGTATAACTTTAATATTAGGGGTACTTTGGTCATTTTGACCACAATTTCGAATTTCAAACTATTTTCTACTGAATTTATTGCTTTTACATCATTTCAAATATCAAGAAAGCATGAAAATAGGGTTTATTTCCGATTAAGTCCAATAATTTCAGAATATTATTGGAAAATGTTGGAAAAACCCACATATTTGAGCTAACCCCATTTCAAGTTTGGCAGGGACATTCAAAAGAAGGAGTTGAAGTATGCAATTTCTTTTTATTTCATTTATTTAGTGATGTAAAAATGTAAATTTTGGAATAAGAGATTTAATTTTCTGCTTAGACTAGGATGCATATCATATAGTTTAAATTCCTGCAATATCCTGTTTATGTGATTCATGCATTTTATTTCAAAATCACTATGGATGTACACGAATGGCACATGCACCAACTCTTAGGGAGTTGATGAACTCGGTGGAATCCATATTTACGGCCCTAGTCGGAATATGGACGCGACCCAGATCCATCATCGCTCTACCAGTCACATTGAACCTACACTCTTTGGCTATCTTAAAATGCACATCATATTTCCAATATTTTCAAAGTATTGTGCATTAAATCAATTATACTCTGAACATATTCATGGCCACAGTCAGGATATGTGAAGGATTTATTTTGACTTAATACACATTTTTCCAACAAATTTCCCAGAAAAACTTTTCAAAGTGCATTCATTTGCATCATGAAATCATTGGTTTTCTCATGATTTTCTCAAGAAAATTTCATTCTCAAGAAATCGATTTCTCAAGAAACTCTGAGAATTTTTCAAAATCAGTTTTCCCAAGTCAAGTTTTTCCACAGTTTTCCATGGAAAAGGTTATTTTCTCAAGATTTTCAAAAGAAGTCTCTCACCTTTCTCAAGAATAAAAAATCGATTTCCAAGTGTTTCAAGGCTAAGATTCTCAGGATTTCAGTTTCCCGAGTTTCAATTCTCCCTCTCCAAAGAATTTACCAATGAATCTCAACCATTTTCCAAAGAAAGCTTTCAAAACTTGAAGCTTTTCCTGACAAGCATTTTCCCTTCAAATGTTTACCCTTTTCTCAAGAATTCTTTCCATTTTCTCAGGATTTTCATACATTCATGATTTTCCCACACCTTTATAAACTTTCCCGAGATTTCCAATCTTCTTCATCTGGGGTTCCTGAGAGATTGATTTCCATCCTTTTCCTTGAGAAATATCTTTCAACTCCAAATATTTTCCAAGCATACATCATGTTTTTCCTACTTCCATTTTCCAAAAATCTCATAGCACATGCCTGAATTCTCTGTGCATTTAGGATAGAACACAATTTCGATAATTTCACTAAGTCAAGCACAATTTTGGTCCTTGGTGCGATTACCCCTGTTAAAGGCGGCAGGAACGGTCGAACCTCGTACCGACAGGTCGAGCCCCATCCCATGGATCTTCCCGCAATTTTCAAAATGGAGGCGAGTATTTCAAAACAATTTCCAAAATCCGGTCAAGTTTGAATCGCGAAAGCGTTTTCCTCTCTCTTCCGCAAGGAAGAGAAGACGGGAAAAATTTTGCGACGATGACACATGTCTCACAGAACTCGAGGGTTTTCCTTCGCGTACAAGAAGGAGGTAAAAAAAAAGATGAACATAAGGACTAACCAAACAGACTGACTTACTGTAGTTGTTACTCTAGAGCAGTGTATACTTTGTTTCAGTTGCTACATTCTGTTGTTTAGTTCATGTTCTGTTACTCTAGATATTGCACTATTACTTACTTTGTAGTTTTACAGTCTTGTGGCACGTGCACTGATGATGCATAAATTTTATGTTTTCTTAACACATTTTCACTGCATAAATGCATCATTTATAGGTTTAAGGTCCACACTTAGGTGCATAATGATGTTATAGAGCTATGGTTTGAATTTCATCGAAATTGGACTTAAAACGAATGAATTATTGCATTTCTAGTGTTGTGGGTCAAACCTCAGAGTTGAATCAAATATTTAGGATCCAAACCATTCATCTGGGTCTTGGATCTGGACCAAAACACATGTAGATCCACTCCAGCAAACCCATTCACGTTTTCTATAAAATCTTGGCTAAAAAAACCCTCCTACATGAGGCACTCAGTGAATATTTTATATTTAACACCTTTTCTGAAAATAACCTAAAACTAGGCAAATCGTCTAAAAGGGCACGAATCTTGCTCACAGCCACTTCCTTCCTAGCCGCCCACTTCATACACCTTCTTCCTCATCCATGGTTGGACATGGAAGCCATGCCAACTCCACTGGAGATGTCGACTCTTACTCTTCCATTCTCCTCTTTTCCAGATCATGTTCTTCTTCTCCACCTGCTGGAACTAACCATTGAGGTTATGTCTTTGCAGCTGCAGCTGGAGTGTATCCGTCATGGTGGAGGTCCCGCTCTTCCATGGCCGGCCGACCCTGAACCCCAGAGCACCACCACTTAGGTTTCCCTGCGAAGATAACATCAAAGTGATGTTAGACAGCATCATCGAGGTCCTTCGTGGTGCGAAAGCCAAGCAAAGTCCGCTCTACCTTTCCCCTCAGTCGTCGGATCGCCCTGGAGGTTAGATCTTCCCATCCACTGCTTCTAGTTAAAACCTAAGTGATGTGCGTGTTTGCGAATGTGTTCTGTTTCAGTTTCAGTCTGTGCTGTGTGTTTTATGACTTTCGTTCAGCCCTTAGTGTAGTTTTTTCGTGCATAAACCAGCACGTAGGAATGTTAGGTGTTTTATTTTCGTTAAATGTTATTTTCAATTCAACGATTGGTGCTTTGAGTGTGTGCGTGTGATCTAAATTTTCTGCTGTGTGTCTGCGTTCTCCTTGTGTTTTTCCATCAGTAGTTAGATCTGAATGTGTTTTGATTAGCAGTAGATTACGTAGATCCTCTAATAGTTGATGTAGTTTCCGATTTCTTGGTCGTGTGATTGGTTTTCGTGAATAGCGAGTTATGTAGTTTAGCTTAATTGAATATGTCAAAATGCTGTAGCGTGTTTTCTATATATAATTCAGTTGATAGATTATGTGTTAGTCAAGTTATTGTGTAGATTTAGATTGTTTTAGCATGATAGTCAATTTAGATAATTGTTCTAATTTCTGTTTTAGCTTTAATTAGTTGATCATAGTAAATTTATGTGTTAACGTTTTTCTGTTTTATTTAATTATTTCACAACATGATTAGTTGGTTTAGTTGTGTGCTCTTAGTTAAAATCAGTAGTCATAATCGTGTATTAGCTTAATTTAATTTAGAATTGTAATTGTCATTGTGGTGTTAGTTTAAATTAAATATTTTGTTTTGCGTGTGAGTGTAGTCATCTTCTCCAAAGGTAGGGCGGCCATTAGAGGTCCAACAAGTTTGTAGAGTTCATTTGGTAAGTTATTAAGTTTTAGGAAATTATAATTAAAATGTCTAGGTTCATTGTACTAGTTTTAAGTATTTTAGAAGTAAATTGTCAAAGTCGATTTTAGTGTAGTGTTTAATATAGTAGATATTTCAATTCATGATTGAGGCAGTTCATAGTCTTTGCATTAGTTGTATATCCATTAATTTAGTTAAGGGTAGGCTATTTTAGTCAAGTAATTAGATTTGCTTTGTAGATAATGGGCAATTAAGTCATTATTGTTGGAAAACGTTTTTGGGAAGAGTTGATTTTCATTCAAATTCGTGGGAATTATGTTTGGAAGTGTTAATGGTTTTTACCCAGCCAAAATCTATTGAATCCTTCCCTCTACACATTTAGAAATATTTATAAAATTAAAATCTCTTGCCAAAACGGGTTTTGGGGAAGGTCTTTACAAAGGACTTCTTGTTTTTAAGGAAAATAATTTAAAACGTGTGGGGTCCACTAGCTGGACGGTTTTTGAAAGTCTAAGCCTTCCTAATTGGAGCTTTAATGAAAATTATGGATGATAGAGGCCTTTCCAAATTCGTGATCTCTCTTGTGTAAGCCCTTGATTAATTTCCTATTCTAACATAACCTATATAGGATATTGTTAATGTTAGCATTTATTGTCTTAGATTAGGTCTAATAAAATCGTGTGGTATGTTTTTAGGAAAGTCCATTAGGTAGGTGATATTTTCATTAGTGCTAGTTTCTATTCTAGTTAGTATCTAAATTAATTACGTTAGGTTTTAGTGTTAATTCTTGCAAGGTTGATTTTAGTAATGAGACATTAGTTGTTAGATCTTTAATGTATTTAGTTGTCAATTTTAGATAGCCTAGTTAGCCAACTTAGGGTGGCGTGTAATTCAAAAGCCCTATTCTAAAACCGCCACCCTAACTCACCTTATTTAGTAATTAATCATAGTTAACACTAGGTATCTAATCGTAGTTAGTATCTAACCATAGATAGTTATTTAACCTTAGTTAACCCTATCTAACCCTAACTGTACCCTAGTAACCCTAGTAGATAATTAAACCCTAGTTATATGAGTTAGTGACTAACCCTAGTTATATTATTATTAGATTAATATTTGTTTTTAGAATTAACAATAATGTAGTTAGTTAGTTAGTAGCTTAGGATAGATATAATACATTAACAGTAGTTAGATACATTCATATAGATAGTTTAAGTAGATTAATAACTTAGTTTAGAGTAGCTTAGCTTTAGTGTTTGTCCAGATTATGTTTAATATTCGTTGTTTAGCTTATTTCTTAGATTTTATATAATTAGCTTAATTGTTGTCCTTGTTGTAGTTTAGCAGTAGTTCAGATTAGTGTAAGACTGTTTTAATGTGTGCTTTAATGTTTTAATGTCATTAGTGGATTTAAATAAATGAATAGTGCACTGAATTTCAAATCTGATTTTTACCCTGTCGTGCACTCATCATTTTATGTGGATTTTTCTGAAGTTTTCTAAAAAATATTTTTTTATTCTCTACATCCATGTGTTAACTGTCTGCAGATCAAATTTCATCTTGATCTGAGTTGATTTGGCATGGTTTTAAAGTGTTTTGTGAAAAGAGCTTTTTCGGGATTTTAAATTTCGGGTCCTGCGATTTCCAAGATTATACTGATTTTGAAACGCTTATATCTGGAGATCCAAAACGTATTTTTCAAATTTGTAAAATGTGTCAGATTCTTGGATCTGTCAGTTATAGAACAGAAGTAATTTGGTGAATTTTGGAATCCGTTTGACCTTTCAAATCATCAATTTGTGAAAAGTTGTCAGAGTCCACTTTTGCATTCTTTAAGGACAAAACAGTCATTTAGTTAATTATTTGATTTAGTGTAGTTTTAGTGTTTTCTAGTATTGTAGTTAGTGAGTTAACAGTATTTAGAGTAGTTAGCATGCATTTTCTTAGTTAGTTTAATTAAAAGTTGTAATTGTAGTTTTCTGTAGTTATTTATTTGTAGTTTAATTTCTGCATTAGTTTAGAAATAATCGTAGATGTAATTTAGGTTTAATTATTAATTGTTTATTGACTTTGTGTTTTCATTATTGTAGGTTGATAAGTTAGAACAGGTTTACAGGTGTATTTCAGATATGAAGTGCAACTGCACATGTGGTGAAAAGACAATTTTGCCCCTGGAGATCTGCAGAAGACTTAGCTTCCTACTTTAGTTTATTTTCCTGTTATTAGATTGTTATTTGATTCAAATTGTAATATTGACATAGTTGTAAACTCTGTTATATTAATAAAGTGTTATTTTATAATTATTTCAGAATGTATCCCGTTCCCTATGGATTCGACCCGTACTCGCCACTTCTGTGGAAAGTCAATTTTTATATCTTGGGTTGACGATTTTCCCTTGTTTTCATTGAAAAATATTGTTTTAAAAATACACATTCCAAAAGTCAAACCATGCACCTACCTGACACACACTTATACTTTTATTTAAATGCTTCTAACTGTTCCATCATGATAGTTATAGTCTGGTACTTAGCATATTTGTATCATGCTGTTTACTTTCTGCTTTTCCTTAAAAATGATAATGTATGGATGGTTTGTCTCACCAACTCGCAAGAGTATTGACCCCATTTTATGGAGATACAGGTGACGAGTAGACGCATTGCGATGCAACGGCGCACAGCAGAAGCCTTGAGACCCACACACTTTGCAACAGATCCCGGCTTCTACTGGTTTTGGGGGTTGAGGGGTTGTTCCCCTCCTTTTTGTGAGACTGTCCCTTTTTGTACCCAGTCTCCTTTTTGTATCATTGTAAATATTGTGGATATGAAAAAGGCTTTACTTGTCTTCTGGTTTGGTTTTCTCACTGTGGCTCGCTCAGACTTGCGGCCTTTGCTTTACCCCTGTTTCCCTCTTTTACTTCCGCTAGTTGCTTTCACTCTGTATTTCTTTCAAAAAAAAAATTGCTCAAAAACCCAAGGTTTTACAAGGTCGGGGTTTGGGGCATCACAGTTTACATGCACCAATGATGGTAGATGAGGCTTTGGAGACGGCCTCCTTACTTGAACATGACTGGATCGAATCTCAGAGAACGACCACACCACGTCAGTAGCAGTAGCATCCTGGCCAAAAGAATTGGCCGAGAAAGAGACAATTCCAGAAGAACCAGGGTGGAAGGAAGTTCCATCCTCAGACAAAGAAGCAACACAACAACAACAACAACAACACCCGCTAGATACAGTATCAGAACCACAAGCCTCCACATCAGCAGCGCCAGCCGCCGCCACAGAAGCAGCTTACCGCAGCCAGTTGTCCGAAGGGTACCACGGACCATCCAGGGCGACCTTGTCCGCGAGACACAGGTGGTTGCTTATATTGTGGGAAGATGGGTCATTATATCAGAGATTGCAGAAAGAAATAGGCGGATGACCAGCGGAGGAATACGCCGAGCACTTCCCAGCAGGCACAACAGAGACAGCCTCAGACATATCAGTATCAGCATCAGCCACAACAATAGCAATCGCAGCAGCCGAACCAGCCAACCAGAAAGTTATTGCCGGATGAGCTTATGCAGCAACAGTTGAGCAAGTGACTAAGGCAGAGTTGGTTCAAGGTACGACCTCAGTAGCTAGACATGAAGCTTTTACCTTGTTTGATTGTGGTGCTACTCATTCCTTCATAGCTGCTAGTTTTGCTTGTACTTTACCGTTGACAGTCGAGTCTTTGAATTTCCTGTTGGAGGTTCGCATTCCAACTAGAGAACAGTCTTTTTGTGACTCGTATATTCCAAGCATCAAGGTGTCAGTGGCATGGCAGAACCTGTCAGCTGACGTTATCCTGCTAGACATGACAGAGTACGATGTTATTCTAGGCATGGATTGGCTTTTTGAGTATCATGCTCAAGTCTTTTGTCGAGAAGGCAAGGTCGTTCTTTCATGGCCTGATCGTCCTGTTTTGGAGATCAAGCTTCCTCAACCTCTGTGCGATAGTCGCATGATTTCTTCTTTCAAGGCTCAGAAGAATCTACTTAACGGGGGTACTGCATTCTTAGTCAGTATTGCCTCAGTGGAACTCAAGATGGTTTTGATCGATGACTTGGACGTGGTTCGAGAATTTGCCGATGTGTTTCTGGAGGAACTACCTGGGTTACCTCCGAAGCGAGAGATCGAATTCTGTATCGAGTTGTTTCCTGGAACTACACCTATTTCCAAGGCACCGTACCGTATGGTGATGTCTTCTTTATAATCGTTGTAATTTTGAAAAGATTTTTATATGAAAAACATGTGAAAACCAGACATCAAATAATAAAAACCGGTTCTCACTAGTGGATGAGACCGGGTCGAACTCAGGGAACGAGAATATATTGTATTCAAGTACACAAATCTAAACTAATCTTTATTGCCGAATTATTTGAAATGTAAAATGTTCAAGAAAAGTAATAACAACTACCTATTACAACAAATGAATACCCTTCGCAGAGGGCGTAAAGTGCAATATTTACAAACCCAATTTAAATTCCTAATTCTAAACTAAAAAGTAAAAAGAAGCTTTATTCTTCGTACTTCGTGTCATGTAATCGCTTCCGCTCTAGTCTTGTGCTATCCTGCACAGATCAAACGAACACGAGCAGTACCAGAGATCGAAATAGAAACCTATATTGAACTAGCTAATTCTTAAAAACACTGAAGGATATTAACAAAAGAATCCAATGCCAATTAAAACTACATTAACTAACACAATTAACTAAATTTCAATTCACTAACACTCAACTTTATAAAATCTAATTATTTCAATTAACTAATAATGAAGACAATTAATCACTAATACTTCATTAACAAACTATGAACATACACTATTGAAAAACACAATATTAACAAACATTGAAAGCAGTGAAATCAAGAATTGTAAAAATCAAGAAATGACTAATGAAGAATCAGAAATTCAGGTATTTGAAAACAATAAGAAAAACATGTAAAACAAGCTAACAGAATGGCAAAGGAAAACTAATTTGTAAAAAAAATATTGAATGAGGCAAAACAGGAAGAATTTTTGATAAAAAAAACAGGAAATTGGAAATTGTATAATACCTAAGAATCCAATAGTGAATCACTCACTAAAATCTTGCTATCAAACCTGATCCAGAACTTCTGAGATCAGTTTATCCATATTCACAGGAGAAGTCAGTATATAACAACCACTTAATCCGAAAACTCAATACATCGTAATCAATTAAGCTGGAAACTTAGGCATTTGGGTAAAATATTGATCAATGTTTATACAGGCCATGTTTCAGTAATCCTATTCCACTGTGAACCAGATCTTCACTGTGAAAGAAAAAAAAATTCCGGTGAAGCAGAGTTGATTCTGATCAGTTATCCACATCAATTCCAAATGAAAATTTGTTTTTAGAATCATAAATCAACTGATCCAGATGATCCAGAACACATCGAATTTCAATTGATCCGGTTGAAAATCTGTATCCAAAGACAAGATTAGAATTCCATTCAATGATTTATCAAATATTTTGAAGAACTGTATTGGATTCGGGTGACAGAATTTTTTTTTGAATCAAACATAGGAAATATGAAATTCAAAATGTGAACTAAACGTTAAAAATCAATATGCATCTAACTAAAACATCAATTACAAAGTTAATCAGCAAACTAAAACATCAATCTCAGAATTGATCAGCAGAAAAAAAATTCAGAACAACAGTGATCGATTTATATTTTTTTTGTTTTATTTCTATTTTTTTTTTCTTTTCAGACAAACACAATATAATCGGACAAGTTGAAAGAAGAAAAAGTAATCAGAAGAAGAAGAAGAAGAAGAAGAAGTAATCAGAAGAAGAAGAAGAAGAAGAAGAAGTAATCAGAAGAAGAAGAAGAAGAAGCTGAAAAATCGGAAGAAGATGAAGAATAAGAAGATCAGAAAACGAAGAAGAAGAAGATCTGAAGGAGAAGAAGAAGAAGAAGAAGAAGATGAAGAAGAAGTAGAAATCGACTTACTGTAACTGGAGCTGGAAGAAATCGGGGAAAGGTGTGGCAGCTTCCTCCACCACTGCTGTCACCGGACTGAAGAGTCCACCACCACCGACTTGAAAGAAAGGAAAACAGGAAGAGGGGAAGAGGATAGGGGAAAAGAGAGGGAAGAAGGGTCCGGCGGTAGTGGAGAAGGGAGGAAAGAAGAAGGAAAAGAGGGGGAAAGAAGAGAGTTTCAGCCGTGAATGGGGAAGCGCCCCATTTTTTTTTTTAGTTATTGGGTTTTAAAAGCCCCAAACTGGCTGGAACCGGTTTCAAACAGAAATTTTTCAGTTTTAAAACAATGCAAACCGGTTCCAGCAGGTTTGCTTATTAATTTTTTAGTTTTTAAAATTCAAAAACTGTGTAAACCGGTTTATTAGAATTTTTTTTTTCAAAAAGTTACAAACAAAACTTTTTTTATTTATAAAGAAAATAAAACTATTCTACTATTTTTTTTCTTCTTTTCTAAAAAAAACAAACACTTAAAATGAATATAAAACTATTTTTCTCTATTTTTTTATTTTTTATTTTTATTTTTATTGAAAACTAAAACTAAAATACTATGACTATAACAAAAACTAAAATATGCATAAAAATGTAAAATAAAACTATTTTTCATGTATTTTCTATTTTTAAATCATTTTAGCACATTTACTAAAAAATTAACATAAAATTGGGTTTTTGAGACATTATTTTATAAAATCATACATATTTTAATGTTAATTAACCCTGAATAATATGCATGATCAAATACCCCCATGCTTATGTTTTGCTAGTCCTCGAGCAAACTAGAAAAATGCATGAAATGGAAACTATCACCTAACTCACTTTCGTAGGAATCACGGTTGCATTTAGCTCATGCAACAAGCCCTTTCAACCCCTGGGTTACCCCAGTGGACGAGTAAGGTCTCGTCAGGGTTTGCAGTGATGCTACCCACAAACATCTTTGTCATGTATGCATAATATTACACATCCTCACAATCAGTAGGTAATCAAAGACTTTATTTTCACAAATATTTCCTGTTATTTCAAAATCAAGACATAATTAGAGTCTTTTATCTACCACCACAAAAAAAGAATTTCTTTCACTTTTCTAAATATCACAATTATTTATGTTTTATTCTTAGAAAATCCAATAAAAACATATTATTATTTACTTATCCTCACTCATATGTTTTCTGCACAGGTTTTCTCAATCACACTTCTAAGCACTGAACTTTTCCTTCTTTTTCAGCTCTTTTCTCGATTTTTTTCATTTTTTCACGCTTTTTCTTTTTGCGCACTTATTCTTCTCTTATAGCTTGCGTGTGGTCTGCTTTTATGCCTTGTGCAATGTCAATATCTTCTATACTTTTTCAATGCATACCAAAAGATATCAACTAAGACATAAAAGTGACTTCATTCATTCACCTTTATAACGTGAGAGTCAAACATTTCAACTTGTATCTGTTCTCAGTTACTTAGGATCACGAAGTTTTCCACTCTCCTTTTTGAAATGGAATTAAAAGTTTCAACTTACATCTAAGTTTCATCTACTAAGGATTGTGGAATTATCCAAACAACCTAACGCATGCTTCCTTTTTTTCTCTTGAGCTCTCTTTTTTTTACGCTTTTGTTCATTTGCTTAGTTTTTAAAAAGTACAATTGTGCATATTCATATTTATGATTCAAAATAAATTCTAACATGTATCTATCATCATTTCTTCAAAATCCGCATAAATAACCATAATTTTTAGATCTATGTCAGAAAAAATTTTCGTGGGGCTTAAAAATCCTCTAAAAACATCAGATTTGAAATAACATTCATATAAGTTCAAACTCTTTCTTTAAAAATCTACTTTTCATGAGATATGTGTAAACATGTGCAAGAATGTAAACAGAAACATCAAGGTGTGCAAACTACACCCTCCCCCATGCTTGAATGACACTGTCCCAGTGGCACTCCCCCATACTTATATGAAACTACGTGAATGCACATGAGAGAAATAAATGAGGGAAAAGAGTAGAATGACCTGACATGAATTAAAAATACACGTTCTATGAATGTAATAAATGCAATGTATACATGACAAAACATGAAACTCATAGAAAAGATAGAAAACGAAAAATAAAACCAAATGAAATCTACAAATCCTAACAACAAATGTAATATTGTACAGAATATGGGTTGCCTCCCATAAAGCGCTAAGTTTCACGTCCCCAGCCAGACGGATCCCTAGAAAAACCTTCATCGTCCATGAGATCAATGGACATGAAGTGAGGCTCAACCGGGCTCTATAAAGAAAAGAGTGTCATCTGTGACACTACGCACTGTGTTTCCATCCCGTCTACCTCTAACTGTAGTATCAAAACTCTCTCGACGTGAAGAACATAGATTAGTCTCATCTGAGAGACTGGTCAAGAAATGAGAGTCCAGGACCGACCGACTATCAATGAATGCAACTTCAGACAAGTGGTGAATATAATCAGGCTTGACTTGATCAAGCACCTTCTGCATCTGCACCTCTTGCTTACTAAAAACAATTGGTGATCCTAAAGGCTGAGAAAATGGGGCTTTATATGATGAAAATGTATGTTGTGAGTAAGGCCCCTTCTGTTGAGGTATCATAGAGATCGACTCGTCAGTAGAAATGATATGAGGTTCATGAGTCGATTCCTGAGTGGAGTGACACGCCTTCCCATACTAAAGGGATGTAATAGATTTGACTTGCTCATGATGTGAATCAGTGGGTTGCAAGTCAAATGACATGGAATCCTCTCCCTTTGAGACAACAGACTGACTATGAAGGTTCCCCTGGCTTTGCCTACTCAAGGTCTCAACCAACTGTCACATTTGAGTCTCTAGCTTGGCTATTGACTGCGTATGGGAGCTCAAAACTTGTAATATCTTATCTTGGAAGGATTGACTAAATGAAGGCTCATGAGGATGGGGTTGAGTATAAGCATGTTGGGCTGGGGAATGAACCTGTGAAAAAATGGGGTGCGAGTAACCTTGTGAAGGGTTACTGGGTCTATACTGTGTCTGGGAGGGTTGATGGGATGGGGAAATAGACTGGTTTCGCCAACCTGGGTTATATGAGGATGTAAATGAATCGGGCATGGGTTTAGCGAAACCTTGGGTAGCATTCACCTGCTCCTGAACGAATTCAGGATATAATGGCGCTGCCGGACAATCCGCAACACAATGTGCAGGGCTAGCACATAGCTCGCACACTCTTTCTACTGGATTTCTCGAGGAATTAGCTAGGAATTGATCTAACTTCCTAGTCAACTGGTCAACCTTGGTACGTAATTCTAACTCGGACACAACTTCGGAAATCCCAACTTTCCTAGGACCACTAGACAGAGATGTAGTCCTATCGAGCCGTGAAGACAAGGTATGATGCATCGTGTTTTCACTCAAGGTCTCGAATAGAGACCACGCCTCGTCTTCACTCTTGAGCATAAAAGTACCCCCACAAGACGAATCAACCATTTGACGGTGCTTTTCAGTAAGCCCGTCATAAAAATACTGCACCAACTGCCAACGAGGCACCTGGTGATGGGGACACTTGCGGAGAAGATCTTTCAATCTCTCCCAAGACTCGTGAAACTGTTCTCCCTCAATTTGAGAAAAACTGGTTATAGCTTTACGAAACTGGTTCGTCTTATCAATTGGAAAATATTTTTTTAAAAATTCTCTTTGCATTCCTTCCCAAGTAGTAATACGAACCGTCTCTAGAGATTTTAGCCAGTGCTTGGCTTTATCTTTGAGAGAGATTGGAAACAAAGTTAACCTCATAGCGTCGTCTCCAAAATTATTGATTCGCACAGTCAAGCAAATCTCAAGGAATTCGTCGAGATGACGATATGGGTCTTCATTGCTAAGGCCATAAAACGAAGGTAACATTTGAATCACACTGGCCTTAATCTCAAAATGGCTTGCTCCTACATCAGGTCTCGTGATGCAGGAGGCGGGAGTATACGTATTTGGCATGAAGTACTCCCTCAAAGGACGGATCAATTCATGATCGTCAGCCATTGCGTACACCTTAGAGTAGACCAGTGTAGCACACATCCTAACTCTGGGTTTTCTACCTAACTAACGCACTAAGCGGCCAAACCACGCAAACCACAAAGCGAGTAAACTAAAAACAACAAAAACTAAACAAACACCACGCAGTTACACATAACAGAGATTATGCAAAGAAATATAAAATCTATGTGCACGGTACCAATCGTACACAGTCACCTCTAAGGGCTCCTAGTAGGTGGGTTGTACAGAAAAGTAAGCTCGTCTATAAGATATGCACATACGTGGTTCTAAACCTAAATGCAACACAAACACTAGGCAATAAAGTGAATACTAATATTACGCCGTTCCCCGGCAACGGCGCCAAAAATTTGATGTCTTCTTTATAATCGTTGTAATTTTGAAAAGATTTTATATGAAAAACATGTGAAAACCAGACATCAAATAATAAAAACCGGTTCTCACTAGTGGATGAGACCGGGTCGAACTCAGGGAACGAGAATATATTGTATTCAAGTACACAAATCTAAACTAATCTTTATTGCCGAATTATTTGAAATGTAAAATGTTCAAGAAAAGTAATAACAACTACCGATTACAACAAACGAATACCCTTCGCAGAGGGCGTAAAGTGCAATATTTACAAACCCAATTTAAATTCCTAATTCTAAACTAAAAAGTAAAAAGAAGCTTTATTCTTCATACTTCGTGTCATGTAATCGCTTCCGCTCCAGTCTTGTGCTATCCTGCACAGATCAAACGAACACGAGCAGTACCAGAGATCGAAATAGAAACCTATATTGAACTAGCTAATTCTTAAAAACACTGAAGGATATTAACAAAAGAATCCAATGCCAATTAAAACTACATTAACTAACACAATTAACTAAATTTCAATTCACTAACACTCAACTTTATAAAATCTAATTATTTTAATTAACTAATAATGAAGACAATTAATCACTAATACTTCATTAACAAACTATGAACATACACTATTGAAAAACACAATATTAACAAACATTGAAAGCAGTGAAATCAAGAATTGTAAAAATCAAGAAATGACTAATGAAGAATCAGAAATTCAGGTATTTGAAAACAATAAGAAAAACATGTAAAACAAGCTAACAGAATGGCAAAGGAAAACTAATTTGTAAAAAAAATATTGAATGAGGCAAAACAGGAAGAATTTTTGATAAAAAAAACAGGAAATTGGAAATTGTATAATACCTAAGAATTCAATAGTGAATCACTCACTAAAATCTTGCTATCAAACCTGATCCAGAACGTCTGAGATCAGTTTATCCATATTCACAGAAGAAGTCAGTATATAACAACCACTTAATCCGAAAACTCAATACATCGTAATCAATTAAGCTAGAAACTTAGGCATTTGGGTAAAATATTGATCAATGTATATACAGGCCATGTTTCAGTAATCCTATTCCACTGTGAACCAGATCTTCACTGTGAAAGAAAAAAAAATTCCGGTGAAGCAGAGTTAATTCCGATCAGTTATCCACATCAACTCCAAATGAAAATTTGTTTTTAGAATCACAAATCAACTGATCCAGATGATCCAGAACACATCGAATTTCAATTGATCCGGTTGAAAATCTGTATCCAAAGACAAGATTAGAATTCCATTCAATGATTTATCAAATATTTTGAAGAACTGTATTGGATTCGGGCGACAGAATTTTTTTTTGAATCAAACATAGGAAATATGAAATTCAAAATGTGAACTAAACGTTAAAAATCAATATGCATCTAACTAAAACATCAATTACAAAGTTAATCAGCAAACTAAAACATCAATCTCAGAATTGATCAGCAGAAAAAAAATTCAGAACAGCAGTGATCGATTTATATTTTTTTTGTTTTATTTCTATCTTTTTTTTCTTTTCAGACAAACACAATATAATCGGACAAGTTGAAAGAAGAAGAAGTAATCAGAAGAAGAAGAAGAAGAAGAAGAAGAAGAAGTAATCAGAAGAAGAAGAAGAAGCTCAAGAATTGGAAGAAAATGAAGAATAAGAAGATCAGAAAACGAAGAAGAAGAAGATCTGAAGGAGAAGAAGAAGAAGAAGATGAAGAATAAGTAGAAATCGACTTACCGTAACTGGAGTTAGAAGAAATCGGGGAAAGGTGTGGCGGCTTCCTCCACCACTGCTGTCACCGGACTGAAGAGTCCACCACCACCGGCTTGAAAGAAAGGGAAAGAGGAAGAGGGGAAGAGGATAGGGGAAAAGAGAGGGAAGAAGGGTCCAGCGGTAGTGGAGAAGGGAGGAAAGAAGAAGGAAAAAAGGGGGAAAGAAGAGAGTTTCAGCCGTGAATGGGGAAGCGCCCCATTTTTTTTTTCAGTTATTGGGTTTTAAAAGCCCCAAACTGGCTGGAACCGGTTTCAAACAGAAATTTTTCAGTTTTAAAACAATGCAAACCGGTTCCAGCCGGTTTGCTTATTAATTTTTTAGTTTTTAAAATTCAAAAACCGTGTAAACCGGTTTATTAGAAATCTTTTTTCAAAAAGTTACAAACAAAACTTTTTTTATTTATAAAGAAAATAAAACTATTCTACTAATTTTTTTCTTCTTTTCTAAAAAAAACAAACACTTAAAATGAATATAAAACTATTTTTCTCCATTTATTTATTTATTTTTTTATTTTTATTGAAAACTAAAACTAAAATACTATGACTATAACAAAAACTAAAATATGCATAAAAATGTAAAATAAAACTATTTTTCATGCATTTTCTATTTTTAAATAATTTTAGCACATTTACTCGAAAACTAATATAAAATTGGGTTTTTGAAACATTATTTTATAAAATCATGCATATTTTAATGTTAATTAACCCTGAATTATATGCATGATCATATGGCTCCAGCAAAACTAGAAGAGTTGAAGCGACAGTTGGAAGAACTCCTTGATCAGGGTTTTATTCGACCTAGTGCTTCACCGTGGGGAGCACTTGTGCTATTCGTGAGGAAGAAAGATGGATCCCGGAGGTTGTGCATCGACTATCGAATGCTCAACCAAGCGACGATTAAGAACAAGTATCTGTTACCGAGGATCGAAGATCTTTTCGATCAGTTGTAGAAAGCAAAGATTTTCTCGAAGATTGATCTCAGGTCGAGTTATCATCAGCTTCGTATTCGAGAAGATGACATTGCGAAGACAACTTTCCGAACTAGATATGGGTTATACGAGTTCGTGGTGATGTCTTTCGGCCGCACGAATGCCCCAACAACGTTCATGGATCTGATGAATCAGATTTTTCGTCCATTTGTGGACTCGTTTGTGATAGTGTTTATCAACAATATCTTGGTCTACTCGGAGAGTCCGGAGCAGCATCGAGAGCATCTGCGGATTGTTTTGAGTACCCTTCGTGAGCATCAGTTGTTCGCCAAGTTCTCTAAGTGTGAGTTGTGGCTCAAGCACATCATGTTTCTTGGGCACGTGATATCGAAGGACTGAGTGTCTGTCGATCCAGCGAAAGTCGAAGCAGTTCTGGGCTGGAAGCAGCCTCAGAATGTGTCTGAGATTCGTAGTTTTCTTGGATTGGCCGGTTATTACCGACGAGTCATCCAAGACTTCTCGAGGATTGCCTTACCTTTGACGAAGCTTTTACGTAAAGGTATCAGGTTCGAGTGGAAAGTGCTTGTGAAGACAGTTTCCAGATCCTGAAGTTGAAGCTGACGACCTTGCCGGTGTTAGCTTTACCCTCTGGTAGAGGTGGGTTTGTGGTGTACACAGACGCCTTTGGTACCGGATTGGGTTGCATACTAATGCAGCATGGCTGGGTGATTGCCTATGCCTCTAGACAGTTGAAGACTCATGAGCAGAATTATCCAACGCACGATTTAGAGTTAGCAGCAGTTGAATTTGCTTTACAATCATGGCGACATTACTTGTATGGAGAATCGTTCGAGGTCTTTTTAGACCACAAGAGCCTCAAGTATCTGTTCTCTTAGAAGGAGCTGAACATGAGGCAGCGACATTGGCTTGAGTTCATCAAAGACTATGACTTCACGTTGTCTTATCATCTTGGTAAGGTGAACGTTGTGGCAGATGCGCTTAGCCGCAAAGCGAGTGGTGTTCTGGCTAGCCTTGTGTGGAGCCAGAAGCTTATTGAGGATTTCGTAGCCTGAAAACCTTTTTCTGTTGGTGGTGGTTCAATCAGATTGTTTGGTCTGACCATTCGATCCGAGTTTTTGCCAACGATCGTAGAGACTTAGAAGCTTGACAATCAGTATGACAAGTTTCTAGCCTTGGCAGAACAAGCAAATTCTTCTTTTAGAGTGTCTGAAGATGGCAACGTTCGTGTGAGAGATCACCTTTGAGTACCGAGTAACCCTGAGCTGAAGAAAGAGATTCTTGACGAAGCTCATATGTCGAGATACACGATTCATCCTTGAGGAACGAAGATGTTCAAGGACTTACAGCAGAAGTATTGGTGGAATGGCATGAAGCGTGAGATAGCGGCTTACGTTGCGAGGTGTTTGACTTGTCAGCAGGTCAAGGTGGAACACCAGCGTCCTAGTGGTACCTTGCAAAGGATTGAGATTCCTCAATGGAAGTGGGAAAATGTCACGATGGATTTTTTGGTAGGTTTGCCACTGACTAGATGTAAACACGATGTGATTTGGGTAGTTGTGGACAAACTCACTGTTATCATCGCAAAATTTTTAACTTTTGCGAGTCAAACTGACCTTTGAAAAAGATTTTGAAAATAACTCGCCTCCGTTTTAAAATGCGGGAAAATTCCGTAGAATGGGACTCGCCTGTCGGTATGAGGTTCAACCGTTCCTGCCACCTTTAACAGGGGTAATTGAACCAAGGATCAATCTTATGCTCTACTCTATTCAACTTGTCTAAATCATATTCTAATTTCTAAATGCACATAGAATCAGGCATGTGCTATGAATTTTCAGAAAATGCACATTTTGAAAACATGATGTTTGCTTCAAAGATTGGAATACTAGGAAAATATGTCACTTGAAAATCGTGAATCATGGAGAAAGAACATTTCTGAAAAAAATGAAAATCAATTTCTGAGGAATCTAGAGGTTTTATGAAAATCGATTTTGAAAAATGTGAAATAACTTTGGAAAAACTTGATTTCTTTGAATTAGAACTTTGAAATTGAAAATATAACTTAGAAAAATCGAATTTGGAACTTGGGAAATACTTGAAATATCATCTGAAAACTTAGAGTTTTGAAAAAAATTGATTTTAGAATAAGACTTAGAAATTTTGAGAAAATTGATTTTTCTGAATTGAAATTTGAATTGGAATTGGCAAATGCATGAAATGAATGAATATGGATTTAAGGAATTGAGAAATACTTTTTGTATTTTTGAGAAATGCAGTGCATTTTGAAGTTAGCCTAAGAGTGTAGGCTGAATGTGGCTAATGTGAAGATCATAAATCTAAGTATCATTCATATTCTGACTATGGCTATAAATACAAATTCCACCAAGTTTATAAACTTCATAGAAGCTAGTGCATGTGCCATTCGTGTAGACCATGGTGAATTTGCAAAAATATGCATGAATCATCATCCATCACTTATTAAAATTATAAAAATAAGCTATATGCAATGCAACCTAAGCTAAGCAGGAAATGTAAATTCTTATTCCAAAGTTTAATTACAAATTACATCACTATTGAAATTTAAATACATGGAAAATAAAGTCTTCAATGTACCTGCAAAACTAGAAAACTTGGTTAATGAAAATATGTTGGCTTTTCTAGATTTATCCAACAATATCAGGAAATTGTGGGATTTTGCTAGATATAAGCCTTTTTGCCATGATTCCCTTAAATCAAAATGATAAAGTATGAAATAAAATTGAATAAATAAGGAAGATAAAATATGAAATTTCGAAATTGGGGTCCAAATGACCAAAATACCCCTAATAACAAGACTATGGCCTTGAAATTAGGGTTTTTAGAAAGATATTTTGATAAAATGCAAGTTTTGAAATTTGAATGTAATAAACTAAGCTAAATATGATGTGACATGCTTAAAAATATGAAAATTAGGGTTAGGGATTTCGAAATTTAGGTCAAATGACCAAATTGCCCCCGATAGCAAGACTATGGCCTTGAAATCAGGGTTTTTAGAAAGAGATTTTGGTAAAAATTTAGGTTTTATGCACTAAATGAAATCAAATGAGCACAAACTTAAACCTAAAGCATCCTAATATGATTATGAACATGATTAAACCCTAAAAATATATGCCTATGCACGAAAATCCAACAATATCACAAAAACTGTGATTTTAGCAGTGTTTTTGGATCTTTCAGGAACCCGGTTTTGCAATTTGCTCAATTCAGCAATCAAATGGATTCCAAAATCCATAAAAATTGGTACCTGCACTTGTTAAAACCTAATATCGAATTGGAATTATAAAAATATTTTTTTGACATTAAATTAATCCAAAAATTGCATTAAACCCTAAAATATGCTATTTTTGACCTAATTCACCAACCAGTCTCAGTCCAAGACCTGAACCAGGTATCCATGAAAATTTATGAAATTTTACAGAGACTAACTAGAAAGAAAAACAGAGATTTCCCAATTTACAGATCGGAAAAATCATCTCCGGTTAGGAAGAAACCCTTCCGGCAATCTGAGCTAAAATATATCACTTTTAACAGGGATTAAAACGGCTACTTCAGATTGAAAATATATAAATAAATAGCAATTCTAAACAAAAATCTTTGACATTTTAGTGGTGAACAGTAGACAGAAAAATAACAATAATCACTTTTTACATATCTAAAATTGGATCTGTGGTTTGGGATTTATGACTAACACAAGTCTGATTAAAGTTTTGGTAAACCCTAACGAGTTTTAAATTTAAAAACAGATTCTCTAAAAAGGGAAAAATACTAAACAGTGATCCAAAAATCCGAAAATTTTACAGCAGACAGATCTACTCAATGTAAATCCATAGCACTTTACAGATTTAAAATCGGATATAAGATGAGAGAAATATCATAACAGCAAGTTACCTTCTTGATTTTAACCACGATTTTAAAGCTTTAAAAACCCGATTTGATGTCTGATTTTTTTGACAGGGTTCCCGAGTTCCAAAACCTCTGATTTTTCTACAGTAACTCAATAACTCATTCATGCATCACATATAAAAAAATTAGAAATAAACAATGAGAACTTCAATCCGAAATAACATTATCTTTACTGTTCTAAACCTAAAACACACAGAAATTTAAGAAACTTGAAAAACCATGCATTAACTAATGTAAATAAATAAAATAAACCATAAAACAGTAAATAAAACTTATTTCTATGCTATAGAACATAAAACAAACATGAATAAACCATGAAAATAAAATAAAAACAGGGAATCAATGGCTGGAATTTGATATCACCTTTAAAACATAGATTTAACCCATTAAAAAGGGTAAATCATATATTTTATTGGTTAATAGTGCAAAGAATCATGTTAAAATCAATTCTAATGGATTAAAATTTCTGTAAATTATCCAAAACAGGGTTAGATCACCTTCTTGGATTGTTCTTGCTGGTTCTTGAGGTAAAACCATGGTTGATCTTCCATAAGGAGGGGTGTCCAAGCCTAAATCTAGGTTTAAAGCATTAAAAAGCATTAAATAAAATAAGAAAAGTGAAGAAGTTCATACCTTGGAGTTGCAGCAATGGAGTAAGGGCTGGAGAGGAGAGAGAAGCTCCAAGAATCCAATAAGAGAGAGATGGGAAAATCGACCCCCCTTATGCCTCTATTTATAATAAAAAAATTAGGTTTAAAAATTGACAATTTTGAAAATTTTGGACTCTAAAGGGGGGGGCGATTTTGGGGTGGAGTTACCTAACTACCCCTAGTCTAAATTATCCTAAATAGTTCCTAATTAACCCCTAGCTAAACCTAAGAATTCCCCAAATGTGGTGCCACTTGGCATTCTCTCACATTGGGTTTTTAAAACACTTTTAAAAACCTTTAAAAACACTAGTTTTAAAAACTAACTTTCAAAAATGGGTTTTTCAAAATGGTTTTGACTTTTCTAAACCTCTAACACTAACCAAGACATCAACTAACCCTAGTCTAGCCCTGACTTACTCGAATATGGCGCCACCCCGAGTGGGCCCTACTTGAGTTTTTCAAAAAGCGATTTTAAAACTTGAAATTGAAGGAGTTTTCAAAAGATTTTCAAAAGTAAACTTAAAATTAGGATTTTTGAAATGGCATAAGGTCCTAACTGAGTTAGAATTCCTCTGGATATGGTACCAACTGAGTCGGCCCGCATCGAATTTTGAACATTTTTGAAATAAACACTGAAAATGGCTTTGAAAAGGGGTTAAAATCAGTATTTGAAATTCAAGATCTTTGAAAATAGGGTCTCAAGCGAACTGGAACTCCGGGTTAGAGTCCTGAACTCTTAGGACTCTGAGATTTTAGATTTTAAAAGCCAAATAAAAGAATTTTCAAAAGATTTTATCAAGAAATGATGAAATAAGTCAGAAAACACAGTCAGGGTTAGACTCCTAACTCGACCGAACTCTAAAATAGAGTCCTGAACTAACTGGACTCTGTAAAATGACCTAAATTTTGAAAATAATCGAAAAAGACTAAAAATGGAAGTAAAACAGACTTAAAAACAAACTCCTGACTGGATTAGGACTCTGAGATAGAGTCCTAATCGGACTGAAACTTTCAAAAATTTAAGAAATTTGATGAATAGAGGAATTCAGAAGCGACACCACCTCAATGGGTCTCATCTGTGAATTGAAATCGATTAAAATTTGAATTTGAAAGGAATCCAGATTGTTTTCTGAGAAAATATTTCGAAATATAAAATCCTGGGGTTGGAAAATGACAAAGTATTGAATAAAAACCCAGGTTTTGAAATTGATTTTGAAATAAAGCTTTAAAATTCAAATCTGGATTGAATGTTTTGAAATAGGAGTGCTGGATCTCGAAAATGAGATGTAATGACATGCAATGCTATGCAATGACATGCAATGCTATGCAGAATACATGCAATGATATGCAATGATCTGTAATGACTTATGAAATGGAAGTACTGGATGAGGGTGAAAATTTGGGGTGTTTACAGATGCCCCTCTTTGCTACTAAGCCGGTTGAAAGCCGAGCTTAGTGGCAAAGAAAACACACCAAATTTGGACTATAAAAATGCCCCAGTTAGATGAATCTGACTGGGTATGAAAGAATTTATTCAAATGATGATGGTAGATATGAAATGAAGAATAAGGAGAAAATTTTATTTCAAAAAGAAGTGAGATTCAGGTTTTGCCCTTAACCTGGATGGGACAGGAAATACCTCGTATGGAACGAGGCTCAGGCTTAACCCTTAACCTGAAAGGGGACGATACCTCATGGAAAAACGAGTCTCGGGCTTAACCCTTAACCTGAAAGGGGACGATACCTCGTAGAAAAATGAGGCTCAGGCTTAACCCTTAACCTGAAAGGGGATGATACCTCGTGGAAAAACGAGGCTCAGGCTTAACCCTTAACCTGAAAGGGGACGATATACGGAGTCCTCGAATGAAGAAACCATGATGGGACCTTCGAATTTTGCACAATAAATCCGAGAGGGGTTTGCAAAAGGAGGAAAGGGGGTTCCCTAAAGCTTGAAAAGGGATTGATCTTGGACGTCTCATTGCTAAGACTGAATGGCTTTTAAGACAGATGACCTTTTGCGGAAAATTCAGGTTTAACCCTTAACCTGAACGGGAACTGTCTATGGTGGGACAGTGGGGAGCACAGGGAAGTGTGTGAATCTGAGAGCCCAGGCACTCAGATCAAAACAAGAAGGGAAGGATCTTGGACAACTCCCATCATCCGATCCTAAAAGGGATAGCAAAGCATTAGCTTAGGTACAGCGCTACTTTGAATGTATGAGTGGATGACGTTGTTGAGTCAGTCCTGCATAACCTTTGTGAAGGTGTCATGGTCGGTATACTACTGTACCGATTGGGAAAGAACTCCATTGATATCCGTACGATTAAGTGAAGCTCGGAGAGCTGTCCTTAGATTCGTAGGATACGGATGTGCCAAGCATAAAGGCTTGAGCTAGACATCCATTCGTGACTCTGTGGAAGTCAAGGCTAAGTTGTAGAGACTTAAGCGGTTATTCTAACTCACAGCCCTGAAGAGGCTTATGCGAAGTCATGAAGACTTGCGTGGATGTTCAACTCATAGCCCTGATGAGGCTTTTGCGATATACGCTAAGTCATGGAGGCTTGAGCGTCGTATTACGAACTGCGACCCTGAGTGGTCTATGCATTTACTTGAGTTGAATAGATAGGTGTTTGCCTACTTACCAGACCATCAGTGGTTCTGACCCCGTTTAATGGGGATTTCAGGTGTTGAACCTGCGTGGCGATATGCGGAGCAAGGCGGCATCGAGTTCCAGGGTTTCTCTAGACAGAGTTGTACTGCTTCCTTTTTATTGAACCTTCACTGCTTTTCTAAGCAGTAGTATTGTAATAAACATATGTTTTCGATAAAATGGAATACTTTGGTGGTCAATGAGTTGCTTGGCCACATACCTGCAACGTGCTCGGAGTTTTCTAAAACCGACGACTCATTATCGTCTTATTCCGCTGCTAAAAGCTTTTCTAAGTTCCGCTGCAAAGAAAAAAAAAAAAAAAAAGAAATTCATGAAAATTTTAACTTAGCTTTGTTTTGGAAATCTGGGGCGTTACAGTTGGGATTTGACCCTCCTGAAGCATAACTATGATTTTTCCCATTTCCTTTGTTCTGATTCTTACTGTTATTGGCAGAGTAGGTAAAATGGGCTTTCTTCTTTTATTCTTGTTGACTGTTATTCTTTGTAAACATAAAACCTTCATAAGACTCGTTCTCCATACTCAATTCGAGCCATTCGGCTCGTTCTGTTAGTTCTATGAAGCTCTTCGATGGAGATGTAGAAATTAGTCCCCTCAGGGGTTGCGAGAAGTTGCTCAGGATCAAAGATAGTGCGTGTCTTTCTGCTATTGGCTCGCACATCTTATTGCAAGCGGATCTCCATCTATGAATAAAATCCCTGGCCTTCTCATTTTCCTTTTGCCTCAGACTGCAGAGATGACTGAGAGTCGGGAGTGCTTCAGCGTTGAATAGAAAGCGCTCAATAAATAAATTGACCACTTTGTCGAATTCTTTCAGTTCTATCGGATTAATGTGCTCTGAGTACCACTTTGCTGCGACACCTTCCAAACTGCGAGGGAAGCAAAGAAATAAGGCACGATTGTTCCTCTTGAACCTGGAACATTCTGCGAAGAATAGGGCGAGATGTGCTTTTGGGTCACCCGAACCATCAAACTTGATAAATTTCTTGGGGAGATTATCAAGATCATCATCCCCATCCAGTCCATCATAGAAGTCTTCACTTGTAAAGACTCTTTTACCCTTGTCACGCGCTTGAAGATCTTTAACCATCTTCACCACATCTTTCAGTTGTAACTGCGTAGGGTCGTCAACAGACTGATTCTTGGATTTGTAGGCCGATCCCTGCCCCTGAGTCGACCTTTTGAATTCTTGCTTGTTTTCATACTCTTTGTCAGTATGATCTGCTGATTCTGACTCATCAGACATTTTCTCATGACGATTCTGCTTTTTACTGATCTTCACATTCTTGACGGCATGACCCTTATCTTTCTGTTTGGTCTGAATTTGCTCAGTACTGGCCTCAGCTTGCTCTGCCAGCATCTTGGTCATCATTTTTTTGAACATGACGTACATTTGGGGATCGATGCCATCATCCGCCTGCTGACCCTGACTCTGGATGGATCGAGGTGAGTCCATCTCTTCTTCTGAAGCAACTGAGTACGCGACGCCTTCAACTGATGCGGCTTTCTTTCTGGATCTTGTATCAACCATCGGGTATCACAAATGTTCTCTTGGATATTACTGATGCTCGCTGCAGGGCAGAACTGATGGTTAGGATTCTGAAGGAAATTTGGTTTGGAGGAAAACATTTGTTGAGAATTTTGGTAGACAATTGAAATAATATCCCATTACTAGGGATTGAGTCGTCACTGGGATTGCGACAATTGTGTTGCTATTCTTTGCAGGATAAACAACTGAAAATATGCCTTGTTACCTAGGCGAGGTTGTCAAACCAAAGTGAAATGTAAAATAAAGGAATTTTATTGAGAGGAAAAACATGATTTTATATATAATACACTTGACAGAGGGGAGGGGGACAGACAATTTTCCACCACTCCAGATAATCAGAAGATACACGAGGACCAGGAAAAATAGTAAGACTGACAAAAGAATCCCAGCCATGTCTGGCAGAATGGTATGCTCCGGACCACTGATCTGATGTGAGATCGAATTCTCGCAGAACCCCGGCTAGTGGACGAATCTCTACGCGCTTCTGCCTCTGAGAGAACTGCCTGACACACCGCTCTGGATGATAGTATGCGCAGAAAAATGGGCCCAGTAGCCTAAATCGCTTGCCATAAGCGTAAGTGTATCTAGGAGGTGATTCCTGACGATCAAAGTAGTCTCATACGACCTCTTCCTCCTGAAGGTTGTCGATCAAGAACCGGTATCGTGCAACTGGAAGGAGCTTCTTACCATTGTATCTGAAGGAACTGGCTCGGACTGGCACATGCCGGAGGAACCAAGACTGCAAGGCATAGGTGCATCCTTCGACTAGGATCGATTCTCCGAGTGCAAAACGAGTCAACCCTCGGTATAGAAAGGCGAGTGCGGCCATGGCAATGGAGAGGCGGCTGGTCTGTCGACTTCCCCATCTCCTTAGAAGCTGAACTATTCTGATATCCATATAATTCCGTCCGTCGGGAAAGAAAGCTAATCCCACCGTGCACAGAACCATCGCATGCTGAATTCTTTCTCGAGCTGTCCTGGACAACGAGCTGACTTCCACAAATGTCCCATGCTGTCTGTAGATTTCGAGCAGATCCACATATTCATTTCCATCTTCTTCAATCAGAGGCCAAGACTTGCGTTCTGTCATGCGGGCTAAGGCATCCTTAGGGTCCAGACCCTTAACATTAATCAGAAACTGTTTCTCCAATGGATCTCCAGACTGACCGGCTGGCTCGGGCAATCCCATGATCTCTGAAAATTCATCCATCAGCACTGTCATCTCTCCCCATAGGAACCAGAAGGTAGAAGTGCTCGGATTCCACCGCTCTGCTAGTGCATGGATCAAGTTGTCGTTGACTGTCTGCTTTCCCACTGCGGACGCCAGTTCCAATCCACACTCGTCCAGATGGTCCGGAAACATACGAGAGAAGTTCTTGAACCATGAATAATACCACCGGGGAAAGAAGGATCCGGTGCTGAGGACTCGATGTTCGGGAAGATGTTGTCGCACCTCGTAGGAGATGTGACCGTCAGGGAAGACTGAATCAAGCTGACTGGATGCCATAGGACTGGAAGACATGGAAATTGGAATAAGACTTGGAAAATACAGGAATTTTGAGGAAAATGTAGGCAGAATAAAAATAAAGCAGGAAATTCGAGATCCAGAAGACAGGAAAGATGGGAAATCACCTGGAGTTTTGAAGGAAATTAAGGGAAATTTGGAAAATCATCCAGGGTTTGATGAAAAATGGAAAATGAAGTATTTGAAAAAAATCGTCCAAGGTTTTAGAACATGGACAGTACATGGACATAGATTGGGGAATTTTGAAAAATCGTCCAGTATTTTTAGAAAATATGACTATAACATATTCAATCACATTCAGCACAAACAAGTATGCACATACAACATTCCCTAAAAGCTGACTCTAGATGCACAAATTTTGAAATAGCTGCAGGACCTTAATCCTAACTCTAAGGTTCAGATCAACTGTATCCAATCCAGTTATGCCTATATACTCAAGCCAAGGCTCGATGTACGTGGCATAAAATCAATTCTTCGGTTCTAGGTTCAAGTTTTCCAACATCCTTGAGCACCTGCCGATATACGTTGGACTATGGCCCTTGGTACGTGGCAGGGGGGTTTTCACCCAAATAGGTGGCCCAGTTGTGAGGCTCTGTCCCGAACTATGGTTCTGGAAGAGAGCCCAGCAACGTGAAACCGAGACAATATAGGTGGGGTGATTTTTGAAAAACATGAGCACATGCAATCAAACAGAAGGCTCTAAGTTCTAAAGAGATAGATTTTTGAAATATTTGAAGAAGCAAGCATTGTTTTCATACAATTCCTAAATTGAGGAGTGTTGTATTAGACCTAAGTCTATGTGAGCATGAATAATTCTCCTCAATATGGTCCTACCAAACCATACCTAGTCTATATGCATTCCATGTCAGCTGGGTTCAAGTCTAGGCTCCTAGGTTCACATGATATCATAAAGCAAAGCTGACATTCCATGGAAATCGATTTTGACAATCTGAACTAAGTAGAGCATTAGATTGATCAGGCGAAGACAGGTCCCATCACGGTCGCCAAACCTGTTATCATCGCAAAATTTTTAACTTTTGCGAGTCAAACTGACCATTGAAAAAGATTTTGAAAATAACTCACCTCCATTTTAAAATGCGGGAAAATTCCGTAGAATGGGACTCGCCTGTCGGTACGAGGTTCAACCGTTCCTGCCACCTTTAACAGGGGTAATTGAACCAAGGATCAATCTTATGCTCTACTCTATTCAACTTGTCTAAATCATATTCTAATTTCTAAATGCACATAGAATCAGGCATGTGCTATGAATTTTCAGAAAATGCACATTTTGAAAACATGATGTTTGCTTCAGAGATTGGAATACTTGGAAAATATGTCACTTGAAAATCGTGAATCATGGAGAAAGAACATTTCTGAAAAAAATGAAAATCAATTTCTGAGGAATCTAGAGGTTTTATGAAAATCGATTTTGAAAAATGTGAAATAACTTTGGAAAAACTTGATTTCTTTGAATTAGAACTTTGAAATTGAAAATATAACTTAGAAAAATCGAATTTGGAACTTGGGAAATACTTGAAATATCATCTGAAAACTTAGAGTTTTGAAAAAAATTGATTTTAGAATAAGACTTAGAAATTTTGAGAAAATTGATTTTTCTGAATTGAAATTTGAATTGGAATTGGCAAATGCATGAAATGAATGAATATGGATTTAAGGAATTGAGAAATACTTTTTGTATTTTTGAGAAATGCAGTGCATTTTGAAGTTAGCCTAAGAGTGTAGGCTGAATGTGGCTAATGTGAAGATCATAAATCTAAGTATCATTCATATTCTGACTATGGCCATAAATACAAATTCCACCAAGTTTATAAACTTCATAGAAGCTAGTGCATGTGCCATTCGTGTAGACCATGGTGAATTTGCAAAAATATGCATGAATCATCATCCATCACATATTAAAATTATAAAAATAAGCTATATGCAATGCAACCTAAGCTAAGCAGGAAATGTAAATTCTTATTCCAAAGTTTAATTACAAATTACATCACTATTGAAATTTAAATACATGGAAAATAAAGTATTCAATGTACCTGCAAAACTAGAAAACTTGGTTAATGAAAATATGTTGGCTTTTCTAGATTTATCCAACAATATCAGGAAATTGTGGGATTTTGCTAGATATAAGCCTTTTTGCCATGATTCCCTTAAATCAAAATGATAAAGTATGAAATAAAATTGAATAAATAAGGAAGATAAAATATGAAATTTCGAAATTGGGGTCCAAATGACCAAAATACCCCTAATAACAAGACTATGGCCTTGAAATTAGGGTTTTTAGAAAGATATTTTGATAAAATGCAAGTTTTGAAATTTGAATGTAATAAACTAAGCTAAATATGATGTGACATGCTTAAAAATATGAAAATTAGGGTTAGGGATTTCGAAATTTAGGTCAAATGACCAAATTGCCCCCGATAGCAAGACTATGGCCTTGAAATCAGGGTTTTTAGAAAGAGATTTTGGTAAAAATTTAGGTTTTATGCACTAAATGAAATCAAATGAGCACAAAATTAAACCTAAAGCATCCTAATATAATTATGAACATGATTAAACCCTAAAAATATATGCCTATGCACGAAAATCCAACAATATCACAAAAACTGTGATTTTAGCAGTGTTTTTGGATCTTTCAGGAACCCGGTTTTGCAATTTGCTCAATTCAGCCATCAAATGGATTCCAAAATCCATAAAAATTGGTACCTGCACTTGTTATAACCCTAATATCGAATTGGAATTATAAAAATAATTTTTTGACATTAAATTAATCCGAAAATTGCATTAAACCCTAAAATATGCTATTTTTGACCTAATTCACCAACCAGTCTCAGTCCAAGACCTGAACCAGGGGTCAAATCTCCATGGAAATTTATGAAATTTTCAGAGACTAACTAGAAAGAAAAATAAAGATTTCCCAATTTATAGATCGGAAAAATCATCTCCGGTTAGGAAGAAACCCTTCCGGCAATCTGAGCTAAAATATATAACTTTTAACAGGGATTAAAACGGATACTTCAGATTGAAAATACATAAATAAATAGCAATTCTAAACAAAAATCTTTGAAATTTTAGTGGTGAACAGTAGACAGAAAAATAACAATAGTCACTTTTTACATATCTAAAATCGGATCTGTGGTTTGGGATTTATGACTAACACAAGTCTGATTAGGGTTTTGGTAAACCCTAACGAGTTTTAAATTTAAAAACAGATTCTCTAAAAAGGGAAAAATACTAAACAGTGATCCAAAAATCCGAAAATTTCACAGCAGACAGATCTACTCAATGTGAATCCATATCACTTTACAGATCTAAAATCGGATATAAGATGAGAGAAATATCATAACAGCAAGTTACCTTCTTGATTTTAACCACGATTTTAAAGCTTTAAAAACCCGATTTGATGTCTGATTTTTTTGACAGGGTTCCCGAGTTCCAAAACCTCTGATTTTTCTACAGTAACTCAATAACTCATTCATGCATCACATATAAAAAAATCAGAAATATACAATGAGAACTTCAATCCGAAATAACATTATCTTTACTGTTCTAAACCTAAAACACACAGAAATTTAAGAAACTTGAAAAAACATGCATTAACTAATGTAAATAAATAAAATAAACCATAAAACAGTAAATAAAACTTATTTCTATGCTATAGAACGTAAAACAAACATGAATAAACCATGAAAATAAAATAAAAACAGGGAATCAATGGCTGGAATTTGATATCACCTTTAAAACATAGATTTAACCCATTAAAAAGGGTAAATCATATATTTTATTGGTTAATAATGCAAAGAATCATGTTAAAATCAATTCTAATGGATTAAAATTTCTGTAAATTATCCAAAACAGGGTTAGATCACCTTCTTGGATTGTTCTTGCTGGTTCTTGATGGTTCTTGAGGTGAAACCATGGTTGATCTTCCATAAGGAGGGGTGTCCAAGCCTAAATCTAGGTTTAAAGCATTAAAAAACATTAAATAAAATAAGAAAAGTGAAGAAGTTCATACCTTGGAGTTGCAGCAATGGAGGAAGGGCTGGAGAGGAGAGAGAAGCTCCAAGAATCCAATAAGAGAGAGATGGGAAAATCGACCCCCCTTATGCCTCTATTTATAATAAAAAAATTAGGTTTAAAAATTGACAATTTTGAAAATTTTGGACTCTAAAGGGGGGGCGATTTTGGGGTGGAGTTACCTAACTACCCCTAGTCTAAATTATTCTAAATAGTTCCTAATTAACCCCTAGCTAAACCTAAGAATCCCCCAAATGTGGTGCCACTTGGCATTCTCTCACATTGGGTTTTTAAAACACTTTTAAAAACCTTTAAAAACACTAGTTTTAAAAACAAACTTTCAAAAATGGGTTTTTCAAAATGGTTTTGACTTTTCTAAACCTCTAACACTAACCAAGACATCAACTAACCCTAGTCTAGCCCCGACTTACTCGAATATGGCGCCACCCCGAGTGGGCCCTACTTGAGTTTTTCAAAAAGCGATTTTAAAACTTGAAATTGAAGGAGTTTTCAAAAGATTTTCAAAAGTAAACTTAAAATTAGGATTTTTGAAATGGCATAAGGTCCTAACTGAGTTAGAATTCCTCTGGATATGGTACTAACTGAGTGGGCCCGCATCGAATTTTGAACATTTTTGAAATAAACACTGAAAATGGCTTTGAAAAGGGGTTAAAATCAGTATTTGAAATTCAAGATCTTTGAAAATAGGGTCTCAAGCGAACTGGAACTCCGGGTTAGAGTCCTGAACTCTTAGGACTCTGAGATTTTAGATTTTAAAAGCCAAATAAAAGAAATTTCAAAAGATTTTATCAAGAAATGATGAAATAAGTCAGAAAACACAGTCAGGGTTAGACTCCTAACTCGACCGAACTCTAAAATAGAGTCCTGAACTAACTGGACTCTGTAAAATGACCTAAATTTTGAAAATAATCGAAAAAGACTAAAAATGGAAGTAAAACAGACTTAAAAACAAACTCCTGACTGGATTAGGACTCTGAGACAGAGTCCTAATCGGACTGAAACTTTCAAAAATTTGAGAAATTTGATGAATAGAGGAATTCAGAAGCGACACCACCTCAATGGGTCTCATCTGTGAATTGAAATCGATTAAAATTTGAATTTGAAAGGAATCCAGATTGTTTTCTGAGAAAATATTTCGAAATATAAAATCCTGGGGTTGGAAAATGACAAAGTATTGAATAAAAACCCAGGTTTTGAAATTGATTTTGAAATAAAGCTTTAAAATTCAAATCTGGATTGAATGTTTTGAAATAGGAGTGCTGGATCTCGAAAATGAGATGTAATGACATGCAATGCTATGCAATGACATGCAATGCTATGCAGAATACATGCAATGATATGCAATGATCTGTAATGACTTATGAAATGGAAGTACTGGATGAGGGTGAAAATTTGGGGTGTTTACACTCACCAAGTTTGCCCATTTACTGCCGATCAGGATTAGTCAGTCTCTTGAGAGCTTAGCTGACTTGTACATTAGAGAGATTGTTCGACTTCATGGTATGCCGAGATTTATCATTTCCGATCGTGATCCCCGGTTCACTTCCAGTTGCAATCTGCTTTGGGGACGAAGTTGAAGTTTAGTACAACCTTTCATCCACAGACAGATGGACAGTCCGAGCGAATGATTCAAACGTTGGAAGATATGTTGCGAGCTTGTATGCTTGACTGGAAGGGTGAATGGGATTCACACTTGTGTTTGGTGGAGTTCGCGTATAACAACAGTTACCACATGAGTACTGGGATGGCCCCGTACAAAGCGTTGTATGGGAGACCTTGTCGATTGCCATCTTATTGGGACGATATCAGCGATAGATCAAGCAAATTGCCGATTGTTCTTCAGCACTACACACAACAAGTGCAGAAGATTCATGAGCGTTTAAAGGCAGCGCAAGATAGGCAGAAGAGTTACGCCGATAAGAGACGTCGCGAGTTGTCTTTTGAAGTTGGTGACATGGTTTTTGTCAGAGTTTTGCCGACGAAGAGCGTGTTTTGTTTTGGAAAGAAAGGAAAGTTGAGTCCGAGATACGTTGGACCATTTGAGATTGTGGCGAGGATTGGTGAAATGGCATATCGTGTCGAGTTGCCTCCACAATATGCCCACATTCACAAAGTTTTTCACGTATCGATGCTTAAGAAGTATATTCCTGACCCATCGCATGTCATTCGTTATGAGGATGTGGACGTGCGAGAAGATCTGACCTTTTCAAAGTGGCCTATCAAGATTGTTGATCGACGAGATCAAGTTTTGCGTACCAAGACTATTCCGTTAGTCAAGGTACGATGGCAGCACCATGGCATTGAAGAATGCACATGGGAACCAGAAGCGAGCATGAGAGAGACCTATCCAGAACTTTTTGTAACCTCCTGAGGGTGATTTCGTGGACAAAATCCTTTTAAGGAGGGGAGGATGTAAGATCCATGATTTTAATTTTTATGTACATTGTGTAAATATGTTGAAATCGATGAATTCTTATGTTTTGGCAATTTTTAAAGATTTGCTTATTTTGAGAATCGGGTAAAATTGTGTAATTTTATGTAAAAGAGCAATTTCGGGAAATCTAGAATGAATGAACTTCCGAAACTTTTAGGGTAGGTTTGAAATAGGGTTGTGGTGATACACCCCGAATTTGAGATCTGAACGACGAAAAAACCTCATCAGTGCATGTGAATTACGAGTTTTGCTTTAAGTTTGGACCCAAATCTTAATACGCTAATTTCTAGCAAACGAAAGGTAATTTCCTCAAGAGGCATTGAGCATTTTATGTTAATGAAGGTTATAAAGAGAACTAAATAATTTTTTGGAATTAAATTAGCATTTTAATATATTAAATAAGCATCATTTTATAATTGACACAATATGCGATTTTTGGATTTGGATCCGGGTCTACTAGAGAATCCAAACCCCTTGAACGATTCCATAGTGGACGTTCATGTCCATGGTTAACCAACTGGTCAAAGGTATACCAGCTGGGTGGTAGTTTTGAAATAAAATTACATGGTTTTGGAAAGAAGGCCTCTATTGGCCACTCATCTTTTCAAGAAAACCTCATGATGAAGCTTAGGCTCCATCATGAGGGGCGTCATTTCCAAAAGAAGGGCATGGGTCTGGCACCCCATGGAAAATTTGAAAGATTTTTGAAAGTATTTAAACCCTAAAAAACGATTGGGTTAGTTGGGTGGCAGCCAAGGGCACCCCCTTGTAATTTGTTCAAAGTTTTAATGGCTTTATAAAATGGCATTTTTGAAAAGTTTCTAAAACTTTTTAAATGCATGACATGCATTGGTTGTGGGGGGGCGTGGAGCTCCCCAGCCCTCCATCTTGGAGGGAATAATCCCAGCCGTCCAACCCTAAGCAAACTTCTATAAAACTCTAGAAAAAAAAACGGGCCCCTCTCTAGTGGGCGATTTTTCCTAACCTTCTCTCTCTCTTCTCTCTCTCTCCAACTCTCTCTCTTTCCCTCTCACTTGCTTCCTCCCTCCAAACCGTGGGAGCCTCCTTGGCGTGGAGTAGCTGCAGCTCATTAACTCTTCCATCTTCTTTAAGCAACCAAGGTGAAGTTTCAATGTCTTTTCTTTTGATTCAAAGTTTTGGAACATATGAAACCCACGAAGCAATGCACCCATGCATGCATGATTCAAAGGGGTGGATTAGTTATTAAAACGATTTTCTTCCTATATGGGTTCAGCTTGGGTTTTCATTCTTCCTAACGGTTTCATGTCTAGCATTTGATCTTTTCTATTTCCTTGTCTTTGTTATGGTTCATTTTTGTAGCATGCACATGATCTTGCTTTCTTTTCTATACTGAATCGTTCTACTCTTTTATCTCATGGCTACATGCAGAAATTTCCACACACACACGCAGTTGGTTTGTCAATAGCTTTGTTTTTCGGTTTTGCTTGTCCTTATTCGTTTTCCTTAATTTTTTTTCGCCCTTGCAGATTTGTGGTGATGAACCTTCACCCTCATAACGAGGTTCAAGGCATGAGTAAGGTCTTAGTAGGCTTGCTGGGGTGTGCTGGTGTTATCGTCGCAAAAATTTTTGTAAGACCCATAATTTTTCAGTATCTTTCTGAAGAAATTCACGAGGCATTTTCAAGTAAAAATAGCATCTGAACCCGAAATACGAATCAGATCGATTTGTACGAGCCAGTTATACTTAGGATATTCGTCGAATTGCGAATATATGCTCAAACACTCTGGAAGCCATAACTTCCTAACTAAACGAAATCAATAGATTCGTACGAGCCAACTTTCTTAGTTACGTCAATACGAAGAAAATGGCGTACTCAGAATTTTTTGGAAAAAATCGCCGGAAACCCGAAATTCTTGCGGGACCCACGGAAATATTGGTGGGACCCACAGAAATATTCCTCAGAAAATATCTTGTGGGACCCACAAAATATCCTATGGAAATATCTTGTGGCCCCACCTCAAAAGGAACCTCCAGGAATTAAAATATAGCTCAGGGGTAAAAGGGGCATGGAAAAACCCAAGAGGAGGTGGGCTTGGGCTATAAATAGCCCTCCCCACTCTCTCTCTTCTCATAATTTCGACCCCCCCTCTCTCTCTTGCCTTCTCTCTCTCTCCTAAACCTCCCCTAGTGAGCCCAAGTGAGTCTGAGCCCACCTGACCTGGCCTGAACCCACCTGACCTGGTCTGAGCCTGCCTGACCTGGTCCTAGCTCACCTGACCTGGGTCTGAACCCACTTGACCTAGTCCTAACCTAGTTGACTTGACTTGAACCTAGTTGGGTTTAAAGTCAAAGTCAAAGTCCCTTTTTGTCCAGATTCCGGTTTGGATTTCTGAACCCAGACTTAGCCTACTTGAGCTGAGTTCGAACCTGCTGAACCCAGTTGACTTGGATCGAACCCTGTTTGGTTCAAACCACTTAGGTTGAGTAGCTTGACCTACTCTACCTCTTTCTCAACTAAGTCAGCTTCATCTGACTTAGTCTGACCTCTCGAAGGAAGGCTCGAAGCCAAAGAAGCAACCCAGAGCCGTTTCTTCCACGATTTGAAGTAAGTTCGCTTCGTTGATCCATCTCTCTCAAGTATTTGACTGTTAGTATATAGAATATACTTTCTGAAGTAGTATCTTGCTTTAGTTCTTGATTGAGCCCTTTTTGGACACTTCGGTGTTCACCCGCTCGTCTCGTAACTATCGTCGGATATATCTATGTTCAAACACGCAGTATTTGCGTTCTTCAAAATGGTATCTCGCTTTAGTTCTTGGTTGAGCCCTTTAGGACACTTCGGTGTTCACCCGCTCGCCTCGTAACTATCGTTGGATGCGGATCTAGGTGTATATCTGCTGATTCTGCCGACGCGTCTTATATCGCACAGGCTATGTAATTTACCTTTGCCGTCGCGTCGTATGATGCCAAGGCTCCTGCTTTCTGCAATGTATTTACTTACGCCGTCGCGTCGAACGATGCCAAGGCTTCTGCTTTGTTATATATGTAGAATATTTCGTTCAGTTACACACCCTGAACAATAGTATATGCATTTCTTTACGCCGCCGCTGTATAAAGCACAGGCTTCTGCTTATACTATATATATAGCGCATAAATGAGCGTTCAAATGGAGATCAAACTCCAAATCACCCATGCGATTCCTTGACCGCTCCTCGTTCAAGATTCTGCTTGACGAATGAAGCCCCTATTGGAAAGGCTTCGGTTTTTGGCAAAATGCTCTTTACGTAATGACTAAGTCAATTTCGTATGGCCTGGCTATGGCCAAGGGTTCCTGCAACCTTGATGGATGCAAAGTACGCACAACGGTGCGCATCCATTTCCCGAATTAAGCGTGGCAATTTCCTACCAAAGAGGGGAGATGCCGCTGAAATGGATAAAAGAAACGCACGCTTTCTCCGTAAAAGAGAGGAAGTGCTGCTGAAATTTCTGAAGAAGCTATAAATAGCTCAGAAAGAACGTAGCAGGATACTCTGACATATAGCAGAGTGCTACCCAGTTCATGGTTTGCCCTCTACAACGTAGAAGGGTTCGTCGCACCACTGCCGGTAGAGCAGGGGAGGTGCTGACGAAATGGTTGGCAGAAGAGCTGTCGGAACCAATGGAACGGCATAATGATGTCCGTTGATGGAACGATGCCAGATCGGCTCGTATCCTTGTGCCTGCAAGGGCACCTTGCTCGTAAGGGCCGCTGAGCCGGAGTAGAGGTTGCGCCTTGGCTAGGTTTGGACTCGTTGCGTAAAAATACGCCGAGTAGCCGATCTATTTAGATCGAGTCATATGCATGCTCATTGAGAACGGTTACACAACCAGACTCGTAAGGGCCGAAGAGCCAGAGTGTGTTGTTTCCACCCAAAGAGGTGTGATGCTCGTGGTGGCCGAAGTGCCAAAGAGCGGTGTTCTGCATGCATATGAATAAGACTTAAGGTCGCACATACCCCGCGGTTGAAAATCGTGTTAGGGGTACCCCCTCAGTAATGACTGTGTTGGGGCAAACTGAATGGGGTCGGGTACATACTCCCGTAGTGCTGAAAGCACGGGCTGCCTAAATGGCATGCAGATTCTGTCCAAGTAATTGTAAGACTGGCAGACCCCTTCAGGAATTATGCTCACTGTGGAATGACAGTGATGGTACAGCCTTGAGTGACATGTATTTTACTTTGGACCTGATAGAGTCCACGATGGCCTCAGTCACTCATGGGTTTTGGGGTCGTGGTTATCCTTAAGATCTAAGGATTGAACCCAACTACTGCAAGTAGAGGATGTATCCGAATATGGGCCTAGTAGGATTCTCCCAGTTGAAACACACTGCCCTACTATGGATAGGGTCAACAGGCCTCTGGGGTATCTAAAATACATAGAATAATCAACCCCCAGAACGTCGCGTTGATGCCCGGACAATAGCTCTACCTGCGTACCAAAGGCGGGAGCGGTTAATTATCAAACAATGCATTAGTTCTAGGTACAGCGATGCTTTGAATGTATGAGTGGATGACGTGTTGAGTCAGTCCTGCATAACCTTTGTGAAGGTGTCATGTTTGGTATACTACTGGACCGACTGGGCGAAGACCCGTGTTGTATCCGCACGACTAAGCGAAACTCGAGGAGTTGTCCTTAGATGCGTGGGATACGGATGTGCCAAGTATGAAGACTTGAGCTAGACATCACTTTGAGACCCGAAAGAGGTCATGGCTAAGTCGTGGAGACTTATGCGGCTATTCAAATCACAGCCCTGAAAAGGCTTGCTCTAAGTCATGAGGACTTGAGCGGATGCTCAACTCATAGCCCCGAGGAGGCTCTTGCGAAATACGCTAAGTCTTGGAGGCTTGAGCGTCATTATTGCGCATTGCGACCCTGAGTGGTCATTATTGTATTTGAGTTGAATGGATGTATGACTGCATGCTTACCAGACCATCAGTGGCTCTGACCCCGTTTTATGGGGATTTCAGGTGTTGGACCTGCGTGACGATATGCGGAGCAAGGCGGCATCGAGTTCCAGGGTTTCTCTAGACAGATTTTGTACTGCTTCCTTTTATTGAACCTATACTGCTTTTCTAAGCAGTAGTGTTGTAATAAACATGTGATTTTCGATAAAATGGAACACTTTGGTGGTCAATGAGTTGCTTGGCCACATACCTGCAACGTGCTCGGAGCTTTCTAAAACCGACGACTCATTATCGTCTTATTCCGCTGCAAAGAAAAAAAAAAGAAATTCATGAAAATTTTAACTTAGCTTTGTTTTGGAAATCCGGGGCGTTACAGAATTGGTATCAAAGCATGAGTCTGAGAAACCTGGTTCAAGATCCGTCATGTTTGCGGTATCGCACTGTAAGTATAAATCTTATACTTTCTCTGATTTTGGTATATTGCGTGAATAGATAAATGGCACCTAGGACGAGGAGAACCATGCCGAGCGAGGAGTCCCATACACAGGGCTTTCTGCTAGAGACACTCAACAGGCTTGCGTCTGCCATTCGTGAATCAAGGCAAGCACCAACCCCACCTAGCAATGAGAACCTTGGAGGAATAACATATGAAAGGTTCCTCAAACTCGACCCACTTGTTTTCGTTGGCAGTGCCGATCCAGAGCTCGCAGAAAGCTGGATCGAGGAAACAGAGCGTGCATTCCTAGTATTGGGAGTACCAGAGGATAGAAAGACTAACTTCGGCACATATAGGCTGAAGGATAATGCACGAAAGTGGTGGGATACCACTAGGATTATCCAGTTCTCACTTCACGAAGTCATCCCTTGGAATGATTTTCGGAGGGAATTTTTGGATAACTACTTTCCGATACACTCCAGAAATAAGAAAAAGATGGAGTTTCTGGAACTAGAGCAGGGTGGTATGAGTCTTATCGACTATACTACCAAGTTTCATAACCTTGAGCGGTACTGCTCTCGGTTATTCGATACTGACCTAGAGAGGGCCGATAAATATATCAATGGATTTCGGGAAGGGCTACGATCTCGAGTCATAACTAACATGCCCCAAACATTTCAAGCCGCTGTGGCAGCAGCTTCAAAGATTAGTGCAGACTGGGAGCGATGCAAAGGGGTCGTAGTAAAGCGACCGGTAGCAAGTAATGGGAACAACAAGAGGACGTTCCCTGGTGGCCAAGAATCACAACCAGCTTTTTATAAGAGGGATTTTCAGGAGAATAACTTTACTCCACCGGCCGAACGGCCATTACAGATGGTAGAAGCCAATCAGCCCTACCAACAGTCTAATTTTCGATGCCCAAGGTGTAGCTCAGATCATCCTGGAGGGGTTTGTCCTCGCGATACGGGAGGTTGCCTGTATTGCGGCAAACCAGGGCATTGTGTAAGAGAATGCCGCAAGAAGGCCTCAGATCTTCAACGAAGAAATATGGGATCTGGAGGACCCTCTCAACAAATACAACAACAACGACTGCCACTACCCAGGATGGAGCAGAAACCTGTGGCAGGTCGTGTCTATGCGGTGACAGCCGAACAACTCACGGATAATGATCGTATCAAGGAATCTGAATACCTTGATAGATAGAGTTGTGTTGGGTAAGAAGCAATTGAAAGACAATATCCAATGAATGCTTGAGACAAGTGGCTTATAACCTTGTGTACGGTCATCTGGATAGATATGTATCCTTGTTCTGTAAAGTAATTTTTTGGATTTGTCAAATAAAAATCTTAAGTGCTTATGCCCAAAATTTATGGCTATAGACCCCATGATTGAGAAATTAAGTTTGCATAATTAGAACGTTAAAAGTTACTTAATAAAATAAACCATCGAGGAATTGTTCCCAAGAAGAGAGTCCTGTGAGGTTTTACATATTCAAGATCAGATCGTCTAGCCAGAGTGAGCCTGTGAGGGTATACAGCTCCGTGCAAGTGTATATGTTCCAAAACCAGTAGCTTGGCTAGTATGATTCTGTGAGGGTGTACTGATCCAATATCAGGTAAGTCTGACGAAGGCGAACCTGTGAGGAGGTACGTTTCCAATACCAGGAAGTCTGACAGGGGACTTATTCCAATATGGTTAATCTCTAGAAGAATGATCTGTGTGTACAAAATAGTTACACAGGATAGCTATAATAATAGCCGGTTGGAAGAACATTGATTCAACAAACTATCGTGGTTGTAGCATAATTTGAACTCAGATATGAGAAACATACCTCATTGATCAGGAATCATGATATGAGGTTATGACTAGAATAAATACGATGTTGAACTAAGTGAACAACATTATGAATCTAACATATGGGAGAAATATCCCGAGTTACGCACTTAGTACTCTTAACTGAATTTCGCGGACGAAATTCCTTTAAGGGGGTAATGATGTAAGACCCATAATTTTTCAGTATCTTTCTGAAGAAATTCATGAGGCATTTTCAAGTAAAAATAGCATCTGAACCCGAAATACGAATCAGATCGATTTATACGAGCCAGTTATACTTAGGATATTCGTCGAATTGCGAATATATGCTCAAACACTCTGGAAGCCATAACTTCCTAACTAAACGAAATCAATAGATTCGTACGAGCCAACTTTCTTAGTTACGTCAATACGAAGAAAATGGCGTACTCAGAATTTTTTGGAAAAAATCGCCGGAAACCCGAAATTCTTGCGGGACCCACGGAAATATTGGTGGGACCCACAGAAATATTCCTCAGAAAATATCTTGTGGGACCCACAAAATATTCTATGGAAATATCTTGTGGGCCCCACCTCAAAAGGAACCTCCAGGAATTAAAATATAGCTCAGGGGGTAAAAGGGGCATGGAAAAACCCAAGAGGAGGTGGGCTTGGGCTATAAATAGCCCTCCCCACTCTCTCTCTTCTCATAATTTCGACCCCCCCTCTCTCTCTTGCCTTCTCTCTCTCCTAAACCTCCCCTAGTGAGCCCAAGTGAGTCTGAGCCCACCTGACCTGGCCTGAACCCACCTGACCTGGTCTGAGCCTGCCTGACCTGGTCCTAGCTCACCTGACCTGGGTCTGAACCCACTTGACCTAGTCCTAACCTAGTTGACTTGACTTGAACCTAGTTGGGTTTAAAGTCAAAGTCAAAGTCCCTTTTTGTCCAGATTCCGGTTTGGATTTTTGAACCCAGACTTAGCCTACTTGAGCTGAGTTCGAACCTGCTGAACCCAGTTGACTTGGATCGAACCCTGTTTGGTTCAAACCACTTAGGTTGAGTAGATTGACCTACTCTACCTCTTTCTCAACTAAGTCAGCTTCATCTGACTTAGTCTGACCTCTCGAAGGAAGGCTCGAAGCCAAAGAAGCAACCCAGAGCCGTTTCTTCCACGATTTGAAGTAAGTTCGCTTCGTTGATCCATCTCTCTCAAGTATTTGACTGTTTGTATATAGAATATACTTTCTGAAGTAGTATCTTGCTTTAGTTCTTGATTGAGCCCTTTTTGGACACTTCGGTGTTCACCCGCTCGTCTCGTAACTATCGTCGGATATATCTATGTTCAAACACGCAGTATTTGCGTTCTTCAAAATGGTATCTCACTTTAGTTCTTGGTTGAGCCCTTTAGGACACTTCGGTGTTCACCCGCTCGCCTCGTAACTATCGTTGGATGCGGATCTAGGTGTATATCTGCTGATTCTGTCGACGCGTCTTATATCGCACAGGCTATGTAATTTACCTTTGCCGTCGCGTCGTATGATGCCAAGGCTCCTGCTTTCTGCAATGTATTTACTTACGCCGTCGCGTCGAACGATGCCAAGGCTTCTACTTTGTTATATATGTAGAATATTTCGTTCAGTTACACACCCTGAACAATAGTATATGCATTTCTTTACGCCGCCGCTGTATAAAGCACAGGCTTCTGCTTATACTACATATATAGCGCATAAATGAGCGTTCAAATGGAGATCAAACTCCAAATCGCCCATGCGATTCCTTGACCGCTCCTCGTTCAAGATTCTGCTTGACGAATGAAGCCCCTATTGGAAAGGCTTCGGTTTTTGGCAAAATGCTCTTTACGTAATGACTAAGTCAATTTCGTATGGCCTGGCTATGGCCAAGGGTTCCTGCAACCATGATGGATGCAAAGTACGCACAACGGTGCGCATCCATTTCCCGAATTAAGCGTGGCGATTTCCTACCAAAGAGGGGAGATGCCGCTGAAATGGATAAAAGAAACGCACGCTTTCTCCGTAAAAGAGAGGAAGTGCTGCTGAAATTTCTGAAGAAGCTATAAATAGCTCAGAAAGAACGTAGCAGGATACTCTGACATATAGCAGAGTGCTACCCAGTTCATGGTTTGCCCTCTACAACATAGAAGGGTTCGTCGCACCACTGCCGGTAGAGCAGGGGAGGTGCTGACGAAATGGTTGGCAGAAGAGCTGCCGGAACCAATGGAACGGCATAATGATGTCCGTTGATGGAACGATGCCAGATCGGCTCGTATCCTTGTGCCTGCAAGGGCACCTTGCTCGTAAGGGCCGCTGAGCCGGAGTAGAGGTTGCGCCTTGGCTAGGTTTGGACTCGTTGCGTAAAAATACGCCGAGTAGCCGATCTATTTAGATCGAGTCATATGCATGCTCATTGAGAACGGTTACACAACCAGACTCGTAAGGGCCGAAGAGCCAGAGTGTGTTGTTTCCACCCAAAGAGGTGTGATGCTCGTGGTGGCCGAAGTGCCAAAGAGCGGTATTCTGCATGCATATGAATAAGACTTAAGGTCGCACATACCCCGCGGTTGAAAATCGTGTTAGGGGTACCCCCTCAGTAATGACTGTGTTGGGGCATACTGAATGGGGTCGGGTACATACTCCCGTAGTGCTGAAAGCACGGGCTGCCTAAATGGCATGCAGATTCTGTCCAAGTAATTGTAAGACTGGCAGACCCCTTCAGGAATTATGCTCACTGTGGAATGACAGTGATGGTACAGCCTTGAGTGACATGTATTTTACTTTGGACCTGATAGAGTCCACGATGGCCTCAGTCACTCATGGGTTTTGGGGTCGTGGTTATCCTTAAGATCTAAGGATTGAACCCAACTACTGCAAGTAGAGGATGCATCCGAATATGGGCCTAGTAGGATTCTCCCAGTTGAAACACACTGCCCTACTATGGATAGGGTCAACAGGCCTCTGGGGTATCTAAAATACATAGAATAATCAACCCCCAGAACGTCGCGTTGATGCCCGGACAATAGCTCTACCTGCGTACCAAAGGCGGGAGCGGTTAATTATCAAACAATGCATTAGTTCTAGGTACAGCGATGCTTTGAATGTATGAGTGGATGACGTGTTGAGTCAGTCCTGCATAACCTTTGTGAAGGTGTCATGTTCGGTATACTACTGGGCCGACTGGGCGAAGACCCGTGTTGTATCCGCACGACTAAGCGAAACTCGAGGAGTTGTCCTTAGATGCGTGGGATACGGATGTGCCAAGTATGAAGACTTGAGCTAGACATCACTTTGAGACCCGAAAGAGGTCATGGCTAAGTCGTGGAGACTTATGCGGCTATTCAAATCACATCCCTGAAAAGGCTTGCTCTAAGTCATGAGGACTTGAGCGGATGCTCAACTCATAGCCCCGAGGAGGCTCTTGCGAAATACGCTAAGTCTTGGAGGCTTGAGCGTCATTATTGCGCATTGCGACCCTGAGTGGTCATTATTGTATTTGAGTTGAATGGATGTATGACTGCATGCTTACCAGACCATCAGTGGCTCTGACCCCGTTTTATGGGGATTTCAGGTGTTGGACCTGCGTGACGATATGCGGAGCAAGGCGGCATCGAGTTCCAGGGTTTCTCTAGACAGATTTTGTACTGCTTCCTTTTATTGAACCTATACTGCTTTTCTAAGCAGTAGTGTTGTAATAAACATGTGGTTTTCGATAAAATGGAACACTTTGGTGGTCAATGAGTTGCTTGGCCACATACCTGCAACGTGCTCGGAGCTTTCTAAAATCGACGACTCATTATCGTCTTATTCCGCTGCAAAGAAAAAAAAAAGAAATTCATGAAAATTTTAACTTAGCTTTGTTTTGGAAATCCGGGGCGTTACAATTTTCGTCTTCCATTCCTTGCGAGAGAGAGAGGAAAACGCTTTCGCGAGTCAAACTTGACTAGATTTTGGAAAATTGTTTTGAAATACTCACCTCCGTTTTGAAAATAGCAGGAAAATCCATGGGATGGGGCTCGACCTGTCGGTACGAGGTTCGACCGTTCCTGTCGCCTTTAACAGGGGTAATCAAACCAAGGACCAAAAGTGTGCTTGACTTAGTTAAAATATCAAAATTGTGTTTTATCCTAAATGCACAGAGAATTCAGGCATGTGCTATGAGATTTTGTAAAATGCAAGTTGGAAAACATGATGTATGCTCAGAAAATGCTTTGGAGTTGAACAATATTTCTCAGAAAAAATGTGGAAATCAGTCTCTCAAGAAACTCTGATGAAAAGGATTTGAAATCTTGAGAAAATTTATGAAGTTTTGGGAAAATCATGAATGAGTGAAAATCCTGGAAAAATAGAAAGAATTCTTAAGAAAAGATGAACAATTAAAAAGGAAAATGTCTGTCGGGAAAATTCTAGCTTTTGAAATGTTTCTCAGGAAAATGATCAAAATTCATTAGAAAACTCTTTGGAGAAGGAAAATCAAAACTCGGGAAACTGAAATTCTGAGAATATTAGCCGTGAAATATTTGAAAATCGATTTTGATTCTTGAGAAAGATGAGAAATTCTTTTTGAAAATGAATCTTAAGAAAATAACATTTTTCAGGGAAAATCATGGAAAAACTTGACTTGGAAAATCCAATTTTGAAAATTTTAGAAGTTTCTTGAGAAATTGATTTCCATGGAGTGAATCTTTCTTTAGAAAATCATGAGAAAAGCAGATGATGCACATCATCTAAATGTATGAATGCACTTTGGAAAAGATATCCAAAAAGAATTTCTGAGAAATTTGTTGGAAAATGTGAATTAAGCCAAAGTAAATTCTTCGCATATTCTGACTGTGGCCATGAACATGTTCAGAGTTTAATTGATTTAATTCACAATATTTTGCAAAATTGGAAATATGATGTGCAATTTTGAAGATAGCCTAAGAGTGTAGGCTCTGTGTGGCTAGTAGAAAGATGTTGAATCTGGGTTTCATCCGTATTCCGACTAGGGCCGTAAATATGGACTCTACCGAGTTGATCAACTCCCTAAGAGTTTGTGCACGTGCCATTCGTGTTCATCCAAAGTGATTTGAAAATAAAATGCATGATCTACGTAATCAGGATATTGCAGGAACTCAAATTATATGAAATGCATCTTAATCTAAGCAGAAAAATAAATATTATTCCAAAGTTTACATTTGATTGTTATATTATTGACAAAAATAAAAAAAACATATTTGATAGCTCCAAAAGAAACCATATCTTCCAGATTTTCCTGCAAAATGAGAATTAGTACGAGAAATACGACATACAAAAGAGAAATTTACAAATTTCACATTAAGGACAATGCCTAAGTAATTACACTTGAATTACACTGGAATATACAATACAATGGCTAAAACATGACTGAAATGCCTATGATAATATCTAGGTACCATGTTTTAAACTTAAATGAGAAATATATACATATATCTCTAAATGCTTTAATTTATGCTAAATGAAATGTGGTAATGGAGATGTCTTTATAGAAGAAAATATTTACTTAAATGATTATATATGAAAGCAAGTGTATATGAAGAGATCCACACACACACACACACACATATATATATATATATATATATATATATATATATATATATATATATATATATATTAATGAGAAAATATACATAGTAATTGAAATTCCATATGTAATGAGTAAATGCATAGATCAGAAAATACAGAGTATACACAGTTTCTGCACATGATTTCGCAAAGTCATAATTCCAAAATTATAAAATATTTCTTAGTAAAATTTGGTATGAAGATTCCCTATATATCAATAAATGAGCATACCGAAGATGGTCTAGAAATCATGAATGGATATTGACATATCCATCCATGAATATGGCTCATTATCAAGACTGGGTATTTTTAGAAAAAAAATGAATAGTTCATCATATTCTACAAGTTATCCAAAAGGGGTCAATGGATTTTCCTTTTAACTGATATCAACAAATCATTGTCCCTACAATCTGCCTATGCATAGATCCGAGGATCCGAGGAATTAATTCTTGAGCATGCATAGATTGGCCAGACTTTGACTTTAAAAGGAATGCTTCACAGAAACCAAATAATTTCCATAGCTCATTGAGACAAGGTGATGTTTGCAGCAACTTAAACAGCTCCCTTGTGCAACCATCTCCAGTTATGTTTTAAATGACATCGAACATTAAAAGATAGGATCAAAATCCATGGAAACATCACAAAGAAAGCAAAAAAAAAATCTGTTATGAAAAGACAGAATTGCAGGAATAAATGAGTCACAACAGATTTATAAGGAGATGCAGCGATGAAAATTGCATAGACTCGTGAGCTTGACAGCACAAAATCGCAGAAAAACAATTGTATTGAGGCTAATATCTTTGTTGAATCTGCTATTGGTGAATGCTATCAAGCAGTTAACACAATCAGTAAATGTTGTTGTCTCAGTTTCAGTTATATATGGAAAGTAATCTCTCACAATCTTTTCAATGATTTCAAAAGCCAATAGCAATATGTTTTTGTGGTCATCATAGGCTGCTGTTGTAAAAACCATGAACATGCTTTTCCAGCCTGACTTAACATTGTTGACACGGGCCAGTACCATTTGTGAGACACATCTGATTATCAATTTTCTAATTTCAACTGCACTGTTTTTTTTTTTTGCATAACAATGACAAAAGGTTTCATGAACTCATTCTGGAAATTGCAATTTGCCAAATCTTCCCTCTCTAAAAACTTCATTGCCAGCTGTCGCAAGGTATCCATAGCAAAATTACAATAGAGAGATTTTCATAACAACCAATATTCACAAACAAATCACCAAACACATGCCAAATACTTGACCAAACAAGCCTGATATGATTCATATTGTAATGCGCAATCTCAACAATCTTTGTAAGGCTGAAAACCCGTGGATTGGATGCAGAAAGCTAAATTATGCTAACATAAGATGCAGAAAAACGTGAAATGGTAAAGCTAACATAAGATGCAGGAAATGTGAAATGTCAAAAGATGACATAAGATGCAGAAAACATAAAAACGTGAAATGGTAAAGCTAACATGAGATACAAAAAACGTGAAATGTCAAAAGATGAAATAAAAAAAAAAGAAAAAAAGAAAAACGTGAAATGGTGAAGCTAACATGAGATGCAGAAAAAACAGAAAAAAAAAAAAGAAATGTCAAAGAGGAAAGAGGCAATGTAACAGTAGATGGGCTGTAGATATGATGCACAAAAAAAAAAATCCTTCTATTATGCTGAAAATAAAACATTAAATGGACATTCACCTTACGTTTACTCCAGCTAACAAACTGCAAACAGGATTTTGATTTAATAAAATTGAACGTAAGTATGGTAAAATCATAGCTTTACATTACCTTGGAGATCCTTTGCGCCAAACGAAACAGCAACCAGCAAGAAAGGGATCCTCTGCACCCAAATGACCTGTAGCCAACGACAAAGAGGTCGATCCTCTTTTATTGGGCTGAAGGAAATGGATAAAGCGCATACTGGATCTCCTGCATCAAATGACACTGTAGACAGCAGGAAAGGGGTCGCTTTTCTGTTGTTGGGCTGAAGGAAATGGGCAGCAACTTTGCAGATCTTCTGCCTCAAATGAACCTTGTATACAGCAGGTAAGAGTTGTTCTCTGCTGCTGGGCTGAAGGAAGATGGGCAGCAACCTGCTGGATCTTTGCGATCTGGAAGGAAGAGTTGAAGTCCAAAAGGTGAAAGGCTCCACGGCAGAGCAGCTTCCTCTTCCCATTTGGCTGAAGGAAGTGGCTCCCAAGCTTTTTGTGAATTCCCTGCGATACGAACAAAAGAAAAACTCTCAATCGGCTAGCTCCTTTCTTTTCCATCAACCCCCCCCCCCCCTCTCTTTTTAAAGATTTTGAACCCCTTTCTAAAAAAAAATTGCCATTTTCCTTTTGAGTTCCGTTACAGTTTTTGAAACTTTTGAAACCGATATTTGAATGATTTGAAAATCCGTCGTTTTCAAAAGAGGATGAAATCTTAGGTCTTTTAAAAACATTTGGTTAATTTACCTAAGGTTTAGGTAAAATGAACACTTTAGGAAATTTTTTTGCTGTGGCGCCATCTAAGGCTGCTTCTATAAAAAAAAATAAAAAACCGAATAGTGAAATAAATGGGAGGCTTTTTAGGGAAATACTGTCAACGTCGCGAAAATTTTTCCTGTCTTCCCTTCCTTGCGGAAGAGAGAGGGAAACGCTTTCATGATTCAAACTTGACTGGATTTTGTAAATTGTTTTGAAATACTCGCCTCCGTTTTGAAAATTGCGGGAAAATCCATGGGATGGGGCTCGACCTGTCGGTACGAGGTTCGACCGTTTCTGCCGCCTTTAACAGGGTAATCGAACCAAGGACCAAAATTGTGCTTGACTGAGTTAAATCATCAAAATCATGTTCTATCCTAAATGCACAGAGAATTTAGGCATGTGCTATGAAATTTTGTAAAATGCCAGTTAGAAAATATGATGTATGCTTAGAAAACATTTGGAGTTGAAAAACATTTCTCAGGAAAAAGATGGAAATCAATTTCTCAGGAAAACTTAGATGGAAAGGATTGGAAATCTCAAGAAAGCTCATAAAAATATGGGAAATCATGAATGGATGAAAATCCTGGGAAAATGGAAAGGATTCTTGAGAAAAGGATAAACATTTGAAGGGAAAATACTTGTCAGGAAAAGCTTCAAGTTTTTGAAAACTTTCTTTGGAAAATGATTGAAATTCATTAGAAAATTCTTTGGGGAAGGAAAATTGAAACTCGGGAAACTGAAATCCTGAGAATCTTGGCCTTAAAACACTTGGAAAATCGATTTTGATCTTTGAGAAAGGTGAGAGACTTCTTTTGAAAATCTTGAGAAAATAACCTTTTTCATGGAAAACTGTGGAAAAACTTGACTTGGGAAAACCGATTTTGAAAAATTCTCAGAGTTTCTTGAGAAATCGATTTCTTGAGAATGAAATTTTCTTAAGAAAATCATGATAAAATCAGATGGTTTCATGATGCAAATGATATGAATGTATGAATGCACTTTGGAAAGATTTTCTGAGGAATTGGTTGGAAAAATGTGTATTAAGTCAAAATAAATCCTTCACATATTCTGACTGTGGTCATGAATATATTCAAAGTTTAACCGATTTAATACACACTACTTTGAAAATATTAGAAATATGATGTGCATTTTAAGATAGCCTAAGAGTGTAGGCTCAATGCGACTGGTAGAAAGATGATGGATCTGGGTCTCGTCCATATTCCGACTAGGGCCGTAAATATGGACTCCACCGAGTTCATCAACTCCCTAAGAGTTGGTGCACATGCCATTCGTGTACATTGTTATCGTCGCAAAAATTTTTTTTTTGTCTTCCCTTCCTTGCGGATGCGAGAGGAAAATGCTTTCGCGATTCAAACTTGACCGGATTTTGGAAATTGTTTTGAAATACTCGCCTCCGTTTTGAAAATTGCGGGAAAATCCATGGGATGGGACTCGACCTGTCGGTACGAGGTTCGACCATTCCTGCCGCATTTAACAGGGGTAATCGAACCAAGGACCAAAATTGTGCTTGACTTAGCGAAATTATTGAAGTTATGTTCTATCCTAAATGCACAGATAATTCAGGCATGTGCTATGAGATTTGGTAAAATATAAGTTGGAAAACTATGATGTATGCTTAGAAAATATTTGGAGTTGAAAAGCATTTCTCAGGAAAAGATGGAAATCAATCTCTCAGGAAACTCAGACGAAGAAGGTTTGAAATCTCGAGAAAGTTTTTAAAGATTTGGAAAATCTTGAAGAAGTGAGAATCTCGAGAAAATATTAAGAAAGTTTATAAAGACTTAGAAAACCATGAAGAAATGAGAATCTCAGGAAAACTGAAGGAATTCTTGAGAAAAGATGATCATTTGAAAAGAAGAACACTTGTCAGGAAAACTCGGACTTTGAGAATTTTTTTAGGAAAATGGGGGAAAATCTATAGGAAGGCTCATTGGAGAAGGAAATTCAGAACTTAGGAAATTGAAATCCTGAAAACATTGTCCTTGAAATCTCTGAAAATCGATTTTGATTCTTGAAAAATATGAAAATTCCTTTTGAAAATAGATCTTAAGAAAATAACTTTTTAAGGAAAATCACGGGAAAACTTTGATTTGGGAAATCCAACTCCGAATATCATCATAGTTTCTTGAGAAATCAATTCCATGAAGTGAAAGTTTCTTGAGAAAATCATGAGCAAAACAAATGATGCAAATGATTTGAATGAATGAATGCACTTTTGAAAAGATTTCTGAAAAATTTGTTGGAAAAATGTGGATTAAGCCAAAATAAATCCTTCACATATATTCTGACTGTGGCCATGAATATGTTCAGAGTTTACTTGAGTTAATTCAACATATTTTGAAAAATTTGAAATATGATGTGCATTTTTTCAAATAGCCTAAGAGTGTAGGCTCAATGTGACTGATAGAAAGATGATGAATCTGGGTCTCGTCCATATTTCGACTAGGGCCGTAAATATGGACTCCACTGAGTTCATCAACTCTCTAAGAGTTGGTGCACGTGCCATTCGTGTTCATCCACGGTGAATTTTGAAAATTTAGATATATGCATCATAGAATCAGGATAATACAGAAATCAAACTATATGAGATGCATCCTAATCTAAGCAATAAAAGTAAATATTATTCCAAGTTTGATTATTACATTTCTGACGTGAGTCAAAATAAATGAAATAAAAATACATAATGAAAAAGAATCAGCCTCCTCCAGACTTTCCTGCAAAATTGAGAATTAGTACAAGATAACCAAGAAAATGGGTATATATACTATATACAACGAAGATATATATGTAGACATAGAAATATTTGAATTTATGATAAATGATATATGGTAATGAAGATATATTTACAAAAAGTAAAAGAAAAGAAAAATATATGTGATAACAAGTGCACATGAAGGGATATAGATATATAAGTATATATATATATATGTATATATATACATATGTACATATATATATACATATATACGTATACATATAGGTAGATATACATAGATATACATACATATCGATATATATATATATATACCTATAATAAGAAAATATACATATAAAGGAAAATTCCATATAATGGGTAAAATAAAAAAATACAGGTATATACAGTTTCTGTAGGTGATTTCACACAGCCGTATTTCTCAAATTATAATGCATTTTTCAATAAAAATGGGTATAGAGCTTCTCTATATATCAATAATGAAGCATGCAAAAGATGGCATAGAGATCATGAACGGATATGGACATATCCGTTCATGAACATAGCCAATTATCAAGACTGCATACCTGCAGAAGATGGTAAATACAACACATACGTGATGTGTAAGAAATACATTATGGGAACAATGGGCTGTTTTCATAAAGTTCCAGCATTTCACATAAGCTTTAATCACAAACTTCCAACATTTCACAAAACTTCAATCACAAACTTCCAACATTTCACCAAACTTCAATCACCTTCACCCACCACCACCTCCATTATCATGAAGACAAAATACAGGTTAAACCAATATTTTTATGCAATATCCAACTGAAAACTGAATTCTTTTACTATGCTAATTCTTAAAAAAATGAGTCAAGGCCAGCACCCAACTACATATAATACTTGTACATTTGATAGACAATCAAATGTAATGTGGCCTGTAGAAGGAAGTTGCAATATTCACAGGCTTACAGTTATTCTAATCCCTTTCTACAGAAGTATCACCCCAAGACATGTATTTACTGATATCACATATAGGAAAATAAAACCATAGCCAAAATGTTAAAGGAAAACACAAAATGAATCCCAAAACTGCATATTGGTGATAGCAGGAACTCAGAAAACATGGATCGATGAAACCTAAATAAATTATATGGCTACTACTTCATCTAAAACTGCATTTTGCAAAAACCAGTTAAATACAATATGTGTCTCATGGTCAATCCCAGGAAGTAATGGTGTAAACTGAAAAACACTGGAATTACAAAACAGGAAAAATGACTAAAAACTATAACACTAGAGATAGAAAACTGTAAAACAGGGAATCGGTTGCAAGAACTGGAAAATGAAGTGGCAAAAGCATTAAATAGCTTTGTAAAAAAGAAAGAAAAGGAAATGATAAAAACATAGGAAAATCAATTAGGAAACAGGAATTTGATGTTAAACAGGAACTAATCTGAATGAAACATAAATGAAAATTGTAACAAAATAGGAAAATGAAGAAAATTAAAAAAAAAAAAAACACGAAATTTAAGAATTGAAAACAAGAAATTCAGAATTAAAGAAACAAGAAATTCGGAATAGCAGATAAACAGATGAACATTTGCAGGAAATAAAATGTAAAACAACATTAGCTAATCTAGACTAAAACAGAAAACAAAAATTACACGATGCATTGAAACAGGAAAACAATAGAGAAATGGAAATGATAACGATGCTATGACAATCGAATAAAAGAAAACAATGAATCGAATTGACAAAAATTACAACCAATGAATAAAACAGGGAAAATACGAATGAATGAGAGAAAGTAAATAAAAATTACAGGTAATGAATCGATTAACCAACTAATGAACAAATTAAAATTTAAAAACAGAATTTTGAATGAATCAAAGAAGTCTAACCAAAGAATTAACTACAGAACATAAGATCGGATGATTAAAAACAAAAATCTGAAGCAACAACTATCGATTTCTTCTTTTTTTTCATTTTTTTTTGAAACAAAACAGAAATAAATTGAAAAGACAAAGAAGAAGAAGAATGAAGAAGCTGAAGAGGGACTCACAATGTAGCCCGAGCTCTTGTATATCTCTTGTTCCAAATGACCTACAGAGAGCAGATGGAGATCGATTTTCTGCTGCTGGGTTGAAGAATGGGCAGTAGGAACCCGTTGGCTGTCCTATGCTACGGCTAGGCTGAAATGGATGGAGAGCTCCTTCACGTTGGATGGAGGATGGCGCTGGTGGTGGATCTCATGCGGCTGGGCTAAAATGGATGAAGGATGGCGCTGGTGGTGGAAGACCCTGCAAAACCGAAAAAACCCCAATTCAATCGGCTACCCTCCTGGTGAATCCCCTGCCCTCTTTTTAAAAGCTCGAGCCCCTCTTCTAAAAAAAAATGCAGAATTCTAATTCCGTTACATTTTCTTTTTTTTGAAATTTTTTGAAAGTTTTGTAACTTAATATTTTGAAAATCCGCCGTTTTGGAGGTGGACGAAATCTTAGGTTTTTTAAAACCATTTTGGGTTCATTTACCTAAGTTTTAGGTAAATGAGCATTTTAAGCAAGTTCGGCTGTGGTGCTTTTTTTTTTTTTTTTTAAACTGTTTCTAAAAAAAAATGAATAGTGAAAAAAAAAAAATAATGATAATAATAAATGGGAGATGCCACCTCAGCCATCTTTAAAATTCTTTTGAAAATAAAGCTTTATTTTGTGTTGGAAACTCTTTTATTTTCAATTGAGGTGCCACATGTGTGTGGGCCCACTAACTAAAAATAAATAATATTGAGAAATTAAAAAGAAAATTTGCAAATTGGTGCGATCTCCGGGTGAATTCCGCTCCATTTATTTGAAAATAAAGACAGAAGAAATAAACTTCTTCTTTTTTTTGGAAATTTTTATAACACGAGATAAAACTTTGTTTATTTTCAAGAATTTGGAAAAATTGGTTTTTCAGAGCAAAATATGGATAAAGTAAATGTAAAAAATTTTGAAAAGAGATTTAAAATCCTTTTTGCAAAAAGTTTTGAGATAAAATCTTTAAAATCAATATCCAAATATCCAGATTGTTTTTCTTGAGAAAATTTTTGTAATTCAAAGTCCTGGGGGTAAAATGGGAAAGATTGGCAATTTTGAAAACCCAGGGTTTTAAAAATCAATTTTGAAAAGTTTAAAATCAAATCTGGATTGACAATTTTGAAAATGAAGAGTTCTGGATCTCAAAATGACATGCTGTGCAGTGAAATGATGCAATGCTATATAAAGACATGTTCTATGAAATGTCACTCTGAGTTCGAACTTGGAAATTCTAGCTTTTTGTTCAGAAAAAGGATTTTGAAATTTCGCAATTTGAAGATGTCTCTGAACCTAAATATAGAAATTTTGAGGCTCAATAATGAAATTTAGGACTTTCTGCAAGGTTCAATCTTGGAAAATGACCATTTTGCCCTTCATTACATCTGAAGAACTGAAATATGATGATTGAGGGCGATGTCAAGAAGGTGAGTGAAAATTTGGGGTGTTTACAGATGGGCTTTGCTACTAAGCCGGCTTATGGTCGAGCTTAGTGGCAAAGAAAACACACCAAATTTGGGCTATAAAAAAGATGCCCCAGTTTATAAGGATCTAACTGGGTATGAAGAAATTAGCCCGAGGAAAATGGTAAATATGAAATGGAGAAATGCAGAGGAAATAGATTTGCTCTGAGAGAGTGAATTTCAGTTTTTTGCCCATAACCTGGATGGGACAGAAAACGCTTCGTATGGAACAAAGCTCAGATTTGAACCCTTGATCTGATTGGGGAATTAAATATCTCATAAAAATGAGACCCAGGTTTATACCCTTAACCTGATCGGGCAGAAAATGGAAAACCTCATCAAAGGAGGCTCAGGTTTGTACCCTTATCCTGATCGGGCAGAACATGAGTTGGTATGATGGAACCTTCGGATTTTGCACAATGAATCCGACAAGGATTTTGCAAAAGGAAGGAAAATGGGTTCCCTAAAACTTGAAAAAGGGGTTGATTTTGAGCTTAGGATTTTTTCACTGCCTCGTCTTTACAAGAATAGTCTTTAAAGATGTGTCATTGACTGCGATCAATATCAATCATCCATGGCTTTTCAATAACATTGAACCTTCTTTTCTGGCCATATCGAGGATTTATCCTTCATCCTTTTGGTTGGCCAATAAAAAGAGTTTGAATTTTGAATCTCTTTTCGCAAAAGCTTCACTCTTTTGGAAGTAATGCTGAAGGTAAATTGAGATAGAGATTTATGCAATAAAGATTCTGAAATCAACAAATACTGTGACAAATTGACAAAATTTTCTTGAAGTCCTGGGTGAAAGAGAGCATTTGAAGTCCGGTTCAACACATCCGCGACGAAAATTCTCCTCTCTTTTTCCCCAAAAAGAGAGACTTAGGTTTAACCCTTACCTGAATGGGAAATGGAGAATACTCCTCTCTTTCCTGAAGAGGAGGTGTTTGCAAAACGAACTTTCGAAGAGAAATTAAGCTTTCGTCAAAGCTCCCTAATATTAGGCTTCTCTTATGGAAAGGGGGCCGATAATAGTGAGGTTAGAAAATTTGGGTCATGAAAGGAATGAGTCCATCACACTGTCCCTGACAAGAGGGTCCATCATGACGAAATGGCCTAGTATGAAATTGGGGGGGGGGGGGGTTACAAGAAAAGCGAGTCTCCGTCGAGCCTCTCCCTTTAAAAGGGTTCCTTGTGTGAAACTGGAAATTGTTTTGCAAACGGTTCACAAAGACGCGAGTCCCTTCAAACTCTCCCTGAAAAGGGGCTAAGTGAACGAATTGGATAGCATGCGAAAAGAACGATCTCCCTCGAACTCTCCCTAAATAGGGTCTCTCGTAAGAGAAAATGATTGAAATTGGAAAATTGGTTGCTGGAAATTGAATGACCCGAAGGTCGAAATTGAATGACCTAACGGTTGAAATTGAGAATTGGTTGACCGAAAGGTCGAAATTGTGTGACCCGAAGGTCGAAATTGAGAATTGAGTGACCCGAAGGCCGAAAATTTGAGAATTTGGTAATTGGAATTGAGAATTGGAATTTGAAAGTTGAAATTGGAAATTGGGTGACCCGGAGGTCAAAATTGGAAATTGAATTTGATCCGAAGATTTGAATTGAAAGTTGGTGGGTACAATATCAAATTTGAGCGATTGACAGACCCTGAGGATCGAAATGACTTGGATCAACAAAGGAGAATGATGAGTTTGAGTCAGAGCTCGAATAAAATACAGAGATCACGAGTCGGAACCCGAATCAACAAAAAAAAATGAAGAGCTTGAGTCAGGACTCGAGTAACTAAAGAGATCTCGAGTCGGAACCCGGATCAACAAAAGAAAATGAAGAGCTCGAGTCAGGGCTCGAGTAACTAAAGAGATCTCGAGTCGGAACCCGGATCAACAAAAGAAAATGAAGAGCTTGAGTCAGGGCTCGAGTAAATAAAGAGATCTTGAGTCGGAACCCGGATCAACAAAGGAGGATAATTTGAATAAAAACCCGAGTCAGAACTCGGTTTTCCAAAAAGTTGGATTTTGAAAATGTACCAGTTTGAACAATGGATTTTGAAATAATACCAGTTCGATCGCTGGGTTTTGTTTCAGTATTGGTGATTGTCTTTCAATTTTGAATCATTAGAAATTATGATGGGATTGTTTGTTGAAATCCCAATACTGACCGGATTGTTGTTAATGCAGTTGAATGCAAATGAATATGAATTGATGCACATGAATGCACAAGTGTGTAAAATGAGAGATTTGTTTATCCTGCCTGCATGCAGAACAAAAATTTTAAAAATGCCCCAGTGTAACTGGGAAAGAAAGTTTGATCATTATTTAAAGAAACGGGAAGATTACAAGAGAATAAATTTTTCAAGTATAAAACTTTTTCAAATGTCGAGCATTAATGTGATCTGGTAATTCTATCCCATCGGCATTGATGAGCCGATATGAGTTGCGGAGTAATGCTTCTTTGATGACATATGGGCCTTCCCAATTCGACGACCATTTCCCGCCGGTATGATGCTTGAGATAAGCTGTGAATCGAAGTACTAAATCATTGACTTTGAATCTTCTTTCGATGACAGACTTCGTATACTGCCTAGCTACTCTCTGGCGATAGGATTGAGCATGTTCTGCTACTTTCAGCCTTCTCTCGTCGAGCAAGTCTAACTGTACCAATCGCTGTTGCTGATATTGATCAAGAGGTAATTGCAGGAGTGACACAAATTTTAAAGCGGGCTTCTGAACATGTAGCGGCAATACTACTTCTGTTCCATAGACCAGTTCTGATGGAGTAGCATTCGTTGGAGTGCGAATAGTGGTCCGATAGGCCCATAGTGCATCATGGATCTTCTCATGCCAATCACGACATGTTTCCACAATTCGCTCTAAGATACAAATTAAGATCTTGTTGGTGGCCTCTGCCTGAGCATTCCCTTGAGGATAATATGGGGCAGAGAAATGATGATAAATCTTGAATTTTGAGCAGAATGTCTTCATTCTTTCATTCTTGAAATGATTGCCATTATCTGATACAATGTCATGCGGGATGCTGAAACGGCAAAGGATGCTCTTGTGAATAAAAGAAATCACGTGTCGGCCTTCTATTGTGCGAAGAGTGATAGCTTCTACCCACTTGGTGAAATATTCTGTTGCGGCAAGGAAGTATTTGTGGTCATTTGAAGCTGAAGGAGTGATGGGACCTACGACATCGAAGGCCCACATAGAGAACGGTCATGGAGAGACAACAGATTGCAGATATGTTGCTGGAGCATGAATAGAAGGTGCGTGTATCTGACATTTCACACACTTCTTCACATAATGATAACAGTCTTGCTGCATAGTTTTCCAATAATAACCTGCTCTGATGATTTGTTTGACAAGGGTTTGGTAGCCGACGTGGCCGCCGCAAATGCCTTCGTGTGCTTCTCGCACGACTTCTTTGGCTTCTTCTTCATCTAAACATCTGGAATACTCTGAATTGAATCCACGACGATAGAGGACATTGGCCAAAATGAAATATCGTGTGGACATACGCTGGATTGCTCGCTGCTCTTTCTTTGAGAGTTCTGGAGGAAATTCGCCAGTTTCTTGAAAGTTTTGATGTTGTAATACCAAGGCTTCTTCCTTTGCTCAACCTGGTTTACTTGTTCCGCTGGAAGGAAAGCAGGTTGGTCCAGTTTGCCAATTTCAAAAGAGCGACAAGATTCTCCATTTCTGAATGCCATAATGGAGCCTAAACTGGCTAGGCTATTAGCCACTTGATTAAAATCTCTCTTGATATGGAAGAGCTGAAATTCTTCAAACTTGTTGACAAGAGCTGCAACAATTTTCTGATAGGGGAATAACTTCTGATCTTTCACTTGCCATTCGGCTCGGACTTGATTGACAATGAGTAATGAGTCACCGTAAGCATGCACTCTCTTGACATTAAAATCTAGTAGAATTTTTAGACCTTGAATCAGGGCTTCATACTCGGCCATATTGTGGGTGCATTGAAAATCTAACTTGATAGAAAATGGAATCATCTTCTTCTCAGGAGTGATTAATAAGATCCCAATGCCTATTCCAGCCATATTCTTAAAACCATCGAAAAATAAATTCCAGACTGGAGATTGCTGGATATTGCAAATTTGCTCATCAGGGAAGTCATCTTCGGCTTTTACTTCTTCTGCCAGAGAAAAATCCACCAATTGATCTGCAATTGCTTGGCCTTTGATTGATTGCTGCGAGACATATTCTAAGTCATACTGCATCAATAAGACTTGCCATTTTGCGACTCGTCTGCTGAGGAAAGGTTGCTCTAAGATATACTTGAGAGGATTGAGTTTAGACAAAATTTTGACTTCAAATGCCAGCAGATAGTGTCTTAGCTTCTGACACATCCATACTAGAGCTAGGCAGGTCTTCTCTATGTGAGAGTATTTCTTTTCATAGTCTATGAAAGTCTTACTCACATAATAAATGGCATGCTCTATCAGGCTGCCTTTTTGTATTGGGCTAAGAATTCGCCGCATGCGACTTGATTGACTGAGATGTATAACAAAAGAGGTTTTCCCAATTCTGGCGGATTCAAAATAGGAGGATTGAGAAGATACTTTTTTATTCGATCGAACGATTGCTGACATTCTGGTCCCCATTCGAACTTAACTCCTTTTTAAAGTAAGTGGTTGAAGGGCTCACATCTCATCGCCAAGTTAAAAATAAATCGCCGAATTGACAGCATGCGTCCCTGAAGACTACACAATTATTTGAGATTCTTCGGGGGTGGCATATCAATGATAGCCTTTGCTTTGGCAGGGTCAACTTCAATTCCCTTTTTGCTGACCAGAAAACCCAACAATTTGCCCGATTCGACTCCAAAAACATATTTTTGCGGGTTAAGCCTTAACTTGTAAAGAATGAGTCTCTTAAAGACTTGATCAAGCGCTTCGAGGTGATCTTCTTCCTCTTTAGATTTCACGAGGATATCGTCAACATACGCATCCATGATTTTGCGCATCTGATCGTGAAAGATAACGGCCATTGCCCGTTGATATGTTTCTCCAGCATTCTTGAGCCCAAAAGGCATAACTGTATAGCAGAAAGTACCCCAAGGCGTAGTGAAGGAAGTTTTTGACTGATCGCGGGCGGCCAACTTAATCTGATTGTATCCGGAATATCCATCCATGAAGGAGAACATGGCATGTCCTGCTGTGCTGTCAATCAGAAGATCAATGCTTGGCAGTGGATAGTCATCCTTCGGAGTTGCCTTGTTGAGGTCTCTGAAGTCTATGCAAATCCTGACTTTGCCACTTTTCTTTGAGACAACGACGATATTGGCTAACCAATCTGGATAGTCAATAGGTCGGATAAATCCTACTTGGAGCAAATCTTCAAGTCCTTCTTTGACTTGTTGTTCTATTCTGGGATCCATTTTTCTCAGCTTTTGCTTAACTGGTTTTACATCTGGCTTCAAAACGAGTCGGTGTTCGACCAATTTGGGATTTAATCCCGGCATATCTTCATATGTCCATTCGAACACTTCTTCATGTTGCTTGAGAAAATTTGTAAGCCTTTCTTTCTCTTTCGCACTTAGACTGGTACCGATCTTGAGAATCTTGGGATCTTCCTCTGAGCCGATATTGACATCTTCAGTAGGATCTTGTACTAGAGCAGATGGTTCATCTTGCTTCTGAACTGAGGCGAACTCTGGTAATTCCTGAAGAGACGGATCAAATTCTGCATAATCATCTAACTGCTTTGCAACCTTGCTATCTCCTGTGCTTGCTTTGACTCGGTGAATCGTTGCCGACTTCTGGAAAGCCTTTGGATTGAGAACGAGTTTCTTGATTGCTCGGGAAGACATTTCTGAAATTTTGGATAAGAAATTAGATTCAGGAAAAATCGTCTATCATACGACAAACAATCATTTAAAAAGAACTATGCATAAAATGACATTGAGTTATAAAATGAGGATATAGAGATAAAAAAGACAAATGGCATCCAGATAGATAAAGAAACTTGACATTTTATTGATTTGACTTGATAAAAGACATTGAGACATTTATTTTGAAAGGAATAGAAAGGAAAAGCAACAACTGATTTCTTAATATGCCCCTTTAACAAAAACAGTCTTCTTTGTTGAGCTCCCACCGGAAAACCCTAGTCCTGCCCTATGGGGACGATGCTTTTGGATCATTGGCTCGACACGACCATCTTCATTTTTGCCCAGTCCTTTAAAGGGTTGATAATCATGCTTCAGAAGTAAATCAAATCCCTTTCTTGCTTTCATGAATTGTGGGAACAATGGATGATCTTTGACAGTGTCGTAGCTGACACGACCTCCAATCTTGAAGAACTTGGGACCTCTCCATCGGGTTATGGCTACAGTGTGCAGGGATAATTCTGATGTTGCTTGGAGTATTTCTCGACCTTCTCTAAGACTGATTTCTTCATTCTCTCTGATGCTAGGAATATCTGCAGTGAATGATGGTCGAGGGATCATAGGCTGTGGGAGTCTTTCTTCTGGGTCCTCTCTGAGCACTGTTGTAATCATTCCACCTTTGGACCATTTTACGCATTGATGCAGGGTGGAAGGCACTACATTTGCATTATGAATCCATGTCCTTCCGAGCAGCAGATTGTAGGTGGGTGGCACATTGACCACATGAAAAAGCACTGAATGTACCGAATAATTAATGAATACTTCCAGGAATATCTTACCTTTTGCCGTCTGACCATGGTTGTCAAACCCATAGATGGTGATGGGATCTCGAATGTATTCTTCATCCTTGATCCCTAATGCTTTTGCGGTCATCTCGGGACAAATATTGAGGCTACTGCCTCCATCGAACAATACATGGGGTACTGTCATCCCCTGACTCGAACGACAATGTACAAAGCATTATTGTGAAATGAATGAGGCTTTGGAAGGTCCTTATCCGAGAAAGTGATCGGTGCATTGGTCATGGCGGAGTTCACTATTTGTGCCATGTCTTCAAGTGTGGTACTGGGCTTAACTTTGATTTTTCTGAGCAAATCATCCAGTACTTGCTGATGCTTGCGGGAACTCTTGGCCAAGTCAAGAATGAAAACATTGGACAGAGCGGTCAGAGGCTTCTGACTTGAACTTTCTGACCTGGGTTTGATGATTTGATTAAGAAAGTTAGGAATTCCCTTTGACTTGGGGTCTGACTTTACAGGTGCTTCAGAGACTTTCATCTTACCGAATGCTGAGATTAGGTCCATCTTCTTAGAAGTTGGAGCGGCTTGTCGTAACACTGACACCTGATGCTGAACTCGGAGATCTTGTGCAGAACACGGCTTGATGTGTTCGTGAGGCAGGAATGGCTGTGCGGACACTACTGTCGTGGTGTGCGAAGGAAAGGGCTGCTTGAGTATATCCATTTTCTCTTCTTCTTCTCCTTCCACTGAAAGATTTTTTTCAATAAGATCTTGCACGATGTTTTTTAGAACAAAGTAGTTCTCGGTGTTGTGTCCCACTGTCTTGTGGAATTTGCAGAATTGATCTTTCCATTTCCCCATGGGCACAGGGGGATTGGCCAGTCTAGGCAACTTGACCATCTCTTTCGACAGCATATACTCGAGCACCTCCTCGAGTGATTGGTCTAAAGGAGTAAACTTTCTGTCGTAACTCCATCCTTCATGTTTGGTCTTCTCACGCAGTTTTGGCCCTTGATCCTGCTGAGAAGGCTTGGTGTATTGAGGAGCAGGCTTCATTTTCCGATCTCCTTTATTATTGGAATTGCTTGTGCCGTAGCAGTAATCTTTCTTCTGCCCTTTGTACTGATTTCGGCTATTGTTGTTGTTGTTATTGGCAGAGAAGGTGAAGTGAGCTTTCTTCTTCTGCTCACCTTGGGGGTTACTCTTGGAAAAAGTGAAGCCTTCATGGACTCCATTCTCTACGCTCAGTTCGAGCCATTCTGCTCGCTTAGTTAATTCAATGAAGGTCCGAGATGGTGCGGTGTAGATCAATCCTCTTAATGGTTGAGAAAAGTTGTTGAGGATCAATGACAAGGCATGCCTTTCAGATATGGGATCTCTCATTTTGTTGCAGGCTGACCTCCATCTGTGAATGAAATCTCATGCTTTTTCATTCTCATTCTACCTCAGACTGCAAAGATGACTTAATGTCGGGAGCGCTTCTGTGTTGAACAAGAAGCGTTCAATAAATAAATTCACCACTTTATTGAACTCCTTGAGCTCGATGGGATTAATATGCTCAGCATACCATTTAGCTGCAACTCCTTCCAAACTGCAAGGGAAACATAGGAATAGTGCTCTGTTATCTCTCTTGAATCTTGAGCACTCTGCGAAGAAAGTGGCGAGATGGGCTTTCGAGTAGCCAGAACTATCAAACTTGATGAATTTTCGGGGAAGATTTTCGAGATCGTCATCCCCTTCGAGGCCGTCATAGAAGTCTTCACTGGTGAAGACTTTCTTGCCCTTGTCGCGGGCTTGGAGATCCTTAACAACTCGGGCCATTTCCCTGAATTGTGACTGCAGAGGTTCTTCTGTGACCTGATTCTTTGATTTGGGGCTCTTCCTTTGTTCTCGGCCACGTTTCTGAAATGCTGGAGGCACCTTATATTCTTCCTCAATGTCTTCAGTGGAGTTTGTTCCATCTGAAATTTCTTCCGGCTGAACCTGCTTCTTGGAAGCCTTCTTATTCTTATGCCCGTGGAACTTTTCTCTGAATGGATTCTTTTCTACACTGGTCCCAGCCTGTTCACTCATCATTTTATTCATCATCTTTCGGAACATGGCATACATTTGCGGATCTATGCCATCATCCTCTTGCTGTTGATCTTGATTCACGGGATGATCCATTTCTCCTTCTGAGGCTGAGGAGTGCTGTGGTGATGTGGTTCTTCTTCCTGACCTTGTTCGAACCATCAAATGTTGCAAATGCTCTAGAGTTGCTGTGGATGCTCTCTGCAGGGCAAAGACCTGATTAGATTATGAAGGAATTGGCTTTTAGAAGAAATATTTATTGAAAATATGGTAGACAATTTGAAGAAGATATCCCATTACTAGGGACTGAGTCATCACGAGAATCACGACAATTGTGTTGTAATTCTTTTAGCACGAGAAACAAACAACGAAAATGTGCCTTGTTACCTAGGCGAGGTCGTCAAACCACAATAGAAAAAGAGAGAATTTTATTGAAATGAGGAAATATGATTTTATTGATCTTGACAAAGAGGTGGAGGACAAACAATTTGCCACCATTCACGATAATCAGCTGACACTCTAGGACCAGGAAAGATTTTAAGAGAGACAAAGGAATCCCAACCGTAGCGGGCAGAATGATATGCCTCGGAACATTGTGCGGAAGTGAGATCAAACTCTGCCATAGCTCCTGATAACAATCGGGCTTCGACGTACTGCTGTCTCTGGGAGAACTGTCGAACACATCTCTCTGGTTGGTAGTAAGTGCAAAAGAATGGTCCGAGTAACTTGAACCTCTTGCCATAAGCATATGTGTATCTGGGAGGAGATAGTTGCCGATCAAAATAGTCCCAGACTACGTCATCTTCTTGAATGTTGTTGATCATAGACTGGTACTGTGCCACTGGAAGAAGTTCTTGACCATTGTATCTGAAAGAGCTTGCTCGGGCTGGAACATGCTGGAAGAACAAGGATTGAAGTGAGTAGATGCATCCTTCAACTAAAATGGATTTTCCAAGTGAGAATCGAGTCAAACCACGATATAGGAAGGCGAGCGCTGCCATGGCTATGGAGAGGCGATTGGTTTGTCGACTTCCCCATCTTCTCATAAGCTGGATTATTCTGATGTCCATGTAGTTTTGTCCATCTGGAAAGAGGGATAATCCTACAGTGCACAGGACCATTGCGTTCTAAATCCTTTCTTTAGCTGTCCTGGATAGCGAACTGACTTCAACGAAGGTCCCGTACTGGCGATACAACTCTAGCAGGTCAACATATTGATTTCCGTCCAATTGGATCAGGGGCCAGGATCGGCGGTCTGTCATACGAGCTAATGAATCTCGGGGGTCCAAACCCTTGACATTGATAAGGAATTGATGTTCTAATGGATCGCCTGGTTGACCGGCTGGTTCTGGTAATCCCATGATTTCTGAAAATTTATCCATTAAAACGGTCATCTCTCCCCACGGGAACCAGAAGGTACATGTCCGAGGATTCCATCGCTCCGACATTGCGTGGATCTGCCGTTGATGGTCTGCTTTCCGACGGCTGACGCCAATTCTAATCCGCACTTGCTCAAATGGTCCGGGAACATTCGGGAAAAACTTTTGAGCCAGGAATAGTACCACCGGGGAATGAAAGTTCCGGTGCTAAGGGCTCGGTGTTCAGGACGACCTTGTCGCACCTCATAGGAGATGTGACCTTCAGGAAAGATAGGATCGACTTGACTAGATGCCATTGAACTGAAATCAGAGGAAGACTTAGAATGAGACTTAGGAAAATGTGGGAAATTTTTTGAATTTTTTTTTGCAGGCAGGATATAAAATGCAGCTGGAAATTCGAGATCCAGTAGAGAGGTAGAATGGAAAATCTCCTGGAGTTTTAAAAGAAATGGGATATTTGAGAAAATTATCCAGGGTTTGAGAAAAAGATCTCATGGAAAATAAGGATATTTTGAAAAAGGCCTAATGAGTTGGAAAACATTGGGAAATATAAAGAATTGAGGAAATAACACACATACAATTACATCCTGCACAGACATTTATGCACATTCAGCACTCCCTAAAAGGCTGACTCTAAATGCATCAATTTGAAAACAGCTGTAGGACCCTAATCCTAACTCTAGGTTCAGATCATCTTTGTCCAATCCAGTTATGCTGATATACACGAATCGAAATCCGAGGTACGTGGCATATAATTTCAACTCCGGTTCTAAGGTAAGGTTTTCCAACATCCTTGAGCGCCTACCGATATACTTCGGACTGTGGCCCGCGGTACGTGGTAGGGGGGTGTTAACCCAAATAATTGGCCCAGTTGTGAGGCTCTGTCCCGAACTAGGGTTCTAGAAGAGAGCCCAGCAATGTGAAGACCGGGTAATGATAGGTAATTGAGGTTTGAAAAAATGATCACATGCAAGAAATAGATGGCTCTAAACCTCGAGAGATAAATTTTGAAAACTTTTGAAGAAGCATACATTGTTTGCATTCAGATCCTAAATTGAGGAGAGTTGTGTTTAGACCTAAGTCTATGTGAGCATGAAAATTTCTCCTCAATCTGGTCCTACCAAACCATGCCTAGGCTATATGCAGTCAATGTCAGCTAGGTCAGAATCTAGGCTCCTAGGTTCGCATGATATCAAAGTAAAGAGCTGACATTTTGTGAACATAATTTCGATAATGGAACTAAGTCAAGCACAATTTTAGTCAGACAAAGACAGGTCCCATCACGATCGCCAAACCTGTTATCGTCGCAAAATTTTTTTTTTCGTCTTCCCTTCCTTGCGGAAGAGAGAGGAAAATGCTTTCGCGATTCAAACTTGACCGGATTTTGGAAATTGTTTTGAAATACTCGCCTCCTTTTTTAAAATTGCGGGAAAATCCATGGGATGGGACTCGACCTGTCGGTACGAGGTTCGATTGTTCCTGCCGCCTTTAACAGGGGTAATCGAACCAAGGACCAAAATTGTGCTTGGCTTAGTGAAATTATCGAAGTTATGTTCTATCCTAAATGCACAGAGAATTCAGGCATGTGCTATGAGATTTGGTAAAATATAAGTTGGAAAACTATGATGTATGCTCAGAAAATATTTGGAGTTGAAAAGCATTTCTCAGGAAAAGATGGAAATCAATCTCTCAGGAAACTCAAGCGAATAAGGTTTGAAATCTTGAGAAAGTTTATAAAGATTTGGAAAATCTTGAAGAAGTGAGAATCTCGAGAAAATATTGAGAAAGTTTATAAAGACTTAGAAAACCATGAAGAAATAAGAATCTCAGGAAAACTGAAGGAAATCTTGAGAAAAGATGATCATTTGAAAAGAAGAACACTTGTCAGGAAAACTCGGACTTTGAGAATTTTTTAGGAAAATGAGGGAAAATCTATAGGAAGGCTCATTGGAGAAGGAAATTCAGAACTTAGGAAATTGAAATCCTGAAAACATTGTCCTTGAAATCTCTGAAAATCGATTTTGATTCTTGAAAAAGATGAAAATTCCTTTTGAAAATAGATCTTAAGAAAATAACTTTTTAAGGAAAATCACAGGAAAACTTTGATTTGGGAAATCCAACTCCGAATATCATCATAGTTTCTTGAGAAATCGATTCCATGAAGTGAAAGTTTCTTGAGAAAATCATGAGAAAAACAAATGATGCAAATGATTTGAATGAATGAATGCACTTTTGAAAAGATTTCTGAAAATTTTGTTGGAAAAATGTGGATTAAGCCAAAGTAAATCCTTCACATATTTTGACTGTGGCCATGAATATGTTCAGAGTTTACTTGAGTTAATTCAACATATTTTGAAAAATTGGAAATATGATGTGCATTTTTTCAAATAGCCTAAGAGTGTAGGCTCAATGTGACTGATAGAAAGATGATGGATCTGGGTCTCGTCCATATTCCGACTAGGGCCGTAAATATGGACTCCACCGAGTTCATCAACTCTCTAAAAGTTGGTGCACGTGCCATTCGTGTTCATCCATGGTGATTTTTGAAAATTTAGATATATGCATCATAGAATCAGGATAATACAGAAATCAAACTATATGAGATGCATCCTAATCTAAGCAATAAAAGTAAATATTATTCCAATTTTGATTATTACATTTTTAACGTGAGTCAAAATAAATGAAATAAAAATACATAATGAATAAGAATCAGCCTCCTTCAGACTTTCCTACAAAATTGAGAATTAGTACAAGATAACCAAGAAAATGGGTATATATACTATATACAACGAATATATATATGTAGACATAGAAATATTTGAATTTATGATAAATGATATATGGTAATGAAGATATATTTACAAAAAGTAAAAGAAAAAAAAATATATGTGATAACAAGTGCACATGAAGGGATATATATATATATATATATAAGTATATATATACATATGTACATATATATATCCATATATACGTATACATATAGGTAGATATACATAGATATACATACATATCGATATATATATATACCTATAATAAGAAAATATACATATAAAGGAAAATTCCATATAATGGGTAAAATCAGAAAATACAGGTATATACAGTTTCTATAGGTGATTCACACAGCCGTATTTCTCACATTATAATGTATTTTTCAATAAAAATGGGTATAGAGCTTCTCTATATATCAATAATGAAGCATGCAAAAGATGGCATACAGAGCATGAACGAATATGGATATATCTGTTCATGAACATAGCCAATTATCAAGACTGCATACCTGCAGAAGATGGTAAATACAACACATACGTGATGTGTAAGAAATACATTATGGGAACAATGGGCTGTTTTCATAAAGTTCCAGCATTTCACATAAGCTTTAATCACAAACTTCCAACATTTCACAAAACTTCAATCACAAACTTCCAACATTTCACCAAACTTCAATCTCCTTCACCCACCACCACCTCCATTATTATGAAGACAAAATACAGGTTAAACCAATATTTTTATGCAATATCCAACTGAAAACTGAATCCTTTTACTATGCTAATTCTTAAAAAAATGAGTCAAGGCCAGCACCCAACTACATATAATACTTGTACATTTGATAGACACTCAAATGTAATGTGGCCTGTAGAAGGAAGCTGCAATATTCACAGGCTTACAGTTATTCTAATCCCTTTCTACAGAAGTATCACCCCAAGACATGTATTTACTGATATCACATATAGGAAAATAAAACCATAGCCAAAATGTTAAAGGAAAACACAAAATGAATCCCAAAACTGCATATTGGTGATAGCAGGAACTCAGAAAACATGGATCGATGAAACCTAAATAAATTATATGGCTACTACTTCATCTAAAACTGCATTTTGCAAAAACCAGTTAAATACAATATGTGTCTCATGGTCAATCTCAGGAAGTAATGGTGTAAACTGAAAAACACTTGAATTACAAAACAAGAAAAATGACTAAAAACTATAACACTAGAGAGAGAAAACTGTAAAACAGGGAATCGGTTGCAAGAACTGGAAAATGAAGTGACAAAAGCATTAAATAGCTTTGTAAAAAAAAAAGAAAAGGAAATGATAAAAACATAGGAAAATCAATTAGGAAACAGGAATTTGATGTTAAACAGGAACTAATCTTAATGAAACATAAATAAAAATTGTAACAAAATAGGAAAATGAAGAAAATTAAAAAAAAAAAAAAAACACGAAATTTAAGAATTGAAAACAAAAAATTCAGAATTAAAGAAATAGGAAATTCGGAATAGCAGATAAACAGATGAACATTTGCAGGAAATAAAATGTAAAACAACATTAGCTAATCTAGACTAAAACAGAAAACAAAAATTACACGATGCATTGAAACAGGAAAACAATAGAGAAATGGAAATGATAACGATGCTATGACAATCGAATAAAAGAAAACAATGAATCAAATTGACAGAAATTACAACCAATGAATAGAACAGGGAAAATACGAATGAATGAGAGAAAGTAAATAAAAATTACAGGTAATGAATCGATTAACCAACTAATGAACAAATTAAAATTTAAAAACAGAATTTTGAATGAATCAAAGAAGTCTAACCAAAGAATTAACTACAGAACATAAGATCGGATGATTAAAAACAAAAATCTGAAGCAACAACTATTGATTTCTTTTTTTTTTCATTTTTTTTTAAACAAAACAGAAATAAATTGAAAAGACAAAGAAGAAGAAGAATGAAGAAGCTGAAGAGGGACTCACAATATAGCCCGAGCTCTTGTATATCTCTTGTTCCAAACGACCTGCAGAGAGCAGATGGAGATCAATTTTCTGCTGCTGGGTTGAAGAATGGGCAGTAGGAACCCGTTGGATGTCCTATGCTACGGCTAGGCTGAAATGGATGGAGAGCTCCTTCACGTTGGATGGAGGATGGCGCTGGTGGTGGATCTCCTGCGGCTGGGCTGAAATGGATGAAGGATGGCGCTGGTGGTGGAAGACCCTGCAAAATCGAAAAAACCCCAATTCAATCGGCTACCCTCCTGGTGAATCCCCTGCCCTCTTTTTAAAAGCTCAAGCCCCTCTTCCAAAAAAAAACGCAGATTTCTAATTCCGTTACATTTTCTTTTTTTTGAAATTTTTTAAAAGTTTTGTAACTGAATTTTTGAAAATCCGCCGTTTTGGAGGTGGACGAAATCTTAGGTTTTTTAAAACCATTTTGGGTTCATTTACCTAAGTTTTAAGTAAATGAGCATTTTAAGCAAGTTCGGCTGTGGTGTTGTTGTTTTTTAAACTGTTTCTAAAACAAAATGAATAGTGAAAAAAATAATGATAATAATAAATGGGAGATGCCACCTCAACCATCTTTAAAATTCTTTTGAAAATAAAGCTTTATTTTGTGTTGGCAACTCTTTTATTTTCAATTGGGGTGCCACATGTGTGTGGGCCCACTAACTAAAAATAAAATTTGCAAATTGGTGCGATCTCCGGGTGAATCCCGCTCCATTTATTTGAAAATAAAGACAGAAGAAATAAACTTCTTTTTTTTGGAAATTTTTATAACACGAGATAAAACTTTGTTTATTTTCAAGAATTTGGAAAAATTGGTTTTTCAGAGCAAAATATGGATAAAGTAAATGTAAAAAATTTTGTAAAGAGATTTAAAATCCTTTTTGCAAAAAGTTTTGAGATAAAATCTTTAAAATCAATATCCAAATATCCAGATTGTTTTTCTTGAGAAAATTTTTGTAATTCAAAGTCCTGGGGGTAAAATGGGAAAGATTGGCAATTTTGAAAACCCAGGGTTTTAAAAATCAATTTTGAAAAGTTAAAAATCAAATCTGGATTGACAATTTTGAAAATCAAGAGTTCTGGATCTCAAAATGACATGTTGTGCAGTGAAATGATGCAATGCTATATAAAGACATGTTTTATGAAATGTCACTCTGAGTTCGAACTTGGAAATTCTAGCTTTTTGTTCAGAAAAAGGATTTTGAAATTTCGCAATTTGAAGATGTCTCTGAACCTAAATATAGAAATTTTGAGGCTCAAGAATGAAATTTAGGACGTTCTGCAAGGTTCAATCTTGGAAAATGACCATTTTGCCCTTCATTACATCTGAAGAACTGAAATATGATGATTGAGGGCGATGTCAAGAAGGTGAGTGAAAATTTGGGGTGTTTACATACATCCATAATGCTTTTGAAATAAAATGCATGAACCACATAAACAGGATATTGTAGGAATTTAAACTATATGATATGCATCCTAGTCTAAGCAGAAAATTAAATCTATTATTCCAGAATTTACATTATTACATCACTAAATAAATGAAAGAAAGGGAAATTGCAGACTTCAGTTCCTTCTTTTGAATGTCCCTGCCAAACTTGAAATGGGGTTAGCTCTATGTGGGTTTTTCTAAGATTTTCCAATAATACTTTGAAATTATTGGACTTAATTGGATATAAACCCTATTTCCATGCTTCCTTGATATTTTAAATGATGAAAATGCAAGAAATTCAATAGAAAATAGTTTGAAATTTCGAAATTGGGGTCAAAATGACTAAAATACCCATAATATTAAAGTTATACCTTTAAAATCAGTGTTTTTGAAGGAAATTTTGGTAAAAATTGGGATTTTGAAATTCGAATTGAAACAAATGATGATGAAACGCATGATGAGACATGATGACATGCTGCTAAACACCTTAGGACTGTAAAATCAGAATTTGACATTTTGCAATTTATCCAAAATGATGAATTTTGCTTGTTTTTTGCTTGGATTCGGGTCCCGCGAGGCCCAGTTTTGATATTATGGCTAAACCAAGCCTCAAATGAATTCCAAATGCAGTCAAATTCGGTATGGAGCATCTACCTATCCTGACAAACAGCCTAAGATGCTAAAACTCACGAAATGACATGGTTGAGATACTAAAATTTAAAGAAAATCGTAAAATGGACGAATTTCGCCTACGGACCCGAACCAAATACAATGCTTAATATGATAATGCAAACATTACACCATAAAAAACCCTGATATTTTGCAGACTGCTAAAGGACCCTAAATTGAACATTTTTGGTTTTTACAGTCTCAGGATTTGAACTACGGTGAGTTCGGTAACGGGCATTTAGTTCTGACGGAGGTAAAATCGATCTAATCTAATATAAAATGCTAAAAAAATAGAAAAAGGCCATGTAAATTTCTGATATTTAACTGAGCTACTCACGACACATACAGGGACAACTTTCATGTTCATGACTTTGGCATTTTATCAACAAAAACACAGATAAAAATACAACGTTTCATGCCAAAAGCAACAGAATAGACAAATGTGACAAAACAGAAAACTGACAAGAAAAATTCGAAACAGATCTTAAAACTGTTTTAAAAATAAGAAGCTTTCAGATGCAAATGGAAGACATCCCGAACATAACATTCATTTTTACAGATTCGGATTTGGAGCAATACCCAAAGAGAACCTGTCTCCTTAAGTTGATCCAAAATCTCAGAGGCCCAAATCAGGCTCTGACACGTGTCCCAAACTCTCGGATTTTTGTTAGACATCAAAAAAATCAGACAAATCGGAGAAAATCATGTTAAAAACTAAACATTTGCTCGAGTTCATAACATCTTTCGGATCGAAAATCGAATCTCCCACGAGAGAGATCTCGATTTTACAAGTCGAGAATGAGTTTTTAAAACGCATCTCGGGTAACAAAACCAGACATACCATTTTGAATGTTTACCGTAGTAAACAAATTCAAATTCTTCCTAATTTTTGACACATTTCTAAGGACACCTAAGGGCGCACACCATGATTTTTTTAGAATTTTTAATGAAACTTAAATACATGAAATAACGTGTGGGCTGACTGACAAAAACAGAGAGTTACTGAAACTGAGCAAAATTGAAATAAATGCCAAATTAAACCTAATTAACTTATGAAACATGCTAAATTAACGAAATAAAATACAAATTAAATTTAGCTAAATGCATGAATGCTAAAAATCATCAAGGAAGCATAATTATATTTTTTTGATATACGTCGTTTTATGAGAATAGCTCAATCCATCCCTCGGATGAGCTTTTTCTTCAAGCGACAATACGCATCAAATCATGATATTATGAAATCAAGAAGAAATAAGGTGCACCTTGTGTTTTTATGCAGCTTTGAAACTCTTGAAAGGGACGACTACCAATGGCCTCGTTCGTCCTTCGATCCGAGCTTCAGATGGTTCACAAAGATCGACCCACGCTTAGAACCAATTGGCCACGGCACGAGCAAGGTTGATGCTTCACTGTACCTTCTCCACTGAGCTCAAAAGGGGGCATGAATTCCAAAGTTCAAAATCGTGTTCTGAAGAAAAGCTAGGTTGAATTTCAAATTCCAAAAGGCGCTCTCTAGGCTGGGCGTGGGACCTTGTATTTGTAGCATTCTTTGAGAATTTTGAATTTCAAACAGGCTCAATCTGAGCCCTCCATGTGGCGCCATCTCAGGGGGTGCTATTTTGATTTTTGAGAAAATAAAATGGAAATTTTGTGGGTGAGACACCTCAACAGGGGAGTTTGAAAATTTTCAAAATGGTGGCTTGATTTTCTCTGCAGCAGGCTCCCAAATTGTGCCACCTCAGAAGGTGCCCTTTTGGAGTTTGAAATTCAAACTCCTACGTTTCTGAAGGTCCTCCTATGGTGCCACCTCAGGGGCTACTTTTATAAAAGAAATAAAATTAAATACAAAAAATAGAGCCAAGTGGGGTTCTGGAATGGCGCCACCTCAAAAGAGATTCTGAGGTGTAAAGTTGGAAAGAGTAGGAGCATGCCATGTGGCACCACTTCTGAAGAGCTCTTGACACATGTCAGAAGGACAGGAATGGAAGAAGCAGAATGCGCCACCTCAAGGGGGAGCTTTTTCTACTTTTTTGATGCAAGGAGGTCAGGATGATTCTGCCTTTGACAATTGTCAGTTGTCTGGAGGAGTCTTCTCAAATGGCGCCACCTCAGAGGGAGATTTGAAATTCAAATGGGGGTTGGCCCTGAAGGAATGGAGAGTGGGCATGTGGTGCCACCTCAGGGTGGCTCCTACAGTGCCATGTGGCAATTGGGAGGAGCAAAGAACATGCACCGCCCTCATAGACCATCTGGAAAAGGCAGAACTCAAGATTTGCACCACCTAGGCCTTGTCTGAAAATTTTTGAATGGTTTGCTTTTTCTGAAGAAGGCCAAGAGTGACATGTGTCTTCTACTTTTTCTGAGGGAAGTTAGAAATGACATGTGTCATCTACTTTTCTGAGAAAAAGTAGGGGAAGACATGTGTCATCCTGCTTTTCCTGAAAGAAGCAGAGATTGACACGTGGCAGAGGGAAGAGAAGGAGGTCCAAGCCATGTGGCGCCATCTCAGACAAAATAGAAAAGGTGAAGTTCAGGATTTGCGCCACCTCTGGAAGGATTTGAATGTTTGAATTCTAGCTTTTTCTGAAGAGAGCAGGAAATGACATGTGTCATTTGCTTTTTCTGAGCAGAGCAGAGAATGACATGTGTCACCTGCTGCAGGAGAGAATACCTCAGATGGCGCCACCTCAGAAGGAGACAACTCTACTTTTTCTGGAGGAAGCTAGGAGTGACACGTGTCTCCTACTTTTCTGAGAAAAGTAGGGAGAGACATGTGTCAGTCTACTTTTTTGAAGGAGGGAGAGGTTGACACGTGTCCTCTGTAGGAGACACACTTCAAATGGTGCCACCTTAGAGGAGACAAGCTTTACTTTTTCTGGACAGGACAACATATGACACTTGGCATCTCATGGTGACTTTGAATGACACATGGCGCATGGTGAAGATGGTGGATACTGACACATGGCATGGAATGGAGAGGATGTCTAATGATATGTGGCGGCTTATTAAGGTAGCCCCACACTGACACTTGGCAAAGGATGGCAGAAGAGAAAAGGTGACATGTGTCGCCTTCTTCTAGGTGAATCCTATGCTGACACATGGCAGATAAATGGGAGGAGAAAGAAAAGACAAGTGGCGCCAATCCAGGGGAGAAGGCTCCTATATTTATTTGGGTTTTTCAAAGTTCAGGTTTTTCAAAAGAAAAGCCTATGTGACACCACCTCAGTCTGGGTCCCACATTGCTTCTTTATTGAAATTAGGACAAGACAACAACCTCTTTTTGAAATTTTCATAAAATCTGGACTAATTGGTAAAACAGAAATTTTTGGAAAGAGTTGGCCCCTGTAGGGCGATTTTGTAAAAGAATGATAGTTGAAATAGCTGACAAAAGGGAAAAATCTGAGGTGAAGTGGCTGAAATCCATATTGAAACTATCCAGATTGTTTTCTTGAGGAAATATTTTAAAATTCAGAGCCCTGGGGGTAAATGGGAAGAATTGATAATTTTGAAGACCCAGGGTTTTAAAATTGATTTTAAAAAGAGTTGAAATTCAAATCTGGATTGAAAATTTTGAAATCGAGAGTTCTGGACCTCGAAATGACATGCTGTGCAGTGCAGTAATATGAAATGTTCATGCAATGCTATGCAATGACATGTCTCATGAAATGTAATCCTGAACCAAGACTTGGGGATTCCTGTCTTCTGTGAGGAATAAAATTTTGACCATCTAAGCTAAAAATAGAGAAATTTCGAGAGTTGCAGATGAAATTTAGACTTTTGCAAGGTCCGGGCTCAGAAAATGACCATTTTGCCCTCCGACAATTTTAGAGGCTGGATACTGATGCTTGGTGGAAATGTTGGAGAGGTGAATGAAAATTTGCGGTGTTTACAAATACCACCTCAGCCAACTTTTAAAATCCTTTTGAAAATAAAGTTTTATTTTTTTTGGCAAATCTCTTATTTTCAAGTGGGGCGCCACATGTGTGGGCCCACTAACTATTTTATAAGATAAATAACATTGAAAATTAAAAAAAAAAAGAGGAATTTGCAAAATTGGTGCCATCTCTGGATGGACCCCGCTTGAAATTAAAAAACATACCTGAGAGTCTGAGTGTGATGCTAGTTCAAGGCGGGTCCCACACCATTTATTTAAAAATAAAAAGCAAAAGAAATAACTTCTTTTTGGAATTTTTATAATACGAGATAAAACTTTGTCTTTTTTCAAGAATTTGGAAGAAAATGGTTTTTCAGGGCAAAAAAAATGCAGAAATTTTGTAAAGAGATTTAAAGTCTTTTTGCAAAAAGTTTTGAGATAAAATCTTCTAAATTTAAAATCATGTCCCAAAATTTTAAAATCAATATCAAAATATCCAGATTGTTTCCCTGAGAAAAACTTTTATAATTCAGAGTCCTGGGGTAAAATGGGAAGAATTGGCAATTTTGAAGACCCAGGGTTTTGAAATCAATTTTGAAAAGGGTTAAAAACTCAAATCTGGATTGAGGATTTTGAAATCGAGAGTTTCTGGACCTCGAAATGACATGTTGTGTAGTGAGATGATATGAGATGTTTGTGCAATGCTATCCAAAGACATATTTCGAGAAATACTACTCTGAATCAGGAATTGGCAATTCTAGCTTTTTGTCAAGAGTAGAATTTTGAAATTTTGCAGTTTGAAGATATTTTTGAGTCTAAATAGAGAAATTTTGAGACTCGAGAATGAAATTTAGGATTTTCTACAAGGTTCAATCTCAGAAAATGACCATTTTGCCCTTCATTGATTCCAGAGAACTGAAATGTGATGATTGAGGGAGATGTCAGGGTGATGAGTGAAAATTTGAGGTGTTTACAGATGCCCCTCTTTGCTACTAAGCTGGCTCGTGGCCGAGCTTAGTGGCAAAAAAAACACACACCAAATTTGGGCTATATATAAAATGCCTCAGTTAGAAGGATCTGACTGGGTATAGCAATATTAGCCTCGTGAAGATGATAGATATAAAATGAAGAATGAAGAGAAATAGATCCACTCTGCGAGAGTGAAGTTCAGGTTTTGCCCTTATCCTGGATGAGACAGAAAATGTTTTGCAGGGGAAAGAGCTTAGGTTTGACCCTTAACCTGATTGGGGAATGAAATACCTCATCAAAATGAGGCTCAGGTTTGTACCCTTAACCTGATCGGGCGGAAAATGAAATACCTCATCAAATGGGGCTCAGGTTTGTACCCTTATCTTGATTGGGCGGAAAATGAAATACCTTATTGAATGAGGCTCAGGTTTGTACCCTTATCCTGATCGGGCGGTAAATGAAATACCTCATCAAAGGAGGCTTAGGTTTGTACCCTTATCCTGATTGGGTGGAAAATGAAATACCTCATCAAAGGAGGCTCAGGTTTTTACCCTTATCCTGATTGGGTGGAAAATGGAATACCTCATCAAATGGGGCTCAGGTTTGTACACTTGTCCTGGGCGAAAAGTGAAATACCTCATTGAATGAGGCTCAGGTTTGTACCCTTATCCTGATCGGGCAGAAAATGAAATACCTCATCCAAGGAGGCTCGGATTTGTACCCTTATCATGATTGGGTGGAAAATGAAATACCTCATCAAAGGAGGCTCAGATTTGTACCCTTATCCTGATTGGATGGAAAATGGAATACATCATCAAATGGGGCTTAGGTTTGTACCCGGTGGAAAAATGAACGGAATCCTCGAGAAAAGAGACCATGATGGAACCTTCGGATTTTGCACAAGAAATCCGACAAGGGTTTTGCAAAAGAAAGGAAAATGGGATCCCTAAAGCTTGAAAAGGGATTGATTTTGGGCGTCTCATTGCTTAGACTAAATAGCTTTTAAAATTGCCTTTTGCGAGAAAATAATTGGTGGTTCGACCTCGAACCAAAATGGGACTGTCTATGCTGGGACAGTGGAGACACAAGGAAGTTTGCGAATCTGAGAACTCACGCTCTCAAAGAAGGGAAGGAATCAAGTCCTTAAAAAGGATTTTAAAAATTAATGTGAGGATGTATCAAAACGGACATCAAGCTCTCACTTCACGTCAGGATAGCTAGAAAATATTGTCAAAATGCTGAGAATTTTGTTGTTGATTCAAAGTATTTGAAAATGATGCATATTGTTGCAAAGGTATTCCTTCTTTTCTACCTGAAGCATTACCTCCAAACGAGATTCACTTCATAGAATCAAGATTGGGAATCCAAATTACTTGTGGTTGACCTTCTTCAAGGAAGCTATAAATTTCCTTGATATGAACAAAAAAGTGAATTTGATATTATGAAAGAAATTGATGAAAGATTATTGATAATAGAATTTCGTAAATTTAAAGAAGATTTTTGATAGATTTGGCAGTTTAATATCCTGGGAGCTTCTCTCATGATAATCTTTCTGCACTCTTTTTGGGCTTTTTTGGGCTTCGGGAGAGTTTACTACATCATCCTTTATTTTGGATAAATGTCCTGACTTTTTTTCTCTTTCTTTTCCTCTCTCTCTCTCTTTTTTTGGAAGGGTACGTTACAAACTCTTTCAACTTGGAGATGTTTCGATCATTCTTTGACGATATTGGCTCATGGGTTAGAGATCTTTGGATGATAGCTGAAATAAAATATCTTTTAGGGATTGTCGGGAGGTTCATCGCATCTGCCTTCATCTTGACAGTACTTTGGACTTTTCCTGAAAGGATCCGTCACAAACCCCGTCATCTTGGAGATGTTTCGAATCTTCTTTGGCCCCGAGGGCTACTCTCTTAATTCGCCTTCATCTTGACGACAGTTGAGAGATCTTTTTTGCAGATAATTAATTGCAGCTTAGGTGATTTTGAAGAGACAGGGCTTGGGTGAATTCTCTATTTTTCTAACACTCATGATATTTCCACTACCTCATCGTTACAAGAATAATCTTTAGAGATGTGCCATAACTGCGATCAATATCAATCATTTATGGCTTTGCAATAATATTGAATCCTCTTTTCTGGCCATATCGAGAATTTATCCTTCATCCTTTTAGTTGGCCAATAGAAAGACTTTGAATTTTGAATCTCTCTTCGCAAAAGCTTCACTCTTTTGAAAGTAATGCTGGAGGTACTTGGTGTTAAGAATTTGTGAAATAAAGATTCTAAAATCAACAAATAATTTGATTGACAGATTGACAAAGCTTTCATGAAATCCTTGGTGAAAGATAGCATTTGAGGTCCGGTTCAACACATTCGTGACGAAAATTCTCCTCTCTTTTTCCCCAAAAAGAGAGACTAGGGCTTAGCCCTTACCTGAATGGGAAATGGAAATTACTCCTCTCTTCCCTGAAGAGGAGGTGTTTGCAAAATGAACTTTTGAAGAGAAATTGAGCTTTCGTTAAAGCTCCCTAATATTAGGCTTCTCTTATAGAAAGGGGACCGATAGTAGTGAGGTCGGGAAATTGGGTCATGAAGGAACGAGTCCATCACACTCTCCCTAAAAAGAGGGTCCTCCATGACGAAAAATGGCCTAATATGAAAATTGGGGGGGGGGGGGGGGCGGGGCACAAGAAAAGCGAGTCTCCGTCGAGCCTCTCCCTATAAAAAGGTTCCTTGTGTGAAATTGGAAATTGTTTTGCAAACGGTTCACGAAGACGTGAGTCCCTTCAAACTATCCCTAAAAAGGGGCTAAGTGAACGAATTAGATAGCATGCGAAAAGAACGAGCTCCCTCGAACTCTCCCTATAAAAAGGGTCTCTCGCAAGATATTGGGATTGATTGACCTCAAAGGTCGAAATTGAAAATTGGGAAATTGATTGTTGGAAATTGGGTGACCCGGAGGTCGAAATTGAGAATTGAGTGACCCGAAGGTCGAAATTGGAAATTGAATGTGAAAAATTGGAAATTGGGTGACTCGGAGGTCAAAATTGGAAAATTGAATGACCCAAAGATTAAGTTGGAAATTGGTGGACAAAAGGTCAACTTTGAGAGATTGGCTGACCTGGAGATCGAAGTGTCTTGGATCAATGAAGGAGGATAAAGAGCTTGAGTTAGAGCTCGAATAAAGTAAAGAGATCACGAGTCGGAACCCGGACCAACAAAGAAGAATGAAGAGCTTGGGTCCGAGCTCGAACAAAGTAAAGAGATCTTGTGGCGCCCCAAACCCCGACCTTGGAAAAACTTGGAATTTTCAGTAAAATTTTTTTTTTTTGAAAGGTTTACATAGAAAACCAGCGGAAAGCAGGTGTGGGAAAAACAACAAAGCCGCAGGTCTGGGTGGCCACCACAGATAAGTGCAACAAGTGGAAACAGTGTAACCAACGATGTGTACAAAAGTGTAACTGTGAAGTGGAAAGGGGAAACACCCCAACAATTAAAAGTGTTTACAAAATGTAAGTCCAAAAAGTCCAAAACAGGGAATATATCCCAACAACAACCAGAAACCCAAAAACCACGAGGTACAGAAACTGCAGATCAGGTGTATGGGTCCACCGAGCCTCCACCGTGTATCATCGCATCCGCACTATACCTGTTCGTGTAAGATCCATGATTTTCATTTTCATGTATATTGTGTAATTATATGGAAATCGATGAATTTTTATGTTTTGGCAATTTCTGAAGATTTTCTTATTTTGAGAACTGGGTTAAATTGCGTGATTTTATATAAATAGAGCGATTTCAGGAAATCTAGAGCGGATCAACCTCTGAAACTTTTAGGGTAAGTTTGGAATAGGGTTGTAGTGATACACCCCGAATTTGAGATGCGAACGACGAAAGGACCTCGTCAGTGCATGTGAATTACGAGTCTTGACTTAATTTTTTGGAGCCGAATCTTAGAACACTTAATTTTAACTAACGAGAGAATATTTTCTCAAGAGGCATCAACCATTCTACGTTAATTAAGGTTATAAAGAGAATAAAATAATTTGTTGGAATTAAATTATTATTTTAATTCATTAAATAAGTGTTTTCTTATGACATACACGATATGCGATTTTGGTTTTGGATCTGGAGCACCTAGTGGATCCAAGACCCATGGACGACCCCTATAGTGGACGTCCATGTCCTTGGTTGACCATCTGGTCAAGGCTGACCAGCTGTATGGCAATTTTGAAAAAGTTTTTGCATAGATTTAAAGCTTAGGCCTCTATTGGCCATGTATCGTTTCCAAAACCTCATGATGGAGCTTGAAAGCCATCATGAAGGGCGTCATTTCCAAAAGGGAAGCATGGGGCTGGTGCCCCATGGCATTTTTGAAAAGCTTTTGAATGTTTTCAAATGCTTAAAATCGATTGGGCTAGTTGGGTGGCAGCCAAGGGCACCCCCTTGTAATTTGTTCAAAGTTTAATGGCTTTACAAAATGGCATTTTTGAAAAATTTCTAAATTTTTTTAAATGCATGACATGCATTGGTTGTGGGAGGGCGTGGAGCTCCCCAGCCCTCCATCTTGAAGGAAATGATCCTAGCCGTCCAACCCTAAGCAAACCTCTATAAAACCCTTAAAAAAAATGTCCCCTCTCTTGTTGGGCGATTTTTCATAGGACCCTCTCTCTCTTCTCTCTCCTAAACCTCCTCTCTCCTCTCTTGTCTCCTACTTCCAGCCGTGGGTGTCTCTTGGAGGAGAGAGCTGCAACTAACACTTCCTTCCCTCTCCAACCAAGGTGAAGTTTCAACATTTCTTTTTTTTTATTCAAGGATTTCAGTATATATGAAACCCACGAAGCAATGCACTCCATGCATGCATGCTTCAAAGAGGTGGATTAGCTCTAGAAAAAGTACTTTCTCTATGGGTGTTCATGTTGGTTTTCATTGTTCTAATGGCTGCATGTTGGCTTTTCTAAATGCATTTTCGTTTTTCCTTAGCACACATGCATGCAATCTCAAGGTGGGTTAGTTGATTTAGAACTCCTGTTGTCAATGTTTGGCTCTTAAATCTCTCTCTTAGCACATTGTGGGTTGTTGTAGCTTATACATGTCGTTTCTTTTATAACAGCAATATTGGTTGCCCTTTTTCTCATCCTACCTTGAAGTGCTTCCAGTGGTGCCTCTCGTTTTGGTGGTTGGGTTTTCGGCGCTCCTGGGGTCTTGGGAAGCATGCTGGTGTGAAGGAGCGAGTTGAGCTCGTCCAGCCCACACCCAACACCCCCCTTTTTTTTTGTACATGCTTTTTGTATTTTCCCTCTTTCTTTGTTTTGTCTTTTTTTTTTTTTTCTAGTCGGTTCTCTTGGTTGGTGCCTGACCAACCGGACCAGCTTGGGGGTTGGGGCTGGCTTGAGCATGCGGCCAACGCCTCCTGGACGTCCGTGAACCGAGCCCTTAGGCTCTGGTCCATGATGATGGGGGTTGGCACGGTCTGGTCCAGCGGACCAGACCCTTTTTTCCAACCCACTTGTGCCATAGCTGGGGCTGGGCGCCATGCGGGTGGCCTGTGCGCCCAGCACCAGCCAAAAAAAAAACTATATATTTTATAAAAATGCTTTTGTGTAACGATCCTAGATGGTTTAGTCGGGTTTCATTTTTCTCGGGCCTTCGCTTGGCTGGGTACCAGTCTGAACCTGTGGTTCAGACCAGCACCACAGCCCGGTTCGACCGGTTGGGTGCGAGTTTGGGCCCAACCCGATTTACCTCTTTGGCTGGGGCTGGGTGCGCACTCATTGGGTGTTGTGCACCCTTAGCATTCTGTTAGCACCTAGTGGGTGCAGGTCTGAACCAAGGTTCAGACCTGAACCAATCGACAGCCCGGCTAGCACCTAGCGCTAGCCGCAGCTCACCCATGTTGGAGTCGGGTGCCAGCCACTTGGTGCTGGACACCCCGGGCCTCCTGTTTCGGCTGAGCCTCTATGGGCTCAGGTCTGAACTGAAAAGTTCAGACCTTAGCTTGTTGTAGGAGATGTCGGGTCATAGGGACCAGACCCCTTGACCCACCTTTGGCACCTCTTTCACAAGGTTCATCGGTTAGACCCTTCGCAACTGTTTGATTCAGCTTAACCAAATCTTTGTGACAGTCTGGTCTGAACCAAGCGTCGGACCAGAATCCCTTATGTCAGCATGTTAGCGTGGTCAAAAGGACCAGACCAATGTTTAGTCGGGTTTTCTTTTATGCATAAAGTGTGTGGATCCTCGAGTTGGCACCCTTGCAGCCTTGTTTATGCCATATTGTGGCTGCCAACCTTCTTCCCCGTTTAAACAAGAGCGAGCCTACTATAGGTTGGTTCTATTAGGTTCGAGCTAGCCTTAGTAGTGCCCCGCACCATCCTCGCACCCCGGTTAAGTTTCAGCATGAGTGCATGCCTTGGTTTGCTTATTTTCGATATATATATATATATAGATAGATAGATATATAAATATATGTATCTAGGTATGAATGTGTACAAGTATATGTGAATATACGTATATGAAGGTGGAACCTTGAATATGTTCTAAACATGGATACGCATGTAAATATGTATATATATATATATATATATATATATATAAGCACATGATGATCATTTCGGTGTAATCAAATGGAATCGAATGGACTTACGATGCTCCGGTGTCCTGTCCAAGTAATTTCTTGAATGACTCCACACTCCGAACTAAGTTCGAGTTACCCAGTGTTGTCTTACATTCGTTTTGGCAAACGGTTTGTTTCGGGTCCGCGGGCGTGGCACCCCTAACCGTGGTAATGCCAGTGTATACCCCTTAGATGGGTTAATTCCGGAAATCACTTGTGACACATATGCGTGTCGTATCGCGTAAGGAAAACCGTTATGTCTTGGTTTGCATTCGACAGACTAGAAAGGTGTGAAGTTGAACATTTTTGTAAATCCAAGAACTTAGAGACTTCGTTGATTTAAAATCACAAGTGGTTCAATATCTCTGTTTCGGGTCTGCAAGCCCGGCTCCCCATACCGTGAAAATAGCTAATGTTGTTCCCATAAGACAAGAATATCCTAGATTTCACCATAAACAAGTAAGTGTGTTTAACCACGTTTGAGAATATTGTTAAATGCAATCATAACACTGAAGTATGCAATATAGTGCAGTTTAATATCATGTGATGCCTTTGATGTTTATACTTGTGTAAAAGATAGAAACCTGTGATATTCCTTCACTTTGCACTTAGCACATCCTGACACTGTTATTGAGTAGTGTGTACCCTGAGGAGGTACATCACTGAGGCATTGGTAAGCGCATTAGGTGCACTTACCTTATGAAATAAAAAGAAAGAAAATTGAACACCATAGGGTATGAATATTGAAATGTTTTGATGTGGGCTCAGTTGGAGTCTTCGGGCAGTGGCCTTTATGTTGTGTGGACTATTGTGTGATATACCCTAAACAGAAACAAAATAATATGGTGTTTTGACTGCTTTCACGAGCAGTGTACTCCGTTGGTCGTGTGAGGCTGAGCACATGGATGGGCAAGCCAAGTCCTCATTTTTGCATACCCTGCGGGGACCACGAGGCAGATTCCTTGTTGTGAGGTATGATTGAACATGAGCCTTAAGAAAGATAAACCTGCTTCGCCCCATTCACAAAATGGTTCACCTCGGGAGAGGGTGGATGGTACAACCCTGAGTGACTTGTCGTTACTACAACACGTGTTTGACAAGAGCTGTAGCGTCCTTTGGCCTCCAGTCGCTCAGAGTGAGGGAGGTTGAGGTTGCCTTCTTAGGACCTCACTACTGCAGTAGTATGGATTGCAATCCTTGCCTATGTGAGTGTTTTCTCCTAGTCGTGTGCTGCTCGGATGAGGTTGACTCGGTCTGTAGCTTCCCCCGGTTACCACCTTAGACAATTAAAAATAGACGTCGGGTGCATGTCTCACAGAATGCGAGGTTTCCTTCGCGTACCCGATGGAGTAATCAGAAGAACATAAAGACTAACCAATGAACTGACTTACTGTAGTTGCTTGTGCTGTGGACTTTACTACAGTTGCTCTTTCTTGTTCAGTTGTTACTTGGTTACTTTGCTGCTCAGCACTTATTAGAGTTGTTACTACCTTGAGCACTTGCCTTACAGTTATTGTTGCTTCTTTAGTTACTTGCTGCTCAGTTCGTTGTTTTAGCTACTTGTTTACCCTGTTACTGTAGCCTGTTGACTAGTACTTGTCACTTTGCACTTACCTGACACAGGCACTTACACTTGTTAGTTTTTCCTATTTTTCCTGTGTAGATGGTATATCTATACATGCTTATGGTTGTTTCTTCACCACCTCGCAAGAGGACTGACCCCGTTTTATGGGGATGTAGGTGACGAACAAGTGTAGTGCGGATGCGGTGATACACGGTGGAGGCTCTGAGGACCCACACACACACTTGACCTGCAGATCCTGTACCCGGTGGTTTTTCGGTTTTTGTTGTTATTGGGATATATTCCCAGTTTTGTACTTTTGTACTCACTTTTGTAAATTCTTAAACTATTGGGGTGTTTCCTCATTTTACTTTACAACTAAACTTTTGTACACACCGTTGGTTACACTGTTTCCACTTGTTGCACTTATCTGTGGTGGCAGCCCAGACTTGCGTCTTTGTCATTTTTCCCACACTTGCTTTCCGCTGATTTTCTACTTAAACCCTTTAAAAAAAAAATCACAGAAAATTCCAAGTTTTCCAAGGTTGGGTTTTGGGGCGCCACAATGTTTGGTATCAGAGCAGAGTTTAAGTGTGTGGTCAGAGCTTCATTGTGCATAATCCATCACACTGTAAGTATAAGTTAAGCTTCTTTGTTTCCCTTTATTTCCTGCCTTTAGATAGTTTGTGTTTGTGGTTCTGTGTATGTGATAGATGTCGACGAACCCTACCTACGGCAAGATTTTGGAGGCTCTTCAAAACCTGACTGGAGGCGAAGAGACCTTGAGCAGAGTTGTGCAACATTTGGCATGTGATGTGCATATGTTGGCACCTCCATGTGCCAGGTGTTTGAAAGATCACGCGGGGCAGATCTGTCCCCGTGAGTTGGCTGAGTGCCCCTACTGTAGTATTCGTGGGCATGTCGAAGAGGAATGCCAGACGAAACAGAGGAACGAGCTCTGAAAGAGCAATGCAGAAGACATCGAGGACGTTTCTTCGGTCTCTGGACCATTGGTGGTGGAAGTGGATAGCCAGAACGGAGAAAGGCGCGGAGCAATTGATTCTCCCCAATATTCTCCCAAGTCCTACCCCTATGTCGTTTCTTCAGAGTATGTGCCGCCGATTCTCAGGGAAGTTCAGGAGATCTCTGACACGCCACTGAGGAATGTTGTTTCTCCTCCACGTGTTAGACCGAGGCACTGTGGTAGTCGGAAGGACTACATGGACTTCTACACCAGCAAATCATAAATTTGTGATGTGTTGTTTTGATGTTAGAAACACTAAGTCAGTGTTTCATTTTTTTTTATTTTCATTATTTTGTCATGCTTAAGTTGTTGGCAGTGCTTGTTTAACCCTATCTTGATGAAGGGTGCTTTTGTAATGATTCAGTTTCTTATTAATAAACTGGAATTTTCCTATCCCTGTGTATTTGTTGGTTGCTTACGTATAGACTTGTGCGTATTTAGATGGCGTGGCGCACCAGGTGTGATGATCTTATGGAGACTGTGAACACCCTTACAGAGGTTGTAGGACGACAAGCAGAGACTATGAGGAACATGGGCGAGCATCTCCAGCAAGCCGCCCAGGGACAGGGAACACCTGCTCAGGTTCCTGTTGCAGCAGTCCCATACAAGCAATTTATGAGCTTGAACCCTCCCTCGTTTGATGGAAAGTCATCGCCGGAAGCAGCCGAAGACTAGATCAGAGAAATAGAGCATATTTTTCGTGTGTTACAAGTCGGCGATGATGGGAAAGTTGATTTTGAGACATATCGTCTCAAGAAGGATGCAGAGAGATGGTGGGCGACCACTTGGGAGATCAAATTCGATAACCAACCAGTTGATTGGGAGCAGTTTGTAGAGGCATTCTACGCAGCATATTTTCCAGCTCATGAGAGGAGCCGGAAAATGCAGGAGTTTCTCGACCTCCAACAGGGTAGTTCTTCTCTCTCTGAATACGTCACACGTTTTCGCAGCTTGGAGAGGTTTTGTCCCCACTTATACACGACAGAGAAGGAGCGAGCTCTTAAATTTGCTCGAGGGTTGAAGCCAGTACTACGAATGAAGGTGTACACCCATGCACCTATGACGGTCGATAAGGCTTTAGAGACGGCCTCCTTGCTTGAGTATGACTGGACCGAATCGCAGAAGACTCCTGCACCACGTCAGCAGCAACATTATCTTGGCCAAAGGAGTTGGCCAAGGAAGAGACAATTCCAGAGGAACCAGGGTGGAAGGAAGTTCCATCCTCAGTCAAAGAAGCAACGAAACAACAACAACAGCAACAAAAACACCCGCCAGATTCAGCATCAGAACCGTAGACCCCAGTACCAGCAATGCCAGCAGCCACAGCAGAAGCAGCTTACCGCAGTCAGTTGTCCGAAATGTACCACAGATCATCCAGGGCTACCTTGCCCACGGGACACAGGCGGATGCTTATATTGCGGGAAGATGGGTCATTATATCCGGGATTGCAGAAAGAAACAGGCAGATGACCAGCGTAGGAATACGCCGAGTACTTCCCAGCCAGCACATCAGCGACAACCTTCGACACAGCAGCAACAACAACCGCACTCGTATCCATCGAGGCCAGCGAACCAGAAGGTCATTGTCGGTCGAGCATACGCAACAACAGTTGAGCAAGTGACCAAGGCAGAGTTGGTCCAAGGTACGACCTCAGTAGTCGGACATGAAGCATTTACTTTGTTTGATTGTGGTGCTACTTATTCGTTCATAGCAGCTAGATTTGCTCATACCTTACCTTTGGCAGTCGAGTCTCTGAATTTTCCGTTGGAGGTTCGCACTCCAACTGAAGAGCAGTCTTATTGTGACTCGTATATCCCGAACATTGAGGTGTCAGTGGCAGGACAGAACCTATCAACTGACGTTATCCTATTAGATATGACCGAGTATGATGTAATTTTAGGCATGGACTGTCTTTTCGAGTACCATGCCCAAGTCTTTTGTCGAGAAGGCAAGATCATTCTTTTTCGACCTGATCGTCCTATTTTGGAGATCAAGCTTCCTCGACCTCTGCGCGATAGCCGCATGATATCTTCCTTTAAGGCTCAGAAGTATCTGCGAAACGAGGGTACTGCCTTCTTAGTCAGTATTGCCCCAGTTGAACCCGAGATGGTTTTGATCGATGACTTGGACGTGGTCTGAGATTTTGTCGATGTGTTTCCTGAGGAGCTACCTGGGTAACCTTAGAGGCGAGATGTAGCGCCCAAGATTTTTCGACTTGAAAATCCTTTGGATTTTTGAGTAAACCTTCCTTTCTTTCTTTTCTTGAAAACCAAAACGCAAGCGCGGAAGAAACTGAAAGGGGAAAGAAAACAAGCGAAAAACTCTAGGCGGCCGCTACGAGAGAGAAACAACAGTTCATGAAACAACTTTTATTAAATTCATTTATATCTTTACAAATTGTACATATCAATCCCTTATGCAAAACCAAACCACCAGGATCCAACAGGCGAGGTTCAGAAGTGTGGGTTCAGAGTTCGCTGCAGCACACCGAGCTCCATCGCACGCCTAAGTAAACCTGTATCCCCATAAAACGAGGTCAGTACTCTTTCGAGCTGGTGAGACAAACCAACATGATTTGCCAAAAGTGTGGAAATCGAAAGCAAGATACACAAGGTAAACATAGCATGCTAACTTACAGTATTTGAGCAATTGCAGCATGAACAAGTATAGAACAGTGATAACTACACATGGAGCAATATCAACAATTTCTAGGGATAACATGGCAAGCATCAAGGAACATAATTAAGCAATGGTCCAACTTTTATGACAAGTTATGCATCACAGAACATAAAGTACTAATGTAACAATACGAAGATCTGTAACTAGCATAAATCAGTGTAAGTAGTCAAAGCATGAGTGACTAACTACGACTATTCATGTCACAACTCATATCGAATAGTGAGGTATACATCACAGAACATAAAGTACAAATGAATAAATATGTGCATCGTGTCATAGGCGAATGAACTATCCTATGATAATTCGAACATTGTATGCTATGATGGGACAGTTAGAAGCATTTGCCATGTAAAGCATAATTCACAAGCAGTGCCAAGGTTCACAACCCAAACATTGAGACCACAAGCGGGCTCATCTCGCTAACCATTCGCCAAGGATTCCAAGGTCGCGTAAGTCATGCACCACTGCAATGTCCATAGGCTAACTCGCATGAGTCTCGCACAACTGCAAAATCCATAGACTAAATTGCATATGTCTCGCACGAGTGCAATATCCATAGTGCACCCCAAGGCATAGCAAGCATGATTATGCCCATGTTCTTTAGGTGACAACATCCAAGATTCACTAACCTGAGTTAGTGATTGCATCCATTACGTGTGTCAGCTATGTACTAAAGCGTGCACCAACTACGCTAAGTAGCATCATCATGGTACATTACATCGGTCCACACACAAACATCACATAAGTCAAAACACTCAGTGCACTCGTTGGGATATTGGATCCTGCTCCAAACACAATTGCATCTCTTTTTGGCTGCAGCTCGGATGTCTGCTAATCAAGGCTAAAAGTACGACGACAAGAATAGAAAAATTACATATAAAGTTTGCTTTGGTTGACGAGCACAATCCATTTGCGATACAAAGAGTCAAATCCATCATGTTGTTGGGGTATTGGACCCACTGCCCTCAAGACATACATGCTTGTAACCCCAATTTGGGCTGCAGTCCGGACACTGCGCAAACTAGTAGCGGTGAGGCGACACGTACTCGGTTGGTGCTGTTCTGAATAGGCTGGCACTCTTACCAGCCACTTCGGCGCTATGGGGCGCCAAGCGAACACGAGCAAGCCCGGTTGCAGCCGAAGGGAGAAACCCAGGCCTAGACCGACTGGTCCAGACCTCACGGGTGGTTCAGCCACCGTAGCCCAAACACCAGGGGTGCGGGCCTGCAATCTGCACCAGATGGCCGAACCACCTGCTGCAACTTAGTTGTAGCAGGCCCACCATGGGACAGTCCAGGTCTGGACTGGACTCAGCTCACCAAGATCATAAGATCGGTCCAGGTCTGGACCGATTGGCCAGAGCCAGCTGGCTACAGCCAGCACCCAAAAAGGGGTGGGGGTGCAAGCCTACTGCCTGCACCCAGCTGCAGCTGCAAGGTTGCAGCCAAGGCCGAAACGAAACTTAAAAGACAAAAGGGCTAAGTGCCCAAACTACCGAACTAGGTTCGGCCAGGCCTATGACAGGTCTGGACCAAGTTTGGTCTAGGCCATGTTAGGCCGAACAGGGTAACCGAACCCTATGGCCCCAACATGGGCTCGGCTTAAGGGCGTCACCAACAAACGGGAAGGAAAAAAAAAAGGGGTGCCCAGACTGACCCTTTGTGGACGGCCTGGGGGTCACCCGAAGGCAAAGGTGCATTCAGAAATTTCTAGATGCCCAAACAGAAACCAAGGGGTGGAAGAAACGAGTGGGGCTTAGCCCGATCTACCCCAGGCTGACCCAACTACAACAGTTTGGGTCACATATGCTAGAACGTCCAACCAAACGAAACAAAGCAAAAAGGGGGCAGGGCATCAAACAGAAACGTAACACTTGAAAAAAAATGGGGAAAACCCAATGTGCACTCTAACGGGGCTCGACCCATTTGGCCAAGGCCAGCAGCACCCTCGAAGAGCTAACCTGCATGGGCTGGGTTTGCTGGTCGTGCGCCATTCGCGACCTCCTTGCCAACCGAAACAAAGCACAAGAAAAGCCTTGCTGCTACGAACTAAGCCATACAAGAAACACCTTGAAGCTTTTAAGGAGAACGAAAGGGCTAAAAACATTTTCTTGCAAAATGTATCTTTCCAGTGCTTAACCAGGTTTAAAAACGCACAACAAGCATGAAACCATGAAGAAATGAATTACTTTAGTCACCATGCCAAACTACGCATAAAGAAAAACACCTAAAAACATGTAAGACGCCTTCCAACGGAATCCACAAATGGTGTTTGAGAGGAGAGCTCACCTTCGAGGCTTTAAGATGGAGGAGAAGGAGATGCTGCTGCTCACGATTTGGTGTCTCCAAATCATACACACACACATACACGTTAGGGATAGAGGAGAGAGGGGATAGCAAGAGGGGAGAAGGGCAAGGGAGGTGAGAGAGGCTCCTCCAAGAAAATCGCCCAAAGAGAACTCTCTTTGTCTCTCTTGAAACCTTAAGTAGTTAAGGTTGAACACATTGGATGGCTAGGATTGATTAAATCAAGATGGAGGGCTGGAGTTCTCCACGCCCCTCTCCTAGAAACCCATGCCCAATGCATGTTGTGCATTTGAAATCATTAACTTTTCTTTCAAAAACGCCATTTAAAAAGGCCTTTAATGTTTGTAGAAATTACATGGGCTGCCATCCAACTCAACCAATTGGATTTTATTATTTGAAATAGTTTGAAACAATTACAAAAACGCCATGGGGCGCCAACCCCATGGTCCCCATTTTTGAAAAATGCCTTTCATGATGAGCTTCAAGTCTCATCATGAGTTTCAAAAAGAAGAAGTGGCCAATCGTGGGCTATGTTTTAAAATTCATGCATATCTTTTCAAAAGTGGCACCCAGCTGGTCAACCAAGTCTAAGTTTGTCCCCCTAGAGGGGCGCACCTAGGGTTTGGGTCCTCTAGATGACCCGAATCCAAGATCTAAAACTGCCAATTCAATACGTTTTAAAACAACACTTAATTAATGCCTTAAAACATTAAATAAATTCCAATAAATCATTTAGTGCTCTACTAAACACCAATTAATGCGAAATGCATGACGCCTCTTAAGAAAATTCTCATCCCATTGCGAGAATTAAGCGTATCACGATTCGGGTCCAATCGTGGCTCAAAACTCGTAATTCACATGCACTGACGAGGTTTTTACGTCATTTAAGTCCCAAATTCGGGGACAACCCATAAAAATATAATATAATTTAACCCTTAAGTTCTTAGAGGCTAATTCATCCAGAATTAGACACTTCTTACTTGCACAATATATTTATGCGATTTTCAGGTCGCGCATACAAGGCAGAAATATAAAGCATAGTCAAATCTCATTAAATCACGTGCTACACCTCAAAAGTACACACAAGTATGCATTCCAACTCAATTCAAACAATAAAGCACTCATAAATTTGCGGGTCTTACATTCCACCCTCCTTAAAAGGGATTTCGTCCGCAAAATCACGAAACAACAAGCAACAATAAAAGGGTCAGATCTCGTCTGACAACGCCTACTCGACAACAACTAAATCTGTCGGAGGCTTCCCTAAGCAAAACTTGGCAATATGCCTAGGTTGTCCACACTTGAAACACTTGCCATCGAAACGAGGACAATCTCCAAAAGCGTGATCTACATTGCATTGCCGACACTTCCGCTGAACTTCCAGTCGCTGAGGTTGCTTTCGCTGGCGATTCAATCACTGAGGTCATCTCTGCTGGACATTCTGCTACACTTTTTGATGCTTTCGCTCCCTAGTAGGTGGCAAAGACTCCACCCCACTAGGTTTCTTCTCGCTGGTAATCGCAAAAATCTGAGCCTGATGCTCGGATTGATCTTCATCCAACAAAGTAGCTACCTTGATAGCTTCGTCGAGTAACTTAGGCCCGTTAGTGAACACCTTAGTTCTCAAAGTAGGCCTCAAACCACGAGCGAACTTCATTGCTCGATCGTTCTCCGCAACGTAAACATTCAGACAATATCGTTCCAAACAATGAAATCTCATAACATGCTCGGATAAGGTCATCGTTCCCTGTTGCAGATCTAGAAATTCTTGCATCTTCCTATTGCGTTCGTGCTTCGGAAAATAAGCAGAGTTAAAAACTTCCATGAATTCATCCCACGTAACAGTCGCGTCCTTGAATCTGACTGAAGAGACAGTGTCCCACCACTTCTCTGCATGGTCCTTCAAACGATAAGTGCCAAAATCCACTTTCTTCTCTTCTGGGGCATCCAGAACACGGAAAATACGTTCCATCTCACGTAACCACGACTCAGCAGCTTCAGGGTCTGTCTTACCTTTAAAAGCAGGAGAATCTAACTCCATGAATCGCTTATACATGACCGCACTACTGTTTTGCACACTCTGGGCTACATGCTGAAGATTCTCGCCCATCTGATGCATTGCAGCCGCTTGCTGATGCACAACCTCTGCAAGATTGTTCACAGTGCCCATAACAACATTGCATCTAGTCTTTCAAGTCATCTATCACAACAGAAAGGCAAAGTAAGTCAAAAGGTAGGTCTAAAAAACCTAATTTGCAAACTGACGATCGCAGCAATCAAACAACAATCATGAGCATAAAACACACACATAATTCAGACAAAATCCACATCACAGCTCAATCGTGCACACAACACGACGAAAGCATGTTCTACAAACGAATTCAAGAGACACCGTCCAAGGTCGCTATTGCTAGAAAATCACTATTCTAGATGACAAACGTTTAGAGAGACACCATTCTAACGAAACCAGGAGAGTCATCTTCACATGACATCATCAATCATAACATCGTTAATCGTAATTTGTTAAGCACACCGTCGTTACGGAATCACCACACTAGCGGTATTATTAGGAAACCACCATCCTAACGGCATCGTCAGTGAATCACCATGCTAACGGCATCGTCAGAGAACTGCCATGTTGACGGCCTTGCTAAGGAAATCACTATTCCCGTAACCGCATTAGGAAATCACCATCCTAATGGCATCGTCAGCGAATCACCATGCTAACGGCATCGTTGAAGTGTCGCCATTCCAACGGTATCATTGGAGAATCACCACTCCAAATGATCTTCACTCTGGAGAATCACCACTCCAATGACCTTCATTAGAGAATCACCACTCTAACGGCATCATTAACGAATCACCACGCTAACGACATTACTGAAGAATCACCACTTTAGTAGCGTCATTAGGAAATCACCATCCGAATGACATCGTCAGCGAATCACCTCGCTAACGGCATCGTTGAAGTGTCGCCACTCCAACAGTATCATTGGAGAATCACCACTCCAAATGACCTTCATTAGAGAATCACCACTCTAATGACATCGTTAACGAATCACCACGCTAACGGCATCGCTGAAGTATCACCACTCTAACGGTATCACTGGAGAATCATCACTCCAATGACCTTCATTAGAGAATCACCACTCTAACGTTATCACTGGAGAATCACCACTCCAATGACCTTCATTAGAGAATCACTACTCTAACGGCATCGTTAACGAATCACCACGCTAACGGCATTACTGAAGAATCACCACTTCAGTAGCGTCATTAGGAAATCATCATCCTAATGGCATCGTCAGCGAATCATCACTCTGATGGCATCGTTAGCGAATCACCACACTAGCGGCATCGCTGGAAAGCTACTCCATCCAGCAGTACAGTTGGCGCTACCAGGAATCACTACCTGAGCTAACTCACCACAGTTCTCCAAACAATGGCGAGGGAAGCGAAAATTCTCTCACGAGCGGCAATGCCCTGGAAATCGGTGTCGAGCCATCCCCAGAACACGACCCTCTCAGGAGTCAAATGTCATCACCGGCAACCCACGCAACATGCAAAGCACAAGACAACAGATACGTTCTCATCACCAAGAACAACTGGGGAAAAAAATGACAGTGTCAAGTATCCGCCTACGGGATATGCAAAGGCTCACTGTCAGAGACAAGGCTTCCACCTCTCCGTCTAAAAAGGTTCGCATCAACGAGATACCCTTCGTCAAGGATAGGGTTACAAACAATTCCAACAAGGTTGGAAAAGAGGGAAACATCCACTCCGTGCCTCGCACGATGGTTCTTGTCGAAGCCATCTTGTCTACAACACGATAAGGCTATAGCTCGATAATCGCTACGATATATCAATCGTTTCCACTAACACAACGTGGAACGAGAAGGGTGAACCACGCAAGTAGTCCCCTAAGTCTCAGTCAAAAACTCCAACTCTCACTGGAGTCGACTCGAAATAGCTTGGGAACTAGGTCCATAAGCACAAATGAACCCTTAGGTTCCGACAATCGATGTCCCAAGCCCGATATACGAGGCTTAAACACGAAATGGAGTCTCACCTCAGAAGACGCCCGAAAAGTACACAATATCATCAAATCAAACCGAACAAGTCATTAAACAACAGAAACTGAACTGAAAATACTTACAATGCGATGGCTGATGAGTGCAGAGACTTGAACCACACTTCTTAACTCTTTTTTTTTAAAACATGGCTCTGATACCAATTTCTGTAGCGCCCCGGATTTCCCGACTTGAAAATCCTTTGAATTTTTTAGTAAACCTTCCTTTCTTTCTTTTTTTGAAAACCAAAATGCAAGCGCGGAAGAAACCGAAAGGGGAAAGAAAACAAGCGGAAAACTCTGGGCGACCGCTACGAGAGAGAAACAACAGTTCATGAAACAACTTTTATTAAATTCTTTTATATCTTTACAAATTATACATATAAATCCCTTATGCAAAACCAAACCGCCAGGATCCAACAGGCAAGGTTCAGAAGTGTGGGTTCAGAGTCCGCTGCAGCACACCGAGCTCCATCGCACGCCTAAGTAAACCTGTATCCCCATAAAACAGGGTCAGAACTCTTTCGAGCTTGTGAGACAAACCAACATGATATGCCAAAAGTGTGGAAATCAAAAGCAAACTACACAAGGTAAACATAGAATGCTAACTTACAGTATTTGAGCAATTGCAACATGAACAACTATAGAACAGTGATAACTACACATGGAGCATTATTGACAATTTCTAGGAATAACATGGCATGCATCAAGGAACATAATTAAGCAATGGTCCAACTTTTATGACAAGTTATGCATCACAGAACATAAAGTACTAATATAACAATACGAAGATCTGTAACTAGCATAAATCAGTGTAAGTAGTCAAAGCATGAGTGACTAACTACGACTATTCATGTCACAACTCATATCAAATAGTGAGGTATGCATCACAGAACATAAAGTACAAATGAATAAATATGTTTATCGTGTCATAGGCGAATGAACTATCCTATGATAATTCAAACATTGTATGCTATGATGGGACAATTAAAAGCATTTGCCATGTAAAGCATAATTCACAAGCAGTGCCAAGGTTCACAACCCATACATTGCGACCATAAGCGAGCTCATCTCGCTAACCATTCGCCAAGGATTCCAAGGTCGCGTAAGTCATGCACCACTGCAATGTCCATAGGCTAACTCGCTCGAGTCTCGCACAACTGCAATATCCATAAACTAAATTGCATATGTCTCGCACGACTGCAATATCCATAGTGCACCCCAAGGCATAGCAAGCACGATTATGCCCACGTTCCTTAGGTGACAAAATCCAAGATTCACTAACCTGAGTTATAGATAATGGATCCTGCTCCAAACACAATTGCAGCCCTTTTTGGCTGCAGCTCGGATGTCTGCTAATCAAGGCTAAAAGTATGACGACAAGAATGGAAAAATTACATATAAAGTTTGCTTTAGTTGACGAGCATAATCCATTTGCGATACGAAGAGTCAAATCCATCACGCTGTTGGGGTATTGGACTCCATGCCGTAAAGACATACATGCTTGCAGCCCCAATTTGGGCTGCAGTCCGGAGACTGCGCAAACTAGTAGCAGTGAGGCGACAAGTACTGGGTTGGTGCTGTCCTGATAGGTTGGCACTCTTACCAGCCACTTCGGCGCCAAGCAAACACGAGCAAGCCCGGTTGCAGCCGAAGGGAGAAACCCAGGCCTAGATCGACTGGTCCAGACCTCACGGGTGGTTCAGCCACCGTAGCCCAAACACCAGGGGTGCGGGCCTGCAGCCTGCACTAGATGGCTGAACCACCTGCTGCAACTTAGTTGCAGTAGGCCCACCATGGGACAGTCTAGGTCTGGAGTGGACTCAGCTCACCAAGATCATAAGATTGGTCCAGAGCCAGCTGGCTACAGCCAGCACCCAAAATGGGGTGGGGGTGCAGGCCTACCGCTTGCACCCAGCTGCAGCTCCAAGGCTGCAGCCAAGGCCGAAACGAAACTTAAAAGACAAAAGGGCTAAGTGCCCAAACTACCAAACTGGGTTCGGCCAGGCCTATGACAGGTCTGGACCAAGTTTGGTCCAGGCCATGTCAGGCCGAACAAGGTAACCGAACCCTATGGCCCCAACATGGGCTCGACTCAAGAGCGTCACCAACAAACGGGAAGGGAAAAAAAAAGGGGTGCCCAGACTGACCCTTTGTGGTCGGCCTGGGGGTCACCCGAAGGCAAAGGTGCGTTCAGAAATTTCTGAACGCCCAAACAGGAACCAAGGGGTGGAAGAAACGAGTGGGGCTCAGCCCGACCTACCCCGGGCTGACCCAGCTGCAACAATTTGAGTCACACATGTTGGAACGTCCAACCAAACGAAACAAAGCAAAAAGGGGGCAGGGCGTCAAACATAAATGTAACACTTGAAAAAAAAATGGGGAAAACCCAATGTGAACTCTAACGGGGCTCAACCCGTTTGGCCAAGGCCAGCAGCACCCTCGAAGAGCTAACCCGCATGGGCTGGATTTGCTGGTCATGCGCCATCCGCGGCCTCCTTGCCAACCAAAACAAAGCATAAGAAAAGCCTTGCTGCTACGAACTAAGCCATACAAGAAACACCTTGAAGCTTTTAAGGAGAACGAAAGGGCTAAAAACATTTTCTTGCAAAACGTATCTTTCCAATGCTTAACTAGGTTTAAAAACGCACAACAAGCGTGAAACCATGAAGAAACGAATTACTTTAGTCACCATGCCAAACTACGCATAAAGAAAAACACCTAAGAACATGTAAGACGCCTTCCAACGAAATCCCCAAATGGTGTTTGAGAGGAGAGCTCACCTTCGAGGCTTTACGATGGAGGAGAAGGAGATAATGATGCTCACGATTTGGTGTCTCTAAATCATACACACACACATACAAGTTGGGGATAGAGGAGAGAGGGGAGAGGAAGAGGGGAGAAGGGCACGGGAGGTGAGAGAGGCTCCTCCCAGAAAATCGTCCAAAGAGAGCTCTCTTTCTCTCTCTTGAAACTTTAAGTAGTTAGGGTTGAACACATTGGATGGCTAGGATTGATTAAAGCAAGATGGAGGACTGGAGTGCTCCACGCCCCTCTCCTAGAAACCCACGCCCAATGCATGTTGTGCGTTTAAAATCATTAACTTTTCTTTCAAAAATGCCATTTAAAAAGGCCTTTAATGTTTGTAGAAATTACATGGGCTGCCATCCAACCCAACCAATCAGATTTTATTATTTGAAATAGTTTGAAACAATTACAAAAATGCCATGGGGTGCCAACCCCATGGTCCCCTTTATTGAAAAATGCCTTTCATGATGAGCTTCAAGGCTCATCATGAGTTTCAAAAAGAAGAAGTGGCCAATCGTGGGCTATGTTTTAAAATTCATGCAAATCTTTTCAAAAGTGCCACCCAGCTGGTCAAACCTTGACCAGCTGGTCAACCAAGTCTAAGTTCGTCCCCCTAGAGGGGCGCATCTAGGGTTTGGGTCCTCTAGATGACCCGGATCCAAGATTCAAAACTGCCAATTCAATATGTTTCAAAACAACACTTAATTAATGCCTTAAAACATTAAAAAAATTCCAATAAATCATTTAGTGCTCTACTAAACACCAATTAATGCGAAATGCATGAAGTCTCTTAAGAAAATTCTCATCCCATTGCGAGAATTAAGTGTATCACGATTTGGGTCCAATCGTGGCTCAAAACTCGTAATTCACATTTACTGACGAGGTTTTTACATTGTATAAGTCCCAAATTCGGGGACAACCCATAAAAATATAATATAATTTAACCCTTAAGTTCTTAGAGGCTAATTCATCCGAAATTAGACACTTCTTACTTGCACAATATATTTATGCGATTTTCAGGTCGCGCATACAAGGCAGAAATACAAAGCATAGTCAAATCTCATTAAATCACGTGCTACACCTCAAAAGTACATACAAGCATGCATTCCAACGATAAAGCACTCAGAAATTCGCGGGTCTTACACGAGAGATCGAATTTGGTATCGAGTTGCTGCCTGGAACGACACCGATTTGCACGGCACCATACTGTATGGCTGCAGCGGAACTTAAGGAGTTGAAGCGTCAATTGGAAGAACTTCTCAATCAAGGTTTTATTCAACCTAGTGCTTCACCGTGGGGAGCACCAGTGCTGTTTGTACGGAAGAAGGATGGATCCTTAAGGTTGTGCATCGATTATCGGATGCTCAACCGGGCGACAATTAAGAACAAGTATCCTTTACCTAGGATCGAAGATCTTTTTGATCAGTTACAGAAGGCGAAGGTTTTCTCAAAGATTGATCTTAGATCGGGCTACCATCAGCTTCGTATCCGAGAGGATGATATTGCGAAGACAGCTTTCAGAACGAGATATGGGTTGTATGAGTTTGTGGTGATGCCTTTTGGCCTCACGAATGCTCCAGCAGCGTTCATGGATTTGATGAACTGGATCTTTCATCCATTTGTGGACTCATTCGTGATAATATTCATCGATGATATTTTGGTCTATTCGGAGAGTCAGGAGCAACATCGAGAGCATCTGCAGATTGTTTTGAGTACTCTTCGTGAACATCAGTTGTTCACCAAATTCTCTAAGTGCGAGTTTTGGCTTGAGCGGGTCATGTTCCTTGGCCATGTGATATCGAAGGATGGAGTATCTGTCGATCCAGCGAAAGCCAAAGCAGTTCTGGGCTGGAAGCAGCCTCAGAATGTGTCTGAGATTTGTAGTTTTCTTTGGTTGGCTGGTTACTATCGATGTTTTATCCAAGACTTTTCGAGGATCGCTTTACCTTTGACGAAGTTGTTGCGTAAGGGTGTTAAGTTCGTGTGGAACAGTGACTGTTAGGACAGTTTCTAGATCCTGAAGACGAAGTTGACAACCTCGCCGGTGTTAGCGTTACCTTCTGGTAGAGGTAGTTTTGTGGTATACACAGACGCCTCTGGTACTGGTTTAGGTTGCGTGCTTATGCAGCATGGCTGAGTGATTGCCTATGCCTCCAGACAGTTGAAGACTCATGAGCGAAATTATCCGACGCACGATTTAGAATTGGCAGCAGGCGTGTTTGCTTTGAAATCGTGGCGACATTACCTTTATGGAGAATCGTTTGAGGTCTTTTCAGACCACAAGAGCCTCAAGTATTTGTTCTCTCAGAAGGAGTTGAACATGAGGCAGCGACAATGGCTTGAGTTTATCAAGGACTACGATTTCACGTTGTCTTATCATCCTGGTAAGGCGAACGTTGTGGTGGATGCGCTTAGTCGCAAAACGAGTGGTGTTCTAGCTAGTCTTGTGTGGAGCCAGAAGCTTGTTGAAGAGTTCGTAGCCTAGAAACCTTTTTCTGTTGGTGATGGTTTGCTCAGATTGTTTGGTCTGACCATTCGATCCGAGTTTTTGCCGAAGATCGTAGTGGCTTAGAAGCTTGATGACAAGTATGGCAAGTTTCTAGCCTTGGCTGAGCAAGCAGATTCTTCTTTCAGAGTGTCCGAAGATGGCAGCGTTCGTATGAGAGATCGTCTTTAGGTTCCGAGCAACCCAGAGCTGAAGAGATAAATTCTTGACGAAGCTCATATGTCGAAGTACAAGATTCATTTGGGATAAATGAAGATGTTCAAGGACTTACAACGGAAGTATTGGTGGCATGGCATGAAGAGAGAGATAGCGGCTTACGTTGCAAGGTGTTTGACTTGTCAGCAAGTCAAAGCGGAACATCAGCGTCCCGGTGGTACCTTGCAGAGGATTGAGATTCCTCAGTGGAAATGGGAGGATGTTACAATAGATTTTGTGGTTGGTTTACCACTGTCTAGGCGTAAAAACGATGCGATTTGGGTAGTCGTGGACAGACTCACCAAGTCTGCCCACTTTCTGCCAATCAGGATCAGTCAGTCGCTTAAGAGTTTAGCTGACTTGTATATTAGAGAGATCGTTCGACTTCATGGTGTGCCGAGATCTATCATTTCTGATCGTGATCCTCGATTCACTTCGCGATTGTGGGGTCAATTGCAATCTGCTTTTGGGACGAAGTTGAAATTTAGTACAACCTTTTATCCTCAGACAGATGGACTGTCCGAGCGAACGATTTAAACGTTGAAAGATATGTTGCGAGCTTGTATGCTAGATTGGAAGGGTGAATGAGATTCAGACCTATGCTTGGTAGAGTTCGCATATAACAATAGTTACCACGCTTGTGACGCCCCAAACCCCGACCTTGTAAAAACCTTGAGTTTTTGATCAAAAAAAAAAAAATTTTTTGAAGGATATACAGAGTGAAAAACAACCAGCGGAAGTAAAGGAGGGAAACAGGGGTAAAGCAAAGGCCGCAAGTCTGAGCGAGCCACAGTGAGAAAACCAAACCACAGTAGACAAGTAAAGTATTCTTCATTTCCACAATAGTTACAATGATACAAAAACGAGACTGGGTACGAAAAGGAACAGTCTCCCAAAAAGAAGAGGTACAACCCCTCAAACCCCAAAACCAAAAGAAGCCAGAATCTGCTGCAAAGTGTGGGTCTCAAGGCTCCTGCTGTGCGCCGTCGCATCACGCTGCATCTACTCATCACCTGTATCCCCATAAAACGGGGTCAGTACTCTTGCGAGTTGATGAGACAAACCATCCATACATTATCATTTTTTTTGGAAAAACAGAAGGTAAGCAACAAGCTACAAGTGTGCTAAGTACCAGACTATAACTAGCATGATGGAACAGTTAGAAACATTTGGAATAAAAGTACAAGTGCGTGTCAGGTAGGTGCATGTGCCACAAGACTGTAAAACTACAAGTAAGTAACAGTGCAACCACTAAAGTAACAAAGCAGAAACTGAACAACACAAAGTAGCAGCTAAAGTAACAGAGTAGGAACCAACCAACCGAGGGTAGCAACTGAACAAAAGTGTATACTGCTCTAGAGTAACAACTACAGTAAGTCAGTCTGTTTGGTTAGTCCTTATGTTCATCTTTTTACCTCCTTTGGGTACGCGAAGGAAAACCCTCGAGTTCTGTGAGTCATGCACCCGTCTGTTATTCAATTTCTAATATGGTAATCGGGGATGCTACAGAACGAGAAAACCACCTGCGGGCGACACGCAGCCAGGAGAAAACTTTCGCAGGGGTAAATGATTGCAATCCGTACTACTACAGTAGTAAAGGTCCCTGTAGAGGGCAACCTTGACCTCCCTAACTCCGAGTGACTGGAGGTCAGAGGGCACATCGGCTCCTCAAAAGAACAAGTCGTAGTAACGACACGTCACTCGGGGCTGTACCATTCACCCTCTCCCTGGGTGACCAAATTGTGAATGGGGCGCGGCAGGTTTATCTTATTTAGGCTCAAACTTCCATTCGTACCTCCTCTCGAGGTAGTCGCGCCTCGTGGTCCCCGTGGGGTACGCAAACGAGGACTTGGCCTGCCCATTCACGTGCTCATCCTCACACGGCCACCACGAGCACATCGCCTGTGACAACGATAATATAACATTTTATTTATGCCTAGGGCGACACGAACATGTGAGCACATTCTCACTAACTCGGGCCATTGCCCGTAGACTCCCACCGAGTCTCAAGACCTCAATAGGTCAAAAGTGTCAAACCCTACAATAATTCCAGTTCTTTTCAAGTGTATGTCATGTCAAGTGTAAAGCACGCCACTGGTGTTGCGTATATCCATCGATATACGAAAGTGAGCCAACCAAATGCAAGTTTGACAACCAAAACCCAGTGACATATGTGGCAGGATGTGCCAACATGCACGTGCGAAACATGAAAAACCACAAAACTTCAATCTTGCACAAGTATCGTGCTGTGAGCAACGATACGCCAATGAACTGGTAAAGTGCCACAACTACCAAAACTGAGCAACATAAGGCTCAAAATACATATGCGCTGCTCATTGCATGAGCGGGGAGCGATCAGGGCTTGAAATACGTATTTTCCCAATACGCGTATTTCAACCCTCACACTACGGCCAAAACTCGCATGGCGAGGCCACCGGTGCAGGATCATCGCAGAGTCGACACCCAAGCGTGTCGAGAGCGAAGTCAACACAGTCCCATCCGAATGGAAAATCACATCGCCGGTACCAGAGTATAGTGGCACTCTGCCCGCGCAACTGGGGCACGAAGCGCCAATCGCCGCAAGCGTCCGACGAAAACAAGCGAAGTAGACGCAAACGTGTACCGTGACATAAGTCACGTCACAAACACCTTACTGCCAGGGTGGTTAGTGGGGTGACAGCATGCGAAGCGAGCGACTGTCATGACAATGAACGTCATCCCCCCCTTAACCAACTAGTTTCGCTTGGCGGCGGCAAGAGAGAGACGGGCGCCACCACCAGGCCTTCATGGGAACTACATGGGTGACACGTGTACCCATACTGAGTCTGCTAGCAACACTGACCTGGAGCCTAGGTCCAGCTCAAGACTGCCCAGAGGTAGCGACGCTATCAGGTGCCTTAGCGCCGGTCTTGGCGAAAAAGGGCAAAAGAGGCAAGGCCTATGTGGGGCCTGCCACTGGCGGCTACTGGGCCCACGACCACCTTGGTCTGCACCCTATGCGCAGACCAAGTGCTGCTGGGCTGCAGCACTAGCCAAAGCAAGTGCCGAGCTCACCCGGGTGCTCCCGCACTCGGCCAGGCAGCAAAGGAGCCCCACAGTGGGCTCGGCGATGCTAGGCCCAAAAAGGGCTGGGCCTAGTTCACCCTGCAGGTCTGGTCCAACAAGGACCAGACCCCGCTAGGGTAAAGGGAGGGCCCCTGGTCTGAACCTAGGGGGTTCAGACCAGGGTGCTGGGCTAAGCCCACACCCGCGTGGGGTGCGGCTAGCCCAGAACACCCGGCTAGGAGGGCCAACAAGGGGGCGGGGTCTGGGCCCTATGGGACCAGTTCCTACTGAACCCAAAAAGGAGCAGGGCAGCACACTGGGCGTGTGCTGAGCCCAGGCCCTCGGTTGGTCTCCTAGAGGAGTCCACGCCAGGCTGCACCCGCACCCAAGGGTGCGCCAATGGTGCTGCCACCCTGTAGGTCGGTGCTGGCCAGCCTGCATGGTCTGGACCATGCACATCCAGATCGTGCAAGGCCACGGTCTGACGGCCAGCCACAGACCTAAGGTCTGTGGCTTCTGGTCTGACCCTACAGTGGGTCCAGACCAGGCCAAACGTTGGCCGGCGCCCCCATCAAGTGGGTGCGCCAAGGCAAAAACCCGGGTGCCATAGGGCACCCAGTCCCGTGCTGCCTCTTGGCAGAACAAGGAAAGGGGAAAGAAGGGGCTATGCAGCCCCCTGGTTCGAGTCTTGTAGGGATTCGGACCAGGGCTGCAGCCCTTCCTGCGCAACACGAAACCCCCCCCCCCCCCAGAAATGTATACTTATATATATATATATATATTTCAAAAAAAATGCAGCCGAAAGGCGGCCATTTTCCGGCAGTCTACAGGCTGCTCCGGCCAAAACGCCAAACATGAAACTCGTAGAGGGTTTTGTCAGATTTCTACAGCATTCAAGAAATCTGAAAATGCACATACAGTTTGGGAAATATCGCCGGAAAACCATGCATCACTCAAGAAGTTTCTGGGTTGCTGACGGGAAAATCGGTCGGACAGAGATGTGGATTTTAGTTAGCTCTGCCAGCCGAATCAGCAGAAACTAAAAACTACAAAACTGTGGAGCTCTGTCTGAGCTTTCCGAAATGCCCAAGAACTTTCCGTTTCGACATGTATCCAGGGAGATACGCTTGTTTTACAGGAGGGTTCTCTGAGAACTCGGAAAAACGAGGAAAGAAATAACGAATTTTTTTTTTTTGAATGCTGGTATCAAATCAAACAAAGAATGGGGAAACCAGAGGTTTCCCCATCACCTTGTGGGTTTAACCCACCCACAACCCCACTGCACCAAGTGTGCAAAAGAGTGGGCTGGCTCCCAGCCCCAAACCGAACAACGTAAGCAATGAAAAAAAAATGAAATGCTTGGGGGGGGGGGGTGAGGCTCACCTTGGTGCTGAGTTGGCTTAGCTGGAGCTGCTGCAACTTGAGGGAGGGAGGAAGGGAGAAGAGGGGAACTGCTGGAGAGAGAAGAACGGAGAGAGGAGAAGGGAGAGAGTGTTGACCCTCTCTCTTCCCTTTCTTTCCACTTAAAAAGGGGGTTGAGGGTGATGAAGGTTGGGGAGTGAAGGAGGGGAGATGGAGGGTCCTCCTCAATCCCCTCCCTAATCCCAGCAAAAAAAAAAAAAGGGGTCAAAGGGGGTCAAGGGCTGGCCCCCAACCACTCCCCTTGATTCAAGGGGAGTGGTTGGCTTTGACTTTTCAAAGCCAACCCTCTCAAGGCCAAGCCATACGTTTTCTCCATTTTTTTTTTTTTAACTTTTTTTTTTTTTGAAATAGCATTAAATGGGGCAATGGGCTACCCCCAGCCCCTTTCAAAAAAAATCGTGGGCCTATGCCCACTTACTTTTCAAATTGCCTTTTTAAGGCCCCAAAACTTGAGTTTTGCTACCTTTTCAAAATCCTCTTTTGAAAAGAGTTTTTTTGTAAAAGTAAAATTTTTATAAAGCCTCAAGATGACATGGGCTGCGGTGGAGCCCATGCCAAGGTTTTATAAATGCCAAAACCAACCCTCTTGTAAAAATGTTTTCAAAAACCCTCATCTAGGTTTTTACTAATTTGCGATTTACTTCTTTTTTTTTTTTTTTTTAAACTCAATATAATGAGTATTTAAATGGACTCATCTAAACTAATTTAAAATTCACAATTTTAAATTACATTTTGTGAATTAATATTTAAACTTTCATAAAGTATATTTAATTTCTCAATTACGGTGAAATTGGGCCTCGGTATAACTCGTGATTACCGATATACCCCTATCTCGCCAAAATCCATGAAATAACGAGATATTGCTCTCGTTTAAACTCCAAATCCGGAGCGAACTCATGTGAACACAATATACATATACTCTACAAATATCGAGGTTCGATTCCTCGCGGTTTGCCCCGAATCGCCTCATAGAGCAAATCTACGCGAGTCGGAACCTCAGAAAGCGAAAATTGCTAAATTTACTAGTATTGCTCATGCTGGAACAAGGAATTTTTCCAATAATGAATATATCTCATTTAAAATTCCTCAGAAAAATAGTGGGGCTTACATCCTTCCCTCCTAAAAAGGGATTTCGTCCGCGAAATCACGAACGCTAAGCTACAAAAAGATCAGGGTATTTCTCCTTCATACTGACCTCTGGCTCCCATGTGCATTCTTCAATGCCATGGTGTTGCCATCGTACCTTAACCAACGGAATGGTCTTGGTACGCAGAACTTGATCGCGATGATCAACGATCTCAACAGGTCTCTCGGCCACAGTTAAGTCCTCTTGAACTTCGACATCTTCATACCGGATGACGTGCGATGGGTCTGGAATATACTTCCTCAGCATCGACACGTGAAAAACATTATGAATTTGAGCATACTGCTGCGGTAGCTCAATCCGATAGGCTGCTCCACCGATCCTCTCAAGGATCCTGAACGGCCCAACGTATCTAGGACTCAACTTTCCTTTCTTTCCGAAACGAAAGATGCTCTTCGTCGGTGATACTTTCACGAAAACTATGTCGTCAACATCAAATTGAAGCTCTCGCCGCCTCTTATCGGCGTAACTCTTCTGTCTGTCCTGAGCTGCCTTCAGACACTCTCGAATCTTCTGCACTTGCTGAGTGTAGTGCTGAAGAACAATCGGTGACTCACTGGATCGATCGCTGATATCGTCCCAATATGACGGTGATCGGCAAGGTCTCCCATACAAAGCCTCGTACGGAGCCATACCGATACTAGCGTGATAACTATTGTTGTAGGCAAACTCGACTAAACATAAGTGTGAATCCCAATCACCTTTCCAGTCGAGCATACAAGCCTGCAACATATCTTCTAACGTTTGAATCGTTCTCTCTGACTGGCCATCAGTCTGAGGGTGAAAGGTGGTACTGAACTTCAACTTCGTTCCCAAGGCTGACTGCAATTGTCCCCACAATCGCGACGTGAATCTAGGATCACGATCCGAAATGATAGACGTAGGTACACCATGTAGCCGTACAATCTCTCGGATATACAAGTCTGCTAAGCTCTCAAGCGGCTGACTGATCCGGATAGGTAAGAAGTGAGCAGACTTGGTGAGTCTGTCCACAATCACCCATATCGCATCGTGCTTTCGCCTGGGTCGTGGTAACCCTACCACGAAATCCATCGTGATATCCTCCCATTTCCACTAAGGAATCTCAATCCTCTGCATGGTGCCACCGGGACGTTGGTGCTCGATCTTGATTTGCTGACAAGTCAAACACCTCAAAACATACGCTGCGACTTCACGCTTCATCCCGTTCCACCAATACCTTCGCTGAAGGTCCTTAAACATCTTAGTACCACCAGGATGGACGGTGTACTTCGACAGATGTGCCTCATCGAGAATCTCCTTCCTCAACTCAGGGTCACTCGGTACCCAAAGTCGATCCTTCATGCGGATACAACCGCCGTCATCAACACGAAAGACTGAGCCCTCTTCACGAGCTCGGTCGACAAACTTCTGATATTGAGCATTTCGCTTTTGTGCCTCGATAACCTTAGGCAAGAATTCTGATCGAATGGCCAACCCAGACAATCTGATCGTTCCGCCTCCGATCGCGAATGGCTTCCAAGCCACGAAATCTTCGATCAATTTCTGGCTCTACACAAGACTGGCCAGAACACTGCTCGATTTGCGACTAAGCGCATCTGCAACGACGTTTGCCTTACCAGGGTGGTAAGACAACGTAAACTCATAGTCCTTGATAAACTCGAGCCAACGACGCTGTCTCATATTCAATTCCTTCTGGGAAAACAAATACTTGAGACTCTTGTGGTCAGAAAAGACCTCGAATTTATCTTCGTACAGATAGTGTCGCCAGGACTTCAAGGCGAACACCACAGCTGCTAACTCCAAGTCATGAGTCGGGTAATTTCTCTCGTGAATCTTCAGCTGCCGCGAAGCATATGCAATAACACGACCGTGCTGCATGAGCACGCATCCCAATCCTGTACCCGAGGCGTTTGTGTACACCACAAAACCGCCTCTGCCAGAAGGTAAAGCTAACACCGGAGAGGTAGTCAGCTTCGTCTTCAGGATCTGGAAACTCTCTTCGCAAGAGTCAGTCCATTCGAACTTGACTCCCTTACGTAGAAGCTTCGTCAAAGGAAGCGCAATCCTAGAGAAGTCTTGTATAAAATGTCGGTAGTAACCAGCTATCCCTAGAAAACTGCGGATATCTGTAACAGACTGAGGCTGCTTCCCGTCCAACACTGCTTCGACCTTCGCTGGATCAACTGACACCCCATCACTGGATATCACATGACCCAAAAACATGACTCGCCGGAGCCAAAACTCGCACTTGGAGAACTTGGCGAACAATCTGTGCTCCCGAAGTACTCCCAACACAATACGCAGATGCTCTCGGTGCTGCTCAGGGGTCTCTGAGTAGATCAAGATATCGTCAATAAATACGATCACAAATGTATCCACGAACGGACGGAAAATACGATTCATCAAATCCATGAATGCTGCTGGTGCATTTGTGAGCCCAAAAGGCATCATAACGAACTCGTACAACCCGTACCTAGTTCAAAAAGCCGTCTTCGAGACATCTTCTTCTTTGATCTGGAGTTGATGATAACCCGATCTGAGATCGATCTTCGAGAATATCCTCGCTCTCTGCAACTGATCAAAGAGATCTTCTATTCTCGGCAACGGATACTTGTTCTTAATCGTCGCTTGGTTAAGCATTCTATAGTCAATGCACAACCTCAGGGATCCGTCTTTCTTCTTCACGAACAAAACAGGTGCACCCCAGGGCGATGCACTGTTTCTGATAAACCCTTGCTCCATTAACTCTTCTAACTAACGCTTCAGTTCCTCGAGTTCTGCCGGAGCCATACGATACGGTGCCTTTGAGATCGGAGTCGTTCCAGGCAACAACTCAATACAAAACTCGATCTCACGCTTCGGAGGTAATCCAGGCAGTTCCTTAGGAAACACATCGGGGAACTCCTGAACTACTTTAAGATCCTCAACAGGGGTTAACACCGATTCAACTGGGGCGATACTAACCAAGAAAGCAGTACCCCTATTCCGCAGATATTTTTGGACCTTAAATGACGAAATCATACGACTGCCTCGAATAGGTCGAGCAAGGCGGATCTCCAAAACCGGACGATCAGGAGGGTACAACACCACCTTGCCTTCTCTGCATAGAACTTGAGCATGATACTCAAATAACCAATCCATGCCTAGAATGACATCAAACTCCGTCATATCTAGCAGGATCAAGTCAGCTGGCAAGTCCTGACTTGCCACTGACACATCTACGCTCAGAATGTACAAAGTACATAAAGACTGATCACCAGTCGGCGTACGAACTTCCAAAGGATAATTCAATAATACAGCAGATATAGGCAAAGAACTAGCAAATCTCGAAGCTATGAAAGAATGCGAAGCACCACAGTCAAACAAGGTAAAAGCTGCATGACCAGCGACTGGAATAGTACCTTGGACCAACTCTCCCTTGGTCACCTACTCGATAGTGGCTGCGTAGGCACGCCCTGCCACCGTCCTCTGGTTACCCGTCTTCTGCTGGGAAGATTGCTGCGGCGGGTACGTCTGCTGCTGCTGCGGTTGCTGAGGCGCTGGCTGTGATGTTCCTGGCGTGTTCCTCCTTAGATCATCGGACTGCTTCTTCCGACAATCCTTGATGTAGTGGCCCATCTTGCCACAATAAATGCATCCTCCGAGGTCCCGTGGACACGGTCGGCCAGGATGATCCATCCGACATTTTGGGCAACCCGATGCTGCCACCACCTGTCTCTACTGCTGAGGCTGGCGATTCTGTCGCTGCCAGTTGTTGTTGCGGTTCTTCTTTGCTGGCGGGGCAGACTTCTTTCCACCCGAATTCTGCTGAAATGAACGTTTCTTAGGCCAACTCTTTTGGCCTTGCTGCTGCTGGTTACCCTTGGACTGTGGATTCCTCTGGGATTCTGTCCACTCCTGCTCCAGAAGTGTAGCCGTCTCCAAGGCTTCCTCTAGAGTCGAGGGAGCACGCGTGAACACTCTCAGGCGCAAGGCTAACTTCAGTCCACGAGCAAACTTCATCGCTCGTTCTTTCTCGGTCACATAGACATGAGGGCAGAAGCGCTCCAGGCTCCTGAACTTTGTAATGTAGTCTGCCAAGGTACAGTTCCCCTGCTGAAGAACGAGGAACTCCTGCATCTTTCGGCTGCGCTCGTGCGTTGGAAAATAAGCCGCGTAGAAGACTTCTACGAACTGCTCCCATGTGACTACACCGCCTGCGAACTTGATATCCAAGGTGGTCGCCCACCACCTCTCGGCATGCTTCCGGAGCCGATAGGTGCCGAAATCCACCTTCCTGTCATCACTGACCTGCAACACACAAAAGATCCGCTCGATCTTCCGTATCCAGTCCTCGGTTGCCTCGGGTGTAGACTTCCCATCAAATGACGGAGGGTTCATAGCCATGAACTGCTTATAGGGCACGACTGTCGCTGGAACTGGAGAGGGAGTAGGAACCAGGGTCTCTCGCTCCTGAGAGGTCCGCATGTTCTCTCCCATAGCACGCATGGCCTCAGCCTGCCTGCCCACAACCTCGGCCAGGTTGCTCACGGTGTCCATGATACGATCGCAACGCTCACGCCAAGCCATCTTGTGCAAAAAGAAGATACGTGTAAGCGATAAGACAAGTCAAAGCATAACTTCATTACTTAAAAAGCAGATGCATACATATTCAGTACAAGCCAAAATTACCCTCTATAACAGGGTTACCATACATAAACCTCCGCAACAAAAACCAAAACAAAACAAGGCTATAAAATGAACACTGACTCAGTGTTCCAACCACACAAGTTCACATATGAACAAACACAATCGCCGCTGCCTACGAGTGTAGTAGTTGCGGTAGGTGTTCTGATTCCCGTATCGTCTCTGCATCGGACGAGGAGGAGAAGCAGGTGTGTACTCAGAAGGACTCACTGCCTGAGACCGTGGAGGTGAAGCTGGCACGAACTCGGGAGAAACAGAGCATGAGTAGGAAGCTGGCGTGTACTCGGGAGAACCTGGTGCAACTCGTGCATCTCCCACTGGGTCAACTGCTGACTGTGCCTGACCGCCCTCTGAAGCCTCGTTCTCTTCGGTCTCAGCGTTACCCATTATGAGTTCGTTGCCCAACTTACGCTGGCACTCGATCTCAATATGCCCCCTAAAACCACAGTAGGGGCATATGCTCAAGGCACGAGGACAAATCTGTGCTGCGTGATACTGATCACATCTCCCACAAGGAGGTGCCGGATGTGCAAGTATCCCCGCACTCCGCACAATCTGCAGAACCGCTTGATCGAGGGCCTCTGTGCCTCGAATCAAGTCGATAAGAGCTCCGAGCATTCGCTCATTCCTCGAATCAGCAGGCATCTAACAAGTTATGTAACTAATCAAGCATGCAAAACTAAATATCGCAGAAATCATTAAGAAACAAATGAAAGCAATAATTCAGAACATACTTACAGTGCGATGGATGATGTATGCAGAAGTCTTGGACCACACTTATAAACTGCAACTCTGATACCAATCTCTGTGACGCCCCAAACCCCGACCTTATAAAAACCTTGAGTTTTTGAGCAAAAAAAAAAAAATTTTTTGAAGGATATACAGAGTGAAAAACAACCAGCGGAAGTAAAGGAGGGAAACAGGGGTAAAGCAAAGGTCGCAAGTCTGAGCGAGTCACAATGAGAAAACCAAACTACAGTAGACAAGTAAAGTATTCTTCATTTCCACAATAGTTACAATGATACAAAAACGAGACTGGGTACGAAAAGGAACAGTCTCCCAAACAGGAGAGGTGCAACCCCTCAAACCCCAAAACCAGAAGAAGCCAGAATCTGCTGCAAAGTGTGGGTCTCAAGGCTCCTGCTGTGCGCCGTCGCATCGCGCTGCGTCTACTCGTCACCTGTATCCCCATAAAATGGGGTTAGTACTCTTGCGAGTTGGTGAGACAAACCATCCATACATTATCATTTTTTTTGGAAAAACAGAAGGTAAGCAACAAGCTACAAGTGTGCTAAGTACCAGACTATAACTAGCATGATGGAACAGTTAGAAACATTTGGAATAAAAGTACAAGTGCATGTCAGGTAGGTGCACGTGCCACAAGACTGTAAAACTACAAGTAAGTAACAGTGCAGTCACTAAAGTAACAAAGCAGAAACTGAACAACACAAAGTAGCAGCTAAAGTAACAGAGTAGGAACCAACCAACCGAGGGTAGCAACTGAACAAAAGTGTATACTGCTCTAGAGTAACAACTACAGTAAGTCAGTCTGTTTGGTTAGTCCTTATGTTCATCTTTTTACCTCCTTCGGGTACGCGAAGGAAAACCCTCGAGTTCTGTGAGTCATGCACCCGACGTCTGTTATTCAATTTCTAATGTGGTAACCGAGGATGCTATAGAATGAGAAAACCACCTGCGGGCGACACGCAGCCAGGAGAAACCTTTCCTTGTAGAGGGCAACCTTGACCTCCCTAACTCTGAGTGACTGGAGGTCAGAGGGCACATCGGCTCCTCAAAAGAACAAGTCGTAGTAACGACACGTCACTCGGGGCTGTACCATTCACCCTCTCCCTGGGTGACCAATTCTGAATGGGGCGCGGCAGGTTTATCTTATTTAGGCTCAAACTTCAAGTCGTACCTCCTCTCGAGGTAGTCGCGCCTCGTGGTCCCCACGGGGTACACAAACGAGGACTTGGCCTGCCCATTCACGTGCTCAGCCTCACACAGCCACCACGAGCACATCGCCTGTGACGACGATAATATAACATTTTATTTATGCCTAGGGCGACATGAACATGTGAGCACATTCTCACTAACCCGGGCCATTGCCCGTAAACTCCCACCGAGTCTCAAGACCTCAATAGGTCAAAAGTGTCAAACCCTACAATAATTCCAGTTCTTTTCAAGTGTATGTCATGTCAAAAATAAAGCACGCCACTGGTGCTGCGTATATCCATCGATATACGAAAGTGAGCCAACCAAATGCAAGTTTGACAACCAAAACCTAGTGACATATGTGGCAGGATGTGCCAACATGCACGTGCGAAACATGAAAAACCACAAAACTTCAATCTCGCACAAGTATCGTGCTGTGAGCAACGATACGCCAATGAACTGGTAAAGTGCCACAACTACCAAAACTGAGCAACATAAGGCTCAAAATACATATGCGCTGCTCATTGCTTGAGCGGGGAGCGATCAGGGCTTGAAATACGTATTTTTCGAATACGCGTATTTCAACCCTCACACTGCGGCCAAAACTCGCATGGCGAGGCCACCGGTGCAGGATCATCGCAGAGTCGACACCCAAGCGTGTCGAGAGCGAGGTCAAAACAGTCCCATCCGAATGGGAAATCACATTGCCGGTATCAGAGTATAGACGCACTCTGCCCGCGCAACCGGGGCACGAAGCGCCAATCGCCGCAAGCGTCCGACGAAAACAAGCGAAGTAGACGCAAACGTGTACCGTGACATAAGTCACGTCACAAACACCTTACTGCCAGTGTAATGCCCCGGATTTCCAAAACAAAGCTAAGTTAAAATTTTCATGAATTTCTTTTTTTTTTTCTTTGCAGCGGAACTTAGAAAGCTTTTAGCAGCGGAATAAGACGATAATGAGTCGTCGGTTTTAGAAAACTCCGAGCACGTTGCAGGTATGTGGCCAAGCAACTCATTGACCACCAAAGTGTTCCATTTTATCGAAAGCACATGTTTATTACAACACTACTGCTTAGAAAAGCAGTGAAGGTTCAATAAAAAGGAAGCAGTACAACTCTGTCTAGAGAAACCCTGGAACTTGATGCCGCCTTGCTCCGCATATCGCCACGCAGGTTCAACACTTGAAATCCCCATTAAACGGGGTCAGAACCACTGATGGTCTGGTAAGTAGGCAAACACCTATCTATTTAACTCAAGTAAATGCATAGACCACTCAGGGTCGCAGTTCGTAATACGACGCTCAAGCCTCCATGACTTAGCGTATATCGCAAAAGCCTCATCAGGGCTATGAGTTGAACATCCACGCAAGTCTTCATGACTTCGCATAAGCCTCTTCAGGGCTGTGAGTTAGAATAACCGCTTAAGTCTCTACGACTTAGCCTTGACTTCCACAGAGTCACGAATGGATGTCTAGCTCAAGCCTTTATGCTTGGCACATCCGTATCCTACGAATCTAAGGACAGCTCTCCGAGCTTCACTTAGTCGTACGGATATCAATGGGGTTCTTTCCCAATCGGTACAGTAGTATACCGACCATGACACCTTCACAAATGTTATGCAGGACTGACTCAACAACGTCATCCACTCATACATTCAAAGTAGCGCTGTACCTAAGCTAATGCTTTGTTTCGATAATTGCACCTCCCCCTGGGCTTAGGGGACTCATATCTGGGCGACAACGCGACGATCTGGGGGTTGATTATTCTATGTATTTTAGATACCCCAGAGGCCTGTTGACCCCATCCCCCTAGTAGGACGATACAGCATACCGTTAGAGATCCTTACTAGGTATCCGAATGCATTCTGCTACTGCAGTAGTTGGGTTCAATCCTTAGATATTTAAGGATAACCACGACCTCCATACCTCTGAGTGACGAAGGCCATCAATGAACTCTATCAGGTTTGGGTGAAATATATGTCACTCAAGGCTGCGCCATCACCGTCTTCCTCGGTGAGAAATTCTGAAAGGGGCCTGCCGGTCTTACAATTACTTGATGAACATTGCATGCCTATAGGGCAGCCTTTGAGAAGTATGTACCCGACCCCAATCAACCACACGGTTTTCACCGTGGAACAAAGGTTTTATTCATATGCATGCTTAACTCTGCTCTCGGCACTTCGACCTTGACGAGCACTTCACCTCTTTCGGTGGAAACAACACACTCCGGCTCAGCGGCCCTTACGAGTCTGGTTGTCTGATAATTCTCAATGAGCATGCACATGACTCGATCTCTAAGGATCGGCTACTCGGCGTATTTTTACGCAACGAGCTCAAAACCTTGTCAAGGCGCTACCACTACTTTGGCGCAACGGCCCTTACAAGTATGGTGCCTTTGCAGGTGCCAGGGAGACGAGTCCTTCTGACATCGTTCCAACAAAGGACATCATTGTGCCACTTAACTGGTTCTGGCAGCTCTTCTGTCAACACCTTCTCTGCTCTACCGGCAGTGGTGCGACGAACCTTTCTACATCGTAGAAGGCGTTCCATAACCGGGTAACACTTCTGCTACGTTCTTTCTGAGCCATTCTTAGCTCCTTCAGGAATTTCAGCAGCACTTCCTCTCTTTAACGGAGAAAGCGTGCGTTTTCTTTTATCCATTTCAGCGGCATCTCCCCTCTTTGGTGGGAAATCGCTATGCTTAACTCGGGAAATAGATGCGCACCGTTGTGCATACTTTGCATCCATCAAGGTTGCAGGAACCTTGGGCCATAGCCAGGCCATACGTAATTGATTTAGTCTTTACGTAAAGAGCATTTTGCCAAAAGGCGAAGCCTTTCCAATAGGGGCTTCATTCGTCAAGCAGAATCTTGCACGAGGAGCGGTAAGGGAATCGCATGGGCGATTTTGGAGTTGATCTCCATTTGAACGCTCATTTACGCGCCATATATGTAATATAAGCAGAAGCCTGTGCTTTATACAGCGGCGGCGTAAAGGAAATGCATATACTATTGTTCAGGGTGTGTAACTGAACGAAATATTCTACATATATAACAAAGCAGAAGCCTTGGCATCGTTCGACGCGACGGCGTAAGTAAATACATTGCAGAAAGCAGGAGCCTTGGCATCGTTCGACGCGACGGCGTAAGTAAATGCATAATCGGAAGTGCTTTAATCGGAAGTACAGAAAGCAGGGAGCCTTGGCATCATACGACGCGACGGCAAAGGTAAATTACATGGCCTGTGCGATATAAGACCCGTCGGCAGTATCAGCAGATATACACCTAGATCTGTATCCAACGATAGTTACGAGGCGAGCGAGTGAACACCGAAGTGTCCTAGAGGGCTCAACCAAGAACTAGGGTGAGATACTATTTTGAAGAACGCATATACTGCGTATTCGAACATATATATCCGACGATAGTTACGAGGCGAGCGAGTGAACACCGAAGTGTCCTAGAGGGCTCAACCAAGAACTAAAGCAAGATACTACTTCAGAAAGTATATGCTATATACAAACAATCAAATACTTGAGAGAGATGGTTTAATGAAGCGAACTTACTTCAATTTGAGGAAGAAACGACTCCGATTGCTTCAAACGCTTCGAACGAGGCTCGACTTCAAAAAAGGATCAACTTCAAACTTCGGACGAAAAAGGACTTGGACTTTGACTTTGAACCAAACATGGTTCAGGTCAAGTCAACTGGGTTCAGACTTAGGTCAAGTAGGTTCAGACCTAGGTCAGGTGGGTTAGGACCAGGTCAGGCAGGCTCAGACCAGGTCAAGCAGGATCAGGCTAAGTCAGGCAGGCTCAGACCAGGTCAGGTGGGCTCAGGTGGGCTAGGCTAGGTAGGGGAGGTTTGGGAAAAGGAGGAGAGAGAGGGGTTGGCGATTTTTAAAGAAAGGGGGGCTCCTCTATTTATAGGTTCTAAAACTTGGGCCCCAAGTTTCAGAATCCCCTCTTTACCCCTTGGCTTTTCAGAAATCCCTTCCATGGAAGGTGCTGGAAGGCTCTAGAAGGTGCTGGAATATTCTAGAATCTTCTAGAATATTTTTTGAGAAATATTTCTGTGGGTCCCACCCATATTTCTGTGGGTCCCGCAAAAATTTCGGGTTTTCGGCGATTTTTTTCCGAAAAATTCTGAGTACGCCATTATCTTCGTATTGATGCCACTAAGAAAGTTGGCTCGCAGGAATCCTTTGATTTTGTTCAGATAGGAAGTTATGGCTTCCAGAGTGTTTGAGCATATATTCGCGATTCGACGAATATCCTAAGTGTAACTGGCTCGCAGGAATTGATTCGTTTCGCATTCTAAGAAAAATGCCATTTTTAGCGGTAAATGCCTCATGAATTTTATTCAGATATTTTCTGAAAAATTGCGGGTCTTACATCATTACCCCCTTAAAGAAATTTCGTCCGCGAAATTCAGCTAAGAGTACAAGGTGAAGAGTTCAGAATATTTATCTCGCATATCCGATTCGGGCTCCCAAGTGCAATCATCGACTCCGTGATGTTGCCATCTCACTTTGACAAGTGGAATGACCTTCGTGCTTAGCACTTGCTCCCGTCGGTCCATGATCTCTACTGGCCTTTCTTCCACCGTCATATCCTCCTGGATGTCAATATCTTCATGTTGGATGACGTGGGAAGGGTCGTGAACGTATTTTCTAAGCATTGACACGTGAAATACATTGTGTATCTGTGTATACTGCGGTGACAATGCTACTCTGTAGGCAGTCTCTCCTATCCGGCTCAAAACCTCGAAGGGACCAACGAATCTGGGGCTGAGCTTCCCCTTCTTTCCGAAACGAAACACACTCTTGGTTGGGGAGACCTTGATAAAAACCTTATCTCCAACCGCAAAAGTGAGTTCCCTACACCGCTGATCAGCGTAGCTCTTCTGTCAACTCTGAGCAGTCAGTAGCTTCTTCCTGATCATGTGGACCTGCTCAGTATAATGCTGCAACACTATGGGCGAGTCCAAGGTTCGCTCACCCACTTCACTCCAATGGATTGGTGATCGACAGGGTCGCCCGTAAAAGGCTTCATACGGTGCCATCCCAATGCTAGCGTGGTGGCTATTATTATAAGCAAATTCAGCCAACGCTAGGTGGGAATCCCAATCACCTTTCCATTCTAGCATACAGGCTCTTAGCATATCTTCAAGAGTCTGTATGGTTCGTTCTGATTGCCCATCTATTTGGGGATGGAATGCTGTACTGAACTTGAGTTTCGTCCCCAGGGCTCTTTGAAGCTGCTCCCAAAAGTGAGAGGTAAACTTCGGGTCACGATCGGATATGATCGAAATCGGCACTCCATGGAGTCTAACGATTTCCCGAATGTAGATCTCCGCCAATCGTTCAGTTGAGTATCGAGTGTTGATTGGCAGGAAGTGAGCAGACTTGGTGAGTCTGTCTATGATCACCCATATTGAATCGTGTTGTCTCTTGGATCGAGGCAATCCAACGATAAAATCCATCGTAATGCCTTCCCATTTCCATTCTGGAATCTCGATCCGCTGCATCTTTCCACCAGGTCGTTGATGCTCGATTTTTACTTGCTGGCAGATCAAACACTTTGAGACAAATGTAGCCACATCCCGTTTCATACCCCTCCACCAGTACTTTCTCTGTAAGTCCCGAAACATTTTCATACCTCCAGGGTGAATGGTGTACTTGCTGTTATGAGCCTCCTAAAGTACTTCCTGTCTTAGCTCAGGGTTATTTGGAACCCAAATCCTTTCTTCCATCCATATTCCTCCATCTTCTTTTAAATGGAAGAAAGTGTCATCTCTTTCAGCACGAGCTTTTAATTCCAAGTACTGGGGGTCCTTGAACTGTTCGGCTACAATGCGATCGAGGATCTCGATATGGATTGTCAGGCATGACAATTGAATCTTTCCTGGGTCAGCCAGGAATGACTTCCAACCGACAAAATCCTCCATCAGCTTCCATTGTCCGGTGAGGCTGGCCAGAGTGCCAACAGTCTTGCGACTAAGGGCATCTGCTACAACATTCGCTTTTCTAGGGTGATAGGAAAGCGTGAATTCATAATCTTTGAGGAATTCCAGCCATCGCCGTTGCCGCATATTGAGTTCCTTTTGAGAAAAGAGGTATTTTAGGCTTTTATGGTCCGACATGACCTCAAATTTCTCTCCATAAAGGTAGTGTCGCCATATTTTAAGTGCGAACACTACCGCGGCAAGCTTTAGATCGTGGGTTGAATAGTTTTTCTCATGAATTCTTAACTGACGGGATGCATAGGCGATTACTTTGCCATGCTGCATCAATACACAACCCAGACCTGTTCCCGAGGCATCGGTATAAGCAACGAAGCCTCCCTGACCAGAAGGTAAGGTAAGGACAGGGGCAGTGGTAAGCCTCTGTTTGAGAACCTCAAAGCACTCCTTACACTGGTCAGTCCATTCAAACTTGACTCCCTTTTTCAGTAATTTCGTCATTGGTACGGCGATTCGGGAGAAGTTCTGTATGAACTTCCGATAATATCCAGCAAGTCCAAGGAAGCTGCGGCCCTCAGTGATATTTTCTGGCTGCTTCCAGTCTATCACAGCTTTGACCTTCGCAGGATCTACTGCAATTCCATCTTTGGAGATCACATGGCCAAGGAACATTACTTTGTCTAGCCAGAATTCACATTTTGAAAACTTGGCATATAACTGATTATCTTGAAGGGTTTTCAAGACGATTCTCAAGTGCTCCTTGTGTTGTTCCTCATTCTCTGAATACACGAGAATGTCATCAATGAAGACGATGACAAAAGTGTCTAAGTATGGCTTGAACACTCGGTTCATCAGGTCCATAAAGACAGCAGGCGCATTAGTAAGTCCGAAGGGCATTACTACGAACTCATAATGGCCATATCTCGTTCTGAAGGCAGTCTTAGGTATATCCTCCTCCTTAACTCTGAGCTGATGGTATCCAGACCTGAGGTCGATCTTGGAGAACACTCTCGCTGTTCTGAGCTGATCAAATAAGTCCTCAATCCGAGGCAACGGGTACTTATTTTTAACGGTTGCCTGGTTAAGCATCCGATAATCGATGCATAACCGAAGGGATCCATCCTTCTTCTTTACAAACAGCATTGGGGCTCCCCATGGTGACATACTTGGTCGGATGAACCCTTGTTCCATCAGTTCTTCCAACTGACATTTCAACTCACTGAGTTCAGCTGGTGCCATACGATAAGGGGCTTTGGATATTGGCGTTGTTCCAGGTAAGGATTGAATTCCAAATTCAACCTCACGAAGTGGCGGAAGTCCTGGCAATTCCTCAGGAAACAGATCGGGAAACTCCCGCACTACTTCCAAACTCTCAAGGGGTTGGTCGTTGGATTTTTCCATCGAGAGACTCAACAGGAAGGCCACACAACCCTTCCTAAGGTATTTTTGTACCTTAAGTGCTGATATGAGCCTTTTTTGTGGAACTGGTTTGGATAACCGGTATTTCATCTTAGGTAATCCGGGTCGAGATAGAATCACTCTGCCCTCGCGGCACAGAATCTTGGCATTATTCTGAGCCAACCAATTCATTCCCAGAATGACATCGTACTGTATCATATCGATCAGGATGGCGTCAGTAGGCAAGTGTTGCCCTGCTATCTCAATATCCAAATTTTTCACACACCGGATACATTTGGTGCGTGAACCCAACGGGTTATATACTTCGATCATTTTATCAATCGGTTGCACCAGGGCGTGGAGTTGTTCGGTGAAATCGTCAGAGATAAACGTATGAGTAGCACCACAATCAAACAAGACGTAAGCTGCATGTCCATTAACAGGTACGGTTCCTTCAATGAGGTCACCGGTTTCGACTTGTTCAGTCGTTACAGCGTATACACGACCTGCAGCAGGCCTTTGTTCTACTCTAGGTGGGGGTCGTTGGACTAGTGTTCGTTGTGGTACTTGTTGAGAAGGTCCGGCAGATCCGGCATTCCTCCTCTGCTCATCAATAAGCTTCTTCCTGCATTGTCTTGCAATGTGGCCCACTTTGCCACAGTAGAAGCATCCACCTGTGTCACGTGGACATGGTCCTCTTGCGTGATTTACATGGCATTTTGGGCAGTTCGGGTTGGACTGCAGGTTGTTTGGAGCCATGTTTTGCCTTGGCCTTACAACTTGTTGAGTGTTGTTCCTACCTTGGAACCTTTTCTTCTGAAAGGGTTGTCGTGAACCCTAGCCACTTGGAAACATTCTCTTCTTGTTCCCACCATCAACTATGGGCCTTTTTGCTATGATCACTTTTGATCGCTCCCAATCCACTTGTATTTTTAAAGCTGCTGCCACAGCCGTTTGAAACGTTTGGGGCATGCTGGTGATAACCCGTGACCTTAGCCCTTCTCGCAGTCCATTGATGTACTTGTCGGCCCTTTCTTGGTCGGTCTCAAATAACCGGGAGCAGTACCGTTCAAGATTTTGAAATTTGGTGGTATAGTCAATCAGATTCATGCCACCCTGCTCCAATTCCAGAAACTCCATTTTCTTCTTGTTTCTGGAGTGTAATGGAAAGTAATTATCCATGAAAGCTCTCCGGAAGTCAGTCCAAGGAATGACTTCAACTTCCGAGAACTGGATAATCTTAGTGGTATCCCACCACTTCCGTGCGTTGTCTTTCAGCCTGTACGTGTCAAAGTTGGTCTTCTTTTCTTCTGGTACTCCCAGCACCAGGAAGGCACGTTCGGTCTCTTCGACCCAACTTTCTGCCAGTTCAGGATCGGCTCTACCAGCGAAGACTGGTGGATCGAGCTTGAGGAATTTTTCATAGGTTATTCCACCAAGGTTTTCGCTTCGAGGTGCGACTGGTTCTGGCCTTGTTTCTCGAATGGCAGTAACCAAATTGTTGAGTGTTTCCAGCAGAAATCCTTGAGTATGGGACTCCTCGCTTGGTATGGTTCTCCTCGTCGTAGGAGCCATTTATCTACCACATACAAACAACGTGTTTTAGTTTCACAATGTATATATCGAAGCAAAGTTTTATTTACTTAATATACATCATATTTACACAAGCATCGCCTTAAACAAAACGTCATGCCGCACTGGCAGACTTTTAGGCGTTGAGAAACTAGGTACATGAGTCTATTGACTCCAAAACACTACCAGTCTCTTCTAGGAACTGGATTTCTTTCTTGACCCAAAGAACCCGAAGTATCGTTTACTTCCACATTGCCTTGGTGCAGGCACAACTAGCTTTGGCTTGGGCGGCACTTCCGCACTCTCAAGCGACTCTTGTGGATAGATCAGTGATGCCGGTCCACTTGCCCATTCAGTGGCATCATGGCTCGGAGAATCCGAGACCATAACAGGATGATATAGATTGTATCCCTCTTCCTGGCCATTCAGACTCGGCGTTGGTGTAGCCGCTCTGTTCCCCCATATAATAGTACTTTGATTCGAGGAATCTGAAATCATAATGGGATTATAGAAGGAGTTGTTGCATCCCTCCTCCCAACTGTGCAAGCTAGGCGTACATGATGCCTGTTGATAGCCATGCGATTGACCAAATCCCTCAAGGAAGTTCAAGTCAAATCCTACCAGAGACGGTAGTTCATCAGAAGTTGCTGGAGTACGGCTACTCCTTCTACTGGAGTAATGTGGCCCACTAACATGCGAGGTCTGATCCTTAAGGCCAAGCGATCCCCGCTGACCCATATCGGCGGTATGTTTCATTTGACATTCGTTGGCGGAATGCCCTCCTTCGCCATAATACTGGCAGTCTTGGACTTCATATGGGCATACCCACTCATCGTGCATGATTCCGCAACGATAGCAGTATCCTTGGGAGTCGTGAGTTGCCATCTATACAAAGATGCACCCAGATCAGAACAAGAAGTACAAAATATACTTACAGTGCGATATGGTGGACAAGACGGATCTCGAACCAGGTTTCTCAGACTCTTGCTCTGATACCAATTCTGTAACGCCCCGGATTTCCAAAACAAAGCTAAGTTAAAATTTTCATGAATTTCTTTTTTTTTTTTCTTTGCAGCGGAACTTAGAAAGCTTTTAGCAGCGGAATAAGACGATAATGAGTCGTCGGTTTTAGAAAACTCCGAGCACGTTGCAGGTATGTGGCCAAGCAACTCATTGACCACCAAAGTGTTCCATTTTATCGAAAGCACATGTTTATTACAACACTACTGCTTAGAAAAGCAGTGAAGGTTCAATAAAAAGGAAGCAGTACAACTCTGTCTAGAGAAACCCTGGTACTCGATGTCGCCTTGCTCCGCATATCGCCACGCAGGTTCAACACCTGAAATCCCCATTAAACGGGGTCAGAACCACTGATGGTCTGGTAAGTAGGCAAACACCTATCTATTCAACTCAATTAAATGCATAAACCACTCAGGGTCGCAGTTCGTAATACGACGCTCAAGCCTCCATAACTTAGCGTATATCGCAAAAGCCTCATCAGGGCTATGAGTTGAACATCCACGCAAGTCTTCATGACTTCGCATAAGCCTCTTCAGGGCTGTGAGTTAGAATAACCGCTTAAGTCTCTACGACTTAGCCTTGACTTCCACAGAGTCACGAATGGATGTCTAGCTCAAGCCTTTATGCTTGGCACATCCGTATCCTACTAATCTAAGGACAGCTCTCCGAGCTTCACTTAGTCGTACGGATATCAATGGGGTTCTTTCCCAATCGGTACAGTAGTATACCGACCATGACACCTTCACAAATGTTATGCAGGACTGACTCAACAACGTCATCCACTCATACATTCAAAGTAGTGTTGTACCTAAGCTAATGCTTTGTTTCGATAATTGCACCTCCCCCTGGGCTTAGGGGACTCATATCTGGGCGACAACGCGACGATCTGGGGGTTGATTATTCTATGTATTTTAGATACCCCAGAGGCCTGTTGACCCCATCCCCCTAGTAGGACGATACAGCATACCGGAAGAGATCCTTACTAGGTATCCGAATGCATTCTGCTACTGCAGTAGTTGGGTTTAATCCTTAGATATTTAAGGATAACCACAACCTCCATACCTCTGAGTGACGAAGGCCATCAATGAACTCTATCAGGTTCGGGTGAAATATATGTCACTCAAGGCTGCGCCATCACCGTCTTCCTCGGTGAGAAATTCTGAAAGGGGCCTGTCGGTCTTACAATTACTTGATGAACATTGCATGCCTATAGGGCAGCCTTTGAGAAGTATGTACCCGACCCCAATCAACCACACGGTTTTCACCGTGGAACAAAGGTTTTATTCATATGCATGCTTAACTCTGCTCTCGGCACATCGGCCTTGACGAGCACTTCACCTCTTTCGGTGGAAACAACACACTCCGGCTCAGCGGCCCTTACGAGTCTGGTTGTCTGATAATTCTCAATGAGCATGCACATGACTCGATCTCTACGGATCGGCTACTCGGCGTATTTTTACGCAACGAGCTCAGGACCTTGTCAAGGCGCTACCACTACTTTGGCGCAACGGCCCTTACAAGTATGGTGCCCTTGCAGGTGCCAGGGAGACGAGTCCTTCTGACATCGTTCCAACAAAGGACATCATTGTGCCACTTAACTGGTTCTGGCAACTCTTCTGCCAACCATTCTGTCAACACCTTCTCTGCTCTACCGGCAGTGGTGCGACGAACCTTTCTACATCGTAGAAGGCGTTCCATAACCGGGTAGCACTTCTGCTACGTTCTTTCTGAGCAATTCTTAGCTCCTTCAGGAATTTCAGCATCACTTCCTCTCTTTAACGGAGAAAGCGTGCGTTTTCTTTTATCCATTTCAGCGGCATCTCCCCTCTTTGGTGGAAAATCGCTACGCTTAACTCGGGAAATGGATGCGCACCGTTGTGCGTACTTTGCATCCATCAAGGTTGCAGGAACCTTGGGCCATAGCCAGGCCATACGTAATTGATTTAGTCTTTACGTAAAGAGCATTTTGCCAAAAGGCGAAGCCTTTCCAATAGGGGCTTCATTCGTCAAGCAGAATCTTGCACGTGGAGCGGTAAGGGAATCGCATGGGCGATTTTGGAGTTGATCTCCATTTGAACGCTCACTTACACGCCATATATGTAATATAAGCAGAAGCCTGTGCTTTATACAGCGGCGGCGTAAAGGAATTGCATATACTATTGTTCAGGGTGTGTAACTGAACGAAATATTCTACATATATAACAAAGCAGAAGCCTTGGCATCGTTCGACGCGACGGCGTAAGTAAATACATTGCAGAAAGCAGGAGCCTTGGCATCGTTCGACGCGACGGCGTAAGTAAATGCATAATCGGAAGTGCTTTAATCGGAAGTACAAAAAGCAGGGAGCCTTGGCATCATACGACGCGACGACAAAGGTAAATTACATGGCCTGTGCGATATAAGACGCGTCGGCAGTATCAGCAGATATACACCTAGATCTGTATCCAACGATAGTTACGAGGCGAGCGAGTGAACACCGAAGTGTCCTAGAGGGCTCAACCAAGAACTAGGGTGAGATACTATTTTGAAGAACGCATATACTGCGTATTCGAACATATATATCCGACGATAGTTACGAGGCGAGCGAGTGAACACCGAAGTGTCCTAGAGGGCTCAACCAAGAACTAAAGCAAGATACTACTTCAGAAAGTATATGCTATATACAAACAATCAAATACTTGAGAGAGATGGTTTAATGAAGCGAACTTACTTCAATTTGAGGAAGAAACGACTCCGATTGCTTCAAACGCTTCGAACGAGGCTCGACTTCGAAAAAGGATCAACTTCGAACTTCGGACGAAAAAGGACTTGGACTTTGACTTTGAACCAAACCAGGTTCAGGTCAAGTCAACTGGGTTCAGACTTAGGTCAAGTAGGTTCAGACCTAGGTCAGGTGGGTTAGGACCAGGTCAGGCAGGCTCAGGCTAAGTCAGGAAGGCTCAGACCAGGTCAGGTGGGCTCAGGTGGGCTAGGCTAGGTAGGGGAGGTTTGGGAAAAGGAGGAGAGAGAGAGGGGTTGGCGATTTTTAAAGAGAGGGGGGCTCCTCTATTTATAGGTTCTGAAACTTGGGCCCCAAGTTTCAGAATCCCCTCTTTACCCCTTGGCTTTTCAGAAATCCCTTCCATGGAAGGTGCTGGAAGGAGCTGGAAGGCTCTGGAAGGTGCTGGAATATTCTAGAATCTTCTAGAATATTTTCTGAGAAATATTTCTGTGGGTCCCACCCATATTTCTGTGGGTCCCGCAAGAATTTCGGGTTTTCGGCGATTTTTTTCCGAAAAATTCTGAGTACGCCATTATCTTCGTATTGATGCCACTAAGAAAGTTGGCTCGCAGGAATCCTTTGATTTTGTTCAGATAGGAAGTTATGGCTTCCAGAGTGTTTGAGCATATATTCGGGATTCGACGAATATCCTAAGTGTAACTGGCTCGCAGGAATTGATTCGTTTCGCATTCTGAGAAAAATGCCATTTTTAGCGGTAAATGCCTCATGAATTTTATTCAGATATTTTCTGAAAAATTGCGGGTCTTACAGCCAGGGTGGTTAGTGGGGTGAGAGCATGCGAAGCGAGCGACTGCCGTGACAATGAACGTCATCCCCCCCTTAACCAACTAGTTTCGCTTGGCGGCGGCGAGAGAGAGACGGGCGCCACCACCGGGCCTTCACGGGAACTACATGGGTGACACATGTACCCATACTGAGTCCGCTAGCAACACTGACCTGGAGCCTAGGTCCAGCTCAAGACTGCCCAGAGGTAGCGAGGCTACCGGGTGCCTTAGCGCTTGGCGCCGGTCTTGGCGAAAAAGGGCAAAAGAGGCAAGGCCTATGTGGGGCCTGCCACTGGCGGCTACTGGGCCCACGACCACCTTGGTCTGCACCCTACGCGCAGACCAAGTGCTGCTGGGCTGCAGCACTGGCCAAAGCAAGTGCCGAGCTCACCCGGGTGCTCCCGCACTCGGCCAGGCAGCAAAGGAGCCCCACAGTGGGCTCGGCGATGCTAGGCCCAAAAAGGGCTGGGCCTAGTTCACCCTGCAGGTCTAGTCCAAAAAGGACCAGACCCCGCTAGGGTCAAGGGAGGGCCCATGGTCTGAACCTAGGGGGTTCGGACCAGGGTGCTGGGATAAGCCCACACCCGCGTGGGGTGCGGCTATCCCAGAACACCCGGCTAGGCGGGCCAACAAGGGGGCGGGGTCTGGGCCCTATGGGACCAGTCCCTACCGAACCCAAAAAGGGGCAGGGCAGCACACTGGGCGTGTGCTGAGCCCAGGCCCTCGGTTGGTCTCCTAGAGGAGTCGAGGCCAGGCTGCACCCGCACCCAAGGGTGCGCCAATGGTGCTGCCACCCTGTAGGTCGGTGCTGGCCAGCCTGCATGGTCTGGACCATGCAGATCCAGACCGTGCAAGGCCACGGTCTGACGGCCAGCCACAGACCTAAGGTTTGTGGCTCCTGGTCTGACCCTACAGTGGGTCCAGACCAGGCCAAACGTTGGCCGGCGCCCCCATCAAGTGGGTGCGCCAAGGCAAAAACCCGGGTGCCATAGGGCACCCAGTCCCGTGCTGCCTCTTGGCAGACCAAGGAAAGGGGAAAGAAGGGGCTATGCAGCCCCCTGGTTCGAGTCTTGTAGGGATTCGGACCAGGGCTGCAGCCCTTCCTGCGCAACACGAAACCCCCCCCCAGAAATGTATACTTATATATATATATATATATATATATATATTTCAAAAAAAATGCAGCCGAAAGGCGGCCATTTTCCGGCAGTCTACAGGCTGCTCCGGCCAAAACGCCAAACATGAAACTCGTAGAGGGTTTCGTCAGATTTCTACAGCATTCATGAAATCTGAAAATGCACATACAGTTTGGGAAATATCGCCGGAAAACCATGCATCACTCAAGAAGTTTCTGGTTGCTGATGGGAAAAAAAGTCGGACAGAGATGTGGATTTTAGTCAGCGCTGTAGGTCGAATCAGCAGAAACTAAAAACTACAAAATTGTTGATCTCTGTTTGAGCTTTCCGAAATGCCCAAGAACTCTTCCTTTCGACGTGTATCCAGGGAGATACGCTCGTTTTACCGGAGGGTTCTCTGAGAACTCGGAAAAACGAGGAAAGAAATAACGATTTTTTTTTTTTGAATGCTGGGATCAAATCAAACAAAGAATGGGGAAACCAGAGGTTTCCCCATCACCTTGTGGGTTTAACCCACCCACAACCCCACTGCACCAAGTGTGCAAAAGAGTGGGCTGGCTCCCAGCCCAAAACCGAACAACATAAGCAATAAAAAAAAAATGAAATGCTTGGGGGGGGGGGGTGAGGCTCACCTTGGTGCTGAGTTGACTTAGCTGGAGCTGCTGCAACTTGAGGGAGGGAGGAAGGGAGAAGAGGGGAACTGCTGGAGAGAGAAGAACGGAGAGAGGAGAAGGGAGAGAGTGTTGACCCTCTCTCTTCCCTTTCTTTCCACTTAAAAAGGGGGTTGAGGGTGATGAAGGTTGGGGAGTGAAGGAGGGGAGATGGAGGGTCCTCCTCAATCCCCTCCCTAATCCCAGCAAAAAAAAAAAAAGGGGTCAAAGGGGGTCAAGGGCTGGCCCCCAACCACTCCCCTTGATTCAAGGGGAGTGGTTGGCTTTGACTTTTCAAAGCCAACCCTCTCAAGGCCAAGCCATACGTTTTCTCCATTTTTTTTTTTTAACTTTTTTTTTTTTGAAATAGCATTAAATGGGGCAATGGGCTACCCCCAGCCCCTTTCAAAAAAAATCGTGGGCCTATGCCCACTTACTTTTCAAATTGCCTTTTTAAGGCCCCAAAACTTGAGTTTTGCTACCTTTTCAAAATCCTCTTTTGAAAAGAGTTTTTTTGTAAAAGTAAAATTTTTATAAAGCCTCAAGATGACATGGGCTGCGGTGGAGCCCATGCCAAGGTTTTATAAATGCCAAAACCAACCCTCTTGTAAAAATGTTTTCAAAAACCCTCATCTAGGTTTTTACTAATTTGCGATTTACTTCTTTTTTTTTTTTTTTTTTAAACTCAATATAATGAGTATTTAAATGGACTCATCTAAACTAATTTAAAATTCACAATTTTAAATTACATTTTGTGAATTAATATTTAAACTTTCATAAAGTATATTTAATTTCTCAATTACGGCGAAATTGGGCCTCGGTATGACTCGTAATTACCAATATACCCCTATCTCGCCAAAATCCACGAAATAACGAGATATTTCTCTCGTTTAAACTCCAAATCCGGAGCGAACTCATGTGAACACAATATACATATACTGTACAAATATCGAGGTTCGATTCCTCGCGGTTTGCCCCGAATCGCCTCATAGAGCAAATCTACGCGAGTCAGAACCTCAGAAAGCGAAAATTGCTAAATTTATGAGTATTGCTCGTGCTGGAACAAGGAATTTTTCCAATAATGAAGTATATCTCATTTAAAATTCCTCAGAAAAACTGTGGGGCTTACAACGCTAGTATCGGGATGACTCCGTATGAAGCGTTGTACGGTAGACCTTGTCGGTCGCCATCTTATTGGGACGACATCGGCGATAGATCGAGAGAATTGCCGATTGTTCTTCAGCACTATACGCAGCAGGTGCCGAAGATTTGTGAGCGTTTAAAGGCAGCGCAAGATAGGCAGAAGAGTTATGCCAATAAGAAATGCCGCAAATTGTCCTTTGAAGTTGGAGACAGGGTTTTTGTTAGAGTTTCGCCGACGAAGAGCGTGTTTCATTTTGGAAAGAGAGGGAAGTTGAGTCCAAGGTATGTTGGACCGTTCGAGATTGTGGCAAGGATTGGTGAAGTGGCATATGTGTCGAGTTAACTCCACAATATGCTCACATTCACAATGTATTTCACGTGTCAATGCTCAGGAAGTACATTCCTGACCCATCGCATATCATTCAGTACGAAGATGTGGACGTGCAGGAAGATCTGACTTTGTCAGAAAGGCCTATCGAGATTGTTGACCGACGAGATCAAGTTTTGCGTACCAAGACTATTCCATTAGTTAAGGTACCGTGGCAGCACCATGGCATTGAAGAATGCACATAGGAAGCAGAAGCGAGCATGAGAGAGACTTATCCAGAACTTTTTGTAACCTCCTAAGGGTGACTTCGCGGACGAAATCCTTTTTAAGGAGGGAAGGATGTAAGATCCATGATTCTCAATTTCTGAAGATTTGCTTATTTTAAAAACTGGGTTAAATCGCATGATTTTATGTAAATAGAGTGATTTTGAGAACTTTTAGGGTAAGTTTAGAATAGGGTGGTAGTGATACACCCCGAATTTGAGATCCGAACGACGAAAGGACCTCGTCAGTGCATATGAATTACGAGTCTTGACTTAATTTTTGGAGCTGAATCTTAGAACGCTTAATTTTAACCAACGAGAGAATATTTTCTCAAGAGGCATCAACCATTCTATGTTAATTAAGGTTATAAAGAGAATAAAATAATTTATTGGAATTAAATTATTATTTTAATTCATTAAATAAGCATTTTCTTATGACATACACGATATGCGGTTTTGGTTTTGGATCCAAAGCACCTAGTGGATCTAAGACCCATGGACGTTCATGTCCTTGGTTGGCCATCTGGTCAAGGCTGACCAGATAGATGGCAATTTTGAAAAGGTTTTTGCATAGATTTAAAGCTTAGGCCTCTATTGACCATGTATCATTTCCAAAACCTCATAATGGAGCTTGAAGGCCATCATGAGGGGCGTCATTTCCAAAAAGGAAGCATGGAGCTGGCGCCCCATGGCATTTTTGAAAAGTTTTTGAATGTTTTCAAATGATTAAAATCGATTAGGCTAGTTGGGTAGCAGCCAAGGGCGCCCCCTTGTAATTTGTTCAAAGTTTAATGGCTTTACAAAATGGCGTTTTTGAAAAATTTCTAAAACTTTTTAAATGCATGACATGCATTGGTTGTGGGGGGGCGTGCAGCTCCCCAACCCTCCATCTTGGAGGGAATGATCCTAGCCCTCCAACCCTAAGCAAACCTCTATAAAACCCTTAAAAAAAAATGGGCCCCTCTCTTGTTGGGCGATTTTTCATAGGACCCTCTCTCTCTTCTCTCTCCCAAACCTCCTCTCTCCTCTCTTGTCTCCTACTTCCAGCCGTGGGTGTCTCTTGGAGGAATGAGCTGCAACTAACACTTCCTTCCCTTTCCAACCAAGGTGAAGTTTCAACATTTCTTTTTTTTTATTCAAGGATTTCGGTATATATGAAACCCACGAAGCAATGCACTCCATGCGTGCATGCTTCAAAGAGGTGGATTAGCTCTAGAAAAAGTACTTTCTCTATGGGTGTTCATGTTGGTTTTCATTGTTCTAATGGCTGCATGTTGGGTAATCGATTTCCTTCGTCTCTTTTCTAAATGCATTTTCGTTTTTCCTTAGCACACATGCATGGAATCTCAAGGTGGGTTAGTTGATTTAGAACTCCTGTTGTCAATGTTTGGCTCTTAAATCTCTCTCTTAGCACATTGTGGGTTGTTGTAGCTTATACATGTCGTTTCTTTTATAACAGCAATATTGGTTGCCCTTTTTCTTATGTTCTTTTTCTCATCCTACCTTGAAGTGCTTCCAGTGGTGCCTCTCATTTTGGTGGTTGGGTTTTCGGCGCTCCTGGGGTCTTGGGAAGCATGCTGGTGTGAAGGACCGAGTTGAGCTCGTCCAGCCCACACCCAGCACCCCCCCTTTTTTTTTGTACATGCTTTTTGTATTTTCCCTCTTTCTTTGTTTTGTCTTTTTTCTAGTCGGATCTCTTGGTTGGTGCCTGACCAACCGGACCAGCTTGGGGGTTGGGGCTGGCTTGAGCATGCGGCTAACGCCTCCTGGACGTCCGTGAACCGAGCCCTTAGGCTCTGGTCCATGATGATGGGGGTTGGCACGGTCTGGTCCAGCGGACCAGACCCTTTTTGCCAACCCACTTGCGCCATAGCTGGAGCTGGGCGCCATGTGTGACGCCCCAAACCCCGACCTTGTAAAAACCTTTGATTTTTGAGAATTTTTTTTTTTTGTAAGAATTTAAAATAGATGGCGGAAGTGCAAAGGGGTAAGCAAAGGCCGCAAGTCTGAGCGGGCCACAGTAAAAGATACAAACCACATGTCCATTCCAAATACATATAATATCAGAGTTTTACAAAATGAGACTAAAAACACCCATACAACGAGTCTCTCCCAAAATGAGAGGAAAACTCCCCTCAAACCCCAAAACAAGACACGGACCAAGATCTGCAGCTAAGTGTGGGTCTCAAGTCTCCAACCGTACACCGTCGCATCGCCACTGCGCCTACTCATCACCTGTATCCCCATAAAACGGGGTCAGAACTCTTGCGAGTTGGTAAAGAACAACAACATTGTATATCCATTTTATCAAGAAAGGGCACATATCATGCAACAGGTAAAATGACAGATATATGTGCAAGTGTCAGGTAAGTGCTCGTGCTAGAAGACTGTAAAACTACAAGTAAGTAGCAGTGCAACAACTGAAACAGAGCAACAACTAACCAATAAAGTACAACAATCTAATAGAAGTGCAAGCAGTGCTAAAGTAAGCAAGTAACCAACTACTGTACGTCAGTCTGTTTGGTTAGTCTTTATGTTCTTTTTAACCTCCTTCGGGTACGCGAAGGAAAGACCCTCGAGTTCTGTGAGACATGCACCCGACGTCTGTTATTAAATTTCTAGTGTGGTAACCGGGGATGCTACAGAATGAGAAAAACCACCTGCAGGCGACACACAGCCAGGAGAAACCTTTCGCAGGGGCAAAGGATTGCAATCCGTACTACTGCAGTAGCAAAGGTCCCTGTGGAGGGCAACCTTGACCTCCCTAACTCCGAGTGACTGGAGGTCAGAGGGCACATCGGCTCCTCAAAAGAACAGGTCGTAGTAACGACACGTCACTCGGGGCTGTACCATTCACCCTCTCCCTGGGTGACCAAATTTGTGAATGGGGCGCGGCAGGATTATCTTATTTAGGCTCATTTTTCAGGTCATACCTCCCTTCGAGGTAGTTGTGCCTCGTGGTCCCCTCGAGGTACGCAAACGAGGACTTGGCCTGCCCATCCACGTGCTCAGCCTCTCACGGCCACCACGAGCACATCGCCTGTGAAGACGATATTATAACATTTTCATTTTTATGCCTAGGGTGACACAAGGTGTGAGTACACTCTCACAAACCCGGGCCACTGCCCGAAGACTCCAACCGAGTCTCAAACCTCAACAGGTCGAAAGTGTCATACCCTACAGTGCTTTTAGTTCCTTCCAAGTGTATGTCACATTGAGTACAAAACACGCCTCTGGTGCATCGTAAATCCATTGATATACGAATGTGAGCCAAAACAAGAAGGACTCGACGAACCTGAACGGGTGACATACGTGTCATGATGTGCCACATGCATGAACCACACATTATCACGATTTGGAACACATATTCATAGAGGCACAAATTTGAGCGATAACAGGCTCAAAATATATATATATATATATATCAACATGTTCGTACGACAACTAGTGTCCAAAGCTTTAAGCACGGATCTCCCAAATACACATAGTTTCGCCGCCCTACGTCGGCTCCAACACTTAGCGAAACCATTCGCTTAGGGAAGACCGTAGTGTAGACACTGATGAGTGTCGAGAAAGGTTCTTAAAGTAACCCCATGTGTACGGGGATTACGTCAATACATCCGTGATGTGCCACCGCACTAGCAAAACTCAAAAAGGTCAAAACGACGGTTTTCTGTTGAAAACGTCGAAAGACCCAATACTTGGGAAACGTAATAAGGTACATGGGCAGCGTACCGCTCGCCACACTATACCCCTTTCCAAACTCACCACGATGTGGCAGCGAAGGCTAAGGTGGTCATTCTGGACCACTGACGTGACGGCAAGGGTATAATGGTACAATGTGTGCCAAAATGCCAAAAGGCTAACCGTAGCCCACCAGGCCCTATAGGCAGTTCCGAACCATGCACCGTTGGTGCCAAGTGTACAAAACGGTTGTTTGAACATCATACACGTGCTACAAGGAGTCTATTAGTGACTCTCTATCGGTTTTGCCTTCATGCGTGCATTTTCGTGCTTTTTGAATTGGCGGCGAGGTGGAAATCCCATAAGTAGGTGGTCTAGGCATGTCGTACCAGACTCATAGGGCTGTGACAGACACCAACACGAGCTTCACTAAGCTCTACACGAGGCTACTGGGTGGGTGCAGCAGGTCACGCAACCACCCAGTGGTTGGCTAAGCCTTGCGGGCGCACTTAGCACCCGCCGCCACCATAAGGCTCCAACCGGGGTCATTTGGGCAGCCTGGTCTGCTGGACCAGACCTAACCCCGCCTTGGTCTGACCTATGTGTCAGACCCCAGGTTGGTAAGGCAGCCGCCCGCAATGGGTCGCGAGCAGCCTGCACCATGGGGTGTAGCTAAGGTGCCTTTGGGAGGCAATCTGGCCAGCGACCAGCTGGTCTGGTCCACGTGGGGCCAGACCCTGCCGGGTCTAGCAGGAATCCTCCTTGGCCACGGGACAGCCAGCAGCAAGGATGCAGCCTGCAAGCTGCTGGGGCGTGTCCCAGCAAGAGGGTGCTCCGGGTGTAAAGCACACCCGGTTACCCGAAACCGTGGGCGTCCCGTGTGGCGCCCCTTCCCCACGTGATTGGGGAACACCCAATGGGTGGGTCCGAACCCCGAGGTGGGTCAGACCACCCTTCCTTACCCAACGCTACAGAGGTTGCAGCGGGACACGGCGAGTCCCGACCGATCTCTCTCTTTTTTATATATATATATATATATATATATATAGTTATATCTATAGCCCAGAAATGGCCTGAAAGGTGACCCGATTCGGGGTTCGCCTGCACCGAAACAGCGAAAATTTTCAACACGGAACTCGTAGATCCATGTCTCAGCTTCGCACAGACACCAAGATCACTCTATCCAACCATCGGTCTGGAAAAGGGCGCTGTGTTACCAGACAGTGTCTGGAACTTTCTGGACCACTGTCAAAACCCTGTCAGTCTGCTTAAACCTGACTTTGTGAAGGGTTTACAAAACAAATCAGGGGAAATCACAAACATCGAAGTCGTAGATAATTATTCTACCTTTCCAACGAGTTATAGCATGAAAAATTCCGACAAACGGTTTTAGAAATACTACCAGATTACCGAATGATGTTCAGGACTTCCTGTACACTGACAGAAGTTCTGAACGTCTGCTAAAAATGAGGCTTTTTAGCGAGGGTTTCAGACCGAAACAGTGAAAACTGTAAACATGTAAGTTGAAGAACATGGTTTCCCCTTTCCGAAAAGTCCAAGATCGCTCCATTCGGACCAGTATCGAGTGAGATACGGTCTTTTGAGCAGAGGAGACTCCGGAGCTCCAGAACTCCGAAATCGCCTAAGGACAGTCCCATTGCGTGGAACGTCCGGTGTGTGCGTGTTTACCACAACGATGTTTCGATCCCTCTAAAACACACCCACACTCATACAAGTTTCATGACTTAAAAAAAAAAAAGGAAAAACCCAAACCAACCATAACAAATTTTACATGCATTTTTCAAAAGAAGTGGAATGCAAAGTGGAAGCTCTTCACCTTCGGGGTTTTCCGGCGTAGGGACGGAGATGGTTCCGGTGTGGTGGTGCTGGTGCCCTCACTTGCACTCTCTCAGCCACACTCACCTCACTCTCTATACTCTCTTCACTCTCACACTTGAGAGAGAGAAGGGGAAGATGGAAGGATGGAGGGAGAGGGTTGAGGAGGAGGAAGAGAGAAAATGAATTTCTCTCTCCTCCCTCTCTTAAATAGCCACTCCAAGCGATGGAGGGCTGGGATGAGAGGGGAGGAGATGGAGGGCTCTCCTCCCACACGCCCCCCCCTCCCTTTAGGTGCTATAAGGCTAGCCCAAGGGGATTTGACTTCCTTCATGATGGGCCTAGCTCAAGGGTGTACAACCCTTGAGCCTAGCCCACAACTACTCTCCCTAAATTAGGGAGAGTAGGTCTCCCCATAGACCACCTTTTGACCCTAAGGTCAAACCCCTTTTTAAAATCAAATCAACCCCTTTTTTTTTTGTTTTTTTTTTTTTGACATGATGGGCTGGAGCTACCCCCCCCCCCCTAAGGGGCGCCCCCTCCAGCCCAATAGCCGTTGGGTTTTGGGCTACCACTTGTGGTAATGCCAAAACCCAACCCCAACTTTTGAAAATTCATGCTTTTCAAAAATGCTATTTAAATACCATTTTTTTATTATTATTGTTTTATTATATTTTTTTTTTTAAAAGTAGCATGGGCTGGGCTCATGCTCACGTGGGCCCCATGCTAACTACCTTTTCCAAATTCCAAATTAGGTCTTGGAGATTTTTGAAAAAGTCTCTTCTAACTTTACAAAAATCAAATTTTAATATCTCATAAAACCTTAGTAAATTTTTCATTTAAAAGCTAGGTTTCAAACTTTTAAGAAATTTCATTTCAAACCTTACCCTTTTGAATTAAAACTTAAGTTTTAAGCTTATTTACTTAGGCTTTCCATTCTGACAAAATTCACTCTCGTCGTGACTCGTATTTACCGATATACCCGTTTCGCCCTACTACCAGAAATATTTCCTAGTTTAGGTTTCCAATTCGGGATGAACCTACTTAGATGAGTTATAAATCTAGTCTAGGGATATCAGACCTTAGTTCGCCAAGGTCGTCCTTAATTGCTTCGTAAATCGAATCTTACGCGATTAAGACTTCGTATTGCTATATTAGCACAATCACGAAAAATTCTTGCGACAAAGCAAGAGTAACAAATAATGAAGCACATGCCAATACAAAATATCTCAGAAATATCGTGGTTCTTACATCCTCCTCTCCTAAAAAGGGATTTCGTTCGCGAAATCACGAACGTTAGGCCACAAAAAGATCAGGGTATTTCTCCCTCATGCTGGCCTCCGGCTCCCATGTGCATTCTTCAATGCCATGGTGTTGCCACCGTACCTTAACCAACGAAATGGTCTTGGTACGCAGAACCTGATCATGACGATCGATGATCTCAACAGGCCTCTCGGCCACAGTTAAGTCCTCTTGTACCTCGACATCTTCGTATCGGATGACGTGCGATGGGTCCGGAATGTACTTCCTCAACATCGACACGTGAAAAACATTATGAATTTGAGCATACCGCTGCGGTAGGTCAATACGATAGGCTGCTCCACCGATCCTCTCGAGGATCCTAAACGGCCCAACATATCTAGGACTCAACTTTCCCTTCTTTCCGAAACGAAAGACGCTCTTCGTCGGTGATACTTTCACAAAAACCATGTCGTCCACATCAAACTGAAGCTCTCGCCGCCTCTTATCGGCGTAACTCTTCTGTCTGTCCTGAGCTGCCTTCAGACGTTCTCAGATCTTCTGCACTTCCTGAGTGTAGTGCTGAAGAACAATCGGCGATTCACTGGATCGATCGCTGATATCGTCCCAATATGACGGTGATCGGCAAGGTCTCCCATACAAAGCCTCGTACGGAGCCATACCGATACTAGCATGATAACTATTGTTGTAGGCAAACTCGACCAAACACAAGTGTGAATCCCATTCACCCTTCCAGTGGAGCATACACGCCCGCAACATATCTTCTAGTGTCTGAATCGTCCTCTCTGACTGACCATCAGTCTGAGGGTGAAAGGCTATACTGAACTTTAACTTCGTTCCCAAAGCTGACTGCAACTGTCCCCACAGTCACGACGTGAATCTGCGATCACGATCCGAAATGATAGATGTAGGTACGCCATGTAACCATACAATCTCTCGGATATACAAGTCTGCTAAGCTCTCAAGCGGCTGACTAATCCGGATAGGTAAGAAGTGAGCAGACTTGGTGAGTCTGTCCACAATCACCCATATCGCGTCGTGCTTTCCCCTGGTTCGCGGTAAACCTACCACGAAATCCATCGTGATATCCTCCCATTTCCACTGAGGAATCTCAATCCTCTGCATGGAACCACCGGGACGTTGGTGCTCGATCTTGATTTGCTGACAAGTCAAACACCTCGAAACATACGCTGCGACTTCACACTTCATCCCGTTCCACCAATACCGTCGTTGAAGATCCTTAAACATCTTAGTACCACCAGAATGGATGGTGTACTTCGACAGATGTGCCTCATCAAGAATCTCCTTCCTCAACTCAGGGGCATTTGGCACCCAAAGTCAATCCTTCATGCGGATACAACCGCTGTCATCAATATGAAAGACTGAGCCGTCTTCACGAGCTCGGTCAACAAACTTCTGATACTGAGCGTTCTGCTTCTGCGCCTCGATAACTTTAGGCAAGAATTCTGACCGAATGGCCAACCCCAACAATCTAATCGTTCTGCTTTCGACTGCAAATGGCTTCCAAGCCACGAAATCTTCGATCAACTTCTGGCTCCACACAAGACTAGTTAGAACACTGCTCGATTTGCGGCTAAGCGCATTTGCCACGACGTTCGCCTTACCAGGGTGGTAAGACAATGTAAACTCATAATCCTTGATAAACTCGAGCCAACGACGTTGTCTCATATTTAGCTCCTTCTAGGAAAATAAATACTTGAGACTCTTATGGTCAAAAAAGACCTCAAACGTATCTCCGTACAGATAATGTCTCCATGACTTCAAGGCGAACACCACTGCTGCTAACTCCAAGTCATGAGTCGGATAGTTCCTTTTGTGAATCTTCAGCTGTCACGAAGCATACGCAATAACACGACCATGCTGCATGAGCACGCATCCCAGGCCTGTACCTGAAGCGTCTGTGTACACCACAAAACCGCCTCTACGAGAAGGTAAAGCTAACACCGAAGAGGTAGTCAGCTTCGTCTTCAGGATCTGGAAACTCTCTTCACAAGAGTCGGTCCACTCGAACTTGATTCCTTTACGCAAAAGGTTCGTCAAAGGAAGCGCGATCCTGGAGAAGTCCTGAATGAAACGTCGGTAGTAACCAGCTAACCCGAGAAAACTACGGATATCAGTAACAGACTGAGGCTGCTTTCAGTCCAACACCGCTTCGACCTTTGCTGGATCAACTGACACACCATCACTAGATATCACATGACCCAAAAACATAACTCGTCGAAGCCAAAACTCGCACTTGGAGAACTTGGCGAACAATCTGTGCTCCCGAAGTACTCCCAACACGATACGCAGATGCTCTCGGTGCTGCTCAGGGGTCTCTGAGTAGATCAAGATGTCATCGATGAATACGATCACAAACGTGTCCACGAATGGACGGAAAATACGATTCATCAGATCCATGAATGCTGCTAGTGCATTCGTGAGCCCAAAAGGCATCACAACGAACTCGTACCTAGTTCGAAAAGCTGTCTTTGAGACATCTTCTTCTCTGATCCGGAGTTGATGATAACCCGATCTGAGGTCGATCTTCGAGAATATCTTCGCCCTCTGCAACTGGTCAAAGAGATCTTCTATTCTCGGCAACGGATACTTATTCTTAATCGTTGCTTGGTTGAGCATTCTGTAATCAATGCACAACCTCAGGGATCCGTCTTTCTTCTTCACGAACAACGCAGGTGCACCCCACGGCGATGCACTATTTCTGATAAATCCTTGCTCCATCAACTCTCCCAACTGACGCTTCAGTTCTTCGAGTTCTGCTGGAGCCATACGATACGGTGCCTTTGAGATCGGAGTTGTTCCAGGCAACAACTCAATACAAAATTCGATCTCACGCTTCGGAGGTAATCCAGGCAGTTCCTCAGGAAACACATCGGGGAACTCCCGAACTACGTCAAGATCCTCAATAGGGGTTAACACCGAGTCAACTGGGGCGATACTGACCAAGAAAGCAGTACCCCCATTCCGCAAATACTTCTGAACTTTAAATGATGAAATCATACGACTGTCTCGAATAGGTCGAGCAAGGCTGATCTCCAAAACTGGACGATCAGGAGGGTACAGAACCACCTTGCTCTCTCTGCACAAAACTTGAGCATGATACTCAAATAACCAATCCATGCCTAGAATGACATCAAACTCCGTCATGTCTAGCAGGATTAAGTCAGCTGACAAGCTCTGACTTGCCACTGACACCTCTATGCTCGGAATGTACAAAGTACACAAAGACTGATTACCAGTCGGTGTACGCACTTCCAATGGGCAATTCAGCAACACAGCAGTCATAGGCAAGGAACTAGCAAATCTAGAAGCTATAAACGAATGTGAAGCACCACAGTCGAATAGAGTAAAAGTTGCATGACCAGCGACTGGAATAGTACCTTGGACCAACTCTCCTTTGGTCACTTGCTCGATAGTGGCTGCGTAGGCACGCCCTGCCACTGTCTTCTGGTTACCCGTCTTCTGTTGAGAAGATTGCTGCGGCGGGTACGATTGCTGCAGCTGCTGAGGAGGTCGCTGAGGTGCTAACTGCGACGTTCCTGGTGTATTCCTCCTTAGATTATCGGACTGCTTCTTCCGACAATCCCTGATGTAGTGGCCCATCTTGCCACAATAGATACATCCTCCGACGTCACGAGGACAAGGTCGGCCTGGGTGATCCATACGACACTTCGGGCATCCCGATGTCGCCACTACCTGATTCTGCTGCTGCTGCTGAGGCTGACGATTCTGTTGCTGACGGTTGTTGCGGTTCTGATGGTTCCTCTTTGCTGGCGGGGCAGACTTCTTTCCACCCGAATTCTGCTGATAGGATCTCTTCTTAGGCCAACTCTTTTGGCCTATCTGTTGCGGTTTCCCTCTGGACTGTGGAGTCTTCTGGGATTCTATCCATTCCTGCTCCAGGAGTGTAGCCGTCTCCAGGGCTTCCTCAAGAGTCGAGGGAGCGCGCGTGATCACTCTCAGGCGCAGTGCTAACTTCAAACCGCGAGTGAACTTCATCGCTCGTTCCTTCTCAGTCACGTATACATGCGGACATAAGCGCTCTAGGCTTCTGAACTTTGTGATGTAGTCCGCCAAAGTAGAGTTCCCCTGCTGAAGGTCGAGGAACTCTTGCATCTTCCGACTGCGCTCGTGGGTCGGGAAGTAGGCCGCGTAGAAAACCTCCACGAACTGCTCCCACGAAACGGCTCCGCCCGCAAATCTGACATCCCAGGTGGTCGCCCACCACCTTTCGGCATCCTTCCAGAGCCGATACGTGCCAAAATCCACCTTTCGGTCATCACTGACCTGCAGCACACGAAAGATTCTCTCGATCTCTCGATCTCTCGTATCCAGTCCTCGGCTGCCTCAAGAGAAGACTTCCCATCGAATGACGGAGGGTTCATAGCCATGAACTGCTTGTAGGGTACGGCTGTCGCTACTAACACCGGGGAAGGAGTAGGAACAGGAGTCTCTTGTCCCTGAGAGGCTTGCACGTTCTCCCCCATGGCACGCATGGCCTCGGCCTGCCTGCCTACAACCTCAGCCAGGTTGTTCAAGGTGTCCATGATGTTGTTGCAACGTTCACGCCAAGCCATCTTAACAACAAGGAGACTCGTATAAGCAAGGAGTAGATACCAAAACATGATTTCATTATACGATCAAAGATGCATACATATATTTAGTACAAGCCAAAATTACCCTCTATAACAGGGTTACAGGATATACTCCTTTGTAACAACCGCAGACACTGACTCAGTGTCCTAACAAAACATTTATATCCGTGCGACCGCTCTCACTTCCTACTAGTGTAGAGGTCGCGGTAGTTGTTCCTGTTTCCGCACCGTCTTCGCTTCGGACGAGGAGTAGAAGAAGGTGTGCACTTGGGTAAACCTGATGGAGTATGCACCTTCCACTGGGTCAGCTGCCAGGTCTTCCAATTTACGCTGGCACTCAGCCTCGATATGCCCTTTAAGGCCACAACAAAAGAAGTGACACCATTCCCGTGGGCAAATCTGCCCCTCATGGCAGACTTTACATCTCTCACACGGAGGTGTCGGAGGTGCCATCATCTGAACACATCGTGCCAAATGCTTCACAGCATGATCTAGGGATCTTACGCCCTGACCTACGTCACGTACTGCTTCTAGGATCATTTCGTACCTTGGGTCTGACGACATCTATCAAACCACATTCGAAGCATGCATATGTATAAACTAAGTAGCACAAGAAACAACGATAATCAACATAATTAACTGAGCCAAACATACTTACAGTGCGATGAACGATGCGCGCAGAAGTCTTGGACCACACTTAAAGCTGCTCTGATACCAATCTCTGTGACGCCCCAAACCCCGACCTTGTAAAAACCTTTGATTTTTGAGAAAAAAAAATTTTTGTAAGAATTTAAAATAGATGGCGGAAGTGCAAAGGGGTCAGCAAAGGCCGCAAGTCTGAGCGGGCCACAGTAAAAGATACAAACCACATGTCCATTCCAAATACATATAATATCAGAGTTTTACAAAATGAGACTAAAAACACCCATACAACGAGTCTCTCCCAAAATGAGAGGAAAACTCCCCTCAAACCCCAAAACAAGACACGGACCAAGATCTGCAGCTAAGTGTGGATCTCAAGTCTCCAACCGTACACCGTCGCATCGCCACTGCGCCTACTCATCACCTGTATCCCCATAAAACGGGGTCAGAACTCTTGCGAGTTGGTAAAGAACAACAACATTGTATATCCATTTTATCAAGAAAGGGCACATATCATGCAACAGGTAAAATGACAGATATATGTGCAAGTGTCAGCCTGGGCCTTCATCTTCATTGAATCAGTCATCGCATACAGGGCAAAAGGATGTGGAGGTGGTAGTATCATCATTGACATCAACAGAATCACCAGCTTTGATTTCAACTGATGTGAAAGGGCCACTGTTGCCACTGCCTAAAGCTTCCGATCAAAAGGTTCAGGATTCTCTTATATCATGTTCATTATGGGCCACCACAACTTTTCATTATTCTTTTCATGGAAATATCTTGTGAGATTTTCTCCCCTTTTGCACATTGATCTTTGGAAAATGTATCTGTGCTAAGGGTGATTATTACTAATTATTGCAGAAAGCTAGTTTGTATGTAAATGAGACCTTCTTTGTGTGGATATGATTTGTTAGTAATTGTTTACATTTGGTATGCTGTGTAGAGTATTTCTGTCTACGTAAGATGAACTCAAATACTATTTCTGATAAATTGATTAATTTTTTTAGAGTATTTTAGTTATTTAATGATTTCTTCATCATGCTATTATTCTTTATATTCATATGAAGTGATCATATTTGAATGTTCTCTCTTGTTTTGTGTTGAACTAACAAATGGTTTCATATGATGCTTTGCTAGTTATTTGTTTGTTTGAAGATTAATTCCTATGATCAGGTTCACTCTTTCAGTATGCCTCGATTTGAGTGATATCTAGATCATACTCATTCTTTTCCCTTCTTATCTTATTGCCAAATGTTCCGCTTCAAGTAATCATTGTGTTAACCATATCCTACTGTACATATCCTACATTTGCAGTCTATCCTATTAGTTCTTGTACTTATTATAGTTCACAATTTTTTTTTTTACACATACATCTGTGTTTGTGATTTCATCTCTCTATTAAACTTTTCACAGCCTTGTCACAATTTTCTTGAAAACAGCCCATTGTTCCCACAGTGCATTTCCTGCACATTACGTATGTGTTGTATTTACCATCTTCTGCAGGTATGCAGTCTTGATAATCGGCTATGTTCATGAACGGATATATCCATATCCGTTCATGATCTCTATGCCATCTTTTGCACGCTTCATTATTGATATATAGAGAAGATCCATACTTATTTTCACTGGAAATTATATTATAATTTGGGAATTATGGCCTTGTGAAATCACCTACAAAAACTGTATATACCTGTATTTTCTAATTTTACCCATTATATGGAATTTCTATTAATATGTATATTTTCTCATTATATGTATATATATATCTATATATATATGTATATCTATGTATATCTACCTATATGTATACGTATATATGTATGTATATATATATGTTATGTACGTATATATATACATATATATATATATATATATATATATATATATTTATATATATATATATATATATATATATATATATATATATATATATATATATTCCTTCATGTGCACTTATTTTCATATATGAGCATCCATATAACTATTTTCTCATACAAATACACCTCCATTGTTACATATCATTTAGCAAAAATTTTAGCATTTTTATATATATATCTTCGTTGTACATGTTATATATATGCCCATTTCCTTGGGTATCTTGTATATCCCTTCCTTGTACTAATTCTCATTTTGCAGGAAAATTTGGAGGATGCTGATTCTTTCTACACTATGTATTACATTTATTTTGATTTATGTCAGAGATGTAATAATCAAGTTTGGAATAAGATTTGCTTTTACTACGTAGATTAGGATGCATCTCATGTAGTTTGATTCCTGCAATATCCTGATTCTATGATGCATATATCTCAATTTTCAAAATTCACCGTGGATGAACACGAATGGCACGTGCACCAACTCTTAGAGAGTTGATGAACTCGGTGGAATCCATATTTACGGCCCTAGTCGGAATATGGACGAGACCCAGATCCATCATCTTTCTACCAGTCACACTGAGCCTACACTCTTAGGCTATCTTAAAAATGCACATCATATTTCTAAATTTTCAAAACATTGTGAATTAACTCAAGTAAACTCTGAACATATTCATGGCCTCAGTCAGAATATGTGAAGGATTTACTTTGGCTTAATCCACATTTTTCCAACAAAATTTTCAGAAATCTTTTCGAAGTGCATTCATTCATTCAAATCATGGCATCATCTGCTTTTCTCATGATTTTCTCAAGAAATTTTCACTTCATGGAATCGATTTCTCCAGAAACTATGAAGATTTCCGAAGTTGGATTTCCCAAATTAAAGTTTTTCTGAGATTTTCCCTGAAAATATTATTTTCTTAAGATTCAATTTCCAAAGGAATTTCTCATTTTTCTCAAGAATCCAAGTTGATTTTCAGATATTTCAAGGGCAAGATTCTCAGAATTTCAATTTCCTAAGTTTTGAATTTCCTTCTCCAATGAGCTTTTGTAAACACCCCAAATTTTCATTCATCTCCCCGACATTTTCACCAAGCATCAGCATCCAGTCTCTGAAATCGCCGAAGGGCAAAATGGTCATTTTCTGAGCTCAGACCTTACAGAAGTCTAAATTTCATCTGCAACTCTCATAATTTCTCTATTTTTAACTCAGATGTTCAAAATTCTACTCTGGACAGGAGACGGGAATCCCCAAAGCCCGGTTCAGGATTACATTTCATAAGACATGGCATTGCATATCATTGCATGAGCATCTCATATCACCACACTGCACAACATGCCATTTCGAGGTCCAGAACTCTCGATTTCAAAATTTTCAATCCAGATTCGAATTTCAACTATTTTTAAAATCAATTTCAAAACCTTGGGTCTTCAAAATTATCAATTCTTCCCATTTTACCCCCAGAACTCTGAATTTCAAATATTTTCTCAAGAAAACGATCTGGATAGTTTTCAATATGGATTTCATCCACCTTATCTCAGATTTTTCCCTTTTGACAATTTCAAATATCTTCCTTTTACAAAATTGCCCTACAGGGGCCAACTCTTTCCAAAAATTTCTGTTTTACCAATTAGTCCAGATTTTGTGAAAATTCCAAAAAGTGGTTTTGTTGTTTTGTTGTTATTCCAATAAAGAAGCAATGTGGGACCCACACTGAGATGGCGTCACACAGGCTTTTCTTTTGAAAAACCCAAAAATATAGGAGCCTTGTCCCCTGGATTGGTGCCACTTGTCTTTTCTCTGTCCTCCCATTTATTTGCCAAGTGTCAGTGTGTTGTTACCTTAAGAAGCCGCCACATGTCATTAGACACCCTCTTCACTCCATGACATGTGTCAGTGTCCACCATCTTCACCCTGGGCCATGTGTCATTCCGTAGATCACTCTGAGATGCCAAGTGTCATGTGTTGTCCTGTCCAGAAAAAGTAAGGCTTGTCTCCTCTGAGGTGGCGCCATTTGAAGTGTGTCTCCTGCAGAGGACACATGGCAATCTCTCATTTCCTCAAAAAAAGCAAATGCCACATGTCAATCTCTGCTCCTTTCAGAAAAAGCAGGATGACACATGTCTTCCCCTACTTTTTCTCTGAAAAGTAGATGACACATGTCATTTCTAGCTTCCTTCAGAAAAAGTAGAGGACACGTGTCACTCTTGGCTTTCTTCAGAAAAAGCAACCATTCAAAAATTTTCAGACAAGGCCTAGGTGGCGCAAATCCTGGATCCTGCTTTTTCTACTTTGAATATGAGGGCGCCACATGTTAATTTCTCTTCCCTCCTGCCACATGGCATTGTAGGAGCCACTCTGAGGAACTGCCACATGTCCATCCTCCATTCCTCCAGAGCCAACCCCCATTTGAAATTCAAATCTCCTTCTGAGGTGGCGCCATTTGAGAAAACTCCTCCAGACAGATGACACTTGTCCGCCACATGTTCAGACCTCCCTGCATCAGAAAAAGTAGAAAAGCCCCCCTGTGAGGTGGCGCATTCTGCTTCTTCCAGTCTTGTTCTTCTGCCACATGGCAGTGTGGAACCACCCTAAGGTGGCGCCACATGTCAGCCTCTCCTTTCCTGCAAAAAAAGTAGAATTTGAATTCCTCTGAGGTGGCACATTCTGCTTCTTCCAGTCCTGTTCTTCTGCCACATGGCAGTGTGGAACCACCCTAAGGTGGCGCCACATGTCAGCCTCTCCTTTCCTGTAGAAAAAGTAGAATTTGAATTCCTCTGAGGTGGCACAGTCTGCTTCTTCCACTCCTGTCTTTCTGACATGTGTCAAGAGCTTCCAGAGGTAGCGCCACATGGCATGCTCCTACTGTTTCCAACTTTACACCTCAAACCTCCTTTTGAGGTGGCGCCATTCCAGAACCCCACTTGGCTCTATTTTGATATTTATTTTATATTTTTTAATAAAAGTAGCCCCTAAGGTGGCACCATTTGAGAAGCTTCAGAAAAGCCAAATTTTGAATTTCAAACTCCCAGATAGCACCCCCTGAGGTGGCGCAATTTGGGAGCCTCTTGCAGATAAAATCAAGAAGACCCCAAATTTTGAAAATTTTCAAATTCTGCAGAGTTGTCTCACCCATAAATTTTCCCATTTTATTTTCTCAAAAAAATCAAAATAGCACCCCTTGAGATGGCGCAACATGGAGGGCTCAGATTAAGCCTGTTTGAAATTCAAAATTTTCAGAAAAATTCTATAAAAACAAGGCTCCACGCCCAGCCTAAGGGAGCTTCTTTTCGGACTTTAAAATTCAACCTAGACTTTCTTCAGAACACGATTTTGAACCTTGGAATCCACACCCCCCTTGGTCTCAGTGAAGAAGGTGTAGTGGGTCGATCTTGGTGAATCATCCGAAGCCTGGAGCGAAGGACGAACAAAGCCCTTGGTAGCCGTCCCTTTCAAGAGTTTCAAAGCTGCATAACGAAGCAAGGTGCACCTCTTTTCCTCTTGATTTCATATCATGATTTGATTCAGGTGTCGTTTGAAGAAAAAGCTCATCCGAGGGATGGATTGAGCTATTCTCATAAAACGACAAATATAAAAATACATAATTATGCTTCCTTGATGATTTCTAGCATTCATGCATTTAGCTAAATTTAATTTGTATTTTATTTCATTAATTTAGCATGTTTTATAAGTTAATTAGGTTTAATTTGGTATTTATTTCAATTCAGCTCAGTTTCATTAGTTCTCTGTTTTTTGTCAGTCAGTCCACACGTCATTTCATGCATTTATGTTTCATTAAAAATCCTAAACAAATCATGGAATTTGCCCATAGGTGTACCTAAAAATGTGCCAAAAATTAGGAAGGATTTGAATTTGTTTACTGCGGTAAACATTCAAAATGGTAAGTCGGGTTTTGTTACCCGGGATGCGTTTTAAAAAATCATTTCTTACTTGTAAAATCGAGATATCTCTCATAAGAGATCCGAGTTTCAATCAAAAAGATGTTCTGAACTTGAGAGGATGTCTAGTTGTTAACATGATTTTCTCATATTTTTCTGATTTTGTTTAATGTCTGAAAAAAATCCGAGAGTTCGGGACATGTGTCAGAGCCTAATTTGAGCCCCTGAGACTTTGGATCGACTTAGGTCGATGGGTTCTCTTTTGGTATTGATCCAAATCCAAATTTGTAAAATGTGAATGTTATGTCCAAGATGTCCTATGTTTGCATCTGAAAGCCTGTGATTTTTAGAACAGTTGTGATATCTGTTTCGGATTTTTCTTGTGAGTCACCTGTTTGGTCACATTTGTCTGTTCTGTTGATTTAGGCAGGAAAAGTTATATTTTTATCTGTGTTTCTGTTGATCAAATGCCGAAATCATGAACATGAAAGTTGTCCCTGTAGGTGTCGTGAGTAGCTGCTCTGTTAATTATCAGAAATTTCTATGGCTGTTTTCTATTTTTTTAGCATTTTATATTAGATTAGGTTGATTTTTACCTCCGTCAGAACCAAATCCCTGTTACTGAACTCACCATGGCTCAAATCCCGAGGCTGTAAAAACCAAAAATGTTCCATTTCGGGTCTTTTAGCAGTCTGCCAAATATTAGAAGTTTTTATGGTGTAAATTTTACATTATCATATTAAGCATTGCATTTGGTTCGGGCCCATATGCGAAATCCCCCCTTTTTAGGATTTTCTTCAAATTTTAGCATTTAAATCATATCATTTTGTAAATTTTAGCATTTTAGGCTGTTTATCAGAGTATGTAGATGCTTCATACCGAATTTGGTGTAATTTGGAATCCATTTGAGGTTCGGTTTAGCCATATCAACAAAACAGGGCCCCGCGGGACCCGGATCCAAGCGAAAAACAAGCGAAATTTGTTATTTTGGATAAATTGCAAAAATGCGAAATTCTGATTTTATAGTCTTAATGTGTTTAGCAGCATGTCATAATGCCTCATACTGCATTTCATTATCATTTGATTCAATTTGAATTTCGAAATCTCAATTTTACCAAGTTTTCCTTCAAAAAACCCTGATTTTAAAGGTATAACTTTATAATTATGGGTATTTTGGTCATTTTGACCACCATTTCGAATTTCAAACTATTTTCTACTGAATTTCTTTCATTTTCATCATTTCAAATATCAAGGAAGCATGAAGAATAGGGTTTATATCCAACTAAGTCCAATAATTTCAGAATATTATTGGAAAATCTTGGAAAAGCCCACATATTTGAGCTAACCTTCTTTCAAGATTTGGCAGGGACATTCAAAAGAAGGAGCTGAAGTGTGCAATTTTTGTTTTATTTCATTTATTTAGTAATGTAATAATGTAAATTTTGGAATAAGAGATTTAATTTTCTGCTTAGACTAGGATGCATATCATATAGTTTAAATTCCTGCAATATCATGTTTATATGATTCATGCATTTTATTCCAAAAAGCACTATGGATGTACACGAATGGCACATGCACCAACTCTTAGGGAGTTGATGAACTCGGTGGAATCCATATTTACGGCCCTAGTCGGAATATGGACGAGACCCAGATCCATCATCTTTCTACTAGTCACATTGAGCCTACACTCTTAGGCTATCTTAAAATGCACATCATATTTCTAATATTTTCAAAGTATTGTGCATTAAATCAATTAAACTCTGAACATATTCATGGCCACAGTCAGAATATGTGAAGGATTTATTTTGACTTAATACACATTTTTCCAACAAATTTCTTAGAAAATCTTTCAAAGTGCATTCATTCACTCATATCATTTGCATCATGAAATCATTGGTTTTCTCATGATTTTCTCAAGAAAGTTTCATTCTCACGAAAATCGATTTCTCAAGAAACTTTGAGAATTTTTTAAAATAAGTTTTCCCAAATCAAGTTTTCACAGTTTCCATGGATACCAGTTTCTCGAGAGACTTCTAAAATCTCCGAAGTTGGATTTCCTAAATCCAAGTTTCCTTCGTTTTTCCTTGGAAATGTTATTTTCTCAAGATTTTCAAAAGAAGTCTCTCACCCTCCTCAAAGATCAAAATCGATTTCCAAGTATTTCAAGGCTAAGATTCCCAGGATTTCAATTTCCCAAGTTTCCGTTTTTCCTCTCCAATGAGTTTTCCTATAATTTTTCCATCATTTTCCTAAGAAAATTCTCAAAGTCCGAGTCTTCCTGAGAAGTGTTTCCCTTTTCAAATGTTCACCTTTTTCTCAAGAATCACTTCCATTTTCCCAAGATTTTCAACTATTTTCCCACATCTTTATGAACTTTCCCGTGATTTCAAAAACCCTTTTCCATCTGAGTTTCTTGAGAAATTGACCTTTTTCCTGAGAAATGTTTTTCAACTCCAAAGCTTTCCAAGCATACATCATAGTTTTCCAACTTATATTTTACAAAGTCTCATAGCACATGCCTGAATTCTCTGTGCATTTAGGATAGAACATGATTTTGATGATTTAACTAAGTCAAGCACAATTTTGGTCCTTGGTTCGATTACCCCTGTTAAAGGCGACAGGAACGGTCGAAACTCGTACCGACAAGTCGAGCCCCATCCCATGGATTTTCCCGCAATTTTCAAAACGGAGGCGAGTATTTCAACACATTTTCCAAAATCCGGTCAAGTTTGAATCGCGAAAGCGTTTCCTTTTTCTCTTCCGCAAGGAAGGGAAGACGGGAAAAATTTTGCGACGACAACAGGTTTGGCGACCGAGATGGGACCTGTCCTTGTCTGACCTAAATTATGCTTGACTTAGTCCAATTATTGAAATTATGTTCACAAAATGTCAGCTCTTTTATTTTGATATCATGCGAACCTAGGAGCCTAGATTATGACCTAGCTGACATTGACTGCATATAGCTTAGGCATGGTTTGGTAGGACCAAATTGAGGAGAAATTTTCATGCTCACATAGACTTAGGTCTAAATACAACTCTCCTCAATTTAGGATCTAAATGCAAACAATGTATGCTTCTTCAAAGTTTTCAAAAATCTATCTCTCTAGGACTTAGAGCCCTCTATTTTCTTGCATGTGATCATTTTTCAAAATCTCCCTTACCTATCATTACCCGGTCTTCACGTTGCTGGGCTCTCTTCCAGAACCATAGTTCGGGACAGAGCCTCACAACTGGGCCACCTATTTGGGTTAACACCCCCCTACCATGTACCGCGGGCCACAGTCCGAAGTATATCGGTAGGCGCTCAAGGATGTTGGAAAACCTTACCTTAGAACCGGAGTTGAGAATGTATGCCACGTACCTCAGATTTTAATTCGGGTATATCGGCATAACTGAATTGGACAAAGATGATCTGAACTTAGAGTTAGGATTAGGGTCCTACAGCTGTTTTCAAAATAATGCATCTAGAGTCAGCCTTTTAGAGAGCGTTGTATGTGCATGAATGTTTGTGCAGGATGTGATTGTTTGTATGTTACCTCTATTTCCTTACATTTTCCCAAAAATATTTTCAAATACCCATATTTCTCATCTCTTCCCTTTATTTTCTCAAACCCTGGATGATTTTCTCAAATATCCCATTTCTTTCAAAATTCCAGGCGATTTTCCATTCTACCTTTCTACTGGATCTCGAATTTCCAGCTGCATTTTATATCCTGCCTGCAAAAAAAAAAAAAATTCAAAATTTCCCACATTTTCCTAAGTCTCATTCTGAGTCTTTCTCTATTTTCAGTTTAATGGCATTCAGTCAAGTCGATCCCATCTTTCCTGAAGGTCACATCTCCTACGAGGTGCGGCAAGGTCGTCCTGAACATTGAGCCCTTAGCATCGGAACTTTCATTCCCCGGTGGTACTATTCTTGGCTCAAAAGCTTTTCCCGAATGTTCCCGGACCATTTGAGCGAGTGCGGATTAGAACTGGCATCAGCAGTCGAAAAGCAGACCATCAACGGCAACCTGATCCATGCAATGGCGGAGCGATGGAATCCTCAGACGTGTACCTTCTAGTTCCCATGGGGAGAAATGACCATTTTAATGGATGAATTTTCAGAAATCATGGGGTTATCAGAACCAGCCGGTCAACCAGGCGATCCATTAGAACATCAATTCCTTATCAATGTCAAGGGTTTGGACCCCCGAGATTCATTAGCTCGTATGACAAGCCACCGATACTGGCCCCTGATCCAGTTGGACGGAAATGAATATGTTGACCTGCTCGAGTTGTACCGCCAGTACGTGACCTTCGTTGAAGTCAGGACAGCTAAAGAAAGGATTCAGAATGCAATGGTTTTATGCACTGTAGGATTAGCCCTCTTTCCAGATGGACAAAACTACATGGACATCAGAATAATCCAGCTTATGAGAAGATGGGGAAGTCGGCAGACCAATCGCCTTTCCATAGCCATGGCAGCGCTCGCCTTCCTATATCGATGTCTGACTCGATTCTCACTTGGGGAGTCCATTTTAGTTGAAGGATGCATCTACGCGCTTCAGTCCTGGTTCTTCCAGCATGTTCCAGCCCGAGCAAGCTCTTTCAGATACAATGGTCAAGAACTCCTTCCAGTAGCGCAGTATCGATCCATGATCAACAGCATTCAAGAAGATGACATTGTCTGAGACTATTTTGATCGGCAATTATCCCCTCCCAGATATACGTACGCTTATGGCAAGCGGTTCAAGTTGTTGGGACCATTCTTCTGCACTTACTACCAACCAGAGAGATGTGTTCGACAGTTCTCCCAAAGGCAGCAACACGTCGAAGCCCGACTATTATCAAGAGCTATGGCAGAGTTCAATCTCACCTCCGCACAATGGTCTAGGGCATATCATTCTGCCTGCTACGACTGGGACTCTTTTGTCTCTCTTAAAATCTTTCCTGGTCCTAGAGTGTCTGCCGACTATCATGAATGGTGGCAAATTGTCTGTCCTCCACCTCTTTGTCAAGATCAATAAAATCATGCTTTCCTCATTTCTATAAATTTTTCTCTCTTTCTATTGTGGTTTGACGACCTCGCCTAGGTAACAAGGCATATTTTCGTTGTTTATTTCTTTTGCAAAAAGAATGACAACACAATTGTCATGATTCTCGCGACGACTCAGTCCCTAGTAATGGGATATCTTTTTCAAATTGTCTACCATATTTTCAGCAAATATTTCTTCCAAAAAACCAATTCCTACTGAGTCTAATCAGGTCTTTGCCCTGCATAGAGCTTTTTACAACATTTGATGGTTCAAACAAGGTCAGGCAAAAGAACAACAGCACCGCAGTACTCGTCAGACTCAGAAGAAGATATGGGTTCCCCTCAGTTCGAGAGGAGTCAAGAGCAGCAACAAGAAGATGATGGCATAGACCCTCAAATGTATGTCATGTTTCGGAAGATGATGAACAAAATAATGAATGAGCAACCCGGGACCAGCTCAGAAAGAAACCCATTCAGGGAAAAGTTCCATGGTCAAAAGGACAAAAAGACTTCCAGAAAGCAGGTCCAGCTAGAAAAAATCTCAGATGGAACAGACTCCACTGAAGACACAGATGAAGAGTATGAAGTGCCTCCGGTATTTCAGAAGTGGGGCCGAGAACAGAGAAAAAGCCGCAGATCAAAAAGCCGAGATGCAGAAGAGCCCTTGCAAGCACAGTTCAAGGAAATGGCCTGAGTTGTCAAGGATCTGCAAGCCCGCGACAAAGGCAAGAAAGTCTTCACCAGTGAGGACTTCTATGACGGCTTAGAAGGGGATGATGATCTGGAAAATCTTCCCCGAAAATTCATCAAATTCGACGGTTCTGGCAACCCAAAAGCTCATATCGCCACTTTCTTTGCAGAATGCTCTCGGTTCAAAAGGGACAACAGAGCACTGTTCTTATGCTTTCCCCGCAGCTTGGAAGGAGTTGCAGCTAAGTGGTATGTTGAGCATATCAACCCAATCGAACTCAAGGAGTTCGACAAAGTTGTAAATCTGTTTATTGAACGCTTCTTGTTCAACACAGAAGCGCGCTGCCTACATTGAGTCATCTCTGCAATCTCAGGCAGAATGAAAATGAAAAAGCACGGGACTTCATTCACAGATGGAGGTCAGCCTGCAACAAAATGAGAGATCCTATCTCAGAAAGGCACGCCTTGTCACTAATCCTCAACAACTTTTCACAGCCGTTAAGAGGATTGATCTCCACAGCACAATCCAGGACTTTCATCGAGTTGACTGAACGAGCTGAATGGATCGAACTGAGTGTGGAAAATGGAGTCTACGAAGGCTTCACCTTTTCTAAAAGCAACTCCCCACGTGAGCAGAAGAAGAAAGATCACTTTACTTATTCTGCCAACAACAACAACAAAAGCCGAAATCAGGACAAAGGGCAGAAAAGGGATTACTGCTACGGCGTAGGAAGCTCAAACAACAAAGATCAGAAAGCAAAGCCGGCCCCTCAATAAAGCAAGCCTCCTCAGCAGGATCAAGGGCCGAAACTGCGTGAGAAGACTAGACATGAAGGATGGAGTTATGATAGAAAATTTACTCTTTTAGACCAAACACTCGAGGATGTGCTCGAGTATATGCTATCAAAAGAGATGGTTAAGTTGCCCAGATTGGCCGATCCCCCCGTGCCTATGGGGAAGTGGAAAGATCAATTTTGTAAGTTCCACAGGACAGTGGGACACAATACTGAGAACTGCTTTGTTCTAAAAAACATTATACAAGATCTTATTGAAAAAAATCTTCTAGTGGAAGGAGAAGAAGAAGAGAAAATGGATATTCTCAATAACCCCTTTCCTTCGCACACCACAGCAGTAGTATCCGCACAGCCATTCCTGCCTCACGAACACATCAAGCTGTGTTCTGCACAAGATCTACAAGTTCAGCATCAGGTGTCAGTGCTACGACAAGCAACTCCTGATTCCAAGAAGATGGACCTAATCTCAGCATTCGGCAAGATGAAAGTTTCTGAAGCACCTGTAAAGTCAGTCCCCAAGTCAAAGGGAACTCCTGACTTCCTTAAGCAAATCATCAAACCCAGGCCGAAACGTTCAAGTCAGAAGCCTCTGACCGCTCTATCCAATGTCTCCATTTTTTACTTGGCCAAGAATTCTAGCAAGCACCAACGAGTACTGGATGATTTACTCAGGAAAATCAAAGTTAAGCCCAGTACCACTCCTGAAGACATGGCACAGATTGTGAACTCTGCCATGAACAATGCACCAATCACCTTCTCGGATGAGGACCTTCCAAAGCCTCATTCATTTCATAATAATGCCTTGTACATTGTCGTTCGAGTCAGGGGAATGACAGTACCACATGTGCTGGTCGATGGAGGCAGTAGCCTCAATATTTGTCCCGAGATGACAGCGAAGGCATTAGGGATCAAGGACAAATAATATATTCCAGATCCCATCACTATCTATGGGTTTGACAACCATGGTCAAACGGCAAAAGACAAGATATTTCTGGAAGTGTTCATCAACTATTCGGTGCATTCAGTACTTTTCCATGTGGTTAATGTACCACCCACCTACAACTTGCTGCTCGGAAGGACGTGGATTCATAATGCAAATGCAGTGCCTTTCACCCTCCATTAATGTGTAAAATGGTCAAAAGGTGGCATGATTACCACAATACTAGGAGAAGACCTAGAAGAAAGGCTCCCACAGCCCATGATTCCCCGGCCATCATTCACCGCAGATATTCCCAGCATCAGGGAAAGTGAAGAGATCTGTCACGAAGAGAATCGAGAAATACTCCAGGCATCATCAGAACCATCTTTGCACACCGTAGCCATGACTCGATGGAGAGGTCCTCAATTTTTAAAGGTTGGAGGTCGAATCAACTACAATACCATTAAGGATCACCCATTGTTTCCACAATTCATGAAGGCAAGAAAGGGATTCGATTTACTTCTGAAGCATGGTTATCAACCCTTCAAGGGACTGGGTAAGAACGAAGATGGCTGCATCGAGCCAGTGATCCAGAAGCATCGTCCCCACAGAGCAGGACTAGGGTTCTCCGACGAAAGCTCGTCAAAGAAGACTGTTTTTGTCAAAGGGGCACAATAAAGACCATTTGTTATTTCTTTCTATTCTTTTCAAAATAAATGTCTCATTTTATCAAATGTCATTGATCAATTCAATCAATAATATTCCAAGTTTCTTTGTCTATCTGGATGCCATTTATCCCCTTTCTGTCTATCTCTTCATTATAATTTTAAATACCATCTTATGCGTAGTTCTCTTCAAATGATTGTTTGTCTTACTATAGGCCGATTTATCTGAACCAAATTTCTTATCCAAAATTTCAGAATGACTTCTCGGACAATCAAGAAGCTCGTTCTCAATCCCAAGGCTTTTCAGAAGTCGACAGTAATTCACAGAGTCAAAGCAAGCACCGAAGATGGCAAGAGTGCAAAGCAGTCAGATGATTACACAAAATATGATCAGTCTCTTCAAGAGTTACCAGAGTTCGCTGCAGTTCAGAAGCAGGATGAACCATCTTCTCTAGTACAATATCCGACTGAAGATGTCAATATCGGTTCAAAGGAAAATCCTAAAATTCTCAAGATCAGAACCAGTTTGAGTCTAGAAGAGAAGGAAAGACTTACTAATTTTCTCAAGCAACATGAAGAAGTGTTCGCATGGACATATGAAGACATGTCGGGTTTAGACCCAAAATTAGTCGAACACCGACTCGTTCTAAAGCCAAATGCTAAGCCAGTTAAGCAGAAGCTGAGAAAAATGGATCCTAGAATAGAACAGCAGGTCAAAGAAGGACTCGAAGATTTGCTCAAAGCAGGATTTATCCGAGCTATTGACTACCCAGATTGGTTAGCCAATATCGTCGTTGTCCCAAAGAAAAGTGGTAAAGTAAGGATCTGCATAGACTTCAAGGACCTCAAAAAAGCAACTCCGAAGGATGATTATCCACTTTCAAGCATCGATCTTCTAGTCGATAGCACGACAGGACATGCTATGTTCTCTTTCATGGATGGATATTCCGGCTACAATCAGATTAAGTTGGCCGCCCGTGACCAATCAAAACCCATTTCTTCCCACCCAGCAGCAGAAAATCGCATCTTTCTTGCTGGTGACAGGGAATCTACAATCCCAGATAAGAGGATTAACCTCTTGAGCGTGGGATACAAGTGGTTTAGTGCAGGGGATCTACAAGGTGGGATCTACAAGGTGTGCAGTCTTGAGAATGCGCCATATTCATGGATGGATATATCCATATCCATTCATGATCTTCGGACCATCTTTTACATGCTTTGTTATTGATATATAGGGAAGCTCCATACCCAATTTTGCTGAGAAATATGTTATAATTTGGGAACTACGGCTTCATGAAATCACCTACAGAAACTGTATATACCCTGTATTTTTTGATTTTACCCATTATATATGAAATTCTAATTATTACATATATTTTCTCATTGCACGTATATATATATATATATATATATATATATCTAGGTATATCTACGTATATATATATATATATACATGTAAATACATATATATATATATATACTTATATATATATAGGGATATCTTTATGTGCATTTGTTTTTCACATATATTTTTCTTTTTCCTTTTCTTTTTGTAAATGCATCTTCATCATCACATGTTATTTATCATAAATTCAAACATCTAGATATAACCATGTATATCTTCGTTGTACATATTCTATATATGCCCATTTCCTTGGGTATCTTGTATATCCTTGTACTAATTCTCATTTTGCAGGAAAATCTGGAAGAAGCTGATTCTTTTTCATTATGTATTTTTATTTCATTTATTTTGACTCACGTCAGAGATGTAATAATCAAACTTGGAATAATATTTACTTTTACTGCTTAGATTAGGCTGCATCTCATATAGTTTGATTTCAGTAATATCCTGATGCTATGATTCATATATCTCAATTTTCAAAATATACTATGAATGAACACGAATGGCACATGCACCAACTCTTAGAGAGTTGATGAACTCGGTGGAGTCCATATTTACGGCCCTAGTCAGAATATGGACGAGACCCAGATCCATCATTTTTCTACCAGTCACATTGAGCCTACACTCTTAGGCTATCTTAAAAATGCACATCATATTTCTAATTTTTCAAAATATTGTGAATTAACTCAAGTAAACTCTGAACATATTCATGGCCACAGTCAGAATATGTGAAGGATTTACTTTGGCTTAATCCACATTTCTCCAACAAATTTTTCAAAAATCTTTTCAAAGTGAATTCATTCATTCAAATCATCTGCATCATCTGTTTTGCTCATGATTTTCTCAAGAAATTTTCACTTCATGGAAATCGATTCCTCAAGAAACTATGAAGATTTCCGAAGTTGGATTTCCCAAATCAAAGTTTTCCCGTGATTTTCCCTGAAAATATTATTTTCTTAAGATTCATTTTCCAAAGGAATTTCTCATTTTCCTCAAGAATCCAAGTTGATTTTCGGATATTTCAAGGACAATGTTTTCAGGATTTCAATTTCCTAAGTTTGAATTTCCTTTTCCAATGAGTTTTCCTATAAAATTTCCATCATTTTCCTAAGAAAATTCTCAAAGTCCGAGTTTTTCTGACAAATGTTTTCCTCTTCAAGTGTTCATCTTTTCTCAAAAATTCTTACCATTTTCTCGAGATTCTCATTTCTTCAAGATTTTTCAAATCTTTATAAACTTTCTCGAGATTTCAAATCTTCTTCGTCTGAGTTTCTTGAGAGATTGATTTCTATCTTTTTCCTGAGAAATGCTTTTTCAACTCCAAATGTTTTCTAAGCATACATCATAGTTTTCCAACTTATATTTTACCAAATCTCATAGCACATGCCTTAATTTTCTGTGCATTTAGAATAGAACACAATTTCGATAATTTCACTAAGTCAAGCACAATTTTGGTCCTTGGTTTGATTACCCCTATTAAAGGCGGCAAAAACTGTCGAACCTCATACCGACAGGTCGAGCCCCATCCCATGGATTTTCCTGCAATTTTCAAAACGGAGGCGAGTATTTCAAAACAATTTCCAAAATCCGGTCAAGTTTGAATCGCGAAAGCATTTTCCTCTCTCTTTCGCAAGGAAGGGAAGACGGGAAAAATTTTGCGACGATAACAGAAATCAACTACAACAACTTTCCATCTTCTTCAACCCACCTGCAAAAAGGAAATGCAAATCCAACAGGCTGTCTACCTCCAACGACTGCTGTCCATCCTGCCATCCTTCTTCAACCCATCAGCAGAAGGTCCAGCTGTTGTCCATCTTCTTCAGCCCAGTCAACAGGAGGTCATTTGGAACAGGGGAATTACAAGGTAACATATGGTTGTATGTTCTTTTCATTTCATTCTTTGTGCTTTGCTAATTTTTTTTTTTTGCTAATTGCTTTTGATTTCCTGTATTAGCAGTTTCAATACGTTGTGTGAGTTTGTTGTTATGTTTCAGTTTACAAGTAAATTTTTGTTTCAATACATCGTTTTCATTAGTTGATGTTGTGTTATTTTTTTTTTTTTTACTGAATTTCCTGTTTGTTTCAATGTTATTTTTTCCTATGTCTTTTATTTCTTGTTTGTTCTCTGAATTTTCTGTTTGTTTCAATGTTATATTTTCCTGTGTCTTTTACTTCTTGAATGTCCTGTTTGTTTTGTTTCCTGAATTTCCAGTTTTTTTTTTTGTTTAATCTCCTGTTTTCCAAGCATTTTCCTGTGGTGTTTTCGTTCACACTTCTTCCTTTATCCATTTTTTTCTTTCTGTCATCCATTCCATATATCTCAGTTTTCCTGTTTATTGCAATTTTCATTTTGCAGTTAGTTCATGTTCATCAAATTCCTGTTTTGCAATTGATTTTCTTATTTTTCTGTTTTTATTATTTTCTTTTTACAAAACCATTTGATGTGTTCATCATTTCATGGTCCAGTTGTTGAAATTGATTCCAGTTTTCTATTGTATGTTTGTTTTTCCTGATTTTTAGTCAATTTTTCTGTTTTGTAGTGCCATTATCATTCACTCCACCATTCATCTGTAGTGACACCATCCTTCACAGCTGAAATCGCCACCTTCTTGGATGCATCTAGTGTTAGGTTTGCTCAGGGGGATTTCCACACTGGGGTTATCATGGATTGTTGTTATATCTGTTATTTTCCTGAGATGCATGGGACACTGCCACATTGAAATGATGCCAATGTCTCTGTGTGAGAACATACCCATCCTTAGATATCTCATTTACACACACAGCCTTGTCACAATTTTCTTGAAGACAGCCCATTGTTCCCATAATGCATTTCTCACACATCACGTATGTGTTGTATTCACCATCTTCTGCAGGTACCCAGGTTTGATAATCGTCTATGTTCATGAACGGATATATCCATATCCGTTCATGATCTCTATACCATCTTTCGCAGGCTTTGTTATTGATATATAGGGAATCTCCATACCCATTTTTATTGAAAATTATATTATAACTTGGGAAATATGGCTGTGTAAAATCACCAATAGAAACTGTATATACCTCTATTTTCTGATTTTACCCATTATATGGAATTTCCATTAATATGTATATTTTCTCATTATAGGTATATATATATCTATATATATATATATGTATATCTACCTATATGTACACGTATATGTGTGTGTATATATATATATATATATATATATATATATATAAACATATATATATATATACTTATATATATATATATACCCCTTCATGTGCACTTGTTATCACATATATTTTTCTTTTCTTTTTCTTTTTGTAAATAAAATTATCACATATCATTTTTCATAAATTCAAGCATTTAGATATAACCATGTATATCTTCATTGTATATAGTATATATATACCCATTTCCTTGGTTTTGTACTAATTCTCATTTTGCAGGAGAATCTGGAGAATGCTAATTCTTTACATTATGTATTTTTTTTCTTTATTTTGACTTATGTCAGAGATGTAATAATCAAACTTGGAATAATATTTACTTTTACTGCTTAGATTAGGCTGCATCTCATATAGTTTGATTTCAGCAATATGCTGATTCTATGATGCATATATCTCAATTTTCAAAATTCATCGTGGATGAACACGAATGGCACGTGCACCCACTCTTAGAGAGTTCATGAACTCGGTGGAGTCCATATTTACGGCCCTAGTCGGAATATGGACAAAACCCAGATCCATCATCTTTCTACCAGTCACATTTAGCCTACACTCTTAGGGTATCTTAAAATGCACATCATATTTCTAGTTTTTCAAAATATTGTGAATTAACTTAAGTAAACTCTGAACATATTCATGGCCACAGTCAAAGTATGTGAAGGATTTACTTTGGCTTAATCCACATTTTTCCAACAAAATTTTCAGAAATCTTTTCAAAGTGCATTCATTCATTCAAATCATGGCATCATCTGCTTTTCTGATGATTTTCTCAAGAAATTTTCACTCCCTGGAAATTGATTTCTCAAGAAACTATGAAGATTTTCGAAGTTGGATTTTCCTAGTCAAAGTTTTCCCGTGATTTCCCCTGAAAATGTTATTTTTTTAAGATTATTTTCAAAAAGGAATTTCTCCTATTTCTCAAGAATCAAAGTTGATTTTCAGATATTTCAAGGACAATATTCTCAGGATTTCAATTTCCTAAGTTTTGAATTTTCTTCTCCAATGAGTTTCCCTATAGATTTTCCCTCATTTTCCTAAGAAAATTCTCAAAGTCCGAGTTTTCCTGACAAGTGTTTTCTTTTCAAATATTCATCTTTTCTCAAGAATTTCTTCCATTTTCCCGAGATTCTCCTTTCTTCATGGTTTTCCAAATCTTTATAAACTTTCTCGAGACTTCAAATCTTCTTCGTTTGAGTTTTCTTAGAGATTGATTTCCATCTTTTTCCTGATAAATGTTTTTCAACTATGAATGTTTTCTAAGCATACATCATATTTTTCCAATTTATATTTTATAAAATCTCATAGCACATGCCTGAATTCTCTGTGCATTTAGGATAGAACACGATTTCGATAATTTCACTAAGTCAAGCACATTTTGGGTCCTTGGTTCGATTACCCCTGTTAAAGGCGGCAGGAACGGTCAAACCTCGTACCGACAGGTTGAGCCCCATCCCCTGGATTTTTCCGCAAATTTTCAAAACAGAGGCAAGTATTTCAAAACAAATTTCCAAAATCCGATCAAGTTTGAATCGCGAAAGCATTTTCCTCTCTCTTCCGCAAGGAAGGGAAGACGAAAAAATTTTTGCAACGATAACAGGTTTGGCGACCGTGATGGGACCTGTCCTTATCTGACCAAAAAAGTGCTTGACTTAGTTCATTTATCGAAATTATGCGTTCACAAAATGTCAGCTCTTTACTTTTGATATCATGCGAACCTAGTTGCCTAGATTCTGACCTAGCTGACATTGACTGCATATAGCTTAGGCATGGTTTGGTAGGACCAGATTGAGGAGATATTTTCATGTTCACATAGACTTAGGTCTAAATATAACTCTCCTCAATTTAGGATCTGAATGCAAACAATGTATGCTTCTTCAAAGATTTTCAAAATCTATCTCTCTAGAATTTAGACCTATTTCTTGCATGTGATCATTTTTTTCAAACCCCTTACCTATCATTACCCGGTCTTCACGTTGCTAGGCTCTCTTCCAAAACCCTAGTTCGGGACAGAGCCTCACAACTGGGCCAATTATTTGGGTTAACACCCCCCTACCACGTATCGCGGGCCACAGTCTGAAGTATATCGGTAGGCGCTCAAGGATGTTGGAAAACCTTACCTTAGAATCGGAGTTGAAATTATATGCCACGTACCTCGAATTTTGATTCGGGTATATCGGCATAACTGGATTGGACAAAGATGATCTGAACTTAGAGTTAGGATTAGGGTCCTACAGCTGTTTTTAAAATGATGCATCTAGGGTCAGCTTTTTAGGGAGTGTTGTATGTGCATAAATGTTTGTGCAGGATGTGATTGTTCGTATATTACCTCTATCTTCTTACATTTTCCCAAAATATTTTCAAATACCCATATTCTCATTATTTCCCTTTATTTTCTCAAACCCTGGAAGATTTTCCCAAATATCCAATTTCTTTCAAAACTCCAGGTGTTTTTCCATTCTCCCGTTCTACTGGATCTCGAATTTTCAGCTGCATTTTTTATCCTGCCTATAATTTTCCAAAATCATATGTTTTCTCTCATTGGATTTTCAATTCTTTTGTCTATTTGTAAAATTCTTCATCTTATTTTCCTCGTGAATACCTTGATTATTGCGGTGGAAATTGTTTACCCACTTGCCTTCTCCTTATTCTAAATCCGTTTGCGGATTGTTTTTCCATAAGATATCTCTTTCCTTCAAAAATAGTGTTTTCCTCGTGGTTGACGACCTCGCCTATGTAACAAGGCACATTTTCTGTTGTTTATTTCTCTTACAAAGAATGACAACACGATTATCGTGATTTCAGCGGCGATTCCATCCCTAGTAATGGGATATTCTTCCAATTGTCTACCATATCGTCAATAATCATTTTTTCTCCCAATCCAAAGTTCCCTCAGAGTCTAATCAAGACTTCATCCTGCAGAGAGCATCCACAACATTTGATGGTCCGAACAAGGTCAGGAAGAAGAACTGCATCACCACAGCACTTCTCAGCCTCAGAAGGAGAAATGGATCATCCCGTGAATCAAGATCAACAAGAGGATGATGGCATAGACCCACAAATGTATGCCATGTTTCGAAAGATGATGAATAAAATGATGAGTGAACAAGCTGGGACCAGTGCAGAGAAGAATCAATTCAGAGAAAAGTTCCACGAGCATAAGAATAAGAAGGCTTCTAGGAAGCAGGTTCAGCCAAAAGAAATTTCAGATGAATCAGAATCAACGGAAGACACTAAGGAAGAATATAAGGTGCCTCCGGCATTTCAGAAACGTGGTCGAGAACAAAGGAAGAGCCGCAAATCAAAGAATCAGGTCACAGAAGAACCCCTGCAGTCACAATTCAGGGAAATGGCTAAAGTAGTTAAAGATCTGCAAGCCCGCGACAAGGGCAAGAAAGTCTTCACTAGCGAGGACTTCTATGATGGCCTAGAAGGAGACGAAGATCTAGAAAATCTGCCTCATAAATTCATCAAGTTCGATGGTTCCGGTTACCCGAAAGCCCATCTCGCCATGTTCTTTGCCGAATGCTCCAAATTCAAGAGAGACAATAGGGCCTTATTTCTCTATTTTCCTCGTAGCCTAGAAGGCACTGCCGCCAAGTGGTACTTCGAGCATATCAATCCAATCGAGCTGCGAGAATTCGATAAGGTGGTCAATCTATTCATCGAGCGATTTCTGTTCAATGCTGAAGCGCTACCAACATTAAATCACCTCTGTAATCTGAAGCAAGGAGATAGTGAAAAAACCAAGGACTTCATTCGCAGATGGAGAGAGACCTGCAACAAAATGAGGGATCCTATATCAAAAAGGCATGTTTTATCGCTGATCCTCAACAATTTTTCGCAAGCCGTGAAAGGATTAATCTCTACCTCACCCTCTAAGTCTTTCATTGAACTCATTAAACGAGCCGAATGGCTCGAGATGGGAATAGAAAACGGGGTCTATGAAGGCATTACCATTGCAAGAAACAATCAAGATGCCAAAAAGAAGGCTCACTTCACTTTTGTGGCTAAATCTTTCAATAATAGCAAAGGCAACAAGAATGATCATGTTAACAGTTTGGAGAGAATCAAAAGGCAGAAAGGGAAGGACATCAACAATGATAAACCTCTTCAGTCCAGCCCTCAGCATCAAAAGAAAGATCAGGAAAAATCAAAGCGCAAGGACTGGAGAACTAATCGAAAATTCACCCCTCTGGATCAGACACTCGAGAGTATCCTCGAGTATATGCTTGAGAAAGACCTTGTCTGGTTGCCTAAAGTCGATGATCCTCCAGCAATTATGGGCAGATTCAAAGAACAGTTTTGCAAGTTTCATCGAGCAGTAGGGCACGATACAGAAAACTGCTTCATCCTTAAGAACAGTGTTCAAGACTGCATTGACAAGAAGCTCCTCGTTGAAGATGAAAAGGAGGACTAGTCATCCTGACAAAGATTTTTTCACAATCATTCCAAAAGATGACAATGCCGACACTTTCCCATTTCTCATCTTGCTTTTTCAAAAGAGTAATGTAATACCATTCTCTTTCCTTGATTTTAAAGCATCAATAAAGTCATCGAATTTTGCAATAGCTTGGCGCCATCTTATTTGCTTCTTCTGCCTTTTCACAATGTCTCTCTTGTGAGGAATGATCTTGAGGACATCTATCAGTCAAGAAGCTTGTCACCCTACTCATCAATTATCCTTCTTTTATTCAAAATTTTCCTCCCTAGTTACACTGGGGCATTTTTTTGAAAATTTATCTTTACCTCAAAACATCCTGTATGTAGGCAGGATAAACCAATCTCTCATTTTGCATATATATGCACTCATTTGCATTAATTTTGCATTCATTTGCATCAATTTGCATTCAATCATATTCATTTGCACTTCATTTGCATTTCATTTGCATTTCATGTGCATGTGCATTTCATTTGCACTAATTATGCACCCAATTCACTTCCCATTCAGGACAAGGGATAAATCCTGAGACTATGAATGATTTCCCATCTTAATCATCAATCTCTGACTCTAGTCTACAATCTCTGTTGATTTTTTCTCAAAATTCTTTAGATAGGATCCTCTTTTCAAAAATCCAGTTCCAGCACTGACAATTGGCAAAATTTTGATCCCCTAATCGGGTTCTCCTCTGAAGATCTGAATTCCGATTCAGCTTTCTTTCAAAATCCAACTTTCAAGTTGGTCCATATTTTTCTTTTGTTGATCCGGGTTCCGACTCGAGATCTCTTTATTCATTCGAGCTCAGATTCAAGCTCTTCATTTTCTTTTGTTGATCCGGGTTTCGACTCGAGATCTCTTTATTCATTCGAGCTCAGATTCAAGCTCTTCATTTTCTTTTATTGATCCGGGTTCCGACCCGAGATCTCTTTATTCATTCGAGCTCAGATTCGAGCTCTTCATTTTCTTTTGTTGATTCGGGTTCGAACGAATAGTGTTCCCAAGCGAACTGATAGTCGTTCTTCATTGAACTGATAGTGTTCCAAGTGAACTGATAAGTGTTCCAAGTGAACTGATAGTCGTTCTTCATCGAACTGATAGCGTTCCCAAGTGAACTGATAGTCGTTCTTCATCGAACTGATAGTGTTCCAAGCGAACTGATAGTCGTTCTTCATTGAACTGATAGCGTTCCCAAGTGAACTGATAGTCGTTCTTCACCGAACTGATAGTGTTCCAAGTGAACTGATAGTCGTTCTTCATTGAACTGATAGTGTTCCAAATGAACCGATGGTCGTTCTTCATTGAACTGATATTATTCCCAACGATGGTCGTTCTTAATTGAATTGATATTGTTCACAGCGAACCGATGGTCATTCTTAATTGAATTGATATTGTTCTCAGTGAACCGATGGTCGTTCTTAATTGAACTGATATTGTTCCTAGTGAACCAATGAACGTTCTTAATCGAACTGATATTATTCCTAAAGATGGTCGTTCTTAATTGAACTGATATTATTAGTCGTCTCTTTTGGAAAGGAGACGATAATTTTCATCACGAATGCGTTGAGCCGGACCTCAAATGCTCACTTTCACCAAGGATTTTAAGAACATTTTGTCAATTTGTCAATCAATTACCTGTTGATTTTAGAATTTTATTGCATAAATCTTTACCTCAGTTTACCTCCAGCATTACTTTCAAAAGAATGAAGCTTTTGCGAAAATAGATTCAAAATTCAAATTCTTTTTATTGGCCAACCAAAAAGAATGAAGGATAAATCCTCGATATGGCCAGAAAAGAAGATTCAATGTTATTGAAAAGTCGTAGGTGATTAATATTGATCGCAGTTATGGCACATCTCTAAAGATTACTCTTGTAAAGATGAGGCAGTAGAAATACCCTAAGCACTAGAAAAAGAGAGAATTCACCCAAGCCTTGTCTCCTCAAAATCACCTAAGCTGCAATTAAATGTCCGCAAAAGGGATCTCTCAATTGTCGTCAAGATGAAGGCGAATTAAGCGAGTAGACCCCCGGGGCCAAAGAAGATTTGAAACCTCTCTAAGATGACGGAGTTTGTGATAGATCCTTCCAGGGAAAGTCCAAAGCACTGTCAATATGAAGGCAGATGCAATGAACCTCCCGACAATCCCTAAAAGATATTTAATTTCAGCTATCTCCAACTCATGAGCTAATATCATCAACATGATCCCTGGAGCAAAGAAGGATCAAAACATCTCCAAGTTGAAGGAGTTTGTGACATCCCCTTCCAAAAGAGAGAAAGAGAGAAAAAAGAAAGAGAGAAAAAGTCAGAACATCTCCAAAATGAAGGAGAATGTAACTGAAACCCAAGAGAGCCAAAAGAGGGCAGAAAGATTATCATGAGAGAAGCTCCCAGGATATCAAACTGCCAAATCTATCAAGAATCTTCTTTAAATTTGTGAAATTCTATTATCAATATTCTTTCGTCAATGACTCTCATAATATTAAATTCTCTCTTTCCTGTTCATATCAAGGAAATTGATAGCTTCCTTGAAGAAGGTCAATCGCAAGTAATTTGGATTCCAAATCTCGATTCTACGAAGTGAATCTCGTTTGGAGGTAATACTTTAGTTTGAAAAGGAGGAATAATTTTGCAACAATGTATATCATTTTCAAATACTTTGAATCTACAACAGAATTCTCAATATTTTGACAATATTTTCTAGCTATCCTGACGTGAAGTGAGAACTTGATGTCCGTTTTTTATACATCCTGACACCAATTTTACATCCCTATTAAGGACTTGATTCCTTCCCTTCTTTGAGAGCGTGAGCTCTCAGATTCACACACTTCCCTGTGTCCCCACTGTCCCACCATAGACAGTCCCATTTCGGTTCGAGGTCGAACCACCAATCATTTTCTCGCAAAAGGCAATTTCAAAAGCTATTTAGTCTCATCAATGAGATGCTCAAAATCAACCCCTTTTCAAGCTTTGGGGATCCCATTTTCCTTCCTTTTGCAAAACCCCTGTCAGATTTATTGTGCAAAATCTGAAGGTTCCATCATGGTCTCTTCTTTCAAGGATTCCATTCCATTTTCTGCCCAATCATGATAAGGGTACAAACCTGAGCCTCCTTTGATGAGGTATTCCATTTTCCACCCGATCAGGGTAAGGGTACAAACCTGAGTCTCATTTCCATGAGATATATTCCATTCTCCAATCATGTCAAGGGTTAAAACCTGAGCTTCGTTCCGTACGAGGTATTTTCTGTCTCATACAGGTTAAGGGCAAAAACCTGAACTTCGCTCTCACAGAGCAAATCTATTTTCTCTTTGTTCTCCATTTCATATCTACCATCTTCCTCGAGCTAATTTCTTCATACCCAGTCAGATCCTTCTAACTAGGGCATTTTTTATATATATATAGCCCAAATTTGGTGTGTTTTCTTTGCCACTAAGCTCAACCATAAGCCGGCTTAGTAGCAAAGAGGGGCATATGTAAACACCCCAAATTTTGACTCACCTCCTTGACATCGCCCTCAATCATCACATTTCAGTTCTCTAGAACCAACAAAGGGCAAAATGGTCATTTTCTGAGATTGAACCTGGCAGAAAGTCCAAAATTTTATTCTTGAGCCTCAAAATTTCTATATTTAGGTTCAGAGACATCTTTAAATTGCAAAATTCCAAAATCCTTTTTCTGGACAAGAAGTTAGAATTTTAAATTCCTGGTTCAGAGTAACATTTCTTGAAACATGTCTTTGCATCGCATTGCATGAACACTTTGCATCATTTCACTGCATAGCATGTCAGTTTGAGATCCAGAACTCCTGATTTTCAAAATTTTTAATCCAGATTTGACTTTTAAACTTTTCAAAATTGATTTTTAAAACCCTGGGATTTCAAAATTGCCAATCTTTCCCATTTTACCCCCAGGACTTTGAATTACAAAAGTTTTTCTCAAGGAAAACAATCTGGATATTTGGATATTGATTTTAAAGATTTTATCTCAAAACTTTTTGCAAAAAGATTTTAAATCTCTTTACAAAATTTTTTACATTTACTTTATCCATATTTTTTTTTGCCCTGAAAAACCAATTTTTCCAAATTCTTGAAAACAAATAATGTTTTTATCTTGTATTTTCAAATAAATGGAGCAGGGCCCGCCTTTGAACTAGCATCATACTCAGATTCCCAGGAAAGTCTCTTATTTTCAAGCGAGACCCACCCAGAGATCATACCAATATACAAATTTTTCTTTTTTAATTTCTCAATATTATTTATTTATTTATTTATTTTTAGTTAGTGGGCCCACACACATGTGGCACCCCAATTGAAAATAAAAGACTTGCAAAAACAAAACAAAACTTTATTTTCAAAAGGATTTTAAAAGTGGATTGAGGTGGCATTTCCATAAAAGCCTCTCATTTATTTCACTATTCATTTTCTTTTTATTTCTTTTTATTAATTTGCTTACATAAATTTTTTTTTAAGTTTTAAAGGAAACAGCTCAAAACGGCACCACAGATAATTTCCAAAAATTTTCATCTTACCTAAAACTTAGGTAAATGAAACACATTTTTTTGAAAAACATAAGGAGCGCCCTTTTGAAAAACGGCTACTTTGAATATTTCAGTTTCAAAAATCTTCAAAGAAGGTAACGAAATTTCAAAAGGAGAAAGCTCCAATCTTTTGAAAAGAGCAGCTGAAAATTTTTAAATGGGGGGGAGCCTGGGCGATTGAGGGGGGAGGCGGAAGAAACGAAAAATTGGATGGTTCTTGTTTTTTTTGGTTTTCCGCAGAGAGCTTCTTCTCAGCAGCGTGAAGGAGCCTTTTCTGATTTTCTTTCAGCCGAAGCTCCAAGGGGCTACCCACCTTTCCTTCAACCCAGCCAGCGTCCCCCTCTTTCCTTCAGCCTCAACAGAGAACCGATCCCTGCTTGTTGGATGCAAAGAGCATCTGACGCATAGATCCAGCATTGTCCCCTTTCTTCTGCTCCCATCCGGCAAGTCTCACAGCGCAGGGGATCCACCAGGGCTGCTGCCCATTCTTCTTCAGCCCAGCCAAAGATCCAACGGACTTCTGCCCTCTCTTCAGCTCAGTAGCAGGAATCAACTACAGCAACTTTCCATCTTCTTCAGCCCACCTGCAAAAAGGAAACGCAAATCCAACAGCCTGTCCACCTCCAACGGCTGCTGTCCATCTTGCCATCCTTCTTCAACCCATCAGCAGAAGGTCCAGCTGTTGTCCATCTTCTTTAGCCCAGTCAGCAGGAGGTCATTTGGAACAGGGGAATTACAAGGTAACACATGGCTGTATGTTCTTTTCATTTCATTCTTTGTGTTTTGCTATTTTTTTTTTGTTGCTAATTGCTTTTGATTTCCTGTATTAGCAGTTTCAATACGTTGTGTGAGTTTGTTGTTATGTTTCAGTTTACAAGTAAATTTCTGTTTCAATACACCGATTTCATTAGTTGATGTTGTGTTATTTTTTTTTTTTTTAGTGAATTTCCTGTTTGTTTCATTGTTATATTTTCCTATGTCTTTTATTTCTTGTTTGTTCTCTGAATTTCCTGTTTGTTTCAATGTTATATTGTCATGTGTCTTTTACTTCTTGAATGTCCTGTTTGTTTTGTTTCCTGAATTTCCAGTTTTTTTTTTTTTTGTTTAATCTTCTGTTTTCCAAGCATTTTCCTGTGGTGTTTTCGTTCACACTTCTTCCTTTATCCAATTTTTCTTTCTGTCATCCATTCCATATATCTCAGTTTTCCTGTTTATTGCAATTTTCATTTTGCAGTTAGTTCATGTTCATCAAATTCCTGTTTTGCAATTGATTTTCTTATTTTTCTGTTTTTATTATTTTCTTTTTACAAAACCATTTGATGTGTTCATCATTTCATGGTCCAGTTGTTGAAATCGATTCCAGTTTTCTATTGTATGTTTGTTTTTCCTGATTTTTATTCAATTTTTCTATTTTGTAGTGCCATTATCATTCACTCCACCATTCATCTGTAGTGACACCATCCTTCACAGCCGAAATGGCCACCTTCTTGGATGCATCTAGTGTTAGGTTTGCCCAGGGGGATTTCCATACTGGGGTTATCATGGATTATTGTTATAGCTGTTATTTTCCTGAGATGCATGGGACACTGCCACATTGAAATGATGCCAATGTCTCTGTGTGAGAACATACCCATCCTTAGATATCTCATTTACACACACAGCCTTGTCACAATTTTCTTGAAGACAACCCATTGTTCCCACAATGCATTTCTCACACATCACGTATGTGTTGTATTCACCATCTTCTGCAGGTACCCAGGTTTGATAATCGGCTATGTTCATGAACGAATATATCCATATCCGTTCATGATCTCTATACCATCTTTGGCAGGCTTTGTTATTGATATATAGGGAAGCTCCATACCCATTTTTATCGAAAATTATATTATAACATGGGAAATACGGCTGTGTAAAATCACCTACAAAAACTGTATATACCTGTATTTTCTGATTTTACCCATTATATGGAATTTCCATTAATATGTATATTTTCTCATTATAGGTATACATATATCTATCTATATATATATGTATATCTATGTATATCTACCTATATGTATACGTATATGTGTGTATATATATATACATATATATATATATACTTATATATATATATATACCCCTTCATGTGCACTTGTTATCACATATATTTTTCTTTTCTTTTTCTTTTTGTAAATAACATTATCACATATCATTTATCATAAATTCAAGCATTTAGATATAACCATGTTTATCTTCATTGTATATAGTATATATATACCCATTTCCTTGGTTTTGTACTAATTCTCATTTTGCAGGAGAATCTGGAGGATGCTAATGCTTTACATTATGTATTTTTTGTTTTCTTTATTTTGACTTATGTCAGAGATGTAACAATCAAACTTGGAATAATATTTACTTTTACTGCTTAGATTAGGCTGCATCTCATATAGTTTGATTTCAGCAATATGCTGATTCTATGATGCATATATCTCAATTTTCAAAATTCATCGTGGATGAACACGAATGGCACGTGCACCCACTCTTAGAGAGTTAATGAACTCGGTGGAGTCCATATTTACGGCCCTAGTCGGAATATGGACAAAACCCAGATCCATCATCTTTCTACCAGTCACATTGAGCCTACACTCTTAGGGTATCTTAAAATGCACATCATATTTCTAGTTTTTCAAAATATTGTGAATTAACTTAAGTAAACTCTGAACATATTCATGGCCACAGTCAAAGTATGTGAAGGATTTACTTTGGCTTAATCCAGATTTTTCCAACAAAATTTTCAGAAATCTTTTCAAAGTGCATTCATTCATTCAAATCATGGCATCATCTGCTTTTCTGATGATTTTCTCAAGAAATTTTCACTCTCTGGAAATTGATTTCTCAAGAAACTATGAAGATTTTCGAAGTTGGATTTCCCAAGTCAAAGTTTTCCCGTGATTTCCCCTGAAAATGTTATTTTTTTAAGATTATTTTCAAAAAGCAATTTCTCCTATTTCTCAAGAATCAAAGTTGATTTTCAGATATTTCAAGGACAATATTCTCAGGATTTCAATTTCCTAAGTTTTGAATTTTCTTCTCCAATGAGTTTCCCTATAGATTTTCCCTCATTTTCCTAAGAAAATTCTCAAAGTCCGAGTTTTCCTGACAAGTGTTTTCTTTTCAAATATTCATCTTTTCTCAAGAATTTCTTCCATTTTATCGAGATTCTCCTTTCTTCATGGTTTTCCAAATCTTTATAAACTTTCTCGAGACTTCAAATCTTCTTCGTCTGAGTTTTCTGAGAGATTGATTTCCATCTTTTTCCTGATAAATGCTTTTCAACTATGAATGTTTTCTAAGCATACATCATATTTTTCTAATTTATATTTCACAAAATCTCATAGCACATGCCTGAATTCTCTGTGCATTTAGGATAGAACACGATTTCGATAATTTCACTAAGTCAAGCACATTTTGGGTCCTTGTTTCGATTACCCCTGTTAAAGGCGGCAGGAACGGTCGAACCTCGTACCGACAGGTCGAGCCCCATCCCATGGATTTTCCAGCAAATTTTCAAAACGGAGGCGAGTATTTCAAAACAAATTTCCAAAATCCGGTCAAGTTTGAATCACGAAAGCATTTTCCTCTCTCTTTCGCAAGGAAGGGAAGACAAAAAAAAATTTGCGACGATAACAGCATGCCATCTATTATGTGAGCAAAACCTTCATTGATTGTGAAAAGAATTATTCTTAGATGGAGAAAACTTGTCTAGCTCTGGTTTGAATGTGCCAGAAATTAAGACATTACTTGTTGGCATCTGAAATCAAATTTCTATCGAAGCTTAATCCTCTCAGATACATTTTGGAATAACCATTTCTCATTGGACGGATTGCGAAGTGGCAGGTCTTCCTAATGCAATATGACTTAGAGTATGTTTCTCAAAAGTCGATTAAAGGCCAAGCGATCGCAGATCAGTTGACAAATTTTCCTTCGACAGAAGAAATTAAAGCAGAGAATGATTTTCCTGATGAGCACATCTGCAATATCCAACAGCCTCCAGTTTGGAATCTATTCTTCGATGGCTCTAAAAATATGTCTGGCATAAGGATTGGAGTTTTGTTAATCACTCCAGAAAAAGAAATGATCCCTTATTCTCTCAAACTTGGTTTCCATTGCACTCATAACATGGCCGAGTATGAAGCTCTAATACAAGGCCTCAAAATTCTGCAAAATTTCAATGTCAAGAGAGTGCATGCCTTTGGCGATTCATTACTTGTTGTCAGTCAAGTTAACACTGAATGGCAAGTGAAAGATTCCAAATTGATTCTGTATCAGAAGATCGTCCTAGCTCTTGTGGACAGCTTCGAAGAATTTTAACTCAATCACATCAGAAGAGAGCATAATCAAATAGCTGATGGCTTAGCCAGCCTGGGCTCCATTTTATCATTCAAAGGTAGTGAATCATGTCGTTCTTTTGAAGTTGGCAGACTTGAGCAACCTGCTTTCATTTCAACCATGCAAGTAAATCAGGTTAATCAGAAGGAGAAGCCTTGGTACCAAAATATAAAAAATTTCATTAAGACTGGTGAATTTCCACCAGAAATGCCAAAAAGGGAGCAACGTACAATTCAGCATATGTCTACCTGTTATTTCATTCTTGCCAATGTCCTCTACCGCCGTGGGTTCAGTTCTGAGTATTCAAGATGCTTAGACAAAGAAGAAGCTATGGAAATTATCCAAGAGGCACATGAAGGGACTTGCGGTGGCCATCTTGGCTATCAAACTCTCGTCAAGCAGATCGTCCGAGCAGGGTACTATTGAAACACCATGCAACAGGACTGTCATAGATTTGTAAAGAAGTGCGTCAAGTGCCAAATGCACACACCTTCCATTCATGCGCCGGCCACTTATCTACAGTTGTTTCTACTTGGCCATTTTCTATGTGGGTGTTCGACGTCGTAGGCCTAATTACTCCTGTTGCTTCCAACGACCACAAATATTTTCTTGCTGCGATAGAATATTTCATCAAATGGGTTGAAGTTGTTACTCTACGCACAATAGAAGGCCTTCATGTGGTTTCTTTCATTCACAAGAACATTCTTTGCCGCTTTGGCATACCACATGACATTATATCAGACAATGGAAGCCATTTCAAAAATGAGATGACGAAAACATTCTGTTCTAAATTCAAAATTTACCATCATTTCTCAGCCCCCTATTATCCTCAAGGGAATGGCCAAGCAAAGGCTACCAATAAGATTCTGATCAACATTTTGGAAAGGACCGTGAAAACAGGTTGAGATTGGCATGAGAAAATTCATGATGCACTCTGGGCATACCGCACCACCATTCGGACTCCGACCAATGTCACTCCTTCAGAACTTGTTTACGGAACTGAAGTAGTGTTGCCTCTCCACGTTCAAAAGCCCGCTCTCAAATTTTCTTTCCTTATAGAATTGTCACTTGATCAGTATCAGCAGCAGAGATTGGTGCAGCTGGATTTACTGGATGAGAAGAGGCTCGAGGCAGCAGAGCATGCTCAAGCTTATCGACAAAGGATAGCACGACATTATGCCAAGTCTGTCATTGAAAGAAAATTTCGAGTTAACGATTTGGTGCTCAGATCGACAGCTTATCTCAAGCATCGACCACGGGGTAAGTGGTCACCCAATTGGGAAGGCCCTTATGTGGTTAAGGAAGCATTGCCTCGCAATTTGTATCGTCTAATCAACGCAGATGGGGTGGAAATGCCAGATCCTGTCAACGCTCTGCATCTGAAGAAATTTTATACTTAGAATGTTCATTCCAGCCTTTTGTACTATTCAAAGAGTCGTTTCAATAAAACAATGATCTTCTATCAATTCTTACATTCTTCTTCATGATACTGAGGCATTTTTATTTCTGGTCTATAATTATCTTCCTTCATCATACGCAGGCAGGATTAGACAAAATTCTTTTCTCAAATACTACTAATTTTCAAAAGATCTTACAATTTGTAATGATTTCATTCATAAGGTTTATTTTCTCAAATTTAATCAAATTTTCATCAAATTACTGTCAATGTTTGTCAAGTTTTAAACAATTGTCATCAAACATATCTTTTATCCACCTTTATCTTTAAAAAGTACCCTTTCAGGTTAAGGGATAAACCTAATGCCTCCTTTCAATGAGGTATTCTTTTTATTATCCCCCCCGTTCTATATAAGGGGATAAAATCCTGAACGCCAACCACATGCAATTAAACTATGATGGTCCATTAATTCTCACCAAGAACCTTTATCTTCTAAATTCATTTTGAAAATCTAGCTCATCTTCAAAACCCAGTCCTCGCACTGGTTATTTCTCAAACTTTTCAATCATATATTGAGCTCATTTGGAAAATCTGGTTCTCGCACCAGTAACTTTCTAAGTTCCGTCTTTTGATCAAAGTTTTTCCTTCTATAAAATGCAAGTTTTGACTTGAACTACCCAAAATTTGATGTATTTCCAAAAAGGATCCAGCATCTCGCTGATCATGTATTTCCAAAGGATCCAACATCTCGCTGGTCATGTATTTCCCAAAAGGATCCAACACTCGTTGGTCAAGTACTTCCAAAAGGATCCAGCATCTCGTTGGTCATATATTTCCAAAAGGATCCAGCATCTCGCTGGTCATGTATTTCCAAAAGGATCCAACACTCGTTGGTCATGTGTTTCCAAAAGGATCCAACACTCGTTGGTTATGTCTTCCAAAAGACCCAGCTCCTGCTGGTCATGTATTCCAAAAGGACCCAACATCTCGCTGGTCATGTACTTCGAAAAGTCCCAGCTCATGCTAGTTGAGCTTCCAAATCAATTTGTTCACAAATCAAACCTTCAGGGTGCAATTTCTCAATTCTATCATTTACAAACCCTCAAGATCTTCAATCTCTCAAATTCTATCAGTTCCCCAACCTCTGGGTTGCAACATTCTAAAAAATTTCATCATTTTCTCAACCCTCGGGTTATAATCTCTCAAATTTCAATCATTTTCAAATCTTCAGATAAAACCTTTTTCAAATCCAGTTTCTCATAACTGGTCAGGATTTAAAATCCAGTGTTTTCACTAGTCGGGATTTTCAAATCCAGTGTTTTTCACTGATCGAGATTTTCAAATCCAGTTTCTCATAACTGGTCGGGATTTAAAATCCAGTGTTTTCACTAGTCGGGATTTTCAAATCTAGTTTTTCATAACTGGTCTGGATTTAAAATCCAGTGTTTTCACTGGTCGGGATTTTTCAAAATCCAGTTTCTCATAACTGATCGGGATTTTCAAAATCCAGTTTCTCATAACTGGTCGGGATTTGAAATCTAGTGTTTTCACTGGTCGGGATTTTCAAAATCCAGTTTCTCATAACTGGTCGGGATTTGAAATCTAGTGTTTTCACTGGTCGGGATTTTCAAAATCCAGTTTCTCATAACTGGTCGGGATTTAAAATCCAGTGTTTTCACTAGTCGGGATTTGAAATCCAGTTTCTCATAACTGGTCGGGATTTGAAATCCAGTGTTTTCACTGGTCGGGATTTTCAAAATCCAGTTTCTCATAACTGGTCCAGATTTGAAATCCAGTGTTTTCACTGGTCGGGATTTTCAAAAATCTAGTTTCTCATAACTGGTCGGGATTTTAAAATCCAGTGTTTTCACTGGTCGGGATTTGAAATCCAGTTTTTCATAACTGGTCGGGATTTGAAATCCAGTGTTTTCATTGGTCGGGATTTAAAATCCAGTTTTCATAACTGGTCGGGATTTGAAATCCAGTGTTTTCACTGGTCGAGATTTCAAAAATCTAAAAAGTCAAGTTTTTCAAAGTCTGATCTTTATACCATTCCTCTAAATTGCAGCTAAAGGTCTCATCAAAATCTATATTGAGTCATTATTTCACAAAAGAATTCTGGAACATTATGCCAATTTGCTAAAAACATTTTTTTGATTCTAAAAATATGACTATACAAAGAAATTTCCTCAGATTACCTCTAGTATTCTTTCCAAAAAGGTGAAACTTTTTGCAAAAAGAGCTAAAATTCAAATCTTTTCCTGTTGATCAACCAAAAGGATGTAAGAAATGTCCTCGATATGATCAATGAAAGAAATCTTCAATGATGTTGAAAAGCCAGAAGCGAATTGATATTGATCCTGGCTATGGCGCATGTTTAAAGACGTCTATCTGGCAATCAGGCAGTGGAAATATCTCGAGCCATAAAAGAATCCACTCAATCCATATCTTCTCATTCATTTAAAGTTGAAATCAAATATCCGCAAAAGGGATCTCTCAACTGTCATCAAAATGAAGACAAATAGGCGAGCTAGACCCCGGGGCCAAAGAAGATTTGGATCATCTCCGAGATAAAGGAGTTTGTGACAGATCCTTTCAGGGAAAGTTCAGATCACTGTCAAGATGAAAGCTAGTGTGATGAACCTACCGACAAACCCTAAAAGATATTTGATTTCTGCTATCATCTAAAGACCCTTTGAGCCTATATGATACCTGACATAAAAGAAGGATCGGAACATCTCCAAGATGAAGGAGCTTGTGACGTACCTTTCTTCGAAAAAGAGAGAAAAAGTCAGGACATATCCAAATAAAGGATGATGTTAAAAACCCAAGAAAAGTGCAATGACTCAAAAAGAGTGCAAAAGGATCATCATGGGAAAACACCGAGATATCAAACTCCCAAAATTCTTAGAAGTCATCTTTTCTCATGCAAAATTCTTTTATCAATATCTCTTCACTACTTGCTTTTATGAAATAAAGAATATTTCTTCTCTTCTCATATCAAGAAAATGGATAACTTCCTTGAAGAAAATCATCAGTACTAAAATTTTGAATTTGACTCTTAGAACCAAGGAGTTAACCTCATTGGAGGAAATACTCTAGGTAAAAGAGGGAATATCTTCGCACATACGTGCACACTTTCAAACATTTGAGTCAACTAAAATTTTATCTTATTGGCAAAATTTTCTAGCTATTCCAAAAATGAAATAAATATTCAATATTTATTTTGATGCAACCTAGCGTTGTTTATATTTTTCAAAAAGAGTTTGCCTCCTTCAGGAGAAGTATCTCTTCCTGTCCCATGACCATTTTCTCCATTTGAGAATTTCGTATGGTCGTTCCCACTCAGGTTAAGGGTCAAAACCTGAACTTTCTGCGAGAGGTCATTGATTTCAAAAGCTATTTCAGTCTCAGCAATGAGACGCTCAAAATCATCCTTTTTTCCAAAGCTTTAGGGAACCCCATCTTCCTCTTTTCGCAGAACCCCTTTCGGATTTGTTCGTCCAAACTCCGAAGGTCCCATCATGGTTTCTCCATTTGAGGATTCCATTTTTGGTCGCCCCTTTCAGGATAAGGGTTAAGTCTGAACCTCGTGCCACGAGGTATCTTCCTTTTTCAGGTTTGGGTTAAACCTTAGTCTTGTTCCTACAAAATTTCTCATTTTAACGAGATGTTTTCTTCCAGTTCCATCTGAAAGTGCACTAGGATCGAGGCAACGAGCACTAGAGGGGGGGTGAATAGTGCTTTAAAAACTTTCTGCGGAATATTGAAGGATTTTGCAAATCTCAAAGCAAACACACAAAGAACACAAGATTTTATCCTGGTTCGGTCAAACCCGACCTACATCCAGTCCCCAAGCAAAACCCGCTTGAGATTTTCCACTATCAACCTTGTAAACTACAAGATCACACAGACCATAACCGGTCCCACTTTCAGTAACAATCCCACTGAAAGCAAACAACTCCTTTACACCAAGGAGTCCTTTTTTCACAAAAGAAATAACAACTTACAATATAACCTATGAGCCTTCCTTTTGAATGCAAATGAGATGCAATTGGCTTTTGAGGTTGTTGAAACACTCTACTCACGAATTCACTATCTCTCAAAGTGATTTGAGTGAAAAACTGAAGTGAAAATATCACGTGAGTGAGAAAATCAATACTTGACTAAATAAGAGTGAAAAGCAAGATTCAAATCGATTGAATTGTTGTTTTTGAGTGTAAAATGCACTCATATTTATAGTTAAAAGATTCCATACGTTGAGAGTATGAAAGGGTGTCAAAACGGTCCATTTCGAACGATCAAAACGTTTGAAAAATGAAAAGACACGCCTTTTTGAAGTTTCAGGAAAACGGCAAAATTAGTCGACTGAAACCTCAGTTAGTCGACTAATAGTTAGTTATTAGTAGACTGACAGTTATCGTCGGTCGACTGATCTGTTAATCGAGCCATTTGAAAATCTGAACTTTTGAAACTTAGTCGACTTGAGAAAAGTTAGTCGACTGATAATATCATCAGTAGACTGAAAAACCTTTTAGTCGACTGTTGCTAAAAACTTCTGAAAAACAAACATTCGGTTCGGTCGACTGATAAAAAGCATTAGTCGACTGCTGCTAAATTTTTAGAAAACACATGTTTTGTTCAGTCGACTGATAAAACCATTAGTCGACTACTGCTAATTTTCCAGAAAACATACATTCTGTCCAGTCGACTGATAAAACCTTCGGTCGACTAATTTGACAAAAATGACTTTTTAGAAAATATGGCGCGAAAGGATTAGTCGACTGATAAGTCTATTGGTCGACTAATAAACATGAAAATTTAAGAAAAGAGTTTTCTAAAAAGAGTTTCAAAAGAGTTTCTTTTAGAAAAGTTTTTCTAAAGACTTTTAAGGTGAAATGCAACCTAAATATGCACTCTAAGTAAGGCTCTTACAAGAATCTAAGACTTTTAATGAATTAAACATTTGCACACTAGTCTTCAAGGATTCTTCACTGAATTCTTCAATTTCTTCATAGCCTTAGCTGAAATACAGTTGATTCCACTTGCTCATCATCAAAACCTTGTACTTGAAGTATCATGTATGGCTTCATTGTCGTAACAATCTCCCCCTTTTTTATGATGACAAACTTAATCAAAGATGAAGCATTTAGATGCATAGATGGAGATTTTACTCCCCCTATCAATATGCTGCAAAACATTAAAAGTTAGCACATTTAAAGCACATATATCACATATTGATTGGTTTGCATTTCCATTCATCATGTATTCATGTATTTAGAAATACATTCATTCAAAGCTTTCTTTTTCTCTTAATTTTGCATTTCTCATGCAAGATCTCCTGTAATGTAATTGCTATCATCTTTTTCTCAAGATCTCCTTGCAATTTCAAAGTAATGCTATCTTTATCTTTTTCTCCCCCTTTGTCAGAATCAAAAAGAGTAAGGGCAAAAATAGCATAAGCAGATAAGTTTAAAATATTACAACCCATAAAGTATGTTTTTCAAAGATCAAAGATCAGAAAAGAGAGTTTAGCAAATCCTTAATGGCAGTTACATCCTTCTGAATTGAAGCAAGTTGTTGAGTCACATCTTCACGAAAGGTGTGTTGATGCAGCTCCAAAGCTTCTAGTCTCTGCATAACTTCATCATGGTCTTGATTTGTCGAAAATTTCTTTCTTTTTGCATGAGATGAAGGTGTCGCAGAAGGTGAAGGTTCAGAAATAGATGGTTCATTAGGATCAGATGGTTCAGTTTGATCAACATTTAAGGGAGGCAGATATTTAATTTTCATTCTTTTAAAAATTGTTTGATCAAAGAACTCTTTTTGCTCAATGTACTTTTCATTTGTTAAAGGAACTTTAAAATGTCTAAAAATACAGGTTAAAAGACAACCATAAGGAAGAAATGGTTTTTGTTTCCACAAGTTTGTAAAATACACATTGGCCCAGTTGACAGAAATATTTCCAAATAAAACATAAAGAGCTGTAGATAGATCTGTGGAATAATAATCAAAAGAACCAGTTTTGGGTAGAACATTGTGGGCAAGGATTCGTCCAGCAATGCGTGCACGAGTTTGAAGATTAGTATTTTTGAAAGGAGGGCAGTGAGGTGCTTCTGGAAGAAGAATTTGTTCAAAAACTCTTTCAGCATTCAATTCAATAGTGTTAAAAAGAGTGTCTGAAGGTGGAATTTCAAGAATTTCTCCAAGCAATTTCGAATCAAACTCGATTTCAACATCACGAACAAGAGAAGACAAAACTCCAGTTTCATGATTCATTTGTAAATTTGTGTAAAACAAGTGAATAAGAAAAGGATAGTGAAGGGTATCTGCACAAGCATCAAAAAGATGTGAAATACCAGGAAATAATTCTCTTATTTTGTAACGAGAAAATAAGTGAAATAGAACATTTCGGCCTGGTAAAATAGGTAGTGCAGAAATTGATCCAAAAGTGTCATAGAGAAGAGGGTTGCGAAGTAATCTTAGTGAAAAACCATGTCTTGAAGTAGGTGTAGGAGGAGGAGAACCTAAACCTTTTGCAGATGCAGACTTCGTGCGAGGCATGGTTACCAAAATGTCGGCTTCCAAATAACGTCCGGCAAGGGGAAAAAACTTTCCGGCGATAAAAAACGAAGGACACTGTGGTGGCTAACGATGAGGAGAAGTCGGCCAAAAGGGGATTCCGGCAAAGCACTGTCACGGCATGAGAGTTCCGGCATTTCAAGATCACGGCCAGAAGATTCCGGCGTCTCCCTGTTACGGTAAGAAAATTCCGGCGATGATGGAGTCCAACGACACTCCGAGGGTTTTTCGGAAGAGAGAGAGGCAAAAGAGAAAGAGGGGTTTTTGGTTTAAGGGTTTCGTTTTTTTTTAAAAAAAAAATGAAAAGGTACGAAGTGAAACGATGCCTCTTTTGTTTTTTTAAAAAAAACGGGCTTTAAAACAAATCCAAGGGGTGTCGGGTCCCTTCACTTAAATTTTTTTTAAAAAAAATTTAGTCGACTAAAACTTTATCGGTCGACTAAAAAATGCGACTTATTCTAAAAATATCATCAGTCGACTAGAAATATATCGGTCGACTAATATGGTGCGATACATTCCAAAATATAAAACACCAGTCGACTAAAATTTTATCGGTCGACTAATATAGTGCGATTTTGAGATTTTGTTCAAAAATCAGCATTTTTATAAATCCAAAAACGAGCAAATACCTAGTTCTCTCCTAATTCTCATAAAATCTTCATTTTTAAGAGGTTTAGTGAAGATATCGGCATGTTGTTCTTTAGTGGAAATAAAATTTAACGAAATATCTCCTTTTAACACATGATCTCTTAAAAAATGATGTCTAACTTCAATATGCTTAGTTCTTGAGTGCTGAATAGGATTTTTCGAAAGATTTATAGCACTAGTGTTATCACAATAAATAGTTGTTGTGGAGTAATTCAAACCAAAATCTTTTAAGGTCTGTTTCATCCAAAGTACTTGTGAACATGCTAAACTAGCCGCTATATATTCAGCTTCAGTTGTTGAGAGTGATACTGAATTTTGCTTTTTACTAAACCAAGAGACTAAGGAATTTCCAAAGAAATGACAAGTTCCACTAGTACTCTTGCGATCAGATTTACTTCCTGCAAAATCTGCATCACTATATGAAACTAAATCAAAGGAAGATGATTTTGGGTAAAACAAACCGAAATCTGAAGTATCTTTCAAATAACGAAGAATTTGTTTTACTGCAGTTAAATGAGATTCCTTTGGATTAGCTTGAAATCTTGCACACATACAAACACTAAACATAATATCAGGTCGACTAGTAGTTAAGTATAATAGAGATCCGATCATACCTCTGTAGAGCTTAGTATCTACACTTTTACCATTTTCATCTTTATCAAGAGAAGTAGTTGTACTCATAGGATTCCTTCTTGATTTGGATGAGTCCATCCCAAATCTCTTGAGAAGTTCTTTTGTATACTTAGCCTGATTGATGAAGATTCCTTCTTCAGTTTGCTTTATTTGAAGTCCAAGGAAGTAGTTTAATTCGCCCATCAAGCTCATTTCAAACTCTTCCTGCATAGCCTTAGCAAATTCTTTACAAAGAGAATCATTAGTAGAACCAAATATTATGTCATCAACATAAATTTGCACAATAAGAATATCTGAATTAAAATGTTTAATAAATAAAGTGGAGTCTACCCGACCAATGGAAAAACCAGATTGTTCTAGAAAATTTCGTAGTCTTTCATACCACGCTCTTGGTGCTTGTTTGAGTCCATACAGAGCTCTTTTCAATTTGTAGACCTTTTCTGGATATTTCTCATTTTCAAAGCCTGGGGGTTGCTCTACATAAACTTCTTCATTGATGTGTCCATTTAAGAATGCACTCTTAACATCAATTTGATATAACTTGAAGTTCATGTAACTAGCAAAAGCAAGCATCATACGAATTGACTCTAATCGAGCCACTGGTGCATAGGTTTCATCAAAATCTATGCCTTCTTCTTGATAATAGCCTTGTGCCACTAGCCTTGCTTTGTTACGAATGACTTCACCATTTTCATCCAGCTTATTTTGGAAGACCCATCTTGTTCCAATTACTGGATGATCCTTTGGTCTATCAACTAGATCCCAAACATCATTCCTAGTAAATTGGTTAAGTTCTTCAGACATGGCCAAAAGCAAAAATTCATCATCACATGCCTCATTGATATTTTTTGGTTCTAATTTAGATATGAAAGCAACATTTGCAATATATTTTTCTAACTGCCTTCTAGTTTGGACACCACTCTTTATTTCACCAATAACTTGTTCATGTGGATGATTAGGAACTTCTTTCCAAACCGGTTGAAGAAGAATATTTTCTTGAGAAGTACTCTCTATCAAGGGTTCTTCTTGAAGTATTGCTTCTTCTTCTTCGCTTAGAGGTATAACCTGCTCACAATTCTCATCAAATGCAACATGTAGAGATTCTTTAATACAAGATGTTCTTTTATTGAAAATACGATATGCTTTACTTCTAGAAGAATATCCAAGAAATATTGATTCATCTGATTTTGAATCAAACTTATCAAGATTATCTTTGGTATTTAACAAGAAACATTTACTACCAAAAATTTTGAAATATGAGATCTTTGGTATACGATCATAATACAATTCAAAACATGTTTTATGTAAAATTGGTCGAATAAGAACACGATTTAAGACATAACATGCTGTATTAATTGCTTCAGCCCAAAAATATTTTGGTAAATTTTTATCTTGAAGCATGGTTCTAGCAAATTCTTGCAAGGTTCTATTCTTTCTTTCAATAACTCCATTTTGTGGAGCCGCTCTAGGAAAAGCAAAGTTGTGAGAGATACCATGTAAATCACAAAACTTTAGAAAAGATTCATTTTCAAATTCACCACCATGATCACTACTAATTTTAATAATAGATGTAGATTTTTCATTTGTAATTCTTCTACAAAGTTTAGAAAATTCTGAAAAGCATCATTTTTGCTTTTTAGAAAAATCACCCATGTAAACCGAGAATAATCATCTACTATAACAAAAGCATACTTGCTACCATTCAAACTTTGAATTCTAGATGGTCCAAATAGATCTAAATGTAAAAGTTCAAGAGGACGTTTTGTTGAAACTATATCTTTAGTTTTAAAAGAACTCTTGATTTGTTTACCCCTTTGACAAGCATCACATAAGTGATCCTTTTTATATGGTATTCTAGGTAGGCCTCTTACAAGATCATTCTTGGATAATTTTGAAATAATTTTAAAATTAACATGTCCAAGTCTCTTGTGCCATAACCATTGAATCTCATTTGAAACAATAAGACATTTTTCATTAAAAGAGGGTAATTCATCTAGATATAGTTCATACACATTGTTTCTTCTTTTACCTTTAAAAATGATCTTTTTAGATTGAAAATCAGAAATTAAGCATAAATCATTTTCAAAAGAAACATGAAAACCTTTATCACATAATTGACTAATAGATATTAAATTATGCATTAAACCATCTACTAAAAGAACATTTTCTATCAAGGGAAATTTTGGATTACCAATATTACCAATACCTATCACTTTTTCCTTGTTATTGTCACCAAAGGTGACGGTCCCTCCATCCTTATTTTGGAGGGTGGAAAATAACTCCGGCCTTCCAGTCATATGTTTGGAACAACCGTTGTCCAATATCCATTTGCTCCTTATGTTGTGTACCTATAACAAAATCAGAAAATAGAGCATTTGACCCCTTTCTATTTTCGGGTCCATGAGAGTTAATCTTAGGAACCCATATCCATTTGAATTTTGGTTTCCTTTGATAATAAATATTCTTTCTATAAAAGGATTTAGAATAAACATGTCTAGAATAATCATTTCTAGATGCATTTCTATTAGAACTAGAAAGTCTAGTTTTATGAACAAAAGGTTGAGAATAATGTCTTTGATTTTTCACCACATAGTTTGGTCTATTTTGAATATCAAAGAAGCTATATCCCAATCCGGTTTTATTAACCGAGCATCTTTGAGAACCAAGAAGTTTTTCTAGATTCTTTTGACCATTTGTGAATTTGGTCACTATAGAAAGAAGATCATTTGACTTTTCTTTAAGACTAAATATTTCATTTTGTAAGAGATTGGTTCTAACTCCAATTTCTTTTATCTCAAGTGCTTGGCAAGAATTTTCCTTCTTGAGATCTTCTATTTCTTGAAGTAATACTTTATTTTGAGAGTCAAGAGTTAAATTTTCAGTTTTTAACTCTTTATTTTTAGAACTAAGACTCTTAAATTTAGCATATAAATCATTAAATGCTTCAAATAACTCATCATAGTCAAATTGACTTACCAAATCTTCTTGTGCTACAAAACACATGTTGGCGACTTCTTCATTTGATTCTTCATCGGAAGAGGAGTCACTATCATCCCAACAGGCTTGAAATGCCTTTTTCTTCTTGAATTGGTCCTTGGGCTTGAATTTGAGAAGAGGACAATCTTTCTTGATATGTCCTGCCTTTTTGCAATAAAAGCACTTTACTTCATTGGGAATGAAAGAATCTGCTTTCTTTGCCTATTTTTGAAATCTTCCCTTTTTGATGAATCTTCTGAATTGCCTTGTGATGAGGGCAATATCTTCATCTTCATCTTCTTCAGAATCTTCTGAGTCAGAAGTAGCCTTAAAAGCAAGAGACTTCTTTTTAGGCTCTTCTTCTTGTCTGTCTTGAAGTTGGACCTCATATGCCATTAGGTTACCAACTAAGTCTTCAAGAGTGAGAGTATTGAGATCATTTGCTTCTTCAATAGCAGTGGTTTTTCTTTCCCATTCAGGAGTTAAACACCTTAGAATCTTTCTGACTAAATCCACTTGTGAATATTCTTTTCCAAGGGATTTCAAAGTGTTAGTTATATCGGTCATTCTAGTTACCATGTCCGATATAGATTCATTTTGCTTCATTTTGAACAATTCAAATTTATGAACTAAAGAAGCAATTTTAGATTCCTTTACCTTTGACGTACCTTCGTGTGTTACGAGAAGAGTATGCCATATTTCATTAGCTGTAGAGCATTGAGAGATGCGATTGAACTCTACCTTGTCAACGCCACAATATAAGGCATTCATTGCCTTGGCATTAAGTGAAGCAGTCTTCTTTTCATCATCGGTCCATCGACTGAAATCAGTTGATGGAGTTTGGTACTTTTCTGAAACAACTCTCCAGATATCGAGATCCATGGATTGCAGGAATATTGTCATTCTTACTTTCCAGTATCCATAGTTTGTTCCGTCGAAGAGAGGAGGAGCTTCCTTCTTTGTGCTGAGATGTTGTAGTTGCCATGCTAGATGATGGTCAAATCAAAGTAATAGCAAACCTGTGCTCTGATACCAAATGAAAGTAAACTAGGATCGAGGCAACGAGCACTAGAGGGGGGTGAATAGTGCTTTAAAAACTTTCTGCGGAATATTGAAGGATTTTGCAAATCTCAAAGCAAACACACAAAGAACACAAGATTTTATCATGGTTCGGTCAAACCCGACCTACATCCAGTCCCCAAGCAAAACCCGCTTGAGATTTTCCACTACCAACCTTGTAAACTACAAGATCACACAGACCATAACCGGTCCCACTTTCAGTAACAATCCCACTGAAAGCAAACAACTCCTTTACACCAAGGAGTCCTTCTTTTTTCACAAAAGAAATAACAACTTACAATACAACCTATGAGCCTTCCTTTTGAATGCAAATGAGATGCAATTGGCTTTTGAGGTTGTTGAAACACTCTACTCACGAATTCACTATCTCTCAAAGTGATTTGAGTGAAAAACTGAAGTGAAAATATCACGTGAGTGAGAAAATCAATACTTGACTGAATAAGAGTGAAAAGCAAGATTCAAATCGATTGAATTGTTGTTTTTGAGTGTAAAATGCACTCATATTTATAGTTAAAAGATTCCATATGTTGAGAGTATGAAAGGGTGTCAAAACGGTCCATTTCGAACGATCAAAACGTTTGAAAAATGAAAAGACATGCCTTTTTGAATTTCAGGAAACGGCAAAATTAGTCGACTGAAACCTCAGTTAGTCGACTAATAGTTAGTTATTAGTAGACTGACAGTTATCGTCGGTCGACTGATCTGTTAATCGAGCCGTTTGAAAATCTGAACTTTTGAAACTTAGTCGACTTGAGAAAAGTTAGTCGACTGATAATATCATCAGTAGACTGAAAAACCTTTTAGTCGACTGTTGCTAAAAACTTCTGAAAAACAAACATTCTGTTCGGTCGACTGATAAAAAGCATTAGTCGACTGCTGCTAAATTTTTAGAAAACACATGTTTTGTTCAGTCGACTGATAAAACCATTAGTCGACTGCTGCTAATTTTCCAGAAAACATACATTCTGTCCAGTCGACTGATAAAACCTTCGGTCGACTAATTTGACAAAAATGACTTTTTAGAAAATATGGCGCGAAAGGATTAGTCGACTGATAAGTCTATTGGTCGACTAATAAACATGAAAATTTAAGAAAAGAGTTTTCTAAAAAGATTTTCAAAAGAGTTTCTTTTAGAAAAGTTTTTCTAAAGACTTTTAAGGTGAAATGCAACCTAAATATGCACTCTAAGTAAGGCTCTTACAAGAATCTAAGACTTTTAATGAATTAAACATTTGCACACTAGTCTTCAAGGATTCTTCACTGAATTCTTCAATTTCTTCATAGCCTTAGCTGAAATGTAGTTGATTCCACTTGCTCATCATCAAAACCTTGTACTTGAAGTATCATGTATGGCTTCATTGTCATAACACCATCATGGCTTTTCCCATCGAGGAATCCATGCTTCGTGTATCCATTTAGGAAAGGATCATACTCGAGTTTCATTTCACGAGGAATTTTCCCAAAAATGTCCCATCAAGGTCCTCATGTATTCCTTTCCTCATTTCAATACATCTTGATATATCTTCGTCCCATCCAGGTTAAGGGCTAAACCTGAATCATTCCAAAAAAATGGCATATCTTGTCTCACCCATGAGACTTGATCAAAATTCTTATTCCACCATTTCAGGATTTTTGCCCAAAGTTCCATCACGATTTCCTCATCCTCTATTATTCAGTCATGTCATTTTCGAGGATTTCGTCTCCCAAAAACCATTCAAGATAAGGTTTCAAGCTTGAAGAGCCATATTTTTCAAAATAATTCTTCCACACCCAGTTCATATCTGCTGACTGGGGCTTTCAACCGACTTAGTAGCAAAGAGGGGCGTCTGTGAATACCCCAAAATTTTCAAAGTTTTGTAAAAATGCCCGTTTTGCCCCTGGCTCCATTTTCTAAGAAAATCAAAGTTAATTTTCAGTTGTTCTTCCGATTTTCTGGATCAAATTCCATTCAAACTCAATTTCAGAGCCGAACCCGGTGTTTTACGGTACAAATTTGAGCCTCGTTACTGTGAACACCCCAAATTTTTCAAAGGTTTGTAAAAATGACCTTTTTGCCCCTGACTCCATCTTCTGAGAAAACCAAAGTTAAATTTCAGTCATTCTTCAGATTTTCTGGATTAAATTCCATATTGATATATTCAAATTCAATTCTGGATCCGAATCCAGTGTTTTAAATCCAAATCTGAGCCTCGTTGTCCGATTTCCAAATTAAAATTATAAAAATACCAAAAAATGGCTTTGAATGGCTCGCGTAGTTCATTCGGCACCCATTTGTATCCACTATTTTATATTTTCTCGATTTGAGGTCCAAACCTTGAATATCACCTCAAATTTTGGGTCCAAATTCGCTTTCTAAAGAATTTCTCAGAGAAATAGCTTTGAATTCTCGAAAAAACTCTCTTTTGTAAATATTTTGCAAAAATACAAAAAAAAAATAGTTTTAATCTTTGTTTTCTCGTAAAACTTTAGAATTTTATTCCAAAAATACAAAAAAATGGAAAAATAACACAAAAAACAAAAAATTGGAAAAAACTACTAGAAAAACAAATGGTTTTAAAGCTTTTTGAAAGTTAATTTTGATAAAAAACTCATTTTAAAACCATTTTATAAAAATTTTTCTTAAAAGGGACCCTTCTTTTGAAAAAGGGAAAAATCCACAATGGCTTGCTCCCGCGCGTTTTCCTCTTTCCCCACCATCGTCGATCTCAAACAAACCTCTCCCTTTTTCACCTTCCATCTCCAACTTTCTCCACTCTTGAACCATCCAGTCTCTCTTTAAAGAAGAGACACCCCATCTTCTTCAGGGCATTCATTTTTTTTTACGCTCTTCTGTTCCCTTCTTCATCTCCTCTTTACCTCATCCCCCTCTGGTTCATATCTGGATCAAGTTGAAGGGAATCGATCGACCATCCCTACAGAGTTCACAATGAGTAATCCTCCTCTCCTGTTTCAGATTTTTTGTAACAACTGCCTTTATTTTTCTATTTCGATTATGTTTTTGGTTTATTTTATCTTTCTTTTAATGCATCCATAGTGGGATTGGCCTGCATATAGCAGAATCGACCCACTTACTGCTACATTGACGCTGGAATGTCCTCATTCCCACATATTTTTTCATGTGATTTTCTTTTTCCTTTTATTCATGCGATTATGCCTTTACTTGATATCCGCATGTTGATTTCCATCTCTCTTTTACATTTGTTTCCTCTTCTTTTTTTCGGTGTGTGTTTGATCAAGCGATGGCAGAATCCATGTTGTCTTGATTACCTGCTGATTGTTGAATTTTCACTTTTTCATTTGGGTGACCAGTCGATCTGGCTGGTCATAGAGGTCTTGACTCCCTGTTTTAAACCCTCACTTGGCATTGTAAGCTTCAATTTGTGCTTAGTTCTCTGTTCTAGTTTACACTTGATCATATTTTTACATCCTGTTCACCGTGATGTATTCACTTTCTTGTTGCATTTGATTATTCATTATATCTGAAGATACTTCCATTTTGATTTTTTGTGTTTTCATTCGAGTTCCAAATGTATGTTTGATTTCACACTACATTTTTTTCTTTCGTGGCATCTCATCCACATAATTTTGGTTTCATCACTGATTTTCTGCAGGATCATTTTACATTTTAGTTAAGTCGCTAATTACCTTAGGTATATCACAGGTATTCATGGCCCCTATTACGAATTTAGCCTCACATGCCTCTGAGACATGCGATATAGCTCATTTGTCTCAGCGTCATTCTTCATCCCTAAGTTGCATCTACGTTTAGTTTTTCCCCTATCTTCAATACATTGTACTGCATATCATGATTTCTATGTTGTGTATAGTCATATCTTACTCCATTCATCTCCATCTCGATCACATTTTGAATACATGCACAGTGTTATGGTGTGTTTTTATCCCCTTTCATCGGTCGATACGCAGGTGAGAGGTCTAGTTGAGCAAGACACTGCTGCCCATTGTTTATTTTTCACAGGCTGATGCCAAGAATGCTTCTCGTTTCCCTCTCCTTTTGCTATCTATTTGTTTTTAATCCCTTTAAAATTTTGCAGATTCTTGAGCAACTATCTGGTTTCAGTTTCATTTTAATTAATTGACATGTAGGATATCTTATTTCCATTTCTGAATATTGTGCTCTTTCTAAATTCCGATTTACGTTTTGATTCTTTGTTTCATTTACTACATTGTACATGGTCCAACGTTGGCTTTCTCTTCATACAACTTATAGAGTAGGTGTATGTTCACATCCCAGAGCACCTTAATGAATCCATTTCATGACATTATAGAAACCCAGTTTCTGAAGGTTCAGAAGCCATGTATACGTCACCCAATTCTTCTTTTATTTTGTCCACCAACCATAGAGATGCAAGGTTGCGCAAGGTGCAGTCCCCTGTTAACATCACTCTTCACCCCATAGTACACATCACCGTCCATTCCCAAGATATAACCTCCATAGCCAATTTGCCAATCATAACTGAAGCAGCCCAAGGTATAGGCATAATAATCATATCTGGTACAACAACGGCTCATCTATAAAGCAACTAGTTATCTTCTTCATAAGGTTTCGGCTTACATCTCGCTCCTCCACCTGGAGCATCTGCAATTCCATAGCACCATTGACCATCCAGTCGCTTGCCTGTTGGTTGTGTCATCAAAAGATCATCAACCCATCAATAGATCTATGGACATTTTTAACACAGATCAGTTGCTTTCTCTTCTTAATAAAGGTAAAATAGATCCAAAGATTCTGAAGTATTATTTGTTAATACATGACAATCAAGAAGGGGCAACTGAGATTTTGGCAGAAATGAGTGCCACTTTTGGGCCAAACAACTGTCAATTGTTGTGCATTAACTCGGTCCTTGGTGAAGGAGATGAGTGCCAAAATAAACCTTGGACTTCTAAAGAGGATGATGCCCAAAGTGGTCATGATATTGGTTGCTTCCTTAATGCCACTGATCCCAATGAGATAAGGGACCTCCTGCAAGACTTGTCCTCAAAGCATCTAATTCCATACATGGAGCAGAAGATATGGTTACTCAACCAACAGGTTTCAACAACAAAGAAGGGTTTTCGGAACCAAATAAAAAAGAACTTATGGTGGAGGAAGGGAAAAGAAGATGCATCAGATCTTCCAAATGGTCCCAAGTATTCATTTATTTCTTTAGAGTTGCAAATAAGGATCTTGGGGGACTATACATTCATGTTGAGAGACTATGAGCTTGCCTTGTCAAGTTACCAATTACTATCATCTGACTACAAAATTGTTAAAGCATGAAAACATTATGCAGGTATACAGGAGATGGCTGGTCTCTGCGTCTTTATGTTAGATCAATCAAGAAAGGTGGCAGAGTACTACATGGAAAATGCTTTCAGTACTTACTTGAAAACAAGGTCCCCTAGACAAAGAAATGCTACACGATGTGGTATCTCATGGGCAGAATTGCTAAAAACCAGGGGACAATTTAACGATGCTGCAAATGTGTATTCTCGCATTTTCCAATGAGGAACCTAGTTTACATGCAGCAGTTATCCTTGAGCAAGCTTCTTACTGCTATCTGCCACACTATGTATGCATTTCCTGCACATTATCACAGAATATATATATTGGATCATGTCCATTTTCAGCAAATAGAATAGCATTTCACTATGCATATAAATGTTTTGTTTCCTGTGCACCATTTCACTATGCCTACAGGACATCCACTTATCTACATCTCCATACACCTCTTGCACACTCACATGCAGTTGTCATTTTGCTTAATGCATGTTATCTATTCAGATAGAAATTTAGGTGTAATTTGATTTCAATCATGTATTGCCCCTTTTTCTTTTTTTTTCTCTTGTCAGTCTTATATCTTCTGGATTTTCTGTTTTACTAAGGCATCTCATTATCAATAGCTGAATTACACTTTCACAATATTGAATGTATATTATACTTACTGAAGAATATCTCATCCCTGCACATTATACTTCACTCATTCATTTACCTGCTATGACAACCAACATCCAGCAGCTCCTCCTCCACTTCTCATTTACTGCAAGTGCACATTCATTCCATCATCCCACTAGCACATAACACCCGTGCATAGTATTGTTCTGTTACATTTCGTCATTTCCACCTCTGTTGCATAACATAATACCCCATACATTCTTAACTATGCATATCATATACGTATTTGCTCATCTAGTTAGGTGTAATCTTTAGGTCTTACATATCCTTCATCTAGCTTAGGTATCAACTCGACCTTGGCATGCTATATTCATTTTAGATACGTATATCCAGTACACCACCAATGCCCAATTTTTATATCTTACAAAACTATTGTATATGTTCTATATATATATATATGTGTGTGTGTGTGTGTGTGTATATATATATACTAATATACATATGTATATGCATGTATATATATGTATGTATGTAGGTATATATGTCATTTTTCATCTTTCCATCATTTATATCTTGACATATGAGCATTTTTACCATTCATATCCATATGACATGTGCAAATCTCTTCTATTTTCTTCTACTAATCAAGTGTTTTGCAGGGAATATGTGGAAAATGTCATTATTTGGGGTTGTAAATTCAATTTTATGTGTTGTAATAAGTTAGATCTTAATGAGAATTTACATTTTCAGCTTTTAGATAGAATGAATGAGCAAAGTAAATATCATGAATTGCTTATTTTCATGCTTTTTGCCTTTATTTTCTAAAAATCTCACAAATGGTGAAACACGAATGGCACGTGCACAATTTCGTAAGAGGTAATTAATCCTAAGTTGATGATTTATATCAATGGCCATAGTCAAGATGTAAACAAAACTTAGTATTTTTATCTTTTATAAAATAACACTGGATCCACACTGGATCCTTTTTAAAATTCATCATAATTTCTTCAAATATTTTCCTCTTTTATCAGAGTTTAATTTAAAATTAATTCAATATATATACCAATGGCCATAGTCAGGGTATATTAAGAGTTAATTTCATTTTAAACTCTCTAAAAGTACCAAAATATGTTTGATTCTTCACCTGAATTTAAATGTGATTATTATATAATACTTTCAATGACCATAGTCAAGAGTGTATTATATCATTAATCTTATTTACATTCATTTAAAGAATGAAATATGATTTTCAAATCCAATTTCAAAAATTATCTAAATCCATTCATTATTTAGGAGAGAATTGCATCATATTTTCAAAATTCTTTTTCAAAAAAACCCAAGTGATTTTTATCTTTTCTCAAGTTTCTATTTCAAATTCAAATCTATCTCATTTCAAGATTCGAGAATTCAATTTCAAAGTCCAATTTGACTTTAAAATCTCAAAATCATCTTGTATTTCTGTGAACACCCCAAATTTTTCAAAATCTTTTAAATATCCCCTTTCTGCCCCTAAATTCATTTTTCGAGCAAATGTGTCATTTTTAAATATAAATTCCAGTTCATTTCTCAAGTTTTACTGAAATTAAATTCATTGTATATGTTTAAATTGATTTCGGACCTGGATTTGTTGTCCAGATCCAAATCTGAGTCACATTGTCCAAATTTTAAATTAAAATTATAGAAAATACCAAAAATAATTTTTAAATAGCTCGGACAGTCCTTCTGACATCTGTTTGGATCCATCAAATCATATTTCTCGATTCGAGTGTCAAAACTTGAATATTTTCTCAAAACCGGGGTCCAAACCCTCTTTTTTGAAGAAATTTTCCCGAAATGGTCTGAAATTCTCAGGAAGATACTTTTGTAAATAGTCTTTTTATAAAAATACAAAAAAATTAGGATTTAGTCTTTATTTTCTCAGGTTTTTATTCCAAAAATACAAAAAAAATCAAAATACTCAGAAAAGAACAACAACAAAAAAAAAATAAATAAAAAAATATATATAAAAATAATGAAAGAAAATTGCAAAAAAAATAGAAATGTTTTTTTTTAAGAGAAACCTGTTTTTGAAAAAAAAAACTTTTATAAGGAGGCCTCTTTTGAAAAAAATAAAACCTCTTGCAAAGCTCACAAAATCGGGTTAGGGTTTCAGACCCTCTGGAATTTTCCCTCTTGCGGCTTCTCCTCTCCAAACAGCCGCATGCCCCCCATGTGCAAGCTCCTCCTCCTGCCTCCTCAGATCCCTCCATCACCAACGGCTTCTCCATCTCAAGATCGATCTCCTCTTCTGCCCTCCGATCCCCAACGATGTTACTTCTTCCAGAGCCATCGCCTCCCTCTTTAAAAGGACGCAAAGGGGAACCCTAAAGACCCACCGCTTCTTCACCCCACCATCCCGACACTTCCTTTCTAATCTCCTTCTTCTTCTCCTTGTTTTTTTTTCCTCTTCTTCATTGCTTCTTCTTCAGCTTCCTCTTATTTCCCTATCTTTCCCATAAGCGATTGAAGATCAATCATCACTCAAGGGAGACACGGGTGAATACAGTGATAACAGCATTCAGGAGGAACATCCCTTTCATCCCCAATCTGGACCAATTCACAGTAAGCATTAGTTGTTTCCTCTGTTTATTTCCTTTCATTCCAATTTTGTTTGACAATAACGTTTATCTCTCATTGTCTTTCTCTTCACATTTTTTTTGTTGTTGTTTTCTTCCTTCTTCTTTTCCTTTTTTTTTTGTTTCTCTGTTGTTTTTGTTTTTTTTTATCTTGCTAATCCTCTTGTTTGTGGCCCCCATTAGAGCATTCTTGGTGGCATCGTGTTGCTCATAGCAACTTCGATCTTCCTCTGTGCAATATCGATAGGAATCCTCGGATTCCAACATTTTTTAGTTATAATTTTTTTTTTTTATTTTTTTTTTTTTTTTCATTTTCCTATTTCTTATTTTCAGTGTATATCGCCATCTCAATCTTGTTTTCTTTGAAATTCTCCCTGACTTCTCGTTACAATACCTGACCATGTCTTGTTGTAGCATGAATTCGTGTATTTTCATTTCTTTGGATTATTAAATCATTGTTCATGCTTCCTGCAATTTATTAAATTGCTTCATTTTCAGTATCATGCTAACAATGTTTTGATGCTTGTAAGAGTTTACTCACCATAGCCTGTTTCATTTGATATCCCCTGCGTGTTCTGGAGCCAATGTAATTGAACCCCTTGCCTGTAAGTAACATTCAGTAAATCCATTTCCAAATGATGATCCTGTTAAATTAAGCACAAGATTTACCTTGTTGATGACCAATAAGGGAGTTATTGATGATGCTGGTGATATGTTTTCAACCAATCAATCCAAGGATCTTTTACCTGTAATTACCCCGTTGTGTGAACCTAAGATCGCTATGTCACCACCAGCAGGAGTGATGAATCATGTAAGAAAGGAAGAATAATAAGTGTCTAGGCGCACCAATTGTAAAAGGGTTAGGCTTATGATACTACAGATTGTTGTTATCACCTACAAGCCTAGATCTACAAAAAGCTCGCAGAGGCTTGTACAGGGTAATTCTTAAAAATGGCAGCAGCAAATCCATTGGAAATAGGGACCAAGGGAACCGTAGCTTCCCCGACCTAGCAGGAAACTGAGTATTTCAGAAGCCTGCAATTTAACTGCAGTTAGAATCTACCAACAAGTCATTCACGGTCTTCAAAGCCTGCATCAGCCAAACTCTCGGATCCACTTCTGGATTTGCGCCAAAAGCTCTAAAAAAAAAGGAGAGAAATAATTGGGCTTGACCAAATCTTATCTAAGACATTGCATCTCACGATCACCACTTTCACAATATAACCTGAACCAGAACTTGAAGCCTCCTTGTCGGTCACTTTGTCGCAGCAGTGTTTATCAGTGATGCCACTTTCAGAATTCAGCAAGAACATGATGCTTTGTTTTAAGCTGGTTATTTCTGGGGGTTTTCTGAAAGAGACAGACTCAGCTTCTCCAAAAGTGCAGGTATGTGATCAAGATAGGAGTTTTGTAATTTGCAGTAACTTCATCAACTTCTCAGGTCAGCATAAAGGGAAGGTATTTAAGCTCGAAAATATCATCTCATATTCTATTTGCTCATTTACACTGGTTTGTTCCAGATAGCATTTTCATCATAATTAGTTCATAACAACATACCTTATCTTTCGATTTACTGACAAGATACTCTGTTACAGCAAGAAATCTACAATTTTTTGCTATTTTATGGTATTCACATCTTGTTATAGCAAAAAGAATACAATGAAAGCATGATTCGTGTTCTTCTTAGATGTATGGTGATGACCCTTTACTATTTGTCTTAGGCAGATAACTGGAGCATGAACTTCCAGTCCATCAAAAGTAGGGCTCAAAATTTCCACCAACCAATGATGTTTCACAATGGTAAAGTTGTCAACCAGCCTCACTAGCCTATTTGTCTTTTGACTCAGCATCAAGATACCTCCCGGATCTTCTGGCTAGGTTGTGCTGAAACTCTGGGTGTGAACTCTCTATTTTGAATCAATACATAGGTCACAAATGAATTGTTAGCTTTATCATTTAAAGTCCTTATGCACAGCACTTACCTACAACCACCATCATACCAGCCTCATCCATTACATACTCATTGCGCACAGTAGGAGTATGACACCATTTTTACACTTACCAGGTTGCCTGCACCTCAACACACCACACTCCAACAGCCGCACCCTTACAGCAGCACCATTGCAGTAACATCCCTGCAACATCTCTCCACCCACGGCACACCTGCCATTTCCTTGTTGGCTGCCCATTGGCACCTCGACTTATCATTTGATCACTGTTATAGGTGTTAATTTGCAGGAAGCTGTCCCACCACCTGCAATCTGTAGGAATCATTGTTTCATAAATAAAGGTTGGATTGACATCTTGTTGCCACCAATTTATCGATTCATGGATATACTAACCTGATTTTTTTTTTAGTGCATTATATGTATTTCCTCATTGTAAACACCCCAAATTTTCACCCTCATCCAGTGTTTGTCCATTTCATAAATCATTACAGATCATTGCATATCATTGCATGTATTCTGCATAGCATTGCATGTCATTGCATAGCATTGCATGTCATTGCATAGCATTGCATGTCATTACATCTCATTTTCGAGATCCAGCACTCCTTTTTCAAAACATTCAATCCAGATTTGAATTTTAAAGCTTTATTTCAAAATCAATTTCAAAACCTGGGTTTTTATTCAATACTCTGTCATTTTCCAACCCCAGGACTTTATATTTCGAAATATTTTCTCAAGGAAACAATCTGGATTCATTTCAAATTCACATTTTAATCGATTTCAATTCACATATGAGACCCATTGAGGTGGTGTCGCTTCTGAATTCCTCTATTCATCAAATTTCTCAAATTTTTGAAAGTTTCAGTCCGATCAGGACTCTGTCTCAGAGTCCTAATTCTGTTTTTAAGTCTGTTTTACTTCCATTTTTAGTCTTTTTCAATTATTTTTAAAATTTAGGTCATTTTACAGAGTCCAGTTAGTTCAGGACTCTATTTTAGAGTTCGATCGAGTTAGGAGTCTAACCCTGACTGTGTTTTCTGACTTATTTCATCATTTCTTGATAAAATCTTTTAAAAATTCTTTCATTTGGCTTTTAAAATCTAAAATCTCAGAGTCCTAAGAGTTCAGGACTCTAACCCGGAGTTCCAGTTCGCTTGAGACCCTATTTTCAAAGATCTTGAATTTTAATTATTAATTTTAACCCCTTTTCAAAGGTATTTTCAATGTTTATTTCAAAATTTGCAAAACTCGATGTGGGCCCACTCAGTTGGTACCATATCCAGAGGAGTCCTGACCCAGTTAGGACCCTATTCCATTTCAAAAATTTTAATTTCAAAGTTTACTTTTGAAAACTTTCTCAATTTCAAGTTTTAAAATCATTTTTAAAAAAAAAAAAAAACTCAAGTAGGGACCACTCGGGGTGGCGCCATATTCGAGTAAGTCAGGGTTAGACTAGGGTTAGTCATTGTCCTAGTTAGGTTAGAGGTTTAGAGGAGTCAAAATCAATTTTAAAAATCTATTTTATTTAAGTTTTAAACCATTGGTTTTTAAAGGTTTTAAATTCAGGTTTTAAAAACCAAATGTGGGTCCATACTAGGTGGTACCACATTTGGACTTTTTAGGGTTTAATTAGGTGTTAATTAAGGTTTAATTAGAGTTCATTTAGGGTTAGAAAACCACAAAAAATCATTGCCTTTAGTGGATTTATTAGAAAGAGTCCTAAAAAAATGAAAAACCTCTTAATTAACCCTAATTAAGTAACTTTTTGAAAAACTATAAAAAGGGACCTAAGGGGGGCCAAAAGGGGGGTTCTTTTCTCTCAAATTTTCGTGGCCTCTCTCTCCTCTCCAGCACCTCCACCTTCCTCCATTGCAGCTGCAAGCACCAAGGTAATATTTTTAATATTTTTTAGTTTTATTTAATACTTTTTCATGTTTTAAATCAATTTTAGCCATTGGTGTCATCCCCTTCATGGATTAAACCATGGATTCAACCTCAAGAACCATCAAGAATCAGCAAGAACGATCCAAGAAGGTGATCTAACCCTGTTTTGGATGATTTACAGAGATTTTAATCCATTAGAATTTATTTTAATATGATTCTTTACATTATTAACCAATAAAATATATGATTTACCCCTTTTAATGGGTTAAATCTATGTTTTAAAGGTGATATCAAATTACAGCCATTGATTCCCTGTTTTTATTTTATTTTCATGGTTTATTTATGTTTGTTTTACGTTCTATAGCATAGAAATAAGTTTTATTTACTGTTTTATGGTTTATTTTATTTATTTACATTAGTTAATGCATGGTTTGTCAAGTTTCTTAAATTTCTGTGTGTTTTAGGTTTAGAACAGTAAAGATAATGTTATTTCGGATTGAAGTTCTCATTGTTTATTTCTAATTTTTTTATATGTGGTGCATGCATGAGTTATTGAGTTACTGTAGAAAAATCAGAGGTTTTGGATCTCGGAAACCTTGTAAAAAAAAATCAGACATCAAATCGGGTTTTTAAAGCTTTAAAATCATGGTTAAAATCAAGAAGGTAACTTGCTGTGATGATATTTCTCTCATCTTATATTCAATTTTAGATCTGTAAAATGCTGTGGATTCACATTGAATAGATCTGTCGGATGTGAAATTTTTGAATTTTTTTATCACTTTTTAGTATTTTTCCCATTTTAGAGAATCTATTTTTAAATTTAAAACTCGTTAGGGTTTATCAAAACCCTAATCAGACTTGTGTTAGTCATAAATCCCAAACCACAGATCTGATTTTAGATCTGTAAAAAGTGAGTATTGTTATTTTTCTGTCTACTATTCACCAAGAAAATTGCATAAATTTTTGTTTAGAATTGCTATTTATGCCTGTATTTTCAATCTGAAGTAGCCGTTTTAATCACTGTTAAAAGTGATATATTTTAGCTCAGATTGCCGGAAGGGTTTCTCCCTAACCGGAGATGCTTTTTCTGATCTGTAAATTGTGAAATCTCTGTTTTCCTTCCTAGTTAGTCTCTGTAAAATGTAATAAATTTACATGGAGATTTGACCTCTGGTTCGGGTCTTGGACTGAAACTGGTTGGTGAATTAGGTCAAAAATAGCATATTTTTAGGGTTTAATGCAATTTTCGGATTAATTTATTGTCAAAAAATTATTTTTATAATTCCAATTCGACATTAGGGTTTTAACAAGTTCAGGTACCAATTTTTATGGATTTTAGAATCCATTTGATGGCTGAATTAAGCAAATTGCAAAATCGGGTTCCTGAAAGATCCAAAAACAATGCTAAAATCACAGTTTTTGTGATATTCTTGAATTTTCGTGTATAAGCATTTATTTTTAGGGTTTAATCATGTTCATAATCATATTAGGATGCTTTAGGTTTAATTTTGTAGTTATTTGATTTCATTTAGGTCATAAAACCCAAATTTTTACCAAAATCTCTTTCTAAAAACCCTGATTTCAAGGCCATAGTCTTGCTATCGGGTCAATTTGGTCATTTGACCTAAATTTCGAAATCCCTAACCCTAATTTCATATTTTTAATCATGTCATAGTATATTTGGTTTGAGTTTATTCCATTCAAATTTCAAAACTTGCATTTTATCAAAATATCTTTCTAAAAGCCCTAATTTCAAGGCCATAGTCTTGTTATTAGGGGTATTTTGGTCATTTTGACCCCAATTTCGAAATTTCATATTTTACCTTTATTATTTCTTCATATCATGGCAAAAAGGCTTATATCTAGCAAAATCCAACAATTTCCTGATATTGTTGGATAAATCTAGAAAAGCCAACATATATTCATTAACCAAGTTTTCTAGTTTTGCAGGTACATTGAAGACTTTATTTTTCATGTATTTAAATTTCAATAGTGATGTAATTTGTAATTAAACTTTGGAATAAGAATTTATATTTCCTGCTTAGATTAGGTTGCATTGCATATAGTTTATAATTTTAATGTGTGATGGATGATGATTCATGCATATTTTTACAAATTCACCATGGTCTACACGAATGGCACATGCACTAGCTTCTATGAAGTTTATAAACTTGGTGAAATTTGTATTTATGGCCATAGTCAGAATACGAATGATACTTAGATTTATGATCTTCACATTAGCCACATTCAGCCTACACTCTTAGGCTAACTTCAAAAATGCACTGCATTTCTCAAAATACAAAAAGTATTTCTCAATTCCTCAAAATCATATTCATTCATTTCATGCATTTGCCAATTCCAATTCAAATTTCAATTCAAAGAAGTTCATTTTCTCAAAATCTCCTAAGTCTTATAGCAAAATCGATTTTCCCAAAGACATTGAATTTCAAAGGATATTTCAAGTATTTCCCAAGTTCCAAATTCAAATTTTCTAAGTTAGAATTTCAATTTCCAAGTTTGAATTCAGAGAAACCAAGTCTCTCAGAATCGATTTTCACTAAATGTCAAGGATTTCTCAAAATCGATTTTATTTCTCTCAGAAGTATATTTCAAATCCCAATTCACAATTTTCCAAGATATTTCAATCATTCAAAGCAAACATCATGTTTTCAAAATGTGCATTTTCTGAAAATTCATAGCACATGCCTGATTCTATGTGCATTTAGAAATTAGAATATGATTTAGACAAGTTGAATAGAGTAGAGCATAAGATTGATCCTTGGTTCAATTACCCCTATTAAAGGTGGCAGGAATGGTTGAACCTCGTACCGACAGGCGAGTCCCATTCTACAGAATTTTCTCGCATTTTAAAAACGGAAGCGAGTTATTTTCAAAAAACTTTTTTAAAGGTCAGTTTGATTCGCAAAAAAGTAAAAATTTTGCGATGATAACAGGTTTGGCGGCCGTGATGGGACCTGTCTTTGCCTGATCAATCTAATGCTCTACTTAGTTCAAATTGTCAAAATCGATTTCCATAGAATGTCAGCTTTGCTTTATGATATCATGTGAATCTAGGAGCCTAGACTTGAACCCAGCTGACATGGAATGCATATAGACTAGGTATGGTTTGGTAGGACCATATTGAGGAGAATTATTCATGCTTACATAGACTTAGGCCTAATACAACACTCCTCAATTTAGGAATTGTATGAAAACAATGTTTGCTTCTTCAATTTTTTTCAAAAATCTATCTCTTTAGGACTTAGAGCCTTCTATTTGCTTGCATGTGCTCATGTTTTCAAAAAAACCACCCCCACCTATATTGTCCCGGTCTTCACGTTGCTGGGCTCTCTTCGAGAACCATAGTTCGGGACAGAGCCTCACAACTGGGCCACCTATTTGGGTGAAAACCCCCTGCCACGTACCAAGGGCCATAGTCCAACGTATATCGGCAGGTGCTCAAGGATGTTGGAAAACTTGAACCTAGAACCGGAGAAATTGATTTTATGCCACGTACATCGAGCCTTGGCTTGAGTATATAGGCATAACTGGATTGGATACATGACCTGAGCCTTAGAGTTAGGATTAAGGTCCCACAGCCATTTCAAAATTTGTGCATCTAGAGTCAGCTTTTAGGGAATGTTGTTTGTACATACTTGTTTATGCAGAATTTGATTGAATGTGTTATTTCCTTTTTATTTTCCATATTTTCCCCAATTTTCTAAAATACTGGACGATTTTATCAAAATTCCTCAATCTATGTCCATGTACTGTCCATGTTTTAAACCTTGAATGATTTTCCAAATACTTCATTTTTTATTTATTTCTTCATATTTCATCAAACCCTGGAAAATTTTTCAAATTTCCCTTAATTTCCTTCAAAACTCCAGGTGATTTCCCATCTTTCCTGTCTTCTGGATCTCGAATTTCCTACTTTTATCCTGCCTGCAATTCTCTTTCAAAATTCCTGTATTTTTCTCAAATCTTATTCCAATTTCCATGTCTTCCAGTCCGATGGCATCCAGTCAACTTGATTCAGTCTTCTCTGAGGATCACATCTCCTACGAGGTGCGACAAAGTCTTCCCGAACATCGAGTCCTCAACACCGGATCCTTCTTTCCCCGGTGGTACTATTCATGGTTCAAGAACTTCTCTCGTATGTTTCCGGACCATCTGGACGAGTGTGGATTGGAACTGGCATCCGCAGTGGGAAAGCAGACAGTCAACGGCAACTTGATCCATGCACTAGCAGAGCGGTGGAATCTGAGCACTTCTACCTTCTGGTTCCTGTGCGGCGAGATGACAGTACTGATGGATGAATTTTCAAAGATTATGGGATTGCCCGAGCCAACCGGTCAGCCTGGAGATCCATTGGAGAAACAGTTTCTGATTAATGTTAAGGGTCTGGACCCTAAGGATGCCTTAGCCCGCATGACAGGATGCAAGTCTTGGCCTCTGATTGAAGAAGATGGAAATGAATATGTGGATCTGCTCGAAATCTACAAACAGTATGGAACATTTGCAGAGGTCAGCTCATTGTCCAGGACAGCTCGAGAGAGAATTCAGCACGCGATGGTTCTATGCACGGTGGGATTAGCTTTCTTTCCCGATAGACGGAATTACATGCATATCAGAATAGCTCAGCTTCTAAGGAGATGGGGAAGTCGACAGACCAGCCACCTCTCAATAGCCATGGCCGCACTCGCTTTTCTATACCGAGGGTTGACTCGTTTCGCACTCGGAGAGTCGATCCTAGTCGAAGGGTGCACCTATGCCTTACAATCTTGGTTCCTCCGACATGTGCCAGTCTGAGCCAGTTCCTTCAGATACAATGGTGAAAAGCTTCTTCTAGTTGCGCGATACCGGTTCTTGATCGACAACCTTCAGGAGGAAGAGGTCGTATGGGACTACTTTGATCGTCAGGAATCACCTCTCAGATATACTTATGCATATGGCAAGCGATTCAGGCTAGTTGGCCCATTCTTCTGCGCATACTATCATCCAGAGCGGTGTGTCAGGCAGTTCTCTCAGAAGCAGAAGCGCATAGAGATTCGTCCACTAGCCGGGGTTTTGCCTGAATTCGATCTCGCATCAGATCAGTGGTCCGGAGCATACCATTCTGCCAGACATGGCTGGGATTCCTTTGTCAGTCTTACTATTTTTCCTGGTCCTCGTGTATCTTCTGATTATCTGGAGTGGTGGAAAATTGTCTGTCCCCCTCCCCTCTGTCAAGTGTATTATTGATAAAATCGTGTTTTTCCCCTCAATAAAATTCCTTTACATTTCACTTTGGTTTGACGACCTCGCCTAGGTAACAAGGCATATTTTCAGTTGTTTATCTTTCAAAGAATAGCAACGCAATTGTCGTAATCCCAGCGACGACTCAATCCCTAGTAATGGGATATTATTTCAATTGTCTACCAAAATTCTCAACAAATATTTTCTTCCAAACCAAATTTCCTTCAGAAGCCTAACCATCAGTTCTGCCCTGCAGAGAGCATCAGCAATATCCAAGATACCCGATGGTTCATACAAGATCCAGAAAGAAAACCACATCAGTTGAAGGCGTCGCGTACTCAGTAGCTTCAGAAGAAGAGATGGACTCACCTCGATCAATCCAGAGTCAGGGTCAGCAGGCGGATGATGGCATTGATCCCCAAATGTACGCCATGTTCAAAAAAATGATGACCAAGATGCTGGCAGAGCAAGCTGAGGCCAGTACTGAGCAAATTCAGACCAAACAGAAAGATAAGGGTCATGCCGTCAAGAATGTGAATATCAGCAAAAAGCAGAGTCGTCACGAGGAAATATCTGATGAGTCAGAATCAGCTGACGATGATGACAAGGAATGTGAAAATAAACATGAATTCAAAAGGTCGACTCAGGGTCAGGGGTCGGCTTACAAATCCAAAAATCAGTCTGTTAATGACCCTACTCAGTCGCAACTAAAAGATATGATGAAAATGGCCAAAGATCTGCAGGCCCGCGACAAGGGCAAGAAAGCCTTCACCAGCGAAGACTTCTATGATGGTTTAGATGGGGACGACAATCTGGATAATCTCCCCAGAAAATTTATCAAGTTTGATGGTTCTGGCGACCCTAAGGCTCATCTCGCCATGTTTTTCGCTGAATGTTCACGATTCAAGCGTGACAATCGGGCACTCTTCCTTTGCTTCCCTCGCAGTCTGGAGGGAACGGCAGCTAAATGGTACTCGGAGCACATCAACCCCATAGAGCTGAAAGATTTTAATAAGGTGGTGAATATGTTCATTGAGCGCTTTTTGTTCAATGCTGAGGCGCTCCCGACCCTCAGCCACCTCTGTGGCCTGAAACAGAGAGAAAATGAAAAAGCTAGAGACTTCATCCACCGCTGGAGGTCAGCTTGTAATAAAATGAGAGATCCCATATCAGAGGGGCACGCTTTGTCTCTAATTCTGAGCAACTTCTCGCAACCCCTGAGGGGACTGATTTCTACATCTCCATCGAAGAGCTTCATATTACTGACAGAACGAGATGAATGGATTGAGTTGAGTATGGAAAATGGATCTTATGAAGGTTTCATATTCACCAAAAGCAGCAGTCAGCAGGAATCTAACAAGAAAACTCATTTTACCTACTCTACCAGCAACAACAAGAACCATTATAAGGGAAATGTGAAAGATCACAGCTCTGGCCCAGGGGGACCAAACCCCAACAAAAATGAGCAAAAGGGTGAGTCGATTCCCCAGTATGATAAGCAACCTCAGCGATCTTTTGAGCAAGGGTCGAGACCTCAAGAAAAGTCGAAGCACGACAACTGGAGTTTTAAACGTGACTTTACTCCCCTAGATCAACCGCGTGAAGAAATCCTTGAATATATGTTGGCCAAAGAGATGATTAAGCTCCCAAGAGTCGATGATCCTCCTATCACTAGGGGAAGATTTAAAGATCAATTCTGCAAGTTTCATCGGGCCATGGGGCATGATACCGAGTAATGTTTTGTTCTCAGGAATATTATTCAAGACTATATCGATAAAAATATCCTTATGGAAGGCAAAGAAAAAGATAAAGCAACCAGCTCATCAACCCCTTAAGAGCGACAAGGCCATCACTCTTTCATTCTTGCGTTTTGTTTTCGTCATTTTGTATGGATGGCATGGTCTCATCTCTTTCATCAATAAAATTATCAATCTTCCTCATAGTTTGGCATCATCTTTTGTATTTCTCCTTCTTTACAAAATGTCTTTTTACAAGGAGTAACCTTTTTCAGAGTGTCTCCCGAATTCATCAAGAAGCACATCGTCAATCTTTCCACTGTTATCTTAAGAGAACATTCCTCAAATATCAATTATTTATCCTTTTATCCAATATCTTACTCCCCCATTACACTGGGGCATTATTTTAAAAATTGTCTTCAAAACATCCTGTATGCAGGCAGGATCAAACAAATCTCTTATTTTGCACGCATGTGCACCCATTTACATTCATTTGCATTTGCATGCATTCATTCGCATTCATCTGCATCAATTTGCATTTGCATCGATTACCCATTCAGGATAAGGGATAAATCCTGAGACCCCGACAGTTGTCCGAGTCATCGTGAGGGTGAAGACTGAAAATTTTCCATCAAAGTCAATTAGTAATTCTTCTAAATCCAGTTTTCACTGGTCGAACTTCCTAAATCCAGTTTTCGCTGGTCGAACTTTCTAAATCCAGTTTTCACTGGTCGAACTTCCTAAATCCGGTTTTTACTGGTCGAACTTCCAGAATCCGGTTTTTACTGGTCGAACTTCCTAAATCCAGTTTTCGCTGGTCGAACTTTATAAATCCAGTTTTCACTGGTCGAACTTCCTAAATCCGGTTTTTACTGGTCGAACTTCCTAAATCCAGTTTTCGCTGGTCGAACTTTCTAAATCCAGTTTTCACTGGTCGAACTTCCTAAATCCGGTTTTTACTGGTCGAACTTCTTAAATCCAGTTTTCACTGGTCGAACTTCTTAAATCCGGTTTTCACTGGTCGAACTTCCTAAATCCGGTTTTCACTGGTCGAACTTCCTAAATCCGTTTTTTACTGGTCGAACTTCCTAAATCCGGTTTTTACTGGTCGAACTTCCTAAATCCGTTTTTTACTGGTCGAACTTCTTGAATCCAATTTTTGCTGGTCGAACTTCTTAAATCCAGTTTTCACTGGTCGAACTTCCTGAATCCAGTTTTCACTGGTCGAACTTCCTGAATCTGTTTTTACTGGTCGAACTTTCTAAATTCAGTATTCACTGGTCAGACTTTTTCAAAGCCCAGCGTTCGTGCGGGTACTTTTTTTTAAATCCAGTGCTCATGCTGGTATCCTTCCAAAATCCAGTGCTCGTATTGGTAGCCTTTTAAAGTCCAGTGCTCGAACTGGTATCCTTTAAAAATCCAGTGCTCGTACTGGTAATCTTTCAAAATCCAGTGCTCGTACTGGTAATCTTCCAAAATCCAGCGCTCGTTCTGGTAATCTTCCAAAACCCAGTGCTCGTACTGGTGACCATTTAAAATCCAACGCTCGTACTGGTAACCTTTTAAAATCCAGTGCTTGTACTGGTAACCTTCCAAAATCCAGCGCTCGTATTGGTAATCTTCCAAAACCCGGTATTCGTACTGGTAATTTTTCAAAACATAATGATTGTATTGGCACATTTTCAAAATCCGGTGTTTGCACTGGTACACTTTAAAATTCAGTGGCCAATAATTTAGTTTTCCTTTGAGATTCGAGTTCCGACTCGAATTTCCTTTCCTTCTACACCGGTTTAAGTTTGCCTTTGGGATTCGAGTTCCGACTCGAATCTTCTTTCCTTCTGGTTAACCTAGTTTTCCTTCGAAATTCGAGTTCCGACTCGAATTTCCTTTCCTTCTAACCGGTTTAGTTTTCCTTCGAGATTCGAGTTCCGACTCGAATTTTCTTTCCTTCTAGTTGATCCAGTTTGCCTTTGGGATTCGGGTTCCGACTCGAATTTCTTCTCCTTCCAAATTGATCTACCTTTCCTTCAGGATTTGAGTTCCGACTCGGATTTCTTTTCCTTCCATAATGGACCTGGTTTTCCTTCGAAGATTTGGGTTCCGACTCGAGTTTTCTTTTCCTTCAGGATTGGTCTAGAAAATCAGAGTTCCGACTCGAATTTTCCTTCAAATCCAATTCGCTTAGCTTTCCTTTACAAGTTTGAACTTCTACTCAAACTACCCTGCGAGTTGGTCTAGAAGATCCGAGTTCCGACCCGAATTTTCATTCAAAATCCAATTCGTCTAGTTTTCCTTGAAGAGTTGAATTCTGATTCGAATCTTCCCTCAAAAACCCAGTTTAGCACCTGGTCCATTCAAAAGCTCACAAGTTGGAATCATTCCTTCTTGGGCTATGATCCTTAGGTTGAATTCCTATGGAATCGATAGTTCGTAGGTCGAACCCCTACGGGACCAATGCCGTTCTCAATTGAACCAATGTCGTTCTTAGGCTAAATCCCTATAGAACCCATGTCATTCTCAGTAAACCAATTCACAATTTCGACTTTTTTAGCCAATCAATTCCCAAATTTCCAATTTCCAATTTCCAATTTCCAATTTCCAATTTCCAATTTCCAATTTCCAATTTCCAATTTCCAATTTCCAATTTCCAATACCAAATTTCAGAACCCAAATTTCAAAATTCCAATTTCCAAAATTCGACCCTTTTGAGTCACCCAATACCCAATTTCAATCATTTTCTCTTGCGAGAGACCCTTTTTATAGTGAGAGTTCGAGGGAGCTCACTCTTTTCGCATGCTATCCAATTTGTTCACTTAGCCCCTTTTCAGGGAGAGTTTGAAGGGACTCGTATCTTTATGAACTGTTTGCAAAACAAAATTCCAAATTTCACACAAGGAACCCTTTTTATAGGGAGAGACTCGACGGAGACTTGCCTTCCTTGTGGCCCCATAATTTCAGACTAGGCCATTTCATCATGAAGGACCCTCTTTTCAGGGAGAGTGTGATGAACTCGTTCCTTCATGACCAATTTACCAATCTCACCAATTCCGACCCCCTTTCCATAAGAGAAGCCTAATGTTAGGAAGTTTTGACGAAAGCTTAATTTCTCTTCGAAAGTTCATTTTGCAAGCACCTCCTCTTCAGGGAAGAGATGCGTAATTTCTAATTCCAATTTCTGAATCTTCTCCTTTGGGGAAAGGAGAAGAGAATTTCTGTCATGGATGTGTTGCGTTGTGCTTCAAATGCTCGCTTTCACAAAAGGATTTCAAGAAAGTTTTGCCAATTTGTCACTAAATATTTGTTGATTTCAAAAATCTTTATTGCACAAAATTATTACCTCAGAATACCCTCAGTATTACTTCCGAAAGGACAAAGCTTTCGCGAAAAAGGATTCAAAGTTCAAAAATCTTTCTATTAACCAACCAAAAGGATGAAGAATAAATCCGCGATATGGCCAGCAAAGAGAATTCAATGTTGTTGCAAAGCCATGAGTGATTGATATTGATCGCAGTCAATGGCACATTTTTAAAGACCATTCTTGAAAAATAAAGCAGTCAAAATATCCTCGGTGATACAGAAAAATCCACTCAATCTTTATATCTCCTCAATCACCTAAGCTGCAATTAAATATCTGCAAAAGGGATCTCTCAATTGTCGTCAAGATGAAGGCGAATTAAGCGAGTCGACCCCCGGGGCCAAAGAAGATTTGGATCATCTCCAAGATGACGGAGTTTGTGACGGATCCTTCCAGGGAAAGTTCAGATCACCGTCGAGATGAAGGCGAGTGTGATGAGCCTACCGACAAACCCTAAAAGATATTTAATTTCTGCTATCATCAAGAGATTTCCTAACAAAAAGCCAATAACTATCAAGATAATCCCTAAGAGAAAGGAAGGATCGGAACATCTCTGAGATGAAGGAGTTTGTGACGTACCCTTCCCAAAAAAGAGAGAAAAGTCAGGACATCTCCAAAATGAAGGATGATGTAATTCCCAAAAAAAATCCAAGAGAGCTCCAATCTGCTAAAAAGAGAGTGCAGAAAGATCATCATGAGAAAAGAATCCCAGGATATCAGACTGCCGAATCTATCAAGAATCTTCTTTAATTTTGTGAAATTCTTTTATCAATATTCTTTCACCAATAGCTCTCGCAATATCAAGAATACTTTCTTTTCTGTCCATATCAAGGGAATTGATAGCTTCCTTGAAAGAAAGTCAATCGCAAGCAATTTGAATTCGAATCTTGATTCTACGGAGTTAAGCTCAGTCGGAGGTAATACTTCAGGTAGAAAAGAGGGAATACTTTCAAAACAATGTGCATCATTTTCAATTATTTTGAATCAACAATAATTTTCAACATTTTGACAATATTTTCTAGCTATCCTGGCGTGAAGCGAGAGCTTGAGGTTCATCTTTGGCGCATCCTGACATCAGTTGTTATCCCTTTTAAGGACTTGATAACGGGAGTTTTCAAGAATTCCTTCCCTTCTTTGGTATAATCTGAGCGCACGGGCTCTCAGATTCGCACACTTCCCTGTGTCCCCACTGTCCCACCATAGACAGTCCAATTTCGGCTTGAGGTTAAGCCACCAATTTCAGCAAAAGGCAATTTCAAAAGTTAATTAGTCTCAGTAATGAGGTGCCCAAAATCAATCCCCTTTCAAACTTTAGGGACCCCAATTTCCTTCCTTTTGCAAAACCCCTATCGGATTCATTGTGCGGAAATCCGAAGGTTCCATCACGGTCTCTTCTTTCGAGGATTTCGTCCATTTTCTGCCCAATCAGGTTAAGAGTATAAACCTGAGCCTCATTTGATGAGGTATTCCATTTTTCTGCCCAATCAGGTTAAGGGTATAAACCTGGGCCTCCTTTGATGAGGTATTCCATTTTCTGCCCGATCAGGTTAAGGGTACAAACCTGAGCCTCCTTTGATGAGGTATTTCATTTTCATTGCCCAATCAGGTTAAGGGTATAAACCTGGGCCTTCTTTGATGAGGTATTACATTTTCTGCCCGATCAGGTTAAGGGTACAAACCTGAGCCTCCTTTGATGAGGTATTCCATTTTCAACCCGATCAGGATAAGGGTATAAACCTGAGCCTCCTTTGATGAGGTATTCCATTTTTCTGCCGAATCAGGTTAAGGGTACAAACCTGGGCCTCCTTTGATGAGGTATTTCATTGCCCGATCAGGATAAGGGTATAAACCTGAGCCTCCTTTGATGAGGTATTTCATTTTCCGCCCGATCAGGTTAAGGGTTAAACCTGAGCTTCACTTTGATGAGGTATTTAATTTCCCGGTCAGGTTAAGGGTCAAACATGAGCTTCGTTTCTACACGAGGTATTTTCTGTCCCATCCAGGTTAAGGGCAAAACCTGAATCTCACTTCTTTTCGAAATAAAATTTTCTTCTTATTCTTCATTTTATATCTATCATCATCATTTGAACTAATTCTTTCATACCCAGTCAGATTTATCTAACTGGGGCATTTTTATAATCCAAATTTGGTGTGTTTTTTTTGCCACTAAGCTTGGCTTTCAACCGGCTTAGCAGCAAAGAGGGGCATCTGTAAACACCCCAAATTTTTACCCTCATCCAGTGTTTGTCCATTTCATAAGTCATTAAAGATCATTGCATATCATTGCATGTATTCTGCATAGCATTGCATGTCATTGCATAGCATTGCATGTCATTACATCTCATTTTCGAGATCCAGCACTCCTATTTCAAAACATTCAATCCAGATTTGAATTTTAAAGCTTTATTTTAAAATCAATTTCAAAACCTGGGTTTTTATTCAATACTCTGTCATTTTCCAACCCCAGGACTTTATATTTCGAAATATTTTCTCAAGGAAACAATCTAGATTCATTTCAAATTCACATTTTAATCGATTTCAATTCACAGATGAGACCCATTGAGGTGGTGTCGCTTCTGAATTCCTCTATTCATCAAATTTCTCAAATTTTTGAAAGTTTCAGTCCGATCAGGACTCTGTCTCAGAGTCCTAATCCAGTCAGGAGTCTATTTTTAAGTCTGTTTTACTTCTATTTTTATTCTTTTTCGATTATTTTCAAAATTTAGGTCATTTTACAGAGTCCAGTTAGTTCAGGACTCTATTTTAGAGTTCGGTCGAGTTAGGAGTCTAACCCTGACTGTGTTTTCTGACTTATTTCATCATTTCTTGATAAAATCTTTTGAAAATTCTTTCATTTGGCTTTTGAAATCTAAAATCTCAGAGTTCTAAGAGTTCATGACTCTAACCCGGAGTTCCAGTTCGCTTGAGACCCTATTTTCAAAGATCTTGAATTTTAATTATTAATTTTAACCCCTTTTCAAAGGTATTTTCAGTGTTTATTTCAAAATTTGCAAAACTCGATGTGGGCCCACTCAGTTGGTACCATATCCAGAGGAGTCCTGACCCAGTTAGGACCCTTTGCCATTTCAAAAATTTTAATTTCAAAGTTTACTTTTGAAAATCTTTTGAAAACTTTCTCAATTTCAAGTTTTAAAATCATTTAAAAAAAAAAAAAAAACTCAAGTAGGGCTCACTCGGGGTGGCGCCATATTCGAGTAAGTCAGGGCTAGACTAGGGTTAGTCATTGTCCTAGTTAGGTTAGAGGTTTAGAGGAGTCAAAATCAATTTTAAAAATCCATTTTATTTAAGTTTTAAACCATTGGTTTTTAAAGGTTTTAAATTCAGGTTTTAAAAACCAAATGTGGGTCCATACTAGGTGGTACCACATTTGGACTTTTTAGGGTTTAATTAGGTGTTAATTAAGGTTTAATTAGAGTTCATTTAGGGTTAGAAAACCACAAAAAATCATTGCCTTTAGTGGATTTATTAGAAAGAGTCCTAAAAAAATGAAAAACCTCTTAATTAACCCTAATTAAGTAACTTTTTGAAAAACTATAAAAAGGGACCTAAGGGGGGCCAAAAGGGGGGTTCTTTTCTCTCAAATTTTCGTGGCCTCTCTCTCCTCTCTAGCACCTCCACCTTCCTCCATTGCAGCTGCAAGCACCAAGGTAATATTTTTAATATTTTTTAGTTTTATTTAATACTTTTTCATGTTTTAAATCAATTTTAGCCATTGGTGTCATCCCCTTCATGGATTAAACCATGGATTCAACCTCAAGAACCATCAAGAATCAGCAAGAACGATCCAAGAAGGTGATCTAACCCTGTTTTGGATGATTTACAGAGATTTTAATCCATTAGAATTTATTTTAATATGATTCTTTACATTATTAACCAATAAAATATATGATTTACCCCTTTTAATGGGTTAAATCTATGTTTTAAAGGTGATATCAAATTCCAGCCATTGATTCCCTGTTTTTATTTTATTTTCATGGTTTATTTATGTTTTTTTTACATTATATAGCATAGAAATAAGTTTTATTTACTGTTTTATGGTTTATTTTATTTATTTACATTAGTTAATGCATGGTTTGTCAAGTTTCTTAAATTTCTGTGTGTTTTAGGTTTAGAACAGTAAAGATAATGTTATTTCGGATTGAAGTTCTCATTGTTTATTTCTGATTTTTTTATATGTGGTGAATGAATGAGTTATTGAGTTACTGTAGAAAAATCAGAGGTTTTGGATCTCGGGAACCCTGTCAAAAAAAATCAGACATCAAATCTGGTTTTTAAAGCTTTAAAATCGTGGTTAAAATCAAGAAGGTAACTTGCTGTGATGATATTTCTCTCATCTTATATCCGATTTTAGATCTGTAAAATGCTATGGATTTACATTGAATAGATCTGTCTGCGATAAAATTTTCGGATTTTTTGATCACTGTTTATTATTTTTCCCTTTTAGAGAATCTGTTTTTAAATTTAAAACTCGTTAGGGTTTATCAAAACCCTAATCAGACTTGTGTTAGTCATAAATCCCAAACCACAGATCCGATTTAAGATCTGTAAAAAGTGAGTATTGTTATTTTTCTGTCTACGATTTACAACTAAAATTTCAGAAATTTTTGTTTAGGATTGCTATTTATGCTTGTATTTTCAATCTGAAGTAGCCGTTTTAATCACTGTTAAAAGTGATATATTTTAGCTCAGATTGCCGGAAGAGTTTCTCCCTAACCGGAGATGCTTTTTCTGATCTGTAAATTGTGAAATCTCTGTTTTCCTTCCTAGTTAGGCTCTGTAAAATTTCATAAATTTCCATGGAAATTTGACCCCTGATTCGGGTCTTGGACTGAAACTGGTTGGTGAATTAGGTCAAAAATAGCATATTTTTAGGGTTTAATGCAATTTTCGGATTAATTTAATGTCAAAAAATTATTTTTATAATTCCAATTCGACATTAGGGTTATAAAAAGTTCAGGTACCAATTTTTATGGATTTTGGAATCCATTTGATGGCTGAATTAAGCAAATTGCAAAACCGGGTTTCTGAAAGATCCAAAAACAATGCTAAAATCACAGTTTTTGTGATATTCTTGAATTTTCGTGTATAAGCATATATTTTTAGGGTTTAATCATGTTCATAATCATATTAGTATGCTTTAGGTTTAATTTTGTAGTTATTTGATTTCATTTAGGTCATAAAACCCAAATTTTTACCAAAATCTCTTTCTAAAAACCCTGATTTCAAGGCCATAGTCTTGCTATCGGGGGCAATTTGGTCATTTGACCTAAATTTCGAAATCCCTAACCCTAATTTCATATTTTTAATCATGTCATAGTATATTTGGTTTGAGTTTATTTCATTCAAATTTCAAAACTTGCATTTTATCAAAATATCTTTCGAAAAACCCTAATTTCAAGGCCATAGTCTTGTTATTATGGGTATTTTGGTCATTTTGACCCCAATTTCGAAATTTCATATTTTACCTTTATTATTTCTTCATATTTTATCATTTTGATTTAAGGGAATCATGGCAAAAAGGCTTATATCTAGCAAAATCCAACAATTTCCTGATATTGTTGGATAAATCTAGAAAAGCCAACATATATTCATTAACCAAGTTTTCTAGTTTTGCAGGTACATTGAAGACTTTATTTTTCATGTATTTAAATTTCAATAGTGATGTAATTTGTAATTAAACTTTGGAATAAGAATTTATATTTCCTGCTTAGATTAGGTTGCATTGCATATAGTTTATAATTTTAATGTGTGATGGATGATGATTCATGCATATTTTTACAAATTCACCATGGTCTACACGAATGGCATATGCACTAGCTTCTATAAAGTTTATAAACTTGGTGGAATTTGTATTTATGGCCATAGTCAGAATACGAATGATACTTAGATTTATGATCTTCACATTAGCCACATTCAGCCTACACTCTTAGGCTAACTTCAAAAATGCACTGCATTTCTTAAAATACAAAAAGTATTTCTCAATTCCTCAAAATCATATTCATTCATTTCATGCATTTGCCAATTCCAATTCAAATTTCAATTAAAAGAAGTTCATTTTCTCAAAATCTCCTAAGTCTTATAGCAAAATCGATTTTCCCAAAGACATTGAATTTCAAAGGATATTTCAAGTATTTCCCAAGTTCCAAATTCAAATTTTCTAAGTTAGAATTTCAGTTTCCAAGTTTGAATTCAGAGAAACCAAGTCTCTCAGAATCGATTTTCACTAAATGTCAAGGATTTCTCAAAATCGATTTTATTTCTCTCAGAAGTATATTTCAAATCCCAATTCACGATTTTCCAAGATATTTCAATCATTCAAAGCAAACATCATGTTTTCAAAATGTGCATTTTCTGAAAATTCATAACACATGCCTGATTCTATGTGCATTTAGAAATTAGAATATGATTTAGACAAGTTGAATAGAGTAGAGCATAAGATTGATCCTTGGTTCAATTACCCCTGTTAAAGGTGGCAGGAACGGTTGAACCTCGTACCGACAGGCGAGTCCCATTCTACGGAATTTTCCTGCATTTTAAAAACGGAGGCGAGTTATTTTCAAAAATCTTTTTCAAAGGTCAGTTTGATTCGCAAAAAAGTAAAAATTTTGCGATGATAACACTCATATAGGAGTTCATTAGTTTAAGCATCCATTTATTCGTATTCTTATTTAATTTGACATATTCAGTTCAAGATGGTTGCCCATAGGCATTTTCTTTTAGAATTGGCATAACCATTTGCGTTCGCATCCCCAACCTAATTTACTCCATTTTCTTTTATTTTTGCTTTGTGATAACTTTGTTTTGCAGGGAATATGTGTAGAATCTCATTACTTGGAATTGTACATTCAACTTTATATGATTGTAATAGTTAGATTTTAATGAAAACTTACATTTCCTGTTTTAGATTAGAATGAATAGGCATTGTGAATATCATGAATTGCTTATTTTCCATGCTTTTGCCTCCATTTTCCAAAATCTCACAAATGGGAACATGAATGGCACGTGCACCATTTTGTAAGAGGTAAATTAATTCTAAGTTAATGATTTACATCAACGGCCATAGTCGGGATGTAAACAAGACTTAGGATTTTTATCTTTTACGAAATAACACTGGATCCGTTTTCAAAATTCATCATATTTTCCTTAAATATTTTCTTCTTTTATCAGAATTTAACTTAAAATTAATTCAAAATATATACCAATGGCCATAGTCAGGGCATATTGAGAGTTAATTTCATTTTAAATTCTATAAAAGCACCAAATGTGTCTTATTCTTCACCTAAATTTAAATATAGATTATTATATAATACATTCAATGACCATAGTCAGGGATGTATTATATCTTCAATCCTATTCTAATTCAGTTCAAGAATAAGATAGTTTTTCAAAATCTAAATTCAAATTCTTTAAATTCATTCATCATTTAGGATAGAACTACATCATATTTTCAAAATTCCCTTTCCAAAAATTCCAAGTAATGTAAATATCTTCCTCAATCTATCTTCAATTTTTAAAATCCAATTCATCCTTTCATTTTCAAATTCAATTTCATTTTCAATCTCAAAGTTCAATTCAACTTTGAGATTTCAAAGTTATTTTTTCAAATCAGATTTCGAAGTTCAATTTGACTTTGAAATTCAAAAATCATTTTATATTCAAAACTCTAATCAAACTCAAAGTTTAATTTTAACTTTGAGACTCTTGATTCACCTATTCCAAATTCTAAAACTTCAAATTCAAAGTCCAAATTGACTTTGAAATTCATTTTGTATATCCAAATTCTAAATTCAAAACAAAGTTCAAAATTCAATTTAAATTCTTCTCCTCATTTCAAAATCAAGTTTTATCCTCAAAATCCTCTTGAGATTGGTTCTGAATCTCAAGATTCAATTCTTTTTTTTTAAATTTAATCTGGGTTTTTCAAAAACCCAGATCCATCTTTAAAGCCCCATTTGGACTTTCAAAAGTCCAAAATCCAAAGTTAGAGTTCAAGTCTCAATCCATTTTTTTAGGATCCATAATCCAATTTTACTTTGGATCTTAGACTTCAGATCCAAATCCATCTTAAGATCCAGAGTCCAACTCTACATTGGATCTCAGACTTCAGATCCAAATCCATCTTAGGATCCAGAAGCCAATCCTACTTCGGATCTTAGACTTCAGATCCGAATCCATTCTTCAAGATCCAGAATCCAACTCTATATTGGATCTCAGACTTCAGATCCAAATCCATTTCGGATCCCTTTCTGTTTAGGATCCGGAATCCAATTCCAATTTTAGATTCTAAATCCATTTTCGGACCTAATCCGAATCCCTTAAATCCATTTATATTCTTAAATACCATTTGATTATCTCAGATCCATTCCAAACTTAAAAATCCAAATTCAATTCCATCTCAAGTATTCTAAATTCAAATCCAAATTCAAAGTCGATTTTGACTTTGAAACTTCATTTCCTTTCATTTCAAAGCTTCAAGTCATTATTTCTCGTTTATTCTTCCGAATCCTGATTTACATCAAAAGCTTAGAACTCCTCTGATCTATCTCAAGCTCTAAGTTAAAGTTCAGTCATTTCTTCATTCCTTTACCAAGTTCATCTCAGAACACTTGGGAATTTTCAAAACATCTTTCAAAGAGAGCATACATCCTTGCATTGCACAAGCATGATTCTTTGTGCATTTAGAGTTAGAATAAATTCTTAAATTATATTTAGGCAAAGCAAAAGGCATAGATTCGATCCTTGGTTCGATTACCCCTGGTAAAGGTGCCAGGAACGGTCGAACCTCGTACCGACGAGCGAATCCCGTCTCTCCATTTTTCCCGCAAATTTTAAAAAACGGAGGTGAGTTATTTGCTAAATATTTTCAAATCAAGGTCAAGTAAAACCGCACAAAATAGTTCATCTTCTCTTTCTCTTTCTCTTTCTCTTTCTCTTTCTTTCTTTTCTCTTCTCTCTTTCTTTTCTTTCTTTTATTCTTCTCCCTTCAAAAAGGAGAAAAAAAGAGGTTGGAAAAGGAAAAGAGAAAGAAGAGAGAGAAACCACCAAGAGAGGAAAAATTTTGCGATGATCACAGTTTTGGCGACCGTGATGGGACTCGTCTTCGTCCGGTTGGATCTATGCCTTTGCTTTGCTTTTATATAATCTAAGTCTTTATTTTAACATATGTCAGCTACATTTTCCATGTAAACCTTAGGAGCCTAGACTCTGTCCTAAGCTGACATCATTGCATATAGGATCTAAGTATGGTTTGGTAGGACCATATTGAGGAGATTATATCCATGTTCACATTAGATTTAGGTTGAAATGCAACTCTCCTCAATTCTAGGGATTGAATGCAAAACAATGTATGCAAGTGTATGCTTCTCTTTATTTAAATCTATCTCTTTAGGACTTGCATTAGAGCCATCTGATTTATTGCATGTTGCACATATTTTGAAAACCTCCTTACCTATATTGTCCCGGTCTTCCCGTTGCTGGGCTGTCTCACTGAACCATAGTTCGGGAGAGAGCCTCACAACTGGACCACTTATTTGGGCTCGCGCCCCCCTACCACGTACCTAAGGGCCATAGTCCGAGGTATATCGGTAGGTGCTCAAGGATGTTGGGAAGCCATTACCTTAGAACCGAATAGATATCTTATATGCCACGTACTTCGAGCTTCGGCTTGAGTATATCGGCACACCTTGATTGGAATCAGATGATATAAATCTTAGAGTTAGGATTAAGTTCCTATTTGCCATTTCAAATATTGCATATAGAGTCAGCTTTAGGGAGTGATGTTTGTACATCCTTGTTTGTATATCTATGATTGTATGATATTTTATATCTTCCCTATATTCTTCAAAACCCTGGGTATATATTATTCAAAATTTTCTCTTTTTAAACCCAGGTGTACTTTCCCTTTATTCTTCTGATTTCTTCAAACTCTTTGATCCTGCCTGCAATTCTTCAAAATTTTCTTTTTCCTCTTTTAAATTCTTTTTGTGATAAAATAATTTTTTTTTCAGGATATGTCCCTTTCAAAGTTAAATATTTGTTTATCCTTTTTTAGAAAAATAATGTGGTTGTCACAAACGTTTGGGTGACAACCCAATCCCTCGTAATGGGATATTTTCATCATCAAACTTTAATTTCTTCCTTTATCATAATTTTCCTCAAAAGATTTCCTAAATATCCCATTCTTACCTACAGAGAGGACATTGACATTTCATCATGGTTCGGGCAAGGACTGGAAAGGAAACAATGCCCCAAAGTGACAGTGAAGGAGAGGAAACGAACTCCATCAGGTCATCCAAGCAGCAGAGCCAAGAAGCAGAAAGCAATGTTGATTCAGCTACATACAAATTGTTTCAGAAAGTAATGGCCAAAATGATGTCTGAACAGGCTAAGGAAAACCCTGAGAAAATATCTTCTAAAAACAAAGCCAAGGGAAAAGTCAGCAAGAAGCAAGTTCAGTATGACAGCACTTCAGAATCAGCAGAGGAGGACTTAGAGGAAGAGCAACCGACATATTTTCACAATCCCTTGTATCGGCCCAAGAAGGTCAACAAGGGGCACGAGTCAGCAAGCAAAGCCAAAGGCCAGCAACCAGCAGAAAATCCAATGCAAGAGCAAATGAGAGAAATGACTCATGCAATCAAAGACTTACAAACCCAGGACAAGGGTAAAAAGGTCTATACCGGTGCAGATTTTTATGACGGCCTAGAAGGAGATGACAACTGGGAAGATCTTCCTCGTAAATTCATAAAATTTGATGGGACTGGCAACCCCAAGTCTCATCTGGCTACGTTTTTCGCCGAGTGCAACTGATTCAAGAAGAACAATAGGGCTTTATTCCTATGCTTTCCACGCAGTCTGGAGGGAGTTGCAGCAAGATGGTATGCCGACCACATCAACCCGATTGAACTGCGAGAATTTGACAAAGTCATCAACTTGTTCATTGAAAGGGTACTCTTCAATATTGAGGCTTCGCCTACCCTCAACCATCTTTTCAACTTAAAGCAAAATGACAATGAGAAGGCAAAAGATTTCATTCATAGATGGAGATCTACTTGCAACAGGATGAAGGATCCGATATCATAGGGGCATGCGCTCTCAATAATTTTGAACAATTTCTCTCAACCTCTGAAGGGTTTGATCTCTACTTCTCCGTCTAAATCTTTTATCAAGTTAATAGAGCGAGTCGAATGGCTCGAAATGGGATTAGAGAATAGAACCTATCAGGGCATCACCATGGCAGGAGGTAGTCAGGATGTGAAAAAGAAAACCAACTTTACCTTTTCTACCAGTTCCTCCAACAACAATGGCAAAAACAAAAGAGGTGGCAGAAAGAACCACACTGGCGGGTCAGGCAGAGATGACTGTTCCAGTCAAAAGAGTGGGATCAACACACAGAATGGCAGCCCTCCCTCGAGCATTCAGTTAGAATCAAAGCCTCAAGGAAAACCAAAACACGATGGTTGGGGATATGACCGTGAGTTTACACCCTTAGAGCAAACACTTGAGGAAGTTCTTGAGTATATGACAACAAAAGAGATGGTTAAACTTCCCAAGGTAGCAGATCCGCCTGTGACTATGGGAAGGTTCAAGGATCAGTTCTGCAAATTCCATCGGGCGATGGGGCACGACATCGAGCACTGCTTTGTTTTCAAAAACATCGTCCAAGACTGCATTGACAAAAAGCTATTGGTGGAAGATTAAGAAGAAGAGTAGCTACCCGTCCTGGCCTAGCTTCCCGAATCATGTCAATATTTTCCTGCTTTCTCTCTTTTCCAGTCACCTAATAGGGACAACTCAGTCCCAGTTTTTTGTGACCTTTGGTCAACAAGCTTGTAAATATGTCAGTCATTGTTATCAATATTTTCCTATCAATGAAAAAATGTTAAGTTTTCTTCATACCTGTTGATATCAAATACCTCTATCCTTCGCCGCCATGGGGCATTCATTTTGGAAAAATTCGTACTTTTTCTATCCTTTTTAAATTAGACAATCCTAAAAACATCATCATGAGAGAAATGATATTACCTAGGAGGGATTTTCAAAATCATAAAAATCTTGAGAACTTCTGCAGAAACTTCTTCATGATCACCAAAAATTCAAAAATTTTGATCTAATCTTCTTCAAAGTAAACTATTACATTGATTTTTCTTAAAATGAGTTTTTACACCATTATCTTCAAAATTAACCCTTATGATGATCTCTCATGATGATTCCTTTTAAAAGGATCAGATCTCACACTGATCATTCCCCTTGTAGTGGACTTTCTCCTCAAAATGATTTCTCACTTATCTTTTAAATAAACATTTTTCTTTCAAAAGATCCATATGCAAGCAGGATCAGAAAAACTCTTTTTTCTCTTAAATCTCATAAATTTTTAAGTTAAATTTGTTATTTATATCAGTTTCATTCATTTTATTCATATTCTTTATCAAGTTTATATCGATTTTATCAAGTTTTATCAAGTTTAGCAATATTTCCTCAATTCTATTAAAAAAAATTCTATTCTTTACCCTTTCAGGTTAAGGGATAAACCGGATGCCTCTTTCTCATGAGGTATTTCCTTTATTCTTATTTTTTCCCCTCAGGTTAAGGGATAAACCTGACCCTCGTTGTCCGAGGTGTTCCCATTCAGGATAAGGGATAATCCTGAGACCCCTCGTAGGAGCAATAACGCTACCTATGAGGATTCTTTTGTAAATACAAGTTTCGTAAACCTTCATTTGATTTTCTAAATTTATATCAATTTTTCTTCATTTAAATTCCTTAAATTCTTTTTCCTGTTCAAGATAAGGGATAATCCTGACACCCCTCGTAGGAGCAATAACGCTATCTATGAGAATTCTTGTGTAAATACACGTTTTGCCAATCTTTATTGATTTTTTATGGATTTATATCAATTTTCCTTCATTGAATTTTCTTAAATTTTATTCTTTTTCCCACTCAGGATAAGGGATGATCCTGAGACCTCTCGTAGGGGCAATGATGTTACCTATGAGAATTCTTTTTGCAAATACAAGTTTCATTAAATTGATTTTCTAAACTTATATTTTCTTAAATTCTATCCTTTTCCATTTCAAGTTAAGGGATAAAACCTGAATCATTGTCTATTATATCTTAAATTCTCACCAAATGTCTATCAATTTCATCAAATGTCTTTTATTATCAGGCCTTCGGGTTACAATTTCATCAATGTATATCCTTTTCAAAGCCTTCAGGTTACAATTTCATCAATGTATATCCTTTTTAAGCCTTCGGGTTACAATTTCATTAATGTATATCCTACTCAAGCCTTCGGGTCACAACTCTATCAATGTCAATCATTCTTCAAAAAATCCTGCTTTCGAGCTGGTGGGGCAAACAAATCCTGCTTTCGAGTTGGTCTGGCAAACAAATTCTGCTTTCGAGCTGGTCGGGCAAACAAATCCTGCTTTAGAGCTGGTCGGTCAAACAAATCCTGCTTTCGAGCTGGTCGGTCAATCAAATCCTGCTTTCGAGCTGGTCGGTCAATCAAATCCTGCTTTCGAGCTGGTCGGGCAATCAAAATCCTGCTTTCGAGCAGGTACTTCCAAAAAATCCTGCTTTCGAGCTGGTCGGTCAATCAAATTCTGCTTTCGAGCTGGTCGAGCAATCAAATCCTGCTTTCGAGCTAGTCGGGCAATCGAATCCTGCTTTCGAGCTGGTCGGGCAACCAAAATCCTGCTTTCGAGCAGGTACTTCAAAAAAAAAATCCTGCTTTCGAGCTGGTCGGTCAAACAAATCCTGCTTTCGAGCTGGTCGGTCAATCAAATCCTGCTTTCGAGCTGGTCGAGCAATCAAATCTTGCTTTCGAGCTGGTCGGGCAATCGAATCCTGCTTTCGAGCTGGTCGGGCAACCAAAATCCTGCTTTCGAGCTGGTACTTCCAAAAAATCCTGCTTTCGAGCTGGTCGGTCAATCAAATCCTGCTTTCGAGCTGGTCGAGCAATCAAATCCTGCTTTCGAGCTGGTCGGGCAATCGAATCCTGCTTTCGAGCTGGTCGGGCAATCAAAATCCTGCTTTCGAGCAGGTACTTCCAAAAAAAATCCTGCTTTCGAGCTGGTCGGTCAAACAAATCCTGCTTTCGAGCTGGTCGGTCAATCAAATCCTGCTTTCGAGCTGGTCGAGCAATCAAAATCCTGCTTTCGAGCTGGTCAGTCAATCAAAATCCTGCTTTCGAGCTGGTCGGTCAAACAAAATCCTGCTTTTGAGCTAGTACTTTCAAAAAATCCTACTTTCGAGGTGGTCGGACAATCAAATCCTGCTTTCGAGCTGGTACTTCCAAAATTCTTGCTTTCGAGCTGATCGGGCAAACAAATCCTGCTTTCGAGCTGATCAGTCAATCAAAATCCTGCTTTCGAGCTGGTCGGTCAATCAAAATCCTGCTTTCGAGCTGGTCGGGCAAACAAATCCTGCTTTCGAGCTGGTCGGTCAATCAAAATCCTGCTTTCGAGCTGGTATTTCCAAATAAATCCTGCTTTCGAGCTGGTCGATCAAAAACAAAATTCTAAATATTCCTTCCCAAGTTTCAACTTAAGGTCGCATCAAAATTTATATTGAGTGATTATTTCACAAAGGATGCTCGAAAACCTTGCCAATTTTCTAAAAATATATGTTGATTCCAATATTCTGACTACACCAAAAGAATCACCTCAGATTACCTCTAGTATTCTTTCCAAAAGGGTGAAACCTTTTTCGAAAGAGGTAAAATTCAAATCTTTTTCCTGTTGATCAACCAAAAGGATGTGAGAAATATCCTCGGTATGATTAGCGAAATAAATATTCAATGATGTTGAAAAGTCAGAAGCGAATTGATATTGATCATGGCTATGGCGCATGTTTAAAGACGGCTATTTAGCAATCAGGCAGTGGGAATATCCCGAGCGATAAAAAAGAATCCACTCAATCCATATCTCCTTATCCATTTTTGAGCTGCAATCAAATATCGGCAAAAGGGATCTCTCAATTGTCGTTAAGACGAAGGCGAATTAAGCGAGTAGACCCCCGGGGCCAAAGAAGATTTGAAACATCTCCAAGATGACGGAGTTTGTGACGGATCCTTCCAGGGAAAGTTCGGATCACCGTCGAGATGAAGGCGGATGCGATGAACCTACCCACAAACCCTAAATGATATTTGATTTCAGCTATCATCTGAAGACCTTTGAGCCAATATCATATATAAATCCCTGAGAAAATGAAGGATCGGAACATCTCCAAGATGAAGGAGTTTGTGACGTACCCTTCCCTGAAAAAGAGAGAAAAAGTCAGGAACATCCAAAATGAAGGATGATATAAAAGCCCGAAAAATCCCAATGACTCAAAAGGAGTGCAAAAAGATCATCATGGGAAAAACACCCAAGATATAAAACTGCCGAAATTGCCAGGAGTCATCTTTTCTCATGCAAAATTCTTTTATCAATATCCTTTCAATACTTGCTTTTATGAAATTGAGAATATTTTCTTCTCTTCTTATATCAAGGAAATGGATAGCTTCCTTGAAGAAAATCATCAGCGTTAAAATTTTGAATTTGACTCTTAAGACCGAGAAGTTAACCTCGTTGGGGGAAATACTCTAGGTAAAAGAGGGAATACTTTTGCACACATGTATACATTTTCAAGCATTGAAGTCAACTATAAATTTATCTTATTGGCAAAATTTTCTAGATATTCTAAGAATGAAATAAATATTCAATATCCATTTTGGTGCAACCTAACGTTGTTTTCCAGAAGAGTTACCCCATTCAGTTGAAGTATCTCTCCTGTCCCATCACGGTTTCGAAAAATCCGTATGGTTGTTCCCACTCAGGTTAAGGGTCAAAACCTGTACTTCCTGCGAGAGGTCATTAAATTCAAAAGCCGATTTCAGTCTCAGCAATGAGACGCCCAAGTTCATTCCTTTTTCATGCTTTAGGGAACCCCCATTTCCTTCCTCCTTTCGCGAACCCCTTTTCGGATTTGTTCGTCCAAACTCCGAAGGTCCCATCATGGTCTCTTCACTCGAGATTCCATATGGTCGTCCCCTTCAGGTTGTGGTTAAACCTGAATCTCGTTCCAACGAGTTTCCGTCGTTTCGACGAGGTATTTTCCTCCAATCCCATCATGATTCTTCCCATCGAGGAATTCATGTTTTGTATATCCATCCAGGACATGATCCTATTTGAACTCCATCTCACAAGGCCTTCTCTCATAAATATCCCATCAAAGTCCTCATATATTCCTTTCCCCATTCAGGTTATCTTGATATATCTTCGTCCCATCCAGGTTAAGGGCCAAACCTGAGTCATTTCAGAAGATTGATCTTGTCTCGCCCACGAGACTTGATCTAAATTCTTACCTTTCATCATTTTGGGATCTTCACCCAAAGTCCCATCACGATTTCCTCATCTCTATCATTCAGTCACATCATTGTCGAGGATTTTGCTCCCCCAAGCCATTCAGGATAAGGTATTAAGCTTGAAACCATGTCTTTCAAATAAATTCTTCCACACCCAGTTCAGGTCTGTTGACTGGGGCATTTTTCAAAATTTGGAGTGTTTTCTTTGCCACTAAGCTCGGCTTTCAACCGGCTTAGTAGCAAAGAGGGGCATCTGTGAACACCCCAATTTTTTCAAAATCTTTTAAATATCCCCTTTCTACCCCTAAATTCATTTTTCGAGCAAATGTGTCATTTTTAAATATAAATTCCAGTTCATTTCTCAAGTTTTACTGAAATTAAATTCATTGTATATGTTTAAATTGATTTCGGACCTGGATCTGTTGTCCAGATCCAAATCTGAGTCACATTGTCCAAATTTTAAATTAAAATTATAGAAAATACCAAAAATAATTTTTAAATAGCTCGGACAGTCCTTCCGACATCTGTTTGGATCCATCAAATCATATTTCTCGATTCGAGTGTCAAAACTTGAATATTTTCTCAAAACCGGGGTCCAAACCCTCTTTTTTGAAGAAATTTTCCCGAAATGGTCTGAAATTCTCAGGAAGATACTTTTGTAAATAGTCTTTTTAGAAAAATACAAAAAAAATAGGATTTAGTCTTTATTTTCTCAGGTTTTTATTCCAAAAATACAAAAAAATCAAAATACTCAGAAAAGAATAAAAAATAAAATAAAAATAAATAAATAAATAAAAAAATATATATAAAAATAACGAAAGAAAATTGCAAAAAAAATAGAAATGTGTTTTTTAAGAGAAACCCGTTTTTGAAAAAAAAAACTTTTATAAGGAGGCCTCTTTTGAAAAAAATAAAACCTCTTGCAAAGCTCACAAAATCGGGTTAGGGTTTCAGACCCTCTGGAATTTTCCCTCTTGCGGCTTCTCCTCTCCAAACAGCCGCATGCCCCCCATGTGCGAGCTCCTCCTCCTGCCTCCTCAGATCCCTCCATCACCAACGGCTTCTCCATCTCAAGATCGATCTCCTCTTCAGCCCTCCGATCCCCAACGACACTACTTCTTCCAGAGCCATCGCCTCCCTCTTTAAAAGGACGCAAAGGGGAACCCTAAAGACCCACCGCTTCTTCACCCCACCATCCCGACACTTCCTTTCTAATCTCCTTCTTCTTCTCCTTGTTTTTTTTTTTTTTTCCTCTTCTTCATTGCTTATTCTTCAGCTTCCTCTTATTTCCCTATCTTTCCCATAAGCGATTGAAGATCAATCATCACTCAGGGGAGACACGGGTGAATACAGTGATAACAGCATTCAGGAGGAACATCCCTTTCATCCCCAATCTGGACCAATTCATAGTAAGCATTAGTTGTTTCCTCTGTTTATTTCCTTTCATTCCAATTTTGTTTGACAATAACGTTTATCTCTCATTGTCTTTCTCTTCACATTTTTTTTGTTGTTGTTTTCTTCCTTCTTCTTTTCCTTTTTTTTTCGTTTCTCTGTTGTTGTTTTTTTTTTATCTTGCTAATCCTCTTGTTTGTGGCCCCATTAGAGCATTCTTGGTGGCATCGTGTTGCTTATAGCAACTTCGATCTTCCTCTGTGCAATATCGATAGGAATCCTCGGATTCCAACATTTTTTAGTTACAATTTTTTTTTATTTTTTTTATTTTTTTTTTTCATTTTCCTATTTCTTATTTTCAGTGTATATCGCCATCTCAATCTTGTTTTCTTTGAAATTCTCTCTGACTTCTCGTTACAATACCTGACCATGTCTTGTTGTAGCATGAATTCGTGTATTTTCATTTCTTTGGATTATTAAATCGTTGTTCATGCTTCCTGCAATTTATTAAATTGCTTCATTTTCAGTATCATGCTAACAATGTTTTGATGCTTGTAAGAGTTTACTCACCATAGCCTGTTTCATTTGATATCCCCTGCGTGTTCTGGAGCCAAGGTAATCGAACCCCTTGCTTGTAAGTAACATTCAGTAAATCCATTTCCAAATGATGATCCTGTTAAATTAAGCACAGGATTTACCTTGTTGATGACCAATAAGGGAGTTATTGATGATGCTGGTGATATGTTTTCAACCAATCAATCCAAGGATCTTTTACCTGTAATTACCCCGTTGTGTGAACCTAAGATCGCTATGTCACCACCAGCAGGAGCGATGAATCCTGTAAGAAAGGAAGAATAATAAGTGTCTAGGCGCACCAATTGTAAAATGGTCAGGCTTATGATACTATAGATTGTTGTTATCACCTACAAGCCTAGATCTACAAAAAGCAAGCAGAGGCTTGTACAGGGTAATTCTTAAAAATGGCAGCAGCAAATCCATTGGAAATAGGGACCAAGGGAACCGTAGCTTCCCCGACCTAGCAGGAAACTGAGTATTTCAGAAGCCTGCAATTTAACTGCAGTTAGAATCTACCAAGTCATTCACGGTCTTCAAAGCCTGCATCAGCCAAACTCTCGGATCCACTTCTGGATTTGCGCCAAAAGCTCTAAAAAAAAAAGAAGAGAAATAATTGGGCTTGACCAAATCTTATCTAAGACATTGCATCTCATGATCACCACTTTCACAATATAACCTGAACCAGAACTTGAAGCCTCCTTGTCGGTCACTTTGTCGCAGCAGTGTTTATCAGTGACGCCACTTTCAGAATTCAGCAGAAACATGATGTTCTGTTTTAAGCTGGTTATTTCTGGGGGTTTATTGAAAGAGACAGACTCAGCTTCTCCAAAAGTGCAGGTATGTGATCAAGATAGGAGTTTTGTAATTTGCAGTAACTTCATCAACTTCTCAGGTCAGCATAAAGGGAAGGTATTTAAGCTCGAAAATATCATCTCATATTCTATTTGCTCATTTAGACTGGTTTGTTCCAGATAGCGTTTTCATCAGAATTAGTTCATAACAACATACCTTATCTTCCGATTTACTGACAAGATACTCTGTTACAGCAAGAAATCTACAGTTTTTTGCTATTTTATGGTATTCACATCTTGTTATAGCAAAAAGAATACAATGAAAGCATGATTCGTGTTCTTCTTAGATGTATGGTGATGACTCTTTAATATTTGTCTTAGGCAGATAACTGGAGCATGAACTTCCAGTCCATCAAAATTAGGGCTCAAAATTTCCACCAACCAATGATGTTTCACAATGGTAAAGTTGTCAACCAGCCTCACTAGCCTATTTGTCTTTTGACTCAGCATCAAGATACCTCCCGGATCCCCTAGCTAGGTTGTGCTGAAACTCTGGGTGTGAACTCTCTATTTTGAATCAATACATAGGTCACAAATGAATTGTTAGCTTTATCATTTAAAGTTCTTATGCACAACACTTACCTACAACCACCATCATACCAGCATCATCCATTACATACTCATTGTGCACAGTAGGAGTATGACACCATTTTTACACTTACCAGGTTGCCTGCACCTCAACACACCACACTCCAACAGCCGCACCCTTACAGCAGCACCATTGCAGTAACATCCCTGCAACATCTCTCCACCCACGGCTCACCTGCCATTTCCTTGTTGGCTGCCCATTGGCACCTCGACTTATCATTTGATCACTGTTATAGGTGTTAATTTGCAGGAAGCTGTCCCACCACCTGCAATCTGTAGGAATCATTGTTTCATAAATAAAGGTTGGATTGACATCTTGTTGCCACCAATTTATCGATTCATGGATATACTAACCTGATTTTTTTTTTAGTGCATTATATGTATTTCCTCATATAGGAGTTCATTAGTTTAAGCATCCATTTATTCGTATTCTTATTTAATTTGACATATTCTGTTCAAGATGGTTGCCCATAGGCATTTTCTTTTAGAATTGGCATAACCATTTGCGTTCGCATCCCCAACCTAATTTACTCCATTTTCTTTTATTTTTGCTTTGTGATAACTTTGTTTTGCAGGGAATATGTGTAGAATCTCATTACTTGGAATTGTACATTCAACTTTATATGATTGTAATAGTTAGATTTTAATGAAAACTTACATTTCCTGTTTTAGATTAGAATGAATAGGCATTGTGAATATCATGAATTGCTTATTTTCCATGCTTTTACCTCCATTTTCCAAAATCTCACAAATGGGAACATGAATGGCACGTGCACCATTTTGTAAGAGGTAAATTAATTCTAAGTTAATGATTTACATCAACGGCCATAGTCGGGATGTAAACAAGACTTAGGATTTTTATCTTTTACGAAATAACACTGGATCCGTTTTCAAAATTCATCATATTTTCCTTAAATATTTTCTTCTTTTATCAGAATTTAACTTAAAATTAATTCAAAATATATACCAATGGCCATAGTCAGGGCATATTGAGAGTTAATTTCATTTTAAATTCTATAAAAGCACCAAATGTGTCTTGTTCTTCACCTGAATTTAAATATAGATTATTATATAATACATTCAATGACCATAGTCAGGGATGTATTATATCTTCAATCTTATTCTAATTCAGTTCAAGAATAAGATAGCTTTTCAAAATCTAAATTCAAATTCTTTAAATTCATTCATCATTTAGGATAGAACTACATCATATTTTCAAAATTCCCTTTCCAAAAAATCCAAGTAATGTAAATATCTTCCTCAATCTATCTTCAATTTTTAAAATCCAATTCATCCTTTCATTTTCAAATTCAATTTCATTTTCAATCTCAAAGTTCAATTCAACTTTAAGATTTCAAAGTTATTTTTTCAAATCAGATTTCGAAGTTCAATTTGACTTTGAAATTCAAAAATCATTTTATATTCAAAACTCTAATCAAACTCAAAGTTTAATTTTAACTTTGAGACTCTTGATTCACCTATTCCAAATTCTAAAACTTCAAATTCAAAGTCCAAATTGACTTTGAAATTCATTTTGTATATCCAAATTCTAAATTCAAAACAAAGTTCAAAATTCAATTTAAATTCTTCTCCTCATTTCAAAATCAAGTTTTATCCTCAAAATCCTCTTGAGATTGGTTCTGAATCTCAAGATTCAATTCTTTTTTTTTAAATTTAATCTGGGTTTTTCAAAAACCCATATCCATCTTTAAAGCCCCATTTGGACTTTCAAAAGTCCAAAATCCAAAGTTAGAGTTCAAGTCTCAATCCATTTTTTTAGGATCCATAATCCAATTTTACTTTGTATCTTAGACTTCAGATCCAAATCCATCTTAAGATCCAGAGTCCAACTCTACATTGGATCTCAGGCTTCAGATCCAAATCCATCTTAGGATCCAGAAGCCAATCCTACTTCGGATCTTAGACTTCAGATCCGAATCCATTTTTCAAGATCCAGAATCCAACTCTATATTGGATCTCAGACTTCAGATCCAAATCCATTTCGGATCCCTTTCTGTTTAGGATCCAGAATCCAATTCCAATTTTAGATTCTAAATCCATTTTCGGACCTAATCCGAATCCCTTAAATCCATTTATATTCTTAAATACCATTTGATTATCTCAGATCCATTCCAAACTTAAAAATCCAAATTCAATTCCATCTCAAGTATTCTAAATTCAAATCCAAATTCAAAGTCGATTTTGACTTTGAAACTTCATTTCCTTTCATTTCAAAGCTTCAAGTCATTATTTCTCGTTTATTCTTCCGAATCCTGATTTACATCAAAAGCTTAGAACTCCTCTGATCTATCTCAAGCTCTAAGTTAAAGTTCAGTCATTTCTTCATTCCTTTACCAAGTTCATCTCAGAACACTTGGGAATTTTCAAAACATCTTTCAAAGAGAGCATACATCCTTGCATTGCACAAGCATGATTCTTTGTGCATTTAGAGTTAGAATAAATTCTTAAATTATATTTAGGCAAAGCAAAAGGCATAGATTCGATCCTTGGTTCGATTACCCCTGGTAAAGGTGCCAGGAACGGTCGAACCTCGTACCGACGAGCGAATCCCGTCTCTCCATTTTTCCCGCAAATTTTAAAAAACGGAGGTGAGTTATTTGCTAAATATTTTCAAATCAAGGTCAAGTGAAACCGTGCAAAATAGTTCCTCTTCTCTTTCTCTTTCTTTCTTTTCTCTTCTCTCTTTATTTTCTTTCTTTTATTCTTCTCCCTTCAAAAAGGAGAAAAAAAGAGGTTGGAAAAGGAAAAGAGAAAGAAGAGAGAGAAACCACCAAGAGAGGAAAAATTTTGCGATGATCACAATTTCATTTCCAGATTCAAAGTTCAATTTAACTTTAAAGTTTCTGATTCATCTTCTTATTCAAATTCAAGTTTATCTTCTTATCTTTAAATTCAAAATCACAGTTTGAGATTGATTCTGAATCTCAAAGCTTGACCCTTCCTAAATTTTAAATTCAATCTAGGTTTTCAAAACCCAGACCCATCTTCAAAAAGTCTCATTTGGACTTTCAAAATCCAGAATCCAACTTAACCTTGAATCTTAGACTTCAGATCCAAAATCCATTCTAGGATCCAGAATCCAATTCCATCTTGGATCTCAGACTTCAGATCCAAAAAAAAAACCATTCTAAGGATCCAGAATCCAATTCCACTTTTTGGATCTCAGACTTCAGATTCACTTCCATTTTAGGATCCAGAATTCAATTCCATCTTGGATCTCAGACTTCAGATCCAAAATCCATTTTAGGATCCAGAATTCAATTTCACTTCAGATCTCAGACTCCAGATCCAATTCCATTTTAGGATCCAGAATTCAATTCCATCTTGGATCTCAGACTTCAGATCCAAATTCCATTCCAAACTTCAGATCCAATTCGATTTTGGATCTAAGACTTCAGATCCAAATTCCATTTAAAATTCAGACTTTGGATTCAAATTCCATCTTGAATTCCAGATTTTAAAACCAATTTCCATTCCCAATTCCATATTTTAAAATCAAAACCTATCTTGATTTCCAGATCTCAAAATCCAATTCTATTTTCAAATATCATCTAGACTTCTTAAATCCATTTCTATCTTTAAATACCAATTAGATTTCTCAAATCCATCTTGATTTCAAACTCTAAATCTAGAATTCAATATCACTTCAAATTTCATCTCCTTCCCTTAAATCCAGATTCAAAATTCAAATTCAAAGTTCATTTCTGAGTTTGCAACTTCATCTTTCTCATCTTCAAAATCATTTTCCCAACTCTGATCATTTCAAAGACTTAGAACTTCAAAATATCCTTCCTAATCTATCTCAAGTTCTAAGTTAGATTCAACCATTTCTTCATTATATATTCAAATTCATCTCAGAAAAACTTGGAAATTTTTCAAAGATATTTTCTCAAAAGAGCATACATCCTTGCACTGCACAAGCATGATTATGTGTGCATTTAGATTTAGAATAAATTCTTAGGTAATATTAAGGCAAAACAAAAGGCATGAATTCGACCATTGGTTTGATTACCCCTAGTAAAGGCGCCAGGAACGGTCAAACCTCGTACCGACGAGCGGATCCCGTCTCCCAATTTTCTCGCAATATTTCAAAACGGAGGCGAGTAATTTTCTAAATATTTTTAAAATTAAGGTCAAGTGAGACCTTCGCAAAAGAGTTCCTCTTCTCTTCTTTCTTTTCTTTTCTCTTCTCTCTTTCTTTCTGTCTTTTATTTTCTCCCTTCAAAAAGGAGGAAATAGAGGCCAGAAAGGAAAAAAAAGAAGGAAGAAAGAGAAATACCAAGAGAAATTTTTTTGCGATGATCACAGTTTTGGCGACCGAGATAGGACCCGTCTTCGTCCGATCGAATTTAATGCCTTTCCTTTTTATCTAAGTCTTTATTCTACAAATGACAGCTTCATTTTCATGCAAACCTTGGGAGCCTAGACTCTGTCCTAAGCTGACATCATTGCATATAGGATCTAAGTATGGTTTGGTAGGACCATATTGAGGAGATTATTCCATGTTCACATTAGACTTAGGTCTGAAATACAACTCTCCTCAATTCTAGGGATTGAATGCAAACAATGTATGCAAGTGTATGCTTTTTTTCATTTAAATCTATCTCTTTAGGACTTGCATTAGAGCTTTTCTGGTTTCTATCTCCATGTTGAACATGTTTTTGAAAAACATCCTTACCTATATTGTTCTGGTCTTCACGTTGCTGGGTTGTCTCACTGAACCATAGTTCGGGAGAGAGCCTCACAACTAGACCACTTATTTGGGTTCGTGCCCCCTTACCACATACCTAAGGGCCATAGTCTGAGGTATATCGGTAGGTGCTCAAGGATGTCGGGAAGCCATTACCTTAGAACCAGAGAAATATTTCTATGCCATGCACCTCGAGCTTCGGTTTGAGTATATCGGCGTATCTTGATTGAAATCAGATGATCTGAACCTTAGAGTTAGGATTATGGTCCTACAAGCCATTTCAAATATTGCATTTAGAGTCAGCCTTTAGGGAGTGCTGTGTGCGCATCCTTGTTTGTGCAGCTTTGGTTATGTGACATTTTTCTTATTCTCCCATATATATGTATCAAACCCTTTCAAAAACCCTAGGTGTCTTATTCAAAATTTCCCCTTACTTTCAAAAACCCCAGGTGTATATTTTTCTCTACCTATATTTCTTTTCTCTTTTAGATCAAAGTTTTCTTCAAAACCCTGGAAAAATTCCTTTAAAATTTTCTTAATCTTTCAAAAATTTCCTGATTTGATTCTTCAAGAGTCTATCCGTAAGTCCTGCATTCTATTTGATTCTCCTCACTTCTTCTTTGCCCCAGTATCATTTCGATGGCGTTAGATTCTCTCGATACTGTCTTTTTCCAAGATCATGTCTTCTATCAGATACAAGATGGATCCCCGGATCATCGGGTCATCCATTCTCATCCTTTCTTCCCGCGGTGGTATTATTCTTTGTTCGCCACCTTCTCGTGTATGTTCTCAGACCACTTGGATGACTGTGGGTTGGAGATGGCATCGACAGTAGGCAAGCGAACTATCAACGGAAGTTTAATTCAAGCTATGGCAGAACGGTGGAATCCACGTACCTGCACATTCTGGTTTCCATGGGGAGAAATGACTTTGCTGATGGATGAATTTAATGATATTATGGGATTGCCCAAACCAGCTGGTCAGCCAGATGATCCTATCGAGCAGCAGTTCCTGATCATTGTCAAAGGAGTAGGTGTTCGAGAAGCTTTGGCCAGAGTAACAGGGAGCAGATCCTGGCCTCTCACTGAGATCGATGGGAATCAATTCATCGACCTGTTTGGACTCTATCGCAAGTATGGAGCCTACGAGGAGGTTGACACCTTGTCTCGAGCGGCGAAAGACAGAATTCAGCATGCCATGATCCTATGCACAGTGGGATTAGATTTCTTCCAAGACAGACAGAATTTCATAGATGTCAGAGTTGCCCAGCTCTTTCGAAGATGGAGAAGCAAGCAGACCCGTCAGCTTTCAGTCTCTATGGTAGCTTTAGCCTTTCTTTACCGAGGCTTGGCTCGTTTCGCCCTTGGGGAGACCATTCTAGTGGAAGGATGCACTTACGCCCTGCGGTCATGGTTCCTGCAACATGTTCCATCAAAGGACAACTCCTTCAGATTCAGCAGTAAGCAGCCGAAGTCTGCCATTCAGTGTTGAGCTTTGATCGAGAAGTTACATCAGGAGGAGATTGTTTGGGACTTCTTCGACAGAAAAGTGACAGTTCCTCGTTACACTTATGCTCGCAGCAAGCGCTATAGATTGCTTGGCCCCTTCTTCTGTGTTGATTATCAGCCAGAAAGATGTCTCCGGCAGTTTTCGCAGCGACAGGTTCGTGCCAACACTCGCTTCAAGACAGGCAACATGCCAGAATTCAACCTACAGTCGGATCAGTGGTCTGGGGCATACCATGTCACCAAATATACTTGGGATTCATTCATTTCTCTATCTTTATTTCTTGAATCAAATGTATCTTCTGAATATCAAGAGTGGTGGCAAACTGTCTGCCCACCCTCTCTTTGTCTTTGAATATTACTATCAATAAAAATTACTTTTTGGGCCAAATTTTGTTTCTTGTATTGTTTTATAACACAAATGGTCATGATTCTGGTGACGACCTCATCTTGGGTAAAAGGGACATTCCTCATACTTTTCTTCAAATATCTTTTATCATGGTTGATGACCTCGCCTAGGTAACAAGGCACATTTCTCTGTTATCATCAAAATGGTAACACAATTGTTACAAATCTTGTGATGACCCAATCCCGGGTAATGGGATAATCTCTTGAAATTGTCTACCAAAATCCTTCATTCTTTTTCCTCAAAAATTATGGTTTTTAAAAGCTTCTCCATACTCAAACCATTCCTGTATTTTGCAGGAAAACTTTGGCATCCCAAGATGGTTCAGACAAGAGCCGGTAAGCAGATTGTTCAGTAGCATAGTGACAGTGAGCAAGAAGCGATGAACTCTCCCAGATTATCCAAGAAACACAACTCAGGGGACGAGAGTGATGTCGATCTTGCTATGTACAGAGTCTTCCAAAAGATGATGTCAAAAATGATGGCTGAGCAGGCTAGGGCTGGTCCGAAGAAAGCAACTGCTAAAGGCAAGATTAAGAAGAAACCCATGAAAAAGCTTGTCAAGATCAGCAAGCAGAAAGTACAGCGTGACAACACCTCGGAAGATTCAGAATCAGCAGAAGAGAACTCTAAAGAAGAAGAGCAGCTGATTTATATTCCCAAGCATCTGCGACAGCCTAAGAGAACAGTCGAAGAGCCTGTGCCAGTAAGCAAACCCAAGTACGGGGCACCTGCGGAAGATCCGATTCAGGCATTGACAAAGATAGTCAAGGATCTGCAAATCCGGGACAAGGGAAAGAGGTCATACACCAGGCGGGATTTTTATCTCAGATTGGAAGGAGATAACAATCTGGAAAACCTCCCCCGAAAATTCATCAAGTTCGACAGAACCAGCGATCCTAAAACCCACCTTGCCATGTTTTTCGTAGAATGCACCCGGTTCAGCGAGGATAACCGTGCCCTTTTCCTCTGTTTCCCCTGCAGTTTGGAGGGGATAGCTGCTAAATGGTATGCTGAGCACGTCAATCCCATTGAATTAAGGGATTTTGATAAAGTAGTTAATATGTTTGTCGAGCGCTTTTTGTTCAATACAGAAGTTTTGCCTATGTAAAATCATCTTTGCAACCTCAAGCTGGAGCCCAATAAAAAGGTCAGGGATTTCATCTATCAATGGAGGAGCATTTGTAATAAGATGAGGAATCCTATTTCTGAGGAACATGCCCTCCAAATCATTCTCAATAATTTCTCTCAACCCCTGAAAAGCCTCATTTTCCCATACCCATCCAAATCATTTATTGAATTGACGGAACGAGCAAAATGGCTTGAAATGGGGGTAGAGAATGGAATGTATGAAGGGGTCACTTTGGCCAAGAATATCCAGGATCCATAGAAGAAGGCACACTTTACTTACTCAGCCGACGCTCTTAGGGATAATCAAGGCAGTAGCAACAAGAATGGCAGCGGTAGTGGCACGAAGTTTGAGCAGAGCAGAGGAAGAAAATGAAAGTTTTTCAAGAACAATGATAAGCCTCTCTCAAGCGGTCCTCAACAAAAAGGGGATCTTCAAGAAAAGCCCAAGCACATAAACTGGAGCAGGGATCAGAAATTTACTCCCCTCGACCAGCCTCTAGGAAAAGTTCTCGAATATTTACTCTCCCACAGAATGGTGAAACTTCCCAAAGTTGCAGATCCGCTAGTGATCATGGGAAAGTTCAAGAAGCAGTATTGCAAGTTCCACAGAGCGACTGGGCACGATACAAAATATTGCTTCGTTCTGAAAAATTTGATCCTGGACTGCATTGACAAAAGCATCCTCATAGAAGATGAAGAGGAAGGCAAAATGGAAATCCTGTCCGCCCCATTCCCAAAACATTTTGCATCAACCATTTCAAAACATTTATTTCTTCCACAAAACCATATACATCCATGTTCCACTGAAGAACTAAGTCTCCAGCATCAGGTAATGGTTCTACATCAGGATCAGCCTACGTCTCATAGGATGAACATCCTCTTATTTTTTAACCAAAGGAATATGTCAGTTGAGAGTGAAAAAACTTAAGTCTTTTCAAAAAGATTCCTTAAGAAAGAAGCCTGCGCAGAGGAAGCAGAAACCTCTAAGGCAGCAGAAGAGCGGGCCGATAATTTCCAGAAGCCGATTACAGCGCTCTCCAACATTTCTATTTTCGAATTGACTCATGATTCTTCTAAGCATCAAGAGAAGTTAGATGATTTATTGAGAAAGATTAAGGTGAAGCCAGGCACTACGCCAGAAGATATGGCGCAAATTGTAAATCAGGCGATGACTAACACATATCACCTTTTCAAATAAGGACCTACCAAAGCCATATTCTTTTCACAATAATGCATTATACATCGTGGTAAGGACCAGGGGCATGACTGACCCACATGTACTTGTTGATGGAGGTAGCAGTCTAAACATTTGCCCAGAGATGACAGCAAAGGCCTTGGGATTGAAGGAAGAAGAATATGTGCCTGATCCTATTACCATCTACGACTTCGACAATCACGGCCAGACTGCAAAGGGCAAAATCTTTCTGGAAATCTTTATTAATTATTCAGTGCACACAGTTCTGTTCCATGTCGTCAACGTGCTGCCCACTTATAATCTCTTGTTGGGACGAACATGGATCCATAACGCCAATGTCGTTCCATCAACCCTCCACCAGTGCATAAAGTGGTCCAAGGGGGGAATGATTACCACTATCCTCGGCGAAGATCCTGAAGAGAGGCTGCCACAGCCTATGATCCCCTGTCCAACATTTACAGCAGATATTCCAAGCATCCGAGAAGCCGATGAAATCAATCTTAGTGAGAGCCTAGAGATGCTGAAGCTAAAAGATGCCATGGATGAAGAAAATGTTGCAGCCACGGTCCAATGGCAGGGACCTTGTTTCTTCAAATTAGGAGGACGTATCAACTACACCTCCTTCAGAGATCATCTTTTATTTCTATAATTTTCCAAAGCACGAAAAGGATTTGATCTGTTGATAAAACATGGGTATCAGCCATTCCAAGGCATGGGGAAAATGAGGATGACATAGTAGAGCCTATCATTCCTGTTCAGCATGCAAACAGTTCAGGGTTGGGGTTCACCGGCCAAGATTCCAGTAAAAAAATAGTTTTTGTCAAAGGAAGCCAATGAGAAGATAATGCCTTAGTCTATCTTGCTTTCTGTCCTTATTTTCCTGTTAAATCTTGTAGGGATGACACAGTCCCATCTTTTTGTCAATCTTGTAAATATTTCATTTTCAATCAATGAAAAGATCAATTTTTCCTCTTCATGTTTTGGCATCTATCTTTCTTTCTTATATTTTGTCGGTGCCATTATTCTTTGCTTTGTATAAAAAACTTGTTTTTGGACTTATACTTTCTCCTAAAAACCTTTCTTACATTTTCAGGACCATTAACTTCTAAATCGGTGAAGAAATTCATTATCAATCCCAAATATTTAAAATTGGAAAAGATTTCTAAGATAAAAAGAGCAGAGTTCAGCCAGGCAGCAGAGCAGACCGAAGAACTAGCAGAATTTGATTCCACTATTCAAGAATTGCTAGAATTTGCTCACGTTCAGAAACAGGATGAACCCTCGTCTTTGGTTCAAGATCTAACCAAGGATATCAACATTGGTTCGGAAGATGATCCAAAAATTCTCAAAATCGGTTCGGGCCTAAAAGCAGAAGAGAAGGCAAGACTCATCCAATTCCTTAAGCAACATCAAGAAGTATTTGCTTGGACTTATGAAGATATGCCAGGATTATATCCCAAGCTGGTTGAGCATTGACTCAAATTGAAACCAGATTTCAAGCCAATCAAGCAGAAACTGAGGAAATTAGACCCTCGAATTAAGCAACAAGTCAAAGATGGACTTAAAGATTTATTAAAAGCAAGCTTCATCCGAGCCATTGATTACCCCGATTGGTTGGCAAATATCGTGGCAGTTCCTAAAAAGAACGGAAAAGTTCAGATCTGCATTGATTTCAGGGATCTCAACAAGGCTACCCCGAAAGATGATTATCCACTTCCCAACATTGACATGTTGATCGATAGCACAACGGGTCATGGCATGTTTTCTTTCATGGATGGATATTCAGGCTATAATCAAATCAAGCTGGCCATTCGGGATCAGTCAGAAACTTTATTTACTACACCATGAGGAACCTTCTGCTACACAGTAATGTCGTTTGAGCTCAAAAATGTCGGGGTAACATATCAAAGGGCAATGGTCGTTATTTTCCACGATCAAATGCACAAGAATATGGATGCATATATGGATGACATTCTGGTTAAGTCTAAAGAAGAAGAGGATCACCTCGATGCTCTTAGTCAAGTTTTTGAAAGACTTATTCTTTATAAGTTGAGACTTAATCCTCAGAAATGTGTTTTTGGAGTGGAGTCCAGCAAATTGCTCGGCTTCATTATCAGCAAGAAAGGAATAGAGGTGGATCCGGCTAAAGCAAAAACAATCATAGATATGCCACCTCCAACTAATCTCAGGGAACTGCGAAGCGTTCAAAGGCGTATTCAGTCTATTCGCAGATTCATTTCCAATTTGGCTATGAGATATGAACCTTTCAATCATTTGCTAAGAAAAGGAATTAAATTTGAATGGGGGTCAGAATGCCAACTCTCATTTGAGCGCATCAAACAGTATCTCCTTAATCCACCAGTGTTAAATCCGCCAGAATTGGGGAAGCCTCTCTTACTATATATTTCTGTCAATCAGAATGCCTATGGTGGATTCCTCGCACAATATGAAGAAGGCAGTTTGATAGAGCATGCCATCTACTATGTGAGCAAAATCTTCATTGATTATGAAAAGAAGTATTCTCAAATGGAGAAAACTTGTCTAGCTCTGGTTTGGATGTGCTAGAAATTGAGACATTACTTATTGGCATCTGAAATCAAATTCCTATCAAAGCTTAATCCTCTCAGATATATTCTTGAACAACCATTTCTCACTAGACGGATTGCGAAGTGACAGGTCCTCCTAATGCAATATGACTTAGAGTATGTTTCTCAAAAGTCAATTAAAGGCCAAGCGATCGCAGCTTAGTTGGCAGATTTTCCTTTGACAGAAGAAATTAAGGCAGAAGATGATTTTCCAGATAAGCACATCTGCAATGTCCAAGAGCCCCCAGTTTGGAACTTGTTCTTTGATGGCTCTAAAACTATGTCTGGCATAGGGATTGGAGTTTTGTTAATCACTCCAGAAAAAGAGTTAATCCCTTATTCCCTCAAGCTTGGTTTCCAATGCACTCATAACATAGTCGAGTATGAAGCTCTAATACAAGGCCTCAAAATTCTGCAAAATTTCAATGTCAAGAAAGTGCATGCCTTTAGTGATTCATTACTTGTTGTCAGTCAAGTTAACACTGAATGGCAAGTGAAAGATTCCAAATTGATTCCCTCTCAGAAGATCGTCCTAGCTCTTGTGGACAGCTTCGAAGAATTTTAGCTCAGCCATATCAGAAGAGAGCATAATCAGATAGCCGATGGTTTAGCCAGTCTGGGCACCATTTTATCCTTCAAAGGCAATGAATCATGTTGTTTTTTTGAAGTTGGCAGACTTGAGCAACCTGCTTTCATTTCAATCATGCAAGTAAACCAGGTTAATCATAAGGAGAAGCCTTGGTATAAAAATATCAAAAATTTCATTGAGACTGGTGAATTTCCACCAGAAATGCCAAAAAGGGAGCAACGTGCATTTCAGCGTATGTCTACCCGTTATTTCATTCTTGCCAATGTCCTCTACCACCATGGGTTCAGTTCTGAGTATGCGAGATGCTTAGACAAAGAAGAGGCTATGGAGATTATCCAAGAGGCACATGAAGGGATTTGTGGTGGCCATGTCGGCTATCAAACTCTCGTCAAGCAGATCGTCCGAGCAGGGTTCTACTAGAATACCATGCAACAGGAGTGTCATAGATTTGTGAAGAAGTGCGTCAAGTGCCAAATGCACACACCATCCATTCATGCGCCAGCCACTTATCTACAATCAATTGTTTCTCCTTGGCCATTTTCTATATGGGCTTTCAACGTCGTAGGCCCAATTTCCCCTTCTGCTTCCAACGGCCACAAGTACTTTCTGGCTGCGACAGAGTATTTCACTAAATGGGTAGAAGTTGTCACTCTACGCACAGTAGAAGGCCGCCATGTGGTTTCTTTCATTCACAAAAATATTCTTTGCTGCTTCGGCATACCATATGATATTGTTTCAGACAATGGGAGCCATTTCAAGAATGAGAAGATAAAAACCTTCTGTTCTAAATTCAAAATTTGCCATCATTTCTCAGCTCCCTATTATCCTTAAGGGAATGACCAAGCAGAGGCTACCAATAAGATTCTGATCTGCATTTTGGAAAGGACTGTGAAAACTGGTCGAGATTGGCATAAGAAAATTCATGATGCACTTTGGGCATACCGAACCACCATTCGGACTCCGACCAATGCCACTCCTTCAGAACTTGCTTATGGAACTGAAGTGGTGTTACCTCTCCATGTCCAGAAACCCGCTCTCAAATTTGCTTCCCTTATAGAATTGTCACTTGATTAGTATCAGCAGCAGAGATTGGTGCAGCTGGATTTACTGGATGAGAAGAGGCTCAAAGCAGCAGAGCATGCTTAATCTTATCGACAGAGGATAGCTCGGCACTATGCCAAGTCCGTCATTAAGAGAAAATTTCGAGTTAACGATTTGGTGCTGAGATCGACAGCTCATCTCAAGCATCGACCACGGGGCAAGTGGTCACCCAATTGGGAAGGCCCTTATGTGGTTAAGGAAGCATTGCCTCACAATTCGTATTGTCTAATCAACGCAGATGGGGTGGAAATGCCAGATCCTGTCAACGCTCTGCATTTGAAGAAGTTTTATACCTGAAATGTTCATTTCAGCCTTTTGTACTATTTAAAGAGCCATTTCAATAAAACAATGATCTTCTATCAATTCTTACATTCCTCTCCATGATGCTGGGGCATTTTTATTTGTGATCTATAATTAGCTTCCTTCATCATATGCAGGCAGGATTAGGCAAAATTCTTTTCTCAAATGATCTTGTAATCTTTAATAAATGTCATTCATATGGTTTATTTTCTCGCTTAAATCAAGTTTTTATCAAATTATTGTCAATATTTATCAAATGTTAACAATTTTTCCTCAATCTTATTTCCTATCTACCTTTATCTTTAAAAATACCCTTTCAGGTTAAGGGATAAACCTGATGCCTCCTTTCAATGAGGTATTATTTTTGTTATTTCCCTCATTCAATATAAGGGGATAAATCCTGAAAGCCGACCACATGCAATTAAACTATGATGGTCCATTAATTCTCACCAAGAACCTTTATCTTCTAAACTCATTTTAAAAACCTAGCTCATCTTCAAAACCCAGTCCTCGCACTGGTTATTTCTCAAACTTTTCAATCATATATTGAGCTCATTTGGAAAATTCGGTTCTCACACTGGTAACTTTCTAAATTCAGTCCTCTGATCAAAGACCTTCCTTCTGCAAAATTCAAGTTTTGACTGGAACTTCCCAAAATTTGATATGTTTCCAAAAGACCCAGCATTTCGCTGGTCATATATTTCCAAAAGATCCAGCATCTCGCTGGTCATATATTTCCAAAGGACCCAGCATCTCGCTGGTCATGTATTTTGAAAAGTCCCCGCTCACAAGTGTGGAGCTCCCAAATCAATCTGTTCTACAAATCAAACCTTCAAGGTGCGATATCTCCATTCTCTCATTTTTGAACCCTCGGGTTATAATCTATCAAATTCAATCATTCTCAAACCTTCAGATAAAACCTTTTCAAATTAAAATCCAGTGTGTTCACTGGTCGGGATTTTAAAATCCAGTTTCTCGTAACTGGTCGGGATTTTCAAATCCAGTGTGTTCACTGGTCGAGATTTTTAAATCCAGTTTCTCATAACTGGTCGAGATTTTTAAATCCAGTTTCTCATAACTGGTCGGAATTTTCAAATCCAGTGTGTTCACTGGTAGAGATTTTCAAATCCAGTTTCTCATAACTGGTCGGGATTTTCAAATCCAGTGTGTTCACTGGTCGGGATTTTCAAAATCCAATGTGTTCACTGGTCGAGATTTTCAAATCCAGTTTCTCATAACTGGTCGGGATTTTCAAATCCAGTGTGTTCACTGGTCGAGATTTTCAAATCCAGTGTGTTCACTGGTCGGGATTTTCAAAATCCAGTGTGTTCACTGGTCAGGATTTTCAAATCCAATTTCTCATAACTGGTCGGGATTTTCAAATCCAGTGTGTTCACTAGTCGGGATTTTCAAGTCCAGATTCTCATAATTGGTCGGGATTTTCAAATCCAGTGTGTTCACTGGTCGGGATTTTCAATATCCAGTGTGTTCACTGGTCTGGATTTTCAAATCCAGTGTGTTCACTGGTCGGGATTTTTAAAATCCAGTGTGTTTACTGGTCGGGATTTTCAAATCCAGTTTCTCATAACTGGTCGGGATATTCAAATCTAGTGGTTTCATTGGTCGGGATTTTCAAAATCCAGTTTTTCATAACTGGTCAAGATTTAAAATCCAGTGTTTTCACTGGTCGGGATTTCCAAAATTCAGTTTCTCATAACTGGTCGGGATTTAAAATTCAGTATTTTCACTGGTCGGGATTTCCAAAATCCAGTTTGTCATAACTGGTCAGGATTTAAAATCCAGTGCTTTCACTGGTCGGGATTTTCAAAATCCAGTTTTTCATAACTGGTCAGGATTTCCAAAATCTAGTTTCTCATAACTGGTCGGGATTTAAAATCTAGTGCTTTCACTGATCAGAATTTCCAAAATCCAGTTTTTCATAACTAGTCGAGATTTCCAAAATCCAGTTTCTCACAACTGATCGGGATTTAAAATCCAGTGCTTTCACTGGTCGAAATTTTCAAAATCCAGTTTTTCATAACTGTTTAGGATTTAAAATCCAGTTTCTTATAAACTGGTCGGTATTTCCAAAATCTAAAAGTCAAGTTTTTCAAAGTATGATTTTTACATAATCCCTCTAAATTATAGCTAAAGGTCTCATCAAAATTCATATTGAGTGATTTTTTCACAAACGAATTCTGGAACATTATGCCAATTTGCTAAAAACAGTTGTTGATTCCAATATTCTTACTACACGAAAGAATTACCTCTAGTATTTCTTTCCAAAAGGGTGAAACTTTTTGCAAAAAGAGGTAGAATTCAAATCTTTTCCTGTTGATCAACCAAAAAGGTTGTAAGAAATGTCCTCGATATGATCGGTGAAAGAAATCTTCAATGATGTTGAAAAGCCAGAAGCGAATTGATATTGATCATAGCTATGGCGCATGTTTAAAGACAACTATCTAGCAATCAGGTAGTGGAAATATCTTGAGCCATAAAAAAATCCACTCAATCCATGTCTTCTCATTTATTTAAAAGTTGCAATCAAATATCTGCAAAAGGGATCTCTCAACTGTCGTCAAGATGAAGACGAATATGCGAGCTAGACCTCCGGGGCCAAAGAAGATTTGGATCATCTCCGAGATGAAGGAGTTTGTGAAGGATCCTTCCAGGGAAAGTTTAGATCACCGTCAAGATGAAGGCGAGTGTGATAAACCTACCGACAAACCCTAAAAGATATTTGATTTCTACTATCATCTAAAGACCTTTAGAGCCAATATCATCAATGTAATTCCTGAGATAAAAGAAGGATCGAAACATCTCCAAGATGAAGGAGTTTGTGACATACCCTTCCCTGAAAAAGAGAGAAAAAGTCAGGACATATCCAAATGAAGGATGATGTTAAAACCCGAGAAAGTTCAGTGACTCAAAAAGAGTACAAAAGGATCATCAGGGGAAACACCCAGATATTAGACTGCCAAAGTTGTCAGAAGTCATCTTTTCTCATGCAAAATTCTTTTATTAATATCTCTTCACTACTTGCTTTTATGAAATTAAAAATATTTCTTCTCTTCTCATATCAAGAAAATGGATAACTTCCTTGAAGAAAATCATCAGCGCTAAAATTTTGAATTTGACTCTTAAAACCAAGGAGTTAACCTCATTGGAGGAAATACTCTAGGTAAAAGAGGGAATATCTTCACACTTGCATGCACATTTTCAAGCGTTTGAGTCAACTAAAATTTTATCTTATTGGCCAAATTTTTTAGCTATTCCAAGAATGAAATGAAAATTCAATATCCATTTTGATGAAAACCTAGCATTGTTTATATCTTCCAGGAGAGTCACCTCATTCAGTTGAAGTATCTCTCCTGTCCCATCACAGTTTCTTCATTCAAGAAATTTGTATGGTTGTTACCCACTCAAGTTAAGGGTCAAACCTGTATTTTCTGCGAGAGGTCATTGATTTCAAAAGTTATTTCAGTCTCAGCAATGAGACACCCAAAATCATCCCTTTTCCAAAGCTTTAGGGAACCCCATTTTCTTGCTTTCGCAAACCCCTTTTCGGATTTGTTCATCCAAACTTCAAAGGTCCCATTATGGTTTCTTCATTCAAGGATTCCATTTGGTCGTCCCCTTTCAGGTTAAGGGTTGAGATTGAACCTCGTGCCATGAGGCATCTTCCTTTCTCAGGTTTGGGTTAAACCTAAGTCTTGTTCCTACAAAATTCCTTGTTTTAACAAGATGTTTTCTTCCAGTCTCATCATGGCTCTTCCCATTAAGGAATCCATGCTTTATATATCCATCCAATAAAATATTTTACTTGAGCTTCACCTCACGAGGCATTTTCTCAAAAATGTCCCATCAAGGTCCTCATGTATTCCTTTCCTCATTTCATTCATTTTGATATACCTTCGTCCCATCCAGGTTAAGGGTTAAACCTGAATCATTCCAAAAAGCGTATCTAGTCTCACCCATGAGACTTGATCAAAATTCTTATTCCACCATTTCGGGATGTTCACCGAAAGTCCCATCACGATTTTCTCATCCTCTATTATTCAGTATTGTCATTTTCGAGGATTTCGTCTCCCAAAAACAATTCAGGATAAGGTTTTAAGCCTGAAGAGCCATATTTTTCAAATTAATTCTTTCACGCCCATTTCAGATCTGCTGACTGGGGCATTTTCAAAATTTGGAGTGTTATCTTTGCCACTAAGCTCGGCTTTCAACCGGCTTAGTAGCAAAAAGAGGCATCTGTGAACACCCCAAAATTTTCAAAGGTTTGTAAAAATGACCTTTTTGCCTCTGACTCCATCTTTTGAGAAAACCAAAGCTAAATTTTAGTCATTCTTCAGATTTTCTGGATTAAATTTCGTATTGATATATTCAAATTCAATTTCGGATCCGAATCTAGTGTTTTAAATCCAAATCTGAGCCTCGTTGTCCGATTTCCAAATTAAAATTACAAAAACACCAAAAAATGGTTTTGAATGGGTCGGGCTGTTCATTCAGCACCCATTTGGATCCACTATTTTATATTTTCTCGATTTGAGGTCCAAACCTCGAGTATCACTTCAAATTCCAGGTCCAAATTCGCTTTCTGAAGAATTTCTTAGAGAAATAGCTTTGAATTCTCAGAAAAACTCTCTTTTGTAAATATTTTGCAAAAATACAAAAAGAATTAGTTTTAATCTTTGTTTTCTCGTAAAACTTTAGAATTTTATTCCAAAAATACAAAAAAATGGAAAAATAACACAAAAACCAAAAAATTGGAAAAACTACTAGAAAAACAAATGGTTTTAAAGCTTTTTGAAAGTTAATTTTGCTAAAAACCTCATTTTAAAACCATTTTATAAATTTTTTTCTTAAAAGGGACCCTTCTTTTGAAAAAGGGAAAAATCCACAACGGCTTGCTCCCGCGCGTTTTCCTCTTTCCCCACCATTGTCGATCTCAAACAAACCTCTCCCTTTTTCACCTTCCATCTCCAACTATCTTCACTCTTGAACCATCCAGGCTCTCTTTAAAGAAGAGACACCCCATCTTCTTCAGAGCATCCATTTTTTTTTACTCTCTCTCGTTCCCTTCTTCATCTCCTCTTTACCTCATCTCCCTCTGGTTCATATCTGGATCAAGTTGAAGGGAATCGATCGACCATCCCTACAGATTTCACAATGAGTAATCCTCCTCTCCTGTTTCAGATTTTCTGTAAATACTGCCTTTATTTTTCTATTTCGATTATGTTTTTGGTTTCTTTTATCTTTTTTTTTAATGTATCCATAGTGGGATCAACCTGCATATAGCAGGATCGACCCACTTACTGCTACATTGACGCTGGAATGTCCTCATTGCCATATTTTTTTGTGTGATTTTCTTTTTCCTTTTATTCATCCGATTATGCCTTTACTTGATATCCGCATGTTGATTTCTATCTCTCTTTTACATCTGTTTCCTCTTCTTTTTTTCGGTGTGTGTTTGATCAAGCGATGGCAGAATCCATGTTGTCTTGATTACCTGCTGATTGTTGAATTTTCACTTTTTCATTTGGGTGACCAGTCGATCTGGCTGGTCATAGAGGTCTTGACTCCCTGTTTTAAGCCCTCACTTGGCATTGTAAGCTTCAATTTGTGCTTAGTTCTCTGTTCTAGTTTACACTTGATCATATTGATTTCTCCCGTATAGCATCACCAATGACTAGACTTTTGAAGAAAGGTGTTAAATTTGATTGGGACACTAAATGTGAAGAAAGTTTCCAAATTCTAAAAGAAAAGCTCACTACATCTCCAGTGCTTACTTTACCCTCGGGACATGGTGGATTTGAGGTATATGCAGATGCTTCTGGTACCGGTCTAGGTTGTGTATTAATGCAACACGGAAAAGTTATTGCTTATGCATCAAGACAGTTGAAAAATCATAAGAAGAATTATCCAACCCATGACTTAGAACTTGCGGCAGTTGTTTTTGCACTAAAAATCTGGAGACATTATTTATACGGAGAACAATTTGAAGTATTCAGTGATCACAAGAGCCTCAAATATTTGTTCTCGCAGAAAGAATTTAATATGAGACAACGACGTTGGCTAGAATTTATTAAAGACTATGAGTTCACACTTTCTTATCATCCTGGAAAGGCGAATATTGTAGCTGATGCTCTTAGTCGCAAAACTAGAGACACTTTGGCAAGTCTCATAGACAGAGAATGGAAACTTATTGAAGATTTCATTAATTGAAAACCCTTTGCAACTGATACAGGAAGGATTTTATTATCAAACTTAATTGTTCGATCAGAAATCCTCATCCGAATTGTTACTGAACAAAGTAAAGATTCTCAACATGAAGAATTTTTAGCCAGAGCCCAACAGGAAGATGATGTTTCTTTTCGACTTAAAGAAGATGGGAGTATTTTGATGAATGATCGAATATGGGTACCAAACAACCCTGAATTGAGAAATAAAATCCTTGAAGAAGCCCATAAAAGCAAGTATACTATCCACCCAGGAAGTACAAAGATGTTCAAAGATTTGCAAAGAAAGTACTGGTGGACTAGTATGAAGAGAGATGTGGCAAATTATGTTTCAAAGTGTTTGATTTGCCAACAAGTAAAGGCAGAACATCAGAAGCCAGGTGGAATGATGCAACAAATTGAAATTCCACAATGGAAATGGGAAGAAATTACTATGGATTTCATAGTGGGTTTACCAAAGACTCGAAAACAGCATGATGCAATTTGGGTTATTATTGACTGATTAACTAAATCAGCTCACTTTCTACCTATTCGTATAAGTCAATCTTTGTAAAGTCTAGCAGATTTATACATTCAAGAGATTGTAAGACTACATGGAATACCATTTTCAATTATCTCTGATCGTGATCCCAGGTTTACTTCTCGATTCTGGAACCAACTTCAGCAGGCTTTGGGAACAAAGTTAAAGTTCAGTTTTGCATTTCATCCCCAAACTGATGGACAATCAGAGCGTACTATTCAAACTCTGGAAGATATGTTACGCGCATGTATGCTAGAATGGAAAGGAGATTGGGACATTCATATTATGCTAGCTGAATTCGCTTATAATAATAGTTATCATGCCAGTATTGGAATGGCGCCATACGAAGCTTTATATGGAAGACCTTGTCGATCGCCACTCTATTGGAATGAAATTGGTGAACGAAAGTTAGAGTCACCAATGATACTACAACATTACACTCAGCAAGTAAATTTGATCCGAGACAGACTACGCGCTGCCCAGAGCCGACAAAAAGGATATGCTGATCAAAGACGGAAAGAACTCGCTTTTGAAGTTGATGATATGGTCTTTGTCAAAGTATCTCCAACCAAAAGTGTGTTCAGATTTGGAAAGAAGGGAAAGTTAAGTCCTAGATTTGTAGGACCTTTTAAGATTCTAGAACGAATCGGTGAAACTGCTTATAGAATCGAATTGCCTCCTCAATATGCACAGATTCATAATGTCTTTCACGTTTCAATGCTGCGAAAATACGTTTATAATCCATCTCATATTATCCAGCATCAAGATATAGCAATTCGAGAAGACATGACTGTTGAGGAAAAGCCTATACAAATTATGGATAGAAGGGATCAAATTTTGAGATCAAAGACTATTCCTCTGGTTAAAGTCAGATGACAGCATCACGGAATTGAAGAATGTATTAAAAGACAGCAAGTCGCTGAAAACCTACCAGATCAACAATCCCGTGTGGATATTCTTGCTCCTCCTCCTCCAATGGAACCTATTGTCATTTCATCCGACTCACCCATAATACCTGCTCCTGAACCCACTTTAACTCCTTTGGACTTTGTATTTTCAGTCCAACCCCCTGATCCTATATATACCCCAAGGGAACCTATGGATGACCTTAGCTTATATTTAGGAAATCCAGATAAACAAGTTTATAATATAGATCCAAATGTTGCAGGGCCTTCTCATCCACCAGAGCGGATTAGGAACAAGAGGAATTATTTGGGAAAATTCCTCAAGCTTCCATAGGATATCTTTTGTTAACTTTTTGTTAAATATGTAAATTCTTGTAAATATGGGTTTTGATGTATATATATGTTCATATGAATAAATGTTCTTTCTACTTAAATCTAAGTCTGATCATTATTTATCAAGGATGCCTCGTCAAGCATCAAAGAAGCAATCCAAGGAGCAGAATGGTCAACAAGAATTCATTATGGAAACATTAAATAATTTAGCAGCTGTTATAAGAAATCAGAATCAGAATAGGCAAGACTCAGCTACATCTTCAAAATCCTGTCAAAGCCATAATGAAGTTTCTTATGAGAAGTTTCTCAAATTAGATCCACCTACATTCTCAGGAAAGATGGATCCAGAAGCTGCAGAGGTTTGGATTCGAGAAATAGAAAAGATTTTTTGTGTTCTGACCGTACCTGAAGATCGTAAGGTGAACTATGCAGCATACAGATTAAAGGGAGATGCAGAAAGATGGTGGGCATTCACCTTAGAAATTAAATTCAGCAATGGATCCGTTACTTGGGAGCAATTTGTTGAAGTTTTCTATGCTGCATATTTCCCCAAGCATGAAAGAAGCCGTAAGATGAGGGAATTCCTTGAATTACTACAAGGAGGACTCTCTTTATCTGAATACATTACTAAATTCAAAAATTTAGAGAAGTATTGCCCAAATGTCTATAATACGAAAGACGAAAGGGCAATGAAATTTACTAGAGGATTGAAACCAGTTCTATGAACCAAAGTCCTCACTAGTAGGCCAGAAACTTTAGACAAGGCGGTGGAAATAGCTACATTGATACAAGAAGATTGAGAAGAAATACAGAAGAATCAATCTGGCAGAACAGTTTCTCAATTCAGAGGCCAAAGGAGTTGGCCTAAAAGAAATTTTGAAGGAAGAAGGTTCATCCCTCCAGCAAAGAGGCCACGACAGCAGTTTCAAGCCAATCAACCACAACTACCAGCTACACAACTACTAGCTAGATCGTGTCAGAATTGCTATCGATCCCATCCAGAACAACCCTGCCCCCGAACAACTGGTGGTTGTTTATATTATGGTAAGTCAGGCCATTTTCTTAAAGACTGCTATAAAAAGGAAATGGATGAACATGCTCGAGGCCTTATTAGACCTCGCCCTCAGCAACAACCCCAGTATCCATACCAGCAACAACAACAACAACGACCGCAGAATAAAAAAGTACCAGGTCGCGTTTATGCCGCCAATGTTGATCAACTACCTAAGGGTGACCTGATTCAAGGTACTTTATCTATAGCTGGATATGCTGCTTTTACTCTATTTGATTGCGGTTCAACTCATTCTTTTATTTCCAAGAAGTTTACTACTTTAATTAATATGCCTATCAAGTCTTTGAACTATGCTCTGGAAGTGGTCAACCCAGTAGGATGTAAATCTTTTTGTAGGTTATACTTGCCGAATCTAGAAGTATATATTGAAGGACAGAATTTACCTGCTGACCCAATTCTATTAGACATGTCAGATTTTGATATTATATTGGGTATGGATTGGCTACATCAACATCATGCAAGAATATTTTGTCAGGAAGGAAAAGTTACTTTTTCTCAACCAGGTATTCCTAAGGTAGAATTTAGATTATCCAATTCAACTCCTAAAAGTCGAGTTATTTCTTCTTTAAAGGCCCAAAGATATTTGAGGAATGGATGTACAGCCTTTTTAGTCAGCATTACTCTTGCCAAGCCAGCAGAAATTTCTCTTGAAAGTCTGGATATTGTTTGTGAATTTTCAGATGTTTTTCCTGATGAATTACCAGGACCTCCTCCACATAGAGAGATAGAATTCGGTATTGAGTTAATACCAGGAACTGCACCAATTTCTAAAGCTCCTTATAGGATGGCTCCAGCAGAACTTACAGAATTAAAAAAGCAATTATTGGAATTAATGGAGCTGGGATTTATTAGACCAAGTATGTCTCCCTGGGGAGCACCAGTATTATTTGTAAAGAAGAAAGATGGGTCATTAAGATTATGTATAGATTACAGACTTCTTAATCAAGTTACCATAAAGAATAAATATCCGTTGCCACGAATTGAAGATTTATTTGATCAATTACAGAAGGCTAAGGTATTTTCAAAGATTGATCTTAGATCTGGATATCATCAACTTAGAATCAAGGAAGAAGACATTTCTAAGACAGCCTTTCGGACAAGGTATGGACACTATGAATTCACTATCATGCCTTTTGGACTTACAAATACACCAGCAGCCTTTATGGATCTTATGAACCCTGTGTTCAGACCATTTGTAGATACATTTGTGATTATTTTTATTGAAGATATTCTAATTTATTCTGAAAATAAGAGGCAACACCAGGAACATTTAATTATTATTTTGGATACTTTGAGGAAAAATCAGTTATATGCCAAATTTTCTAAGAGCGAATTTTGGCTGGAAAAAGTTATGTTTTTGGGTCATGTAATTTCAAAAGATGGAATCTCAGTGGATCCTGCTAAAGTGGAAGCAGTATTAGAATGGAAACAACCTAAGAATATTACAGATATTCGAAGTTTTCTTGGACTTGCTGGATACTACCAAAAATTCATTCAAGATTTCTCCCGTATAGCATCACCAATGACTAGACTTTTGAAGAAAGGTGTTAAATTTGATTGGGACACTAAATGTGAAGAAAGTTTCCAAATTTTGAAAGAATAGCTCACTACATCTCGAGTGCTTACCTTACCCTCGGGACATGGTGTATTTGAGGTATATGCAGATGCTTCTGGTACCGGTCTAGGTTGTGTATTAATGCAACACGGAAAAGTTATTGCTTATGCATCAAGACAGTTGAAAAATCATGAGAAGAATTATCCAACCCATGACTTAGAACTTGCGGCAGTTGTTTTTGCACTAAAAATCTGGAGACATTATTTATACGGAGAACAATTTGAAGTATTCAGTGATCACAAGAGCCTCAAATATTTGTTCTCGCAGAAAGAATTGAATATGAGACAGCGACGTTGGCTAGAATTTATTAAAGACTATGAGTTCACACTTTCTTATCATCCTGGAAAGGCGAATTTTGTAGCTGATGCTCTTAGTCGCAAAACTAGAGACACTTTGGCAAGTCTCATAGACAGAGAATGAAAACTTATTGAAGATTTCATTAATTGGAAACCCTTTGCAACTGATACAGGAAGGATTTTATTATCAAACTTAATTGTTCGACCAGAAATCCTCATCCGAATTGTTACTGAACAAAGTAAAGATTCTCAACATGAAGAATTTTTAGCCAGAGCCCAACAGGAAGATGATGTTTCTTTTCGACTTAAAGAAGATGGGACTATTTTGATGAATGATCGAATATGGGTACCAAACAACCCTAAATTGAGAAATGAAATCCTTGAAGAAGCCCATAAAAGCAAGTATACTATCTACCCAGGAAGTACAAAGATGTTCAAAGATTTGCAAAGAAAGTACTGGTGGACTGGTATGAAGAGAGATGTGGCAAATTATGTTTCAAAGTGTTTGATTTGCCAACAAGTAAAGGCAGAACATCAGAAGCCAGGTGGAATGATGCAACAAATTGAAATTCCACAATGGAAATGGGAAGAAATTACTGTGGATTTCATAGTGGGTTTACCAAAGACTCGAAAACAGCATAATGCAATTTGGGTTATTATTGACTGATTAACTAAATCAGCTCAGTTTCTACCTATTCATATAAGTCAATCTTTGGAAAGTCTGGCAGATTTATACATTCAAGAGATTGTAAGACTACATGGAATACCATTTTCAATTATCTCTGATCGTGATCCCAGGTTTACTTCTCGATTCTGGAACCAACTTCAGCAGGCTTTGGAAACAAAGTTAAAGTTCAGTTCTGCATTTCATCCCCAAACTGATGGACAATCAGAGCGTACTTTTCAAACTCTGGAAGATATGTTACGCGCCTGTATGCTAGAATGGAAAGGAGATTGGGACATTCATATTATGCTAGCTGAATTCGCTTATAATAATAGTTATCATGCCAGTATTGGAATGGCGCCATACGAAGCTTTATATGGAAGACCTTGTCGATCGCCACTCTATTGGAATGAAATTGGTGAACGAAAGTTAGAGTCACCAATGATACTACAACATTACACTCAGCAAGTAAATTTGATCCGAGACAGACTACGCGCTGCCCAGAGCCGACAAAAAGGATATGCTGATCAAAGACGGAAAGAACTCGCTTTTGAAGTTGATGATATGGTCTTTGTCAAAGTATCTCCAACCAAAAGTGTGTTCAGATTTGGAAAGAAGGGAAAGTTAAGTCCTAGATTTGTAGGACCTTTTAAGATTCTAGAACGAATCGGTGAAACTGCTTATAGAGTCGAATTGCCTCCTCAATATGCACAGATTCATAATGTATTTCACGTTTCAATGCTGCGAAAATACGTTTATGATCCATCTCATATGATCCAGCATCAAGATATAGCAATTCGAGAAGACATGACTGTTGAGGAAAAGCCTATAGAAATTATGGATAGAAGGGATCAAATTTTGAGATCAAAGACTATTCCTCTGGTTAAAGTCAGATGGCAGCATCACGGAATTGAAGAATGTACTTGGGAACCTGAAAACAGCATCAGAGAGAAGTATCCAGAATTGTTTGTTTAAATTGTACATAAATTTCGAGGACGAAATTTTTTCTTTTAGGAGGGTGGAATGTAATACCCAAAAATTTTAATGATTTATAAATTCTGAAAAAAATTCAAGTTTTAATTTTTATTTATTCTGAATGTGAATTATAGTGTTAAAACCCTGATTTTTATGGTTAGTACTGTTCAAAGTAAAGATCTGAATCTATATTTGAAATCTTGATAAAATTTTGTTGAGGCTGGTTCAAAAATCAGAGTTTAGGGACATTCTAGTCATTAATCAAATTGTCAAAGGGTAGCTTAGTAATTTGCCAATTCAGTGGCATTTTTCGGTAAAATACCCAACTATATAAGGTCAAAATAGTAATTTTTCTGTTAGGATATTTTCAGGGAATTAATAAAATTGTCAGGGACGAAAATGGTAATTTACTATTTTCAATGGCAGGCTATGTAATTTATTGAACTACAGAAGGACACTCAAGTAATTCTAAATCCCCTTATGGCAATCCTGAAAGATGGGATTGAGCCAAGGTTAAATTGGGTATTAAAAAGTAGTAAACTGAATAAAATATATTAATTTATAATATTTTAATCTCAGACCATGGTTTTAGAAAAACCACTCGCCCAAAACCATGGACAGGCCATGGTTTTTCAAAACCATGGGAGGACAAGTGTCACTCCTCAGTGAGAAGGTGACACTAAGCCTCTCTCTCTCTTTGACACTTGTGAGAAGAATGACAAGTGTCATTCAAAAATTAATTTTTTAATTACTTTGGTGACAAATGTCACCAAAGTGGGCCCCACAGGGGGGGGCGACATCCCCTCTCTCTCAACCCAAGTTCCAAGACCCCTTCTCTCTCTAAGCTCTCTCTCTCTCCTACTTTCTCTCTCTACCTTGGAATTTCTCTCTCTAACTTTTAAACCTAAACCTCCGTAGAATCTCAGATTTTTTCTGAGAAACCTCTTCTAGCTCTTTTCATCTTTCCTTAAGCGAAGTCTGTTCTTTTGCAAGAAGCTCCATCAAATCAGAAACAGCCTCAGGAGCGCTGCCTGCAAGAGTTCTGCTAAACTTAGCAGAAAAGTCAGATTTGGATAGCGGAAGCGCTGCTCAAATCAACTAAACAAGGTTAGTATTCAAAAACCCTCTTCTAAATTCGAATTCATACTTCCTGAGCTTCCCTATTCTCTTTCTGAAACCCAACTCTATTTCTTTTGGATTTAAATTTTAGCAATTTTGCCAAAATTTAATCCAACTCAGCCTTTACATAGGGGAAGCTCTGTTCAAATTTTTTTAAATATTTTTAAGTATTCAGAACTACTTTAGCAGTAGTTCTAGCAAAATTTTCTTAAAGACTTTTGAAAAATTGACTTTTTATAACAGGAATTCTGTCAAAATGATTTAAAGATTTTTGAAAAAAATAGAATTAGTATAACAGTAATTCTGACCAAATTTTTAAATGATTTCTGAAAAAGATTAATTATTTTAATTAGAATTCTGGCAAAAGTTTTTCAGAGAGTTTAAAATTTTTTAGTTTATTTAGTAGAAGTTATACAAAATTTTTATAACTATTTCAGAAAAAAATCGATTTTTATAAAGGAAATTCTGTTAAAATTTTCAAAAATCCTTTTAAATATTTGAATCAATTTTTTTTTGAAAAACCTTTATAAAAATATTTGTGATGCAAAGTCATGTTCGAATTCTTACAACTCGAATTCAAGTTCAAACCCTTTTTCGAACATTTGAGTTATTACAGAGGAAACTCTGTGAAAATTTTTATAAAAGTTTTAAGGTCAATTATAGATAAATTTTTAGATTTTTAATAATTTCTTTAAAAGATACTTCTTTAAATTATAGGGAAAATATTACTCGAAATTCGATATAAAAATATTAACTAATATAATGAATTCTATCAGATTAAATCAAAGCACGAGCGCTTTATCCTGTTCTCCTTAATTCTATCGAAATCCAAGTAAGTTATTCTATCAAAATCTTATAATTTTATATTAGACATGCTTTTGATACATGTTTTTAATTCGTGCATGATTATCTAAATTTGATTCTTGATCAAATGCATATTTTAATATCCGCAAGAATAAATATTTGTTTTGAATGACAAGATTTTCAATCTTATGATTTGAATAAAATTTTGATGGATACTATGATCAAAACTTTGATTTTGATAAAAGAATTTGTATAGCATGTTGATTTTCGAAAGATTTTATTGTTGTAGGAGTCATGTCTATACAAACTTAATTCTCGCCTTCATAGGCGAATGCTCGTTGTGATAGAGCAAAATTCTGGATGGGCTGGATACATATGAACCGTGTTTATTCGAAAGGAATGATTTGGCTATTGAGCCTAGTTTTGAAAAGCTGAAAAGTCCTATAAAAGAATCCTTCAAGCCCATCTAGGTTTAGCCTACCCTGCAAGGGGTAGTGGTACAACCAGGAGTGACATTGTGAAGATGATGACTATTGGGAGCGATAGATTCCCTTGACCTCCTGTCACTCGGGTTGAGGAGGTCGAGACAACGGGTCTCAAGGCTGCCGCATGCCAGTGGATGCATCCAACTCTCCTTGTTTGCTCGCCATTGCTGAGAATCTTCCCGGTCGTTGACCGCTCACTTGGGAGCCCGTTTCACTCAGGTATCCGGGTAATCCACAATAGAATAATATACCCCCGGAATACTTAGTTTGAGATCAGAGTACTCTCCACCATACCAGGAGGGCGTTAATATCGAAACAATGACCTTTTTTTTTCACAGAATTTGATCTGAGATTATGCATTATTTTAAATTGTTTTTAATTGCCTTATTTTTAATTGCATAATTGTTCTTGAATAAATGCATTTTGATTTGTAAATTATTGAAATCATGCTTAATATTTGAATTGTATGGTTTTGATTAATGACTTACTTGGTTATCATAAGTCTAACCCCGTTTTATGGGAATTTCAAGTTCAGATATGGAATAGGAAATCTTACAATGGATGTTGGACAAGTGTGGCATCGAAGAATCCAGATTCCCAAGATCCTGAGATTAATTTAGGATTTATTTTAAATTTAATCCTAAATGTTTTCATTTTTGAACCTTGTGAAAAGACTATGTATATAATGTTGATATAAATTATTGTTGTTTTTGTTGTTAATTGGAATGTGAAGTGCCTGAGGTTTAGGAAACCGAAAATCAAAAGTTATTTCTGCTGTTTAAAAAAAAAAAAAAAAATCTGCATTTTTAAAGGTTTTAAAACCCCGGGCGTTACAGTTGGTATCAGAGCAGAGTTTTGGGAAATCTGGTTCAAGATCCACCTTGTTCATATATTACACTGTAAGTATGTACTTTAGATTTTTATTTTATTATTATTGTGAAATCATTGTTTTTCTTATAGATGATTCCTCAAGATTTGGTCAATATCATTAAAGAACTTGTCAAGGATGTTCAAAAGCTAGAAGAATCACATACAATACAAAAACAGGTGGTGGATAATTTAGAAAATCAAGTTAGAAGTCTCACAAAAGAAAAAGAAAACTTAGAAAAATGTCATAGGTGTTTACAGACTCATTTATCACAACTTTGCCCACTGGAATTGGAAGAATGCTTATTCTGTGGAAAAGTTGGGCATATAGAAAAAGAATGCCAAGTGAAGATGGGTTGTATTAAAAGACAGCAAGCCGCTGAAAACCTACCAGATCAACAATCCCGTGTGGATATTCTTGCTCCTCCTCCTCCAATGGAACCTATTGTCATTTCATCCGACTCACCCATAATACCTGCTCCTGCACCCACTTTAACTCCTTTGGACTTTGTATTTTCAGTCCAACCCCCTGATCCTATATATACCCCAAGGGAACCTATGGATGACCTTAGCTTATATTTAGGAAATCCAGATAAACAAGTTTATAATATAGATCCAAATGTTGCAGGGCCTTCTCATCCACCAGAGCGGATTAGGAACAAGAGGAATTATTTGGGAAAATTCCTCAAGCTTCCATAGGATATCTTTTGTTAACTTTTTGTTAAATATGTAAATTCTTGTAAATATGGGTTTTGATGTATATATATGTTCATATGATTAAATGTTCTTTCTACTTAAATCTAAGTCTGATCATTATTTATCAAGGATGCCTCGTCAAGCATCAAAGAAGCAATCCAAGGAGCAGAATGGTCAACAAGAATTCATTATGGAAACATTAAATAATTTAGCAGCTGTTATAAGAAATCAGAATCAGAATAGGCAAGACTCAGCTACATCTTCAAAATCCTGTCAAAGCCATAATGAAGTTTCTTATGAGAAGTTTCTCAAATTAGATCCACCTACATTCTCAGGAAAGATGGATCCAGAAGCTACAGAGGTTTGGATTCGAGAAATAGAAAAGATTTTTTGTGTTCTGACTGTACCTGAAGATCGTAAGGTGAACTATGCAGCATACAGATTAAAGGGAGATGCAGAAAGATGGTGGGCATCCACCTTAGAAATTAAATTCAGCAATGGATCCGTTACTTGGGAGCAAATTGTTGAAGTTTTCTATGCTGCATATTTCCCCAAGCATGAAAGAAGCCGTAAGATGAGGGAATTCCTTGAATTACTACAAGGAGGACTCTCTTTATCTGAATACATTACTAAATTCAAAAATTTAGAGAAGTATTGCCCAAATGTCTATAATACGGAAGACGAAAGGGCAATGAAATTTACTAGAGGATTGAAACCAGTTCTACGAACCAAAGTCCTCACTAGTAGGCCAGAAACTTTAGACAAGGCGGTGGAAATAGCTACATTGATACAAGAAGATTGGGAAGAAATACAGAAGAATCAATCTGGCAGAACAGTTTCTCAATTCAGAGGCCAAAGGAGTTGGCCTAAAAGAAATTTTGAAGGAAGAAGGTTCATCCCTCCAGCAAAGAGGCCACGACAGCAGTTTCAAGCCAATCAACCACAACTACCAGCTACACAACTACTAGTTAGATCGTGTCAGAATTGCTATCGATCCCATCCAGGACAACCCTGCCCCCGAACAACTGGTGGTTGTTTATATTATGGTAAGTCAGGCCATTTTATTAAAGACTGCTATAAAAAGGAAATGGATGAACATGCTCGAGGCCTTATTAGACCTCGCCCTCAGCAACAACCCCAGTATCCATACCAGCAACAACAACAACAACGACCGCAGAATAAAAAAGTACCAGGTCGCGTTTATGCCGCCAATGTTGATCAACTACCTAAGGGTGACCTGATTCAAGGTACTTTATCTATAGCTGGATATGCTGCTTTTAGTCTATTTGATTGCGGTTCAACTCATTCTTTTATTTCCAAGAAGTTTACTACTTTACTTAATATGCCTATCAAGTCTTTGAACTATGCTCTGGAAGTGGTCAACCCAGTAGGATGTAAATCTTTTTGTAGGTTATACTTGCTGAATCTAGAAGTATATATTGAAGGACAGAATTTACCTGCTGACCCAATTCTATTAGACATGTCAGATTTTGATATTATATTGGGTATGGATTGGCTACATCAACATCATGCAAGAATATTTTGTCAGGAAGGAAAAGTTACTTTTTCTCAACCAGGTATTCCTAAGGTAGAATTTAGATTATCCAATTCAACTCCTAAAAGTCGAGTTATTTCTTCTTTAAAGGCCCAGAGATATTTGAGGAATGGATGTACAGCCTTTTTAGTCAGCATTACTCTTGCCAAGCCAACAAAAATTTCTCTTGAAAGTCTGGATATTGTTTGTGAATTTTCAGATGTTTTCCCTGATGAATTACCAGGACCTCCTCCACATAGAGAGATAGAATTCGGTATTGAGTTAATACCAGGAACTGCACTAATTTCTAAAGCTCCTTATATGATGGCTCCAGCAGAACTTACAGAATTAAAAAAGCAATTATTGGAATTAATGGAGCTGGGATTTATTAGACCAAGTATGTCTCCCTGGGGAGCACCAGTATTATTTGTAAAGAAGAAAGATGGGTCATTAAGATTATGTATAGATTACTGACTTTTTAATCAAGTTACCATAAAGAATAAATATCCGTTGCCACGAATTGAAGATTTATTTGATCAATTACAGAAGGCTAAGGTATTTTCAAAGATTGATCTTAGATCTGGATATCATCAACTTAGAATCAAGGAAGAAGACATTTCTAAGACAGCCTTTCGGACAAGGTATGGACACTATGAATTCACTATCATGCCTTTTGGACTTACAAATACACCAGCAGCCTTTATGGATCTTATGAACCCTGTGTTCAGACCATTTGTAGATACAATTGTGATTATTTTTATTGATGATATTCTTATTTATTCTGAAAATAAGAAGCAACACCAGGAACATTTAAGGATTATTTTGGATACTTTGAGGAAAAATCAGTTATATGCCAAATTTTCTAAGAGCGAATTTTGGCTGGAAAAAGTTATGTTTTTGGGTCATGTAATTTCAAAAGATGGAATCTCAGTGGATCCTGCTAAAGTGGAAGCAGTATTAGAATGGAAACAACCTAAGAATATTACAGATATTCGAAGTTTTCTTGGACTTGCTGGATACTACCAAAAATTCATTCAAGATTTCTCCCGTATAGCATCACCAATGACTAGACTTTTGAAGAAAGGTGTTAAATTTGATTGGGACACTAAATGTGAAGAAAGTTTCCAAATTTTGAAAGAAAAGCTCACTACATCTCGAGTGCTTACCTTACCATCGGGACATGGTGTATTTGAGGTATATGCAGATGCTTCTGGTACCGGTCTAGGTTGTGTATTAATGCAACACGGAAAAGTTATTGCTTATGCATCAAGACAGTTGAAAAATCATGAGAAGAATTATCCAACCCATGACTTAGAACTTGCGGCAGTTGTTTTTGCACTAAAAATCTAGAGACATTATTTATACGGAGAACAATTTGAAGTATTCAGTGATCACAAGAGCCTCAAATATTTGTTCTCACAGAAAGAATTGAATATGAGACAGCGACGTTGGCTAGAATTTATTAAAGACTATGAGTTCACACTTTCTTATCATCCTGGAAAGGCGAATTTTGTAGCTGATGCTCTTAGTCGCAAAACTAGAGACACTTTGGCAAGTCTCATAGACAGAGAATGGAAACTTATTGAAGATTTCATTAATTGGAAACCCTTTGCAACTGATACAGGAAGGATTTTATTATCAAACTTAATTGTTCGACCAGAAATCCTCATCCAAATTGTTACTGAACAAAGTAAAGATTCTCAACATGAAGAATTTTTAGCCAGAGCCCAACAGGAAGATGATGTTTCTTTTCGTCTTAAAGAAGATGGGAGTATTTTGATGAATGATCGAATATGGGTACCAAACAACCCTAAATTGAGAAATGAAATCCTTGAAGAAGCCCATAAAAGCAAGTATACTATCCACCCAGGAAGTACAAAGATGTTCAAAGATTTGCAAAGAAAGTACTGGTGGACTGGTATGAAGAGAGATGTGGCAAATTATGTTTCAAAGTGTTTGATTTGCCAACAAGTAAAGGCAAAACATCAGAAGCCAGGTGGAATGATGTAACAAATTGAAATTCCACAATGGAAATGGGAAGAAATTACTATGGATTTCATAGTGGGTTTACCAAAGACTCGAAAACAGCATAATGCAATTTGGGTTATTATTGACTGATTAACTAAATCAGCTCAGTTTCTACCTATTCGTATAAGTCAATCTTTGGAAAGTCTGGCAGATTTATACATTCAAGAGATTGTAAGACTACATGGAATACCATTTTCAATTATCTCTGATCGTGATCCCAGGTTTACTTCTCGATTCTGGAACCAACTTCAGCAGGCTTTGGAAACAAAGTTAAAGTTCAGTTCTGCATTTCATCCCCAAACTGATGGACAATCAGAGCGTACTTTTCAAACTCTGGAAGATATGTTACGCGCCTGTATGCTAGAATGGAAAGGAGATTGGGACATTCATATTATGCTAGCTGAATTCGCTTATAATAATAATTATCATGCCAGTATTGGAATGGCGCCATACGAAGCTTTATATGGAAGACCTTGTCGATCGCCACTCTATTGGAATGAAATTGGTGAACGAAAGTTAGAGTCACCAATGATACTACAACATTACACTCAGCAAGTAAATTTGATCCGAGATAGACTACGCGCTGCCCAGAGCCGACAAAAAGGATATGCTGATCAAAGACGGAAAGAACTCGCTTTTGAAGTTGATGATATGGTCTTTGTCAAAGTATCTCCAACCAAAAGTGTGTTCAGATTTGGAAAGAAGGGAAAGTTAAGTCCTAGATTTGTAGGACCTTTTAAGATTCTAGAACGAATCGGTGAAACTGCTTATAGAATCGAATTGCCTCCTCAATATGCACAGATTCATAATGTATTTCACGTTTCAATGTTGCGAAAATACGTTTATGATCCATCTCATATGATCCAGCATCAAGATATAGCAATTCGAGAAGACATGACTGTTGAGGAAAAGCCTATAGAAATTATGGATAGAAGGGATCAAATTTTGAGATCAAAGACTATTCCTCTGGTTAAAGTCAGATGGCAGCATCACGGAATTGAAGAATGTACTTGGGAACCTGAAAACAGCATCAGAGAGAAGTATTCAGAATTGTTTGTTTAAATTGTACATAAATTTCGAGGACGAAATTTTTTCTTTTAGGGGGGTGGAATGTAATACCCAAAAATTTTAATGATTTATAAATTCTGAAAAAAAATTCAAGTTTTAATTTTTATTTATTCTGAATGTGAATTATAGTGTTAAAACATTGATTTTTATGGTTAGTACTGTTCAAAGTAAAGATCTGAATCTATATTTGAAATCTTGATAAAATTTTGTTGAGGCTTGTTCAAAAATCAGAGTTTAGGGACATTCTAGTCATTAATCAAATTGTCAAAGGGTAGCTTAGTAATTTGCCAATTCAGTGGCATTTTTCGGTAAAATACCCAACTATATAAGGTCAAAATAGTAATTTTTCTGTTAGGATATTTTCAGGGAATTAATAAAATTGTCAGGGACGAAAATGGTAATTTACTATTTTCAATGGCAGGCTACGTAATTTATTGAACTACAGAAGGACACTCAAGTAATTCTAAATCCCCTTATGGCAATCCTGAAAGATGGGATTGAGCCAAGGTTAAATTGGGCATTAAAAAGTAGTAAACTGAATAAAATATATTAATTTATAATATTTTAATCTCAGACCATGGTTTTAGAAAAACCACTGGCCCAAAACCATGGACAGGCCATGGTTTTTCAAAACCATGGGAGGACAAGTGTCACTCCTCAGTGAGAAGGTGACACTAAGCCTCTCTCTCTCTTTGACACTTGTGAGAAGAATGACAAGTGTCATTCAAAAATTAATTTTTTAATTACTTTGGTGACAAATGTCACCAAAGTGGGCCCCGCAGGGGGGGGCGACATCCCCTCTCTCTCAACCCAAGTTCCAAGACCCCTTCTCTCTCTAAGCTCTCTCTCTCTCCTACTTTCTCTCTCTACCTTGGAATTTCTCTCTCTAACTTTTAAACCTAAACCTCCGTAGAATCTCAGATTTTTTCTAAGAAACCTCTTCTAGCTCTTTTCATCTTTCCTTAAGCGAAGTCTGTTCTTTTGCAAGAAGCTCCATCAAATCAGAAACAGCCTCAGGAGCGCTGCCTGCAAGAGTTCTGCTAAACTTAGCAGAAAAGTCTGATTTGGATAGCGGAAGCGCTGCTCAAATCAACTAAACAAGGTTAGTATTCAAAAACCCTCTTCTAAATTCGAATTCATACTTCCTGAGCTTCCCTATTCTCTTTCTGAACCCCAACTCTATTTCTTTTGGATTTAAATTTTAGCAATTTTGCCAAAATTTAATCCAACTCAGCCTTTACATAGGGGAAGCTCTGTTCAAATTTTTTTAAATATTTTTAAGTATTCAGAACTACTTTAGCAATAGTTCTAGCAAAATTTTCTTAAAGACTTTTGAAAAATTGAGTTTTTATAACAGGAATTCTGTCAAAATGATTTAAAGATTTTTGAAAAAAATAGAATTAGTATAACAGTAATTCTGACAAAATTTTTAAATGATTTCTGAAAAAGATTAATTATTTTAATTAGAATTCTGGCAAAAGTTTTTCAGATAGTTTAAAATTTTTTAGTTTATTTAGTAGAAGTTATACAAAATTTTTATAACTATTTACGAAAAAAATCGATTTTTATAAAGGAAATTCTGTTAAAATTTTCAAAAATCCTTTTAAATATTTGAATCAATTTTTTTTTGAAAAACCTTTATAAAAATATTTGTGATGCAAAGTCATGTTCGAATTCTTACAACTCGAATTCAAGTTCAAAGCCTTTTTCGAACATTTGAGTTATTACAGAGGAAACTCTGTGAAAAATTTTATAAAAGTTTTAAGGTCAATTATAGATAAATTTTTAGATTTTTAATAATTTCTTTAAAAGATACTTCTTTAAATTATAGGGAAAATATTACTCGAAATTCGATATAAAAATATTAACTAATATAATGAATTCTATCAGATTAAATCAAAGCACGAGCGCTTTATCCTGTTCTCCTTAATTCTATCGAAATCCAAGTAAGTTATTCTATCAAAATCTTATAATTTTATATTAGACATGCTTTTGATACATGTTTTTAATTCGTGCATGATTATCTAAATTTGATTCTTGATCAAATGCATATTTTAATATCCGCAAGAATAAATATTTGTTTTGAATGACAAGATTTTCAATCTTATGATTTGAATAAAATTTTGATGGATACTATGATCAAAACTTTGATTTTGATAAAAGAATTTGTATAGCATGTTGATTTTCGAAAGATTTTATTATTGTAAGAGTCATGTCTATACAAACTTAGTTCTCGCCTTCATAGGCGAATGCTCGTTGTGATAGAGCAAAATTCTGGATGGGCTGGATACATATGAACCGTGTTTATTCGAAAGGAATGATTTGGCTATTGAGCCTAGTTTTGAAAAGCTGAAAAGTCCTATAAAAGAATCCTTCAAGCCCATCTAGGTTTAGCCTACCCTGCAAGGGGTAGTGGTACAACCAGGAGTGACATTGTGAAGATGATGACTATTGGGAGCGATAGATTCCCTTGACCTCCTGTCACTCGGGTTGAGGAGGTCGAGACAACGGGTCTCAAGGCTGCCGCATGCCAGTGGATGCATCCAACTCTCCTTGTTTGCTCGCCATTGCTGAGAATCTTCCCGGTCGTTGACCGCTCACTTGGGAGCCCGTTTCACTCAGGTATCCGGGTAATCCACAATAGAATAATATACCCCCGGAATACTTAGTTTGAGATCAGAGTACTCTCCACCATACCAGGAGGGCGTTAATATCGAAACAATGACCTTTTTTTTTCACAGAATTTGATCTGAGATTATGCATTATTTTAAATTGTTTTTAATTGCCTTATTTTTAATTGCATAATTGTTCTTGAATAAATGCATTTTGATTTGTAAATTATTGAAATCATGCTTAATATTTGAATTGTATGGTTTTGATTAATGACTTACTTGGTTATCATAAGTCTAACCCCGTTTTATGGGAATTTCAAGTTCAGATATGGAATAGGAAATCTTACAATGGATGTTGGACAAGTGTGGCATCGAAGAATCCAGATTCCCAAGATCCTGAGATTAATTTAGGATTTATTTTAAATTTAATCCTAAATGTTTTCATTTTTGAACCTTGTGAAAAGACTATGTATATAATGTTGATATAAATTATTGTTGTTTTTGTTGTTAATTGGAATGTGAAGTGCCTGAGGTTTAGGAAACCGAAAATCAAAAGTTATTTCTGCTGTTTAAAAAAAAAAAAAAAAATCTGCATTTTTAAAGGTTTTAAAACCCCGGGCGTTACAGTTGGTATCAGAGCAGAGTTTTGGGAAATCTGGTTCAAGATCCACCTTGTTCATATATTACACTGTAAGTATGTACTTTAGATTTTTATTTTATTATTATTGTGAAATCATTGTTTTTCTTATAGATGACTCCTCAAGATTTGGTCAATATCATTAAAGAACTTGTCAAGGATGTTCAAAAGCTAGAAGAATCACATACAATACAAAAACAGGTGGTGGATAATTTAGAAAATCAAGTTAGAAGTCTCACAAAAGAAAAAGAAAACTTAGAAAAATGTCATAGGTGTTTACAGACTCATTTATCACAACTTTGCCCACTGGAATTGGAAGAATGCTTATTCTGTGGAAAAGTTGGGCATATAGAAAAAGAATGCCAAGTGAAGATGGGTTGTATTAAAAGACAGCAAGCCGCTGAAAACCTACCAGATCAACAATCCCGTGTGGATATTCTTGCTCCTCCTCCTCCAATGGAACTTATTGTCATTTCATCCGACTCACCCATAATACCTGCTCCTGCACCCACTTTAACTCCTTTGGACTTTGTATTTTCAGTCCAACCCCCTGATCCTATATATACCCCAAGGGAACCTATGGATGACCTTAGCTTATATTTAGGAAATCCAGATAAACAAGTTTATAATATAGATCCAAATGTTGCAGGGCCTTCTCATCTACCAGAGCGGATTAGGAACAAGAGGAATTATTTGGGAAAATTCCTCAAGCTTCCATAGGATATCTTTTGTTAACTTTTTGTTAAATATGTAAATTCTTGTAAATATGGGTTTTGATGTATATATATGTTCATATGAATAAATGTTCTTTCTACTTAAATCTAAGTCTGATCATTATTTATCAAGGATGCCTCGTCAAGCATCAAAGAAGCTATCCAAGGAGCAGAATGGTCAACAAGAATTCATTATGGAAACATTAAATAATTTAGCAGCTGTTATAAGAAATCAGAATCAGAATAGGCAAGACTCAGCTACATCTTCAAAATCCTGTCAAAGCCATAATGAAGTTTCTTATGAGAAGTTTCTCAAATTAGATCCACCTACATTCTCAGGAAAGATGGATCCAGAAGCTGCAGAGGTTTGGATTCGAGAAATAGAAAAGATTTTTTGTGTTCTGACTGTACCTGAAGATCGTAAGGTGAACTATGCAGCATGCAGATTAAAGGGAGATGCAGAAAGATGGTGGGCATCCACCTTAGAAATTAAATTCAGCAATGGATCCGTTACTTGGGAGCAATTTGTTGAAGTTTTCTATGCTGCATATTTCCCCAAGCATGAAAGAAGCCGTAAGATGAGGGAATTCCTTGAATTACTACAAGGAGGACTCTCTTTATCTGAATACATTACTAAATTCAAAAATTTAGAGAAGTATTGCCCAAATGTCTATAATACGGAAGACGAAAGGGCAATGAAATTTACTAGAGGATTGAAACCAGTTCTACGAACCAAAGTCCTCACTAGTAGGCCAGAAACTTTAGACAAGGCGGTGGAAATAGCTACATTGATACAAGAAGATTGGGAAGAAATACAGAAGAATCAATCTGGCAGAACAGTTTCTCAATTCAGAGGCCAAAGGAGTTGGCCTAAAAGAAATTTTGAAGGAAGAAGGTTCATCCCTCCAGCAAAGAGGCCACGACAGCAGTTTCAAGCCAATCAACCACAACTACCAGCTACACAACTACTAGCTAGATCGTGTCAGAATTGCTATCGATCCCATCCAGGACAACCCTGCCCCCGAACAACTGGTGGTTGTTTATATTATGGTAAGTTAGGCCATTTTATTAAAGACTGCTATAAAAAGGAAAAGGATGAACATGCTCGAGGCCTTATTAGACCTCGCCCTCAGCAACAACCCCAGTATCCATACCAGCAACAACAACAACAACGACCGCAGAATAAAAAAGTACCAGGTCGCGTTTATGCCGCCAATGTTGATCAACTACCTAAGGGTGACCTGATTCAAGGTACTTTATCTATAGCTGGATATGCTGCTTTTACTCTATTTGATTGCGGTTCAACTCATTCTTTTATTTCCAAGAAGTTTACTACTTTACTTAATATGCCTATCAAGTCTTTGAACTATGCTCTGGAAGTGGTCAACCCAGTAGGATGTAAATCTTTTTGTAGGTTATACTTGTCGAATCTAGAAGTATATATTGAATGACAGAATTTACCTGCTGACCCAATTCTATTAGACATGTCAGATTTTGATATTATATTAGGTATGGATTGGCTACATCAACATCATGCAAGAATATTTTGTCAGGAAGGAAAAGTTACTTTTTCTCAACCAGGTATTCCTAAGGTAGAATTTAGATTATCCAATTCAACTCCTAAAAGTCGAGTTATTTCTTCTTTAAAGGCCCAGAGATATTTGAGGAATGGATGTACAGCCTTTTTAGTCAGCATTACTCTTGCCAAGCCAGCAGAAATTTCTCTTGAAAGTCTGGATATTGTTTGTGAATTTTCAGATGTTTTTCCTGATGAATTACCAGGACCTCTTCCACATAGAGAGATAGAATTCGGTATTGAGTTAATACCAGGAACTGCACCAATTTCTAAAGCTCCTTATAGGATGGCTCCAGCAGAACTTACAGAATTAAAAAAGCAATTATTGGAATTAATGGAGCTGGGATTTATTAGACCAAGTATGTCTCCCTGGGGAGCACCAGTATTATTTGTAAAGAAGAAAGATGGGTCATTAAGATTATGTATAGATTACAAACTTCTTAATCAAGTTACCATAAAGAATAAATATCCGTTGCCACGAATTGAAGATTTATTTGATCAATTACAGAAGGCTAAGGTATTTTCAAAGATTGATCTTAGATCTGGATATCATCAACTTAGAATCAAGGAAGAAGACATTTCTAAGACAGCCTTTCGGACAAGGTATGGACACTATGAATTCACTATCACGCCTTTTGGACTTACAAATACACCAGCAGCCTTTATGGATCTTATGAACCCTGTGTTCAGACCATTTGTAGATACATTTGTGATTATTTTTATTGATGATATTCTTATTTATTCTGAAAATAAGAAGCAACACCAGGAACATTTAAGGATTATTTTGGATACTTTGAGAAAAAATCAGTTATATGCCAAATTTTCTAAGAGCGAATTTTGGCTGGAAAAAGTTATGTTTTTGGGTCATGTAATTTCAAAAGATGGAATCTCAGTGGATCCTGCTAAAGTGGAAGCAGTATTAGAATGGAAACAACCTAAGAATATTACAGATATTCAAAGTTTTCTTGGACTTGCTGGATACTACCGAAAATTCATTCAAGATTTCTCCCGTATAGCATCACCAATGACTAGACTTTTGAAGAAAGGTGTTAAATTTGATTGGGACACTAAATGTGAAGAAAGTTTCCAAATTTTGAAAGAAAAGCTCACTACATCTCGAGTGCTTACTTTACCCTCGGGACATGGTGTATTTGAGGTATATGCAGATGCTTCTGGTACCGGTCTAGGTTGTATATTAATGCAACACGGAAAAGTTATTGCTTATGCATCAAGACAGTTGAAAAATCATGAGAAGAATTATCCAACCCATGACTTAGAACTTGCGGCAGTTGTTTTTGCACTAAAAATCTGGAGACATTATTTATACGGAGAACAATTTGAAGTATTCAGTGATCACAAGAGCCTCAAATATTTGTTCTCGCAGAAAGAATTGAATATGAGACAGCGACGTTGGCTAGAATTTATTAAAGACTATGAGTTCACACTTTCTTATCATCCTGGAAAGGCGAATTTTGTAGCTGATGCTCTTAGTCGCAAAACTAGAGACACTTTGGCAAGTCTCATAGACAGAGAATGGAAACTTATTGAAGATTTCATTAATTGGAAACCCTTTGCAACTGATACAGGAAGGATTTTATTATCAAACTTAATTGTTCGACCAGAAATCCTCATCCGAATTGTTACTGAACAAAGTAAAGATTCTCAACATGAAGAATTTTTAGCCAGAGCCCAACAGAAAGATGATGTTTCTTTTCGACTTAAAGAAGATGGGAGTATTTTGATGAATGATCGAATATGGGTACCAAACAACCCTAAATTGAGAAATGAAATCCTTGAAGAAGCCCATAAAAGCAAGTATACTATCCACCCAGGAAGTACAAAGATGTTCAAAGATTTGCAAAGAAAGTACTGGTGGACTGGTATGAAGAGAGATGTGGCAAATTATGTTTCAAAGTGTTTGATTTGCCAACAAGTAAAGGCAGAACATCAGAAGCCATGTGGAATGATGTAACAAATTGAAATTCCACAATGGAAATGGGAAGAAATTACTATGGATTTCATAGTGGGTTTACCAAAGACTCGAAAACAGCATAATGCAATTTGGGTTATTATTGACTGATTAACTAAATCAGCTCAGTTTCTACCTATTCGTATAAGTCAATCTTTGGAAAGTCTGGCAGATTTATACATTCAAGAGATTGTAAGACTACATGGAATACCATTTTCAATTATCTCTGATCGTGATCCCAGGTTTACTTCTCGATTCTGGAACCAACTTCAGCAGGCTTTGGAAACAAAGTTAAAGTTAAGTTCTGCATTTCATCCCCAAACTGATGGACAATCAGAGCGTACTTTTCAAACTCTGGAAGATATGTTACGCGCCTGTATGCTAGAATGGAAAGGAGATTGGGACATTCATATTATGCTAGCTGAATTCGCTTATAATAATAGTTATCATGCCAGTATTGGAATGGCGCCATACGAAGCTTTATATGGAAGACCTTGTCGATCGCCACTCTATTGGAATGAAATTGGTGAACGAAAGTTAGAGTCACCAATGATAATACAACATTACACTCAGCAAGTAAATTTGATCCGAGACAGACTACGCGCTGCCCAGAGCCGACAAAAAGGATATGCTGATCAAAGACGGAAAGAACTCGCTTTTGAAGTTGATGATATGGTCTTTGTCAAAGTATCTCCAACCAAAAGGGTGTTCAGATTTGGAAAGAAGGGAAAGTTAAGTCCTAGATTTGTAGGACCTTTTAAGATTCTAGAACGAATCGGTGAAACTGCTTATAGAATCGAATTGCCTCCTCAATATGCACAGATTCATAATGTATTTCACGTTTCAATGTTGCGAAAATACGTTTATGATCCATCTCATATTATCCAGCATCAAGATATAGCAATTCGAGAAGACATGACTGTTGAGGAAAAGCCTATAGAAATTATGGATAGAAGGGATCAAATTTTGAGATCAAAGACTATTCCTCTGGTTAAAGTCAGATGGCAGCATCACGGAATTGAAGAATGTACTTGGGAACCTGAAAACAGCATCAGAGAGAAGTATCCAGAATTGTTTGTTTAAATTGTACATAAATTTCGAGGACGAAATTTTTTCTTTTAGGGGGGTAGAATGTAATACCCAAAAATTTTAATGATTTATAAATTCTGAAAAAAATTCAAGTTTTAATTTTTATTTATTCTGAATGTGAATTATAGTGTTAAAACCCTGATTTTTATGGTTAGTACTGTTCAAAGTAAAGATCTCAATCTATATTTGAAATCCTGATAAAATTTTGTTGAGGCTGGTTCAAAAATCAGAGTTCAGGGACATTCTAGTCATTAATCAAATTGTCAAAGGGTAGCTTAGTAATTTGCCAATTCAGTAGCATTTTTTGGTAAAATACCCAACTATATAAGGTCAAAATAGTAATTTTTCTTTTAGGATATTTTCAGGGAATTAATAAAATTGTATGGGACGAAAATGGTAATTTACCATTTTCAATGGCAGGCTATATAATTTATTGAACTACAGAAGGACACTCAAGTAATTCTAAATCCCCTTATGGCAATCCTGAAAGATGGGATTGAGCCAAGGTTAAATTGGGTATTAAAAAGTAGTAAACTGAATAAAATATATTAATTTATAATATTTTAATCTCAGACCATGGTTTTAGAAAAACCACTCGCCCAAAACCATGGACAGGCCATGGTTTTCCAAAACCATGGGAGGACAAGTGTCACTCCTCAGTGAGGAGGTGACACTAAGCCTCTCTCTCTCTTTGACACTTGTCAGAAGAATGACAAGTGTCATTCAAAAATTAATTTTTTAATTACTTTGGTGACAAATGTCACCAAAGTGGGCCCCACAGGGGGGGGAGACATCCCCTATCTCTCCTATAAATACCCCCTCACCCCCTCTCTCTCAACCCAAGTTCCAAGACCCCATCTCTCTCTAAGCTCTCTCTCTCTCCTACTTTCTCTCTACCTTGGAATTTCTCTCTCTAACTTTTAAACCTAAACCTCCGTAGAATCTCAGATTTTTTCTAAGAAACCTCTTCTAGCTCTTATCATCTTTCCTTAAGTGAAGTTTGTTCGTCTGCAAGAAGCTCCATCGAATCAGAAACAGCCTCGGGAGCGCTGCCTACAAGAGTTCTGCTAAACTTAGCAGAAAAGTCAGATTTGGATAGCAGAAGCGCTGCTCAAATCAATTAAACAAGGTTAGTATTCAAAAACCCTCTTCTAAATTCGAATTCATACTTCCTGAGCTTCCCTATTCTCTTTCTGAACCCCAACTCTATTTCTTTTGGATTTAAATTTTGGCAATTTTGCCAAAATTTAATCCAACTCATGTTCGAATTCTTACAACTCGAATTCAATTTTGCCAAAAATCCTTTTAAATATTTGAATCAATTTTTTTTTGAAAAACCTTTATAAAAATCTTCAAAGCTACTTTAGTAGTAGTTCTGGCAAAATTTTCTAAAAGACTTTTGAAAAATTGAGTTTTTATAACAGGAATTATGTCAAAATGATTTAAAGATTTTTGAAAAAAATAGAATTAGTATAACAGTAATTCTGACCAACTTTTTAAATGATTTATGAAAAAGATTAATTATTTTAATTAGAATTCTGGCAAAAGTTTTTCAGATAGTTTAAAAATTTTCAGTTTATTTAGTAGAAGTTATATCAAAATTTTTATAACTATTTCAGAAAAAAATCGATTTTTATAAAGGAAATTCTGTTAAAATTTTCAAAAATCCTTTTAAATATTTGAATCAAATTTTTTTTGAAAAACCTTTATAAAAATATTTGTGACGCAAAGTCATGTTCGAATTCTTACAACTCGAATTCAAGTTCAAACCCTTTTTCGAACATTTGAGTTATTACAGAGGAAACTCTGTGAAAATTTTTATAAAAGTTTTAAGGTCAATTATAGATAAATTTTTAGATTTTTAATAATTTCTTTAAAAGAGACTTCTTTAAATTATAGGGCAAATACTACTCGAAATTCGATATAAAAATATTAACTAATATAATGAATTCTATCAGATTAAATCAAAGCACGAGCGCTTTATCCTGTTCTCCTTAATTCTATCGAAATCCAAGTAAGTTATTCTATCAAAATCTTATAATTTTATATTAGACATGCTTTTGATACATGTTTTTAATTCGTGCATGATTATCTAAATTTGATTCTTGATCAAATGCATATTTTAATATCCGCATGAATAAATATTTGTTTTGAATGACAACATTTTCAATCTTATGATTTGAATAAAATTTTGATTGATACTATGATCAAAACTTTGATTTTGATAAAAGAATTTGTATAGCATGTTGATTTTCGAAAGATTTTATTGTTGCAGGAGTCATGTCTATACAAACTTAATTCTCGCCTTCATAGGCGAATGCTCGTTGTGATAGAGCAAAATTCTGGATGGGCTGGATACTTATGAATTGTGTTTATTTGAAAGGAATGATTTGGCTATTGAGCCTAGTTTTGAAAAGATGAAAAGTCCTATAAAAGAATCCTTCAAGCCCATCTAGGTTTAGCTTACCCTGGAAGGGGTAGTGGTACAACCAGGAGTAACATTGTGAAGATGATGACTGTTGGGAGCGATAGATTCCCTGGACCTCCTGTCACTCGGGTTGAGGAGGTCGAGACAACGGGTCTCAAGGCTGCCGCATGCCAGTGGATGCATCCAACTCTCCTTGTTTGCTCGCCATTGCTAATAATCTTCCCGGTCGTTGACCGCTCACTTGGGAGCCCGTTTCACTCAGGTATCCGGGTAATCCACAATAGAATAATATACCCCCAGAATACTTAGTTTGAGATCGAAGTACTCTCCACCATACCAGGAGGGCGTTAATATCGAAACAATGACCTTTTTCTTTCACAGAATTTGATCTGAGATTATGCATTATTTTAAATTGTTTTTAATTGCCTTATTTTTAATTGCATAATTGTTCTTGAATAAATGCATTTTGATTTGTAAATTATTGAAATCATGCTTAATATTTGAATTGTATGGTTTTGATTAATGACTTACTTGGCTATCATAAGTCTAACCCCGTTTTATGGGAATTTCAGGTTCAGATATGGAATAGGAAATCTTACAATAGATGTTGGACAAGTGTGGCATCGAAAAATCCAGATTCCCAAGATCCTGAGATTAATTTAAGATTTATTTTAAATTTAATCCTAAATGTTTTCATTTTTGAACCTTGTGAAAAGACTATGTATATAATGTTGATATAAATTATTGTTGTTTTTGTTGTTAATTGGAATGTGACGTGCCTGAGGTTTAGGAAACCGAAAATCAAAAGTTATTTCTGCTGTTTAAAAAAAAAAAAAATTGTATTTTTAAAGGTTTTAAAACCCCGGGGCGTTACAAAGAGGGTGTGCCCCTTCTCTGTTGAGAGAAGAAGACCTCTGAGGAAGAGGGTGTTGTACTATTTATCCGGTGACTCAGATGTTATAGTGGAAAGCTCAAGTGGTTTGCTTGGGGACTGGATGTAGGTCTGGGTTTTGACCGAACCAGTATAACTTCTGTGTTTTATGTGTTGTGCCTTATTGTCTGATTATTTTATTTTATCGATCTGCATCGTATTTCACTATTCACCCCCCCTCTAGTGGAATTTCAGACCCGATGAATAAGCAAATGAAGGAGATGAATCGAGCAATCGAGGACATTCAAGCCAAGGGTAAGGGCAAGCAGACCTACACTGGCGAAGATTTTTACGATGGCCTAGATGGGAATGATAACCTGGAGAATCTTCCTCGGAAGTTCCTCAAGTTTGACGAAACTGGCAAACCTAAAGCCCACTTAGCCACCTTTTATGCAGAATGTTGCCATTTTAGAAAGGACAACAAGGCTCTGTTCATCTGTTTTCCCCACAGTCTAGAGGGTGTAGCAACCAGATGGTATGCTGACCACATCAATCCTATCAAACTACGAGAGTTCGATAAAGTGGTAAATTTGTTCACTGAGCGCTTCCTATTCAACACTGAAGTTTCATCCACATTAAATCATCTTTACAACCTGAAGCAAGGTGAGACTGAAAGAGCAGGAGATTTCATTCATAGGTGGAGAAGCACCTGTAATAAGATGAAAGTACCCATTCTAGATGAACACACATTGCAGATAATCCTCAACAATTTCTCTCAGCCCATAAGGAGCCTCATCGCCACTTCCCCGGCAAAATCCTTCATCAAGTTGATTGAGCGAGCCGAATGGCTCGAGGCAGGAATAAAAAGTGGGCTTTACGAGGGCACGCCTTTGGCCAAAAACATCCAAGACTAGAAGAAGAGAGCGCAGTTCACTCATGCAACTGATACCTCTGGCAGTGATCATGGGAGCAACAGAAGAAACAAAAATGACAGCAAAAGTAGCCAGAACCACAATACAGCTCAAAAGGAGAAGTCTTCCAAGCAGAATGACAAACCGTCTCAGTCTAACTTTCCGCAAAGAGAAAAGATAAAGCGTGATGGTTGGAGTAATGATCGAGAGTTCACTCCTCTGAAGCAAACGCTCGAAGAAGCCCTCGAATTCATGCTTACCAAAGGGTTGGTCAAACTCCCAAAAATCACGAATCCTCCCACAGTCATGGGAAGATTCATGAATCAGTTTTGCAAATTCCATCGAGCAGTGGGGCATGACATTGATCACTGCTTCGTCTTCAAAAATATTGTTCAGGATTGCATCGACAAGAGTCTCTTTGTTGAAGACAAAGAAGAAGATGAGCTAGCCATCACGATCAAGCCTCTCCCGGACTACTCAGAAGACTGATCATGCCAGAATTTTTATGCTTCCCTCTCCTTTTGCAAGTCACCTTGTAAATATTACAGTCTTTTTGTGACCTTTTGGTCAAAGTACTTGTAAATATTACAGTCTTTTGTTATCAGTTTTTGCTCATCAATGAATGTCAATTTTCCTTCATATCTTTGATATCAAAATACTTCCTTCCTCTGCCACATAGGGGCATTTGTTTTTGAAAATTTATATTTCAAAAATCTTCTTCATCAGCTTCTATTAAACCGCATTTAAATTCCTATTTTTTTCAGAATGTGGGGCCAATCCTGACATCATTCATGAGAGAAATGATATTACCTATGAGGGTTTTTCAAAAATCATGAAATTTTGAAAGTCTTCATAAACAAAAAGTTCAAATATTCTTTTATTCAACTTCTGTCAAAGATCAACCCTCGTGTTGATCACATTTTCAAAAATAGGTTTTCAAACCATTGCATTGAAAGATCAACCCTCGTGTTGATCATATTTTCTAAAAAATTGATTTCAAACCATTGCATTGAAAGATCAACCCTCGTGTTGATCATATCTTTCAAAAATAGGCTTTCGAACCATTACATTGAAAAATCAACCCTTGTGTTGATCATGTTTTCAAAAATAGGTTTTCAAATCATTATATTCAAAGATCAACCCTTGTGTTGGTCTTATCTTCCAAAATGGGTTTCAAGTCATTATATTTAAAGATCAACCCTTGTGTTGGTCTTATCTTCCAAAATGGGTTTTCAAATCATTATATTCAAAGATCAACCCTTGTGTTGGTCTTATCTTCCAAAATGGGTTTCAAATCATTATATTTAAAGATTAACCCTTGTGTTGATCTTATCTTCCAAAATGGGTTTTCAAATCATTATATTCAAAGATCAACCCTTGTATTGATCTTATTATCAATTTCAAATTGTTATTTTCAGAAATCAGATCTATTGTTGATCTTCTTTTTCAAAAATTAGATTTCAAAAAATTGACCCTCATGATGTTCTCTCGTGTTTGATTCCCTTTCAAAGATTCAGTCCTCGTGCTTATCATTCTTCTCACGGTTGATTTTTTTTCCCAAAAAAAAATGACTTCTGACTTACCTTTTGAACGAACATTTTTTCCTTTCAAGATCCTATATGCAGGCAGGATCAGAAAAACTCATTTTTCTCAAATCTTATAAATTTTCAGTTAATTTTTGTTATCTTTCTCAGTTTCGTTCAATTTGTTCATATTTTTATCAAATTTACATCAATTTTATCAAGTTTTATCAATTTTTCCTCAATTTTATTAAATTTTATCAACTCTTTACCCTTTCAGGTTAAGGGATAAACCTCACCCTCGTTGTTCGAGGTGTTCCCATTCAGGATAAGGGATAATCCTCACACCCCTCACAGAAGCAACAAGGCTATCTGTGAGCATTCTTTTCAAAAACAAAATTATCATAAATTTATTCGATCTTTTCCCACTTTTTATAAATTTTATTCTTTACCCTTTCAGGATAAGGGATAAACCTGATGCCTCTTTCCCATGAGGTATTCCTTTCTCCTTTTTCCCTTTTCAGGTTAAGAGATAAACCTGAACCTCGGCCTTCGAGGTATTTTCTTTTACCCTTTCAGGTTAAGATAAACCTGAACCTCGTTTATCGAGGCATTTCTCCTTCTTCCTTCAGGATAAGGGATAATCCTGAAGTCTTTTATCATCAAGTTTTCCACCAATTTTTACCAAATTTTCACCAGACTTTCGTCAGTCTTTATCAATTTTTATTCTTTGTCAATTTTTGTCATTTATATTGATTCTTTATCAATTTTTATCAATTTTATTGATGCTTTGTCAAACTTTTCTTCATTAAATTTTTATCAATTTTATTCTTCATCAACCTTGATCACTTTTTATCAATTTATTTCCCTTTTCCTCCTCAGGATAAGTGATAATCCTGAAAACCCTGACAATCATTCTCACTTCAATTTCCAAATGTCTTGCAGATGTCGGTCTCCTCTTCCAACTCTCGGTCAGAAAAGCCATAGCTCGTGCAGGTACAATTTCAAAATCCAGTACTCATACTGGGGCATTTCTTGAAAAACCCAATGCTCGCACTGATACATCTAGCGCTCCTGCTAGTGTTTGGCTGACCGATCAGTTAGCCCCTCAGGTTCAGTCTTTGCACTAACCATTCATCAAAAATCAAAGTTCTAAATCCAATTTTGACCTTCGGGTTATTCAAATCCCAATTTCAAACCTTCAGGTTACAATCTTTCTTCAATTTTCCTTAATTTCTGTCGATCTTTCATTAATTTCTATCCCTTCTCATCAAGCTCTCCTTTGAGATTCGAGTTTTGACTGAAACTTCTAACTTTTTCCTTGAGATTCGAGCCCTGACTCGAACTTTCCAGCCTTCCTTTGAAGATTTGAGTTTTTAACTTGAGTCTTCTTTCCTTCAAAATCTAAAAATTCCCAGTTTTCCTTTAAGATTCGAGCCCTGACTCAAACTCTTCAGCTTTCCTTTAAATATTTGAATTTCGACTCGAATTTTCTTTCCTTCAAAAATCTGAATTGGTCTGGTTTTTCCTTTGAAGATTTGGGTTTCGACCCGAACTTTCTCTCCTTAGAAACCAAAAATTCCTAGCTTTCCTTCAAAGTCTCGAGTTTCGACTCGAATCTTCCAGCTTTCCTTGTAAAAACCTGAGTCCTGATTCGGTTGGTCTTCCAAAACCAACTTTTTGAGTTAGGCTTACCTTCAAAATCTAGTTTTATGCCAAGCTTGCCTTCAGAACTTTAAATTTATATTTACCTTCAGAATTCAGCCTCGTGTTGGATTTCTCTCCAGAATCCCACTGATGTGGCAAAACTCGATGTTAAGCAAGGTTTTCGTCATCAAGGATTTCAGGAATATCTTGCCAAATTGCCATAAAATAGTTGTTGATCTCAAAACTTTTATTACATAAACAATTTCCTCAAATCTTCTTAGTATTCCTTCCAAAAGGGTGAAGCTTTTGTGAAGAAAGACTCAAACTTCAAATTTTCTGTTGGTCAACCAAGAGGATGAAGAAAAAATCTTCGATATGACTGGCAAAGGAAAATTCAATGATGTTGAAAAGCCATAAGTGAGATGATATTGATCATAGCTATGGCACATTCTTAAAGATTATTCTTTGGCAGTAAGACAGTGGAAATATCCTGAGCAATAAAAAAGAACCTACTCAATCCATATCTCCTCAGTTATTTGAGCTGCAATCAAATATCCGCAAAAGGGATCTCTCAATTGTAGTCAAGATGAAGGCGAATATGCGAGTTAGATCTCCGAGGCCAAAGAAAATTTGGATCATCTCCAAGATGAAAGAGTTTGTGACAGATCCTTCTAGGGAACGTTCTGAGCACCGTCAAGATAAAGGCGTCTGCAATGAGCCTCCCGACAAAACCCTAAAAGATATTTGATTTCTGCTATCACCTAGAGATTTCAACCCAAGAACCAATGTCATCAAGCCTAATTCCTAAGAAAGAAAAAGAAGGATCGGAGCATCTCCAAGATGAAGGAGTTTGTGACGTACCCTTCCCCGAAAAAGAGAGAAAAGTCAGGACATCTCCAAATGAAGGATGATGTAAAAAGGCCAAGAAAGCTCCATGACTCAAAAGAGTGCGAAAAGATCATCATGGAAAAATGCTCAGGATATTAAACTGCTCAAACTGTTAAGAATCTTCTTTGTCTATGTGAAATTCTTCTATCAATATCTTTTCATTCAATTGCTTTTATGAAGCTAAGAATATTTCTTCTCTTTTCATATCAAGGAAATTGATAGCTTCCTTGAAGAAAACCAACAAACAATAATTTGACTTTGATTCTAGACTCTATAGAGTTAACCCAGTTAAGGGTAATACTCTAGGTAGAAGAGGAAACACCTTTCAAAAGTGCTCACCTTCAATTACCTTGAAACAACTACAACTTTTATCACTTTGGTGATATTTTCCTGCTTTCCTGATAAATAACTTAATATCTGTTTTGATACATCTTGGTGTTGTCTTTTCCTTCTTTCGCATAGTCGAAAAAGTTACCTTCCCCTCTTTCATAAAAGTTGCCTTCTCCGTCTTTCGCTTTGATCGAAAGATTCACCTTCTCCTTGCCAAAAGGATTGCCTTCTTCGTCTTTCACTTTGATCGAAAGATTCGCCTTCTCCTTCCCAAAAGGATTGCCTTCTCCATCTTTCGCTTTGATCGAAAGATTCACCTTCTCCTTGCCAAAAGGATCGCCTTCTCCATCTTTCGGTTTGATTGAAAGATTTGCCTTCTCCTTTCTAAAAGGATCGCCTTATTCATCTTTCGCTTTGATCGAAAGATTTGCCTTCTCCTTACCAAAAGGATCGCCTTATTCATCTTTCGCTTTGATCGAAAGATTCGTCTTCTCCTTTCTAAAAGGGATTGCCCTCCTCATCTTTCGCTTTGATCGAAAGATTCGCCTTCTCCATTCTAAAAAGGATTGCCCTCCTCATCTTTAGCTTTGATCGAAAGATTTGCCTTCTCCTTTCTAAAAGGATTGCCCTCCTCATCTTTCGCTTTGATCAAAAGATTTGCATTCTCCAGTCAAAAGAGTCGCCTTATTCCATCTTTCGCCTTGTCAAGAGATTCTCCTTCTCCTTGATAAAAGGATCACCTTATTATCTTTCACACCATCGAAAGATTCGCCTCCTGTTACCTTATTCATCATTCATTTTTGTCAAAAGAATTGTCTCATATCTCCTTATTTTCCATCTCTCACATTCCTAGAAGAGTTGCCTCATTCAGCTGAAGTATCTCTTCTGTTCCATCACGGTTTCTTCATTCGAGAAATCCGTATGGTTGTACCCACTCAGGTCAAGAGTCAAACCTGTAATTTTTGTGAGAGGTCATTGATTTCAAAAGCTATTTCAGTCTCAGCAATGAGACGCTAAAAAATCATTCCTTTTTCAAGCTTTAGGGAGCCCCATTTTCCTCCTTTCGCAAACCCATTTCGGATTTGTTCATCCAAACTCCGAAGGTCCCATCATGGTTTTTTCGTCCGAGGATTTCAGTTGGTTGTCCCCTTCAGGTTAAGGGTTAAACCTGAACCTCACCCCTCGAGGTATTTTTCTTTTCAGGTTTTGGTTAAACCTGAGTCTCATTTTTAACGAGGTTCCTTATTTTGATGAGGTGTTTCCTTCCAGTCCCATCATGGTTTCCCCCCCACAAAAGGAATCCATACTCTTTGTGTATCCATCTAGAAAGGATCATGCTTGAGCTTCATCTCACGAGGCATTTTCTCAAAAATGTCCCATCAAGGCCCTCATATATTGCTTTCCCCATTCAGGTTATCTTGATATATCTTTGTCCCATTCAGGTTAAGGGCTAAACCTGAGTCATTCCAAAAGGCTGATCTTGTCTCACCCATGAGACTTGATCAAAATTCTTATCTTTCATCATTTCGGGATCTTCACCCAAAGTCCCATCATGATTTCCTCATTTCTATCATTCAGTCATATCATTTTTGAGGATTTTGCCTCCCCAAGGCCATTCATGATAAGGTTTTAAGCTTGAAAATCATGTCTTTTCAAAATAATTCTTCCACACCCAGTTCAAGTGTGCTAAACTGGGGCATTTTTCAAAATTTGGAGTGTTTTCTTTGCCACTAAGCTCGGCTTTCAACCGGCTTAGTAGCAAAGAGGGGCATCTGTGAGCACCCCAAATTTTTCAAAATCTTTTAAATATTCTCTTTTTGCCTTTGATTCCATTTTCTGAGTAATTGAGTTACTTTTAAATCTAAATTCCATTTCATTTCTCAAGTTTTACTGAAATTAAGTTCATTTTATATATCTGACTTGATTTTGGATCCGGATCCATTGTCAAGATCCAAATCTGAGTCTCGTTGTCCAACTTTTAAATTAAAATTACAGAAAACACCAAAAATAGTTTTTAAATAGCTTGGACAGTCCATCCGACATCCGTTTAGATCCATCATTTTATATTCCTCGATTCGAGGTTTAAAACTTGAATATTTTCTCAAAACTTGGGTCCAAACCCATTTTCTGAAGAAATTTCCCCAAAATAACCCTGACTTTTCAGGAAAACCCTTCTTTTGTAAATATTTTGAAATTTTGTAAAATTAGCTTAAATTCCTTAGTTTTTAGAGTTTTGTTTTAAAAAAATACAAAAAAAATAGAAAATGTCAAGAAAAAAAATAAGAAAATAGAAAAAGAACACAAAATTAACCTTTTGAAAACACCTTTTTGAAAATCAAGTTTTTGTGAAAACACCCTTTTTACAAAGTTTGTTAGGGAGCCCCCTCTGTGTAAAAAACCTGAAAATAAAGGGGCCCCCTTTGAAATTGGTTTTTTTAGGGTTTTGGTGAAGACTCTTCGTAAAAGAGGGTTACAACGCCTTCTCCCTCTCTGGGAAAAACCCTCATTGCACGCCCTCCATCGAGCCCCTCCATGGCCACGCCCTCTCTTTCTCCGCCCTCCATCACCAACGACCTTCACCTTCCATCCACCCTTGATCCCCAGCAAACCTCCCTTCAAGATTCTTCTTCCTCTTCTTTAAGACTCGGCAAAGGCAAACCTTCACCTTCCATCGAGTATCACCTCTCCCTTATCCTCTTCCTCTCAATCCATTCTCCTAGCTGGCACATCCTTTTTTTCTCCTTCTTAGATCCTTTCCATTTCCCCCATGGTTCAACCGGCTGAAGGAGACCGATTGCAGCAATATCACGGTCATCGGAAGATATCCAAGGCAGAACAAATAAGAGAAGTCCTTTGCATCCTTCGAAACTTCAATGGAATCCTGAAGCAACGATAAACTGCAAAAACCATGAACTCCAGCCCTCCTCCGGATTCCCCCGAGTAAGCCAAGAAAAGGAGAAGTTCTGCAAATAAGTTTCCTTTGTCCCTTCCTCTAATATCCGTGCCATCGAAGTAAGCAACGCCATATCGCCTCATTACTCTCATCAGTTTTCATTACTCTCATTGGTCTTCATCCGGGTTTTATCCTTCAAAAATTCCTACAAACGAGGTAAGAATCCCTCTCTCTTGCTCTGCTTTTGGATTTCCTTTGTTTTTGCCCCATTAGAGCACCACTGTGGTGTCCGTTTTGCATATAGCAAACACTGACCCATGCACATGGTGTTATATCAAAAGAGAATCCTCAGATTCCGACATCTGAATTTTGTAATTGTAAATCTTCTCTTGGATCGTTCTTTCCCTTTTTTTTTTATTATTTTATCTCTTTGTTTTCTTTGTAATTTATGATATATTTCTGCAAGGTTTCTTGTTGAGAACACATTTACTTTGTTTGTAAATTGGGTTTATTCGTCATTTTTTTTGGGGAATAGTGTTTCTGTAAGGAAGGATTTGGATGCATCGTCCATCTGGATGATCTAGGTCTCCTAGGGCGATATCCTTGCAACCTTGTCACAGGCATGTGTTCATGCTCTGTTATGGCATAAACCCGCGCCCGCACTTCTTGGTTATGAGTTTCGTGCTACTCAAGACCAGTAGCACTATGGTCGGAGGTCATACTTTATAAGTGACTTTCATGGCACCTCCATTTCTCGACTTTTCCTTGTGATAAAGAATGATAAACTGTTGTCTCAATTGATCAATGAAGCAAGACTTAATGGTGATGCATGACTCGTAAAAAAAAAGATGCCAAGATAATTTAAGTGATGTATTGGATTGGTTTTCCATATTAGTGGGTTTATCTATGTAGATGTAAGCATGGTAGAATTGGCCTTGTTTTGCTCCTGATTTTGTAAATCATGCTTCTGTGCAAATGTTGTTGTAGGATTTGAGACTTTTAGCTGGTGTCACAGTATTGTCTCAAAGATATATTGCTAGGATATTTGTGTGTTACGAATGGTTCTAATTTGGTTATTCTTGACTCTATGCATTTGACCCTATTTTTTTTTTTGGTAACATTTTTAACCAAAGAAAAAGGAAACTCGTCAAGATGATAAGTATTGTTTCTGAATGGGCTTCTATTTGTTGCTGAAAACCCCTATAGATTTGTTGTTTACCTTTTCTATCACCATCATGATATGTTTCATCTTGCCTGGAAATGTCTCCATCAGCAAAAACTCAGAAGTTACTTTACTTAATCACGGGTAAGTGAAATATATCACAAAATCTGAGGCTCACGCCCATCGGCTTTGTTGCTTGCAATCGTTGATGACAGCCCATGAAAAGCTCCAGAGAGTTTGATATAGTCATAAGTCCAGGTGCTAAGGGACCAAAGGCATTATCGAAGTTGGTTGAAGCAATATTTAATGTAGAGACTTCTTCCCAAAAGTAAATCGGTCAAGGGTGAGAGGATTAAAGAACTAATGTTGTTGCTGGGATATAACATGCTAGGATTTGGGGTTGATGATGATGGACACACATATTGCACACACAATCAGTATAATCCTAACTGATAGGATAACCTAAAAATCAGTTCTCTGGTTTTATTATGGACCTTAGTAAGTGTTGCTTTAAAGCTAGAACTGAATTTACTATAGAATGTATGCTTTGTTCATCTTCCTCCTATAATATCCCTCATATACATTAACAACATGTAATTCTTTTTCATTGATATTTCATTCCAGCTTCCATTTATGAATACCTTCGTAATTTAAATGTTACGTCTCTTTACATCAATTGATGGTGGTGACTAAACAGATATCGAATCAGAGCAACATCAACATTATTCGTTTCTGCTAAGCCTTTATATTCCCTGCAAATATATATCACCTCAACTTAAAATCCCAGTACATAGATCTACAACGTGCCACTATCAAGCCTCGCCTACAATTTGGTATGTATTAGTGAATCACTTTATACATTTCTGGGGCAATTGTTCACGTTGAATGTATATATTGTGCCAGGTTGAGATTATGATTAGCAAATCATTGTTTATACTTTATGAAGTGTGTCGGGATGTTAGTGATTGTCTTGCTGAGTATATATTTGATTTCATCATTACAATCGCATGGCTGCGTTGGTGCAAGAATGAAAATTTCGGTAGGCAAGGATATCCCATATTTAATTATATTTTTTCTATCTTTTGTCAAAACAGGTTGAGCATGCCTGCGTTTCATATTCAGGCTTATTTGCAGATCTCCTACATGTGTTGTTGTATAGTCTGAATCTGGTTTCATAAGCTGGTCCAACAACCTGAGGAGGAATCAATCCGCTGGTTCAAGTTGTCTTCAAGTTCTGAAGACAAGAGAGTGTTCTCGAGTATTTCTTTTTTTTTTACTAAGGCACCTTCAGGAGAGTCGAATTTTGGACAGTCACAACACATGCATATACTTCTTATATTTCATTAATCGTCTGTCACACTTCACTTGCATAGTCCCTGTACACTTAGCATTCATTGTTGCCTACACTTGCAGCATCTCCACCTCAGCTGCATCAATCCCCTGTTTTCAGCATAGCCATGGTGTTAGTGTAAGATGTTGATAAGCAAATTCAACCTGAGTGCATCAAATTTGGTAATTTCAATTGCATCGGATCTAATTTTTATATTGAGTGGGATTCAATCCCTAAACTACTGAGCATTAGCTTTTCACCAGTTTTCGCATTTGCTAAGCAAACATCCCTCTATTATGCAGTGAAATACCCTGCTGGTTTTAAACCAGATCTCCTCATTTGTTTCTCTCTTCAGCACTCACCTCATTTCCCTATACCGGCATCCTGTAAAGCATGTCTACTCTGCATACTAATACCTCATTAAACCCATCTCCAGCCACCTGATGCCCAACAGCAAGTATGGACGTAGTCATAATTCCACTCCATTCCAACTCCATCAGTGCTCAGCATATGGCATTCGGCTCGCATTGTACACTTGCTGTTAAACAAATTTTTTTTTTTTTTTTGCAAATATTGCTTATCAGAATTTTACTTTGTCATCATTTCACAACATCCCTTCAAAACTCCTTGTGCTGTTACAATTATCACAATGGTCATGTCCACATTCTTTTTTTTACCTATGTCTATTCATTTGTTCAACATTTGATGCTTTTCATATGTCATGATAACCACATTTTGTAGATTTAATATATCCATTGTTCCTGTGCTTACTGCACATCACCTTCCTCATTGCACAGTATCTCACTTTATGAATTTCCCATTTTATAACATTTAGCATCACTCACTGCCTCATCTCGCCACTGCATAATATCTTCATACCTCTTATCATATTCATCTTGCACTTCGCAAATGCATAACAGCCACCCTACGGTTTGTTATGTCTTTACCAGAAACATTGTGATTTCATGACATAGTAATGTTATGTTTCCTAAAAAGATACTGTGGCCCTTTGGCATCCACAAACAGTTTGCAAACTGTTGTGATTTCAGGCACATTACACGACAGTTCGATGAATCACTATGATCTCATTGGCTTAATACAATCTCATAGGCATAGACAGTCCGACTATGATATTCATTTGCCTATGGCCAAAGGTCATGGTTATACTGTGACCAAATTGCCGTAATTTCATGTCTCCCATAACAGTTCTATATACTGTTACACTTCCATCATTATTGTATATATGCTTTTCATTTAACATACACGTTTTCTCATTAGTTTGGTGCATTATATACACATTCCAACAGTCATTTTTTTTTTAGCCCAGGCACGACCATATGCATATGAGTTCTTAACATAACATTTTCTATATCTCTGTATATGTTACATTTTGCTTTATGCTAATCCTATTTTGCAGGGAATATGTAAAAAAAAAATGTCACTACTTAGGAATTGTATTTTCAATTTTAATTATTGTAATAAGTTAGATCTTAATGAGAATTTACATTTCCAGTTTTTAGATAGAATGAATGAGCATTATCATAAGTTGTTTATTTTCATGTCTTTGCCTTTAGTTTTCAAAATCTCACAATGGTGAAACGTGAATGAGCGCCATTTTATAAGAGGTAATTAATCCTAAGTTGATGATTTACATCAATGACCATAGTCAGGATGTAAACAAAACTTAGTATTTTTATCTTTTATAAAATAACAGTGGATCCTCACTGGATCCTTTTCAAAATTCATCATGTTTTCTTTAAATGTTTTCCTCTTTTATCAGAGTTTAGTTTAAAATTAATTTAATACGTATATCAATGGCCATAGTCAGGGTATACTGAGAGTTAATTTCATTCTAAACTCTATAAAAACACAAAATATGTTTGATTCTTCACTTGAATTTAAATGTGGTCATTATATAATATATTCAATGACCATAGTCAGGGATGTATTATATCTTCAACCTCATTCTTAATTCATTTAAAGAATAAAACATGCTTTTCAAAAATCCAATTTCAAATTCCTTAAATTCATTCATCATTTAGGATAGAATTGCATCATATTTTCAAAAATTCTCTTTTCAAAATTCCAAGTGATTCTTTTCTTCATTTCTCAGATTAAATCTTATTTATTCAAATTCAATTCTATCTCATTTTCAAGACTCAAAGTTCGATTTCAAAGTCCAATTTGACTTTGAAATTTCAAATTCATTTCAAAACTTCAAAATTTCCAATCGAATTTCAAAGTTCCAATCAAATTTGAAATTCCAAATTCAAGCTTCAAATTCAAAGTCTAATTCGACTTTGAAATTTATTTGTATACTCAAAATTCAATTCTCAAATCAAATTCCAAATTCATTGTCAAGATTCAAATTCAAATTCAATTTAATATCTTAAAATTCCATTTTCAAAGTTCAATTTAACTTTGAAACCTCTGATTCATCTTCTGATTAATCAAGTTTATTTTCTTATCTTCAAAATCCAAGTTTTGAGATTAATTCCAAATTCAAGTCTTTTTCTAAGTTTTAAATTTAATCTGGGTTTTCAAAACCCAGATCCATCTTCAAAAGTCCCATTTGGACTTTCAGAATCCAAATCCAAAGTTAGATCTTAATCCCAACTTGGATCCAGATTTTCAAGTATAATCTCCACTTTTTTATCTCAGTCTTCAGATCCACAATCCATTTAGGATCCAGAATTCAACTTCCACTTTGAATCTCAGATTTCATATCCAATTCCATTTTAGGATCCAGAATCTAATTCCACTTTTTGTATCTCAGACGTAAGATCCAAAATCCATCATTATGATCCAGAATCCAATTCCATCATTGGATCTCAGATTTTAGATCCAAATCCCATTTCAATTTTTGGATCCAATTCCATCATTGGATCTCAGATTTCAGATCCAATTCCTACACAGGATTCTAATTCCAGGATTTAATCTTAAATCTTAGTTTTATCTAGAAATCTTTGGATTCAAATTCCATCCTAAATTCCAGATTTCAAATCAACTTCTATTCCAAATTCCAATTCTTCAAATCTAATTTCATTTCATTCCAGATTTTAAAATCCAAGTTTATCCTGATCCCCAAAAATTCCAAAAATCAAATTCTATTTTTCAATCTTATTTGGATCTCTCAGAACTCCTTCTGATTTCAAACTTCAAAGCTAGAATTCAATTCCAGTTCAAGCACTCATCCAGGTTCAAAATTCAAAAATTCAAAGTCCATTTATGATTTTGAAATTTCCTTTCTTCTCAAACATTCCTTCTCAAAATCCGGATTTATTTTCCCAAATTTTGATTATTCCAAAAAAAACTTAGAACTTTAAAACTTAAGTTCTAAGTTAAAAATCATTTCATCACTCTATTATCAGATGCATCTCAGAAACACTTGAGGATTTCCAAAAATTATTTTTTTCAACAAGAGCATACATCCTTGCATTGCACAAGGATGATTCTTTGTGCATTTGGACTTAGAATAAATTCTTAGATAATCTTAGGCAAAGCAAAAAGGCATAAATTCGATCCTTGGTTCGATTACCCCTTGTAAAGGCACCAGGAACGGTCGAACCTCGTACCGACGAGCGAATCCCGTCTCTCTATTTTTTCCCGCAATATTTTCAAAACGAAGGTGAGTTATTTTCCTAAATATTTTCAAATCAAGGTCAAGTGAGACCCCGCAAAAGAGTTCCTCTTCTCTCTTTCTTTTCTTTTCCCTTCTCTTCTTTTCTGTCTTTTCATTTCTCCCCTCAAAAAGGAGAAATAGAGGTCAGAAAGGAAAAACAGAAGAAAGAGAGAGAAAAAACACAAGAGAGGAAATTTTTTGCGATGATCACAGTGTCTAACCTAGTTAGTGATTAATCCTAGGTAGTTACTTAACCTTAGCTTTAGTCATTCCTAAGTAGTAACTAACCTTAGTTAACATAACCGTAGGTTAGTAGTTGTTTCACTTAGGTTTTAGAGTTGTAGTTAGATAATTAATTAATTAATTAAATTTAGGGTAGATATAATATATTAATATTAATTAGATTCATGCAGTTTAATTAGAATAGGATCTTAGTTAGGCTAGATTAGAATTAACGAATTGCTTAGATTAGAACTAACATTAGTTTGATTAGCTTCTTTCTTAGATTTTTTATATTTAGCTTAATTGTTGTCCTTGCTATAGTTTAGTAGTAGTTTAAATTAATGTAGGACTATTTTAATGTGTTTTTTACTGTTTTAATGTCATTAGTGGATTTAAATAAATGAATAGTGCACTGATTTTTAAAACTAATTTTTATCATATATGGCACTCATCATTTTATGTGGATTTTTCTAGAGTTTTCTGAAAATTCTTTTTCTATTCTCCACATTCGTGTGTTCACTGTCTGCAAACCAAAAATCAGCTCGATCCAAGTTGGTTTGGTCTGGTTTTTAAGCATTTTGTAAAAATAGCTTTTTCTGGATCTTAAATTTTGGGTCCTGCGATTTCCAAGATTATCCTGATTTTGAAACTCTTATATTTGGAGATCCAGAATGTATTTTTCAAATCTGTAATATGTGTCAGATTCTTGGATCTGTCAGTTACAAAACAGAAGTAATTTCAGAAAAATTGGATTTCGTTTGACCCCTCAAATCTTCGATTTGCAAAAAGCTATCAGAATCCACTTTTGCATTGTGTAGGGACAAAATAGTCATTTAGTTATTTGTTTGATTTTACATAGTTTTTAGTATTTCCTAGCATGTAGTTAGTGAATTAAAGTTATTTAGACTAATTAGGGTTGTTTTGATTAGTTAGTTTAGTTAAATAATGTATTTTTAGGTTTTTGTGTTTGTTTAGTGTAGTGTAGTTTCAGAAGTAATTTAGCAGTAATTGTAGTTTGTAATTTAGAATTAATTATTAATTGCTTACTGACTTTGTGTTTTCATTGTTGTAGGTTGATAAGCTAGAACAGGTTTACAGGTGTTTTTCAGATATGAAGTGCAACTGCACATGTGGTGAAAAGACCAATTTGCCCCTAGAGATCTGCAGAAGACTTAGCTTCCTGCTTTAGTTTATTTTCATAGTTTAGATTGTTATTTAATTTAAATTATAATATTGGCATAATTGTATACCTTTGTTCTATTAATAAAGTGTTATTTTAGATTTAATTCACAATGTATCCTATTCCCTGTGGATTCGACCCGTACTCGCCACTTTTGTGGAAAGTCGGTTTTTATATCTTTGGTTGACGATTTTCCCTTGTTTTCATCAAAAAATATCTTTTAAAAAATACCACTTCCAAAAGTCAAACCAAATTTTGGTGCCGTTGCCGGGGAACGGCTATTATATTCTGATTATTTCTGAGATATCAGTTTACTAATATGTGTTTAGTTTAGTTGTTTGTTTTAGTTTGTAGGTTTTCACATAGTTAGAAAATATAGGGTTTACATGTTGTTTTTCCTAGGATTCACCGAATTCCATGCTTCAATGATCTATTAGACAGGTGAGTCTTAGAGAATAGTTGTGATTTCTTGTATTTATTGACTTTGTGAATTAGATTAGAATTGTTTTTATTTCATAGATTAATTAGATTGTTTTAACATAGCTTAAAATAGAGTAGTTATTTAACTTGCTAATTTTGATATAGATTGATTTTCATAGAATACTTCTAACATAGGTTAGTTGCTGATTTAGATGTTAAACTTACTGATTTAGACGTAGATTATTCTGACATAGTTAAGTTGTTTTAGGTGTTAATGTTTTGATTTTACTAACTGTAATTTAGGATGTATCATATGGATATTAGAAATAAAGTAGTTAGTTGTTTATGTGTTTTGTTTTGTTCTGAATTTTGTGTTGATTTCATTTTGGAATTCATTGTTAACATGTATGAACATCCGATCCATCAATGTATGAGTTCAAGTAACCCGACATGAAGAAGTCTTCAGGAGTGTATTATTGACCAGATGTGCAGAAAACTATGCATTTGTACATGCATAGTGGTGGTGCAAGGTCCAGTCAATCGACAACTTCAGAGGCTCGAGCATACCAGGTTGTATCAATCCTTTCTCCCGTATTCATTTTATTGTTCTTTAGTGTACATCTGCATTGTATGTTTGCATATTTTGTATGCCACTAGGGACAGTGTCATTCAAGCATGGGGGGATGGTTTAGATGCACAAAATTTTTAATTTTTTTTTATGTCTGATAGCTTCAAACTCATAAAAATAGGTCTTTAAGAATAAGTTGTAGCATATATAATTGTTTATCTACATGATCTGACAATTTAGCAATTTGTAAGCCCCATGTGATTTTTTTTTTTGATCTGATCTAAATAGTGTAGTTAATTATGAAATAATTCGAAGAAAAGATAGTATTTGATTGTTATAAAGTTTTGAATCACTTAAGTATAAGTATGCACAATGTGTTGTGTGGAAAAAAATGAAGCAATTGAAAGATGTTTTTGAAAGATGAGCTTAATAGAATAGAGCTATGTTTAGTTGTTGATGTATTCGCGAGTTCTAGTAGTGGAACTCAGACACAAGATGAAGTGTGTGAGTCTCTTACGAAATGGATAACGAAGGAGATCATCTTCTTATCTAGTCGATATCTGTGGCCTTTGTGGTTCGAGTAAGTAGAGTCTGAAGGGTGTTTTACACCTGGTGCCCTAAAGCCATCTAGTTTGGGAGCCACCGATTCGAAAGCTTGTTACATGGACTGCATAGAAAGCCTAAGAGATAGAGACATTGCACATGATGAGAGGAAGACTATATATAAACTATTAGAATAGAAGGTCTAGTGACTCGAGCAATTAAGTCTGAGGGATACTCTGTATCTGGTGCCCTAAGCTTGTCTGACCTGGGAGTCACTGACCCAAAGCTCGCTACAAGGGTTACAAGACTCGATATTCGAAATAGTGCTCAAGTTCGAAGAAAGAAAAAGAGTGAAAATTGAATATCAAAAGAAAAAGAATGTGCTTAATGAGAAAATTTCATTGCTTAGGAATAATTGTGAATTACTATGCAGAAAATATATAGGTGAGGATAAATAAGTAATAACATGATAATACTGGACTCTCTGAGAAAATTCATAGATAATTACAATTTTAGAAAAGTGAAGAAAAATGATTTTTACTGTGGTGGCATAGAAATTTCTGAATTTGTTTTGAGAATGTAGATTACATGAAATATTTGTTTATAATGAGTTCTTAATTGCCTAGTATTTCTGAAAATTCATTCATGCATGACATTGATGTTTGTGGGTAGCATCACTACAAACCCTCACGAGACCTTACTCGTCCACTGGGGTAACCCAGGGGTTTAAAGGGCTTGTTGCATGTGCTAAATGCAACCGTGATTCCTACGAAAGTGAGTTAGTTTTTTTATTTTTTAATAAAAGCTTTCATGTTATTGGGTAGTCCATATTCTCATTGCGAGGGTAAAGTGTATTGCTAGGGGCTAACAATTATTCTAGCATGGGGGTATTTGATGATGCATAAATATTACGTTTTCTTAACACATTTTCACTGCATAAATGCATCATCTATAGGTTTAAGGTACACACTTAGGTGCATAATGATATTATAGAGCTTTGGTTTGAATTTCATCGAAATCGGACTTAAAACGAAGGAATTATTGCATTTACAGTGTAGCGGGTCAAACCTCGGAGCAGATTTGAAGGATTTGGATCCAAACGTCCAATTGGACCTTGGATCTGGACCAAATTGCATAGATTCAACCCAGCTCCAGCCCACTTAAGTTTTGTAAAAACATTTTCTAAAAACCCCCTATAGAAAGAGGCACCTAGTGAATATTTTGTTTTTAAACTCCTTTCTGAAAATAACCAAGAAGAGGGAAAAACGTTAAAAGAGAGAAGACGCCCAGACCAGTCCTGTCTTTGCTTTGATTTTCGTGCCCTAGGGGCACGAATCTTGCTCACAGCCACTTCCTCCCCAGCCACCCACTTCATACACCTTTTTCCTCATCCATGGTTGGCCATGGAAGCCATGCCAACTCCACTAGAGATGTCGACTCTTACTCTTCCATTCTCCTTTTTTCCAGATCATGTTCTTCTTCTCCCCCTGCTGGAACTAACCATTGAGGTTGTGTCTTTGCAGCTGCAGCTGGAGTGTATCTGTCATGGTGGAGGTCCCGCTCTTCCATGGCCGGCCGACACTGAACCCTGGAGCACCACCACTTGCGTTTCCCTGTGAAGATAACAGCAAAGAGATGTTAAACAACATCACCGAGGTCCTTCATGGCGCGAGATCATCGCAAAGTCCGCTCTTCCTTTCCCCTCAGTCGTCGGATCGCCCTAGAGGTTAGATCTTCTCATCCATTGCTTCTAGATAAAACCCAATCTGTGCGTGAGTTATGTGCTGTGTATTTTCTATTTTTCGTCAGCCTTAGTGTAGATTTTTCGTGCATAAACCAGCACATAGGTGTGTTTAGGTGTTTCTTATAGTTAATAGTTATTTTCAATTTAATTTTGGTGTTTATGTGAATGTGCGTGGAGTTGATTTGTTGTTTGAAGTGTGTCTGTGTTTTTTCAGTGTTTTCCAATCTTCATGTATTTCGTTTTAGTTGAATCCAGTACCTTAGAAACCATGTAGATGTCATTCCTTGTTTTTGGCGTTTTTAGATTTGTGAACATTAAAGATCGAGTTTTGTTTTTCTGGTTTTTAGGTGGGTCGTCCAGCCAGCTGTAGTATTTTTCTGTGCATATTAGTCTGATAAAATGTCTTTTAGTTAGTTTAAATTAGTGAATTTCCAGTGTAGATTTAAGATGTTTTAATCGTGGAATAGATTGAGTTTAAATATAATTTTCTATTTTAGCTTTAGGTTAGCCGATTGTATTGGATTTATGCTTCAGCGTTTTCTGTTTTATTTAATTATTTTACAGCATAGTAGCTAGATTAGTTTAGTGTTTCATAGTTTTAAGATTCCAGCTTTAACGTGTATTAATGTAGGATAACTTAGATTTTTTATTAGAGTATGTTATTAGTTTTATATATTTTAATTTGTATTTTAGTGTAGATTTCATGTAATGTTTTGTGTATTTCGTGTTTTGTTCATAGTCTTGTAGGTAGCAGTTTGTTAGAATAATTTCCGGTGTGTTTGCTTCTAGTTTTAGTTTTACGTGAATTAGAGTAAATAAAATTCTTAATCTTTGTTTTAGTAATTGAGCATTAACTTAGTATGTTAATTTTGGTGTAGGATTTAAATTGATAGATTTCTCCAAGTCGTTTTTCCTATTCATGTTCTTTAAATTATAGGTGCATAGTTATTTTTGTTAGGTTAACCTTAGCTTAGAGTAAGTAATTATCTAGTATTACATTTTAGCTAAAGGGCATTTGGGTCTTTGTGTTGAAAATACGTTTTTGGTAAGGTGTCCTATCCCTCTCACTTCGTGGATTGCATTAAAGAAAGTCTTAATAAATGATATCCAACAACAATGCAAAGGAGTTACATTTTAAAAGGTGGAAACCCATTTGAATTTCAAAAGAGTTTCTAAAACTTGTTTACACAATTTTGGAAAGAGTTGCCATGTTAAAATTTCTTTTAAGGCCAACCAAAAATGTGTAATAAATTTAGGAAAGGTTTTCAAAAGAGTCTATTGCTTTTAAGAAAAATGATTGAAAACGTGTGGGTTCTAATAGGCTGGACGGTTTTATAAATTGAAAGACTTCCTAATGAGCTATTAAGGTAAGGAGGTGGCCCCTACCAAATTCGTGGATTTTCATCTTTAGAGCCCTATTTATTACTTGTCTTGTTTGATTTAGCATTAATTGGATATTAATTAATTTAGTAAATATAGTGATAGTTTAGATTTTCTAAAATCGTGTGTGACTATTTAGGTATGTATTAACCTTAGTTTATATTTCATTTGGGGGTTTTAATTAGATAGATTACTTAGGAGTTGACCCTTTTAGTAGGTAGTCATTTTAGGTTACATTTAATTTAGAATTTAGATTTGGTTTTTATTAGGGTTTTAGTAAATATTATATAGTTAGCATAGTCAGCTCATATAGGGTGGCGTGTAGCTTAAAGCCCTATTCTAAAACTGTCACCTTAACTCAACTTATTTAGTAATTAACCCTAGGTATCTAACCCTAACCATATAGTAGAACCCTAGTTAGTTGTCAACCTTAGTTGATTAGTCATATAGTTAACTAACCCAAGCTATCTAATCTTAGTTAGTAACTAACACTAGTTAGACTAACCCTTAGGTAGCTAATTATCCCTAGTTAACCCTAACCGCACCTCTAACAAACCATAGTTAGCCAATTGACCCTAGTCGACCTTAGTTAGGAACTAATCCTAGTTAGTGTCTAACCTAGTTAGTGATTAATCCTAGGTAGTTACTTAACCTTAGCTTTAGTCATTCCTAAGTAGTAACTAACCTTAGTTAACATAACCGTAGGTTAGTAGTTGTTTCACTTAGGTTTTAGAGTTGTAGTTAGATAATTAATTAATTAATTAAATTTAGGGTAGATATAAGATATTAATATTAATTAGATTCATGCAGTTTAATTAGAATAGGATCTTAGTTAGGCTAGATTAGAATTAACGAATTGCTTAGATTAGAACTAACATTAGTTTGATTAGCTTCTTTCTTAGATTTTTTATATTTAGCTTAATTGTTGTCCTTGCTATAGTTTAGCAGTAGTTTAAATTAATATAGGACTGTTTTAATGTGTGCTTTACTGTTTTAATGTCATTAGTGGATTTAAATAAATGAATAGTGCACTGTTTTTTAAAACTGATTTTTATCATATTTTGCACTCATCATTTTATGTGGATTTTTCTAGAGTTTTCTGAAAATTCTTTTTTTATTCTTCACATCCGTGTGTTCACTGTCTACAGACCAAAAATTAGCTCGATCCGAGTTAGTTTGGTCTGGTTTTTAAGCGTTTTGTGAAAACAGCTTTTTCTGGATTTTAAATTTCGGGTCCTACGATTTCCAAGATTATCCTGATTTTGAAACACTTATATCTGGAGATCCAGAATGTATTTTTCAAATCTGTAATATGTGTCAAATTCTTGGATCTGTCACTTACAGAACAGAAGTAATTTCGGAAAAATTGGATTTCGTTTGACCCCTCAAATCTTCGATTTGCAAAAAGCTATCAGAATCCACTTTTGCATTATGTAGGGACAAAATAGTCATTTTATTATTTGTTTGATTTTACATAGTTTTTAGTATTTCCTAGCATGTAGTTAGTGAATTAGAGTTAGTTAGACTAATTAGGGTTGTTTTGATTTGTTAGTTTAGTTAAATAATGTATTTTTAGGTTTCTGTGTTTGTTTAGTGTAGTGTAGTTTCAGAAGTAATTTAGCAGTAATTGTAGTTTGTTATTTAGAATTAATTGTTTAGTGACTTTGTGTTTTCATTGTTGTAGGTTGATAAGTTAGAACAGGTTTACAGGTGCATTTTAGATATGAAGTGCAACTGCACATGTGGTGAAAAGATCGATTTGCCCCTAGAGATCTGCAGAAGACTTAGCTTCCTGCTTTAGTTTATTTTCATAGTTTAGATTGTTATTTAATTTAAATTGTAATATTGGCATAGTTGTAGACCTTTGTTCTATTAATAAAGTGTTATTTTAGATTTAATTCAGAATGTATCCCGTTCCCTGTGGATTCGATACGTACTCGCCACTTCTGTGGAAAGTCGGTTTTTATATCTTTGGTTGATGGTTTGACTTTTGAAATGCATTTTTTTTAAACAATAATTTTTCAATAAAATACTTGGAAAATCGTCAACCAAAGATATAAAAACCGACTTTCCACAGAAGTGGCGAGTACGGGTCGAATCCACAGGGAACGAGATACATTCTGAAATAATTCTAAAATAACACTTTATTAATATAACAAAGTTTACAACTATGTCAATATTACAATTTAAATTAAATAACAATCTAAACTATGAAAATAAACTAAAGCAGGAAGCTAAGTCTTCTGCAGATCTCCAGGGGCAAATTTGTCTTTTCACCACATGTGCAGTTGCACTTCATCTTTGAAATACACCTGTAAACCTGTTCTAACTTATCAACCTACAAATGAAAACACAAAGTCAGTAAACAAATTAATAATTAAACCTAAATTACAAGTTACAATTACTGCTAAATTACTTCTGAAATTAAACTACACTTAAACAACTAAAGAAAACTAAAAGTACATTAACTAACTAAACTAACTAAGTAAAGCAACTCTAATTAGTCTAACTAACTCGAATTCATTAACTACATGCTAAAAAATACTAAACATTACATAAAATCAGACAAATGGCTAAATGACTGCTTTGTCCCTAAAGAATGCAAAATTGGACTCTGACAGCTTTTTGCAAATCAATGTTTTGACAGATCAAACGAATTCCAATTTTTCTAAAATTACTTCTGTTCTGTAACAGACAGATCCAAGAATCTGACACACTTTACAGATTTGCAAAATACATTCTGGATCTCCAGATATAAGCGTTTCAAAATCAGGATAATCTTGGAAATCGCAAGACCCGAAATTTAAAATCCCGAAAACGCTGTTTTCACAAAACGCTTAAAAACCAGACAAAATAACTCGGATAGAGCTGAATTTTGGCTGCAGACAGCTAACACACGTATGTAGAGAATAGAAAAATAATTTTCAGAAATTTACAGAAAACCCACATAAAATAACGAGTGCACGACATGGTAAAAATCAGGTTTGAAATTCAGTGCACTATTCATTTATTTAAATCCACTAATGAAATTCAAACACTAAACCATGGAAAAACACAGTCCTAAACTAATCTAAGTTACTGTTTAATACATAAAAGGGCAACAATTAAACTAATTATATAAAATTGTACACAAACTAATCTAAACCTAATCTAAACAAACGATAATTCTATTCTAACCTAACTAATACTTCTAATTCTAATTACATTATCTAAATGTATGAATCTAATCAAACCTAATGTACTCTAGCTAATTTAATTAACTAACTAATTAACTAAACTATTGTTAATTCTAATCTATCTAATCGAAACTAAGTAATTAACTAAGTACTTAACAACTACCTCTAAGATCTAATAGAAACACTAACTACAATCTAGTATTTATCTAACTAGGGTTAGACTTAACTAAGGTTAGTTACTATCTAGGGTTAACTAATGCTAATCACTAACTATGGTTCGATAGGGGTTGGTTAATTAGAATAGCTAAAGTAATTAATCAACTAAGGGTAGGACTAACTAAGGTTATAGTGTACGGTTAGGATTAGGTACCTAGGGTTAGTCGACTAAGGTTAACTATGGTTGGCAAGGGTTAACTACTTGGGTTAAACTAGGGTTAATAGGTTTTAATTAATTAGGCTAGCTAATTAATATTAACTAGGGTGGCAGTTTTAGACATGTCTATACACTTCACGCCACCCTATATGGGCTAACTATGCTAACTACCTAATATTTACTAAAACACTAATAAAAACCTAATCTAGATCCTAAATTAAATGTAACCTAAAATGACTACCTACCAAAAAGGGTCAACTCCTAATTAATCTATCCAATTAAAACCCCTAATTGGATTATAAACTAAGGTTAATCAATACCTAAATAGGTCATACATGATTTCTCTAATCTAATCCTAATTCTAAACTTAATAAGTTAACTAATATCTAATTAATGTTAAATCAAACTAGGCAATTGGTAATTAAGGGTTATAAAAGATAAAACACGAATTTGGTAGGGGATTTCCTCTCTCATTATAGCCTTAATAGCACATTAGGAAAGTTTTCAATATCCAACAACCGTCCAGCCTATTGGCTCATGCGTTTTTCCATTTTTCATTAAAAGCAAGAGAGCCATTTTGAAAATGTTTCCTAAAACACAAAACACGTTTTTGATTAGCTTTAAAAGACAATGTAGCATTTCTAATCTTAACAAAAATCGTGTAAGCACTTTTGGAAATTCATTTGAAATTCAAAGGAGTTTTCCACTTTTTAAAACAATAACTCCATGGCAACTTGGCTGGACACAATTTATTAAAACTTTCCTAACTTGAAATCCACGATTTTGGAGGGGCTAAGAACTTTACCAAAAATGTATTCTAACTACAATGACCCCCATGCCCTTTATCTAAAATCTACATTAATTAACTACTTATGATAAAATAAAATTAGTCTAACTACCTTAATATAGATACATATCAATCAAAGGACATGAAAGGAAGGCTACCGAAAATCAAAATCTATCTATATTAACTACTACACGCAAACCACAATTCTACATTAACTACATTAGCCAAAACGAAAATCAAGAACTATAATTATTCTAATTAACCTAATAATATATCTAATCTACATGCATCTAATATTATCTACCTAATATACACAAAGCAAGAATTACATAAATATCTAGTTAATCAAAACATTAAATCAATTCTACAATATAATTACAACTAAATTAAATTAAACTACACTATGATATTAGCCAAAGAAAACTACATTAATTTATACTAATACATAGTAAATCAGAACTTTTTAGACTATGAATCATGAAATCTAAGTTAATTACTATGCTAAAAATTAAGCAACTCATAACACGTATTCTAGATAATTATACTAAAACCGACTAAACTCGAAAAGTGAAGTTGTATATAATCTAAAACTTAATCAGCTACACTATGAATCCCAACTCACAATTACACAGCACATCAACTAAATGAAACTAAATTATCAACTAACATACTACAGCAAACGCAAAATCTAATTTAACATTAAACGACTAACATAAATATACCTAACAAATTTACTATTCACGCTAACTCCATGAATCCAAACGAACAATATGAGCATGACCAGACCTAATTACAATTATAAAATAAGAGGGAAACACAAAACACGCAGGCACACATCAAACAGTAAATCAAAAGCACACGCACACCCAACAAGATCCAACGTTGGAATGAACTATTGTTTAAAAAAGCAAAACACCTAAATACATCTACGTGCTCGTCTATGCATAAAAAATTTATACTAAGGCTGATGAAAAACAGAAAATACACAGCACATGACTCACACACAATATGGGTTTTAACTAGAAGCAGTGGATGGGAAGATCAAACCTCCAGAGCAATCCGATGATTAAGGGGAAAGGCAGAGCAGACTTTACAATGATTTCGTGCCACGAAGGACCTCGTTGATGCTGTCTAATATCACTCTGTTGTCTTCTTTGCAGGAATCCACAAGTGGTGGTGCTCCGGGGTTCAGGGTCGGCCGACCATGGAAGAGCGGGACCTCTACCATGATGGATACACTCCAGCTGCAGCTGCAAATAAACAACCTCAATGGTTAGTTTCAGCAGGGGGAGAAGAAGGACAAGATCTGGAAAAAGAAGAGAATGGAAGAATAAGGAAAATCGGCATCTCCATTGATGTTGGCATGGCTTCCATGGCCAACCAAGGATGAGGAAGAAGGTGCATGAAGTGGGCGGCTAAGGAAGAAGGTGGAGATGAACAAGATTCGTGCCCCTAGGGCACGAAAATCAAAGCAAAGACAACCATGGTTGGGCATGTTCTCCCTGTTTTAACGTTTTGGGATCTTATTGGTTATTTTTAGAAAAAGGTTTAAAACGAAAGTATTCACTGGGCACCTCATGCAGCAGGGTTTTTTTAGCAAATTATGCATGATAAAACGTGAATGGGGGCTGGCTGGAGTCGATCTACATCTATTTTGGTCCAGATCCAAGGCTCAGATGGGTGGTTTGGATCCTGAATACCTGATTCAACTCCGAGGTTTGACCCGCGACACTAAAAATGCATTAATTTCCTTAAATTATGTCCGATTTTGATGAAATTTGAACCAAAGCTCTATAACATCATTATGCACCTAAGTGTGGACCTTAAACCTATAGATGATGCATTTATGCAGTGAAAATGTCTTAAGAAAACATGATATTTATGCATCATCAAATACCCCCATGCTAGAATAATTGCTAGTCCCTAGAAATATACTCTACGCTCGCAATGAAGATATGGACTACCCAAAAACATGAAAGCTCTTATTAAATAAAAAAAAACTAACTCACTTTTGTAGGAATCACGGTTGCATTTAGCACATGCAACAAGCCCTTTAAACCCCTGGGTTACCCCAGTGGATGAGTAAGGTCTCGTGAGGGTTTGCAGAGATGCTACCCACAAACATCAATGTCATGCATGAATAATTTTTCAGAAATGCTAGGCAATCAAAAACTCATTGTAAACAAATATTTCATGTAATCTACATTCTCAAAACAAATTCAGAAATTTCATGCCACCACAGTAAAATTATTTTTCTTTCACTTCTCTAAAACTGTAATTATCTATGAATTTTCTCAGAAAGTCAAGTACTATCATGTTTTACTCATTTATCCTCACCTGTATATTTTCTACATAGTAATTCACAATTATTCCTAAGCAATAAAAAGTTCTCATTAAGCTCATTCTTTTTCTTTTAATATTCAATTTTTCACTCTTTTTCATTCGTCTAACTTGAGCACTATTTCGAATATCCAGTCTTGTGACCCTTGTAGCGAGCTTTGGGTCAGTGACTCCCAGGACAGACAACATTAGGGCACCAGATACAAAGTATCCCTCGGACTTAATTGCTCGAGTCACTCGACCTTCTATTCTAATAGTTTACGTATAGTCTTCTTCTCGTCATGTGCAATGTCTCTATCTCTTAGGCTTTCTATGCAGTCCATGTAACAAGCTTTCAAATCGGTGGCTCCCAAACTAGATGGCTTTAGGGCACCAGGTGTAAAACAACTTTCAGACTCTACTTACTCGAACCACAAAGGCCACATATATCGACTAGACAAGAAGGTGATCTCCTTCGTTATCCATTTTGTCAAAAGACTGAGACACTTCAACTTGTGTCTGAGTTCCACTATTAGGACTCGCGAAGACATCAACAACTAAATGTAGCTCTATTCCATTAAGCTCATTTTTCAAAAACATTTATCATTTGCTTCATTTTTCCACAAAATATACTATGCATACTTATACTAAAGTGATTCAAAATTTTCTAACAGTCAAATACTATCTTTTCTTTAACTATTTCATAGACAACTACTCTATTTAAATTAGATCAGAAAAAAAAAATTACATGGGGCTTACAAACAATCTAAATTGTCAGATCATGCAGATAAACACTCATATATGCTACAACTTATTCTCAAAAGACCTATTTTTATGAGTTTTCAGCTATCAGACATAAAGAAAATTTTTAAAATTTTGTGCATCTAAACCATCTCCCCATGCTTGAATGACACTGTCCCTAGTGGCATACAAAATATGTAATCATGTAATGCAGATGCACACTACAGAACAATAAAATGAATAAAAAGAAAGGATTGATACAACCTGATGTGCTTGAGCCTCTGAAGTTGTCGATTGATTGGACTTCGCACCACCACTATGCATGTACAAATACATAGTTTTCTGCTCATTTGGTCAATGTTTTACTCCTCAAGATTTCTTCATGTCTTGTAACTTGAACTCATTCATTGATTGATCGAATGGAATGGAATGATGTTCATGCATGTAAACAATGAAATCCAAAACAAGAAATGAAATCAAAACATAATTCAGAACAAAGCACATAAGCAACTAACTACTTTATTTCTAATATACATATGATACAATAAGAAAAACAAATGAACAAATTAAACTAGTTCTAATACACTAAGCAACTAATCTATGTTAGAATTACTCTATGAAAATCAATCTACATCTAAATTAGCAAGTTAAGCAACTAATATATTTTAACTAATGTTAAAACTATCTAATTAATCTATGAAATACAAGACAATTCTAATCTAAATCAATAAATACAGGAATCAACACTATATTCTCTAAGACTCACCTGTCTAATTGATCATTGAAGCATGGAATTCAGTGAATCCTATGAAACACAGCAAATGAACCCTATATTTTCTAACTATGTTAAAACTTACAAACTAAAACAATTAAATAAACAAAACTAAACTAAACACATATTAATAAACTGATATCTCATAAATACTTAGAATATATCGCCGTTCCCTGGCAACGGCGCCAAAATTTGGTTTGACTTTTGGAATGTAGTTTTTTAAACAATAATTTTTCAATAAAATACTTGGAAAATCGTCAACCAAAGATATAAAAACCGACTTTCCATAGAAGTGGCGAGTACGGGTCGAATCCACAGGAAACGGGATACATTCTGAAATAATTTTAAAATAACACTTTATTAATATAACAAAGTTTACAACTATGTCAATATTACAATTTAAATTAAATAACAATCTAAACTATGAAAATAAACTAAAGCAGGAAGCTAAGTCTTCTGCAGATCTCCAGGGGCAAAATTGTCTTTTCACCACATATGCAGTTGCACTTCATCTTTGAAATACACCTGTAAACCTGTTCTAACTTATCAACCTACACAATGAAAACACAAAGTCAGTAAATAAATTAATAATTAAACCTAAATTACAAGTTACAATTACTGCTAAATTACTTCTAAAATTAAACTACACTTACACAACTAAAGAAAACTAAAAGTACATTAACTAACTAAACTAACTAAGTAAAGCAACTCTAATTAGTCTAACTAACTCGGATTCATTAACTACATGCTAAAAAATACTAAACATTACATAAAATCAGACAAATAGCTAAATGACTGCTTTGTCCCTAAAGAATGCAAAAGTGGACTCTGACAACTTTTTGCAAATCAATGTTTTGACAGGTCAAACGAATTCCAATTTTTCCGAAATCACTTTTGTTTTGTAACTGACAGATCCAAGAATCTGACTTTACAGATTTGGAAAATACGTTATGGATCTCCAGATATAAGCATTTCAAAATCAGGATAATCTTGGAAATCGCAAGACCCGAAATTTAAAATCCTGAAAAAGCTATTTTCACAAAATGCTTAAAAACCAGACCAAATTAACTCGGATCGTGCTGAATTTTGGTCTGCAGACAGTTAACACACGTATGTGGAGAATAGAAAAATAGTTTTTAGAAAACTCTAGAAAAACCTACATAAAATAACGAGTGCACGACATGGTAAAAATCAGGTTTGAAATTCAGTGCACTATTCATTTATTTAAATCCACTAATGAAATTCAAACACTAAACCTTGGACAAACACAGTCCTAAATTAATCTAAGCTATTGTTTAATACATAAAAGGGCAACAATTAAACTAATTATATAAAATTGTACACAAACTAATCTAAACCTAATCTAAACAAACAATCATTCTATTCTAACCTAACTAATACTTCTAATTCTAATTACATTATCTAAATGTATGAATCTAATTAAACCTAATGTACTCTAGCTAATTTAATTAACTAAACTATTGTTAATTTTAATCTATCTAACCGAAACTAAGTAATTAACTAAGTACTTAACAACTAACTCTAAGATCTAATAGAAACACTAACTACAATCTAGTATTTATCTAACTAGGGTTAGACTTAACTAAAGTTAGTTACTATCTAGGGTTAACTAATGCTAATCACTAACTATGGCTCGATAGGGGTTGGTTAACTAGAATAGCTAAAGTAATTAATCAACTAAGGGTAGGACTAACTAAGGTTCTAGTGTATGGTTAGGATTAGGTACCTAGGGTTAGTCAGCTAAGGTTAACTATGGTTGGCAAGGGTTAACTACTTGGGTTAAACTAGGGTTCATAGGTTTTAACTAATTAGGCTAGCTAATTAATATTAACTAGGGTGGCAGTTTTAGATATGTCTTTACACTTCACGCCACCCTATATGGGCTAACTATGCTAACTACCTAATATTTACAAAAACACTAATAAAAACCTAATCTAGATCCTAAATTAAATGTAACCTAAAATGACTACCTACCAAACAGGGTCAACTCCTAATTAATCTATCCAATTAAAACCCCTAATTGGAATATAAACTAAGGTTAATAAATACCTAAATAGGTCATACACGATTTCTCTAATCTAATCCTAATTCTAAACTTACTAAGTTAACTAATATCTAATTAATGTTAAATCAAACTAAGCAATTGGTAATTAAGGCTTATAAAAGATAAAACACGAATTTGGTAGGGGATTTCCTCTCTCATTATAGCCTTAATAGCACATTAGGAAAGTTTTCAATATCCAAAAACCGTCCAGCCTATTGGCTCATGCGTTTTTCCATTTTTCATTAAAAGCAAGAGAGCCATTTTGAAAATGTTTCCTAAAACACAAAACACATTTTTGGTTAGCTTTAAAAGACAATGTAACATTTCTAATCTTACCAAAAATTGTGTAAGCACTTTTAGAAATTCATTTGAAATTCAAAGGAGTTTTCCACTTTTTAAAACAATAACTCCATGGCAACTTGGCTTGACACAATTTATTAAAACTTTCCTAACTTGAAATCCACAATTTTGGAGAGGCTAAGATCTTTACCAAAAACGTATTCTAACTACAATGACCCCCATGCCCTTTATCTAAAATCTACATTAATTAACTACTTATGCTAAAATAAAATTAGTCTAACCACCTTAATATAGATACATATCAATCAAAGGACATGAAAGGAAGGCTACCGAAAATCAAAATCTATCTATATTAACTATTACACGCAAACCACAATTCTACATTAACTACATTAGCCAAAACGAAAATCAAGAACTATAATTATTCTAATTAACCTAATAATATATCTAATCTACATGCATCTAATATTATCTACCTAATATACACAAAGCAAGAATTACATAAATATCTAGTTAATCAAAACATTAAATCGATTCTACAATATAATTACAACTAAATTAAATTAAACTACACTATGATATTAGCCAAAGAAAACTACATTAATTTATACTAATACATAGTAAATCAGAACTTTTTAGACTATGAATCATGAAATCTAAGTTAATTACTATGCTAAAAATTAAGCAACTCATAACACGCATTCTAGATAATTATACTAAAACCGACTAAACTCGAAAAGTGAAGTTGTATATAATCTAAAACTTAATCAGCTACACTATGAATCCCAACTCACAATTACACAGCACATCAACTAAATGAAACTAAATTATCAACTAACACACTACAACAAACACAAAATCTAATTTAACATTAAACGACTAACATAAATATACCTAACAAATTTACTATTCACGCTAACTCCATGAATCCAAACGAACAATACGAGCATGACCAGACCTAATTACAATTATAAAATAAGAGGGAAACACAAAACACGCAGGCACACATCAAACAATAAATCAAAAGCACACGCACACCCAACAAGATCCAACGTTGGAATGAACTATTGTTTAAAAAAACAAAACACCTAAATACATCTACGTGCTCATCTATGCATAAAAAATCTATACTAAGGCTGATGAAAAACAAAAAATACACAGCACATGACTCACACACAATATGGGTTTTAACTAGAAGCAGTGGATGGGAAGATCAAACCTCCAGAGCAATCCGATGATTAAGGGGAAAGGCAAAGCAGACTTTACAATGATTTCGTGCCACGAAGGACCTCGTTGATGCTGTCTAATATCACTTTGTTGTCTTCTTTGCAGGAATCCACAAGTGGTGGTGCTCCGGGGTTCAGGGTCGGCCGACCATGGAAGAGCGGGACCTCTACAGTGATGGATACACTCCAGCTGCAGCTGCAAATAAACAACCTCAATGGTTAGTTTCAGCAAGGGGAGAAGAAGGACAAGATCTGGAAAAAGAAGAGAATGGAAGAATAAGGAAAATCGGCATCTCCATTGATGTTGGCATGGCTTCCATGGCCAACCAAGGATGAGCAAGAATGTGCATGAAGTGGGCGCCTGAGGAAGAAGGTGGAGATGAGCAAGATTCGTGCCACTAGGGCACGAAAATCAAAGCAAAGACAACCATGGCTGGCCGTGTTCTCCCTCTTTTAACGTTTTGGGCTCTTATTGGTTATTTTCAGAAAAAGGTTTAAAACGAAAGTATTCACTGGGCGCCTCATGTAGGAGGTTTTTTTTAGCAAATTATGCATGATAAAACGTGAATGGGCTGGCTGGAGTTGATCTACATCTATTTTGGTCCAGATCCAAGGCCTAGATGGTTGGTTTGGATCCTGAATACCCGATTCAACTCCGAGGTTTGATCCGCGACACTAAAAATGCATTAATTTCCTCAAATTAAGTCCGATTTTGATGAAATTCGAACCAAAGCTCTATAACATCATTATGCACCTAAGTGTGGACCTTAAACCTATAGATGATGCATTTATGCACTGAAAATGTCTTAAGAAAATATGATATTTATGCATCATCAAATACCCCAATGCTAGAATAATTGCTAGTCCCTAGCAATATACTCTACCCTCGCAATGAAGATATGGACTACCCAAAAACATGAAAGCTCTTATTAAATAAAAAAAAAACTAACTCACTTTTGTAGGAATCATGGTTGCATTTAGCACATGCAACAAGCCATTTAAACCCCTGGGTTACCCTTGTGGATGAGTAAGGTCTCGTGAGGGTTTGCAGAGATGCTACCCACAAACATCAATGTCATGCATGAATAATTTTTCAGAAATGCTAGGCAATCAAAAACTCATTGTAATCAAATATTTCCTGTAATCTACATTCTCAAAACAAATTCAGAAATTTCATGCCACCACAGTAAAATTATTTTTCTTTCACTTCTCTAAAACTGTAATTATCTATGAATTTTCTCAGAAAGTCAAGTACTATCATGTTTTACTCATTTATCCTCACCTGTATATTTTTTGCACAGTAATTCACAATTATTCCTAAGCAATGAAAAGTTCTCATTAAGCTCATTCTTTTTCTTTTAATATTCAATTTTTCACTCTTTTTCATTCGTCTAACTTGAGCACTATTTCGAATATCCAGTCTTGTGACCCTTGTAGCGAGCTTTGGGTCAGTGACTCCCAGGACAGACAACATTAGGGCACCAGATACAAAGTATCCCTCAGACTTAATTGCTCGAGTCACTCGAACTTCTATTCTAATAGTTTACGTATAGTCTTCTTCTCGTCATGTGCAATGTCTCTATCTCTTAGGCTTTCTATGCAGTCCATGTAACAAGCTTTCAAATCGGTGGCTCCCAAACCAGATGGCTTTAGGGCACCAGGTGTAAAACACCCTTCAGACTCTACTTACTCGAACCACAAAGGCCACAGATATCGACTAGACAAGAAGATGATCTCCTTCGTTATCCATTTCGTCAAAAGACTCAAACACTTCAAGTTGTGTCTGAGTTCCACTATTAGGACTCACAAAGACATCAACAACTAAATGTAGCTCTATTCTATTAAGCTCATTTTTCAAAAACATCTATTAATTGCTTCATTTTTCCACAAAATATACTGTGCATACTTATACTAAAGTGATTCAAAATTGTCTAACAATCAAATACTATCTTTTCTTTAACTATTTCATAGACAACTACTCTATTTAAATCAGATCAGAAAAAATGAAAGGAATGAGGCTTTGGAAGGTCCTTATCCGAGAAAGTGATCGGTGCATTGGTCATGGCTAAATTCACTATTTGTGCCATGTCTTCAAGTGTGGTACTGGGTTTAACTTTAATTTTCCTGACCAAGTCATCCAGTACTTGTTGATGCTTGCTAGAATTCTTGGCTAAGTCCAAAATTGAAACATTGGACAAAGCAGTCAAAGGCTTTTGATTTTCCTTTTCCGGCATAGGCTTGATGAACTGATTAAGGAAATCAGGAATTCCTTTTAACTTAGGGGATGACCTTGTGGGTTCTTCAGCTACTTTCATCCTGCCAAATGCCGAGATTATGTCCATCTTCTTGGAAGTTGGAGTTGCTTGACGTAGCACTGACACCTGATGTTGAACTCAGAGATCTTGTACAGAACATGGCCTGATGTGCTCATGAGGTAGGAACGGTTGTTTAGACACTACTGCTGTGGTGTGTGAAGGAAAAGGTTGCTTTAAAATATCCATTTTCTCTTCTTCTTCTCCTTCTACCAATAAATTCTTGTCAATAAGATCCTGCACAATGTTCTTGAGAACGAAACAGTTCTCAGTGCTGTGTCCCACTGTTCTGTGGAACTTGCAGAATTGATCTTTCCATTTCCCCATAAACACAGGGGGATCAGCCAGCCTAGGCAATTTGACCATTTCCTTCATCAGCATGTACTCGAGCACATCTTCGAGTGATTGATCTAGAGGAGTAAATTTTCTATCGTAGCTCCATCCTTCATGTTTAACTTTTTTATGCAGTTTTGGCCCTTGGTCTTGATGAGAAGGCTTACTGTATTGAGGAGCAGGCTTAATTTTTTGATCTCCTTTATTGTTGGAATTGCTGAAATTTTTTTGATAGCCATAGAACACATATATGCATGATTGAATCACTACAATTTTTTTTGATAGCATTGGATTATGTATATACAAGATTGAATCACTATAAAAAAAATTTGACAACCTTCGAACACATATATGCATAATTGTATTACTATAATTTTTTTTTGAAAACCTTAGAACTCATATATGCATTATTGAATCACTATGATATTTTTGAACAACCTTAGAACACATATATGCATGAATGAATAACTATGAAATTTTTTGGACAGCCTTAGAAAACATATATTCATGTTTGAACCACTATGAATTTTCTTTGACAAACTTAGAACACATATATAAATGATTAAATCACTATGAATTTTTTTTTACAACCTTAGAATACATATATGCACGATTGAATCAGTATGAAATTTTTTGACATCCTTAGAACACATATATTTATGATTGGATCATTAGGACATTTTGTTGATAGCGTTAGAACACATATATGTATGATTGAATCACTATAGTTTTTTTTTGGCAACCTTAGAAAACAGATATGCAAGATTAAATCACTATGACTTTTTTTTTAAAACCTTAGAACACATATACGCGGAATTGAATCACTATGAAATTTTTTTGACAGCCTTAGAACACATATATGCATAATTGAATCACTATGAAATTTTTTGGACAGCCTTACACATATATGCGTGATTGAATCACTATAAAATTTTATTGACAACTTTAGAACACATATATCCATGATTGAATCACTATGAAATTTTTTTGACAACCTTAGAACACATTTATGCACCATTGAATCACTATGAAATTTTTTTGATAGCCTTAGAACACATATATGCAAGATTGAATCTCTATTAAATTTTTTGGACTACCTTAGAACACTTATAAGCACGATGGATTCACTATACAATTTTTTGGACAACCTTAGAACACATATATGCATGATTGAATCACTATGAATTTTTTTTTATAACCTTGGAATATATATTTGCATGATTGAATCACTATGAAATTTTTTTAACAACCTTTAAAAAAATATATGCATGATTAAATCACTATGACATTTTTTTGACAGCCTTAGAACATATATATGCATGATTGAATCACTATAAAATTTTTTTTACAGGCATAGAAGACATATATGCATGATTGAATCACTATGACATTTTTTGACAGACTTAGTACAAATATATGCAAGATTGAATCACTATGATTTTTTTTTGACAGCCTTAGAACACATATATGCATGATTGAATCATGATGAATTTTTTTTTACAGCCTTAAAACACTTATATACATGATTGAATCACTACAAAATTTTTTTGACTGCCTTAGAACACATATATGCACTATAATTTTTTTTTGACAATGTTAGAACACATATATACATGATTGAATCACTATGATTTTTTTTTTAAACGTTAGGACACATATATGCATGATTGATTCACAATGATTTTTTTTGACATCATTAGAAGACATATATGCTTGATTGAATCACTATGAAGTTTTTTTGACAACCACAAAACACATATATGCAAGATTGAATCACTATGAAATTTTTTTGACAGCTTTAGAACACATATATGAATGATTTAAATTTTTTTGACAGCCTCAAAACACATATACATGATTGAAATTTTTGTGACAGTTTTAGAACACATATATGTATGTTTGAATAAATATGAATTTTTTTTTACAGCCTTAGAACACATATATGCATGATTGAATCACTATGAATTTTTTTTGACAACCTTACAAAACATATGCATGATTGTATCACTATGAATGATTGAATCACAATCAAATTTTTTTGACAACCTTAGAACACATATATATGGATGATTAAATTTTTTTTGACAGCCTTGGAACAAATATACGCATGATTGAATCTCTATAAATTATTTTTGCACAGCATTAGATTGCATATATGCATGATTGAATCACTCGAAATTTTATTTGACAACCTTAGAACAAATATACGCAAGATTGAATCACTATGAAAAAATTTTGACAGCCTTAGAACACATATATGCAAGATTAAATCACTATAAATATTTTTATACAACCTTAGAACACATATTTGCAAGATTCAATCACATTGAATTTTTTTTGGCAGCCTAAGAAAAAATATATGCTTGAGTAAATCAGTATGATTTTTTTTTACAGCCTTAGAATACACATAGGCATGATTGAATCACTATGAATTTTTTTTGACAACGTTAGAAGACATATTAGCATGATTGAATCACTATGAACTTTTTTTGATAGCCTTAGAACACATATATGCATGATTGAATCACTAGAATTTTTTTTCGATAGCATTAGATTATGTATATACAAGATTGAATCGCTATAATATATTTTTGACAACCTTAGAATACATATATGCATAACTAAATTACTATAATTTTTTTTGACAACCTTAGAACACATATATGTATTATTGAATCACTATAAATTTTTTGGACAACCTTAGAACACATATATGCATGAATGAATAGCTATGAAATTTTTTGGACAGCCTTAAAACACATATATTCATGATTGAATCACTATGAACTTTTTTTGATAAACTTAGAACACATATATGCATGATTAAATCACTATGACTGTTTTTTACAACCTTAGAATACATATATGCAAAATTAAATCACTATGAATTTTCTTTGACTACCTTAGAACACATATATGCAAGATTGAATCACTATGAATTTTTTTTGACAGGCTTAGAACACATATATGCATGATTGAATCACTATGAATTTTTTTGGACAGCCTTAAACAAATATAGGTATGATTGAATCACTATAAAATTTTATTGACATCTTTAGAACACACACACACACACACACACACACACACACACACATATATATATATATATATATATATATATATATATATATATATATATATATATATATATTATTGAATCACTTTGAATTTTTTTTGACAACCTTAGAATACATATATGCACGATTGAATCACTATGAAATATTTTTCACAGCCATAGAAAACATATATCCGTTGTTGAATTACTATGACATTTTTGTCACAGCCTTAGAACTCCTATATGAAGTATTGAATAACTATAATTTTTTTGACAACATTAGAACACATATATGCATGATTAAATCACTCTTAATTTTTGTTAGCAACCTTAGAGCACATATATGCATGAACATATGCATGATTGAATCACTAAGAAATTATTTTGTTAGCATTAGAACACACATATGCTTGATTGAATCAATATAATTTTTTTTTTGACAAGCTTAGAACACATATGCATGAATGAATCACTATAAAATATTTTTGACAACCTTAGAATGCATATATGCATGATTGAGTCACCTTGATTTCTTTTGACAACCTTATAACACAGATATGCTTGATTGAATCACTATGAAATTTGTTTGACAGACATAGAACACATATATGCAAGATTAAATCACTGTGAATTTTTTTGACAACCTTAGAACACATATATGCATGATTGAATGACTAAGAATTTTTTTTGACAACATTAGAACACACATATGCATGATTGAATCACTATAATTTTTTTTTTACAACATTACAACACATATGCATGATTGAATCACTATAAAATATTTTTGACAACCTTAGAATGCATATATGCAAGATTGAGTCACTTTAAATTTTTTTTGACAACCTTACAACACATATATGCATGATTGAATCACTATAATTTTTTTTGACAATCTTACAACACATATATGCATGATTGAATCACTATAATTATTTTTTGACAACCTTAAAACACATATATTCAAGATTGAATCACTATGAAATTTTTTTTATAGGCTTAGAACACATATATGCATGATTGAATCTCTATAAAAAATTTTGGACTGCCTTAGAACACATATATACATGATTGATTCAATATAATTTTTTTTGGACAACCTTACAACACACATATATGCATGATTGAATTACTATGAATTTTTTGGATAACCTTAGAATGTCTATATGCATGATTGAGTCACTATAAAAATTTTTGACAGCCTTTAAAAACATATATGCGTGACTAAATCACTATGACATTTTTTTGAAAGCCTTAGAACATATATATGCATGATTGAATCACTATAAATTTTTTTTGATAGGCTTAGAATACTTATATGCATGATTGAATCACTACAACTTTTTTTGACAAAATTAGAACAAATATATGCAAGATTGAATCACTATGATTTTTGTTTTGACAGCCTTAGAACACATATATGCATGATTGAATCACGATGATTTTTTTTACAGCCTTAAAACACATATATGCATGATTGAATCACTACGATTTTTTTTTTACAGCCTTAGAACACATATAGGCACTATGATTTTTTTTTGACAATGTTAGAACACATATATGCATGATTGAATCACTATGAATTTTTTTTTAAAATGTTAGAACACATATATGCATGATTGAATCATAATGAATTTTTTTGACATCGTTAGAACACATATATGCTTGATTGAATCACTATGAAGCTTTTTTTGACAACCACAAAACACATATATGCAAGATTGAATCACAATGAATTTTTTTGGAAGCCTAAGAAAAAATATACGCTTGATTTAATCGGTATGATTTTTTTTTCACAGCCTTAGAACACACATATGCATAATAGAACAACTATGAATTTTTTTTGACAAGGTTAGAACACATATATGCATGATTGAATCACTATGAATTTTTTTTATAGCCTTAAAACACATATATGCATGATTGAATCACTATAAATGTTTTTCGTTAGCATTAGATTATGTATATACAAGATTGAATCACTATAAAAAAAAATTGACAACCTTAGAACACATATATGCATAATTGAATTGCTATAATTTTTTTTTGACAACCTTAGAACACATATATGCATTATTGAATCACTACAAATTTTTTGGACAACCTTAGAACACATATATGCATGAATGAATAACTATGAAATTTTTTGGACAGCCTTAGAACACATTTATTTATGATTGAATAACAATGATTTTTTTTTGATAAACTTAGAACACATATATGGATGATTAAATCACTACGATTTTTTTTTACAACCTTAGAATACATATATGCATAATTGAATCAGTATGATTTTTTTTTTACATCCTTAGAATACATATATTTACCATTGAATCATTATGACATTTTGTTGATAGCCTTAGAACACACATATGCATGATTAAATCACTATGATTTTGTTTTTGACAACCTTACGACACATATATGCAAGATTCAATCACTATGAATTTTTTTTTGACAGCCTTGGAACACATATATGCATGATTGAATCACTATGAATTTTTTTGGACAAATTTAAACACTTATATGCATGATTGAATCACTATAAAATTTTATTGACAACTATAGAACACATATATATGATTGAATCACTATGAATTTTTTTGACAACCTTAGAATACATATATGCACGATTGAATCACTATGAATTTTTTTTGACAGCGTTAGAAAACTTATATCCATGATTGAATTGCTATGACATTTTTGTCGCAGCCTTAGAACTCATATGTGAATGATTGAATAACTATAATTTTTTTTGCAGCATTAGAACACATATATGCATGATTAAATCACTATAAATTTTTTTACCAACCTTAGAGTACATATATGCATGATTGAGTCATTGTGAATTTTTTTTTGAAAACTTTAGAACACATATATGCATGATTGAATCATTAAGAAATTTTTTTGATAGCAGTAGAACACACAGATGCATGATTGAATCACTTTAAAAAAATTTTGACAACCATAGAACCAATATGCATGATTGAATCACTATAAAATGTTTTTGACAACCTCAGAATGCATATATACATGATTGAGTCACTTTGAATTTTTTTGACAACCTTACAACACATATATGCTTGATTGAATCACTATGAAATTTGTTTGACAGCCATAAAACACATATATGCAAGATTGAATCACTATGAATTTTTTTGACAGCCTTAGAACATATATATGCATGATTGAATCACTATGAAATTTTTTTGACAACCTTACAACACATATGCATGATTGTATCACTATGAATGATTGAATCACTATGAAATTTTTTTGATAGCCTTAGAACACATATATATGAATGATTGAATTTTTTTGACAGCCTTAGAACATATATATGCATGATTGAATCTCTATAAATTATTTTTAACAACATTAAATTACATATATGCATGATTGAATCACTAGAAGTTTTTTTTGACAATCTTATAATACATATATGATAGATTGAATCACTAGAAATTTTTTTTGAGAACCTTAGAACACATATATGATGGATTGAATCGAACACATATATGCATTATTGAATCACTATGATTTTTTTTTTAACAATGTTAGAACACAAATATCTTTAATTGAGTCACTATGAAATTTTTTTGACATCCTTAGAACACATATATACGTGATTGAAATTTTTTTGACAGCCTTGGAACATATATATGCATAATTGAATCACTACAAAATTTTTTTTACAGCATTAGAACAAATATATGCATGATTTAATTACTATGAATTTTTTTTGACAACCTTAGAACATGATGTCTATTTTGAAATTGTTTGTAGTTTTGAAAAGATTTTTATATGTGAAACATGTGAAAACCAAACATCAAATAATAAAAACTGGCACTAGTGTATGAGACTGGGTCGAACTCAGGGAACGTGAATATTTCGTATTCAAGCACACAAATCTAAACTAATCTTTATTGCCGCATTATTAAATGTCAAATGTACGAGAAAAGTAAAAACAACTAACTATTACAACAAATGAATACCCTTCGCAGAGGGCGTAAAAAGAAATATTTACAAACCCAGAATTAAATTCCTAAATTCTAAAATAAAAGTAAAAAAATCTTCTATTCTTGTGCTTTTGTGTCGCGTATGCACTTCAGCTCCACTCTTGTGCGATTCTGCACAAATCAAACGAACACAAGCAATACAAGATATAGAAATAGCAACTATACTAAACAGATTATACTAATCAAATGCTAAAAACATGAAAGAAATCAGGAAGAAATCTAAATGACAATTTTAACTATAATAAACTAATGACAATTAACTAAGTAATTCTAAGACTAAAAGTAATATAACAAAAACAACTAAGTAATCAATTACAACTAAGTAAATTTCAATATCTAATATTGAATAACTGCTTTATTTAACTAATCAAACAATCTAACAATTACACCTAGTTAACACAGAAAATGAAACTTGTAAAAAAAAACACGAAGAGTTAACAACAACAGGAATTGACTTAACAGAATATGAATCTTAAAAACTGGAACTTAAAGAATAAAAAACAGGAAATTGACTTTGAAAATTGAAAACCGGAATGTAAATCAACACAGAAAATTAGAAGATGAAGAAAAAGAAACAAAAATTTTAATGGACACAAGAATGCATATAATGATGAAACAAAAAATCAAGGCATGGAAAAAACAGGGAATTAGATAATGAAAAACATAAAAACAGAATTAACAAGATAGGAATTGAAATGTATTGAAAAACAGGAAATGAAAAGTGTGAGAAATAGTTAATCGATTTTAAAAACTGGAAAATGAAATAACAGAAAAACAAGAAATGAATTTTAAAGGTTGGAAAACTGAAATAAAGGAAAAACAGGAAATGACTTTAGAAACTGGAATATGAAAAAACAGAACAGTAAAATGAAAGGTTTAGCACTGGAAAATGCAATATAGAAAAACATAAACTTAACGATACACTGTAAAAACAAACAACAAATCAAGGTTAAAAATAAAACAAGAACAAATTGAAAATTGAAAGCAGAAAATTACAGCAGAAAAAATACAGGAAATTCAGAAAAAAAACAAACAGGAAATTAAAGCATGCGATATAAAAAAAAAACAAGAACAACAACATATGTAAAACAGACAATTACAGAGCATGAAATAACAGAAAAAAAAAACAGGAAATGAAACACTTCGATTCAATCGATCCAGATGATCGATCGTTATTTACAAGAGCCGAATATCACTTGTGAATCAATAGAGCACTTACCAGAATTCAAAAACCAATCGATCAAAACTTCAGAAATTCAAACATTGACAGACATCAAATAGTAATTTATCGATTGAGATCTGATATTCAATCCAAAAATTAGGCAATTAAGCCATTCCACTGTGAAACTAATTTGTATGGTGAAGAAAAATGAATTCTGGCGAAGCAGAGTGAATTCCGACAGCTTCACAAGAGATGATTTTTGTTTTGTTTTGTTTTTTTTTAAATCCAACCGGAGAGCAGAGGGATTCTGGTAGCTTCACTGTGAATCGTGATTAGCAATCACGATTCCACAGTTGATACAAGTATACCTTGCCAGAAGAATGATCGTGAATCAGAGGTCTCCGCTGACTTATTACAGATTTTAAAAAAAAAAAACATTCACCAAAAATTTTGATCGATCCAGGTGATTGATCCTTCTTTAGAAACAAAGTTCTATCGATTCAGATAATCGATATACAGAACTTAATCCAGCAGATCCAGATCAATATTTTGATCAACAATTAATGCAAGTATTTATCAAAACTATTCATCAGAAAAAATATTCCGGCAGATCTCTGTCGATCGCCGGAACTCCTTTGCATATGTTTATTTTTTTTCTTTCTTTTTATGTTTTCTTTCTTTTTATGTTTTCTTTCTTTTTTTTATCTTTTCCACATTATTGATCAGCCAATACTCAAATAGTACGAAGGATAAAATTCATAAAGAAGAAGAAGAAGAAGAAGAAGAAGAAGAAGAAAAATCTCACTGTAACTTGAGAGGGATTAGAAGAGAGGTGGACTTCTACCCTTTCGCCGTCACCGTGTTGATTGTTTCTACCGGAAAAAGAGAAGAGAGAAAGAGGGAGAAGGGGAAGAAGAGGTAAGGAGAGGTGGAGAGGAAGGGGAAGAAGAGAGGGTTCTGGCAAAAGGGGGATGACAATTTGAAAAATTCCCTTCGTTGAAATTTTAAAGCCATCGGATTCATTTTGAAACTTTCAAAATTCTAAAAGAAATACTTTCTAAAAATTATTTAAAAAAATCCTCATTTTGATATATGTTTTTAAACAAGACTAGCCTAACTCTATTTTAACTCTAATTTTTATTTTATTTTTAAAAACTCACAATGCTACATTAATGACAAATATTAAAATATTCATTAAATTGCAAAATAACACTAATTTTCAAGCATTTTCTATTTTTAAATCAGTTTAGCACCTTTACTCGAAACTAACATAAAATTCGGTTTTTAAAACAGTTTCTCATGAAATCATGCATATTTTAATGTTAATTAACCCTAAAATATATGCATGATTGAACCACTATGAAATTTTTTTGATAGCCATAGAACACATATATGCATCATTGAATCACTATGAAATTTTTTGGGCAGCCTTTGAATACATATATGCATGATTGAATCCTTATTATTTTTTTTGACAACCTTAGAACTCTTCTGAGAACATATATATGCATGATTGAATCACAACAATTTTTTTGACAGCATTAGAACAGATATAAGCATGATTAAATCACTATAACATCTTTTTGACAACCTTAAAATAAAATATGCTAGATTGAATCACTACAAAAAATTTTTGACAGCCTCAGAACACATATATGCTTGACTGAATCACTAAATTTTTTTTTCACAGCTTTAGAACACATATATGCACGATTGAATCATTATGAATTTTTTTTACTACCTTAGAACATATATATCCATGATTGAATCACTATAAAAAAAATTGACAATGTCAGAATACATATAAGCAAGATTGAGCCACTATGAATTTTTTTTGACATCCTTAAAACACATATATGCTAGGTTGAATCACTACAAATTTTTTTTTAGAGCATCAGAACACATATATACATGATTGAATCACGATAAAAGGTTTTTTGACTACCTAAGAACAAATATATGCAAGATTGAATCACTATGAAATTTTTTTGACAGCCTTAGAACATATATATGCATGATTGAATCACTATGAAATTTTTTATACAGGCTTAGAACACATATATGCAAGATTGAGTCTCTATAACATTTTTTAGACAGCCTTAGAACACATATATGCATGATTGAATCACTATAAAAAAATTTTGATAGCCTTAGAAGACATATATGCATGATAGAATCGCTATAAAAAAAATTTGATAACCTTAGAACACATATATTTATGATTGAATCACTATAAATTTTTTTGGACAGCCTTAGAACACATATATGCATGATTGAATCATTATAAAAAAATTTTGACAACCTTAGAACACATATGCATAATTGAATCCCTATGAAATTTTTTTGAAAGCCTTAGAACACATATATGCATGATTGAATCACTATGAATTTTTTTTGACAGCCCTAGAATACATATACGCAAGATTGAATCACTTTGAAAGTTTTTGGACAACCTGAGAACACATATATGTATGATTCAATCACAATTAAATTTTTTTTTGATAGCCTTAGAACACATCTATGCATGATTGAATCACAATAAATTTTTTTTTACAGCCCTGGAACACATATATGCGTGATTGAATCACTACAATTTTGTTTTGACAGCATTAGAACACATATATGCATGATTGAATCACTATGAATTTTTTCTGACTGCCTTAGAACACATATATGTGTTATTGAATCACTATAAAAAATTTTTGATAGCTTTAAAACAGATATGCATGACTGAGTCACTATGAAATTTTTTTGACAACCTAAGAACACATATATGCATGTTTGAATCAGTATAACATTTTTTTTACAGCCTTAGAACACATATATGCATGATTGAATCACTATTAAATTTTTTGATAGCCATAGAAGACATATATGGATGATTGAATCACATTGAAATTTTTTTGACAATGTTAGAACACAAATATGCTTGATTGAGTCACTCTAAATTTTTTTTGACAGCCTTAGAATACATATATGCATTATTAAATCACTATAAATTTTGTTTGATAGCCTTAGAAGACATATATGCACGATTAAATCACTATCAAATTCTTTTGTCAACCTTAGAACACATATATGTAATATTGAATCACTATAAAATAAAATTGACACACTTAGACCACAAATATGCTTGATTGAATCCCTATGAATTTTTTTTTACAACGTTAGAACACATATATGCATGATTAAATCATAATGATTTTTTTTTACAGCCTTAGAAGACATATATGCCTGATTTAATCACTATAAATATTTTTTGACAACCTTAGAACACATATATGCATGATTGTTTCACTATGACTTTTTTTTACAGCATTAGAACACATATATGCATGATTGAATCACTAGAAATTTTTTGTCACAACCTTAGAACACATATGCATGATTGAATCACTATAAATCTTTTTTGACAAGCTTAGAACACATATATCCAAGATTGAGTCACCATGAATTTTTTTTTACAGCCTTAGAGCACATATATGCATGATTGAATCACTATCTAAATTTTTTGACAACCTTAGAACACATCTATACATGATTGAAATTTTTTTGACAGCATTAGAACACATATGTGCTTTATTGAATCACTACAAAAATTTTTTTGACAGCATTAGAACACACATATATATATATATGATTGAATCACTATGAAATTTTTTTGACAATGTTAGAACTAAAATATGTTGATTTAGTCAATATGAAATTTTTTTGACAGCCATATAACACATATATGCATGATTGAAATTTTTTTGACAGCCTTGGAACACATACATGTATGATAGAATCACTATAACATTTTTTTGACAGCCTTAGAACACATATATGCATGATTGGATCACTATTAATTTTTTTGGTAGCCTTTGAAGACATATATGCATGATTGAATCACTATGAAATTTTTTTGACATTGTTAGAATACAAATATGCTTGATTGAGTCACTCTAAATTTTTTTGGACAGCCTTAGAACACATATATACATGATTCAATCACTATAAAATTTGTTTGATAGCCTTAGAAGACATATATGCATGATTGAATAAATATGAAATTTTTTTGACAACCTTATAACACATATATGCAATATTGAATCACTATGAATTTCTTTTGACACACTTAGAACACATATATGCATGATTGAATCACTATGAAATTTTTTTGACAACCTTAGAATACATATGCATGATTGAATCACTATGAAATTTTTTTGACTGCCTTAAAATACATATATGCATGGTTGAATCACTATGAAATTTTTTTGACACACTTAGAACACATATTTGCATGATTGCTTCACTATGAATTTTTTTGACAACCTTAGAACACATATATGCATGATTGAATCACTATGATTTTTTTTTTACAATGTTAGAACACATACATGCATGATTAAATCATAATGAATGTTTTTTGACAACCTTAGAAGACATATATGCATGATTGAATCACTATGAATTTTTTTTGACAACCTTAGAACATATATATGATTGTTTCACTATGAATTTTTTTTTACAGTATTAAAACACATATAGGCATGATTGAATCACTAGAAATCTTTTTTGTGACAATCTTAGAACACATACGCGTGATTGAATCAGTATAAATCTTTTTTGACAACCTTAGAAAACATATATGGAAGATTGAGTCATTGTGAAGTTTTTTTGACAGCCTTAGAAAACATTTATGCATGATTGAATCACTATACAAATTTTTGACAGCCTTAGAACACATATATGCATCATTGAAATTTCATTGTGATTCAATCACTATGAATTTTTTTTGACCGCTTTAGAACAGATATATGCATGTTTGAATCGCTATGAAATTTTTTTGACAACGTTAGAAGACATATAAGCATGATTGAGTCACTGTGAATTTTTTTTGACAGCCTTAGAACACATATATGCATGATTGAATTTTTTTTTATAGCGTTGGAATACATATTTGCATGATTGAATCACTATAATTTTTTTTCGACAGCATTAGAACACATATATGCATGATTGAATCTCTATGCATTTTTTTTACAGCTTTAAAACACATATGTGCATGATTGAAATTTTTTCCACAGACTTAGAACACATATATGCATTATTGAATCACTATGAAATTTTTTTGACAGCCTTAAAACACATATATGCATGATTGAGTCACTATGATTTTTTTTGACAGCCTTAGAACACATATATGCATGATTGAGTCACTATAAATTTTTTTTGACAGCCTTAGAACACATATATACATGATTGAATCGCTATGAATTTTTTCGACATCCTTAGAACTCATATACGCATGATTGAAATTGATAGCGTTAGAACACATATATCTATGATTAAATCACTATAATTTTGTTTTGACAATGTTAAATCACAAATATACTTGATTGAATCACTATGAAATTTTTTTGATAGCCTTAGAAGGCATATATGCATGATTGAATCACTATGAAATGCTTTTGACAACCTTAGAACATATATATGCAAGATTGAATCACTATGACATTTTTTGACAGCCTTAGAACACATGTATGCATGGTTGAATCACTATAAAATTTTTTGAACAGGCTCAAAACACATATATGCATGATTACATCACTATGATTTTTTTTTTACAACCTTAGAACACACATATACATGATTGCATTGCTATGAAATTTTTTTGACATCCTTAGAACACATATATGCATTATTGAATCACTATGAAATTTTCTTGACAGCCTTAGAAAACATTTTTGCAAGATTGAATCACTATGAAATTTTTTGGACATCCTTAAAACTCATATATGAATGATTGAATCACTATGAATTTTTTTTGACAAACTTAGAATACATATGTTTAAGATTGAGTCACTATAAAAAAATTTTGACAGCCTTAGAATAACTATATGCAAGATATTTTCACTATAAAATTTTTTTGACATCCTTAGAACACATATATGCACGATTGAATCACTATGATTTTTTTTTAACATCCTTAGAACATATATATGCAGGATTGAATCAATATGAAATTTTTTGACAGCCTTAGAACACATATATGCATGATTGAATCACTATGAATTTTTTTTGACAACGTTAGAACACATATATGCAAGATTAAATCACAATGAAATTTTTTTAACAAACTTAGAAGACATATATGCTTGATTGAATCACTCTTAATTTTTTTTGACAAACTTAGAACACATATATGCATGATTGTATCACTATGAAATTTTTTATACAGCCTTAGAACATATATTTGCATCTTTGAATCACTAGATTTTTTTTATGACAACCTTAGAACACATATATGCAAGACTGAGTCACGTTGAAATTTTTTTGACAGCCTTAGAACACATATGTGCATGATTGAAACATTATAAAAGTTTTTTGACACCGTTAGAACACATATATATGCATGATTGATTTTTTTTTGACAGCCTTAGAACACATATATGCATTATTGAGTCACTACAATAAAATTTTGACAGCATTAGAACACATGTATGCATGATTGAATCACTATAAATTGTTTTTTGACAGCCTTAGAACACATATATGCATGATTGAAAGACTATGAAATTTTTTTGATAGCCTTAGAAGACATGTACGCAAGATTGAATCACTATGAAAACTTTTTGACATCCTTAAAACACATATATGCATCATTGAATCACTATAAATTTTTTTGGACAGCCTTACAATATGCATGATTGAATCATTATAATATTTTTTTGATAACCGTAGAACACACATATGCATGATTGAATCACTATGAATTTTTTTTTACAACCTTAGAACACATATATGCATGATTAAATCACAATGAAATTTATTTGACAGCCTTAGATCACATCTATGCATGATTGAATCATAATAAATTTTTTTTGACAGCCTTGGAACACATATATGCATGATTGAATCACTATAAATTTTTTTGACAACTTTAGAACACATATATGCATGATTGAAAAACTATGAATTTTTTTTTACTGCCTTAGAACATATATGTGCATTACTGAATCACTATAAATTTTTTTTGATAGCTTTATAACAGATATATACATGATTGAATCACTATGAAATTTTTTTGACACCCTTAGAACGCATATATGCATGATTGAGTCACTATGAAAATGTTTTCACAGCCTTAGAACACATATATGCTTGATTGAATCACTATGAATTTTTTTGGACAACCTAAGAACACAAATATGCATGATTGAGTCACTCTAAATTGTTTTGACTGTCATAGAACACCTATATGTATGATTGAATTACTATTAATTTTTTTGATAGCCTTAGAAGACATATATGCATGAATGAATCACTATCAAATTCTTTTGACAACGTTAGAACACATATATGCAATATTGAATCACTATAAAAAAAATTTGACACCCTTAAAACACATATGTGCATGATTGAATCACTATGATTTTTTTTTCCAACCTTAGACCAGATATGCATGATTGAATCACTATGAAATTTTTTTGACAGACTTAGAACACATATATGCTTGATTTCATCACTATGAATTTTTTTGACAACCTTAGAACACATATATGCATGATTGAATCACTATGAAATTTTTTTGACAACGTTAGAACATATATAAGCAAGATTAAATGATAATGAAATTTTTTTGACAACCTTAGAAGACATATGGACATGATTGAATCACTATAAAAATTTTTTGACAACCTTAGAACACATATATGCATGATTGTTTCTCAATGAATTTTTTTTTACAGCATTAGAACACATATATACATGATTGAATCACTAGAAATTTTTTGTGACAACCTTAGAACACACATGCATGATTGAATCACTATAAATCTTTTTTGACAACTGTAGAACACATATATGCAAGATTGAGTCACTGTGAATTTTTTTTGACGGCCTTAGAACACATATATGCATGATTGAATTTTTTTTGACAGTCTTAAAACACATATTTGCATTATTGAATCACTACAATTTTTTTTTGACAGCATTAGAACACACACACACACACACACACACATATATATATATATATATATATATATATATATATATATATATATATATATATATGAATGAATCACTATGAATTTTTTTTAACAATGTCAGAACTAAAATATGCTTGATTTAGTCATTATGAAATTTTTTTGACAGCCATAGAACACATATATGCATGATTGAAATTTTTTTGACAGCCTTCGAACACATATATGCATGATTGAATCACTATAACATTTTTTTGACATCCTTAGAACACATATATGCATGATTGAATCACTATTAATTTTTTGATAGCCTTAGAACACATATATGCATGATTCAATCACTATGATTTTTTTTAACAAAGTTAGAACACAAATATGTTAGATTGAGTCACTTTAAAAAAAAATTGATAGTCTTAGAAGACATATGTGCCTGATTGAATCACTATCAAATTCTTTTGACAACCATAGAAATATATGCAATATTGAATCACTTTAAAAAAATTTTGACACCCTTAGAACACACATATGCATGATATATGAATTTTTTTTGACAAGGTTAGAACACATATATGCATGATTGAATCACGATGATTTTTTTTTACTGCCTTAGAACACATATATGCATGATTGAATCACAATGAAAACTTTTTGACAGACTTAGAACACATATATGCATGATTGCATCACTATGAAATTTTTTGACAACCTTAGAACACATATATGCATGATTGAATCACTATGAATTTTTTTTGACAATGTTAGAACACATATATGCATGATTAAATCATATTGATTTTTTTTTACAACCTTAGAAGACATATTTGCATGATTGAATCACTATAAATTTTTTTTGACAACCTTGGAGCATATATATGCATGATTGTTTCACTATGATTTTTTTTTACAGCATTAAAACACATATATGCATGTTTAAATCACTAGGAATTTTTTGTGACAACCTTAGAACACATATGCATGATTGAATCACTATAAATCTTTTTTGACAACCTTAGAACACATATATGCAAGATTGAGTCTCTGTGAAAATTTTTTGACAGCCTTAGAACACATATATGCATGATTGAGTCACTATCAAAAACTTTTGACAGCCTTAGGACACATATAAGCTATTAAATTTTTTTGACCGCTTTAGAACACATATATACACGTTTGAATCACCATGAAATATTTTTTACAACGTTAGAAGACATATATGCATGATTGAGTCACTATGAATTTTTTTTGACAGCCTTAGAACACATATATGCATGATTAAAACTTTTTTGATAGCCTTGGAACACATATATGCATGATTGAATCACTATAAATTTTTTTTGATAGCATTAGAACACATATGTGCATGATTGAATCTCTATGATTTTTTTTTACAGCCTTAGAACACATATATGCATGATTGAAATTTTTTTGACAGCCTTAGAACACATATATGCATTTTTAAATCACTATGAAATTTTTTTAACAGCCTTAGAACACATATATGCAAGATTGAGTCACTATGATTTTTTTTTACAGCCTTAGAACACATATATGCATGATTGAGTCACTATACTTTTTTTTTTACAGCCTTAGAACACATATATGCATGATTGAATCACTATAAATTCTTTTTTGACAACTTTAGAAGACATATATGCATGATTGAATCACTATATTTTTTTTTGACAATGTTAGAACACAAATATACTTAATTGAGTCACTATGAAATTTTTTTGACTGTCTTAGAAGACGTATATGCATGATTGAATTACTATGAAATTTTTTTGATAGCCTTGGAAGGCATATATGCATGATTGAATCTCCATGAAATTATTTTGACAACCTTAGAACACTTATATACAAGATTGAATCACTGTGAAATTTTTTTGATAGCCTTAGAACACATATATGCATGATTGAATCATTATAAAAAAATTTAAACAGCCTTAGAACATTTATATGCATGATTGAATCATTATGAATTTTTTTTTACAACCTTTGAACACACATATGCATGATTGAATCACTATGATTTTTTGTTTGACAGCCTTAGAACACATATATGCATGATTGAATCACTATTAAATGTTTTGACAACCTTAGAACACATATATGCATGATTGAATCGCTATAAAAAAAATTTGACAACATTAAAACACATATATGCAAGATTAAATCACAATGAAATTTTTTTAACAACCTTAGAAGACATATATGCATGATTAAATCACTATGATTTTTTTTTGACAAACTTAGAACACATATATGCATGATTGTATCACTATGATTTTTTTTTGACAACTTTAGAACACATATTTGCATGATTGAAACACTAGATTTTTTTTGTGACAACCTTAGAACACATATAAGCATGATTTATTCACTAAAATCTTTTTTGACAACCTTAGAACACATATATGCAAGATTGAGTGACTGAATTTTTTTTTATAGTCTTAGAACTCATATATGCATGATTGAATAACTATAAAAGTTTTTTGACAGCCTTAGAACACATATATGTGCATGATTGAATTTTTTTTCACTGCCTTAGAACACATATATGCATTATTGAATCACTATAATTTTTTTTGACAGCATTAGAACACATATATGCATGATTGAATCACTATGCATTTTTTTTAACAATGTTAGAACATAAATGTCCTTAATTGAGTCACTATAATTTTTTTTTGACAGCTTAGAACACATATATGCATGATTGAAATTTTTTTGACGGACTTGGAACATATATATTCATGATTGAATCACTATAATTTTTTTTTGACATTAGAACAAATATATGCGTGATTGAATTACTTTGATTTTTTTTTTACAACCTTAGAACACATATATGCATGATTGAATCACTATGAAATTATTTTGACAGCCATAGAACACATGTGTACATGATTGAATCACTATGAAATTTTTTGGACAGCCTTTAAATACATTTATGCATGATTGAATCACTATGAATTTTTTTTTACAACCTTAGAACTCTCTTGAGAACATATGTATGCATGATTGAATCACAACAAATTTTTTTTGACAGCATTAGAACAAATATATGCATGATTAAATCACTATACCATTTTTTTGACAAACTTAAAACAAATATATGCTAATTGAACATATATATGCTTTGGATACATAATTGGTGAAACATTCATCGTTGCCCTTGAATGCAAATGGTAATTCTATAATCTTGCTAATCGTGTGATCACGATAATACTACTTATCTTGGACCATGATGCTAAAATTGTATCTTCCTTGCTTACTTGCTTAGATGCTTAATATTATTGTCTAAGTGTGACATTGTCGCTTATTACTTAGCATTTAGTATTGTTCATGTGCTTGTCTCGCTCATGGTTCCTTAGTTACTTGTTGTTCAGCAGTTGTTTGGCTTAGTTCCTTATTTTGCTTAGTTCCCTCGTTTCGTTGTTCAGTAGTTGCTTGGCTTGTTTTCCTTGTTCAGTTCATAATAGTTCGTTGTACTTGCTACTATCACTATTGCTTAGACTTGTAACACGTGCATCTACTTGACACACGCACATGTACCTTGGTTCAAATGTTTCTAATTGTTCCATCATGTTAGCTATAGCCTGTTACTCGTAGTTTTTGAGTTATGTTATATTTGTATCATGCTTCATACTGTATGCTCTTCCTTAAAATGATAATGTATGGATGATTTATCTCACCAACTCGCAAGAGTACTGACCCCATTTTATGGGGATATAGGTGACTGACTTGTCGTAGTGCGATAGAGCTCGATGTGGGGCGGAGGACTGAACTCACACTCTAGAACTTGAGATCTTGGCATTGGTCTTTTGAGAAGGGAAATGATGTATATTCCTCATGTATCTACTTGTAATAAATAAAATGTTTCTTTTTGTTGTCTCTTCCTGTGACCCGCTCAGAATTTCCAACTGTTTTCCCTTGCCAGGTTTTTTGCTTTGTGCAATGCTTTCAAAAAAAACAATTTACCCTAAGAATTTAAGGATTTTCCAAGTTGGGATTTTGGGGCGTCACATCCATCGCCCACACAAACTCGCCACAGAGTTTCTAGCATCCAATCCAGTCTTAAGACAAGCATATATTTCTACAATACGCTTCAAGTCCCCTTTTGTACTTACGGGACACATCAAGTGTCAAGGGTAAATCGTGTGCCCAATGCAAACATACACGAAACTAATAAGGCATTTAAGCAGTAAAGAAAATTAATAATGGAGTAATTACGATGATGGAAATCATCACATTCATTAATCAATAGTTAACCTTAATTAGGCATATCTAGTCACAATCCCTCCTTTCAAGGTACTTTGGCCCATTTGGCCTTGTATTCCCCGCAGGGCAACACGAAGAAATGTCAAGATCACGCTCAACATCTACGTGCTCTAGCACAACAAGCACAAAAAAGTACCTTGCCGATGAAGGCGATAACAATACATTAACAGTCAAGGATGTGTCATACTTAAACAAGTGAGATTGACTCACAAACGTGGGGCCATTGCCCAACGCAACTCGTATAGAGTTCAATAATATCGATTGGAAAATGTGTCAATACCCTATCATGGTGTTTGATCCCAAATCTTTGTCGGGACATGTCAGATACATAATGTGTGACTTGCATTAGTGTAATGCCCATAGGTGGATTACCGCATATATATATATATATATATATATATATATATATATATATATATATATATGTATGTGTGTGTGTGTGTGTGTGTATCACACACGATCCATAGAACGTTCGTGCTAATATGTGCAAGTGCGAAGTGTAATTGGTCAACCATAACAATAAACAAGTGCTTGTGCCCTTTTTACGACATTTGCAATTATGACAATTTAAGTGTATTAACACGTGCCTCTTTGCACGAACTTAAACTTCGCATAGATGTTTAGATACAAACACCTCGTGGTCCCCGCAGGTACGCAACGAGGTCTTAGCTATTTCATTCATGTGCTTGGCCTCACACGATCCAAGATAAAGCACATTGCTGGTAAAGGCGATCTAACACTATTTCTATTTCCACTTTTAGGGTATCACAATACGTGAGCCCTCTCACAAACATGGGACCATCGCCCAAAGACTCCAGCCGAGTCGCAACCCTCACCAGGGGTTCTGTGTCAATACCCATATGGTGTTCAGTTTCATTTATGTGTCACATCAAGTGTATAGCACGCCTTTGGTGTATTTTCTGATGTCTTGAGCATGAGACAATAGTGTATCATACGAGGTACAAACTAAAAAATACAATGTGTCAGGATGTGCCCTCATGCATGTGCGAAATTATACTACACGTATCATCAATCTTTCGCACAAGTATCGAACAGAAGCAATATATTTATGAAAAAGGCACATTTCAATATTCTTAAGTGATATGAATCTTACATTGCATACTCATTCATGATCGCACATATATCTTAGCTAGAACAAGTGCCCAAAGCCTTGAGTACGAACAAGGATTACGAATTTCCAAGTACACGTATTCCAAATGTCGTACATCGGCAAGTTTCACGTACTGAGACCATTTGCATAGGAAACGTCGTGATATCAACACACACACATGTTGAGAGTGATATTTAATTTATTCCCATACTTATGGGAATTACATTAGCATTACCGAGGTAAGTCGTCGCATGCAAAGACTATCAAAGTTGAAATGATAGTTTTGGATGAAACGGTCAAAAACCTAAAACATAGGAGGACTTGTATATACTAGTGGGCAGCATGCCGCTCGCCATACAACTCACCTTACTGCTGCCAAATGGGGCAGCGAGGATGCCATGGCGGTTGCTCCAAACCAACCACGTGCTAGGCCAACCAAAAAATGGCAAATATAAGGCACAGAGTGCCAACGCATCAAAAACACCAACTACGACCCATGTGGCCACAATTGCGGGTCCGTACCCGGTACAGTCAGTGCCAAGTGTACTACCCGGGGCTACTGGACAGCGCACACAAAGGCCCTAGAAAAACCTTCTTGTTTTCCTCCTTTTCTAACCTTTCTTACTTTATTTTTTGCACGTAGAAGGTTGGTGGAAAGGAGGAGTTGCAGCAGCCTGCTGAGCTCCCAAGGGATGCTCAGCTAGGTCTGGTCCCAGTGGGATCAGACCCAGCTAGGCTCATTCCCACCTTGGTCTGATGAACCCAAGATGGTTCAGACCAAGTGGGTGCCACCAAGGGGAACCGGATGGTGGTGTTCAACCGACCCAAGGGCAAGACCGTAGGGTCTGGTCCTTCAGACCAGACCTTATGTGGTAAAAAAGAAATCAGGTCTGAGCCCAAAAATGGCTCAAACCATGGGCTGCTAACATGGTGCATCCCAGCCTGAGGTTTGCAAAAGGGGTAGCAAGGCCGCCCGAGCGCCCTAGCACCCAGTGCCAACATGGCGCCAAGGTAAACCATGGTAAAGGTGGGGTCTGGTCCTCAGGACCAGACCGCGAACATGTCACCATCCCTAGTCTGAACCGAGTGTTCAGACCAGGTACTGCATTTAGTAGGCCCCACACACGGCACCCAGGCCGGCAGGCTACCCAGGGGTTGCACCAATGTGGGTGCGGCTAGCGCATCACCCGGGTGATCCGGGCCAAGGCAGCCCAGCTTGGTCTGGTCCAAGTCGGACCAGACCCAACTGGGTTCAAAACGGTGCATCCCTGGTCTAAACCAAAGGGTTCAAACCAGGGTTGCAGGCTTCAGCCCGCACCCAACTATTGGGTGGGCTGAAGGTGTGCGCCCAATGGGGGCGGCTAACACCCATGCCACAGTGGGTCGGACCTAGAGAGCATGGTCTGGACCCTATGGGTCCAGACCCTGCTGGGTCAAAAAGACAAGGGGTTGTGCAAGCCCCTGGTCTGAACCTAGGAAAGGTTCGGACAAGGGCTACTATCGTAGCCCATGCCGCAAAAAGTAGGTGTGCCCAAGTCCGGGTGCTGTGTGCACCCGGTTCCTTGTTGCTATAAGACAACCGAAAGGGGAAAGTGGTCCCCAACCGTGAGCCCACTCGGTGAGTGGGTCACTCAGCTGGGTCTGGGTCCCGAAATGGGCCAAAACACCCTGCTACAATGTGAAGGCCATAGCATCCCAGCTGGGGGTTGCTGTGGTGGCTTTGTCATGGCGCACAAACGAATGGAGCAAAAAGGGACCCCGGACTGACCAACCTTTGGTCAGTCTGGGAGCTTGCTGTCGTGGTTGCAGCAACACCCCCACAAGGACCATGGAGCCGCAAACAGATGTGGTTTAAGGTGGCTGCAAGGGAGCCCAGCCTGACCATGAAACGAATCAACCGTCACATTCACAAGTGCTAAAGAAATCCGGAAAACACATCATGAAAGGAAAATATCAAAAGGAGGCAAAGGAGATTTCAAGAAGCATTTTTAATTGAAAATAAAGCGTGCTTATGGTTTCTAAAACATCACAAAACCATTTGCATACGATGTATGCAAATTTGGTTTTGTGTGCTCATGCAAAGACCGAATGAAATTATTGTTCTATGTTATTCATTAGGGTGTTAATTACATACAAACCAAAAATCAACTCGTTCAGAGTTGATTTGGTTTACCTTTTAAGCATTCTGCAAGATTAGGTTTTACGCGATTTTAGATTTCGGGTCAAACGGTTCTATAATTTTTATCAAACTTGAAATGCTTGTATCCAGAGTTCCCGGATGAGTTTTTCAATTCCGTAAAGTCCGTCAGACTCTTCAGTCTGTCAGAAAGAGAATAGAAGAGAAATACTTAGAATCAGACTTAGTTTGCCCCTTCATATTTCCTGTTTGCAAAAACCTCTTTGAATTCAATTTTGCACTATTTAGGGACAAAACAGTCATTTGCTTACTTAGTTGGTTTTTGGTAGTTTTTATTATTTTCTAGCATTTAGTAATAAACTAACTGTAGTTAGGCTAGCTAGGGTTGATTTGCTGAGTTAGTTTAATTAGAAATTGTAGTTTTAGTTTTCTTTGTTTGTACTCGTAGTTTAATTTATTAATTAGTTCAGAAATAGTTAGAGTGTAACTTATATTTAATCGTTGATTGGTTACTGACTCTTGATTTTCATTGTTGTAGGTTGTTAAGTTAGAAACAAATCTACAGGTGTATTTACAATGCGAAGTGCAGATGCACATGTGGTGAAAAAAATGAACTATTCCTGGCGATCCAGAGAAGACTTAGCAATCATGTTTCAGTTGAATTTCATTTTTAGATTGTCATTTAAATTAGAATTGTAATGTTGACATAGTTGTAACCCTTTGTGATATTAATAAATTGAAGTTTTTAGATATAATGCGAATGTATTCCGTTCCCTGTGGATTTGACCCGTACTCGCCACATTCGTGGAAAGTCGGTTTTTATTATTTTTGGTTGACGATTTTTCAACTGTTTTACTGAAAAATATCTTTTAAAAATATCACTGCAAAAAGTGCAACCAAATTTTGGCGCCGTTGTCGGGGAATGACAAATATATTCTGTTATTTCTTCAATTTCAGTTTATTAATCTGTGTTTAGTAGTTGTTTTTAATTGTTCTAGTTAGTAGGATTAACATAGTTAGTAAATATAGGATTCACTTACTGTTTTCCTAGGATTCACTAAAATACATTCTTCAAGGAGCGATTAGACAAGTGAGTTTTAGAGAACATAGTGGTGATTTCTTATATTTAGAGTTTTAGAGAACATAGTGGGTATGACACATTTGACCTGTTGAGGTTTTGGGACTCGGTTGGAGTCTTCGGGCAATGGCCCGTGTTTGTGAGAGGGAGTGCTCATGTGTTTTGTTACCCTAGGCATAAAATGAAAATGGTGTTGGAATCGTCTTCACAAGTGATGTGCTCTTGTGGACGAGTGAGGCTGAGCACGTGAATGGGCAGGCCAAGTCTTCATTTGCGTACCCGTTGGGATCATGTGAACACCCAAATTTTTCAAAGTTTTGTAAAAATGTCTTTTTTTCCCGTGGCCCCATTTTCTGACAAAATCAAAGCAATTTCAAAACTAAATTTCAGTTATTCTTCAGATTTTCTAGATTAAATCCCATATTGATATATCCAAATTCAATTTCGGATCTGGACCTAGTGTTTAAAATCCAAATTTGATCCTCGTTATTCAATTTACAAATTGAAATTATAAAAAATGCCAAAAATATTTTCTAAAAGGCTCAGACAGTCCATCTGATATCCATTTAGATCCACTATCTTATAGTTCTCGATTCGAGGTCCAAAACTCGAATATTTCTTCAAATTTCGGATATAAACTCACTTTCTGAAGAATTTTTCAAAAAAGAATAACCTTGAATTCTCAGAAAACCTCTCTTTATAAATATTTTGCAAAAAAACACAAAAAAATTAGTCTTAAATCTTTATTTCCTCGTAAATTTTAGAATTTTATTCCAAAAATACAAAAATACAAAAAAACAACACAAAAACAAAAAAAAATCAGAAAAACTATGCGAGGAACAAGTGGTTTTAAATCTTTTTGAAATTGGTTTCACTAAAAAAATTTCCTTTAAAACCACTTTTTGAAAAACCATTGTAAAGGGATTGCAAGGGATCGCAAAATTTTTCCTCTCTTGTTGGTTTCTCTCTCTTCCTTCTCTTTTCCTTTTCTAACCTCTATTTTCCTCCTTTTTGAAGGAAGAAGAATAAAAGAAAGAAAAAGAAAGAGAGAAGAGAAAAGAAGAGAAAGAGAAGAGGAACTCTTTTGCGCGGTCTCACTTGACCTTGATTTGAAAAGAATTTAGAGATTTAACTCGCCTCCATTTCAAATATTTGTGGGAAAAATGGAGAGACGGGATTCGCTCGTCGGTACGAGGTTTGACCGTTCCTGGCGCCTTTACCAGTTGCATTCAAACCAAGGATCAAATCTATGCCTTTTGCTTTGCCTAAATATAATCTAAAAATTTATTCTAACTCTAAATGCACAGAGAATCATACTTGTGCAATGCAATGATGTATGCTCTTTTTGAAAGATGTTTTGAAAATTTCCAAGTTTATGAGATGAACTTGGTAAGGGAATGAAGAAATGTTTGAATTTAACTTTAGAACTTGAGATAGATCAGAGAAGTTCTAAGTCTTTGAAGTAAATCAGGATTGAAAGAATAAATCTTGATTTTGAGAAAGAATGATTTGAAGTTTTTGAAATGAAAGGAAATGAAGTTTTAAAGTCAGAAATGGATTTTGAATTTTGAACTTGAATTTAGGAAAGGAAATGAATACTTGAGATGGAATTGAGTTTGGAGTTGGAATGGTGTGATCATCGCAAAATTTTTCCTCTCATAATGTTCTCTCTCTTCCTTCTCTTTTCTTTTCCAACCTCTTATTTTCCTCCTTTTTGAAGGGAGAAAAGATAAAAGAACGGAAAGAAAGAGAGAAGAGAAAAGAAAGAAGAGGAACTCTTTTGCGGGTCTCACTTGACCTTAATTTTAAAGTATTTGAAATAACTCGCCTCCGTTTTTTAAAATATTTGCGGGAAAACTGGGAGACGGGATCCGCTCGTCGGTACGAGGTTCGACCATTCCTGGTGCCTTTACCAGGGGTAATCAAACCAAGGGTCGAATTTTATGCCTTTTGCTTTGCAAAGAATTTATCTAAGTATTTATCCTAAGTCTAAAATGCACAATAAATCATGCTTGTGCTAATGCAAAGATGTATGCTCTTTTTGAAAATGTTTTGAAGAATTTCCAAGTGTTTCTGAGATGAATCTGATAAAGTGAAGAAATGATTTTAACTTAGAACTTACGATTAAAGTTCTAATTTTTTAGATTTATCAAGAGCTTGGGAAAATAAATCTGGAAGTTGATTTTGAAGTTTTGAGATGAAAAGAGAATGAAGGAAATTTTCAAAGTCATAAATGGACTTTGAATTTAGAAGTTTGAACTTGGATGAATATTTGGAATGGAATTGGATTCTAATTTTGAAGTTTTGAATTTAGAAGGAAATGTGGGAAATCTAAAGGAATTGAGGAATGGGATTTGGATTTGGAATTTGGAATTGGATTCAAGATTTGGAATCCAACATGGTATTTGGATCTGAAATTTGAGATTCAAGATAGGGTTGGACTCTGGATCCTAAATGGAATTGGATCTGAAGCTGAGATCCAAGGTAAAAGTCTGGATCTTGGATCTTAAATGGAATTTTGGATCTGAAGTCTGAGATCCAAAGTGGAATGAGGATCTGGATCCTAAATGGAATTTGGATCTGTAATTGGAGATCCAAAAATGGAATTGGGTTCTGGATCCTAAAGATGGTTTTTGGATCTGATTCTGAGATCTGAAAATGGAAATGAGTTCTAGATCCTAAGATTGGTTTGTGGATCTGAATCTGAGATCCAAAATGGGAATGAATTCTGGATCCTAAGATTGGTTTGTGGATCTGAATCTGAGATTCGAAATGGGAATGAATTCTGGATCCTAAGATATGTTTGGATCTGAAGTCTGAGATCCAATGTAGGACTGAGTTCTGGATCCTAGAATGGAATTTTGGATCTGACTCTGAGATCCAAGATAAAATGAGGATCTGGATCCTAAATGGATTTTAGATCTGCAATTGGAGATCTAAAATAGAATGAGGATCTGGATACTAAATGGAATTTGGATCTGTGATTGGAGATCCGAAGTGGAATGGAGTTTATACTTGGAAATCTGGATCCAAGTTTGAGACTAGGATTTGATTTCGGATTTGATTTATGGAAAACCCAAATAGGACATTTAAAGATGGATCCTGGTTTTTAGAAACCCAAAATTTAAGTTTTGAGATTTAAATCCAAACCTTGATTAGAGATAAAGGAGGTGAAGTTGACCCTTTTAAAAATCAGAAGATAACTTCAAAGTTTAAATTGAACTTTGAATTTGAACTTTTGAATTGATTTTGGAAATTTGAAGTTTAAATATAAAATGATTTTGAAATTTCAAAGTCGAATTTGGCTTTGAAATTGAATTTTTGAATATTGAAATGAGATAGAATTGGATTTGAATAAGATTTGATCTGAGAAATGAAGAGGGATAATCACTTGGAATTTTGAAAAGGAAGTTTTGAAAATATGATGCAATTCTATCCTATATGATGAATGAATAAAAAAAATCTTGAAATTGGATTTGAAAATCATATTTAATTCTTTACATGATTTGAAATAAGATTGAAGATATAATACATCCTTGACTATGGTCATTGAATGTATTATATAATCATCTATATTTAAATTCAGGTGAAGAATAAAACATATTTTGTGCTTTTATAGAGTTTAAAATGAAATTAATTCTCAATATACCCTGACTATGGCCATTGGTATATATATTGAATTAATTTTAAGCTAAACTCTGATAAAAGAGAAAAATATTTGAAAATATGATGATTTTTGGAGAAGATCCAGTGTGGATCCAGTGTTATTTTATAAAAGATAAAAATACTAAGTCTTGTTTACATCCCGACTATGGCCGTTGATGTAAATCTTCAACTTAGTATTTAAATTACCTCTTACGAAATGATGCACGTGTCATTCGTGTTTCCATTTGTGAGAATTTGAAAAGGAAAAAGGCATGAAGAACAAGTAATTCATGATATTTACAATGCTCATTCATTCTATCTAAAACTGGAAATGTAAATTCTTATTAAGGCCTAACTTATTACAAGTGTTAAATTTGAAATTTCAAATCTCAAGTGATGATATTCCCCTCATATTTCCTTGTAAAATAAGAGAGATGAGAGTTAGATATGCACTCATATTGTGTTGCTGAATTGAACTATTCCAGCTATTGATTTTTGAATAAACTGCAAGACAACTCTTCCAAATGTATTCGAAGTGGATTTTATGGCAAGATCAACTTCAAAAGACATCAATGCAGAATTCCCTACTGAAGTTCGAAAAACCAGCAACATTTTGCAAGGAAGAAGCAAAAAGATGGACATTGAGCATTTGGGAGGCTGTGTGAAAGCAAAACGCAACAAACTACTGCAATATGGCAGGTGTCTTTGGTGGAATGCAGGAATTGTGAGAGGTGCTGTGTAAGTGATGGACATGTAAAAAAAAAAAAAAATGACAGCGTGTGGAGGCTATATGCTAGCCGATGAAATGTTTGTCTACCAAGAACATAATTTTGACAGCACTATATTGAATATTGTGCTGGAGCCAAAATCTTCAAGTGGAATCTGCAGTGGCTCCAGACCAGATTTTGCAAACGGCTAACATTTCATATTGGTTCGTAACCAGATAACCATGTGAAGCTACCCATTCTCAACTATGTATCTCCCAAAGAATGAAGACTAAAACTTAGCATAAAAATATATACATAATTCTAAGACCAAGAGGGATTGCTGAATGTAGAACAAAATTGAGAACATACCTCTAACAAAGGCAAGAATCTAGTGACACCAGTTCTAGACAGGGATAACTGAGTATCTCTGTTTGAGGATGGGCGGTGTATATATATTTCTCTTCTAACTAAAAGGGAAACTAAAAAAAAATCTGTTATACATCGGAAAAGGAAAATGACGCAATTTTTATGTCCACATAAATACATGTAAAACATAGCACTTATATCCGAAACAGAAAAGGAAAAGAACAAGCAAAAGAAAGAAAAAAAGAAAGAAAAAAAAGAAAAAAAAAAGAATGATTGCTCTAAAAATGCTATAAGATCCAGTACATATGGTTACATAGCATATGATTGGAATGATTCATCAAGCGTTTTCAGCTGTTTAGAAAATCATATTTTTCCTGTATTTCAAAAACGCAGTGTTTAGAATCAGTCTCAACTCTAAATGAATATTTAGCTAAGACACGAACCATAGAGAGTCATGCCTAAAAAGAAATTTCTGACCCCCTGAGGGCAACCTCATCGATAAAACTTACTGTTATCCATGCGAAAGTAACAAAAGGAGTTTTGTATTCTTGATTGAAAGTTTCTCAATGGCACCTTTGGGCTACCAAATCTGTAATTTCAAAAAGGCTTCCCTCATTGCCCATGAAAGAACAAGCAATCCAGACCGTGTAACACCACTCAGTGAGCCCTTTTGAGCCCCTTTTTAAATACTTCCTTTTTCCATGGCCAATTCATTAGTTATCATCATGACTACAATTTGATGCAGTTATTCCCAGTGCATGGGGATGGGCAAGAACAGGTACGACTGTGATTCCCAATGCCTTCTTGACTCCTTCTTTAAGCTTTCAGGTGGGCACCAACTATACTCACTGCTTACTAAATAGCAGATATATTCATTTTTTTTTTGAACAACAAACCATCCATAACCATCAACATTCAGCAGAATATATTTAGGTGCATATTTTTCTTTCATTTCAGCCTAACTGTAATTGGAGCGCCTGGTAGTTACAGAATAAGTATAGGTATCTCTTGCTGTGAACTAATGTAAAAGAATACCTGCTATCAACCTGACTGTAGGGATGTGCATACATGCGCAGATTAGGATGTTGAGCTACCTGTGGCAGTGAGGTTGATGCAAGAGTATGTGTTGTAGCGAAGTGATACAAGGATTATCTTAAAGAATGTTAGAAAATACTCCTGTGCACGAGATTGAAATATATGCATAAAGAAATTATACATGAAAATAAATAAAAAAAAAAGAAAAGAAAAGAAAAATAGAACCAGGAAACAGGGGATTATGAGATATGCAGAATATGAGGGGGAATCGTCCCTGATTCTGAGGTTTTGCTTTCTAACTAGACGAACATGGCCTCTTCTTCTTCTTCTTTTTCTTTAGAATGCTCCAGATACCTTGCACTTTTCTTTTAAACTCACCAAACCTTCTTGATTGAGAATGGCTTCGACAGATTTGGCGGTGTAAACTAATTTAATAAGACCAACGTTCTTTCCAGCAAATGTAGACCTACCCGAATTCTGGCAAGTAATAGCATTGCACAATTGATGACAGGGGTTGGGTTTTATATTTTAGCAATGGGGCAGGCCATAATCGGGCTGTCCACCTTTATTTGATTCTTCCTAAAATAATATCTATAAAGACAGTAACGGATCAGAAGGAATCTCTACTACTAGAGTGATGCTCCTCCAGTCCTGACTCATTCAAAGGGATGACCAGTGGTCATCCAGATGATAGACGAGTTCGACGAATGTTGCTCAAGAGTAAATTAAATAAAAGGAAATGCTGAAACAAATTAAATCAGAATCTCAAGGACACAAAAAAAAATGAAGCGATGAACAGGGAAAAAAAAAAAAAACGATGGAATGTGGACAGTGGGTGGGTGGCCGAATGCATAATGCCTAATCTGACCGATGTAATGTCAAACAAATGCATGAAGTATTAAACATGTTATTGAATCAGAAACATCACGGGCAAGTAGACAGGACTGAATGACGAAAGGTTTTAGCATAATTGCCAACAGTATGCGTGAATGGTAAGCAAATCAATGGCATTACGGGAGCCCATACATAGGAAAGAGAGAAACAATGCTAACTATACCTAATACTACATATAAAACGGAATGAGGAATCAAACTGAAGGGATAAAGAGGGAAAAATATGTTGGAATTTTTGTATTCCGTTGATATAGCCATATGTAGGCCGATTCTGCTATATGCAGATCGGCACTACAAAGGGGGCTTAAAAAAAATGAGGGACTATTCAGTGATTTATAAAAGAAGGAAAAAAAAAGGGGACAACAAGATAAGTGAGAAAGCACAAAAAAGAAGAATAGAGAGATTTACTCACCCCCGATTCAGAAGATATCGAGATTCAAAGGGAGTGATTCCTCTACCCGTTGTTGTCGGACGAAGCTCTGAAGGAGAAGAGTATTTCCTCTGTGAGTGCAGATAGATAACGGATGGCCTTGCAGATGATGGATAGTGCTCGCAGATAATGGATGGCTTCGGCTGCAAGTCTCCTTCAGACCCCAAGCGAGGCAGGCAAGAGCGTAAAATGGGGAAAAGGGATTTGGAGGGGATCTGAAGTGATGGCGTGAGAGGCCGAGAATGGATACTGAAGGGAAGGTTGGATTAGGTCGATAAGGGATATTTGGAGTGAACAACCAATCTCAAGAAAAACAATGGATGATAGCAAAAAAAATGGATCTCAAGGAAGATAGTCGATGCCGGATGATGGATTTTTGCAAAGGAAGCTCGGTGACGAAGGTGCGGATAATGGATGCCTTCAGTGGTTCCCCGAGTGTCCCTTTTAAAGACGAGAATGAAGGTTCCAGAGGAAGGGAATCGGTTGAAGATGAATGGAGGGAGAGAAGAAAGTCGGTTGAGGATCGGACGATCGTGAATCGAGAGAGAGCATGCACGGGAGGGGTTCGTTGCAGCTTTTTTTTGATATTTCAAAAAGGTGGTTCTCCTTTTAAGAAATTTCTAAAAAAATGGTTAAGGAATGAGGTTCTTGGTAAAAAATGTCTCAAAAAGCTTGAAAATCATCCGTTTTCTTTGTAGCTTTTCTCGATTTTTTTGGTTTTTATGTTATTTTTCCATTTTTTTTGTATTTTTAGAATAAAATCCTAAAGCTTTACAGGAAATCAAAGATTGAAACTAATTTTTTGATGTTTTTGTAAAATGTTTACAAAAGGAGTTTTCCTGAGAATTTTAGAAACTATTTTGAGACAATTTCTTCAAAAAATGGGTTTATGTCCGAATTTTTGAGAAATAATCGAGGTTTATAACTTCTGACTGAGAAATATAGGGTCGAGGATCCAAAAGAGTGCCGGATGAGCTGCCCAAGCCTTTAAAAATCATTTTTTTGGTATTTTTGTGATTTTATTTTGGAAATCGGACAACGAGGCTCAGATTTGGATTTAAAATACTGAGTTCAGACCCGGAGCTGAATTTGAATATATCAATATGGAATTTAATCCAGAAATATGAAGAAATAACTTGATTTTCTCAAAAAAACAGGGTTAGGGGCAAAAGGGTCATTTTTACAAGACTTTGAAAAATTTGGGGTGTTCACAGATGCCCCTCTTTGCTACTAAGCCGGTTGAGAGCCGAGCTTAGTGGCAAAGACAACACTCCAAATTTTGAAAATGCCCCAGTCGGCAGATCTGAACTGGGTGTGGAAGAATTATTTTGAAAATATGGTTTTTCAGGCTTTGAAACCTTATCCTAAATGGTTTTGGGGAGACGAAATCGTCGAAGATGATATGATTGAGTAGAAAATGAGGAAATCGTGATGGGACTATTGATGGAAATTCTGAAATGGTGGGAAATGAAAATTTTGATCAGGTCTCATGGGTGAGACAAGATACTTTCTTTGGAATGATTCAGGTTTAGCCCTTAACCTGGATGGGACGAAGATATATCAAGATGAATTTGAATTGAGGAAAGGGATACACGGGGACCTTGATGGGACATTTTGGAAAACGCCTTGTGAAATGAAGCCCGAGTATGATCCTTTCTTTGGATGAATGTATGGAGTATGGGTTCCTTGATGGGAGGAGCTATGATGGGACTGGAAGAAATCATCCCATCCAAACGAGGGATCTCGTTAGAATGCGACTCAGGTTTAACCCAAACCTGCAAGGAAGATACTTCGCGAAGCGAGGTTCCGGGTTAACTCTTAATCCGGATAGGAAATCTACCATACAGGTTTCTCAAAAATAGAGAAAGCATGATGGGACCTTCGGAATTTGGACGAACAAATCCGAAGGGGTTTTCGCAAAAGGAGGAAATATAGGGTCCCTAAAGCTTTGAAAAGGGGAAGAAATGGTGTGTCTCATTGTTGAGACTGAAATAGCTTTTGAAATTAAATAATGTTTCAGGTTTGACCCTTATCCTGAGTGGGGGAAATCTACCATACAGTTTTCTCAAAAATGGAGAAAGCACGATGAGACCTTCAGAATTTGGACGAACAAATCCGAGAGGGGTTTTTGCGAAAGGAGGAAATATAGAGTCCCTAAAGCTTTGAAAAAGGGGAAGAAATTGGGCGTCTCATCGCTGAGACTGAAATAGCTTTTGAAATATATGATCTTTCGCAAATGGTTCAGGTTTGACCCTTATCCTGAGTTGGTCGTCCATACGGAATTCTTAAATGAGAAAACCATGATGGGACAGGAAGAGATACTTCTTCTGAAGGAGGCAACTCTTCTGGAAAATATAAGCAACGTTAGGTTGCATCAAAATGGATATTGAATGTTTATTTTATTCTTGGAATAGCTAGAAAATTTTGCCAATAAGATAAAATCATAGTAGATTCAAATGCTTCTAAATGTGCACGTATGTGCAAAGATATTCCCTCTTTTACCTAGAGTATTTCCTCCAATGAGGTTAACTCCTCGGTTTTAAGAGTCAAATTCAAAGATTTAGCGCTGATGATTTTCTTCAAGGAAGCTATCCATTTCCCTGATATGAGAATAAAAGAATTATTCTTAACTTCATAAAAGCAAGAAATGAAGAGATATTGACAAAAGAATTTTGCACGAGAAAAAAAAAATGACTTCTGACAACTTTGGCAGTTTGATATCTGGGTGTTTTCCCATGATGATCCTTTTGCACTCTTTTTGAGTCATTGGGCTTTCTCGGGTTTTTACATCATCCTTCATTTGGATGGATCCTGACTTTTTTCTCTTTTTTTAGGGAAGGGTACGTCACAAACTCCTTCATCTTGGAGATGCTCTGATCCTTCTTTCTCTCAGGGATTATATGTGATGACATTGGCTCAAAAAGGTCTTCAGATGATAGCAGAAATCAAATATCTTTTAGGGTTTGTCGGTAGGTTCATCGCATCTGCCTTCATCTCGACAGTGATCCGAACCTTCCCTGAAAGGATCCGTCACAAACTCCGTCATCTTGGAGATGTTTCAAATCTTCTTTGGCCCCGGGGATCCACTCGCTTAATTCGCCTTCATCTTGACGACAATTGAGAGATCCCTTTTGTGGATATTTGATTGCAACTTTTTAAACGACAATGAAAAGATATGGGTTGAGTGGATTCTTTTATAGCTCCAGATATTTCCACTGCCTGATTGCCAGAAAGTCATTTTAAAACACGCGCCATAGCCAAAGATCAATATCAATTCGCTTCTGGCTTTTCAACATCATTGAAGATTTCTTTTATTGATCATATTGAGGATATTTCTCACATCCTTTTGGTTGATCAATAGGAAGAGATTTGAATTTTACCTCTTTTTCGCAAAAAGTTTCACCTTTCGAAAGGAAATATAGGAGGTAATCTGAGAAAATTCTTTTTGTGTAGTAAGAATATTTAGAATCAACAAATGCTTTTAGCAAATTGGCAAAGTTTTCATGAATTCTTGTGAAATAATCACTCAATATAGGTTTTGATGAGACCTTGAGTTGCAATCTTTTGATTTTGGAAATACATGACCAGCAAAAGCTGGAACCTTTGAAATACATGACCAGCAAAAGCTGGAATGTTTGAAATACATGCCCAGTGAAACTGGAACGTTTGAAATACCTGACCAGCAAAACTGGAACGTTTGAAATACATGACTAACGAGGAGTTGGAACCTTTTTGAAATACTTGACCAGTAAAACTGGAACATTTAAAATACATGACCAACAATAATGCTGGAACATCTTGGAAATACATGACCAACGAGTGTTGGGTCTTTTGGGAAATACACGAATGGTTATGAAAAAAAAAACTGAGTTTTAATAAAAAGGTTGAGAATGATAGAAATTGGGAGATTTTAACCTGAGGGTTGAGAAAATGGTGAATTTTTTTGAAAACATTGTACCCAGAGGTTGGAGAATTGATAATCTTGAGAGATTTGGAGATATGAAGGTTTGGAAATGATAGATTTTTGAGAGATTGAAATCTGAAGGTTTGGTAATGAGAGAGTGGAGAAATCTTAACCTGAAGGTTTTGATTTATGGAATAGGTTGATTTTGGGAGCTCGACAATTATGAGCTGGGACTTTTTGAAATATATGACCAGCGAGAGCTGGGTCTTTTGAAAATACACGACCAAAAGCTGAGTTCTTTTTTGGGAATACATGACCAGCAAAGCTGGAACGTTTGAAATGCGTGACCAGCGAAAAGCTGAAACGTTTGAAATACCTGACCATGGAAAAACTGGAACGTTCGAAATACATGACCAACGAGTGTTGGATCTTTTTTTTTTTTTTTAGAAATACCTGACCAGCAAAAGCTAGAACGTTTGAAATACATGACCAGCGGAATGCTGGAACGTTTGAAATATATGTCCAACGAGTGTTGGATCTTTTGAAATACCTGACCAGCAACAACTGGGACGTTTGAAATACCTGACCAGCGAGAAGCTGGAACGTTTGAAATATATAACCAACGAGTGTTGGATCTGACCAGCAAAAAGCTGGAACGTTTGAAATACCTGACCAGCAAGAAGCTGGAATGTTTGAAATATATGCCCAACGAGTGTTGGATCTTTTGAAATACCTGACCAGCAGAAGCTGGGACATTTGAAATACTTGACCAGTGAGAAGCTGGAACTTTTGAAATACATGACCAACGAGCGTTGGATCTTTTGAAAATACCTGACCAGCAAGAGCTGGAACGTTTGAAATACCTGACCAGCAAGAAGCTGGAACGTTTGAGATACATGCCCAATGAGTGTTGGATCTTTCGAAATACCTGACCAGCAAAAGCTGGGACGTTTGAAATACCTGACCAGCGAGAAGCTGGAACTTTTGAAATATATGACCAGCAAGTTGTTGGCTCCTTTGGAAATACCTGACCAGCAAAAAGCTGGAACGTTTGAAATACATGACCAGTAAAAACTGGGACATTTGAAATACCTGACCAGTAAAAGCTGGGACGTTTGAAATATATCAGCTTTTGGGAGATTTTAAATCAGAACTTGAATTTTGGTAGAAGAAAGGATTTTGATCAAAAGATTGAATGTAGAAAGTTATTGGTGTGAGGATCGGATCCTCCAAATGAGCTCAATATATGATTGACGATTTTGAGAAATACCCTAATGCGAGGACTGGGTTGTAAAGATGAGCTAAACAAAGTGAATTTTTGAGAAAACAAAGATTCTTTGGTAAAAATTAATGGACCATCATAGTTTATTTACATGTGGTCGACTTTCAAGATTTTATCCTCTTATCCTGAACTGGGAAGGAAGGAAAGGAATACCTCGTTAGCAGGAGGTATTAGGTTTATCCCTTAACCTGAAAGGGGAAAAAGAAATGATGGATTTCCAATGCGAGGATTGGATTCAAAAGGAAGTCCTGGTCGGAACTCAGGACTTCAAACGGAAAATAGAGGAAAAACCCGAGCTGGAACTCAGATTTCTAAAGAAATGATTGATTTCTAATGCGAGGATTGGATTCAGAAGGAAGTCCTGGTCGGAACTCAGAACTTCGACTGAAAATAATAGAAGAAAAACCCGAGCTGGAACTCGGATTTTCAAAGGAATGAAGGATTTCCAATGCTAGGATTGGATTCAAAAGGAAGTCCTGGTCGGAACTCAGAACTTCGACTGAAAATAATAGAAGAAAAACCCGAGCTGGAACTCGGATTTTCAAAGAAATGAAGGATTTCCAATGCGAGGATTGGATTCAAAAGGAAGTCCTGGTCGGAACTCAGAACTTCGACTGAAAATAATAGAAGAAAAACCCGAGCTGGAACTCGGATTTCCAAAAGAATGAAAGATTTCCAATGCGAGGATTGGATTCAAAAGGAAGTCCTGGTCGGAACTCAGAACTTCGACTGAAAATAATAGAAGAAAAACCCGAGCTGGAACTCGGATTTTCGAAATGAAGGATTTCCAATGCGAGGATTGGATTCAAAAGAAAGTCTTGGTCGGAACTCAGAACTTCGACTGAAAATAATAGAAGAAAAACCCGAGCTGGAACTCGGATTTCCAAAAGAAATGAAGGATTTCCAATGCGAGGATTGGATTCAGAAGGAAGTCCTGGTCAGAACTCAGAACTCCAAACGAAAATAATAGAAGAAAAACCCGAGCTGAAACTCGGATTTCTAAAGAAATGATGGATTTCCAATGCGAGGATTGGATTCACAAGGAAGTCCTGGTCGGAACTCAGAACTTCGACTGAAAATAATAGAAGAAAAACCCGAGCTGTAACTTGAATTTCCAAAGGAATGAAGGATTTCCAATGCGAGGATTGGATTCACAAGGAAGTCCTGGTCGGAACTCAGAACTCCGAACGAAAAATAATAGAAGAAAAACCCGAGCTGGAACTCGGATTTCCAAAGAAATGAAGGATTTCCAACGCGAGGATTGGATTCAGAAGGAAGTCCTGGTCGGAACTCAGAACTTCGAACGAAAGAATAAAGGGAGAAGCCCGAGTGAAAACTCAGGTTTTTGACAAGAGATTGAGTTTTGGAAATTTGCCAGTGCGAGGACCGGACCTGGGATTGAGAATGACCATTTAGGGGACCGAATGATCTGATTGCCCCCTTATCTTGATTGGAGAGGAAATAAAATTTAAAAGAACAAATGAGAAGAGATAGAAATTGATGGGAGATTTGACGAAAGAGAAGAATCAAGGAGATTTTATGGGAATCATCTTTGTAAAAGAATTCTCACAGGTAGCATTGTCGCTCCTATGAGGGGTTTCAGGATTATCCCTTATCCTGAATGGGAAGGAATAAAATTTGGGCAAAAAAGTTTGTGAAAAGCTTCGATAAAGAATTGGAAGAAAAACTTAATTAAGAAATAAAACTGAGAAAATTGAATGAAGAAAAAGATTTAGCAGAGATTAATGAAGCTTTAAAAGAAAAAGACATTCAGGACTATCTCTTATCCTGAAGAAAGAAGGACCTCGTAGGATGAGGTTTCAGGTTTATCCCTTAACCTGAAAGGGGGAAGAAAGAAAGAAAAAAGAAGGAAAAGAAATACCTCATGGGAAAGAGGCATCAGGTTTATCCCTTAACCTGAAAGGGTAATTTTTGAAAATAAGAATCAAGGAGAATTAATAAAATGGATAAAAAATAAAAATGAATAAAAATTGATAAAACTGATAAAAATGGATAAACAAAAGGTTTGAGAAGAGAATTTGATCCTGCCTGCATGTGGGATCTTTTTAAAATTAGAGAAGATGATGAGAAAATCATTTTGGAAGGAAGGATTAACCACGAGAGCTAATCTTTGAAAGGGGGGTCATTCATGAGAGATCATCATGAGGGTTAAATTTTTAAAGCAATGATTTTGAAAACCAATTTGTAGAAAACATAATCAACACAAGGGTTGATATTTGAATGCAATGATTTAAAATCATTTTTTTAGAAAATATGATCAACGCAGAGGTTGATCTTTGAATGCAATGATTTGAAATCAATTTTTTTAAAAAAACATAATCAACACCAGGATTGATCTTTAAATGCAATAAAATCACATTTTTGAAAAAATGAGATCAGCACCAGGGTTGATCTTTGAATGCAAATGATTTGAAATCAATTTTTAGGAAAATATGATCAACACCAGGATTGATTTTTGAATGAAATCAAATTTTTGGAAAATGAGATCAACACAAGGGATTGATCTTTGAATGAAATGAAATCAAATTTTTGGAAAATGAGATCAACACAAGGGATTGATCTTTGAATGTAATGATTTGAAGTCAATTTTTGGAAAATATGATCAATGCCAGGGATTGATCTTTGAATGTAATGATTTGAAAACCAAATTTTTAGAAAATATGATCAACACAAGGGTTGATCTTTTGAAATGTAATGTTTTGAAAAGCAAATTTTTTTTTTTTTTAGAAAATATGATCAACACAAAGGTCGATCTTTGAAATGCAATAATTCGAAATCAATATGATCAACACAAGGGTTGATCTTTGAAATGCAATGATTCAAAATCAATTTGTAGAAAAATATGACCAACACAAGGGTTGATCTTTGAAAAAGGTTGTAATAAAATATTTGAACTGAAATTTTCATGGCTTTTTAAAGACCCTCATAGGTAATATCATTTCTCTCATGAATGATGTCAGGATTGTCCCGAATTTTGAAAAAAAAAAAGAAATTTAAATGCCCCAATATAGCAAAAAGAAGAAAGTATTGAATATCAAAGATATAAAGAAAAATCGACATTTCATTGATAAGCAAAAGTTGATAACAGAACTGAATATTTACAAGTATTTTAACTAAAAAGAGTCACAAAGTCTGGGCTGACTTGCCCCTACAAAGCGACTGACAGAAAGGGATGAAAGCGAAAAACTCTTGGTATTCTCAATTCTCTGATTGGTCTGGAAAAGGTCCAGTTGAAACTGCAAGTTGCTCTTCTCCTTCCTCTGGCACCAGGAGCTCTTTATCAATGTAGTCTTGCACCAGGTTTTGGAGGACGAAGCAGCGCTCCGTGTCATGCCCCCTTGCTCGATGAAACTTGCAGAAGCAATCTTTCCATTTTCCCATGATGACAGGAGGATCAACCTTTCTTGGGAGTTTGATCATGCCTTTTTCAAGCAAGTATTTGAGAACTTCTTCGATCGGCTGACCTAGAGGGGTAAACTGACGATCATGACCCCAACCTTCATGCTTTGCTTTCTTCGGCTTGTTTGACCTCTTCCGAGTGCTGACCTCTACCTGGTAGCTGGACTGATCTTGCATGTTTAGGAGATCTAGACGTCTTTTTTCTTCGATTTTGATAAAGAGATTCTTATCAAGGCAGTCTTGACCTATATTCTTGAAGATGAAGCAATGCTCAGTGTCATGCCCTATTGCTCGGTGGTACCCACAGAATTGGTCTATATATTTTCCCATGATTGTGGAAGGGCTGGCAGCTTTCGGGAGCCTGAGTAATCCACTGGACAACATGTATTCGAGGATTTTGTCAAGCGGTTCATCTAAAGGAGTGAAATCTCGATCCTTGCTCCAATCCTTGCGCTTTGGCTCTTCTTGCTTTTTGCCTTTTTGCTGAGGACTGCATTGAAGAGGTTTATCATGGTTTTCACAATATTTCCCAGTCTGACTTTTACACTCTCCCAAGTTGCTGCCCTGGTTGCCTTGGTTGCTGCCCCTGCTGGCTTTGGAATTTCCTGCACTGATATCGCCGCGTTTATTCATGGGGAAGGTGACAGGCGCCTTTTCTTCTATGGGAGATTTTCCGCAACTGGCTTCAGCTTGCTCGGATAATATCTCCAGCATCATCTTTTTAAATAACTGATATATCACAGGATCAATCTCACTCTTGCTGTCTTGAACTCCCTTTCTGACAGATTTTTGAGAATCCATTCCTTACGCTCTCTGCTTGTAACTGGGATGTTAGAGCAGTGTAATCTTTAAGTTTTGCCTGACTCAACTGATAGTGCCGATATTCTCTGTAGAGCATAAATGGGCTTTTTTAGAAAAGATCTAGGAAGAAATTTTAATAAAGGAAGAAATCATAATCTGAAGATGAAAACATCCCATGACGAGGGATTGGGTTGTCATCAAAATTTGCGACAACCGCACTGTTTTTCTGAAAAAGGATAGACAAGTAAAGTGTAAATAAAACTTTTTGAAAAGGACATATCCTGACAAAAGATGTTTTATTGTAAATGAGGGTAAGGAATAGAATATAGAAAAGAAAAATTTTGAAGAATTGCAGGCAGGATCAAGAAAAGAATTAGAAGAAATTAAGAGAAGAAAAAAAGGTAAATATACCTGGGTTTTAAAATAAGGAGGAATTTTTTTGAATAATAATATACCCAGGGTTTTGGAAAATATAGGGAATATAAAATATCATACAATCATAGATATACAAACAAGAATGCACAAATGGCACTCCCTAGAGGCAGACTCTAAATGCAATATTTTGAAATGGCTTGTAGGACCTTAATCCTAACTCTAGGGTTAAAAAAAAATCATCTGATTCCAATCAAGATATGCCGATATACTCAAGCCGAGACTTGAAGTACGTGGCATAGAAATATTTCTCCGGTTCTAAGGTAATGGCTTCCCAACATCCTTGAGCACCTACCGATATACCTCGGACTATGGCCCTTAGGTACGTGGTAGGGGGGCGCGAACCCAAATAAGTGGTCCAGTTGTGAGGCTCTCTCCCGAACTATGGTTCAGTGAGACAGCCCAGCAACGTGAAGACCGGGACAATATTAGGTAATGAGGTTTTCAAAATATGCTCAACATGCAAGAAATCAGATGGCTCTAGTGCACGTCCTAAAGAAATAGATTAAAATGAAGAGAAGCATACACTTGCATACATTGTTTTGCATTCAATCCCTAGAATTGAGGAGAGTTGTATTTCAGACCTAAGTCTAACGTGAGCATGGAATAATCTCCTCAATATGGTCCTACCAAACCATACTTAAATCCTATATGCAATGATGTCAGCTAAGGAAAAAATCTAGGCCCCTAAGGTTTGCATGGAAATATAGCTGACATTTCGAAGAATAAAAAACTTAGATAATGTGAAAGCAAAGTAAAAGGCATTAAATTCGACCGGACGAAGACGAGTCCCATCACGGTCGCCAAACCTGTGATCATCGCAAAATTTTTCCTCTCATAATGTTCTCTCTCTTCCTTCTCTTTTCTTTTCCAACCTCTTATTTTCCTCCTTTTTGAAGGGAGAAAAGATAAAAGAACGGAAAGAAAGAGAGAAGAGAAAAGAAAGAAGAGGAACTCTTTTGCGGGTCTCACTTGACCTTAATTTTAAAGTATTTGAAATAACTCGCCTCCGTTTTTTAAAATATTTGCGGGAAAACTGGGAGACGGGATCCGCTCGTCGGTACGAGGTTCGACCATTCCTGGTGCCTTTACCAGGGGTAATCAAACCAAGGGTCGAATTTTATGCCTTTTGCTTTGCAAAGAATTTATCTAAGTATTTATCCTAAGTCTAAAATGCACAATAAATCATGCTTGTGCTAATGCAAAGATGTATGCTCTTTTTGAAAATGTTTTGAAGAATTCCCAAGTGTTTCTGAGATGAATCTGATAAAGTGAAGAAATGATTTTAACTTAGAACTTACGATTAAAGTTCTAATTTTTTAGATTTATCAAGAGCTTGGGAAAATAAATCTGGAAGTTGATTTTGAAGTTTTGAGATGAAAAGAGAATGAAGGAAATTTTCAAAGTCATAAATGGACTTTGAATTTAGAAGTTTGAACTTGGATGAATATTTGGAATGGAATTGGATTCTAATTTTGAAGTTTTGAATTTAGAAGGAAATGTGGGAAATCTAAAGGAATTGAGGAATGGGATTTGGATTTGGAATTTGGAATTGGATTCAAGATTTGGAATCCAACATGGTATTTGGATCTGAAATTTGAGATTCAAGATAGGGTTGGACTCTGGATCCTAAATGGAATTGGATCTGAAGCTGAGATCCAAGGTAAAAGTTTGGATCTTGGATCTTAAATGGAATTTTGGATCTAAAGTCTGAGATCCAAAGTGGAATGAGGATCTGGATCCTAAATGGAATTTGGATCTGTAATTGGAGATCCAAAAATGGAATTGGGTTCTGGATCCTAAAGATGGTTTTTGGATCTGATTCTGAGATCCGAAAATGGAAATGAGTTCTAGATCCTAAGATTGGTTTGTGGATCTGAATCTGAGATCCGAAATGGGAATGAATTCTGGATCCTAAGATAGGTTTGGATCTGAAGTCTGAGATCCAATGTAGGACTGGGTTCTGGATCCTAGAATGGAATTTTGGATCTGACTCTGAGATCCAAGATAGAATGAGGATCTGGATCCTAAATGGATTTTAGATCTGCAATTGGAGATCCTAAATGGATTTTAGATCTGCAATTGGAGATCTAAAATAGAATGAGGATCTGGATCCTAAATGGAATTTGGATCTGTGATTGGAGATCCGAAGTGGAATGGAGTTTATACTTGGAAATCTGGATCCAAGTTTGAGACTAGGATTTGATTTCGGATTTGATTTATGGAAAACCCAAATAGGACATTTAAAGATGGATCCGGGTTTTTAGAAACCCAAAATTTAAGTTTTGAGATTTAAATCCAAACCTTGATTGGAGATAAAGGAGGTGAAGTTGACCCTTTTAAAAATCAGAAGATAACTTCAAAGTTTAAATTGAACTTTGAATTTGAACTTTTGAATTGATTTTGGAAATTTGAAGTTTAAATATAAAATGATTTTGGAATTTCAAAGTCGAATTTGGCTTTGAAATTGAATTTTTGAATATTGAAATGAGATAGAATTGGATTTGAATAAGATTTGATCTGAGAAATGAAGAGGGATAATCACTTGGAATTTTGAAAAGGAAGTTTTGAAAATATGATGCAATTCTATCCTATATGATGAATGAATAAAAAAAATCTTGAAATTGGATTTGAAAATCATATTTCATTCTTTACATGATTTGAAATAAGATTGAAGATATAATACATCCTTGACTATGGTCATTGAATGTATTATATAATAATCTATATTTAAATTCAGGTGAAGAATAAAACATATTTTATGCTTTTATAGAGTTTAAAATGAAATTAATTCTCAATATACCCTGACTATGGCCATTGGTATATATATTGAATTAATTTTAAGCTAAACTCTGATAAAAGAGAAAAATATTTGAAAATATGATGATTTTTGGAGAGGATCCAGTGTGGATCCAGTGTTATTTTATAAAAGATAAAAATACTAAGTCTTGTTTACATCCCGACTATGGCCGTTGATGTAAATCTTCAACTTAGTATTTAAATTACCTCTTACGAAATGATGCACGTGCCATTCGTGTTTCCATTTGTGAGAATTTGAAAAAGAAAAAGGCATGAAGAACAAGTAATTCATGATATTTACAATGCTCATTCATTCTATCTAAAACTGGAAATGTAAATTCTCATTAAGGCCTAACTTATTACAAGTGTTAAATTTGAAATTTCAAATCTCAAGTGATGATATTCCCCTCATATTTCCTTGTAAAATAAGAGAGATGAGAGTTAGATATGCACTCATATTGTGTTGCTGAATTGAACTATTCCAGCTATTGATTTTTGAATAAACTGCAAGACATCCAAATGTATTCGAAGTGGATTTTATGGCAAGATCAACTTCAAAAGACATAAATGCAGAATTCCCTACTGAAGTTCGAAAAACCAGCAACATTTTGCAAGGAAGAAGCAAAAAGATGGACATTGAGCATTTGGGAGGCTGTGTGAAAGCAAAACGCAGCAAACTGCTGCAATATGGCAGGTGTCTTTGGTGGAATGCAGGAATTGTGAGAGGTGTTGTGTAAGTGATGGACATGTAAAAAAAAAAAAAAAAAATGACAGCGTGTGGAGGCTATATGCTAGCCGATGAAATGCTTGTCTACCAAGAACATAATGTTGACAGCACTATATTGAATATTGTGCTGGAGCCAAAATCTTCAAGTGGAATCTGCAGTGGCTCCAGACCAGATTTTGCAAACGGCTAACATTTCATATTGGTTCGTAACCAGATAACCATGTGAAGCTACCCATTCTCAACTATGTATCTCCCAAAGAATGAAGACTAAAACTTAGCATAAAAATATATACATAATTCTAAGACCAAGAGGGATTGCTGAATGTAGAACAAAATTGAGAACATACCTCCAACAAAGGCAAGAATCTAGTGACACCAGTTCTAGACAGGGATAACTGAGTATCTCTGTTTGGGGATGGGCGGTTGATGATGCATGAAATGCACATCATGTAAACAAGTTTTTCATGCGTTTTGTATCAAGTTTAAGGTTTTAAACCCATGTTTAGATGTGTTTTGATAGTAAGGGGCTATGGTTCGAATTTCAGAAAAATCGGAGTTAAAATGAGAGAGTTATGGCTATTTCAGTGTTTGGGCACGGATTTCGAGGTGGATCGGATCCATATCCGACCCAATTAGGTCAATTGGACCTTGGATCAACTCTTAGAAAGCCCAAAACCCAACCCACACACCTATCCATACCCATTTCAAAAAGTTTTTCTAAAAACCCCCCAGAAAGTGGCGCCTAGCAATATTTTATTTTTTAACACTCTTTCTGAAAAATGTCAAAACTATAAATAGTTTTTTTTCAAGAACCCTAGGCGTCTTTGGCTGTGTTTGGACGCCCCCTACAGTGACTCTACAGCAGCAGCTCCTTCCTCTCCATCTTCCCCAAGTGTTGGCCATTGAAGATCGACCTATGCTTGATTTTCAAGCATATTTTCAAGCTTTCTTTGGTTTCTTTTCCTTTCTTTCTTATTCCTTGCTGTCTTTTCACCATTTTTCTATACTTTTGCAGGTGTAGCAGAGGTGGAGACCATTAACCTTGGGCGGGAGTGCGCAACACACCACCAAGGTGAGCCGGCCCTACCTCCATCCGGCTTTCTACACCCTCCGATCGCGAATCGGCTCACATGCCATCATCGGTGGATCTCCAACGTGTAGCAGCTGCAATAGGTGCCGTTTTTGGTGAAGTACAGCATCCTTGAACTGTAGAAGACGTCTACATCCAGCCACGGTCCGCTCTTCTTCACCCCCCGGTCGTCGGATCTTCCAAAAGGTAGGTCTTCTTCTTCCTTCTCTTCTAGATAAAACCGATTTGTGTGTGTGGTTTTTGTTTTGTTATTTTCTGTATGTTTCTTGTTTTTCTTTTTATTTCAACCTTAGAATAGCATGCGTGCACAGACCAGCACGTGAGATTAGGTTTTCTTTCATTGGTTGTGTTTTCGATTTATGTTTTTCCATCGTTTTTATCTAAAACGTGCAAATCGGCAAGAGGCTTTTCTAGTCGATTTGGGTTTTTGTTTCCAGCGTGTTATAGGTGTTTTCTTTTTAGAAAATCTCAGACACAAATTTCATTTTGATTCATTTTAGTCGTTAGGTTTGTTTGTGTGTTGTTTTTGCTTGAAAAGAAGAAAAATCGGCTAGACTTTTTCTAGCCGATTCTTGATTTTCACAAAAAAAATAATTTTTTGTTTTGATATTTTTGTTTCGTCCAGTATGTGTATTGTGTTGTTTTGCTGAAAATCTCATTAGAAAATTTCATTTTAGTTCATTTTATTCGTGGGTTGTGCTTGTGTCTTGTTTTGATGTTATTTTAAAAAAAAAAAGAAAAAAAAATCGGCTAGGATTATTCTAGCCAATCTTTGTATTTTTGTTAAATGCATGTATTGATGTTGGTGAACCGTGTAGTTGCTGTGTGTTTTAGGTGTTAACAGCAGTATATAGTTGTGTTAGTCATTTCATTGTTTTAGGATTGATTTAATTAGTTGTTTTAATCAATTTTTCGTTTTTGTGTTTTGAGTCTATTGTTGAAAATTATAAAAATCAAGTTTTCTTTTTTTTCTTTTTCTTTTTTTCATGTTTTTAATTCCAGCATAGTGCTGTTCTTGTTAGCCTTGGTGTAATTAGGAGTCCTTTGTATTATTCTCTAATTTAGTTTTATCAAATTAGTGGTTATTTAGTTTTATTGCTTTTTGTTAATTTATAATTTTATTTTTTATTTTCGTGTGGTTCTTCTTCTTCCCCAAGGTGGGGCGGCAGCCATTAGAGCTCCCCTGGAGCTCTTGGTCGATTTTTTTTAGCAAGTCTTAATGGTCATTAGTTGAGTTAGGAAGGTGTCTAGGTTCAATGTATTAGGTCTTTCTTTTCTAGCCGTTTTTAGAGGTTAACTAAGTAGGTTTTGATAATTAGGTTAACATTAACTCCTAGGAAATCGATTTTCCATTTAAGTCCTTTTATTCCCTAGGTAGAATTAAGTCTATTAGTTTAGAAAGTAGCATCCATTAAAGTTGGCGATTTTTGAGAAGGGAGGTAATTAAAGTAATTGAAAATTGGAAAGCTTTTGGAAAAAGGAGATTCTTCAAAAATCGTGTGAGGCATTTAAGGAAGATTTGAATTTTGAATGTGCATTAAAGAAGGAGTTACTCCTTAACTTTGGAAAGTGTTTTGCAATTAAACCAAAATTCCAATCTAGGTTACACGATTTCCATAGAGCATTAAAAGCATTTTAATTCCATCTTGAAAAGCAAAAATCGTGGATTTCTAGATTGGCCTTTTCAGATTTCCAAAAAGGCATTAAAGGCAATTAAGGAGTGTAACCCCCTCTTTAAATGGGGCGATTTTTGAGAATCCAAAGCATTTCAAAGTTTGAACATTGGTAATTATTACATTCCTTTTTCCAACCTCCTCCATTAAAATCGTGAACTTTGGTTACTACTTTAGTCTAGACCTAACCTAGTCAAACCGAGCCTAGGTCGAGTCAACCCCTCGTCTACACCCCCTTTGAGTCTAGACAAAACCTAGCCTAGCCCAAGTCAAAGCCTAAACCGCACTTAGGTCAAGTCTAAGACCAAAGCCCAACCTTAGTCAAGCTTAGTGGAGTCAACCTTAACCTAAGTTAGGTCAACATAGTCTACCTAACCTATCTAAGTCAAACCTAGTTGAGTCAAACTTAGTTCAAGCCTACCTAAACCGAGTTCACCCTAGTCTTGCTAAACCTAAATCCAAGACCCAACCTTGGTCAAACCTAGTCAAAGACCTAACTCGGGTCAAAACTTAGTCTAAACCTAGTGAGTCAACCGAGCTTACCTTAGCCCATTCGAGCCTAGTTGACTAAGTCAAAGTCAAAACAAGACCTAGACCTAGCCCTAGTCCGAGTCGAGTCAAACCTAACTCGAGCCTATCCAAGTTCACCCCCCTTAGCTAAACCTAAACCGAGTCCATTGGAGTCAACCGAACCTAGTTGACTAAGGAAACTCAAAACCGAACCCATCTAGACTAAACCAACCTTCGTTGACTAAGTCAACCCTCAACCGAGTCCAACCTAGTCTTAGTAACCTAACCAAGTCAAAACCTAACCCTAGTCGAGTCCTAGTCCAACCCAAGGTCGAGTCAACCTTAGCCAAACCCGAACCTAGCTAAGTTAAGATAGAGCCTAGTTGAGTCAACCATAGTCACATTCCAAAGGCTGCAACCCATGGTTCGTTAGTGGTCTCTTCTCCTTTATATTTCAGTCATCTTGTCTTTAGAATAGTTAGTTTAGTTATTTATGTAATCATTTTAGTTAGATTTTATCATTGGTTGATTGAATGTGTGGTTGTTAATGTCTTTTTACTATTAATAGTTTAGTTAGCATAGTCGTATCTAGTTTATGTGTATTGCATGTCTTATGCATATAGTTACTTTCTTGCATTAGTATTTTAGGGACATTTACATCATGAGCTCATTCAAGGCAAAGTCATGAAATGCATATCATTTGTCATTTAGATCTCATTTAGTTTTATCATAGTCAATATCAGCATATATTATGTCATATAGAAGTATTTAAGTCTGCATTATAGTTAGATTACGTTCATAGTGTTTAAAATAGATTCATATAGTGAATAGTGCATTGAAATAAAAACCAGATTTTTGCCCTATCGCACTAGCATTATTTTCTGTGCATAAACTCTGTGTTTTCCAAAAAAATTTCATCTATTCACTTTATTGACGTGTTATTTAACTGCAGACCAAATTTCAGCTCATTCGGAGTTGATTTGGTTTGATTTTTAAGCGTTTTGCGAAAACCGCTTTTTCTGGATTTTAAATTACAGGACTGGCGATATCCTGATTTTTCTCAGATTTGAAACGCTTATATCTGGAGTTCCCGATACTGTTTTTCAATTCTGTAAAAACTGTCGTTTTGTTCAATCTGTCAGTTGCAGAACAGAACAAATTTCGGGAAAATCGGACCTCGTTTGCTCTGTCAAACAGTGGTTTTCCGATAACCTGTCAGAATGCTATTTTACACTAGTTAGGGGCAGTTTCGTAATTTTCTTAATTTCGGCCTTTTAGATTTGTTTTTAGTAGTTTCTGCATTTTAGGAGTTGCATCATCATCATACAGCATTAGTAGAGTTAAATTGAGTAATTTTAGCATTAATTTAGTATTTTAGTTAATTTTTGCTTGATAAATAGTATTTGCTTTACAATTTTCGTAAAATTAGAACTAGTCTTAGTTATTGTTTTCGTTATTCGAATAGAAAACTAACTTTGTATTTTTCTGCATTTTTAGGTTGAAAAACATATTTAGTGTCCAGGGATATTGTCCAAGTGAGAAGATTCTTTAAGTGGCGAAACGACGGAAATACCCTTGGTGTGGAGCAGAAGACTGATTGCTTGTTTACTTTTCTTTTAGTGTTTAATTGCAGTTGTATTAACTTTGTAATTGTAGGTTGACATTTGGCATTAATAAATTGAATTTTATAGAAATATTGTGTTTAATTCCTGTTCCCTGAGGATCGACCCGTACTTACCACTTTGTGGAAAGTCGGTTTTTATATTTTTTTTTTTGGTTGACGATTTTCCAAAGTTTTATTGAAAATAATTGTTTTAAAAAGAGTATTCCAAAATATCAACCAAATTTTGGCGCCGTTGCCGGGGAACGGCGAATTAATTACTTTATTTCTTAGAGTTTAATTTATTATTATTTTGTTTTAGTTAGTTAATTAGTTGTTTTCTTTTTAGTTAGTAGGATTAGTAAGTGAATATAGGATTAACATAGTTAGTAAATATAGGATTCACATATTGTTCTTTTTAGGATTCACTTAATTATCATTCTGCAAGGAGCGATTAGACAGGTGGGTTTTAGAAAAACATAGTTTGTGATTTACTGTATTTATTTGTTTTAGCATTTTAGAATAGTTTACTTTGTTATTTAATTATTTAGTATAGAATTCTGGCATAGCTATATAGCATATTTATTTGTTTTTAGTTACTGTTTTTTTGTTTATTTACATTTTAGTATCTGTGCTAGTTTAATTTTTTAGTTGGTCGTTTGCTTACATCTGGTCTTAGTACCAGTGTATGCAGGGTCGACGAGGTCTAGGAACCCCATTACACCCATTTGTTGACAACCCAGAGAGAATTTTACATTCTCATCGAAGTTCGGCAACAATGGCTGACATGGATCCTCCACCTCCACCCCCAGTTCTTTCACGCCCTCTGCGGGAATACTTCATTCCCACAGACTATGTTCAGGCATCCTGCATTCGGAGACCCGATGTAGGAGCGCCACATTATGAGATTAAGGCCAGCATTATTCAAATGCTTCCATCCTTTTATGGCCTTAGTCATGAGGATCCCTACCGACACTTAGATGAATTCCTCGAAATCTGTTCTACTATTAAGATACAGAATTTCGATGATGATGCGTTGAGGTTGACTCTATTCCCTTTTTCATTGAAGGACAAAGCCAAGTATTGGCTAAAGTCCTTAGATTCTGTAGAAATAGAGTCCTGGGATCAGTTGCAACAGGAGTTTCTTCGGAAATACTTTCCCATTGGTCGCACGAACCAATATCGTAGAGCCATCACTAGCTTTTCAGAGCTAGATGGTGAGCGCTTTCATGAGACCTGGGAGAGAATGAAGGATCTCCTCAGGAAATGCCCCCATCATCAGGTGCCGAAATGGCAACTGGTGCAGAGTTTCTATGATGGATTGTCTGACAAGAATCGTCAGATGATCGACTCTTCATGCGGTGGGACATTCATGCTGAAGAGCGAGGATGAAGCATGGAGGCTATTTGATACATTGGCCGAGAATTCACTCCACCATGCTTCGAGCTCTCATTCTGATAGAGCCACACCCAGCATTCAGAAGAAAGCTGGCGTTCTTGAGATTGGTCCATCTACTGCACTACAGTGTAAAGTAGACATGATTGCTCAGAAGCTGGACCAGCTTCTCTCAGGACCATCCACTATACAGCAGGTGTGTACTCTTTGTGCCAGTCCGGCACACGAGATCACTGAGTGCCCTTCGACAGCTCAGTACCCTGAATTTGTTCAAGAACAAGTTCAGGCAGCTCAGGGTTACGTCAGACCGCCAAATAACCCATTTTCATCGACATATAATCCGAGTTGGCGTAACCATCCCAATTTTTCTTGGAAGAATCCACAGTCTTCTATACAGATGCCTTCTTCCTCTCAGCCAGTTCGGCAGTCATCTTTTACTCAGCCATTTCAAAGACCAAACTATTCTCAGTCTTCTTCTTCTTCAGTTCCTTCCCCGATTCAGCAGAAGTCTGCCCCGCAGACATCTTTTGAGGAGAGACTTCTCCAGGCATTCCAAGAGGTGAAAACCTCTAATCAGAATGCCTTCGAGAAGTGTAGCCAGATTTTGAGCTCACATACGCAGTCCATTGCGAAGTTAGAGTCGCAAATGGGACAGTTAGCTGAGGCTATTAGTAGGAGACCCGAGGGTACATTGCCGAGTCAGGCTGTCATGAACCCGAAGGGTAAGGACCAGATGACTGGAGGCCTATTTCATACTGAGACACAGCAGCAGGCTAAATCAGTTATGGCCTTGAGAAGTGGACGTGAGTATCACGTCGAGAGCAGAGAGCGAGAGAGTAGAGAGAAGATAGAGGAGCCAGAGACCATTGTTTCACCTACGTCGGCTCAATCATCATCCCCATCCCCATCATCACCTTCATCATCTTTATCCTCAGAGAAGAAGAAGGATAGGAGTGAGCCTTCTCGCAAAGAGGAGGAGCCAGCAGAGTATATTCCCCCACCACCCTATCCCAAAGCATTAGAGTCTCCTGGTTATAGAGGGAAGCAAGGTGCGAAGATCCAGGACATGCTTGATATCTTCAAGCATGTACAGATCAACCTACCTTTGCTCGATGCTATTCAGCAGGTGCCGGCTTATGCCAAATTTCTGAAGGAGCTATGTACGCAAAAGAGGAAATCCAGAGAGCGAATTCCTAACAGGGTCCATCTGACTGAGCAGGTGAGTTCAGTACTTCAGCATCAGACACCACCAAAGCTCAAGGACCCTGGAGCCCCTATCATTGCTTGTACTATAGGGAACATCCGGATAGAACGCGCATTGCTCGATCTTGGAGCAAGCGTGAACATTCTGCCCGGATATTTCTTTGATTCTTTCGGGTTAGGGGAGATGAGATCGACTCCGATTACACTTCAACTGGCAGATCGTTCCGTCAAGGTACCGAGAGGTGTCTTGGAGTACGTGCTAGTTAAAGTGGATGACTTTTATTTTCCAGTCGATTTCATTATCCTTGATATGGAAGGAGTAGACAGCCAGCACCAGACTCCGATTATTTTAGGCAGACCATTCTTGGCGACTGCCAATGCGTGCATCAACTGTAGGACCGGAGCCATGGATCTCTCATTCGGCAATAGGAAGGTAAAGCTGAATATTTTCAATGCCGCGATGGGACCAGCAGGAGACATGGACTGCTTTCATGTAGACATTGCACAGGAGTTAGTGGAGGAGCAGCCCGAGTTGTACATTACTGAGGATTCTTTAGATTTGTACCATATAGAGAAGAATAGCGGTGTAGATAGTGTAGATGTGTCTAGAGTGTCGTCGGAGAGACCACCTTGGGGAGCAGTCAGGGAACCTCTTCCACCACTTGCGGAGACCCCCGCCAAATCGTCGATCGAGTCGCCTCCGAAACTTGAGTTGAAACCCTTACCGGATTCACTCAAGTATGCATACCTCGGAGATGATGAGACTCTGCCTGTGATCATCTCGTCCTTGCTCACTGAGGAAAAGGAACAGAAATTGCTGACTATTCTTCGAGAGCACAAGGCAGCGATTGGATGGGGAGTAGCGGATCTAAAGGGGATTGATCCTTCATTCTGCATGCATAGGATCCATTGTAATGAGGAAATCAAGCCATTTAGGGATATGCAGAGAAGGCTAAATCCCAACATGAAGGAAGTGGTGAAGAAAGAGGTGGTGAAGTGGTTGGATGCCGGAATCATTTACCCTATTTCTGATAGTCAGTGGGTCAGTCTGATTCAAGTTGTGCCGAAGAAGTCAGGACTCACTGTGGTTGAGAATGAGAAGGGTGAGAGAATTCCGATGAGGACCACTACAGGATGGCGAGTCTGCATCGATTATAGGAAGTTGAATGTGGCAACTAGGAAAGATCATTTCCCATTGCCATTCATTGATCAGATCTTAGAGCGACTCGCAGGACAGAGCTACTACTGCTTTCTAGACGGATATTCAGGATACAATCAGGTAGTTGTCCATCCTGACGACCAAGAGAAGACCACGTTTACATGTCCTTATGGCACCTTCGCATTTAGACGTATGCCTTTTGGGCTCTGTAATGCCCCGGCTACTTTTCAGAGGTGCATGCTTGCTATCTTCTCGGACATGATTGATGATGTGATGGAAGTTTTTATGGACGACTTTTCAGTGTATGGCTCTTCTTTTGAAGATTGCCTCCATAAACTTGCTCGAGTACTGAGTAGGTGTGTGGAGACCAATCTCGTCCTGAGTTGGGAAAAGAGTCATTTTATGGTTCAGGAGGGGATTGTACTTGGACACATTGTGTCCAAGCGTGGTATTGAGGTTGACAGAGCGAAGGTGAAATCCATTTCTCGTTTGACTCCACCCACCTCTGTGAGGCAGATTCGATCATTTTTAGGGCATGCGGGATTTTACAGGCGGTTCATAAAAGATTTCAGCAAAATCTCTCGACCGCTTTGCACGTTATTGGAGAAAGACCAGCCCTTTGTTTTCGGTGAGGATTGTATGAAGGCCTTTGAGATTCTCAAAGAGGCCTTGATTACTGCACCTATTTTGAGACCTCCAGATTGGACTCTCCCATTTGAGATTATGTGCGATGCTTCTGATTATGCTATGGGGGCCATTCTAGGACAACGCATTGATAGGAAGCCCTATGTGATCTACTATGCGAGTAGAACTCTGTCTGATGCACAGATGAATTATACTACGACAGAGAAGGAACTACTTGCGGTAGTTTTCGCATTGGATAAATTTAGGTCCTATTTACTCGGTTCGAAGGTGGTTGTCTATTCTGATCATTCTGCATTGAAATATTTGTTGAATAAGAAAGACACCAAACCGAGATTAATTCGTTGGGTCCTATTACTACAGGAGTTTGATCTCGAGATTCGAGATAAGAAGGGAAGCGAGAATGTAGTAGCAGACCATCTTTCCAGACTGATCGTGGAGACCACGCAGGATCAGAGACCGATCAGTGATTCTTTCCCCGACGAGCAGATCATGTCAGTCAATACATCGCAGTTACCCTGGTTCGCAGATATTGTGAACTATCTGGTTTCGAGACAAATACCTGAGCATTGGAACAAGAATGAGCGTGAGAGATTCCTATCTCAGGTGAGGCACTATTATTGGGATGAACCGGAGTTGTTCAAATACTGTGCAGATCAGATCATTAGGAGATGCGTTCCGGAGGAGGAATACCAGTCCATTTTGAATTTTTCCCATTCGTTAGCCTGTGGAGGGCATTTTAGTAGTAGGAAGACGGCTGCAAAGGTTTTGCAGTCAGGATTTTATTGGCCCACACTCCACAGGGACGCTCATGAGTTCTGTAGGCGATGCCTGCGATGTCAGCAGATTGGAAACATGTCCAAGAGGGACATGATGCCCTTGCTGCCGATTTTGATAGTCGAAATTTTTGATGTTTGGGGCATTGATTTCATGGGACCATTTCCGCCCTCATTCGGAAATTTATATATTCTGGTGGCGGTTGATTATGTGTCCAAGTGGGTCGAGGCTGTGGCAACCAAGACCAATGATCACAGAGTAGTGCTTAAGTTCATTAAGCACAACATTTTCAGTCGTTTTGGAGTGCCACGTGCGTTGATTAGCGATGGTGGCAAGCATTTTAGGAATGTTCAGATAGCTTCTCTGCTGAGAAGATATTCTGTCAATCATAGATTCACCACTCCATATCATCCGCAGACTAGTGGACAGGTTGAAGTGTCCAATAGGGAGATTAAGCGAATTTTAGAAAAGACAGTTCGTCCGGACCGCAAGGATTGGTCCCAGCGCTTAGATGATGCACTTTGGGCATATAGAACTGCATTCAAGACTCCCATTGGCATGTCTCCGTATCGCCTTGTATTCGGGAAAGCATGCCATCTTCCTGTCGAGCTAGAGCATAGAGCGTACTGGGCTATAAAGAAATTAAATTTTGACCTCACCCAGGCTGGCAAAGAGAGAGCACTGCAGCTCTCAGAATTAGAGGAACTCAGGAATGATGCTTATGAGAATGCCAAATTATACAAAGCTCGCACTAAAGCATTTCATGATAAGTATATTGTCAGAAAAGTGTTTGAGCCAGATCAGAAAGTGTGGCTATACAATTCTCGTTTACATTTATTCCCAGGGAAGTTAAGATCGAGATGGACAGGTCCATACATTGTAAAAGAAGTATTTCCCCATGGAGCAGTGACATTATTCGATCCTATGACCCAAGGTACATTCAAAGTAAATGGGCAAAGACTGAAGCCATTCATTTCAGATGCCTTACAGGATGGTGAGTGTGAGATAGTGCATCTCACAAAGGCATGAAGATTCGACCAGAGGGATGTATTATATGTACATTATTTATTTTTCATTTCAGAGTTTTTATTTATTTAGTATTTCATTTCACATGTGCTAATTTGTGTTTTGATGTATGCAGGATGAACTTAACAATTAGTGTATCAATTACCAGGTACAGAGAAGAGTTTTCAAAGAATTCAAGAATCAGAGGAAAATCAACTTCAAAAGCTCAGAGCAAATCAGGTTGTATCTATCCTTTCTCCCATATTTTTGTTAGTGTCTTTTAGCGTGCATGTGCATTACATTTTTTTTTCATTTTGTATGCCACTAGAGACAGAGTCATTCAAGCATGGGGGGGTGGTTTAGATGCATGCACACAAAAATACACAAATTTTTTTTTGTATGACTGGTAATCAAAGTAGGCATTTAAGAACAAAGTGTAGCATATATGATTGTTTTTGGCATAATCTAACAGTTTAAAAATTTTTAAGCCCCATAATTTTTTTTTTCTGAACTGAATCAAATATAGTAGTTGTTTATGAGATAATTCAAAGAAAAGATAGTATTTGATTGTTAGAAAATTTTGAATCACTTTTGTATAAGTATGCACAGTATGTTTTGTGAAAGAAATAAGCAATGGAAAGATGTGTTTGAAAAATGAGTTTAAAAGAATAGAGTTACGTTTAGTTGTTGATGTCTTCGTGAATCCTAGTAGTAGAACTCAGACACGAGATGAAGTGTTTGAGTATCTTAACGAAAAGGATAACGAAGGAGATCATCTCTTGTCTAAGTCGATATCTGTGGCCTTTGTAGTTCGAGTAAGTAGAATCTGAAGGGTGTTTTACATCTGGTGCCCCAAAGCCAGCTGGTTTGGGAGCCACCGGTTCGAAAGCTTGTTACATGGACTGCATAGAAAGCCTAAGAGATAGAGACATTGCACATGACAAGAGGAAGACTATACGTAAACTATTAGAATAGAAGGTCTAGTGACTCGAGCAATTAAGTCCGAGGGATACTCTGTATCTAGTGCCCTAAGGTCGGCCGACTTGGGAGTCACTGACCCAAAGCTCGCTACACGGGTCACGAAAACTGACTATTCGAAATAGTGCTCATATGAGAAGAATGCGCAAGAGATCAAAAGTTGAAAATGAAAGAAAAAGAATGTGCTGAATGAGAAAATTTTCATTGCTTAAGTATATATGTGCATTACTGTGCAGAAAATATACAAGTGAGAATAAATGAGTAAAACATGAGAATACTTGACTTTCGGAGAAAAATCATGAACTAGCTACAATATTAGAAAAGTGAAGGAAAAGAATTTTTACTGTGGAGGCATGAGATTTTTAAACTTGTTTTGAGAATGTCAATTACATGAAATATTTGTTACAACTGCATTCTTAAGAGCCTAATATTTTTGAAAGATCATCCTTGCATTTTATTGATGTTTGTGGGTAGCATCGCTGCAAACACTCACGAGACCTTACTCGTCCACTAGAGTAAGCTAGGGGTTTAAAGGGCTTGTTGCATATGCTAAATGCAACCGTGATTCCTACGAAAGTGAGGTAGTATTATGCATTCATGCTTAGCATTTCTTGTCTTCAGTGCATATCATGATTAGGGTTTGTTAAGGGACTAACAAACATTCAAGCATGGGGGTATTTGATGATGCATGAAATGCACATCATGTAAACAAGTTTTTCATGCGTTTTGTATCAAGTTTAAGGTTTTAAACCCATGTTTAGATGTGTTTTGATAGTAAGGGGCTATGGTTCGAATTTCAGAAAAATCGGAGTTAAAATGAGAGAGTTATGGCTATTTCAGTGTTTGGGCACGGATTTCGAGGTGGATCGGATCCATATCCGACCCAATTAGGTCAATTGGACCTTGGATCAACTCTTAGAAAGCCCAAAACCCAACCCACACACCTATCCATACCCATTTCAAAAAGTTTTTCTAAAAACCCCCCAGAAAGTGGCGCCTAGCAATATTTTATTTTTTAACACTCTTTCTGAAAAATGTCAAAACTATAAATAGTTTTTTTTCAAGAACCCTAGGCGTCTTTGGCTGTGTTTGGACGCCCCCTACAGTGACTCTACAGCAGCAGCTCCTTCCTCTCCATCTTCCCCAAGTGTTGGCCATTGAAGATCGACCTATGCTTGATTTTCAAGCATATTTTCAAGCTTTCTTTGGTTTCTTTTCCTTTCTTTCTTATTCCTTGCTGTCTTTTCACCATTTTTCTGTACTTTTGCAGGTGTAGCAGAGGTGGAGACCATTAACCTTGGGCGGGAGTGCGCAACACACCACCAAGGTGAGCCGGCCCTACCTCCATCCGGCTTTCTACACCCTCCGATCGCGAATCGGCTCACATGCCATCATCGGTGGATCTTCAACGTGTAGCAGCTGCAATAGGTGCCGTTTTTGGTGAAGTACAGCATCCTTGAACTGTAGAAGACGTCTACATCCAGCCACGGTCCGCTCTTCTTCACCCCCCGGTCGTCGGATCTTCCAAAAGGTAGGTCTTCTTCTTCCTTCTCTTCTAGATAAAACCGATTTGTGTGTGTGGTTTTTGTTTTGTTATTTTCTGTATGTTTCTTGTTTTTCTTTTTATTTCAACCTTAGAATAGCATGCGTGCACAGACCAGCACGTGAGATTAGGTTTTCTTTCATTGGTTGTGTTTTCGATTTATGTTTTTCCATCGTTTTTATCTAAAACGTGCAAATCGGCAAGAGGCTTTTCTAGTCGATTTGGGTTTTTGTTTCCAGCGTGTTATAGGTGTTTTCTTTTTAGAAAATCTCAGACACAAATTTCATTTTGATTCATTTTAGTCGTTAGGTTTGTTTGTGTGTTGTTTTTGCTTGAAAAGAAGAAAAATCGGCTAGACTTTTTCTAGCCGATTCTTGATTTTCACAAAAAAAATAATTTTTTGTTTTGATATTTTTGTTTCGTCCAGTATGTGTATTGTGTTGTTTTGCTGAAAATCTCATTAGAAAATTTCATTTTAGTTCATTTTATTCGTGGGTTGTGCTTGTGTCTTGTTTTGATGTTATTTTAAAAAAAAAAAGAAAAAAAAATCGGCTAGGATTATTCTAGCCAATCTTTGTATTTTTGTTAAATGCATGTATTGATGTTGGTGAACCGTGTAGTTGCTGTGTGTTTTAGGTGTTAACAGCAGTATATAGTTGTGTTAGTCATTTCATTGTTTTAGGATTGATTTAATTAGTTGTTTTAATCAATTTTTCGTTTTTGTGTTTTGAGTCTATTGTTGAAAATTATAAAAATCAAGTTTTCTTTTTTTTTTTCTTTTTTTTCATGTTTTTAATTCCAGCATAGTGCTGTTCTTGTTAGCCTTGGTGTAATTAGGAGTCCTTTGTATTATTCTCTAATTTAGTTTTATCAAATTAGTGGTTATTTAGTTTTATTGCTTTTTGTTAATTTATAATTTTATTTTTTATTTTCGTGTGGTTCTTCTTCTTCCCCAAGGTGGGGCGGCAGCCATTAGAGCTCCCCTGGAGCTCTTGGTCGATTTTTTTTAGCAAGTCTTAATGGTCATTAGTTGAGTTAGGAAGGTGTCTAGGTTCAATGTATTAGGTCTTTCTTTTCTAGCCGTTTTTAGAGGTTAACTAAGTAGGTTTTGATAATTAGGTTAACATTAACTCCTAGGAAATCGATTTTCCATTTAAGTCCTTTTATTCCCTAGGTAGAATTAAGTCTATTAGTTTAGAAAGTAGCATCCATTAAAGTTGGCGATTTTTGAGAAGGGAGGTAATTAAAGTAATTGAAAATTGGAAAGCTTTTGGAAAAAGGAGATTCTTCAAAAATCGTGTGAGGCATTTAAGGAAGATTTGAATTTTGAATGTGCATTAAAGAAGGAGTTACTCCTTAACTTTGGAAAGTGTTTTGCAATTAAACCAAAATTCCAATCTAGGTTACACGATTTCCATAGAGCATTAAAAGCATTTTAATTCCATCTTGAAAAGCAAAAATCGTGGATTTCTAGATTGGCCTTTTCAGATTTCCAAAAAGGCATTAAAGGCAATTAAGGAGTGTAACCCCCTCTTTAAATGGGGCGATTTTTGAGAATCCAAAGCATTTCAAAGTTTGAACATTGGTAATTATTACATTCCTTTTTCCAACCTCCTCCATTAAAATCGTGAACTTTGGTTACTACTTTAGTCTAGACCTAACCTAGTCAAACCGAGCCTAGGTCGAGTCAACCCCTCGTCTACACCCCCTTTGAGTCTAGACAAAACCTAGCCTAGCCCAAGTCAAAGCCTAAACCGCACTTAGGTCAAGTCTAAGACCAAAGCCCAACCTTAGTCAAGCTTAGTGGAGTCAACCTTAACCTAAGTTAGGTCAACCTAGTCTACCTAACCTATCTAAGTCAAACCTAGTTGAGTCAAACTTAGTTCAAGCCTACCTAAACCGAGTTCACCCTAGTCTTGCTAAACCTAAATCCAAGACCCAACCTTGGTCAAACCTAGTCAAAGACCTAACTCGGGTCAAAACTTAGTCTAAACCTAGTGAGTCAACCGAGCTTAACTTAGCCCATTCGAGCCTAGTTGACTAAGTCAAAGTCAAAACAAGACCTAGACCTAGCCCTAGTCTGAGTCGAGTCAAACCTAACTCGAGCCTATCCAAGTTCACCCCCCTTAGCTAAACCTAAACCGAGTCCATTGGAGTCAACCGAACCTAGTTGACTAAGGAAACTCAAAACCGAACCCATCTAGACTAAACCAACCTTCGTTGACTAAGTCAACCCTCAACCGAGTCCAACCTAGTCTTAGTAACCTAACCAAGTCAAAACCTAACCCTAGTCGAGTCCTAGTCCAACCCAAGGTCGAGTCAACCTTAGCCAAACCCGAACCTAGCTAAGTTAAGATAGAGCCTAGTTGAGTCAACCATAGTCACATTCCAAAGGCTGCAACCCATGGTTCGTTAGTGGTCTCTTCTCCTTTATATTTCAGTCATCTTGTCTTTAGAATAGTTAGTTTAGTTATTTATGTAATCATTTTAGTTAGATTTTATCATTGGTTGATTGAATGTGTGGTTGTTAATGTCTTTTTACTATTAATAGTTTAGTTAGCATAGTCGTATCTAGTTTATGTGTATTGCATGTCTTATGCATATAGTTACTTTCTTGCATTAGTATTTTAGGGACATTTACATCATGAGCTCATTCAAGGCAAAGTCATGAAATGCATATCATTTGTCATTTAGATCTCATTTAGTTTTATCATAGTCAATATCAGCATATATTATGTCATATAGAAGTATTTAAGTCTGCATTATAGTTAGATTACGTTCATAGTGTTTAAAATAGATTCATATAGTGAATAGTGCATTGAAATAAAAACCAGATTTTTGCCCTATCGCACTAGCATTATTTTCTGTGCATAAACTCTGTGTTTTCCAAAAAAATTTCATCTATTCACTTTATTGACGTGTTATTTAACTGCAGACCAAATTTCAGCTCATTCGGAGTTGATTTGGTTTGATTTTTAAGCGTTTTGCGAAAACCGCTTTTTCTGGATTTTAAATTACAGGACTGGCGATATCCTGATTTTTCTCAGATTTGAAACGCTTATATCTGGAGTTCCCGATACTGTTTTTCAATTCTGTAAAAACTGTCGTTTTGTTCAATCTGTCAGTTGCAGAACAGAACAAATTTCGGGAAAATCGGACCTTGTTTGCTCTGTCAAACAGTGGTTTTCCGATAACCTGTCAGAATGCTATTTTACACTAGTTAGGGGCAGTTTCGTAATTTTCTTAATTTCGGCCTTTTAGATTTGTTTTTAGTAGTTTCTGCATTTTAGGAGTTGCATCATCATCATACAGCATTAGTAGAGTTAAATTGAGTAATTTTAGCATTAATTTAGTATTTTAGTTAATTTTTGCTTGATAAATAGTATTTGCTTTACAATTTTCGTAAAATTAGAACTAGTCTTAGTTATTGTTTTCGTTATTCGAATAGAAAACTAACTTTGTATTTTTCTGCATTTTTAGGTTGAAAAACATATTTAGTGTCCAGGGATATTGTCCAAGTGAGAAGATTCTTTAAGTGGCGAAACGACGGAAATACCCTTGGTGTGGAGCAGAAGACTGATTGCTTGTTTACTTTTCTTTTAGTGTTTAATTGCAGTTGTATTAACTTTGTAATTGTAGGTTGACATTTGGCATTAATAAATTGAATTTTATAGAAATATTGTGTTTAATTCCTGTTCCCTGAGGATCGACCCGTACTTACCACTTTGTGGAAAGTCGGTTTTTATATTTTTTTTTTTGGTTGACGATTTTCCAAAGTTTTATTGAAAATAATTGTTTTAAAAAGAGTATTCCAAAATATCAACCAGCGGTGTATATATATTTCTCTTCTAACTAAAAGGGAAACTAAAAAAAAATCTGTTATACATCGGAAAAGGAAAATGAAGCAATTTTTATGTCCACATAAATACATGTAAAACATAGCACTTATATCCGAAACAGAAAAGGAAAAGAACAAGCAAAAGAAAGAAAAAAAGAAAGAAAAAAAAGAAAAAAAAAAGAATGATTGCTCTAAAAATGCTATAAGATCCAGTACATATGGTTACATAGCATATGATTGGAATGATTCATCAAGCGTTTTCAGCTGTTTAGACAATCATATTTTTCCTGTATTTCAAAAACGCAGTGTTTAGAATCAGTCTCAACTCTAAATGAATATTTAGCTAAGACACGGACCATAGAGAGTCATGCCTAAAAAGAAATTTCTGACCCCTGAGGGCAACCTCATCGATAAAACTTACTGTTATCCATGCGAAAGTAACAAAAGGAGTTTTGTATTCTTGATTGAAAGTTTCTCAATGGCACCTTTGGGCTACCAAATCTGTAATTTCAAAAAGGCTTCCCTCATTGCCCATGAAAGAACAAGCAATCCAGACCGTGTAACACCACTCAGTGAGCCCTTCTGAGCCCCTTTTTAAATACTTCCTTTTTCCATGGCCAATCCATTAGTTATCATCATGACTGCAATTTGATGCAGTTATTCCCAGTGCATGGGGATGGGCAAGAACAGGTACGACTGTGATTCCCAATGCCTTCTTGACTCCTTCTTTAAGCTTTCAGGTGGGCACCAACTATACTCACTGCTTACTAAATAACAGATATATTCATTTTTTTTTTGAACAACAAACCATCCATAACCATCAACATTCAGCAGAATATATTTAGGTGCATATTTTTCTTTCATTTCAGCCTAACTGTAATTGGAGCGCCTGGTAGTTACAGAATAAGTATAGGTATCTCTTGCTGTGAACTAATGTAAAAGAATACCTGCTATCAACCTGACTGTAGGGATGTGCATACATGCGCAGATTAGGATGTTGAGCTACCTGTGGCAGTGAGGTTGATGCAAGAGTATGTGTTGTAGCGAAGTGATACAAGGACTATCTTAAAGAATGTTAGAAAATACTCCTGTGCACGAGATTGAAATATATGCATAAAGAAATTATACATGAAAATAAATAAAAAAAAAGAAAAGAAAAGAAAAATAGAACCAGGAAACAGGGGATTATGAGATATGCAGAATATGAGGGGGAATCGTCCCTGATTCTGAGGTTTTGCTTTCTAACTAGACGAACATGGCCTCTTCTTCTTCTTCTTCTTCTTTTTCTTTAGAATGCTCCAGATACCTTGCACTTTTCTTTTAAACTCACCAAACCTTCTTGATTGAGAATGGCTTCGACAGATTTGGCGGTGTAAACTAATTTAATAAGACCAACGTTCTTTCCAGCAAATGTAGACCTACCCGAATTCTGGCAAGTAATAGCATTGCACAATTGATGACAGGGGTTGGGTTTTATATTTTAGCAATGGGGCAGGCCATAATCAGGCTGTCCACCTTTATTTGATTCTTCCTAAAATAATATCTATAAAGACAGTAACGGATCAGAAGGAATCTCTACTACTAGAGTGATGCTTCTCCAGTCCTCACTCATTCAAAGGGATGATGACCAGTGGTCATCCAGATGATAGACGAGTTCGACGAATGTCGCTCAAGAGTAAATTAAATAAAAGGAAATGCTGAAACAAATTAAATCAGAATCTCAAGGACACAAAAAAAAATGAACCGATGAACAGGGAAAAGAAAAAAAAAAAAAAACGATGGAATGTGGACAGTGGGTGGGTGGCCGAATGCATAATGCCTAATCTGACCGATGTAATGTCAAACAAATGCATGAAGTATTAAACATGTTATTGAATCAGAAACATCACGGGCAAGTAGACAGGACTGAATGACGAAAGGTTTTAGCATAATTGCCAACAGTATGCGTGAATGGTAAGCAAATCAATGGCATTACGGGAGCCCATACATAGGAAAGAGAGAAACAATGCTAACTATACCTAATACTACATATAAAACGGAATGAGGAATCAAACTGAAGGGATAAAGAGGGAAAAATATGTTGGAATTTTCGTATTCCGTTGATATAGCCATATGTAGGCCGATTCTGCTATATGCAGATCGGCACTACAAAGGGGGCTTAAAAAAAAATGCGGGACTATTCAGTGATTTATAAAAGAAGGAAAAAAAAAGGGGACAACAAGATAAGTGAGAAAGCACAGAAAAGAAGAATAGAGAGATTTACTCACCCCCGATTCAGAAGATATCGAGATTCAAAGGGAGTGATTCCTCTACCCGTTGTTGTCGGACGAAGCTCTGAAGGAGAAGAGTATTTCCTCTGTGAGTGCAGATAGATAACGGATGGCCTTGCATATGATGGATAGTGCTCGCAGATAATGGATGGCTTCGGCTGCAAGTCTCCTTCAGACCCCAAGCGAGGCAGGCAAGAGCGTAAAATGGGGAAAAGGGAGTCAGAGGGGATCTGAAGTGATGGCGTGAGAGGCCGAGAATGGATACTGAAGGGAAGGTTGGATTAGGTCTATAAGGGATATTTGGAGTGAACAACCAATCTCAAGAAAAACAATGGATGATAGCAAAAAAAATGGATCTCAAGGAGGATAGTCGATGCCGGATGATGGATTTTTACAGAGGAAGCTCGGTGACGAAGGTGCGGATAATGGATGCCTTTAGTGGTTCCCCGAGTGTCCCTTTTAAAGACGAGAATAAAGGTTCCAGAGGAAGGGAATCAGTTGAAGATGAATGGAGGGAGAGAAGAAAGTCTGTTGAGGATCGGACGATCGTGAATCGAGAGAGAGCATGCGCGGGAAAGGTCCGTTGCAGCTTTTTTTTGATATTTCAAAAAGGTGGTTCTCCTTTTAAGAAATTTCTAAAAAAATGGTTAAGGAATGAGGTTCTTGGTAAAAATGTCTCAAAAAGCTTGAAAATCATCCGTTTTCTTTGTAGCTTTTCTCGATTTTTTTTGTTTGTATGTTATTTTTCCATTTTTTTTGTATTTTTAGAATAAAATCCTAAAGCTTTACAGGAAATCAAAGATTGAAACTAATTTTTTGATGTTTTTGTAAAATGTTTACAAAAGGAGTTTTTCCTGAGAATTTTAGAAACTATTTTGAGACAATTTCTTCAAAAAATGGGTTTATGTCCAAATTTTTGAGAAATAATCGAGGTTTATAACTTCGGACTGAGAAATATAGGGTCGAGGATCCAACAGAGTGCCGGATGAGCTGCCCAAGCCTTTAAAATTCATTTTTTTGGTATTTTTGTGATTTTATTTTGGAAATCGGACAACGGGGCTCAGATTTGGATTTAAAATACTGAGTTCAGACCCAGAGCTGAATTTGAATATATCAATGTGGAATTTAATCTAGAAATCTGAAGAAATAACTTGATTTTCTCAAAAAAACGGGGTTAGGGGCAAAAGGGTCATTTTTATAAGACTTTGAAAAATTTGGGGTGTTCACAAATGGACTGAGAAAATCAAATGGTATTTAAGAATAGAAATGGATTTAAGAGATTCAGATTAGATCCGAAAAATGGAACTGAAATCTAGAATTGGAATTGAATTCTGGATTCTAAACAGAATGGGATTCGAGACTTGGGCTCTGGATCCTAAAATAAAGTGGATCTGAAGTCTGAGATCCAAATGTAGAATTGGGTTCTGGATCCTAGAATGGATTTGGATCTGAAGTCTGAGATCCAAATGTAGAATTGGGTTCTGGATCCTAGAATGGATTTAGATTTGAAATCTAAGATCCAAAGTAAATTTGGATTATGGATCCTAAAGTGGAATTGGATTTGAAGTCTGAGATCCAAAGTAAAATCGGATTCTGGATCCTAAAGTGGAATTGGATCTGAAGTCTAAGATCCAAAGGTAGAATTGTATTCTGGATCCTAAAATGGATTTTTGGATTTTAAAACGGGTTTAGGATCTAACTTTGGATTTGGAATTTCAAAATTTGATTTAAGAATTTTGAACTTTGAATATAAATTTCAAAGTCAAATTGGACTTTGAATTTGAAGTTTGAATCTGGAATTTAGAAGATGAATCAAGAATTTCTAAGTTTGAATTGAATTTAGAAAAATAAAATTTAGAAATTGAATCTTGAATATACAAATGAATTTCAAAGTTAAATTGGACTTTGAATTCAAAGTTTTGAATTGGGAACTTTAGAAAATGAAAAGAATCTCAAAGTTAAATTAAACTTTGAATTTGGTCAGAGTTTTTGAATATAAAATGAATTTGAAATCTCAAAGTTAAATTGAACTTTGAGATTGGAAATGAAATAGAATTAAAAATGAAAAGATGAATTGAAATTTACAAGAACTGAAGATTGATTGAAGGAGATATTTACATCACTTGGAGTTTTAAAAAAGGAATTTTTGAAAACATGATGCAGTTCTATCCTAAATGATGAATGAATTTGAAGAATTTTGAAATCGGATTTTGAAAATCATATTTCATTCTTTACATGAATTGAAATAAGATTGAAAATATAATACATCCTTGACTATGGTCATTGAATGTATTATATAATAATCTATATTTAAATTCAGGTGAAGAATAAAACATATTTTGTGCTTTTATAGAGTTTAAAATGAAATTAACTCTCAATATACCCTGACTATGGCCATTGGTATATATTTTGAGCCAATTTTAAGTTAAACTCTAATAAAAGAAGGAAATATTTGAAAATATGATGATTTTTGAAGGAGGATCCAGTGTGGATCAAGTGTTATTTTATAAAAGATAAAAATCCTAAGTTTTATTTACATCCCGACTATGGCCGTTGATGTAAATCATCAACATAGGATTAATTTACCTCTTACGAAATGGTGCACGTGCCATTCGTGTTTCACCATTGTGAGAATTTGGGAAATAAAAGGCAAAAAGTATGAAAATAAGCAATTTATGATATCATTCATTCTATCTAAAAGCTGGAAATGTAGATTTCTCATTCATACCTAATTTATTATAACTTTGAATTGCAAATATCAGAAATTTCTAGTCCAAGAGAGAAATTCAAACTTTTTATATCCTCCTAAAAAAGAGAGTTAGCACAGGATATTGAATATTAATAAATAGATGTTGTATTTAAGAATTTGACATATATCTATGTAGGCAATGTACATATGTGAAAAATATATATATATATATATATACATATATATAGGTATATACATATATATATATGTATATATATATATATAGAGAGAGAGAGAGATATACGTACATATATATATATATATATATCCAAGCATGATATTTATATATATATATATATATATATATATATATATACGCTCACATTCAATATGTGTGACATAAATGAATGATATTCACTATGCTGAATGTGAAGGGACTGTGTAAGTGCAGTTTGCAATTGGAAGATGACAGTGAGTGGATGATGTGGTGTCAAGGTGAACTAATGAAGTGAATGCACCAAATGTCATGACCATGGTAATGTACTGCAGCTGGAATTTAGTGGATATTACAGGAAACCCAGAGATATTGGTGAGGTAAGTATTGGATGAAGCTACAAGGTAGGTAAAACAGGGACTAACAGGGGATGATATGAAGCACAATAAAGAGGTGTAACATGGTTGGCTGATGGTGTATGAGGAATCGTTGCTGCAGCTACTACAAAGAGATGCAACAGGCTGGATGTATGAGTATGGCAAATGAGCACAGTTGGGGGCAATGAGGAGGATGGAGGTTGGGAGGCTTGGTGCTGCGGAGGTAACAAATAGAGGGTAGGTGAACAGTATTTAGTCAGGAGTCATGAATACACAACAACTTGTACTGTTGATATTCGTAACAGGATATGAGGAATTACCAAGCAAACTTAGGGAATGAAGGTAATGTGAAGGCACTGTGGGGAATGTAGTGATGAAGGTGAGGCAGCTGTAAAGGGGTTGTGTGCTTGTAGTGCATGTGTAGTAGCAGAAAAGAGGTGGAAGATGATGTAATGACATATTTGGTGATGCTGTAAGTGATAATGGAGCTGAAACGTGAAGGTCCAGCAGGGTGTAAGGCTACTGTGCAACAGATTTTGAGGGAAGATGGTGATATACGGTAGTGAGGGAAAGGCAAGTGAAGGGTGATATGCTGAGAAGGGTGTTACAGATGTAATCAGAAGTGTTACATATAGATGGAGTTGTTGTATATAGGTGAGTGAATAGGGATGGAACTTGATGTAGGATTGTAGGGTAGAAATGGTAGGTATAGATACTAGAGATATTGTGAACTACAACAGATAATAGATTGTTGTGCTCAGGTGTTCACGTGGAGGCTCGTGAATACTGTTGATGATAAGGTTGTGCTGAGCTTAATTGTATATGATTAATGTGAAGGGAATAAGTGCAAAGGCAACCCAAAACAAGAAGTCATGAATGGGAGTTCAAAATATAATGGAAAATTGAAGTAATCAAAGGCTTGTAAAAATAAATGCAAAAGAACAAGAATGCTGCTAAGAGGAATGGAGGTAAATGAGAAATAAAACTTAGGTAATGATATGGAACTGAAAAAGATATGGTGCAGGAAATGGGTTATGAAATTGCAACAAAGCAAGATAAGGCAAGGGAGATGAAAACATGGAAAATAAGATTATCTCCTGATTTAAACAGGACCTCTCAGATTGGGGTAATCTCACAAATATGACCAACATGAATATCAATTAATGTAAATCAAGATGTTCTGCTACATCTGATATATGTGACATGCATCTTAAACAATCTAAATAAGCAGAAAACATTACTGTGCAATATTGGCTATACACCAAACGTGTAAAGGAGTGAATCAGTTTGTACAGAGAAAGCTATGAGCCCATGTACTGTAATGGAAAACAAAGATAGCAGTAAAATTGAAGTAGTATGATGAAACAAAAATGCATGAAAATCAACTAATAAAACTAGATGGTAGGGAGAAAGTGACTGTACATTTTCACAGTGAGCAAGGGATTGCTACTGGAGTATGAATGAGCGTATATTCAGTGGGAGGAATACCTAAACTAACCTGTTTCTCCAAGCAGCTAGGCGGTGAAACCCCATGACAGGACCCAATCTTCATGACATTCTCTTGCCATTTCCAATGCTTCACAAGCTGCTTTTGAGAGAGGACCAATAATCGAACTCACGCCTCATTGATATACAGGAGGGTGGCTAGACATGAATAGCAATTCATGATTGCAAAAAGATAACGAAACTCAATATACAAAAAAGAATAAAAAAAGAAAAAAAAATTGAAATTTGCATATCGTGGAAGATCGTGAATGCCATTTGCCGCAGGTGTTAAACTCTGACTGTTTGCTGCTGTAACAGATGTTTAAAGGCTGAAGGTCGATTGTTGTAGTCGATGCCACCATGCACTTTGTAATATCGATCTACCAGTGATAACTTTGATGCTTCAAAGTTGGAAACTATGAAACGTAACTATGCAGAGGCATTGGGTCAAAACTTCATCAGGCCTTTTCGATAAATAACTGAAACAGGGGTCGTGGTTATTACCTTAAGTACTTTATTGAATTATATAAGGTAAGACACCAGGTGTTCAGGCCGATGAGGGCGGGGGGGGGGGGGGGGGGTCGCTTCAGCAGATCGAATAAGAAAAACGTTTCTTGATGGTAACCGGTAAGGATTTCACATCTTGGCCCCCACCTTGAATGCACCATGTACCCAAATCGAGTACTGAGATGAATTCTATACCAACCTGATGAACTTTGATCTATTGGGGGATCCAACATACCTTAGCTACAGAGATGCTCGTATCATACAACAACATATTATGAGAAGGAGGTGTCAAAGCACAAGGGACGCTAGAAGTAGATGCGAAAAGGATGCTAACAGGTATTGAAAGTAAATCCATAGTAATCTACAGGAAAACACTCAGATGAAGGAGATGAATGTAACGAATTGCCAGAAATTAAGAGTTAAACCAAATGAGAAGGAACCGATAGATCTTATTCTATTTAATGATACAATTGCAATATATATATATATATATATATATATATATATATATATATATATATATATATATATATATATATATATATATATATATATATATGTAAAAGAATGTAGGAATCAGAGGATTCCTGTTGATGTAGCCTATCTATGAACCGAATTTGCTATATGCAAATCGGTATCATAGAGGGTGCCTTTATGGGATGAAGTAAGAAAAATTTCAAAGAAAATCCAGATGTATATACATGTATAAAAGGAAATAGAGAGAGAGGAGACTCACCGTGGTTTTGCAGGGAATCTGAAGGAGCTTCATGTGGGTTGCAGTGGAATCGATGGAATGGAGGGATTGCTGGCTTTTCCCCCTTTTGCTGAAGAGAAGAAGGAATGAGGAAGAGGGGAGGAGGAAATAGGTCAGGAAGGGTGAAGACGGATCCCCCTCCCCTCTGCGTGCTCCTCTTTTAAAAAGTGAAAAGGGAGATCGAGAGAGGGAGGTGGTTGAAGATGAGGGGCTGAAGGAGAAGAAGTTTGTTTGAAGATGAAGGGTCGGACTGGCGAGAGGGAGGATGCGCAGGAGATGGCTATTGAAGATTTTCTAAAATTCCCAGGGGGGGCTCCTTTTCAGAACTTTTCTAAAAAAATGGTTAAAAAGGAGTTTTTTGGCAAAAATTCCATTTTTCAAGATTTAAAACCATTTGCTTTCCTCAATTTTTTATTTTTGTATTGTTTTTCCATTTTTTTTGTATTTTTGTAGTAGAAAACTAAGAGTTTAAAAGAAAACAAAGTTTCAAACACTAAATTTTTGTATTTTTCTGAGAAATATTTACAAAAGTATTTTTCTGTGAATTTTAATCCATTTCGAGAGAATTTCTTCAGAAAAAGGGGTTTTTGACCCAGGTTTTGAGAAAAATGTTCGAGTTTTGACACTCGAATTGAGAAATACAATGTGATGGATCCAAATGGATGTCGAATGGACTGTCCGAGCTATTTAAAGGCTATTTTTGGTATTTTCTATAATTTTAATTTAAAATTTGAACAAGGAGACTCAAATTTGGATCTAGACAATGGATCCAGATCCAAAATCAATTTAAACATATGAAATGAATTTAATTTCAATAAAACTAGAGAAATGAACTGGAATTTAGATTTGAAATGACCCATTTGCTCAGAAAATGAATTTAGGGGCAGAAAGGGAATATTTAAAAGATTTTGAAAATTTTGGGGTGTTCACAGATGCCCCTCTTTGCTACTAAGCCGGTTGAAAGCCGAGCTTAGTGGCAAAGATAACACTCCAAATTTTGAAAATGCCCCAGTCAGCAGATCTGGACTGGGTGTAGAAGAAATTTTTTTTTTGAAAGACATGGTTTTTCAAGTTTAAAACTTTATCCTTGAATGGCTTGGGGGAGACGAAATCCTCGAAAATGATATGATTGAGTAGAAAATGAGGAAATCGTAATGGGACTTTAGGTGATGATCCCGAGATGAGAATTTAGATCAAGTCTCATGGGTGAGACAGGAGCAACTTTGTGGCATGACTCAGGTTTAGCCCTTAACCTGGATGGGGCGAATATATCTCAAAATAACCTGAATGGGGAAGGGGAATATATGATGACCTTGATGGGATATTTTTGAGAAAATGCCTCATGAGATGAAGCTCAAATCGGACTTTATCCTAAATGGATATACAAAGCATGGTTTTCTCGATGGGAAGAACCATGATGGGACTTGGAAGAAAAACACTTCGTCGAAACGAGACTCAGGTTTAACCCAAACCTGAAAAGGAAAATTCCTCGAGGGGCGAGGTTCAGGCTTTAACCCTTAACCTGAAGGGGACGACCATATGGAATCCTCGAGTGAAGAGACCATGATGGGACCTTCGGAGTTTGGACGAACAAATCCGAAAGAGGTTTGCGAAAGGAGGAAGGAAATGGGGTTCCCTAAAGCTTTGAAAAAGGGATGAACTTGGACGTCTCATTGCTGAGACTAAATCAGCTTTTGAATTTAATGACCTCTCGCAGGGAGTACAGGTTTTGACCCTTAACCTAAGTGGGAACAACCATACGGATTTCTCAAAACCGTGATGGGACAGGAGAGATACTTCGACTGAATGAGGTAACTCTTCTGGGAGATATAAACAACGCTAGATTGCATCAAAATGGATATTGAATACTTATTTCATTCTTAGAATATCTAGAAAATTTTGCCTATAAGATAAATTTATAATTGACTTCAACGCTTGAAAATGTGCATATGTGTGCAAAAGATATTCCTTCTTTTACCTAGAGTATTTCCTCCAACGAGGTTAACTCCTCGGTTTTAAGAGTCAAATTCAAAATTTTAGCGCTGATGACTTTCTTCAAGGAAGCTATCTATTTCCTTGATATGAGAAGAGGAGAAATATTCTTAATTTCATAAAAACAAGAAGTGAAAGGATATTGATAAAAGAATTTCGCATAAGAAAAGACGACTTCTGGTCAATTTAGGCAGTTTGATATCTGGGTGTTTTCCCATGATGATCTTTTTGCACTCCTTTTGAGTCATTGGGCTTTTTCGGGCTTTTTACATCATCCTTTATTTTGGAGATGTCTTGACTTTTCTCTCTTTTTCAGGGAAGGGTACGTCACAAACTCCTTCATCTCGGAGATGCTTCGATCCTTCTTTTTCTCAAAGATTATATATGATATTGGCTCAAAGGTCTTTAGATGATAGCTGAAATCAAATATCATTTAGGGTTTGTCGGTAGGTTCGTCACACTCGCCTTCATCTCGACGGTGATCTAAACTTTCCCTGGAAGGATCCTTCACAAACTCCTTCATCTCGGTAGATGATCCAAATCTTCTTTGGCCCCGAGGGTCTGCTCGCATATTCGCCTTCATCTTGACGACAATTGAGAGATCCCTTTTGCAGATATTTGATTGCAGCTTTAAACTGGATAAGGAGATATGGATTAAGTGGATTCTTTTATGGCTCAGGATATTTCCACTGCCTAATTGCCAGGAAATCGTCTTTAAACATGCACCATAGCTATGATCAATATCAATTCGTTTCCGGCTTTTCAATGTCATCGAATATTTCTTTCGCCAATCATACCGAGGATATTTCTTTCATCCTTTTGGTTGATCAAACAGGGAAAAGATTTGAATTTTGCCTCTTTTTCGCAAAAAGTTTCACCTTTTTGGAAAGAAATACTAGAGGTAATCTAAGGTAATTCTTTTGTGCATTTAAGAATATTGGAATCAACAGATACTTTTAGCAAATTGGCAAATTTTTCATGACTTCTATGTGAAATACTTACCCATTATAGATTTTGATGCGACCTTTAGTTGCAATTTATGATTTTGGACATTCTGACTAGATATTTCATTTAACGACCAGCGAAGGAGCTGGAACCTTTCATTTAACAACCAACGAAGTAGCTGGGACATTTCATTTAATGACCAGTAAAAACCGGGACCTTTCATTTAACGACCAGCGAAGTAGCTGGAACCTTTCATTTAAAAGACTGGGACTTTTCATTTAACGACCAGCGAAGTAGCTGGAACCTTTCATTTAACGATCAACGAAGTAGCTGAAACATTTTCATTTAACGACCAACGAAGGAGTTGGAACATTTCATTTAACGACCAACGAAGTAGCTAGGACATTTCATTTAATCATTTAACGACCAACGAAGTAGCTGGGACATTTCATTTAATCATTTAACGACCAGCGAAGTAGCTGGGACATTTCATTTAATCATTTAATGACCATCGAAGTAGCTGGGACATTTCATTTAATCATTTAACGACCAGTGAAGGAGCTGGGACATTTCATTTAGCGACCAGCGAAGTCGCTGGAACATTTCATTTAGCGACCAGCGAATTAGCTGGAACATTTCATTTAACGACCAGCGAAGTAGCTGGAACATTTCATTTAACGACCAGCGAAGTAGCTGGGACATTTCATTTAATCATTTAACGACCAGCGAAGTAGCTGGGACATTTCATTTAATCATTTAACGACCAACGAAGTAGCTGAGACATTTCATTTAATCATTTAACGACCAGCGAAGTAGCTGGGACATTTCATTTAATCATTTAATGACCAGCGAAGTAGCTGGGACATTTCATTTAATCATTTAACGACCAGCGAAGTAGCTGGGACATTTCATTTAATCATTTAGCGACCAACGAAGTAGCTGAGACATTTCATATTATCATTTAACGACCAGCGAAGTAGCTGGGACATTTCATTCAATGACCTGATTTAAGTTCGAAACTTTTGAAGGCAACCAGTACGGGGACTGAACTTGATCTTTAGATTTAAAAAACTTTAGCAAAATAACCAGTGCGAGCACCGGGTTTTTCCAACTGAGAGTTGGGAAGGAGATCGGCCTATTTAAGATATTTAGAGATTGAAGCAAGAAGAATGGCCGAGGTTTCAGGATTATCCCTTATCCTGAAGGGGTAATGGAATAGACATTTGATGAGAAATTTAGGAAAAGAATGATTCAGGTTTATCCCTTAACCTGAAGGAAAAGAATATACATTTGATGAGAATTTAGGACAATGGTTCAGGTTTTTATCCCTTTACCTGAAAGGGAAAGAGGATTTTGTGAAGAAATAACTTGATACTTGAATTTATGACAAGATTTAGAATTTATGATCTATGATTTAGGTGGACCAGGTATGCGGTCCAATTTTCAGGATTTAACCCCTTTATTTTGAAGGGAGAAAATAGAAGGAATAAAAATTTTGAGAAGACAGAAGGATATAGAATTTTGATGAAAATTGATAAAAAAAATGGAGAGATTTTGAGGAAATTTATTTATTTTGTAAAAGAATTCTCACAGGTAGCATGGTTGCCCCTACGAGTGATCTCAGGATTATCCCTTATCCTGGATGGGAACAAGAATTTAAGGAATTTTTATAAAATAGAAATTGATATAAATTTAGAAAATCAATGAAGGTTGACGAAACTTGTATTTATAAAAGAATCCCCATAGGTAGCGTTATTGCTCCTACGAGGGATCTCAGGATTTTTCCTTATCCTGAATGGGAAAAAGAATAGAATTTAAGAAAATTTAATGAAGGAAAATTGATATAAATCTAGAAAATTAATAAAGATTGACAAAACTTGTATTTACAAAAGAATCCTCATCGGTAGCGTTATTGCTCCTACGAGGGGTCTCAGGATTATCCCTTATCCTGAATGGGAACACCTCGGACAACGAGGGTCAGGTTTATCGCTTAACCTGAGCGGGAACACCTCGGACAATGAGGGTCAGGTTTATCCCTTAACCTGAGCGGGGACACCTCGGACAACGAGGGTCAGGTTTATCCCTTAATCTGAGCGGGAACACCTCGGACAACGAGAGTCAGGTTTATCCCTTAACCTGAAAGGGTAATAGAAGATTTGATAAAATTTAATGGAATTTGAGGAAATATTTGATAAACTTGAAAAAACTTGATAAAATTGATGTAAACTTGATAAAATATGAATAAAATGAATGAAACAGATAAAGATAGCAAAATTAACTGAAGATTTGTAAGATTTGAGAAAAGGGAGTTTTTTTTATCCTGCCTGCATATGGGATCTTGGAAAGGAAAATGTTTATTTTAAAAGATAAATGAGAAATCATTTTGGGGGAAGAAAAATCCACCATAAGAAGAATGATCAGTGTGAGATCTGATCCTTTAAATCGAACATGAGAGATCATCATGAGGGTTAATTTTTGAAGGCAATGGTTTTGAAAACCTATTTGTTGAAGAAGAAGATCAGCAATAGATCTGATTTCTAAAAATAACAGCTCAAAATTGAAAATAAGATCAATACAAGGATTGATCTTTGAAGATAATGTTTTTAAAACCAATCTTGGAAAATAAGACCAACACAAGGTTTTGAATATAATGATTTAAAATCAATACAAGGATTGATTTTTGAATGATTCGAAACCCATTTCGAAAGATTGGACCCACACAAGGGTTGATCTTTGAATATAAAGATTTGAAATCCATTTTGGAAGATAAGACCAACACCGGGGTTGATCTTTGAATATAATGTTTCGAAACCAATCTTTTGGAAGATAGGATCTACATGAGTTTTGGAATTTTAATGCAATGATTTGAACACTTACTTTTGAAAATATATTCAACACAAAGGTTGAACCAAAGAATGTTTGAACTCTTTGGTCATAACGAAGATTTTTTGAAATTTCATGATTTTTGAAAAGCCCTCATAGGTAATATCATTTCTCTCATGAATGATGTCAGGATTGTCCCACATTCTGAAAAGAACAGGAATTAAAATGCCCCAATATGGCAAAGGGAAAAGAAGCATTGGATATAAAAGATATAAAGGAAATTGACATTTCATTTGATAAGCAAAGGTTTGATAACAACTGAAAATTTACAAGAATTTTGAAAGAAACGATTCATAGAAGATTGGGCTGACTAGCCCCTACAAGACGACTAACAAAAGGAAATGACAGTGCAGAAAAACTTGGGCATCCTCAATTCTTTGAGTGATCCGGAAATGGCTCTGTCAGGACTGCTGGCTGTTTTTCTTCCTCGTCCTCTATCAGCTCACTTCTGTCAATGCAGTCTTGTATCATGTGCTTGAGGACGAAACAGTGTTTTGTATCATGCCCTGTGATACTTGCAGAATTGGTCCTTGAACTTTCCCAAGATTACGGAAGGATCCGCTATTTTAGGGAGTTTGATCATCCCATGCTTTAACAGGTAATCCAGAATTGCTTCCATAGTTTGATCTAAAGGAGTGAAGACTCGATCTTTCTCCCACTTGATGTACTTGGGCTTTTTTTGAAGATCCCCTTTCTGTTGGATGCCAATTGGAAGCGGCTTGTCATTGTTCTTATAAGATCTCTCCTTCTGCCCCTTGTTCTGATCTACTCTCGGACCACTGCCACTGTTGTTCTTGTTTTCCTTGCTGCTGCTGCCAAGATTATTGCAGGAGGTATCAACTGAATGAGCGAATTGCGCCTTTTTCTTATGGTCTTAGACATTCTTGACAAGAGGCGTGCCCTTGTAAAGTCCGTTTTCTATTCCTGCTTCGAGCCATTCGGCTCGCTCAATCAATTTGATGAAGGATTTCACCGGGGAAGTGGCGATGAGGCTTCTTATGGGCTAAGAGAAATTGTTGAGGATCACCTGCAGTGCGTGCTCCTCTGGAATGGGTACCTTCATCTTATTACAGGTGCTTCTCCACCTGTGAATGAAATCACCTGCTCTTTCATTCTCTCCTTGCTTCAGGTTGTAAAGATGATTTAATGTAGGTGAGGCTTCAGTGTTGAATAAGAACCGCTTGATGAACATATTTACTACCTTATCGAACTCTCGTAGTTCGATAGGATTCACGTGGTCAGCATACCACCTGGCTGCTACACCCTCCAGACTGCGTGGGAAGCAAATAAACAACGCTCTGTTGTCTTTTCTGAAACGACTGCACTCTGCATAAAATGTGGCCAAGTGGGCTTTAGGGTTGCCAGTCCCGTCAAATTTGAGAAACTTGCGAGGAAGATTCTCCAGGTTATCGTGCCCATCTAGACCATCGTAAAAATCTTCGCCAGTGTAGGTCTGCTTGCCCTTACCCTTGGCTTGAATGTCTTTAATTGCTCGGTTCATCTCTTTCATCTGCTTGCTCATCAGGTCCTCTGCTGGAGCCCCAGACTTGGGCTTGTTGACGGATTCGGGCTCTTCCGCAGCTATCTTTACGGACTGTCTCGGAGGATTCTGTTTGTAGACAATCTGCTCTTCCTCTTCTGACTCTTCCTCGACTGACTCTGATTCCTCAGAAGTAGTGTCTGGCTGTACCTTCTTCCTGATGATTCTGACTTGCTTTTTTACAGGCTTCTTCCTCAGCTTGCCTTTAGGAACTGCCTCTTTCAGTTTAGCCTCGGCTTGCTCCGACATCATTCTTGCCATCATCTTTTGGAACATATCATACATAGCGGGGTCGATGTCATCTTTATTGTTCTGACCCTGTCCCCTGACTGATTTAGGAGAGCTCATCTCTTCCGCCTCACTGTCGCTGTGTTGAGGAACTGTTTCCTTTCCCGCTCTTGTCTGAACCATTTTCGGATATCAGCGCTCTCTCTGTGGAGAAAAGTGGAGGTTTTTAGACCGAAGAAACTTTTGGAGAAGTTTTTGACAAGAGGAAGGATTTAGGTTGAAATCTAAAAAATTGTATCCCATTACTAGGGCTTGAGTCGCCACAAAATTTGTGACAATTGTGTTGTTTACTCTGCGAGGGAGAGTAACCAACTAAAAGAAAGAAATGCTTATTTTGAAAAGGATATCTCTTGATGAAAAGAGATTTTTATGAAAATATAAACAAGAATATAAAATGAGAAGAAAATAAGAGGAAAAATGGAATTTGAGGATAAATGGTAAAGATTTAAATTTTAAAGAACTTGCAGGCAGGATCAGAAGAATTTTTAAAGAATTTTTTAGAAGAAGAAGAAAAGGATAAAGAAAAACACACCTAGGTTTTAAAAATAAAGAGGACATTTTGAAACATATACCTAGGGTTTTGGAAAATATAAGGAAGATATAAAATATCACAAAATCACAGATATACAAACAAGGATACACAAACATCACTCCCTAAAGCTGACTCTATATGCAATATTTGAAATGGCTGATAGGACCTTAATCCTAACTCTAAGATTTATATTATCTAATTCCAATCAAGGTACGCCGATATACTCAAGCCGAAGCTCGAAGTACGTGGCATATAAGATATCTCTTCGGTTCTAAGGTAATGGCTTCCCAACATCCTTGAGCACCTACCGATATACCTCGGACTATGGCCCTTAGGTACGTGGTAGGAGGGCGCGAACCCAAATAAGTGGTCCAGTTGTGAGGCTCTCTCCCGAACTATGGTTTAGTGAGACAGCCCAGCAACGTGAAGACCGGGACAATATAGGTAGGAATGTTTTCAAAATATGATCAACATGCAATAAAATCAGAAGGCTCTAATGCAAGTCCTAAAGAGATAGAATTTAAATGAACAGAAGCATACACTTGCATACATTGTTTTGCATTTAATCCCTAAAATTGAGGAGAGTTGTATTTAAGACCTAAGCCTAATGTGAACAGAGAATAATCTCCTCAATATGGTCCTACCAAACCATACTTAGATCCTATATGCAAAGATGTCAGCTTAGGACAGAGTCTAGGCTCCTAAGGTTTGCATGGAAATGTAGCTGACATTGAAAAGAATAAAGACTTAGATAATATCAAAGCAAAGCAAAAGGCATAATTCGACCAGACGGAGACGAATGTCCCATCACGATCGCCAAAACTGTGATCATCGCAAAATTTTTCCTCTCTTGTTGGTTTCTCTCTCTTCCTTCTCTTTTCCTTTTCTAACCTCTATTTTCCTCCTTTTTGAAGGGAGAAGAATAAAAGAAAGAAAAAGAAAGAGAGAAGAGAAAGAGAGAAGAGAAAGAGAAGAGGAACTCTTTTGCGCGGTCTCACTTGACCTTGATTTGAAAAGAATTTAGAGATTTAACTCGCCTCCGTTTCGAAAATTTGTGGGAAAAATGGAGAGACGGGATTCGCTCGTCGGTACGAGGTTTGACCGTTCCTACCGCCTTTACCAAGGGTAATCAAACCAAGGATCGAATCTATGCCTTTTGCTTTGCCTAAATATAATCTAAGAATTTATTCTAACTCTAAATGCACAGAGAATCATACTTGTGCAATGCAAGGATGTATGCTCTTTTTGAAAGATGTTTTGAAAATTTCCAAGTTTATGAGATGAACTTGGTAAGGGAGTGAAGAAATGTTTGAATTTAACTTTAGAACTTGAGATAGATTAGAGAAGTTCTAAGTCTTTGAAGTAAATCAGGATTGAAAGAATAAATCTTGATTTTGAGAAAGAATGATTTGAAGTTTTTGAAATGAAAGGAAATGAAGTTTTAAAGTCGGAAATGGATTTTGAATTTTGAACTTGAATTTAGGAAAGGAAATGAATACTTGAGATGGAATTGAGTTTGGAGTTGGAATGGACTGAGAAAATCAAATGGTATTTAAGAATAGAAATGGATTTAAGAGATTCAGATTAGATCCGAAAAATGGAACTGAAATCTAGAATTGGAATTGAATTCCGGATTCTAAACAGAATGGGATCCGAGACTTGGGCTCTGGATCCTAAAATGAAGTGGATCTGAAGTCTGAGATCCAAATGTAGAATTGGGTTCTGAATCCTAGAATGGATTTGGATCTGAAGTCTGAGATCCAAATATAGAATTGGGTTCTGGATCCTAGAATGGATTTAGATCTGAAATCTAAGATCCATAGTAAATTTGGATTCCGTATCCAAAAGTGGAATTGGATCTGAAGTCTGAGATCCAAAGTAAAATTGGATTCTGGATCCTAAAGTGAAATTGGATCTGAAGTCTAAGATCCAAAGGTAGAATTGTATTCTAGATCCTAGAATGGATTTTTGGATTTTAAAACGAGTTTAGGATCTAACTTTGGATTTGGAATTTCAAAATTTGATTTGAAAATTTTGCAAAGTCAAATTGGACTTTGAATTTGAAGTTTGAATCTGGAATTTAGAAGATGAATCAAAAATTTCTAAGTTTGAATTGAATTTAGAAATTGAATCTTGAATATACAAATGAATTTCAAAGTTAAATTGGACTTTGAATTCAAAGTTTTGAATTGGAAACTTTAGAAAATGAAAAGAATCTCAAAGTTAAGTTGAACTTTGAATTTGGTCAGAGTTTTGAATATAAAATGAATTTGAAATCTCAAAGTTAAATTGAACTTTGAGAATGGAAATGAAATAAAATTAAAAATGAAAAGATGAATTGAATTTTACAAGAATTGAAGATTGATTGAAGGAGATATTTACATCACTTGGAGTTTTGAAAAAGGAATTTTTGAAAACATGATGCAGTTCTATCCTAAATGATGAATGAATTTGAAGAATTTTGAAATCGGATTTTGAAAATCATATTTCATTCTTTACATGAATTGAAATAAGATTGAAAATATAATACGTCCTTGACTATGGTCATTGAATGTATTATATAATAATCTATATTTAAATTCAGGTGAAGAATAAAACATATTTTGTGCTTTTATAGAGTTTAAAATGAAATTAACTCTCAATATACCCTGACTATGGCCATTGGTATATATTTTGAGCCAATTTTAAGTTAAACTCTAATAAAAGAAGGAAATATTTGAAAATATGATGATTTTTGAAGGAGGATCCAGTGTAGATCCAGTGTTATTTTATAAAAGATAAAAATCCTAAGTTTTGTTTACATCCCGACTATGGTCGTTGATGTAAGTCATCAACTTAGGATTAATTTACCTCTTACGAAATGATGCACGTGCCATTCGTGTTTCACCATTGTGAGAATTTGGGAAATAAAAGGCAAAAGTATGAAAATAAGTAATTTATGATATTTACAATCTTCATTCATTCTATCTAAAAGCTGGAAATGTAGATTTCTCATGCATACCTAATTTATTATAACTTTGAATTGCAAATATCAAAAATTTCTAGTCCAAGAGAGAAATTCAAACTTTTTATATCCTCCTGAAAAAGAGAGTTAGCACAGGATATTGAATATTAATAAACAGATGTTGTATTTAAGAATTTGACATATATCTATGTAGGCAATGTACATATGTGAAAAATACATATATATATAGGTATATACATATATATATATGTATATATATATAGAGAGAGAGAGAGAGAGAGATATACGTACATATATATATATATATATATATATATATATATCCAAGCATGATATATATATATATATATATATATATATATATATATACGCTCACATTCAATATATGTGGCATAAATGAATGATATTCACTATGCTGAATGTGAAGGGACTGTGTAAGTGCAGTTTGCAGTTGGAAGATGACAGTGAGTGGATGATGTGGTGTCAAGGTGAACTAATGAAGTGAATGCACCAAATGTCATGACCATGGTAATGTACTGCAGCTGGAATTTAGTGGATATTAAAGGAAACCCAGAGATATTGGTGAGGTAAGTATTGGATGAAGCTACAAGGTAGGTAAAACAGGGACTAGCAGGGGATGATATGAAGCACAATAAAGAGGTGTAACATGGTTGGCTGATGGTGTATGAGGAATCGTTGCTGCAGCTACTACAAAGAGATGCAACAGGCTGGATGTATGAGTATGGCAAATGAGCACAGTTGGGGGCAATGAGGAGGATGGAGGTTGGGAGGCTTGGTGCTGCGGAGGTAACAAATAGAGGGTAGGTGAACAGTATTTAGTCAGGAGTCATGAATACACAGCAACTTGTAAGTTACTGTTGATATTCGTAACAGGATATGAGGAATTACCAAGCAAACTTAGGGAATGAAGGTAATGTGAAGGCACTTTCGGGAATGTAGTGATGAAGGTGAGGCAGCTGTAAAGGGGTTGTGTGCTTGTAGTGCATGTGTAGTAGCAGAAAAGAGGTGGAAGATGATGTAATGACATGTTTGGTGATGCTGTAAGTGATAATGGAGCTGAAATGTGAAGGTCCAGCAGGGTGTAAGGCTACTGTGCAACAGATTTTGAGGGAAGATGGTGATATACGGTAGTGAGGGAAAGGCAAGTAAAGGGTGATATGCTGGGAAGGGTGTTACCGATGTAATCAGAAGTGTTAGATATAGATGGAGTTGTTGTATATAGGTGAGTGAATAGGGATGGAACTTGATATAGGATTGTAGGGTAGAAATGGTAGGTATAGATACTAGAGATATTGTGAACTACAACAGATAATAGATTGTTGTGCTCAGGTGTTCACGTGGAGGCTCATGAATACTATTGATGATAAGGTTGTGCTCAGCTTAATTGTATATGATTAATGTGAAGGGAATAAGTGCAAAGGCAACCCAAAACAAGAAGTCATGAATGGGAGTTCAAAATATAATGGAAAATTGAAGTAATCAAAGGCTTGTAAAAATAAATGCAAAAGAACAAGAATGCTGCTAAGAGGAATGGAGGTAAATGAGAAATAAAACTTAGGTAATGATATGGAACTGAAAAAGATATGGTGCAGGAAATGGGTTATGAAATTGCAATAAAACAAGATAAGGCAAGGGAGATGAAAACATGGAAAATAAGATTATCTCCTGATTTAAACAGGACCTCTCCGATTGGGGTAATCTCACAAATATGACCAACATGAATATCAATTAATGTAAATCAGGATGTTCTGCTACATCAGATATATGTGACATGCATCTGAAACAATCTAAATAAGCAGAAAACATTATTGTGCAATATTGGCTATACACCAAACTTGTAAAGGAGTGAATCAATTTATACAGAGAAAGCTATGAGCCCATGTACTGTAATGGAAAACAAAGATAGCAGTAAAATTGAAGTAGTATGATGAAACAAAAATGCATGAAAATCAACTAATAAAACTAGATGGTAGAGAGAAAGTGACTGTACATTTTCACAGTGAGCAAGGGATTGCTACTGGAGTATGAATGAGCGTATATTCAGTGGGAGGAAAGCCTAAACTAACCTGTTTCTCCAAGCAGCTAGGCGGTGAAACCCCATGACGGGACCCAATCTTCATGACATTCTCTTGCCATTTCCAATGCTTCACAAGCTGCTTTTGAGAGAGGTCCAATAATCGAACCCACGCCTCATTGATATACAGGAGGGTGGCTAGACATGAATAGCAATTCATGATGGCAAAAAGATAACGAAAGTCAATATACAGAAAAGAATAAAAAAAGGAAAAAAAATTGAAATCTGCATATCGTGGAAGATCGTGAATGCCATTTGCCGCAGGTGTTAAACTCTGACTGTTTGCTGCTGTAACAGATGTTTAAAGGCTGAAGGTCGATTGCTGTAGTCGATGCCACCATGCACTTTGTAATATCGATCTACCAGTGATAACCTTGATGCTTCAAAGTTGGAAACTATGAAACGTAACTATGCAGAGGCATTGGGTCAAAACTTCATTAGGCCTTTTCGATAAATAACTGAAACAGGGGTCGTGGTTATTACCTCAAGCACTTTATTGAATTATATAAGGTAAGACACCAGGTGTTCAGGCCGATGGGGGGGGGGGGGTTGCTTCAGCAGATCGAATAAGAAAAACGTTTCTTGATGGTAACAGGTAAGGATTTCACATCTTCGCCCCCACCTTGAATGCACCATGTTCCCAAATCGAGTATTGAGATGAATTCTATACCAACCTGATGAACTTTGATCTATTGGGGGATCCAACCAATCTTAGCTACAGAGATGCTCGTATCATACAACAACATATTATGAGAAGGAGGTGTCAAAGCACAGGGGACGCTAGAAGTAGATGCGAAAAGGATGCTAACAGGTATTGAAAGTAATTCCATAGTTGTAACGCCCCAACTTTTTATAGTAAAAATTTTGGAGTAAATTTTTTTTTTTTTTTTGAAATAGCGGAAGTGCGTAAAATACAAGTCGGGCGCATTACAGGGTAAAACAGAGAAGTACTAAACATACCATTCATTAATTGAAACATTAATGTCATTAATTACATCCCATAACAGAATTGTAAAACAACTAATCAGAGTTCAAACATAAAATACTGAATAAATGAGATCTCTTGGCTTTATCCAAAACGACACCCCGATGCTCCAATTAGTTGCTACCTGAAAAACATTTAAAGCAGAAGGGTCAGACTCCCCTGTCTGCGTAAGAAGCATTATATTTATATGTGGTGCTCAGTAACCTGTGTACAAATATGTGCAAGTACTGCAGATATAACTACCATGAAAGTTTATAACATTCTAAGAAGATGATTATGCTTTCTAATTCATGATACAATGGAAAAGATGACTGAACTAGAGGTATGTTTATCCACATTAGTACAAGCTGTAGATTCCACAAGTTTTTCTAAAGTCAACTCAACAGAATATAATTCTTCAGAGATAAGTTTCTAGTCAACTTAAATTATTTAATACTTATCTTACTCTTACCCTGTGGGTACACAAAGGCATAGACCTCGTAGCGGACCGAGACCATACGGGGGTCTATTATTTAACAACCCGTATGACTAGCCGTACGGATATCCAAAGGGGACGGTCAGTGACCGAGAGAGAACTCTCCAGTGGCTAGAACAACAATTAGGATGCACCCTGTACTTCTGCAGAAGACTTGGATCTACCACCTACGACATACTGGTAGTCCTGATCCCCTAACTTCGTGGACTGGGGACCGGGTGAGACGCCTAGCTCTCACAAGAACAAGAATGTCCACGAAGCTTGTACCACCTACCCTCTCCAAGGTAGACCATGGGTCCAGTAACATACACCATCTTTCAGGTGTACCCAGAGCCCTGGGAAACCAGTAACATATACCATTTTCAGGTATACCCAGAATCCAACATATTTAATTTATATGTGTATAAATTTTCAATCTTGTTTGTTTGGATCCAGTAACATACATCTTCTTTTAGATGTACCCAGAACCCTGAGAAACCAGTAACATATACCATCTTTCAGGTATACCCAGAATCCCACATATTTAATTTATATGTGTATAAATTTTCATTCTTGTTTGTTTGGATCCAGTAACATACATCTTCTTTCAAATGTACCCAGAACCTTGAGAAACCAGTAACATATACCATCTTTCAGGTATACCCAGAATCCCACATTTAGGTTATGTGTGCATTTTTTTTTTTTTTTATTCTTATGTGCAAGTCATTGCACCACAGGGGATTTTCAAAACCCCAACTCATACTCAGGTTGATCTTAGTATATGCACATTACCCATCGAATGCCTCAAAGGCACCAACCACAATTTCTTATAATTCTGGTTCAACTTTGTGTCGAGTACTCAAACATTCGGCATTTTCAGTTTTGTTTATGAGCTCGAGTGTACGTTTTGTACCCCCACTGGTTATGCCGCAACATGGCATTATCCAACTTTATCATGTGTGTTCCATGTATTGGACATAATCCTAAAGTCCATATGTGAATCACATATTTAGTTTACCATCAAAACTATTTCCTTCATAGATATTTCAATTGCATTTCACCTAAAAAGTCTTTAGAAAAACTTTTCTAAAAGAACCCTTCACGAAAATCATTTTAGAAAACTCTTTACTCAATTTTTCATGTTTATTAGTCGACCAACAGGCTCACCGGTCGACCAACCTTTTTGGCTTCAAATCTTCTAAGCAAAACATTATTTTTTTGAAAAATTAGTCGACCGAAGAATTTATCAGTCGACCGGACAGAATGTTTGTTTTCTGGAAAAGTTTAGCAGCAGTCGACTAAAGGGTTTATCAGTCGACTGATTATAAAATTAGTCGACCGAAAGTTTTATCAGTCGACCGGACAAAATGTCCGTTTTCTGGAAAAATTTAGCAGCAGTCGACTGAAGGGTTTATCAGTCGACTGATCATAAAATTAGTCGACCGAAAGTTTTATCAGTCGACCGGACATAATGTCCGTTTTCTGGAAAAATTTAGCAGCAGTCGACTGAAGGGTTTATCAGTCGACTGAACAGAATATCAATTTTCTGAAAGTTTTAGCATCAGTCGACTGAAGGTTTTATCAGTCGACTGATCAGAATATCTGTTTTCTGGAAAAATTTTAGCATCAGTCGACTGAAGGTTTTATCAGTCGACTGATCAGAATATCTATTTTCTGGAAAAAAATTTAGCATCAGTCGACTGAAGGTTTTATCAGTCGACTGAACAGAATGTCTGTTTCCTGGAAATTTTAGCAGTAGTCGACTGAAGGTTTTATCAGTCGACTCAACATATTATCAGTCGACTAACTATTGTCTCAGTCGACTAATTTTATCGTTTTTCTGTAACTTTTAAAAGGGTGTATCTTTTTATTTTTCAAACATTTTGATCATTCTAAATGGACTGTTTTGCCACCCCTTTCATCCTCAATGTATGGAATCTTTCAACTATAAATATGAGTGCATTCCACACTCAAAAACATCGAATCCAATCGAATTACTCAATAGGAATGATATATCTTTATTTTACCATGATGTGAAATAGCAATCACGTATACATAACTTCAGACCTGATTAAAACCATTCAATCTACAAGGTATGAAAGGTGTATTGAACAAGAAAATACAACCAAACAATAATTTCATGAACAATAATCCAAGATACTTAAGGTTCCATGCCATTTGCCTACTTTATTTTTGTTTCGATCTTGAATCCGTCATGGCTAACACCCACACCAAAAATATATGTATTTTCCTACATAGATTCGAACTGTAGGTTTTGATATGAGTACTACATATCACCAGTCACACACATAGGAACAAAATGCCCTTACCAAGAACACCACAGTTCCCCAACGTTGGCCAAGGGTGAGAACCATTGGCTGAACCACTACATATTGACCTATTGGCCAGTAGGTGTTTCAACTCATGCCACCTGGGTCTCAAGGCCCTAAACATACCTACATATAGGTGGTGCTTGTCACGTAACCTCTATGTTATTGCAACATAGATGTGCAACAAGGCATCAAGCACTTACATACAAATAACAATGCTCCTTACCTCTTTGGAGTCTCACAACGGCAAGGCTGCAACCCCTTCTCTTCGTTAGAGCGGCACCCCTCGTCGATAATGGATGTTCACGCGTTCAGCAAGGGAGATCCACACAGTCCACCAATGGAGGTCGACCACCACCGTGAGAGAGAGAGAGAGAGAGAGAGAGAGAGAGAGAGACGTCTAATGTAACTCCTTACCAAAAATCTCTCATTTAACTCCTCTATTTAGGGGGAAGTTACCAAATTTTCAAGGCATTAAAACTTCACCCAAATCTTACGTTTTTGGTGGGTGATGTCTATTTCCAACAATGCCCCCTCCTGTCTTTGGCATGATTTCCTCTAACTTCCCTCACTATTTGCTTTATGGGTACCCCTCTTCCATGTCACCTGGGATTCTCCTCAATCCTTGGTAGAGCTAGATGGAAAAGCCAAAAATTTAGTCTTAACATAATCCCACGTTTTTACCCTTTTCACCAAGGTAGAAAACATCACTTTCTTGTGAAAAAAAACAATTTGTGCACAGGGGGTTTTGAATTGAGGTTGCAACTCTACAACCCTGTGCGTCCTACCATAACTCCACTTCACCACTTATTGTTTACTTTTGCGAAAATATTCTTTTTATGTCATATTGGGACGTTTTTCCTTGTTGATGGATTTCTTCCATTTTCAAGTGGATTTTTCACCCGTTGGTTTTAAACTTGCACTTGCTTACTTTAAATGTGCTTCGGATCTCACGCTATTATCCCGAAACCATCGAGTTTCCTTACTTGGACTCGTAAACCGGGTCGGATCATCGGATCTCGCCAAGATCCGGATCCAAAACCACTTGTGAGAGTTTGTTATCGGTTTCGTTCTAGAAACCACAAGTCATAAAAATTGTACTGTCTAACTTAAAATCTTACTATTTCACATAACGGATCCCTTTTATTCATTTAGAATTTCATAAATTTTACGGGTTTTACATCCTTCCCCTCTAAAAAGAAATTTCGTCCGCGAAATTTGTAATACATATCAATCAAACAATTGAGGGTACTTGTCCTTCATTGCTGCTTCCGGTTCCCACGTGCATTCTTCTAAGCCATGATGTCTCCATCTCACTTTCACTACTGGGATGATCTTGTTTCGCATCACCCACTCACTGCGATCTACGATTTTGACTGGTCTCTCTTCTACAGTCAGATCTTCTTGCACACTGATGTCCTCAAACTGAATCACGTGTGATGGATCTTGAATGTATTTTCTCAACATCGATACGTGAAATACATTATGAATCTTGGCAAGTTGAGATGGTAGCTCAACTCGATAAGCCGTTTCACCGATCCGCTCTAATATTGGGAAAGGTCCGACATATCTAGGACTCAACTTTCCCTTCTTTCTGAATCTGAAAACGCTCTTGGTCGGCGATACCTTGACAAACACTGCATCTCCCACTTCGAAGCTAAGCTCTCTGTGTCGCTGATCCGCATAGCTTTTCTGTCGACTTTGTGCTACTCTAAGTCGATCTCGTATCTTCTGTATTTGTTCAGTGTAATGTTGAAGTACCATTGGTGACTTAAGTGTTCTTTCGCCAACTTCATCCCAATATACTGGTGACCTACAAGGCCGCCCATACAGTGCTTCGAAGGGCGCCATGCCAATACTCGCATGGTAGCTATTATTGTAAGCGAATTCTGCTAGTACCACGTGAGTATCCCATTCTTCTTTCCAATCCAACATACAGGCACGTAGCATGTCCTCAAGTGTCTGTATGGTCCTTTCTGACTGTCCATCGGTTTGTGGATGAAAAGCAGTGCTGAACTTCAACTTAGTTCCCAATGCCTTTTGTAACTGCCCCCACAGTCGTGAGGTAAACCGAGGGTCTCTATCAGATATGATCGAGACAGGCACCCCATGTAGTCGTACTATCTCCTGGATATACAGGTCGGTCAAGCTCTCAAGTGACTGATTCTTCCTCATCGGTAGGAAATGTGCTGACTTAGTGAGTCGGTCAACCACTACCCAAATAGAGTCATGGTTCTTTCGGGTTCGCGGTAACCCCATCACAAAATCCATCGTGATATGTTCCCATTTCCATTGAGAAATTTCCATCAGCTGCATCGTTCCTCCTGGCCTTTGATGCTCGATTTTGATTTGTTGACATGTCAAGCACTTTGCGACGTATCTAGAATGATAGCAAGAATTAGCATAATCCCGATCTTATATCATAGAAAGAGCAACCTAATTAGAACACAAAATTTTTTTCTCGTGAATTGGTTACCTTGCAACATCGCGCTTCATACCATTCCACCAGTACCAGTATTGAAGATCTTTGAACATCTTGGTACTGCCCGGGTGAATGGTATACTTGCTCTTATGTGCCTCTCCCAATAACTCTTCTCTGGTCTCTGGATCACTCGGTACCCATAGTCGATCTTTAAACCATATACTTCCATCCTCCTTGCGCTGGAAAGCAGTGTCTTCTTGCAACGCCAATGCCTCCATCTTTCCGTACTGCGAGTCTTCTTTTTGCTTAATCATGATCCGCTCTCGTAGTTCTGATCGTACAGTCAGGCTAGACAGCCTAAGTACGCCTTGATCATCTGAGAAAGGTCTCCATTCTGTGAACTCAGAAATCATCTTCCATCCAAGATTTACCAGGCTAGAAAGATTTCCCCCAGCCTTACGACTAAGGGCATCAGCAACAACATTTGCTTTCTCTGGATGGTACGAGATTGTAAATTCGTAGTCCTTGATGAACTCGAGCCACCTTCTTTGTCGCATATTAAGTTCCTTCTGAGAAAATAGATACTTCAAGCTCTTGTGATCAGTGAAGACTTCAAACTGCTCTCCATATAGATAATGTCTCCAAACCTTTAAAGCAAAAACCACCGCTGCCAACTCCAGGTCGTGCGTGGGGTAATTCCTCTCATGAATCTTCAGTTGTCGTGATGCATAGGCAATGACCTTGTCGTGCTGCATCAATACACACCCCAATCCATTACCAGAAGCGTCCGTGTACACCACGAATCCTCTGCTCCCAGACGGTAAGGCTAACACCGGAGCTGTGGTAAGCTTAGCTTTAAGGGTTTGAAAACTTTCTTCACTTTTATCATTCCATTCAAACTTTACCCCTTTTCGTAGAAGCTTTGTCATTGGCATAGCAATTCGGGAGAAGTCTTGGATGAATCGCCTATAGTAGCCAGCTAATCCTAGGAAGCTTCGGATTTCGCTGACATTCTTTGGTTGTGACCAATTCATCACAGCTTCAACTTTGGCAGGATCTACTGAAACTCCATCTTTCGAGATCACATGTCCAAGGAACATGACTTCTTCAAGCTAGAATTCGCATTTCGAGAACTTTGCGTATAACTGATGTGTCCGGAGGGTTTCTAAAACGATTTTCAGATGTTCTTTGTGTTCCTCCACATTTTCCGAGTATATCAGTATGTCATCAATGAAGATGATGACAAAGGAGTCTAAGTATGGCCTGAATACCCGATTCATCAGGTCCATGAATGCCGCTGGGGCATTAGTGAGTCCAAATGGCATTACCACAAATTCAAAATGCCCATATCTGGTTCGAAATGCTGACTTTGGGATATCTTCATCTTTTATTCTCAACTGGTGATAACCTGACCTCAAATCAATCTTAGAAAAGACTTTTGCTCTTTTCAATTGATCAAATAGGTCCTCGATACGGGGTAGAGGATATTTGTTCTTCACAGTTGCTTGGTTCAGCATTCTATAGTCTATGCATAGTCTCATAGACCCGTCCTTCTTTTTCACGAACAGGACCGATGCTCCCCATGGAGACGTACTCGGTCGTACAAAACCACGCTCCATCAGTTCTTGCAACTGCTTCCTCAGTCCTTCTAACTCTGCTGGTGCCATCCGATAAGGTGCTCTTGATATTGGCTTTGTACCTGGCATTAGTTCGATCCCGAACTCGACTTCCCGCTGAGGAGGAAGTCCAGGAAGTTCTTCTGGAAATACATCGGCAAAATCGCGGACGATTTCCAAATCCTCAAGCGGAGTTAGTTTTGTTTCACCTCCGATCATACTAACTAGGAAAGCCATATCTCCACGACGTAGATACTTTTGGGCTTTGAGGGTCGAAATAACCCTTTTCCTGATTCTAGGCCTTGCTAATCAAAATTCAACTTCAGGCATATCCGGTTGAGAAAGAATTACTTTGCCTTCTCTACAGAGGACTCTAGCATAGTGTTCAAAGAGCCAATCCATACCCAGTATGACATCGTATTCGGTCATATCAAGTATGATTAGGTTGGCAGGTAAGTTGTGTTCTCCTAAAATAACTTCTACTTCTGGCATATAGTTCACACAAACTTCATTGAAATACTCATACATACTCATATGGTTTTTGTTTCTACATTATAAAAATAACATTTCTACATACTTACAGAGTCATCGCGGTCGCTGAAAAAGCCAAGATCTTAAATTATTAAGTCCTGCTCTGATACCAAAGCTGTAACGCCCCAACTTTTTATAGTAAAAATTTTGGAGTAAATTTTTTTTTTTTTTTTTTGAAATAGCGGAAGTGCGTAAAATACAAGTCGGGCGCATTACAGGGTAAAACAGAGAAGTACTAAACATACCATTCATTAATTGAAACATTAATGTCATTAATTACATCCCATAACAGAATTGTAAAACTACTAATCAGAGTTCAAACATAAAATACTGAATAAATGAGATCTCTTGGCTTTATCCAAAACGACACCCCGATGCTCCAATTAGTTGCTACCTGAAAAACATTTAAAGCAGAAGGGTCAGACTCCCCTGTCTGCGTAAGAAGCATTATATTTATATGTGGTGCTCAGTGACCTGTGTACAAATATGTGCAAGTACTGCAGATATAACTAGCATGGAAGTTTATAACATTCTAAGAAGATGATTATGCTTTCTAATTCATGATACAATGCAAAAGATGACTGAACTAGAGGTATGTTTATCCACATTAGTACAAGCTGTAGATTCCACAAGTTTTTCTAAAGTCAACTCAACAGAATATAATTCTTAAGAGATAAGTTTCTAGTCAACTTAAATTATTTAATGCTTATCTTACTCTTACCCTGTGAGTACACACAGGCATAGACCTCGTAGCGGACCGAGACCATACAGGGGTCTATTATTTAACAACCCGTATGACTAGCCATACGGATATCCAAAGGGGACGGTCAGTGACCGAGAGAGAACTCTCCAGTGGCTAGAACAACAATTAGGATGCACCCTGTACTTTTGCAGAAGACTTGGATCTACCACCTAGGACATACTGGTAGTCCTGATCCCCTAACTTCGTGGACTGAGGACCGAGTGAGACGCCTAGCTCTCACAAGAACAAGAATGTCCACGAAGCTTGTACCACCTACCCTCTCCAAGGTAGACCATGGGTCCAGTAACATACACCATATTTCAGGTGTACCCAGAGCCTTGGGAAACCAGTAACATATACCATTTTCAGGTATACCCAGAATCCAACATATTTAATTTATATGTGTATAAATTTTCAATCTTGTTTGTTTGGATCCAGTAACATACATCTTCTTTTAGATGTACCCAGAACCCTGAGAAACCAGTAACATATACCATCTTTCAGGTATACCCAGAATCCCACATATTTAATTTATATGTGTATAAATTTTCATTCTTGTTTGTTTGGATCCAGTAACATACATCTTCTTTCAAATGTACCCAGAACCTTGAGAAACCAGTAATATATACCATCTTTCAGGTATACCCAGAATCCCACATTTATGTTATGTGTGCATTTTTTTTTTTTATTCTTATGTGCAAGTCATTGCACCACAGGGGATTTTCAAAACCCCAACTCATACTCAGGTTGATCTTAGTATATGCACATTACCCATCGAATGCCTCAAAGGCACCAACCACAATTTCTTATAATTCTGGTTCAACTTTGTGTCGAGTACTCAAACATTCGGCATTTTCAGTTTTGTTTATGAGCTCGAGTGTACGTTTCGTACCCCCACTGGTTATGCCGCAACATGGCATTATCCAACTTTATCATGTGTGTTCCATGTATTGGACATAATCCTAAAGTCCATATGTGAATCACATATTTAGTTTACCATCAAAACTATTTCCTTCATAGATATTTCAATTGCATTTCACCTAAAAAGTCTTTAGAAAAACTTTTCTAAAAGAACCCTTCACGAAAATCATTTTAGAAAACTCTTTACTCAATTTTTCATGTTTATTAGTCGACCAATAGGCTCACCGGTCGACCAACCTTTTTGGCTTCAAATCTTCTAAGCAAAACGTTATTTTTTTGAAAAATTAGTCGACCGAAGAATTTATCAGTCGACCGGACAGAATGTTTGTTTTCTGGAAAAGTTTAGCAGCAGTCGACTGAAGGGTTTATCAGTCGACTGATCATAAAATTAGTCGACCGAAAGTTTTATCAGTCGACCGGACAGAATGTCCGTTTTCTGGAAAAATTTAGCAGTAGTCGACTGAAGGGTTTATCAGTCGACTGATCATAAAATTAGTCGACCGAAAGTTTTATCAGTCGACCGGACAGAATGTCCGTTTTCTGGAAAAATTTAGCAGCAATCGACTGAAGGGTTTATCAGTCGACTGAATAGAATATCAATTTTCTGAAAATTTTAGCATCAGTCGACTGAAGGTTTTATCAGTCGACTGATCAGAATATCTGTTTTCTGGAAAAAAATTTGCATCAGTCGACTGAAGGTTTTATCAGTCGACTGATTAGAATATCTATTTTCTGGAAAAAAATTTAGCATCAGTCGACTGAAGGTTTTATCAATCGACTGAACAGAATGTCTGTTTCCTGGAAATTTTAGCAGTAGTCGACTGAAGGTTTTATCAGTCGACTCAACATATTATCAGTCGACTAACTATTGTCTCAGTCGACTAATTTTGCCGTTTTTCTGTAACTTTTAAAATGGTGTATCTTTTTATTTTTCAAACATTTTGATCATTCTAAATGGACTGTTTTGCCACCCCTTTCATCCTCAATGTATGGAATCTTTCAACTATAAATATGAGTGCATTCCACACTCAAAAACATCGAATCCAATCGAATTACCCAATAAGAATGATATATCTTTATTTTACCTTGATGTGAAATAGCAATCACGTATACATAACTTCAGACCTGATTAAAACCATTCAATCTACAAGGTATGAAAGGTGTATTGAACAAGAAAATACAACCAAACAATAATTTCATGAACAATAATCCAAGATACTTAAGGTTCCATGCCATTTGCCTACTTTATTTTTGTTTCGATCTTGAATACGTCATGGCTAACACCCACACCAAAAATATATGCATTTTCCTACATAGATTCGAACTGTAGGTTTTGATATGAGTACTACATATCACCAGGCACACACATAGGAACAAAATGCCCTTACCAAGAACACCACAGTGCCCTAACGTTGGCCAAGGGTGAGAATCATTGGCTGAATCACTACATATTGACCTATTGGCCAGTAGGTGTTTCAACTCATGCCACCTGGGTCTCAAGGCCCTAAACATACCTACATATAGGTGGTGCTTGTCACGTAACCTCTATGTTATTGCAACATAGATGTGCAACAAGGCATCAAGCACTTACATACAAATAACAATGCTCCTTACCTCTTTGGAGTCTCACGACGGCAAGGCTGCAACCCCTTCTCTTCGTTAGAGCGGCACCCCTCGTCGATAATGGATGTTCACGCGTTCAGCAAGGGAGATCCACACAGTCCACCAATGGAGGTCGACCACCACCGTGAGAGAGAGAGAGAGAGAGAGAGAGAGAGAGAGAGAGAGAGAGAGAGACGTCTAATGTAACTCCTTACCAAAAATCTCTCATTTAACTCCTCTATTTAGGGGGAAGTTACCAAATTTTCAAGGCATTAAAACTTAACCCAAATCTTACGTTTTTGGTGGGTGATGTCTATTTCCAACAATGCCCCCTCCTGTCTTTGGCATGATTTCCTCTAACTTCCCTCACTATTTGATTTATGGGTACCCCTCTTCCATGTCACCTGGGATTCTCCTCAATCCTTGGTAGAGCTACATGAAAAAGCCAAAAATTTAGTCTTAACATAATCCCACGTTTTTACCCTTTTCACCAAGGTAGAAAACATCACTTTCTTGTGAAAAAAAATAATTTGTGCACAGGGGGTTTTGAATTGAGGTTGCAACTCTACAACCCTGTGCGTCCTACCATAACTCCACTTCACCACTTATTGTTTACTTTTGCGAAAATATTCTTTTTATGTCATATTGGGACGTTTTTCCTTGCTGATGGATTTCTTCCATTTTCAAGTGGATTTTTCACCCGTTGGTTTTAAACTTGCACTTGCTTACTTTAAATGTGCTTCGGATCTCACGCTATTATCCCGAAACCATCGGGTTTCCTTACTTGGACTCGTAAACCGGGTCGGATCATCGGATCTCGCCAAGATCCGAATCCAAAACCACTTGTGAGAGTTTGTTATCGGTTTCGTTCTAGAAACCACAAGTCATAAAAATTGTACTGTCTAACTTAAAATCTTACTATTTCACATAACGGATCCCTTTTATTCATTTAGAATTTCATAAATTTCACGGGTTTTACAATAGTAATCTACAGGAAAACGCTCAGATAAAGGAGATGAATGTAACGAATTGCCAGAAATTAAGAGTTAAACCAAATGAGAAGGAACCGATAGATCTTATTCTATTTAATGATACAATTGCAATATATATATATATATATATATATATATATATATATATATATATATATATATATATATATATATATGTAAAAGAATGTAGGAATCAGAGGATTCCTGTTGATGTAGCCTATCTATGAACCGAATTTGCTATATGCAAATCGGTATCATAGAGGGTGCCTTTATGGGATGAAGTAAGAAAAATTTCAAAGAAAATCTAGATGTATATACATGTATAAAAGGAAATAGAGAGAGAGGAGACTCACCGTGGTTTTGCAGGGAATATGAAGGAGCTTCGTGTGGGTTGCAGTGGAATCGATGGAATGGAGGGATTGCTGGCTTTTCCCTCTTTTGCTGAAGAGAAGAAGGAATGAGGAAGAGGGGAGGAGGAAATAGGTCAGGAAGGATGAAGACGAATCCCCCTCCCCTCTGCGTGCTCCTCTTTTAAAGAGTGAAAAGGGAGATCGAGAGAGGGAGGTGGTTGAAGATGAGGGGTTGAGGGAGAAGAAGTTTGTTTGAAGATGAAGGGTCGGACTGGCGAGAGGGAGGATGCACGGGAGATGGTTGTTGGAGATTTTTTAAAATTCCCAGGTGGGGCTCCTTTTCAGAACTTTTCTAAAAAAATGGTTAAAAAGGAGTTTTTTGGCAAAAATTCCATTTTTCAAGTTTTAAAACCATTTGCTTTCCTCAATTTTTGATTTTTGTATTGCTTTTCCATTTTTTTTTGTATTTTTGTAGTAGAAAACTAAGATTTTAAAAGAAAACAAAGTTTCAAACACTGAATTATTGTATTTTTCTAAGAAATATTTACAAAAGTATTTTTCTGAGAATTTTAATCCATTTCGAGAGAATTTCTTCAGAAAAAGGGGTTTTTGACCCAGGTTTTGAGAAAAATGTTCAAGTTTTGACACTCGAATCGAGAAATACAATGTGAACGATCCAAACAGATGTCGAATGGACTGTCCGAGCTATTTAAAGGCTATTTTTGGTATTTTCTATAATTTTAATTTAAAATTTGAACAAGGAGACTCAGATTTGGATCTGGATAATGGATCAAGATCCAAAATCAATTTAAACATATGAAATGAATTTAATTTCAATAAAACTAGAGAAATGAACTGGAATTTAGATTTGAAATAACCCATTTGCTCAGAAAATGAATTTAGGGGCAGAAAGGGAATATTTAAAAGATTTTGAAAAAATTGGGGTGTTCACAAGGATCCTCTTTTTGGATAATTTAGAAATATGTAACGACCCCTTTCCCGCGCATTTCCTCCTCTGGAAGCTTCCATCGAGCTCCTGTTCGCAGGATGGCTCTCCATCATAAATACTTAACAAACCCCCTTCATCTCCACCCTTAATCCTCAACAAATTCCCCATTCTCGAGCATTCCATTCTTTCTTTAAGAAGAGGCATCCAAGCCTCTTCTAATCCATCGATCAACACCCACGCCGTTGGCATCCATTGCATTCATAATCATCCTCCACGATTCATCTCTCACAGTCGAGCTGCCCTTTGCATCCAGAATCCCTGCAAAACAAAGGAAGTCAATCGCCTTGAAGTTGCGATTACAGGTAAGCAACCATCCTTTCCTTTCTACTTCTCTGATTTACTTTTCTTTTGGGTTTTCGGGGGCTTCCATTAAAGCACTTCTGGTGGTGTTGAGTTGCCTTTGCAACATCAACCCACCCATGTGCAACAGCAATGGAGCAATCACACTCCAACATTTTTTTTGTTCCTGTTTCACTCATGCGTCGATTTTTGGGCTTAGGTTGTCAGATTTAATAATCTGACAGGATTCATCCGAATCCCAGTCCAAATTTCGTGCTGAACTTTGCCTTTGTTTTGATCTTCTTCTGAATTTCCAATTTCCAATATGATCCCTGTTTTAATGTATTGATTACATTTCCTTTCAGCATCCTTGATTAAATTTTCTGTTATATGGCGTGAATACCTTTTGGTCATCATGCTTCCCTGTATCTCCTGTAAATGCCATTTGATTTATCTCTATGTCGTTTGTTTGTTTACCAGCGTTTTCTACTGTGGTGTCTTTCATTTCCTTCTTTCACTTCAGTTGTCTGGAAGGATAACAATCCACATCTTCTTTGATCCATTGTGAATAAGTCAATGTTCATCTTTTCTTGATTGTTTGCTAATTTCATTATCCTTTTAGCTTATGCTTCAATGTGTCAATTCCTATGCTTTAAATCTGGATAAGTAACTCGTCTGGTTGGCAAATTCCTGGTCTTAATAAAACTGCTTATGGGACTATTGCCGAAATCAATCAACCCTTGTTGATAGAACCTGAAAGAATATGGTGGTAGTACCAGGGCAGACATAATATCTGCCCGAAATTTCAGATGTTCATGGTCATGTTGATTCAAACAATGTTTGCCATCCAAAGCAGAAATCCGTGGCCTATTTCATGGTTCTAATCTCGTTTCTCATAATTGCCGTGTGAATTCCAATTTAATGGCATTTGCTTGAATTGTTTGTTGTTGCTTTTGGAAATACCGTTAGTCGGTTCACAGTATTATGATGTTAACTTCATACTGATGGAGTCGGTTATCTGACCCAGAATTACCCTTTGTTAGTGCTCGGGTTAGCTCATCCATGACGTTATTGTTTAGTTGCTCTGATCGTTGGGAGGGGCTTCTTTGTGGAATGTTTGGGCATTACAAATGATCATTATATGGCAGCAGTTCTTCAACTACCCTATATGTTACGAATGGACATGCAACATCATGTCTGTGGTCTAGAAGGTGTTATTTATAGGTTGGAATGATCGTCATATCAAGTATTTTATGTTTTCTGGATGTAGACTCTCCTGCATCTTTCATATCACGCACCTTGCAGTATTTCCCTGTTCTTGTTTTATCTATGTCGTGATAACAAACCTCTGGCGCAATATCATTGGACATGATTTTTCTTTTGGGATGGCACCGGATATGGATATTGTACTCTTTCACATCCGTTGAGTGAGTGAGCGGATATCGGACATGGAGTCTCATTACAATCTCTGACATTTTCTCTTTGAATCTGCATACCTACCATAACATGCTTTACTAAAGTAGATTCATGATCAGTAAACCAAATTTCCATTTGTTTTTTTTTTTAAGCAAAGTATTAATGTCTTCTGTATTACAGATGTTTCGTGGGTTGTGAAATTTAGCCATCACTGATCCAGTCGATAAGATGCAAACCCATTTCATTTCCTATATTTTTCTTTTCTGTATATTGTTGTGTTACTGTTATTTCATCAGCATGTGTTCACTCTGTTAAATCTACCCAATCACATTCACTTCCCTCATTGAGAATTTCTTTCATTTTATTTGTTTACATCTCATTACTCACCCAGCCATCCACTGGAGCAAATGATTTCAAATGCTTGCTTTTGGACAAGTATAGCTAAAAAGAAATGTATATGCGTGTGCAAGTTTCAGGTGGTACACCAATTACTTTGTTCCTGTGCAAAGCATATGTGCACATAGAAGGGATTCTCTATGTGTTCCCCATGGGATGTCTCCCTGGCTTCATTTAGCAGTCTATTGCATGATATCAGGTCATTACCCTGTTGGGCTAAATTTTTTGAATCAGTCTACTACAAGAATGAATCAGCTCAGAATACTAACAGTAGATGATTCATTGTCTCTAAGGTGATGAAATATCATGAGACACTGCCTAGCCAATGCTGGAATCGGTACACTCCTGTTAGGATTCTAAAGCTTTATGCCTATTTTGGGTTTTGTGATGCTAGAAGCTAGCAGTTTTTGTGTCAGCTGGAAGGGAGTCTCTCATTTTGCGGATATCTGGCGTGTAATTGACTAGAACATTCTCACAGGGAGTCCCTTGGTACCGACTACTGGGCCTCTCACGGGCTCTGTTTGACAAATGAGATATTACCTCCTGGTTCATACCGTCTATGTTATGTTTGAGTCTGTTTTATCTCCTGAAACTAAGCACAGTACTGGAAAATTTTATATGTGCAGGAGTGAGCTCGTCTCTTGATTCCCATACCCATCATAGGATTTGTATATGATGAGTTGTGTTTTGGTCATGCTACCGAAGCAAGGCGTTGACATCGTTAAACTTATGGTTGCTGCTTCAAATGTCTGTTATTTCAAAACTTCATAGTAGGTAGTGACATAGTTTTTATCATCACTCAAAGAGGCCACGTCCCCTTTCATTACTTTCCTTGACACCCTTCATTGTTATAAACACTTTCCTTACAAGACATATGATAGAACCTCATCATCTCCAGCTATGTCCCTGACACCTTAGCCTCCCATCTCCATCATGTGCTTTCATTAGCTACACAGTAGCACATTGTTGTCTTCGCCTCAAACTGTCAAAATTGCTCCAGCCTCACCATATAGGTTTGATCCATCTCAGAGTAGCATTCCCTCACTGCACATTTTGTCAGATCAAATATTGGTACGTTAGGATAGAGTAAAACTCTGAATATTCTGCAAAAGGCACTATGCAGTTCCATTCCTTCCCTGCTACTATCACCCAATTTACCTCTGTCACACCCTATATCACACCTTGTTTTGCTTCCAACTGTCCTGCACATTTTTCACTTACACTCCATCCTCTCTTAACATCCCTCCAGCATCTCACCCATTAACAACTTACCATTTATGCATAGGCTCTGGTAGTATTCCCTACAAGCGTCCCTGATGAGCACCATTTTCAGCACTTCCAGCATATACCACTTCACATTCCCATAGCTTCAGCCTCTACAGCTATACTCTCACCCCCCTGCTGTAGCCCACAACAATACCCAGTCCACCTGCTGTAATTTTTCGTGTTCATCGCTTAATACCCATAGCCTTTACATTCATACCTACATGCCACTCACTGCTACTGCAGTGAACTCTTCACAGGTCATCCAGCCTACTACCCTTATACTGACAACACCATCTCCACCTATATTCGCCAATGGCTTCCAATATCCTTCCACCTTTACCCATTGCCACTGTCTCCCAGTTGCAGACTCAGAATTTGCAGCACACTTGGCGCAAACACTTCACTAAACCCCAGACATTCATTCCATTTGCCCCTGTTTCCTGCATTACATTAACAAAAACTTTTATTTTCACCATAACACTCTCCTCACCACTCCAATCTTTTCACTATACATCTTCACAACACACTCTTGCATCCACTTCACTGCTACTTATCACTTCAATATCTGTAATCATTCCTTAACTGCCATAACACTTGCTCCAACATATCATTAGATAGGTTCATTGCATATCAATGGATATGCTTATAGCACATCATGTACTTAGCATATTTACATTCTCCGTTCACTACAGCATACTCAGTGTAAATTTCTTTTTAGCACCTAAACTCACTAGGATTTGCCATTAGGCCCTACATGGTGTACATATCGGATATATACCTTTGCATATGCATGTAGAAGTCGTATCCATACAACACATGGGATGGATATCTACATGACATGGTTAATTAGGCCGGTCACTTGCTTGTGCCTTTGGCACCTCATGAATATCCTGTTTAGCCCGGTATTAGCCCATTGCCTTGTATAAAAAATCATTCCAATAGGCTCTTTCATATATATCCTCCAATGCTTTGCCATATGCATTTCTCATATAAAATGAGAATAGTATTTTTTTTATGCATTCTCAATTAGAATTGGCATAACCATTTGCATTTGCATTTTCAACCTAATTTCTTCCATTTTCTTTTATCTTTGCATTGTGATAACTTTGTTTTGCAGGAATATGTAAAAAGCTCAAATTTCTTTCTTAGATTAGGAATTTTTCTTATAAATTCAATTCAACCTGTAATAGTTAGATATTAATGAGAATTTTATGTTTCCTGCATTAGATTAGAATGAATGAGCATGTAAATATCATGAATTATCCATTGTTATATCATTCTTCTCTTTTATTTCAAATTCTCACGAATGGGAACACGAATGACACGTGTACCATTCTAATAAGAGGTGATTAAGTCCTAAGTTGATGATTTGCATCAATGGCAATAGTCAGGATGTGAACAAGACTTAGGATTTTCATCTTTTATAGAATAACATTGGATCCACACTGGATCCTCTTCAAAATTCATCATATTTTCTTTAAATATTTTCCTCTTTTATAAGAGTTTAGTTTAAAATTAATTCAATACATATATCAATGGCCATAGTCAGGATATATTGAGAATTAATTTCATTTTAAACTCTATAAAAGCACCAAAATATATTTTATTCTTCACCTGAACTCAAATATGATTATTATATGATATATTCAATTACCGTAGTCAGGAATATATCATATCTTCAATCTTATTTGCATTCACTTAAAGAATGAAATAAGATTTTTAAATCTAATTTTACATTCTTTAAATTCATTCATCATTTATGATAGAATTGCATCATATTTTCAAAATTCCCTTTCAAAAATCCAAGTGATATCTTCTTCACTTCTCAAATCAATTTTCAAACTTCTGTAAATTCAAAAAACCATCTTCAGATTCTAACCTTAAATTTGAAGTCCGACTCAACTTTGAAATTCATTTGTATATCCCAAAAATTTGAATTCTAATTCAAAATCAAAACTTCAAAGTTCAATTTAAACTTTGAAATTTCTGATTCATCTTCTGATTTCAAATGCAAAATCAAGTTTATCTTCAAAATTCAAAATCAAAGTTCGAGATTGATTCTGAATCTCAAAAACTTGACTCTTCCAAAATTTTAAATTCAATCTGGGTTTTCAAAAACCAGATCCATCTTCAAAAGTTCCATTTTGACTTTCAAAATCCAAATCCAAAGTTAGAATCCAATCCTAACTTGGATCCAGATTTCCTAATGCAATCTCCACTTTTGGATCTCAGACTTCAGATCCAAAATTCCATTTTAGGATCCAGAATCGAATTCTATCTTGGATCTCAGACTTCAGATCCAAAATTCTGTGTTAGGATCAAGAATCCAATTTCATCTTGGATCTCAGACTTCAGATCCAAATTCCATTTTAGGATCCAGAATCCAATTTCATCTTGGATCTCAGACTTCAGATCCAAATTCTAATTTAGGATCCAGAATCCAATCACATCTTGGATCTTAGACTTCAGATCCAAATTTCATTTAAGATCCAGAATCCAATTCCATCTTGGATCTCAGACTTCAGATCCAAATTCCATTTAGGATCCAGAATTCAATTTCATCTTGGATCTCAGACTGCAGATCCAAATTCCATTTTTGGATTCAGACTTTGAATTTAAATTCTATCTTGATTTCCGAATTCCAAAAACCAATTCCATTTTTCATATCCCATCTAGATCCCTTAAAATCCAATTCTATTTTTTTAAACTCAATCTGGATTTCTCAAGTCCCACCCTGATTTCAAATCTCGAAATTGGAATTCAATTCCATTCCAAAGCTTCATTTCCTCTCCTAACTCAAAAATTTGAAATTTTAAATCCAAAGTCCATTTCTGATTTTGAGACTTCCTTTCCTTTACCTTATTATCTCATCTTCAAATCATTTTTTTCAAAATCCAGATTTATCTTCCCAAGAACTCTGATTATTTTGAAGACTTAGAACTTTAAATCTCAAGTTCTAAGTTAGAAACCATTTCTTCACTCTATTATCAGATTCATCTCAGAAACACTTGGGGATTTCCAAATCGCTTTTCAAAAGAGCATACATCCTTGCATTGCACAAGCATGATTCTTTGTGCATTTAGATTTAGGATAAATTTTTGGAATGTCTCTTAGCAAAGCAAAGAGGCATAAATTTGACCCTTGGTAAAGGCGCCAGGAACGATCGAACCTCATACCGACGAGCGAATCCCGTCTCCCAATTTTTCCCGCAAATATTTCAAAAATGGAGGTGAGTAATTTTTTTAAATATTTTCAAAATTAAGGTCAAGTGAGACCCCGCAAAAGAGTTCCTATTTTCTCTTCTTTTCTTTTCTCTTCTATCTTCTTTTTCTTTCTTTTATTTTCCCCTTTAAAAGGAGAAATAGAGGTTAGAAAGGAAGAGAAAGAAATATCAAGAGAGGAAAAATTTTGCGATGATCACAGTATTTGGCGACCGAGATGGGACCCGTCTTCGTCCGGTCGAATCTATGCTTTTGCTTTACTTTGATATTTTCTAAGTCTTTATTCTATAAATGTCAGCTACATTTTCATGCAAACCTTAGGAGCCTAGACTCTTTCCTAAGCTAACATCATTGCATATAGGATTTAAGTATGGTTTGGTAGGACCATATTGAGGAGATTATCCCATGTTCACATTAGATTTAGGTCTGAAATACAACTCTCCTCAATTCTAGGGATTGAATGCAAACAATGTATGCAAGTGTATGCTTCTTTTCATTTATATCTATCCCTTTAGGACTTGCATTAGAGCCATCTGATTTCTTGCATGTTGAGCATGTTTTTGAAAAACATCCCTACCTATATTGTCCCGATCTTCACGTTGTTGGGCTGTCTCACTGAACCATAGTTTGGGAGAGAGCCTCACAACTGAGCCACTTATTTGGGTTCGCGCCCCCTTAACATGTACCTAAAGGCCATAGTCTGAGGTATATCGGTAGGCGCTCAAGGATGTTGGGAAGCCATTACCTTAGAACCAGAGAAATATTTCTATGCCACGTACTTCGAGCTTCGACTTGGGTATATCGGCATATCTTGATTGAAATCAGGTGATCTGAACCCTAGAGTTAGGATTAAGGTCCTACTAGACATTTTAAAATATTGCATTTAGAGTCAGCCTTTAGGGAGTGTTGTATGTGCATCCTTGTTTGTGCAGCTTTGGTTATGCGATGTTTCTCTTATTTTCTCATATATATTTATCAAACCTTTTCAAAAACCTTGGGTGCATTATTCAAAAACTTCCTCCTTTCTTTCAAAAACCCCAGGTGTATATTTCCCTCTATCTATATTCTTTTTCTCCTTTTTGATCAAATTTTCTTCAAAAATCCCTGGAAAATTCTTTTAAAAATTTTACCCGATCTTTTCAAAAATTTCCAGGTTTATATCTATTCCTCAAGAGTCTATCCACAAGTCCTGCATTCTATCTGATCTTCCTCATTCTTTTTTGCCCAGTATCATTTCGATGGCGTCTAATTCCCTCAATGCTGTCTTTCCTGGAGATCATGTCTTCTATCAGATACAAGATGGATCCCCGGATCATCGGGTCATCCAATCTCATCCCTTCTTCCCTCGGTGGTATTATTCTTGGTTCGCCACTTTCTCGCGTATGTTCCCAGACCACTTGGATGACTGTGGGTTGGAGATGGCATCGACAGTAGGCAAGTGAACCATCAATGAAAGTCTGATTCAGGCTATGGCAGAATGGTGGAATCCACATACCTGCACATTTTGGTTTCCATGGAGAGAGATGACTCTACTAATGGATGAAATCAATGATATTATGGGATTGCCCGAGCTAGCTGGTCAGCCAGATGATCCTGTCGAGCAGCAGTTCCTGATCAACATCAAAGGGGTGGATGTTCGAGAAGCTTTGGCTAGAGCAACAGGGAGCAGATCTTGGCCCCTCACTGAGATCAATGGGAATCAGTTCATTGACATGTTCAGACTCTATCGCAAGTATGGAGCTTACGAAGAAGTTGACACTTTGTCTCGAGCAGCAAAAGACAAAATTCAGCATGCCATGATCCTATGCACAATGGGACTAGCTTTCTTCCAAGATGACCAGAATTTCATTGATATCAGAGTGGCCCAACTCTTTCGAAGATGGGGAAGCAAGCCGACCCGTCGGCTTTTAGTCTCTGTGGCAGCCTTTGCTTTTTTTTACTGAGGCTTGGCTCGATTTGCCCTTGAAGAGACCATTCTGGTAGAAGGATGCACTTACGCCCTGCAGTCATGGTGCCTGCAACATGTTTCATTAAAGGCTAGTTCCTTCAGATTCAGCAGTAAGCAGCCGAAGTCGGCCATTCAGTGTCAAGCATTGATCGAGAAACTACATCAGGAGGAGATTGTTTGGGACTTCTTCGACAGAAAAGAATTGATCCCTTGTTACACTTACGCTCGCAGCAAGTGCTACAAATTGCTTGACCCCTTCTTCTGTGTCGATTGTCAGCTGGAAAGATGTCTCAGGCAGTTTTCGCAGCGGCAGGTTCGTGCCAACATCCGCTTCCCGACGTGCAACATGCCAGAATTCAATCTACAATCGGATCAGTGGTCTGGGGCATACCATGTCACCAAATATACTTGGGATTCCTTCATTTCTCTATCTGTATTTTCTGGATCAAATGTATCTTCTGAATATCAAGAGTGGTGGCAAACTGTCTGCCCACCCTCTCTTTATCTTTGAACATCAATAAAATTTACTTTTAAAGCTTTTTGGGCCAAATTTTATTTTGTTTTGCAAATGGTCACGATTCTGGTGACGACCTCATTCTGGGTAAATGGGACATTCCTCCTACTTCTCTTCAATATCTTTTATCATGGTTGACGACCTCGCCTAGGTAACAAGGCGTATTTCTCCGTTATCATAAAATGGTAACACAATTATCACAAATCTTGTGATGACCCAATCTCGGGTAATGGGATAATCTCTTAAAATTGTCTACCAAAACTCTTTATTCTTTCCTCAAAAAATTGTGATTTTCAAAAAAGTTTCTTCCATACTCTAACCATTCCCGTATTCTGCAGGAAGACTTTGGCATCTCAAGATGGTTCAGACTAGAGCTGGTAAGCTGACTGTTCAGCAGCACAGTGACAGCGAGAAAGAGGAAATGAATTCTCCCATATCGTCCACGGGACACAACTCAGGGAAGAAAGTGATGTTGATCCTGCCATGTATAAGGTTTTCCAGAAAATGATATCAAAGATGATGGCTGAGCAGGTGTTATCATCGCAAAATTTTCCCCCCCTCTTGCGAGAGAAAAAATGAATTTCGCGAGTCAAACTCGACCAAAGTTTTGAAATTGTTTTGAAAATTAACTCGCCTCCATTTTGAAAATTTGTGGGAAATATCCGTGGAATGGGATCCTCCTGTCGGTACGAGGTTCAACCGTTCCTGGCACCTTTACCAGGGGTAATTGAACCAAGGATCAATTATGTGCTTCAACTTGACTCAAATATCTAAATTATGCTCTATTTTTCCTAGAATGCACAAAGAATCAGGCTTGTGCTATGAAATTTTGAAACTAATGCAAGTTTGGGAAACATGTTGTTTGCTTTGGAAAATTGAAATGCATTTGGAAAATGATTGGAAAAGTGCTTGAAATTGAAATTCCTGGGAAAATCATTGAATTTCATTGGAAATCAGAAATTTGCGTTGGAAAGTGATTTCTCAAGAAAACTTGAACTTTGGAAAATCGATTTTGAGTTTTGAATTACTTTTTTTGAGGAAATGGATTTGAGAAATTCTGGGAAAATTAGGAAATTCATTGGAATTTGACTTTTGAAATGAAAAATGGATTCTCAGGAAATTGGGTTATCAGGAAAATGGGAAATCTGAGAAAATCGATTTTTTTGAAAACTTGAGACTTTGAAATTTGAGAATTTTAAAACATTGGAAAATCTTGGTTTGAACTTAAGAAATGCTTTGAAATCTCTTTTAAAAACTTAGGATTTTGAGAAAATCAGATCCTGAGATAGACTTGGAAATTCTTGAGAAAACTGAATTTTCTGAAATTGAAATTGGAAAATGAATTTGAAAATAATGCAATTTGAATGATATGAATGAATGAATATGAATTTGAAAGCGAATTTCAATTGAGGAATTGAGAAATCCTTTTGAAGTTTTATGAAATGCAGTGCATTTTTTAAGTTAGCCTAAATGTGTAGGCTGAATGTGGCTAATATGAAGATCATAAATCTTGGTTTTCTTTGTATTCTGACTATGACCATAAATACGAATCTCACCGAGTTTATAAACTCCATAAGTGTTTGTGCACGTTCCATTTGTGTAAACCATAGTGAATTTGAAATAAATATGCATGAATCATACATCAAATACTGAAATTTGTAGAAATTAAACTATATGCAATGCAGCCCTATTCTAAGCAGAAATGTAACTCTTATTCCAAATTATTACATTTGATATTACATTGAATTTAAAATGAAATAAGAAAATAAAATCTTCTCCTTGAATGATCCTGCAAAACTAGAAAACAATGTTAGCAAGAAAATGTAGGTTTTTCTGAATTTATCCGAAAATATGGGAAATTATCAGATATTATTCAGATATAAACCCAAATTCATACCCCCTTTGATATAAACATGATAAATAATGAATAAATTTTGAAATTAAACATGAAAATTCGAAATTGGGGTCAAAATGACCAAAATGCCCCTCATGACCTTGAAATCTCGGTTTTCTGAAAGAATTTTTGTAAATTTTGGAATTTTGAAAATCAAATGAATTAAATTAAATACAATATAATGATATGCATGAAAATTTATGAAATTAGAAATTGAAATTTCGAAATTATGGTCAAAATGACCAAAATACCCCTGATAACAAGACTATGGCCTTGAAACCAGGGTTTTCTGAAATAAATTTTGCAAAATTGAAAAATATGAAATGCAAATGAGATTGAAATTAACCCTAATATGATATGACATGCTTATTTACATGAATAAAACCCTAAAATGGCGAAAATATCATAAAATATCAATTTTAACTTGATTTTCGCTTCTGAATTTAAAGATAAACTAACACATGGAGCAAATGAACTTGGAATTAAGACAAATTTGGCATGGAAACCTAAAATAACCCTAAAAACATAATGGAGCTCGAAAATATAATTTTTTTGTATTTTTAAATATGGAAATTCAAATAAAAACCTTAAATTTTGTGATTTTTGCCTAAAATATTGATTCTAAAGGGGATTTCGGATATCAAACTTCCATAAAAATTTTACAAATTTTATGGGGTGACAGAGGACAGTTAGGTAAAGATTTTTTATTTTTACACTTTCTGGTTTTGACCTATGGTCGGAGCTGTGCTACTCCGGCAAGTCGGATCGGAATCCGACGACTCTAGGAAATGAAGGAAACACACAGGTTTCGGTAGAAAATATGAAAAAAATAGTAAACAAATGGGGAAAAAGCTGAAATTGTGGGAAAATGTCCTTGACAAATATGAAAAAATTTGATCTTTTTGCATCATTGGGATTAAGGTTACGGTTTGGAAAAGGGCACACTGTTATCAGAGACCCAAATCTCTGAAATTTCTGGATATTGAAATCTGTCAGACAGAAAATACAATTTCGAGAAAAATGCTGAGACAGTTCCAAAAATCTCCAAGTTTTTGGAAATGATAGTAAAATAGATTAGAAATAACTTTCGTGTTTAAAGTTTTTGCATACAAGCTATGGATTGAACGGATTTGATGCATTAGGGTCTGTCCATACTCTAACGAAGAAAAATCAAGATTTTTCCAGGGGTTTGGGAAATCCGATTTTTGATAGAGGCCAAACTGCTTGGAAAAACCTCAAAATTTCCAGATCATTAGTAGATTCAATTATGAATCCACTGTGATTTTTAAGGAGAAATTTGAATCTCCTACGGGGGTGGTGCCAGATGTTCTTGTCTACTAAAGTAAAAATTGAAATTTCTGGAGGGTTCAAAACCCGATTTAGGATTTTTAGTTGGTTTGATGAGGTTTTGAAGCCCAATTGGATCCAAAATTTAGGCAGAATATCACAGATATATACAGTCATCTACAAATGAATTTTTCGGAATTTATTGACAAAATTTAGACATGAAATAGTAACCGGACTTTTGCATAAAATCAAAACCTTCAAACTAATAGCAAACATTAAGGAAATTAAACAAAGTACTCATAAAACAATAAAAGTATCTTAAAACATCTAAAATGAATATTTAATCACTAAAAAAAATAAATGTAGGGGAATACGAATCACATATTACTTTTTTTTTTGCTATGAGAAGAGAGGATCTGGTCCATTGATTGGACGGATCTTTCCCTCTCTATAGCAAAACATGCAATAAGGAATACAAATACAAAAGAAAGACATGATAAAGTATGAAGATCTTACTTTGAGGAAGGGTTGCTGTCAATAGGGATGGAGATGCTTCTATGCTGCTGGGTGTCACCAAGGAAAGAGTTGGAGGTATTGCTGAAGATTGGAGCCGGCTATGGTGAGAATCCACCAAGAGGAAGACGTCACCCGCTGCAATGAAGATGCTGGCTGAAGGTGGGCAGACCGGCTGAAGGAGGAAGGCAGGCTGTGGCTGCTGGAGATATTCCAAGGTTGAGGAGGTGCCTTGGAAGAGATGGTTGCGGCGAAGATAGTGTCGCTGCTGTGCTGCCAAGAGGCGTGGCTGGAGCCGTATGGAGATGGCGTTGAACCAGCTGCAATAGAGGTTGAGAGCAGCAGCTGAAAGTTATAAGTAGAAGCTTTGGTGGTTAAAGGGGGGAGATGGATAGTGGTTGCGGCTGGAGGTGGTAGCAGCAATGGTGGCTGCTAGGGAGAGCAAAGGGGTTGTGAGAGAGCTAGGGTTGTGAGAGAGGCTGCAGCAGCCAAGGGGAGAGGAGGAGAGAGTTCAAGAGAGAGAGAGAGAGAGCAAAAGAGTGCGTTGAATCCCCTTTTGGAGCAGCCGTATGGCCCCTTTGATAAAAACTTAAGGAAAGATTAATTCTTTTCTAAGTTTTCCTTAGTTAATAAAAAAAAAAAGGGATTCACGTAGATGGGTTGGCTGGGGAAAAAGAAGTAAGGAAAGAAGAAAGGAAGAGAAGAAGGAAAGAAAGAAAGAAGAGAAGAAGGAAAGAAAGAAAGGAGAAAGAAAAAGAAAGAAAGGGGAAGAAGGGAAAGGGAAAGAGGAAGGAAAAGGGGGCCTGAAGGGAAGCTAGGGTGGTCGACCGCCTTGTGTGTCCCACCTTTAAAAAAAAAGAAAATAATAAAAAAAAAGAAAATAAAGAAAATGTGATTTTTTTTTCTTTTTCCTATGTAAATTAAAATAAAAAATGCAAATGGATGGACCATCTCAGAGCGGGTCTAAATTTCATTTTTGAAATTCATTTGAACGATTAGAGGGGTAAAATAGTCTTTTAGAAAATTTCCAGACGAAACGAGCTATTTTTGGCAGTTTTTGAAACGAGCTCGGATTTTGAAGTTCAATACCTCGTTGCGAAGCAAATCCAATATAGAATTTGAAATTTTAATTTTGAGAGAAATCCACATTTTTTTCTCTAGAAAATATTTCCAGATGAACCGAGCTATTTTTGGCAGTTTTTGAAACAAGCTCGGATTTTGAAATTCAATACCACATTGCGAAGCAAATTGAGTGTAGAATTCAAAAATTTGAATTTGAAATAAATCCAGATTATTTTTCTTGAGAAAATATTTCCAAATTTAGACTTCTGGGGGTAAAAATATCAATTTTGGAAACCAGGGGTTTGAAATTGATTTTTGAAAGCTTTTAAAACTCGATCTGGATTGAAATTTATAAAACTGGTGTTCTGGACTTCGAAAATGAAATGAAATGTGATGAAATGTTATGAAATGCTGAGAAATGATGAGAAATGACATGAAATGCTATGCGAAATGCTAACCCTGAATGAAGAATTTTGGATTTTAAACCGTGATTGGAAGTTGTACCAGTTCAAAAAGCATAAAAACTGATAAAATTTGCAAAATGGTTTTCGGACTCTACTGGGTTAGAATGACACTAAAAATTACGGTCCGAGCTGGATTGAACTGAGATAAGCTGGATTGAGTTGGGTTCTAGAGTTTCAGAACTCAAATGAACTGATCAGGCATTGACTCAACTGACCTTTCCGACTGAATTTTCAAGAAAAGCTGCCATTTTTAGAGAAATAGTATGGAATGATCACTGGAATGAAGTGAATTACGAACATGAATTGCGTTTAAGCTGAAACAAAGGTCAGTAATACTGAGATGAACTAAAATCGAGGCTCAAACACTAGCTCAACTGACTGAACTCGGCTCAATTTCAGCTGAAAGAGCTGAAATGGACTAAAATGGGCTCTTGGACACTTAGAAATGGTTTTGAACTGAAACGGGAGCACTCGAACTTCTGGTGAGCTCAAGTTAGACTCTGGGGAGTATGACTGACTATAAATGACTGACTTGGAGACAATTGGCTTGGATTTGAGCAAGAAATGAGCTCATTTATGAAGAAATGATCCCATTTTGGCAGGAATGGTTAGAAATGAAAATGGTCTGTTCATTGTGAGCTCAAATGAGCTTGAAATGACTGATATTCTTTCTGTTCTGAACTGACCAATGAGCTTGGTTGACTCCGACTGACTGGGGTCCGGGATGACCTAGGGGTAAAATAGTAATTTTCTTAGTAAAAATGCGTAAAGTGGTGATTTTCTGAAATTGACTCGGGGTTTGACTCCTACACTGACCTAACAGGGTTGGCACTGCACGAGGGGGGTTGTTTGAGAATGTATGATGAAAATTTTGGGTGTTTACAGATGCTCCTCTTTGCTACTAAGCTGGCTTGAGGACGAGCTTAGTGGCAAAGAAAAACACACCAAATTTGGGCTATAAAAATGCCCCAGTTAGAAGGATCTGACTGGTAATGAAGATTATCCCTGATGAAAATGGTAGATATGAAATGGAGAATAAGGAAGAAAGAATTTACTTCAAAAGAAGCGAGATTCAGGTTTTGCCCTTAACCTGGATAAGACGGGAAATACCTCGTGTAGAAACGAAGCTCAGGTTTGACCCTTAATATGACCGGGAATGAAATACCTCATCAGAATGAGGCTCAGGTTTAACCCTTAACCTGACCGAAAAATGAAATACTTCATCAAAATGAGGCTCAGGTTTAACCCTTAACCTGACCGAAAATAAAATACCTCATCAAAATGAGGCTCAGGTTTGTACCCTTATCTTGATTGGGCGGAAAATGAAATACCTCATCAAAGGAGGCTCGGGTTTGTACCCTTATCCTGATTGGGCGGAAATGAAAAAAATGAGATTCTCAAAAGAAGAACTCATGATGGAACCTTCGGACTTCCGCACAATGAATCCGATACTCAGAGATGTTCTGATCCTTCTTTTCTCTCATAGATTATATTGACGATTATTGGTTCTTTGGTTGGAAATCTCTTGATGTTAGCAAGAATTAAATATCCTTTAGGGTTTGTCGGGAGGCTCATCGCAGTCGCCTTCATCTTAATGGTGCTCTGAACTTTCCCTGGAAGGATCCGTCACAAAACTCCTTCATCTCGAAGATGATCCAAATCTTCTTTGGCCCCGGGGGTCTACTCGCCTAATTCGCCTTCATCTTGACGACAATTGAGAGATCCCTTTTGCAGATATTTAATTGCAACTTACGTGATTGAGGAGATATAGGGATTGAATGGATTTTTCTGTATCACCCAGGATATTTTGACTGCCTTATTTTCCAAGAATGATCTTTAAAAATGTGCCATTGACTGCGATCAATACTGATCACTTATGGCTTTGCAACAACATGGAATTTTCTTTGCTGGCCATATCGAAGATTTATTCTTCATCCTTTTGGTTGGCCAATTGAAAGATTTTGAATTTTGAATCCTTTTTTGTGAAAGCTTTGTCCTTTCGGAAGTAATACTGAAGGTATTCTGAGGTAATGTTTTTGTGTAATAAAGATTTTTTAAATCAACAAATATTTAATGACAAATTGGCAAAATTTTCTTGAAATTCTTTGTGAAAGCGAGCATCTGAAGCACAACGTAATGCATCCATGACAGAAATTTTCTTCTCCTTTCCTCAAAGGAGAAGATTCAGAAATTGGAAATAGGAATTACTCCTATCTTCCCTGAAGAGGAGGTGTTTGCAAAACGAACTTTCGAAGAGAAATTAAGCTTTCGTCAAAACTTCCTAACATTAGGCTTCTCTTATGGAAATGGGGCCGGTAATGGTGAGGTTGGTGAATTGGTCATGAAGGAACGAGTCCATCACACTCTCCCCGAAAAGAGGGTCCTTCACGATGAAATGGCCTAATATGAAATTGTGGTCACAAGGAAAGCGAACTTTCGTCAAAGCTCTCCCTGAACTAAGGGTTCCTTGTATGAAATTGAAATTTTGTTTTGCAAACGGTTCACAAAGACAACGAGTCCCTTCAAACTCTCCTTGAAAAGGGGCTAGGTGAACAAAGGATAGCATGCGAAAAGAACGAGCTCCCTTGAACTCTCCCTGTATAAAGGGTCTCTCGCAAGAGGAAATGATTGAAGTTGGTATTGGGTGACCAAAAGGTCGAAATTGGAAATTTGAAATTTTGAAATTTGATATTTGAAATTGGAATTTGGAAATTGGAAATTGGAAATTTGGAAATTGGAAATTTGGAATTTGGAAATTGATATTTGGAAATTGGAAATTGATTGACCCGAAGGTTGAAATTGGAATTGATTGACCCAAAGGTCGAATTTGAAAATTTGAAAATTGGTTGACCCAGAGGTCAAAATTGGAAATTTGGAAATTGATTGACCCGAAGGTCGAAATTAGAAATTTGGAAATTGGTTGACCCGGAGGTCTGAAATTGGTAATTGGGTGGCCCAAGGGCTGAAATTGGGAATTTGAAATTTTGAAATTGGATATTTCAAATTGGAAATTGGAAATTGGAAATTGGAAATTGGAAATTGGAAATTGGAAATTGGAAATTGGAAATTGGAAATTGGAAATTGGAAATTGGAAATTGGAAATTGGAAATTTGGAATTTGGAATTTGGAAATTGATATTTGGAAATTGGAAATTGATTGACCCGAAGGTTGTAATTGGAATTGATTGACCCAAAGGTCGAATTTGAAAATTTGGAAATTGGTTGACCCAGAGGTCGAAATTGGAATTTTGGAAATTGATTGACCCGAAGATCGAAATTAGAAATTTGGAAATTGGTTGACCCGGAGGTCTGAAATTGGTAATTGGGTGGCCCAAGGGTCGAAATTGAGATTGGATGGCCTGAGGGCCAAAATTGGAATTTGATTGACCCGAAGGTCAAAATTGGGATTGGAAATTGAAAAATTGGAAATTGGATGACCTGGAAGTCAAGATTGAGAATTGGTTTACTGGGAACAATATGGGTTCAATAGGAATTCAACCTAAGAACCACATTGGTTCTATTGAGAATGACATTGGTTCACTGGGAACGACATGGGTTCAATAGAGATTCAGCCTAAGAACTATCAATTCCATAGGAATTTAACCTAAGGATCACATCGGTTCAGCAGGGATTCGACCTACGAACTATCAATTCTATAGGGATTTAACCTAAGGACCATAGTTTAAGAATGAAGGATTCAACTTGTGAGCTTTGAATGGACCAGGTGTTAAACTGGGTTTTGAGGGAAGATTCAAATCAGAATTCAAATCTTCAAGAAAAAACTAAATGAATTGGGTTTTGAAAGAAAATTTGAGTCGGAACTTGGATCTTCTAGACCAATTACTAAATTGTAGAAAAGTTTGAGTAGGAGTTCAAACCTTTAAAGGAAAGCCAAGCGAATTGGATTTGGAAGAAAATTTGTGTCGGAACTCTAATTTTCTAGACCGATTCCAGGCATTTGAATTGGATTTGGAAGAAAATTTGAGTCGAAACTCTAATTTTCTAGACAAATTCTATGACATTTGAATTAGATTTGGAAGAAAATTTGAGTCGGAACTCTAATTTTCTAGTCCAATTCTATGACATTTGAATTGGATTTGAAAGAAAATTTGAGTCGGAACTCTAATTTTCTAGACCAATTCAGAAGGGAAAGAAATTCGAGTTGAAACTCGAATCTCGGAGGAAAGAAAATTCGAGTCAGAACTCGAATTCCGCAAGAAGACTAGACCAACATAGATTAGGTTTGAAAACATTAACCAATAAAACCAGATTTAGAAAGTTTGACCAATAAAAATTTGATTTTAAAAGTCCGACCAATAACAATTGGATTTTGAAAGATGTACCAGTGTGAATACCGGATTTTGGAAATGAACGAGTATAAGTACTGGATTTTGACAATGAATCAGTACGAATACTGTTTTTGGAAGAATTACCAGCACAAACACTGGGTTTTGAAGATTTACTAGCACGAACACTGGATTTAGAAAAATTTACTCGCACGAACACTGAATTTTGAAAATCTTACCAAGACGAACACTGAATTTTGAAAATTTACCAGCACGAACACTGGATTTAGAAAATTTTACCAGCACGAGCACTGGTTTTTGAAAATCTTACCAGCATGAACACTGGATTTTTGAAAATCTTTCCAGCATGAACACTGGATTTTTGAAAATCTTTCCAGCATGAACACTGGATTTTTGAAAAATTACCAGCACGAACACTGGGTTTTGAAAATTTACCAGAACGAACATTGAATTTTTGAAAAATTACTAGCACGAACACTGGGTTTGAAAATTTACCAGCATGAACACTGGATTTTGAAAATTTACCAATTGATTTTGATAGAAGATTTCCAGTCTTCACCCTCATGATGACTTGGTCAACTGTCGGGGTCTCAGGATTTATCCCTTATCCTGAATGGGTAGTTCAGGTTTATCCCTTAACCTGAAGGGGAAACTCAGGTTTATCCCTTAACATGAAGGGGAAATGAATTTGATGCATATGAATGCGAATGAATGCATGCAATTGCAAATGTATGCAAATGAATGCAAAATGATGTAAATGGATGCACATGCATGCAAAATGAGAGATTTGTGTGATCCTGCCTGCATACAGAACGTTTTGAAGACAATTTTCAAAATAATGCCCCAGTGTAAGTGGGAAAGAAGAATTTGACCATTATTGAAGAAAATATATTGAGGAATTATAAAGGATGGAATAGAGGATTTAAGTATAGAAAATTTTCAAATGTTGAGCATTGATGTGATTTGACAGTTCCACACCATCGGCATTGATGAGCAGATATGAATTGTAGGGTAATGCTTCCTCAACAACATAGGGCCCTTATCAATTCGACGACCATTTGCCACCTGGGCGGTGCTTGAGATAAGTCATAGATCTAAGCACTAGATCATTGACTCAAAATTTCCTTTCAATGGCAAATTTTGCATATTGTCTGGCTATCCTTTGACGATACGATTGAGCACGCTCTGCTGCTCTGGGCCTTCTTTCATCTAGCAAATCAAGTTGTATCAGTTGTTGCTGCTGATACTGATCAGGCGGTGACTCCAGCAATGATGTGAACTTTAAGGCAGGTTTCTGAACATGTTGAGGCAATACTACTTCAGTTCCGTAGAGAAGTTCTGACAAAGTAGCATTAGTTGGAGTTCGAATGGGGGTTCTGTATGCCACAATGCTTCATGGATCTTCTCATGCCAGTCACGCCCTGTTTTCAAAGTTCGCTCCAGAATTCTAATTAGAATTTTATTGGTGGCCTCTGACTGACCATTCCCTTGAGGATAATAAGGAGCGGAGAAATGATGATGGATTCTGAACTTCAAGCAAAATGTCCTCATTCTCTCATTCTTGAAATGACTGCCATTGTCCGACACAATATCGTGCGGTATGCCGAAATGACAAAGGATATTCTTGTGGATGAATGAGACCATGTGTCGACTTTGTACTATACACAAAGTGATAGCTTCGACCCATTTAATAAAATATTCTGTTGCGGCAAGAAAATATTTGTAGTTGTTTGAAGCAGAAGTGATGAAGCCCACAACATCAAAGGCCTACATAGAAAATAGCCATGGAGAGATGGCGGTTTGCAAATATGTTGTTGGTGCATGAATAGAAGGTGCATGTATCTGGCATAGGGCACACTTCTTCACAAAATGGTAGCAATCTTATTGCATAGTCTTCCAATAATATCCTGCTCGGATGATTTGCTTGATAAGAGTTTGGTAGCCGACGTGACCACTGCAAATGCCTTTGTGTACCTCCGCATGACTTTTTTGGCTTCATCTTCGTCTAGGCATCTGAAATATTCAGAACTGAATCCATAATGATAGAGGACATCGGTGAGAATAAAATATCAAGCAGACATGCGCCGAATCGCTCGTTGTTCTTGACAGTGATATTCTGAGAGAAGGAGACACATGTCTTTTCCTTGAAGGGAGCCTTTCCAAGATTGTTTTCAACTTGCTCAGACATCATCTTGATCATCATCTTCTTGAACATTTGATATGCAACTGGATTGATTACATCCCCCTCAGTCTGACTCTATCCTCTAGCAGTTCTTGGAGAATTCATCTCTTTTTGCTTGATGCTTTAAAAGTCACTGATGCACTTGATATAGCATAGTCTTCTTATCTGATCCAAACCACTTGGGAATACCGATACTCTCTGCAGAATGTGATGGATGATTAAATTTTGATGATGAAGATTCAGGATAGAAATGAATATATGGAAAATATTTAATGAGAATTTGGTAGATAATTGGAAGAACATCCCATTACTAGGGATTGGGTCATCACTGGAGTCACGACAATTGTGTTGTCATTCTTTGTGAGGAGAACGAACAACTGAAAATATGCCTTGTCACCTAGGCGAGGTTGTCAAACCATGATAAAATGAAAATTGAAGGATTTTTTATTGAAGGAAAAATATGATTGTATCAATAGTGGACTTGAGAAAGAGGGGGCATATATACAGTCTGCCACCACTGTTAATGATCAGCAGAGACACGAGGACTGGGGAAAAGAGTGAGAATGATGAAAGAATATCAGTCATATCTGGTAAAATGGTATGTTTCAGACCACTATGTTGATGCAAAATTAGACTCTGACATAACCCTTGATAGTAGCCGAGCTTCTATGCACTTCTGTCTCTGAGAAAATTGCCTGATGCATCACTCTGGATAGTAGTAGGTACAGAAAAACGAGCCAAGTAGCTTGAACTGCTTACCATACACATATGTATATCTGGGAAGAAGGCGAGCCCTTCAGTGCATATGACCATCGCATACTGAATTATTTCTTGAGTTGTTCTGGATAATGAGCTGACTTCTGCAAATGCCCCATATTGTCGATAGATCTCAATCAGTTTCACATATTCATTTCCATTTTCCTCAATCAGTGGCCAAGACTTATGCTCTATCATGCGAGCTAAAGCATCTTTAGGGTCTAGACCCTTGACATTGATCAGAAATTGCTGCTTCAATGGATCTCCAGGCTGACCGGCTGGCTCGGGCAGTCCCATGATCTCTGAAAAATCGTCCATCAACAGGGTCATCTCGCCCCACGAGAACCAGAATGTGCAAGTGTGCGGATTCCACCGCTCTGCCAGTGCATGGATCAGATTGTTGTTGACTATCAATTTTTCCACTATAGATGGCAGTTCTAACTCACAGTCGCTGAAATGGTCCGAAAACATACGGGAGAAGTTTTTTGAACCAAATATGGTACCACCGGGGGAAGAAGGGTCTGGTGCTGAGAGATTGATGCTCAGGAAGACTTTGTCGCACCTCGTAGGAGATGTGATCCTCGGGAAAGACAGAGTCGAGCTGACTGGATGCCATTGGACTGAAAGATAGGAAGATTGGAATTAGACTTTTGGAAAAGTACAAGAATTTTAAAAATTGCAAGCAGAATAAAATAAAAAGCTGAAAATTCGAAGTCTAGAGGGACGGAAGAATGGAAAATCACCTGGAGTTTTGAAAAAAAGGTAGATAATTTGGAAAAGTTGTCCAGGGTTTTTAAGAAAAAGGAGATATTTCACAAAAGATGGAAAATGAGGTATTTTGGAAAATTGTCCGGTATTTTAAAAAATTGGGAAAAATATGAGAAAATAAGACAAAAATGAATATCCTACATTCAATCACAAACAATTATGCACATACTGCAATCCCTAAGAAGCTGACTCTAAATGCACCGATTTTGAAAGAGCTTTAAGACCCTAATCCTGACTCTAAGCTCAGATCAGCTGTGTCCAATCATGCTATGCCGATATACTCGAGCCGAGGTTCAATGTACGTGGCATAAAACTCATCTCCGGGTCTAGGCTTGTGTTTTCCCAACGTCCTTGATCGCCTGCCAATATACGTTGGACTATGGACCTTGGTACGTGGCAGGGGGGCGTTACCCCAAATAAGTGGCCCAGTTGTGAGGCTCTGTCCTAAACTATGGTTCTAGAAGAGAGCCCAGCAACGTGAAGACCGGGTAGACATAGGTGGGGTGGTTTTTGAAAAATGATCACATGCAGACAAACAGAGGGCTATAAAACCTAAAGAGATAGAGATTTTGAAATTTTTTGAAGAAGCAAGCATTGTTTTCATGCAATTCCTAAATTGAGGAGTGTCGTATTTCAGACCTAAGTCTAAGTGAGCATGAATAATTCTCTCCAATATGGTCCTACCTATTACGACAATGAAGCCATACATGATACTTCAAGTACAAGGTTTTGATGATGAGCAAGTGGAATCAAATGTATTTCAGCTAAGGCTATGAAGAAATTGAAGAATTCGATGAAGAATCTTTGAAGACTAGTGTGCAAATGTTTAATTCATTAAAAAGTATTAGATTCTTGTAAGAGCCTTACTTAGAGTGCATATTTAGGTTGCATTTTACCTAAAAGTCTTTAGAAAAACTTTTCTAAAAGAACCCCTCATGAAAATCTTTTTATAAAACTCTTTTCTTAAATTTTCATGTTTATTAGTCGACCAATAGACTTACTAGTCGACTAATCCTTTCACGCCATATTTTCTAAAAAGTCATTTTTGTCAAATTAGTCGACCGAAGGTTTTATCAGTCGACTGAACAGAATGTCAGTTTTTTGGAAAATTAGCAACAGTCGACTAACAGTTTTATCAGTCGACTGAACAGAACATGTGTTTTCTGAAAAATTTAGCAGCAATCGACTAATGCTTTTATCAGTCGACCGGACATAATGTTTGTTTCTCAGAAGATTTTAGCAGCAGTCATCTGAAAGGTTTTTCAGTCTACTGATGATATTATCAATCGACTAATTTTTCTCTAGTCGACTAAGTTTCAAAAGTTCAGATTTTCAAACAGCTCGATTAACAGATCAGTCGACCGACGATAACTGTCAGTCTACTAATAACTAACTATTAGTCGACTAACTACTGTTCCAGTCGACTAATTTTGCTGTTTTTCCTAAAACTTCAAAAAGGCGTGTCTTTTCATATTTCAAATGTTTTGATTGTTCAAAATGGATTGTTTTGACACCCTTTCATACTCTCAACGTATGAAATTTTTTTAACTATAAATATGAGTGCATTTTACACTCAAAACAACTTGAATTCAATCAATTTGAATCATTTACTTCTTGCTTTTCACTCCTATTCATTCAAGTATTTGTTTTCTCACTCACTTGATATTTTCACTTCAGTTTTTCACTCAAATCCCTTTGAGAGATAGTGAATTCGTGAGTAGAGTATTTCAACAACCTCAAAAGCCAATTGCATCTCATTTGCATTCAAAAGAAAGGCTCATAGGTTGTATTGTAAGTTGCTACTTATTTTCTGTAAAAAGAAGGACTCCTTGGTTTAAAGGAGTTGTTTGCTTTCAGTAGGGTTGTTACTGAAAGTGGGACCCGTTTTGGTCTGTGTGATCTTGTAGTTAACAAGGTTGATAGTGGAAATCTCAAGCAGGTTTTGCTTGGGGACTGGATGTAGGCCGGGATAGACTGAACCGAGATAAAATCTTGTGTTCTTTGTGTGTTTGCTTTTCAAATAGCAAAATCCTTTAATATTCCGCAGATAATTTTTAAAAGCACTATTCACCCCCCCTCTAGTGCTCGTTGCCTCGATCCTAGTACACTTTCATTTGGTGTCAGAGCAGGTTTGCTATTATTTTGATTTGATCATCATCTAGCATGGCAACTACAACATCTCAGCACAAAGAAGGATGCTCCTCTGTTCATCCTCCTTTCTTTGACGAAATAAACTATGGATACTGGAAAGTGAGAATGACAATATTCTTGCAATCCATGGATCTCGATATTTGGAGAGTTATTTCAGATAAGTACCAAACTCCATCAACTGATTTCAGCCGATGGACCGATGAAGAAAAGAAAACCGCTTCACTGAATGCCAAGGCGATGAATGCATTATATTGTGCCATTGACAAGGTAGAGTTCAATCGTATCTCTCAATGCTCTACAGTAAATGAAATCTGGCATACTCTTCTTGTGACTCACGAAGGTACATCAAAGGTAAAGGAGTCTAAAATTGCTTCTTTAGTTCATAAATTTGAATTGTTCAAAATGAAGCAAAATGAATCTATATCGGACATGGTAACTAGAATGACCGATATAACTAACACTTTGAAATCCCTTGGAAAAGAATATTCACAAGTGGATTTAGTCAGAAAGATCCTAAGGTGTTTAACTCTTCAATGGGAGAGAAAAACCATTGCTATTGAAGAAGCAAATGATCTTAACACTCTCACTCTTGAAGATTTGGTTGGTAACCTTATGGCATATGAAGTCCAACTTCAAGACAAACAAAAAGAAGAGCCCAAGAAGAAATCTCTTGCTTTTAAGGCTACTTCTGACTCAGAAAATTCAGAAGAAGATGAAAATGAAGATATTGCCCTCATCATAAGGCAATTCAGAAGATTCATCAAAAATGAAAGATTTCAAAGAAAGGTAAAGAAAGCAGATTCTTCCAATCCCAATAAAGTCAAGTGCTTTAACTGCAAAAAGGCAGGACATATCAAGAAAGATTGTTCTCTTCTCAAAATCAAGCCCAATGAACAATTCAAGAAGAAAAAGGCATTTCAAGCATGTTGGGATGATAGTGACTCCTCTTCCGATGAAGAATCAAATGAAGAAGTTGCCAACATGTGCTTTGTAGCACAAGAAGATTCGGTAAGTCAAATTGACTATGATGACTTGTTAGAAGCATTCAATGATTTATATGATAAAATTAAGAGTCTAAGTTTTAAAAATAAAGAGTTAAAAACTGAAAATTTAACTCTTGACTCTCAAAATAAAGTGTTACTTCAAGAGGTAGAAGATCTCAATAAAGAAAACTCTTGCCAAGCATTTGAGATAAAAGAAATTGGAGTTAGAACCAATCTCTTACAAAAAGAAATATCTAGTATAAAAGAAAAATCAAATGATCTTCTTTCCATAGTGACCAAATTCACAAATGGTCAAGAGAATCTAGAAAAACTTCTTGGTTCTCAAAGATGCTCGGTTAATAAAACCGGATTGGGATATAACTTCTTTGATACTCAAAATAGACCAAACTATGTGGTGAAAAATCAAAGACATTATTCTCAACCATTTGTTAATAGAACTAAACTTTCTAGTTCTAATAGAAATGCATCTAATCATGCAAACTATAATACTTATAAGCCTAGACATGATTATTCTAGACATGATAAATTCTTTTATAGAAAAAATATTTATTATCAAAGGAAACCAAAATCCAAATGGATATGGGTTCCTAAGACTAACTCTCATGGACCCGAAAATAGAAAGGGGTCAAATGCTCTGTTTTCTAATTTTGTAGTAGGTACACAACATAAGGAGAAAATGGATATTGGACAGCGGTTGTTCCAAACATATGACTGGAAGGCCGGAGTTATTTTCCACCCTTCAAAATAAGGATGGAGGAATCGTCACCTTTGGTGACAATAACAAGGGAAAAGTAATAGGTATTGGTAATATTGGTAATCCAAAATTTCCCTTGATAGAAAATGTTCTTTTAGTAGATGGTTTAATGCATAATTTATTATCTATTAGTCAATTATGTGATAAAGGTTTTCATGTTTCTTTTGAAAATGATTTATGCTTAATTTCTGATTTTCAATCTAAAAAGATCATTTTTAAAGGTAAAAGAAGGAACAATGTGTATGAATTATATCTAGATGAATTACCCATTTTTAATGAAAAATGTCTTATTGTTTCAAATGAAATTCAATGGTTATGGCACAAGAGACTTGGACATGTTAACTTTAAAATTATTTCAAAGTTATCCAAGAATGATCTTGTAAGAGGCCTACCTAGAATACCATATAAAAAAGATCACTTATGTGATGCTTGCCAAAGGGGTAAACAAATCAAGAGTTCTTTTAAAGCAAAAGATATAGTTTCAACAAAATGTCCTCTTGAACTTTTACATTTAGATCTATTTGGACCATCTAGAATTCAAAGTTTGAATGGTAGCAAGTATGCTTTTGTTATAGTAGATGATTATTCCCGGTTTACATGGGTGATTTTTCTAAAAAGCAAAAATGATGCCTTTTCGGAATTTTCTAAACTTTGTAAAAGAATTACAAATGAAAAATCTACATCTATAATTAAAATTCGTAGTGATCATGGTGGTGAATTTGAAAACGAATCTTTTCTAAAGTTTTGTGATTTACATGGTATATCTCACAACTTTGCTTTTCCTAGAGCGGCTCTACAAAATGGAGTTGTTGAAAGAAAGAATAGAACTTTGCAAGAATGTGCTAGAACCATGCTTCAAGATAAAAATTTACCAAAATACTTTTGGGCTGAAGCAATAAATACAGCATGTTATGTTTTGAACCGTGTTCTTATTCGACCAATTTTACATAAAACATGTTTTGAATTGTATTATGATCGTATACCAAAGATCTCATATTTCAAAAAATTTGGTAGTAAATGTTTCTTGTTAAATACCAAAGATAATCTTGATAAGTTTGATTCAAAATCAGATGAATCAATATTTCTTGGATATTCTTCTAGAAGTAAAGCTTATTGTATTTTCAATAAAAGAACATCTTGTATTAAAGAATCTTTACATATTGCATTTGATGAGAATTGTGAGCAGATTATACCTCTAAGCGAAGGAGAAGAAGTAATACTTCAAGAAGAACCCTTGATAGAGAGTACTTCTCAAGAAAATATTCCTCTTCAACCGGTTTGGAAAGAAATTCCTAATCATCCACATGAACAAGTTATTGGTGAAATAAAGAGTGGTGTCCAAACTAGAAGGCAATTAGAAAAATATATTGCAAATGTTGCTTTCATATCTAAATTAGAACCAAAGAATATCAATGAGGCTTGTGATGATGAATTTTGGCTTTTGGCCATGTCTTAAGAACTTAACCAATTTACTAGGAATGATGTTTGGGATCTAGTTGATAGACCAAAGGATCATCCAGTAATTGAAACAAGATGGGTCTTCCGAAATAAGCTGGACGAAAATGGTGAAGTCATTCGTAACAAAGCAAGGTTAGTAGCACAAGGCTATAATCAAGAAGAAGGCATAGATTTTGATGAAACCTATGCACCAGTGGCTCAATTAGAGTCAATTCGAATGATGCTTGCTTTTGCTAGTTACATGAACTTCAAGTTATATCAAATTGATGTTAAGAGTGCATTCTTAAATGGACACATCAATAAAGAAGTTTATGTAGAGCAACCTCCAGGCTTTGAAAATGAGAAATATCTAGAAAAAGTCTACAAATTGAAAAGAGCTTTGTATGGACTCAAACAAGCACCAAGAGCGTGGTATGAAAGACTGAAATTTTCTAGAACAATCTGGTTTTTTCATTGGTCGGGTAGACTCCACTTTATTTATTAAAAATCTTAATTCAGATATTCTTATTGTGCAAATTTATGTTGATGACATAATATTTGGTTCTACTAATGATTCTTTTTGTAAAGAATTTGCTAAAGCTATGCAGGAAGAGTTTGAAATGAGCTTGATGGGCGAATTAAACTACTTCCTTGGACTTCAAATAAAGCAAACCAAAGAAGGAATCTTCATCAATCAGGCTAAGTATACAAAAGAACTTCTCAAGAGCTTTGGGATGGACTCATCGAAATCAAGAACGAATCCTATGAGTACAACTATTTCTCTTGATAAAGATGAAAATGGTAAAAGTGTAGATACTAAGCTCCACAGAGGTATGATCAGATCTCTATTATACTTAACTGCTAGTCGACTTGATATTATGTTTAGTGTTTGTATGTGTGCAAGATTTCAAGCTAATCCAAAGGAATCTCATTTAACTGTCGTAAAACAAATTCTTCGTTATTTGAAAGATACTTCAGATTTCGGTTTGTTTTACCCAAAATCATCTTTCTTTGATTTAATTTCATATAGTGATGCAGATTTTGCAGGAAGTAAATCTGATCGCAAGAGTACTAGTGGAACTTGTCATTTCTTAGGAAATTCTTTAGTCTCTCGGTTTAGTAAAAAGCAAAATTCAGTGTCACTCTCAACAACTGAAACAGAATATATAGTGGCTAGTTTAGCATGTTCACAAGTACTATGGATGAAACAGACCTTAAAAGATTTTGGTTTGAATTACTCCACAACAACTATTTATTGTAATAACACTAGTTCTATAAATCTTTCGAAAAATCATGTTCAGCACTGAAGAACTAAGCATATTGAAGTTAGACATCATTTCTTACACTACAAGAAAATATGTTGTTAGCGACAGACGTTAGCGATGGAATCTTTTCGTCGCTAGTTAGCGACAGATTAGCGAGCGACAAACATCCATCGCTATAATTAATGAATCTTACAAAAATAGCGACGGAATATAGTCCGTCGCCTAGTCCGTCGCTAAGTAGGGATGGATGTTGCGACGTATTGTTTTGTCGTTACGGTCGCACCATTTACCAACGATGTTCGCGACGGAATCTAGTCCGTCGCTAAGTAGCGACGGATGTGGCGACATAATATCATCCGTCGCTATTTTTGTAAATTTGATTTTACGTTGGCTTAGCGACGGAATTAATCTGTCGCTAACTTTCGAATAACCCTAATCCCAGGCAGCTTTTCCTTTTCTTCTTTCGCTGCTCCCGTTGTTCGTCGCTCCCACCGTTTGTCGTTCGCCGGTCCCACTCCCGCCGTTCGCCGGTCCCACCGTTCGTCGGTCCTACCGTTCGCCACCCGGAGAAAGGTAAAGGACGCCCCCATGCCGTTTCCGGCAGGGGGTTAACCCCCGTTTTCACGCAGGGGGTTAACCCCCTCCTGGTTCACGCAGAGGGTTAACCCCGTGCCGTTTCCAGCAGGGGGTTAACGCTCTTTTTCACGCAGGGGGTTAACCCCCTGCCGGAAAACGCAGGGGATTAACCCCCTCCCGGTTCACGCAGGGGGTTAACCCCCTGCTGGAAAACGCAGGGGATTAACCCCCTGCGTCCCCTGCCGTTTCCGGCAGGGGGTTAACCCCCTCCTGTTTCCGGCAGGGGGTTAACCCCCTCCCGTTTCCGGCAGGGGGTTAACACCCTGCTGGAAAACGGAGGGGGTTAACCCCCGCGTTTTCCGACAGGGGGTTAACCCCCGCGTTTTCCGGTAGGGGGTTAACCCCCGCGTTTTCCGGCAGGGGGTTAACCCCCTGCGTTTCTGGCAGAGGGCTAACCCCCTGCGTTTTCTGGCAAAGGACCCTTGCCCCCTACCTTTCCGGCAGGGGGTCGACCCGGGCAGGGGGTTAACCACCTGCCGTAACAGGCTGGGGGTCGACCCGCTTCCCGTACAGGGGGTCAGTTAACTCCCTACGTTCTGTAAGGGGGTTAACCCCCTATGTTCCGTAAGGGGGTCGACCCCCTGCCGGAACAGCAGGGGAGTCGACCCCTTTCCAGAACAATTTTTTTTTCGTGGTGACTTCATTTTAAAACTGTGTTTTTTTATGCAGATTTTTCAACGGAACCAGCTCGTGCTCAGCCACCTGTGGTAAGTAAGTGTCAACAATAATGCAAATCGGGTAAATACCAGTGGTGAGTAAGTGATGCAAGCGTATCACATGTTATTTAATTTATTAGATGTAACACTTTATTGTTTACACACTCACTTAGTTATTGATATTTAGGTTTGCTTCGTTGGAGTTCGGAGATCATGCTGAGCATGATTTTAATGTATGAATATTGAAGTGTTCTTATTTTTGGAGTACGGAGTCCATGCTAGGCATGGTAGTAGTTAGTGAGATATTGAAGTGTGTTTGTTGCAGGTACATGTTTGTCATTTGTTTGATCTGAATGATTACGATGTATTGCAATGTTTGATGTAATTATATCCATGCTTGCATGTAACTTTCAATTTGATTATGACTTCCATGTGAAATTGTATAATGAAAGCATGTTTCAAATAATTGTATCATGTCATGAATAGTTTGCACATGAAAATATTAAGTTATCAATGCGTGCATCAAAATTCTTGTTATTGTATGACATCATATATTGCATGATAAATTTGATATGTTCTTCATCGTAGCATTCTGATTGTTCTCTTTTAATTCGTTAGGCTATTATTCGTAACATCATAAGAAAATGACTGCAAACCGTGAATGAATGTACCGTAGGATAGTTGACAAAGTTATCGCATGAATATATGAATGGTGTTGACAGTTTTATTGAATTTGCAACGGCAAGTGTCAGTACAGTGGATCCCACAGGTCAGATTAGGTGTCCCTGCAAGATTTGTAAGAATAATCGATTTGTAGAAGCTCATGGCGTTAGACATCACCTATACAGAAAGTGTTTTGTAAGTGATTATCAGAACTGAACGTTTCATGGAGAAGAATTTAGAAACGATTTTGATGCACGGGTGAATATGGTGCACGATAATCCATATACGAATTTGATATTTGATGCCGCAGGAACAGAACTGGGTTCTGCTATGAGTTCTAGTGATGTAAGAACTGCCATAGATGAAGAATCACCAAACGATGCAACTAGTAGATTTTATGATTTACTTAGAGATGCTGATGAGCCACTTTGGAACGGTTGTGAGAGTCACACTATCTTGTCTGCAGTTCTTCAACTAATGAATTTGAAGTCCGAGTATAATTTGAGTCAATCATGTTTTGACCATTTATGCATAATTGTGAAGAGTATGTTGCCCAAAGATGAGAAATTGCCACAAAATTTCTATCGTGCGAAAGTTATGGTCAACACTCTAGGTATGGGTTACAAAAAGATTGATGTTTGTCCAAATCACTGCATGTTGTATTTCAAGGAGCAGGAAAACAACATATCATGCCCGTCATGTGGGCATCCTCGGTTCAAGCCAAAGACAAGAGGCAATGGTAGCACGAGATCAAAGGAAGTTTCATACAAGTCGCTCTGCTACTTTCCTATCACTCCTAGATTGCAGCGATTGTACACGACCCACCTACACCAGTTGATCACACAAGTCAAGAGCCAACAAAAGAAACAGGGTCTTCTCAAGCTGGCACAAGAAGACTCATTCGAATAGTGTATATCGATAATCGACCGTAAGTATTTTATTTTCAATTATTGCATATCTTATAAATATTTTATATTGATATTTACTGTGTAACAATTCATGTGCAGCACGAGGTTTGAACTACAAGAAGTAGTACAGGAGATTAGAAATTCACTTCTTCAACATCTACCAGGACCGATTGCTCAATGGAAAGAGTACCCAAAGGAGGTGTTAGACAGATTGTGGTCCTCATTCATGGTATACAGTTGTTTCTCATAGTTAATGTGTTTCATATTTAATTTATTTAAGTAATGTCTACTAACTTTCTGAAAATATTTGTAGGCTTTGAATCGCTTCGCAACTACAGTGGAAGAAAATGATGCAAGGAAGGTGTGCCAGAAGGTGGCTGCCAATCGATTTGCAGACATGCTGCACACTATGAAAACTGCAGCAAAAAAAGCATTTGGCGTAGTAGATGATCCATTACTGTGGAAGGTCCATGGCCCTATTACTATCAGGAGAGATTACTGGGATGAAATGTGCGATAAGTGGGCGGGAGATGCATTTAGAAATCGCTCTGCGAAAGCTGCACAAAATCGATCGAAGATGCCCGAAGCCCATCTACACACAGGTGGATCTAAGACATTTGGGAGCCACCTGAAGAAAATGGTAACTCATTAATATATAATATTAACTTTATAAGTATTGTTGCAAACTTGTGTACTAAATCTTTTGTCATTTAACTTCGCAGGAAGCAGAAAAAGGAGCCAGTATACCATATAAGGATGTGTTTGTTGAAACACATAAACGGAAGACCACGGGAGTCTTCGTATCAGAGAAGGCGAGAACGACAACGGTATGTATTTATTCAATTAATAATCATTACAATATATATGCAAGTTATCATAATGTTATCATTAATTATTAATGAATACTTTAAACATTATTTTATAGGAGGCATATGAGCAACAGATGGTAGAGGGATATGGCGTTGACGCTACTCAGCATCCATCATTTGATCCTATAGCATGGGTGACTGCAGCAGGTGAACCCAAAAAAGGTCGCGTGTTCGGGTTTGGGAGTAATATGAACACTTCACCAGTTATTGCTTCTTCCAGTTACGGCTCACCGACTTCTTGCGCCGACATAAGCTTCAGGCAACAGACTATTCTTTCCGGTGATGATGTACGCCAGATCGTTACTGAACTGTCGCCCCCTTTCTCCGAAATGAGATCAACAATCTTGTTCTGAACAGGGGATCTTCGATTCCAGGTCCCTCTCAGGTATAATCACATATTCAGTTTTTTGTCTGCCTTAGAACACATATGAGCATAATCGAATCACATATATAACTTTTTGCCTGCCTTAGAGCACACATGAGCATAATCGAATCACATATATAACTTTTTGCCTGCCTTAGAGCACATATGAGCATGATAGAATCACCTATAGAGTTTTTTGCCTGCCTTAGAGCACATATGAGCATGCTATAATAACATATAGAGTTTTTTAATTGCCTTAGAGCACATATAAGCATGCTATAATCACATATAAAATTTTTTGCCTGCCTTAGAGCACATATGAGCATGCTATAATCACATATTCAGTTTTTTGACTGCCTAAGAACACATATGAGCATGATAGAATCACATATAAAGTTTTTTGACTGCCTTAGAACACATATGAGCATGCTATAATCACATATTCAGTTTTTTGACTGCCTAAGAACACATATGAGCATACTATAATCATATATTCAGTTTTTTGACTGCCTAAGAACACATATGAGCATGTTATAATCACATATTCAGTTTTTTGACTGCCTTAGCACACATACGAGCATGATAGAATCACATATAGAGTTTTTTTATTGCCTTAGAGCACATATGAGCATGCTATAATCACATATAAAGTTTTTTTGCGTGCCTTAGAGCACATATGAGCATGCTATAATCACATATAATTTTTTTTTGCATGCCTTAGAGTACATATGAGCATGCTATAATCACATATTCAATTTTTTGACTGCCTAAGAACACATATGAGCATGTTATAATCACATATTCAGTTTTTTGACTACCTTAAAACACATATGAGCATGCGCAAATCACATATAGAGTTTTTTTACTGCCTTAGAACATATATCATTTATGATAGAATCACATATAAATTTTTTTGCTTTGCTTGCCTTAGAGCACATATGAGCATGCTATAATCACATATTCAATTTTTTGACTGCCTTAGCGCATATACGAGCATGATCGAATCACATATATAGTTTTTTGTCTGCCTTAAAGCACATCTGAGCATGGTAGAATCACATATAGAGTTTTTCTGTCTGCCTTAGAACACATATGAACATGCTATAATCACTTATTCAATTTTTTGACTGCCTTAGCACACATATGAGCATGATAGAATCACAGATATAACTTTTTGCCTGCCTTAGAGCACATATGAGCATGATAGAATCACATATAGAGTTTTTTTATTGCCTTAGATCACACATGAGCACATGATAGAATCACATATAGTGTGTAATTTATTTCATTATATTTTGTTTATCAATACTGACTGTTCTTTTCTTGTGTAGGCTGCTAGCGATAATTAGCATAGCGGAGCTGAAGGGACAGATAAAGACAATGAACAAGAAGACGCACAAAATCTTGGCGATGATTAGAGAACTGTGTTGAAGAAGTTCTAGTTTTTTATGTTTCCTAATTGTAATTGTAAAGAATTAAACTTGTTAATTTTAAGGTGGAACGATTAATTGTTGTAGAATCTTGTTATATGGAATTTTTTTTGTAGTTTGTTTTTTATTTACAGGAAATATAAATTGTACAGGAAATATAAATTGTACCGTTCTCGGTATTTAATTTTCAAATAAATTTTTTTTAATTTTTTTTCGTTTTTGCGACGGATTAGTGATAGAACCATCCGTCGCTAGTCATATAAATCTAGCGACGGCATAGCGACGGACGTACATCTGTCGCCAAGCCGTGGTCGTTGTTTAGTACCGGCGGATTGGCGACGGAATACAGCGCTCGTTAGTCCATCGCAATTAGCGACGGACCTGGCGACGGAATACATCCGTCGCCAGTTACCGTCGAAAAATTCGCGATGTAAGCATATCGTCACCTCGTCATCGCTAATCCGTCGCTAACAGGCGTAGCGACGGATTAGCAACGGAATGTGGTCGTCGCTAATACCCTGCTTTGTTGTGGTGTTAAGAGATCATGTGTTAAAAGGAGATATTTCGTTAAATTTTATTTCCACTAAAGAACAACATGTCGATATCTTCACTAAACCTCTTAAAAATGATGATTTTATGAGAATTAGGAGAGAACTAGGTATTTGCTCATTTTTGGATTTATAAAAAATGCTAATTTTTGAACAAAATCTCAAAATCGCACTATATTAGTCGACCGATAAAAATTTAGTCGACTGATGCTTTAAAATTTCTAGAATGTATCGCACCATATTAGTCGACCGATATATTTCTAGTCGACTGATGTTTTTAGAATGAGTCGCACATTCTTAGTCGACCAATAAAGTTTTAGTCAACCAAATTTTTTTTTTAAAAATTTTAAATGAAGGGACCCGATACCCCTTGGATTTTTTTAACACCCGTTTTTTTTTAAATAGGCATTGTTTCATTTTCACACCTTTTCATTTTTATTTTAAAGGAACGAAACCCTTAAAACGAAAACCCCTTTTTGGTCTCTTTCCTCTCTCTCTTCCGAAAAACCCTCAGAGTGCCATTCGATCTTCGCCGGGATTTTCTTGTCGTGACAGGGAGACGCTGGAATCTTCTGGTCGTGATCTTAAAACGCCAGAATCCCTTGCAGTAACTGGCGCATCTTCAAAACACGTCGGAACCCTCTTGCCGTGACAATGTATCTTCAGCCATTGCCGGAATCCCCTTGTTGCAGCCTTCACACTCGCCGTCAGCCACCTTATCTTCCTTAGTTTCTAAACGTCGGACAATATTTTCCTCTTGCCGGACGTCATTTGGAAGCCGACATTTTTGGTAAATCTGTTTTTAATCATGCCTCGTACGAAGTCTGCATCTGCAAAAGGTTTAGGTTCTCCTCCTCCTACACCTTCTTCAAGACATGGTTTTTCACTCAGATTACTCCGAAATCCTGTTTTATATGATACTTTTGGATCAATTTCTGCACTACCTATTTTACCAGGCTGAAATGTACTGTTTCACCTGTTTTCTCGTTACAAACTAAGAGAATTATTTCCTGGAATTTCACATCTTTTTTATGCCTGTGCAGATACCCTTCACTATCCTTTTCTGATTCACTTGTTTTACACGAATATACAAATTGATCATGAAACAGGAGTTCTTTCTTCTCTTGTTCGTGATGCTAAAATCGAGTTTGATTCTAAACTGCTTGGAGAAATTCTAGAAATTACACCTTCAGACACTCTTTTCAACATTGTTGAACTAAATGATGAAATAATTTTTGAACAAATTCTTCTTGCAGGTGCACCTCACTGCCCTCCTTTCAAAAATACTAATCTTCAAACTCATGCACGCATTGCTGGACGAATCCTTGCCCACAATGTTCTATCTAAAACTGGTTCTTTTGATTACTATTCCACAGATCTATCTACGGCTCTTTATGTTTTATTTGGAAATATTCCTTTAAATTGGGCCAATGTGTATTTTACAAATTTGTGGAAACAAAAACCATTTCTTCCTTATGGATGTCTTCTAACTCATATTTTTAGACATTTCAAAGTTCCCTTAACAAATGAAAAATATATTGAGCAAAAAGAATTCTTTGATCAAACAATTTTTAAAAGAATGAAAATTAAATATCTGCCTCCTTTAAATGTTGATCAAACTGAACCATCTGATCCTACTGAACCATCTATTTCTGAACCTTCACCTTCTGCGACACCTTCATCTTATGCAAAAAGAAAGAAATTTCCTACAAGTAAAGACAATAATGAAGTTATGTAGAGACTAGATGCTTTGGAGCTGCATCAACACACTTTTCGTGAAGATGTGACTCAACAACTATCTTCGATTCAGAAAGAGATTACTTCAATCAAGGATTTGCTCAACTCACTTTTATGATCTTTGTTGTCTAAACTTTCATACTTTATGGGTTGTAATATTTTAAACTTGTATCTCTATTTTGCTTATGTTATTTCTGCCCTTACTCTTTTTTATTCTGACAAAGGGGGAGAAAAAGATAAAAGATAGCATTAAATTGAAATTGCAGGAGATCTTGCAAGAGAAATGTGAAATTAAGAGGAAAAGTAAGCTTTGAATGAATGCATTTATAAATGCATGAAGTAATGATGAATGGAAATGCAAACCAATCAATATGTGATATATGTGCTTTGAAAGTACTAACTTTTTAATGTTTTGCAGCATATTGATAGGGGGAGTAAAATCTCCATCTATGCATCTAAAATGCTCCATCTTTGATTAAGTTTGTCATCATCAAAAAGGGGGAGATTGTTACGATAATGAAGCCATACATGATACTTCAAGTACAAGGTTTTGATGATGAGCAAGTGGAATCAACTGTATTTCAGCTAAGGCTATGAAGAAATTGAAGAATTCGATGAAGAATCTTTGAAGACTAGTGTGCAAATGTTTAATTCATTAAAAAATATTAGATTCTTGTAAGAGCCTTACTTAGAGTGCATATTTAGGTTGTATTTTACCTAAAAGTCTTTAGAAAAGCTTTTCTAAAAGAACCCCTCATGAAAATCTTTTTATAAAACTCTTTTCTTAAATTTTTGTGTTTATTAGTTGACCAATAGACTTACCAGTCGACTAATCCTTTCGCTCCATATTTTCTAAAAAGTCATTTTTATCAAATTAGTCGACCGAAGGTTTTATCAGTCGACTGGACAGAATGTCTATTTTCTGGAAAATTAGCAGCAGTCGACTAACGGTTTTATCAGTCGACTGAACAGAACATGTGTTTTCTGAAAAATTTAGCAGTAGTCGACTAATGCTTTTATCAGTCGACCGGACAGAATGTTTGTTTTTCAGAAGATTTTAGCAGCAGTCGACTGAAAGGTTTTTCAGTCTACTGATGATATTATCAATCGACTAATTTTTCTCTAGTCAACTAAGTTTCAAAAGTTCAGATTTTCAAACGGCTCGATTAACAGATCAGTCGACCGACGATAACTGTCAGTCTACTAATAACTAACTATTAGTCGACTAACTATTGTTCCAGTCGACTAATTTTGCCATTTTTCCTGAAACTTCAAAAAGGCGTGTCTTTTCATTTTTCAAACGTTTTGATCGTTCAAAATAGACTGTTTTGACACCCTTTCATACTCTCAACATATGAAATTTTTTTAACTATAAATATGAGTGCATTTTACACTCAAAACAACTTGAATTCAATCAATTTGAATCATTTACTTCTTGCTTTTCACTCTTATTCATTCAAGTATTTGTTTTCTCACTCACTTGATATTTTCACTTCAGTTTTTCACTCAAATCCCTTTAAGAGATAGTGAATTCGTGAGTAGAGTATTTCAACAACCTCAAAAGCCAATTGCATCTCATTTGCATTCAAAAGAAAGGCTCATAGGTTGTATTGTAAGTTGTTACTTATTTTTTGTAAAAAGGACTCCTTGGTTTAAAGGAGTTGTTTGTTTTCAGTAGGGTTGTTACTGAAAGTGGGACCGGTTTTGGTCTGTGTGATCTTGTAGTTAACAAGGTTGATAGTGAAAATCTCAAGCGGGTTTTGCTTGGGGACTGGATGTAGGTCGGGATAGACCGAACCAGAATAAAATCTTGTGTTCTTTGTGTGTTTGCTTTTCAAATAGCAAAATCCTTTAATATTCCGCAAATAATTTTTAAAAGCACTATTCACCCCCCCCCTCTAGTGCACGTTGCTTCGATCCTAGTACACTTTCACTACCAAACCATGCCTAGTCTACATGCAATCCGTGTCAGCTGGGTTCAAGTCTAGGCTCCTAGGTTCACATGATATCAGGAATTAAAGCTGACATTCCATAGAACAAAATTTTGATAATTGAGCTAAGTTAAAGCACATAATTGATCAGGCGAAGATAGGTCCCATCTCGGTCGCAAAACCTGTTATCATCGCAAAACTTTTTCCCCTCTCTTGCGATAGAAAAAATGAATTTCGCGAGTCAAACTCGACCAACGTTTTGAAATTGTTTTGAAAATTAACTCTCCTTCGTTTTGAAAATTTGCGGGAAAATTCCGTGGAATGGGATCCGCCTGTCGGTACGAGGTTCAACCGTTCCTGGCACCTTTACCAGGGGTAATTGAACCAAGGATCAATTATGTTCTTCAACTTGACTCAAATATCTAAATTATGCTCTATTTTTCCTAGAATGCACAAAGAATCAGGCTTGTGCTATGAAATTTTGAAACTAATGCAAGTTTGGGAAACATGATGTTTGCTTTGGAAAATTAAAATGCATTTGGAAAATGATTGGAAAAGTGCTTGAAATTGGAATTCCTGGGAAAATCATTGAATGTCGTTGGAAATCAGAAATTTGCGTTGGAAAGTGATTTCTGAGGAAAACTTGAACTTTGGAAAATTGATTTTGAGTTTTGAATTACTTTTTTTGAGGAAATGGATTTGAGAAATTCTGGGAAAATCAAGAAATTCATTGGAAAATGACTTTTGAAATGAAAAATGGATTCTCAGGAAACTAGGTTTTCAGGAAAATGGGAAATCTGAGAAAATCGATTTTTTTGAAAACTTGAGACTTTGAAATTTGATAATTTTAAAACATTGGAAAATCTTGGTTTGAACTTAAGAAATGCTTTGAAATCTCTTTTGAAAACTTAGGATTTTGAGAAAATCAGATCCTGAGAAAGACTTGGAAATTTTTGAGAAAACTGAATTTTCTGAAATCGAAATTGGAAAATGAATTTGAAAATAATGCAATTTGAATGATATGAATGAATGATATGAATGAATGAATATGAATTTGAAAGGGAATTTCAGTTGAGGAATTGAAAAATTCTTTTGAAGTTTTGTGAAATGTAGTGCATTTTTTAAGTTAGCCTAAATGTGTAGGCTGAATGTGGCTAATATGAAGATCATAAATCTTGGTTTTCTTCATATTCTGATTATGGCCATAAATACGAATCCCATCGAGTTTATAAACTCCATAAGAGCTTGTGCATGTGTCATTCGTGTAAACCATAGTGAATTTGAAATAAATATGCATGAATCATACATCAAATATTGAAATTTGCAGAAATTAAACTATATGCAATGCAACCCTATTCTAAGCAGAAATGTAACTCTTATTCCAAAATATTACATTTGATATTACATTGAATTTAAAATGAAATAAGAAAATAAAATCTTCTTCTTGAATGTTCCTGCAAAACTAGAAAACAATGTTAGCACGAAAATTTAGGTTTTTCTGAATTTATCCGAAAATATGGGAAATTATCAGACATTATTCAGATATAAACCCAAATTCATACCCCCTTTGATATAAACATGATAAATAATGAATAAATTTTGAAAATAAACATGAAAATTCGAAATTGGGGTCAAAATGACCAAAATGCCCCTGATAACCTTGAAATCAGGGTTTTCTGAAAGAATTTTTGTAAATTTTAGAATTTTGAAAATCAAATGAAATAAATTAAATATAATATGATGAAATATGATAATATGCATGAAAATTTATGAAATTAGAAATTGAAATTTCGAAATTATGGTCAAAATGACTAAAATACCCCTGATAACAAGACTATGGCCTTGAAACCAGGGTTTTCTGAAATAAATTTTGCAAAATTGAAAAATATGAAATGCAAATGAGACTGAAATTAACCCTAATATGATATGACATGCTTATTTACATGAATACAACCCTAAAATGGCGAAAATATCATAAAATATCAATTTTAACTTGATTTTTGTTTCTGAATTTAAAGATAAACTAACACATGGAGCAAATGAACTTGGAATTAAGCCAAATTTGGCATGGACACCTAAAATAACCCTAAAAACATAATGGAGCTCAAAAATCTAAATTTTTTGTATTTTTAAATATGGAAATTCAAATAAAAACCTTAAATTTTGTGATTTTTGCCTAAAATGTTGATTCTAAAGGGGATTTCGGATATCGAACTTCCATAAAAATTTCCCAAATTTTATGGGGTGACAGAGGACGGTTAGGCAAAGATTTTTTATTTTTACACTTTCTGTTTTTAACCTATGGTCGGAGCTGTGCCACTCCGGCAAATCGGATCGGAATCCGACGACTCTAGGAAATGAAGGAAACAGACAGGTTTCGGTAGAAAATATGGAAAAAATAGTAAATAGATGGGGAAAATTCTGAAATTGTGGGAAAATTTCCCTGACAAATATGGAAAAATGTGATCTTTTTGCATCATTGGGATTCGGGTTACGGTTTGGAAAAGGGCACACTGTTATCAGAGACCCAAATCTCTGAAATTTCTGGATATTGAAATCTGTCAAAAAGAAAATAAAATTTTGTAAAAAATGATGAGACAGTTTCAAAAATCCCAAAATTTTGGTAAATGACAGTAAAATATGTTAGTAACAACTTTTGGGTTTAAAGTTTTTGCATACAGGCTACGGATTGAATGGATTTGATGCATTAGGGTCTGTCTATACTCTGAAAAAGGAAAATCAAGATTTTTTCAGAGGTCTGGGAAATCCGATTTTTGACAGAGAACAAAACTGCTTGGAAAAACCTCAAAATTTCCAGATCATTAGAATATTCATCTATGAATTCACTGTGATTTTTAGGGAGAAATTCGGATCTCCCACAAGGGTGGTGCCGGAGGTTCTTGTCTGCTAAAGCAAAAATTGAAATTTCTGGAGGGTTCAAAACCTGATTTAGTTTTTAGATGGTTTGATGGGGTTTCGAAGCCCAATTGGATCCAAAATTTAGGCATAATATCACAGATATATACAGTCATCTACAAATGAATTTTTCAGAATTTATTGACAAAATTTAGACATGAAATAGTAATCGAACTTTTGCTTAAAATCAAAACCTTCAAACTAATAGCAAACATTAAGGAAATTAAACAAAGTACTCATAAAACAATAAAACTATCTGAAAACATCTAAAATGAATATTTAATCACTAAAAAAAATAAATGTAGGGGAATACGAATCACATATTACTTTTTTTTTTGCTATGAGAAGAGAGGATCTGGTCCATTGATTGGACGGATCTTTCCCTCTCTATAGCAAAACATGCAATAAGGAAAACAAATACAAAAGAAAGACATGATAAAGTATGAAGATCTTACTTAAAGGAAGGGTTGCTGTCAATAGGGATGGAGATGCTTCTATGCTGCTGGGTGTCACCAAGGAAAGAGTTGGAGGTATTGCTGAAGATTGGAGCCGGCTATGGTGAGAATCCACCAAAAGGAAGACGTCACCCGTTGCAATGAAGATGCTGGCTGAAGGTGGGCAGACCGGCTGAAGGAGGAAGGCAGGCTGCTGCTGCTGGAGATATTCCAAGGTTGAGGAGGTGCCTTGAAAGAGATGGCTGCGGTGAAGATAGTGCCGCTGCTGTGCTGCCAAGAGGCGTGGCTGGAGCCGTATGGAGATGGCGTTGAACCAGCTGCAATAGAGGTTGAGAGCAGCAGTTGAAAGTTATGAGTAGGAGCTTTGGTGGTTAAAGGGGGGAGATGGATAGTGGTTGCTGCTGGAGGTGGTAGCGGCAATAGTGGCTGCTAGGGAGAGCAAAGGGGTTGAGAGAGAGTTAGGGTTGTGAGAGAGGCTACAGCAGCCAAGGGGAGAAGAGGAGAGAGTTCAAGGGAGAGAAAGAGAGCAAAAGAGTGCGTTGAATCCCCTTTTGGAGCAGCCGTATGGCCCCTTTGATAACAATTTAGCGAAAGATTAATTCTTTCCTAAGTTTTCGTTAGTTAATAAAAAAAAAAAGGGATTCATGTAGATGGGTTGGCTGGGGAAAAAGAAGGAAGAGAAGAAGGAAAGAAAGAAAGAAAGAAAGAAGAGAAGAAGGAAAGAAAGAAAGGAGAAAGAAAAGGAAAGAAGGGAAAGGGAAAGATGAAGGAAAAGGGGGCGGGAAGGGAAGCTAGGGTGGTCGACCCCCTTGTGGGTCCCACCTTTAAAAAAAAATAATAATAAAAATAAAGAAAATGTGATTTTTTTTTCCTATGTAAATTAAAATAAAAAATGCAAATGGATGGACCATCTCAAAGCGGGTCTAAATTCTATTTTTGAAATTCATTTTGACGATTAGAGGGTTAAAATAGTCTTTTAAGAAAATTTCCAAACGAAACGAGCTATTTTTGGCAGTTTTTTGAAACAAGCTTGGATTTTAAAGTTCAATACCTCGTTGCGAAGCAAATCCAATGTAGAATTTGAAAATTTAATTTTGAGAGAAATCTAGATTGTTTTTCTCGAGAAAATATTTCTAGACGAAACAAGTTATTTTTGGCAGTTTTTGAAACGAGCTCAAATTTTGAAGTTCAATACCCTGTTGCGAAGCAAATCCAGTGTAGAATTCAAATTTTTGAGTTTGAAATAAATCCAGATTATTTTTCTTAAGAAAATATTTCCAAATTTAGACTCCCGGGGGTAAAAATATCAATTTTGGAAACTCGGGGTTTGAAATTGATTTCTGAAAGCTTTTAAAACTTGATTTGGATTGAAACTTATAAAACTGGAGTTCTGGACTTCGAAAATGAAATGAAATGGGATGAAATGTTATGAAATGCTGAGAAATGATATGAAATGATGAGAAATGACATGAAATGCTATGCGAAATGCTAACCCTGAATGAAGAATTTTGGATTTTAAACCTTGATTGGCAGTTGTACCAGTTTAAAAAGCATAAAAACTGATAAAATTTGCAAAATGGTTTTCGGACTCTATTAGGTTAGAATGACACTGAAAATTAGGGTTCGAGCTGGATTGAACTGAGATAAGTTGGATTGAGCTGGGTTCTAGAGTTTCAGAACTCAAATGAACTGACCAGGCACTGACTTAACTGACCTTTCTGACTAATTTTTCAAGAAAAGCTGCCATTTTTAGAGAAATGGTACGGAATGATCACTGAAATGAAGTGAATTACGAACCTGAATTGGGGTTGAGCTGAAACAAAGGTCAGTAATACCGAGATGAACTAAAATCGAGGCTCAAACACTAGCTCAACTGACTGAACTCGGCTCAATTTCAGCTAAAAGAGCTGAAATGGACTAAAATGGGCTCTTGGACACTTAGAAATGGTTTTGAACTGAAACGGGAGCACTCGAACTCCTGGTGAGCTTACGTTAGACCATGGGGAGTATGACTGACTATGAATGACTGACTCAGAGACAATTGGCTTGGATTTGAGCAAGAAATGAGCTCATTTATGAAGAAATGATCCCATTTTGGCAGGAATGGTCAGAAATGAAAATGGTCTGTTCATTGTTAACTCAAATGAGCTTGAAATGAGTGGTATTCTAACTATTTTGAACTGACCAATGAGCTTGGTTGACTCTGACTGATTGGGGTTCGGGATGACCTAGGGGTAAAATGGTAATTTTCTTAGTAAAAATGGGTAAAGTGGTGATTTTCTGAAACTGACTCGGGGTTTGACTCCTACACTGACCTAACAGGGTTGGCACTGCACAAGGAGGGTTGTTTGAGAATGGATGATGAAAATTTGGGGTGTTTACAGCAGGCTAAGGCTGGTCCAAAGAAAGCAGCAACTAAAAGCAAAATTAAGAAGAAGCTCGTGAAAAAGCCTGTCAAGATCAGTAAACAGAAAATACATTGTGACAGCACTTCTGAGAACTTAGAATCGGCAGAAGAGGACTCTGAAGAAGAAGAGCATTTGATGTATATCCCGAAGCATCTGCGACAGCCTAAGAGGGCAATTGAAGAGCTTGTGCCAGTGAGCAAACCCAAGTACGGAACCCCCGCAGAGGATCCGATCCAAGCATTGACAAAGATAGTCAAGGATCTGCAAATCCGAGACAAAGGAAAGAAATCGTACACCAGGCAGGACTTTTACCTCGAATTAGAAGGGAATAACAATCTGGAGAACCTCCCTAGGAAATTCATTAAGTTCAACGGAACCGGCGATCCCAAGGCCCATTTGGCAATGTTTTTCATAGAATGTGTCAGGTTCAGCGAAGATAACCGCACCCTCTTCGTATGTTTCCCCTACAGTTTGGAGGGGATAGCTGCCAAGTGGTATGCTGAGCATGTCAATCCCATTAAATTGAGGGATTTTGACAAAGTTGTTAATATGTTTGTTGAGCGCTTTCTGTTCAATACAGAAGTTTTGCCCACGCTCAATCATCTGTACAACCTCAAGTAAGAGCCCAATGAAAAGGACAGGGATTTCATCCACAAATGGAGGAGTATTTGTAACAAGATGAGGAATCCCATTTCTGAGGAGCATGCCCTCCAAATTATCCTCAATAACTTCTCATAGCCTCTGAAAAGCCTCATCTTTCCATACCCATCTAAATCATTCATTGAACTAACAGAACGAGCAAAATGGCTTGAAATGGGAGTAGAGAATGGAATGTATGAAGGTGTCACTCTGGCAAAGAACATCCAGGATCCGAAAAAGAAGTCACATTTCACATACTCGGCCGACGCTCCCGGGGATAATCAGGGTAGCAACAGCAAGAACGACAACAGCAGTGGCACGAAGCCCGATCAAAACAGAGGAAGAAAAGGAAAGTTCTTTAAAAACAGTGATAAACCTCTTTTAAGCGGTCCTCAACAAAAAGGGGATCTTCAGGAAAAGCCCAAACACATCAATTGGAGCAAGGATCGGAAATTCACTCCTTTGGACCAGCCTCTAGAAAAGGTCTTGGAATACCTATTGTCCCACGAAATGATGAAACTTCTCAAAGTTGTAGATCCACCAGTGATCATGGGCAAGTTCAAAAAGCAGTTCTGTAAATTCCACAGGGCAATGGGACATGATACAAAACATTGCTTCGTCCTGAAGCACGTGATCCAGGACTGCATTGACAAGAGTATCCTCGTAGAAGATGAAGATGAAGGAAAAATAGAAATCCTATAAGCTCCATTCCCAAACCATTCCACTGCAACCATTTCAGAACATCCATTTCTTCCACAAAGCCATATACATCAATGCTCTGAGAAAGACATAAGTCTCCAGCATCAGGTAATGGTTTACATCGGGACCAGCCTACATCCCAGAAAATGAACATCTTCTCATTTTTGAACCAAATGAATACATCAGTTGAGAGCGAAAAAACTCAAGTTTTCCCAAAAAGATTCCTTAAAAACGAAGTCTTCGCAGAGAAAGTAGAAACCTCTAAAGCATCCGAAGAGCGGGCCAATAGTCTCCAGAAGCCGATTACAGCGCTCTCCAACATTTACATCCTTGAATTAACTCATGATTCCTCCAAGCATCAAGAGTTGTTAGATGATCTGTTAAGAAAGATCAAGGTGAAGCCAAGCACTACGCCAAAAGATATGGCACATATCGTAAACCAGACAATGACTAATGCGCCTATCACTTTTTCCGATGAGGACATGCCAAAGCCTCATTTATTCCATAGCATTGCATTGTACATTGTGGTAAGGACCAGGGGCATGACTGTCCCGCATGTACTTGTCGATGGAGGCAGCAGCCTCAACATTTGCCCAGAGATGACAGCGAAGGCCTTGGGATTAAAAGAAGAAGAATATGTGCCTGATCCTATTACAATATATGGCTTCGACAATCATGGGCAGACTGCAAAGGGCAAGATCTTTCTGAAAATCTTCATTAATTACTCAGTGCATACAGTCTTATTCCATGTCGTCAATGTGCCGCCAACTTATAATCTTCTATTGGAACGAACATGGATCAACAATGCTAATGTTGTTCCATCAGTGCATAAAATGGTCCAAGGGAGGAATGATTATCACCATTCTGGGAGAGGATCCCGAAGAAAGGCTGCCACAACCTATGATTCCCCGTCCAACATTCACAGCAGATATTCCAAGCATCCGAGAAGCCGATGAAATCAATCTCAGCGAGAGCTTAGAGATGCTGAAGCTGAAAGATGTCCAAGAAGAAGAGAATATGGCAGCAGTAGTCCAATGGAAAGGACCCTGTTTCTTCAAGTTACGAGGACGCATCAACTACACCTCCTTCAAAGATCGTCCCTTACTTTCTTAGTTTTCCAAAGTCAGAAAGGGATTTGATCTGTTGATAAAACATGGATATCAGTCATTCCGAGTCATGGGAAAAAATGAAAACGGAATAGTAGAGCCTATTATTCCCAGACAGTTCAGGGTTGGGGTTCACCGGCCAAAACTTCTAGCAAGAAAACAATATTTGTCAAAGGAAACAAATGAGAAGATGATGCCTTAGTTTTCCTGCTTTCTTCTCTTATTTTTCTGTTAATCTTGTAGGGACAACACAGTCCCATCTCTTGTCAAATCCTGTAAATATCTCATTTTCAATCAATGAAAAGATCAATCTTATCTTCAGATTTTGGGCATCTATCATTCTTGCTTATATTTTGTCTATGTCATTATTCTTTGCTTTATACAAAAAACTTGTTGTTGGCTTATAATTTTCCTTAAAAACCTTTTTTGGCATTTTCAGGATCATAACCCCTGAATCAATGAAGAAATTCATTATCAATCCCAAATATTTAAAATTGGCAAGGATTCCTAAGATGAAAGACAAAGCAAAGGTCAGCCAGGCAGCAGAGCAGACCAAAGAGCTAGCAGAATTTGATTCAACTATCTAAGAATTGCCAGAATTTGCTCACATTCAAAAGCAGGATGAACCCTCATCTTTGGTTCAAGATCCAACTGAGGATATCAACATTGGTTCGGAAGATGATCCGAACATTCTCAAAATCGATTCGAGTCTAAATGCAGTTGAAAAAGAAAGACTCATCCAATTTCTTAAGCAGCATCAAGAAGTATTTGCCTGGACTTATGAAGATATGCCAGGATTAGATCCCAAGCTGGTTGAGCATCGACTCAAGTTGAAAACAAATTCCATACCAATCAAGCAGAAACTAAGGAAATTGGACCCTCGAGTTGAGCAGCAAGTCAAGGAAGAACTTAAAGATTTATTGAAAGCAGTCTTCATCGGAGCCATAGATTACCCCGACTGGTTGACAAACATCGTAGCAGTTCCTAAAAAGAATGGAAAAGTTCGGATCTGCATTGATTTCAGGGATCTCAACAAAGCTACCCCGAAGGATGATTATCCACTTCCCAATATTGATCTTCTGATCGATAGCACAACGGACCATGCCATGTTTTCTTTTATGGATGGATATTCAGACTATAATTAGATCAAGTTGACCGTTCGTGATCAGTCAAAAACTTCATTTACTACACCATGGGGAACCTTCTGCTATACTGTAATGCCATTTGGACTAAAAAATGTCGAGGCAACTTACCAAAGGGCAATGGTCGTTATTTTACATGATCAAATGCACAAAAATATGGATGCATATGTGGATGACATTCTGGTCAAATCTAAAGAAGAAGAGGATCACCTTGATGCTCTTGGTCAAGTCTTTGAAAGACTCATTCTTTATAAGTTGAGGCTTAATCCTCAGAAATGCGTTTTTGAGTAGAGTCTGGCAAATTACTCGGCTTCATAATCAGCAAAAAAAGAATAGAGGTGGATTCAGCTAAAGCAAAAGTCATTATTGATATGCCGCCTCCAACTAATCTGAGGGAACTGCGAAGCCTTCAAGAGCGCATTCAGTCTATTCGCAGATTCATCTCCAATTTGGCTATGAGATGTGAACCTTTCAATCATTTGCTAAGAAAAGGAGTAAAATTTGAATGGAGATCGGAATGCCAACTCTCGTTTGAGCGCATCAAGTAGTATCTCCTTAACCCACCAGTTTTGAAGCCGCCAAGATTGGGGAAGCCTCTCTTACTATATATTTTCGTAAATCAGAATGCCTCCGGTGGATTTCTCACATAGTATGAAGAAGGCAGTTAGATAGAGCATGCCATCTACTATGTAAGCAAAACTTTCATTGACTATGAAAAGAAGTATTCTCAGATGGAGAAAACTTGTCTAGTGCTGGTTTGGATGTGCCAGAAATTGAGACATTACTTGTTGGCATCTGAAATCAAATTCCTATCAAAGCTTAATCCTCTCAGATATATTCTTGAGCAACCATTTCTCATTGGACGGGTTGCAAAATGGCAGGTCCTCCTAATGCAATATGACTTAGAGTATGTCTCTCAAAAGTCAATTAAAGGCCAAGCGATTGCAGATCAGTTGGCAGACTTTCCTTTGACAGAAGAAATTAAGGCAGAGGATGATTTTCCTGATGAGCACATCTGCAATGTCCAACAGCCCCCAGTTTGGAACCTATTCTTCGATGGCTCTAAAAATATGTTTGGCATAGGGATTGGAGTCTTGTTAATCACTTCAAAAAAAGAAATGATCCCTTATTCCCTCAAGCTTGGTTTCCAATGCACTCATAACATGGCCGAGTATGAAGCTCTAATACAAGGCCTCAAAATTCTGTAAAATTTCAATGTCAAGAGAGTACATGGCTTTAGTGATTCATTACTTGTTGTCAGTCAAGTTAACACTGAATGGCAGGTGAAAGATTCAAAATTGATCCCGTATCAGAAGATCGTCCTAGCTCTTGTGGACAGCTTCGAAGAATTTCAACTCAATCACATCAGAAGAGAGCACAATCAGATAGCCGACGGCTTAGCCAGCCTGGGCTCCATTTTATCATTCAAAGGCAGCAAATCATGTCGTTCTTTCGAAGTTGGCAGACTTGAACAACCTGCCTTCGTTTCAACCATGCAAATAAACCAGGTCAATCAGAAGGAGAAGCCTTGGTACCAAAATATCAAAAATTTTATTGAGACTGGTGAATTTACACCAGAAATGCCCAAAAGGGAGCAGCGTATAATTCAACGTATGTCTACCCGTTATTTCATTCTTTCCAATGTCCTCTATCATCGTGGTTTCAGTTTTTAATATGCCAGATGTTTAGATAAAGAAGAAGCTATGAAAATTATTCAAGAGGCATATGAAGGGATTTGTGGTGGCCATGTTGGCTATCAACCTCTCGTCAAGCAGATCGTCTGAGCAGGGTACTACTGAAATACCATGCAACAGGACTGTCATCGATTTATGAAGAAGTGCGTCAAGTGCCAAATGCACGCACCTTCCATTCATGCGTCGGCCACGTATCTACAATCAATTGTTTCTCCTTGGCCATTTTCTATGTGAGCTTTTGACGTCGTAGGCCTGATTACTCCTTCTGCTTCCAATGGCCACAAATATTTTTTGGCCGCTACAGAGTATTTTACAAAATGGGTCAAAGCCGTCACTTTGCGCACAGTAGAAGGCCGCCATGTAGTTTCTTTCATTCACAAGAACATTCTTTGTCGCTTTGGCATACCACATGATATTGTGTCAGACAATGGAAGCCATTTCAAGAATGAGAGGATGAAAACCTTCTGTTCTAAATTCAAAATTTACCATCATTTCTCAGCTCCCTATTATCCTTAAGGGAATAGCCAAGCAGAGGCTACCAATAAAATTCTGATCCGTATTTTGGAACTGACCGTGAGAACAGGTTGAGATTTGCATGAGAAAATTCATGATGCACTTTGGATGTACCGAACCACCATTTGGACTCCGACCAACGCCATTCCTTCAGAACTTGTTTACGAAACTGAAGTAGTATTGCCTCTTCATGTCCAAAAGCCCGCTCTCAAATTTGCCTTCCTTATAGAATTGCCACTTGATCAGTATCAACAGCAGAGATTGGTGCAGCCGGATCTACTGGATGAGAAGAGACTCAAAACGAAAGAACATGCTCAAGCTTATCGTCAGAGGATAGCTCGACACTATGCCAAGTCTGTCATTGAGAGAAAATTTTGAGTTAACGATTTGGTGCTCAGATCAACAACTCATATCAAGCATCGACCACGGGGCAAGTGGTCACCCAATTGGGAAGGCCCTTATGTGGTTAAGGAAACGTTGCCTCGCAATTCATATCGTCTGATCAACGCAGATGGGGTGAAAATGCCAGATCCCGTCAATGCTCTGCATCTGAAGAAGTTTTATACCTGAAATATTCATTCTAAAGCCTTTTGTACTATTCAAAGAGCCATTTCAATAAAATAATGATCTTCTATCAATTCTCGCATTCTTTTTCATAATACTGGGGCATTTTATTTTGATCTATAATTGTCTTCCCTTTATCATATACAGGCAGGATTAGACAAAATTCTTTTCTCAAATTCTACTAATTTTCAAATGATCTTGTGATCTTTAATAATTTCATTCATACGGTTTATCTTCTCAATTTAATCAAGTTTTCATCAAATTATTATCAATGTTTGTCAAATTTTAACAATTTTTCATCAATTTTATCTTTTATGTACCTTTCTCTTTAAAAACTACCCTTTCAGGTTAAGGGATAAACTTGATGCCTCCTTTCAATGAGGTATTCTTTTTATTATCTTCTCCGTTCAGGATAAGGGGTTAATCCTGAAAAAACCAAGCCACGTACGGTTAACTATGATGGCCTATCAAAATTCAGAACTTTCATCAGTCTTTCCTTAAAAAACTTGTCAATTTCTATCAATCTTTCATTGATTTCTATCATTCTTTAAATTCCATTTACTACCCTTTCAGGTTAAGGGATAAACCTAATGCCTCCTTTTAATGAGGTATTTTTTTTTATCTTCTCCGTTCAAGATAAGGGGTCAATCCTGAAAAACCAGGCCACATACGGGTAACTATGATGGCCTATCAAAATTCAGAACTTTCATCAATCTTTCCTTAAAATTTGATCAATTTCTATCGATCTTTCATCGATTTCTATCATTCTTCAAATTCCATTTACTCCCCTTCAGGTTAAGGGATAAACCTGATGTCTCCTGCTGATGAGGTATTTCTTTTATTTCTTCCCCATCCAGGATAAGGGGATAAATCCTGAAAGCAGACCACATACAGTTAAAATGTGATGGTCCATTGAATTCAGAATTTTCACCAAGAATCTTTACTTTCTAAAACTTAGTTTTCTAGCTCATCTTCACAACCTAGTCCTCGCACTAGGTTATTTCTCAAACTCTTCAATCATATATTGAGCTCATTTTTCAAAATCCGGTCCTCACACCGGTAACTTCCTAAATTCAACCTTTTGATCAAAGCTTTTTCCTTCTAAAAATTCAAATTCTGACTTGAACTTCCCAAAGATTGGATGTCTTCAAAGGTTTCAGCTTTTACTGGTCATGTATTTCAAAAGATCCAGCTTCTGCTGGTCATGTATTTCAAAAGATCCAGCTTTTGCTGGTCATGTATTTCAAAGGTTTCAGTTTTTTGCTAGTCATGTATTTCAAAGGTGCCAGCTTTTGCCGGTCATGTATTTCAAAGGATCCATCTTTTGTTGGTCATGTATTTCAAAGGTTCCATCTTTTGCTGGTCATGTATTTCAAAGGTTTCAGCTTCTGCTGGTCATGTATTTCAAAAGATCCAGCTTTTGCTGGTTATGTATTTCAAAGGTTCCAGCTTCTGCTGGTCATGTATTTCAAAGGTTTCAGCTTTTGCTGGTCATGTATTTCAAAAGGTTCCAGCTTCTGCTGGTCATGTATTTCAAAGGTACCAGCTTTTGCTGGTCACGTATTTCAAAGGTCCCAGTTTTTACTTGTCAGAATTTCCAAAATCAAAGATTCAGCGCAAGGTCTCATCAAAATCTATATTGAGTGATTATTCCACAAAGACTTCGTAAAAACTTTGCCAATTTGTTAAAAGCATGTGTTGATTCCAAACATTTTATACCTCATATTACCTCTAGTATTTTTTCCAAAAAAGTGAAACTTTTTGCAAAAAAGGGATAAAATTCAAATCTTTTCCATGTTGATCAACCAAAAGGATGAAAGAAATATCCTCGATATGATTAGTGAAAGAAATATTCAATGATGTTGAAAAGCTAGAAGCGAATTGATATTGATCATGGCTATGGCACATGTTTTAACACAGCTATCTGGCAATCAGGAAGTGGAAATATCTTGAGCTATAAAAAGAATCTAGTCAACCCATATCTTCTCATCCATTTAAAGTTGCAATCAAATATCTGCAAAAGGGATCTCTCAATTGTCGTCAAGATGAAGACAGTTAAGCGAGCTAGACCCCCAGAGCCAAAGAAGATTTAGATCATCTCCGAGATGAAGGAGTTTGTGAAGGATCCTTACAGGGAAAGTTCAGATCACCATCGAGATGAAGGCAAGTGTGATGAACCTACCGACAAACCCTAAAAGATATTTGATTTTTGCTATCATCTAAAGACCTTTTGAGCCAAAGCCATCAATATAATTCCTGAGATAAAAGAAGGATCAGAACATCTCCAAGATGAAGGAGTTTGTGACATACCCTTCCCCGAAAAAGAGAGAAAAGTCAGGACACATCCAAATGAAGGATGATGTAAAAACTCGAGATAGTTCAATAACTCAAAAAAGAGTGCAAAAAGATCATCATGGGAAAACACCTAGATATCAAATTGCCGAAATTGCCAGAAGTCATCTTTTCTCATGCAAAATTCTTTTATCAATATCTTTTTACTACTTGCTTTTATGAAATTAAGAATATTTCTTCTATTCTCATATCAGGGAAATGGATAGCTTCCTTGAAGAAAATCATCAGCGCTAAAATTTTGAATTTGACTCTTACAACCAAGGAGTTAACCTCATTAGAGGAGATACTCTAGGTAAAAGAGGGAATATCTCTTGCACATACGCGCACATTCTCAAGCATTTGAGTCAACTATAATTTTATCTTATTGGCAAAATTTTCTAGCTATTCCAAGAATGAAATAAAAATTCAATATCCATTTTGATGCAACCTAAAGTTGTTTATATTTTTCCAAAAGAGTCGCCTCCTTCAGAAGAAGTATCTCTTCCTGTCCCATCACGGTTTCTTAATTCAAGAATTCCATATGGTAGTCTCACTCAAGATAAGGGTCAAAACCTGAATTTTCTGTGAGAGGTCATTGATTTCAAAAGCTATTTCAGTCTCAGCAATGAGACGCCCAAAATCATCCCTTTTTCCAAGCTTTAGGGAACCCATCTTCCTCCTTTCGCAAATCCCTTTCGGATTTTTTCGTCCAAACTTCAAAGGTCCCATTATGGTTTCTTCGTCCAAAGACACCATTTGGTCGTCCCCTTCAGGTTAAGGGTTAAGCCTGAACCTTGTGCCACGAGGTATCTTCCTTTTTCAGGTTTGGGTTAAACCTGAGTCTCGTTCCAACGAGATTCCTCATTTTGACGAGGTGTTTTTCTTCCAGTCCCATCATGGCTCTTCCCATCAAGGAATCTATGCTTTGCATGTCCATCCAAGAACGAATTTTACTTGAGCTTCATCTCACGAGGCATTTTCCAAAAATGTCCCATCAAGGTCCTCATGTGTTCCTTTCCTTATTCATATCATCTTGATATATCTTTGTCCCATCCAGGATAAGGGCTAAACCGGAGTCATTCCGAAAAGTGTATCTTGTCCCATCCATGAGACTTGATCGAAATTTTTATTTCCACCATTTTGGGATTTTCACCTAAAGTCCCATTAGGATTTCCCCATCCTCTATTATTCAGTCATGTCATCTTCGAAGATTTTGTTTCCCCAAAACCATTTAGGATAAGGTTTTAAGCCTGAAAAGCAATGTTTCCAAAATAATTCTTCCACACCCAGTTGTGAACACCCCAAATTTTTCAAAGATTTGCAAAAATGACTTTTTTCCCCTGGTTCTATTTTCTGAGAAAACCAAAGCTAAATTTCAATCATTCTTCAGATTTTCTAGATTAAATTTTATATTGATATATTCAAATCAATTCTGGATCCAAATCCAGTGTTTTAAACCCAAATCTGAGCCTCGTTGTCCGATTTTCAAATTAAAATTACAAAAATACCAAAAATGGTTTTGAATGACTCAGGCAGTTCATCCGGCGTTCTGTTGGATCCACAACCCAATATTTCTCAGTTCAAGGTTGTAGACCTCGAAAATTTTCTAAAAATCCGTATATAAACCCACTTTTTGAAGAAATTTTTCCAAAATAGCTTTGAAATTCTCAGAAAAACTCTCTTTTGTAAATATTTTGCAAAAATACAAAAAAAAATCAGTTTTAAATCTTTATTTCCTCGCAAATCTTAGGATTTTATTCTAAAAATACAAAAAAATGGAAAAATAGCACAAAAACAAAAAAAATGGAAAAATTACAAGGAAAACAAATGGTTTTGAAACTTTTTAATTTGATTTTTCTAAAACCCTCACTTTTTAAACCATTTTACAAAAATTTTCTTAAAAGGGGAATCCTCTTTTTGGAAAATAGAAAAAAAATCCAACAGACTCCTTCCGCGCGTTTTCTTCTCCTCTCTCCATCATCGATATCAAACAGCCTCTTCACTCTCCTCCATCCATCTTCAACGAACGAATTCCTGAAGCTTCCTCTCCTTTTTTAAAAAGGGCATGAAGGAGAAGGGCTGGGCATCCATTTTTTTATCCATCATCATCGTGTTCTCTGCTAAGGGGAGTTCTCTGATAATCCATCAGCTTCATCCATTATTGGCATCGTCCACCTTCGTGCAGCGACTCTCCTTCGGCATACCCGGATTCAGTCCATCGATCATCCATCGATTTCCTCTTCCGGCATCTGCCCTCTTCAGCATCTCTGGTAATACCAACCTTCTTCTTCCTCCTCATTTCTCCTTAGTTAACTCCTCTTTCACCTTTCTAATCTTCTCTTAATTTTCTTTTTCAAACTCCCAATAACGCACGATGAGTGGCCCTTGAGTTCGCTTAATAGCTGTCTCAATACCTCTCTGTGCTATAGTAAAAGGAACAATCTCGTTCTGATATTTCATTTCCTTTATTTTCTCTACATTTTACTGATTTCATTCATATTACATTCTGATTTGCCTTCTGTATTATAGTGATCCTTTTTTTTGTCTTGATTTCTCTTTTGGATTTTGATATCTTGTGGTTGTTTGATTGTCGGTTGGCTTTGATTTATTTTTTTTTATATCATTCCTCTCCAATTGGTGCTATTGTTTTCTGTTTCGTATTGATCACTGTTTCAACATTCATTACTCATATGGGTGTCTTCGTATATCCCTACGTGGCAATCAACGGTTGCTTGGTGATAGCATCTCGCATTGCCCAACTTATGCATCCGAGATGCTTGGGATTCACGACAGACCGTCAAAGTCGTTGGTCCATCCCATTATATCATGTTGCTTCAATAATATGATTCCACCCATGGATTATAATTTCATTTTATCAGGTTTTACCCACTTCATTAGGCCGTATGATAGCATTCCTTTGTTCTCTGCATAGTCTGCATATCACCTGTTTAGTTCATCATCAACAGCCCCTTGTTGCACTGGGCATCATTTTTACAATCGTCCTCATCTTGTTCATCCATGGCATCACAATCCTCTAACAGTATTTCTGCTCTGTTACGTACATCCCTTGTTATGTGATTTTCTTGCTTAAATGTGGCAATAATCAGAGCATGAAGATCGATCCTGATCTTCCAATTTCTTTTATTTTCAACATACTCCATCATGCCCACATGAGCAGCTAGTGTTTTTAGCAAGTCTAAACCCCCCATAGAATGAATCGTAAAACCAAAGGTGGGAGGTGATGCTTTCATTATGAAATTTCGCTTGGTAAATGGTAATTTAAAAAAAAAAAAAAACCTGTAACTGAAATTCTTGGGTGTTGGGTCTGGTTATATGGCTTTATCACTAACTCAGTTTTCTATAGGAGGTCGGTTTGGTGGAATTAGTACCTAGCCATGTTGGGATATTCTTTGGTTCTGCCTCCATTGAAGGTGGATTCAGTTTTTTTTTTTTTCATACCAATATTTCGTTTCTGATATCACATGCCTATCTCTTGCAAGTTCAGCATGATTTCTGATAGCACATGATTTCTTGCACATGATTTCTGATAGCACATGATTTCTTGCACATGAGTCCTAAGCCTATCATGTGCTCGTGTGATGTCTTACACTATGCTGAGCTAGCTAGTTCACATGTGTTTTAGCACGTTTATGGGTTTGGAGTTCAACTTCATCTAGCTTATCACCATGTATGAGTTCTGTATTGTTTTTGTTCCTTTTTTTTTATTATTCGTAGCACTGCTGATAACACTATCCCAGTTTCTGCATGTCCATCTATGCTTCATTACATATACATACCTCTGTTGATCGAGAATCTCCGTGAGATAATGCCTCCTTTGCAAGTTCAATTTTCATTTCTCTCATTATTTCATTTTCACGACTCGTATTTTCTATGCTTTTAAGCTGTAGTATCAACATTGTGGGGTTTCACTTCTTGTCTCCTCTGTTTTATTTAAGCCTTGCCTTAGCATCAGCATATACACGTTACCTATGTCCTGTACCCCCCCCCCCCCTTCCCCTCCCCATCTCTTTGTTAAAATGCACATAGCCTGAAAGCATATGCTCTGTATTCCACCTGCATCATCAGTTTGATCACTCACTTTCAATCTATATATTTCATTATAATTGTTGTGTGTCTTAATTTGTTTGATTTCCCTGGACCCTTCATGCAAGGGTTATACTTTGAATATCCTTGGCAAGGTAAATTGCCTTCAGCGCCTTTGAAGGCCCCTAAGATTCCATCTGAGTGGACAAACACTAAAGTTGTCAATACACCACCTGCTGATAACCATCTTTCATCTTGTTCCTGTGTTTGAACATTCCAATGAAATTCCATCAGTATCACTGATGAGTAAATCGTTTGCGGTGGACAAAAGACAGAAGATATGATGTTAAACCAAAGATTTTGGAAGATGGGTCAGATAAGACTAAGCCCTAACTATGCACGGTCTGGGAATCTCTTGTGGGGTTGTTGGTCATCCTGGATCAATTTGATATGGAAAAGAGTTTACAGGAATGACAAGCATGATTAGGGTATCACTAAAACCACAACACGTTTGATTATTGAGTCATCATATGATATTTATACATTACAGTATAGAAGAGACATTCTTAACAGTCTATAGAGTGCCTGGTTTTGTGAAAATTGCTTACCCATGATTCAATCGTTCTGATGGGTGCTGACACTCCTGTCAATTCAAAGATAATCAGAAAACAAAAGTGAAATCAACTGGTAAGTCCATTTGTTGTTTCATGTTTTCCTCATTCTTAAATTTGTTCAATAACAAATCCATTTTGGTATCACTTGCATGTTCATTTACAATCAATCACAACAGTAACTATTTTGCAATGACTTGTTTTGCAGAAATTGACTTGTCATATACAAATCGACTCACTACTGCCATATATATATATATATATATATATATTATCAGTTAATGGTTGATAGGAATTACCTATATGATGTTATTTCGATATGCTGCCGTAGGAATGAATGGGTTAACAATGATGGGATCCATGTGCATAACACCTCACCATACTCTAACAGTGCATACCTCCTTTCATAATACACCATCAGTTCATCTAATGACTGAGAGAATCAAACAAGCTTCAAATCAAAGAGGTTTAGAGAATCATTGATGCAAAATCTGTTGCAGGTGCCTTTTTAGTTCATGGACATCATCAACATAGGAGAAGCAAGCAGATGAAAGCTCGGTTGGGCCTTAGTCTCTAGAATTTGGAAAAACCTCATACAGTATTGCATGCTACAGGCTATGCCCATGTTAATCTATGGTCCATCTGCATATCGTATTAGTTTATTGGATTTCTGAGTTAGTTCATCAGTTGTAATATTAACCTACCATTTACCACCATCATTTCCAGATTAGTTCCAGCAAACACTGCATCACCAACTGTGTTTTCAATGCCACAGTTCTACTTTGCCCCCACATACTTTGCTGCAACCATTGCAGCTACCTAACCCACAGCCCCTGCTGCTTCATTACACCCATGGCACTTACAGCGAATGCATTGATTTGCTGTAAGTACTTACAGTCGACACCCTGTTTTGCTGTAAACATCTACAGCAAAACCCTCTATTGCTGAAAATACCCACAGCAAAGGCTTCATGCGGCTGTAAGTATTCCCAGCATCTACAGCTAACCTTCGGCATATCATCCTACTATGCCCTTCAATCACGTCATTGCATTACTTGTCCACAATCTTTGTGTGCTCTCGCTCACACAAGTCCCCATCTCATGGGCATTGGTTCATGTCGGTCAGCCACAACATTCATTTTCCTTTGTTACTATATCATCAGCAACCACTATCCTTCATATAGCACCTCACAACTTTCACACACACACACACATATATATATATATATATATATATATATATATATATATATATATATATATATATATATATATATATATATATATATATATATATGCTCATATATATATATATATATGTATGTATGTATGTAGGTATATACATCATTTCTTCTATCTTTCCATGATTTCATATCTTGGTATATGAACATTTTTGTAGATATCCACATGATATATGCCATTTTTCTTTCATTTTTCATGATTAATCCAGTTGTTTTGCAGGGAATATGAGGAGAATAATATCACTTGAGATTTGAAATTTCAAAACTTATAATAAGTTAGGACTTAATGAGAATTTACATTTCCTGTTTTAGATAGAATGAATGGGCATTGTAAATATCATAAATTGCTTATTTTCATGCTCTTTGCTTTTATTTCTCAAAATCTCACAATGGTGAAACACGAATGGCATGTGCACCATTTCGTAAGAGATAATTAATCCTAAGTTGATGATTTACATCAATGGCCATAGTCAGGATGTAAACAAAACTTAGGATTTTTATCTTTTATAAAATAACATTGGATCCATATTGGATACTTTTCAAAATTCATCATATTTTCTTTAAATATTTTCCTTTTTTATCAGAGTTTAGCTTAAAATTAATTCAATACGTATACCAATGGCCATAGTCAGGGTATACTGAGATTTAATTTCTTTCTAAACTCTATAAAAGCACCAAAATGTGTTTTATTCTTCATTTTGAATTGAAATATGATCATTATATAATACATTCAATGACCATAGTCAGGAGTGTATTATATCATTAATCCCATTTACATTCATTTAAAGAATGAAATATGATTTCAAAATCCAATTTCAAAGTTATTTTTTCATTCATCATTTAGGATAGAATTGCATCATATTTTCAAAATTCCCTTTTCAAAATTCCAAGTGATTCTTTTTCTTCATTTCTCAGATCAAATCTTATTTATAGATTCAAATTCAATTCTATCTCATTTTCAAGATTCAAATTCGATTTCAAAGTCCAATTTGACTTTGAAATTTCAAAATTATTTTTGTATTCAAAATTCAAATTTCCAATTCAATTCAAAATTCAATTTCAAAGTTCAATTTAACTTTGAAGTTTCTGACACATTCTCAAAATCAAAAAAACAAGTTTATCTTCAAAATCAAAGTTTGAGATTGATTCTGAATCTCAAAAATCTAAATCTTCCTAAGTTTTAAATTTAAATCTGGTTTTTCAAAACCCAGATCCATCTTCGAAAGTCCCACTTGGACTTTCAGAATCCAAATACAAGGTCAGATCCAAAACCCATCTTAGGATCCAGAATCCCATTTCACCTTGGATCTTAGACGTCAAATCCAAATCCCCTTTAGGATCCAGAATCCAATTCTATCTTGGATCTAAGACTTTAGATCCAAATTCCATTTTATGATCCAAAATTCAATTTCCACTTTGGATCTCAGACTTCAGATCCAAATCCATTTTAGGATCCAGAATTCAATTTCCACTTTGAATCTCAGACTTCAGATCAAAATCTATTTTAGGATCCAGAACCCAATTCCACTTTGGATCTTAGACTTCAGATCCAAATTCCATTCCAAATTTCAGACCCAATTCCATTTAGGATCCAAAATTCAACATCATCATTGGATCTCAAATTTCAGATCCAAAGTTTCATTCCAAATTTCGAATCCAATTCCATCATTAGATCTTAGATTTTAGATTCAATTCCCATTTAGGATTCTAAATCCAGAATTCAATCTCAACTCTATTTAAAATCCAGACTTTGGATTCAAATTCCATCTTGAATTCTAGATTTCAAATCAACTTCTATTCTCAAATCCAATTCTCAAATCCAATTCCATTTCATTCCAGATTTCAAAAATCCAAGTTTATCTTGATTCTCGAAATTCCAAAAACTAATTCTTTTTCTCAATTCTATTTTGATTTCTCAAATCTTATTCTGATTTCAAGCTTTACAACTGAAATTTAAATCACATTCCATCTTTATCCTGATTCAAAATCCTAATTCAAAGTCCATTCATGACTTTGAACTTTCCTTTCTTCTCCTTTTATCTCAACTTCAAAATCATTCCTTTCGAAGTTCAAATTCATTTTCCCAAGCTCTGATTATTTCAAAAACTTAGAACTTTAAATCTTAAGTTCTAAAGTTAGAAACTATTTCTTCACTCTATTCATCAGAAACACTTGGAAATTTCCAAAATCATTCTTCGAAAGAGCATACATCTTTGCATTGCACAAGCATGATTCTTTGTGCATTTAGACTTAGGATAAATTCTTAGATAATTTCTTAGCAAAGCAAAAGGCATGAATTCGACCCTTGGTTCGATTACCTCTGGTAAAGGCGCCAGGAACGGTCAAACCTCGTACCGACGAGCGGATCCCGTCTCCCAGTTTTCCCGCAAATATTTCAAAACGAAGGCGAGTTATTTTCTTAAATATCTTCAAATTAAGGTCAAGTGAGACCACGCAAAAGAGTTCCTCTTTCTCTTCTTCTTTTTATTTTCTCTTCTCTCTTTCTTTCTGTCTTTTATTTTCTCCCTTCAAAAATGAGGAAATAGAGGTTGGAAAGGAAAAGAGAAGGAAGAGAGAGAAATACCAAGAGAGGAAAAAAATTGCGATGATCACAGTTTTGGCGACCGTGATGGGACTCATCTCCGTCCGGTCGAATTATGCTTTTTTCTTTTTTGCTTTGATATTATCTAAGTCTTTATTATACGAATGTCAGCTTCATTTTCCATGCAAACCTTAGGAGCCTAGACTCTATCCTAAGCTGACATTATTGCATATAGGATCTAAGTATGGTTTGGTAGGACCATATTGAGGAGATTATTCCATGTTCACATTAGATTTAGGTTTGAAATATAACTCTCCTCAATTCTAGGGATTGAATGCAAAACAATGTATGCAAGTGTATGCTTCTTTTCATTTTAATCTATCTCTTTAGGACTTGCATTAAAGTCATCTGATTTATTGCATGTTGAACATGTTTTTTGAAAACATCCCTACGTATATTGTCCCGGTCTTCACGTTGCTGGGTTGTCTCACTGAACCATAGTTCGGGAGAGAGCCTCACAACTGAACCACCTATTTGGGTTCACGCCCCTCTACCACGTACTTAAGGGCCATAGTCCGAGGTATATCGGTAGGTGTTCAAGGATGTTGGGAAGCCATTACCTTAGAACCGGAAAAATATTTCTATGCCACGTACTTCGAGCTTCGACTTGAGTATATCGGCGTATCTTGATTGGAATCAGATGATTTGAACCCTAGAGTTAGGATTAAGGTCCTACAAGCCATTTCAAAACATTGCATTAGAGTCAGCCTTTAGGGAGTGTTGTGTGCGCATCCTTGTTTTGTGCAGCTTTGGTTGTGTGATATTTCTTTTATTTTCTCATATATATGTATCAAACTCTTTCAAAAACCTTGGGTGTATTATTCAAAAAATTCCCTTACTTTAAAAAAACCCCAGGTGTATATCTTCCTCTATCTACATTTCTTTTCTCTCTTTAGATTAATTTTTCTTCAAAAACCCTAGAAAATTCCTTTAAAATTTCATTAATCTTTTAAAATTTCCAGGTTTGATTCTTCAAGAGTCTATCCGTAAGTCCTGCATTCTATCTGATTCTTCTCATTTTTTCTCTTTGCCCCAGTATCATCTTGATGGCGTCCGATTCTCTCGATGTTGTCTTTCCCAGAGATTATATCTTCTATCAGATTCAAGGTGGATTCCCGGATCATCGGGTCATCCAGTCTCGTCCTTTCTTCCCTCGGTGGTATTATTCTTGGTTCGCCAGCTTCTCGCCTATGTTCACAGACCACTTGGATGACTGTGGGTTGGAGATGGCATCGTCAGTAGGCAAGCGAACCATCAATGGAGCTTTGATTCAGGCTATGGCAGAACGGTGGAATTCACGTACCTACACTTTCTGGTTTCCATGGGAAGAGATGACTATACTGATGGACAAATTGAATGATATCATGGGATTGCTCGAACCAGCTGGTCAGTCAGATGATCCTGTCGAGCAACAGTTCCTGATCAACATCAAAGGAGTGGATGTTTGAGAAGCCTTGGTTAGAGCAACAGGGAGCAGATCCTGGCCTCTCACTCAGATTGGTGGGAATCAATTCATTGACCTGTTCGGCCTCTATCGCAAGTACGAAGCTTACGAGGAGTTTGACACTTTGTCTCGAGCAGCAAAAGACAGAATTCAGCATGCCATGATCCTATGCACAGTAGGATTAGCTTTCTTCCAAGATGGCCAGAATTTCATAGATATCAGAGTTGCCCAGCTCTTTCGAAGATGGGGAAGCAAGCAGACCCGTCAGCTATCAGTTTCTATGGCAACCTTGGCTTTTCTTTACAGAGGCTTGGCTCGATTTGCCCTCGGAGAGACCATTCTGGTAGAAGGATGCACTTACGCCCTGCAATCGTGGTTTCTACGACATGTGCCATCGAAGGCCAGCTCTTTCAGATTCAGCAGTAAGCAGCCAAAGTCAGTCGTTCAGTGTCGAGCCTTGATCGAGAAACTGCATCAGGAGGAGATCGTTTGGGATTATTTTAACAGGCGAGAAACCATTCCTCGATATACTTATGCTCGCAGCAAACACTACAGATAGCTTGGCCCCTTCTTCTGTGTTGATTATCAGCCAGAGAGATGTCTCAGACAGTTTTCGCAGTGGTAGGTTCGTGCCAATACCTGCTTCCCGACAGGCAACATGCTAGAGTTCAATCTGTAGTCGGATCAGTGGTCTGGGGCATACCATGTTACCAAATATACTTGGGACTCTTTTGTTTCTCTATCTGTATTTCCTGGGCCACCTTGATCGAGAAACTGCATCAGGAAGAGATCGTTTGGGATTATTTTAAAAGGCGAGAAACCATTCCTCGATATACCTATGCTCGCAGCAAACGCTACAGATTTCTTGGCCCCTTCTTCTGTGTTGATTATCAGCCAGAGAGATGTCTCAGACAGTTTTCGCAGTGGTAGGTTCGTGCCAATACCTGCTTCTCGACAGGCAACATGCCAGAGTTCAATCTGTAGTCGGATCAGTGGTCTGGGGCATACCATGTTACCAAATATACTTGGGACTCTTTTGTTTCTCTATCTGTATTTCCTGAGCCAAATGTATCATCTGAATATCAAGAATGGTGGCAAACTGTCTGCCCACCCTCTCTTTGTCTGTAAATATTACTATCAATAAAAATTACTTTTTGGGCCAAAATTTTATTTCTTGTATTTTTGTTTTATAGCATAAATGGCCACAATTTTGGTGACGACCTCATCCCGGGTGAATGGGACATTCTTCCTACTTCTCTTCAAATATCTTTTATCAGGGTTGACGACCTCGCCTAGGTAACAAGGCACATTTCTCTGTTATCATCAAAATGGTAACACAATTATCACAAATCTTGTGATGACCCAATCCCGGGTAATGGGATAATCTCTTGAAATTGTCTACCGAAATCCTTCATTCTTTTTCCTCAAAAGTTATGATTTTCAAAAAGCTTCTCCATACTCTAACCATTCCCATATTTTACAGGAAAACTTTGGCATCCAAAGATGGTTCAGACAAGGGCCGGTAAGCAGACTGCTCAACGGCACAGCGACAATGAACAAGAAGAGATGAATTCTCCTAGATTGTCCAAAAAGCATGACTCAGGGGATGAGAGTGATGTCGATCCTGCCATGTACCAGATCTTTCAAAAAATGATGTTTAAAATGATGGCCGAGCAGGCTAAGGCTGGTCTAAAGAAAGCAGCTTCTAAGAGCAAGGTTAAGAAGAAGCCCGTCAAGATCAGCAAACAGAAGGTACAGCGTGGCAAAATTTCTGAGGATTCCAAGTCAGCAGAAGAAGTCTCTGAAGAAGAAGAGCAGCTGATTTACATCCCAAAGCATCTGCGATCATCCAAAAGGCCAGTGGAAGAGCCATTGTCAGTAAACAAACCCAAGTACGGGGCCCCTGCAGAGGATTCAATTCAGGCATTAACCAAAATAGTTAAGGACCTGCAAATCCGAGACAAAGGAAAAAGGTCATACACCAGGCACGACTTCTACCTCGGCTTGGAAGGGGACAACAATCTGGAGAACCTCCCTCGGAAATTTATTAAGTTTGATGGATCCGGAGATCCTAAAGCTCATTTGGCCATGTTTTTTCGCGGAATGCTTCCGGTTCAGTGAAGACAACAGTGCCCTCTTTCTCTGTTTCCCCCGCAGTTTGGAGGGGATAGCTGTTAAATGGTACGACGAGCACATCAATCCCATTGAGCTAAGAAATTTTGACAAAGTTGTCAACATGTTTGTTGAGCGCTTTCTGTTCAACACGAAAGCTCTGCCTACCCTAAACCATTTGTGCAACCTTAAACAGGAGCCCAATGAGAAGGCCAGAGATTTCATCAACAAATGGAGGAGTGTTTGCAACAAGATGAGAAATCCCATTTCTGAGGAGCATGCCCTCCAAGTCATTCTCAACAACTTCTCTCAGCCCCTGAAAAGCCTCATTTTCCCATATCCATCCAAGTCGTTTATTGAACTGACGGAGCAAGCAGAATGGCTCGAGATGGGGGTAGAAAATAAAATGTACGAAGGTGTCACTTTGGCCAAAAATGTCCAAGATCCAAAGAAGAAGCAACACTTCACTTACTCAGCCGAGGTTTCAGGGGATGACTAGGGCAGTAGCAGTAAGCATGGTAGTGGCAGTGGCACGAAGCCTGAACAGAGCAGAGGGAGAAAGGGGAAGTTCTTCAAGAACAATGACAAGCCTCTCCCGACGGGTCGTCAACAAAAATGGGACCTTCAAGAAAAATCCAAGCACATAAATTGGAGCAAAGATCAAAAATTTACTCCCCTCGACCAGCCTTTGGAAAAGGTACTGGAATATTTACTATCCCATGGAATGGTGAAGCTCCTCAAAGTTGCAGATCCGCCAGTGATCATGGGAAGGTTCAAGGAACAATATTGCAAGTTCCACAAGGCAATTGGGCACGATACAGAATATTGTTTCGTCCTGAAACATTTGATCCGGGATTGCATTGATAAGAGCATCCTCATCGAAGATGAAGAGGAAGGCAAAATGGAAATCCTGTCCGCCCTATTCCCAAAACATTCAGCATCAACCATTTCAGAACATTCATTCATTCCGCAAAATCATATACATCCATGTTCCAGCGAAGATATAAGTCTTCAGCATCAGGTATTGGTTCTACATCAGGATCAGCCTGCATCTCAGAGGATGAACATCCTCTCTTTTTTAAACCTAAGGAATATGTCAGTTGAGAACGGAAAAACTCAAGTTTTTCCAAAAAGATTTCTTAAGAAAGAAGCCTGCGCAAAAGAAGCAGAAACCTCCGAGGCAGCAGAAGAGCGTGCCAAAAGCCTTCAGAAACCTATTACAGCGCTCTCTAACATTTTTATTTTCGAATTGACTCACGATTCTCCCAAGCATCGGGAAAAGCTAGATGATCTACTGAGAAAGATCAAAGTGAAGCCAGGCACTATGCCTGAAGATATGGTGCAGATTGTGAATCAGACGATGACTAACGCGCCTATCCCCTTTTCAGATGAAGACCTGCCAAGGCCTTATTCTTTCCACAACAATGTATTGTATATTGTAGTGAGGACCAGAGGCATGACTGTCCCGCACGTACTGGTTGATGGAGGTAGCATCCTCAACATTTGCCCAGAGATGACAGCGAAGGCCCTGAGATTAAAGGAACAAGAATACGTGTCTGATCCCATTACCATTTATGGCTTCGACAATCACAGGCAGACTGCAAAGGGGAAGATCTTTTTAGAAATCTTCATTAACTATTTAGTGCACACGGTTCTCTTTCATGTCTTTCATGTGCCGCCGACTTACAATCTTCTGCTAGGAAGAACATGGATCCACAATGCCAATGTCGTTCCATCAACCCTCCACCAGTGCATAAAATAGTCCAAGGGAGGAATGATTATTACCATCTTGGGCGAAGATCCTGAAGAGAGACTGCCATAGCCTATGATTCCCCGCCCAACATTTATGGCAGATATTCCAAGTATCCGGGAAGCGGATGAAATCAAACTCAGCGAGAGCTTAGAAATGCTGAAGTTGAAAGATGTCATGGAGGAAGAAAATGTTGCAGCCACGGTCCAATGGCAGGGACCTTGTTTTTTCAAATTAGGAGGACGCATCAATTACACCTCCTTCAAAGATCATCTCTTATTTCCTCAGTTTTCCAAAGCCAGAAAGGGATTTGATTTGCTGATAAAAAATGGATACCAGCCGTTCCGGGGTATAGGGAAAAATGAAGATGGCATATTGGAGCCTATCATTCCAGTTTAGCATGCGGACAACTCAGGGTTGGGGTTCACCGGCCAGGATTCCAGCAAAAAGACCATTTTTGTCAGAGGAAGGAATTGAAAAAATGATGCCTCAGTTTTCCTGCTTTTTCGTTCTAATCTTGTAGGGACAACACAGTCCAATCTTTTGTCAAGTCTTGTAAATATTATACTTCAATCAATGAAAGATCAATCTTTTCTTCATATTCGAGCATCTATCATTCTTTATTATATTTTGTCTATGTCATTGCTCTTTACTTTGTACAAAAATTTGTTTTGGCTCGTACTTTCCCTTAAAAACCTCTTCTTGGCGTTTTCAGGACCATTAACTCCAGAATCAATGAAGAAATTCATTATCAATCCCAAGTATCTAAAATTGACAAGGTTTCTTGAGATGAAAGACAAGGCAGAGGTCAGCCAGGCAGCAGAGCAGACCGAAGAGCCAACCGAGTTTGACTCAACTATCCAGGAATTACCAGAATTTGCTCATATTCAGAAGCAGGATGAACCCTCATCTTTGGTTCAAGATCCAACTGAAGATATCAACATTGGGTCGGAAGATGATCCGAGAATTCTCAAAATCGGTTCGGGTCTAAGCGAAGTTGAAAAAGCAAGACTCGTCCAATTTCTTAAGCAGCATCAAGAAGTGTTTGCCTGGACTTATGAGGATATGCCAGGATTAGATCCCAAGCTGGTTGAGCATCGCCTCAAATTGAAACCAGATTTCAGGCCAATCAAGCAGAAACTGAGGAAGTTAGACCCTCGAATTAAGCAGCAAGTCAAGAAAGGACTTGAAGATTTGTTAAAAGCAGGCTTCATCCGAGCCAATGATTATCCAGATTGGTTGGCAAATATCCTGGCAGTCCCTAAAAAGAATGGCAAAGTTCGGATTTTCATTGATTTCAGGGATCTCAATAAGGCTACCCCGAAAGATGATTATCGACTCCCCAACATTGATCTGTTGATCGATAGCACAACACGTCATGCCATGTTTTCTTTCATGGATGGATCTTCAGGCTATAATCAGATCAAGTTGGCCGTTCGTGATCAGTCAAAAACATCCTTTACTACACCATGGGGAACCTTCTGCTATACAGTCATGCCGTTCGGGCTCAAAAATGTTGGGGCAACTTATCAAAGGGCAATGGCTGTTATCTTCCACGATCAAATGCACAAAAATATGGATGCATATGTGGGTGACATTCTGGTTAAGTCTAAAGAAGAAGAGGATCACCTCGATGCTCTTTGTCAAGTTTTTAAAAGACTTATTCTCTACAAATTGAGACTTAATCCTCAGAATTGTGTTTTCGGAGTTGAGTCTGGCAAATTGCTCGGCTTCATCATCAGCAAGAAAGGAATAAAGGTGGACCCGGCCAAGGCAAAAGCCATTATTGATATGCCACCTCCAACTAATCTCAGATAACTGCGAAGCCTTCAAGGGCGTATTCAGTCTATTTGCAGATTCATATCCAATTTGGCTATGAGATGTGAACCTTTCAATCATTTGCTAAGAAAAGGAGTTAAATTTGAATGGGGATCAGAATGTCAGCTCTCGTTTGAGCGCATCAAGCAGTATCTCCTTAATCCACCAGTTTTGAAGCTGCCTAAATTGGAGAAGCCTCTTTTGCTATACATTTCCGTAAATCAGAATGCCTGCGGTGGATTCCTCACACAGTGTGAAGAAGGCAGCCTGATAGAGCATGCCATCTACTATGTGAGCAAAACTTTCATTGATTATGAAAAGAAGTATTCTCAGATGGAGAAAACTTGTCTAGCTCTGGTTTGGATGTGCCAGAAATTAAGATATTACTTGTTGGCTTCTGAAATCAAGTTTCTATCGAAACTTAATCCTCTTAGATACATTTTGGAACAACCATTTCTCACTGGACGGATTGCGAAGTGGCAAGTCCTTCTGATGCAATATGACTTAGAGTATGTTTCTCAAAAGTCGATTAAAGGCCAAGCGATCGCAGATAAGTTGGCAGATTTTCCTTTGACAGAAGAAATTAAAGTAGAGGATGATTTTCCTGATGAGCACATCTGCAATATCCAACAGCCCCCAGTTTGGAACCTTTTCTTCAATGGCTCTAAAAATATGTCTGGCATAGGGATTGGAGTCTTGTTAATCACTCCAGAAAAAAAAATGATCCCTTATTCTCTCAAACTTGGTTTCTAATGCACTCATAATATGGCCGAGTATGAAGCTGGACAAAGGGGGTCGGTCTAAAGCTTCCCAGCCAATGTGTATGCCAGCATGCATTGAGGATGTGGTTTCAGTTGCACAATGGCTGGAAGCCATTTTATATTTTTATGCGTTTTCCATCTTGTTCGTTTGGACTATTTCGTGTCAGCCAGGGTTTCTCTACCCAGGGCATGATTCGGTTGGCTAGGAAGCTTTAGACTGACCCCCTTTGTCCAACTGCCATACCCAGCTGGGTCGACCCTCATGGGTTCGGGCAATGCTGGCCCGGGTTGGTCGGGCTGAGCCCCCTTCTCTTCTTCCACTCTTTATTTTCTGTTTGGGCGTCCAGAAATTTCTGGACGCATCTTTGCTTTTGGGTGACCCAAGTCCGACCACCAACGGGTCAGCCTGGGCACCCTTTCTCTTCATGGTTGAGATACATGGTTTATGAACTTTGACACAGCTTGTGAGTCACGCCCTTCTGTGGCAAAATGTTTCTAACTGTCTCATCATAATGTGCAATGCTTTGTAATGTCACTTGTCTAGTTCTCGTACATATGACATGATGCACATGTATGTCTACTTGCTTTTATGCACAATTCACGGTGACTTAGCTCTTCTGCATCACATACTCCTTTGTTGCATTAATTGCTTATGTTCTGTGATGCATACCATGTTATGAATTGTGTAATGAATAGTCGTAGTCATTACCTCATGATTTGCCTAATTATGTTTCTAAAAGCATGTCATTGTTAGTTATATCTCCTTATAGCTCCATGTGTAGAATTGTCACTCTTATACTTGCTCATGTTTAACTGTTCAATTACTGTAAATAAGCATGCTATGTATGTCATGAATAACTCTGGTTCGTTTTCCACACATGGGTTATCGTGATTGGTTTGTCTCACCAGCTCGAAAGAGTACTGACCCTGTCTTATGGGGATACAGGTGTTTGCTTAGGCGTGCAATGGAGCTCGATGTGCGGCAGCGGACGTGAACCCACACTTCCAAACCTTCAAGGGTCTTGGCAATGTTTTTATAAAGGGATTGGTTGTACCATTTGTAAATTTGTAAATGTTAATAAAAGTTGTTCCAAAACCTTGTTGTTTCACTCCTGCTACCCGCCTCAGAGTTCGCCGCTTGTTTTCTCCTTGTTTTGGTACTTCTGCACTTGTTTTCAAAAAAAAAGTTTATCGAAAAATCCAAAGGATTTCTAAGGATTTTACAAGTCAAAGAATTCTGGGGGCGTCGCAATTTGTATCAGAGCAGTGTTTTAAAAAGAATTACAAAAGTGTGGTTCAAGTCTCTGCATGCATCGACCATCGCACTGTAAGTATGCCTAATTCAGTGGAATTGTGTTTTTGTTGTTTAAATTACATATCATGTATGATTAGATAAAACTAGTGTGTTTTTCGTGTGTCGTCCGATGTGAGACACAATCTTGTGTTAAGCCTTGTGTATTTTGGCTTAAGATATTCATTGTCGGAACCTAAGGGTTCGTTCGCGCTTGTGGAACTAGTTTCCCAAGCTGATTCGAGTCGACTCCTGTGAAAGTTGGAGTTCTTGAATGAGATCTAGGGGACTACTTGCGTAGTTCACCCTTCTCGTTCCACATCATGTGGTGGAGACGATTGATATATCATAGAGACTATCAAACTTTTAGCCTTATCGTGTTGAAGATGAGATGACTTCGATAAGAATCGTCGTGTGAGGCTCTGAGTGGATGTTTCTCTCTTTTCCAGCTTGTAGAGATTGTTCATGACCCTGTCTTTGATGAAGGGTGTCTTGCTTGAGGTGATTCCTTTTGGACAGAAGGTTGAAGCCTTGTCTGTGCCAGTGAGCCTCTGCGTATCCCGTTGGCGGATACTGTTGATTCCTCAGTCGTTCTTGGTGATGAGAACATATTTGTTGTTACACGCTTAGTATGTTGCGTTGTGTTGCCGGTGATGACATTTAACTCCTAAGCGGGTCGTGTTTTGGGGATAGCTTAACACTGATCTTCAGGGTGTTGTTGCTCGTGAGAGAGCGTTGCGGGAATTTTTGTTTCCCCACCACTGTCTGGAGGATTGTCGTGAGTTGGCTCAGGAGGTGATTCCTGGTAGTGCCAACTGTGCCGCTGGATGTAGTAGCTCTCCAGCAATGCCGTTAGCGTGGTGATTCGCTAACGATGGCATCAGAGTGGTGATTCTCTAGCGATGCCATTAGGATGATGACTTCCTAATGATGCTGCTGAAGTGGTGATTCTTCAGCAAGGTCGTTAGCATGGTGATTTGCTAACGATGCCATCAGGGTGGTGATTCTCTGATGATGCCATTAGGATGGTGATTTCCTAATGACACTACTGGGGTGGTGATTCTCCAGTAATGCCGCTAGGGTGGTGAACTTCTAGCGATGCCATTAGAGTGGTGATTCTCTAATGAAGGTCATTGGGGTGGTGACTCTCCAGTGATACCGTTGAAGTGGTGATGCTTCAGCGATGCCGTTAGTGTGGTGATTCGCTAACGATGCCATTAGGGTGGTGATTCCTTAATGATGTCGTTGGAGTGGTGATTCTCCAGCAATGTCGTCAGCGTGGTGATTCTCTAAGGATGCCGTTAGCATGGTGATTCGCTAATGATGCCATTAGGATGGTGATTTCCTAATGATGCTGCTGGGGTAGTGATTCTCCAGCAATGTCGTCAGCGTGGTGATTCTCTGACGATGCCGTTAGCGTGGTGATTCGCTAACGATGCCATTAGGATGGTGATTTCCTAATGATGCTGCTGGGGTGGTGATTCTCCAGCAATGCCGTCAGTGTGGTGATTCTCTGACGATGCCGTTAGCGTGGTGATTCGCTAACGATGCCATTAGGATGGTGATTTCCTAATGATGCTACTGGAGTGGTGATTCTTTAGTAATGCCATCAGGGTGGTGATTCTCTGATGATGCCGTTAGAGTGGTGATTCTCTAATGATGCCGCTAGGGTGGTGATTCCCTAACAATGATGTGATGATTTGATTAACGATGTCATGATTAATGATGTCATGTGATGATGACTCTCGTGTTTTGTTGTGTTAGAGTGGTGATTCTCTAACATTTGTCGTCTAGAATGGTGATTTTCTAGCGATAGCGACCTTGTATGGTGTCGCTTGAGATCATTCGTAGAACGTGCTTATATGTCGTGTTGTGTTGCACGATTGAATTGTGATGTGGTTTTTGTCTGAGTCATGTGTGTTGTGTGCTCATGGTTTTTATATCATTGCTGGGATTATCGTTTTACGAGCATGGTTGTCAGATCTACCGATTGATTTTGCGTCTTTGTGTCATGATAGATGACTTGGAAGACTAGATGCAACGACATTATGGGCACTGTGAACAACCATGCAGAGGTTGTGCAACAGTAGGTGGTTGCGATGCAACAGATGGGCGCAAATCTTTAGTCCATAGCTCAAGGTGAGCATAACAGTAGCACAGTTACATATAAGCGACTCATGGAATTGAATCCTCCTGCTTTTGAGGGTAAGACGGACCCTGAAGATGCTGAGTCGTGGATACATGAGATAGAATGTATTTTTCGTGTTTTGGATGTTCCAGAGAAACAGAAAGTGAATTTTGGTACTTATCGTTTGAAAGACCACGCTGAGAAGTGGTGAGACACTGTCTATTCGGTCAAGTTCAAGGACACCAATGTTACGTGGGAAGAATTTGTCGAAGTTTTTAACTCCACGTATTTTCCTAAGCATGAACGTAGTAAGAAGATGCAAGAATTTCTGGACTTGCAACAGGGAACGATGACTTTGTCTGACTATATTACGAAGTTTCGTTGTTTGGAACGATATTGTTCGAATGTTTACATTGCGGAGAATGATCAAGCAATGAAATTCGCTCGTGGTTTGAGGCCTACTTTGAGAACCAAAGTGTTCACTAGCGGACCAAAGTCGCTCGAAGAAGCCATTGAGGTAGCTACTCTGTTGGTTGAAGACCAAGCCGAGCAACAGACTCAAGTTTTTGCGATTGTGACCGAGAAGAAACCTAGTATGGTGGAGTCTATGCCACCAACTAGGGAGAGGAAGCGTCAGAAAGTGCAGCAGAATCGCCAGCAAAGGCGGTCCCAGCAATCGAAAGTTCAACGGAAGTGTCGGCGGTGCGACGAAGATCCCCGCTTTTGGAGCTTGTCCTCGTTACGATGACAAGTGTTTCAAGTGTAGACAACCAGGGCATATTGCCAAGTTTTGTCAAAGAAGTCCACGGGAGACTTAGTTGTGGCCGAGTAGGCGCTGTCAGACGAGATCTGACTATTTTGTTGTTGCTTGTTGTTTTATGATTTCGCGGACGAAATCCTTTTTAAGGAGGGTAGGATGTAAGACCCACAAATTTTTCTGAGAAATTTATTGCTTACTTAGTATTGAAATATATGTTTTCGTGTGTTTATGAGGCTTTAGAACTTATTTTTGATGTAAATTGACTATGCTTGGTAATTTAGCTTTGTGCGCGCGACCCGAAAATCGCGTAAATACACTATGTAAGTAAGAAGAGCCTAAATTCTGGATGAATTAGCTTCTGAAAATTTAAGGGTAGGTTTATAATGTATTTGTATAGTTTGTCCCGGAATTTGGGACCTATACGACGAAAAAAACCCTTCAGTGCATGTGAATTACGCGTTTTGCTTAAATATTGGACACGAATCGTAATACGCATAATTCTTGCAAACGAATAAGAATTTCTCAAAGAGGCATTGATCATTCTATGTTAATTGAGATTATGAAAATAACCAAATGATTTATTGAAGTTAAATTAACATTCAAAAGCATAAAATAAGCATTATTTTAAAAGGTATTAAAGTAGGCGATTTTGGATTTGGATCCAGGTCAACTAGAGGTGGCCCAAACCCAAGTGGCGCCCCTCTAGAGGATGTTTCTGGCTATGGTGGACCAGCTGGTTCAGGTTTGACCAGCTGGGTGGCATTTTTGAAAGTATTTGCATGGTTTTTGAAAAGAAGGCCACGATTGGCCATTGTTCTTTTCAAAACTCATGATGAAGCTTGAGGCTCCATCATGAGGGGCATTTTTCCAATAAAGGGGAGCATGGGGCTGGCGCCTGTTATCATCGCAAAATTTTTCCCACTCTCTTGTGAGAGAGAAACGAATTTCGTGAGTCAAACTCGACCAAAGTTTTGAAAATTGTTTCAAAAATTACTCGCCTCCGTTTTGAAAATTTGCGGGAAAATTCTGTGGAATGGGATCCGCCTGTCGGTACGAGGTTCAACCGTTCCTGGCGCCTTTACCAGGGGTAATTGAACCAAGGATCAATTACGTGCTTTAACTTGACTCAAATATCTAAATTATGCTCTATTTTTCCTAGAATGCACAGAGAATCAGGATTGTGCTATAAAATTTTGAAAATAATGCAATGTTTGAGAAAATATGATGTTTGCTTTGGAAAATTGAAATATGCTTGAAAATTGATTGAAAAAGTACTTGAAAATTGAATTCTTGGGAAAATCATTGGATTTCATTTGAAATCAGAAATTTGCCTTGGAAAGTGATTTCTCAGGAAAACTTGAACTTTGGAAAATCGATTTTGAGTTTTAAATTACTTTTCTGAGGAAATGGATTTGAGAATTATGTGACAATCTAAGAAATTCATTGGAAAATGACTTTTGAAATGAAAAATGGACTCTCAGGAAACTAGGTTCTCAGGAAAATGGGAAATCTGAGAAAATTGTTTTTTTTTTAAAACTTGAGACTTTGAAATTTGAGAATTTTAAAACATTGGAAAATCTTGGTTTGAACTTAGGAAATGCTTTGAAATCTCTTTTGAAAACTCAGGATTTTGAGAAAATCAGATCTTGAGAAAGACTTGGGAAATCCTTGAGAAAATTGATTTTTCTGAAATTGAAGTTGGAAAGTGAATTTGAAAATAATGCAATTTGAATGATGTGAATGAATGAATATGAATTTGAAAGGGAATTTCAATTGAGGAATTGAGAAAAACTTTTGAAGTTTTGAGAAATGCAGTGCATTTTTAAAGTTAGCCTAAGTGTGTAGGCTGAATGTGGCTAATATGAAGATCATAAATCTTGGTTTTCTTCGTATTCTGACTATGGCCATAAATATGAATCCCACCGAGTTTATAAACTCCATAAGAGCTTGTGCACGTGCCATTCATGTAAACCATAGTGAATTTGAAATAAATGTGCATGAATGATACATTCAGATATTGAATTTTTGCTGAAATTAAACTATATGCAATGCAGTCCTATTCTATACAGGAAATGTAAATTCTTATTCCAAATTATTACATTTGATATTACATTGAATTGAAATAAAATAATAAAAGCTAAGTCTTCTTGAATATTCCTACAAAACTAGAAAACAGTGTTAGCACAAAAATGTAGGTTTTTCTGAATTTATCCAAAAATATGGGAAATTATCAGTTATTATTCAGATATAAACCCAAATTCATACCCCCTTTGATATAAACATGATAAATAATGAATAAATTTCGAAAATAAACTTGAAAAATCGAAATTGGGGTCAAAATGACCAAAATTCCCCTGATGACCTTGAAATCAGGGTTTTCAGAAAGAATTTTTGTAAATTTTGTAAATTTGGAAATCAAATGAAATAAATCAAACACAATATGATGAAATATGATGATATGCATGAAAATTTATGAAGTTAAAGATTGAAATTTCGAAATTTAGGTCAAAATGACCAAAATACCCCTGATAACAAGACTATGCCCTTGAAACCAGGGTTTTCTGAAATAAATTTTGCAAAATTGGAAAATATGAGATGCAAATGAGATTGAAATTAGCCCTAATATGATTCTACATGCTAATTTACATGAATAAAACCCTAAAATGGGGAAAATATCATAAAATATCAAATTTAACCTGATTTTCGCCTGATTTTTGCTTCTAAATTTGAAGATAAACTAACATGTAAATCAAATGAACTTGGAATTAAGCCAAATTTGGCATGTACACTTAAATTAACCCTATAAACACAATGTAACTTCAAAATCTAATTTTTTTGTATTTTTTTAATATGGAAAATAGCTAAAATCCTAAGAAAATCAAAATTTTGCCTAAAATGCTGATTCTAAAGGGGATTTCGGATATCAAACTTCCATAAAAATTTTCCAAATTTTATGGGGTGACATAGGACAGTAAGGCAAGGATTTGTTCTTATTACACTTTCTGGTTTTGACCTATGGTCGGAGCTGTACCACTCCGGCAAGTTGGATCAGAATCCGACGACTCTAGGATTTGGGGAAAACAGACAGGTTTCGGTAGAAAATGTGGGGAAAATAGAAAACAGATAGGAAAAATATTGAAATTATGGGAAACTTTTTCTTATAGACAGGGTAAAATTTTGTATTTTTACACTATTGGGATTCGGGTTACGGTTTGGAAAAGGGCACACTATTATCAGAGACCGAATCTCTGAAATTTCTGGATATTGAAATCTGTTAGACAGAAAATAAAATTTCGGGAAAAATGCTGAGACAGTTCCAAAAATCCCAAAATTTTGGGAAATGACAGGAACATATGTTAGGAACAACTTTCGTGTTGAAAGGTTTTGCAGAAAAGCTACGTATTGAACGGACTTGGTGCATTAAGCTCTGTCTACACCCTGACAAAGGAAAATCGAGATTTTCCCAAGGGTCTGAGAAATCCGATTTTTGACAGAGGTCAAAACTACTTAGAAATACCTAAAAATTCATAGATCATTAGTAGATTCTATTGTTAATCCACTGTGATTTTTAGGGGAAAATACGAATGCCCACGAGGGTGAATTCGAAGGTTCTTTTCTTCTAAATCAGAGATTGAAATTTTTGGAGAGTTCAAAACTCGATTTAGTTCTTGACTTTTGAAATAAAATTTCCGACCTCAAACCAATCTAGAATTTTCGTAGGATATCAATAACACGCAAGAATTTCTAATACAAAATTTTTAGGATTTATCAACGAAGATTCATACATGAGATAAGAACTAGACTCTATACATGAATTAAAAAAAAATGATAAAGCAATAGACATGTGTTAATGAAACTAATAAAAGAAAAAAGAAAGACAATAACTAATTAAGCTAAACGCCTAAGGCATATGATTTTCACTAAAATGATGATTAAAATAACATAAAATAATAATAAATAAAAAAAATAAAAAAAGGAGATATGTAATTGATTGTTGTTGGCTTTTGACATAAGAGATCTGATTCATCTTCCGAAAGGATCATCTTACATGCATAGCGTTGACATGGGCGACAACCATTTCACATCATTCAATCCTCATAAAGAAACTCGTGAATCCAGTTTTAAACTGGATTTGTGTTAGATCTATGTAAACATCATATGAAATTTTTTATTGCACCTCGAGACATAGTTTTTCTTTTTTTTTTTATTTCTTACTTTACCTTGAAGGAGACTTGTTGTTGTGGCTTTCACCTTGATAGGAGAGGAGGGCTACCTTGGTGGAGATGCTAGACTGTTGAAGAAGGTGGAGACTTGTTGCTGTGGCTGTCACCTTGATCGGAGAGGAGGGCTACCTTGGTGGAGATGCTGGACTGTTGAAGAAGGTGGGCTGAACTTTGCTATGATGCATCGATGGAGAGAGCTGCAGCTGTGGCAATGGCTGCCAATTGTTGTGGCTGGTAGATGTTGCCAAGGAAGTGGTTGGAACCAAAGTTGAAGGCTACTGTGTAGAGGAGGTAAAGAGAGAGAGAGAGAGAGAGAGAGAGAGAGAGAGAGAGAGAGAGAGAGAGAGATGAAGAGAAGAGATGGATAGCCGTATGGTGCTTTTTTTTTGTTTTCTTAACTTAGGGAAGATTAGATCTTTCCCTAAGTTCTTAGTTTTAATTAGGGAAGGAAAGGGAAACAGCCTTTACGTCAATGGCTGGGCAAGAGGGGAAGGATGGGAGGAAGGAAGGGGAGAAGGAAAGAAGGAAGGGAAGAAAAAGGAAAGAAGAGGGGAAGAAGGAAAAGGAAAGGAAAGGAGAGGGAAGAAGAAGAAGAAAAAGGAGGATGAAGCTGCCATACGTGAGTGGAGGGAGAGGAAAGAAAGGAGGAAAGAAAGAAAGAAAAGAAAGAAAGAAGGAAACAAAAAAAAATGGAAAAAAAAAGGAAAATGGAGGAAGAAAGGAAGGAAATGGGCTGGAAGGGAAGCTAGGGTGGTTGACCCCGTTGTGGGTCCCACCTTAGGAAGAATAAAATAATAAAAAAAATAAAATAAAACAAACAACAAAAAATAAAGAAAAGGATAATTTTTTTTTCTTTTCTTATAAACTCAAACAAGAAAATGCAAATGGATGGGCCATCTCAGAGCGGGTCCAAATTCCACTTTTGAAATTCATTTTGACGATTAAAGGGGTAAAATAGTCTTTTTAGAAAGTTTCCAGATGAGACGAGCTATTTTTGGCAGTTTTTGAAACGAGCTCGGATTTTGAAGTTCAATACCTCGTTGCGAAGCAAATCCAATGTAGAATTTGAAAATTTCATTTTAAAAAAAATCCAGATTGTTTTTCTCAAGAAAATACTTCCAAATTTATTTCCAGATGAAACGAGCTATTTTTGACAGTTTTTGAAACGAGCTCGGATTTTGAAGTTCAATACCTCGTTGCGAAGCAAATCTAATGTAGAATTTGAAAATTTAATTTTAAAATAAATTGTTATCGTCGCGAAATTTTTCCCCCATCTTCCCTTCCTTGCAGAAGAGAGAAAGAGGAAATGCTTTCGCGCTTCAAACTTGACCGGATTTTGGAAATTGTTTTGAAATACTCGCCTCCGTTTTGAAAATTGAGGGAAAATCCATGGGATGGGGCTCGACCTGTCGGTACGAGGTTCGACCGTTCCTGCCGCCTTTAACAGGGGTAATCGAACCAAGGACCAAAATTGTGCTTGACTTAGTTAAATCATCAAAATCATGTTCTATCCTAAATGCACAGAGAATTTAGGCATGCGCTATGAGATTTGGAAAATGCAACTTGGGAAAACATGATGTATGCTTGGAAAATATTTGAAGTTGAAAAGATTTCTCAGGAAAAGAGTAAATTTCTCAGGAAACTCAGATGAAAAGATTTGAAATCTTGAGAAAGTTTATAAAGACTTGGGAAAATCATGAATGATTGGAAGTCCTGAGAAAATGTGAGTAATTCTTAGGAAAAGTGTGAACATTTGAAGGGAAATGCTTGTCAGGAAAACTCCAGCTCTGAAAATTTTATTTGGAAAGAGGATTGAAAATTCATAGGAAAACTTTTGGAGTTGAAAAGCATTTCTTGGGAAAAGGTGAAAATCGATTTCTCAGGAAACTCAAATGAAAGGTGTTTTGAAATCACAAGAAAGTTCATAAAGGTGTGAAAAAATCAGAAATAGTTGAAAATCTTGGGAAAATAGAAGTGATTCTTGAGAAAAAGGTGAACCTTTGAAAAGGGAAACACTTCTTAGGAAAACTTGGACTTTGAGAGTTTTCTTAGGAAAATGATGGAAATTCATAGGAAAGCTCATTGGAGAAGGAAATTCAAAACTTGGGAAATTGAAATCCTGGGAATTTTACCCTTGAAATACTTGGAAATCGATTTTGATCTTGGAAAAAGATTAGAAAACTCTTTTGAAGCTCTTAAGAAAATAACATTTTCCAGGGAAAACTATGGGAAAATTGACTTGGGAAAACCGATTTTGAAAGATTCTTAGAGTTTCTTGAGAATGAAATTTTCTTAAGAAAACCAATGATTTCATGATGCAAATGATATGAATGAAAGAATGCACTTTGAAAGGTTTTCTAGGGAAATTTGTTGGAAAAATGTGTATTAAGTCAAAGTAAATCCTTCACATATTCTGACTGTGGCCATGAATATGTTCCGAGTTTAATTGATTTAATGCACAAGATTTTGAAAACATTAGAAATATGATGTGCATTTTCAAGATAGCCTAAGAGTGTAGGCTCAATGTGACTAGTAGAAAGATGATGAATCTGGGTCTCGTCCATATTCTGACTAGGGCCGTAAATATGGATTCCACCGAGTTCATCAACTCCCTAAGAGTTGGTGCACGTGCCATTCGTGAACATCCATAGTGCTTTTGAAATAAAATGCATGAATCATATAAGCAGGATATTGCATAAATTCAAACTATATGATATGCATCCTAGTCTAAGCAGGAAATTAACTCTCTTATTCCAAAATTTACATTATTACATCACTAAATAAAGGAAATAAAAGAAATTTGCAGACTTCAGCTCCTTCTTTTGAATGTCCCTGCCAAACTTGAAATAAGGTTAGCTCAAATATGTGGGTTTTTCCAAAATTTTCCAATAATATTATGAAATTATTGGATTTAATTGGATATAAACCCTATGATCATGCTTCCTTGATATTTGAAATGATGTAAATGCAGGGAATTCAGTGGAAAACAGTTTGAAATTCGGAATTGGGTTCAAAATGACCAAAATACCCCTAAAATTAAAGTTACACATTTAAAATCAGGGTTTTTTGAAGGAAAACTTAGTAAAATTGGGATTTCGAAATTCAAATTGAATTCAATGATGATGAAATGCAGTATGACATGCTACTAAACACATTAGGACTGTAAAATCAGAATTTGGCATTTTGCAATTTACTCAAAATAACGAATTTCGCTTGTTTTTCACTTGGATACGGGTCCTGCGGGACCCTGTTTTGGTATTGTGGCTAATCCGAACCTCAAATGGATTCCAAATTGCACCAAATTCGGTATGAAGCATCTACGTACTCTGATAAACAGCCTAGAATGCTAAAAATCACGAAATGATATGATTTAAATGCTACAATTCAAAGAAAGTCCTAAAATGGTGGATTTTGCCTATGGATCCGAACCAAATGCAATGCTTAACATGATAATGCAAGATTTACACCATGAAAATTTCTGATATTTTGCAGACTGCTAAAAGACCCAAAATGGAACATTTTTGGTTTTTACATCCTCGGGATTTGAGCCATGGTGAGTTCAATAACAGGGATTTAGTTCTGACAGAGGTAAAAATCACCCTAATCTGATGTAAAATGTCAAACAAATATAAAACAGCCATGGAAATTTATGAAATTAATCAGAGCTACGAATGACATCTACATGAACAACTTTCATGTTTACGACTTCGGCATTTGATCAACGGAAACACATATAAAAATATAACTATTCCTGCCTAAACTAACAGAACAGACAAATGTAGAAAAACCGAAGACTGACAAAAAAAATCCGAAGCAGGTATCAAAACTGTTCGAAAAATCACAGTCTTTCTGATTCAAACAGAAGACACCTCGGACATAACTTTCACTTTTTACAGTTTTTGATTTGAAGCAACACACAAAGAGAAACCATAGCCCTAAGTCGATCCAAGATCTCAGAGGCCCAAATTAGGCTCTGACACGTGTCCCGAACTCTCGGATTTTTTTCAGACATTAAACAAAATCACAAAAATCTTAGAAAATCTTATTAAAAACTAGACATTCTCCCGAGTGCAGAACATTTTTCGGATTGAAAATCGGATCTCCCATGAGGGATATCTCGATTTTACAAGTCGGCAAATGATTTTCAAAACGCATCCCGGGTAACAAAACCCGACTTGCTATTTTGAATGTTTACCGCAGTAAACAAATTCAAATGCCTTTGAATTTTTGGAAAAATTTCAGGGACACCTAAGGGCGCATTTCGTGATTTTTTTGGGATTTTTAATAAAAAATAAATGCATGAAATGACGTGTGTACTGAATGACAAAAACAGAGACCTACTGAAAATAAGCAGAATTGAAATAAATGCTAAATTAATCCTAATTAATTCATGAAATGTACTAAATGAATGAAATAAAATGCAAATTAAATCTAGATAACTACATGCATGTTAAAAATCATCAAGGAAGTATAATTATGTATTTTTATATATGTCGTTTTATGAGAATAGCTCAATCCATCCCTTGGATGAGCTCTTTCTTTAAACGACAACACGAATCAAACCAAAAGAATTATCATAGTGAAATCAATAGGAATGGAGGCTTACCTTGTGTTCTCCAGCGGTTTTGGAACTCCCAAAATGAGTGGCTACCTTGATAATGGGCTCCAGAGGGGCGTGAATCCAGAGGAAACCAAGAAAGAATGAAAATGGAATTCTGAAGTTCAATTCTCAAACAGGGCTCTCAGAGTGAAAATGCTAAATCCAAAAGAAGCTCCCCTAGGCTGGGCATGGGGCCTTGTATTTATAGAGATTTTTGGAAAATTTTGAAATTCAAAGAAGCTTAATCTGAGCCCTCCATGTGGCGCCATCTCAGAGGGTGTTGTCTTGGAGTTTGAAATTCAAATTCTGCTTTATTCTGGAAGGAGGAGAGACTTCCATGTGGCGCCATCTCAGAGCATCCACATTGCCATGTGTCAGAAGGTAGGAGCAGAGGAAGCAGAAGACGCCACCTCAGAGGGGTTTGAATTCTACTTTTTTTGATGAAAGGAGAGACTGACATGTGGCGCCACCTCAGAGCATCTTCATTGACATGTGTCAGAAGGAAAGGCAGAGGATTCAGATGGTGCCACCTCAGAGAGAGTTTGAAATTTAAATTTCTATTTTTTCTAGAGGAAAGGAGAGACTGCCATGTGGCACCACCTCAGGGTGGCTCCTACAATGACATGTGGCAAGAGGGAGGAAAAGGGACACGTGGCACCATCTCACACAAAATAGAAAAGGTGAAGTTCAGGATTTGCGCCACCTCAGACTGGAGTTTGAACATTTGAATTCTAGCTTTCTCTGAAGGAGGCAGAAAATGACATGTGTCCTCTACTTTTTCTAAAGAAAGCAGAGAGAGACACATGTCCATTGCTTTTTCTGAGAAGAGCAGAGGGTGACATGTGTCACTTGCTTTTTCTGAGAAAAGCAGGGAGTGACATGTGTCTTCTACTTTTTCTAAAGGAAGCTGGAGATGACATGTGTCATCTACTTTTCTGAGAAAAATAGGAGGGAGACATGTGTCCTCTGCTTTTCCTGAAAGGAGCAGAGATTGACACGTGCCGCTTGCTTTTCCTGAGGAAAGGAGAGAGTGACATGTGTCACCTGCAGGAGACATAATTCAAATGGTGCCACCTCAGGGGAGACAAGTTCTACTTTTTCTGAACAGGACAACACATGACACGTGGCATCTCATGGTGACCTTGGAATGACACTTGGCACAGGGTGAAGATGGTAGACATTGACACGTGGCATAAAATAAAGAGGATGACTAATGACATGTGGCGGGATCTTAAGGTGGTCCCACACTGACACGTGTCAAAGGGTGGCAGAAGAGAGAAGGTGACATGTGGCGGCATCTTAAGGTGGTCCCACACTGACACGTGTCAAAGGGTGGCAGAAGAGAGAAGGTGACATGTGGCCCCAACTCTAGGTGAACCCTATGCTGACACATGGCAGGTAAATGGGAGGAGAGAGAAAGGACAAGTGGCACCAATCTAGGGGACAAGGTTCCTATTTTTTTGGGTTTTTCAAAGTTCAGGTTTTTCAAAAGAAAAGTCTATGTGACACCACCTCAGTGTGGGTCCCACATTGCTTCTTTATTGAAATAAGAACAAGACAACAACCTCTTTTTGGAATTTTCATAAAATCTGGGCTAATTGGTAAAACAGGAATTTTTGGAAAGAGTTGGCCCCTGTAGGGCAATTTTGTAAAAGGAAGATATTTGAAATTGTCAAAAGGGCAAAATCTGAGATATAGTGGCTGAAATCCATATTAAAACTATCCAGATCATTTTCCTGAGGAAATATTTTAAAATTCAGAGCCCTGGGGGTAAAATGGGAAGAACTGATAATTTTGAAGACCCAGGGTTTTGAAATCAATTTTGAAAAGAGTTGAAATTCTAATCTGGATTGAAAATTTTGAGATCGAGAGTTCTGGACCTCGAAATGACATGCTGTGCAGTGCAGTGATATGAAATGCTCATGCAATGCTATACAATGACATGTCTTATGCAATATAATCTTGAACCAAGACTTGGAGATGCCTGTCTCCTGTCAGGAATAAAATTTTGAACATCTGAGCTAAAATAGGGAGACTTTGACAGTTCCAGATGAAATTTGGACTTTTACAAGGTTCGAACTCAGAAAATGACCATTTTGCCCTCCGGCGATTTCAAAGGCTGAATGATGATGTTTGGTGAAAATGTCGGGGAGGTGAGTGAAAATTTGTGGTGTTTACATAAATTGAGATTGTTTTTCTTGAGAAAATATTTCCAAATTTAGACTCCCACGGGTAAAAATGTCAATTTTGGAAACCCGAGGTTTAAAATTGATTTCTAAAAGCTTTTAAAACTCGATTTGGATTGAAATTTATAAAACTGGAGTTTTAGACTTCAAAAATGAAATAAAATGTTATGAAATGCTCAGAAATGATATGAAATAATGAGGAATGCTATGAAATGCCATGCGAAATGCTAACTCTGAATGAAGAATTTTGAATGTTAGACCCCGATTGGTTGTACCAGTTCAAAAAGTGTTGAAATTGACAAAATTTGCAAAATAGTTGAAGAAATGATTTTCGAGCTCTGCCGTGCTAGAGTGACACTGAAAATTAGAGTTTGAGCTGAATTGAACTGAAATGAACTAGATTGAGCTGGGTTTTAGAGTTTCAGAACTCAACTGAACTGACCAGACACTGACTCAATCGACCTTTCCGAATAAATTTTCAAGAAAAGCTGTCATTTTTAGAGAAATGGTGTGGAATGGTCGCTGGAGTGAAGTGAATTACGAACCTGAACTGGGTTTGAGCTAAAACAAAGGTCAGTAATACTGAGATGAACTAAAATCGAGGCTCAAACAGTAGCTCAACTGACTGAACTCAGCTTAATTTCAGTTGAAATAACTAAAATGGACTAAAATGGGCTCTTGGACACTTAGAAATGCTTTTGAACTGAAACTGGAGCGCTTGAACTTCTGGTGAGCACAAGTTAGACTCTGAGGAACATGTCTGACTGGGAATTACTGATTCAGAGACAATTGGTTTGGATTTGAGTGAGAAATGAGCTCATTTCTGAAGAAGTGATTCCATTTTGGCAGGAATGGTCAGAAATGAAAATGGTTTGTTCATTGTGAGCTCAAATGAGCTTGAGATGACTGATATTCTAACTGTCCTGAACTGACCAATGAGCTTGGTTGACTTCGACTGACTGGGGTCCGGGATGACCTAGGGGTAAAATGGTAATTTTCTTACTAAAAATGGGTAAAGTGGTAATTTTCTGAAACTGACTCTGGGTTTGACTCCTACACTGACCTAACAGGGTTGGCACTGCATGAGGAGGGTTGTTTGAGAGTGGATGAGGAAAATTTGGGGTGTTTACAGCACCCCGTGGTATTTTTGAAATAAGTTTATACTAATTCAAATGCTAAAAGTCGGTTGGGCATAGAGAGCAGCACCTAAGGGCACTCCCTTATAATTTCTTAAAACAATGAAGGCCTTTTAAAACCATTTTCAATGGCATTTTTGAAAGCCTTTTTAAAAAGTTTCAAAAGGCAAGATATGCATTGGGCATGGAGGGGCGTGGAGCACCCCAGCCCTCCATCTTGCCTCTTTAGATCCCAACCGTCCATTTTTATTTTATCTAGATATTTAAACTTCAAATGGAGGACAGAGAAGGCATTCATGAGGGGCGATTTTCTTGGAGACCCTCTCTCCTCTCTTGTTCTTCTCTCCCTCTCATTCCCTTCTTCTCTAAACTGGGTATGTGTTGTGGTGTGGGTGTCTAGCTAAAAAACCGTAGCCTCCATCTCCATCTTCACTATCAAAGCCTCGAGGGTGAGATTCTTCATCACTTCCAGTGTGTTGTAAAATCGTGAGCTTTCTTTGCATATACCAATTGTGGGTTTCATTTTTTAACAAGATTTTTACAAGTTAATGCATTTTCTTTTCGTGAGCTGCCATTACATGCTTTATTTCAGATTTGTGAGTTTGAGCATGCTCTTAGGAAGTTGTTTTCCTTCGTTAAGCAAGTGACTGCAACGTTTGAGGCCATTTTCACGTTTCTTGAGTTTTTTTTTCTTGATTTGTTGCACCATCTTCATGAGCTACTATTAGATATGTTCAGATTTATAGATGTAATGTGTATGCTAGCATGCATTGAGGATTTGATTTCGGTTGCGCAATGGTTGGAAGCCATTTTATATTTTTATGTGTTTTCCATCTTGTTTGTTTGGACTGTTTCGTGTCAGCCAGGGTTTCTCTACCCAGGGCATGATTCAGTTGGCTTGGAAGCTTTAGACCGGCCCCCTTTGTCCAACTGCCTTACCCAGCTGGGTCGATCCTCATGGGTTTGGTCAATGATGGCCTGGGTTGGTCGAGCTGAGCCCCCTTCTCTTCTTTCACTTTTTATTTTCTGTTTGGGCGTCCAGAAATTTCTGGATGCATCTTTGCTTTTGGGTGACCCCAGGCCGACCACAAATGGGTCAGCCTGGGCACCCTTTCTCTTCATGGTTGAGATACATGGTTTGTGAACTTTGACACAGCTTGTGAGTCACGCCCTTCCGTGGCAAAATGTTTCTAACTGTCTCATCATAATGTGCAATGTTTTGTAATGTCACTTGGCTAATTCTCGTACTTATGACATGATGCACATGTATGTCTACTTGCTTTTATGCACAATTCACGGTGACTTAGCTGTTCTGCATCACATACTCCTTCGTTGCATTAATTGCTTATGTTCTGTGATGCATACCATGTTACAAATTGTGTAATGAATAGTCGTAGCCATTACCTCATGATTTGCCTAATTATGTTTCTAAAAGCATGTCATTGTTAGTTATATTCCCTTATATCTCCATGTGTAGAATTGTCACTCTTATACTTGCTCATGTTTAACTGTTCAATTACTGTAAATAAGCATGCTATGTATGTCATGAATAGCTCTGCTTTGTTTTCCACACATGGGTTATCGTGATTGGTTTGTCTCACCAGCTTGAAAGAGTACTGACCCCGTCTTGTGGGGATACAGGTGTTTGCTTAGGCATGCGATGAAGCTCGATGTGCGGCAGCGGACGTGAACCCACACTTCTGAACCTTTAAGGATCTTGGCAATGTTTTTGTAAAGGGATTGGTTGTACCATTTGTAAATGTTAATAAAAGTTGTTCCAAAACCTTGTTGTTTCACTCCTGCGACCCACCCCGGAGTTCGCCGCTTGTTGTCTCCTTGTTTTGGTACTTCCGCACTTGTGCACTTATTTTCAAAAAAAAAAAAAAGTTTATCGAAAAATCTAATGGATTTCTAAGGATTTTACAAGTCGGAGAATTCTGGGGGCATCGCAAATGCCATCAGGGTGGTGATTCCCCAATGATGCCATTAGGGTGGTGATTCCCTAATGATGCCATTAGGGTGGTGATTTCCTAATGATGCTGCTGGGGTGGTGATTCTCCAGCAATGCCGTTAGAGTGTTGATTCTCTAACGATGCCATCGGGGTGGTGATTCTCTGACGATGCTGCTAGGGTGGTGATTTCCTAACTATGTCCTTTGTAAGATGTTTCTTCTCATTTTGCTGTGTTAGAGTGGTGATTCTCTAACGCTTGGCGTCTAGAATGGTGACTTTCTAGCGATAGTGGACCTGTAGGGTGTCGCTTGCGATTGTTCGCAGAACATGTTTATATGTTGTTGTGTTGCTGCATGATTTAGTTGTGATGTGGCTTCTGTCTGAATTATGTGTGCTCATGATTTCTGTATGATTGTTGCGATTATCGTTTAACAAGCATGGTTGTCAGACCTATTGATTGATTTGTTACATCTTTTTGTCATGATAGATGACTTGGAAGACCAGATGCAACGATATTATGGGCACTATGAACAACCGTGCAGAGGTTGTGCAACAACAAGTAGATGCGATGCAATAGATGGGTGCGAATCTTCAGCACGAAGCCCAAGGTGGGCATAACCTGACTACGGTTACCTATAAGCGATTCATGGAATTGGATCCTCCAGCTTTTGAGAGTAAGACAGGCCCGGAAGATGCAGAGTCGTGGATACGTGAGATAGAACGTCTTTTTCGTGTTTTGGATGTCCTAGAGGAACAAAAAGTGAATTTTGGTACTTATCGTTTGAAGGACCACGCTGAGAAGTGGTGGGACACTATCTCTTCAGTTAAATTCAAAGACACAGATGTTACGTGGGTGTAAACACCCCAAATTTTCACCCTCATCCAGTACTTATATTTCATGTGTCACTGCAGGTCATTGCATGCATCTGACATGTCATTTCATAGCATTGCATGTCATTGCATCTCATTTTCGAGATCCAACACTCCTGTTTTCAAAATATTTAATCCAGATTCGGGTTTTAAAACTTTTCTTTCAAAATCAATTTCAAAACCTGGGTTTTTAATCAACATTCTGTCATTTGCCAACCCCCAGGATCTTATATTTTAAAGAATTTTTCTCAGAAAACCATCTGGATTCATTTTAAACTCAATTTTCAACTAATTTCAATTCTTAGATGAGACCCATTTAGGTGGTGTCACTTCGGGATTCCTTCATTTATCAAATTTCTAAAAAAATTTAGAGTCCTAGTTGGATCAGGACTCTGTATTTTCATCTTTTTTTATCCTTTTAAAACATTTTCAAAACTCTATTTTGATTTTAAACCAGTTATGATCATGTCCCTAGTCCATTTCCTCCATTTTGGCCAAAATCTTCGAGTCCTAGTTGGATCAGGACTCTTTTTTTAGAGTCCCAGTCGGATCAGAACTCTATTTTTTACTACCTTTTCTACCTGTTTTGGAGAAAACCTTTTAAAATCTTCCATTTTGGCCAAAATCCCAGAGTCCTAGTGGGATTAGGACTCTGTTTTAAGAATCCCAGTCAGATTAGGATTTTGTCTTTTATCACTATTTTTACTTGTTTTTAACCAAATCTTTCAAAATGAGTCAAAAAATCAGAGTTTCAGTCAAAACAGGACTCTGTTCAGAGGGTCCTAGTGGGATCAGGACTCTGATCCTGATTTCAATTTTGAGATAATCTTTCAAAAATCTTTCTATCTATCAAAACTGTTACACTTTTATCAAAGAATTTCAAAATTCTGAGGTTTTATCCCAAAGTTTTGATCAAATCAGGACTCTACCCCAGAGTCCTAATCGGATCAGGACTCTATCCAAAGTTTATTTTTTCACTCCATTTTTACTGATCTTCAAAATTTATATTTAAATTTCATCATTTGCTTATCAGAAAACCAAAATTCTTAGAGTTCTGATCGAATCAGGAGCCTTTCTTAGATCCTAATCAGATCAGGACTCTGAACCAAAACTTCAATTTCATCCTGTTTTTAACTGTTTTTCAAAATTCTCTCATTTGTTTTCTCAGAAAATCTAAAAATCTGAGAGTACTAGTTCAATTATGACTCTGTCTCCAAAGTCTCAGTTGAATCAGAACTCTGGTTTATTTCAATATTTTTTATTATTTTCGCTGCTTTCACAAATTCTTTCATCTGTTTTTCAGATAAATACCAAAAAAAATCTAGAGTTTTAGTCTGATCAGGACTTTGTCCCGGAGTCCTAATCCAGTCAAGAGTATGTTTTAAAGTTCATTTTTACTTTCATTTTCATTTATTTCCATTTGTTTTCAAAAATTTGGTCATTTTGCAGAGTCCAGTTAATTCAGGCCTCTATTTCAGAGTTTCAGTTGAGTTAGGACTCTAACCCTGACTGCATTTTTTAACTTGTTTTTACCAGTTTTGATAAAATCTTTCAAAAACTTCTTTATTTGGCTTTTAAAATCCCAAAATCTTAGAGTCTTAAAATTTCAGGACTCTAACCCGGAGTTCCAGTTCGCTTGAGACTCTATTTTCAAAAATTCTGAATTTCAACTATTGATTATAACCCCTTTTCAAAGTCATTTTCAGTGTTTAATTCAAATTTTTCAAAATCTGATGTGGACCCACTCAGTTGGCGCCATATCGTGAGGAGTTCTGACCCAGTTAGAACTCTATGTCATTTCAAAACTTTTAATTCCAAGATTACTTTTGAAAATCTTTTGAAAATTCTCTCAATTTCAAGCTTTAAAATCATTTTTGAAAATTCAAGTGGGGCCCACTCATGGTGGTGCCACATTTGTAGAAGTCAGGGTTAGACTAGGATTAGTCAATGTCCTATCTAGGTTAGATGTCTAGGTGAGTCCAAATTTAATTTTAAAAACCCCTATCTTCACTCTAGTTTCTAACTTTGATTTTAAAGTTTTAAAAAATTAGTTGTTTTTGAAAAACCCAAATGGCGCCACATTTGGGGTCTTTAGGTCAATTAGAGGTATAATTAGTAGTCTTAGGTTAGTTAGGGGCTTAATTAGGAAGGTCAAGAGTCAAATTCAATTAGGAAAAATCACCTCCCACGAATTGTTTGAGATAGGTTTTTAAAAGGGACAAAATTGGCATTAATTAGCCTTTTTTTTAACCTAATTTTTTCTAATTAAAGAGGCTAGAGGGGAGGTCGACCCCTAAGGGCTTTCTTAGAAGTTTCTTGGACCTTCTCTCTTCTTCCAGCTGCTCCCTCCATTGCTGCACCATCCAAGGTAGGATTCCTTAGTATTTTTTTATGATTTTTCAATAGATTTCACCATGGGAGTCTCCCTTTTCATGGTTTAAACCATGGAATCGCCATCAAGAACCTCAAGTTCAATCCAAGAAGATGATATAAACCCATTTCATGCTGTTTTTCAGGATTCTAATCCGTTAGAATCGATGAAAGGTATGTTTTCTACGTTCTTAACCAAAGAAACATGAGATTTACCCGTTAAATGGGTTAAATCCATGATTTCAAAAGTGAAAGCAATTTCAGCCATAGATTCCCTGTGTTTTATTTATTTCTTTACTTATTCATGTTTATTACACGTTTCCCAGCATAAAGATTAATTTTATTTTACTGTTTAAGTATTTTCTTTATTGTTTTTATTGATTAATGCATGATTTATTAGGTTTTATTAAATTTTTGTGTGTTTTAAGCTTAGATCAGTAAAGAGCATGTTATTTCGTATTGAAGTACTCACTGTAAATTTCTGATTTTTTTATATGTGATACACGGATATGTCAGTGAACTACTGTAAAAAAATTAGATGTTTTGGGATTCAGGAACCCTATGAAAAAAATAAAAGATTAAACCGTAATTTTCAATCATTTAGAATCATTGTTGAAATTCATAGGTAACTTGCAGTTGTGTTATTTCTCTCATCCGATATCCGATTCAATATCCGTAAAGTGCAGTAACTTCATGTTAATGTGAACTATTTACTGTGAAATTTGGATAATTTTTGGCCTCTATTTGATATTTTTCCTTTGTCAGAGAATCAGATTTAAAATTTAAAACTCGTTAGGGTTTACCAAAACCCTAATCTGACTTGTAATGATCATAGTTCTTAGACCGTAGATTCGATTCATGATCTGTAAAAAAGGAAGTTCAATATTTTTGTGTCTATTATTCACTTCTGAAATTTCAAGAATTTTGATGAAGTTTGATATTTGTTTCGGTATTTTCAACCGGAAGTATCTGTTTTAACCAATGTTAGATTCGTTATATTTAAGTTCAGATTGCCGGAAACGTTTCTCCCTCATCGAAGATGTTTTTTTCGATATGTAAATAAGTCTTTGTTTTTCTGTCTAGTTTACCTTTGTAAAATTTCAGAAATTTTTATGGTGAATTGACCCCTTATTCGGGTCTAACATTGGAACTGGTCTGTGAACATGGGTGAAAATAGCTTATTTTAGGGTTTTAATGCAATTTTCGAATTGGAATAATGTCAAAAATATATTTTTATGATTCCAATCTGATTTTAGGGTTATAACAAGTGCAGGTGTCGATTTTTATGAATTTTAGAATCCATTTAATGCTTGAATGAATCAAGTTGCAAAATAGGATCCGAAAACACTGCCAAAATTGTGATTTTTTGTGATATTTCTTGATTTCGTGTATAAGTTCATGTTTTTAGGGTTTTTTTCATGTTTAGAATCATATTAGGATGCTTCATGATCAATTTGGTGTTCATTTGACCTTATTTGAACCCTAAACCCAAAGTTTTCCCAAATTATTTTCTGAAAAACCATGATTTCAAGACCATAGTCTTGCTATCAGGAGCATTTTGCTCATTTGACCTCAATTTCAAAATTCTAAACCCTAGTTTTCATATTTTTAATCATACCATATCATTTTTTGTTTAATTTATCCTTATTTAAATTTTAAAAATTGCATTTTACCAAATATCTTTCTGAAAACCCTGATTTCAAGGCCATAGTCTTGCTATCAGGGGTATTTTGGTCATTTTGACCCTAATTTCGAATTTTCAAATCTCATCTTTATTATTTATTCAATTTTATTTCATATTTCATTAAGTTTATATCAGGAAATCATGGAAAAAGGCTTATATCTAGCGAAATCCAGCAATTTCCAGATATTGCTGGATAAACCTAGAAAAGCCAATATATCTTCACTAATCCATTTTTCTAGTTTTGCAGGGACATTGAAGACTTTACTTTTATGTATTTAAATTTGATTAGTGATGTAAATTGTAATTAAATTTGGAATAAGAATTTCAATTCCTGTATAGATTAGGATTTGCATTGCATATAGTTTTAAGCATTGATATATAACTGCTATGTATGCCAATTCATGCACATTTTTTATAAATTCACCATGGTCTACATGAATGGCATGTGCACAAGCTCTTAGGGAGTTGACAAACTCGGTGGAATTCGTATTTATGGCCATAGTCAGAATACGAATGAGACCCAGATTTGTGATCTTCGTATTAGCCACATTCAGCCTACACTCTTAGGCTAACTTCAAAATGCACTGCATTTCACAAAAATACAAAAGGATTTTCTCAATTCCTCAAAGTCAAGTCTTTCAAATCCATATTCATTCATTTCATTCATTTATAAATTCCAATTTCATATCAGAGAAATCGATTTTCTCAAAATGTTCTAAGTCTTACTTAGAAATTGATTTTCTCAAAACATTGATTTTCCAATGATATTTCAAGCATTTTCGAAGTTCAAAATCTTGATTTTCCAAGATGTATATTCAATTTTCAAGTTCTAATTCAGAGAAATCAAGTTTTCCAAAGTTATTGGGGTTTTTCTCAGAAATCGATTTTCACAAAACCTCTAGATTCTTGAGAAATCGATTTTCATTTTTCTTAGAAATATTCTGTCACCATGGTTCACGATTTTTCAAGTGTTATCTTTTCCAAGAATCTCCAAATATTTTCCAATCTTTGAAGCAAACATCATGTTTTCAAATCTGCATTTTCAGAAATTCATAGCATATGCCTGATTCTTTGTGCATTTAGGAAATAGAACATGATTTAGACAAGTTGAACAAAGCTAAGCACATTTTTGATCCTTGGTTCGATTACCCTTGGTAAAGGCACCAGGAATGGTTGAACCTCGTACCGACAAGCGAGTCTCATTCTTCGAAATTATCCCGTATTTTAAAATGGAGGCGACTTATTTTCAACATCTTTTTCAAAGGTCAGTTTGACTTGCAAAAGTAAAATTTTTGCGATGATAACAGGTTTGGCGACCGTGATGGGACCTATCTTCGCCTGATCAATTGAGTGCTTAACTTAGTTCAAATTGTCAAAATCGTGTTCCATGGAATGTCAGCTTTTATTTCATGATATCATGTGAACCTAGGAGCCTAGACTTGAACCCAACTGACATGGATTGCATGTAGACTAGGCATGGTTTGGTAGGACTATATTGAGGAGAATTATTCATGCTCACATAGACTTAGGTCTAATACAACACTCCTCAATCTAGGAATTGTATGAAAACAATGTTTGCTTCTTCAAATATTTCAAAATTCTATCTCTTCGGGAGTTAGAGCCATCTATTTGCTTGCATGTGCTCATGTTTTAAAAAACCACCCCACCTATCTTTACCTGGTCTTCACGTTGCCGGGCTTTCTTCCAGAACCATAGTTCGGGACAAAGCCTCACAACTGGGCCACCTATTTGGGTTAACGCCCCCTGCCACGTACCAAGGGCCATAGTCCAACATATATCGGCAGACACTCAAGGATGTTGGAAAACTTGAACCTAGAACCAGAGAAATTGATTTTATGCCACGTACATCGAGTCTCGGCTCGAGTATATAGAAATAGCATGATTAGACACAGATGATCTGAACCTTAGAGTAAGGATTAAGGTCCTACAGCTATTTCAAAACTTGTGCATCTAGAGTCAGCTTTTAGGGAATGTTGTATGTGCATACTTGATTGAACATAATATGATTGAATGTCAGTTTCTTTCATTACATTTTTCCATAAATTTTTTCTAAAAACATTGGACAATTTTCAAAAGTCTCCAATTTTTCCATCTGTTTCCATATACTATCTAAACATTCTTATTTTATTCAAACCCTGGACGATTTTCCAAATTCTCCTTGATTTTTCCTCAAAACTCCAGGTGATTTTCCATCCTTCCTTTCTTCTGAATCTCGAATTTTCCAGCTTCATTTTTATCCTGCCTGCAATTTTTCAAAATTCCTGTATTTTCCTAAGTCTTATTCCAATTCTCCATGTTTTCTAGTCTGATGGCAACCAGTCAACTCGATTCAGTCTTCCCTGAGGGTCACATCTCCTACGAGGTGCGACAAGGTCTTCCTGAACATCGAGTCCTCAACACCAGATCCTTCTTTCCCCGGTGGTATTATTCATGGCTCAAGAACTTTTCTCGTATGTTTCCAGACCATTTGGACGATTGTGGATTGAAACTGACATCCGCAGTGGGAAAGCAGACAGTTAACAACAATTTGATCCACGCACTGGCAGAACGGTGGAATCTGAGCACTAGTACCTTCTGGTTCCCATGGGGGGGAGAAATGACTTTATTGATGGACGAATTCTCGGAGATTATGGTTTTACCTGAACCAGCTCGTCAGCCTGGAGATCCACTGGAGAAGCAATTTTTTATCAATGTCAAGGGTCTGGATCCCCGAGACGCTTTACCTAGCATGACAAGATGCAAGTCTTGGCCATTGATCGAGGAGAATGGAAATGAGTATGTGAACCTGCTCGAAATTTACAAACAGTATGGGGCATTTGTGGAAGTCAGTTCCTTATCTCAAACAGCTCGAGAGAGAATCCAGCATGCAATGGTCTTATGTACTGTGGGATTAGTTCTCTTTCCAGATGGACGGAATTACATGGATATCAGGATAGTTCAACTTCTGCGAAGGTGGGGAAGTCGACAGACCAGCCACCTCTCTATAGCCATGGCCGCACTCGCTTTTCTGTACCGAGGGTTAACCTGTTTCACACTCAGAGAATCAATTCTAGTCGAAGGGTGCACCTATGCATTGCAATCTTGGTTCCTCCGACATGTGCCAGCCCGAGCCAACTCATTCAGATACAATGGTGAAAAGCTTCTTCCAGTTGCTCGATACCGATTCTTGATTGATAACCTTCAGGAGGAAGAAGTCGTATGAGACTACTTTGATCGTCAGGAATCACCTCCCAGATATACTTATGCATACGGCAAGCGGTTCAGGCTACTTGGCCCATTCTTCTGCGCATACTATCATTCAGAGCGCTGTGTCAGGCAGTTCTCTCAAATACAGAAGCGCATAGAAATTCATCTACTATCAAGGATCTTGCCAGAGTTCGATCTCACATCAGATCAATGGTTCGGAGCATACCATTCTGCCAGACATGGCTGGGATTCTTCTGTTACTCTCACTATTTTTTCTGGTCCTCGAGTGTCCTCTGATTATCAGGAGTGGTGGAAAATTGTCCGTCCCCCTCCCCTTTGTCAAGTTTATAATTAATAAAATCATGTTTTTCCTTTAATACAATTCCTCTTATTTTCATCTTGGTTTGACGACCTCGCCTAAGTAACAAGGCATATTTTTAGTTGTTTATTTTGCAAAGAATAGTAGCGCAATTGTCGTGACTCCAACGACGACTCAGTTCCTAGTAATGGGACATCCTTCAAATTGTCTACCAGATATTCAGTAAATACTTCCTATTTAAAACCATTTTCAGCAGCTAATCCTCAGTTTGCCTTGCAGAGAGCACTTGCATCCTTACATGGTTCAGACGAGGTCCAGAAAGAAAACCGTGCCAGTCCAGATTACCAGTTCCCCGTCAGTTTCAGTACAAGAAATGGCCTCTTCACAATCTGCCGAAAATGGAAAGCAGCAAGCTAATGATGATATCGACCCACAAATGTATTCATTGTTCCAGAGAATGCTGAGAAAGTTAATGACTGAAGAAACAGGAGCTAGCTCAGGAAGAGCCCACAATAAGAAAAAGGTCAAAGGATGAACAATGAAAAAGAATGTGAAGATCACCAGAAAGCAGAATCATCACGAAGAAACATCTGACGAGGCAAAATCAGCAGAAGATACTGATGAGGAATATGAAACTCACCAAGCAGTTAGAAAGTCTACTCAAAGGCAGGGGTCAACTTATAAATCTGGGAATCAGCCTGTCAATGACCCTACTCAGCCACAACTCTGAGATGTGATGAAGATGGTCAAGGATCTGCAGGCCCGTGACAAGGGCAAAAGGGTCTTCACAAATGAAGATTTTTATGATGGACTGGATGGGGATGATGATCTTGACAATCTCCCCAAGAAATTTATCAAATTCGATGGTTCGGGTGACCCAAAGGCACACCTCGCCCTTTTCTTTGCAGAATGTTCCAAGTTCAGGAGGAATAACCGAGCCTTATTTCTTTGTTTCCCTCGTAGTCTGGAGGGTATTGTATCAAAATGGTATTCAGAGCATATTAATCCTATAGAGCTGAAAGAGTTTTACAAAGTGGTCAATTTGTTTATTGAACGCTTTTTATTCAATGCTGAGGCCCTCCCGACTCTCAGTCATCTCTGCAGTCTAAAGCAGAAGGAAAACGAGAAAGCCAAGGATTTTATTCATAGTTGGAGATCCACTTGTAACAAGATGCGTGATCCGATATCAGAAGGACATGCACTATCTTTGATCTTGAGTAACTTCTCGCAACCCCTAAGGGGACTGATTTCCACCTCTCCATCCAAGACCTTTATAGAATTGACAGAACGAGCTGAATGACTCGAGTTGAGTATGGAAAATGGATCTTACTTCATCTTCACCAAGAATAACAATCAACAAGAATCGAAAAAGAAAATCAATTTCACCTTCTCATCCAACGCCAGCCACAGTGACTGCAAAAATAGCAAGAGCAACCATACAGGCCAAAAAGAAAAGTCTTCAAGGCAAAATAAAAAGTTGGATCAACAGAAAGAAAAGATAAAGCGAGATGGTTGGGGTAGTGATCACCAGTTTACTCCTCTTGAGCAACCTCTCGATGAAATCCTTGAATATATGTTGACCAAGGAATTGGTAAAGCTTCCAAGAGCTACAGATCCTCCCACAATCATGGGAAGATTCATGGACCAGTTTTGCAAATTCCATCGAGCAGTAGGGCATGATACTGACCATTGCTTCATCTTCAAGAACATCGTTCAAGACTGCATTGACAAGAATCTCCTTGTTGAAGATGAAAATAAGGACCAACCATCCTGATTAAGCTTTTTTCTCAATCACTCAAGAAGCTGACAATGCTAGCATTTCTCATTTTGCATTTTGCTTTCATTACTTTGAGGGGATGATGAAATCCCATTTACCTTTCCCTCATTTGTCATTTTTCCTTCACTACATCAATAAAATTATCAATTTTCCTCATAATCTTGATGTCATCTCTTGTTCTCCTTCTCCACAAAATATTCTTTCATGTGGAATGACCCTTTTCAGAGTCCCTCGTGAATCGATCAAAAGTCGATTGCTTTATTACCTTCAGGGCGCGTTCTTCAAACGACAATTATCTTTCTTCTATCCAAAACTTGCTTCCCCTATTACACTGGGGCATTACTTTGAAAATTGTCTTTAAAACATTCTGTATGCAGGCAGGATCAAACAAATCTCTCATTTTGCATGCATATGCATCCATTTGCATTCATTTGCATGTATCTGCATTCATTTGCATTCAATTTACATCAGTCTAACTACCCATTCAGGATAAAGGATAAATCCTGAGACCCCAACAGTTGTCCAAGTCATTGTGAGAATGAAGACTGAAAATCTCTCATCAGAATCAGTTGGGTAAGATTTTCAAAATCCAGTGTTCGTGCTGGTAAATTTTCAAAAATCAGTGTTCGTGCTGGTAAAAATTTGAAATCCAGTGTTTGTGCTGGTAATTCTTCAAAATCAAGTGTTCGTGCTGGTAATTCTTCCAAAAACAGTATTCGTACTATCTATATTCAAAATCCAGTACTTGTACTGGTTCATTTCCAAAATCCGGTATTCACACTGGTACTTCTTTCAAAATCCAATTGTTATTGGTCGGACTTTCAAAATCCAATTTTTATTGGTCAAACTTTCTAAATCCGGTTTTACTGGTTAATGTTTTCAAACCTAATCCAGGCTGGTCTAGTCTTCTCGCGGGATTCGATTTCACAACTCGAATTTCTTTCCCTTCTGAATCGGTCTAGAAGATTTGAGTTCCGATTCGAATTTTCTTCCAAATCCAATTCAAGATTGGTCTAGAAAATCCGAGTTCCGACTCAAATTTTCTTTCAAATCCAATTTATCTAGTTTTCTTTCCTTCAAATGTCTTGAATTGGTCTAGAAGATTCGAGTTCCGATTCGAATCTTCTTCTAAATCCAATTCAGAATTGGTCTAGAAAAGAGGAAGGAGTCCTCGCCACCTACTAGAGAGCGGAAGCGTCAGAAAGTGCAGCAGAACCGCCAGCAAAGGCGATCCCAGCGATCGAATGTCCAACGGAAGTGTTGACGATGTAATAAAGATTATGCTTTTGGAGCTTGCCCTCGTTACGATGGCAAGTGTTTCAAGTGTGAACAACCTGGGCATATTGCCAAGTTTTGTCCCAAGAAGTCTATGAGAGACTTAGTTGTTGCCGATTAGGCGCTGTCAGGCGAGATCTGGCCATTTTGTTGTTGCTTGTTGTTTTGTGATTTCGCGGACGAAATCCCTTTTAAGGAGAGTAGGATGTAAGACCTGTGAAATTTTCTAAAGAATTTACTGTTTTTATAATATTGAAATGTATGCTTCCGTATGTTTATGAGGCTATAGCATGTAATTAGGTATAAATTGACTATGTTTTTTGTTTCAGCTTTACGCGCGCGACCCAAAATCACGTAAGTACAGTACATGGGTAAGAAGAGCCTAATTCCGGACGAATTAACCTCTGAATTTTTAAGGGTAAGTTTATATTATATTTGTATAGCTTGTCCCCAAATTTGGGACCTATACGATGAAAAAAACCCGTCAGTGCATGTGAATTACGAGATTTGCTTAACGATAGTACGCGAGTCGTAACAAGGGTGTTTCTCGCAAACGAAGGGGAATTTCTCAAAGAAGCATTAAATATTCCATGTTAATTGAGGTTTTGAAAATAAATAAATGATTTATGGAAGTCAATTTTATATTTAAAAGCATTTAATAAGCATTGTTTTAAATATAGTGCATTGGCGATTTTGGATTTGGATCAACCGGAGTTGGTCCGGATCCATGGATGTCCCAGCCCCTTTGTGCGCCCTCTAAGAGGACGTTTTTGATCGTGGTGGACTAGCTGGTCAAGGGTTGAGCAGCTGGGTGGCATTCTTGCAAAAGAATGCATGGCTTGGAAAAAGAGGGCCATGATTGGCCATCCTCTTGTTCCAATACCTCATGATGAGCCTTAGAGCTCATCATGAGGGGCACATTTCCAAGGAGGGAGGCATGGGCCTGGCTCCCCATGGCCTTTTTGTAAATAATTTGAAGGTTTTCAAATGGTGAAAAATGAGTGGCTGGATGGGGCGGCAAGCCTTGGGCCCTTGAAAATTTTTCAAAGATTAAAGGCTTTTATGAAACCTCCTCCATGGCGTTTTTGAAAGAAATGTTTGAGATTTCAAAAAGAGAACATGCATTGGAGGAGTGGGTGGCTATGGGGGGGCGTGGAGCACCCCAGCCCTCCATCTCCTGTCCTTTAATCTCCACCATCCAATCTAGTAGCCCTAGGTATTTATCCCTTCATGGAAGAGAGAGAGAAAGCATTTTCCTCTTGGGCGATTTTTGGAGTCCCTCTTTCTCTCTCCCATTCCTTTCTTCTTCTTCTCCAAGACGTGTGAGAGAGAGATAGTGAGAGTGGTGTGGGTGCTAAGCACCACTTAGTTGCAGCTCCTAACCCTAGCGTCATCTCCACCATTCTTTGAAATCCTCGAAGGTGAGACGCTCCTACACATGTCCATGAACGTGGTTTTCAGTTGAGCATTTCAGTTTTTATTACTCATTAGTCAATTTCATTGAGTAGGCTTATATGCATCATGTTTGTGGGTTTCGATTGAGCAAGTGTATTCGTGATTCTTGCATTTTCATAAGCTACTATTAGTTATATTTCAGATTTATGGATTTAACATGTATGCTTGCTTGCATTGTGGATGTGTTTTTGGTTGCACAATGGCTGGAAGCCATTTCATATTTATGCATTTTCCTTTGTTTGTCGCATCTTGTTCATTTGGATTGTTTCGTGTCAGCCAAGGTTTTCCTTCCAAGGCATGATTCGGTTGGCTAGGAAGCCTTAGACCGACCCCTTTTTCCAGCTGCCATACCGAGCTGGGTCGACCCTCATGGGTTCAGATGCTGCTGGACTGGGGAAGGTAGGCTAAGCCGGGATAGTCCAGCACCATCGCCCCCTTCTTTCTTTTGGTTTTGACCGGCCTGGGATGTCTTGGCCCCCTTACCGTTCGGTTGGATCAGTCCAGCCTGCTGGACGAGTCCAGCAGCAGGTGTCCGAGGTCGACCACAAACGGGTGAGCCTGGGCGCCTCTTCCTTTTTCCCCTTTTGGTTCAGCATGAACCTGGGCCGAACCCACCAACTCAGGTTGGTGTGGGTTTGGTTTTCCTCTTCTGGCCTGACATGGTCTGGACCGAATATGGTCCAGACCTGTCAATGGCCCCTGTCCTGAACTAAGTTCAATTGGGACGTTTAACCCTTCACATTGTTGATTTTTGTTTCGGACCTGCTGCAGCTGTTGTAGCGGATGGGCTGCAACCGGGTGCAGGCTGGTAGGCGTGCGCCCCTCCGTTTGTTGTTAGCCGAGCAACACGTGGTGTCTGGACACACGGTCCAGACCTGGGTCTTCACGATGGTGGCAACACGCTCGGGTAGTCTTCCCTTGACCAAACTCTTTTGGTCACGGTGGTTCAGCACCAGCAGCAAGCTACTTGCTGTCACCTCGCAGTTGGGTGCTGCCTCTTCGGTTCAGCAACACTGCCCAAATCGGGCCTGCTGTGTGCGCATGGTGCACCATGGCATAGATGTGGCTGGTAAGGTTGCCGGTCTAATTGGGACAGCTCCAGCCCAGCTGTTGGAATTCCTCCATTTCGCCATGCTTTTTGCTTCGTTAGCAAACTCCGGACTGCAGCCTTTGGGGCTGCATGTAAGCATACTACACGGGTCCAGTTATCCAGTTAACTCCATAGTTTGATTCGTCATGTCATGGTCATATGTGAACACCCCAAAATTTTCAAAATCTTATAAATATTCCCTTTTTGCCCCTGATCCAATTTTCTAAGTAATTGAGTCACTTTTAAATCTAAATTCCATTTTATTTCTCAGATTTTATTGAAAATAAATTCATTTTTATATATCTAACTCAATTTCGGATCTGGATCTAGATAGAAGATTCAAATCTGAGCTTTGTTGTCCATTTTTTAAACCAAATTCTCAAAGTTATCAAAATAACTTTTGAAAAGCTCAGACAAGTCCATCTGGTATCCTGTTGGATCCACAACCCTGTATTTCTCAATTCGAGGTTTTAAACCTTGAATATTTCCTAAAAATCTAGATATAAACTCATTTTCTGAAAAAATTTCTCCAAAATAGCCTTAAATTCTCAGAAAAACTCTCTTTTGTAAATATTTCTAAAAAAAATACAAAAAAAAATTATTAGTTTTAAAATCTTTACCTCCTCGTAAATCTTAGGATTTTAATCTAAAAATACAAAAATACAAAAAACAACACAAAAAAACAAAAAAAATAGAAAAACTACGAGAAAAACAAATATTTTTAAAGCTTTTTAAAGTTAATTTTACTAAAAACCTCATTTTAAACCATTTTATAAAAAAGTTTTCTTTAAAAGGACCTCCTTTTTGAAAAAAGGGGAAAAATTTACAACGGCTCCCTCCCGCGCAATCCCTCTCTCGTTCACCATCGTACATCTTCAACAAACCTCCTTCGTTCTCCTCCATTCATCCTCAATTGATTCCCCTTCGGGGACCTTCCCTCTTCTCTTTAAGAAGAGGCATTCAAGCCTCTTCTAGGCATCGAGTTTTCTTCTGATCCATCCATATTTTCCCCTCTTCCTCTTCTCCATCAGAAATGAAACTTAAGAGGAGAGTAGAAGGGAAGCTCCATCAGAACTCTTGCAATCCGGTAAGGTTCCTTCCCCTTCTCTTTTGATTTCTGATATTCTTTTCTTTTGTTCCCTTTATTAATCGCCCCTTTTCTTTCTAATTTCTAATATTTTCTTGTGTTTCCCCTATTCATCGCCCTATTTAGCGCACTTCTCGTGGCACCGCTTTGCTCATAGCAATGTCGGACCACCTACGTGCAAAATCAAAGGGAACAAATCGAGTTTCAACATTTATTCCCCTTTTTTTCCTCGTAATCCATTTTTTTATTTCCTTTTGATTTTGATATGTTTTCAGCATAATTTTCCATTTATCTCTACTTCTACACGTTTTGCTTTCTGTCTTTAATTTAGTTTCATTCTCGATAATTTGCATCTTTCTTTTCCAAGTATGATCCATCTCCTCCTTTCTTTTGTGTATCGGGTTCACCTCTTGTGCACTGACCTGGTGTCTTGCAAAGGGATGGAATCTGATTCAAAAGAAAACCAGGCCTCGTACCAGCATTCTGCAGAATTTTAATGTCCACTATGATGATTACTCCAAGTTAGGAATAGATTTAGACTTGGTTTGTTGAACTCTAACAAAATGTTGATCCATTCCTCTAAAGTAAGGTGTTAATCTTTTCCTGCATCTGATTTTGTCTCTGATATCCTGCATTTGTGAAGGATGTCGGATTCCTACTGAATATTTGAGAGCTCGCTTACCAAGTTGCTGGAATAATCAAATATTAAAAGTCTTAACTATCAAGACCAGATTTTGGGATGTCTGCAAGTCTATTTTCCTTAATTTCTGAACACTTGAGAGTTTTAATAAGCATGGCATTAATAATATCTGAATAATTTTGATTCGTGGTTGATTATTGAAATCTTGTGAGGCCATTGACAATTATTGCGAATTTCAGCAATTAGTGAAGGTTGCTGATATTGAAGTCGATCAGCTGGGCCAGTGTTAAAAGTTTTGATATATAATTACATTCCAGCTTTAATCAGAGAACATGAGCATTCCAGTTGCAGGAATTTCCAGTGATCGTTTTTGTTTAATAGTGGTCCATTTTGTTCATGACACTTTTTCATTAGTTTTTTTTTGTGTGTTTCTGTCTTTTCATTTTCCATTGTCATTTATATGTGATCCCTGCTTGTAATACGTATTGCCAGCATTCGCATTCATATCTTCCCCTACCAGCACCTCGCCACATCCTTCTGCATCAAGTTGTAGCAACTGCATCCAGTATTTCGCATCATGTTGTCATCATCCTTGTTATGTCATGAGTTATTTTTGTAATATTCAGAAAATTTTTATTAGGATAATGTTCATCAACATTCATTTTTTTTTTGCATGTCACTGGTTATCTCTTGCTTTTACCCATTCAGTGTTTTGAAATAAATATAGGATCATAGTTAAGTAATACTTTCAAATGTCATTGAGTGTCGGGTAGGCATCACAGACATTAGCGATTTGAATCATGGCAATTTCACTGATTGATTTCCATCTTATATTACATGACTGGTTTGCGCTTATCATCATTACCTGCCATATTGTCAGCATTAAGAGCTTTGTTCTTCTATTCAATATCATTCCAGCCTTCTCAGTTTCACTAGTCTGAATCAGGGGTCAAGAACATTGTCATGAAGGCCTGTAGGAAGGGTAATCTTAATCTACTTAGATATAAATAGCGGATCATATGTCATACCCAACAGCAACATTGGCAGGGGTGATATTGTTCAAGATGCAAAGTGGGAAGCTGGAGGTTTTATGATGTTCACTGCTCACAACAGGTTGGCCTGGTCTGACAGGAGTAACAACCAAATATTGGCCAAGAATCTGAGAAGTGAGATAGTCTGTCTCTCACTCCGGAGACAAAGTCGTATGCTGACACAGGAAATTTATTTTACAGGACGAAAGATCGAGTGACATGGTTTGATCTCCAGCAAAGGAATATCCCTGGTGATCTTCAAACTCCATTTCTGCCAGGTATGTTACTTTATCCAGTGACATAGAGAACGCTGTCACCACCATTTTTTTTACTTATAGGCTGCACTTTCATCTCTTTATTCCACCTGTGTATAACATCCTCGACATGTTATCTTTCTTCTTTGCACATTCCATTTCTTGTCACCTATATATCTTATATCCCACACTTGTATAACATTTTCTATTACATTGAATTGGCTGGTTTATCTGTATCTCAATGTGTCTATAGGATTAGTATTCAGTTCAGTTGGCATATCATTATATCTGTGATATTTTGATCCCAATCAACATATTTCAGTATCATGGCAGGCATGTATGAGTAATGGATTTCAACCAAATTTCATTTTCTATGTTTTGCATCTGAATGTTCTAACATTGCTTCCCTTATGTGGGTTTTTGTTTCTTTTATACTTCAACTTTATCCTGTCATTTTCATGTAGTTCATCCCATTTGGTATGTCATAGTCTGACCTCCAGTTATTTCATTATCCACTATTTGTATTTCAACATCACTCATCATCATACGTCACTTCTAGAGAATTCCCACTGCAAACTAGAATCTACACCAGGTAGTTATCTCTTGAAATATCTCTAAGTCCAAAAAAAAAAAAATTTGAACCTCATTAGGATGAAGTTTTTCTAAAAATCATTTTATGGTCTTCTCTCCCTATCATCATTTTGAGATTGCCCGAATGGAGAAATCCCATTGTTGTCATTGAGGCTTTGTTTTCTGAAGATGGTTGAGATGTTCGATTGAGTTAGCTAGTTGCGAAGATGATTCGGTGTCCACCTAACTGAAGAAATCCACATAACTTCTTTTATGTGTCATTTTTTTTTATTCTATTTACTAATTGTGCTCATCATTGAACCAATCTTTCTAGAAAGAAGCCAACTCATCATATTACAATTTGTGTTTGACCGATTGCCAATCATTGAAGTTTTTTTTTTTTTTTTTGTAAAATGACCAACCTGGTATTTCCTGTGGCTACAGAGAAATTCTGATTGAAACTTTGCAAAATGCCATTGTTGAGTAACATTTGAGAAACCTTGCTGCTATTGACCCAGGCACATTCATGTTACATCCACTACAAGTCGGGTTTGGTTCACAGTGTACATTATTTAAGAAATCATATTTTTGTAAATGCTAAAAGGTTGAATTGATTCAATGCAAAAAATAGAATTGGCAGGCCATCTGTGTTAGTGATAGACGATGGCTTATATTGATTACTATTGATCAGATCGACTATCCTCCATTTGAAAACTTTCCTAAGAAGATCTTTTTGTCAATAGAATCTTAACAATAGCCGGCGTCACTCAAGATTAATGATGGATGTTCCGCTGCACACAGTATTTACATTCACAATCCACACACTCATTCCTACATTCCCCTTGCATCCCCTCATCTGATATATTCACTACATACCATGTGAGCCCTCATTATATAGTTGTTTATACCTGCAACCTATCATTTTTTTTTATACTTATAGTATATCAATTGATGTGCTTTCAGTACATCAGTTGATATGCTCGTAACATGGTATGTTTATAGCATATCATCTGATATGCCCATAACATATCAGCTAATATGGTTGCAACATATCAGTTCTGCCAATAATCACATTAAGTGTATAGGTAGGGTCTGATTTTCATAATAGGATGTCATTACTATCACCAGCTACTTTCATGCCATTGCATCGCTCAACCTTCCTGTATGTCCTCCACCACATTTTTCATTGTCTTTGTTACCTCATAAAGGCTGCTATGACTTCTGGTTGAATTTTTTTGTAAACACTCTTTTTAAAAGATAATTTTCAATAAAATAATTGGAAAATCGTCAACCAAAAGTAAATAACCGACTTTCCACAAAAGTAGCAAGCATCGGCCAAATCCACAGGGAACGAGAATTATTCAATTATTTCTAAGAAATTCAATTTATTAATTCACAAATCTAAGTCAACAAGTACAATTCTAATAACAATTACACATTAAGACTAAAACTAACTAGAAAAGCAATTCAAGTCTTCTACTGCTCGCCAAGGGCAATTCTGTCCTTTCACCACTTATCGATTTTTCACACTTGGACAAGAATCTCCTGAAATTTTTAATATGCTTCTCAACCTAATAACACAGAAAAATACAAAGTTAGTAAATAATTCAAGGAAATCAAACTAAGAATTAAACTAAACCTAATTTTAAAGAAATTAACAAAGGCAAATCCTAATTAACACTAAAAGATCAAATAAAATACCAAAATAATTCTAAAACTAATCAATCTAGGTCTAACTACGTTAATGGATGCAAATTCACTGATTATAATGCAGAAAACACTGAAAAATTAACCAAAAATGGATAAAACAATGAAATGACTATATTACCCCTAAATAGTGTAAAAATGACTTCTTACAGCTTTTCACAAACGGACTGTTTGAAAAGGCAAACAAAGTCCAAAATTCCCAAAATTTCTTTTGTTATATAACTAACAGATTCAAAAATCTGACAGTTTTTACAGAATTGAAAAATTCTATCTGGAACTTCAGATATAAGTGTTTCAAAACCGAAAATTTTTTGGAAATCGCACGACCCGAAATCGAGAAACCAGAAAAAGCTGTTTTCACAAAATATTTAAAAACCATACCAAATCAACTCGAGCTGAGCTGAAATTTGGTCTGCAGATAGTGAACACGCCAATAAAGAGAATAGAAAAATGATTTCTATAAAACTCAAAAATTTCACACATAAAATGACGAGTGCACGACTGGGCAAAAATCAGTTTTGGAATTCAGTACACTATTCACTTTGGAAATACATTTTTAACACTATGAATGCAAATCAAACACCAACGCAGTCCTGAATGTTGTTAAATGACTATTAAAACATAGATGAGGGATGCAATTAACTAACTACATGGAAAGTTAACTAAAATATGCAATTCACGACTAGATCTAATCTAAATAACACATCAAATGTAACTAACTTAACTAAAGATGCAATCCTAACTATGTTATCTAAAGGATGAAGTTAATTAATTCTACCACAATGAACTAAATGAAATACATAAATCAAACATGCAATAAACAATTACAAGTTAAATAAACATCCACTTCTAAAGAATAGTCAACTTAATTAAATAACTAACTAAACTAACTTGCACTATATCTAATGTTAATTAAAACTAAAGTCAAATAGGCAACTAAGAACCAATGGGGTGCGGTTTAGGGTTGACTTGAACTAGGTTCACGCCACCCTAGAGACACACTAAGTTGACTCGGTCATACACACTAACTAAAATGGAAACTTAAAAATGTAATTCTAATTAACTAAAACCGAAAAGCAATAAAACTAATTGATTCAAATTCAATACACGTCTAAATGATAAACCCTAATTAATGCCTACCTAACTGATAACCTAATTGCTAACCTAAGGTTAATACACAATTAACTAAAATAATTAATCCTAAATCTAGACTATGCTACTATGTAAAGATAGACAAGAAGGAGTAAATGCTCAAAAATATATTTGGAAACTTGGTTTATCCAAAAATCGTCCAGCCTAAAGATATTTTTCTTGACTTGCCTTAAACCTCAAATTGGAAAAGGAAGAAGTTGAAACTGTCCAGCTAGAGAGGAGTTACACTTCTTAATGACCTTCAAATCCAATTTAGGAAATTGGACAAATGGAAACCGTCCAGCCCAAGAGAGTCCACACGGTTTTGGCTTTCCACAAATGTTTGTAAAACAATTAATCCCCTTTCTAAACACCGTGGTCACCTCTTTGGAAAGTATTTTGAACTTCAAATTATCTTTCCCAAAAAATACAAATTCTATCTTTGCTCCTTAAGCTGGAAACCCAATTTCAATCTTTCTTAAATTATAGCCAACGAATTTGGATAAGCCACCTCTCACAAAACCATTTTTTCCTTTATGCAATTACTCTACTATTTAAAATCAAACTTACCTAACACAACACAAAAAACGTTTACTAAGCTAACACTAATGAACCTAAACACTATAATGAACCTTCTACATTCAAATGCAACCTACCAATTGAAGCCTAGATCTTTGTTGGAGCTCTAATGGCCGCCCTACCTTTGAAGAAGATGACTACACTCACACGCAAAACAAAATATCTAATTTAAACTAATATCACAATGACAATTACAATTCTAAATTAAACTAAGCTAACACATGATTATAACTACTTATTTAAACTAAGAACACACAAATTAAACTAACTAATTACGTTGTCAATTAAATAGATAAAACAAAAGCACTAAACAGAAATCTACCCAAACATCTATCCTAAAACAGCCAAAGTCAACAATAACTAAATCTACTACAAAATTAAAATTGATTTAAACCTAAACAATAATTAACAAATTATAACTAATTTACCAAACTAAAAGTCTATAGAAAACACTACAGCCGGCTAGACGACACACCTAAAAATCAGAAAACAAAACTTGACTTTTAATTTTCATAAATCTAAAAATGCCAAAACCAGGAAATGACATCTACACGGTTCCTAAGAGAATGAATTTGACCAACACCAGATCTATGAGACTGGGAAGCACTAAAAGAATTGCAGACACACAACCGAAACTTTAAATCACACGCACTTACCCAAAATTAAACTCTCACCCAATGGTTTTTCATAAACAAATTACATGACACACTTGGGACCAAACCAACTTGTACCTAAAGTTAAATCACACTGGACACAACTTGAACGAGGTCTGTTTGACATGTTCTAACTGCAGAAAAATCCAGAACACACACACACAAAAATGCCAAGATCGGCTAGAAAGGATCTAGTCGATTTTTGGTTTTTAATTAAAACCACACTCTAAACTAAACCCAACGACAAACCTGGATCAAAAATGAATCTTAAAACACATTTTTCTACTAAAACATTACAGAAAAACAAAAATAACAAAAGACTAAAATCAGCTAGAAAGGGTCTAGCCGATTTTCACGTTTTTGGTGAAAACAATAGGAAAACCAAGTTAAAACACCTAAAAACGAAAGAACACCCTAGATCTAATGTGCTGGTCTCTACACGAAATCTAAACTAAGATTTAAATCAGTACATAAACAGAAAATACAAAAAAATGACACCACATGCACTTGGGTTTTATCTAGAAGAAGGGAAAGAGGAAGACCAACCTCCAGGGCGATCCGACGACTGGGGGGAATGAAAGAGCGACTTCAACCTTTGGAACCACACCTCATCACCTTCGTTGATGCTGGAATATCATCATGCCACTCTCCTTTGCAGCTGCAACACGCTTGAAGTCCACCGATGATGGAAAATGAGCCGATTCTCGATCAGGTGGCTTAGAATATCGGATGGAGGTAGGGCCAAGCGTTCTTGGTGGGGTAGACGGCACTCCACACAAGAAAAAGTGGCTTCAATCTCTGCTACACCTGCAAAACACAGCAAACACGATTAATACCAACAAGGATGTGAAGAAATGGAAAAGAGATATGAAAGAAAGATGAATAATTACTTGAATCTCAAGCAAAACCCAATCCTTTAATGGAGATGGCATGGAATGAGAGGGGAGAAAGGGGGCTGGAGCAAGATTCAGCTGAAGGGGTATGAAATCCAAGGCAAAAACGTCTAGGGCTGGAGCAAAAATATTATTTATACTTTTTGCCCTTTTCAGAAACAGTGTTATAATAAAATATTTTGCTCTGCGCCACTTTTTGAGGGGGTTTTCTGAAAATGTTTTCTAAATGGGTATGGATATGCGTGTGGGTTGGATTTGGGCTTTCTAAAGATTGATCCAAGGTCCAAAACAGCCTAATTGGGTTGGATATGGATCCGATCCACCTCGAAATCCATGCCCGAACACTAAAACAGTCATAACTCTCTCATTTTAACTCTGATTTTTCTGAAATTCGAACCACAACTCCTTGATATCAAAATACATCTAATCATGGGTTTTAAATTTTAAACTCACCACAAAATGCATGAATAAATTAATAACATGATGTGCATTTCATGCATCATCAAATAACCCCATGCTTGAATGTTTGTTAGTCCCTTAACAAACCACTAACTATGTTATGCAACTGAACAAAAATGATAGACACATGTGCATAAAAACTAACTCACTTTCGTAGGAATCACGATTGCATTTAGCTTATGCAACAAGCCCTTTAAACCCTTGGGTTACCCGAGTGGACGAGTAAGGTCTCGTGAGGGTTTGCAGAGATGCTACCCACAAACATCAATGAAATGCAAGAATGATTTTTCAAAGATATTAGGCAATTAAGAAATCAGTTAGCGCAATTATTTCATGTAATGAACACTCTCAAAACAAATTCAGAAATCTCATGCCATCACAGTAAAAATCTTTTTCCTTCACTTTTCTAAAATTGTAATTATCTATGATTTTTCTTAGAAAGTCAAGTATTCTCATGTTATCACTCATTTATCCTCACCTGTATATTTTCTGCACAGAAATTCACAATTATTCCTAAGCAATGGATTTTTTCTCATTCAGCTCATTCTTTTTCTCCGGATTTTCAAAATTTCACCATTTTTCCATTCTCTCACTTGAGCATTCTTTTCAACCTTTTGAGCACTATTTCAAATATCCAGTTTCGTGACCCATGTAGCGAGCTTTGGGTCAGTGACTCCCAAGCCAGACGACCTTAGGGCACCAGATACAAAGTATCCCTCAGACTTAATTGCTCGAGTCACTAGACCTTCTATTCTGATAGTTTACGTATAGTCTTCTTCTCATCATGTGCAATGTCTCTATCTCTTAGGCTTTCTATGCAGTTCATGTAACAAGATTTCAAATCAGTGTCTCCCAAACCAGATGGCTTTAGGGCACCAGGTGTAAAACACCCTTCAGACTCTACTTACTCGAACTAAAAAGGCCACATATATCGACTAGACAAGAAGATGATTTCCTTTGTTATCCTTTTCGTCAAGAGACTCAAACACTTCATCTTGTGTCTGAGTTCCACTACTAGGATTCACGAAGACATCAACAACTTAAACGTAGCTCTATTCTTTTAAGCTCATTTCTTAAAAACATCTTTCCATTGCTTATTTCTCCACAAAACATACTGTGCATACTTATACTAAAGTGATTCAAAACTTTTTAACATTCAAATACTATCTTTTCTTTGAATTTTCTCATAAATAACTACTCTATTTGAATCAGTTCAAAGTTTTTTTTTTACATGGGGCTTAAAAATTTCTTAACTGTTAGATTATGCCAAAAACAAATCATATATGCTACAACTTGTTCCCCAAAGCCTACTTTAGCTACCAGACAAAAAAATTTGTTTTTTTTTGTGTGCATCTAAACCACCCCCCCATGCTTGAATGACACTGTCCCTAGTGGCATACAAAATATATGAGAATGCAATGCAAATGCACACTAAAAGAGAATAAATATGGGCGAAAGGATAGATACAACCTGATTTGTGTCGGGCTTCTGAAGTTGATTGACTTGACTTTGCAGCATCCTATGCATATCTGATTGCCTAATTTTTTGCTCATTTGATCAATGTATGCTCTGAAAGCTCTGCCCTGTACCTGATAACTAATTCTCATACACTGAATGTTAAATCCAACTTGCATAAACCAAAAACAATTGTCAGCACATATGAAATGAAATACTGAATAAAAGAAAATACTGAAATGAAAAACAAAACTACTCTATTATGTACATATGCTACATCCCTCTGGTCAAATCCTTATGCCTTCGTGAGATGCACTATCTCACACTCACCATTCTGCAAGGAATCTGAAATATAGGGCTTCAGTCTTTGCCCATTAACCTTGAATGTACCTTGGGTCTGAGGATCAAATAATGTAACTGCCTCATGTGGAAACACTTTTTTCATAATGTACGGTCTCGCCCATCTCAATTTTAATTTGCCTAGGAATAAATGCAAACGAGAATTATATAACCAAACTCTCTGCTCCGGCTCAAACACTTTTCTGACAATGTGCTTATCATAAAATGCTTTAGTGCGAGTTTTGTAAATCTTGGCATTCTCATATGCATCATTCCTGAGTTCCTCTAATTCTAAGAGCTGCAATGCTCTCGCTTTGCAAGCCTCAGTGAGGTCAAAATTCAATTTCTTGATGGCCCAATATGCCTTGTGCTCCAGCTTGACAGGAAGATGGCATGCTTTTTTGAATACAAGGCGATACGAGGACATACCAATGAGAGTCTTAAATGCAGTCCTATATGCCCACAGTGCATCATCTAAGCGCTGGGACCAATCCTTGCGATCCGGGCAAACTATCTTCTCTAGAATCCGCTTTATTTCCCTATTCGAAACCTCTACCTGTCCACTGGTCTGTGAATGATAAGGAGTGGTGAATCTATGAATGACAGAATACCTTCTCAGCAGAGAAGCTATCTGTACATTCCTGAAACGCTTGCCACCATCACTGATCATCGCACGTGGCACCCCAAAATGACTGAAAATGTTGTGCTTAATGAACTTAAGCACCACTCTATGATCATTGGTCTAGGTTGCCACAACCTCGACCCACTTGGACACATAATCAACCGCCACTAAAATGTATAAATTTTTGAATGATGGCGGGAATGGTCCCATAAAATCTATGCCCCAAACATTAAAAATCTCGACTATCAAAATTGGGAGCAAGGGCATCATGTCCCTCTTGGACATGTTCCCAGTCTGCTGACATCTAATGCATCTTCTACAGAACTCATGTGCATCTTTGTGGAGTGTGGGCCAATAAAATCCAGACTGCAAAACCTTTGCAGTTGTCTTCCTACTGCTGAAATGCCCTCCACATGCTAAGGAATGAGAAAAACTAAGAATGGACTCGTACTCCTCCTCCGGAACGCATCTTCTAATGATCTAATCTGCACAATATTTGAATAATTTTGGTTCATCCCAATAATAGTGCCTCACCTGAGATGGAAATCTCTCGCGCTCATTCCTATTCCAATGCTCAGGGATCTGTCTCGAAACCAGATAGTTCACAATATCAGCAAACCAGGGTAACTGTGATGTTCTGACTGACATGATTTGCTCATCGAGGAAAGAATCACTGATCGGCCTCTGATCCTGCGTGGTCTCCACGATCAGTCTAGAAAGATGGTCTGCTACTACATTCTCGCTACCCTTCTTGTCTCAAATCTCATGATCAAACTCCTATAGTAACAGAACCCAACGAATGAGTCTCGGTTTGGTGTCTTTCTTGCTCAAAAGATACTTCAATGCAGCATTATCAGAATAGACAACCACCTTCGAACTGAGAAGATAGGACCTAAACTTGTCCAATGTGAATACTACATCAAGTAACTCCTTCTCTGTCGTGGTATAATTCAGCTGGGCATCACACAGAGTTCTATTTGCGTAGTAAATCACATAGGGCTTTCTGTCAATCCGCTATCCTAAAATGGCCCCCATAGCATAGTCAGAAGCATCACACATAATCTCAAATGGGAGCGTCCAATCCGGAGGTCTCAGAATGGGCGTAGTAATCAAGGCCTCTTTGAGTATCTCAAAGGCCTTCATGTAATCCTCACTAAAATCAAAGGGCTGATCCTTCTCCAATAAAGTACAAAGCGGTCGAGAGATTTTGTTGAAATCTTTAATGAACCGCCTATAAAATCCAGCATGCCCTAGAAATGACCTAATCTGCCTCACAGTGGTAGGTGGAGTCAACCGAGAAATGGATTCCACCTTCGCTCTGTCAACCTCAATCCCCCTCTTAGACACAATGTGTCCAAGCACAATCCCCTCCTGGACCATAAAGTGGCTCTTTTTCCAACTCAGAACCAGTTGTCTCTGTACACCAACTCAGAACTCGAGTAAGTTTCTGGAGGCAATCCTCAAATGAAGAGCCATAAACAGAAAAATCGTCCATAAACACCTCCATAACATCATCCACCATATCGAAGAAGATAGCTAACATGCACCTCTAAAAAGTTGTCGGGGCATTGCAGAGCCCAAACGGCATACGTCTAAATGCAAAGGTGCCATAAGGACATGTAATGTCGTCTTCTCCTGGTCGTCAGAATGGACAACTACTTGATTATACCCTGAATATCCATCTAAGAAGCAGTAGTAGCTCTGTCTTGCGAGTCTCTCCAAGATCTGATCAATGAATGACAACAAAAAGTGATCTTTCCGAGTTGCCACATTTAGCTTCCTATAATCAATGCAGACTCGCCACCCTGTGGTGGTCCTCATCGAAATTCTTTCCCCCTTCTCATTCTCCACAACAGTGAGTCCTGATTTCTTTGGCACAACCTGAATCAGACTGACCCACTGGCTATCAGAAATGGGGTAAATAGTTCTGTCATCCAACCACTTCACTACCTCATTCTTCACCACTTCTTTCACGTTGAGATTTAACCTTCTTTGCATATCCCGCACTGGCTTGACTTCTTCATCACAATGAATTCTGTGCATGCAGAATGAAGGATCAATCTCCTTCAAATCAGCCACTCCCCAGCCAATCGCTGCCTTGTGCTCTCGTAAAATAGTTAGCAATCTCTTCTCCTGCTCCTCAGTGAGCAGTGACGAGATAATCACAGGCAGAGTCTCACCGACTCCGAGATATGCATACTTGAGTAAATGCGGTAAGGGTTTCAGCTCAAGTTTTGGAGGAGACTCTATCGAAGATTTGGCGGGGGTCTTGTAAACACCCCAATTTTTCACTCACCTCCCTGACATCTCCACCAATCATCACATTTCAGTTCTCCGGAAGCAATGAAGGGCAAAATGGTCATTTTCTAAGATTGAACCTTGCAGAAAGTCCTAAATTCCATTCTTGAGCCTCAAAATTTCTATATTTGTGTTCAGAAACATTTTCAAGCTGCAAATTTTCAAAATCCTATTCCTGGCAAGAAGTTAGAATTTCCAATTCTAGATTCAGAATGACATTTCATAGAACATGTCTTTGCATAGCATTGCATGAACACTTTGTATCATTTCACTGCACAGCATGTCATTTTGAGATTCATAACTCCTGATTTTCAAAATTGTCAATCCAGATTTGATTTTTTTAACTTTTCAAAATTGATTTTTAAAACCCTGGGTCTTCAAAATTACCATTTTTTCCCATTTTACCCCCAGGACTTTGAATTACAAAAGTTTTTCTCAGGAAAACAATCTAGATATTTGGATATTGATTTTAAAGATTTTATCTCAAAACTTTTTGCAAAAAGATTTTAAATCTCTTTATAAAATTTCTGTATTTTCTTTATCCATATTTATGCCCTGAAAAACCAAATTTTTCCAAATTCTTGAAAACAAACAAAGTTTTATCTCGTATTATAAAAATTCCAAAAGGAAGTTATTTCTTTTGCTTTTTATTTTTTTAAATAAATGGTGTGGGACCCGCCTTGAACTAGCATCACACTCAGATTCCCAGGTATGTTTCTTATTTTCAAGCGGGCCCCACTTGTAGATGGTACCAATTTGCAAATTCCTCTTTTTAATTTCTTAATGTTATTTATTTTTTTATAGTTAGTGGGCCCACACACATGTGGCACCCCACTTGAAAATAAAAGATTTGCCAAAACAAAATAAAACTTTATTTTTCAAAAGGATTTTAAAAGTGGGTTGAGGTGGCATTTCCCTAAAAGCCTCTCATTTATTTCACTATTCATTTTTATTTCTTTTTATTTATTTGCTTGCATAAGATTTTTATTTTCAAAAGGAAGCAACCTTAAATTGCACCACAGCCGAGCATTCAAAAAAAAAAATATTCATTTTACCTAAAACTTAGGAAAATGAAACAAAAATTTTGAAAAACATAAGATGCGTTCATTTTGAAAACGACAGATTTTCAAATATCGGTTTCAAAGTTTCAAAAACCATAACGAAAACTCAAAAAAAAAAAAAAACTGCGTTTTTTTAGAAAGAGGCTGAAGGTCTTTAAAAGGACCCAGCTATTAATCGAAAAAAGGGAGGGAGGCCGTTTGATCTTTTTTTTTCGGTTTTGCAGGTGTCTTCCTCTCAGCGTGGAGCTCTCTTCCACCTTTAGCAGCTGCGTGCCCTCTCCTCTGCCGTGAAGCCTTTTTCTCTGTTAAGGATTTCGGCTCTCCTGTCCAGATCGTAGAAGAGCTCTCCAAGGCTCCTTCCCATCTTCTTCAGCCCTCCAGCAGGCGGGTCTCATTCTCTTCAGCCCATCCGCAGGAAATTGCCCCTTCATCGCTGGTTACAGGAGATCCAACTGGTTCCTTTCCTTATCTTTCTTAAGCTCAGCGGCAGGGAGTCCATCCAGTGTTTTTCCCGTCCACCTTCAGCCCAACAACAGAGAACGTACCTGTTGTCTACAAGGTCGTTTGGAGCAAGGATCTATAATGTTGTTTAGATGGAATTGAGGGAATCTACAAGGAGATCCACAGAGTTGATGTCACATTGCAAGAAGGTTGAACATTTGAAAGTCATGTGGTTAATGCAGACTTTCATTCTGATATTGCCATTGTGAAAATAAAATCTGAAGCTCCCCTTTCAGCTGCAAAAGTTTGGCGCATCTCTCAAGCTTCTTCATGGGAACGGGGTCATAGCTTTGGGATGCCCTCTTTCCTTACGGAATACACTAATTGCTAGTATTGTTAGGTAAAATTGATGTAGAATAGATTTAAGAAAATTATCGTTCCTCTCTTATGAATCTGCAAAATTTCGTTCCCCTTTTTGTAAATACAAAGTTGGACTCTCTGTTAGTGGATGAAAGTAGAGTTATTTGCCTAAAAGAAAATTGTCATTCCTCCCTTATGAATCTGCAAAATTGTCGTTCCCCTTATGTAAGTTGTTATTTTGTTTTGTTTTTTTTTGTTTTTGCCTAAAAGAAAAGGGTAAAAAGAAGTGTGCTGGCTTTGTAGTTATTGTATAAGTTAATGTCTTCATTTGCATGATTCTTACAGCATGTGACCTGCTGTGAGACATTATTTTACTATCAAAAGTAATTTACAGGAATTCGTTTTTGGTTCATTTGATCAATGTAAATGGCAGCCAATTGTATGCTCTCTAATATTTAGTACTTTTAGCATCTCACTTCAGTACCATAGAAGCACATCCCTTCCCTACCTGTTCATATTACCATATGACATCTAGATACTCATCTATAGCTACCCTTCACCTGTATACATTAGCCATAGTGCACCTATTGACACAGCTATCACTTACGGTAGCATCTTGTATCCATACCCATTCTACTTTTTTGCAGATATGCAGTTTTGATAATCAGCTATATTCATAGATGTGTAAACACCCCAATTTTTCACTCACCTTCCTGATATATCCACCAATCATCACATTTCGGTTCTCCGAAAGCAATGAAGGGCAAAATGGTCATTTTCTGAGATTGAACCTGGTAGAAAGTCCAAAATTTTATTCCTAAGTCTCAAAATTTCTCCATTTGGACTCAGAAATAGCTTCAAAATTGCAAAATTTCAAAATCTTATTCTCAACAAGAAGCTAGAATTCCAATTTCGAATTCAGAGCGGCATTTCAGGTAACATGTCTTTGCATAACATCGCATGAGCATTTCATATCATTTCACTGCACAGCATGTCATTTTGAGATCCATAACTCCTGATTTTCAAAAAATGTCAATACAGATTCGAGTTTTAAATATTTCAAAATTGATTTCAAACTCCTGGGTTTTTAAAATTGCCAAATTCTTCCCATTTTACCCCCAGGGCTCCGAATTACAAAAGTTTTCTCAAGAAAACGATTTGGATAGTTTTGGACATTGATTTTCAAGATTTCGTCAATTGAAAAGAAGGGGACACAATTTCAAATTCATAAGACATTATTTCAAACTTTTATAAAAGGGCTCCGAATTTCTCTGCATCTTTCCAAATTTTGCCCTGAAGAACCATTTTCTTCTAAGTTTTGAAATCAAACCAAAATTCACTTCGTGTTTTCTAAACTAGCCTATTATTGTGAAAATTCCAAAATATCTCATTTGGCTTTTATTTCAAATAAGTGATGTGGGACCCACCTCGAGGTGGTGTCACACTCAAATTCTCAAAAATTTCTCTTATTTTTAAAACAGTGCCCATTCGGAAGTGGCACCGATTTATAAAACCTTTTTTTTTATTTATTTAATTTCTTTTTTTTTTACTCAATTTTAATAAATTAATTAATAGGCCCACATAGGTGGCGCCCCACTAAGACTCTTTGCCAAAAAAAAACAAATTTTTTATATACACTTCAAAAAGTTTTCAAATTCAGTTGAAGTGGCACCACCTTAAAAAAAAAAAGGAAAAAGGAAAAAAACAAAATTCGTTTTATCATTTTGTTTTGTTTTTTATTTATTACTATTACTTTTCAACCCCGAAACTTTTATTTTACCTAAGTTTCAAATTTTTTTTCCGGAGAAAGAGAGTCGTCCCCCTCTCAAAACGGCGAGTTCACTTTTTCAAAACATTTCAAAAAATTTTAAAATTCTGTTTCAAGGGTTATCAAGGTCGACTAAAGGGGAGAAAAAAGAGGGATTTGAAGGGGAAAAGCAAGGGCCGGCTATTAAAAAGAGGAGGAAGGTCCAGCAAAGGAGATCCCATCGGCGATTCCAGCTCTCTTCACTCCCCCTTTCACCTCTTTCCCTCTCGACCAGTAGGCGGCTTCTCCCATCTCTCAAAACCCCTTTCTTCTTCCCCAACCTATTTCGTTCCTTTCTGCAACACGCTCATTGTCTCTCTGTCTCTTCATCACCATTCAAGAAACGAGCTTCCAGCGGATGACACTCAGGAGCTTCGATCCGCATGAACAGCCTTCAACAGAATGCTCAAAAAAGAAGGGATCTTCTCAACCTCTGTTGAACCAAGGTTATCCCACCTTGTGGATCATTGATTACATCAAGATTTTCATTTCAAACCAAAAGTTTTCCAGGAATCATCTGCAAAGAATCAGCCCGTTCAAGCAATCAGGTGAAGGTTCATCGGGTATCTACATCTTTAAGACTTGAGTAGCATCTTCATGACACCTGCATCCCCTATTCGTCACCCTCAATGACGAAATTGGTCACCCTGGTTATTTTATATGTTAAGGATTTGTGATGCTTCACAATAGCATCATCGATCCCTATAGAAAGTAGGTTTTGCTGAATTATAACCTTCCAACAACCGTTGTTGGCCTGATTTGTTTCAAAACCAAAAGCTTTATGAAACAGTATTTCCTTTTCAATCAAAGTTTTTTTTAATCCACGTGCATTCCATACTCCCTCATATGTCACTGATTTTACCAAAATTAAAATTTTACATAAAATCTCTTTGTTATTAATGGTTTAGTCTCCGTAAACAGAATGAATGATTCTTCATGTGATCCTATGTCCATTGTCATCTTGCCATATTACTACCCCTCCTCTGTTTTTCTTTTTTCTTTTTTTTTGTTTTTTGCTTTTCTTTCATTGCAGGATTTATGTTTAGTGGCAACGTTACTTGATGCTCCTATATCTTGTCGATTTCAGCATGCCCATGTACTTTTTTTTTGGTGTCTGCATGAAATGGTGTCAAAACGATGTCCTCAGGGACAGATCGTACATTAAGTGAGTGTCGCTAACCAGAACACTACACCTAGCCCATCTTATTTGGTTTCCATTTCCTTATCCCTTACTTGTCAGTATATTTATCTAGATTTTATTTCTGGTCGTTATCATAGGTATACCCATATTGTCGTTTATATGTTAGTATGAGAAATATACTGTGGTAACAGTAACGAGCTTTATCTATACATTTCCAACCTACCCATTGTGGCATTCATGTGGCAATATCTGTGTAACATTACACGATTTAAAATCAGGTGATGGAGGAGTAACTTGTGTGAATGTGAGTCTTTTCCTCCCAAATACTAAGAAGAACTCCCTCATAATTGATACCTGTTCAGAATTTTCTTTTAGTTTAATATTTGAAAGAAGCATCCTTTACTATATTGCACAAATTTCTTCTTGCAGGCTTAATTCATAATATGAAAACATTTCTGCCAATGTCGTCCAAATTTCAGTCTTTACCATCCTAAGATAAATGCTTTTCCTTTTTCTTTGTTAAGAAATCTTCATGATTACCAGCAGAACATGTTTTAGTAGTTCTGGGTGCAAAAATTTCTTTCTTTTTTTTGTACTTAAGTTTAATTGTTGTATCATATGCTTACTGTGCCAGTCATGTGATCTTAACGTCTGCCCATCCTTTGCATGCCATCGATAACATGTGATACCTCTGTGCAAGGCATTTACAGATCATTCTTTCCAGCCATTAGCATTGTTTGAGCCATTGGCATTGTTTTAGCCACTAGTGTAGCCTCAGCTATTAGTATCGTTTCAGCCATCAGCTTTATCCCATCTCAAATCTGTAAAATCAGCTTGTCCTTAGCACTCTTTCGAGAAGTTAAGTAAATAACCCTTGAAAACAACATAGTCAAGCTGTGTTACAGCTTGAGTATTGCTTTGCAGTGTGAGGCAACTGATTATGGCAGCGTTAGGTGGTGTGAGTTTTATGACAACCCTTTTTAAAACAATATTTTTAATGAAAATCCAGTGAAAGCCAGACACCAAAAATAAAAAAACCGGCTCGTACGAGTGGTGGAGTCCAGGTCGATGTCAGGGAACGGGAAATACTTCGTATTCAAACACACAATCTAAACTACTCTTTATTGCCAAAATAAAAAGAATTAATTAAATAATTAACTAACTAAGGGAGTACGGCCCTACGCAGAGGGCTTAAACAAAATAAATAAATGGTTTTATTACAGACTCAATTAATAAAATGAAATAAAACCCCAATCTAAAAAGAAAAGCAAAAGTGTCTTCCATGCTTGAGTCCTTGTTCCCTTTGAATTGATTTGTTTCCCTTTGTCCTTCCCTCTTTTTTGGTTCCTCAATGAAACAGGTAATGCATGTTTTCTTTTGCCCTCTAAGGGCTCTTTGAGGATAGTTTTAAGGGCTTGAGAAGACCTCAGAGAGTGTTTTTAGGGCACGAAAAGAGCTCCACCGTACATTCTGACACTCCCTGTAAGATACAAAAACAAAACATGCAGCAAGAACGAGACAAACTAGACTAAATCTAAACTTAAAATTCAACAAAGCAAAGATCTAAACTAACTAGACAAGTAACAAACTCACTAAAGGACGAAATAGCATAACAAACTAACTAATTATGAAACAAGTTATGAAACTAATGTAAAATGATCTAACTAAACTAAAATAATTATGAACTACTGAATTTAAAACACATAAAATACATGGAATGAAATGAAAATCATGAAAATTACTAAAACAAATTAACTAATATCTACTACCTAAAAAATCATGAATTTAACTTATTAAATCTAATATAACTAACGAACACTCAACATGAATCAAATCAATACATGAACCAACATCAACTAATTTGCTAATCTACTTCACTCTAACTAATACAGTAAATCTTAAATGGCTAACCTTAAGCACACATTAATTAAAAGTTAGGCAAGATTAAACACATTGTTCTACTCAACTAATAAAAATCAATGTAATAGGAACTCACGACTGAATGCCTTACACAGTAAATAATAAGCTAAAAAGAATCTAATACTTAACTACATATGTAATCTAACTGCCATGTAAACAAAAACAAAAAGAACGATATTGATTGACTAATGAAGATAACTATTAACTAAGCTAATATACCTAGTTGCTAATGAAATAAAATAACAAATAGTATAAACAACTAATGAATACACAGCCTATGGAATGAAATAATTAATAAACAGCTAAGGAAATTATCTAACGTATGTAATAAACAAGTGCTGAATAAAAAACTATGACAGAAACATTATCGAATAAAAAAACTAACACAAATGTTGAACCTAACTATTACACAACGCTGAAACTAAATAACACAAAACGACTAATCCTAACTATATATAAAAAAATTGCTGACTGAAGAACCGACTAAAAGTAAAAAAATAGAGAGAATAAAAAACGCTGAACTAGATAAAAAAATTAAGATGCACTAAATGACTGAAACGCTATATGATGAAACGATTGAAAAGAGAGACTACCGACTGAATAAAAACTTTGTAAAACACAGCTATACTGAAGGACATAACCAATTGAGAAAAAAAACAGAAAAAAATGGAACTGAAAATGATTAAAATATTCTTTGACTAACCTGTACTAAAAATCAACAACCTAAACTATATGAAAATCAACTAATCTGTAAAAACATTAATGCTAACTGTGAATCAACACTATGAATGAACACAAACCCTATATGAATCTAACGATCTACATGCACGTCAAGAAGACGAAGACACCTATTTTTTTTTTTTTCAGATGTTAAACTAAGCTAACTGGATACACTGATGGTGATATGATGAACTTGTCTAATATACCAAGCTATGCCCCTACATCTACAGAAAAACAAGGTTGAAGAAATGAACCGTTGAGGGTTGCCTTCAACAGAGGGGTTGGGGAGAGAGCGGCCTCTCACGATCTATGCCCGTCACGCTACACACCTTGATGATAGACAATGAAGAAGATGCCAGTGAAGAAAAAGGGTAGAGGAAGGAAAGAAAGAGAGAAAAAGAAGAAGAAGAAGAAGAAAGAGAGGGGAAGAAGAAAGTGGCTGGAATGAGAGAGAGAGAGAGAGATAGAGGTGGGAGGCGTGAATTCCAAATAGAGAGCCCCCTCCTCTTTGCTGAGTTATGCTATTTATAATACAATATTAGGTTAAAATAAAATTTTCAAAACAAGTCCCAAAAGTTTAGCAATTTTCAAAAGAGGCTTTGCTTGAAAAAATAATTTTCCTAAAAATGCCTATTCCTAAATTTACTAACTTAGCTATTTAGAACCTAATATAATCAAAGTATAACTACAAGAAACTTCCTAAACCACTAAAACACTAAAAACGCAGGAAAAGCTTTGAAGAATACGATTTTCTGATAAAATTCAATTCAATGCGGTTTCTCAAAACTTACGATAAAAATGGGTTTTTATAGTAATTTTAATCATGGATCATGCATAAATAATGATTATTAAAATGCAAATATTATGCATGATCAAATACCCCCATGCTTATCGTTTGCTAGTCCTCGAGCAAACTGAAGCAAAAACAAAAATGATAAACTAATCAAAACAAAAACCTAACTCACTTTCGTAGGAATCACGGTTGCATTTAGCACATGCAACAAGCCCTTTAAACCCCTGGGTTACCCCAGTGGACAAGTAAGGTCTTGTGAGGGTTTGCAGTGATGTTACCCACAAACATCTCTGTCATGTATGCAAAAAAATTTAGAACACAAAGCATTAGGCAGTTCAGGAGTTTGTTTTCACAAATATTTCATGTCATTGCATTATCAAAACATGATTAGAGTCTTTTACCTGCCACCACAGAATAAAATATTTTCTTTCACTTTTCTAAATAGCATAGTCATTTATGTTTTATTCTCAGAAATTCAAATACATACATGTTATTATTTACTTATCCTCACTCATATGTGTTCTGCACAAGTTTTTTTTTTTTTTTTCAATATTTGCTTCTAAGCAATGAACTTTTCTCTTTTACGCTCTTTTTTTTTTCTTGATTTTCAATTTTTCACACATTTTTTTTTTATTGAGCACTATATCAAATTTCCAGTTTTTGTGACCCGTGTAACGAGCTTTGGGTCAGTGACTCCCAGACCAGACGACCTTAGGGCACCAGATACAAAGTATCCCTCAGACTTAATTGCTCGAGTAACTAGACCTTCAATTTTTATAGTTTACGTATAGTCTACTTCTCTGTCATGTGCAATGTCAATACCTATTATGCTCTCTATAAAGTCCATGTAACGGGCTTTCAGGCCGATGACTCCCAAACCAGATGGCTTTAGGGCACCAGGTGTAAACACCCCTCAGGCTCTACTTGCTTGAACAAAATAGGCCACAGATATCAACGTAGACAAAGAATTGACTTCCTTCATTATCCTTTTCGACATGAAACTCAAACAGTTCAACTTGTGTCTAAGCCCAGCTACTAGGAAGTACGAAGATATCAATCAACTAAACGTATGCTCTTTTTCACTTTTTTTTTTTTGAGCTCATAAATGCAATATTGTTCATTTGCTTAGTTTTCAAAAATAAAACTGTGCATATTCATACTTGTGATTCAAAATAGACTCTAACATGCATCTATAATCATTTTTTTTTGAAATCCACATAAACAACCATGGTTTTCTAGATCCGTGTTAGAATTTTTTTTTTGTGGGGCTTAAAAATTCTCTAAAAACGTTAGATGTTGCGAAGCAGTCATATAAGTTCAAACTCATTCCCTAAAAGCCTAATTTTAATGAGTTGACATAAAAAAATGCAAGTACAACGACATGAAAAGTTTAGGTGTGCAAACTACACCCTCCCCCATGCTTAAATGACACTGTCCTCAGTGGCAGTCCCTCATGCTGGCATGAAACTAAGTGAATGCATATGAGAATGAAATGAATGAGAGAAAGGGTTGAGGTCACATGATCTATATGGTGAAACCTTACTTGATGCGACATGCAAATAGCTCTGAATAGGTGTCATCTGTCTCACAGTTTACAACTTATAGAAATATGCAAAAGAATGCAATGCATACATGATCTAGGCTTGACGCTCATAAAGAAAAACTACCTAAAAACAGAAAAATACTAAAGCTACTAATGGTACATCACAAATATGGGTTGCCTCCCATTAAGCGCTAAGTTTTACGTCCCCAACCAGACGGATCCCTGGAAAAACCTTCATCGTCCATGAGATCAATGGACATGAAATCTCGCTCAATCAGGCTCTCTGTGAAAAAGAGTGTCATCTGTGACACTACGCGTTGTGTTTCCATCCCGTCTACCTCTAAATGTGGTATCATGACTCTGTGGACAAGAAGAACGGAGATTTGTCTCATCTGAGAGACTAGTCAGGAATTGAGAGTCTTGGACCGACCGGCTATCAATGAATGCATCTTCAGACAAGTGGTGAATATGATCTGGCTTGACTTGGTCAAGCACCTTCTGCATATGCACCTCTTGCTTGCTAAAAGCAATCGGTGATCCTAAAGATTGATAGAATGGGTCTCTATGAATATATGAAGAATGTAACAACTGAGGGCCTTGCCTCTTCTGCTGAGGTATCATGGAGATCGGCTCATCAGTGGAAATGATATGGGGCTCATGAGTCGATTCTCGAGTGGGGTAACACGCCTTCCCATGCTGAAGGGATGTAACAAATTTGACCTACTCATGATGTGAAGCAGTGGATTGCAAGTCAAATGACATGGGATTCTCTCCCTTTGGAATGACAACAGACTGACTATGACGGTTCCCCTGGCTTTGTCTACTCAATGTCTGAGCTAACTGTCCCATTTGAGTCTCTAGCTTGGCTATCAACTGCGTATGGGAGCAAAGAGTGGCCTTGATATCAAAAAATGCCTCTAACATCTTCTCCTGAAAGGATGAACTCGGAATGGGCTCCTGAGGAGAAGGTAAACTAGATTGGGGATGAACCTGTGGAAAACTGGGAAGCGAGTAACCTTGTGAAGGGGTATTCTGTCTATACTGTGCCTGGGAGGGCTGATGGGATGGATAAATGGACTGGTTTCGCCAACTTGAGTTATGTGATGGTGTAAATGAATCAAGCATGGGTCTAGCGAAACCTTGGGCAATATTCACCTGCTCCTGAACGAATTCAGGATATAATGACACTACCGGACAATCAGAAACACAATGTGCAGGGCTAGCACATAGCTCGCACACTCTTCCTATTGGACTTCGCGAAGAATTGGCTAGGAATTGATCTAACTTCCTAGTCAACTGGTCAACCTTGGTACGCATCTAACTCGGACCCAACTTCGAAAATCTCAACTTTCCTAGGACCACTAGACAAAGGTGTAGTCCTATCGAGCCGTGAAGACAAGGCATGATGCATCGTGTTTTCACTCAAGGTCTCAAATAGAGACCACGCTTCATCCTCACTCTTGAGCATAAAAGTGCCCCCACACGACGAATCAACCATTTGACGGTGCTTCTCAGTAAGACCATCATAGAAATACTGCACCATCTGCCAATGAGGCACCTGATGGTGGGGACACTTGCGAAGAAGATCTTTCAATCTCTCCCAAGACTCATGAAACTGTTCTCCCTCAATTTGAGAAAAACTGGTTATAGCTTTACGAAACTGATTCGTTTTACCAATTGGGAAGTACTTTTTGAGGAATTCGCACTGCATTCCTTCCCAAGTAGTAATACGAACCGTTTCAAAAGCTTTTAGCCAATGCTTGGCTTTATCTTTGAGGGAAAACGGAAACAAAGTCAGCCTCATAGCGTCATCGCCAAAGTTATTGATTCGCACTGTCGAGCAAATCTCAAGGAATTCGTCGAGATGACGATATGGGTCTTCATTGCTAAGGCCATAAAATGAGGGTAGCATTTGGATTATACTGGCCTTAATCTCAAAATGGCTCGCTCCTACATCAGGTCTCGTGATGCAGGAGGCGGAAGTATACGTATTTGGCATGAAGTACTCCCTCAAAGGACGGATCAAATGATGATCGTCAGTCATTGCGTACACCTTGGAGTAGACCGGTGTAGCACACGTCCTAATTTGAGGTTTTCTACCTAACTAACGCGCTAGCGGCCAAACCACGCAAACCACAAAGCGAGTAAACTAAAAACAACAAAAACTAAACAAACACCACGCAGTTACACATATCTGGTATTATGCAAAGAAAATATGAAATCTATGTGTACGGTACCAATCGTACACAGTCACCTCTAAGGAAATCCTTGCGGGTGGGCTGTGCAGAAAAGTAAGCTTGTCTCTACGATATGCACACACGTGGTTCTAAACCTAAATGCAAAACAAACACTAGGCAATAAAGTGAATACTCGTATTTCGCCGTTCCCCGGCAATGGCGCCAAAATTTGGTGTGAGTTTTATGACAACCCTTTTTAAAACAATATTTTTAATGAAAATCCAGTGAAAGCCAGACACCAAAAATAAAAAAACCGGCTCGCACGAGTGGTGGAGTCCAGGTCGATCTCAGGGAACGGGAAATACTTCGTATTCAAACACACAATCTAAACTACTCTTTATTGCCAAAATAAAAAGAATTAATTAAATAATTAACTAACTAAGGGAGTACGGCCCTACGCAGAGGGCTTAAACAAAATAAATAAATGGTTTTATTACAGACTCAATTAATAAAATGAAATAAAACCCCAATCTAAAAAGAAAAGCAAAAGTGTCTTCCATGCTTGAGTCCTTGTTCCCTTTGAATTGATTTGTTTCCCTTTGTCCTTCCCTCTTTTTTGGTTCCTCAATGAAACAGGTAATGCATGTTTTCTTTTGCCCTCTAAGGGCTCTTTGAGGATAGTTTTAAGGGCTTGAGAAGACCTCAGAGAGTGTTTTTAGGGCACGAAAAGAGCTCCACCGTACATTCTGACACTCCCTGTAAGATACAAAAACAAAACACGCAGCAAGAACGAGACAAACTAGACTAAATCTAAACTTAAAATTCAACAAAGCAAAGATCTAAACTAACTAGACAAGTAACAAACTCACTAAAGGACGAAATAGCATAACAAACTAACTAATTATGAATCAAGTTATGAAACTAATGTAAAATGATCTAACTAAACTAAAATAATTATGAACTACTGAATTTAAAACACATAAAATACATGGAATGAAATGAAAATCATGAAAATTACTAAAACAAATTAACTAATATCTACTACCTAATAAATCATGAATTTAACTTATTAAATCTAATATAACTAACGAACACTCAACATGAATCAAATCAATACATGAACCAACATCAACTAATTTGCTAATCTACTTCACTCTAACTAATACAGTAAATCTTAAATGGCTAACCTTAAGCACACATTAATTAAAAGTTAGGCAAGATTAAACACATTGTTCTACTCAACTAATAAAAATCAATGTAAATAGGAACTCACGACTGAATGCCTTACACAGTAAATAATAAGCTAAAAAGAATCTAATACTTAACTACATATGTAATCTAACTGCCATGTAAACAAAAACAAAAAGAACGATATTGATTGACTAATGAAGATAACTATTAACTAAGCTAATATACCTAGTTGCTAATGAAATAAAATAACAAATAGTATAAACAACTAATGAATACACAGCCTATGGAATGAAATAATTAATAAACAGCTAAGGAAATTATCTAACGTATGTAATAAACAAGTGCTGAATAAAAAACTATGACAGAAACATTATTGAATAAAAAACATAACACAAATGTTGAACCTAACTATTACACAACGCTGAAACTAAATAACACAAACGACTAATCCTAACTATATATAAAAAAATTGCTGACTGAAGAACCGACTAAAAGTAAAAAAATAGAGAGAATAAAAAACGCTGAACTAGATAAAAAAATTAAGATGCACTAAATGACTGAAACGCTATATGCTGAAACGATTGAAAAGAGAGACTACCGACTGAATAAAAACTTTGTAAAACACAGCTATACTGAAGGACATAACCAACTGAGAAAAAAAATAGAAAAAAATGGAACTGAAAATGATTAAAATATTGCTTGACTAACCTGTACTAAAAATCAACAACCTAAACTATATGAAAATCAACTAATCTGTAAAAACATTAATGCTAACTGTGAATCAACACTATGAATGAACACAAACCCTATATGAATCTAACGATCTACATGCACGTCAAGAAGACGAAGACACCTATTTTTTTTTTTTTCTAGATGTTAAACTAAGCTAACTGGATACACTGATGGTGATATGATGAACTGGTCTAATATACCAAGCTATGCCCCTACATCTACAGAAAAACAAGGTTGAAGAAATGAACCGTTGAGGGTTGCCTTCAACAGAGGGGTTGGGGAGAGAGCGGTCTCTCACGATCTATGCCCGTCACGCTACACACCTTGATGATAGACAATGAAGAAGATGCCAGTGAAGAAAAAGGGTAGAGGAAGGAAAGAAAGAGAGAAAAAGAAGAAGAAGAAGAAGAAAGAGAGGGGAAGAAGAAAGTGGCTGGAATGAGAGAGAGAGAGAGAGGTGGGAGGCGTGAATTCCAAATAGAGAGCCCCCTCCTCTTTGCTGAGTTACGCTATTTATAATACAATATTAGGTTAAAATAAAAATTTCAAAACAAGTCCCAAAAGTTTAGCAATTTTCAAAAGAGGCTTTGCTTGAAAAAATAATTTTCCTAAAAATGCCTATTCCTAAATTTACTAACTTAGCTATTTAGAACCTAATATAATCAAAGTATAACTAAAAGAAACTTCCTAAACCACTAAAACACTAAAAACGTAGGAAAAGCTTTGAAGAATACGATTTTCTGATAAAATTCAATTCAATGCGGTTTCTCAAAACTAACGATAAAAATGGGTTTTTATAGTAATTTTAATCATGGATCATGCATAAATAATGATTATTAAAATGCAAATATTATGCATGATCATTAGGCAAGGGCCACTTGAGGGTTGTTTTGCAGTGTTGGTCTACTAATTCTGGTTGCAAATGCTTTATGCTTTGTAGTGACTATGGTTGCATTAGTTGACAGATTAAAGAGCCAATTGTTGGCACAACAAAATGAATAATGATTGTTTTTTTTTGTTGTTATGACTGTTATTTTTCTTGAGAAGAAGTCATTACTACTGCTATGTGATTGTTACAGCAGAATGAATCATTATTGGTCTTATTGTTGTGGTTGTTATTACTATGTTTGCTAATGTTGTCCTTGTCATCATCAATGGTTCTGTGATGTTAGTGAGATAACTATTTAGGAATCGCTTCAAGCAGATGCGAGCTAGATGAGAGTAAGCCATTTCTTGGTGAAATAGTTGCTATAACAAGAGAGGTTATCATTTGTTTTGTCGTTGTAACTGTTATTACTGTTGTTAAGGGTGCTATTTTGTTTTGTTCCCATCATCATTTGCCACTGCTGTGTTATAAGGGGCATATGGATATGATATATTACTATGTCATCAACTGTATAAATATGTCCCACACCCATCAATCACCCCCTATCATACGTACTTCACTCACTGCTTATGTGTTACCCTATCATTTGTAGATATTGTCCATTTTTGCATATGTATCCATTTCATTGATTCAAACACTATTGTACATTATAGCCTTTCCTAGCACACCCTCATGCTTCTAATCATCCGTATTCTAGTATATATATCTCATTTGTACAATGGAGGTGCAAATCGGATCTTTTTATCGATTTGTAATTATAGGATCACATACATGTGTATATGTCCTTGTGTATCTTGTATATCCATTCCTTGTACTAATTCTCATTTTGCAGGGAAGTCTGGAGGATACTGGCTCTTTTTAATTCTATATTTTTTTTCGCTTTATGCCAGAGATGTAATAATCGAATTTGGAATAATATTTACTTTTACTGCTTAGATTAGGATGCATATTGATGATGCATGAAATGCACATCATGTTAATAAGTTTTTCATGCATTTTGTAACAAGTTTAAGGTTTTAAACCCATGTTTAGATGTATTTTGATAATAAGGGGTTATGGTTCGAATTTCAGAAAAATCGGAGTTAAAATAAGAGAGTTATGGCTATTTCAGTGTTTGGGCATGGATTTCGAGGTGGATCAGATCCATATCCGACCCAATTAGGTTATTTGGACTTTGGATCAACCCTTAGAAATCCCAAAACCCAACCCACACGCCTATCCATATCCATTTCAAAAAGTTTTGCAAAAACCCCCCCAGAAAGTGGCGCCTAGCAAAATAGTTTTTTTTAACCCTGTTTCTGAATTTTCAAAAAAGTATAAATAGATTTTTTAGAGGAACCCTAGGCGTCTTTGACTTCAATTGATGCCTTCTACAGTGCCTCTAGCTCCAAAACCTCCTTCCTCTCCATTCTCCCACGTTTTGGCCATTGAAGACCGGTTCATGCTTGGTTTCCAAGCATATTTCGATCTCTTTTGTGATTTCTATCCATTTCTTCCTTTTTTCTTACTGTGTTTTCACCATTTTTCTGTGTTTTTGCAGGTGCAGCAGAGGTGGAGACCATTAACCTTGTGTGGGAGTGTGAAACACACCAACAAGGTGAGCCGGCCCTACCTCCATCCTGTTTTCTACACCCTCCGATCGAGAATCGACGCATACTCCATCTTCGATGGATCTCCAACGTGTAGCAACTGAAAAAGTGCTGTTTTTGGTGAAGTTCCAGCAATCTCGAACCGTTTGGGACGTCAAGATCAAGCCACAGTCCACTCTTCTTCATCCCCCCGATCGTCGGATCTCCCAAGAGGTAGGTCTTCTTCTTCCTTCTCTTCTAGCTAAAACCGAAGTGTGTGTTGATTTTATTTTATTATTTTTCTGTGTGTTTCTTGTTTTTCTTCTTGTTTTCAACCTTAGCATAGACCCCGTGCACAGACCAGCACGTTAGATTAGGTTTGAGTCATTGTTTGATTCGTTTGTCTTTTGATTTTTAAAGATTTTTCACTCAAATTGTGAAAATCGGCTAGAACCTCATCTAGCCGATTTCTTTTATTTTATATTATTCTGTCCAGCGTGTTTCAGTAAGTTGTTTTTACAGAAAAAATGTCGAAAAAGTTCATTTGATTTAGTGTAGTCGTTGGTTGTGATTGAGCCTTGTTTGAATATAAAAAAAAAATTTATATCGGCTAGACTACTTCTAGCCAATCCTTGTGTTTAGAAAGTTCGTGATGTGCGTGTAATCTTCTACTTCATGCTGCATGTCTGCATCTTTTGTTGATTTTACATTGTTGCAAAGTGTGTTGTGGTAGAGTTTAGCATTTTAGGATTGTTCTAAACAATCGTTTTAATCATTTTATGTTTTTGTGTTTTGTGTTTATTGAAAAAAATACAAAAATCGAGTGTTTTGGGTGTTCTTGATTGTAGTGGTTATTCAGCTAGCTGCATGTTTGAAGTTTAATTTAGTTTTTTTTTCAATCATATAAATTATCCATTCATGTTTATTGAAGTTAGATAGTATATTAGAAATAGATTTAGCATTTTTTAATGTTCCATGCTTTGTTCATTAGCATAGTCGTTTATATAATTTGATGTTTTCGGTGTTTTTAGGATTTCCAGCATGTTATACATCTTGTTTATGCTATCATTAGTTTAAATTAGTTATTTTTAATCAAGTTTTGATTTAGATTTGTTTTTATCGTGGTGAGTCTTGTTTGATTTTTGCATTTGTTTTTCTTAGTTAGTGAAAATTTTATTTTTAGTGTAAATCGATTTTTTTTTTAGTCTTCTTCTTCCCCAAGGTGGGGCGGCAGCCATTAGAGCTCCAATTGAGCTCTAGGTCGATTTTTTTTAAAAGGTATTAATTTCAATTAGGTAGGTTAGGAAGGTGTCTAGGTTCAATGTATTAGGTTTTATTGCCTTAGCCGTTTTTAGGGGTCATTTAAGTAAGTTTTGGAATTAGGGTAGCATTTAATCCTAGAAAATCATATTTCTATTTAAGTCTTTTTATTCCCTAGGTACTTTTAATTGCATTAGCTTAGAAAGTAGCACCATTAGGGTTGGCGATTTTTGAGAAGGAAGATAATTAAGGTAATTAAATTTGAAAAGTTTTTGGAAATAGTAGATTCTTCAAAAATCGTGTGGAGCATTTAAGGGAGAATTAAATTTTGAGTGTGCATTAAAAAAGGAGTTACTCTTTGGTCTTGGAAAGTGTTTTTGAAATTCAATTTAACTTCCATTTTAGGTTCCACGATTTCAAGAAAGAAGTAAATGCAAATTAATTCCATCTTGGAAAGCAAAAATCGTGGGTTTCTAGATTGGACTTTTCATTTTTCCAAAGTGAGCTTTAAAGACAATTAAGGAGTGTAACTCCCTATTTAATTGGGGCGATTTTTGATAATCTAATTATTCCAAAAATTCAAGCATTCACACTTATTACCTTATTTTTTTAACCTTCTCTATTGAATTCGTTGAGTTTTGAATTAATTTTAGGTTAATTAATAGGTTACTAATGTAGTCGGCCTAATTAAGTGAGTCAAACCCTAGTCTAAACCCACCTGAGTCTAGTCAAAACCGAGCCTAGCCTAGGTCAAGTCATAGACCAAAACCTAACCCTAGTCAAGTTTTAGTCCAACCTAAGTTGAGTCAAGACCGAGTCTAGGTCGAGTCAACCTTAGTCCAAGTCAAACCTAACCTAAGCTTAGGTCAACCGAGTCTAACTAACCTAGCCTAACCTAATCTAGTCAATTAGATTGACTTGGTTAGGTGAGTCGTGCACCTAACCATACTCGAGCTCACCCAAGGCAAACCCTAGTTAAACCTAGTTGATCAACCAAACCTAGACCAAATCCAACATAGTCTGAGTCAAACCTAATCCCAACTTAAGTCAATCGAGCCTACCTAACCCAAACCGAGCTCACCCAAGTCAACCCGAACCTAGTCAAGTCCAAACTGACCTTAGCTAAGTCAACCCGAACCTAGTTAAGTCAAGACCGAGTCTAGTTGAGTCAACCGAGTAAACCTACCCCTAACCCTATCCTAAACCCGCAGCCTTTGTTCTTTAGTGGATTAATTTAATTTAAGTGTAATTTATTTTTTTATTTTAGATTAATTAGTTTAGTTATTTGATTTAGTTATAGTTTAGAAGTGTGTGTGCGTAAATTGTAGTTGTTTTGTGTGTGTGAGTTGTGCATTGTATTTATTTGACTCGTAGTTATTTAATATTTAACATAGTTAATTAGAAGTGCATTTCATTGAGTAGCTTAGTTGCATTTGCATCATTAATTTAGTAGTGTTAGTCATAGTTTGCAATTTACGATTATTCTTTAGTTCATGTAGTAATAATGCATTCAATAGTAGCATATACAGTCATTCAGTGTCATTTAGATTGCATTAGGTTTGATTTGCATTGTGTAGTGTTTAAATAGATTTATAAAGTGAATAGTGCACTGAAAGAAAAATCTGATTTTTGCACCCTCGCACTGTCGTTATTTTATGTGCAAAAATTCTGAGTTTTTAGTAAATTTTTGTTCTATTCACTTTATCAACGTGTTAGCTAACTGCATACCAAATTTCAGCTCAATCCGAGTTGGTTTTGTCTGATTTTTAAGCGTTTTGTGAAAACCGCTTTTTCTGGTTTTTAAATTTCGGGACTTTCGATATCCTGATTTTTCCCAGTTTTGAAACGCTTATATCTGGAGTTCCAGATATTGTTTTTTTATTCTGTAAAAACTGTCAGATTATTTAATCTGTCAGTTACAGAACAGAAGAAGTTTCGGGAAAATCGGATCTCGTTTGTCTTGTCAAACAGTGGTTTTCTGATAACCTGTCAGAAATCTATTTTACACTAGTTAGGGGCATTTTCGTAATTTCCTTAGTTTCGGCATTTTAGGACTGCTTTTAGTATTTTCTGCATATTAGGTACTGCATCTGCATCATATAGTATTGTTAGAATTAAATTAGTTGCTGTTTGAATTAGTTTAATATTTTAATTAATTACTTTAGTGTAGTTAGGAATTATTTTGCTAATTGCTTGAAAATTAGGTTTAGTTGCATTTTTAACTTGCATTATTAGAATAAATTGCTAACTCTGCATTTTCCTTTGTTTTTAGGTTGAAAAGCATAATTATTATCCAGGGTTATTGTCCAAGTGCGACGAGTGAATAATTGGTGAAAAGATGGAAATACCCTTGGCGTGGATCAGGAGAAGACTTAAGTGTTTTTTTTATTTTCATTTGAGTGATTAATTGTAGTTGTATTAGCTTTCTAATTGTAGATTGATATTTGTAATTAATAAATTAAATTTTACAGAAATATCTTGATTAATTCATGTTCTCTGAGGATTCGACCCGTACTTACCACTTTGTGGAAAGTCGGTTTTTATACTTTTGGTTGACGATTTTCCAAAGTTTTATTGAAAATAATTGTTTTAAAAAGATCATTTCAAAATATCAACCACATATCATGTAGCTTGATTTTGCAAAATCCTGATTCTATGAATCATGCATTTTATTCTGAAAATCACTTTGGATGAACACGAATGGCACGTGCACCAACTCTTAGAGAGTTGATGAACTTGGTGGAATCCATATTTACGGCCCTAGTCGGAATATGGACGAGACCTAGATCTATCATCTTTCTACTAGTCACACTAAGCCTACACTCTTAGGCTATCTTAAAATGCACATCATATTTTCAATTTTGCAAAATATTGTGAATTAAATCAATTAAACCTTGAACATGTTCATGGCCACAGTCAGAATATGTGAAGGATTTATTTTGACTTAATACACATTTTCCAACAAAATCTCTCAGAAAATCTTTTCAAAGTGCATTCATACATCCAAATCATCTGCATCATGGCATCATTTGCTTTTCTCATGATTTTCTCAAGAAAAACTTCATTCCATGGAAATCAGTTTCTCAAGAAATTTCTAAAATTTTCAAAGTCGGATTTTACAAGTCAAGTTTTCCCGTGATTTTCCCTGGAAAATGTTATTTCCTTAAGATTCTTTTCAAAGGGAATCTCTCATCTTTCTTAAAAAAAAAAAATCAAAATTGATTTCCAAAGTGTTTCAAGGTTAAGATTCTCAGGATTCCAATTTTCCGAGCTTTCAATTTTCCTTCTCTAAAGAGTTTTCCAATGAATTTTGCTCATTTTCCCCTGAGAAAATTTTCAAAGCTAGAATTTTCATGATCAGCAATTTCTCTTCCAGTGCTCACCTTTCTCTCAAGAATCATTTCTATTTTTCCAGGATTTTTAACAATTCATGATTTTCCCAAAACTTCATAAATTTTCTCGAGATTTCAAACCCTTTTCATCTAAGAAATTGACTTCCACCTATTTCCTGAGAAATGCTTTTCAACTCCAAATGTTTTCTAAAAGCATACATCATACTTTTCCAAAGTGCATTTTTACAAAATCTCATAGCACATGCCTGAATTCTCTGTGCATTTAGGATAGAACACAATTTCGATGATTTACCTAAGTCAAGCGCATTTTGGTCCTTGGTTGGATTACCCCTATTAAAGGTGGCAGGAATGGTCGAACCTCGTACCGACAGGTCGAGCCCCATCCCATGGATTTTCCCGCTATTTTAAAAAACGGAGGTGAGTATTTTAAAACATTTTCCTAAAATCCGGTCAAGTTTGACTCGCAGAAAGCATTTTCCTCTCTCTTCCGCAGGGAAAGGAAGGGAAAAATTTTGCGACGATTCACAGGTTTGGCGACCGTGATGGGACCTGTCCTTGTCTGGTCAAAATTGTGCTTGACTTAGTTCAATTATCGAAATTGTATTCACAAAATGTCAGCTCTTTTACTTTTGATATCATGTGAACCTAGAAGCCTAGATTCTGACCTAGCTGACATTGACTGCATATAGACTAGGCATGGTTTGGTAGGACCAGATTGAGGAGATATTTTCATGCTCACATAGACTTAGGTCTACATACAACTCTCCTCAATTTAGGATCTGAATGCAAACAATGTATGCTTCTTCAAAGTTTTCAAAATCTATCTCTCTAGGATTTAGAGCCCTCTATTTCTTGCATGTGATCTTTTTTCAAACCTCCATTACCTATCATTACCCGGTCTTCACGTTGCTGGGCTCTCTTCCAGAACCCTAGTTTGGGACAGAGCCCCACAACTGGGCCACTTATTTGGGTTAACGCCCCCCTACCATGTACCGCGGGCCACAGTCCGAAGTATATCGGTAGGCGCTCAAGGATGTTGGAAAACCTTACCTTAGAACCGGAGTTAAGATTATATGCCACGTACCTCAGATTTAATTCGGGTATATCGGCATAACTGGATTGGACAAAGATGATCTGAACCTAAAGTTAGGATTAAAGTCCTACAGCTGTTTTTCAAAATGATGTGTTTAGAGTCAGCCTTTTAGGGAGTGTTGTATGTGCATAAATGCTTGTGCAGGATGTGATTGTTTGTATGCTACCTTTATTTCTTTCATATTTTCACCAAAACTATTTGCAAATACCCATATTCTCATCCTTTTCCTTTATTTTCTCAAACCTTGGATGATTTTCTTAAATATCCCATTTCTTTCAAAACTCCAGGTGATTTTCCATTCTACCTTTCTACTGGATCTCAAATTTCCAACTGCATTTTATATCCTGCCTGCAAAATTTTCCAAAATTTCCCACATTTTCTTAAGTCTCATTCTGGGTCTTTCTCTGTTCTCAGTTCGATGGCATCCAGTCAAATCGATCCTATCTTTCCTGAAGGTCACATCTCCTACGAGGTGCGACAAGGTCGTCCTGAACATCGAGCCCTTAGCACCAGAACTTTCATTCTCCGGTAGTATTATTCCTGGCTCAAAAGCTTTTTTCGAATGTTCCCGGACCATTTAAGCGAGTGCGGATTAGAAGTGGCTTCAGCAGTCGGAAAGCAGACCATCAATGAGAACCTGATCCACGCAATGGCAGAGCGATGGAATCCACAGACATGCACCTTCTGGTTCCCATGGGGAGAGATGACCCTTTTAATGGATGAATTTTTAGAAATCATGGGATTACAAGAACCAGCCGGTCAACCAGGAGTTCCATTAGAACATCAATTTTTGATCAATGTCAAGGGTTTGGACCTCTGAGACACATTAGCTCGTATGACAGGCCGCCAATCTTGGCCCTTGATCCAGTTGAACGGAAATGAATATGTCAACCTGCTCGAGTTGTACCGCCAGTACGGGACCTTCGTTGAAGTCAGTTCACTATCCAGGACAGCTAAAGAAAGAATTCAGAATGCAATGGTTTTATGCACTGTAGGATTAGCCCTCTTTCCAGATGGACAAAACTACATGGACATCAGAATAATCCAGCTTATGAGAAGATGGGAAAGTCGACAGACCAACCGTCCCTCCATAGCCATAGCAGCACTTGCTTTCTTGTATCGGGGTCTGACTCGATTCTCACTTGGAGAGTCTATTCTCGTCGAAGGTTGCATCTACGCACTTCAATCCTGGTTCTTCCAGCATGTTCCAGCCCGAGCAAGCTCTTTTAGATACAATGGTCAAGAATTTCTTCGAGTGGCACAGTACTGGTCCATGATCGACAACATTCAAGAAGATGACGTAGTCTGGGATTACTTTGATCGACAATTATCTCCTCCCAGATACACATACGCTTATGGCAAGCAGTTCAAATTGCTGGGACCATTCTTCTGCACTTATTACCAACCGGAGCGATGTGTTCGACAGTTCTCCCAAAGGCAGCAGTACGTCGAAGACCGATTGCTATCAGAAGCTATGGTAGAGTTCGACCTCAACTTCCGCACAATGGTCCGGGGCATATCATTCTGCCCGCTACGGCTGGGATTCCTTTGTTTCTCTCAAAATCTTTCCTGGTCCTAGAATGTCTGCCGACTATCATAAATGGTGGCAAATTGTTTGTCCTCTGCCTCTTTGTCAAGATCAATAAAAGTTCAATTTTATCATTCCAATAAAATTTTCTATCTCTATTGTGGTTTGACGACCTCGCCTAGGTAATAAGGCATATTTTCGTTATTTATTTCTCTTGAGAATGACAACACAATTGTCGTGATTCTCACGACGACTCAGTCCCTAGTAATGGGATATCTTTTTCAAATTGTCTACCATATTTTCAGCAAATATTTCTTCCAAAAAAACCAATTCCTTCAAAATCTAATCAGGTCTTTGCCCTGCAAAGAGCATCTATAACATTTGATGGTTCAGACAAGATCAGGCAAAAGAACAACGACATCTCAGTACTCGTCAGCTTCAGAAGAAGAGATGGGCTCCCCGCGATCCGAGAGGAGTCAAGAGCAACAACAAGAGGATGATGTCATAGACCCGCAAATGTATGCCATGTTCCAAAAAATGATGAATAAGATGATGAATGAGCAGCCCGGGACCAGCTCAGAAAGGAATCCATTCAGAGAAAAGTTCCACGGGCACAGGGATAAGAAGGCTTCCAGAAAGCAAGTACAGCCAGAGGAGATTTTAGACAGAACAGACTCAATTGAAGACACCGATGAAGAGTATGAAGTGCCTCCGGCATTTCAGAAACGGGGCAAAGAACAAAGGAAAAGCCGCAAATCAAAAAGTCAATACGCAGAAAAGCCTCTGCAAGCACAGTTCAGGGAAATGGCCCGAGTTGTTAAGGATCTCCAAGCCCGCCACAAGGGCAGGAAAGTCTTCACCAGCGAGGACTTCTATGACGGCTTAGAAGGGGATGCTGATCTGGAGAACCTTCTCCGAAAATTCATCAAGTTCGATGGTTTTGGCGACCTGAAAGCTCATCTCGCCACTTTCTTTGTTGAGTGCTTGAGGTTCAAGAGGGACAACCGAGCACTATTTCTATGCTTCCCTCGCAGCTTGGAAGGAGTTTCGGCTAAATGGTATGCGGAGCATATCAATCCAATTGAGCTCAAGGAGTTCGATAAAGTTGTAAATTTATTCATTGAACGCTTCTTGTTCAACATAGAGGCACTTCCTACATTGAGTCATCTCTGTAATCTAAGGCAGAATGATAATGAAAAGGCGCGGGACTTTATTCACACATGGAGGTCAGCCTGTAACAAAATGAGAGATCCTATTTCCGAAAGGCATGCCTTATCATTGATCATCAACAATTTCTCACAACCATTAAGAGGATTAATCTCTACTGCACCATCCCATACCTTTATTGAGCTGACCGAGAGAGCCGAATGGCTTGAGCTGAGTGTGAAGAATGGAGTCTACAAAGGCTTCACTTTTTCCAAAAACAACCCTCAAGGTGAGCAGAAGAAGAAAGCTCACTTCACCTATTCTGCCAACAACAACAACAACAACAACAACAACAACAGTCAAAACCATTACAAAGGGCAGAAGAAAGATTACTGCTACAACGCAGAAAGTTTGAGTAACAAAGGGAATCAGAAAGGAAAGCCTGCCCCTCGATATATCAAGCCTCCTCAGCAGGATTAAGGGCTGAAACTGCGTGAGAAGGCCAAACATGAAGGATGGAGTTACGACAGAAAATTTACTCCTCTTGATCAATCACGGGTAGACGTGCTCGAGTATATGCTATCGAAGGAAATGGTCAAGTTGCCAAGATTGGTTGATCTACCCATGGGGAAATGGAAAGATTAGTTTTGCAAGTTCCACAGGACAGTGGGACACAACCCTGAGAACTGCTTTGTTCTCAAAAACATTGTGCAAGACCTTATTGATAAAAATCTTTTAGTGGAAGGGGATGAAGAAGAGAAAATGGATATTCTAAAGCAGCCATTTTCTTCACACACCACAGCAGTAGTGTCTGAAAAACCGTTCTTACCTCATGAACACATCAAGCCATGTTCTGTTCAGGATCTTCAAGTTCAACATCAGGTGTCAGTGCTACGACAAGCAGCTAGAGCTTCTAAGAAGATGAACCTAATCTCAGCATTCGGCAAGATGAAAGTTTCCGAAGCACCTGCAAAGTCATCCCCCAAGCCAAAGGGAATTCCTGACTTTTTCAATCAAATCATCAAGCCCAGGCCAAAAAATTCAAGTCAGAAGCCTCTGACCGCTTTGTCCAATGTTTTCATTCTTGACTTGGCCAAGAATTCCCGCAAGCATCAGCAAGTACTGGATGATTGTGAACACCCCAAATTTTTCAAAATTTTGTAAAAAATGACCCTTTTGCCCCTGACTCCATCTTCTGAGAAAATCAAAGCAATTTCAAAGATAAATTTCGGTCATTCTTCAGATTTTCTTAATTAAATTCCATATTAATGTATTCAAATTCAATTTCGGATCCAAATCTAGTGTTTTAAATCCGTATTCTCTCAAAACCCGGATCCTAATGCATTTTCTGAAGAAATTTTCTCAAAATAGCTTTTTGTAAATATTTTTACAAAACACCAAAAAATTAGTTTTAACCTTTGATTTCTCGTAAAACTTTAGGATTTTATTCTAAAAACTGCAAAAAAATGGAAAAATAACATAAAAAACCAAAAGATTGGGAAAAGCTACAAGAAAAACGAAGGATGTTTTAACTTTTTGAAGCCCTTTTTCCAAAAACCTCACTCTCAACCATTTTTCAAAAATTCCCTAAAAAGAAAACCTCTTTTTGGAAAAAGAGAGAATTCCTAACGAACTCCTCCCGCGCACTCTCCCCTTCTCTCACCATCGTCCATCCTCAAACAGACTTCTTCATTCTCTACCCTCAATCCTCAATGGATTTTCCCCTCTCGAGGCTTCCATTTCCCCTTTAAAAAGAGCCCTCCAAGCTTCTTGAGGGGATCCATTTTTTTTTCATCTACGTTCACGTATCCATCCGTTTCTAGGCATCTCTTACAATCCAGGAACTTCAACCAGCTTTTCATCAACATTTCTTCTGATCAACATTTCTTCTGAAGGAGATACCCCTCACCCACATCCATTATCAGCATTTTCCATCCCATTATTGAGAAGGAACAACTTCAATTGACTTTTGTTCATCCAGCAACTCCATCGGTGATCGGATTTTTCTTCAGAAGGAAGGGCTTCAACCCATCTTCCATCCAGCACCTCCCTCATCCAGGACAATCGATCGAACATTTGCCTCCCTTCTTCCTCCTTTAGAATCTCTGCAAACCGGGTAAGTTCTCTTCCCCTTTTGTTTTCCAATTTCTTTTTTTTTTCCCTCTTTTTCCTGTTTTAAGGCTGCCATTGATGCACCATTGGTGGTGTCGATGCTGCTTGTGCAAATATCGACCCATCCTGTGCAATATCAAAGGAATTCCTAAAATTCTGACATTATTCCTTTTATTTTTTTTTTATTATTCTTTCCTTTTCTCCTTATTTTGTCATTTGATCTTTTGTTTACTAGAAGATGCATATATCGAATGGTTTGTTCTACATTTTATTTCTAATTCTATTGGATCATCCATCTTGTTAAATGAGCTTTTTTTTCTTATTGCCTTTTATCTCTAGGTATTCGATGATTCAGAAACCTTCTAATACTACCCTCCAGTTTGTGTTATATTTTGGTTTCTCTGGCTTTATTTACCCATTTCCTGGTCTATTTTCGGATTTTAATTTAATTTTTGGTTTGCACCCAATTATCCGATCTCCTGCTTTGGTGATTTTGGATTCATCATTCCCATTTCCTGTTTCGTTTCTTGATTAAAATATTATCTGTGTATCTTCTATCGTTTTTTTTTAGAATAAATGGACTTCAGTTGTGAGATATATTCGTAATCGGTATATTCAGTGAGTTTGAGTTTGCATCATGCTATTATTTTGCTATGTCATGGTATTGTGTGACTGTCATCTAACGTCTCATGTATGTTCATGCCTTCTCTGTTTCACCACATCATGCCATTCATTTGATGTTAGCTTCTATTTGGTGTTACATTCCTGTTCTTGAGTGGTGGATGTTCGTGGTTCGCATACTTACATCCTTTATATTGCCCATCCAGGTAAGTTTAAAAGTGGTTTCATCTTTCTCCTATTTCTAGATTTTACCATCTGTAATCATTCAATCTACTTACATTAAATACAGCAATACTGTGTTGGACATTCCATGATTCAATGTAAATTTAGTGTTATTATTACTTTCTCACGGCATTTTCACACTTCTATGAGGTATATCACATGACAATTCGTTTGGGGTAGCAATTGTCAGGAAGTGAACAGTTTGATGAACCATCTTATTTTTCACCAAGCTCAAAATCCTTCCGAGTGATGTTCAGGAAGTGCTCCTCTGAGATAATGGCGTGGCGTGGCCAAGGATACCCTAAGGATCTTCTGATGGATAAAAGATGGGACTGATATCATTACAGACATCGTGGTGTCTGGGATAAAAAAAAAAAGAAGAAGAGCAAACAGATAATGAAAGGAGTTTTTATCGTATGGAGTTGTTCATTGAAATGGCTGTCATTTGGATATAACTGAAGTTCCAAGGTGTTCCTGGGTTAGGCCATAGCCTAATTCAGGTCAGGCCAGATGAAATTTCTTTTAGGCACACTGACAACCAAAGCTTTGATGCTACGGTTGGGACTGACCTTTTTGATAATTAACTGTCATTCATTCACTATGGCCTTATGAACACTTTGGGAGTTTCGATTTTTACAGAAATAAAACTTTGTACTGAAGAATCTGTCATTGATGGCTTAAAATCCCTATAAAAACAAATCTTGCATTAGCTTAATTCATAAATCAGTGGATCACCCTTGTTTCATAACAAGCAAAATCAATTTGCTCTGAATATTTGATTTCTAACATTGATTTGTCGAGTCGGTTAGCTGCAATTTTGGCCTACAGCGTGAAGTCCCAACTCAAGTCTGAAATGCTGCTGACTTCAATGTCATGAGAGAAGCTGCTTAGTGAGGAGATGTGCTCTCCAGAGTTCAGCGAGTAAATGTTGGTTCACGTCTGAAGTAATAAACGAGTTCGATTGTATCACTGAACTCATTTGAGATCTACCAAGCATTTGTTAGGCATAATCCCCTTCACTGTGTCGTTAATTTCTGCACCTACCACACCCCATTTTTTTATTATGTTATTGATTTGCCTATTTTCCATCAGCATACGCTAAATTCATTTCCTGCATTTCATGCTCTCATGAGCATTAGCATAAGATTATTGTCCCATTGCCCAATAGTTTGATTATTAGTTTTTCACAATGTTTCTTTTGTTATGTTAATTTTTTTTTCTTTTTCCCTGCTCAAGCATCATGTTCTTGAAGCCTAATTTTAGTTGCAATTCATCATATTCTATGTACACTCAGGATCACAACACTGTAGTCTCACATAGCTGTGCATTTGCTCATTCATAAACCTTTCATTAGACTTCTAACATCAGGTGTATAGCATACCTTCTCCTCATTTTGGATCATCCTCACATATATATACCCCCACTGTATATACACCATCTACATTCATAGTACCTAGTTACAGTATCATCTTGCTGCAAAAGCCACTGTTCATCACCACTCTCCAAGCAGTTAGGCTATGGAAATGTCACTGTCTCTGTGCGTGGCTGCCATACCCGCGATCCCAAAGAATGGATGGTGAAAACAACTTAAATTGGGTTGGAAATAACTCTGAATTTTGAACACTCTAAAGACTAAGGAGGTGTTATGTGTTCTCTCTGGTAACAGAAAGGGGCACTTTGTCCCTATTTCATGGTTAGAAGCTAACAGAAATCTTCAAGCTTTACTTGAGAAATTTGGCTGTTCAAATGGACTTAAAGCATTTGTGGCTGAAATCTCACTCAAATTCCAGTTCTATTCAGAAAACTGTTGTTCTGTACTCCCTTATTGATCCCTGGCCATCTCTGTGTTTCCTCAGGTCCAGCTATCATTCCCTCATACCCATTGCCATTAGCATTTCTTTTTCCTTTTAAACTGTATCCACCATTGCAGCTTCAGTTGTTTACCTCAAAACCACCAGCCATTGTCACCTGCTTTACCCCTGTCAAACCACTACGCACATCTGTGTTATCATCGCAAAATTTTTACTTTTGCAAATCAAACTGACCTTTGAAAAGTTTTTGAAAATAACTCGCCTCCGTTTTAAAATGCGGGAAAATTCCGTAGAATGGGACTCGCCTGTCGGTACGAGGTTCGACCGTTCCTGCCACCTTTAACAGGGGTAATCGAACCAAGGATCAATCTACTGCTCTGCTCTATTCAACCTATCTAAATCATATTCTATTTTCTAAATGCACATAGAATCAGGCATGTGCTATGAATTTTCTGAAAATGCATATTTGAAAACATGATGTTTGCTTTGAATAACTGAAACACTTAGAATAGATATCACATGGAAAATCGTGAATTGGGATTTGAAATGTACTTCTGAGAAAAATAAAAATCGATTTCTGAAGAAATGTAAGGATTTTGTGAAAATCGATTTTGAGAAAATCGATTTTGATAAATATGAAATAACTTTGGAAAACTTGATTTCTTTGAATCAGAACTCTTAAATTGAAAATATAACTTAGAAAACCGAATTTGGAACTTGGGAAATACTTGAAATATCATTGGCAAATCAATATTTTGAGAAAATCGATTTTTGAATAAGACTTAGGAAATTTTTGAGAAAAATAAACTTCTTTGAATTGAAATTTGAATTGGCATTGGAAAATGCATGAAATGAATGAATATGGATTTGAGGAATTGAGAAATGCAGTGCATTTTGAAGTTAGCCTAAGAGTGTAGGCTGAATGTGGCTAATGTGAAGATCATAAATCTAGATATCCTTCATATTCTGACTATGGCCATAAATACGAATTTCACCAAGTTTATAAACTTCATAAAAGCTAGTGTATGTACCATTTGTGTAGACCATAGTGAGTTTGAATATGCATGAATCATCATCCATCACACATTAACATTATTTAAAAAAAAAAAAACTATATGCAATGCTGCCTAATCTATGCAGGAATTTAAATTCTTATTCCAAAGTTTAATTTAATTTACATCACTATTGAAATTTAAATACATAAAAGTAAAGTCCTCAATATCCCTGCAAAACTAGAAAACTTTGTTAGTAATGATATGTTGGCTTTTCTAGATTTATCCAGTAATATCTAGAAATTGCTGGATTTTGCTAGATATAAGCCTTTTTGCCATGATTTCCTTAATTCAAAATGATAAAGTATGAAATAAAATTGAATAAATAAGGAAGATAAGATATGAAATTTTGAAATTGGGGTCAAAATGACCAAAATACCCCTAATAACAAGACTATGGCCTTGAAATTAGGGTTTTCAGAAAGATATTTGGTAAAATGCAAGTTTTGAAATTCAAATGAGAATAAATCAAACTAGATATGATGTGACATGATTAAAAATATGAAAATTAGGGTTAGGGATTTCGAAATTTAGGTCAAATGACCAAATTGCCCCCGATAGCAAGACTATGGCCTTGAAATCAGGGTTTTTAGAAAATATTTTGGTAAAAACTTAGGTTTGATGCACTAAATGAAATCAAATGAGCATCAAATTAAACTTAAAGCATCCTAATATGATTATGAACATGATTAAACCCTAAAAATATATGCTTATACACTAAAATTCAAGAATATCACAAATTTTGTGATTTTTGCAGTGTTTTGGAATTCTTCGGGTACCCTGTTTTGCAATTCAAGCCATTCAAGCATCAAATGGATTCTAAAAATCCTCAAAATTGGTACCTGCACTTTTTATAACCCTAATATCAAATTAGAATTATAAAAATATTTTTTTGGCATTAAATTAATCCAAAAATAGCATCAAACTTTAAAAATATGCTATTTTTGACCTAGTTCACCAACCAGTCTCAGTCCAAGACCCGAACCATGGGTCAAACCTCAATGAAAATGTATGATATTTTACAGAGAACAAATAGACAGGAAAACAGAACTTTTCCTTTTTACAGATCTGAAAAATCTTTTAAAACTAGGGAGATACCTATCCGACAATCCGGACTTGAATATATTGATTTTAACTTTGGTCCTGACTGATACTTTCAATTGAAAATTCCGGGATAAATAACAGTACTGATTAAAAATATCTGATATTTTAACAGTGAACAGTTGACATAAAAATAATAATACTCACTTTTTACAGATCATGAATCGGATCTGTAGTTTGGGATTTATAAACAACACAAGTGTGATTAGGGTTTTGGTAAACCCTAACGAGTTTTAAATTGAAAATCAGAGTTTCTAACAGAAGAAAAAATACTAAACAGTAATAAAAAATTCTGAAAATTTCACAGTAGATATATCTAATCAGCATAAATCCATAGCAATTTACAGATCTAAAATCGTATCTAGGATGAGAAAAATATCATAACAGCAAGTTACCCTCTTGATTTTAACAACGATTTTAAAGTTTTAAAAACCCTATTTGATGTCTGATTTTTCTGACAGAGTTCCCGAAGTCCAAAAACTCTTATTTTTTTACAGTAGATCAATAACATATGCATGCATCACATATAAAAAAATCAGAAATTAACAGCACATATTTCAATCCGAAACAGCATGCTCTTTTCTGTTCTAAACTAAAAAACATACAGAAATCTAAGAAACTTGAGAAAATATGCATTAACTAATGAAAACAATAAAATAAACCATAAAACAGTAAATAAAAATTATTTGTATGCTATAGAACGTAAACCAAACATGAATAAACCATGAAAATAAAATAAAAGCAGGGAATCAATGGCTGGAATTCAATATTACCTTTAAAACATAGATTTAACCCATTAAAAGGGTAAATCATGTATTTTATTGGTTAATAATGCAAAGACTAATGCTAAAATTGATTCTAATGGATTAGAATCCCTGTAAACACCATGAAACAGAGTTAGATCACTTTCTTGAACCTCTCTTGAGGTTCTTGGACTTGAATCCATGGTTTAATCAATGAAGGGGATGGCACCAATGGCTAAAATTGATTTAAAACATGAAAAAGTATTGAATAAAACTAAAAAAATATTAAAAATATTACCTTGGTGCTTGCAGCTGCAATGGAGGAAGGTGGAGATGCTAGAGAAGAAAGAGAACCCACAAAAATTTGAGAGAGAAAAAAGCTCTCTTTGGACCCCCCTTAGGTCCCTTTTTATAGTTTTTCAAAAAGTCACTTAATTAGGGTTAATTAAGAGGTTTTTCATTTTTTCAGGACTCTTTCTAAATAATCCACTAAGGGCAACGATTTTTTGTGTTTCCTAACCCTAAATGAACTCTAATTAAACTCTAATTAATACCTAATTAAACCCTAAAAAGTCCAAATGTGACACCACCTAGTATGGACCCACATTTGGTTTTTAAAACCTGAATTTAAAACCTTTAAAAACCAATGGTTTAAAAGTTAAATAAAATGGATTTTTAAAATTGATTTTGACTCCTCTAAACCCCTAACCTAACTAGGACAATGACTAACCCTAGTCTAACCTTGACTTATTCAAATGTGGCGCCACCCCGAGTGGGCTCCACTTGAATTTTCAAAAAATGATTTTAAAACTTGAAAATGAGAGGTTTTTGAAAAGAAATTCAAAAGTAGACTTTGAGATTGAAAGTTTTGAAATGGCACAGAGTTCCAACTGGGTCAGAACTCCTCTGGATATGGCACCAACTGAGTGGACCCCACATCAGAGTTTTGAAAATTTGAAATAAATACTGAAAATGGCTTTGAAAAGGGGTTAAAATCAATAGTTGAAATTCAAAGATTTTTGAAAATAGAGTCTCAAGCGAACTGGACTCTGGGCTAGAGTCCTGGATTTTTAGGACTCTGAGATTTTGGGTTTTAAAAGCCAAATGAAGGAGTTTTTGAAAAGATTTTATCAAAAATGATGAAATAAGTCAGAAAATACTGTCAAGGTTAGACTCCTAACTCAATCAGAACTCTGAAATAGAGTCCTGGATTAACTGGACTTTACAAAATGACCTAATTTTTGAAAACAAATGGAAATAAACAAAAAAAATAGAGTAAAAACAAACTTCCAAACAGACTCCTGACTGGACTAGGACTCTGGGACAGAGTCCTCATCGGACCGAAATTTTAGATTTTTTTGGTATTTTCTGAAAAACAGACGAGAGAATTTTGAAAAACAGTTAAAAACCTGATGAAATTGAATTTTGGTTTAGAGTCCTGATCTGATTAGGACTCTAAGAAAGAGTCCTGATTCGATCAGAACTCTAAGAATTTTGGTTTTTTTGATAAGCAAATGATGAAATTTGGGCAAAGCTTTTGAAAACCAGTGAAAATGAAGTGAGAAAATCAATTTTGGATAGAGTCTTACTTCGATCAGGACTCTGGGGTAGAGTCCTGATTTGATCAGGACTCTGAGATAAAACCTCAGAATTTTGAAATTCTTTGATAAAAGTGTAATAGTTTTGATAAATGAAAAGTTTTTTAAAAGATTCTCTCAAAATTGAAATCAGGATCAAAGTCCTGATCGAACTAGGACTCTCTGAACAGAGTCCTGTTTTGACTAAAACTCTGAGTTTCTGACTCTTTTTGAAAGATTTTGAAAGATTTAATTGAAATAAATAAAATAGCTGTAAAAGATTAGAGTCCCAATCCAATTGAAACTCTGAAGAAGAGTCCTGATCCGACTGGACTCTTGAAGAAGAGTCCTGATCCAACTAGGACTCTAAAATTTTGGCCAAAACAGAAGATTTTAAAAGGTTTTCTCCGAAAACAGGTAAAAAGGTAGTGAAAAGTAGAGTTCTGATCCGACTGGACTTTGGAAAAAGAGTCATGATCCAACTAGGACTCTAAAATTTTTGGAGATTTTTGACAAGTAAAGGAATCCAGAAGCGACACCACCTAAATGGGTCTCATCTGAGAATTGAAATCAGTTGAAATTGAGTTTGAAATGAATCCAGATTATTTTCTGAGAAAATATTTTGAAATATAAAGTCCTGGGGTTGGAAAATGACAGAATGTTGACTAAAAACCCAGGTTTTGAAATTGATTTTGAAAGAAAAAGTTTTAAAACTCAAATCTGGATTAAATGTTTTGAAAATAGGAGTGCTGGATCTCGAAAATGAGATGCAATGACATGCAATGCTATGTAGTGCAATGAAATGGTATGCCGAATGCATGCAATGATATGCGATGACACATGAAATGTGAGCACTCGATAAGAGTGAAAATTTGGGGTGTTTACAGATGCCCCTCTTTGTTGCTAAGCCGGTTGAAAACTGAGCTTAGTGGCAAAGAAAACACACCAAATTTGGATTATAAAAATGCCCCAGTTGGATAAATCTGACTGGGTACGAAAGAATTAATTCAAATGATGATGGTAGATATGAAATGGGAAATAAGGAGAAAATTTTACTTCAAAAAGAAATGAGATTCAGGTTTTGCCCTTAACCTGGATGGGATGGAAAATACCTCGTATGGAACGAAGCTCAGGTTTTGACCCTTGACCTGATTGGGAAGAAAATGGAATACCTCATCAAAGTAGGCCCAGGTTTATACCCTTATCTTGATCGAGCAGAAAATGGAATACCTCATCAAAGGAGGCCCAGGTTTATACCCTTAACCTGATTGGGCGGAAAATGGAATACCTCATCAAAGGATACTCAAGTTTATACCCTTATCCTGATCGGGCAGAAAATGGAATACCTCATCAAAGGAGGCTCAGGTTTATACCCTTATCCTGATCGGGCAGAAAATGAAATACCTCATCAAAGGAGGCCCAGGTTTATACCCTTAACCTGATTGGGCAGAAAATGGAATACTTCATCAAAGGAGGCCTAGGTTTATACCCTTAACCTGATTGGGCAGAAAATGAACGGAATCCTCGAAAGAAGAGACCGTGATGGAACCTTCGGATTCACGCACAATGAATCCGATAGGGGTTTTGCAAAAGGAGGGAAATTGGGGTCCCTAAAGCTTGAAAAGGGTTTGATTTTGGGCGCCTCATTCCTGAGACTAATTAACTTTTGAAATTGCCTTTTGCTGGAATTGGTGGCTTAACCTCAAGCCGAAATTGGACTGCCTATGATGGGACAGTGGGGACACAGGGAAGTGTGCGAATCTGAGAGCCCGTGCGCTCAGATTATACCAAAGAAGGGAATGAATCTTGAAAACTCCTGTAATCAAGTCCTAAAAGGGATAATAACTGATGTCAGGATGCGCCAAAGATGAACCTCAAGCTCTCGCTTCATGCCAAGATAACTAGAAAATATTGTCAAAATGTTGAAAATTGTTTGTTGATTCAAAATAATTGAAAATGATGCACTTTGTTTTGAAAGTATTCCCTCTTTTCTACCTGAAGTATTATCTCCGACTGGGCTTAATTCAGTAGAATCAAGATTCGAATTCAAATTGCTTGTGATTGACTTTCTTTCAAGGAAGCTATCAATTTCCTTGATATGGACGGGAAAGAAAGTATTCTTGATATTGCGAGAGCTATTGTTGAAAGAATATTGATAAAAGAATTTCACAAAATTAAAGAAGATTCTTGATAGATTTGGCAGTCTGATATCCTGGGATTCTTTTCTCATGATGATCTTTCTGCACTCTTTTTTTTCGCAGGTTGGAGCTCTCTTGGATTTTTCGGGAATTACATCATCATTCATTCTGGAGATGTCCTGACTTTTCTCTTTTTTTTTCTTGGGAAGGGTACGTCACAAACTCCTTCATCTCAGATATGTTCCGATCCTTCTTTTCTCTCAGGGATTATCTTGATAGTTATTGGCTTATTGGTTGGGAATCTCTTGATGATAGCTAGAATCAAATATCTTTTAGGGTTTGTCGGTAGGCTCATCACACTCGCCTTCATCTCGACGGTGATCTGAACTTTCCCTGGAAGGATCCGTCACAAACTCCGTCATCTTGGAGATGATCCAAATCTTCTTTGGCCCCGGGGGTCGACTCGCTTAATTCGCCTTCATCTTGACAACAATTGAGAGATCCCTTTTGCAGATATTTAATTGCAGCTTAGGTGATTGAGGAGATATGAAAATTGAGTGGATTTTTCTATATCACACAGGATATTTCGACTGCTTTATTTTTCAAGAATGGTCTTTAAAAATGTGTCATTGACTGCGATCAATATCAATCACTCATGGCTTTGCAACAACATTGAATTCTCTTTGCTGGCCATATCGCGGATTTATTCTTCATCCTTTTGGTTGGCCAATAAAAAGATTTTGAACTTTGAATCCTTTTTCGTGAAAGCATTGCCCTTTCGGAAGTAATAGTGGAGGTATTCTGAAGTAATAATTTTGTGCAATAAAGATTTTTGAAATCAACAAATATTTAATGACAAATTGGCAAAACTTTCTTGAAATCCTTTTGTGAAAGCGAGCATTTGAAGCACAACGCAACACATCCATGACAAAAATTCTCTTCTCCTTTCCCCAAAGGAGAAGATTCAGAAATTAGAATTGGGAATTACTCCTCTCTTCCCTGAAGAGGAGGTGTTTGCAAAACGAACTTTCGAAGAGAAATTAAGCTTTCGTCAAAACTTCCTAACATTAGGCTTCTCTTATGGAAAGGGGGCCAGAATTGGTGAGGTTGGTAAATTGGTCATGAAGGAACGAGTTCATCACACTCTCCTTGAAAAGAGGGTCCTTCATGATGAAATGGCCTAGTCTGAAATTATGGGGCCACAAGGAAAGCAAGTCTTCGTCGAGTCTCTCCCTATAAAAAGGGTTCCTTGTGTGAAATTTGGAATTTTGTTTTGCAAACGGTTCACAAAGACACGAGTCCCTTCAAACTCTCCCTGAAAAGGGGCTAAGTGAACGAATTGGATAGCATGCGAAAAGAGCGGGCTCCCTCGAACTCTCCCTATAAAAAGGGTCTCTCGCAAGAGAAAATAATTGAAATTGGGTATTGGGTGACTCAAAAGGGTCAAATTTTGGAAATTGGAAATTTGAAATTTGATATTTGAAATTGGAAATTGAAAATTGGAAATTGGAAATTGGAAATTGGAAATTGGAAATTGGAAATTGGAAATTGGAAATTGGAAATTGGAAATTGGAAATTGGAAATTGGAAATTGGAAATTGGAAATTGGAAATTGATAATTGAAAATTGGAAATTGGAAATTTGGAAATTGATAATTGAAAATTGGAAATTGATTGACCCGAAGGTCGAAATTGTGAATTGGTTTGCTGAGAATGACATGGGTTCTATAGGGATTCAGCCTAAGAACGACATTGGTTCAATTGAGAACGACATTGGTTCGATTAAGAACGACATTGGTTCAATTAAGAACAACATTGGTTCACTGGGAACAACATGGGTTCAATAGGGATTCAACCTAAGAACGACATTGGTTCAATTGAGAACAACATTGGTTCACTGGGAACGACATGGGTTCAATAGGGATTCAGCCTAAGAACGACATTGGTCCCGCAGGGGTTCGACCTATGAACTATCAATTCCATAGGAATTCAACCTAAGGATCATAGCTTAAGAAGGAATGATTCCAACTTGTGAGCTTTGAATGGACAAGGTGCTAAACTGGGTTTTTGAGGGAAGATTCGAATCGGAATTCAATTCTTCAAGGAAAACTAGATGAATTGGATTTTGAAAGACAATTCGAGTCGGAACTCGGATCTTCTAGACCAACTTGCAGGGTAGTTTGAGTAGAAGTTCAAACTTGTAAAGGAAAGCCAAGCGAATTGGATTTGAAAGAAAATTCGAGTCGGAACTCTGATTTTCTAGACCAATTCTGAATTGGATTTGGAAGAAGATTCGAATCGGAACTCGACTCTTCTAGAGCAATTCTAGAATCTAGAGGAAAGAAAATTATACGAATTGGATTTGTAAGAAAATTCAAGTCCGAACTTGGATTTTCTAGACCAATTCTGAATTGGATTTGGAAGAAGATTCGAATCGGAACTCGACTCTTCTAGACCAATTCTAGAATCTAGAGGAAAGAAAATTATACGAATTGGATTTGTAAGAAAATTCAAGTCGGAACTCGAATTTTCTAGACCAATTCTGAATTGGATTTGGAAGAAGATTCGAATCGGAACTCGACTCTTCTAGACCAATTCTAAAATCTAGAGGAAAGAAAATTATACGAATTGGATTTGTAAGAAAATTCAAGTCGGAACTTGGATTTTCTAGACCAATTCTGAATTGGATTTGGAGGAAGATTCGAATCGGAACTCGACTCTTCTAGACCAATTCTAGAATCTAGAGGAAAGAAAATTATACGAATTGGATTTGTAAGAAAATTCAAGTCGGAACTTGGATTTTCTAGACCAATTCTGAATTGGATTTGGAAGAAGATTTGAATCGGAACTCGACTCTTCTAGACCAATTCTAGAATCTAGAGGAAAGAAAATTATACGAACTGGATTTGTAAGAAAATTCAAGTCAAAACTTGGATTTTCTAGACCAATTCTGAATTGGATTTGGAAGAAGATTCGAATTGGAACTCGACTCTTCTAGACCAATTCTAGAATCTAGAGGAAAGAAAATTATACGAATTGGATTTGTAAGAAAACTCAAGTCGGAACTTGGATTTTCTAGACCAATTCTGAATTGGATTTGGAAGAAGATTCGAATCGGAACTCGACTCTTCTAGACCAATTCTAGAATCTAGAGGAAAGAAAATTATACGAATTGGATTTGTAAGAAAATTCAAGTCGGAACTTGGATTTTCTAGACCAATTCTGAATTGGATTTGGAAGAAGATTCGAATCGGAACTCGACTCTTCTAGACCAATTCTAGACATTTAAAGGGAAGAAAAGTGGATAAGTATAATGATGACATTTGGGACTAGTTCAACTAGCACGAGCATCAGATTTTGGAAGAGTACCAGTACGAGCACTGGATTTTGAAAGATTACCAGTACGAGCACTGGATTTTAAATGGTTACCAGTACGAGCACTGGGTTTTAAATTATTACCAGTACGAGTACTGGGTTTTGAAAGTTTACCAGCACGAACACTGAATTTTTGAAAAATTACCAGCACGAACACTGGATTCTGAAGAATTACTAATGGATTTTGATGGAAAATTTTCAGTCTTCACCCTTACGACAACTTGGGCGACTGTCGGGGCCTCAGGATTTATCCCTTATCCTGAATGGGGAGTTCAATGCAAATTGATGTAGATGAATGCAGATGAATGCGAATGAATGCATGCAAATGCAAATGAATGTAGATGGGTGTACATGTGTGCAAAATGAGAGATTTGTTTGATCCTGCCTGCATACAGAAAGTTTTGAAGCCAATTTTCAAAATATTGCCCTAGTATAACTGGGGAGTGAGAGTTTGGATGAAAGGATAAGTAGTTGATATTTGATGAGAATTCTCTGAGGATAACGAGGTAAAAACTGACAATGAGCTTCTTGGTTGATTAGAGAGGCACTTTGCAAAAGGTTACCCCTTATAAGAAGACATCTAAACATTTGCAAATGAGGAATATAAAAGATGACGCCAGGCCATAAGAAAGATTGACAAATTTATTAATGCATTGAAGAAGGAAATAACAAATTGATAGAAGAACTGGGACTACATTGTCCCTTCAAAATGACAAAATGATGAAAGTGACATAGTCTCGACATTGTCAATTTTTAGAAAACTTGCTCAGGATGGTCGACTGGTATCTTCCTCATCTTCAATAAGGATATTCTTGTCGATGCAATCTTGAATGATATTCTTCAATACGAAACAATTCTCAGTGTCATGTCCCACTGCCCGATGAAATTTGCAAAATTTTCCTTTGAATCTGCCCATGATTGTTGCGGGATCAGCTGCTTTAGGTAAACGGATCATATCTTTCGCGAGCATGTATTCCAAAACACTCTCTAGTGTCTGGTCCAAAGGGGTGAACTTTCGATCCGTACTCCAATCCTTGCGCTTTGGCTTTTCTTGATCTTTCTCTTTATGCTAAGGACTAGATTGAAGAGGCTTATCATTGTTGGAGAACTTTCCTTTTTGGCCCTTGGATCCCTCTGAATAGTGATCATGATTCTTCTTATTGCTTTTGCTATCATTGGCAGAAAGAGTGAAGTGAGCCTTCGGAGATCTTACTGTATCTTTCGCGCGCATGTATTCCAAAAAGCTTTCAAATATTTGATCCAAAGGGGCCATCTTGCGGTCCTGATTTCGATCATCATGTTGTACCTCTTGCCGAGTGCTTGATTTCTGCTGAGACTTGGCAAAGACAGTCGACTGGTATTCTTTCTCACCCTTAACAAAAAAATTCTTGTCGATATAATCTTGGACGATATTCTTAAAGACGAAACAATGTTCAATATCGTGCCCCGTTGTTTGGTGGAATTTGCAGAAGCGGTCTTTTCATTTACCTAGGGCGACCAGAGGATTAGCAATTCTTGGAAGCTTAACCATTCCTTTGCTCAGCATGTATTCAAGGACCTCTTCGAAGGGCTGATCTAGAGGAGTGAATTCGCGATCGTAACCCCAACTGTCATGCTTTTTCTTCTCTTTCTGTTGACTCAATTTTTCACTCTGCTTTAAAGATTTCTCTTTCTGACTTGTACGATTTGCCTTTGTTATCCTTGCACCCCTCGCGGTGGGCCTTGACAGAATTTGTCTTTTTTGAATCTTGATCATTCCTGACGGGAGTGATGCTCTTGTAGAAATCTTTGCTCGTGAAGACCTTCTTGCCCTTGTCGCGGGCCTGCAAATCTTTAATCCTTTTTGTCATTTCCTTCAGCTGTGTTTGGACCGGATCATCCATTGCTTGATTTTTCAATTTATAGGTTGTCCCTTGCCTATGAGGAGATCTTTGAAGTGCTTGCCAGACTTCATACTCTTCATCAGTGCCACCTACCGATTCTGATTCATCAGATGCATCCTCGTGTTGGATATATTTCTTGGATAGTTTTAAAACTTTTTTGGCTGACCGGCCTTTTGCCCTCTGCTTGACCTGGATCTTTTCTGTACTAGCTTCAGCTTGTTCTGTCGACATTTTGGTCATCATCTCTTTGAACATAGCATATATCTGGGGATCAACATCATCCTTTGCTTGCTGACCCTGACTTCTAGCTGATCGAGGTGAGTCCATTTCCTCTTCTGAAGCGATCGAGTATGCCACACCTTCGATTGATGAGGTTTTCTTTCCGGATCTTGTATAAACCATCGAGTAACACAAATGTTCTCCTGAATGTTGCTGATGCTCTCTGCAAGGTAGAACTGATGATTAGGCTTTTGAAGGAAATTTGGTTGGAGGAAAATATTTGTTAAGAATTTTGGTAGACAATTGAAATAATATCCCATTACTAGGGATTGAGTCGTCGCTGGAATTTACGACAATTGTGCTGCTATTCTTTGCAAAATAAACAACTGAGAATATTCCTTGTTACCTAGGCGAGGTCGTCAAACCAAAGTGAAATGAAGATTAAAGGAACATGATTTTAATAATACACTTGACAGAGGGGAGGGGGACAAACAATTTTCCACCACTCCGGATAATCAGAAGACACACGAGGGCCAGGAAAAATAGTAAGATTGACAAAGGAATCCCAGCCATGTCTGGCAGAATGGTATGCTCCGGACCACTGATCTGATGCAAGGTCGAATTCTGGCAAAACCCCTACTAGTGGACGAATCTCTACGTGCTTCTGCCTCTGAGAGAACTGCCTGACGCACCGCTCTGGATGATAGTATGTGCAGAAGAACGGGCCAAGTAGCCTGAACCGCTTGCCATAAGCGTAGGTATATCTGGGAGGTGATTCCTGACGATCAAAGTAGTCCCATACGACTTCTTCCTCCTGAAGGTTGTCGATCAAGAACCGGTATCGCGCAACTGACAAAAGCTTTTTTCCATTGTATCTGAATGAACTGGCTCGGACTGGCACATGCCGGTGGAACCAAGACTGCAAGGCATAGGTGCACCCTTCGACTAGGATCGACTCTCCGAGTGTGAAACGGGTCAACCCTCGGTATAGAAAGGCGAGTGCGGCCATGGCTATCAAGAGGCGGCTGGTCTGTCGACTTCCCCACCTCCTTAAAAGCTGAACTATTTTGATATCCATATAATTCTGTCCATCGGGGAAGAAAGCTAATCCCACCGTGCACAGAACCATCGCATGCTGAATTCTTTCTCGAGTTGTCCTGAACAACGAGGTGACTTCTATGAATATCCCATACTGTCTATAGATTTCGAGCAGGTCCATATATTCATTTCCATCTTCTTCAATCAAAGGCCAAGACTTGCGTCCCGTCATGCGAGCTAAGGCATCCTTAGGGTCCAGACCCTTAACATTAATCAGAAACTGTTTCTCCAATGGATCTCCAGGCTGACCGGCTGGCTCGGGCAATCCCATAATCTCTGAAAATTCATCTATCAGCACCGTCATCTCGCCCCACTGGAACCAGAAGGTAGAAGTGCTCGGATTCCACCGCTCTGCTAGTGCATGGATCAAATTGCCGTTGACTGTCTGCTTTCCCACCGCGGACGCCAGTTCTAACACACAATCGTCCAAGTGGTCCGGAAACATACGAGAGAAATTCTTGAACCATAAATAGTACCACCGGGGAAAGAAGGGTCCGGTGCTGAGGACTCGATGTTCGGGAAGATTTTGTCGCACCTCGTAGGAGATGTGACCCTCAGGGAAGACTAAATCAAGCTGACTGGATGCCATCGGACTGGAAATCATGGAAAATTAGAATAAGACTTGGGAAAATACAGGAAATTTGAGGAAAATGCAGGCAGGATAAAAGCAGGAAATTCGAGATCCAGAAGACAGAAAGATGGAAAATCACTTGGAGTTTTGAAGGAAATTAAGGGAAATTTGGAAAATCGTCCAGGGTTTGATGAAATATGAAGAAATAAATGGAAAATGAAGTATTTGGAAAATTGTCCAAGGTTTAAAACATGGATTGTACATGGACATAGATTGGGGGAATTTTGTGAAAATCGTCCAGTATTTTAGAAAATTGGGAAAATATGGAAAATAAAAAGGAAATAACACATTCAATCACATTCTGCATAAACAAGTATGCACATACAGCATTCCCTAAAAGCTGACTCTAGATGCACAAATTTTGAAATAGCTGTAGGACCTTAATGCTAACTCTAAGGTTCAGATCAACTGTATCCAATCCAGTTATGCCTATATACTCAAGCCAAGGCTCGATGTACGTGGCATAAAATCAAATTCTCCGGTTCTAGGTTCAAGTTTTCCAACATCCTTGAGCACCTGCCGATATACGTTGGACTATGGCCCTTGGTACGTGGCAGGGGGGTTTTCACCCAAATAAGTGGCCCAGTTGTGAGGCTCTGTCCCGAACTATGGTTCTGGAAGAGAGCCCAGCAACGTGAAGACCGGGACAATATAGGTGGGGTGGTTTTTGAAAAATATGAGCACATGCAAGCAAATAGAAGGCTCTAAGTCCTAAAGAGATAGATTTTGAAAAATTTGAAGAAGCAAACATTGTTTTCATACAAACCTAGATTGAGGAGTATTGTATTAGACCTAAGTCTATGTGAGCATGAATAATTTCCTCCTCAATATGGTCCTACCAAACCATGCCTAGTCTATATGCAATCCATGTCAGCTGGGTTCAAGTCTAGGCTCCTAGGTTCACATGACATTATTTAAATAAAAGCTGACATTCCATGGAATACGATTTTGACAATTTGAACTAAGCAGAGCATTAGATTGATTAGGCGAAGATAGGTCCCATCACGGTCGCCAAACCTGTTATCATCGCAAAATTTTTACTTTTGCAAATCAAACTGACCTTTGAAAAGTTTTTGAAAATAACTCACCTCCATTTTAAAATGCGGGAAAATTCCGTAGAATGGGACTCGCCTGTCGGTACAAGGTTCGACCGTTCCTGCCACCTTTAACAGGGGTAATCGAACCAAGGATCAATCTACTGCTCTGCTCTATTCAACCTGTCTAAATCATATTCTAATTTCTAAATGCACATAGAATCAGGCATGTGCTATGAATTTTCTGAAAATGCATATTTGAAAACATGATGTTTGCTTTGAATAACTGAAACACTTAGAATAGATATCACATGGAAAATCATGAATTGGGATTTGAAATGTACTTCTGAGAAAAATAAAATCGATTTTTGAAGAAATGTAATGATTTTGTAAAAATCGATTTTGAGAAATATGAAATAACTTTGGAAAACTTGATTTCTTTGAATCAGAACTCTGAAATTGAAAATATAACTTAGAAAACCGAATTTGAAACTTGAGAAATACTTGAAATATCATTGGCAAATCAATATTTTGAGAAAATCGATTTTTGAATAAGACTTAGGAAATTTTTGAGAAAACTAAACTTCTTTGAATTGAAATTTGAATTGGCATTGGCAAATGCATGAAATGAATGAATATGGATTTGAGGAATTGAGAAATACTTTTTGTATTTTTGAGAAATGCAGTGCATTTTGAAGTTAGCCTAAGAGTGTAGGCTGAATGTGGCTAATGTGAAGATCATAAATCTAGATATCCTTCATATTCTGACTATGGCCATAAATACGAATTCCACCAAGTTTATAAACTTCATAAAAGCTAGTGTATGTGCCATTTGTGTAGACCATAGTGAGTTTGAATAGTACACATAAAATTTCATATAAAAGGAATCTACAACAATTAATCGTTCCACTTTAAAATTAACAAGTTTAATTATTTACAATTCAACAATTACAATTTCGAAAAAAAAATAGAACTTCTTCAACACATTAATCTAATCATCGCCAAGATTTTGTGCGTCTTCTTGTTCATTGCCTTGATCTGTCCCTTCAACTCCGCTACGCTGATTATAGCTAGCAACCTACACAAGAAAATAACATTCAGTATTGATAAACAAAATATATTGAAATAAATTATACACTATATGTGATTCTATCATGTGCTCATATGTGTTCTAAGACAGTAAAAAAACTTTATATGTGATTCTATCATGCTCATATGTGCTCTAACGCAGGCAAAAAACTCTATATGTGATTCTATCATGAATGATATGTATTCTAAGGCAGTAAAAAAACTCTATATGTGATTATATCATGCTCATATGTGTTCTAGGGCAGCTAGAAAAACTCTATATGTGATTCTACCATGCTCATATGTGCTCTAAGGCAGGCAAAAAGCTATATATGTGATTCAATCATGCTCATATGTGTTCTAAGGCAGTCAAAAAATTGAATATGTGATTATAGCATGCTCATATGTGTTCTAAGGCAGTCAGAAAAAATCTATATGTGATTCTATCATGCTCATATGTGCTCTAAGGCAGGCAAAACAAAAAACTTTATATGTGATTCTATTATGAATGATATGTGTTCTAAGGCAGTAAAAAAACTGAATGTGTGATTCTAACATGCTCATATGTGTTTTAAGGCAGTCAAAAAAATGAATGTGTGATTATAGCATGCTCATATGTGGTCTAAGGCAGTTAAAAAACTGAATACGTGATTATAGCATGCTCATATGTGTTCTAAGTCAGTCAAAAAATTTGTATATATGATTCTATCATGCTCATATGTGCTTTAAGGCAGACAAAAAACTTTATATGTGATTATAGCATGTAATTTTCAAATAAATTTTTTTATTTTTTTTCTTGTGCGCGACGGATTAGCGACAGATATATCTGTCGCTATACATATAATTTAGCGACGGCTTAGCAACGACATCCGTCGCCAAGACGAGGTCGTCGTTTAGTATAGGCGGATTTGCGACAGAATTCGTTGTTCGTTATTCTGTCGCAATTAGTGACAGAACTGGTGACGGATTTATTTCGTCGCCACATCATCCATCACACATTAACATTATTTAAAAAAAATAAACTATATGCAATGCTGCCTAATCTATGCAGGAATTTAAATTCTTATTCCAAAGTTTAATTTAATTTACATCACTATTGAAATTTAAATACATAAAAGTAAAGTATTCAATATCCCTGCAAAACTAGAAAACTTTGTTAGTAATGATATGTTGGCTTTTCTAGATTTATCCAGTAATATCTAGAAATTGCTGGATTTTGCTAGATATAAGCCTTTTTGCCATGATTCCCTTAAATCAAAATGATAAAGTATGAAATAAAATTGAATAAATAAGGAAGATAAGATGTGAAATTTCAAAATTGGGGTCAAAATGACCAAAATACCCCTAATAACAAGACTATGGCCTTGAAATTAGGGTTTTCAGAAAGATATTTGGTGAAATGCAAGTTTTGAAATTCAAATAAGAATAAATCAAACTAGATATGATGTGACATGATTAAAAATATGAAAATTAGGGTTAGGGATTTCGAAATTTAGGTCAAATGACAAAATTGCCCCCGATAGCAACACTATGGCCTTGAAATCAGGGTTTTTAGAAAATATTTTGGTAAAAACTTAGGTTTTATGCACTAAATGAAATCAAATGAGCATCAAATTAAACCTAAAGCATCCTAATATGATTATGAACATGATTAAATCCTAAAAATATATTCTCATACACGAAAATTCAAGAATATCACAAATTTTGTGATTTTTGCAGTGTTTTGGAATTCTTCGGGTACCCTATTTTGCAATTCAAGCCATTCAAGCATAAAATGGATTCTAAAAATACTCAAAATTGGTACCTGAACTTGTTATAACCCTAATATCAAATTAGAATTATAAAAATATTTTTTTGGCATTAAATTAATCCGAAAATAGCATCAAACCCTAAAAATATGCTATTTTTGACCTAGTTCACCAACCAGTCTCAGTCCAAGATCCGAATTAGGGAACAAACCTCCATGGAAATCTATGAAATTTTACAAAGAACAAAAAAACAAGAAAACAGAACTTTTCCTTTTTACATATCTGAAAAAGCTTTTAAAACCAGGGAGATACCCATCCGACAATCCGGACTTGAATATATTGATTTTAACTTTGGTCCTGACTGATACTTTCAATTGAAAATTCCAGTATAAATAGCAGTACTCATTAAAAATATCTTATATTTTAACAGTGAACAGTTGACATAAAAATAACAATACTCACTTTTTACAGATCATGAATCGAATCTGTAGTTTGGGATTTATAAACAACACAAGTCTGATTAGGGTTTTGGTAAACCCTAACGAGTTTTAAATTGAAAATCAGAGTTTCTGAAAGAAGAAAAATACTAAACAGTAATAAAAAATTCTGAAAATTTCACAGTAGATAGATCTAATCAGCATGAATCCATAGCAATTTACAGATCTAAAATCGTATCTAGGATGAGAAAAATATCATAACAGCAAGTTACCCTCTTGATTTTAACAACGATTTTAAAGTTTTAAAAACCCTATTTGATGTCTGATTTTTCTGACAGGGTTCCCGAAGTCCACAAACTCTGATTTTTTTACAAAAGATCAATAACATATGCATGCACACATATAAAAAAATCAGAAATTAACAGCACATATTTCAATCCGAAACAGCATGCTCTTTTCTGTTCTAAACTAAAAAACACACAGAAATCTAAGAAACTTGAGAAAATATGCATTAACTAATGAAAACAATAAAATAAACCAAAAAACAGTAAATAAAAATTATTTCTATGCTATAGAACGTAAAACAAACATGAATAAACCATGAAAATAAACTAAAAGCACGGAATCAATGGCTGAAATTCAATATTACCTTTAAAACATAGATTTAACCCATTAAAAGAGTAAATCATGTATTTTATTGGTTAATAATGCAAAGACTAATGCTAAAATTGATTCTAATGGATTAGAATCCTTGTAAACACTATGAAACAGAGTTAGATCACTTTCTTGAACCTCTCTTGAGGTTCTTGGACTTGAATCCATGGTTTAATCCATGAAGGGGATGGCACCAATGGCTAAAATTAATTTAAAACATGAAAAAGTATTGAATAAAACTAAAAAAATATTAAAAATATTACCTTGGTGCTTGCAGCTGCAATGGAGGAAGGTGGAGATGCTGGAGAGGAGAGAGAACCCACGAAAATTTGAGAGAGAAAAGATCTCTCTTTTGACCCCCATTAGGTCCCTTTTTATAGTTTTTCAAAAAGTCACTTAATTAGGGTTAATTAAGAGGTTTTTCATTTTTTCAAGACTCTTTCTAAATAATCCACTAAGGGCAATGATTTTTTGTGGTTTCCTAACCCTAAATGAACTCTAATTAAACTCTAATTAAACCCTAAAAAGTCCAAATGTGACACCACCTAGTATGGACCCACATTTGGTTTTTAAAACCTGAATTTAAAACCTTTAAAAACCAATGGTTTAAAAGTTAAATAAAATGGATTTTTAAAATTGATTTTGACTCCTCTAAACCCCTAACCTAACTAGGACAATGACTAACCCTAGTCTAACCTTGACTTATTCAAATGTGGCGCCACCTCGAGTGGGCTCCACTTGAATTTTCAAAAAATGATTTTAAAACTTGAAAATGAGAGGTTTTTGAAAAGAAATTCAAAAGTAGACTTTGAGATTGAAAGTTTTGAAATGGCACAGAGTTCCAACTGGGTCAGAACTCCTTTGGATATGGCACCAAATGAGTGGACCTCACATCAGAGTTTTGAAAATTTGAAATAAATACTGAAAATGGCTTTGAAAAGGGGTTAAAATCAATAGTTGAAATTCAAAGATTTTTGAAAATAGAGTCTCAAGCGAACTGGACTCTGGGCTAGAGTCCTGGATTTTTAGGACTCTGAGATTTTGGGTTTTAAAAGCCAATTGAAGGAGCTTTTGAGAAGATTTTATCAAAAATGATGAAATAAGTCAGAAAATACTGTCAGGGTTAGACTCCTAACTCAATCAGGACTCTGAAATAGAGTCCTGGATTAACTGGACTTTACAAAATGACCTAATTTTTGAAAACAAATTGAAATAAATAAAAAAAATAGAGTAAAAACAAACTTCCAAACAGACTCCTGACTGGACTAGGACTCTGGAACAGAGTCCTCATCGGACCAAAATTTTAGATTTTTTTGGTATTTTCTGAAAAACAGACGAGAGAATTTTGAAAAATAGTTAAAAACATCATGAAATTGAATTTTGGTTCAGAGTCCTGATCTGATTAGGACTCTAAGAAAGAGTCCTGATTCGATCAGAACTCTAAGAATTTTGGTTTTTTTGATAAGCAAATGATGAAATTTGGGCAAAGCTTTTGAAAACCAGTGAAAATGAAGTGAGAAAATCAATTTTGGATAGAGTCCTACTTCGATCAGGACTCTGGGGTAGAGTCCTGATTTGATCAGGACTCTGAGATAAAACCTCAGAATTTTGAAATTCTTTGATAAAAGTGTAATAGTTTTGATAAATGGAAAGATTTTTGAAAGATTCTCTCAAAATTGAAATCAGAATCAAAGTCCTGATCCAACTAGGACTCTCTAAACAGAGTCCTGTTTTGACTAAAACTCTGAGTTTCTGACTCTTTTTGAAAGATTTGATTGAAATAGATAAAATAGCTGTAAAAGATTAGAGTCCCAATCCAATTGAAACTCTGAAGAAGAGTCCTGATCCGACTGGACTCTTGAAGAAGAGTCCTGATCCAACTAGGACTCTAAAATTTTGGCCAAAACAGAAGATTTTAAAAGGTTTTCTCCGAAAACAGGTAAAAAGGTAGTGAAAAGTAGAGTTCTGATCCGACTGGACTCTGGAAAAAGAGTCATGATCCAACTAGGACTCTGAAATTTTTGGAGATTTTTGACAAGTAAAGGAATCCAGAAGCGACACCACCTAAATGGGTCTCATCTGAGAATTAAAATCAGTTGAAATTGAGTTTGAAATGAGTCCAGATTGTTTTCTGAGAAAATATTTTGAAATATAAAGTCCTGGGGTTGGAAAATGACAGAATGTTGACTAAAAACCCAGGTTTTGAAATTGATTTTGAAAGAAAAAGTTTTAAAACTCAAATCTGTATTAAATGTTTTGAAAATAGGAGTGCTGGATCTCGAAAATGAGATGCAATGACATGCAATGCTATCTAGTGCAATGAAATGGTATGCTGAATGCATGCAACGATATGCAATGACACATGAAATGTGAGCACTGGATAAGAGTGAAAATTTGGGGTGTTTACAATCTGCAATTCCATCAATTGCAGTGTGTGATCTTCACCTTCCAGCCATCATATATTCTTTATCGGCACACCCTCCCTGTTGCAATACGCAAGTTGCTTCATCATACATCATCAAAGCAAATTTTTTTTTTATCTCACCTTACATTGTTATATTCTACCTATTGTTGATATGGCTTTCATTACATGCTAATCCTAATATTCCAGCATCTCACCACACTGAAATTCCACTAGAGGGGGGGGGGGGTGAATAGTGAAATATGATAATGATCGATAAAATAAACTAATTAATCAATAAGGCACAACACATAAAACACAAAAGTTATACTGGTTCGGTCAATATCCAGACCTACATCCAGTCCCCAAGCAAACCACTTGAGATTCCACTATAACATCCGAGTTACCGGATAAATAGTACAACACCCTCTTCCCAAGAGGTCTTCTTCTCTTAACAGAGAAGGGCAACCCCCTCTTCCCAAGAGGTCTTCTTCTCTCAACAGAGAAGGGCAACACCCTCTTCCCAAGAGGTCTACTTCTTTAAACAAAGAAGGAATACAGTGGATAAACAGAGTTACAATACTTCCTATAGAACCTTCAGAATGATATGAATGCACGAATGAAGGATTCTAAGAATGTTCTGTTTGTCACTCAGAGGATACTCTTTGTCAAAGAACTGGACTTGACTTTTTCTCTTTTCTTTCTTTTTCTCTTTCTTTTTCAATGCTCTCTTTTCAAATCACGAATAGAAAATTTTCTCTTTGTAAGCTCACACGTCTATTCTATTCCTCTTGTTTGAATAGTTTATGTGTGTGTGTTTATATAGCTTATAAAAAGTAGTCGTTACATTTTGGAATTGTAACTTTTTGAAATGTGAAATGTTAGGTCATTTCAAAACCATCTTTTAGAGAAGTTCGAGAATGCCTTTTTCTATAAAGGTGAAATAGAGGGTACACTAGTCGTTGTATTATTTTAGGTAATACATATTTTATGTAAAAAGTCTATTTCTTACAATAGTACATTTGAACGTTGGGTTGTAGTTTTGTCTTTATTCTAATTAATGATTTGAGTTACATTAGTACTTCTTTACTTTAAATGAGTGTAAGTACTATGAGTGCTTTGAGATATTTATTTGTACATAGTCATGTCAAGTGTATTCTTTATGTAGTGTATTTCAAAGTCTCTAGAGAGAATGAGGACCAAAAAGAAGGTCGACATTCTTTGAGAAGGATATTTAACAAGGATTTGTTACAGAAGGCATTTAATGCTTTGTAGAGAGAATGATGACTTCAAGTAAGTCGACATTCTATGGTTATGAGAAAAAGGTAACTAGAGTCCTTTTAAAAACATATTTGTTTTTCTTATGTGTAGCCGATTTATGTTTTTGTCTTCTTCTTGTATTAAGAAACATTTCATTAAAGAAGATAACTAAAGTCTTTTCAAAAACATATTTTATTTGTTTTTCTTATGTAGTCGATGTTATGTTTTTGTCTTCTTCCTATAAAAAATATTTCTTTAAAGAGGAAAACTAGAGTCTTTTCAAAAACATATTTTATTTGTTTTCTCCATGTAGTCGATGTTATGTTTTTGTCTTTTTCCTACATTCCTTTTTTTTTTATGTTGTCTTGTATATAGTGTAAGGTACAATGACAAAATGTCTTTTTCATAAAAGGTTGTAAGAAGGTACAATTATTATATGACAAAATATCTTTTTCATAAAAGGTTTTAAGAAGGTACAATTATTATATGACAAAATATCTTTTTCATAAAAGGTTGTAAGAAGGTACAATTATTAGTTTTCAAAAAAGGAGCTTTTTGAAACTATCGTATACTTTTATGATATAGTGTTTATGAATGAGTATGTAATATGCAATATGCAAGTTCCTGAAGGTTCTGTTACATATGACTCTAAGGAAGAAAAAAAATCTTCATCTTGAGGTAGCCGATTTCTTTATTTGAGCTTTAGGAAAGCATGGCTCATCAAGCTTTTTCTTCAAGGAGTATGATTGCACCATATTTGTATTTGAACAGGAAGTCTCCATCCTTTTTGGGTGAGATATCCTTGCATCAAATACTCGTTAGATTTAAGGCAAAACATATTCAGTCATAATATAACATTATTTCAAGAGAACATATTATCATATCATATAAAATCAAATAAGACAGTGTATCATATTATGTGACATCAAAACCGAGTTTCTCAACATTCTCCCCCTTTTTCATGATGACAAAATATGCTCCCCCTGTCAAAAAGACATTATGCATAGAAATAATAATATGATAAAAAAGGTGAAATAATGTTTAAAGAGAGAATATTTCTCCAATAATGGAGACAGGTTTTCTCCCCCTTTGTCATGGACAAAAAGGAGGGATAAGAGTAAAAAAATATTACAGACCGAAAGTATTTAAAAGTTATTACAGACCAAATAAAAAATGAGGCTATCTCGAAGGTGAAGAAGGTGAAGGTGGCCGGTTGGCACGATTCCGCTTGCGAGTCTGCTGCAACAGGGCTTGATTACGAAGGATTCGATCCTGAGTTTGCTCGATATCCATAATAGCAGACAAATAATTGGAGGACATTGGATCTGCTTCATCAGAGCCGGGCATGTGCAGGGACCTAAGATTGAAGGTGGTACCATCGAGGACTTGAGAGGGACGGAGGATGACTTCGTTGTGAAGTGGTACTTGGAAGTATTTGAGAATGGGAGTTATAAAACACCCAAAAAGAAGAGGCTCAAATTTCTGATAACGAATAAAGAGGTCAAAAATAATGGATGACCAATTTATCGGAAGAGAAGAAAGGATTGCGTAGATAAGAAGAGAGATTTTTCGAGGAACTAATCCCTGGCAGGGACGCTTGGGATAGATGTTGTGGAGAAGAATCTGGGCAAGTAGCTGAGCATGAGGTTGGAGATTCCTCATGTGCCACGGAAGTTGGTAACAATTGGTGCAGAGAAGTATTTTTCGAAGTACTGATCGGTCGATTGGTACAATGGTGTTAAGGTTGGTACCGGTGGAAGGTAGGTTTAGAATTCTACCTAGGGCGGAAGCATCGAAAATCATCAGTTGTCCTCGGACTTTGCTGGTGATTGAGGTTTGTTTATGATCAGTAGAGAAGTTGGTATAGAACAGTCGGACTAGTTCGGGATAATATGCAGCTGGAGATGAAGATCCTATGAGAGGTTTGAGTTCAGGGAGATAGGTGTCTAAGTCGAAGAACATGAAGTCGGCAAAGTTGATCAATTTTCCTTCATGAATGGGGCGAGAGCAGAGTTTGTTGTAGTTGTGAAACAAATCAGGATACCTTAGATCGGCGGAGGTGATCACATTGGTAGAGGAGGAAGCCATTATCGAATGCCTTGAAAATAAATCACTAGGAGAGAAAGAAGCTAGAACCGAGAGAAAGTTTGTATAAGGATAGAAAAGTTCGAATGGAATGGTAAGAGATGAACCAATTGATTAAATAGAAGGAAGAAAATAATTGTTGATATGAAATGAATGACATTGGAAATGAGTAACTTTTAGATTTTAGTCACATAAGGAAATCCGTGAGGAGTAAGTTAAGAGACTTGTGAATGACGAATCAAATCAATGTTTGAGGATAGTGTATTATATTAGATTGAGGAGGACATAGTTATTTGAGATATATAGATTTTACTATGGATGAGTTTATCGACTAGTGGGGGAAGCCATTAATAGAGTATGGGGTGTCATGTTTTTACAAAAATGATTGATCTTTTAAAAATAATGGCCTAACAAGACAAACAACTTGTTACTTTATGTGAAGGGATTCTAAATTCGTGAATGGAGAGTTAAAGACATAAAAAAGATGATGTGGATATCTAGAGAGGAGAGAAAGAAAATAAAGGACAACATTTACTTGATTTAGATATGACATAAAGTAGAGATAGAATAAATAAAGGTTTGCTTGGAGACAAGACTTTTAAAGGTTCTCGATTTTAGAGAGATATACAATAAGAGAGAGACAAGGTCACGGATGGAAAGAAAGGTCATAGGGTAATCATGTGATGTGTACTTTGAAAGATATGACATTTTAAAAAAAATGTTTCATGATTAATATTTGTAATTTTTTAAGAGTATACGTGGATATGAGAAGGACATATTTGACTTAGACTAGTGGTAAGAGAGATGATAAGACAAAAAGGAGAAAGAGTTAAAAATATATAAGAATTGAAATAAGAATAGACATGGAGGAGTCGGATTCAAAAATATAATAAAATGTATTCGAGAGATGAAATGAGGAGACAAAGAAATATTTATGAATGAAGAGTAATAAATATGAGTTGTCATAGAGAGAGGTGAGATGACATATATGGATTTTTGTGAAGGATAAAGAAGTAATAAAAAAATATTGATGAAAGACATAAAGTTATGATTGATATGATTCATTGTTTATATTCTTAAAGAAACTCGACAAGGTTAAGTTTTAAACAAGAGTTGACAAGAATGGAGGCTTAATTTGTATACGAAAGAGATGATAATAGATAGTTTGTTGGGCTATGATATAATAGATGATATAGTAAAAAAAATACGTGTGAATATATCAACTAGATCTTTTAAAGGAACTAAATAGTCATTCGATTTTAACTAATGAAGAGTATGAGTTCTCATAAACTAAGTAGGACCATTTATCGTAAGAAAAGTTTTTATAAAAGGACAAAAATAATAAAGGAGTTGAGTGATGTGAACATTGTTATGATGGCTTTTAATATAATTAGTTCTTATGGATATGAGAGAAAGGAGATAGGACAAGGAGTTATAATGGATGTGTACTTGAAAGATGACAAGTTTGAATGACATAAAGAATGTGTCTTATAAGAATACGTGAATATGGAAACTTAGTTTGACTAACTAAAAACGATAAGAAGGAAAGCAATTTAAAATACGATTTAAACAAGACTTATAAGAAGTATTATATTAAGTGTAATTAATTTATAAGTCACTTAGTTTGCATATTCCTAGTTCCCTTCTAATTCGTGTGAAGTCTTCAAGTTTTAATGGTTTAGTGAATATGTCTGCTAACTGTAGATTAGTGGGTTTGAATTCTAGTTTAATTATGTTGTTTAAGACTTGTTCTCTTAAGAAGTGGTGTCTTATTTGAATGTGCTTAGTTCGTGAGTGTAAAATAGGATTCTTAGATAGGTTTATAGCACTCGTATTATCACAGAAAGTAGTTGTATTTTCAAAATTTAAACCAAAATCTTTTAAAGTTTGTTTCATCCAGATGACTTGAGTACAAGCTAGGCTAACAGCAATGTATTCGGCTTCAGTAGTTGATAATGATACACAATTCTGTTTCTTACTGAACCATGATACTAGTGAGTGCCCTAGCATGTGACATGTTCCACTTGTGCTTTTTCTGTCAGATTTACTTCCAGCAAAGTCAGCATCACTGTATGAGATTAGATCAAATGTAGAGGATTTTGAATAGAATAATCCAAAATCAACTGTGTCTTTTAAATATCTCATTATTCTTTTTACAACTTTAAGATGTGATTCTTTTGGATTTGATTGGAATCTAGCACACAAGCAAACACTAAACATTATATCTGGACGGCTAGCAGTTAAATAAAGAAGTGATCCTATCATACCTCGGTATACCTTTATATCAACAGTCTTACCATCTTCATCTTTGTCCAACACAGTAGTAGTGCTCATAGGAGTGGATTTTGAAGCAGTTGAGTTCATGTTGAACCTCTTCAGAAGTTCATGAGCATACTTAGATTGGTTGATGAAAACTCCATCCTTGGTTTGCTTAATATGCAGTCCAAGAAAGTAGGTGAGTTCTCCCATCATACTCATTTCGAATTCCTTCTGCATGGACTTAGAAAAATCTTCACAGAGAGTGCTGTTAGAAGATCCAAAGATGATGTCGTCGACATAGATTTGAACAATTAGGGTATGATTATTCACTACTTTGACAAATAGTGTAGAATCTGCTTTGCCAACAGAAAAACCAGTTTTTAATAAAAAGGTTTTAAGTCTTTCGTACCAAGCACAAGGTACTTGTTTTAAACCATACAATGCACGTTTGAGTTTAAAAACATGATCTGGGTATTGTTCATTTTCAAATCCTGGAGGTTGTTTTACATAGACTTCTTCATTTATAAAACCATTTAAGAAAGCACTTTTAACATCCATTTGAAATAATTTGAAATCCATATAGCTTGCATATGCTAAGAGCATTCTAATAGATTCAAGTCTAGCAACAGGAGCAAATGTTTCATCAAAGTCAATACCTTCCTCCTGGTTGTATCCTTGAGCTACTAGTCTGGCCTTGTTTCTTATAACATTACCTTTTTCGTCTAACTTGTTTCTGAAGATCCATCTTGTCCCAATGATTGGATGATCCTTTGGTCTTGGTACAAGATCCCAAACGTCATTTCTTTGGAATTGATTCAGTTCTTCAGTCATGGCTAGCATCCAGAACTCATCAATGATGGCTTCATCAATCTTCTTTGGTTCAAGTTGAGAAATGAATGCCATGTTTGCAATCCGTTCTAGCTGAGCTCTAGTTTGAACCCCCTTTGTTAGTTCTCCCAAAATTTGCTTTTGAGGATGATCTTTGATATCGACAAAGGTTCTTTGGTGATCATCTTCATTAGGCTTAGCTGTGTTATCTAAAAATAAATCTGTACTTTCAACATCATCATCATTAGTTTGTATATGAACAGATTGATCAATAGATTCACAAAAACTAACATGCATAGATTCTTCAATAGTATTATGACACTTATTGAAAACTCTGTATGCTTTACTATGACTTGAATATCCTAAGAATATGCCTTCAACAGATTTAGCATCAAACTTATCCAGGCTATCTTTTGGGTTTAGGATAAAGCATTTACATCCAAAGACTTTGAAGTAGTCTATTCTTGGAGTTCTGTCATAGAATAGTTCATAGGGAGTTTTATTTAATAAGGGTCTAATGAGAACTCTATTTGTTATGTAGCATGCAGTATTAACAGCTTCTGCCCAAAAAGATTTTGCAAGATTATTGTGTTGGAGCATAGTCCTGGCAGATTCCTGAAGGGTTCTATTCTTTCTTTCTACTACACCATTTTGAGGTGCAGCTCTAGGAAAGGCAAAGTTATGAGAAATACCATGCAAGTTACAAAAATTTTCAAAGAGTTCATTTTCAAATTCTCCTCCATGGTCACTACGGATTTTAACAATAGAACATGATTTTTCGTTTTGTAATTTTTTACATAAGATTTCAAACTGACAAAACGTGACTTTTGTTTTTCAAAAATATTACCCAAGTAAATCTTGAGTAATCATCTACAATGACAAAAGCATATCTATTATGATTAAGGCTATCTACCCTAGAAGGACCAAAAAGGTCCAGGTGGAGAAGCTCTAAAGGTCTTTTACTTGAAATGACATTTTTTGATTTGAAAGAAGATTTTGACAATTTTCCTAATTGACATGCATCACAAAAATAATCATTTTTAAAAGATATGTTGGGTAACCCACGTACTAACTTATCTTTAGCTAGTTTAGACATGTATTTAGAGTTGACATGGCCCATTCTCATGTGCCATAGATGTTGAGTGTCATTATTAGCTATGAGGCAATGTTCTGTGATGTTTTCTAGGTATAGTTCATATATATTATTCTTTCTTATACCTTTTAAGATGATGTTTTCATTTGTGTCAGCTATGAGGCATGCATCATGATTAAAGCTAACATTATAACCTGTGTCACACATTTGACTGATACTTAGTAGGTTATGTTTTAAGCCTTTAACAAGGAGAACGTCTTTGATAAGAGGTTTGTCTATGTTTCTAATACCAATTATCAAACCTTTGTTGTTATCTCCAAAGGTGACGGTTCCTCCTTCTTTATGATGAAGAACAACAAAAAGGTCTGGATGTCCTGTCATGTGCTTTGAACATCCACTATCTAGTATCCATCTGTTCTTCTTCTTTGGAGCCTGCAAAACATTAAGTAAATCTTCTTTTTGGTACCCAATCGGGTCCTTTTTTGTTAGACTTTGGAACCCATATCCATTTGGATTTGGGTTTGTCTATCTCTTTAGAGGAGTTAAAAAGATTATCAATATAATACTCCTTATTTGGTTCAGATAAACTTTTCACAAACGTGGTCTTTTGATTTATACAAGAAGGTTTTTTGAAATGAGAATAGCCAATCCCATTCTTGTAAAAGGAGACCTTCTGAGAGGATAAGAGTTTATCCAAGTTCTCTTTACCTTTAGTAAACTTGAAAACCGTTTTCATGAGGTTCTCAGTTTTACTCTTTAGCTCTGAAATTTCTACTTGCATATTTTTAGTTTTGGAGCTAGTAGAAGAAATTTCAGATATAAGCAAAAGATTTTTCTTTTTCAACTCAGAATTTTCACTGCTGAGTTTTTCATTCTCTTGAGAAAGCTCTAAATTTTCAGATTTTAAAACTTTATTTTTGAAACTCAATTTTCTAGATTCTTCAAATTGTTCTTGAAAAGCATCTAGAAGTTCTTCAAAGGAAAAATCAGAGATTTCACTTACCGAACTTTCGTTTGCCATGAAGCACATATTTGCAGTTTCGGCTTCATCATCACTTGACTCTTCACTAGTAGATGGTTCTGAATCATCCCATTGAGCATGCAAAGCCTTTTTCTTGAAGAACCTCTTCTTTGGTTCCTCAGTCCTGGACTTTCTTTTGAGAAGGGGACAGTCACGTTTTAAGTGGCCTGGCTTATTACACTGAAAGCACATGGGATCTTCTTTAAGATCTTTTCTTTCCTTGTGCCTGTTTGGAAGCCGGTTCCTTCTCATGAAGCGCTGGAATTTTCTGGTAAGTAGCGCAATTTCTGATTCTTTATCTGAGTCTTCATTCTCAGATAGGGCTGGGAAAGCTAGAGTTTTCTTTACTGGTTACTCTTCTTCCCTTCTTTCTTTCATGTGGACTTCATAGGCCATAAGATTGCCTATTAAGTCGTCCAATGTAAGCTTAGATAAATCTTGAGCTTCTTCAATAGCAGTAGTCTTTTTCTCCCAATCAGTTGTGAGAGATCTCAAGATTTTCTTCACCTTTTCAGTCTGGGAATATGTTACACCCAGAGATTTCAGATCATTGGTGATGTTGGTGAATCTGGTAAACATCTCTGTGATGGGTTCATCTTTGTTCATTTTGAACAACTCATATTTTCTAACAAGAGATGATATTTTGGCTTCTTTAACTTTGTTGGTTCCTTCATGAATAACCTCCAAAGAATGCCAAATGTCATATGCAGATTCACATATAGATATTCTGTTGAATTCATTTTGATCAATGGCACAATATAAGGCATTCATAGCCTTTGCATTTAGGTTTTTCATTTTCTTTTCTTCATCAGACCATAAGTTATAGTTTGCGGATGGAGATGTGTATGGATGCTCAACAATTTTCCATACAGCAAAGTCTATGGATTTGAGAAAGATAGCCATTCTGCACTTCCAATATCCATAGTTGGAGCCATTGAAGAAAGGAGGACAAGATGCGTGTTGACCTTCAATATCACGAGCATAAGAGGTAGATGCCATTTGTGTTGGAAGACTTGTTACGTCGAAACCAGCAAACCTGCTCTGATACCAAATGAAATTCCACTAGAGGGGGGGGGTGAATAGTGAAATATGATAATGATCGATAAAATAAACTAATTAAGCAATAAGGCACAACACATAAAACACAGAAGTTATACTGGTTCGGTCAATATCCAGACCTACATCCAGTCCCCAAGCAAACCACTTGAGATTCCACTATAACATCCGAGTTACCGGATAAATAGTACAACACCCTCTTCCCAAGAGGTCTTCTTCTCTTAAAAGAGAAGGGCAACACCCTCTTCCCAAGAGGTCTTCTTCTCTCAACAGAGAAGGGCAACACCCTCTTCCCAAGAGGTCTACTTCTTTAAACAAAGAAGGAATACAGTGGATAAACAGAGTTACAATACTTCCTATAGAACCTTCAGAATGATATGAATGCACGAATGAAGGATTCTAAGAATGTTCTGTTTGTCACTCAGAGGATACTCTTTGTCAAAGATCTGGACTTGACTTTTTCTCTTTTCTTTCTTTTTCTCTTTCTTTTTCAAGGCTCTCTTTTCAAATCACGAATAGAAAATTTTCTCTTTGTAAGCTCACACGTCTATTCCATTCCTCTTGTTTGAATAGTTTATGTGTGTGTGTTTATATAGCTTATAAAAAGTAGTCGTTACATTTTGGAATTGTAACTTTTTGAAATGTGAAATGTTAGGTCATTTCAAAACCATCTTTTAGAGAAGTTCGAGAATGCCTTTTTCCATAAAGGTGAAATAGAGGGTACACTAGTCGTATTGTTTTAGGTAATACATATTTTATGTAAAAAGTCTATTTCTTACAATAGTACATTTGAACGTTGGGTTGTAGTTTTGTCTTTATTCTAATTAATGATTTGAGGTACATTAGTACTTCTTTACTTTAAATGAGTGTAAGTACTATGAGTGCTTTGAGATATTTATTTGTACATAGTCATGTCAAGTGTATTCTTTATGTAGTGTATTTCAAAGTCTCCAGAGAGAATGAGGACAAAAAAGAAGGTCGACATTCTTTGAGAAGGATATTTAACAAGGATTTGTTACAGAAGGCATTTAATGCTTTGTAGAGAGAATGATGACTTCAAGTAAGTCGACATTCTATGGTTATGAGAAAAAGGTAACTAGAGTCCTTTTAAAAACATATTTGTTTTTCTTATGTGTAGCCGATTTATGTTTTTGTCTTCTTCTTGTATTAAGAAACATTTCATTAAAGAAGATAACTAAAGTCTTTTCAAAAACATATTTTATTTGTTTTTCTTATGTAGTCGATGTTATGTTTTTGTCTTCTTCCTATAAAAAATATTTCTTTAAAGAGGAAAACTAGAGTCTTTTCAAAAACATATTTTATTTGTTTTCTCCATGTAGTCGATGTTATGTTTTTGTCTTTTTCCTATATTCCTTTTTTTTTTATGTTGTCTTGTATATAGTGTAAGGTACAATGACAAAATGTCTTTTTCATAAAAGGTTGTAAGAAGGTACAATTATTATATGACAAAATATCTTTTTCATAAAAGGTTGTAAGAAGGTACAATTATTATATGACAAAATATCTTTTTCATAAAAGGTTGTAAGAAGGTACAATTATTAGTTTTCAAAAAAGGAGCTTTTTGAAACTATCGTATACTTTTATGATATAGTGTTTATGAATGAGTATGTAATATGCAATATGCAAGTTCCTGAAGGTTCTGTTACATATGACTCTAAGGAAGAAAAAAAATCTTCATCTTGAGGTAGCCGATTTCTTCATTTGAGCTTTAGGAAAGCATGGCTCATCAAGCTTTTTCTTCAAGGAGTATGATTGCACCATAGTTGTACTTGAACAGGAAGTCTCCATCCTTATTGGGTGAGATATCCTTGCATCAAATACTCGTTAGATTTAAGGCAAAACATATTCAGTCATAATATAACATTATTTCAAGAGAACATATTATCATATCATATAAAATCAAATAAGACAGTGTATCATATTATGTGACATCAAAACCGAGTTTCTCAACACACACAATTGTCTCGACCTCTACCTCCCTTCGTACTTCCATCTTCACTACCATTCAGCTCGGATCACTAAGTCACCACAGTACCTACCTTGCTGCCACTGTTTTGCAGAAAATCTGTCACCAACATCATCTTGTCTACAACTACCCTGTGGCTACGTCCATCCATCACATCATTGCCCAAATTAGGTAGTCCTGCTGCAAACAGCACTATAGCAGCACCCAAAACCTGTTATCAGGCCCCTTACTTCTCCAGCCTTCACCATTACTACACATATGCCATATACATTCATTGGATAGTCGTTGTTGTACCCTATATATAGCAGTGCATCCAAGAGTTACATCTCTTCAGCAGATTTCATTGTATTAGTACCAAGCATTCACTTTCCCCATGTTTATCTCATTGACACTATTGTACAAAGCATACATTTTATTAGCTGTATACTTATAAATTTCCTTTTAAATTATTATTTCCATGAGTATACCTGAGTATTTTATTAATTAGGCTCAATGTCATGTAAACTATCTTCTACATGTATCTTTTATATGGTACTAATCCTGTTTTGCAGAAAACATGCAGTGTTACCCTCCTTCTGAGATTAGAAGCCTTGTAATTACAATTGATGTAATAGCTAGATGCTAAATCAGAATTTTTCATTTCCTGCATTAGATTAGATAAGCATTGTAAACATCATGAATTGCTTATTTTCATGCATTTTTGCCTTTATTTCTCAAATTTTCACAATGATGAAACACGAATGGCACGTGCACCATTTCGTAAGAGGTAATTAAACCTAAGTTGATGATTTACATCAACGGCCATAGTCGGGATGTAAACAAGACTTAGTATTTTTATCTTTTATGAAATAACACTGGATCCACACTGGATCCCTCTTTTCAAAATCATCATATTTTCTTTAAATATTTTTTCTCTTTTATCAGAATTTAATCTAAAATTAATTCAATATATATATACCGCTGGCCATAGTCAGGGTATATTGAGAATTAATTTCATTTTAAATTCTATAAAAGCACCAAAAAGGTATTTTATTCTTCATTTGAATTTAGATATGACTATTATATAATACATTCAATGACCATAGTCAGGAGTGTATTATATCATTAATCCTATTTAAATTCATTTGAATAATGAAATATGATTTTCAAACCCAGTTTCAAACTTATTCAAATTCATTCATCATTTAGGGTAGAATTGCATCATATTTTAAAAAAAATTCCCTTCCAAAAACCCAAGTGATTGTGAATATCCCTTCTTCAAATTTCTATTTCAAATTCCAAATCTATCTCAATTTCAAAGTCCAATTTGACTTTGGAATTTCAAAATCATTTCATATTCAAACTCCAAAATTCCAACCCAAATTGAAAATTCAATTTCAAAGTTCAAATTAAACTTTGAAGTTTCTGATTCATTCTAAAAATCAAAATCAAGTTTATCTTCTTATCTTCAATCATAGTTTGAGATTGATTTTGAATCTCAAAATCTAAAACTTCCTAAAGTCTTAAAATTCAATCTGGGTTTCCAAAGCCCAGATCCATCTTCAAAAGCCCCATTTGGGCTTTCAGAATCCAAATCCAAGGTTAGATCCGAAATCCAACTTGGATCCAGATTTCCATGTATAATCTCTACTTCAGACTTCAGATCCAATGCCATTCTAGGATCCAGAACCCAATTCTACTTTGGATCTCATACTTCAGATCCAATTCCATTCTAGGATCCAGAACCTAATTCTACTTTGGATCTCAAACTTCAGATCCAAATCCATTCTAGGATCCAAAAACCAATTCTACTTTTATCTCAGACTTCAGATCCAAAATCCATTCTAGGATCCAGAACCTAATTCTACTTTGGATCTCAGACTTCAAATCCAAAATCCATCTTAGGGTCCAGAGTCCAAATCAATCTTGGATCTCAGACTTCAGATCCAAATTCCATCTTGGATTCCAAATCTTGGATCTAATTCCATTCAAAAGTTCGGATCCAAATCCATTCTAGGATCTAGAATCTAATTCCACTTTGGATCTCAGACTTCAGATCCAAGTTTTATTTATGATCCAGAATTCATTTCCATTTCGGATCTCAGATTTCAGATCCGAATTCCATTCCTTCAGATCCAATTCCATCCTAGATCTCATATTTCAGATCCAAATTTCCCTTAGGATCCCAAATCCAGAATTCAGTTCATCTTGAATTTCAACTCTGTTTAGAGTCCAAACCTTTGATTCAAAATTCCATTCTGAACTCCAAATTTCAAAAAATCAAAATTCTATCTCCGATTCTGAATTCCATTCCAAGTTTACCTTTAATCCAAAAAAATCAATTCTATTTCTCAATTCTATTCTGATTTCTCAAATCTTATCTCAATTTCAAGCTTGATAATTGAAATTCAAATTACATCTCTATCTTGATTCAAAGTCCTAATTCAAAGTCCATTTATGACTTCGAATTTTTCTTTTCTTCTTCTTTTATCTCAAACTTCAAAATCATCTCCTTCCAAATCCAAATTTATCTTCCCAAGCTCTTGATTATTCCCAAAACTTAGAACTTTAAATCTTAAGTTCTATGTTAGAAACCATTTCTTCACTCCCTTATCAGATTCATCTCAGAAACACTTGGAATATTTCAAAACATTTTTAAAAAAAAAACATACATCCTTGCATTGCACAAGCATGATTCTTTGTGCATTTAGACTTAGAATAGATTCTTAGATAATTTCTTTGCAAAGTAAAAGGCATGAATTCAACCCTTGGTTCGATTACCCTTGGTAAAGGCGCCAGGAACGGTCGAATCTCGTACCGACGAGCGGATCCCGTCTCTCAGTTTTCCCATAAATATTTCAAAACGGAGGTGAGTTATTTCAAATATTTTCAAAATTAAGGTCAAGTGAGACCACGCAAAAGAGTTCCTCTTTCTCTTCTTTTCTTTTTGCTTCTCTTCTCTTTTCCGTCTTTTATTTTTTCCCTTCAAAAATGAGGAAATAGAGGTCAGAAAGGAAAAAAAGAGAAGGAAGAGAGAGAACATTACGAGAGAAAATTTTTTGTGATGATCACAGTTTTGGGGATCGTGATGGGACTCATCTTCGTCTAGTCGAATTTAATGCCTTTTCCTTTGCTTTGATATTTTTTAAGTTTTTATTCTACATATGTCAGCTTCATTTTCATGCAAACCTTAGGAGCCTACACTCTGTCCTAAGCTGACATCATTGCATATAGGATTTAAGTATGGTTTGGTAGGACCATATTGAGGAGATTATTCCATGCTCACATTAGACATAGGTCTTAAATACAACTCTCCTCAATTCTAGGGATTGAATGCAAAACAATGTATGCAAGTGTATGCTTCTCTTCATTTTAATCTATCTCTTTAGGACTTGCATTAGAGCCATCTGATTTCTTGCATGTTGAGCATATTTTGAAAACCCCCTTACCTACATTGTCCCGGTCTTCATGTTGCTGGGCTGTCTCACTGAACCATAGTTCGGGAGAGAGCCTTACAACTGGACCACTTATTTGGGTTTGTGCCCCCCTACCACGTACCTAAGGGCCATAGTCCGAGGTATATCGGTAGGTGCTCAAGGATGTTGAGAAGCCATTTCTTTAGAACCGGAGGAATATTTCTATGCCACGTACTTCGAGCTTTGGCTTGAGTATATCGGCGTATCTTGATTGGAATCAGATGATCTGAACCCTAGAGTTAGGATTAAGGTCCTACAAGCCATTTCAAAATATTGCATTTAGAGTCAACCTCTAGGGATTGATGTTTGTGCATCCTTGTTTGTATATCTATGATTATATGATATTTTATATTCCCTATATTTTCCAAAACCCTGGGTATATATTATTATTCAAAATTTCCTCCTTGTTTTAAAACCCAGGTGTATTTTCCTTTTTCTTCTCTTAATTTCTTCTAATTCTTTTTTGATCCTGCCTGCAATTCTTCAAAAATTTTCTTTTCTATATTCTATTCCTTACCCTCATTTACAATAAAACATCTTTTGTCAGGATATGTCCTTTTCAAAATTTATCTTTATTCACATTTTACTTGTCTATCCTTTTTTCAGAAAAACAGTGCGGTTGTCGCAAATTTTGGTGACAACCCGATCCCTCGTAATGGGATGTTTTCATTTTCAGATTATGATTTCCTCCTTTATTAAAATTTCTTCCTAGATCTTTTCTAAAATGCCCATTTATGCTCTACAGAGAGCATTGGCGCTATCAGTTGAGTCAGGCAAAGCTCAAAGATTGCACTAACATCCCAGTTACAAGCAGAGAGAGTAAGGAATGGATTCTCAAAAATCTGTCAGAAAGGTAGTTCAGAACAGCAAAAGTGAGATCGATCCAGCGATATATCAATTATTCAAAAGGATGATGGTTGAAATATTGTCTGAACAAGCTGAAGCCAATTGCAGAAAAGCTCCCACAGAAGGAAAGGCACCTGTCACTTTCCCCATAAATGAACGCAGCCATATCAGCGCAGGAAATGCTAAAGCCAGCAGGGGCAGCAACCAAGGCAACCAGGGCAATAACTTGGGAGAATATAAAGGCTAGATTGGGAAACGTTGCGAAAACAGTGATAAACTTCTTCAATACAGTCTTCAGCAGAAAGGCAAGAAGCAAGAAGAACCAAAGCGCAAGGATTGGAGCAAGGGTCGAGATTTTACTCCTTTAGATGAGCCGCTCGACAAAGTCCTCGAATACATGTTGTCTAGCGGATTACTCAGGCTCCCAAAACCCGCCAACCCTTCCACAGTCATGGGAAAATATATAGACCAGTTCTGCGGGTATCATCGAGTAACAGGGCACGACACTGAACATTGCTTTGACTTCAAGAATATCGTTGAGGATTGCCTTGATAAGAATCTCTTCGTCAAAAACGAAGAAGAAAGGCATCCAGATCTCCTAAACATGCAAGCTCAGTCCAGCTACCAGGCAGGGGTCAGCACTCGGCAGAAGTCAAGCAAGCCGAAGAAAGCAAAGCATGAAGGTTGGGGTTATGATCGTCAGCTTACCCCTCTAGGCCAGCCGATCGAAGAAGTTCTCCAATACCTGCTCGAGAAAGAAATGATCAAACTCCCAAAGCAGGATGATCCCTCTGTCACCAAGGAGAAATGGAAGAATCACTTTTCAAGTTTCATCGAGCGAGGGGGCATGACACGGAGCGCTACTTCGTCCTCAAAAACATTATGCAGGACTACATTGATAAAGAGCTTCTGGTACCAGAGGAAGGAGAAGAGAAGACTACAGTTCCGCCCGAACCATTTCCATACTACTAAGAGAGTTGAAAATACCAAGAGTTTTCCGCTTTCATCCCTTTCTGTCAGTCGCTTTGTAGGGGCAAGTCAGCCCAGTCTTTGTGACTCTTTTTAGTTAAAATACTTGTAAATATTCAGTTCTGTTATCAACTTTTTGCTTATCAATGAAATGTCAATTTGCTTTATATCTTTGATATTCAATACTTTCTTCTTTTTTGCTATATTGGGGCATTAAATTTCTTTTTCAAATTTCGGGACAATCCTGACATCATTCATAAGAGAAATGATATTACCTATGAGGGTCTTTCAAAAATCATGAAAATTTTAGTTCAAATATTTTATTACAACCTTTTTCAAAGATCAACCCTTGTGTTGATCATATTTTTCTAACAAATTGATTTCAAATCATTGCATTTCAAAGATCAACCCTTGTGTTGATCATATTTTCTGAAAATTGATTTTGAATTATTACATTTCAAAGATCGACCCTTGTGTTGATCATATTTTCCAAAAAATTAACTTCAAATCATTACATTCAAAGATCAACCCTTGTGTTGATCATATTTTTCTAACAAATTGATTTCAAATCATTGCATTTCAAAGATCAACCCTTGTGTTGATCATATTTTCTGAAAATTGATTTCGAATTATTACATTTCAAAGATCGACCCTTGTGTTGATCATATTTTCCAAAAAATTGACTGCAATCATTACATTCAAAGATCAACCCTTATGTTGATCATATTTTCTAAAAATTAGTTTCGAACCATTGCATTCAAATATCAACCCTCGTGTTGATCATATTTTCTATAAATTGGTTCTCAAATCATTGTATTCAAATATCAACCCTCGTGTTGATCATATTTTCTACAAATTGGTTTTCAAATCATTGCATTCAAAGATCAACCCTTGTGTTGATCATATTTTCTAAAAATTGATTTTGAATCATTGCATTCAAATATCAACCCTCATGTTGATCATATTTTCTACAAATTGGTTTTCAAAATCATTGCTTCAAAAAATTAACCCTCATGATGATCTCTCATGAATGATCCCCTTTCAAAGATTAGCTCTCGTGGTTTATCTGTAATTTTCTCATCTTCTTCTTTCATTTTAAAGATCCCACATGCAGGCAGGATCAAACTCCTTTTTTCTCAACTTTTATCAACCTTTTGCTTATCCATCTTTATCAGTTTTATCAATTTTATTCATTTTTATTATTCATCCATTTTATTAATTCTTCTTAATTCTTATTAATTCTTATTTCAAAACTACTCTTTCAGGTTAAGGGATAAACCTGATGCCTCCTTTCAATGAGGTATTCTTTTTTATTTCCCCCGTTCAGGATAAGGAAAAAAATCCTGAATTATCTTCTAAAAACTCATTTTGAAATCTAGCTCATCTTCAAAACCCAGTTCTCGCACTGGTTATTTCTTAAACTTTTCAATCATATATTTGAGCTCATCTGGAGGATCCGATCCTCGCACCAATAACTTTCTACATTCAGTCTTCTGATCAAATACCTTCCTTTTGCAAAATTCAAGTTCTGACTTGGACTTCCCAAGATTTGATATTTTCAAAAGATCTGGCATCTTGCTGGTCATGTATTTTCCCAAAAGGATCCAACACTCGTTGGTCATGTCTCCGAAAGGATCCAACATTTCGCTGGTCATGTATTTCCAAAAGATCCAACACTCGTTGGTCATGTATTTCCAAAAGATCCTGCTTTTGTCAGTCATGTATTTCCAAAAGAATCCAGCACCTTGTTGGTCATGTATTTCCAAAGGATCCAGCATCTCGCTGATCATGTATTTCCAAAGGATCCAGCATCTCGCTGGTCATGTATTTCCAAAGGATCCAACATCTCGCTGGTCATGTATTTCCAAAGGATCCAGCATCTCGCTGGTCATGTATTTCCAAATGATCCAACATTCGTTGGTCATGTATTCCAAAAGATCCAGCTCCCGCTGGTCGTGTATTCCAAAAGGTCAAACCTTTAGGGTACGACTCCTCAATTCTATCATTTTCAAACCTTCAAGATCTTCAATCTCTCAAACTCTATCAATTTCCCAACCTTTGGTTGCAATATCTTCATCATCTCATTATTTTCTCAACCCTCGGGTTATAATCTCCCAAAATTCCATCACTCTCAAGCCTTCAGATAAAACCTTTTTCAAATCCAGTTTGTATAACTGGTCGGGATTTTCAAATCCAGTTTCTATAACTGGTCGGGATTTTCAAATCCAGTTTCTATAACTGGTCAGGATTTTCAAATCTAGTTTCTATAACTGGTCGGGATTTTCAAATCCAATTTTTATAATTGGTCAGGATTTTCAAATCCAGTTTTCATAACTGGTCGGGATTTTTAAATCCAGTTTCTATAACTGGTCGAGATTTTCAAATCCAGTTTCTATAACTGGTCAGGATTTTTAAATCCAGTTTCTATAACTGGTCGGGATTTTCAAATCCAGTTTTTATAACTGGTCGGAATTTTCAAATCAAGTTTTTATAACTGGTCGGGATTTTCAAATCCAGTTTTTATAACTGGTCGGGATTTTCAAATCCAGTTTTTATAACTGGTCTGGATTTTCAAATCCAGTTCTTATAACTGGTCGGGATTTTCAAATCCAGTTCTTATAACTGGTCGGGATTTTCAAATCCAGTTCTTATAACTGGTCGGGATTTCCAAATCCAGTTTTTATAACTAGTCGGGATTTTCAAATCCAGTGTTATAACTGGTCGGGATTTTCAAATCCAGTTTTTATAACTGGTCGGGATTTTCAAATCCAGTTTCTATAACTGGTCGGGATTTTCAAATCCAGTTTCTATAACTGGTCAGGATTTTCAAAATCCAGTTTCTATAACTGGTCGGGATTTTCAAAATCCAACTTTTATAACTGGTCGGGATTTTCAAAATCCAGTTTCTCATAAACTGGTCGGGATTTTCAAAACCTAATGTATTTCATCAGTCCAGTTTTCTAAAGTCTGATTCTTACACCATTTCTTTAAATTACAACTAAGTGTCTCATCAAAATTTATATTGAGTGATTATTTCACAAGAAATTCGTGAAAACTTTGCCAATTTGCTAAAAGCATTAGTTGATTCTAAAAGTCTGACTACGCAAAAAGAATTTCCTCAGATTACCTCTAATATTTCTTTCCAAAAAGGTGAAATTTTTTGCGAAAAAGAGGTAAAATTCAAATCTTTTCCTGTTGATCAACCAAAAGGATGTAAGAAATGTCCTCGATATGATCAATGAAAGAAATCTTCAATGATGTTGAAAAGTCAGAAGCAAATTGATATTGATCTGGGCTATGGTGCATGTTTTTCTAACAATCAGGCAGTGGAAATATCTCGAGCTATAAAAAGAATCCACTCAACCTATATCTTCTCATTCATTTAAAGTTGCAATCAAATATCCGCAAAAGGGATCTCTCAATTGTCGTCAAGATGAAGGCGAATATGCGAGCAGACCCCCGGGGCTAAAGAAGATTTGGATCATCTCCGAGATGAAGGAGTTTGTGAAGGATCCTTCCAGGGAAAGTTCAGATCACCGTCGAGATGAAGGCGAGTGCAATGAACCTACCGACAAACCCTAAAAGATCTTTGATTACAGCTATCATCTAAAGACATTTTGAGCCAGTGACATCCATAGAATCCCTGAGATAAAAGGAGGATCAGAACATCTCCGAGATGAAGGAGTTTGTGACGTACCCTTCCCTGAAAAAAAGAGAAAAGTCAGGACATCTCCAAATATAGGATGATGTAAAAAGCCCGGAAAGCCCAATGACTCAAAAAGAGTGCAAAAAGATCATCGTGGGACAACACTCAGATCAAACTGCCAAAGTTGCCAGAAGTCATCTTTTCTCATGCAAAATTCTTTTATCAATATCTTTTCATTACTTACTTTTATGAAATTAAGAATATTTCTTCTATTCTCATATCAGGGAAATGGATAGCTTCCTTGAAGAAAATCATCAGCGCTAAAAAATTTGAATTTGACTCTTAGAACTGAGGAGTTAACCTCATTGGAGGAAATACTCTAGGTAAAAGAGAGAATATTTTTGCGCATACGTGCACATTTCTAAGTGTTTGAATGAGCTATAATTTTATCTTATTGGCAAAATTTTCTAGCTATTCCAAGAATGAAATAAATATTCAATATCCATTTTGATGCAACCTAGCGTTGTTTATATCTTCCAGAAGAGTTGTCTCATTCAGGAGAAGTATCTATTCCTGTCCCATCGCGGTTTTCTCAGTCAAAAATTCCGTATGGTATTCCCACTCAGGTTAAGGGTCAAAACCTGAATTTTTTGCGAGAGGTCATTGATTTCAAAAAGCTATTTCAGTTTCAGCAATGAGACGCCCCATTTCTTCCCCTTTTCAAAGCTTTAGGGAACCCTATATTTTCCTCCTCTCATAAAACCCCTTTCGGATTTGTTCATCCAAATTCTGAAGGTCCCATTATGGTCTCTCCATTTGAGAAATCCGTATGGTAGATTTCCTATCCAGGTTAAGAGTTAACCCGAAACCTCACTTCGCGAGGTATCTTCCTCTCAGGTTTGGGTTAAACCTGAGACTCGTTCCAATGAGATTCCTCATTTTGACGAGATATTTCCCCCCAGTCCCATCATGGTTCTTCCCATCAAGGAACCCATGCTTTGTATATCCATCCAAGGTAGAATCTTACTTGAGCTTCATCTCACAAGACATTTTCCAAAAATGTCCAATCTCGGTCCTCATGTATTCCTTTCCTCATTCAATTCATTTTTTTGATATATCTTTTACCCATCCAGGTTAAGGGCTAAACCTGAATCATTCCAAAAAGAGTATCTCGTCTCACCCATGAGACCTGATCAAAATTATGATTTTCCACCATTTTGGGATTTTCACCCAAAGACCCATCACTATTTCCTTGTTTTCTACTCAATCATATTATTTTCAAGGATTTCGTCTCCCCAAAACCATTCAGGATAAGGTTTTAAGCCTGAAGAGCCATATTTTTCAAAACAATTCTTCCACACCCAGTTCAGATCTGCTGACTGGGGCATTTTCAAAATTTGGAGTGTTGTCTTTGCCACTAAGATCGGCTTTCAACCGGCTTAGTAGCAAAGAGGAGCATCTGTGAACACCCTAAATTTTTCAAAATTTTGTAAAAAAAGACCCTTTTGCCCCTGACTCCATCTTCTGAGAAAATCAAAGCGATTTCAAAGATAAATTTCAGTCATTCTTCAGATTTTCTGAATTAAATTCCATATTAATGTATTCAAATTCAATTCTGGATCCAAATCCAGTGTTTTAAATCCGTATTCTCTCAAAACCCGGATCCTAATGCATTTTCTGAAAAAATTTTCTCAAAATAGCTTTTTGTAAATATTTTTACAAAAACACCAAAAAATTAGTTTTAACCTTTGATTTCTCGTAAAACTTTAGGATTTTATTCTAAAAACTGCAAAAAAATGAAAAAATAACATAAAAAACCAAAAGATTGGGAAAAACTACAAGAAAAACGAAGGATGTTTTAACTTTTTGAAGCCCTTTTTCCAAAAACCTCACTCTTAACCATTTTTCAAAAATTCCCTAAAAAGAAAACCTCTTTTTGGAAAAAGAGAGAATTCCTAACGAACTCCTCCCGCGCACTCTCCCCTTCTCTCACCATCGTCCATCCTCAAACAACCTTCTTCATTCTCTACCCTCAATCCTCAACGGATTTTCCCCTCTCGAGGCTTCCATTTCCTCTTTAAAAAGAGCCCTCCAAGCTTCTTGAGGGGATCCATTTTTTTTCATCTACGTTCACGTATCCATCCGTTTCTAGGCATCTCTTACAATCCAGGAACTTCAACCAGCTTTTCATCAACATTTCTTCTGATCAACATTTCTTCTGAAGGAGATACCCCTCACCCACATCCATTATCAGCATCTTCCATCCCATTATTGAGAAGGAACAACTTCAATCGACTTCTGTTCATCCAGCAACTCCATCGGTGATCGGATTTTTCTTCAGAAGGAAGGGCTTCAACCCATCTTCCATCCAGCACCTCCCTCTTCCAAGACAATCGATCGAACATCTGCGTCCCTTCTTCCTCCTTCAGAATCTCTGCAAACCGGGTAAGTTCTCTTCCCCTTTTGTTTTCCAATTTCCTTTTTTTTCCTCTTTTTCTTGTTTTAAGGCTGCCATTGAAGCACCATTGGTGGTGTCAACGCTGCTTGTGCAAATATCGACCCATCCTGTGCAATATCAAAGGAATTCCTGAAATTCTGACATTATTCCTTTTTTTTATTTTTATTTTATTTTTATTATTCTTTCCTTTTCTCCTTATTTTGTCATTTGATCTTCCGTTTACTACAAGATGCGTATATCGAATGGTTTGTTCTACATTTTATTTCTAATTCTATCGGATCATCCATCCTGTTAAATGAGCTTTTTTTGTTATTGCCTTTTATCTCTGGGTATTCGATGATTCAGAAACCTTCTAATACTACCCTCCAGTTTGTGTTATATTATGGTTTCTCTGGCTTTATTTACCCATTGCCTGGTCTATTTTCGGATTTTAATTTAATTTTTGGTTTGCACCCAATTATCTAATCTCCTGCTTTGGTGATGTTGGTTTCATCATTCCCATTTCCTGTTTCGTTTCTTGATTAAAATATTATCTGTGTATCTTCTGTCGATTTTTTTTTAGAATAAATGGACTTCAGTTGTGAGATATATTCGTAATGGGTATATTCGGAGAGTTTGAGTTTGCATCATGCTATTATTTTGCTATGTCATGGTATCGTGTGACTGTCATCTAACGTCTCATGTATGTTCATGCCTTCTCTGTTTCACCACATCATGCCATTCATTTGATGTTAGCTTCCATTTGGTGTTACATTCTTGTTTTTGAGTGGTGGATGTTCGTGGTTCGCATACTTACATCCTTTATATTGCCCATCCAGGTAAGTTTAAAAGTGGTTTCATCTTTCTCCCATTTCTGGATTTTACCATCTGTAATCATTCAATCTACTTACATTAAATACAACAATACTGTGTTGGACATTCCATGATTCAATGTAAATTTAGTGTTATTATTACTTTCTCACGGCATTTTCACACTTCTATGAGGTATATCACATGACAATTCGTTTGGAGTAGCAATTGTCAGGAAGTGACCAGTTTGATGAACCATCTTAATTGCCACCAAGCTCAAAATCCTTTCGAGTGATGTTCAGGAAGTGCTCCTCTGAGATAATGGCGTGGCGTGGCCAAGGATACCCTGAGGATCTTCTGATGGATAAAAGATGGGCCTGATATCATTACAGACATTGTGGTGTCTGGGATAAAAAAAAAGAAGAAGAAGAGCAAACAAATAATGAAAGGAGTTTTTATCGTATGGAGTTGTTCATTAAAATGGTTGTCATTTGGATATAACTGAAGTTCCAAGGTGTTCCTGGGTTAGACCATAGCCTAATCCAGGTCAGGCCAGATGGAATTTCTTTTAGGCACACTGACAACCAAAGCTTTGATGCTACGGTTGGGACTGACCTTTTTGATAATTAACTGCCATTCATTCACTATGGCCTTATGAACACTTTGAGAGTTTCGATTTTTACAGGAATAAAACTTTGTATTGAAGAATCTGTCATTGATGGCTTAAAATCCCTGTAAAAACAAATCTTGCATTAGCTTAATTCATAAATCAGTGGATCACCCTTGTTTCATAACAAGCAAAATCAATTTGCTGTGAATATTTGATTTCTAACATTGATTTGTCGAGTCGGTTAGCTGCAATTTTGGCCTACCGCATGAAGTCCCAACTCAAGTCTGAAATGCTGCTGACTTCAATGTCATGAGAGAAGCTGCTTAGTGAGGAGATGTGCTCTCTAGAGTTCAGCGAGTTAATGTTGGTTCACGTCTGAAGCAATAAACGAGTTCGATTGTATCACTGAACTCATTTGAGATCCACCAAGCATCTGTTAGGCATAATCGACTTCACTGTGTCGTTAATTTCTGCACCTACCACACCCCATTTTTTTTTTATGTTATTGATTTGCCCATTTTCCATCAGCATACTCTAAATTCATTTCCTGCGTTTCATGCTCTCACGAGCATTAGCATAAGATTATTGTCCCATTGCCCAATAGTTTGATTATTAGTTTTTCACAATGTTTCTTTTGTTATGTTAATTTTTTTTTCTTTTTCCCTGCTCAAGCATCATGTTCTTGAAGCCTAATTTTAGTTGCAATTCATCATATTCTATGTACACTCAGGATCACAACACTGTAGTCTCACATAGTTGTGCACTAGCTCATTCATAAACCTTTCATTAGACCTCTAACATCAGGTATATAGCATACCTTCTCCACATTTTGGATCATCCTCACATATATATACCCCCACTGTATATTGTTATCATCGCAAAATTTTTAACTTTTTGCGAGTCAAACTGACCTTTGAAAAAGATTTTGAACATAACTCGCCTCCGTTTTTTAAAATGTGGGATTATTCCGAAGAATGGGGCTCGCCTGTCGGTACGAGGTTCGACCGTTCCTGCCACCTTTAACAGGGGTAATCAAACCAAGGATCAATCTACTGCTCTGCTCTATTCAACTTGTCTAAATCATATTCTAATTTCTAAATGCACATAGAATCAGGCATGTGCTATGAATTTCTGAAAATGCACATTTGAAAACATGATGTTTGCTTCAAGATTGGAAAATATTTGGAAAATAAACCCTTTTGAAATCATGAATCATGATTGAGATACTGTATTTGAGAAAGTGAAAATCGATTTCTGAAGTATTCAAGAGATTTTTGTGAAAATCAATTTTGAGAAATATGAAATAACTTTGAAAAACTTGATTTCTTTGAATTCAAACTTTGAAATTGAAAATATAACTTAGAAAATCGAATTTGGAACTTGGGAAATACTTGAAATATCATTGGAAAATCAATATTTTGAGAAAATCGATTTTGAATAAAACTTAGGAAATTTTGAAGAATTTGATTCCTTTGACTTGGAATTTGAATTGGAATTGGAATTGGAAAATTCATGAAATGAATGAATATGATTTTGAGGAATTGGGAAAAACTCTTTGTAGTTTTGAGAAATGCAGTGCATTTTGAAATTAGCCTAAGAGTGTAGGCTGAATGTGGCTAATGTGAAGATCATAAATCTAGATATCCTTTATATTCTGACTATGGCCATAAATACGAATTCCACCAAGTTTATAAACTTCATAAAAGCTAGTGTATGTGCCATTCGTGTAGACCATAGTGAGTTTGAATATGCATGAATCATCATCCATCACACATTAACATTATTTAAAAAAATAAACTATATGCAATGCTGCCTAAGCTAAGCAGGAAATGTAAATTCTTATTCCAAAGTTAATTTAATTTACATCACTATTGAAATTTAAATACATGAAATTAAAATCTTCAATGTACCTACAAAACTAGAAAACTTTGTTAGTAATGATATGTTGGCTTTTCTAGGTTTATCCAGTAATATCTAGAAATTACTGGATTTTGCTAGATATAAGCCTTTTTGCCATGATTCCCTTAAATAAAAATGATAAAATATGAAGAAATAATAAAGATAAAATATGAAATTTCGAAATTGGGGTCAAAATGACCAAAATACCCCTAATAACAAGACTATGGCCTTAAAATTAGGGTTTTTAGAAAGATATTTGGTAGAATGCAAGTTTTGAAGTTCAAATGAAAATAAATCAAACCAAATATGATGTGACATGATTAAAAATATGAAAATTAAGGTTAGGGATTTCGAAATTTAGGTCAAATGACCAAATTGCCCCTGATAGCAAGACTATGGCCTTGAAATCAGGATTTTCTGAAATAGATTTTGGTAAAAATTAGGTTTTATGTACTAAATGAAATCAAATGAACATAAAATTAAACATGAACTACCCTAATATGATTATAAACATGACTACACCCTAAAAACATATACTTATGCACAAAAATCCAAGAATATCACAAATTTTGTGATTTTAGCAGTGTTTTTGGATCTTTCAGGGACCCTGTTTTGCAATTTTTTTAATTCAGACATCAAATGGATTCCAAAATCCATAAAATTGGTACCTGCACTTGGTATAACCCTAATATCAAATTAGAATTATAAAAATAATTTTTTGGCATTAAATTAATCCGAAAATAGCATCAAACCCTAAAAATATGCTATTTTTGACCTAGTTCACCAACCAGTCTCAGTCCAAGACCCGAACCAGGGGTCAAACTCATGGAAATCTATGAAATTTTACAGAGAACAAATAGACATGAAAACATAACTTTTCCTTTTTACAGATATGAAAAAGCTTTTAAAACTAGGGAAAATGAAGCGAGAATATCAATTTTGGATAGAGTCCTACTTCGATCAGGACTCTGGGGTAGAGTCCTGATTTGATCAGGACTCTGAGATAAATCCTCAGAATTTTAAAGTTCTTTGATAAAAGCGCAACAGTTTTGATAGATGAAAAGATTTTTTTGAAAGATTCTTTCAAAATTTGAAATCAGGATCGGAGTCCTGATCCAACTAGGACTCTCTGAACAGAGTCCTGTTTTGACTAAAACTCTGAGTTTCTGACTCATTTTGAAAGATTTTGAAAGATTTGATTGAAAATGGTTGTGAAAGATTAGAGTTCTAATCCGATTAAAACTCTGAAGAAGAGTCCTGATTCGACTGGACTCTTGAAGAAGAGTCCTGATCCAACTAGTACTCTAAGATTTTGGCCAAAACAAAAGATTTTAAAAGGTTTTCTCCGAAAACAGGTAAAAAGGTAGCGAAAAGTAGAGTTCTGATCCAACTGGACTCTGGAAAAAGAATCCTGATCCAACTAGGACTCTAAGATTTTTGAGATTTTTGATAAGTGAAGGAATCCAGAAGCGACACCACCTAAATGGGCCTCATCTGAGAATTAAAATCAATTGAAATTGAGTTTGAAATGAATCCAGATCATTTTCTAAGAAAGTATTTCAAAATATAATGTCCCGGGGGTTGGAAAATGACAGAATGTTGAATAAAAACCCAGGTTTTAAAATTGTTTTTGAAAGAAAAGTTTTAAAAACCTGAATCTGGATTGAATATTTTAAAAATAGGAGTGCTGGATCTCGAAAATGAGATGGGATGACATGCAATGCTATGCGATGCAATGAAATGGTATGCAAAATGTATGCAGTGATATGCAATTACATCTGAAATGGACAAACACTGGATGAGGGTGAAAATTTGGGGTGTTTACAGATGCCCCTCTTTGCTGCTAAGCCGGTTGAAAGCCGAGCTTAGTGGCAAAGAAAACATACCAAATTTGAACCATAAAAATGCCCCAGTTAGATAAATCTGACTGGGTATGAAAGAATTAATTCAAATGATGATGGTAGTTATAAAATGGAGAATTTTATTTCAAAAGAAGTGAGATTCAGGTTTTGCCCTTAACCTGGATGGGACGGGAAATACCTCGTATGGAACGAAGCTCAGGCTTAACCCTTAACCTGACCGGGTTGAAAATGGAATACCTCATCAAAGGAGGCTCAGGTTTGTACCCTTGTCCTGATTGGGTGGAAAATGGAATACCTCATCAAAGGAGGCCCAGGTTTATACCCTTAACCTGATTGGGTAGAAAATGGAATACCTCATCAAAGGAGGCCCAGGTTTATACCCTTAACCTGATTGGGCATGAAATGGAATACCTCATCAAAGGAGGCCCAGGTTTGTACCCTTAACCTGATTGGGCAAAAAAAATGGAATACCTCATCAAAGGAGGCCCAGGTTTATACCCTTAACCTGATTGAGCAGAAAATGGAATACCTCATCAAAGGAGGCCTAGGTTTATACCCTTAACCTGATCGGGTAGAAAATGGAATACCTCATCAAAGGAGGCCCAGGTTTATACCCTTAACCTGATCGGATAGAAAATGGACGGAATCCTCGAAAGAAGAGACCGTGATGGAACCTTCAGATTTCCGCACAATGAATCCGATAGGGGTTTTGCAAAAGGAAGGAAATTGGGGTCCCTAAAGTTTGAAAAGGGATTGATTTTGGGTGCCTCATTGCTGAGACTAATTAACTTTTGAAATTGCCTTTTGCTGAAATTGGTGGCTTAACCTCAAGACGAAATTGGACTGTCTATGGTGGGACAGTGGGGACACAAGGAAGTGTGCGAATCTGAGAGCCCGTGCGCTCAGATTATACCAAAGAAGGGAAGGAATCTTGAAAACTCCCGTAATCAAGTCCTAAAAGGGATGGTGTCAGGATGCGCCAAAGATGAACCTCAAGCTCTCGCTTCATGCCAGGATAGCTAGAAAATATTGTCAAAATGTTGAAAATTGTTGTTGATTGAAAATGATGCACATTGTTTTGAAAGTATTCCTTCTTTTCTACCTGAAGTTTTACCTCCGACTAAGCTAACTCCGTAGAATCAAGATTCGAATTCAAATTGCTTGCGATTGACTTTCTTTCAAGGAAGCTATCAATTTCCTTGATATGGACGGAAAAGAAAGTATTCTTGATATTGCGAGAGCTATTAGTGAAAGAATATTGATAAAAGAATTTCACAAAATTAAAGAAGATTCTTGATAGATTTGGCAGTCTGATATCCTGGGATTCTTTTCTCATGATGATCTTTCTGCACTCTCTTTTTAGTAGATTGGAGCTCTCTTGGATTTTTCGGGAATTACATCATCCTTCATTTTGGAGATGTCCTGACTTTTCTCTCTTTTTTTTTGGGGGGGGAAGGGTACGTCACAAACTCCTTCATCTCAGAGATGTTCCGATCCTTCTTTTCTCTAAATGATTATCTTGATAGTTATTGGCTCATTGGTTGGGAATCTCTTGATGATAGCTGGAATCAAATATCTTTTAGGGTTTGTCGGTAGGCTCATCACAATCGCCTTCATCTCGACGGTGATCTAAACTTTCCCTGGAAGGATTCGTCACAAACTCCGTCATCTTGGAGATGATCCAAATCTTCTTTGGCCCCGGGGGTCGACTCGCTTAATTCGCCTTCATCTTGACGACAATTGAGAGATCCCTTTTGCAGATATTTAATTGCAGCTTAGGTGATTGAGGAGATATGGAAATTGAGTGGATTTTTCTGTATCACCCAGGATATTTCGACTGCTTTATTTTTCAAGAATGGTCTTTAAAAATGTGCCATTGACTGCGATCAATATCAATCACTCATGGCTTTGCAACAACATTGAATTCTCTTTGCTGGCCATATCACGGATTTATTCTTCATCCTTTTGGTTGACCAATAAAAAGATTTTGAACTTTGAATCCTTTTTCGTGAAAGCATTGCCCTTTCGGAAGTAATAGTAGAGGTATTCTGAAGTAATAATTTTGTGCAATAAAGATTTTTGAAATCAACAAATATTTAATGACAAATTGGCAAAACTTTCTTGAAATCCTTTTGTGAAAGCGAGCATTTGAAGCACAACGCAACACATCCATGACAAAAATTCTCTTCTCCTTTCCCCAAAGGAGAAGATTCAGAAATTAGAATTGGGAATTACTCCTCTCTTCCCTGAAGAGGAGGTGTTTGCAATACGAACTTTCGAAGAGAAATTAAGCTTTCGTCAAAACTTCCTAACATTAGGCTTCTCTTATAGAAAGAGGGCCGAAATTGGTGAGGTTGGTAAATTGGTCATGAAGGAACGAGTTCATCACACTCTCCCTGAAAAGAGGGTCCTTCATGATGAAATGGCCTAGTCTGAAATTTGGGTGGCCACAAGGAAAGCAAGTCTCCGTCGAGTCTCTCCCTATAAAAAGGGTTCCTTGTGTGAAATTTGGAATTTTGTTTTGCAAACGGTTCACAAAGACACGAGTCCCTTCAAACTCTCCCTGAAAAGGGGCTAAGTGAACGAATTGGATAGCATGCGAAAAGAACGAGCTCCCTCAAACTCTCCCTATACAAACGATCTCTCGCAAGAGAAAATTGTTGGAATTGGTATTGGATGACCAAAAGGGTCAAATTTTGGAAATTGGAATTTTGAAATTTGATATTTGAAATTGGAAATTGGAAATTGGAAATTGAAAATTGGAAATTGGAAATTGGAAATTGGAAATTGGAAATTGGAAATTGGAAATTGGAAATTGGAAATTGGAAATTGGAAATTGGAAATTTGGAAATTGATAATTGAAAATTGGAATTTGATAATTGGAAATTGGAAATTGATTGACCCGAAGGTCGAAATTGTGAATTGGTTTACTGAGAATGACATGGGTTCTATAGGGATTCAGCCTAAGAACGACATTGGTTCTATTGAGAACGACATTGGTCCCGTAGGGGTTCGACCTACGAACTATCAATTCCATAGGAATTCAACCTAAGGATCATAGCTCAAGAAGGAATGGTTCCAACTTGTGAGCTTTGAATGGACCAGGTGCTAAACTGGGTTTTTGAGGGAAGATTCGAATCGGAATTCAATTCTTCAAGGAAAACTAGATGAATTGGATTTTGAAAGACAATTCGAGTCGGAACTCGGATCTTCTAGACCAACTCGCAGGATAGTTTGAGTAGAAGTTCAAACTTGTAAAGGAAAGCTAAGCGAATTGGATTTGAAAGAAAATTCGAGTCAAAACTCTGATTTTCTAGACCAATTCTGAATTGGATTTGGAAGAAGATTCGAATCGGAACTCGACTCTTCTATACCAATTCTAGAATCTAGAGGAAAGAAAATTATACGAATTGGATTTGTAAGAAAATTCAAGTCGGAACTTGGATTTTCTAGACCAATTCTGAATTGGATTTGGAAGAAGATTCGAATCGGAACTCGACTCTTCTAGACCAATTCTAGAATCTAGAGGAAAGAAAATTATACGAATTGGATTTGTAAGAAAATTCAAGTCAGAACTTGGATTTTCTAGACCAATTCTGAATTGGATTTGGAAGAAGATTTTAATCGGAACTCAACTCTTCTAGACCAATTCTAGAATCTAGAGGAAAGAAAATTATACGAATTGGATTTGTAAGAAAATTCAAGTCGGAACTTGGATTTTCTAGACCAATTCTGAATTGGATTTGGAAGAAGATTCGAATCGAAACTCGACTCTTCTAGACCAATTCTAGAATCTAGAGGAAAGAAAATTATACGAATTGGATTTGTAAGAAAATTCAAGTCGGAACTTGGATTTTCTAGACCAATTCTGAATTGGATTTGGAAGAAGATTCGAATCGGAACTCGACTCTTCTAGACCAATTCAAGATATTTAAAGGAAAGAAAAGTTGATAAGTATAAAGATGACATTTGGGACTAGTTCAACTAACACGAGCATCAGATTTTGGAAGAGTACCAGTACGAGCACTGGATTTTGAAAGATTACCAGTACGAGCACTGGATTTTTGAAAAATTACCAGCACGAACACTGGATTCTGAAGAATTACTAATTGATTTTGATGGAAAATTTTCAGTCTTCACCCTTACGACAACTTGGGCGACTGTCGGGGCCTCAGGATTTATCCCTTATCCTGAATGGGGAGTTCAATGCAAATTGATGTAAATGAATGCAGATGAATGCGAATGAATGCATGCAAATGCAAATGAATGTAGATGGGTGCACATGTGTGCAAAATGAGAGATTTGTTTGATCTTGCCTGCATACAGAAAGTTTTGAAGCCAATTTTCAAAATAATGCCCCAGTATAACTGGGGAGTGAGAGTTTGGATGAAAGGATAAGTAGTTGATATTTGATGAGAATTCTTTGAGAATAACAAGGTAAAAACTGACAATGAGCTTCTTGGTTGATCAGAGAGGCACTTTGAAAAAGGTTACCCCTTATAAGAAGACATTTAAACATTTGCAAATGAGGAATATAAAAGATGACGCCAGGCCATAAGAAAGATTGACAAATTTATTAATGCATTGAAGAAGGAAATAACAAATTGATAGAAGAACTGGGACTACATTGTCCCTTCAAAATGACAAAATGATGAAAGTGACATAGTCTCGACATTGTCAATTTTTAGAAAACTTGCTCAGGATGGTCGACTGGTATCTTCCTCATCTTCAATAAGGATATTCTTGTCGATGCAATCTTGAATGATATTCTCCAGGACGAAACAATTCTCAGTGTCATGTCCCACTGCCCAATGAAATTTGCAAAATTTTCCTTTGAATCTGCCCGTGATTGTTGCGGGATCAGCTGCTTTAGGTAAAAGGATCATATCTTTCGTGAGCATGTATTCCAAAACACCCTCTAGTGTCTAGTCCAAAGGGGTGAACTTTCGATCCGTACTCCAATCCTTGCGCTTTGGCTTTTCTTGATCTTTCTCTTTATGCTGAGGACTAGATTGAAGAGGCCTATCATTGTTGGAGAACTTTTCTTTTTGGCCCTTGGATCCCTTTGAATAGTGATCATGATTCTTCTTATTGCTTTTGCTATCATTGGCAGAAAGAGTGAAGTGAGCCTTCGGAGATCTTACTGTATCTTTCGCGAGCATATATTCCAAAAAACTTTCAAATATTTGATCCAAAGAGGCCATCTTGCGGTCCTGATTTCGATCATCATGTTGTACCTCTTGCCGAGTGCTTGATTTCTGCTGAGACTTGGCAAAGACAGTCGACTGGTATTCTTTCTCACCCTTAACAAAGAAATTCTTGTCGATATAATCTTGGACGATATTCTTAAAGACGAAACAATGTTTAATATCGTGCCCCGTTGTTTGGTGGAATTTGCAGAAGCGGTCTTTCCATTTTCCTAGGGCGACCAGAGGATTAGCAATTCTTGGAAGCTTAACCATTCCTTTGCTCAGCATGTATTCAAGGACCTCTTCGAGGGGCTGATCTAGAAGAGTGAATTCGCGATCGTAACCCCAACCGTCATGCTTTTTCTTCTCTTTCTGTTGACTCAATTTTTCACTCTGCTTTAAAGATTTCTCTTTCTGACTTGTATGATTGCCTTTGTTATTTTTGCAATCACTGCGATTGGCATCAACAAAGAAGATGTGTTTTGTCTTCTTTTCTGAATCTTGATTATTCCTGACGGAGGTGATGCCATCATGAAAATCTTTGTTCCTGAAGACCTTCTTTCCCTTGTCATGAGCTTGCAAATCTTTAATCATCTTGGCCATTTCCTTCAGCTGTATTTGGACTGGATCATCCATTGCTTGATCTTTCAATTTATAGGCTGTCCCTTGTCTATGAGAGGATCTTTGAAGTGCTTGCCAGACTTCATACTCTCCATCAGTGCCAACTACTGATTCTGATTCATCAGATGTATCCTCGTGTTGGATATGTTTCTTGGATAGTTTTAAAACTTTCTTGGCTGACCGGCCTTTTGCCCTCTACTTGACCTGGATCTTTTCTGTACTAGCTTCAGCTTGTTCTGTCGACATTTTGGTCATCATCTCTTTGAACATAGCATATATCTGGGGATCAACATCATCCTTTGCTTGCTGACCCTGACTTCTAGCTGATCGAGGTGAGTCAATTTCCTCTTCTGAAGCGATCGAGTATGCCACACCTTCGATTGATGAGGTTTTCTTTCCGGATCTTATATAAACCATCGAGTATCACAAATGTTCTCCTGAATGTTGCTGATGCTCTCTGCAAGGTAGAACTGATGATTAGGCTTTTGAAGGAAGTTTGGTTGGAGAAGAATATTTGTTGAGAATTTTGGTAGACAATTGAAATAATATCCCATTACTAGGGATTGAGTCGTCGCTGGAGTTTACGACAATTGCGCTGCTATTCTTTGCAAAATAAACAACTGAGAATATGCCTTGTTACCTAGGCGAGGTCGTCAAACCAAGATGAAATGAAGATTAAAGGAATATGATTTTAATAATACACTTGACAAAAGGGAGGGGGACAGACAGTTTTCCACCACTCTGGATAATCAGAAGACACTTGAGGGCCAGGAAAATATTAAGATTGACAAAGGAATCCCAGCCATGTCTGGCAGAATGGTATGCTCCGGACCACTAATCCGATGTGAGATCGAACTCTGGCAAGACCCCTGATAGTGGACGAATCTCTACGCGCTTCTGTCTCTGAGAGAACTGCCTGACACACCGCTCTGGATGGTAGTACGCGCAGAAGAAGGGGCCGAGTAGCCTGAACCGCTTGCCATAAGCGTAAGTATATCTGGGAGGTGATTTCTGACGATCAAAGTAGTCCCATACGACTTCTTCCTCCTGAAGGTTGTCGATCAAAAATCGGTATCGCGCAACTGGTAGAAGCTTTTCACCATTGTATCTGAATGAACTGGCTCGGACTGGCACATGCCGGAGGAACCAAGACTGCAAGGCATAGGTGCACCCTTCGACTAGGATCGACTCTCCGAGTGTGAAACGGGTCAACCCTCGGTATAGAAAGGCGAGTGCGGCCATGGCTATCGAGAGGCGGCTGGTCTGTCGACTTCCCCACCTACTTAAAAGCTGAACTATTCTGATATCTATATAATTCCGCCCATCAGGAAAGAAGGCTAATCCCACCGTGCACAGAACCATCGCGTGCTGAATTCTCTCTCGAGCTGTCCTGGACAATGAGCTGACCTCTGCAAATGTTCCATACTGTTTGTAGATTTCGAGCAGGTCCACATATTCATTTCCATCTTCTTCAATCAAAGGCCAAGACTTGCGTCCCGTCATGCGAGCTAAGGCATCTTTAGGGTCCAGACCTTTGACATTAATCAAAAACTGTTTCTCCAATGGATCTCTAGGCTGACCGGCTGGCTCGGGCAATCCCATGATTTCTGAAAATTCATCCATCAGTATTGTCATCTCACCCCACGGGAACCAGAAGGTAGAAGTGCTCGAATTCCACCGTTCTGCTAGTGCATGGATCAAGTTGCCATTGACTGTCTGCTTTCCCACTACGGACACCAGTTCTAACCCACAATCGTCCAAGTGGTCCGGAAACATACGAGAGAAATTCTTGAACCATAAATAGTACCACCGGGGAAAGAAGGATCCGGTGCTGAGGACTCGATGCTCGGGAAGACTTTGTCGCACCTCGTAGGAGATGTGACCTTCAGGGAAGACTGAATCAAGCTGACTGGATGCCATCAGACTGGAAAACATGGAAAATTGGAATAAGACTTGGGAAAATACAAGAAATTTGAGGGAAATGCAGGCAGGATAAAAATAAAGTAGGAAATTCGAGATCCAGAAGACAGGAAAGATGGGAAATCACCTGGAGTTTTGAAGGAAATTAACGGGAAATTTGGAAAATCATCCAGGGTTTGATGGAATATAAAGAAATAAATGGAAAATGAAGTATTTGGAAAATCTTCCAAGGTTTAAAACATGGACAGTACATGGACATAGATTGGGGAATTTTGAGAAAATCGTCCAGTATTTTTAGAAAATTGGGAAAATATGGAAAATAAAAGAAAATGACTATAACATATTCAATCACATTTCGCACAAACAAGTATGCACATACAACATTCCCTAAAAGCTGACTCTAGATGCACAAATTTTGAAATAGCTGTAGGACCTTAATCCTAACTCTAAGGTTCAGATCAACTGTATCCAATCCAGTTATGCCTATATACTCAAGCCAAGGCTCGATGTACGTGGCATAAAATCAATTTCTCTGGTTCTAGGTTCAAGTTTTCCAACATCCTTGAGCACCTGCCGATATACGTTGGACTATGGCCCTTGGTACGTGGCAGGGGGGTTTTCACCCAAATAAGTGGCCCAGTTGTGAGGCTCTGTCCCGAACTATGGTTCTGGAAGAGAGCCCAGCAACGTGAAGACCGAGACAATATAGGTGGGGTGATTTTTGAAAAACATGAGCACATACAATCAAACAGAAGGCTCTAAGTCCTAAAGAGATAGAATTTTGAAATATTTGAAGAAGCAAACGTTGTTTTCATACAATTCCTAAATTGAGGAGTGTTGTATTAGACCTAAGTCTATGTGAGCATGAATAATTCTCCTCAATATGGTCCTACCAAACCATACCTAGTCTATATGCATTCCATGTCAGCTGGGTTCAAGTCTAGGCTCCTAGGTTCACATGATATCATAAAGCAAAGCTGACATTCCATGGAAATCGATTTTGACAATTTGAGCTAAGTAGAGCATTAGATTGATCAGGCAAAGACAGGTCCCATCACGGTCGCCAAACCTGTTTTCATCGCAATTTTTTTTTAACTTTTTGCGAGTCAAACTGACCTTTGAAAAAGATTTTGAAAATAACTCGCCTCCGTTTTTTAAAATGCGGGATTATTCCGAAGAATGGGGCTCACCTGTCGGTACGAGGTTCGACCGTTCCTGCCACCTTTAATAGGGGTAATCAAACCAAGGATCAATCTACTGCTTTGCTCTATTCAACTTGTCTAAATCATATTCTAATTTCTAAATGCACATAGAATCAGGCATGTGCTATGAATTTCTGAAAATGCACATTTGAAAACATGATGTTTGCTTCAAGATTGGAAAATATTTGGAAAATAAACCCTTTTGAAATCATGAATCATGATTGAGATATTGTATTTGAGAAAGTGAAAATCGATTTCTGAAGTATTCAAGAGATTTTTGTGAAAATCGATTTTGAGAAATATGAAATAACTTTGAAAAACTTGATTTCTTTGAATTCAAACTTTGAAATTGAAAATATAACTTAGAAAATCGAATTTGGAACTTGGGAAATACTTGAAATATCATTGGCAAATCAATATTTTGAGAAAATCGATTTTGAATAAGACTTAGGAAATTTTGAAGAATTTGATTCCTTTGACTTGGAAAATTCATGAAATGAATGAATATGATTTTGAGGAATTGGGAAAAACTCTTTGTAGTTTTGAGAAATGCAGTGCATTTTGAAATTAGCCTAAGAGTGTAGGCTGAATGTGGCTAATGTGAAGATCATAAATCTAGATATCCTTTATATTCTGACTATGGCCATAAATACGAATTCCACCAAGTTTATAAACTTCATAAAAGCTAGTGTATGTGCCATTCGTGTAGACCATAGTGAGTTTGAATATGCATGAATCATCATCCATCACACATTAACATTATTTTAAAAAATAAACTATATGCAATGCTGCCTAAGCTAAGCAGGAAATGTAAATTCTTATTCCAAAGTTAATTTAATTTACATCACTATTGAAATTTAAATACATGAAATTAAAATCTTCAATGTACCTATAAAACTAGAAAACTTTGTTAGTAATGATATGTTGCCTTTTCTAGGTTTATCCAGTAATATCTAGAAATTACTGGATTTTGCTAGATATAAGCCTTTTTGCCATGTTTCCCTTAAATAAAAATAATAAAATATGAAGAAATAATAAAGATAAAATATGAAATTTCGAAATTGGAGTCAAAATGACCAAAATACCCCTAATAACAAGACTATGGCCTTAAAATTAGGGTTTTTAGAAAGATATTTGGTAGAATGCAAGTTTTGAAGTTCAAATGAAAATAAATCAAACCAAATATGATGTGACATGATTAAAAATATGAAAATTAGGGTTAGGGATTTCGAAATTTAGGTCAAATGACCAAATTGCCCCCGATAGCAAGACTATGGCCTTGAAATCAGGGTTTTCTGAAATAGATTTTGGTAAAAATTAGGTTTTATGTACTAAATGAAATCAAATGAACATAAAATTAAACATGAACTACCCTAATATGATTATAAACATGACTACACCCTAAAAACATATACTTATGCACAAAAATCCAAGAATATCACAAATTTTGTGATTTTAGCAGTGTTTTTGAATCTTTCAGGGACCCTGTTTTGCAATTTTATTAATTCAGACATCAAATGGATTTCAAAATCCATAAAATTGGTACCTGCACTTGGTATAACCCTAATATCAAATTAGAATTATAAAAATAATTTTTTGGCATTAAATTAATCCAAAAATAGCATCAAACCCTAAAAATATGCTATTTTTGACCTAGTTCACCAACCAGTCTCAGTCCAAGACCCGAACTAGGGGTCAAACCTCCATAGAAATCTATGAAATTTTTCAGAGAACAAATAGACATGAAAACATAACTTTTCCTTTTTACAGATATGAAAAGCTTTTAAAACCAGGGAAAATGAAGCGAGAATATCAATTTTGGATAGAGTCCTACTTCGATCAGGACTCTGGGGTAGAGTCCTGATTTGATCAGGACTCTGAGATAAAACCTCAGAATTTTAAAATTCTTTGATAAAAGCGCAACAGTTTTGATAGATGAAAAGATTTTTTTGAAAGATTCTTTCAAAATTTGAAATCAGGATCGGAGTCCTGATCCAACTAGGACTCTCTGAACAGAGTCCTGTTTTGACTAAAACTCTGAGTTTCTGACTCATTTTGAAAGATTTTGAAAGATTTGATTGAAAATGGTTGTGAAAGATTAGAGTTCTAATCCGATTAAAACTCTGAAGAAGAGTCTTGATCCGAGTGGACTCTTGAAGAAGAGTTCTGATCCAACTAGTACTCTAAGATTTTGGCCAAAACAAAAGATTTTAAAAGGTTTTCTCCGAAAACAGGTAAAAAGGTAGCGAAAAGTAGAGTTCTGATCCGACTGGACTCTGGAAAAAGAATCCTGATCCAACTAGGACTCTAAGATTTTTGAGATTTTTGATAAGTGAAGGAATCCAGAAGCGACACCACCTAAATAGGCCTCATCTGAGAATTAAAATCAATTGAAATTGAGTTTGAAATGAATCCAGGTCGTTTTCTAAGAAAGTATTTCAAAATATAAGGTCCCGGGGGTTGGAAAATGACAGAATGTTGAATAAAAACCCAGGTTTTAAAATTGTTTTTGAAAGAAAAGTTTTAAAAACCCGAATCTGGATTGAATATTTTAAAAACAGGAGTGCTGGATCTCGAAAATGAGATGGGATGACATGCAATGCTATGCGATGCAATGAAATGGTATGCAAAATGTATGCAGTGATATGCAATTACATATGAAATGGACAAACACTGGATGAGGGTGAAAATTTGGGGTGTTTACATATATACACCATCTACATTCATAGTACCTAGTTACAGTATCATCTTGCTGCAAAAGCCACTGTTCAACACCACTCTCCAAGCAGTTAGGCTATGGAAATGTCACTGTCTATGTGGGCGGCTGCCATACCCGCGATCCCAAAGAATGGATGGTGAAAACAACTTAAATTGGGTTGGAAATAACTCTGAATTTTGAACACTCTAAAGACTAAGGAGGTGTTATGTGTTCTCTCTGGTAACGGAAAGGGGCACTTTGTCCCTGTTTCATGGTTAGAAGCTAACAAAAATCTTCAAGCTTTACCTGAGAAATTTGGCTGTTCAAATGGACTTAAAGCATTTGTGGCTGAAATCTCACTCAAATTCCAGTTCTATTCAGAATACTGTTGTTTTGTACTCCCTTATTGATCCCCACAACAGCCTCAGCTGGCCATCTATGTGTTTCCTCAGGTCCAGCTATCATTCCCTCATACCCATTGACATTAGCATTTCTTTTTCCTTTTAAACTGTATCCACCATTGCAGCTTCAGTTGTTTACCTCAAAACCAGCAGCCATTGTCACCTGCTTTACCCCTGTCAAACCACTACGCACATCTGCAATTCCATCAATTGCAGTGTGTGATCTTCACCTTCCAGCCATCATATATTCTTTGTCGGCACACCCTCCCTGTTGCAATACACAAGCTGCTTCATCATACATCATCAAAGCCATTTTTTTTATCTCACCTTACATTGTTACATTCTACCTAATGTTGATATGGCTTTCATTACATGCTAATCCTAATATTCCAGCATCTCACCACACAATTGTCTTGACCTCTACCTCCCTTCGTACTTCCATCTTCACTACCATTCAGCTCAGAACACTAAGTCACCACAGTACCTACCTTGCTGCCACTGTTTTGCAGAAAATCTGTCACCAACATCATCTTGTCTACAGCTACCCTGTGGCTATGTCCATCCATCACATCATTGCTCAAATTACGTAGTCCTGCTGCAAACAACACTACAGCAGCACCCACAACCTGTTATCAGGCCCCTTACTTCTCCAGCCTTCACCATTACTACACATATGCCATATACATTCATTGGATAGTCGTTGTTGTACCCTATATATAGCAGTGCATCCAAGAGTTACATCTCTTCAGCAGATTTCATTGTATTAGTACAAAGCATTCACTTTCCTCATGTTTATCTCACTGACACTATTGTACAAAGCATACATTTTATTAGTTGTATACTTATAAATTTCCTTTTAAATTATTATTTCCATGAGTATACCTGAGTATTTTATTAATTAGGCTCAATGTGATGTAAACTATCTTCTACATGTATCTTTTATATGGTACTAATCCTGTTTTGCAGAAAACATGCAATGTTACCCTCCTTCTGAGATTAGAAGCCTTGTAATTACAATTGATGTAATAGCTAGATGCTAAATCAGAATTTTTCATTTCCTGCATTAGATTAGATAAGCATTGTAAACATCATGAATTGCTTATTTTCATGCATTTTTGCCTTTATTTCTCAAATTTTCACAATGATGAAACACGAATGGCACGTGCACCATTTCGTAAGAGGTAATTAATCCTAAGTTGATGATTTACATCAACGGCCATAGTCGGGATGTAAACAAGACTTAGTATTTTTATCTTTTATGAAATAACACTGGATCCACACTGGATCCCTCTTTTCAAAATCATCATATTTTCTTTAAATATTTTTTCTCTTTTATCAGAATTTAATCTAAAATTAATTCAATATATATATACCAATGGCCATAGTCAGGGTATATTGAGAATGAATTTCATTTTAAATTCTATAAAAGCACCAAAAAGGTATTTTATTCTGCATTTGAATTTAGATATGACTATTATATAATACATTCAATGACCATAGTCAGGAGTGTATTATATCATTAGTCCTATTTAAATTCATTTAAAGAATGAAATATGATTTTCAAACCCAGTTTCAAACTTATTCAAATTCATTCGTCATTTAGGGTAGAATTGCATCATATTTTAAAAAAAAATCCCTTCCAAAAACCCAAGTGAGTGTGAATATCCCTTCTTCAAATTTCTATTTCAAATTCCAAATCTATCTCAATTTCAAAGTCCAATTTGACTTTGGAATTTCAAAATCATTTCATATTCAAACTCCAAAATTCCAACCCAAATTCAAAATTCAATTTCAAAGTTCAAATTAAACTTTGAAGTTTCTGATTCATTCTCAAAATCAAAATCAAGTTTATCTTCTTATCTTCAATCATAGTTTGAGATTGATTTTGAATCTTAAAATCTAAAACTTCCTAAAGTTTTAAAATTCAATCTGGGTTTCCAAAGCCCAGATCCATCTTCAAAAGCCCCATTTGGGCTTTCAGAATCCAAATCCAAGGTTAGATCCTAAATCAAACTTGGATCCAGATTTCCAAGTATAATCTCTACTTCAGACTTTAGATCCAATGCCATTCTAGGATCCAGAACCCAATTCTACTTTGGATCTCAGACTTCAGATCCAATTTCATTATAAGATCCAGAACCTAATTCTACTTTGGATCTCAAACTTCAGATCCAAATCCATTCTAGGATCCAAAAACCAATTCTACTTTGGATCTGAGACTTCAGATCCAAAATCCATTCTAGGTTCCAGAACCTAATTCTACTTTGGATCTCAAACTTTAGATCCAAAATCCATCTTAGGGTCCAGAGTCCAAATCAATCTTGGATCTCAGACCTCAGATACAAATTCCATCTTGGATTCCAAATCTTGGATCCAATTCCATTCAAAATTTCGGATCCAAATCCATTCTAGGATCTAGAATCTAATTCCACTTTGGATCTCAGACTTCAGATCCAAGTTTTATTTAGGATCCAGAATTCATTTCCATTTCGGATCTCAGATTTCAGATCCGAATTCCATTCCTTCGGATCCAATTCCATCCTAGATCTCATATTTCAGATCCAAATTTCCCTTAGGATCCCAAATCCAGAATTCAGTTCATCTTGAATTTCAACTCTATTTAGAGTCCAAACCTTTGATTCAAAATTCCATTCTGAACTCCAAATTTCAAAAAATCAAAATTCTATCTCCGAATCTGAATTCCATTCCAAGTTTACCTTGAATCCAAAAAAATCAATTCTATTTCTCAATTCTATTCTGATTTCTCAAATCTTATCTCAATTTCAAGCTTTATAATTGAAATCCAAATTACATCTCTATATTGATTCAAAGTCCTAATTCAAAGTCCATTTATGACTTCGAATTTTTCTTTTCTTCTTCTTTTATCTCAAACTTCAAAATCATCTCTTTCCAAATCCAGATTTATCTTCCCAAGCTCTTGATTATTCCAAAAACTTAGAACTTTAAATCTTAAGTTCTAAGTTAGAAACCATTTCTTCACTCCCTTATCAGATTCATCTCAGAAACACTTGGAATATTTCAAAACATTTAAAAAAAAAAAACATACATCCTTGCATTGCACAAGCATGATTCTTTGTGCATTTAGACTTAGAATAGATTCTTAGATAATTTCTTTGTAAAGTAAAAGGCATGAATTCGACCCTTGGTTCGATTACCCCTGGTAAAGGCGCCAGGAACGGTCGAACCTCGTACCGACGAGCGGATCCCGTCTCTAAGTTTTCACGCAAATATTTCAAAATGGAGGTGAGTTATTTCAAATATTTTCAAAATTAAGGTCAAGTGAGACCCCGCAAAAGAGTTCCTCTTTCTCTTCTTTTATTTTTGCTTCTCTTCCCTTCTCTTTTCCGTCTTTTATTTTCTCCCTTCAAAAAGGAGGAAATAGAGGTCAGAAAGAAAAAAAAGAGAAGGAAGAGAGAGAACATTACGAGAGGAAAAATTTTGCGATGATCACAATGATCTACTCAGAAAGATTAAAGTTAAGCCCAGTACCACACCCGAAGATATGGCACAAATTGTGAACTCCGCCATGACCAATGCGTCGATCACTTTCTCGGATAAGGACCTTCCAAAACCTCATTCCTTTCATAATAATGCTCTGTATATTGTCGTTCGAGTCAGAGAAATGACAATGCCACATGTGCTAGTTGATGGAGGCAGCAACCTCAATATATGTCCCGAGATGACAACAAAGGCACTAGGGATCAAGGAAGAAGAATACATTCCGGATCCTATCACCATCTATGGGTTTGACAATCATGGTCAAACAACTAAGGGCAAGATATTTCTGGAAGTGTTCATCAACTACTCGGTGCACTCAGTACTTTTTGATGTGGTCAATGTACCACCTACCTACAACCTGCTGCTCGGAAGAATATGGATCCACAATGCGAATGCAGTGCCTTCCACTCTCCATCAATGTGTGAAATGGTCAAAAGGTGGAATGATTACAACAATACTGGGAGAAGACCCAGAAGAAAGGCCCCCGCAGCCCATGATTCCCCAACCATCATTCACGGCGGATATCCCCAGCATCAGAGAGAGTGAAGAAATCAGTCTCGGAGAAAATCAAGAAATACTCCAGGCATCCTCAGAATTGTCTCTACACACTATAGCCATGACCCGATGGAGAGGTCCTCAATTCTTCAAGATCGGAGGCCGGATCAACTACAGTGCCATTAAAGATCACCTGTTGTTCCCATAATTCATGAAATCAAGAAAGGGATTTGATTTGCTTCTGAAACATGGATATCAACCCTTTAAAGGACTGGGCAAAAATGAAGATGGTCGCATCGAGCCAGTGATCCAAAAGCATCGTCCCCACACAACAGGACTAGGGTTCTTCGGCGGAAGCTCACCAAAGAAGACTATTTTTGTCAAAGGGACACATTGAAGACCATTCATTATTTTTCTTTCCATTCTTCTCAATAAATGTCTCATTTTATTAATGTTCCTAATCCATTCAAAATCAATAAAATTTCAAGTTTCTTTGCCTATCTTGATGCCATCTGTCTCCTCTCCGTCTATCTCTTCATTTTATAATTCAATATCATTTTATGCATGATTCTTTTCGAATAATTGTTTGTCTTATGATGGGCGATTTTATCTGAATCAAGTTTCTCATCCCAAAATTCCAGAATGACTTCTCAAACAATCAAGAAGCTCGTTCTCAATCCCAAGGCTTTTCAGAAGTCAGCAACAATTCACCGAGTCAAAGCAAGCACTCAAGATGGCAAGATTGCAATACAGCCAGATGATTGTGCAGAATTTGATCAGTCTCTTCAGGAATTACCAGAGTTCGCCGCAGTTCCGAAGCAGGACGAACCATCTCCTCTAGTACAAGATCCGACTGAAGATGTCAATATAGGTTCAGAGGATGATCCCAAGATTCTCCAGATCGGAATCAGTCTGAGTTCGGAAGAGAAGGAAAGACTTACAAATTTTCTTAAGTAATATGAAGAAGTGTTTGCATGGACATATGAAGATATGCCAGGCTTAGATCCCAAACTAGTCGAACACCGCCTCATTTTGAAACCAGATGCTAAGCCAGTTAAGCAGAAGCTGAGAAAAATGGATCCCAGAATAGAACAACAGGTCAAAGAAGGACTTGAAGATTTGCTCAAAGCAGGATTCATTCGGACTATTGATTACCCAGATTGGTTAGCCAATATTGTCGTTGTTCCAAAGAAAAGTGGCAAAGTGAGGATTTGCATAGACTTCAGAGACCTCAATAAAGCGACTCCGAAAGATGATTATCCACTTCCAAGCATTGATCTTCTAGTCGACAGCACGGCAGGACAAGCCATGTTCTCTTTCAGGGATGGATATTCCGGCTACAATCAGATTAAGTTGGCTGCCCGCGACCAATCCAAAACTTCCTTCACTACGCCTTGGGGCACCTTCTGCTATACAGTTATGCCTTTTGGGCTCAAGAATGATGGAGCAACATATCAACGGTCAATGGCCGTTATCTTTCACGATCAGATGCGCAAAATCATGGATGCGTATGTTGATGATATCCTCATAAAAACTAAAGAGGAAGAAGATCACCTCGAAGTTCTTGAACAAGTGTTTAAGCGACTCATTCTTTACAAGTTAAGGCTTAACCCGCAAAAGTGTGTCTTTGGAGTCAAATCAGGCAAACTGTTGGGTTTTCTGGTCAGGAAAAAGGGAATTGAAGTTGACCCAGCCAAAGCAAAGGCTATCATTGATATGCCGCCTATGAAGAATCTCAAAGAACTGTGTAGCCTTCAGGGACGCATGCAATCAATCCAGCGATTTATTTCCAACTTGGCAATGAGATGCGAGCCTTTCAATCACTTGCTCAGAAAAGGAGTGAAGTTCGAATGGGGACCAGAGTGTCAGCAATCGTTCGATCGGATCAAGAAGTATCTTCTCAATCCTCCTATCCTAAAACTGCCAGAATTCGGAAAACCTCTTTTGCTATACATCTCAGTCAATCAAGTCGCATGCGGCAAATTCTTGGCAGAGTATAAAGAAGGCAGCTTGATAGAGCATGCCATTTATTATGTGAGTAAGACTTTCATAGACTATGAAAAGAAATACTCTCACATAGAGAAGACCTGTCTAGCCCTGGTGTGGATGTGTCAGAAGCTAAAACACTACCTGCTGGCATCTGAAGTCAAAATCTTGTCCAAACTCAATCCTCTCAAATACATTTTGGAGCAACCTTTCCTCAGCGGACGAGTCGCCAAATGGCAAGTCTTACTGATGCAATATGACCTAGAATATGTCTTGCAGCAATCTATTAAAGGCCAAGCAATCGCAGATCAGTTGGCAGATTTTCCTCTAGCAGAAGAAGTGAAAGCCAAAGATGACTTCCCTGATGAACAAATATGCAATATCTAACAATCTCCAGTCTGGAATTTATTTTTCGACGGTTCCAAAAATATGGCCGGAATAGGCATTGAGATCTTCATAATCACTCCAGAGAAAGAGATGATTCCATTCTCTCTTAAATTAGATTTCCAATATACCCACAATATGGCTGAATACGAAGCCCTAATTCAAGGTCTAAAGATTCTATTAGACTTTGATGTCAAGAGAATGCATGCCTACGGTGACTCATTACTCGTTGTCAATCAAGTCCGAGACGAATGGCAGGTCAAAGATCAGAAGCTATTCCCTTATCAGAAAATCGTTTCAGCTCTTGTCAGCAAGTTTGAAGAATTTCAGCTATTCCATATCAAGAGAGACTTCAATCAGGTGGCTGATAGCCTAGCCAGCCTGGGCTCCATTATGGCATTAAAAAATGGAGAATCTTGTCGCTCATTCAAAATTGGCAGACTTGACCAACCTGCTTTCCTTCCAACAGAACAAGTACATCAAGATGAGCAAAAGAAGAAGCCTTGGTATTACAATATCAAAACTTTCATAGAAACCGATGAATTTCCTCCAGAAATCTCAAAGAAAGAGCAGCGAGCAATCCAGCGTATGTCTACTCGATACTTTATTCTGGCCAATGTCCTTTATCGTCGTGGATTCAGTTCAGAATATTCCAGATGTTTAGATGAAGACGAAGCCAAAGAAGTTGTACGAGAAGCACACGAAGGCATCTGTGGTGGTCACGTCTGCTACCAAACCCTTGTCAAGCAGATCATCAGAGCAAGTTACTATTGGAAGACCATGCAGCAAGACTGTCATCATTATGTGAAGAAGTGTATTCAATGCCAGATACACGCACCTTCTATTCATGCTCCGGCAACATATTTGCAATTTGTTGTCTCTCCATGGTCGTTCTCTATGTGGGCCTTCGATGTCGTAGGTCCCATCACTCCCTCTACTTCAAATGGCCACAAATACTTCCTTGACGCAACAGAATATTTCACCAAGTGGGTAGAAGCTATCACTCTTTGCATAGTGGAAGGCCGACACGTGGTCTCTTTCATCCATAAGGGCATCCTTTGCCGTTTCGGCATCCCGCATGACATCGTGTCAGATAATGGTAGTCATTTCAAGAATGAAAAGATGAAGACATTCTGCTCAAAGTTCAAAATTTATCATCATTTCTCTGCTCCATATTATCCTCAAGGGAATGGTCAGGCAGAAGCTACCAACAAAATTTTAATTCGTATCTTGGAGCGAACTGTAGAAACAGGCCGTGACTGACATGAGAAGATCCACGATGCACTATGGGCCTATCGGACCACTATTTGCACTCCAACAAATGCTACTCCATCAGAATTGGTCTACGGAATAGAAGTTGTATTGCCGCTACATGTTTAGAAGCCCGCTTTGAAATTTGCATCACTTCTAGAATTACCTCTTGATAAATACCAGCAGCAGCGACTAGTATTGCTAGACTTACTCGACGAGAGAAAGCTGAAGGCTAAAAGCAGCAGAGCATGCTCAATCCTATCGCTAGAGAGTAGCCAGGCAATATGCAAAGTCTGTCATCGAAAGAAGATTCAAAGTCAATGATTTAGTACATCGATCCACAGCCTATCTCAAGCATCAGCCTGGCGGCAAATGGTCGCCAAATTGGGAAGGTCCCTATGTTGTCAAAGAAGCATTACCCCGCAACTCATATCGGCTCATCAACGCTGATGGGTTGGAATTACCAGATCCCATTAATGCTCGACGCTTGAAAAAGTTCTATACTTGAAGCCTCTATTCTTCCTTTGTAATCTTCCTATTTTCTTTAAATAATGATCAAACTTTCTTTCCCAGTTACACTGAGGCATTTTTAAAACTTTGTTCTGTATGCAGGCAGGATAAGCAAATCTCTCATCTCACGCACTTGTCATTCATGTGCAGCAATTTGCATTCATTTGCATTCAACTGCATTAATAACAATCTGGTCAGTATTGGGATTTCAACAAACAATCCCATCACAATTCCTAATGATTCAAAACTGAAAGATAATCACCAGTACTGAACCAAAACCTAGCGCTCAAACTAGTACATTTTCAAAATCCAACTTTTAAGTCGGTCTTTGAAAACCGAGTTCCGACTCGAGTGTTTCTCTCAAAATTATTTTTCCTTTAAAAAACCGAGTTTCGACTCGGGTTTTCCTTTAAAAAACCGAGTTTCGACTCGGGTTTTCCTTTAAAATTACTTTTTCATTTGTTGATCCGGGTTCCGACTCGGGTGTTCCCTTAAATCATTTTCTTTTGTTGATCCGGGTCCCGATTCGAGATCTCTTTATTCACTCGAGCCCTGACTCGAGCTCTTCACTTTCTTTTGTTGATCCAGGTTTCGACTCGAGATCTCTCTATTTACTCGAGCCATGACTCGAGCTCTTCATTTTCTTTTGTTGATCCGGGTTCCGACTCGAGATCTCTTTATTTATTTGAGCCCTAACTCATCATTCTGTGTTGATCCGGGTTCCGGCTCATGATCTCTACTTTATTCGAGTTCTGACTCGAGCCATTTATTCTCCTGCATTGATCTAAGTTATGTCAATCCTCAGGGTCAGCCGATTTCTCAAATTTGATATTTTGCCCACCAATTTTCAATTCAAATCTTCGGATCATTCAATTCTCCAATCTTGACCCCCGGGTCACCCAATTTCCAAATTCAAATTCCAATTCTCAATTCCAATTACCAAATTCTCAATTTTGACCTCCAGATCATTCAACTTCCAATTTTTGACCTCTAGGTCACCCAATTCCAATTTTCCAAGTTCAATTTTCAATTTTGACCTCCGGGTCACCCAATTTCCAATTTTGACCTCTAGGTCACCCAATTTCCAATTTCAACCTTCGGGTCACTCAATTTCCAATTTTCAACCTTCGGGTCACTCAATTCTCAATTTCGACTTTCGGGTCACACAATTTCGACCTTTTGGTCAACCAATTCTCAATTTTGATCGTCAGGTCATCCAATTTCGACCTTCGGGTCATTCAAACAATCAATTTTCCAATTTCCAATTTCCAATTTTGACCTTTGGGTCAATCAATCTCAATGTCCAATTTCAATCAGTTTCTCTTTCGAGAGACCCTTTTTAGGGAGAGTTCGAGGGAGCTCATTCTTTTTGCATGCTATCCAATTCGTTCACTTAGCCCCTTTTCAGGGAGAGTTTGAAGGGACTCACGTCTTTGTGAACCGTTTGCAAAACAATTTCCAATTTCACACAAGGGACCCTTTTATAGGGAGAGGCTCGACGAAGACTCGCTTTCCTTGTGACCACCCCAATTTTTCTACTAGGCCTTTTTCGTCATGAAAGACCCTCTTTTTAGGGAGAGTATGATGAACTCGTTCCTTCATGACCCAATTTTCTGACCTCACTATTATCGACCCCTTTTCATAAGAGAAGCCTAATATTAGGGACCTTTGACGAAAGCTTAATTTCTCTTCGAAAGTTTGTTTTGCAAACACCTCCTCTTCAGGGAAGAGAGGAGTATTTTCCATTTCCCATTCAGGTAAGGGCTAAGTCTGAGTCTCTCTTTTTGGGGAAAAAGAGGAGAATTTTTCGTCATGGATGTGTTGAGCTGGACCTCAAATGCTCTCTTTCACCCAGGATTTCAAGAAAATGTTGTCAATTTGTCAATCGATTACCTGTTGATTTCAAAATTTTATTGCATAAATCTTTACCTCAGTTTACCTTCAGCATTACTTTCAAGAGAGAGAAGCTTTTGCGAAAAGAGACTCAAAATTCAAATTCCTTTTATTGGCCAACCAAAAGGATGAAGGATAAATCCCTGATATGGCCAGCAAAAGAAAATTCAATGTTATCGCAAGGCCATAAATGATTGGTGATGTCTTCTTTTAAATCGTTGTAATTTTGAAAAGATTTTTATATGAAAAGCATGTGAAAACCAGACATCAAATAATAAAAACCGGTTCTCACTAGTGGATGAGACCGGGTCGAACTCAAGGAACGGGAATATGTTGTATTCAAACACACAAATCTAAATAATCTTTATTGCCGAATTATTTGAAATGTAAAATATTCAAGAAAAGTAAAGACAACTAACTATTACAACAAATGAATACCCTTCGCAGAGGGCGTAAAGTGCAATATTTACAAACCCAATTAAATTCCTAAATTCTAAAATAAGAGAAAAACATCTTCTATTCTTGCACTTCCCATGTCATGCAATCGCTTCTGCTCCACTCCTGTGCGAACCTGCACAAATAAAACGAACACGAGCAGTACCAGAGATAGAAATAGAAACCTATATTAACTAGCTAAATGTGTGACGCACCAAAACCCCGACCTTGTAAAAACCTTTGGTTTTTTAGCAAATTTTTTTTTTTGAAAGGATTTAAAACGAATAGCGGAAGTACAAAGGGGTAAGCAAAGGCCGCAAGTCTGAGCGGGCCACAGTAAAAGATACAAACCACATATCCATTCCCATTACATATAATATCAGAGTTTTACAAAATGAGACTGAAAACATCCATACAACAAGTCTCTCCCAAAATGAGGGGAAAACTCCCCTCAAACCCCAAAACAAGACACGGACCAAGATCTGCAGCTAAGTGTGGGTCTCAAGTCTCCAACCGTACACCGTCGCATCGCCACTGCGCCTACTCATCACCTGTATCCCCATAAAACGGGGTCAGAACTCTTGCGAGTTGGTGAAGAACAACAACATTGTATATCCATTTTATCAAGAAAAGGCACATATCATGCAACAGGTAAAATGACAGATATATGTGCAAGTGTCAGGTAAGTGCTCGTGCTAGAAGACTGTAAAACTACAAGTAAGTAGCAGTGCAACAACTGAAACAGAGCAGCAACTAACCAATAAGGTACAATAGTCTAATAGAAGTGCAAGCAGTGCTAAAGTAAGCAAGTAACCAACTACTATATGTCAGTCTGTTTGGTTAGTCTTTATGTTCTTCTTTTTAACCTCCTTCGGGTACGCGAAGGAAAAACTCTTGAGTTCTGTGAGACATGCACCCCGGCGTCTGTTATTAAATTTCTAGTGTGGTAACCAGGGATGCTACAGAACGAGAAAAACCACCTGCGGGCGACACGCAGCCAGGAGAAACCTTTCGCAGGGGCAAAGGATTGCAATCCGTACTACTGCAGTAGCAAAGGTCCCTGTGGAGGGCAACCTTGACCTCCCTAACTCCGAGTGACTGGAGGTTAGAGGGCACATCGGCTCCTCAAAAGAATAGGTCGTAGTAACGACACGTCACTCGGGGCTGTACCATTCACCCTCTCCCTGGGTGACCAAATTTGTGAATGGGGCTCGGCAGGATTATCTTATTTAGGCTTATTCTTCAAGTCGTACCTCCCTTCGAGGTAGTTGTGCCTCGTGGTCCCCGCGGGGTACGCAAAAGAGGACTTGGCCTGCCCATCCACGTGCTCAGCCTCTCACGGCCACCACGAGCACATCGCCTGTGAAGACGATATTATAACATTTTCATTTTTATGCCTAGGGTGACAAAAGGTGTGAGTACACTCTCACAAACCCGGGCCACTGCCCGAAGACTCCAACCGAGTCCCAAACCTCAACAGGTCAAAAGTGTCATACCCTACAGTGCTTTCAGTTCTTTCCAATAGTATGTCACATCGAGTACAAAACACACCTCTGGTGCGTCGTATATTCATTGATATACGAATGTGAGCCAAAACAAGAAGTACTCGACGGACCTGAATGGGTGACATACGTGTCATGATGTGCCACGTGCATAAACCACACATTATCACGATTTGGAACACATATTCATAGAGGCACAAATCTGAGCGATAACAGGCTCAAAATATATATATATATATATATCAACACGTTCGTACGACAACCATTGTCCAAAGCTTTAAGCACGGGTCTCCCAAATACACATATTTCCGCCGCCCTACGTCGGCTACAACACTTAGCGAAACCATTCGCTTAGGGAAGACCGTAGTGTAGACACTGATGAGTGTCGAGAAAGGTTCTTAAAGTAACCCCATGTGTACGGGGATTACGTCAATACATCCGTGATGTGCCACCGCACTAGCAAAACTCAAAAAAAAAAGTCAAAACGACGGTTTTCTGCTGAAAATGTCGAAAGACCCAATACTTGAGAAACGTAATAAGGTACATGGGCAGCGTACCGCTCGCCACACTATACCCCTTTCCAAACTAACCACGATGTGGCAGCGAAGGCTAAGGTGGTCATTCTGGACCACTGACGTGACGGCAAGGGTATGTTGGCACAATGTGTGCTGAAATGCCAAAAGGCTAACCGTAGCCCACCAGGCCCTATAGGCAGTTCCGAACCATGAACCGTTGGTGCCAAGTGTACAAAACGGCTGTTTGGACATCATACACGTGCTACAAGGAGTCTATTAGTGACTTTCTATCGGTTTTGCCTTCATGCGTGCATTTTCGTGCTTTTTTGAATTGGCGGCGAGGTGAAAATCCCATAAGTAGGTGGTCTAGGCATGTCGTACCAGACTCATAGGGCTGTGACATCCACCAACACGAGCTTCACTAAGCTCTACACGAGGCTACTGGGTGGGTGCAGCAGGTCACGCAACCACCTAGTGGTTGGCTAAGCCTTGCGGGCGCACTTAGCACCCGCCGCCACCATAAGGCTCCCACCGGGGTCATTTGGGCAGCCTGGTCTGCTGGACCAGACCTAACCCCACCTTGGTTTGACCTATGTGTCAGACCCCAGGCTGCTAAGGCAGCAGCCCGCAATGGGTCGCGAGCAGCCTGCACCATGGGGTGTAGCTAAGGTGCCTTTGGGAGGCAATCTGGCCAACGACCAGCTGGTCTGGTCCACGTGGGGCCAGACCCTGCCGGGTCTAGGAGGAACCCTCCTTGGCCACGGGACAGCCAGCAGCAAGGATGCAGCCTGCTAGCTGCGGGGGCGTGTCCCAGCAAGAGGGTGCTCCGGGTGTAAAGCACACCCGGTTACCCGAAACCGTGGGCGTCCCGTGGCGCCCCTTCCCCACGTGATTGGGGAAAGACCCAATGGGTGGGTCCGAACCCCGAGGTGGGTCAGACCACCCTGCCTTACCCAACGCTGCAGAGGTTGCAGCGGGACACGGCGAGTCCCAAACATCTTCTTTCTCTTTTTTTTTTTATACATATATATATAGTTATATAGTTATTTACATGGCCCAAAAATAGCCTGAAAGATGACCCGATTTGGGGTCCGTCCGCACCAAAATAGCAAAAACTTCAAACACGGAACTCGTAGATCCACGTCTCAGCTTCACACAGACACCAAGATCACTCTGATCCGACCATCGGTCTGGAAAAAGGGCGCTGTGTTACCAGACAGTGTCTGGAACTTTCTGGACCACTGTCAAAACCCTGTCAGTCTGCTAAAACCTGACTTTTTGAAGGGTTTACAAAACGAATCATGGACAATTTCCAACATCTAAGTCGTAGATAATTATTTTACCTTTCCGAAAAGTTATAACATGAAAAATTTCGACAAACGGTTTGAGAAATACCACCGGATTACCGGACGATGTTCAGGACTTCCTATACACTGACAAAAGTTCTGAACGTCTGCTAAAAACGAGGCTTTTTAGGGATGGTTGCAGACCGAACCAGTGAAAACTGCAAACACGAAGGTTGGAGAACGTCGTCTCCCCTTTCCGAAAAGTCCAAGAACGCTCCATTCGGACCAGTATCGAGTGAGATACGGTCTTTTGAGCAGAGGAGACTCCGGAGCTCCAGAACTCCGAAATCGCCTAAGGACAGTCCCATTGCGTGGAACGTCCGGTGTGTGCGTGTTTACCACAACGATGTGTCGATCCCTCTAAAACACACCCACACTCATACAAGTTTCATGATATAGAAAAAAAAGAAAAACCCAAACCAACCATAACAATTTTTACATGCATTTTTCAAAAGAAGTGGAATGCAAAGTGGAAGCTCTTCACCTTCGGGGTTTTCCGGCGTAGGGACGGAGATGGTTCCGGCGTGGTGGTGCTGGTGCCCTCACTTGCACTCTCTCAGCCACACTCACCTCACTCTCTACACTCTCTTCACTCTCACACTTGAGAGAGGAGGGGAAAATGGAAGGATGGAGGGAGAGGGTTGAGGAGGAGGAAGAGAGAAAATGAATTTCTCTCTCCTCCCTCCCTTAAATAGCCACTCCAAGAGATGGAGGGCTGGGATGAGAGGGGAGGAGATGGAGGGCTCTCCTCCCACACGCCCCCCCCTTCCTTTAGGTGCTATAAGGCTAGCCCAAGGGGATTTGACATCCCTTCAAGATGGGCCTAGCTCAAGGGTGTACAACCCTTGAGCCTAGCCCACAACTACTCTCCCTAAATTAGGGAGAGTAGGTCTCCCCATAGACCACCTTTTGACCCTAAGGTCAAACCCTTTTTGAAATTCAAATTTTTTTTTTTATATATATATATATTTTTTTTGAGTTGATGGGCTGGAGCTACCCCCTAAGGGGCGTCCAGCCTATGGGGGCTAAGCCTCCCACTTTCCTAAATTCCAAAAACCAACCCCTTTTTGAAAATTTTCCTCCTTTTCAAAAATGCCTATTAAATACCATTTTTTTGTATTATATTTTTATTTTTTTGAAAAGTAGCAAAGGCTGAGCTCATGCTCACGTGGGCCCCATGCTAACTACCTTTCCTAAATGTCCAAAACCAACCTCTTTTCAAAACTTTTCGAAAAACCTCTTTTAGGTTTTATGAAATTTACAATTTACTTTATGTAAAAACCCTAATTACTTATTATTTAAATGGATACATTTAAATTAATTCCAAAGTTTTATTTCTAATTTATTTTTCATGTATGAAGGCAAATATAATAATAATATATATTTAAATTTCCAATTTTGATAATTTTGGGCCTCGATCCGACCCATATTTACCAATATACCCTTTTTGTGTCAATTCTATGAAATAACGAGATATATTTCTCGTTTAGATCCCAAATTTGGGGTGAAACTAATTTAGTATAATATAAATATACTCTAGGAATATCAAGGCTAGATTCATCTTGGTTAGCCCTGAATCGCCTCGTAAAGCGAATTTACGCGATTCAGAACCTCCGAAAACAAAATACACCAAATATTATGAGCGATTCTCGCCTTGAACACGAAATTTTCAACACTAAAGCATACTTCATATTAAGTTTCCTTAGAAATGCAATGGATCTTACAAAATGTTAAAGAACACTGAAGAATATTATCAAAAGACTTCCATGACAGTTGAAACTACCTTAACTAACACAAGTAAGTAACACTCCACTTTATGAAATCTAATTATTTCAATTAATGAACAGTAAAGACAATTAAAACTTTATTAACAAGCTATGCACTTACAATATTGAAAAAAATACAACACTAAAACTTTTGAAAACAGTAAAATCAAGAATTTTAATCATCAAGGAATGACTTAATGAAAAACAAGCTGAAAACTTACACAGACATAGCAAAAGAAACACATTTGTAAGAGATATTGACTAAAGCAAAACAAGAGAAATCCTTGGAAGAAAAACAAACAACAAATCGACCTATGTCAACTAAAAATATAGAAAATAAAATGTAAAACATAAACAGGATGTTGCAAAACAGAAAATATGAATATGAATTTACTAAAAAAAAAAAAATAGGATTTTATCAAAATGAAAAGAAAAGGAATTTAAAAGAAAAACTGAACTGAATGAAAAAGAAAAAAAACAGACATGATCTAATTGAGAACAGAAAATCCACTAATACTCAATCAGTTTATGGATTCAGAGATAGTTCCGACAATTCAAGAAGGCTCAGGTTTTCATTGCAAATGTGGAGAGTGTTCGACTAAAAACAGATCAGATGTATTAAACACTAGAAATCAGATATTAATCTGAACTTCTAGCTGATTGAAATCAGGTAACCGAACACAAATTGGATTCAATCTTGATTTCCGGAAAAATTATCAACGGAAAAAAACACAGACATCAATCTAGGTGATCGATCAAAAATTTTTAGATCATAGTATTGTAATCCGGTGACATTATGGATTTCAGACTATAAATCTCGAATCAAAGTTCATTTAAATACAACATCAATTACAAAAATCAAAGATCGGAAAAAAAAATTGGAAACAGAAATGATCGAGTAAACAAAACTTTTTTTTCTTTCTGTTTTGATTTTCTTTAACAGAAGACATCCACCGGAATTTCAGATAGTCACCGGAGTTCGAATACAGACCGGAATTCAAATACAGACCGGAATTCAAATACAGACCGGAACTCTTCACGATTCCGATCTGTTTTATTTTCTTTCTTTCTTTCTGTTTTTTTATTTTTTATTTTTTTGAAATTAAGATTCAGCAGATTATCCTTTAGAAAGAATTAAAAACAAAGAAGAAGAAAACTAATTGGAAGAAGAAGAAGAAGAAGAAGAAGTAGAAGGAATTACTTACCGGAAAAGGAAGGAAGAGGTGGCTTCCACTTCAGGCGCCGCCATCGATTGAAGATCTCCTTGCCACCGGATGATGAATAGTTGTTGCTGCTGCTGGAAGAAGAAGAAGAAGAAGAAGAAGAAGAAGTAACGTGAGATGAGGGAATCCGGCAATTAGGAAAAACGGAAGGAAGAGATGAAAAACAGAGGGGGAAAAGAAAATTTTTGGCGCACAAAACTGGAGCCCCTTCTGATCTGCTTTACGCCCCTTTTTAAAAGGGTTCAAACCGGTTGGAACCGGTTTGAAACAACCATTGTTTTATTTCAAAACTTCCAAACCGGTTCCAGCCGGTTTGGTTTTCACTTGCTACTTTTTAGAAATACAAACCGGTTCCACCCGGTTTGTATTCTTATTTATTATTATTATTATTATTATTATTTATTCTTTTCAAAAGTAAAGAAAACTGTGAAACTTTTCAAAAACCAAACTATAAAAGATCTTCACAAACTCATCTACTATATTTTTCTTCTTTTCTAAAAACAACACTTAAAATGAATAAAACTATTTTTCTCTATTTTTTTTTCTTTTTAATAAAAACTAAAATCACTAAAAAAAACTAAAATAGGCATAAGAATGTAAAATAAAACTATTTTTTATTCATTTTCTAATTTTAAATCATTTTAGCACTTTTACTCAAAAACTATCATAATATTGGGTTTTTGAAACATTATTTTATAAAATCATGCATATTTAAATGTTAATAAACCCTGAATTATATGCATGATCAAATACCCCCATGCTTATGTTTTGCTAGTCCTCGAGCAAACTAGAAAAAATGCAAGAAATCAAACTATCACCTAACTCACTTTCGTAGGAATCACGGTTGCATTTAGCTCATGCAACAAGCCCTTTCACCCCCTGGGTTACCCCAGTGGACGAGTAAGGTCTCGTGAGGGTTTGCAGTGATGCTACCCACAAACATCTCTGTCATGTATGCATAATATTACACATCCTCACAAGCAGTAGGTAATTAAAGACTTTGTTTTCACAAATATTTCCTATTATTTCAAAATCAAAATACAATTAGAATCTTTTATATACCACCACAGAAAAAGAATTTCTTTCACTTTTCTAAATATCACAATTATTTATGTTTTATTCTTAGAAAATCCAATAAAAACATATTATTATTTACTTATCCTCACTCATATGTTTTCTGCTCAGGTTTTCTCAATTACACTTCTAAACATTGAACTTTTCTTTCTTTTAAAGCTCTTTTATCTTTTTTTTTTTTTTCTTTCCACGCTTTTTCTTTATGCGCACTTATTTTTCTCATATAGCTTGTGTGTGGTCTGCTTCTATGCCTTGTGCAATGTCAATATCTTCTATACTTTTTCATACCAAAAGATATCAACTAAGACATAAAAGTGACTTCCTTCATTCACCCTTATAACATGAGAATCAAACATTTCAACTTGTATATGTTCTCAGTTACTTAGGATCACAAAGTTTTCCACTCTCCTTTTCGAAAATGGAATTAAAAGTTTCAACTTACATCTAAGTTCCATCTACTAAGGATTGTGGTATTATCCAAACAACCTAACACATGCTATATTTTTTTCTTTTGAGCTCATTTTTACACTTTTGTTCATTTGCTTAGTTTTTCAAAAATAGAACTGTGCATATTCATATTTATGATTCAAAATAAATTCTAACATGTATCTATCATCATTTCTTCGAAATCCGCATAAACAACCATAATTTTTAGATCTATGTCAGAAAAAATTTTCGTGGGGCTTAAAAATCCTCTAAAAACATCAGATTTGAAATAACATTCATATAAGTTCAAACTCTTTCTTTAAAAATCTACTTTTTATGAGAGATGTGTAAACATGTGCAAGAACGTAGACAAAAATATTCTGGTGAGCTACTACAACCTCCCCCATGCTTGAATTACACTGTCCCAGTGGCATTCCCCCATGCTTATGTGAAACTAAGTGAATGCACATGAGATAAAATCAATGAGGGAAAGAAAGTAAACTCAATGAAATCGAAAATGTGAAAATATGTCTACCCTGATCATGATTTATGAATTATGCACATGAACTATATGAAAGTACTCTTTAAAAAATTGTTTTTCTATGAATATTTACAAAATTTTTAAAATATATACAAACATGTATGAGTCCTAAACTTCTAAAAGATCAACATCCTCAATGTCTTGTCCTGTCACAATATCTGAGATATAAGGCTTCAGCCGTTGCCCATTTACTTTAAAAATAGCACCCGTACGAGGGTCAAAAAGATCTATCGCTCCATATGGAAACACCCTATGCACAACAAATGGACCATTCCATCTTGACTTCAACTTACCTGGAAAAAGATGAAGACGTGAATGATAAAGCCATACCTTTTGCCCAGGCTCGAACTGTTTCCTAACAATATATCGATCATGAAAATGCTTAGTTCGAGCTTTGTAAATCTTTGCACTCTCATAGGCTTCATTACGCAATTCCTCTAGCTCACTCAACTGTAATTTTCTCTCGACTCCAGCTTGGGTCATGTTGAAATTGAATTTTTTTATAGCCCGATATGCTCTATGTTCTAACTCAACAGGAAGATGGCAAGGTTTCCCGAAAACTAATCGAAATGGTGACATACCAATCGGGGTCTTGAAAGCAGTCCTATAAGCCCACAAGGCATCATCAAGGCGCTGAGACCAATCCTTGCGGTCTGGTCTGACTGTCTTTTCAAGAATCCTCTTTATATCCCTGTTAGATACCTCAACTTGGCCACTGGTTTGTGGGTGGTAAGGTGTAGCAATCCGATGATGCACAGAATATTTCCTAAGTAAGGAAGCTACCTGCACATTACGAAAGTGCGTACCACCATCACTGATGATCGCTCTAGGAACTCCGAACCGACTAAAAATGTTGTGTTTGATAAACCTAAGCACCTCTTTATGATCATTGGTCCGGGTGGCCACAGCCTCGACCCATTTTGAAACATAATCAACTGCCACTAAAATATATGTAAATCCAAATGATGGCGGAAAAGGACCCATGAAATCAATGCCCCAAACATCAAAAATTTCCACAATCAGAATAGGTAAAAGAGGCATCATGTCGCGCTTGGTAATGCGACCTGTTTGCTGACATCGCAAACACTTCCTACAGAATTCGTGAGCATCTCTATGAAGTGTGGGCCACCAAAATCCAGACTGAAGGACCTTTGCAGCGGTCTTCCGACTAGAAAAATGACCTCCACAAGCTAAAGAATGACAAAATGATAAAATGGAATGATACTCTTCTTCGGGCACACATCTCCGAATCATCTGGTCCGGGCAGGATCTAAATAATTCTGGTTCCTCCCAAAAATAATGTTTCACCTGCGCAAAAAATCTATCTTTTTCATTCCGGTTCCAGTGCGCAGGATACTCTCTAGTAACCAGAAAATTTACAATATCCGCGAACCAAGGTAAACGCTTGACATGAAATAACTGCTCATCCGGAAAAGAATCAACAATCTGTCCTTGATCAATAGATGAATCTATAGTCAGTCTAGACAGATGATCTGCTACAAGATTCTTACATCCACTCTTATCTCGAATCTCAATATCAAATTCTTGTAACAGAAGAATCCAACGAATGAGACGCGGTTTAGCATCCTTTTTACTCATCAAATATCTCAATGCGACATGATCTGAGTAAATGATAACTTTGGAGCCTAACAAATATGATCGAAACTTCTCAAGTGCAAATACAACAGCTAGTAACTCCTTCTCAGTGGTAGTAATGCATTTGTGTGTCAGAAAGAGTCCTACTAGCATAATGAATAACATGAGATCGTTTCTCAATCTTCTGTCCTAAAATTGCTCCAACCGCATAATCTGAAGCGTCACACATAATCTCAAAAGGCACTGACCACTCAGGAGATCTGAGAATAGGAGCAGTGGTCAGTGCTCCCTTTAGGGCTAAGAATGCCTTCAGACAGGCATCATCAAACACAAACGACTGGTCTTTCGACAACAGGTTACACAACGGTCTAGAAATCTGACTAAAATCCTTAATGAACCGTCTATAGAAACCTGCATGCCCTAAAAATGAACGCACTTGCCTCACAGAGGTCGGTGGATCTAATTTGACAATGGTCTCCACTTTGGCCTTATCGACCTCAATACCTTTCTCAGACACAATATGTCCAAGAACAATCCCCTGCTGTACCATGAAATGACTCTTTTCCCAACTCAACACTAGATTTGTCTCCCTACAGCGCTGAAGTACACGAGATAATTTTTTGAGACAATCATCAAAAGAAGAGCCATAAACCGAGAAATCGTCCATGAAAATCTCAAGGACATCATCCATCATGTCAGAGAAAATCGCCATCATACATCTCTGAAATGTAGCCGGGGCATTACAAAGCCCAAACGGCATCCTCCTATACGCAAATGTACCATAGGGACAGGTAAATGTTGTCTTATCCTGATCCTCGGGATGAACGGCCACCTGGTTATATCCGGAATATCCATCTAAAAAACAATAATATTGCTGGCCTGCAAGTCTTTCTAAAATTTGGTCGATGAACGGTAACGGGAAATGATCTTTCCTAGTTGCACTGTTCAACTTCCTATAGTCAATACATACTCGCCATCCCGTAGTAATCCTCATGGGAATGCTCTCTCATTTCTCATTCTTTTCCACAGTGAGCCCAGACTTTTTGGGAACAACCTGGGTAGGACTCACCCACTGACTATCGGAGATAGGATAAATAATCCCAGCATCTAACAGTTTAACTACTTCCTTCTTCACCACTTCTTTCATGTGAGGATTTAATCTCCTTTGTGATTCTCTTGAGGGTTTAGCTCCCTCATCCATAATGATCCGATGCATACAAAAGGAAGGGTCAATCCCCTTTAAATCCGCCACAGACCATCCAATAGCTTCCTTGTGCTCATGCAAAACCTGTAACAACTGATGCTCCTGTGACTCTGTCAGGTTTGCAGAAATAATAACTGGGAGAGTCTGCTCTTTTCCTAAAAAGACATACTTGAGTGAAGCTGGTAAAGGCTTCAACTCCAACTCTGAGGGACTCTCTATCGATGGCTTTGCGGGCTTCTCAGCTAATTCTGGAAGTGGTTCGGAATGCCAAACCCCACTGACATTATCTGCCTCACTATCTATCATATCAAGGCGATCCTCTTTGAATGATTCATCAATCTCCTCTTGAGGTGGATCACTCAACAACCAATCATGTTCAGCTTCTATAATATCTTGAATGCTATCAACCTCAAAAGAAGCTTCTTCAGTATCAGACTCCATCGATGCACAAAAAATGTTCATCCTTATTTTCCTATTTCCAAATGAAACATCCATTTCACCAGTGCGGCAATTAATGCACGCATTGGCGGTAGCTAAGAAAGGGCGACCAAGAATAATAGGAGTCTGTCTGATGCTATCAACTCCCTCCATATCTAGAATCACGAAGTCGACAGGGTAATAACAATCCTCCACCTTGACTAAAACATCTTCAAGTATCCCTCTTGGGACCTTAATCGATCTATCCGCTAATTGAAGCATCATAGGTGTGGATTTCATCTCTTTTAATCCAAATTTGTCATAGAAGAAACCCGGCAAAATGTTAACACTTGCCCCAAGGTCAAGCAAAGCACGCTCAACAGTAATGTTTCCTATGACACATGAGATGATAGGGGTCCCTGGGTCCTTAAGTTTGGGTGGAGTCTGGTGTTGCAATACTGCACTGATCTGCTCCGTCAAATATATTTTCTTCTGCGCATGGGACCTCAACTTCCTTTTCTGCGTATAAAGCTCTTTGAGGAACTTTGCATATGCAGGGACTTGCTGGATGGCATCTAGTAAGGGAAGGTTTATATGGACGTGCTTGAATATCTCAAGCATCTCTTGCATGTTTACTCCCGACTTACCTAATGCTCTCGGTTTCTCTAACGCCTCAGGAAAGGGGGCTTTAGGAATATGGGTTGTAGAAGGCCCAAATGGAAGAACCTTCTCGCTTTCCTGAGGTACAACATTAGGGACAGGCTGCTTCTTACTTATCTTCTCTCTTTCTTCTGCAGCCTCCCTCGAATGGTACTGCTTCCCACTTCTAAGGGTTACTACTGCCTGAGCTTGCTCTTGATGTGTATCTGTCATATGCAAACTCTGCAGAGGTTCTTTACCCCTAGGGTTAACTATAGGCTGACTAGGCAATGCTCCCTCACTTCTCCTGCTAAGTGCTTCAGCGAGCTGCCCCATTTGAGTTTCTAACTTTGAAATTGACTGGGTATGTGAGCTCAAATTCGCCTTAATATCTGAAAATGCTTGTAGCATTTTGTCCTTGAAGGACTGACTATGTGAAGGCTCCTGAAAATGGATTTGATTATACGCAGGTTGGGCTGAAGGATCATTGGATGTGTGAAATCCAGGTGTATAACCACCTTGCCTGGATTGATTCTGGGAAGGGTTAGGAGCTTGGGCTTGTGAGTTACGCCATGAGAAATTTGGATGGTTTCGCCAGCCCAGGTTGTAAGTATTGGCAAATGGATTGGGTACGGGCCTAGCGAAGTTCTGAGCCTGCTCTTGGACAAACTCAGGATACTGTGACGCAGCTGGACACTGGAGAACATGGTGTGCAGGACTTGCACACAACGCACACACCTGCATGGCAGGAGAGGGACCCAACAACAATTGATCTAATTTCTGGGACAGTTGGTCTACCTTGTTGCTCAACTCAAGGTTCATCCCTATCTCAAAAATACCTGCCTTCTTAGTGCTATCCTGTACAGGTAACTCTATCAGATCGTGAAGCTGTCGCATGGTGCATCGAATTCTCGCTTAATGTCTCAAAAAGCAACCACGCTTCATCCTCACACTTGAGCATGAAAGTGCCCCCACATACGGCATCAACCATTTGACGATTCTTCTCAGTAAGACCGTCATAGAAATATTGCACCAGTTGCCATCGAGGCACCTGGTGGTGGGGACACTTGCGGAGAAGATCCTTCATCCTCTCCCAAGTCTCATGAAACAGTTCCCCCTCTATTTGCGTAAAACTGGTGATGGCTTTTCGATACTGATTCGTCTTACCGATTGGGAAATATTTCTTTAAAAATTCTCTTTGCATATGTTCCCACGTGGTAATTCTAACTGTATCTAATGCCTTCAGCCAGTGTTTGGCTTTATCCTTCAGAGAGAAGGGAAACAGGGTCAACCTCATAGCATCATCTCCAAAGTTGTTGATTCTCACTGTAGAACAAATCTCTAAGAATTCGTCGAGATGACGATATGGGTCTTCATTGCTAAGGCCATAAAATGAGGGTAGCATTTGGATTACAGTGGCCTTAATCTCAAACTGATTTGCTCCTACATCAGGTCTTGTGATGCAGGAGGCGGGAGTATAGGTGTTAGGCATGAAGTACTCCCTAAGGGGACGAGTAATCTGCTGATTCTCAGCCATGGTTGCAGATCTTTGGGCTCTCCTAATAAGGGACTCGAGGTCCTCAATCGGCTCTACCAGCTCAGGGTCAAGTGAGCGTCGCCCTTGCATACACCTTAGAGTAGACCGGTGTAGCTCACGTCCTAACTTTGGGTTTTCTACCTAACTAACGCACTAAGCGGCCAAACCACGCAAACCACAAAGCGAGTAAACTAAAAACAACAAAAACTAAACAAACACCACGCAGTCACACATAACAGAGATTATGCAAAGAAATATAAAATCTATGTGTACGGTACCAATCGTACACAGTCACCTCTAAAGGAATCCTAATAGGTGGGCTGTGCAGAAAAGTAAGCTCTTCTCTAAGATATGCACATACGTGGTTCTAAACCTAAATGCAAAGCAAACACTAGGCAATAAAGTGAATACTAATATTACGCCGTTCCCCGGCAACGGCGCCAAAAATTTGATGTCTTCTTTTAAATCGTTGTAATTTTGAAAAGATTTTTATATGAAAAGCATGTGAAAACCAGACATCAAATAATAAAAACCGGTTCTCACTAGTGGATGAGACCGGGTCGAACTCAGGGAACGGGAATATGTTGTATTCAAACACACAAATCTAACTAATCTTTATTGCCGAATTATTTGAAATGTAAAATATTCAAGAAAAGTAAAGACAACTAACTATTACAACAAATGAATACCCTTCGCAGAGGGCGTAAAGTGCAATATTTACAAACCCAATTAAATTCCTAAATTCTAAAATAAGAGAAAAACATCTTCTATTCTTGCACTTCCCATGTCATGCAATCGCTTCTGCTCCACTCCTGTGCGAACCTGCACAAATAAAACGAACACGAGCAGTACCAGAGATAGAAATAGAAACCTATATGAACTAGCTAAATGTTAAAGAACACTGAAGAATATTATCAAAAGAATTCCATGACAATTGAAACTACCTTAACTAACACAAGTAACTAACACTCCACTTTATGAAATCTAATTATTTCAATTAATGAACAGTAAAGACAATTAAAACTTTATTAACAAGCTATGCACTTACAATATTGAAAAAAATACAACACTAAAACTTTTGAAAACAGTAAAATCAAGAATTTTAATCATCAAGGAATGACTTAATGAAAAACAAGCTGAAAACTTACACAGACATAGCAAAAGAAACACATTTGTAAGAGATATTGACTAAAGCAAAACAAGAGAAATCCTTGGAAGAAAAACAAACAGCAAATCGACCTATGTCAACTAAAAATATAGAAAATAAAATGTAAAACAGAAACAGGATGTTGCAAAACAGAAAATATGAATATGAATTTACTAAAAAAAAAAAAACAGGATTTTATCAAAATGAAAAGAAAAGGAATTTAAAAGAAAAACTGAACTGAATGAAAAAGAAAAAAAATAGACATGATCTAATTGAGAACAAAAAATCCACTAATACTCAATCAGTTTATGGATTCAGAGATAGTTCTGGAAATTCAAGAAGGCTCAGGTTTTCATTGCAAATGTGAAGAGAGTTCGACTAAAAACAGATCAGATGTATTAAACACTAGAAATCAGATATTAATCTGAACTTCTAGCTGATTGAAATCAGGTAACCGAACACAAATTGGATTCAATCTTGATTGCCGGAAAAATTATCGTCGGAAAAAAACACAGACATCAATCTAGGTGATCGATCAAAAATTTTTAGATCATAGTATTATAATCCGGTGACATTATGGATTTCAGACTATAAATCTCGAATCAAAGTTCATTTAACTACAACATCAATTACAAAAATCAAAGATCGGAAAAAAAATTGGAAACAGAAATGATCGAGTAAACAAAACTTTTTTTTCTTTTTGTTTTGATTTTCTTTAACAGAAGACATCCACCGGAATTTCAGATAGTCACCGGAGTTCAAATACAGACCGGAATTCAAATACAGACCGGAATTCAAATACAGACCGGAACTCTTCACGATTCCGATCTGTTTTATTTTCTTTCTTTCTTTCTGTTTTTTTATTTTTTATTTTTTTGAAATTAAGATTCAGCAGATTATCCTTCAGAAAGAATTAAAAACAAAGAAGAAGAAAACTAATTGGAAGAAGAAGAAGAAGAAGAAGAAGAAGTAGAAGGAATTACTTACCGGAAAAGGAAGAGGTGGCTTCCACTTCAGGCGCCGCCATCGATTGAAGATCTCCTTGCCACCGGATGATGAATAGTTGCTGCTGCTGCTGGAAGAAGAAGAAGAAGAAGTAACGTGAGATGAGGGAATCCGGCAATTAGGAAAAACGGAAGGAAGAGATGAAAAACAGAGGGGGAAAAGAAAATTTTTGGCGCACAAAACTGGAGCCCCTTCCGATCTGCTTTACGCCCCTTTTTAAAAGGGTTCAAACCGGTTGGAACCGGTTTGAAACAACCATTGTTTTATTTCAAAACTTCCAAACCGGTTCCAGCCGGTTTGGTTTTCACTTGCTACTTTTTAGAAATACAAACCGGCTCCACCCGGTTTGTATTCTTATTTATTATTATTATTATTTTTTTTTATTATTCTTTTCAAAAGTAAAGAAAACTGTGAAACTTTTCAAAAACCAAACTATAAAAGATCTTCACAAACTCATCTACTATATTTTTCTTCTTTTCTAAAAACAACACTTAAAATGAATAAAACTATTTTTCTCTAATTTTTTTTTCTTTTTAATAAAAACTAAAATCACTAAAAAAAACTAAAATAGGCATAAGAATGTAAAATAAAACTATTTTTTATTTATTTTCTAATTTTAAATCATTTTAGCACTTTTACTCAAAAACTAACATAATATTGGGTTTTTGAAACATTATTTCATAAAATCATGCATATTTAAATGTTAATAAACCCTGAATTATATGCATGATCAATTGGTATTGACCACAGTCAATGGAACATTTTTAAAGACCATTCTTGTGAAAATGAGGCAGTGAAAATATCCTGAGTTCTAGAAAAAAAGAGAGAATTCACCCAAGCCCTCTCCTTAAAATCACCTAAGCTGAAATTAAATATCCGCAAAAGGGATCCCTCAATTGTTGTCAAGATGAAGGCGAATTAAGCGAGTAGACCCCCGGGGCCAAAGAAGATTTGAATCATCTCCAAGATGACGGAGTTTGTGACGGATCCTTCCAGGGAAAGACCAAAGCACTGTCGAGATGAAGGCATATGCGATGAACCTCCCGACAATCCCTAAAAGATATTTAATTTCAGCTATCATCCAAAGATCTGTAACCCATGAGCCAATATATCGTCAAAGAAGGATCGAAACATCTCCAAGTTGAAGGAGTTTGTGACGTACCCTTCCAAAAGAAAAAGAGAGAGAAAAAGGTTAGGACATCTATCCAAAATAAAGGATGATGTAATAAACTCTTTTGAAGCCCAAAAGAGCCAAAAGAGTGCAAAAAGATTATCACAAGAGAAGCTCCTAGGATATCAAACTACCAAATCTATCAAGAAGCTTCTTTAAACTCGTGAAATTCTATTATCAATACGCTTTCATCAATTGCTTTCATAATATCAAATTCTATTTTCTGTTCATATCAAGGAAATTGATAACTTCCTTGAAGAAGGTCAATCGCAAGCAAATTGGATTTCCAAATCTCGATCCTACGAAGTGAATCTTGTTTGGAGGTAATGCTTCAGATAGAAAAGAAAGAATATTTTGCAACAATGCGTATCATTTTCAAATAATTTGAATCAACAACAAAATTTTTAACACTTTGACAATATTTTCTAGCTATCTCGACGTGAAGTGAGAGCTTGATGTCCGTCTTTAATACATCCTGACACCAATTTTAAATCCCTCTTAAGGACTTGATTCCTTCCCTTCTTTGAGAGCGTGAGCTCTCAGATTTGCACACTTCCCTGTGTCCCCACTGTCCAACCATAGACAGTCCCATTTCGGTTTGAGGTCGAACCACCAATCATTTTCTCGCAAAAGGCAATTTCAAAAGCTATTTAGTCTCAGCAATGAGGCACCCAAAATCAACCCCTTTTCAAGCTTTAGGGACCCCATTTTCCTTCCTTTTGCAAAACCCCTGTCGAATTTATTGTGCAAAATCCGAAGGTTCCATCATGGTCTCTTCTTTCGAGGATTCCATTTTCTGCCCAATCAGGATAAGGGTATAAACCTGAGCCTCATTCAAAGAGGTATTTCATTTTTTCGCCTAATCAGGATAAGGGTACAAACCTGAGCCTCAGTTGATGAGGTATTTCATATTCCGCCCAATCAGGATAAGGGTACAAACCTGAGCCTCCTTTGATGAGGTATTCCATTTTTTCGCCCAATCAGATAAGGGTACAAACCTGAGCCTCAATTGATGAAGTATTCCATTTTTATGCCCAATCAGGATAAGGGTACAAACCTGAGCCTCATTCAAAGAGGTATTCCATTTTTCTGCCCAATCAGGATAAGGGTACAAACCTGAGCCTCAGTTGATGAGGTATTTCATTTTCCGCCCAATCAGGATAAGGGTACAAACCTGAGCCTCCTTTGATGAGGTATTCCATTTTTTCGCCCGATCAGGTTAAGGGTACAAACCTGAGTCTCATTTCGATGAGATATTCCACTCCCCAATCAAGTTAAGGGTCAAACCTGAGCTTCGTTCCATACGAAGCATTTTCTGTCCCATCCAGAATAAGGGCAAAATGTAAGACCCATGATATTTTTGAGAAATTTGATATGAAATATGCTTTCAGTATTGGTCATTTCGGGTTTTCCCGCGAGAATTTCTCGTAATTATGCATATAGAGCTATACGAGGTCTTAAATCGCATATTTTTTTTTCTTCGAAGCGATTAAGGACAACCCTGGCGAATTAAGGTCCGATATTCCTAAATTAGATTTATTATTAGACTTACCTCAAATTTGGAACCTAAACGAGGATATTACCTCATTATTTTATGTAATTGGCAAAAAGGGGTATATCGGTAAATACGAGTCGGATCGAGGCCCGAATTCATTGAAACTGGAGATCTAAATACGTAATATTGAAATTTAGGTCTTAAAACTATGAAATATAATTTGGAAATAAAGCATTTAAATTATTTAAATCTAACTTTTAAATAAGAAAGCAATTAGGGGTTTAAATAACTAAATAGCAATTTTTATAAAACCTAATTGAGGTTTTTCAAAAAGTTTAAAGGAGAGCTTGTTCTTGGCATTATTAGAGAATGCTTAGCATAGGGGCCCACCTCAGCCATGCTACTTAAAAAGAATTTCAAAAAAATGCACTTTGTAAAGTGCTTTTGAAAAGTTTGCAAAAAAACAAAATTTGGGTCTTATTTTGGAAAAAGAGGAAGAGGTTGGCTAAAAAGCCAACGTCTTTTCCATGTGACTGGGCACCCCTTAGGGGGTAGCCTTGAGCTGCATTTAATGAAATAAAAAAAAAATAGTAAGAAAGTTCAAAAAAAAAAAAACAAAGTAGAAGTCGATTTTTTTGTTTGGTGGGCTTGCTACTTTGGCAAGTCAAGGTCAACCTCCCCTAAATCAAGGAGGATTTAGGGGAGAGTTGATGGGGGGTGGTTGGGGCCAGACCTTGACCCCTTGACTATAGGCCCTAGGGGAGGAATAGGAAGGGGCGTGAGCTGTGGTCACCCTCCCTCCCTTCCCTTTTCAATCTTAGCCATCCAAGATGGCTTTATCTTGAGAAGGAAAAAGGGGGTCCAACGGCTGGCCCTCTTCTTCCATTTTTTTTTTTCTTCTTCTTCTTCCCTTTTTCTGTTCTTTTTCTTCTTAGTGGGGCTGTGCTGTGTGTGTAAGAGTGGCTCAGCCCCAGCTGAAGGAAAACCTCCATCGTCTTCCTCAAGGTGAGTAAAGCCCTCCTTACGTTTCCTTTCTTTGGTAAAATGTGAATGGTTTAGGCATGGAATCCGGTTTGCACTTGCGAAGTGCAAACCGATCTATGGTGATTTCATGCCATGGTTGTGCTAAGCAAGCACTAGGCTTGCATTTGAAGCCATATGATATGCAAAAGAATTTTTTTTTATGGGTTGCCCTTGAAAACGTAACTAGTGATTGATTTCGTTTCTCGTTTTTACGAGTTGCCAAAGAACCCTTCGGTAAAATGAGCGTATCTCCTTGGATACGCATCGGATCGGAGAGTTCTTGGGCATTTCGGAAAGCTCAGACATAGATACACAACTTTTTAGTTGTCAACGTTTCCTGTTTCGGCATGCAAAGCTGACGAAAATCCACGTCATTGGCTGACACGTTTTTCCGTCAGCAACCCAGGAGCGTTCCAAGTGATGCCTGGTTTTTCTGCAATAATTTCTGGACCGTATATCGGAATATGGATTTCTTGGATTCTGTAGAAAGCTAACGAAATTGTCTATGAATCTTGTGTTTAAAACTCTTGCCGGAAATGCCTGTAAATGGTCGAAAAATGGCAGTCTTTTGACTGCAATATTAGAAAAATATATATATATATATATACATAAGTATGTAGTTTTTTTGAGTTTTTGGTGATTTTTGTCCTTCGTTTGCATGTTGGGACAGTACTACCTGTCCGGTTTGTACCCGTATGGGACAGACCTCACTAGGTGCACATTGGTCCGAGCACGAGCTCGACCAAGTGCACCTAGCTGATCCTTTTGGCGCAGCTTATGGCTGTCGGGCGCTAGGCGCCCTACTTCGCTTGGCGCATCCTTGGCAGGCTGTGGGCTGGACCTGGTCTGAGCCCTTTTTGGGTCAGACCACGGGTGCAGGCCCTCCGACAGGTCTCTCACCTATGCTTGACCCAGTTGGGTCTGGACCCACTGGGTCAAGACTATTGTTCGGTGGGCGCCACCCAAATCTGGTGTGGGCGCCCCCTTTCTGTTGGGTGCACCTTTGGTGCGGGTGTGAGCTCAACCAGCGCCCTGGTCCGAGCCCACCTTTGGGTCAGACCAGGGGCTTCCTTGTGACCCAGTTGGGTCCGGTCACGGTTGGACCAGACCCGCTGCGTGGTCTTGGCCGGCCCAATTGGGCCTAGCCTTGTCGAGCCACCGTGGGGCTCTCCTTTCGTTTAGCCGGTTGCAGATGCACCCGGGAGAGCATGGTGTTGGCCTTCAGGCCAGTGCTGCAGCCTGGCAGCACTTGGTCTGCACATGAGGTGCAGACCAAGGTCGATGTAGATCTGGCGGCCCTGTTGCAGCAGGCCCCACCCGAGCCTCGCTCATCTTTTCCCTGTTTGGCACCAAGTTGGTGCCAAGTGCTCAGGCACCCGGCAACTCCGTTGCCACTCGGGTAGCTCTGAGATGGACCCCGGCTCCTGGTTGGAGCTGCTTGCGGACTCAAAATGGGTCCCCATGTTACCCATGGAGTTCTCGCGGAAGTCCACCGGTGGCGACAATTGTCTCCCTCGTTGCCGCCGGCCTGCAAGCGGAGATTTGCTTGTTAAGCGAGAATGTTCGCTTCTAAGCAACGAAGCCGTTGCAGCCTCGGGCTTTTGTTGCTCATGCTCCGCTATCCCATCGTGGAAGCAAGATGGTTAAGCTCGCGACTGGCGTCGCTTCACACACTTGCGTGTGTTTGTCCGTTTCGTCGGACCTTTCTGGAAGATAGCCTTGTTCGTGCCCCGTCGTGTGGGCAGAGCGCGACCATGCCTTGACGATTGATGATGTGTTTCCTATACGAACGAAATTAGGTTGAGTCTCACTTTCCACACTCGCAAGTATCAATTTGTGAGGGTCCTTTGCGGAAGGCTTCGCTACGCGAGCTTTGCTGCGATACGTCGGTTGGAGTACGTGTTTTTGGAAAAAAAATATATATGTAGTCCAGGCTCTGGACGCTCTTCGCATATACAATGGCTACCGTATATGCATTTTGAACCTTGTACCGCTCAATAATAGCGAGTTGTGTCGTTTTAAGAATATATTTGTTTGTATCGTTGCCTCGGCTCGATACTTGTGCGATTGATTTTGACTTTATGACCTTTCTTGTTTCGCACGTGGGCGTTGGCACATCTTGATCGTAGGTTACTGAATGCGGGTAGTCGAGTGTTACTTGTTGATTCATGTTCATATGTGATGATTGCTTTACGCACAAGAGGCGTGCTTCACACTCGACGTGTCATACACTTAGAGAATCGAACACCATCTGAGTATTAACACAGTTTGACCCGTTGAAGTTTGGGACTCGATTGGAGTCTTTGGGTAGTGGCCCACGATCGTGAGAGAGCTCACGTACTGTGATACCCTAGAATGGAAATGGTAGTGATGTGAGATCGCTTTCACCGGCAACGTTCTCTTCTTGGGTCGGGTGAAGCCGAGCACGTGGGTGACATGGCTAAGACCTCGCTTCATACCCCACGGGGATAGCGAGGCATTTGAAAAGTTCAAATTCGTGCAAGAAGGCACGGGTTGGGTACGCTTGTATTGTTATAATTGTAAATATCGAAATACGATCACTTGTTACTGCTGGGTGGAATGCCACTTAGCCCTTGCATGTGTTCACACATGACTAGGAGTGAGATATGTAAATATTAACATTTACGGTTGATGGTTGGGCAATTATACCTTGCAGTTATCGACATGTATGTCATATGGATTGTATGCGACGTCAGTACGCGTACGTATGCGGTGATTCACCCTTGGCATTGAGCTAATGCTTGTCACATCTCTGAGTGTCATATATGGTTATCGCCGCGTTGGCAAGGCCCTTTACTATGCTAGTAGTGCTGGAGCACGTAAATGTCTAAGTGTGATCTCGACATTTCTGCTCGTGTTGCCCTGCGGGGAACACTAGGCCGGATGGGCCTAAGTACCTCGGAAGGAGGAATTGTGACTGGATACGCATAATTATGCCTAATTGTGGTTTGGTGTACACGATAATTTTCATCATCGTAATGGCTCCTTTAATTAAGTACTTTACTGCTTAAATGTCCGATTAGTTTTGTATGCATTTTCTTTGGGCACACGACTTACCTCATGATCCGTCCCGTAAGTACAAAATGGACTTGTTTCGTATTTTAGAAATATATGCTTGTTTTGAGACGGGTTTTTAGAGGTGATGAACTCCGTGGCAAGTTCTTGTGGGTGATAGACCCATCTTGTGAGTTGAGCTCACCTGTGCTAAGAATGTGTGGTTACACGTATTTTTCCTTATAGTATATCCCGTGTGCCTTGGATATATAATTAATGAACATTCATTGTTGCCCTGGAATGCGAATGCTAATCGTTTGGTCATGATAGCGCTGCTCATTCTTGTTTCGTGATGCTAGAGTTGTAGCTTCCTTGCTTACTCGCTTAGATGGTTGCCGTCACTGTCTATGTTGTTCGTGTTCGACACTGTCACTTATCACTTAGCAGTATTCGCTACCTTGCTTACTTACTCAGATATTTGACGTTACTGCCTAGATGTTTTAAGGCTTGACTTTGTCGCTCATCACTTAGTATTATTTTTACTTCACTACTCGTGTTAGTATCGTTCTTGCGCTTGTCTCGTGCTTGGTTCCTTAGTTGCTTGTTGTTCAGCAGTTGTTTGGCTCAACCCTTTTGTTTTGCTTAGTTCCCTCGTCTCATTGTTCAGTAGTTGCGTATTTTGTTTTTCCTTGTTCAGTTCATTGTAGTAGTTGTACTTGCTATTTTCACTGTTGCTTAGACTTGTAACACGTACACTTGCTTGACACACGCACTTGTACTTTGGTTTAAATGTCTCTAACTGTTCCATCATGTTAGCAGTAGCCTGTTACTTGTAGTTTTCAAGCATGACATATCTGTATCCTGTTTCATGCTTTATACCTTATGCGTTTTCTTAGAAATGATAAATGTATGGATGGTTTATCTTACCAGCTCGCAAGAGTACTGACCCCGTTTTATGGGGATACAGGTGTTTGGCTTCTAGTGGTGCGATGGAGCTCGATGTGTGGCGAAGGACTGAACCCACACTCTAGAACTTGAAGATCTTGGCAGCGGTCTTTGGAAAAGGGAAATGATGTATATTGCTCACGTATCAATTTGTAATAAATAAAATGTTTCTTCTTGTTGTTTCTTCCTGTGACCCGCTCAGAATTTCCAACTGTTTTCCCTTGCCAGTTTTCCTTTTTGCGCAATGCTCTCAAAAAAAAAAATTACTCTGAAAATTTAAGGATTTTCCAAGTTGGGATTTTGGGGCGTCACACAAAAATCTGAACTTCACTCTCACCAGAGCAAATCTATTTTCTCTTTATTCTCCATTTCATATATACCATCTTCCTCGGGCTAATTTCCTCATACCCAGTCAGATCCTTCTAACTGGGGCATTTTATATATAGCTCAAATTTGGTGTGTTTTTCTTTGCCACTAAGCTCAGCCACAAGCCGACTTAGTAGCAAAGAGGGGCATCTGTAATCACCCCAAATTTTTACTCACCTTCTTGATATATCCACCAATCATCACATTTTGGTTCTCCGAAAGCAATGAAGGGCAAAATGGTCATTTTCTGAGATTGAACATGGTAGAAAGTCCAAAATTTTATTCCTAAGTCTCAAAATTTCTCCATTTGGACTTAGAAATAGCTTTAAACTGCAAAATTTCAAAATGTTATTCTCAATAAGAAGCTAGAATTCCAATTTTGAATTCAGAGCGGCATTTCAGGTAACATGTCTTTGCATAACATCGCATCAGCATTTCATATCATTTCACTGCACAGCATGTCATTTTGAGATCCAGAACTCCTGATTTTCAAAAGATGTCAGGCCAGATTCGAGTTTTAAATATTTCAAAATTGATTTCAAACTCCTGGATTTTTAAAATTGCCAAATTCTTCCCATTTTACCCCCAGGGCTCCGAGTTACAAAAGTTTTCTCAAGAAAACGATCTGGATAGTTTTGGACATTGATTTTCAAGATTTCGTCAATTGAAAAGAGGGGGACACAATTTCAAATTCATAAGACATTATTTCAAACTTTTACAAAAGGGCTCCGAATTTCTCCGCATCTTTCCAAATTTTGCCCTGAAGAACCATTTTCTTCCAAGTTTTGAAATCAAACCAAAATTCACATCGTATTTTCTAAACTAGCCTATTATTGTGAAAATTCCAAAATATCTCATTTGGCTTTTATTTCAAATAAGTGATGTGGGACCCACCTCGAGGTGGTGTCACACTCAAATTCTCAAAAATTTCTCTTATTTTTAAAATAGTGCCCATTCGGAAGTGGCACCGATTTATAAAACCTTTTTTTTATTTATTTAATTTCTTTTTTTTACTCAATTTTAATAAAATAATTAATGGGCCCACGTAGGTGGTGCCCCACTAAGACTCTTTGCCAAAAAAAAAAACAAATTTTTTTATATACACTTCAAAAAGTTTTCAAATTCAGTTGAGGTGGCACCACCTTAAAAAAAAAAGGAAAAAGGAAAAAAACAAAATTCGTTTTATAATTTTGTTTTGTTTTTTATTTATTACTGTTACTTTTCAACCCCGAAACTTTTTTTTTACCTAAGTTTCAAAAAAAAATTCCGGAGAAAGGGAGCCGTCCCCCTCTCAAAACGGCGAGTTCTCTTTTTCAAAACATTTCAAAAAAATTTAAAATTTTGTTTCAAGGGTTATCAAGGTCGACTAAAGGGGAGGAAAAAGAGGGATTTGAAGGTGAAAAGCAAGGGTCGGCTATTAAAAAGAGGAGGAAGGTCCAGCAAAGGAGATCCCATCGGCGATTCCAACTCTCTTCACTACCCCTTTCACCTCTTTCCCTCTCGGCCAGTAGGCGGCTTCTCCCATCTCTCAAAACCCCTTTCTTCTTCCCCAACCTATTCTGTTCCTCTCTGCAACACGCTCATTGTCTCTCTGTCTCTTCATCACCATTCAAGAAACGAGCTTCCAACGGTTGACACTCAGGAGCTTCGATACGCATGAAAAGCCTTCAGCAGAAGGCTAAAAAAAGAAAGGATCTTCTCAACCACTGTTGAACCAAGGTTATCCCACCTTGTGCATCATTGATTACATCAAGATTTTCATTTCAAACCAGAAGTTTTCCAGGAATCATCTGCAAAGAATCAGCCCGTTCAAGCAATCAGGTGAGGGTTCATCGGGTATCTACATCTTTATGACTTGAGTAGCATCTTCATGCCACCTGCATCTCCTATTCATCACCCTCAATGACGAAATTGGTCACCCTGGTTATTTTATATGTTAAGGATTTGTGATGCTTCAAAATAGCATCATTGATCCCTATAGAAAGTAGACTTTGTTGAATTATAACCTTCCAACAACCGTTGTTGGCCTGATTTGTTTCAAAACCAAAAGCTTTATGAAACAGTATTTCCTTTTCAATCAAAGTTTTTTTAATCCACGTGCATTCCATACTCCCTCATATGTCACTGACTTTACCAAAATTAAAATTTTACATAAAATCTCTTTGTTATTAATGGTTTAGTCTCCATAAACGGAATGAATGATTCTTCATGTGATACTATGTCCATTGCCATCTTGCATATTACTACCCCTCTCTGTTTTTCTTTTTTTTTTCTTTTTTTTGTTTTTTGCTTTTCTTTCTTTGCAGGATTTATGTTTAGTGGCAACGTTACTTGATGCTTCTGTATCTTGTCGATTCCAGCATGCCCATGTAGTTTTTTTTTTTTTTGGTGTCTGCATGAAATGGTGTCAAAACGATGTCCTCAGGGACAGATTGTACATTAAGTGAGTGTCGCTAACCAGGACACTACACCCAGCCCATCTTATTTGGTTTCCATTTCCTTATCCCTTACCTGTCAGTATATTTAACTAGATTTTATTCTTGTCGTTATCATAGGTATACCCATATTGTCGTTTATATGTTAGTATGAGAAATATATTGTGGAAATAGTAATGAGCTTTATCTGTACATTTCCAACCTGCCCATTGTGGCATTCATGTGGCAATATCTATGTAACATTACAAAATTTAAAATCAGGTGATGGAGGAGTAACTCGTGTGAATGTGATAGTCTTTTCCTCCCAAATACTGAGAAGAACTCCCTCATAATTGATACCTGTTCAAAATTTTCTTTTAGTTTAATCTTTGAAAGAAGCATCCTTTACTATATTGCACAATTTTCTTCTTGCAGGCTTAATTCATAATATGAAAACATTTCTGCCAATGTCGTCCAAATTTCAGTCTTTACCATCGTAAGATAAATGCTTTTTCTTTTTCTTTGTTAAGAAATCTTCATGATTACCTACAGAACATGTCTTAGTAGTTCTGGGTGCAAAAATTTCTTTTCTTTTCTTTTTTGTACTTAAGTTTAATTGCTGTATCATATGCTTACTGTGCCAGTCATGTGATCTTAACGTCTGCCCATCCTTTGCATCGCATCGATAACATGTGATACCTCTGTGCAAGGCATTTACAGATCATTCTTTCCAGCCATTAGCATTGTTTGAGCCATTGGCATTGTTTCAGCCACTAGTGTAGCCTCAGCTATTAGTATCGTTTCAGCCATCAGCTTCATCCCATCTCAAAGCGGTAAAATCAGCTTGTCCTTAGCACTCTTTCCAGAAGTTAAGTAAATAACCCTTGAAAACAACATAGTCAAGCTGTGTTACAGCTTGAGTATTGCTTTACATTGTGAGGCAACTGATTATGGCAGCGTTAGGCAAGGGCCACTTGAGGGCTGTTTTGCAGTGTTGGTCTACTAATTCTGGCTGCAAATGCTTTATGCTTTGTAGTAACTATGGTTGCATTAGTTGACAGATTAAAGAGCCAATTGTTGGTACAACAAAATGAATAATGATTGTTTTTTTTTTTTTTGTTATGACTTATTTTTCTTGAGAAGAAGTCATTACTACTGCTATGTGATTGTTACAGCAGAATGAATCATTATTGGTCTTATTGTTGTGGTTGTTATTACTATGTTTGCTAATGTTGTCCTTGTCATCATCAATGGTTCTGTGATGTTAGTGAGATAATTATTTAGGAATCGCTTCAGGCAAATGCGAGCTAGATGAGAGTAAGCCATTTCTTGGTGAAATAGTTGCTATAACAAGAGAGGTTATCATTTGTTTTGTCGTTGTAACTATTATTACTGTTGTTAAGGGTGCTATTTTGTTTTGTTCCCATCATCATTTGCCACTGCTGTGTTATAAGGGGCACATGGATATGATATATTACTATGTCATCAACTGTATAAATATGTCCCACACGCATTAATCACCCCCTATCATACGTACTTCACTCACTGCTTATGTGTTACCCTATCATTTGTAGATATTGTCCATTTTCGCATATGTATCCATTTCATTGATTCAAACACTGTTGTATATTATAGTCTTTCCTAGCACACCCACATGCTTCTAATCATCCGTATTCTAGTATATATATCTCATCTGTACAATGGAGGTGCAAATTGGATCTTTTTATCGATTTGTAATTATAGGATCACATACATGTGTATATGTCCTTGTGTATCTTGTATATCCATTCCTTGTACTAATTCTCATTTTGCAGGGAAGTCTGGAGGATAGTGGCTCTTTTTAATTCTATATTTTTTTTTTTGCTTTATGCCAGAGATGTAATAATCGAATTTGGAATAATATTTACTTTTACTGCATAGATTAGGATGCATATCATGTAGCTTGATTTTGCAAAATCCTGATTCTATGAATCATGCATTTTATTCTGAAAATCACTTTGGATGGACACGAATGGCACGTGCACCAACTCTTAGAGAGTTGATGAACTCGGTGGAATCCATATTTATGGCCCTAGTCGGAATATGGAGGAGACCCAGATCCATCATCTTTCTACTAGTCACACTGAGCCTACACTCTTAAGTTATCTTAAAATGCACATCATATTTTTAATTTTGCAAAATATTGTGAATTAAATAAATTAAACCCTCAACATGTTCATGGCCACAGTCAGAATATGTGAAGGATTTATTTTGACTTAATACATATTTTTCCAACAAAATCTCTCAGAAAATCTTTTCAAAGTGCATTCATACATCCAAATCATCTGCATCATGGCATCATCTGCTTTTCTCATGATTTTCTCAAGAAAAACTTCATTCCATGGAAATCAGTTTCTCAAGAAATTTCTAAAATTTTCGAAGTTGGATTTCCCAAGTCAAGTTTTTTTGTGATTTTCCTTGGAAAAGGTTATTTTCTCAAGATTCTTTTTTTTCAAAAAGGAATTTCTCATCTTTCTCAAGAATCAAAATCAATTTTCAAATATTTCAAGACCAAGATTTCCAGGATTTCAATTTCCTAAGTTTTGATTTTCCTTCTCCAAAGAGTTTTCCAATGAATTTCATTCGAAAATTTCCAAAGTCAGAGTTTTCTTGACAAATATTTTCCTTTTCAAATGTTCTTCTTTTCTCGAGAATTCTCTCCATTTTCTCAGGATTTTCTCACATCTTCATAAACTTTCTGGTGATTTCCAAATACTTTCATCTGAGTTTCCTGAGAGGTTGATTTCCATCTTTTTCCTGAGAAATGCTTTTCAACTCCAAATGTTTTCTAAGCATACATCATAATTTTCCAACTTATATTTTACAAAATTTCATAGCACATGCTTTAATTCTTTGTGTATTTAGGATAGAACACAATTTTGATAATTTAGCTAAGTCAAGCACAATTTTGGTCCTTGGTTCGATTACCCCTGTTAAAGGCGGCAAGAACGGTCGAACCTCATACCGATAGGTCGAGCCCCATCCCATGGATTTTTCCGCTATTTTCAAAACGGAGGTGAGTATTTCAAAACATTTTCCAAAATCCGGTCAAGATTGAATCGCAAAAGCATTTTCCTCTCTCTCCCGCAAGGAAAAGGAAGAAAAAAAATTTGCGATGATAACATGTTTGGCGACCTGTCCTTGTCTAAACAAAATTATGCTTGACTTAGTTCAATTATCGAAACTGTGTTCACAAAATGTCAGCTCTTTTTGCTTTTGATATCATGTGAACCTAGGAGCCTAGATTCTGACCTAGCTGACATTGACTGCATATAGACTAGGCATGGTTTGGTAGGACCAGATTGAGGAGATATTTTCATGTTCACATAGACTTAGGTCTAAACACAACTCTCCTCAATTTAGGATCTGAATGCAAACAGTGTATGCTTCTTCAAAGATTTTCAAAAATCTATCTTTTTAGGTCTTAGAGCCCTCTATTTCTTGCATGTGATCATTTTTCAAACCTCCCTTAACTATCATTACCCGATCTTCACGTTGTTGGGCTCTCTTCCAGAACCGTAGTTTGGGATAGAGCCTCACAACTGGGCCACTTATTTGGGTTAACACCCCCCTACCACGTACCGCGGGCCACAGTCCAAAGTATATCGGTAGGTGCTCAAGGATGTTGAAAAACCTTACCTTAGAACTGGAGTTGAAATTATATGCCACGTACCTCGGAGTTGAAATTGTGAGTGTGGTGTGGAGCAGCTCTAGCCGTGAACCCCATTGCCTTCATCTTCTTTATCTCCTCCATCTTCTAAAGCCGCGAAGGTGAGACACCTCCCTCCCTATGCCTATTATGGAATTCGTTGAAGCATTGTTCTACCTTGGCTTGCAATTTGAAGCATTTCCATTCCTTTTTCATTTCTCATTTATATGTTTTATGAAATGGGTGGCATGCATTATGAATGGTTGGTTGAGTACGTTTTTAAGCTTCTTCCTCATGCAATATTGGCACTTTGGCTTAAGGCCATACGGTTCTTTGTGTTTGCATGATTATTGGTGCTTTTAAACCTCATTTTAGCATTGGTAAAATGTGTTTACAAGCAAACGTTTTAGCTTTGCCTTTTTCCTCAAAAGCTTCAAGTTATTCTTACATGGTTTAGTTGTAGCAGCAAGGTCTTCTTCTAATGCCTTGTTTCGGGTGGCAAGGAGGCCACGGTTGGCACATGGCCAGCAAACCCTGCTCATGTGGGTTAGCCCCTTCGTGGGTGCTGCTGGTTTTGGCCAAATAGGTTGAGCCGTGACTCAATGCACAACAGGCCTTTCCATTTCTTTTTTTTTTGCTAGTGTGTTTTGTAAATCGCTGGGCCACTTTTCTTTCTTTTTCTCTTGGCTGGAACGGACCAGACATGTTGGACGTGTCCAGCAGAGTGTAGCTCAGACCTAACCTAGTGTGGACGCCCCTTATTTCTCTCTGTTTTTTTTTTGTTGTTGTTGGGTTCCATTTGAGATATAGTCGAACCCACCAACTCGGTTTGGTGTGGGTTTGGTTCCCAGCCATGGCCTGACATGGTCTGGACCGTACATAGCCCAGACCTGTCAAAGGTCTACTCTTGATTCATTCAGCTGGGTGTCATGCCCAGCACACCCCTCATTTCTGTTCGGTTTGGGGCATAAGCCTTTTTGCGCCTTCCCGCTTGGGTTTCAGACTTTCTACGGCGATGGGAGCATTTGTGCTGCAACCGGGTGCAGGCTGCATGGCCTGCACCCCTCTCTTTGGTCATTGGCCAAGGCCAACTTGGGTCTGGACCAGTCGGTCCAGACCTGGTCCCTGTTGACGCACCTGCTGCAACCAAACTGCAGCAGGTGGGTCACCTTCGGGTACTAGCGGCAACACCAACACCCTTCTCGTTTTGGTGGTAGCAGGGCCCGAGGGAGGTCTGGACCAGTCGGACCAGACCTGGGTACCTCTCTTGGCTGCACTCGGGTCGGCTGCTGTGATCATCACAAAATTTTTCCTCTCTTGTGGTTTCTCTCTGTTCCTTCTCTTTTCCTTTTCCAACCTCTATTTTCCTCCTTTTTGAAGGGAGAAAAATAAAAGACAGAAAAAGAAGAAAGAAGAGAGAAGAGGAACTCTTTTGTGGGGTCTCACTTGACCTTGATTTGAAAATATTTAGAAAATTAACTCGCCTCTATTTTGAAAATTTTCGGGAAAAATGGAGAGACGGGATTCGGTCGTCGGTACGAGGTTTGACCGTTCCTGGCGCCTTTACCAGGGGTAATTGAACCAAGGATCGAATTTATGCCTTTTTGCTTTGCCTAAATATTATCTAAGAATCCATTCTAAATCTAAATGCACAAAGAATCATGCTTGTGCAATGCAAGGATGTATGCTCTTTTGAAAGATGTTTTGAAAATTTCCAAGTATTCTGAGATGAATTTGATAATGAAGAGATGGTTTTTGAATAGTAGAATTTAACTTAGAACTTGAGATAGATCAGAAAAGTTCTAAGTCTTTGAAATAAATCAGAATTGGAAGAATAAATCTTGATTTAGAGAAATAATGATTTGAAGTTTTGAAATGAAAGGAAATGAAGTTTCAAAGTCAGAAATGGACTTTGAATTTTGGATTTTTAAATTTGGATTTAGGAAAGGAAATGATTATTTGAAATGGAATTTCAATTTCAATTTTGAAATCAAAATGGACTTGAGAAATCCAAATGATATTAAAAATAGAAATGGATTTAGATTTGAAATCTGGAAATGAAGTGGATTTGAATTTGAAAGTTGGAAATAGAATTTTGATTTGAAATCTAGAATTCAAATCCGAAGTTTGGATCTTAAGATGGATTTAGATCCGAAATATGAGATCAAAAATAGAGTTGGACTCTGGACCCTAAAATGGATTTTGGATCTGAAGATGGGTTTAGGATCTGAGATTCAAGATAGAATTGGACTATATATCCTAAGATGGATTTTGGATCTGAAGTCTGAGATCCAAAGTAGAATTAGATTCTGGATCCTAGAATGGAGTGGATTTGAAGTGTGAGATCCAATGTAGAATTTGGTTCTGGATCTTAGAATGGAGTGGATCTGAAGTTTGAGATCCAATGTAGAATTTGGTTCTGGATCCTAAAATGGATTTGGATCTTGAGATCTGAGATCCAAGATGAAATTGGATTCTGGATCCTGAATCCTAAATGGGAATTAAATTCGAAATTTGGAATCCAAGATGTAATTCGGATCTAACTTTGGATTTTGAATTTCAAAAATTGATGAATTTCAAAGTTAAATTGGATTTTGAATCTGAAACTTGAATTTGGAACTTAGAAAATGAAACAAGAATTTCAAAGTTAAATTGAACTTTGAATTTGATTGGAGTTTTGAAAAAATGAATTTGGAATTTTAGAGTCAAATTGGTTTTTGAAATCTGATTTGAATTGGAATTTTTGAATATAAAATGAATCTGAAATTTCAAAGTCAAATTGAAATTTGAAATCTGATTTGAATGAATTTGAAATTTCAAAGTCGAATTGAACTTTGAAATCTGTTTTAAATTCGAATTTTTGAATATAAAATGAACTTGAAATTTCAAAGTCGAATCGAACTTTGAAATCTGATTTGAATTGGAATTTTTTAATATAAAATGAATTTGAAATCTCAAGGTTTTAAATTGGATTTTGAGATTGAAAATGAAATAGAATTGAAAATGAAAAGATGAATTGGATTTAACAAGATATGAAGATTTGATTGAAGAAGATATTAACATCACTGGGATTTTGGAAAAGAATTTTGAAAATATGATGTTGTTCTATCTTAAATGATGAATGAATTTAAATAACTTTGAAATTAGATTTTGAAAATCATATTTCATTCTTCAAATGAATGAAAATAAGATTAAAAATATAATACATCCTTGACTATGGTCATTGAATGTATTATATAATGATCTATATTTAAATTTAGGTGAAGAATAAAACATATTTTTGTGCTTTTATAGAGTTTAAAATGAAGTTAACTCTCAATATACCCTGACTATGGCCATTTGTATATATTTTGAGCCAATTTTAAGTTAAACTCTAATAAAAGAAGGAAATATTTGAAAATATGATGATTTTTGAAGAGGATCCAGTGTGGATCCAATGTTATTTTATAAAAGATAAAAATCCTAAGTTTTGTTTACATCCTGACTATGGCCATTGATGTAAATCATCAACTTAGAATTAATTTACCTCTTACGAAATGGTGCACGTGTCATTCGTGTTTCACCATTGTGAGATTTGAAAAATAAAGGTAAAAAGTGCATGAAAACAAGCAATTCATGATGTTTACAATGCTCATTCATTCTAATCTAAGACTGAAAATGTAAATTCTCATTAAGATCTAACTTATTACAAAAATTGAATTTACAATCCCAAGTAATGACATTTTCTATATATTCCCTGCAAAACAACTGGATTAACATGAAAATAGAAAAAAAAAATGGCATATATCATTTGGATATCTAAAAAAAATATTCATATACCAGGACATGAATGATAGAAAATAGAAGAAATGATGTATATGCTTATACATACGTATATATACATGCATATGTTACATATATAGGTATATACATATATATACATATATATATATAGATATATATGGCATGAGAGAGGAGGTGAGCTAATGGGCTGTAGGTAGTGGATCTGGATGATAGTGGTGGGGGAGATGCATATGCAGTGGGCCAGCGTAAAGCAGGTGTGGCAATGTAGGTGACAGATGTGAAGGGTAGGTACAGCTGGAAATGCTGGGTAACAATGCTTAAGAATGTATAGGTCCTCAGCAGGTTGGGTCTACAGACTCAAACAAAGTGGCAAATTTATATATTGCTGGACCTACATAGGCTTAGCAGAATATGATGGACATGGGTGCTGGTATGACAACCCGAATGCATGTTGTGAATGGCACATTATAGAAGGGGTGCCTACCGTATGATGGGATTCCTACAGGAGATGCACCTTCAGCAGATGGGTGCTGTGTGGAAGGACACAACTGATGGTTCAACAATGCTGCTGAATTCAGAAGGGGAGTTGTGAAGGAAATGTATGCAAGTGAAGGTAGGCAGCAGGGTGCCAATGAAGGTGGTAGTGAAGGCAGGGAAGGATATTGTGCACTAATGAAGTGCATATGCCAGCAGATGGGGACATCTAATGAAGAATGCTGTGTGGAGAAATACTATGTAATGAATGTGACACATAGTGAGTGGGTGCAAGTAGTGAAAGGTGTTGCACATACTGTAGCAGTGTGTTGTATGATGGTTTTGAGGCAAATGGTAAAACTGAAATTTTCTAGGTGGTGTGCAAAGGGGACATAGGGGAGGCTGCTGAACCTAATTGTGGAGAAAGAAGAAATGTGCAGGTAACAGGGGATGTAGTGAAGTATTTGAACTTATTGCTGTAAGTGCAGCAAGTAAATGGGATTAAGTGAGTGGCAATGGTGCAGAGCATATAAGTGTAATGGTGATGGTGGTGTATGGCAGTGAGGGGCAGGCAAGTGAAAGGAGGTGCCGTGTGTTGGATGAGATACCTACAGCAAAGTGGCATTGAGGGGAGGGTGAAAGTGTAAGGAGACAATATAGTGCCCTGTGATGGAAGCTGTTGTATTTGCAGCAATCAGAGGATGCTGGATGAGGGAAAACATAGGCTGTGATGGGGTGATGTAGCCACGTGGGATGATGAATGAACAGACATGTAACTGATGCGTTATTGCAACAAATGTTTGGAGTGAATGTAACTTGAACATGTAGCAGTGAGATAGATGAAAAGATGAAAAAAAAAATGCTTGTGCAACAGGTGCATTTCGTGATAGTGGTTAAGGTGGCCTGTGCAGCTGTCGTGATTGTCCAGGTTGAGTTGATTCTGGTTGCATAAAGGGGACATGCATCCTTTGTTGTGCAGGAGAAAATGATATTAACAGTTGCAGGGGAATGAAGACAATATGTGCTGGTGTTAATACAAGTATTACAGCAGGTGGAGAGAACGGGGATGGATGATGATAGATTGAAAAGGGTAAATATCATAAGTTTGTTGACGAGGATAACAAACCAGATTTCGATCATACTTATGAGCGACCATTGAAACTTCTGTTGTTGGTCCTGCAAGCAAAGCAATAGCTTTTCAGCTATTGGGTATTAATGATGTTGTCCTGTAGTACGTCTTCTGCAGATAATAATCCATGCTGCAACGTTGGTCAGCAGTAGCATTCTCAGGTTAATATTAAAATAGATAACCCTTGGCGCAAGCATTTTTTGTTTTTGTGAATGCATAGTGTACTTGTAGAAAGAAAAAAAAAATGAAATGAATATGTGATGGTGGCGTGACAATGAAAGGAAGTTGTTGGTGGTCTTTACAGTAACAGCAGAGGAGAAAACAATAAGTAAATAAAATAAATGGTTAAGAAAAACAAAGGTTAGAATCACAACAATTAAGAAGGGTTTTAGGATTGCAATTACCTCTAGATGGTGGGAACCGATGGAAGAAGGAACTCATACCGGTTTGTGGTTTTCTTGCCATCCATCTATCATGGTGGAATTATCTCATATTTCGTCCTGGTTCTTGACCCAATCATCAAAGTTAAAAGGATAGAAGAGCAAGAGGCTTCAAGGCTTATATATAACGCGGAAGTAGTTTTGAAGTGGGTTCCAAGATAGTGGGATCATAACTGAGTCCTTGCTGGGAATGATCTTCAGCCCAAAATCGAATCAGTGCTTTAGTAAAACACGCTTAACCAGATTATCAGCTCAAAAAAAAAAAAAAAAAACAAATGTGAGCCCAGAAATATCAGATGTGAAATCACGTTCTGACACTGGATCAGCTTGATTAAAGATCACTGAATGGGAAAATGGGACACAATGTCTGTATCTCCGACTGTCATCAGCACCTTACAAAATTCGCCTTATAGTGAATATGATTCCTTCCTAGATTGAATTTAATCAAGAATTCCTACCCGAAATCTGATCTAATGATACTCCAATCGGGACTCATGAACCTATTTAGAATATGATCATAGATTCTAACAACAATGAGGTCATTCAGAATCGCAGAAGCAGCCCTTGACATTCATCAATCGAGGGAACCTAATGGGAATCTGAATGTATTGCAGGTCCTATCCCTCAAAGGGGATATATTAGAGAGTGATAATAAAAAAAAACTTACAAAATGCAACAGTTCTAGTGCTAAATATCAACAGACACATAAATATATATATATATATATATATATATATATATATATATATATATATATATATATATATATATAAGAAATGACAGTGGGTTTATATACAAGTCATAAATCAAGATAAACTAACAGGTTCATGGAAAGCCCTTGCTACTATTATACTGTAATGAGAAAATTAGAGGATATGAATTCTACTGATAAGCTGAAACATGATGATGACTTGTGAGATAAAAATTTAATGAGATTGGATTTAAAACAGAAGAGTAACCAAAATGACGCTCAAATTTAAATAATGAATCTGGGGAAACCAGGCACGGAGGATGCCACCAACGATTACACCCAAATGAGCAAAATAAGGGAAAGAAGCAAGTAGAAATTTGTGATTCAGTAGATGAGGCTGTTTATCATCCACTAAATAAGGCAAATATCACGAACTCACTCTACATCCTGAAATAAAGTCTGCAGGTCACCGATCGTTGCTCATTCCCAACGCTTCAAGTTTTCCCGATAATACAATCGGAGTTAGACAAGGCTTTCAAAAAATCCCAAGTGGGGACGACTTCCTCGAATTCCTCATATTACCAAGAGATGTATCGGAATATAACCCATCCCCCTTCGCTCATGGACTAAAGCTAAAACACAGAGAACAAATGGTGATGTATGAAAAGTGATACCCACTGTAATTTCACAATGCTATAGGAGGGGGATCACGAAACACAGTTATCTCATAATAGGATGTTATAAAGAAGTACAGGTAAATCACAAAACACCATTAGTGGAGAGGATCAAATACCCGCCGAGATGAGGGACCAGTTATAAATAGGGAATCCAAATACAGGGAAAGAGAGAGAGAGAAAAAAAAAGGGTAAGGCAAAGGAGTTAAAATGCGAAAGGTAAATCAGAAAATAAACACAAATATAAGAAATCAGATAAATAAAAACCAAAAGTATGAACAACAGATCAAAAGTCAGAAAAGAATTTAAGCCATAACAGGGAAGCGACGATCAAAAGAGGAATCGTCAAAGAAAAAGAGAAAAAGAAAGAAAAGATGAAAAAAAAAATATTGGAATTCAGAAACTCCATTAATCTCGCACGAAGGTAGGTCGATATCGCCATAGGCGATCCGATGCTACCGAATGTGCTTTAAGGGAAACAGCAGCAGGAAAATCAGAAAAACGGGATGAAGGAGGGGAGAGTATTTACCTGACTCAGGAGAGGTGCTCTGTGCTCCTTCTACAGCTTAAGGGGAGATACCAAGGGAAGAAGGAATTGGATAAGAGAGGCCGATGCGCATGGCAGATGAAGTTCCCCCCTTTCTTCCTCTGTATACTTCTCTTTTAAAGAAGAAGAGAGGATCGCTTGTTGGAGATGGAAGGTGGAAGATGAAAGGTCTGTTGAAGATCGAGGGTGGAAATGAGAGGGAGGAGTGCACGGGAGATGGCCGTTGTGGATTTTCCCTTTTTCAAAAGAAGGGTTCCTTTTAAGCAAAAAATTTCATAAAAATGGTTTAAAACGAGGTTTTTGGCAAAATTCATCTTTTTCAAGTTTTAAAACCATTTGCTTTCCTCAATTTTTTTGAAATTTTGTATTGTTTTTCCATTTTTTGTATTTTTGTAATAGAAAACTAAAATTTTATGAAAAACAAAGTTTAAACACTAAACTTTTGTATTTTTTCTGAGAAATATTTATAAAAAATGTTTTTCTGAAAATTTCAGGCCATTTTGGGGAAAATTCTTCAGAAGAATGGGTTCGGACCCGAGTTTCGAGAAAATGTTTGAGTTTTGGAACTCGAATCGAGAAATACAACATGATGGATCCAAACGGATGTCAGATGGACTGTTCGAGCTATTTTAAAAACTATTTTTGGTATTTTCTGTAATTTTAATTTAACAGTTGGACAATGAGACTCATATTTGGATCTGGACAATGGATCTGGATCCGAAATCGAGTCAAACATATAAAACGAATTTAATTTCAGTAAAACTTGAGAAATGAACTGGAATTTATATTTAAAAGTGGCTCAATTGCTCAAAAAATGATATCAGGGGCAAAAAGGGAATATTTAAAAGATTTTGAAAAATTTGGGGTGTTCATAGATGCCCCTCTTTGCTACTAAGCCGGTTGAAAGCCAAGCTTAGTGGCAAAGAAACACTCCAAATTTTGAAAAAAATCCCCGAGTCAACAGATCTGAACTGGGTGTGGAAGAATTTATTTAAAAAACATGGTTTTTGCAGGCTAAAAACCTTATCCTGAATGGCTTTGGGGGAGATGAAATCCTCGAAAATGATATGACTGAATAATAGAAATGAGGAAATCGTGATGGGACTTTAGGTGAAGATCCCAAAACGATAAAAGATAAGCATTTTGATCAAGTCTTGTGGGTGAGACAAGAGCAGCTTTTGGAATGACTCAGGTTTAGCCCTTAACCTAGATGGGACGAAGATATATCAAGATAATTTGGATGGGTAAAGGAATATAAGCGAACCTCGATGGGACATTTTTGCGAAAATGCCTCATGAGATGAAGCTCAAGTAGGATCTTGTCCTAGAGGGATATACAAAGCATGGATTCCTCGATGGGAAGAACCATGATGGGACTGGAATAAAACACCTCGTCGAAACAAGGGAGACTTGTTGGAACGAGATTCAGGTTTAACCAAAACCTAAAAAAGGAAGATACCTCGATGGGCGAGGTTCAGGCTTAACCCTTAATCTGAAGGAGACGACCATACGAAATCCTCGAGTGAAGAGACCATGATGGGACCTTCGGAGTTTGGACGAACAAATCCGAAAGGGGTTTGCGAAAGGAGGAAATGGGGTTCTTTAAAGCTTGAAAAAGGGATGAAACTTGGGTGTCTCATTGCTGAGACTAAATCAACTTTTTGAATTTTAATGACCTCTCGCGGGAAATACAAGTTTTGACCCTTAACCTGAGTGGGAACAACCATACGGATTTCTCGAAACCGTGATGGGACAGGAGAGATATTTCAACTGAATGGGGTAACTCTTCTAGAAAATATAAACAACGCTAGGTTGCACCAAAATGGATATTGAATATTTATTTCATTCTTAGAATATCTAGAAAATTTTGCCAATAAGATAAATTTATAGTTGACTTCAACGTTTGAAAATGTGTGCAAAGATATTCCCTTTTTTACCTAGAGTATTTCCTCCAACAAGGTTAACTCCTCGGTTTTAAGAGTCAAATTTAAAATTTTAGCGCTGATGATTTTCTTCAAGGAAGCTATCTATTTCCTTGATATGAGAAGAGAAGAAATATTCTCAATTTCATAAATGCAAGTAGTAAAAAGACATTGATAAAAGAATTTTGCATGAGAAAAGATGACTTCTGGCAATTTAGGCAGTTTTGGTATCTGAGTGTTTTCTCATGATAATCTTTTTTTGCACTCTTTTTTAGTCATTAAACTTTTTCGGGCTTTTTACATCATCCTTCATTTTGGAGATGTCCTGACTTTTCTCTCTTTTTCAGGAAAGGGTACGTCACAAACTCCTTCATCTTGGAGATGTTTCGATTCTTCTTTTATCTCAGGGATTATATATGATGGTATTGGCTCAAAGGTCTTTAGATGATAGCTGGAATCAAATATCTTTTAGGGTTTGTCGGTAGGTTCATCACACTCGCCTTCATCTCGACGATGATCTGAACTTTCCCTGAAAGGATCCTTCATAAGCTCCTTCATCTTGGTAGATGATCCAAATCTTCTTTGGCCCCGGGGGTCTGCTCGCATATTCGCCTTCATCTTGACAACAATTGAGAGATCCCTTTTGCAGATATTTGATTGCAGCTTTAGAAATGAGAAGATATGGATTAAGTGGATTCTTTTTGTAGCTCAGGATATTTCCACTGTTTGATTGCCAGAAAATCATATTTAAGCATCCGTCAAAGCTATGATCAATATCAATTCGTTTCTGGCTTTTCAATGTCATCGAATATTTCTTTCGCCAATCATACCGAGGATATTTCTCTCATCCTTTTGGTTGATCAACAGGGAAACGATTTGAATTTTACCTCTTTTTTGCAAAAAGTTTCACCTTTTTGGAAAGGATACTAGAGGTAATCAGAGGTGATTCTTTTGTGTAGTAAGAATATTGGAATCAACAAATACTTTTAGTCAATTGGCAATTTTTTCATGACTTCTATGTGAAATACTTACTCAATATAGATTTTGATGCGACCTTTAGTTACAATTTATGATTTTGGACATTCTGATCAGTAAAATTGGGACCTTTCATTTAACGACCAACGACGGAGTTGGAACCTTTCATTTAACAACTAGTAAAAACTGGGATCTTTCATTTAACGACCAATAAAAACTGGGACCTTTCATTTAACGACCAGCGAAGTAGCTGGAACCTTTCATTTAATAACCAGTAAAAACTGGGACCTTTCATTTAATAACCAGTAAAAACTGGGACCTTTCATTTAACGACCAGTAAAAATTGGGACCTTTCATTTAATGACCAGTAAAAACTGGGACCTTTCATTTAACGACCAGCGAAGTAGCTGGAACCTTTCATTTAATGACCAGCGAAGTAGCTGGAACCTTTCATTTAATGACCAGTAAAAACTGGGACCTTTCATTTAATGACCAGTAAAAACTGGGACCTTTCATTTAACGACCAACGAAGGAGTTGTAACATTTCATTTAACGACCAGCGAAGTAGATGGGACATTTCATTTAACGACCAACGAAGTAGCTGGGACATTTCATTTAATCATTTAACGACCAACAAAATAGCTGGGACATTTCATTTAACGACCAGCCAAGTAGCTGAGACATTTCATTTAACGACCAGCGAAGTAGTTGGGACATTTCATTTAACGACCAGTGAAGTAGCTAGGACATTTCATTTAATCATTTAACGACCAGCCAAGTAGCTGGGACATTTCATTTAATCATTTAACTTCCAGCGAAGTAGCTGGGACTTTTCATTTAATCATTTAACGACCAGCGAAGTAGCTGGGACTTTTCATTTAATCATTTAACGACCAGCGAAGTAGCTAGGACTTTTCATTTAATCATTTAACGACCAGCGAAGTAGCTGGGACTTTTCATTTAATCATTTAACGACCAGCGAAGTAGCTGGGACATTTCATTTAACGACCAGTGAAGTAGCTGGGACATTTCATTTAACAACCAGTGAAGTAGCTGGGACATTTCATTTAATCATTTAACGACCATCGAAGTAGCTGGGACTTTTCATTTAATCATTTAACGACCAGCAAAGTAGTTGGGATTTTTCATTTAATCATTTAACGACCAACAAAGTAGCTGGGACTTTTCATTTAACGACCAGCGAAGTAGTTGGGACATTTCATTTAACGACCAGCGAAGTAGCTAGGACATTTCATTTAACGACCAGCGAAGTAGTTGGGACATTTCATTTAACGACCAGCGAAGTAGCTGGGACATTTCATTTAATCATTTAACGACCAGCGAAGTAGCTGGGACTTTTCATTTAATCATTTAACGACCTGATTTAAGTTTGAAACTTTTGAAAGACAACCAGTACGAGGACTGAACTTGATCTTTAGATTTAAAAACTTTAGCTAAATAACTAGTGCGAGCATCGGGTTTTTCCAACTGAGAGTCGGGAAGGAGACCGGCATTCTTAAGATATTTAGAGATTGAAGCAGGAATGATTGCCGGGGTTTCAGGATTATCCCTTATCCTGAAGCGGAAAAAGAATAGAATTTAAGGAAAAATAAATGAAGAGAAATTGATATAAATTTAAAAAATCAATAAAGGTTGACAAAACTTGTATTTACAAAAGAATCCGCATAGGTAGCGTTATTGCTCCTACGAGGGGTTTCAGGATTATCCCTTATCTTGAATGAGAAAAAGAATAGAATTTAAAGAGATTTAATGAAGGGAAATTGATATAAATCTAGAAAATCAACAAAGATTGACAAAACTTGTATTTACAAAAGAATCCTCATAGGTAGCATTATTGCTCCTACGAGGGGTTTAAGGATTATCCCTTATCCTGAATGGGAAAAAAATAGAATTTTAGGAAAATAAATAAAGAGAAATTGATATAAATTTAGAAAATCAATAAAGGTTGACGAAACTTGTATTTACAACAGAGTCCTCATAGGTAGCGTTATTGCTCCTACGAGGGGTCTCAGGATTATCCCTTATTCTGAATGGGAAACACCTCAGACAACGAGGGTTAGGTTTATCCCTTAACCTGAGGGGGAACACCTCGGACAACGAGGGTCAGGTTTTTCCCTTAACCTGAAAGGGCATATAGAAAGCAAGAAAAATACTTCATGGGAAAGAGGCATTAGGTTTATCCCTTAACCTGAAAGGGAAAGAGATTTGATAAAATTTAATAGAATTGAGGAAAATTTGATAAAACTTGATAAAATTGACGTAAACTTGATAAAAATATGAATAAAATGAATGAAACTCATAAAGATATCAAAATTAACTGAAGATTTATAAGATTTGAGAAAAAGGAGTTTTTCTGATCCTGCCTGCATATGGGATTTTGAAATGAAAATGTTTATTTAAAAGATAAATGAGAAATCATTTTGGGGGAAGAAAATCCACCATAAGAAGAATGATCAGCGCGAGATCTGATCCTTTAAATCAAACATGAGAGATCATCATGAGGGTCAATTTTTGAAGGCAATGGTTTGAAAACCTATTTTTGAAGACGAAGATCAACAATAGATCTGATTTTTAAAAAGAACAAGTTGAAACTGATAATAAGATCAATACAAGGGTTGATCTTTGAATATAATGTTTTAAAACCAATCTTGGAAGATAAGACCAACACAGGGGTTGATCTTTGAATATAATGATTTAAAATAGACACAAAGGTTGATCTTTAAATGATTTGAAACCTATTTTGGAAAATAAGACCAACACAAGGGTTGATCTTTTGAATATAAAGATTTGAAATCCATTTTGGAAGATAAGACCAACACAAGGGTTGATCTTTTAAATATAAAGTTTTGAAATCCTTTTTGGAAGATAAGACCAACACAAGGGTTGATCTTTCAATATAAAGATTTGAAATCCTATTTTTGAAAGATATGATCAAAACGAGGGTTGATTTTTCAATGCAATGGTTCAAAACCTATTTTTTGGAAAATACGATCAACACGAGGATTGATCTTTGACAAAAGTTTGGATAAAAGAATATTTGAACTTTTTGTTTATGAAGACTTTCAAAATTTAATGATTTTTGAAAAACCCTCATAGGTAATATCATTTCTCTCATGAATGATGTCAGGATTTTGTCCCGCATTCTGAAAAAGAACTGGAATTTAATGCCCCAGTATGGCAAAGGGAAAAGAAGCATTGGATATAAAGGAAATTGACATTTCATTGATAAGCAAAAGGTTTGATAACAAGACTGAATATTTACAAGAACTTTAAAAGAAAAGGTTCATAAAAGACTGGGCTGACTTGCCCCTACAGGATAACTAACAAAAGGAAATGACAGTGCAGAAAAAAAAAACTTGGGCATCCTCAATTTTTTGATTGATCTGGAAATGGTTCTGTCAGGACTGCTGGCTGCTTTTCTTCCTCGTCCTCTATCAGCTCACTTTTGTCAATGCAGTCATGTATCATGTGCTTGAGGACGAAGCAGTGCTCTGTGTCGTGCCTCGTTGCCCTATGGTACTTGCAAAATTTATCCTTGAACTTTCCCAAGATTACGGGAGGATCTGCTATTTTAGGGAGTTTGATCATCCCATGCTTTAAAAGGTAATCCAGAACTGCTTCCAAAGTTTGATCTAATGGAGTGAAGACTCGATCTTTCTCCCACTTGATGTACTTGGGCTTTTCTTGAAGATCATCCTTTTGCTGAAGGCCAATTGGAAGTGGTTTGTCATTGTTCTTATAAGATCTTTCCTTCTGCCCTTTGCTCTGATCTATTTTTTGGCCACTGCCACTGTTGTTCTTGTTTCCTTTGCTGCTCCTGCCAAGATTATTGCAGGAGGCTTCAACTGAATAAGCAAATTGCACCTTTTTCTTCTGGTCTTGGATATTCTTGACCAGAGGCGTGCCCTCGTAAAACCCGCTTTCTATTCCTGCTTCGAGCCATTCGGCTTGCTCAATCAAATTGATGAAGGATTTCGCCGGGGAAGTGGCGATGAGGCTCCTTATGGGCTGAGAGAAATTGTTGAGGATTACCTGCAATGCGTGCTCCTCTGGAATGGGTACCTTCATCTATGTAAGACCCGCAATTTTTCAGATAACTCTGAATAAATTTTTGAGGCATTCTCCAGTGAAAAATAGCATTTTTACCGTAAAGCGAATCGAACTGATTCCTGCGACCCAAATATACTTAGGATATTCGTATCTTGAGGAATATATGATCAAACACTCTGGAAACCATAACTTCCTACCTGATTGAAATCAAAAGATTTCTACGAGCCAACTTTCTTAGTTACGTTAATACAAAGATAATGGCCTACTCTGAAATTTTCGGAAAAAAATGTCGAAAACTCGATTTTTTTGCGGGACCCGCGAAAATATTGGTGGGACCCACAGAAATATTTCTCAGAAAATATTCTAGAATATCTCAGAAAAATGTAGAAATGTACCGTGGTGTATGTTGTTTGCTGATGATATTGTTTTGATTGATGAGTCTAGAGCTGGGGTTAATGCTAAGTTAGAATTATGGAGACAGACATTGGAAGCTAGAGGTTTTAAGTTGAGTAAGAGTAAGACTGAATATATGGAATGTCAGTTTAGTAAGCAACGAAGTAGTGATGGGAGTGTAGTGAAGCTTGGTGAGCAAGATATACCGGTGAATGATTATTTCAAATATTTGGGATCCATCATTCAAAAGTATGGAGAAATTGATGGAGATGTAAATCATAGGATAAAGGTTGGGTGGATGAAATGGAAAAGTGCTACTGGAGTGTTGTGCGATCGTAGAATGCCATTGCGGTTGAAGGGAAAGTTTTATAGGACGACTATTAGACCCGCTTTACTATATGGTACGGAATGTTGGGCTGCCAAGAGACATCATATTCAAAAAATGAGTGTAGCTGAGATGCGGATGCTTAGATGGATGTGTGGAAATACAATAAAAGATAAGATTCGGAACGAAGAGATACGTAAGAAGGTAGGTGTTGCACCCATTGAAAATAAGATGCGAGAGAATCGTTTATGGTGGTTTGGACATATTCGGCGAAGGCCTAATGATGCTCCAGTTAGAAGGTTGGAGAAATGGGAAAATATATTAGTTAAAAGAGGTCGGGGTAGGCCTAGGAAGACTTGGATGGAGATGATAGGAAAGGATATGAATGCTTTGAACCTCACCGAGGACATGGCGTTGGATAGAAATGATTGGAGGAAAAGGATTCATGTGGAAGACCCAAAATGAATTTCTTTTTTGGTTCATATCGCTGACCCCAATTGTTTTGGGATGAAGGCGTAGTTGTTGTTGTTGTTGTATTTCAGGATCTTCCAGCACCTTCTAGGGAATATTCCTTCTGGATAAGATCAAACAGTCAGATGGATAAGATCAGTGACTCATCTGGATAAAATCAAAGGGAATTTCTGAAAAAGCTATGGACTAAAATGGAAATTCTGAAACTTGGGGCTCAAGTTTCAAAATCTATAAATAGAGGAGCCCCCCTCCTTTGAAAAATCGTCTAGCCCTCTCTCTCTCCTCCTTTTCCAAACCTCCCCTACCTAGCCTAGCCCACCTGAGCCCACCTGACCTGGTCTGAGCCTGCCTGACCTGGTCCTAACCCACCTGACCTAGGTCTGAACCCACCAGACCTAGCTCAAACCCAGTTGACTTGACTTGAACCTAGTTGGGTTTGAAGTCAAAGTCAAAGTCCTTTTTAGTCCAGCTTTTGGTTTGGATTTTTGAACCCAGACTTAGCCTACTTGGGTTGAGTTCGAACCTGCTGAACCCAGTTGACTTGGACCGAACCCAGTTTGGTTCAAACCACTTAGGTTAAGCAGCTTTACCTCTTTCTCAACTAGGTCAACTTCATCTGACCTAGTCTGACCTCTTGACGGAAGGATCGAAGCTTGTTCAAAGCATTGGATCATTCGGGAGTCGTTTCATCCGCAATTTGAAGTAAGTTCGCTTCATTAATCCATCTCTCTCAAGTATTTGATTGTTTGTATATAGCATATACTTTCTGAAGTAGTATCTTGCTTTAGTTCTTGGTTAAGCCCTCTAGGACGCTTCGGTGTTCACGCGCTTGCCTCGTAACTATTGTCAGATATATATGTTCGAATGCATAGTATATGTGTTCTTCAAAAATAGTATCTCGCCCTAGTTCTTGGTTGAGCCCTCTAGGACACTTCGGTGTTCACTCGCTCGCCTCAAAACTATCGTTGTATACAGATCTAGATGTATATCTGTTGATTCTGCCAACGCGTCCTATATCGCACAGGCTATGTAATTTACCTTTGCCGTCGCGTCGTATGATGCCAAGGCTCCCTGCTTTCTGCAATTTCCGATTATGCACTTACTTACGCCGTCGCGTTGAATGACGCCAAGGCTTCTGTTTTCTTATATATGTAGAATATTTCGTTCAGTTACACACCCTGAACAATAGTATATGCATTTCCTTTACGCCGCCGCAGTATAAAGCACAAGCTTCTGCTTATACTACATATATGGCGCGTAAATGAGCGTTCAAATGGAGATCAACTCCAAATCGCCAATGCAATTCCCTTACCACTCCTCATTCAAGATTCTGCTTGACGAATGAAGCCCCTATTGGAAAGACTTCGGTTTTTTGCAAAATGCTCTTTACGTAAAGACTAAGTCAATTACGTATGGCCTAGCTATGGCCTAGGGTTCTTGCAACCTTGATGGATGCAAAGTACGCACAACGGTGCACATCCATTTCCCGAGTTAAGCATAGCGATTTCCCACCAAAGAGGGGAGATGTCGCTGAAATGGATAAAAGAAACGAATGCTTTCTCCGTAAAAGAGGGAAAGTGCTGCTGAAAATTCTGAAAAAGCTAAGAATAGCTCAGAAAGAACGTAGCAGGATACTCTGACATATAGCAGAGTGCTACCCAGTTCCTGGAATGCCTTCTACAATGTAGAAGGGTTCGTCGCACCACTGTCGATAGAGCAGGGGAGGTGCGGACAAAATAGTTGGCAGAAGAACTGCCGGAACCAATGGAACGACATAATGATGTCCGTTGATGGAACGATGCCAGATCGGCTCGTATTTCTGTGCCTGCAAAGGCACCTTGCTCGTAAGGGCCATCGAGCCAGAGTAGAGGTTGCGCCTTGACTAGGTTTGGACTCGTTGCATAAAATTACGCTGAGTAGCCGATCTATTTAGATCGAGTCATATGTATGCTCATTGAGAACGGTTACGCAACCAGACTCGTAAGGGCCAAAGAGCCAGAGTGTGTTGTTTCAACCCAAAGAGGTGTGATGCTCGTGGTGGCCGAATTGCCAAGAGCGGTGTTTTGCATGCATATGAATAAGACTTAAGGTCGCACATACCCCGCGGTTGAAAATCATGTTAGGGGTACCCCCTCAGTAATGACTGTGTTGGGGCGGATTGAATGGGGTCGGGTACATACTCCCGTAGTGCTAAGGCACGGGCTCCCTAAATGGCATGCAGATTTTGTCCAAGTAATTGTAAGACTGGCAGACCCCTTCAGGAATTATGCTCACTGTTGAATGACAGTGATGATACAGCCTTGAGTGACACGTATTTTACTTTGGATCTGATAGAGTCCACGATGGCCTCAGTCACTCATGGGTTTTGAAGTCGTGGTTATCCTTAAGATCTAAGGATTGAACCCAACTACTGCAAGTAGAGGATGCATCCGAATATGGGCCTAGTAGGGTTCTCCCAGTTGAAACACACTGCCCTACTATAGATAGGGTCAACAGGCCTCTGGGGTATCTAAAATACATAGAATAATCAACCCCGAGAACGTCGCGTTGATGCCCGGACAATGCTTTGCCCACGTACTAAGGGTGAAAGAGGTTAAATATCGAAACAATGCATTAGCTTAGGTTCAGCGATGCTTGAATGTATGCGTGGATGGCCGTTGTTGAGTCAGTCCTGCATAACCTTTGTGAAGGTGTCATGATTGGTATACTACTGGACCGACTGGGCAAAAACCCGTGTTGTATCTGCACGACTAAGCGAAGCTCGAGGAGCTGTCCTTAGATGCGTGGGATACGGATGTGCCAAGTATGAAGACTTGAGCTAGACATCCCTTTGAGACCCGGAAGAGGTCATGGCTAAGTCATGATGACTTAAGCAGTTATTGAAATCACAACCCTGAAAAGGCTTGCTCTAAGTCATGAAGACTTGAGCGAATGTTCAACTCATAGCCCTGCGGAGGCTCTTGCGATATACGCTAAGTCTTGGAGGCTTGAGCGTCACTATTACGAACTGCGACCCTAAGTGGTCATTATTTGTACATGAGTTGAATGGATGTATGACTGCTTGCTTACAAGACCATCAGTGGTTCTGACCCCGTTTCATGGGGATTTCAGGTGTTGTACCTGCGTGGCGATATGCGGAGCAAGGCGGCATCGAGTTCCAGAGTTTCTCTAGACAGAGTTGTACTGCTTCCTTTTATTGAACCTACACTGCTTTTCTAAGCAGTAGTGTTGTAATAAACATGTGTTTTTGATAAAATGAAACACTTTGGTGGTCAATGAGTTGCTTGGCCACATACCTACAACGTGCCTGGGGTTTTCTAAAACTGACGACTCATTATCGTCTGATTCCTCTGCTAAAAGCTTTTCTAAGTTCCGCTGCAAAGAAAAAAAAAAGTCATGAAAATTTTAACTTAGCTTTGTTTTGGAAATCTGGGGCGTTACAATCTTATTACAAGTGCTTCTCCACCTGTGAATGAAATCACCTGCTCTTTCAGTCTCTCCTTGCTTCAGGTTGTAAAGATGATTTAATGTAGGTGAGGCTTCATTATTGAATAAGCGCTCGATGAACAGATTTACTACCTTATCGAACTCTCGTAGTTCGATAGGATTGATGTGGTCAGCATACCACCTGGCTCCTACACCCTCTAGACTGCAGGGAAAGCAAATAAACAACACTCTATTGTCTTTTCTGAAGCAGCAACATTCTGCATAAAAGGTGGCTAAGTGGGCTTTAGGGTTGCCAGTACCGTCAAACTTGAGAAATTTACGAGGAAGGTTCTCCAGGTTATCATCCCCATCTAGACCATCGTAAAAATACTCGCTGGTGTAGGTCTGCTTGCCCTTACCCTTGGCTTGAATGTCTTTAATTGCTCAATTCATCTCCTTCATCTGCTTGCTCATCGGGTCTTCTGCTGGAGTCCCAGATTTAGGCTTGTTGACGAATTCAGGCTCTTCTACAGCTATCTTTATGGACTGTCTCGGAGGATTCTGTTTATAGACGATTTTCTCTTCCTCTTTCGATGCTTCCTCGACTGACTCCGATTCTTCCGAAGTAGTGTCCGGTTGTACCTTCTTCCTGATGATTCTGACTTGCTTTTTTACAGGCTTTTTCCTTAGTTTGCTTTTAGGAACTGCCTCTTTCAGCTTGGCCTCGGCTTGCTCCGACATCATCCTTGCCATCATCTTTTGGAACATATCATACATAGCGGGGTCAATGTCATCTCCCCTGTTCTGACCCTGTCCCCTGACTGATTTAGGAGAGCTCATCCCTTCTGCCTCGTTGTCGTTGTGTTGAGGAACTGTTTCTTTTCCAGCTCTGGTCTTAACCATTTTGAATATCAGCGCTCTCTCTGTGGAAGAAAGTGGAGGTTTTTAGACCAAAGAAACTTTTTTGAGAAGTTTTGACAAAAGGAAGGATTTAGGTTGAAATCTATTAAAAATTGTATCCCATTACTAGGGATTGATTCGCCACAAATTTTGTGACAATTGTGTTGTTTACTCTACGAGGGAGAGTAACCAACTAAACATATGAAAAATACTCTTTTGAAAAGGGTATCTCTTGACGGAAAGAGATTTTCATGAAAATATAAACAAGAATATAAAATCAGAAGAAAATAAGAGAATAAATGAAATTTGAGGATAAATGGTAAAGATTTAAATTTTGAAGAACTTGCAGGCAGGATCAGAAGAATTTTTGAAGAAATTTAGAAGAAGAAGAAAAAGGAAAATACACCTGGGTTTTTAGAAACAAAAAAAAGAAAATTTTGAAATATATACCCAGGGTTTTGGAAAATATAAGGAAGATATAAAATATCAGACAATCACAGATATACAAACAAGGATGTATAAATAGTATCCCCTAAGGCTGACTCAATATGCAATATTTTAAAATGGCTGATAGGACCTTAATCCTAACTCTAAGATTTAGATTATTTGATTCCAATCAAGGTATGTCGATATACTCAAGCCGAAGCTCGAAGTACGTGGCATATAAAGATATTTCTTCAGTTCTAAGGTAATGGTTTCCCAACATCCTTGAGCACCTACCGATATATCTCGGACTATGGCCCTTAGGTACATGGTAGGGGGGCTCGAACCTGTAAACACCCCAAATTTTCACTCACCTTCTTGACATTGCCCTTAATCGGCACATTACAGTTCCCTAGAAGCAATGAAGGGCAAAATAGTCATTTTTAAATATTGAACCTGGCAGAAAGTCCTAAATTTCACTCTTGAGCCCCAAAATTTCTATATTTAGGTTCAGAGACATCTTCAAATTGCAAATTCTCAAAATCTCATGCTTAACCAAATGTCAGAATTTTCAAATTCAAGTTCAGAATGGCAACTTTGTAGGACATGTCTTTTGCATAGCATTGCACGAGCATTTCATATCATTTCACTACACAGCATGTCATTTTGAGATCCAGAACTCCTGATTTTTCGAAATTGTCAATCCAGATCTGATTTTAAAACTTTTCAAAATCGATTTCAAAACCCTGGGTTTTTAAAAATTATCAATTCTTCCCATTTTACCCCCAGGACCCCGAATTACGAAAAGTTTTCTCAAGAAAACAATCTGGATGGTTTTGACATTTCAAAATCTCTTCAGTTGGAAAGAGGGGGACACAATTTCAAAATTCATAAGATCTTATTTCAAACTTTTACAAAAAGACTCCGAATTTCCCTACTTCTTTCAAAATTTCGCCCTGAAGAACCATTTCTTCCAAGTTTTGAAATCAAGCCAAATTTTGCTTTTTGTTTTTCCAAAACTAGCCTACTATTATGAAATTTCCAAAAATTTCACTTGGCTCTTATTTCAAATAAGTGACGTGGGACCCGCCTCAATGTGGTGTCACACTAGAATTTTCAAATATTTCTTTTATTTTCAAAACAGTGCCCATCTGGAAGTGGAATTCTTTTATTTGATTTAATTTTTAATAAAATACTTAGTGGGCCCACGTAGGTGGCACCCCACTAAGGCTTCTTGCCAAGAAAAGCAAAATTTTTGTTTTCTCAAAAAGTTTTCAAATTCAGCTGAGGTGGCACCACCAAAACAAAATTCATTTTTTTTTACTTTATTTTTATTACTTTTCATCCCCAAAAGGAGCCACCGTGAAACCCTACCAAGATTTTCATTTTTACCTAAGTTTAGGAGCCGCCCCCTCTCAAAACGGCGAGTCCCTTGTTTTCAAAAAGATTTCAAAAAAATTCAAAAGTTGGTTTTAAGAGTTATCAAGGTCGGCTAAAGGGGAGGAAAAGGGAGGATTTGAAGAGCCGGCTATTAAAGAGAGGATGGGGGGTCCAGCACAGGGACCGGCGATTGCCCTTAACCCCAATTCTCCCCCGTTCACAAGCTCCGGCTCTCATCTCTTTCAGTCCACCAACAGGCGACCAGCCGTGTCTTCAACTCAGCAGCAAAGGCATCGGCGATTCCAGCTCTGCCCTTTTCACAAGAGGACTCCTGTGGAACTGCAAGGCACATATTGCAGCCGATTTTGAGTATTGCGCCTCCTCCATTTAGTGAATCAGTCCCCCAAAACACGATGCCCGGAAGTAAAATAGCTCAAGGCCCTCTGCACCCCTGTTGAATCAAGGTAAAACCCCTCTACCTTCGTATTTACATGAAGTAAGCATCACATTCATACCAGATTTCTTGCAAATTCGTTTCAACAACTAACGTATCTTGCAATTTGGTTTGTCCAATATGTCAAGGATCGATGATATCGTTCAATGATATCCTCGATTCATTCTGAAGGTCCTAATCTCCCCAAATGACATTTTCTTGTAGCTTTTATGTGGTCCGATTCAGCATCATGAACATTTCAAACTAGTCTCTTCCCTTTTGTTCATAATTTTCCCCATATATATGACTTATACTGTCATACGTCTATGTTTTTATCATCAAGAGGGATCATGTTATAAAAAATTTCCACCCTTCAGTCTGTTGCAAATGCATTACTTGAGGTTTCAGGTGTTATTTATGGCAATTTCCTTATGGTTTTCCTGTTTAAAATGTGGTTGCAAAAACCCCTTTTACATGTCAGGTGATTTCTTCTTTTGCTGAAGGTCTCTACCACAGGATAATGTCAATTTTATCAGAATTTTGCTAAAATAAAAACCCTTTTTTTTTTATCTACTGCTCATGCGTATCATTTCCCCTGTTATGGCCTTTTATTTTTTTTGTGAACTTGGTGGCTTTTTCACTCCCCTATCGTCCCACGCATATCCTGTGTTGGTATTAACATCGCCTAAATGATTTGCCTCAAAATAATGTCTGCATATACATACAGCTTGAGTGGAGCATATGCATCTCATTGAGCGATACCCGCAAGGGTTATCGTACAACAAATAGTGCACCTAACCTGTGCACGACAGTTCATATCTTCTCTGTTTATATTTACTTTCTGGGTTGTCGATTTCCTGCATGTTTACCTTATTTTACACCATTACTGTATCACAGCAGGCCTATAGCATGTCTTTAAACTTTAAATCAGGTGCAGTAATGTCCGCATTAGTTCAAAGTTTATTGCTGATTCATTGTAAAATCCTATAAGTACTGATGATAAAAGGGTGCTTGTGTGCTGCCCTCATAGTGAGATTTTGGGTTGCCATACCTCGTTACAGTTCACTGAATGTATCGTCCGACGTTGTATGCCAAGACCAGAATACTCCCTTGACAAATGAATCATCTTATGGTTTCTTGGCTTTAAGATGTTGGTTGCTGCAAATGGAGCCAGTGGAGGATTTGGTTGTTGTGCTAACCCAGGCTTTGGAATGAGTGATTTTATTATTTTCTTTCTTGTAAGATTTCAACTATATATCTGCGGTTTTGTGCTATCCTGGTGTTATCCACCTACAACCACAGCGTGACCTAAGTTATGTGATTCCCCTTTTTTTTTTTTTTTTACTCTTCTAATATTCAATATCCCAGCCATCCCCTGTAAGTATCGCATAAACCCCTATGCTGCATCCTGCAAGGTCCTCCTTAGGAGCCTAATAATCTTTTGTTCCTGCGTCATATTGTTATAATTGATGGTCCATTTAGGATTCGGCCAAAGTAAGATCGGGCATCTACCAAAAGGTGATGCGAGGGTGTGCATGCTTATATTGCATAATAACAGTTCCATAACCGCTAGCTTGTATATTTTGCTACCAATTTCTGTATCATTCGTATGTTGGAACATTCCATAGCAGTTGTCATGTCCCTCTTCCCAGGTCCACACCTTTTTCTTTACTTTTAGTCATTTGTATCACGTGCTGCTGAACATTGCCAGATGCTACACATACCCTGGGCACCCTCCCCCTAGAATAAGTGCGCCCACGGTAGACATGGAAACAACCTCCAGTTGCAGCTTTTCCCTTTAGCTGTGCAAGCTATATGTAGTTTACTTGGCTTTAGCCATTTGTCTCAGACAGTTACATTTCCTTTAGCTGTGCATGTTGGCTACGGTTTACTTTGCTCTAACAGTTTTTTTTTTTACTGTACATGGTAGGTATAGTTTACTAGCTTTAACTGTTGTCTTAGACACAAGTGGTACTTTCTCTTAGCCGTGTGTATTGGCCATGGTTTGCTTATTTAGCTGTGTATTTTAGATACGGATTGTAAATTCCTTTTTAGCATTCCCTATTAATTCCAGTTTGCGTGTTGAAGTCATTCATATTAGATGAAACTCATGTGCTTCCTTTTTTTTTAGATGCAATCCATTTCTTATTATATATTTTTTTTTAGGCCTCTTATGCTTCATCAATGCCCCTATTCAATATCATATGTTGTGTTCTGTGTCCATTGTATATATATGTATATTTTTTTTTAGGCAACAACCTTCATCTCATATTATGAGCCTTTAGCCACTTACATGTATAGGTTCCTTAGTTAGTCCCAATATGAGTCTTAGATTTTTTTTTATCTATATATCCTATTCATTTCATTTTCATCAAGTAGTGCACTTTCGTTATGATTCACATGTAATTCCTTGCATATTGTCGTCAACATGAGATTTTCAATTTCCCGATGGTATGGCATATTTTTTTGTGCCGACTCTCATTTGCAAAGAAGGAGCGGAAGGAGCGGAAGATGTGACTTTTATTAGCTTTCTATGTATATTTTTTATTTATGTCAGAGATGTAATAATTAAATTTGGAATAATATTTACTTTTACTGCTTAGACTAGGATGCATATCATATAGTTTAAATTCCTGCAATATCATGTTTATGTGATTCATGCATTTTATTTCAAAAGCACTATGGATGTTCACGAATGGCACGTGCACCAACTCTTAGGAAGTTGATGAACTCGGTGGAATCCATATTTACGGCCCTAGTCGGAATATGGACGAGACCCAGATCCATCATCTTTCTACTAGTCCCATCGAGCCTACACTCTTAGGCTATCTTAAAATGCACCTCATATTTCTAATATTTTCAAAGTATTGGGCATTAAATCAATTAAATTCTGAACATATTCATGGCCACAGTCAGGATATGTGAAGGATTTATTTTGACTTAATGCACACATTTTCCAACAAATTTCTTAGAAAATCTTTCAAAGTGCATTCATTCACTCATATCATTTGCATCATGAAATCATTGGTTTTCCCATGATTTTCTTAAGAAAGTTTCATTCTTGAAGAAATCGATTTCTCAAGAAACTCTGAGAATTTTCAAAATCGGTTTCTTAAGTCAAGTTTTCCACAGTTTTCCATGGGAAAAGGTCATTTTCCCCAGATTTTCAAGAGAAGTCTCTCACCTTTCTCAAAGTCAAAATTGATTTCCAAGTATTTCAAGGTTAAGATTCTCAGGTTTTCAACTTCCCAAGTTTCAATTTTCCTTTTCCACAACGGCTTTCCAATGAATTTCCATCATTTTCCCAAGAAAACTCTCAAAGTCCAAGTTTTCCTAAGAAGTGTCTCCCTTTTCAAAGGTTCACCCTTTTCTCAAGAATCACCTCCATTTTCCCAGGATTTTTATCCATCCATGATTTTCCCACACCTTTATGAACTTTCCCGTGATTTCAAAAACACTTTTCTTCTGAGTTTCCTGAGAAATTGACTTTCATCTTTTTCCTGAGAAATTCTTTTCAACTCCAAATATTTTCCAAGCATACATCATGTTTTTCCAAGCTGCATTTTACAAAATTCTCATAGCACATGCCTGAATTCTCTGTGCATTTAGGATAGAACATAATTTCGATAAATTTACTAAGTCAAGCACAATTTTGGTCCTTGGTTCGATTACCTCTGTTAAAGGCGGCAGGAACGATCGAACCTCGTACCGACAGGTCGAGCCCCATCCCATGGATTTTCCCGCAATTTTCAAAACGGAGGCGAGTATTTCAAAACAATTTCCAAAATTCGGTCAAGTTTGAAGCACGAAAGCGTTTTCCCTCTCTCTCTTTCGCAAGGAAGGAAAGACGGGGAAAAATTTCGCGACGATAACAGAACCCAAATAAGTGGTCCAATTGTGAGGCTCTCTCCCGAACTATGGTTCAGTGAGAGCTCAGCAACGTGAAGACCGGGACAAAATAGGTAGGGATGTTTTCAAAAATATGATCAACATGCAGATAAAATCAGAAGGCTCTAATGCAAGTCCTAAAGAGATAGATTTAAATGAAAAGAAGCATATACTTGCATACATTGTTTACATTCAATCCCTAAAATTGAGGAGAGTTGTATTTAAAACCTAAATCTAATGTGAACATGGATATAATCTCCTCAATATGGTCCTACCAAACCATACTTAGATCCTATATGCAAAGATATCAGCTTAGGACAGAGTCTAGGCTCCTAAGGTTTGCATGAAAAATGAAGCTAACATAGAAGAATAAAGACTTAGATAATATCAAAGCAACAGAAAAAGGCATAATTCGACCGGACGAAGACGACGTCCCATCTCGGTTGCCAAAACTGTGATCATCGCAAAATTTTTCCTCTCTTGTGATTTCTCTCTCTTCCTTCTCTTTTCCTTTTCCAACCTCTATTTTCCTTATTTTTGAAGGGAGAAAAATAAAAGACAAAAAAAGAAGAGAAAAGAGAAAAGAAAAGAAAGAAGAGAGAAGAGGAACTCTTTTGCGGGGTCTCACTTGACCTTGATTTGAAAATATTTAGAAAATTAACTCGCCTCCATTTTGAAAATTTGCGGGAAAAATGGAGAGACGGGAGTCGCTCGTCGGTACGAGGTTTGACCGTTCCTGGCGCCTTTACCAGGGGTAATCGAACCAAGGATCAAATTTATGCCTTTTTTCTTTGCCTAAATATTATCTAAGAATCCATTCTAAATCTAAATGCACAAAGAATCATGCTTTGTGCAATGCAAAGATGTATGCTCTTTTGAAAGATGTTTTGAAAATTTCCAAGTATTCTGAGATGAATTTTATAATGAAGAGATGGTTTTTGAATAGTAGAATTTAACTTAGAACTTGAGATAGATCAGAGAAGTTCTAAGTCTTTGAAATAAATCAGAATTGGAAGAATAAATCTTGATTTTGAGAAAGAATGATTTGAAGTTTTGAAATGAAAGGAAATGAAGTTTCAAAGTCCGAAATGGACTTTTAAATTTGGATTTAGGAAAGGAAATGAATATTTGAAATGGAATTTGAATTTCAATTTTGAAATCAGAATGGACTTGAGAAATCCAAATGATATTAAAAATATAAATGGATTTAGATTTGAAATCTGGAAATGAAGTGGATTTGGATTTGAAAGTTGGAAATAGAATTTTGATTTGAAATCTAGAATTCAAGACCAAAGTCTGGATCTTAAGATGGATTTAGATCCGAAATCTAAGATCAAAAATAGAGTTGGACTCTGGACCCTAAAATGGATTTTGGATCTGAAGATGGGTTTAGGATCTGAGATTCAAGATAGAATTGGACTCTGGATCCTAAGATGGATTTTGGATCTGAAGTCTGAGATTCAAAGTAGAATTGGATTCTGAATCCTAGAATGGAGTGGATCTGAAGTCTGAGATCCAATGTAGAATTTAGTTCTGGATCTTAGAATGGAGTGGATCTGAAGTCTGAGATCTAATGTAGAATTGGGTTCTGGATCCTAAAATGGATTTGGATCTTGAGGTCTGAGATCCAAGGTGAAATTGGATTCTGGATCTCGAATCCTAAATGGGAATGAAATCCGAAATTTGGAATCCAAGATGTAATTCGGATCTAACTTTGGATTTGGAATTTCAAAAATTGATCAATTTCAAAGTTAAATTGGATTTTGAATATGAAACTTGAATTTGGAATTTAGAAAATGAATCAAGAATTTTAAAGTTAAATTGAACTTTGAATTTGATTGGAGTTTTGAAAAAATGAATTTGGAATTTCAGAGTCAAATTGGTTTTTGAAATCTGATTTGAATTGGAATTTTTGAATATAAAATGAATCTGAAATTTCAAAGTCAAATTGAACTTTGAAATCTGATTTGAATGAATTTGAAATTTCAAAGTCGAATTGAACTTTGAAATCTGTTTTAAATTGGAATTTTTGAATATAAAATGAACTTGAAATTTCAAAGTCGAATCGAATTTTGAAATCTGATTTGAATTGGAATTTTTTAATATAAAATGAATTTGAAATCTCAAGGTTTTAAATTGGATTTTGAGATTGAAAATGAAAAGATGAATTGGATTTTACAAGAATTGAAGATTTGATTGAAGAAGATATTAACATCACTTGGATTTTGGAAAAGAATTTTGAAAATATGATGCTGTTCTATCTTAAATGATGAATGAATTTAAATAACTTTGAAATTGGATTTTGAAAATCATATTTCATTCTTCAAATGAATTAAAATAAGATTAAAAATATAATACATCCTTGACTATGGTCATTGAATGTATTATATATTGATCTATATTTAAATTCAGGTGAAGAATAAAACATATTTTTGTGCTTTTATAGAGTTTAAAATAAAATTAACTCTCAATATACCCTGACTATGGCCATTGGTATATATTTTGAGCCAATTTTAAGTTAAACTCTAATAAAAGAAGGAAATATTTGAAAATATGATGATTTTTGAAGAGGATACAGTGTGGATCCAATGTTATTTTATAAAAGATAAAAATCCTAAGTTTTGTTTACATCCTGACTATGGCCATTGATGTAAATCATCAACTTAGAATTAATTTACCTCTTACGAAATGGTGCACGTGTCATTCATGTTTCACCATTGTGAGATTTGAAAAATAATGGTAAAAAGTGCATGAAAACAAGCAATTCATGATGTTTACAATGCTCATTCATTCTAATCTAAGACTGGAAATGTAATTTCTCATTAAGATCTAACTTATTACAAAAATTGAATTTACAATCCCAAGTAATGAAATTTTCCATATATTCCCTGCAAAACAACTGGATTAACATGAAAAAAAAATGGCATATATCATATGGATATCTAAAAAAAATATTCATATACCAGGACATGAATGATGGAAAGATAGAAGAAATGATGTATATGCTTATACATACGTATATATACATGCATATGTTATATATATAGGTATAAACATATATATACATATATATATATATATAGATATATATGGCATGAGAGAGGAGGTGAGCTAATGGGCTGTAGGTAGTGGAGCTGGATGACAGTGGTGAGGGAGATGCATATGCAGTGGGCCAGTGTGATGCAGGTATGGGAATGTAGGTGACATATGTGAAGGGTAGGTACAACAGGAAATGCTGGGTAACAATGCTTAAGGATGTATATGTCCTCAACAGGTTGGGTCTACAAACTCAAGCAAAGTGGCGAATTTATATACTGTTGGACCTACATAGGCTTAGCGGAATATGATGGACATGGGTGCTGGTATGACAACCTGAATGCATGTTGTGAATGGCACATTATAGAAGGGGTGCCTACCGTATGATGGGATGCCTACAGAAGATGCACCTTCAGCAGATGGGTGCTGTGTGGAAGGACACAACTGATGGTTCAGCAATGCTGCTGAATTCAGAAGGGGAGTTGTGAACGAAGTGTATGCAAGTGAAGGTAGGCAGCAGGGTGCCAATGAAGGTGGTAGTGAAGGTATAGATGACAATGGTGCTGGAAATGTCGTAGCAGGGAAGGATATTGTGCACTAATGAAGTGCATATGCCAGCAGATGGGGACATCGAATGAAGAATGTTGTGTGGAGAAATACTATGTAATGAATGAGACACATAGTGAGTGGGTGCAAGTAGTGAAAGGTGTTGCACATACTGTAGTAGTGTGTTGTATGATGGTTTTGAGGCAAATGGTAAAACTGAAATTTTCTAGGTGGTGTGCAAAGGGGACATAGGGGAGGCTGCTGAACCTAATTGTGGAGAAAGAAGAAATGTGCAGGGGATGTAGTGAAGTATTTGAAGTTATTGCTGCAAGTGCAGTAAGTAAATGGGATTAAGTGAGTGGCAATGGTGCAAAGCATATAAGTGTAATGGTGATGGTGGTGTATGGCAGTGAGGGGAAGGCAAGTGAAAGGAGGTGTCGTGTGTTGGATGAGATACCTACAGCAAAGTGGCATTGAGGGGAGGGTGAAAGTGTAAGGAGACAGTATAGTGCCCTGTGATGGAAGCTGCTGTATTTGCAGCAATCAGAGGATGCTGGATGAGGGAAAACAGAGGCTGTGATGGGGTGTTGTAGCCACGTGGGATGATGAATGAACAGACATGTAACTGATGTGTTATTGGAACAAATGTTTGGAGTGAATGTAACTTGAACATGTAGCAGCAAGATAGATGAAAAGATGAAAAAAAAAATGCTTGTGCAACAGATGTATTTCGTGATAGTGGTTAAGGTGGCCTGTGCAGCTGTCGTGATTGTCCAGGTTGAGCTGATTCTGGTTGCATAAAGGGGACATGCATCCTTTGTTGTGCAGGAGAAAATGATATTTACAGTCACAGGGGAATGAAGAGAATATATGCTGGTGTTAATACAAGTATTACAGCAGGTGGAGAGAACGGGGATGGCTGATGATAGATTGAAAAGGGTAAATATCATAAGTTTGTTTATGAGGATAACAAACCAGATTCCGATCATACTTATGAGCGACCATTGAAACTTCTATTGTTGGTCCTGCAAGCAAAGCAATAGCTTTTCAGCTATTGGGTATTAATGATGTTGTCCTGTAGTACGTCTTCTGCAGAATCCATGCTGCAGCGTTGGTCAGCAGTAGCATTCTCAGGTTAATATTAAAATAGATAACCCTTGGCGGAATGGGAGTACTGCTTTCTTAATCAGTATCGCCCCAGTTGACTCGGTGTTAACCCCTATCGAGGATCTTGAAGTAGTTCGGGAGTTCCCTGATGTGTTTCCTAAGGAACTGCCTGAATTACCTCTGAAGCGTGAGATCGAGTGGTTACCTGGAAAAAGTCTGATCTCAAAGGCACAGTATCGTATGGCTCCGGCGGAACTCGAAGAACTGAAGTGTCAGTTAGAAGAGTTGATAGAGCAAGGGTTTATCAGAAACAGTGCATCACCGTGGGGTGCACCTGTTCTGTTTGTGAAGAAAAAGGACGGATCCCTGAGATGCATTGACTACAGAATGCTCAACCAAGCGACGATTAAGAACAAGTATCCGTTGCCGAGAATAGAAGATCTCTTTGATCAGTTGCAGAGAACAAAGATATTCTCGAAGATCGACCTCAGATTGGGTTATCATCAACTCCGAATCAGAGAGGAAGATGTCTCGAAGACGACTTTTCGAACTTGGTACGGGTTGTACGAGTTCGTTGTGATGCCTTTTGGGCTCACAAATGCACCAGCAACATTCATGGATTTGATGAATCACATTTTCCGTCCGTTCATGGATACGTTTGTGATCGTATTTATCGATGACATCTTCATCTACTCAGAGACCTCTGAGCAGCATTGAGAGCATCTACGTATTGTGTTGGGAGTACTTCGGGAGCACAAATTGTTCGCCAAGTTCTCTAAGTGCGAGTTTTGGCTTCGACGAGTCATGTTTTTGGGTCATGTGATATCCAGTGATAGTGTGTGAGTTGATTCAGCTAAGGTCGAAGCAGTGTTGTACTGGAAGCAGCCTCAGTCTGTTACAGACATCCGCAGTTTTCTCGGGTTAGCTGGTTACTACCAGCGTTTCATTCAAGACTTCTCCAGAATTGCACTTCCATTGACGAAGCTTTTACGTAAGGGAGTCAAGTTCGAGTGGACTGACTCTTGCGAGGAGAGTTTCCAGATCCTGAAGACGAAGCTGACTATCTCTCCGGTGTTAGCTTTACCTTCTGGTAAAGGCGGTTTTGTGATATACACAGACGCCTCGGGTATAGGATTGGGATGCGTGCTTATGCAGCACGGTCATGTTATTGTGTATGCTTCACGACAGCTGAAGATTCACGAAAGGAATTATCCAACTCATGACTTGGAGTTAGCAGCTGTGGTGTCCGCCATGAAGTCCTGGCGACATTATCTGTATGGAGCTACATTCAAGGTCTTTTCTAACCATAAGAGTCTCAAGTACTTATTTTCCCAGAAGGAATTGAATATGAGACAGCGTCGTTAGCTCGAGTTTATCAAAGATTATGAGTTCACGTTGTCTTACCACCCTGGTAAGGCGAACGTCGTTGCAGATGCGCTTAGTCGCAAATCGAGCAGTGTTCTGGCTAGTCTGGTGTGGAGCCAGAAGTTGATCAAAGATTTTGTGGCTTGGAAGCCATTCACGATCGGAGGCAGAACTATCAGATTGTCTGGGTTGGCCATTTGATCAGAGTTCTTGCCTAAGGTTATCGAGGCGCAGAAGCGGAACGCTCAATACCAAAAGTTTGTTGACCGAGCTCGTGAAGAGGGCTCAGTCTTTCGCATTGACGACGGCGGTTGCATTCGCATAAAGGATCGACTTTGGGTGCCAAATGACCCTCAGTTGAGGAAGGAGATTATTGATGAGGCACATCTGTCAAAGTACACCATCCATCCTGGTGGTACTAAGATGTTTAATGATCTTCAACGAAGGTATTGGTGGAACGAGATGAAGCGTGAAGTCGCAACGTATGTTTCGAGGTGTTTGACTTGTCAGCAAATCAAGATCGAGCACCAACGTCTCGGTGGTTCCATGCAGAGGATTGAGATTCCTCAGTGAAAATGGGAAGATATCATGATGGATTTTGTGATAGGTTTATCGCGAACCAAGCGAAAGCACGATGCGATATGGGTGATTGTAGATAGACTCACCAAGTCTGCTCACTTCTTACCTATCCGGATCAGTCAGCCGCTTGAGAGCTTAGCAGACTTGTCTATCTGAGAGATTGTACGGTTACATGGTGTACCTACGTCTATTATTTCGGATCGTGATCCCAAATTCACGTCACGATTGTGGGGACAATTATAGTCAACTTTGGGGACGAAGCTGAAGTTCAGTACAACTTTTCACCCTCAAACTGATGGCTAGTCACAGAGAACGATTCAGACATTAGAAGATATGTTGCGAGCTTGTATGCTCGACTGAAAGGGTGATTGGGATTCACACTTGTGTTTGGTCAAGTTTGCTGCAACAACAGTTATCACACTAGTATCAGGATGGCTCCGTACGAGGCTTTATATTGGAGGCCCTGCCGATCACCGTCATATTGGGACAATATCAGCAATCAATCTAGTGAATCGCCAATTGTTCTTCAACACTACACTTAGCAGGTGCAGAAGATCCGAGAACGTCTAAAGGCAACTCAGGACAGACAGAAGAGTTACGCCAATAAGAGGTGGCGAGAGCTTCAGTTTGACGTGGACGACATGGTTTTTGTGAAAGTATCACCAACGAAGAGCGTCTTTCGTTTCAGAAAGAAAGGAAAGTTGAGTCCTATATACATTGGGTCGTTCAAGATCCTTGAGAGGATCGGTGGAGCAGGCTATCGGATTGAGCTACCACAACAGTATGCTCAAATTCATAATGCTTTTCACATGTCGATGCTGAGGAAGTACATTCCGGACCCATCACACGTCATCCGATACGAAGATGTCGACGTGCAAGAGGACTTAACTGTGGCCGAGAGACCTGTTGAGATCGTTGATTGTCGTGATCAAGTTATGCGTACCAAGACCATTCCGTTGGTTAAGGTACGGTGGCAACATGTAAACACCCCAAATTTTCCACATCCATTCTCAAACAATCCTCCTCAGGCAGTGCCAACCCTGTTAGGTCAATGTTGGAGTCAAACCCCGAGTCAGCTTCAGAAAATCACCATTTTACCCATTTTTATTAGGAAAATTACCATTTTACCCCTAGGTCATCCCAGACCCCAGTCAGTCGGAGTCAACTAAGCTCATTGGTCAGTTCTGAACAGTTAGAATATCAGTCATCTCAAGCTCATCTGAGCTCACAATGAACAAACCATTTTCATTTCTGACCATTCTTGCCAAAATGGGATCATTTCTTCATAAATGAGCTCTTTTCTCACTTAAATCCAAGCCAATTGTCTCCGAGTCAGTCATTCATAGTCAGTCATATTCCCAAGAGCCTAACTTGAGCTCACCAGGAGTTCAAGCGCTTCCGTTTCAGTTCAAAACCATTTCCAAGTGTCAAGGAGCCCATTTTAGTCCATTTCAGCTCTTTCAGCTGAAATTGAGCTGAGTTCAGTCAGTTGAGCTAGTGTTTGAGCCTTGATTTTAGTTCATCTCAGTATTAATGACATTTGTTTTAGCTCAAAGTCAGTTCAGGTTCGCAATTCACTTCGCTCCAATGACCATTCCGTATCATTTCTTAAAAAATGGCAGCTTTTCTTGAAAATTCAGTCGGAAAGGTCAGTTGAGTCAATATCATTGTCAGTTCATTTGAGTTCTAAAACTCTAAAACCTAGCTCAATCAAGTTCATCCAGCTCAAACCCTAATTTTCAGTGTTACTCTAGCTTGGCAGAGCTCGAAAATCATTTCTTCAACCATTTTTGCAAATTTTGTCAATTTTAACACTTTTTGAACTGGTACAAGTGTCAATCGGGGTCTAACATCCAAAATTCTTCATTCAGGGTTAGCATTTTGCATAGCATTTCATGTCATTTCTCATCATTTCATATCATTTCTCAGCATTTCATAACATTTCATTCCATTTTCGAAGTCCAGAACTCCAGTTTTATAAATTTCAATCCAGATTGAGTTTTAAAAGTTTTCAGAAATCAATTTCAAACCCTGGGTTTTCAAAATTAACATTTTTACCCCCAAGATTCTAAATTTGGAAATATTTTCTCGAGAAAAACAATATGGATTTCTTTCAAAGTTAAATTTTCAAATTCTATACTGGATTTGCTTCGCAACGAGCTATTAAACTTCAAAATCTGAGCTCGTTTAAAAAACTGCCAAAAATAGCTCATTTCATTTGGAAATATTTTCTCAATAAAAACAATCTGGATTTCTTTTAAAATCAAATTTTCAAATTCTACATTGGATTTGCTTCGCAACGAGGTATTGAACTTCAAAATCAGAGCTCGTTTCAAAAACTGCCAAAAATAGCTCGTTTCGTTTGGAAACTTTCTGAAAAGACTATTTTACCCCTCTGATCGTCAAAATGAATTTCAAAATCAAAATTTGGACCCGCTCTGAGATGGCCCATCCATTTGCATTCTCTTGTTTTAATTTATATAAAAAAAAATTATCTTTTTCTTTATTTTTTTGGTTTGTTTTATTTTATTTATTTTAATTTTTTTTTTAAATTATTTTATTCTTCCTAAGGTGGGACCCGCAAGGGGGTCACCCAAACCTCCAGCCCATTTCCTTTCTTTCTTCCTCTATTTTCTTTTTTTATATTTTTTTTTATTTTCTTTTCTTCTTTATTTCTTTTCTTTCTTTTTTTTTTCCTTTTTCTTTCTTTCTTTCTTTCCTCCTTTCTTTCCTCTCCCTCCATTCACGTATAGTCTTTCCAGCCCCTCCTTCTTCTCCTTTCCCTCCTTTCCTTTCCTTTTCCTTCTTCCCCTCTTCTTTCCTTTTCTTTCCCTTCCTTCTTTCCCCTTTCTTCCCTACTTCCTTTCCATCTTTTTCAAAGCAAAAGCTGCAGCCATAGCCATTCACGTATGGCTCATTAGATAACAATGGAAACTTAGGTTTTGATGAAAATCAAAACCTAAGTTCAATACAAAGAGAAAAAAAAAAGAAAGAGAACGGGGCCCATCTTCTAACCTCACGCCTCTTTCTCTCTCTCACTCTCTCTCTCCCTTGGTTCCTATCATACACAGCCACCATTATACACTTGCAGCAGCCTCCAGCTCCTCCAGCCACCCCTTTTGGAAGCATCTACAGCCGGTGCCACCTCTTCCAAAGGCTTCCACTACCTCCAGCCGGTTCACAAGCTAGTGTAGCAGCTCCAGCAGCAACCCTTCCTCCCATCTTTAGATATCTACAACAAGGCACAGCCTTGCTTCAGCAAAAACAAAAGCCTACCTTCATTGCAGCCCTTGCAGCACAACCATCCCCAACCTCTAGTCGGTTCCAACTCCACCACAGCAACTCTCCTCTTGGCTGCAACTTCCAGCCATTGATGCCACCACCAAGCTCCACCTCCAGCAAGCTTCAACATCTACTAACGTCAAGGCAGCCTCCTTCAGCCCATTGATCCCGCAGCTCCATCATCAAACGCCACCTTGGCCCAGCCACCTTAAGACCCATCTTCCTTCCATTCTCCAAGAGGATTCACGCTCAGCCATTAGCCCTCTCTCATTAAGCTGATTTGATGATTAAAAACTTAGGACTTGATTTTTATCAAGCCCTAAGTCATTTACACAAGAGCATTCATGTAGCCACCGCTACTTTAGCCAAGACAGCCACGGCAAGGTCCAGCCCAACAATCTCCAAGGTGACGGCTGACAGCAGCTCATTAGCACCCACTTTGATGCCTTCCTTCAGACGGCCTTCCATTGCAACTATCATTGCTCCCGGTGTATACAGACCTTCCCAGGCTCTTTCCCCTTCGGTCAATCCCAGCAAACACCAAGGAAACTCCCTCTAGCCTTTGCTTCAACCGATCCAAGGAACATTCAAGAAGAAGACTTAGCTTTTATTTTTTATTTCAATTCAATGTAACCTCAAATGTAATAATTTGGAATAAGAGTTACTGTTCTGCTTAGAATAGGGTTGCATTGCATATAGTTTAATTTATGCAAATTTCAATATGTGATGTATGATTCATGCACATTATTTCAAATTCACTATGGTTTACACGAATGGCACGTGCACAAGCTCTTATGAAGTTTATAAACTCGGTGGGATTCGTATTTATGGCCATAGTCAGAATATGAAGAAAACCAAGATTTATGATCTTTATATCAGCCACATTCAGCCTACACTCTTAGGCCAACTTCAAAAATGCACCTCATTTCTCAAAGTTTCAAAAGGATTTCCCAATTCCTCAATGAAATTCCCTTTTCAAATTCATATTCATTCATTCATATCATTCAAATTGCATTATTTTCAAACTCATTTTCCAATTTCAATTTCAGAAAATTCAATTTTCTCAAGAATTTCGAAGTCTTTCTCAGGATCTGATTTTCTCAAAATCCTAAGTTTTCAAATGACATTTCAAAGCGTTTCCCAAGTTCAAATCAAGATTTTCCTATGTTTTCAAATTCTTAAATTTCAAAATCCCAAGTTTTCAGAAATCGATTTTCTCATATTTTCCAGTTTTCCTGAGAATTCATTTTCCATTTCAAAAGTCATTTTCCAATAAATTTCTTAGATTTTCTCAGAATTCTCAAATCCATTTTCTTATAAAAGCAACTCCAAGTTTCCAATCTCAAAACCAATTTTCTCAGATTTTCAAGTTTTCCTGAGAAATCACTTTTCAATGCAAATTTCTGATTTCCAATGAATTTCAATGATTTTCCCAAAAACTCCAATTTCAAGCACTTTTCCAATCATTTTCCAAATGCATTTCAATTTTTCAAAGCAAACATCATAGTTTCTTAAACTTGCATTTTTCAAAATTCCATAGCACAAGCCTGATTCTTTGTGCATTCTAGGAAAAATAGAGCATAATTTAGATATTTGAGTCAAGTTAAAGCACATAATTGGTCCTTGGTTCAATTACCCCTGGTAAAGGCGCCAGGAACGGTTGAACCTCGTACCGACAGGCGGATCCCATTCCATGGAATTTTCCCGCAAATTTTCAAAACGGAGGCGAGTAATTTTCAAAACCAATTTCAAAACTTTGGTCGAGTTTGACTCGCGAAATTCGTTTCTCTCTCGCAAGGGAGGGGAAAAATATTTTGCGATGATAACAGGTTTGGCGACCGTGATGGGACCTGTCTTCGCCTGATCAATTATGTGCATTGACTTAGCTCAATTATCAAAATTATGCTCTATGGAATGACAACTTTAATTCCTGATATCATGTGAACCTAGGAGCCTAGGCTTGAACCCAGCTGACATGGATTGCATGTAGACTAGGCATGGTTTGGTAGGACCATATTGAGGAGAATTATGTATGCTCACTTAGACTTAGGTCTGAAATACAACACTCCTCAATCTAGGACTTGTATGAAAACAATGTTTGCTTCTTCAAAAGTTTTCAAAATTCTATCTCTTTAGGACTTAGAGCCCTCTGTTTGCCTGCATGTGATCATATTTCAAAAACCACCCCACCTATGTCTACCCGGTCTTCACGTTGCTGGGCTCTCTTCCAGAACCATAGTTCGGGACAGAGCCTCACAACTGGGCCACTTATTTGGGCTAACGCCCCCCTACCACGTACCAAGGGACATAGTCCAACGTATATCGGCAGGCGCTCAAGGATGTTGGGAAAACACAAGCCTAGACCCGGAGATGAGTTTTATGCCACGTACATCGAGCCTCGGCTCGAGTATATCGGCTTAGCATGATTGGACACAGTTGATCTGAGCCTAGAGTCAGGATTAGGGTCCTAAAGCTCTTTCAAAATCAATGCATTTAGAGTTGGCTTCTTAGGGATTGCTGTATGTGCATAATTGTTTGTAATTGAATGTATGATATTCATTTTCGCCTTATTTTTTCAGTTTTTCCAAAATACCGAACAATTTTCCAAAATACCTCATTTTTCATCTTTTATGAAATATCTCCTTTTTCTTAAAAACCCTGGACAATTTTTCCAAATTATCCACCTTTTCTTCAAAACTCCAGGAGATTTTCCATTCTTTCGTTCCTCTGGACTTCGAATTTCCAACTTTCATTTTATCCTGCCTGCAATTTTCAAATTTCTTGTATTTTTCCAAAGTCTAATTCCAGTCTTCTTGTCTTTCAGTCCAATGGCATCCAGTCAGCTCGATTCTGTTTTTTCTGAGGGTCACATCTCCTATGAGGTGCGACAAAGTCTTCCTGAGCATCGATCTCTTAGCACCGGACCCTTCTTCCCCCGGTGGTACTATGTCTGGTTCAAAAACTTCTCTCGTATGTTTCCGGACCACTTGAGCGATTACGGGTTGAAATTGGCATCTGCAGTGGGAAAGTTGACAGTCAACGGCAATCTGATTCTTGCACTGGCAGAGCGGTGGAATCCGTGCACTTGCACATTCTGGTTCCCATGGGGTGAGATGACACTACTGATGGATGAATTTTCAGAGATCAGGGGACTGCCTGAGCCAGCCGTTCAGCCTGGAGATCCGTTAGAGCAGCAATTTCTAATTAATGTCAAGGGTCTGGACCCTAAAGATGTCATGGCTCGCATGACAGGGCGTAAGTCTTGGTCACTGATTGAAGAAAATGGGAATGAGTACGTGAGTCTGATCGAGATCTACCGACAGTATGAAGAATTCGCAAAAGCCAGCTCGCCGTCCAGAACAGCTCAAGAGAGAATTCAACATGCGATGGTTCTATGTACTGTGGGACTTGCTTTCTTTCCAGATGGACAAAATTAAGTGGATGTCAAAATAGTTCAGCTTTTGAGAAGATGAGGAAGTTGACGGACGAGCCGTCTCTCGATAGCCATGGCCGCGCTTGCTTTTCTATACAGAGGATTGACCCACTTCACACTTGGAGAGTCCATCCTAGTCGAGGGATGTACCTATGCTCTTCAGTCTTGGTTCCTTCAGCATGTGCCGACTAGAGCTAGTTCGTTAAGATACAATGGCAAGGAACTTCTTCCAGTTGCGCGGTACCGATTCATGATCGATTATCTGTAGGAAGAAGAAGTGGTGTGGGACTACTTTGATCGAGAATTATCACCTCCCAGATACACCTATGCATATGGCAAGAGATTCAAGTTACTTGGCCCATTTTCCTGTACCTACTACTATCCAGAGTGATGCATCAGACAATTCTCTCAGAGACAAAAGCGCGTAGAAGCTCGGCTACTATCAGGGGTTATGCCAAAGTTTGACCTTACATCAGCACAATGGTCTGAAACATACCATTCTGCCATATATGGCTGGGATTCTTTCATCATTCTCACTCTTTTCCTTGGTCCTCGTGTCTCTGTTGATCGTTAAGAGTGGTGACAGACTGTCTATATACTCCCTCTTTCTCAAGTCCACTATTGATGCAATCATATTTTTCCTTCAATAAAGAAAAAAAAAATCCTTCAATTTTCATTCTATCATGGTTTGATAACCTCGCCTAGGTGACAAGGCATATTTGCAGTTGTTCGTTCTCCTTGCAAAGAATGACAACATAATTGTCGTGACTCCAGCGGCGACCCAATCCCTAGTAATGGGATGTTCTTTCAATTATCTATCAAATTCTCATCAAATATTTTTACTATATTCATTTTTATCCTGAATCTTCATCATCGAAATTTAATCATCCATTCTACAAAGAGCATCAGTATTCCCAAGTGGTTCAGATCAGATCAAGCAAGAAGACACCACTGTATCAGGGCATCAGTGACTTTAGAAGCAGGCAAGAAGAAATGGATTCTCCAAGATCTGCCAGAAGACAGAGTTTGAATGATAGGGATGACATTGATCCTGCTACATATCAGATGTTCAAGAAAATGATGATTAGGATGATGTCTGAGCAAGCTAAGGATTGTTTCAGAAAAGCTCCCATCAAAAAGAAGACATCTGTCTCCTTCTCTTAGAATATCACTGGTAAGAGTAACGAGCGATTTGGCATGTGTCTGCCCGATATTTTATTATTGCCGATGTCCTCTATCATCGTGGATTCAGTTCTAAATATTTCAGATGCCTAGACGAAGATGAAGCCAAAGAAGTTGTCCAGGAGGTACACGAAGGCATTTGCAGTAGACTCATCGGCTACCAAACTCTTATCAAGCAAATCATCCAGGCATGATCTTATTGGAAGACTATGCAGCAAGATTGCTACCATTTTGTGAAGAAGTGTGCTCTATGCCAGATACATGCACCTTCTATTCATGCGCCAGCAACATATTTGCGAATCGCCATCTCTCCATGGCTATTTTCTATGTGGGCCTTTGATGTTGTGGGCCCCATCACTCCTGCTTCAAATAGCTACAAATATTTTCTTGCCGCAACAGAATATTTCACTAAATGGGTCGAAGCTATCACTTTGCGTATAATAGAAGGTCGACACATGGTCTTATTCATCCACAAGAATATTGTTGTTTCGGCATACCGCACGATATCGTGTCAGACAATGAGAGTCATTTCAAGAATAAGAGAATGAGGACATTTGACTTAAAGTTCAGAATTCAGCATCGTTTCTCCGCTTCTTATTATCCTCAAAGGAATGGTCAGGCAGAGGCCACCAATAAGATTCTGATTCGAATCCTGGTGCGAACCTTGGAAACAGGCCATAATTGGCATGAGAAGATCCATGATGTATTATGGGCATACAGAACCACCATTTGTACTCCAACTAATGCTACTCCGTCAGAACTTGTCTACGGAACTGAAGTAGTACTGCCTCTACATGTTCAGAAACTTGCCTTGAAGTTCGCATCACTGCTGGAGTTATTGCTTGATCAATATCAACAACAGCGGCTGGTACAACTTGATTTTCTCAATGAAAGAAGACTCAGAGCAACAGAGCACGCTCAATCATATCGTCAGAGGATAGCCAAACAATATGCAAAATTTGTCATTCAAAGAAAATCTTGAGTCAATGATCTAGTGCTCAGATCAACGGCCTATCTCAAGCACTGTCTGGGTGGCAAATGGTCGCCGAATTGGGAAGGTCCCTATGTTGTTGAGGAAGCATTACTCTCCAATTCATATCTGCTCATCAATGCCGATGGTGTGGAATTATTAGACCCCATCAATGATTAACATTTGAAAATTTTCTATACTTAAATCCTCTATTCCATCCTTTGTAATTCCTCAATATATTTTCCTCAATAATGGTCAAATCCTTCTTTCCCAGTTACACTGGGGCATTATTTTAAAATTTGTCTTCAAAACATTATGTATGCAGGCAGGATCAAACAAATCTCTCATTTTGCATACATGTGCATTCATTTACATCAGTTTGCATACATTTGCATTCATTTACATTTACATGCATTCATTTGCATCCATTTACATTCATTTCTCCTTCAGGTTAAGGGATAAACCTGAACTTCCCCTTCAGGTTAAGGGATAAATCCTGAGACCCCGACAGTTGTCCAAGTCGTCGTGAGGGTGAAGACTGAAAATCTTCTATCAAAATCAATTAGTAAATTCTCAAAAATCCAGTGTTCGTGCTGGAAAGATTTTCAAAATCCAGGGTTCGTGCTGGTAAAAATTTTCTAAATCCAGTGTTCGTGCTGGTAAATTTTCAAAAATCCAGTGTTCATGCTGGTAAGATTTTCAAAATCCAAGGTTCGTGCTGGTAAAAATTTTCTAAATCCAGTGTTCGTGCTGGTAAATTTTCAAAAATCCAGTGTTCGTGCTGGTAAGATTTTCAAAATCCAAGGTTCGTGTTGGTAAATTCTTCTAAATCCAGTGCTCGTATTGGTAATCTCTCAAAATCCAATGCTCGTATTGGTAATCTCCCAAAATCCAGCGCTCGTACTGGTAATCTTCCAAAACCCAGTATTCGTACTGGTAATCTTTCAAAACATAATGCTTGTACTGGTACGTTTTCAAAATCCAGTGCTCGTACTGGTACCCTTTAAAAATCTAACACTCGTGTTGGTGTCTTGCCCATTGGTTGCGTTATTCGATCTCTTAGGTGCAGTCTTCACGCTGACCTTTCATCAGAATTCAAGTTCAATATTAATTATGTCAATTTCGACCTTCGGGTCATCCAATTTCTATCCCCGTTCAGGATAAGGAGATAATCCTGAAACCGTTCATAGAAGCAATCAAACTCTATATAATAGTCCTCGTTCTTCATTGAACTGATAGTGTTCCATGTGAACTGATAGTCGTTTTTCATTGAACTGATAGTGTTCCATGTGAACTAATAGTCGTTCTTCATCGAACTGATAGTCGTTCTTCATCGAACTGATAGTGTTCCCAAGTGAACTGATATTCGTTCTTCATCGAACTGATAGTGTTCTAAGTGAACCGATGGTCATTCTTCATTGAACTGATATTATTCCCACTGAGAATCGTTCTTCATTGAACTGATAGTGTTCCAAGCGAACTGATAGTCGTTCTTTATTGAACTGATAGTGTTCCAAGCGAACTGATAGTCGTTCTTCATTGAACTGATAGTGTTCCAAGTGAACTAAGAATCGTTCTTCATTGAACTGATAGTGTTCCAAGCGAACTGATAGTCGTTCTTCATTGAACTGATAGTGTTCCAAGCGAACTGATAGTCGTTCTTCATTGAACTGATAGTGTTCCAAGTGAACTGATAGTCGTTCTTCATCGAACTGATAGTGTTCCAAGTGAACTGATAGTCGTTCTTCATTGAACTGATAGTGTTCCAAGCGAACTGATAGTTGTTCTTCATTGAACTGATAGTGTTCCAAGCGAACTGATAGTCGTTCTTCATTGAACTGATAGTGTTCCAAGCGAACTGATAGTCGTTCTTCATTGAACTGATAGTGTTCCAAGCGAACTGATAGTCGTTCTTCATTGAACTGATAGTGTTTCAAGCGAACTGATAGTCGTTCTTCATTGAACGGATAGTGTTCCAAGTGAACTGATAGTCGTTCTTCATTGAACTGATAGTGTTCCAAATGAACCGATGATCGTTCTTCATTAAACTGATATTATTCCCAGCGATGGTCGTTCTTAATTGAACCGATATTGTTCTCAATGAACAGATGGTCGTTCTCAATTGAACTGATATTGTTTCCAGTGAACTGTTAGTCACCTCATTTGGGGAAAGGAGAGGATAATTTTTGTCACGGGTGCATTAAATCGGACTTCAAATGCTCTTTTTCACCTAGGATTTCAAGAAAACTTTGTCAATTTGTCAATCAAATTATTTGTTGATTTCAGAACTTTATTGCATAAATTTTTACCTCAGTTTACCTTCAGTATTACTTCCAAAAAGGCAAAGCTTTTGAGAAGAAGGATTCAAAAATCCAAATTCTTTCTATTGGCCAATCAAAAGGATGAAGGATAAATCCTCGATATGGTCAGAAAAGAAGATTCAATGTTTTTGCAAAGCCATAGATGATTGATATTGATCACAGTCAATGGCACATTTTAAAGACCATTCTTGTGAAAATGAGGCAGTGGAAATATCCTGAGTGCTAGAAAAAGAGAGAATTCATCCCAACCCTGTCTCCTTAAAATCACCTAAGCTGCAATTAAATATCCGCAAAAGAGATCTCTCACTTGTCGTCAAGATGAAGGCGAATTAAGCGAGTAGACCTCCGGGGCCAAAGAAGATTCAAAACATCTCCAAGATGACGGAGTTTGTGACGGATTCTTCCAGGGAAAGTCCAAAGCACTGTCGAGATGAAGGCAGATGCGATGAACCTACCGACAATCCCTAAAAGATATTTAATTTCAGCTATCCTTCAAAAAAAAAAAAAAATCTCCAACCAAGAAGCCAATATCGTCAAAGAAGGATCGAAACATCTCCAAGTTGAAGGAGTTTGTGACGTACCCTTCCCAAAAGAGAGCAAGAGAGGAAAAAGAAAGAGAGAAAAAGTCAGAACATCTCCAAAATGAAGGAGAATGTAGCAAAAACCCAAGAGAGCCAAAAGAGTGCAGAAAGATTATCATGAGAGAAACTCCCAGGATATCAAACTGCCAAAATTTGCCAAGAATTTCTTTAAATTTGTGCAATTCTATTATCAATATTCTTTCATCAATTGCTTTCATAATATCAAATTCTCTTTCTTGGTCATATCAAGGAAATTGATAACCTCCTTGAAGAAAGTCAATCGCAAGAAATTTGGATGCTAAATCTTGATTCTATGAAGTGAATCTCGTTTGGAGGTAATGCTTCAGGTAGAAAAGAAGGAATATCTTTGCAACAATGTGCATCATTTTCAAAAACTTTGAATCAACAACAAAATTTCCAACATTTTGACAATATTTTCTAGCTATCCTGACGTGAAGTGAGAGCTTGATGTCCGTTTTTGATACGTCCTGACATCAATTTTAAATCCTTCTTAAGGACTTGATTTCGTCGCCCAATCAGGATAAGGGTACAAACCTGAGCCTCCTTTGATGAGGTATTTCATTTTCCGCCCAATCAGGATAAGGGTACAAACCTGAGCCTCCTTTGATGAGGTATTTCATTTTCCGCCCAATCAGGATAAGGGTACAAACCTGAGCCTCCTTTGATGAGGTATTTCATTTTCCGCCCAATCAGGATAAGGGTACAAACCTGAGCCTCCTTTGATGAGGTATTTCACTTTCCGCCCAATCAGGATAAGGGTACAAACCTGAGCCTCCTTTGATGAGGTATTTCATTTCCTCGCCCAATCAGGATAAGGGTATAAACTTGAGCCTCCTTTGATGAGGTATTGCATTTTCTGCCCAATCAGGATAAGGGTATAAACCTGAGCCTCCTTTGATGAGGTATTTCATTTCCCCGCCCAATCAGGATAAGGGTATAAACCTGAGCCTCCTTTGATGAGGTATTTCATTTTCTGCCCAATCAGGATAAGGGTACAAACCTGAGCCTCCTCGGATGAGGTATTTCATTTTCCGCCCAACCAGGATAAGGGTACAAACCTGAGCCTCATTTTGATGAGGTATTTTATTTCCCGGTCAGGTTAAGGGTTAAACCTGAGCTTCGTTTCTACACGAGGTATTTCATGTCCCATCCAGGTTAAGAAAAAAAACCTGAATCTCACTTCTTTGAAGTAAATTTCTCTTCTTCATTCTTCATTTCATATCTACCATTTTCATCAAGGCTAATCTCTTCATACCCAGTCAGATCCATCAAACTGGGGCATTTTTATGGCCAAATTTGGTGTGTTTTTCTTTGCCACTAAGCTCGTCTTCAAGCCAGCTTAGTAGCAAAGAGGGGCATCTGTAAACACCCCAAATTTTCCACATCCATTCTCAAACAATCCTCCTCAGGCAGTGCCAACCCTGTTAGGTCAATGTTGGAGTCAAACCCCGAGTCAGCTTCAGAAAATCACCATTTTACCCATTTTTATTAGGAAAATTACTATTTTACCCCTAGGTCATCCCAAACCCCAGTCAGTCGGAGTCAACTAAGCTCATTGGTCAGTTCAGAAAAGTTAGAATATCAGTCATCTCAAGCTCATCTGAGCTCACAATGAACAAACCATTTTCATTTCTGACCATTCTTGCCAAAATGGGATCATTTCTTCATAAATGAGCTCTTTTCTCACTTAAATCCAAGCCAATTGTCTCTGAGTCAGTCATTCATAGTCAGTCATATTCTCAAAAGCCTAACTTGAGCTCACCAGGAGTTCAAGCGCTCCAGTTTCAGTTCAAAACCATTTCCAAGTGTCAAGGAGCCCATTTTAGTCCATTTCAGCTCTTTCAGCTGAAATTGAGCTGAGTTCATTCAGTTGAGCTAGTGTTTGAGCCTTGATTTTAGTTCATCTCAGTATTACTGACCTTTGTTTTAGCTTAAAGTCAGTTCAGGTTCGCAATTCACTTCGCTCCAATGACCATTTCGTATCATTTCTTAAAAAATGGCAGCTTTTCTTGAAAATTCAGTCGGAAAGGTCAGTTGAGTCAATATCATTGTCAGTTCATTTGAGTTCTAAAACTCTAAAACCTAGCTCAATCCAGTTCATCCAGCTCAAACCCTAATTTTCAGTGTTACTCTAGCTTGGCAGAGCTCGAAAATCATTTCTTCAACCATTTTTGCAAATTTTGTCAATTTTAACACTTTTTGAACTGGTACAAGTGTCAATCGGGGTCTAACATCCAAAATTCTTCATTCAGGGTTAGCATTTCGCATAGCATTTCATGTTATTTCTCATCATTTCATATCATTTCTCAGCATTTCATAACATTTCATTCCATTTTCGAAGTCCAGAACCCCAGTTTTATAAATTTCAATCCAGATTGAGTTTTAAAAGTTTTCAGAAATCAATTTCAAACCCTGGGTTTTCAAAATTAACATTTTTACCCCCAAGATTCTAAATTTGGAAATATTTTCTCGAGAAAAACAATATGGATTTCTTTCAAAGTTAAATTTTCAAATTCTATACTGGATTTGCTTCGCAACGAGCTATTAAACTTCAAAATCTGAGCTCGTTTAAAAAACTGCCAAAAATAGCTCATTTCATTTGGAAATATTTTCTCAATAAAAACAATCTGGATTTCTTTTAAAATCAAATTTTCAAATTCTACATTGGATTTGCTTCGCAACGAGGTATTGAACTTCAAAATCAGAGCTCGTTTCAAAAACTGCCAAAAATAGCTCGTTTCGTTTGGAAACTTTCTGAAAAGACTATTTTACCCCTCTGATCGTCAAAATGAATTTCAAAATCAAAATTTGGACCCGCTCTGAGATGGCCCATCCATTTGCATTCTCTTGTTTTAATTTATATAAAAAAAAATTATCTTTTTCTTTATTTTTTTGGTTTGTTTTATTTTATTTATTTTAATTTTTTTTTAAATTATTTTATTCTTCCTAAGGTGGGACCCGCAAGGGGGTCACCCAAACCTCCAGCCCATTTCCTTTCTTTCTTCCTCTATTTTCTTTTTTTATATTTTTTTTTATTTTCTTTTCTTCTTTATTTCTTTTCTTTCTTTTTTTTTTCCTTTTTCTTTCTTTCTTTCTTTCCTCCTTTCTTTCCTCTCCCTCCATTCACGTATAGTCTTTCCAGCCCCTCCTTCTTCTCCTTTCCCTCCTTTCCTTTCCTTTTCCTTCTTCCCCTCTTCTTTCCTTTTCTTTCCCTTCCTTCTTTCCCCTTTCTTCCCTACTTCCTTTCCATCTTTTTCAAAGCAAAAGCTGCAGCCATAGCCATTCACGTATGGCTCATTAGATAACAATGGAAACTTAGGTTTTGATGAAAATCAAAACCTAAGTTCAATACAAAGAGAAAAAAAAAAGAAAGAGAACGGGGCCCATCTTCTAACCTCACGCCTCTTTCTCTCTCTCACTCTCTCTCTCCCTTGGTTCCTATCATACACAGCCACCATTATACACTTGCAGCAGCCTCCAGCTCCTCCAGCCACCCCTTTTGGAAGCATCTACAGCCGGTGCCACCTCTTCCAAAGGCTTCCACTACCTCCAACCGGTTCACAAGCTAGTGTAGCAGCTCCAGCAGCAACCCTTCCTCCCATCTTTAGATATCTACAACAAGGCACAGCCTTGCTTCAGCAAAAACAAAAGCCTACCTTCATTGCAGCCCTTGCAGCACAACCATCCTCAACCTCTAGTCGGTTCCAACTCCACCACAGCAACTCTCCTCTTGGCTGCAACTTCCAGCCATTGATGCCACCACCAAGCTCCACCTCCAGCAAGCTTCAACATCTACTAACGTCAAGGCAGCCTCCTTCAGCCCATTGATCCCGCAGCTCCATCATCAAACGCCACCTTGGCCCAGCCACCTTAAGACCCATCTTCCTTCCATTCTCCAAGAGGATTCACGCTCAGCCATTAGCCCTCTCTCATTAAGCTGATTTGATGATTAAAAACTTAGGACTTGATTTTTATCAAGCCCTAAGTCATTTACACAAGAGCATTCATGTAGCCACCGCTACTTTAGCCAAGACAGCCACGGCAAGGTCCAGCCCAACAATCTCCAAGGTGACGGCTGACAGCAGCTCATTAGCACCCACTTTGATGCCTTCCTTCAGACGGCCTTCCATTGCAACTATCATTGCTCCCGGTGTATACAGACCTTCCCAGGCTCTTTCCCCTTCGGTCAATCCCAGCAAACACCAAGGAAACTCCCTCTAGCCTTTGCTTCAACCGATCCAAGGAACATTCAAGAAGAAGACTTAGCTTTTATTTTTTATTTCAATTCAATGTAACCTCAAATGTAATAATTTGGAATAAGAGTTACTGTTCTGCTTAGAATAGGGTTGCATTGCATATAGTTTAATTTATGCAAATTTCAATATGTGATGTATGATTCATGCACATTATTTCAAATTCACTATGGTTTACACGAATGGCACGTGCACAAGCTCTTATGGAGTTTATAAACTCGGTGGGATTCGTATTTATGGCCATAGTCAGAATATGAAGAAAACCAAGATTTATGATCTTTATATCAGCCACATTCAGCCTACACTCTTAGGCCAACTTCAAAAATGCACCTCATTTCTCAAAGTTTCAAAAGGATTTCCCAATTCCTCAATGAAATTCCCTTTTCAAATTCATATTCATTCATTCATATCATTCAAATTGCATTATTTTCAAACTCATTTTCCAATTTCAATTTCAGAAAATTCAATTTTCTCAAGAATTTCGAAGTCTTTCTCAGGATCTGATTTTCTCAAAATCCTAAGTTTTCAAATGACATTTCAAAGCATTTCCCAAGTTCAAATCAAGATTTTCCTATGTTTTCAAATTCTTAAATTTCAAAATCCCAAGTTTTCAGAAATCGATTTTCTCATATTTTCCAGTTTTCCTGAGAATTCATTTTCCATTTCAAAAGTCATTTTCCAATAAATTTCTTAGATTTTCTCAGAATTCTCAAATCCATTTTCTTATAAAAGCAATTCCAAGTTTCCAATCTCAAAACCAATTTTCTCAGATTTTCAAGTTTTCCTGAGAAATCACTTTTCAATGCAAATTTCTGATTTCCAATGAATTTCAATGATTTTCCCAAAAACTCCAATTTCAAGCACTTTTCCAATCATTTTCCAAATGCATTTCAATTTTTCAAAGCAAACATCATAGTTTCTTAAACTTGCATTTTTCAAAATTCCATAGCACAAGCCTGATTCTTTGTGCATTCTAGGAAAAATAGAGCATAATTTAGATATTTGAGTCAAGTTAAAGCACATAATTGGTCCTTGGTTCAATTACCCCTGGTAAAGGCGCCAGGAACGGTTGAACCTCGTACCGACAGGCGGATCCCATTCCATGGAATTTTCCCGCAAATTTTCAAAACGGAGGCGAGTAATTTTCAAAACCAATTTCAAAACTTTGGTCGAGTTTGACTCGCGAAATTCGTTTCTCTCTCGCAAGGGAGGGGAAAAATATTTTGCGATGATAACAGGTTTGGCGACCGTGATGGGACCTGTCTTCGCCTGATCAATTATGTGCATTGACTTAGCTCAATTATCAAAATTATGCTCTATGGAATGACAACTTTAATTCCTGATATCATGTGAACCTAGGAGCCTAGGCTTGAACCCAGCTGACATGGATTGCATGTAGACTAGGCATGGTTTGGTAGGACCATATTGAGGAGAATTATGCATGCTCACTTAGACTTAGGTCTGAAATACAACACTCCTCAATCTAGGACTTGTATGAAAACAATGTTTGCTTCTTCAAAAGTTTTCAAAATTCTATCTCTTTAGGACTTAGAGCCCTCTGTTTGCCTGCATGTGATCATATTTCAAAAACCACCCCACCTATGTCTACCCGGTCTTCACGTTGCTGGGCTCTCTTCCAGAACCATAGTTCGGGACAGAGCCTCACAACTGGGCCACTTATTTGGGCTAACGCCCCCCTACCACGTACCAAGGGACATAGTCCAACGTATATCGGCAGGCGCTCAAGGATGTTGGGAAAACACAAGCCTAGACCCGGAGATGAGTTTTATGCCACGTACATCGAGCCTCGGCTCGAGTATATCGGCATAGCATGATTGGACACAGTTGATCTGAGCCTAGAGTCAGGATTAGGGTCCTAAAGCTCTTTCAAAATCAATGCATTTAGAGTTGGCTTCTTAGGGATTGCTGTATGTGCATAATTGTTTGTAATTGAATGTATGATATTCATTTTCGCCTTATTTTTTCAGTTTTTCCAAAATACCGAACAATTTTCCAAAATACCTCATTTTTCATCTTTTATGAAATATCTCCTTTTTCTTAAAAACCCTGGACAATTTTTCCAAATTATCCACCTTTTCTTCAAAACTCCAGGAGATTTTCCATTCTTTCGTTCCTCTGGACTTCGAATTTCCAACTTTCATTTTATCCTGCCTGCACTTTTCAAATTTCTTGTATTTTTCCAAAGTCTAATTCCAGTCTTCTTGTCTTTCAGTCCAATGGCATCCAGTCAGCTCTATTCTGTTTTTCCTGAGGGTCACATCTCCTATGAGGTGCGACAAAGTCTTCCTGAGCATCGATCTCTTAGCACCGGACCCTTCTTCCCCCGGTGGTACTATGTCTGGTTCAAAAACTTCTCTCGTATGTTTCCGGACCACTTGAGCGATTACGGGTTAAAATTGGCATCTGCAGTGGGAAAGTTGACAGTCAACGGCAATCTGATTCATGCACTGGCAGAGCGGTGGAATCCGTGCACTTGCACATTCTGGTTCCCATGGGGTGAGATGACACTACTGATGGATGAATTTTCAGAGATCAGGGGACTGCCTGAGCCAGCCGTTCAGCCTGGAGATCCGTTAGAGCAGTAATTTCTAATTAATGTCAAGGGTCTGGACCCTAAAGATGTCATGGCTCGCATGACAGGGCGTAAGTCTTGGTCACTGATTGAAGAAAATGGGAATGAGTACGTGAGTCTGATCGAGATCTACCGACAGTATGAAGAATTCGCAAAAGCCAGCTCGTCGTCCAGAACAGCTCAAGAGAGAATTCAACATGCGATGGTTCTATGTACTGTGGGACTTGCTTTCTTTCCAGATGGACAAAATTAAGTGGATGTCAAAATAGTTCAGCTTTTGAGAAGATGAGGAAGTTGACGGACGAGCCGTCTCTCGATAGCCATGGCCGCGCTTGCTTTTCTATACAGAGGATTGACCCACTTCACACTTGGAGAGTCCATCCTAGTCGAGGGATGTACCTATGCTCTTCAGTCTTGGTTCCTTCAGCATGTGCCGACTAGAGCTAGTTCGTTAAGATACAATGGCAAGGAACTTCTTCCAGTTGCGCGGTACCGATTCATGATCGATTATCTGTAGGAAGAAGAAGTGGTGTGGGACTACTTTGATCGAGAATTATCACCTCCCAGATACACCTATGCATATGGCAAGAGATTCAAGTTACTTGGCCCATTTTCCTGTACCTACTACTATCCAGAGTGATGCATCAGACAATTCTCTCAGAGACAAAAGCGCGTAGAAGCTCGGCTACTATCAGGGGTTATGCCAAAGTTTGACCTTACATCAGCACAATGGTCTGAAACATACCATTCTGCCATATATGGCTGGGATTCTTTCATCATTCTCACTCTTTTCCTTGGTCCTCGTGTCTCTGTTGATCGTTAAGAGTGGTGACAGACTGTCTATATACTCCCTCTTTCTCAAGTCCACTATTGATGCAATCATATTTTTCCTTCAATAAAGAAAAAAAAAATCCTTCAATTTTCATTCTATCATGGTTTGATAACCTCGCCTAGGTGACAAGGCATATTTGCAGTTGTTCGTTCTCCTTGCAAAGAATGACAACATAATTGTCGTGACTCCAGCGGCGACCCAATCCCTAGTAATGGGATGTTCTTTCAATTATCTATCAAATTCTCATCAAATATTTTTACTATATTCATTTTTATCCTGAATCTTCATCATCGAAATTTAATCATCCATTCTACAAAGAGCATCAGTATTCCCAAGTGGTTCAGATCAGATCAAGCAAGAAGACACCACTGTATCAGGGCATCAGTGACTTTAGAAGCAGGCAAGAAGAAATGGATTCTCCAAGATCTGCCAGAAGACAGAGTTTGAATGATAGGGATGACATTGATCCTGCTACATATCAGATGTTCAAGAAAATGATGATTAGGATGATGTCTGAGCAAGCTAAGGACTGTTTCAGAAAAGCTCCCATCAAAAAGAAGGCATCTGTCTCCTTCTCTTAGAATATCACTGGTAAGAGTAACGAGCGATTTGGCATGTGTCTGCCCGATATTTTGTTATTGCCGATGTCCTCTATCATCGTGGATTCAGTTCTAAATATTTCAGATGCCTAGACGAAGATGAAGCCAAAGAAGTTGTCCAGGAGGTACACGAAGGCATTTGCAGTAGACTCATCGGCTACCAAACTCTTATCAAGCAAATCATCCAGGCATGATCTTATTGGAAGACTATGCAGCAAGATTGCTACCATTTTGTGAAGAAGTGTGCTCTATGCCAGATACATGCACCTTCTATTCATGCGCCAGCAACATATTTGCGAATCGCCATCTCTCCATGGCTATTTTCTATGTGGGCCTTTGATGTTGTGGGCCCCATCACTCCTGCTTCAAACAGCTACAAATATTTTCTTGCCGCAACAGAATATTTCACTAAATGGGTCGAAGCTATCACTTTGCGTATAATAGAAGGTCGACACATGGTCTTATTCATCCACAAGAATATTGTTGTTTCGGCATACCGCACGATATCGTGTCAGACAATGAGAGTCATTTCAAGAATAAGAGAATGAGGACATTTGACTTAAAGTTCAGAATTCAGCATCGTTTCTCCGCTTCTTATTATCCTCAAAGGAATGGTCAGGCAGAGGCCACCAATAAGATTCTGATTCGAATCCTGGTGCGAACCTTGGAAACAGGCCATAATTGGCATGAGAAGATCCATGATGTATTATGGGCATACAGAACCACCATTTGTACTCCAACTAATGCTACTCCGTCAGAACTTGTCTACGGAACTGAAGTAGTACTGCCTCTACATGTTCAGAAACTTGCCTTGAAGTTCGCATCACTGCTGGAGTTATTGCTTGATCAATATCAACAACAGCGGCTGGTACAACTTGATTTTCTCAATGAAAGAAGACTCAGAGCAACAGAGCACGCTCAATCATATCGTCAGAGGATAGCCAAACAATATGCAAAATTTGTCATTCAAAGAAAATCTTGAGTCAATGATCTAGTGCTCAGATCAACGGCCTATCTCAAGCACCGTCTGGGTGGCAAATGGTGGCCGAATTGGGAAGGTCCCTATGTTGTTGAGGAAGCATTACTCTCCAATTCATATCTGCTCATCAATGCCGATGGTGTGGAATTATTAGACCCCATCAATGATTAACATTTGAAAATTTTCTATACTTAAATCCTCTATTCCATCCTTTGTAATTCCTCAATATATTTTCCTCAATAATGGTCAAATCCTTCTTTCCCAGTTACACTGGGGCATTATTTTAAAATTTGTCTTCAAAACATTATGTATGCAGGAAGGATCAAACAAATCTCTCATTTTGCATACATGTGCATTCATTTACATCATTTTGCATACATTTGCATTCATTTACATTTACATGCATTCATTTGCATCCATTTACATTCATTTCTCCTTCAGGTTAAGGGATAAACCTGAACTTCCCCTTCAGGTTAAGGGATAAATCCTGAGACCCCGACAGTTGTCCAAGTCGTCGTGAGGGTGAAGACTGAAAATCTTCTATCAAAATCAATTAGTAAATTCTCAAAAATCCAGTGTTCGTGCTGGAAAGATTTTCAAAATCCAGGGTTCGTGCTGGTAAAAATTTTCTAAATCCAGTGTTCGTGCTGGTAAATTTTCAAAAATCCAGTGTTCATGCTGGTAAGATTTTCAAAATCCAAGGTTCGTGCTGGTAAAAATTTTCTAAATCCAGTGTTCGTGCTGGTAAATTTTCAAAAATCCAGTGTTCGTGCTGGTAAGATTTTCAAAATCCAAGGTTCGTGCTGGTAAATTCTTCTAAATCCAGTGCTCGTATTGGTAATCTCTCAAAATCCAATGCTCGTATTGGTAATCTCCCAAAATCTAGCGCTCGTACTGGTAATCTTTCAAAACCCAGTATTCGTACTGGTAATCTTTCAAAACATAATGCTTGTACTGGTACGTTTTCAAAATCCAGTGCTCGTACTGGTACCCTTTAAAAATCTAACACTCGTGTTGGTGTCTTGCCCATTGGTTGCGTTATTCGATCTCTTAGGTGCAGTCTTCACGCTGACCTTTCATCAGAATTCAAGTTCAATATTAATTATGTCAATTTCGACCTTCGGGTCATCCAATTTCTATCCCCGTTCAGGATAAGGAGATAATCCTGAAACCGTTCATAGAAGCAATCAAACTCTATATAATAGTCCTCGTTCTTCATTGAACTGATAGTGTTCCATGTGAACTGATAGTCGTTTTTCAGTGAACTGATAGTGTTCCATGTGAACTGATAGTCGTTCTTCATCGAACTGATAGTGTTCCCAAGTGAACTGATATTCGTTCTTCATCGAACTGATAGTGTTCTAAGTGAACCGATGGTCATTTTTCATTGAACTGATATTATTCCCACTGAGAATCGTTCTTCATTGAACTGATAGTGTTCCAAGCGAACTGATAGTCGTTCTTCATTGAACTGATAGTGTTCCAAGCGAACTGATAGTCGTTCTTCATTGAACTGATAGTGTTCCAAGTGAACTAAGAATCGTTCTTCATTGAACTGATAGTGTTCCAAGCGAACTGATAGTCGTTCTTCATTGAACTGATAGTGTTCCAAGCGAACTGATAGTCGTTCTTCATTGAACTGATAGTGTTCCAAGTGAACTGATAGTCGTTCTTCATCGAACTGATAGTGTTCCAAGTGAACTGATAGTCGTTCTTCATTGAACTGATAGTGTTCCAAGCGAACTGATAGTTGTTCTTCATTGAACTGATAGTGTTCCAAGCGAACTGATAGTCGTTCTTCATTGAACTGATAGTGTTCCAAGCGAACTGATAGTCGTTCTTCATTGAACTGATAGTGTTCCAAGCGAACTGATAGTCGTTCTTCATTGAACTGATAGTGTTTCAAGCGAACTGACAGTCGTTCTTCATTGAACGGATAGTGTTCCAAGTGAACTGATAGTCGTTCTTCATTGAACTGATAGTGTTCCAAATGAACCGATGATCGTTCTTCATTAAACTGATATTATTCCCAGCGATGGTCGTTCTTAATTGAACCGATATTGTTCTCAATGAACAGATGGTCGTTCTCAATTGAACTGATATTGTTTCCAGTGAACTGTTAGTCACCTCATTTGGGGAAAGGAGAGGATAATTTTTGTCACGGGTGCATTAAACCGGACTTCAAATGCTCTTTTTCACCTAGGATTTCAAGAAAACTTTGTCAATTTGTCAATCAAATTATTTGTTGATTTCAGAACTTTATTGCATAAATTTTTACCTCAGTTTACCTTCAGTATTACTTCCAAAAAGGCAAAGCTTTTGAGAAGAAGGATTCAAAAATCCAAATTCTTTCTATTGGCCAATCAAAAGGATGAAGGATAAATCCTCGATATGGTCAGAAAAGAAGATTCAATGTTTTTGCAAAGCCATAGATGATTGATATTGATCACAGTCAATGGCACATTTTAAAGACCATTCTTGTGAAAATGAGGCAGTGGAAATATCCTGAGTGCTAGAAAAAGAGAGAATTCATCCCAACCCTGTCTCCTTAAAATCACCTAAGCTGCAATTAAATATCCGCAAAAGAGATCTCTCACTTGTCGTCAAGATGAAGGCGAATTAAGCGAGTAGACCTCCGGGGCCAAAGAAGATTCAAAACATCTCCAAGATGACGGAGTTTGTGACGGATTCTTCCAGGGAAAGTCCAAAGCACTGTCGAGATGAAGGCAGATGCGATGAACCTACCGACAATCCCTAAAAGATATTTAATTTCAGCTATCCTTCAAAAAAAAAAAAAAATCTCCAACCAAGAAGCCAATATCGTCAAAGAAGGATCGAAACATCTCCAAGTTGAAGGAGTTTGTGACGTACCCTTCCCAAAAGAGAGCAAGAGAGGAAAAAGAAAGAGAGAAAAAGTCAGAACATCTCCAAAATGAAGGAGAATGTAGCAAAAACCCAAGAGAGCCAAAAGAGTGCAGAAAGATTATCATGAGAGAAACTCCCAGGATATCAAACTGCCAAAATTTGCCAAGAATTTCTTTAAATTTGTGCAATTCTATTATCAATATTCTTTCATCAATTGCTTTCATAATATCAAATTCTCTTTCTTGGTCATATCAAGGAAATTGATAACCTCCTTGAAGAAAGTCAATCGCAAGAAATTTGGATGCTAAATCTTGATTCTACGAAGTGAATCTCGTTTGGAGGTAATGCTTCAGGTAGAAAAGAAGGAATATCTTTGCAACAATGTGCATCATTTTCAAAAACTTTGAATCAACAACAAAATTTCCAACATTTTGACAATATTTTCTAGCTATCCTGACGTGAAGTGAGAGCTTGATGTCCGTTTTTGATACGTCCTGACATCAATTTTAAATCCTTCTTAAGGACTTGATTTCGTCGCCCAATCAGGATAAGGGTATAAACCTGAGCCTCCTTTGATGAGGTATTTCATTTTTCGCCCAATCAGGATAAGGGTACAAACCTGAGCCTCCTTTGATGAGGTATTTCATTTTCCGCCCAATCAGGATAAGGGTACAAACCTGAGCCTCCTTTGATGAGGTATTTCATTTTCCGCCCAATCAGGATAAGGGTACAAACCTGAGCCTCCTTTGATGAGGTATTTCACTTTCCGCCCAATCAGGATAAGGGTACAAACCTGAGCCTCCTTTGATGAGGTATTTCATTTCCTCGCCCAATCAGGATAAGGGTATAAACTTGAGCCTCCTTTGATGAGGTATTTCATTTTCTGCCCAATCAGGATAAGGGTATAAACCTGAGCCTCCTTTGATGAGGTATTTCATTTCCCCGCCCAATCAGGATAAGGGTATAAACCTGAGCCTCCTTTGATGAGGTATTTCATTTTCTGCCCAATCAGGATAAGGGTACAAACCTGAGCCTCCTCGGATGAGGTATTTCATTTTCCGCCCAACCAGGATAAGGGTACAAACCTGAGCCTCATTTTGATGAGGTATTTCATTTCCCGGTCAGGTTAAGGGTTAAACCTGAGCTTCGTTTCTACACGAGGTATTTCATGTCCCATCCAGGTTAAGAAAAAAAACCTGAATCTCACTTCTTTGAAGTAAATTTCTCTTCTTCATTCTTCATTTCATATCTACCATTTTCATCAAGGCTAATCTCTTCATACCCAGTCAGATCCATCAAACTGGGGCATTTTTATGGCCAAATTTGGTGTGTTTTTCTTTGCCACTAAGCTCGTCTTCAAGCCAGCTTAGTAGCAAAGAGGGGCATCTGTAAACACCCCAAATTTTCCACATCCATTCTCAAACAATCCTCCTCAGGCAGTGCCAACCCTGTTAGGTCAATGTTGGAGTCAAACCCCGAGTCAGCTTCAGAAAATCACCATTTTACCCATTTTTATTAGGAAAATTACTATTTTACCCCTAGGTCATCCCAGACCCCAGTCAGTCGGAGTCAACTAAGCTCATTGGTCAGTTCAGAACAGTTAGAATATCAGTCATCTCAAGCTCATCTGAGCTCACAATGAACAAACCATTTTCATTTCTGACCATTCTTGCCAAAATGGGATCATTTCTTCATAAATGAGCTCTTTTCTCACTTAAATCCAAGCCAATTGTCTCCGAGTCAGTCATTCATAGTCAGTCATATTCTCAAGAGCCTAACTTGAGCTCACCAGGAGTTCAAGCGCTCCAGTTTCAGTTCAAAACCATTTCCAAGTGTCAAGGAGCCCATTTTAGTCCATTTCAGCTCTTTCAGCTGAAATTGAGCTGAGTTCATTCAGTTGAGCTAGTGTTTGAGCCTTGATTTTAGTTCATCTCAGTATTACTGACCTTTGTTTTAGCTCAAAGTCAGTTCAGGTTCGCAATTCACTTCGCTCCAATGACCATTTCGTATCATTTCTTAAAAAATGGCAGCTTTTCTTGAAAATTCAGTCGGAAAGGTCAGTTGAGTCAATATCATTGTCAGTTCATTTGAGTTCTAAAACTCTAAAACCTAGCTCAATCCAGTTCATCCAGCTCAAACCCTAATTTTCAGTGTTACTCTAGCTTGGCAGAGCTCGAAAATTATTTCTTCAACCATTTTTTCAAATTTTGTCAATTTTAACACTTTTTGAACTGGTACAAGTGTCAATCGGGGTCTAACATCCAAAATTCTTCATTCAGGGTTAGCATTTCGCATAGCATTTCATGTTATTTCTCATCATTTCATATCATTTCTCAGCATTTCATAACATTTCATTCCATTTTCGAAGTCCAGAACTCCAGTTTTATAAATTTCAATCCAGATTGAGTTTTAAAAGTTTTCAGAAATCAATTTCAAACCCTGGGTTTTCAAAATTAACATTTTTACCCCCAAGATTCTAAATTTGGAAATATTTTCTCGAGAAAAACAATATGGATTTCTTTCAAAGTTAAATTTTCAAATTCTATACTGGATTTGCTTCGCAACGAGCTATTAAACTTCAAAATCTGAGCTCGTTTAAAAAATTGCCAAAAATAGCTCATTTCATTTGGAAATATTTTCTCAATAAAAACAATCTGGATTTCTTTTAAAATCAAATTTTCAAATTCTACATTGGATTTGCTTCGCAACGAGGTATTGAACTTCAAAATCCAAGCTCGTTTCAAAAACTGCCAAAAATAGCTCATTTCGTTTGGAAACTTTCTGAAAAGACTATTTTACCCCTCTGATCGTCAAAATGAATTTCAAAATCAAAATTTGGACCCGCTCTGAGATGGCCCATCCATTTGCATTCTCTTGTTTTAATTTATATAAAAAAAAATTATCTTTTTCTTTATTTTTTTGGTTTGTTTTATTTTATTTATTTTAATTTTTTTTTAAATTATTTTATTCTTCCTAAGGTGGGACCCGCAAGGGGGTCACCCAAACCTCCAGCCCATTTCCTTTCTTTCTTCCTCTATTTTCTTTTTTTATATTTTTTTTTATTTTCTTTTCTTCTTTATTTCTTTTCTTTCTTTTTTTTTCCTTTTTCTTTCTTTCTTTCTTTCCTCCTTTCTTTCCTCTCCCTCCATTCACGTATAGTCTTTCCAGCCCCTCCTTCTTCTCCTCTCCCTCCTTTCCCTTCCTTTTCCTTCTTCCCCTCTTCTTTCCTTTTCTTTCCCTTCCTTCTTTCCCCTTTCTTCACTACTTCCTTTCCATCTTTTTCAAAGCAAAAGCTGCAGCCATGGCCATTCACGTATGGCTCATTAGATAACAATGGAAACTTAGGTTTTGATGAAAATCAAAACCTAAGTTCAATACAAAGAGAAAAAAAAAGAAAGAGAACAGGGCCCATCTTCTAACCTCACGCCTCTTTCTCTCTCTCACTCTCTCTCTCCCTTGGTTCCTATCATACACAGCCACCATTATACACTTGCAGCAGCCTCCAGCTCCTCCAGCCACCCCTTTTGGAAGCATCTACAGCCGGTGCCACCTCTTCCAAAGGCTTCCACTACCTCCAGCCGGTTCACAAGCTAGTGTAGCAGCTCCAGCAGCAACCCTTCCTCCCATCTTTAGATATCTACAACAAGGCACAGCCTTGCTGTAACGCCCCGGATTTCCAAAACAAAGCTAAGTTAAAATTTTCATGAATTTCTTTTTTTTTTTCTTTGCAGCGGAATTTAGAAAAGCTTTTAGCAGCGGAATCAGACGATAATGAGTCGTCAGTTTTAGAAAACTCCGAGCACGTTGCAGGTATGTGGCCAAGCAACTCATTGACCACCAAAGTGTTCCATTTTATCGAAAACCACATGTTTATTACAACACTACTGCTTAGAAAAGCAGTGTAGGTTCAAATAAAAAGGAAGCAGTACAACTCTGTCTAGAGAAACCCTGGAACTCGATGCCGCCTTGCTCCGCATATCGCCACGCAGGTTCAACACCTGAAATCTCCATTAAACGGGGTCAGAACCACTGATGGTCTGGTAAGTAGGCAAACACCTATCTATTCAACTCAAGTAAATGCATAGACCACTCAGGGTCGCAGTTCGTAATACGACGCTCAAGCCTCCATGACTTAGCGTATATCGCAAAAGCCTCATCAGGGCTATGAGTTCAACATCCACGCAAGTCGTCATGACTTCGCATAAGCCTCTTCAGGGCTGTGAGTTAGAATAACCTCTCAAGTCTTTACGACTTAGCCTTGACTTCCTCAGAGTCACGAATGGATGTCTAGCTCAAGCCTTTATGCTTGGCACATCCGTATCCTACGAATCTAAGGACAACTCTCCTAGCTTTACTTAGTCGTACGGATATCAATGGGGTTCTTTCCCAATCGGTCCAGTAGTATACCGACCATGACACCTTCACAAAGGTTATGCAGGACTGACTCAACAACGTCATCCACTTATACATTCAAAATAGCGTTGTACCTAAGCTAATGCTTTGTTTCGATAATTGCACCTCCCCCTGGGCTTAGGGGACTCATATCTGGGCGACAACGCGACGATCTGGGGGTTGATTATTCTATGTATTTTAGATACCCCAGAGGCCTGTTGACCCCATCCCCCTAGTAGGACGGTACAGCATACCGGAAGAGATCCTTACTAGGTATCCGAATGCATTCTGCTACTGCAGTAGTTGGGTTCAATCCTTAGATATTTAAGGATAACCACGACCTCCATACCTCTGAGTGACGAAGGCCATCAATGAACTCTATCAGGTTCGGGTGAAATATATGTCACTCAAGGCTGCGCCATCACCGTCTTCCTCGGTGAGAAATTCTGAAAGGGGCCTGCCGGTCTTACAATTACTTGACGAGCATTGCATGCCTATAGGGCAGCCTTTGAGAAGTATGTACCCGACCCCAATCAACCACACAGTTTTCACCGTGGAACAAAGGTTTTATTCATATGCATGCTTAACTCTGCTCTCGGCACTTCGGCCTTGACGAGCACTTCACCTCTTTCAGTGGAAACAACACACTCCGGCTCAGCGGCCCTTACGAGTCTGGTTGTCTAATAATTCTTAATGAGCATGCACATGACTCGATCTATACGGATCGGCTACTCGGCGTATCTTTACGCAACGAGCTCAGGACCTTGTCAAGGCGCTACCACTACTTTGGCGCAACGGCTCTTACAAGTATGATGCCCTTGCAGGTGTCAAGGAGACGAGTCATTCTGACATCGTTCCAACAAAGGACATCATTGTGCCACTTAACTGGTTCTGGCAGCTCTTCTGCCAACCATTCTGTCAACACCTTCTCTGCTCTACCAGCAGTGGTGCGACGAACCTTTCTACATCGTAGAAGGCATTCCATAACTGGGTAGCACTTCTGCTACGTTCTTTCTGAGCCATTCTTAGCTCCTTCAGGAATTTCAGCAGCACTTCCTCTCTTTTACGGAGAAAGCGTGCGTGTCTTTTATCCATTTTAGCGGCATCTCCCCTCTTTGGTGGGAAATCGTTACGCTTAACTCGGGAAATGGATGCGCACCGTTGTGCGTACTTTGCATCCATCAAGGTTGCAGGAACCTTGGGCCATAGCCAGGCCATACGTAATTGATTTAGTCTTTACGTAAAGAGCATTTTGCCAAAAGGCGAAGCCTTTCCAATAGGGGCTTCATTCGTCAAGCAGAATCTTGTACGAGCAGCGGTAAGGGAATCGCATGGGCGATTTTGGAGTTGATCTCCATTTGAACGCTCACTTATGCGCCATATATGTAATATAAGCAGAAGCCTGTGCTTTATACAGCGGCGGCGTAAAGGAAATGCATATACTATTGTTCAGGGATAGTAACTGAACGAAATATTCTACATATATAACAAAGCAGAAGCCTTGGCATCGTTCGACGCGACAGCGTAAGTAAATACATTGCAGAAAGCAGGAGCCTTGGCATCGTTCGACGCGACGGCGTAAGTAAATGCATAATCGGAAGTGCTTTAATCGGAAGTACGGAAAGCAGGGAGCCTTGGCATCATATGACGCGACGGCAAAGGTAAATTACATAGCCTGTGCGATATAAGACGCGTCGGCAGAATCAGCAGATATACACCTAGATCTGTATCCAACGATAGTTACGAGGCGAGCGAGTGAACACCGAAGTGTCCTAGAGGGCTCAACCAAGAACTAGGGTGAGATACTATTTTGAAGAACGCATATACTGCGTATTCGAACATATATATCCGACGATAGTTACGAGGCGAGCGCGTGAACACCGAAGTGTCCTAGAGGGCTCAACCAAGAACTAAAGCAAGATACTACTTCAGAAAGTATATGCTATATACAAACAATCAAATACTTGAGAGAGATGGTTTAATGAAGCGAACTTACTTCAAATCGTGGAAGAAACGGCTCCGGGTTGCTTCTTCGGCTTCGAGCCTTCTTTCGAGAGGTCAGACTAAGTCAGATGAAGCTGACTTAGTTGAGAAAGAGGTAGAGCAGGTCAAGCTACTCAACCTAAGTGGTTTGAACCAAACAGGGTTCGATCCAAGTCAACTGGGTTCAGCAGATTCGAACTCAGCTCAAGTAGGCTAAGTCTGGGTTCAGAAATACAAACCAAAAGCTGGACCAAAAAGGACTTTGACTTTGACTTCCAACCCAACTAGGTTCAAGTCAAGTCAACTGGGTTTGAGCTAAGTCAGGTGGGTTCAGACCTAGGTCAGGTGGGTTAGGACCAGGTCAGGCAGGCTCAGACCAGGTCAGGTGGGCTCAGGTGGGCTAGGCTAGGTAGGGGAGGTTTGGAAAAGGAGGAGAGAGAGAGGGCTAGATGATTTTTCAAAGGAGGGGGGCTCCTCTATTTATAGATTCTGAAACTTGAGCCCCAAGTTTCAGAATTTCCATTTTAGTCCATAGCTTTTTCAGAAATTCCTTTTGATCTTATCCATCTGACTGTTTGATCTTATCCATCTGAGATATTTCCATGAGATATTTTCGTGGGTCCCACCAGATATTTTCTGAAGAATATTTATGTGGGTCCCACCGACATTTTCGTGGGTCCCGCAAAAAAGTTGAGTTTTCGGCATTTTTTCCGAAAAATTCTGAGTAGGCCATTATCTTCGTATTTATGCAACTAAGAAAGTTGGCTCGCAGGAATCTCTTGATTTCGATCAGGGAGGAAGTTATGATCTCCACAGCGTTTGAGCATATATTCGTGAAGATACGAATATCCTAAGTATATTTGGATCGCAGGAATCAGTTTGATTCGCTTTACGATAAAAACGCTATTTTTCACTGGAAAAATGCCTCAGAAATTTATTCAGAGTTATCTGAAAAATTGCGGGTCTTACATCATTACCCTCTTAAAGGAATTTCGTCTGCGAAATTCAGTTAAGAGTACTAAGTGCGTAACTTGGGATATTTCTCCCATATGTTAGATTCATAATTTTATTCACTTAGTTCAACATTGTATTTATTCCAATCATTACCTCATATCATGATTCATGATCGATGAGGTATGTTTCTCATATCTGAGTTCAAATCATGCTACAACCACGATAGTTTGTTGAATCAACGTTCTTCCAACCGGCTATTTAACATAGCCATCTTGTGTAACTATTTTGTACACACAGATCATTCTTCTAGAGATTAACCATATTGGAATAAGTCCTCTGTCAGACTACCTGGTATTGGAAACGTACCTCCTCACAGGTTCGCCTTCGTCAGACTTACCTGGTATTGGATCAGTACACCCTCACAGAATCATACTAGCCAAGCTACTGGTTTTGGAACATATACACTCGCACGGAGCTGTATACCCTCACAGGCTCACTTTGGCTAGACGATCTGATCTTGAATATGTAAAACCTCACAGGACTCTCTTCTTGGGAACAATTCCTCGATGGTTTATTTTATTAAGTAACTTTTAACGTTCTAATTACGCAAACTTAATTTCTCAATCATGTGGTCTATAGCCATAAATTTTGGGCATAAGCACTTAAGATTTAATTTAACAAATCCAACATTACTTTAGAGAGCAAGGATACATATCGATCCAGATGACCATACACAAGGTCATAAGCCTCTTGTCTCGAGCGATTGTTGGATCTTGTCCTTTGATAGCTTTTTACCCATTACAACTCTATCTATCAAGGTATCCAGATTCCTTGATATGGTCATCATTCGTGAGTTGTTCGGCTGTCACTGCATAGACACGACCTGCCACAGGTTTCTGCTCTATTCTGGATAGTGGCAATCGTTGTTGTATTTGTTGAGAGGGTCCTCCAGATCCCATATTTCTCTGTTGAAGATCTGAGGCCTTCTTGCGACATTCTCTCACATGATGCCCTGGTTTGCCGCAATACAGGCAACCTCCCGTATCGCGAGGACAAACCCCTCCGGGATGATCTGAGCTACACCTTGGGCATCAAAAATTAGGCTGTTGGTAGGGCTGATTAGCTTCTACCATTTGTAATGGCCGCTCGGCCGGTGGAGTAAAGTTGTTGTCTTGAAAATTCCTCTTATAAAAAGGTGGTCGTGAGTCCTGGCCACCTGGTAACGTCCTCTTATTGTTCTGACCATCAACTATGGGCCTCTTTGCTATAATCACCTTAGATAGCGCCCAATCCTCGCTAATCTTTGAAGATGCTGCTACAGCAGCTTGAAAAGTCGAGGGCATACTTGTTATTACACGAGATCGCAACCCTTCTTGCAATCCATTTATATATTTATCGGCCCTTTCTTGGTCAGTATCGAATAACGTGGAGCAATATCGTTCAAGGTTTTGAAATTTAGTGGTATAGTCCATCAGACTCATAACACCTTGCTCCAATTCCAGAAACTCCATCTTCTTCTTATTTCTGGAGTGTATCGGAAAGTAATTATCCAAGAAAGTTCTCCGAAAATCATCCCAAGGGATGACTTCAAGCTGAGAGAACTGGATTATCTTAGTGGTATCCCACCACTTTCGTGCATTATCCTTCAGCCTATATGTGCCGAAGTTAGTCTTTCTATCCTCTGGTACTCCCAATACCAGGAATGCACGCTCCGTCTCCTCGATCCAGCTTTCTGCGAGCTCTGGATCGGCACTACCAACGAAAATAGGTGGGTCGAGTTTGAGGAACTTTTCATAAGTCACTCATCCCAGATTCTCATTGCGAGGTGGGGCTGGTGCTTGCCTTGATTCATGAATGGCAGACACAAGCCTGTTGAGTGTTTCCAGCAGGAAGCCCTGTGTATGGGACTCCTCACTCGGCATGGTTCTCCTCGTCCTAGGAGCCATTTTATCTATTCACACAAATACACCCAAATCAGAGAAAGTATAAAATTTATACTTACAGTGCGATACCGCAAACACGACAGATCTTGAACCAGGTTTCTCAGACTCATGCTCTGATACCAATTCTGTAACGCCCCAGATTTCCAAAACAAAGCTAAGTTAAAATTTTCATGAATTTCTTTTTTTTTTTCTTTGCAGCAGAATTTAGAAAAGCTTTTAGCAGCGGAATCAGACGATAATGAGTCGTCAGTTTTAGAAAACTCCGAGCACGTTGCAGGTATGTGGCCAAGCAACTCATTGACCACCAAAGTGTTCCATTTTATCGAAAACCACATGTTTATTACAACACTACTGCTTAGAAAAGCAATGTAGGTTCAAATAAAAAGGAAGCAGTACAACTCTTTCTAGAGAAACCCTGGAACTCGATGCCGCCTTGCTCCGCATATCGCCACGCAGGTTCAACACCTGAAATCCCCATTAAACGGGGTCAGAACCACTGATGGTCTGGTAAGTAGGCAAACACCTATCTATTCAACTCAAGTAAATGCATAGACCACTCAGGGTCGCAGTTCGTAATACGACGCTCAAGCCTCCATGACTTAGCGTATATCGCAAAAGCCTCATCAATGCTATGAGTTGAACATCCACGCAAGTCGTCATGACTTCGCATAAGCCTCTTCAGGGCTGTGAGTTAGAATAACCTCTCAAGTCTCTACGACTTAGCCTTGACTTCCTCAGAGTCACGAATGGATGTCTAGCTCAAGCCTTTATGATTGGCACATCCGTATCCTACGAATCTAAGGACAACTCTCCTAGCTTCACTTAGTCGTACGGATATCAATGGGGTTCTTTCCCAATCGGTCCAGTAGTATACCGACCATGACACCTTCACAAAGGTTATACAGGACTGACTCAACAACGTCATCCACTCATACATTCAAAATAGTGTTGTACCTAAGCTAATGCTTTGTTTCGATAATTGCACCTCCCCCTGGGCTTAGGGGACTCATATCTGGGCGACAACGCGACGATCTGGGGGTTGATTATTCTATGTATTTTAGATACCCCAGAGGCCTGTTGACCCCATCCCCCTAGTAGGACGGTACAGCATACCGGAAGAGATCCTTACTAGGTATCCGAATGCATTCTGCTACTGCAGTAGTTGGGTTCAATCCTTAGATATTTAAGGATAACCACGACCTCCATACCTCTGAGTGACGAAGGCCATCAATGAACTCTATCAGGTTCGGGTGAAATATATGTCACTCAAGGCTGCGCCATCACCGTCTTCCTCGGTGAGAAATTCTGAAAGGGGCCTGCCGGTCTTACAATTACTTGACGAGCATTGCATGCCTATAGGGCAGCCTTTGAGAAGTATGTACCCGACCCCAATCAACCACACAGTTTTCACCGTGGAACAAAGGTTTTATTCATATGCATGCTTAACTCTGCTCTCGGCACTTCGGCCTTGACGAGCACTTCACCTCTTTCAGTGGAAACAACACACTCCGGCTCAGCGGCCCTTACGAGTCTGGTTGTCTAATAATTCTTAATGAGCATGCACATGACTCGATCTATACGGATCGGCTACTCGGCGTATCTTTACGCAACGAGCTCAGGACCTTGTCAAGGCGCTACCACTACTTTGGCGCAACGGCTCTTACAAGTATGATGCCCTTGCAGGTGTCAAGGAGACGAGTCATTCTGACATCGTTCCAACAAAGGACATCATTGTGCCACTTAACTGGTTCTGGCAGCTCTTCTGCCAACCATTCTGTCAACACCTTCTCTGCTCTACCAGCAGTGGTGCGACGAACCTTTCTACATCGTAGAAGGCATTCCATAACTGGGTAGCACTTCTGCTACGTTCTTTCTGAGCCATTCTTAGCTCCTTCAGGAATTTCAGCAGCACTTCCTCTCTTTTACGGAGAAAGCGTGCGTTTCTTTTATCCATTTTAGCGGCATCTCCCCTCTTTGGTGGGAAATCGCTACGCTTAACTCGGGAAATGGATACGCACCGTTGTGCGTACTTTGCATCCATCAAGGTTGCAGGAACCTTGGGCCATAGCCAGGCCATACGTAATTGATTTAGTCTTTACGTAAAGAGCATTTTGCCAAAAGGCGAAGCCTTTCCAATAGGGGCTTTATTCGTCAAGCAGAATCTTGTACGAGGAGCGGTAAGGGAATCGCATGGGCGATTTTGGAGTTGATCTCCATTTGAACGCTCACTTATGCGCCATATATGTAATATAAGCAAAAGCCTGTGCTTTATACAGCGGCGGCGTAAAGGAAATGCATATACTATTGTTCAGGGTGTGTAACTGAACGAAATATTCTACATATATAACAAAGCAGAAGCCTTGGCATCGTTCGACGCGACAGCGTAAGTAAATACATTGCAGAAAGCAGGAGCCTTGGCATCGTTCGACGCGACGGCGTAAGTAAATGCATAATCGGAAGTGCTTTAATCGGAAGTACGGAAAGCACGGAGCCTTGGCATCATACGACGCGACGGCAAAGGTAAATTACATAGCCTGTGCGATATAAGACGCGTCGGCAGAATCAGCAGATATACACCTAGATCTGTATCCAACGATAGTTACGAGGCGAGCGAGTGAACACCGAAGTGTCCTAGAGGGCTCAACCAAGAACTAGGGTGAGATACTATTTTGAAGAACGCATATACTGCGTATTCGAACATATATATCCGACGATAGTTACGAGGCGAGCGCGTGAACACCGAAGTGTCCTAGAGAGCTCAACCAAGAACTAAAGCAAGATACTACTTCAGAAAGTATATGCTATATACAAACAATCAAATACTTGAGAGAGATGGTTTAATGAAGCGAACTTACTTCAAATCGTGGAAGAAACGGCTCCGGGTTGCTTCTTCGGCTTCGAGCCTTCTTTCGAGAGGTCAGACTAAGTCAGATGAAGCTGACTTAGTTGAGAAAGAGGTAGAGCAGGTCAAGCTACTCAACCTAAGTGGTTTGAACCAAACAGGGTTCGATCCAAGTCAACTGGGTTCAGCAGATTCGAACTCAACTCAAGTAGGCTAAGTCTGGTTTCAGAAATCCAAACCAAAAGCTGGACCAAAAAGGACTTTGACTTTGACTTCCAACCCAACTAGGTTCAAGTCAAGTCAACTGGGTTTGAGCTAGGTCAGGTGGGTTCAGACCTAGGTCAGGTGGGTTAGGACCAGGTCAGGCAGGCTCAGACCAGGTCAGGTGGGCTCAGGTGGGCTAGGCTAGGTAGGGGAGGTTTGGAAAAGGAGGAGAGAGAGAGGGCTAGACGATTTTTCAAAGGAGGGGGGCTCCTCTATTTATAGATTCTGAAACTTGAGCCCCAAGTTTCAGAATTTTCATTTTAGTCCATAGCTTTTTCAGAAATTCCTTTTGATCTTATCCATCTGACTGTTTGATCTTATCCATCTGACTGTTTGATCTTATCCATCTGAGATATTTCCATGAGATATTTTCGTGGGTCCCACCGGATATTTTCTGAAGAATATTTATGTGGGTCCCACCAACATTTTCGTGGGTCCCGCAAAAAAGTTGAGTTTTCGGCATTTTTTCCGAAAAATTCTGAGTAGGCCATTATCTTCGTATTTATGCAACTAAGAAAGTTGGCTCGCAGGAATCTCTTGATTTCGATCAGGGAGGAAGTTATGATCTCCAGAGCGTTTGAGCATATATTCGTGAAGATACGAATATCCTAAGTATATTTGGATCGCAGGAATCAGTTTGATTCGCTTTACGATAAAAACACTATTTTTCACTGGAAAAATGCCTCAGGAATTTATTCAGAGTTATCTGAAAAATTGCGGGTCTTACACTTGCTTCAGCAAAAACAAAAGCCTACCTTCATTGCAGCCCTTGCAGCACAACCATCCCCAACCTCTAGTCGGTTCCAACTCCACCACAGCAACTCTCCTCTTGGCTGCAACTTCCAGCCATTGATGCCACCACCAAGCTCCACCTCCAGCAAGCTTCAACATCTACTAACGTCAAGGCAGCCTCCTTCAGCCCATTGATCCCGCAGCTCCATCATCAAATGCCACCTTGGCCCAGCCACCTTAAGACCCATCTTCCTTCCATTCTCCAAGAGGATTCACGCTCAGCCATTAGCCCTCTCTCATTAAGCTGATTTGATGATTAAAAACTTAGGACTTGATTTTTATCAAGCCCTAAGTCATTTACACAAGAGCATTCATGTAGCCACCGCTACTTTAGCCAAGACAGCCACGGCAAGGTCCAGCCCAACAATCTCCAAGGTGACGGCTGGCAGCAGCTCATTAGCACCCACTTTGATGCCTTCCTTCAGACGGCCTTCCATTGCAACTATCATTGCTCCCGGTGTATACAGACCTTCCCAGGCTCTTTCCCCTTCGGTCAATCCCAGCAAACACCAAGGAAACTCCCTCTAGCCTTTGCTTCAACCGATCCAAGGAACATTCAAGAAGAAGACTTAGCTTTTATTTTTTATTTCAATTCAATGTAACCTCAAATGTAATAATTTGGAATAAGAGTTACTGTTCTGCTTAGAATAGGGTTGCATTGCATATAGTTTAATTTATGCAAATTTCAATATGTGATGTATGATTCATAAACATTATTTCAAATTCACTATGGTTTACACGAATGGCACGTGCACAAGCTCTTATGGAGTTTATAAACTCGGTGGGATTCGTATTTATGGCCATAGTCAGAATATGAAGAAAACCAAGATTTATGATCTTTATATCAGCCACATTCAGCCTACACTCTTAGGCTAACTTCAAAAATGCACCTCATTTCTCAAAGTTTCAAAAGGATTTCCCAATTCCTCAATGAAATTCCCTTTTCAAATTCATATTCATTCATTCATATCATTCAAATTGCATTATTTTCAAACTCATTTTCCAATTTCAATTTCAGAAAATTCAATTTTCTCAAGAATTTCGAAGTCTTTCTCAGGATCTGATTTTCTCAAAATCCTAAGTTTTCAAATGACATTTCAAAGCATTTCCCAAGTTCAAATCAAGATTTTCCTATGTTTTCAAATTCTTAAATTTCAAAATCCCAAGTTTTCAGAAATCGATTTTCTCATATTTTCCAGTTTTCCTGAGAATTCATTTTCCATTTCAAAAGTCATTTTCCAATAAATTTCTTAGATTTTCTCAGAATTCTCAAATCCATTTTCTTATAAAAGCAATTCCAAGTTTCCAATCTCAAAACCAATTTTCTCAGATTTTCAAGTTTTCCTGAGAAATCACTTTTCAATGCAAATTTCTGATTTCCAATGAAATTCAATGATTTTCCCAAAAACTCCAATTTCAAGCACTTTTCCAATCATTTTCCAAATGCATTTCAATTTTTCAAAGCAAACATCATAGTTTCTTAAACTTGCATTTTTCAAAATTCCATAGCACAAGCCTGATTCTTTGTGCATTCTAGGAAAAATAGAGCATAATTTAGATATTTGAGTCAAGTTAAAGCACATAATTGGTCCTTGGTTCAATTACCCCTGGTAAAGGCGCCAGGAACGGTTGAACCTCGTACCGACAGGCGGATCCCATTCCATGGAATTTTCCCGCAAATTTTCAAAACGGAGGCGAGTAATTTTCAAAACCAATTTCAAAACTTTGGTCGAGTTTGACTCGCGAAATTCGTTTCTCTCTCGCAAGGGAGGGGAAAAATATTTTGCGATGATAACAGGTTTGGCGACCGTGATGGGACCTGTCTTCGCCTGATCAATTATGTGCATTGACTTAGCTCAATTATCAAAATTATGCTCTATGGAATGACAACTTTAATTCCTGATATCATGTGAACCTAGGAGCCTAGGCTTGAACCCAGCTGACATGGATTGCATGTAGACAGTATAGTGCCCTGTGATGGAAGCTGCTGTATTTGCAGCAATCAGAGGATGCTGGATGAGGGAAAACAGAGGCTGTGATGGGGTGTTGTAGCCACGTGGGATGATGAATGAACAGACATGTAACTGAGGTGTTATTGGAACAAATGTTTGGAGTGAATGTAACTTGAACATGTAGCAGCAAGATAGATGAAAAGATGAAAAAAAAAATGCTTGTGCAACAGATGTATTTCGTGATAGTGGTTAAGGTGGCCTGTGCAGCTGTCGTGATTGTCCAGGTTGAGCTGATTCTGGTTGCATAAAGGGGACATGCATCCTTTGTTGTGCAGGAGAAAATGATATTTACAGTCACAGGGGAATGAAGAGAATATATGCTGGTGTTAATACAAGTATTACAGCAGGTGGAGAGAACGGGGATGGCTGATGATAGATTGAAAAGGGTAAATATCATAAGTTTGTTGATGAGGATAACAAACCAGATTCCGATCATACTTATGAGCGACCATTGAAACTTCTATTGTTGGTCCTGCAAGCAAAGCAATAGCTTTTCAGCTATTGGGTATTAATGATGTTGTCCTGTAGTACGTCTTCTGCAGAATCCATGCTGCAGCGTTGGTCAGCAGTAGCATTCTCAGGTTAATATTAAAATAGATAACCCTTGGCGGAATGGGAGTACTGCTTTCTTAATCAGTATCGCCCCAGTTGACTCGGTGTTAACCCCTATCGAGGATCTTGAAGTAGTTCGGGAGTTCCCTGATGTGTTTCCTAAGGAACTGCCTGAATTACCTCTGAAGCGTGAGATCGAGTTTTGTATCGAGTGGTTACCTGGAAAAAGTCTGATCTCAAAGGCACAGTATCGTATGGCTCCGGCGGAACTCGAAGAACTGAAGTGTCAGTTAGAAGAGTTGATAGAGCAAGGGTTTATCAGAAACAGTGCATCACCGTGGGGTGCACCTGTTCTGTTTGTGAAGAAAAAGGACGGATCCCTGAGATGCATTGACTACAGAATGCTCAACCAAGCGACGATTAAGAACAAGTATCCGTTGCCGAGAATAGAAGATCTCTTTGATCAGTTGCAGAGAACAAAGATATTCTCGAAGATCGACCTCAGATTGGGTTATCATCAACTCCGAATCAGAGAGGAAGATGTCTCGAAGACGACTTTTCGAACTTGGTACGGGTTGTACGAGTTCGTTGTGATGCCTTTTGGGCTCACAAATGCACCAGCAACATTCATGGATTTGATGAATCACATTTTCCGTCCGTTCGTGGATACGTTTGTGATCGTATTTATCGATGACATCTTCATCTACTCAGAGACCTCTGAGCAGCATTGAGAGCATCTACGTATTGTGTTGGGAGTACTTCGGGAGCACAAATTGTTCGCCAAGTTCTCTAAGTGCGAGTTTTGGCTTCGACGAGTCATGTTTTTGGGTCATGTGATATCCAGTGATAGTGTGTGAGTTGATTCAGCTAAGGTCGAAGCAGTGTTGTACTGGAAGCAGCCTCAGTCTGTTACAGACATCCGCAGTTTTCTCGGGTTAGCTGGTTACTACCAGCGTTTCATTCAAGACTTCTCCAGAATTGCACTTCCATTGACGAAGCTTTTACGTAAGGGAGTCAAGTTCGAGTGGACTGACTCTTGCGAGGAGAGTTTCCAGATCCTGAAGATGAAGCTGACTATCTCTCCGGTGTTAGCTTTACCTTATGGTAAAGGCGGTTTTGTGATATACACAGACGCCTCGGGTATAGGATTGGGATGCGTGCTTATGCAGCACGGTCATGTTATTGCGTATGCTTCACGACAGCTGAAGATTCACGAAAGGAATTATCCAACTCATGACTTGGAGTTAGCAGCTGTGGTGTCCGCCATGAAGTCCTGGCGACATTATCTGTATGGAGCTACATTCAAGGTCTTTTCTAACCATAAGAGTCTCAAGTACTTATTTTCCCAGAAGGAATTGAATATGAGACAGCGTCGTTAGCTCGAGTTTATCAAAGATTATGAGTTCACGTTGTCTTACCACCCTGGTAAGGCGAACGTCGTTGCAGATGCGCTTAGTCGCAAATCGAGCAGTGTTCTGGCTAGTCTGGTGTGGAGCCAGAAGTTGATCAAAGATTTTGTGGCTTGGAAGCCATTCACGATCGGAGGCAGAACTATCAGATTGTCTGGGTTGGCCATTTGATCAGAGTTCTTGCCTAAGGTTATCGAGGCGCAGAAGCGGAACGCTCAATACCAAAAGTTTGTTGACCGAGCTCGTGAAGAGGGCTCAGTCTTTCGCATTGACGACGGCGGTTGCATTCGCATAAAGGATCGACTTTGGGTGCCAAATGACCCTCAGTTGAGGAAGGAGATTATTGATGAGGCACATCTGTCAAAGTACACCATCCATCCTGGTGGTACTAAGATGTTTAATGATCTTCAACGAAGGTATTGGTGGAACGAGATGAAGCGTGAAGTCGCAACGTATGTTTCGAGGTGTTTGACTTGTCAGCAAATCAAGATCGAGCACCAACGTCTCGGTGGTTCCATGCAGAGGATTGAGATTCCTCAGTGAAAATGGGAAGATATCATGATGGATTTTGTGATAGGTTTATCGCGAACCAAGCGAAAGCACGATGCGATATGGGTGATTGTAGATAGACTCACCAAGTCTGCTCACTTCTTACCTATCCGGATCAGTCAGCCGCTTGAGAGCTTAGCAGACTTGTCTATCTGAGAGATTGTACGGTTACATGGTGTACCTACGTCTATTATTTCGGATCGTGATCCCAAATTCACGTCACGATTGTGGGGACAATTATAGTCAACTTTGGGGACGAAGCTGAAGTTCAGTACAACTTTTCACCCTCAAACTGATGGCTAGTCACAGAGAACGATTCAGACATTAGAAGATATGTTGCGAGCTTGTATGCTCGACTGAAAGGGTGATTGGGATTCACACTTGTGTTTGGTCGAGTTTGCTGCAACAACAGTTATCACACTAGTATCAGGATGGCTCCGTACGAGGCTTTATATTGGAGGCCCTGCCGATCACCGTCATATTGGGACAATATCAGCAATCAATCTAGTGAATCGCCAATTGTTCTTCAACACTACACTTAGCAGGTGCAGAAGATCCGAGAACGTCTAAAGGCAACTCAGGACAGACAGAAGAGTTACGCCAATAAGAGGTGGCGAGAGCTTCAGTTTGACGTGGACGACATGGTTTTTGTGAAAGTATCACCAACGAAGAGCGTCTTTCGTTTCAGAAAGAAAGGAAAGTTGAGTCCTATATACATTGGGTCGTTCAAGATCCTTGAGAGGATCGGTGGAGCAGGCTATCGGATTGAGCTACCACAACAGTATGCTCAAATTCATAATGCTTTTCACATGTCGATGCTGAGGAAGTACATTCCGGACCCATCACACGTCATCCGATACGAAGATGTCGACGTGCAAGAGGACTTAACTGTGGCCGAGAGACCTGTTGAGATCGTTGATTGTCGTGATCAAGTTATGCGTACCAAGACCATTCCGTTGGTTAAGGTACGGTGGCAACATGTAAACACCCCAAATTTTCCACATCCATTCTCAAACAATCCTCCTCAGGCAGTGCCAACCCTGTTAGGTCAATGTTGGAGTCAAACCCCGAGTCAGCTTCAGAAAATCACCATTTTACCCATTTTTATTAGGAAAATTACCATTTTACCCCTAGGTCATCCCAGACCCCAGTCAGTCGGAGTCAACTAAGCTCATTGGTCAGTTCTGAACAGTTAGAATATCAGTCATCTCAAGCTCATCTGAGCTCACAATGAACAAACCATTTTCATTTCTGACCATTCTTGCCAAAATGGGATCATTTCTTCATAAATGAGCTCTTTTCTCACTTAAATCCAAGCCAATTGTCTCCGAGTCAGTCATTCATAGTCAGTCATATTCCCAAGAGCCTAACTTGAGCTCACCAGGAGTTCAAGCGCTTCCGTTTCAGTTCAAAACCATTTCCAAGTGTCAAGGAGCCCATTTTAGTCCATTTCAGCTCTTTCAGCTGAAATTGAGCTGAGTTCAGTCAGTTGAGCTAGTGTTTGAGCCTTGATTTTAGTTCATCTCAGTATTAATGACATTTGTTTTAGCTCAAAGTCAGTTCAGGTTCGCAATTCACTTCGCTCCAATGACCATTCCGTATCATTTCTTAAAAAATGGCAGCTTTTCTTGAAAATTCAGTCGGAAAGGTCAGTTGAGTCAATATCATTGTCAGTTCATTTGAGTTCTAAAACTCTAAAACCTAGCTCAATCAAGTTCATCCAGCTCAAACCCTAATTTTCAGTGTTACTCTAGCTTGGCAGAGCTCGAAAATCATTTCTTCAACCATTTTTGCAAATTTTGTCAATTTTAACACTTTTTGAACTGGTACAAGTGTCAATCGGGGTCTAACATCCAAAATTCTTCATTCAGGGTTAGCATTTTGCATAGCATTTCATGTCATTTCTCATCATTTCATATCATTTCTCAGCATTTCATAACATTTCATTCCATTTTCGAAGTCCAGAACTCCAGTTTTATAAATTTCAATCCAGATTGAGTTTTAAAAGTTTTCAGAAATCAATTTCAAACCCTGGGTTTTCAAAATTAACATTTTTACCCCCAAGATTCTAAATTTGGAAATATTTTCTCGAGAAAAACAATATGGATTTCTTTCAAAGTTAAATTTTCAAATTCTATACTGGATTTGCTTCGCAACGAGCTATTAAACTTCAAAATCTGAGCTCGTTTAAAAAACTGTCAAAAATAGCTCGTTTCATTTGGAAATATTTTCTCAATAAAAACAATCTGGATTTCTTTTAAAATCAAATTTTCAAATTCTACATTGGATTTGCTTCGCAACGAGGTATTGAACTTCAAAATCAGAGCTTGTTTCAAAAACTGCCAAAAATAGCTCGTTTCGTTTGGAAACTTTCTGAAAAGACTATTTTACCCCTCTGATCGTCAAAATGAATTTCAAAATCAAAATTTGGACCCGCTCTGAGATGGCCCATCCATTTGCATTCTCTTGTTTTAATTTATATAAAAAAAAATTATCTTTTTCTTTATTTTTTTGGTTTGTTTTATTTTATTTATTTTAATTTTTTTTTTAAATTATTTTATTCTTCCTAAGGTGGGACCCGCAAGGGGGTCACCCAAACCTCCAGCCCATTTCCTTTCTTTCTTCCTCTATTTTCTTTTTTTATATTTTTTTTTATTTTCTTTTCTTCTTTATTTCTTTTCTTTCTTTTTTTTTTCCTTTTTCTTTCTTTCTTTCTTTCCTCCTTTCTTTCCTCTCCCTCCATTCACGTATAGTCTTTCCAGCCCCTCCTTCTTCTCCTTTCCCTCCTTTCCTTTCCTTTTCCTTCTTCCCCTCTTCTTTCCTTTTCTTTCCCTTCCTTCTTTCCCCTTTCTTCCCTACTTCCTTTCCATCTTTTTCAAAGCAAAAGCTGCAGCCATAGCCATTCACGTATGGCTCATTAGATAACAATGGAAACTTAGGTTTTGATGAAAATCAAAACCTAAGTTCAATACAAAGAGAAAAAAAAAAGAAAGAGAACGGGGCCCATCTTCTAACCTCACGCCTCTTTCTCTCTCTCACTCTCTCTCTCCCTTGGTTCCTATCATACACAGCCACCATTATACACTTGCAGCAGCCTCCAGCTCCTCCAGCCACCCCTTTTGGAAGCATCTACAGCCGGTGCCACCTCTTCCAAAGGCTTCCACTACCTCCAGCCGGTTCACAAGCTAGTGTAGCAGCTCCAGCAGCAACCCTTCCTCCCATCTTTAGATATCTACAACAAGGCACAGCCTTGCTTCAGCAAAAACAAAAGCCTACCTTCATTGCAGCCCTTGCAGCACAACCATCCCCAACCTCTAGTCGGTTCCAACTCCACCACAGCAACTCTCCTCTTGGCTGCAACTTCCAGCCATTGATGCCACCACCAAGCTCCACCTCCAGCAAGCTTCAACATCTACTAACGTCAAGGCAGCCTCCTTCAGCCCATTGATCCCGCAGCTCCATCATCAAACGCCACCTTGGCCCAGCCACCTTAAGACCCATCTTCCTTCCATTCTCCAAGAGGATTCACGCTCAGCCATTAGCCCTCTCTCATTAAGCTGATTTGATGATTAAAAACTTAGGACTTGATTTTTATCAAGCCCTAAGTCATTTACACAAGAGCATTCATGTAGCCACCGCTACTTTAGCCAAGACAGCCACGGCAAGGTCCAGCCCAACAATCTCCAAGGTGACGGCTGACAGCAGCTCATTAGCACCCACTTTGATGCCTTCCTTCAGACGGCCTTCCATTGCAACTATCATTGCTCCCGGTGTATACAGACCTTCCCAGGCTCTTTCCCCTTCGGTCAATCCCAGCAAACACCAAGGAAACTCCCTCTAGCCTTTGCTTCAACCGATCCAAGGAACATTCAAGAAGAAGACTTAGCTTTTATTTTTTATTTCAATTCAATGTAACCTCAAATGTAATAATTTGGAATAAGAGTTACTGTTCTGCTTAGAATAGGGTTGCATTGCATATAGTTTAATTTATGCAAATTTCAATATGTGATGTATGATTCATGCACATTATTTCAAATTCACTATGGTTTACACGAATGGCACGTGCACAAGCTCTTATGGAGTTTATAAACTCGGTGGGATTCGTATTTATGGCCATAGTCAGAATATGAAGAAAACCAAGATTTATGATCTTTATATCAGCCACATTCAGCCTACACTCTTAGGCCAACTTCAAAAATGCACCTCATTTCTCAAAGTTTCAAAAGGATTTCCCAATTCCTCAATGAAATTCCCTTTTCAAATTCATATTCATTCATTCATATCATTCAAATTGCATTATTTTCAAACTCATTTTCCAATTTCAATTTCAGAAAATTCAATTTTCTCAAGAATTTCGAAGTCTTTCTCAGGATCTGATTTTCTCAAAATCCTAAGTTTTCAAATGACATTTCAAAGCATTTCCCAAGTTCAAATCAAGATTTTCCTATGTTTTCAAATTCTTAAATTTCAAAATCTCAAGTTTTCAGAAATCGATTTTCTCATATTTTCCAGTTTTCCTGAGAATTCATTTTCCATTTCAAAAGTCATTTTCCAATAAATTTCTTAGATTTTCTCAGAATTCTCAAATCCATTTTCTTATAAAAGCAATTCCAAGTTTCCAATCTCAAAACCAATTTTCTCAAATTTTCAAGTTTTCCTGAGAAATCACTTTTCAATGCAAATTTCTGATTTCCAATGAATTTCAATGATTTTCCCAAAAACTCCAATTTCAAGCACTTTTCCAATCATTTTCCAAATGCATTTCAATTTTTCAAAGCAAACATCATAGTTTCTTAAACTTGCATTTTTCAAAATTCCATAGCACAAGCCTGATTCTTTGTGCATTCTAGGAAAAATAGAGCATAATTTAGATATTTGAGTCAAGTTAAAGCACATAATTGGTCCTTGGTTCAATTACCCCTGGTAAAGGCGCCAGGAACGGTTGAACCTCGTACCGACAGGCGGATCCCATTCCATGGAATTTTCCCGCAAATTTTCAAAACGGAGGCGAGTAATTTTCAAAACCAATTTCAAAACTTTGGTCGAGTTTGACTCGCGAAATTCGTTTCTCTCTCGCAAGGGAGGGGAAAAATATTTTGCGATGATAACAGGTTTGGCGACCGTGATGGGACCTGTCTTTGCCTGATCAATTATGTGCATTGACTTAGCTCAATTATCAAAATTATGCTCTATGGAATGACAACTTTAATTCCTGATATCATGTGAACCTAGGAGCCTAGGCTTGAACCCAGCTGACATGGATTGCATGTAGACTAGGCATGGTTTGGTAGGACCATATTGAGGAGAATTATGCATGCTCACTTAGACTTAGGTCTGAAATACAACACTCCTCAATCTAGGACTTGTATGAAAACAATGTTTGCTTCTTCAAAAGTTTTCAAAATTCTATCTCTTTAGGACTTAGAGCCCTCTGTTTGCCTGCATGTGATCATATTTCAAAAACCACCCCACCTATGTCTACCCGGTCTTCACGTTGCTGGGCTCTCTTCCAGAACCATAGTTCGGGACAGAGCCTCACAACTGGGCCACTTATTTGGGCTAACGCCCCCCTGCCACGTACCAAGGGCCATAGTCCAACGTATATCGGCAGGCGCTCAAGGATGTTGGGAAAACACAAGCCTAGACCCGGAGATGAGTTTTATGCCACGTACATCGAGCCTCGGCTCGAGTATATCGGCATAGCATGATTGGACACAGTTGATCTGAGCCTAGAGTCAGGATTAGGGTCCTAAAGCTCTTTCAAAATCAATGCATTTAGAGTTGGCTTCTTAGGGATTGCTGTATGTGCATAATTGTTTGTAATTGAATGTATGATATTCATTTTCGCCTTATTTTTTCAGTTTTTCCAAAATACCGAACAATTTTCCAAAATACCTCATTTTTCATCTTTTATGAAATATCTCCTTTTTCTTAAAAACCCTGGACAATTTTTCCAAATTATCCACCTTTTCTTCAAAACTCCAGGAGATTTTCCATTCTTTCGTTCCTCTGGACTTCGAATTTCCAACTTTCATTTTATCCTGCCTGCAATTTTCAAATTTCTTGTATTTTTCCAAAGTCTAATTCCAGTCTTCTTGTCTTTCAGTCCAATGGCATCCAGTCAGCTCGATTCTGTTTTTCCTGAGGGTCACATCTCCTATGAGGTGCGACAAAGTCTTCCTGAGCATCGATCTCTTAGCACCGGACCCTTCTTCCCCCGGTGGTACTATGTCTGGTTGAAAAACTTCTCTCGTATGTTTCCGGACCACTTGAGCGATTACGGGTTGAAATTGGCATCTGCAGTGGGAAAGTTGACAGTCAACGGCAATCTGATTCATGCACTGGCAGAGCGGTGGAATCCGTGCACTTGCACATTCTGGTTCCCATGGGGTGAGATGACACTACTGATGGATGAATTTTCAGAGATCAGGGGACTGCCTGAGCCAGCCGTTCAGCCTGGAGATCCGTTAGAGCAGCAATTTCTAATTAATGTCAAGGGTCTGGACCCTAAAGATGTCATGGCTCGCATGACAGGGCGTAAGTCTTGGTCACTGATTGAAGAAAATGGGAATGAGTACGTGAGTCTGATCGAGATCTACCGACAGTATGAAGAATTCGCAAAAGCCAGCTCGCCGTCCAGAACAGCTCAAGAGAGAATTCAACATGCGATGGTTCTATGTACTGTGGGACTTGCTTTCTTTCCAGATGGACAAAATTAAGTGGATGTCAAAATAGTTCAGCTTTTGAGAAGATGAGGAAGTTGACGGACGAGCCGTCTCTCGATAGCCATGGCCGCGCTTGCTTTTCTGTACAGAGAATTGACCCACTTCACACTTGGAGAGTCCATCCTAGTCGAGGGATGTACCTATGCTCTTCAGTCTTGGTTCCTTCAGCATGTGCCGACTAGAGCTAGTTCGTTAAGATACAATGGCAAGGAACTTCTTCCAGTTGCGCGGTACCGATTCATGATCGATTATCTGTAGGAAGAAGAAGTGGTGTGGGACTACTTTGATCGAGAATTATCACCTCCCAGATACACCTATGCATATGGCAAGAGATTCAAGTTACTTGGCCCATTTTCCTGTACCTACTACTATCCAGAGTGATGCATCAGACAATTCTCTCAGAGACAAAAGCGCGTAGAAGCTCGGCTACTATCAGGGGTTATGCCAAAGTTTGACCTTACATCAGCACAATGGTCTGGAACATACCATTCTGCCATATATGGCTGGGATTCTTTCATCATTCTCACTCTTTTCCTTGGTCCTCGTGTCTCTGTTGATCGTTAAGAGTGGTGACAGACTGTCTATATACTCCCTCTTTCTCAAGTCCACTATTGATGCAATCATATTTTTCCTTCAATAAAGAAAAAAAAAATCCTTCAATTTTCATTCTATCATGGTTTGATAACCTCGCCTAGGTGACAAGGCATATTTGCAGTTGTTCGTTCTCCTTACAAAGAATGACAACATAATTGTCGTGACTCCAGCGGCGACCCAATCCCTAGTAATGGGATGTTCTTTCAATTATCTATCAAATTCTCATCAAATATTTTTACTATATTCATTTTTATCCTGAATCTTCATCATCGAAATTTAATCATCCATTTTACAATGAGCATCAGTATTCCCAAGTGGTTCAGATCAGATCAAGCAAGAAGACACCACTGTATCAAGGCATCAGTGACTTTAGAAGCAGGCAAGAAGAAATAGATTCTCCAAGATCTGCCAGAAGACAGAGTTTGAATGATAGGGATGACATTGATCCTGCTACATATCAGATGTTCAAGAAAATGATGATTAGGATGATGTCTGAGCAAGCTAAGGACTGTTTCAGAAAAGCTCCCATCAAAAAGAAGACATCTGTCTCCTTCTCTTAGAATATCACTGGTAAGAGTAACGAGCGATTTGGCATGTGTCTGCCCGATATTTTATTATTGCCGATGTCCTCTATCATCGTGGATTCAGTTCTAAATATTTCAGATGCCTATACGAAGATGAAGCCAAAGAAGTTGTCCAAGAGGTACACGAAGGCATTTGCAGTAGACTCATCGGCTACCAAACTCTTATCAAGCAAATCATCCGGGCATGATCTTATTGGAAGACTATGCAGCAAGATTGCTACCATTTTGTGAAGAAGTGTGCTCTATGCCAGATACATGCACCTTCTATTCATGCGCCAGCAACATATTTGCGAATCGCCATCTCTCCATGGCTATTTTCTATGTGGGCCTTTGATGTTGTGGGCCCCATCACTCCTGCTTCAAACAGCTACAAATATTTTCTTGCCGCAACAGAATATTTCACTAAATGAGTCGAAGCTATCACTTTGCGTATAATAGAAGGTCGACACATGGTCTTATTCATCCACAAGAATATTGTTGTTTCGGCATACCGCACGATATCGTGTCAGACAATGAGAGTCATTTCAAGAATAAGAGAATGAGGACATTTGACTTAAAGTTCAGAATTCAGCATCGTTTCTCCGCTTCTTATTATCCTCAAAGGAATGGTCAGGCAGAGGCCACCAATAAGATTCTGATTCGAATCCTGGTGCGAACCTTGGAAACAGGCCATAATTGGCATGAGAAGATCCATGATGCATTATGGGCATACAGAACCACCATTTGTACTCCAACTAATGCTACTCCGTCAGAACTTGTCTACGGAACTGAAGTAGTACTGCCTCTACATGTTCAGAAACTTGCCTTGAAGTTCGCATCACTGCTGGAGTTATCGCTTGATCAATATCAACAACAGCGGCTGGTACAACTTGATTTTCTCAATGAAAGAAGACTCAGAGCAACAGAGCACGCTCAATCATATCGTCAGAGGATAGCCAAACAATATGCAAAATTTGTCATTCAAAGAAAATCTTGAGTCAATGATCTAGTGCTCAGATCAACGGCCTATCTCAAGCAGCGTCTGGGTGGCAAATGGTCGCCGAATTGGGAAGGTCCCTATGTTGTTGAGGAAGCATTACTCTCCAATTCATATCTGCTCATCAATGCCGATGGTGTGGAATTATTAGACCCCATCAATGATTAACATTTGAAAATTTTCTATACTTAAATCCTCTATTCCATCCTTTGTAATTCCTCAATATATTTTCCTCAATAATGGTCAAATCCTTCTTTCCCAGTTACACTGGGGCATTATTTTAAAATTTGTCTTCAAAACATTATGTATGCAGGCAGGATCAAACAAATCTCTCATTTTGCATACATGTGCATTCATTTACATCATTTTGCATACATTTGCATTCATTTACATTTACATGCATTCATTTGCATCCATTTACATTCATTTCCCTTTCAGGTTAAGGGATAAACCTGAACTTCCCCTTCAGGTTAAGGGATAATTCCTGAGACCCCGACAGTTGTCCAAGTCGTCGTGAGGGTGAAGACTGAAAATCTTCTATCAAAATCAATTAGTAAATTCTCAAAAATTCAGTGTTCGTGCTGGAAAGATTTTCAAAATCCAGGGTTCGTGCTGGTAAAAATTTTCTAAATCCAGTGTTCGTGCTGGTAAATTTTCAAAAATCCAGTGTTCATGCTGGTAAGATTTTCAAAATCCAAGGTTCGTGCTGGTAAAAATTTTCTAAATCCAGTGTTCGTGCTGGTAAATTTTCAAAAATCCAGTGTTCGTGCTGGTAAGATTTTCAAAATCCAAGGTTCGTGCTGGTAAATTCTTCTAAATCCAGTGCTCATATTGGTAATCTCTCAAAATCCAGTGCTCGTATTGGTAATCTCCCAAAATCCAGCGCTCGTACTGGTAATCTTCCAAAACCCAGTATTCGTACTGGTAATCTTTCAAAACATAATGCTTGTACTGGTACGTTTTCAAAATCCAGTGCTCGTACTGGTACCCTTTAAAAATCTAACACTCGTGTTGGTGTCTTGCCCATTGGTCGCGTTATTCGATCTCTTAGGTGCAGTCTTCACGCTGACCTTTCATCAGAATTCAAGTTCAATATTAATTATGTCAATTTCGACCTTCGGGTCATCCAATTTCTATCCCCGTTCAGGATAAGGGGATAATCCTGAAACCGTTCATAGAAGCAATCAAACTCTATATAATAGTCCTCGTTCTTCATTGAACTGATAGTGTTCCATGTGAACTGATAGTCGTTTTTCATTGAACTGATAGTGTTCCATGTGAACTGATAGTCGTTCTTCATCGAACTGATAGTGTTCCCAAGTGAACTGATATTCGTTCTTCATCGAACTGATAGTGTTCTAAGTGAACCGATGGTCATTCTTCATTGAATTGATATTATTCCCACTGAGAATCGTTCTTCATTGAACTGATAGTGTTCCAAGCGAACTGATAGTCGTTCTTCATTGAACTGATAGTGTTCCAAGCGAACTGATAGTCGTTCTTCATTGAACTGATAGTGTTCCAAGTGAACTGAGAATCGTTCTTCATTGAACTGATAGTGTTCCAAGCGAACTGATAGTCGTTCTTCATTGAACTGATAGTGTTCCAAGCGAACTGATAGTCGTTCTTCATTGAACTGATAGTGTTCCAAGTGAACTGATAGTCGTTCTTCATCGAACTGATAGTGTTCCAAGTGAACTGATAGTCGTTCTTCATTAAACTGATAGTGTTCCAAGCGAACTGATAGTCGTTCTTCATTGAACTGATAGTGTTCAAAGCGAACTGATAGTCGTTCTTCATTGAACTGATAGTGTTCCAAGCGAACTGATAGTCGTTCTTCATTGAACTGATAGTGTTCCAAGCGAACTGATAGTCGTTCTTCATTGAACTGATAGTGTTTCAAGCGAACTGATAGTCGTTCTTCATTGAACGGATAGTGTTCCAAGTGAACTGATAGTCGTTCTTCATTGAACTGATAGTGTTCCAAATGAACCGATGATCGTTCTTCATTAAACTGATATTATTCCCAGCGATGGTCGTTCTTAATTGAACCGATATTGTTCTCAATGAACAGATGGTCGTTCTCAATTGAACTGATATTGTTGCCAGTGAACTGTTAGTCACCTCATTTGGGGAAAGGAGAGGATAATTTTTGTCACGGGTGCATTAAACCAGACTTCAAATGCTCTTTTTCACCTAGGATTTCAAGAAAACTTTGTCAATTTGTTAATCAAATTATTTGTTGATTTCAGAACTTTATTGCACAAATTTTTACCTCAGTTTACCTTCAGTATTACTTCCAAAAAGGCAAAGCTTTTGAGAAGAAGGATTCAAAAATCCAAATTCTTTCTATTGGCCAACCAAAAGGATGAAGGATAAATCCTCGATATGGTCAGAAAAGAAGATTCAATGTTTTTGCAAAGCCATAGATGATTGATATTGATCACAGTCAATGGCACATTTTAAAGACCATTCTTGTGAAAATGAGGCAGTGGAAATATCCTGAGTGCTAGAAAAAGAGAGAATTCATCCCAACCCTGTCTCCTTAAAATCACCTAAGCTGCAATTAAATATCCGCAAAAGAGATCTCTCACTTGTCGTCAAGATGAAGGCGAATTAAGCGAGTAGACCTCCGGGGCCAAAGAAGATTCAAAACATCTCCAAGATGACGGAGTTTGTGACGGATTCTTCCAGGGAAAGTCCAAAGCACTGTCGAGATGAAGGCAGATGCGATGAACCTACCGACAATTCCTAAAAGATATTTAATTTCAGCTATCCTTCAAAAAAAAAAAAAAAATCTCCAACAAAGAAGCCAATATCGTCAAAGAAGGATCGAAACATCTCCAAGTTGAAGGAGTTTGTGACGTACCCTTCCCAAAAGAGAGCAAGAGAGGAAAAAGAAAGAGAGAAAAAGTCAGAACATCTCCAAAATATCTTGTTATTTAATATATTTTTGCAAAAAAGGGTATATCTGTAATTATGAGTCATACCGAGGCCCAATTTCATTGAAATTGGAGAATTAAATATACTTTATTATAATTTAAACCTTAATTCATGAAATGTAAATTAAAAATTCGTTTTTTAAATTAATTTAATCATGTCCATTTAAATATCAATTGAATTGAGTTTTTATAAAAAGTAAATTGTAAAATCCATAAAACCTTGAAGTGGGTTTTTAAAAATATTTTAAGTAAAGGTTGGTTTTGGGCATTAGGGAAGGTGGTTGGCATGGGCCCCACCTCAGCCCATGGATTTTAAAATAAATAAAATGCTTTTTTTCAAAAAGACTCACCTTTAAGAGGGAGTTTTTGAAAAGCATGAAATAAGTTTTGTATGGGCTCTAAAAGGGAATTATGAGAAGCTAGAGCCCACGTTTTAAGGGGATGGGATAGGTGCCCATTATGGGGGGGTAGCCCCTATCATTTCAAAAAAAAAATAAAAGATTTCAAATTTTTTTGAAATATCGATTTTTTTTATGGGAGGGTTTGACCTTGACCTTGAGAGGTCAAGGCCAACCACTCCCCTTAAATTAAAGGGAGTGGTTGGGGCCACCCTTGACCCCCCCCCCCCCCCCCCCCATAGGCTCTTAGGGATGAGGGTGGGGCGTGGGAGAGGAAGGCCACCCATCTCCCCTCCTTCCCTCCCCACCGTCCATCTCTCATCTCCCCTTTTTAAGCAAGGGAAGGGAAGAGAGAGAGGGTCGACACCCTCTCTCTTCTTCCTCTCTTCTCCAACTTCTCTCTCCCCCTCCCACTTGTTGTAGCAGTTCAGCTGGGCCAACCCAGCACCAAGGTGAGTCCCTCCTTCCCCTACATTTTCATTATGCTTTCTAATTTTTTTTTCATGTTTATGTTTTTTTTATTATATGTAGAACGCCCCTTTTGGGGTTGGTGCTTGGTGGGATGCTGGGCTGACCCTTTCCATGGCCAGCCCAGGTCTTTTTAGTGGCCTTGCTGGGCCCACAGCAAGTGGGCTGGGCCGTTGCAAGCCCTGAAACGAGTTCCTGGACTGACCCAAAGTTGGTCAGTCCGGCTTCTTCCTTTGGGTTGGGCCGGCTGCAGCTTGGGCTGCAGTTTGGGCGTGCAACAGTCCTAGTTGGACTGCTGCAGCCCATCACTTTGACAGGGTGGTCTGGGCCACTCTGGACCCAGACCCACCTGGATTGGATCCACTGGTGTGGTGGGCCTACTGTTGGTGAGCTCCCCCCCTCCCCCCCTTGTTGGCCCAAACGCACCACCCGGGTGCCTTAGCACCCGGGGGTTTTGGGTTGGGTTTGGCCGGTGTCGTCTGGGCTACAGCCCTGGTCCAAGCCCCCATTTGGCTCGAACCAGGGGGGCTGTATGGACCCCTCCATTTTTCCCCCTTGCTCGCTGCCTAGAAGCAGCTGAGGGCCGGGTGCGTGTGGCACCCGAGGCACCCTTCTTGGCACACCCATGTGTGGGCGCACCAGGCTGGTGCGACCTAACTCAGCCATGGGCTGGGTTAGGCTAGGTGCTACAGACTCAAGGTCTGTAGCAGATGGCTAACCCCCCCCCCCCCCCCTTACCTTTGTTGCTGCGGAGCAGCTTGAGGCCGGGTGCTTAGAGCACCCGGGCTTGTGCTGGGCATGCCCCTTTGGTGGCACGCTGGCTCCTTGGTGGGCCTGGTCTGGACCCAAGGCTGGGTTAGACCAGGCGTGGCCTTCCCCCAGCAACCTTAGTTGCTGGGGTAACAAGGCTAGATCTGGACCCATAGGGTCCGGACCTCCCTGTTTGTGTGGCGCCACCCAAGTCGAGGTGGGCGCCCCATCCTTGTTGCCACCCTCTTTGGGCTGGTGTGCACCCAGCGGGTGCCCTGGGTCTGGACCCACTTTTGGGCAAGACCAGGGGTGCCTGTGGGGCACATCCTCATGTGCCTCTGCCCCCTTGTAGTCGGCTGGGCCTGGACCAATAGGGTCCAGGCCAGACTCGTAGGCTTGACCCACCTAAGCGGGTCCTTTGGCTTAGCCGCACCTTAGCTAAGGGGGTGGGCTTAGCCCAACACCCTGGTCCGAACCCGCTGGGTTAGGACCAAGGGTTTTCCGTGACCTAGCTGGGTCTGGTCACCATTGGACCAGACCTCGCTAGGGGTCTTGGCTCGGCCGTTCGGGCCCTTGGCTAGCCTAGCACCTTTTTGGGTGCTCTAGGCTTAGCCGGGTGTTTGCACACCCGGGTTAGCTCATGCTGGCTGTGGCAAGTATGGCTGTAAGCCCCACTTGGCCTACCACTAAGCGCAGACCAAGGATGGCAGGGCCCCCGTGGCCTAGCCACTTGTTCAGCCCCTCCGGGCTTTATGTCGCCCGTTGGTGCCAAATTGGCACCGGGTGCTAAGGCACCCGACCACCTTGTCGCCATTGGAGCAGCCCCTTGGTGGACTCCGACATGGGGTCTAGACCACTTCCGGGACTTGGCAAGGTTGGCATGACCCCGTTGAGGTTTCACGGAAACTCGTCCCTGGCGGCAATTGCCCTTTTGTGTCGATAGGCGAAGTTTAGCCTTGAAGCGAAGTTTGTCGCTTGCAAGCGACGTAGGTTGCTGCTTCAAGTTTCAGTTGTGCGTACCCCGCAGCCTTGTAGGGGTGGCAGTGTTGTTGAGCTTGCAACCAGTGTCGCGACACACGCTTGCGTGGGTTAGTCCAGTTGTGCGGACTTTTCAGGTTTTCAGTCTTGTTCATGCCCCAGTTGTGCGGGCAGAGTGCGGTCGCACACCTGAACTTGCTAACGTTATTCACATAGGCATGGGATAAAGTCATGTTCACTCTCTTGACACTCATGAGTGTCAGTCTCGCGTAGATTCTTCGCAGATGGTTTCGCTCCGCGAGTTTTACCGCGTTACGATAATCGAGTGCGTATTTAGAAAGAAATACGTAGTCCAGGCTCTGGACGCTCCTCGCATACCCTGTAACTACAATATATGCATTTTGAGCCTTGTGCCGCTCAGAACTTATAGTTAGTGGTACTTTACCTGCCTGTCAACATATCGTTGCTCACAGCATGATACTTGGGTGGAGTTCTACCTTTGTGGGTTTTTCCTGTTTCGCACGTGCAAGTTGGCACGTCCTGACACGTATGTCACTAGCTCAGATGTCAAGTGTCTTCCAGTTTGGCTCCCATTCGTATATCGATGGATATACGTTGCACTAGAGGCGTGCTTTGCACTCGACATGACATCCACTTGGAAAGAACGAAACACACTGTAGGGTTCGACACCTTTGACCTGTTGAGGTTTTGAGACTCGGTTGGAGTCTGCGGGCAATGGCCCGGGTTCGTGAGAATGTGCTCACATGTTCGTGTCACCCTAGGCATAAAATAAAATGGTATATTATCGTCTTCACAGGCGGTGTGCTCGTGGTGGTCGTGTGAGGCAGAGCACATGAATGGGCAGGCCAAGTCCTCGTTTGCGTACCCCGCGGGGACCACGAGGCATGACTACCTCGAGAGGAGGTATGACTTGAAGTTTGAGCGTAAATAATATAAACCTGCCGCGCCCCATTCACAATTTGGTGACCCAGGGAGAGGGTGAATGGTACAGCCTCGAGTGACGTGTCATTACTACGACTTGTTCTTTTAAGGAGCCGATGTGCCCTCTGAGCTCCAGTCACTTAGAGTTAGGGAGGTCAAGGTTGCCCTCTACAGGGACCTTTGCTACTGCAGTAGTCCGGATTGCAATCCTTTGCCCCTGCGAAAGGTTTCTCCTGGCTGCGTGTCACCCGCAGGTGGTTTTCTCGTTCTGTAGCATCCCCGGTTACCACATTAGAAGTTGAATAACAGACGCCGGGTGCATGTTGTAAACACCCCAAATTTTCATTCACCTCTCCAACATTTCCACCAAGCATCATCATCCATCCTTTGAAATCGCTGAAGGGCAAAATGGTCATTTTCTGAGCCCGAACCTTGCAAAAGTCCAAATTTCATATGCAACTCTCAAAATTTCTCTATTTCAGCTCAGATGTTCAAAATTCTACTCCTGACAGGAGACATAAATCTCCAAATTCTGATTCAAGATTATATTTCATAAGACATGTCATTGCATAGCATTGCATGATCATTTCATATCACTGCACTGCACAACATGTCATTTCGAGGTCCAGAACTCTTGATTTCAAAATTTTCAATCCAGATTAGAATTTCAACTTGTTTCAAAATCGTTTTCAAAACCCTGGGTCTTCAAAATTATCAATTCTTCCCATTTTACCCCTAGGACTCTGAATTTCAAAATATTTTCTCAGGAAAACAATCTGGATAATTTTCAATAAATTTCATCTAAGATTTTGCCCTTTTGTCAAACAATTTCAACTATCATTCTTTTACAAAATCGCCTTACAGGGGCCAACTCTTTTCAAAAAATTTTGTTTTGCCAATTAGTCCAGATTTTATGAAAATTTCAAAAAGAGGTTTTTGTTGTCTGGTCCCTATTTCAATAAAGAAGCAATGTGGGACCCACACTGAGGTGGTGTCACATAGGCTTTTCTTTTGAAAAAACCTGAACTTTGAAAAACCCAAAAGTATAAGTGCCTTGTCCCCTGGATTGGCGCCACTTGTCTTTTCTCTCTCCTCCCATTTACCTACCATGTGTCAGCATAGGGTTCACCTAGAGGTGGTGCCACATGTCACCTTCTCTCTTTTGCATCCTTTGACACGTGTTAGTGTGGGGCCACCTTCAGAAGCCGCCACATGTCATGTGTCATTCCAAAGTCACCATGAGATGCCAAGTGTTATATGTTGTCCTGTTCAGAAAAAGTAAAGTTTTGTCTCCCCTGAGGTGGCGCCAGTGGAAGTGTGTCTCCTGTAGAGGACACATGTCACTCTCTCCTTATCTAAGAAAAAGCAGATTGACACATGTCATTCTCTACTCTTCTCAGAAAAAGCAAGTGACACGTGTCATTCTCTGCTCTTCTCAGAAAAACCAAATGCCACATGTCATTTCTTGCTCTCTTCAGAAAAATCTAGAATTCAAACATTCAAATCCTTCCGAAGGGGGCGCAAATCCTGAACTTCACCTTTTCTATTTTGTCTGAGATGGCGCCACATATACTTGGCCCAACTTCTCTTCCCTCTGCCACGTGTCAATCTCTGCTTCTTTCAGAAAAGCAGGATGACACATGTCTCCCCCTACTTTTCTCAGAAAAGTAGGTGACACATGTCATTTCTAGCCTCCTTCAGAAAAAGTAGAAGACATGTGTCACTCTCTGCCTCCTTCAGAAAAAGCAACAATTCAAATATTCAAACTCCAGCCTGAGGTGGCGCAAATCCTGAAGTCTCCTCCCTAAATTCATTTTTTGAGATGGTGCCACGTGTCCCTTTCCCTCCTTTTCCTCCCTCTTGCCACATGTCACTGCAGGATCTCCCAGAGGAGGCATCACATGTCCACCCTCCATTCCTCCAGAGCCAACCTCATTTGAATTTCAAATTTCTTCTCTGAGGTGGCGCCATCTGAAGAACCTCCTCCAGCAAGCTGACACTTGTCAGGTATGGAACCATCCTGTTCTGCCACATGTCCAGATCTCCTTTCATCAGAAAAAGTAGAACTCAAACTCATCTGAGGTGGCACCTTCTGAGCCCACTGCCCTGTTCTTCTGACACGTGTCAAGAGCCACTCTGATGTGGCGCCACATGGCATGCTCCTACTGCTTGTAGATTCAAATCTCAAACACCTTTTGAGGTGGCGCCATTCCAGAGCCCCACTTGGCTTCAATTTTCATTTTTTATTTTATTCAAAAAAAAATAGCCCCATGAGGTGGCGCCACATGAGGGCTACCTGCAAAAGGCAAATTTCGAATTTCAAACCCAAGCAACACCCTCTGAGGTGGCATCATTTGGGAGCCTCCTGCAGAGAAAATCAAGCAAGCTTTTTGAAAAGTTCCAAATTCCTCTGCTGAGGTGTCTCACTCACAAAATTTTCATTTTTTTATTCTAAAAAAATCCAAGTGGCATGCCCTGAGATGGCGCCACATGGAGGGCTCAGATTAAGCCTCTTTGAATATCAAAATTTTCCAAAAATTTCTATAAATACAAGGCCCCACGCCCAGCCTAGTTGAGCTCCTTTTGGATTTAGCATTTTCACTCTGAGTGCCCTACTACACGATTTTGATGTTCTGAATTCATACCCCCCTTGGGCTCAATCGAGAGAGTGCATCGAAGTACCAAGCTTGCTCGCATCAATTCCAACTCGATCTAGGCGCGTGGATCAATTTTTGTGAACCTTTGGAAGCCCGGGTCGAAGGACGAAAGAAGCCGTTGGTAGCCGTTCATTTTAGGAGTTCCAAAGCTGCAAAAGAACACAAGGTTCACCTCTATTCTAATTGGTTTTATCGAAATAATGCCTTAATCTTGATTTGCAATTTCATTTTGAAGAAAGAGCTCATCCGAATGATGGATCGAGCTATTCTCATAAAGCGACATATATTAAAAGTAAAATTATGCTTTCTTGATGATTTTAACATTCATGCATTAATTAGATTTAATTCATATTTCATTTCATTGATTTAGTATATTTTAGGAATTAATTAGATTTTTATTAGCCTTTGTTTCAATTCTGCTTCATTTCTGTAATTTCCTGTTTTTGTCAGTCAGTCCACTCGTCATTTTATGCATTTATTTTTCTTTAAAAATTCCACAAAAATCACAGTCGCGTCTCTAGGTGTCCCTAGCAATCTGCCAAAAATTCGGAATGATTTGAATTTATTTACTACAGTAAATGTTCGAAATGGTAGGTCGGGTTTTGTTACCCGGGATACATTTTGAAAAATTACTATCGATTTGTAAAATCGAGATCTCTTTTATATGAGGTTCGATTGTCGATTCGAAAAATGTTCGGAACTCGGAATGATGTCTAGTATTTAATATGATTTTCAAAGATTTTTATGATTTTTTTTATATCTTAAACAAATCCGAGAGTTCGGGACACGTGTCAGAGCCTGATTTGGGTCTCTGAGATTTTGGATCGACTTAAGGCAATGGGTTATCTTTGGGTATTGCTCGAAATCTGAATCTGTAAAAAGCGAATGCCATGTTCGGGATTTCTTGTGTTTGCATCTGAAAGCTTATGATTTTTAGAACAGTTTTGGTATCTGTTCCGGATTTTTCTTGTCAGTCTCCTGTTTTGTCATATTCTTCTGTTCTATCGATTTAGGCAAGTAATTTCGCATTTTTATCTCTGTTCCTGTTGATCAAATGCCGAACTCATAAACATAAAAGTTGTTCCTGTGTGTATTGTTAGTTTCTCTGTTAAATATCAGAAATTTCTATGGTAGAATACTATTCTTTATGTGATTTTACATCGGATCGAGTTGATTTTGCTTCCGTCAGAACCAAATTCTCGTTACCGAACTCACCGTAGTTCAAATCTATAAGCTGTAAAAGAAAAAATTTCTTATTTTTATGTCATTTAGCAGTATGCAAAATCTCAGATGTTTCTATGGTGGAATTCGCGTATTACTGCATTAAGTGTTGCATTTGGTTCGGGTCCGTAGGCGAAATTCGCCCTTTTTAGAATTTTCTTTAACTTTTAGTATCTAAACCATATCATTTTGTGAGTTTTAGCATTCTAGGCTGTTTATCAGGATAAAGAGATGCTTCAGACCGAATTTGGTGTGATTTGGAATTCATTTGAGGCTCGGTTTAGCCATATCATCAAAAGAGGGCCCCGCGGGACCCTGATCCAAGCGTAAATCAAGTGAAATTCGTTATTTTGGATGAGTTGCAAAACGTCAAATTCTGATTTTACAGTCCCAAGGTGTTTAGCAGCATGTCATCATGTCTCATCATGCATCATTTGTTTCAATTCAAATTTCAAAATCTCAATTTTTACCAAAATTTCCTTTAAAAACCCTAATTTTAAAGGTATAACTTTAATATTAGGGGTATTTTGGTCATTTTGACCACAATTTCGAATCTCAAACTATTTTCTATTGAATTTCTTGCATTTACTTCATTTCAAATATCAAGAAAGCATGAAAATAGGGTTTATATCCAATTAAGTCCAATAATTTCAGAATATTATTGGAAAATGTTGGAAAAACCCACATATTTGAGCTAACCCCATTTCAAGTTTGGCAGCGACATTCAAAAGAAGGAGTTGAAGTCTGCAATTTCTTTTTATTTCATTTATTTAGTGATGTAATAATGTAAATTTTGGTATAAGTGATTTAATTTTCTGCTTAGACTAGGATGCATATCATATAGTTTAAATTTCTGCAATATCCTATTTATGTGATTCATGCATTTTATTTCAAAAGCACTATGGATGTACACGAATGGCACGTGCACCAACTCTTAGGGAGTTGATGAACTCGGTGGAATCCATATTTACGGCCCTAGTCGGAATATGGACGAGACCCAGATCCATCATCTCTCTACCAGTCACATTGAGCCTACACTCTTTGGCTATCTTAAAATGCACATCATATTTCCAATATTTTCAAAGTATTGTGCATTAAATCAATTAAACTCTGAACATATTCATGGCCATGATCAGGATATGTGAAGGATTTATTGTGACTTAATACACATTTTTCCAACAAATTTCCCAGAAAATCTTTTCAAAGTGCATTCATTTGCATCATGAAATCATTGGTTTTCTCATGATTTTCTCAAGAAAATTTCATTCTCAAGAAATCGATTTCTCAAGAAACTCTGAGAATTTTTCAAAATTGGTTTTCCCAAGTCAAGTTTTTCCACAGTTTTCCATGGAAAAGGTTATTTTCTCAAGATTTTCAAAAGAAGTCTCCCACCTTTCTCAAGAATCAAAAATCGATTTCCAAGTGTTTCAAGGCTAAGATTCTCAGGATTTCAGTTTCCTGAGTTTCAATTCTCCCTCTCCAAAGAATTTACCAATGAATCTCAACCATTTTCCAAAGAAAGCTTTCAAAACTTGAAGCTTTTCCTGACAAGCATTTTCCCTTCAAATGTTTACCCTTTTCTCAAGAATTCTTTCCATTTTCTCAGGATTTTCATACATTCATGATTTTCCCACACCTTTATAAACTTTCCCGAGATTTCCAATCTTCTTCATCTGGATTTCCTGAGAGATTGATTTCCATCCTTTTCCCTGAGAAATATCTTTCAACTCCAAATATTTTCCAAGCATACATCATGTTTTTCCTACTTCCATTTTCCAAAAATCTCATAGCACATGCCTGAATTCTCTGTGCATTTAGGATAGAACACAATTTTGATAATTTCACTAAGTCAAGCACAATTTTAGTTATTGGTTCGATTACCCTTGTTAAAGGCGGCAGGAACGGTCGAACCTCGTACCGACAGGTCGAGCCCCATCCCATGGATTTTCCCGCAAATTTCAAAACAGAGGCGAGTATTTCAAAACAATTTCCAAAATCCGGTCAAGTTTGAATCGCGAAAGCATTTCCCTCTCTCTTCCGCAAGGATAGGAAGACGGGAAAAAATTTGCGATGATAACAGGTTTGGCGACCGAGATGGGACCTGTCCTTGTCTGGTCAAAATTGTGCATGACTTCGTTCAATTATCGAAATTATGTTCACAAAATGTCAGCTCTTTTACTTTTGATATCATGCGAACCTAGGAGCCTAGATTCTGACCTAGCTGACATTGATTGCATATAGACTAGGCATGGTTTGGTAGGACCAGATTGAGGAGATACTTTTATGTTCACATAGACTTAGGTCTAAACACAACTCTCCTCAATTTAGGATCTGAATGTATGCTTCTTCAAAGTTTTCAAAATCTATCTCTCTAGGATTTAGTGCCCTCTATTTCTTGCATGTGATCATTTTTTTTCAAACCTCCATTACCTATCATTACCCGGTCTTCACCTTGCTGGGCTCTCTTCCAGAACCCTAGTTCGGGACAGAGCCTCACAACTGAGCCAATTATTTGGGTTAACACCCCCCTACCACGTACTGCTGGCCACAGTCCGAAGTATATCGGTAGGCGCTCAAGGATGTTGGAAAACCTTACCTTAGAACCGGAGTTGAGAATGTATGCCACATACCTCGGATTTTAATTCAGGTATATCGGCATAACTGGATTGGACAAAGATGATCTGAACCTAGAGTTAGGATTAAGGTCCTACAACTTGTTTTCAAAATAATGCATCTAGAGTCTGCCTTTTAGGGAGTGTTGAATGTGCATGAATGATTGTGCAGGATGTGATTGTATGTTACCTTCATTCCTCCGACATTTTTTCCAAAATATTTTCTCATCTTTTCCCTTTATTTTCTCAAACATTGGATGATTTTCCCAAATATCCAATTTCTTTCAAAACTCCAGGTGATTTTTCATTCTTTCGTTCTACTAGATCTCAAATTTCCAGCTGCATTTTCATCCTGCCTGCAGTTTTTCCAAATTATATGTTTTCTCTCATTGGATTTTCAATCCTTTTGTCTATTTGCAAAATTCTTCACCTTATTTTCCTCGTGAATACCTTGATTATTGTGGTGGAAATTGTTTACCCACTTGCCTTCTCCTTATTCTAAATCCGTTTGTGGATTGTTTTTCCAAGAGATATCTCTTTCCTTCAAAATGGTGTTTTTCTCGTGGTTGACGACCTCGCCTAGGTAACAACACACATTTTCCATTGTTTATTTCCCTTGCAAAAGGATGACAACACAATTGTCATAATCCTTATGACGACTCAATCCCTAGTAATAGGATACTCTTCCAATGGTCTACCATATTTTCCTTAATATTTTCCTCCAAATATCCAAAAATTTTCCTCAAAATTTGATCCTGTCTTTGCCTTGTAGAGAGCCTTCTTTAAATTTTATTCCTTCTTCCCAGTTTCACTGGGGCATCTTTTGAAAATTTGTTTTCAAACATTCTGTATGCAGGCAGGATAAACAAATCTCTCTTTTTGCATGTATATGCACCCACTTGCATTAATTTTGCATTCATTTATATTTCATGTGCATTTGCATTTCATTTTGCATTAAATCTGCATCCATTTTTTTCCCCTTTAGGTTAAGGGATAAACCTGAATTATTTTCCATGATTTTTCAATTTTTATTCATATCCCCGTTTAGGATAAGGTGTTAATCTTGAAAATCAGACCACATACATCTAAATATGATGGTCTTTTTCGTTGCAAGTCAAATAATCCAGTCCACGAAATGGCCATTCTCAAAACTTTCAATCCCAGTCCTCGCACTATCGATTTTCAAAATTTCAATCTTCTGATTAAAGATTTTCCTTTAAGATTCGAGCCCTGACTCGAATTTTCCTGCTTTCCTTCGAAGATTTGAGTTTTAACTCAAGTTTTTTTTCTTTCAAAATCTAAACTTTCCAGTTTCTTTTTGAGATTCGAGCCCTGACTCGAACTTTTCTGCTTTCCTTCGAAGATTTGAGTTTTAACTCAAGTTTTCTTTCCTTCAAAATCTGAACTTCCCAGTTTTCCTTTGAGATTCGAGCCCGACTCGAACTTTCCAAATTTCCTCTGAATATTTGAGTTTCGACTCAAAAATCTGAATTAACCTAGTTTTTCCTTTTAAGATTTAGGTTTCGACCCGAACTTTATCTCCATAGAAACCAAACTTCCTAGCTTTCCTTCGAAGGCTCGAGTTTTGACTCGAATCTTCCAGCTTTCCCTGTAAAACCTGAGTCCTGATTCAAATGACATTTCAAAACCAGCTTTTGAGTTAGGCTTACCTTCAAAATCCAGCATTATGCCAGGACTTACCTTCAAAATTCCAACTTCGTATTGGATTTACCTTCGAAATTGAGTACCATCGTCAGGGATGTGTCAACTTGGATGTAAAGCAATCTCTTTTACTAAGGATTTCAAGAACACTTTGTCAATCAATTACCTGTTGATTTCAGAATTTTATTACACAAAATTTTACCTCAGTTTACCTTCAGTATCACTTCCAAAAAGGCAAAGCTTTTGTGAAGAAGGATTCAAAATCCAAATTCTTTCTATTGACCAACCAAAAGGATGAAGGATAAATCCTCGATATGACCAGAAAAGAAGATTCAATGTTTTTGCAAAGCTATATATGATTGATATTGATCGTAGTCAATGGCACATTTTTAAAGACCATTCTTTTGAAAATGAGGCAGTGAAAATATCTTGAGCGCTAGAAAAGAGAGAATTCATCCAAGCCTTGTCTCCTCAAAATCACCTTAAGCTGCAATTAAATATCCGCAAAAGGGATCTCTCACTTGTCGTCAAGATGAAGGCGAATTAAGCGAGTAGACCCCTGGGGCCAAACAAGATTTGAAGCATCTCCAAGATGATGGAGTTTGTGACGGATCCTTCCAGGGAAAGTCCAAAGCACTGTCGAGATGAAGGTAGATGCGATGAACCTCCCGACAATCCCTAAAAGATATTTAATTTCCGCTATCATCCAAAGATCTCTAACCCATGAGCCAATATCGTCCAAGAAGGATCAAAACATTTCCAAGTTGAAGGAGTTTGTAACGTACCCTTCCCAAAAGAGAGAAAGAGAGGAAAAAGAAAGAGAGAAAAGTCAGGACATCTCCAAAATAAAGGATGATGTAATAAACTCTCCTGAAGCCCAAAAGAGTCCAAAAGAGTGCAGAAAGATTATCATGAGAGAAGCTCCCAAGATATCAAACTGCCACATTTATCAAGAATCTTCTTTAAATTTATGAAATTCTATTATCAATATCCTTTCATCGATTGCTTTCACAATACTAAATTCTCTTACCTGTTCATATCAAGGAAATTGATAGCTTCTTTGAAGAAGGTCAATTACAAGCAATTTGGATTTCAAATCTCGATTCTACAAAGTCAATCTCGTTTGGAGGTAATACTTCAAGTAGAAAAGAAGGAATATCTTTGCAACAATGTGCATCATTTTCAAATACTTTGAATCAACAACAAAATTCTCAACACTTTGACAATATTTTCTAGCTATCCTGACGTTAAGTGAGAGCTTGATGTCTATATTGATGCATCTTGACCCCTTCAAGAGATTTTCCTTTGTCGTCTTTCACATTGTTGAAAGATTAGCCTTATCTCCGAAAGGATGGCCTTTATCATCTTTCATGTTGTTGAAAGATTAGCCTTCTCTCCGAAAGGATAACCTTATTCATTTTTCGCATTGTCGAAAGAATCGCCCTGTTCCTTTGGATCACCATATTCATCTTTCGCGTTGTCGAAAGAATCACCTTATTCCTTTGGATTGCCTTTATCATCTTTCGCATTGTCGAAAGAATCACCTTACTCCTTTGGATCGCCTTGTCATCTTTCTCGGTGTCGAAAGAATCGCCTTGTTCCTTTGGATTGCCTTTGACATCTTTCATGTTGTCGAAAGAATCGCCTTGTTCCTTTGGATTGCCTTTTGTCATCTTTCGCATTGTCGAAAGAATCGCCTTGTTCCTTTGGATTGCCTTTTGTCATCTTTCGCATTGTCAAAAGAATCGCCTTATTCCTTTGAATTGTCTTTGTCATCTTTCGCGTTGTCGAAAGAATCGCCTTGCTCCTTTGGATTGCCTTTTGTCATCTTTCGCGTTGTCGAAAGAATCGTCTTGTTCCTTCAGATTACCTTTGTCATCTTTCGCATTGTCGAAAGAATCGCCTTGCTCCTTTGGATTGCCTTTTGTCATCTTTCGCGTTGTCGAAAAAATCGCCTTATTCCTTTGGATTACCTTTGTCATCTTTCGCATTGTCGAAAGAATCGCCTTGTTTCTTTGGATTGATTACCTTTTGTCATCTTTCGAGTTGTCGAAAGAATCGCCTTATTCCTTTGAATTGCTTTTGTCATCTTTCGTGTTGTCGAAACAATCGCCTTATTCCTTTGGATTACCTTTGTCATCTTTCGCATTGTCATAAGAATCGCCTTACTTTTTTGGATTGCTTTATCATCTTTCGCGTTGTCGAAAGAATCGCCTTATTCCTTTGGATTGCATTTATCATCTTTTGTGTTGTCGAAAGAATCGCCTTGTTCCTTTGGATTGCCTTTGTCATCTTTTGCATTGTCGAAAAAATCGCCTTGTTCCTTTGGATTGCGTTTTGTCATCTTTCGCATCATCGAAAGAATCTCCTTGTTCCTTTAGATTGCCTTTGTCATCTTTCGCGTTGTTGAAAGAATCACCTTATTCCTTTGGATTGTCTTATCATCTTTCGCGTTGTCGAAAGAATTGTCTTATTCCTTTGGATTACCTTTGTCATCTTTCACATTGTTGAAAGATTAGCCTTCTCACCGAATGGATTGCCTTTATCATCTTTCGCGTTGTCGAAAGAATCGCCTTATTCCTTTGGATTGCCTTTATCATCTTTCGTGCTGTCGAAAGAATCGCCTTATTCCTTTAGATTACCTTTGTCATCTTTCGTGTTGTCGAAATAATCGCCTTACTCCTTTGGATCGCCTTATCATCTTTCGTGTTGTCGAAAGAATCGCCTTGCTCCTTTGGATCGCCTTGCTCCTTTGGATCGCCTTTGTCATCTTTCGCGTTGTCGAAAGAATCGCCTTATTCCTTTGGATTGCCTTTGTCATCTTTCGCGTTGTCGAAAGAATCACCTTATTCCTTTGGATTGCCTTTTTCATCTTTCGCATTGTCGAAAGAATCGCCTTACTCCTTCGGATTACCTTTTATCATCTTTCGCGTTGTCGAAAGAATCGCTTTGTTCCTTTGGATCGCCTGCATTCATCTGTCGCATTGCCGAAAAAGTTGCCTTATTCTTCGTTGAAAAAATTGCCTTATTCATCTTTTGCGTTGTCAAAAGAGTTGCCTTACTCTTCTCTGAAAGAGTTTGCCTTGTTTGTCTTTCGCGTTTCCGAAAGAGTTACCTTATTCTCTTCAAAAGATTGCTATATCCATCTTTCGCATTGTCGAAAGAGTCGTCTTACTCCTTACCATATTCATATTTCACACTGATGAAAAATTCACCGGATCGTCTTGATCATTTTCCAAAATTGCCTCTTACAATTCCATTTCCATTGCGTCGTTCATCTTCAAGAAAAGTTGTCTTATTCACCTTCCAAATATTCCATTTTTCGCCCAATCAGGATAAGGGTATAAACCTGAGCCTCATTGAATGAGGTATTCCACTTTCCACCCAATCAGGATAAGGGTACAAACCTGAGCCTCATTTGAAGAGGTATTTCACTTTCTACCCAATCAGGATAAGGATACAAACCTGAGCCTCAATCAAAGAGGTATTTCATATTCCGCCCGATCAGGATAAGGGTACAAACCTGAGCCTCAATCAAAGAGGTATTTCATCTTCCACCCGATGAGGATAAGGGTACAAACCTGATCCTCATTTGAAGAGGTATTTCACTTTCTACCCAATCAGGATAAGGGTACAAACCTGAGCCTCAATCAAAGAGGTATTTCATCTTCCGCCCGATCAGGATAAGGGTACAAACCTGAGCTTCAATAAAAAAGGTATTTCATCTTCCGCCCGATCAGGATAAGGGTACAAACCTGAGCCTCATTTGAAGAGGTATTTCACTTTCTACCCAATCAGATTAAAGGTACAAAACTGAGCCTCATTTGATGAGGTATTTCATTTCTTCCCAATCAGGTTAAGGGTACAAACCTGAGTCTCATTTTATGAGATATTTCATTCCCCAATCAGGTCAAGGGTTAAAACCTGAGCTTCGATCCATGCGAGGTATTTCTGTCCCATCCAGGTTAAGGGCAAAAAAACCTGAACTTCACTCTCATAAAGCAAATCTATTCCTCTTCATTCTCCATTTCATATCTACCATGATCATCGGGCTTATTTCTTTACACCCAGTCAGATCCTTCTAACTGGGGCATTTTTTATATAGCCCAAATTTGGAGTGTTTTTCTTTGCCACAAGCCGGCTTAGTAGCAAAGAGGGGCATCTTTAAACACCCCAAATTTTCATTCACCTCTCCAACATTTTCACCAAGCATCATCATCCAGCCTTTGAAATCGCGAAGAGAAAAATGGTCATTTTCTGAGCCCGGACCTTGCAAAAGTCCAAATTTCGTCTGCAACTCTCAAAATTTCTCTATTTCAACTCAGATGTTCAAAATTCTACTCCTGACAGGAGACAAAAATCTCCAAATTCTGATTCAAGATTATATTTCATAAGACATGTCATTGCATAGCATTGCATGATCATTTCATATCACTGCACTGCACAACATGTCATTTCGAGGTCCAGAACTCTTGATTTCAAAATTTTCAATCCAGATTAGAATTTCAACTCTTTTCAAAATCGTTTTCAAAACCTTGGGTCTTCAAAATTATCAATTCTTCCCATTTTACCCCCAGGACTCTGAATTTCAAAATATTTTCTCAAGAAAACAATCTGGATAATTTTTAATAAATTTCATCTCAGATTTTGCCCTTTTGTCAAACAATTTCAACTATCATTCTTTTACAAAATCGCCTTACAGGGGCCAACTCTTTTCAAAAAAATTTGTTTTGCCAATTAGACTAGATTTTATGAAAATTTCAAAAAGAGGTTTTTGTTGTCTTGTCCTTATTTCAATAAAGAAGCAATGTGGGACCCACACTGAGGTGGTGTCACATAGACTTTTCTTTTGAAAAAACCTGAACTTTGAAAAACCCAAAAATATAGGAGCCTTGTCCCCTGGATTGGCGCCACTTGTCTTTTCTCTCTCCTCCCATTTAACTGCCATGTGTCAGCATAGGGTTTACCTAGAGGTGGCGCCACATGTCACCTTCTCTCTTTTGTCATCCTTTGACACGTGTCAGTGTGGGGCCATTTTAAAAAGCCGTCACATGTCATTAGACATCCTCTTCATTTCATGCCATGTGTCAGTGCCCACCATCTTCACCCTATGCCATGTGTCATTCCAAAGTCACCATGAGATGCCAAGTGTCATATGTTGTCCTGTTCAGAAAAAGTAAAGTTTTGTCTCCCCTGAGGTGGCGCCAGTGGAAGTGTGTCTCCTGCAGAGGACATGTGTCACTCTCTCATTTCCTCAGAAAAAGCAGACTGACACATGTCATTCTCTACTCTTCTCAGAAAAAGCAAGTGACACGTGTCATTCTCTACTCTTCTCAGAAAAAGCAAATGCCACATGTCATTTCCTGCTCTCTTCAGAAAAAGCTAGAATTCAAACATTCAAATCCTTCCAGAGGTGGCGCAAATCCTGAACTTCACCTTTTCTATTTTGTCTGAGATGGCGCCACATGTACTTGGCCCTCCTTCTCTTCCCTCTGCCACGTGTCAATCTCTGCTTCTTTCAGAAAAATCAGGATGACACATGTCTCCCCCTACTTTTCTCAGAAAAGTAGGTGACACATGTCATTTCTAGCCTCCTTTAGAAAAAGTAGAAGACACGTGTCACTCTCTGCCTCCTTCAGAAAAAAGCAACAATTCAAATATTCAAACTCCAGCCTGAGGTGGCGCAAATCCTGAAGTCTCCTCCCTAAATTCATTTTTTGAGATGGTGCCACGTGTCCCTTTCCCTCCTTTTCCTCCCTCTTGCCACATGTCACTGCAGGATCTCCCAGAGGAGGCGCCACATGTCCACCCTCCATTCCTCCAGAGCCAACCTCATTTGAATTTCAAATTTCTTCTCTGAGGTGGCGCCATCTAAAGAACCTCCTCCAGCAAGCTGACACTTGTTAGGTATGGAACCATCCTGTTCTGCCACATGTCCAGATCTTCTTTCATCAGAAAAAGTAGAACTCAAACTCCTCTGAGGTGGCACCTTCTAAGCCCACTGCCCTGTTCTTCTAACACGTGTCAAGAGCCACTCTGATCTGGCGCCACATGGCATGCTCCTGCTGCTTCTAGATTCAAATCTCAAACACCTTTTGAGGTGGCGCTATTCCAGAGCCCCACTTGGCTTCAATTTTCATTTTTTATTTTATTCAAAATAAAAATAGCCCCATGAGGTGGCACCACATGAGGGCTCCCTGCAAAAGGCAAATTTCGAATTTCAAACCCAAGCAACACCCTCTGAGGTGGCGTCATTTGGGAGCCTTCTGTAGAGAAAATCAAGCAAGTTTTTTGAAAAATTCCAAATTCCTCTGCTGAGGTGTCTCACTCACAAAATTTTCATTTTTTTATTCTAAAAAAATCCAAGTGGCATGCCCTGAGATGGCACCACATGGAGGGCTCAGATTAAGCCTCTTTGAATTTCAAAATTTTCCAAAAATTTCTATAAATACAAGGCCCCACGCCCAGCCTAGGAGAGCTCCTTTTGGATTTAGCATTTTCACTCTGAGTGCCCTCCTACACGATTTTGATGTTCTGAATTCACGCCCCCCTTGGGCTCAATAGAGAGGGTGCATCGAAGTACCAAGCTTGCTCGCATCAATTCCAACTCGATCTAGGCGCGTGGATCGATTTTTGTGAACCTTCGGAAGCCTGGGTCGAAGGATGAAAGAAGCCGTTGGTAGCCGTTCATTTTAGAAGTTCCAAAGCTGCAAAAGAACACAAGGTGAACCTCTATTCTAATTGGTTTTATCGAAATAATGCCTTTGTCTTGATTTGCACTTTCGTTTTGAAGAAAGAGCTCATCCGAATGATGGATCGAGCTATTCTCATAAAGCGACATATATTAAAAGTAAAATTATGCTTTCTTGATGATTTTAACATTCATGCATTAATTAGATTTAATTCATATTTCATTTTGTTGATTTAGTATATTTGAGGAATTAATTAAATGTTTTTTAGCCTTTGTTTCAATTCTGCTTCATTTCTGTAATTTTCTATTTTTGTCATTCAATCCACTCGTTATTTCATGCATTTATTTTTCTTTAAAAATGCCACACAAATCATAATACGCGTCCCTAAGTGTCCCTAGGAATCTGCCAAAAATTCAGAATGATTTGAATTTATTTACTATAGTAAATGTTTGAAATGGTAGGTCGGATTTTGTTACCCGGGATACATTTTGAAAATTTACTTCCGATTTGTAAAATCGAGATCTCTTTCATATGAGGTCCGCTTTTCTATCAAAAAATGTCCTGAACTCAAGATGATGTCTAGTATTTAAAATAATTTTCGCAGATTTTTATGAATTGGTTTGATGTCTGAAAAAAATCCGAGAGTTTGGGACACGTGTCAGAGCCTGATTTGGGTCTTTGAGATTTTGGATCGATATAAGACGATGGGTTCTCTTTGGGTATTGCTTGAATTCAAAATCTGTAAAAAGTGAATGTCATGTTCGGGATGTCTTATGTTTTCATCAGAAAGCTTATGATTTTTAGAACAGTTTTGGTATCTGTTTCGGATTTTGCTTGTCAGTCTTTTGTTTTGTCACATTTGTCTGTTCTGTCGATTTAGGCAAGTAATTTCGCATTTTTATCTATATTCATGTTGATCAAATGCCAAAAACATAAACATAAATGTTGTTCCTGTGTGTGTCCTTAGTTCCTCTGTTAAATATCAGAAATTTCTATGGTAGGATACTATTTTGTATGCAATTTTACATTGGATCGAGTTGATTTTTCCTCCGTCAGAACCAAATTCTCGTTACCGAACTCACCGTAGTTCAAATCCCAAGGCTGTACAATACAAAATTTCTTATTTTCATGTCATTTATCAGTCTGCAAAATCTCAGATGTTTCTATGGTGGAATTCTTGTATTACTGCATTAAGTGTTGCATTTGGTAAATTCGCCCTTTTTAGGATTTTCTTTAACTTTTAGTATCTAAACCATGTCATTTCATGAGTTTTAGCATTCTAGGCTGTTTATCAGGATATAGAGATGTTTCATACCGAATTTGGTGTGATTTGGAATTCATTTGAGGCTTGGTTTAGCCATATCATCAAAAGATGGCCCCGCGGGACCCTGATCCAAGCGAAAATCAAGCGAAATTTATTATTTTGGATGAGTTGCAAAACGTCAAATTCTGATTTTACAGTCCTAAGGTGTTTAGCAGCATTTCATCATGTCTCATCATGCATCATTTGTTTCAATTCGAATTTCAAAATCTCAATTTTTACCAAAATTTCCTTCGAAAACCCTGATTTTAAAGGTATAACTTTAATATTAGGGGTACTTTGGTCATTTTGACCACAATTTCGAATTTCAAACTATTTTCTATTGAATGTCTTGCTTTTACATCATTTCAAATATCAAGAAAGCATGAAAATAGGGTTTATATCCGATTAAGTCCAATAATTTCAGAATATTATTGGAAAATGTTGGAAAAACCCACATATTTGAGCTAACCCCATTTCAAGTTTGGCAGGGACATTCAAAAGAAGGAGTTGAAGTATGCAATTTCTTTTTATTTTATTTATTTAGTGATGTAAAAATGTAAATTTTGGAATAAGAGATTTAATTTTCTGCTTAGACTAGGATGCATATCATATAGTTTAAATTCCTGCAATATCATGTTTATGTGATTCATGCATTTTATTTCAAAAGCACTATGGATGTACACGAATGGAACATGCACCAACTCTTAGGGAGTTGATGAACTCGGTGGAATCCATATTTACGGCCCTAGTCGGAATATGGACGAGACCCAGATCCATCATCTCTCTACCAGTCACATTGAGCCTACACTCTTTGGCTATCTTAAAATGCACATCATATTTCCAATATTTTCAAAGTATTGTGTATTAAATCAATTAAACTCTGAACATATTCATGGCCATGATCAGGATATGTGAAGGATTTATTTTGACTTAATACACATTTTTCCAACAAATTTCCCAGAAAAACTTTTCAAAGTGCATTCATTTGCATCATAAAATCATTGGTTTTCTCATGATTTTCTCAAGAAAATTTCATTCTCAAGAAATCGATTTCTCAAGAAACTCTGAGAATTTTTCAAAATCAGTTTTCCCAAGTCAAGTTTTTCCACAGTTTTCCATGGAAAAGGTTATTTTCTCAAGATTTTCAAAAGAAGTCTCTCACCTTTCTCAAGAATCAAAAATCGATTTCCAAGTGTTTCAAGGCTAAGATTCTCAGGATTTCAGTTTCCCGAGTTTCAATTCTCCCTCTCCAAAGAATTTACCAATGAATCTCAACCATTTTCCAAAGAAAGCTTTCAAAACTTGAAGCTTTTCCTGACAAGCATTTTCCCTTCAAATGTTTACCCTTTTCTCAAGAATTCTTTCCATTTTCTCAGGATTTTCATACATTCATGATTTTCCCACACCTTTATAAACTTTCCCGAGATTTCCAATCTTCTTCATCTGGGGTTCCTGAGAGATTGATTTCCATCCTTTTCCCTGAGAAATATCTTTCAACTCCAAATATTTTCCAAGCATACATCATGTTTTTCCTACTTTCATTTTCCAAAAATCTCATAGCACATGCCTGAATTCTCTGTGCATTTAGGATAGAACACAATTTCGATAATTTCACTAAGTCAAGCACAATTTTGGTCCTTGGTGCGATTACCCCTGCTAAAGGCGGCAGGAACGGTCGAACTTCGTACCGACAGGTCGAGCCCCATCCCATGGATTTTCCCGTAATTTTCAAAATGGAGGCGAGTATTTCAAAACAATTTCCATAATCCGGTCAAGTTTGAATCACGAAAGTATTTTCCTCTCTCTTCCGCAAGGAAGAGAAGACGGGAAAAATTTTGCGACGATGACACATGTCTCACAGAACTCGAGGGTTTTCCTTCGCGTACCCGAAGGAGGTAAAAAAAAAGATGAACATAAGGACGAACCAAACAGACTGACTTACTGTAGTTGTTACTCTAGAGCAGTGTATACTTTGTTTCAGTTGCTACATTCTGTTGTTTAGTTCATGTTCTGTTACTCTAGATATTGCACTGTTACTTACTTTGTAGTTTTACAGTCTTGTGGCACGTGCACTGATGATGCATAAATATTATGTTTTCTTAACACATTTTCACTGCATAAATGCATCATTTATAGGTTTAAGGTCCACACTTAGGTGCATAATGATGTTATAGAGCTATGGTTTGAATTTCATCGAAATTGGACTTAAAACGAATGAATTATTGCATTTCTAGTGTTGTGGGTCAAACCTCAGAGTTGAATCAAGTATTTAGGATCCAAACCATTCATCTGGGTCTTGGATCTGGACCAAAACACATGTAGATCCACTCCAGCAAACCCATTCACGTTTTCTATAAAATCTTGGCTAAAAACCCCCTCCTACATGAGGCGCTCAGTGAATATTTTATATTTAACACCTTTTCTGAAAATAACCTAAAACTAGGCAAATCGTCTAAAAGGGAAAAGACGCCAGCACTAACCTGTCTTTGCTTTGATTTTCGTGCCCTAGGGGCACGAATCTTGCTCACAGCCACTTCCTTCCTAGCCGCCCACTTCATACACCTTCTTCCTCATCCATGGTTGGACATGGAAGCCATGCCAACTCCACTGGAGATGTCGACTCTTACTCTTCCATTCTCCTCTTTTCCAGATCATGTTCTTCTTCTCCCCCTGCTGGAACTAACCATTGAGGTTATGTCTTTGCAGCTGCAGCTGGAGTGTATCCGTCATGGTGGAGGTCCCGCTCTTCCATGGCCGGCCGACCCTGAACCCCAGAGCACCACCACTTAGGTTTCCCTGCGAAGATAACATCAAAGTGATGTTAGACAGCATCATCGAGGTCCTTTGTGGTGCGAAAGCCAAGCAAAGTCCGCTCTGCCTTTCCCCTCAGTCGTCGGATCGCCCTGGAGGTTAGATCTTCCCATCCACTGCTTCTAGTTAAAACCTAAGTGATGTGCGTGTTTGTGAATGTGTTCTGTTTCAGTTTCAGTCTGTGCTGTGTGTTTTATGACTTTCGTTCAGCCCTTAGTGTAGTTTTTTCGTGCATAAACCAGCACGTAGGAATGTTAGGTGTTTTATTTTCGTTAAATGTTATTTTCAATTCAACGATTGGTGCTTTGAGTGTGTGCGTGTGATCTAAATTTTCTGCTGTGTGTCTGCGTTCTCCTTGTGTTTTTCCATCAGTAGTTAGATCTGAATGTGTTTTGATTAGCAGTAGATTACGTAGATCCTCTAATAGTTGATGTAGTTTCCGATTTCTTGGTCGTGTGATTGGTTTTCGTGAATAGCGAGTTATGTAGTTTAGCTTAATTGAATATGTCAAAATGCTGTAGCGTGTTTTCTGTATATAATTCAGTTGATAGATTATGTGTTAGTCAAGTTATTGTGTAGATTTAGAGTGTTTTAGCATGATAGTCAATTTAGATAATTGTTCTAATTTCTATTTTAGCTTTAATTAGTTGATCATAGTAAATTTCTGTGTTAATGTTTTTCTGTTTTATTTAATTATTTCACAACATGATTAGTTGGTTTAGTTGTGTGCTCTTAGTTAAAATCAGTAGTCATAATCGTGTATTAGCTTAATTTAATTTAGAATTGTAATTGTCATTGTGGTGTTAGTTTAAATTAAATATTTTGTTTTGCGTGTGAGTGTAGTCATCTTCTCCAAAGGTAGGGCGGCCATTAGAGGTCCAACAAGTTTGTAGAGTTCATTTGGTAAGTTATTAAGTTTTAGGAAATTATAATTAAAATGTCTAGGTTCATTGTACTAGTTTTAAGTATTTTAGAAGTAAATTGTTAAAGTCCATTTTAGTGTAGTGTTTAATATAGTAGATATTTCAATTCATGATTGAGGCAGTTCATAGTCTTTGCATTAGTTGTATATCCATTAATTTAGTTAAGGGTAGGCTATTTTAGTCAAGTAATTAGATTTGCTTTGTAGATAATGGGCAATTAAGTCATTATTGTTGGAAAACGTTTTTGGGAAGAGTTGATTTTCATTCAAATTCGTGGGAATTATGTTTGGAAGTGTTAATGGTTTTTACCCAGCCAAAATCTATTGAATCCTTCCCTCTACACATTTAGAAATATTTATAAAATTAAAATCTCTTGCCAAAACGGGTTTTGGGGAAGGTCTTTACAAAGGACTTCTTGTTTTTAAGGAAAATAATTTAAAACGTGTGGGGTCCACTAGCTGGACGGTTTTTGAAAGTCTAAGCCTTCCTAATTGGAGCTTTAATGAAAATTATGGATGATAGAGGCCTTTCCAAATTCGTGATCTCTCTTGTGTAAGCCCTTGATTAATTTCCTATTCTAACATAACCTATATAGGATATTGTTAATGTTAGCATTTATTGTCTTAGATTAGGTCTAATAAAATCGTGTGGTATGTTTTTAGGAAAGTCCATTAGGTAGGTGATATTTTCATTAGTGCTAGTTTCTATTCTAGTTAGTATCTAAATTAATTACGTTAGGTTTTAGTGTTAATTCTTGCAAGGTTGATTTTAGTAATGAGACATTAGTTGTTAGATCTTTAGTGTATTTAGTTGTCAATTTTAGATAGCCTAGTTAGCCAACTTAGGGTGGCGTGTAATTCAAAAGCCCTATTCTAAAACCGCCACCCTAACTCACCTTATTTAGTAATTAATCATAGTTAACACTAGGTATCTAATCGTAGTTAGTATCTAACCATAGATAGTTATTTAACCTTAGTTAACCCTATCTAACCCTAACTGTACCCTAGTAACCCTAGTAGATAATTAAACCCTAGTTATATGAGTTAGTGACTAACACTAGTTATATTATTATTAGATTAATATTTGTTTTTAGAATTAACAATAATGTAGTTAGTTAGTTAGTAGCTTAGGATAGATATAATACATTAACAGTCGTTAGATACATTCATATAGATAGTTTAAGTAGATTAATAACTTAGTTTAGAGTAGCTTAGCTTTAGTATTTGTCCAGATTATGTTTAATATTCGTTGTTTAGCTTATTTCTTAGATTTTATATAATTAGCTTAATTGTTGTCCTTGTTGTAGTTTAGCAGTAGTTCAGATTAGTGTAAGACTGTTTTAATGTGCGCTTTAATGTTTTAATGTCATTAGTGGATTTAAATAAATGAATAGTGCACTAAATTTCAAATCTGATTTTTACCCTGCCGTGCACTCATCATTTTATGTGGATTTTTCTGAAGTTTTCTAAAAAATATTTTTTTATTCTCTACATTCATGTGTTAACTGTCTGCAGACCAAATTTCATCTTGATCTGAGTTGATTTGGTCTGGTTTTAAAGTGTTTTGTGAAAAGAGCTTTTTCGGGATTTTAAATTTTGGGTCCTGCGATTTCCAAGATTATATGATTTTGAAACGCTTATATCTGGAGATCCAAAACGTATTTTTCAAATTTGTAAAATGTGTCAAATTCTTGGATCTGTCAGTTATAGAACAGAAGTAATTTGGTGAATTTTGGAATCCGTTTGACCTTTCAAATCATCAATTTGTGAAAAGTTGTCAGAGTCCACTTTTGCATTCTTTAAGGACAAAACAGTCATTTAGTTAATTATTTGATTTAGTGTAGTTTTAGTGTTTTCTAGTATTGTAGTTAGTGAGTTAACAGTATTTAGAGTAGTTAGCATGCATTTTCTTAGTTAGTTTAATTAAAAGTTGTAATTGTAGTTTTCTGTAGTTATTTATTTGTAGTTTAATTTCTGCATTAGTTTAGAAATAATCGTAGATGTAATTTAGGTTTAATTATTAATTGTTTATTGACTTTGTGTTTTCATTATTGTAGGTTGATAAGTTAGAACAGGTTTACAGGTGTATTTCAGATATGAAGTGCAACTGCACATGTGGTGAAAAGACAATTTTGCCCTTGGAGATCTGCAGAAGACTTAGCTTCCTACTTTAGTTTATTTTCCTGTTATTAGATTGTTATTTGATTCAAATTGTAATATTGACATAGTTGTAAACTCTGTTATATTAATAAAGTGTTATTTTAGAATTATTTCAGAATGTATCCTGTTCCCTATGGATTCGACCCGTACTCGCCACTTCTGTGGAAAGTCAATTTTTATATCTTGGGTTGATGATTTTCCCTTGTTTTCATTGAAAAATATTGTTTTAAAAATACACATTCCAAAAGTCAAACCATGCACCTACCTGACACACACTTATACTTTTATTTAAATGCTTCTAACTGTTCCATCATGATAGTTATAGTCTGGTACTTAGCATATTTGTATCATGCTGCTTACTTTCTGCTTTTCCTTAAAAATGATAATGTATGGATGGTTTGTCTCACCAACTCGCAAGAGTATTGACCCCATTTTATGGGGATACAGGTGACGAGTAGACGCATTGCGACGCGACGGCGCACAGCAGAAGCCTTGAGACCCACACACTTTACAGCAGATCCCGGCTTCTACTGGTTTTGGGGGTTGAGGGGTTGTTCCCCTCCTTTTTGTGAGACTGTCCCTTTTTGTACCCAGTCTCCTTTTTGTATCATTGTAAATATTGTGGATATGAAAAAGGCTTTACTTGTCTTCTGGTTTGGTTTTCTCACTGTGGCTCGCTCAGACTTGCGGCCTTTGCTTTACCCCTGTTTCTCTCTTTTACTTCCGCTAGTTGCTTTCACTCTGTATTTCTTTCAAAAAAAAATTTGCTCAAAAACCCAAGGTTTTACAAGGTCGGGGTTTGGGGCATCACAGTTTACATGCACCAATGATGGTAGATGAGGCTTTGGAGACGGCCTCCTTACTTGAACATGACTGGATCGAATCTCAGAGAACGACCACACCACGTCAGTAGCAGCAGCATCCTGGCCAAAAGAATTGGCCGAGAAAGAGACAATTCCAGAAGAACCAGGGTGGAAGGAAGTTCCATCCTCAGACAAAGAAGCAACATAACAACAACAACAACAACACCCGCTAGATACAGTATCAGAACCACAAGCCTCCACATCAGCAGCGCCAGCCGCCGCCACAGAAGCAGCTTACCGCAGCCAGTTATCCGAAGGGTACCATGGACCATCCAGGGCGACCTTGTCCGCGAGACACAGGTGGTTTATATTGTGGGAAGATGAATCATTATATCAGAGATTGCAGAAAGAAATAGGCGGATGACCAGCGGAGGAATACGCCGAGCACTTCCCAGCAGGCACAACAGAGACAGCCTCAAACATATCAGTATCAGCATCAGCCACAACAACAGCAATCGCAGCAGCCGAACCAGCCAACGAGAAAGTTATTGCCAGATGAGCTTATGCAGCAACAGTTGAGCAAGTGACTAAGGCAGAGTTGGTTCAAGGTACGACCTCAGTAGCTAGACATGAAGCTTTTACCTTGTTTGATTGTGGTGCTACTCATTCCTTCATAGCTGCTAGTTTTGCTTGTACTTTACCGTTGACAGTCGAGTCTTTGAATTTCCTGTTGGAGGTTCGCATTCCAACTAGAGAACAGTCTTTTTGTGACTCGTATATTCCAAGCATCAAGGTGTCAGGGGCATGGCAGAACCTGTCAGCTGACGTTATCCTGCTAGACATGACAGAGTACGATGTTATTTTAGGCATGGATTGGCTTTTTGAGTATCATGCTCAAGTCTTTTGTCGAGAAGGCAAGGTCGTTCTTTCACGGCCTGATCGTCCTGTTTTGGAGATCAAGCTTCCTCAACCTCTGTGCGATAGTCGCATGATTTCTTCTTTCAAGGCTCAGAAGAATCTACTTAACGGGGGTACTGCATTCTTAGTCAGTATTGCCTCAGTGGAACTCAAGATGGTTTTGATCGATGACTTGGACGTGGTTCGAGAATTTGCCGATGTGTTTCTGGAGGAACTACCTGGGTTACCTCCGAAGCGAGAGATCGAATTCTGTATCGAGTTGTTTCCTGGAACTACACTTATTTCCAAGGCACCGTACCGTATGGTGATGTCTTCTTTATAATCGTTGTAATTTTGAAAAGATTTTTATATGAAAAACATGTGAAAACCAGACATCAAATAATAAAAACCGGTTCTCACTAGTGGATGAGACCGGGTCGAACTCAGGGAACGAGAATATATTGTATTCAAGTACACAAATCTAAACTAATCTTTATTGCCGAATTATTTGAAATGTAAAATGTTCAAGAAAAGTAATAACAACTACCTATTACAACAAATGAATACCCTTCACAGAGGGCGTAAAGTGCAATATTTACAAACCCAATTTAAATTCCTAATTCTAAACTAAAAAGTAAAAAGAAGCTTTATTCTTCGTACTTCGTGTCATGTAATCGCTTCCGCTCCAGTCTTGTGCTATCCTGCACAGATCAAACGAACACGAGCAGTACCAGAGATCGAAATAGAAACCTATATTGAACTAGCTAATTCTTAAAAACACTGAAGGATATTAACAAAAGAATCCAATGCCAATTAAAACTACATTAACTAACACAATTAACTAAATTTCAATTCACTAACACTCAACTTTATAAAATCTAATTATTTCAATTAACTAATAATGAAGACAATTAATCACTAATACTTCATTAACAAACTATGAACATACACTATTGAAAAACACAATATTAACAAACATTGAAAGCAGTGAAATCAAGAATTGTAAGAATCAAGAAATGACTAATGAAGAATCAGAAATTCAGGTATTTGAAAACAATAAGAAAAACATGTAAAACAAGCTAACAGAATGGCAAAGGAAAACTAATTTGTAAAAAAAATATTGAATGAGGCAAAACAGGAAGAATTTTTGATAAAAAAAACAGGAAATTGGAAATTGTATAATACCTAAGAATCCAATAGTGAATCACTCACTAAAATCTTGCTATCAAACCTGATCCAGAACTTCTGAGATCAGTTTATCCATATTCACAGGAGAAGTCAGTATATAACAACCACTTAATCCGAAAACTAAATACATCATAATCAATTAAGCTGGAAACTTAGGCATTTGGGTAAAATATTGATCAATGTTTATACAGGCCATGTTTCAGTAATCCTATTCCACTGTGAACCAGATCTTCACTGTGAAAGAAAAAAAAATTCCGGTGAAGCAGAGTTGATTCCGATCAGTTATCCACATCAACTCCAAATGAAAATTTGTTTTTAGAATCACAAATCAACTGATCCAGATGATCCAGAACACATCGAATTTCAATTGATCCGGTTGAAAATTTGTATCCAAAGACAAGATTAGAATTCCATTCAATGATTTATCAAATATTTTGAAGAACTGTATTGGATTCGGGCGACAGAAATTTTTTTTGAATCAAACATAGGAAATATGAAATTCAAAATGTGAACTAAACGTTAAAAATCAATTACAAAGTTAATCAGCAAACTAAAACATCAATCTCAGAATTGATCAGCAGAAAAAAAATTCAGAACAGCAGTGATCGATTTATATTTTTTTCGTTTTATTTCTATTTTTTTTTTTCCAGACAAACACAATATAATCGGACAAGTTGAAAGAAGAAGAAGTAATCAGAAGAAGAAGAAGAAGAAGAAGTAATCAGAAGAAGAAGAAGAAGAAGAAGAAGAAGCTGAAGAATCAGAAGAAGATGAAGAATAAGAAGATCAGAAAACGAAGAAGAAGAAGATCTGAAGGAGAAGAAGAAGAAGAAGATGAAGAAGTAGAAATCGACTTACTGTAACTGGAGCTGGAAGAAATCGGGGAAAGGTGTGGCGACTTCCTCCACCACTGCTGTCACCGGACTAAAGAGTCCACCACCACCGACTTGAAAGAAAGGAAAAGAGGAAGAGGATAGGGGAAAAGAGAGGGAAGAAGGGTCCGGCGGTAGTGGAGAAGGGAGGAAAGAAGAAGGAAAAGAGGGGGAAAGAAGAAAGTTTCAGCCGTGAATGGGGAAGCGCCCCATTTTTTTTTTTCAGTTATTGGGTTTTAAAAGCCCCAAACTGGCTGGAACCGGTTTCAAACAAAAATTTTTCAGTTTTAAAACAATGCAAACCGGTTCCAGCCGTTTTGCTTATTAATTTTTTAGTTTTTAAAATTCAAAAACCGTGTAAACCAGTTTATTAGAATTTTTTTTTCAAAAAGTTACAAACAAAACTTTTTTTTATTTATAAAGAAAATAAAACTATTCTACTAATTTTTTTCTTCTTTTCTAAAAAAAACAAACACTTAAAATGAATATAAAACTATTTTTCTCCATTTTTTTATTTTTTATTTTTATTTTTATTGAAAACTAAAACTAAAATACTATGACTATAACAAAAACTAAAATATGCATAAAAATGTAAAATAAAACTATTTTTCATGCATTTTCTATTTTTAAATCATTTTAGCACATTTACTCAAAAATTAACATAAAATTGGGTTTTTGAAACATTATTTTATAAAATCATACATATTTTAATGTTAATTAACCCTGAATAATATGCATGATCAAATACCCCCATGCTTATGTTTTGCTAGTCCTCGAGCAAACTAGAAAAATGCATGAAATGGAAACTATCACCTAACTCACTTTCGTAGGAATCACGGTTGCATTTAGCTCATGCAACAAGCCCTTTCAACCCCTGGGTTACCCCAGTGGACGAGTAAGGTCTCGTGAGGGTTTGCAGTGATGCTACCCACAAACATCTCTGTCATGTATGCATAATATTACACATCCTCACAATCAGTAGGTAATCAAAGACTTTATTTTCACAAATATTTCCTGTTATTTCAAAATCAAGACATAATTAGAGTCTTTTATCTACCACCACAAAAAAAGAATTTCTTTCACTTTTCTAAATATCACAATTATTTATGTTTTATTCTTAGAAAATCCAATAAAAACATATTATTATTTACTTATCCTCACTCATATGTTTTCTGCACAGGTTTTCTCAATCACACTTCTAAGCACTGAACTTTTCTTTCTTTTTCAGCTCTTTTCTCGATTTTTTTCATTTTTTCACGCTTTTTCTTTTTGCGCACTTATTCTTCTCTTATAGCTTGCGTGTGGTCTGCTTTTATGCCTTGTGAAATGTCAATATCTTCTATACTTTTTCAATGCATACCAAAAGATATCAACTAAGACATAAAAGTGACTTCATTCATTCACCTTTATAACGTGAGAGTCAAACATTTCAACTTGTATCTGTTCTTAGTTACTTAGGATCACGAAGTTTTCCACTCTCCTTTTTGAAATGGAATTAAAAGTTTCAACTTACATCTAAGTTCCATCTACTAAGGATTGTGGAATTATCCAAACAACCTAACGCATGCTTCCTTTTTTTCTCTTGAGCTCTCTTTTTTTTACGCTTTTGTTCATTTGCTTAGTTTTTAAAAAATACAACTGTGCATATTCATATTTATGATTCAAAATAAATTCTAACATGTATCTATCATCATTTCTTCGAAATCCGCATAAATAACCATAATTTTTAGATCTATGTCAGAAAAAATTTTCGTGGGGTTTAAAAATCCTCTAAAAACATCAGATTTGAAATAACATTCATATAAGTTCAAACTCTTTCTTTAAAAATCTACTTTTCATGAGATATGTGTAAACATGTGCAAGAACGTAAACAGAAACATCAAGGTGTGCAAACTACACCCTCCCCCATGCTTGAATGACACTGTCCCAGTGGCACTCCCCCATACTTATATGAAACTACGTGAATGCACATGAGAGAAATAAATGAGGGAAAAGAGTAGAATGACCTAACATGAATTAAAAATACACGTTCTATGAATGTAATAAATGCAATGTATACATGACAAAACATGAAACTCATAGAAAAGATAGAAAACGAAAAATAAAACCAAATGAAATCTACAAATCCTAACAACAAATGTAATACTGTACAGAATATGGGTTGCCTCCCATAAAGCGCTAAGTTTCACGTCCCCAGCCAGACGGATCCCTAGAAAAACCTTCATCGTCCATGAGATCAATGGACATGAAGTGAGGCTCAACCGGGCTCTATAAAGAAAAGAGTGTCATCTGTGACACTACGCACTGTGTTTCCATCCAAGCTACCTCTAACTGTAGTATCAAAACTCTCTCGACGTGAAGAACATAGATTAGTCTCATCTGAGAGACTGGTCAAGAAATGAGAGTCCAGGACCGACCGACTATCAATGAATGCAACTTCAGACAAGTGGTGAATATAATCAGGCTTGACTTGATCAAGCACCTTCTGCATCTGCACCTCTTGCTTACTAAAAACAATTGGTGATCCTAAAGGCTGAGAAAATGGGGCTTTATATGATGAAAATGTATGCTGTGAGTAAGGCCCCTTCTGTTGAGGTATCATAGAGATCGACTCGTCAGTAGAAATGATATGAGGTTCATGAGTCGATTCCTGAGTGGAGTGACACGCCTTCCCATACTGAAGGGATGTAATAGATTTGACTTGCTCATGATGTGAATCAGTGGGTTGCAAGTCAAATGACATGGAATCCTCTCCCTTTGAGACAACAGACTGACTATGAAGGTTCCCCTGGCTTTGCCTACTCAAGGTCTCAACCAACTGTCCCATTTGAGTCTCTAGCTTGGCTATTGACTGCGTATGGGAGCTCAAAACTTGTAATATCCTATCTTGGAAGGATTGACTAAATGAAGGCTCATGAGGATGGGGTTGAGTATAAGCATGTTGGGCTGGGGAATGAACCTGTGAAAAAATGGGGTGCGAGTAACCTTGTGAAGGGTTACTGGGTCTATACTGTGTCTGGGAGGGTTGATGGGATGGGGAAATAGACTGGTTTCGCCAACCTGGGTTATATGAGGATGTAAATGAATCGGGCATGGGTTTAGCGAAACCTTGGGTAGCATTCACCTGCTCCTGAACGAATTCAGGATATAATGGCGCTGCCGGACAATCCGCAACACAATGTGCAGGGCTAGCACATAGCTCGCACACTCTTTCTACTGGATTTCTCGAGGAATTGGCTAGGAATTGATCTAACTTCCTAGTCAACTGGTCAACCTTGGTACGTAATTCTAACTCGGACCCAACTTCGGAAATCCCAACTTTCCTAGGACCACTAGACAGAGATGTAGTCCTATCGAGTCGTGAAGACAAGGTATGATGCATCGTGTTTTCACTCAAGGTCTCGAATAGAGACCACACCTCGTCTTCACTCTTGAGCATAAAAGTACCCCCACAAGACGAATCAACCATTTGATTGTGCTTTTCAGTAAGCCCGTCATAAAAATACTGCACCAACTGCCAACGAGGCACCTGGTGATGGGGACACTTGCGGAGAAGATCTTTCAATCTCTCCCAAGACTCGTGAAACTGTTCTCCCTCAATTTGAGAAAAACTGGTTATAGCTTTACGAAACTGGTTCGTCTTATCAATTGGAAAATATTTTTTTAAAAATTCTCTTTGCATTCCTTCCCAAGTAGTAATACGAACCGTCTCTAGAGATTTTAGCCAGTGCTTGGCTTTATCTTTGAGAGAGAATGGAAACAAAGTTAACCTCATAGCGTCGTCTCCAAAATTATTGATTCGCACAGTCAAGCAAATCTCAAGGAATTCGTCGAGATGACGATATGGGTCTTCATTGCTAAGGCCATAAAACGAAGGTAACATTTGAATCACACTGGCCTTAATCTCAAAATGGCTTGCTCCTACATCAGGTCTCGTGATGCAGGATGCGGGAGTATACGTATTTGGCATGAAGTACTCCCTCAAAGGATGGATCAATTGATGATCGTCAGCCATTGCGTACACCTTAGAGTAGACCGGTGTAGCACACGTCCTAACTCTGGGTTTTCTACCTAACTAACGCACTAAGCGGCCAAACCACGCAAACCACAAAGCGAGTAAACTAAAAACAACAAAAACTAAACAAACACCACGCAGTTAAACATAACAGAGATTATGCAAAGAAATATAAAATCTATGTGCACGGTACCAATCGTACACAGTCACCTCTAAGGGCTCCTAGTAGGTGGGTTGTACAGAAAAGTAAGCTCGTCTATAAGATATGCACATACGTGGTTCTAAACCTAAATGCAACACAAACACTAGGCAATAAAGTGAATACTAATATTACGCTGTTCCCCGGCAACGGCGCCAAAAATTTGATGTCTTCTTTATAATCGTTGTAATTTTGAAAAGATTTTTATATGAAAAACATGTGAAAACCAGACATCAAATAATAAAAACCGGTTCTCACTAGTGGATGAGACTGGGTCGAACTCAGGGAACGAGAATATATTGTATTCAAGTACACAAATCTAAACTAATCTTTATTGCCGAATTATTTGAAATGTAAAATGTTCAAGAAAAGTAATAACAACTACCTATTACAACAAACGAATACCCTTCGCAGAGGGCGTAAAGTGCAATATTTACAAACCCAATTTAAATTCCTAATTCTAAACTAAAAAGTAAAAAGAAGCTTTATTCTTCGTACTTCGTGTCATGTAATCGCTTCCGCTCCAGTCTTGTGCTATCCTGCACAGATCAAACGAACACGAGCAGTACCAGAGATCGAAATAGAAACCTATATTGAACTAGCTAATTCTTAAAAACACTGAAGGATATTAACAAAAGAATCCAATGCCAATTAAAACTACATTAACTAACACAATTAACTAAATTTCAATTCACTAACACTCAACTTTATAAAATCTAATTATTTCAATTAACTAATAATGAAGACAATTAATCACTAATACTTCATTAACAAACTATGAACATACACTATTGAAAAACACAATATTAACAAACATTGAAAGCAGTGAAATCAAGAATTGTAAAAATCAAGAAATGACTAATGAAGAATCAGAAATTCAGGTATTTGAAAACAATAAGAAAAACATGTAAAACAAGCTAACAGAATGGCAAAGGAAAACTAATTTATAAAAAAGATATTGAATGAGGCAAAACAGGAAGAATTTTTGATAAAAAAAACAGGAAATTGGAAATTGTATAATACCTAAGAATCCAATAGTGAATCACTCACTAAAATCTTGCTATCAAACCTGATCCAGAACTTCTGAGATCAGTTTATCCATATTCACAGGAGAAGTCAGTATATAACAACCACTTAATCCGAAAACTCAATACATCGTAATCAATTAAGCTGGAAACTTAGGCATTTGGGTAAAATATTGATCAATGTTTATACAGACCATGTTTCAGTAATCCTATTCCACTGTGAACCAGATCTTCACTGTGAAAGAAAAAAAAATTCCGGTGAAGCAGAGTTGATTCCGATCAGTTATCCACATCAACTCCAAATGAAAATTTGTTTTTAGAATCACAAATCAACTGATCCAGATGATCCAGAACACATCGAATTTCAATTGATCCGGTTGAAAATTTGTATCCAAAGACAAGATTAGAATTCCATTCAATGATTTATCAAATATTTTGAAGAACTGTATTGGATTCGGGCGACAGAATTTTTTTTTGAATCAAACATAGGAAATATGAAATTCAAAATGTGAACTAAATGTTAAAAATCAATATGCATCTAACTAAAACATCAATTACAAAGTTAATCAGCAAACTAAAACATCAATCTCAGAATTGATCAGCAGAAAAAAAATTCAGAACAGTAGTGATCGATTTATATTTTTTTCATTTTATTTCTATTTTTTTTTCTTTTCAGACAAACACAATATAATCGGACAAGTTGAAAGAAGAAGAAGTAATCAGAAGAAGAAGAAGAAGAAGCTGAAGAATCAGAAGAAGATGAAGAATAAGAAGATCAGAAAACGAAGAAGAAGAAGATCTGAAGGAGAAGAAGAAGAAGAAGATGAAGAAGAAGATGAAGAAGAAGTAGAAATCGACTTACCGTAACTGGAGCTGGAAGAAATCGGGGAAAGGTGTGGCGGCTTCCTCCACCACTGCTGTCACCGGACTGAAGAGTCCACCACCACCGGCTTGAAAGAAAGGGAAAGAGGAAGAGGGGAAGAGGATAGGGGAAAAGAGAGGGAAGAAGGGTCCAGCGGTAGTGGAGAAGGGAGGAAAGAAGAAGGAAAAGAGGGGGAAAGAAGAGAGTTTCAGCCGTGAATGGGGAAGCGCCCCATTTTTTTTTTCAGTTATTGGGTTTTAAAAGCCCCAAACTGGCTGAAACCGGTTTCAAACAGAAATTTTTCAGTTTTAAAACAATGCAAACCGGTTCCAGCCGTTTTGCTTATTAATTTTTTAGTTTTTAAAATTCAAAAACCGTGTAAACCGGTTTATTAGAAATCTTTTTTCAAAAAGTTACAAACAAAACTTTTTTTATTTATAAAGAAAATAAAACTATTCTACTAATTTTTTTCTTCTTTTCTAAAAAAAACAAACACTTAAAATGAATATAAAACTATTTTTCTCCATTTATTTATTTATTTTTTTATTTTTATTGAAAACTAAAACTAAAATACTATGACTATAACAAAAACTAAAATATGCATAAAAATGTAAAATAAAACTATTTTTCATGCATTTTCTATTTTTAAATAATTTTAGCACATTTACTCGAAAACTAACATAAAATTGGGTTTTTGAAACATTATTTTATAAAATCATGCATATTTTAATGTTAATTAACCCTGAATTATATGCATGATCATATGGCTCCAGCAAAACTAGAAGAGTTGAAGCGACAGTTGGAAGAACTCCTTGATCAGGGTTTTATTCGACCTAGTGCTTCACCGTGGGGAGCACTTGTGCTATTCGTGAGGAAGAAAGATGGATCCCGGAGGTTGTGCATCGACTATCGAATGCTCAACCAAGCGACGATTAAGAACAAGTATCCGTTACCGAGGATCGAAGATCTTTTCGATCAGTTGTAGAAAGCAAAGATTTTCTCGAAGATTGATCTCAGGTCGAGTTATCATCAGCTTCGTATTCGAGAAGATGACATTGCGAAGACAACTTTCCGAACTAGATATGGGTTATACGAGTTCGTGGTGATGTCTTTCGGCCGCACGAATGCCCCAACAGCGTTCATGGATCTGATTAATCAGATTTTTTGTCCATTTGTGGACTCGTTTGTGATAGTGTTCATCAACAATATCTTGGTCTACTCGGAGAGTCCGGAGCAGCATCGAGAGCATCTGCGGATTGTTTTGAGTACCCTTTGTGAGCATCAGTTGTTCGCCAAGTTCTCTAAGTGTGAGTTATGGCTCAAGCGCATCATGTTTCTTGGGCACGTGATATCGAAGGACGGAGTGTCTGTCGATCCAGCGAAAGTCGAAGCAGTTCTGGGCTGGAAGCAGCCTCAGAATGTGTCTGAGATTCGTAGTTTTCTTGGATTGGCCGGTTATTACCGACGAGTCATCCAAGACTTCTCGAGGATTGCCTTACCTTTGACGAAGCTTTTACGTAAAGGTATCAGGTTCGAGTGGAAAGTGCTTGTGAAGACAGTTTCCAGATCCTGAAGTTGAAGCTGACGACCTTGCCGGTGTTAGCTTTACCCTCTGGTAGAGGTGGGTTTGTGGTGTACACAGACGCCTTTGGTACCGGATTGGGTTGCATGCTAATGCAGCATGGCTGGGTGATTGCCTATGCCTCTAGACAGTTGAAGACTCATGAACGGAATTATCCAGCGCACGATTTAGAGTTAGCAGCAGTTGAATTTGCTTTACAATCATGGCGACATTACTTGTATGGAGAATCGTTTGAGGTCTTTTTAGACCACAAGAGCCTCAAGTATCTGTTCTCTTAGAAGGAGCTGAACATGAGGCAGCGACATTGGCTTGAGTTCATCAAAGACTATGACTTCACGTTGTCTTATCATCTTGGTAAGGTGAACGTTGTGGCAGATGCGCTTAGCCGCAAAGCGAGTGGTGTTCTGGCTAGTCTTGTGTGGAGCCAGAAGCTTATTGAGGATTTCGTAGCCTGAAAACCTTTTTCTGTTGGTGGTGGTTCAATCAGATTGTCTGGTCTGACCATTCGATTCGAGTTTTTGCCAACGATCGTAGAGACTTAGAAGCTTGACAATCAGTATGGCAAGTTTCTAGCCTTGGCAGAACAAGCAAATTCTTCTTTTAGAGTGTCTAAAGATGGCAACGTTCGTGTGAGAGATCACCTTTGAGTACCGAGTAACCCTGAGCTGAAGAAAGAGATTCTTGACGAAGCTCATATGTCGAGATACACGATTCATCCTTGAGGAACGAAGATGTTCAAGGACTTACAACAGAAGTATTGGTGGAATGGCATGAAGCGTGAGATAGCGGCTTACGTTGCGAGGTGTTTGACTTGTCAGCAGGTCAAGGTGGAACACCAGCGTCCTAGTGGTACCTTGCAAAGGATTGAGATTCCTCAATGGAAGTGGGAAAATGTCACGATGGATTTTTTGGTAGGTTTGCCACTGACTAGATGTAAACACGATGTGATTTGGGTAGTTGTGGACAAACTCACCAAGTTTGCCCATTTACTGCTGATCAGGATTAGTCAGTCTCTTGAGAGCTTAGCTGACTTGTACATTAGAGAGATTGTTCGACTTCATGGTATGCCGAGATCTATCATTTCCGATCGTGATCCCCGGTTCACTTCCAGTTGCAATCTGCTTTGGGGACGAAGTTGAAGTTTAGTACAACCTTTCATCCACAGACAGATGGACAATCTGAGCGAATGATTCAAACGTTGGAAGATATGTTGCGAGCTTGTATGCTTGACTGGAAGGGTGAATGGGATTCACACTTGTGTTTGGTGGAGTTCGCGTATAACAACAGTTACCATATGAGTACTGGGATGGCCCCGTACAAAGCGTTGTATGGGAGACCTTGTCAATTGCCATCTTATTAGGACGATATCAGCGATAGATCAAGCAAATTGCCGATTGTTCTTCAGCACTACACACAACAAGTGCAGAAGATTCATGAGCATTTAAAGGCAGCGCAAGATAGGCAGAAGAGTTATGCCGATAAGAGACGTCGCGAGTTGTCTTTTGAAGTTGGTGACATGGTTTTTGTCAGAGTTTTACCGACGAAGAGCGTGTTTTGTTTTGGAAAGAAAGGAAAGTTGAGTCCGAGATACGTTGGACCATTTGAGATTGTGGCGAGGATTGGTGAAATGGCATATCGTGTCGAGTTGCCTCCACAATATGCCCACATTCACAATGTTTTTCACGTATCGATGCTCAGAAAGTATATTCCTGACCCATCGCATGTCATTCGTTATGAGGATGTGGACGTGCGAGAAGATCTGACCTTTTCAAAGTGGCCTATCAAGATTGTTGATCGACGAGATCAAGTTTTGCGTACCAAGACTATTCTGTTAGTCAATGTACGATGGCAGCACCATGGCATTGAAGAATGCACATGGGAACCAAAAGCGAGCATGAGAGAGACCTATCCAGAACTTTTTGTAACCTCCTGAGGGTGATTTCGTGGACGAAATCCTTTTAAGGAGGGGAGGATGTAAGATCCATGATTTTAATTTTTATGTACATTGTGTAAATATGTTGAAATCGATGAATTCTTATGTTTTGGCAATTTTTGAAGATTTGCTTATTTTGAGAATCTGGTAAAATTGTGTAATTTTATGTAAATGAGCAATTTCGGGAAATCTAGAACGAATTAACTTCCGAAACTTTTAGGGTAGGTTTGAAATAGGGTTGTGGTGATACACCCCGAATTTGAGATCCGAACGACGAAAAAACCTCATCAGTGCATGTGAATTACGAGTTTTGCTTTAAGTTTGGACCCAAATCTTAATACGCTAATTTCTAGCAAACGAAAGGTAATTTCTTCAAGAGGCATTGAGCATTTTATGTTAATGAAAGTTATAAAGAGAACTAAATAATTTTTTGGAATTAAATTAGCATTTTAATATATTAAATAAGCATCATTTTATAATTGACAATATGCGATTTTTGGATTTGGATCCGGGTCTACTAGAGGATCCAAACCCCTTGAACGATCCCATAGTGGACGTTCTTGTCCATGGTTAACCAACTGGTCAAAGGTAGACCAGCTGGGTGGTAGTTTTGAAATAAAATTACATGGTTTTGGAAAGAAGGCCTCTATTGGCCACTCATCTTTTCAAGAAAACCTCATGATGAAGCTTAGGCTCCATCATGAGGGGCGTCATTTCCAAAAGAAGGGCATGGGTCTGGCACCCCATGGAAAATTTGAAAGATTTTTGAAAGTATTTAAACCCTCAAAAACGATTGGGTTAGTTGGGTGGCAGCCAAGGGCACCCCCTTGTAATTTGTTCAAAGTTTTAATGGCTTTATAAAATGGCATTTTTGAAAAGTTTCTAAAACTTTTTAAATGCATGACATGCATTGGTTGTGGGGGGGCGTGGAGCTCCCCAGCCCTCCATCTTGGAGGGAATAATCCCAGCCGTCCAACCCTAAGCAAACTTCTATAAAACTCTAGAAAAAAAAATGGGCCCCTCTCTAGTGGGCTATTTTTCCTAACCTTCTCTCTCTCTTCTCTCTCTCCCAAACTCTCTCTCTTTCCCTCTCACTTGCTTCCTCCCTCCAAACCGTGGGAGCCTCCTTGGCATGGAGTAGCTGCAGCTCATTACCTCTTCCATCTTCTTTAAGCAACCAAGGTGAAGTTTCAATGTCTTTTCTTTTGATTCAAAGTTTTGGAACATATGAAACCCACGAAGCAATGCACCCATGCATGCATGATTCAAAGGGGTGGATTAGTTATTAAAACGATTTTCTTCCTATATGGGTTCAGCTTGGGTTTTCATTCTTCCTAACGGTTTCATGTCTAGCATTTGATCTTTTCTATTTCCTTGTCTTTGTTATGGTTCATTTTTGTAGCATGCACATGATCTTGCTTTCTTTTCTATACCGAATCGTTCTACTCTTTTATCTCATGGCTACATGCAGAAATTTCCACACACACACGCAGATGGTTTGTCAATAGCTTTGTTTTTCGGTTTTGCTTGTCCTTTTTCGTTTTCCTTAATTTTTTTTTCGCCCTTGCAGATTTGTGGTGATGAACCTTCACCCTCATAACGAGGTTCAAGGCATGAGTAAGGTCTTAGTAGGCTTGCTGGGGTGTGCTGGTGTTATCGTCACAAATTTTTTTGTCTTCCCTTCCCTGCGAGAGAGAGAGGAAAACGCTTTCGCGAGTCAAACTTGACTAGATTTTGGAAAATTGTTTTGAAATACTCGCCTCCGTTTTGAAAATAGCAGGAAAATCCATGGGATGGGGCTCGACCTGTCGATACGAGGTTCGACCGTTCCTGCTGCCTTTAACAGGGGTAATCAAACCAAGGACCAAAAGTGTGCTTGACTTAGTTAAATTATCAAAATTGTGTTTTATCCTAAATGCACAGAGAATTCAAGCATGTGCTATGAGATTTTGTAAAATGCAAGTTGGAAAACATGATGTATGCTCAGAAAATGCTTTGGAGTTGAACAATATTTCTCAGAAAAAATATGGAAATCAGTCTCTCAGGAAACTCTGATGAAAAGAATTTGAAATCTTGAGAAAATTTATGAAGTTTTGGGAAAATCATGAATGAGTGAAAATCCTGGAAAAATAGAAAGAATTCTTGAGAAAAGATGAACAATTAAAAAGGAAAATGTCTGTCGGGAAAATTCTAGCTTTTGAAATGTTTCTCAGGAAAATGATCAAAATTCATTAGAAAACTCTTTGGAGAAGGAAAATCAAAACTCGGGAAACTGAAATCCTGAGAATATTAGCCATGAAATATTTGAAAATCGATTTTGATTCTTGAGAAAGATGAGAAATTCCTTTTGAAAATGAATCTTAAGAAAATAACATTTTTCAGGGAAAATCATGGAAAAACTTGACTTGGAAAATCCAATTTTGAAAATTTTAGAAGTTTCTAAAGAAATTGATTTCCATGGAGTGAATCTTTCTTTAGAAAATCATGAGAAAAGCAGATGATGCACATGATCTAAATGTATGAATGCACTTTGGAAAAGATATCCAAAAAGAATTTCTGAGAAATTTGTTGGAAAATGTGAATTAAGCCAAAGTAAATTCTTCGCATATTCTGTGTGGCTAGTAGAAAGATGTTGAATCTGGGTTTCATCCGTATTCCGACTAGGGCCGTAAATATGGACTCTACCGAGTTGATCAACTCCCTAAGAGTTGGTGCACGTGCCATTCGTGTTCATCCAAAGTGATTTGAAAATAAAATGCATGATCTACGTAATCAGGATATTGCAGGAACTCAAACTATATGAAATGCATCTTAATCTAAGCAGAAAAATAAATATTATTCCAAAGTTTACATTTGATTGTTATATTATTGACAAAAATAAAAAAAAAAAACATATTTGATAGCTCCAAAAGAAACCATATCTTCCAGATTTTCCTGCAAAATGAGAATTAGTACGAGAAATACGGCATACAAAAGAGAAATTTACAAATTTTACATTAAGGACAATGCCTAAGTAATTACACTTGAATTACACTGGAATATACAATACAATGGCTAAAGCATGACTGAAATGCCTATGATAATATCTAGGTACCATGTTTTAAACTTAAATGAGAAATATATACATATATCTCTAAATGCTTTAATTTATGCTAAATGAAATGTGGTAATGGAGATGTCTTTATAGAAGAAAATATTTACTTAAATGATTATATATGAAAGCAAGTGTACATGAAGAGATCCACACACACATATATATATATATATATATATATTAATGAGAAAATATACATAGTAATTGAAATTTCATATGTAATGAGTAAATGCATAGATCAGAAAATACAGAGTATACACAGTTTCTGCACATGATTTCGCAAAGTCATAATTCCAAAATTATAAAATATTTCTTAGTAAAATTTGGTATGAAGATTCCCTATATATCAATAAATGAGCATACCGAATATGGTCTAGAAATCATGAATGGATATTGACATATCCATCCATGAATATGGCTCATTATCAAGACTGGGTATTTTTAGAAAAAAAATGAATAGTTCATCATATTCTACAAGTTATCCAAAAGGGGTCGATGGATTTTCCTTTTAACTGATATCAACAAATCATTGTCCCTACAATCTGCCTATGCATAGATCCGAGGATCCGAGGTATTAATTCTTGAGCATGCATAGATTGGCCAGACTTTGACTTTAAAAGGAATGCTTCACAGAAACCAAATAATTTCCATAGCTCATTGAGACAAGGTGATGTTTGCAGCAACTTAAACAGCTCCCTTGTGCAACCATCTCCAGTTATGTTTTAAATGACATCGAACATTAAAAGATAGGATCAAAATCCATGGAAACATCACAAAGAAAGCAAAAAAAAAATCTGTTATGAAAAGACAGAATTGCAGGAATAAATGAGTCACAACAGATTTATAAGGAGATGCAGCGATGAAAATTGCATAGACTCGTGATCTTGACAGCACAAAATCGCAGAAAAACAATTGTATTGAGGCTAATATCTTTGTTGAATCTGCTATTGGTGAATGCTATCAAGCAGTTAACACAATCAGTAAATGTTGTTGTCTCAGTTTCAGTTATATATGAAAAGTAATCTCTCACAATCTTTTCAATGATTTCAAAAGCCAATAGCAATATGTTTTTGTGGTCATCATAGGCTGCTGTTGTGAAAACCATGAACATGCTTTTCCAGCCTGACTTAACATTGTTGACACGGGCCAGTACCATTTGTGAGACACATCTGATTATCAATTTTCTGATTTCAACTGCACTGTTTTTTTTTTTTTGCATAACAATGACAAAAGGTTTCATGAACTCATTCTGGAAATTGCAATTTGCCAAATCTTCCCTCTCTAGAAACTTCATTGCCAGCTGTCGCAAGGTATCCATAGCAAAATTACAATAGAGAGATTTTCATAACAACCAATATTCACAGAGAAATCACCAAACACATGCCAAATACTTGACCAAACAAGCCTGATATGATTCATATTGTAATGTGCAATCTCAACAATCTTTGTATGGCTGAAAACCCGTGGATTGGATGCAGAAAGCTAAATAATGCTAACATAAGATGCAGAAAAACGTGAAATGGTAAAGCTAACATAAGATGCAGGAAATGTGAAATGTCAAAAGATGACATAAGATGCAGAAAACATAAAAACGTGAAATGGTAAAGCTAACATGAGATACAGAAAACGTGAAATGTCAAAAGATGAAATAAAAAAAAAGAAAAAAAGAAAAACGTGAAATGGTGAAGCTAACATGAGATGCAGAAAAAATAGAAAAAAAAAATGAAATGTCAAAGAGGAAAGAGGCAATGTAACAGTAGATGGGCTGTAGATATGATGCACAAAAAAAAAAATCCTTCTATTATGCTGAAAATAAAACATTAAATGGACATTCACCTTACGTTTACTCCAGCTAACAAACTGCAAACAGGATTTTGATTTAATAAAATTGAACGTAAGTATGGTAGAATCATAGCTTTACATTACCTTGGAGATCCTTTGCGCCAAACGAAACAGCAACCAGCAAGAAAGGGATCCTCTGCACCCAAATGACCTGTAGACAACGACAAAGAGGTCGATCCTCTTTTATTGGGCTGAAGGAAATGGATAAAGCGCATACTGGATCTCCTGCATCAAATGACACTGTAGACAGCAGGAAAGGGGTCGCTTTTCTGCTGTTGGGCTGAAGGAAATGGGCAGCAACTTTGCAGATCTTCTGCCTCAAATGAACCTTGTATACAACAGGTAAGAGTTGTTCTCTGCTGCTGGGCTGAAGGAAGATGGGCAGCAACCTGCTGGATCTTTGCGATCTGGAAGGAAGAGGTGAAGTCCAAAAGGTGAAAGGCTCCACGGCAGAGCAGCTTCCTCTTCCCATTTGGCTGAAGGAAGTGGCTCCCAAGCTTTTTGTGAATTCCCTGTGATACGAACAAAAGAAAAACTCTCAATCGGCTAGCTCCTTTCTTTTCCATCAACCCCCCCCCCCTCCCTTTTTAAAGATTTTGAACCCCTTTCTAAAAAAAAATTGCCATTTTCCTTTTGAGTTCCGTTACAGTTTTTGAAACTTTTGAAACCGATATTTGAATGATTTGAAAATCCGTCGTTTTCAAAAGAGGATGAAATCTTAGGTCTTTTAAAAACATTTGGTTAATTTACCTAAGGTTTAGGTAAAATGAACACTTTAGGAAATTTTTTTGTTGTGGCGCCATCTAAGGCTGCTTCTATAAAATAAAAATAAAAAACCGAATAGTGAAATAAATGGGAGGCTTTTTAGGGAAATACTGTCATCGTCGCGGAAATTTTTCCTGTCTTCCCTTCCTTGCGGAAGAGAGAGGGAAACACTTTCATGATTCAAACTTGACCGAATTTTGTAAATTGTTTTGAAATACTCGCCTCCGTTTTGAAAATTGCGGGAAAATCCATGGGATGGGGCTCTACCTGTCGGTACGAGGTTCGACCGTTTCTGCCGCCTTTAAAAGGGTAATCGAAACAAGGACCAAAATTGTGCTTGACTGAGTTAAATCATCAAAATCGTGTTCTATCCTAAATGCACAGAGAATTTAGGCATGTGCTATGAAATTTTGTAAAATGCCAGTTAGAAAATATGATGTATGCTTAGAAAACATTTGGAGTTGAAAAACATTTCTCAGGAAAAAGATGGAAATCAATTTCTCAGGAAAACTTAGATGGAAAGGATTGGAAATCTCAAGAAAGCTCATAAAAATGTGGGAAATCATGAATGGATGAAAATCCTGGGAAAATGGAAAGGATTCTTGAGAAAAGGATAAACATTTGAAGGGAAAATACTTGTCAGGAAAAGCTTCAAGTTTTTGAAAACTTTCTTTGGAAAATGATTGAAATTCATTAGAAAATTCTTTGGGGAAGGAAAATTGAAACTCGGGAAACTGAAATCCTGAGAATCTTGGCCTTAAAACACTTGGAAAATCAATTTTGATCTTTGAGAAAGGTGAGAGACTTCTTTTGAAAATCTTGAGAAAATAACCTTTTTCATGGAAAACTGTGGAAAAACTTGACTTGGGAAAACCGATTTTGAAAAATTCTCAGAGTTTCTTGAGAAATCAATTTCTTGAGAATGAAATTTTCTTAAGAAAATCATGATAAAATCAGATGGTTTCATGATGCAAATGATATGAATGCACTTTGAAAAGATTTTCTGAGGAATTGGTTGGAAAAATGTGTATTAAGTCAAAATAAATCCTTCACATATTCTGACTGTGGTCATGAATATATTCAGAGTTTAACCGATTTAATACACACTACTTTGAAAATATTAGAAATATGATGTGCATTTTAAGATAGCCTAAGAGTGTAGGCTCAATGTGATTGGTAGAAAGATGATGGATCTGGGTCTCGTCCATATTCCGACTAGGGCCGTAAATATGGACTCCACCGAGTTCATCAACTCCCTAAGAGTTGGTGCACATGCCATTCGTGTACATTGTTATCGTCGCAAAAAATTTTTTTTTGTCTTCCCTTCCTTGCGGATGCGAGAGGAAAATGCTTTCGCGATTCAAACTTGACCGGATTTTGGAAATTGTTTTGAAATACTCGCCTCCGTTTTGAAAATTGCGGGAAAATCCATGGGATGGGACTCGACCTGTCGGTACGAGGTTCGACCGTTCCTGCCGCCTTTAACAGGGGTAATCGAACCAAGGACCAAAATTGTGCTTGACTTAGCGAAATTATTGAAGTTATGTTCTATCCTAAATGCACAGAGAATTCAGGCATGTGCTATGAGATTTGGTAAAATATAAGTTGGAAAACTATGATGTATGCTTAGAAAATATTTGGAGTTGAAAAGCGTTTCTCAGGAAAAGATGAAAATCAATCTCTCAGGAAACTCAGACGAAGAAGGTTTGAAATCTCGAGAAAGTTTATAAAGATTTGGAAAATCATGAAGAAGTGAGAATCTCGAGAAAATATTGAGAAAGTTTATAAAGACTTAGAAAACCATGAAGAAATGAGAATCTCAGGAAAACTGAAGTAATTCTTGAGAAAAGATGATCATTTGAAAAGAAGAACACTTGTCAGGAAAACTCGGACTTTGAAAATTTTTTTAGGAAAATGGGGGAAAATCTATAGGAAGGCTCATTGGAGAAGGAAATTCAGAACTTAGGAAATTGAAATCCTGAAAACATTGTCCTTGAAATCTCTGAAAATCGATTTTGATTCTTGAAAAAGATGAAAATTCCTTTTGAAAATAGATCTTAAGAAAATAACTTTTTAAGGAAAATCACGGGAAAACTTTGATTTGGGAAATCCAACTCCGAATATCATCATAGTTTCTTGAGAAATCAATTCCATGAAGTGAAAGTTTCTTGAGAAAATCATGAGAAAAACAAATGATGCAAATGATTTGAATGAATGAATGCACTTTTGAAAAGATTTCTGAAAATTTTGTTGGAAAAATGTGGATTAAGCCAAAGTAAATCCTTCACATATATTCTGACTGTGGCCATGAATATGTTCAGAGTTTACTTGAGTTAATTCAACATATTTTGAAAAATTGGAAATATGATGTGCATTTTTTCAAATAGCCTAAGAGTGTAGGCTCAATGTGACTGATAGAAAGATGATGAATCTGGGTCTCGTCCATATTTCGACTAGGGCCGTAAATATGGACTTCACTGAGTTCATCAACTCTCTAAGAGTTGGTGCACGTGCCATTCGTGTTCATCCACGGTGAATTTTGAAAATTTAGATATATGCATCATAGAATCAGGATAATACATAAATCAAACTATATGAGATGCATCCTAATCTAAGCAATAAAAGTAAATATTATTCCAAGTTTGATTATTACATTTCTGACGTGAGTCAAAATAAATGAAATAAAAATACATAATGAAAAAGAATCAGCCTCCTCCAGACTTTCCTGCAAAATTGAGAATTAGTACAAGATAACCAAGAAAATGGGTATATATACTATATACAACGAAGATATATATGTAAACATAGAAATATTTGAATTTATGATAAATGATATATGGTAATGAAGATATATTTACAAAAAGTAAAAGAAAAGAAAAATATATGTGATAACAAGTGCACATGAAGGGATATAGATATATAAGTATATATATATATTTGTATATATATACATATGTACATATATATATACATATATACGTATACATATAGGTAGATATACATAGATATACATACATATCGATATATATATATATACCTATAATAAGAAAATATACATATAAAGGAAAATTCCATATAATGGGTAAAATAAAAAAATACAGGTATATACAGTTTCTGTAGGTGATTTCACACAGCCGTATTTCTCAAATTATAATGCATTTTTCAATAAAAATGGGTATAGAGCTTCTCTATATATCAATAATGAAGCATGCAAAAGATGGCATAGAGATCATGAACGGATATGGACATATCTGTTCATGAACATAGCCAATTATCAAGACTGCATACCTGCAGAAGATGGTAAATACAACACATACGTGATGTGTAAGAAATACATTATGGGGACAATGGGCTGTTTTCATAAAGTTCCAGCATTTCACATAAGCTTTAATCACAAACTTCCAACATTTCACAAAACTTCAATCACAAACTTCCAACATTTCACCAAACTTCAATCACCTTCACCCACCACCACCTCCATTATCATGAAGACAAAATACAGGTTAAACCAATATTTTTATGCAATATCCAACTGAAAACTGAATTCTTTTACTATGCTAATTCTTAAAAAAATGAGTCAAGGCCAGCACCCAACTACATATAATACTTGTACATTTGATAGACAATCAAATGTAATGTGGCCTGTAGAAGGAAGCTGCAATATTCACAGGCTTACAGTTATTCTAATCCCTTTCTACAGTAGTATCACCCCAAGACATGTATTTACTGATATCACATATAGGAAAATAAAACCATAGCCAAAATGTTAAAGGAAAACACAAAACGAATCCCAAAACTGCATATTGGTGATAGCAGAAACTCAGAAAACATGGATCGATGAAATTGAAATAAATTATATGGCTACTACTTCATCTAAAACTGCATTTTGCAAAAACCAGTTAAATACAATATGTGTCTCATGGTCAATCCCAGGAAGTAATGGTGTAAACTGAAAAACACTGGAATTACAAAACAGGAAAAATGACTAAAAACTATAACACTAGAGATAGAAAACTGTAAAACATGGAATCAGTTGCAAGAACTGGAAAATGAAGTGACAAAAGCATTAAATAGCTTTGTAAAAAAAAAAGAAAAGGAAATGATAAAAACAAAGGAAAATCAATTAGGAAACAAAAATTTGATGTTAAACAGGAACTAATCTGAATGAAACATAAATGAAAATTGTAACAAAATAGGAAAATGAAGAAAATTAAAAAAAAAAAACACGAAATTTAAGAATTGAAAACAGAAAATTCAGAATTAAAGAAACAGGAAATTCGGAATAGCAGATAAATAGATAACATTTGCAGGAAATAAAATGTAAAACAACATTAGGTAATCTAGACTAAAACAGAAAACAAAAATTACACGATGCATTGAAACAGGAAAACAATAGAGAAATGGAAATGATAACGATGCTATGACAATCGAATAAAAGAAAACAATGAATCGAATTGACAGAAATTACAACCAATGAATAAAACAGGGAAAATACGAATGAATGAGAGAAAGTAAATAAAAATTACAGGTAATGAATCGATTAACCAACTAATGAACAAATTAAAATTTAAAAACAGAATTTTGAATGAATCAAAGAAGTCTAACCAAAGAATTAACTACAGAACATAAGATCGGATGATTAAAAACAAAAATCTGAAGCAACAACTATCGATTTCTTTTTTTTTTTCATTTTTTTTTGAAACAAAACAGAAATAAATTGAAGACAAAGAAGAAGAAGAATGAAGAAGCTGAAGAGGGACTCACAATGTAGCCCGAGCTCTTGTATATCTCTTGTTCCAAATGACCTACAGAGAGCAGATGGAGATCGATTTTCTGCAGCTGGGTTGAAGAATGGGCAGTTGGAACCCGTTGGCTGTCCTATGCTACGGCTAGGCTGAAATGGATGGAGAGCTCCTTCACGTTGGATGGAGGATGGCACTGGTGGTGGATCTCATGCGGCTGGGCTAAAATGGATGAAGGATGGCGCTGGTGGTGGAAGACCCTGCAAAACCGAAAAAACCCCAATTCAATCGGCTACCCTCCTGGTGAATCCCCTGCCCTCTTTTTAAAAGCTCGAGACCCTCTTCTAAAAAAAAACGCAGATTTCTAATTCTGTTACATTTTCTTTTTTTTGAAATTTTTTGAAAGTTTTGTAACTTAATATTTTGAAAATCCGCCGTTTTGGAGGTGGACGAAATCTTAGGTTTTTTAAAACCATTTTGGGTTCATTTACCTAAGTTTTAGGTAAATGAGCATTTTAAGCAAGTTCGGCTGTGGTGCTTTTTTTTTTTTTTTAAACTGTTTCTAAAAAAAAATGAATAGTGAAAAAAAAAAATAATGATAATAATAAATGGGAGATGCCACCTCAGCCATCTTTAAAATTCTTTTGAAAATAAAGCTTTATTTTGTGTTGGCAACTCTTTTATTTTCAATTGAGGTGCCACATGTGTGTGGGCCCACTAACTAAAAATAAATAATATTGAGAAATTAAAAAGAAAATTTGCAAATTGGTGCGATCTCCGGGTGAATCCCGCTCCATTTATTTGAAAATAAAGACAGAAGAAATAAACTTCTTCTTTTTTTTGGAAATTTTTATAACACGAGATAAAACTTTGTTTATTTTCAAGAATTTGGAAAAATTGGTTTTTCAGAGCAAAATATGGATAAAGTAAATGTAAAAAAATTTGTAAAGAGATTTAAAATCCTTTTTGCAAAAAGTTTTGAGATAAAATCTTTAAAATCAATATCCAAATATCCAGATTGTTTTTCTTGAGAAAATTTTTGTAATTCAAAGTCCTGAGGGTAAAATGGGAAAGATTGGCAATTTTGAAAACCCAGGGTTTTAAAAATCAATTTTGAAAAGTTTAAAATCAAATCTGGATTGACAATTTTGAAAATGAAGGGTTCTGGATCTCAAAATGACATGCTGTGCAGTGAAATGATGCAATGCTTCTATGAAATGTCACTCTGAGTTCGAACTTGGAAATTCTAGCTTTTTGTTCAGAAAAAGGATTTTGAAATTTCGCAATTTGAAGATGTCTCTGAACCTAAATATAGAAATTTTGAGGCTCAATAATGAAATTTAGGACTTTCTGCAAGGTTCAATCTTGGAAAATGACCATTTTGCCCTTCGTTACATCTGAAGAACTGAAATATGATGATTGAGGGCGATGTCAAGAAGGTGAGTGAAAATTTGGGGTGTTTACAGATGCCCCTCTTTGCTACTAAGTCGGCTTATGGTCGAGCTTAGTGGCAAAGAAAACACACCAAATTTGGGCTATAAAAAAGATGCCCCAGTTTAGAAGGATCTGACTGGGTATGAAGAAATTAGCCCGAGGAAAATGGTAAATATGAAATGGAGAAATGCAGAGGAAATAGATTTGCTCTGAGAGAGTGAATTTCAGTTTTTTGCCCTTAACCTGGATGGGACAGAAAATGCTTCGTATGGAACAAAGCTCAGGTTTGAACCCTTGATCTGATTGGGGAATTAAATATCTCATAAAAATGAGACCCAGGTTTATACCCTTAACCTGATCGGGTGGAAAATGGAAAACCTCATCAAAGGAGGCTCAGGTTTGTACCCTTATCCTGATCGGGCAGAACATGAGTTGGTATGATGGAACCTTCGGATTTTGCACAATGAATCCGACAAGGATTTTGCAAAAGGAAGGAAAATGGGTTCCCTAAAGCTTGAAAAAGGGGTTGATTTTGGGCATCTCATTGCTGAGACTAAATAGATTTTGAAATTGCCTTTTGCGAGAAAATGATTGGTGACTCGACCTCGAACCGAAATGGGACTGTCTATGATTGGACAATGGGGACACAGGGAATTGTGCGAATTTGAGAATTCATGCTCTCAAAGAAGGAAAGGAATCAAGTCCTTAAGAGGGATTTAAGATTGGTGTCAAGATGTATAAAAAACGGACATCAAGCTCTCACTTCACGACAGGATAGCTAGAAAATATTATCAAAATGTTGAGAATTTTGTTGTTGATTCAAAGTATTTGAAAATGATACGCATTGTTGCAAAATATTCTTTCTTTTCTACCTGAAGCATTACCTCCAAACGAGATTCACTTCGTAGAATCAAGATTTAGCGTCCAAATTGCTTGCGATTGACCTTCTTCGAGGAGGTTATCAATTTCCTTGATATGAATAAGAAAGAGAATTTGATATTATGAAAGCAGTTGATGAAAGAATATTGATAATAGAATTTCACATATTTAAAGATGATTCTTGATAAATTTGTCAGTTTGATATCCTGGGAGCTTCTCTTATGATAATCTTGCTGCACTCTTTTGGCTCTCTTGGTTTTTTGCTACATTCTCCTTCATTTTGGAGATGTTCTGACTTTTTCTCTCTCTCTTTTTCCTCTCTTGCTCTCTTTTGGGAAGGGTACATCACAAACTCCTTCAACTTGGAGATGTTTCGATCCTTCTTTGACGATATTGGCTCATGGGCTGGGAGATCTTTGGATGATAGCTAAAATTAAATATCTTTTGGGGATTGTCGGGAGGTTCATCGCATCTACCTTCATCTCGACAGTGCTTTGGACTTTCCCTGGAAGGATCCGTCACAAACTCCGTCATCTTGGAGATGTTTCGAATCTTCTTTGGCCCCGGGGGTCTATTCGCCTAATTCGCCTTGATCTTGACGACAAGTGAGAGATCCCTTTTGCGGATATTTAATTGCAGCTTAGGTGATTGTGAGGAGACAGGGTTTTGATGAATGCTCTCTTTTTCTAGTGCTTAGGATATTTTCACTGCGCTTAGGATCAATATCAATCATCCATGGCTTTTCAATAACATTAAACCTTCTTTTCTGGCCATATCGAGGATTTATCCTTCATCCTTTTGGTTGGCCAATAAAAAGAGTTTGAATTTTGAATCTCTTTTCGCAAAAGCTTCACTCTTTTGGAAGTAATGCTGAAGGTAAATTGAGATAGAGATTTATGCAATAAAGATTCTGAAATCAACAAATACTGTGACAAATTGACAAAATTTTCTTGAAGTCCTGGGTGAAAGAGAGCATTTGAAGTCCGGTTCAACACATCCGCGACGAAAATTCTCCTCTCTTTTTCCCCAAAAAGAGAGACTCAGGTTTAACCCTTACCTGAATGGGAAATGGAGAATACTCCTCTCTTTCCTAAAGAGGAGGTGTTTGCAAAACGAACTTTCGAAGAGAAATTAAGCTTTCGTCAAAGCTCCCTAATATTAGGCTTTTCTTATGGAAAGGGGGTCGATAATAGTGAGGTCAGAAAATTTGGGTCATGAAAGGAACGAGTCCATCACACTGTCCCTGACAAGAGGGTCCTTCATGACGAAATGGCCTAGTATGAAATTGGGGGGGTTACAAGAAAAGCGAGTCTCCGTCGAGCCTCTCCCTTTAAAAGGGTTCCTTGTGTGAAACTGAAAATTGTTTTGCAAACGGTTCACAAAGACGCGAGTCCCTTCAAACTCTCCCTGAAAAGGGGCTAAGTGAACGAATTGGATAGCATGCGAAAAGAACGATCTCCCTCGAACTCTCCCTAAATAGGGTCTCTCGCAAGAGAAAATGATTGAAATTGGAAATTGGAAAATTGGTTACTGGAAATTGAATGACCCGAAGGTCGAAATTGGATGACCTAACGGTCGAAATTGAGAATTGGTTGACCGAAAGGTCGAAATTGTGTGACCCGAAGGTCGAAATTGAGAATTGAGTGACCCGAAGGCCGAAAATTTGAGAATTTGGTAATTGGAATTGAGAATTGGAATTTGAAATTGGAAATTGGGTGACCCGGAGGTCAAAATTGGAAATTGAATTTGATCCGAAGATTTGAATTGAAAGTTGGTGGGTACAATATCAAATTTGAGCGATTGACAGACCCTGAGGATCGAAATGACTTGGATCAACAAAGGAGAATGATGAGTTTGAGTCAGAGCTCGAATAAAATACAGAGATCACGAGTCGGAACCCGAATCAACAAAAGAAAATGAAGAGCTTGAGTCAGGACTCGAGTAACTAAAGAGATCTCGAGTCGGAACCCGGATCAACAAAAGAAAATGAAGAGCTCGAGTCAGGGCTCGAGTAACTAAAGAGATCTCGAGTAGGAACCCGGATCAACAAAAGAAAATGAAGAGCTTGAGTCAGGGCTCGAGTAAATAAAGAGATCTTGAGTCGGAACCCGGATCAACAAAGGAGGATAATTTGAATAAAAACCCGAGTCGGAACTCGGTTTTCCAAAAAGTTGGATTTTGAAAATGTACCAGTTTGAACACTGGATTTTGAAATAATACCAGTTCGATCGCTGGGTTTTGTTTCAGTATTGGTGATTGTCTTTCAATTTTGAATCATTAGAAATTATGATGGGATTGTTTGTTGAAATCCCAATACTGACCGGATTGTTGTTAATGCAGTTGAATGCAAATGAATATGAATTGATGCACATGAATGCACAAGTGTGTAAAATGAGAGATTTGCTTATCCTGCCTGCATGCAGAACAAAAATTTTAAAAATGCCCGAGTGTAACTGGGAAAGAAAGTTTGATCATTATTTAAAGAAACGGGAAGATTACAAGAGAATAAATTTTTCAAGTATAAAACTTTTTCAAATGTCGAGCATTAATGTGATCTGGTAATTCTATCCCATCGGCATTGATGAGCCGATATGAGTTGCGCGGTAATGCTTCTTTGATGACATATGGGCCTTCCCAATTCGGCGACCATTTCCCGCCGGTATGATGCTTGAGATAAGCTGTGAATCGAAGTACTAAATCATTGACTTTGAATCTTCTTTCGATGACAGACTTCGCATACTGCCTGGCTATCTCTGGCGATAGGATTGAGCATGTTCTGCTACTTTCAGCCTTCTCTCGTCGAGCAAGTCTAACTGTACCAATCGTTGTTGCTGATATTGATCAAGAGGTAATTGCAGGAGTGACACAAATTTTAAAGCGGGCTTCTGAACATGTAGCGGCAATACTACTTCTGTTCCATAGACCAGTTCTGATGGAGTAGCATTCGTTGGAGTGCGAATAGTGGTCCGATAGGCCCATAGTGCATCATGGATCTTCTCATGCCAATCACGACCTGTTTCCACAATTCGCTCTAAGATACAAATTAAGATCTTGTTGGTGGCCTCTGCCTGAGCATTCCCTTGAGGATAATATGGGGCAGAGAAATGATGATAAATCTTGAATTTTGAGCAGAATGTCTTCATTCTTTTATTCTTGAAATGATTGCTATTATCTGATACAATGTCATGCGGGATGCCGAAACGGCAAAGGATGCTCTTGTGAATAAAAGAAACCACGTGTCGGCCTTCTATTGTGCGAAGAGTGATAGCTTCTACCCACTTGGTGAAATATTCTGTTGTGGCAAGGAAGTATTTGTGGCCATTTGAAGCTGAAGGAGTGATGGGACCTACGACATCGAAGGCCCACATAGAGAACGGTCATGGAGAGACAACAGATTGCAGATATGTTGCTGGAGCATGAATAGAAGGTGCGTGTATCTGACATTTCACACACTTCTTCACATAATGATAACAGTCTTGCTGCATAGTTTTCCAATAATAACCTGCTCTGATGATTTGTTTGACAAGGGTTTGGTAGCCGACGTGGCCGCCGCAAATGCCTTCGTGTGCTTCTCGCACTTCTTTGGCTTCTTCTTCATCTAAACATCTGGAATACTCTGAACTGAATCCACGACGATAGAGGACATTGGCCAAAATGAAATATTGTGTGGACATAAGCTGGATTGCTCGCTGCTCTTTCTTTGAGAGTTCTGGAGGAAATTCGCCAGTTTCTATGAAAGTTTTGATGTTGTAATACCAAGGCTTCTTCCTTTGCTCAACCTGGTTTACTTGTTCCGCTGGAAGGAAAGCAGGTTGGTCAAGTTTGCCAATTTCAAAAGAGCGACAAGATTCTCCATTTCTGAATGCCATAATGGAGCCTAAACTGGCTAGGCTATCAGCCACTTGATTAAAATCTCTCTTGATATGGAAGAGCTGAAATTCTTCAAACTTGTTGACAAGAGCTGCAACAATTTTCTGATAGGGGAATAACTTTTGATCTTTCACTTGCCATTCGGCTCGGACTTGATTGACAATGAGTAATGAGTCACCGTAAGCATGCACTCTCTTGACATTAAAGTCTAGTAGAATTTTTAGACCTTGAATCAGGGCTTCATACTCGGCCATATTGTGGGTGCATTGAAAATCTAACTTGATAGAAAATGGAATCATCTTCTTCTCAGGAGTGATTAATAAGATCCCAATGCCTATTCCAGCCATATTCTTGAACCATCGAAAAATAAATTCCAGACTGGAGATTGCTGGATATTGCAAATTTGCTCATCAGGGAAGTCATCTTCGGCTTTTACTTCTTCTGCCAGAGGAAAATCCACCAATTGATCTGCAATTGCTTGGCCTTTGATTGATTGCTGCGAGACATATTCTAAGTCATACTGCATCAATAAGACTTGCCATTTTGCGACTCGTCTGCTGAGGAAAGGTTGCTCTAAGATATACTTGAGAGGATTGAGTTTAGACAAAATTTTGACTTCAAATGCCAGCAGATAGTGTCTTAGCTTCTGACACATCCATACTAGAGCTAGGCAGGTCTTCTCTATGTGAGAGTATTTCTTTTCATAGTCTATGAAAGTCTTACTCACATAATAAATGGCGTGCTCTATCAGGCTGCCTTTTTTGTATTGGGCTAAGAATTCGCCGCATGCGACTTGATTGACTAAGATGTATAACAAAAGAGGTTTTCCCAATTCTGGCGGATTCAAAATAGGAGGATTGAGAAGATACTTTTTTATTCGATCGAACGATTGCTGACATTTTGGTCCCCATTCGAACTTAACTCCTTTTTAAAGTAAGTGGTTGAAGGGCTCACATCTCATCGCCAAGTTAGAAATAAATCGCCGAATTGACTGCATGCGTCCCTGAAGACTACACAATTCTTTGAGATTCTTCGGGGGTGGCATATCAATGATAGCCTTTGCTTTGGCAGGGTCAACTTCAATTCCCTTTTTGCTGACCAGAAAACCCAACAATTTGCCCGATTCGACTCCAAAAACACATTTTTGCGGGTTAAGCCTTAACTTGTAAAGAATGAGTCTCTTAAAGACTTGATCAAGCGCTTCGAGGTGATCTTCTTTCTCTTTAGATTTCACGAGGATATCATCAACATACGCATCCATGATTTTGCGCATCTGATCGTGAAAGATAACGGCCATTGCCCGTTGATATGTTGCTCCAGCATTCTTGAGCCCAAAAGGCATAACTGTATAGCAGAAAGTACCCCAAGGCGTAGTGAAGGAAGTTTTTGACTGATCGCGGGCGGCCAACTTAATCTGATTGTATCCGGAATATCCATCCATGAAGGAGAACATGGCATGTCCTGCTGTGCTGTCAATCAGAAGAACAATGCTTGGCAGTGGATAGTCATCCTTCGGAGTTGCCTTGTTGAGGTCTCTGAAGTCTATGCAAATCCTGACTTTGCCACTTTTCTTTGGGACAACGACGATATTGGCTAACCAATCTGGATAGTCAATAGGTCGGATAAATCCTACTTTGAGCAAATCTTCAAGTCCTTCTTTGACTTGTTGTTCTATTCTGGGATCCATTTTTCTCAGCTTTTGCTTAACTGGTTTTACATCTGGCTTCAAAACGAGTCGGTGTTCGACCAATTTGGGATCTAAGCCCGGCATATCTTCATATGTCCATGCGAACACTTCTTCATGTTGCTTGAGAAAATTTGTAAGCCTTTCTTTCTCTTTCGGACTTAGACTGGTACCGATCTTGAGAATCTTGGGATCTTCCTCTGAGCCGATATTGACATCTTCAGTAGGATCTTGTACTAGAGCAGATGGTTCATCTTGCTTCTGAACTGAGGCGAACTCTGGTAATTCCTGAAGAGACGGATCAAATTCTGCATAATAATCTAACTGCTTTGCAACCTTGCTATCTCCTGTGCTTGCTTTGACTCGGTGAATCGCTGCCGACTTCTGGAAAGCCTTTGGATTGAGAACGAGTTTCTTGATTGCTCGGGAAGACATTTCTGAAATTTTGGATAAGAAATTGGATTCAGGAAAAATCGTCTATCATACGACAAATAATCATTTAAAAAGAACTATGCATAAAATGACATTGAGTTATAAAATGAGGATATAGAGATAAAAAAGACAAATGGCATCCAGATAGACAAAGAAACTTGACATTTTATTGATTTGACATGATAAAAGACATTGAGACATTTATTTTGAAAGGAATAGAAAGGAAAAGCAACAACTGATTTCTTAATGTGCCCCTTTAACAAAAATAGTCTTCTTTGTTGAGCTCCCACCGGAAAACCCTAGTCCTGCCCTATGGGGACGATGCTTTTGGATCATTGGCTCGACACGACCATCTTCATTTTTGCCCAATCCTTTAAAGGGTTGATAACCATGCTTCAGAAGTAAATCAAATCCCTTTCTTGCTTTCATGAATTGTGGGAACAATGGATTATCTTTGACAGTGTCGTAGCTGACACGACCTCCAATCTTGAAGAACTTGGGACCTCTCCATCGGGTTATGGCTACAGTGTGCAGGGATAATTCTGATGTTGCCTGGAGTATTTCTCGACCTTCTCTAAGACTGATTTCTTCATTCTCTCTGATGCTAGGAATATCTGCAGTGAATGATGGTCGAGGGATCATAGGCTGTGGGAGTCTTTCTTCTGGGTCCTCTCCGAGCACTGTTGTAATCATTCCACCTTTGGACCATTTTACGCATTGATGCAGGGTGGAAGGCACTACATTTGCATTATGAATCCACGTCCTTCCGAGCAGCAGATTGTAGGTGGGTGGCACATTGACCACATGAAAAAGCACTGAATGTACCGAATAATTAATGAATACTTCCAGGAATATCTTGCCTTTTGCCGTCTGACCATGGTTGTCAAACCCATAGATGGTGATGGGATCTCGAATGTATTCTTCATCCTTGATCCCTAATGCTTTTGCGGTCATCTCGGGACAAATATTGAGGCTACTGCCTCCATCGAACAATACATGGGGTACTGTCATTCCCCTGACTCGAACGACAATGTACAGAGCATTATTGTGAAATGAATGAGGCTTTGGAAGGTCCTTATCCGAGAAAGTGATCGGTGCATTGGTCATGGCGGAGTTCACTATTTGTGCCATGTCTTCAGGTGTGGTACTGGGCTTAACTTTGATTTTTCTGAGCAAATCATCCAGTACTTGCTGATGCTTGCGGGAACTCTTGGCCAAGTCAAGAATGGAAACATTGGACAGAGCGGTCAGAGGCTTCTGACTTGAACTTTCTGACCTGGGTTTGATGATTTGATTAAGAAAGTCAGGAATTCCCTTTGACTTGGGGTCTGACTTTACAGGTGCTTCAGAGACTTTCATCTTACCGAATGCTGAGATTAGGTCCATCTTCTTAAAAGTTGGAGCGGCTTGTCGTAACACTGACACCTGATGCTGAACTCGAAGATCTTGTGCAGAACACGGCTTGATGTGTTCGTGAGGCAGGAATGGCTGTGCGGACACTACTGTCGTGGTGTGCGAAGGAAAGGGCTGCTTGAGTATATCCATTTTCTCTTCTTCTTCTCCTTCCACTAAAAGTTTTTTTTCAATAAGATCTTGCACGATGTTTTTTAGAACAAAGCAGTTCTCGGTGTTGTGTCCCACTGTCCTGTGGAATTTGCAGAACTGATCTTTCCATTTCCCCATGGGCACAAGGGGATTGGCCAGTCTAGGCAACTTGACCATCTCTTTCGACAGCATATACTCGAGCACCTCCTTGAGTGATTGGTCTAAAAGAGTAAACTTTCTGTCGTAACTCCATCCTTCATGTTTGGTCTTCTCACGCAGTTTTGGCCCTTGATCCTGCTGAGAAGGCTAGGCTTCATTTTCTGATCTCCTTTATTATTGGAATTGCTTGTGCCGTAGCAGTAATCTTTCTTCTGCCCTTTGTACTGATTTCGGCTATTGTTGTTGTTGTTATTGGCAGAGAAGGTGAAGTGAGCTTTCTTCTTCTGCTCACCTTGGGGGTTACTCTTGGAAAAAGTGAAGCCTTCATGGACTCCATTCTCTACGCTCAGTTCGAGCCATTCTGCTCGCTCAGTTAATTCAATGAAGGTCCGAGATGGTGCGGTGTAGATCAATCCTCTTAATGGTTGAGAAAAGTTGTTGAGGATCAATGACAAGGCATGCCTTTCAGATATGGGATCTCTCATTTTGTTGCAGGCTGACCTTCATCTGTGAATGAAATCTCATGCTTTTTCATTCTCATTCTGCCTCAGACTGCAAAGATGACTTAATGTCGGGAGTGCTTCTGTGTTGAACAAGAAGCGTTCAATAAATAAATTCACCACTTTATCGAACTCCTTGAGCTCGATGGGATTAATATGCTCAGCATACCATTTAGCTGCAACTCCTTCCAAACTGCGAGGGAAACATAGGAATAGTGCTCTGTTATCTCTCTTGAATCTTGAGCACTCTGCGAAGAAAGTGGCGAGATGGGCTTTCGAGTCGCCAGAACCGTCAAACTTGATGAATTTTTGGGGAAGATTTTCGAGTTCGTCATCCCCTTCGAGGCCGTCATAGAAGTCTTCACTGGTGAAGACTTTCTTGCCCTTGTCGCGGGCTTGGAGATCCTTAACAACTCGGGCCATTTCCCTGAATTGTGACTGCAGAGGTTCTTCTGTGACCTGATTCTTTGATTTGGGGCTCTTCCTTTGTTCTCGGCCACGTTTCTGAAATGCTGGAGGCACCTTATATTCTTCCTCAGTGTCTTCAGTGGAGTCTGTTCCATCTGAAATTTCTTCCGGCTGAACCTGCTTCTTGGAAGCCTTCTTATTCTTATGCACGTGGAACTTTTCTCTGAATGGATTCTTTTCTACACTGGTCCCAGCCTGTTCACTCATCATTTTATTCATCATCTTTCGGAACATGGCATACATTTGCGGATCTATGCCATCATCCTCTTGCTGTTGATCTTGATTCACGGGATGATCCATTTCTCCTTCTGAGGCTGAGGAGTGCTGTGGTGATGTGGTTCTTCTTCCTGACCTTGTTCGAACCATCAAATGTTGCAAATGCTCTAGAGTTGTTGTGGATGCTCTCTGCAGGGCAAAGACCTGATTAGATTATGAAGGAATTGGCTTTTAGAAGAAATATTTATTGAAAATATGGTAGACAATTTGAAGAAGATATCCCATTACTAGGGACTGAGTCGTCGCGAGAATCACGACAATTGTGTTGTAATTCTTTTAGCACGAGAAACAAACAACGAAAATGTGCCTTGTTACCTAGGCGAGGTCGTCAAACCACAATAGAAAAAGAGAGAATTTTATTGAAATGAGGAAATATGATTTTATTGATCTTGACAAAGAGGTGGAGGACAAACAATTTGCCACCATTCACGATAATCAGCAGACACTCTAGGACCAGGAAAGATTTTAAGAGAGACAAAGGAATCCCAACCGTAGCGGGCAGAATGATATGCCCCGGAACATTGTGCGGAAGTGAGATCAAACTCTGCCATAGCTCCTGATAACAATCGGGCTTCGACGTACTGCTGTCTCTGGGAGAACTGTCGAACACATCTCTCTGGTTGGTAGTAAGTGCAAAAGAATGGTCCGAGTAACTTGAACCTCTTGCCATAAGCATATGTGTATCTGGGAGGAGATAGTTGCCGATCAAAATAGTCCCAGACTACGTCATCTTCTTGAATGTTGTTGATCATAGACTGGTACTGTGCCACTGGAAGAAGTTCTTGACCATTGTATCTGAAAGAGCTTGCTCGGGCTGGAACATGCTGGAAGAACCAGGATTGAAGTGAGTAGATGCATCCTTCAACTAAAATGGATTTTCCAAGTGAGAATCGAGTCAAACCACGATATAGGAAGGCGAGCGCTGCCATGGCTATGGAGAGGCGATTGGTTTGTCGACTTCCCCATCTACTCATAAGCTGGATTATTCTGATGTCCATGTAGTTTTGTCTATCTGGAAAGAGGGATAATCCTACAGTGCACAGGACCATTGCGTTCTGAATCCTTTCTTTAGCTGTCCTGGATAGCGAACTGACTTCAACGAAGGTCCCGTACTGGCGATACAACTCTAGCAGGTCAACATATTGATTTTCGTCCAACTGGATCAGGGGCCAGGATCGGCGGTCTGTCATACGAGCTAATGAATCTCGGGGGTCCAAACCCTTGACATTGATAAGGAATTGATGTTCTAATGGATCGCCTGGTTGACCGGCTGGTTCTGGTAATCCCATGATTTCTGAAAATTTATCCATTAAAACGGTCATCTCTCCCCACGGGAACCAGAAGGTACATGTCCGAGGATTCCATCGCTCTGCCATTGCGTGGATCTGTCGTTGATGGTCTGCTTTCCGACGGCTGACGCCAATTCTAATCCGCACTCGCTCAAATGGTCCGGGAACATTCGGGAAAAACTTTTGAGCCAGGAATAGTACCACCGGGGAATGAAAGTTCCAGTGCTAAGGGCTCGGTGTTCAAGATGACCTTGTCGCACCTCATAGGAGATGTGACCTTCAGGAAAGATAGGATCGACTTGACTAGATGCCATTGAACTGAAATCAGAGGAAGACTTAGAATGAGACTTAGGAAAATGTGGGAAATTTTTTGAAAATTTTTTTGCAGGCAGGATATAAAATGCAGCTGGAAATTCGAGATCCAGTAGAGAGGTAGAATGGAAAATCTCCTGGAGTTTTAAAAGAAATGGGATATTTGAGAAAATTATCCAGGGTTTGAGAAAAAGATCTCATGGAAAATAAGGATATTTTGAAAAAGGCCTAATGAGTTGGAAAACATTGGGAAATATAAAGAATTGAGGAAATAACACACATACAATTACATCCTGCACAGACATTTATGCACATTCAACACTCCCTAAAAGGCTGACTCTAAATGCATCAATTTGAAAACAGCTGTAGGACCCTAATCCTAACTCTAGGTTCAGATCATCTTTGTCCAATCCAGTTATGCTGATATACACGAATCAAAATCCGAGGTACGTGGCATATAATTTCAACTCTGGTTCTAAAGTAAGGTTTTCCAACATCCTTGAGCGCCTACCGATATACTTCGGACTGTGGCCCGCGGTACGTGGTAGGGGGGTGTTAACCCAAATAATTGGCCCAGTTGTGAGGCTCTGTCCCGAACTAGGGTTCTGGAAGAGAGCCCAGCAACGTGAAGACCGGGTAATGATAGGTAATTGAGGTTTGAAAAAATGATCACATGCAAGAAATAGATGGCTCTAAACCTCGAGAGATAGATTTTGAAAACTTTTGAAGAAGCATACATTGTTTGCATTCAGATCCTAAATTGAGGAGAGTTGTGTTTAGACCTAAGTCTATGTGAGCATGAAAATTTCTACTCAATCTGGTCCTACCAAACCATACCTAGGCTATATGCAGTCAATGTCAGCTAGGTCAGAATCTAGGCTCCTAGGTTCGTATGATATCAAAGTAAAGAGCTGACATTTTGTGAACATAATTTCGATAATGGAACTAAGTCAAGCACAATTTTAGTCAGACAAAGACAGGTCCCATCACGGTCGCCAAACCTGTTATCGTCGCAAAAAAAAATTTTTTGTCTTCCCTTCCTTGCGGAAGAGAGAGGAAAATGCTTTCGCGATTCAAACTTGACCGGATTTTGGAAATTGTTTTGAAATACTCGCCTCCTTTTTGAAAATTGTGGGAAAATCCATGGGATGGGACTCGACCTGTCGGTACGAGGTTCGATCGTTCCTGCCGCCTTTAACAGGGGTAATCGAACCAAGGACCAAAATTGTGCTTGACTTAGCGAAATTATCGAAGTTATGTTCTATCCTAAATGCACAGAGAATTCAGGCATGTGCTATGAGATTTGGTAAAATATAAGTTGGAAAACTATGATGTATGCTTAGAAAATATTTGGAGTTGAAAAGCATTTCTCAGGAAAAGATGGAAATCAATCTCTCAGGAAACTCAGACGAAGAAGGTTTGAAATCTCGAGAAAGTTTATAAAGATTTGGAAAATCTTGAAGAAGTGAGAATCTCGAGAAAATATTGAGAAAGTTTATAAAGACTTAGAAAACCATGAAGAAATAAGAATCTCAGGAAAACTGAAGGAAATCTTGAGAAAAGATGATCATTTGAAAAGAAGAACACTTGTCAGGAAAACTCGGACTTTGAGAATTTTTTAGGAAAATGGGGGAAAATCTATAGGAAGGCTCATTGGAGAAGGAAATTCAGAACTTAGGAAATTGAAATCCTGAAAACATTGTCCTTGAAATCTCTGAAAATCGATTTTGATTCTTGAAAAAGATGAAAATTCCTTTTGAAAATAGATCTTAAGAAAATAACTTTTTAAGGAAAATCACGGGAAAACTTTGATTTTGGAAATCCAACTCCGAATATCATCATAGTTTCTTGAGAAATCGATTCCATGAAGTGAAAGTTTCTTGAGAAAATCATGAGAAAAACAAATGATGCAAATGATTTGAATGAATGAATGCACTTTTGAAAAGATTTCTGAAAATTTTGTTGGAAAAATGTGGATTAAGCCAAAGTAAATCCTTCACATATTTTGACTGTGGCCATGAATATGTTCAGAGTTTACTTGAGTTAATTCAACATATTTTGAAAAATTGGAAATATGATGTGCATTTTTTCAAATAGCCTAAAAGTGTAGGCTCAATGTGACTGATAGAAAGATGATGGATCTGGGTCTCGTCCATATTCCGACTAGGGCCGTAAATATGGACTCCACCGAGTTCATCAACTCTCTAAAAGTTGGTGCACGTGCCATTCGTGTTCACCCACGGTGAATTTTGAAAATTTAGATATATGCATCATAGAATCAGGATAATACAGAAATCAAACTATATGAGATGCATCCTAATCTAAGCAATAAAAGTAAATATTATTCCAAGTTTGATTATTACATTTCTAACGTGAGTCAAAATAAATGAAATAAAAATACATAATGAATAAGAATCAGCCTCCTTCACACTTTCCTACAAAATTGAGAATTAGTACAAGATAACCAAGAAAATGGGTATATATACTATATACAACGAAGATATATATGTAGACATAGAAATATTTGAATTTATGATAAATGATATATGGTAATGAAGATATATTTACAAAAAGTAAAAGAAAAGAAAAATATATGTGATAACAAGTGCACATGAAGGGATATATATATATATATATATATATAAGTATATATATACATATGTACATATATATATACATATATACGTATACATATAGGTAGATATACATAGATATACATACATATCGATATATATATATACCTATAATAAGAAAATATACATATAAAGGAAAATTTCATATATTGGGTAAAATCAGAAAATACAGGTATATACAGTTTCTGTAGGTGATTTCACACAGCCGTATTTCTCACATTATAATGTATTTTTCAATAAAAATGGGTATAGAGCTTCTCTATATATCAATAATGAAGCATGCAAAAGATGGCATAGAGAGCATGAACGAATATGGATATATCTGTTCATGAACATAGCCAATTATCAAGACTGCATACCTGCAGAAGATGGTAAATACAACACATACGTGATGTGTAAGAAATACATTATGGGAACAATGGGCTGTTTTCATAAAGTTCCAGCATTTCACATAAGCTTTAATCACAAACTTCCAACATTTCACAAAACTTCAATCACAAACTTCTAACATTTCACCAAACTTCAATCACCTTCACCCATCACCACCTCCATTATTATGAAGACAAAATACAGGTTAAACCAATATTTTTATGCAATATCCAACTGAAAACTGAATCCTTTTACTATACTAATTCTTAAAAAAATGAGTCAAGGCCAGCACCCAACTACATATAATACTTGTACATTTGATAGACACTCAAATGTAATGTGGCCTGTAGAAGGAAGCTGCAATATTCACAGGCTTACAGTTATTCTAATCCCTTTCTACAGAAGTATCACCCCAAGACATGTATTTACTAATATCACATATAGGAAAATAAAACCATAGCCAAAATGTTAAAGGAAAACACAAAATGAATCCCAAAACTGCATATTGGTGATAGCAGGAACTCAGAAAACATGGATCGATGAAACCTAAATAAATTATATGGCTACTACTTCATCTAAAACTGCATTTTGCAAAAACCAGTTAAATACAATATGTGTCTCATGGTCAATCTCAGGAAGTAATGGTGTAAACTGAAAAACACTTGAATTACAAAACAAGAAAAATGACTAAAAACTATAACACTACAGATAGAAAACTGTAAAACAGGGAATCAGTTGCAAGAACTGGAAAATGAAGTGACAAAAGCATTAAATAGCTTTGTAAAAAAAAAAAAAAGGAAATGATAAAAACATAGGAAAATCAATTAGGAAACAGGAATTTGATGTTAAACAAGAACTAATCTTAATGAAACATAAATAAAAATTGTAACAAAATAGGAAAATGAAGAAAATTTAAAAAAAAAAAAAAAAACACGAAATTTAAGAATTGAAAACAGGAAATTCAGAATTAAAGAAATAGGAAATTCGGAATAGCAGATAAACAGATGAACATTTGCAGGAAATAAAATGTAAAACAACATTAGCTAATCTAGACTAAAACAGAAAAGAAAAATTACACGATGCATTGAAACAGGAAAACAATAGAGAAATGGAAATGATAACGATGCTATGACAATCGAATAAAAGAAAACAATGAATCGAATTGACAGAAATTACAACCAATGAATAGAACAGGGAAAATACAAATGAATGAGAGAAAGTAAATAAAAATTACAGGTAATGAATCGATTAACCAACTAATGAACAAATTAAAATTTAAAAACAGAATTTTGAATGAATCAAAGAAGTCTAACCAAAGAATTAACTACAGAACATAAGATCGGATGATTAAAAACAAAAATCTGAAGCAACAACTATCAATTTCTTTTTTTTTTTTTGAAACAAAACAGAAATAAATTGAAAAGACAAAGAAGAAGAAGAATGAAGAAGCTGAAGAGGGACTCACAATGTAGCCCGAGCTCTTGTATATCTCTTGTTCCAAACGACCTGCAGAGAGCAGATGGAGATCGATTTTCTGCTGCTGGGTTGAAGAATGGGCAGTAGGAACCCGTTGGATGTCCTATGCTACGGCTAGGCTGAAATGGATGGAGAGCTCCTTCACGTTGGATGGAGGATGGCGCTGGTGGTGGATCTCCTGCGGCTGGGCTGAAATGGATGAAGGATGGCGCTGGTGGTGGAAGACCCTGCAAAACCGAAAAAACCCCAATTCAATCGGCTACCCTCCTGGTGAATCCCCTGCCCTCTTTTTAAAGCTCAAGCCCCTCTTCTAAAAAAAAACGCAGATTTCTAATTCTGTTACATTTTCTTTTTTTTGAAATTTTTTGAAAGTTTTGTAACTGAATTTTTGAAAATCCGCCGTTTTGGAGGTGGATGAAATCTTAGGTTTTTTAAAACCATTTTGGGTTCATTTACCTAAGTTTTAAGTAAATGAGCATTTTAAGCAAGTTCGGTTGTGGTGTTTTTTTTTTTTTTAAACTGTTTCTAAAACAAAATGAATAGTGAAAAAAATAAAAAAAAATAATGATAATAATAAATGGGAGATGCCACCTCAACCATCTTTAAAATTCTTTTGAAAATAAAGCTTTATTTTGTGTTGGCAACTCTTTTATTTTCAATTGGGGTGCCACATGTGTGTGGGCCCACTAACTAAAAATAAAATTTGCAAATTGGTGCGATCTCTAGGTGAATCCCGCTCCATTTATTTGAAAATAAAGACAGAAGAAATAAACTTCTTTTTTTTGGAAATTTTTATAACACGAGATAAAACTTTGTTTATTTTCAAGAATTTGGAAAAATTGGTTTTTCAGAGCAAAATATGGATAAAGTAAATGTAAAAAAATTTGTAAAGAGATTTAAAATCCTTTTTGCAAAAAGTTTTGAGATAAAATCTTTAAAATCAATATCCAAATATCCAGATTGTTTTTCTTGAGAAAATTTTTGTAATTCAAAGTCCTGGGGGTAAAATGGGAAAGATTGGCAATTTTGAAACCCAGGGTTTTAAAAATCAATTTTGAAAAGTTTAAAATCAAATCTGGATTGACAATTTTGAAAATCAAGAGTTCTGGATCTCAAAATGACATGTTGTGCAGTGAAATGATGCAATGTTATATAAAGACATGTTTTATGAAATGTCACTCTGAGTTCGAACTTGGAAATTCTAGCTTTTTGTTCAGAAAAAGGATTTTGAAATTTCGCAATTTGAAGATGTCTCTGAACCTAAATATAGAAATTTTGAGGCTCAAGAATGAAATTTAGGACTTTCTGCAAGGTTCAATCTTGGAAAATGACCATTTTGCCCTTCATTACATCTGAAGAACTGAAATATGATGATTGAGAGCGATGTCAAGAAGGTGAGTGAAAATTTGGGGTGTTTACATACATCCATAATGCTTTTGAAATAAAATGCATGAACCACATAAACAGGATATTGCAGGAATTTAAACTATATGATATGCATCCTAGTCTAAGCAGAAAATTAAATCTCTTATTCCAGAATTTACATTATTACATCACTAAATAAATGAAAGAAAGGGAAATTGCAGACTTCAGTTCCTTCTTTTGAATGTCCCTGCCAAACTTGAAATGGGGTTAGCTCAAATATGTGGGTTTTTCTAAGATTTTCCAATAATATTTTGAAATTATTGGACTTAATTGTATATAAACCCTATTTCCATGCTTCCTTGATATTTGAAATGATGAAAATGCAAGAAATTCAATAGAAAATAGTTTGAAATTTCGAAATTGGGGTCAAAATGACTAAAATACCCATAATATTAAAGTTATACCTTTAAAATCAGGGTTTTTGAAGGAAATTTTGGTAAAAATTGGGATTTTGAAATTCGAATTGAAACAAATGATGATGAAACGCATGATGAGACATGATGACATGCTGCTAAACACCTTAGGACTGTAAAATCAGAATTTGACATTTTGCAATTTATCCAAAATGATGAATTTCGCTTGTTTTTTGCTTGGATTCGGGTCCCGCGAGGCCCAGTTTTGATATTATGGCTAAACCAAGCCTCAAATGAATTCTAAATGCAGTCAAATTCGGTATGGAGCATCTACCTATCCTGACAAACAGCCTAAGATGCTAAAACTCACGAAATGACATGGTTGAGATACTAAAATTTAAAGAAAATCCTAAAATGGACGAATTTCGCCTACGGACCCGAACCAAATACAATGCTTAATATGATAATGCAAACATTACACCATAAAAAACCCTGATATTTTGCAGACTGCTAAAGGACCCGAAATTGAACATTTTTGGTTTTTACAGTCTCAGGATTTGAACTACGGTGAGTTCGGTAACGGGCATTTAGTTCTGACAGAGGTAAAATCGATCTAATCTAATATAAAATGCTAAAAAAATAGAAAAGCCATGTAAATTTCTGATATTTAACTGAGCTACTCACGACACATACAGGGACAACTTTCATGTTCATGACTTTGGCATTTTATCAACAAAAACACAGATAAAAATACAACGTTTCATGCCAAAAGCAACAGAATAGACAAATGTGACAAAACAGAAAACTGACAAGAAAAATCCGAAACAGATCTTAAAGCTGTTTTAAAAATAAGAAGCTTTCAGATGCAAACGGAAGACATCCCGAACATAACATTCATTTTTACAGATTTGGATTTGGAGCAATACCCAAAGAGAACCTGTCTCCTTAAGTTGATCCAAAATCTCAGAGGCCCAAATCAGGCTCTGACACGTGTCCCAAACTCTTGGATTTTTGTTAGACATCAAAAAAATCAGACAAATCGGAGAAAATCATGTTAAAAACTAAACATTTGCTCGAGTTTATAACATCTTTCGGATCAAAAATCGAACCTCCCACGAGAGAGATCTCGATTTTACAAGTCGAGAATGAGTTTTTAAAACGCATCTCGGGTAACAAAAGCAGACATACCATTTTGAATGTTTACCATAGTAAAAAAATTCAAATTCTTCCTAATTTTTGACACATTTCTAGGGACACCTAAGGGCACACACCATGATTTTTTTAGAATTTTTAATGAAACTTAAATACATGAAATAACGTGTGGGCTGACTGACAAAAACAGAGAGTTACTGAAACTGAGCAAAATTGAAATAAATGCCAAATTAAACCTAATTAACTTATGAAACATGCTAAATTAATGAAATAAAATACAAATTAAATTTAGCTAAATGCATGAATGCTAAAACTCATCAAGGAAGCATAATTATATTTTTTTGATATACGTCATTTTATGAGAATAGCTCAATCCATCCCTCGGATGAGCTTTTTCTTCAAGCGACAATATGCATCAAATCATGATATTATGAAATCAAGAAGAAAGAAGGTGCACCTTGTGTTTTTATGCAGCTTTGAAACTCTTGAAAGGGACGGCTACCAATGGCCTCATTCGTCCTTCGATCCGGGCTTCAAATGCTTCACAAAGATCGACCCACGCTTAGAACCAATTGGCCACGGCACGAGCAAGGTTGATGCTTCACTGTACCTTCTCCACTGAGCTCAAAAGGAGGCATGAATTCCAAAGTTCAAAATCGTGTTCTGAAGAAAAGCTAGGTTGAATTTCAAATTCCAAAAGGCGCTCTCTAGGCTGGGCGTGGGACCTTGTATTTGTAGCATTCTTTGAGAATTTTGAATTTCAAACAGGCTCAATCTGAGCCCTCCATGTGGCGCCATCTCAGAAGGTGCTATTTTGATTTTTGAGAAAATAAAATGGAAATTTTGTGGGTGAGACACCTCAGCAGGGGAGTTTGAAAATTTTCAAAATGGTGGCTTGATTTTCTCTGCAACAGGCTCCCAAATTGTGCCACCTCAGAAGGTGCCCTTTTGGAGTTTGAAATTCAAACTCCTACGTTTCTGAAGGTCCTCCTATGGCGCCACCTCAGGGGCTACTTTTATAAAAGAAATAAAATTAAATACAAAAAATAGAGCCAAGTGGGGTTCTGGAATGGCGCCACCTCAAAAGAGATTCTGAGGTGTAAAGTTGGAAAGAGTAGGAGCATGCCATGTGGCGCCACTTCTGAAGAGCTCTTGACACATGTCAGAAGGACAGGAATGGAAGAAGCAGAATGCGCCACCTCAAGAGGGAGCTTTTTCTACTTTTTTTTATGCAAGGAGGTCTGGAGATGTAGCAGTTCAGGATGATTCTGCCTTTGACAATTGTCAGCTGTCTGGAGGAGTCTTCTCAAATGGCGCCACCTCAGAGGGAGATTTGAAATTCAAATGGGGGGTGGCCCTGAAGGAATGGAGAGTGGGCATGTGGTGCCACCTCAGGGTGGCTCCTACAGTGCCATGTGGCAATTGGGAGGAGCAAAGAACATGCACCGCCCTCATAGACCATCTGGAAAAGGCAGAACTCAAGATTTGCACCACCTAGGCCTTGTCTGAAAATTTTTGAATGGTTTGCTTTTTCTGAAGAAGGCCAAGAGTGACATGTGTCTTCTACTTTTTCTGAGGGAAGTTAGAAATGACATGTGTCATCTACTTTTCTGAGAAAAAGTAGGGGAAGACATGTGTCATCCTACTTTTCCTGAAAGAAGCAGAGATTGACACGTGGCAGAGGGAAGAGAAGGAGGTCCAAGCCATGTGGCACCATCTCAGACAAAATAAAAAAGGTGAAGTTCAGGATTTGCGCCACCTCTGGAAGGATTTGAATGTTTGAATTCTAGCTTTTTCTGAAGAGAGCAGGAAATGACATGTGTCATTTGCTTTTTCTGAGTAGAGCAGAGAATGACATGTGTCACCTGCTGCAGGAGAGAATACCTCAGATGGCGCCACCTCAGAAGGAGACAACTCTACTTTTTCTGGAGGAAGCTAGGAGTGACACGTGTCTCCTACTTTTTTGAGAAAAGTAGGGAGAGACATGTGTCAGTCTACTTTTTTGAAGGAGGGAGAGGTTGACACGTGTCCTCTGTAGGAGACACACTTCAAATGGCGCCACCTTAGAGGAGACAAGCTTTACTTTTTCTGGACAGGACAACATATGACACTTGGCATCTCATGGTGACTTTGAATGACACATGGCGCATGGTGAAGATGGTGGATACTGACACATGGCATGGAATGAAGAGGATGTCTAATGATATGTGGCAGCTTCTTAAGGTAGCCCCACACTGACACTTGGCAAAGGATGGCAGAAGAGAGAAGGTGACATGTGTCGTCTTCTTCTAGGTGAATCCTATGCTGACACATGGCAGATAAATGGGAGGAGAGAGAAAAGACAAGTGGCGCCAATCCAGGGGAGAAGGCTCCTATATTTTTTTGGGTTTTTCAAAGTTCAGGTTTTTCAAAGTTCAGGTTTTTTAAAAGAAAAGCCTATGTGACACCACCTCAGTTTGGGTCCCATATTGCTTCTTTATTGAAATTAAGACAAGACAACAACCTCTTTTTGGAATTTTCATAAAATCTGGACTAATTGGTAAAACAGAAATTTTTGGAAAGTGTTGGCCCCTGTAGGGCGATTTTGTAAAAGAATGATAGTTGAAATAGCTGACAAAAGGGAAAAATCTGAGGTGAAGTGGCTGAAATCCATATTGAAACTATCCAGATTGTTTTCTTGAGAAAATATTTTAAAATTCAGAGCCCTGGGGGTAAATGGGAAGAATTGATAATTTTAAAGACCCAGGGTTTTGAAATTGATTTTAAAAAGAGTTGAAATTCAAATCTGGATTGAAAATTTTGAAATCGAGAGTTCTGGACCTCGAAATGACATGTTGTGCAGTGCAGTAATATGAAATGTTCATGCAATGCTATGCAATGACATGTCTCATGAAATGTAATCCTGAACCAAGACTTGGGGATTCCTGTCTTCTGTGAAGAATAAAATTTTCACCATCTGAGCTAAAAATAGAGAAATTTCGAGAGTTGCAGATGAAATTTCGACTTTTGCAAGGTCCGGGCTCAGAAAATGACCATTTTGCCCTCCGACAATTTTAGAGGCTGGATACTGATGCTTGGTGGAAATGTTGGAGAGGTGAATGAAAATTTGCGGTGTTTACAAATACCACCTCAGCCAACTTTTAAAATCCTTTTGAAAATAAAGTTTTATTTTTTTTGGCAAATCTCTTATTTTCAAGTGGGGCGCCACATGTGTGGGCCCACTAACTATTTTATAAGATAAATAACATTGAAAATTAAAAAAAAAAGAGGAATTTGCAAAATTGGTGCCATCTCTGGATGGACCCCGCTTGAAATTAAAAAACATACCTGAGAGTCTGAGTGTGATGCTAGTTCAAGGCGGGTCCCACACCATTTATTTAAAAATAAAAAGCAAAAGAAATAACTTCTTTTTGGAATTTTTATAATACGAGATAAAACTTTGTCTTTTTTCAAGAATTTGGAAGAAAATGGTTTTCCAAAGCAAAAAAAATGCAGAAATTTTGTAAAGAGATTTAAAGTCTTTTTGCAAAAAGTTTTGAGATAAAATCTTCTAAATTTAAAATCATGTCCCAAAATTTTAAAATCAATATCAAAATATCCAGATTGTTTCCCTGAGAAAAACTTTTATAATTCAGAGTCCTGGGGGTAAAATGGGAAGAATTGGCAATTTTGAAGACCCAGGGTTTTGAAATCAATTTTGAAAAGGGTTAAAAACTCAAATCTGGATTGAGGATTTTGAAATCGAGAGTTTCTGGACCTCGAAATGACATGTTGTGTAGTGAGATGATATGAGATGTTTGTGCAATGCTATCCAAAGACATATTTCGAGAAATACTACTCTGAATCAGGAATTGGCAATTCTAGCTTTTTGTCAAGAGTAGAATTTTGAAATTTTGCAGTTTGAAGATATTTTTGAGTCTAAATAGAGAAATTTTGAGACTCGAGAATGAAATTTAGGATTTTCTACAAGGTTCAATCTCAGAAAATGACCATTTTGCCCTTCATTGATTCCAGAGAACTGAAATGTGATGATTGAGGGAGATGTCAGGGCGATGAGTGAAAATTTGGGGTGTTTACAGATGCCCCTCTTTGCTACTAAGCTGGCTCGTGGCCGAGCTTAGTGGCAAAAAAAACACACACCAAATTTGGGCTATATATAAAATGCCTCAGTTAGAAGGATCTGACTGGGTATAGCAATATTAGCCTCGTGAAGATGATAGATATAAAATGAAGAATGAAGAGAAATAGATCCACTCTGCGAGAGTGAAGTTCAGGTTTTGCCCTTATCCTGGATGAGACAGAAAATGTTTTGCAGGGGAAAGAGCTTAGGTTTGACCCTTAACCTGATTGGGGAATGAAATACCTCATCAAAATGAGGGTCAGGTTTGTACCCTTAACCTGATCGGGCGGAAAATGAAATACCTCATCAAATGGGGCTCAGGTTTGTACCCTTATCTTGATTGGGCGGAAAATGAAATACCTTATTGAATGAGGCTCAGGTTTGTACCCTTATCCTGATTGGGCGGAAAATGAAATACCTCATCAAAGGAGGCTCAGGTTTGTACCCTTATCCTGATTGGGTGGAAAATGAAATACCTCATCAAAGGAGGCTCAGGTTTTTACCCTTATCCTGATTGGGTGGAAAATGGAATACCTCATCAAATGGGGCTCAGGTTTGTACACTTGTCCTGGGCGAAAAGTGAAATACCTCATTGAATGAGGCTCAGGTTTGTACCCTTATCCTGATCGGGCAGAAAATGAAATACCTCATCCAAGGAGGCTCGGATTTGTACCCTTATGATGATTGGGTGGAAAATGAAATACCTCATCAAAGGAGGCTCAGATTTGTACCCTTATCCTGATTGGATGGAAAATGGAATACATCATCAAATGGGGCTTAGGTTTGTACCCGGTGGAAAAATGAACGGAATCCTCGAGAGAAGAGACCATGATGGAACCTTCGGATTTTGCACAAGAAATCCGACAAGGGTTTTGCAAAAGAAAGGAAAATGGGATCCCTAAAGCTTGAAAAGGGATTGATTTTGGGCGTCTCATTGCTAAGACTAAATAGCTTTTGAAATTGCCTTTTGCGAGAAAATGATTGGTGGTTCGACCTCGAACCAAAATGGGACTGTCTATGCTGGGACAGTGGAGACACAAGGAAGTTTGCGAATCTGAGAACTCACGCTCTCAAAGAAGGGAAGGAATCAAGTCCTTAAAAAGGATTTTAAAAATTAATGTGAGGATGTATCAAAACGGGCATCAAGCTCTCACTTCACGTCAGGATAGCTAGAAAATATTGTCAAAATGCTGAGAATTTTGTTGTTGATTCAAAGTATTTGAAAATGATGCATATTGTTGCAAAGGTATTCCTTCTTTTCTACCTGAAGCATTACCTCCAAACGAGATTCACTTCATAGAATCATGATTGGGAATCCAAATTACTTGTGGTTGACCTTCTTCAAGGAAGCTATAAATTTCCTTGATATGAACAAAAAAGAGAATTTGATATTATGAAAGAAATTGATGAAAGATTATTGATAATAGAATTTCGTAAATTTAAAGAAGATTTTTGATAGATTTGGCAGTTTAATATCCTGGGAGCTTCTCTCATGATAATCTTTCTGCACTCTTTTTGGGCTTTTTTGGGCTTCGGGAGAGTTTACTACATCATCCTTTATTTTGGATAAATGTCCTGACTTTTTCTCTCTTTCTTTTCCTCTCTCTCTCTTTTTTTGGAAGGGTACGTTACAAACTCTTTCAACTTGGAGATGTTTCGATCATTCTTTGACGATATTGGCTCATGGGTTAGAGATCTTTGGATGATAGCTGAAATTAAATATCTTTTAGGGATTGTCGGGAGGTTCATCGCATCTGCCTTCATCTTGACAGTACTTTGGACTTTTCCTGGAAGGATCCGTCACAAACCCCGTCATCTTGGAGATGTTTCGAATCTTCTTTGGCCCCGGGAGCTACTCTCTTAATTCGCCTTCATCTTGACGACAGTTGAGAGATCTCTTTTGCAGATAATTAATTGCCGCTTAGGTGATTTTGAAGAGACAGGGCTTGGGTGAATTCTCTATTTTTCTAACACTCATGATATTTCCACTGCCTCATCGTTACAAGAATAATCTTTAGAGATGTGCCATAACTGCGATCAATATCAATCATTTATGGCTTTGCAATAATATTGAATCTTCTTTTCTGGCCATATCGAGGATTTATCCTTCATCCTTTTAGTTGGCCAATAGAAAGACTTTGAATTTTGAATCTCTCTTCGCAAAAGCTTCACTCTTTTGAAAGTAATGCTGGAGGTACTTGGAGTTAAGAATTTGTGAAATAAAGATTCTAAATTAACAAATAATTTGATTGACAGATTGACAAAGTTTTCATGAAATCCTTGGTGAAAGATAGCATTTGAGGTCCGGTTCAACACATCCGTGACGAAAATTCTCCTCTCTTTTTCCCAAAAAAGAGAGACTAAGGCTTAGCCCTTACCTGAATGGGAAATGGAAATTACTCCTCTCTTCCCTGAAGAGGAGGTGTTTGCAAAATGAACTTTTGAAGAGAAATTGAGCTTTCGTTAAAGCTCCCTAATATTAGGCTTCTCTTAAAGAAAGAGGACCGATAGTAGTGAGGTCGGGAAATTGGGTCATGAAGGAACGAGTCCATCACACTCTCCCTAAAAAGAGGGTCCTCCATGACGAAAAATGGCCTAATATGAAAATTGGGGGTGGGGGTGGGGGTGGGGGGGGGGGGGGCGGGGCACAAGAAAAGCGAGTCTCCGTCGAGCCTCTCCCTATAAAAAGGTTCCTTGTGTGAAATTGGAAATTGTTTTGCAAACGGTTCACGAAGATGTGAGTCCCTTCAAACTCTCCCTAAAAAGGGGCTAAGTGAACGAATTAGATAGCATGCGAAAAGAACGAGCTCCCTCGAACTCTCCCTATAAAAAGGGTCTCTCGCAAGATATTGGGATTGATTGACCTCAAAGGTCGAAATTGAAAATTGGGAAATTGATTGTTGGAAATTGGGTGACCCGGAGGTCGAAATTGAGAATTGAGTGACCCGAAGGTCGAAATTGGAAATTGAATGTGAAAAATTGGAAATTGGGTGACCCGGAGGTCAAAATTGGAGAATTGAATGACCCAAAGGTTAAGTTGGAAATTGGTGGACAAAAGGTCAACTTTGAGAGATTGGCTGACCTGGAGATCAAAGTGTCTTGGATCAATGAAGGAGGATAAAGAGCTTGAGTTAGAGCTCGAATAAAGTAAAGAGATCATGAGTCGAAACCCGGACCAACAAAGAAGAATGAAGAGCTTGGGTCCGAGCTCGAACAAAGTAAAGAGATCTTGTGGCGCCCCAAACCCCGACCTTGGAAAAACTTGGAATTTTCAGTACAAAATTTTTTTTTTGAAAGGTTTACATAGAAAACCAGCGGAAAGCAGGTGTGGGAAAAACAACAAAGCCGCAGGTCTGGGCGGCCACCACAGATAAGTGCAACAAGTGGAAACAGTGTAACCAACGTTGTGTACAAAAGTGTAACTGTGAAGTGGAAAGGGGAAACACCCCAACAATTCAAAGTGTTTACAAAATGTAAGTCCAAAAAGTCCAAAACAGGGAATATATCCCAACAATAACCAGAAACCCAAAAACCACGAGGTACAGGAACTGCAGATCAAGTGTATGGGTCCACCGAGCCTCCACCGTGTATCATCGCATCCGCACTATACCTGTTCGTGTAAGATCCATGATTTTCATTTTCATGTATATTGTGTAATTATATGGAAATCGATGAATTTTTATGTTTTGGCAATTTCTGAAGATTTTCTTATTTTGAGAACTGGGTTAAATCGCGTGATTTTATATAAATAGAGCGATTTCAGGAAATCTAGAGCAGATCAACCTCTGAAACTTTTAGGGTAAGTTTGGAATAGGGTTGTAGTGATACACCCCGAATTTGAGATCCGAACGACGAAAGGACCTCGTCAGTGCATGTGAATTACGAGTCTTGACTTAATTTTTTGGAGCCGAATCTTAGAACGCTTAATTTTAACTAACGAGAGAATATTTTCTCAAGAGGCATCAACCATTCTACGTTAATTAAGGTTATAAAGAGAATAAAATAATTTGTTGGAATTAAATTATTATTTTAATTCATTAAATAAGCATTTTCTTATGACATACACAATATGCGATTTTGGTTTTGGATCTGGAGCACCTAGTGGATCCAAGACCCATGGACAACCCCTATAGTGGACGTCCATGTCCTTGGTTGACCATCTGGTCAAGGCTGACCAGCTGTATGGCAATTTTGAAAAAGTTTTTGCATAGATTTAAAGCTTAGGCCTCTATTGGCCATGTATCGTTTCCAAAACCTCATGATGGAGCTTGAAAGCCATCATGAAGGGCGTCATTTCCAAAAGGGAAGCATGGGGCTGGTGCCCCATGGCATTTTTGAAAAGCTTTTGAATGTTTTCAAATGCTTAAAATCGATTGGGCTAGTTGGGTGGCAGCCAAGGGCGCCCCCTTGTAATTTGTTCAAAGTTTAATGGCTTTACAAAATGTCATTTTTGAAAAATTTCTAAATTTTTTTAAATGCATGACATGCATTGGTTGTGGGAGGGCGTGGATCTCCCCAGCCCTCCATCTTGAAGGAAATGATCCTAGCCGTCCAACCCTAAGCAAACCTCTATAAAACCCTTAAAAAAAATGTCCCCTCTCTTGTTGGGCGATTTTTCATAGGACCCTCTCTCTCTTCTCTCTCCTAAACCTCCTCTCTCCTCTCTTGTCTCCTACTTCCAGCCGTGGGTGTCTCTTGAAGGAGAGAGCTGCAACTAACACTTCCTTCCTTCTCCAACCAAGGTGAAGTTTCAACATTTCTTTTTTTTTATTCAAGGATTTCGGTATATATGAAACCCACGAAGCAATGCACTCCAGCATGCATGCTTCAAAGAGGTGGATTAGCTCTAGAAAAAGTACTTTCTCTATGGGTGTTCATGTTGGTTTTCATTGTTCTAATGGCTGCATGTTGGGTAATCGATTTCCTTCGTCTCTTTTCTAAATGCATTTTCGTTTTTCCTTAGCACACATGCATGCAATCTCAAGGTGGGTTAGTTGATTTAGAACTCTTGTTGTCAATGTTTGGCTCTTAAATCTCTCTCTTAGCACATTGTGGGTTGTTGTAGCTTATACATGTCGTTTCTTTTATAACAGCAATATTGGTTGCCCTTTTTCTTATGTTCTTTTTCTCATCCTACCTTGAAGTGCTTCCAGTGGTGCCTCTCATTTTGGTGGTTGGGTTTTCGGCGCTCCTGGGGTCTTGGGAAGCATGCTGGTGTGAAGGAGCGAGTTGAGCTCGTCCAGCCCACACCCAGCACCCCCTTTTTTTTTTTGTACATGCTTTTTGTATTTTCCCTCTTTCTTTGTTTTGTCTTTTTTTTTTTTCTAGTCGGTTCTCTTGGTTGGTGCCTGACCAACCGGACCAGCTTGGGGGTTGGGGCTGGCTTGAGCATGCGGCCAACGCCTCCTGGACGTCCGTGAACCGAGCCCTTAGGCTCTGGTCCATGATGATGGGGGTTGGCACGGTCTGGTCCAGCGGACCAGACCCTTTTTGCCAACCCACTTGTGCCATAGCTGGGGCTGGGTGCCATGCGGTTGGCCTGTGCACCCAGCACCAGCCAAAAAAAAAACTATATATTTTATAAAAATGCTTGTGTAACGATCCTAGATGGTTTAGTCGGGTTTCATTTTTCTCGGGCCTTCGCTTGGCTGGGTACCAGTCTGAACCTGTGGTTCAGACCAGCACCACAGCCCGGTTCGACCGGTTGGGTGCGAGTTTGGGCCCAACCCGATTTACCTCTTTGGCTGGGGCTGGGTGCGCACTCATTGGGTGTTGTGCACCCTTAGCATTCTGTTAGCACCTAGTGGGTGCAGGTCTGAACCAAGGTTCAGACCTGAACCAATCGACAGCCCGGCTAGCACCTAGCGCTAGCCGCAGCTCACCCATGTTGGAGTCGGGTGCCAGCCACTTGGTGCTGGACACCCCGGGCCTCCTGTTTCGGCTGAGCCTCTATGGGCTCAGGTCTGAACTGAAAAGTTCAGACCTTAGCTTGTTGTAGGAGATGTCGGGTCATAGGGACCAGACCCCTTGACCCACCTTTGGCACCTCTTTCACAAGGTTCATCGGTTAGACCCTTCTCAACTGCTTGATTCAGCTTAACCAAATCTTTGTGACAGTCTGGTCCGAACCAAGCGTCGGACCAGAATCCCTTATGTCAGCATGTTAGCGTGGTCAAAAGGACCAGACCAATGTTTAGTCGGGTTTTCTTTTATGCATAAAGTGTGTGGATCCTCGAGTTGGCACCCTTGCAGCCTCGTTTATGCCATATTGTGGCTGCCAACCTTCTTCCCCGTTTAAACAAGAGCGAGCCTACTATAGGTTGGTTCTATTAGGTTCGAGCTAGCCTTAGTAGTTCCCCGCACCATCCTCGCACCCCGGTTAAGTTTCAGCATGAGTGCATGCCTTGGTTTGCTTATTTTCGATATATATATATATAGATAGATAGATATATAAATATATGTATCTAGGTATGAATGTGTACAAGTATATGTGAATATACGTATATGAAGGTGAAACCTTGAATATGTTCTAAACATGGATACGCATGTAAATATGTGTATATATATATATATATATATATATAAGCACATGATGATCATTTCGGTGTAATCGAATGGACTTACGACGCTCCGGTGTCCTGTCCAAGTAATTTCTTGAATGACTCCACACTCCGAACTAAGTTCGAGTTACCCAGTGTTGTCTTACATTTGTTTTGGCAAACGGTTTGTTTCGGGTCCGCGGGCATGGCACCCCTAACCGTGGTAATGCCAGTGTATACCCCTTAGATGGGTTAATTCCGGAAATCACTTGTGACACATATGCGTGTCGTATCGCGTAAGGAAAACCGTTATGTCTTGGTTTGCATTCGACAGACTAGAAAGGTGTGAAGTTGAACATTTTTGTAAATCCAAGAACTTAGAGACTTCGTTGATTTCAAATCACAAGTGGTTCAATATCTCTGTTTCGGGTCTGCAAGCGCGGCTCCCCATACCGTGAAAATAGCTAATGTTGTTCCCATAAGACAAGAATATCCTAGATTTCACCATAAACAGGTAAGTGTGTTTAACCACGTATGAGAATATTGTTAAACGCAATCATAACACTAAAGTATGCAATATAGTGCAGTTTAATATCATGTGATGCCTCTGTTGTTTATACTTGTGTAAAAGATAGAAACCTGTGATATTCCTTCACTTTGCACTTAGCACATCCTGACACTGTTATTGAGTAGTGTGTACCCTGAGGAGGTACATCACTGAGGCATTGGTAAGCGCATTAGGTGCACTTACCTTATGAAATGAAAAGAAAGAAAATTGAACACCATAGGGTATGAATATTGAAATGTTTTGATGTGGGCTCAGTTGGAGTCTTCGGGCAGTGGCCTTTATGTTGTGTGGACTATTGTGTGATATACCCTAAACAGAAACAAAATAATATGGTGTTTTGACTGCTTTCACGAGCAGTGTGCTCCGTTGGCCGTGTGAGGCTAAACACATGGATGGGCAGGCCAAGTCCTCATTTTTGCATACCCTGCGGGGACCATGAGGCAGATTCCTTGTTGTGAGGTATGATTGAACATGAGCCTTAAGAAAGATAAACCTGCTTCGCCCCATTCACAAAATGGTTCACCTCGGGAGAGGGTGGATGGTACAACCCTGAGTGACTTGTCGTTACTACAACACGTGTTTGACAAGAGCTGTAGTGTCCTTTGGCCTCCAGTCGCTCAGAGTGAGGGAGGTTGAGGTTGCCTTCTTAGGACCTCACTACTACAGTAGTATGGATTGCAATCCTTGCCTATGTGAGTGTTTTCTCCTAGCCGTGTGCTGCTCGGATGAGGTTGACTCGGTCTGTAGCTTCCCCCGGTTACCACCTTAGACAATTAAAAACAGACGTCGGGTGCATGTCTCACAGAATGCGAGGTTTCCTTCGCGTACCCGAAGGAGTAATCAGAAGAACATAAAGACTAACCAATCAACTGACTTACTGTAGTTGCTTGTGCTGTGGACTTTACTCCAGTTGCTCTTTCTTGTTCAGTTGTTACTTGGTTACTTTGCTGCTCAGCACTTGTTAGAGTTGTTACTACCTTGAGCACTTGCCTTACAGTTACTGTTGCTTCTTTAGTTACTTGCTGCTCAGTTCGTTGTTTTAGCTACTTGTTTACCCTGTTACTGTAGCCTGTTGACTAGTACTTGTCACTTTGCACTTACCTGACACAGGCACTTACACTTGTTAGTTTTTCCTATTTTTCCTGTGTAGATGGTATATCTATACATGCTTATGGTTGTTTCTTCACCACCTCGCAAGAGGACTGACCCCGTTTTATGGGGATGTAGGTGACGAACAGGTGTAGTGCGGATGCGGTGATACACGGTGGAGGCTCTGAGGACCCACACACACACTTGACCTGCAGATCCTGTACCCGGTGGTTTTTCGGTTTTTGTTGTTATTGGGATATATTCCCAGTTTTGTACTTTTGTACTCACTTTTGTAAATTCTTAAACTGTTGGGGTGTTTCCTCATTTTACTTTACAACTAAACTTTTGTACACACCGTTGGTTACATTGTTTCCACTTGTTGCACTTATCTGTGGTGGCCACCCAGACTTGCGTCTTTGTCATTTTTCCCAAACTTGCTTTCCGCTGATTTTCTACTTAAACCCTTTAAAAAAAAAAGCACAGAAAATTCCAAGTTTTCCAAGGTCGGGTTTTGGGGTGCCACAATGTTTGGTATCAGAGCAGAGTTTAAGTGTGTGGTCAGAGCTTCATTGTGCATCATCCATCACACTGTAAGTATAAGTTAAGCTTCTTTGTTTCCCTTTATTTCCTGCCTTTAGATAGTTTGTGTTTGTGGTTCTGTGTATGTGATAGATGTCGACGAACCCTACCTATGGCAAGATTTTGGAGGCTCTCCAAAACCTGACTGGAGGCGAAGAGACCCTGAGCAGAGTTGTGCAACATTTGGCATGTGATGTGCATATGTTGGCACCTCCATGTGCCAGGTGTTTGGAAGATCACGCGGGGCAGATCTGTCCCCGTGAGTTGGCTGAGTGCCCCTACTGTAGTATTCGTGGGCATGTCGAAGAGGAATGCCAGACGAAACAGAGGAACGAGCTCTGGAAGAGCAATGCAGAAGACATCGAGGACGTTTCTTCGGTCTCTGGACCATTGGTGGTGGAAGTGGATAGCCAGGACGGAGAAAGGCGCGGAGCAATTGATTCTCCCCAATATTCTCCCAAGTCCTACCCCTATGTCGTTTCTTCAGAGTATGTGCCGCCGATTCTCAGGGAAGTTCAGGAGATCAATGACACGCCACTGAGGAATGTTGTTTCTCCTCCACGTGTTAGACCGAGGCGCTGTGGTAGTCGGAAGGACTACAGGGACTTCTACACCAGCAAATCATAAATTTGTGATGTGTTGTTTTGATGTTAGAAACACTGAGTCAGTGTTTCATTTTTTTTTTTTCATTATTTTGTCATGCTTAAGTTGTTGGCAGTGCTTGTTTAACCCTATCTTGATCAAGGGTGCTTTTGTAATGATTCAGTTTCTTATTAATAAACTGGAATTTTCCTATCCCTGTGTATTTGTTGGTTGCTTACGTATAGACTTGTGCGTATTTAGATGGCGTGGCGCACCAGGTGTGATGATCTTATGGAGACTGTGAACACCCTTACAGAGGTTGTAGGACGACAAGCAGAGACTATGAGGAACATGGGCAAGCATCTCCAGCAAGCCGCCCAGGGACAGGGAACATCTGCTCAGGTTCCTGTTGCAGCAGTCCGATACAAGCAATTTATGAGCTTGAACCCTCCCTCGTTTGATGGAAAGTCGTCGCCGAAAGCCGCCGAAGACTAGATCAGAGAAATAGAGCATATTTTTCGCGTGTTACAAGTCGGCGATGATCGGAAAGTTGATTTTGAGACATATCGTCTCAAGAAGGATGCAGAGAGATGGTGGGCGACCACTTGGGAGATCAAATTCGATAACCAACCAGTTGATTGGGAGCAGTTTGTAGAGGCATTTTACGCAGCATATTTTCCATCTCATGAGAGGAGCCGGAAAATGCAGGAGTTTCTCGACCTCCAACAGGGTAGTTCTTCTCTCTCTGAATACGTCACACGTTTTCGCAGCTTGGAGAGGTTTTGTCCCCACTTATACACGACAGAGAAGGAGCGAGCTCTTAAATTTGCTCGAGGGTTGAAGCCAGTACTACGGACGAAGATGTACACCCATGCACCTATGACAGTCGATAAGGCTTTAGAGACGGCCTCCTTGCTTGAGTATGACTGGACCGAATCGCAGAAGACTCCCGCACCACGTCAGCAGCAACATTATCTTGGCCAAAGGAGTTGGCCAAGGAAGAGACAATTCCAGAGGAACCAGGGTGGAAGGAAGTTCCATCCTCAGTCAAAGAAGCAGCGAAACAACAACAACAGCAACAAAAACACCCGCCAGATTCAGCATCAGAACCATAGACCCCAGTACCAGCAATGCCAGCAGCCACAACAGAAGCAGCTTACCGCAGTCAGTTGTCCGAAATGTACCACAGATCATCCAGGGCTACCTTGCCCACGGGACACAGGCGGATGCTTATATTGCGGGAAGATGGGTCATTATATCCGGGATTGCAGAAAGAAACAGGCAGATGACCAGCGTAGGAATACGCCGAGTACTTCCCAGCCAACACATCAGCGACAACCTTCGACACAGCAGCAGCAACAACCGCACTCGTATCCACCGAGGCCAGCGAACCAGAAGGTCATTGTCGGTCGAGCATACGCAACAACAGTTGAGCAAGTGACCAAGGCAGAGTTGGTCCAAGGTACGACCTCAGTAGTCGGACATGAAGCATTTACTTTGTTTGATTGTGGTGCTACTTATTCGTTCATAGCAGCTAGATTTGCTCATACCTTACCTTTGGCAGTCGAGTCTCTGAATTTTCCGTTGGAGGTTCACACTCCAACTGAAGAGCAGTCTTATTGTGACTCGTATATCCCGAACATTGAGGTGTCAGTGGCAGGACAGAACCTATCAGCTGACGTTATCCTATTAGATATGACCGAGTACGATGTAATTTTGGGCATGGACTGGCTTTTCGAGTACCATGCTCAAGTCTTTTGTCGAGAAGGCAAGATCATTCTTTTTCGACCTGATCGTCCTGTTTTGGAGATCAAGCTTCCTCGACCTCTGCGCGATAGCCGCATGATATCTTCCTTTAAGGCTCAGAAGTATCTGTGAAACGAGGGTACTGCCTTCTTAGTCAGTATTGCCCCAGTTGAACCCGAGATGGTTTTGATCGATGACTTGGACGTGGTCTGAGATTTTGTCGATGTGTTTCCTGAGGAGCTACCTGGGTAACCTCAGAGGCGAGATGTAGCGCCCCAGATTTTTCGACTTGAAAATCCTTTGGATTTTTTAGTAAACCTTCCTTTCTTTTTTTTTTTGAAAACCAAAACGCAAGCGCGGAAGAAACCGAAAGGGGAAAGAAAACAAGCGAAAAACTTTAGGCGGCCGCTACGAGAGAGAAACAACAGTTCATGAAACAACTTTTATTAAATTCATTTATATCTTTATAAATTGTACATATCAATCCCTTATGCAAAACCAAACCACCAGGATCCAACAGGCGAGGTTCAGAAGTGTGGGTTCAGAGTTCGCTGCAGCACACCGAGCTCCATCGCACACCTAAGTAAACCTGTATCCCCATAAAACGAGGTCAGTACTCTTTCGAGCTGGTGAGACAAACCAACATGATATGCCAAAAGTGTGGAAATCGAAAGCAAGCTACACAAGGTAAACATAGCATGCTAACTTAGAGTATTTGAGCAATTGCAGCATGAACAAGTATAGAACAGTGATAACTACACATGGAGCAATATCAACAATTTCTAGGGATAACATGGCAAGCATCAAGGAACATAATTAAGCAATGGTCCAACTTTTATGACAAGTTATGCATCACAGAACATAAAGTACTAATGTAACAATACGAAGATCTGTAACTAGCATAAATCAGTGTAAGTAGTCAAAGCATGAGTGACTAACTACGACTATTCATGTCACAACTCATATCGAATAGTGAGGTATACATCACAGAACATAAAGTACAAATGAATAAATATGTGCATCGTGTCATAGGCGAATGAACTATCCTATGATAATTCGAACATTGTATGCTATGATGGGACAGTTAGAAGCATTTGCCATGTAAAGCATAATTCACAAGCAGTGCCAAGGTTCACAACCCAAACATTGAGACCATAAGCGAGCTCATCTCGCTAACCATTCGCCAAGGATTCCAAGGTCGCGTAAGTCATGCACCACTGCAATGTCCATAGGCTAACTCGCATGAGTCTCGCACAACTGCAAAATCCATAGACTAAATTGCATATGTCTCGCACGACTGCAATATCCATAGTGCACCCCAAGGCATAGCAAGCATGATTATGCCCATGTTCCTTAGGTGACAACATCCAAGATTCACTAACCTGAGTTAGTGATTGCATCCATTACGTGTGTCAGCTATGTACTAAAGCGTGCACCAACTACGCTAAGTAGCATCATCATGGTACATTACATCGGTCCACACACAAACATCGCATAAGTCAAAACACTCAGTGCACTTGTTGGGATATTGGATCCTGCTCCAAACACAATTGCATCTCTTTTTGGCTGCAGCTCGGATGTCTGCTAATCAAGGCTAAAAGTACGACGACAAGAATAGAAAAATTACATATAAAGTTTGCTTTGGTTGACGAGCACAATCCATTTGCGATACAAAGAGTCAAATCCATCATGTTGTTGGGGTATTGGACCCTCTGCCCTCAAGACATACATGCTTGCAACCCCAATTTGGGCTGCAGTCCGGACACTGCGCAAACTAGTAGCGGTGAGGCGACACGTACTCGGTTGGTGTTGTTCTGAATAGGCTGGCACTCTTACCAGCCACTTCGGCGCTATGGGGCGCCAAGCGAACATGAGCAAGCCCGGTTGCAGCCGAAGGGAGAAACCCAGGCCTAGACCGACTGGTCCAGACCTCACGGGTGGTTCAGCCACCGTAGCCCAAACACCAGGGGTGCGGGCCTGCAATCTGCACCAGATGGCCAAACCACCTGCTGCAACTTAGTTGTAGCAGGCCCACCATGGGACAGTCCAGGTCTGGACTGGACTCAGCTCACCAAGATCATAAGATCGGTCCAGGTCTAGACCGATTGGCCAGAGCCAGCTGGCTACAGCCAGCACCCAAAAAGGGGTGGGGGTGCAAGCCTACTGCCTGCACCCAGCTGCAGCTGCAAGGTTGCAGCCAAGGCCGAAACGAAACTTAAAAGACAAAAGGGCTAAGTGCCCAAACTACCGAACTAGGTTCGGCCAGGCCTATGACAGGTCTGGACCAAGTTTGGTCCAGGCCATGTTAGGCCGAAGAGGGTAACCGAACCCTATGGCCCCAACATGGGCTCGGCTCAAGGGCGTCACCAACAAACGGGAAGGAAAAAAAAAGGGGTGCCCAGACTGACCCTTTGTGGTCGGCCTGGGGTCACCCGAAGGCAAAGGTGCATTCAGAAATTTCTAGATGCCCAAACAGAAACCTAGGGGTGGAAGAAACGAGTGGGGCTCAGCCCGATCTACCCCAGGCTGACCCAACTACAACAGTTTGGGTCACACATGCTAGAACGTCCAACCAAACGAAACAAAGCAAAAAGGGGGCAGGGCGTCAAACATAAATGTAACACTTGGAAAAAAATGGGGAAAACCCAATGTGCACTCTAACGGGGCTCGACCCATTTGGCCAAGGCCAGCAGCACCCTCGAAGAGCTAACCTGCATGGGCTGGGTTTGCTGGTCGTGCGCCATTCGCGGCCTCCTTGCCAACCGAAACAAAGCACAAGAAAAGCCTTGCTGCTACGAACTAAGCCATACAAGAAACACCTTGAAGCTTTTAAGGAGAACGAAAGGGCTAAAAACATTTTCTTGCAAAACGTATCTTTCCAGTGCTTAACCAGGTTTAAAAATGCACAACAAGCATGAAACCATGAAGAAATGAATTACTTTAGTCACCATGCCAAACTACGCATAAAGAAAAACACCTAAAAACATGTAAGACGCCTTCCAACGGAATCCACAAATGGTGTTTGAGAGGAGAGCTCACCTTCGAGGCTTTAAGATGGAGGAGAAGGAGATGATGCTGCTCACAATTTGGTGTCTCCAAATCATACACACACACATACACGTTAGGGATAGAGGAGAGAGGGGATAGCAAGAGGGGAGAAGGGCAAGGGAGGTGAGAGAGGCTCCTCCAAGAAAATCGCCCAAAGAGAACTCTCTTTGTCTCTCTTGAAACCTTAAGTAGTTAAGGTTGAACACATTGGATGGCTAGGATTGATTAAATCAAGATGGAGGGCTGGAGTGCTCCACGCCCCTCTCCTAGAAACCCACGCCCAATGCATGTTGTGCATTTGAAATCATTAACTTTTCTTTCAAAAACGCTATTTAAAAAGGCCTTTAATGTTTGTAGAAATTACATGGGCTGCCATCCAACTCAACCAATTGGATTTTATTATTTGAAATAGTTTGAAACAATTACAAAAATGCCATGGGGCGCCAACCCCATGGTCCCCATTTTTGAAAAACACCTTTCATGATGAGCTTCAAGTCTCATCATGAGTTTCAAAAAGAAGAAGTGGCCAATCGTGGGCTATGTTTTAAAATTCATGCAAATCTTTTCAAAAGTGCCACCCAGCTGGTCAACCAAGTCTAAGTTTGTCCCCCTAGAGGGGCCCACCTAGGGTTTGGGTCCTCTAGATGACCCGAATCCAAGATCTAAAACTGCCAATTCAATACGTTTTAAAACAACACTTAATTAATGCCTTAAAACATTAAATAAATTCCAAAAAATCATTTAGTGCTCTACTAAACACCAATTAATGCGAAATGCATGAAGCCTCTTAAGAAAATTCTCATCCCATTGCGAGAATTAAGCATATCACGATTCGGGTCCAATCGTGGCTCAAAACTCGTAATTCACATACACTGACGAGGTTTTTACGTCATTTAAGTCCTAAATTCGGGGACAACCCATAAAAATATAATATAATTTAACCCTTAAGTTCTTAGAGGCTAATTCATCCAGAATTAGACACTTCTTACTTGCACAATATATTTATGCGATTTTCAGGTCGCGCATACAAGGCAGAAATATAAAGCATAGTCAAATCTCATTAAATCACGTGCTACACCTCAAAAGTACACACAAGTATGCATTCCAACTCAATTCAAACAATAAAGCACTCAGAAATTTGCGGGTCTTACATTCCACCCTCCTTAAAAGGGATTTCGTCCGCAAAATCACGAAACAACAAGCAACAATAAAAGGGTCAGATCTCGTCTGACAACGCCTACTCGGCAACAACTAAATCTGTCGGAGGCTTCCCTAAGCAAAACTTGGCAATATGCCCAGGTTGTCCACACTTGAAACACTTGCCATCGAAACAAGGACAATCTCCAAAAGCGTGATCTACATTGCATTGCCGACACTTCCGCTGAACTTCCAGTCGCTGAGGTTGCTTTCGCTGGCGATTCAATCACTGAGGTCATCTCTGCTGGACATTCTGCTACACTTTTTGATGCTTCCGCTCCCTAGTAGGTGGCAAAGACTCCACCCCACTAGGTTTCTTCTCGCTGGTAATCGCAAAAATCTGAGCCTGATGCTCGGATTGATCTTCATCCAACAGAGTAGCTACCCTTTGTCGAGTAACTTAGGCCCGTTAGTGAACACCTTAGTTCTCAAAGTAGGCCTCAAACCACGAGCGAACTTCATTGCTCGATCGTTCTCTGCAACGTAAACATTCAGACAATATCGTTCCAAACAATGAAATCTCATAACATACTATGATAAGGTCATCGTTCCCTGTTGCAGATCTAGAAATTCTTGCATCTTCCTATTGCGTTCGTGCTTCGGAAAATAAGCAGAGTTAAAAACTTCCATGAATTCATCCCACGTAACAGTCGCGTCCTTGAATCTGACTGAAGAGACAGTGTCCCACCACTTCTCTGCATGGTCCTTCAAACGATAAGTGCCAAAATCCACTTTCTTCTCTTCTGGGGCATCCAGAACACGAAAAATACGTTCCATCTCACGTAACCACGACTCAACAACTTCAGGGTCTGTCTTACCTGTAAAAGCAGGAGAATCTAACTCCATGAATCGCTTATACGTGACCGCACTGCTGTTTTGCACACTCTGGGCTACATGCTGAAGATTCTCGCCCATCTGATGCATTGCAGCCACTTGCTGATGCACAACCTCTGCAAGATTGTTCACAGTGCCCATAACAACATTGCATCTAGTCTTTCAAGTCATCTATCACAACAGAAAGGCAAAGTAAGTCAAAAGGTAGGTCTGAAAAACCTAATTTGCAAACTGACGATCGCAGCAATCAAACAACAATCATGAGCATAAAACACACACATAATTCAGACAAAATCCATATCACAGCTCAATCGTGCACACAACACGACGAAAGCATGTTCTACAAACGAATTCAAGAGACACCGTCCAAGGTCGCTATTGCTAGAAAATCACTATTCTAGATGACAAACGTTTAGAGAGACACCATTCTAACGAAACCAGGAGAGTCATCTTCACATGACATCATCAATCATAACATCGTTAATTGTAATTTGTTAAGCACACCGTCGTTAGGGAATCACCACACTAGCGGTATTATTAGGAAACCACCATCCTAACGGCATCGTCAGTGAATCACCATGCTAACAGCATCGTCAGAGAACTGCCATGTTGACGGCCTTGCTAAGGAAAACAATATTCCCGTAATCGCATTAGGAAATCACCATCCTAATGGCATCGTCAGCGAATCACCAAGCTAACGACATCGTTGAAGTGTCGCCATTCCAACGGTATCATTGGAGAATCACCACTCCAAATGATCTTCACTCTGGAGAATCACCACTCCAATGACCTTCATTAGAGAATCACCACTCTAACGGCATCATTAACGAATCACCACGCTAACGGCATTACTGAAGAATCACCACTTCAGTAGCGTCATTAGGAAATCACCATCCGAATGACATCGTCAGTGAATCACCTCGCTAACGGCATCGTTGAAGTGTCGCCACTCCAACGGTATCATTGGAGAATCACCACTCTAAATGACCTTCATTAGAGAATCACCACTCTAATGACATCGTTAACGAATCACCACGCTAACGGCATCGCTGAAGTATCACCACTCTAACGGTATCACTGGAGAATCATCACTCCAATGACCTTCATTAGAGAATCACCACTCTAACGTTATCACTGGAGAATCACCACTCCAATGACCTTCATTAGAGAATCACCACTCTAACGGCATCGTTAACGAATCACCACGCTAACGGCATTACTGAAGAATCACCACTTCAGTAGCGTCATTAGGAAATCACCATCCTAATGGCATTGTCAGCGAATCATCACCCTGATGGCATCGTTAGCGAATCACCACACTAACGACATCGCTGGAGAGCTACTCCATCCAGCAGTACAGTTGGCGCTACCAGGAATCACTACCTGAGCTAACTCACCACAGTTCTCCAAACAATGGCGGGGGAAGCGAAAATTCTCTCACGAGCGGCAATGCCCTGAAAATCGGTGTCGAGCCATCCCCAGAACACGACCCTCTCAGGAGTCAAATGTCATCACCGGCAACCCACGCAACATGCAAAGCACAAAACAACAGATACGTTCTCATCACCAAGAACAACTGGGGAAAAAATGACAGTGTCAAGTATCCGCCTACGGGATATGCAAAGGCTCACTGTCAGAGACAAGGCTTCCACCTCTCCGTCTAAAAAGGTTCGCATCAACGAGATACCCTTCGTCAAGGATAGGGTTACAAACAATTCCAACAAGGTTGGAAAAGAGAGAAACATCCACTCCGTGCCTCGCACGATGGTTCTTGTCGAAGCCATCTTGTCTACAACATGATAAGGCTATAGCTCGATAATCGCTACGATATATCAATTGTTTCCACTAACACAACGTGGAACGAGAAGGGTGAACCACGCAAGTAGTCCCCTAAGTCTCAGTCAAAAACTCCAACTCTCACTGGAGTCGACTCGAAATAGCTTGGGAACTAGGTCCATAAGCACAAACGAACCCTTAGGTTCCGACAATCGATGTCCCAAGCCCGATATACGAGGCTTAAACACGAAATGGGGTCTCACCTCAGAAGACGCCCGAAAAGTACACAATATCATCAAATCAAACCGAACAAGTCATTAAACAACAGAAACTGAACTGAAAATACTTACAATGCGATGGCTGATGCGTGCAGAGACTTGAACCACACTTCTTAACTCTATTTTTTTAAAACATGGCTCTGATACCAATTTTTGTAGCGCCCCAGATTTCCTGACTTGAAAATCCTTTGGATTTTTTAGTAAACCTTCCTTTCTTTCTTTTTTTGAAAACCAAAATGCAAGCGCGGAAGAAACCGAAAGGGGAAAGAAAACAAGCGGAAAACTCTGGGCGACCGCTACAAGAGAGAAACAACAGTTCATGAAACAACTTTTATTAAATTCTTTTATATCTTTACAAATTATACACATAAATCCCTTATGCAAAACCAAACTGCCAGGATCAAACAGGCGAGGTTCAGAAGTGTGGGTTCAGAGTCCGCTGCAGCACACCGAGCTCCATCGCACGCCTAAGTAACCCTGTATCCCCATAAAACAGGGTCAGTACTCTTTCGAGCTGGTGAGACAAACCAACATGATATGCCAAAAGTGTGGAAATCAAAAGCAAACTACACAAGGTAAACATAGAATGCTAACTTATAGTATTTGAGCAATTGCAACATGAACAACTATAGAACAGTAATAACTACACATGGAGCAATATTGACAATTTCTAAGAATAACATGGCATGCATCAAGGAACATAATTAAGCAATGGTCCAACTTTTATGACAAGTTATGCATCACAGAACATAAAGTACTAATATAACAATACGAAGATCTGTAACTAGCATAAATCAGTGTAAGTAGTCAAAGCATGAGTGACTAACTACGACTATTCATGTCACAACTCATATCAAATAGTGAGGTATGCATTACAGAACATAAAGTACAAATGAATAAATATGTTTATCGTGTCATAGGCGAATGAACTATCCTATGATAATTCAAACATTGTATGCTATGATGGGACAATTAAAAGCATTTGCCATGTAAAGCATAATTCACAAGCAGTGCCAAGGTTCACAACCCATACATTGCGACCATAAGCGAGCTCATCTCGCTAACCATTCGCCAAGGATTCCAAGGTCGCGTAAGTCATGCACCACTGCAATGTCCATAGGCTAACTCGCTCGAGTCTCGCACAACTGCAATATCCATAAACTAAATTGCATATGTCTCGCACGACTGCAATATCCATAGTGCACCCCAAGGCATAGCAAGCACGATTATGCCCACGTTCCTTAGGTGACAAAATCCAAGATTCACTAACCTGAGTTGTAGATATTGGATCCTGCTCCAAACACAATTGCAGCCCTTTTTGGCTGCAGCTCGGATGTCTGCTAATCAAGGCTAAAAGTATGACGACAAGAATGGAAAAATTACATATAAAGTTTGCTTTAGTTGACGAGCATAATCCATTTGCGATACGAAGAGTCAAATCCATCACGTTGTTGGGGTATTGGACTCCATGCCGTAAAGACATACATGCTTGCAGCCCCAATTTGGGCTGCAGTCCGGAGACTGTGCAAACTAGTAGCAGTGAGGCGACAAGTACTAGGTTGGTGCTGTCCTGATAGGTTGGCACTCTTACCAGCCACTTCGGCGCCAAGCAAACACGAGCAAGCCCGGTTGCAGCCGAAGGGAGAAACCCAGGCCTAGATCGACTGGTCCAGACCTCACGGGTGGTTCAGCCACCGTAGCCCAAACACCAGGGGTGCGGGCCTGCAGCCTGCACTAGATGGCCGAACCACCTGCTGCAACTTAGTTGCAGTAGGCCCACCATGGGATAGTCTAGGTCTGGACTGGACTCAGCTCACCAAGATCATAAGATTGGTCCAGAGCCAGCTGGCTACAGCCAGCACCCAAAAAGGGGTGGGGGTGCAGGCCTACCGCTTGCACCCAGCTGCAGCTCCAAGGTTGCAGCCAAGGCCGAAACGAAACTTAAAAGACAAAAGGGCTAAGTGCCCAAACTACCAAACTGGGTTCGGCCAGGCCTATGACAGGTCTGGACCAAGTTTGGTCCAGGCCATGTCAGGCCGAACAAGGTAACCAAACCCTATGGCCCCAACATGGGCTCGACTCAAGAGCGTCACCAACAAACGCGAAGGAAAAAAAAAAGGGGTGCCCAGACTGACTCTTTGTGGTCGGCCTGGGGGTCACCCGAAGGCAAAGGTGCGTTCAGAAATTTCTGAACGCCCAAACAGGAACCAAGGGGTGGAAGAAACGAGTGGGGCTCAGCCCGACCTACCCCGGGCTGACCCAGCTGCAACAGTTTGAGTCACACATGCTGGAACGTCCAACCAAACGAAACAAAGCAAAAAGGGGGCAGGGCGTCAAACATAAATGTAACACTTGAAAAAAAATGGGGAAAACCCAATGTGAACTCTAACGGGGCTCAACCCGTTTGGCCAAGGCCAGCAGCACCCTCGAAGAGCTAACCCGCATGGGCTGGATTTGCTGGTCATGCGCCATCCGCGGCCTCCTTGCCAACCAAAACAAAGCATAAGAAAAGCCTTGCTGCTACGAACTAAGCCATACAAGAAACACCTTGAAGCTTTTAAGGAGAACGAAAGGGCTAAAAACATTTTCTTGCAAAACGTATCTTTCCAATGCTTAACTAGGTTTAAAAACGCACAACAAGCGTGAAACCATGAAGAAACGAATTACTTTAGTCACCATGCCAAACTACGCATAAAGAAAAACACCTAAGAACATGTAAGACGCCTTCCAACGAAATCCACAAATGGTGTTTGAGAGGAGAGCTCACCTTCGAGGCTTTACGATGGAGGAGAAGGAGATGATGATGCTCACGATTTGGTGTCTCCAAATCATACACACACACATACAAGTTGGGGATAGAGGAGAGAGGGGAGAGGAAGAGGGGAGAAGGGCACGGGAGGTGAGAGAGGCTCCTCCCAGAAAATCGTCCAAACAGAGCTCTCTTTCTCTCTCTTGAAACTTTAAGTAGTTAGGGTTGAACACATTGGATGGCTAGGATTGATTAAAGCAAGATGGAGGACTGGAGTGCTCCACGCCTCTCTCCTAGAAACCGACGCCCAATGCATGTTGTGCGTTTAAAATCATTAACTTTTCTTTCAAAAATGCCATTTAAAAAGGCCTTTAATGTTTATAGAAATTACATGGGCTGCCATCCAACCCAATCAATCGGATTTTATTATTTGAAATAGTTTGAAACAATTACAAAAATGCCATGGGGCGCCAACCCCATGGTCCCCTATATTGAAAAATGCCTTTCATGATGAGCTTCAAGGCTCATCATGAGTTTCAAAAAGAAGAAGTGGCCAATCGTGGGCTATGTTTTAAAATTCATGCAAATCTTTTCAAAAGTGCCACCCAGCTGGTCAAACCTTGACCAGCTGGTCAACCAAGTCTAAGTTCGTCCCCCTAGAGGGGCGCATCTAGGGTTTGGGTCCTCTAGATGACCCGGATCTAAGATCCAAAACTGCCAATTCAATATGTTTCAAAACAACACTTAATTAATGCCTTAAAACATTAAAAAAATTCCAATAAATCATTTAGTGCTCTACTAAACACCAATTAATGCGAAATGCATGAAGCTTTTTAAGAAAATTCTCATCCCATTGCGAGAATTAAGTGTATCACGATTTGGGTCCAATCGTGGCTCAAAACTCGTAATTCACATTTACTGACGAGGTTTTTACATTGTATAAGTCCCAAATTCGGGGACAACCCATAAAAATATAATATAATTTAACCCTTAAGTTTTTAGAGGCTAATTCATCCGGAATTAGACACTTCTTACTTGCACAATATATTTATGCGATTTTCAGGTCGCGCATACAAGGCAGAAATACAAAGCATAGTCAAATCTAATTAAATCACGTGCTACACCTCAAAAGTACATACAAGCATGCATTCCAACAATAAAGCACTCAGAAATTCGCGGGTCTTACACGAGAGATCGAATTTGGTATCGAGTTGCTGCCTGGAACGACACCGATTTGCACGGCACCATACTGTATGGCCGCAGCGGAACTTAAGGAGTTGAAGCGTCAATTGAAAGAACTTCTCAATCAAGGTTTTATTCAACCTAGTGCTTCACCGTGGGGAGCACCAGTGCTGTTTGTACGGAAGAAGGATGGATCCCTAAGGTTGTGCATCGATTATCGGATGCTCAACCGGGCGACAATTAAGAACAAGTATCCTTTACCTAGGATCGAAGATCTTTTTGATCAGTTACAGAAGGCGAAGGTTTTCTCAAAGATTGATCTTAGATCGGGCTACCATCAGCTTCGTATCCGAGAGGATGATATTGCGAAGACAGCTTTCAGAACGAGATATGGGTTGTATGAGTTTGTAGTGATGCCTTTTGGCCTCATGAATGCTCCAACAACGTTCATGGATTTGATGAACTGGTTCTTTCATCCATTTGTGGACTCATTCGTGATAATATTCATCGATGATATTTTGGTCTATTCGGAGAGTCAGGAGCAACATCGAGAGCATCTGCAGATTGTTTTGAGTACTCTTTGTGAACATCAGTTGTTCACCAAATTCTCTAAGTGCGAGTTTTGGCTTGAGCGGGTCATGTTCCTTGGCCATGTGATATCGAAGGACGGAGTATCTGTCGATCCAGCGAAAGTCAAAGCAGTTCTGGGCTGGAAGCAGCCTCAGAATGTGTCTGAGATTTGTAGTTTTCTTTGGTTGGCTGGTTACTATCGACGTTTTATCCAAGACTTTTCGAGGATCGCTTTACCTTTGACGAAGTTGTTGCGTAAGGGTGTTAAGTTCGTGTGGAACAGTGCCTGTTAGGACAGTTTCTAGATCCTGAAGACGAAGTTGACAACCTCGCCGGTGTTAGCGTTACCTTCTGGTAGAGGTGGTTTTGTGGTATACATAGACGCCTCTGGTACCGGTTTAGGTTGCGTGCTTATGCAGCATGGCTGAGTGATTGCCTATGCCTCCAGACAGTTGAAGACTCATGAGCGGAATTATCCAACGCACGATTTAGAATTGGCAGCAGGCGTGTTTGCTTTGAAATCGTGGTGACATTACCTTTATGGGGAATCGTTTGAGGTCTTTTCAGACCACAAGAGCCTCAAGTATTTGTTCTCTCAGAAGGAGTTGAACATGAGGCAGCGACAATGGCTTGAGTTTATCAAGGACTACGATTTCACGTTGTCTTATCATCCTGGTAAGGCGAACGTTGTGGTGGATGCGCTTAGTCGCAAAATGAGTGGTGTTCTAGCTAGTCTTGTGTGGAGCCAGAAGCTTGTTGAAGAGTTCGTAGCCTAGAAACCTTTTTCTATTGGTGATGGTTTGCTCAGATTGTTTGGTCTGACCATTCGATCCGAGTTTTTGCCGAAGATCGTAGTGGCTTAGAAGCTTGATGACAAGTATGGCAAGTTTCTAGCCTTGGCTGAGCAAGCAGATTCTTCTTTCAGAGTGTCCGAAGATGGCAGCGTTCGTATGAGAGATCTTCTTTAGGTTCCGAGCAACCCAGAGCTGAAGAGATAAATTCTTGACGAAGCTCATATGTCGAAGTACAAGATTCATTTGGGAGAAACGAAGATGTTCAAGGACTTACAACGGAAGTATTGGTGGCATAACATGAAGAGAGAGATAGCGGCTTACGTTGCAAGGTGTTTGACTTGTCAGCAAGTCAAAGCGGAACATCAGCGTTCCGGTGATACCTTGTAGAGGATTGAGATTCCTCGGTGGAAATGGGAGGATGTTACGATAGATTTTGTGGTTGGTTTACCGCTGTCTAGGCGTAAAAATGATGTGATTTGGGTAGTCGTGGACAGACTCACCAAGTCTGCCCACTTTTTGCCAATCAGGATCAGTCAGTCGCTTGAGAGTTTAGCTGACTTGTATATTAGAGAGATCGTTCGACTTCATGGTGTGCCGAGATCTATCATTTCTGATCGTGATCCCCGATTCACTTCGCGATTGTGGGGTCAATTGCAATCTGCTTTTGGGACGAAGTTGAAATTTAGTACAACCTTTTATCCTCAGACAGATGGACTATCCGAGCGAACGATTTAAACGTTGGAAGATATGTTGCGAGCTTGTATGCTAGATTGGAAGGGTGAATGAGATTCAGACCTATGCTTGGTAGAGTTCGCATATAACAATAGTTACCACGCTTGTGACGCCCCAAACCCCGACCTTGTAAAAACCTTGAGTTTTTGAGCAAAAAAAAATTTTTTTTTTGAAGGATATACAGAGTGGAAAACAACCAGCGGAAGTAAAGGAGGGAAGCAGGGGTAATGCAAAGGCCACAAGTCTGAGCGAGCCACAGTGAGAAAACCAAACCACAGTAGACAAGTAAAGTATTCTTCATTTCCACAATAGTTACAATGATACAAAAACGAGACTGGGTACGAAAAGGAACAGTCTCCCAAAAAGAAGAGGTACAACCCCTCAAACCCTAAAACCAGAAGAAGCCAGAATCTGCTGCAAAGTGTGGGTCTCAAGGCTCCTGCTGTGCGCCGTCGCATCACGCTGCATCTACTCGTCACCTGTATCCCCATAAAATGGGGTCAGTACGCTTGCAAGTTGGTGAGACAAACCATCCATACATTATCATTTTTTTTGGAAAAACAGAAGGTAAGCAACAAGCTACAAGTGTGCTAAGTACCAGACTATAACTAGCATGATGGAACAGTTAGAAACATTTGGAATAAAAGTACAAGTGCGTGTCAGGTAGGTGCACGTGCCACAAGACTGTAAAACTACAAGTAAGTAACAGTGCAGCCACTAAAGTAACAAAGCAGAAACTGAACAACACAAAGTAGCAGCTAAAGTAACAGAGTAGGAACCAACCAACCGAGGGTAGCAACTGAACAAAAGTGTATACTGCTCTAGAGTAACAACTACAGTAAGTCAGTCGGTTTGGTTAGTCCTTATGTTCATCTTTTTACCTCCTTCGGGTACGCGAAGGAAAACCCTCGAGTTCTGTGAGTCATGCACCCGTCTGTTATTCAATTTCTAATGTGGTAATCGGGGATGCTACAGAACGAGAAAACCACCTGCGGGCGACACGCAGCCAGGAGAAAACTTTCGCAGGGGTAAAGGATTGCAATCCGTACTACTACAGTAGTAAAGGTCCCTGTAGAGGGCAACCTTGACCTCCCTAACTCCGAGTGACTGGAGGTCAGAGGGCATATTGGCTCCTCAAAAGAACAAGTCGTAGTAACGACACGTCACTCGGGGCTGTACCATTCACCCTCTCCCTGGGTGACCAAATTGTGAATGGGGTGCGGCAGGTTTATCTTATTTAGGCTCAAACTTCCAGTCATACCTCCTCTCGAGGTAGTTGCGCCTTGTGGTCCCCGCGGGGTACGCAAACGAGGACTTGGCCTGCCCATTCACGTGCTCATCCTCACACGGCCACCACGAGCACATCGCCTGTGACGACGATAATATAACATTTTATTTATGCCTAGGGCGACACGAACATGTGAGCACATTCTCACTAACCCGGGCCATTGCCCGTAGACTCCCACCGAGTCTCAAGACCTCAATAGGTCAAAAGTGTCAAACCCTACAATAATTCCAGTTCTTTTCAAGTGTATGTCATGTCAAGTGTAAAGCACGCCACTGGTGCTGCGTATATCCATCGATATACGAAAGTGAGCCAACCAAATGCAAGTTTGACAACCAAAACCCAGTAACATATGTGGCAGGATGTGCCAACATGCATGTGCGAAACATGAAAAACCACAAAACTTCAATCTCGCACAAGTATCGTGCTGTGAGCAACGATACGCCAATGAACTGGTAAAGTGCCACAACTACCAAAACTGAGCAACATAAGGCTCAAAATACATATGCGATGCTCATTGCATGAGCGGGGAGCGATCAGGGCTTGAAATATGTATTTTCCCAATACGCGTATTTCAACCCTCACACTGCGGCCAAAACTCGCATGGCGAGGCCACCGGTGCAGGATCATCGCAGAGTCGACACCCAAGCGTGTCGAGAGTGAAGTCAACACAGTCCCATCCGAATGGGAAATCACATCGCCGGTACCAGAGTATAGTGGCACTCTGCCCGCGCAACTGGGGCACGAAGCGCCAATCGCCGCAAGCGTCCGACGAAAACAAGCGAAGTAGGCGCAAACGTGTACCGTGACATAAGTCACGTCACAAACACCTTACTGCCAGGGTGGTTAGTGGGGTGAGAGCATGCGAAGCGAGCGACTGTCGTGATAATGAACGTCATCCCCCCCTTTAACCAACTAGTTTCGCTTGGCGGCGGCAAGAGAGAGACGGGCGCCACCACCAAGCCTTCATGGGAACTACATGGGTGACACGTGTACCCATACTGAGTCCGCTAGCAACACTGACCTGGAGCCTAGGTCCAGCTCAAGACTGCCCAGAGGTAGCGAGGCTACCGGGTGCCTTAGCGCTTGGCGCCGGTCTTGGCGAAAAAGGGCAAAAGAGGCAAGGCCTATGTGGGGCCTGCCACTGGCGGCTACTGGGCCCACGACCACCTTGGTCTGCACCCTATGCCCAGACCAAGTGCTGCTGGGCTGCAGCATTGGCCAAAGCAAGTGCCGAGCTCACCCGGGTGCTCCCGCACTCGGCCAGGCAGCAAAGGAGCCCCACAGTGGGCTCGGCGATGCTAGGCCCAAAAAGGGCTGGGCCTAGTTCACCCTGCAGGTCTGGTTCAACAAGGACCAGACCCCGCTAGGGTCAAGGGAGGGCCCCTGGTCTGAACCTAGGGGGTTCAGACCAGGGTGCTGGGCTAAGCCCACACCCGCGTGGGGTGCGGCTAGCCCAGAACACCCGGCTAGGCGGGCCAACAAGGGGGCGGGGTCTGGGCCCTATGGGACCAGTCCCTACCGAACCCAAAAAGGGGCAGGGCAGCACACTGGGCGTGTGCTGAGCCCAGGCCCTCGGTTGGTCTCCTAGAGGAGTCCAGACCAGGCTGCACCCGCACCCAAGGGTGCGCCAATGGTGCTGCCACCCTGTAGGTCGGTGCTGGCCAGCCTGCATGGTCTGGACCATGCACATCTAGACCGTGCAAGGCCACAGTCTGACGGCCAGCCACAGACCTAAGGTCTGTGGCTCCTGGTCTGACCCTACAGTGGGTCCAGACCAGGCCAAACGTTGGCCGGCGCCCCCATCAAGTGGGTGCGCCAAGGCAAAAACCCGGGTGCCATAGGGCACCCAGTCCCATGCTGCCTCTTGGCAGACCAAGGAAAGGGGAAAGAAGGGGCTATGCAGCCCCCTGGTTCGAGTCTTGTAGGGATTCGGACCAGGGCTGCAGCCCTTCCTGCGCAACACGAAACCCCCCCCTCCCCAGAAATGTATACTTATATATATATATATATATATATATATATATATATATATATATATATATATATATATATATATATATTTAAAAAAAAATGCAGCCCAAAAGGCGGCCATTTTCCGGCAGTCTACAGGCTGCTCCGGCCAAAACGCCAAACATGAAACTCGTAGAGGGTTTCGTCAGATTTCTACAGCATTCAAGAAATCTGAAAATGCACATACAGTTTGGGAAATATCGGCGGAAAACCATGCATCACTCAAGAAGTTTCTGGGTTGCTGATGGGAAAATTGGTCGGACAGAGATGTGGATTTTCGTCAGCGCTGCAGGCCAAATCAGCAGAAACTAAAAACTAAAAAATTGTGGAGCTCTGTCTGAGCTTTCCGAAATGCCTAAGAACTTTTCGTTTCGACGTGTATCCAGGGAGATACGCTTGTTTTACCGGAGGGTTCTCTGAGAACTCTGAAAAATGAGGAAAGAAATAACGATTTTTTTTTTTGAATGCTGGTATCAAATCAAACAAAGAATGGGGAAACCAGAGGTTTCCCCATCACCTTGTGGGTTTAACTCACCCACAACCCCACTGCACCAAGTGTGCAAAAGAGTGGGCTGGCTCCCAGCCCCAAACCGAACAACGTAAGCAATGAAAAAAAAATGAAATGCTTGGGGGGGGGGGTGAGGCTCACCTTGGTGCTGAGTTGGCTCAGGTGGAGCTGCTGCAACTTGAGGGAGGGAGGAAGGGAGAAGAGGGGAACTGCTGGAGAGAGAAGAAGGGAGAGAGTGTCGACCCTCTCTTCCCTTTCTTTCCACTTAAAAAGGGGGTTGAGGGTGATGAAGGGTGGGGAGTGAAGGAGGGGAGATGGAGGGTCCTTGTAAACACACCAAATTTTTACCTTCATCCAGTGTTTGTCCATTTCATAAGTCATCACAGATCATTGCATGTCATTGCATATCATTGCATGTCATTACATCTCATTTTTGAGATCCAGCACTCCTATTTCAAAACATTCAATCCAGATTTGAATTTTAAAGCTTTATTTCAAAATCAATTTCAAAACCTGGATTTTTATTCAATACTCTGTCATTTTCCAACCCCAGGACTTTGTATTTCGAAATATTTTCTCAGAAAACAATCTGAATTCCTTTCAAATTCAAACTTTAATCGATTTCAATTCACAGATGAGACCCATTTAGATGGTGTCGCTTCTGAATGCCTCTATTCATCAAATTTCTCAAATTTTTGAAAGTTTCAGTCCGATCAGGACTCTGTCTCAGAGTCCTAATCCAGTCAGAAGTTTGGTTTTTAAGTCTGTTTTACTTTCATTCTCAATCTTTTTCGTTTGTTTTCGAAATTTAGGTCATTTCACAGAGTCCAGTTAGTTCAGGACTCTATTTTAGAGTTCGGTCGAGTTGGGAGTCTAATCCTGACTGTGTTTTCTGACTTATTTCATCATTTCTTGATAAAATCTTTTGAAAATTCTTTCATTTGGCTTTTAAAATCTAAAATCTCAGAGTCCTAATAGTTCAGGACTCTAACCCGGAGTTCCGGTTCGCTTGAGACCCTATTTTCAAAGATCTTGAATTTCAAATACTGATTTTAACCCCTTCTCAAAGCCATTTTCAGTGTTTATTTCAAAAATGTTCAAAATTCGATGTGGGCCCACTCAGTTGGCACCATATCCAGAGGAATTCTAACTCAGTTAGGACCTTATGCCATTTCAAAAATCCTAATTTTAAGTTTACTTTTGAAAATCTTTTGAAAACTCCTTCAATTTTAAGTTTTAAAATCGCTTTTTGAAAAACTCAAGTAGGGCCCACTTGGGGTGGCGCCATATTCGAGTAAGTCAGGGCTAGACTAGGGTTAGTTGATGTCTTGGTTAGTGTTAGAGGTTTAGAAGAGTCAAAACCATTTTGAAAAACTCATTTTTGAAAGTTAGTTTTTAAAACTAGTGTTTTTAAAGGTTTTTAAAAGTGTTTTAAAAACCCAATGTGAGAGAATGCCAAGTGGCACCACATTTGGGGGATTCTTAGGTTTAGCTAGGGGTTAATTAGGAACTATTTAGGATAATTTAGACTAGGGGTAGTTAGGTAACTCCACCCCAAAATCTCCCCCCCCTTTAGAGTCCAAAATTTTCAAAATTGTCAATTTTTAAACCTAATTTTTTTATTATAAATAGAGGCATAAGGGGGGTCGATTTTCCCATCTCTCTCTCTTATTGGATTCTTGGAGCTTCTCTCTCCTCTCCAGCCCTTCCTCCATTGCTGCAACTCCAAGGTATGAACTTCTTCACTTTTCTTATTTTATTTAATGTTTTTTAATGCTTTAAACCTAGATTTAGGCTTGGACACCCCTCCTTTTGGGAGATCAACCATGGTTTCACCTCAAGAACCATCAAGAACCAGCAAGAACAATCCAAGAAGGTGATCTAACCCTGTTTTGGATAATTTACAGAGATTTTAATCCATTAGAATTGATTTTAACATGATTCTTTGCATTATTAACCAATAAAATATATGATTTACCCTTTTTAATGGGTTAAATCTATGTTTTAAAGGTGATATCAAATTCCAGCCATTGATTCCCTGTTTTTAATTTATTTTCATGGTTTATTCATGTTTTTTTTATGTTCTATACCATAGAAATAAGTTTTATTTACTATTTTATGGTTTATTTTATTTATTTACATTAGTTAATGCATGGTTTTTCAAGTTTCTTAAATTTCTGTGTGTTTTAGGTTTAGAACAGTAAAGATGATGTTATTTCGGATTGAAGCACTCATTTTTTATTTCTGATTTTTTTATATGTGATGCATGCATAAGTTATTGAGTTACTATAGAAAAATCAGAGGTTTTGGATCTCGGGAACCCTGTCAAAAAAATTAGACATAAAATCGGGTTTTTAAAGCTTTAAAATCGTGGTTAAAATTAAGAAGGTAACATGCTGTGATGATATTTCTCTCATCTTATATTCGATTTTAGATCTGTAAAGTGCTATGGATTTACATTGAGTAGATCTGTCTTCTGTGAAATTTTTAGAATTTTTTATTACTGTTTAGTATTTTTCCCCTTTCAGAGAATATGTTTTTAAAGTTAAAACTCGTTAGGGTTTACCAAAACTCTAATCAGACTTGTGTTAGTCATAAATCCCAAACCACAGATTTGATTTTAGATCTGTAAAAAGTGAGTATTGTTATTTTTCTGTATACTGTTCACCATTAAAACTTCAGAGAGTTTTGTTTAGGTTTGCTATTTATGTTTGTATTTTCAATCTGGAATAGCTGTTTTAATCCCCGTTAAGAGTGATATATTTTAGCTCAGATTGCCGGAAGGGTTTCTCCCTAACCGGAGATGATTTTTCCGATCTGTAAATTGGGAAATCTTTGTTTTTTTTCTAGTTAGTCTCTGTAAAATTTCATAAATTTCTATGGAGATTTGACCCCTGGTTCGGGTCTTGGACTGAGACTGGTTGGTGAATTAGGTCAAAAATAGCATATTTTAGGGTTTAATGCAATTTTCGGATTAATTTAATGTCAAAAAATTATTTTTATAATTCCAATTCGATATTAGGGTTATAACAAGTACAGTTACCAATTTTTATGGATTTTGGAATCCATTTGATGGCTGAATTAAGCAAATTGCAAAACCGGGTTCCTGAAAGATCCAAAAACACTGCTAAAATCACAGTTTTTGTGATATTGTTGGATTTTCGTGCATAAGCATATGGTTTTAGGGTTTAATCATGTTCATAATCATGTTAGGATGCTTTAGGTTTAATTTGATGCTCATTTGATTTCATTTAGTGCATAAAACCTAAGTTTTTACCAAAATCTATTTCAGAAAACCCTGATTTCAAGGCCGTAGTCTTGCTATCGGGGGCAACTTGGTCATTTGACCTAAATTTCGAAATCCCTAACCCTAATTTCATATTTTTAATCATGTCATAGTATATTTGGTTTGAGTTTATTCCATTCAAATTTCAAAATTTGCATTTTATCAAAATATCTTTCTGAAAACCCTAATTTCAAGGCCATAGTCTTGTTATTAGGGGTATTTTGGTCATTTGGACCCCAATTTCGAAATTTCATATTTTATATTTCAAATTTATTTAATTTTATTTCATACTTTATCATTTTGATTTAAGGGAATCATGGCAAAAAGGCTTATATCTAGCAAAATCCCACAATTTCCTGATATTGTTGGATAAATCTAGAAAAGCCAACATATTTTCATTAACCAAGTTTTCTAGTTTTGCAGGTACATTGAATACTTTATTTTCCATGTATTTAAATTTCAATAGTGATGTAATTTGTAATTAAACTTTGGAATAAGAATTTACATTTCCTGCTTAGCTTAGGTTGCATTGCATATAGCTTATTTTTATAATTTTAATATGTGATGGATGATGATTCATGCATATTTTTGCAAATTCACCATGGTCTACACGAATGGCACATACACTAGCTTCTATGAAGTTTATAAACTTGGTGGAATTTGTATTTATGGCCATAGTTAGAATATGAATGATACTTAGATTTATGATCTTCACATTAGCCACATTCAGCCTACACTCTTAGGCTAACTTCAAAATGCACTGCATTTCTCAAAAATACAAAAAGTATTTCTCAATTCCTTAAATCCATATTCATTCATTTCATGCATTTGCCAATTCCAATCTCAATTCAAAGAAGTTCATTTTCTCAAAATCTCCTAAGTCTTATAGCAAAATCGATTTTCCCAAAAGCATTGAATTTCAAAGAATATTTCAAGTGTTTCTCAAGTTCAAAAACTCAATTTTCCAAAGTTATGCAGTCAATTTCAAAGTTTGAAGTTAGAATTTTTCTAAGTCTTATTCAAAAGAATATGGATTTGCCAATGATATTTCAAGTATTTCCCAAGTTCCAAATTCAAATTTTCTAAGTTAGAATTTCAATTTCAAAGTTTAAATTCAGAGAAACCAAGTCTCTCAGAATCGATTTTCACCAAATGTCAAGGATTCCTCAAAATCGATTTTTATTTCTTTCAGAAGTATATTTGAAATCCCAATTCACGATTTTCCAAGATTTACATTTTATATTTCAATCATTCAAAGCAAACATCATGTTTTCAAATGTGCATTTTTCTGAAAATTCATAGCACATGCCTGATTCTATGTGCATTTAGAAATTAGAATATGATTTAGACAAGTTGAATAGAGTAGAGCATAAGATTGATCCTTGGTTCAATTACCCCTGTTAAAGGTGGCAGGAACGGTTGAACCTCGTACCGACAGGCGAGTCCCATTCTACGGAATTTTCCCGCATTTTAAAACGGAGGTGAGTTATTTTCAAAAACTTTTCAAAGGTCAGTTTGATTTGCAAAAGTTGAAAAATTTTGCGATGATAACAGGTTTGGCGACCGTGATGGGACCTGTCTTTGCCTGATCAATCTAATGCTCTACTTAGTTCAAATTGTCAAAATCGATTTCCATAGAATGTCAGCTTTGCTTTATGATATCATGTGAACCTAGGAGCCTAGACTTGAACCCAGCTGACATGGAATGCATATAGACTAGGTATGGTTTGGTAGGACCATATTGAGGAGAATTATTCATGCTCACATAGACTTAGGTCTAATACAACACTCCTCAATTTAGGAATTGTATGAAAACAATGCTTGCTTCTTCAAATATTTCAAAAATCTATCTCTTTAGGACTTAGAGCCTTCTGTTTGATTGCATGTGCTCATGTTTTTCAAAAATCACCCCACCTATATTGTCCCGGTCTTCACGTTGCTGGGCTCTCTTCCAGAACCATAGTTCGGGACAGAGCCTCACAACTGGGCCACTTATTTGGGTGAAAACCCCCCTGCCACGTACCAAGGACCATAGTCCAACGTATATCGGCAGGTGCTCAAGGATGTTGGAAAACTTGAACCTAGAACCGGAGAAATTGATTTTATGCCACGTACATTGAGCCTTGGCTTGAGTATATAGGCATAACTGGATTGGATACAGATGATCTGAACCTTAGAGTTAGGATTAAGGTCCTACAGCCATTTCAAAATTTGTGCATCTAGAGTCAGCTTTTAGGGAATGTTGTTTGTGCATACTTGTTTATGCAGAATTTGATTGAATATGCTATTTCCTTTTTATTTTCCATATTTTTCCCAATTTTCTAAAAATACTGGACGATTTTTCAAAATTCCCCAATCTATGTCCGTGTACTGTCCATGTTTTAAACCTTGGACGATTTTCCAAATACTTCATTCTCCATTTATTTCTTCATATTTCATCAAACCCTGGACGATTTTCCAAATTTCCCTTAATTTCCTTCAAAACTCCAGGTGATTTCCCATCTTTTCTTTCTTCTGGATCTCAAATTTCCTGCTTTATTTTTATCCTGCCTGCATTTTTCTCAAATTTCCTGTATTTTCCCAAGTCTTATTCCAATTTCCATGTCTTCCAGTCTGATGGCATCCAATCACCTTGATTCAGTCTTCCCTGAGGGTCACATCTCCTACGAGGTGCGACAAAGTCTTCCCGAACATCGAGTCCTCAGCACCGGATCCTTCTTTCCCCGGTGGTATTATTCATGGTTCAAGAACTTCTCTCGTATGTTTTCGGACCATCTGGATGAGTGTGGATTGGAACTGGCGTCCGCAGTGGGAAAGCAGACAGTCAACGGCAACTTGATCCATGCACTAGCAGAGCGGTGGAATCCGAGCACTTCTACCTTCTGGTTCCCGTGGGGCGAGATGATAGTGCTGATGGATGAATTTTCAGAGATCATGGGATTGCCCGAGCCAGCCGGTCAGCCTGGAGATCCATTGGAGAAACAGTTTCTGATTAATGTTAAGGGTCTGGACCCTAAGGATGCCTTAGCCCGCATGACAGGACGCAAGTCTTGGCCTCTGATTGAAGAAGATGGAAATGAATATGTGGATCTGCTCGAAATCTACAGACAGCATGGGACATTTGTGGAAGTCAGTTCGTTGTCTAGGACAGCTCGAGAGAGAATTCAGCATGCGATGGTTCTGTGCAGGGTGGGATTGGCTTTCTTTCCCGACGGACGAAATTACATGGATATCAGAATAGTTCAGCTTCTAAGGCGATGGGGAAGTTGATGGACCAGCCGCCTCTCAATAGCCATGGCCGCACTCGCCTTTCTATACCGAGGGTTGACTCGTTTCGCACTCGGAGAATCGATCCTAGTCGAAGGATGCACCTATGCCTTGCAGTCTTGGTTCCTCCGGCATGTGCCAGTCCGAGCCAGTTCCTTCAGATACAATGGTGAAAAGCTTCTTCCAGTTGCGCGATACCGGTTCTTGATCGACAACCTTCAGGAGAAAGAGGTCGTATGGGACTACTTTGATCGCCAGGAATCACCTCCTAGATATACTTATGCATACGGCAAGCGATTCAGGCTACTAGGCCCGTTTTCCTGCGCATACTATCATCCAGAGCGGTGTGTCAGGCAATTCTCTCAGAGGCAGAAGCGCGTAGAGATTCGTCCACTAGCCGGGGTTCTGCCAGAATTCGATCTCACATCAGATCAGTGGTCTGGAGCATACCATTCTGCCAGACATGGCTGGGATTCCTTTGTCAGTCTTACTATTTTTCCTGGTCCTCGTGTATCTTCTGATTATCTAGAGTGGTGGAAAATTGTTTGTCCCCCTCCCCTCTGTCAAGTGTATTATTGATAAAATCATGTTTTTCCTCTCAATAAAAATCCCTTTATTTTACATTGGTTTGACGACCTCGCCTAGGTAACAAGGCATATTTTCAGTTGTTTATCTTGCAAAGAATAGCAACGCAATTGTCGTAATCCCAGCGACGACTCAATCCCTAGTAATGGGATATTATTTCAATTGTCTACCAAAATTCTCAACAAATATTTTCCTCTAAACCAAATTTCTTTCAGAAGCCTAACCATCAGTTCTGCCCTGCAGAGAGCATCAGTAATATCCAAAGAGAACATTTGCGATACCCGATGGTTGATACAAGATCCAGGAAGAAAGCCGCATCAGTTGAAGGCGTCGCGTACTCAGTAGCTTCAGAAGAAGAGATGGACTCACCTCGATCAGTCCAGAGTCAGGGTCAGCAGGCGAATGATGGCATCGATCCCCAAATGTACGTCATGTTCAAAAAGATGATGACCAAGATGCTGGCAGAACAAGCTGAGGCCAGTACTGAGCAAATTCAGACTAAGCAGAAAGATAAGGGTCATGCCGTCAAGAATGTGAAGATCAGTAAAAAGCAGAATCGTCATGAGGAAATGTCTGATGAGTCAGAATCAGCAGATGATACTGACAAAGAGTATGAAAACAAGCAAGAATTCAAAAGGTCGACTCAGGGGCAGGGGTCGGCCTACAAATCCAAGAATCAGTCTGTTAACGATCCTACGCAGTCACAACTCAAAGATGTGATGAAAATAGTTAAGGATCTTCAAACTCGTGACAAGGGCAAAAGAGTCTTTACAAGTGAAGACTTCTATGATGGACTGGATGGGGATGATGATCTTGATAATCTCCCCAAGAAATTTATCAAGTTTGATGGTTCGGGTGACCCAAAAGCACATCTCGCCCTATTCTTCGCAGAATGTTCCAGGTTCAAGAGGAACAATCGTGCCTTATTTCTCTGCTTCCCTCGCAGTTTGGAAGGTGTCGCAGCAAAGTGGTACTCAGAGCACATTAATCTGATAGAACTGAAAGAATTCGACAAAGTGGTCAATTTATTTATTGAGCGCTTTCTATTCAACGCTGAAGCACTCCCGACTCTCAGTCATCTCTGCAGTCTGAGGCAGAAGGAAAACGAGAAGGCCAGGGATTTTATTCATAGATGGAGATCCGCTTGCAATAAGATGTGCGAGCCAATAGCAGAAAGACACGCACTATCTTTGATCCTGAGCAACTTCTCGCAACCCCTGAGGGGACTAATTTCTACATCTCCATCGAAGAGCTTCATAGAACTAACAGAACAAGTCAAATGGCTCGAGTTGAGTATGGAGAACGGGTCTTATGAAGGTTTTATGTTTACAAAGAATAACAGCCAACAAGAATCAAAGAAGAAAGCCCATTTTACCTACTCTGCCAATAACAGTAAGAATCAGAACAAAGGAAATGGAAAAAATCATAGTTATGCTTCAGGAGGGTCAAATCCCAACAAAAGTGATCAGAAAGGCAAGTCGATTATTCAATATGATAAGCAGCCACAGCAAACCCTCGAACAAAGATCAAGACCACAAGAAAAGCCAAAGCGGGAAGGATGGAGTTATAACCGCAAGTTTACTCCTCTAGACCAGTCTCTCGAGACAGTATTAGAATATATGCTCGGCAGTGATATGATTAAGCTTCCAAGGGTAGCTGACCCGCCAGTGGTTATGGGAAAAATGAAGGACAGATTCTGCAAGTTCCACCGAACTGTGGGACATGATACCGAGAACTGTTTCGTTCACAAAAACATCATACAAGATTATATTGACAAAAATCTGTTAGTATAAGGGGCTGAAGATGAGAAAATGGAGATTCTAAAACAGCCTTTCTTGCAGCACTCAACAGCAATGATATCTGATCATCCCTTTCAGCCACAAGATCATATCCGACCATGCCCTAGCAGTGATATCAATGTGCAGCATCAGGTATTAGTATTGCATAAGGCCCAGTCCAGTCCTCAAAAGATGGACCTCGTTTCAGCATTCAGTAAGCTGAAAGTTTCGAGAGAACCCGCTAGAATATCTCCAGAGGTAGCCAAAAGAATGCCATGGTTACCCAAGAACCTTGTCAAATCTACTTCGGAAAAAGGGAGAAAACCAGAAGAAAAGGTCGACACGGTGCAAAGACCAATCACTGCCCTCTCTAATATCCCTATCCTTGAGTTGGCACGTGCCTCTCCTGAGCATCAGCAAGTTCTGGACGATTTACTGCGAAAGATCAAAGTCAAGCCAGACACCACACCTAAAGACATGGCTCAGATCGTTAATCAGGCCATGACCAATGCTCCCATAACCTTCTTAGATGAGGATCTGCCAAAACCTCACGCATTTCATAACAATGCCTTGTACATTGTGGTGCGAACCCGGGGAATGACTGTACCCCACGTGCTTGTAGATGGAGGCGGTAGCCTCAACATTTGTCCTGAAATGACTGCCAAGGCTCTGGGTATAAAAGAAGAAGAGTATACACCGGATCCGATCACCATTTATGGGTTTGATAATCATGGACAGATAGCAAAGGGAAAGATCTTCTTGGAAATATTTATCAACTACTCTGTTCATACAGTGCTTTTCCATGTCGTCAACGTGCCACCAACGTATAATCTTCTACTGGGAAGAACATGGATTCATAATGCCAACGCCGTGCCATCCACTCTGCATCACTGCATCAAGTGGTCTAAAGGTGGCATGATAACTACTGTTTTGGGGGAAGATCTTGAAGAGAGGCTACCTCAGCCTATGATCCCTAGGCCAACTTATACTGCTGATATCCCTAGCATTAGGGAAAGTGAAGAAATTGTTCTCAGTGAAAGCCTTGAAATGCTAAAGTTAGCAGCAACATCAGAGACAAATCACACAGCAGCGATGGTCCAATGGCAAGGACCACATTTCTTTAAGATTGGAGGTCGTCTCGATTACAGTACTTTCAAGGACCATCCTCTTTTCCCGCAATTTGTTAGGACCAAGAAAGGATTTGACCTGTTACTGAAGCATGGTTATCAGCCTTTCAAAGGATTGGGCAAGAACGGAGATGGCCGGCTAGAGCCAGTGATCCTTGACCATCATCCGCGCAGGGCAGGACTAGGATTCATGGGCAAAAGATCCCACAAAAATACTGTCTTCATTAAAGGGATCCATTAAAAATTTTCTACCATCTGTCTTTTCTATTTCATTCATTTGATTTTTGCAGTTTGTAGGGACAATGTCCCATTTCAGTTCATTTTAAATGTCCTTATTTCATTTCAAGTCTTCATTAAAGTTATCAAGTTTCTCGTCTATCTGGATGTCATCTTTCTCTTATTCCTCTACAATTTGTCTTCAAAATTCATTTGTTCTTATCTTTGTTATTCCCATGCAATTTATGTCATAGTAAAGGAGCTTTCTCTAAAAGCTATTCCTTTTCAAAATTTCAGAATGTCTTCTCAACCGATAAAAAGGTTAGTCATTAATCCTTCAATCCTATCGAAACCGGCAAAGATATATCAGGTCCGAGCAAGAACAGGGGACAGTAAGGTCACAAAGCAGTCAAAAAAAATGGCAGAATTCGATTCGTTGCTTCCAGAGTTGCCAGAATTTGCAGCGATTCAGAAACAAGATGAACCATCGACCCTAGTCCAGGATCCGACTGAGGACATCAATATTGGTTCAGAAGATAGTCCGAAAATTCTCAAGATCGGCACCAGCCTAAGTACAGATGAGAAGGAAAGGCTCATTGACTTTCTCAAGCAGCACCAAGAAGTATTCGCATGGACTTATGAAGATATGCCCGGTTTAGATCCTAAATGGGTGGAACATCGACTCGTTCTGAAGCCTGATGCGAAACCTGTTAAACAGAAGTTAAGGAAAATGGATCCTCGAATCGAGCAACAGGTCAAGGAAGGACTTGAGGACTTGCTTAAAGCAGGATTCATTCGAGCAATAGATTATCCGGACTGGTTGGCGAATATCGTTGCAGTTCCCAAGAAAAATGGCAAAGTGCGAATTTGTATCGACTTTTGCGATCTCAATAAAGCTACTCCGAAGGATGACTATCCCCTCCCAAATATTGACCTCCTAGTTGATAGCACGGCTGGGCATGCCATGTTTTCCTTCATGGACGGATACTCCGGATATAATCAGATCAAGTTAGCCGCTCGTGACCAATCCAAAACATCCTTCACTACGCCATGGGGCACTTTCTGTTATACAGTCATGCCGTTTGGGCTCAAAAATGCTGGGGCAACCTATCAGCGTGCAATGGCAGCCATTTTCCATGATCAGATGCACAAGACCATGGATGCATACGTTGATGACATCTTGGTCAAATCCAAGGAGGAAGAAGACCATATCGATGCCTTAAGTCAAGTCTTCAAGCGGCTTATTCTTTATAAGCTAAGACTCAACCCTCAGAAGTGTGTCTTCGAAGTAGAATCAGGCAAATTGCTAGGCTTCTTGGTCAGCAAAAAAGGGATAGAAATGGATCCCGCTAAAGCAAAGGCCATCATTGACATGCCACCTCCAACTACTCTTAAGGAATTGCGTAGTCTTCAGGGACGTATGCAATCAATTCGGAGATTCATATCCAACCTTGCCATGAGATATGAACCTTTCAATCATCTACTCAGAAAAGGAGTGAAATTTGAATGGGGACCAGAGTGTCAGCAATCGTTTGAGCGTATCAAGAAATATCTTCTTAATCCGCCCGTTCTAAAGCCACCAGAATTGGGAAAGCCTCTCTTGCTATATGTTTCAGTTAACCAAGCCGCTTGTGGCGGATTCTTGGCACAATATGAAGAAGGCAGTTTGGTTGAACATGCCATTTACTATGTAAGCAAGACTTTCATTGACTACGAGAAGAAATATTCTCAAATAGAGAAGACATGCCTAGCACTGGTATGGATGTGTCAGAAGCTGAGACATTACTTGTTAGCATCAGAAGTCAAGATTCTCTCAAAACTTAATCCTCTCAAGTATATTCTCGAACAACCATTTCTTAGTGGACGGATTGCTAAGTGGAAAGTCCTGTTAATGCAGTATGATCTGGGGTATGTTTCTCAGCAATCTATCAAAGGTCAAGCAATTGCAGACCAATTGGTAGATTTTCCTTTAGCAGAAGATGTTAGAATCGAGGATAGCTTTTCCGATGAGCGGATCTGTAATGTTCAACAATCCCCAGTTTGGAATCTGTTTTTCGACGGATCCAAGAACATGGCCGGCATAGGAGTCGGAATCTTGCTGATCACACCAGAGAAAGAGATGATCCCCTTTTCTCTGAAATTGGATTTTCAGTGTACCCATAATATGGCCGAGTATGAAGCTTTAATACAAGGTATGAGAATTTTGCAAGACTTCAATGCTCAGAGGGTACATGCTTTCAGCGATTCATTGCTCGTCGTCAGCCAAGTCAAAGCTGAATGGCAGGTAAAAGATCAGAAGCTGCTCCCTTACCAAAAGATCATTTTATCCCTTATCAACAATTTCGATGAATTTCAGCTTTTCCATATCAAAAGAGAGTTTAATCAAATAGCTGATGGTTTGGCCAGCCTGGGCTCCATTATGTCTTTCAGAAATGGAGAATCCTGTCGCTCCTTTGAAATCGGTAGACTTGACCAACCTGCCTTCGTTCCGGTAATGCAAGTCAACCAGGCGGAACAGAAAAAGAAGCCTTGGTATCAAGATATCAAAAACTTTATTGAAACTGGGGAGCTTCCACCAGAGCTATCAAAGAAGGAGCAAAAAGCAATTCGGCATATGTCCGCCCGCTATTTTATCCTTGCCAATGTTCTTTATCGTCGTGGGTTCAGTTCTGAGTATTCCAGGTGCTTAGACGAAGAAGAAGCTAAAGAAATCATACGAGAAGCGCATGAAGGTATTTGCGGTGGTCATGTCGGCTACCAAACCCTTGTTAAACAAATCATTCGGGCAGGATACTATTGGAGAACCATGCAGCAAGACTGCTATCGTTTTGTGAAGAAGTGCGTTCAGTGTCAGATACACGCACCTTCCATTCATGCGCCAGCCATGTACTTGCAATCAGTCGTGTCTCCATGGCCATTTTCTATGTGGGCCTTCGACGTTGTAGGAACCATCTCTCCTTCAGCTTCTAATGGTCATAAATATTTCCTTGCCGCAACAGAGTATTTCACCAAATGGGTTGAAGCCGTCACTCTGCGTACAGTGGAAGGTCGACATGTAGTCTCGTTCATTCATAAGAACATTCTTTGTCGTTTCGGTATACCACACGACATCGTGTCAGATAATGGTACTCATTTCAAAAATGAGAGAATGAAGATCTTTTGTTCAAAATTCAGAATTCATCATCATTTTTCAGCTCCTTATTATCCACAAGGAAATGGTCAGGCAGAAGCAACCAACAAGAGTTTGATTCGCATCTTGGAAAGAACCGTTGAGATGGGTCGTGATTGGCACGAGAAAATTCATGATGCACTTTGGGCATATCGAACTACCATTCGAACCCCAACCAATGCGACTCCTTCAGAACTTGTTTATGGGACTGAGGTGGTGTTACCTCTTCATGTTCAGAAACCCGCCCTTAAGTTCGCATCTCTTTTAGAGCTACCACTCGATCAGTATCAGCAACAGAGATTGGTACAGTTAGATTTACTCGATGAAAAAAGACTCAAAGCAGCAGAACACGCTCAGTCTTATCGTCAGAGGATAGCAAGGCAATATGCCAAGTCAGTCATCGAAAGGAGATTCCAAGTTAATGACTTGGTCCTTAGATCAACGACTCATCTCAAGCATCGTCCACGTGGCAAATGGTCACCAAACTAGGAAGGTCCCTACGTGGTGAAAGAAGCGTTGCCCCGTAATTCATATCGTCTGATTAATGCAGACGGGGTAGAACTATCCGACCCCATTAATGCTCGACATCTGAAGAAATTCTATACCTAGAAAATCTCTATTCTATCTTTTGTATTCTTCAAAAATTCTCCTCAATAAATGATCAATTATTCTTTGGTCAAAATACCCCTCTTCCCCAGAATATACTAGGGCATTCTTGGTAAAGTTGCCGTTTATCCAAAACAATTTGTGTGCAGGCAGGATCTAATAAATCTCTCATTTTGCACACATGTGCACTCAGTTACATCCATCTGCATTTGCACGCATTCATCTGCATCAATTTGCATTGAATTTCCCATTCAAGATAAGGGATAAATCCTGAGACCCCGGCAAGTCGTCCAAGTCATCGTCAATTGATGACCCAGTGCTCGTACTGGTAATCTTTTAAAAACCAGTGCTCGTACTGGTAATCTTTTGAAAACCCAATGCTCGTACTGGTAATCTTTTAAAATTCAGTGCTCATACTGATAACCTTTTAAAATCCAGTGCTCGTACCGGTAACCTTTTAAAGTCTAGTGCTCGTACTGGTATCCTTTAAAAATCCAGTGCTCGTACTGGTAATCTTTTAAAATTCAGTGCTCGTACTGATAACTTTTTAAAATCCAGTGCTCGTACTGGTAGCCTTTTAAAGTCCAGTGCTCGTACTGGTATCCTTTAAAAAATCCAGTGCTCATACTGGTAATCTTTTAAAATACAGTGCTCGTATTGGTACTTTGCAAAAGTTCGGTCTTCATACTGGTCGCAACATAACTCTCACATTGAGGTTCAGGCTCAATCTTTAGACCTGCGAACCAAACAATTTGTATCAGACTCTTGGGTCGTTCCATTCTGTTAATCTGACATTCGGGTTGCCGATTTTGTCCAAGACCTCTAGTCATTCGTGTTATCAAGCAGTTCTTTGAGTTATCAAAAGCTATCAAAATCAATCGCCAAGTATCTCTCTTGCGAGGGACCCTTTTTCCAGGGAGAGTTCGAGGGAGCTCGTTTCTTTTCGCATGTCTTTATTGTTCGTTCGTTGAACCCCTTTTTCTAGGGAGAGTTTGAAGGGACTCGTGATTCACGAACAGTTTGCAAAATAATGTTTATTGTCACACAAGGAACCCTTTTTCTAGGGAGAGTTTCGACGGAAGCTCGTCCTCCTTGTAGCCTTAAATGTCTTTTGTTAGGCCACCCCCGTCGTCGAGGACCCTTTTTCCAGGGAGAGTGTGATGGACTCGTTCCTCTATGATATCCTTTCAATCTCTGTTAGCGGCCCCCTTTCCATAAGAGAAGCCTAGAAATAAGGAGTTTTGACGAAAACTCTATTTCTCTTCGAAAGTTCATTTTGCAAACACCTCCTCTTCAGGGAAGAGAGGAGTATCTTTTGTTACCCGTTCAGGTAAGGGTTAAGCCTGAGTCTCTCCTTTGGGGAAAGGAGAGGAGAATCTAGCCACGGATGTGTCATATAGATCTCAAATGATTTCCTTCACCAAGGATTCCAAGAATATTTTGCCAATTTGCCATAAAAAAAAATAGTTGTTGATTCCAAAATCTTTATCGCATAAAATTGTACCTCAGAATACCTTCAGTATTACTTCCGAAGTGACAAAGCTTTTGCGAAAAAGGATTCAAAATTCAAAATCTTTCTATTGGCCAACCAAAAGGATGAAGAATAAATCCGCGATATGGCCAGCAAAGAAAATTCAATGTTGTTGCAAAGCCAGAAGTGATTGATATTGATCACAGTCAATGGCATATTTTTAAAGATCATTCTTGGAAAATAAGCAGTCGAAATATCCTGGGTGATACAGAAAAATCCACTCAATCTCCATGAACCCTCAATCACCTAAGCTGCAATTAAATATCTGCAAAAAGGATCTCTCAACTGTCGTCAAGATGAAGGCGAATTAGACGAGTCGACCCCCGGGGCCAAAGAAGATTTGGATCATCTCCAAGATGACGGAGTTTGTGACGGATCTTTCCAGGGAAAGTCCAGATCACCGTCGAGATGAAGGCGAGTGTGATGGACCTCTCGACAATCCCTAAAAGGTATTTAATTTCTGTTATCATCAAGAGATTCCTAACCAATGAGCCAATAACCGTCAATATAATCCCTGAGAGAAAAGAAGGATCGGAACATCTCTGAGATGAAGGAGTTTGTGACGTACCCTTCAAAAAAATAAAGAGAGAAAAAGCTAGGACATCTCCAAAATGAAGGATGATGTAATTCCCGAAAAATCCAAGAGAGCTCCAATTCTGTCAAAAAAGAGTGCAGAAAGATCATCATGAGAAAAGAATCCCAGGATATCAGACTGTCGAATCTATCAAGAATCTTCTTTAATTTTGTGAAATTCTTTTATCAATATCCTTTCGCTAATAGCTCTCGCAATATCAAGAATACATTCTTTTCCGTCCATATCAATGAAATTGATAGCCTCCTTGAAGGAAAGTCAATTGCAAGTAATTTGAATTCGAATCTTGATTCTACGGAGTTAAGCCCAGTCGGAGGTAATACTTCAGGTAGAAAAGAGGGAATATTTTTCATATATATATGTGCTTATCATTCTTGAATTAACTACAATTTTTTATCTTATTGGCAATCTTTTTAAGTTATCCGGACATGAAGTGAGAACTTGATGTTTATTTTGATGTATCCAGGCGTTGTTGTTATCCCTTTTAGGATCGGATGATGGGAGTTGTCCAAGATCCTTCCCTTCTTGTTTTGATCTGAGTGCCTGGGCTCTCAGATTCGCACACTTCCCTGTGCTCCCCACTGTCCCACCATAGACAGTTCCCGTTCAGGTTAAGGGTTAAACCTGAATTTTCCGCAAAAGGTCATCTGTCTTAAAAGCCATTCAGTCTTAGCAATGAAACGTCCAAGATCAATCCCTTTTCAAGCTTTAGGGAACCCCCTTTCTTCCTTTTGCAAACCCCTCTCGGATTTATTGTGCAGAATTCGAAGGTCCCATCATGGTTTCTTCATTTGAGGATTCCGTATATCGTCCCCTTTCAGGTTAAGGGTTAAGCCTGAGCCTCGTTTTTCCACGAGGTATCGTCCCCTTTCTGGTTAAGGGTTAAGCCTGAGCCTCGTTCCATACGAGGTATTTTCTGTCCCATCCAGGTTAAGGGCAAACCTGAATCTCACTTCTTTTCGAAGTAAAATTTCTCCTTATTCTTCATTTCATATCTATCATCATCCTTTGAACTAATTCTTTCATACCCAGTCAGATTCATCTAACTGGGGCATTTTTATAGTCCAAATTTGGTATGTTTTCTTTGCCACTAAGCTCGGCTTTCAACCGGCTTAGCAGCAAAGAGGGGCATCTGTAAACACACCAAATTTTTACCTTCATCCAGTGTTTGTCCATTTCATAAGTCATCACAGATCATTGCATGTCATTACATCTCATTTTCGAGATCCACCACTCCTATTTCAAAACATTCAATCCAGATTTGAATTTTAAAGCTTTATTTCAAAATCAATTTCGAAACCTGGGTTTTTATTCAATACTCTGTCATTTTCCAACCCCAGGACTTTGTATTTCGAAATATTTTCTCAGAAAACAATCTGGATTCCTTTCAAATTCAAACTTTAATCGATTTAAATTCACAGATGAGACCCATTTAGATGGTGTCGCTTCTGAATGCCTCTATTCATCAAATTTCTCAAATTTTTGAAAGTTTCAGTCCGATCAGGACTCTGTCTCAGAGTCCTAATCTGGTCAGAAGTTTGGTTTTTAAGTCTGTTTTACTTCCATTCTCAATCTTTTTCGTTTGTTTTTGAAATTTAGGTCATTTCACAGAGTCCAGTTAGTTCAGGACTCTATTTTAGAGTTCGGTCGAGTTGGGAGTCTAATCCTGACTGTGTTTTCTGACTTATTTCATCATTTCTTCATAAAATCTTTTAAAAATTCTTTCATTTGGCTTTTAAAATCTAAAATCTCACAGTCCTAAGAGTTCAGGACTCTAACCCGGAGTTCCAGTTCGCTTGAGACCCTATTTTCAAAGATCTTGAATTTCAAATACTGATTTTAACCCCTTCTCAAAGCCATTTTCAGTGTTTATTTCAAAAATGTTCAAAATTCGATGTGGGCCCACTCAGTTGGCACCATATCCAGAGGAATTCTAACTCAGTTAGGACCTTATGCCATTTCAAAAATCCTAATTTTAAGTTTACTTTTGAAAATCTTTTGAAAACTCCTTCAATTTCAAGTTTTAAAATCGCTTTTTGAAAAACTCAAGTAGGGCCCACTCGGGGTGGCGCCATATTCGAGTAAGTCAGGGCTAGACTAGGGTTAGTTGTTGTCTTGGTTAGTGTTAGAGGTTTAGAAGAGTCAAAACCATTTTGAAAAACTCATTTTTGAAAGTTAGTTTTTAAAACTAGTGTTTTTAAATGTTTTTAAATGTTTTTAAAAGTGTTTTAAAAACCCAATGTGAGAGAATGCCAAGTGGCACCACATTTGGGGGATTCTTAGGTTTAGCTAGGGGTTAATTAGGAACTATTTAGGATAATTTAGACTAGGGGTAGTTAGGTAACTCCACCCCAAAATCGCCCCTCCCCCCTTTAGAGTCCAAAATTTTCAAAATTGTCAATTTTTAAACCTAATTTTTTATTATAAATAGAGGCATAAGGGGGGTCGATTTTCCCATCTCTCTCTCTTATTGGATTCTTGGAGCTTCTCTTTCCTCTCCAGCCCTTCCTCCATTGCTACAACTCCAAGGTATGAACTTCTTCACTTTTCTTATTTTATTTAATGTTTTTTAATGCTTTAAACCTAGATTTAGGCTTGGACACCCCTCCTTTTGGGAGATCAACCATGGTTTCACCTCAAGAACCATCAAGAACCAGCAAGAACAATCCAAGAAGATGATCTAACCCTGTTTTGGATAATTTACAGAGATTTTAATCCATTAGAATTGATTTTAACATGATTCTTTGCATTATTAACCAATAAAATATATGATTTACCCTTTTTAATGGGTTAAATCTATGTTTTAAAGGTGATATCAAATTCCAGCCATTGATTCCCTATTTTTAATTTATTTTCATGGTTTATCCATGTTTTTTTTACGTTCTATACCATAGAAATAAGTTTTATTTACTGTTTTATGGTTTATTTTATTTATTTACATTAGTTAATGCATGGTTTTTCAAGTTTCTTAAATTTCTGTGTGTTTTAGGTTTAGAACAGTAAAGATGATGTTATTTCGGATTGAAGCACTCATTTTTTATTTCTGATTTTTTTATATGTGATGCATGCATGAGTTATTGAGTTACTATAAAAAAATCAGAGGTTTTGGATCTCGGGAACCCTGTCAAAAAAATTAGACATACAATCGGGTTTTTAAAGCTTTAAAATCGTGGTTAAAATTAAGAAGGTAACATGCTGTGATGATATTTCTCTCATCTTATATTCGATTTTAGATCTGTAAAGTGCTATGGATTTACATTGAGTAGATCTGTCTTCTGTGAAATTTTTAGAATTTTTGTATTACTGTTTAGTATTTTTCCCCTTTCAGAGAATATGTTTTTAAAGTTAAAACTCGTTAGGGTTTACCAAAACTCTAATCAGACTTGTGTTAGTCATAAATCCCAAACCACAGATCCGATTTTAGATCTGTAAAAAATGAGTATTGTTATTTTTCTGTATACTGTTTACCATTAAAAGTTCAGAGATTTTTGTTTAGGTTTGCTATTTATGTTTGTATTTTCAATCTGGAATAGCTGTTTTAATCCCCGTTAAGAGTGATATATTTTAGCTCAGATTGCCGGAAGGGTTTCTCCCTAACCGGAGATGATTTTTCCGATCTGTAAATTGGGAAATCTTTGTTTTTTTTTCTAGTTAGTTTCTGTAAAATTTCATAAATTTCTATGGAGATTTGACCCCTGGTTCGGGTCTTGGACTGAGACTGGTTGGTGAATTAGGTCAAAAATAGCATATTTTAGGGTTTAATGCAATTTTCGGATTAATTTAATGTCAAAAAATTATTTTTATAATTCCAATTCGATATTAGGGTTATAACAAGTACAGTTACCAATTTTTATGGATTTTGGAATCCATTTGATGGCTGAATTAAGCAAATTGCAAAACCGGGTTCCTGAAAGATCCAAAAACACTGCTAAAATCACAGTTTTTGTGATATTGTTGGATTTTCGTGCATAAGCATATGGTTTTAGGGTTTAATCATGTTCATAATCATGTTAGGATGCTTTAGGTTTAATTTGATGCTCATTTGATTTCATTTAGTGCATAAAACCTAAGTTTTTACCAAAATCTATTTCAGAAAACCCTGATTTCAAGGCCATAGTCTTGCTATCGGGGGCAACTTGGTCATTTGACCTAAATTTCAAAATCCCTAACCCTAATTTCATATTTTTAATCATGTCATAGTATATTTGGTTTGAGTTTATTCCATTCAAATTTCAAAATTTGCATTTTATCAAAATATCTTTCTGAAAACCCTAATTTCAAGGCCATAGTCTTGTTATTAGGGGTATTTTGGTCATTTGGACCCCAATTTCGAAATTTCATATTTTATCTTTCATATTTATTCAATTTTATTTCATACTTTATCATTTTGATTTAAGGGAATCATGGCAAAAAGGCTTATATCTAGCAAAATCCCATAATTTCCTGATATTGTTGGATAAATCTAGAAAAGCCAACATATTTTCATTAACCAAGTTTTCTAGTTTTGCAGGTACATTGAAGACTTTATTTTCCATGTATTTAAATTTCAATAGTGATGTAATTTGTAATTAAACTTTGAAATAAGAATTTACATTTCCTGCTTAGCTTAGGTTGCATTGCATATAGCTTATTTTTATAATTTTAATATGTGATGGATGATGATTCATGCATATTTTTGCAAATTCACCATGGTCTACACGAATGGCACATACACTAGCTTCTATGAAGTTTATAAACTTGGTGGAATTTGTATTTATGGCCATAGTCAGAATATGAATGATACTTAGATTTATGATCTTCACATTAGCCACATTCAGCCTACACTCTTAGGCTAACTTCAAAATGCACTGCATTTCTCAAAAATACAAAAAGTATTTCTCAATTCCTTAAATCCATATTCATTCATTTCATGCATTTGCCAATTCCAATCTCAATTCAAAGAAGTTCATTTTCTCAAAATCTCCTAAGTCTTATAGCAAAATCGATTTTCCCAAAAGCATTGAATTTCAAAGAATATTTCAAGTGTTTCTCAAGTTCAAAAACTCAATTTTCCACAGTTATGCAGTCAATTTTAAAGTTTGAAGTTAGAATTTTTCTAAGTCTTATTCAAAAGAATATGGATTTGCCAATGATATTTCAAGTATTTCCCAAGTTCCAAATTCAAATTTTCTAAGTTAGAATTTCAATTTCAAAGTTTAAATTCAGAGAAACCAAGTCTCTCAGAATCGATTTTCACCAAATGTCAAGGATTCCTCAAAATCGATTTTTATTTCTTTCAGAAGTATATTTGAAATCCCAATTCACGATTTTCCAAGATTTACATTTTATATTTCAATCATTCAAAGCAAACATCATGTTTTCAAATGTGTATTTTTCTGAAAATTCATAGCACATGCCTGATTCTATGTGCATTTAGAAATTAGAATATGATTTAGACAAGTTGAATAGAGTAGAGCATAAGATTGATCCTTGGTTCCATTACCCCTGTTAAAGGTGGCAGGAACGATTGAACCTCGTACCGACAGGCGAGTCCCATTCTACGGAATTTTCCCGCATTTTAAAATGGAGGCGAGTTATTTTCAAAAACTTTTCAAAGGTCAGTTTGATTTGCAAAAGTTGAAAATTTTTGCGATGATAACAGTCCTCCTCAATCCCCTCCCTAATCCCAGCAAAAAAAAAAAGGGGTCAAAGGGGGTCAAGGGCTGGCCCCCAACCACCCCCAACCACTCCCCTTGATTCAAGGGGAGTGGTTGGCTTTGACTTTTCAAAGCCAACCCTCTCAAGGCCAAGCCATACGTTTTCTCCAATTTTTTTTTTTTTAACTTTTTTTTTTTTGAAAGAGCATTAAATGGGGCTAGGGGCTACCCCCATCCCCATTCAAAAAAAATCGTGGGCCTATGCCCACTTACTTTTCAAATTGCCGTTTTAAGGCCCCAAAACTTGAGTTTTGCTACCTTTTCAAAATCCTCTTTTGAAAAGAGTTTTTTTGTAAAAGTAAAATTTTTATAAAGCCTCAAGATGACATGGGCTGTGGTGGAGCCCATGCCAAGGTTTTATAAATGCCAAAACCAACCCTCTTGTAAAAATGTTTTCAAAAACCCTCTTCTAGGTTTTTACTAATTGCGATTTACTTTTTTTTTTTTTTTAAACTCAATATAATGAGTATTTAAATGGACTCATCTAAACTAATTTAAAATTCAGAATTTTAAATTATATTTTGTGAATTAATATTTAAACTTTCATAAAGTATATTTAATTTCTTAATTACGGTGAAATTGGGCCTCGGTATAACTCGTAATTACCGATATACCCCTATCTCGCCAAAATCCATGAAATAACGAGATATTGCTCTCGTTTAAACTCCAAATCCGGAGCGAACTCATGTGAACACAATATACATATACTCTACAAATATCGAGGTTCGATTCCTCGCGGTTTGCCCCGAATCGCCTCATAGAGCAAATCTATGCGAGTCAGAACCTCAGAAAGCGAAAATTGCTAAATTTACGAGTATTGCTCATGCTGGAACAAGGAATTTTTCCAATAATGAAGTATATCTCATTTAAAATTCCTCAGAAAAACAGTGGGGCTTACATCCTTCCCTCCTAAAAAGGGATTTCGTCCGCGAAATCACGAACGCTAAGCTACAAAAAGATCAGGGTATTTCTCCTTCATACTGGCCTCTGGCTCCCATGTGCATTCTTCAATGCCATGGTGTTGCTGTAAGATCCATTGCATTTCTAAGGAAACTTAATATGAAGTATGCTTTAGTGTTGAAAATTTCGTGTTCAAGGCGAGAATCGCTCATAATATTTGGTGTATTTTGTTTTTGGAGGTTCTGAATCGCGTAAATTCGCTTTACGAGGCGATTCAGGGCTAACCAAGATGAATCTAGCCTTGATATTCCTAGAGTATATTTATATTATACTAAATTAGTTTCACCCCAAATTTGGGATCTAAACGAGAAATATATCTCGTTATTTCATAGAATTGACACAAAAAGGGTATATTGGTAAATATGGGTCGGATCGAGGCCCAAAATTATCAAAATTGGAAATTTAAATATATATTATTATTATATTGGCCTTCATACATGAAAAATAAATTAGAAATAAAACTTTGAATTAATTTAAATGTATCCATTTAAATAATAAGTAATTAAGGTTTTTACATAAAGTAAATTGTAAATTTCATAAAACCTAAAAGAGTTTTTTTGAAAAGTTTTGAAAAGAGGTTGGTTTTGGACATTTAGGAAAGGTAGTTAGCATGGGGCCCACGTGAGCATGAGCTCAGCCTTTGCTACTTTTCAAAAAAATAAAAATATAATACAAAAAAAAAATGGTATTTAATAGGCATTTTTGAAAAGGAGGAAAATTTTCAAAAAGGGGTTGGTTTTTGGAATTTAGGAAAGTGGGAGGCTTAGCCCCCATAGGCTGGACGCCCCTTAGGGGGTAGCTCCAGCCCATCAACTCAAAAAAAAATAAAATATATAAAAAAAAAATTGAATTTCAAAAAGGGTTTGACCTTAGGGTCAAAAGGTGGTCTATGGGGAGACCTACTCTCCCTAATTTAGGGAGAGTAGTTGTGGGCTAGGCTCAAGGGTTGTACACCCTTGAGCTAGGCCCATCATGAAGGGGGTCAAATCCCCTTGGGCTAGCCTTATAGCACCTAAAGGAAGGGGGGGGCGTGTGGGAGGAGAGCCCTCCATCTCCTCCCCTCTCATCCCAGCCCTCCATCTCTTGGAGTGGCTATTTAAGGGAGGGAGGAGAGAGAAATTCATTTTCTCTCTTCCTCCTCCTCAACCCTCTCCCTCCATCCTTCCATTTTCCCCTCCTCTCTCAAGTGTGAGAGTGAAGAGAGTGTAGAGAGTGAGGTGAGTGTGGCTGAGAGAGTGCAAGTGAGGGCACCAGCACCACCACGCCGGAACCATCTCCATCCCTACGCCGGAAAACCCCGAAGGTGAAGAGCTTCCACTTTGCATTCCACTTCTTTTGAAAAATGCATGTAAAAATTGTTATGGTTGGTTTGGGTTTTTCTTTTTTTTCTATACCATGAAACTTGTATGAGTGTGGGTGTGTTTTAGAGGGATCGACACATCGTTGTGGTAAACACGCACACACCGGACGTTCCACGCAATGGGACTGTCCTTAGGCGATTTCGGAGTTCTGGAGCTCCGGAGTCTCCTCTGCTCAAAAGACCGTATCTCACTCGATACTGGTCTGAATGGAGCGTTATTGGACTTTTCAGAAAGGGGAGACGACGTTCTCCAACCTTCGTGTTTGCAGTTTTCACTGGTTCGGTCTGCAACCATCCCTAAAAAGCCTCGTTTTTAGAAGACGTTCAGAACTTCTGTCAGTGTACAGGAAGTCCTGAACATCGTCCGGTAATCCGATGGTATTTCACAAACCGTTTGTCGAAATTTTTCATGTTATAACTTTTCGGAAAGGTAAAATGATTATCTACGACTTCGATGTTGGAAATTTTCCCCGATTCGTTTTGTAAGCCCTTCAAAAAGTCAGGTTTTAGCAGACTGACAGGGTTTTGACAGTGGTCCAGAAAGTTCCAGACACTGTCTGGTAACACAGCGCTCTTTTCCAGAACGATGGTCGGATCAGAGTAATCTTGGTGTCTGTGCGAAGCTGAGACGCGGATCTACGAGTTGCGTGTTTGAAGTTTTTGCTATTTTGGTGCGGACGGACCCCAAATCGGGTCATCTTTCAGGCTATTTTTGGGCCATGTAAATAACTATATAACTATATATATATGTATAAAAAAAAAAGAGAGAGAAGATGTTTGGGACTCGTCGTGTCCCGCTGCAACCTCTGCAGCGTTGGGTAAGGCAGGGTGGTCTGACCCACCTCGGGATTTGGACCCACCCATTGGGTCTTTCCCCAATCACGTGGGGAAGGGGCGCCACACGGGACGCCCACGGTTTCGGGTAACCGGGTGTGCTTTACACCCGGAGCACCCTCTTGCTGGGACACGCCCCCGCAGCTAGCAGGCTGCATCCTTGCTGCTGGCTGTCCCGTGGCCAAGGAGGGTTCCTCCTAGACCCGGCAGGGTCTGGCCCCACGTGGACCAGACCAGCTGGTCGTTGGCCAGATTGCCTCCCAAAGGCACCTTAGCTACACCCCATGGTGCAGGCTGCTCGCGACCCATTGCGGGCTGCTGCCTTAGCAGCCTGGGGTCTGACACATAGGTCAGACCAAGGTGGGTTAGGTCTGGTCCAGCAGACCAGGCTGCCCAAATGACCCCGGTGGGAGCCTTATGGTGGCGGCGGGTGCTAAGTGCGCCCGCAAGGCTTAGCCAACCACTAGGTGGTTGCGTGACCTGCTGCACCCACCCAGTAGCCTCGTGTAGAGCTTAGTGAAGCTCGTGCTGGTGGCTGTCACAGCCCTATGAGTCTGGTACGACATGCCTAGACCACCTACTTATGGGATTTTCACCTCGCCGCCAATTCAAAAAGCACGAAAATGCACGCATCAAGGCAAAACCGATAGAGAGTCACTAATAGACTCCTTGTAGCACGTGTATGATGTCCAAACAGTCGTTTTGTACACTTGGCACCAACGGTGCATGGTTCGGAACTACCTATATGGCCTGGTGGGCTACGGTTAGCCTTTTGGCATTTCGGCACACATTGTGCCAACATACCCTTGCCGTCACGTCAGTGGTCCAGAATGACCACCTTAGCCTTCGCTGCCATATCGTGGTGAGTTTGGAAAGGGGTATAGTGTGGCGAGCGGTACGCTGCCCATGTACCTTATTATGTTTCCCAAGTATTGGGTCTTTCGACGTTTTAAGCAGAAAACCGTCGTTTTGACTTTTTTTTGAGTTTTGCTAGTGCGGTGGCACATCACGGATGTATTGACGTAATCCCCGTACACATGGGGTTACTTTAAGAACCTTTCTCGACACTCATCAGTGTCTACACTACGGTCTTCCCTAAGCGAATGGTTTCGCTAAGTGTTGTAGCCGACGTAGGGCGGCGGAAATATATGTATTTGGGAGACCCGTGCTTAAAGCTTTGGACAATGGTTGTCGTACGAACGTGTTGATATATATATATATTTTGAGCCTGTTATCGCTCAGATTTGTGCCTCTATGAATATGTGTTCCAAATCGTGATAATGTGTGGTTTATGCACGTGGCACATCATGACACGTATGTCACCCGTTCAGGTCCGTCGAGTACTTCTTGTTTTGGCTCACATTCGTGTATCAATGGATATACGACGCACCAGAGGTGTGTTTTGTACTCGATGTGACATACTCCTGGAAAGAACTGAAAGCACTGTAGGGTATGACACTTTTGACCTGTTGAGGTTTGGGACTCGGTTGGAGTCTTCGGGCAGTGGCCCGGGTTTGTGAGAGTGTACTCACACCTTGTGTCACCCTAGGCATAAAAATGAAAATGTTATAATATCGTCTTCACAGGCGATGTGCTCGTGGTGGCCGTGAGAGGCTGAGCACGTGGATGGGCAGGCCAAGTCCTCGTTTGCGTACCCCGCGGGGACCACGAGGCACAACTACCTCAAAGGGAGGTACGACTTGAAGAATAAGCCTAAATAAGATAATCCTGCCGCGCCCCATTCACAAATTTGGTCACCCAGGGAGAGGGTGAATGGTACAACCCCGAGTGACGTGTCGTTACTACGACCTGTTCTTTTGAGGAGCCGATGTGCCCTCTGACCTCCAGTCACTCGGAGTTAGGGAGGTCAAGGTTGCCCTCCACAGGGACCTTTGCTACTGCAGTAGTACGGATTGCAATCCTTTGCCCCTGCGAAAGGTTTCTCCTGGCTGCGTGTCGCCCGTAGGTGGTTTTTCTCGTTCTGTAGCATCCCTGGTTACCACACTAGAAATTTGATAACAGACGCCGGGTGCATGTCTCACAGAACTCGAGGGTTTTTCCTTCGCGTACCCGAAGGAGGTTAAAAAGAAGAACATAAAGACTAACCAAACAGACTGACGTATAGTAGTTGGTTACTTGCTTACTTTAGCACTGCTTGCACTTCTATTAGACTGTTGTACCTTATTGGTTAGTTGCTGCTCTGTTTCAGTTGTTGTACTGCTACTTACTTGTAGTTTTACAGTCTTCTAGCATGAGCACTTACCTGACACTTGCACATATATCTGTCATTTTACCTGTTGCATGATATGTGCCTTTTCTTGATAAAATGGATATACAATGTTGTTGTTCTTCACCAACTCGCAAGAGTTCTGACCCCGTTTTATGGGGATACAGGTGATGAGTAGGCGCAGTGGCGATGCAACGGTGTACGGTTGGAGACTTGAGACCCACACTTAGCTGCAGATCTTGGTCCGTGTCTTGTTTTGGGGTTTGAGGGGAGTTTTCCCCTCATTTTGGGAGAGACTTGTTGTATGGATGTTTTCAGTCTCATTTTGTAAAACTCTGATATTATATGTAATGGGAATGGATATGTGGTTTGTATCTTTTATTGTGGCCCGCTCAGACTTGCGGCCTTTGCTTACCCCTTTGCACTTCCGCCATTTATTTTAAATTCTTACAAAAAAAAAAATTTCTCAAAAATCAAAGGTTTTTACAAGGTCGGGGTTTGGGGCGTCACAGAGATTGGTATCAGAGCAGCTTTAAGTGTGGTCCAAGACTTCTGTGTGCATCGTTCATCGCACTGTAAGTATGTTTGCCTCAGTTAATTATGTTGATTATCGTTGTTTCTTGTGCTACTTAGTTTATACATATGCATGCTTCGAATGTGGTTTGATAGATGTCGTCAGACCCAAGGTACGAAATGATCCTAGAAGCAGTACGTGACCTAGGTCAGGGCGTAAGATCCCTAGATCATGCTGTGAAGCATTTGGCACGAGGTGTTCAGATGATGGCACCTCCGGCACCTCCGTGTGAGAGATGTAAAGTCTGCCATGAGGGGCAGATTTGCCCACGGGAATGGTGTCACTGCTTTTGTTGTGGCCTTAAAGGGCATATCGAGGCTGAGTGCCAGCGTAAATTGGAAGACCTGGCAGCTGACCCAGTGGAAGGGGTGCATACTCCATCAGGTTTACCCAAGTGCACACCTTCTTCAACTCCTTGTCCGAAGCGAAGACGGTGCGGAAACCGGAACAACTACCGCGACCTCTACACTAGTAGGAAGTGAGAGCGGTCGCACGGATATAAATGTTTTGTTAGGACATTGAGTCAGTGTCTGCGGTTGTTACAAAGGAGTATATCCTGTAACCCTGTTATAGAGGGTAATTTTGGCTTGTACTAAATATATGTATGCATCTTTGATCGTATAATGAAATCATGTTTTGGTATCTACTCCTTGCTTATACGAGTCTCCTTGTTGTCAAGATGGCTTGGCGTGAACGTTGCAACAACATCATGGACACCTTGAACAACCTGGCTGAGGTTGTAGGCAGGCAGGCCGAGGCCATGCGTGCCATGGGGGAGAACATGCAAGCCTCTCAGGGATGAGAGACTCCTGTTCCTACTCCTTCCCCGGTGTTAGTAGCGACAGCCGTACCCTATAAGCAGTTCATGGCTATGAACCCTCCGTCATTCGATGGGAAGTCTTCTCCTGAGGCAGCCGAGGACTGGATACGAGAGATCGAGAGAATCTTTTGTGTGCTGCAGGTCAGTGATGACCGAAAGGTGGATTTTGGCACGTATCGGCTCTAGAAGGATGCCGAAAGGTGGTGGGCGACCACCTGGGATGTCAGGTTTGCGGGCGGAGCCGTTTCGTGGGAGCAGTTCGTGGAGGTTTTCTACGCGGCCTACTTCCCGACCCACGAGCGCAGTCGGAAGATGCAAGAGTTCCTCGACCTTCAGCAGGGGAACTCTACTTTGGCGGACTGCATCATGAAGTTCAGAAGCCTAGAGCGCTTCTGTCCGCATGTATACGTGACTGAGAAGGAACGAGCGATGAAGTTCACTCGCGGTTTGAAGTTAGCACTGCGCCTGAGAGTGATCACGCGCGCGCCCTCGACTCTTGAGGAAGCCCTGGAGACGGCTACACTCCTGGAGCAGGAATGGATAGAATCCCAGAAGACTCCACAGTCCAGAGGGAAACCGCAACACATAGGCCAAAAGAGTTGGCCTAAGAAGAGATCCTATCAGCAGAACTCGGGTGGAAAGAAGTCTGCCCCGCCAGCAAAGAGGAACCATTAGAACCGCAACAACCGTCAGCAACAGAATCGTCAGCCTCAACAGCAGCAGTAGAATCAGGTAGTGGCAACATCGGGATGCCCGAAGTGTCGTATGGATCACCCAGGCCGACCTTGTCCTCGTGACGTTGGAGGATGTATCTATTGTGGCAAGATGGGCCACTACATCAGGGATTGTCGGAAGAAGCAGTCCGATGATCTAAGGAGGAATACACCAGGAACGTCGCAGCCAGCACCTCAGCGACCTCCTCAGCAGCTGCAGCAATCGTACCCGCCGCAGCAATCTTTTCAGCAGAAGACGGGTAACCATAAGACAGTGGCAGGGCGTGCCTACGCAGTCACTATCGAGCAAGTGACCAAAGGAGAGTTGGTCCAAGGTACTATTCCAGTCGCTGGTCATGCAGCTTTTACTCTGTTCGACTGTGGTGCTTCGCATTCGTTTATAGCTTCTAGATTTGCTAGTTCCTTGCCTATGACTGCTGTGTTGCTGAATTGCCCATTGGAAGTGCGAAAACCGACTGGTAATCAGTCCTTGTGTACTTTGTACATTCCGAGCATAGAGGTGTCAGTGGCAAGTCAGAGCTTGCCAGCTGACTTAATCCTGCTAGACATGACGAAGTTTGATGTCATTCTAGGCATGGATTGGTTATTTGAGTATCATGCTCAAGTTTTGTGCAGAGAGAGCAAGGTGGTTCTGTACCCTCCTGATCGTCCAGTTTTGGAGATCAGCCTTGCTCGACCTATTCGAGACAGTCGTATGATTTCGTCATTTAAAGTTCAGAAGTATTTGCGAAATGGGGGTACTGCTTTCTTGGTCAGTATCGCCCCAGTTGACTCGGTGTTAACCCCTATTGAGGATCTTGACATAGTTCGGGAGTTCCCTGATGTGTTTCCTGAGGAACTGCCTGGATTACCTCCGAAGCGTGAGATCGAATTTTGTATTGAGTTGTTGCCTGGAACAACTCCGATCTCAAAGGCACCGTATCGTATGGCTCCAACAGAACTCAAAGAACTGAAGCGTCAGTTGGGAGAGTTGATGGAGCAAGGATTTATCAGAAACAGTGCATCGCCGTGGGGTGCACCTGTGTTGTTCGTGAAGAAGAAAGACGGATCCCTGAGGTTGTGCATTGATTACAGAATGCTCAACCAAGCAACGATTAAGAATAAGTATCCGTTGCCGAGAATAGAAGATCTCTTTGACCAGTTGCAGAGGGCAAAGATATTCTCGAAGATCGACCTCAGATCGGGTTATCATCAACTCCGGATCAGAAAAGAAGATGTCTCAAAGACAGCTTTTCGAACTAGGTACGGGTTGTACAAGTTCGTTGTGATGCCTTTTGGGCTCACGAATGCACCAGCAGCATTCATGGATCTGATGAATCGTATTTTCCATCCATTCGTGGACACGTTCGTGATCGTATTCATCGATGACATCTTGATCTACTTAGAGACCCCTGAGCAGCACCGAGAGCATCTGCGTATCGTGTTGGGAGTACTTCGGGAGCACAAATTGTTTGCCAAGTTCTCCAAGTGCGAGTTTTGGCTTCGACGAGTTATGTTTTTGGGTCATGTGATATCCAGTGATGGTGTGTCAGTTGATCCAGCAAAGGTTGAAGCGGTGTTGGACTGGAAGCAGCCGCAGTCTGTTACTGATATCCGTAGTTTTCTCGGGTTAGCTGGTTACTACCGACGTTTCATTCAGGACTTCTCCAGGATCGCGCTTCCTTTGACGAAGCTTTTGCGTAAAGGAATCAAGTTCGAGTGGACCGACTCTTGTGAAGAGAGTTTCCAGATCCTGAAGACGAAGCTGACTACCTCTCCGGTGTTAGCTTTACCTTCTGGTAGAGGCGGTTTTGTGGTGTACACAGACGCTTCAGGTACAGGCCTGGGATGCGTGCTCATGCAGCATGGTCGTGTTATTGCATATGCTTCGCGACAGCTGAAGATTCACGAAAGGAACTATCCGACTCATGACTTGGAGTTAGCAGCAGTGGTGTTCGCCTTGAAGTCATGGCGACATTATCTGTACGGAGATACGTTTGAGGTCTTTTCTGTCCATAAGAGTCTCAAGTATTTATTTTCCCAGAAGGAGCTAAATATGAGACAACGTCGTTGGCTCGAGTTTATCAAGGATTATGAGTTTACATTGTCTTACCACCCTGGTAAGGCGAACGTCGTGGCAGATGCGCTTAGCCGCAAATCGAGCAGTGTTCTAGCTAGTCTTGTGTGGAGCCAGAAGTTGATCGAAGATTTTGTGGCTTGGAAGCCATTTGCAGTCGAAAGCGGAACGATTAGATTGTCGGGGTTGGCCATTCGGTCAGAGTTCTTGCCTAAAGTTATCGAGGCACAGAAGCAGAACGCTCAGTATCAGAAGTTTGTTGACCGAGCTCGTGAAGACGGCTCAGTCTTTCGTATTGATGACAGCGGTTGTATCCGCATGAAGGATCGACTTTGGGTGCCAAATGCCCCTGAGTTGAGGAAGGAGATTCTTGATGAGGCACATCTGTCGAAGTACACCATCCATCTTGGTGGTACTAAGATGTTTAAGGATCTTCAACGACGGTATTGGTGGAACGGGATGAAGCGTGAAGTCGCAGCGTATGTTTCGAGGTGTTTGACTTGTCAGCAAATCAAGATCGAGCACCAACGTCCCGGTGGTTCCATGCAGAGGATTGAGATTCCTCAGTGGAAATGGGAGGATATCACGATGGATTTCGTGGTAGGTTTACCGCGAACCAGGGGAAAGCACGATGCGATATGGGTGATTGTGGACAGACTCACCAAGTCTGCTCACTTCTTACCTATCCGGATTAGTCAGCCGCTTGAGAGCTTAGCAGACTTGTATATCCGAGAGATTATACGGTTACATGGAGTACCTACATCTATCATTTCAGATCGTGATCCCAGATTCACGTCGCGACTGTGGGGACAGTTGCAGTCAGCTTTGGGAACGAAGTTAAAGTTCAGTACAGCCTTTCACCCTCAGACTGATGGCCAGTCAGAGAGGACGATTCAGACACTAGAAGATATGTTGCGGGCGTGTATGCTCCACTGGAAGGGTGAATGGGATTCACACTTGTGTTTGGTCGAGTTTGCCTACAACAATAGTTATCATGCTAGTATCGGTATGGCTCCGTACGAGGCTTTGTATGGGAGACCTTGCCGATCACCATCATATTGGGACGATATCAGCGATCGATCCAGTGAATCGCCGATTGTTCTTCAGCACTACACTCAGCAAGTGCAGAAGATCCGAGAACGTCTGAAGGCAGCTCAGGACAGACAGAAGAGTTATGCCGATAAGAGGCGGCGAGAGCTTCAGTTTGATGTGGACGACATGGTTTTCGTGAAAGTATCACCGACGAAGAGCGTCTTTCGTTTCGGAAAGAAGGGAAAGTTGAGTCCTAGATATGTTGGGCCGTTCAGGATCCTCGAGAGGATCGGTGGAGCAGCCTATCGTATTGAGCTACCGCAGCGGTATGCTCAAATTCATAATGTTTTTCACGTGTCGATGTTGAGGAAGTACATTCCGGACCCATCGCACGTCATCCGATACGAAGATGTCGAGGTATAAGAGGACTTAACTGTGGCCGAGAGGCCTGTTGAGATCATCGATCGTCGTGATCAGGTTCTGCGTACCAAGACCATTCCGTTGGTTAAGGTACGGTGGAAACACCATGGCATTGAAGAATGCACATGGGAGCCGGAGGTCAGCATGAGGGAGAAATACCCTAATCTTTTTGTGGCCTAGCGTTCGTGATTTCGCGAACGAAATCCCTTTTTAGGAATGAAGGATGTAAGATCCATTGCATTTCTAAGGAAACTTAATATGAAGTATGCTTTAGTGTTGAAAATTTCGTGTTCAAGGCGAGAATCGCTCATAATATTTGATGTATTTTGTTTTCGGAGGTTCTGAATCGCGTAAATTCGCTTTACGAGGCGATTCAGGGCTAACCAAGATGAATCTAGCCTTGATATTCCTAGAGTATATTTATATTATACTAAATTAGTTTCACCCCAAATTTGGGATCTAAACGAGAAATATATCTCGTTATTTCATAGAATTGACACAAAAAGGGTATATTGGTAAATATGGGTCGGATCGAGGCCCAAAATTATCAAAATTGGAAATTTAAATATATATTATTATTATATTGGCCTTCATACATGAAAAATAAATTAGAAATAAAACTTTGGAATTAATTTAAATGTATCCATTTAAATAATAAGTAATTAGGGTTTTTACATAAAGTAAATTGTAAATTTCATAAAACCTAAAAGAGGTTTTTCGAAAAGTTTTGAAAAGAGGTTGGTTTTGGACATTTAGGAAAGGTAGTTAGCATGGGGCCCACGTGAGCATGAGCTCAGCCTTTGCTACTTTTCAAAAAAATAAAAATATAATACAAAAAAAATTGGTATTTAATAGGCATTTTTGAAAAGGAGGAAAATTTTCAAAAAGGGGTTGGTTTTTGGAATTTAGGAAAGTGGGAGGCTTAGCCCCATAGGCTGGACGCCCCTTAGGGGGTAGCTCCAGCCCATCAACTAAAAAAAAAATAAAATATATAAAAAAAAATTGAATTTCAAAAAGGGTTTGACCTTAGGGTCAAAAGGTGGTCTATGAGGAGACCTACTCTCCCTAATTTAGGGAGAGTAGTTGTGGGCCAGGCTCAAGGGTTGTACACCCTTGAGCTAGGCCCATCATGAAGGGGGTCAAATCCCCTTGGGCTAGCCTTGTAGCACCTAAAGGAAGGGGGGGCATGTGGGAGGAGAGCCCTCCATCTCCTTCCCTCTCATCCCAGCCCTCCATCTCTTGGAGTGGCTATTTAAGGAAGGGAGGAGAGAGAAATTCATTTTCTCTCTTCCTCCTCCTCAACCCTTTCCCTCCATCCTTCCATTTTCCCCTCCTCTCTCAAGTGTGAGAGTGAAGAGAGTGTAGAGAGTGAGGTAAGTGTGGCTGAGAGAGTGCAAGTGAGGGCACCAGCACCACCACGCCGGAACCATCTCCGTCCCTACGCCGGAAAACCCCGAAGGTGAAGAGCTTCCACTTTGCATTCCACTTCTTTTGAAAAATGCATGTAAAAATTGTTATGGTTGGTTTGGGTTTTTCTTTTTTTTTTATACCATGAAACTTGTATGAGTGTGGGTGTGTTTTAGAGGGATCGACACATCGTTGTGGTAAACACGCACACACCGGACGTTCCACGCAATGGGACTGTCCTTAGGCGATTTCGGAGTTCTGGAGCTCCGGAGTCTCCTCTGCTCAAAAGACCGTATCTCACTCGATACTGGTCTGAATTGAGTGTTCTTGGACTTTTCGGAAAGGGGAGACGACGTTCTCCAACCTTCGTGTTTTCAGTTTTCACTGGTTTGGTCTGCAACCATCACTAAAAAGCCTCTTTTTTAGCAGACGTTCAGAACTTCTGTCAGTGTACAGGAAGTCCTGAACATCGTCAGGTAATCCGGTGGTATTTCTCAAACCGTTTGTTCAAATTTTTCATGTTATAACTTTCGGAAAGGTAAAATGATTATCTACGACTTCGATGTTGGAAATTTTCCCTGATTCGTTTTGTAAACCCTTCAAAAAGTCAGGTTTTAGCAGACTGACAGGGTTTTGACAGTGGTCCAGAAAGTTCCAGACACTGTCTGGTAACACAGTGCCCTTTTCCAGAACAATGGTCGGATCAGAGTGATCTTGGTGTCTGTGCGAAGCTGAGACGCGGATCTACGAGTTCCGTGTTTGAAGTTTTTGCTATTTTGGTGCGGACGGACCCCAAATTGGGTCATCTTTCAGGATATTTTTGGGCCATGTAAATAACTATATAACTATATATATATGTATAAAAAAAAAAGAGAGAAGATGTTTGGGACTCGCCGTGTCCCGCTGCAACCTCTGCAGCGTTGGGTAAGGCAGGGTGGTCTGACCCACCCATTGGGTCTTTCCCCAATCACGTGGGGAAGGGGCGCCACACGGGACGTCCACGGTTTCGGGTAACCGGGTGTGCTTTACACCCGGAGCACCCTCTTGCTGGGACACGCCCCCGCAGCTAGCAGGCTGCATCCTTGCTGCTGGCTGTCCCGTGGCCAAGGAGGGTTCCTCCTAGACAGGGCAGGGTCTGGCCCCACGTGGACCAGACCAGCTGGTCGTTGGCCAGATTGCCTCCCAAAGGCACCTTAGCTACACCCCATGGTGCAGGCTGCTCGCGACCCATTGCGGGCTGCTGCCTTAGCAGCCTGGGGTCTGACACATAGGTCAGACCAAGGTGGGGTTAGGTCTTGTCCAGCAGACCAGGCTGCCCAAATGACCCCGGTGGGAGCCTTATGGTGGCGGCGGCTGCTAAGTGCGCCCGCATGGCTTAGCCAACCACTAGGTGGTTGCGTGACCTGCTGCACCCACCCAGTAGCCTCGTGTAGAGCTTAGTGAAGCTCGTGTTGGTGGCTGTCACAGCCCTATGAGTCTGGTACGACATGCCTAGACCACCTACTTATGGGATTTTCACCTCACCGCCAATTCAAAAAGCACGAAAATGCACGCATGAAGGCAAAACCGATAGAGAATCACTAATAGACTCCTTGTAGCACGTGTATGATGTCCAAACAGCCGTTTTGTACACTTGGCACCAACGGTGCATGGTTCGGAACTGCCTATAGGGCCTGGTGGGCTACGGTTAGCCTTTTGGCATTTCGGCACACATTGTGCCAACATACCCTTGCCGTCACGTCAGTGGTCCAGAATGACCACCTTAGCCTTCGCTGCCACATCGTGGTGAGTTTGGAAAGGGGTATAGTGTGGCGAGCGGTACGCTGCCCATGTACCTTATTACGTTTCCCAAGTATTGGGTCTTTCGACGTTTTCAGCAGAAAACCGTCGTTTTGACTTTTTTTTGAGTTTTGCTAGTGCGGTGGCACATCACGGATGTATTGACGTAATCCCCGTACACATGGGGTTACTTTAAGAACCTTTCTCGACACTCATTAGTGTCTACACTACGGTCTTCCCTAAGCGAATGGTTTCGCTAAGTGTTGTAGCCGACGTAGGGCGGCGGAAATATGTGTATTTGGGAGACCCGTGCTTAAAGCTTTGGACAATGGTTGTCGTACGAACGTGTTGATATATATATATATATTTTGAGCCTGTTATCGCTCAGATTTGTGCCTCTATGAATATGTGTTCCAAATCGTGATAATGTGTGGTTTATGCACGTGGCACATCATGACACGTATATCACCCGTTCAGGTCCGTCGAGTACTTCTTGTTTTGGCTCACATTCGTATATCAATGGATATACGACGCACCAGAGGTGTGTTTTGTACTCGATGTGACATACTCCTGGAAAGAACTGAAAGCAGTGTAGGGTATGACACTTTTGACCTGTTGAGGTTTGGGACTCGGTTGGAGTCTTCGGGCAGTGGCCCGGGTTTGTGAGAGTGTACTCACACCTTGTGTCACCCTAGGCATAAAAATGAAAATGTTATAATATCGTCTTCACAGGCGATGTGCTCGTGGTGGCCGTGAGAGGTTGGGCACGTGGATGGGCAGGCCAAGTCCTCGTTTGCGTACCCCGCGGGGACCACGAGGCACAACTACCTCGAAGCGAGGTACGACTTGAAGAATAAGCCTAAATAAGATAATCTTGCCACGCCCCATTCACAAATTTGGTCACCCAGGGAGAGGGTGAATGGTACAGCCCTGAGTGACGTGTCGTTACTACGACCTGTTCTTTTGAGGAGCCGATGTGCCCTCTGACCTCCAGTCACTCGGAGTTAGGGAGGTCAAGGTTGCCCTCCACAGGGACCTTTGCTACTGCAGTAGTACGGATTGCAATCCTTTGCCCCTGCGAAAGGTTTCTCCTGGCTGCGTGTCGCCCGCAGGTGGTTTTTCTCGTTCTGTAGCATCCCCGGTTACCACACTAGAAATTTAATAATAGACGCCGGGTGCATGTCTCACAGAACTCGAGGGTTTTTCCTTCGCGTACCCGAAGGAGGTTAAAAAGAAGAACATAAAGACTAACCAAACAGACTGACGTATAGTAGTTGGTTACTTGCTTACTTTAGCACTGCTTGCACTTCTATTAGACTGTTGTACCTTATTGGTTAGTTGCTACTCTGTTTCAGTTGTTGCACTGCTACTTACTTGTAGTTTTACAATCTTCTAGCACGAGCACTTACCTGACACTTGCACATATATCTGTCATTTTACCTGTTGCATGATATGTGCCTTTTCTTGATAAAATGGATATACAATGTTGTTGTTCTTCACCAACTCGCAAGAGTTCTGACCCCGTTTTATGGGGATACAGGTGATGAGTAGGCGCAGTGGCGATGCGACGGTGTACGGTTGGAGACTTGAGACCCACACTTAGCTGCAGATCTTGGTCCGTGTCTTGTTTTGGGGTTTGAGGGGAGTTTTCCCCTCATTTTGGGAGAGACTTGTTGTATGGATGTTTTCAGTCTCATTTTGTAAAACTCTGATATTATATGTAATGGGAATGGATATGTGGTTTGTATCTTTTACTATGGCCCGCTCAGACTTGCGGCCTTTGCTTACCCCTTTGTACTTCCGCTATTCGTTTTAAATCCTTTCAAAAAAAAAAATTTTGCTAAAAAACCAAAGGTTTTTACAAGGCCGGGGTTTTGGGGCGTCACAGTTGCCATTGTACCTTAACCAACGGAATGGTCTTGGTACGCAGAACTTGATCGCGACGATCAACGATCTCAACAGGTCTCTCGGCCACAGTCAAGTCCTATTGAACTTCGACATCTTCGTACCGGATGATGTGCGATGGGTCTGGAATATACTTCCTCAGCATCGACACGTGAAAAACATTATGAATTTGAGCATACTGCTGCGGTAGCTCAATCCGATAGGCTGCTCCACCGATCCTCTCAAGGATCCTGAACGGCCCAACGTATCTAGGACTCAACTTTCCTTTCTTTCCGAAATGAAAGACGCTCTTCGTCGGTGATACTTTCACGAAAACTATGTCGTCAACATCAAATTGAAGCTCTCGCCGCCTCTTATCGGCGTAACTCTTTTGTCTGTCATGAGCTGCCTTCAGACGCTCTCGAATCTTCTGCACTTGCTGAGTGTAGTGCTGAAGAACAATCGGTGACTCACTGGATCGATCGCTGATATCGTCCCAATATGACGGTGATCGGCAAGGTCTCCCATACAAAGCCTCGTACGGAGCCATACCCATACTAGCGTGATAACTATTGTTGTAGGCAAACTCGACCAAACATAAGTGTGAATCCCAATCACCTTTCCAGTCGGGCATACAAGCCCGCAACATATCTTCTAACGTTTGAATCGTTCTCTCTGACTGGCCATCAGTCTGAGGGTGAAAGGTGGTACTGAACTTCAACTTCGTTCCCAAGGCAGACTGCAATTGTCCCCACAATCGCGACGTGAATCTAGGATCACGATCCGAAATGATAGACGTAGGTACACCATGTAGCCGTACAATCTCTCAGATATACAAGTCTGCTAAGCTCTCAAGCGGCTGACTGATCCGGATAGGTAAGAAGTGAGCAGACTTGGTGAGTCTGTCCACAATCACCCATATCGCATCGTGCTTTTGCCTGGGTCGTGGTAACCCTACCATGAAATCCATCGTGATATCCTCCCATTTCCACTGAGGAATCTCAATCCTCTGCATGGTGCCACCGGGACGTTGGTGCTCGATCTTGATTTGATGACAAGTCAAACACCTCGAAACATACGCTGCAACTTCACGCTTCATCCCGTTCCACCAATACCTTCGCTGAAGGTCCTTAAACATCTTAGTACCACCAGGATGGACGGTGTACTTCGACAGATGTGCCTCATCGAGAATCTCCTTCCTCAACTCAGGGTCACTCGATACCCAAAGTCGATCCTTCATGCGGATACAACCGCCGTCATCAACACGAAAGACTGAGCCCTCTTCACGAGCTCGGTCGACAAACTTCTGATATTGAGCGTTTCGCTTCTGTGCCTCGATAACCTTAGGCAAGAATTCTGATCGAATGGCCAACTCAGACAATCTGATCGTTCCGCCTCCGATCGCGAAGGGCTTCAAAGCCACGAAATCTTCGATCAATTTTTGGCTCCACACAAGACTGGCCAGAACACTGCTCGATTTGCGACTAAGCGCATCTGCAACGATGTTCGCCTTACCAGGGTGGTAAGACAATGTAAACTCATAGTCCTTGATAAACTCGAGCCAACGACGCTGTCTCATATTCAATTCCTTCTGGGAAAACAAATACTTGAGACTCTTGTGGTCAGAAAAGACCTCGAATGTATCTTCGTACAGATAGTGTCGCCAGGACTTCAAGGCGAACACCACAGCTGCTAACTCCAAGTCATGAGTCGGGTAATTTCTCTCGTGAATCTTCAGCTGCCGCGAAGCATATGCAATAACACGACTGTGCTGCATGAGCACGCATCCCAATCCTGTACCCGAGACGTTTGTGTACACCACAAAACCGCCTCTGCCAGAAGGTAAAGCTAACACCGGAGAGGTAGTCAGCTTCGTCTTCAGGATCTGGAAACTCTCTTCGCAAGAGTCAGTCCATTCGAACTTGACTCCCTTACGCAGAAGCTTCGTCAAAGGAAGTGCAATCCTAGAGAAGTCTTGTATAAAACGTTGGTAGTAACCAGCTATCCCTAGAAAACTGCGGATATCTGTAACAGACTGAGGCTGCTTCCAGTCCAACACTGCTTCGACCTTCGCTGGATCAACTGACACCCCATCACTGGATATCACATGACCCAAAAACATGACTCGCCGGAGCCAAAACTCGCACTTGGAGAACTTGGCGAACAATCTGTGCTCCCGAAGTACTCCCAACACAATATGCAGATGCTCTCGGTGCTGCTCAGGGGTCTCTGAGTAGATCAAGATATCGTCAATAAATACGATCACAAATGTATCCACGAACGGACGGAAAATACGATTCATCAAATCCATGAATGCTGCTGGTGCATTTGTGAGCCCAAAAGGCATCATAACGAACTCGTACAACCCGTACCTAGTTCAAAAAGCCGTCTTCGAGACATCTTCTTCTCTGATCCGGAGTTGATGATAACCCGATCTGAGATCGATCTTCGAGAATATCCTCGCTCTCTGCAACTGATCAAAGAGATCTTCTATTCTCGACAACAGATGCTTGTTCTTAATCGTCGCTTGGTTAAGCATTCTATAGTCAATGCACAACCTCAGGGATCCGTCTTTCTTCTTCACGAACAAAACAGGTGCACCCCATGGCGATGCACTGTTTCTGATAAACCCTTGCTCCATTAACTCTTCTAACTGACGCTTCAGTTCCTCGAGTTCTGCCGGAGCCATACGATACTGTGCCTTTGAGATCGGAGTCGTTCCAGGCAACAACTCAATACAAAACTCGATCTCATGCTTCGGAGGTAATCCAGGCAGTTCCTCAAGAAACACATCGGGGAACTCCCGAACTACTTCAAGATCCTCAATAGGGGTTAACACCGATTCAACTGGGGCGATACTGACCAAGAAAGCAGTACCTTTATTCCGCAGATATTTCTGGACCTTAAATGACGAAATCATACGACTGCCTCGAATAGGTCGAGCAAGGCTGATCTCCAAAACAGGACGATCAGGAGGGTACAACGCCACCTTGCCTTCTCTGCATAGAACTTGAGCATGATACTCAAATAACCAATCCATGCCAAGAATGACATCAAACTCCGTCATATCTAGCAGGATCAAGTCAGCTGACAAGTCCTGACTTGCCACTGACACATCTACACTCGGAATGTACAAAGTACATAAAGACTGATCACCAGTCGGCGTACGAACTTCCAAAGGATAATTCAATAATACAGCAGATATAGGCAAAGAACTAGCAAATCTCGAAGCTATGAAAGAATGCGAAGCACCACAGTCAAACAAGGTAAAAGTTGCATGACCAGCGACTGGAATAGTACCTTGGACCAACTCTCCCTTGGTCACCTGCTCGATAGTGGCTGCGTAGGCACGCCCTGCCACCGTCCTCTGGTTACCCGTCTTCTGCTGGGAAGATTGCTGCGGCGGGTACGTCTGCTGCTGCTGCGGTTGCTGAGGAAGTCGCTGAGGCTGGCTGTGATGTTCCTGGCGTGTTCCTCCTTAGATCATCGGACTGCTTCTTCCGACAATCCTTGATGTAGTGGCCCATCTTGCCACAATAAATGCATCCTCCGAGGTCCCGTGGACACGGTCGGCCAGGATGATCCATCCGACATTTTGGGCAACCCGATGCTGCCACCACCTGTCTCTGCTGCTGAGGCTGGCGATTCTGTCGCTGCCAGTTGTTGTTGCGATTCTTCTTTGCTGGCGGGGCAGACTTCTTTCCACCCGAATTCTGTTGAAATGAACGTTTCTTAGGCCAACTCTTTTGGCCTTGCTGTTGCTGGTTACCCTTGGACTGTGGAGTCCTCTGGGATTCTGTCCACTCCTGCTCCAGAAGTGTAGCCGTCTCCAAGGCTTCCTCTAGAGTCGAGGGAGCACGCGTGAACACTCTCAGGCGCAAGGCTAACTTCAGTCCACGAGCAAACATCATCGCTCGTTCTTTCTCGGTCACATAGACATGAGGGCAGAAGCGCTCCAGGCTCCTGAACTTTGTAATGTAGTCTGCCAAGGTACAGTTCCCCTGCTGAAGATCGAGGAACTCCTGCATCTTTCGGCTGTGCTCGTGCGTTGGAAAATAAGCCGCGTAGAAGACTTCTACGAACTGCTCCCATGTGACTGCACCGCCTGCGAACTTGATATCCAAGGTGGTCGCCCACCACCTCTCGGCATCCTTCCGGAGCCGATAGGTGCCGAAATCCACCTTCCTGTCATCACTGACCTGCAACACACGAAAGATCCGCTCGATCTCCCGTATCCAGTCCTCGGTTGCCTCGGGTGTAGACTTCCCATCAAATGACGGAGGGTTCATAGCCATGAACTGCTTATAGGGCACGACTGTCGCTGGAACTGGAGAGGGAGTAGGAACCGGGGTCTCTCGCTCCTGAGAGGTCCGCATGTTCTCTCCCATAGCACGCATGGCCTCAGCCTGCCTGCCCACAACCTCGGCCAGGTTGCTCACGGTGTCCATGATACGATCGCAATGCTCACGCCAAGCCATCTTGTGCAAAAAGAAGATACGTGTAAGCGATGAGACAAGTCAAAGCATAACTTCATTACTTAAAAAGCAGATGCATACATATTCAGTACAAGCCAAAATTACCCTCTATAACAGGGTTACCATACATAAACCTCCGCAACAAAAACCAAAACAAAACAAGGCTACAAAATGAACACTGACGATGAACAAACACAATCGCATATGAACAAACACAATCGCCGCTGCCTACGAGTGTAGTAGTTGCGGTAGGTGTTTCGATTCCCGTATCGTCTCTGCATCGGACGAGGAGGAGAAACAGGTGTGTACTCAGAAGGACTCACTGCCTGAGACCGTGGAGGTGAAGCTGGCATGAACTCGGGAGAAACAGAGCGTGAGTAGGAAGCTGGCGTGTATTCGGGAGAACCTGGTGCAACCCGTGCATCTCCCACTGGGTCAACTACTGATTGTGCCTGACCGCCCTCTGAAGCCCCATTCTCTTCGGTCTCAGCGTTACCCATTATGAGTTTGTCGCCCAACTTACGCTGGCACTCGATCTCAATATGCCCCCTAAAACCACAGTAGGGGCATATGCTCATAGCACGAGGACAAATCTGTGTTGCGTGATACTGATCACATCTCCCACAAGGAGGTGCCGGATATGCAAGTATCCGCGCACTCCGCACAATCTGCTGAACCGCTTGATCGAGGGCCTCTGTGCCTCGAATCAAGTCGATAAGAGCTCTGAGCATTCGCTCATTCCTCGAATCAGCAGGCATCTAACAAGTTATGTAACTAATCAAGCATGCAAAACTAAATATCGCAGAAATCATTAAGAAACAAATGAAAGCAATAATTCAGAACATACTTACAGTGCGATGGACGATGGACGATGTACGCAGAAGTCTTGGACCACACTTATAAACTGCAGCTCTGATACCAATCTCTGTGACGCCCCAAACCCCGACCTTATAAAAACCTTGAGTTTTTGAGCAAAAAAAAAAAATTTTTTTGAAGGATATACAGAGTGAAAAACAACCAGCGGAAGTAAAGGAGGGAAACAGGGGTAAAGCAAAGGTCGCAAGTCTGAGCGAGCCACAGTGAGAAAACCAAACTACAGTAGACAAGTAAAGTATTCTTCATTTCCACAATAGTTATAATGATACAAAAACGAGACTGGGTACGAAAAGGAACAGTCTCCCAAAAAGGAGAGGTACAACCCCTCAAACCCCAAAACCAGAAGAAGCCAGAATCTGCTGCAAAGTGTGGGTCTCAAGGCTCCTGCTGTGCGCCGTCGCATCGCGCTGCGTCTACTCGTCACCTGTATCCCCACAAAACGGGGTTAGTACTCTTGCGAGTTGGTGAGACAAACCATCCATACATTATCATTTTTTTTGGAAAAACATAAGGTAAGCAACAAGCTACAAGTGTGCTAAGTACCAGACTATAACTAGCATGATGGAACAGTTAGAAACATTTGGAATAAAAGTACAAGTGCGTGTCAGGTAGGTGCACGTGCCACAAGACTGTAAAACTACAAGTAAGTAACAGTGCAGTCACTAAAGTAACAAAGCAGAAACTGAACAACACAAAGTAGCAGCTAAAGTAACAGAGTAGGAACCAACCAACCGAGGGTAGCAACTGAACAAAAGTGTATACTGCTCTAGAGTAACAACTACAGTAAGTCAGTCTGTTTGGTTAGTCCTTATGTTCATCTTTTTACCTCCTTCGGGTACGCGAAGGAAAACCCTCGAGTTCTGTGAGTCATGCACCCGACGTCTGTTATTCAATTTCTAATGTGGTAACCGAGGATGCTACAGAACGAGAAAACCACCTGCGGGCGACACGCAGCCAGGAGAAACCTTTCCCTGTAGAGGGCAACCTTGACCTCCCTAACTCCGAGTGACTGGAGGTCAGAGGGCACATCGGCTCCTCAAAAGAACAAGTCGTAGTAACGACACGTCACTCGGGGCTGTACCATTCACCCTCTCCCTGGGTGACCAAATTCTGAATGGGGCGCGGCAGGTTTATCTTATTTAGGCTCAAACTTCCAGTCGTACCTCCTCTCGAGGTAGTCGCGCCTCGTGGTCCCCACGGGGTACGCAAACGAGGACTTGGCCTGCCCATTCACGTGCTCAGCCTCACACGGCCACCAAGAGCACATCGCCTGTGACGACGATAATATAACATTTTATTTATGCCTAGGGCGACACGAACATGTGAGCACATTCTCACTAACCCGGACCATTGCCCGTAGACTCCCACCGAGTCTCAAGACCTCAATAGGTCAAAAGTGTCAAACCCTACAATAATTCCAGTTCTTTTCAAGTGTATGTCATGTCAAGTGTAAAGCACGCCACTGGTGCTGCGTATATCCATCGATATATGAAAGTGAGCCAACCAAATGCAAGTTTGACAACCAAAACCCAGTGACATATGTGGCAGGATGTGCCAACATGCACGTGCGAAACATGAAAAACCACAAAACTTCAATCTCGCACAAGTATCGTTTTGTGAGCAACGATACGCCAATGAACTGGTAAAGTGCCACAACTACCAAAACTGAGCAACATAAGGCTCAAAATACATATGTGATGCTCATTGCATGAGCGGGGAGCGATCAGGGCTTGAAATATGTATTTTCCCAATACGCGTATTTCAACCCTCACACTGCGGCCAAAACTCGCATGGCGAGTCCACCGGTGCAGGATCATCGAAGAGTCGACACCCAAGCGTGTCGAGAGCGAGGTCAACACAGTCCCATCCGAATGGGAAATCACATTGCCGGTACCAGAGTATAGTCGCACTCTGCCCGCGCAACCGGGGCACGAAGCGCCAATCGCCGCAAGCGTCCAACGAAAACAAGCGAAGTAGACGCAAACGTGTACCGTGACATAAGTCACGTCACAAACACCTTACTGCCAGGGTGGTTAGTGGGGTGAGAGCATGCGAAGCGAGCGACTGCCGTGACAATGAACGTCATCCCCCCCTTAACCAACTAGTTTCGCTTGGCAGCGGTGAGAGAGAGACGGGCGCCACCACCGGGCCTTCACGATAACTACATGGGTGACACATGTACCCATACTAAGTCCGCTAGCAACACTGACCTAGAGCCTAGGTCCAGCTCAAGACTGCCCAGAGGCTACCGGGTGCCTTAGCGCTTGGCGCCGGTCTTGGCGAAAAAGGGCCAAAGAGGCAAGGCCTATGTGGGGCCTGCCACTGGCGGCTACTGGGCCCACGACCACCTTGGTCTGCACCCTACGCGCAGACCAAGTGCTGATGGGCTGCAGCACTGGCCAAAGCAAGTGCCGAGCTCACCCGGGTGCTCCCGCACTCGGCCAGGCAGCAAAGGAGCCCCACAGTGGGCTCGGCGATGCTAGGCCCAAAAAGGGCTGGGCCTAGTTCACCTTGCAGGTCTAGTCCAAAAAGGACCAGACCCCGCTAGGGTCAAGGGAGGGCCCCTGGTCTGAACCTAGGGGGTTCGGACCAGGGTGCTGGGCTAAGCCCACACCCGCGTGGGGTGCGGCTTGCCCAGAACACCCGGCTAGGCGGGCCAACAAGGGGGTGGGGTCTGGGCCCTATGGGACCAGTCCCTACCGAACCCAAAAAGGGGCAGGGCAGCACACTGGGCGTGTGCTGAGCCCAGGCCCTCGGTTGGTCTCCTAGAGGAGTCTAGGCCAGGCTGCACCCGCACCCAAGGGTGCGCCAATGGTGCTGCCACCCTGTAGGTCGGTGCTGGCCAGCCTGCATGGTCTGGACCATGCAGATCCAGACCGTGCAAGGCCACGGTCTGACGGCCAGCCACAGACCTAAGGTTTGTGGCTCCTGGTCTGACCCTACAGTGGGTCCAGACCAGGCCAAACGTTGGCTGGCGCCCCCACCAAGTGGGTGCGCCAAGGCAAAAACCCGGGTGCCATAGGGCACCCAGTCCCGTGCTGCCTCTTGGCAGACCAAGGAAAGGGGAAAGAAGGGGCTATGCAGCCCCCTGGTTCGAGTCTTGTAGGGATTCGGACCAGGGCTGCAGCCCTTCCTGCGCAACACGAAACCCCCCCCCAGAAATATATATATATATATATATATTTCAAAAAAAATGCAGCCGAAAGGCGGCCATTTTCCGGCAGTCTACAGGCTGCTCCGGCCAAAACGTTAAACATGAAACTCGTAGAGGGTTTCGTCAGATTTCTACAGCATTCAAGAAATCTGAAAATGCACATACAGTTTGGGAAATATCGCCGGAAAACCATGCATCACTCAAGAAGTTTCTGGGTTGCTGATGGGAAAAATAGTCGGACAGAGATGTGGATTTTCGTCAGCGCTGTAGGCCGAATCAGCAGAAACTAAAAACTACAAAATTGTTGATCTCTGTCTGAGCTTTCTGAAATGCCCAAGAACTCTTCGTTTCGACGTGTATCCAGGGAGATACGCTCGTTTTACCGGAGGGTTCTCTGAGAACTCGGAAAAACGAGGAAAGAAATAACGAATTTTTTTTTTTTAATGCTGGGATCAAATCAAACAAAGAATGGGGAAACCAGAGGTTTCCCCATCACCTTGTGGGTTTAACCCACCCACAACCCCACTGCACCAAGTGTGCAAAAGAGTGGGCTGGCTCCCAGCCCCAAACCGAACAACATAAGCAATAAAAAAAAAATGAAATGCTTGGGGGGGGGGGGTGAGGCTCACCTTGGTGCTGAGTTGGCTCAGCTGGAGCTGCTGCAACTTGAGGGAGGGAGGAAGGGAGAAGAGGGGAACTGCTGGAGAGAGAAGAACGGAGAGAGGAGAAGGGAGAGAGTGTTGACCCTCTCTCTTCCCCTTCTTTCCACTTAAAAAGGGGGTTGAGGGTGATGAAGGGTGGGGAGTGAAGGAGGGGAGATGGAGGGTCCTCCTCAATCCCCTCCCTAATCCCAGCAAAAAAAAAAGGGGTCAAAGGGGGGTCAAGGGCTGGCCCCCAACCACCCCCAACCACTCCCCTTGATTCAAGGGGAGTGGTTGGCATGACTTTTCAAAGCCAACCCTCTCAAGGCCAAGCCATACGTTTTCTCCAAAAATTTTTTTTTTTAACTTTTTTTTTTTTTGAAATAGCATTAAATGGGGCTAGGGGCTACCCCCAGCCCCTTTCAAAAAAAATCGTGGGCCTATGCCCACTTACTTTTCAAATTGCCTTTTTAAGGCCCCAAAACTTGAGTTTTGCTACCTTTTCAAAATCCTCTTTTGAAAAGAGTTTTTTTGTAAAAGTAAAATTTTTATAAAGCCTCAAGATGACATGGGCTGTGGTGGAGCCCATGCCAAGGTTTTATAAATGCCAAAACCAACCCTCTTGTAAAAATGTTTTCAAAAACCCTCTTCTAGGTTTTTACTAATTTGCGATTTACTTCTTTTTTTTTTTTAAACTCAATATAATGAGTATTTAAATGGACTCATCTAAACTAATTTAAAATTCACAATTTTAAATTACATTTTGTGAATTAATATTTAAACTTTCATAAAGTATATTTAATTTCTCATTTACGGCGAAATTGGGCCTCGGTATGACTCGTAATTACCAATATACCCCTATCTCGCCAAAATCCACGAAATAACGAGATATTGCTCTCGTTTAAACTCCAAATCCGAAGCGAACTCATGTGAACACAATATACATATACTCTACAAATATCGAGGTTCGATTCCTCGCGGTTTGCCCCGAATCGCCTCATAGAGCAAATCTACGCGAGTCAGAACCTCAGAAAGCGAAAATTGCTAAATTTACGAGTATTGCTCGTGCTGGAACAAGGAATTTTTCCAATAATGAAGTATATCTCATTTAAAATTCCTTAGAAAAACTGTGGGGCTTACAACGCTAGTTTCGGGATGACCCCGTATGAAGCGTTGTACGGTAGACCTTGTCGGTCGCCATCTTATTGGGACGACATCGGCGATAGATCGAGAGAAGTGTCGATTGTTCTTCAGCACTATACGCAGCAGGTGCCGAAGATTTGTGAGCGTTTAAAGGCAGCGCAAGATAGGCAGAAGAGTTATGCCAATAAGAAATGTCGCAAATTGTCCTTTGAAGTTGGAGACAGGGTTTTTGTTAGAGTTTCGCCGACGAAGAGCGTGTTTCATTTTGGAAAGAGAGGGAAGTTGAGTCCAAGGTATGTTGGACCGTTCGAGATTGTGGCAAGGATTGGTGAAGTGGCATATCGTGTCGAGTTAACTCCACAATATGCTCACATTCACAATGTATTTCACGTGTCGATGCTCAGGAAGTACATTCCTGACCCATCGCATATCATTCAGTACGAAGATGTGGACGTGCAGGAAGATCTGACTTTGTCAGAAAGGACTATGGAGATTGTTGACCGACGAGATCAAGTTTTTCGTACCAAGACTATTCCGTTAGTTAAGGTACCGTGGCAGCACCATGGCATTGAAGAATGCACATAGGAAGCAGAAGCGAGCATGAGAGAGACTTATCCAGAACTTTTTGTAACCTCCTAAGGGTGACTTCGCGGACGAAATCCTTTTTAAGGAGGGAAGGATGTAAGATCCATGATTCTCATTTTCATGTATATTGTGTAATTATATGGAAATCGATGATTTTTTATGTTTTGGCAATTTCTGAAGATTTGCTTATTTTGAAAACTGGGTTAAATCGCATGATTTTATGTAAATAGAGTGATTTTGAGAACTTTTAGGGTAAGTTTGGAATAGGGTGGTAGTGATACACCCCGAATTTGAGATCCGAACGACGAAAGGACCTCGTCAGTGCATATGAATTACGAGTCTTGACTTAATTTTTGGAGCCGAATCTTAGAACGCTTAATTTTAACCAACGAGAGAATATTTTCTCAAGAGGCATCAACCATTCTATGTTAATTAAGGTTATAAAGAGAATAAAATAATTTATTGGAATTAAATTATTATTTTAATTCATTAAATAAGCATTTTCTTATGACATACACGATATGCAGTTTTGGTTTTGGATCCAGAGCACCTAGTGGATCCAAGACCCATGGACGACCCCTATAGTGGACGTTCATGTCCTTGGTTGACCATCTGGTCAAGGCTGACCAGATGGATGGCAATTTTGAAAAGGTTTTTGCATGGATTTAAAGCTTAGGCCTCTATTGACCATGTATTATTTCCAAAACCTCATGATGGAGCTTGAAGGCCATCATGAGGGGCGTTATTTCCAAAAAGGAAGCATGGAGCTGGCGCCCCATGGCATTTTTGAAAAGTTTTTGAATGTTTTCAAATGATTAAAATCGATTGGGCTAGTTGGGTGGCATCCAAGGGCGCCCCCTTGTAATTTGTTCAAAGTTTAATGGCTTTACAAAATGGCGTTTTTGAAAAATTTCTAAAACTTTTTAAATGCATGCCATGCATTGGTTGTGGGGGGGCGTGCAGCTCCCCAGCCCTCCATCTTGGAGGGAATGATCCTAGCCGTCCAACCCTAAGCAAACCTCTATAAAACCCTTAAAAAAAATGGGCCCCTCTCTTGTTGGGCGATTTTTCATAGGACCCTCTCTCTCTTCTCTCTCCCAAACCTCCTCTCTCCTCTCTTGTCTCCTACTTCCAGCCGTGGGTGTCTCTTGGAGGAATGAGCTGCAACTAACACTTCCTTCCCTCTCCAACCAAGGTGAAGTTTCAACATTTCTTTTTTTGTATTCAAGGATTTCGGTATATATGAAACCCACGAAGCAATGCACTCCATGCGTGCATGCTTCAAAGAGGTGGATTAGCTCTAGAAAAAGTACTTTCTCTATGGGGGTTCATGTTGGTTTTCATTGTTCTAATGGTTGCATGTTGGGTAATCGATTTCCTTCGTCTCTTTTCTAAATGCATTTTCGTTTTTCCTTAGCACACATGCATGCAATCTCAAGGTGGGTTAGTTGATTTAGAACTCCTGTTGTCAATGTTTGGCTCTTAAATCTCTGTCTTAGCACATTGTGGGTTGTTGTAGCTTATACATGTCGTTTCTTTTATAACAACAATATTGGTTGCCCTTTTTCTTATGTTCTTTTTCTCATCCTACCTTGAAGTGCTTCCAGTGGTGCCTCTCATTTTGGTGGTTGGGTTTTCGGCGCTCCTGGGGTCTTGGGAAGCATGCTGGTGTGAAGGACCGAGTTGAGCTCGTCCAGCCCACACCCAGCACCCCCCTTTTTTTTTGTACATGCTTTTTGTATTTTCCCTCTTTCTTTGTTTTGTCTTTTTTCTAGTTGGTTCTCTTGGTTGGTGCCTGACCAACCGGACCAGCTTGGGGGTTGGGGCTGGCTTGAGCATGCGGCCAACGCCTCCTGGACGTCCGTGAACCGAGCCCTTAGGCTCTGGTCCATGATGATGGGGGTTGGCACGGTCTGGTCCAGCGGACCAGACCCTTTTTGCCAACCCACTTGCGCCATAGCTGGAGCTGGGCGCCATGTGTGACGCCCCAAACCCCGACCTTGTAAAAACCTTTGATTTTTGAGAAAAAAATTTTTTTGTAAGAATTTAAAATAGATGGCGGAAGTGCAAAGGGGTAAGCAAAGGCCGCAAGTCTGAGCGGGCCACAGTAAAAGATACAAACCACATGTCCATTCCAAATACATATAATATCAGAGTTTTACAAAATGAGACTAAAAACACCCATACAACGAGTCTCTCCCAAAATGAGAGGAAAACTCCCCTCAAACCCCAAAACAAGACACGGACCAAGATCTGCAGCTAAGTGTGGGTCTCAAGTCTCCAACCGTACACCGTCGCATCGCCACTGCGCCTACTCATCACCTGTATCCCCATAAAACGGGGTCAGAACTCTTGCGAGTTGGTAAAGAACAACAACATTGTATATCCATTTTATCAAGAAAGGGCACATATCATGCAACAGGTAAAATGACAGATATATGTGCAAGTGTCAGGTAAGTGCTCATGCTAGAAGACTGTAAAACTACAAGTAAGTAGCAGTGCAACAACTGAAACAGAGCAGCAACTAACCAATAAAGTACAACAGTCTAATAGAAGTGCAAGCAGTGCTAAAGTAAGCAATTAACCAACTACTGTACGTCAGTCTGTTTGGTTAGTCTTTATGTTCTTCTTTTTAACCTCCTTCGGGTACGCGAAGGAAAGACCCTCGAGTTCTGTGAGACATGCACCCGGCGTCTGTTATTAAATTTCTAGTGTGGTAACCGGGGATGCTACAGAACGAGAAAAACCACCTGCGGGCGACACGCAGCCAGGAGAAACCTTTCGCAGGGGCAAAGGATTGCAATCCGTACTACTGCAGTAGCAAATGTCCCTGTGGAGGGCAACCTTGACCTCCCTAACTCCGAGTGAATGGAGGTCAGAGGGCACATCGGCTCCTCAAAAGAACAGGTCGTAGTAATGACACGTCACTCGGGGCTGTACCATTCACCCTCTCCCTGGGTGACCAAATTTGTGAATGGGGCGCGGCAGGATTATCTTATTTAGGCTCATTTTTCAGGTCATACCTCCCTTCGAGGTAGTTGTGCCTCGTGGTCCCCTCGGGGTACGCAAACGAGGACTTGGCCTGCCCATCCACGTGCTCAGCCTCTCACGGCCACCACGAGCACATCGCCTGTGAAGACGATATTATAACATTTTCATTTTTATGCCTAGGGTGACACAAGGTGTGAGTACACTCTCACAAACCCGGGCCACTGCCCGAAGACTCCAACCGAGTCTCAAACCTCAACAGGTCGAAAGTGTCATACCCTACAGTGCTTTCAGTTCCTTACAAGTGTATGTCACATTGAGTACAAAACACGCCTCTGGTACATCGTAAATCCATTGATATACGAATGTGAGCCAAAACAAGAAGGACTCGACGATCCTGAACGGGTGACATACGTGTCATGATGTGCCACGTGCATGAACCACACATTATCACGATTTGGAACACATATTCATAGAGGCACAAATCTGAGCGATAACAGGCTCAAAATATATATATATCAACATGTTCGTACGACAACTAGTGTCCAAAGCTTTAAGCACGGATCTCCCAAATACACATATTTTCGCTGCCCTACGTCGGCTCCAACACTTAGCGAAACCATTCGCTTAGGGAAGACCGTAGTGTAGACATTGATGAGTGTCGAGAAAGGTTCTTAAAGTAACCACATGTGTACGGGGATTACGTCAATACATCCGTGATGTGCCACCGCACTAGCAAAACTCAAAAAGGTCAAAACGACGGTTTTCTGTTGAAAACGTTGAAAGACCCAATACTTGGGAAACGTAATAAGGTACATGGGCAGCGTACCGCTCGCCACACTATACCCCTTTCCAAACTCACCACGATGTGGCAGCGAAGGCTAAGGTGGTCATTCTGGGCCACTAACGTGACGGCAAGGGTATAATGGTACAATGTGTGCCAAAATGCCAAAAGGCTAACCGTAGCCCACCAGGCCCTATAGGCAGTTCCGAACCATGCACCGTTGGTGCCAAGTGTACAAAACGGCTGTTTGAACATCATACACGTGCTACAAGGAGTCTATTAGTGACTCTCTATCGGTTTTGCCTTCATGCGTGCATTTTCGTGCTTTTTGAATTGGCGGCGAGGTGGAAATCCCATAAGTAGGTGGTCTAGGCATGTCGTACCAGACTCATAGGGCTGTGAGAGCCACCAACATGAGCTTCACTAAGCTCTACACGAGGCTACTGGGTGGGTGCAGCAGGTCACGCAACCACCCAGTGGTTGGCTAAGCCTTGCGGGCGCACTTAGCACCCGCCGCCCCCATAAGGCTCCAACCGGGGTCATTTGGGCAGCCTGGTCTGCTGGACCAGACCTAACCCCACCTTGGTCTGACCTATGTGTCAGACCCCAGGTTGGTAAGGCAGACGCCCGCAATGGGTCGCGAGCAGCCTGCACCATGGGGTGTAGCTAAGGTGCCTTTGGGAGGCAATCTGGCCAGCGACCAGCTGGTCTGGTCCACGTGGGGCCAGACCCTGCCGGGTCTAGGAGGAACCCTCCTTGGCCACGGGACAGCCAGCAGCAAGGATGCAGCCTGCAAGCTGCTGGGGCGTGTCCCAGCAAGAGGGTGCTCCGGGTGTAAAGCACACCCGGTTACCCGAAACCGTGGGCCGTGTGGCGCCCCTTCCCCACGTGATTGGGGAAGACCCAATGGGTGGGTCCGAACCCCAAGGTGGGTCAGACCACCCTTCCTTACCCAACGCTGCAGAGGTTGCAGCGGGACACGGCGAGTCCCGACCGATCTCTCTCTTTTATATATATATATATATATATATATATATATATATATATATATATATATATATATATATATAGTTATATCTATAGCCCAGAAATGGCCTGAAAGGTGACCCAATTCGGGGTCCGTCTGCACTGAAACAGCGAAACTTTTCAACACGGAACTCGTAGATCCGTGTCTCAGCTTCGCACAGACACCAAGATCACTCTGATCTGACCATCGGTCTGGAAAAGGGCGCTGTGTTACCAGACAGTGTCTGGAACTTTCTGGACCACTGTCAAAACCCTGTCAGTCTGCTTAAACCTGACTTTTTGAAGGGTTTACAAAACAAATCAGGGGAAATCACAAACATCGAAGTCGTAGATAATTATTCTACCTTTCCAACGAGTTATAGCATGAAAAATTCTGACAAACGGTTTAAGAAATACCACCGGATTACCGGATGATGTTCAGGACTTCCTGTACACTGACAGAAGTTCTGAACGTCTGCTAAAAACGAGGCGTTTTAGCGAGGGTTTCAGACTGAAACAGTGAAACCTGTAAACACGTAAGTTGAAGAACATGGTTTCCCCTTTCCGAAAAGTCCAAGATCGCTCCATTCGGACCAGTATCGAGTGAGATACGGTCTTTTGAGCAGAGGAGACTCCGGAGCTCCAGAACTCCGAAATCGCCTAAGGACAGTCCCATTGCGTGGAACGTCCGGTGTGTGCGTGTTTACCACAACGATGTGTCGATCCCTCTAAAACACACCCACACTCATACAAGTTTCATGACTTAGAAAAAAAAAGGAAAAACCCAAACCAATCACAACAAATTTTACATGCATTTTTCAAAAGAAGTGGAATGCAAAGTGGAAGCTCTTCACCTTCGGGGTTTTCCGGCGTAGGGACGGAGATGGTTCCGGTGTGGTGGTGCTGGTGCCCTCACTTGCACTCTCTCAGCCACACTCACCTCACTCTCTACACTCTCTTCACTCTCACACTTGAGAGAGAGAAGGGGAAGATGGAAGGATGGAGGGAGAGGGTTGAGGAGGAGGAAGAGAGAAAATGAATTTCTCTCTCCTCCCTCCCTTAAATAGCCACTCCAAGAGATGGAGGGCTGGGATGAGAGGGGAGGAGATGGAGGACTCTCCTCCCACACGCCCCCCCCCTCCCTTTAGATGCTATAAGGCTAGCCCAAGGGGATTTGACCCCCTTCATGATGGGCCTAGCTCAAGGGTGTACAACCCTTGAGCCTAGCCCACAACTACTCTCCCTAAATTAGGGAGAGTAGGTCTCCCCATAGACCACCTTTTGACCCTAATGTCAAACCCCTTTTTAAAATCAAATCAACCCTATTTTTTTTTTGTTTTTTTTTTTTTGACATGATGGGCTGGAGCTACCCCCCCTCCCCCCCCCTAAGGGGCGCCCCCTCCAACCCAATAGCCGTTGGGTTTTGGGCTACCACTTGTGGTAATGCCAAAACCCAACCCCAACTTTTGAAAATTCATGCTTTTCAAAAATGCTATTTAAATACCATTTTTTTATTGTTATTGTTTTATTATAATTTTTTTTTTAAAAGCAGCATGGGCTGGGCTCATGCTCACGTGGGCCCCATGCTAACTACCTTTTCCAAATTCCAAATTAGGTCTTGGAGATTTTTGAAAAAGTCTCTTCTAACTTTACAAAAATCAAATTTTAATATCTCATAAAACCTTAGTAAATTTTTCATTTAAAAGCTAGGTTTCAAACTTTTAAGAAATTTCATTTCAAACCTTACCCTTTTGAATTAAAACTTAAGTTTTAAGCTTATTTACTTAGGCTTTCCATTCTGACAAAATTCACTCTCGTCGTGACTCGTATTTACCGATATACCCGTTTCGCCCTACTACTAGAAATATTTCCTAGTTTAGGTTTCCAATTCGGGATGAACCTACTTAGATGAGTTATAAATCTAGTCTAGGGATATCGGACCTTAGTTCGCCAAGGTCGTCCTTAATTGCTTCGTAAATCGAATCTTACGCGATTAAGACTTCGTATTGTTATATTAGCACAATCACGAAAAATTCTTGCGACAAAGCAAGAGTAACAAATAATGAAGCACATGCCAATACAAAATATCTCAGAAATATCGTGGTTCTTACATCCTCCCCTCCTAAAAAGGGATTTTGTCCGCGAAATCACGAACGTTAGGCCACAAAAAGATCAGGGTATTTCTCCCTCATGCTGGCCTCCGGCTCCCACATGCATTCTTCAATGCCATGGTGTTGCCACCGTACTTTAACCAACAGAATGGTCTTGGTACGCAGAACCTGATCACGACGATCGATGATCTCAACAGGCCTCTCGGCCACAGTTAAGTCCTCTTGTACCTCGACATCTTCGTATCGGATGACGTGCGATGGGTCCGGAATGTACTTCCTCAACATCGACACGTGAAAAACATTATGAATTTGAGCATACCGCTGCGGTAGGTCAATACGATAGGCTGCTCCACCGATCCTCTCGAGGATCCTGAACGGCCCAACATATCTAGGACTGAACTTTCCCTTCTTTCCGAAACGAAAGACGCTCTTCGTCGGTGATACTTTCACAAAAACCATGTCGTCCACATCAAACTGAAGCTCTCGCCGCCTCTTATCGGCGTAACTCTTCTGTCTGTCCTGAGCTGCCTTCAGACGTTCTCGGATCTTCTGCACTTGCTGAGTGTAGTGCTGAAGAACAATCGGCGATTCACTGGATCGATCGCTGATATCGTCCTAATATGACGGTGATCGGCAAGGTCTCCCATACAAAGCCTCGTACGGAGCCATACCGATACTAGCATGATAACTATTGTTGTAGGCAAACTCGACCAAACACAAGTGTGAATCCCATTCACCCTTCCAGTGGAGCATACACGCCCGCAACATATCTTCTAGTGTCTGAATCGTCCTCTCTGACTGGCCATCAGTCTGAGGGTGAAAGGCTGTACTGAACTTTAACTTCGTTCCCAAAGCTGACTGCAACTGTCCCCACAGTCGCGACGTGAATCTGGGATCACGATCCGAAATGATAGATGTAGGTACGCCATGTAACCGTACAATCTGTCGGATATACAAGTCTGCTAAGCTCTCAAGCGGCTGACTAATCCAGATAGGTAAGAAGTGAGCAGACTTGGTGAGTCTGTCCACAATCACCCATATCGCGTCGTGCTTTCCCCTGGTTCATGGTAAACCTACCACGAAATCCATCGTGATATCCTCCCATTTCCACTGAGGAATCTCAATCCTCTGCATGGAACCACCGGGACGTTGGTGCTCGATCTTGATTTGCTGACAAGTCAAACACCTCAAAACATACGCTGCGACTTCACGCTTCATCCCGTTCCACCAATACCGTCGTTGAAGATCCTTAAACATCTTAGTACCACCAGGATGGATGGTGTACTTCGACAGATGTGCCTCATCAAGAATCTCCTTCCTCAACTCAGGGGCATTTGGCACCCAAAGTCGATCCTTCATGCGAATACAACCGCTGTCATCAATACGAAAGACTGAGCAGTCTTCACGAGCTCGGTCAACAAACTTCTGATACTGAGCGTTCTGCTTCTGCGCATCGATAACTTTAGGCAAGAACTCTGACCGAATGGCCAACCCCGACAATCTAATTGTTCCGCTTTTGACTGCAAATGGCTTCCAAGCCACGAAATCTTCGATCAACTTCTGGCTCCACACAAGACTAGCTAGAACACTGCTCGATTTGCGGCTAAGCGCATTTGCCACGACGTTCGCCTTACCAGGGTGGTAAGACAATGTAAACTCATAATCCTTAATAAACTCGAGCCAACGACGTTGTCTCATATTTAGCTCCTTCTGGGAAAATAAATACTTGAGACTCTTATGGTCAGAAAAGACCTCAAACGTATCTCCGTATAGATAATGTCGCCATGACTTCAAGGCAAACACCACTGCTGCTAACTCCAAGTCATGAGTCGGATAGTTCCTTTCGTGAATCTTCAGCTGTCGCGAAGCATACGCAATAACACGACCATGCTGCATGAGCACGCATCCCAGGCCTGTACTTGAAGCGTCTGTGTACACCACAAAACCGCCTCTACCAGAAGGTAAAGCTAACACCGGAGAGGTAGTCAGCTTCGTCTTCAGGATCTGGAAACTCTCTTCACAAGAGTCGGTCCACTCGAACTTGATTCCTTTACGCAAAAGCTTCGTCAAAGGAAGCGCGATCCAGGAGAAGTCCTGAATGAAACGTCGGTAGTAACCAGCTAACCCGAGAAAACTACGGATATCAGTAACAGACTGAGGCTGCTTCCAGTCCAACACCGCTTCGACCTTTGCTGGATCAACTGACACACCATCACTGGATATCACATGACCCAAAAACATAACTCGTCGAAGCCAAAACTCGCACTTGGAGAACTTGGCGAACAATCTGTGCTCCCGAAGTACTCCCAACACGATACGCAGATGCTCTCGGTGCTGCTCAGGGGTCTCTGAGTAGATCAAGATGTCATCGATGAATACGATCACGAACGTGTCCACGAATGGACGGAAAATACGATTCATCAGATCCATGAATGCTGCTGGTGCATTCGTGAGCCCAAAAGGCATCACAACGAACTCGTACAACCCGTACCTAGTTCGAAAAGTTGTCTTTGAGACATCTTCTCTGATCCGGAGTTGATGATAACCCGATCTGAGGTCGATCTTCGAGAATATCTTTGCCCTCTGCAACTGGTCAAAGAGATCTTCTATTCTCGGCAACGGATACTTATTCTTAATCGTTGCTTGGTTGAGCATTCTGTAATCAATGCACAACCTCAGGGATCCGTCTTTCTTCTTCACGAATAACACAGGTGCACCCCACGGCGATGCACTGTTTCTGATAAATCCTTGCTCCATCAACTCTCCCAACTGACACTTCAGTTCTTCGAGTTCTGCTGGAGCCATACGATACAATGCCTTTGAGATCGGAGTTGTTCCAGGCAACAACTCAATACAAAATTCGATCTCACGCTTCGGAGGTAATCCAGGCAGTTCCTCAGGAAACACATCGGGGAACTCCCGAACTACGTCAAGATCCTCAATAGGGGTTAACACCGAGTCAACTGGGGCGATACTGACCAAGAAAGCAGTACCCCCATTCCGCAAATACTTCTGAACTTTAAATGACGAAATCATACGACTGTCTCGAATAGGTCGAGCAAGGCTGATCTCCAAAACTGGACGATCAGGAGGGTACAGAACCACCTTGCTCTCTCTGCACAAAACTTGAGCATGATACTCAAATAACCAATCCATGCCTAGAATGACATCAAACTCTGTCATGTCTAGCAGGATTAAGTCAGCTGGCAAGCTCTGACTTGCCACTGACACCTCTATGCTCGAAATGTACAAAGTACACAAAGACTGATTACCAGTCGGTGTACGCACTTCCAATGGGCAATTCAGCAACACAGCAGTCATAGGTAAGGAACTAGAAAATCTAGAAGCTATAAACGAATGCGAAGCACCACAGTCGAACAGAGTAAAAGCTGCATGACCAGCGACTGGAATAGTACCTTGGACCAACTCTCCTTTGGTCACTTGCTCGATAGTGGCTGTGTAGGCACGCCCTGCCACTGTCTTCTGGTTACCCGTCTTCTGCTGAGAAGATTATTGCGGCGGGTACGATTGCTGCAGTTGCTGAGGAGGTCGCTGAGGTGCTGGCTGCGACGTTATTGGTGTATTCCTTCTTAGATCATCGGACTGCTTCTTCCGACAATCCCTGATGTAGTGGCCCATCTTGCCACAATAGATACATCCTCCGACGTCACGAGGACAAGGTCGGCCTGGGTGATCCATACGACACTTCGGGCATCCCGATGTCGCCACTACCTGATTTTGCTGCTGCTGCTGAGGCTGACGATTCTGTTGCTGACGGTTGTTGCGGTTCTGATGGTTCCTCTTTGCTGGCGGGGCAGACTTCTTTCCACCCGAGTTCTGCTGATAGGATCTCTTCTTAGACCAACTCTTTTGGCCTATCTGTTGCGGTTTCCCTCTGGACTGTGGAGTCTTCTGGGATTCTATCCATTCCTGCTCCAGGAGTGTAGCCGTCTCCAGGGCTTCCTCAAGAGTCGAGGGAGCGCGCGTGATCACTATCAGGCGCAGTGCTAACTTTAAACTGCGAGTGAACTTCATCGCTCGTTCCTTCTCAGTCACGTATACATGCTAACAGAAGCGCTCTAGGCTTCTGAACTTCGTGATGTAGTCCGCCAAAGTAGAGTTCCCCTGCTGAAGGTCGAGGAATTCTTGCATCTTCCGACTGCGCTCGTGGGTCGGGAAGTTGGCCGCGTAGAAAACCTCCACGAACTGCTCCCACGAAACGGCTTCGCCCGCAAACCTGACATCCCAGGTGGTCGCCCACCACCTTTCGGCATCCTTCCGGAGCTGATACGTGCCAAAATCCACCTTTCGGTCATCACTGACCTGCAGCACACGAAAGATTCTCTCGATCTCTCGTATCCAGTCCTCGGCTGCCTCAGGAGAAGACTTCCCATCGAATGACGGAGGGTTCATAGCCATGAACTGCTTGTAGGGTACGGCTGTCGCTACTAACACCGGGGAAGGAGTAGGAACAGGAGTCTCTCATCCCTGAGAGGCTTGCATGTTCTCCCCCATGGCACGCATGGCCTCGGCCTGCCTACCTACAACCTCAACCAGGTTGTTCAAGGTGTCCATGATGTTGTTGCAACGTTCACGCCAAGCCATCTTAACAACAAGGAGACTCGTATAAGCAAGTTGTAGATACCAAAACATGATTTCATTATACGATCAAAGATGCATACATATATTTAGTACAAGCCAAAATTACCCTCTATAACAGGGTTACAGGATATACTCCTTTGTAACAACCGCAGACACTGACTCAGTGTCCTAACAAAACATTTATATCCGTGCGACCGCTCTCACTTCCTACTAGTGTAGAGGTCGCGGTAGTTGTTCCGGTTTCCGCACCGTCTTCGCTTCGGACGAGGAGTAGAAGAAGGTGTGCACTTGGGTAAACCTGATGGAGTATGCACCCCTTCCACTGGGTCAGCTGCCAGGTCTCCCAATTTACGCTGGCACTCAGCCTCGATATGTCCTTTAAGGCCACAACAAAAGCAGTGACACCATTCCCGTGGGCAAATCTGCCCCTCATGGCAGACTTTACATCTCTCACACGGAGGTGCCGGAGGTGCCATCATCTGAACACCTCGTGCCAAATGCTTCACAGCATGATCTAGGGATCTTACGCCCTGACCTAGGTCACGTACTGCTTCTAGGATCATTTCGTACCTTGGGTCTGACGACATCTATCAAACCACATTCGAAGCATGCATATGTATAAACTAAGTAGCACAAGAAACAACGATAATCAACATAATTAACTGAGCCAAACATACTTACAGTGCGATGAACGATGCACGCAGAAGTCTTGGACCACACTTAAAGCTGCTCTGATACCAATCTCTGTGACGCCCCAAACCCCGACCTTGTAAAAACCTTTGATTTTTGAGAAATTTTTTTTTTGTAAGAATTTAAAATAAATGGCGGAAGTGCAAAGGGGTAAGCAAAGGCCGCAAGTCTGAGCGGGCCACAATAAAAGATACAAACCACATGTTCATTCCAAATACATATAATATCAGAGTTTTACAAAATGAGACTAAAAACACCCATACAACGAGTCTCTCCCAAAATGAGAGGAAAACTCCACTCAAACCCCAAAACAAGACACAAACCAAGATCTGCAGCTAAGTGTGGGTCTCAAGTCTCCAACCGTACACCGTCGCATCGCCACTGCGCCTACTCATCACCTGTATCCTCATAAAATGGGGTCAGAACTCTTGCGAGTTGGTAAAGAACAACAACATTGTATATCCATTTTATCAAGAAAGGGCACATATCATGCAACAGGTAAAATGAGAGATATATGTGCAAGTGTCAGGTAAGTGCTCGTGCTAGAAGACTGTAAAACTACAAGTAGCAGTGCAACAACTGAAACAGAGCAGCAACTAACCAATAAAGTACAACAGTCTAATAGAAGTGCAAGCAGTGCTAAAGTAAGCAAGTAACCAACTACTGTACGTCAGTCTGTTTGGTTAGTCTTTATGTTCTTCTTTTTAACCTCCTTCGGGTACGCGAAGGAAAGACCCTCGAGTTCTGTGAGACATGCACCCGGCGTCTGTTATTAAATTTCTAGTGTGGTAACCAGGGATGCTACAGAACGAGAAAAACCACCTGCGGGCGACACGCAGCCAGGAGAAACCTTTCGCAGGGGCAAAGGACTGCAATCCGTACTACTGCAATAGCAAAGGTCCCTGTGGAGGGCAACCTTGACCTCCCTAACTCCGAGTGACTGGAGGTCAGAGGGCACATCGAATCCTCAAAAGAACAGGTCGTAGTAACGACACGTCACTCGGGGCTGTACCATTCACCCTCTCCTTGGGTGACCAAATTTGTGAATGGCGCGGCAGGATTATCTTATTTAGGCTCATTTTTCAGGTCATACCTCCCTTCGAGGTAGTTGTGCCTCGTGGTCCCCTCGGGGTACGCAAACGAGGACTTGGCCTGCCCATCCACGTGCTCATCCTTTCACGGCCACCACGAGCACATCGCCTGTGAAGACGATATTATAACATTTTCATTTTTATGCCTAGGGTGACACAAGGTGTGAGTACACTCTCACAAACCCGGGCCACTGCCCGAAGACTCCAACCGAGTCTCAAACCTCAACAGGTCGAAAGTGTCATACCCTACAGTGCTTTCAGTTCCTTCCAAGTGTATGTCACATTTAGTACAAAACACGCCTCTGGTGCATCGTAAATCCATTGATATACGAATGTGAGCCAAAACAAGGACTCGACGAACCTGAACGGATGACATACGTGTCATGATGTGCCACGTGCATGAACCACACATTATCACGATTTGGAACACATATTCATAGAGGCACAAATCTGAGCGATAACAGGCTCAAAATATATATATATCAACATATTCGTACGACAACTAGTGTCCAAAGCTTTAAGCACGGATCTCCCAAATACACATATTTTCGGCGCCCTACGTCGGCTCCAACACTTAGCGAAACCATTCGCTTAGGGAAGACCGTAGTGTAGACACTGATGAGTGTCGAGAAAGGTTCTTAAAAAGTAACCCCATGTGTACGGGGATTACGTCAATACATCCGTGATGTGCCACCGCACTAGCAAAACTCAAAAAGGTCAAAACGACGGTTTTTTGTTGAAAATGTCGAAAGACCCAATACTTGGGAAACGTAATAAGGTACATGGGCAGCATACCACTCGCCACACTATACCCCTTTCCAAACTCACCACGATGTGGCAGCGAAGGCTAAGGTGGTCATTCTGGACCACTGACGTGACGGCAAGGGTATAATGGTACAATGTGTGCCAAAATGCCAAAAGGCTAACCGTAGCCCACCAGGCCCTATAGGCAGTTCCGAACCATGCACCGTTGGTGCCAAGTGTACAAAACAGCTGTTTGAACATCATACACGTGCTACAAGGAGTCTATTAGTGACTCTCTATCGGTTTTGCCTTCATGCGTGCATTTTGAATTGGCGGCGAGGTGGAAATCCCATAAGTAGGTGGTCTAGGCATGTCGTACCAGACTCATAGGGCTGTGACAGCCACCAACACGAGCTTCACTAAGCTCTACACGAGGCTACTGGGTGGGTGCAGCAGGTCACGCAACCACCCAGTGGTTGGCTAAGCCTTGCGGGCGCACTTAGCACCCGCCGCCACCATAAGGCTCCAACCGGGGTCATTTGGGCAGCCTGGTCTGCTGGACCAGACCTAACCCCGCCTTGGTCTGACCTATGTGTCAGACCCCAGGTTGGTAAGGCAGCCGCCCGCAATGGGTCACGAGCAGCCTGCACCATGGGGTGTAGCTAAGGTGCCTTTGGGAGGCAATCTGGCCAGCGACCAGCTGGTCTGGTCCACGTGGGGCCAGACCCTGCCGGGTCTAGGAGGAACCCTCCTTGGCCACGGGACAGCCAGCAGCAAGGATGCAGCCTGCAAGCTGCTGGGGCGTGTCCCAGCAAGAGGGTGCTCCGGGTGTAAAGCACACCCGGTTACCCGAAACCGTGGGCGTCCCGTGTGGCGCCCCTTCCCCACGTGATTGGGGAAGACCCAATGGGTGGGTCCGAACCCCGAGGTGGGTCAGACCACCCTGTCTTACCCAACGCTGCAGAGGTTGCAGCGGGACACGGCGAGTCCCGACCGATCTCTCTCTTTTTATATATATATATATATATATATATATATAGTTATATCTATAGCCCAGAAATGGCCTGAAAGGTGACCCGATTCGGGGTCCGTCTGCACCGAAACAGCGAAAATTTTCAACACGGAACTCGTAGATCCATGTCTCAGCTTTGCACAGACACCAAGATCACTCTGATCCGACCATCGGTCTGGAAAAGGGCGCTGTGTTACCAGACAGTGTCTGGAACTTTCTGAACCACTGTCAAAACCCTGTCAGTCTGCTAAAACCTGACTTTTTGAAGGGTTTACAAAATGAATCAGGGGAAATCACAAACATCGAAGTCGTAGATAATTATTCTACCTTTTTAACGAGTTATAGCATGAAAAATCCTGACAAACTGTTTAAGAAATACCACCGGATTACCGGATGATGTTCAGGACTTCCTGTACACTGACAGAAGTTCTGAACGTCTGCTAAAAACGAGGCTTTTTCGCGAGGGTTGCAAACCGAAACAGTGAAAACTGTAAACACGTAAGTTTAAGAACATGGTTTCTTCTTTCCGAAAAGTCCAAGATCGCTCCATTTGGACCAGTATCGAGTGAGATACGGTCTTTTGAGCAGAGGAGACTCCGGAGCTCCAGAACTCCGAAATCGCCTAAGGACAGTCCCATTGCGTGGAACGTCCGGTGTGTGCGTGTTTACCACAACGATGTGTCGATCCCTCTAAAACACACCCACACTCATACAAGTTTCATGACTTATAAAAAAAAGAGGAAAAACCCAAACGAACCATAACAAATTTTACATGCATTTTTCAAAAGAAGTGGAATGCAAAGTGGAAGCTCTTCACCTTCGGGGTTTTCCGGCGTAGGGACGGAGATGGTTCCGGTGTGATGGTGCTGGTGCCCTCACTTGCACTCTCTCAGCCACACTCACCTCACTCTCTACACTCTCACACTTGAGAGAGAGAAGGGGAAGATGGAAGGATGGAGGGAGAGGGTTGAGGAGGAGGAAGAGAGAAAATAAATTTCTCTCTCCTCCCTCCCTTAAATAGCCACTCCAAGAGATGGAGGGCTGGGAGGAGAGGGGAGGAGATGGAGGGCTCTCCTCCCACATGCCCCCCCTCCCTTTAGGTGCTATAAGGCTAGCCCAAGGGGATCTGACCCCCTTCATGATGGGTCTAGCTCAAGGGTGTACAACCCTTGAGCCTAGCCCACAACTACTCTCCCTAAATTAGGGAGAGTAGGTCTCCCAATAGACCACCTTTTGACCCTAAGGTCAAACCCTTTTTAAAATCAAATCAACCCCTTTTTTTTGTTTTTTTTTTTTTTTGACATGATGGGCTGGAGCTACCCCCCCCCCTAAGGGGCGCCCCCTCCAGCCCAATAGCCGTTGGGTTTTGGGCTACCACTTGTGGTAATGCCAAAACCCAACCCCAACTTTTGAAAATTCATGCTTTTCAAAAATGCTATTTAAATACCATTTTCTTATTATTATTGTTTTATTATAATTTTTTTTTTTAAAAGTAGCATGGGCTGGGCTCATGCTCACGTGGGCCCCATGCTAACTACCTTTTCCAAATTAGGTCTTGGAGATTTTTGAAAAAGTCTCTTCTAACTTTACAAAAATCAAATTTTAATATCTCATAAAACCTTAGTAAATTTTTCATTTAAAAGCTAGGTTTCAAACTTTTAAGAAATTTCATTTCAAACCTTACCCTTTTGAATTAAAACTTAAGTTTTAAGCTTACTTACTTAGGCTTTCCATTCTGACAAAATTCACTCTCGTCGTGACTCGTATTTACCGATATACCTGTTTCGCCCTACTACCAGAAATATTTCCTAGTTTAGGTTTCCAATTCGGGATGAACCTACTTAGATGAGTTATAAATCTAGTCTAGGAATATCGGACCTTAGTTCGCCAAGGTCGTCCTTAATTGCTTCGTAAATCGAATCTTACGCGATTAACACTTCGTATTGCTATATTAGCACAATCACGAAAAATTCTTGCGACAAAGCAAGAGTAACAAATAATGAAGCACATGCCAATACAAAATATCTCAGAAATATCGTGGTTCTTACACCATGCGGGTGGCCTGTGCGCCCAGCACCAGCCAAAAAAAAACTATATATTTTATAAAAATGCTTTTGTGTAACGATCCGAGATGGTTCAGTTGGGTTTCATTTTTCTTGGGCCTTCGCTTGATTGGGTACCGGTCTGAACCTGGGGTTTAGACCAGCACCAAAGCCCGGTTCGACTGGTTGAGTGCGAGTTTGGGCCCAACCCGATTTACCTCTTTGGCTGGGGCTGGGTGCACACTCCTTGGGTGTTGTGCACCCTTAGCATTCTGTTAGCACCTAGTGGGTGCAGGTCTGAACCTAGGTTCAGACCTGAACCAATCGACAGCCTGGCTAGCACCTAGCGCTAGCCGCAGCTCACCCATGTTGGAGTCGGGTGCCATCCACTTGGTGCTGGACACCCCGGGCCTCTTGTTTCGGCTGAGCCTCTATGGGCTCAGGTCTGAACTGAAAAGTTCAGACCTTAGCTTGTTGTAGCAGATGTCGGGTCCTAGGGACCAGACCCCTTGACCCACCTTTGGCACCTCTTTCACAAGGTTAACCGGTTAGACCCTTGGCGGCTGCTTGATTCAGCTTAACCAAATCTTTGTGACAGTCTGGTCCGAACCAAGAGTCGGACCAGAATCCCTTATGTTAGCATGTTAGCGTGGTCAAAAGGACCAGACCAATGTTTAGTCAGGTTTTCTTTTATGCAGCAAGTGTGCGGATCCTCGAGTTGGCACCCTAGCAGCCTCGTTTATGCCATATTGTCGCTGCCAACCTTCTTCCCCGTTTAAACAAGAGCGAGCCTACTATAGGTTGGTTCTATTAGGTTCAAGCTAGCCTTAGTAGTGTCTCGCACCCCGGTTAAGTTTCAGCATGAGTGCATGCCTTAGTTTGCTTATTTTCGATATATATATATAGATAGATAGATATATAAATATATGTATCTAGGTATGAATGTGTACAAGTATATGTGAATATACGTATATGAAGGTGGAACCTTGAATATGTTCTAAACATGGATATGCATGTAAATATGTATATATATATATATAAAAGCACATGATGATCATTTCGGTGTAACCGAATGGACTTACGACACTCCGGTGTCCTGTCCAAGTAATTTCTTGATTGACTCCACACTCCGAACTAAGTTTGAGTTACCCAGTGTTGTCTTACATTCGTTTTGGAAAACGGTTTGTTTCGGGTCCGCGGGCGCGGCACCCCTAACCGTGGTAATGCCAGTGTATACCCATTAGATGGGTTAATTTCGGAAATCACTTGTGACACGTATGCGTGTCGTATTGCGTAAGGAAAACCCTTATGTCTTGGTTTGCATTCGACAGACTAGAAAGGTGTGCAGTTGAACATTTTTGTAAATCCAAGAACTTAGAGACTTCGTTGATTTAAAATCACATGTGGTTCAATATCTCTGTTTTGGGTCCGCAGGCGCGGCTCCCCATACCGTGGAAATAGCTAATGTTGTTCCCATAAGACGAGAATATCCTAGATTTTACCATAAACATGTAAGTGTGTTTAACCACGTTTGAGAATATTGTTAAATGCAATCATAACACTGAAGTATGCAATATAGTGCAGTTTAATATCATGTGATGCCTTTGATGTTTATACTTGTGTAAAGGATAAAAACCTGTGGTATTCCTTCACTTTACACTTAGCACATCCTCACACTGTTATTGAGTAGTGTGTACCCTGAGGAGGTACATCACTGAGGCATTGGTAAGCACATTAGGTGCACTTACCTTATGAAATGAAAAGAAAGAAAATTGAACACCATAGGGTATGAATATTGAAATGTTTTGCTGTGGGCTCAGTTGGAGTCTTCGGGCAGTGTCCTTTGTGTTGTGTGGACTCTTGTGTGATATACCCTAAACAGAAACAAAATAATATGGTGTTTTTACTGCTTTCACGAGCAGTGTGCTCCATTGGTCGTGTGAGGCTGAGCATATGGATGGGCAGGCCAAGTCCTTATTTTTGCGTAACCTGCGGGGACCACGAGGCAGATTCCTCGTTGTGAGGTATGATTGAACATGAGCCTTAAGAAAGATAAACCTGATTCGCCCCATTCACAAAATGGTTCACCTCGGGAGAGGGTGGATGGTACAACCCTGAGTGACTTGTCGTTACTACGACACGTGTTTGACAATAGCTGTAGCGTCCTTTGGCCTCCAGTCACTTAGAGTCAGGGAGGTCGAGGTTGCCTTCTTAGGACATCACTACAACAGTAGTATGGATTGCAATCCTTGCCTATGCGAGTGTTTTCTCCTAGCTGTGTGGTGCTCGCATGAGGTTGACTCGGTCTGTAGCTTCCTCCGGTTACCACCCTAGACAATTAATAACAGACGCCGGGTGCATGTCTCACAGAATGCGAGGTTTCCTTCGCATACCCGAAGGAGTAATCAGAAGAACTTAAAGACTAACCAATCAGCTGACTTACTGTAGTTGCTTGTGCTGTGGACTTTACTCCAGTTGCTCTTTCTTGTTCAGTTGTTACTTGGTTACTTTGCTGCTCAGCACTTGTTAGAGTTGTTACTACCTTGAGCACTTGCCTTACAGTTATTGTTGCTTCTTTAGTTACTTGCTGCTCAGTTCGTTGTTTTAGCTACTTGTTTACCCTGTTACTGTAGCCTGTTGACTAGTACTTGTCACTTTGCACTTACCTGACACAGGCACTTACACTTGTTAGTTTTTCCTATTTTTCCTGTGTAGATGGTATATCTATACATGCTTATGGTTGTTTCTTCACCATCTCGCAAGAGGACTGACTTGTTTTATGGGGATGTAGGTGACGAACAGATGTAGTGCGGATGCGGTGATACACGGTGGAGGCTCTGAGGACCCACACACACGGTGGAGGCTCTGAGGACCCACACACACGGTGGAGGCTCTGAGGCTCTGATAAACTTTTCAAAATTGATTTTTAAAATCCTGGGTTTTCAAAATTGCCAATCTTTCCCATTTTACCCCCAGGACTTTTTAATTACAAAAGTTTTTTTTTAGGAAAACAATTTGGATATTTGGATATTGATTTTAAATATTTTATCTCAAATTTTTTTGCAAAATTTGCAATTTGCAAATTCTTCTTTTTAATTTCTTAATGTTATTCGTTTATTTATTTATTTTTTAGTTAGTGGGCCCACATACATGTGGCACCCCACTTGAAAATAAAAGATTTTCAAAAATAAAATAAAACTTTATTTTTCAAAAGGATTTTAAAAGTAGGTTGAGGTGGCATTTCCATAAAAGCCTCTCATTTATTTCAATATTCATTTTTTTATTTTATTCCTTTTTATTGATTTGGTTAAATAAATTTTTTATTTAAGAAGGATGCAGCCTTAAATGGCTCAGCCGAATTTCCCTAAAGAAATAAATTTAATTTTACTTCAAACTTAGGTAAATGAAACAAAATTTTGAAAAAAACAAAATGCGCCCTTTTGAAAACGGTAACAGTGAAATTTCAGTTTCAAAAATTTTTCAAAAAGGAGGTAACAGAACCTCATGAATGGGGGCTGCGTTTTTCTTCAAAGGAGTTGAAAGTTTTTTTTAAAAAGGGGGCTATTGATTCACAAAAAAGGGGGGGGCGGATTAATGGTGATTTTTCCTGTTTTGCAAGTTTTCCTTCTGAGCGTGGAGCTCTCTTCCACCTCCAATGGTTGCTGTCCCTCTCCTATAGCCTAGCTACAGAGGTCCAACGGATGCTGCCCAGCCCTTCTTCAGCCCAGCCAGCAGAGGAAATCCAGCAGCTGCTGCCTTTTCTTCAGAGCCCACCAACGGGAAGCTCCATCCAACCGTGCCTGCATCTTCTTCAGCCCATCAGCATAGGCAGCCAACGTTTTGCCCCTTTCCTTCAGATTAGTAGCAAAAGCTCCATCCAGCTGCATCACCATCCTTCATGTTACCTTCAGCTACCGCCCATTCATCTTCAGCCCACCTGCAGAAAACCCCTTGCTGCAAGTATACCATACAGAAGGAGTGCTCTTCTCCTTTCAGCCTCCGCCAAACCAAGAGTTGGGAGAGAACTGTTGATTGCCACAACCCAGGCCAAGGTTTGATGCCAGCAAGTTTTAAGGGGACTTTCACCTCCAGCAGCTGCTGCCCAGCTCTTCTCCTGCCTAGCCGCAGCAGAGTTCCAACTGCTGCCACACTTTCTTCATCCCATCAGCCAGAAGCACCAGCTCCTTGCCATCCTTCCTTAACCATCCGGCAAGACGCCAACTGCATCCACATCCACTTCCTCATATCCAACAGCAACCCATACCTTTTTGACCTCCTCCTGGCTTGACAATTCCCCAATCCATGCAGCCTATACCATACCCCGATTTGAATGCACCCTTGCAGACAAGTTCTACAAATTTACCATAATTTTCAAATCCTATTCAGCCAGTTGTTAGTTCTGTGATTTCAGCCTCAATTTCCCTGCCTTCAACATTGGCTCCAGCCCAGGTTGCAGCATTAGCTTCTGAAACATCACCCAGTCTCATCTCGAACTAGGCTCCTTTGATCTCTCTTTCTTTAGCTGGTGCAAGTGCAGCCTGGGCCTTCATCTTCATTGAATCAGTCATCGCATACAAGGCAAAAGGATGTGGAGGTGGTAGTATCATCATCGACATCAACAGAATCACCAGCTTTGATTTCAACTGATGTGAAAGGGCCACTGTTGCCACTGCCTAAAGCTTCCGATCAAAAGGTTCAGGATTCTCTTATATCATGTTCATTATGGGCCACCACAACTTTTCATTATTCTTTTCATGGAAATATCTTGTGAGATTTTCTCCCCTTTTGCACATTGATTTTTGGAAAATGTATCTGTGCTAAGGGTGATTATTACTAATTATTGCAGAAAGCTAGTTTGTAGGTAAATGAGACCTTCTTTGTGTGGATATGATTTGTTAGTAATTGTTTACATTTGGTATGCTGTGTAGAGTATTTCTGTCTACGTAAGATGAACTCAAATACTATTTCTGATAAATTGATTAATTTTTTTAGAGTATTTTAGTTATTTAATGATTTCTTCATCATGCTATTATTCTTTATATTCATATGAAGTGATCATATTTGAATGTTCTCTCTTGTTTTGTGTTGAACTAACAAATGGTTTCATATGATGCTTTGCTAGTTATTTGTTTGTTTGAAGATTAATTCCTATGATCAGGTTCACTCTTTCAGTATGCCTCGATTTGAGTGATATCTAGATCATACTCATTCTTTTCCCTTCTTATCTTATTGCCAAATGTTCCGCTTCAAGTAATCATTGTGTTAACCATATCCTACTGTACATATCCTACATTTGCAGTCTATCCTATTAGTTCTTGTACTTATTATAGTTCAGAATTTTTTTTTTTTTTTTTACACATACATCTGTGTTTGTGATTTCATCTCTCTATTAAACTTTTAACAGCCTTGTCACAATTTTCTTGAAAACAGCCCATTGTTCCCACAGTGCATTTCCTGCACATTACGTATGTGTTGTATTTACCATCTTCTGCAGGTATGCAGTCTTGATAATCGGCTATGTTCATGAACGGATATATCCATATCCGTTCATGATCTCTATGCCATCTTTTGCACGCTTCATTATTGATATATAGAGAAGATCCATACCTATTTTCACTGGAAATTATATTATAATTTGGGAATTATGGCCTTGTGAAATCACCTACAAAAACTGTATATACCTGTATTTTCTGATTTTACCCATTATATGGAATTTCTATTAATATGTATATTTTCTCATTATATGTATATATATATCTATATATATATGTATATCTATGTATATCTACCTATATGTATACGTATATATGTATGTATATATATATGTTATGTACGTATATATATACATATATATATATATATATATATTTATATATTTATATATATATATATATATATATATATATATATATATATATATATTCCTTCATGTGCACTTATTTTCATATATGAGCATCCATATAACTATTTTCTCATACAAATACACCTCCATTGTTACATATCATTTAGCAAAAAATTTAGCATTTATATATATATATATATATATATATATATATATATATATATATATATATATATATATATATATATATATATATATATATATCTTCGTTGTACATGTTATATATATGCCCATTTCCTTGGGTATCTTGTATATCCCTTCCTTGTACTAATTCTCATTTTGCAGGAAAATTTGGAGGATGTTGATTCTTTCTACACTATGTATTTCATTTATTTTGATTTATGTCAGAGATGTAATAATCAAGTTTGGAATAAGATTTGCTTTTACTGCGTAGATTAGGATGCATCTCATGTAGTTTGATTCCTGCAATATTCTGATTCTATGATGCATATATCTCAATTTTCAAAATTCACCGTGGATGAACACGAATGGCACGTGCACCAACTCTTAGAGAGTTGATGAACTCGGTGGAATCCATATTTACGGCCCTAGTCGGAATATGGACGAGACCCAGATCCATCATCTTTCTACCAGTCACACTGAGCCTACACTCTTAGGCTATCTTAAAAATGCACATCATATTTCTAAATTTTCAAAACATTGTGAATTAACTCAAGTAAACTCTGAACATATTCATGGCCACAGTCAGAATATGTGAAGGATTTACTTTGGCTTAATCCACATTTTTCCAACAAAATTTTAAGAAATCTTTTCGAAGTGCATTCATTCATTCAAATCATGGCATCATCTGCTTTTCTCATGATTTTCTCAAGAAATTTTCACTTCATGGAATCGATTTCTTCAGAAACTATGAAGATTTCCGAAGTTGGATTTCCCAAATTAAAGTTTTTCTGAGATTTTCCCTGAAAATATTATTTTCTTAAGATTCAATTTCCAAAGGAATTTCTCATTTTTCTCAAGAATCCAAGTTGATTTTCAGATATTTCAAGGGCAAGATTCTCATAATTTCAATTTCCTAAGTTTTGAATTTCCTTCTCCAATGAGCTTTTGTAAACACCCCAAATTTTCATTCATCTCCCCGACATTTTCACCAAGCATCAGCATCCAGTCTCTGAAATCGCCAGAGGGCAAAATGGTCATTTTCTGAGCTCAGACCTTACAGAAGTCTAAATTTCATCTGCAACTCTCAAAATTTCTCTATTTTTAGCTCAGATGTTCAAAATTCTACTCTGGACAGGAGACGGGAATCCCCAAAGCCCGGTTCAGGATTACATTTCATAAGACATGGCATTGCATATCATTGCATGAGCATCTCATATCACCACACTGCACAGCATGCCATTTCGAGGTCCAGAACTCTCGATTTCAAAATTTTCAATCCAGATTCGAATTTTAACTATTTTTAAAATCAATTTCAAAACCTTGGGTCTTCAAAATTATCAATTCTTCCCATTTTACCCCCAGAACTCTGAATTTCAAATATTTTCTCAAGAAAACGATCTGGATAGTTTTCAATATGGATTTCATCCACCTTATCTCAGATTTTTCCCTTTTGACAATTTCAAATATCTTCTTTTTACAAAATTGCCCTACAGGGGCCAACTCTTTCCAAAAATTTCTGTTTTACCAATTAGTCCAGATTTTGTGAAAATTCCAAAAAGTGGTTTTGTTGTTTTGTTGTTATTCCAATAAAGAAGCAATGTGGGACCCACACTGAGATGGCGTCACACAGGCTTTTCTTTTGAAAAACCCAAAAATATAGGAGCCTTGTCCCCTGGATTGGTGCCACTTGTCTTTTCTCTATCCTCCCATTTATTTGCCAAGTGTCAGTGTGGGGCTACCTTAAGAAGCCGCCACATGTCATTAGACACCCTCTTCATTCCATGACATGTGTCAGTGTCCACCATCTTCACCCTGGGCCATGTGTCATTCCGTAGATCACTCTGAGATGCCAAGTGTCATGTGTTGTCCTGTCCAGAAAAAGTAAGGCTTGTCTCCTCTGAGGTGGCGCCATTTGAAGTGTGTCTCCTGCAGAGGACACATGGCAATCTCTCATTTCCTCAAAAAAAGCAAATGCCACGTGTCAATCTCTGCTCCTTTCAGAAAAAAGCAGGATGACACATGTCTTCCCCTACTTTTTCTCTGAAAAGTAGATGACACATGTCATTTCTAGCTTCCTTCAGAAAAAGTAGAGGACACGTGTCACTCTTGGCTTTCTTCAGAAAAAGCAACCATTCAAAAATTTTCAGACAAGGCCTAGGTGGCGCAAATCCTGGATTCTGCTTTTTCTACTTTGAATATGAGGGCGCCACATGTTAATTGCTCTTCCCTCCTGCCACATGGCATTGTAGGAGCCACTCTGAGGAACTGCCGCATGTCCATCCTCCATTCCTCCAGAGCCAACCCCCATTTGAAATTCAAATCTCCTTCTGAGGTGGCGCCATTTGAGAAAACTCCTCCAGACAGCTGACACTTGTCTGCCACATGTTCAGACCTCCCTGCATCAGAAAAAGTAGAAAAGCCCCCCTGTGAGGTGGCGCATTCTGCTTCTTCCAGTCTTGTTCTTCTGCCACATGGCAGTGTGGAACCACCCTAAGGTGGCGCCACATGTCAGCCTCTCCTTTCCTGCAGAAAAAGTAGAATTTGAATTCCTCTGAGGTGGCACATTCTGCTTCTTCCAGTCCTGTTCTTCTGCCACATGGCAGTGTGGAACAACCCTAAGGTGGCGCCACATGTCAGCCTCTCCTTTCTTGTAGAAAAAGTAGAATTTGAATTCCTCTGAGGTGGCACAGTCTGCTTCTTCCACTCCTGTCCTTCTGACATGTGTCAAGAGCTTCCAGAGGTAGCGCCACATGGCATGCTCCTACTGTTTCCAACTTTACACCTCAAACCTCCTTTTGAGGTGGCGCCATTCCAGAACCCCACTTGGCTCTATTTTGATATTTATTTTATATTTTTTATTAAAAGTAGCCCCTGAGGTGGCACCGTTTGAGAAGCTTCAGAAAAGCCAAATTTTGAATTTCAAACTCCCAGATAGCACCCCCTGAGGTGGCGCAATTTGGGAGCCTCTTGCAGAGAAAATCAAGAAGACCCCAAATTTTGAAAATTTTCAAATTCTGCAGAGGTGTCTCACCCATAAATTTTCCCATTTTATTTTCTCAAAAAAATCAAAATAGCACCCCTTGAGATGGCGCCACATGGAGGGCTCAGATTGAGCCTGTTTGAAATTCAAAATTTTCAGAAAAATTCTATAAAAACAAGGCTCCACGCCCAGCCTAAGGGAGCTTCTTTTCGGACTTTAAAATTCAACCTAGACTTTCTTCATAACACGATTTTGAACCTTGGAATCCACGCCCCCCTTGGGCTCAGTGAAGAAGGTGTAGTGGGTCGATCTTGGTGAATCATCCGAAGCCCGGAGCGAAGGACGAACAAAGCCCTTGGTAGCCGTCCCTTTCAAGAGTTTCAAAGCTGCATAACGAAGAAAGGTGCACCTCTTTTCCTCTTGATTTCATATCATGATTTGATTCAGGTGTCGTTTGAAGAAAAAACTCATCCGAGGGATGGATTGAGCTATTCTCATAAAACGACAAATATAAAAATACATAATTATGCTTTCTTGATGATTTTTAGCATTCATGCATTTAGCTAAATTTAATTTGTATTTTATTTCATTAATTTAGCATGTTTTATGAGTTAATTAGGTTTCATTCGGTATTTATTTCAATTCAGCTCAGTTTCATTAGTTCTCTGTTTTTGTCAGTCAGTCCACACGTCATTTCATGCATTTATGTTTCATTAAAAATCCTAAAAAAATCATGGAATTTGCCCATAGGTGTACCTAGAAATGTACCAAAAATTAGGAAGGATTTGAATTTGTTTACTGCGGTAAACATTCAAAATGGTAAGTCGGGTTTTGTTACCCGGGATGCGTTTTAAAAAATCATTTCTTACTTGTAAAATCGAGATATCTCTCATAAGAGATCCGAGTTTCAATCAAAAAGATGTTCTGAACTTGAGAGGATGTCTAGTTGTTAACATGATTTTCTCATATTTTTCTGATTTTGTTTAATGTCTGAAAAAAATCCGAGAGTTCGGGACATGTGTCAGAGCCTAATTTGAGCCCCTGAGACTTTGGATCGACTTAGGTCGACGGGTTCTCTTTTGGTATTGATCCAAATCCAAATTTGTAAAATGTGAATGTTATGTCCAAGATGTCCTATGTTTGCATCTGAAAGCCTGTGATTTTTAGAACAGTTGTGATATCTGTTTCGGATTTTTCTTGTGAGTCACCTGTTTGGTCACATTTGTCTGTTCTGTTGATTTAGGCAGGAAAAGTTATATTTTTATCTGTGTTTCTGTTGATCAAATGCCGAAATCATGAACATGAAAGTTGTCCCTGTAGGTGTCGTGAGTAGCTGCTCTGTTAATTATCAGAAATTTCCATGGCTGTTTTCTATTTTTTTAGCATTTTATATTAGATTAGGTTGATTTTTACCTCCATCAGAACCAAATCCCTGTTACTGAACTCACCATGGCTCAAATCCCGAGGCTGTAAAAACCAAAAATGTTCCATTTCGGGTATTTTAGCAGTCTGCAAAATATTAGAAGTTTTTATGGTGTAAATTTTACATTATCATATTAAGCATTGCATTTGGTTCGGGCCCATATGCGAAATCCCCCCTTTTTAGGATTTTCTTCAAATTTTAGCATTTAAATCATATCATTTTGTAAATTTTAGCATTTTAGGCTGTTTATCAGAGTATGTAGATGCTTCATACCGAATTTGGTGTAATTTGGAATCCATTTGAGGTTCGGTTTAGCCATATCAACAAAACAGGGCCCTGCGGGACCCGTATCCAAGCGAAAAACAAGCGAAATTCGTTATTTTGGATAAATTGCAAAAATGCAAAATTCTGATTTTATAGTCTTAATGTGTTTAGCAGCATGTCATAATGCCTCATACTGCATTTCATTATCATTTGATTCAATTTGAATTTCGAAATCTCAATTTTACCAAGTTTTCCTTCAAAAAACCCTGATTTTAAAGGTATAACTTTATAATTAGGGGTATTTTGGTCATTTTGACCACCATTTCGAATTTCAAACTATTTTCTACTGAATTTCTTTCATTTTCATCATTTCAAATATCAAGGAAGCATGGAGAATAGGGTTTATATCCAACTAAGTCCAATAATTTCAGAATATTATTGGAAAATCTTGGAAAAGCCCACATATTTGAGCTAACCTTCTTTCAAGATTTGGCAGGGACATTCAAAAGAAGGAGCTGAAGTCTGCAATTTTCGTTTTATTTCATTTATTTAGTAATGTAATAATGTAAATTTTGGAATAAGAGATTTAATTTTTTGCTTAGACTAGGATGCATATCATATAGTTTAAATTCCTGCAATATCATGTTTATATGATTCATGCATTTTATTCCAAAAAGCACTATGGATGTACACAAATGGCACGTGCACCAACTCTTAGGGAGTTGATGAACTCGGTGGAATCCATATTTACGGCCCTAGTCGGAATATGGACGAGACCCAGATCCATCATCTTTCTACTAGTCACATTGAGCCTACACTCTTAGGCTATCTTAAAATGCACATCATATTTCTAATATTTTCAAAGTATTGTGCATTAAATCAATTAAACTCTGAACATATTCATGGCCACAGTCAGAATATGTGAAGGATTTATTTTGACTTAATACACATTTTTCCAACAAATTTCTTAGAAAATCTTTCAAAGTGCATTCATTCACTCATATCATTTGCATCATGAAATCATTGGTTTTCTCATGATTTTCTCAAGAAAGTTTCATTCTCACGAAAATCGATTTCTCAAGAAACTTTGAGAATTTTTTAAAATAAGTTTTCCCAAATCAAGTTTTCACAGTTTCCATGGATACCAGTTTCTCGAGAGACTTCTAAAATCTCCGAAGTTGGATTTCCGAAATCCAAGTTTCCTTCGTTTTTCCAAAGAAGTCTCTCACCTTCCTCAAAGATCAAAATCGATTTCCAAGTATTTCAAGGCTAAGATTCCCAGGATTTCAATTTCCCAAGTTTCCGTTTTTCCTCTCCAATGAGTTTTCCTATAATTTTTCCATCACTTTCCTAAGAAAATTCTCAAAGTCCGAGTCTTCCTGAGAAGTGTTTCCCTTTTCAAATGTTCACCTTTTTCTCAAGAATCACTTCTATTTTCCCAAGATTTTCAACTATTTTCCCACATCTTTATGAACTTTCCCGTGATTTCAAAAACCCTTTTCCATCTGAGTTTCCTGAGAAATTGACCTTTTTCCTGAGAAATGTTTTTCAACTCCAAAGCTTTCCAAGCATACATCATAGTTTTCCAACTTATATTTTATAAAGTCTCATAGAACATGCCTGAATTCTCTGTGCATTTAGGATAGAACATGATTTTGATGATTTAACTAAGTCAAGCACAATTTTGGTCCTTGGTTCGATTACCCCTGTTAAAGGCGGCAGGAACGGTCGAACCTCGTACCGACAAGTCGAGCCCCATCCCATGGATTTTCCCGCAATTTTCAAAACGGAGGCGAGTATTTCAAAACATTTTCAAAAATCCGGTCAAGTTTGAATCGCGAAAGCATTTCCTTTTTCTCTTCCGCAAGGAAGGGAAGACGGGAAAAATTTTGCGACGACAACAGGTTTGGCGACCGAGATGGGACCTGTCCTTGTCTGACCTAAATTATGCTTGACTTAGTCCAATTATTGAAATTATGTTCACAAAATGTCAGCGCTTTTATTTTGATATCATGCGAACCTAGGAGCCTAGATTATGACCTAGCTGACATTGACTGCATATAGCTTAGGCATGGTTTGGTAGGACCAAATTGAGGAGAAATTTTCATGCTCACATAGACTTAGGTCTAAATACAACTCTCCTCAATTTAGGATCTGAATGCAAACAATGTATGCTTCTTCAAAGTTTTCAAAAATCTATCTCTCTAGGACTTAGAGCCCTCTATTTTCTTGCATGTGATCATTTTTCAAAATCTCCCTTACCTATCATTACCCGGTCTTCACGTTGCTGGGCTCTCTTCCAGAACCATAGTTCGGGACAGAGCCTCACAACTGGGCCACCTATTTGGGTTAACACCCCCCTACCATGTACCGCGGGCCACAATCCGAAGTATATCAGTAGGCGCTCAAGGATGTTGGAAAACCTTACCTTAGAACCGGAGTTGAGAATGTATGCCACGTACCTCAGATTTTAATTCGGGTATATCGGCATAACTGAATTGGACAAAGATGATCTGAACTTAGAGTTAGGATTAGGGTCCTACAGCTGTTTTCAAAATAATGCATCTAGAGTCAGCCTTTTAGAGAGCGTTGTATGTGCATGAATGTTTGTGCAGGATGTGATTGTTTGTATGTTACCTCTATTTCCTTACATTTTCCCAAAAATATTTTCAAATACCCATATTTCTCATCTCTTCCCTTTATTTTCTCAAACCCTGGATGATTTTCTCAAATATCCCATTTCTTTCAAAATTCCAAGCGATTTTCCATTCTACCTTTCTACTGGATCTCGAATTTCCAGCTGCATTTTATATCCTGCCTGCAAAAAAAAAATAATTCAAAATTTCCCACATTTTCCTAAGTCTCATTCTGAGTCTTTCTCTGTTTTCAGTTCAATGGCATCCAGTCAAGTCGATCTCATCTTTCCTGAAGGTCACATCTCCTACGAGGTGCGGCAAGGTCATCCTGAACATCGAGCCCTTAGCATCGGAACTTTCATTCCCCGGTAGTACTATTCTTGGCTCAAAAGCTTTTCCCGAATGTTCCCGGACCATTTGAGCGAGTGCGGATTAGAACTGGCGTCAGCAGTCGAAAAGCAGACCATCAACGGCAACCTGATCCATGCAATGGCGGAGCGATGGAATCCTCGGACGTGTACCTTCTGGTACCCATGGAGAGAAATGACCATTTTAATGGAAGAATTTTCAGAAATCATGGGGTTATCAGAACCAGCCGGTCAACCAGGTGATCCATTAGAACATCAATTCCTTATCAATGTCAAGGGTTTGGAGCCCCGAGATTCATTAGCTCGTATGACAGGCCACCGATCCAGTTGGACGGAAATGAATATGTTGACCTGCTCGAGTTGTACCGCCAGTACGGGACCTTCGTTGAAGTCAGGACAGCTAAAGAAAGGATTCAGAATGCAATGGTTCTATGCACTGTAGGATTAGCCCTCTTTCCAGATGGACAAAACTACATGGACATCAGAATAATCCAGCTTATGAGAAGATGGGGAAGTCGGCAGACCAATCGCCTTTCCATAGCCATGGCAGCGCTCGCCTTCTTATATCGATGTCTGACTCGATTCTCACTTGGGGAGTCCATTTTAGTTGAAGGATGCATCTACGCGCTTCAGTCCTGGTTCTTCCAGCATGTTCCAGCCCGAGCAAGCTCTTTCAGATACAATGGTCAAGAACTCCTTCCAGTAGCGCAGTATCGATCCATGATCAACAGCATTCAAGAAGATGACATTGTCTGAGACTATTTTAATCTGCAATTATCCCCTCCCAGATATACGTACGCTTATGGCAAGCGGTTCAAGTTGTTGGGACCATTCTTCTGCACTTACTACCAACCAGAGAGATGTGTTCGACAGTTCTCCCAAAGGCAGCAGCACGTCGAAGCCCGACTATTATCAAGAGCTATGGCAGAGTTCAATCTAACCTCCGCACAATGGTCTAGGGCATATCATTCTGCCCGCTACGACTGGGACTCTTTTGTCTCTCTTAAAATCTTTCCTGGTCCTAGAGTGTCTGCCCACTATCATGAATGGTGGCAAATTGTCTGTCCTCCACCTCTTTGTCAAGATCAATAAAATCATGCTTTCCTCATTTCTATAAAATTTTCTCTCTTTCTATTGTGGTTTGACGACCTCGCCTAGGTAACAAGGCATATTTTCGTTGTTTATTTCTTTTGCAAAAAGAATGACAACACAATTGTCGTGATTCTCGCGACGACTCAGTCCCTAGTAATGGGATATCTTTTTCAAATTGTCTACCATATTTTCAGCAAATATTTCTTCCAAAAAACCAATTCCTACTGAGTCTAATCAGGTCTTTGCCCTGCATAGAGCTTTTTACAACATTTGATGGTTCAAACAAGGTCAGGCAAAAGAACAACAGCACCGCAGTACTCGTCAGCCTCAGAAGAAGATATGGATTTCCCTCGGTTCGAGAGGAGTCAAGAGCAGCAACAAGAAGATGATGGCATAGACCCTCAAATGTATGTCATGTTTCGGAAGATGATGAACAAAATAATGAATGAGCAACCCGGGACCAACTCGGAAAGAAACCCATTCAGGGAAAAGTTCCATGGTCAAAAGGACAAAAAGACTTCCAGAAAGCAGGTCCAGCTAGAAAAAATCTCAGATGGAACAGACTCCACTGAAGACACAGATGAAGAGTATGAAGTGCCTCCGGAATTTCAGAAGTGGGGCCGAGAACAGAGAAAAAGCCGCAGATCAAAAAGCCGAGATGCAGAAGAGCCCTTGCAAGCACAGTTCAAGGAAATGGCCCGAGTTGTCAAGGATCTGCAAGCCCGCGACAAAGGCAAGAAAGTCTTCACCAGTGAGGACTTCTATGACGGCTTAGAAGGGGATGATGATCTGGAAAATCTTCCCCGAAAATTCATCAAATTCGACGGTTCTAGCAACCCAAAAGCTCATATCGCCACTTTCTTTGCAGAATGCTCTCGGTTCAAAAGGGACAACATAGCACTGTTCTTATGCTTTCCCCGCAGCTTGGAAGGAGTTGCAGCTAAGTGGTATGTTGAGCATATCAACCCAATCGAACTCAAGGAGTTCAACAAAGTTGTAAATCTGTTTATTGAACGCTTCTTGTTCAACACAGAAGCGCTGCCTACATTGAGTCATCTCTGCAATCTCAGGCAGAATGAAAATGAAAAAGCACGGGACTTCATTCACAGATGGAGGTCAGCCTGCAACAAAATGAGAGATCCTATCTCAGAAAGGCACGCCTTGTCACTAATCCTCAACAACTTTTCACAGCCGTTAAGAGGATTGATCTCCACAGCAACATCCAGGACTTTCATCGAGTTGACTGAACGAGCTGAATGGATCAAACTGAGTGTGGAAAATGGAGTCTACGAAGGCTTCACCTTTTCTAAAAGCAACTCCCCAGGTGAGCAGAAGAAGAAAGATCACTTTACTTATTCTGCCAACAACAACAACAAAAGCCGAAATCAGGACAAAGGGCAGAAAAGGGATTACTGCTACGACGTAGGAAGCTCAAACAACAAAGATCAGAAAGCAAAGCCGGCCCCTCAATAAAGCAAGCCTCCTCAGCAGGATCAAAGGCCGAAACTGCGTGAGAAGACTAGACATAAAGGATGGAGTTATGATAGAAAATTTACTCTTTTAGACCAAACACTCGAGGATGTGCTCGAGTATATGCTATCAAAAGAGATGGTTAAGTTGCCCAGATTGGCCGATCCCCCCGTGCCTATGGGGAAGTGGAAAGATCAATTTTGTAAGTTCCACAGGACAGTGGGACACAATACTGAGAACTGCTTTGTTCTAAAAAACATTATACAAGATCTTATTGAAAAAAATCTTCTAGTGGAAGGAGAAGAAGAAGAGAAAATGGATATTCTCAATAACCCCTTTCCTTCGCACACCACAGCAGTAGTATCCGCACAACCATTCCTGCCTCACGAACACATCAAGCCGTGTTCTGCACAAGATCTACAAGTTCAGCATCAGGTGTCAGTGCTACGACAAGCAACTCCTGATTCCAAGAAGATGGACCTAATCTCAGCATTCGATAAGATGAAAGTTTCTGAAGCACCTGTAAAGTCAGTCCCCAAGTCAAAGGGAACTCCTGACTTCCTTAAGCAAATCATCAAACCCAGGCCGAAAAGTTCAAGTCAGAAGCCTCTGACCGCTCTATCCAATGTCTCCATTTTTTACTTGGCCAAGAATTCTAGCAAGCACCAACGAGTACTGGATGATTTACTCAAGAAAATCAAAGTTAAGCCCAGTACCACTCCTGAAGACATGGCACAAATTGTGAACTCTGCCATGAACAATGCACCAATCACCTTCTCGGATGAGGACCTTCCAAAGCCTCATTCATTTCATAATAATGCCTTGTACATTGTCGTTCGAGTCAGGGGAATGACAGTACCACATGTGCTGGTCGATGGAGGCAGTAGCCTCAATATTTGTCCCGAGATGACATCGAAGGCATTAGGGATCAAGGACAAAGAATATATTTCAGCTCCCATCACTATCTATGGGTTTGACAACCATGGTCAAACGGCAAAAGGCAAGATATTTCTGGAAGTGTTCATCAACTATTCGGTGCATTCAATACTTTTCCATGTGGTTAATGTGCCACCCACCTACAACTTGCTGCTCGGAAGGACGTGGATTCATAATGCAAATGCAGTGCCTTTCACCCTCCATCAATGTGTAAAATGGTCAAAAGGTGGCATGATTACCACAATACTAGGAGAAGACCCAGAAGAAAGGCTCCCACAGCCCATGATTCCCCGGCCATCATTCACCGCAGATATTCCCAGCATCAGGGAAAGTGAAGAGATCTGTCACGGAGAGAATCGAGAAATACTCCAGGCATCATCAGAACCATCTCTGCACACCGTAGCCATGACCCGATGGAGAGGTCCTCAATTCTTAAAGGTTGGAGGTCAAATCAACTACAATACCATTAAGGATCACCCATTGTTTCCACAATTCATGAAGGCAAGAAAGGGATTCGATTTACTTCTGAAGCATGGTTATCAACCCTTCAAGGGACTAGGTAAGAACGAAGATGGCTGCATCGAGCCAGTGATCCAGAAGCATCATCCCCACAGAACAGGACTAGGGTTCTTCGACGAAAGCTCGTCAAAGAAGATTGTTTTTGTCAAAGGGGCACAATAAAGACCATTTGTTATTTCTTTCTATTCTTTTCAAAATAAATGTCTCATTTTATCAAATGTCATTGATCAATTCAATCAATAATATTCCAAGTTTCTTTGTCTATCTGGATGCCATTTATCCCCTTTCTGTCTATCTCTTCATTATAATTTTAAATACCATCTTATGCGTAGTTCTCTTCAAATGATTGCTTGTCTTACTATAGGCCGATTTATCTGAACCAAATTTTTTATCCAAAATTTCAGAATGACTTCTCGGACAATCAAGAAGCTCGTTCTCAATCCCAAGGCTTTTCAGAAGTCGACAGTAATTCACAGAGTCAAAGCAAGCACCGAAGATGGCAAGAGTGCAAAGCAGTCAGATGATTACACAAAATATGATCAGTCTCTTCAAGAGTTACCAGAGTTCGCTGCAGTTCAGAAGCAGGATGAACCATCTTCTCTAGTACAATATCCGACTGAAGATGTCAATATCGGTTCAGAGGAAAATCCTAAAATTCTCCAGATCGGAACCAGTTTGAGTCCAGAAGAGAATGAAAGACTTACTAATTTTCTCAAGCAACATGAAGAAGTGTTCGCATGGACATATGAAGACATGCCGGGTTTAGACCCAAAATTAGTCGAACACCGACTCGTTCTAAAGCCAAATGCTAAGCCAGTTAAGCAGAAGCTGAGAAAAATGGATCCTAGAATAGAACAACATGTCAAAGAAGGACTCGAAGATTTGCTCAAAGCAGGATTTATCCGAGCTATTGACTACCCAGATTGGTTAGCCAATATCGTCGTTGTCCCAAAGAAAAGTGGTAAAGTAAGGATCTGCATAGACTTCAGGGACCTCAAGAAAGCAACTCCGAAGGATGATTATCCACTTTCAAGCATCGATCTTCTAGTCGATAGCACGGCAGGACATGCTATGTTCTCTTTCATGGATGGATATTCCGGCTACAATCAGATTAAGTTGGCCGCTCGCGACCAATCAAAACCCATTTCTTCCCACCCAGCAGCAGAAAATCGCATCTTTCTTGCTGGTGACAGGGAATCTACAATCCCAGATAAGAGGATTAACCTCTTGAGCGTGGGATACAAGTGGTTTAGTGCAGGGGATCTACAAGGTGGGATCTACAAGGTGTGCAGTCTTGAGAATGCGCCATATTCATGGATGGATATATCCATATCCATTCATGATCTTCGGACCATCTTTTACATGCTTTGTTATTGATATATAGGAAGCTCCATACCCAATTTTGCTGAGAAATATGTTATAATTTGGGAACTACGGCTTCGTGAAATCACGTACAGAAACTGTATATACCCTGTATTTTCTGATTTTACCCATTATATATGAAATTCTAATTATTACATATATTTTCTCATTGCACGTATATATATATATATATATATATATATATATATATATATATATATATATATATATATATATCTAGGTATATCTACGTATATATATATACATGTAAATACATATATATATATATACTTATATATATATAGGGATATCTTTATGTGCATTTGTTTTTCACATATATTTTTCTTTTTCCTTTTCTTTTTGTAAATGCATCTTCATCATCACATGTTATTTATCATAAATTCAAACATCTAGATATAACCATGTATATCTTCGTTGTACATATTCTATATATGCCCATTTCCTTTGGTATCTTGTATATCCCTTCCTTGTACTAATTCTCATTTTGCAGGAAAATCTGGAAGAAGCTGATTCTTTTTCATTATGTATTTTTATTTCATTTATTTTGACTCACGTCAGAGATGTAATAATCAAACTTGGAATAATATTTACTTTTACTGCTTAGATTAGGCTGCATCTTATATAGTTTGATTTCAGTAATATCCTGATGCTATGATTCATATATCTCAATTTTCAAAATATACTATGAATGAACACGAATGGCACATGCACCAACTCTTAGAGAGTTGATGAACTCGGTGGAGTCCATATTTACGGCCCTAGTCAGAATATGGACGAGACCCAGATCCATCATCTTTCTACCAGTCACATTGAGCCTACACTCTTAGGCTATCTTAAAAATGCACATCATATTTCTAATTTTTCAAAATATTGTGAATTAACTCAAGTAAACTCTGAACATATTCATGGCCACAGTCAGAATATGTGAAGGATTTACTTTGGCTTAATCCACATTTCTCCAACAAATTTTTCAGAAATCTTTTCAAAGTGAATTCATTCATTCAAATCATCTGCATCATCTGTTTTGCTCATGATTTTCTCAAGAAATTTTCACTTCATGGAAATCGATTCCTCAAGAAACTATGAAGATTTCCGAAGTTGGATTTCCCAAATCAAAGTTTTCCCGTGATTTTCCTTGAAAATATTATTTTCTTAAGATTCATTTTCCAAAGGAATTTCTCATTTTTCTCAAGAATCCAAGTTGATTTTCGGATATTTCAAGGACAATGTTTTCAGGATTTCAATTTCCTAAGTTTGAATTTCCTTTTCCAATGAGTTTTCCTATAAAATTTCCATCATTTTCCTAAGAAAATTCTCAAAGTCTGAGTTTTCCTGACAAATGTTTTCCTCTTCAAGTGTTCATCTTTTCTAAAAAATTCTTACCATTTTCTCGAGATTCTCATTTCTTCAAGATTTTTCAAATCTTTATAAACTTTCTCGAGATTTCAAATCTTCTTCGTCTGAGTTTCTTGAGAGATTGATTTCTATCTTTTTCCTGAGAAATGCTTTTTCAACTCCAAATGTTTTCTAAGCATACATCATAGTTTTCCAACTTATATTTTACCAAATCTCATAGCACATGCCTTAATTTTCTGTGCATTTAGGATAGAACACAATTTCGATAATTTCACTAAGTCAAGCACAATTTTGGTCCTTGGTTTGATTACCCCTATTAAAGGCGACAGGAACGGTCGAACCTCATACCGACAGGTCGAGCCCCATCCCATGGATTTTCCTGCAGTTTTCAAAACGGAGGCGAGTATTTCAAAACAATTTCCAAAATCCGGTCAAGTTTGAATCGCGAAAGCATTTTCCTCTCTCTTTCGCAAGGAAGGGAAGACGGGAAAAATTTTGCTACGATAACAGAAATCAACTACAACTTTCCATCTTCTTCAGCCCACCTGCAAAAAGGAAATGCAAATCCAACAGGCTGTCCACCTCCAACGACTGCTGTCCATCCTGCCATCCTTCTTCAACCCATCAGCAGAAGGTCCAGCTGTTGTCCATCTTCTTCAGCCCAGTCAACAGGAGGTCATTTGGAACAGGGGAATTACAAGGTAACATATGGTTGTATGTTCTTTTCATTTCATTCTTTGTGCTTTGCTAATTTTTTTTTTTTTGCTAATTGCTTTTGATTTCCTGTATTAGCAGTTTCAATACGTTGTGTGAGTTTGTTGTTATGTTTCAGTTTACAAGTAAATTTCTGTTTCAATACATCGTTTTCATTAGTTGATGTTGTGTTATTTTTTTTTTTTACTGAATTTCCTGTTTGTTTCAATGTTATTTTTTCCTATGTCTTTTATTTCTTGTTTGTTCTCTGAATTTTCTGTTTGTTTCAATGTTATATTTTCCTGTGTCTTTTACTTCTTGAATGTCCTGTTTGTTTTGTTTCCTGAATTTCCAGTTTTTTTTTTTTGTTTAATCTCCTGTTTTCCAAGCATTTTCCTGTGGTGTTTTCGTTCACACTTCTTCCTTTATCCAATTTTTTCTTTCTGTCATCCATTCCATATATCTCAGTTTTCCTGTTTATTGCAATTTTCATTTTGCAGTTAGTTCATGTTCATCAAATTCCTGTTTTGCAATTGATTTTCTTATTTTTCTGTTTTTATTATTTTCTTTTTACAAAACCATTTGATGTGTTCATCATTTCATGGTCCAGTTGTTGAAATTGATTCCAGTTTTCTATTGTATGTTTGTTTTTCCTGATTTTTAGTCAATTTTTCTGTTTTGTAGTGCCATTATCATTCACTCCACCATTCATCTATAGTGACACCATCCTTCACAGCTGAAATCGCCACCTTCTTGGATGCATCTAGTGTTAGGTTTGCTCAGGGGGATTTCCACACTGGGGTTATCATGGATTGTTGTTATATCTGTTATTTTCCTGAGATGCATGGGACACTGCCACATTGAAATGATGCCAATGTCTCTGTGTGAGAACATACCCATCCTTAGATATCTCATTTACACACACAGCCTTGTCACAATTTTCTTGAAGACAGCCCATTGTTCCCATAATGCATTTCTCACACATCATGTATGTGTTGTATTCACCATCTTCTGCAGGTACCCAGGTTTGATAATCGTCTATGTTCATGAACGGATATATCCATATCCGTTCATGATCTCTATTCCATCTTTCGCAGGCTTTGTTATTGATATATAGGGAAGCTCCATACCTATTTTTATTGAAAATTATATTATAACTTGGGAAATATGGCTGTGTAAAATCACCAATAGAAACTGTATATACCTGTATTTTCTGATTTTACCCATTATATGGAATTTCCATTAATATGTATATTTTCTCATTATAGGTATATATATATATATATATATATATATATGTATATCTACCTATATGTACACGTATATGTGTGTATATATATATATATATATATATATATATATATATATATATATATATATATATATATATATATATATATATATATAACATATATATATATACTTATATATATATATACCCCTTCATGTGCACTTGTTATCACATATATATTTCTTTTCTTTTTCTTTTTGTAAATAAAATTATCACATATCATTTATCATAAATTCAAGCATTTAGATATAACCATGTATATCTTCATTGTATATAGTATATATATACCCATTTCCTTGGTTTTGTACTAATTCTCATTTTGCAGGAGAATCTGGAGGATGCTAATTCTTTACATTATGTATTTTTTTTCTCTTTATTTTGACTTATGTCAGAGATGTAACAATCAAACTTGGAATAATATTTACTTTTACTGCTTAGATTAGGCTGCATCTCATATAGTTTGATTTCAACAATATGCTGATTCTATGATGCATATATCTCAATTTTCAAAATTCATCGTGGATGAACACGAATGGCACGTGCACCCACTCTTAGAGAGTTCATGAACTCGGTGGAGTCCATATTTACGGCCCTAGTCGAAATATGGACAAAACCCAGATCCATCATCTTTCTACCAGTCACATTGAGCCTACACTCTTAGGGTATCTTAAAATGCACATCATATTTCTAGTTTTTCAAAATATTGTGAATTAACTTAAGTAAACTCTGAACATATTCATGGCCACAGTCAAAGTATGTGAAGGATTTACTTTGGCTTAATCCACATTTTTCCAACAAAATTTTCAGAAATCTTTTCAAAGTGCATTCATTCATTCAAATCATGGCATCATCTGCTTTTCTGATGATTTTCTCAAGAAATTTTCACTCCCTGGAAATTGATTTCTCAAGAAACTATGAAGATTTTCGAAGTTGGATTTCCCAAGTCAAAGTTTTCCCGTGATTTCCCCTGAAAATGTTATTTTTTTAAGATTATTTTCAAAAAGTAATTTCTCCTATTTCTCAAGAATCAAAGTTGATTTTCAGATATTTCAAGGACAATATTCTCAGGATTTCAATTTCCTAAGTTTTGAATTTTTTTCTTCAATGAGTTTCTCTATAGATTTTCCCTCATTTTCCTAAGAAAATTCTCAAAGTCCGAGTTTTCCTGACAAGTGTTTTCTTTTCAAATATTCATCTTTTCTCAAGAATTTCTTCCATTTTCCCGAGATTCTCTTTTCTTCATGGTTTTCCAAATCTTTATAAACTTTCTCGAGACTTCAAATCTTCTTCGTCTGAGTTTTCTGAGAGATTGATTTCCATCTTTTTCCTGATAAATGCTTTTCAACTATGAATGTTTTCTAAGCATACATCATATTTTTCCAATTTATATTTTATAAAATCTCATAGCACATGCCTGAATTCTCTGTGCATTTAGGATAGAACACGATTTCGATAATTTCACTAAGTCAAGCACATTTTGGGTCCTTGGTTCGATTACCCCTGTTAAAGGCGGCAGGAACGGTCAAACCTCGTACCGACAGGTCGAGCCCCATCCCATGGATTTTTCTGCAAATTTTCAAAACAGAGGCGAGTATTTCAAAACAAATTTCCAAAATCCGGTCAAGTTTGAATCGCGAAAGCATTTTCCTCTCTCTTCCGCAAGGAAGGGAAGACAAAAAATTTTTTGCGACGATAACAGGTTTGGCGACCGTGATGGGACCTGTCCTTATCTGATCAAAAAAGTGCTTGACTTAGTTCATTTATCGAAATTATGCGTTCACAAAATGTCAGCTCTTTACTTTTGATATCATGCGAACCTAGGAGCCTAGATTCTGACCTAGCTGACATTGACTGCATATAGCTTAGGCATGGTTTGGTAGGACCAGATTGAGGAGATATTTTCATGTTCACATAGACTTAGGTCTAAATATAACTCTCCTCAATTTAGGATCTGAATGCAAACAATGTATGCTTCTTCAAAGATTTTCAAAATCTATCTCTCTAGAATTTAGACCTATTTCTTGCATGTGATCATTTTTTTCAAACCCCTTACCTATCATTACCCGGTCTTCACGTTGCTAGGCTCTCTTCCAGAACCCTAGTTCGGGACAGAGCCTCACAACTGGGCCAATTATTTGGGTTAACACCCCCCTACCACGTATCGCGGGCCACAGTCTGAAGTATATCGGTAGGCGCTCAAGGATGTTGGAAAACCTTACCTTAGAATCGGAGTTGAAATTATATGCCACGTACCTCGAATTTCGATTCGGGTATATCGGCATAACTGGATTGGACAAAGATGATCTGAACTTAGAGTTAGGATTAGGGTCCTACAGCTGTTTTTAAAATGATGCATCTAGGGTCAGCTTTTTAGGGAGTGTTGTATGTGCATAAATGTTTGTGCAGGATGTGATTGTTCGTATATTACCTCTATCTTCTTACATTTTCCCAAAATATTTTCAAATACCCATATTCTCATTATTTTCCTTTATTTTCTCAAACCCTGGAAGATTTTCCCAAATATCCAATTTCTTTCAAAACTCCAGGTGTTTTTCCATTCTCCCGTTCTACTGGATCTCGAATTTTCAGCTGCATTTTTTATCCTGCCTACAATTTTCCAAAATCATATGTTTTCTCTCATTGGATTTTCAATTCTTTTGTCTATTTGTAAAATTCTTCATCTTATTTTCCTCGTGAATACCTTGATTATTGCGGTGGAAATTGTTTACCCACTTGCCTTCTCCTTATTCTAAATCCGTTTGCGGATTGTTTTTCCAAGAGATATCTCTTTCCTTAAAAAATAGTGTTTTCCTCGTGGTTGACGACCTCGCCTATGTAACAAGGCACATTTTCTGTTGTTTATTTCTCTTACAAAGAATGACAACACGATTGTCGTGATTTCAGCGGCGATTCCATCCCTGGTAATGGGATATTCTTCCAATTGTCTACCATATCGTCAATAATCATTTTTTTTCCCAATCCAAAGTTCCCTCAGAGTCTAATCAAGACTTCATCCTGCAGAGAGCATCCACAACATTTGATGGTCCGAACAAGGTCAGGAAGAAGAACTGCATCACCACAACACTCCTCAGCCTCAGAAGGAGAAATGGATCATCCCGTGAATCAAGATCAACAACAAGAGGATGATGGCATAGACCCGCAAATGTATGCCATGTTTCGAAAGATGATGAATAAAATGATGAGTGAACAAGCTGGGACCAGTGCAGAGAAGAATCAATTCAGAGAAAAGTTCCACGAGCATAAGAATAAGAAGGCTTCTAGGAAGCAGGTTCAGCCAAAAGAAATTTCAGATGAATCAGAATCAACGGAAGACACTAAGGAAGAATATAAGGTGCCTCTGGCATTTCAGAAACGTGGTCGAGAACAAAGGAAGAGCCGCAAATCAAAGAATCAGGTCACAGAAGAACCCCTGCAGTCACAATTCAGGGAAATGGCTAAAGTAGTTAAAGATCTGCAAGCCCGCGACAAGGGCAAGAAAGTCTTCACTAGCGAGGACTTCTATGATGGCCTAGAAGGAGACGAAGATCTAGAAAATCTGCCTCATAAATTCATCAAGTTCGATGGTTCCGGTTACCCGAAAGCCCATCTCGCCATGTTCTTCGCCGAATGATCCAAATTCAAGAGAGACAATAGGGCCTTATTTCTCTGTTTTCCTCGTAGCCTAGAAGGCACTGCCGCCAAGTGGTACTTCGAGCATATCAATCCAATCGAGCTACGAGAATTCGATAAGGTGGTCAATCTATTCATCGAGCGATTTCTGTTCAATGCTGAAGCGCTACCAACATTAAATCACCTCTGTAATCTGAAGCAAGGAGATAGTGAAAAAACCAAGGACTTCATTCGCAGATGGAGAGAGACCTGCAACAAAATGAGGGATCCTATATCAAAAAGGCATGTTTTATCGCTGATCCTCAACAATTTTTCTCAACCTCTGAAAGGATTAATCTCTACCTCACCCTCTAAGTCTTTCATTGAACTCATTAAACGATCCGAATGGCTCGAGATGGGAATAGAGAACGGGGTCTATGAAGGCATTACCATTGCAAGAAACAATCAAGATGCCAAAAAGAAGGCTCACTTCACTTTTGTGGCTAAATCTTTCAATAATAGCAAAGGCAACAAGAATGATCATGGCAACAGTTTGAAGAGAATCAAAAGGCAGAAAGGGAAGGACATCAACAATGATAAACCTCTTCAGTCCAGCCCTCAGCATCAAAAGAAAGATCAGGAAAAATCAAAGCGCAAGGACTGGAGAACTGATCGAAAATTCACCCCTCTGGATCAGACACTCGAGAGTATCCTCAAGTATATGCTTGAGAAAGACCTTGTCTGGTTGCCTAAAGTCGATGATCCTCCAGCAATTATGGGCAGATTCAAAGAACAGTTTTGCAAGTTTCATCGAGCAGTAGGGCACGATACAGAAAACTGCTTCATCCTTAAGAACAGTGTTCAAGACTGCATTGACAAGAATCTCCTCGTTGAAGATGAAAAGGAGGACTAGTCATCCTGACAAAGATTTTTTCACAATCATTCCAAAAGATGACAATGCCGACACTTTCCCATTTCTCATCTTACTTTTTCAAAAGAGTAATGTAATACCATTCTCTTTCCTTGATTTTAAAGCATCAATAAAGTCATCGAATTTTTCAATAGCTTGGCGCCATCTTATTTGCTTCTTCTGCCTTTTCACAATGTCTCTCTTGTGAGGAATGATCTTGAGAACATCTATCAGTCAAGAAGCTTGTCACCCTACTCATCAATTATCCTTCTTTTATTCAAAATTTTCCTCCCTAGTTACACTGGGGCATTTTTTTGAAAATTTATCTTTACCTCAAAACATCCTGTATGTAGGCAGGATAAACCAATCTCTCATTTTGCATATATATGCACTCATTTGCATTAATTTTGCATTCATTTGCATCAATTTGCAATCAATCATATTCATTTGCACTTCATTTGCATTTCATTTGCATTTCATGTGCATATGCATTTCATTTGCACTAATTATGCACCCAATTCACTTCCCATTCAGGACAAGGGATAAATCCTGAGACTATGAATGATTTCCCATCTTAATCATCAATCTCTGACTCTAGTATACAATCTCTGTTGATTTTTTCTCAAAATTCTTCAGATAGGATCCTCTTTTGAAAAATCCAGTTCCCGCACTGACAATTGGCAAAATTTTGATCCCCTAATCGGGTTCTCCTCTGAAGATCTGAATTCTGATTCAGCTTTCTTTCAAAATCCAACTTTCAAGTTGGTCCATATTTTTCTTTTGTTGATCCGGGTTCCGACTCGAGATCTCTTTATTCAATAGAGCTCAGATTCAAGCTCTTCATTTTCTTTTGTTGATCCGGGTTTCGACTCGAGATCTCTTTATTCATTCGAGCTCTTCATTTTCTTTTGTTGATCCGGGTTTCGACCCGAGATCTCTTTATTCATTCAAGCTCAGATTCGAGCTCTTCATTTTCTTTTGTTGATTCGGGTTCCGACTCGAGATCTCTTTATTCATTCGAGCTCTTCATTTTCTTTTGTTGATCCGGGTTCCGACTCGAGATCTCTTTATTCATTCGAGCTCAGATTCGAGCTCTTCATTTTCTTTTGTTGATCCGGGTTCCGACCCGAGATCTCTTTATTCATTCGAGCTCAGATTCGAGCTCTTCATTTTTTTTTGTTGATCCGGGTTTCGACTTGTGATCTCTATATTTTACTCAAGCTCTGACTCGAACTCATTATTCTTATTTGTTAATCCAAGTCATTTCAATCCTCAGGGTCTGTCAATTGCTCAAATTTGATATTTTGCCCACCAAATTCCAATTTCCAATTTAAATCTTCGAATCATTCAATTCTTCAATTTCGACCCTTGGGTCATTCAATTATCCAATTTTGACCTTCGGGTCACCCCATTTACAATTTTTGATTCCAAAATTCTCAATTTCAACCTTTGGGTCAACCAATTCTCAATTTCGACCGCCAGGTCATCTAATTTCCATTCCCCGTTCAGGATAAGGGAATAATTTTGAAACCATTCGTAGAAGCAATCCAACTCTCTATAATGGTCCCTGTTCCAAGCGAACTGATAGTCATTCTTCATCGAACTAATAGTGTTCCCAAGCGAACTGATAATCGTTCTTCATTGAACTAATAGTGTTCCAAGCAAACTGATAGTCCTTCTTTATCGAACTGATAGTGTTCCAAGTGAACTGATATTCGTTCGTTATCGAACTGATAGTGTTCCAAGTGAACTGATAGTTATTCCTCATTAATGTTCCAAGCGAACTGATAATCGTTCTTTATCGAACTAATAGTGTTCCCAAGCGAACTGATAGTCGTTCTTCATTGAACTGATAGTGTTCCAAGTGAACTGATAAGTGTTCCAAGTGAACTGATAGTCGTTCTTCATCGAACTGATAGCGTTCCCAAGTGAACTGATAGTCGTTCTTCATCGAACTGATAGTGTTCCAAGCAAACTGATAGTCGTTCTTTATTGAACTGATAGCGTTCCCAAGTGAACTGATAGTCGTTCTTCACCGAACTGATAGTGTTCCAAGTGAACTGATAGTCATTCTTCATTGAACTGATAGTGTTCCAAATGAACCGATGGTCGTTCTTCATTGAACTGATATTATTCCCAGCGATGGTCGTTCTTAATTGAACTGATATTGTTCCCAGCGAACCGATGGTCATTCTTAATTGAATTGATATTGTTCTCAGTGAACCGATGGTCGTTCTTAATTAAACTGATATTGTTCCTAGTGAACCAATGATCGTTCTTAATCGAACTGATATTATTCCTAAATATGGTCGTTCTTAATTAAACTGATATTATTAGTCGTCTCTTTTGGAAAGGAGACGATAATTTTCATCACGAATGCGTTGAGCCGGACCTTAAATGCTCACTTTCACCAAGGATTTCAAGAATATTTTGTCAATTTGTCAATCAATTACCTGTTGATTTTAGAATTTTATTGCATAAATCTTTACCTCAGTTTACCTCCAGCATTACTTTCAAAAGAATGAAGCTTTTGCGAAAATAGATTCAAAATTCAAATTCTTTTTATTGGCCAACCAAAAAGGATGAAGGATAAATCCTCGATATGGCCAGAAAAGAAGATTCAATGTTATTGAAAAGTCGTAGGTGATTAATATTGATCACAGTTATGGCACATCTCTAAAGATTACTCTTGTAAAGATGAGGCAGTAGAAATACCCTAAGCACTAGAAAAAGAGAGAATTCACCCAAGCCTTGTCTCCTCAAAGTCACCTAAGCTGCAATTAAATGTCCGCAAAAGGGATCTCTCAATTGTCGTCAAGATGAAGGCGAATTAAGCGAGTAGACCCCCGGGGCCAAAGAAGATTTGAAACCTCTCTAAGATGACGGAGTTTGTGATAGATCCTTCCAGGGAAAGTCCAAAGCACTGTTAATATGAAGGCAGATGCAATGAACCTCCCGACAATCGCTAAAAGATATTTAATTTCAGCTATCTCCAACCCATGAGCTAATATCATCAACATGATCCCTGGAGCAAAGAAGGATCAAAACATCTCCAAGTTGAAGGAGTTTGTGACATCCCCTTCCAAAAGAGAGAAAGAGAGGAAAAAGAAAGAGAGAAAAAGTCAGAACATCTCCAAAATGAAGGAGAATGTAACTGAAACCCAAGAGAGCCAAAAGAGGGCAGAAAGATTATCATGAGAGAAGCTCCCAGGATATCAAACTGCCAAATCTATCAAGAATCTTCTTTAAATTTGTGAAATTCTATTATCAATATTCTTTTGTCAATGACTCTCATAATATTAAATTCTCTCTTTCCTGTTCATATCAAGGAAATTGATAGCTTCCTTGAAGAAGGTCAATCGCAAGTAATTTGGATTCCAAATCTCGATTCTACGAAGTGAATCTCGTTTGGAGGTAATACTTTAGGTTGAAAAGGAGGAATAATTTTGCAACAATGTATATCATTTTCAAATACTTTGAATCTACAACAGAATTCTCAATATTTTGACAATATTTTCTAGCTATCCTGACGTGAAGTGAGAACTTGATGTCTGTTTTTTATACATCCTGACACCAATTTTACATCCCTATTAAGGACTTGATTCCTTCCCTTCTTTGAGAGCGTGAGCTCTCAGATTCACACACTTCCCTGTGTCCCCACTGTCCCACCATAGACAGTCCCATTTCGCTTCGAGGTCGAACCACCAATCATTTTCTCGCAAAAGGAAATTTCAAAAGCTATTTAGTCTCATCAATGAGATGCTCAAAATCAACCCCTTTTCAAGCTTTGGGGATCCCATTTTCCTTCCTTTTGCAAAACCCCTGTCAGATTTATTGTGCAAAATCTGAAGGTTCCATCATGGTCTCTTCTTTCAAGGATTCCATTCCATTTTCTGCCCAATCATGATAAGGGTACAAACCTGAGCCTCCTTTGATGAGGTATTCCATTTTCCACCCGATCAGGGTAAGGGTACAAACCTGAGTCTCATTTCCATGAGATATATTCCATTCTCCAATCATGTCAAGGGTTAAAACCTGAGCTTCATTCCGTACGAGGTATTTTCTGTCCCATACAGGTTAAGGGCAAAAACCTGAACTTCGCTCTCACAGAGCAAATCTATTTTCTCTTTGTTCTCCATTTCATATCTACCATCTTCCTCAAGCTAATTTCTTCATACCCAGTCAGATCCTTCTAACTAGGGCATTTTTTTTTTATATATATAGCCCAAATTTGGTGTGTTTTCTTTGCCACTAAGCTCAACCATAAGCCGACTTAGTAGCAAAGAGGGGCATCTGTAAACACCCCAAATTTTCACTCACCTCCTTGACATCGCCCTCAATCATCACATTTCAGTTCTCTGGAACCAACAAAGGGCAAAATGGTCATTTTCTGAGATTGAACCTGGCAGAAAGTCCAAAATTTTATTCTTGAGCCTCAAAATTTCTATATTTAGGTTCAGAGACATCTTCAAATTGCAAAATTCCAAAATCCTTTTTCTGGACAAGAAGTTAGAATTTTAAATTCCTGGTTCAGAGTAACATTTCTTGAAACATGTCTTTGCATCGCATTGCATGAACACTTTGCATCATTTCACTGCATAGCATGTCAGTTTGAGATCCAGAACTCCTGATTTTCAAAATTTTTAATCCAGATTTGACTTTTAAACTTTTCAAAATTGATTTTTAAAACCCTGGGATTTCAAAATTGCCAATCTTTCCAATTTTACCCCCAGGACTTTGAATTACAAAAGTTTTTCTCAAGGAAAACAATCTGGATATTTGGATATTGATTTTAAAGATTTTATCTCAAAACTTTTTGCAAAAAGATTTTAAATCTCTTTACAAAATTTTTTACATTTACTTTATCCATATTTTTTTTTTGCCCTGAAAAACCAATTTTTCCAAATTCTTGAAAACAAATAATGTTTTTATCTTGTATTTTGAAATAAATGGAGCAGGACCCGCCTTTGAACTAGCATCATACTCAGATTCCCAGGAAAGTCTCTTATTTTCAAGCGAGACCCACCCAGAGATCGTACCAATTTACAAATTTTTCTTTTTTAATTTCTCAATATTATTTATTTATTTATTTATTTTTAGTTAGTGGGCCCACACACATGTGGCACCCCAATTGAAAATAAAAGACTTGCAAAAACAAAACAAAACTTTATTTTCAAAAGGATTTTAAAAGTGGATTGAGGTGGCATTTCCATAAAAGCCTCTCATTTATTTCACTATTCATTTTCTTTTTATTTCTTTTTATTAATTTGCTTACATAATTTTTTTTTTAAGTTTTAAAGGGAACAGCTCAAAACGGCACCACAGATAATTTCCAAAATTTTTCATCTTACCTAAAACTTAGGTAAATGAAACACATTTTTTTGAAAAACATAAGGAGCGCCCTTTTGAAAAATGGCTACTTTGAATATTTCAGTTTCAAAAATCTTCAAAGAAGGTAACGAAATTTCAAAAGGAGAAAGCTCCAATCTTTTGAAAAGAGCAGCTGAAATTTTTTAAATGGGGGGGAGCCTGGTCGATTGAGGGGGGAGGCGGAAGAAACGAAAAATTGGATGGTTCTTGTTTTTTTTGGTTTTCCGCAGAGAGCTTCTTCTCAGCAACGTGAAGGAGCCTTTTCTGATTTTCTTTCAGCCGAAGCTCCATGGGGCTACCCACCTTTCCTTCAACCCAGCCAGCGTCCCCCTCTTTCCTTCAGCCTCAACAGAGAATCGATCCCTGCTTGTTGGATGCAAAGAGCATCTGACGCATAGATCCAGCATTGTCCCCTTTCTTCTGCTCCCATCCCGCAAGTCTCACAGCGCAGGGGATCCACCAGGGCTGCTGCCCATTCTTCTTCAGCCCAGCCAAAGATCCAACGGATTGCTGCCCTCTCTTCAGCTCAGTAGCAGGAAATCAACTACAGCAACTTTCCATCTTCTTCAGCCCACCTGCAAAAAGGAAACGCAAATCCAACAGGCTGTCCACCTCCAACGGCTGTTGTCCATCTTGCCATCCTTCTTCAACCCATCAGCAGAAGGTCCAGCTGTTGTCCATTTTCTTTAGCCCAGTCAGCAGGAGGTCATTTGGAACAGGGGAATTACAAGGTAACACATGGCTGTATGTTCTTTTCATTTCATTCTTTGTGTTTTGCTATTTTTTTTTGTTGCTAATTGCTTTTGATTTCCTGTATTAGCAGTTTCAATACGTTGTGTGAGTTTGTTGTTATGTTTCAGTTTACAAGTAAATTTCTGTTTCAATACACCGATTTCATTAGTTGATGTTGTGTTATTTTTTTTTTTTACTGAATTTCCTGTTTGTTTCATTGTTATATTTTCCTATGTCTTTTATTTCTTGTTTGTTCTCTGAATTTCCTGTTTGTTTCAATGTTATATTGTCCTGTGTCTTTTACTTCTTGAATGTCCAGTTTGTTTTGTTTCCTGAATTTCCAGTTTTTTTTTTTTGTTTAATCTCCTGTTTTCCAAGCATTTTCCTGTGGTGTTTTCGTTCACACTTCTTCCTTTATCCAATTTTTCTTTCTGTCATCCATTCCATATATCTCCGTTTTCCTGTTTATTGCAATTTTCATTTTGTAGTTAGTTCATGTTCATCAAATTCCTGTTTTGCAATTGATTTTCTTATTTTTCTGTTTTTATTATTTTCTTTTTACAAAATCATTTGATGTGTTCATCATTTCATGGTCCAGTTGTTGAAATCGATTCCAGTTTTCTATTGTATGTTTGTTTTTCCTGATTTTTATTCAATTTTTCTGTTTTGTAGTGCCATTATCATTCACTCCACCATTCATCTGTAGTGACACCATCCTTCACAGCCGAAATGGCCACCTTCTTGGATGCATCTAGTGTTAGGTTTGCTCAGGGGGATTTCCACACTGGGGTTATCATGGATTATTGTTATAGCTGTTATTTTTCTGAGATGCATGGGACACTGCCACATTGAAATGATGCCAATGTCTCTGTGTGAGAACATACCCATCCTTAGATATCTCATTTACACACACAGCCTTGTCACAATTTTCTTGAAGACAGCCCATTGTTCCCACAATGCATTTCTCACACATCACGTATGTGTTGTATTCACCATCTTCTGCAGGTACCCAGGTTTGATAATCGGCTATGTTCATGAACGAATATATCCATATTCGTTCTTGATCTCTATACCATCTTTGGCAGGCTTTGTTATTGATATATAGGGAAGCTCCATACCCATTTTTATTGAAAATTATATTATAACTTGGGAAATACGGCTGTGTAAAATCACCTACAAAAACTGTATATACCTGTATTTTCTGATTTTACCCATTATATGGAATTTCCATTAATATGTATATTTTCTCATTATGGGTATATATATATCTATCTATATATATATGTATATCTATGTATATCTACCTATATGTATACGTATATGTGTATATATATATATATATACTTATATATATATATATACTTATATATATATATATATATACCCCTTCATGTGCACTTGTTATCACATATATTTTTCTTTTCTTTTTCTTTTTGTAAATAAAATTATCACTTATCATTTATCATAAATTCAAGCATTTAGATATAACCATGTTTATCTTCATTGTATATAGTATATATATACCCATTTCCTTGGTTTTGTACTAATTCTCATTTTGCAGGAGAATCTGGAGGATGCTAATGCTTTACATTATGTATTTTTTTTTCTTTATTTTGACTTATGTCAGAGATGTAACAATCAAACTTGGAATAATATTTACTTTTACTGCTTAGATTAAGCTGCATCTCATATAGTTTGATTTCAGCAATATGCTGATTCTATGATGCATATATCTCAATTTTCAAAATTCATCGTGGATGAACACGAATGGCACGTGCACCCACTCTTAGAGAGTTAATGAACTCGGTGGAGTCCATATTTACGGCCCTAGTCGGAATATGGACAAAACCCAGATCCATCATCTTTCTACCAGTCACATTGAGCCTACACTCTTAGGGTATCTTAAAATGCACATCATATTTCTAGTTTTTCAAAATATTGTTAATTAACTTAAGTAAACTTTGAACATATTCATGGCCACAGTCAAAGTATGTGAAGGATTTACTTTGGCTTAATCCAGATTTTTCCAACAAAATTTTCAGAAATCTTTTCAAAGTGCATTCATTCATTCAAATCATGGCATCATCTGCTTTTCTGATGATTTTCTCAAGAAATTTTCACTCCCTGGAAATTGATTTCTCAAGAAACTATGAAGATTTTCGAAGTTGGATTTCCCAAGTCAAAGTTTTCCCGTGATTTCCCCTAAAAATGTTATTTTTTTAAGATTATTTTCAAAAAGCAATTTCTCCTATTTCTCAAGAATCAAAGTTGATTTTCAGATATTTCAAGGACAATATTCTCAGGATTTCAATTTCCTAAGTTTTGAATTTTCTTCTCCAATGAGTTTCCCTATAGATTTTCCCTCATTTTCCTAAGAAAATTCTCAAAGTCCGAGTTTTCCTGACAAGTGTTTTCTTTTCAAATATTCATCTTTTCTCAAGAATTTCTTTCATTTTATCAAGATTCTCCTTTCTTCATGGTTTTCCAAATCTTTATAAACTTTCTCGAGACTTCAAATCTTCTTCGTCTGAGTTTTCTGAGAGATTGATTTCCATCTTTTTCCTGATAAATGCTTTTCAACTACGAATGTTTTCTAAGCATACATCATATTTTTCTAATTTATATTTTACAAAATCTCATAGCACATGCCTGAATTCTCTGTGCATTTAGGATAGAACACGATTTCGATAATTTCACTAAGTCAAGCACATTTTGGGTCCTTGTTTCGATTACCCCTGTTAAAGGCGGCAGGAACGGTCGAACCTCGTACCGACAGATCGAGCCCCATCCCATGGATTTTCCCGCAAATTTTCAAAACGGAGACGAGTATTTCAAAACAAATTTCAAAAATCCGGTCAAGTTTGAATCACGAAAGCATTTTCCTCTCTCTTCCGCAAGGAAGGGAAGACAAAAAAAAATTTGCGACGATAACAGCATGCCATCTACTATGTGAGCAAAACCTTCATTGATTGTGAAAAGAATTATTCTTAGATGGAGAAAACTTGTCTAGCCCTGGTTTGGATGTGCCAGAAATTAAGACATTACTTGTTGGCATCTGAAATCAAATTTCTATCGAAGCTTAATCCTCTCAGATACATTTTGGAATAACCATTTCTCATTGGACGGATTGCGAAGTGGCAGGTCTTCCTAATGCAATATGACTTAGAGTATGTTTCTCAAAAGTCGATTAAAAGCCAAGCGATCGCAGATCAGTTGGCAAATTTTCCTTTGACAGAAGAAATTAAAGCAGAGAATGATTTTCCTGATGAGCACATCTGCAATATCCAACAGCCTCCAGTTTGGAATCTATTCTTCGATGGCTCTAAAAATGTCTGGCATAGGGATTGGAGTTTTGTTAATCACTCCAGAAAAAGAAATGATCCCTTATTCTCTGAAACTTGGTTTCCATTGCACTCATAACATGGCCGAGTATGAAGCTCTAATACAAGGCCTCAAAATTCTGCAAAATTTCAATGTCAAGAGAGTGCATGCCTTTGGCGATTCATTACTTGTTGTCAGTCAAGTTAACACTAAATGGCAAGTGAAAGATTCCAAATTGATTCTGTATCAGAAGATCGTCCTAGCTCTTGTGGACAGCTTCGAAGAATTTTAGCTCAATCACATCAGAAGAGAGCATAATCAAATAGCTGATGGCTTAGCCAGCCTGGGCTCCATTTTATCATTCAAAGGTAGTGAATCATGTCGTTCTTTTGAAGTTGGCAGACTTGAGCAACCTGCTTTCATTTCAACCATGCAAGTAAATCAGGTTAATCAGAAGGAGAAGCCTTGGTACCAAAATATAAAAAATTTCATTAAGACTGGTGAATTTCCACCAGAAATGCCAAAAAGGGAGCAACGTGCAATTCAGCATATGTCTACCTGTTATTTCATTCTTGCCAATGTCCTCTACCGCCGTGGGTTCAGTTCTGAGTATTCAAGATGCTTAGACAAAGAAGAAACTATGGAAATTATCCAAGAGGCACATGAAGGGACTTGCGGTGGCCATCTTGGCTATCAAACTCTCGTCAAGCAGATCGTCCGAGCAGGGTACTATTGGAACACCATGCAACAGGACTGTCATAGATTTGTAAAGAAGTGCGTCAAGTGCCAAATGCACGCACCTTCCATTCATGCGCCGGCCACTTATCTACAGTTGTTTCTACTTGGCCATTTTCTATGTGGGTGTTCGACGTCGTAGGCCTAATTACTCCTGTTGCTTCCAACGGCCACAAATATTTTCTTGCTGCGATAGAATATTTCATCAAATGGGTTAAAGTTGTTACTCTACGCACAATAGAAGGCCTCCATGTGGTTTCTTTCATTCACAAGAACATTCTTTGCCGCTTTGGCATACCACATGACATTATATCAGACAATGGAAGCCATTTCAAAAATGAGATGACGAAAACATTCTGTTCTAAATTCAAAATTTACCATCATTTCTCACCCCTCTATTATCCTCAAGGGAATGGCCAAGCAGAGGCTACCAATAAGATTCTGATCAACATTTTGGAAAGGACCGTGAAAACAGGTCGAGATTGGCATGAGAAAATTCATGATGCACTCTGGGCATACCGCACCACCATTCGGACTCCGACCAATGCCACTTCTTCAGAACTTGTTTACGGAACTGAAGTAGTGTTGCCTCTCCACGGTCAAAAGCCCGCTCTCAAATTTTCTTTCCTTATAGAATTGTCACTTGATCAGTATCAGCAGCAGAGATTGGTGCAGCTGGATTTACTGGATGAGAAGAGGCTCGAGGCAGCAGAGCATGCTCAAGCTTATCGACAAAGGATAGCACGACATTATGCCAAGTCTGCCATTGAAAGAAAATTTCGAGTTAACGATTTGGTGCTCAGATCGATAGCTTATCTCAAGCATCGACCACGGGGTAAGTGGTCACCCAATTGGGAAGGCCCTTATGTGGTTAAGGAAGCATTGCCTCGTAATTTGTATCGTCTAATCAACGCAGATGGGGTGGAAATGCCAGATCCTGTCAACGCTCTGCATCTGAAGAAATTTTATACTTAGAATGTTCATTCCAGCCTTTTGTACTATTCAAAGAGTCGTTTCAATAAAACAATGATCTTCTATCAATTCTTACATTCTTCTTCATGATACTGAGGCATTTTTATTTCTGGTCTATAATTATCTTCCTTCATCATACGCAGGCAGGATTAGACAAAATTCTTTTCTCAAATACTACTAATTTTCAAAAGATCTTATAATTTGTAATGATTTCATTCATAAGGTTTATTTTCTCAAATTTAATCAAATTTTCATCAAATTACTGTCAATGTTTGTCAAGTTTTAAACAATTGTCATCAAACATATCTTTTATCCACCTTTATCTTTAAAAAGTACCCTTTCAGGTTAAGGGATAAACCTGATGCCTCCTTTCAATGAGGTATTCTTTTTATTATCCCCCCCGTTCTATATAAGGGGATAAAATCCTGAACGCCAACCACATGCAATTAAACTATGATGGTCCATTAATTCTCACCAAGAACCTTTATCTTCTAAATTCATTTTGAAAATCTAGCTCATCTTCAAAACCCAGTCCTCGCACTGGTTATTTCTTAAACTTTTCAATCATATATTGAGCTCATTTGGAAAATCTGGTTCTCACACCAGTAACTTTCTAAGTTCCGTCTTCTGATCAAAGTTTTTTCTTCTACAAAATGCAAGTTTTGACTTGAACTGCCCAAAATTTGATGTATTTCCAAAAAGGATCCAGCATCTCGCTGATCATGTATTTCCAAAGGATCCAACATCTCGCTGGTCATGTATTTCCCAAAAGGATCCAACACTCATTGGTCAAGTACTTCCAAAAGGATCCAGCATCTCGTTGGTCATATATTTCCAAAGGATCCAGCATCTCGCTGGACAAGTATTTCCAAAAGGATCCAGCATCTCGCTGGTCATGTATTTCCAACAGGATCCAACACTCGTTGGTCATGTGTTTCCAAAAGGATCCAACACTCGTTGGTTATGTCTTCCAAAAGACCTCCTGCTGGTCATGTATTCCAAAAGGACCCAACATCTCGCTGGTCATGTACTTCGAAAAGTCCCAGCTCATGCTAGTTGAGCTTCCAAATCAATTTGTTCACAAATCAAACCTTCAGGGTGCAATTTCTCAATTCTATCATTTCCAAACCCTCAAGATCTTCAATCTCTCAAATTCTATCAGTTCCCCAACCTCTGGGTTGCAACATTCTAAAAAATTTCATCATTTTCTCAACCCTCGGGTTATAATCTCTCAAATTTCAATCATTTTCAAATCTTCAGATAAAACCTTTTTCAAATCCAGTTTCTCATAACTGGTCAGGATTTAAAATCCAGTGTTTTCACTAGTCGGGATTTTCAAATCCAGTGTTTTTCACTGATCGAGATTTTCAAATCCAGTGTCTTTCACTGGTTGGGATTTTCAAATCCAGTTTCTCATAACTGGTCGGGATTTAAAATCCAGTGTTTTCACTAGTCGGGATTTTCAAATCTAGTTTTTCATAACTGGTCTGGATTTAAAATCCAGTGTTTTCACTGGTCGGGATTTTTCAAAATCCAGTTTCTCATAACTGATCGGGATTTTCAAAATCCAGTTTCTCATAACTGGTCGGGATTTGAAATCTAGTGTTTTCACTGGTCGGGATTTTCAAAATCCAGTTTCTCATAACTGGTCGGGATTTGAAATCTAGTGTTTTCACTGGTCGGGATTTTCAAAATCCAGTTTCTCATAACTGGTCAGGATTTAAAATCCAGTGTTTTCACTGGTCGGGATTTGAAATCCAGTTTCTCATAACTGGTCGGGATTTGAAATCCAGTGTTTTCACTGGTCGGGATTTTCAAAATCCAGTTTATCATAACTGGTCCAGATTTGAAATCCATTGTTTTCACTGGTCGGGATTTTCAAAAATCTAGTTTCTCATAACTGGTCGGGATTTTAAAATCCAGTGTTTTCACTGGTCGGGATTTGAAATCCAGTTTTTCATAACTGGTCGGGATTTGAAATCTAGTGTTTTCATTGGTCGGGATTTAAAATCCAGTTTTCATAACTGGTCGGGATTTGAAATCCAGTGTTTTCACTGGTCGAGATTTCCAAAATCTAAAAAGTCAAGTTTTTCAAAGTCTGATCTTTATACCATTCCTCTAAATTGCAGCTAAAGGTCTAATCAAAATCTATATTGAGTCATTATTTCACAAAAGAATTCTGGAACATTATGCCAATTTGCTAAAAACATTTTGTTGATTCTAAAAATATGACTATACAAAGAAATTTCCTCAGATTACCTCTAGTATTCTTTCCAAAAAGGTGAAACTTTTTGCAAAAAGAGCTAAAATTCAAATCTTTTCCTGTTGATCAACCAAAAGGATGTAAGAAATGTCCTCGATATGATCAATGAAAGAAATCTTCAATGATGTTGAAAAGCCAGAAGCGAATTGATATTGATCCTGGCTATGGCGCATGTTTAAAGACGTCTATCTGGCAATCAGGCAGTGGAAATATCTCGAGCCATAAAAGAATCCACTCAATCCATATCTTCTCATTCATTTAAAGTTGAAATCAAATATCCGCAAAAGGGATCTCTCAACTGTCATCAAAATGAAGACAAATAGGCGAGCTAGACCCCGGGGCCAAAGAAGATTTGGATCATCTCCGAGATGAAGGAGTTTGTGACAGATCCTTTCAGGGAAAGTTCAGATCACTGTCAAGATGAAAGCTAGTGTGATGAACCTACCGACAAACCCTAAAAGATATTTGATTTCTGCTATCATCTAAAGACCCTTTGAGCCTATATGATACCTGACATAAAAGAAGGATCGGAACATCTCCAAGATGAAGGAGCTTGTGACGTACCTTTCTTCGAAAAAGAGAGAAAAAGTCAGGACACATCCAAATAAAGGATGATGTTAAAAACCCAAGAAAAGTGCAATGACTCAAAAAGAGTGCAAAAGGATCATCATGGGAAAACACCGAGATATCAAACTCCCAAAATTCTTAGAAGTCATCTTTTCTCATGCAAAATTCTTTTATCAATATCTCTTCACTACTTGCTTTTATGAAATAAAGAATATTTCTTCTCTTCTCATATCAAGAAAATGGATAACTTCCTTGAAGAAAATCATCAGTACTAAAATTTTGAATTTGACTCTTAGAACCAAGGAGTTAACCTCATTGGAGGAAATACTCTAGGTAAAAGAGGGAATATCTTCGCACATACGTGCACACTTTTAAACATTTGAGTCAACTAAAATTTTATCTTATTGGCAAAATTTTCTAGCTATTCCAAAAATGAAATAAATATTCAATATTTATTTTGATGCAACCTAGCGTTGTTTATATTTTTCAAAAAGAGTTTGCCTCTTTCAGGAGAAGTATCTCTTCCTGTCCCATGACCATTTTCTCCATTTGAGAATTTCGTATGGTCGTTCCCACTCAGGTTAAGGGTCAAAACCTGAACTTTCTGCGAGAGGTCATTGATTTCAAAAGCTATTTCAGTCTCAGCAATGAGACGCTCAAAATCATCCTTTTTTCCAAAGCTTTAGGGAACCCCATCTTCCTCTTTTCGCAGAACCCCTTTCGGATTTGTTCGTCCAAACTCCGAAGGTCCCATCATGGTTTCTCCATTTGAGGATTCCATTTTTGGTCGCCCCTTTCAGGTTAAGGGTTAAGTCTGAACCTCGTGCCACGAGGTATCTTCCTTTTTCAGGTTTGGGTTAAACCTTAGTCTTGTTCCTACAAAATTTCTCATTTTAACGAGATGTTTTCTTCCAGTTCCATCTGAAAGTGCACTAGGATCGAGGCAACGAGCACTAGAGGGGGGGTGAATAGTGCTTTAAAAACTTTCTGCGGAATATTGAAGGATTTTGCAAATCTCAAAGCAAACACACAAAGAACACAAGATTTTATCCTGGTTCGGTCAAACCCGACCTACATCCAGTCCCCAAGCAAAACCCGCTTGAGATTTTCCACTATCAACCTTGTAAACTACAAGATCACACAGACCATAACAGGTCCCACTTTCAGTAACAATCCCACTGAAAGCAAACAACTCCTTTACACCAAGGAGTCCTTTTTTCACAAAAGAAATAACAACTTACAATACAACCTATGAGCCTTCCTTTTTAATGCAAATGAGATGCAATTGGCTTTTGAGGTTGTTGAAACACTCTACTCACGAATTCACTATCTCTCAAAGTGATTTGAGTGAAAAACTGAAGTGAAAATATCACGTGAATGAGAAAATCAATACTTGACTAAATAAGAGTGAAAAGCAAGATTCAAATCGATTGAATTGTTGTTTTTGAGTGTAAAATGCACTCATATTTATAGTTAAAAGATTCCATACGTTGAGAGTATGAAAGGGTGTCAAAACGGTCCATTTTGAACGATCAAAACGTTTGAAAAATGAAAAGACACGCCTTTTTGAAGTTTCAGGAAAACGGCAAAATTAGTCGACTGAAACCTCAGTTAGTCGACTAATAGTTAGTTATTAGTAGACTGACAGTTATCGTCGGTCGACTGATCTGTTAATCGAGCCGTTTGAAAATATGAACTTTTGAAACTTAGTCGACTTGAGAAAAGTTAGTCGACTGATAATATCATCAGTAGACTGAAAAACCTTTTAGTCGACTGCTGCTAAAAACTTCTGAAAAACAAACATTCTGTTCGGTCGACTGATAAAAAGCATTAGTCGACTGCTGCTAAATTTTCAGAAAACACATGTTTTGTTCAGTCGACTGATAAAACCATTAGTCGACTGCTGCTAATTTTCCAGAAAACATACATTCTGTCCAGTCGACTGATAAAACCTTCGGTCGACTAATTTGACAAAAATGACTTTTTAGAAAATATGGCGCGAAAGGATTAGTCGACTGATAAGTCTATTGGTCGACTAATAAACATGAAAATTTAAGAAAAGAGTTTTCTAAAAAGATTTTCAAAAGAGTTTCTTTTAGAAAAGTTTTTCTAAAGACTTTTAAGGTGAAATGCAACCTAAATATGCACTCTAAGTAAGGCTCTTACAAGAATCTAAGACTTTTAATGAATTAAACATTTGCACACTAGTCTTCAAGGATTCTTCACTGAATTCTTCATTTTCTTCATAGCCTTAGCTGAAATACAGTTGATTCCACTTGCTCATCATCAAAACCTTGTACTTGAAGTATCATGTATGGCTTCATTGTCCTAACAATCTCCCCCTTTTTGATGATGACAAACTTAATCAAAGATGAAGCATTTAGATGCATAGATGGAGATTTTACTCCCCCTATCAATATGCTGCAAAACATTAAAAGTTAGCACATTTAAAGCACATATATCACATATTGATTGGTTTGCATTTCCATTCATCATGTATTCATGTATTTAGAAATACATTCATTCAAAGCTTTCTTTTTCTCTTAATTTTGCATTTCTCATGCAAGATCTCCTGTAATGTAATTGCCATCATCTTTTTCTCAAGATCTCCTTGCAATTTCAAAGTAATGCTATCTTTATCTTTTTCTCCCCCTTTGTTAGAATCAAAAAGAGTAAGGGCAAAAATAGCATAAGCAGATAAGTTTAAAATATTACAACCCATAAAGTATGTTTTTCAAATATCAAAGATCAGAAAAGAGAGTTTAGCAAATCCTTAATGGCAGTTACATCCTTCTGAATTGAAGCAAGTTGTTGAGTCACATCTTCACGAAAGGTGTGTTGATGCAGCTCCAAAGCTTTCAGTCTCTGCATAACTTCATCATGGTCTTGATTTGCCGAAAATTTCTTTCTTTTTGCATGAGATGAAGGTGTCGCAGAAGGTGAAGGTTCATAAATAGATGGTTCATTAGGATCAGATGGTTCAGTTTGATCAACATTTAAGGGAGGCAGATATTTAATTTTCATTCTTTTAAAAATTGTTTGATCAAAGAACTCTTTTTGCTCAATGTACTTTTCATTTGTTAAAGGAACTTTAAAATGTCTAAAAATACGGGTTAAAAGACAACCATAAGGAAGAAATGGTTTTTTTTCCACAAGTTTGTAAAATACACATTGGCCCAGTTGACAGAAATATTTCCAAATAAAACATAAAGAGCCGTAGATAGATCTGTGGAATAATAATCAAAAGAACCAGTTTTGGGTAGAACATTGTGGGCAAGGATTCGTCCAGCAATGCGTGCACGAGTTTGAAGATTAGTATTTTTGAAAGGAGGGCAGTGAGGTGCTTCTAGAAGAAGAATTTGTTCAAAAACTCTTTCAGCATTCAATTCAATAGTGTTGAAAAGAGTGTCTGAAGGTGGAATTTCAAGAATTTCTCCAAGCAATTTCGAATCAAACTCGATTTCAACATCACGAACAAGAGAAGACAAAACTCCAGTTTCATGATTCATTTGTAAATTTGTGTAAAACAAGTGAATAAGAAAAGGATAGTGAAGGGTATCTGCACAAGCATCAAAAAGATGTGAAATACCAGGAAATAATTCTCTTATTTTGTAACGAGAAAATAAGTGAAATAGAACATTTCGGCCTGGTAAAATAGGTAGTGCAGAAATTGATCCAAAAGTGTCATAGAGAAGAGGGTTGCGAAGTAATCTTAGTGAAAAACCATGTCTTGAAGTAGGTGTAGGAGGAGGAGAACCTAAACCTTTTGCAGATGCAGACTTCGTGCGAGGCATGGTTACCAAAATGTCGGCTTCCAAATAACGTCCGGCAAGGGGAAAAAACTTTCCGGCGATAAAAAACGAAGGACATTGTGGTGGCTAACGATGAGGAGAAGTCGGCCAAAAGGGGATTCCAGCAAAGCACTATCACGGCATGAGAGTTCCGGCGTTTCAAGATCACGGCCAGAAGATTCCGGCGTCTCCCTGTTACGGTAAGAAAATCTCGGCGATGATGGAGTCGAACGACACTCCGAGGGTTTTTCGGAAGAGAGAGAGGCAAAAGAGAAAGAGGGGTTTTTGGTTTAAGGGTTTCATTTTTTTTTTTTAAAAACGAAAAGGTACGAAGTGAAACGATGCCTCTTTTGTTTTTTTAAAAAAAACGGGCTTTAAAACAAATCCAAGGGGTGTTGGGTCCCTTCACTTAAATTTTTTTTTAAAAAAATTTAGTCGACTAAAACTTTATCGGTCGACTAAAAAATGCGACTTATTCTAAAAATATCATCAGTCGACTAGAAATATATCGGTCGACTAATATGGTGCGATACATTCCAAAATATAAAACACCAGTCGACTAAAATTTTATCGGTCGACTAATATAGTGCGATTTTGAGATTTTGTTCAAAAATCAGCATTTTTATAAATCCAAAAACGAGCAAATACCTAGTTCTCTCCTAATTCTCATAAAATCTTCATTTTTAAGAGGTTTAGTGAAGATATCGGCATGTTGTTATTTAGTGGAAATAAAATTTAACGAAATATCTCCTTTTAACACATGATCTCTTAAAAAATGATGTCTAACTTCAATATGCTTAGTTCTTGAGTGCTGAATAGGATTTTTCGAAAGATTTATAGCACTAGTGTTATCACAATAAATAGTTGTTGTAGAGTAATTCAAACCAAAATCTTTTAAGGTCTATTTCATCCAAAGTACTTGTGAACATGCTAAACTAGCCGCTATATATTCAGCTTCAGTTGTTGAGAGTGATACTGAATTTTGCTTTTTACTAAACCAAGAGACTAAGGAATTTTCCAAGAAATGACAAGTTCCACTAGTACTCTTGCGATCAGATTTACTTCCTGCAAAATCTGCATCACTATATGAAACTAAATCAAAGGAAGATGATTTTGGGTAAAACAAACCGAAATCTGAAGTATCTTTCAAATAACGAAGAATTTGTTTTACTGCAGTTAAATGAGATTCCTTTGGATTAGCTTGAAATCTTGCACACATACAAACACTAAACATAATATCAGGTCGACTAGCAGTTAAGTATAATAGAGATCCGATCATACCTCTGTAGAGCTTAGTATCTACACTTTTACCATTTTCATCTTTATCAAGAGAAGTAGTTGTACTCATAGGATTCCTTCTTGATTTGGATGAGTCCATCCCAAATCTCTTGAGAAGTTCTTTTGTATACTTAGCCTGATTGATGAAGATTCCTTCTTCAGTTTGCTTTATTTGAAGTCCAAGGAAGTAGTTTAATTCGCCCATCAAGCTCATTTCAAACTCTTCCTGCATAGCCTTAGCAAATTCTTTACAAAGAGAATCATTAGTAGAACCAAATATTATGTCATCAACATAAATTTGCACAATAAGAATATCTGAATTAAAATGTTTAATAAATAAAGTGGAGTCTACCCGACCAATGGAAAAACCAGATTGTTCTAGAAAATTTCGTAGTCTTTCATACCACGCTCTTGGTGCTTGTTTGAGTCCATACAGAGCTCTTTTCAATTTGTAGACCTTTTCTGGATATTTCTCATTTTCAAAGCCTGGGGGTTGCTCTACATAAACTTCTTCATTGATGTGTCCATTTAAGAATGCACTCTTAACATCAATTTGATATAACTTGAAGTTCATGTAACTAGCAAAAGCAAGCATCATACGAATTGACTCTAATCGAGCCACTGGTGCATAGGTTTCATCAAAATCTATGCCTTCTTCTTGATAATAGCCTTGTGCCACTAGCCTTGCTTTGTTACGAATGACTTCACCATTTTCTACTAAAAGAACATTTTCTATCAAGGGAAATTTTGGATTACCAATATTACCAATACCTATCACTTTTTCCTTGTTATTGTCACCAAAGGTGACGGTTCCTCCATCCTTATTTTGGAGGGTGAAAAATAACTCCGGCCTTCCAGTCATATGTTTGGAACAGCCGCTGTCCAATATCCATTTGCTCCTTATGTTGTGTACCTATAACAAAATCAGAAAACAGAGCATTTGACCCCTTTCTATTTTCGGGTCCATGAGAGTTAATCTTAGGAACCCATATCCATTTGGATTTTGGTTTCCTTTGATAATAAATATTCTTTCTATAAAAGGATTTAGAATAAACATGTCTAGAATAATCATTTCTAGATGCATTTCTATTAGAACTAGAAAGTCTAGTTTTATGAACAAAAGGTTGAGAATAATGTCTTTGATTTTTCACCACATAGTTTGGTCTATTTTGAATATCAAAGAAGCTATATCCCAATCCGGTTTTATTAACCGAGCATCTTTGAGAACCAAGAAGTTTTTCTAGATTCTTTTGACCATTTGTGAATTTGGTCACTATAGAAAGAAGATCATTTGACTTTTTTTTAAGACTAAATATTTCATTTTGTAAGAGATTGGTTCTAACTCCAATTTCTTTTATCTCAAGTGCTTGGCAAGAATTTTCCTTCTTGAGATCTTCTATTTCTTGAAGTAATACTTTATTTTGAGAGTCAAGAGTTAAATTTTCAGGTTTTAACTCTTTATTTTTAGAACTAAGACTCTTAAATTTAGCATATAAATCATTAAATGCTTCAAATAACTCATCATAGTCAAATTGACTTACCAAATCTTCTTGTGCTACAAAACACATGTTGGCGACTTCTTCATTTGATTCTTCATCGGAAGAGGAGTCACTATCATCCCAACAGGCTTGAAATGCCTTTTTCTTCTTCAATTGGTCCTTGGGCTTAAATTTGAGAAGAGGACAATCTTTCTTGATATGTCCTGCCTTTTTGCAGTTAAAGCACTTTACTTCATTGGGAATGAAAGAATCTGCTTTCTTTGCCTTTATTTGAAATCTTCCCTTTTTGATGAATCTTCTGAATTGCCTTGTGATGAGGGCAATATCTTCATCTTCATCTTCTTCAGAATCTTCTGAGTCAGAAGTAGCCTTAAAAGCAAGAGACTTCTTTTTAGGCTCTTCTTCTTGTCTATCTTGAAGTTGGACCTCATATGCCATTAGGTTACCAATTAAGTCTTCAAGAGTGAGAGTATTGAGATCATTTTCTTCTTCAATAGCAGTGGTTTTTCTTTCCCATTCAGGAGTTAAACACCTTAGAATCTTTCTGACTAAATCCACTTGTGAATATTCTTTTTCAAGGGATTTCAAAGTGTTAGTTATATCAGTCATTCTAGTTACCATGTCCGATATAGATTCATTTTGCTTCATTTTGAACAATTCAAATTTATGAACTAAAGAAGAAATTTTAGATTCCTTTACCTTTGACGTACCTTCGTGTGTTAGGAGAAGAGTATGCTAGATTTCATTAGCTGTAGAGCATTGAGAGATGCGATTGAACTCTACCTTGTCAACGCCACAATATAAGGCATTCATTGCCTTGGCATTAAGTGAAGCAGTATTCTTTTCATCATCGGTCCATCGGCTGAAATCAGTTGATGGAGTTTGGTACTTTTCTGAAATAACTCTCTAGATATCGAGATCCATGGATTGCAGGAATATTGTCACTCTTACTTTCCAGTATCCATAGTTTGTTTCGTCGAAGAGAGGAGGACGAACGGAGGAGCTTCCTTCTTTATGCTGAGATGTTGTAGTTGCCATGCTAGATGATGGTCAAATCAAAGTAATAGCAAACCTGTGCTCTGATACCAAATGAAAGTGCACTAGGATCGAGGCAACGAGCACTAGAGGGAGGGTGAATAGTGCTTTAAAAACTTTCTGCGGAATATTGAAGGATTTTGCAAATCTCAAAGCAAACACACAAAGAACACAAGATTTTATCCTGGTTCGGTCAAACCCGACCTACATCCAGTCCCCAAGCAAAACCCGCTTGAGATTTTCCACTATCAACCTTGTAAACTACAAGATCACACAGACCATAACCGGTCCCACTTTCAGTAACAATCCCACTGAAAGCAAACAACTCCTTTACACCAAGGAGTCCTTCTTTTTTCACAAAAGAAATAACAACTTACAATACAACCTATGAGCCTTCCTTTTGAATGCAAATGAGATGCAATTGGCTTTTGAGGTTGTTGAAACACTCTACTCACGAATTCACTATCTCTCAAAGTGATTTGAGTGAAAAACTGAAGTGAAAATATCACGTGAGTGAGAAAATCAATACTTGACTGAATAAGAGTGAAAAGCAAGATTCAAATCGATTGAATTGTTGTTTTTGAGTGTAAAATGCACTCATATTTATAGTTAAAAGATTCCATACGTTGAGAGTATGAAAGGGTGTCAAAACGGTCCATTTCGAACGATCAAAACGTTTGAAAAATGAAAAGACACGCCTTTTTGAAGTTTCAGGAAAACGGCAAAATTAGTCGACTAAAACCTCAGTTAGTCGACTAATAGTTAGTTATTAGTAGACTGACAGTTATCGTTGGTCGACTGATCTGTTAATCGAGCCGTTTGAAAATCTGAACTTTTGAAACTTAGTCGACTTGAGAAAAGTTAGTCGACTGATAATATCATCAGTAGACTGAAAAACCTTTTAGTCGACTGCTGCTAAAAACTTCTGAAAAACAAACATTCTGTTCGGTCGACTGATAAAAAGCATTAGTCGACTGCTGCTAAATTTTCAGAAAACACATGTTTTGTTCAGTCGACTGATAAAACCATTAGTCGACTGCTGCTAATTTTCCAGAAAACATACATTCTGTCCAGTCGACTGATAAAACCTTCGGTCGACTAATTTGACAAAAATGACTTTTTAGAAAATATGGCGCGAAAGGATTAGTCGACTGATAAGTCTATTGGTCGACTAATAAACATGAAAATTTAAGAAAAGAGTTTTCTAAAAAGATTTTCAAAAGAGTTTCTTTTAGAAAAGTTTTTCTAAAGACTTTTAAGGTGAAATGCAACCTAAATATGCACTCTAAGTAAGGCTCTTACAAGAATCTAAGACTTTTAATGAATTAAACATTTGCACACTAGTCTTCAAGGATTCTTCACTAAATTCTTCAATTTCTTCATAGCCTTAGATGAAATGCAGTTGATTCCACTTGCTCATCATCAAAACCTTGTACTTGAAGTATCATGTATGACTTCATTGTCGTAACACCATCATGGCTTTTCCCATCGAGGAATCCATGCTTCGTGTATCCATTTAGGAAAGGATCATACTCGAGTTTCATTTCACGAGGAATTTTCCCAAAAATGTCCCATCAAGGTCCTCATGTATTCCTTTCCTCATTTCAATACATCTTGATATATCTTCGTCCCATCCAGGTTAAGGGCTAAACCTGAATCATTCCAAAAAAATGGCATATCTTGTCTCACCCATGAGACTTGATCAAAATTCTTATTCCACCATTTCAGGATTTTTGCCCAAAGTTCCATCATGATTTCCTCATCCTCTATTATTCAGTCATGTCATTTTCGAGGATTTCGTCTCCCAAAAACCATTCAGGATAAGGTTTCAAGCTTGAAGAGCCATATTTTTCAAAATAATTCTTCCACACCCAGTTCATATCTGCTGACTGGGGCTTTCAACCGACTTAGTAGCAAAGAGGGGCATCTGTGAATACCCCAAAATTTTCAAAGTTTTGTAAAAATGTCCTTTTTGCCCCTGGCTCCATTTTCTGAGAAAATCAAAGTTAATTTTCAGTTGTTCTTTCGATTTTCTGGATCAAATTCCATTCAAACTCAATTTCAGAGCCGAACCCGGTGTTTTACGGTACAAATTTGAGCCTTGTTACTGTGAACACCCCAAATTTTTCAAAGGTTTGTAAAAATGACCTTTTTGCCCCTGACTCCATCTTCTGAGAAAACCAAAGTTAAATTTCAGTCATTCTTCAGATTTTCTGGATTAAATTCCATATTGATATATTCAAATTTAATTCCGGATCCGAATCCAGTGTTTTAAATCCAAATCTGAGCCTCGTTGTTCGATTTCCAAATTAAAATTATAAAAATACCAAAAAATGGCTTTGAATGGCTCGCGCAGTTCATTCGGCACCCATTTGGATCCACTATTTTATATTTTCTCGATTTGAGGTCCAAACCTTGAATATCACCTCAAATTTTGGGTCCAAATTCGCTTTCTAAAGAATTTCTCAGAGAAATAGCTTTGAATTCTCGAAAAAACTCTCTTTTGTAAATATTTTGCAAAAATACAAAAAAAAATAGTTTTAATCTTTGTTTTCTCGTAAAACTTTAGAATTTTATTCCAAAAATACAAAAAAATGGAAAAATAACACAAAAAACAAAAAATTGGAAAAAACTACTAGAAAAACAAATGTTTTTAAAGCTTTTTGAAAGTTAATTTTGATAAAAAACTCATTTTAAAACCATTTTATAAAAATTTTTCTTAAAAGGGACCCTTCTTTTGAAAAAGGGAAAAATCCACAATGGCTTGCTCCCGCGCGTTTTCCTCTTTCCCCACCATCGTCGATCTCAAACAAACCTCTCCCTTTTTCACCTTCCATCTCCAACTGTCTCCACTCTTGAACCATCCAGGCTCTCTTTAAAGAAGAGACACCCCATCTTCTTCAGGGCATCCATTTTTTTTTACGCTCTTCTGTTCCCTTCTTCATCTCCTCTTTACCTCATCCCCCTCTGGTTCATATCTGGATCAAGTTGAAGGGAATCGATCGACCATCCCTACAGAGTTCACAATGAGTAATTCTCCTCTCCTGTTTCAGATTTTTTGTAAATACTGCCTTTATTTTTCTATTTCGATTATGTTTTTGGTTTATTTTATCTTTCTTTTAATGCATCCATAGTGGGATTGGCCTGCATATAGCAGAATCGACCCACTTACTGCTACATTGACCCTGGAATGTCCTCATTCCCACATATTTTTTCATGTGATTTTCTTTTTCCTTTTATTCATGCGATTATGCCTTTACTTGATATCCGCATGTTGATTTCCATCTCTCTTTTACATTTGTTTCCTCTTCTTTTTTTCGGTGTGTGTTTGATCAAGCGATGGCAGAATCCATGTTGTCTTGATTACCTGCTGATTGTTGAATTTTCACTTTTTCATTTGGGTGACCAGTCGATCTGGCTGGTCATAGAGGTCTTGACTCCCTGTTTTAAACCCTCACTTGGCATTGTAAGCTTCAATTTGTGCTTAGTTCTCTGTTCTAGTTTACACTTGATCATATTTTTACATCCTGTTCACCGTGATGTATTCACTTTCTTGTTGCATTTGATTATTCATTATATCTGAAGATACTTCCATTTTGATTTTTTGTGTTTTCATTCGAGTTCCAAATGTATGTTTGATTTCACACTACATTTTTTTCTTTCGTGGCATCTCATCCACATAATTTTGGTTTCATCACTGATTTTCTGCAGGATCATTTTACATTTTAGTTAAGTCGCTAATTACCTTAGGTATATCACAGGTATTCATGGCCCCTATTACGAATTTAGCCTCACATGCCTCTGAGACATGCGATATAGCTCATTTGTCTCAGCGTCATTCTTCATCCCTAAGTTGCATCTACGTTTAGTTTTTCCCCTATCTTCAATACATTGTACTTCATATCATGATTTCTATGTTGTGTATAGTCATATCTTACTCCATTCATCTCCATCTCGATCACATTTTGAATACATGCACAGTGTTATGGTGTGTTTTTATCCCCTTTCATCGGTCGATACGCAGGTGAGAGGTCTAGTTGAGCAAGACTACTGCTGCCCATTGTTTATTTTTCACAGGTTGATGCCAAGAATGCTTCTCGTTTCCCTCTCCTTTTGCTATCTATTTGTTTTTAATCCCTTTAAAATTTTGCAGATTCTTGAGCAACTATCTGGTTTCAGTTTCATTTTAACTCATTGTCATATTTTATCTTATTGTGCTCTTTCTAAATTCCGATTTACGTTTTGATTCTCTGTTTCATTTACTACATTGTACATGGTCCAACGTTGGCTTTCTCTTCATACAACTTATAGAGTAGGTGTATGTTCACATCCCAGAGCACCTTAATGAATCCATTTCATGACATTATAGAAACCCAGTTTCTGAAGGTTCAGAAGCCATGTATACGTCACCCAATTCTTCTTTTATTTTGTCCACCAACCATAGAGATGCAAGGTTGCGCAAGGTGAAGTCCCCTGTTAACATCACTCTTCACCCCATAGTACACATTACCGTCCATTCCCAAGATATAACCTCCACAGCCAATTTGCCAATCATAACTGAAGCAGCCCAAGGTATAGGCATAATAATCATATCTGGTACAACAGTGGCTCATCTACAAAGCAACTAGTTATCTTCTTCATAAGGTTTCGGCTTACATCTCGCTCCTCCACCTGGAGCATCTGCAATTCCATAGCACCATTGACCATCCAGTCGCTTGCCTGTTGGTTGTGTCATCAAAAGATCATCAACCCATCAATAGATCTGTAGACATTTTTAACACATATCAGTTGCTTTCTCTTCTTAATAAAGGTAAAATAGATCCAAAGATTCTGAAGTATTATTTGTTGATACATGACAATCAAGAAGGGGCAACTGAGATTTTGGCAGAAATGAGTGCCACTTTTGGGCCAAACAATTGTCAATTGTTGTGCATTAACTCGGTCCTTGGTGAAGGAGATGAGTGCCAAAATAAACCTTGGACTTCTAAAGAGGATGATGCCCAAAGTGGTCATGATATTGGTTGCTTCCTTAATGCCACTGATCCCAATTAGATAAGGGACCTCCTGCAAGACTTGTCCTCAAAGCATCTAATTCCATACATGGAGCAGAAGATATGGTTACTCAACCAACAGGTTTCAACAACAAAGAAGGGTTTTCGGAACCAAATAAAAAAGAACTTATGGTGGAGGAAGGGAAAAGAAGATGCATCAGATCTTCCAAATGGCCCCAAGTATTCATTTATTTCTTTAGAGTTGCAAATAAGGATCTTGGGGGACTATGCATTCATGTTGAGAGACTATGAGCTTGCCTTGTCAAGTTACCAATTGCTATCATCTGACTACAAAATTGATAAAGCATGAAAACATTATGCAGGTATACAGGAGATGGCTGGTCTCTGCGTCTTTATGTTAGATCAATCAAGAAAGGTGGCAGAGTACTACATGGAAGATGCTTTCAGTACTTACTTGAAAACAGGGTCCCCTAGACAAAGAAATGCTACACGATGTGGTATCTCATGGGCAGAATTGCTAAAAACCAGGGGACAATTTAACGATGCTGCAAATGTGTATTCTCGCATTTTCCAATGAGGAACCTAGTTTACATGCAGCAGTTATCCTTGAGCAAGCTTCTTACTGCTATCTGCCACACTATGTATGCATTTCCTGCACATTATCACAGAATATATATATTGGATCATGTCCATTTTCAGCAAATTGCATAGCATTTCACTATGCATATAAATGTTTTGTTTCCTGTGCACCATTTCACTATGCCTACAGGACATCCACTTATCTACATCTCCATACACCTCTTGCACACTCACATGCAGTTGTCATTTTGCTTAATGCATGTTATCCATTCAGATAGAAATTTAGGTGTAATTTGATTTCAATCATGTATTGCCCCTTTTTCTTTTTTTTTCTCTTGTCAGTCTTATATCTTCTGGATTTTCTGTTTTACTAAGGCATCTCATTATCAATAGCTGAATTACACTTTCACAATATTGAATGTATATTATACTTACTGAAGAATATCTCATCCCTGCACATTATACTTCACCCATTCATTTACCTGCTATGACAACCAACATCCAGCAGCTCCTCCTCCACTTCTCATTTACTGCAAGTGCACATTCATTCCATCATCCCACTAGCACATAACACCCGTGCATAGTATTGTTCTGTTACATTTCGTCATTTCCACCTCTGTTGCATAACATAATACCCCATACTTTCTTAACTATGCATATCATATACGTATTTGCTCATCTAGTTAGTTGTAATCTTTAGGTCTTACATATCCTTCATCTAGCTTAGGTATCAACTCGACCTTGGCATGCTATATTCATTTTAGATACGTATATCCAGTACACCACCAATGCCCAATTTTTATATCTTACAAAACTATTGTATATGTTCTATATATATATATGTGTGTGTGTATATATATATATACTAATATACATATGTATATGCATGTATATATATGTATGTATGTAGGTATATATGTCATTTTTCATCTTTCCATCATTTATATCTTGACATATGAGCATTTTTACCATTCATATCCATATGACATGTGCAAATCTCTTCTATTTTCTTCTACTAATCAAGTGTTTTGCAGGGAATATGTGGAAAATGTCATTATTTGGGGTTGTAAATTCAATTTTATGTGTTGTAATAAGTTAGATCTTAATGAGAATTGACATTTTCAGCTTTTAGATAGAATGAATGAGCATAGTAAATATCATGAATTGCTTATTTTCATGCTTTTTGCCTTTATTTTCTAAAAATCTCACAAATGGTGAAACACGAATGGCACGTGCACAATTTCGTAAGAGGTAATTAATCCTAAGTTGATGATTTATATCAATGGCCATAGTCAAGATGTAAACAAAACTTAGTATTTTTATCTTTTATAAAATAACACTGGATCCACACTGGATCCTTTTTAAAATTCATCATAATTTCTTCAAATATTTTCCTCTTTTATCAGAGTTTAATTTAAAATTAATTCAATATATATACCAATGGCCATAGTCAGGGTATATTAAGAGTTAATTTCATTTTAAACTCTCTAAAAGTACCAAAATATGTTTGATTCTTCACCTGATATTAAATGTGATTATTATATAATACTTTCAATGACCATAGTCAAGAGTGTATTATATCATTAATCTTATTTACATTCATTTAAAGAATGAAATATGATTTTCAAATCCAATTTCAAAAATTATCTAAATCCATTCATTATTTAGGATAGAATTGCATCATATTTTCAAAATTCTTTTTCAAAAAAACCCAAGTGATTTTTATCTTTTCTCAAGTTTCTATTTCAAATTCAAATCTATCTCATTTCAAGATTCGAGAATTCAATTTCAAAGTCCAATTTGACTTTAAAATCTCAAAATCATCTTGTATTTCTGTGAACACCCCAAATTTTTCAAAATCTTTTAAATATCCCCTTTCTGCCCCTAAATTCATTTTTCGAGCAAATGTGTCATTTTTAAATATAAATTACAGTTCATTTCTCAAGTTTTACTGAAATTAAATTCATTGTATATGTTTAAATTGATTTCGGACCTGGATTTGTTGTCCAGATCCAAATCTGAGTCACATTGTCCAAATTTTAAATTAAAATTATAGAAAATACCAAAAATAATTTTTAAATAGCTCGGACAGTCCTTCCGACATCTGTTTGGATCCATCAAATCATATTTCTCGATTTGAGTGTCAAAACTTGAATATTTGCTCAAAACCGGGGTCCAAACCCTCTTTTTTGAAGAAATTTTCCCGAAATGGTCTGAAATTCTCAGGAAGATACTTTTGTAAATAGTCTTTTTAGAAAAATACAAAAAAATTAGGATTTAGTCTTTATTTTCTCAGGTTTTTATTCCAAAAATACAAAAAAATCAAAATACTCAGAAAAGAACAAAAAAAAAAAAAAATAAATAAATAAATATATATAAAAATAATGAAAGAAAATTGCAAAAAAAATAGAAAAGTTTTTTTTTAAGAGAAACCCGTTTTTGAAAAAAAAAACTTTTATAAGGAGGCCTCTTTTGAAAAAAATAAAACCTCTTGCAAAGCTCACAAAATCGGGTTAGGGTTTCAGACCCTCTGGAATTTTCCCTCTTGCGGCTTCTCCTCTCCAAACAGCCGCATGCCTCCCATGTGCGAGCTCCTCCTCCTGCCTCCTCAGATCCCTCCATCACCAACGGCTTCTCCATCTCAAGATCGAGCTCCTCTTCAGCCCTCCGATCCCCAACGACGCTACTTCTTCCAGAGCCATCGCCTCCCTCTTTAAAAGGACGCAAAGGGGAACCCTAAAGACCCACCGCTTCTTCACCCCACCATCGCGACACTTCCTTTCTAATCTCCTTCTTCTTCTCCTTGTTTTTTTTTTTTTTTCCTCTTCTTCATTGCTTCTTCTTTAGCTTCCTCTTATTTCCCTATCTTTCCCATAAGCGATTGAAGATCAATCATCACTCAGGGGAGACACGGGTGAATACAGTGATAACAGCATTCAGGAGGAACATCCCTTTCATCCCCAATCTGGACCAATTCACAGTAAGCATTAGTTGTTTCCTCTGTTTATTTCCTTTCATTCCAATTTTGTTTGACAATAACGTTTATCTCTCATTGTCTTTCTCTTCACATTTTTTTGTTGTTGTTTTCTTCCTTCTTCTTTTCCTTTTTTTTTCGTTTCTCTGTTGTTTTTGTTTTTTTTTTATCTTGCTAATCCTCTTGTTTGTGGCCCCATTAGAGCATTCTTGGTGGCATCGTGTTGCTCATAGCAACTTTGATCTTCCTCTGTGCAATATCGATAGGAATCCTCGGATTCCAACATTTTTTAGTTACAAATTTTTTTTTATTATTTTTTTTTTATTTTCATTTTCCTATTTCTTATTTTCAGTGTATATCGCCATCTCAATCTTGTTTTCTTTGAAATTCTCCCTGACTTCTCGTTACAATACCTGACCATGTCTTGCTGTAGCATGAATTCGTGTATTTTCATTTCTTTGGATTATTAAATCGTTGTTCATGCTTCCTGCAATTTATTAAATTGCTTCATTTTCAGTATCATGCTAACAATGTTTTGATGCTTGTAAGAGTTTACTCACCATAGCCTGTTTCATTTGATATCCCCTGCGTGTTCTGGAGCCAAGGTAATCGAACCCCTTGCCTGTAAGTAACATTCAGTAAATCCATTTCCAAATGATGATCCTGTTAAATTAAGCACAAGATTTACCTTGTTGATGACCAATAAGGGAGTTATTGATGATGCTGGTGATATGTTTTCAACCAATCAATCCAAGGATCTTTTACCTGTAATTACCCCGTTGTGTGAACCTAAGATCGCTATGTCACCACCAGCAGGAGCGATGAATCCTGTAAGAAAGGAAGAATAATAAGTGTCTAGGCGCACCAATTGTAAAATGGTCAGGCTTATGATACTACAGATTGTTGTTATCACCTACAAGCCTAGATCTACAAAAAGCTCGCAGAGGCTTGTACAGGGTAATTCTTAAAAATGGCAGCAGCAAATCCATTGGAAATAGGGACCAAGGGAACCGTAGCTTCCCCGACCTAGCAGGAAACTGAGTATTTCAGAAGCCTGCAATTTAACTGCAGTTAGAATCTACCAACAAGTCATTCACGGTCTTCAAAGCCTGCATCAGCCAAACTCTCGGATCCACTTCTGGATTTGCGCCAAAAGCTCTAAAAAAAAAAGGAGAGAAATAATTGGGCTTGACCAAATCTTATCTAAGACATTGCATCTCACGATCACCACTTTCACAATATAACCTGAACCAGAACTTGAAGCCTCCTTGTCGGTCACTTTGTCGCAGCAGTGTTTATCAGTGATGCCACTTTCAGAATTCAGCAGGAACATGATGCTCTGTTTTAAGCTGGTTATTTCTGGGGGTTTTCTGAAAGAGACAGACTCAGCTTCTCGAAAAGTGCAGGTATGTGATCAAGATAGGAGTTTTGTAATTTGCAGTAACTTCATCAACTTCTCAGGTCAGCATAAAGGGAAGGTATTTAAGCTCGAAAATATCATCTCATATTCTATTTGCTCATTTAGACTGGTTTGTTCCATATAGCATTTTCATCAGAATTAGTTCATAACAACATACCTTATCTTCCGATTTACTGACAAGATACTCTGTTACAGCAAGAAATCTACAATTTTTTGCTATTTTATGGTATTCACATCTTGTTATAGCAAAAAGAATACAATGAAAGCATGATTCGTGTTCTTCTTAGATGTATGGTGATGACCCTTTACTATTTGTCTTAGGCAGATAACTGGAGCATGAACTTCCAGTCCATCAAAAGTAGGGCTCAAAATTTCCACCAACCAATGATGTTTCACAATGGTAAAGTTGTCAACCAGCCTCACTAGCCTATTTGTCTTTTGACTCAGCATCAAGATACCTCCCGGATCCTCTGGCTAGGTTGTGCTGAAACTCTGGGTGTGAACTCTCTATTTTGAATCAATACATAGGTCACAAATGAATTGTTAGCTTTATCATTTAAAGTCCTTATGCACAACACTTACCTACAACCACCATCATACCAGCCTCATCCATTACATACTCATTGTGCACAGTAGGAGTATGACACCATTTTTACACTTACCAGGTTGCCTGCACCTCAACACACTACACTCCAACAGCCGCACCCTTACAGCAGCACCATTGCAGTAACATCCCTGCAACATCTCTCCACCCACGGCTCACCTGCCATTTCCTTGTTGGCTGCCCATTGGCACCTCGACTTATCATTTGATCACTATTATAGGTGTTAATTTACAGGAAGCTGTCCCACCACCTGCAATCTGTAGGAATCATTGTTTCATAAATAAAGGTTGGATTGACATCTTGTTGCCACCAATTTATCGATTCATGGATATACTAACCTGATTTTTTTTAGTGCATTATATGTATTTCCTCATTGTAAACACCCCAAATTTTCACCCTCATCCAGTGTTTGTCCATTTCATAAGTCATTACAGATCATTGCATATCATTGCATGTATTCTGCATAGCATTTCATGTCATTGCATAGCATTGCATGTCATTACATCTCATTTTCGAGATCCAGCACTCCTATTTCTAAACATTCAATCCAGATTTGAATTTTAAAGCTTTATTTCAAAATCAATTTCAAAACCTGGGTTTTTATTCAATACTCTGTCATTTTCCAACCCCAGGACTTTATATTTTGAAATATTTTCTCAAGGAAACAATCTGGATTCATTTCAAATTCATATTTTAATCGATTTCAATTCACAGATGAGACCCATTAAGGTGGTGTCGCTTCTGAATTCCTCTATTCATCAAATTTCTCAAATTTTTGAAAGTTTCAGTCCAATCAGGACTCTGTCTCAGAGTCCTAATCCAGTCAGGAGTCTGTTTTACTTCCATTTTTAGTCTTTTTCAATTATTTTCAAAATTTAGGTCATTTTACAGAGTCCAGTTAGTTCAGGACTCTATTTTAGAGTTCGGTCGAGTTAGGAGTCTAACCCTGACTGTGTTTTCTGACTTATTTCATCATTTCTTGATAAAATCTTTTAAAAATTCTTTCATTTGGCTTTTAAAATCTAAAATCTCAGAGTCCTAAGAGTTCAGGACTCTAACCCGGAGTTCCAATTCGCTTGAGACCCTATTTTCAAAGATCTTGAATTTTAATTATTAATTTTAACCCCTTTTCAAAGGTATTTTCAGTGTTTATTTCAAAATTTGCAAAACTCGATGTGGGCCCACTCAGTTGGTACCATATCCAGAGGAGTCCTGACCCAGTTAGGACCCTATGCCATTTCAAAAATTTTAATTTCAAAGTTTACTTTTGAAAATCTTTTGAAAACTTTCTCAATTTCAAGTTTTAAAATCATTTTTAAAAAAAAAAAAAACTCAAGTAGGGCCCACTCGGGGTGGCATCATATTCGAGTAAGTCAGGGCTAGACTAGGGTTAATCATTGTCCTAGTTAGGTTAGAGGTTTAGAGGAGTCAAAATCAATTTTAAAAATCCATTTTATTTAAGTTTTAAACCATTGGTTTTTAAAGGTTTTAAATTCAGGTTTTAAAAACCAAATGTGGGTCCATACTAGGTGGTACCACATTTGGACTTTTTAGGGTTTAATTAGGTGTTAATTAAGGTTTAATTAGAGTTCATTTAGGGTTAGAAAACCACAAAAAATCGTTGCCTTTAGTGGATTCATTAGAAAGAGTCCTAAAAAAATGAAAAACCTCTTAATTAACCCTAATTAAGTGACTTTTTGAAAAACTATAAAAAGGGACCTAAGGGGGGCCAAAAGGGGGGCTCTTTTCTCTCAAATTTTCGTGGCCTCTCTCTCCTCTCCAGCACCTCCACCTTCCTCTATTGCAGCTGCAAGCACCAAGGTAATATTTTTAATATTTTTTAGTTTTATTTAATACTTTTTCATGTTTTAAATCAATTTTAGCCATTGGTGTCATCCCCTTCATGGATTAAACCATGGATTCAACCTCAAGAACCATCAAGAATCAGCAAGAACGATCCAAGAAGGTGATCTAACCCTGTTTTGGATGATTTACAGAGATTTTAATCCATTAGAATTGATTTTAATATGATTCTTTACATTATTAACCAATAAAATATATGATTTACCCCTTTTAATGGGTTAAATCTATGTTTTAAAGGTGATATCAAATTATAGCCATTGATTCCCTGTTTTTATTTTATTTTCATGGTTTATTTATGTTTGTTTTACGTTCTATAGCATAGAAATAAGTTTTATTTACTGTTTTATGGTTTATTTTATTTATTTACATTAGTTAATGCATGGTTTGTCAAGTTTCTTAAATTTCTGTGTGTTTTAGGTTTAGAACAGTAAAGATAATGTTATTTCGGATTGAAGTTCTCATTGTTTATTTCTGATTTTTTTATATGTGGTGCATGCATGAGTTATTGAGTTACTGTAGAAAAATCAGAGGTTTTGGATCTCGGGAACCCTGTCAAAAAAAATCAGACATCAAATCGGGTTTTTAAAGCTTTAAAATCATGGTTAAAATCAAGAAGGTAACTTGCTGTGATGATATTTCTCTCATCTTGTATCCGATTTTAGATCTGTAATATGCTATGGATTCACATTGAATAGATCTGTCTGCTGGGAAATTTTCGGATGTTTTGATCACTGTTTAGTATTTTTCCCATTTTAGAGAATCTGTTTTTAAATTTAAAACTCGTTAGGGTTTATCAAAACCCTAATCAGAGTTGTGTTAGTCATAAATCCCAAACCACAGATCCGATTTTAGATCTGTAAAAAATGAGTATTGTTATTTTTCTGTCTACTGTTCACCAAGAAAATTTCAGAAATTTTTGTTTAAGATTGCTATTTATGCCTGTATTTTCAATCTGAAGTAGCCGTTTTAATCACTGTTAAAAGTGATATATTTTAGCTCAGATTGCCGGAAGGGTTTCTCCCTAACCGGAGATGCTTTTTCTGATCTGTAAATTGTGAAATCTCTGTTTTCGTTCCTAGTTAGTCTATGTAAAATGTCATAAATTTCCATGGAGATTTGACCCCTGGTTCGGGTCTTGGACTGAAACTGGTTGGTGAATTAGGTCAAAAATAGCATATTTATAGGGTTTAATGCAATTTTCGAATTAATTTAATGTCAAAAAATTATTTTTATAATTCCAATTCGACATTAGGGTTATAACAAGTTCAGGTACCAATTTTTATGGATTTTAGAATCCATTTGATGGATGAATTAAGCAAATTGCAAAACCGGGTTCCTGAAAGATCCAAAAACAATGCTAAAATCATAGTTTTTATGATATTCTTGAATTTTCGTGTATAAGCATATATTTTTAGGGTTTAATCATGTTCATAATCATATTAGGATGCTTTAGGTTTAATTTTGTAGTTATTTGATTTCATTTAGGTCATAAAACCCAAATTTTTACCAAAATCTCTTTCTAAAAACCCTGATTTCAAGGCCATAGTCTTGCTATCGGGGGCAATTTGGTCATTTGACCTAAATTTCGAAATCCCTAACCCTAATTTCATATTTTTAATCATGTCATAGTATATTTGGTTTGAGTTTATTCCATTCAAATTTCAAAACTTGCATTTTATCAAAATATCTTTCTAAAAACCCTAATTTCAAGGCCATAGTCTTGTTATTAGGGGTATTTTGGTCATTTTGACCCCAATTTCGAAATTTCATATTTTACCTTTATTATTTCTTCATATTTTATCATTTTGATTTAAGGGAATCATGGCAAAAAGGCTTATATCTAGCAAAATCCAACAATTTCTTGATATTGTTGGATAAATCTAGAAAAGCCAACATATATTCATTAACCAAGTTTTCTAGTTTTGCAGGTACATTGAAGACTTTATTTTTCATGTATTTAAATTTCAATAGTGATGTAATTTGTAATTAAACTTTGAAATAAGAATTTATATTTCCTGCTTAGATTAGGTTGCATTGCATATAGTTTATAATTTTAATGTGTGATGGATGATGATTCATGCATATTTTTACAAATTCACCATGGTTCTACACGAATGACACATGCACTAGCTTCTATGAAGTTTATAAACTTGGTGGAATTTGTATTTATGGCCATAGTCAGAATACGAATGATACTTAGATTTATGATCTTCATATTAGCCACATCCAGCCTACACTCTTAGGCTAACTTCAAAAATGCACTGCATTTCTCAAAATACAAAAAGTATTTCTCAATTCCTCAAAATCATATTCATTCATTTCATGCATTTGCCAATTCCAATTCAAATTTCAATTCAAAGAAGTTCATTTTCTCAAAATCTCCTAAGTCTTATAGCAAAATCGATTTTCCCAAAGACATTGAATTTCAAAGGATATTTCAAGTATTTCCCAAGTTCCAAATTCAAATTTTCTAAGTTAGAATTTCAATTTCCAAGTTTGAATTCAGAGAAACCAAGTCTCTCAGAATCGATTTTCACTAAATGTCAAAGATTTCTCAAAATCGATTTTATTTCTCTCAGAAGTATATTTCAAATCCCAATTCACGATTTTCCAAGATATTTCAATCATTCAAAGCAAACATCATGTTTTCAAAATGTGCATTTTCTGAAAATTCATAGCACATGCCTGATTCTATGTGCATTTAGAAATTAGAATATGATTTAGACAAGTTGAATAGACTAGAGCATAAGATTGATCCTTGGTTCAATTACCCCTGTTAAAGGTGGCAGGAACGGTTGAACCTCGTACCGACAGGCGAGTCCCATTCTACGGAATTTTTTCGCATTTTAAAAATGGAGGCGAGTTATTTTCAAAAAACTTTTTCAAAGGTCAGTTTGATTCGCAAAAAAGTAAAAATTTTGCGATGATAACAGGTTTGGCGACCGTGATGGGACCTGTCTTTGCCTGATCAATCTAATGCTCTACTTAGTTCAAATTGTCAAAATCGATTTCCATGGAATGTCAGCTTTGCTTTATGATATCATGTGAACCTAGGAGCCTAGACTTGAACCCAGTTGACATGGAATGCATATAGACTAGGTATGGTTTGGTAGGACCATATTGAGGAGAATTATTCATGCTTACATAGACTTAGGCCTAATACAACACTCCTCAATTTAGGAATTGTATGAAAACAATGTTTGCTTCTTCAATTTTTTTCAAAAATCTATCTCTTTAGGACTTAGAGCCTTCTATTTGCTTGCATGTGCTCATGTTTTCAAAAAAACCACCCCCACCTATATTGTCCCGGTCTTCACGTTGCTGGGCTCTCTTCCAGAACCATAGTTCGGGACAGAGCCTCACAACTGGGCCACCTATTTGGGTGAAAACCCCCCTGCCACGTACCAAGGGCCATAGTCCAACGTATATCGGCAGGTGCTCAAGGATGTTGGAAAACTTGAACCTAGAACCGGAGAAATTGATTTTATGCCACGTACATCGAGCCTTGGCTTGAGTATATAGGCATAACTGGATTGGATACAAATGATCTGAGCCTTAGAGTTAGGATTAAGGTCCCACAGCCATTTCAAAATTTGTGCATCTAGAGTCAGCTTTTAGGGAATGTTGTTTGTGCATACTTGTTTATGCAGAATTTGATTGAATGTGTTATTTCCTTTTTATTTTCCATATTTTCCCCAATTTTCTAAAATACTGGACAATTTTCTCAAAATTCCTCAATCTATGTCCATGTACTGTCCATGTTTTAAACCTTGAATGATTTTCCAAATACTTCATTTTTTATTTATTTCTTCATATTTCATCAAACCCTGGACGATTTTTCAAATTTCCCTTAATTTCCTTCAAAACTCCAGGTGATTTCCCATCTTTCCTGTCTTCTGGATCTCGAATTTCCTACTTTTATCCTGCCTGCAATTCTCTTTCAAAATTCCTGTATTTTTCTCAAATCTTATTCCAATTTCCATGTCTTCCAGTCCGATGGCATCCAGTCAACTTGATTCAGTCTTCCCTGAGGGTCACATCTCCTACGAGGTGCGACAAAGTCTTCCCGAACATCGAGTCCTCAACACCGGATCCTTCTTTCCCCGGTGGTACTATTCATGGTTCAAGAACTTCTCTCGTATGTTTCCGGACCATCTGGACGAGTGTGGATTGGAACTGGCGTCCGCAGTGGGAAAGCAGACAGTCAACGGCAACTTGATCCATGCACTAGCAGAGCGGTGGAATCCGAGCACTTCTACCTTCTGGTTCCCGTGGGGCGAGATGACAGTACTGATGGATGAATTTTCAGAGATTATGGGATTGCCCGAGCCAACCGGTCAGCCTGGAGATCCATTGGAGAAACAATTTCTGATTAATGTTAAGGGTCTGGACCCTAAGGATGCCTTAGCCCGCATGACAGGACGCAAGTCTTGGCCTCTGATTGAAGAAGATGGAAATGAATATGTGGATCTGCTCGAAATCTACAAACAGTATGGAACATTTGCAGAGGTCAGCTCATTGTCCAGGACAGCTCGAGAGAGAATTCAGCACGCGATGGTTCTATGCACGGTGGGATTAGCTTTCTTTCCCGATAGACGGAATTACATGGATATCAGAATAGTTCAGCTTCTAAGGAGATGGGGAAGTCGACAGACCAGCCACCTCTCAATAGCCATGGCCGCACTCGCTTTTCTATACCGAGGGTTGACTCGTTTCGCACTCGGAGAGTCGATCCTAGTCGAAGGGTGCACCTATGCCTTGCAGTCTTGGTTCCTCCGACATGTGCCAGTCCGAGCCAGTTCCTTCAGATACAATGGTGAAAAGCTTCTTCCAGTTGCGCGATACCGGTTCTTGATCGACAACCTTCAGGAGGAAGAGGTCGTATGGGACTACTTTGATCGTCAGGAATCACCTCTCAGATATACTTATGCATATGGCAAGCGATTCAGGCTACTTGGCCCATTCTTCTGCGCATACTATCATCCAGAGCGGTGTGTCAGGCAGTTCTCTCAGAGGCAGAAGCGCGTAGAGATTCGTCCACTAGCCGGGGTTCTGCCTGAATTCGATCTCGCATCAGATCAGTAGTCCGGAGCATACCATTCTGCCAGACATGGCTGGGATTCCTTTGTCAGTCTTACTATTTTTCCTGGTCCTCGTGTATCTTCTGATTATCTGAAGTGGTGGAAAATTGTCTGTCCCCCTCCCCTCTGTCAAGTGTATTATTGATAAAATCGTGTTTTTCCCCTCAATAAAATTCCTTTACATTTCACTTTGGTTTGACGACCTCGCCTAGGTAACAAGGCATATTTTCAGTTGTTTATCTTTCAAAGAATAGCAACGCAATTGTCGTAATCCCAACGACGACTCAATCCCTAGTAATGGGATATTATTTCAATTGTCTACCAAAATTCTCAACAAATATTTTCTTCCAAACCAAATTTCCTTCAGAAGCCTAACCATCAGTTCTGCCCTGCAGAGAGCATCAGCAATATCCAAGATACTCGATGGTTCATACAAGATCCAGAAAGAAAACCACATCAGTTGAAGGCGTCGCGTACTCAGTAGCTTCAGAAGAAGAGATGGACTCACCTCGATCAATCCAGAGTCAGGGTCAGCAGGCGGATGATGGCATTGATCCCCAAATGTACGCCATGTTCAAAAAAATGATGACCAAGATGCTGGCAGAGCAAGCTGAGGCCAGTACTGAGCAAATTCAGACCAAACAGAAAGATAAGGGTCATGCCGTCAAGAATGTGAATATCAGCAAAAAGCAGAGTCGTCACGAGGAAATATCTGATGAGTCAGAATCAGCTGACGATGATGACAAGGAATGTGAAAATAAACATGAATTCAAAAGGTCGACTCAGGGTCAGAGGTCGGCTTACAAATCCAAAAATCAGTCTGTTAATGACCCTACTCAGTCGCAACTAAAAGATATGATGAAAATGGTCAAAGATCTGCAGGCCCGCGACAAGGGCAAGAAAGTCTTCACCAGCGAAGACTTCTATGATGGTTTAGATGGGGACGACAATCTGGATAATCTCCCCAGAAAATTTATCAAGTTTGATGGTTCTGGCGACCCTAAGGCTCATCTCGCCATGTTTTTCGCTGAATGTTCATGATTCAAGCGTGACAATCGGACACTCTTCCTTTGCTTCCCTCGCAGTCTGGAGGGAACGACAGCTAAATGGTACTCGGAGCACATCAACCCCATAGAGCTGAAAGAATTTGATAAGGTGGTGAATATGTTCATTGAGCGCTTTCTGTTCAATGCTGAGGCGCTCCCGACCCTCAGCCACCTCTGTGGCCTGAAACAGAGAGAAAATGAAAAAGCTAGAGACTTCATCCACCGCTGGAGGTCAACTTGTAATAAAATGAGAGATCCCATATCAGAGGGGCACGCTTTGTCTCTAATTTTGAGCAACTTCTCGCAACCCCTGAGGGGACTGATTTCTACATCTCCATCGAAGAGCTTCATAGAACTGACAGAACGAGCTGAATGGATTGAGTTGAGTATGGAAAATGGATCTTATGAAGGTTTCATATTCACCAAAAGCAGCAGTCAGCAGGAATCTAACAAGAAAAACCATTTTACCTACTCTACCAGCAACAACAAGAACCATTATAAGGGAAATGTGAAAGATCACAGCTCTGGCCCAGGGGGACCAAACCCCAACAAAAATGAGCAAAAGGGTGAGTCGATTCCCCAGTATGATAAGCAACCTTAGCGATCTTTTGAGCAAGGGTCGAGACCTCAAGAAAAGTCGAAGCACGACAACTGGAGTTTTAAACGTGACTTTACTCCCCTAGATCAACCGCGTGAAGAAATCCTTGAATATATGTTGGCCAAAGAGATGATTAAGCTCCCAAGAGTCGATGATCCTCCTATCACTAGGGGAAGATTTAAAGATCAATTCTGCAAGTTTCATCGGGCCATGGGGCATGATACCGAGTACTGTTTTGTTCTCAGGAATATTATTCAAGACTATATCGATAAAAATATCCTTATGGAAGGCAAAGAAAAAGATAAAGCAACCAGCTCATCAGCCCCTTAAGAGCGACAAGGCCATCACTCTTTCATTCTTGCGTTTTGTTTTCGTCATTTTGTATGGATGGCATGGTCTCATCTCTTTCATCAATAAAATTATCAATCTTCCTCATAGTTTGGCATCATCTTTTGTATTTCTCCTTCTTTACAAAATGTCTTTTTACAAGGAGTAACCTTTTTCAGAGTGTCTCTCGAATTCATCAAGAAGCACATCGTCAATCTTTCCACTGTTATCTTCAGAGAACATTCCTCAAATATCAATTATTTATCCTTTCATCCAATATCTTACTCCCCCATTACACTGGGGCATTATTTTAAAAATTGTCTTCAAAACATCCTGTATGCAGGCAGGATCAAACAAATCTCTTATTTTGCACGCATGTGCACCCATTTACATTCATTTGCATTTTCATGCATTCATTCGCATTCATCTGCATCAATTTGCATTTGCATCGATTACCCATTCAGGATAAGGGATAAATCCTGAGACCCCGACAGTTGTCCGAGTCGTCGTGAGGGTGAAGACTGAAAATTTTCCATCAAAATCAATTAGTAATTCTTCTAAATCCAGTTTTCACTGGTCGAACTTCCTAAATCCAGTTTTCGCTGGTCGAACTTTCTAAATCCAGTTTTCACTGGTCGAACTTCCTAAATCCGGTTTTTACTGGTCGAACTTCCAGAATCCGGTTTTTACTGGTCGAACTTCCTAAATCCAGTTTTCGCTGGTCGAACTTTCTAAATCCAGTTTTCACTGGTCGAACTTCCTAAATCCGGTTTTTACTGGTCGAACTTCTTAAATCCAGTTTTCACTGGTCGAACTTCTTAAATCCGGTTTTCACTGGTCGAACTTCCTAAATCCGGTTTTCACTGGTCGAACTTCCTAAATCCGGTTTTTACTGGTCGAACTTCCTAAATCCGGTTTTTACTGGTCGAACTTCTTGAATCCAGTTTTCGCTGGTCGAACTTCTTAAATCCAGTTTTCACTGGTCGAACTTCGTGAATCCAGTTTTCACTGGTCGAACTTCCTGAATCTGTTTTTACTGGTCGAACTTTCTAAATTCAGTATTCACTGGTCAGACTTTTTCAAAGCCCAGCGTTCGTGCGGGTACTTTTTTTTAAATCCAGTGCTCATGCTGGTATCCTTCCAAAATCCAGTGCTCGTACTGGTAGCCTTTTAAAGTTCAGTGCTCGAACTGGTATCCTTTAAAAATCCAGTGCTCGTACTGGTAATCTTTCAAAATCCAGTGCTCGTACTGGTAATCTTCCAAAATCCAGCGCTCGTTCTGGTAATCTTCCAAAACCCAGTGCTCGTATTGGTGACCATTTAAAATCCAGCACTCGTACTGGTAACCTTTTAAAATCCAGTGCTTGTACTGGTAACCTTCCAAAATCCAGCGCTCGTATTGGTAATCTTCCAAAACCCGGTATTCGTACTGGTAATTTTTCAAAACATAATGATTGTATTGGCACATTTTCAAAATCCGGTGTTTGCACTGGTACACTTTAAAATTCAGTGGCCACTAATTTAGTTTTCCTTTGAGATTCGAGTTCCGACTTGAATTTCCTTTCCTTCTACACCGGTTTAAGTTTGCCTTTGGGATTCGAGTTCCGACTCGAATCTTCTTTCCTTCTGGTTAACCTAGTTTTCCTTCGGAATTCGAGTTCCGACTCGAATTTTCTTTCCTTCTAACCGATTTAGTTTTCCTTCGAGATTCGAGTTCCGACTCGAATCTTCTTTCCTTCTAGTTGATCCAGTTTGCCTTTGGGATTCGGGTTCCGACTCGAATTTCTTCTCCTTCCAAATTGATCTACCTTTCCTTCAAGATTTGAGTTCCGACTCGGATTTCTTTTCCTTCCATAATGGACCTGGTTTTCCTTCGAAGATTCGGGTTCCGACTCGAGTTTTCTTTTCCTTCAGGATTGGTCTAGAAAATCAGAGTTCCGACTCGAATTTTCCTTCAAATCCAATTCGCTTAGCTTTCCTTTACAAGTTTGAACTTCTACTCAAACTACCCTGCGAGTTGGCCTAGAAGATCCGAGTTCCAACCCGAATTTTCTTTCAAAATCCAATTCGTCTAGTTTTCCTTGAAGAGTTGAATTCCGATTTGAATCTTCCCTCAAAAACCCAGTTTAGCACCTAGTCCATTCAAAAGCTCACAAGTTGGAATCATTCCTTCTTGGGCTATGATCCTTAGGTTGAATTCCTATGGAATCGATAGTTCGTAGGTCGAACCCCTACGGGACCAATGCCGTTCTCAATTGAACCAATGTCGTTCTTAGGCTAAATCCCTATAGAACCCATGTCATTCTCAGTAAACCAATTCACAATTTCGACTTTTTTAGCCAATCAATTCCCAAATTTCCAATTTCCAATTTCCAATTTCCAATTTCCAATTTCCAATTTCCAATTTCCAATTTCCAATTTCCAATTTCCAATTTCAAATACCAAATTTCAGAACCCAAATTTCAAAATTCCAATTTCCAAAATTCGACCCTTTTGAGTCACCCAATACCCAATTTCAATCATTTTCTCTTGCGAGAGACCCTTTTTATAGGGAGAGTTCGAGGGAGCTCGCTCTTTTCGCATGCTATCCAATTCGTTCACTTAGCCCCTTTTCAGGGAGAGTTTGAAGGGACTCGTGTCTTTGTGAACTGTTTGCAAAACAAAATTCCAAATTTCACACAAGGAACCCTTTTTATAGGGAGAGACTCGACGAAGACTTGCCTTCCTTGTGGCCCCATAATTTCAGACTAGGTCATTTCATCATGAAGGACCCTCTTTTCAGGGAGAGTGTGATGAACTCGTTCCTTCATGACCAATTTACCAATCTCACCAATTCCGGCCCCCTTTCCATAAGAGAAGCCTAATGTTAGGAAGTTTTGACGAAAGCTTAATTTCTCTTCGAAAGTTCATTTTGCAAGCACCTCCTCTTCAGGGAAGAGATGAGTAATTTCTAATTCCAATTTCTGAATCTTCTCCTTTGGGGAAAGGAGAAGAGAATTTCTGTCATGGATGTGTTGCGTTGTTCTTCAAATGCTCGCTTTCACAAAAGGATTTCAAGAAAGTTTTGCCAATTTGTCACTAAATATTTGTTGATTTCAAAAATCTTTATTGCACAAAATTATTACCTCAGAATACCCTCAGTACTACTTCCGAAAGGACAAAGCTTTCGCGAAAAAGGATTCAAAGTCTAAAAATCTTTCTATTGGCCAACCAAAAGGATGAAGAATAAATCCGCGATATGGCCAACAAAGAGAATTCAATGTTGTTGCAAAGCTATGAGTGATTGATATTGATCGCAGTCAATGGCACATTTTTAAAGACCATTCTTGAAAAATAAAGCAGTCAAAATATCCTGGGTGATACAGAAAAATCCACTCAATCTTCATATCTCCTCAATCACCTAAGCTGCAATTAAATATCTGCAAAAGGGATCTCTCAATTGTCGTCAAGATGAAGGCGAATTAAGCGAGTCGACCCCCGGGGCCAAAGAAGATTTGGATCATCTCCAAGATGACGGAGTTTGTGAGGGATCCTTCCAGGGAAAGTTCAGATCACTGTCGAGATGAAGGCGAGTGTGATGAGCCTACCGACAAACCCTAAAAGATATTTAATTTCTGCTATCATCAAGAGATTTCCTACCAAAAAGCCAATAACTATCAAGATAATCCCTGAGAGAAAGGAAGGATCGGAACATCTCTGAGATGAAGGAGTTTGTGACGTACCCTTCCCAAAAAAGAGAGAAAAGTCAGGACATCTCCAAAATAAAGGATGATGTAATTCCCAAAAAAAATCCAAGAGAGCTCCAATCTGCTAAAAAAAGAGTGCAGAAAGATCATCATGAGAAAAGAATCCCAGGATATCAGACTGCCGAATCTATCAAGAATCTTCTTTAATTTTGTGAAATTCTTTTATCAATATTCTTTCACCAATAGCTCTCGCAATATCAAGAATACTTTCTTTTCTGTCCATATCAAGGAAATTGATAACTTCCTTGAAAGAAAGTCAATCGCAAGCAATTTGAATTCGAATCTTGATTCTACGGAGTTAAGCTCAGTCGGAGGTAATACTTCAGGTAGAAAAGAGGGAATACTTTCAAAACAATGTGCATCATTTTCAATTATTTTGAATCAACAATAATTTTCAACATTTTGACAATATTTTCTAGCTATCTTGGCGTGAAGCGAGAGCTTGAGGTTCATCTTTGGCGCATCCTGACATCAGTTGTTATCCCTTTTAAGGACTTGATAACGGGAGTTTTCAAGAATTCCTTCCCTTCTTTGGTATAATCTAAGCGCACGGGCTCTCAGATTCGCACACTTCCCTGTGTCCCCACTGTCCCACCATAGACAGTCCAATTTCGGCTTGAGGTTAAGCCACCAATTTCAGCAAAAGGCAATTTCAAAAGTTAATTAGTCTCAGTAATGAGGCGCCCAAAATCAATCCCTTTTCAAACTTTAGGGACCCCAATTTCCTTCCTTTTGCAAAACCCCTATCGGATTCATTGTGCGAAAATCCGAAGGTTCCATCACGGTCTCTTCTTTCGAGGATTTCGTCCATTTTCTGCCCAATCAGGTTAAGAGTATAAACCTGAGCCTCATTTGATGAGGTATTCCATTTTTCTGCCCAATCAGGTTAAGGGTATAAACCTGGGCCTCCTTTGATGAGGTATTCCATTTTCTGCCCGATCAGGTTAAGGGTACAAACCTGAGCCTCCTTTGATGAGGTATTTCATTTTCATTGCCCAATCAGGTTAAGGGTATAAACCTGGGCCTCCTTTGATGAGGTATTCCATTTTCTGCCCGATCAGGTTAAGGGTACAAACCTGAGCCTCCTTTGATGAGGTATTCCATTTTCAACCCGATCAGGATAAGGGTATAAACCTGAGCCTCCTTTGATGAGGTATTCCATTTTTCTGCCCAATCAGGTTAAGGGTACAAACCTGGGCCTCCTTTGATGAGGTATTTCATTGCCCGATCAGGATAAGGGTATAAACCTGAGCCTCCTTTGATGAGGTATTTCATTTTTCGCCCGATCAGGTTAAGGGTTAAACCTGAGCTTCACTTTGATGAGGTATTTCATTTCCCGGTCAGGTTAAGGGTCAAACCTGAGCTTCGTTTCTACACGAGGTATTTTCTGTCCCATCCAGGTTAAGGGCAAAACCTGAATCTCACTTCTTTTCGAAATAAAATTTTCTCCTTATTCTTCATTTCATATCTATCATCATCACTTGAACTAATTCTTTCATACCCAGTCAGATTCATCTAACTGGGGCATTTTTATAATCCAAATTTGGTGTGTTTTCTTCGCCACTAAGCTCGGCTTTCAACCGGCTTAGCAGCAAAGAGGGGCATCTGTAAACACCCCAAATTTTCACCCTCATCCAGTGTTTGTCCATTTCATAAGTCATTACAGATCATTGCATATCATTGCATGTATTCTGCATAGCATTACATGTCATTGCATAGCATTGCATGTCATTATATCTCATTTTCGAGATCCAGCACTCCTATTTCAAAACATTGAATCTAGATTTGAATTTTAAAGCTTTATTTTAAAATCAATTTCAAAACCTGGGTTTTTATTCAATACTCTGTCATTTTCCAACGCCAGGACTTTATATTTCGAAATATTTTCTCAAGGAAACAATCTGGATTCATTTCAAATTCACATTTTAATCGATTTCAATTCACAAATGAGACCCATTGAGGTGGTGTCGCTTCTGAATTCCTCTATTCATCAAATTTCTCAAATTTTTGAAAGTTTCAGTCCATCAGGACTCTGTCTCAGAGTCCTAATCCAGTTAGGAGTCTATTTTTAAGTCTGTTTTACTTCCATTTTCAGTCTTTTTCGATTATTTTCAAAATTTAGGTCATTTTACAGAGTCCAGTTAGTTCAGGACTCTATTTTAGAGTTCGGTCGAGTTAGGAGTCTAACCCTGACTGTGTTTTCTGACTTATTTCATCATTTCTTGATAAAATCTTTTGAAAATTCTTTCATTTGGCTTTTAAAATCTAAAAACTCAGAGTTCTAAGAGTTCAGGACTCTAACCCGGAGTTCCAGTTCGGTTGAGACCCTATTTTCAAAGATCTTGAATTTTAATTATTAATTTTAACCCCTTTTCAAAGGTATTTTCAGTGTTTATTTCAAAATTTGCAAAACTCGATGTGGGCCCACTCAGTTGGTACCATATCCAGAGGAGTCCTGACCCAGTTAGGACCCTATGCCATTTCAAAAATTTTAATTTCAAAGTTTACTTTTGAAAATCTTTTGAAAACTTTCTCAATTTCAAGTTTTAAAATCATTTAAAAAAAAAAAAAACTCAAGTAGGGCCCACTCGGGGTGGCGCCATATTCGAGTAAGTCAGGGCTAGACTAGGGTTAGTCATTGTCCTAGTTAGGTTAGAGGTTTAGAGGAGTCAAAATCAATTTTAAAAATCCATTTTATTTAAGTTTTAAACCATTGGTTTTTAAAGGTTTTAAATTCAGGTTTTAAAAACCAAATGTGGGTCCATACTAGGTGGTACCGCATTTGGACTTTTTAGGGTTTAATTAGGTGTTAATTAAGGTTTAATTAGAGTTCATTTAGGGTTAGAAAACCACAAAAAATCATTGCCTTTAGTGGATTTATTAGAAAGAGTCCTAAAAAAATGAAAAACCTCTTAATTAACCCTAATTAAGTGACTTTTTGAAAAACTATAAAAAGGGACCTAAGGGGGGCCAAAAGGGGGGCTCTTTTCTCTCAAATTTTCGTGGCCTCTCTCTCCTCTCCAGCACCTCCACCTTCCTCCATTGCAGCTGCAAGCACCAAGGTAATATTTTTAATATTTTTTAGTTTTATTTAATACTTTTTCATGTTTTAAATCAATTTTAGCCATTGGTGTCATCCCCTTCATGGATTAAACCATGGATTCAACCTCAAGAACCATCAAGAATCAGCAAGAACGATCCAAGAAGGTGATCTAACCCTGTTTTGGATGATTTACAGAGATTTTAATCCATTAGAATTAATTTTAATATGATTCTTTACATTATTAACCAATAAAATATATGATTTACCCCTTTTAATGGGTTAAATCTATGTTTTAAAGGTGATATCAAATTTCAGCCATTGATTCCCTATTTTTATTTTATTTTCATAGTTTATTTATGTTTGTTTTACGTTATATAGCATATAAATAAGTTTTATTTACTGTTTTATGGTTTATTTTATTTATTTACATTAGTTAATGCATGGTTTGTCAAGTTTCTTAAATTTCTGTGTGTTTTAGGTTTAGAACAGTAAAGATAATGTTATTTCGGATTGAAGTTCTCATTGTTTATTTCTGATTTTTTTATATGTGGTGCATGCATGAGTTATTGAGTTACTGTAGAAAAATCAGAGGTTTTGGATCTCGAGAACCCTGTCAAAAAAAATCAGACATCAAATCGGGTTTTTAAAGCTTTAAAATCGTGGTTAAAATCAAGAAGGTAACTTGCTGTGATGATATTTCTCGCATCTTATATCCGATTTTAGATCTGTAAAGTACTATGGATTCAAATTGAATAGTCCGTCTGCTGTAAAATTTTCGGATTTTTTGATCACTGTTTATTATTTTTCCCCTTTTAGAGATTTTTTTTTTAAATTTAAAACTCGTTAGGGTTTATCAAAACCCTAATCAGACTTGTGTTAGTCATAAATCCCAAACCACAAATCCGATTTTAGATCTGTAAAAAGTGAGTATTATTATTTTTCTGTCTACTGTTCACAACGAAAATTTCAGAAATTTTTGTTTAGGATTGCTATTTATGACTGTATTTTCAATCTGAAGTGTCCGTTTTAATCACTGTTAAAAGTGATATTTTAGCTCAGATTGCCGGAAGGGTTTCTCCCTAACCGGAGATGCTTTTTATGATCTGTAAATTGTGAAATCTCTGTCTTCCTTCCTAGTTAGTCTCTGTAAAATGTCATAAATTTCCATGGAGATTTGACCCCTGGTTCGGGTCTTGGACTGAAACTGGTTGGTGAATTAGGTCAAAAATAGCATATTTATAGGGTTTAATGCAATTTTCGGATTAATTTAATGTCAAAAAATTATTTTTATAATTCCAATTCGACATTAGGGTTATAACAAGTTCAAGTACAAATTTTTATGGATTTTAGAATCCATTTGATGGCTGAATTAAGCAAATTGCAAAACCGGGTTTCTGAAAGATCCAAAAACAATGCTAAAATCACAGTTTTTGTGATATTCTTGAATTTTCGTGTATAAGCATATATTTTTAGGGTTTAATCATGTTCATAATCATATTAGGATGCTTTAGGTTTAATTTTGTAGTTATTTGATTTCATTTAGGTCATAAAACCCAAATTTTTACCAAAATCTCTTTCTAAAAACCCTGATTTCAAGGCCATAGTCTTGCTATCGGGGGCAATTTGGTCATTTGACCTAAATTTCGAAATCCCTAACCCTAATTTCATATTTTTAATCATGTCATAGTATATTTGGTTTGAGTTTATTCCATTCAAATTTCAAAACTTGTATTTTATCAAAATATCTTTCTAAAAACCCTAATTTCAAGTCCATAGTCTTGTTATTAGGGGTATTTTGGTCATTTTGACCCCAATTTCGAAATTTCATATTTTACCTTTATTATTTCTTCATATTTTATCATTTTGATTTAAGGGAATCATGGCAAAAAGGCTTATATCTAGCAAAATCCAACAATTTCCTGATATTGTTGGATAAATCTAGAAAAGCCAACATATATTCATTAACCAAGTTTTCTAGTTTTGCAGGTACATTGAAGACTTTATTTTTCATGTATTTAAATTTCAATAGTGATGTAATTTGTAATTAAACTTTGGAATAAGAATTTATATTTCCTGCTTAGATTAGGTTGCATTGCATATAGTTTATAATTTTAATGTGTGATGGATGATGATTCATGCATATTTTTACAAATTCACCATGGTCTACACGAATGGCACATGCACTAGCTTCTATGAAGTTTATAAACTTGGTGGAATTTGTATTTATGGCCATAGTCAGAATACGAATGATACCTAGATTTATGATCTTCACATTAGCCACATTCAGCCTACACTCTTAGGCTAACTTCAAAAATGCACTGCATTTCTCAAAATACAAAAAGTATTTCTCAATTCCTCAAAATCATATTCATTCATTTCATGCATTTGCCAATTCCAATTCAAATTTCAATTCAAAGAAGTTCATTTTCTCAAAATCTCCTAAGTCTTATAGCAAAATCGATTTTCCCAAAGACATTGAATTTCAAAGGATATTTCAAGTATTTCCCAAGTTCCAAATTCAAATTTTCTAAGTTAGAATTTCAATTTCCAAGTTTGAATTCAAAAAAACCAAGTCTCTCAGAATCGATTTTCACTAAATGTCAAGGATTTCTCAAAATCGATTTTATTTCTCTCAGAAGTATATTTCAAATCCCAATTCACGATTTTCCAAGATATTTCAATCATTCAAAGCAAACATCATGTTTTCAAAATGTGCATTTTCTGAAAATTCATAGCATATGCCTGATTCTATGTGCATTTAGAAATTAGAATATGATTTAGACAAGTTGAATAGAGTAGAGCATAAGATTGATCCTTGGTTCAATTACCCCTGTTAAAGGTGGCAGGAACGGTTGAACCTCGTACCGACAGGCGAGTCCCATTCTACGGAATTTTCCCGCATTTTAAAAACGAAGGCGAGTTATTTTCAAAAATCTTTTTCAAAGGTGAGTTTGATTCGCAAAAAAGTAAAAATTTTGCGATGATAACACTCATATAGGAGTTCATTAGTTTAAGCATCCATTTATTCGTAGTCTTATTTAATTTGACATATTCAGTTCAAGATGGTTGCCCATAGGCATTTTCTTTTAGAATTGGCATAACCATTTGTGTTCGCATCCCCAACCTAATTTACTCCATTTTCTTTTATTTTTGCTTTGTGATAACTTTGTTTTGCAGGGAATATGTGTAGAATCTCATTACTTGGAATTGTACATTCAACTTTATATGATTGTAATAGTTAGATTTTAATGAAAACTTACATTTCCTGTTTTAGATTAGAATGAATAGGCATTGTGAATATCATGAATTGCTTATTTTCCATGCTTTTGCCTCCATTTTCCAAAATCTCACAAATGGGAACATGAATGGCACGTGCACCATTTTGTAAGAGGTAAATTAATTCTAAGTTAATGATTTACATCAACGGCCATAGTCGGGATGTAAACAAGACTTAGGATTTTTATCTTTTACGAAATAACACTAGATCCACACTGGATCCGTTTTCAAAATTCATCATATTTTCCTTAAATATTTTCTTCTTTTATTTGAATTTAACTTAAAATTAATTCAAAATATATACCAATGGCCATAGTCAGGGCATATTGAGAGTTAATTTCATTTTAAATTCTATAAAAGCACCAAATGTATCTTATTCTTCACCTGAATTTAAATATAGATTATTATATAATACATTCAATGACCATAGTCAGGGATGTATTATATCTTCAATCCTATTCCAATTCAGTTCAAGAATAAGATAGCTTTTCAAAATCTAAATTCAAATTCTTTAAATTCATTCATCATTTAGGATAGAACTACATCATATTTTCGAAATTCCCTTTCCAAAAATTCCAAGTAATGTAAATATCTTCCTCAATCTATCTTCAATTTTTAAAATCCAATTCATCCTTTCATTTTCAAATTCAATTTCATTTTCAATCTCAAAGTTCAATTCAACTTTGAGATTTCAAAGTTATTTTTTCAAATCAGATTTCGAAGTTCAATTTGACTTTGAAATTCAAAAATCATTTTATATTCAAAACTCTAATCAAACTCAAAGTTTAATTTTAACTTTGAGACTCTTGATTCACCTATTCCAAATTCTAAAACTTCAAATTCAAAGTCCAAATTGACTTTGAAATTCATTTTGTATATCCAAATTCTAAATTCAAGACAAAGTTCAAAATTCAATTTAAATTCTTCTCCTCATTTCAAAATCAAGTTTTATCCTCAAAATCCTCTTGAGATTGGTTCTGAATCTCAAGATTCAATTCTTTTTTTTTAAATTTAATCTGGGTTTTTCAAAAACCCAGATCCATCTTTAAAGCCCCATTTGGACTTTCAAAAGTCCAAAATCCAAAGTTAGAGTTCAAGTCTCAATCCATTTTTTTAGAATCCATAATCCAATTTTACTTTGGATCTTAGACTTCAGATCCAAATCCATCTTAAGATCCAGAGTCCAACTCTACATTGGATCTCAGACTTCAGATCCAAATCCATCTTAGGATCCAGAACCCAATCCTACTTCGGATCTTAGACTTCAGATCCGAATCCATTCTTCAAGATCCAGAATCCAACTCTATATTGGATCTCAGACTTTAGATCCAAATCCATTTTGGATCCCTTTCTGTTTAGGATCCGGAATCCAATTCCAATTTTAGATTCTAAATCCATTTTCGGACCTAATCCGAATCCCTTAAATCCATTTATATTCTTAAATACCATTTGATTATCTCATATCCATTCCAAACTTAAAAATCCAAATTCAATTCCATCTCAAGTATTCTAAATTCAAATCCAAATTCAAAGTCGATTTTGACTTTGAAACTTCATTTCCTTTCTTTTCAAAGCTTCAAGTCATTCTTTCTCATTTATTCTTCCGAATCCTGATTTACTTCAAAAGCTTAGAACTCCTCTGATCTATCTCAAGCTCTAAGTTAAAGTTCAATCATTTCTTCATTCCTTTACCAAGTTCATCTCAGAACACTTGGGAATTTTCAAAACATCTTTCAAAGAGATCATACATCCTTGCATTGCACAAGCATGATTCTTTGTGCATTTAGAGTTAGAATAAATTCTTAGATTATATTTAGGCAAAGCAAAAGGCATAGATTCGATCCTTGGTTCGATTACCCCTGGTAAAGGTGCTAGGAACGGTCGAACCTCGTACCGACGAGCGAATCCCGTCTCTCCATTTTTCCCGCAAATTTTAAAAAACGGAGGTGAGTTATTTGCTAAATATTTTCAAATCAAGGTCAAGTGAAACCGTGCAAAATAGTTCCTCTTCTCTTTCTCTTTCTTTCTTTTCTCTTCTCTCTTTCTTTTGTTTCTTTTATTCTTCTCCCTTCAAAAAGGAGAAAAAAAGAGGTTGGAAAAGGAAAAGAGAAAGAAGAGAGAGAAACCACCAAGAGAAGAAAAATTTTGCGATGATCACTGTTTTGGCGACCGTGATGGGACTCATCTTCGTCCGGTTGGATCTATGCCTTTGCTTTGCTTTTATATAATCTAAGTCTTTATTCTAACATATGTCAGCTACATTTTCCATGTAAACCTTAGGAGCCTAGACTCTGTCCTAAGCTGACATCATTGCATATAGGATCTAAGTATGGTTTGGTAGGACCATATTGAGGAGATTATATCCATGTTCACATTAGATTTAGGTTGAAATACAACTCTCCTCAATTCTAGGGATTGAATGCAAAACAATGTATGCAAGTGCATGCTTCTCTTTATTTAAATCTATCTCTTTAGGACTTGCATTAGAGCCATCTGATTTATTGCATGTTGCACATATTTTGAAAACCTCCTTACCTATATTGTCCCGGTCTTCACGTTGCTGGGCTGTCTCACTGAACCATAGTTCGGGAGAGAGCCTCACAACTGGACCACTTATTTGGGCTCGCGCCCCCCTACCACATACCTAAGGGCCATAGTCTGAGGTTTATCGGTAGGTGCTCAAGGATGTTGGGAAGCCATTACCTTAGAACCGAATAGATATCTTATATGCCACGTACTTCGAGCTTCGGCTTGAGTATATCGGCACACCTTGATTGGAATCAGATAATATAAATCTTAGCGTTAGGATTAAGATCCTATTTGCCATTTCAAATATTGCATATAGAGTCAGCTTTAGGGAGTGCTGTTTGTATATCCTTGTTTGTATATCTGTGATTGTATGATATTTTATATCTTCCCTATATTCTTCAAAACCCTGGGTATATATTATTCAAAATTTTCTCTTTTTAAACCCAGGTGTACTTTCCCTTTATTCTTCTGATTTCTTCAAATTCTTTGATCCTGCCTGCAATTCTTCAAAATTTTCTTTTTCCTCTTTTAAATTCTTTTTGTGATAAAATAAATTTTTTTTCAGGATATGTCCCTTTCAAAATTAAATATTTGTTTATCCTTTTTTAGAAAAATAATGTGGTTGTTACAAACGTTTGGGTGACAACCCAATCCCTCGTAATGGGATATTTTCATCATCAAACTTTAATTTCTTCCTTTATCATAATTTTCCTCAAAAGATTTCCTAAATATCCCATTCTTACCTACAGAGAGGACATTGACATTTCATCATGGTTCGGGCAAGGACTGGAAAGGAAACAATGCCCCAGCAAAGTGACAGTGAAGGAGAGGAAACGAACTCCATCAGGTCATCCAAGCAGCAGAGCCAAGAAGCAGAAAGCAATGTTGATTCAGCTACATACAAATTGTTTCAGAAAGTAATGGCCAAAATGATGTCTGAACAGGCTAAGGAAAACCCTGAGAAAATATCTTCTAAAAACAAAGCCAAGGGAAAAGTCAGCAAGAAGCAAGTTCAGTATGACAGCACTTCAGAATCAGCAAAGGAGGACTTAGAGGAAGAGCAACCGATATATTTTCACAATCCCTTGTATCGGCCCAAGAAGGTCAACAAGGGGCACGAGTCAGCAAGCAAAGCCAAAGGCCAGCAACCAGCAGAAAATCCAATGCAAGAGCAAATGAGGGAAATGACTCATGCAATCAAAGACTTACAAACCCAGGACAAGGGTAAAAAGGTCTATACCGGTGCAGATTTTTATGACGGCCTAGAAGGAGATGACAACTGGGAAGATCTTCCTCGTAAATTCATAAAATTTGATGGGACCGGCAACCCCAAGGCTCATCTGGCTACGTTTTTCGCCGAGTGCAACCGATTCAAGAAGAACAATAGGGCTTTATTCATATGCTTTCCACGCAGTCTGGAGGGAGTTGCAACAAGATGGTATGCCGACCACATCAACCCGATTGAACTGCGAGAATTTGACAAAGTCATCAACTTGTTCATTGAAAGGTTACTCTTCAATACTGAGGCTTCGCCTACCCTCAACCATCTTTTCAACTTAAAGCAAAATGACAATGAGAAGGCAAAAGATTTCATTCATAGATGGAGATCTACTTGCAACAGGATGAAGGATCCAATATCATAGGGGCATGCGCTCTCAATAATTTTGAACAATTTCTCTCAACCTCTAAAGGTCTGATCTCTACTTCTCCGTCTAAATATTTTATCAAGTTAATAGAGCGAGTCGAATGGCTCGAAATGGGATTAGAGAATGGAACCTATCAGGGCATCACCATGGCAAGAGGTAGTCAGGATGTGAAAAAGAAAACCAACTTTACCTTTTCTACCAGTTCCTCCAACAACAATGGCAAAAACAAAAGAGGTGGCAGAAAGAACCACACTGGCGGGTCAGGCAGAGATGACTGTTCCAGTCAAAAGAGTGGGATCAGCACACAGAATGGCAGCCCTCCCTCGAGCATTCAGTTAGAATCAAAGCCTCAAGGAAAACCAAAACACGATGGTTGGGGATATGACCGTGAGTTTACACCCTTAGAGCAAACACTTGAGGAAGTTCTTGAGTATATGACAACAAAAGAGATGGTTAAACTTCCCAAGGTAGCAGATCCGCCTGTGACTATGGGAAGGTTCAAGGATCAGTTCTGCAAATTCCATCGGGCGATGGGGCACGACATCGAGCACTGCTTTGTTTTCAAAAACATCGTCCAAGACTGCATTGACAAAAAGCTATTGGTGGAAGATTAAGAAGAAGAGTAGCTACCCGTCCTGGCCTAGCTTCCCGAATCATGTCAATATTTTCCTGCTTTCTCTCTTTTCCAGTCACCTAATAGGGACAACTCAGTCCCAGTCTTTTGTGACCTTTGGTCAACAAGCTTGTAAATATTTCAGTCATTGTTATCAATATTTTCCTATCAATGAAAAAATGTTAAGTTTTCTTCATACCTGTTGATATCAAATACCTCTATCCTTCGCCGCCATGGGGCATTCATTTTGGAAAAATTCGTACTTCTTCTATCCTTTTTAAATTAGACAATCCTAAAAACATCATCATGAGAGAAATGATATTACCTAGGAGGGATTTTCAAAATCATAAAAATCTTGAGAACTTCTGCAGAAACTTCTTCATGATCACCAAAAATTCAAAAATTTTGATCTAATCTTCTTCAAAGTAAACTATTACATTGATTTTTCTTAAAATGAGTTTTTACACCATTATCTTCAAAATTAACCCTTATGATGATCTCTCATGATGATTCCTTTTAAAAGGATCAGATCTCACACTGATCATTCCCCTTGTAGTGGACTTTCTCCTCAAAATGATTTCTCACTTATCTTTTAAATAAACATTTTTCTTTCAAAAGATCCATATGCAGGCAGGATCAGAAAAACTCTTTTTTCTCTTAAATCTCATAAATTTTTAAGTTAAATTTGCTATTTATATCAGTTTCATTCATTTTATTTATATTCTTTATCAAGTTTATATCGATTTTATCAAGTTTTATCAAGTTTAGCAATATTTCCTCAATTCTATTAAAAAAAATTCTATTCTTTACCCTTTCAGGTTAAGGGATAAACCGGATGCCTCTTTCTCATGAGGTATTTCCTTTATTCTTATTTTTCCCCCTTAGGTTAAGGGATAAACCTGACCCTCGTTGTCCGAGGTGTTCCCATTCAGGATAAGGGATAATCCTGAGACCCCTCGTAGGAGCAATAACGCTACCTATGAGGATTCTTTTGTAAATACAAGTTTCGTAAACCTTCATTTGATTTTCTAAATTTATATCAATTTTTCTTCATTTAAATTCCTTAAATTCTTTTTCCCGTTCAGGATAAGGGATAATCCTGACACCCCTCGTAGGAGCAATAACGCTATCTATGAGAATTCTTGTGTAAATAGACGTTTTGCCAATCTTTATTGATTTTTTATGGATTTATATCAATTTTCCTTCATTGAATTTTCTTAAATTTTATTCTTTTTCCCACTCAGGATAAGGGATGATCTTGAGACCTCTCGTAGGGGCAATGATGTTACCTATGAGAATTCTTTTTGCAAATACAAGTTTCATTAAATTGATTTTCTAAACTTATATTTTCTTAAATTCTATCCTTTTCCCTTTCAAGTTAAGGGATAAAACCTGAATCATTGTCTATTATATCTTAAATTCTCACCAAATGTCTATCAATTTCATCAAATGTCTTTTATTATCAGGCCTTCGGGTTACAATTTCATCAATGTATATCCTTTTCAAAGCCTTCAGGTTACAATTTCATCAATGTATATCCTTTTTAAGCCTTCGGGTTACAATTTCATCAATGTATATCCTACTCAAGCCTTCGGGTCACAACTCTATCAATGTCAATCATTCTTCAAAAAATCCTGCTTTCGAGTTGGTCGGGCAAACAAATCCTGCTTTCGAGCTGGTCGGGCAAACAAATCCTGCTTTCGAGCTGGTCGGGCAAACAAATCCTGCTTTCGAGCTGGTCGGTCAAACAAATCCTGCTTTCGAGCTGGTCGGTCAATCAAATCCTGCTTTCGAGCTGGTCGGTCAATCAAATCCTACTTTCGAGCTGGTCGGGCAATCAAAATCCTGCTTTCGAGCAGGTACTTCCAAAGAATCCTGCTTTCGAGCTGGTCGGTCAATCAAATCCTGCTTTCGAGCTGGTCGAGCAATCAAATCCTGCTTTCGAGCTAGTCGGGCAATCGAATCCTGCTTTCGAGCTGGTCGGGCAACCAAAATCCTGCTTTCGAGCAGGTACTTCCAAAAAAAAATCCTGCTTTCGAGCTAGTCGGTCAAACAAATCCTGCTTTCGAGCTGGTCGGTCAATCAAATCCTGCTTTCGAGCTGGTCGAGCAATCAAATCCTGCTTTCGAGCTGGTTGGGCAATCGAATCCTGCTTTCGAGCTGGTCGGGCAACCAAAATCCTGCTTTCGAGCTGGTACTTCCAAAAAATCCTGCTTTCGAGCTGGTCGGTCAATCAAATCCTGTTTTCGAGCTGGTCGAGCAATCAAATCCTGCTTTCAAGCTGGTCGGGCAATCGAATCCTGCTTTCGAGCTGGTCGGGCAATCAAAATCCTGCTTTCGAGCAGGTACTTCAAAAAAAAATTCTGCTTTCAAGCTGGTCGGTCAAACAAATCTTGCTTTCGAGCTGGTCGGTCAATCAAATCCTGCTTTCGAGCTGGTCGAGCAATCAAAATCCTGCTTTCGAGCTGGTCAGTCAATCAAAATCCTGCTTTCGAGCTGGTCGGTCAAACAAAATCCTGCTTTTGAGCTAGTACTTTCAAAAAATCCTGCTTTCGAGCTGGTCGGACAATCAAATCCTGCTTTCGAGCTGGTCAGTCAATCAAAATCCTGCTTTCGAGCTGGTCGGTCAATCAAAATCCTGCTTTCGAGCTGGTCAGGCAAACAAATCCTGCTTTCGAGCTGGTCGGTCAATCAAAATCCTGCTTTCGAGCTGGTATTTCCAAACAAATCCTACTTTCGAGCTGGTCGATCAAAAACAAAATTCTAAATATTCCTTCCCAAGTTTCAACTTAAGGTCGCATCAAAATTTATATTGAGTGATTATTTCACAAAGGATGCTCGAAAACCTTGCCAATTTTCTAAAAATATATGTTGATTCCAATATTCTAACTACACCAAAAGAATCACCTCAGATTACCTCTAGTATTCTTTCCAAAAGGGTGAAACCTTTTTCGAAAGAGGTAAAATTCAAATCTTTTTCCTGTTGATCAACCAAAAGGATGTGAGAAATATCCTTGGTATGATTAGCGAAATAAATATTCAATGATGTTGAAAAGTCAGAAGCGAATTGATATTGATCATGGCTATGGCGCATGTTTAAAGACGGCTATTTAGCAATCAGGTAGTGGGAATATCCCGAGCGATAAAAAAGAATCCACTCAATCCATATCTCCTTATCCATTTTTGAGCTGCAATCAAATATCGGCAAAAGGGATCTCTCAATTGTCGTTAAGATGAAGGCGAATTAAGCGAGTAGACCCCCGGGGCCAAAGAAGATTTAAAACATCTCCAAGATGACGAAGTTTGTGACGGATCCTTCCAGGGAAAGTTCGGATCACCATCGAGATGAAGGCGGATGCGATGAACCTACCCACAAACCCTAAATGATATTTGATTCCAGCTATCATCTGAAGACCTTTGAGCCAATATCATATATAAATCCCTGAGAAAATGAAGGATCGGAACATCTCCAAGATGAAGGAGTTTGTGACGTACCCTTCCCTGAAAAAGAGAGAAAAAGTCAGGAACATCCAAAATGAAGGATGATATAAAAGCCCGAAAAATCCCAATGACTCAAAAGGAGTGCAAAAAGATCATCATGGGAAAAACACCCAAGATATAAAACTGCCGAAATTGCCAGGAGTCATCTTTTCTCATGCAAAATTCTTTTATCAATATTCTTTCACTACTTGCTTTTATGAAATTGAGAATATTTTCTTCTCTTCTTATATCAAGGAAATGGATAGCTTCCTTGAAGAAAATCATCAGCGTTAAAATTTTGAATTTGACTCTTAAGACCGAGAAGTTAACCTCGTTGGGGGAAATACTCTAGGTAAAAGAGGGAATACTTTTGCACACATGTATACATTTTCAAGCATTGAAGTCAAATATAAATTTATCTTATTGGCAAAATTTTCTAGATATTCTAAGAATGAAATAAATATTCAATATCCATTTTGGTGCAACCTAACGTTGTTTTCCAGAAGAGTTACCCCATTCAGTTGAAGTATCTCTCCTGTCCCATCACGGTTTCGAAAAATCCGTATGGTTGTTCTCACTCAAGTTAAGGGTCAAAACCTGTACTTCCTGCGAGAGGTCATTAAATTCAAAAGCTGATTTCAGTCTCAGCAATGAGACACCCAAGTTCATTCCTTTTTCAAGCTTTAGGGAACCCCCATTTCCTTCCTCCTTTCGCGAACCCCTTTTCGGATTTGTTTGTCCAAACTTCGAAGGTCCCATCATGGTCTCTTCACTCGAGATTCCATATGGTCGTCCCCTTCAGGTTGTGGTTAAACCTGAATCTCGTTCCAACGAGTTTCCCTCGTTTCGACGAGGTATTTTCCTCCAATCCCATCATGATTCTTCCCATCGAGGAATTCATGTTTTGTATATCCATCCAGGACATGATCCTATTTGAACTCCATCTCACAAGGCCTTCTCTCATAAATATCCCATCAAAGTCCTCATATATTCCTTTCCCCATTCAGGTTATCTTGATATATCTTCGTCCCATCCAGGTTAAGGGCCAAACCTGAGTCATTTCAGAAGATTGATCTTGTCTCGCCCACGAGACTTGATCTAAATTCTTACCTTTCATCATTTTGGGATCTTCACCCAAAGTCCCATCACGATTTCCTCATCTCTATCATTCAGTCACATCATTGTCGAGGATTTTGCTCCCCCAAGCCATTCAGGATAAGGTATTAAGCTTGAAACCATGTCTTTCAAATAAATTCTTCCACACCCAGTTCAGGTCTGTTGACTGGGGCATTTTTCAAAATTTGGAGTGTTTTCTTTGCCACTAAGCTCGGCTTTCAACCAGCTTAGTAGCAAAGAGGGGCATCTGTGAACACCCCAAATTTTTCAAAATCTTTTAAATATCCCCTTTCTACCCCTAAATTCATTTTTCGAGCAAATGTGTCATTTTTAAATATAAATTCCAGTTCATTTCTCAAGTTTTACTGAAATTAAATTCATTGTATATGTTTAAATTGATTTCGGACCTGGATCTGTTGTCCAGATCTAAATCTGAGTCACATAATCCAAATTTTAAATTAAAATTATAGAAAATACCAAAAATAAATTTTAAATAGCTCGGACAGTCCTTCCGACATCTGTTTGGATCCATCAAATCATATTTCTCGATTAGAGTGTCAAAACTTGAATATTTTCTCAAAACCGGGGTCCAAACCCTCTTTTTTGAAGAAATTTTCCCGAAATGGTCTGAAATTCTCAGGAAGATACTTTTGTAAATAGTCTTTTTAGAAAAATACAAAAAAATTAGGATTTAGTCTTTATTTTCTCAGGTTTTTATTCCAAAAATACAAAAAAATCAAAATACTCAGAAAAGAACAAAATAAATAAATAAATAAATAAATAAATATATATAAAAATAATGAAAGAAAATTGCAAAAAAAATAGAAATGTTTTTTTTAAGAGAAACCCGTTTTTGAAAAAAAAAACTTTTATAAGGAGGCCTCTTTTGAAAAAAATAAAACCTCTTGCAAAGCTCACAAAATCGGGTTAGGGTTTCAGACCGTCTGGAATTTTCCCTCTTGCGGCTTCTCCTCTCCAAACAGCCGCATGCCCCCCATGTGCGAGCTCCTCCTCCTGCCTCCTCAGATCCCTCCATCACCAACGGCTTCTCCATCTCAAGATCGATCTCCTCTTCAGCCCTCCGATCCCCAACGACACTACTTCTTCCAGAGCCATCGCCTCCCTCTTTAAAAGGACGCAAAGGGGAACCCTAAAGACCCACCGCTTCTTCACCCCACCATCCCGACACTTCCTTTCTAATCTCCTTCTTCTTCTCCTTGTTTTTTTTTTCCTCTTCTTCATTGCTTCTTCTTCAGCTTCCTCTTATTTCCCTATCTTTCCCATAAGCGATTGAAGATCAATCATCACTCAGGGGAGACACGGGTGAATACAGTGATAACAACATTCAGGAGGAACATCCCTTTCATCCCCAATCTGGACCAATTCACAGTAAGCATTAGTTGTTTCCTCTGTTTATTTCCTTTCATTCCAATTTTGTTTGACAATAACGTTTATCTCTCATTGTCTTTCTCTTCACATTTTTTTTGTTGTTGTTTTCTTCCTTCTTCTTTTCCTTTTTTTTTTCGTTTCTCTGTTGTTGTTTTTTTTTTATCTTGCTAATCCTCTTGTTTGTGGCCCCATTAGAGCATTCTTGGTGGCATCGTGTTGCTTATAGCAACTTCGATCTTCCTCTGTGCAATATCGATAGGAATCCTCGGATTCCAACATTTTTTAGTTACAATTTTTTTTTTTTTTCCATTTTCCTATTTCCTATTTTCAGTGTATATCGCCATCTCAATCTTGTTTTCTTTGAAATTCTCCCTGACTTCTCGTTACAATACCTGACCATGTCTTGCTGTAGCATGAATTCGTGTATTTTCATTTCTTTGGATTATTAAATCGTTGTTCATGCTTCCTGCAATTTATTAAATTGCTTCATTTTCAGTATCATGCTAACAATGTTTTGATGCTTGTAAGAGTTTACTCACCATAGCCTGTTTCATTTGATATCCCTTGCGTGTTCTGGAGCCAAGGTAATCGAACCCCTTGCCTGTAAGTAACATTCAGTAAATCCATTTCCAAATGATGATCTTGTTAAATTAAGCACAGGATTTACCTTGTTGATGACCAATAAGGGAGTTATTGATGATGCTGGTGATATGTTTTCAACCAATCAATCCAAGGATCTTTTACCTGTAATTACCCCGTTGTGTGAACCTAAGATCGCTATGTCACCACCAGCAAGAGCGATGAATCCTGTAAGAAAGGAAGAATAATAAGTGTCTAGGCGCACCAATTGTAAAATGGTCAGGCTTATGATACTACAAATTGTTGTTATCACCTACAAGCCTAGATCTACAAAAAGCAAGCAAAGGCTTGTACAGGGTAATTCTTAAAAATGGCAGCAGCAAATCCATTGGAAATAGGGACCAAGGGAACCGTAGCTTCCCCGACCTAGTAGGAAACTGAGTATTTCAAAAGCCTGCAATTTAACTGCAGTTAGAATCTACCAACAAGTCATTCACGGTCTTGAAAGCCTGCATCAGCCAAACTCTCGGATCCACTTTTGGATTTGCGCCAAAAGCTCTAAAAAAAAAAGGAGAGAAATAATTGGGCTTGACCAAATCTTATTTAAGACATTGCATCTCACGATCACCACTTTCACAATATAACCTGAACCAGAACTTGAAGCCTCCTTGTCGGTCACTTTGTCGCAACAGTGTTTATCAGTGATGCCACTTTCAGAATTCAGCAGGAACATGATGTTCTGTTTTAAGCTGGTTATTTCTGGGGGTTTTCTGAAAGAGACAGACTCAGCTTCTCCAAAAGTGCAGGTATGTGATCAAGATAGGAGTTTTGTAATTTGCAGTAACTTCATCAACTTCTCAGGTCAGCATAAAGGGAAGGTATTTAAGCTCGAAAATATCATCTCATATTCTATTTGCTCATTTAGACTGGTTTGTTCCAGATAGCATTTTCATCAGAATTAGTTCATAACAACATACCTTATCTTCCGATTTACTGACAAGATACTCTGTTACAGCAAGAAATCTACAATTTTTTGCTATTTTATGGTATTCACATCTTGTTATAGCAAAAAGAATACAATAAAAGCATGATTCGTGTTCTTCTTAGATGTATGGTGATGACTCTTTACTATTTGTCTTAGGCAGATAACTGGAGCATGAACTTCCAGTCCATCAAAAGTAGGGCTCAAAATTTCCACCAACCAATGATGTTTCACAATGGTAAAGTTGTCAACCAGCCTCACTAGCCTATTTGTCTTTTGACTCAGCATCAAGATACCTCCCGGATCCCCTGGCTAGGTTGTGCTGAAACTCTGGGTGTGAACTCTCTATTTTGAATCAATACATAGGTCACAAATGAATTGTTAGCTTTATCATTTAAAGTCCTTATGCACAACACTTACCTACAACCACCATCATACGAGCATCATCCATTACATACTCATTGTGCACAGTAGGAGAATGACACCATTTTTACACTTACCAGGTTGCCTGCACCTCAACACACCACACTCCAACAGCCGCACCCTTACAGCAGCACCATTGCAGTAACATCCCTGCAACATCTCTCCACCCACGGCTCACCTGCCATTTCCTTGTTGGCTGCCCATTGGCACCTCGACTTATCATTTGATCACTGTTATAGGTGTTAATTTGCGGGAAGCTGTCCCACCACCTGCAATCTGTAGGAATCATTGTTTCATAAATAAAGGTTGGATTGACATCTTGTTGCCACCAATTTATCGATTCATGGATATACTAACCTGATTTTTTTTTTAGTGCATTATATGTATTTCCTCATATAGGAGTTCATTAGTTTAAGCATCCATTTATTCGTATTCTTATTTAATTTGACATACTCAGTTCAAGATGGTTGCCCATAGGCATTTTCTTTTAGAATTGGCATAACCATTTGCGTTCGCATCCCCAACCTAATTTACTCCATTTTCTTTTATTTTTGCTTTGTGATAACTTTGTTTTGCAGGGAATATGTGTAGAATCTCATTACTTGGAATTGTACATTCAACTTTATATGATTGTAATAGTTAGATTTTAATGAAAACTTACATTTCCTGTTTTAGATTAGAATGAATAGGCATTGTGAATATCATGAATTGCTTATTTGCCATGCTTTTGCCTCCATTTTCCAAAATCTCACAAATGGGAACATGAATGGCACGTGCACCATTTTGTAAGAGGTAAATTAATTCTAAGTTAATGATTTACATCAACGGCCATAGTCGGGATGTAAACAAGACTTAGGATTTTTATCTTTTACGAAATAACATTGGATCCACACTGGATCCGTTTTCAAAATTCATCATATTTTCCTTAAATATTTTCTTCTTTTATCAGAATTTAACTTAAAATTAATTCAAAATATATACCAATGGCCATAGTCAGGGCATATTGAGAGTTAATTTCATTTTAAATTCTATAAAAGCACCAAATGTGTCTTATTCTTCACCTGAATTTAAATATAGATTATTATATAATACATTCAATGACCATAGTTAGGGATGTATTATATCTTCAATCCTATTCTAATTCAGTTCAAGAATAAGATAGCTTTTCAAAATCTAAATTCAAATTCTTTAAATTCATTCATCATTTAGGATAGAACTACATCGTATTTTCAAAATTCTCTTTCCAAAAATTCCAAGTAATGTAAATATCTTCCTCAATCTATCTTCAATTTTTAAAATCCAATTCATCCTTTCATTTTCAAATTCAATTTCATTTTCAATCTCAAAGTTCAATTCAACTTTGAGATTTCAAAGTTATTTTTTCAAATCAGATTTCGAAGTTCAATTTGACTTTGAAATTCAAAAATCATTTTATATTCAAAACTCTAATCAAACTCAAAGTTTAATTTTAACTTTGAGACTCTTGATTCACCTATTCCAAATTCTAAAACTTCAAATTCAAAGTCCAAATTGACTTTGAAATTCATTTTGTATATCCAAATTCTAAATTCAAAACAAAGTTCAAAATTCAATTTAAATTCTTCTCCTCATTTCAAAATCAAGTTTTATCCTCAAAATCCTCTTGAGATTGGTTCTGAATCTCAAGATTCAATTCTTTTTTTTTAAATTTAATCTGGGTTTTTCAAAAACCCAGATCCATCTTTAAAGCCCCATTTGGACTTTCAAAAGTCCAAAATCCAAACTTAGAGTTCAAGTCTCAATCCATTTTTTTAGGATCCATAATCCAATTTTACTTTGGATCTTAGACTTCAGATCCAAATCCATCTTAAGATCCAGAGTCCAACTCTACATTGGATCTCAGACTTCAGATCCAAATCCATCTTAGGATCCAGAACCCAATCCTACTTTGGATCTTAGACTTCAGATCCGAATCCATTCTTCAAGATCCAGAATCCAACTCTATATTGGATCTCAGACTTTAGATCCAAATCCATTTCGGATCCCTTTCTGTTTAGGATCCGGAATCCAATTCCAATTTTAGATTCTAAATCCATTTTCGGACCTAATCCGAATCCCTTAAATCCATTTATATTCTTAAATACCATTTGATTATCTCAGATCCATTTCAAACTTAAAAATCCAAATTCAATTCCATCTCAAGTATTCTAAATTCAAATCCAAATTCAAAGTCGATTTTGACTTTGAAACTTCATTTCCTTTCATTTCAAAGCTTCAAGTCATTCTTTCTCATTTATTCTTCCGAATCCTGATTTACTTCAAAAGCTTATAACTCCTCTGATCTATCTCAAGCTCTAAGTTAAAGTTCAATCATTTCTTCATTCCTTTACCAAGTTCATCTCAGAACACTTGGGAATTTTCAAAACATCTTTCAAAGAGAGCATACATCCTTGCATTGCACAAGCATGATTCTTTGTGCATTTAGAGTTAGAATAAATTCTTAGATTATATTTAGGCAAAGCAAAAGGCATAGATTCGATCCTTGGTTTGATTACCCCTGGTAAAGGCGCCAGGAACGGTCGAACCTCGTACAGACGAGCGAATCCCGTCTCTCCATTTTTCCCACAAATTTTAAAAAACGGAGGCGAGTTATTTGCTAAATATTTTCAAATCAAGGTCAAGTGAAACCGCGCAAAATAGTTCCTCTTCTCTTTCTCTTTCTCTTTCTTTCTTTTCTCTTCTCTCTTTCTTTTCTTTCTTTTATTCTTCTCCCTTCAAAAAGGAGAAAAAAAGAGGTTGGAAAAGGAAAAGAGAAAGAAGAGAGAGAAACCACCAAGAGAGGAAAAATTTTGCGATGATCACAATTTCATTTCCAGATTCAAACTTCAAAGTTCAATTTAACTTTAAAGTTTCTGATTCATCTTCTTATTCAAAATCAAGTTTATCTTCTTATCTTTAAATTCAAAATCACAGTTTGAGATTGATTCTGAATCTCAAAGCTTGACCCTTCCTAAATTTTAAATTCAATCTAGGTTTTCAAAACCCAGACCCATCTTCAAAAAGTCTCATTTGGACTTTCAAAATCCAGAATCCAACTTAACCTTGAATCTTAGACTTCAGATCCAAAATCCATTCTAGGATCCAGAATCCAATTCCATCTTGGATCTCAGACTTCAGATCCAAAAAAAAAACCATTCTAAGGATCCAGAATCCAATTCCACTTTTTGGATCTCAGACTTCAGATTCACTTCCATTTTAGGATCCAGAATTCAATTCCATCTTGGATCTCAGACTTCAGATCCAAAATCCATTTTAGGATCCAGAATTCAATTTCACTTCAGATCTCAGACTCCAGATCCAATTCCATTTTAGGATCCAGAATTCAATTCCATCTTGGATCTCAGACTTCAGATCCAAATTCCATTCCAAACTTCAGATCCAATTCGATTTTGGATCTAAGACTTCAGATCCAAATTCCATTTAAAATTCAGACTTTGGATTCAAATTCCATCTTGAATTCCAGATTTTAAAACCAATTTTCATTCCCAATTCCATATTTTAAAATCAAAACCTATCTTGATTTCCAGATCTCAAAATCCAATTCTATTTTCAAATATCATCTAGACTTCTTAAATCCATTTCTATTTTTAAATACCAATTAGATTTCTCAAATCCATCTTGATTTCAAACTCTAAATCTAGAATTCAATATCACTTCAAATTTCATCTCCTTCCCTTAAATCCAGATTCAAAGTTCATTTCTGACTTTGCAACTTCATCTTTCTCATCTTCAAAATCATTTTCCCAACTCTGATCATTTCAAAGACTTAGAACTTCAAAATATCCTTCCTAATCTATCTCAAGTTCTAAGTTAGATTCAACCATTTCTTCATTATATATTCAAATTCATCTCAGAAAAACTTGGAAAATTTTCAACGACATTTTCTCAAAAGAGCATACATCCTTGCACTGCACAAGCATGATTATGTGTGCATTTAGATTTAGAATAAATTCTTAGGTAATATTAAGGCAAAACAAAAGGCATGAATTCGACCATTGGTTTGATTACCCCTAGTAAAGGCGCCAGGAACGGTCAAACCTTGTACCGACGAGCGGATCCCGTCTCCCAATTTTCTCGCAATATTTCAAAACGGAGGCGAGTAATTTTCTAAATATTTTCAAAATTAAGGTCAAGTGAGACCTTCGCAAAAGAGTTCCTCTTCTCTTCTTTCTTTTCTTTTCTCTTCTCTCTTTCTTTCTGTCTTTTATTTTCTCCCTTCAAAAAGGAGGAAATAGAGGCCAGAAAGGAAAAAAAAGAAGGAAGAAAGAGAAATACCAAGAGAAATTTTTTTGCGATGATCACAGTTTTGGCGACCGATATAGGACCCGTCTTCGTCCAATCGAATTTAATGCCTTTCCTTTTTATCTAAGTCTTTATTCTACAAATGTCAGCTTCATTTTCATGCAAACCTTGTGAGCCTAGACTCTGTCCTAAGCTGACATCATTGCATATAGGATCTAAGTATGGTTTGGTAGGACCATATTGAGGAGATTATTCCATGTTCACATTAGACTTAGGTCTGAAATACAACTCTCCTCAATTCTAGGGATTGAATGCAAACAATGTATGCAAGTGTATGCTTTTTTTCATTTAAATCTATCTCTTTAGGACTTGCATTAGAGCTTTTCTGGTTTCTATCTCCATGTTGAACATGTTTTTGAAAAACATCCTTACCTATATTGTTCTGGTCTTCACGTTGCTGGGTTGTCTCACTGAACCATAGTTCGGGAGAGAGCCTCACAACTGGACCACTTATTTGGGTTCGTGCCCCCTTACCACATACCTAAGGGCCATAGTCTGAGGTATATCGGTAGGTGCTCAAGGATGTCGGGAAGCCATTACCTTAGAACCAGAGAAATATTTCTATGCCACGCACCTCGAGCTTCGGTTTGAGTATATCGGCGTATCTTGATTGAAATCAGATGATCTGAACCTTAGAGTTAGGATTATGGTCCTACAAGCCATTTCAAATATTGTATTTAGAGTCAGCCTTTAGGGAGTGCTGTGTGCGCATCCTTGTTTGTGCAGCTTTGGTTATGTGACATTTTTCTTATTCTCCCATATATATGTATCAAACCCTTTCAAAAACCCTAGGTGTCTTATTCAAAATTTCCCCTTACTTTCAAAAACCCCAGGTGTATATTTTTCTCTACCTATATTTCTTTTCTCTTTTAGATCAAAGTTTTCTTCAAAACCCTGGAAAAATTCCTTTAAAATTTTCTTAATCTTTCAAAAATTTCCTGATTTAATTCTTCAAGAGTCTATCCGTAAGTCCTGCATTCTATTTGATTCTCCTCACTTCTTCTTTGCCCCAGTATCATTTCGATGGCGTTAGATTCTCTCGATACTGTCTTTCCCCAAGATCATGTCTTCTATCAGATACAAGATGGATCCCCGGATCATCGGGTCATCCATTCTCATCCTTTCTTCCTGCGGTGGTATTATTCTTTGTTCGCCACCTTCTCGCGTATGTTCTTTCTTATTCTCCCATATATATGTATCAAACCCTTTCAAAAACCCTAGGTGTCTTATTCAAAATTTCCCCTTACTTTCAAAAACCCCAGGTGTATATTTTTCTCTACCTATATTTCTTTTCTCTTTTAGATCAAAGTTTTCTTCAAAACCCTGGAAAAATTCCTTTAAAATTTTCTTAATCTTTCAAAAATTTCCTGATTTAATTCTTCAAGAGTCTATCCGTAAGTCCTGCATTCTATTTGATTCTCCTCACTTCTTCTTTGCCCCAGTATCATTTCGATGGCGTTAGATTCTCTCGATACTGTCTTTCCCCAAGATCATGTCTTCTATCAGATACAAGATGGATCCCCGGATCATCGGGTCATCCATTCTCATCCTTTCTTCCTGCGGTGGTATTATTCTTTGTTCGCCACCTTCTCGCGTATGTTCCCAGACCACTTGGATGATTGTGGGTTGGAGATGGCATCGACAGTAGGCAAGCGAACTATCAACGGAAGTTTAATTCAAGCTATGGCAGAACGGTGGAATCCACGTACCTGCACATTCTGGTTTCCATGGGGAGAAATGACTTTGCTGATGGACGAATTTAATGATATTATGGGATTGCCTGAACCAGCTGGTCAGCCAGATGATCCTATCGAGCAGCAGTTCCTGATCATTGACAAAGGAGTAGGTGTTCGAGAAGCTTTGGCCAGAGTAACAGGGAGCAGATCCTGGCCTCTCACTGAGATCGATGGGAATCAATTCATTGACCTGTTTGGACTCTATCGCAAGTATGGAGCCTACGAGGAGGTTGACACCTTGTCTCGAGCGGCGAAAGACAGAATTCAGCATGCCATGATCCTATGCACAGTGGGATTAGATTTCTTCCAAGACAGACAGAATTTCATAGATGTCAGAGTTGCCCAACTCTTTTGAAGATGGAGAAGCAAGCAGACCCGTCAGCTTTCAGTCTCTATGGTAGCTTTAGCCTTTCTTTACCGAGGCTTGGCTCGTTTCGCCCTTGGGGAGACCATTCTAGTGGAAGGATGCACTTACGCCCTGCGGTCATGGTTCCTGCAACATGTTCCATCAAAAGACAGCTCCTTCAGATTCAGCAGTAAGCAGCCGAAGTCTGCCATTCAGTGTTGAGCTTTGATCGAGAAGTTACATCAGGAGGAGATTGTTTGGGACTTCTTCGACAGAAAAGTGACAGTTCCTCGTTACACTTATGCTCGCAGCAAGCGCTATAGATTGCTTGGCCTCTTCTTCTGTGTTGATTATCAGCCAGAAAGATGTCTCAGACAGTTTTCGCAGCGACAGGTTCGTGCCAACACTCGCTTCTCGACAGGCAACATGCCAGAATTCAACCTACAGTCGGATCAGTGGTCTGGGGCATACCATGTCACCAAATATACTTGGGATTCCTTCATTTCTCTGTCTTTATTTCTTGAATCAAATGTATCTTCTGAATATCAAGAGTGGTGGCAAACTGTCTGCCCACCCTCTCTTTGTCTTTGAATATTACTATCAATAAAAATTACTTTTTGGGCCAAATTTTGTTTCTTGTATTGTTTTATAACACAAATGGTCATGATTTTGGTGACGACCTCATCTTGGGTAAAAGGGACATTCTTCCTACTTTTCTTCAAATATCTTTTATCATGGTTGATGACCTCGCCTAGGTAACAAGGCACATTTCTCTGTTATCATCAAAATGGTAACACAATTGTTACAAATCTTGTGATGACCCAATCCCGGGTAATGGGATAATCTCTTGAAATTGTCTACCAAAATTCTTCATTCTTTTTCCTCAAAAATTATGGTTTTTAAAAGCTTCTCCATACTCAAACCATTTCTGTATTTTGCAGGAAAACTTTGGCATCCCAAGATGGTTCAGACAAGAGCCGGTAAGCAGATTGTTCAGTAGCATAGTGACAGCGAGCAAGAAGCGATGAACTCTCCCAGATTATCCAAGAAACACAACTCAGGGGATGAGAGTGATGTTGATTTTGCTATGTACAGAGTCTTCCAAAAGATGATGTCAAAAATGATGGCTGAGCAGGCTAGGGCTGGTCCGAAGAAAGCAGCTGCTAAAGGCAAGATTAAGAAGAAACCCATGAAAAAGCTTGTCAAGATCAGCAAGCAGAAAGTACAGCGTGACAACACCTCGGAAGATTCAGAATCAGCAGAAGAGAACTCTGAAGAAGAAGAGCAGCTGATTTATATTCTCAAGCATCTGCGACAGCCTAAGAGAACAGTCGAAGAGCCTGTGCCAATAAGCAAACCCAAGTACGGGGCACCTGCGGAAGATCCGATTCAGGCATTGACAAAGATAGTCAAGGATCTGCAAATCCGGGACAAGGGAAAGAGGTCATACACCAGGCAGGATTTTTATCTCAGATTGGAAGGAGATAACAATCTGGAAAACCTCCCCCGAAAATTCATCAAGTTCGACAGAACCAGCGATCCTAAGGCCCACCTTGCCATGTTTTTCGTAGAATGCACCCGGTTCAGCGAGGATAACCGTGCCCTTTTCCTCTGTTTCCCCTGCAGTTTGGAGGGGATAGCTGCTAAATGGTATGCCGAGCACGTCAATCCCATTGAATTGAGGGATTTTGATAAAGTAGTTAATATGTTTGTCGAGCGCTTTTTGTTCAATACAGAAGTTTTGCCTATGCAAAATCATCTTTGCAACCTCAAGCTGGAGCCCAATGAAAAGGCCAGGGATTTCATCTATCAATGGAGGAGCATTTGTAATAAGATGAGGAATCCTATTTCTAAGGAACATGCCCTCCAAATCATTCTCAATAATTTCTCTCAACCCCTGAAAAGCCTCATTTTCCCATACCCATCCAAATCATTTATTGAATTGACGGAACAAGCAAAATGGCTTGAAATGGGGGTAGAGAATGGAATGTATGAAGGGGTCACTTTGGCCAAGAATATCCAGGATCCATAGAAGAAGGCACACTTTACTTACTCAGCCGATGCTCTTAGGGATAATCAAGGCAGTAGCAACAAGAATGGCAGCGGTAGTGGCACGAAGTTTGAGCAGAGCAGAGGAAGAAAATGAAAGTTTTTCAAGAACAATGATAAGCCTCTCTCAAGCGGTCCTCAACAAAAAGGGGATCTTCAAGAAAAGCCCAAGCACATAAACTGGAGCAGGGATCAGAAATTTACTCCCCTCGACCAGCCTCTAGAAAAAGTTCTCGAATATTTACTCTCCCACAGAATGGTGAAACTTCCCAAAGTTGCAGATCCGCTAGTGATCATGGGAAAGTTCAAGAAGCAGTATTGCAAGTTCCATAGAGCGACTGGGCACGATACAAAATATTGCTTCGTTCTGAAAAATTTGATCCTGGACTGCATTGACAAAAGCATCCTCATAGAAGATGAAGAGGAAGGCAAAATGGAAATCCTGTCCGCCCCATTCCCAAAACATTTTGCATCAACCATTTCAAAACATTTATTTCTTCCACAAAACCATATACATCCATGTTCCACTGAAGAACTAAGTCTCCAGCATCAGGTAATGGTTCTACATCAGGATCAGCCTACGTCTCATAGGATGAACATCCTCTCATTTTTTAACCAAAGGAATATGTCAGTTGAGAGTGAAAAAACTTAAGTCTTTTCAAAAAGATTCCTTAAGAAAGAAGCCTGCGCAGAGGAAGCAGAAACCTCTAAGGCAGCAGAAGAGCGGGCCGATAATTTTCAGAAGCCGATTACAGCGCTCTCCAACATTTTTATTTTCGAATTGACTCATGATTCTTCTAAGCATCAAGAGAAGTTAGATGATTTATTAAGAAAGATTAAGGTGAAGCCAGGCACTACGCCAGAAGATATGGCGCAAATTGTAAATCAGGCGATGACTAACACGTATCACCTTTTCAGATAAGGACCTACCAAAGCCATATTCTTTTCACAATAATGCATTATACATCGTGGTAAGGACCAGGGGCATGACTGACCCACATGTACTTGTTGATAGAGGTAGCAGTCTAAACATTTGCCCAGAGATGACAGCGAAGGCCTTGGGATTGAAGGAAGAAGAATATGTGCCTGATCCTATTACCATCTACGACTTCGACAATCACGAGCAGACTGCAAAGGGCAAAATCTTTTTGGAAATCTTTATTAATTATTCAGTGCACACAGTTATGTTCCATGTCGTCAACAGCGTGCTGCCCACTTATAATCTCTTGTTGGGACGAACATGGATCCATAACGCCAATGCCGTTCCATCAACTCTCCACCAGTGCATAAAGTGGTCCAAGGGAGGAATGATTACCACTATCCTCGGCAAAGATCCTGAAGAGAGGCTGCCACAGCCTATGATCCCCTGTCCAACATTTACAGCAGATATTCCAAGCATCCGAGAAGCCGATGAAATCAATCTTAGTGAGAGCCTAGAGATGCTGAAGCTAAAAGATGCCATGGATGAAGAAAATGTTGCAGCCACGGTCCAATGGCAGGGACCTTGTTTCTTCAAATTAGGAGGACGTATCAACTACACCTCCTTCAGAGATCATCTTTTATTTCTATAATTTTCCAAATCCAGAAAAGGATTTGATCTGTTGATAAAACATGGGTATTAGCCATTCCAAGGCATGGGGAAAATGAGGATGACATAGTAGAGCCTATCATTCCTGTTCAGCATGCAAACAGTTCAGGGTTGGGGTTCACCGGCCAAGATTCCAGTAAAAAAATAGTTTTTGTCAAAGGAAGCCAATGAGAAGATAATGCCTTAGTCTTTCTTGCTTTCTGTCCTTATTTTCCTGTTAAATCTTGTAGGGATGACACAGTCCCATCTTTTTGTCAATCTTGTAAATATTTCATTTTCAATCAATGAAAAGATCAATTTTTCCTCTTCATGTTTTGGCATCTATCTTTCTTTCTTATATTTTGTCGGTGTCATTATTCTTTGCTTTGTATAAAAAACTTGTTTTTGGACTTATACTTTCTCCTAAAAACCTTTCTTACATTTTCAGGACCATTAACTTCTAAATCGGTGAAGAAATTCATTATCAATCCCAAATATTTAAAATTGGCAAAGATTCCTAAGATAAAAAGAGCAGAGGTCAGCCAGGCAGCAGAGCAGACCGAAGAACTAGCAGAATTTGATTCCACTATTCAAGAATTGCTAGAATTTGCTCACGTTCAGAAACAGGATGAACCCTCATCTTTGGTTCAAGATCTAACCAAGGATATCAACATTGGTTAGGAAGATGATCCAAAAATTCTCAAAATCGGTTCGGGCCTAAAAGCAGAAGAGAAGGCAAGACTCATCCAATTCCTTAAGCAACATCAAGAAGTATTTGCTTGTACTTATGAAGATATGCCAGGATTAGATCCCAAGCTGGTTGAGCATTGACTCAAATTGAAACCAGATTTCAAGCCAATCAAGCAGAAACTGAGGAAATTAGACCCTCGAATTGAGGAACAAGTCAAAGATGGACTTAAAGATTTATTAAAAGCAAGCTTCATCCGAGCCATTGATTACCCCAATTGGTTGGCAAATATCGTGGCAGTTCCTAAAAAGAACGGAAAAGTTCAGATCTGCATTGATTTCAGGGATCTCAACAAGGCTACCCCGAAAGATGATTATCCACTTCCCAACATTGACATGTTGATCGATAGCACAACGGGTCATGGCATGTTTTCTTTCATGGATGGATATTCAGGCTATAATCAAATCAAGCTGGCCATTCGGGATCAGTCAGAAACTTCATTTACTACACCATGAGGAACCTTCTGCTACACAGTAATGTCGTTTGAGCTCAAAAATGTCGGGGTAACTTATCAAAGGGCAATGGTCGTTATTTTCCACGATCAAATGCACAAGAATATGGATGCATATGTGGATGACATTCTGGTTAAGTCTAAAGAAGAAGAGGATCACCTCGATGCTCTTAGTCAAGTTTTTGAAAGACTTATTCTCTATAAGTTGAGACTTAATCCTCAGAAATGTGTTTTTGGAGTGGACTCCAGCAAATTGCTCGGCTTCATTATCAGCAAGAAAGGAATAGAGGTGGATCCGGCTAAAGCAAAAGCAATCATAGATATGCCACCTCCAACTAATCTCAGGGAACTGCGAAGCGTTCAAGGGCGTATTCAGTCTATTCGCAGATTCATTTCCAATTTGGCTATGAGATATGAACCTTTCAATCATTTCCTAAGAAAAGGAATTAAATTTGAATGGGGATCAGAATGCCAACTCTCATTTGAGCGCATCAAACAGTATCTCCTTAATCCACCAGTGTTAAATCCGCCAGAATTGGGGAAGCCTCTCTTACTATATATTTCTGTCAATCAGAATGCCTGTGGTGGATTCCTCGCACAATATGAAGAAGGCAGTTTGATAGAGCATGCCATCTACTATGTGAGCAAAATCTTCATTGATTATGAAAAGAAGTATTCTCAAATGGAGAAAACTTGTCTAGCTCTGGTTTGGATGTGCTAGAAATTGAGACATTACTTATTGGCATCTGAAATCAAATTCCTATCAAAGCTTAATCCTCTCAGATATATTCTTGAACAACCATTTCTCACTAGACGGATTGCGAAGTGACATGTCCTCCTAATGCAATATGACTTAGAGTATGTTTCTCAAAAGTCAATTAAAGGCCAAGCGATCGCAGCTTAGTTGGAAGATTTTCCTTTGATAGAAGAAATTAAGGCAGAAGATGATTTTCCAGATAAGCACATCTGCAATGTCCAACAGCCCCCAGTTTGGAACTTGTTCTTTGATGGCTCTAAAACTATGTCTGGCATAGGGATTGGAGTTTTGTTAATCACTCCAAAAAAAGAGTTAATCCCTTATTCCCTCAAGCTTGGTTTCCAATGCACTCATAACATGGTCGAGTATGAAGCTCTAATATAAGGCCTCAAAATTCTGCACAATTTCAATGTCTAGAAAGTGCATGCCTTTAGTGATTCATTACTTGTTGTCAGTCAAGTTAACACTGAATGGCAAGTGAAAGATTCCAAATTGATTCCCTCTCAGAAGATCGTCCTAGCTCTTGTGGACAGCTTCGAAGAATTTCAACTCAGCCATATCAGAAGAGAGCATAATCAGATAGCCGATGGTTTAGCCAGTCTGGGCTCCATTTTATCCTTCAAAGGCAATGAATCATGTTGTTTTTTTGAAGTTGGCAGACTTGAGCAACCTGCTTTCATTTCAATCATACAAGTAAACCAGGTTAATCATAAGGAGAAGCCTTGGTATAAAAATATCAAAAATTTCATTGAGACTGGTGAATTTCCACCAGAAATGCCAAAAAGGGAGCAACGTGCATTTCAGCGTATGTCTACCCGTTATTTCATTCTTGCCAATGTCCTCTACCACCATGGGTTCAGTTCTGAGTATGCGAGATGCTTAGACAAAGAAGAGGCTATGGAGATTATCCAAGAGGCACATGAAGGGATTTGTGGTGGCCATGTCGGCTATCAAACTCTCGTCAAGCAGATCGTCCGAGCAGGGTTCTACTAGAATACCATGCAACAGGACTGTCATAGATTTGTGAAGAAGTGCGTCAAGTGCCAAATGCACACACCATCCATTCATGCGCCAGCCACTTATCTACAATCAATTGTTTCTCCTTGGCCATTTTCTATATGGGCTTTCGACGTCGTAGGCCCAATTTCCCCTTCTGCTTCCAACGGCCACAAGTACTTTCTAGCTGCGACAGAGTATTTCACTAAATGGGTAGAAGCTGTCACTCTACGCACAGTAGAAGGCCGCCATGTGGTTTCTTTCATTCACAAAAATATTCTTTGCTGCTTCGGCATACCATATGATATTGTTTCAGACAACGGGAGCCATTTCAAGAATGAGAAGATGAAAACCTTTTGTTCTAAATTCAAAATTTGCCATCATTTCTCAGCTCCCTATTATCCTTAAGGGAATGACCAAGCAGAGGCTACCAATAAGATTTTGATCCGCATTTTGGAAAGGACTGTGAAAACTGATCGAGATTGGCATAAGAAAATTCATGATGCACTTTGGGCATACCGAACCACCATTCGGACTCCGACCAATGCCACTCCTTCAAAACTTGCTTATGGAACTAAAGTGGTGTTACCTCTCCATGTCCAGAAACCCGCTTTCAAATTTGCTTCCCTTATAGAATTGTCACTTGATTAGTATCAGCAGCAGAGATTGGTGCAGCTGGATTTACTGGATGAGAAGAGGCTCAAAGCAGCAGAGCATGCTTAATCTTATCGACAGAGGATAGCTCGGCACTATGCCAAGTCCGTCATTGAGAGAAAATTTCGAGTTAACGATTTGGTGCTGAGATCGACAGCTCATCTCAAGCATCGACCACGAGGCAAGTGGTCACCCAATTGGGAAGGCCCTTATGTGGTTAAGGAAGCATTGCCTCACAATTCGTATTGTCTAATCAACGCAGATGGGGTGGAAATGCCAGATCCTGTCAACGCTCTGCATTTGAAGAAGTTTTATACCTGAAATGTTCATTTCAGCCTTTTGTACTATTTAAAGAGCCATTTCAATAAAACAATGATCTTCTATCAATTCTTACATTCCTCTCCATGATGCTGGGGCATTTTTATTTGTGATCTATAATTAGCTTCCTTCATCATATGCAGGCAGGATTAGGCAAAATTCTTTTCTCAAATGATCTTGTAATCTTCAATAAATGTCATTCATATGGTTTATTTTCTCGCTTAAATCAAGTTTTTATCAAATTATTGTCAATATTTATCAAATGTTAACAATTTTACCTCAATCTTATTTCCTAGCTACCTTTATCTTTAAAAATACCCTTTCAGGTTAAGGGATAAACCTGATGCCTCCTTTCAATGAGGTATTATTTTTGTTATTTCCCTCATTCAGTATAAGGGGATAAATCCTGAAAGCCGACCACATGCAATTAAACTATGATGGTCCATTAATTCTCACCAAGAACCTTTATCTTCTAAACTCATTTTAAAAACCTAGCTCATCTTCAAAACCCAGTCCTCGCACTGGTTATTTGTCAAACTTTTCAATCATATATTGAGCTCATTTGGAAAATTCGGTTCTCACACCGGTAACTTTCTAAATTCAGTCTTCTGATCAAAGACCTTCCTTCTGCAAAATTCAAGTTTTGACTCGAACTTCCCAAAATTTGATATGTTTCCAAAAGACCCAGCATTTCGCTGGTCATATATTTCCAAAAGATCCAGCATCTCACTCGTCATATATTTCCAAAGGACCCAGCATCTCGCTGGTCATGTATTTCGAAAAGTCCCCGCTCACAAGTGTGGAGCTCCCAAATCAATCTATTCCACAAATCAAACCTTCAAGGTGCGATATCTCCATTCTCTCATTTTTGAACCCTCGGGTTATAATCTCTCAAATTCACTCATTCTCAAACCTTCAGATAAAACCTTTTCAAATTAAAATCCAGTGTGTTCACTGGTCGGGATTTTAAAATCCAGTTTCTCGTAACTGGTCAGGATTTTCAAATCCAGTGTGTTCACTGGTCGGGATTTTCAAATCCAGTTTCTCATAACTGGTCGGGATTTTCAAATCCAGTGTGTTCACTGGTCGAGATTTTCAAATCCAGTTTCTCATAACTGGTCGGGATTTTCAAATCTAGTGTGTTCACTGGTCGGGATTTTCAAAATCCAGTGTGTTCACTGGTCGAGATTTTCAAATCCAGTTTCTCATAACTGGTCGGGATTTTCAAATCCAGTGTGTTCACTGGTCGAGATTTTCAAATCCAGTGTGTTCACTGGTCGGGATTTTCAAAATCCAGTGTGTTCACTGGTCAGGATTTTCAAATCCAGTTTCTCATAACTGGTCGGGATTTTCAAATCCAGTGTGTTCACTGGTCGGGATTTTCAAATCCAGATTCTCATAATTGGTCGGGATTTTCAAATCCAGTGTGTTCACTGGTCGGGATTTTCAAAATCCAGTGTGTTCACTGGTCTGGATTTTCAAATCCAGTGTGTTCACTGGTCGGGATTTTTAAAATCCAGTGTGTTCACTGGTCGGGATTTTCAAATCCAGTTTCTCATAACTGGTCGGGATATTCAAATCTAGTGCTTTCATTGGTCGGGATTTTCAAAATCCAGTTTTTCATAACTGGTTAAGATTTAAAATCCAGTGTTTTCACTGGTCGGGATTTCCAAAATCCGGTTTCTCATAACTGGTCGGGATTTAAAATTTAGTATTTTCACTGGTCGGGATTTCCAAAATCCAGTTTGTCATAACTGGTCGGGATTTAAAATCCAGTGCTTTCACTGGTCGGGATTTTCAAAATCCAGTTTTTCATAACTGGTCAGGATTTCCAAAATCTAGTTTCTCATAACTGGTCGGGATTTAAAATCTAGTGCTTTCACTGATCAGAATTTCCAAAATCCAGTTTTTCATAACTAGTCGAGATTTCCAAAATCCAGTTTCTCACAACTGATCGGGATTTAAAATTCAGTGCTTTCACTGGTCGAAATTTTCAAAATCCAGTTTTTCATAACTGTTTAGGATTTAAAATCCAGTTTCTTATAAACTGGTCGGTATTTCCAAAATCTAAAAGTCAAGTTTTCCAAAGTATGATTTTTACATAATCCCTCTAAATTATAGCTAAAGGTCTCATCAAAATTCATATTGAGTGATTTTTTTCACAAACGAATTCTGGAACATTATGCCAATTTGCTAAAAACAGTTGTTGATTCCAATATTCTTACTACACGAAAGAATTACCTCTAGTATTTCTTTCCAAAAGGGTGAAACTTTTTGCAAAAAGAGGTAGAATTCAAATCTTTTCCTGTTGATCAACCAAAAAGGATGTAAGAAATGTCCTCGATATGATCGGTGAAAGAAATCTTGAATGATGTTGAAAAGCCAGAAGCGAATTGATATTGATCATGGCTATGGCGCATGTTTAAAGACAACTATCTGGCAATCAGGCAGTGGAAATATCTTGAGCCATAAAAGAATCCACTCAATCCATGTCTTCTCATTTATTTAAAAGTTGCAATCAAATATCTGCAAAAGGGATCTCTCAACTGTCGTCAAGATGAAGACGAATATGCGAGCTAGACCTCCGGGGCCAAAGAAGATTTGGATCATCTCCGAGATGAAGGAGTTTGTGAAGGATCCTTCCAAGGAAAGTTTAGATCACCGTCAAGATGAAGGCGAGTGTGATAAACCTACCGACAAACCCTAAAAGATATTTGATTTCTACTATCATCTAAAGACCTTTAGAGCCAATATCATCAATGTAATTCCTGAGATAAAAGAAGGATCGAAACATCTCCAAGATGGAGTTTGTGACATACCCTTCCCTGAAAAAAAGAGAAAAAGTCAGGACATATCCAAATGAAGGATGATGTTAAAACCCGAGAAAGTTCAGTGACTCAAAAAGAGTACAAAAGGATCATCAGGGGAAAACACCCAGGTATTAGACTGCCAAAGTTGTCAGAAGTTATCTTTTCTCATGCAAAATTCTTTTATTAATATCTCTTCACTACTTGCTTTTATGAAATTAAAAATATTTCTTCTCTTCTCATATCAAGAAAATGGATAACTTCCTTGAAGAAAATCATCAGCGCTAAAATTTTGAGTTTGACTCTTAAAACCAAGGAGTTAACCTCATTGGAGGAAATACTCTAGGTAAAAGAGGGAATATCTTCACACATGCGTGCACATTTTCAAGCGTTTGAGTCAACTAGAATTTTATCTTATTGGCCAAAATTTTTAGCTATTCCAAGAATGAAATGAAAATTCAATATCCATTTTGATGAAAACCTAGCATTGTTTATATCTTACAGGAGAGTCGCCTCATTCAGTTGAAGTATCTCTCCTGTCCCATCACGGTTTCTTCATTCAAGAAATTCGTATGGTTGTTACCCACTCAAGTTAAGGGTCAAACCTGTATTTTCTGCGAGAGGTCATTGATTTCAAAAGTTATTTCAGTCTCAGCAATGAGACACCCAAAATCATCCCTTTTCCAAAGCTTTAGGGAACCCCATTTTCTTGCTTTCGCAAACCCCTTTTCGGATTTGTTCGTCCAAACTTCAAAGGTCCCATTATGGTTTCTTCATTCAAGGATTCCATTTGGTCGTCCCCTTTCAGGTTAAGGGTTGAGATTGAACCTCGTGCCATGAGGCATCTTCCTTTCTCAGGTTTGGGTTAAACCTAAGTCTTGTTCCTACAAAATTCCTTGTTTTAACAAGATGTTTTCTTCCAGTCTCATCATGGCTCTTCCCATTAAGGAATCCATGCTTTATATATCCATCCAATAAAAGATTTTACTTGAGCTTCACCTCACGAGGCATTTTCTCAAAAATGTCCCATCAAGGTCCTTATGTATTCCTTTCCTCATTTCATTCATTTTGATATACCTTCGTCCCATCCAGGTTAAGGGTTAAACCTAAATCATTCCAAAAAGCGTATCTAGTCTCACCCATGAGACTTGATCAAAATTCTTATTCCACCATTTCGGGATGTTCACCGAAAGTCCCATCACGATTTTCTCATCCTCTATTATTCAGTATTGTCATTTTCGAGGATTTCGTCTCCCAAAAACCATTCAGGATAAGGTTTTAAGCCTGAAGAGCCATATTTTTTAAATTAATTCTTTCACGCCCATTTCAGATCTGCTGACTGGGGCATTTTCAAAATTTGGAGTGTTATCTTTGCCACTAAGCTCGGCTTTCAACCGGCTTAGTAGCAAAAAGAGGCATCTGTGAACACCCCAAAATTTTCAAAGGTTTGTAAAAATGACCTTTTTGCCTTTGACTCCATCTTTTGAGAAAACCAAAGCTAAATTTTAGTCATTCTTCAGATTTTCTGGATTAATTTCCGTATTGATATATTCAAATTCAATTTCGGATCCGAATCTAGTGTTTTAAATCCAAATCTGAGCCTCGTTGTCCGATTTCCAAATTAAAATTACAAAAACACCAAAAAATGGTTTTGAATGGGTCGGGCTGTTCATTCAGCACCCATTTGGATCCACTATTTTATATTTTCTCGATTTGAGGTCCAAACCTCGAGTATCACTTCAAATTCCGGGTCCAAATTCGCTTTCTGAAGAATTTCTTAGAGAAATAGCTTTGAATTCTTAGAAAAACTCTCTTTTGTAAATATTTTGCAAAAATACAAAAAGAATTAGTTTTAATCTTTGTTTTCTCGTAAAACTTTAGAATTTTATTCCAAAAATACAAAAAAATGGAAAAATAACACAAAAACCAAAAAATTGGAAAAACTACTAGAAAAACAAATGGTTTTAAAGCTTTTTGAAAGTTAATTTTGCTAAAAACCTCATTTTAAAACCATTTTATAAATTTTTTTCTTAAAAGGGACCCTTCTTTTGAAAAAGGGAAAAATCCACAACGGCTTGCTCCCGCGCGTTTTCCTCTTTCCCCACCATTGTCGATCTCAAACAAACCTCTCCCTTTTTCACCTTACATCTCCAACTATCTTCACTCTTGAACCATCCAGGCTCTCTTTAAAGAAGAGACACCCCATCTTCTTCAGGGCATCCATTTTTTTTTACTCTCTCTCGTTCCCTTCTTCATCTCCTCTTTACCTCATCTCCCTCTGGTTCATATCTGGATCAAGTTGAAGGGAATCGATCGACCATCCCTACAGATTTCACAATGAGTAATCCTCCTCTCCTGTTTCAGATTTTTTGTAAATACTGCCTTTATTTTTCTATTTCGATTATGTTTTTGGTTTCTTTTATCTTTTTTTTTAATGTATCCATAGTGGGATCAACCTGCATATAGCAGGATCGACCCACTTACTGCTACATTGACGCTGGAATGTCCTCATTGCCATATTTTTTTTGTGTGATTTTCTTTTTCCTTTTATTCATCCGATTATGCCTTTACTTGATATCCGCATGTTGATTTCTATCTCTCTTTTACATCTGTTTCCTCTTCTTTTTTTCGGTGTGTGTTTGATCAAGCGATGGCAGAATCCATGTTGTCTTGATTACCTGCTGATTGTTGAATTTTCACTTTTTCATTTGGGTGACCAGTCGATCTGGCTGGTCATAGAGGTCTTGACTCCCTGTTTTAAACCCTCACTTGGCATTGTAAGCTTCAATTTGTGCTTAGTTCTCTGTTCTAGTTTACACTTGATCATATTTTTACATTCTGTTCACCGTGATGTATTTACTTTCTTGTTGCATTTGATTATTCATTATATCTGAAGATTCTTCCATTTTGATTTTTTGTGTTTTCATTCGAGTTCCAAATGTATGTTTGATTTCCCACTACATTTTTTTCTTTCGTGGCATCTCATCCACATAATTTTGGTTTCATCACTGATTTTCTGCAGGATCATTTTACATTTTAGTTAAGTCGCTAATTACCTTAGGTATATCACAGGTATTCATGGCCCCTATTACGAATTTAGCCTCACATGCTTCTGAGACATGCGATATAGCTCATTTGTCTCAGTGTCATTCTTCATCCCTCTGTTGCATCTACGTTTAGTTTTTCCCCTATCTTCAATACATTGTACTGCATATCATGATTTCTATGCTGTGTATAGTCATATCTTACTCCATTCATTTGCATCTCGATCACATTTTGAATACATGCACAGTGTTACGGTGTGTTTTTATCCCCTTTTATCGATTGATACACAGGTGAGAGGTCTAGTTGAGCAAGACTACTACTGCCCATTGTTTATTTTTCACAGGCTGATGCCAAGAATGCTTCTCGTTTCCCTCTCCTTTTGTTATCTATTTTTTTTAATCCCTTTAAAATTTTGCAGATTCTTGAGCATCTGTCTGGCTTCAGTTTCATTTTAATTAATTGTCATGTAGGATATCTTATTTCCATTTTTGAATATTGTGCTCTTTCTAACTTCTGATTTACGTTCTGATTCTCTGTTTCAATTACTACATTGTACATGGTCCAACGTTGGCTTTCTCTTCATACAACTTATAGAGTAGGTGTATGTTCACATCCCAGAGCACCTTAATGAATCCATTTCATGACATTATAGAAACCCAGTTTCTGAAGGTTTAGCAGCCATGTATACATCACCCAATTCTTCTTTTATTTTGTCCACCAGCCATAGAAATGCATGGTTGCGCAAGGTGCAGTCCCCTGTTAACATCACTCTTCACCCCACATTACACATCACCGTCCATTCCCAAGATACAACCTCCACAGCCAATTTCCCAATCATAACTGAAGCAGCCCCAGGTATAGGCATAACAATCATATCTGGTACAACGGCGGCTCATCTACAGAGCAACTAGTTATCTTCTTTATAAGGTTTCGGCTTACATCTCGCTCCTCTACCTGGAGCATCTGCAATTCCATAGCACCTTTGACCATCCAGTCGCTTGCCTGTTGGTTGTGTCATCAAAAGATCATCAACCCTATCAATAGATCTGTAGACATTTTTAACACAGATCAATTGCTTTCTCTTCTTAATGAAGGTAAAATAGATCCAAAGATTCTGAAGTATTATTTGTTGATACATGACAATCAAGAAGAGGCAACTGAGATTTTGGTAGAAATGAGTGCCACTTTTGGGCCAAACAACTGTCAATTGTTGTGCATTAACTCAGTCCTTGGTGAAAGAGATGAGTGCCAAAATAAACCTTGGACTTTTAAAGAAGATGATGCCCAAAATGGTCATGATATTGGTCGCCTCCTTAATGCCATTGATCCCAATGAGATAAGGGACTTCCTGCAAGACTTGTCGTCGAAGCATCTAATTCCATACATGGAGCAGAAGATATGGTTACTCAACCAACAGGTTTCAACAACAAAGAAGGGTTTTCGGAACCAAAAAAAAAAGAACTTATGGTGGAGGAAGGGAAAAGAAGATGCATCAGATCTTCCAAATGGCCCCAAGTATTCATTTAGTTCTTTAGAGTCGCAAATAAGGATCTTGGGGGACTATGCATTCATGTTGAGAGACTATGAGCTTGCCTTGTCAAGTTATCGATTGCTATCATGTAACTACAAAATAGATAAAGCATGAAAACATTATGCAGGTATATAGGAGATGGCTGGTCTCTACCTCTTTATGTTAGATCAATCAAGAAAGGAGGCAGAGTACTACATGGAAAATGCTTTCAGTACTTACTTGAAAATTGGGTCCCCTGGACAAAGAAATGCTACACGATGTGGTATCTGGTGGGCAGAATTGCTAAAAACCAGGGGACAATTTAAGGATGCTGCAAATGTGTATTCTCGCATTTTCCAATGAGCAGCCTAGTTTACATGCAGCAATTATCCTTGAGCAAGCTTCTTACTGCTATCTGCCACACTATGTATGCATTTCCTGCACATTATCACAGAATATATATATTGGATCATGTCTGTTTTCAGCAAATTGCATAGCATTTCACTATGCATATAAATGTTTAATTTCCTGTGCACCATTTCACTATGCCTACACCCTGTACATCCACTTATCTACATCTTCATACACCTCTTGCACACTCCATTGCAGTTGTCATTTTGCTTAATGCATGTTATCCCATTCAGATAGAAATTTAGGTGTAATTTGATTTCAATCATGTATTGCCCCATTTTCTTTTCTTTTTTCTCTTGTCAGTCTTATATCTTCTACATTTTCTGTTTTACTTAGGCATCTTCTTATCAATAGCTGAATAACACTTTCACAATATTGAATGCATATTATACTTACTGAAGAATATCTCATCCCTGCACATTATACTTCACCCATTCATTTACATGCTATGACAACCAACATCCAGCAACTCCTCCTCCACTTCTAATTTACTGCAAGTGCACATTCATTCCATCATCCCACTATCACATAACACCCGTGCATAGTATTGTTCTGTTACAATTCATCATTCCCACCTTTGTTGCATAACATAATACCCCATACATTCTTAACTATGCATATCATATACGTATTTGCTCATCTAGTTAGGTGTAATCTTTAGGTCTTACATATCCTGCATCTAGCTTAGGTATCATCTCGGCCTTGGCATGCTATATTCATTTTAGATACGTATATCCAGTACACCACCAATGCCCAGTTTTTATATCTTACAAAACTGTTGTATATGTTCTATATATATATATATATGTATATGTATATATACTAATATACATATGTATATGCATGTATATATATGTATGTATGTAGGTATATATGTCATTTTTCATCTTTCCATCATTTATATCTTGACATATGAGCATTTTTACCATTGATATCCATACGACATGTGCAAATCTCTTCTATTTTCTTATACTAATCAAGTGTTTTGTAGTGAATATGTGGAAAATGTCATTATTTGGGGTTGTAAATTCAATTTTATGTGTTGTAATAAGTTAGATCTTAATGAGAATTTACATTTCCAGCTTTTAGATAGAATGAATGAGCATAGTAAATATCATGAATTTCTTGTTTTCATGCTTTATGCTTTATTTTCTAAAAATCTCATAAATGGTGAAACACAAATGGCACGTGCACCATTTTGTAAGAGGTAATTAATCCTACTTTGATGATTTATATCAATGGCCATAGTCAGGATGTAAACAAAGCTTAGTATTTTTATCTTTTATAAAATAACACTGGATCCACATTGGATCCTTTTCAAAATTCATCATAATTTCTTCAAATATTTTCCTCATTTATCAGAGTTTAATTTAAAATTATTTCAATATATATACCAATGGCCATAGTCAGGGAATATTAAGAGTTAATTTCATTTTAAACTCTATAAAAGCACCAAAATATGTTTGATTCTTCACCTGAATTTAAATGCGATTATTATATAATACTTTCAATGACCATAGTCAGGAGTGTATTATATCATTAATCTTATTTACATTCATTTAAAGAATGAAATATGATTTTCAAATCCAATTTCAAAAATTATCTAAATCCATTCATCATTTAGGATAGAATTGCATCATATTTTCAAAATTCTTTTTAAAAAAAACCCAAGTGATTTTTATCTTTTCTCAAGTTTCTATTTCAAATTCAAATCTATCTCATTTCAAGATTCGAGAATTCAATTTCAAAGTCCAATTTGACTTTAAAATCTCAAAATCATCTTGTATTTCAATTCCAGATTCAAAATTCAAACTTCAAAGTTCAATTTAACTTTAAAGTTTCTGATTCATCTTCTTATTCAAAATCAAGTTTATCTTCTTATCTTTAAATTCAAAATCACAATTTGAGATTGATTCTGAATCTCAAAGCTTGACCCTTCCTAAATTTTAAATTCAATCTAGGTTTTCAAAACCCGGACCCATCTTCAAAAAGTCTCATTTGGACTTTCAAAATCCAGAATCCAACTTCACCTTGGATCTCAGACTTCAGATCCAAAATCCATTCTAGGATCCAGAATCCAATTCTATCTTGGATCTCAAACTTCATATCCAAAAAAAAAACCATTTTAAGGATCCAGAATCCAATTCCACTTTTTGGATCTCAGACTTCAGATCCAATTCCATTTTAGGATCCAGAATTCAATTTCATCTTGGATCTCAGACTTCAGATCCAAAATCCATTTTAGGATCCAGAATTCAATTTTACTTCAGATCTCAGACTCCAAATCCAAATCCATTTTTTGATCTCAGACTTCAGATCCAAATTCCATTTAAAATTCAGACTTTGGATTCAAATTCCATCTTGAATTCCAGATTTCAAAACCAATTTCCATTCCCAATTCCATATTTTAAAATCAAAGCCTATCTTGATTTCCAGATATCAAAATCCAATTCCATTTTCAAATATCATCTGGACTTCTTAAATCCATTTATATTTTTAAATACCATTTAGATTTCTCAAATCCATCTTGATTTCAAACTCTAAACCTAGAATTCAATATCACTTCAAATTTCATCTCCTTCCCTTAAATCCAGATTCAAAATTCAAATTCAAATTCAAAGTTCAATTCTGACTTTGCAACTTCATCTTTCTCATCTTCAAAATCATTTTCCCAACTCTGATCATTTCAAAGACTTAGAACTTCAAAATATCCTTCCTAATCTATCTCAAGTTCTAAGTTAGATTCAACCATTTCTTCATTATATATTCAAATTCATCTCAGAAAAACTTGGAAAATTTTTAAAAACATTTTCTCAAAAGAGCATATATCTCTGCACTGCACAAGCATGATTATGTGTGCATTTAGATTTAGAATAAATTCTTAGGTAATATTAATGCAAAGCAAAAGGCATGAATTCGACCCTTGGTTTGATTACCCCTGGTAAAGGCGCCAGGAACGGTCAAACCTCGTACCGATGAGCGGATCCCGTCTCCCAATTTTCCCGCAATATTTCAAAACGGAGGCGAGTAATTTTCTAAATATTTTCAAAATTAAAGTCAAGTGCGACCTTCGCAAAAGAATTCCTCTTCTCTTCTTTCTTTTCTTTTCTTTTCTCTTCTCTCTTTCTTTCTGTCTTTTATTTTCTCCCTTCAAAAAGGAGGAAATAGAGGCCAGAAAGGAAAAAAAAAGAAGAAAGAGAAATACCAAGACAGGAAAAATTTTGCGATGATCACAGTTACTCAATTTACAAATCGAAATTATAAAATACCAAAAACATTTTTTGAATGGCACAAACAGCTCATTCGGCACCTATTTGGATCTACTATTTTAGATTTTCTTGATTCGAGGTCCAAACCTTGAATATCACCTCAAATTCCGGGTCCAAATTTGCTTTCTGAAGAATTTTTTAGAGAAATAGCTTTGAATTCTCAGAAAAACTCTCTTTTGTAAATATATTGCAAAAAAATACAAAAAAATTAGTTCTTAATCTTTGTTTTCTCGTAAAACTTTAGGATTCTATTCTAAAAATGCAAAAAAAATAAAAAAATAATAACACAAAAACCAAAAAAATTAGAAAAACTACGAGAAAAACAAATGGTTTTAAAGCTTTTTAAAAAAGTTAATTTTGCTAAAAACCTCATCTTAAACCATTTTATAAAAATTTTCATTAAAGGGACCCTTCTTTTGAAAAATGGAAAAATCCACAATGGCTTGCTCTCGCGCGTTTTCCTCTCTTGTTCACCATCGTCGATCTTTAACAACTTCTTTCTCTCTCAACCTTCAATCCTTAACGAATTTCCCTTTAGGAAACTTCCATCCTCTCTTTAAGAAGGGGGATTCAATCCTCTTCAAGGGGCATCGAGTTTACCTGCTAATCCCTTATCGACTTCATCCACCCTCTGGCAGCACCCATTCCCCTTCTTCATTTCGAGGCATCTGTTTTCCATCGACATTTCTTCTGAGGGAGTTCTCCTCTAATCCATCGTCCATTATCCATCGACTTCAGCCATTCTCCTTCTTCCCACCTTTGATCGAGCGAAGAAAACCTTGCAGCAAAGAGAAGCAGGCCAGCCTTCTTCCTCATTTGGTTTGAATGGAATTCTGCAGTCAAACTCCTCTTTCATCCAAAACTTTGCAATTACAGGTAAGTAACTGCCTTACTTTCTCTTCTTATTTTCTATAAATACTTTGTTCCTTTCATTTTCCAGCATTTTATGGTTCGATCTTCCTTATTCTTCTTCATTTCTTTTCTTTTATCTGCATTTTAAGGCACAAAAGGTGGGAATCGATCTGCATATAGCAAGATCGACCCACCTAGTGCTACAACAAAGGGGATCCTTGATCCCGACATCTGATTTCAGGTTTATATTTAGATTTCCTTTTATTGTCTTCCTATTTATATCAGATTTTTGATCTCCTTTTCAACAAGCAATCGAGGTCTTTCATGTGATTTTCTATCATGTCCGATTTCTGTTTTCTTTCTTAGTTCTTTCCTTTGAGCATCATCTTTAAGATATGATCATAGTGAAGTTCAGGTAATACCAATTCATTCCTCTGCTTGATATCAATTATGGAATCATGCCTATATCCTTATTTCTGTGTATTCCTGGCATCAGATACATCTAAGCAAGGGAACGGTTAAATATTTCAACATGATCATCTTATCTGATTTGGTTTTCCAATATTGTGAATAGCTTACCTGGTTTGCCGTGAAGATATATATGATTTGTCATGAAAGTCAAGTTGATAATTGCTTTGAAACTATGAGAAGTATCCTCGTGTCAGCCAAAAAATCCTCCATTATTCACCATGGAGTGACGAGTTTCATTCCTGCAGCAATATAGCAACACCCATCTGGGGTGACAGATACGCTGGGCAATCACCACTTTTTATTTATTTATTTTCTCATTCGTCTGGTTGGTCCATACCCTTTGGCTTGCATTGTTCTGATCTTAATCTCATAACTTCATGGTGATTTTCCTTCTGTTTTTTTTTTCACTGATAAATTTTCAATTCTATTTAGCTAACCTGCATATATCTTGATTATTGCCTTTATTATTCTGCATTTTGCTTCATATCAATGCTAGTATGACAGCCCTGTTGATTTAGTGTGAACCGTGGTCATCCCCTGCATACTAATACCCATTCTCTGCATTAGTCTAATTATGCATAGCATGTAAAGTTCCCATCGGTCCCATTAATGTCTTGAGTTTTATTCCAGATCTCTGGTTCATGCTTCATCTTCTGCTTGATGTTATTCATTATACTGTTGGTAGTTAATTAACATCATACTTCACTTTGGGAACTATTAAGTGACTGCGTCTGGGTGCCCTGCTTTGTTCATGACGTTATAACCTTACCCTCACTCAGCATTTACCTGCAAAAAAAAAGGGAAAAATCAGGTCTGATAAGGTATCACATCAGTTCTATCATTATGTTCACCTGTGTTGTGGCCATGATGCCTAAAGCATGTGCCTACTTGAAATGCAAGGATAACGTGGGTAGAGACATTGGCTGAAGAGTTTGAGGATCTATTGTTTTCTATTTTGCAATATGCAGATTCTGGCTCTTTTGATTTCTCCATGAAGATGATAAAGTTGGGAGGACCTCCTAAACTTCAAAAGGGGCTCTGTGTGCCTCATAATCGATCTATCTTGCAGGTCACCTCGGTTTGAATATCTTTAATAGGATCTAGAGGTCGGAGAAAACAGTTGGGTTGTGGACCCTGTAGCAAATGTCGATACCTTGGTAGAGATAATTTGTTCCTTTTCTCCAATTCCAGTGGATGCAGAAATAGGCCCACATGCAGGACCATAATATCACATATGATGGTGGGTTCCTCAGTTTCAAAACAGAAATCATCACCCGAAAGTTGATTCTCAATTCCTTGTGTTCATTTCGATGGACGCTGGCATTTTTTCTAAATTGCATTGTTTATCTTATTACAATCACCATCCATAGGTAATTAGCCTAATATATGAGATCTCACCTGCCTTCACTACCTCTGAACATGAAAGGGTTCTGAAGGGTTGTAATTGAGCTTGTAGAGCAAACTTATGCTGTAATATTTTTCACTGAAAATCTTAAAGTTGTATAACAAGGGACATTTGATTTTGAGATGTTGGGTCCGCAGAAACGCAATCCAGCTCCAGTACCTGATTTCTCTATCTTTACAGCTTGCTGACAGGAAATAGGTTCTGTGTCATGGTATTTGCTACTATGCAAAAGCCCTCGGTACATTGTTACAATCCAGCTCCAGTTTCCCAGCAGAGACTGACTTTGATGTTTCAGGAAGTTCATTACTCATAGCCTTGATCATAATATTTGCTACAGGAAATGCCATTTTCCTTTGCTGTTCTTTCTCTGTAATTTGGCTTTTATTAGTAGGTGACAGGTCATGACACAAGGGTAAGTAATCCTGTGTTCTTTCAACTGTGCTTATCAAGCTTAGCAATCTATATTCACTGTAATATACATTTTTTTTTACCTCTTTCTCTACACCATGAAGTGTCATTTTAGATTTTACTGTAGTTTTGTTATCATCGCAAAATTTTTAACTTTTGCGAGTCAAACTGACCTTTAAAAAAGATTTTTGAAAATAACTCACCTCCGTTTTAAAATGCGGGAAAATTCCGAGGAATGGGACTCGCCTGTCGATACGAGGTTCAACCGTTCCTGACGCCTTTACCAGGGGTAATTGAACCAAGGATCAATTGTATGCTTAACTTTGCTCAACTTGTCTAAATCATATTCTATTTCCTAAATGCACAAAGAATCAGGCATGTGCTATGAATTTCTGAAAATGCATATTTGAAAACATGATGTTTGATTTTAATATTGGAAAATATTTGGAGAATTCTTGGAAAAGATGTCACTTGGAAAATCGTGAATCATGGAGAAAGAACATTTCTAAGGAAAATGAAAATCGATTTCTGAAGAATCTAGAGGTTTTATGAAAATCGATTTTGAGAAGGGTGAAATAACTTTGGAAAATTTTGATTTCTTTGAATTCAAACTTTGAAATTGAAAATATAACTTAGAAAATCAAATTTGGAACTTGGGAAATACTTTGAAATATCCTTTAAAAACTCAATGTTTTGAGAAAATCAATTTTTGAATAAGATTTAGAAAATTTTGAGAAAATCGATTTCTTGGAATTTGAATTTACAAATGAATGAAATGAATGAATATGGAATTGAAAGACTTGATTTTGAGGAATTGAGAAAATCCTTTTGTATTTTTGAGAAATGCAGTGCATTTTTGAAGTTAGCCTAAGAGTGTAGGTTGAATGTGGCTAATACGAAGATTACAAATCTAGGACTTATTCGTATTCTGACTATGGCCATAAATACAAATTACACCGAGTTTGTCAACTCCATAAGAGCTAGTGCACGTGCCATTCGTGTAGACCACAGTGAATTGGTAAAAATATGCATGAATTAGGCATACATTGCAGTTATATATCAAAGTTTAAAACTATATACAATGCATCCTATTCTATGCAGGAATTGAAATTCTTATTCCAAATTTACATTTAATTTACATCACTAATTGAATTTAAATACAGAAAATAAAGGAAAATAAAGTCTTCAATGTTCCTGCAAAACTAGAAAACTTTGTTAGTGAAGATATGTTGGCTTTTCTAGATTTATCCAGCAATATCTGGAAATTGCTGGATTTTACTAGATCTAAGCCTTTTTGCCATGATTCCCTTAAATCAAAATGATGAAATATGAAATAAGATTGAATAAATAAGGAAAATAATATATGAAATTTCGAAATTGGGGTCAAAATGATCAAAATACCCTTGATAGCAAGACTATGGCCTTGAAATCAAGGTTTTCAGAAAGATATTTTGTAAAAATGCATGTTTTGAAATACAAATAATGATAAATTAACCCAAAGATGATATGACATGATCAAAAATATGAAAATTAGGGTTTAGAATTTCGAAATTGAGGTTAAATGACCAAATTACCCCTGATAGCAAGACTATGGCCTTGAAATCAGGGTTTTCTGAAATAGATTTTGGTAAAAACTTGAGATTTATGATTGAAATAAACATAAAATCAAACATGAAACACCCTAATATGATTCTATACATGAACAAACCCTAAAATCACACACTTATGCACAAAAATTAAGAAATATCACAAAAATTGTGATTTTGGCAGTGCTTTTGGATCTTTCAGGGATCCTGTTTTGCAATTTGATCTATTCAGACATCAAATGAATTTTAAATTTTTTTAAAATTGGCATATACACTTATTATGTCCCTAAAATTAGATTGAAATCATAAAAATAATTTTTTGACATTATTTTAATCTGAAAATTGCATTAACAACCTAAAATAAGCTATTTTTAACCTAGGTCACAAACCAGTTTCAGAGTTAGACCCAAATCAGGGGTTAATAATCCATGAAAACTTCTACATTTTTACAGAGGCAAACTAGACATAAAAACAAATGTTTTCTTTTATACATATTGGAAAAAGTATCTTCGGTTAGGGAGAAACCCTTACGACAATCTGAACTAGAATCTAACAGGGGTTAAAACAGCTACTTCAGATTGAAAATACAAAAATAAATAGCAAACCTAATAAAAAAAATTTGAAATTTTAGCAGTAAAAAGTAGACAAAAAATAATAAAACTATTTTTTTACAGATCATGAATCGGATCTGTGGTTTGAGATCTATGGTTATTACAAGTCTGATTAGGGTTTTGGTAAACCCTAACGATGTTTAAATTTAAAATAAGACTTTCTGTCAGAGGAAAAATATTAAACAGAGACCAAAATTTACCAAACTTTCACAGTAAATATATCATCTCAACATGAATCCACAGCATTTTACGGATTTCAAATTGGATATAGGATGAGAAAAATATCATAACAACAAGTTACCTCTTGAATTTAAATAATGATTTTAAAGATTGAAAATCCCGATTTGATGTCTGATTTTTCTGATAAGGTTCCTGAATTCCAAAACCTCTGATTTTTTTACAGTAGTTCAATCACATATGCATGTATCACATATAAAAAAATCAGAAATTAACAGTAAATATTTTAATCCAAAACAGCATGCTCTTTTCTGTTCTAAACTAAGAACACACAGAAATTTGATAAAATCTAATAATTCATGCTTTAACTAATGAAAACAATAAAACAAATACTAAAACAGTAAAATTAAAATTATTTCTATGCTAGAAAACGTGTAATAAACATGAATAAATAAATAAATAAATAAATATTAGGGAAGCAATGGTTGGAATTTGATTTTACCTTTAAAAGCATGGATTTAACCCATTAAAAGGGTAAATCACACGTTTTATTGGTTAATAATGCAAAAGACAATGCTAAAATCAATTCTAATGGATAAAAATCACTGTAAAACACAAAAAACAGAGTTAGATCATCTTCTTGGACCGTTCTTGATGATTCTTGAGGTTGAATCATGGTTGAATCTTCATAAGGAGGGGCGTCCAAGGCTAAATCTAGGTTTAAACCATTAAAAACACTAAATAAAATATTAAAAAGTGAAGAAATTGTTTACCTTGGAGTTGCAGCAATGGAGGAAGAGCTGGAGAGGAGAGAGAAGCTTCAAGATTCAAAGGGAGAGCACCACTAAAATCGTCCCCCATGATGTCCTTTTATAATGTAAAAATTTAGGTTTTAAAAATGACAATTTTAAAAATTTTTGACTCTAAAGGGGGGGGGGGGGCGATTTTTGGGTGGAGTTACTATACTGCCCCTAGCTTAAATTATCCTAAATAATGCCTAATTAACCCCTAGTCTATCCTAGAAAATCCTCAAATGTGATGCCACTTGGCATTTTCCACATTTGGGTTTTTAAAGTTCTTTAAAAACCTTTAAAAACACTAGTTTTAAAATCCAAACTTCAAAATGAGTTTTTAAAATGGCTTTTGACTCTTCTAAACCTCTAACACTCACCAAGATACTGACTAACCCTAGCCTAGCCCTGACTTACTCGAATATGGCGTCACCCCGAGTGGGGCCCTACTTGAGTTTTTCAAAAGGTGATTTTAAAACTTGAAATTGAGAAAGTTTTCAAAAGATTTTCAAAAGTAAACTTTGAAATTAAATTTTTTGAAATGGCATAGGGTCCTAACTGGGTCAGGACTCCTCTGAATATGGTACCAACTGAGTGGGCCCACATCGAGTTTTGCAAATTTTGAAATAAACACTGAAAATAGCTTTTAAAAGGGGTTAAAATCAATAATTGAAATTCAAGATTTTTGAAAATAGAGTCTCAAGCGAACTGAAACTCTGGGTTAGAGTCCTGAACTCTTAGGACTCTGAGATTTTGGAATTTAAAAGCCAAATGAAAGAGTTTTTGAAAGAATTTTTGAAAGAATTTATCAGAAAATGGTGAAATAAGTCAGAAAATACAGTCAGGGTTAGACTCCTAATTCGACCGAAACTCTGAAATAGAGTCCTGAATTAACTGGACTCTGTAAAATGACCTAAATTTTGAAAACAGACAAAAAGATTGAAACTGGAAGCAAAACAGACTTCACAACAGACTCCTGACTGGACTAGGACTCTGGGAGAGAGTCCTGATCGGACTGAAACTCTAGAATTTTGAGAAATTTGATAAATAAAGGAATCCAGAAGCGACACCACTTAAATGGGTCTCATCTGAGAATTGAAATCAATTGAAATTTGAATTTAAAATGAATCCAGATTGTTTTCTGAGAAAATATTTCGAAATATAAAGTCCTAGGGTTGGAAAATGACAGAATGTTGAATAAAAAAACCCAGGTTTTGAAATTGATTTTTAAAAGAAAAGCTTTAAAACTCAATTCTGGATTAAATATTTTGAAAACAAGAGTGCTGGATCTCGAAAATGAGATGTAATGACGTGCAATGCAATGAAATGACATGTCGAATGCAATGATATGCAATGACACATGAAATGTAAGCATTGGATGGGAGTGAAAATTTGGGGTGTTTACAAATGCCCCTCTTTGCTGCTAAGCCGGTTGAAAGCCGAGCTTAGTGGCAAAGAAAACACACCAAATTTGGATTATAAAAATGCCCCAGTTAGAAAATTTTAGCTGGGTATGAAAGAATCAACTCTGACGGTGATCATGATAGGTGTGAAATGGAGAATAAAGAAGATTTACTTCAAAAGAAGTGAGATTCAGGTTTTGCCGTTAACCTGGATGGGACAGGAAATACTTCGTGTAGAAGCAAAGCTCAGGTTTAACCCTTAACCTGGCCGGGAAATGAAAATACCTCATCGAAATGAAGCTTAGGTTTAACCCCTTATCCTGACCGGGAAATGAAATACCTCATCAAAGGAGGCTCAAGTTTAACCCCTTATCCTGACCGGGAAATGAAATACCTCATCAAAATGAAGCTGAGGTTTAACCCCTTATCCTAACCGGGAAATGAAAATGAAATACCTCATCAAATGAGGCTCAGGTTTAACCCCTTATCTTAACCGGGAAATGAAATACCTCATCAAAATGAATCTCAGGTTTAACCCTTTATCCTGACCGGGAAATGAAAATGAAATACCTCATCAAATGAAGCTCAGGTTTGTACCCTTAACCTGATTGGGCATAAAATGAAATACCTCATCAAATAAGGCTCAGGTTTGTACCCTTAACCTGATTGAGCAGAAAACGAAATACCTCATCAAATAAGGCTCAGGTTTGTACCCTTAACCTGATCGAGCAGAAAATGAAATACCTCATCAAATGAGGCTCAGGTTTGTACCCTTAACCTGATCGAGCAATGAAAAAATGAATGGAATCCTGGAAAGAAGAGACCATGATGGAACCTTCGGATTTTGCACAATAAATATGATAGGGATTTTGCAAAAGGATGAAATTGGGGTCCCTAAAGCTTGAAAAGGGGTTTGATTTTGGGCGCCTCATTGCTGAGACTAAATAACTTTTGAATTTGATGACCTTTTGCGAAAAAGTGATTTATGACTTAACCTCAAGCCGAAATTGGTCTGTCTATGGTGAGACAGTGGGGACACAGTGAAGTGTGTGAATTTGAGAACCCAGGCGCTCAGATTATACCAAAGAAGGGAAGGAATCTTGAAAACTCCCGTTATCAAGTCCTTAAAGAGATAACCACTGATGTTAGGATGCGCCCAAGATGAACCTTAAGCTCTCGCTTCACGTCAGGATAGCTAGAAAATATTGTCAAAATGTTGAAAATTATTGTTGATTCAAAATAATTGAAAATGATGCACATTGTTTTGAAAATATTACCTCTTTTCTACCTGAAGTATTACCTCCAACTGGGCTTAACTCCGTAGAATCAAGATTCGAATTCAGGTTGCTTGCGATTGGCTTTCTTTCAAGGAAGCTATCAATTTCCTTGATATGAACAGAAAAGAAAGTATTCTTGATATTGCGAAAATCATTGGTGAAAGAATATTGATAATAGAATTTCACAAAATTAAAGAAGATTCTTGATAGATTCGGCAGTCTGATATCCTGGGATTCTTTTCTTAGAATGGTCTTTCTGCCTATACTCTTTTTTTTTTGACATAATTGGATCTTTTGGCTTTTTGGGGAATTCATTACATCATCCTTCATTTTGGAGATGTCCTAGCTTTTTCTCTCTTTTTAGAAAGGTACATCACAAACTCCTTCATCTCAGAGATGTTCAGATCCTTCTTTTCACTCAGGGATTATATTGAATGGTTATTGGCTCATGGGTTGGAAATTTCTTGGTGATAGCAGAATTTAAATACCTTTTAGGGTTTGTCAAGAGGCTCATCGCAGTCGCCTTCATCTTGACGGTGCTCTGAACTTTCTCTGGAAGGATCCATCACAAACTCTGTCATCTTGGAGATGATTCAAATCTTCTTTGGCGCCGGGGGTCTACTCGCCTAATTCGCCTTCATCTTGACGACAATTGAGAGATCCCTTTTGCAGATATTTAATTGCAGCTTAGGTGATTGAGGAGATATAGAGACGGTACGGATTTTTCTGTGTCACCCAGGATATTTCGATTGCTTTATTTTTCAAGAATGGTCTTTAAAAATGTGCCATTGACTGCGATCAATATCAATCACTCATGGCTTTGTAACAACATTGAATATTCTTTGCTGGCCATATCGTAGATTTATTCTTCATCCTTTTGGTTGGCCAATAAAAAGATTTTGAACTTTAAATCCTTTTTCGCGAAAGCTTTGTCCTTTCGGAAGTAATACTGAAGGTATTCTGAGGTAATGTTTTTGTGCAATAAAGATTTTGAAATCAACAAATATTTAATGACAAATTGACAAAATTTTCTTGAAATCTTTTGTGAAAGCGCAACACATCCATGACTAAACTGAATCTTGAAAAGACTTAGTAAGAGATCAACTCGAAGGTTAGGTTTGGATTTGATTTACCAGCTCGAAAGCAAGATTTGTTGGACGACCAACTCGAAAGTAGGATTTGTTGACCGACCAGCTCAAAAGCAGGATTTAATTTGACCGACCAGCTCGAAAGCAGGATTTGTTGACCGACCAACTCGAAAGCAGAATTTAATTTGACCGACCAGCTCGAAAGCAGGATTTGTTGACCGACCAGCTCGAAAGCAGGATTTAATTTGACCGACCAGCTCAAAAGTAGGATTTGTTGACCGACCAACGCGAAAGCAGGATTTGTTTTGACTTACCAGCTCGAAAGCAGGATTTGATTTGACTTACCAGCTCAAAAGCAGGATTTGTTGACCGACCAGCTCGAAAGCGGGATTTAATTTGACCCACCAGCTCGAAAGCAGAATTTGATTTGACTTACCAGCTCGAAAGCAGGATTTGTTGACCGACCAGCTCGAAAGCAGGATTTAATGACCGACCAGCTCAAAAGCAGGATTTGTTGACCGACCAGCTCGAAAGCAGTATTTGTTGACCGACCAGCTTGAAAGCAGGATTTGTTGACCGACCAGCTCGAAAACAGGATTTGATGACCGACCAGCTCGAAAGCAGGATTTGTTGACCGACCAGCTCGAAAGCAGGATTTGTTGACCGACCAGCTCGAAAGCATGATTTGTTGACCGACCAGCTCGAAAGCATGATTTGTTGACCGACTAGCTTGAAAGCAGGATTTGTTGATTTAAAAATGATTGACATTAATGAAGTTGTAACCCGAAGGCTTGGAAAGTGATAGGTATTGATAAAGTTATAAACCGAAGGTAGGAGCATGACTGATGTTGGTAAGATTGTAACCCAAAGGCTTGAATTGAGAATCTGATAGAGTGGGCGGCCCAGAGGCCTGATTGATCAAATTGGATGATCCGGAGGTCAAGATTTGAGAATTACATGACCCAAAGATCGAAATTGGGAGTCGAACGACACAAGGGATTGAAATGGGAAATCAAAGGTTGAGATTGAAAAATTAAATAACCCGAAGGTCGAAGTTGAGGATTTGAATGACCCGAAGGTCGAAATTAGAATTTGAGTGACCCGAAGGTTGAAATAGAGATTTGGGAATCAAAAATTAGAAATTAGAAATTGGAAATTGGAAATTGGAAATTGAAAATTAGAAATTGGAAGTTTAAAAATTGGAAATTGGAGATTTAAAAATTGGAAATTTAAAAATTGGAAATTGGAAGTTGGAAATTGGAAGTTTAAAAATTGGAAATTGGAAATTAGAAATTGGAAGTTTAAAAATTGAAAATTGGAGATTTAAAAATTGGAAATCTAAAAATTGGAAATTGGAAGTTTAAAAATTGGAAATTGGAAATTTAAAAATTGGAAATTGAAAAATTAGAAATTGGAAATTGGAAATTGATTGACCCGAAGAAAATTCGAAATTCTGATGGATGATCAGCGCGAAGACTGAACCTAGAAGATCGACAAATGCGACCAATGGGTGAGACACCAACACGAGTGCCAGATTTTTAAAGAGTACCAGTACAAGCACCAGATATAAATATTGGATTTTAAAAGCTTACCAGTACGAGCACCAGATTTTTAAAATAAACCAGTACAATCACTGGGTTTTGAAAATGGACCAGTATGAGTACTGTTTTTGGAAAAATTACCAGCACGAACACTGGATTTTGAAAGATTACCAGTACGAGCACTGGATTTTAAAAGATTACCAGCACGAACACTGGATTTTTAGAAGGTCATCAATTGACGATAACTTGGACGACTTGCCGAGTTCCCAAGATTTATCCCTTATATTGAATGGGTGTTAAATTTGATGTAAATTGATGCAAATGAATGCAAATAAATGCAAATGAGTATGAATGGTGAAAGATTTTGTTTGATCCTGCCTGCATACAGGACATTTTAAAGACAATTTTCAAAATAATGCCCCAGTGTAACAGGGAAAATAAATTTTGGATAAGAGAAGAATAATAGACATTGGAAGGACGTTCTCCTAAGGCGATAAAGCAACTGACTTTTGATTGATTCAGGAGGGACTCTGAAAAGGTCATTCCTCATAAAAGAACATTTTACAGAGAAGGAGAATAAAAAGTGGCACCGAGCTTGCGGGAAAAATAGACAACTTTATTGATGTATTGAAGGAAAGTGATAAATCAAGAAAAGACAAACGGGATTGCATCATCCCTTTAAAATAATAAAAGTGAGATGAGAAATTGGGAATGCGCTAGTGTTGTCAATTTCTTGAATGATTGAGGAAGAGCATGATCAGGATGATTGGTCCTCCTTTTCATCTTCAACAAGGAGATTCTTGTCAATGCAGTCTTGGACAATATTTTTAAAGACAAAGCAGTGCTCAGTATCGTGACCCATTGCCCGATGAAACTGGCAGAACTGATCTTTAAACCTTCTCGTGGTTACAGGATGATCCGCTATCTTGGGGAGTCTAACCATCCCTTTGGTTATCATATATTCCAGAACTTGCTCGAGCGGTTGTTCTAAGGGAGTAAAATTACGATCGTATCCCCAACCATCATGCTTTGGTCTCCCTTGGGGTTTTAATTCTAGTTGGATGCTTGAGAGAAGGCTGTCATTCTGCCTACCGATTTTGTTCTCTTGTCTTATATGATCATCTCTACTAGGATTTGGGCTTCCTGATTCATCAGTGTGGTTCTTTCTGCCACCCCTTTTGTTTTTACCATTGTTGTTGCCTGTGGTATTCACCGAGAAGGTGACACATGATTTCTTGGTATCAGAGCTGCCTTTTGAGAGTGTGAGGCTCTCATATACCTCATTCTCTAATCCCATCTCGAGCCATTCAACGCGTTCTACCAATTCGATGAAAGATCATGCCGGGGAAGTGGAGATTAGGCCTCTTAAAGGTTGGGAGAAATTATTCAGAATGACTGACAATACATGCCCCTCTGATATCGGATCCTTCATTTGATTGCAGGTGGATCTCCATCTATGGATAAAGTCTCTGGCCTTTTCACTGCTCTTCTGCTTCAAATTGTAGAGGTAATTCAGGGTGGGTAGCACCTCTGTGTTGAATAAAAATCGCTCAATAAAAAGATTGACCACTTTGTCGAATTCCTTCAACTCAATGGGATTGATGTGCTCTGAATACCATTTTACGGTGGTGCCCTCCAGACTGCAAGGAAAACATCTAAACAAAGCGCGATTATCTCTCTTGAATCTATTGCATTCTGCAAAGAACATAGCCAGGTGAGCCTTGGGATTGCCAGTCCCATCAAATTTGACAAATTTGCGGGGGAGATCTTCTAGGCTGTTATCCCCTTCCAGACCATCATAGAAATCCTCGCTTGTGAAGACCTTCTTGCCTTTATCGCGAGCTTACAGATCCTTGACTATTTTGACTACGTCTCGGAGTTGTGGCTGAGTAGGATCGTCAACAGACTAATTTATGGACTTATAAGCCGACCTCTGCCCCTGAGTCGACTTTCTGAATTCTTGTTGAGTTTCATATTCTTTATCAGCATCATCTGCTGATTTTGATTCATCAGATGTTTCTTCATGACGACTCTGCTTTTCAGTGATCTTTACATTTTTGGTTGTATGACATTTAGCTTTCTGTTTGTCCTGAGTCTGCTTTGTATTGGCTTTAGCTTGTTCTACCAGCATCTTGGTCATCATCTTTTTTAACATGGCATACACTTGAGGATCAATGTCATCCTCAACCTGCTGCCCTTGATTTCTGCAGGAATGCGGGGAGCCCATCTCTTCTTCTGAAGCTGCTAAGTGTGCCATGCCTTCGACTGGTGCAGTTTTCTTCTCTGACCTTATCTGAACCATTGAATGTTACGAGTGCTCTCTGTAAGACAAATGGGATGGTTAGAATGAGGGAAAATTCTTGAAGGCAATGACTTGGAGAATAGAAGGAAAATAATGGATGAAGATCTGAAATTGGGTTGACAATTTGAAGGATATCCCTTTACCAGGGATTGGATTATTGCTGGGATTGCGATAATTGCATTGTTATTCCATGAGAGGAAATGAACAACCGAGATAAGCCTTGTTATCTAGGCGAGGCCGTCAACCATGAAGAAAAAGATATTTTTGAAGGAATATAACAAAGTAATGCATAATTGGTAATGAGCTTCTCTACGAACTTGGTAGATTATTTGAGAAGGAAGGCAGGAAGAAATTTTTTTTTTCCAGGGAAAAGCATTCATCATAAAGGGCATATTGCATGAAAGTTCAGAAAACAACATTATGAAGAGAATGACCTCCAAATATAAGGAAAACTGATGATTTTATTGATGTCTGGGAGGAAGGATGACAAATTTAAAGAAAGCAACTGGAGACTACATTTATTCAGAGAAGCAAAAAACAGAAATGATGGAAATGAGAAAGCATCGACATTTGTCATCTTTATGAATGATCAGGGAAAGGCTCGGTCAGAATGGCCGACTGGTCTTCCTCTTTAACAGGGAGATTCTTGTCAACACAGTCTTGACCAATATTTTTGAAGACGAAGCATCGCTCAATATCATGCCCTGTAGCTCGGTGGAATTTGCAGAAGCGATCTTTCCATTTCCCTAGGGCGACCGAAGGATTAGCAATTCTTGGAAGCTTAACCATTCCTTTGCTCAGCATGTATTCAAGGACCTCTTCGAGGGGCTGATCTAGAGGGGTGAGCTTGCGGTCATAACCCCAACCTTTATGCTTTGGCTTCTTTTGACTGCTTGCTTTCTGCTGGGAGCGGGATTGAAGGGGTTTGGCTTGGACGGCCGGCTGGTCTGCTATTTTGCTTTCCTCCAGAATATTCTTATCAACATGATCCTGAATGATATTCTTGAGGACAAAACAATTTTCTGTATCGTGTCTTATTGCGCAGTGAAACTTGAAAAATTGCTCTTTGAATCTACCCATGATTGACGGGGGATCGACGACTTTTGGTAAACGAACCATGCCTTTTGCGAGCAGATTTTTTATAACAGTCTCGAGCTTCTGATCCAGCAGGGTGAACTTTCGATAAGTGCTCCAGTCTTTGTGTTTTGGTTTTTCTTTCTCTCTCCCTTTACGTTGGGGACTGGGCTGGCAAGGTCGATCATTCCGCTTGGCTGGTTCCTTTCTGGTGCTTGACTCGGGTAGCTCTAATAGCATTTTTGTTATCATTTTTTGAAACATTTTGTACGTGACTGGATCAATCTCATCTTCATTTGTCTGGTCCTGCTTCTTGACCGGCCTTAGAGAACTCATCTCTTCGACACTGCTTGGCGTTTGTTCTCTTTCTCAACCTTGTTTGAACCACGGTGAAAAATGCCAATGCTTTCTGTAGAGTAAAAGAATGGTTTAGACTGAAGATTTTTTAGAGAAAATAGAGATGGTGTAGGAGATGTCAAGGACTCGAAAAGAGATGAAAATCCGACAGACATGGAGAAAAGGAGTTTGACAAGATTTCAACATTTGAAAAATTGCAGGCAGGATCAAAATAAGGTTGGAAGTTCGAGATCCAGAAGAAAGAAATGATGAAAATCACCTGGAGTTTTGAAGAAAATAAAGGAGAATTTGGAAAACCGTCCAGGGTTTGAATAAAATAGGAATTTTAGATAGTATATGGAAACAGATGAAAAAATTGGAGATTTTTGAAAAATCGTCCACTATTTTAGAAAACTTATGGAAAAATGTAAGAAACTGACATTCAAACACATCCTGTATAAACAAGTATGCACATACAACATTCCCTAAAAGCTGACTCTAGATGCATAAGTTTTGAAATAGCTGTAGGACCTTAATCCTAACTCTAAGGTTCAGATCATCTGTGTTCAATCATGCTATGCCTATATACTCGAGCCAAGGCTCGATGTACGTGGCATAAAATCAATTTCTCTGGTTCTAGGTTCAAGTTTTCCAACATCCTTGAGCACCTGCCGATATACGTTGGACTATGGCCCTTGGTACGTGGCAGGGGGGTTTCACCCAAGAAGGTGGCCCAGTTATGAGGCGCTGTCCCGAACTATGGTTCTGGAAGAGAGCCCAGCAACGTGAAGACCGGGTAAAAGTAGGTGGGGTTGTTTTTGAAAACATGATCACATGCAAGCAAATCAGAAGGCTCTAAAACCTAAAGAGATAGAATTTTGAAATATTTGAAAAAGCAAACATTGTTTTTATACAATTCTTAGATTGAGGAGGGTTGTATTAGACCTAAGTCTATGTGAACATGAAAATTTCCTCCTCAATATGGTCCTACCAAACCATATTTAGTCTATATACAATTCATGTCAGCTGGGTTCAAGTCTAGGCTCCTAGGTTCACATGATATCATGAAATAAAAGCTGACATTCCATGGAACACGATTTTGACAATTTGAACTAAGTTAAGCACACAATTGATCAAGCGAAGACAGGTCCCATCACGGTGGCCAAACCTGTTATCATCGCAAAATTTTTAACTTTTGCGAGTCAAACTGACCTTTGAAAAAGATTTTTGAAAATAACTCGCCTCCGTTTTAAAATGAGAGAAAATTCCGAGGAATGGGACTCGCCTGTCGGTACGAGGTTCAACCGTTTCTGGCGACTTTACCAGGGATAATTGAACCAAGGATCAATTGTATGCTTAACTTTGCTCAACTTGTCTAAATCATATTCTATTTCCTAAATGCACAAAGAATCAAGCATGTGCTATGAATTTCTGAAAATGCATATTTAAAAACATGATGTTTGATTTGAATATTGGAAAATATTTGGAGAATTCTTGGAAAAGATGTCACTTGGAAAATCGTGAATCATGAAGAAAGAACATTTCTAAGGAAAATGAAAATCGATTTCTGAAGAATCTAGAGGTTTTGTGAAAATCGATTTTGAGAAGGGTGAAATAACTTTGAAAATTTTTGATTTCTTTGAATTCAAACTTTGAAATTGAAAATATAACTTAGAAAATCAAATTTGGAACTTGGGAAATACTTTGAAATATCCTTTGAAAACTCAATGTTTTGAGAAAATCGATTTTTGAATAAGACTTAGAAAATTTGGAGAAAATCGATTTCTTGGAATTGGAATTGGAATTTACAAATGAATGAAATGAATGAATATGGATTTGAAAGACTTGATTTTGAGGAATTGAGAAAATCCTTTTGTATTTTTGAGAAATGCAGTGCATTTTTGAAGTTAGTCTAAGAGTGTAGGCTGAATGTGGCTAATACGAAGATTACAAATCTAGGTCTCATTCGTATTCTCACTATGGCCATAAATACAAATTCCACCGAGTTTGTCAACTCCATAAGAGCTAGTGCACATGCCATTCGTGTAGACCATAGTGAATTGGTAAAAATATGCTTGAATTAGGCATACATTGCAGTTATATATCAAAGTTTAAAACTATATGCAATGCATCCTATTCTATGCAGGAATTGAAATTCTTATTCCAAATTTACATTTAATTTACATCACTAATTGAATTTAAATACAGAAAATAAAGGAAAATAAAGTCTTCAATGTTCCTGCAAAACTAGAAAACTTTGTTAGTTTAGATATGTTGGCTTTTCTAGATTTATCCAGCAATATCTGGAAATTGCTGGATTTTACTAGATCTAAGCCTTTTTGCCATGATTCCCTTAAATCAAAATGATGAAATATGAAATAAGATTTAATAAATAAGGAAAATAAGATATGAAATTTTGAAATTGGGGTCAAAATGACCAAAATACCCCTGATAGCAAGACTATGGCTTTGAAATCAAGGTTTTCAGAAAGATATTTTGTAAAAATGCATGTTTTGAAATACAAATAATGATAAATTAACCCAAATATGATATGACATGATCAAAAATATGAAAATTAGGATTTAGAATTTCGAAATTGAGGTCAAATGACCAAATTACCCTTGATAGCAAGACTATGGCCTTGAAATCAGGGTTTTCTGAAATAGATTTTGGTAAAAACTTGAGATTTATGATTGAAATAAACATAAAATCAAACATGAAACACCCTAATATGATTCTAGACATGAAAAAACCCTAAAATCACACACTTATGCACTAAAATCAAGAAATATCACAAAAATTATGATTTTGGCAATGCTTTTGGATCTTTCAGGGATCCTGTTTTGCAATTTGATCTATTCAGACATCAAATGAATTTTAAATTTTATGAAAATTGGAACATACACTTATTATGTCCCTAAAATCAGATTGAAATCATAAAAATAATTTTTTGACATTATTTTAATCCAAAAATTGCATTAACAACCTAAAATAAGCTATTTTTTACCTAGGTCACAAACCAGTTTCAAAGTTAGACCCGAATCAGTGGTCAATCTTCCATGAAAACTTTTGAAAATTTACAGAGGTAAACTAGACATAAAAATAGAGGTTTTCGTTTTTATAGATCGGAAAAAGCATCTTTGGTTAGGGAGAAACCCTTCTGGAAATCTGAACTAGAATCTAACAAATCTAACAGGGGTTAAAACAGCTACTTCAGATTGAAAATACAGAAATAAATATCAAACCTAATAAAAAATTTCTGATATTTTAGAAGTAAACAGTAGACAAAAAATAATGAAACTATTTTTTTACAGATTGTGAATCGGATTTGTGGTTTGAGATCTATGGTTATTACAAGTCTGATTAGGGTTTTGGTAAACCCTAACGATGTTTAAATTTAAAATCAGACTTCTTGTCAGAGGAAAAATATTAAACAGAGGGCAAAATTTACCAAAATTTCACAGTAAATAGACCATTTCAACATGAATTCACAGCATTATACGGATCTCACATCGAATATAGGATGAGAAAAATATCATAACAACAAGCTACCTCTTGAATTTAAATAATGATTTTAAAGATTGAAAATCTCGATTTGATGTCTGATTTTTCTGACAGGGTTCCCGAATCCCAAAACCTCTGATTTTTTTACAGTAGTTCAATCACATACGCATGTATCATTTATAAAAAAATCAGGAATTAACAGTAAATATTTCAATCCGAAACAACATGCTCTTTTCTGTTCTAAACTAAGAACACACAGAAATTTGATAAAATCTAATAAATCATGCTTTAACTAATGAAAACAATAAAACAAATACTAAAACAGTAAAACAAAAATTATTTCTATGCTGGAAAGCATGTAATAAACATGAATAAACAAATAAATAAATAAAGATTAGGGAATCAATGGCTGGAATTTGATTTTACCTTTAAAAGCATGGATTTAACCCATTAAAAGGGTAAATCACATGTTTTATTGGTTAATAATGCAAAAGACAATGCTAAAATCGATTCTAATGGATTAGAATCCCTGTAAAACACAAATAAAAGAGTTAGATCATCTTCTTGGACCGTTCTTGATGGTTCTTGAGGTTGAATCATGGTTGAATCTTCATAAGGAGGGGCGTCCAAGGCTAAATCTAGGTTTAAACCATTAAAAACACTAAATAAAATATTAAAAAGTGAAGAAATTGTTTACCTTGGAGTTGCAGCAATGGAGGAAGGGCTGGAGAGGAGAGAGAAGCTCCAAGATTCAAAGGGAGAGCACCACTAAAATCGTCCCCCATGATGTTCTTTTATAATGTAAAAAATTAGGTTTTAAAAATGACAATTTTAAAATTTTTGGACTCTAAAGGGGGGGGGGGCAATTTTTGGGTGGAGTTACTATACTACCCCTAGCCTAAATTATCCTAAATAATGCCTAATTAACCCATAGTCTATCCTAAAAAATCCTCAAATGTGATGCCACTTGGCATTTTCCACATTTGGGTTTTTAAAGTTCTTAAAAAACCTTTAAAAACACGTTTTAAAATCCAAACTTCAAAATGAGTTTTTAAAATAGCTTTTTACTCTTCTAAACCTCTAACACTCACCAAGACACTGACTAACCCTAGTCTAGCCCTGACTTACTCGAATATGGCGTCACCCCGAGTGGGCCCTACTTGAGTTTTTCAAAAGGTGATTTTAAAACTTGAAATTGAGAAAGTTTTCAAAAGATTTTCAATAGTAAACTTTGAAATTAAAATTTTTGAAATGGCATAGGGTCCTAACTAGGTCAGGACTCCTCTGGATATGGTACCAACTGAGTGGGCCCACATCAAGTTTTGCAAATTTTGAAATAAACACTAAAAATAGCTTTGAAAATGGGTTAAAATCAATAATTGAAATTCAAGATTTTTGAAAATAGAGTCTCAAGCGAACTGGAACTCCGGGTTAGAGTCATGAACTCTTAGGACTCTGAGATTTTGGAATTTAAAAGCCAAATGAAAGAGTTTTTGAAAGAATTTATCAGAAAATGGTGAAATAAGTCAGAAAATACAGTCAAGGTTAGACTCCTAATTCGACCGAAACTCTGAAATAGAGTCCTGAATTAACTGAACTCTGTAAAATGACCTAAATTTTGAAAACAAATGAAAAAGATTGAAACTGGAAGCAAAACAGACTTCAGAACAGACTCCTGACTCGACTAGGACTCTGAGACAGAGTCCTGATCGGACTGAAACTCTAGAATTTTGAGAAATTTGATAAATAAAGGAATCCAGAAGCGACACCACTTAAATGACTCATTTGAGAATTGAAATTTGAATTTAAAATGAATCCAGATTGTTTTCTGACAAAATATTTCGAAATATAAAGTCCTGGGGTTGGAAAATGAGAGAATGTTGAATAAAAAAACCCAGGTTTTGAAATTGATTTTTGAAAGAAAAGCTTTAAAACTCAATTCTGGATTAAATATTTTGAAAACAAGAGTGTTGGATCTCGAAAATGAGATGTAATGACATGCAATGCTATGCAATGCAATGAAATGACATGTCCAATACAATGATATGCAATGACACATGAAATGTAAGCATTGGATGAGAGTGAAAATTTGGGGTGTTTACAAGTTTATAAAGCCATTCCCTGTTAAAACCTATGATCTTAGGTGCTTCTCATGTACAATTCATTAAGTATCGCATATCATTCAGCCTGTGTGAATCTCTTTCACCACAGCCATTAGGATACCTTCTTCGTCATTATTATCATCCTTCACAAAGGTTCATTAACCGCTACCTTATCCCTCTTACACACTACACAACATGTTCACCTATTGTGCACATTCACCTATTGTGGTTACCACAATAGCCTTCCCATTTATATCCAAAATATGCGCTCAGCACCTCCATTTACCAAGCAACAGTGTTTTTGTTGTTTTCAGTTGTGCACATATCCTTTCACAACATCGATTTGGATGTCCTGCCGATGTGTTTGGTACCTATCTGCCTCAATCACTGTTACAACCCATCATCACTCTGTATCCTCCAAATTGGTCATTCTAAACAAAGGTCAGCCGATCCAACTTTGAGTCAATGGTCATATCAATTTTACCTTCATACAAACTCTATTTTCCTTTGTTTAGTACCAGCACCTTCCCTGTTAGGCATGACCTGCTATTTCTTCTGTAGCATCCAGCTCCACACCTCTACCAACATTAGCTGCATGACATTTTCTTTAGTCACTCATGTTGTCTATTGCACATTATCTCCACTACCTACAACAATACCTGCACTCATTTCCCACCCTAATTCTCATCTTATTTATGTTATATGTGTATATATATATACATATATGCATATATACATTGATATGTATATAAGTATATATATATATATATATATATATATATATCATTTCCCATCTTTCCATCATGTATGAGCACTTTTCACATCTATATGATATGTGCAATTTTCTTCTATTTTCTTCTACTAATCAAGTGTTTTGCAGGGAATATGTGGAGAATATCATTATTTGGAGTTGTAAATTCAATTTTGTATGTTGTAATGAGTTAGGTTTTAATGAGAATTTACATTTCCAGCTTTTAGATAGAATGAATGAGCATTGTAAATGGCATAAAGTGCTTGTTTTCATGCCTTTTGCCTTTATTTTTCAAAATTTCACAATGATGAAACACGAATGGCACGTGCACCATTTCGTAAGAGGTAATTAATCCTAAGTTGATTTACATCAATGGCCATAGTCAGGATGTAAACAAAACTTAGTATTTTTATCTTTTATAAAATAAACACTCGATCCACACTGGATCATTTTCAAAATTCATCATATTTTCTTTGAATATTTTCCTCTTTTATCAGAGTTTAGTCTAAAAATTACTCAATACATATATCAATGGCCGTAGTCAGGATATATTGAGAGTTAATTTCATTCTAAACTCTATAAAAGCACCAAAATATGTTTGATTCTTCACTTGAATTTAAATGTGATTATTATATAATACATTCAATGACCATAGTCAGGAGTGTATTATATCATTAATCTTATTTACATTCATTTAAAGAATGAAATATGATTTTCAAAATCGAATTTCAAAATTCTTTAAATTCATTCATCATTTAGGATAAAATTGCATCATATTTTCAAAATCCCCTTTTTTCAAAGTTCCAAGTGATTCTTTTCTTCAGCAAACCTTATTTATGGATTCAAATTCAATTCTATTCCTCAAGATTCAAAAATTCAATTTTAAAGTCCAATTTGACTTTAAAATTTCAAAACCATCTTGCACTTCAATTTCCAAAATTCAAACTTCAAAGTTCAATTTAACTTTGAAGTTTCTGATTCATCTTCAAATTCAAAACCAAGTTTACCTTCTTATCTTCAAATTCAAAATAAAAATTTGAGATTAATTATGAATCTCAAAGCTTGACCCTTCCTAAATTTTAAATTCAATCTGAGTTTTCAAAACCTAGATCCATCTTCAAAAGTCCCATTTGGACTTTCAGAATCCAATTTCACCTTGAATCTCAGACTTCAGATCCAAATTCCATTTTAGGATCCAGAATCCAATTTCATCTAGGATCTCAGACGACAGATCCAAAATCCATTCTAGGATTCAGAATCCAACTTCATCTTGGATCTCAGACTTCAGATCCAAATTCCCTTTAGGATCCAGAATTCAATTCCATCTTGGATCTCTGATTTCAGATCCAAATTCCATTCCAAATTTCGGATCCAAATCCATCTTGGATCTCAGACTTCAGATCCAAATTCCATCTTGGATTCTAGATCTTGGATCCAATTCCATTTAAAATCCAGAATCCAACTTTATTTTGAACTTCAGATCCAAAATTCTATTTAGGATCCAGAATTCAATTTCATCTTGGATCTCAATTCTATTTAGGGTCCAGACTTTGGATTCAAATTCAATCTTGAATTCCAGATTTCAAATCAACTTCTATTCCCAATTGCAATTTTTCAAATCCAATTTCATTTCCCAAAAATTCCAAAAACCAATTCCATTTCTCAATTTTATTTGGATCTCTCAGAACTCCTTCTGATTTCAAACTTCAAAGCTAGAATTCAATTCCAATTCAAACATTCATCCAGATTCAAAATTCTAAAATTCAAAATCCATTTTATGACTTTGAAAAATTCCTTTCTTCTCTTTTTATTTCAACTTCAAAAAAAAAAAAAACATTCCTTTCAAAGTCCAGATTTATTTTTCCAAACTCTGACTATTGGAAAACTTCGAACTTTAAAATCTTAAAGTTCTAAGTTAGAAACCATTTCTTCACTCTATTCATCAGAAACACTTGGAGATTTCAAAAATCATTTTTGAAAGAGCATACATCCTTGCATTTGCACAAGCATGATTCTTTGTGCATTTAGACTTAGGATAAATTCTTAGGATAAATTCTTAGATAATCTTTTAGCAAAGCAAATAGGCATAAATTCGACCCTTGGTTCGATTACCCCTGGTAAAGGCGCCAAGAACGGTCAAACCTTGTACCGACGAGCGAATCCCGTCTCCCAATTTTCCCGCAAATATTTCAAAACGGAGGTGAGTTATTTTCTTAAATATCTTCAAAATTAAGGTCAAGTGAGACCCCGCAAAAGAGTTCCTCTTCTCTTCTTTTCTTTTCTTTTCTTTTCTCTTCTCTCTTTCTTTCTATTTTTTATTTTCTCCCTTCAAAAAGGAGGAAATAGAGGTTAGAAAGGAAAAGAGAAGGAAGAGAGAGAATATTACGAGAGGAAAAATTTTGCGATGATCACACATGCCTGGGTTGTCCACACCTGAAACACTTGCTATCGAAGAAAGGACAAGCTCCAAAAGCGTGATCTTCGTCACATTGCCGACACTTCCGCTGAACTTCCAGTAGCTGGGTTGCTTTCGCTGGCGATTTGATTGTTGAGGTTTCTTTTGCTGACGATTCGATCGCTGGGGTCGTTTCTGCTAAACATTCTGCTGCACTTTCTGATGCTTCTGCACTCTAGTAGGTGGCGAGGATTCCACCCTACTAGGTTTCTTCTCAGCTACAATCACAAAACTTGAGTCTGATGCTCAGCTTGGTCTTCATCCAACAGAGTAGCTACCTCAATAGCTTCCTCGAGCAACTTTGGCCCGCTAGTGAACACTTTAGTTCTCAGAGTAGGCCTCAAACCATGAGCGAACTTCATTGCTCATTCCTTCTCCGCGACATAAACATTTAGACAATATCGCTCCAGACAACGAAATCTCGTAATATAATCGGACAAAGTCATCATTCATTGTTGCAAGTCCAGAAATTCTTGCATCTTCTTACTGCGCTCGTGCTTCGGAAAGTAAGCAGAGTTAAAAACTTCGACGAATTCATCCCACGTAACAGTCGCGTCCTTGAATCTGACTGAAGAGATAGTGTCCCACCACTTCTCAGCATAGTCTCTCAAGCGATTAGTACCAAAACTCACTTTCTTCTCCTATGGGACATCCAAAACACGAAAAATATGTTCTATTTCACGTAACCATGACTCAGCGGCTTCAGGGTCTGTCTTACCCATAAAAGCAGGAGGATCTAACTCCATGAATTGCTTATACGTAACCGCACTGCTGTTCTGCACACCTTGGGCTACGTATTGAAGATTCTCACCCATCTGTTGCATCGTAACCGCTTGCTGCTGCACAACTTCCATAATCTCATTGCATCTAGTCTTCCAAGTCATCTACCATGACAAAAGACGAAGTAAGTCACTCGGTAGGTCTGAAAAACCTAGCTCGCAAAATGACAATCGCAGCAATCAAACAACAATCATGAACACAAAACACACATAATTCAGACAAAAGCCACATCACAATTCAATCATGTAGCAACAACACGACAAAAGCATGTTCTACGAACGAAACTCAAGCGACACCAAACAAGGTTGCTATAGCTAAAAACTCACTATTCTAGACGACGAACGTTGGAGAAACACCATTCTAACAAAACAATGAGAGTCATCATCACATGACATGACAAAACACAAGAGTCATCATCACTCGCAGAACATCGTCCATCATAACATTGTCACATGATATCATCTATCGTAACCTTGTTAATCACATCATCGTTAGGGAAATCACCATCCTAGCGGCGTCGTTAGAGATTCACCACTCTAACTGCATCATCAGAGAATCACCACCCTGATGGCAATACTGAAGAATCACTATTCCAGTAGCATCATTAGGAAACCACCATCCTAATGGCATTGTTAGCGAATCACCACACTAATGACATCGTCAGTGAATCATCATGCTGACGGCCTTGCTCGGAGAATCACCATCCCAGCAGCTTCATTAGGAAAGCACCATCCTAATGGCATCGTTAGCAAGTCACCATGCTAACAGCATCGTCAGAGAATCATCATGCTAACGGCCTTGCTCGGAGAATCACCATCTCAGCAACTTCATTAGGAAAACACCATCCTAACGGCATCGTTAGCGAGTCACCATGCTAACGGCATCGTCAGAGAATCATCATGCTGATGGCCTTGCTTGGAGAATCACCATCCCAGCAACTTCATTAGGAAAGCACCATCCTAACGGCATCGTTAGCGAGTCACCATGCTAACAGCATCGTCAGAAAATCATCATGCTGACGACCATCGCTGGAGAGTGACTCCATCCAACGGCACAGTTGGCACTGCCAGGAATCACCTCCTGAGCCAACGCACCACAATTCTCCAGACTGTGGTGGGGGAAACAAAAATTCCTGCAATGCTCTCTCACGAGCAAGAACACCCAGATGATCGGTGTTAACCATCCCCAGAACACGACCCTCTCAGGAGTCTGATGCCATCATCGGTGACACAAACACGACATCCTAAGCACGTAATAACAGGTACGTTCTCATCATCAAGAATGACAGGAGAATCAACAGTATCCGCCAACAGAATATACAGAGGCTCAATGGTACAGACAAGGCTTCAGCCTTCTGTCTAAAAGAATCGCATCAAACGAGATACCCTTCGTCAAAGATAGGGTCACGCACAATTCCAACTAGGTTGGAAAAGAGGGATATCATCCGCTCAGAGCCTCACATAAAGATTTCTATCGAAGCCATCTCATCTACACATGATAAGGCTAAGGGCTTGATAATCACTACGATATATCAATCGTCTCCACCACATGATGTGGAACGAGAAGGGCGAACTACGCAAGTAGTCTTCTAAGTCTCAGTCAAAAATCTCCAAATCTCACAGGAGTCGACCCGAAACAGCTTGGGAAACTAGATCCACAAGCGCAAATGAACCCTTATGTTTCGACAATCGATGTCTTAAGCCTGATATACGAGGCTTAAGTACAAAATGGGGTCTCACATCGGAAGACACCCGAAAAGCACACAATGTCATCAATTCCAACAGAGCAAGCAGTCAAACAACAAAAACTGAACTAGAAATACTTACAGTGCGATGGCTGATGTGTGCAGAGACTTGAACCACACTTCTTTATCTCTTTTAAAAACATTGCTCTGATACCATTCTTGTAGCGCCCCCAGATTTCCCGACTCGAAAATCCTTTGGATTTAGGGTAATTTTTTTTTAAAAAAACAAGCGCGCAAGTGCGGAAGAAACCAGAAAGGAAAACAAGTGGAAACCCTGGACGGCCACTACAGGTGTGAAACAACAGTAAGATGAAACAACTTTTATTAAATACATTTTTACAAAAAGTACAACAACTCCTTATACAAAACCAAAACTGTCAGGGTCCAACAGGTGAGGTTCAGAAGTGTGGGTTCAAGGTCCGCTACGGCACATCGATCTCCATCGCACGCCTAAGTAAACCTCTTGTATTCCCATAAAATGGGGTCAGTACTCTTTCGAGCTGGTGAGACAAACCAAACATGATATAGCATATGTGGAAATCGAAAGCAAGCTATTCAAAACATATATGGCGTGCTTATTACAATAGTTAAGCAATTACAGCAAGAGCAAGTACAACGCTACGCATGGATCTATCAGAGGATGTAACTAGCATGAATCAGTGTAATAGGCAAAACATGAACAATTAACTACGATTATTCATTTCACAGCTCATATCAAATAGTAAGGTATGCATCAAGGAACATAAATTTCTAACACGATAGATAACATTGTAACAAGGCATGCATCACAGAACATAGAGTACTAAAAATAGACTGTGTTATGCAAGTAGATGTGTCATCGTGAACTATGCACAAGTACAAGTGGACAAGTATGTGCATTGTGTCATAAGTGAGAGAACTAGTCAGGTAATAATTCAAACATTGCACATTATAATGAGACAATTAGAAACATTTGTCACAGTATAGCGTGACTCACAAGTTGTGCCAAGGTTCATAAACCACGTAATACAAACATGAGCGAGCTCATCTCGCTAAGTGGGGCCATCGCCCACAACCAACTCGCTAAGGACTTCCAAAGTCGCATAAGTCTGACAAGACTATGATTCAAACATGTATCTCGAGAATCCCTTTGCACTAGGGAAACTACATTCATTCAGTTACATGCATTCACAATCCACTAATATGAGTTAGCAATTACATTCATTTCGTACAATATGAGTACGTGTTTGCATTGTATACGCGTGCTAGCTAAGTGCTAAAGTGTGCACAAACTACGTTACGTAACATCATCATGATACATTTAAACAGATAAGTTTTGAAGTGCCAAAGTGTCAAATACATAAGACAAGAGTGGTGCCATCAGCTTCTTTACTTCGTAAAATCTCATTTTTGCAAAAAGGCATTAACAAGGTATCATTGTGACCTTTTGCGTTCTATTCAAAGCGACCCTATGCACCAGAGAGGCATACACATTACCCGTATTTATGGGCTCAACACACCACTGCGCAATAATAACCATATTTACATAATTTGCATCGGACCACACACACCCATCGCTCGAGTTATAAAAGGTCAAACACTTAGTGCACTCGATGGGGTATTGGATCCCACTCTACGTACAACCTTGCAGCCGCATAGGCTGCAACCCGAAGCCTTGCTACACAATGATTGCAGCCCCTTTGGCTGCAGCTCGGAGGCTACTAATAAAGCTAAATCGCCTAACAACGGGAGAAGGTATATACCTATAAAATTGCTCGGGTCAACAGGCACCTTACATTACGACGCAACGAGTTAAAGTTCATCACGATATTGGGGTATTGGACCCCGTGCTATATAAGTACACATGCAGCCCCATGGGCTGCAGCCCGAGTGCATGCCAAAACCAGTGAAAGTGGCGAGAAGGAAACCAGCTGCGGCTGGTGTCCGTCCAAAACGACCCTACAACATGCATCTATACATCTGGTGCCATGGGGCACACACCCGTACCTAGCGGACCCAAAAGGGCGGCCCTGCTGATACGAAGGAAGGCGGTAGCGGCTGCGATATGACAACAACCCACTTGTTGCAGATGCTGCACCACTGGAACCAAAAGAAATGGGTCAATGGAAGACCACCCGCACGGCTGCGAGCATCGCAAGGACCCAGGTCTGGACTGATTGGCCCAGACCCACCAAAGGATTGCTATCAGTCCCGTCAAGGTCTGGACCACGTGTCCAAACCCCACGTGGTTCGGCTATCATCAACGAAAGGTGTGCAGGCCTTTCGGCCTGCGCCCGGAGGCGACCCACCTGCTGCAACAACCACAGCACGCCCGAGACCCCCAGTTGGAAGATGGGAAAGGGCTGACACACAACTGAACCAAAATGGGACTGGCCCCAAGACAGGTCTATAAGGGGTGACCGAACCTCACGAACCCACATTAGGTTTAGCTCACAATCGGTCCAGGTCTGAACCGACAGGTCCAGACCAAAAAGAGGGTGCACTCACTTGTGCACGGTCTGGACCAATGGGTCCAGACCCAGCTGACTACATCCATCACCGAAAAAGGTGGGGTGCAGGCCTACCGCCTGCACCCAGCTGCAACTGCAAGGCTGCAGCCAAGGTGAAAACAAAATTCAAAAGCAAAAAGGGCTTAATGCCCAACCCGGCTATGACCGGCCATGGCCTTGACAGGTCTGGACCGGTTCGGTCCAGACCATGTCAGGCCCCAACAAAACCCCCAGCCACCCATAATGGGCGTTGGGGCAAGGGGTTTGCTCAAAGTTGGACAAAAACAAGAAGAAGAAGGCGTCTCGGGCTGACCCATCTGCGGTCGGCCTGGGTTACACTTGCTGGAATGTCCAGCAAACAAAGAAAACAGAGGAGACTTGGCGTTCATGTGCCAGCAACAAAACGGAATGGGGAAATGCTAAGAAAAGCAATGATTTTCCCATGGCTCGGACTGCTTGAACTTAAGCCAGCACCCCCAAAGGAGGTCAACCCGAATGGGTAAGTTGCTAGGCTTATGCCAAGGAGGTGCCTCCTTGCCATCCGAACAAGGCTTTAGAAAAGTCTTGTTGCTACAAAACAAATCATGCAAGAATAACACTTGAAGCTTTTGAGGAAACGGCAATGGCTAAAACATTTTCTTGTAATCACATTTTACCAATGCTAAAACAAGGTTTAAAAAGTACCAATAAGCGTGCAAACACGAAGAACCGTATGGCCTTAAGCTATAATTCCAATATTGCATGAGGAAAAAGCTTAAAAACGTACATAACCGAACATTCATAATGCATGCCACCCATTTCGTAAAACACATAAAAGAGAAATGAGGAAGAAATGGAAATGCTCAAATTGCAAGCCAAAGTAGAACCTTGCTCAAACGAAATCCACAATAGGCATAGGGAAGGAGGTGTCTCACCTTCGAGGCTTTGAAAGGGAGGAAATGGAGAAGGTGGAGGCAATGGTGTCCACGGCTGGAGCTGCTCCACACTCACAACTCACTCTCAAACTCTCTCTCTCACTCGGTTTTGGAGATGAAGAAGTCGGGGAAGAGAGAGAGGCTCCTCCAAGAAAATCGCCCAAGAGGTCCTCTATTTCTCTCTCTTGAAACCTTAAATATGTAGGGTTTATACATTGAATGGCTGGGATTAATCCAGCCTATATGGACGGCTGGGGTGCTCCACGCCCCCCCATGGCCAGCCCATGCCCAATGCATGTCTCTCATTTGAAATCATGAACTTTTCTTTCAAAAATGCCATTGAAAAGGTTTTATAAAGGCCTTTAAAACTTGTAGAATTTACTTGGGATGCCACTCAACCCAACCAATCAGATTTTGTCATTTGAATATCTTTAAAACTATTACAAAAGAGCCATGGGGCGCCAGCCCCATGCTCCTTTATTGGAAAAACTCCCCTCATGATGGACTTTGGGCTCCATCATGAGGATTTTGATAGGATCAAGGGCCAATCAAGGCCTCTATTTCAAAAGCCATGCAATTCTTTTCAAACATGCCATCCAGCAGATCTACCTTTGACCAACTGGTCAACCAAGGACAAAAACGTCCTCTAGGGAGGACGCACAATGGGTTTGGGTCCTCCACTAGAAATCCGGGTCCAAATCCAAAATCGATATGCATTAGGTTTCAAAACCAAAATACAAAGCATAGTCAATTTACATCAAATTACGTGCTATATCTCAAAAATACACAAAAGCATATATTTCCAACTCAAATCACAGTCAATTTACATCAAATTACGTGCTATATCTCAAAAATACACAAAAGCATACATTTCCAACTCAAATCAAATAGTAAGGTCCTCAGAAAATTTGCGGGTCTTACAGTTTTGGTTAACCCTGTCTGGATAAAGGGTGTTTCTGTAATACATGCAATTTTCCTATTAATACAATGAATTTTCTACATTTGAGTGCTTGCCTAGTTACTTATGTATATTTTTTGCCTATTTAGATGGTGTGGCGTACACGATGTGATGATCTTATGGAGATGCTCAACAACCTTACTGAGGTGGTTGGACGCCAAGCCGAGACGATGAGGAACATGGAAGAACACATACAACAGACCGCCCAAGGTCAGGGAACTCCTGCCCAAGTTCCTACCGCAGTGGTTCCGTATAAGCAGTTTATGAGCATGAATCCTCCTTCATTTTACGAAAAGGCGACACCAGAGGCAGCGGAAGATTGGGTACGAGAGATAGAGCGGATCTTTTGTGTCCTACAGGTGGGCGATGATCGTAAGGTTGACTTCAAGACGTATCGTCTTTGAAAGAATGCTGAGAAGTGGTGGGCTACCACCTGGGAGATCAAGTTTGATAACCAGCCGATCGCATGGGAGCAGTTTATAGAGGCTTTCTATGCTGCATATTTCCCAGCTCATGAGAGGAGCAGAAGATGCAGGAATTTCTTGATCTACAACAAGGAAGTTCAACACTAGCGGAGTATATCACATATTTCCGTAGTATAAAAAGATACTGCCCCAACTTGTATGCAACCGAGAAGGAACGAGCACTGAAGTTTGGTCGAGGTCTGAAGCCAGTTCTGCGAACAAAGGTGTATACGCGTGTATTTACGACAGTGGACGAAGCTCTGGAGACAGCCTCACTTCTAGAGCACGATTCGACGAAATCCCAGAAGACACCAGCATCCCAAGGACAACAACAACAAGGCCAAAAGAGTTGGCCTAGAAAGCGTCAGTTTCAGAGAAATCAGGGTGGAAAGAAGTTTCATCCCCCTTCAAAGAAGAATAGAAACAACAACAACAACAAACAACAATACCAAAACTGACGACCCCAGAATCAGCAACAACAACACCAATACCAACAGCCCCAGAGGCATATTACCGTGGTGGGTTGTCCGAAGTGCACTGTCGATCATCCAGGATGACCCTTCCCACGTAATACGGGTGGATGTCTTTTGTGGCGCCCCAGAATTCCCGACTTTGAAAATCCTTTGGATTTTAGGGTAAACTTTTTTTTTTTGAAACATTTGAAAACATTGCGCAAATGCAGAAGTACCAAAAGGGGAAAACAAGTGGTGAACTCTGTGCGGGTCACAGGGGTGAAACAACAACATTATGAAACAACTTTATTTAATACATTTACAAATAGTACAACCATTCCCTTTTTACAAAAACAACAACTGCCAAGATCTCAAAGTGCTAGAAGTGTGGGTTCATGTCCTCCGCCGCACATTGAGCTCCATCGCACACCTAAGCAAACACCTGTATCCTCATAAAACGGGTCAGTACTCTTTCAAGCTAGTGAGACAAAATAATCACAGTATACCAATATGTGGAAAACGAAGCAGAGCTATTCAGGCAACACATAGCATTCTCATTCATTTGCAATAATTGAACAAGTGTAGTATGAGCATGACAAGAAAGTGACAAATCTACACATGGAGCAATAAATGATAATTACTGACATAAGTCAATGCAATTAGGCAAAGCGTGAGAAATTAACCACGATATTTCATTTCACAATTCATAGCAATTAGCATAGTATGCATCAAGGAACATAATCAACTAATATAACAATATGTCATGCAGAGCAGGTAAGTTATCGTAAACTGTGCATAAATATAAGTGGACATGTATGTACGTCGTGCAACAAGTACGTGAATCTAGCAGTGTGGCAATACAAAACATCGAGCATTTCGATGAGTCAGTTAGAAACATTTGCCATGGTAAAGCATTTCTAGAAACGAACCACAAGACGTGTAAAAGCATAAAAACCATGTATTTCTAACGTAAGTGAGCTCGTCTCGCGAGGTGGGGCCATCACCCACACCAAAACTCACCAAGGAGTTTCAACAACACATAAGTCTCAAAAGACCATAATTTCCATATATGTGCCTCAAAATCCCTTCGTACTTAGGGAATACATTTAATTATAATGAATATGATGATTGCATTGATTTGATGATATACGACATAGGTTTTGCAAAAGCCCTACATTATAAAAAGGCATTCGATAGGGCATCAATTGCAAGTACTTTGCGTTCTATGCAAAAGTGAACACATGCATAAAGATGTGTATCCATATTACCCATGTCGAAGGGTTTTAATTTCATTACGCACTTTGTGAAAATATCTTGCGACTTATAACATGTGATGATACGCCTAAATGAATTCAAAATGTTTGCCATGCCGTGTATGACGAGAGGAATGCCATAACCCTCTTAATTACTTAAAAGCTTCATTTTTAACGGGCGCACTATCATCGTCGCAAAATTTTTCCCATCTTCCCTTCCTTGCGGAAGAGAGAGGGAAATGCTTTCGCGATTCAAACTTGACCGGATTTTGGAAAATATTTAGAAATACTCGCCTCCGTTTTGAAAATTGCGGGAAAATCCATGGGATGGGGCTTGACCTGTCGGTACGAGGTTCGACCATTCATGCCGCCTTTAACAGGGGTAATCGAACCAAGGACCAAAATTGTGCTTGACTTAGTGAAATTACCGAAATCGTGTTCTATTCTAAATGCACAGAGAATTCAGGCACGTGCCATTCGTGTTCATCCACGGTGAATTTAGAAAATTGAGATATATGCATCATAGAATCAGGATATTACTGAAATCAAACTATATGAGATGCGGCCTAATCTAAGCAGTAAAAGTAAATATTATTCCAAGGTTTACATTGGATTGTTACATTGCTAACATAAAGTAAAAAAAAATGAAATGGAGCCAAGGAATCAGCATCTTCTAGATTTTCCTGCAAAATGAGAATTAGTACAAGATAACCAAGGAAATGGGTATATATACTATATACAACGAAGATATACATGTAGATATAAAAATACTTGAATTTATGATAAATGATATATGATAATGAAGATATATTTACAAAAAGTAAAAGAAAAGAAAAATATATGTGATAACAAGTGCACATGAAGGGATATGGGATATATATATATATAAGTATATATATATATGTATATATATATGTACATAACATATATATGTATATATATAGGTAGATATACAATAGATATACATATATATAGACATATATATACATATAATGAAAAATATATACATATTAATGGAAATTCCATATAATGGGTAAAATCAGAAAATACAGGTATATACAGTTTTTGTAGGCGATTTTACATAGCCGTATTTCCCAAATTACAAGATAATTTTCGATAAAAATGGGTATGGAGCTTCCCTATATATCAATAACAAAGCGTGTAAAAGAGGATATAGAGATCATGAACGGATATGGATATATCCGTTCATGAACGTGGCTAATTATCAAGACTGCACACCTGCAGCAGAAAATGGATATAACATATTCAATGTACAGGAAATGCGCTGTGGAAACATCATGGACTGTTTCAAGGATGTTGTGAAAAGGCTGTGAAAAGCTTGGTGGAAAGGTGAAGATGTAGTAAAATTGTTGAGTTTGAAATTGCAGCTGGTAGATAAGGCATATCAAATGTGAAAACAAGGATATGTGTATGACATTATGAAAACCAAAATGCTTACTGTAGTGCTGGAACCTAACGAATGAGCGAAACGTATATACAATGCATGAATAGATGACTAAGTATGATGTATAGATGATAAGGTGTAATGAGGAAGTGCCTTATTGATGGATGCACAGATTTTTATATTCAACAAAGTAGATTACTTGCAGAGACTGGTCATTAAAAACCTTGTGCCACAAACTGATTTAGCAGGTATTATATTTTCAAAATTCAGACGATGGACCAATACTCCATCTGATTGTTGGAATAAGACCACGATCTTGCAGCACATTCAATCTGACGCCCTACTTTTCCTCATAAACACAAGCAGATTAGATTGTAAATGCCGAGAGGCGTTTAACTATTACTGACGAAAACAATTTGCACTACTATATACAGGAGATTTGCAGATTTAGGATAATAAACTGACACAAATCCAGAAAATAAATACAGAGCATAAAAAAAAATTTTTGCAATACTATATGCAGGAGAATGCAGCTTTAATCATTCACAAATACACAAACAATAGATGACCACTTTCACATATAGATTAAACTGAAACAACCTATTAAAATCTATGAAAGGGTAATAAGGATAGATGTCGTATTATACATTCCATTTCCCCAACAGAGAATAATTTGTTCTTTGTTACCTCTTGGAACGGTTGAACCTGGAGAAGAATGTGATGACCTCGTACACTCGAACAGGAGCAACTTCAATAACCTTAGCAATCTTGAACCAGAGGAGTTGATTCCTCTTTTGGGTTTGCAGCTTGGAGTCCTTTCAGAGATCACCTTTTAAGAGCCTCAAGGTTTGATGGACTCCCTGCGTTTTCTGCTGGATTTCTGTTGGGCTGAAGTTAACGTGAAGGAGCTGATGGATGGACTGAAGGAAAGGGGCTGAAGATGGATGGATGGCTGAAGACGTTGGCTGGAGTTCCTTGCTGGATTTCTGTTGGGCTTAAGAAGATGATGGGAGGCAGTTGCTGCACGAGCTGGGCTGAAGAACAGGATGGAAATCAATGGCTGGACTGCAGAGGATGAAGACGTTGGTGATGTAGCTGGATCTTCTGCGGCTGGGTTGAAGATGGGTGGTATGAAGGAAAGTGGGAGTTGGTGGAGGTCCTGCGGCTGGGCTGAAGATGGGTTGAAGAAGGGGCTGAAATGGCTGGGTTTTCCTGCTACTTCCTCTGCTGCTAGGAAGAAAACCTCCTGCCAAACTCCAAAAAAAACAGTAAAATCCGAATCTCCCCCTCTCCTTCAATCGGCCCAGGCCCCCTTTTTAAAGATTTTCCTTCTTTTTCAAAAATCGCAGCTTCCTTTCCTTTTTGAAAATCCGTTATACTCCTCTTGAAAAATTTTAAAACCGTAGCATTAAAGGTAGCCGTTTTCAAAAGGGCACCTCCTATATTTTTTTCAAAAAAATGTCATTTACCTAAGTTTTAGGTAAGATGAATTTTTTTTTTGAAAATATGGTTGTGGCACCGTTTGGGCCGTTTCCTTTTACAATTTTAAGTAAGCAAATTAATAAAAGAAATAAAAAAAATAAAAAAAAATGAATAATGAAATAAATGACGGGCTTTTATGGAAATGCCGCCTCAATCCACTTTTAAAATCCTTTTGAAAATAAAGTTTTTTGTTTTATTTTTGCAAGTCTTTTATTTTCAATTGGGGTGCCACATGTGTGTGGGCCCGCTAACTATAAATAAATAAATAAATATTGAGAAATTAAGAAAAATTTGCAAATTGGTATGAACTTCGGGTGGGTCTCGCTTGAGAATAAACAACTTACCTGAGAGTCTGAGTATGATGCTAGTTCAAAGGCGGGTCCCGCTCCATTTATTTGAAAATACGAGATAAAACATTATTTTTTTCAAGAATTTGGAAAAATTGGTTTTTCGGGGCAAAAATATAGATAAATGTAAAAAAATTTGTAAAGAGATTTAAAATCTTTTGCAAAAAGTTCTGAGATAAAATATTTAAAATCAATATCCAAATATCCATATTGTTTTTCTTGAGAAAATTTTTGTAATTCAAAGTCTTGGGGGTAAAATGGGAAAATTTGGTAATTTTGAATACCCAAGGTTTTAAAAAGCAATTTGAAAAAGTTTAAAAATCAAATCTGGATGGACAATTTTGAAAATCAGGAGTTCTGGATCTCAAACTGACATGCTATGCAGTGAAATGATGCAATGCTATGCAAAGACACGTTCTATGAAATGTCACTCTGAGCTTGGACTTGGAAATTCTAACTTTTTGTCTAGAAAGAGGATTTTGAAATTTTGCAATTTGAAGATGTCTCTGAACCTAAATATAGAAATTTTGAGGCTCAAGAATGAAATTTTAGACTTTCTGCAAGGTCTAAACTCAGAAAATGACAAATTTTCCCTTCATTGATTCCAGAGAACTGAAATGTGCCGATTGAGGGCGATGTCAAGAAGGTGAGTGAAAATTTGGGGTGTTTACACGCACACATAGCTAGTTTTGTATAGGTTGCTATGGACAACTGCGCACACTACGACCATGTCATGACGAGTCAAAAGTAATCTATGGATTCATTGTGATGTTTGGAATCCGCATTATAAACACACTTGCAGCCCCATAGGCTGCAGCTCGGAGGCTCGCTAACAACGTTTAAAGTGCGGCAAAAAGAAGGAAGTTCCAGCTTGCTGGGCTGGAGTTTCCAAAGATGGACCCACTCAAAAACCTGCCATACGGTGCCATGGGGCACCATGCGCACGCAGCAGGTACGACTTGGGCAGTGCTGCTGAACCGAAGAGGCAGCACCCAGCTACGAGGTGACAGCAAGTAACTTGCTGCAGGGACCGAACCTCCTGGACCAAGTGGGTTTGGTCCAGGGGAAGACCACTAGTGCTGGTCACGGTGACACGGGGAGGCCCAGGTCTAGACCGAATTGGTCCAAACCCATGCTGGGCTGGCTCCATTCTGAGAGCATGGTCTGGACTACACGTCTAGACCCGATTGTGGCTCGGGCTCAGCCACCAAGAACAACCCCGGGTCTGGACCGACTGGTCCAGACCAACGAATGTGCTGTCAAACTAGAGCAGGGTCTGGACCGAGTGTCCAGACCTGTTATCGTCGCAAAATTTTTTCCCTTCCCTTCCCTGCGGGAGAGAGGAGAAAACTGCTTTCGCGATTCAAACTTTGACCAAAGTTTTGAAAATTGTTTTGAAGTACTCGCTTCCGTTTTTGAAAATAGCGGGAAAATCCATAAGATGGGGCTCGACCTGTCGGTACAAGGTTCGACCGTTCTTGCCACCTTTAACAAGGGTAATCGAACCAAGGACCAAAAGTGTGCTTTGACTTAGTTAAATTATCAAAATCGTATTCTATCCTAAATGCACAGAGAATTCAGGCATGTGCTATGTAATTTTGTAAAAAATGCAAGTTGGAAAAAGATGATGTATGCTTAGAAACATTTTGGAATTGGAAAAGTCTTTCTCAGGCAGAAGATGAAAATCAATCCCTCAGAAAACTCTGATGGAAAGATTTGAAATCTCAAGAAAATTTTTAAAGATTTGAGGAAATCATGAATGGATGAAAATCCTGGAAAAGTGGAAAGAATTCTTGATAAAGGATGAACATTTAAAAAGGAAAATGTTTGTCAGGAAAACTCTGACTTTGAAAATTTTCTTTGGAAAATGATTGAAATTTATTGGAATACTCTTTGGAGAAGGAAAATTAAAACTCGGGAAACTGAAATCCTGAGAATCTTAGCCTTGAAATATTTGAAAATTGATTTTGATTCTTGAGAAAGATGAGAAATTCCTTTTGAAAATGAATCTTAAGAAAAGAATATTTTCCAGGGAAAATCATGGGAAACTTGATTTGAAAAATCCAACTTTGAAATATTTTAGAGTTTCTTGGGGAATCGATTTCCATGGAATGAAATTTTCTTGAAGAAATGCAGATGATGTCATGATGAAAATGACTTGAACGGATGAATGCCCTTTTGAGAAAACATCTTTTGAGAAAAATATGCAATTTTAGGATTAAAGTAGAATTATCGCATATTCCGACTATGGCCGTAAATATGTTTATAATTTACTTAATTAATTCTAAAATATTTTGTAAAATTGAAAATATGCAGTGAATTTTAGAAGATAGCCTAAGGGTGTAGGCTCAGTGTGACTAGTAGAAAGATGTTGAATCTGAGTTTTCGTCCATATTCTGACTAGGGCCGTAAACATGGACTCCACCGAGTTCATCAACTCCCTAAGAGTTGGTCCACGTGCCATTCGTGTACATCCATAGTGATTTTCAAAATAAAATGCATGACTCACATAATCATGATATTGCAGAAATTCAAACTATATGATATGCATCCTAATCTAAGCAGTAAAAGTAAATATTATTCCAAATTTGATTATTACATCTCTGACATAAAACAAATAGAATATATATATATATATATATATATATATGTGTGTGTGTGTGTATAAAGTCGGCATCCTCCAAAATTTTCTTGCAAGTGAGAACTGGAAGTAATACAATATATAGAGAAGAAAAGGTCTCACATTAATGGCAAAACACCTACGACTATGTATAGGTTACAATGCTCAATTTAATGTCTTAAGTGTGAGTGTAACACCTGTGAAAATGCCTACATGCAATGCTTAAGCCAAATGGGAACTGTACACGCATAGGCCTAACTGATGGGATAATGAAAATATCTAGGAGAGCACATTTACCTGGATATGTATGAAAGGAATATATGAAGACAGATACATACATATATATATATATATATATATATATATATATATATATATATATATATGCAAATGTGGTGTATAACATCTAGACATAATGACAATATGCATATGCTAAGGAGACATGTAGGTATTGAAAATGCTAAAATCGCGGTAAAGAGAAATAACAACTAATGTGAGGTAGTGGATTACTATGGAATGCATGGGTAGTTGATGGGAACGGGGAATATACCTAGGCTATGGATAAAGATGTTACAGATGACGGAATGGGTTGAACGAGATACAGGTGATTGTACTAAAGGATGATCTGTCCTAGCATACAAGTTGAAAGGTGCAAATATGATAATCATGAACACAAAATCTAACTAAAAAAAATCTCTATAGGGATGATGTTACATATATATACAACACAAGGATCATGTATAAGCTGAAAAAGTAAATGGGCATAAATATGAAGAACAGTCACAACTACAAGAATGATGACAGACTAATAGTGTACAAAAAAAAGAAGAAAAAAAAAATGTTGGCTATCAAAGAATGCACATATTGCTGATGGGTATGGCCCAAGTGAGCTGTTACCACTGACTGATTTTTGCACACTGATTGCACGACACCCATACATATTGGTAAGATCTCAACTTCATTAACTCAAACTGGGCCTTTAGCTTTGTTATCATCAAACTTAGCTTCCAGTATTTCAGTAGTCTTAATATCCACAAACATATCATCATGAATACAGTAAGGGTAATACAAAGACTTACCTAAAAATTTCACAACTAGCAAAAGGAGAACTGATTTCCCTCATATAGCCGATAAGACAAAAGCTAAACAACAATGGAAGGTAGGCTACAACCATAATGAAGCTGAGCATAGGTTACAAAAGGGGAGCACGTTATTTATGCAAGGAAAATGGCAATATGACATACAGAAATAACTACATTGTTGGCACTGAATATACAAAAGCATTGATGCCACTAATGGTATTGATGGACTTAAACTGAATGGCGTCAATGCAATAGATTCACAGTTTGCAGAGAGATGTTGGAATAACTAGATACAAAGATTATCGCAAAACTGATAGCACACACCTGCTGGGTTATCTGTCATCGTGGGATGGAACAAAATATAGATACTAAAACTCGTACATGGATATTCAATACCACCCAAGATTACATTCAGGCAGCTCGTCCACTATAGAAATGGGAGTGTGTATAGGAGGCTGCCACTACATTAGGTAATGCTTATAAAAAAAATCAGGTAATATGCACCAATGTAGCATGATAATAACACAGTAACATTACAGGAGGCAGTAAAAAAAAGAACAACAGTTGTTAAAAAAGTATACAAGTGGGATGCAAAACATGCTAAAAGTAATATGATGGGATATAAAACATGATAAGGTAAAGGTAGAAAATCAATAGAAAGTGAAATATAAAAGGAACGAAGTTTAAAACTATTGAGAACAGGGTTAACGAACTCTTACAAAGAAGGAAATTGTATGAGATGTCATGCCTAGGTTATTGGCATCTTTTACTTTACGAAGAGTCCTTTGGGACCTCGTTTAACCCATGATATGATATGCAGGTAAAAAAAAATCATATAGAGATGCTAAGAACAATAAGATGTAGGAAAGTTAGGCAATGTCATTGTAAAACATGAAGACCTATCAGAAAACAGGAAAGATATGAGAATTTGCCAAAGTCAAAGAAAGGCTTTATGAAGAGAAAAAAAAAATTATTTGCAGAAAATCAAATTTTGTTGCAAAAAATCAAATTTGTTGCAGAAAATCATGTTTGTTGCAGAAAATCAAGTTTTTTTTTTTTAAATATGATACGCAAGGGAACCGATGATGCCATTGTGAGGCATCATCGATCACCAATATAGAAGACAACCAATGTTGCAAACCACATCATCAAGGTGCAACGAATTTGCCATACACATAATATGAATATGCTGCATAATCACCAAAGTTACAGACAGGGGTAATGAGCTAATCCGATAATGTAAGTTACAGACAGGGGTAATGACTCAAATTTGTTGTAGAAAATCAAGTTTTGTTGCAGAAAATCAAGTTTTGTTGCAGAAAATCAAGTTTTGTTGCAGAAAATCAAGTTTTTGTTGCAGAAAATCAAGTTTTTTTTTTTAAATATGATACTCAGAGGAACCGATGATGCCATTGCGAGGCATCATCGATCACCAATATAGAAGACAACCAATGTTGCAAACCACATCAACAAGGTGCAATGGATTTGCCATACACATAATATGAATATGCTGCATAATCACCAAAGTTACAGACAGGGGTAATGAGCTAATCCGATAATGTAATAAAAGCTTTAGATTAGACAAATGCATAATAAACCAGATTAGGCGTATGTCAATTCTAAAGAACTCAGTGGAATATGACTTCTTAGGGGACAAAAGTAAAGAGGGAAGGCAGCTGCTCACCTAATTCTTTGGAATGGGCACCTTCTGATTGATGCTTCTTAGAAACATGTTTCTTGAAAGCGAGAAACAATATCCAAGATCGATGGGAAGGAGGCGATATTGCTTTTGTATACCTTGCAGGTTCACTCGATCGTGACTGGAGCTCTGGAGGAAGATGGTCTCCTTCTGGTTCTTGGTATTGTAGCGGTAGTGGGCATCTGATTGAGGGTTTTGCAAAGTCTCCCCAAAGCGGCTGGAGGAAACAGGGGAGGTTCAGGAGATCGGATGTTCCAAATCAGGATCCCTTCTTTCCCCAATGTCGTCCGTTTTTAAAGATCATCAACAGGTTTTCCAAAAAAATCGGTCCTTTTGAAATTTTCTAAACTGGATTTTGAAAGCATTTGAAATCTTCAAAGAGATTTTTTAAAGATTTTGAAAAATCATCGTTTTGAAAGGGGACGGCCATCTCTTTATTTGAAACTCTGATTCACTGTACCTCAAGTAAAGTAAATCTTTTTTTGAGGATGGGGCTTCACAGTGGCGCCCTTTTGGGGGCTAAAAAGTAAAATCAGAAAAGTGAGTAAAACAGGTTTTTTTTCTTTTTTTCTTTTTTTCTTTTTTTAAGGTGGTGACACCTCAGCCAAAAAATAAAAAAATGAAATAAAGAAAACTCTTTGAAATAGGATTTGCTTTTTCTCTGCAGGGAATTTTAGTGAGGCACCACCTATGTGTGGGCCCACTTATTATTTTATTAAAATAACTAGAATTGAAAATTAAATTAAAGAAAGAGTTTTATAAATTTGTGCCACCTCCAGATGGGCACTTGCTTAAAAATAAGAGAAACACTTTGAGAAGTTGAGTGTGACGCCGCTTCAGGGTGGGTCTTTTATTTAAAATAAAAGCAAAGTAAGTTCTTTTTGGAATTTTTATAATAGTAGGCTAGTTTAGAAAACACGAAGTAAAAATGGGCTTGGTTTCAAAAACTAAAAAAAATGGTCCTTCAGGGCAAAATAAAAGATGCAGAGAAATTCAGAGCCCTTTTGCAAAAGTTTGAAATAAAGTGTTCTAAATTTAAAATTGTGTCCCCTTCTTTCCAACTGACGAGGTTTAAAGATCAATATCAAAACTATTCATATTGTTTTCTTGAGAAAACTTTTGTAATTCAGAGTCCTGGGGGTTAAGAGGGGGGAAAACTTACTATTTTGAAAAACCCAGGGGTTTGAAATCACTTTTGAAATATTTAAACTCAAATCTGGATTGATAATTTTGAAAATCAGGAATTCTGGATCTCAAAATGACATGCTATGCAGTGAAATGATATGAAATGATCATGCGAGGATATGCAAAGACATGTCTTATGAAATGCCACTCTGAATCAGGAATTGGAAATTCTAACTTCTTGTCAAGAATAGGATTTTGAAAATTTGCAGTTTGAAGATGTTTCTGAGCCTAAATATAGAAATTTTGAGACTCAGGAATGAAATTTTAGACTTTCTGCAAGGTCCAATCTCAGAAAATGACCCTTTTGCCCTTTAGTGATCTCGGAGAACCAAAATGTGATGATTGGTGGAAGTGTCAGGAAGGTGAGTGAAAGTTTGGGGTGTTTACAGATGCCCCTCTTTACTACTAAGCCGGCTTGTGGCCGAGCTTAGTGGCGAAGAAAAAAAACACATCAAATTTAGGCTATATATAAAAATGCCCCAGTTAGAAGGATCTGACTGGGTATAGAGATATAAGCCTGGTGAAGATGGTAGATATGAAATGGAGAGCAAAGAAAGATTCACTCTGTGAGAGTGAAGTTCAGTTTTTGCCCTTATCCTGGATGGGACAGAAATACCTCATATGGAACGAAGCTCATGTTTAACTTTTGGCCTGATTAACGAGTGAAATACCTCATCAAAATGAGGCTCAGGTTTGTACCCTTAACCTGATCGGGCAAAAAATGGAATACCTCATGAAATGAGGCTCAGATTTCTACCCTTAACCTGATCGAGCGGAAAATGGAATACCTTATCAAATGAGGCTCAGGTTTGTACCCTTAACCTCATCGGGCGAAAAATGGAATACCTCATCAAATGAGGCTCAGGTTTGTACTCTTAACCTGATCGGGCGGAAAATGGAATACATCTCTGAATGAGGCTCAGGTTTGTACCCTTAACCTGATCGGGCGAAAAATGGAATACCTCATCAAATGAGGCTCATGTTTGTACCCTTAACATGATCGGGCGGAAAATGGAATACCTCTTTGAATGAGGCTCAAGTTTGTACCCTTAACCTGATCGGGCGGCAAATGGAATACCTCATCAAATGAGGTTCAGGTTGGTACCCTTAACCTGATCGGACATAAAATAGAATACCTTATCAAATGAGGCTCAGGTTTGTACCCTTAACCTGATCAAGCGGAAAATGAAATACCTCTTTGAATAAGGCTCAGGTTTGTACCCTTAACCTGATCGGGCTGAAAATGGAATACCTCATCAAATGAGGCTCAGGTTTGTACCCTTAACCTGATTGGGCAAAAAATGGAATACCTCTTTGAATGAGGCTCAGCTTTGTACCCTTATCCTGATTGGGTGGAAAATGAATGAAATCCTCGAAAGAAGAGACCATGATGGAACCTTCGGATTTTGCACAATAAATCCGACAGGGGTTTTGCAAAAGAAGGGAAAATGGGGTCCCTAAAGCTTGAAAAGGGGTTGATCTTAGGCGTCTAATTGCTGAGACTAAATAGCTTTTGAAATTACCTTTTGCGATAAAATGATTGGTGGTTCTACCTCGAACCGAAATGGGACTGTCTATGGTGGGACAGTGGGGACACAGGGAAGTGTGCGAATCTAAGAGCTCACGCTCTCAAATTATAAAAAAAAGGGAAGGAATCAAGTCCTTAAAGAGGGATTAAAAATTGGTGTCAGAATATGTCAAAACGGACATCAAGCTCTCACTTCACGTCAGGATAGCTAGAAAGTATTGTCAAAAATGTTGAGACTTTTGTTGTTGATTCAAAGCATTTGAAAATGATGGACATTGTTGCAAAAATATTCCTTCTTTTCTACCTGAAGTATTACCTCCAAACGAGATTGACTTCATGGAATCAAGATTTGGAATCCAAATTACTCGTGATTGACCTTCTTCAAGGAAGCTATCAATTTCCTTGATATGAACAGGACAGAGGGAATTTAATATCATGAAAGCAATTGATTAAAGGATATTGATAATAAAATTTCACAAAATTAAAGAAGATTCTTGATAGATTTGGCAGTTTGATATCCTGGGAGCTTCTCTCATGATAATCTTTATGCATTCTTTTTGGGATCTTTTGGGCTTCGGGTTACATTCTCCTTTATTTTGGAGATGTCCTGAATTTTCTTTCTTTCTTTTTCCTCTCTTGCTCTCTTTTTGGAAGGGTACGTCACAAACTCCTTCAACTTGGAGATGTTTTGATCCTTCTTTGCTCCGGGGTCATGTTGATGATATTGGCTCATTGGCTTGAGATCTTTGGATGATAGCTGAAATTAAATATCTTTTAGGGATTGTCGGGAGGTTCATCGCATCTGCCTTCATCTCGACAGTGTTTTGGACTTTCCCTGGAAGAATCTGTCACAAACTCTGTCATCTTGGAGATGTTTCAAATCTTCTTTGGCCCCGAGGGTCTACTCACTTAATTCGCCTTCATCTTGATGACAATTGAGAGATCCCTTTTGCGGATATTTAATTGCAGCTTAGGTGATTTTGAGGAGACAGGGCTTGGGTGAATTCTCTCTTTTTCAAGCGCTCAGGATATTTCCACTGCCTCATTTTCACAAGAATGGTTTTTAAAGATGTGCCATTGACTGCGATCAATATCAATCATTTATGGCTTTGCAATAACATTGAATCTTCTTTTCTGGCCATATCGAGGATTTATCCTTCATCCTTTTGATTGGCCAATAGAAAGAATTTGAATTTTGAATCTCTTTTCGCAAAAGATTCACTCTTTTGGAAGTAATGCTGAAGGTAAACTGAGGTAAAGATTTATATAATAAAGATTCTGAAATCAACAAGTAATTGACTGAAAAATTGACAACATGTTCTTGAAATCCTTGGTGAAAGAGAGCATTTGAGGTCCGTCTCAGCACATCCGTGACGAAAATTCTCCTCTCTTTTTCCCCAAAAAGAGAGACTCACGCTTAGCCCTTACCTGAATGGGAAATGGAAATTACTCCTCTCTTTCCTGAAGAGGAGGTGTTTGCAAAAGAACTTTCGAAGAGAAATTAAGCTTTCGTCAAAGCTCCGTAATATTAGGCTTCTCTTATGGAAAGGGGGCCGATAATAGTGAGGTCAAAAAATTGGGTCATGAAGGAACGAGTCCATCACACTCCCCCTAAAAAGAGTGTCCTCCATGACGAAAATGGCCTAGTATGAAAATTGGGAGGCCACAAGAAAAGCGAGTCTTTGTCGAGCCTCTCCCTTTAAAAGGGTTCCTTGTGTGAATTTGGAAATTGTTTTGCAAATGGTTCACAAAGACATGAGTCCCTTCAAACTCTCCCTAAAGAGAGGCTAGGTGAACGAATTGGATATCGTGTAAGAAGAACGAGCTCCCTCGAACTCTCCCTAAAAAGGGTCTCTCGCAAGAGAAAATGATTGAAATTGAATATTGGGATTTATTGACCCAAAGGTCCAAATTGGAAATTGGGAAATTGATTATTGGAAATTGGGTGACCCGGAGGTCAAAATTGGATGACCTGACGGTCAAAATTGAGAATTGGTTGACCAAAAGGTCAAAATTGTGTGACCCGGAGATCAAAATTGAGAGTATGAAAATTGGGCGACCAGGAGGTCGAAATTGAGTGACCCGAAGGTCGAAATTGAAAATTGAATGACCTAGAGGTCAAAGTTGGAAATTAAGTGACCCGTAGGTCAAAATTGGAAATTGGATGACCTGACAGTCGAAATTTAAATTGAAAATTGGAGGGCAAAATGTCAAATTTGAGAAATTGATTGACCCTGAGGATCTAAATAACTTGGATCAACATAGGAGAATAACAAGTTCTAGTCAGAGCTCGGATAAAGTAAAGATATCACGAGTCAGAACCCGGATCAACAAAGAAAAATAAAGAACTCGAATCAGAGCTCGAATAAAGTAAAGATATCACGAGTCGGAACCCGGATCAACAAAGAAAAAATAATTTGAAGGAAAATCCGAGTCGGAAGTTGATTTTCAAAGGAAAAATAATTTGAAAGAAAATCCCGAGTCGGAACTAACATCTTTAAAGGAAAAATAATTTAAAAGAAAACCCGAGTCGGAACTCGGATCTTCAAAAGAAAAATAATTTAAAGGAAAACCCGAGTCAGAACTCGGATCTTCAAAGGAAAACCCGAGTCGGAACTCGAATCTTCAAAAGAAAAATAATTTAAAGGAAAACCCGAGTCGGAACTCGGATCTTCAAAGGAAAAATAATTTAAAGGAAAACCCGAGTCAGAACTCGGATCTTCAACAGAAAAATAATTTAAAGGAAAACCCGAGTCGGAACTCGGATCTTCAAAGGAAAAATAATTTAAAGGAAAACCCGAGTCGGAACTCGGATCTTCAAAGGAAAAATAATTTAAAGGAAAACCCAAGTCGGAACTCGGATCTTCAAAAGAAAAATAATTTAAAGGAAAACTCGAGTCGGAACTCGGATCTTCAAGAAAAAATAATTTAAAGGACAACCTGAGTCAGAACCCGGATCTTCAAAAGAAAAATAATTTAAAGGAAAACCCGAGTCGAAACTCGGATCTTCAAAAGAAAAATAATTAACAAGAAAAGTCGAGTCGGAACTCGGATCTTCAAAGGAAAAATAATTTAAAGGAAAACCCGAGTCAGAACTCGGATCTTCAAAAGGAAAATAATTTAAAGGAAAACCCGAGTCGAAACTCGGATCTTCAAGGAAAAATAATTTAAAGAAAAACTCGAGTCGGAACTCGGATCTTCAAAAGAAAAATAATTTAAAGGAAAACCCGAGTCGCAACTCGGATCTTCAAAGAAAAATAATTTAAAGAAAAACTCGAGTCGAAACTCGAATCTTCAAAAGAAAAATAATTTAAAGGAAAACCCGAGTCGGAACTCGGATCTTCAAAGAAAAAAAAAATTATTTGAGGGAAAACCTGACTCAGAACGCGGATCTTCAAAGGAAAAATCATTTAAAGGAAAATCTGAGTCGGAACTCAGATCTTCAAAGGAGAATAATTGAAAGGAAAACCCAAGTCGGAACTCGGATCTTCAAAAGAAAAATAATTTGACGGAAAACCCAAGTCGAAACTCGGTTTTTGAAAGGAGAATAATTTAAAGGAAAACCCGAGTCGGAACTCGGATTTTCAAAGAAAAAAAAATCATTTGAGGGAAAACCCGAGTCGGAACTCGGATCTTCAAAGGAAAATTCATTTAAAGGAAAATCCGAGTCGGAACTCAGATCTTCAAAGGAGAATAATTTAAAGGAAAACCCGAGTCGAAACTCGGATCTTCAAAAGAAAAATAATTTGAAGGAAAATCTGAGTCGAAACTCGGTTTTTCATAGGAAAAATAATTTGACGGAAAACCCGAGTCGAAACTCGGTTTTTCAAAGGAAAAATAATTTGAAGGAAAGCCCAAGTCGGAACTCGGTTTTTCAAAGGAAAATATAGACCAACTTGAAAGTTGGATTTTGAAAATGTGCCAGTTCGAGCACTGGATTTTGGTTCAGTATTAATGATTGTTTTTCGATTTTGAATAACAATTAGGAATTGTGATGGGACTGTTTGTTGAAATCCCAATAGTGACCAAATTGATGTTAATGCAGTTGGATGCAAATGAATGCAAATTGATGCACATGAATGCACAAGTGTGTAAAATGAGGAATTTGTTTATCCTGCCTGCATACAGAACAAAATTTTAAAAATGCCCCAGTGTAACTGGGAAAAGAAAGTTTGATCCTTATTGAAGAAAATAGGAAGATTACAAAGGAAGAATAACTGCTTCAAGTATAGAATTTTTTCAAGTGTCGAACATTAATGGGATCTGGTAATTCTACCCCATCGGCATTGATGAGCCGATATGAGTTGCGGGGTAACACTTCTTTAACGACATAAGGACCTTTCCAATTTGGCGACCATTTGCCATCGGGATGATGCTTGAGATAAGTTGTAGATCGAAGTACTAAATCATTGACTTTGAATCTCCTTTCGATAACAGACTTTGCGTACTGCCTGACTATTCTCTGGCGATAGGATTGAGCATGCTCTGCTGCTTGATCATGCATATAATTCAGGGTTTATTAACATTTAAATATGCATGATTTTATAAAATAATGTTTCAAAAACCCAATTTTATGTTAGTTTTTGAGTAAATGTGCTTAAATGATTTAAAATTAGAAAATGCATGAAAAATAGTTTTATTTTACATTCTTATGCCTATTGTAGGTTTTGTAGTTGGTTTTAGTTTTTATTAAAAGAAAAAAATAAAAAAATTGGAGAAAAATAGTTTTATATTCATTTTAAGTGTTTGTGTTTTTTTTAGAAAAGAAAAAAAATATAGTAGAATTTGAAGTTTCTTTTATAAATAGTTTTGTTTTTGAAAATTTTCATAATTAACCCATTCATACGGTTTTCTTTACTTTTGAAAAAAAATAATAATAAAAACAAACCATTTTGTGGTTTGTAATTTTTGAAATTAATGGAAAACTGAAAAAAAGAAAAAATATATATATAAATAATAATACAAACCGGTTGGAACCGGTTTGTATTTCTAAAAAGAAGAAAATTTAAAACCAAACCGGCTGGAACCGGTTTGGAAGTTTTGAAAATGAATAATTGTTGTTACAAACCGGTTCCAACCGGTTTGACCCCTTTTAAAAACCCAAAAACAGAATCGGAAGGGGCTTCATTTTTGTGCGCCAAAATTTTTTCCTTCCCTCTCTGATTTTTCGCCCTTTGTTCTCTTTTCCCAATTACCGGATTCTTACATCTCCTTCTTCTTCTTCTTCTTCTTCTTCTTCTTCTTCCAGCAGCTGAGCTTCTTCATCCGGTGGCAAGGAGATTCTTCAATCGGTGGCGGCGCATAAGGTGGAAGCCACCTCTTCCTTCAATTTCCGCTAAGTCGTCTACTTCTTCTTCTTCTTCTTCTTCTTCTTCTTCGTTTTAATTCTTTCTGAATGATAATCTGCTGAATCTCAATTTGGAAAATAAAATAAAAAAAGAAGAAAACATAAAAAGAAAAAAAATTCTGTGAAGAACTCCGGCGATGGACAAGTATTCTGCCGGAATGCTGTTCTGATGAATAAATGTTGATGATCTGATCAAATTCTTGATTCAGATGTAGAGAATCAGTTTCTTTATATCAAAAAATAAAAAAAAATTCTGTTCTAAGCAGTATCGATCATCTGGATCGATATTTGCAATTTCCGGCGAAAGATAAGTTCTGGAATTCTGATCACCGTGCGGTTATTGTTTTCCGGTCAGTAAATCTTTGATAATCAAAATCTGGATTGATCAACTGAATGATGTTTAAGAAATTCCAGCATGAGTGAGCCTTGTTTGATCAACTGAAGTCAGCCGGATTGAGATATTTCCAATCGATTAAAATGCAAATCGATACGTTTGTTTCTAATTTTTGATCATCGTGTTTTTTTTTTCGGCATCTCTGTTTTTTTCCGGCAATAGATCATCTGATCTCTCTGGTGAATTGAAGTTACTTTTGAGCTTTACAGTTTCAGTGATTTCCTGCAATTGTTGCATCTCCAGTGATTCTCTACATTACATCTGCATTCGATCAAACTGAATTTGATCGCCTGAGTGAATTCCGGCATCCACTAGAGTTATTGAGTATTTTGATTGAATGTATTTCACTAATATGCAGAAATTCATGTTCAGTACTGTAAAATTCTGTTCAATTTGAAGCTATTCAAAGCTGAACTATGATTTTCTTAAAATGTCTGATAGAAGTTGGCGATTGATCAATTGAACTCAATCTGTTATTCAAAGTTCAATAGTTGTTACAAATTTGTTTCTTTTGCTATTTCTGTGTAAGTTTCCAGTTTGTTTTTCATTAGGGATTCCTTGATGTTTACATTTCTTGATTTTAATGCTTTAAATTTTGATATTTGTATTTTTTTTCAATAGTGTAAGTGTATAGTTTGTTAATAAAGTGTTAGTGACTAATTGTTTTCACTGTTTGTTAATTGAAATGAATAGATTCCATAAAGTTTAGTTTGAGTAAATTGAAATTTAGTTAATTGTGTTAGTTAATGTAGTTTTAATTGTCATTGAAGTCTTTTGTTAATATCCTTCAGTGTTTTTAAGGATTAGCTAATTCAATATAGATTTCTATTTCTATCTCTGGTACTGCTCGTGTTCATTGAATTTGTGCAGGATAACGAAGGAGTGGAGTTGAAGCGATTAAGTGACACGAAGTACGAAGATAGAAGATTTTTTTACTTTTCAGTTTAGAATTAGAATTTTAATTGGGTTTGTAAATATTGCACTTTACGCCCTCTGCGAAGGGTATTCATTTGTTGTAATAGCTAGTTGTTTTTACTTTTCTGAACATTTTACATTTCAATAATTCGGCAATAAAGATTAGTTTAGACTTGTGTATTTGAATACAACATATTCCCGTTCCCTGAGTTCGACCCGGTCTCATCCACTAGTGAGAACCGGTTTTTATTATTTGATGTCTGGTTTTCACATGTTTTTCATATAAAAATCTTTTCAAAATTACAACGATTTAAAAGAAGACACCAAATTTTTGTCGCCGTTGCCGGGGAACGGCGTAATATTAGTATTCACTTTATTGCCTAGTGTTTGTGTGTGCATTTAGGTTTAGAACCACGTGTGTGCATATCTTAGAGACGAGCTTACTTTTCTGCACAGGCCACCTATTAGGATCCCCTTAGAGGTGACTGTGTACGATTGGTACCGTACACATAGATTTTATATTTCTTGTGCATAATCTCTGTTATGTGTAACTGCGTGGTGTTTGTTTAGTTTTTGTTGTTTTTAGTTCACTCGCTTTGTGGTTTGCGTGGTTTGGCCGCTTAGTGCGTTAGTTAGGTAGAAAACCCAAAGTTAGGACGTGTGCTACACCGGTCTACTCCAAGGTGTACGCAATGGCTGACGATCATCAATTGATCCGTCCTTTGAGGGAGTACTTCATGCCAAATACGTATACTCCCACCTCCTGCATCACGAGACCTGATGTAGGAGCGAGCCATTTTGAGATTAAGACCCATATCATCATCTCGACGAATTCCTTGAGATTTGCTCGACTGTGCGAATCAATAATTTTGGAGACGACGCTATGAGGTTAACTTTGTTTCAGTTCTCTCTCAAAGATAAAGCCAAGCACTGGCTAAAATCTCTTGAGACGGTTCGTATTACTACTTGGGAAGGAATGCAAAGAGAAATTTTAAAAAAATATTTCCCAATTGGTAAGACGAACCAGTTTCGTAAAGCTATAACCAGTTTTTCTCAAATTGAGGGAGAACAGTTTCACGAGTCTTGGGAGAGATTGAAAGATCTTCTCCGCAAGTGTCCCCATCACCAGGTGCCTCGTTGGCAGTTGGTGCAGTATTTTTATGACGGGCTTACTGAGAAGCATCGTCAAATGGTTGATTCGTCTTGTGGGGGCACTTTTATGCTCAAGAGTGAGGACGAGGCGTGGTCTCTATTCGAGACCTTGAGTGAAAACATGATGCATCATACCTTGTCTTCACGGCTCGATAGGACTACATCTCTATCTAGTGGTCCTAGGAAAGTTGGGATTTCCGAAGTTGGGTCCGAGTTAGAATTACGTACCAAGGTTGACCAGTTGACTAGGAAGTTAGATCAATTCCTAGCAAATTCTTCGAGAAATCTAGTAGAAAGAGTGTGCGAGCTATGTGCTAGCCCTGCACATTGTGTTGCGGATTGTCCGGCAGCGCCATTATATCCTGAATTCGTTTAGGAGCAGGTGAATGTTGTCCAAGGTTTCGCTAAACCCATGTCTGATTCATTTACATCCTCATATAACCCAGGTTGGCGAAACCAGTCTATTTCCCCATCCCATCAACCTTCCCAGACACAGTATAGACCCAGTAACCCTTCACAAGGTTACTCGCATCCCATTTTTCCACAGGTTCATCCCCAGTTTTGTCTACCTTATCCTCAGGAGCCCATTCCAAGTTCATCATTTCAAGAGAAGATGTTAGAAGCCTTTTCTGATATCAAGGCCACTCTTTGTTTCCATACGCAGTCAATAGCCAAGCTAGAGACTCAAATGGGACAGTTAGCTCAAACATTGAGTAGACAAAGTCAGGGGAACCTTCATAGTCAGTCTGTTGTCTCTAAGGGAGAGGATTCCATGTCATTTGACTTGCAACCCACTGATTCACATCATGAGCAAGTCAAATCTATTACATCCCTTCAGTATGGGAAGGTGTGTCACTCCACTCAGGAATCGACTCATGAGCCCCATATCACTTCTACTGACGAGTCGATTTTCATATTACCTCAGCAGAAGGGGCTTTACTCACAACATACATTTTCATCATATAAAGCCCCATTTCCTCAGCCTTTAGGATCACCAATCGTTTTGAGTAAGCAAGAGGTGCAGATGCAGAATGTGCTTGACCAAGTCAAGCCAGATCATATTCACCACTTGTCTGAAGTTGCATTCATTGATAGTCGGTCGGTCCTAGACTCTCATTTCCTGACCAGTCTCTCAGATGAGACTAATGTCCGTTCTTCATGTCAAGAGAGTCATGATACTACATTTGGAGGTAGAAGGGATGGAAACACAGTGCGTAGTGTCACAGATGACACTCTTTTCTTCATAGAGCCCGGTTGAGTCTGACTTCATGTCCATTGATCTCATGGACGATGAAGGTTTTTCCAGGGATCCGTCTGGCTGGGGACGTGAAACTTAGCGCTTTATGGGAGGCAACCCATATCTTGTATATTATTAGATTTGCTTAGAATTTATAGATTTTATTTTGTTTTTACTTTTTCATGAGTTTTTCATGTTCTTTTTGTTTCATTCATGAGTTTTGTGTTTTGTCATGTATACATTGCATTTATTACATTCATAGAACGTGTATTTTTAATTCATGTCAGGTCATTCTACTATTTTCCCTCATTTATGTCCTCACATGTGCATTCACGTAGTTTCATATAAGCATGGGGGAGTGCCACTGGGACAGTGTCATTCAAGCATGGGGGAGGGTGTAGAGTGCACACCTTGATATTTCTGTTTACGTTCTTGCACATGTTTACACATTTCTCATGAAAAGTAGGTTTTTAAAGAAAGAGTTTGAACTTATATGAATGTTATTTCAAATCTGATGTTTTTAGAGGATTTTTAAGCCCCACGAAAAATTTTTCTTACATAGATCTAAAAATTATGGTTGTTTATGCGGATTTCAAAGAAATGATGATAGATACATGTTAGAATTTATTTTGAATCATAAATATGAATATGCACAGTGCTATTTTTGAAAAACTAAGCAAATGAACAAAAACGTAAAAATGAGCTCAAAAAGTGAGAAAAAGCATGCGTTAGGTTGTTTGGATAATCCCACAATCCTTAGTAGATGGAAATTAGATGTAAGTTGAAACTTTTAATTCCATTTTCGGAAAGGAGAGTGGAAAACTTCGTGATCCTAAGTAACTGAGAACAGATACAAGTTGAAATGTTTGACTCTCATGTTATAAAGGTGAATGAAGGAAGTCACTTTTATGTCTTAGTTGATATCTTTTTGTATGTATTGAAAAAATATAGAAGATATTGACATTGCACAAGGCATAAAAGCAGACCACACGCAAGCTATAAGAGAAGAATGAATACGCAAAAAGAAAAAGCGTGAAAAAAATGAAAAAAATTGAGAAAAGAGCTGAAAAAGAGAGAAAAGTTCAATGCTTAGAAGTGTGATTGAGAAAACCTGTGCAGAAAACATATGAGTGAGGATAAGTAAATAATAATATGTTTTTATTGGATTTTCTAAGAATAAAACATAAATAATTGTGATATTTAGAAAAGTGAAAGAAATTCTTTTCTGTGGTGGTATATAAAAAACTCTAATTATATTGTGATTTTGAAATAACAGGAAATATTTGTGAAAACAAAGTCTTTAATTACCTACTGCTTATGAGGATGTGTAATATTATGCATACATGACAGAGATGTTTGTGGGTAGCATCACTGCAAACCCTCACGAGACCTTACTCGTCCACTGGCGTAACCCAGGGGTTGAAAGGGCTTGTTGTATGAGCTAAATGCAACCGTGATTCCTACGAAAGTGAGTTAGGTGATAGTTTGATTTCTTGCATTTTTCTAGTTTGCTCGAGGACTAGCAAAACATAAGCATGGGGGTATTTGATCATGCATATAATTCAGGGTTTATTAACATTTAAATATGCATGATTTTATAAAATAATGTTTCAAAAACCAAATTTTATGTTAGTTTTTGAGTAAATGTGCTTAAATGATTTAAAATTAGAAAATGCATGAAAAATAGTTTTATTTTACATTCTTATGCCTATTGTAGTTTTTGTAGTTGGTTTTAGTTTTTATTAAAAGAAAAAAATAAAAAAATGGAGAAAAATAGTTTTATATTCATTTTAAGTGTTTGTGTTTTTTTTAGAAAAGAAAAAAAATATAGTAGAATTTGAAGTTTCTTTTATAAATAGTTTTGTTTTTGAAAATTTTCATAATTAACCGATTCATACTGTTTTTTTTACTTTTGAAAAAAAATAATAATAAAAACAAACCATTTTGTGGTTTGCAATTTTTGAAATTAATGGAAAACTGAAAAAAAGGAAAAAATATATATAAATAATAATACAAACCGGTTGGAACCAGTTTGTATTTCTAAAAAGAAGAAAATTTAAAACCAAACCGGCTGGAACCGGTTTGGAAGTTTTGGAAATGAATAATTGTTGTTACAAACCGGTTCCAACCGGTTTGACCCCTTTTAAAAACCCAAAAACAGAATCGGAAGGGGCTTCATTTTTGTGCGCCAAAATTTTTTCCTTCCCTCTCTGATTTTTCGCCCTTTGTTCTCTTTTCCCAATTACCGGATTCTTACATCTCCTTCTTCTTCTTCTTCTTCTTCTTCTTCTTCTTCTTCTTCTTCCAGCAGCTGAGCTTCTTCATCCGTGGCAAGGAGATTCTTCAATCGGTGGCGGTGCATGAGGTGGAAGCCACCTCTTCCTTCAATATCCGGTAAGTCGTCTACTTCTTCTTCTTCTTCGTTTTAATTCTTTCTGAATGATAATCTGCTGAATCTCAATTTAGAAAATAAAATAAAAAAAGAAGAAAACATAAAAAGAAAAAAAATTCTATGAAGAACTCCAGCGATGGACAAGTATTCTGCCGGAATGTTGTTCTGATGAATAAATGTTGATGATCTGATCAAATTCTTGATTCAGATGTAGAGAATCAGTTTCTTTATATCAAAAAATAAAAAAAAATTCTGTTCTAAGCAGTATCGATCATCTGGATCGATATTTGCAATTTCCGGCGAAAGATAAGTTCTGGAATTCTGATCACCGTGCGGTTATTGTTTTCCGGTCAGTAAATCTTTGATAATCAAAATCTGGATTGATCAACTGAATGATGTTTAAGAAATTCCAGCATGAGTGAGCCTTGTTTGATCAACTGAAGTCAGCCGGATTGAGATATTTCCAATCGATTAAAATGCAAATCGATACGTTTGTTTCTAATTTTTTATCATCGTGTTTTTTTTTCCGGCATCTCTATTTTTTTCCGGCAATAGATCATCTGATCTCTCTGGTGAATTGAAGTTACTTTTGAGCTTTACAGTTTCAGTGATTTCCTGCAATTGTTGCATCTCCAGTGATTCTCTACATTACATCTGCATTCGATCAAACTGAATTTGATCGCCTGAGTGAATTCCGGCATCCACTGGAGTTATTGAGTATTTTGATTGAATGTATTTCACTAATATGCAGAAATTCATGTTCAGTACTGTAAAATTCTGTTCAATTTGAAGCTATTCAAAGCTGAACTATGATTTTCTTAAAATGTCTGATAGAAGTTGGCGATTGATCAATTGAACTCAATCTGTTATTCAAAGTTCAATAGCTGTTACAAATTTGTTTCTTTTGCTATTTCTGTGTAAGTTTCCAGTTTGTTTTTCATTAGGGATTCCTTGATGTTTACATTTCTTGATTTTAATGCTTTAAATTTTGATATTTGTATTTTTTTTCAATAGTGTATGTGTATAGTTTGTTAATAAAGTGTTAGTGACTAATTGTTTTCACTGTTTGTTAATTGAAATGAATAGATTCCATAAAGTTTAGTTTGAGTAAATTGAAATTTAGTTAATTGTGTTAGTTAATGTAGTTTTAATTGTCATTGAAGTCTTTTGTTAATATCCTTCAGTGTTTTTAAGGATTAGCTAATTCAATATAGATTTCTATTTCTATCTCTGGTACTGCTCGTGTTCATTGAATTTGTGCAGGATAACGAAGGAGTGGAGTTGAAGCGATTAAGTGACACGAAGTACGAAGATAGAAGATTTTTTTACTTTTCAGTTTAGAATTAGAATTTTAATTGGGTTTGTAAATATTGCACTTTACGCCCTCTGCGAAGGGTATTCATTTGTTGTAATAGCTAGTTGTTTTTACTTTTCTGAACATTTTACATTTCAATAATTCGGCAATAAAGATTAGTTTAGACTTGTGTGTTTGAATACAACATATTCTCGTTCCCTGAGTTCGACCCGGTCTCATCCACTAGTGAGAACCCGTTTTTATTATTTGATGTATGGTTTTCACATGTTTTTCATATAAAAATCTTTTCAAAATTACAACGATTTAAAAGAAGACACCACTGCTTTTAGTCTTCTCTTGTCGAGCAAGTCTAGCTGTACCAGTCGCTGCTGCTGGAATTGATCGAGAGGTAATTGTAGGAGTGATGCAAATTTCAAAGCGGGCTTCTGAACATGTAGCGGCAATACTACTTCTGTTCCATAGACCAGTTCTGATAGAGTAGCATTTGTTGGAGTGCGAATGGTGGTCCGGTAGGCCCATAGTGCATTGTGGATCTTCTCGTGCCAGTCATGGCCTGTTTCCACAGTTCGCTCCAAGATACAGATTAAGATCTTGTTGGTAGCTTCTGCCTGACCATTCCCTTGAGGATAGTAGGGAGCAGAAAAATGTTGATAGATTTTAAACTTTGAGCAGAAGGTTTTCATTCTTTCATTCTTGAAATGACTGCCATTATCTGATATGATGACATGCGGGATGCCGAAACGACAAAGGATGCTCTTGTGAATAAAAGCGACCACATTTCGGCCTTCTACTGTGCGCAGAGTGATAGCTTCTACCCATTTGGTAAAATATTCTGTTGCGGCAAGAAAATATTTGTGGCCATTTAAAGCAGAAGGAGTGATGGGACCTACGACATCAAAGGCCCACATAGAGAACGGCCATGGAGAGACAACAGATTGTAGATATGTTGCGGGAGCATGAATAGAAGGTGCATGTATATGACATTGGATACATTTCTTCACAAAATGATAACAGTCTTGCTGCATAGTCTTGCAATAGTAACCTGCTCTGATGATTTGCTTGACAAGGGTTTGGTAGCCGACGTGGTCACCACAAATGCCTTTATGTGCTTCTCGCACGATTTCTTTGGCTTCGTCTTCGTCTAAGCATCTGGAATACTCTGAACTGAATCCACGATGACAGAGGACATTGGCCAGAATGAAATATTGGGTAGATATACGCTGGATTGCTCGCTGCTCTTTCTTTAAGAGTTCTGTAAAAAATTCATCGGTTTCTATGAAAGTTTTGATATTGTAATACCAAGGCTTCTTCTTTTGCTCAGCCTAGTTAACTTGTTCTGTTGGAAGGAAGGCAGGTTGGTCAAGTCTGTCGATTTCAAAAGAACGACAAGATTCTCCATTCTTGAATGCCATAATGGAGCCTAAGTTGGCTAGACTATCAGCCACTTGATTAAAATCTCTCTTGATATGGAAGAGCTGAAATTCTTCGAACTTGCTGACAAGAGCTGAAACGATTTTCTGATAGGGAAATAGCTTTTGGTCCTTGACTTGCCATTCGGCTCAGACTTGATTGACAACGAGTAATGAGTCACCGTAAGCATGCACTCTCTTGACATTGAAGTCTAGTAGAATCTTTAGTCCTTGAATCAAGTCTTCATACTCAGCCATATTGTGGGTGCATTGAAAAGCTAACTTGAGAGAAAATGGAATCATCTCCTTCTCAGGAGTGATTAATAAGATCCCAATGCCTATTCCAGCCATATTCTTGGAACCGTCGAAAAACAAATTCCAAATTGGACATTGCTGGATGTTGTATATCACATGGGAAATCATCTTCGGCTTTCACCTCTTCTACTAGAGGAAAATCTGCCAATTGATTTGCAATTGCTTGGCTTTTGATTGATTGTTGTGAGACATATTCTAAGTCATACTGCATTAGCAAGACTTGCCATTTGGCGACTCGTCCGCTGAGAAAAGGCTGCTCTAGGATGTACTTAAAAGGATTGAGTTTGGACAAGATTTTGACTTCAAATGCCAGCAGGTAGTGTCTTAGTTTCTGACACATCCATACCAAGGCTAGGCAGGTCTTCTCTATTTGAGAGTATTTCTTTTCATAGTCTATGAAAGTCTTACTCACATAATAAATGGCGTGCTCTATCAAGCTGCCTTCTTTATATTGTGCCAAGAATCCGCCGCATGCGACTTGATTGACTGAGATGTATAACAAAAAGGGTTTTCCCAATTCTGGCAGCTCCAGGATGGGAGGATAGAGGAGATACTTCTTGATCTGATCGAACGATTGCTGACATTCTGGTCCCCATTCGAACTTCACTCATTTTTTGAGCAAGTGGTTGAAAGGTTCGCATCTTATTGCCAAATTGGAAATAAATCGCCGAATTGATTGCATGCGTCCCTGAAGGCTATGCAATTCTTTAAGATTTGTCAGGGGTGGCATATCAATGATAGCCTTTGCTTTGGCTGGGTCAACTTCAATTCCCTTTTTGCTGACCAGAAACCCTAATAGTTTGCCAGATTCGACTCCAAAAACACACTTTTGAGGGTTAAGCCTTAACTTATAAAGAATGAGACGTTTAAACACTTGATCAAGGGCTTCGATGTGATCATCTTCCTCTTTGGACTTCACGAGGATATCATCAACATACGCATCCATGATTTTGCGCATCTGGTCGTGAAAAATGACAGTCATCGCACATTGATATGTTGCTCCAACATTTTTGAGCCCAAATGGCATGACTGTATAACAAAAGGTGCCCCAAGGCGTAGTAAAGGAAGTCTTTGATTGGTCGCGGGCGGCCAACTTAATTTGATTGTAGCTGGAATATCCATCCATAAAAGAGAACATGGCATGTCTTGTCGTGCTGTCGATTAGAAGATCAATGCTTGGAAGTGGATAATCATCTTTCGGAGTTGCTTTATTGAGGTCCCTGAAATCTATGCAAATCCTCACTTTGCCACTTTTCTTTGGAACAACAACAATATTGGCTAACCAATCTGGGTAGTCAATAGTTCGAATGAATCCTACTTTGAGCAAATCCTCGAGTCCTTCTTTGACTTGTTGTTCTATTCTGGGATCCATTTTCCTCAACTTCTACTTGACTGGCTTAGCATCTGGCTTTAAAACGAGGCGGTGTTTGACTAATTTTGGGTCTAAACCTAGCATATCTTCATATGTCCATGCGAACACTTTTTCATGTTGTTTGAGAAAATTTGTAAGCCTTTTCTTCTCTTTTGGGCTCAGACTGGTACCGATCTTTAGAATCTTGGGATTGTCTTCTGAACCGATATTGACATCTTCAGTTGGATCTTGTATTAGAGCAGATGGTTCGTCTTGCTTCTGAACTGAGGCAAACTCTGGTAATTCCTGAAGAGACTGATCAAATTCTGCATAATCATCTGACTGCTTTGCAACCTTACCATCTTTTGTGCTCGCTTTGACTTGGTGAATCACTGTCGATTTCTAGAAAGCCTTCGGATTGAGAACGAGCTTCTTTATTGTTCGGGAAGACATTCTGAAATTTTGGATAAGAAATTTGATTCAGGTAAAATCGTCCATCATAAGACAAACAATCATTTGAAAAAGACCATGCATAAAAATGACATTGAAATTAGAAAATTAAGAGATAGAGAAGGGAAATAGATGGCATCCAGATAGACAAAGAATCTTGAAATTTTATTGATTTTGAATTGATCAAAGACATTGATAGAATGAGACATTTATTTTAAGAAGAATATAAAGAAAATAACAAATGGTTCTCAGTGTGCCCCTTTAACAAAAACAGTCTTCTTTGGTGAGCTTCTGCTGAAAAACCCTAGTTCTGCTCTGTGGGTACGATGCTTTCGAATCATTGGCTTGATGCGGCCATCTTCATTTTTACCTAGTCCTTTAAAGGGTTGATAACCATGCTTCAGAAGTAAATCAAATCTCTTTCTTGCTTTCATGAATTGTGGAAACAATGGATGATCTTTGATAGTGCTGTAGTTGATCCGACCTTCAATCTTGAAGAATTCAGGACCTCTCCATCGAGTCATGGCTACAGTGTGCAGAGATAATTCTGATGTTGTCTGGAGTATTTCTAGACTTTCTCCGAGATTGATTTCTTCTCTTTTCCTGATGCTAGGGATATCTGTTGTGAATGATGGTCGAGGGATCATGGGCTGCATGAGTCTTTCTTCTGGGTCTTGTCCCAGTACTGTTGTAATCATTCCACCTTTGGACCATTTTACACATTAATGGAGGGTGGAATGTACCGCATTTGCATTGTGAATCCACGTTCTTCCGAGCAGCACATTGTAGGTGGGTGGTACATTGACCACATGAAAAAGCACTGAATGTACTGAATAGTTGATGAACACTTCCAGAAATATCTTGCCTTTAGCTGTTTGACCATGGTTGTCAAATCCATATATAGTGATAGGATCTGGAATGTATTCCTCCTCTTTGATGCCTAGTGCCTTTGCTGTCATTTCAAGACATATGTTGAGATTGCTGCCTCCATCAACCAGCACATGGGGTACTGTCATTCCTCTTACTCGAACGACGATGTACAAGGCATTGTTATGAAAGGAGTGAGGCTTTGGAAGGTCCTCATCCAAGAAGGTGATTGGCGCATTTGTCATGGCTGAATTCACGATTTGTGCCATGTCTTCCGGCGTGGTACTGGGTTTGACTTTAATTTTTCTAAGCAAATCGTCTAGTACTTGTTGGTGCTTGCAGGAACTCTTGGCTAAGTCCAAAATTGAAACATTGGACAAAGCAGTCAGTGGCTTTTGAATTTCTTTTTCCGGCATGGGCTTGATAAACTGATGAAGGAATTCAAGAATTCCTTTTAATTTCTTGGGGGACGATTTTGTGGGTTCTTCAGACACTTTCAGCTTGCCGAATGCTGAAATTATGTCCATCTTCTTAGTGGTTGGTGCTGCTTGTCGCAGTACTAATACCTGATGCTGAACTTGAAGATCTTGAACGAAACATGGTTTGATGTGTTCTTGAGGCTGGAATGGCCGTTCAGATATCATTGTTGTGGTGTGCATAGGAAATGGCTAATTGAGAATGTCCATTTTTTCTTCTTCATCTCCTTCCACCAAAAGATTCTTGTCAATAAGATCCTGCACAATGTTCTTGAGAACGAAACAATTCTCAGTGTTGTGTGCCACTGTTATGTAAAACTTGCAGAATTGGTCTTTCCACTTCCCCATAAGCACAGGGGGATCGGCCAGTCTCGACAACTTGATCATCTCCTTTGACAGCATATACTCGAGCACATCTTTGAGTGATTGATCGAGAGGAGTGAATTTCCTGTCGTAGCTCCATCCTTCATGTTTAACCTTTTCACGCATTTTTGGCTCTTAATCTTGCTAAGGAGGCTTGTTGTATTGAGGAATGAGCTTTCCTTTCTGATCACTTTTGTTGTTTGAATTGCCTGTGCCATAACAGTAATCTTTCTTCTGCCCTTTGTAATGATTTCGGCTATTGTTGTTGTTGTTGGCAGAGTAGAAGAAGTGAGTTTTCTTCTTCTGTTCGCCTTTGGGGTTATTCTTGGAAAATGTGAAGCCTTCATAGACTCCATTCTCCACGCTTAGCTCGAGCCATTCGGCTCGTTCAGTCAGCTCAATGAAAGTCCGGGATGGTGCGGTGGAGATTAATCCTCTCAGAGGTTGTGAAAAGTTGTTAAGGATCAGCGATAAAGCATGCCTTTCTGATATGGATCCCTCATTTTGTTGTAGGCTGATGTCCATCTATGAATGAAATCTCGTGCTTTTTCGTTTTCATTCTGCCTTAGATTGCAGAGATGGCTTAATGTTGGGAGTGCCTCTGTGTTGAACAGGAAGCGTTCAATAAACAAATTCACTACTTTATCGAACTCTTTGAGCTCAATAGGATTGATATGCTCAGCATACCATTTGGCTGCAACTCCTTCCAAGCTGCGGGGGAAACATAGAAATAGTGCTCCGTTATCTCTCTTGAATCTTGAGCACTCTGCGAAGAACGTGGCGAGATGTGCTTTTGGGTCGCCGGAACCGTCGAACTTGATAAACTTGCGGGGTAGATTCTCGAGATCATCATCCCCTTCTAGGCCATCATAGAAGTCTTCGCTAGTGAAGACTTTCTTTCCCTTGTCGCGGGCTTGCAGATCTTTAACAACTCTGGCCATTTCCATGAACTGTGCTTGCAGGGGATCTTCTGCGACCTGGCTTTTTGGTTTGCGACTCTTCCTTTTTTCCCGGCCATATTTCTGAAATGTTAAAGGCACCTCATACTCTTCATCGGTGTCTTTTGTTGATTCTGTTCCATCTAAAATTTCCTTTGGCTGAACCTGCTTCTTGGAAGCCTTCATTGATTTCTTGTCCTTGTGACCGTGGAACTTCTGCCTAAATGGATTCTTTTCTGAACGGGTCCCGGGCTGCTCACTCATCATCTTGTTCATCATCTTTCGGAACATAGCATACATTTGCGAATCTATGCCGTCGTCCTCTTGCTGCTGATCTTGACTTCTGGCGGATCTGGGAGAATCCATTTCTCCTTCTGAGGCTGAGGAGTACTGAGGTGATGTTGTTTTCCTTCCTGATCTTGTTCGAACCATCAAATGCTGTGGATGCTCTCTGCAGGGCAAAGACCTGATTAGATTTTGAAGGAATTGGTTTTTTGGAAGAAATATTGCTGGAAATATGGTAGACAATTTGAAAAAGATATCCAATTACTAGGGATTGAGTCATCGCAGGAATCACGACAATCGTGTTGTTATTCTTTGAAAGAGAGATAAACAATGGAAAATGTGCCTTGTTACCTAGGCAAGGTCGTCAAACCACAATAGAAAGAGGGAAAATTTTATTTGAATGAGAAAATTTGAACTTTTTATTGATCTTGACAAAGAGGTGGAGGACAAACATTTTGCCACCATTCATGATAGTCGGCAGACACTCTAGAACCAGGAAAGAATTTAAGAGTAACAAAGGAATCCCAACCGTAGCGGGCGGAATGATATGCCCCAGACCATTGTGCGGAAGTGAGATCGAATTCTGCCATAGCTCCTAATAGTAGTCTAGCTTCAATGTACTGCTGTCTCTGGGAAAATTGTCGAACACATCGCTCTGGTTGATAGTAAGTGCAGAAGAATGGTCCCCACAACTTGAACCGCTTGCCATAAGCATATGTATATCTGGGGGGAGATAATTGTCTATCAAAGTAGTCCCAGACTATGTCATCTTCTTGAATGTTGTCAATCATGGACCGGTACTGCGTCACTGGAAGAAGTTCTTTACCATTGTATCTGAAAGAATTTGCTCGGGCTGGAACATGCTGGAAGAACCAAGATTGAAGCACGTAGATGCATCCTTTAACTAAGATGGATTCTCTAAGTGAGAAACGAGTCAAACCTCGATACAAGAAAGCGAGTGCTACCATAGCTATGGAGAGACGATTGGTCTGTTGACTTCCCCATCTTCTCATAAGCTAGATTATTCTGATGTCCATGTAGTTTTGTCCATCTGGGAAGAGGGCTAATCCTACAGTGCATAAAACCATTGCATTCTGGATTCTTTCTCTAGCTGTCCTTGATAGTGAGCTAACTTCGACGAAGGTCCCATATTGATGGTATAACTCAAGCAGATTGACATATTCATTTCCATCCATCTGAATCAGGGGCCAAGATCGGCGGCCTGTCATACGGGCTAAGGAATCTCAGAGGTCCAAACCCTTGACATTTATCAAGAACTGATGCTCTAACAGATCTCCTGGCTGACCGGCTGGTTCTGGTAATCCCATAATTTCAGAAAATTCATCCATTAAAAGGGTCATCTCTCCCCATGGGAACCAGAAGGTACATGTCTGTGGATTCCATCGCTCTACCATTGCGTGGATCAGGTTGCCGTTGATGGTCTGCTTTTCGACTGCTGATGCCAATTCTAATCCGCACTCGCTCAAATGGTTCGAGAACATGCGAGAAAAGCTTTTGAGCCATGAATAATACCACCGGGGAATGAAAGTTTCGGTGCTAAGGGCTCGATGTTCAGGATGACCTTGTCGCACCTCGTACGAGATGTGACCTTCAGGAAAAATAGGATCGATTTGATTGGATGCCATCAGACTGAAAACACAGAAAGACTCAGAATCAGACTTAAGAAAATATAGAAAATTTTGAAAAATTGCAGGCAGGATATAAAATGTAGCTGGAAATTCAAGATCCAGTAGAACGAAAGAATGAAAAATCACCTGGAGTTTTGAAAGAAATTGGATATTTGGGAAAATCATCCAGGGTTTAAGAAAATAAAGGAAAAAGATGATAGTATGGATATTTGGAAAAATATTTTTGGGGGAAATGTGAGAGGAATAAAGATAAAATACAAACAGTCATATCCTGCACAAACACTTATGCACATACAACACTCCCTAAAAGGCTGACTCTAAATGCATCATTTTGAGAAACAACTGTAGGACCTTAATCCTAACTCTAGGTTCAGATCATCTTTGTCCAATCCAGTTATGCCGATATACCCGAACCGAAATTCGAGGTACGTGGCATATAATTTCAACTTCGGTTCTAAGGTACGGTTTTCCAACATCCTTGAGTGCCAACCGATATACTTCGGACTATGCTCCGCGATACGTGGTAGGGGGGCGTCAACCCAAATAAGTGGCCCAGTTGTGAGGCTCTGTCCCGAACTAGGTGATGATGCATAAATTACATGTTATCTTAACATGTTTTCACTGCATAAATGCATCATCTATAATATAAGAGCATACACTTAGGTGCATAATGATGTTAGGAAGCTTTGGTTCAAATTTCATCAAAATCAAAGTTAATTTGAGGAAATTAATGCATTTACAGTGTAATGGGTTAAACTTCAGAGCAGAATTGAGAGATCTGGATCTAGGCGCCCATTTGGATCCTGGAGTTGGGTCAAATTACATGGATTCAACCCAGCTCCAGCCCATTTGAGTTTTTCATAAAATATTTTCCAAAACCCCCCTGTAGAAAGAGGCGCCCAGTAAATATTTTGTTTTTAAACCTGTTTTTGTAAAATGCCTAAAATAAGCAAAATCATCAAAAGAGGGGGGCGCCCATTCCAGCCTTGTCTTTGCTTTGATTTTTGTGCCCTAGGGGCACGATTCTAGCTCACCTCTACTTCCACCCAGCCACCCCTCTCATCCATCTTCTTCCTCATCCATGAAGCTCATCTTCAATGGAGACGCCATCCTCTTCTTCCATTCTTTTCTTTTCACATCTTGTCTTTCTTCTTTCCCTGCTGAAACTAATCATTGAGGTTGTCTTTTGCAGGTATTTGCGTCATTGGAGTGTTCTAGACATGGTAGGGGTGCTGTCTACTTCTCCATGGTCGGTCGTCTCTACCCCCGTACGACCGTCTACGCATCTTCACCACTGCTTCTTCTTCTTCCTTGTTCCGGAACACCACCACCTGTGGATCCCTGTAAAAGTACAGCAAAGAGATGTTAGACAGCATCAACGAGGTTCCGAACGGTGCGAAGTCAAGCAAAGTCTGCTCTTTTCTCCTCCTCAGTTGTCGGATTGCCCTGGAGGTTGGTCTTCTCAACCCTTTCTTCTAGATAGAACCTATGTTGTGCGTGTGTTATGTGCTGCATTTTTCTGTATTTTTTGTCAGCCATAGTGTAGAAAATGTTCATGCATAAACCAGCATGTAGAGTGTTTAGGTGTGTGGGTTACTTAAATAATAGTTGTAATCCAACGTTGGGTATCTTTTGCATGTGTGCGTGTGATCAAAATATATTTCTGTGTGTCTGCGTCTTCTTCATGTTTTCTCAGCATTAGTTAGGTCTGCAAATGTTCTTATTAGCATGATTTTATTGCCTATTGATGTCGTGCTTAGTTCTTGATCATTTTTAGGGGTTATTATGAATGTGCGTGTGATTTGTTTTTTCATTTGTGTGTTGCATGTTGATTCTTGTGTGGATGTGTGTGTGTGTGAGTTGCATTTGCTGTGTGCGTGTTGTCTGCAATTTGTTTCATTGTATCAAGCTTCATATACTTTGCTTTGGTCAAACTTATGATATTAGGAATGGTGTAAATGTAAACTCTTTATGTTAGACATTTTCTTTAGATTTAGAATGTGAATAGTGATTTCGATTTTCTGATTCTTCTTGGTGATGTTTGTCGTCCAGTTATTTGTTAACAAGTTTGTATCTAGATCAGTTTAGTATGTAATTAGGTGTTTGAAGTGGATATTTTAATTGTAATTTTTGTTTTAATTCCTGTTTTAGCATAATTAGTTGCTCATAGTAAAATTCTGTTTCAACGTTTTTCTGTTTTATGTAATTCGTTCACAGCATGATTAGGTAATTTAGTTTGTATATTCTTAGTTTAAATAAGTCGTATTCATCATGTGTTAGCTTAGTTTAATTTAGCATTATAATTGTCATTGTGTTATTAGCTTAAAAGTAGATATTTCATTTTTATGTGAATGTATTCATCTTCTCCATAGGTAGGACGGCCATTAGAGGTCCAGCAAGGTTGTAGAGTTATTGGTTATTAATTAATTTTAGTAAATGTCTTTTGAATGTTTTAAGTAAGGTTTATATTGTCTAGGTTCAAGGTATGTCGTTTTAGGCAAGTTAGATTTAGTCTAGTGTTTTAATTTTATGTGTAGTATTTAATATGATAGATAGGCATTTCGTTTTTCACACTTTTATCCCTTGAGTTATTGGTAATTAGAACAAATTAGTTAGGATAATATTAGGGTAGATTAATTACTTAGTTAGAGTAGATGAAGGGCACATGGGTCTTTGTAGTTGGAAAACGTTTTCGTGGAAGATCAACTGCTCTAATTTCGTGAATTGCATTTAAGGAAAATCTTCCTTTACCAGCCTAGTTATAAATGAGCTACTTTTTCCAATGAGGCAACCCTTTGGAATTCCAAAAGCCCTCCTAAAAGTGTCTACACGTTTTGGGCAAGATTTGAAATTCTACATGTCATTTAAAGCACACCCAAAAACGTGTGATGCTTTGGGAAATGTTTTCAAAAAGAAATTAATGTTTGGAGTGAAACAATGAAAACATATGGGTTCCATGAGCTGGACATTTTTTAAATTTAAGAGGCTTTGAGAAATGTTCTAAAAAGATTTATTGCTTTGAATTTCAAAAGTCTTTCTAAAATGATTCACACGAATTGGGAAGGATTTTAAGTATGCTATTTATTGTTATTTTGGAAAGATTTCAAAATGAATTACTTGCTTTTAATGCAAATATGGAAAAACGTGTGGGTCTTAAGAGGTTGGACGGTTTTTGAAGATTACCCTTTCCCAAGGTGTAATTAAGGCAAGAAAAAGAGAGGAGTTGGTCCCTACCAAAATCGTGTTTCTCATATTAATTAGCCCTAGTTAATCCTTTCCTAGTTTTTAACCTAGCATTAATTAGGTAGATTAATTAGATATTAACTAAGTTAGTAACTTTTGAATTGGGATAGTTAGTAAAAAAATCATGAATAGCTATTTAGGTAAGTTGTAATGTTAGTTCATACTATAATTAGGAGTAGATATTAGAGAAATCGTGTAGGACCTATGTGAGTATTTAATAACCTTAATATAATTAATTTAGGAGTTTAGATTTACATTAGGGTTTTAGGAAATAATAATAATTATTAGTATAGTAACTAACCCAACTAGGGTGGCGTGGACCCATTTTAATTCCATATCCATAGTCGACCCCCTAGTCTAACTATAGTTAGTTCCTAACCCTAGTTAGTCATTAATTCTAGTTAGTGCATAATCGGCCCTTGTTAACTCTAGCTAAACCCTAGTTGACCCTAGTTAGTTGCCCTAACCGAACCCCTACCCCTAGTTATTAGGTTAACTATAGTTAATATCTAACATTAGTTAGTATCTAACCGTAGTTAGTTTGTTAACTTAGTTAATGTTAACCAAACCCTAGTTAAACCTTAGCCATCGTAGTTAGTTAATCCAGCCCTTAGTTAGTTAGTTGACTCACCCTTAGATAATCGTTATTAGTTAGTTCCTAACTATAGTCAATCTAACTGTAGGTTGTTAGTGGTTTTAATTAGGTTTTAGAACTAGTCATAGATTAAGTAGTCATTAATTAATTGTATTAGTTAGAGTACATTAGATTTAGTTAGAGGTGTAATGCAGTTAGATAGATTAACACTATAGTTAGTTAGTTAGTGAGTTTAAATTAGATTAGGTTTAACAAGTAGTTTAGATTAGACTTAATGTTAGTTGTTTATGTAATTTATTAGATTTTAGATATGTAGTTTAATTTTTATTATTTTTTGTAGTTTAGCAGTAGCTTAGGTGTAATTTAGGACTGTTAGTTCATGTGATTTAATGTGTAAATGCATTAGTGGATTCAAAGAGATGAATAGTGCACTGAACCAAAACCCTAATTTTTACCCGATCATGCACTCATCATCGTATGTAGATTTTTCTCGAATTTCCTGAAAATTATTTTTCTATTCACTTTATCTGCATGTTAGCTGTCTGCAGACCAAATTTCAACTCGATCCGAGTTGATTTGTTCTCGTTTTTAAGCATATTCTGAAAACAACTTTTTCGGATTTTGAAATTTCGGGTCCAGCGATTTCCCAGATTATCCCAATTTTGAAACGCTTAGAGGTGGAGATCCAGAACGTATTTTTCCAATCTGTAAAATGTGTCAGTTTCTTGGATCTGTCCGTTACAGAATAGAAGTGGTTTCAGAAATTTTGGAAATCGTTTGACCCCTCAAACAGTCATTTTGCAAAAAGCTATCAGAGTCGACATTTGCATGCTTTAGGGACAAAACAGTCTTTTAACTATTTGTCTGATATAGTGTAGTTTTCATGTTTTCTAGTCTTGTAGTTAGTAAATTAACAGTTATTAGATTAATTAGAGTTGTTTTACTTAATTAGTTCAGTTAGATAGTTTAATTTTAGTTTTATATGTTGATTTAATCAGAGTTTAATTTCTGAATTAGTTTAACACTAGTTGTAGATGTAAATTAGATTTAATTTTTAATTGTGTACTAACTTAGTGTTTTCATTGTGTAGGTTGATAAGTTAGAACAGGTTCACATGTGTAATTCAAATATGCAGTGCACTGCGCACTTGTGGTGAAAAGACGGTTTTGCCCCTGGAGACCTGCAGAAGACTTAGCCTAATATTTTAATTTTCTTTTCTTAGTTTAGATTGTTATTAAATATAATTTGTAATATTGACATAGATTGTAACCTGGTTATATTAATAAAGTGTAATTTTAGAATTAATTCAGAAATATCCTGTTCCCTGTGGATTCGACCCGTACTCGCCACTTCTGTGGAAAGTCAGTTTTTATATCTTTGGTTGACGATTTTCCTTTGTTTTCATTGAAAAATATCTTTTAAAAATTACCACTTCCAAAAGTGCAACCACTAGGGTTCTGGAAGAGAGCCCAGCAACGTGAAGACCGGGTAAAAATAGGGGAGGTTTGAAAAAATGATCACATGCAAGAAATAGATGGCTCTAAGTCCTAGAGAGATAGATTTTTTAAAACTTTTAAAGAAGCATACATTGTTTATATTCAGATCCTAAATTGAGGAGAGTTGTATTTAGATCTAAGTCTATGTGAGCATGAAAATATCTCCTCAATATAGTCCTACCAAGCCATGCCTAGTCTATATGCACTCAATGTCAGCTAGGTCAGAATCTAGGCTCCTAGGTTTGCAAGATATCAAAAAATAAAGAGCTGACATTTTGAGAACACAGTTTTGATAATTGAACTAAGCCAAGCACATTTTTTATCAGACAAGGACAGGTCCCATCACGGTCGCCAAACCTGTTATCGTCGAAAAAAAATTTCCCTTCCCTTCCCTGCAAGAGAGAGGAGAAAACTGCTTTCGCGAGTCAAACTTTGACCAAAGTTTTGAAAATTGTTTTGAAGTACTCGCCTCCATTTTTTAAAATAGCGGGAAAATCCATAGGATAGGGCTCGACCTATCGGTACGAGGTTCGACCGTTCCTGCCGCCTTTAATAGGGGTAATCGAACCAAGGACCAAAAGTGTGCTTTGACTTAGTTAATTTATCAAAATCGTGTTCTATCCTAAATGCACAGAGAATTCAGGCATGTGCTATGTAATTTTGTAAAAAATGCAAGTTGGAAAAAGATGATGTATGCTTAGAAACATTTTGGAATTGGAAAAGTCTTTCTCAGGCAGAAGATGGAAATCAATCCCTCAGGAAACTCTGATGAAAAGATTTGAAATCTCAAGAAAATTTATAAAGATTTGAGGAAATCATGAATGGATGAAAATTCTGAGAAAGTGGAAAGAATTCTTGAGAAAAAATGAACATTTATAAAGGAAAATGCTTGTCATGAAAACTCTGACTTTGAAAATTTTCATTGGAAAATGATTGAAATTTATTGGAAAACTCTTTGAAGAAGGAATATCAAAACTCGGGAAACTGAAATCCTGAGAATCTTATCCTTGAAATATTTGAAAATCGATTTTGATTCTTAAGAAAGATGAGAAATTCCTTCTGAAAATGAATCTTAAGAAAAGAATATTTTCCAGGGAAAATCATGGGAAACTTGATTTGGAAAATCCCACTTTGAAAATTTTCAGAGTTTCTTGGGGAATCGATTTCCATGGAATGAAATTTTCTTGAAGAAATGCAGATGATGTCATGATGCAAATGACTTGAACGGATGAATGCCCTTTTGAGAAAACATCTTTTCAAGAAAATATGCAATTTTAGGATTAAACTAAGTAGAATTATCACATATTCCGACTATGGCCATAAATATGTTTATAATTTACTTAATTAATTCTAAAATATTTTGTAAAATTGAAAATATGCAGTGAATTTTTGGAAGATAGCCTAAGGGTGTAGGCTCAGTGTGACTAGTAGAAAGATGCTGAATCTGGGTTTCGTCCATATTCCGACTAGGGCCGTAAACATGGACTCCACCGAGTTCATCAACTCCCTAAGAGTTGGTGCATGTGTCATTCGTGCACATCCATAGTGATTTCCAAAATAAAATGCATGACTCACATAATCATGATATTGCAGAAATTCAAACTATATGATATGCATCCTAATCTAAGCAGTAAAAGTAAATATTATTCCAAATTTGATTATTACATCTCTGACATAAAACAAAATGAATAAAAATATATATATATATGTGTGTATAGAGTCGGCATCCTCCAAATTTTTCCTGTAAGTGAGAACTGGAACAAGTAATACAATATATAGAGAAGGGAAGGTCTCACATTAATGGCAAAACACCTACGACTATGTATAGGATACAATGCTCAACTTAATGTCTAAAGTGTGAGTGTAACGCCTGTGAAAATGCCTACATGCAATGCTTAAGCCAAATGGGAATTGTGCACGCATAGGCCTAACTGATGGGATAATGAAAATATGTAGGAGAGTACATTTACCTGGATATGTATGAAAGGGATATATGAAGACAGATACATATATATATATATATATATATATATATATATATATATATATATATATATATATATATATATATATATATATATATATGAAAATGTGGTGTATAACATCTAGACAGAATGACAATATGCATATTCTAAGGAGACCTGTAGGTATTGAAAATGCTGAAATCGCGGTAAAGAGGAGAAATAACAGCTAATGTGAGGTAGTGGATTACTATGGAATGCATGGGTAGTTGATGGGAACGGGGAATATACCTAGGCTATGGATGAAGATGTTACAGATGACAGAATGGGTTGAACGAGATACAGGTTATTGTACTAAAGGATGATCTGTCCAAGCATACAAGTTGAAAGCTGCAAATATGATAATCATGAACGCAAAATCTAACTAAAAAAATCTCTATAGGGATGATGTTACATATATATACAACACAAGGAACATGTATAAGCTGAAAAAGTAAATGGGCATAAATATCAAGAACAATCACAACTACAAGAATGATGATAGACTAATAGTGTACAAAAAAAAAAAAAAAAACATTGGCTACCAGGGAATGCACAGATTGCTGATGGGTATGGCCCAAGTGAGCTGTTACCACTGACCGATTTCTTCACATTGATTGCACGACACCCATACATATTGGTAAGATCTCAACTTCATTAACTCAAACTAGGTCTTTAGCTTTGTTATCATCAAACTTGGCTTCCAGTATTTCAGTGGTCTTAATATCCACAAACATATCATCATTAATACAGTAAGGGTAATACAAAGACTTACCTGAAAATTTCACAACTAGCGAAAGGGGAACTGATTTCCATCATATAGCCGATAAGACAAAAGCTAAACAACAATGGAAGGTAGGCTACAACCATAATGGAGCTGAGCATAGGTTACAAAAGGGGAGCACGTTATTTATGCAAGGAAAATGGCAATATGACATACAGAAATAACTACATTGTTGGCACTGAATATACAAAAGCATTGATGCCACTAATGGTATTGATGGACTTAAACTGAATGGTGTGAATGCAATAGATTCACAGTTTGCAGAGAGATGCTGGAATAACTAGATACAGAGATTATACCAAAACCGATAGCACACGCCTGTTGGGTTATCTGTCATCGTGGGATGGAACAAAATATAGATACTAAAACTCATACATGGATATTCAATACCACCCAAGATTACATTCAGGCAGCTCGTCCACTATAGAAATGGGAGTGTGTATAGGAGGCTGCCACTACATTAGGTAATGCTTATAAAAAAAAAAACAGGTAATATGCACCAATGTATCATGATAATAACACAGTAACATTACAGGAGGCAGTAAAAAAAAAAGAACAGCAGCTGTTAAGAAAGTATACAAGTGGGATGCAAAACATGCTAAAAGTAATATGATGGGATATAAAACATGATAAGGTAAAGGTAGAAAATCAGTAGAAAGTGAAATATAAAAGGAACGAAGTTTAAAACTATTGAGAACAGGGTTAACAAACTATTGCAAAGAAGGAAATTATATGAGATGTCATGCCTAGGTTATTGGCATCTTTTACTTTACGAAGAGTCCTTTGGGACCTCGTTTAACCCATGATATGATATGCAGGTAAAAAAAAATCATATAGAGATGCAGGGAACAGTAAGATGTAGTAAAGTTAGGCAATGTCATTGTAAAACATGAAGACCTATCAGAAAACAGGAAAGATATAGGAAGTTGCCAAAGTCAAAGAAAGGCTTTATGAAAAGAAAAATAATTTTATTTGCAGAAAATCAAATTTTGTTGCAGAAAATCAAATTTGTTGTAGAAAATCAAGTTTTGTTGCAGAAAATCAAGTTTTGTTGCAGAAAATCAAGTTTTTGTTGCAGAAAATCAAGTTTTTTTTTTTTTTAAATATGATACTCAGAGGAACCGATGATGCCATTGCGAGGCATCATCGATCACCAATATAGAAGACAACCAATGTTGCAAACCACATCAACAAGGTGCAATGGATTTGCCATACACATAATATGAATATGCTGCATAATCACCAAAGTTACAGACAGGGGTAATGAGCTAATCCGATAATGTAATAAAAGCTTTAGATTAGACAAATGCATAATAAACCAGATTAGGCGTATGTCAATTCTAAAGAACTCAGTGGAATATGACTTCTTAGGGGACAAAAGTAAAGAGGGAAGGCAGCTGCTCACCTAATTCTTTGGAATGGGCACCTTCTGATTGATGCTTCTTAGAAACATGTTTCTTGAAAGCGAGAAACAATATCCAAGATCGATGGGAAGGAGGCGATATTGCTTTTGTATACCTTGCAGGTTCACTCGATCGTGACTGGAGCTCTGGAGGAAGATGGTCTCCTTCTGGTTCTTGGTATTGTAGCGGTAGTGGGCATCTGATTGAGGGTTTTGCAAAGTCTCCCCAAAGCGGCTGGAGGAAACAGGGGAGGTTCAGGAGATCGGAGAGACCGGATGTTCCAAATCAGGATCCCTTCTTTCCCCAATGTCGTCCCTTTTTAAAGATCATCAGCAGGTTTTCCAAAAAAATCGGTCCTTTTGAAATTTTCTAAACTGGATTTTGAAAGCATTTGAAATCTTCAAACAGATTTTTGAAAGATTTTGAAAAATTGCCGTTTTGAAAGGGGACGGCCATCTCTTTATTTGAAACTCTGATTCACTTTACCTAAGGTAAAGTAAATCGTTTATTGAGGATAGGGCTTCACAGTGGCGCCCTTTTGGGGGCTGAAAATTAAAATCAGAAAAGTGAGTAAAACAGTTTTTTTTTCTTTTTCTTTTTTTTAAGGTGGTGACACCTCAGCCAAAAAATAAAAAAATAAAATAAAGAAAACTCTTTGAAATAAGATTTGCTTTTTCTCTGCAGGGAATTTTAGTGAGGCACCACCTATGTGTGGGCCCACTTATTATTTTATTAAAATAACTAGAATTGAAAATTAAATTAAAGAAAGAGTTTTATAAATTGGTGCCACCTTCGGATGGGCACTTGCTTGAAAATAAGAGAAACACTTTGAGAAGTTGAGTGTGACGCTGCTTCAGGGTGGGTCCCATGTCATTTTATTTAAAATAAAAGCAAAGTAAGTTCTTTTTGGAATTTTTATAATAGTAGGCTAGTTTAGAAAACACGAAGTAAAAATGGGCTTGGTTTCAAAAACTAAAAAAAATGGTCCTTCAGTGCAAAATAAAAGATGCAGAGAAATTCAGAGCCCTTTTGCAAAAGCTTGAAATAAAGTCTTCTAAATTTAAAATTGTGTCCCCTTCTTTCCAACTGACGAGATTTGAAGATCAATATCAAAACTATCCAGATTGTTTTCTTGAGAAAACTTTTGTAATTCGGAGTCCTGGGGGTTAAGACGAGGGAAACTGACTATTTTGAAAAACCCAGGGGTTTGAAATCACTTTTGAAATATTTAAACTTGAATATGGATTGATAATTTTGAAAATCATGAATTCTGGATCTCAAAATGACTTGCTGTGTAGTGAAATGATATGATATGCTCATGCGAGGATATGCAAAGACATGTCTTATGAAATGCCACTCTTAATGAGGAATTGGAAATTCTAACTTCTTGTCAAGAATAGGATTTTGAAAATTTGCAGTTTGAAGATGTTTCTGAGCCTAAATATAGAAATTTTGAGACTCAAGAATGAAATTTTGGACTTTCTGCAAGGTCCAATCTCAGAAAATGACCCTTTTGCCCTTTAGTGATCTCGGAGAACCAAAATGTGATGATTGTTGGAAGTGTCAGGAAGGTGAGTGAAAATTTGGGTTGTTTACAAGACCCCAAACATGGCACAGCCATTACTATCCGGAGGGGCGTAGGCCTACCAGCCTGCACCTGGTTGCAGTCCCTCTGCTGCAATAGCTGCAGCTGGTCCGAAAGGCACCAGCCAGAACCGAAGGAAGGGGTGCTGGCTCACCTCCCTGTACCCGACTGCAGCTCAACAGCTGCATGGCTGCAGCAAGAACGTGAACCCCAGAAAAAAAAAGAAAAATGTGAAGGGGCTCAACACCCTGGCTTGGGATGGCCTTTGACAGGTCTGGACCTTATCTGGTCCAGACCATGTGAGGCCCAAGGCAAAAATCCAAAAACCCATAGCCCCTAAATGGAGCTCGACTCACGGGTTGCGAATTGCTGAAAGGCGCAAAAGAGGGGAAGGCCCTGGCTGACCCGTTGTGGTCAACCAGGGACATGCTTTGCTGGACACGTCCAGCTGGTTGGACTGGTCCAACCGAATAGTAAGGGGACCTCAACGTCTCAGGCCAGACATAACTAAAAATGAAAAGAGAGGTGAAAGATGGTGCTGGACCATCCTGGCTCGGCCTTGGCTAGCCCAAGCCGACGCCAACCAAACCCAAGAAGGGCTGGTCGACTGGGTAAGGGCTAGTCTATGGCCTCCTAGCCAAAAAGAGAAAAGCCTTGGCAGCACGGTTTCGCTGCCATGACAGGGCAGAACCGTGGCTGCCATGAAAACAGGCCACCCCTAATGGAGGATGCATGAAACGCCATGGAAACGGGTGTCTAAAATGCTCTCGTGACATTGCTACTATAATGCATCAACGAAAATGTAGACATTCTTAATAAAAATCGGCAAAAGTGAAAAGGAAACCAAAATGTTCTTAAGCTACCAACTACTATATTGCATAAGGAATGAAAAACCAACTCATGAAGGCATGCTCAACCGAAAACCACGTTCATGGATGAGTGTAGAGGCATCTCACCTTTGAGGCTTTCAACGAAAAAATATGGAGATGGTGTCACGGTTTAGGAGCTGCAACTAGGCACCCATACTAAGTCACTCACACTACTAGGAGAAGAAGGGAATGAGAGGGAGAGAAGAGCAACAGAGGAGAGAGAGGGTCTCCAAGAAAATCACCCCTAAAGAAATGCCTTCTCTCTCCTTTTTTGATGGTTTAAGTAGGTAGGGCTTAAAAGAAAGAATGTCTGGGATTAATCCCAGGTTGGATGGACGGCTGGGATGCTCCACGCCCCCCCCCATAGTCGCCCCACTCACCAATGCATGTTCTCTTTTCAAAACTTTCAGAAAAGTTTTCAAAAACGCCATTAAGGGGTTTCATAAAAGCCTTTAATCTTTGAAAATTTTACAAGGGCTGCCCAAGGCTAGCCGCCCCATCCAGGCACTCATTTTATGATGTTTGAAATAGTTCAACATATTTACAAAAAGACCATGGGGAGCCAGCCCCATGCCTCCCTTTTTGAAAATCGTCCCTCATGATGAGCTCTAAGCCTCATCATAAGGTCTTGAAACAAGAGGATGGCCAATCATGGCCCTCTTTTCCCAAGCCATGCATTCTTTTGCAAAAATGCCACCCAGCTGGTCAACCCTTGACCAGCTGGTCTACCAAGGTCAAAAACGTCCTCTTAGAGGGCGCACAATGGGTTGGGACGTCCATGGATCCGAGCCAACTCCGGTTGACCCAAATCCAAAATCGCCAATGCACTATATTTAAAACAATGCTTATTAAATGCTTTTAAATATAAAATTGACTTCAATAAATCATTTATTTATTTTCAAAGTCTTAATTGACATGGAATGTTCAATGCTTCTTTGAGAAATTCCCCTTCGTTTGCAAGAAATACGCTTATTACGACTCGCGTACTATCGTTAAGCAAATCTCGTAATTCACATGCACTGATGGGGTTTTTTCATCGTATAGGTCCCAAATTTTGGGGACAAACTATACAAATATATTACAAACTTACCATTAAAGTTTCAGAGGTTAATTCATCTAGAATTAGGCTCTTCTTACTTACACAGTGTATTTACGCGATTTTCGGGTCACGCACACAAAGCTAAAATACAAAGCATCATCATATTATAGCTAATTACGTGATTCAACCTCATAACCATATGAAATATATGTATATCAACTCTATGCAACAATAAATTCTTCAGAAAATTTTACGGGTCTTACATCCTACCCTCTTTAAAAAGGATTTCGTCCACGAAATCACAAAACACTAAACAATGACAAAATTGTCAGATCTCCTCTGACGGTGCCTAATCGACAACAACTAAGTCTCTAGTAGACTTCCTCGGATAAAACTTGGCAATATACTCTGGTTGTCCACACTTGAAACACTTGCCATTGTAGAGAGGACAAGCTCCAAAAGCATGATCTTTGTTGCATCGTCGACACTTTCGTTGGACATTCGATCACTGGGGTCGCCTTTGCTGGCGATTCTGCTGCACTTTCTGACGCTTCCACTCTTTAGTAGGTGGTGAAGACTCCATTCTACTAGGATTCTTCTCAGTTGTAATCGCAAAAAAATGAGTCTGCTGCTCGGCTTGGTCTTCGTCCAATAGAGTAGCTACCTCAATAGCCTATTTGAGCGACTTTAGCCCGCTAATGAACACTTTGGTTCTCAGAATAGGCCTCAAACCATGAGCGAACTTCAATGCTCGATCATTCTCCGCGATGTAAACATTTAGACAATATCGTTCCAAACAACGAAACTTCGTAATATAGTTAGACAGGGTCATCGTTCCCTGTTGCAAATCCAGAAATTCTTGCATCTTCTTACTTTGTTCATGCTTAGGAAAATACGCAGAGTTAAATATTTCAACAAATTCATCCCACGTAACATTTGTGTCTTTGAATTTAACCAAAGAGGCAGTGCCCACTACTTCTCAGCGTGGTCTTTCAAACGATAAGTACCAAAATTCACCTTCAGTTCCTCTGGGACATCCAAAACGCGAAAAATACGCTCTATCTCACGTATCCACGACTCAGCAGCTTTAGGGTCTGTCCTACCCTCGAAAGCAGAAAGATCCAATTCCATGAATCGCTTATAGGTAACCGTACTATTGTTCTGCTCACTTAAGGCTACGTGCTGAAGATTCGCATCCATCTGTTGCATCGCAACCACTTGCTGTTGCACAACCTCTGCAAGGTTGTTCACAATGCCTATAATATCGCTGCATCTGGTCTTTCAAGTCATCTATCATGACAAAAAGACATAATAATCAATCGATAGGTCTGGCAACCATGCTCGCGAAACGATAATCGCAACAAGTTACAAAAATCATAAGCACACTACACACAATTCAGACAAAAGCCACATCACAATTCAATCGTGCAACACAACACGACATATAAACACGTTCCACGAATGACCTCAAGCGACACCATACAAGGTCACTATTGCGACGCCCCTAGAATTCCCGACTTGAAAATCCTTTAAAATCCTTTGGATTTTTTAGTAAACTTTTTTTTTTAAACAGTTGCGCAAGTGCAGAAGTACCAAAAAGGAAACAAGTGGCAAACTCCAGGGTGGGTCGCAGGAGTGAAACAACAAGGGTTTGAAACAACTTTTATTAACATTTACAAATTTACAAATGGTACAACCAATCCCTTTACAAAAACACTACCAAGATCCTTGAAGGTTCAGAAGTGTGGGTTCACGTCCGCTGCCGCACATCGAGCTCCATTGCACGCCTAAGCAAACACCTATATCCCTATAAAACGGGGTCAGTACTCTTCTGAGCTGGTGAGACAAACCAAACACGATAACCCATGTGTGGAAAACGAAGCAGAGCTATACATGACCTACATAGCATGCTTAATTACAACAACTGTGCAGTTAAAACATGAGCAGGTATAATAAGCAGTAATAAAACTACACATGGAGCAATAAGTGGAAATAACTAGCAGTTGTTAATGCAATTAGGCAAATTATGAGAAATAACTACGTTACTTCATTTCACAATTCCTATCAATTAGCATAGCATGCATCAAGGAACATAACCAACTAATGCAATAATACGAAAGAGCATGTGATGCAGAACAGCTAAGTCACCGAGAATTGTGCATAAAAGCAAGTAGACATACATGTGCATTGTGTCATAAGTACGAAAACTAGCCAAGTGACATTGCAAAGCATTGCACATTATGATGAGACAGTTAGAAACATTTTGCCACGGAAGGGCGTGACTCACAAGCTGTGTCAAAGTTCATAAACCATGTATCTCAACCATGAGCAAGCTCATCTTGCTAAGTGGGTCCATCGCCCATAATAAAACTCGCCAAGGAGTTCCAAAGTCTCAAAAGACTAAATTCCAAACTTGTGCCACAAGATCCCTACATACTTAGGGAATTACATTAAATTTGCCAAAGTATTCGGGAAATCAAATATACAAGCCTGACTATGTCTACATTAATTTGATGACATACATTCAAAAATCACTAATATGAGTTTGCGATTACATTCATTTCATGTACTAGCTTACGTGCCAAAGTGTATGGTTGTGCACAACTTCTACATGACACTACGTTACGTAACACATGATAATATGATTAAATAATTTGTGAAGTGTCAAGGTGCCCAATTTCGCATGACAAGGAAGGTGCCATATTCATTTATTTGGTTTGTCATATACTATAAATTCCTCAATCTCGCTAAAACCTTATTTATTTAAGGTATTGAAGATAGCAATCACTTGCACGCATAATGCACCAGGTACGCGAACAAGCGATATGGAAATTACGAAGCAAGGTACATCATTTGCAATACTTGGCGTGCTATGCAAGGGCGGCCATAATCCCAAACGAGGGTGAAATCTATTCTACAAGTATTGACAATTTTCGCTTCTTCGCGCGTACTTAACTATGTATATATATATATATATATATATATATATATATATATATATATATATATATATATATATATATATATATATATATATATATATATATATATATATATATATACATTGGGCAATCTCGCGTGCTCTACGTCCACGTCATGGCAAGTCAACAACTATGGGATTGTCAGGCCATTGGGACCCATGTCGTAGGAACTTATGTAGTGCCATAGGCTGCAGTCCGTAGCCCTCTATCGAAGTAGAAAGCATGACGAAAGGGAGGAATGTCCAACAGCTATGTTGGAACAGTCCCAAAAAGGCCGACAACCTTACCAGCCACATTGGTGCAAAGGGCACCAAGCGCACACATGTAGGCCCGGTTTGGGCAATGCTGCGCAACCGAAGAGGCATCACCAATCAGCGAAGTGACAGCAAGCTGCTTGTTGCTGGTGCTGAACCACCGGAACCAAAAGAGTTCGGTCACGGGAAGACTACCCGCACGGGTTGCGACCATCGTGAAGACCCAGGTCTGGACCGATTGGTCCAGACCCCACGTGGTTCGGCTACCAACAAACGAAAAGGCGCAGGCTTATCAGCCTGCACTCGGAGGCGACCCCACCTGCTGCAACTCGGTTGCAGTAGGCTCACCAAACACGGTCCAGGTCTGGACCGACTGGTCCAGACCCAAGTCGGCTTCAGCCAACAGCCAAAGAAGGGGTGCAGGCCCTGCAGCCTGCACTCAGTTGCAGCCCAAGCGCTGCAACCACCACAACAGGTCCAAGCCCAAGCTGGAGGCCGCGAAAGGCTGATGCCCAAACTAAACAAACCTGGTGCAGGCCTTTGACAGGTCTGGACCACATTCGGTCAAGACCATGTCAGGCCAGAGGCTGGGAACCGAACCCACACCAACCCAAGTTGGTGGGTTCGGCTGCGGCTCATGCAGAACCCAAAAAGGGGAGAGACAAGGGCGCCCTCACTGGGGAAACAATCTGGGTCAAACACTGCTGGACACGTCCAACAGTGTGGACCAGTCTAGCTGAATGAAAACCATGGCCCAAAATGACTATGGCCAAACGGAGGACAGAAAACAACAGCTGAAAAGGGAAAAGAAAAGATGGTGCATTTCCACCTAGGCTTGACCCGCCTAGCCCAGGCCAGCAGCAGCTAACCCAACGGGGGTTGGCTCAAAAGAGTAAGTTGCATGGCGTGGGGCTGTCCACGGTCTCCTTGCCAACCGAAACCCCTTTGCAAAATGATGAACAAGGTGCGTTGAATCAAAAGGGAAAACACAGGAAATTGTAAAACCGTTTCCAACCATTTGCAACTATAATACAAAACGAGAAAAGGAGTAGATACTTGAAAAAGAAAAACATGAGCATGGAAAGGCATTCTACCACGGTTTGCTCAATGAAATACATGCAAGCATGCTAAATCGTAAATACAGACACAACGCATGCAAGCACCCCCGTTAAAATCTACAAAACTGAATTAAAACATGTAGTGGTGGCTCACGAACGTGCAAAAACACCAATACCTCGCTCAATCGAAAACCCATAAACATGATACATGTTAGCTCACGTAAAGAAATCGGCTAATGAGTAATAAGAACTAAAGGCTCAACCGAAATCCACGTTTTTGGACATGTGTAGGAGTGTCTCACCTTCGAGGCTTTGACAACAGAGGAAGAGGTATGTGCTACGGTTGGGGCTGCAACTTAGCTCTTACTCACTCATAACCTCACTCTCATGTTTTTGGAGAAGAAGGGAAGGGGAGAGAGAAGCTCCAAGGAAAACGCCCAAGAGAGTCCCCTTTTTCTCTCTCTTAAATTCTTAAGTAGTTAGGTTTAATCAAGACAGATGGTTGGGATTAAGTGAGGGTAGATGGAGGGCTGGGGTGCCCCACCCCCCCCCCCCTAGCCAATGCATGTCTCTCTTTTGAACTTTTTAGAAAGGCTTTCAAAAATGCATTGAAAAGGTTTTGAAAAAGCCTTTAAAACTTAAAAGATTTACATGGGGGCACCCTTGGCTGCCGCCCAACTCAGCCACTCGTCTTTGGCTATTTGAATTAGTTCAAAAACATTTCAAAAATACCATGGGGCACCAGCCCCATGCTCTCCTTTTATGAAAAGTCGCCCCTCATGATGAGATCTTGGTTTCATCATGAGTTTTTGAAAAGAACAATGGCCAATAGTGGCCTTCTTTTTCAAAACCATGCAAATTCTTTCAAATATTCCACCCAGCTGGTCAAACCTGGGCCAGCTGGTCCACCAAGCTCAAAATCGTCCTCCTAGAGGGGCGCCCAATGGGTTTGGGTCTCCTCTAGTCGACCCGGATCCAAATCCAAAATCGCCTATGCAATACTTTTAAAATAATGCTTATTTAATGCTTTCAAAATGGAATTTAATTTCAATAAACCATTTAGTTCTTTTCATAATCTCAATTAACATAGAATGTTTGATGCCTCTTTAAAAAATTCTCATTCGTTTGCAAGAATTAAGCGTATTACGATTCATGTCCAATCGTTAACCAAATCTCATAATTCGCATGCACTGACGGGGTTTTTACACCGTATGGGTCCCAAATTCAAGGACAAACTATATAAATATATTATAAATTAGCCCTTAAAATTTCAAAGGTCAATTCTTCCAGAATTAAGCTCTTCTTACTAATGATACATGAAATGCATATCATGTTATGAATATATTCATGCATTTTTAGATGATTTTAAGATATAGAACCCATGATTGGATGCATTTTGACATAAAGGGGTCATGGTTCAAATTTCAGAAAAATCAGAGTTAAATTGAGAGAGTTATGGCTATTTTAGTGTTTGGACATGAATTTTGAGGTGGATCGGATCCATATCCGACCCAAAGAGAGCTTTGTGGGCCTTGGATCAATGTTAAAACATCAAAATCCACCCCACACGTGATCCAATACCCATTTAGAAACTGTTTTCAGAAAACCACTCCAAAAAGAGGCGCCTAGCAATATTTTTCTTTATAAACCTCCTTTTGAAAAAGAGCCAAAGTATAAATAAACGTTTTTTGCAAACTCTACACATTTTTTTCCTTGGGATTGACGCCTCCTCATCTGATTCTTGCTCCAGCCACCTTCTTCCCCACTCATTCCACGCCACCTCCATTGAAGACTTGAATTTTGCTTGAGATTCATGCATTTCTTCGTGTTTTTTTTCATATCTTTTCATTTCTTTTCTTTCTTGTTGGTTATTGATCATGTTTGCTGTGTTTTGCAGGTGTAGCAGAGATTGAAGACACTTTTTCTTGCGTGGAGTGCCGTCTACTCCAACAAGAACGCTCGGCCTTACCTCCATCCGATATTCTACTCCACCCGATCGCGAATCGGTTCCTTCTCCATCCTCGGTGGACTTCAAACATGGTGCAACTGCAAAAGAGAGCTTCATTGTGATATTCCAGCATCAACAAAGACGATGAGGCATGTTTCGAATGGTTGATTCCGCTCTTTCCATCCCCACAGTCATCAGATTGCCTTTGAGGTTGGTCTTCCCTTTCCTCAGCCATTTTTTGTTTTTCTCATTTTTTGACAGTAAACCACTGTCGTGTGTCTGTATTTTCTGTTTTGAAAATCGTTTTTGGGTCTAGATTAGGCGTGATTGTGTTTTTCCCATTCGTTTTAGCCAAAAAGCTAAAATCTGCTAGATTTATTCTAGCCGATTTCAACGTTTTGACATTTTTATTTTCTGATTTTTTTTTGCAGTTTAGTGTGTCAAGAATATATTATTTCAAGTAGTCTAAAGTTAATTTAGTTCCAGTTTATATTGAAATTCTGTTTGTGACTTATGTTCGTTGAGTTGGATTGATTGTCTAGTATGTGTATTGTTCATGCTTAGCAAGTTTTTAGAGTTAGGTTTAGAGTAATTATTTTTTCAATTTCTAGATATATTTTAGACGGTTGTGCATTGTTTAATTAGGTTTAGTTCATAATTAGTTGAGGTTTGATCGTGTATCGTGTTTGAAGTTTATTTCAAATAGAAAAAGAAAAACAAAATTCTTGTTTTCTTTAGTTTATGCAATATCGATTTTTAGCATTTTATAAATGTCTGGTTTTTGAAGTCTTTAGCAGTAAACAGTGTATAGATAGAGTTGTTCCATCAGTTTTAAGGTTTCGTTTGGATTAATGTGATATTGGGTGGATGATTGTTGAGTAGGGGTGTTAATTTGAATAAATCGATTGTGTGTCTTGTGTAAGTTTAGGGATTTTCGTAGTTTTCAGTTAGATTATTTTTTGTTATAAGTTTAGTAGGTCATGTCTTAGCAATTTTATATTAGATTCAAGGGATAATCAGTTTGATTTCAAATTCGTTTACAATTTGTTTCAAAAAAAAGAAGGAAAAAAACCTTAGTGCCATTGTTGTTTTTGTTTAGGTAGAATCGATAGTTTTTAGTTAGAATGCTTTCTTCTTCAAATAGGGATGTCGTCCATTAGAAGTCCAGTTTGAGTTTTAGGTTTTATTTAGCAAGTTCTTAGGATTAGGTAGGTTCATTCCATTGTATAGGTTCATTTGTGTGGGTTAATATAGAAAACGTTTTTAATAGTCTTGTTTAGGTAAGTTTTTATTGTGATTTTATCTAACTTAGTATTTTTGAAAATCGTGTTTGACATTCCTTTTATAACCTTGCATTGCATTGTGTAGGAGTTAGTGTCATTAAGTTAGGGGCAATATGAGTTAATCAAATAGGTAATTGAAATTCCACTAGAGGGGGGGTGAATAGTGAAATATGATAAAGATCGATAAAATAAAATAATCAGGCAATAAAACACAACACATAAAACACAGAATTTATACTGGTTCGGTCAATACCCAGACCTACATCCAGTCCCCAAGCAAACCACTTAAGCTTTCCACTATAACATCCGAGTCACCGGATAAATAGTATAACACCCTCTTCCTCAGAGGTCTTCTTCTCTCAACAGAGAAGGACAACACCCTCTTCCACAGAGGTCTTCTTCTCTCAACAGAGAAGGACAACACCCTCTTCCACAGAGGTCTTCTTCTCTCAACAGAGAAGGACAACACCCTCTTTCTCAGAGGTCTACTTCTTTCAACAAAGAAGGAATACAGTGAATAACAGAAAGTTACAATACTTCCTATAGAACCTTCAGAATGATATGAATGCACGAATGAAGGATTCTCAGAATGTTTTGTTTGTCACTCAGAGGATACTCTTTGTCAAAGAGCTGGACTTGACTTTTTCTCTTTTCTTTCTTTTCTTTTTCTCTTTCTTTTTTAAGGCTCTCTTTTCAAATAATGAATAGAATTTTTCTCGTTGTAAGCTCACACGTCTATTCCATTCCATGTTGAATAGTTTATTTGAGTGTGTTTATATAGCTTTAAAAAAGTAGTCGTTATATTTTGAAATCGTAGCCTTTTTTGAAATGTGAAATGTGAAATGTTATGTCATTTCAAAAATATCTTTTAGAGAAATTCGAGAATGCCTTTTTCCATAAAAGTAAAATATAGGGTACACTAGTCGTTGTAATATTTTAGGTAATACATATTTTATGTAAAAAGTCTATTTCTTACAATAGTACATTGAACGTTGGATTGTAGTTTTGTCTTTATTCTAATTAATGATTTGAGGTACATAAGTACTTTACTTTAAATGAGTGTAAGTACAATGAGTGCTTTGAGATATTTATTTGTACATAGTCATGTCAAGTGTTTTCTTTATGTTGTGTTTTTCAAAGTCTTCAGAGAGAATGAGGACTACAAGAAAGTCGACATTCTTTGAGAAGGATATTAACAAGGATTTCTTACAGGAGGTATTTAATGCTTGTACAAAGAGAATGATGACTTCAAGTAAGTCGACATTCTATGGGTTTGTAAAAAGGTAACTAGAGTCTTTATCAAAATAATTTATATTTGTTTTCTTTGTGTAGCCGATTTTCATGTTTTGTCTTTTACCCATATTTTAAAATTATTTCTTTAAAGAAGGTAACTAGAGTCTTTTCAAAACATATTATATTTGTTTTCTTTATGTAGCCGATTTCATGTTTTTGTCTTTTTCCCATATTTAAAAACATTTCTTTAAAGAAGGTAACTAGAGTCTTTTCAAAAACATATTATATTTGTTTTTCTCTATGTAGCCGATTTCATGTTTTGTCTTTTTCCTACATTTCTTTTCATGTTGTCTTGTATATAGTGTAAGGTACAATTATTACATGTCAAAATATCTTTTTCATAAAGGGTTGTAAGAAGGTACAATTATTAGTTTTCAAAAAGGAGCTTTTTGAAACTATCGTATACTTTTATGATATAGTTTTTATGAATGAGTATGTAATATGCAATATGCATGTTCCTGAAGGTTCTGTTACATATGACTCTAAATAAAAAAAAAATCTTCATCTTGAGGTAGCCGATCTCTTCAGTTGAACTTTAGGAATGCATGGCTCATCAAGCTTTTTCTTCAAGGAGTATGATTGCACTAGTTGTACTTGAACAAGAAGTCTTCATCCTTTTTGGGTGAGATATCCTTGCATCAAATACTCGTTAGATTTATGGCAAAACATATTCAGTCATAATATAACATTTTCCAAGAGGACATATTATCATATCATATAAAATCAAATATGACAGTGTATCATATTATGTGACATCAAAACAGAGTTTCTCAACAGTAATATCGAATTTTGGAAAGAGGGTAAGTAGGTAATTTTTATTGAGAAACGATTTTGGTAACTCTACACTCCTTCAAATTCGTGAGACCCTTTTTGGAAAGCTTTGAATGTTTGATCCAGCCAAGAGAGAAGGATTTCCCTCATTTACATCTTTGGAAATAAAATTTAATTTCAAACATTACGTCCTAAAAGTGCTATACACGATTTTTGGGAGAGGATTTTAATTGCTCAACTCTTTCTTTAAAGAGAACAAAAAATGTGTGGGGCTCTTTGTGCTGGACGGTTTCATCTCCTCTAAGCTTCCTAAGTTGGTTTTTAAGGCAATTAAGGAGGGTTATAGTCTTCCCAAATTCGTTTCTTCCCATTTAGTAACTCCTCTTTCTAACTTTCTATATTTTCTTAGATTAGGATTTAGTAGTAATTATTTTTATTCAATGTGTATTAGCATTAGGTTTAGTGAGTGATTCACCATTTAGGTAGGTAGTAATTAATTTTAATTACATCCATCTAGGCGTGTAAGGTAGATAAGTTCATGCCATTATTTTGCCATTTTCGATTTTTGATTAATTAGTCTTAGAATCTTAGGTTGCTATTTTTATTAATTTTCTAACTTAGTCAACATAATGAGTCAATAGAGGACATGCACCTAGTCAAAGTCAAACCTTAAATTGCACCCTCCATTAACCATAGTTCTCGATTAACTTCAGTTAGATACTCGGGTTAGTTAAGTTAATTAGTATTTGCTTTAATAATTTTCTTAATTCTAATGTTAATGTGCCTTGTGAGTTTCTAAGTCAACCTTTAGTTTAGGTTAGTGCATTAGATTGATTTAATTTCAGTCATTCAATTCGTACTACATATTGGTTGTGATAGTTTAGATTAGGCGTGTTATTTAGAATAGATTCTTACTGATTGTTTAGTTCATTTGCATGTCGTGTAGTGAGTTTATTTCCTGTTATTTTCTATAGTTAATAGTAGATTAATAGCATTTAGAACTGTTTTTGTATTTCATTTACATTCCTAGTGCCAAAAGTGAATTTCCCAAGTGAATAGTGTATTGATTTTCAAACCCGATTTTTACTGTTTATTGCACTCGTCATTTTATGTGCAAATTTTTGAATTTTTCTAGAAATTCTTGCTCTATTCTCTTCATCAAGGTGTTTACTGTCTACAGTCCAAAATTCAGCTCATTTTCAGTTGATTTGGTCTGATTTTTAGGCATTTTTCAAAAACAAATTTTTCGGGTTTTTCAGTTTCGGGTCCAACGATTTTCAGAAATTTCTTGAATTTGAAACGCTTATATCTAAAGTTCCAGAAAGAATTTTTCAAATCCGTAAAAACTTTCAGATTCTTGAATCTGTCCGAAACAGAACAAAAGAAATTTCGGGAAATTTGGACTTCGTTTTCCCCTTCAAACACTCTTTTTTCAAAAAGCTGTCAGAATTCACTTTTGCACTAGTTAAGGGTAAAATAGTCATTTCATTGTTTTATTAATTTTTGGTAGTTTTTAGTGTTTTTCTGCATTTTAGATAGTGCATCTGTATCAATTAACATAGTTAGACCTAGATTAATTAGTTAGTATAGTTATTTTGATATTTTATTTGATTTTTAGTTTTAATTAGAATTTAAGTTAGTTAATTTTTGTAGAATTAGGTTTATTTTAATTCTTAGAATTCTTTACTGTAATTGTGTACTGACTTTTTATTTTCTTTGTTTTAGGTTGAAAAGCTTTTTAAAGATTACAAGGTTAATCTTGTCCAGCGCGAAAAAAGTGATAATTGGTGAAAAGACAAAATTGCCCTTGGCGAGCAGAAGAAGAATTCAAATTTGCTTTTCTAGTTAATTGTAGTTTTTAATCTGTAATTCCATTAGAATTGTAATTGTTGACTTAGATTCAGAATTGCATATTAATAAATTGAAATTTTTAGAATTAACTTGAATATTTCTCGTTCCCTATGGATTCGACCCGTACTTGTCACTTCTGTGGAAAGTTGGTTTATTACTTTTGTTTGACAATTTTCCAATTGTTTTTATTGAAAATATCTTTTAAAAATATCACTTACAAAAGCCCAACAAAATTTTGGCGCCGTTGCCGGGGAACGACGAATATATTCTGCTATTTCTTAGATTTCAGTTTATTAATTTGTGTTAGTTAATTAGTTGTACTTATTTTTCTAGTTAGTAGGATTAGTAAGTAAATATAGGCTTAACATAGTTAGTACATATAGGATTCATGTGTTGTTTATCTAGGATTCACTAAAAAATACATTCTGCAAGGAGCGATTAGACAGGTGGGTTTTAGAGAACATAGTTTGTGATTTCTTGTATTTTTATTTCCGTAATTTAGATTAGATTTGTTTTGTTATTTCTTTTAGCATAGTTAGATAGTTCTGACATAGTAGTTTAATATTCTTAGTAAGATTTTGCTTGTGTTATTTCAATTTCAGTATTTAACTTAATTTAGGTTTAGATTTAGGTCGGTTGCCTACATCTGGTCTTAGTACCAGTGTATGCAGGGGCAAAGAGCTTTAAGAACCCCATTGCATCCATTTGTTGACAACCCAGAGAGAATTTTACATTCTCCTCGAAGTTCGACAACAGTGGGTGATATGGATCCTCCAGCTCCAACTCCAGTTCCTCCACGTACTCTGGGGAGTACTTTACTCCCACACACTATGTTCAGGCATCCTGCATTCGGAGACCCAATGTAGGAGCGCCCCATTATGAGATTAAGGCCAGTATTATTCAGATGTTACCATCATTTTATGGCCTTAGTCACGAGGATCCCTATAGGCATTTAGATGAATTCCTCAAAATCTCTTCTACAGTGAAGATATATAATTTCGATGATGATGCATTGAGGTTGACCCTGTTCCCATTTTCATTAAAGGACAAGGCCAAGTATTGGCTAAAGTCCTTAGATTCAGTAGAAATAGGTTCGTGGGATCAGTTACAGCAGGAGTTTCTTAGGAAATACTTTCCCATCGGTAGGACGAATCAGTATAGGCGAGTGTGATCATCGCAAAAAAAATTCCTCTCTTGTGGTTTTTCTCTCTTCCTTCTCTTTTCCTTTTCTAGCCTCTATTTTCCTCCTTTTTGAAGGGAGAAAAATAAAAGACAGAAAAAGAAGAGAGAAGAGAAAAGAAAAGAAAGAAGAGAGAGAGAAACTTTTTTGCGGGGTCTCATTTGACCTTGATTTGAAAATATTTAGAAATTTAACTCGCCTCCATTTTGAAATATATTATGGGAAAATGGAGAGACAGGATTCGCTCGTCGATACGAGGTTCGACCGTTCCTGGCTCCTTTACCAAGGGTAATCGCACCAAGGATCGAAATAATGCCTTTTGCTTTGCTAAAATATTATCTAAGGATTTATCCTAAAGATCTAAATGCACAAAGAATCATGCTTGTGCAATGCAAGGATGTATGCTATTCTGAGAAAAATGTTTTTGGAAATCTCTAAGTTTTCTAAGGTAGATTTGATAATGGAGGGAAGAAATGGTTTCTGGATGATAAAATCCAACTTAGAACTTGAGACAGAGAAGTTCTAAGTCTTTGAAGTAATTTAAAATTGGAAGAATAAATCTTGATTTCTGAGAGAGAATGATTTAAAGCTGAGGTAAAAGAAAAAGGAATGAATTTTCAAGGTCAGAAATGGACTTTGAATTTTGAATCTTAAACTTCGATTTTAGGAAAGGAAATGATTACCTGAAATGGAGTTGAACTCTGGCTTTTAAAGTTTGAAATCTGAAAGAGATTTAGGAAATCTAAATAGAATTGAGAAATGGGATTGATTTGAAAGTTGGGGTTCGGCATGGATATGAGAAATCCAAATAGAAATGGATTTTAGGAAGTTCAGATGAGAACTGAAAATGAAATTTGGATTTGAAATCCAGAATTGGGAATGGAATTGGATTCTGGATCCTGAATAAAATTGGATCCTGAATAAAATTGGATCCTAGATCTGGAATCCAAGATGGAATTGGATTCTAAATCCTAAAATGGGTTCTGGATCTTAAAATGGATTTAGGATCTGAAATCTGAGATCCAAAATAGAGTTGGATTCTGGACCCTAAGATGGATTTTGGATATGAAGTATGAGATCCAAAGTAGAATTGGGTTCTGGATCCTAAAATGGAATCTAGATCTGAAGTCTGAGATCCAAAGTGAAATTGGATTTTGGATCCTAAAAAAGAATTGGATCTGAAGTCTGAGATCCGAAATGAAGTTGGGCTCTGGATCCCGGATCTAAGTTGGGATTTAAGATCTGACTTTGAATTTGGATTCTGAAAGTCCAAATGAGACTTTTGAAGATGGATTTGGGTTTTGAAAACCCCAGATTGAATTTAAAATTTAAGCAGAGTCAAATTTTGAGATTCAAAATCAATCTCAAACTTTAATTTTGAATTTTAAAGATAGAAAGATAAGCTTGGTTTTGAATTTGAAGATGAATCAGAGATTTCAAAGTTTTAATTGAACTTTGAATTTGATTGGAGTTTTGAATTTGAATTTTGGATATACAAATGAATTTTAAAGTCAAATTGGACTTCAAATTTAAAGTTAGAATATGAAAATGATATTTGAATTTACAAGAGTAGAAAATTGATTTGAGAAGTGAAGAAGATATCTGAAGAAAATCACTTGGATTTATGAAAAAGAATTTTGAAAATATGATGTAATTCTATCCTAAATGATGAATGAATTTAAAGAATTTTGAGATTGGATTTTGAAAATCATATTTCATTCTTTACATGAATTGAAACAAGATTGAAGATATAATACATCCCTGACTATGGTCATTGAATGTATTATATAATAATCTATATTTAAATTCAGGTGAAGAATAAAACATATTTTGGTGCTTTTATAGAGTTTAAAATGAAATTAACTCTCAATATGTCCTGACTATGGCCATTGATATATATTTTGAGCTAATTTTAAATTAAACTCTAATAAAAGAAGAAAATATTTGAAAATATGATAATGCTTTTTTTTTTTAAAAGGGATCCATTGTGGATCCAGTGTTATTTTATAAAAGATAAAAACCTTAAGTTTTGTTTACATCCTAACTATGGCCATTGATGTAAATCATCAACTTAGGATTAATTACCTCTTACAAAATGGTGCACGTGCCATTCGTGTTTCAACATTGTAAATTTTTGAAATAAAAGGCAAAATGATGTAAACAATCGATGCAATGACGTAAACAATCAATGCTTATGAATAGGGGTTAAACCCCGATCAGAACGGGGACACCCCTTTATGCATGAAGGTGGATATCATGATCCATCAAATACAAAGAAGAAATACAATCAGATATTATTAAAATTGGAGATCCAAAGCAAATAAACAATCGAGTATGAGCCAGGGAAACCAGAATCAAAATAAAAGAAAGGAAATGAACAGGGTAAATGCAGATGATAGTGTTACAACCATAATAATGAGAAATCAGAAAGAAAAAAAAAATCTACTGATGCACATTCAGGATATGACTCTCACCCATTCAGCAACCCACCTCCGATCAAAGCATAGCTGGATGGATTCATTAGACACAGAATCAAAGGGGAGATTCTGGATTGACGCAGAGGAAGATACTACACACTATGATGCTGAAAGGATGAAAATAAAAGGAAAACGAAATGGGTGCCATTTGCTAAAAAAAAGAATAAATAAATAAATAAATAAATAAAACTAAAACCACATAGAACGAAATGCCATAACATCTTGATTCCAAAATTGGAATTCCACGAAATGTCAACATCCCGTTAATATGAAATGGAAATTCATGGGAAAAAAAAAAGATTGGATAACGAAGGAGATGTAACCCCAATGAGGGTGGAGTTTTATTGCAGAATGCAAATCAGGGCTGCGATAAGCAGACTGATATTGCAGTATATTGCTCCAAAAAAAAAACTGAAAGTCTAAGAAGGGGAGTAAAAGGGAACTTACCCATAGTTGCAGAATCTTCAATGGTAGACTCTCCTCTTTCAGGTGGAAGAAAATCCAGGAAATAAAAAAAAAGAAAAGAAGAGGTACTGAAGGGTCAAGTGGTGGGGTGAATCGTGGATCGAGAGGGGGATTGTGGATGAGAAAATGCAGTGAAGAGGTGAAGAACGGATGCCTTCGTAGAGGCTTGGAGGTCGCTTCTTAAAGAGAGACTCGAATCCTCCAGAAGATGAAGCAGATGGGGATGGAAGGTCATCGATCGGGAGAGAGGCGATGGAGGGTGTGAACGGGCTCGACCGTTGCAATTTTTCTCAAATTCCTAAGAGGGGTCTCCTTTTCAGGATTTTTCTAAAAAAGGGGTTTTATTTTCAAAAAGAGGTTTTAAGAGAGGGTTGTTAACCAAAAGTTTCTTCTAAAAAGTGTTTGTTAAAAACTTGATTTTTCAAAAAGGATGTTTTTTAAGGCCATTTGTGTTTTCTTTTTTCTATTTTTCTTATTATTATTATTTTTTTTGTTTTTTTTCTTGAATTTTCCACATTTTTGGTTTTTTTTTTTTTAAAACAAAACTCTAAACTAAGGAATTTAAACTGATTTTTACAAAATTTTAAGATTTTTACAAAAGAAGGGTTTTTATGAAAAATCGGGGTTTATTTTGAGGAAATTCCTTCAGAAAATGGGTTTGGAACCAAGTTTTGAGAGAATATTCGAGTTTTTAAACTCGAATTGAGAAATACAACACGATGGATTGAAACGGATGCCGAATGGAATGTCTGAGCTATTTTAAAAACTATTTTTGGTATTTTCTGTAATTTTAATTAAAAGTTTGGACAACGAGACTTAGATTTGGATCTGGACAATGGATTCGGATCCGAAATCAAGTCAGACATATAAAATGAATTTAATTTCAGTAAAACTCGAGAAATGAACTGGAATTTAGATTTAAAAGTGACTCAATTGCTTAGAAAATGATATCAGAGGCAAAAAGAGAATATTTAAAAGATTTTAAAAAATTTGGGGTGTTCACAGATGCCCCTCTTTGCTACTAAGCCGGTTGAAAGCCGAGCTTAGTGGCAAAGATAACACTCCAAATTTTGAAAATTCCCCAGTCAGCAGATCTGAACTGGGTGTGGAAGAATTGATTTGAAAGACATGACTTCTCAGGCTTAATACCTTATCCTGAATGGCTTTGGGAAGATGAAATCCTTGAAAATGATATGACTGCATAATAGAAATGAGAAAATTGTGATGGGACTTTAGGTGAAGATCCCAAAGTGATGAAAGATAAGAATTTAGATCAAGTCTTATGGGTGAGACGAGATCAGCCTTTGGAATGATTCAGGCTTAGCCCTTAACTAGATGGGGCGAAGATAGATCAAGATGATTTGAATGAAAGGAATATATGAGGACCTTGATGGGGCATTTTTGCAAAAATGCCTTGTGAGATGAAGCTCAAGTAGGATCCTGTCCTGCATGGATATACAAAACATGGATTCCTCGATGGGAAGAACCATGATGGGACTGGAAGAAAACACCTCGTCGAAACGAGGGAAACTTGTTGGAACGAGATTCAGGTTTAACCGAAACCTAAAAAAGGAAGATACCACGAGGGGCGAGGTTCAGGCTTAACCCTTATTCTGAAGGGGGCGACCATACGGAACCCTCGAGTGAAGAGACCATGATGGGACCTTCAGAGTTTGGACGAACAAATTCGAAAGGGGTTTGCGAAAGGAGAAAATGGGGTTCCCTAAAGCTTAAAAAAGGGATGATTTTGGGCGTCTCACGGCTGAGACTGAAATAGCTTTTGAATTTAATGTCCTCTCGCGGAAAATACAGGTTTTGACCCTTATCCTGAGTGGGAACAACCATACGGATTTCTCGAAACCATGATGGGACAGGAGAGATACTTCAACTGAATGGGGTAACTCTTCTGGAAGCTATAAACAATGCTAGGTTGCACCAAAATGGATATTGAATGTTTATTTCATTCTTAGAATATCTAGAAAATTTTGCCAATAAGATAAATTTATAGTTGACTTCAACGCTTGAAAATGTGCACATGTGTGCAAAGATATTTCCTCTTTTACCTAGAGTATTTCCTCCAACGAGACTAATTTCTTGGTTTTAAGAGTCAAATTCAAAGTTTTAGCGTTGATGATTTTCTTCAAGGAAGTTATCCATTTCCCTGATATGAGAAGAGAAGAAATATTCTCAATTTCATAAAAGCAAGTAGTGAAAAGATATTGATAAAAGAATTTTACATGAGAAAATATGACTTCTAGCAATTTTGGCAGTTTGATATCTGGGTGTTTTTCCAACGATGATCTTTTTGCACTTTTTTTGAGTCATTGGGCTTTTTCGGGCTTTTTACATCATCCTTTATTTTGGACATGTCCTGACTTTTCTCTCTTTTTTTCAGAGAAGGGTATGTCACAAACTCCTTCATCTTGGAGATGTTTCGATCCTTCATTTATTTCAGGTACTGATGATATAGGCTCAAAGGTCTTCAGATGATAGCAGAAATCAAATATCTTTTAGGGTTTGTCACTAGGTCCATCACACTCGCCTTCATCTCGACGGTGATCTGAAGTTTCTCTGGAAGGATCCTTCACAAACTCCTTCATCTCGGAGATGATCCAAATCTTCTTTGGCCCCGATGGTCTGCTCGCATATTCGTCTTCATCTTGACGACAGTTGAGATATCCCTTTTGCAGATATTTGATTGCAACTTTAAAATGGATAAGGAGAATATGGATTGAGTGGATTCTTTTTATCACTCATGATATTTCCACTATCTGATTGCTAGAAAATCATTTTAAAACATGCGTCATAACTATGATCAATATCAATTCGCTTCTGGCTTTTCAATGTCATCGAATATTTCTTTCGCCAATCATACCGAGGATATTTCTCTCATCCTTTTGGTTGATCAACAGGGAAAAGATTTGAATTTTACCTCTTTTCGCAAAAAGTTTCACCTTTTTAGAAAGGATACTAGAGGTAATCTGAGGTGATTCTTCTGTGTAGTAAGAATATTGGAATCAACAAATACTTTTAGCAAATTGGCAAATTTTTCATGACTTCTATGTGAAATACTTACTCAATATAGATTTTGATGTGACCTTTAGTTGCAATTTATGATTTTGGACATTCTGACCAGTAAAACTGGGACCTTTCATTTAACGACCTGCGAAGTAGCTGGAACCTTTCATTTAATGACCAGTAAAAACTGGGACATTTCATTTAACGACCAGCGAAGGAGATGGAACCTTTCATTTAATGACCAGTAAAAACTGGGACCTTTCATTTAACGACCAACGAAGTAGCTGGGACATTTCATTTAACGACCAATGAAGGAGTTGAAACATTTCATTTAACGACCAGCGAAGTAGCTGGGACCTTTCATTTAACGACCAACGAAGTAGCTGGGACATTCTATTTAACGACCAGCGAAGTAGCTGGGACATTTCATTTAACGACCAGCAAAGTAGCTGGGACATTTCATTTAATGACCAGCGAAGTAGCATTTAACGACCAGCGAAGTAGCTGGGACATTTCATTTAACGACCAACAAAGTAGCTGGGACATTTTATTAAACGACCAGCGAAGTAGCTGGGACATTTCATTTAACGACCAGCGAAGTAGCTGGGACATTTTATTTAACGACCAACAAAGTAGCTGGGACATTTCATATAACGACCAGCAAAGTAGCTGGGACATTTCATTTAACGACCTTTGATTTAATGATTTGATCTAAGATTGAGACTTTCTGGGAGACAAACAACACGAGGACTGAACTTGATCTTTAGATTTGAAAACTTTAGAAAAATAACCAGTGCAAGCACCAGATTTTTCAACTGAGAGTTGGGAAGGAGATCGGCATTTTTAAGATTTTTAGAAATTTGAAACAGGAATGATTGTCGTGGCTTCAGGATTATCCCTTATCCTGAAGGGGAAATGGAATAGACATTTGATGAGAATTTAGGAAAAGAATGATTCAGGTTTATCCCTTAACCTGAAAGGGAAATAGAAGATTTTATGACGAGATAACTTTGCAACTTGAATTTAGAAGGGATATGACAAGATTTAGAATTTTATGATCTATGATTTAGATGGACCAGATATGCAGTCCAATTTTCAGGATTAACCCCTTATCTTGAATGGGAAAAATAGAAGGAATAAAATTTGAGAAGACAGAAGGATATAGGATTTTGATGAAAAATTGAAAAAAATGGAGAGAATTTGAGTAAATTGATTTATTTTGTAAAAAGAATTCTCGCGAGTAGCATTGTTGCTCTTATGAGTGATCTCAGGATTATCCCTTATCCTAAATGGGAAAAAGCATAGAATTTAAAGAGAAATTGATATAAATTTAGAAATCAATAAAGATCGATAAAACTTGTATTTGCAAAAAGAATTCTCATAGGTAGCATTGTTGCCCCTACGAGAGGTCTCAGGATTATCCCTTATCCTGAATGGGAATAAGAATAGAATTTAAGGAAATTTAATAAAGGGAAATTGATATAAATCTAGAAAATAACAAAGATTGACAAAACTTGTATTTACAAAAGAATCCTCATAGGTAGCGTTATTGCTCCTACGAGGGGTCTCAGGATTATCCCTTACCCTGAATGGAAAAAATAATAGAATTTAAAGAGAAATTGATATAAATTTAGAAATCAATAAAGATCGATAAAACTTGTATTTGCAAAAAGAATTCTCATAGGTAACATTGTTGCCCCTACGAGAGGTCTCAGAATTATCCCTTATTCTGAGTGGGAACACCTCGGACAACGAGGGCCAGGTTTATCCCTTAACCTGAGCGGGAAAATACCTCGGACAACGAGGGTCAGGTTTATCCCTTAACCTGAAAGGGCAATGTGAATAAAGGAAATACCTCATGGAAAGGAGGCATCAGGTTTATCCCTTAACCTGAAAGGGTTATGATTTTGATAAAATTTAATAGAATTGAGGATAAATTTGATAAAACTTGATAAAAATATGAATAAAATGAATGAAACTGATAAAGATATCAAAATTAACTAAAAATTTATAAGATTTGAGAAAAAGGAGTTTTTCTGATCCTGCCTGCATATGGGATCTTGAAAAGAAAAATATTTATTTAAAAGATAAGTGAGAAATCATTTTGGGGGAAGAAAATCCACAACAAGAAGAATGATCAGCGTGAGATCTGATCCTTTAAATCAAACATGAGAGATCATCATGAGGGTCAATTTTTAAAGGCAATGGTTTGAAAACCTATTTTTTGAAGAAGAAGATCAACAATAGATCTGATTTCTAAAAATAACAGTTCGAAACTGATAATAAGATCAATACAAGGGTTGATCTTTGAATATAATGTTTTAAAACCAACCTTGGAAGATAAGACCAACATCGGGGTTGATCTTTTGAATATAATGATTCAAAATCAACACAAGGATTGATTTTTGAATGATTCAAAACCCATTTTGGAAGATAAGACCAACACAAGGGTTGATCTTTGAATATAAAGATTTGAAATCCATTTTGGAAGATAAGACCAACACAAGGGTTGATCTTTGAATATAAAGATTTGAAATTCATTTTGGAAGATAAGACCAACACAAGGGTTGATCTATAAAGATTTGAAATCCATTTTGGAAGATAAGACCAACACAAGGTTTGATCTTTGAATATAATGTTTCGAAACTGATCTTTTGGAAGATAGGATCAACACGAGTTTTGAAATTTTAATGCAATGGTTCGAACACTTATTTTTTAAAATATGATCAACACGAGGGTTGATTTTTGACAAAGGTTAGGCCAAAGAATATTTGAACTCTTTGGTCATAACGAAGACTTTTTGAAATTTCATGATTTTTTAATAGCCCTCATAGGTAATATCATTTCTCTCATGAATGATGTCAGGATTGTCTCGCATTCTGAAAAGAACATGAATTTAAATGCCCCAATATGGCAAAAGAAGGAATTATTTGAATATCAAAGATATAAAGAAAAATTTACATTTCATTGATAAGCAAAGGTTTGATAACAAAACTGAATATTTACAAGAACTTTGAAAGAAAATGATTCATAAAAGACTGAGCTGACTTGCCCCTACAAGATGACTAATAAAAGAAAATGACAGTGCAGAAGAACTTGGGCATCCTCAATTCTTGGAGTGATCTGGAAATGGTTCTGTCAGGACTGCTGGCTGCTTTTCTTCCTCGTCCTCTATCAACTCACTTCTGTGAATGCAGTCTTGTATCATGTGCTTGAGGACGAAACAATGCTCTGTATCATGCACCGTTGCCCTGTGGTATTTGTAGAATTGGTGCTTGAATTTTTCCAACATTACGGGAGAATCTGTGATTTTAGGGAGTTTGATCATCCCATGCTTTAAAAGGTAATCCATAATCACTTCTAAACTTTGAGCTAACATAGTGACGACTCGATCTTTCTTCCATTTGATATACTTGGGCTTCTCTTGAAGATCACCCTTTTGCTGAAGGCCAATTAGAAGCGGTTTGTCATTGTTCTTATAGGATCTCTCCTTCTGCCCCTTGCTCTGATCTATTCTCGGGCCACTGCCACTGTTGTTTTTGTTTCCTTTGCTGCTACTGTCAAGATTATTACAGGAGGCATCAACTGAATAAGCGAATTGCGCCTTCTTCTTCTGGTCTTGGATATTTTTGACCAGAGGCGTGCCCTCGTAAAGTCCACTTTCTATTCCTGCTTCGAGCGATTCTGCTCGCTCAATCAACTTGATGAAGGATTTCGCCGGGGAAGTGGCGATGAGGCTCCTTATGGGTTGAGAGAAATTGTTGAGGATTACCTGCAATGCGTGCTCCTCTGGAATGGGTACCTTCATCTTATTACAGGTGCTTCTCCACCTGTGAATGAAATCTCCTGCTCTTTTAGTCTCTCCTTGCTTCAGGTTGTAAAGATGATTTAATGTAGGTGAGGCTTCAGTGTTGAATAAGAAGCGCTCGATGAACAAATTTACTACCTTATCGAACTCTCGTAGTTCGATAGAATTTACGTGGTCAGCATACTACCTGGCTGCTACACCCTCTAGACTGCGGGGAAAACAGATGAACAGAGCCCTGTTGTCTTTTCTGAAATGGCAACATTCTGCATAAAAGGTGGCTAAGTGGGCTTTAGGGTTGCCAGTCTTGTCAAATTTGAGAAACTTGCGAGGAAGATTCTCCAAGTTATCGTCCCCATCTGGACCATCGTAAAAATCTTCGCCAGTGTAGGTCTGCTTGCCCTTACCCTTGGCTTGAATATCCTTGATTGCTTGATTCATCTGCTTGCTCATTAGGTCTTCTGCCGGAGCCCCAGACTTGGGCTTGTTGACGGATTCGGCCTCTTCTGCAGTTATCTTTACGGATTGTCTCGAAGGATTCTGTTTGTAGACAATCTGCTCTTCCTCTTCTGATTATTCCTCGACTGACTCTGATTCCTCAAAAGCAATGTCTGGTTGTACCTTTATTCTAATGATTCTGACTTGCTTCTTTACAGGCTTCTTCCTCAGCTTGTTTTTAGGAACTGCCTCTTTCAGCTTGGCCTCGGCTTGCTCCGACATCATTCTTGCCATCATCTTTTGGAACATATCATACATAGCGGGGTCGATGTCATCTTTCCTGTTCTGACCCTGTCCCCTGACTGATTTAGGAGAGCTCATCCCTTCCGCCTCACTATCGCTGTGTTGAGTAACTGTTTCTTTTCCAGCTCTGGTCTGAACCATTTTTTTTTTTAATATCAGCGCTCTCTCTGTGGAGGAAAGTGGAGGTTTTTAGACCAAAGAAACTTTTTGGAGAAGTTTTGACAAGAGGAAGGATTTATGTTGAAATCTATTTAAAAATTTGTATCCCATTACTAGGGATTGAGTCGCCACACAATTCGTGGCAATTGCGTTGTTTACTCTACGAGGGAGAGTAACCAACTAAAATATGAAGAAATGTTTATTTTGAAAAGGATATTTCTTGATGAAAAAGAGATGAAAATATAAACAAGAATATAAAATCAGAAGAAAAAGAGAAAAAGATAAAATTTGAGAATAAATGGTAAAGATTTAAAATTTTGAAAAAAACTTGCAGGCAGGATCAGAGGAATTTTGAAGGAATCAGAAGAAGAGAAAGGAAAATACACCTAGGTTTTTAGAAACAAAAAGGAAAATTTTGAAATATATACTCGGGGTTTTGGAAAATATAAAGAAGATATAAAATATCAGACAATCACAGATATACAAACAAGGATGTACAAACAGTACTCCCTAAGGATGACTCTATATGCAATATTTGAAATGGCTGATAGGACCTTAATCCTAACTCTAAGATTTAGATCATCTGATTCCAATCAAGGTATGCCGATATAATCAAGCCGAAGCTCAAAGTACGTGGCATAAAAATATCTCTCCGGTTCTAAGGTAACGGCTTCCCAACATCCTTGAGCACCTACCGATATACCTCGGACTATGGCCCTTAGGTACGTGGTAGGGGGGCGCGAACCCAAATAAGTGGTTCAGTTGTGAGGCTCTCTCCCGAACTATGGTTCAGTGAGACAGCCCAACAACGTGAAGACCGGGACAATATAGGTAGGGATGTTTTCAAAACATGCTCAACATGCAATAAAACCAGAAAGCTCTAATGCAAGTCCTAAAGAGATAGATTAAAATGAAAAGAAGCATACACTTGCATACATTGTTTACATTCAATCCCTAAAATTGAGGAGTGTTGTATTTCAAACCTAAATCTAATGTGAACATGGAATAATCTCCTCAATATGGTCCTACCAAACCATACTTAGATCCTATATGTAATGATGTCAGCTTAGGACAGAGTCTAGGCTCCTAAGGTTTGCATGGAAATGAAGCTGACATTTATAGAATAAAGACTTAGAAAATATCAAAGCAAAGAAAAGGCATAGATTGGACCAGACGAAGATGGGTCCCATCTCGGTCGCCAAAACTGTTATCATCGCAAAAAAAAATTCTCTCTTGTAGTTTCTCTCTTCCTTCTCTTTTCATTTTCTAGCCTCTATTTTTCTTCTTTTTGAAGGGAGAAAAATAAAAGACAGAAAAAGAAGAGAGAAGAGAAAAGAAAAGAAAGAAGAGAGAGAGGAACTTTTTCGCGGGGTCTCATTTGACCTTGATTTGAAAATATTTAGAAATTTAACTCGCTTCCGTTTTGAAATATATTGTGGAAAAATGGAGAGACGGGATTTGCTCGTCGGTACGAGGTTCGACCATTCTTGGCGCCTTTACCAGGGGTAATCGAACCAAGGATCGGATTTATGCCTTTTGCTTTGCTAAAATATTATCTAAGGATTTATGCTAAAGATCTAAATGCACAAAGAATCATGCTTGTGCAATGCAAGGATGTATGTTATTCTGAGAAAAATGTTTTTGGAAATCTCCAAGTTTTCTGAGGTAAATTTGATAATGGAGGGAAGAAATGGTTTTTGGATGATAAAATCCAAATTAGAACTTGAGATAGAGAAGTTCTAAGTCTTTGAAGTAATTTAGAATTGGAAGAATAAATCTTGATTTCTCAGAGAGAATGATTTAAAGCTGAGGTAAAAGAAAAATGTATGAATTTTCAAGGTCAGAAATGGACTTTGAATTTCGAATCTTAAACTTGGATTTTAGGAAAGGAAATGATTACCTGAAATTGAGTTGAACTCTGGTTTTTGAAGTTTGAAATATGAAAGAGATTTGGGAAATCTAAATAGAATTGAGAAATGGGATTGATTTGAAAGTTGGGGTTCGAGATGGATTTGAGAAATCCAAATAGAAATGGATTTTAGGAAGTTCAGATGAGATCTGAAAATGGAATTTGGATTTGAAATCCAGAATTGGGAATGGAATTGGATTCTGGATCCTGAATAAAATTGGATCCCAGATCTGGAATCCAAGATAGAATTGGATTCTGAATCCTAAAATGGGTTTTGGATCTTAAAATGGATTTAGGATCTAAAATCTAAGATCCAAAATAGAGTTGGATTCTAGACCCTAAGATGGATTTTGGATCTGAAGTCTGAGATCCAAAGTAGAATTGGGTTCTGGTTCCTAAAATGGAATCTGGATCTGAAGTCTGAGATCCAAAGTGAAATTGGATTCTGGATCCTAAAAGATAATTGGATCTGAAGTCTGAGATCCGAAATGAAGTTGGGCTCTGGATCCTGGATCTAAGTTGGGATTTAAGATCTGACTTTGAATTTGGATTCTGAAAGTCCAAATGGGACTTTTGAAGATGGATTTAGGTTTTGAAAAACCCGGATTGAATTTAAAATTTAAGCAGAGTCAAATTTTGAGATTCAAAATCAATCTCAAACTTTGATTTTGAATTTTAAAGATAGGAAGATAAGCTTGGTTTTGAATTTGAAGATGAATCAGAGATTTCAAAGTTTTAATTGAACTTTGAATTTGATTGGAGTTTTGAATTTGAATTTTGGATATACAAATGAATTTTAAAGTCAAATTGGACTTCAAATTTAAAGTTAGAATCTGAAAATGATATTTGAATTTACAAGAGTAGAAAATTGATTTGAGAAGTGAAGAAGATATCTGAAGAAAATCACTTGGATTTATGAAAAAGAATTTTGAAAATATGATGTAATTCTATCCTAAATGATGAATGAATTTAAAAAATTTTGAGATTGGGTTTTGAAAATCATATTTCATTCTTTATATAAATTGAAACAAGATTGAAGATATAATACATCCCTGACTATGGTCATTGAATGTATTATATAATAATCTATATTTAAATTCAGGTGAAGAATAAAACATATTTTGGTGCTTTTATAGAGTTTAAAATGAAATTAACTCTCAATATGTCCTGACTATGGCCATTGATATATATTTTGAGCTAATTTTAAATTAAACTCTAATAAAAGAAAAAAATATTTGAAAATATGATGATGCTTTTTTTTTAAAAGGGATCCATTGTGGATCCAGTGTTATTTTATAAAAGATAAAAACCTTAAGTTTTGTTTACATCCTGACTATGGCCATTGATGTAAATCATCAACTTAGGATTAATTACCTCTTACGAAATGGTGCACGTGCCATTCGTGTTTCACCATTGTGAATTTTTAAAATAAAAGGCAAAATGATGTGAGAACAAGTAATTCATGATATTTATGATGCTCATTCATTCTAATGTAGAACTGGAAATGTAAATTTCTCATTTATACCTAATTTATTAGAACTTTGAACATGCAAAGTATCAGAAATTTCTAGTCCAAGAGAGAAATTCATGCTTCATATATATTCCTGCAAAACAGAGTTAGCACACGATATTGAATATATAATAGACGGACGTTGTATTAAGAATTGATATATACCTATGTAGGTAATGTACATATATAAAAAAATACATATATATATACATAAATACATATATATAGGTATATACACACACACACACACACACACATATATATATATATGCTCACATTCAGTATATGTGACATAAATGAATGACATTTGCTATGAGAGTGGAGATGCTAAATGTGAAGGGACTGTGTAGGTGCAGTAGTGCTAGCAGTGAGCTATACATAAGTGAAGGCACAAAGGCATTGTATAAGGGGTATTGCTGGTGATATGACAATTTGCAGCTAGCAATAAGCTAAATAACAGGAAACTAAATAGATGTGCAGGAGTAACAGGGGATTTAAATGTTGTGTGATATTTAGTGGGCTGGAGGAGATGTGGGACATGATGTTCTATGCTATTTGTAGGAAATACACTGTTGTGCAGAGAGATTGTGGTAGATGGCTATGAAAGATGGCAGCACCAATGTGCAAGAAGGGGAAGTGAAGTGCTATCATATGAAGGTGATGTTATAGCTGGACAATGGGTTGTGAAATGAGGGGTTGGTGCTGAAAGTACAAGTGGTAGATAAGATACACAAAAAATTTTAGCAGAAAGAAAGGAGATGGAAACGTGCTGTGTAAAGTGGCTGAAAATGGGTGCTATGGAAAACAGTAGATGACATCAAATGGTATACAGTGGGTGGTGAGCATAGGTCGTAGTTTAGTGGATGGCATGCATAGCAGTAGTGAAGGTGTATGACAGTTTGTGAAAGTACTGAAAATGGTTAAAAAAAAAAAGAAGAAGAAGCTAGAGAGGATGATGGTGAATTAGCTGTTGCAGAAGTGCTGGAGATAACGAAGTTCGTTGTTCACTGTAGCACCAAGGGACTTCAAGCCAACTTCAGTAGCAAGTTCCTGCTGCTCGAAAGTTAATTATCACCAACTCCTATTTTGCTTTGGTGATTGCACTTTATCCGCATCCAGGATGTTTTTATGTTGTTTCACGGGTGTTGTTTACGTTCTTTCAGCAAATGAACATGGAGCCCACCACACTACTTTCAGAACAAGCTTAAATCAAGATTCTCCGACGTTAACTTCAATCAGATCTTCCCAGCATTCACTACCTATCCAAACACCTTCAGAGTTTCTAAATTTGACAACCCAGCTACTTTTTCACTCAGTAGTTTAAGCATATGATTAAACCTCTCAGCTTAGAGGTTAACCATCAGCTGAAAGATTTCATATCCTGAAAATCACTTGCGGGGTGATCTGACCAAGTAGAGCCAGTGTCTACCATGATTACCATCCAAAAGGAAACCTGTAATAATCAGTAATAGATTTGTGGATTCTACACGATTATCCCAAGAGACCTTTTAGCAGAAAAAACAAATCAGTATTGAAAAACTCACCAATTCTCTGGAATGGTTCCAGAGGGTCTGTGGGTGCCAAAGATCAAGCACGTCTGGCAATTGGATTACCAAGAAAATGCAGGCATGGAGGGAGGAGGGGAAAGACTATCGGAGGGCCAATGTGACACACGGTAGGCAAAGGGAGACCTGGCGTATTATTCATGAGAAAGGACGTCCCCATCCATTTCCTGTTGCAAACATTTCTCACCTGGATTTTTTACAATCTATATCCCCTTTGGATCAATGATTCTATTCAATTCCCCATAGTCATTCTATCATGCTTAAACTTCAATCCACTTCCCAAAGTTTGTCTACCAATTTCTTTACTGAACCCAGATCTCTTACCCATATTTAGATTTAAAACCAATCAGAAAAAGCCACTGATAGGTCTGAATCAGGAGAATAAAATTTCAACAAGGTGGGGAGATGTAACCATAACGTATGTGCATGTATGATACTTATGAAACTCTAAACATGCTGTGCAGCAGAGGTGAATGACAAAAAAAAAAGGAAATACATTAATTCATATCCTAATGCAATGACGTAAACAATCGATGCTTATGAATAGGGGTTAAACCCCCATCAGAACGGGGACACCCCTTTATGCATGAGGGAGGATATCACGATCCATCAAATACAAAGAAGAAATACAATCAAATATTATTAAAATTGGAGATCCAAAGCAAATAAACAATCGGGTATGAGCCAGGGAAACCAGAATCAAAATAAAAGAAAGGAAATGAACAGGGTAAATGTAGACGATTTGCAACCATAATAATGAGAAATCAGAAAGAAAAAAAAATTCTACTGATGCACATTCAGGATATGACTCTCACCCATTCAGCAACCCACCTCCGATCAAAGCATAGCTGGATGGATTCATTAGACACATAATCAAAGGGGAGATTCTGGATTGACGCAGAGGAAGACACTACACACTATGATGTTGAAACGATGAAAATAAAAGGAAAACGAAACGGGTGCCATTTGCTAAAAAAAAGAATAAATAAATAAATAAAACTAAAACCACAATGAACGAAATGCCATAACATCTTGATTCCAAAATTGGAATTCCACGAAATGTCAACATCTCGTTAATATGAAATGGAAATTCATGGGAAAAATAAAAAAAAGATTGGATAACAAAGGAGATGTAACCCCAATGAGGGTGGAGTTTTATTGCAGAATGCAAATCAGGGTTGCGATAAGCAGACTGATATTGCAGTATATTGCTCAAAAAACAAAAGAAACTGAAAGTCTAAGAAGGGGAGTAAAAGGGAACTTACCCGTAGTTACAAAATCTTCAATGGTAGACTCTCCTCTTTCAGGTGGAACAAAATTCAGGAAATAAAAAAAGAAGAAGAAGAAGAGGTACTGAAGGGTCAAGTGGTGGGGTGAATCGTGGATCGAGAGGGGATTGTGGATGAGAAAATGCAGTGAAGAGGTGAAGAACGGATGCCTTCGTAGAGGCTTGGAGGTCTCTTCTTAAAGAGAGACTCGAATCCTCCAGAAGATGAAGCAGTTGGGGATGGGAGGTCATCGATCAGGAGAGAGGCGATGGAGGGTGCAAACGGGCTCGACCGTTGCAATTTTTCTTAAATTCCTAAGAGGGGTCTCCTTTTCAGGATTTTTCTAAAAAAGGGGTTTTATTTTCAAAAAGAGGTTTTAAGAGAGGGTTTTTAACCAAAAGTTTCTTCTAAAAAGTGTTTGTTAAAAACTTGATTTTTCAAAAAGGATGTTTTTTAAGGCCATTTGTGTTTTCTTTTTTCTATTTTTCTTCTTATTATTTTTTTTTGTTTTTTTCTTGAATTTTCCACATTTTTGGTATTTTTTTTTTAAAACAAAACTCTAAACTAAGGAATTTAAACTGATTTTTACAAAATTTTAAGATTTTTACAAAAGAAGGGTTTTTGTGAAAAATCGGGGTTTATTTTGGGGAAATTCTTTCAGAAAATGGGTTTGGACCCAAGTTTTGAGAGAATATTCGAGTTTTTTAACTCGAATTGAGAAATACAACACGATGGATTGAAACGGATGTAGGATGGAATGCCCGAGCTATTTTAAAAACTATTTTGGTATTTTTTGTAATTTTAATTAAAAGTTTGGACAACAAGACTTAGATTTGGATCTAGACAATGGATCCGGGTCCGAAATCAAGTCAGACATATAAAATGAATTTAATTTTAGTAAAACTCGAGAAATAAACTGGAATTTAGATTTAAAAGTGACTCAATTGCTCAGAAAATGATATGAGGGGCAAAAAGAGAATATTTAAAAGATTTTGAAAAATTTGGGGTGTTCACCGCGAGCCATCACTAGCTTTTTAAAACTAGATGGTGAGCAATTTCATGAGACCTAGGAGAGGATGAAGGATCTTCTTAGGAAGTGTCCCCATCATCAGGTGCCGAGATGGCAGCTATTTGAGAGCTTTTATGATGAATTGTCCGTCAGGAATCGTCAGATGATTGATTCTTCATGCGGAGGGACCTTCATGTTAAAGAGTGAAGATGAAGCATGAAGGCTATTTGATACATTGGCAGAGAATTCTCTCCACCATGCTTCTAGTTCTCATTCTGATAGGACCACACCTAGCATTCAGAAGAAGGGTGGTGTTCTCGAGATTGGTCCATCTACTGTATTACAATGCAAGATGGATATGATTGCTCAGAAGTTGGATCAACTTCTCGCGGGACCATCTACCAGTCAGCAGGTGTGTACTCTCTGTGCCAGTCCGACACATGCGATCACTGAGTGCCCTTCGGCAGCTCAGTACCCTGAATTTGTGCAAGAGCAAGTTCAGGCTGCTCAGGGTTACGCCAGACCCCAGAACAACCCATATTCACCTACATATAATCCGGGTTGGCGTAACCATCCCAGTTTTTCATGGAAGAATCCACAACCTTCCACTCAGCTTCTCCCATCTTCTCAGCCGGCTCGGCCGCCAACATTTACTCAGACATTTCAGAGGCCAAGCTATCCACAGAACACTTCTTCATTTTCTCCTCCGAAATCACAAGAATCTGCCCCGCAGACATCTTTCGAGGAGAGACTTCTCCAAGCATTTCAAGAGGTGAAGACCTCTAACGAGAATGCTTTCGAGAAGTGTAGCCAGATCTTGAGCTCGCATACACAGTTCATTACGAAGTTAGAGTCGCAGATGGGACAGTTAGCAGAAGCTATCAGTAGGAGACCTGAGGGTAGTTTGCCGAGCCAGGCAGTTATGAACCCGAAGGGAAATGATCAAATGAATGGAGGTCTGTACAGTACTGAGTCACAGTAACAGGCCAAATCTGTTATGTCCCTAAGGAGTGGACGTGAGTATCATGTCGAGAGCAGAGAGAGTAGAGAGAAGACTGATGAGCCAGATGCTAGTATTCTAGCTTCTGCAACTCAGTCATCATTATCATCATCTCCTACCCCAGTTCATAAACAGGATAGGAGTGAGACTTCTCACAAAGAGGAGGACCCCCCAATGTATATCCCCAAACCACCCTATCTCAAAGCATTAGAATCTCTCGAAGTTAGAAGAAAGCAAGGCACGAAGGTCCAGGACATGCTTGAGATATTCAAGCATGTGCAGATCAACCTGCCTTTGCTAGATGCCATTCAGCAGGTACCAGCGTATGCCAAATTCCTGAAGGAACTATTTACCCAGAAGAGAAAATCTAGAGGAAAAGTTCCTAACAGGGTCCATCTGACTGAGCAGGTGAGTTCAGTGATTCAGCATCAGACTCCACCAAAACTCAAGGACCCTGAAGCCCCTATCATTGCATATACCATAGGAAACATTCAGATAGAACGGGCTTTGCTCGATCTTGGAGCAAGCGTGAACATTCTGCCTGGATATTTGTATGATTCATTTGGGCAAGGAGAAATGAGATCGACTTCGATTACACTGCAACTGGCAGTTCGTTCTGTCAAGACACTGAGAGGTGTCTTGGAAGACGTGTGTTATCATCACAAAATTTTTACTTTTGCAAGTCAAACTGACCTTTGAAAAAGGTTTTGAAAATAACTCGCCTCCATTTTAAAATGCGGGAAAATTCCGAGGAATGGGACTCGCCTGTCGATACGAGGTTTAACCGTTCCTGGCGCCTTTACCAGGGGTAATTAAACCAAGGATCAATTGTGTGCTTGACTTTGCTTAACTTGTCTAAATCATGTTCTATTTCCTAAATGCACAAAGAATCATGCATGTGCTATGAATTTCTGAAAATGCAAATTTGAAAACATGATGTTTGCTTTGAATATTGGAAAATATTTAGAGATTCTTGGAAAAGATGTCATTTAGAAAATCGTGACTCATGATGAGAGAATATTTCTAAGGAAAGTGAAAATCGATTTCTGAAGAATCTAGAGGTTTTGTGAAAATCGATTTTGAGGAATTTCAAATAACTTTGAAAAACTTGATCTCTTTGAATTAAAACTTGGAAATTGAAGCTATAACTTGGAAAATCGAATTTTGAACTTGAGAAATGCTTGAAATATCATTGGAAAATCAATATTTTGAGAAAATCAATTTCTGAATAAGACTTAGAAAATTTTGAGAAAATCGATTTCTCTGAATTGAAATCGAAATTTGCAAATGAATGAAATGAATGAATATGGATTTGAAAGACTTGATTTTGAGAAATTGAGAAAATCCTTTTTTGTATTTTTGAGAAATGCAGTGCACTTTTGAAGTTAGCCTAAGAGTGTAGGCTGAATGTGGCTAATACGAAGATTACAAATCTGGGTATCATTCGTATTCTGACTATGGCCATAAATACAAATTCCACCGAGTTTGTCAACTCCATAAGAGCTAGTGCACCTGCCATTCGTGTAAACCATAGTGGATTTGAAATATGTGCATGAATTGGCATACATAGCAGTTATATATCAAAGTTTAAAACTATATGCAATGCATCGTATTCTATGCAGGAATTGAAATTCTTATTCCAAAATTAATTAAAATTTACATCACTAATCAAATTTAAATACAGAAAAAAAAGGAAAATAAAGTCTTCAATGTTCCTGCAAAACTAGAAAACCTGTTAGTGAAGATATGTTGGTTTTTCTAGGTTTATCCAGCAATATCTGGAAATTACTGGATTTTGCTAGACATAAGTCATTTTCCATATGATTCCCATATATAAACTTAATAAAATATGAAATAAGATGTAATAAATATGAAAATGGAATTTGAAATTTCGAAATTGGGGTCCAAATGACCAAAATACCCCTGATAGCAAGACTATGGCCTTGAAATCAGGGTTTTTAGAAAGATATTTTGTGAAAATACAAGTTTTAAAGTTCAAATGAGGATAAATTAAACCAAATATGATATGACATGATTAAAAACATAAAAATTAGGGTTTATAATTTCGAAATTGAGGTCAAATGACCAAATTACCCTTGATAGCAAGACTATGGCCTTGAAATCAGGGTTTTCTGAAATAGATTTTGGTAAAAACTTGGGATTTATGATTGAAATAAACATAAAATCAAACATGAAACATACTAATATGATTCTAAACATGAAAAAACCCTAAAACTATGAACTTTCACACAAAAATCAAGAAATATCACCAATATCACGATTTTGGCAGTGTTTTTGGATCTTTCAAGGACCTTGTTTTGCCATTTGATCCATTCAAGCATCAAATGAATTCCAAATTTTATAAAAATCGACATCTGCACTTATTAAAACCCTAAAATAAGATTGGAATTGTAAAAATATATTTTTATAATTATTTCAACTCAAAAATTGCATTAAAACCCTAAAATAAGCTATTTTAACCCATAGTCACAAACCAGTTCCAATGTTAGACCCAAAATAGGGTTCAAATAATCATATAAATTTTTGCAATTTTACAGAGATAAACTAGAGATAAAAACAGAAACTTCCCTTTTTACAGATCAGAAAAATCATCTCCGGTTAGGGAGAAACCCTTCCGACAATCTGGACTAAAATTTAATGAATCTAGCATTGGTTAAAACAAATACTTCGGGTTAAAAATACAGAAATAAATAGAAAAAATAATCAAAAATTTCTGAAATTTCAGAAGTGAATATTAGATCTAAAAATAATGAAACTCCTTTTTTACGGATTACAAATCGGTTCTACGGTTTGAGATCTATGAACAATACATGTCAGATTAGGGTTTTGGTAAACCCTAACGAGTTTTAAACTTTAAATCCGATTCTCTGACAGTGGAAAAATATAAACAGAAACTAAACATTATCAAAATTTCACAGTAAATAGTTCACATCAATAGGAATCCACTGCACTTTACGGATCTCGAATCGAATATCAGATGAGAGAAATATCACAACTGCAAGTTATCTATGAATTTCAATATCGATTTTAAACGACTGAAAATCACGGTTTAATCTTTTATTTTTTTCATAAAGTTTCCCAATCCCAAAACATCCTAACTTTTTACAGTAGTTCACTGACAAATCCATGTATCACATATTAAAAAATCAGAAATTTACAGTGAGTACTTTAATACAAAATAACATGTTCTTTATTGATTCAAGCTTAAAATACACAAAAATTTGATAAAACCAAATAAAGCATGCATTAATCAATGAAAACAATAAAGAAAATATTAAAACAGTAAAATAAAATTGATTTCTATGCTGGAAAACATGTAATAAACATAAATAAGTAAAGAAATAAATAAAATACAAGGAATCCATGGCTGAAATTTGATTTTACCTTAAAAAGCATGGATTTGACCAATTTAACGGGTAAATTGCATGTTTTAATGGTTAAGAACATGAAAAACCATGTTACAATCATTTCTAATGGATTAGAATCCCTAGAAAAACACCAAAACAGAGTTAGATCATCTTCTTGAATTGATTTTGGGGTTCTTGGATGAAATTCACGGTTAAATCCATGAACATAAGAGTTTCCATGGTAAAATCTATTGAAAAATAATAAAAAACTAATAAAAAATAATAAAATAATATTAAATAACTCACCTTGGGACTTCAGCTGCAATAGAGGAAGGTGGAGGTTCTGGAGAGGAGAGAGAAGCCACGAAAATTTGAGAGAAAAAGAGCTCTCTTTGACCCATTTTATGTCCCCTATTTATAGATTTTTTTTTTGATTTGTTTAGGAAGAGTTTTGATTTTTTGGACTCTTTTTAATTGTTTTTGATAAACCACATGGGGAGGACGATTTTTGTGGAGAATTCTAACCTAAATGGACTCTAATTAATCCCTAATTAACACCTAATTAAACCCTAGAAAGTCCAAATGTGACACCACCTAGTATCGACCCACATTTGGTTTTTTAAACTTGAATTTAAAACCTTTAAAAACCAATGGTTTAAAACTTAAATAAAATGGATTTTTAAAATTGATTTTGACTCACCTAGACATCTAACCTAGGTAGGACATTGACTAATCCGAGTCTAACCCTGACTTTTACAAATGTGGCGCCACCTTGAGTGGGCCCCACTTGAATTTTCAAAAACGATTTTAAAGCTTGAAATTGAGAGAATTTTCAAAAGTAAACTTGAAATCAAAAGTTTTGAAATGGCATAGAGTTCCAACTGGGTCAGAACTCCTCTGGATATGGCGCCAACTGAGTGGACCCCACATCAGAGTTTTGAAAATTTGAAATAAATACTGAAAATGGCTTTGAAAAGGGGTTAAAATCAATAGTTGAAATTCAAAGTTTTGAAAGTAGAGTCTCAAGCGAACTGGAACTCCAGGTTAGAATCCTGGATTTTTAGGACTCTGTGATTTTGGTTTTTTAAAAGCCAAATGAAGGAGTTTTTGAAAAGATTTCATCGAAAATGGTGAAACAAGTTAGAAAATATGATCAAGGTTAGACTCCTAACTCAATCAGAACTCTGAAATAGAGTCCTGAATTAACTGGACTCTACAAAATGACCTAATTTTTGAAAAAAAAATGAAAATAAATAAAAATAGAAGTAAAAACAGACTCTAGAACAGACTCTTGACTGGATTTGGACTCTGGGACAGAGTCTTGATCGGACTGAAACTCTTGATTTTTTTTGGTATTTTCTGAAAAACAGATGAAAGAACTTGTGAAAACAGTGAAAGCAATAACAAATATTGAAATAAAACAGAGTTTTGATTCAACTGAAACTCTGGGAACAGAGTCCTAATTGAACTAGGACTCTCCAATTTTTGGATTTTCTGAGAAAACAAATGAGTGGATTTTGAAAAACAAGTGAAAACAGGATGAAATTGAAGTTTTGGTTCAGAGTCCTGATCTAATTAGGACTCTGAGAAAGAGTCCTGATTCGATCAAAACTCTAAGAAATTTTGGTTTTCTGATAAGTAAACGATGAAATTTAGGTAAAGCTTTTGAAAACCAGTGAAAATGAAGTGGGAAAATGAACTTCGGGTAGAGTCCTGATTTGATCAGGACTCTGGGACAAAACCTCAGAATTTTGAAATTCTTTGATAAAAGTGTAACAGCTTTGATAGATGGAAAGAATTTTGAAAAAATCTCTAAAAATTGAAATCAGGATCAGAGTCCTGATCCAACTAGGACTCTCTGAACAAAGATCTATTTTGACTAAAACTCTGAGTTTCTGACTCATTTTGAAAGATTTGGTTAAAAACAGGTAAAAATAGTGACAAAAGATAGAGTCCTAGTCCGACTAGAGCTATGAAGAAGAGTCCTAATCCGACTGGGATTCTTGAAGAGGAGTCCTAATCCAACTAGGACTCTAGGATTTTGGCCAAAACGGTAGATTTTAAAAGGTTTTCTCCAAAACAGGTAGAAAAGGTAGTAAAAAGTAGAGTTCTGATCCGACTGGACTCTGGAAAAAGAATCCTGATTCAACTAGGACTCTGAAATTTTTGGAGATTTTTGACAAGTAAATCCCTATTTTGGACTTTTTGGACTCTTATTTTTGTTGTATTTAAACTATTGGGCTGAATGCCCTTTTCACACTGGTGGTTGTATTTTATTTTAAACGGTTGTCTACTTTGGTTACACCGTTTTTACTTTGTTGCACTTACCTGTGGTGGCTGCCCAAACTCGCGGCTTTGTTGTTTTTCCACAACCTTGCTTTCCGCTGTTACTATTTAAACCTTTCAAAAAAAAAATCACAGAAAATCCTAAGTTTTTCCAAAGTCAGGGTTTGGGGCGCCATATCAACAGTATCTGCCAACGGGATACGCAGAGGCTCAACTGGCACAGACAAGGCTTCAACCTTCTGTCCAAAAAGGATCACATCCAGCAAGACACCCTTCGTCAAAGACAGGGTTACGAACCATTCCAACGAAGTTGGAAAAGAGGGAAAACATCCACTCGGAGCCTCACACAACGATTCTTATCGAAGTTATCTCATCTTCAACATGATAAGGCTAAAAGTTTGATAGTCGCTACAATATATCAATCGTCTCCACCAACACAATGTGGAACAAGAAGGGCAAACTACGCAAGTAGTCCCCTAGGTCTCAGTCTAAAATCTCCAACTCTCACAAGAATCAACTCGAATCAGCTTGGGAAACTAGATCCACAAGCGCGAATGAACCCTTAGGTTCCGACAATCGATATCGTAAGCCAAAATACGAGGCTTAAACACAAAACTGTGTCTCGCATCGGAAGACACCCAAAAAAAAACACACACACAATTCATTTAAACACGCAGAACAAGCAATTAAACACCAGAAATACAATTCTACAAGACTAGGCATACTTACAGTGCGATGGTTGATGCTTGCAGAGACTTGAACCACACTTCTGTAATACTTTTTAAAACACTGCTCTGATACCATATCTGCGACGCCCCCAGAATTCCCGACTTGAAAATCCTTTGGATTTTTGGGTAAACTTTTTTTTTTTAAAGTAGTTGTGCAAGTGCGGAAGTACCAAAAAGGAAACAAGTGGCGAACTTTGGGGCGGGTCGCAGGAGTGAAACAACAAGGGTTTGAAACAACTTTTATTAACATTTACAAATTTACAAATGGTACAACAAATCCCTTTACAAATACACTGCCAAGATCCTTGAAGGTTCAGAAGTGTGGGTTCACGTCCGCTGTCGCACATCGAGCTCCATTGCACGCCTAAGCAAACACCTATATGTGACGCCCCAAAATCCCAACTTGGAAAATCCTTAAATTTTCAAAGTAAATTTTTTTTTTGAAAGCATTGCGCAAAAAGAAAAACTAACTAGGGAAAACAGTTGGAAATTCTGAGCGGGTCACAAGAAGAAACAACAAGAAGAAACATTTTATTTATTATAAATTGATACGTGAGCAATATACATCATCCCTTTTCAAAATACAACTGCCAAGATCTCAAGTTCTAGAGTGTGGGTTCAGGCCTCCACCGCACATTGAGCTCCATCGCACCACGACAAGCCAAACACCTGTATCTCCATAACATGGGGACAGTACTCTTGCGAGCTGGTGAAGAACAACCACATTATATTTCCATTTTATCAAGGAAAAAGCATATAGCATGTAACAGGTAAAGTGACAGATATATGTGCATGTGTCAAGTAAGTGCACGTGCTACAAGTCTAAGCAACAATGAAAGAAGCAAGTACAACAAGGAAACTAGCAAAAGCAAGGAACTGAGCGAAACCACTGCTGAACAACAAGCAACTACGAAACTAAGCATGAGACAAGCGCAAGAACAGTACTAACACAAGCAGTGAAGTAAAAATAATACTAAGTGATAAGGGATAATGTCAAGCATTATTACACTTAGACAATAATATCAAACAACTAAGTAAGTGAACAAGGAAGATATAATTTAAGCATCATGATCAAAGATAAGCGGTATTATCATGATCACACGATTAGCAAGATTATGGAATTAGCATTTGTGTTTGAGGGCAACAATGAATGTTTCATTAATTATATATTCAAGCACATAGGATATGCTATGAAGGAAGATACGTGTAACCACACGTATTTAGCACAAGTGAGCTCAACTCACAAAATGGGTCCATTGCCCACACAAACTCCCCATGGAGTTTTTAGCATTCAGTCTTGTCTCAAAGATAAGCATACATATTTCTACAATGTGCTTCAAGTCCCCTTTTGTACTTACGGGACAAATCAAGTATCAAGGGTAAACCGTGTGTCCAATGCAAACGTACACGAAGAGATTCAAGCATTTAAGCAGTAAAGCACTTAATTAAAGGAGCCATTATGATGACGAAAATCATCGTGAACACCAAACCACAATTAGGCATAATTTGCGTATCCAGTCATAATTCCTCCTTTCGAGGTTCTTAGGCCCATCCGGCCCGGTGTTCCCTGCAGGGTAACACAAGCAGAAATGTCGAGGTCACACTCGAACATTTACGTGCTCCTGCACTACCAGCATAGTGAAGAGCCTTGCTAACGAAGGCGATAACCATATATGACAATCAGAGATGTGACAAGCATTTACTTAATGCCAAGAGGGTGAATTACCGCATACATACGTGTACCGATATCGTATACAATCCATATGACATACATGTCAATAAAAGCAAAGTATAATTGCTCAACCATCAACGTAAATGTTAATATTTGTGTATCTCATTACTATTCACGTGCGAACACGTGCAAGGGCTAAGTGGCTTTCAACAAAGCAATAAACGAGTGATCATATTATGATATTCGCACTATGATAATGCAAGTGTGTCCAACACGTGCCTTTTTGCACAAATTTAATACTTCACAAATGCGTCATGGTCCCCACGGGGTACGCAGCGAGGACTTAGCTATATCATTCACGTGCTTGACCTCACATGACCCAAGAAAAAACACGTCGGTAAGAGCGATCTCACACCACGACCATTTCTGTCTCTAGGGTATCACAGTACGTGAGCTCTCTCACGATCATGGGGCCATCGCCCAAAGACTTCAGCCGAGTCGCAACCCACAATAGGGGTTCTGTGCCAATACCCAGATGGTGTTCCAATTCGTTCATGAGTCACATCAAGTGTATAGCACGCCTTTGGTGCATTTCAATGTCTCGAGCATGAGGCGATAGTGTATCATACGAGGTACACACTAAACAATATAACGTGCCAAGATGTGCCAATATTCATAAGCCACACATTTTCAAGCCTTTAGCATAATTATCAAAGCGAAAGCAATAATACAAACACATATTAGTATTTTTGAGTGATACGAGGCTCAAAATGCATATTCAATCACGATTGCATGTGCAACAAGTGCCCAAAGCTTTGAAAATGAATTTCCAAAGTTTGTATATTTAAAACGCCATACATCAACTCATTATGCGTAGCGAGGCCACTCGCTTAGGGAATATCGTGATGTCAACACCCACGAGTGTTGAGAAAAGGAAGTTAAATGTAATCCCATGTGTAGGGGAATTACATTAGCACATCCGCGAGGTGTCACTGTGCACGCGGAATTCAAAAATGCCAAAACGATGGTTTTTGACAAAACGTCAAAAAACCCAAAACGTAAGAGTCATATATTGACCCGTGGACAGCATACCCCTCGCCACACTAAACATCTCAATACTGCCGAGACAGAGGCAGTGAAGGTCATGGTGGTCATTTCGGACCGACCATGCGATATGCGAAAGTAAAACGGCGTAACGAGTGCCAAAGTGTCTGAAACTCTAACCGCGTCTCATAGGGCCATAAATGCAGTTTTGTACCTTGCACCGTCGGTACCAAGGGTGACATATGGGGCTGTTTGAGAAATGCACACAATCACACAATTTCCATTTTTACTCTTTTCTTTCAGTTTGCTTTTATTTGCTCATTTTCGCACATTTTGGGTTACGGCGAACCGAGGCTACAAATATCAGGGATTCGGGTCCTCGTATCGGGCCATTAGGTCTGACACGACCTCAAAAGTGAGCCCATTAGGCTTGTTTCAAGTTCTGCAACTTCAGTGCAAATTAGAGCCACAAAGGGGCTTACGAAGCCGTCCGGGTGCGCTTAGCACCCGGCGCCGGCTATGGCACTCAACTATGACTGTTGGGAGGTCTGGTCCGTTGGACCAGACTCGACACCGCCCAAGTCTGATCCATATGTCCGACCGGGGCTGACAAAGGGGCAGCAGCCTGCACAAGATGCCACTTAGTGGCCATCTACGTCGCCCAGGTGCACTTAGCACCCGACGCCGGTTGTCGCGCCGCTAGTTGTTTATGATAATGGAGGTCTGGTTCACTAGGCCAGCCCCCGTCTATCCCCTGCCCCTACCCCTGGTCTGATTCTTAGGATCAGACCAGGTTGACTACGGGCAACCGCTCGTAGTGGGGCGTCCAGACTGGTAGGGCCACCCGCAGCCGGCTCCAAGGTTGGCGCGGTAAAGGGGGGGTGCCACTAGGGGTGAGCTGGACCAGCGGCCAGCTGGTTTGGTTCGTACCAGACCAGACACTGCTGGGTCTAGGCGAGGTGCAGCCTTGGTCAGGGGTGCAAACCAGCAAGGCTGCAGCCTGCATGCGCTGGCTGTAGGCGCACCAAAAGAAGGTGGCCTAGGTGCGGCGCGCACTCGGTCACCCAAGTTGATAGGGCGACTCTGAACACCCCAAATTTTTCAAAATCTTTTAAAGATCCCCTTTTTGCCCCTAATTTCATTTTATGAGCAATTGAGTCACTTTCAAACCTAAATTTCAGTACATTTTCCAAAGTTTTACTAAAATTAAATTCATTTTATATATCTAACTCGATTTTGGATCCGGATCTGATATCAGAATCCAAAACCCTCAGCCGCAGGATGCTTCTTCCTTCTCCTCCATCGCCCTCCCAAAGCTTCTTTCCCCATCTTCGGCCCTCCATCACTAACAGCTCCACCTTCTCCCCATCCTCAACCTTTGATTTCCAATGGCCTCTCTTCTCCACCCTCAACCCTCCATCACCAACAAACCCTGTTCTCGACCCTTCCTCTCGTCCCTACATAATCAACTGCAGAACATCGATTCACGGACTGCTTCTTCACCACCGCACCCCTTCTTCCCCTTTTCTACTGGTTTTCCTTAAGTAACAAGAAGGATCGACCTTCCCCCTGCGAAGCTACAGGAAGTCGATCGACATCCCCCCTCCTGAAATTCATCTGCAACCAATCATCTGCCACGGTCAAGCATCTACTCCTCTTGATCGAGCCTCTCGATCATTTAGCTCCTTCCTTTAGAACCTCTGCAGAGCTATAGAAATCCCGCAGCTGAGTTGCGGCCCTCCTCTTGATTTCTCATAATTAGCCAAAGAAAGGGGATTATCTCTGCAGCCTAAAGGTCACGGTGAGTGCCTACATCCTTTCTCTCTAACGTCTCATTTTCTCTTTTGGTTTCCCCTTTTCTTTCCATTAAAGCATCCCCGCAGCATCGATTTGCATATAGCTAAACCGATCTGCAGATGTGCAACATCAATGGAATCATCGTATTGCGACAAAAAAAATTTTCCTCTTCTTCTTTCTCTCTGTTTTGTAATTCGTTTCCTTTTTTTTTTCTTTCCTTTTGTCTTTCTTTTCTTTCTCTTGTTTTTTGTTGTAATTTATTTTGATTTCCTTTAGTTCACATAAATCTGAATGTGTGTTTATGTCATTTGCATCCAATGTGGTTCATCTGAACTCTGGCTTGATTTCTGTTTCTATTCTCCGTTATGATGTTTAACTTCCTTTTTTTTTTTTCCTTTTGATTATTGAATCCTGGTAGTTCAAAATATGTCGATGCTGATTTTTTTTTTTACCTGTTGATTGTCAAATTAATGACCAGCCAATCTTGATGATCACAATAAGTCTTGATTTCCTGTTCGACCATGAATAATCTTCACCGTGATATCTTGATGGTGTGTATGTTTTGTTCATCCTTTTAATAGGCCTATTTTGATTGGATTTCTTGTTTCACTGTGGACAACTCATTTTCATTATTTTTAAGTTTCTGATTACTTTCTTTCATAATCCATTCCTGCATCATGTTAAGCCCCAGTGTCTGCTTCCATGTTGTAGCCTCTCTTCCCCTCGCTGTCTCTGGAATACAACACTTACACACGAATTGATATGGACGGTCTATTCCATAAAAAATTGGTGTAAGCCATCAAGGTGATCCTGCCATAAATACAGGTGGATATCAGTCATGAGACCCATTCGAGCTGCTGGCAATCAGAAGTCCCTGTACTAGCTATTTCTGCTTTAAAGCAAACAAGTGTTGAGAAACTCTGTTTTGATGTCACATAATATGATACACTGTCGTATTTGATTTCATATAATATGATAATATGTCCTCTTGAAACATGTTATATTATGACTGAATATGTTTTGCCATACATCTAACGAGTATTTGATGCAAGGATATCTCACCCAAAAAGGATGGAGACTTCCTGTTCAAGTACAACTTTAGTGCAATCATACTCCTTGAAGAAAAAGCTTGATGAGCCATGCATTCCTAAAGTTCAAGTTGAAGACTTTTTTTTTTTTTCTTCTTTAGAGTCATATGTAACAGAACCTTCAGGAACATGCATATTGCATATTACATACTCATTCATAAAAACTATATCATAAAAGTATACGATAGTTTCAAAAAGCTCCTTTTTGAAAACTAATAATTGTACCTTCTTACAACCCTTTATGAAAAAGATATTTTCTCATGTAATAATTGCACCTTACACTATATACAAGACAACATGAAAAATAAATGTAGGAAAAAGACAAAAACAAAAAATCGGCTACACAAAGAAAAACAAATATAATATATTTTTGAAAAGACTCTAGTTACCTTCTTTAAAGAAATGTTTTTAATATAAGAAAAAGACAAAAACATAAAATTGGCTACACAAAGAAAAACAAATATAATATATTTTTGAAAAGACTCTAGTTACCTTTAAAAAAATGTTTTTAATATAAGAAGAAGACAAAAACATAAAATCGGCTAGACAAAGAAAAATAAATATAATATATTTTTGAAAAGACTCTAGTTACCTTCTTTAAAAGAAATGTTTTTAATATAAGAAGAAGACAAAAACATAAAATCGGCTACACAAAGAAATACAAATATAATATGTTTTTGAAAGGACTCTAGTTACCTTTTTACAAAACCATAGAATGTCGACTTACTTGAAGTCATCATTCTCTTTGTACAAAGCATTAAATACCTCCTGTAACAAATCCTTGTTAATATCCTTCTCAAAGAATGTCGACTTTCTTTTAGTCCCCATTCTCTCTGAAGACTTTGAAAAACACAACATAAAGAAAACACTTGACATGACTATGTACAAATATATATCTCAAAGCATTCAGTGTACTTACACTCATTTAAAGTAAAGAAGTACTTATGTACCTCAAATCATTAATTAGAATAAAGACAAAACTACAATCCAACGTTCAATGTACTATTGTAAGAAATAGACTTTTTACATAAAATATGTATTACCTAAAATATTACAACGACTAGTGTACCCTATATTTTTCTTTTATAGAAAAAGGCATTCTCGAATTTCTCTAAAGATATTTTTGAAATGACATAACATTTCACATTTCAAAAAGGCTACGATTTCAAAATGTAACGACTACTTTTCTAAAGCTATATAAACACACTCAAATAAACTATTCAACATGGAATGGAATAGACGTATGAGCTTACAACGAGAAAAATTCCTATTCGATATTTGAAAAGAGAGCCTTGAAAAAGGAAGAGAAAAAGAAAAGAAAGAAAAGAGAAAAAGTCAAGTCAAGCTCTTTGACAAAGAGCATCCTCTGAGTGACAAACAGAACATTCTGAGAATCCTTCATTCGTGCATTCATATCATTCTGAAGGTTCTATAGGAAGTATTGTAACTCTGTTATTCACTGTTTTCCTTCTTTGTTGAAAGAAGTAGACCTCTGTGAAAGAGGGTGTTGCCCTTCTCTGTTGAGAGAAGAAGACCTCTGTGAAAGAGGGTGTTGTCCTTCTTTGTTGAGGGAAGAAGACCTCTGAGGAAGAGGGTGTTGTACTATTTATCCGGTGACTCGGATGTTATACTGGAAAGCTCAAGTGGTTTGCTTGGGGACTGGATGTAGGTCTGGGTACTGACCGAACCAGTATAAATTCTGTGTTTTATGTGTTGTGCCTTATTGCCTGATTATTTTATTTTTATCGATCTTTATCGTATTTCACTATTCACCCCCCCCTCTAGTGGAATTTCATTTAGTATCAGAGCAGGTTTGATGGTTTCGACGTAACAAGTCTTCCAGCACAAATGGCATCTACCTCCTATGCTCGTGATATTGAAGGTCAACACGCATCTCATCCACCTTTCTTCAATGGCTCCAACTATGGATACTGGAAGTGCAGAATGGCTATATTTCTCAAATCCATAGATTTTGCTGTATGGAAAATTGTTGAGAATCCATACACATCTCCATCCGCAGACTATAGCTTATGGTCTGATGAAGAAAAGAAAATGGCAAACCTAAATGCAAAGGCTATGAATGCCTTATATTGTGCAATTGATCAGAACGAATTCAATAGAATATCTATATGTGAATCTGCATTAGCCTACTTGAGCTGAGTTCGAACCTGCTGAACCCAGTTGACTTGGATCGAACCCTGTTTGGTTCAAACCACTTAGGTTGAGTAGCTTGACCTACTCTACCTCTTTCTCAACTAAGTCAGCTTCATCTGACTTAGTCTGACCTCTCGAAGGAAGGCTCAAAGCCAAAGAAGCAACCCGGAGCCGTTTCTTCCGCGATTTGAAGTAAGTTCGCTTCATTAAACCATCTCTCTCAAGTATTTGATTGTTTGTATATAGCATATACTTTCTGAAGTAGTATCTTACTTTAGTTCTTGGTTGAGCCCTCTAGGACACTTCGGTGTTCACGCGCTCGCCTCGTAACTATCGTCGGATATATATGTTCGAATACGCAGTATATGCGTTCTTCAAAATAGTATCTCACCCTAGTTCTTGGTTGAGCCCTCTAGGACACTTCGGTGTTCACTCGCTCGCCTCGTAACTATCGTTGGATACAGATCTAGGTGTATATCTGCTGATACTGCCGACGCGTCTTATATCGCACAGGCCATGTAATTTACCTTTGCCGTCGCGTCGTATGATGCCAAGGCTCCCTGCTTTCTGTACTTTCGATTACTGCACTTTCGATTATGCATTTACTTACGCCGTCGCGTCGAACGATGCCAAGGCTCCTGCTTTCTACAATGTATTTACTTACGCCGTCGCGTCGAACGATGTCAAGGCTCCTGTTTTGTTATATATGTAGAATATTTCGTTCAGTTACACAACCTGAACAATAGTATATGTATTTCCTTTACGCCGCCGCTGTATAAAGCACAGGCTTCTGCTTATATTACATATATGGCGCGTAAGTGAGCGTTCAAACGGAGATCAACTCCAAAATCGCCCATGCGATTCCCTTACCGCTCCTCGTACAAGATTCTGCTTGACGAATGAAGCCCCTATTGGAAAGGCTTCGCCTTTTGGCAAAATGCTCTTTACGTAAAGACTAAATCAATTACGTATGGTCTGGCTATGGCCCAAGGTTCCGGTAACCTTGATGGATACAAAGTACGCACAACGGTGCGCATCCATTTCCCGAGTTAACTGTAGCGATTTCCCACCAAAGAGGGGAGATGCTGCTGAAATGGATAAAAGAAAACGCACACTTTCTCCGTTAAAGAGAGGAAGTGCTGCTAAAATTCCTGAAGGGCTAAGAATAGCTCAGAAAGAACGTAGCAGAAGTGCTACCCAGTTATGGAACGCCTTCTACGATGTAGAAAGGTTCGTCGCACCACTGCCGGTAGAGCAGAGAAGGTGTTGACAGAATGGTTGGCAGAAGAGCTGCCAAAACCAGTTAATTGGCACAATGATGTCCTTTGTTGGAACGATGTCTGAATGACTCGTCTCCCTGACACCTGCAAGGGCATCATACTTGTAAGAGCCGTTGCGCCAAAGTAGTGGTAGCGCCTTGACAAGGTCCTGAGCTCGTTGCGTAAAAATACGCCGAGTAGCCGATCCGTAGAGATCGAGTCATGTGCATGCTCATTGAGAATTATTAGACAACCAGACTCGTAAGGGCCGCTGAGCCGGAGTGAGTTGTTTCCACCGAAAGAGGTGAAATGCTCGTCAAGGCCGAAGTGCCGAGAGCAGAGTTAAGCATGCATATGAATAAAACCTTTGTTCCATGGTGAAAACCGTGTGGTTGATTGGGGTCGGGTACATACTTCTCAAAGGCTGCCCTATAGGCATGCAATGTTCGTCAAGTAATTGTAAGATCGGCAGGCCCCTTTCAGAATTTCTCACCGAGGAAGATGGTGATGGCGCAGCCTTGAGTGACATATATTTCACCCGAACCTGATAGAGTTCATTGATGGCCTTCGTCACTCAGAGGTATGGAGGTCGTGGTTATCCTTAAATATCTAAGGATTGAACCCAACTACTGCAGTAGCAGAATGCATTCGGATACCTAGTAAGGATCTCTTCCGGTATGCTGTACCGTCCTACTAGGGGGATGGGGTCAACAGGCCTCTGGGGTATCTAAAATACATAGAATAATCAACCCTCAGATCGTCGCGTTGTCGCCCAGATATGAGTCCCCTAAGCCCAGGGGGAGGTGCAATTATCGAAACAAAGCATTAGCTTAGGTACAGCGCTACTTTGAATGTATGAGTGGATGACGTTGTTGAGTCAGTCCTGCATAACCTTTGTGAAGGTGTCATGGTCGGTATACTACTGGACCGATTGGGAAAGAACCCCATTGATATCCGTACGACTAAGTGAAGCTCGGAGAGCTGTCCTTAGATTCGTAGGATACGGATGTGCCAAGCATAAAGGCTTGAGCTAGACATCCATTCGTGACTCTGAGGAAGTCAAGGCTAAGTCGTAGAGACTTAAGAGGTTATTCTAACTCACAACCCTGAAGAGGCTTATGCGAAGTCATGACAACTTGCGTGGATGTTCAACTCATAGCCCTGATGAGGCTTTTGCGATATACGCTAAGTCATGGAGGCTTGAGCGTCGTATTACGAACTGCGACCCTGAGTGGTCTATGCATTTACTTGAGTTGAATAGATAGGTGTTTGCCTACTTACCAGACCATCAGTGGTTCTGACCCCGTTTAATGGGGATTTCAGGTGTTGAACCTGCGTGGCGATATGCAGAGCAAGGCGGCATCGAGTTCCAGGGTTTCTCTAGAAAGAGTTGTACTGCTTCCTTTTTATTGAACCTACACTGCTTTTTCTAAGCAGTAGTGTTGTAATAAACATGTAGTTTTAGATAAAATGGAACACTTTGGTGGTCAATGAGTTGCTTGGCCACATACCTGCAACGTGCTCGGAGTTTTCTAAAACTGACGACTCATTATCGTCTGATTCCGCTGCTAAAAGCTTTTGTAAGTTCCGCTGCAAAGAAAAAAAAAAGAAATTCATGAAAAATTTTAACTTAGCTTTGTTTTGGAAATCTGGGGCGTTACAGAATTGGTATCAAAGCAAGAGTCTGAGAAACCTGGTTCGAGATCCGTCTTGTCCACCATATCGCACTGTAAGTATATTTTGTACTTCTTGTTCTGATCTGGGTGCATCTTTGTATAGATGGCAACTCACGACTCCCGAGGATACTGCTATCGTTGCGGGATCATGCACGATGAGTGGGTATGCCCATATGAAGTCCAAGACTGCCAGTATTGTGGCGAAGAAGGGCATTCCGTCAACGAATGCCAAATGAAGCATACCGCCGATATGGGTCGGCGGGGATCGCTTGGTCTTAGGGATGAGACCTCGATGTTAGTGGGCCACATTACTCCAGTAGAAGGAGTAGCCGTACTCCAGCAACTTCTGATGAACTACCGTCTCTGGTAGGATTTGACTTGAACTTCCTTGAGGGATTTGGTCAATCGCAAGGCTATCAACAGGCATCATGTACGCCTAGCTTGCACAGTTTGGAGGAGGGATGCAACAACTCCTTCTATAATCCCATTATGATTTCAGATTCCTCGAATCAAAGTACTATTATATGGGGGAACAGAGCGGCTACACCAACGCCGAGTCTGAATGGCCAGGAAGAGGGATATAACCTATATCATCCCGTTATGGTCTCGGATTCTCCGAGCCATGATGCCACTGAATGGGCAAGTGGACCGGCATCACTGATCTATCCACAAGAGTCGCTTGAGAGTGCGGAAGTGCCACCCAAGCCAAAGCTAGTTGTGCCTGCACCAAGGCAATGTGGAAGTAAACGATACTTCGGGTTGTTTGGGTCAAGAAAGAAATCCAGTTCCTAGAAGAGACTGGTAGTGTTTTGGAGTCAATAGACTCATGTACCTAGTTTCTCAACGCCTAAAAGTCTGCCAGTGCGGCATGACGTTTTGTTTAAGGTGATGCTTGTGTAAACGTGATGTATATTAAGTAAATAAAACTTTGCTTCGATATATACATTGTGAAACTAAAACACGTTGTTTGTATGTGGAAGATAAATGGCTCCTACGACGAGGAGAACCATACCAAGCGAGGAGTCCCATACTCAAGGATTTCTGCTGGAAACACTCAACAATTTGGTTACTGCCATTCGAGAAACAAGGCCAGAACCAGTCGCACCTCGAAGCGAAAACCTTGGTGGAATAACCTATGAAAAATTCCTCAAGCTCGATCCACCAGTCTTCGCCGGTAGAGCCGATCCTGAACTGGCAGAAAGTTGGGTCGAAGAGACCGAACGTGCCTTCCTGGTGTTGGGAGTACCAGAAGAAAAGAAGACCAACTTTGGCACGTACAGGCTGAAAGACAACGCACGGAAGTGGTGGGATACCACTAAGATTATCCAGTTCTCGGAAGTTGAAGTCATTCCTTGGACTGACTTCCGGAGAGCTTTCATGGATAATTACTTTCCATTACACTCCAGAAACAAGAAGAAGATGGAGTTTCTGGAATTGGAGCAGGGTGGCATGAATCTGATTGACTATACCACCAAATTTCAAAATCTTGAACGGTATTGCTCCCGGTTATTTGAGACCGACCAAGAAAGGGCCGACAAGTACATCAATGGACTGCGAGAAGGGCTAAGGTCACGGGTTATCACCAGCATGCCCCAAACATTTCAAACGGCTGTGGCAGTAGCTTCAAAAATACAAGTGGATTGGGAGCGATCAAAAGTGATCATAGCAAAAAGGCCCATAGTTGATGGTGGGAGCAAGAAGAGAATGTTTCCAAGTGGCCAGGGTTCACGACAACCCTTTCAGAAGAAAAGGTTCCAAGGTGGGAACAACACTCAACAAGTTGTAAGGCCAAGGCAGAACATGGCTCTAAACAACCTGCAGTCCAACCCAAACTGCCCAAAATGCCATGTTAATCACGCAAAAGGACCATGTCCACGTGACACAGGTGGATGCTTCTACTGTGGCAAAATGGGCCACATTGCAAGACAGTGCAGGAAGAAGCTTGCTGATGAGCAAAGGAGGAATGTCGGATCTGCCGGACCCTCTCAACAAGTACCACAACGAACACTAGTCCAACGACCCCCACCTAGAGTAGAACAAAGGCCTGCTGCAGGTCGTGTATACGCTGTAACGACTGAACAAGTCGAAACCGGTGACCTCATTGAAGGCACCGTACCTGTTAATGGACATGCAGCTTACGTCTTGTTTGATTGTGGTGCTACTCATACGTTTATCTCCGATGATTTCACCGAACAACTCCACGCCTCGGTGCAACCGATTGATAAAATGATCGAAGTATATAACCCGTTGGGTTCACGCACCAAATGTATCCGGTGTGTGAAAAATTTGGATATTGAGATAGCAGGGCAACACTTGCCTACTGACGCCATCCTGATCGATATGATACAGTACGATGTCATTTTGGGAATGAATTGGTTGGCTCAGAATAATGCCAAGATTCTGTGCCGCGAGGGCAGAGTGATTCTATCTCGACCCGGATTACCTAAGATGGAATACCGGTTATCCAAACCAGTTCCACAAAAAAAGCTCATATCAGCACTTAAGGTACAAAAATACCTTAGGAAGGGTTGTGTGGCCTTCCTGTTGAGTCTCTCGGTGGAAAAATCCAACGACCAACCCCTTGAGAGTTTGGAAGTAGTGCGGGAGTTTCCCGATCTGTTTCCTGAGGAATTGCTAGGACTTCCGCCACTTCGTGAGGTTGAATTTGGAATTCAATCCTTACCTGGAACAGCGCCGATATCCAAAGCCCCTTATCGTATGGCACCAGCTGAACTCAGTGAGTTGAAATGTCAGTTGGAAGAACTGATGGAACAAGGGTTCATCCGACCAAGTATGTCACCATGGGGAGCCCCAGTACTATTTGTAAAGAAGAAGGATGGATCCCTTCGGTTATGCATCGATTATCGGATGCTTAACCAGGCAACCATTAAAAATAAGTACCCGTTGCCTCGGATTGAGGACTTATTCGATCAGCTCAGAACAGCGAGAGTGTTCTCCAAGATCGACCTCAGGTCTGGATACCATCAGCTCAGAGTTAAGGAGGAGGATATACCTAAGACTGCCTTCAGAACGAGATATGGCCATTATGAGTTCGTAGTAATGCCCTTCGGACTTACTAATGCGCCTGCTGTCTTTATGGACCTGATGAACCGAGTGTTCAAGCCATACTTAGACACTTTTGTCATCGTTTTCATTGATGACATTCTCGTGTATTCAGAGAATGAGGAACAACACAAGGAGCACTTGAGAATCGTCTTGAAAACCCTTCAAGATAATCAGTTATATGCCAAGTTTTCAAAATGTGAATTCTGGCTAGACAAAGTAATGTTCCTTGGCCATGTGATCTCAAAAGATGGAATCGCAGTAGATCCTGCGAAGGTCGAAGCTGTGATAGACTGGAAGCAGCCAGAAAATATCACTGAGGTCCGCAGCTTCCTTGGACTTGCCGGATATTATCGGAAGTTCATACAGGACTTCTCCCGAATCGCCGTACCAATGACGAAATTACTGAAAAAGGGAGTCAAGTTTGAATGGACTGACCAGTGTAAGGAATGCTTTGAGGTTCTCAAACAGAGGCTTACCACTGCCCCTGTCCTTACCTTACCTTCTGGTCAGGGAGGCTTCGTTGCTTATACCGATGCCTCGGGAACAGGTCTGGGTTGTGTATTGATGCAGCATGGCAAAGTAATCGCCTATGCATCCCGTCAGTTAAGAATTCATGAGAAAAACTATCCAACCCACGATCTTGAGCTTGCCACGGTAGTGTTCGCGCTTAAAATCTGGCGACACTACCTATATGGAGAGAAATTTGAGGTCATGTCGGACCATAAAAGCCTAAAATACCTCTTTTCTCAAAAAGAACTCAATATGCGGCAACGGCGATGGCTGGAATTCCTCAAAGACTATGAATTCACGCTTTCCTATCACCCTGGAAAAGCGAATGTTGTAGCAGATGCCCTTAGTCGCAAGACTGTTGGCACTCTGGCCAGCCTCACTGGACAATGGAAGCTGATGGAGGATTTTGTCAGTTGGAAGCCATTCCTGGCTGACCCAGGAAAGATTCGATTGTCATGCCTGACAATCCATATCGAGATCCTCGATCGCATTGTAGCCGAACAGTTCAAGGACCCCCAGTACTTGAAATTAAAAGCTCGTGCTGCAAAAGATGACACTTTCTTCCATTTAAAAGAGGATGGAGGAATATGGATGGAAGAAAGAATTTGGGTTCCAAATAACCCTGAGCTAAGACAGGAAGTACTCCAGGAGGCTCATAACAGCAAGTACACCATTCACCCTGAAGGTACAAAAATGTTTCGGGACTTACAGAGAAAGTACTGGTGGAGGGGTATGAAACGTGATGTGGCTACATTTGTCTCAAGGTGTTTAATCTGCCAGCAAGTAAAAATCGAGCATCAACGACCTGGTGAAAAAATGCAACGGATCGAGATTCCAGAATGAAAATGGGAGGGCATTACGATGGATTTCATCGTTGGACTGCCTCGGTCCAAGAGACAACATGACTCAATATGGGTGATCGTAGACAGACTCACCAAGTCTGCTCACTTCCTGCCAATCAACACTCGATACTCAACTGAACGATTGGCGGAGATCTACATTCGGGAAATCATTAGACTCCATGGAGTGCCGATTTCGATCATATCCGATCGTGACCCGAAGTTCACCTCTCACTTTTGGGAGCAGCTTCAGAGAGCCCTGGGGACGAAACTCAAGTTCAGTACAGCATTCCATCCCCAAACAGATGGGCAATCAGAACGAACCATACAGACTCTCGAAGATATGCTAAGAGCCTTTATGCTAGAATGGAAAGGTGATTGGGATTCCCACCTAGCGTTGGCTGAATTTGCTTATAATAATAGCCACCACGCTAGCATTGGGATGGCACCGTATGAAGCCTTTTACGGGCGACCCTGTCGATCACCAATCCATTGGGGTGAAGTGGGTGAGCGAACCTTGGACTCGCGCATAGTGTTGCAGCATTATACTGAGCAGGTCCACATGATCAGGAAGAAGCTACTGACTGCTCAGAGTCGACAGAAGAGCTACGCTGATCAGCGACGTAGGGAACTCACTTTTGTTGTTGGAGATAAGGTTTTTATCAAGGTCTCCCCAACCAAGAGTGTATTTCATTTCGGAAAGAAGGGGAAGCTCAGCCCCAGATTCGTTGGTCCCTTCGAGGTTTTGAGCCGGATAGGAGAGACCGCCTATAGAGTAGCATTGCCACCGCAGTATACACAGATACACAATGTATTTCACGTGTCAATGCTTAGAAAATACGTTCACGACCCTTCCCACGTCATCCAACATGAAGATATTGACATCCAGGAGGATATGACGGTGGAAGAAAGGCCAGTAGAGATCATGAACCGACGGGAGCAAGTGCTAAGGACAAAGGTCATTCCACTTGTCAAAGTGAGATGGCAACATCACGGAGTCGATGATTGCACTTGGGAGCCCGAATCGGATATGCGGGATAAATATCCTGAACTGTTCACCTTGTACTCTTAGCTGAATTTCGTGGACGAAATTCCTTTAAGGGGGTAATGATGTAAGACCCGCAATTTTTCAGAAAAATATCTGAATAAAATTCATGAGGCATTTACCGGTAAAAATAGCATTTCTTCTCAGAATGCGAAACGAATCAATTCCTGCGAGCCAGTTATACTTAGGATATTCGTCGAATCGCGAATATATGCTCAAACACTCCGGAAGCCATAACTTCCTACCTGAATGAAATCAAAGGATTCCTGCGAGCCAACTTTCTTAGTTACGTCAATACGAAGGGAATGGCGTACTCAGAATTTTTCGGAAAAAAATCGCCGAAAACCCGAAATTCTTGCGAGACCCACGGAAATATTGGTGGGACCCACAGAAATATTCCTCAAAAAATATCTGGTGGGACCCACAAAAATATCCCATGGAATATCCAAGTGGGCTCCACACCAAGGAACCTCTTGGCATTAAAAAGAAGCCAAGGGCAAATGGGTAAAGGGGAAACTTGGGGCCCAAGTTTCATTTCCTATAAATAAAGGCCCTCCCCTTTAGAAAAAATCGTCCCCCCCCTTTCTAGCTTCTTCTTTCTCTCTCCTACTTCCTAAAACCTCCCCTACCTAGCCTAGTAGGTCTGAGCCTACCTGACTTGGCTTGAGCCTGCCTGATCTGGTCTTAGCCTGCCTGACCTGGTCCTAACCCACTTGACTTAGGTCTGAACCTACTTGACTAAGTCCAAACCCAGTTGACTTGGCTTGAACCTAGTTAGGGTTGAAGTCAAAGTCAAAGTCCTTTTTGGTCCAGATCCCGGTTTGGATTTCTGAACCCAGACTTAGCCTACTTGAGCTGAGTTCGAACCTGCTGAACCCAGTTGACTTGGATCGAACCCTGTTTGGTTCAAACCACTTAGGTTGAGTAGCTTGACCTACTCTACCTCTTTCTCAACTAAGTCAGCTTCATCTGACTTAGTCTGACCTCTCAAAGAAAGGCTCAAAGCCAAAGAAGCAACCCGGAGCCGTTTCTTCCGCGATTTGAAGTAAGTTCGCTTCATTAAACCATCTCTCTCAAGTATTTGATTGTTTGTATATAGCATATACTTTCTGAAGTAGTATCTTACTTTAGTTCTTGGTTGAGCCCTCTAGGACACTTCGGTGTTCACGCGCTCGCCTCGTAACTATCGTCAGATATATATGTTCGAATACGCAGTATATGCGTTCTTCAAAATAGTATCTCACCCTAGTTCTTGGTTGAGCCCTCTAGGACACTTCGGTGTTCACTCGCTCGCCTCGTAACTATCGTTGGATACAGATCTAGGTGTATATCTGCTGATACTGCCGACGCGTCTTATATCGCACAGGCCATGTAATTTACCTTTGCCGTCGCGTCGTATGATGCCAAGGCTCCCTGCTTTCTGTACTTTCGATTACTGCACTTCCGATTATGCATTTACTTACGCCGTCGCGTCGAACGATGCCAAAGCTCCTGCTTTCTGCAATGTATTTACCTACGCCGTCGCGTCGAACGATGCCAAGGCTCCTGTTTTGTTATATATGTAGAATATTTCGTTCAGTTACACACCCTGAACAATAGTATATGCATTTCCTTTACGCCGCCGCTGTATAAAGCACAGGCTTCTGCTTATATTACATATATGGCACGTAAGTGAGCGTTCAAATGGAGATCAACTCCAAAATCGCCCATGCGATTCCCGTACCGCTCCTCGTACAAGATTCTGCTTGACGAATGAAGCCCCTATTGGAAAGGCTTCGCCTTTTGGCAAAATGCTCTTTACGTAAAGACTAAATCAATTACGTATGGCCTGGCTATGGCCCAAGGTTCCGGTAACCTTGATGGATGCAAAGTACGCACAACGGTGCGCATCCATTTCCCGAGTTAAGCGTAGCGATTTCCCACCAAAGAGGGGAGATGCCGCTGAAATGGATAAAAGAAAACGCACGCTTTCTCCGTTGAAGAGAGGAAGTACTGCTAAAATTCCTGAAGGGCTAAGAATAGCTCAGAAAGAACGTAGCAGAAGTGCTACCCAGTTATGGAACGCCTTCTACGATGTAGAAAGGTTCGTCGCACCACTGCCGGTAGAGCAGAGAAGGTGTTGACAGAATGGTTGGCAGAAGAGCTGCCAAAACCAGTTAAGTGGCACAATGATGTCCTTTGTTGGAACGATGTCAGAATGACTCGTCTCCTTGACACCTGCAAGGGCATCATACTTGTAAGAGCCGTTGCGCCAAAGTAGTGGTAGCGCCTTGACAAGGTCCTGAGCTCGTTGCGTAAAAATACGCCGAGTAGCCGATCCGTAGAGATCGAGTCATGTGCATGCTCATTGAGAATTATCAGACAACCAGACTCGTAAGGGCCGCTGAGCCGGAGTGAGTTGTTTCCACCAAAAGAGGTGAAGTGCTCGTCAAGGCCAAAGTGCCGAGAGCAGAGTTAAGCATGCATATGAATAAAACCTTTGTTCCACGGTGAAAACCGTGTGGTTGATTGGGGTCGGATACATACTTCTCAAAGGCTGCCCTATAGGCATGCAATGTTCGTCAAGTAATTGTAAGATCGGCAGGCCCCTTTCAGAATTTCTCACCGAGGAAGACGGTGATGGCGCAGCCTTGAGTGACATATATTTCACCCGAACCTGATAGAGTTCATTGATGGCCTTCGTCACTCAGAGGTATGGAGGTCGTGGTTATCCTTAAATATCTAAGGATTGAACCCAACTACTGCAGTAGCAGAATGCATTCGGATACCTAGTAAGGATCTCTTCCGGTATGCTGTACCGTCCTACTAGGGGGATGGGGTCAACAGGCCTCTGGGGTATCTAAAATACATAGAATAATCAACCCCCAGATCGTCGCGTTGTCGCCCAGATATGAGTCCCCTAAGCCCAGGGGGAGGTGCAATTATCGAAACAAAGCATTAGCTTAGGTACAGCGCTACTTTGAATGTATGAGTGGATGACGTTGTTGAGTCAGTCCTGCATAACCTTTGTGAAGGTGTCATGGTCGGTATACTACTGGACCGATTGGGAAAGAACCCCATTGATATCCGTACGACTAAGTGAAGCTCGGAGAGCTGTCCTTAGATTCGTAGGATACGGATGTGCCAAGCATAAAGGCTTGAGCTAGACATCCATTCGTGACTCTGAGGAAGTCAAGGCTAAGTCGTAGAGACTTAAGAGGTTATTCTAACTCACAGCCCTGAAGAGGCTTATACGAAGTCATGACGACTTGCGTGGATGTTCAACTCATAGCCCTGATGAGGCTTTTGCGATATACGAACTGCGACCCTGAGTGGTCTAAGCATTTACTTGAGTTGAATAGATAGGTGTTTGCCTACTTACCAGACCATCAGTGGTTCTGACCCCGTTTAATGGGGATTTCAGGTGTGGAACCTGCGTGGCGATATGCGGAGCAAGGCGGCATCGAGTTCCAGGGTTTCTCTAGAAAGAGTTGTACTGCTTCCTTTTTATTGAACCTACACTGCTTTTTCTAAGCAGCAGTGTTGTAATAAACATGTGGTTTTAGATAAAATGGAATACTTTGGTGGTCAATGAGTTGCTTGGCCACATACCTGCAACGTGCTCGGAGTTTTCTAAAACTGACGACTCATTATCGTCCGATTCCGCTGCTAAAAGCTTTTGTAAGTTCCGCTGCAAAGAAAAAAAAAAGAAATTCATGAAAAATTTTAACTTAGCTTTGTTTTGGAAATCCGGGGCGTTACAGGAACGATGCCAGATCGGCTCGTATCCTTGTGCCTGCAAGGGCACCTTGCTCGTAAGGGCCGCTGAGCCGGAGTAGAGGTTGCGCCTTGGCTAGGTTTGGACTCGTTGCGTAAAAATACGCCGAGTAGTCGATCTATTTAGATCGAGTCATATGCATGCTCATTGAGAACGGTTACACAACCAGACTCGTAAGGGCCGAAGAGCCAGAGTGTGTTGTTTCCACCGAAAGAGGTGTGATGCTCGTGGTGACCGAAGTGCCAAAGAGCGGTGTTCTGCATGCATATGAATAAGACTTAAGGTCGCACATACCCCGCGGTTGAAAATCGTGTTAGGGGTACCTCCTCAGTAATGACTGTGTTGGGGCAGACTGAATGGGGTCGGGTACATACTCCCGTAGTGCTGAAAGCACGGGCTGCCTAAATGGCATGCAGATTCTGTCCAAGTAATTGTAAGACTGGCAGACCCCTTCAGGAATTATGCTCACTGTGGAATGACAGTGATGGTACAGCCTTGAGTGACATGTATTTTACTTTGGACCTGATAGAGTCCACGATGGCCTCAGTCACTCATGGGTTTTGGGGTCGTGGTTATCCTTAAGATCTAAGGATTGAACCCAACTACTGCAAGTAGAGGATGCATCCGAATATGGGCCTAGTAGGATTCTCCCAGTTGAAACACACTGCCTTACTATGGATAGGGTCAACAGGCCTCTGGGGTATCTAAAATACATAGAATAATCAACCCCCAGAACGTCGCGTTGATGCCCGGACAATAGCTCTACCTGCGTACCAAAGGCGGGAGCGGTTAATTATCAAACAATGCATTAGTTCTAGGTACAGCGATGCTTTGAATGTATGAGTGGATGACGTGTTGAGTCAGTCCCGCATAACCTTTGTGAAGGTGTCATGTTCGGTATACTACTGGACCGACTGGGCAAAGACCCGTGTTGTATCTGCACGACTAAGCGAAGCTCGAGGAGTTGTCCTTAGATGCGTGGGATACAGATGTGCCAAGTATGAAGACTTGAGCTAGACATCACTTTGAGACCCGAAAGAGGTCATGGCTAAGTCGTGGAGACTTAAGCGGTTATTCAAATCACAGCCCTGAAAAGGCTTGCTCTAAGTCATGAAGACTTGAGCGGATGTTCAACTCATAGCCCTGAGGAGGCTCCTGCGATATACGCTAAGACTTGGAGGCTTGAGCGTCGTTATTGCGCATTGCGACCCTGAGTGGTCATTATTGTATTTGAGTTGAATGGATGTATGACTGCATGCTTACCAGACCATCAGTGGTTCTGACCCCATTTTATGGGGATTTCAGGTGTTGAACCTGCGTGGCGATATGTGGAGCAAGGCGGCATCGAGTTCCAGGGTTTCTCTAGACAGAGTTGTACTGCTTCCTTTTTATTGAACCTTCACTGCTTTTCTAAGCAGTAGTGTTGTAATAAACATATGTTTTCGATAAAATGGAACACTTTGGTGGTCAATGAGTTGCTTGGCCACATACCTGCAACGTGCTCGGAGTTTTCTAAAACCGACGAGTCATTATCGTCTTATTCCGCTGCTAAAAGCTTTTGTAAGTTCAGCTGCAAAGAAAAAAAAAAGAAATTCATGAAAATTTTAACTTAGCTTTGTTTTGGAAATCCGGGGCGTTACAGAATTGGTATCAGAGCATGAGTGTGAGAAACCTGGTTCAAGATCCGTCATGGTCCCGATATCGCACTGTAAGTATATGTTTTTATACTTTTGTTCTGATCTGGGTGCATCTTTGTATAGATGGCAACTCATGACTCGCGTGGATACTGCTATCGCTGCAAGGTCATGCACGATGAGTGGATATGCCCGTATGAAGTCCAAGACTGCCAATACTGTGGCGAAGATGGGCATTCCGCCAACGAATGCCAAAGGAAATATACCGCCGATATGGGTCGGCGGGCTTCAAAGGGTCTCAGGGATGAGACTTCGCGTGTCAGTGGACCGCATCACTCTAGTGTTGGGAGCAACTATACCCCAACATCTTTTGATGAATTACCATGACTGAGGGATTTTGATTTGAACTTCCTTGCGGAGGTCTATCACTCGCCAAGCTACCATCCGACATCACATATGCCGAGCTTAAATGGCAGGAACAAAAGAGGGGATTCTTTCTGTTCGCCAATCATTATTCCAGACTCCCAGAGTCTTGATCTTGCTGACTGAGAAAGTGGACTGGAGTCCCTCATATATCCCCAATATTCGCTTGCTAGTGCGGAAGTGCCGGCCAAGCCAAAGCTAGTAGTGCCTGCTCCAAGGTCATGTGGCAATAGATGGACCTTTTGGAGTTCGTCATCATCAAAGAAATTCAAGTCTTAAAGAGACTGGTGATGCTTTGGAGTCAGTAGACTCATGTATATAGTTTCTCAACGCCTAAAGTCTGCCAGTGCGGCATGACGTTTTGTTTAAGGCGATGCTTGTGTAAATATGATGTATATTAAGTAAATAAAGCTTTTTACTTCCATATACACATTGAGAAACTAAAAACAAGTGCTTGTGTGTGCATAGATAAATGGCTCCTACGACAAGGAGAACCATACCAAGCGAGGAGTCCCATACGCAAGGATTCCTGTTAGAGACACTCAACAACCTGGTTACAGCCATCCGTGAAACGAGGCCAGAACCAGTCGCACCACGAAACGAGCACCTGGGAGGAGTGACTTATGAGAAGTTCCTCAAGCTTGACCCGCCAGTTTTCATTAACAGAGCCGATCCTGAGCTCGCGGAGAGTTGGATCGAAGAGACGGAACGTGCCTTCTTAGTACTGGGAGTACCAGAGGAAAAGAAGACCAACTTTGGCACGTATCGGTTGAAAGACAATGCACGGAAGTGGTGGGATACCACTAAACTTATCTAGTTCTAACAAGTCGAAGTCATTCCTTGGACTGACTTTCGGAGGACTTTTATGGATAACTACTTCTCGTTGCATTCCAGAAACAAGAAAAAGATGGAGTTTCTGGAGTTGGAACAGGGCGGTATGAGTCTAATGGACTATACCACCAAATTTCAGAATCTAGAGCGCTACTGCTCTCGATTGTTCGAAACAGACCAAGAAAGGGCCGACAAATATGTGAATGGTCTGCGCGAAGGGCTGCGATCTCGAGTGATAACAAGCATGCCTTCGACTTTTCAGGCTGCGGTAGCAGCAGCTTCAAAAATCCAAGAGGATTGGGCACGATCTAAAGTGATCATAGCAAAGAATCCCATAGTGAATGGTGGGAATCGTAAAAGGACGTTCCCAGGTGGCTAGGGTTCACGACAACCCTTTCAAAAGAAGAGGTTCCAAGGAGGGAACAACACTCAACAAGTCGTGAGGCCAAGACAGAACACAACTCCGAATGGTCAGCAGTCCAACTTCAGCTGCCCAAGGTGTCGTATGAACCACCCCGGAAAGCCATGTCCTCGTGACATTGGTGGGTGCTTGTATTGTGGCAAGATGGGCCACTTTATAAGGGATTGCGCCAAGAAGGCTGCAGATGAACAGAGGAGTAATGCCGGATCTGCCGGACCCTCTCGACCAGCGCCACAACGTTCTCAGTTTCAACGACCTCCACCTAGAGTAGAACAAAGGCCTGCTGCAGGTCATGTATATGCTGTAACGACTGAACAAGTCGAAAATGGTGACCTGATTGAAGGCACCGTACCTGTTAATGGACATGCAGCTTACGTCTTGTTTGATTGTGGTGCTACTCATACGTTTATCTCTGACGATTTCACCGAACAACTCCACGCTTCGGTGCAACCGATTGATAAAATGATCGAAGTGTATAACCCGTTGGGTTCACGCACCAAATGTATCCGGTGTGTGAAAAAATTGGATATTGAGATAGCAGGGCAACACTTGCCTACTGACCCCATCCTGATCGATATGATACAGTACGATGTCATTCTGGGAATAAATTGGTTGGCTCAGAATAATGCCAAGATTCTGTGCCGCGAGGGCAGAGTAATTCTATCTCGACCCGGATTGCCTAAGATGGAATATCGGTTATCCAAACCTGTTCCACAGAAAAGGCTCATATCAGCACTTAAGGTACAAAAATAACTTAGGAAGGGTTGTGTGGCCTTCCTGTTGAGTCTCTCGGTGGAAAAATCCAACGACCAACCCCTTGAGAGTTTGGAAGTGGTACGGGAGTTTCCCAATGTATTTCTTGAGGAATTGCCAGGACTTCCGCCACTTCGTGAGGTTGAATTTGGAATTCAATCCTTACCTGGAACAGCGCCGATATCCAAAGCCCCGTATCGAATGGCGCCAGCTGAACTCAGTGAGTTGAAGTGTCAGTTGGAAGAACTGATAGAACAAGGGTTCATCCGTCCTAGTGTGTCACCGTGGGGAGCCCCAGTGCTGTTTGTAAAGAAGAAGGATGGATCCCTTCGGTTATGCATCGATTATCGGATGCTTAACCAGGCAACTGTTAAAAATAAGTACCCGTTGCCTCGGATTGAGGACTTATTCGATCAACTCAGAACAGCGAGGGTGTTCTCCAAGATCGACCTCAGGTCAGGATACCATCAACTCAGAGTAAAGGAAGAGGATATACCTAAGACCGCCTTCAGAACGAGATATGGCCATTATGAGTTCGTAGTAATGCCCTTCGGACTCACTAATGCGCCTGCTGCCTTTATGGATCTAATGAACCGGATATTCAGACCATATTTGGATAGATTTGTCATCGTCTTTATTGATGACATTCTCGTATATTCTGAGAACAAGGAACAGCACGTAGAGCACTTGAAAATCGTCTTGAAAACCCTTCAAGATAACCAACTTTATGCTAAGTTTTCAAAATGTGAATTCTGGCTAGACAAAGTGATGTTCCTTGGTCATGTGATCTCAAAAGATGGAATCGCAGTGGATCCTGCAAAGGTGGAAGCTGTGATGGACTGGAAGCAGCCAAAAAATATTACTGAGGTCCGTAGCTTCCTTGGACTTGCCGGATATTATCGGAAGTTCATACAAGACTTCTCCCGAATCGCCGTACCGATGACGAAATTACTTAAAAAGGGAGTCAAGTTTGAATGGACTGACCAGTGTAAGGAGTGCTTTGAGGTTCTCAAACAGAGGCTTACCACTGCCCCTGTCCTTACCTTACCTTCTGGTCAAGGAGGCTTCGTGGCATATACCGATGCCTCAGGAACAGGTCTGGGTTGTGTGTTGATGCAGCATGGCAAAGTAATCGCCTATGCGTCACGACAGTTGAGAGTCCATGAGAAAAATTATCCAACCCATGATCTTGAGCTTGCCGCGGTAGTGTTCGCACTTAAAATTTGGCGACACTACCTTTATGGAGAGAAATTTGAGGTCATGTCGGACCATAAAAGCCTAAAATACCTCTTTTCTCAAAAAGAACTCAATATGCGGCAACGGCGATGGCTGGAATTCCTCAAAGACTATGAATTCACGCTTTCCTATCACCCTGGAAAGGCGAATGTTGTAGCAGATGCCCTTAGTCGCAAGACTGTTGGCACTCTGGCCAGCCTAACCGGACAATGGAAGTTGATGGAGGATTTCGTCAACTGGAAGCCATTTTTGGCTGAATCTGGCAGAATCCAAATGTCATGTTTGACGATCCACATTGAGTTCCTCGATCGCATCGTAGCCGAACAGTTCAAGGATCCCCAGTACTTGGAATTGAAAGCTCGTGCTGAAAAAGATGACATTTTCTTCCATTTGAAAGAAGATGGAGGAATATGGATGGAAGAAAGGATTTGGGTTCCAAATAACCCTGAGCTAAGACAGGAAGTACTCCAGGAGGCTCATAATAGCAAGTACACCATTCACCCTGGAGGTACGAAGATGTTCCGAGATTTGCAGAGAAAGTACTGGTGGAAGGGTATGAAGCGTGATGTGGCTACGTTTGTCTCGAAGTGTTTGATCTGCCAGCAAGTTAAGATCGAACATCAGCGTCCTGGTGGAAAGATGCAACGGATCGAGATTCCAGAATGGAAATGGGAAGGCATTACGATGGATTTCATCGTTGGATTGCCTCGATCCAAGAGACAACATGACTCAATATGGGTGATCGTGGACAAACTCACCAAGTCTGCTCACTTTCTGTCAATCAACACTCGATACTCAACTGAACGATTGGCGGAGATCTACATTCGGGAAATCGTTAGACTCCATGGAGTGCCGATTTCGATCATATCCGATCGTGACCCGAAGTTCACCTCTCACTTTTGGGAGCAGCTTCAGAAAGCCCTGGGGACGAAACTCAAGTTCAGTACAGCATTCCATCCCCAAACAGATGGGCAATCAGAACGAACCATACAGACTCTTGAAGATATGCTAAGAGCCTGTATGCTGGAATGGAAAGGTGATTGGGATTCCCACCTAGCGTTGGCTGAATTTGCTTATAATAATAGCCACCACGCTAGCATTGGGATGGCGCCGTATGAAGCCTTGTACGGGCGACCCTGTCGATCACCAATCCATTCGGGTGAAGTGGGTGAGCGAACCTTGGACTCGCCCATTGTGTTGCAGCATTATACTGAGCAGGCCCACATGATCAGAAAGAAGCTACTGACTGCATAGAGTCGACAGAAGAGCTACGCCGATCAGCGGCGTAGGGAACTCACTTTTGCGGTTGGAGATAAGGTTTTTATCAAGGTCTCTCCAACCAAAAGTGTGTTTCATTTTGGAAAGAAGGGGAAGCTCAGCCCCAGATTCGTTGGTCCCTTCGCAGTTTTGAGCCGAATCGGAGAGACTGCCTACCGAGTAGCATTGCCACCACAATACGCGCAAATACATGATGTATTTCACGTATCAATGCTTCGTAAATACGTTCATGATCCTTCTCACGTCATTCAACATGAAGACATTGACATCCGAGAAGATTTGACGGTAGAAGAAAGGCCAGTGGAGATCATGGACCGACGGGAGCAAGTGCTAAGAACGAAGGTCATTCCACTTGTTAAAGTGAGGTGGCAGCACCATGGAATCAATGATTGCACTTGGGAGCCTGAATCGGATATGCGGGATAAATATCCTGAACTCTTCACCTTGTACTCTTAGCTGAATTTCGCGGACGAAATTCCTTTAAGGGGGTAATGATGTAAGACCCGCAATTCTTAGTTACGTCAATACGAAGGGAATGGCGTACTCAGAATTTTTCGGAAAAAAATCGCTGGAAACCCGAAATTCTTGCGGGACCCACGAAAATATTGGTGGGACCCACAGAAATATTCCTCAAAAAATATCTGGTGGGACCCACAAAATATCCCATGGAAATATCTAGGTGGGCCCCATACCAAGGAACCTCTTGGAATTAAAAAGAAGCCAAGGGGGTAGAAGGGGCATGGAAAAACCCAAGAGGAGGTGGGCTTGGGCTATAAATAGCCCTCCCCACTCTCTCTCTTCTCATAAAAATCGACCCCCCCTCTCTCTCTTGCCTTCTCTCTCTCTCCTAAACCTCCCCTACCTAGCCTAGCCCACCTGAGCCCACCTGACCTGGTCTGAGCCTGCCTGACTTAGCCTGAGCCTGCCTGACCTGGTCCTAACCCACCTGACCTGGGTCTGAACCCACTTGACCTGGTCCAAACCCAGTTGACTTGACTTGAAACTAGTTGGGTTTAAAGTCAAAGTCAAAGTCCTTTTTAGTCCTGATTCTGGTTTGGATTTCTGAACCCAGACTTAGCCTACTTGAGCTGAGTTCGAACCTGCTGAACCCAGTTGACTTGGATCGAACCCTGTTTGGTTCAAACCACTTAGGTTGAGTAGCTTGACCTGCTCTACCTCTTTCTCAACTAAGTCAGCTTCATCTGACTTAGCCTGGCCTCTCGAAGGAAGGCTCGAAGCCAAAGAAGCAACCCGGAGCCGTTTCTTCCACGATTTGAAGTAAGTTCGCTTCGTTGATCCATCTCTCTCAAGTATTTGATTGTTTGTATATAGAATATACTTTCTGAAGTAGTATCTTGCTTTAGTTCTTGATTGAGCCCTTTTTGGACACTTCGGTGTTCACCCGCTCGTCTCGTAACTATCGTCGGATATATCTATGTTCAAACATGCAGTATATGCGTTTTTAAAATGGTATCTCGCCCTAGTTCTTGGTTGAGCCCTTCAGAACACTTCGGTGTTCACCCGCTTGCCTCGTAACTATCGTTGGATACGGATCTAGGTGTATATCTGTTGATTCTGTCGACGCGTCTTATATCGCACAGGCTATGTAATTTACCTTTGCTGTCGCGTCGTATGATGCCAAGGCTCCCTGTTTTCTGCACTTCCGATTACTGCACTTCCGATTATGCATTTACTTACGCCGTCGCGTCGAACGATGCCAAGGCTCCTGCTTTCTGCAATGTATTTACTTACGCCATCGTGTCGAACGATGCCAAGGCTTCTGCTTTGTTATATATGTAGAATATTTAGTTCAGTTACACACCCTGAATAATAGTATATGCATTTCTTTACGCCGCCGCTGTATAAAGCACAGGCTTCTGCTTATACTACATATATAGCGCATAAATGAGCGTTCAAAAGGAGATCAACTCCAAATCGCCCATGCGATTCCTTGACCGCTCCTCGTTCAAGATTCTGCTTGACGAATGAAGCCCCTATTGGAAAGGCTTCACTTTTTGGCAAAATGCTCTTTACGTAAAAACTAAGTCAATTACGTATGGCCTGGCTATGGCCCAGGGTTCCTGCAACCTTGATGGATGCAAAGTACGCACAACGGTGCGCATCCATTTCCCGGATTAAGCGTGGCGATTTCCTACCAAAGAGGGGAGATGCCGCTGAAATGGATAAAAGAAACACACGCTTTCTCCGTAAAAGAGAGGAAGTGCTGCTGAAATTTCTGAAGAAGCTAAGAATAGCTCAGAAAGAACGTAGCAGGATACTCTGACATATAGCAGAGTGCTACCCAGTTCATGGATTGCCTTCTACAAACGTAGAAGGGTTCGTCGCACCACTGCCAGTAGAGCAGGGGAGGTGCTGACGAAATGGTTGGCAGAAGAGCTGCCAGAACCAATGGAACGGCATAATGATGTCCATTGATGGAACGATGCCAGATCGGCTCGTATCCTTGTGCCTGCAAGGGCACCTTGCTCGTAAGGGCCGCTGAGCCGGAGTAGAGGTTGCGCCTTGGCTAGGTTTGGACTCGTTGCGTAAAAATACGCCGAGTAGCCGATCTATTTAGATCGAGTCATATGCATGCTCATTGAGAACGGTTATACAACCAGACTCGTAAGGGCCGAAGAGCCAGAGTGTGTTGTTTCCACCCAAAGAGGTGTGATGCTCGTGGTGGCCGAAGTGCCAAAGAGCGGTGTTCTGCATGCATATGAATAAGACTTAAGGTCGCACATACCCCGCAGTTGAAAATCGTGTTAGGGGTACCCCCTCAGTAATGACTGTGTTGGGGCAGACTGAATGGGGTCGGGTACATACTCCCGTAGTGCTGAAAGCACGGGCTGCCTAAATGGCATGCAGATTCTGTCCAAGTAATTGTAAGACTGGCAGACCCCTTCAGGAATTATGCTCACTGTGGAATGACAGTGATGGTACAGCCTTGAGTGACATGTATTTTACTTTGGACCTGATAGAGTCCACGATGGCCTCAGTCACTCATGGGTTTTGGGGTCGTGGTTATCCTTAAGATCTAAGGATTGAACCCAACTACTGCAAGTAGAGGATGCATCCAAATATGGGCCTAGTAGGATTCTCCCAGTTGAAACACACTGCCCTACTATGGATAGGGTCAACAGGCCTCTGGGGTATCTAAAATACATAGAATAATCAACCCCCAGAACGTCGCGTTGATGCCCGGACAATAGCTCTACCTGCGTACCAAAGGCGGGAGCGGTTAATTATCAAACAATGCATTAGTTCTAGGTACAGCGATGCTTTGAATGTATGAGTGGATGACATGTTGAGTCAGTCCCGCATAACCTTTGTGAAGGTGTCATGTTCGGTATACTACTGGACCGACTGGGCAAAGACCCGTGTTGTATCCGCACAACTAAGCGAAGCTCGAGGAGTTGTCCTTAGATGTGTGGGATACAGATGTGCCAAGTATGAAGACTTGAGCTAGACATCACTTTGAGACCCGAAAGAGGTCATGGCTAAGTCGTGGAGACTTAAGCGGTTATTCAAATCACAGCCCTGAAAAGGCTTGCTCTAAGTCATAAAGACTTGAGCGGATGTTCAACTCATAGCCCTGAGGAGGCTCCTGCGATATACGCTAAGACTTGGAGGCTTGAGCGTCGTTATTGCGCATTGCGACCCTGAGTGGTCATTATTGTATTTGAGTTGAATGGATGTATGACTGCATGCTTACCAGACCATCAGTGGTTCTGACCCCGTTTTATGGGGATTTCAGGTGTTGAACCTGCGTGGCGATATGCGGAGCAAGGCGGCATCGAGTTCCAGGGTTTCTCTAGACAGAGTTGTACTGCTTCATTTTTATTGAACCTTCACTGCTTTTCTAAGCAGTAGTGTTGTAATAAACATATGTTTTCGATAAAATGGAACACTTTGGTGGTCAATGAGTTGCTTGGCCACATACCTGCAACGTGCTCAGAGTTTTCTAAAACCGACGACTCATTATCGTCTTATTCCGCTGCTAAAAGCTTTTCTAAGTTCCGCTGCAAAGAAAAAAAAAAGAAATTCATGAAAATTTTAACTTAGCTTTGTTTTGGAAATCCGGGGCGTTACATAATCAGCTGACTTATTGTAGTTGCTACTTCACTTACTCTGTGCTTCAGTTGCCTTTCTTGTTCAGTGGTTACTTTGGTTGCCTTGTTGTTCAACACTTGGTATAGTGTGTTGCTGCTTTGAGTGCCTGCCTTACAGTTGTTTCAGTTGTTACTATAGTTGCTTGCTGATTAGTGCCTGTTACCGTTCAGTTTGTTGTTTTAGTTACTTGTTGCGCGGTTGCTCTAGCTGCTTGTTCGTTTCCAGCACTTGTTATAGTTCAGTTGTTGTTTTAGTTACTTGTGTTTCTGTTACTTTGGTCACTTGACTGTTTTTAGCACTTGTGATAGTTACTGTACTTACCGGTCCTACATGGTATTGGTTATTTATGCTACTTGACGAATGCTATGTGGAGGGATATGAATAGTCATAGTTAATTGCACATGCTTTGCCTGATTCATTGACCCATGTTAGTTACATGCTCTTATAGATCCATATACAGCTTGTACACTCATTTTGGTGTTCCTATTCACTTACTACTATTAAGCATGCTATGTACTGTCATGAATAGCTCGGCTTCATTTTCCACACTTTGGTATTTTGAGTTGGTTTGTCTCACCAGCTCGAAAGAGTACTGACCCCGTTTTATGGGGATACAGGTTGCTTAGGCGTGCGATGGAGCTCGTTGTGCTGCAGCAGACTCTAAACCCACACTTCTGACACTTGTTGGACCTTGGCAGTTTTGGTTTTGTATAGGGGAAATGATTTGTACTATTTGTAAATGTATTTAATAAAAAGTTGTTTCCTTTTCTGTTGTTCTTTGTAGCCCGCCCAGAGTTTCCACTTGTTTTCCCTTTCAAGTTTTTCTTCACTTGTGCTCTCTGGTTTTCAAAAAAAAAAATCCCTAAAAATCCAAATGATTTTTCAAGTAGACATATTTTCAAAATTTCCCCTTTAAAATTCCAAGTGATTCTTTCTCTTCATTTCTCAGATCAAATCTTTATAAATTCAAATTCAATTCTATCTCATTTCAAGATTCAAAAATTCAATTTCAAAGTCCAATTTGACCTTGAAATTTCGAAATCATCTTATCCAAAACTCCAAAATTCCAATGCAATTTCAAAGTTCAATTTAACTTTAAAGTTTCTAATTCATTCTCAAAATCAAAATCAAGTTCTATCTTCTTACCTTCAAATTCAAAATCAAAGTTTGAGATTGACTCTGAATCTCAAAACTTGACCCTTCTTAAATTCTAAATTCAATTTGGGTTTTCAAAAACCCAGATCCATCTTCAAAAGTCCCATTTGGACTTTCATAATCCAAATCCAAAGTTAGATCTTAAACTCAACTTGGATCCAGATTTCCAAGTACAATCTCCACTTTGGATCACAGACTTCAGATCCAATTCCATTTTAGGATCCATAATTCAACTTCTACTTTGGATCTCAGACTCTAGATCCAAATTACATGTTGGATTCCAGACCTTGGACCCAATTCCATTTAGGATTCAGAATCCATCTCCACTTTTTGGATCTCAGACTTCATATCCAATTTCATTTTAGGATCCAGAATCCAACTTCCACTTTGGATCTCAGACTTCAGATCCAAATCCATTTTAGGATCCAGAACCCAGTTCCACTTTGGACCTCAGACTTTAGATCCAAAATCCATCTTAGGATCCAGAGTCCAACTCTATCTTGGATCTCAGATTTCAGATCCTAAACCCATTTTAAGATCCAAAATCCATTTTAGGATTCAGAATCCAATTTCATCTTGGATTCCAGATATTGGATCCAATTCTATTTAGGATCTAGAATCCAATTCCATTCCCAATTCTAGATTTCAAATCCAAATTCCACTTTCAGATCTCATCTGAACTTCCTAAATCCATTTCTATTTTTAATATCATTTGGACTTCTCAAGTGCATTCTGATTTCAAAATTAAAATTGAAATTCCATTTCAAATATTCATTTCCTTTCCTAAAATTCAAGTTTAAAATCCAAATTCAAAGTTCATTTCTAACTTTGAAACTTTATTTCCTTTCATTTCAAGCTTCAGATCATTCTTTCTCAAAATCAAGATTTATTCTTCCAATTCTGATTTACTTCAAGGACTTAAAACTTCTCTGATCTATCTTAAGTTCTAAGTTAAGATTTTACCATTCAGAAACCAACTCTTCACTCCATTATCAAGTCCGTCTCAGAATACTTGGAAATTTTCAAAACATCTTTCAAAAGAGCATACATCATTGCATTGCACAAGCATGATTCTTTGTGCATTTAGATTTAGGATAAAATTCTTAGATGATATTTAGGCAAAGCAAAAAGGCATAAATTTGATCCTTGGTTCGATTACCCCTGGTAAAGGCGCCAGGAACGGTCGAACCTCGTACCGACGAGCGAATCCCGTCTCTCCATTTTTTCCCGCAATATTTTCAAAACGGAGGCAAGTTATTTTCTAAATATTTTCAAATCAAGGTCAAGTGAGACCCCGCAAAAGAGTTCCTCTCTCTTTCTCTTCTTTTTCTGTCTTTTATTTTACTCCCTTCAAAAAGGAGGAAAATAGAGGTTAGAAAAGGAAAAGAGAAGGAAGAGAGAGAAACCACAAGAGAGGGAAAATTTTGCGATGATCACACCTATGAGCCTTTCTTTTGAATGCAAATGAGATGCAATTTGGCTTTTGAGGTTGTTGAAATACTCTACTCACGAATTCACTATATCTCAAAGGAATTTGAGTGAAAAACTGAAGTGAAAATATCACGTGAGTGAGAAAACAAATACTTGAATGAATAGGAGTGAAAAGCAAGAAGTAATTCAATTGGATTTGATATTTTTGAGTGTAGAATGCACTCATATTTATAATTGAAAGTTTCCATACGTTGAGGGTATTAAAGGGTGTCAAAACAGTCCATTTTGAACGATCAAAATGTTTGAAAAATGAAAAGACACGCCTTTTTGAAGTTTCAGGAAAAACGGCAAAATTAGTCGACTGGAACAGTAGTTAGTCGACTAATAGTTAGTTATTAGTAGACTGACAGTTATCGTCGGTCGACTATCTGTTTATCGAGCCATTTGAAAATCTGAACTTTTGAAACTTAGTCGACTAGTGATAAAATTAGTCGACTGATAATATCATCAGTAGACTGAAAAACCTTTCAGTCGACTGCTGCTAAAATCTTCTGAAAAACATACATTCTGTCCGGTCGACTGATAAAAGCATTAGTCAACTGCTGCTAAATTTTCAGAAAACACATGTTATGTCCAGTCGACTGATAAAACCATTAGTCGACTGCTGCGAATTTTCCAGAAAACAGACATTCTGTCTAGTTGACTGATAAAACTTTCGGTCGACTAATTTGACAAAAATGACTTTTTAGAAAATATGGCGCGAAAGGATTAGTCGACTGGTAAGTCTATTGGTCGACTAATAAACACAAAAATTTAAGAAAAGAGTTTTCTAAAAAGATTTTCATGAAAGGTTCTTTTAGAAAAGTTTTTCTAAAGACTTTTTACGTAAAATGCAACCTAAATATGCACTCTAAGTAAGGCTCTTACAAGAATCTAAGACTTTTAATGAATTTAACATTTGCACACTAGTCTTCAAAGATTCTTCATCGAATTCTTCAATGTCTTCATTGTCTTAGCTGAAATGTAGTTGATTTACTTGTTCGTCATCAAAACCTTGTACTTGAAGTATCATGTACGGCTTCAGTGTCGTAACATCATTATCTCTGCTTCATTTCTAACATTATGTTGATTTTGTTACCAACACTTTGAAACTTTGCTTCATCATTAGCAGGCGCACAGCATCACTTTACTATGTTTCAGTTGATACCCTCTGCATCATTGTTTTGTTTTGCTGACGATTTTCATGCATATGCTCGGTTATGGAGAATCATCCTTGTAATGTTTCTGAAATCACTTTTCATTAACATCCATCTTATTGCCTAAATTCATTATTTCTGCCTATATTATCAATACCATGGCTTCAATAGATATCCTGATGAATATACTATTGATTCAAAACCAGATGTACACTTGCTTTACCATGAAATTTTTTGGATTGATTGTGAAACGTATCATTTTTTTTTCTGTATCTGACCTGCCATGAGTTGGACCCGCTGTGAAATCTCTTTTGATTTCACCCTGAGTTAGTTGCTCCAAATTCCTTCTCGGCCCAAATTTTCTGTCAACAAAGTCTTTTGCTGTCAAAAACCTTCTCGTTGATAGGATGCCTCATTGTCTAAGCCCTTCATTAGTCGGTTGTCATCCTTTGAACCTTGTTACAACATAAGTTTATGTTTTACAATAGCATGAACACATGCCTCGATGTTGTGGGCCCTGTGTTTATACTTTATCTCTGCATTTATGCCCATCCACCATGTTTGGTCCAGTTCCCACAATCACTATTGTCCATCCCCTCACTTGATGTGTCCACTACACATCACGTGAGCCCTCATTGCGTATTGTTCATGCTTACAACATATCAACCGATATGCTTATAGCATATCAGTTGATATGTCCACAGTGTACCAATCGATAGGCTCACATTACAAAACCCCCTGCACTCACTCCACTGTGTATGCACTTATTCTATCATATTCCCTGTATTTTGATATACTGCAAAATGTTGTTGCTTATCTGATTCAAAATCAATTTCTGATTTAATGTGGAACATTCATTCTGCCACTAGGAGATTAAATTAGGCTGGAAAGCACATGATCCGCTGAGCTAAAACCAAGTGCCTTGATTGACTCAGACTTAGTTGTTGTAAAGCTCGGATTTTCTGAAATCAAGGTGCCTTACTGATTCGCCATCAAGTTGTGACTTGCTGCAAAATCAAGTTGAAATCGGATCTCGATTTGCAGTATTTCACTCTGCAGCACTCCACTATCACTTTGCACTTATATTCAGTACACCACAGCATTCGTCACTGCTGTAGGTCACCATACACTCAATTTCACCTTTTCACAGCACATTGCCTTTACACGGTCACTTTCTCTACCTCCCTTCATAGCAAGCACCAGCCATAACCTGCAGAGCACCTACCTTTTTCATTTTCTTGTGTTTACTATATGTTGTATAAAACTTTTTTTATTATACGTGTGTTTAGTCCAACCATATACTTTTCTATTACTGTAAAGTACCCATAATATCAAATTTGGTTTCAAATTCACCACAAAGACTTGTTGTTTCTCACTCACTGGAACACACACTACAGTATTTTGAGTCCATTTTTATGTTCATTTGAATTCATCCATGCCAGAAGTGGACAGTTCTATGTTGTTACTTGATTATGCCTGTTGTGAATTCTATACCAACCAGCTCGTCATCAGTAGGTGCATCAAGTCAAAACTTGTTGTTATGCAGCTTGTGTTGAACTTAGGTGTAACAATCGATCGATGTGTAGGTATTGGTGACCTGTCACAACATGTGACAAGTGATTTAGTTACCTGTTCTTCAGCAGATTTCCTCCGTGGCTGTGATCATCATGAAAATGCCTCATTTTTGCCCAGTGGGGTTTAATCACTTAATCTGGATGTATGCCCCAACTTGATTACACTGCAGCTCCAAGTATCATAAATGATGATGCTGGAGTTGAAAGGCTGTGATGTGCTGTCACAAACAGCGTTGAATAGTCTAAATTTGATATCCCTTGATACCTTTCTGTACAGTCAATTCCAAGATTGTTGCTCCTCAGCAACAATTGTTTCTTGTTCATGTATGGAGTCATTGATCTCGGTATCCCGCCATCCTGTTGATCATAAAGAGACTGTTATTTGTACATCAGCTCCCAAAGTTGACTTTGCTTAGTTTATTATAGACATTGCATTTGCATATGCAATTTTATCATGAGTAGTACAAATTCATCACACTCACAGCAGCACACCCCCTTTGCAATTCACACTTGCACTTCCAGCACCTATATTGCCCATATCTCTTCCAGCCACCAAATCCATTCAGCCACTGTGATTCCAGCCTTCATGACACCTTGCCCTGGGCATTCACAGTAGCTTGAAAAGCTACTGTGGCTCATGCCTCTATGGCACTTTATCTTGGGAATTCGCAGCAGCCAGCGGCTGCTGTGACTTCTTGCCTTCATAGCATCTTAGCATAAGCATTCACAGCAGCCACAGGCTGCTGTGACCTCATTCATAGCACTTTGTCATTTGCAGCTATCTACAAATTGTTGTGACTTCTGTATATTCCCATTAATCTAATGCATCTCACATGCATTCTCATATGCACATAGGCATAAGCATTTGCATATTGCATATGTATATGACATATGCAATGTTTGATCCTTATATGGGGTTTTGATTTCAGGAATATGTATGTATATACACCCCCACATCCACTTTTCTATACATGTTTCCACATGCACACACAAGTTTCCTCACATGTGTTTCCATTAAAAGCACGGGTATGTTAGCTCTAATCTCTTTTCATGTTTTGCAATTTTGCCTTATGCTAATTCATTTTCTTTGCAGGGAAATCATGAAAAGACTTAGCTTGTAGTTTAGGGGATTTGAATTTCAATTTCAATTAAAGGTTGTAATAATTAGATATTAATGAGAATTTTTATTTTCGTGTACTAGAATAGAAGATATGAGCATGTAAATCTCATAAATTACTTGTTTTATCGTATTTTTTTTTACTTTTATTTCAAAATTCACGAATGGCGAAACATGAATGGCATGTGCACCTTTCTAATAAGAGGTAAATAATTCTAAGTAAATGATTCACATTTATGGCCATAGTCAAAATGTGAACAATACTTAGGATTTTTATATTTTATGGAATAACATTTGACCTCCACTTAGGTCTCTTTTGGAAATCATCATATTTTTCCTCAAATATTCTTTTCTTCCTTTATCAGAATTTGATATGTGAATTAACTTACAATATATTTATGGTCATAGTCAGGATATATTGAAAGTTAATTTCATTTTAAATCTTATAAAGGCATAAAAATTTATTTTATTCTTTATTAGAATTTAAATATAGATTAGATTATAATATGTTTATGACCATAGTCATGAATGTATTATGATTTAATCTCATTTCAATTCTATTAAAGAATAAAATATGCTTTTAAATTCCAATCTTTAAATTCTTTCAAATCGTTCATCATTTAGGATAGAATTGCATTCTTTTTCATATTATTTCAAATCATCTTCCAAATTCCAAGTGATTTTTGAAATAAATTTTCAAAAATACAGTTTTCATTTCTAAATTCATTTTCAACTTCCATTTGTAAATTCAAATTCATCTTTTATTCTCAATTTTATCTTATTTCAAAATTCAACTTCAATTCCCAAATTCGATTCTAATTCTAGATTCAAAGTCTAAATTCAATTTCAATTTTCAAAATTCATTTCTAAGTTCAAGGTTAAAATTCAATTTCAAAATCAATTCAATATTCTAATTTTAAAGTTCAATTCAAACTTTGAAATTACATTCTGATTTTGAATTCTATCTCTAAATTCCAATTTCATTCCAAAGTTCAAATCTCAATTCCAGTATCAATTCTAAACTCAACTCTCATTTTCAAATTTCATTTCACTTCAAGTTCCAAATTTCATTTTCTTCAAATCTTCCTTCTTCAAATTCAAATTCTAATCTATTTCAAATCTTTGATTATTTCAACCTCAGAATTTCAAATCTCCTTTTTCAAATCTCAAATTCACTTCAACTTCAAGTTTGGATTCGAATTCTAGTTTTCCAAATCAAGTTCAACTTTTTGAATCATTTCTTCAAAGAAGTTTTCAAAACATATTTCAAATTCACTTGGAAAAGTCCCAAAATTTCTAAAGTATCTTCTCAAAAGCATACATCCTTACATTTTCATTACACAAGCATGATTCAATGTACATTTTAGGATTTCAAAATAAGTTTAGACAAATTTAGGCAAAGCAAAAGGCATTGATTCGATCCTAGGTTCAATTACCTCTGGTAAAGGCGCCAGGAACGGTTGAACCTCGTACCGATGAGCGAATCCCGTCTCTCCATCATTTTCCTACAAATATTTCAAAAATGAAGGCGAGTTAAATTTTCAAAATCTTTTTCAAATAAAGGTCAAGTGAGACCTTGCAAAAGAGTTTCTTTTCTTTCTTTCTTTTTCCCCTTCAAAAAAGAAAAAGGGGCAGAAAAAGAGAGAAAATAGAGAAAAAGAAAAAAGAAAAAAGTTTGCAACGATCACAGAAGTTGGCAACCGAGATGGGACTCGTCTTCGTCTGGTCGGATTTATGCCTTTGCTTTGCTTAAAATTGTCTAAGTCATTATTCTACAAATGTCAGTGTAACACACCAGATTTCCAAAATAAAGGTAAGTTAAAATTTTCATGAATTTCTTTTTTTTTCTTTGTAGCGGAACTTAGAAAAGCTTTTAGCAGCGGAATCAGACAATAATGAGTCGTCAGTTTTAGAAAACTCTGGGCATATTACAGGTATGTGGCCAAGCAACCCATTGACCACCAAAATGTTCAATTTTATGGAAAACCACATGTTTATTACAATATCACTGCTTGGAAAAGCAATGTAGGTTCAATAAAAGGAAGCAGTACAACTATTTCTAAAGAAACCTTGAAACTCGATGTCGCCTTACTCCGCATATCACAACGCAGATCCAACACCTAAAATCTCCATAAAATGGGGTCAGAACCACTGATGGTCTGGTAAGCAAGCAATCAGACATCCATTCAACTCAAGTAAATGTGTTGACCACTCAGGGTCGCAGTTCACAATAAGGACGCTCAAGTCTCCATGACTTAGCGTATATTGCAAGAACCTCTTCAGGGCTATGAGTGAACATCCGCTCAAGTCTTCATGACTTAGTGCAAGCCTCTTCAGAGCTGTAATTTAAATCTCTCACTCAAGTCTTCATGACTTAGCGCTAGCCTCTTCCAGGCTAAATGTCGTGCTCAAGTTTTATACTTGACACATCCGTATCTCATGCATCTAAGGACAGGTCCTCGAGCTTTGCTTAGTCGTACGGATACAACATGGGTCTTTGCCTAGTCGATCCAATCGTATACCCATCATGATACCTTCATAAAGGTTATGCCGGACTTGACTCAACAACGTTCATCCACTCATACATTCAAGTATCGATGAACCTAGAGCTAATGCATTGTTTCGATATTTAACCTCTTCTACCCTTGGTACGCAGGTGAAGCATTGTCTGGGCATCAACTCGATGTTCTGGAGGTTGATTATTTCATATATTTTAGATACCCCAAAGGCCTGTTGACCCTATCCATAGAAGAGTGGTGTATTTCAATTGAGAGAACCCTACTAGGCCCAATTCGGATGCATCCTCTACTTGCAGTAGTTGGGTTCAATCCTTAGATCTTAAAGATTACCACGACCTCAAAACCTATGAGTGACTGAGGTCATCGTGGACTTTATCAGATCCAAAGTCAATACGTGTCACTCAAGGTTGTACCATCACTGTCATTCCACAGTGAGCATAATTTCTGAAGGGGTCTGTCAGTCTTATGATTACTTGGTCAGATATTGCATGCCATTTTAGGCAGACCGTGCCTCAGCACTATGGAGATATGTACCCGACCCCATTCAGTATGCTCCAATCACGGTCATCAACCGAGGGGGATACCCCTAACACGATCATCAACTGCGGAGTATATGTGACCTTAAGTTTTATTCATATGCATGCTTAACTCTGCTCTCGATACTGCTGCCATCATGAGCATCTCACCTCTTCCGGGTGGAAACAATACACTCTGGCTCTGCGGCCCTGTCATCGTCGCAAAATTTTTCCCGTCTTCCCTTCCTTGTGGAAGAGAGGGGAAAATGCTTTCGCGATTCAAACTTGACCGGATTTTGAAAATTGCAGGAAAATCCATGGGATGGGGCTCGACCTGTCGGTACGAGGTTCGACCGTTCCTGCCGCCTTTAACAGGGGTAATCGAACCAAGGATCAAAATTGTGCTTGACTTAGTGAAATTATCGAAATTGTGTTCTATCCTAAATGCACAGAGAATTCAGGCATGTGCTATGAGATTTTTGGAAAATGGAAGTAGGAAAAACATGATGTATGCTTGGAAAATATTTGGAGTTGAAAGATATTTCTCAGGGAAAAGGATGGAAATCAATCTCTCAGGAAACCCAGATGAAAAAGATTGGAAATCTCGGAAAAGTTTATAAAGGTGTGGGAAAATCATGAATGTATGAAAATCCTGAGAAAATGGAAAGAATTCTTGAGAAAAGGGTAAACATTGGAAGGGAAAATGCTTGTCAAAAAAAGCTTCAAGTTTTGAAAAGCTTTCTTTGGAAAATGGTTGAGATTCATTGGAAAAATCTTTGGACAAGGAGAATTGAAACTCGGGAAACTGAAATCCTGAGAATCTTAGCCTTGAAACACTTGGAAATCGATTTTTGATTCTTGAGAAAGGTGAGAGACTTCTTTTGAAAATCTTGAGAAAATAACCTTTTCCATGGAAAACTGTGGAAAAACTTGACTTGGGAAAACCGATTTTGAAAAATTCTTAGAGTTTCTTGAGAATGAAATTTTCTTGAGAAAATCATGAGAAAACCAATGATTTCATGATGCAAATGAATGCACTTTGAAAAGATTTTCTGGGAAATTTGTTGGAAAAATGTGTATTAAGTCAAAATAAATCCTTCACATATCCTGACTGTGGCCATTAATATGTTCAGAGTTTAATTGATTTAATGCACAATACTTTGAAAATATTTGAAATATGATGTGCATTTTAAGATAGCCTAAGAGTGTAGGCTCAATGTGACTGGTAGAGAGATGATGGATCTGGGTCTCGTTCATATTCCGACTAGGGCCGTAAATATGGATTCCACCGAGTTCATCAACTCCCTAAGAGTTGGTGCACGTGCCATTCGTGTACATCCATAGTGCTTTTGAAATAAAATGCATGAATCACATAAACAGGATATTGTAGGAATTTAAACTATATGATATGCATCCTAGTCTAAGCAGAAAATTAAATCTCTTATTCCAAAATTTACATTATTACATCACTAAATAAATGAAATAAAAAGAAATTTCAGACTTCAACTCCTTCCTTTGAATGTCTCTGCGAAACTTGAAATGTGGTTAGCTCAAATATGTGGGTTTTTCCAATATTTTCCAATAATATTCTGAAATTATTGGACTTAATTGGATATAAACCCTATTTCCATGCTTTCTTGATATTTGAAATGATGTAAATGTAAGAAATTCAGTAGAAAATAGTTTGAAATTCGAAATTGTGGTCAAAATGACCAAAATACCCCTAATATTAAAGTTATACCTTTAAAATCAGGGTTTTTTAAGAAAATTTTGGTAAAAATTGAGATTTTAAAATTCGAATTGAAACAAATGATGCATGATGACATGTTGCTAAACACCTTAGGACTGTAAAATCAGAATTTGCCGTTTTGCAACTCATCCAAAATAACGAATTTCGCTTGATTTTCGCTTGGATCAGGGTCCCGCGAGGCCCTGTTTTGATGATATGGCTAAACCGAGCCTCAAATGAATTCCAAATCACACCAAATTCGGTATGAAGCATCTCTCTATCTTGATAAACAGCCTAGAATTCTAAAACTCACGAAATGACATGGTTTAGATACTAAAAGTTCAATAAAATCCTAAAAAGGGCGAATTTCGCCTACGGACCCGAACCAAATGCAACACTTAATGCAGTAATACAAGAATTCCACCATAGAAACATATGAGATTTTGCAGACTGCTAAATGACATGAAAATAATAAATTTTGTTTTTACAGCCCCGAAATTTGAACTACGGTGAGTTCGGTAACGAGAATTTGGTTCTGACGGAGGCAAAATCAACTCGATCCAATGTAAAATTGCATAAAAAATAATATTCTACCATAGAAATTTCTGATATTTAACAGAGGAACTAAAGACACACACAGAAACAACTTTCATTTTTATGATTTCGGTATTTGATCAACAGGAACAGAGATAAAAATGCGACATTACTTGCCTAAATCGACAGAACAGACAAATGTGACAAAACAGAAGACTGACAAGAAAAATCCGAAACTGATACCAAAACTGTTCTACAAATCATAAGCTTTCAGATGCAAACAAAGGACATCCCGAACATGACATTCACTTTTTACAGATTTGGATTTTGAGCAATACCCAAAAAGAACCCATCGCCTTAAGTCGATCCAAAATCTTAGAGACCCAAATCCGGCTCTGACACGTGTCCCGAACTCTCGGATTTTTTTTCAGACATCAAACAAATTCATAAAAAACTGAGAAAATCATATTAAATACTAGACATCATTACAAGTTCATGAATTTTTTCGGATCGAAAATTGGACCTCATATGAAAGAGATCTCGATTTTACAAATCGAAAGTAAATTTTCAAAATGTATCCCGGGTAACAAAACCCGACCTACCATTTCGAACATTTACTGCAGTAAATAAATTCAAATCATTCCAAATTTTTGGAAGATTTCTAGGGACACCTAGTGACGTGTACTGTGATTTTTGTGGCATTTTTAAAGAAAAATAAATGCATGAAATGATGAGTGGACTGACTGACAAAAACAGGAAATTACAGAAATGAAGCAGAATTGAAACAAAGGCTAAAAAAAATCTAATTAATTCCTAAAATATACTAAATCAACAAAATGAAATATGAATTAAATCTAATTAATGCATGAATGTTAAAATCATCAAGAAAGCATAATTTTACTTTTAATATATGTTGCTTTATGAGAATAGCTCGATCCATCATTCGGATGAGCTCTTTCTTCAAAACGAAAGTACAAATCAAGACAAAGGCATTATTTTGATAAAACCAATTAGAATAGAGGTGCACCTTGTGTTCTTTTGCAGCTTTGGAACTCCTAAAATGAACGGCTACCAACGGCTTCTTTCGTCCTTCGACCCGGGCTTCTGAAGGTTCACAAAAATCGATCCACGCGCCTAGATCGAGTTGGAATTGATGCGAGCAAGCTTGGTACTTCGATGCACCCTCTCAATTGAGCCCAAGGGGGGCGTGAATTCAGAACATCAAAATTGTGTAGTAGGGCACTCAGAGTGAAAATGCTAAATCCAAAAGGAGCTCCCCTAGGCTGGGCGTGGGCCTTGTATTTATAGAAATTTTTGGAAAAATTTGAAATTCAAAGAGGCTTAATCTGAGCCCTCCATGTGGCGCCATCTCAGGGCATGCCACTTGGATTTTTTTAGAATAAAAAAATGAGAATTTTGTGAGTGAGACACCTCAGCAGAGGAATTTGGAATTTTTCAAAAAGCTTGCTTGATTTTCTCTGCAGGAGGCTCCCAAATGACGCCACCTCAGAGGGTGTTGCTTGGGTTTGAAATTAGAAATTTGCCTTTTGCAGGGAGCCCTCATGTGGCGCCACCTCATGGGGCTATTTTTATTTTGAATAAAATAAAAAATGAAAATTGAAGCCAAGTGGGGCTCTGGAATGACGCCACCTCAAAAGGTGTTTGAGATTTGAATCTAGAAGCAGTAGGAGCATGCCATGTGGCGCCACATCAGAGTGGCTCTTGACACGTGTCAGAAGAACAGAGCAGTGGGCTTAGAAGGTGCCACCTTAGAGGAGTTTGAGTTCTACTTTTTCTGATGAAAGGAGATCTGGACATGTGGCAGTCCAGGATGGTTCCATACCTGACAAGTGTCAGCTTGCTGGAGGAGGTTCTTCAGATGGCGCCACCTCAAAGAAGAAATTTGAAATTCAAATGAGGTTGGCTCTGGAGGAATGGAGGGTGGACATGTGGCGCCTTCTCTGGGAGATCCTGCAGTGACATGTGGCAAGAGGGAGGAAAAGGAGGGAAAGGGACACGTGGCACCATCTCAAAAAATGAATTTAGGGAGGAGACTTCAGGATTTGCGTCACCTCAGCCTGGAGTTTGAATATTTGAATTGTTGCTTTTTCTGAAGGAGGCAGAGAGCGACACGTGTCTTCTACTTTTTCTGAAGGAGGCTAGAAATGACATGTGTCACCTACTTTTCTGAGAAAAGTAGGGGGAGACATGTGTCATCCTGCTTTTTCTGAAAGAAGCAGAGATTGACACATGGCAGAGGGAAGAGAAGGAGGGCCAAGTACATGTGGCGCCATCTCAGACAAAATAAAAAAGGTGAAGTTCAGGATTTGCGCCACCTCTGGAAGCATTTGAATGTTTGAATTCTAGCTTTTTCTGAAGAGAGCAGGAAATGACATGTGGCATTTGCTTTTTCTGAGAAGAGCAGAGAATGACACGTGTCACTTGCTTTTTCTGAGAAGAGTAGAGAATGACATGTGTTAGTCTGCTTTTTCTGAGGAAAGGAGAGAGTGACACGTGTCCTTTGCAGGAGACACACTTCCACTGGCGCCACCTCAGGGGAGACAAACCTTTACTTTTTCTGAACAGGACAACATATGACACTTGGCATCTCATGGTGACTTTGGAATGACACATGGCACAGGGTAAAGATGGTGGGCACTGACGCGTGGCATGAAATGAAGAGGATGTCTAATGACATGTGGCGGCTTCTTAAGGTGGCCCCACACTGACACGTGTCAAATGATGACAGAAGAGAGAAGGTGACATGTGGCGCCACCTCTAGGTGAACCCTATGCTGACACATGGCAGGTAAATGGGAGGAGAGAGAAAAGACAAGTGGCATCAATCCAGGGGACAAGGCTCCTATATTTTTGGGTTTTTCAAAGTTCAGGTTTTTTCAAAAGAAAAGCCTATGTGACACCACCTCAGTGTGGGTCCCACATTGCTTCTTTATTGAAATAAGGACAAGACAACAAAAACCTCTTTTTGAAATTTTCATAAAATCTGGACTAATTGGCAAAACAGAAATTTTTGAAAAGAGTTGGCCCCTGTAAGGCGATTTTGTAAAAGAATGATAGTTGAAATTGTTTGACAAAAGGGCAAAATCTGAGATGAAATTTATTGAAAATTATCCAGATTGTTTTCCTGATAAAATATTTTGAAATTCAAAGTCCTGGGGGTAAAATGGGAAGAATTGATAATTTTGAAGACCTAGGGTTTTGAAATTGATTTTAAAAAGAGTTGAAATTCGAATCTGGATTGAAGATTTTGAAATCGAGAGTTCTGGATCTCGAAATGACATGCTGTGCAGTGCAGTGATATGAAATGCTTATACAATGCCATGCAAAGACATGTTTCTTGAAATGCCCTTCTGAAGTAGGATTTTAAAATTTTGCAGTTTGAAGATGTTTCTGAACCTAAATATAGAAATTTTGAGGCTCAAAAATGAAATTTTAGACTTTCTGCAAGGTTCAATCTCAGAAAATAACCATTTTGCCCTTCGGCTGGTTGGTAGAGATATCAGAAAGGTGAATAAAAATTTGGGGTGTTTACAGGCCCTTACGAGTCTGGTTGTATAACAGTTCTCAATGAGCATGCATATGACTCTATTTCAATGGATCGGCCGCTCGACGTATTTTTATGCAACGAGCTTATAACCTAATCAAGGCGCAGCCACTACTCTGACGCAGCAGCCCTTACGAGTAAGGTGCCCTTACAGGTATCAGGAAGATGAGTCATTCTGGCATCGTTCCAACAACGGGCATTGGTGTGCCATTTAACCAGTTTTGGCAGCTCTTATGCCAACCATTTCGTCAGCACCTCCTCTGCTCCAACAGCAGGAGTGCGGCGATCCTTTCTACGTTATAGAAAGTGTTCAACGAACTGGGTAGCAACTCCTCTATATGATGGAGTAACCTGCTACGTTCTTTCTTGAGCTATTTCTAGCTTCTTCAAAAATTCCAGCAACACTTCCTCTCTTTAATAGAGAAAGCGTGTGTTTCTTTTAACCATTTCAGCGGCATCTCCCCTCTTTGGCGAGGAAATCACTACGCTTAACTCGGAGATGGATGCATACCGTCGTGCTTACCCCGCATCTATCAAGGTTGATTGAAACCTTGGGTCATAGTCAGGCCATACGCAAATGACTTGGTCTTTACAAAAAAACAATTTTGCGCAAAAGTGAAGTCTTTCCAATAGGGGCTTCATTCGTCAAGCAAAATCTTGATTGAGGAGCGGCAAATGAATCATATCAGCAATTTAGAGTTTATCTCCACTTGAACACTCACTTACGCGCCTATGTAGTATAAGCAGAAGCATGTGCTTTATATGGCGGCGGCATAAAGGAAATGCATATACTTATTGTTCAGGGTGTGTAACCGAATGAAATATTCTACATATATATTTGCAGAAAGCAGAAGTCTTGGCGTCATTCAATGCGACGACGTAATTTAAATGCATAATTGGAAGTACATAATCGAAAATTGCAGAAAGTAGGGAGCCTTGGCATCATACGACGCGACGGCAAATGGTAAATTACACGAGCCTGGGTGATATAAGATGTGACGGCCATTTCTAGATGATATACATCAAGTTTGATATCCAACAATAGTTATAAGGCGAGCGAATGAACACCGAAGTGTCTTGAATGGCTCATCAAAAACTAGAGCAAGATATCATTTTTAAGAACGCATATACTACGTATTCAACATATATATTTGATGACAGTTACGAGGAGAGCGGGTGAACACCGAAGTGTCCTAAAGGGCTCAACCAAGAACTAGGATCAGATACTACTTTAGAAATTATATGCTATATACAAATAAGCAAATACTTAAGAGAGAGAGATCAACGAAGCGAACTTCAAATCACGAAAGAGACAGCTCTGAGATGCTCTGTTTGCTTCGAAGGCTTTGATCCTCCTTTCGAATGGTCAAACTAGGTCAAATGAAGTCGACCTAGTTGAGAAAGAGGTAGAGCAGGTCAAGTTGCTCAACCCAAGTGGTTTGAACCAAACTGGGTTCAGTCCAAGTCAACTAGGTTCAGACTTAGCCCAAGTAGGCTGAATCTGGTTTCAGAAAATCAAACCAGAATCTAGGTTCAGACTTAGCCCAAGCAGGTTGAATCTGGTTTCAGAAAATCAAACCAGAATCTAGGACCAAAAAGGACCTTGACTTTGACTTCAAACCCAACTAGGTTTAATTCAAGTCAACTGGGTTTGGACCAGGTCAGGTGAGCTAGGACCAGGTCAGGCAGGTTCAGACCAAGTGGGCTAGGTAGGGGAGGTTTAGGAGAGAGAGGAGAGAGAGAGAGAAGACTAGAAAAGGGAGGGGGACAATTTTTCTAAAGGGGGGGCACCTTTATTTATAGAAAAGTTTACTTGGCCCCCAAGTAAACCATTTTACCCCAATGCCCTTGGCTTCTTTTTATTTTCAAGAGGTTCCTTTTGAGGTGGGGCCCACAAGATATTTCCATGGGATATTTTGTGGGTCCTACAAGATATTTTTTGAGGACTATTTTTGTAGATCCCACCAACATTTATGTGGGTCCCGCAAAAATTTTAAGTTTTCGATGATTTTTTTTCAAAAAATTCTAAGTGCGTCATTCTCTTCGTATTGACGTAGCTAAGAAAGTTGGCTCGTATAAATCTCTTGATTTTATTCAGAGAGAAAGTTATGATTCCCTGATGGTTTGAGCATATACTCAAGAAGATACGAATATCCTAAGCATAACTGGTTCGTACAAATCGATTTGATTCGTATTTCAGGTTCAGATGTTATTTTTACTTGGAAATGCCTCATGAATTTCTTCAGAAAGATACTGAAAAATTGTGGCTCTTACAATCAGCTTCATTTTCATGCCAACCTTAGGAGCCTAGACTATGTCTCAGCTGACATAATGCATATAGGATTTAAGTATGGTTTGGTAGGACCATATTGAGGAGATTTATGCATGCTCACTTAGACTTAGTTCTGAAATACAACATTCCTCAATCTAGGGATTGAATGCAAAAAATGTATGCAAGTGTATGCTTCTTCTGATTTTCAAAATTCTATCTCTTTAGAATTTGCATTAGAGTCATTTGATTTCTTGCATTTGGAGTATATTTTCAAAAACATCCCTACCTATATTGTTCTGGTCTTCACGTTGCTAGGTTGTCTCACTGAACCATAGTTCGGAAAGAGCCTCACAACTGGACCACTTATTTAGGTTAACACCCCCCTACCATGTACTAAGGGCCATAGTCCGAAGTATATCGGTAGGCGCTCAAGGATGTTGGGAAAACCTTGCTTTAGAACTAGAGAAATTTCTATGCCACGTACTTCAATCTTCGGCTTGAGTATATCAGCGTATCTCGATTGGAATCAGATGATTGAAACCCTAGAGTTAGGATTAAGGTCCTACAAGCCTTTTCAAATATTGCATTTAGGGTCAACTTTTAGGAAGTGTTGTTTGTGCATCCTTGTTTGTACAACTTTTGTGATGCTTGCTTATTTCTTATATTTCCTTATATTTTCCAGAAACCCTGAGTATCTTCTTTAAAATTTTCTCTCTATTTTCGAAACCCAGGTGTATATTTTCTTCTTTCTTCATCCTTCTCTTTCCAAAAACCCTGGAAAATCCTTTTTCTAAAAATTCCCTTGATCTTTCAAAAATTCCAAGTGTATATCTCCTCTTCTTTCTAGAATCTCAGAATTCTATCTTCTATTTCTCATCAAAGTCATGCATTTTTATCTAATCCTCTTCACACTTCTTTTGCCCCAGTATTCTTCCAATGGCATCCAGTTCACTTGATGTTATCTTTCCCAAGGATCATGTCTCCTATCAGATAAGGGAAGGATTCCCAGATCATCGAGACATTCAGACTCTTCCCTTCTTCCCTCGGTGGTATTATTCTTGGTTTGCCACCTTCTCGCGTATGTTCCCGGATCACTTGGATGACTGTGGATTGGAGATGGCATCGGCAGTAGGCAAGCAGACCATCAATGAAAATCTGATTCAAGCTATAGCAGAATGGTGGAATCCGCGTACCTGCACCTTTTGGTTTCCATGAGAAGAGGTGACTCTATTGATGGATGAATTCAATGACATCATGGGATTACCAGAGTCAGCTGGTCAGCCAGATGATCCCGTCGAGCAGCAATTTCTAATCAACATCAAAGGGGTAGATGTTTGAGATGCCTTAGCCAAAGCAATAGGGAGCAGATCTTGACCTCTCACTGAAATTGATGGAAATCAGTTCATAGATCTATTTGGACTCTATCGCAAGTATGGGGCATACGAGAAAGTCAATACCTTATCCCGAGCAGCCAAGGAAAGGATCCAACATGCTATGGTCCTATGCATCGTGGGACTAGCTTTCTTTCAAGAGGGTCAGAATTACACGGATATCAGAGTTGTCCAATTCCTTCGAAGATGGGGAAGTAAGCAGACTCGTCGTCTTTCAGTTTTCATGGCCGCCTTAGCTTTCCTCTACCAGGGATTAACTCGCTTTGCTTTCAAAGAGACCATCCTGGTAGAAGGATGCATCTATGCCCTTCAATCATGGTTTCTGCGACATGTGTCATCGAAGAACAGTTCATTCAGATTCAACAGCAAGAAGCCATAGTCCGCTCTTCAGTATCGAGCCTTGATCAAGAGTCTGCATCAGGAGGAGATCGTTTGGGATTACTTCAACTGACATGAAACAGTTTCTCGCTGCACTTATGCATGTGGCAAGCGCTACAGATTACTTGGTTCATTCTTTTGCGTAGACTACCAGCCAGAAAGATGTCTCAGGTAGTTTTCGCAGTGGCAGGTTCATGTCAACACCCATTTCTCGACGGGTATCATACCAGAATTTGATCTACAGTCAGATCAGTGGTCGGAGGCATACCATGCGGCCAAATACACTTGGGATTCTTTCATTCCTCTTTCCATATTTCCAGGACCCAATGTATCTTCTAAATATCAAGAGTGGTGGCAAACTATCTGCCCACCCTCTCTTTGTCTTTGATTTATTATCAATAAAGTTTACTTTGCGGTTCTCCCAAAAAGTTTCAGGCCAAATTTTATTGTTTCACTCATTAATAAATAATGCAATGGTCACAGTTCTTGTGACGACCTTATCCCTGGTAATGGGACATTTTCTCCAAATGTCAAGTACTTCTCTTGGTTTTTCTCCAATACCTTTTATCATGGCTGATGACCTCGCCTAGGTAACAAAGCACATTTTTCAGTTATCATGAAAATGATAACGCAATTGTTACAAGTTTTGTGATGACCCAATCCTTAGTAATGGGATAATCTCTCTGAATTGTCAACCAAAATCCTCAATTCCTCCTTTACTCAAAATTCATCATGAAAACTTCTTCCGTGTTCTGACCATTCTCTTTATTCTGTAGAAAACATTGGCATTTTAACATGGTTCAGATAAGGAGCATGAAGAAAATCATTTTGCCACAGCCAAGTGACAGTGAGATAGAAGAAATGAACTCTCCCAGGTCGTCCATGGAACAGAGTCAAGAAAAAGATGATGTGGATCCCGTCATATACAGCCTATTTCAGAAAATGATGGCAAAAATGGTATCAAAACAAGCCGAAGTCAGTTTAAAGAAAACCTCTTCCAAAAACAAACTCAAGAAAAAGTCTATGAAAAAGCAGGTCAGGATCAGTAGGAAGAAAATTCAACATAAAAGCACTTCTGAGGATACAGAGTCAGCGAAATAAGAATCTGAAGAAGAGCAACCCGTGTTCATCCAAAACTCTCTGCGACAGTCTATGAAAATAGCAGAAGAGCCAGAGTCAATGAACAGGCCCAAGTATGGGATCCCAGTAGAAGATCTGTTTCGCGAGCAATTGAGGAAAGCGACCCGCGTGGTCAAAGATATGCAAGCTAAGGGTAGGCAAGAAAACCTATTCCGGCAAGGACTTCTATGACGGCCTCGAAGGAGATGATAATCTGGAAAATCTTTCCCGAAAATTTATCAAGTTTGATGGAACTGGCAATCCTAAGGCTCATCTAGCCACATTCTACGCAGAATGCAGTCGTTTCAAAAGAGACAACAAAGCCCTATTCATTTGTTTTCTGCGCAGTCTAGAGGGTACAACGGCATGATGGTATGCTGAGCATATCAATCCTATCAAACTACGAGAGTTCGATAAAGTGGTCAATATGTTTATTGAGTGCTTCCTGTTCAATACTGAAGCATTGCTTACTCTCAATCATCTCTATAATTTAAGGCAGAAAGAAAGTGAAAAAGCTGGATAATTCATCTGAAGGTGGAGAAGCACCTGTAATAAGATGAAGACCCCCATTTCAGAAGAGCATGTGCTTTAGATAATTCTCAATAATTTCTCCCAACCCTTGAGGAGTCTCATATCCACCTCTCCCTCAAAATCTTTCATAAAACTGATTGAGCGAGCCGAATGGCTCGAGATGGGAATGGAGAATGGCATTTATGAGGGTATCACTCTTGTCAGAAATAACCCTGACTCGAAGAAGAAAGCACATTTCACCTTCTTCACAGACATCCCCAGTGGCAACGGTAGTACCAACAACAATGGTGGTAAGAAGAACCGCAGTAAACACTCGGGAGGTCCTAAGGCTGAAAGAAATAACTCTGTGACTCAAAAGGGAAAATTTGTCAAACAGCAGCCTTCCCAGTCAGTTTCACAACCAGAAGCAAGACCGCAAGGAAAACCAAAACATGAGGGCTAGAGTTATGAAAGAGAATTTACTCCTCTGGATCAATCCCGCGAGAATGTCCGCGAATATATGCTTGCAAAGGGTATGATCAAACTCCCAAAGGTTGGTGATTCACCTGTCATCATGGAAAAGATGAAAGAAAGATTCTGCAAATTCCATCAAATAGTGGGACATGATACAGAAAATTGTTTTGTCCTCAAAAATATTATCCAAGATTATATCGACAAAAACTTGCTGATAAAGCATGAAGAGGAGGAGCAACCAGATATCCTGTCAAAGCCTTTCCCAAATCACTCAGCCGCAGTCATTTTGGAGCAGTCGTTTTATCCCTAATGTCGTATTCGACCATGCTCCAACCAGAACATCCAGGATCAGCACCAAGTCCTAGTGTTGCATCAAACTCAGTCCTCCATCCAGAAAATGGATATCATATCAATTCTCAGCAAAATGAACTCAACTAGTGAACCGGCAAAGGCAGCAACAGAAGTTGCCAAATGGATTCCTGGGTTTCCTAAGCGCTTCATCAAATCTACTCTGAAGAAAGATGAGGCATCCAATGAAAATACCAATTTGGCTCAAAAGCCGATTACTGCTCTCTCAAACATTTTCATCCTTGAGTTAGCACATGCATCTCCCGAGCATCAACAGGTTCTGGATGATTTACTGAGGAAGATCAAGGTCAAACCAAGCACAGTTGAAAGCTATTTACATCCCGCAATAAAATATAAAAGTTATTTACATGTAGAAAGATAGGAAATTGAATCAGATTTTGATTCCTACTGGAATTACATCCAACCTAAAATATTGATATGAATCCACCTATATCTGAAAGTAACATGATTTAACAGATCAAGTCCAATTCCAATGTACATTTGGATCTTGATGATCCAAATCTGAAAATAATATGCCGGACTCCAAAAGGATATCGAACCATATTCAACCCATTTGCATACCTAAGACTATCAAAGATCGGATTGGCATCAATCGGTTTGGGTTGGGTGTGCCCAACCCAGTTACACCCTTAACCACAAGAATTACTTTAGAAGCCTAAGCGCCATTATCAATGGTAAAATTCTTCACAAGTAATAGATTACAAGTTGCAAACCTTGAAAATAACCACGTGCAAGGACTCCAAATGATTAAGACCATGTGCAAGGACTCCAAATAATCAACAGACCAAAAATTAATGACACCAGGGCAAACAAGTAAACATGGTAACTAATTTGTTCACATAATCCGATGCATTTCAAAATTATAATCATTTGTTACCTTACAAACTTAAAAAAAGAAAAATATATATAGAAGCAACACACTTTACAAAAGAGCAAGCGGGCAAACTGCATGGACATATAAGGAGGTACTGAGATTAGGCCTTTCTGCTTCGACTAGCACTCATGCCAACAGGACTCCTAACACTGGCAGCTGGGCCTGGTGAAGCACTCCTCTCCTGCACTGCTGAACTCCCCCGAATACCATAGCTTGTGAAATGTCCAGAAGGATTGAAACTAACACCACGATTAAGAGCTTCAATCTCCAATGCCTCAGCTTCCTCCTTGAGCAATGATAACTGTTTCACAGTGAACATCAGTTTCCCCTCACTATAACAAATCAATAACAAGGTTCAAACTGCAAATTACCCGAGTTTTGTTTCCTCTTAGCTGCTGTTGTAATGAAATAATAGCAGGGCTCAAACTGCAAACAGTTCAAATGCAGTCAGAACCTTGAGGAAACACTCAAGAACCATGTCATGCAACTAAAGGCAGTAACTAACCAGTACTCCATCAATTTGCACAATGAGGCATGGTAGGTTGAAGTATGGTGAATGAAGGCAAGGGGATGAATTTTCCCACCCCTAGATAGGAAGAAAGCTGCAATTAAAATGGAGGAACACAAAGATGCAAAACATGCATGAACAACCATGACAAACATTTAGGCGCATTTGATACTGATGAAATTTTTATCCAGTTGGGGATTTGTTCCCCCAAAATTGCCAAAAAAGACGGATAAAAAGTACAGCATTTGATATGCATGTGCAGGGCCCACTCAAGGAAGTAAAAGAAAAGTCTCCACAGATTTTTTTGCTTCCTTTCAAGCACACCCTAAAGGTCAGATTTTCTTCAGGTGTGCCAGCACTCATGTGCTTCAAGTCAAAATCAGACAAGGAAAAAAGAAAAGGGAAAGAAAGATAATGAAGAGCTGAACAAAATTCAAGTATGGACATCACCATTTGCACTGTGAAATTGCTTGATTATAAGCTGCCTCTTCTTCCTCAAACAACATAGTTTGCATGTCAATGAATGATGTCAAAGGAGAATCAAGCTTCAGAAGTGAAGTGCTTGGGACAACTTGAAGAGGAATTTCTTTCCTTACATACTCCGCCCAACTGACAGCAAAGGCATTCTTCATTTAGAAAGTACTTGAAGAGAACTTTCATTTCTATGGAAAAATAACAAGTAGCAAACTTATCTTCCCATTCCAATGTAAGATGCAGGAAACTCGAAGGAGTACTACCAACTTAAAAGAGACAATAGGTAACAGCACGCGAATACTGAATGGAAAATTGATAGATGGCACTGACATTCTTAATCCAGTGAAATGGAAAATTGATAGATGGCACTGACATTCTTAAGAGCACACATTATACATCTAACAAATAGATTATCGGGGCAAGTATGCTTCACATGTTGCAACCGTGTGCATAAAACTGAACTGTCTTCAACAGAAACAATGCAAACAAACTTAGGCTACAAAATACCAAAAGTGAATTACCTAAAAATGAAAAAGTGAGGAAAAGGAAACAAACCCAAACTTATAAAAGGGAAAAAGATATATTTATACCAGCTTTAATAGAGTCAAACAATATTAATATCTTAAATTGTTAGGTATTTAATTTTAACATATAAGGGTACCATTCCTGCAATTTGGACTGTGCATTTATGGCTACTAGTAGATAAAATGGGATCAACCATGGGGTTTAGTTATTTAGAGTGCACCGAAGAAATTTTCCAAGTTCAAATTCATCTAAGCCACTCCACTTTTATGTCACACAGACACTTCACTTAGCATGTGTATCCCGTATCAACACATGATACGACACTCGGACACTTCATGCACACGACACGACACTTCATGGGCACAATCAAACCAGTTTCACACAGTCAACATTGTGTCATTAACTTTATCTATTTTCTTTTATGATCGTATTTACTTATTTCATATTCACTTGAATTCTTTTTCTTTTAAAATTTATCATCAATTACATTACATTTTAATTTCAATTTACTATTATTGTTTGATGTACCTAATTATAGCAATTTAGAATTGTTGTTTCATACATACACACACATACATACATACATACATCTATGTATGTGTACATCTGTGTCTCCATGTCCTAATTATTGAAAATTATCAAATCGTACCAACTGAATCCTCATCATGTCCTACTCATGCATTCATATCCATGTGACATAGCTCCATTCAAATAGCAATTTCTGCCCAGCTTTCTAAACTTTGCTTGGTGATAAACTTGTAAGGGAAACCATGGTTGGATTTCTCAGAGAGTCAACTCAGAACTTGGCCGAGTCAACTTAGGATCGAAACACACCCGAGTCAAAAAACCGGCTGACTCGGCATACACCGAAACTCGCCCTATTCAACATCAAAACTTAGGTGACTCGGCCGAGTTGCGATTGTTTTGCATAATTGAGACTTGGCCGATTAGTGGGTTGAAACATCAGAAATCTCTGAGTCGCTATACCGATACGTATTGGCCGAGTCACTACGAAATGAAATAAAATAGACTTTTTTGTCAATGTTTTGTCTTTTGAATCATTTTTCATTTTTGAAACCCTAACTCCCTAAGCCCTCTTTCGATTTCGCTCTCGCAAATCAGAACCCCTTGCCCCCTTCATCCCATCCGGTCTCTCCTCCGATATTGGCGATCGAGATTCTGGCGACAAGGCTCGAGGTGATGGTGGCGATTCCGAACAATATGCTCGCCATAGTCACCGGAGACTACAATGCGGCAAAGCAATGGGTGAAGCAGAACGTTACGCGTTAAGACTTCAAGGGTGGGGCTACCATCAAGTGAGCATTCTTTTCTCTTCATATCCTTTTCTGAGTATTGCTTGATTTGGAGTGGTTTTGTGAGGTGGGTGCCGAGTTTTTGTGTATTAAAATGGGTCTCTTGCTGAAATCTTTTGTGGGTCAGTGAAAAAGTACACATAGCTCAGTTTAGCCGACATCAGCGGTTTAGTTTAGTTTGTCCTGTTTTCTGTGATGAAGTGGGTCTTGAGTTCTTATAAACATCATAGTCTTTTTCTCTTAATCATAGATTACAGAAGAAAAAAGAGAGTTCTGTTATTCTGCTGATTACTATTAGTACTTAATCATTTTCCACTTATAGTGATTTTAACTTTTTTTTAGCATTATCTTTCTTGGGGTGCTTTTGTTTTTGTGATTAACTGTTCTTTTCTTTTTTATAATTTTGAGTTTTTTATATTATGATTAATTTGGCCCTCATACTTTATAGGAACTTTAACTTTTGGATATTTAATGGAGTATTAGGGTCGTTCGATCAATTCCATAAATTTGTTTAGTTATTAGATTTTTTGTGTATGTTTTTCTTACCTTTTGAATCATTAGCATCTTTTTATTATGAATGCATATGCAATAAATATGTGATATTGCATTTTAGATGTTAAAATTAGTTAAGTATGAATCATATTTAGCAAAACTTGTTTTTTCTATCCTTTATGATTGATTTAGGAGCTTAGGTTATATGATTTTTTTTGGTATAAAATCATAATATATGATTTTGTTATATTTTTTTAATAAATTAAAAAAAAAACTTGACTTGTCCGGGTCACCAAATTGCAAACAGGCAATCCGATACCAAGTTCCGAGAAAGCCAACCATGAGGGGAACAAAAGATGGCCTTCACAAAATAGTATAGACCACATTTCCTCTAAAATGGAGGTACCATTTCCATATTCATTTATTATTAGCTTATTTTAATAGCCATGATTGGGGGATAGCCTTTACTAGGATTCAAACCTAAAACCCTGTCTGTGTAATCACATTTGAATCATCATCTACATTTGTTTTCCTTGAACTGTTAAAGGGTGCAAATATGTGAGGGATCACCCTACCCCCACAAAGTTAGGTCACTCGTAAAAATAATAGTTTCATGTGTGTATCACAGTTTACTCAGTAAAAAACATGTGTAGCTTAGGTATTTTTCATGTCTAAATGTGCTCTAGAGAGATAAAAGATCAATGGCTCATATTGCACTATAACTTGATAAGTAATTCAAGTCTTTTCATTAAACCAATTCCATCCAAACCATGTTTTTAGTAAATAAGCAATGATAAACACACCTATCAATGCAGATCAAGGAATTCTTTTTCTTTTAAAATTTGTCATCAATTACATTACATTTTAATTTCAATTTACTTTCATTATTTGATGAAACAAATTACAGCAATTTAGAATTGTTGTTTCATTAACGCACATGTTAAAATATGTGTATGTATATACTTGTATATATACGCACATTATATATATATATATGTTATGTTATATATATATATATATATATATATATATATAAATATATATTTCTTTTTAGAATGTACATTTTTTAGGTTTTTAGTCTTTTTACTTATTGTAAGGGGTATAATTGTCATTTTCCATTATAGCCGTTGGAGAGCTCCCAACGGCTATAATGGGACTCCTCCCTTGTTTTTTTGTATAAACAAGGGACCTCTAGTCCCTTATATCCTATGCATTTTATGTCCACTTGTTCATGAATAAAATAAGTATTTTTTAATACATACATATATATAATATATATATATAGCTATGTAAACCGATGGGTATTTCAGTCTTTTCACCAAATAGGCGGCAGTCCCTAATGGGCTGACATTTTATTTTGTCTTTTGTACTTTTACTTTTTTTGTTTTTTTCCTTTTGTCTTTTATGCAAAAAGAGCACTTTTTTTTGTGTTTTTTGTTTTGTCTTTTATGCAAAAGGATCAGCTCATATGACTGTTGGAGCTGCCCCAACGGTCACAAATGTGACCGTTGGGTGCAGCCCCAACAGTCACATGTTCAGCCCCTTATTCCCCCGTTGTATTATAAATAGCCCCAATGGGCCATGTATTCTCTACTACTCTTTTGAGTGTCTTTTATGCAATAACAATTTGTTATGACCCTTGTGTGGGTGATTTTGTTGATTCAATGAGTATTCTACTTGATTGAAAGTGTGTTCTTGCATGTGTATCGGATTCAATCCACTTCAATTCATGGTATTAGAGCTTTTGTGATCATCCAAAGGCATTTTTCTAAAAGAAAGATTGTGGGATTAGCGGATACAACAAATCAAGGATTGTTGCATCGAGAAACGTATCATTTCTCAAACAAGTCTTGTATCTCTATCTTTCTCTCTTCTTCTCGCTATCTTTTTCTCTACCTTTTCTCTTCGCATTGTAAAGTAATGGAGAATGAGAGAGAACTTATAATCTTCATTCCCGTACGCCTAAACGATACCAATTATGTGAAGTGGGCATCCATAGTAAAACACAAGATATGAAAAAAGGGGTTATGAGGTTTGGTGGATGGTACCGAAAAAGAGCCCAAGCTCATTCTTATGAAAATTGAGAATGGGAAGTAGGTTGCTCTTCAAGGTGAGAAAATGGGTAAAGTCGTTTCCGATTATGAGAAAAAATGAAAAGAATGGAGGATGGGTCATTCCAAAATTATTGGATGGCTCATCAATAGTGTAGATATTCATAAATGCTCTAGCTTAGCAAAATTTGATTTTGCTAGCGATGCTTGGAAATATCTTAAGGACATGTATAGTCTTAAAGATATTGCCCACATATGCAATGTCCAATATAAAGTAAGAACCATGACTCAAGGAGAGATGAATATTAGATAATATTACAATGGTCTCTCTCTCTCCTATGAGATGAATTGTCTCTTCTTGAGCCAAAATGGCATTGTCCTCAAGATGTAGAACTCCGTGAAATCCAAATTAAAAGAGAGCATTTCTACCAATTTGTGAATGGGTTAGGCCCGAATTTGAGAAAACAAAATCGGCTCTCATTCATAGAGGAGGTGTGTCATCCATAGTCGAAACTCTTGAAGAATTGACTATGAAAGAGAATAGATTAAAAGAACTATCTGCTTCAAAAGATGAAGAAACCGTTCTTGCTATGTCCAAGCCCGGTAATCACACTAGGAGTTACAAGCCTCCTCACTTTGAGAAGAACGAGAATGGGAAAAATCCCAATAATTATGAAAGAAACGATAAAAGAGGAGATCATGAGTACAAAAAAGGTTGCAAAATCATATGCTATCATTGCTATGAACCGGGACACATCAAGCATTTTTGTCCCAAAAGAAAAAAAGATCACTGTGATGATAAGAGAGTTGCGTCGATGGAAAGAAATGATGTAGACGACTTCAAATGCATTGGCTCATTGTCTTTAGCTCAATTAATGGAGGCGCTACAACTAATGTTCAAAGGTCAAGCTTCTTCCTTCTCGGGGGCGGCCGTATCTACAAGTGGTGACCCTGGTAAAACTTCTTGGATCTTAGATTTCGGTGCATCGTTTAATATGACTCCAAATGAGTCAATATTATTTGAATGTCATTCTAACCCAAATAATTCTTATGTTTCAACCGCCGATGGAACATCTTTAAATATCAAAAGTTTTAGAACCTTTCAAAAACAACCAAACTTTCACATACCAAATATTAGAGTTGTGCCAAAACTAAATTTAAACCGTTTATCAGTTTCACAAATTACGGATTATGGTTGCAAAGTTTTATTTTCTTCTAATAATTGTTCAATACAAGATTTCTAGTCCGGAAAACCGATTGGGCAAGGCCATAGAAGAGGAGATCTCTATGTAATGGACAGTCTTGAGTTATCAAAACAATCTTTTTGTAATTTTGTGGAAAAGAAAGATATAAAAAATTGGCACAAAAGACTAAGACATCCTACTCTGACTAAATTACATTTGTTTATATTTCTTAATAGTTATAAAGAAAAGAATTTGGTATGTGAAGATTGCATTCTTGGCAAAATGAAAGCTTTGCCTTTTGAACAAAGACATTTTATACCAAAAAATCCTTTTGAGTTAATACATTCAGATGTGTGGGGACCGGCTCCTATTATATCCAAAGGTGGGGTATCATACTATGTTGTGTTTATAGATGACTATAGTAGACATGCTTGAATCTTTTTTCTTAAGCAAAAATTAGAAGTATTTGAATGCTTTAAAAAAAATTATTTTTATGTAAAGACTCAATTCAAAACCAACATTCAAATTTTTAGATCCAATTCCGGGAGAGAATTTGTATCAAAAGAATTCAAAAAATTTCTTGACCTAAATAGGATTATACATAAAAAATCTTGCCCATACACTCTTCAACAAAATAGTCTAGCTAAAAGAAAGCATAGACATATTGTTGAAACCACTAGAATACTTCTTATATCAAGAAATGTTCCAAAAATGTTTTGGGCCAAAGTCGCTCTTACAAAAGTTTATTTGTAACACCCCAAAATTTCAAGCTTGCAAACCTTTCGAAAAAAAAACAGACAAGAGACTAAAAAGGAATCTCTTCATCTCAGAGATGGTTTACGAAATCAGCGGAAGACTATACTTTTATTAATTTCAAAAAGGCAAGCTGACAACTTTGAGCGCATTAGCTAAAAGAACCAAAACGCACAACACATGCTACTTGCAAACACTTGAAAAAGCCACTTTCATTTAAGAAGTTCTCCAAATAGTACAAAATTCGGATATCCCAAGGAAAATCCGTTACAAAACCCCAAACAACAGGACACGAGCTAAGAGCAGGAAGAAGAACGTCTTGGAGCCATCTTGCCATCGCGCCATCGCCTGTGGTGTACCTAATCATCACCTGTACCCATAGAATGGGTTAGTTTCGCGAAAAACTAGTAGGTGCACAAGAGAGACTACAAGGAACTGAATTATGTAATTTAATTCAGTAGGTTACGCAGTTTAAAGCAAATATGCAGTTAAACAGGTAAGCAATGCATGCAGATAGCTAGTGCAAGTGAATAAGTAGTGCAAGTGAATAAGTAGTGCAAGTGAATCAGTAGTGCAAGCGAGTCAGTAGTGCAGCGAATCAGTAGTGCAACGAATCAATAGTGCAGCGAATCAGTAGTGCAACGAATCAGTAGTGCAGCGAATCAGTAGTGCAGCGAATCAGTAGTGCAACGAATCAGTAGTGCAAGCGAGTCGGTGGTGCAAGCGAGTCTCACGGCCCAGCAACCAATGTGAACAGTCTTTATGTTCCGATATTACTGGCCTGCGGGTACGCGCAGGCAAAACATAGAAACAACTGAGACTAGTTTGGGCGTCTATTATTCTATGTATTTTCAATAACCCGAATAGCTAGTTGAGTCCGCTCCAAAGGGGACGGCTTTAGCCGAGAGAGGATTCCCCAGAGGCTGAAAAGCAGTGCCACGGATGCATCCAACTTCTGCAGAAGTGTTGAGCTAACTATTGTAGCCCCTTTCCCCTAACTCCAATGACTGGGGAGGCCAGATCTTTGCCTGAGGGGTGGTTGTTAACAACCTGTCCATTGGAGTTTTTGTACCGATCTGTCCTCTCCCTTGACAGACAACTAGAAGCGAACGGGTGCGTTAGGGGTTGCTTAACTAACGACTCATTCTATGTTGTGGTCTTTAAACCACTCGAGCATCTTGCCTGTGAAGGCGAATGTGAGGCCATTTATGTGATTACAACAGTTTGCATTTAGCGTTGTTCGAGGTCGCACGACCGTCTCATCCGATCATCGCAGTACTAGACGTGTCTTGCACGACTACAAGTACTCTAGGATAAAGGGGGTATAGCTCCTCAATAGAAGCCTCAACAGGAGTGTTTCACAAAGATGTAAAGTTTATCAACTTTACTCTATCTTTTGAAACAGCAGTACCTTGTGCCAACATGATGCATGTGATTATCTCGAATCACATCCGCTATTGGGGTATCTACATGTCTCGCGTGACTCGATACCGGCCTCGATAGACGGGATACGAGTTTCTCAACAGAACACCAGCTAAGAAGTTCGCTCGCTCCCGACTAAACTCTTGTCGCAAGAGGGAGAGTGGTAAATGCTCCTTGCATCCTCCACGAGGATGCCCTTAAGGCATCCGCAAAGAGCAAGAACCTGCACGTCATCTGCAATAACAAGGCAATACCAACACATATGCAAAAGCAAGAGCCTAGGCGCAGAGCGCGACGGCAAGGTAAAGGGCAAGGATTGCGAAACCGCATCCTTGAGTGAAGTGGATACTCGTATAAATATATATATATATATATATATATATATATATATATATATATATATATATATATATATATATATATATATATATATATTTGTATATATATATATATATATATATTCATTCAATGGTCGCTTTTAGTTTAATTGAACTTAATTCAATTATCCAAGTCTTCCGTGCAATCTTCCCCTACCTTGGAGGGTTACGAGCTTGCTGACGTCTGCAGACGTACACGATTGACGGCTCGGGTCGCGGAGCGCGAGTGGGATCCGTCGTAGCTGCAAATATGCGATATTAACAAGCAAACTCTGACAAAAGCAAAAGCAAGGCAAAGACTCGACTTTTCCGATACATAGGGTTGGGGCCAACCGTCCCAATTGACTCGAAAAGAAGATGGGGCAGGATCAAATGACTCTAGCTGCCAAAAGAGGGATGTAGCCCATGCGAGCAGATGACTCACGTTACTAGGAATTCCTCGTTGGAGACCAACAATTGTAATGATCTGTCCCCATCACGATGTAGCTTCCAAAGATTTCCCGGGCCTGTCGGCCAAGGGTATAGGCTCGCGCACAAAGGGCAGGGGGCCATCGGCCCCTGCTGGCAACAAAAAGAAAGGCAGGGGCGGATGGCCCCTGCTGGCAAAAAGAAAAATAGGGGCCCATCGGCCCCTGCTGGCAAGAAGGCAGGGGCCGATGGCCCCTGCTGGCTACAAGGCAGGGGCTGATGGCCCCTGCTGGCAAACAGAAAAGCAGGGGCCATAAGCCCCTGCTGGCTGGCAAAAAGAGAGGCAGGGGCCCATCGGCCCCTGCCGGCAACAAGGCAGGGGCCGATGGCCCCTGCTGGCAACAAGTAAGGCAGGGGCCATAAGCCCCTGCTGGCTCGCAAAAAGGAAGGCAGGGGCCCATCGGCCCCTGCTGGCACACGGAAAGGCAGGGGCCAATGGCCCCTGCTGGCGCAACTAAAAGGGGCAGGGAGGAGGGGCTCGGCCCCTCCCCTGCCATAGCAAAGAACAGGGAGGAGGGGCTCGGCCCCTCCCCTACCGTAACGGAAGCAAGGAGGGGGCTCAGCCCCTCCCCTGCCGTAACGGAAGAAGGGAGGAGGCTCAGCCCTCTCCCCCACCATAACGGAGAGCAGGGAGGGGTGTCGGGCCCCTCCCCTGCAAAAAAGGGGGCACAGGGAGGGGGTTTGACCCCTCCCATGGCCACACAGAGAAGTGAGGGAGAGAGAGAGAAGAGATGGCGCACCAGGGGGTTTTCGGAGGAAGCTCGCCGAAGAGGAACTCGCCGGAAGGAAAGGGGGGGTCGCCGATGTCAGTGGCGGCGGCTGTCGGGGGTCGCCGGCGTCGGTGACCGTGGACGAGCGAGAGAGAGAAACGGAGAGACAAAGAGCGAGTGGCGGTGAGGGGGGGTTTCGTAACCCTCCTCCCACCTGCCTCGCTGTCTTTTAATGACAGCGAGGGGCGGTGGCCCGGGTCGGATCCGGCCCAAACCAATTTTTTTTTTGTTTTTGATATTACATTATTTGATAGATAGAATGCCTTCAAAAACTATTGAAGATATATCTCCCATTGAAAAATTGTTTAAAATCTCCACCGATTATAAAATTGTTTAAAATCTCCCCCGATTATAAAAGGTTGAGAGTCTTTGGATGTAAATGTTTTGTTTTTACCCATAGAAATGACAAACTTTCTCCAAAAGCAATCCCTGGTGTTTTTTTAGGCTATGCTGAAAATCAAAAGGGATATAGATGCTATGACGTGGAAAAAAACAAGTTATATGTTTCACGAAATATTACATTTCTGAAAAATGAAGATGGTTTTAGCAAAGAAAAAATTCAAGAAAACTATGATTATTCGTTTCTTTTTTATCTTATTAATGAACATAATAGATGTGAAAACATTCGTAATGAGCATGAGGGTGAAAATGAAGACACTCATGATATAAGTGAAAATGGAGACAATGGTCTTGATAATATCGATCCACTTCATACAAACATACACTCGGCGGACCGAAGATCACCCACTATGTGCCTTAGAAAGATACTCACAAAATCAAGATGTAGACTCTGCTAGTATTAGAAAATCAATAAGAATTTTCAAGGCCCCTAGTAGATTTGTATCTTATGATTCCTTTGAACCAATGTATCGAGCATGTTTAATGGCTATACACTCATATACTGAACCATCATCATATTATGAAGCCAAAAACCATCAAGAATAGGTTAAAACAATGAATGATGAATTAGAAGCTTTAAAAAAAGCAAAAACTTAGAGAAATTCAAACATTACCCAAAGGATGGAAAACTATAGGGTGTAGATGGTTTATAAAATTAAAACCAAATGGGATGGGACATTGGAAAGATATAAAGCTCGATTAGTAGCTAAGGGATATAGTCAAGAATATGGACCTTTGCTCCAGTTGCTCGAATGACGATTGTCAGAACCCTTATATCTATAACATTAATTCAAAAATGGCCTATCTTTCAAATGGATGTAAAAAATGCCTTTTTGAACGGTAATTTAGATGAATAGGTCTACATGGATCCTCTACCATGCTTGAATTTAGCACATGTAAAAACTCTTAGGTTATGAAAAGTCTTGTATGGATTAAAGCAAGCTCCTAAAGCTTGGTATGATAGATTTAGTAATCTAATGACTCAACTTCATTTTAAATCTTGTTTTACTGACACTGCATTGTTTGTTAAGTCTTCTAATGTAGAGATGGTCATACTGCTACTTTATGTGGATGATATGATAATCACAGGAGGTGATAAGCAGGGAGTAAATCGTATCAAAGATGTGCTTAAAGACAACTTTGATATGACAAATCTTGGTTTTTTAAGATATTTTCTTGGTATTGAAGTGGCTTACAAACTATGTCACACGGACTCGGCTAAGGAGGTGTCGCACCCGAGTCGACACGCCCCGACACGGGTGCGGACTCGGGTGCGGCTTCGGACTCGGCCCGGACTCGGTCAACGCCGAGTCGGACTCGGTCAACAAGTCCAGGCCGAGTCCGTCCACATTTTGGACTCGGTCAAATTTGACCGAGTCCAAAAATGTCCCTAAAAAAACAATTTTTTATATTTTTTATTTAAAAAATATATATATAAAAAGAGTGACAGTGCTGCAGTCACAGACTGTGCACAGTCTGTGCAGTGTGCACAGTGCACAGTTTGTGACTGTGTGACTGTGCACAGTCACACAGACTGTGTTGTGGCATTTTAAAAATAAAATAAAATTATATATATATAATTATATATATATATATTTTTTGCCGAGTCCCCGTGTCCAAAAATTTTAAAATTGTGTCGCACCCGTGTCGCACCCGCACCCGCACCCATGTGACATAGCTTACAAACCTCGTGGTTATTTTTTGTCACAAACTAAGTATGCAGCAGAGATTATTGAGATATCAGGACTCTCTGATGAGAAACGGGTTGATACTCCAGATGTCATAAATGCAAAAATGAGGAAGAATGATGGAAAACCTTTGCAAGATCCAACCTCATACAGACAAATAATTGGAGCTTTGTCTTATCTTTCTATTACTCGTCCTGATATTTCTCATGCTATTCATTCAGTAAGTCAATTTCAGCATGCTCTCACTATAATACATATGAGTGTTATAATGAGAATTATTAGATATATTAAGAACTCTATAAGTCATGGACTGTTTTTGTCATACTCTTCCTCATTAGAAGTCATTGCATACTCAGATTCTGACTGGGGAGGGGATGTGAATGATAGACGTTCAACTATTGGTTTATGTGTTTTTGTAGGTGACTCTCTAATCTCATGGCGATGCAAAAAGCAACAGAAAGAGTCTTTCTCCTCAATTGAAGTTGAGTATTGCGTCATGGCAACAACCACGTCAGAGTTAGTATGGCTCCAACAATTACTGAAGGAATTAGGAATCCACATCAAAGAACCCTCTAAATTATGTTGTGATAATAAGAGCGATGTGTATATTGCAAGCAACCATACGTTCCATGAGAGGACAAAACACATTAAAATGGATTGGCATTATGTTCGTGAAGAATTTCTGCGAAAGACTATCACATTTCCCTATGTTCCGTCAGAGTATCAACTAGTGGATTTCTTCACCAAAGCGCTTTTGTCACCCAGATTTCACTTCCTACTTGGCAAACTCTTGGTTGTTCCACCATGAGTTTGAGGGAGGGTGTTAAGATATACGTAATACATACATATATATAGCTATGTAAACCGAAATACCCATTAGGGGTATTTCGGTCTTTTCACCAAATAAGCGTTAGTCCCTAATGGGCTGACATTTTATTTTGTCTTTTGTACTTTTACTTTTTTTGTTTTTTTTCTTGTCTTTTATGCAAAAGGAGCACTTTTTGTTTTTTTTTTTTCCTTTTGTCTTTTATGCAAAAGGAGCAGCTCATGTGACTCTTGGAGCTGCCCCAACGTGCAGCCCCAAGAGTCACATGTTCAGCCCCTTATTCCCCCATTGTATTATAAATAGCCCCAATGGGCCATGTATTCTCTACTACTATTTTGAGTGCCTTTTATGCAATAACAATTTGTTATGACCCTTGTGTGGGTGGTTTTGTTGATTCAATCAAGTATTCTACTTGATTGAAAGTATGTTCTTGCATGTGTATCGGATTCAATCCACTTCATTTCAGTGAGTTCTCTCTCTTTGACCCTTGGTAGCTCTTGTGTTACTGCCTCTTTTGTAAAGTGTGTAAGTCATTTCCCATTTCATTACATGGTATCAGACCCTTGGCCTCTTGAATCTAGTGGACAAAATGCTCATGTAGACGTGAGCTCGTGATGTTCAAAGGAGCGTTGTTGTTCATCTCTCTCTCTCCCATCTTGCTCATCATCATGGAGGAGAACCATGAGACCATCACCACCATTCCCGTGAAGCTCAGTGATACCAACTATGTGATATGGGCTTCTATTGTGAAGCAACATATTTGGAGCAAAAGGCTTTGGGGATTGGTGGATGGCACCGAAAATGAGCCAAAACTTGTTCTCACAAAGAATGACAACGGAAAAGAAGTTGCACTACAAGGAAATGATATGAACAAAGTTGTCGCAGACTATGAGAAGAGATGGAAAGATTGGAAGATGGGTCATTCCAACAAGCTTGGGGAAGTTTGGCTATGTAAGTGATGCATGGAAATACCTTCAATATATGTACTTTTTAAAAGATATTGCACATGTATGTAATCTTCAAAACAAGGTGCGGACTATGACCCAAAGAGATATGAGCATACGTGAATATTATAATGCTTTATCTCTTCTTTGGGATGAATTAACCATCCTTGAGTCCAAGTGGCATTGTCCTATGAACATAGAGCTCCGTGAAAAACAAGTTAAAGTGGAGCATTTTTATCAATTTTTCAATAGTCTTAGAACCGAATTTGAGGGTACTAAGTCCGCTCTTCTATATAGAGGTGGTGTTCCCTCTATTGTTGATACTCTTGAAGAATAAACTATGGAGGAAAATAGGCTAAAGAAACCTACCTCCAAAGATGAAGATTTCGTGTTAACCATGTCTAGGGTGGGAAACAATACACGGACCTACAAGCCTCCTCATTTTGGAAGATCCTCCAATGACCATGACACCAAAAAGAAGATAATTTGACACTTTTGCAATGAACCAAGCCACATCAAACTTTTTTATCCAAAGAAGAGAAGCTAAGAGAAAAGAGAAGGAAAGTGGCTTCAATGGGTCCCTCGTTCAAGAAAAGTGACAATGATGAAGGCTCCAAAAGCATTGGATTAATGTCACTTTCTCAATTAATAGAGGCTCTATGATCATGCATAATTTTATGCATAAGATATACATTTTAATTACCCTTGTTTAATCGATATTTGGCATGATCCTGCAGGGCACTTTTATTTTTTCAAAAAGAGAAAAAAATGAATAAAGTGAACCCATCTGAGTGTTTTTGAAAATTTAAATTTTTACTAAGTGTTTTTAGAAAGTAGTTTTTAAAACGTAGGTCTTTTGAATTTATTGAAAATTTGGAGGTGTTTTAGAAATTTTCTTAAAACACCCCAAAACCTAATCAAGCATTATAAATAATAAGAAAGGAGAAGAGGGGGGTGTCTTTTCCATCTGGGAATTCATGCCCCCCCTCTCTCTCTCTCTCTCTCTCTCTCTCTCTCTCTCTCTCTCTCTCTCTCTTCTTCTTCATTTTCCCCTTCTCATCGCCGGCTTGCTCTTCTTTTGTCGGAGGGCGACGCGACGCGCATTCAACGTGGAAGACCGCTCTTTCTCTCCCCAGTCCATCGAAGGCGAACTACAAGGTGATCCTCTTCTTCCCTGTTTCTTTATATTTTTTTTTTTTTTGCATATAGATTAGCTTTTCTTAATTTCTGCACACATATAAATCCGTTCTTATTTTCATAGATGATGCATATAGATTAGTTTGCATTTGCATTAGTTCGCTGCATATAGATTAACTTTGTTTTTTATTAGTTGTTTTAGTATCATAGCTAGATTTTTTTTTTAAAAACATAAAAAAATATTTTTGATCTTGCAGTAAGATCTGATTGCAATCTGATCTGCTCGGTCAGATCAGGCCAGCAGTCAGCCAGCCTAGATTTGACCGGTTGCTGAGCCATATCAGCCTGCTCTGCTGATAGATATGGTCAACAGATCCATCAGCCGAAAGGTAGACCCGATCTGAGTCCAGCCTGTGCAAGTCAGGTAGATCAGCCAGGGCGACCGTGGTCTGTTGTTTCAATTCAGTCAGTCCAGCCAAATCAGGCTGCATAATCAATCTGATCTGAATGGCAGCTTGATTGCCAGCCAAAGACCAGCAAATCAGACCAGTCGGCAAACTCGAAAGTTCAGCAGACCTGCCAGCCGATCTGCTAACCTAGCCAGATCAGGCCAGTAGGTGTGCTATCTGTCTGTCAAATGAGCTACACATCATGTGATAGCAGGGCACGGCTGACTGGTGCATGTGTGTGTTAATTGTTTTCTTTACAGTAGCTTAGAGATAGGTAATAGTTAGTAAATTCTAATTTTTAGAATTTTCTTTTCATTATAGTTAGGTACAGATAGGTTTTAGTTTTCTTAGATTTGATTTAGTTGTTATTTTATTACAACTAACCTTAGCTAGACTAGGTAGTCTAGTATTTAGTTTGCCTTGTTTGTTTTCGTGTTGCAGGTGGGTTCACAGGTGTTTATGAAAGTGCAATCGCAAGGGTCGTTCCCGTACGACAGGGGAAGCTAGTCTGCAAAAGAAAAGAGCCCTGCTGATTTTTTCCTTTCCTTATTTTTAATTTTTCTTTAGGGTCACTGGCCATTTTAATTATTTGGGTTGTAATAACTTTTGATTTTGGCTCGAACTCTTGTAATTGGGTATAACGATTTATTTTCTTAAGGCAATAAAGTTTGTTATTGTGTGGAGTACTAAAGTTTTAAGCATGTTCCCTATGTTCGACCCGGACTTCACCGCTAGTGTGAACCGGTAATTTAAGATTTGATGCACGGTTTATACAAACGATTTTTACTGAAAAATCTTTTTTAAAATACTTTCAAGAAAAGTTGCATCACTCTAAAACAACTCTTCAATAATTAATCATCTTCACTCCCCGATGTCGCGGTTTCCACGTATGTTGATCCCGGTAAGTTTTCTTGGATCCTTGATTATGGCGCATCAATTCATATGACTCTTAATGAATTCGTATTATCCGAATGTTATGTTAACCCTAATGATTCTTATGTTTCAATTGCCAATGAAACTTTTTTTAAAATCAAAAGTTTTGAAACTTTAAATGATTTTTCTAACAAACTAAAAGAAATTATGTTTCAAGCATTAGAGTAATGCCAAAATTAAATTTAAATCTTTTATTTGTTTCTCAAATTACCAACCATGGATGTATGATCACATTTTCATCTAGTGAATGATTGGTGCAGGATCTCCAGTTCGGGATGTCGATTGGGCAAGGCCATAGAAGTGGGGATTTCTACTTTATGGACAATCTAAATTTTTCAAAACAAAGATTTTGTAATTTTATTGAAAAAAAAGATATAAAAATTTGGCAATAGGAGATTAGGGCATCCGAGTATGTCTAAATTACATTTGTTTCCGTTTCTTGAAAATTGTAATGAAAAATATTTGGTTTGAAAAGATTGTATTTACAGAAAATTGAAATCCCTAACTTTTGGATCTAGCAATTTTATCTCTAAAGAACCATTTGAGTTAATAGATTCGGATGTATGGGGACGGACTAACACCGGTAATGTCTAAAAAAGTATCATATTATATTATATTTGTGGATGATTATAGTAGACATACATAGATATATTTTCTTAGACTCAACTCCAAAGTATTTGATTATTTCCAACAATTTCATAAACTTGTTAAAAATAAATACAAAGCAAACATTTAGATTTTTATATTCAATTTCAAGGGAGAATTTTTGTCAAATGATTTCAGAAACTATCTTGACCATCATGGAATCATACATCAAAGATCATGTCCCAATACTCCACAACAAAGTGGTTTAGCCCAAGGTTTTAAAACCCAGTGACTCAGGACTCGACTCGTTCTTTATTGACTCGTGACTCGGCGGGTCAACGCGGTGACTCGGACTGGGTTTTGTTAACTTTTGATTTTAAAAGAAAGACAATATATAAATTGTCATTTAAACATATAAAAGTTTGTAGAATGACTTAATTACTAGTTTAATTGATTAATAAGTAAAATAACATCAAGTAAAACTGCTCTTAATTCAAATCTCACATTTATTAAAGAAACTACACAAGCAGGAACAAGTCTTTCAAATTTTCTTACAAATAATCTTTAGCCGTTGGTGGCAATATCTGCAAATTGAAGGCTTATTCCCAGATAAATGAAAAGCCAAAATGAATATTTATTTATGACAATTAAGAATCGTAATCACATTACTTAGCAAAAAACTTAATAAAATATGCAAAGTGGATTGTTTGTATTATAAGTGGTACCATCATGAAATCGACGACTTAGAGAAGAAAACTATGACAAGAAACATAGAGTGAGGGAACTTAGATAGTTTTGGCATTTGTTACAGATGATTTGAAAATCAAAGATAGTGACAAAAGATGAATGCTTCCAAAACGTCACTTGCATTGTGACTGAATTTGTCAGCAACTTACTGATAAAGATCAATCAAAAGCCAATTTGTTGAGGATTTTGAGAAATCATTTTTTGGTGTGGAATCACATATAAAACACATTTTCACTGCAATCAGGTGTTCTATCTTTTATGGTGAATGTAACCGAACATGACCTTTTTTTTTATATGCTTTATTAGAACAAAGGTATTGCGCTCTAATCATTGTGTAGCAGCATGGCAGTTGGAAAAAATTGCCCATAGACTGTTACTAATTTTATGATTTTATATTAAGTTGGTAAGCCTATTGTTATTATGCTATTTGTTCTTTGAAAAATGAACACTTACAGGTTGTTAAATGTTATCAATGTACAGTAAGGTAGCTGACATTTACTAAAGAAACTACACAAGCAGGAACAAGTCTTTCAAATTTTCTTAAAGACGAAAGTGCCTAGAACTCGCCCGAGTCAGGCCGAGTCAAGCCGAGTCAGCAGTCAAGTCTTCGCAAACCGAGTTTGCCTTGCCGGGTTGACTCGCTAAAGGGCCGAGCCGAGTCAGCCGAGTCACCGAGTTGACTCGACGAGTTTTAAAACCTTGGTTTAGTTGAAAGAAAACATCGGCTTATTATTGAAACTACAAGGACATTACATATTTCAAAAAATGTTCAGAAGAATTTTTCGGCCAAAACTACAGTGGTTTACTTGATTAATAGAATGTCTTCAACTATTCCTAAAAACATTTCTCATATAGAAAATTTGTTTAAAATTCCTCTAAATTACAAAAGTTTAAGAGTTTTTTTTGTAAATGCTTTGCTCTTACAAAAAAATGATAAACTTTTCGCAAAAGTTATTCCTTGTGTGATTTTGGGATATGCTGAAAATAAAAAATGATATAGATGTTATGATATTAAAAAGGACAAACTTAATATTTCAAGAAATGTTACCTTTGTTGAAAATGGATTTAATAGAGTAGAGTTTAAGGAAGATTGTGAGTACTGTTTTCTTTTTTATCTAGTTAATAGGCATGATGTTAATGTTAATGATGATCTTGATAATGATATATTCATGATGAGCATGAGAGTGACAATGATGACTGCACATGAGAATGACAATGATGTCCATGATATTGTAGATGAATCTCATAATAACATACAAGTTTATACTCATCATATCCGTGATCATCTATCATGTGCCTTACAAAAATATTCTCAAAATCAAGACATAGATCAGCCTAGTATTAGAAAATCCATGAGAATAGTCAAAGCACTTAGTAGATTTTTGTCCTATGAATCTTTTGAACCCAAGTATAGGGCATGTCTTATGGTCATTCTTATATGTAGAATCATCCTCTTATAATGAATCTAAGAACCATCAAGAATAGATTGAAGCCATGAATAATGAATTAAAAGCTATAGAAAAGGCTAAAACTTGATAAATTAAATCATTACCCATAGGAAAGAAAATCATACGATGTAAATGAGTCTACAAAATTAAGACCAAATGTGATAGATCATTAGAAAAATACAAAGCTAAGCTAGTAGCTAAAGGATCAAGTCAAGATTATGAAATAGACTATGAAGAAACCTTTACCCCGGTAGCTAAAATGACTATTGTTAGAAGACTTATAGTTATAGCATCAACTAGGAAATGACCTATTTATCAAACATATGTAAAAAATGTTTTTCTAAATGAAAATCTTAATAAAGAAGTTTATATAAAACCTCTCCCAAGATTAGAGTTGGCACATGGAAAGGTCCTTCGCTTGCACAAGGCTTTATATGGCCTGAAACAAGCCCCTAAGGCCTGGTATGATCGTTTTAGTAGTGTGATGGTTCAGTTAGGTTTTAAATCATGTTATACTGACACAACTTTGTCAAGTCTTCTTATGCATGTATGGTGATTCTACTACTCTATGTTGATGACATGATTATCACAGGTGGTGACAAAAAGGGAGTTGGTCGTATTAAGGATATTCTTAAAGCTAATTTTGATATGACAGATCTTGGTTTTCTTCGTTATTTTTTTGGTATAAAAGTAGCCTATTCACATCGTGATTATCTCGTCACAGACTAAATATGCAGTTGAGATAATAGATCGATCAAGAATTACTAATGAAAAGAGAGTTGACACTCCAGAGGTCATAAATGCAAAAATGAAGAAAGACGACAGAGAACCTTTGAAGGATCCAACTGTTAAAAATGTATATACAATGTATATGTCTCATGTACATATATGTGTATATATATATATATATATACATATACATATATATATATATAACTAGGATTAGTAACTAGGTTAGTTTAATTTTTCTTTTTGGTTGGAATTAAACTAGTCAACAAATGTTTACTAGTCAAACCTAAGAGACGTTAGAAGGTCCAACGGCTCTATTTAGAGTCGTTGGGTCTCTCCCAACGTCTCTTTGGAGACCCCATTGCTTGTGTATATAAAACGGTGAAACCCCCTCCCAAATGTAATGCTTCTTGCATTGTTTAATTTTAATAAAATATTGTTTTTTATTCTTGTGTTGGCGACCTTTGGTGGGTTTTGTGTGTGAGCCTATTTGTGGCTTTTGTGTGTTCATTTTTGGTATTTTGGTAGAAATCTTTTGAGTTTCCACTTTGGTGATTTAGTGAACATCTTTGGAAGAACTCATTTCCTTTCACCAACTTCATACAGACACATGATTAGAGCATTAACTTATCTTTCTATTACTAGACCTGATATTGCACATGTGATTCATTTTGTTAGTTAATTTCAGCATTCTCCCAATACAGTATACATGAGTGTTGTAATAAAGATCATTAGATATATTAAAAATACTATTAATCATGAATTATTTTTATCATCTTCTCCATTAAAAGTAATTGCTTATTTTGACTCTGATTGGGGAGGGAATGTGAATGATAGACGCTCAACCACAGGTTTTTGTGTGTTTGTAAGTGACTCCTTGATATCATGGAAATGCAAGAAACAACAAAAGGTGCTCCTATCCTCTATAGAGGCAGAGTATCGGACTATGGCGACTACTACCTCTGAACTTGTGTAGTTGAGACTAGAGTTACTGAAAGCACCATAGGGAGTGGGGAAGCGTGCTTTCTCCTTTTTTCTATTTTTTTGTATTTTTATTTTTATTTTCTCTTTTTTTGCTTTCGGTTCACTTTCTAGGTCGCTTTTGGTTCGCTTCTAAGTTGTTACACGCTTCCCACTTCCTAAAATTTTGAAAGTGCCTTACTTCCCGCTTCCGCTTTCCGAATCGCTTCCTGCTCTCGCTTCCCCGACTGACAACTCTGGTTGAGACAACTACTAGAAGACTTGGGAGTTCACATCACAAAACCCTCAAGATTATGTTGTGATAACAAAAGTGCAGTGTACATTGCGAGCAATCGCATTTCATGAGAGAACCAAGCACATAGAAATAGATTGTCACTATGTTCGGGAAGAGTTTTTGAAGACATCTGAGTATCAACTGGTGGACTTCTTCACCAAGGCGCTTCTATCTCCTAGATTTTATTTTCTTCTTGGCAAATTCTCGGTTGTGACACCGTGAGTTTGAGGGAAGATGTACATATATACTTGTATATACACAGAAAATATATATATATATATATATATATATATTATTTCATTTTAGAATATACATTTATTAGGTTTTCGTATTTTTATTTATTGTAAAGGGCATAATGGCCATTTGCCATTATAGCCGTTGGGAGGTTCCAATGGCTAGATTTCTAACCGTTGGGAGTTCCCCAATGGTAATAATGGGACTCCTCCCTTGTTTTTGTGTATAAGGGACCTCTAATCCCTTATATCCTATGCATTTTATGTGCACTTGTTCATGAATAAAATAAGTATTTTTTAAGTGTTGTGAGTTCTCTTTCCTTGGCCCTTAGTGGCTCTTGTGTTTGTACCCATGGTTGGTTTTGTTCTTGCCTCTTGTGTGAGGTATGTGGGCCCTTTCTCATTTCATTACAACACACATACATACATCTATGTATGTCAACTGTTGTGTCTCCATGTCCTAATTATTAAAAATTATTAAATCGTACCAACTGAATCTGCATCATGTCCTACTCCCGCATTCGTATCCATGTGACATAGCTCCACTCATATAGCAATTTCTGCTCAGCTTTCTAAACTGTGTTAGGTGATAAACTTGTAAGTGGAACAATAGATGGCATCCACAACATAGTATACACCACATTTCCTTTAAAATGGAGGTAGCATTTCTATATTCATTTATTATTAGTTTATTTTAATAGCCATGATTGGGGGATAGCCTTTACTAGGTTTCAAACCTAAAACCCTGTCTGTGTAATCACATTTAAATCATCAACTACATTTGTTTTCCTTGAACTGTTAAAGGGTGCAAATATGTGAGGGATCACCCTAACTCCACAAAGTTAGGTCACTCATTAGGGCCCATAAAAAATAATAGTTTCATGTGTGTTCATCACAATTTACTCAGTAGAAAACATGTGTAGATTAGGTATTTTTTATGTCTAGATGTGCTCTAGAGAGATAAAAGATCAGTGGCGCATATTGCACTATAACTTGAAAAGTACTTCAAGTCTTCATTAAATAAGCAATTATAAATACACCTACCAATTCAGATCAAAGAAAACACACCTGAAACTATGATTTTCAAAGGGTCATAATGAATGACCTGACTTTTCGGGGGTTATATATATAGGGAGAGAGAGAGAGTAGAGCGTAGCTGCTTGATCAATTGGTGCTTGAGCACCTACTTGATCATGCTGGCCGTCCATCGCGCGCTTATGGACGTTTTGAGATTTTTCGAAAAATTGGCTATGGGAGAAAAATCGTTTGAACCTCGATTTTATATTGATGCTTTTGAATTTGGGCTTGGCCCAGGTCTCATCAACTAGATCCAAACGCGCCACTTAAAATGTGAAGAAAACTTTAATTTTTTACTTTTAAATTCAAGCAAAATTCGAGCGAAATTCGGGTTATTTTCGAGCGAAACTCGGAATTTAATATTCGTGTAATATGTCGTTGGATGAATCTCGAAATGCCGAGCCCAAAAGTATATTAATTTTTCGAAATCGAATTCTGGTTGGCCCGAAAATCACATTTTTTAAAAAAAAGAGCAGTTTGTCGAACTAGATCCGAATTTGGATCGGACTGAATCCAATAGTTTTGATCCGAATTAATATGGATCTGAACTCTATCAAAGACCCATATTAATCTGGATTTGGTTCAATCCAAATTTCATTTGAATTTTAGAAGATGGATTTAGATCTTGGATCTAGATCCAAATCCATGTTCAACGATTTTATAGCTTTAAATTCATTTAGGAGCTTTAAATTGGAGTTAATTAAGATTAAAAAGCCTCCCTAATTAATTTGGCTATTTTTGAAAACTTTTAAAAAATTATTAATTATTTAATACTAAATAATTAATTAAATAATTCTATTTAATTCTGAATTTTTATTTTAAGGTTGTTTAGGACTTCTTAAAGGAGTCTTTTTTCATGCCTAAGTAGGGTAAAGAAAGTTTAGAAAGACCATTTAAAAAAAATTTGAAACTTTCAAAATATAGTCAAAACATGAGTTGGAAAAATTTAGAAAGAGTTGAGAGAGAGTCCTAAGGAGGAAACTCTACTTCTCCAGCCCATTTAGAAAGGGCCGGAGAAGGGGGGGCTCACCTCCCCCTCACTTTATTTAATATCAAGAAAGAAAAAAAGAAAGGAAAGAAGGAAAGAGAAAGAAAAAGAAGAAAAAGGAGAGGAAAAGAGAGGAAGGAGGAAGAAGAGGAGGAGAAGCCATTTTCTCCAACCCACCCACGTTTTTCAACTTCCACCTCTATTTTTTCTTTATTGGATATTCAAGGTATGGGTTTCCTCTCTTGAATCAAGTGGGAAATTGATTATAGATTGGATCTCCATGCAATATTTTGATGGAAATCCATGAAAAAAAAAGAAAATATGGATGTTTCTCAAAAACACATGGAGGATGATTCATGGATCTTCCTCCATGGATGTATTTTAGATTCTTTTCATCCTTTCAAAGAAATAAATTACTATACATGGTATCTTTTAGCTAAAACAGAATTTTAACTTATGGTAGAGGTGTTTGTTTAGAGCTTCTTCTTGATGAATATCGATTTTCATGGATGTGTTTTGGTTTTATTCATCTTTTCACAAATAAGATTCTGTATGTGCTTATTTTACACGATAAAACAGAAATTTTAATCATGTTAAAAGTTGTTTATTTCGTGTTTGTTCCATGATAAATTGATTTTCATGATTTACTCCATGTAAAGGTTGTTGGATGTATATAAGTTTGTGGAAAATAAAAATCTATTTATGCTTGCATACTTAAGAAAAAGCACATATGCAAACACGTTGAGTGAGATTATGACCATGTATGCATTTTGCTGTATGAACCTGGACATGCATGCTAATGTGTATGGAAATAGGCATATGTGTGTACAGGTTTGACAGATAAACTTTTGCATGTACCTGCAACTTGATTTTTTTGTACACATCTATGAGTGCATATTAAATATGTTTAGCCTAGCACAGTCCAAGCCTATGTCACATGGGTGCGGGTGCGGGTGCGGGTGCGGGTGCGGGTGCGGGTGCGGGTGCGGGGATTCGGCACTTCCAAAAAACCCGGGTGCGGGGGTGCGGCAGGGGCAAAAATGTAATATATATATAAATGTAATATATATATATAAATGTAATATATATATATATATATAAATGTAATATATATATATATAAATGTAATATATATATCAAGGGGGTCTTGGGGTTCCCCTGACGCGGGTCCATTTCATAGGGCACCCGCACTCTTCCCACATTCCCCCACCAAACAATAATTCTTTGTCCAAGAATACTTTACTGATGTAATCTCCTCCCCACCCCTACTGCTTTACCTTACTACTATTATTATATTCTTTTTCCTTGTAATACTTTATACATAAAAGGTTAATGTTGGTCTTTCTATAACTACAGGAGAGGGCTAACTGGCTAAGGGCTAAGGGCTGTTCATGTTTTTACGACAGTCTGCATCAAGTTGTGGAGGCGAAAGTGACCTTACAATGTGCTTGGGATGCCCGTCAATCATGAATGCGCCCTTGGGTCTCGGACTGTTCAAGTCAAATCCCTCATCCATCCCACCTCCTCCTGGCCAACATAGAGCCCTTCACGGAAGGCCCTGGATTAAATGGTCACGTGAACAGGGGGCTTTCAGTTGCCCATGTGACTGGGGGCCCATACCTCTGCAGAAACCATTATTATAAAACTCCTTGGGGTTTCCCACGCACTTATTAGGTTGTCAGATTTATGTTGACGTATCTGCATTCGATTGAGAAGCTTGATGAAGAGTCGTCTTACGTGGCGCGCATTGGTTCCGTTAAGAAAAAAAAATTCGCAGCCCATTTCACAGGGCAAAATTTAAAAAAAAAATAAAAAATAGACCAAAATGACCCTAGGTGCGTTGACCGCACCCAGGGTCGGGTTGACCGCACCGGGTGCAGCACCCGCACCCGCGTCGCGTCGACGCGGGTGTGGCACATGTCTGGCCGAATCCCTGTGACATAGGTCCAAGCATGTTTACTCATGCTGGACTGGCTTGTAGCCTAGCCAGGCTGGGTGCGGCAGGGCATGAATCTAGCCCCTGCCGGGTCCAACCAGTCGGCTGGCCAGGGTGAGGTCTGCCAACACCTGTCAGGTGCTGACAAACCCTACCTGGCCTAACCGATTTGGTTGGGCATAGGTTCTTTAAAAAAAAAAAGAAACAGATAAGTTCTGTTTAGTCAGCAGTTTGGCCAGTGTGGGCCAGACTGGGACTCGAGGACAAGGGACCTGCTGGGCCAAACCAGGCTGGCAGAACTGAGCCCAGCAGGTTGGTTCTGCCAGGCCTGTGGGGCAGCAGGCTGCTTCTTTTAAAAAAAAAAAAACAGCAGGCTTATGTAGCCTGGCTGGGGTCTGCAAACCCCAAGTCGGCTACCATCTTTTGGATGGACAGCGGAGCGTTGCACCCTGCTGAGCACAGCGGATGCATCCTGCCCTGTTAAGTAAGGTGGGCAGCAGCTGCTGCACCTGTTTAGGTGCAGCAGGCTGGTTTAGGTGCAGCAGGCTGGGTTCAACCGAACCAGCCTGCATGCCAAAGACATTCTGAGTGCTGGCCTGTTTTTACAAAAAAACAAGGGGGTTCCTTGGGCTGGTTGGTAGCCATCCGAGCTCAGCCGACTGCCAGGCCTTGGTAGCCTGTGACGGGCGATGCGCAGGCCCAATCTGGGCCATGTGGCACCCTTTCAGGCCCAGCCGACTGGGTCGGCTGGGTGCTGGCCTGTTTGTTTTACAGAGTAACAAAAAAAAATGCAGAATATATATATATATATGCAATAAAATTTTCTAAAGCCGGATTTTTGTCGGGTGACAGGCGGGTGGTCTGTTGTACCCAGCTGATTGGGATCAGATGGATTGGGTTTTGAACCACAGTCGACGGGGTCGGCTAGGTACGGGTGCCTTTTTGCGAAACAAAAATATATGGATATTTTCTTTTACACTTTTGGGTTGGTTCAGATCTGAAATTGAATGTGTTATTGTAAGAATGGCCCACCTGATTCATCTACGCAGAAAGTAAGGGTGAGGAATGAGAGCGAGAGCTGCGGCAGCAAAGGGGGATTTCTTCTCATTAGAAGTCGTGCCCTATTTCATGTATATATATATATATATATATAAAACAGTAACTGGGTTGGATTAAGTATTTTGGATCCATACCCAGACACAAAGTAAAACTACATGTTACATTAGAAAACCCGACCCGGTTATGATACATTCTTAATACCCTCCCTCAAGTTGTGCATGGTCCTGTACCATGGACAACTTGCCTTTGAGATACCAAAACTGCGCACTCGTAAGTCCTTTAGTAAGTAGGTCAGCAACTTGGTTTCATGTTGGTACATAAAATGTGATAACTTCTTTGTCCTCTACCTTCTGTCGAACGAAATGTTGATCGATCTCTATGTGTTTCGTTCGACCATGGTGGATAGGATTGAAAGCAATTTGAATGGCACTTTGATTATCGCAAAACAGATTTGCAACCTTCACCTTTTCTCCTATCTCGGTTAATAAATGTCTTAACCATGTAACTTTGGCAGTAGCAGACGCCATGGATCGGTACTCAGCTTATGTACTGGAACGCGCAACAGCACGTTGCTTCCGGCTACTCCATGCTATTAAGTTTTCATCAACATACACACAATACCCAAAAATTGACCTTCTATCATCTGGATCTTCTGCCCAATCTGCATCTGCATACACTTATAGTTGTCTATGTTCTTCTTTTGCTTTTAATTGATGATAAACAAGTCCATCTCCAAGAGTACCCTTCAAGTACCGAAGAATTCTTTTAACTGCATTCATGTGTTCTGTACGTGGATCGTGCATGAACTGAGAGACTTGATTCACTGCATACACAATATCCGGCCTCGTAAAAGTAAGATATTGAAGCATTCCAACTAAGCGACGATAATACTTCGGATCCTCATAATTCTCCCCATCCTGAGCACTGAGTTTCTGGTTTAACACGCTAGGAGTATTCAATGGCTTGCAGCTCTTCATTCTTGACTTCTCCAAAAGATCCAGAGCATACTTGTGTTGGGTCAACAAGAGGCTAGTATTTTGTCGATCCACTTCAACCCCCAAGAAATATCGTAGGACACCTAGGTCCTTCATCTTGAACTTCTGACTCAATAGAATCTTTGTGGTCTCTATATGCTTACAAGAACTTCTTGTAATAATAATGTCATCTACATGTATGAGAAGTAAGGTGCTGACCTGGTGTTCTCGAAAAATGAACAATGATGTAATGAAATGGTGGTCTTCAACAAATGCACAAATAACTCACAAACAAGTGTCTATTGGAGACACTACAAGCATGACCCTTGAAAGGGTATAAAAGGAAGAACACTTGAAAAATAAATAATACTTTATTCATGAACAAAATGCTTAAGAAGCATGGATCATTTACATTGAAGGGGTTCACCCCTATATATACAAAAAAGTGGAAGAGAGAGGAGAGCTCATTTTGAGCTCTCCAAAAGAGACGTTGGATTCCAACGTCTCTTAATATAGCTGTTGGACTACAGTCCAACAGCATTTATTATTATAGCTGTTGGACTATAGTCCAACAACATTTATTATAGCTGTTGGACTACAGTCCAACAGCTATTTGCACAGTCAAGTTCCAACAGGAACTTGACTGGATCAAATATCTAGTTTCTATTAAACTAGATGCTAAAAAAGAAAAAAAAGAAAATAATAAAAGAAAATATAATAATATTAAATAATATATATATATATATTACAGTTTACATTTTAACACTCCCCCTCAAACTTACAGTACAATGAGCGAAAGTTTGTCTAAGAGGAAGTGAAATCTGGGAGCAGCGAGAGGCTTGGTGAAGAAGTCTGCTAATTGGTATTCTGATGTAACATATGGCAGATCAATGGTTCCATGTAAGTATTCCTCTCTGACATAGTGACAGTCCATCTCAATGTGTTTAGTACGCTCATGGAATGTCTGGTTGCTTGCAATGTAGATCACACTTTTGTTGTCACAGCACATCTTTGAAGCTTGCGTTGCTTTAGCTCCCATATCCGCTAGCAATCGTCTGAGCCAAACAACCTTCATAGTGGTGGTTGTCATGGCTCTGTATTCAGCTTCGGTGGAGGAAAGAGAGACTTTCTGTTGCTTCTTGCACCTCCACGAAATTAAGGTTTCACCTAGGAACACACAAAAACCAGTAGTTGAGTGTCTATTATTGGGATCACCTCCCCAGTCAGCATCAGTATATGCAATTAAATTTAATGAAGATGAAGCAGACAAGAAGAGTCCTCGTGAAAGAGAGGATTTTAAGTATCTAATAATATGCAAAATCGCTCCCATGTGCACAGAGGTGGGAGCATGCTGAAACTGAATGACTGTATGAACCGCATGAGTTATATCTGGCCTAGTAATGGAAAGATAAGAAAGAGCTCCAACAAGCTGTCTATAAAGAGTAGGATCATCAAGAAGTTCTCCATCATCAATTTTCATTTTAACATTGACAACTTCTGGAGTGTCTACTTTCTTATCATCTGTAATTCCAGACCTGAAAACGATATCAAGAGCAAATTTAGATTGAGATATCAAATACCCCCGAGGGGAATAAGCAACTTCAATGCCTAAAAAATATCTTAATAAACCTAAGTCAGTCATTTCAAAGTGAGTTTTAAGAAGAGATTTGATATTTGCAACTCCCTGTTTGTCGCCTCCGGTGATGATCATATCGTCCACATAGAGAAGAAGAATAATGATGCCTGCATCAAATTTCTTAACAAACAAAGCAGTGTCAGTTAAACAAGGTTGAAAACCAATATCAAGCATAACATGACTAAATCGGTCATACCAGGCTTTTGGAGCCTGTTTAAGACCATAAAGAGCTTTTTCTAGACGAAGAACTTTACCCTTAGGGATACTAATACCAGGTGGGGCTTCCATGTATACTTCTTCAACGAGATTCTCATTCAGGAAATCATTTTTGACATCTAATTGAAAGATAGGCCATGTTCTAATGGAGGCCAAGGCTATTAAAGTTCTAACAGTGGTCATACGGGCCACAGGAGCAAATGTTTCTTCATAATCGATGCCATACTCTTGGGCATATCCTTTTGCTACTAAACGGGCCTTATATCTTTCCAGGGTCCCATCACTTTTGGTTTTGACTTTGTATACCCACCTACAACCTATAGGTTTCTTACCCGGAGGAATATTTTGTATCGTCCAAGTATTGGCCTTTTCTAGTGCATCCAATTCTATTTTCATGGATTCTATCCATTCTATATGATTTTTTGCTTGAGAATAGGATGATGGTTCAACATATGATTGTATTAATGTAATGGCGGCCCTATACGTGGGTGAAAAAGATTCATAAGACACAAATTTTTCTGGAGGTTTAGAGATTCTAGACGTTCTTCTAGGTGAGACTTCAGAGTATTTTTGTAATGTACATGGAAGATTTTGCTCTCTACATCTTGAATATTGTAGACTAACATCCCTATGGATTTGCTCTTCATTATCATCATTTTCAACAACAATAGGACTTTGATCATTGTCAAGGTCACATCCAACATCACATTCATTGGATTTTGAAGTTGGATCAATTAAAAACGAGTATTCAGTGACATCCTTGGATTTTTCAAATTCAAAGAAGCTTTCTTTTTCCAAAAAAGATACATTTCTTGACACATATAATTTGTCATTTTGAAAATCGAAACACCTATAGCCTTTTTTATTATCAGCATATCCTAAAAAGGCACATGGGATTGCACGAGGAGAGAGTTTGTCATTTCTGTTGGTGAAAACAAAACATTTGCATCCAAAGACTCTTAATCTAGAATAATCTGGAGTTAAATTAACAAGCTTTTCTATTGGAGTTGTATTCTTTAATGAGGAAGATGGCATCCTATTAATGAGGTAGGTGGCAGTTAGGACCGCTTCAGCCCAAAAACTTTTTGGAACTTGATTTGCAATTAGCAATGTCCTAGTAGTTTCCATAATGTGCCGATGTTTGCGTTCGGCTAGGCCATTCTGTTGTGGAGTGTGTGGACATGATCTTTGATGTGTAATACCATGTAAATTGAGATAGTCTTTGAATTCGTTGGACATAAATTTTCCCCCTGAATCAGTGCGAAAAACAGAAATATCATTTTGAAACTTATTTTTAACCATTTTATGAAATATTTGGAAGTTAGCAAAGACATCAGATTTATGTTTAAGAAAATAAATTCAAGTGTGTCTAGAAAAGTCATCAACAAAAATGACATAATATGTATAACCACCTTTGGAAATAACTGGTGCGGGGCCCCAAACATCCGAATGTATTAACTCAAGTGGTCGTGAGGAAACAAAAGTTCTACTAAGAAATGGTAACCTTTTCATTTTGCCAAGAATGCAGTCTTTACAAGAAAAAATTTCAGAATTACAAAATTTTTCCAAACTTGGAAAATATTGAATTTTAGACATATGAGGATGGCCAAGCCTTTTGTGCCATAAATCCAATTCTAATTTCTGAATATTATAACAAAATGCATTCTTGGGTAATTCCAAAAAGTCCATGTAATAAAGTCCTCCTTCTCTATGGCCTTCCCCAATCAGCTTCCCTGACTGGCGATCCTGTACCCAACAACCATGAGAAGAGAAGGAGATATTACATCCATAATCAGATATTTGCGAGACAGATAAGAGATTCAAATTAAGTTTAGGGATATATCTAACTTCTGGGATAAAAAAATCTTTTGGATTTTTGAAAATTTTCAAAACATCCTATTCCTTTTACTTCAAGAGATGTGCCATCAGCTGTAAAAACCTTTGACACACTTGAGTTATTTTTAAGACATTCGGATAGACTATTAACATTTGGGGTCATATGAAAAGAAGCACCAGAATCTAAAAGCCAAGGAAAGTTACCTGGACCGGAGAAAGATGCAACTGCCGCTCCAGTTGAGGCTTCGGTTGAGGAGGATACCCCTTTGAGAAGAGGTTGAAGGATTTCCATCAGTTAAGCCATAGACACAGGTGCATCTTGATCTTTTGACTCAGATTCAACAGATGCAACTCTTTTTTCTTCTCTTTTTTTTTAACTTTGGACATTGATGCCTATAGTGCCCCGGTTCATGACAATGATGACAAATAACTTTTCTTTTATCAAAGTCGTTGTTTTGCCTTCCAAAATGAGGCGGCTTGTAAGTACGAGTATGATTCCCCGGTCTAGATACAGCTAAAACGGAGTCATCATCAACTTTTGGAGTAATTTTTCTAAGTCTATTTTCCTCCATAGTGAGTTCTTCTATAGTATCAACAATAGAAGGAATTTTTCCATGATGTAAAAGGGCCGATTTGGTGGATTCAAACTCCGGCCTTAGACCATTCACAAATTGATAAAAATGTTCCATATCGAGTTGCTTTTGGCGAAGCTCGATGTCTTCGGCACAATGCCATTTGGGCTCAAGAAGAGACAAGTCTTCCCAAAGTTCGGACAACTCATTATAATATTCTCGAATAGTTTTATCTTTTTGAGTCATTGTCCGAACTTTATCTTGTAAATTGCATACATGTGCAATATCTTTAAGGGAATACATGTTTTTGAGGTATTCCCAAGCCTTATCGGCATGCTCAAACTTAGCTAGACTAGAGCATTTTTTAATGTCTATGCTATTGATGAGCCATGACATAATTTTTGCATGCCCTAACGTCCATTTTTTCCATTTCTTTTCATAAGTGGCTAACGCCTTACTCTTCTCTTCTTCCGTTAGAGGAACCTCTTTATCACCCTCTTTCTTGGTAAGAGATAGTTTAGGTTCCAAATCGGAACCATCCACTATACTCCATAAACCTTTTCCCCAAATGTGGTGCTTCATAATCGAAGCCCACATTACATAGTTTGTATCATTTAGCTTCATAGGAATGATGGTGATCTTATCATTGTCATCCATCTTTTACAAGGGTAAGAGAGGAATAAATAAGAGGAGAGAGAGAGAGAGAGAAAAAAAAAAAGAAAAAAAAAAGAGTAGACAAAGGAATAAGAGAGGATACAAAACCAAAATTTTTTGTAGCACAAGTTCGCCTTTCTTCAAACAAATCTTTTTGAGCCAAGAACAAGGTGATGAAACACCTTTTGTAAATGTGGCATGAAAATCGAGGCGGAAGCAATTCAAGATCTAAGGATTTCGTAGCTCTGATACCATGTAATGAAATGGTGGTCTTCAACAAATGCACAAATAACTCACAAACAAGTGTCTATTGGAGACACTACAAGCATGACCCTTGAAAGGGTATAAAAGGAAGAACACTTGAAAAATAAATAATACTTTATTCATGAACAAAATGCTTAAGAAGCATGGATCATTTACATTGAAGGGGTTCACCCCTATATATACAAAAAAGTGGAAGAGAGAGGAGAGCTCATTTTGAGCTCTCCAAAAGAGACGTTGGATTCCAACGTCTCTTAATATAGCTGTTGGACTACAGTCCAACAGCATTTATTATTATAGCTGTTGGACTATAGTCCAACAGCATTTATTATAGCTGTTGGACTACAGTCCAACAGCTATTTGCACAGTCAAGTTCCAACAGGAACTTGACTGGATCAAATATCTAGTTTCTATTAAACTAGATGCTAAAAAAGAAAATAAAGAAAAAAAAGAAAATAATAAAAGAAAATATAATAATATTAAATAATATATATATATATTACAGTTTACATTTTAACAAATGAATGATCAAGTTGAGAACGGACGAATCCATATCGTTGTACTTCAATAGAGAAACTGTCAAACCATGAACAAGATGCTTGTTTTAGCCCATAAATAGCTCGTCGCAACCTGCAAACATGTGTCTCAGGATTATTTTCTACATAACCAAGGGGCTGCTCCATGTAAAGTTCCTCCTTTAGATCATCATGTAAGAATGCATTTTTAACATCAAGTTGACTTAGAGACCATTCACGTTGAACCGCTAAGGATAACACAAGTCAAATGGTTCCCATTTTTTCAACTGGACTAAAAGTCTCGTCATAGTCTTCTCTATATACTTGTGTGAAGCCTTTAGCGACTAGTCTTGCCTTATATCTTTCAATGAATTCGTCAAGTTTGTACTTGATTTTATATACCCACTTAGACCCTACAACATTCTTATCCGGAGATCTAGGAACTATTTCTCAGGTCCTACATTCATGCAAGGCTCCCATTTCTTCATTCATAGCATATCTGCCCATTTTGATGACAAGGAGACTTGGAAGAAATCGATGGGTTCTTCCTGTTTTTCAACTTGTGCAACAAATAACTGCATTTCTGTGAAAAAGTTCTCGTAGCTTACCCATCTTTCAATAGGGTGTCTGATCCTTTCTGAACGTCTGACTTGCTCAGTTATGTGGGGTGTATCTCTTCTCCTGGCATATACTGGCCATTTAAATCTTCTGTCATCTGAACAAACTGTACCAGATGTCAGGGTTTCTTCTACGATGGGAGACACAATAGATTCCTAAGCAACTGTCAACACGTTCCCACTAGGTTCTGCATTGGTTTCCATGGGCTCACACTCATCTATCACTGTATGACATGGAGCAGAGTTATCCATCTCTAGCTGGTCAAATAATTCATTTGCTAGCCACGGCTGATAGCTTTCTTCTTCCTTGGTAACCCTTGCTTCTTTGTTCAAGTCCTGAACATTGCTCTCATCAAAGACAACGTTTCGTGAGATTTTAATGTGTCGAGTGTCCGGATCATAGCATCGATATCCTTTATATTCATCAGCATACCCAACAAACCTGCATCTACAAGCTTTATCCTGAAATTTGTTACGTTGAAAACTGTCAATGTGAACATAGCATACACATCCAAACACTCGTAGTTGACTGTATTGAGGCTAGGTACCAATCAACACGAAATAAGGAGTCAAATTATTCAACAATCTCATCGGTAAGCGATTTATTACATAAACCGCAGAGTGGAAAGCTTTTGTCCAAAGACTTAAAGGAATATGGGTGTCATGCAACATATTTAGGGCACTTTCAACAATATGACGATGTTTTCTTTCCGCAACCCCATTTTGTTGTGGTGTGTGTGGGCAAGATCTTATCCCATTATTTTGAAGAAATTCAATCAATTCCTTTGATAGATACTCTCCCCGTCCGTCACACTGAAAATGTTGAATACTTGTCGAAAATTGATTGACAACAAGAGCATGAAATAAATGAAAGAATTTGAATACCTCAGATTTGTATTTCATAAAATAAATCCAAGTATATCTGGAATAACTATCAATGAATGTGACATAGTAACGACTACCAGATAAAGAGGGTTGTGGAGCAGGTCCCCAAACATCAGAATGAACAAGTTCAAAAGGAAAAGAAGCTCTTTCATTTATTGAATTAAAGGGAAGTACATGACTCTTACACAACTGACAACCAGAACAAAGGAAACCATCAACCTTATTATACGGACTTAACTTTGAAATAAGACCGCTCGACACAAGTTTCTCAAGAAAAGAGTTATTACAATGACCCAAACGACGATGCCAAATATTTGGCTTATTATACGAGGACAAACTCAAACAATCCTTAGATGAATCCAATTTGAATGACTGATCAATGGACGATTTTGATCCAGCTCTACGAACAGATGAAGAAGTTTCTTTGAGGATATACATGTTTCCCTTTCGCTCTCCCTCAACGAGCATCTTCTTCGTGAGTGGATCCTTGACACAGACAGAAGGAGTAAATTCGACGCAAGAGTGAATGTCATCAACTAGTTTAGAAACGAAAATGACATTTTTGATAATATTAGGAGAATAAAAAACATTGGACAATTTTAGGGAACCATCGGAAAGAGGAATATTCACATTTCCAGTGTAAGTTATTAGATGGAGAGCTCCATCTCCAGTTTTAATACTTGCATTTCCATGATAAGGGATAGGTTTCAAAATCTTACCAATATCACCTGTCACGTGGGTTGCAGCTCCAGAATCAATGTACCAAGTTCCCTGATCACCCTGTTTGAAATTCAATCCTGACAAAGCTGATATTAAAAGGCTCTTGACATTGTCTTCATCCCTTTGATTTCCTCCAGCTTTTTCCTTGCTTGACGACCCTGTGACATTCATTTTCCCTTTGTTTTGCGGGTTGTGCCAACAATTTGCCTTGATATGTCCCTTTTTGTTGCACAAATAGCATGTTGGAACATTTTTGAAATTGTGATTTGCCGAAAAACCACCTGACGATGTGCTAGGCGTGGGCAACAATTCACGCCCCCCTTGATTATTTCTTATTTGTCCATGTCCTCCTCGAAAGTGGCCACGTCCTCTCCCTGAATATGTCCCTGTAAACAATACTTCTTGGCTTCCTGAATTGTTGCCTACATCTTCTCCTTTAATGGGAATTTCATATTGTAGCAATTTTGCCCAAAGATCCTCAAAGTTATGAAGTGAAGGAAGGCACAAGAGAGATGTTACCAACATATGATAATCTGATCCAAGCCCGTTTAGCGCTTGTTGAACTTTATCCTTATCAGAAATCACACAGCCCACCATAGCCAATTGATCTATGATGATCACCTTGTTCATATACTCTGTAAGAGTCATGTTCTCTTTCTTTAGGAGTTGAAACTCCATCTTCAAATGCATAATTCTTGCTTCTAAAATTTGTGAATAGGTTTTCGCAAGTTGTTCCCACAACTCCATCGCTGAGCACTCATCTGGAATACCTACAAGAACCTCTTGTGAAAGAGTAGAGGTAATGTAGGCTACAATAGCTTGATCTTGTTTTCTCCAAGTAGTAAATTCAAGATTTCGAATCAACCTGTTAGAAGCCTCTCCTTTTATCATCTATAACATCTTGCACGATAAATTATGGTGGTGCAGAAATCGTTCCATCTAGGTGTCCATAGAGATCGAGACTCCTAATAAAAGGCAGTATCTGCCTCTTCCAGGTCAAATAGTTGGTGTTATTCAATTTGTCGGAGATAAGTTGACCTAGAAAACTAGATGGCAGGGTAGGAGAACCCATGAAAACAGAACTGAGACAAGAAAAATATATATAGCAAACCGAATGTATCAAATTCTTGTGCCAAATGTTAGAGTTGTTCCACAACTAAATTTAAACCTTCTTTCCCTTTCTCAAATTTTCAATCATGGATGTGAAATCTCCTTCTCAACTAAGGGTTGCTATGTGCAAGATCTACGGTCTGTGAAGCAGATTGGGCAAGGTCATAGGAAGGGGGATCTCTATTACATGAGCTACTTGAAACTCCCCACCAACTCTTTTTGTAATTATGTCTAAGATAAAAATATTGAAACTTGGCACAAAAGACTTGACATCCAAGTTTCTAAAAAATGTATCATTTTTCCTTTGAAAAAAAAAATGTAATGAGAAAAATTTTGTTTGTAGGGATTGTATTTTTGGAAAAATGAAATCCACTCCTTTTACAAATAGAACTTTTGTGTCTAAGAGGCCTTTTGAATTAATTCATTCGGATGTGTGGGGCCCTTCTCACATCATATCAAAAGGAGGATACTCATATTACGTTAATTTTATTAATGACTTTACTAGATATGTATGGATTTATTTCCTTAACTTAAAATCTGATGTCTTCTCATTTTTTAAGAAATTTCATATGATTGTCAAAAATCAATTTTTAGATTCGATTCGGGTGGAGAATATTTGTCAAAGGAGTTTCAAAATTATTTAGAAACCAATGGAATTTGCCATCAAAAATCTTATCCAAGAACTCCTCAACAAAATGGTTTAGCCGAAAGAAAACATATACACATTTTGGAAACTACTAGGACTCTTCTTCTTTCAAAAGAAATTCCAAAATATTTTTGGGCCGAAGCCGCTCTAACATCAATCTATTTGATAAATAGAATGATCTCATCATCTTCATCTTTACAAAATATATCTCCCTATGAAAAACTATTTGAAAGAATACCCGATTTCAATAGATTAAGAATTTTTTGTTGTAAATGCTTTGTTCTTTCACATAAAAGAGATAAATTATCACAAAAAGCGATTGAATGTGTATTCTTAGGTTATGGAGAAAATCAAATAGGATTTAGATGCTTCGACTCCAAAAATAACAAACTATATATACCTAAAGATGTAACCTTTTTGGAAAATGAAAATGGCTTTAAGAAAACTAAAGACATTAATGAAAGCGAATATGCTTTCTTGTTTGATCTTCTCCCTCAAGAAGAATTGATTCCTATGAAAATTCGTTGAATGACCAAGAGGACACTCCTCTTAACAATATTGAAAATGATAATGTTGATGAAATAATACATGAAAGCGATAACAATGATAGTAGACCAATTCAAACCTATATTCGGTGTGGTCAACAAGTTCTCATGAATGCCTTGGAAAAATACTCCCAAAATTCTAGCATAGAGGAAACCTCACTTAGAAGATCTGGTTGTATCACCAATCCTCCTAATAGGTTTGTTTCCTATGATTCACTAACACCAAAATATAGGTCATGCCTAATTGCGTTAGGCTCATTCCATGAACCATCCTACTATAATGAGGCTAAAGATCTTCCCCAATGAGTTGAAGCCATGAACTTAGAACTTAGTGCCCTTGAAAAAGCAAAAACTTGAGAAATAACTTCATTACCTATGGGAAAGAAATCTATAGGATGTAGATGGGTCTATAAAATCAAAACTAAGAGCGATGGGTACTCAGAACGCTGCAAAGCAAGATTAGTAGCTAAAGGATACTTTCAAGAATACGACATAGATTATGAGAAAATCTTCGACCCGGTTGCAAGAATGACTAGTGTTAAGACCCTTATTGTTGTTGCTTCTATTAAAAAATGGTTTATTTATCAATTAGATGTTAAAAATGCATTTTTGAATGGTGAACTAAATGAAGAGGTTTACATGGATCAACCGCCTAGGGTAAGAAAATTTGGACATGTTTGATCTTGGATTCTTAAGATATTTTTTAGGTATTGAAGTGGCGTTGTAACGCCCCAAAATTTCGACTTGTAATTTCGAAAACATTATCGAAAAAACCTTTCAAAGATTTAAAGTTTTAACTTTTAAAAATGACAGCAGAAGACATTTAGAAAGGAGCACAAGTCAACAATCCTGGGTACGTTAGCTGAATAACCATCATTCACATGAACAACAACTTAACGGAATTGAGGAAATAAGGCAATAGATTAAAAATCTGCAGTTTATTACAAAATGAGCATTTTTTCAAAGTTCAATAATCTAAAGAAAATTCAAAAAGACTCAGAGCCAAGCCGCCAGCAGAAAGAAGATAAATCTTGATCCATATTGCACCACGCCATCGGCCGCCTGTGAAGTCTTACTCCTCACCTGCCCATGAAATGGGTCAGTTTTATAACAAACCAGTAGGTACACAAACAGATAAGTAGAATAAAATAAAGCAGGACATTCATGAGAGAAACAATTTATTATATTAAAACAACAAATACAATTGTAATGTATTCTAACAAGTGTAACATATGCAAAGAGCTATTGTTTGAAGTAATTCACAGAGTGTGACTCCCAATCATCTACAACTATTTAAAAGATATTCTTTAAGTTCTGATATTAACTGGCCTGTGGGACAGACGTGAAACGTAGAAACAGCCGAGACCGATCTGTGGGTTTATTATGTCAGGTGTTTTCATTAACCCGGATGGCTGACTGAGTCCGCTCCTAAGGGGACGGTCAGTGACCAAGAGAGTAAATCCCCAAAGGCATTCGTGGCCCATGGATGCATCCAACTTCTGCAGAAGTACCTGGGAGTTACCACCTAGGATAATTTATGGTAATCCCAATTCTCCTAACTCCGATGACTCGGGAAACCGAGTCTTTTGCCCGTGGGGTGGTTGTTAACAACCTGTCCATCGAAGTTTTTGTACCATCCATCCTCTCCCTTGATGAACCGTGAAGGTCGAATGGGTACGACGGGAGTTTCTTAACCGCCGCCCCATCCTACATGCTCTGGTCTATTAGACCCACTCGAGCATCTTGCTTGTGAAGGTGAATGGTCACCATTTATGTGATCTCAGCATTGTGCTAAATGCACGCATCGAGGTTGCTACAACCTCATCATCCAACCATCGTAACCCACATGGGACGTACTTGTCCAAAAGTACGATCGTACCTTCCTAGAGATACAACTACGATGAGAGGGCAACATAATGTTTTATGATTGTTTTGGTTCATACATGACATGTATTGCTCTATGAGCAAATGGGCCTGTGGAGGCCGGTATTATCTCATTGAGATCAATAAGGAGTTGCTTGATCACTTCAAGGTACTCAATGACCTCCCGTACTATTTGTATCATACTTGTCTTCAGGTCTAATTACGAAAGTAAATTTGTGGGTTCTCGATAGATAACCCATCACAAAGTTTTATAAAAGTCTGCATTATACTTGGCATGCTCGAATACTAAGAACCAAGAAGTCGCATACAAGATTCATCAGACAATAACCAATAAGGCATTTATAGTAACTTATAACAGTGAGCAAGGCGAAAATACAGTAATAAGGTCTTTCTAGCAATGAGTCTACTCGTAGAGCTCACAATAAGCATGTAATTTCAAAAGAATACGGATGCAGAAACACAACACAGACAATCACCAGTTAAGAAATTCTAAGAGTGAGAATGCATGCCAAATAAACTATTCTATCACAGAATCCTTATAATTTTATTTCATTCATACAAACCCTTCGTGCGACTTTCCCCTACCTCGGGATGTCGTGCAGTTGCGTGTGTCTACGCGTGTAGATGATACGAGGCTCAGGCCGCGGAGCTAGAGCGGGGTTCGATACGATGTCTGCAAAAGTATGAGAATCCAGCGCTACTCTATTTATCATGCGGAGAAATAGAAAAAACAGGCCTGTCGATTGGAAAAGAGAGAGAGGCAGCAGGGGTGTGCCCCTGCTGGCCGAAAACAGACAAGCGACAGGGGAGCGAGCCCTTGCCTGCCGACAACAGCGGGGCGACAGGGGATGAGCCCCTGTCACAAAAAACAACGAGGCGGCAGGGGGGCTAGCCCCTGCCGACCGCAACGAAACAGCAGGGGTTGAGCCCCTGCCGACAGCAGCGAAGCAGCACGGGCTAAGCCCCTGCCGACAGCAGCGAAGCATCAGGGGCTGAGCCCCTGCCGACAACCACCAGGTGGCAGGGGCTGAGCCCCTGCCGACAGCACCGAAGTGGCAGGGGGCCAGCCCCTGCCGACAGCACGAGACGGCAGGAGGGGCCAGCCCCTGCCGACGGCCACGAAGTGGCAGAGGCTGAGCCCCTGCCGACGGCCACGAAGTGGCAGAGGCTGAGCCCCTGCCGACAACAACGAAGTGGCAGAGGCTGAGCCCCTGCCGACAACAACGAAGTGGCAGGGGCTGAGCCCCTGCCGACAGCACGAAGTGGCAGGGGGCCAGCCCCTGCCGAAAGCACAGGACGACAGGAAGCCAGTCCCTGCCGAAAGAACAGAACGACAGGGGTCAGCCCCTGCCGACGACCACGAAGCGGCAGGGGGCCAGCCCCTGCCGAAAGCACCAGACGGCAGGGGAGCCAGCCCCTGCCGACGGCCACGAGACGGTAGGGGAGGGGCCCCTGCCGACAGCACGAAGGTGGCAGAAAAAGGGGGGTGTCGCAGGGGCCATAGGTCCCCTGCCGGCACTCCGGCGAATCCCAGAAGGAGAAGGAAACGACAGGGGCCCCATAGGCCACCTGTCGGGCCCCCAATGGGCACAGGAGGTGGTGGGAGGCCGCGGCAGGGGCTGTGATCCGCCTGTCGGCCTCCCGACGAGGTGACAGAGAGGGGGTGAGGAAGAGAAGATGGAGGAGAAAAGGGTGCAGACGGCGTACCTGGGAGGCGGTGGCCGGCAGCGGCGGCATTGGAGGCACTGGAGGGGTGCGCAGGGAAGGAGGAGGTCGGTATAGGGGGGGCGAAGGGCTGCGAGAGGGAGGCGTGCCTCCCCTCGCCCTCCCATGAGGAACTTAAAGGCCCCAGGGGTGATGAAAGGGGAAACCCCAGTGGGTTTCCCTAATCCACCCGAAAACGAAGGGGGATAAAGGGGGGGGGGGGGTGCGGCGCTCGGGATCCTGAGTCTGGTTATGTTAAAACCCTAAAGAAAAGGGGCCCGGGTCGGGTCCGGACCCGACCCAGCCCGGCCCGGGTCCAAAACAAATTTTTTTTTTATTGTGGGTTTTACAGGCGTACTCCCCCAGAGGGTGGATTCTTTCTCAAATGAAACTTGTAGCGGACATTTGTTCAAAGTTTGATATTTCAGATGACAAGACAAAAACCCCTGAAGTTATTAATGCCAAATTGAGGTTGGAAGATGTGACACTTCTTGAAGATCCTACTCCGTACCGTTAACTTGTCGGGTCTCTGACATACTTATCCATCACTCGACTAAACATAGCTCATGCAATTCATTCAGTTAGTCACTTTCAACATGCACCTACAACCGTACACATGAGTGCAGTCTTAAGAATCATCAGATACATTAAAAACACTATAACAAAGGGAGTTTTTCTTTTCTCATCATCGTCACTTGATTTATTTGCTTATAGTGATGCTGATTAGGGAGGAAATCCCAATGATAGAGTCTCAACTACAGATTTCTGTGTGTTTTTAAGTGACTATGATTTCTTGAAGATGCAAGAAGCAGCAAAAAGTATCATTGTCCTCAACAGAAGTTGAATATCGTGCAATGGCCACTACAACCATGAAGCTTGTGTGGCTTCGAAGTCTTTTTATTGATATGAGCATAGTCATCTCTACACTGTCGAAGATGTGTTGTGAAAATAAAAGTGCAATTTATATCGCAAGCAACCACACATTCAACGAGCGTACGAAACACATTGAGATGGATTGTCACTTTGTATGTGATGAATATCTAAGAGGAACTATCACATTGCCATACGTTACATCCGAGTACCAGTTGGCGGGCTTCTTCACCAAAGCTCTTGCGCTCCTCGTTTTATATTTCTGCTCAACAAGCTTTCGGTCATCTCCCCGTAAAGCTTGAGGGAGGGTGTTAAAACATATGTACTTAAGTATATATATATATATATATATATATATATATATTACTTTATACCCGATAATAGGTATTTCTGTAAATCTACTCAATAGGGGTAGTATTGTCTTTTATTTTTTTGTTTTTTTGTTTTTTTCTTTTTTTCTTTTTTTCTTTTTTTTAGTTTTATCTTTTTTTTTTTTTTAAACATTGTAATGCATTGAGGGTCACAACTAAGAGTCGTTGAGACCCTCAACGGTCATTAATATGACCGTTAGGGGCCCAACAACTCCTAGTTGGGCCCCCCAATGTTGCCTCCTTTTATAGCCATCTGTCTCCCTTTTTCAGCTGTATAAATAAGGGTGTTCACCCCATTATAAAGTAGGCTTTTTCAAGCCCTTCTGATAACATCTTTTCTTTTGTAAGCCCTTGTTGGCTCTTTTGTATTTGTCCCTTGTGGACTTGTTCATTGCGATTGCACTTGTGGTTGTCCTTTATAGGACATTGGGTATGCTTTAGCATTCCTCGTATCTATTTCCGCATACATCATTACAATATATACATATATATGTCTATGTATCTATCTACCTATAAATATATATTGTAATACCCATTAGGGGTAATATAGTCTTTTCACATGTAACACGCATATTCATTTGAATATGCTTCTTTTTCTTTTTGTTTTTCTTTTTTTTTCTTTTTCTTTTATTTTTTATTTTTAATTTTAATTTTTTTTTAATATTATAGGAGGGGTCCACCATAGAGACGTTGGAATATGACCGTTGGAGGGGCTCCAACGTCCCTATGGGAGCCCCTCCTTGGACCCCATTTTGTCTATAAATAAGGGGCATTGCCCCATGTAATCTCCAAGCTTTTTGTAAAGCTCTCTCTCTCAATAATACTCTTTTTTATGCCTTTGTGCATTTGTACTTGTGAGTGTTATTTTGTGTCTTTGTACACATATTTTTCGTTGTGAATATAGTGGGTTAATCAAGTCATCTTTGAACTTGATCTTCTTGAAGATATTTTCACAAGGTTAAGTGGAGACAGGATAGTGGTGCGTTATGTGATAAAATAGTACCTCTACGATTGAAAAGACGTTTATACAAGACTGCTTTAAGACCAGCCCTAATATATGGGGATGAATGTTGCACAACTAAAAACGACAAGAAGATGGAGTGCATGTTGTAGAGATGCGTATGTTAAGATGGATGTTTGGGGTTACAAGAAAGGATAAAATTAGAAATGAATATATTAGAATGCATCTAAAAGACAGACCAATAAAGGATAAAATAAGTGAATGTTGTTTAAGATGGTTTGGACATGTTGCATAAAGACCTCAACAGCGCCTGTGAAAAAGATTGACATAATACAACTAAAGATTGACATAATACAAGTAGGACTTAGGAAAAGAGGAAGACCAATGAAGACTTGCAAGGAGGCAATTAGAGGTGACAAGAAAGATTGTAAGGCGACCGAAGTCTTTGCTCTAGATAGGAATGGAGAAACAAAACTCGTAAAGTCGACCCCATCTAGTTGGGATAAGGCTTGATGATGATGAGTTTTTTGCCTTCAATAGCACCAAATATTAACCCTATATATATAGAGAGAGAGAGAGAGAAAAAAAAAAAGTGGTAGATGCCTAACCACCTTTGTGCATGACGCAAATGGGCGCGCGTTGAGCGTCCATCGTGCATGTGATGGACGCTCAGTGTGAGCTCTGCATTAAAAGGACCTTTAGCAGCACTTTTGAAAATCCGCTAAAGTCCTTTATACACAAGGCATGTTGAGAGCTCAACAATGTGCCATGTATATAAAGGGCCTTTAGCAGTGCTTTTGAAGCGCCGCTAATGGTCAAAATGTCATCGAAACCTTTAAAGGTGCTTCAAAAGCGCAGCTAAAAGCCCTTTTTAATACAGTGCGTGTTAAGCGTCCATCACCTGCGTGCATCCGTTTGTGTCAAGAGCTTACAAACCTTCCCAAACACTTTTTAAAATCATATTGGAATGTGTTTTTTGTTTAATCTAAACTCATAGATGTGACCTCTATGTCGTATTTAGTAGAAAACATGTATTATTTTAAACAATTTTCATGTTTAGACGTGTTTTTAGCTCAACAAAAAAAATCAATGTTTCGTATTACACCAAAAAATTGATTAACTAAAAATCAGGAATTCTTGTCACATTGATTCGATCCAAAGCATGGTTTTTAGTGAATAAGTAATGATAAACACATCTACGGGTTTGGATTAAACAAAAAAACAAGCAAGTATGGTTTTTAAAATGGTCTGGGAGATAAGTGGTTTGAAAGCTACACATTACTCTCTCTCTCTCTCTCTCTCTCTCTCTCTCTCTCTCTCTCTCTCTCTCTCTCTCTCTCTCTCTCTCTATATATATATATATATATATATATATATCCTTTATGTCATTCTTATTTTCCTATAGAATGATACATCAGTAAAACAAAATATATATATATATCCTTTATGTCATTCTTATTTTCCTATAGAATGAAAAATCAGTTAAACAAGATTAGCATGATTATATGTTATTAAAAAGAGCATTTATTTATGCACGCATGTTGAGTAGCTTGAGGTAATCAGCAACTACAAAAGATCTCCCAAGAGACGAAATAAAACACAAATTAGAACACAATAGATCAATTACACATGAGCTACCTCATATCTAAATTTGAACGATGCATGGCCTCCTGCATACCAGCTGTCATATCCATAGGATTAATATCAATTGTTTGTTGCAAGATGTCATTATGGTGGTAAAATGCAAGAGGTTCTGATTTTGACTTCCCCCTCCCTACTTGGTTGACATCTGCATGAGCAAAAAATTCCTCCAAATCGGATGGAGAAATATTTCTCCCTATACCCTAACAAGATACAGTAAAGACGTTACAAAAGAAGTGGTAACTGAGTTGCCATAGAGCTACAAAAGCACAAATATCAAATGCAAAAGAGAGGGAAAAAAACCTTTACTTTTCTAAACAAGGAATAGTGCAACAAATATGAAGAATAGTTAAAATTTGCACATTAGGGGCATGTTTGCTTTCGTCACGGGTGAGAAAGTAGAAGCTGAGAAAGCAGAAGCTGTGATTGTTGGTCACAAGGTCAAACTTGTGAACAGCTTTCACAAGATTCAAGGCAAAAACAGGAAAATACAACCACAGTCACAACTAGTACATTTTTATGTTTCACTCACCTTGAGAAAGTATGGTGATTGTGATTTACAATCACAATATCCAAGAACAACAAGGCATTGCAAACATGCCCTGGATGAAGTGTGGTCCAAAGGATACACACTGAAAGCATGGAAGTAAATCTGGTATATTAAAATAAAATTTTAAATTTCTATAGCAAAAGAAAATTATGAAAATCACAAATTTCAGAAAACATTAAAATTATGATATATTGAAAAAGGCAATATTTTAAATTTATCAGGATTTTATCATATCAAATTGCATCAAGAAATATGCATGACATAGAGATTAAAACCAGCTACCTTATCAAATTTCCCTCAGAGCTACTGTGGCTAATATTAAAACAGATATGGGGCACTGTAGATATGAAGCTTGGCAAAAATTCTCTTAGAAAGACAATTTTGCAATTTTTTTATTTTTCCTGTTCGCCATGCAACCCACACCACTGAAACAAGAACCTTCCATTTAAAATGTCTTCTACTAATCCAGCTAAGTGGTAACACAAAAATATTAAATCAGATCAACAGTTTGTCCATGAGAAGATAGAAGACAAAAAGGTATTACTATTCAGTCAAGGTGAAAATCAAGTTGTTGATTCTGCTTATGAACCCTATAACTGCCACCCAGAATAGGTTTTTGAAAAATAAAATGGCCATTGTTGTTGCACATGTACAGTTTAAAGATAAGTATACAAGGGACATCTAACAATAAGAAAGATTAAGCATTTCTTTTGGTTGTATGTGTTCTTTTGTCTGTGCTTCTCCATACTTGTTTCACCTTTTTTCGTGCAGACCCATGCAGAGTGGGGTCCCATTTTTGACAATCAAGTCAACCAAAAAATATGTGATAGCATAGAAAAGAAAAAGAACTATTGGGAGTCCCTTTACCCTAGTTCAATGGAATTGATAGAACCAAATGTCAGTAAAAGAAAAAAGAAAAGATTCTATGCCAACAACTTGGTCTGAAAAATAAAGTCCAAAAAATTGATGCATAACTCAACCCACACATTATTTCCCTATTAAAAAAGGTTTTAAAGGAAAAAAATAACCACACAATAGAAAGCAACAAGGAAAACAACAAAACTATTTGTGCAATTTATTTTGTTTATTCATTACTACCAATCAAATAAACAACGAAGTAGCTAGATGGTCCCTGTCAACATCTCAAAGTGGGCATCTTTCTTGTGGCTTTTTGCTCTAGATAAGGTTCATCTGAAATCAGTACTAAACATAGAGGTTCCATTTGGTGTCCTGTGGTCTGATGTGCTAGAAAGATGAAAAATATAAATGGCATCTATACTGGGTGTGTCAATTTTAAAGGTTATTAGCCTTAGCCTGGTTAGAATGCAGTACTGCGCTTTCTTCTTCTATACTGGTCCTTCTTTTGCCTTGGGTGAGGAGACAACGGAAGAGATGAAAGCTGACAAGGAAATAGTGGTTATTCCTCATCTGGTGGCACATCTAGCTAGAAAGAAATAAAAGAAAACTTAGGGGTAAGGAGGATGATATTTATTAGATTCACAACTGTACCCAAAGCTCAATTTGTCTCTGTCAAGGAGAAATTGCTGGTTCAGATATCAGTCAGATTGGGGCTTCAGTAATAGGCTTTGATAGGATCAACTGATGGTGTTTTTCCCATATTCTTTTCTCTTTTTTTTGTACTTCACATGTCCTTTTTCCTCTTAAAAATTCATATACAAAACTTCAAAAGCTTTCAACTTTTTTCATTACCTACTTTAATATGTAATTTAGATTGTAAAATTGTGTGCCGGTGCAGTTAAAAGCACATTTAGATGCTCACGTAGCACCTAGCCAATGCCTAGGTGATAGATGAGTGCCCAGAATCGCAATTAAAAAGAACTATTAACTTTATTCATAATAGTAACAAAACATATCACCACAACATAGCATTTTTTTAAATTTTCATACTGTTCAATTTTTAGCTTTTTAAAATTTAATTTTTTTGTAAAATAATGTATTATTTGGGTTTCTAGATTTTCACCAACATGCCTGGGGAGCTGTTGTCCAGCCTCCACTTAGCGCTTTTGAGTGCATAGCTGTCTGCTAATTGTGTTTCATATCATAACTTTCAGATTGCACTATATAAACACATTATGCTCAGTATAGCCACAACGGCTTGAAAGAAGATATAAAATAAGCCATTACTTCAGTAAACACGTGCACTGGGTTTAGGGCCATAAAAAACATAGCAAACGATGCTCATAGATAAAAAGAAAAATACCCTTGCACTTTTAGGTGTAGTTTGTGAATCAGAAGTATCCTGGAGGATGCTTTCATCCCTGACAGATCCAGATGTTGATAGCACATTTTCTGATGAACTCCAGGAAGATTCAACATCTATAATCGAGACCCCACTGTTAGCATTAGGATGCTGAGGTCTTGAAAAGCTCTTTTGCTTCCCATCCAATGATTGGAAAGCAATCACCTGGATTCTTCCCACCTGCAACGGTCCCCAAATGAGAGCAAAGAAATGAAATATCAGATATCATACAATGTGTACGTACCTTCTGGGAATCCTCACTAAAACACGAAAATATCAAACCAATGAACCCAGAATCTAGAAGTTGATACATCCCCTGAGTTCGCACATCTGCAATAAGAGCTCTCACCTATAAGAACATGTTTCTGGAAAACTTCAAAATATATCTAGGACCTATAAATATGTTGCTGTAGACTTTTAACTAGCACAAAAAAACCATGCACTCATGCACCAACTCACAGAAAAAGTTAAAAAAATATATCCATCTCAAACATAGATTGCCCTCATCATGGAGGATGGTTAAGACAGGTAACTAGCTGAGTGATGCAGTTTCGTTCGGGAGATGGATGCAGATCACAAGTGAATGCTGAAAGTTTTTCATCTGTACCTATATTGAGAAAGAGAAGAGGGAGAGAGAGAGAGAGAGAAAGCAAAAAATCGATTGCGGCTGTCACGATTTCTTCATTACAGAAATCGTGACCTAATGCCTTTATTAATACACTTAAGTGTACAGAGTGGGTCGGGTCGGGTCTGGTGTAATATCCGAACCCGGATACAAATAAAAAAACAGGCTTATACACTTATACAAGAATGAACTCGGGTCTGGGCTAATGCATGAGTGAATTCGGGTCTGGTACAGGATCCAGACCCGAAACACTATTCACCTTTTTCACCCCCCCTCAAGTTTCATGGTTATGGACCATGCACAACTTGCCTTTAAGCGTCCAAAAACGATCCTTTGTTAACCCTTTCGTAAATAGGTCTGCAACTTGTCTTTCAGTATTGACGAACTCAGGCTCAATCTCTTTTTCTTCAACTTTCTGTCTCACAAAGTGTTGGTCAATCTCAATGTGCTTAGTACGACTGTGATGTACTGGATTGAATGACATGTTTATAGCACTTTGGTTGTCACATAGCACAATAGTGAGGGAGATCTTTTCTCCTACTTCAGTCAATAGATGTCTAATCCATGTGACTTCGGCAATAGCAGCAGCCATAGATCTATACTCAGCCTCAGTACTTGATCTAACGATAGCCTTTTGTTTTCTACTGCTCCAAGAGACTAAATTTCTTTCAATGAAGACACAATATCCTAATGTAGATCTTCGTTCATCAGGATCTCCTGCCCAGTCTGCATCACAATATCCAGTGAGTCTATGCTCATCTTTGCCATATGGCTGTGGTGAGTATGTCAATCCATCCCCAATAGTCCCTTTCAGATATCTAAGGATCCTCTTGACAGCTTTCATATGTCCCGTACATGGCGCATGAATAAATTGAGACACTTGATTGACTGAATAAACAATATCAGGTCTAGTGAATGTGAGGTACTGTAACATTCCTATTATGCTTCGATACCTGGTGGGGTCATCACACAGATCTCCATCATGAACGCTAAGTTTTTTATGAAGCACACTCGGAGTTCCCAGAGGTTTGCAGTCTTTCATGCCTGCCTTGCGGAGAACATCTACGGTGTACTTGTGCCGAGTGAGTGTCAAGCCATGAGCCTGATTATCTACTTCTACACCAAGAAAATAGTGCAGAGCTCCAAGATCTTTCATTTTGAACCTCTGACCTAGTAAGTCTTTTACTTCTTGGATGTGGGCCGCAGAGTTTCTTGTGATAACAATATCATCGACATAAATTAATAACAGAGTGGTCACAGTCTGACTTCTGAAAATAAACAATGAGTGATCCAGCATGGAACGTGAAAATCCGTGTTTCTGAATCTCTAGTGAGAAGCTATCAAACAAAGAGTGAGATGCTTGCTTCAGACCATAGATAGCTCTTTTTAACCTGCACACATGAGTTTTACAATTTTGTTCTTGATATCCAGGGGGGTGTTCCATGTACACTTCCTCCTTCAAGTCCCCATGCAAGAAAGCGTTTTTTACATCAAGCTGACTCAACTTCCATCCATGTTCAACAGCCAGAGAAATAATAATTCGAATTGTTCTCATTCTTACAACCGGACTAAAAGTCTCATCATAGTCTTGCCCTGCTTCTTGAGTGAATCCTTTTGCCACGAGCCTTGCCTTGTATTGTTCAATGGTTCCATCTGGCTTGTACTTTATCTTGTAGACCCATTTACATCCGACAACATTTTTGTCAGGCGGTCTAAGAACAACTTCCCAAGTTCCACATTCATGCAAAGCTTGCATTTCATCATTCATGGCCTCTACCCACTTGGTAGAAGTGGATGTCTGGTAGTACATAGTGGGCTCATCTTCCTTATTTAGAGCAGTTAAAAAAAGTTGAAGATCCAAGGAGAAGTTGTTATAACTTACCCACCTGTCAATGGGATGTCGTATGCGGCTCGATTTTTTCTGACCTCAAGAGTGTGAGAAGGAGTCGGATTGTTGACTGAGACATGATCTGAATGGATTGATGTTGTCGGTCTCTGTCTAGAATAGATAATGCCTTTGTATCTGCCCGGTACTTTTTCTGAATTCTGTGGCCCTGACGTCTCAGTGTTTTCAGACATCTCTTCTTCTTACTGCACGCAATCTGATGAACATGCTTCACTGGAGCTAGCAAAAAGTTCTGAACTCAACCAAGGATAGTAAACTTCAGTTGGTATATTCGTTGCATCAGCTTTGTCATCAAAATTTTGTTCATCAAAGACAACATTTCTTGAGATTCTGATACATTTGTTGGTGGGATCATAACACCTATATCCTTTGTAGTCATCTGTGTATCCCACAAACCTACACTTTTGGGCCTTGTCTTGAAACTTGTTTCTCAGGGACCGATCATTATGCACATAGCAAACACATCCAAAAACACGCAGATCATGATAACTAGGATGAGCTCCAAAGAGACAGTGATAAGGAGACTTATTTTCCAGAACGACCATCGGCAATCTATTTATCACATGCACGGCAGAATGAAAAGTTTTTGTCCATAGGTTGATGGGAAGATTGTTGTCATGAAGCATACTCATGGCACTTTCAACGATATGTCTATGTTTTCGTTCAGCAATCCTATTTTGTTGAGGAGTGTGAGGGCAGGACACCCTTCTTCCTATTCCGTTATTTCGAAGAAAATAAATAAAATCACGGGATGAAAATTCCCCACCTCCATCATATTGAAAAAACTGAATGGACTCAGAAAATTGGTTTTTGACCAAGGAAAGGAAATTTTGAAACAAAGAGAAGACTTCTGACTTATTTTTTATGAAATATATCCAAGTGTATCGAGAATAACTATCAACAAAGATTAGATAATATCTGCTTCCAGACCCAAAGACAATTAGGGCGGGTCCCCACACATCAGAACAAATAATCTCAAAAGGTTTTGAAGCTCTCTTATTAATGGAATGGAAAGGCAATACATGACTCTTGCATAAAAGACAATTGGAACATTTATGACTACTCTCATCCCCATTAAGACTTTCTTTTGGAATGAGATTATTAGAAACAAGTTTCTCAATAAAATGACTCCCACAATGTCCTAACCTACTATGTCATAAGAATGGCTTATTACATTCAGAGATACTAAAAACACTGGCAGAAGAGGATGAACATGACTCTGGTGAAGGCTTCGAAATCAGGTGAGAAGGGCGAACATCATGACATGGAGCTTCTTCAAAGACATATATGTTGCCTCGTCTCTTTCCTTCAGCGAATGTTTCCCTCGTGTGAATGTCCTTGACCTGCACAGAGAAGGGAGTGAATTCAACTGAAGCATTATTATCATCAATAAGTTTGGAGACAGAGACAATATTTTTCTTAATGTCAGGAGCATGAAGAACGTCAGAAAGAGTAAGAGTGGAATGTGACATGGGAATGACAGTCTTTCCAACATGAGAAACAGGATGGTGGGATCCGTCTCCAGTGACAATCTTATTTTTTCCGAAATAAGGAATAGGGTTTGAAATTTTACCTGCATTGCCGGTTACATGAGTTGCTGCCCCTGAATCGACAAACCAGGTGCCTTCATCACTCTGCTTTAATTTTAACTCTGACAATGCAGATATCAACAATTCTTTAATCTCTCCACTGTCTCTGGTATTTGAGAACTTTCTTTTGGTTTCTGTCTGTGGACCCTTTGCTTTATTCTCTGGATTATGCCAACAATTCGCCTTGATGTGCCCCTTCTTGTTACAAAGGAAGCAAGTAGGAATGGGTTTTGGTCCCTACGCATGAGTTAACATGTTTGGAGTGGGAAGCAAACCACGCCCTTCGTGTCCACTTCGCCCTTGTCCTCCTCGTCCCCGTCCTCTACCATAAGCCACTCATGTGGTCAAAACTTCTTGAGTATTTGGATGATTATGACTTTCTTCAGAGAATCCCTTCAAAGTCATTTCATACTGGATCAATTTGGCTCGTAGCTCATCGAAGGTAGGAAGAACAGGAAGGCACAATAGTGAAGTAACTATCATATTGTAGTCAGATCCCAATCCACTCAGAGTTTGTTGCACCATGTCATTATCACTAACGGCACACCCTATAACTGCAAGCTGGTCTGTGATGATCTTTATCTTGTTCAAATATTCCATGATGGTCATAGAATCTTTTCTTAGCAACTGAAATTCCCTTTTCAGAAAAACAACCCTTGCTTGAGAAACCTGTGAATACGTTTGAACCAGTCGTTCCCAGAGTTGTAGCGTTGTACAGTTGTCAGGAATGGCAACGAGAATCTCTTGAGACAAAGTTGATGTGATGTATGCAACAATTGATTGGTCTTCCGTTTCCCAATTAAGAAATTCAACATTTTTGACATACACGATTGAACTCGCCCCCTTTATCATCTTTTTCTTCTCTCGGGACAAATTCTGGTGGAACTGAAATGGTTCCATCCAGGTGACCTAAGAGACCTTGACTCCTTATGAAAGGAATAATTTGTCTCTTCCAAATCAAGAAATTTGAAGTGTTTAACTTTTCAGAAACAAGCTGGTTGAGAAAACTTGAAGAAAGGTTTGATTGAGTGTAATAAGGATCCATTGAGAATAAGAATCAACAGGAGTATCCACGAGTCAAACGAAAAAAATTTAATCCCCTCCCCCCCCCCTTTTTTTTGAACAGAGGGTCGTAAATTGATAGAATCAGAGGATGCAGGAACTGATGTTCAACTTGTGAAAACTGATATTCAACGACGTGTGAAAAAAAAAAAAACTTCACACGTTAAATATATATACCTCTCCCTTTTTGACAAACGTAGAAACGAGTAGTCAAAGGATAGATTGCACAGCGAAGCAATGAGAAATCATGGGAAAACTGAAAACTGTAGCATTCGAATATGAAATCATGGGAAAACTGCAAACTGTAGCATTCGAATATGTAGATAAAGATTTTGAAAGATAGGGCAACAAGCAAAAGATGATCGAACAACAGATAATAGTGATTCTCGTGAATGGGTTCACGTGAATCGGTTCACCTGGAATCCCTTTCACGTGAATCTATACACTTGGAATCATGTAGCCCCCTTTTTCACGATCTAGGTTCTCGTGAATGGATTTCACGTGAATCACAGATTGACAGAGGTAGTCCCACGCGAGATGTGAGAACGCGGGGGACTTCAGAAAAGGGGGGAAAAGAAAAGGTAGACAAGGAAGGGGAGTAAGAGAGGAACGAAGAACCTTGAATTTTCAGATCGTCGAAGCAACCGAAATTCCTTTTCAGCCTTTAGGGGATCTACGCTCTGATACCATGAAAGTTTTTCATCTGTACCTGCATTGAGAAAGAGAAGAGGGAGAGAGAGAGAAAGCAAAAAATCGATTGCGGCTGTCACGATTTCTTCATTACAGAAATCGTGACCTAATGCCTTTATTAATACACTTAAGTGTACACAGTGGGTCGGGTCGGGTCTGGTGTAATATCCGAACCCGGATACAAATAAAAAAACAGGCTTATACACTTATACAAGAATGAACTCGGGTCTGGAGTCTGGACTAATGCATGAGTGAATTCGGGTCTGGTACAGGATCCAGACCCGAAACACTATTCACCTTTTTCAAATGCTTTCAGAACAAATGTAGCTTAAACTGCACGAGTACCAAGATAAACCTTTGTTGCAAAGAAAAGAGGGTGGGGGGTTGTTGGGGGGAAGAGAGGAAAGAGAGAGTCAAGAAACAAACAGCTTGAAGTGTACAATGCACACGCACTTCCAAAGACAAACATAATCTAGAGTTTACACAAGAAATAACTACATTAAGAGGAAGATCTTCTAGACATCAAAAGTTGTTGGAGATCTAAAATTTCTCATAAGATATGAAACTGCTAAAATATCTCAAAAGTTATTAAATGCCTTAGCTTGGTATCATGAAAAAATAATGGATCATATACGTTAGCACAACATTATCATGTTGCTAAAGATTTCCTGAGCTCATAACACAACCATTAGCATCAAGATCTTCCCTTGTACAATATTGTTTTTCTTCTTTGAAAGTCAAAAAGGACAAATTTTAAAAAATGAGAGAAGCGAGTGGCGAGGTGACTCAGAAACAGCAGATCAAGTTACGAGGAAGAAAAACAATGTGACAAAGAAGTCTACCCAAATCAAGATTAAGAAGTCAGTATTTGGCCAAACTGCTCCTACAAACATTCAAATTTCTCATTTAGTTAATACATTTACAGCTTCATTAGCACACCTTGCTGCAAAACATCATAACATAACATTTTTGCTGAATGAACTTCAAAAGCCACCAATGACAAATAACATGAAGTGAGTAAGCCGCTTCATTTCCAAGAAAATATCATAAAAACAAAGATTTGTCATATCAAAGTTGGTTTTAAGCACATCTTTGATATGATCAACTCCCTACCTATCACCTCATGCAATTATCATATCATCTACGTAAAGTAATAAGATCATCATCCTTGCATTGGAAGACTTAACAAACAACGCAGTGCTAGTAAAACAAGATTTAAAATTAAGCTTCTTCATTACATTACTGAATCTATCATACCAAGCTTTGGGAGCTTGTTTTAAGCCATACAAGGCTTTGCGCAACCAAAGAGTTTTTTCATGTACTAATTCCAAGCCTGACAGAGGATCGATGTAAACTTCCTCATCCAAATTACCATTCAAAAACGCATTTTTTACATCCATTTGAAAGATAAGCCATTTTTTAATTGATGCTATGGAAAAGAAAGTTTTCACAGTAGTCATTCGAGCAACTGGAGCAAATGTTTCGTCGTAGTCTATTCCATATTCTTGACTATATCTCCTGGCTACTAACCTAGCTTTGTATCTTTCTAATGTTTCGTCCCATTTAGTTTTTACCTTGTAGACTCATTTATATCCTATGGTCTTTCTTCTTTTAGGCAATGTTTGGATTTTCGAGGTTTTTACTCTCCATGGCTTCTAATTCATCATTTATCGCTTTAATCCATTCTTGATAATTTTTAGCCTCATGATAAGATTTTGGTTTTGAATATGAGTGTATGGCCATGAGGCATGATCTATACCTTGGTTCAAAGGAATCATAAGATATAAATCTAGTGGGAGCTTTAGAAATTCTTATGGATTTTCTAAGACTAGACGAATCTATATCTTGGTTTTGAGAATACCTTTTCTAAAGGACATGGTGGATAATCTTCTATATGTCGAGCATAGGTTTGTATATCAATGTGAGATGGGTCTATATCATTAAGACCCCTATTCACAGTCTCACTTACATTATGCATGTCTTCATTTCTACTCTCATGTGTGTCATGAATATTTTTACACCTTTCATGTTCATTGACAAGGTCAAAAAGAAACGAATAGTCACAATTTTCTTCAATTTTTTCTTTGCAAAAACCAATTTCATTTTCAAGAAAAATAACATTTCGAGAAACATACAATTTGTCTCTTTCAATGTCATAACATCTATATCCCTTTTGGCTTTCGCCATAACCTAAAAAAACACAAGGGATTGCTTTTGAAGAAAGTTTGTCATTCTTATTGGTAAGGACAAAGCATTTGCATCCAAAGACCCTTAAGCTTTTATAATCGGGAGATGTTTTAAAAAGTTTTTCAATAGGAGAGATATTTTCAATGTTTTTGAAAGGCATTCTATATATCAAATAGATTGTCGTAAGGGCGGCTTCGGCTCAAAAAGCTTTTAGAACATTTCTAAACACAATAAGTGTTCTAGTGGTTTCAATAATGTGTCTATGTTTCCTCTCGGCTAATCCATTTTGTTGAGTGTATGGACACGATTTTTTATGAATAATCTCATTTAGGTCAAGATAATTTTTAAATTCTTTTGGCACAAATTTTCTCCCGTTATCGGTTCTAAAGATTTGAATATTAGTTTTAAATTGATTCTTAATATAACAATGAAATTTTTTAAAACACTCAAATACTTCCGATTTTGTTTTAAAAAAAATATCCAAGAATGTCTACTATAGTAATCTACAAACACAACATAATATGATAGCCCTCCTTTGGATACGACTGGAGTCGGTTTCCATACATCTGAATGTATTAACTCAAATGGGTTCTTAGTTATAAAATGTCTTTGTCCAAAGGGCAAAGACTTCATTTTGCCAAGAATGCAATCTTCACACAAAATCTCTTTCTTTATAATTTTAAAAAAATAAAAACAAGTATAATTTAGTCACGCTAGGATGTCCTAGTCTTTTGTGCTAAATTTTTATATCTTTCTTTTTTACAAAATTACAAAACTGTTGTTTTGGTAACTCAAGATTATCCACAACATAGAGATCTCCACTTCTATGGCCTCGCCCAATCGGCTTCCTAGACTGGAGATCTTGTATTAGACAGTCATTAGATGAAAATAATAATTTGCAACCGTGGTTCGTAATTTGAGAAACTGATAAAAGATTCAAATTTAATTTTGGTACTACTCTAATATTTGGTATGTGAAAGATTTGATGCATTTGAAAAATCTCAAAACTTTTGATTTCAAAGGTGTTCCGTCGGCAGTTGAAACATAAGAGTCATTTGGGTTAAACTTACATTCGGACAATATGAACTCATTTGGTATCATATGAAAGGAAGCACCGGAGTTAAGGATCCAAGAGGTCTTACCATGGTCACCACTTATAGATATTGCCGCTCCCAAAAAGGACGGAGCTTGAGCTTTAAGCATAGGTTATAGCGCCTCTATTAGTTGAGCCGATGAGAGCAAACCAATGCAGTTGGAGTCGTCTATCTCACTCCTTTCAACCGAAGCAACTCTTTTTTTATGATCATCCTTCTTTCTTTTGGGACAAAAAGGCTTGATATGTCCTAGTTCGTAATAATGATATCAAATTATCTTTCCACCTTTTTTTTATTCATGATCTCTCATAGTTGTTGGGGTTCCTTCCATTCTCATTTTTAACAAAATGAGGAGGTTTGTAACTTCTAGTATGATTTTGGGGCTTTGACATGGCAAGCACGGATTCTTTATCTTTTAAAACGGAAGGCTTCTTTAATCTATTCTCTTCCATAATCAATTCTTCAAGAGTTTCCACTATGGAAGGAATACCTCCTCTATGAAGGAAATTCGACTTGGTTCCCTCAAATTCGGGTCTAAGCCCGTTAATAAATTGGTAGAAAAGTTTTGTTTTAATTTGGCTTTCGCGGAGTTCTACGTCTTGTGAGCAATGCCACTTTGGCTCAAGAAGAGTCAACTCATCCCAAAGAAGAGAGAGTGCATTGTAGTATTCTCTTATGCTCATCTCTCCTTGAGTCATGGTTCTCACCTTATTTTGAACATTGCATATGTGTGCAATATATTTAAGACTATACATGTGTTTAAGATATTTTCACGCATCACTAGCGAAATCAAATTTCACCAAGCTAGAACATTTGTTGATGTCCACACTATTGATGAGTCGTCCAATTATTTTGGAATGGCCCATCCTCCACTCTTTCTATTTTTTTTCATAGACGGAAACGGCTTTACCCATTTCCTCTCCTTGAGGTGCAACCTCTTTCTCATTCTCAATTTTTGTAAGAATGAGCTTAGGTGCTTTTTCAGTACCGTCCACCAAACCCCATAGTCCTTTTTCCCATATTTTGTGTTTTACTATGGATGCCCACATCACGTAGTTAGTATCGTTTAGGCCTACGGGAATGAAGACAATTACCTCCCTCTCACTCTCCATTTCTTTACAATTCGAAGAGAAAGGGTAAAGAAAGAGAGAGTGGGGAAGAAGAAGAGAAAGAGAGAAAAAAAAAGTGTTGAGACTGTTTATAAGGGTCTTTTGGGGTTTTCGTATTATTGTCTATTTTGTGTGAGTCTTTTTGTAATTTGGTGCTCACGGTTAATCTCTATTTAAGAAGAGATTAACCCTAATATGAATAAGATCTTTTGTTTTAGCGTCTCTATGGGAGTCGACGTCAACATGGTATCAGAGCATGGTGAGGTCCTTCTCGCCTGAGGCATATTGACGTCACCTCATCTCCTTCTTCAACAGCAGCGGCAGATCTGGTAGATGCCTTAGCTTCTTCATCATCGATTAGATCTGCTTCCTTTGGGAGGAGGACGTCGGTTACAGAAGGGTCAGACCTGATGCTAGGTTTTTGTCAGCTGCAACACCATTAAAACAGGTATGGTGTCGTGACAGAAATCTGGATTAGGTCTAACCATTGGTGTTGATGTCGAAAAAAAAGTGAAGGTTGCCCTAGATCGAATAGCAGTCGAGTTTTTTTTTTGGCTGATCTGAAATCTAAGATCACGTCAGGTGTTGGATCAAGTCATGTGGACAGGTAGGTTTGTGTTGTAGATGAGTTTTTTTTTTAGAACGGCTTGGACGTGATTGCTGAAAGTTGTGACTGCCCAATTTGTTCTATCGAGCCTTATTAGTGCATCTGATCTAAAGTTTGAATATCAGATTGTGTGAAGGTCACTTGACTGCTATGATCTTTATAACTATTGATCGTAATGACTGATTCACAAAAAGGGGAGCAGAAAACAGACGCTTCGATAGACTATAAAGCCTTCGCAAATCCCTTTTCGTATGGAACGTCAGTAAAATTAGATGAGACCAATTATGCAAGATGGTCACGAACATTTATGATGTCCGTCTTTGGTCATCGCAGGAAGCATATTTTGTTGGAGTCTGAACCAATAGAAAAATCTGGAATATATGCAACGTGGGAAGAGGACAACGATATCGTTATGTCCTGGATTATGAACAGTGTGCAGCCGCATATTGCCGATGGTCTCATATATTATTCTTCAGCCAAACAGACGTGGGATAACTTGAGGGATACATACCCACAAGAAACTAATGTGAGTCGTATTCTTCAGGTATAACAGGAAATATATCAACTGCAGCAAGGGGATCAAACTTTGGCTCAATACTATGCATCTGTTAAGGTTGTGTTCGAGAGGCTGAATGCGCATAGACCTTTGTGCTGCAACAAACAAAAGTTTCACCAGGGTCAGACCATGGTGACTCGCTTTCTTACTGGACTATCTTCAGAGTACTCGGTGGCTAAAGTCCTGATGTTGACAGGAACAGACGTTCCTACTCTTGCTGATGCATATAATCGCCTGAGCAGGCTGGCTATGTCTCTTCCTAATTTTCAGTCGAAAGCCCAATCCTTTGCTTTATCTGTTTCATTTGGTCGTGATCGAGGAACTGTTACAAATTTCAGAGGAAGAGGTCGTGGTCATGGTACTGGAGGCAGAGGCAAGTTGCAGTGCTCCTTCTGTGGCCGATCTGGTCATTTAGAAGATAGATGCTTTGACAAACATGGCAAGCCTCCTTCAACGGCCAAAGTTGCTCCCTTAGCTCAAGTGGTCAAACCATATGCAAATTATTCCAATGATTTGTAACTCTTAGCAGGGCTGAATATGACGAGCTTCTAGCCTTACGCCCATCTACTTCAAATTCTCCGATCGCTGAGGTTGCATGCTCGGCAGGTGATGGCCTATCTGGCCAAGGTGGTAGGTGGATCATTGATTCAGAAGCATCTAGACACTTGTGTGGAAATTCGTGTAATTTTTTAAGTTTAAAACCTATGTCTGATCATAAAAGGATAGTTCTTGCTGATGGCAGTTCTTCCCCAATTGTAGGGCAAAGAAACATGTTTATTTCCCCTACTCTTCAATTGTCAAATGTTCTTCATGCTCCTTCTTTTCCACAGAATTTATTATCTGTCAGTCGAATGACAAAAGAGCTGAATTGTAGGGTGATTTTTGATCCTATGTGTTGCACTTTTCAGGACTTGCTGACAAGGAAGAGGATTGGTGGGCGGCTATGAAGAAGGTGGTGTGTATTATCTACATCAACCAGTGGGTTCGGTCTATTCTGTTGTTACATCATCCTCAAGTCCTTTGTTGTGGCATCATCGTCTGGGTCACCTTCTAGTGCCAAAACTTCGTCGTGTCATTCCTCATATACTTCCTTCAGTTTCTTTTCAATGTGAAACATGTCAATTGGGAAAACATTGTTGAAGCTCTTTTTCCTCTAGTCAGAGTCCGTCGAGTCAAAGATTGTTTGATCTTCTTCATGTCCATACGACTTTGCGAAGACTTATGTTTTTGGTAAACAGTCGCCCGGGCCTGGTCACTACAACCCCCTTTGTGAGGAGGCACCCCTTCTCCCGAAGTTACGGGGCTATTTTGCTGAGTTCCTTAGAGAGAGTTGTCTCGCGCCCCTAGGTATTCTCTACCTACCCACCTGTGTCGGTTTCGGGTACAGGTACGATGTATGGGGTCCGAGTAGGATTCCTAGTAGGTCTCAGTGTCGTTATTATTTGGTTATTGTTGATGATTTCTCAAGGTTATCATTGGTGTTCCTGTTAAAAGATCGGTCTCAAGTCCTTGTTATTCTTAAATCTTTAATTGCTGAAATAAAGACTCAATTTGACGTATGTTAAAATTGTTCGCACTGATAATGCTCTTAAGTTCAAATACAAAGACTTCAATTATATTCTGCTAATGGGATTCAACCTCAATTTACATGTCTCCATACATCCCAGCAAAATGGTGTGGCTGAGAGGAAACATAGACAAATCTTCAATGTTGCTCGATGCCGAATTATTCAATCCAATATGCCTGCATCATACTGGGGCGATGCGGTTTTGACTATCGACTTTCTCATAAATCGCATGCCTTCAAGTTTTGTAGAAGACCATATCCCAATTCAAATTCTTCATCCAGAGGTTCCTCTTTTTCCTATCCCCCTTAAAGTTTTTGGATGTGTGTGTTTTGTGCATAAGCTGGGTCCTAATCGAGATAAACTTGCTTCGCAGTCTATTAAATGTGTTTTTCTTGGGTATCCTAAGAATCAAAAAGGATATCGTTGCTATGACCCTACATCCCATAAAGAGTATCTCAATGCGGACATTACCTTGTTTGAGTCTATTCCATATTTTTTGAGTACTACTCCAAGGTTACAAGAGAGCCATAGCGACATCCTTCCTCTGTCGATTCCTCCTTTTTCGTTAGAGTCGTTTCCTCCACAGTCCGTGGCTCCATCCTTTGGTGTGTCTCGCTATCGAGACCCTCCGATAGTATACACTCACAGGTTACCACCTACCTCCGTGCCCCCATTATCCCCTTCTCCTGAGGTAAGTATCCCTGAGCATACTGAAGTTTCTGCTCTTGATGATGATCTTCCTATTGCTCTGCGCAAGGGAAAGAGACAGTGTACCCTTCATCCCATTTCTCAGTTTGTTTCAGAAGTTAATCTTGGAGCATTTATGAAGAATTTTATTTCGGCTCTGTCTGCCTCCTCTGTTCCGCTCCATCACAGTCAAGCTCTATTCGACCCCAAATGGATGCAGGTTATGCGGGATGAGATGGATGCCCTTTGCTCTTGGGGCACTTGAGACTTGGTTGATCCTCCTGCTGATGCAGATATTGTTGGCTGAAATGGGTATATACCATTAAATATAACTCGGATGGGTCAATTGAACGGTACAAAGCCCGGTTGGTTGCAGAAGGCTATACTTAAACTTATGGTGTTGACTTCTTTGAAACTTTTTCCCCAGTTGCTCAACTTGGCACTATTCGTCTCGTTCTTTCTGTTGTTGTGCACTATGGATGGCCCTTATTTCAGTTGGATGTCAAGAATACCTTTTTGTACGGGGATTTGCACGAAACAGTCTATATGCAACAACCCACAGGGTTTGAGGTTCAGGGAAGTGTCAGAAGGTGTGCAGGTTGAAGAAGGCTATTTATGGCCTGAAGCAGATCCCTCGAGCATGGTTTCATAAATTATTTGAGGTAATGTCAGTTTTTGGCTTTGTCAGATCAGCCTCCGACCACTCCTTGTTTATCAAGAAAATTAAGGCCGGAATTGTTGTTATGGTGGTATATGTCGATGACATCATATTGACAGGGAGCAGTGCCCAAGATATTTCTGCAACAAAGGATCATCTTCAGAAACATTTTGTTACTAAAGATCTTGATCCCCTCCGATATTTTCTAGGTATCAAGGTGGCAAGAAACAAAGAGGGCTTAGTTTTGTCGCAAAGAAAGTATGTTTTGGATTTATTAAAAGAGACTGGAATGCTAGGAGCGAAGCCAGCCAGCCAGCATTCCGATGGAATCCAAAATTCATATGTTCGATGAGAAGTCTGAATATGTGGATAGTGTCAGTTTTAGATCCTTGGTGGGTAAGTTGTTATATGTGACTGTTACTAGACCTGACATTTCATTAGCCGTTTAGTAAAATCAGTCAATTCATGGATAAACCTACCAAAGTTCACTGGGATAAAACTATGATGGTTCTCAAGTACTTAAAGTCATCTGACGCAGATTATGTGGGGTCTATTGAAGATAGAAAGTCAACAACTGGATTTTGTGTTTTTGTGGGAGGAAATCTCATTACCTGGAGGAGTAAGAAACAAACTGTTGTAGCCAGGTCGAGTGCTGAATCGGAATACCGAGTTATGGCTCAGACCGCATCTGAAATTATGTGAGTAAAATCAGTTTTGACCGACCTTCAGGTGAAAGTATCCCTACCTATATTGATGGTGTGTGACAATAGGGTTGCTACATATATTGCCAACAACCCAGTTTTTCATGAAAGGACTAAACATATTGAAGTTGACTGTCACTATGTACGTGACTTGGTTCAGGCTGGTTATATTTGCACACATCATATATCTTCCGAAGATCAAGTAGCTGATGTCTTCACCAAGGCTCTGGCGAGACCTAGTTTCTCTCATTGCTGTGACAAGCTGAGCATGATTGATATCTATGCTCCAGCTTGAGGGGGAGTGTTGAAACGTGTTTATAAGGGTCTTTTGGGGTTTTCGTATTATTATCTATTTTGTGTGGGTCTTTTTGTAATTTGGTGCTCACGGTTAATCTCTATTTAAGAAGAGATTAACCCTAATATGAATAAGATCTTTTGTTTTAGCGTCTCTATGGGAGTCGACGTCAACAAAAAGTAATACAAAACTTTCTTGAGATGTGGCATGCTTTCCGATGCAACAATCCACGATTTGTTGTATCCGCTAAGCTCACGATCCTCCTCTTGATATTGTCACAAACTTTTCTCTAAAAATTGCTTTTGGACCACCAAAGCTCTGATACCATGTAATGAAATGGATTGAATCATCAAACCACTCATACAAGGGTCTAACAAATTTGTTATTGCATAGAGTCACTCAAAAATGAGTTGAAAATACAAGGTCACAAAGGGCCTATTTATAATACAAATGGACCACTAGGGAGCAGCCCCAATATGACTGTTGGGCTGACTGTTGGGAGCAGCTCCAACAGCTATATTGGAGCTGCCCCAAAAACACAAAAACCGAAAAACAAAAGTACAAAATAAAAATAAAATTAAAAGATAAAAATAAAAGTACAAGATTGTCAGCCCCTAATGGGCTGACGCCTATTACAATAAAAGACCGAAATACCCTAGATGGGTATTTCGGTTTACAGCAAATGCATATATATATATATATATATATATATATATATATATATATATTAACAAACATAATTGCACAATTAGATATTGACATATGAGCCGAACTTTCTGACTGTGATCGGACTAAATGTGGACTGGTCCTTCAGTTGCCAGAAGAAAGATTTTGAATTAGGCTTGAATAGGAAAACTCCAATACAATTAAATCAGCTTCTAATCTATGTCACATGGATACAGATGCAGGAGCAGGACACAATGTAAATATACTTAATTCGATATGATAATTTTCAAAGATTACGACACGGGGACACAGCCATACAATACATAGATGTGTGTATGTGTGTATAAAACAATACTTAAATCACTACATTTAGGAACATCAAATAATGAAACTAAGCTGAAATTGAAATGTAATGTAATTGATGGCAAATTTTAAAAGAAAAATAACTCAAGTGAATATGAAGTAAATAAGATCATAAAAGAAAATAGATAAATTAATGACACAATGTTGACTGTGTAAAACTGGTGTGACTATGTCGATGAAGTGTCGTATCGTGTCTGTGAAGTGTCCGAGTGTTTTGTCGTGTCGCTACGGGATACACATGCTAAGTGAAGTGTCCATGTGACATAGCTTCTAATCCAAGCAATGTCAAGAATCTTATGCCATAAATTTTGAAACCACAAGCCAGTCAAAGTGTCCATGCATTGCATAATATAAAGCAGATTATGAAGTACATGTCAATATGTATGCAAGGAATAAAACTTTGACAATGACTGAAATTTATTTATATGGTGGAAGCCAGTCTAAGACACCTTAACAGGTCAGAGCATGAAGATCAAGGATGCATGTCACTGAAAAATTGCTGTGATTAATGTATGTCAGGTTCCACTCAATATTATTTAATACAAAAGTATTTATTGTCTTTAGTTCAGTAATACAAAGAGACTAGTGGAAAAGAGAAAAGCATGTGTCATGGTGAATATCCCCTATGAGCATGATAAGAACCTATAAGAAGGAAAAAAAAAGTCCATGAGAAAGATTATTACATTGAGGGTACGTTCGGCTGCTCCTTTCAAAAAACATGATTCAGAATCACTTTCTAATTTGCTTGAGATTCAGAATCACATGGGGTCTCATGTGATTTGAATCTCAAGCAAATTAGAAAGTGACTCATTTGCAAAGGCAAATGAGATTCACTTTCTCACATTGGCTGCTTATACAAATCAGATTCACTTTCTCATTCAAATGAAAAAGTAAATCAGAATGATCCAACCGAAAGTGCCCTGAGTGCACAGCCAGCCTATGGCATGGTAGTAACTGTTCTTGATCAGTAAAGGAAAAATAATAATATATCCTTTTTGAGGCAAATTTTTTAGACAAGAAAATAATAATAATAATAATAATATTATATCAATGAAATAAAACCATACCCCACAAATAAGGTACCTTTCTCAAGGTAATGCTTGAAACCTATCCATCACTTTCAGTATATCCACCAAAAATTTGCTTTAGGTAAAATTGAAATGAAATGTATAACAAGTATAACTTAGAAACAAAGGAAAGTAGCTGATAAAAAATGGGAAATGACAGAATGCCTAGCAAGTCATGGCTTACCAACATGGGATGGAAGAACTGTAATATGAGGATGTGAGTGGTACCATCCAATTACGCGTGTTGTTTTTCCTGTTTCCAGTGACATTCTGTGCTTATAAATTAAGGCAAAACCCTCAAATTGTATCGACGTGGGAATGAAAAATCAAATGAAGCAATAAAAACAAATTATCGTCAATCTATAATGGATATTTCAGCCTGAGCTGATGCGGCCGCCAACTGCTCAGGATTGGTCTCCACTCTATCTTTCCGACGATCAGATCGTGGCTGTGGTGAAGCTCCCCATATAAGAGCCGTAGCGCTACCATTTCTGGTATACTGCAATATTACCCATTATCATCAGGAAAAGGTGCACGTTATCCAAGTCACCACCACTCCACTCAAATCATGAATTCCACTAGGAACTATTCATAGGATCTCTACCCTAACCCAATTCCATCATCCAATTAAACAACAAAAATAACTCGGCCAACAAAACTATTTGCAGAATGCCCATAACCGAGAGAAACCAGTTCTTCAATCTCATTCTTAATGACCCAAACAAAAGGGAAAAAAATAGGATGGTTTGCATTTAGAAAGAAGAGCTAAGAGAGTATATTCTCAAAAAGAGAGCAACTCAGAGAGACCCACTTGACCAATTAAGTATAATTAGCAATTGGAACATGCAAGCCATAACAAACAAACACACACACAAACTACTCAAAAATCTGCTCAGAAGAGTTCCTGCCCCTCCCATTTGTTTCAACGCTAAGAAACATCCTCAATCAACGAATACCAACATTAGCAAATGAAAAGAATATTAATAATAACTCGGTCGATACGGAAGACACCAACAACGAATTGAGAAGATGGTAGAGAAAACAAAAGGAGGGTCATGCCTGGATGTCGCCAAGAAGAAGACCCATGACCTCCTCTGTCTCTGTAGACAACGCATGGGTGAGGCACGTCAGCCAAACCTCCTCAGACATTCTCACTCCAGTCAATGACATCTCTCTCTCTCTCTGTCTCTCTCAACCAAGATAGTCACACAAAAGAAACACCACCTCCTTCCTCTGTCCTTTTAACCTTCCCCCACTTCCACTAGAAATTATGGTAGAAAATGGAAAGCAATATGGTGTGAATTCCAACAGCAGGACAGCATCCCCCTTCCTTATCGGCCGTTCACCCACAAAGCGTGTCCCAAGAGAGAGAAAAGCGTATTTCCCTGATTCAGCACAAGAGAAAATTGAGAAGATCACGGCACCTTCTTCCTTTCTTCTTAGTGATCCCCCACTTCTTCAAATGACAGAAAGAGTCCTTTCATTCTAAAATTTGTTTGTAGGCCCAGAATCTATTAAACAAAAAGTAAGTGCAATATGCAGCAAACGCCCTTAGCTTTTCAACTTTCCATGAAAAAGAAACTTGAAATTCGTGAGGAGGTGGTGGAAATTGAAGAAATGCTGATGGACCATTTGGTAACTTACACAATCTTAAAAGAAGCAATTTAAGAAGAGTCACCTCATATTTGTGTTATGTTTGAGAGACGCACTTAATCCTAAGATCATTTTGTTGACTTCTGTTTAGTGCAACAAAGCTGTTAAAATTCCTCGTTATTGATTTGTGAAGCAAAATATCTTAAGATGAGTTGTTTTAAAAAAAATGATTAAAAAATATAATTTTGCAATAAAATATTTGAAATACATTCAAATGAAGTAGGCAATTGAATGTGAGAACTCAAACGATTGGGTGCTTTTTTTCTAAATAGCTAATAATTGCGTAGCTTTTTGTAAGTTACTCACCTTAAAATTTGCATTTTTTTGGTGCTTCATTTCTCTGTCACCGCCTCTCAAAATTGTAAATCAACCATCTTCATTGATTTCATTTATCCTCAAATACCCCTACACTAACAGTTTTAAAAAATTAATTGTTGTTTTATTGCGATAGCAAATATAAATGTTCAATATTTTGAAAATATCACGATATTTTATCTTTAATAATGCTTTTCTATTTAAAAGTTTTAATATCATGATATTTTCAAAATATCGGTGATATTTGTGACTGTGGTTTATCTTAAAAGCACTAAGTACCTCTAACTCAAATTTGAGAAAAAAAGGAATGTTAGATGACATTCTAACCAAAAAAGTTCTTGGTGTCATTTTTTAATTTATCACAAAGTAAATGAATTTTGTACCGAACTACACTTTGAATTTCAATAAATGTTAGATAGATTTATCTGCTTTTCAAGTTATGGTTATAATACCTATGAATTTTTTATAGTTGTTTAATAGATAAAGATGAATTTTATATCTCAAATTTAGGTTGAATTAGAATTGAATTTTAATGTCAATTTGAATTTGAATATCACATTAATTTGAATTTGGATTGAATCTGAATTTAAATTTGAGTTGCAATTTAATTTGGATTTGAGTTTAATGTGAATTTGAATCTGAGATTTAATTGAATTTGGATATGAATTTAATTTGAATGTAATTTGGAAAATTAAGTTGGATAAAGTTTGATTCAATTAAGTAATTGGATCCATAGGGTGTGATGCCCCCCATGTGGGGCCCTTCCTACTTTCCCTACTTTAATCAAAAGTCAAACAAATTAGTTAGTTTAGTAATTCTATTAAGAGTTCTAGTTTCTAATGGGTTTGTTTGTTTCCTATTTCATGTAGGAGTCCAAATTAACTTAGGATTTCATAAATTCACATAAAAATAAAGTAGAGGAGTTTTAGTATTGGCTTAGGAAACCCATGTAGAAACTATAAAATGAGAGGTTTTCTACCCCCTCTCTATTTTTCTATCTCATCTTGTTTCCTTCCACACGCCCTTTCTTTTAGATGGATATGGTCTTGGTGGTTCACATATATTGGAGGAAGTCATTCGGTATAAAGTTTTTGATAGATTCTTGCGAAAAAGGTATAAAAAATATATATCAAATGAGTTTAGATTTATATTTGAGTCACGTGAATCTAAATCTTAATTCAAGTTCATAGTTTCGAACCATCATTTAAGTTTATGAGTGAGTTTTGCATTGATTTTCTAATTGACTATATAAAACTACATCATAAAGGTATGTGATTTGGAGTTTCAGATTATCCAACTTTGAATCATGCATTCTCTTGTGTGTAGCATGTTATATGTGGAATTTATGATACTTAGATGTGTATCAGCCTAGATTCATCTAGGTATTGATATGGGTTTGATCATGAATGTAAACCTCGAGATTTTTTCTTTGAAAATTAAAATGACTAAATGATGAATTATTGGTGCATTTGTGACCATAATTGTGATTTCTTGATTTTCTTGATTTCGATTAATTATGAATTTTTGTCTCAAGTTATGAAGAATCTTGCAATAGTAATTGTAAAAGCTAAAGTATGAAGACTAAATGAGTTAAAGTGATTCTAGATCTTAGACTTTGGTTTTGCATCTAATTTCAACATTTGGATCCAATATGAATACGAGGTGATATTTGGATTGGATTCAATTTAAAATATTAATTGGATCCAATGGTTATGGATTGGACCCTCATTGGGGACGTCCTGTGTGGACCCCCATTAGGATCCAATAGTTCATATGGATTCAGTTTTATCTAGTTCTAATTTAGATAAATAATTAATTAAATGAATAAAAGTAATAATTAAGATTTTTAATTAGAAAATTTAATTAGATTAATAATAAAGAGATTAAAGAGGGTGGAACATCTCACACCTCTTGAATAGATAATATTAGTTAGAATTGTAAATGGCTAGTTGTTGAATAATCAAACCTAATAATCTTAATTAAATAAAATTTGAGAAAAAACAAATAGCATATGTGAAAGGAGTCTAGAAGATATTTTTTTCTAGAAAGGATTCCTCTCCCCCTCCACATGATTTTGGAGGGTAGAGTCCTATATCAAATAGGTTAAGGTTGGTGGAGAGGGCTATTTATCTTATATGGCCTGACAGATTTCAACCCCAAAATACTAGGAATTTTTTTTCAAGTTTATAAAAATATAAAGTTTTTTTTTCTTTTTTCTAAAATATAATAATGCAACGGTCTCATCAATAAACTCAGTCCAACCGTACAAAGTACTAGGTGACTTGCTTGAGCGCGAGCGTGTCTTAGCCTCTTAGTACCAGATCCAGTACAGAACCACCGTCAACGAATCTGATTGAACCATTACATAACAGAAATTATTAAACCAAGTATTTCTTCATTGGCATCGCTTTAACCGAATTAAGCTCTATGGAGTTAGCCTTTGCACGCACCGATGTTTAATAGCTCCATAGAACAAAATTCAAAATTAACGCATCCAAATGACAAAATCCTTATGTTATTTCTTATATGAGTAAACACAATGAAAAAATATTGATTTTGAAAATCAAATTCATAAACTAGTTTCTTGGTTAAATCTCCCAAACATATTACATTACAAGAACTGCTACCATCACATACCCCAAATAGGAATTAACTAAACATAAAATAATTGAATTTCGGAATTGAATCAACAAATCAATTGTTCAATTAAATTTTCATGTGAATAATAAAAAAATATTAAAATTTAAACGAAACAAGGAGCCCTTAGATTCATAAAAAACATCAGTGTGTACATCGGTATTATGCCATCGCTCTAGCCATCACATATTTCTTGAAAAACATTTTTATTTTGAAAGAATGAGACTTTGGAAAGTCTTAGTAAAATTCACACAGATTATGCAATATACCACACATAAAGCTTGCATGATATAAATATATGAGAATTTGCATCAACTATCAATAAGGAAGATATAAGATTTTCACAAACTATTCATGCATCCATAATTTATAAGCAAGTATGAAATAATAATCACAAGCATTTAACATCAATCCATAAGAAAACAAGATGTATATCAATAAGCAAGAATTTATCAACTTTCAGGAGCAAGAATAATATGCAGTAAAGTAAAGTGAGCAAGTATTTTATGTTTCACTTGATTGATTGGTCTACCTGGGTATGACGTAGACCAGCCTGAAACAACCCGACTAACTCGGTGTTTATTATGCTATGTATTTTATTATTTTTGAGTAGCCCTCTGAGTCGTACCCCTTAGGACGGAGCCTAAACTGTGAGAGGAAGCGACTGTTCTGAGAGAATTCTACTCAAAGGAGTGGCGTCATGCCACACGATGATCATGATCACTCGCTTCTTTAAAAGTACACTGGGATCTGTCCACCTAGGATAAAGTAGTTGTCTTGGTCCTTCTAAATTCTCTTGGTTGGGTGACCGTTGAGGCATTGCTCCTCGTAGCTAAAAAAACAAGGCCCAGAGAGTTCCATACGTACTACCTTCTCTAAGGTAAGCCAATTTCAGCTATCAAGTTCAACATACATTGTCAAAACAAAGCATACCTGGAAGGGCAACCACAGGGTTATCTTTAAGTTAGGTCATAGGTAAAATAAATACAACTACCATTTAGGCTATTGCATTGTTCTCTCTTATGAAATTATAAACTATTTCAATTTCATCAAGCACATCAAGTGCCCATCAAACCCAGTGGGATTTTTATCTATCCTGTATGCACTTTCAAATACCACATATCAAAGCATAACATGCATTCTCATAATCAAGAATCGTGTCAACATGTTGTTTAGCATTTCATTCATGCAGTATTGCATCATTTCAAGTATTCAGAAATAGACATTCAGTAATAACACATATACATCATTCTGCATCTGCATGTATGGCCAATATGCAACAACATTAACTTGCTCATATTCATTTTTCACATGCTTTGCATTTACAACCAACTGACAGTCAGTTTATCATAAAGTCATGTGATCAAACTGCCATAATGGAATAGATTCACAATCTCAATCAAAACATATGTAGGAGCAATCAATCTCACCATTATCTTTATCATAAATATTTATATCAGATCTAATATGATTCAAACTGAATTTATGAAAGGTTTAAATAAAATATCAAAACATAACTAAAGACATAAGCCCAACTTTTCTGATAGGAGCTCACATAAACCCTCGCCAAGCAAATCAATATGTCTATAACTAATATCTTGACCTTTCAGTTCTCAAATCATATCAGACCTAAATAACAATATCTATGGTAGTACGCACATTAATGATCTCACTACAACTGACCCATAACTAAAAACACATAAATCTTTTTTTCCGATTTAGGCTCCGATAAGCCCAAACCGAAAAGGCTCACATATTTCTAATTACATTTAATTATACTCATGCCTAAACAAGATGAATACACATTACTTAACTCAATTCATGTTGTACAAACCTGTAAACAATTCATATCTCATTTAAGTGTGTCTTTAAAATCAATCAAGATGATTTATTTGTAAGATATTGCGATTTGAGTCATATCTTACGCATACAAATTACATAAACCTTTATTCAGATCTTCTCACATGTCTAATATATTATTTGTGTTGTAATATGATTAATAAACACTAATAATGTGCAATACATGTCAGAAATATACTAAACTCATCAATCTCTAACATGTTATTAATCAAATACAAGCATAAGTTTTTAGGTAAAACTTCAGATCTTTGTTGACCCATTTTTATAAATTCTGTCGAGAAAAACAAAGCTAATATAAAATCATGGTATTTTCACCGTGGTTACCTGCCTCTCAAGAACACAACCCAATAAAAAAATCATAAAAGTAATAAATAAAAAAATAATTAAAATCTTTTGCGAAACCCTGTTCTGAGAGAGTTTTGATCCAGAATCGGTAATCTACAAGATTTTTATCAGAATGACATATTTCTTGAAATTTATATATAATGTTTTTGATAAAATCCCTTTTTACACAATCTGTTATTATATACTAAGATTCACCCAAAATTTTTATAAAATGTTTGGAGTCATTTTTCAAAGTTATTTACATCTTTTATCAAAGATGGGTCAAAATCATCCTATAACTAGAGTAAAAAACTAGGGCTCTATTAAAAATGGTATATCTTCATCAATACGGATACAAAACTGATGAAAAAAATTTTTAAATTCAAGATCAAGATGTGTATATCATTCTGGTGATTTTATCTAGATTTTTAGGACTGATATTTATAAAGCTATCAATTTATTTTCAAAACTGGTTAGGAATAAAATGTCAGACATTACAAAATTTGGTTTCTTAGAAAATGTTTTTGTAAAAACTCTTTTTAAAGTCATAAAACCTTTAGAATCTTATTATTTTCGATTTGATCAGACTTATTATGAATTAATATATGAATAACACCATAAAAATTATATTATGATTGAATCTAATACTTAAATACAATGAAACCCTAATTATGCCTGTTTCTCAAAATTGTTTTTAGGGAAAACTCATGATTTACCTTTTCCGAACCTAGGAAATGATTTCTTCAACCAAGAAAAATGTGTAGAACAGATCAAGAACATGATCATATGCTGCTGGAAACAAAATAATCTAATCATGCATGCTCCAAGTGCGTAAAAACATCGGTTATGTAAATCTTACCTGTCAAACAATAGTTTTTTAAGGTAGAATGGGAAAATGAGTGATCCGACTTCTATTCCACCACCACCAATCAAATAAGTTCAGGTTTAATGGCTGCACAAAAGTTCTCTAGACCTCCTAGATGTTTTAGATGAGAGAAGAAACAAAAACAAAAAGGAAAAGAGGAGAGAGAGAAGAGGATTTTTTTTTCTCAAAACAAGTGAGGGGCGTGTGGGAGGGGGGTGTTTATATCCCCTTCCCAACCCTAGACTTGATAAATCTGAACCCACCCTCTCCAAAATTGTGTGGAGGGGGGAGAGAAGTCTAATCTAGAAAGACCCTAATATTCTAGACTCCTAATTCTTAATCACTTTGAATTATATATATATATATATATATATATATATATATTCTTTTTAGAATTTTATTTTAGTGAGATAATTAAGTTTGACTTTTCAACATCTAATTCCAGCCATATAACTCATGTGGAATCTTCTAGATGTGTGGGACGTCCCCTTTATTTATAGCTTTAAAAATATTTAATTTAAAAGTCTTAATTATCTCCTTTTTATTTTATTTTATTTTTTTTAAGAATTTAAAACTAAAGGATAATTTAATCTATATGGACTCTTGGATCCAAATGGGAATCTATATTGGGCGTCCCCCATGAGCGTCCAAAAATATATCCAGTGGATCTAAATAACATTTTGAATTGGATCCAGATCGAACTACACCACATGTCCAATTTGGATCCAAATAGCGATTTTGGATCCAAAACCAAAATTCAAGATCCAAATAGCACCAACTTATAAAATCTTTATAATTTATCTATTTTGATTATTTTTGAAATATTATTTAGATCTTGAGACACAAATTCATAATTAATTGAAATCAAGAAAATCACGAATTCAAGAATTTCAAGAAAATAAAGAATGCATAGTTATGGTCATAGTCCCATCAATACTCCATCACATATTCATTTTAATTATAAAGAAAATCTCGGGTTTTACATATACCCCCTCTCACATGCCCCTCTTATTTTTTAGAAATTCTTCTGTCTCTCTCTCTTCTTTTTCCTTTTTGTTCTTCTTCTTCCTCTTCTCCTAAAAATGTCTAGGAGGTTTGGAGTAGTATGTGAAGCCATTAAACCTATACAAACTTTGGTGGTTGTGGTAGTTTAGAGATCAGACTACTCAAATTCTTTTTCGTTTAAAGGATTTATCGATTTTTAGGTAAGATTTACGTAGTACATGCTTTTTATGTATATTAAGCATGCATATATGAGTTATATTTATTTTTAGTAGCATATTTACATATCTGAATCTATTATACACATTTACCTTTATGAAGAAAGTATTATTTGGATTTGAAAAAGGTGAATCATGAGTTTTTCATAAAAATGATTTTAAAAAGTATGCCTAAATAGGGTTCTTTGTTGGTTCGTGTTAGATTCGGTCATAACTTGATTATTGTTGGTGTTATTCATAAGTTAACCCATCTTGTATATGATTAAATCTAAAATATTGAGATTTCAAAGGTTTTATGGTATCAAGTAGATTTTTAACAAAAACGTTTTCTAAGAACCCTAAGTTTGAGATGTTTGATAAGTTATTTCCAACTAGTTTCAGAAATAAATTGATATTTTTTTAATATTATTCCAAAAAATCTAAATAAAAATATTGAGTTAATCTACTCATCTTGGACTTCATTTTAAAATCTTGTTTTACCTGATTTGGATTCGTATTAAGGGTGAAACATCCATTCTAATAGTGCTCCAGTTTCAGGCTCTGGTTACAGGACTCTTTTGACCTATCTTTGATGAAAGGTATAAACGCACAAGCAAAATCACTTCGAATATTTTATAAAAATTTTGGGTGAAGTCTAACAAATAGTAAGAGACTTTGTAAAAAGGGTTTTGTCGAAAACATTTTTTATAAATTTCAATAAAATCATTAATATGATAAAAATCTTATAGTCTACAGATTCTAGTTTGAAACTTTGTCAAAATCGGGTCCTATAAAAGATTTTTAATTATTTCTGCACTCATTATTTTTAAGATAGGTTTGTTGGGTTTATTCTGGACAGGTACAGGAAGCCACAATAAAAGTATGATAATTTTATATGTGATCTATTATTTCTGTTTGATTTTGTAAAACCGGGTTATCAAGGATCTGAATTTTCCTGGCGACTTGTGTTTAGGATTAGATTGTACCGTGTTTGGATATTATTATTTTACTATTTTTTTATTATATTTCGCATATTATCAGTGTTAAGAAACCTTCTTGATGCATATATAAATGGCTAATCATTGAGAAAGAACTTAATTAGAATTTATGCAAGTTATAATTGAAAGATATTACCAAATCTTGATTGTCTTGTAAATTAACTATTTTGGTTGATTCCAACGAAGAGCATTTCTATTTATATGATTGTATTTAACATGTTTAGCTTGTTAAGTATATGTATTCATATTGGACTAAATGAAATTGGAATGGTTTGTATTTAAGAGAATCAAAACCCCCATTTCTCAGAAATCAATTTAAGGTTTTGATCTCTTTCTTGGATTTTGATTATTCCAAATGCATATGTTGTTGAGATATGATTTTTTTAAATTATATACATCATGAACTGATTTAAGTTATGTATATTTATATTGATTAAGCATGGCTACAACTAAACATAAATAAAAATATATAAGCCTTTTCCGATTTGGGCTTATGGGGGGGCCTGAATTAAGAAAATCAACTTATATGTTTTTGGTTATGGGTTAATTGTAATATCTTTATGGATTCAATATGTTATCATAGATATTTTAATTATGTTTGATATGATTTGAGTACTGTAAAATCAATGCATTAATTGGAGTCATGTCGATTTGCTCAATGAGGGTTTATGGGAGCTCTTATCGGGAAAGTCGAGTTTATGACTTTAATTATGTTTTGATGTTTTCTTTAAACTTTACATAAATTCAATTTTTAATTATATCAGATCTGATATAAATATTTATGATAGAGATAGAGGTTAGTTAGATCACAATTGGTAAGTTATGATTGTGGTATAAGGATGCCCTATTTTTGAGAAATAGGCTCCTACACAAAATTGTATTTGAGATTTATGAGTAAATTCACTTATGACAACTTAAATATATTTATTTTGATGATAAACTGAACATGAGCATGATTGTATTTGCAAAGCATGTGAAAAGATGAATATGAACATGTTGATTGCATTGTGATTTGGCAACACGTTTTAGTTATGCGGTTTTGGGCTACTCTAGCCACAAGACCTAACTAATTTGACAGTGATGTTAGAATTATAGTTCTCAAATTGATTCATGTTTATGATAATGATGCATGCTTATTTCTAATTATTAAAATTATGTGATACTGCATGACTAAATTATTGAATACCATGTTTATATAATTCATTATTTATGAGAATGCATGTAATGCTTTGAGATGCAGTATTTGTGAAAGGCATGCAAGATGATAAATTTTTTACAGGATTGCATGGGCATTTGGGTGCTCGATAAAATGCTAATTTATGATTCTAAAGAGAGAACATTGAGATGACAATGCACTAACCTAAATGGTAGATGCATTTACCTATGACCTAATTAATAAGATAACTCTGAGCAGGATTTCAGGGTATACCTTTACCGAGGTATGCAGAACTAGAATGATTTGTGGTCTACCTTGCAGAGGGTATACAATATGAAACTCTCTGAGCCTTTTCTTTCTTATTATGCTACAAGGAGCAGTGCCTCGACGGTTCCCCAACTCAGAGAATTTAGGGGGACTAGGACAATATCTTATATCTTAGGTGACCACGTCCCTGGGACTTCTGCAGAAGTGAGTGATCATGATCATTGTGTAGCATAAAGTCATGCCCCCAGGTAGATCCTTTCTGAGCACGTCGCTACTTCTCATGGCCTAACTCCCATCTTGGGGGAATGACTCAGTCAGTTACTCGAGAATTTAAAATACATAAAACAATAAACACCCGAGTAGTCTAGTTTGTTTCGTAGTGGTCCTACGCATACTTGATGTAATCAAGCGAAACTTAAAATACTTGCTCACTTTAATTTTTTATACTTTTATTTATGCACATATGATTATGTGGATTCATGCATATTATTGAATGTCTTGATTTGAATTTGATTGCAGTTATGCATGTTTGAAATTGTTATATCATGTTCATGTACATTTCTAGATCCTGAATGCATGAATTTTCTGTTAAATCATTTATCTGCCCATTAGATGTTGAATGCAGTTCTTTAGTGATTAATGCATACTATGCAAGCTTTATGTATTGTATCTTGCATTAGCGGTGTGAATCTTACTAAGACTCTTCAAAGTCTCATGCTTTCAAAATAAAATGTTTTCCAGGTAATATATGATCCATGGAGCGAGCGCATGATGCTGGAGGGGGCTGTGAGTGGTTGATATTTTCGAGATCTCAAGGGCTACTTGTCTTATTTGAATTTGATATTCATTGACTATTTAATTGTCTATTTTTAAACAATTGCTTGAACGGTTTAATATTTAAATGATACTATTTTATATTTTAATTAACTTTGCTTATGGGTGGTTGAATGACAATGTTTTTAAATGTAATGTGTCTAGATGGTTTAATAAAAAATCTAGCCTATTAAATTGATTTCAAATCAATATGTTTCACTGTGTTTACTCATATAAATAATAGTATAAAGATTTTGTCATTTGGATGCTTTATTCTCGAACTTTGTTCTAAAGAGATATTAAACGTCGGTGCATGCATAGGCTGACTTCTAAGAGCTTATTTCGGTTAAGGTAATGACAATGATGAAAGACTTAGATTAATAAATTTATTTTATATAGTGGATCAATCAAATTTGTTAATGGTAGTTTCATATTGGATCTGGTACTAGGAGGCTAAGACATGCTTGCGCTTGCGCTAAGGCGCATCTAGTACTTGGTATGGTTGGAACGTGTCTGTTGGTGAGACTGTTACATTATTACATATTAGAAAAGAAAAAGAAAATCAACAATATGTTAACTTTGAAAAAAAATGGTATTTTTGGGTTGAAATCTGTCAGGCCGTTATAATGAAGATTTTCTTAAAACCCAAAATCTTTTTCGAAAATTGGTTTTGAGAAAAATGTGTTTTCTTATATAAAAATATTGGATCTTGTATTTGATTTATGGTATGAATTTGAGCTTTGTATTTTCAACATGTTTAGATGTGTATATAAATAAATATGATGTATGTTTGATAAATCAAAATCGTTGAATGCATGTTTTTGGTATTTTTAATGAAAAACATAAAGTTCTTTATATATTTTCTTAAAAACTGCATAATGTCATGTTTATTTTTTTACCACTCTTAACGAAAAATCTGGTTCTCCAAAATGGTGCACTTATAAATCTTAAAAATTTAGAGGGGTGTTTAAGACATATAGAAGCAATCTCAGAAAAAAATAGGTTCCAATGAGTTTTGGGTTGAGAGATATGACATTTGCAAGTTGACATAATTATTGTCTAGACAAAAAATCTATATAGGATGCCCATTTTTGTAAAAATCATAATTCACAAAATGTTTTGGATTTATGACTAAGATTTTTATATATGTTAGTTTGTATATTGAAGAACACACGACAAAAATCTTGCAAGTTGATTATTTACAGTTTGAAAATTAAAAATCACGTAATATTGTTTCAGAACCTATAATTTTTGAAAAATAGTCTGTCAAAAAACAGAAAAAACTTGTATTGTTTGATTTTTAATTCTCTATTAGAAATGAGTTTAAACTCAAGGTTTTTTTTGAGCTTGTGTCAAACATATCAAGCTAGCCTCAGTAAAATTATCGAAATTTATTTCATTTTGTGTAATGCATAGCTGATGTTTCTTTGGAAAGACTAAACCGAACAAGACTGTTTTGTGAACAAAAAATAGGTTGCACTTGCAAAGTTTTTATTCTCTGATTTGGAATGAGTTTGGATTTAGGTTTTTTTTTTCTGTAGACACGTAACATGTGCATGAATCTATAATAAAAGTCTTAGAGCTAAAATCATTTGATACGAGTTATAGCAGATTTTCTACTAATTGAGAAATTCTGTCATAACAGTTTCGAATTGGGAACTTGAGATTGCATGCATGTCATGCTTCCAAAAGTGAAGCAGATGGACATAGCTTGGTTTCAGAGTTTAACCAGATGGACACACGACCTGTTAGGGTACATTGTGTGGGAGTTGTAAGAGAAAAAGAGAGTCGGGTAGTGTGGCATGCCTCCCTCTTTCATATTCCTTGTTTGATCTCATCAGTTATCGGTAGCACGATACCTCATTCAACAAGCGTTTGACACCGTTATTTGATGCACCAACACAATCGACTCCACAGGGTTTGAAAGTCTTTTTTGGTTGCTTGGCATTTCCATCATTTCTGGTATTCATTTTTTTTAGGACACTGAAAAAGTTTATAAAATTAATGAGGTTGTATGGTTATGCCATCACTTGTGAATATCATTGAATGTTTATGTTGTAATTTATATTTTAGCATATGATTCATGTAAGAACATGTAGGGATTTGGATTCATGTTGTATATGTTATTACATGTAATATCTTGCAAATTGAGTCTAGTTTTAAATTTAATAAATATATTTTTTATTAAATAAAAATATTTTTTTACTATTTGAAGTGATATAATATATATATAGTGGTTGGCATACTTTGGATCCAAATATGGATCATGGGCCTATTAGTCGAGACCCATAATCCATTCACGATAGGATAAACCAACTTCAAAACTAATAATTATGATAAGTATTGATCTGTCGGACCATAGAGGGGTACCATGACTTGCCGCGTCGATGGTAGCACTGCACCATCACATTGGTGCAGCAGGGTCGGGAAAGAAAGAATCCTTTTTGCAAGTACTTGTTGGGCCTGCTCACATATGTGGTAGGTGGACTCCTCAATGAGCGCTAGCATCGGTTAGCATGTCTCATTGACAGTGTCACTTGGTGGTGGTTGCCACATGGCCATGGGATGGGCGTGCTTAGGGCAACCCGCCGTAGTGTGTAAAGTCCATGTGACTTCAATCCGAGTACATATAAAGAAAGAAATGTGCACATACAAGATAAACAAAGCTTTCCATGAATATGGCACTGCTCATGGGTACGAAAGCATACACCATAGCTCAGAAAGTAAAGAAGTGGTGGGAGACCACCAGAGAGGTTAGGTTCCAGGACGACCCCATGTCTTGGGAGGACTTTGTGGAGGCTTTCAATGCCACTTACTTCCCCAAGCACGAATGAACAAAGAAGATGCAGAAATTTCTGGACCTGCAATAGAGCGAGTTGACACCGACTGACTATATTACCAAGTTCAATAGCTTGGAGTGATACTTTCTGAATGTGCACACTTCGAATGAGAACCGAGCTATGAAGTTCGCCTGCAGCTTAAAGACGGGTTTGAGGAACCGTCTGTACACTTGAGGGCCCAAGTTCCTATACGAAGCTATCCAGGTTGCGACTCTCCTCGACGATGACTGGAAGGAGGGACAGAGGTCCTAAAAGTACAGATTGGGGTTCAGAAACCTGAGTTCAAGAAGAGGTTTGGTGAGAAACGTTTCAACAATCAGGTAAAGAAATAGAGGCACAATAAAGGCACCAGACCCAGACTAGCGCAGAACTAGAGGTGCCAGAAGTGCAACCGCTTCCACTTAGGTCAGCCGTGTCCCCGAGAGACAGAAGGATGCCTCTACTATGGAAAAATGGGAGACTACATCAAGGAGTGTCGAAAGAAGCAAGCCTACGATGCAAGGCGTGAGACTGAGAGACAACAACCACAACAACACTGAGCACCACCATTACAGTCGCAAGCGGCTCAACTATGGGTAGCGGGTCAAGTCTACGCTACTTTGGCTGATCAATTGCAGAGAGGGGACTTGGTGTAAGGTACAATGTTTGTTTTTGGCCAAGCTACTCTAGTATTGTTTGATTGTGAAGCCTCTCATTCCTTCATTTTTGTACAATTTTCAAAACAACTTAGAATCCCCATAGAATCATTGAATCAAGAACTAGTATATAACCCTATAGGATTCAATGAAATTTGTGTGAACTACATGCCATAAGTAGAAGTTGTTTTAGGAGAATACAATTTACCAGCCAACCTAATACTACTTGATATGACCGAGTACGATGTCATATTGGGTATGAATTGACTTTTTAAACACTATGCTAGAGTTCTCTGTAGAGAAGGGAAAGTAATTCTGTCTAGACTAGATATGCCGGAGGTCGAATTCCGACTGGCAAGGCCTGAAATAAAGAAAAGGGTTATTTCGACCCTTAAGGCCCAGAAGTATCTCCGCCAGAGAGATATGGCTTTTCTCGTCAGTGTGATCATTGAAGAAATGAAACCATCACCAATTGAAGATCTGGAAATCATTCGCGACTTTGCCGATGTATTTCCAGAAGAACTTCCTAGATTACCTCTACAGTGGGAAGTGGAATTCAGAATTGAACTGATGCCAGGTACAAAGCCTATATCGAGAACACCTTATCAGATGACACCAACAAAGTTGGAGGAATTAGAGAAGCATCTGCAAGAGTTAATGGAGCGCGGTTTTGTGCAACCTAGCACATCTCCATAAGGAGCATCGGTCCTGTTCATGAAAAAGAAAGACGAGTCTATGAGGCTATGCATAGACTACCGAATGTTGAACCAGGCGACCGTGAAAAACAAGTATCTATTACCACGTATCGAGGACCAGTTTGACCAATTGAAAAGAGAAAAAGGTCTTCTCAAAGATTGGTTTAAGATCGAGATATCGCCAGCTATGGATAAAGGATGAAGATATCCCTAAGTCAGCATTCAAAACCAGATATGGGCATTATGAGTTTGTGGTGATGCCATTCGGACTCACGAATGCCCCAACTGCATTCATGAACCTGATAAATAGGGTATTCACGCCATATTTGGATACCTTTGTCATCATTTTCATCGATGACATACTAGTATATTCTGAGAACACAGAAGAACACAAGAAACACTTGAAGATTATTTCAGAGACCCTCTGAACACATCAGTTGTACGCCAAATTCTCAAAATGTAAATTTTGGCTTGAAGAAGTCATGTTCCTTGGGCATGTGATCTCGAAGGATGGAGTCTTAGTAGATCCAGCCAAGGTTGAGGCCGTGATGAATTGGGCATAACCAAAGAATGCCAGTGAGATTCGAAGCTTTCTGGGATTAGCAGGATATTACAAGCGATTCATTCAAGATTTCTCTCGAATCGCTATGCCCATGACAAGACTCCTAAAAAAGGGGGTGAAATTTGAGTGAAATGAGAAGAGCGAAGAGAGTTTCCAGATCCTTAAGGCAAAACTTACCACCGCTCCGGTGCTAGCCTTACCATCTGAAAGCGGAGGATTCGTGGTGTACACGGATGCTTCTGGTACTGGGTTGGGTTGTGTGTTGATGCAACATGGCAAAGTCATTGCCTATGCATCACGATAATTGAAGACTCATGAGAGAAACTATCTCACTCATGATCTGGAGCTGGCGGCCATGGTCTTCACCTTAAAGGTTTGGAGGCACTATCTGTATGGAGAACAATTCAAAGTTTTCATCGATCACAAAAGTCTGAAGTACCTGCTCTCTCAGAAGGAGCTCAATATGCGACAAAGGAGATGGCTTGAATTCATAAAGAATTATGAGTTCACGATCTCTTACCATCCTGTAAAAGCAAATGTGGTCATAGATGCCCTTAGTCGTAAGGTTGGGGGAAATTTGGCCAATTTGGTAAACATCGGATGAAAGATGATTTCTGAGTTCACATAGTGGAAGCCCTTCTCCGACGATCAAGGTATACTCAGGATGTCGAGCCTGATGGCACGATTGAAACTACAAAAGATGATCATTGTTAAACAAAAGGAGGACTCATAGTACGGAAAGATGAAGGCATTGGCACTGCAGGAGGACACAATAAACCAACACAAGGAGGATGGTAGCATATGGTTTAAGGATCGTTTGTGGGTGCCAAGCGATCTAGACCTCAAAGAAGAATTAATGATCGAGGCAGACAAGAGTAAGTACACCATTTGCCTGGGCAGTACCAAGATGTTTAAAGATCTACAACGTGGGTACTGGTGGAACAGAATGAAACATAAAATTGCTAGATTCGTCACGAAATGCTTAACGTGCCAACAAATCAAAATTGAACACTAGAGACCAGAAGGAACAATGCAATTGATGAAAATTCCTCAATGAAAATGGGAGCATATCACAATGGATTTCGTGATGGGGCTGCTGTGAACCCGCAAGAATCACAATGCTATTTGGATAGTGGTAGACTGACTCACTAAATCGACACACTTTCTACCGATGAGCAAGGGTCAATCATTGGAAAGCCGGACCAAATTGTACATCCAGAAGATAGTACGACTACACAAAGTACTAGTCTCAATCATTTCAGACAGAGACCCTCAATTCACTTCACGATTATGAGGGCAGTTACAGACGGCATTGGGTATCAAGTTGAAGTTCAATACTGCCTTTCACCCTCAGACCGATGATCAGTCAGAAAGAACCATACAGACACTAGAAGACATATTACGTGCTTGTATATTGGATTGGAAAGGACAAACACGTTGCAATGAGATAGAATGGCAATTGACGCTATGCTATGAGACTCCAGCAACTTGGATGCATATACTATGCGATGCAAGATGCTAACACAGAGCAACCGATGATGATACTGATGAGCATGAGACACCAATCAAATACAAAGGATATGATGCAAATGAACCATGATGCAGATGATGTTGTATTGCAGATACAACTATAACGATGCAGAAATGTATAGTGGAAATACAATAATAAATTGCAAAAGAAAAGTTGGAGCACGCCAGAAATGAAGATAAAAATGAAATCACTGTTTTATTGCATGATGTAGACCGATACTGCTATAGGCAGATCGATACTACATCAGAGGCTTCCGATGGATAATGGGAAAATAAAAGAAATAAAATAGCAATGCAAAACTAAAAAAAAAAAGGCAAAGAAATACTTAAGATATAAATCCACACAACAACAAAGAGAGATAGGAGAGGATTCTCACCGTGGCTTCTGCTGCAGAGCTGATCTCTTTCAATCAATCAGGAAGGGGGAAACTAGAGGAAAAAGATAAAGAGTGGGAAAAGGAAGAAGGAGAGGAAGAGAGAAAGGGGAGAGGGAAGGGGAAAGAAAAAGGGAGAAGGAGAAGAGCTTGACGGGGGATATGAGAGGTGGATGATTGATGAGAGGCTTCCCTTTCGATGGCTGTTTATAGGAAGATGTGGCGCCCCAAACCCCGACCTTGGAAAAATCCTTTGATTTTTGAGGATTTTTTTTTAAATTGGTTTTATGACAAACAACCGAAAGACAAAAGAAAGGGGTAAACAAGGGTAAAAAGGCCACAAGTCTGAGCGGGCCATAACAAGTGATACACATACATCAAAAAGTCCAAAATGTACAAAACTCAAGTGTTCTAAACTTACAAAATGAGACATTATACATCAATTCTCATAGTCTCTCAAAATGAGAGGAAAATCCCCACAAACCTCAAAAACCAAAAAGGAGCCAGAATTTGCAGTTAAGTGTGAGTCCCCACGCCTCCAGACTGTGCGCCGATGCATCGCAGCTGTGCCTACTCATCACCTGCATCCCCATAAAATGGGGTCAAAACTTTTGCGAGTTGGCGAAGAACAACAACATCATATATCCATTTCTCAAAGAAAAAACATGTAGCATGAAAACATGTGAAGCATCAGATATATGTGCATGCGTCGGGTAAGTGCACATGCTACAAGTCTAAGTAACAAGGAAGTAACAAGTGCAACAGACAGTAGTAACAGAACAAGGAACTAAACAACCACTGAATGACGAGTAACTAAGTAGCAACAAATAAGACAATACGAGAATGATAACAAAGTAAGCAAGTAAAGGAACTACTAAAGTAAGTTAGCTGTGATTGGTTAGTAATTATGTTCTTCTAATTACTCCTTCGGGTACGCGAAGGAACCTCGCATTCTGTGAGACATGCACCCGACGTCTGTTATTCGAATTTGTGTGTGGTAATCGGGGATGCTACAGACAGAGTCAAACCTCATGCGGGCAACCATAGCTGAGAGAAACCCACACATAGGTAAAGGATTGCAATCCATACTACTGCAGTAGTGAGGTACCTTAAAAGGTCACATCGACCTCCCTAACTCTGAGTGACTGGAGGTCAAAGGATGCCTCAGCTCCTATAAAAATATATGTTGTGGTAACGACTAGTCACTCAGAGCTGTACCATCCACCCTCTCTAAGGTAAACCATTTTGTGAATGGGGCACGACGGTTTATCTTTCTTAGGCTTGGTTTGGCAACATACCTCCTTTCAAGGTGTATATGCCTTGTGGTCCTCGCGGAGTATGCAAACGAGGACTTAGCCTGCCCATTCACGTGCTTGGTCTCACACGGCCAACAAAGAGGACATCGCCTGTTAAGGCGATACAACACCATTTTATCATTTTCATTCTAGGGTATAGACATATGTGAGCTCACTCACGAACATGGGGCCATCGCTCAAAGACTCCAGCCGAGTTGAAAAACCACAAGTTCTAAACACCCCAAATTTTCACTCACCTCCCCAACATCTCCACCAACCATTGTGAGCCATCCTTTAGGATCACCAGAGGGCAAAATGGTCATTCTCTGAGCTTGAATCCTGCAAAACTCCAGATTTTATCCCCGATTCTCAAAATTTTTCTATTGTTTTGCTCAAAATCATCTCCAGTCATAAAATCTCAAAGTCTTATTCATATCAAGAGATTGAAATCTCCAGTTCTTTATGCGGTATAAAATCCCCCGAGACATGTCATTGCATATCATCGCATGAGCATTTCATATCACTGCACGACACATGTCATTTTGAGGTCCAGAACTCCTGATTTTCAAAATTCTCAATCCAGATTTGAGTTTTTAACTTTTTCAAAATTGATTTCAAACCCCCTGGGTCTTCAAAATTGTCAATTCTTCCCATTTTACCCACAGGACTCTGAATTTCAAAAGATTTTCTCAGAAAAACGATCTGGATAGTTTTAATATGGATTTTCAAATCTTATCAACTGGATTGGCTCTGCCAAAAGAAGGGGATGAAGCCTTGAATTTCAAATCTCTATTTTTCTCTGCAAAAAGACTTTGAATTTCTTTACAAAATTTCTCTATTTGCCATGAAGGGCCACCTTTCTTTCAATTTTTTGCAAATTCCGCTTTGTATTTTCTAGTTAGTCTAATTTTCATAAAAATGTCAAAAAGAATTTTATATTTTACTTTAATTTTGTTTCCATTTTAAATAAAGAAATGATGTGAGACCCACTTTGAGGTGGCGTCACACTTCAATTTCCTTTTTATTTCCTTTTATTTAAATTTTTATTCGCATTGGGCCACCCAAAGATGGCACCACTTGGCACTTTCTCTCTCCTTCCATCCTTTGCCATGTGTCAGTGTGGGGTTCACCCAGAGGTGGTGCCACATGTCACTTTCTCTCACCTTACATTTTATTTCTCTGCCATGTGTCAGTGTGGGGTCACCCTGAGGTGACGCCACATGTCCTCCACCTTGCACCTCCATTAGTTGCCACTTGTCCTCCCTAGTTGCCACGTCTCTTCCTCCTTATATCTTCCTCTTTTTACCTTTTGACATGTGTCAATGTGAGGCCTCTTCAAGGAGACACCACGTGTCTTCAGTCCTCTTCTTTATCTCATGACATGTGTCACATGTCCACTCCCTTTGTTCTCTCTCACTTGCCACATGGCAATGTGGGGCCACCCTGAGGTGGCACCACATGGCCATCCCTCCTTCATCCACAACCAACCAAATTCAAATTTTAAATGCTCCTGAGGTACTTCCTCCTGCAGCTGACATGTGTCAATGTGGAGCCACCATGAGGCGGCGCCACATGTCCAACCCTCATTTCTTAAGAAAAAGTAGAATCCCCCCTCTGAGGTGGCGCCATTTCTGAAAAAGAACTCTCCTCAAAAATAGCTCTGCAGCTTGATTTTAGGAAAAAGCAAAAACCAAAATTCAAAAACCCCTGAGGTGGCACCATATGCTTCCTCTGCTCCTTCCTTCTGACACATGGCAGTGTAGAGCCACCCTGAGTTGATGCCACATGTCCATCTCTGCTTCCTCCAGAAAAAGCAAAAGTTCAAAATTTCAAACTCCACATTGAGGTGGCGCAAATATAGAATTTTCCTCTTTAATTTTCATTTTTATTTGCTTTACAAAATAACAAAGTGGGCCCACACATAGGTGGCGCCACACTAGAGCTCTTTGTAGAGAAAATCAAGCCAACTCCTTTTCAAAAGATTTCAAACTCTACTGAGGTGTCTTATTTACAAAATTTGCATTTATTTTATTTCAAAGAAAATCCAAAGTAGCACCCTCTGAGATAGCACCACATGGAAGGTCCAGATGATCTCCTATTTGAATTTCAAAACTCTCCAGAAATCTACAAATCCCCTAGCCCACGCCCAGTCCAGGGGGAGGACTTTTTCTTTTTGGACCTGGAACCCTGGATAGCTCTTTCTCTCTCTCATCTCACGCCCCCTAGAGAACCCCTCAATTCACGTTCATTCTTTGACTTCCTCTGCACCTCTCTGGAGTCCATTCTCAAGGAGCCATTCTGTAGCCGCCCGTCTCTAAAGCTTCAAAACATCAGAAGAACACAAGGTGGTCTCTCATTCAAGTTAATTTTATATATGATCATATTCACATATATAAAATAATATTCTCATATTCATTTATGTACTAAAAATCGTATATGATCATATGGATTTGTCGTTTAAAGAAAAGGGTTCGTCCGGATAATGGACCGAACCGTTCTTATAAAAATGACATATATCAAATGCAAATACGCTTCCTTGATGATTTTTTTTAGCATTCATGCATTAGTTTGATTTAGTTCATATTTTATTTTATTAATTTAGCATATTTTAGGAATTAGTTAGATTTTTTTTTTGCATTTATTTCAATTCTGTTTAGTTTCTGTAATTCTTTGTTTTTGTCAGTCAGTCCACTCATTATTTTATGTTTTTATTTTTCTCTAAAAATGCCAAAAAAATCACATTGTGGGAGTATAGCTGTCCCTGATAATCTGCAAAAAAAATTGGAATCGTTTGAATTCATTTGCTTTGTTCAAAATTCAAAATGCCAAGTCAGGTTTTATGACCGAGGAAACATTCAGAACATTGGGTCTCAACTTGTAAAATCAAGATCTCCCTCATGGGGATCTGATTCATGACTCCAAAAAATGTTATGAACTCAAAATTGAGTTTAGTATTTAATATGATTTTATCAGAGTTTTCTGATTTTTTTTATGCCTGACAAAAAACTGAGAGTTCAGGACATGTGTCAGAGTCTAATTCGAGTCTCTAAAATTCTGGATCGACTTAACTTAATTGATCCTCTCTGAATATAGCTTCAAATCTGGATTCATAAAAAAAAAACTTCGTGTTCTAATTGTCTTCTATTTGATTCTGAAATTTTGCAATTTTTAAAACATCTTTCATGCCAGTTTCGTATTTTTTATTTCGGTCTACTGTTTCGGTATTTATATCTGCTCTTCTGATTTATGCATGCATCATTGTATTTTTATTTCTCTGTCGGTTGCTCAAATGCCAAATTTATACAAATAAAAGTTATTCATATGCATGTCATTAGTGTCCCTTTTAATTTTCAAAAATTTTGGTGGTCGATTATTATTTGTATCTATTTTTATAGCAGATCTTATTAATTTCAGTCCCATCAAAATTAAATCTCTGCTACCGAACTTACCATAGGTCAAATCTCGGAGATGCAAAAGCCAAATATGTTCATTTTCATGTCCTTTAAAATGCTAAAAAATATCATACATTTTTATGGTGGATTTCTGCATTATTGTGTTAAATGCTATGTTTGGTTCGTACCCGTAGGCGAAATTTACTTATTTTAGGGTTTTCTTTGAGATTTTGCATTTAGACCATGGTATTCCATGCATTTTATCATTCTATAGTGTTCCTAAGGGTAGAGAGATGCTCTCTACCAAATTTGGCATGATTTGAAAACTGTTTGATGACCAGTTTAGTCGTATCATCTAATTAGGTTTCCTGCAAGACCCTGATCCAGGCGAAAACCAAGCGAAATTCTTTATTTTGGCGAAATTTCAAATGACCATTCTAATTTTTATAGTCCCATCATATTTAGTAGCATATCATCATGCATTTCATCATCGTTTGATTCCATTTGCATTTTAAAATCCCCAAATTTTGTTAAAACTCCTTCAAAAACCCTGATTTTAAAGATACAACCTCAATATTAGGGGTATTTTGGTCATTTTGACCACAATTCCGAATTTAAAACTATTTATTACCTGATTTTCATGCATTTTCATCATTCAAATATCAAGAAAGTATGAAAATCGGGTTTATATCCAACTCAATCCAATAATCTAAGGATATTATTGGAAAACCTTGGAAAAACCCACATATTTGAGCTAACCCCATTTCAAGCTTGGCAGGGACATTCAAAGGAAGGAGTTGGGATTTGCAATTTTCTTTCTTTCATTTTATTTAGTGATGTAATAATGTAACTTTGGAATAAGAGGTTTATCTTTCTGCTTAGATTAGGATGCATATCATATAGTTTGAATTTATGCAATATCCTGATTATATGATTCATGCATTGTATTTAGAAAATCACTGTGGATGAACATGAATGACACGTGCACCAACTCTTAGGGAGTTGATAAACTCGGTGGAGTCCATATTTACGGTCCTAGTCAGAATATGGACGAGACCCAGATTCAACATCTTTCTACTAGTCACACCGAGCCTACACTCTTAGGCTATCTTCCAAAATTCACTGCATATCTTCAATTTTTACAAATATTTTAGAATTAACTAAGTAAGTTACAAGCATATTTACGGCCATAGTCAGAATATGTAGTAATCTTACCTTAGTTTAATTTTAAAATTACATATTTTCTTGAAAAGATGTTTTCATAAAAAGACATTCATTCATTCAGGATAGTTTGCATCATGAAAGCACATGTTTTTCCTTTGATAAAATCACAAAAACTCCATTTTCAAAGAAATCGATTCCTCAAGGATATTCTGAAAATTTTTCAAAGTTTGATTTTCCCAAGCTACATTTCCCACGATTTTCTCAGAAAGTATTCCTTTCTTAGAATTCATTTTCAATTTTTTTAAATGAGGCCTCAAAAAAGTCAAAATCATTTTTCAAGTCTTTAAAGCTACAACTCTCGAGATTTCAATTTCCTAAGATTTGATGTCTTTTCTCAAAAGAGTTTTCCTATGGATCTTCAATCATTTTTCAAAGAAAATTTTCAAAGTTGGAGTTTTCCTGACAAGCATTTTCCCTTCAAGTGTTTGCCTTTTCTCAAGAATTCTTTCTATTTTCCCAAGATTCTCATTCCTTCATGATTTTCCCAAATCTTTATAAACTTTATTGAGATTTCAAATCCTTTTATCAGAGTTTTTTCTGAGAGACTGACTTCCATCTTTTGCCTTAGAAACATTTTCCAACTCCAAAGCATTTTCTAAGCATACATCATGTTTTCCAACCTACATTTTACAAAGTTTCATAGCACATGCCTGAATTCTCTGTGCATTTAGGATATAACACGATTTTGATAATTCAGCTAAGTCAAGCACACATTTGGTCCTTGGTTCGATTACCCCTGGTAAAGGCGCCAGGAACGGTCGAACCTCATACCGACAGGTCAAGTTCCATTCCACGGAATATTTCCCGATATTTTCAAAACGGAGGCGAGTATTTTAAAACAATTTTCAAAACTCTGGTCAAGTTTGACTCGCAGAAGCGTTTCCCTTCTCTCTCGCAGGGAAGGGAAAAATTTTGCGACGATAACAGGTTTGGCGATCGTGATGGGACTGTCTTTGTCTGATCAAAAGTGTGTTTGACTTAGTTCAATTATCGAAACTGTGTTCTCAAAATGTTAGCTCTTTTACTTTCTGATATCATGCGAACCTAGGAGCCTAGATTCTGTCCTAGCTGACATTGATTGCATATAGCTTAGGCATTGTTTGGTAGGACTATATTGAGGAGATACTTTCATGCTCATATAGACTTAGGTCTAAATACAACTCTCCTCAATTTAGGATCTGAATGCAAATAATGTATGCTTCTTCAAAAGTTTTCAAAAATCTATCTCTTTAGGACTTAGAGTCTTCTATTTCTTGCATGCGATCATTTTTCAAAACCCCCTTTACCTATATTTACCCGGTCTTTACATTGCTGGGCTCTCTTCTAGAACCCTAGTTCGGGACAGAGCCTCACAACTGGGCCACTTATTTGGGTTGACGCCCCCTACCACGTACTAAGGGTCATGGTCCGAAGTATATCGGTAGGTGCTCAAGGATGTTGGAAAACCTTACCTTAGAACTGGAGTTGAAATTCTATGTGACGTACTTCGGGTCTCAACTCGAGTATATTGGCATAACTGGATTGGACAAAGATGATCTAAACCTAGAGTTAGGATTAGGGTCCTACAACTGCTTTTCAAAGTGATGCATCTAGAGCCAGCCTTTTAGGGAGTGCTGTATGTGTTGGAAGTGATTGTACGTACCTTATTTTCTCAATTCCTCATATTTCCCATTTTCCAAAATATTAGACCATTTTTCAAATATCCTTATTTTTTTCATAAGATATTTCACTTATTTTATAAAAAATCTAGACGATTTTTAAAAATATCCCTTTTTATTTTCAAAACTCCAGGTTATTTTCCATTCTTCCGTTCTACTGGATATCGAATTTTCCACCTCATTTTTATCCTGCCTGCAATCTTCAAAAATTCTTGTATTTTTCCTTATTCTGATTCCGAGTCTGTCTTTGTTTTCCAGTTCAATGGCATACAGTCAAATCGATCCTATTTTTTCAGAAGGTCACATCTCCTAAGAGGTGCAACAAGGTCGTTTTGAACATCGAGCTCTGAGCACCAGATCTTTCATTCCTCGGTGGTATTACTCATGGCTCAAAAGCTTTTCTCGCATGTTCCCAGACCATTTGAGCGAGTGTGGATTAGAAGTGACATCAGCAGTCGAAAAGCAGTAAACGACAACCTGATCTGTGCAATGGCAGAGCGATATACGCGTACATGCACTTTCTGGTTCCCATGGGGAGAGATGACCCTTTTAATGGATGCATTTTCAGAGATTATGGGATTATCAGAACCAGCTGGTCAACCAGAAGATCCGTTGGAGCATCAATTTCTGATCAATGTCAAGGGTTTGGACCCTCAAGATGCCTTAGCTTGTATGACAAACCGCCGATCTTGGCCCTTGATTTAGATGGATGGAAATGAATATGTCAATCTGCTTGAGTTATACCATCAATACGGGACATTCGTCGAAGTCAGTTCACTATCAAGAATAGCCAGAGAAAGAATACAGAATGCAATAGTTTTATGCACTGTAGGATTAACCCTCTTCCCAGACGGACAAAACTACATGGATATCAGAATAATCCAGCTCATGAGAAGATGGGAAAGTCAACAGACCAACCATCTCTCCATAGCTATGGCAGCACTCGCCTTCCTGTACCGAGAATTGACCCGTTTTTCACTTGGAGAGTCTATCTTAGTTGAAGGATGCATTTACGCGCTTCAATTCTGGTTCTTCTAGCATATTCCAGCCCGAGCAAATTCTTTCAGATATAATGGCCAAGAACTCCTTCCGGTGGCACAATATCGGTCCATGATCGACAATATTCAAGAAGATGACATCGTTTGGGACTACTTTGATCGACAATTATCCCCTCCCAGATACACATATGCCTATGGCAAGCAGTTCAAGTTGCTGGGACCATTCTTTTGCACTTACTATCAGCCGGAGCGATATATTCGACAGTTCTCTCAGAGGCAACAGTACATCGAGACTCGACTACTATCAAGAGCTATGCCGAATTCGACTTCACCTCTGCACAATGGTCCGGGGCATATCATTCCGCCCGCTACGGATGGGATTCCTTTATTACTCTCAAGTTCTTTCTTGGTCCTAAAGTGTCTGCCGATTATCATGAATGGTGTCAAATTGTTTGTCTTCCACCTCTTCGTCAAGATCAATAAAATTACATTCTTTCTTCAATAAATTTTCCTTATCTCTTTCTCTTATGGCTTGACGACCTAGCCTAGGTAATAAGGCACATTTTCGTTGCTTATTTCTCTTGCGAAGAATAACAACACAATTGTCGTGATTTTCGCGACAACTCAATCCCTAGTAATGGGATAATCTTCCAATGGTCTACCATATCTTCCTCAATATTTCCTTCTAAAAATCCAAAAATTTTCCTCAAAATCTAATCATGTCTTTTCCCTGTAGAGTCCTGCAAAGAAAGGGAAAGAAAGAACACAAGGGTCCTGCAAAGAAAGGGAAAGAACACAAGAGTCCTGCAAAGAAAGGGAAAAGAACACAAGAGTCTTGCAAAGAAAGAGAAAGAAAGAGACACAAGAGAGCCTTCACAACATTTGATGGTTCAGACAAGGTCCGGAAGGAAAACATCATCACCGTGTATCAGCTACTCATCAGCATCAGAAGGAGAGATGAATTTGCCAAGGTCAGTCAGAGACCAAGAGCAGCCTGAAGATGACGGCATCGACCCTCAGATGTACGCAATGTTTCAGAAGATGATGAAAAAGATGATGAGTGAGCAAGCCAGTACCAGTACTGACAAGAATCCCTTCAGCCAGAAGCTCAAGAGCCATATAACCAAGAGGCCAAACAAGTCTTCCAAGAAACACATCCAGCTAAAGGATACATCCGACGAAGAAGAATCAGTAGATGATGCAGATGATGAATGTGAGATCATCCCAGAAGTGATCCGCAAACCAAATGCCCAGCCAACAGAAGATCCACTTCAAGCGCAACTAAAAGAGATGGATCGAGCAGTAAAAGATCTGCAAGCCCATGGCAAGGGCAAGAAAATCTTCACTAGTAAAGATTTCTACGATGGCCTAGAAGGGGATGAAAATCTGGAGAATCTTCCCCGAAAATTCATCAAATTCAACGATTCTGGCGACCCGAAAGCCCATCTCGCCATGTTCTTTGTAGAGTGCTCAAGGTTCAAGAGGGACAACATAGCACTATTTTTATGCTTTCCCTGTAGCTTGGTAGGAGTTGCAGATAAGTGGTATGCTGAGCATATCAACCCCATCGAGCTTAAGGAGTTTGATAAAGTTGTGAATCTTTTTGTTGAACACTTCTTGTTCAACACTAAGGCGCTTCCCACGTTGAACCACCTCTGCAGTTTGAAGCAGAAGGAGAAGGAGAAAGCAAGAGATTTCATTCGTAGATGGAGGAGAACCTGCAACAAGATGAGAAACCCCATTTCTGAGGAGCATGCGCTCCAAATCATTCTTAACAACTTCTCACAACCTTTGAGAAGTTTGATTTCGACTTCACCATCTCGTTCTTTCATTGAGCTCACAGAGAGAGCAGAATGGCTCGAGCTCAGTATGGAAAATGACGTGTACGAGGGCATCACCCTCACCAAAAGCAGCCATCCAAGTGAATCTAAGAAAAAGACTCATTTCACATACTCTGCCAATCATAAAAATAGCAAAAGTCGCAATCACTATAAAGAGCTGAAGAAAGACTATTGCTATGGTGCTAGCAATTCCAAGGGCGAGCCGAAAGGGAAGCCTGCTCCCCAATACAACAAGTCTCAACCAGAGTCAGAACCAAAACAAAAAGTTAGGCATGAAGGATGAATCTATAACAGAAAATTCACCCCTCTTGACCAATCACTCGAAGAGGTGCTCGAGTATATGCTATCAAAAGAGATGATCAAGTTACCTAAACTAGCTGATCCCCCTGTGCCCATGGGGAGAATGAAAGTCCAGTTCTGTAAATTCCACTGAACGGTGGGACACAACACTGAGAATTGCTTCGTTCTCAAAAATATTGTCTAGGACCACATTGACAAGAATCTCTTGGTGGAAGGAGCTGAAGATGAGAAGATGGACATTCTAAATCAACCATTTCCTCCGCACATCACGACAATGATCACTGAACAATTGTTCCAGCCTCAAGAACACATCAAACCGTGTTCCATTCAGGATCTGCAAATTCAACATCAGGTTTTGGTGCTACGGCAAGCACCCCCAACCACTAAGAAGACGGATATAATTTCAGCATTTGGCAAGCTGAAAGTATCTGAAGAACCTATAAGGACATCCCCTAAGAAAGTAAAAAGAATTCCCGAATTCCTTAATCAGTTCATCAAGCCCACGCCAGAAAAGGGAGAAATGTCAACTCAAAAGCCATTAACTGCTTTGTCCAATGTTTCAATTTTGGACTTAGCTAAAAACTCTTGCAAGCACCAACAAGTACTGGACGATTTACTTAGAAAGATTAAAGTTAAGCCCAGTACCACGCCTGAAGACATGGCTTAAATTGTAAATTCAGCCATGATAATTGCGCCAATCATCTTCTCAGATGAAGACCTTCCAAAGCCTCACATTTTCCATAACAATGCCTTGTACATCGTTGTTCAAGCAAGGGGAATGACAGTACCCTATGTGTTGATCGATGGAGGCAACAACATCAATATATGTCCCGAGATGACAGCGAAGGCGCTAGGCATCAAAGAAGAAGAGTACATACCAGATCCAATTACCATTTATGGATTTGACAACCATGGTCAAACGACAAAAGGAAAGATCTTCTTAGAAGTGTTTATCAATTACTCAGTGCATTCAATACTCTTTCATGTGGTCAATGTGCCATCCACCTATAATCTGCTTCTCGGAAGACCCTGGATCCACCATACAAATGCGGTGCCTTCCACTCTTCATCAGTGTATAAAGTGGTCCAAAGGTGGGATGATCACAACTGTGTTAGGAGAGGACCCAGAAGAAAGGCTCCCGCCGCCCATGATCCCTAGACCTGCATTCACTGCAGATATCCCTAGTATCAGGGAAAGAGAAGAAGTCACTCTCGGAGAGAGTCTAGAAATACTCCAGACACCAGAGCCATCCATGCATACCGTGGCCATGACCCGATGGAGAGGTTCTCAGTTCTTCAAGATCAAAGGACGACTCAACTACAACACTTTCAGGAACCATCCGTTGTTTCCCCAGTTCATGAAAGCGAAGAAAGGGTTTGATCTACTTCTGAAGCATGGCTACAAGCCTTTCAAAGGCTTGGGCAAAAATGAAAATGGTCGCATTGAACCAATGATTCCGAAGCATCATCATCACAGAGCAGGACTAGGATTTTCTGGCAAAAGCTCACCAAAGAAGACTGTTTTTTGTTAAGGGGGCACATTGAGAATCATTTTTTGTATTTCCTTTTTATTCTTTTCAAAATAAATGCCTCATTCTATCAATGTTTTTGATTAATTCAAAATCAATAAAATTCCAAGTTTCTTTGTCTATCTGGATGCTATCTATCTTCTTACTCTATCTCTTCATTTTATAATTTCATTCATGACTCTTTTCAAATGCTATTTATATTATGATGGGTGATTTCCCCTGAATCAAGTTTTTTCTCCAAATTTCAGAATGCATTCCCGAGCAATCAAGAAGCTCTTTCTCAATCTAAAGGCTTTCCAGAAATCAGCAACAATTCACTGAGTCAAAGCCAGCACAGAAGATGACAAATTTACAAAGCAGTCAGATGAGTATGCGAAATTCGACCAGTCTCTTCAAGAATTGCCAGAATTCGCCTCAGTTCAGAAGCAGGATGAACCATCCACTCTAGTCCAAGATCCGACTTAGGAAGTCAACATCGATTCAGAAGACAATCCCAAGATTCTCAAGATTGGCACCAGTTTGAGTTTGGACGAGAAGGGAAGGCTCACCAATTTTCTCAGACAACATGAGAAAGTATTTGCATGGACATACAAAGATATGCCAGGCTTAGATCCCAAATTGGTCGACTACCGCCTCATTTTGAAGGCAGGTGCTAAGCCAGTCCAGCAGAAACTGAGGAAAATGGATCCTAGAATCGAACAACAAGTCAAAGAAGGACTCGAGGATTTACTCAAAGCATTATTCATTCGAACTATTGACTACCCAGATTGGTTAGCCAATATTGTCGTCGTTCCAAAGAAAAATGGCAAAGTGAGGATTTGCATAGACTTCAGGGACCTCAGCAAAGCAACTACGAAGGATGATTATCCGCTTCCCAATATTGATCTTTTGATCGACAGCACGACAGAACATGCCATGTTCTCTTTCATGGACAAATATTCCGGCTATAATCAGATTAAGTTGGCCGCCCGCGACCAATCAAAGACTTCCTTCACTACGCCTTCAGGCACTTTTTGTTATACCGTTATGCCATTTGGGCTAAAAAATGCTAGAGCAACATATCAACGAGCAATGGTCGTCATTTTTCATGATCAAATGCGCAAAATCATGGATGCGTATGTCGATGATATCCTCGTAAAATCCAAAGAGGAAGAAAATCACATCGAAGCCCTTGATCAAGTTTTTAAGCAACTCATTCTTTACAAGTTAAGACTTAACCCTCAAAAGTGTGTTTTTGGAGTCGAATCAGGCAAACTATGGGGTTTTTGTTATCGTCGCAAAATTTTTCCCGTCTTCCCTTCCTTGCGGAATAGAGAGAAAAATGGTTTCGCGATTCAAACTTAACTGAATTTTAGAAATTGTTTTGAAATACTCGCCTCCGTTTTTGAAAATTGCAGGAAAATCCATGAGATGGGGCTCGACCTGTCGGTATGAGGTTCGACCGTTCCTGCCGCCTTTAACAAGGGTAATCGAACCAATGACCAAAAAATGTTCTTGACATAGTTAAATCATCGAAATTGTGTTCTATCCTAAATGCACAGAGAATTCAGGCATGTGCTATGAGGTTTTGTAAAATGCAAGTTGAAAAACATGATGTATGCTTAGAAAATATTTGGAGTTGAAAAACATTTCTCAGGAAAAAGATGGAAATCAATCTCTCAGGAAACTCAGATGAAGAAGTTTTGAAATCTCGAGAAAGTTTATAAAGATTTGGGAAAATCATGAATGGTTGAAAATCATGGGAAAATAGAAGTGATTCTTGAGAAAAAGGTGAACACCTTAGGACTGTAAAATCAGAATTTGACATTTTGCAATTCATCCAAAATAATGAATTTCGCTTGTTTTTCGCTTGGATTCGGGTCCCGCGGGGCCCTGTTTTGATGATACGGTTAAACCGAATATCAAACGAATTCCAAATGCTGTCAAATTCGGTATGGAGCATCTACCTATTCTGATAAACAGCCTAGAATACTAAAACTCACAAAATGACATGGTTTAGATACTAAAATTTAAAGAAAATCCTAAAAAGGGCGAATTTCGCCTACGGACCCGAACCAAATGCAACACTTAATGCAATAATACGAGAATTCCACCATAGAAACATCTGAGATTTTTCAGACTACTAAATGACATGAAAATAAACAATTTTTCTTTTTACAGCCCCGGGATTTGAACTACGGTGAGTTCGGTAAGAGGAATTTGGTTCTGACGGAGGTAAAATCAATCTGATCCGATGTAAAATTGCATAAAAAAATAACACCTGAACATAGAAATGTCTGATATTTAACTGAGAAACTAATGACACACACAGGAACAACTTTTATTTGTATGATTTCGGCATTTGATCAACAAGAACAGAGATAAAAATACGACTTTTCATGCCTAAATCAACAAAGCAGATAAATATCTCAAAACAGGAGACTGACAAGAAAAATCTGAAACATATATTAAAACTGTTCTAAAAATCATAAGCTTTCAAATGCAAACAGAGGACATCCCGAACATGACATTCACTTTTACAGACTCGGATTTGGAATAATACCCAAAGAGAACCCATCAACTTAAATCGATCCAAAGTCTTAGAGGCCCAAATCAGGCTCTGACACGTGTCCCAAACTCTCGGATTTTTGTCAGACATCAAAAAATTCAGAAAAATCTGAGAATTAAAAACTAGACATCATCCCGAGTTCACGACATTTTTCGGATCGAAAATTGGACCTCATATGAGAGAGATCTCGATTTTACAAGTCAGAAATAACTTTTCAAAATGTATCCCGGGTAACAAAACCCGACCTACCATTTCGAACATTTACTGCAGTAAATAAATTCAAATCATTCTGAATTTTTGGCAGATTGTTAGGGACACCTAAGAACGCGTAATGTGATTTTTTTGGCATTTTTAAAGAAAAATAAATACATGAAATGACGAGTGGACTGACTGACAAAAACAGAGAATCACTGAAATAACACAGGATACATAAAACATCAAATAAATTCCTGAACGATGCTATTTTAATGAAATAAGATATAAATCTACCTTATTTTAATGCATGAACATGATGAAATGCTAAAATTTGAATCAAGAAAGCATGAAAAAATTGTTTTCTATATGTCATTTTACGAGAATAGCTCGATCCATCCTTCAGATGAGCCCTTTTCTCAAAACGACAATACGAATTTAATAAAGATATTACTATAATGAAATCAATAGGGATAGAAGTGCACCTTGTGTTTTCCCGCAGCTTTGGAACTCCCGAAATGAGTGGGTATGAATAGTTTCTCTCATCCTTCGATTCGAGCCTCTGAGGGTTCACGAAAATCGGTCCACACCTCGAACGAATTGGAAGTGGTGCGAGCAAGCTTGGTGCTTCAATGCACCCTCTCAACTGAGCCCAAAGAAGGCGTGAACTCAGAAATCAAAATCGTGTTATGAAGAAGATCTAGGTTGAAATGCAAAATCAAAAAGAGCTCCCCTAGGCTGAGCGTGGGGCCTTGTATTTATAGAAATTTTTGGAAAATTTTGAAATTCAAAGAGGCTTAATCTGAGCCCTCCATGTGGCGCCATCTCATAGGGTGTTGTCTTGGAGTTTGAAATTCAAATTCTGCTTTATTCTGGAAGGAGGAGAGACTGCCATGTGGCGCCATCTCAGAGCATCCACATTGACATGTGTCACAAGGAAAGGCAGAGGATTCAGATGGTGCCACCTCAGAGAGAGTTTGAAATTTAAATTTAAACTTTTTCTAGAGGAAAGGAGAGACTGACATGTGGCGCCACCTCAGGGTGGCTCCACATTGACATGTGTCAGGAGGCAGGAGCTGAAGAAGCAGAAGACGCCACCTTAGAGGGGAGTTGTCCCTACTTTTTCTAATGCAGAGAGGTCTGGCCATGTGGCAGTTCAGGATGGCTCTGCTTTTGACAAGTGTCAGCTGGCTGAAGGAGTCTTCTCAAATGGCGCCACCTCAGAGGGAGATTTGAAATTCAAATGGGGTTGGCTCTGGAGGAATGGAGGGTGGACATGTGGTGCCTCCTCTAGGAGATCCTGCAGTGACATGTGGTGGTTGGGGGAGAGAGGAAGAACCATGTGGCGCCACCTCAAAAATAAAATAAAGGTGAGTTTATGCAGGAAAATCAGCATTTGCGCCACCTAGGCCTTGTCTGAAAATTTTTGAATGGTTGCTTTTTCTGAAGAAGGCCAAGAGTGACACGTGTCTTCTACTTTTTCTGAAAGAAGCTAGGAGTGACATGTGTCACTTACTTTTTCTGAGAAAAGTAAGGAGAGACATGTGTCATCCTGCTTTTTCTAAAGGAAGGAGAGAGTGACACGTGTCCTCTGCAGGAGACATACTTCAACTGGCGCCACCTCAGGGGAGACAAGCTTTACTTTTTTTGAACAGGACAACACATGACACGTGGCATCTCATGGTGACCTTGGAATGACACATGGCACAGGGTGAAGATGGTGGACACTAACACGTGGCATGAAATGAAGAGGATGTCTAATGACATGTGGCACCACCTCTAGGTGAACCCCACGCTGACACATGGCAAGGAAATGGGAGGAGAGAGAAAAAGACCCAGTGGCGCCAATCCAGGGACAAGGCTCCTATATTTTTGGGTTTTTCAGGTTTTTCAAAAGAAAAGCCTATGTGACACTACCTCAGTGTGGGTCCCATATTGCTTCTTTATTGAAATAAAGACAAGACAGTAAAACCACTTTTTTGGAATTTTCATAAAATCTGGACTAATTGGCAAGACAGAAATTTTGAAAAGAGTTGGCCTCTGTGGGGTGATTTTAGTTGAAATAGCTGTCAAAAGGGCAAAATCTGAGATAAGGTGGCTGAAATCCATATTGAAAACTATCCAGATTGTTTTCCTGAGAAAATATTTTGAAATTCAGAGTTCTGGGGGTAAAATGGGAAGAATTGACAATTTTGAAGACCTAGGGTTTTGAAATCGATTTTAAAAATAGTCGAAATTCTAATCTGGATTGAAAATTTTGAAATCAAGAGTTGTGGACCTCGAAATGACATGCTGTGCAGTGCAGTGATATGAAATGTTCATGCAATGCTATGCAAAGACATGTTTCCTGAAATGTCGCTCTGAATTCAAAATTGGAAATTCTAGATTCTTGTCAAGAATAGGATTTTGAGATTTTGCAGTTTGGAGATATTTCTGAGTCTAAATAGAGAGATTTCGAGACTCAAGCATGGAATTTAGGACTTTCTGCACGGTCCAATCTCAGAAAATGACCATTTTGCCCTTCGACAATTTCGGAAGCTGGATGATGATGCTTGGTGAAAATGTCGGGGAGGCGAGTGAAAATTTGGGGTGTTTACAATTTTCTGGTAAGCAAAAGGGGATAGAAGTAGACCCAGCCAAAGCAAAGGCCATCATTGATATGCCGCCCCCAACTAATCTTAAAGAATTGCATAGCCTTCAGGGACACATGCAATCAATCCGGCGATTTGTATCCAATTTGGCAATCAGATGCGAGCCTTTCAATCATTTTCTTAGAAAAGGAGTGAAGTTTGAATGGAGACCAGAATGTCAGCAATCGTTCGATCGAATCAAAAAATATCTTCTCAATCCTCCTATCTTGAAGCAGCCAGAATTGGGAAAACCTCTTTTGTTATACATCTCAGTTAATCAAGTCGCGTGCGGCGGATTCTTGGCACAATACAAAGAAGGCAGCTTGATAGAGCACACCATTTATTATGTGAGTAAGACTTTCATAGACTATGAAAAGAAATACTCCCAAATAGAAAAAACCTGCCTAGCTCTGGTATGGATGTGTCAGAAGTTAAGACACTACTTGCTGGCATCTGAAGTCAAAATCTTGTCCAAACTCAATCCTCTCAAGTAAATCTTAGAACAACCTTTTCTCAGTGGACGGATCTCCAAATGGCAAGTCTTGCTAATGCAGTATGACTTAGAATATGTCTTCCAATAATCAATCAAAGGTCAAGCAATTGTAGATCAATTGACAGATTTTCCTTTGACAGAAGAAGTAAAAGCCAAAGATGACTTCCCTGATGAGCAAATATGCAATATCCAGCAATCTCCAGTCTGGAATTTATTTTTCGATGGTTCCAAGAATATGGCAGAAATAGGCATTGGGATTTTATTAATCACTCCTGAGAAGAAGATGATTCTGTTTTCTCTTAAGCTTGATTTCCCATGCACCCATAATATGGCTGAGTATAAAGCTCTAATTCAAGGTCTAAAGATTCTACTAGACTTCAATGTCAAAAGAGTGCATGTCTATGGCGACTCACTTCTAGTTGCCAATCAAGTTCAGACCGAATGACAAGTCAAGGATCAGAAACTGCTTCCTTATTAGAAAATCGTCTCAGCTCTTGCCAGCAATTTTGAAGAATTTCAACTCTTCCATATCAAGAGAGATTTCAATCAAGTGGCTGATAGCCTAGCCAATTTAGGTTCTATTATGGCATTCAAAAATGGAGAATCTTGTCGCTCCTTTAAAATTGATAGACTTGACAACCTGCCTTCCTTCCAACAGAACAAGTAAACCAAGCTGAGCAAAAGAAGAAGCCTTGGTATTACAACATCAAGAACTTCATAGAAACCAGTGAATTTTCTCTGAAACTCTCAAAGAAAGAGCACTGAGCAATCCAGCGTATGTCTACCCGGTATTTCATTCTGGCAAACGTTCTCTATCGTCGTGGATTCAGTTCTGAGTATTCCAGATGCTTAGACAAAGATGAATCCAAAGAAGTCGTGCAGGAGGCACATGAAGGCATTTGTGGTGGCCATGTCGGCTATCAAACCCTTGTCAAGCAAATCATCCGAGCAGGTTACTACTGGAAGACTATGCAGCAAGACTGTTACCATTTTATGAAGAAGTGTGTTCAATGCCAGATACATGCACCCTCTATTCATGAGCCAACAACATATTTGCAATCTGTTGTCTCTCCATGGCCGTTCTCTATGTGGGCCTTTGATGTCGTAGGTCCCATCACTCCTTCTGCTTCAAATGGCCACAAATACTTTCTTGCCGCAATAGAATATTTCACCAAGTGGGTAGAAGCTATCACTCTCCGCATAGTAGAAGGACGACATGTGGTCTCATTTATCCACAAGAGCATCCTTTGCCATTTCGGCATACCACATGATATCGTGTCGGATAATGGCAGTCATTTCAAGAATGAAAGAATGAAGACATTCTGCTCAAAGTTCAAAATTTATCATCATTTCTCCGCTCCATATTATCCTCAAGGGAATGGTCAGGCAGAAGCTACCAACAAGATATTAATTCGTATCTTGGAGCGAACTGTGGAAACAGGCCATGACTGGCATGAGAAGAACCACGATGCACTATGGGCCTACCGGACCACCATTTGCACTCCAACAAATGCTACTCCATCAGAACTAGTTTATGAAACCGAAGTAGTATTGCCTCTACATATTCAGAAGCACGCTTTGAAATTTTCATCCCTTCTAGAATTACCTCTTGATCAATACCAGCAGAAATGACTGGTACGGTTAGACTTGCTCGACGAGAGAAGGCTAAAAGCAGCAGAGCATGCTCAATCCTATCGTCAAAGAATATCCAGGCAATACGCGAAGTCTGTCATCGAAAGGAGATTCAAAGTTAATGATTTAGTACTTCGATCCACAACTTATCTCAAGCATCATCCCGACGGAAAATGGTTGCCAAATTAGGAAGGTTCCTATGTCATCAAAGAAGCATTACCCTGCAACTCATATCGGCTCATCAATGCCGATGGTGTAGAATTACCAGATCCCATTAATGCTCAACACTTGAAAAAGTTCTATACTTGAAGTATTTATTCTTCCTTTGTAATCTTCCTATTTCCTTCAATAAGGATTAAACTTCCCTTTCCCAGTTACACTGGGGCATTTTTAAAATTTTATTATGTATGCAAGCAGGATAAACAAATCTCTCATTTTACACACTTGTGCACCCGTGTGTATCAATTTGCATTCATTTGCATTCAACGACATTAATGTTAATTTGGTCAGTCTTGAGATTTCGGCAACCAGTCCCATCACAATTCCCAATTGTTATTCAAAATTAAAAGATAGTCATTAGCACTGAATTAAAAATCCAGTGCTCGAACTGGTACATTTCCAAAATCCAGTGCTCGAACTGGTACATTTCCAAAATCCAATGCACAAACTGGTATATTTTTCAAAACCCAGTGCTAGAACTGGCATATTTTCAAAAATACAATGCTCATACTAGCACATTTCCAAAATCCACTGATTGTGTTGTTACATTTTGTGAAAGCCAATGCTTATACTGGTATCCTTCCAAAATCTAACCCCGTGTTTGTATCCCATCAGTCGCATTAGTCGATCTTCTAGGTTCAGTCCTCATACGAACCTCTCATCAAAATTAAATTTCCAATTTTCACCTCCGAGTCATCCAATTTCCAATCTTGACCTCCGGGTCATCCAATTTCCAATTTTGACCTCCGGGTCATCCAAGTTCTAATTTGGACCTCCAGGTCATTCAAGTTCCAATTTCGACCTTCGGGTCATTCAATTCTAAAATTTCGACCTTCGAGTCATTCAATTCTTTAATTTTGACTTGGGGTCATTCAATCCTCAATTTTGACCTTCAGGTCACCCAATTCCCAATTTTCAATTCTCAATTTCGACCGTTAGGTCATCCAATTTCAAACCTTCGGGTTACCAATTCTATCTCAATCATTTTTGACTTACGGGTCACATTTGCCAATCATGGTTGTATTCATTATGCTTATTGGCTCAATATCCAAATTTTAATCATTTTCTCTTGCGAGAGACCCTTTTTAGGGAGAGTTCGAGGGAGCTCGTTCTTCTTGCATGCTATCCAATTTGTTCACTTAGCCCTGTTTTAGAGAGAGTTTGAAGAGACTCATGTCTTCGTGAATCGTTTGCAAAACAATTTCCATTTCACACAAGGAACCCTTTTATAGAGAGAGGCTCGACGAAGACTCGCTTTCCTTATGCCCCCCCAATTTTCATACTAGGCCATTTCGTCATGGATCACCCTCTTTTTAGGGAGAGTGTGATGGACTCGTTCCTTCATGACCCAATTTACCCACCTCACTACTATCGACCCCCTTTCCATAAGAGAAGCCTAATGTTAGGGAGCTTTGACGAAAGCTCAATTTCTCTTCGAAGGTTCATTTTGCAAACACCTCCTCTTCAGAGAAGAGAGAAGTAATTCTTATTTCCCATTCAGGTAAGGGCTAAGCCTGAGTCTTCTTCTTTGGGGAAATGAGAGGATAATTTTCGTCATGGATGCATTAAGACGGATTTCAAATGCTCTCTTCCACCAAGGATTTCAAGAACATTTTGCTAATTTGCCAATTAATTACTTGTTGATTTCAAAATCTTCATTGCACAAATCTTTACTTCAGTTTACCTTCAGCATTACTTCCAAAAGAGCAAAGCTTTTGTGAAGAAGGATTTAAAATTCAAATTCTTTCCATTGGCTAACCAAAAAGATGAAGGATAAATCCTCGATATGGCCAGTAAGGAAAAGTCAATGTTATTGCAAAGCCATAAATGATCGATATTGATCGTGGTTATGGCACATCTTTAAAGACCATTCTTGCAAAAATGAGGCAGTGAAAATATCTTGAGCGATAGAAAAATAGAGAATTCACCTAAACCCTGTCTCCTCAAATCACCTAAGTTGTAATTAAATATCTGCAAAAGGGATCTCTCAACTGTCGTCAAGATGAAGACGAATTATGCGAGTCAGATCCTTGGGGCCAAAGAAGATTTAAATGATCTCCAAGATGAAGGAGTTTGTGATGGATCCTTCCAGGGAAAGTCCAAAGCACTGTCAAGTTGAAGGCGGATGCGATGAACCTCCCGCCAATCCCTAAAAGATATTTAATTTCTGCTATCATCCAGAGATCTCCAACCAATGAGCCAATATCGTCAATATAATCCCTAAGGCAAAGAAGGATCAGAACATCTCCAAGTTGAAGGAGTTTGTGATGTACCCTTCCAAAAAAAGAGAGAGAGAGGGAAAAGAAAAAGAAAGAGAGAAAGGGAAAAGAACAAGAGAAAAGCCAGGACATCTCCAAAATGAAGGATGATATAATAAACTCCCCCGAAGCCCAAGAGAGCCTAAAAGAGTGCAGAAAGACTATCATGAGAGAAACATCCAGGATATCAAACTGCCAAATCCATCAAGAATCTTCTTTAATTTTGTGAAATCCTATTATCAATATTCTTTCATCAATTGCTTTCATAATATTAAATTCTCTCTTTCCTGTTCATACCAAGGAAATTGATAGCTTCCTTGAAGAAGGTCAATCGCAAGCAATTTGGATTCCAAATCTTGATTCTATGAAGTTAATCTCATTTGGAGGTAAGAAGAAATATTTTTGCAACAATGTGTATCATCTTCAAATACTTTGAATCAACAACAAAATTTTCAATATTTTGGCAGTATTTTCTAGCTATCCTGACATGAAGTGAGAGCTTGATGTCCGTTTTTGATACATCCTGACACCATTTTCATCCCTTTTTAGGACTTGATTACGGGAGTTTTCAAGATTCCTTCCCTTCTTTTTATAACTTGAGAGCGTGAGCTCTCAGATTTGCACACTTCCTTGTGTCCCCATGTGATCATCACAAAAATTTTCCTCTCTTGTGGTTTCTCTCTCTTCCTTCTCTTTTCCCTTTCCAACCTCTATTCCCTCCTTTTTGAAGGAAGAAAATAGAAAAAAGAAAAGAAGAGAGAAGAGAAAAGAAAGAGAAAAGACGAGAAGAGGAATTCTTTTGCGGGGTCTCACTTGACCTTAATTTTGAAAATATTTAGAAAATAACTCGCCTTCGTTTTTGAAATATTTGCGGAAAAACTGGGAGACGGGATCCGCTCGTCAGTACAAGGTTCGACCGTTCCTGACGCCTTTACCAGGGGTAATCGAACCAAGAGTCAAATTTATGCCTTTTGCTTTGCTAAGAAATTATCCAAGAATTTATCCTAAGTCTAGATGCACAAAGAATCATGCTTGTGCAAATACAAGGATATATGCTCTTTTTGAAAATATTTTGAAGGATTCCCAAGTGATTCTGAGATGAATTTGATAATGGAGTGAAGAAATGTTTTCTAACTTAGAACTTTAAGATTAAAATTCTAAATTTTTAGAATAATCAGAGCTTAAGAAAATAAATTTGGATTTTGAGAGAAATGATTTTGAAACTGAGATAAAAAGAGAAGAAAGGAAGTTTCAAAGTCATAAATGGACTTTGAATTTTGAAATTTTGAACTTGGAAGAATAATTGGAATGGAATTGAATTCTAATTTTGAAATCAAAGTAAAATGTGGGAGATCTAAATAGAATTTTTGAGAAATAGAATTGATTTGAAAGTTGGAATTTTCAAGATGAAATCCGAATCCAAGATCTGGATTCCGAACAGAGTTCAAAGTTGAATTTTGGATTTAGGATCCGAAATGGGAACTTGATTTGAAATCTGGAAATGAAATGGAATTGATTTTAAGAATTGGAATCAAGATGGAATTTGGATCTGAAATTTTGAATGGAATCGGATTCAAGATTTGGAATCCAATATGAAATTTGGATCTGAAGTCTGAGACCCAAAGTAGAATGGGATTCTGGATCCTAAATGGAATTTGGATCTGTAATCTGAGATCCAAAGTAGAATTGGGTTTTGGATCCTAGAATGGATTTGGATCTAAAATCTGAGATCCAAAGTAGCATTGGGTTCTGGATCCTAAAATGGATTTGGATCTGAAATCTGAGATCCAATGTAGAATTGGGTTCTGGATCCTAAGATGGATTTGGATATGAAATCTGAGATCCAATGTAGAATTGGATTCTGGATCCTAGAATGGATTAGGATCTGAAGTCTGAGATCCAAAGTAGAAGTTGGATTCATACTTGGAAATCTGGATCCAAGTTTGAGATTTTAACTTTGGATTTGGGCTTTTGAAAGTCCAAATGAGACTTTTGAATATAGATCTGGGTTTTGAAAACCCAGATTGAATTTAAAATTTAGGAATGGTCAAGCTTTTGAGATTCAGGATCAATTTCAAACTGTGGTTTTTGAATTTTGAAGATAAGAAGATGGACTTGATTTTGAGAATGAATCAAGAATTTCAAAGTTTAAATGGAACTTTGAAATTGAATTTTTGAATTGAATTGCAATTTTGGAGTTTTAATAAAATGGTTTTGAAATTCCAAAGTCAAACTGGACTTTGAAATAGAATTGAAATAGGAAAGATGTTAAAAAATCACTTGTGTTTTTGAAAAGAGTTTTTGAAAATATGATGTAATTCTATTCTAAACGATGAATGAATTTAAACAACTTTGAAATTGGATTTGAAAAGCTATTCCATTCCTAAGATGAATTAAAATAAGATTGAAGATATAATACATCCTTGACTATGGTCATTGAATGTATTATATAGTAATCTATATTTAAATTCTAGTGAAGAATGAAACACATTTTTGTGCTTTTATAGAGTTTAAAATGAAACTAACTCTCAACATACCCTGACTATGGCCATTAGTATATATATTGAATTAATTCTAAGTTAAACTCTGATAAAAGGTGAAATATTTGAAAAATATGATGATTTTTGAAAAGGATCCAGTGTGGATCCAGTGTTATTTCATAAAAGGTAAAAATACTAAGTTTGTTTACATCCTGACTATGGCCATTGATGTAAATCATCAACTTAGGATTATTTACCTCTTACAAAATGATGCACGTGCCATTCGTGTTTCACCATTGTGAGAATTTGAGAAATAAAAGCAAAAATGCATGAAAACAAGCAATTCATGATATTTGCAATGCTCATTCATTCTACCTAAAGCAGGAAATGTAAATCTTCATTAAAATCTAAGTTATTACAATCTTTAAAATTGACAAAATCTTGATCCAAGAAGGGATTTGATATCTTTCTTGCAAAATAGGGTTAACTTAGAGCAAAATTGCAAAATATGGAGGATCAAGCAAAATCTAAATGTTATGCTTGGGTTAAAAAGAAAGAGCACATATGAATGCCTTGATATAGATAGATATGGAATTGTGTCATCTAATTGTCCATGGAAATGCAATGGAGATATACAAGGCTATACTTGTGTTTGAAAGAGTACACATGCCTATGTCGGGTCCTAATTTGGAGATGGATGCTCATGCTAATGAATGTGCCTATACCTAGCTGGGCTGAATATTCATGTTGATACCTAACTAGACTAAAAGTTTATGAATGATGCAGCAGAGTGTACTGGGATAAAGGTGATGAAGGTGTCATTTTGAAGAAAGCACCAAATGCCTAGATGCTACAGATGGGTGAGCTGGAAGGTGGTGTTGAAACTGCGATTGCAGCTACACCAATTCCTGTGGCTGGGCCCATGCTTATTGCTCAGCTTGGGACTGCTTTTGTGAGAAAGGAGCTGCAAGTTATGAAGATAGTGGCTGTTGATAGCAGTGGGAATTTATGAAGGTTCGTTGAAGCTAATAGGGGACTTGTGCAGCAGGAAATGGAAGATAGATGGAAAGTTACTGCTGCATGAGAAAGGAGATTCATGACATAGACTACACCAACGTGCTATAGTATCTTGAACATTGATGCCAAGGAGAGCCCAGTGCCTCTGGATATCGATGGTAGATTGATCATAATTATAATGATGAGCAGATATCCTATGCAACAGAGTTTCCCATTGCTAAACAGAGTATTAGCTATTGGACCTCACTGTAGCATATATCAAATATTTCTTAGCATGCTTTTGCTTTATGAACATATCTGTCACTCCTGGAACGGATCATATGTTCATGCTGGAGATGAGAAATGACAGGTAAATCATAGATTTAGGCTACATAGAGAATGAAATTCTACATATACTAAAACAAAATCCATAAGGGAAATCACGCATATGTATTTGTAATGAGTCTTTTGGGAATAAAACCTATATATATGCTGTAAGAGACAATAGAAAAAAAAATCTGTACTGTGGCAATGGTATGGTAAATAAAGAAGTGTGGAGAGATCTTTATATAATGTTTACAGTAAGTGTTATTTACATACAAAGAGTGTTTTTCAGTGAAGATACAAGTAAAGCATGGATCTGATGAGGTATAGATGAATCCAGTCTTCAACAGTTGGAATTCACAGAAAAAAAAAGTTGCAGCCCATTTTGCAGATTGCTACACCCCCCCCCCCCCCAAAAAAAAGGTCGTAGCAGTTGACTATGCAGGCTTAAAATCTCAACAAACGAATATCCAGATTGGTCATGAACTTGACTCTCAAAATTGATGTGCTTACGAGTTGCCTTGGGAATTCCTTTTAGCATTTAGCAGGTAACCGAGAGTCTATTTTCTGAGTTAGTCTTCAAGCTTGTTGAAGATTAATTCTTAGAAACGAGAACCTCAGTCAAATAGCAATATTTAACAGTAAAAGAAAAAGAATTTTCGGTAAAGTAAATCCATGAGAAGGCATAATGGAGTTTAATCTGACGAACATAATGAAGTTTCATTTTGAGGATTCAGTGGAACTCAGAGTGTAAAACTTGGAAAATTAAATAAACCATTATTGTAAAAACTTATTGGCCCTGATGACCGATCTCAATGTCAGTGGCTTTTAACAAGATGCCCCCTTAAATACCAGTTGCAGCATAGGGATATTTTCTGAGTTTAGTGTAACAGAAATCCCCAAATTGAATTAGCTAAAGATGATGAAAAGGATTTGCTAAGACATCTTCATGCTCATGATTCACCCTTCTATGACCTTGACAACACACTCAAATGGATTTTGTTCTATATATTTTTTTTATAACCTGTAAAATCAACCCTATAGCAAAATCTTGGTGGCATCTTTCACCACAAACTCAGTGAACAGCCATGGAACGTAAGTTATTCCCCAAATAGTGCACAATTCATTCACGAGACTCCTTGGCTTTCGTGTAACATTCTTAATGCTGATATTCTAAAAGAAAGATCAGAACCCAGAGTTACTCCAATAGTAGAACCACTTCTTCTTCAGATTCATCACCCCTTTCATATATCACAATAACACCTGGGGCATGTGAGTGATTTTATCAGCTAATTGACTACTGATTCCTTAGGAGATCGGTGTGGCCAATCTAAAAATAAAAAAAAACGAAGACTCATGTTCAGATGAATAGACTTTTGGCCTAGAACAGATGACGCTAAAAAGAAGAAAGAAAGAAAGCTCCATATCCTGAAAGAAGAAATATATACCAAATCCCCACGAAATAGTATATAGGCTCGAAAATAGGGCAAGAATTGATGAAGTTAAGATCCAGAGATAAGTGACTATCAACAATATTATGTCAAAATATATGAAACCAAAGAAATGGGTATGTTGCACGGTAGATACAGATACAGAGCAGATTAATAATGTTCATCGATCATTGAAAAGAAACATGAAGCATATGAAAATATTGAATCAACATGGCAGGCAAACAAATGATAGAAGCAAGAGAATGAGATATCAAAATACATGCAGGCCGATCTTACCTGCGGTAATGAGGATAAAATGCCATCCAGAGTTAATATGGTTAACCAGAATTCAACAAATGGAAACTAAAGGAAATCGCAGATCAAAAGGATGAAACCGCCCGATGTAAGTCAAGATGATTGTCAAAGAAATGCTTAATGTAAGTAAAGAATCATACGAGTCAAATAAAAAAAGAAACAGGATATAAATAATTCAAATCATGCGAAGATTGGTGAGATCCTAAAATAAATTAACGCAAGAGGAAAGGAGATGTGGGAATCGGTGGATTCCAATGATATTGCAATAGGTGGGTCAATATTTGCACAAGCAGTATCGACTCCACCAATGATGCATCAACGCCAGCCTTAAAACAGGAAAATAAAGAGAAAGAAGAAAAAAAATAAAAGGAAAAGAGAAAAGAACTTACCCGATTTGTGGGGATTCCGAAGGAGGAAAGAGGAAGGTGGATATTCGATCGATCGTCCTAGATCAGGGAGATGCTGGATGGGAGATGGATTGAAATCCTTCCTTCTGAAGGAAAACCAATGATCAATGGCTGCCCCAGCAAAAAAACCCGATGATGGATGCTCGATCGAGTGGGATGGAACGAAAAAATGGATCCCCCTCTTCCCCTATGTGCGCCCTCTTTAAAGAGGAAGAGGGGAAAGTTCGGGAGAAAAATCTGTTCAGGATTGAGGGTGGAGAGAAAGGGAGGTCGTTTGAAGATGGAGGGTAGAAATGAGAGGGAGGAGTGCGCTGGAGGGAGTTCGTTAGCATTTTTCCTTATTTCAAAAAGGTGGTCCTCTTTTAGAAAGATTTTTGAAAAGTGGTTTAAGATGAGGTTTTTGGTAAAAATGGCTTAAAAAGCTTGAAAATCATTCGTTTTCCTTGTAGCTTTTCTCAATTTTTTTGGTTTTTATGTTATTTTTCTATTTTTTTGTATTTTTGGAATAAACTCCTAAAGCTTGTGAGAAAACAAACATTAAAACTAATTTTTTTTGTGTTTTTGCAAAAATATTTACAAAAGAGAATTTTTCTGAGAATTTAAAAGCTATTTTGAGAAAATTTCTTTAGAAATGGGTTTGGATCCGGATTTTAAGGAAATATGGATTTAAAGTACTGGATTCGGATCCAGAATTAAGTTGGATACATTAATATGGAATTTATTTCAGAAAATCTGAAGAGTAACTGAATTTTGGCTTTGAAATCACTTTTATCTTCTCAGAGAATGAGGGCTAGGGGCAAAAGGGTTATTTTGCAAATCTTTGAAAAATTTGGGGTGTTCACAGATGCCCCTCTTTGCTACTAAGCCGGTTGAAAGCCGAGCTTGGTGGCAAGGATAACACTCCAAATTTTGAAAATGTCCCAGTCAGCAGATCTGAACTGGGTGTGGAAGAATTATTTTGAAAATAAGGCTTCTCAGGCTTTGAAACCTTATCCTGAATGGTTTTGGGGAGACAAAATCCTCGAAGATGGTGTAATCAAATAATAGAAATGAGGAAATCGTGATGGAACTTTGGGTTGAATATCCCGAAATGGTAGAATAAGAATTTTGATCAAGTCTCACGGGTGAGACAAGATACTCTCTTTGGAATGATTCAGGTTTAGCCCTTAACCTGGATGAGACGAAAATATATCAAGATGAATTTATAATGAGGAAAGGAATTCATGAGGACCTTGATGGGACATTTGGGAGAATGCCTCGTGAAATGAAGCTCAAGTAGGATCCTATCCTGGATGGATATACAAAGCATGGATTCCTTGTTGGGAAGAGCCATAATGGGACTGGAAGAAAATATCTCGTCAAAACAAGGAATCTCGCTGGAACGAGACTCAGGTTTAACCCAAACCTGAAAGAAGATATCTCGCGAAATGAGGTTCTGGGTTAACTCTTAACCTGGAATAGGAAATCTACCATACGGGTTTCTTGAATGAAGAAACCATAATAGGACCTTCGGAATTTGGACGAACAAATCCGATAGGGTTTTTTGCGAAAGGAGAAATATAGGGTTCTCTAAAGCTTTTGAAAAGGGGGAAGAAATTGGGCGTCTCATTGCTGAGACTGAAATAGCTTTTGAAATCAAAATGGCCTCTCGCTGAAGGTTCAAGTTTGACCCTTATCCTGAGTGGGGACACCATACGGAATCCTTGACTGAAGAAACCGCGATGGGACAGGAAGAGATACTTCAACTGAATGAGACAACTCTTCTAGAAGATATAGACAACGCTAGGTTGCATCAAAATGGATATTGAATGTTTATTTCATTCTTGGAATAGCTAGAAAATCTTGCCAATAAGATAAAATCGTAGTAGATTCAAATGCTTGAAAATGTGCACGTATGTGCAAAGATATTCCCTCTTTTACCTAGAGTATTTCCTCCAAATGAGGTTAACTCCCTGGTTCTGAGAGTCAAATTCAAAATTTTAGCGCTGATAATTTTCTTCAAGGAAGCTATCCATTTCCTTGATATGAGAAGAGAAGAAATATTCTTAATTTCATAAAAGCAAGTAGTGAAAAGATATTGATAAAGGAATTTTGCATGAGAAAAGATGACTTCTGGCAGCTTGATATCTGGGTGTTTTCCCATGATGATCCTTTTGCACTCTTTTTGAGTCGTTGCACTTTCTCAGTTTTTCACATCATCCTTCATTTGGATGTGTCCTGACTTTTCTCTCTTCTCTTTGGGGAAGAGTATGTTACAAACTCCTTCATCTCGGAGATGCTCCGATCCTTCTTTTTCTCAGGAATTGGTGATATTGGCTCATTGGTTTAAAAAAAAATCTCTAAATGTAGCAACAATCAAATATCTTTTAGGGTTTGTCGGTAGGTTCATCGCATCCGCCTTCATCTCAACAGTGATCTGAACTTTCCCTCGAAGGATCTGTCACAAACTCCGTCATCTTGGAGATGTTTCAAATCTTCTTTGGCCCCGGGGATCTACTCGCTTAATTTGCCTTCATCTTGACGACAATCGAGAGATCTTTTTTGCGGATATTTGATTGAAGCTTTGAATAAATGAGGAGATATGGATTGAGTGGATTCTTTTAATGGCTCAAGATATTTCCACTGCCTGATTGCCAGAAAGCCATTTTAAAACACGCGCCATAGCCAAGATCAATATCAATTCGCTTCTGGCTTTTCAACATTATTGAAGATTTCTTTTATTGATCATATCAAGGACATTTCTTAGATCCTTTTGGTTGATCAACAGGAAAAGATTTGAATTTTACCTCTTTTTCGCAAAAAGTTTCACCTTTTGGAAGGAAATACTGGAGGTAATATGAGGAAATCCTTTTGTGTAATCAGATTTTTAGAATCAACAAGTGTTTTTAGCAAATTGGCAAAGTTTTCACGAATTCTTTGTTGAAATAATCACTCAATATAGATTTTGATGAGAACTTGAGTTGCAATCTTCGATTTCGGAAATACATGACCAGCAAAAGCTGAGACCTTTGAAATACATGACCAGCGAAAGCTGGAACCTTTGAAATACATGACCAGCGGAAGCTGGAACCTTTTTGAAATACATGACCAGCGAAAGCTGGAACCTTTTGGAATACATGATAAATAGATGTTGAGATCTTTTGAAATACCTGACCAGCGAAAGCTGGAACGTTTGAAATACCTGACCAGCAAAAGCTAGAACCTTTGAAATACCTGACCAGCAAAACTGGAACGTTTTGGAAATACATGACCAACGAGTGTTGCGTCTTTTAAGAAATACATGACTGGTTATAAACATTATACCCGGAAGTTGGGGAATTTGATAGAATTGAGAGGTTGAAACCCGAAGGCTTGGAAATGAGAGAATGGGGAAATTGCACCTTGAAGGCTTGATTTGTGGAATAGGTTGTTTTGGGAGCTCGATAGCTGTGAGCTGGGACTTTTTGAGATATATGACCAGCGAGAGCTGGGTCTCTTGGAAATATATTACCGACAAAATCTGAACCGTTTGAAATGCATGACCAGCGAAAAGCTAGGACGTTTGAAATACTTGACCAACAACAGCTGAAACATTTGAAATACCTGACCAGCAAGAAAGTGAAACATTTTAAATACATGACCAACGGAAAGCTGAATCTTCTTGGAAATACCTGACCAGCAAAAAGCCGGAACGTTTGAAATACCTGACCAGCAAGAAGCTGGAACGTTTGAAATATATGTCCAACGAATGTTGAATCTTTTGAAATATCTGATCAACAAAAAGCTGGAACGTTTGAAATACCTGACCAACAAGAAGCTGGAACGTTTGAAATATATGACCAACAAGTTGTTGGATCTTTTTTGGAAATACCTGACCAGCAAAAGCTGAAACATTTGAAATACCTGACCAGCAAGAAGCTGAAACGTTTGAAATATATGTCCAACAAGTGTCAGATCTTTTGAAATACCTGACCAGCAGAAAGCTGGAATGTTTGAAATACCTGACCAGCAAGAAGCTGAAACGTTTGAAATATATGACCAACGAGTGTTGGATCTTTTGGAATACCTGACCAGCAAAAGCTGGAACATTTGAAATACCTGACCAGCAAGAAGCTGGAACGTTTGAAATATATGTCCAACAAGTGTTAGATCTTTTGAAATACCTGACCAGCAGAATGCTAGAACGTTTGAAATACCTGACCAGCAAGAAGCTGGAACGTTTGAAACATATGACCAACGAGTGTTGGATCTTTTGGGAATACCTGACCAGCGAAAAGTTGGGACATTTGAAATACCTGACCAGCGAGAAGCTGGAACGTTTGAAATACCTGACCAGCAAGAAGCTGGAACGTTTGAAATACATGTCCAACGAGTGTCAGATCTTTTGGATATATATCAATTTTTTGAGTGACTTAAGTCAGAATTTGGATTTTGTAAAAGTAAAGATTTTAATCAAAGGACTAGATGTAGAACCCCAAATGGGCTTTAATATATGATTGAAGATTTTGAGAAATACCCTAGTGCGAGGACTGGGTTGTAAGAGATGAGTTAACAAAGTGAAATTTTTAGAAAATAAAAGATTCTTTGGTAGAAATTAGTGGACCATCATAGTTTAATTGCATGTGGTCGACTTTCAGGATTTTGTCCCCTTGTCCTGAACGGGGGAAGAATAACAAAAAGAAAATACCTCATTGAAAGGAGGCATCAGGTTTATCCCTTAACCTGAAAGGAGACATTTTAAAGATAAAGGTAGATAAAATTTAAATAAGATTGAAAAATTTGTTAAAACTTGACAAAAATGAGTAATAGCTTGAAGAAAAATTTGCTTAAACCAAAAGTGAATCAAATGAAATGAAAACAAAGATCACAAGATTAAATGAGAATTAACAAAATTTGAGGAAAAGATCTTTTGTCTAATCCTGCCTGCATATGATGAAAAAAGATGATTATAAAATGCCCCAGTATGATGGAGGAGAATGTAAGAATTAATAGAAGATCATTGTTTTTATTGAAATGACTCTTTGAATAGTACAAAAGGCTTTAGAATGAAAATTCTAAGTATAAAATTTCTTCAAATGCAGAGCATTGATGGGATCTGGTATTTCAACACCGTCTGCATTGATGAGACGATAAGAATTGCGAGGTAATGCTTCCTTAACCACATAGGGGCCTTCCCAATTGGGTGACCACTTGCCCCGTGGTCGGTGCTTGAGATGAGCTATCGATCTGAGCACCAAATCGTCAACTCGAAATTTTCTCTCAATGACGGACTTGGCATAGTGTCGGGCTATCCTTTGTCGATAAGCTTGAGCATGCTCCGCTGCCTTGAGTCTCTTTTCATCTAGTAGATCCAGCTGCACCAATCTCTGCTGCTGATACTGATCAAGTGACAATTCTATAAGTGAAGCAAATTTGAGAGCGAGCTTTTGGATATGAAGAGGTAACACCACTTCAGTTCCGTAAATGAGTTCCGAAGGAGTGGCATTAGTCGGAGTCCGAATGGTGGTCCGGTATGCCCAAAGTGCGTCATGAATTTTCTCATGCCAGTCTCTGCCTGTCTTCACGGTCCTTTCCAAAATACGGATTAGAATCTTATTGGTAGCCTCTGCTTGGCCGTTCCCTTGAGGATAATAAGGAGCTGAGAAATGATGGGAAATTCTGAATTTAGAACAAAATGTTTTCATCCTCTCATTTTTAAAGTGAGTTCCATTGTCTGAGACAATATCATGTGGTATGCCGAAGCGACAAAGAATGTTTTTGTGAATGAAAGAAACCACATGGCGGCCTTCTACTGTGCGTAGAGTAACAGCTTCAACCCATTTTGTAAAATACTTAGTCGCAGCCAGAAAGTATTTGTGGCCGTTGGAAGCAGAGGGAGTAATCGGGCCGACGACGTCGAATGCCCACATAGAAAATGGCCAAGGAGAAACAACTGATTGTAGATATGTGGCCGGAGCATGAATAGAAGGTGCGTGCATCTGACACTTGACACACTTTCTCACAAATCGATGACAGTCCTGCTGCATGGTATTCCAGTAGTACCCTGCTCGGACAATCTGCTTGACGAGAGTTTGATAGCCGACGTGGCCACCACAAATCCCTTCATGTGCCTCTTGGATAATTTCCATAGCCTCTTCTTTGTCTAAGCATCTGACATACTCAGAACTGAACCCACGGCGATAGAGGACATTGGCAAGAATGAAATATCGGGTAGACATACGCTGAATCGCACATTGCTCCCTTTTTGGCATTTCTGGTGGAAATTCACCAATCTCAATGAAATTTTTGATGTTTTGATACCAGAGCTTCTCCTTCTGATTGACCTGGTTTACTTGCATAGCTGAAGCGAAAGCAGGTTGCTCAAGTATGCCAACTTCGAAAGAACGACATGATTCACTGCCTTTGAAGGATAAAATGGAGCCCAGACTGGCTAAACCATCGGCTATCTGATTATGTTCTCTTCTTATGTGATTGAGCTGAAATTCTTAGAAGCTGTCCACAAGAGTTAGGACAATCTTCTGATACAGAATCAATTTTGGATCTTTTACTTGTCATTCAGTGTTAACTTAACTGACAACAAGTAATGAATCGCCAAAGGCATGCACTCTCTTGACATTGAAACTTTGCAGAACTTTGAGGCCTTGTATTAGAGCTTCATACTCGGCCATGTTATGAGTGCATTGAAAACCAAGTTTGAGAGAATAAGGGATCATTTCTTTTTCTGAAGTGATCAGCTAGACTCCGATCCCTATGCCAGACATGTTTTTAGAGCCATCGAAGAAAAGGTTCCAAACTGGGGGTTGTTGGATATTACAGATGTGCTCGTCAGGAAAATCATCCTCTGCTTTAATTTCTTCTGTTAGAGGGAAGTCTGCCAATTGATCTGCGATCGCTTGGCCTTTAATCGACTTTTGAGAAACATACTGTAAGTCATATTGCATCAGAAGGACTTGCCACTTCGCAATCCGTCCAGTGAGAAAGGGTTGTTCCAAAATATATCTGAGAGGATTAAGTTTCGATAGAAACTTGATTTCAGAGGCCAACAAGTAGTGTCTTAATTTCTGGCACATCCAAACCAGAGCTAGACAAGTTTTCTCCATCTGAGAATACTTCTTTTCATAATCAATGAAAGTTTTGCTCACGTAGTAGATGGCGTGCTCTATCAGGCTGCCCTCTTCATACTGCGCGAGGAATCCACCACAGGCATTCTGATTGACGGAAATGTATAGTAAGAGAGGCTTTCCCAACTCTGGCGGCTTCAAAACTGGTGGATTAAGGAGATACTGCTTGATGCGCTCAAATGAGAGCTGGCATTCTGATCCCCATTGAAATTTAACTCCTTTTCTAAGCAAATGGTTGAAAGGCTCGCATCTCATGGCCAAATTAGAGATGAATCTGCGAATAGACTGAATACGTCCTTGAAGGCTTCACAGTTCTCTAAGATTAGTCGGAGGCGGCATATCAATAATGGCTTTTGCCTTGGCCGGATCTATCTCGATCCCTTTCTTGCTGATAATGAAGCCGAGTAATTTGCCAGACTCAACTCCAAAAACACATTTCTGAGGGTTAAGTCTTAACTTGTAAAGAATGAGTCTTTCAAAAACTTGACTAAGAGCATCAAGGTGATCCTCTTCTTCTTTAGACTTAACCAAAATGTCATCCACATATGCATCCATATTCTTGTGCATTTGATCATGGAAAATGACGGCCATTGCCCTTTGATAGGTTGCCCCAGCATTTTTGAGTCCGAATGGCATGATTGTATAGCAAAAGGTCCCCCATGGTGTAGTAAATGAAGTTTTGGACTGATCACGAACGGCCAGCTTGATCTGATTATAGCCTGAATATCCGTCCATGAAGGAAAACATGGCATGACCTGTCGTGCTATCGATCAACAGATTAATATTAGGAAGTGGATAATCATCTTTCGGGGTGGCCTTATTGAGATCCTTGAAATCAACGCAAATCCGAACTTTTCCGTTCTTTTTAGGGACTGCCACAATATTTGCTAACCAATCTGGATAATCAATGGTCCGGATGAAGCCTGCTTTTAGCAAATCTTCAAGTCCTTCCTTGACTTGCTGCTCAATTCGAGGGTCTAACTTCCTCAGTTTCTGCTTGATGGGTCTGGCTTCTGGTTTCAACTTGAGTCGATGCTCAACCAACTTGGTATCTAATCCTGGCATATCCTCATAAGTCCAGGCAAATACTTCCTGATGCTTTTCGAGGAATTGGATGAGTCTCGCCTTTTCAACTTTGCTTAGACTCGACCCGATTTTGAGAATTTTCGGATCATCTTCCGACCCAATGTTGATATCCTCAGTTGGATCTTGAACTAAAGATGATGGTTCATCCTGCTTCTGAATGTGAGCAAATTCTGGCAATTCCTGAATGGTGGAATCAAATTCTGCTAGCTCTTCAGTCTGTTCTGCTGCCTGACTGACTTCTGCTCTGTCTCTCATTTCAGGGAACCTTGCCAATCTTAGATATTTGGGATTGATAACGAATTTTGTCATTGATTCAGGAGTTAATGGTCCTGAAAATGCCAAGAGGAGGTTTTTAAGAGAAAATACAAGTCAAAAAGTGAGCCTTTTATATAAAGAAAGGAATAATGGCATAAACAAAATATAAGATAAGAATGATAGATGCTCAAATGTGAAGAGAAAATTGATCTTTCATTGATTGGAAATGAAGTATTTATAAGACATCGACAAAAGATGGGACTGTGTTGTCCCTACAAGATTAAGAAAAAGATATGAAAAGAAATCAGGAAAACTAAGACATCATCTTTACTTGTTTCCTCTGACAAAAACTGTCTTTTTGCTGGAATCCTGGCCGGTGAACCCCAACCCTGAACTGTCTGCATGCTGAACTGGAATGATAGGCTCTATCATGCTGTCTTCATCTTTCCCCATGCCCTGGAACGACTGGTATCCATGTTTGATCAACAGATCGAACCCCTTTCTTGCTTTGGAAAACTGAGGAAATAAGGGATGATCCTTAAAGGAGGTGTAATTGATGCGACCTCCTAATTTGAAGAAACAAGGTCCCTGCCATTGGACCGTGGCTGCCAAATTTTCTTCTTCCATGACATCTTTTAATTTTAACATTTCTAAGCTGTCACTGAGATTGATTTCATCTGCTTCTCGGATGCTTGGAATATCAGCTGTAAATGTCGGACGAGGGATCATAGGCTGTGGCAGCCTCTCTTCAGGATCTTCGCCCAAGACAGTGGTAATCATTCCGCCCTTAGACCACTTGATTCATTGGTGAAGGGTTGATGGAACTGCATTGGCATTGTGGATCCATGTTCGTCCCAACAAAAGATTGTAAGTTGGCGGCACATTGACGACATGGAATAAGACAGTGTGCACTGAGTAGTTGATGAAGATTTCCAAAAAGATCTTGCCTTCGGCAGTTTGCCCGTGATTGTCAAAACCGTAGATGGTAATGGGATCCGGCACATATTCCTCTTCCTTCAATCCCAGAGCTTTTGCTGTCATCTCTGGGCAAATGTTGAGGCTGCTGCCTCCATCAACGAGCACATGTGGGACAGTCATGCCCCTGGTCCTTACCACAATATACAGTGCATTGTTGTGAAAAGAATGAGGCTTTGGTAGGTCTTCATCTGAAAAGGTGATAGGCGCATTTTTCATCGCCTGGTTTACAATCTGCGTCAAATCTTCGGGCGTGGTGTTCGGCTTCACCTTGATCTTTCTTAATAGATCATCCAACTTTTCCTGATGTTTGGAAGGATCATGAGTTAATTCAAAAATGGAAATGTTGGAGAGTGCTGTAATTGGCTTTTGAAAATCATCGGCCCGCTCATCTGCTGCCTTATTGGTTTCTGCCTTCTCTGTGCAGGCTTCTTTCTTAAGGAAACTCCTTGGGAAAATTTGAGTTCTTTCATTCTCGACTGGTACACTTACTTGGTCAAGAAGTGAGAAGATATCCATTTTCTGAGATACAAGCTGATCCTGATGTAGAACCATTACCTGATGCTGGAGTTTTAGCTCTTCACTAGAGCATGGATGTATATGGCTTTGTGGAAGGAATGAATGTTCTGAGATGGTTGATGCTGAATGCTTTGGGAATGGAGCAGATAAAATTTCCATTTTGCCCTCCTCTTTATCTTCTACGAGGATGCTCTTGTCTATACAATCCTGAACCAAATGCTTTAAGACGAAGCAGTGTTCTGTATCATGTCCCATGGCTCTATGGAATTTGCAATATTGCTCTCTGTATTTTCCCATGACTACTGGAGGGTCTGCAATTTTGGGCAATTTCACCATCCCGTGGGACAACAGGTATTCCAACACTTTTTCCAGAGGCTGGTCTAAAGGAGTGAATTTCCTATCCCTGCTCCAATTGATGTGTTTAGATTTTTCTTGAAAGTCCCCTTTTTGTTGAGGATCGGTTGGGAGAGATTTGTCATTGTTTTTAAAGAATTTTCCCTTTCTACCTCTATTCTGCTCAGGCCTCGTGCCACTGCCACTGTCATTTTTACTGCTACTGCCCTGATTGTCTTTGGGAACGTCAGCTGAGTAGGTAAAATGGGCTTTCTTCTTTGGGTCCAGGATGTTCTTGGCCAAAGCAACACCTTCATACATCCCATTCTCTACCCCCATTTCGAGCCATTCTGCTCGCTCTGTTAGTTCGATGAAGGATTTGGAGGGATATGGGAAAATGAGACTTTTTAGAGGCTGACAAAAATTGTTTAGGATGACTTGAAGGGCATGCTCTTCAGAAATGGGATTCCTCATCTTATTGCAAATGCTCCTCCACTTATGAATTAAATCCCTGGCCTTCTCATTGGGCTCCTGTTTGAGGTTGCACAAGTGGTTTAGGGTAGGTAGGGCTTCCGTGTTGAACATGAAGCGTTCAACAAACATATTAACAACTTTGTCAAAATCCCTCAATTCGATGGGATTGACATGTTCAGCGTACCACTTGGCCGCTATCCCGTCCAGGCTGCGGGGAAAACAGAGAAAAAGGATGCGGTTATCTTCACTGAACCGGGTACATTCTGTGAAGAACATTGCCAAATGAGCTTTTGGATCGCCGGTTCCGTCAAACTTAATGAATTTTCGGGGGAGGTTCTCCAGATCCTTGTCCCCTTCTAAGCCGAGATAGAAGTTCTGCCTGGTGTATGACCTCTTCCCTTTGTCACGGATTTGCAGGTCTTTGACTATCTTTGTCAAAGCTTGAATCGAATCCTCTGCTGGGGCCCCATACTTGGGCTTGTTTACTGACACTGGCTCTTCCACTGGCCTCTTGGACTGCCGCAGATGCTTCGGAATGTAAATCAACTGCTCTTCTTTAGAGTTCTCTTCTGCTGATTCTGAATTTTCTGAGGTGCTGTCACACTGGATCTTCTGCTTAGTGATCTTGACCGGCTTCTTTATGGGCTTCTTTTTAGCTTTGCTCTTAGAAGCTGCCTTCTTGGGACCATCTTTAGCCTGTTCGGCCATTATCTTGGTCATCATCTTTTGAAAGATCCGGTACATGGCCGGATCAACGTCGCTTTCATCCCCCGAGTCATGCTTCTTGGATACTCTGTGAGAATTCATTTCCTCTGGTTTGCTGTCACTGTGCCGTTGAGCAACCTGCTTACCAGCCCTTGTCTGAACCATTTTCAGATGCCAAAGTTTTCCTGCAGAAATATGGGAATGGTTAGAGTATGGAGAAGCTTTTTGAAAATTATAACTTTTTGAGGAAAAAGAATGAAGGATTTCGGTAGACAATTTCAAGAGATTATCCCATTACCCGGGATTGGGTCATCACACGATTTGTGATAATTGTGTTACCATTTGATGATAACAGAGAAATGTGCCTTGTTACCTAGGCGAGGTCGTCAACCATGATAAAATATATTGAAGATAAATGTGAGAGGAATGTCCCTTTTACCCGGGATGAGGTCGTCACCAAAAAGTTGTGACTATTTGTGCTATATAAACAAAATACAAGAAACAAAATTTTGGCAAAAAAGTAATTTTTATTGATATTTTTAACATTCAAAGACAAAGAGAGGGTGGGCAGACAGTTTGCCACCACTCTCGATATTCAGATGATACATTTGGCCTAGGAAATATAGACAGAGAAACAAAGGCGTCCCAAGTGTATTTAGTGACATGGTATGCCTCAGACCACTGATCCGACTGTAGGTTGAATTCTGGCATGTTGTCTGTTGGGAAATGAGTGTTGGCACGAATCTGTCGCTGCGAAAACTGCCTGAGACATCGTTCTGGTTGATAATCAACACAAAAGAAAGGGCCCAGCAACCTGTAGCGCTTGTCGCGAGCATAGGTGTATCGAGGAACGGTCTCTCTTCTGTCGAAGAAGTCCCAAGTAATCTCCTCCTGATGCAGTTTCTCGATCAAAGCTCGACACTGAATGACTGACTTTGGCTGCTTACTGTTGAATCTGAAAGAACTGGCCTTCGAGGGAACGTGTCGCAGGAACCACGACTGCAGAGCGTAAGTGCATCCTTCTACCAGAATGGTCTCCCCAAGAGCAAATCGAGCCAAGCCTCTGTAAAGAAAGGCTAATGCAGCCATGGAGACTGAAAGCTGACGAGTCTGCTTACTTCCTCATCTTTGAAAGAGCTGGGCAACTCTGACACCTATGAAATTCTGACCATCTTGAAAGAAAGCTAATCCTACTGTGCATAGGATCATGGCATGCTGAATTCTGTCTTTTGCTGCTTGAGACAAAGTGTCAACCTCTTTGTAGGCTTCGTACTTGTGATATAGTTCAAATAGGTCAATGAACTGATTTCCACCAATCTCAGTGAGAGGCCAGGATCTGCTCCCTGTTGCTCTGGCCAATGCTTCTCGAACATCCACCCCTTTGATGTTGATCAAAAACTGCTGCTCGACAGGATCATCTGGTTGATCAGCTGGTTCGGGCAATCCCATAATATCATTGAACTCATCCATCAGTAGAGTCATCTCTCCCCAAGGAAACCAGAATGTGCAGGTACGTGGATTCCTCTGTTCTGCAATAGCCTGAATTAGAGCTCCGTTGATGGTTCGCTTGCCTACCGCTGATGCCATATCCAACCCACAGTCATCCAGGTGGTCTGGGAACATACGTGAGAAGGTGGCGAACCAAGAATAATACCACCGAGGGAAGAAGGGACGAGACTGGATGACCCGCTCATCCGGAGATCCATCCTAAATCTGATAAAAGACATGATCTCGGGGAAAAACAACATCGAGGGAATTTGACGCCATTGAAATGATACTGGGGTAAAGAAGAAATAAGGAGAATTAGATAGAATGCAGGACTTACAGATAGACTCTTTAAAGAATCAAATCTTGAAATATTTTTTGAAAAGGTTGATGAAATTTTTAAAGGAATTTTCCAGGGTTTTTGAAGAAAATTTGATCTAAAAGGAGAAAAGAAAATGTAAGTAGAGAAAAAAATATACACCTGGGGGTTTCGAAAATACAGGTAAGTTTTGAATAATACACCCAGGGTTTTGAAAAGGGTTTGATACATATATATGAAAGAATAAGAGAATTATCATACAACTAACGCTGCACAAACAAGGATGCGCACACAGTACTTCCTAAAGGCTAACTCTAAATGCAATATTTGAAATGGCTTGTAGGACCTTAATCCTAACTCTAGGGTTCAGATCATCTGATTCCAATCAAGATATGCCGATATACTCAAGCCAAGGCTCGAAGTACGTGGCATAGAAATATTTCTCCGGTTCTAAGGTAATGGCTTCCCAACATCCTTGAGCACCTACCGATATACCTCGGACTATGGCCCTTAGGTACGTGGTAGGGGGGCGCGAACCCAAATAAGTGGTTCAGTTGTGAGGCTCTCTCCTAAACTATGGTTCAGTGAGACAGCTCAGCAACGTGAAGACCGGGACAATATAGGTAGGGAGGTTTTCAAAATATGCTCAACATGTAAGAAATCAGATGGTTCTAATGCAAGTCCTAAAGAGATAGATTAAAATGAAGAGAAGCATACACTTGCATACATTGTTTGCATTCAATCCCTAAAATTGAGAAGAGTTGTATTTTAGCCCTAAATCTAATGTGAGCATGTAATAAGCTCCTCAATATGGTCCTACCAAACCATACTTAAATCCTATATGCAATGATGTCAGCTTAGGACAGAGTCTAGGCTCCTAAGGTTTGCATGAAAATGTAGCTGACATTTGTAGAATAAAGACTTAGATAATATCAAAGCAAAAGAAAAGGCATAATTCGACCGGACGGAGACACAGTCCCATCACGGTCGCCAAAACTGTGATCATCGCAAAAATTTTCCTCTCTTGTGGTTTCTCTCTCTTCCTTCTCTTTTCCCTTTCCAACCTCTATTCCCTCCTTTTTGAAGGGAGAAAATAGAAAAAAGAAAAGAAGAGAGAAGAGAAAAGAAAGAGAAAAGACGAGAAGAGGAATTCTTTTGCGGGGTCTCACTTGACCTTAATTTTAAAAATATTTAGAAAATAACTCGCCTCCGTTTTTGAAATATTTGCGGGAAAACTGGGAGACGGGATCCGCTCGTCGGTACGAGGTTCGACCGTTCCTGGCGCCTTTACCAGGGGTAATCGAACCAAGGGTCGAATTTATGCCTTTTGCTTTGCTAAGAAATTATCCAAGAATTTATCCTAAGTCTAGATGCACAAAGAATCATGCTTGTGCAAATGCAAGGATGTATGCTTTTTTTGAAAATATTTTGAAGGATTCCCAAGTGATTCTGAGATGAATTTGATAATGGAGTGAAAAAATGTTTTCTAACTTAGAACTTTAAGATTAAAATTCTAAATTTTTAGAATAATCAGAGCTTAAGAAAATAAATTTGGATTTTGAGAGAAATAATTTTGAAACTGAGATAAAAAGAGAAGAAAGGAAGTTTCAAAGTCATAAATGGACTTTGAATTTTGAAATTTTGAACTTGGAAGAATAATTGGAATGGAATTGAATTCTAGTTTTGAAATCAAAGTAAAATGTGGGAGATCTAAATAGAATTTTTGAGAAATAGAATTGATTTGAAAGTTGAAATTTTCAAGATGAAATCCGAATCCAAGATCTGGATTCTGAACAGAGTTCAAAGTTGAATTTTGGATTTAGGATCCGAAATGGGAACTTGATTTGAAATCTGGAAATGAAATGAAATTGATTTTAAGAATTGGAATCAAGATGGAATTTGGATCTGAAATTTTGAATGGAATCGGATTCAAGATTTGGAATCCAATATGAAATTTGGATCTGAAGTCTGAGACCCAAAGTAGAATGGGATTCTGGATCCTAAATGGAATTTGGATCTGTAATCTGAGATCCAAAGTAGAATTGGGTTTTGGATCCTAGAATGGATTTGGATCTGAAATCTGAGATCCAAGGTAGCATTGGGTTCTGGATCCTAAAATGGATTTGGATCTGAAATCTGAGATCCAATGTAGAATTGGGTTCTTGATCCTAAGATGGATTTGGATATGAAATCTGAGATTCAATGTAGAATTGGATTCTGGATCCTAGAATGGATTAGAATCTGAAGTCTGAGATCCAAAGTAGAAGTTGGATTCATACTTGGAAATCTGGATCCAAGTTTGAGATTTTAACTTTGGATTTGGGCTTTTGAAAGTCCAAATGAGACTTTTGAATATAGATCTGGGTTTTGAAAACCCAGATTGAATTTAAAATTTTGGAAAGGTCAAGCTTTTGAGATTCAGGATCAATCTCAAACTGTGGTTTTTGAATTTTGAAGATAAGAAGATGGACTTGATTTTGAGAATGAATCAAGAATTTCAAAGTTTAAATGGAACTTTGAAATTGAATTTTTGAATTGAATTGGAATTTTGGAGTTTTAAAAAATTGGTTTTGAAATTCCAAAGTCAAACTGGACTTTGAAATAGAATTGAAATAGGAAAGATGTTAAAAAATCACTTGGGTTTTTGAAAAGAGTTTTTGAAAATATGATGTAATTCTATTCTAAACGATGAATGAATTTAAACAACTTTGAAATTGGATTTGAAAAGCTATTCCATTCCTCAAATGAATTAAAATAAGATTGAAGATATAATACATCCTTGACTATGGTCATTGAATGTATTATATAGTAATCTATATTTAAATTCTAGTGAAGAATGAAACACATTTTTGTGCTTTTATAGAGTTTAAAATGAAACTAACTCTCAACATACCCTGACTATGGCCATTGGTATATATATTGAATTAATTCTAAGTTAAACTCTGATAAAAGGTGAAATATTTGAAAAATATGATGATTTTTGAAAAGGATCCAGTGTGGATCCAGTGTTATTTCATAAAAGGTAAAAATACTAAGTTTTGTTTACATCCTGACTATGGCCATTGATGTAAATCATCAACTTAGGATTACTTACCTCTTACGAAATGATGCACGTGCCATTCGTGTTTCACCATTGTGAGAATTTGAGAAATAAAAGCAAAAATGCATGAAAACAAGCAATTCATGATATTTGCAATGCTCATTCATTCTACCTAAAGCAGGAAATGTAAATCTTCATTAAATCTAAGTTATTACAATCTTTAAAATTGACAAAATCTTGATCCAAGAAGGGATTTGATATCTTTCTTGCAAAATAGGGTTAACTTAGAGCAAAATTGCAAAATATGGAGGATCAAGCAAAATCTAAATGTTATGCTTGGGTTAAAAAGAAAGAGCACATATGAATGCCTTGATATAGATAGATATGGAATTGTGTCATCTAATTGTCCATGGAAATGCAATGGAGATATACAAGGCTATACTTGTGTTTGAAAGAGTACACATGCCTATGTCGGGTCCTAATTTGGAGATGGATGCTCATGCTAATGAATGTGCCTATACCTAGCTGGGCTGAATATTCATGTTGATACCTAACTGGACTGAAAGTTTATGAATGATGCAGCAGAGTGTACTGGGATAAAGGTGATGAAGGTGTCATTTTGAAGAAAGCACCAAATGCCTAGATGCTACAGATGGGTGAGCTGGAAGGTGGTGTTGAAACTGCGATTGCAGCTACACCAATTCCTGTGGCTGGGCCCATGCTTATTGCTCAGCTTGGGACTGCTTTTGTGAGAAATGAGCTGCAAGTTATGAAGATAGTGGCTGTTGATAGCAGTGGGAATTTATGAAGGTTCGTTGAAGCTAATAGGGGACTTGTGCAACAGGAAATGGAAGATGGATGGAAAGTTATTGCTGCATGAGAAAGGAGATTCATGACATAGACTACACCAACGTGCTACAGTATCTTGAACATTGATGCCAAGGAGAGCCCAGTGCCTCTGGATATCGATGGTAGATTGATCATAATTATAATGATGAGCAGATATCCTATGCAACAGAGTTTCCCATTGCTAAACAAAGTTTTAGCTATTGGACCTCACTGTAGCATATATCAAATATTTCTTAGCATGCTTTTGCTTTATAACATATTTGTCACTCATGGAATGGATCATATGTTCATGTTGGAGATGAGAAATGACTGGTAAATCATAGATTTAAGCTACATGGAGAATGAAATTCTACATATACTAAAACAAAATCCATAAGGGAAATCACGCATATGTATTTGTAATGAGTCTTTTGGGAATAAAACCTATATATATGCTGTAACAGACAATAGAAAAAAAAAATCTGTACTGTGGCAATGGTGTGGTAAATAAAGAAGTGTGGAGAGATCTTTATATAATGTTTACAGTAAGTGTTATTTACATACAAAGAGTGTTTATTCAGTGAAGATACAGGTAAAGCATGGATCTGATGAGGTATAGATGAATCCAGTCTTCAACACTTGGAATTCACAGAAAAAAAAAGTTGCAGCCCATTTTGCAGATTGCTACACCCCCCCCCCCCAAAAAAAAAGGTCGTAGCAGTTGACTATGCAGGCTTAAAATCTCAACAAACGAATATCCAGATTGGTCATGAACTTGACTCTCAAAATTGATGTGCTTACGAGTTGCCTTGGGAATTCCTTTTAGCATTTAGCAGGTAACCGAGAGTCTATTTTCTGAGTTAGTCTTCAAGCTTGTTGAAGATTAATTCTTAGGAACGAGAACCTCAGTCAAATAGCAATATTTAACAGTAAAAGAAAAAGAATTTTCGGTAAAGTAAATCCATGAGAAGGCATAATGGAGTTTAGTCTGACGAACATAATGAAGTTTCATTTTGAGGATTCAGTGGAACTCAGAGTGTAAAACTTGGAAAATTAAATAAACCATTTTTGTAAAAACTTATTGGCCCTGATGTCCGATCTCAATGTCAGTGGTGTTATCGTCGCGAAATTTTTCCCCTGTCTTCCCTTCCTTGCGGAAGAGAAAGGAAAGAGGAAAACACTTTCTTGATTCAAACTTGACCAGATTTTGGAAATTGTTTTGAAATACTCGCCTCCGTTTTGAAAATTGCGGGAAAATCCATGGGATGGGGCTCGACCTGTCGGTACGAGGTTCGACCATTCCTGCCGCCTTTAACAGGGGTAATCGAACCAAGGACCAAAACTATGCTTGACTTAGTTAAATCATCGAAGTTATGTTCTATCCTAAATGCACAGAGAATTCAGGCATGTGCTATGAGGTTTTGGGAAAATGCAGCTTGGGAAAACATGATGTATGCTTGGAAAATATTTGGAGTTGAAAAGATTCTCTCAAGAAAAGGATGAAAGTCAATTTCTCAGGAAAACTCATGTGAAAAAGGGTTTTTGAAGTCACGGGAAAGTTCATGAAGTTGTGGGAAAATCATGAATGGTTGAAAATCCTGGGAAAATGGAATTGATTCTTGAGAAAAGGGTGAACCTTTGAAAAGGGAAACACTTCTTAGGAAAACTTGGACTTTGAGAGTTTTCTTAGGAAAATGATGGAAATTCATTAGAAATCCCTTGTGGAAAAGGGAAATTGAAACTTGAGAGGTTGAAAACCTGAGAATCTTAACCTTGAAATACTTGGAAATCGATTTTGGATTTTGGAGAAAGATTGGAAAACTTTTTTTTTTTTTTGAAAGTCTTAAGAAAGTAACATTTTCCAGGGAAAACTGTGAAAAACTTGACTTGGGAAAACCGATTTTGGAAAATCCATAGAGTTTCTTGAGAAATCGATTTCTTGAGAATGAAGTTTTCTTGAGAAAATCAATGTGAGCATGAAAATCAATGTGAGCATGAAAATAAATTGAGGAGGGTTGTATTTAGACCTAAGTCTATGTGAGCATGAAAATTTCTCCTCAATATGGTCCTACCAAACCATGCCTAAGCTATATGCAATCAATGTCAGCTAGGTCAGAATCTAGGCTCCTAGGTTCGCATGATAGCAAAAGTAAAGAACTGACATTTTGTGAACATAATTTCGATGATTGAACTAATTCAAGCACTACTTTGACCAGACAAGGACAAGTCCCATCTCGGTCGCCAAACCTGTTATCGTCGCGAAATTTTTCCCCTGTCTTCCCTTCCTTGCAGAAGAGAAAGGAAAGAGGAAAACGCTTTCTCGATTCAAACTTGACCGGATTTTGGAAATTGTTTTGAAATACTCGCCTCCGTTTTGAAAATTGCGGGAAAATCCATGGGATGGGGCTCGACCTGTCGGTACGAGGTTCGACCGTTCCTGCCGCCTTTAACAGGGGTAATCGAACCAAGGACCAAAACTATGCTTGACTTAGTTAAATCATCGAAGTTATGTTCTATCCTAAATGCACAGAGAATTCAGGCATATGCTATGAGGTTTTGGGAAAATGCAGCTTGGGAAAACATGATGTATGCTTGGAAAATATTTGGAGTTGAAAAGATTCTCTCAGGAAAAGGATGAAAGTCAATTTCTCAAAAAAACTCATGTGAAAAAGGGTTTTTGAAGTCACGGGAAAGTTCATGAAGTTGTGGAAAAATCATGAATGGTTGAAAATCCTGGGAAAATGGAATTGATTCTTGAGAAAAGGGTGAACCTTTGAAAAGGGAAACACTTCTTAGGAAAACTTGGACTTTGAGAGTTTTCTTAGGAAAATGATGGAAATTCATTGGAAATCCCTTGTGGAAAAGGGAAATTGAAACTTGAGAGGTTGAAAACCTGAGAATCTTAACCTTGAAATACTTGGAAATCGATTTTGGATTTTGGAGAAAGATTGGAAAACTTTTTTTTTTTTGAAAGTCTTAAGAAAGTAACATTTTCCAGGGAAAACTGTGAAAAACTTGACTTGGGAAAACCGATTTTGGAAAATCCATAGAGTTTCTTGAGAAATCGATTTCTTGAGAATGAAGTTTTCTTTGAAAAAATCTTGAGAAAATCAATGATTTCATGATGCAAATGACATGAGTAAATGAATGCCCTTTGAAAAGATTTTCTGAGGAATTGGTTGGAAAATGTGCATTAAGTCCAAATAAATCCTTCACATATTCTGACTGTGGCCATGAATATGTTCAGAACTTAGTTGATTTGATGCACATGATTTTGAAAACTTTGGAAATATGATGTGCATTGTAAGATAGCCTAAGAGTGTAGGCTCTATGTGACTAGTAGAAAGATGACGGATCTGGGTCTCGTCCATATTCCGACTAGGGCCGTAAATATGGATCCCACCGAGTCCATCAACTCCCTAAGAATTGGTGCACGTGCCATTCGTGAACATCCATAGTGCTTTTGAAATAAGATGTATGCATCACATAAGCAGGATATTGGCATAAATTCAAACTATATGACATGCATCCTAGTCTAAGCAGGAAATTAACTCTCTTATTCCAAAATTTACATTATTACATCACTAAATAAAGGAAGTAAAAGAAATTTGCAGACTTCAGTTCCTTCTTTTGATTGTTCCTGCCAAACTTGAAATTGGGTTAGCTCAAATATGTGGGTTTTTCCAAGATTTTCCAATAATATTATGAAATTATTGGATTTAATTGGATATAAACCCTATGATCATGCTTCCTTGATATTTGAAATGATGTAAATGCAGGGAATTCAGTGGAAAACAGTTTGAAATTCGGAATTGGGGTCAAAATGACCAAAATACCCCTAAAATTAAAGTTACACCTTTAAAATCAGGGTTTTTTGAAGGAAAACTTAGTAAAATTGGGATTTCGAAATTCAAATTGAATTCAATGATGACGAAATGCAGTATGACATGCTGCTAAACACATTAGGACTGTAAAATCAGAATTTGACATTTTGCAATTTATCCAAAATAACGAATTTCTCTTGTTTTTCACTTGGATCCGGGTCCTGCGGGACCCTATTTTTGTATTATGGCTAATCCGAACCTCAAATGGATTCCAAATTGCACCAAATTCGGTATGAAGCATCTACTTACTCTGATAAACAGCCTAGAATGCTAAAAATCACGAAATGATATGATTTAAATGCTACAATTCAAAAAAAGTCCTAAAATGGTGGATTTTGCCTATGGATCCGAACCAAATGCAATGCTTAACATGATAATGCAAGATTTACACCATGAAAACTTCTGATATTTTGCAGACTGCTAAAAGACCCAAAATGGAACATTTTTGATTTTTACAGCCTCCAGCCTCGGGATTTGAGCCGTGGAGAGTTCAGAAACAGGGATTTAGTTCTGACAGAGGTAAAAATCACCCTAATCTGATGTAAAATGCCAAAAAAATATAAAACAGCCATGGAAATTTATGAAATTAATCAGAGCTACTCATGACACCTACATGAACAACTTTCATGTTTATGACTTTGGCATTTGATCAACGGAAATACAGATAAAAATATAACTATTCCTGCCTAAACTAACAGAATAGACAAATGTAGCAAAACAACGGACTGACAAAAAAAATCCGAAGCAGGTTTCAACACTGTTCTAAAAATCACAGGCTTTCCGATGCAAACAGAGGACACCTCGGACATAACTTTCACTTTTTACAGTTTTGGATTTAAAGCAACACACAAAGGGAAATCATAGCCCTAAGTCGATCCAAGATCTCAGAGGCCCAAATTAGGCTCTGACACGTATCCCGAACTCTCGGATTTTTGTCAGACATTAAAAAAAATCAAAAAAATCTGAAAAAATCATATTAGAAGCTAGACATTTTTCCGAGTTCATAACATCTTTCGGATTGAAAATAGGATCTCCCATGAGGGATATCTCGATTTTACAAGTCGGAAAATGATTTTCAAAATGCATCCCGGGTAACAAAACCCGACTTGCCATTTTGAATGTTTACCGCAGTAAACAAATTCAAATGCCTCCGAATTTTTGGCAAAATTTCAGGGACACCTAAGGGCGCATTACTTGATTTTTTTAAGATTTTTAATAAAAAAATAAATGCATGAAATGACGTGTGGACTGACTGACAAAAACATACACCTACTGAAAATAAGCAGAATTGAAATAAATGCTAAATTAATCCTAATTAATTCATGAAATATGCTAAATGAATGAAATAAAATGTAAATTAAACCTAGCTAACTACATAAATATTAAAAATCATCAAGGAAGCATAATGAAACATTTTTATATATGTCGTTTTATGAGAATAGCTCAATCCATCCCTCGGATGAGCTCTTTCTTCAAACGACTCCCGATTCGAATTATGGAATCAAATCAATGGAAAAAGAAGTGCACCTTGCTTCGTTATGCAGCGTAGAAGCTCTTGAAAGGGGTGGCTATCACGAGCTTCCTTCATTCTTTGCTCCGGGCTTCAGATGGTTCACCAAAATCGACCTCCGCTTGAATCGAATTGGCCACAGCACGAGCTTTACTCCACCTTCTCCAATGAGCCAAAGGGGGCATGATTTCCAAAGTTCAAAATCAGATTTTAGGGAGGCTAGGTCGGATTTTCAAGTTCACAAAAATGGTCTCCAAAGATGCTCTCCTCTCTTGGGCGTGGAGCCTTGTTTTTATAAATTTCCTGAAGAAATTCGAAATTCAAACAGGCTCAATCTGAGCCCTCCATGTGGCGCCATCTCAGGGGGTGCCATCTGGGGGTTTGAAATTCGAATTTGGCTTTTGCAGGGAGCCCTCAGGTGGCGCCACCTCATGAGGCTATTTTGATTTTTGAGAAAAATAAAAAAAAATAGAAATTTTGTGGGTAAGACACCTCAGCAGGGGGAATTTAGAATTTTTCAAAAGTTTGCTTGATTCTCTCTGCAGAGAACTCCCAGAAGGCGCCACCTCAGAGGGTGTTCTCTTGGAATTTGAAATTCAAACTCACCTTTTGTAGGGAGTCCTCAGGTGGCGCCACCTCATGGTGGGCTACTTTTATTAAAAATAAAATAAAAATCAAAATGGAGCCAAGTGGAGTCCTGGAATGGTGCCACCTCAAAAGGTGTTTGACACATGTCAGAAGGACAGAGCAGTGGGCTCAGAAGGCGCCACCTCAGAGGAATTTGAATTCTACCTTTTCTGGAGAAAGGAGATCTGGACATGTGGCAGTCCAGGATGGTTCCAAGTGTCAGCCTGCTGGAGGAGGTTCTTCAGATGGCGCCACCTCAGAGGAGAATTTGAATTTCAAATGGAGGTTGGCCCTGGAGGAATGGAGGATGGACATGTGGCGCCGCCTCAGGGTGGATCCTATAATGCCATGTGGCAAGAGGGAGGAAAAGGATGGAAGGGACATGTGGTGCCCTCATAGGCCATCTGGAAAGATCATAGCTCAGGATTTGCGCCACCTAGGCCCTGTTTGAACATTTGAATGGTTTGCTTTTTCTGAAGAGAGCAGGAAATGACACATGGCATTTGCTTTTTCTAAGGGAATGAGAGCTTGACATGTGTCCTCTGCAGGAGATACACTCCAGATGGCGCCACCTCAGAGGAGACAAGCCTACCTTTTCTGTAGGAATTTAGGAGTGACACATGTCTCCTACTTTTCTGAGAAAAGTAGGGAGAGACATGTGTCAGGCTACTTTTCTAGAAGGAGGGAGAGGTTGACCCGTGTCCTCTGCAGGAGACACACTTCAAGTGGCGCCACCTCAGAGGAGACAAGCTCCACTTTTCTAGACAGGACAACCTATGACACTTGGCATCTCCTGGTAGTCTTGGAATGACACATGGCGCAGGATGGATAGGGTGACACATGGCAGATACATGGGATGACATGTGGCGGCTTCTTAAGGTAGCCCCACACTGACACTTGGCATGGAAATGGGGGGAGAGAGAAAGGACAAGTGGCACCAATCTAGGGGACAAGGCTCCTATATTTTGGGTTTTTCAAAATTCAAATTTTCAAAAGAAAAGCTTGTGTGACACCACCTCAGTGTGGGTCCCACATTGCTTCTTTACTGAAATAAGGATAAAACAACTTCTTTTTTGGAATTTTCATAAAATCTGGACTAATTGGTAAAACAGGAATTTTTGGAAGGAGTTGGCCCCTGTAGGGCAATTTTGTAAAAGGGAGATATTTGAAATTGTCAAAAGGGCAAAATCTGAGGTGAAGTGGCTGAAATCCATATTGAAAACTATCCAGATCCTTTTTCCTGAGAAAATATTTTGAAATTCAGAGCCCTAGGGGTAAAATGGGAAGAATTGATAATTTTGAAGACCCAGGGTTTTGAAATCAATTTTGAAAAGAGTTAAAATTCTAATCTGGATTGAAAATTTTGAAATCAAGAGTTCTGGACCTCGAAATGTCATGCTGTGCAGTGCAGTGATTTGAAATGCTCATGCAATGATATGCAATGTCATGTCTTATGCAATATAATCTTGAGCCAAGACTCGGAGATGTCTGTCTCCTGTCAGGAGTAAAATTTTGAACATCTGAGCTAAAAATAGAGAAATTTTGAGAGTTTCAGATGAAATTTAGACTTTTGCAAGGTCCGGGCTTAGAAAATGACCATTTTGCCCTCCGACGATTTCAGAGGTTGAATGATGATGTTTGGTGGAGATGTAGGGGAGGTGAGTGAAAATTTGGGGTGTTTACAGATGCCCCTCTTTGCTACTAAGCCGACTCATGGCCGAGCTTAGTGGCAAAGAAAAACACACCAAATTTGAGCTATATAAAAAAATGCCCCAGTTAGAAGGATCTGACTGAGTGTGAAGGAATTAGCCCGAGGAAGATGGTAGATGTGAAACGAAGAATGGAGGGAAAGATTTGCTATGTGAGAGCAAAGTTCAGGTTTTTGCCCTTAACCTCGATGGGACATAAATATCTCGCATGGAACGAAGCTCAGGTTTGAACCCTTGACCTGATTGGGGAATGAAATATCTCATAGAAATGAGACTCAGGTTTGTACCCTTAACCTGACCGGGCGGAAAATGGAATACCTCTTTGATTGTGGCTCAGGTTTGTACCCTTATCCTGATCGGGCGGAAAATGGAAATACGTCATTGGTTGAGGCTCAGGTTTGTACCCTTATCCTGATCGGGCGGAAAATGAAATACCTCTTTGATTGAGGCTCAGGTTTATACCCTTATCCTGATCGAGTGGGAAATGAAATACCTCTTTGATTGAGGCTCAGGTTTATACCCTTATCCTGATCGGGTGGACAATGAAATACCTCTTTGATTGAGGCTCAGGTTTGTACCCTTATCCTGATCGGGCGGAAAATGAAATACCTCTTTGGATGAGGCTCAGGTTTGTACCCTTATCCTGATTGGGCAGAAAATGAAATACCTCTTTGGATGAGGCTCAGGTTTGTACCCTTATCCTGATCGGGCGGAAAATGAAATACCTCATCAAATGAGGCTCAAGTTTGTACCCTTATCCTGATCGGGCGGAAAATGAAATACCTCTTTGATTGAGGCTCAGGTTTGTACCCTTATCCTGATCGGGCGGAAAATGAAATACCTCATCAAATGAGGCTCAGGTTTGTACCCTTATCCTGATCGGGCGGAAAATGAAATACCTCTTTGATTGAGGCTCAGGTTTATACCCTTATCCTGATCGGGTGGACAATGAAATACCTCTTTGATTGAGGCTCAGGTTTATACCCTTATCCTGATCGGGTGGAAAATGAAATACCTCTTTGATTGAGGCTCAGGTTTGTACCCTTATCCTGATCGGGCGGAAAATGAAATACCTCTTTGATTGAGGCTCAGGTTTGTACCCTTATCCTGATCGGGCGGAAGATGGAATACCTCTTTGAATGAGGCTCAGGTTTATACCCTTATCCTGATCGGGTGGAAATGGAATACCTCTTTGAATGAGGCTCAGGTTTGTACCCTTATCCTGATTGGGCAGAAATGGAATGGACTCCTCGAAAGAAGAGACCATGATGGAACCTTCGAATCTTGCACAATAAATCCAACAGGGTTTTTGCAAAAGGAAGGAAAATGGGGTCCCTAAAGCTTGAAAAGGGATTGATCTTGGGCGTCTCATTGCTGAGACTAAAATCAGCTTTTGAAATTGCCTTTTGCGGGAAATGATTGGTGGTTCGACCTCGAACCGAAATGGGACTGTCTATGGTGGAACAGTGGGGACACAGGGAAGTGTGCAATATGAGAGTTCATGCTCTCAAAGAAGGGAAGGAATCAAGTCCTTAAGAGGGATTTAAAATTGGTGTCTGGATGTATCAAAGACAGATATCAAGCTCTCACTTCACGTCAGGATAGCTGAAAAAATATTGTCAAAATGTTGGAAATTCTGTTATTGATTCAAAATTTTTGAAAATGTTGCACATTGTTGCAAAGATATTCCTTCTTTTCTACCTAAAGCATTACCTCCAAGCAAGGTTCACTTTGTAGAACCGAGACTTGAAATCCAAATTGCTCGCAATTGACCTTCTTCAAGGAAGTTACCAATTTCCTTGATATGAGCGGGAAAGAGAATTTGATATTATGAAAGCAATTGATGAAAGAGTATTGATAATAGAATTTCACAAGATTAAAGAGGATTCTTGATAGATCTGGCAGTTTGATATCCTGAGAGCTTCTCTCATGATAGTCTTTCTGCACTCTTTTGGCTCTCTTTGAGTTTTTTGGCTATATTCTCCTTCATTTTGGAGATGCTCTTACTTTTTCTCTCTTTCTTTTCCCTCTCTTTCTCTCTTTTGGGAAAAGGGTACGTCACAAACTCCTTCAACTTGGAGATGTTTCGATCCTCCTTTGATGATATTGGTTTATGGGTTATTTTGATGATATTGGCTCATTGGCTGGAAGATCTTTAGCTGAAATTAAATACCTTTTAGGGATTATCGTCATCGCATCTGCCTTCATCTTGACAGTGCTTTGGACCTTCCCTGGAAGGATCCGTCACAAACTCTGTCATCTTGGAGATGTTTCGAATCTTCTTTGGCCCCGGGGGTCTACTCGCCTAATTCGCCTTCATCTTGACGACAGGTGAGAGATCCCTTTTGCGGATATTTAATTGCAGCTTAGGTGATTCTGAGGAGACAGGGTTAGGGCGAATTCTCTCTTTTCTAGCACTCAGGATATTTCCACTGCCTTGTCTTTACAAGAATAATCCTTAAAGATGTGCCATAGCCGCGATCAATATCAATCATCTACGACTTTTCAATAACATTGAATCTTCTTTTCTGGCCATATCGAGGACTTATCCTTCATCTTTTTGGTTGGCCAATAAAAAGAATCTGAATTTTGAATCTCTTTTCGCAAAAGCTTCACTCTTTTGGAAGTAATGCTGAAGGTAAATTGAGATAAAGGCTTGTGCAATAAAGATTCTGAAATCAACAATTAATTGATTGACAAATTGATAAAATTTTCTTGAAATCCTGGGTGAAAGAGAGCGTTTTAAATCCGGCTCAATACATCCGTGACGAAAATTCTCCTCTCTTTTTCCCCAAAAAGAGAGACTCAGGCTTAACCCTTACCTGAATGGGAATTGGGAAATACTCCTCTCTTCCCTGAAGAGGAGGTGTTTACAAAATGAACTTTCGAAGAGAAATTGAGCTTTCGTCAAAGCTTCCTAATATTAGGCTTCTCTTATGGAAAGGGGGCCGATAATAGTGAGGTCTGAAAATTGGGTCATGAAAGAAACGAGTCCATTACACTCTCCCTGCAAAGAGGGTCTTTCATGACGAAAAATGGCCTAGTATGAAATTGGGGGGTCACAAGGAAACGAGTCTCCGTCGAGCCTCTCCCTTAAAAAGGGTTTCTTGTGTGAAATTGGAAATTGTTTTGCAAACGGTTCACAAAGACGCGAGTCCCTTCAAACTCTCCCTGAAAAGGGGCTAAGTGAACAAATTGGATAGCATGCGAAAGAACGAGCTCCCTCGAACTCTCCCTAAAAAGGGTCTTTCGCAAGAGGAAATGATTGAAATTGGATATTGAGATTGATTGACCCGAAGGTCGAAATTGGAAATTGGAAAATCGGTTGTTGAGAATTGAATGACCCGAAGGTCGAAATTTGGATGACCTGGCGGTCGAAATTGAGAATTGATTTGACCAAAAAGGTCAAAATTGAGAATTGGTTGACCGAAAGGTCGAAATTGTGTGACCCGAAGGTCGAAATTGAGAATTGAGTGACCTAAAGGTCGAAATTGAGAAATGAAGGTCAAAGATTGGAAATTGATTGACCCGAAGGTCAAAAATTGGAAATTGGAAATTGAGGTTGAGAATTGGAAATTGGGTGACCCAGAGGTCGAAATTGGAGAATTGCCTGATTTGAAGATTTAAATTGGAATTTGGAGGTCAAAATGTCAAATTTGAGCAATCGACAGACCCTGAGTTTCAAAATGACTTGTATCAATAAGGGAGAATGATGAGTTCGAGTCAGAGCTCGAATAAAATTCAGAGATCACGAGTCGGAACCCGGATCAACAGAAGAAAATGAAGCGCTCGAGTCAAGGCTCGAATAACTAAAGAGATCTCGAGTCGGAACCCGGATCAACCAAAGAAAATGAAGAGCTCGCATCTGAGCTCAAATAAGATAATGAGATCACGAGTCGGAACTCGGATCAACAAAAGAAAATGAAGAGCTCAAATAAGATAATGAGATCACGAGTCGGAACTCGGATCAACAAATGAAAATGAGGAGCTCGAATCTGAGCTCGAATACATAGAGAGATCTCGAGTCGGAACCCGGATCAACAAATGAAAATGATTTGAATAAAAAACCCGAGTCGGAACTCGGTTTTCTGAAAATTTGGGATTTTGAAAATGTGCCAGTTTGAGTACTGGATTTTGAAATAATACCAGTCCGAGCGCTGGGTTTTGGTTCAGTATTGGTGATGACCTTTCGATTTTGAATCATTTAGGAATCGTGATGGGACTGTTTGTTGAAATCCCAATACTGACCAGATTGTTGTTAATGCAGTTGAATGCAAATGAATATGAATTGATGCATATGTGCATGAAATGAGGAATTTGTTTATCCTGCCTACGTACAGAACAAAATTTTAAAAATGCCCCAGTGTAACTGGGAAAGAAAGTTGAATCATTATTTGAAGGAAACAGGAAGGATTACAAGAGGAGAATGAATGTTTCAAGTATAAAACTTTTTCAAGTGTCGAGCATTAATAGGATCTGGCAATTCTACCCCATCGGCATTGATGAGCCGATATGAGTTGCGGGGTAATGCTTCTTTGACAACGTAGGGACCTTCCCAATTTGGCGACCATTTGCCGCCGGGACGATGCTTGAGATAAGCTGTGGATCGAAGTACTAAATCATTGACTTTGAATCTTCTTTCGATGATAGATTTCGCATATTGCCTGGCTACTCTCTGGCGATAGGATTGAGCATGCTCTGCTGCTTTTAGCCTTCTCTCGTCGAGTAAGTCTAGCTGCACTAGTCGCTGCTGCTGGTATTGATCAAGAGGTAATTGTAGAAGTGAAGCAAATTTCAAAGCGGGCTTCTGAACATGTAGCGGCAATACTACTTCTGTCCCATAGACCAGTTCTGATGGGGTAGCATTGGTTGGTGTACGAATAGTGGTCCGGTAGGCCCATAGTGCATCGTGGATCTTCTCATGCCAGTCACGGTCTGTTTCCACAGTTCGCTCTAAGATACGAATTAAAATCTTGTTGGTGGCCTCTGCCTGACCATTCCCTTGAGGATAATATGGAGCGGAAAAATGGTGATAGATCTTGAATTTTGAGCAGAATGTCTTCATCTTTTTATTCTTGAAATGACTGCCATTGTCTGACACAATGTCATGTGGGATGCCGAAACGGCAAAGGATGTTCTTGTGAATAAAAGAGACCACGTGTCGGCCTTCTACTATGCGAAGAGTGATGGCTTCTACCCACTTGGTGAAATATTCTGTTGCGGTAAGGAAGTATTTGTGGCCATTTGAAGCTGAAGGAGTGATGAGACCTACAACATCGAAGGCCCACATGGAGAACGGCCATGGAGAAACAACAGACTGTAAATAAGTTGCCGGGGCATGAATAGAAGGTGTGTGTATCTGGCATTGTACACACTTCTTCACATAATGATAGCAGTCTTGTTGCATAGTCTTCCAGTAGTAACCTGCTCTGATGATTTGCTTGACAAGGGTTTGGTAGCCAACGTGGCCATCACAAATGCCTTCGTGTGCTTCTCGCACGACTTCTTTGGCTTCGTCTTCATCTAAACATCTGGAATACTCTGAACTGAATCCGCGACGATAAAGGACATTGGCCAAAATGAAGTATCGAGTAGACATACTCTGGATTGCTCGTTGCTCTTTCTTTGAGAGTTCTGGAGGAATTCACCGGTTTCTATGAAAGTTTTGATGTTATAATACCAAGGCTTCTTCTTTTGCTCAGCCTGGTTTACTTGCTCCGCTGGAAGGAAGGCAGGTTGGTCAAGTCTGCCAATTTCAAAAGAGCGACAAGATTCTCCATTCTTGAATGCCATAATGGAGCCTAAACTGGCTAGACTATCGGCCACTTGATTGAAATCTCTCTTGATGTGGAATAACTGAAATTCTTCAAACTTGCTGACAAGAGCTGAAACAATTTTCTGATAGGGAAATAACTTCTGATCTTTGACTTGCCATTCGGCTCGAACTTGACCTACAACAAGTAATGAGTCACCGTAGGCATGCACTCTCTTAACATTGAAGTCTAGTAGAATCCTTAGACCTTGAATCAGAGCTTCATATTCAGCCATATTGTGAGTACATTGAAAGTCTAACTTGAGAGAAAATGGAATCATCTCCTTCTCAGGAGTAATTAATAGGATTCCGATGCCTATTCCGGCCATGTTTTTAGAACCATCGAAAAATAAATCCCATACTGGAGATTGCTGGATATTGCCAATTTGCTCATCAGGGAAGTCATCTTCGGCTTTCACTTCTTCGGCCAGAGGAAAATCTGCCAATTGATCCGCAATTGCTTGGCCTTTGATGGATTGCTGCGAGACATATTCTAAGTCATATTGCATCAATAAAACTTGCCATTTTGCGACTCGCCCGCTGAGGAAAGGTTGTTCTAGGATATACTTGAGAGGATTGAGTTTAGACAAGATTTTGACTTCTGATGCTAGCAGGTAGTGTCTTAGCTTCTGACACATCCATACCAGATCTAGGCAGGTCTTCTCTATTTGAGAGTATCTCTTTTCATAATCTATGAAAGTCTTACTCACATAATAGATGGCATGCTCTATCAGGCTACCTTCTTTGTATTGCGCCAAGAATCTGCCACATGCGACTTGATTGACTGAGATGTATAACAGAAGAGGTTTTCCCAATTCTGGTGGCTTCAAGATAGGAGGATTGAGAAGATACTTCTTGATTCGATCGAACGATTGCTGACATTCTGGCCCCCATTCGAATTTCACTCCTTTTCTGAGTAAGTGGTTGAAAGGTTCACATCTCATCGCCAAGTTGGAAATAAATCGCCGGATTGACTGTATACGTCCTTGAAGGCTACGTAGTTCTTTGAGATTCTTCGGGGGCGGCATATCAATGATAGCCTTTGCTTTGGCCGGGTCAACTTCAATTCCCTTTTTGCTTACCAGAAAACCCAATAGTTTGCCTGATTCAACTCCAAAGACACACTTTTGCGGGTTAAGCCTTAACTTGTAAAGAATGAGTCGCTTAAAGACCTGATCAAGTGCTTCGAGGTGATCTTCTTCCTCTTTAGATTTCACGAGAATATCATCAACATACGCATCCATGATTTTGCACATCTGATCGTGAAAGATGACAGCCATTGCCCGTTGATACGTTGCTCCAGCATTCTTGAGCCCAAAAGGCATAACTGTATAGCAAAAAGTGCCCCAAGGCGTAGTGAAGGAAGTTTTTGATTGGTCGCGGGCGGCCAACTTAATCTGATTGTAGCCGGAATATCCGTCCATGAAAGAGAACATGGCGTGTCCTGCCGTGCTATCGACTAGAAGATCGATGCTTGGAAGTGGATAGTCATCCTTCGGAGTTGCCTTATTGAGGTCTCTGAAGTCTATGCAGATCCTTACTTTGCCACTTTTCTTTGGGACAACGACGATATTGGCTAACCAATCTGGGTAGTCAATAGCTCGGATAAATCCTGCTTTGAGCAAATCTTCAAGTCCTTCTTTGACTTGTTGTTCTATTCTGGGATCCATTTTTCTCAGCTTCTGTTTAACTGGTTTAGCGTCAGGCTTCAAGATGAGTCGGTGCTCGACCAATTTGGGGTCTAAGCCCGACATGTCTTCATATGTCCATGCAAACACTTCTTCATGCCGCTTGAGAAAATCTGTAAGCCTTTTCTTTTCTTCTGAACTCAGACTGTTTTCGATCTGGAGAATTTTTGGATCTTCCTCTGAACCGATATTGACACCTTTAGTTGGATCTTGTACTAGAGGAGATGGTTTGTCCTGCTTCTGAACTGCGGCGAACTCCGGTAATTCCTGGAGAGACTGATCGTGTTCTGCACAATCATCTGATTGCTTTGCAATCTTATCATTTCCGGTGCTTGCTTTGATTCTGTGAATTGCTGTCGACTTCTGAAAGGCCTTGGGATTGAGAACGAGCTTCTTGATTGTCCGAGAAGTCATTCTGAAATTTTGGAGAAGAAATTTGGTTCAGACAAATTGGCCTATAGTAAGACAAGCAATCATTTGAAGAGAACCATACATAAAATGGCATTGAATTATAAAATGATGAGACAGACAAAAAGGGAGTAGATGGCATCCGGATAGACAAAGAAACTTAGAATTTTATTGATTGAATTGATCAATGACATTGGTAAAATGAGACATTTATTTGGAAAAGAATAGAAAGAAAATAACAAATGGTCTTCATTGTGCTCCTTTGACAAAAACAGTCTTCCTTGATGAGCTTCCTCCGGAGAACCCTAGTCCTGCCTTGTGGGGACGATGTTTCTGGATCACTGGCTCGATGCGGCCATCTTCGTTCTGGCCGAGTCCCTTGAACGGTTGATAGCCATGCTTCAGGAGCAAATCGAATCCTTTTTTTGACTTCATAAATTGTGGAAACAATGGGTGATCCTTAATGGTGCTGTAGTCGATTCGGCCTCCGACCTTGAAGAATTGAGGACCTTTCCATCGGGTCGTGGCTACTGTGTGCGAAGATAGTTCTGAGGATGCCTGGAGTATTTCTCGATTTTCTCCGAGGTTGATCTCTTCGCTTTCCCTGATGCTGGGAATATCCGCATTGAATGATGGCCGAGGAATCATGGGCTGCGGGAGCCTTTCTTCTGGGTCTTCTCCCAGTATTGTGGTAATCATTCCACCTTTTGACCACTTCACACATTGATGTAGGGTGGAAGGCACTGCATTAGCATTGTGAATCCATGTCCTTCCGAGCAGCAAGTTGTAGGTTGGTGGTACATTAACCACGTGAAAAAGCACTGAATGCACTGAATAGTTGATGAACACTTCCAGGAATATCTTGCCCTTGGCCGTTTGACCATGATTGTCAAACCCATAGATAGTGATGGGATCTGGAATATATTCTTCATCTTTGATCCCTAACGCCTTTGCGGTCATTTCGGGACATATGTTGAGGCTACTGCCTCCATCGACCAGTACATGGGGAACTGTCATTCCTCTGACTTGAACGACAATGTACAAGGCATTATTATGAAAGGAATGAGACTTTGGAAGGTCCTCATCTGAGAAGGTGATTGGTGCATTGGTCATGGCAGAGTTCACAATCTGTGCCATGTCTTCGGGAGTGGTACTGGGCTTAACTTTGATTTTCCTGAGTAAATCATCCAGTACTTGTCGGTGCTTGCTAGAATTCTTGGCCAAGTCAAGGATGGAGACATTGGATAAAGCGGTCAGAGGCTTCTGGACTTGAATTCTCCAGCCTGGGTCTAACGATTTGCTTGAAGAAGTCAGGAGTTCCTTTTGATTTGGGAACTGACTTCACAGGTGCTTCCGAAACTTTCATTTTACCGAATGCTGAAATTAAGTCCATCTTCTTGGAATCTGGAGCTGCTTGTCGTAGCACCGTCACCTGATGCTGAACTTGGAGATCTTGCGCAGAACATGGCTTGATATGTTCATGCGGTAGAAATGGCTGTGCCGATACTACAACTGTGGTGTGCGAAGGGAAGGGGTGATTGAGGATGTCCATTTTCTCTTCTTCTTCTCCTTCTACCAATAGATTCTTTTCAATGAGATCTTGCACGATGTTTTTGAGAACAAAGCAGTTCTCAGTGTTGTGTCCCATTGTCCTGTGGAACTTGCAGAACTGATCTTTCTATTTCCCCATGGGCACAGGGGGATCGGCCAATCTGGGCAATTTGACCATCTCTTTTGATAGCATGTACTCGAGCACGTCCCCGAGTGATTGGTCAAGAGGAGTAAATTTTCTGTCGTAACTCCATCCTTCATGTTTGGTCTTCTCACGCAGTTTCGACCCTTGATCCTGCTGAGGAGGCTTGCTGTACTGAGGAGCAGACTTTGCTTTCTGATCCTTGTTGTTCGAACTGCCTGTGCTGTAGCAGTAATCTTTCTTCTGCCCTTTATATCGATTTTGGCCTTTGTTGTTGTTGCTGGCAGAATAAGTGAAGTGAGCTTTCTTCTTCTGCTCACCTTGGGAGTTGATCTTGGAAAAGGTAAAGCCTTCATAGACTCCATTTTCCACACTTAGTTCCAGCCATTCGGCTCGTTCAGTCAGCTCAATGAAGGTCTTGGATGGTGCTGTGGAGATCAATCCTCTTAACGGCTGCGAAAAATTGTTGAGGATTAGGGACAATGCATGCCTTTCCGAGATAGGATCTCTCATCTTATTACAGGCTGATCTCCATCTGTGAATGAAGTCCCGTGCTTTTTCATTCTCATTCTGCCTTAAATTGCAGAGATGACTTAGTGTAGGCAGCGCTTCTGTGTTGAACAAGAAGCGTTCAATAAAGAGATTCACAACTTTGTCGAACTCCTTGAGCTCGATGGGTTTGATATGCTCAGCATACCACTTAGCTGCAACTCCTTCCAAGCTGCGGGGGAAGCATAGAAACAATGCTCGGTTATCCCTCTTAAACCTAGAGCATTAAACAAAGAAAGTGGCGAGGTGCGCTTTTGGGTCGCCAGAACCATCGAATTTGATGAATTTTCGGGGGAGATTCTCCAGATCATCATCCCCTTCTAAGCCGTCATAAAATTCCTCACTGGTGAAGACTTTCTTGCCCTTGTCGCAGGCTTGCAGATCCTTGACAACTCGGGCCATTTCTTTAAACTGCGCTTGCAAAGGCTCTTCTTTATCTCTGCTTTTTGATCTGCGGCTTTTACTTTGGCCATGCTTTTGAAATGCCGGAGGCACCTCATATTCTTCATCTATGTTTTCAGTGGAATCTGATTCATCTGAAATCTCTTCTGGTTGGATCTGTTTCTTGGGAGCCTTCTTACCCCTGCGACCATGGAACCTTTCTCTGAATGGATTTCTTTCTGAGCTGGTCCCGGGCTGCTCATTCATCATTTTCTTTATCATTTTTCTGAACATGGCATACATTTGGGGGTCTATGCCATCGTCTTCTTGCTGCTGCTCTTGACTCTTCTCGGATCGAGGGGAACCCATTTCTTCTTCCGAGGCTGACGAGTACTGGGATGCTGTGGTTCTTTTGCCTGATCTTGTCTCAACCATCAAATGATACGGATGCTCTCTGCAGGGCAAAGACCTGATTAGATTATGAAGGAATTAGCTTTTGGAAGAAATATTTGCTGAAAATATGGTAGACAATTTGGAAAAGATGTCCCATTACTAGGGACTGAGTTGTCGTGGGAATCACGACAATTGTGTTGCCATTCCTTCTGCAAAAGAAATAAACAACGAAAATATGCCTTGTTACCTAGGCGAAGTCGTCAAACCACAATAGAAGGAAAGAGAATTTTATTAAAATGAGAAGAATAAGATTTTATTGATCTTGACAAAGAGGTGGGGGACAAACAATTTGCCACCATTCACGATAGTCGGCAGACACTCTAGGACCTGGAAAGATTTTAAGAGAGACAAAGGAATCCCAGCCGTAGCGGGCAGAGTGATATGCCCCGGACCATTGTGCGGAAGTGAGGTCGAACTCTGCCATAGCTCCTGATAACAGTCGAGCTTCGACATACTGCTGCCTCTGGGAGAACTGCCGAACACGTCTCTCTGGTTGGTAGTAAGTGCAGAAGAATGGTCTGTTATCATCGAAAATTTTTTAACTTTTGCAAATCAAACTAACCTTTGAAAAAGATTTTTGAAAATAACTCGCCTCCGTTTTAAAATGCGGGAAAATTCCGTAGAATGGGACTCGCCTGTCGGTACGAGGTTCAACCGTTCCTGCCACCTTTAACAGGGGTAATTGAACCAAGGATCAATCTTATGCTCTACTCTATTCAACTTGTCTAAATCATATTCTAATTTCTAAATGCACAAAGAATCAGGCATGTGCTATGAATTTCCAAAAAATGCACATTTGAAAACATGATGTTTGCTTTGAATGATTGAAATATTTAGAAAATGTAAATCTTGGAAATGATATCACATGAGAAATCGTGAAATGGGATTTGAAATATACTTCTGAGAGAAATAAAAATCGATTTTGAGGAATCCTTGACATTTGGTGAAAATCGATTCTGAGAGACTTGGTTTCTCTTAATTCAAACTTGGAAATTGAAATTCTAACTTAGAAAATTTGAATTTGGAACTTGAGAAATACTTGAAATATCCTTTGAAATTCAATGTCTTTGGGAAAATCGATTTTGCTATAAGACTTAGGAGATTTTGAGAAAATGAACTTCTTTGAATTAAGATTGGAATTGGAATTGGCAAATGCATGAAATGAATGAATATGATTTTGAGGAATTGAGAAATATTTTTTGTATTTTTTGAGAAATGCAGTGCATTTTTGAAGTTAGCCTAAGAGTGTAGGCTGAATGTGGCTAATGTGAAGATCATAAATCTGAGTATCATTCATATTCTGACTATGGCCATAAATACGAATTCCACCAAGTTTATAAACTTCATAGAAGCTAGTGCATATGCCATTCGTGTAGACCATAGTGAGTTTGAATATGCATGAATCATCATCCAGCACACATTAACATTACAAAAGAAAATAAACTATATGCAATGCAACCTAAGCTAAACAGGAAATATAAATTCTTATTCCAAAGTTTAATTACAAATTACATCACTATTGAAATTTAAATACATGAAAAATAAAGTCTTCAATGTACCTGCAAAACTAGAAAACTTGGTTAATGAATATATGTTGGCTTTTCTAGATTTATCCAACAATATCAGGAAATTGTTGGATTTTGCTAGATATAAGCCTCTTCCTTGATTCGCTTAAATAAAAATGATAAAGTATGAAATAAAATGGAATAAATATGAAAGAGAAGATATGGAATTTCGAAATTGGGGTCAAAATGACCAAAATACCCCTAATAACAAGACTATGGCCTTGAAATTAGGGTTTTTAGAAAGATATTTTGATAAAATGCAAATTTTGAAATTTTAATAGAATAAACTCAAACCAAATATGCTATGACATGATTAAAAATATGAAATTATGGCTAAGGATTTCGAAATTTAGGTCAAATGACCAAATTGCCCCCGATAGCAAGACTATGGCCTTGAAATCAGGGTTTTTAAAAAGAGATTTTGGTAAAAACTTAGGTTTTATGCACTAAATGAAATAAAATGAGCACAAAATTAAACCTAAAGTATCCTAAGATGCTTATGAACATAATAAAACCCTAAAAATATATGCTTATGCACGAAAATCCAATAATATCACAAAAACTGTGATTTTAGCAGTGTTTTTGGATCTTTCAGGAACCCGGTTTTGCAATTTGCTTGATTCAGCCATCAAATGGATTCCAAAATCCATAAAAATTGGTACCTGCACTTGTTATAACCCTAATGTCGAATTGGAATTATAAAAATAATTTTTTGACATTAAATTAATCCGAAAATTGCATTAAACCCTAAAAATATGCTATTTTTGACCTAATTCACCAACCAGTTTCAGTCCAAGACCTGAACCAGGGGTCAAATCTCCATGGAAATTTATGAAATTTTACAGAGGCTAACTATAAAAAAAAACAGAGATTTTCCAATTTACAGATCGGAAAAATCATCTCCGGTTAGGGAGAAACCCTTCCGGCAATCTGAGCTAAAATATATCACTTTTAACAGGGATTAAAACAGCTATTACAGATTGAAAATACAGGAATAAATAGAAATCCTAAACAAAAATTTCTTAAATTTTAGTGGTGAATAGTAAACAGAAAAATAACAATACTCACTTTTTACAGATCTAAAATCGGATCTGTGGTTTGGGATTTATGACTAACACAAGTCTGATTAGAATTTTGGTAAACCCTAACGAGCTTTAAATTTAAAAACTGATTCTCTAAAAGGGGAAAAATACTAAACAATGATAAAAAAATCCGAAAATTTCACAAAAGACAGATCTACTCAATGTGAATCCATAGCACTTTACATATCTAAAATCGAATATAAGATGAGAGAAATATCATAACAGCAAGTTACCTTCTTGATTTTAACCATGATTTTAAAGCTTTAAAAACCCGATTTGATGTCTGATTTTTTTGATAGGGTTCCCGAGATTCAAAACCTCTGATTTTTCTACAGTAACTCAATAACTCATGCATGCATCACATATAAAAAAATCAGAAATAAACAACGAGTGCTTCAATCCGAAATAACATCATATTTACTGTTCTAAACCTAGAACACACAAAAATTTAAGAAACTTGAAAAACCATGCATTAACTAATGTAAATAAATAAAATAAACCATAAAACAGTAAATAAAACTTATTTCTATGCTATAGAACGTAAAACAAACATGAATAAACCATGAAAATAAATTAAAAACAGGGAATCAATGGCTGGAATTTGATATCACCTTTAAAACATAGATTTAACCCATTAAAAAGGGTAAATCATATATTTTATTGGTTAATAATGCAAAGAATCATGTTAAAATCAATTCTAATGGATTAAAATCTCTGTAAATCATTCAAAACAGGGTTAGATCACCTTCTTGGAGTGTTCTTGCTGATTCTTGATGGTTCTTGAGGTTGAATCCATGGTTTAATCCATGAAGGGGATGACACCAATGGCTAAAATTGATTTAAAACATGAAAAAGTATTAAATAAAACTAAAAAATATTAAAAATATTACCTTGGTGCTTGCAGCTGCAATGGAGGAAGGTGGAGGTGCTGAAAAGGAGAGAGAGGCCACGAAAATTTGAGAGAAAAGAGCCCTCCTTTTGGCCCCCCTTAGGTCCATTTTTATAGTTTTTCAAAAAGTCACTTAATTAGGGTTAATTAAGAGGTTTTTCATTTTTTAGGACTCTTTCTAATAAATCCACTAAAGGCAACGATTTTTTGTGGTTTTCTAACCTAGGTGGGACTCTAATTAATCCCTAATTAGCCCCTAACTAAACCTAGAAAACCCCCAAATGTGATGCCACTTGGCATCTTTCACATTTGGGTTTTTAAAACACCTTTAAAAACATTTAAAAACACTAGTTTTAAAAACTAATTTTCAAAATGAGTTTTCAAAATGGTTTTGACTCTTCTAAACCTCTAACACTAACCAAGACATCAACTAACCCTAGTCTAGCCCTGACTTACTCGAATATGGCGCCACCCCGAGTGGGCCCTACTTGAGTTTTTCAAAAAGTGATTTTAAAACTTGAAATTGAAGGAGTTTTCAAAAGATTTTCAAAAGTAAACTTAAAATTAGGATTTTTGAAATGGCATAAGGTCCTAACTGAGTTAGAATTCCTCTGGATATGGTGCCAACTGAGTGGGCACACATCGAATTTTGAACATTTTTGAAATAAACACTGAAAATGGCTTTAAAAAAGGGTTAAAATTGACATTTGAAATTCAAGATCTTTGAAAATAGGGTCTCAAGCGAACTGGAACTCCGGGTTAGAGTCCTGAACCCTTAGGACTCTGAGATTTTAGATTTTAAAAGCCAAATGAAAGAATTTTCAAAAGATTTTATCAAGAAATGATGAAATAAGTCAGAAAACACAGTCAGGGTTAGACTCTCAACTCGACCGAACTCTAAAATAGAATCCTGAACTAACTGGACTCTGTAAAATGACCTAAATTTCGAAAACAAATAAAAAAGATTAAAAATGGAAGTAAAACAGACTTCAAAACAGACTCCTGACCGAATCAGGTCTTTGAGACAGAGTCCTGATCGGACTGAAACTTTCAAAATTTTGAGAAATTTGATGAATAGAGGAATTCAGAAGCGACACCACCTCAATGGGTCTCATCTGTGAATTGAAATCGATTAAAATTTGAATTTGAAATGAATCCAGATTGTTTCCTTGAGAAAATATTTTGAAATATAAAGTCTTGGGGTTGGAAAATGACAGAGTATTGAATAAAAACCCAGGTTTTGAAATTGATTTTGGAATAAAAGCTTTAAAATTCAAATCTGGATTGAATGTTTTGAAATAGGAGTGCTGGATCTCAAAAATGAGATGCAATGTCATGCAATGCTATGCAATGACATGCAATGATATGCTGAATTCATGCAATGATAAGCAATGACACATGAAATCGATGAATACTGAATGAGGAGGAAAATTTGGGGTGTTTACAGATGCCCCTCTTTGCTGCTAAGCCGGTTGAAAGCCGAGCTTAGTGGCAAAGAAAAGACACCAAATTTGGATCATAAAAATGCCCCAGTTAGATGAATCTGACTGGGTATGAAAGAATTAGTTCAAGTGATGATGATAGATATGAAATGAAGAATAAGGAGAAAATTTTGCTTCGAAAAGAAGTGAGATTCAGGTTTTGCCCTTAACCTGGATGGGACAGAAAATACCTCATGTAGAAACGAAGCTCAGGTTTGACCCTTAACCTGACCGGGAAATGAAAATGGAATACCTCATCAAAGGAGGCTCAGGTTTGTACCCTTATCCTGATTAGGTTGAAAATGAAATACCTCTTCAAAGGAGGCTCAGGTTTGTACCCTTAACCTGATCAGGTTAAAAAATGGAATACCTCATCAAAGGAGGCTCAGGTTTGTACCCTTATCCTGATTGGGCAGAAAATGGAATACCTCATCAAAGGAGGCTCAGGTTTGTACCCTTATCCTGATTGGGCAAAAAATGGAATACCTCATCAAAGGAGGCTCAGGTTTGTACCCTTAACCTGATTGGGCAAAAAATGGAATACCTCATCAAAGGAAGCTCAGGTTTGTACCCTTAACCTGATTGGGCAGAAAATGGACGGAATCCTCGAAAGAAGAGACCGTGATGGAACCTTCGGATTTCCGCACAATGAATCCGATAGGGGTTTTGCAAAAGGAAGGAAATTGGGTTCCCTAAAGCTTGAAAAGGGATTGATCTTGGACGTCTCATTGCTAAGACTGAATGGCTTTTAAGACAGATGACCTTTTGCGGAAAATTCAGGTTTAACCCTTAACCTGAACGGGAACTGTCTATGGTGGGACAGTGGGGAGCACAGGGAAGTGTGCGAATCTGAGAGCCCAGGCACTCAGATCAAAACAAGAAGGGAAGGATCTTGGACAACTCCCATCATCCGATCCTAAAAGGGATAACAACAACACCTGGATACATCAAAATAAACATCAAGTTCTCACTTCATGTCAGGATAATTTAAAAAGATTGCCAATAAGATACAAAAAATTGTAGTTAATTCAAGAATGATAAGCACATATATATATGAAAAATATTCCCTCTTTTCTACCTGAAGTATTACCTCCGACTGGGCTTAACTTCGTAGAATCAAGATTCAAATTCAAATTACTTGCAATTGACTTTCCTTCAAGGAGGCTATCAATTTCATTGATATGGACGAAAAAGAATGTATTCTTGATATTGCGAGAGCTATTAGCGAAAGGATATTGATAAAAGAATTTCATAAAATTAAAGAAGATTCTTGATAGATTCGGCAGTCTGATATCCTGTGATTCTTTTCTCATGATGATCTTTCTGCACTCTTTTTTGACAGAATTGGAGCTCTCTTGGATTTTTTGGGAATTACATCATCCTTCATTTTGGAGATGTCCTGGCTTTTCTCTCTTTATTTTTTTTGGAAGGGTACGTCACAAACTCCTTTATCTCAGAGATGTTCCGATCCTTCTTCTCTCTCAGGGATTATATTGACGGTTATTAGCTCATTGGTTGGGAATCTCTTGATGATAGCAGAAATTAAATATCTTTTAGGGTTTGTCGGTAGGCTCATCACACTCGCCTTCATCTCGACGGTGATCTGAACTTTCTCTGGAAGGATCCGTCACAAACTCCGTCATCTTGGAGATGATCCAAATCTTCTTTAGCCCCGGGGGTCGACTCGTCTAATTCGCCTTCATCTTGACGACAGTTGAGAGATCCCTTTTGCAGATATTTAATTGCAGCTTAGGTGATTGAGGAGATATGGAGATTGAGTGGATTTTTCTGTATCACCCAGGATATTTTGACTGCTTATTTTCCAAGAATGGTCTTTAAAAATATGCCATTGACTGCGATCAATATCAATCACTTCTGGCTTTGCAACAACATTGAATTTTCTTTGTTGGCCATATCGCGGATTTATTCTTCATCCTTTTGGTTGGCCAATAGAAAGATTTTGAATTTTGAATCTTTTTTCACAAAAGCTTTGTCCTTTCGGAAGTAATACTAAAGGTATTCTGAGGTACAATTTTATGCAGTAAAGATTTTGAGATCGACAACTATTTTTCATGACAAATTGGCAAAATATTCCTGAAATCCTTGGTGAAAGAAATCACTTGAGATCTAAATGACACATCCGTGGCTAGATTCTCCTCTTCTTTCCCCAAAGGAGAGACTCAGAAATTGGAAATAGGATATTGGATGACCTGGAGATCAAAATTGTGATTTGGTCTACTGGAAGCGACATGGGTTTTGTAGGGATTCATCCTAAGAATGACATTGGTTCAATTGAGAATGACATTGGTTCACTGGGAACAACATGAGTTCGATAGGTATTCAGCCTAAGAACGACATTGGTTCAATTGAGAACGACATTGGTTCACTGGGAACAACATGGGTTCTGTAGGGATTCAGCCTAAGAACGACATTGGTTCAATTAAGAACGACATTGGTTCACTGGGAACGACATGGGTTCTGTAGGAATTCAGCCTAAGAACGACATTGGTTCACTGGGAACGACATTGGTTCACTGGGAACGACATGGGTTCTGTAGGGATTCAGCCTAAGAACGACATTGGTTCAATTGAGAACGACATTGGTTCACTGGGAACGACATGGGTTCTGTAGGAATTCAGCCTAAGAACGACATTGGTTCACTGGGAACGACATTGATTCACTGGGAACAACATGGGTTCAATAGGGATTCAGCCTAAGAATGACATTGGTTCAATTGAGAACGACATTGGTTCACTGGGAACGACATTGGTTCACTGGGAATGACATGGGTTCTGTAGGGATTCAGCCTAAGAACGACATTGGTTCAATTGAAAACGACATTGGTTCACTGGGAACGACATGGGTTCAATAGGGATTCAGCCTAAGAACGACATTGGTTCAATTGAGAACGACATTGGTTCACTGGGAACAACATGGGTTCAATAGGGATTCAGCCTAAGAACGTGGATCAGGAGGACTTCAACCTACAAATCATATATCTAAAAAATACCAATCCAAAAGGAGTTCGACCTAAGGACTGTAAAGAATATTGGATCAGGAGGACTTCAACCTACAGATCGAAATTTTTGAGAACGAGATTGGTTCGAAAGGGGTTCAACCTATGAGCCGTATTGGTTTGACAGGCGTTCAACCTACAAATCACATTGACTCTGCAGGGGTTCGACCTACGAACTATCAATTCCATAGGGATTTAACCTAAGGATCACAATTTAAGAAGGAAGGGTTCAACTTATGGGTTTTGAATTTGGAAAATAAAAATTCTTGGTTCATGATTTGAATGGACCATCATAGTTAGCTTTTCAAAGCCTGTTTTCAGGATTAACCCCTTCTCCTGAGCGAGGAAGCTTGATGCAAATGCAGATGAATGCGAATGAATGCCTGCAAATGCAAATGAATGCAAATGTATGTAAAATGATATAAATGGGTGCACATGCGTGCAAAATGAGAGATTTGTTTGATCCTGCCTGCATACAGGATGTTTTGAAGACAATTTCCAAAGTAATGCCTCATTGTAATGGGGGAATAAGAAAGGATAAGTAATTGATATTTGATGAGAATTCTCTGAGGATAACGAGGTAAAACTGACAATGAGCTTCTTGGTTGATCAAAGAGGCACTTTGAAAAAGGTTACCCCTTATAAGAAGACATTTAAACATTTGCAAATGAAGAATATAAAAGATGACGTCAGGCCATAAGGAAGATTGACAAATTTATTAATGCATTGAAGAAGGAAATAACAAATTGATAGAAGAACTGAGACTACATTGTTGCTTCAAAATGACAAAATGATGAAAGTGACATAGTCTCGACATTGTCAATTTTTAGAAAACTTGCTCAGGATGGTCGACTGGTATTTTCCTCATTTTCAATAAGGATATTCTTGTCGATGCAATCTTGAATGATATTTTTCAGGACGAAACAATTCTCAGTGTCATGCCCTACTGCCCGATGAAATTTGCAAAATCTTTCTTTGAATCTACCCATGATTGTTGCGGGATCAGCTGCTTTAGGTAAACAGATCATATCTTTTGCAAGCATGTATTCCAGAACACTCTCTAGTGTTTGGTCCAGAGGGGTGAACTTTCGATCCGTACTCCAATCCTTGCGCTTTGGCTTTTCTTGATCTTTCTCTTTATGCTGAGGACTAGATTGAAGAGGCCTATCATTGTTGGAGAACTTTCCTTTTTGGCCCTTGGATCCCTCTGAATAGTGATCATGATTTTTCTTGTTGCTTTTGCTATCATTGGCAGAAAGAGTGAAGTGAGCCTTCTTCTTCTGCTCACTCTGATTGTTACCTTGTATAAAGATGAAGCCTTCATAAACTCCATTTTCCATGCTTAGCTCGAGCCACTCGGCTCGTTCTGTCAGTTCGATGAAGGTTTTTGATGGTGCCATGAAAATGAGACCTTTCAAGGGTTGTGAAAAATTATTTAAGATTAGTGACAATGCATGCCCTTCTGATATCGAGTCTCTCATCTTATTGCAAGCTGACCTCCATCGATGGATAAAATCTCGGGCCTTCTCGTTTTCTTTCTGCTTGAGGCCGCAAAGATGACTGAGAGTCGGGAGTGCTTCAGCATTGAATAGAAAGCGCTCAATAAATAAATTGACCACTTTATCGAACTCTTTCAGCTCTATCGGGTTGATATGCTCTGAATACCACTTTGCCGCAATACCCTCCAAGCTGCGAGGGAAGCAGAGAAATAAGGCATGATTGTTCCTCTTGAACCTGGAACATTCTGCGAAGAATAGGGCGAGATGTGCTTTTGGGTCACCCGAACCATCAAACTTGATAAATTTCTTGGGGAGATTATCAAGATCATCATCCCCATCCAGTCCATCATAGAAGTCTTCACTTGTAAAGACTCTTTTGCCCTTGTCACGAGTTTGAAGATCCTTAACTATTTTCATCACATCTTTGAGTTGTGACTGCGTAGGGTCGTCAACAGACTGATTCTTGGATTTGTAGGCCGACCCCTGCCCCTGAGTCGACCTTTTGAATTCTTGCTTGTTTTCATACTCTTTGTCAGTATCATCTGCTGATTCTGACTCATCAGACATCTCCTCATGACGATTCTACCTTTTACTGATCTTCATATTCTTGACGGCATGACCCTTATCTTTCTGTTTAGTTTGAATTTGCTCAGTACTGACCTCAGCTTGCTCTGCTAGCATCTTGGTCATCATCTTTTTGAACATGATATACATTTGGGGAATCGATGCCATCATCCGCCTGCTGACCCTGACTCTGGATTGCTCGAGGTGAGTCCATCTCTTCTTCTGAAGCTACTGAATATGCGACGCCTTCAACTGATGCGGCTTTCTTTCTGGATCTTGTATTGACCATCGGGTATTGCAAATGTTCTCTTGGATGTTGTTGATGCTCTCTGCAGGGCAGAACTAATGGTTAGGTTTCTGAAGGAAATTTGGTTTGGAGGAAAATATTTGTTGAGAATTTTGGTAGACAATTGAAATAATATCCCATTACTAGGGATTGAGTCGTCGCTGGGATTACGACAATTGCGTTGCTATTCTTTGCAAGATAAACAACTGAAAATATGCCTTGTTACCTAGGCGAGGTCGTCAAACCAATAAAGGAATTTTTATAGAGAGGAAAAAAACATGATTTTATCAATAATACACTTGACAGAGGGGAGGGGGACAAACAATTTTCCACCACTCCAGATAATCAGAAGATACACGAGGACCAGGAAAAATAGTAAGACTGACAAAAGAATCCCAGCCATGTCTGGCAGAATGGTATGCTCTGGACCACTGATCTGATGTGAGATCGAATTCTGGCAGAACCCCGGCTAGTGGACGAATCTCTACGCGCTTCTGCCTCTGAGAGAACTGCCTGACACACCGCTCAGGATGATAGTATGCGCAGAAGAACGGGCCAAGTAGTCTGAATCGCTTGCCATAAGTATAAGTGTATCTGGGAGGTGATTCCTGACGATCAAAGTAGTCCCATACGACTTCTTCCTCTTGAAGGTTGTCGATCAAGAACCGGTATCGCGCAACTGGAAGAAGCTTCTCTCCATTGTATCTGAATGAACTGGCTCGGACTGGCACATGCCAGAGGAACCAAGATTGCAAGGCATAGGTGCACCCTTCGACTAGAATCGATTCTCCGAGTGCGAAACGAGTCAACCCTCGGTATAGAAAAGCGAGTGCGGCCATGGCTATCGAGAGGCGGCTGGTCTGTCGACTTCCCCATCTCCTCATAAGCTGAACCATTCTGATATCCATGTAATTCCGTCCGTCGGGAAAGAAAGCTAATCCCACCGTGCACAGAACCATCGCGTGCTGAATTCTCTCTCGAGCTGTTCTGGACAACGAGCTGACTTCCACAAATGTCCCATGCTGTCTGTAGATTTCGAGCAGGTCCACATATTCGTTTTTATCCTCCTCTATCAATGGCCAAGACTTGCATCCTGTCATGCGAGCTAAAGCATCCTTAGGGTCCAGACCCTTAACATTAATCAGAAACTGTTTCTCCAATGGATCTCTAGGCTGACCGGCTGGCTCGGGCAATCCCATAATATCTGAAAATTCATCCATCAGTACTGTCATCTCGCCCCACGGGAACCATAAGGTAGAAGTGCTCGGATTCCACCGTTCTGCTAGTGCATGAATCAAGTTGCCGTTGACTGTCTGCTTCCCCACTGCGGACGCCAGTTCCAATCCACACTCGTCCAGATGGTCCGGAAACATATGAGAGAAGTTCTTGAACCATGAATAATACCACCGGGGAAAGAAGGATCCGGTGCTGAGGACTCGATGTTCGGGAAGACTTTGTCGCACCTCGTAGGAGATGTGACCCTCAGGGAAGACTGAATCAAGCTGATTGGATGCCATCAGACTGGAAAACATGGAAGATTGGAATAAGACTTGGGGAAATACAGGAAATTTGAGGAAAATGCAGGCAGAATAAAAATAAAGTAGGAAATTCGAGATCCAGAAGACAGGAAAGATGGGAAATCACCTGAAGTTTTGAAGGAATTTAAGGGAAATTTGGAAAATCGTCCAGGGTTTGATGAAATATGAAGAAATAAATAGAAAATGAAGTATTTGAAAAATCGTCCAAGGTTTAAAACATGGACAGTACATGGACATAGATTGGGGAATCTTGAAAAATCGTCCAATATTTTAGAAAATTGGGAAAAATATGGAAAATAAAAAAGAAATAACATATTCAATCAAATTTTGCATAAACAAGTATGTACAAACAGCATTCCCTAAAAGCTGACTCTAGATGCACAAAATTTGAAATGGCTGTGGGACCTTAATCCTAACTCTAAGGTTCAGATCAACTGTATCCAATCCAGTTATGCCTATATACTCAAGCCAAGGCTCGATGTACGTGGCATAAAATCAGTTTCTCCGGTTCTAGGTTCAAGTTTTCCAACATCCTTGAGCACCTGCCGATATACGTTGGACTATGGCCCTTGGTACGTGGCAGGGGGGTTTCACCCAGATAGGTGGCCCAGTTGTGAGGCTCTGTCCCGAACTATGGTTCTGGAAGAGAGCCCAGCAACGTGAGGACCGGGACAATATAGGTGGGGTGGTTTTTGAAAAACATGAGCACATGCAATCAAACAGAAGGCTCTAAGTCCTAAAGAGATAGAATTTTGAAATATTTGAAGAAGCAAACATTGTTTTCATACAATTCCTAAATTGAGGAGTGTTGTATTAGGCCTAAGTCTATGTGAGCATGAATAATTCTCCTCAATATGGTCCTACCAAACCATACCTAGTCTATATGCATTCCATGTCAGCTGGGTTCAAGTCTAGGCTCCTAGGTTCACATGATATCATAAAGCAAAGCTGACATTCCATGGAAATCGATTTTGACAATTTGAACTAAGTAGAGCATTAAATTGATCAGGCAAAGACAAGTCCAATCTCGGTCGCCAAACCTGTTATCATCGCAATTTTTTTTTTACTTTTGCAAATCAAACTGACCTTTGAAAAAGATTTTTGAAAATAACTCGCCTCCGTTTTAAAATGCGGGAAAATTCCGTAGAATGGGACTCGCCTGTCGGTACGAGGTTCAACCGTTCCTGCCACCTTTAACAGGGGTAATTGAACCAAGGATCAATCTTATGCTCTACTCTATTCAACTTGTCTAAATCATATTCTAATTTCTAAATGCACAAAGAATCAGGCATGTGCTATGAATTTCCAAAAAATGCACATTTGAAAACATGATGTTTGCTTTGAATGATTGAAATATTTAGAAAATGTAAATCTTGGAAATGATATCACATGAGAAATCGTGAAATGGGATTTGAAATATACTTCTGAGAGAAATAAAAATCGATTTTGAGGAATCCTTGACATTTGGTGAAAATCGATTCTGAGAGACTTGGTTTCTCTTAATTCAAACTTGGAAATTGAAATTCTAACTTAGAAAATTTGAATTTGGAACTTGGGAAATACTTGAAATATCCTTTGAAATTCAATGTCTTTGGGAAAATCGATTTTGCTATAAGACTTAGGAGATTTTGAGAAAATGAACTTCTTTGAATTAAGATTGGAATTGGAATTGGCAAATGCATGAAATGAATGAATATGATTTTGAGGAATTGAGAAATACTTTTTGTATTTTTTGAGAAATGCAGTGCATTTTTGAAGTTAGCCTAAGAGTGTAGGCTGAATGTGGCTAATGTGAAGATCATAAATCTGAGTATCATTCATATTCTGACTATGGCCATAAATACGAATTCCACCAAGTTTATAAACTTCATAGAAGCTAGTGCATGTGCCATTCGTGTAGACCATAGTGAGTTTGAATATGCATGAATCATCATCCAGCACACATTAACATTACAAAAGAAAATAAACTATATGCAATGCAACCTAAGCTAAACAGGAAATGTAAATTCTTATTCCAAAGTTTAATTACAAATTACATCACTATTGAAATTTAAATACATGAAAAATAAAGTCTTCAATGTACCTGCAAAACTAGAAAACTTGGTTAATGAATATATGTTGGCTTTTCTAGATTTATCCAACAATATCAGGAAATTGTTGGATTTTGCTAGATATAAGCCTCTTCCTTGATTCCCTTAAATAAAAATGATAAAGTATGAAATAAAATGGAATAAATATGAAAGAGAAGATATGGAATTTCGAAATTGGGGTCAAAATGACCAAAATACCCCTAATAACAAGACTATGGCCTTGAAATTAGGGTTTTTAGAAAGATATTTTGATAAAATGCAAATTTTGAAATTTTAATGGAATAAACTCAAACCAAATATGCTATGACATGATTAAAAATATGAAATTATGGCTAGGGATTTCGAAATTTAGGTCAAATGACCAAATTGCCCCCGATAGCAAGACTATGGCCTTGAAATCAGGGTTTTTAAAAAGAGATTTTGGTAAAAACTTAGGTTTTATGCACTAAATGAAATCAAATGAGCACAAAATTAAACCTAAAGTATCCTAAGATGATTATGAACATAATAAAACCCTAAAAATATATGCTTATGCACGAAAATCCAATAATATCACAAAAACTGTGATTTTAGCAGTGTTTTTGGATCTTTCAGGAACCCGGTTTTGCAATTTGCTTGATTCAGCCATCAAATGGATTCCAAAATCCATAAAAATTGGTACCTGCACTTGTTATAACCCTAATGTCGAATTGGAATTATAAAAATAATTTTTTGACATTAAATTAATCCGAAAATTGCATTAAACCCTAAAAATATGCTATTTTTGACCTAATTCACCAACCAGTTTCAGTCCAAGACCTGAACCAGGGGTCAAATCTCCATGGAAATTTATGAAATTTTACAGAGACTAACTAGAAAGAAAAACAGAGATTTCCCAATTTACAGATCGGAAAAATCATCTCCGGTTAGGGAGAAACCCTTTCGGCAATCTGAGCTAAAATATATCACTTTTAACAGGGATTAAAACAGCTATTATAGATTGAAAATACAGGAATAAATAGAAATCCTAAACAAATTTTTTTTAAATTTTAGTGGTGAATAGTAGACAGAAAAATAACAATACTCACTTTTTACATATCTAAAATCGGATCTATGGTTTGGGATTTATGACTAACACAAGTCTGATTAGAATTTTGGTAAACCCTAACGAGCTTTAAATTTAAAAACAGATTCTCTAAAAGGGGAAAAATACTAAACAATGATCAAAAAATCTGAAAATTTCACAAAAGACAGATCTACTCAATATGAATCCATAGCACTTTACATATTTAAAATCGGATATAAGATGAGAGAAATATCATAACAGCAAGTTACCTTCTTGATTTTAACCACGATTTTAAAGCTTTAAAAAACCGATTTGATGTTTGATTTTTTTGATAGGGTTCCCGAGATCCAAAACCTCTTATTTTTCTACAGTAACTCAATAACTCATGCATGCATCACATATAAAAAAATCAGAAATAAACAACGAGTGCTTCAATCCGAAATAACATCATATTTACTGTTCTAAACCTAGAACACACAGAAATTTAAGAAACTTGAAAAACCATGCATTAACTAATGTAAATAAATAAAATAAACCATAAAACAGTAAATAAAACTTATTTCTATGCTATAGAACGTAAAACAAACATGAATAAACCATGAAAATAAATTAAAAATAGGGAATCAATGGCTGGAATTTGATATCACCTTTAAAACATAGATTTAACCCATTAAAAAGGGTAAATCATATATTTTATTGGTTAATAATGCAAAGAATCATGTTAAAATCAATTCTAATGGATTAAAATCTCTGTAAATCATCCAAAACAGGGTTAGATCACCTTCTTGGAGTGTTCTTGCTGATTCTTGATGGTTCTTGAGGTTGAATCCATGGTTTAATCCATGAAGGGGATGACACCAATGGCTAAAATTGATTTAAAACATGAAAAAGTATTAAATAAAACTAAAAAATATAAAAAATATTACCTTGGTGCTTGCAGCTGCAATGGAGGAAGGTGGAGGTGCTGGAGAGGAGAGAGAGGCCACGAAAATTTGAGAGAAAAGAGCCCTTCTTTTGGCCCCCCTTAGGTCCCTTTTTATAGTTTTTCAAAAAGTCACTTAATTAGGGTTAATTAAGAGGTTTTTCATTTTTTAGGACTCTTTCTAATAAATCCACTAAAGGCAACGATTTTTTGTGGTTTTCTAACCTAGGTGGGACTCTAATTAATCCCTAATTAGCCCCTAACTAAACCTAGAAAACCCCCAAATGTGATGCCACTTGGCATCTTTCACATTTGGGTTTTTAAAACACCTTTAAAAACATGTAAAAACACTAGTTTTAAAAACTAATTTTCAAAATGAGTTTTCAAAATGAGTTTTCAAAATGGTTTTGACTCTTCTAAACCTCTAACACTAACCAAGACATCAACTAACCCTAGTCTAGCCCTGACTTACTCGAATATGGCGCCACCCCGAGTGGGCCCTACTTGAGTTTTTCAAAAAGTGATTTTAAAACTTGAAATTGAAGGAGTTTTCAAAAGATTTTCAAAAGATTTTCAAAAGTAAACTTAAAATTAGGATTTTTGAAATGACATAAGGTCCTAACTGAGTTAGAATTCCTCTGGATATGGTGCCAACTGAGTGGGCACACATCGAATTTTGAACATTTTTGAAATAAACACTGAAAATGGCTTTAAAAAAGGGTTAAAATTGACATTTGAAATTCAAGATCTTTGAAAATAGGGTCTCAAGCGAACTGGAACTCTGGGTTAGAGTCCTGAACCCTTAGGACTCTGAGATTTTAGATTTTAAAAGTCAAATGAAAGAATTTTCAAAAGATTTTATCAAGAAATGATGAAATAAGTCAGAAAACACAGTCAGGGTTAGACTCTCAACTCGACCGAACTCTAAAATAGAATCCTGAACTAACTGGACTCTGTAAAATGACCTAAATTTCGAAAACAAACGAAAAAGATTAAAAATGGAAGTAAAACAGACTTCAAAACAGACTCCTGACCAGATCAGGTCTCTGAGACAGAGTCCTGATCGGACTGAAACTTTCAAAATTTTGAGAAATTTGATGAATAGAGGAATTCAGAAGCGACACCACCTCAATGGGTCTCATCTGTGAATTGAAATCGATTAAAATTTGAATTTGAAATGAATCCAGATTGTTTCCTTGAGAAAATATTTTGAAATATAAAGTATTGGGGTTGGAAAATGACAGAGTATTGAATAAAAACCCAGGTTTTGAAATTGATTTTGGAATAAAAGCTTTAAAATTCAAATCTGGATTGAATGTTTTGAAATAGGAGTGCTGGATCTCAAAAATGAGATGCAATGTCATGCAATGCTATGCAATGACATGCAATGATATGCTGAATTCATGCAATGATAAGCAATGACACATGAAATCGATGAATACTGAATGAGGAGGAAAATTTGGGGTGTTTACATGGTCCTAGCAACTTGAACCGCTTGCCATAAGCGTAGGTATATCTGGGAGGAGATATTTGCCGATCAAAATAGTCCCAAACAACGTCATCCTCTTGAATGTTGTTGATCATAGATCAGTACTGCGCCACTGGAAGGAGTTCTTGTCCATTGTACCTAAAAGAGCTTGCTCGGGTTGGAACGTGCTGGAAAAACCAGGACTGAAGTGCGTAGATGCATCCTTCAACTAAAATGGATTCTCCAAGTGAGAATCGAGTTAGACCTCGATATAGGAAGGCGAGCGCTGCCATGGCTATGGAGAGGCGATTGGTTTGCCGATTTTCCCATCTTCTCATAAGCTGAATTATTCTGATGTCCATGTAGTTTTGTCCATCTGGGAAGAGGGATAATCCTACAGTGCACAGAACCATCGCATTTTGAATCCTTTCTTTAGCTGTCCTTGATAGCGAACTGACTTCCATGAAGGTCCCGTACTGGCGATTTAACTCAAGTAGGTCAACATATTCATTTCCTTCCAACTGAATCAGAGGCCAAGATCGGCAGCCTGTCATACGAGCTAAGGAGTCTCGGGGGTCCAAACCCTTGACATTAATAAGGAATTGATGCTCTAATGGGTCTCCTGGTTGACCGGCTGGTTCTGGTAACCCCATGATTTCTGAAAATTCATCCATTAAAACGGTCATTTCTCCCCATGGGAACCAGAAGGTACACGTCCGAGGATTCCATCGCTCCGCCATTGCATGGATCAGGTTGCCATTGATGGTCTGCTTTCTGACTGCTGACGCCAGTTCTAATCCGCACTCGCTCAAATGGTCCGGGAACATTCGGGAAAAGCTCTTTAGCCAGGAATAATACCACCAGGGAATGAAAGTTTCGGTGCTAAGGGCTCGATGTTCAGAACGACCTTGTCGCACCTCGAAGGAGATGTGACCTTCAGGAAAGATAGGATCGACTTGACTGGATGCCATCGAACTGAAAACAGAGAAAGACTCAGAATGAGACTTAGAAAAATGTGGGAAATTTTTGAAAATTTTTGCAGGCAGGATAAAAATGCAGCTAGAAATTTGAAATCCAGTAGAAAGGTAGAATGTAAAATCGCCTGGAGTTTTGGAAGAAATGGGATATTTGAAAAAATCATCCAGGGTTTGAGGAAAAGACCTTGTGGAAAATAAGGATTTTTTGAAAAAGGCCTAATAAGTTGAAAAACATTGGGAAAACACAAAGAATTGAGAACATCATACATACAATCACATCCTGCACAAACATTTATGCACATTCAGTACTCCATAAAAGGCTGACTCTAGATGCATCCATTTGAAAACAGCTGTAGGACCTTAATCCTAACTCTAAGTTCAGATCATCTTTGTCCAATTCAGTTATGCCGATATACCCGAATCGAAATCCGAGGTACGTGGCATAGAATTTCCACTCCGGTTCTAAGGTAAGGTTTTCCAACATCCTTGAGCGCCTACCGATATACTTCGGACTGTGGCCCGCGGTACGTAGTAGGGGGGTGTTAACCCAAATAGTTGGCCCAATTGTGAGGCTCTGTCCCGAACTATGGTTCTGGAAGAGAGCCCAGCAACGTGAAGACCGGGTAATGATAGGTAATGGAGTTTTGAAAAAATGATCACATGCAAGAAATAGAGGGCTCTAAATCCTAGAGAGATAGATTTTGAAAACTTTGAAGAAGCATACATTGTTTGCATTCAGATCTTAAATTGAGGAGGGTTGTATTTAGACCTAAGTCTATGTGAGCATGAAAATTTCTCCTCAATATGGTCCTACCAAACCATGCCTAAGCTATATGCAATCAATGTCAGCTAGGTCAGAATCTAGGCTCCTAGGTTCGCATGATAGCAAAAGTAAAGAACTGACATTTTGTGAACATAATTTCGATGATTGAACTAAGTCAAGCACTACTTTGACCAGACGAGGACAGGTCCCATCTCGGTCGCCAAACCTGTTATCGTCGCGAAATTTTTCCCCTGTCTTCCCTTCCTTGCAGAAGAGAAAGGAAAGAGGAAAACGCTTTCTCGATTCAAACTTGACCGGATTTTGGAAATTGTTTTGAAATACTCGCCTCCGTTTTGAAAATTGCGGGAAAATCCATGGGATGGGGCTCGACCTGTCGGTACGAGGTTCGACCGTTCCTGCCGCCTTTAACAGGGGTAATCGAACCAAGGACCAAAACTATGCTTGACTTAGTTAAATCATCGAAGTTATGTTCTATCCTAAATGCACAGAGAATTCAGGCATATGCTATGAGGTTTTGGGAAAATGCAGCTTGGGAAAACATGATGTATGCTTGGAAAATATTTGGAGTTGAAAAGATTCTCTCAAGAAAAGGATGAAAGTCAATTTCTCAGAAAAACTCATGTGAAAAAGGGTTTTTGAAGTCACGGGAAAGTTCATGAAGTTGTGGAAAAATCATGAATGGTTGAAAATCCTGGGAAAATGAAATTGATTCTTGAGAAAAGGGTGAACCTTTGAAAAGGGAAACACTTCTTAGGAAAACTTGGACTTTGAGAGTTTTCTTAGGAAAATGATGGAAATTCATTGGAAATCCCTTGTGGAAAAGGGAAATTGAAACTTGAGAGGTTGAAAACCTGAGAATCTTAACCTTGAAATACTTGGAAATCGATTTTGGATTTTGGAGAAAGATTGGAAAACTTTTTTTTTTTTTGAAAGTCTTAAGAAAGTAACATTTTCCAGGGAAAACTGTGAAAAACTTGACTTGGGAAAACCGATTTTGGAAAATCCATAGAGTTTCTTGAGAAATCGATTTCTTGAGAATGAAGTTTTCTTGAGAAAATCTTGAGAAAATCAATGATTTCATGATGCAAATGACATGAGTAAATGAATGCCCTTTGAAAAGATTTTCTGAGGAATTGTTTGGAAAATGTGCATTAAATCCAAATAAATCCTTCACATATTCTGACTGTGGCCATGAATATGTTCAGAACTTAGTTGATTTGATGCACATGATTTTGAAAACTTTGGAAATATGATGTGCATTGTAAGATAGCCTAAGAGTGTAGGCTCTATGTGACTAGTAGAAAGATGACGGATCTGGGTCTCGTCCATAATCCGACTAGGGCCGTAAATATGGATCCCACCGAGTCCATCAACTCCCTAAGAGTTGGTGCACGTGCCATTCGTGAACATCCATAGTGCTTTTGAAATAAGATGTATGAATCATTTAATCAGGATATTGCATAAATTCAAACTATATGATATGCATCCTAGTCTAAGCAGAAAATTAAAATCTTATTCCAAAATTTACATTATTACATCACTAAATAAAGGAAGTAAAAGAAATTTGCAGACTTCAGCGCCTTCTTTTGATTGTTCCTGCCAAACTTGAAATTGTGTTAGCTCAAATATGTGGGTTTTTCCAAGATTTTCCAATAATATTATGAAATTATTGGATTTAATTGGATATAAACCCTATGATCATGCTTCCTTGATATTTGAAATTATGTAAATGCAGGGAATTCAGTGGAAAACAGTTTGAAATTCGGAATTGGGGTCAAAATGACCAAAATACCCCTAAAATTAAAGTTACACCTTTAAAATCAGGGTTTTTTAAAGGAAAACTTAGTAAAATTGGGATTTCTAAATTCAAATTGAATTCAATGATGATGAAATGCAGTATGACATGCTGCTAAACACATTAGGACTGTAAAATCAGAATTTGACATTTTGCAATTTATCCAAAATAACGAATTTCGCTTGTTTTTCACTTGGATCCGGGGTCCTGCGGGACCCTGTTTTGGTATTATGGCTAATCCGAACCTCAAATGGATTCCAAATTGCACCAAATTCGGTATGAAGCATCTACTTACTCTGATAAACAGCCTAGAATGCTAAAAATCACGAAATGATATGATTTAAATGCTACAATTCAAAGAAAGTCCTAAAATGGTGGATTTTGCCTATGGATCCGAACCAAATGCAATGCTTAACATGATAATGCAAGATTTACACCATGAAAACTTCTGATATTTTGTAGACTGCTAAAAGACCCAAAATGGAACATTTTTGGTTTTTACAGCCTCCAGCCTTGGGATTTGAGCCGTGGAGAGTTCAGAAACAGGGATTTAGTTCTGACAGAGGTAAAAATCACCCTAATCTGATGTAAAATGCCAAAAAAATATAAAACAGCCATGGAAATTTATGAAATTAATCAGAGCTACTCATGACACCTACATGAACAACTTTCATGTTTATGACTTTGGCATTTGATCAACGGAAATACAGATAAAAATATAACTATTCCTGCCTAAACTAACAGAATAGACAAATGTAGCAAAACAACGGACTGACAAAAAAAATCCGAAGCAGGTTTCAACACTGTTCTAAAAATCACAGGCTTTCCGATGCAAATAGAGGACACCTCGGACATAACTTTCACTTTTTACAGTTTTGGATTTAAAGCAACACACAAAGAGAAATCATAGCCCTAAGTCGATCCAAGATCTCAGAGGCCCAAATTAGGCTCTGACACGTATCCCGAACTCTCAGATTTTTGTCAGACATTAAAAAAAATCAAAAAAATCTGAAAAAATCATATTAGAAGCTATACATTTTCCCGAGTTCATAACATCTTTCGGATTGAAAATAGGATCTCCCATGAGGGATATCTCGATTTTACAAATCGGAAAATGATTTTCAAAACGCATCCCGGGTAACAAAACCCGACTTGCCATTTTGAATGTTTACCGCAGTAAACAAATTCAAATGCCTCCGAATTTTTGGCAAAATTTCAGGGACACCTAAGGGCGCATTACTTGATTTTTTTAGGATTTTTAATAAAAAAATAAATGCATGAAATGACGTGTGGACTGACTGACAAAAACAGAGACCTACTGAAAATAAGCAGAATTGAAATAAATGCTAAATTAATCCTAATTAATTCATGAAATATGCTAAATGAATGAAATAAAATGCAAATTAAACCTAGCTAACTACATGAATGTTAAAAATCATCAAGGAAGCATAATGAAACATTTTTATATATGTCATTTTATGAGAATAACTCAATCCATCCCTCGGATGAGCTCTTTCTTCAAACGACTCCCGATTCGAATTATGGAATCAAATCAATGGGAAAAGAAGTGCACCTTGCTTCGTTATGCAGCATAGAAGCTCTTGAAAGGGGCGGCTATCACGAGCTTCCTTCGTTCTTTGCTCCGGGCTTCAGATGGTTCACCAAAATCGACCTCCGCTTGAATCGAATTGGCCACTACACGAGCTTTACTCCACCTTCTCCAATGAGCCAAAGGGGGCACGATTTCCAAAGTTCAAAATCAGATTTTAGGGAGGCTAGGTCGGATTTTCAAGTTCACAAAAATGGTCTCCAAAGATGCTCTCCTCTCTTGGGCGTGGAGCCTTGTTTTTATAAATTTTCTGAAGAAATTTGAAATTCAAACAGGCTCAATCTGAGCCCTCCATGTGGCGCCATCTCAGAGGGTGCCATCTAGGGGTTTGAAATTCGAATTTGGCTTTTGCAGGGAGCCCTCAGGTGGCGCCACCTCATGAGGCTATTTTGATTTTTGAGAAAAATAAAAAAAATGGAAATTTTGTGGGTGAGACACCTCAGCAGGGGGAATTTGGAATTTTTCAAAAGTTTGCTTTGTTCTCTCTGCAGGGAACTCCCAGAAGGCGCCACCTCAGAGGGTGTTCTCTTGGAATTTGAAATTCAAACTCACCTTTTGTAGGGAGTCCTCAGGTGGCGCCACCTCATGGTGGGCTACTTTTATTAAAAATAAAATAAAAATCAAAATGGAGCCAAGTGAAGTCCTGGAATGGTGCCACCTCAAAAGGTGTTTGACACATGTCAGAAGGACAGAGCAGTGGGCTCAGAAGGCGCCACCTCAGAGGAATTTGAATTCTACCTTTTCTGGAGAAAGGAGATCTGGACATGTGGCAGTCCAGGATGGTTCCAAGTGTCAGCCTGCTGGAGGAGGTTCTTCAGATGGCGCCACCTCAGAGGAGAATTTGAATTTCAAATGGAGGTTGGCCCTGGAGGAATGGAGGATGGACATGTGGCGCCGCCTCAGGGTGGAGACAAGCCTACCTTTTCTGTAGGAATTTAGGAGTGACACATGTCTCCTACTTTTCTGAGAAAAGTAGGGAGAGACATGTGTCAGGCTACTTTTCTAGAAGGAGGGAGAGGTTGACCCGTGTCCTCTGCAGGAGACACACTTCAAGTGGCGCCACCTTAGAGGAGACAAGCTCCACTTTTCTAGACAGGACAACCTATGACACTTGGCATCTCCTGGTAGTCTTGGAATGACACATGGCGCAAGATGGATAGGGTGACACATGGCAGATACATGGGATGACATGTGGCGGCTTCTTAAGGTAGCCCCACACTGACACTTGGCATGGAAATGGGGGGAGAGAGAAAGGACAAGTGGCACCAATCTAGGGGACAAGGCTCCTATATTTTGGGTTTTTCAAAATTCAAATTTTCAAAAGAAAAGCTTGTGTGACACCACCTCAGTGTGGGTCCCACATTGCTTCTTTACTGAAATAAGGATAAAACAACAACTTCTTTTTTGGAATTTTCATAAAATCTGGACTAATTGGTAAAATAGGAATTTTTGGAAAGAGTTGGCCCCTGTAGGGCAATTTTGTAAAAGGGAGATATTTGAAATTGTCAAAAGGGCAAAATCTGAGGTGAAGTGGCTGAAATCCATATTGAAAACTATCCAGATCGTTTTCCTGAGAAAATATTTTGAAATTCAGAGCCCTAGGGGTAAAATGGGAAGAATTGATAATTTTGAAGACCCAGGGTTTTGAAATCAATTTTGAAAAGAGTTAAAATTCTAATCTGGATTGAAAATTTTGAAATCAAGAGTTCTGGACCTCGAAATGTCATGCTGTGCAGTGCAGTGATTTGAAATGCTCATGCAATGATATGCAATGTCATGTCTTATGCAATATAATCTTGAGCTAAGATTCGGAGATGTCTGTCTCCTGTCAGGAGTAAAATTTTGAACATCTGAGCTAAAAATAGAGAAATTTTGAGAGTTTCAGATGAAATTTAGACTTTTGCAAGGTCCGGGCTCAGAAAATGACCATTTTGCCCTCCGACGATTTCAGAGGTTGAATGATGATGTTTGGTGGAGATGTAGGGGAGGTGAGTGAAAATTTGGGGTGTTTACAAGTGGCTTTTAACAAGATGCCTCCTTAAATACCAATTGCAGCATAGGGATATTTTCTGAGTTTAGTGTAACAGAAATCCTCAAATTGAATTAGCTAAAGATGATGAAAAGGATTTGCTAAGACATCTTCATGCTCATGATTCACCCTTCTATGACCTTGACAACACACTCAAATGGATTTTGTTCTATATATTTTTTTTATAACCTGTAAAATCAACCCTACAGCAAAATCTTGGTGGCATCTTTCACCACAAACTCAATGAACAGCCATGGAACGTAAGTTATTCCCCAAATAGTGCACAATTCATTCACGAGACTCCTTGGCTTTCGTGTAACATTCTTAATGCTGATATTCTAAAAGAAAGATCAGAACCTAGAGTTACTCCAATAGTAGAACCACTTCTTCTTCAGATTCATCACCCCTTTCATATATCACAATAACACCTGGGGCATGTGAGTGATTTTATCAGCTAATTGGCTACTGATTCCTTAGGAGATCGGTGTGGCCAATCTAAAAATAAAAAAAATGAAGACTCATGTTCAGATGAACAGACTTTTGGCCTAGAACAGATGACGCTAAAAAAAAAAAAGAAAGAAAGCTCTATATCCTGAAAGAAGAAATATATACCAAATCCCCACGAAATAGTATATAGGCTCAAAAATAGGGCGAGAATTGATGAAGTTAAGATCCAGAGATAAGTGACTATCAAAAATATTATGTCAAAATATATGAAACCAAAGAAATGGGTATGCTGCACGGTAGATACTGATGTCTTCTTTTAAATCATTGTAATTTTGAAAAGATTTTTAAATGTAAAACATGTGAAAACCAGACATCAAATAATAAAAACCGGTTCTCACTAGTGGATGAGACCGGGTCGAACTCAGAGAACGGGAATATGTTGTATTCAAACACACAAGTCTAAACTAATCTTTATTGCCGAATTATTGAAATGTAAAATGTTCAGAAAATTAAAAACAACTAGCTATTACAACAAATGAATACCCTTCGCAGAGGGCGTAAAGTGCAATATTTACAAACCCAATTAAATGCCTAATTCTAAACTAAAAAGTAAAAATTCTTCTATTCTTGCACTTCGTGTCACGTAATCGCTTCCGCTCCACTCCTGTGCGATCCTGCACAAGTCAAAAGGACACGAGCAGTACAAGAGAAAGAAATAGAAAATATACTAAACAGAACATACTGATTAAATGCTAAAAATTATGAAAGAATTCTAAATGACAAGTAAAGCTCTATTAATTTTGAATTATTTCAAGTCAATTAAGTAGTCTATTTGCAAGATGTTAAATCAAGCACATGCTAACAAATCAAATGCTACTAAACTAAATTGCCAAAACTAATATAATGATCTAATACTAAACACCTAAGTAACTATATGCTAACTATTTACAACTCACTAAGTTGATGGTAATTATTTCAATTAACTAACAACTTAACTAGTTACCTAACTAACATCTAAAATTACTACTCAAAACAATACAAATCAGTGAAAATCAGTAACCGCAGTAGTTAAAGATCAACAATCAATGAAGTTCATTGACTCAATCAACTGAAAATCACACCAGAAATCCAATTTATTCCAGAAAATAGTAACATTGATAGAAATATTAGCTCAGCACTTAACTGGATCCATGTATCCGGTTTAATTGATCCACAACATAACCGATAACCGAATGATCAAATTCTTTCCAAAAACTGATGAAAATCAATCGAATGCAATGATAATCCTTCACACAACCAACTTCTGTTGTAGAACACACCAGAATGCCATTTCACGGTGACTATGAGGTACTGATCCACTTTGATGTACTAATCCGGCAAATTGGAGCAGATTCCGACCTTAATCACAAAAATTCCGGCGGATGAAAATGTATCTTCCGTGAACCAACTCAGACATTGGCTTTCACAGAAATGAATAGCCAGATGTTATTAATGATAATCGATCGATTGAACTCATATATTCAATCCAGAAATCAAAACAATTAAACCATTCCACTGTGTAACAGATTTCCACAGTGAAGAAGAAAATTTTCCGGCAAAGCAGAGTGGATTCCGGCAAGAAGAAGAGAACGATTGAATAGATCTGATCTCTATTGATTCAGATCTGATCCACTCTATTCCAATAGATGCTATGATGTTGGGCCAAATACTAGTCTTATGAACATCTTCACGGTGATTTTCAGGATCCTTCAGATGAAAAGGGATTGAAGTGCGATTTTTTTCTCAGCTGAAGGTGTTTCCGGCGACTGTATTGATGCCAGCAAGTGCAATTGATTTACGGCAGGAGAACACCAGTGGATTTGAGCATGATCTGAATTCCTGCTTAGATTGGATCGGATAGATGCTATGCAGAGTACTGATATTATGATGAACAACAAAAACTAAAAAAAATTAAACCGCTAATTTTACTGAAAAATTTGTTAATGTAATGAAACAAACAGAGGACAAAACACAATCCGATCAAATCTGAGTTAGAAATCAGCATCTGATCGAATACTTATTCAAACAATGCATTGATGTTTTAACAAAAATTAATCACATGAATTCAAAATGCCTATCTATAAGCAGATTAAAGAAATTAGATGTAAATCAAACAACCAGAGAAAAGATTGAAAGAAGAAGATAAGAAGAAGAAGAAGAAGAAGAAGAAGAAGATAAGAAGAAGAAGATATTAATACGTAACCTGGAAGGGTTAGAAGAGAGGTGGAATCCTCTCTCTTGCTTCAGCCTTTGTTGGAATTCTCCACCGGAAAGAAGATGAGAAAAAGAAGGGAAAATAGGGAGAAGAAGAAGAAGAGGTAAGAAGAGGTGGAGAGGAAGGGGAAGAAGAGAGGGCTTGGGCAAAAGAGAGAAGACAAGCCTCTCTTCCCCCTACGTATGATATTTATAATTTTGAACTTTTCTCCATAAGTCCCTCTTCTTTGTAAAATTGCATTTCAAAAACCTCTCTTCAAAAAGTTATTTACAAAACAACTCAAAATGACTATGTTTTAGAAAATACAAAACTAAGTCTATTTTAACTCTAATTTTTTTTTATGATTTTCAAAAACTAAACTACTACAATTATGTCAATCACTAAAATAGGCATTAAAATGTAAAAATAAAACTATTTTTCATGCATTTTCTATTTTTAAATCATTTTAGCACATTTACTCGAAACTAACATAAAATTGGGTTTTTAAATCATTTTCTCATGAAATCATGCATATTTTTATATGAAAAATCTCTAAAATATATGCATGATCAGATACAGATACAGAGCAGATTAATAATGTTCATCGATCATTGAAAAGAAACATGAAGCATATGAAAATATTGAATCAACATGGCAGGCAAACCACAAACATCTCTGTCATGTATGCATAATATTACACATCCTCATAATCAGTAGATAATCAAAGACTTTATTTTCACAAATATTTCCTGTTATTTCAAAATCATAATATAATTAGAATCTTTTATGTACCACCACAGAAAAAGAATTTCTTTCACTTTTCTAAAAATCACAATTATTTATGTTTTATTCTTAGAAAATCCAATAAAAACATATTATTATTTACTTATCCTCACTCATATGTTTTCTACACAGATTTTCTCAATCACACTTCTAAGCATTGAACTTTTCTTTCTTTTTAAGCTCTTTCCTCTCTTTTTTTTTCTTTTCACGCTTTTTCTTTTTGCGCACTTATTTTTCTCTTATAGCTTGCGTGTGATCTGCTTTTATGCCTTGTGCAATGTCAATATCTTCTATACTTTTTCAATGCATACCAAAAGATATCAACTAAGACATAAAAGTGACTTCCTTCATTCACCTTTATAACATGAGAGTCAAATATTTCAACTTGTATCTGTTCTCAGTTACTTAGGTTCACGAAGTTTTCCACTCTCTTCTTCGAAATGGAATTAAAAGTTTCAACTTACATCTAAGTTCCATCTACTAAGGATTGTGGAATTATCCAAACAACCTAACGCATGCTTTTTCTCACTTTTTGAGCTCATTTTTATGCTTTTGTTCATTTGCTTAGTTTTTCAAAAATAGAACTGTGCATATTCATATTTATGATTCAAAATAAATTCTAACATGTATTTATCATCATTTCTTTAAAATCCACATAAACAACCATAATTTTTAGATCTATGTCAGAAAAATTTTCGTGGGGCTTAAAAATCCTCTAAAAACATCAGATTTGAAATAACATTCATATAAGTTCAAACTCTTTCTTTAAAAATCTACTTTTCATGAGATATGTGTAAACATGTGCAAGAACGTAAACAGAAATATCAAGGTGTGCAAACTACACCCTCCCCCATGCTTGAATGACACTGTCCCAGTGGCACTCCCCCATGCTTGAATGAAACTAAGTGAATGCACATGAGAGAAATAAATGAGGGAAAAGAGTAGAATGACCTGACATGAATTAAAAATGCACGTTCTATGAATGTAATGAATGCAATGTACACATGACAAAACATGAAACCATGAATGAAACAAAAAGAATATGAAAAACTCATGAAGAAAACTAAAAAGTAAAAACAAAATAAAATCTATAAATTCTAAGTAAACCTAATAATGTACAAGATATGGGTTGCCACCCATAAAGCGCTAAGTTTCACGTCCCCAGCCAGACGGATCCCTAGAAAAATCCTTAATCGTCCATGAGATCAATGGACATGAAGTCAGACTCAACTAGGCTCTATATAGAAAAGAGTGTCATCTGTGACACTACGCACTGTGTTTCCATCCCTTCTACCTCCAAATGTAGTATCATGACTCTCTTGACATGAAGAACGGAGATTAGTCTCATCTGAGAGACTGGTCAAGAATCGAGAGTCTAGGACCGACCGAGTATCAATGAATGCAACTTCAGACAAGTGGTGAATATGATCAAGCATGACTTGGTCAAGCACCTTCTGCATCTGTACCTCTTGCTTACTAAAAATTGGTGATCCTAAAGGCTGAGAAAATGGGGCTTTATATGATGAAAATGTATGCAGTGAGTAAGGTCCCTTCTGTTGAGGTATCATGGAGATCGACTCGTCAGTAGAAATGCTATGAGGTTCATGAGTCGATTCCTGAGTGGAGTGACACGCCTTCCCATACTTGAGGGATGTAACAGATTTGACTGGCTCATGATGTGAAGTAGGTTGCAAGTCAAATAACATGGAATCCTCTCCCTTGGATGTGACAACAGACTGACTATGAAGGTTCCCCTGGCTTTGCCTAGTAAAAGTCTCAACCAACTGTCCCATTTGAGTCTCTAGCTTGGCTATTGACTGCGTATGGGAACTCAAAACTTGTAATATCCTATCTTGGAAGGATTGACTAAATGAAGGCTCATGAGGATGGGGTTGAGTATAAGCATGTTGGGCTAGGGGATGAACCTGTGGAAAAATGGGATGTGAGTAACCTTGTGAAGGGTTACTGGGTCTATACTGTGTCTGGGAGGGCTGATGGGATGAGGAAATAAACTGGTTTCGCCAACCTGGGTTATATGAGGATGTAAATGAATCGGGCATGGGTTTAGCGAAACCTTGGGCAGCATTCACCTGCTCCTTAACGAATTCAGGATAAAATGACGCTGTCGGACAATCCGCAACACAGTGTGCAGGGCTAGCACATAGCTCGCACACTCTTTCTACTTGATTTCTCGAAGAATTGGCTAAGAAGTGATCTAACTTCCTAGTCAACTGGTCAACCTTGGTACGCAATTCTAACTCAAACCCAACTTCGAAAATCCCAACTTTCCTAGGACCACTAGACAGAGAAGTAGTCCTATCGAGCCGTGAAGACAAAGCATGATGCATCGTGTTTTCACTCAAGGTCTCGAATAGAGACCACGCTTCGTCCTCACTTTTGAGCATAAAAGTGCCCCCACAAGACGAATCAACCATTTGACGATGCTTTTCAGTAAGCCCGTCATAAAAATACTGCACCAACTGCCAACGAGGCACCTGGTGATGGGGACACTTGCGGAGAAGATCTTTCAATCTCTCCCAAGACTCGTGAAATTGTTCTCCCTCAATTTGAGAAAAACTGGTTATAGCTTTACGAAACTGATTCATTTTACTAATTGGGAAATATTTTTTTAAAAATTCTTTTTGCATTCCTTCCCAAGTAGTAATACGAACCGTCTCAAGAGATTTTAACCAGTGCTTGGCTTTATCTTTGAGAGAGAACGGAAACAAAGTTAACCTCATAGCATCATCTCCAAAGTTATTGATTCGCACAGTCGAGCAAATCTCAAGGAATTCGTCGAGATGACGATATGGGTCCTCATTGCTAAGGCCATAAAACGAAGGTAGCATTTGAATCACACTGGCCTTAATCTCAAAATGGCTCGCTCCTACATCAGGTCTCGTGATGCAGGAGGTGGGAGTATACGTATTTGGCATGAAGTACTCCCTCAAAGGACGGATCAATTGATGATCGTCAGTCATTGCGTACACCTTAGAGTAGACCGGTGTAGCACACGTCCTTACTTTGGGTTTTCTACCTAACTAACGCACTAAGCGGCCAAACCACGCAAACCACAAAGCGAGTGAACTAAAAACAACAGAAACTAAACAAACACCACGCAGTTACACATAACAGAGATTATGCATAAGAAATATGAAATCTATGTGTACGGTACCAATCGTACACAGTCACCTCTAAGGGGATCCTAATAGGTGGGCTGTGCAGAAAAGTAAGCTCGTCTCTAAGATATGCACATTCGTGGTTCTAAACCTAAATGAAACACCAACACTAGGCAATAAAGTGAATACTAATATTACGCCGTTCCCCGGCAACAGCGCCAAAAATTTGATGTCTTCTTTTAAATCATTGTAATTTTGAAAAGATTTTTAAATGTAAAACATGTGAAAACCAGACATCAAATAATAAAAACCGGTTCTCACTAGTGGATGAGACCGGATCGAACTCAGAGAACGGGAATATGTTGTATTCAAACACACAAGTCTAAACTAATCTTTATTGCCGAATTATTGAAATGTAAAATGTTCAGAAAATTAAAAACAACTAGCTATTACAACAAATGAATACCCTTCGCAGAGGGCGTAAAGTGCAATATTTACAAACCCAATTAAATGCCTAATTCTAAACTAAAAAGTAAAAATTCTTCTATTCTTGCACTTCGTGTCACGTAATCGCTTCCGCTCCACTCCTGTGCGATCCTGCACAAGTCAAAAGGACACGAGCAATACAAGAGAAAGAAATAGAAAATATACTAAACAGAACATACTGATTAAATGCTAAAAATTATGAAAGAATTCTAAATGACAAGTAAAGCTCTATTAATTTTGAATTATTTCAAGTCAATTAAGTAGTCTATTTGCAAGATGTTAAATCAAGCACATGCTAACAAATCAAATGCTACTAAACTAAATTGCCAAAACTAATATAATGATCTAATACTAAACACCTAAGTAACTATATGCTAACTATTTACAACTCACTAAGTTGATGGTAATTATTTCAATTAACTAACAACTTAACTAGTTACCTAACTAACATCTAAAATTACTACTCAAAACAATACAAATCAGTGAAAATCAGTAACCGCAGTAGTTAAAGATCAACAATCAATGAAGTTCATTGACTCAATCAACTGAAAATCACACCAGAAATCCAATTTATTCCAGAAAATAGTAACATTGATAGAAATATTAGCTCAGCACTTAACTGGATCCATGTATCTGGTTTAATTGATCCACAACATAACCGATAACCGAATGTTCAAATTCTTTCCAAAAACTGATGAAAATCAATCGAATGCAATGATAATCCTTCACACAACCAACTTCTGTTGTAGAACACACCAGAATGCCATTTCACGGTGACTATGAGGTACTGATCCACTTTGATGTACTAATCCGGCAAATTGGAGCAGATTCCGACCTTAATCACAAAAATTCCGGCGGATGAAAATGTATCTTCCGTGAACCAACTCAGACATTGGCTTTCACAGAAATGAATAGCCAGATGTTATTAATGATAATCGATCGATTGAACTCATATATTCAATCCAGAAATCAAAACAATTAAACCATTCCACTGTGAAACAGATTTCCACAGTGAAGAAGAAAAATTTCCGGCAAAGCAGAGTGGATTCCGGTAAGAAGAAGAGAACGATTGAATAGATCTGATCTCTATTGATTCAGATCTGATCCACTCTATTCCAATAGATGCTATGATGTTGGGCCAAATACTAGTCTTATGAACATCTTCACGGTGATTTTCAGGATCCTTCAGATGAAAAGGGATTGAAGTGCGATTTTTTTCTCAGCTGAAGGTGTTTCCGGCGACTGTATTGATGCCAGCAAGTGCAATTGATTTACGGCAGGAGAACACCAGTGGATTTGAGCATGATCTGAATTCCTGTTTAGATTGGATCGGATAGATGCTATGTAGAGTACTGATATTATGATGAACAACAAAAACTAAAAAAAATTAAACCGCTAATGCTACAGAAAAATTTGTTAATGTAATGAAACAAACAGAGGACAAAACACAATCCGATCAAAATCTGAGTTAGAAATCAGCATCTGATCGAATACTTATTCAAACAATGCATTGATGTTTTAACAAAAATTAATCACATGAATTCAAAATGCCTATCTATAAGCAGATTAAAGAAATTAGATGTAAATCAAACAACCAGAGAAAAGATTGAAAGAAGAAGAGAAGAAGAAGAAGAAGAAGAAGAAGAAGAAGAAGAAGAAGAAGAAGATATTAATACGTAACCTGGAAGGATTAGAAGAGAGGTGGAATCCTCTCTCTTGCTTCAGCCTTTGTTGGAATTCTCCACCGGAAAGAAGATGAGAAAAAGAAGGGAAAATAGGGAGAAGAAGAAGAAGAGGTAAGAAGAGGTGGAGAGGAAGGGGAAGAAGAGAGGGCTTGGGCAAAAGAGAGAAGACAAGCCTCTCTTCCCCCTACGTATGATATTTATAATTTTGAACTTTTCTCCATAAGTCCCTCTTCTTTGTAAAATTGCATTTCAAAAACCTCTCTTCAAAAAGTTATTTACAAAACAACTCAAAATGACTATGTTTTAGAAAATACAAAACTAAGTCTATTTTAACTCTAATTTTTTTTTTTATGATTTTCAAAAACTAAACTACTACAATTATGTAAATCACTAAAATAGGCATTAAAATGTAAAATAAAACTATTTTTCATGCATTTTCTATTTTTAAATCATTTTAGCACATTTACTCGAAACTAACATAAAATTGGGTTTTTAAATCATTTTCTCATGAAATCATGCATATTTTTATATGAAAAATCTCTAAAATATATGCATGATCAGATACAGATACAGATACAGAGCAGATTAATAATGTTCATCGATCATTGAAAAGAAACATGAAGCATATGAAAATATTGAATCAACATGGCAGGCAAACAAATGATAGAAGCAAGAGAATAAGATATCAAAATACATGCAGGCCGATCTTACCTGCGGTAATGAGGATAAAATGCCATCCAGAGTTAATATGGTTAACCAGAATTCAACAAATGGAAACTAAAGGAAATTGCAGATCAAAAGGATGAAACCGCCCTATGTAAGTCAAGATGATTGTCAAAGAAATGCTTAATGTAAGTAAAGAATCATACGAGTCAAATAAAAAAAGAAACAGGATATAAATAATTCAAATCATGCGAAGATTGGTGAGATCCTAAAATAAATTAACGCAAGAGGAAAGGAGATGTGGGAATCGGTGGATTCCAATGATATTGCAATAGGTGGGTCAATATTTGCACAAGCAGTATCGACTCCACCAATGATGCATCAACGCCAGCCTTAAAACATGAAAATAAAGAGAAAGAAGAAAAAAATTAAAAGGAAAAGAGAAAAGAACTTACCCGATTTGTGGGGATTCCGAAGGAGGAAAGAGGAAGGTGGATATTCGATCGATCGTCCTAGATCAGGGAGATGCTGGATGAGAGATGGATTGAAATCCTTCCTTCTGAAGGAAAACCAATGATCAATGGCTGCCCCAGCAAAAAAAACCGATGATGGATGCTCGATCGAGTGGGATGGAACGGAAAAATGGATCCCCCTCTTCCCCTATGTGCGCCCTCTTTAAAGAGGAAGAGGGGAAAGTTCGGGAGAAAAATCTGTTCAGGATTGAGGGTGGAGAGAAAGGGAGGTCATTTGAAGATGGAGGGTAGAAATGAGAGGGAGGAGTGCGCGGGAGGGAGTTCGTTAGCATTTTTCTTTATTTCAAAAAGGTGGTCCTCTTTTAGAAAGATTTTTGAAAAGTGGTTTAAGATGAGGTTTTTGGTAAAAATGGCTTAAAAAGCTTGAAAATCATTCGTTTTCCTTGTAGCTTTTCTCAATTTTTTTGGTTTTTATGTTATTTTTCTATTTTTTTGTATTTTTGGAATAAACTCCTAAAGCTTGTGAGAAAACAAAGATTAAAACTAATTTTTTTTTGTGTTTTTGCAAAAATATTTACAAAAGAGAATTTTGAGAAAATTTCTTCAGAAATGGGTTTGGATCCGGATTTTAAGGAAATATGAATTTAAAGTACTGGATTCAGATCCGAAATTAAGTTGGATACATTAATATGGAATTTATTTCAGAAAATCTCAAGAGTAACTGAATTTTGGCTTTGAAATCGCTTTTATCTTCTCAGAGAATGAGGGCCACGGGCAAAAGGGTTATTTTGCAAATCTTTGAAAAATTTGGGGTGTTCACACCCCACTGTCCCACCATAGACAGTTCAATTTTCGTTTGAGGTCGAACCACCAATCATTTTTAGCAAAAGGCAATTTCAAAAGCTGATTTAGTCTCAGAAATGAGGCGCCCAAGATCAATCCCTTTTCAAGCTTTAGGGACCCCATTTTCCTTTTGCAAAACCCCTGTGGAATTTATTGTGCGAGATCCGAAGGTTCCATCATGGTCTCTTCTTTCAAAGATTCCATTCATTTCCGCCTGATCAGGTTTAGGGTACAAACCTGAGCCTCATTTGATGAGGTATTTCATTCCCCAATCAGGTCAAGGGTTAAAACTTGAGCCTCATTCCATACGAAGTATTTTGGTCTCATCCAGGATAAGGGCAAAAACCTGAGCTTCACTCTCGGAGAGTGAATCTTTCTTCTTCATTCTCCATTTCATAGCTACCATCTTCACCAGGGCCAATTTCCTCATACCCGGTCAGATCCTTCTCACTGGGGCATTTTATATAGCCCAAATTTGACATGTTTTTCTTTGCCACTAAGCTCGGCCACAAGCCGACTTAGTAGCAAAGAGGGGCATCTGTAAACACCCCAAATTTTTACTCACCTCCCCAACAACTCCACCAACCATTGTGAGCCATCCTTTAGGATAACCGAAGGGCAAAATGGTCATTCTCTGAGCTTGAATCATGCAAAACTCCAGATTTCATCCCTGATTCTCAAAATTTTTCTATTGTTTTGCTTAGAATCATCTCCAGTCACAAAATCTCAAAGTCTTATTCATATCAAGAGATTGAAATCTCCAGTTCTCCATGCGGTATAAAATCCCCCGAGACATGTCATTGCATATCATCGCATGAGCATTTCATATCACTGCATGGCACAACATGTCATTTTGAGGTCAAGAACTCTTGATTTTCAAGATTCTCAATCCAGATTTAAGTTTTTAACTTTTTCAAAATTGATTTCAAACCCTCTGGGTCTTCAAAATTGTCAATTCTTTCCATTTTACCCATAGGACTCTGAATTTCAAAAGATTTTCTGAGGAAAATGATCTGGATAGTTTTAATATGGATTTTCAAGCCTTATCAACTAGATCGGCTCTGCCAAAAGAAGGAGATGAAGCCTTGAATTTCAAATCTCTATTTTTCTCTGCAAAAAGACTTTGAACTTCTTTATAAAATTTCTCTATTTTGCCCTGAAGGGCCACCTTTCTTTCAAATTTTTGCAAATTCCGGTTCATATTTTCTAGTTAGTCTAATTTTCATAAAAAATTAAAAAAGAATTTTACATTTTACTTTAATTTTGTTTCCATTTTAAATAAAGAAATGATGTGAGACCCACTTTGAGGTGGCGTCACACTTCAATTTCCTTTTATTTAAATTTTTATTCGCATGGGGCAACCAAGAGATGGTGCCACTTGGCACTTTCTCTCTCCTTCCATCCTCTGCCATGTGTCAATGTGGGGTTCACCCGGAGGTGGTGCCACATGTCACTTTCTCTCACCTTCCATTTTATTTCTCTGCCATGTGTCAGTGTGGGGTCACCCTGAGGTGACGCCACATGTCCTCCTCCTTGCACCTCCATTAGTTGCCACTTGTCCTCCCTAGTTGCCACATCTCTTCCTCCCTACATCTTCCTCTTTTTACCTTTTGACATGTGTCAATGTGGTGTCTCTTCAAAGAGACTCCATGTGTCTTCAGTCCTCTTCTTTATCTCATGACACGTGTCTGTAAACACCCCAAATTTTCACCCTCATCGAGTGTTTATATATTTCATGTGTCATTGCATATCATTGCATGCATTCAGTATACCATTTCATTACATTGCATGACATTGCATGTCATTACATCTCATTTTCGAGATCCAGCACTCTTGTTTTCAAAATACTTAATCCAGATTCGGGTTTTAAAACTTTTCTTTCAAAAACAATTTTAAAACCTGGATTTTTAATCAACATTCTGTCATTTGCCAACCCCCAAGACCTTATATTTTGAAATGTTTTTCTCAGAAAACAATCTGGATTCATTTTAAACCCAACTTTCAACTGATTTCAATTCTCAGATGAGACCCATTTAGGTGGTGTCACTTCTGGATTCCTTCATTTATCAAATTTCTCAAAAATTTCAGAGTCCTAGTTGGATCAGGACTCTATCTTTTTATCTTTTTTAAAACATTTTCAAAACTCCATTTTGATTTTAAACCAGTTATGGTCATGTCCCTTGTCCATTTCCTCTATTTTTGCCAAAATCATAGAGTCTTAGTTGGATTAGGACTCTTCTTCAAGAATCCCATTCGGATTAGGACTCTTCTTTAGAGTTCCAGACGGACTAGGACTCTGTCTTTTGTCACTATTTTTACCTATTTTTAACCAAATCCTTCAAAATGAGTAAAAAACTCAGAGTTTTAGTCAAAACAAGACTATGTTCAAAGAGTCCTAGTTGGATCAAGACTCTGATCCTGATTTCAATTTTGAGAGAATCGTTCAAAAATCTTTTCATCTACCAAAACTATTATACTTTTATCAAAGAATTTCAAAATTCTGAAGTTTTATCCCAGAGTCCTGATCAAATCAGGACTCTACCCCAGAGTCCTGATCGAATCAGGACTCTATCCAAAGTTCATTTTCTCACTCCATTTTTACTGATTTTTAAAATTTTTGTTTAAATTTCATCATTTACTTATCAGAAAACCAAAAATTCTTAGAGTTCTTATCGAATCAGGACTCTTTCTCAGAGTCCTAATTAGATCAGGACGCTGAACCAAAACTTTAATTTTATATTGTTTTCACTTGTTTTTCAAAATCCTCTCATTTGTTTTCTCAAAAAATCCAAAAATTGGAGAGTCCTAGTTCAATTAGGACTCTGTTCCCAGAGTCTTAGTTGAATTAGAACTCCGTTTTATTTCAATATTTGTTATTGCTTTCATTGTTTTCACAAGTTCTTTCATCTGTTTTTCAGAAAATACAAAAAAAAAATCTAGAGTTTCAGTCCGATCAAGACTCTGTCTCAAAGTCCTAATCCAGTCAGGAGTCTGTTCTAGAGTCTGTTTTTACTTCTATTTTCATTTATTTTCATTTGTTTTTCAAAAATTAGGTCATTTTGTAGAGTCCAGTTAATTCAGGACTCTATTTCAGAGTTCTGATTCAGTTAGGAGTCTAACCCTGACTGTATTTTGTGACTTGTTTCACCATTTTCGATAAAATCTTTTAAAAAACTCCTTCATTTGGCTTTTAAAAACCAAAATCACAGAGTCCTAAAAATCCAGGACTCTAACCTGGAGTTCCAGTTCGCTTGAGACTCTACTTTCAAAACTTTGAATTTCAACTATTGATTTTAACCCCTTTTCAAAGCTATTTTCAGAATTTATTTCAAATTTTCAAAACTCTGATGTGGGGTCCACTCAGTTGGCGCCATATCCAGAGGAGTTTTGACTCACTCAAGACTCTGTATCATTTCAAACATTTCAATCTCAAAGTCTACTTTTGAAAAACCTCTCATTTTCAAGTTTTAAAATCGTTTTTGAAAATTCAAGTGGGACCCACTCGGGGTGGCGCCACATTTGAAGAAGTCAAGGTTAGACTAGGGTTAGTCATTGTCCTAGTTAGGCTAGGGGTTTAGAGGAGTCAAAATCAATTTTAAAAATCCATTTTATTTAAGTTTTAAACCATTGGTTTTTAAAGGTTTTAAATTCAAGTTTTAAAAACCAAATGTGGGTCCATTCTAGGTGGTGCCACATTTGGACATTCTAGGGTTTAATTAGGTGTTAATTAGGGATTAATTAGAGTCCATTTAGGTTAGAATTCTCCAAAAAAATCGTCCTCCCCATGTGGTTTATCAAAAACAATTAAAAAGAGTCTAAAAAATCAAAACTCTTCCTAAACAAATCCAAAAAATAATAATCTATAAATAGGGTACCTAAAGGGGGTCAAAGAGAGCTCTTTTTCTCTCAAATTTTCATGGCTTCTCTTTCCTCTCAAGCACCTTCACCTTCCTCCATTGCAGCTGCAGCCCCAAGGTGAGTTATTTAATATTATTTTATTATTTTTTTATGATTTTATATTAGATTTCACCATTGGCCTCCCCTTTCATGGATTAAACCATGGATTCGAGTTTAAGAACCTCAAGAGAGGTTCAAGAAGATGATCTAACTCTGTTTTGGTGTTTTTTCAGAGATTCTAATCCATTAGAATCGTTTGTAGCATGGTTTTTCATGTTCTTAACCATTAAAACATATGGTTTACCCGTTAAGTAGGTCAAATCCATGCTTTTTATGGTAAAATCAAATTTCAGCCATGGATTCCCTGTATTTTATTTATTTCTTTACTTATTTATGTTTATTACACGTTTTACAGAATATAAATCAATTTTATTTTACTGTTTTTGTATTTTTTTATTGTTTTCATTGATTAATGCATGCTTTATTAGGTTTTATCAAATTTCTGTGTGTTTTAAGCTTGAATCAACAAAGAACATGTTATTTCGTATTGAAGTACTCACTATAAATTTTTGATTTTTTAATATGTGATACATGAATATGTCAGTGAACTACTGTAAAAATTTTGGATGTTCTGGGATTTTGGAACTCTGTCAAAAAAATAAAAGATTAAACCATAAATTTCAGTCGTTTAGAATCGATATTGAAATTCATAGGTAACTTGCAGTTGTGATATTTCTCTCATCTGATATCCGATTCGAGATCCGTCAAGTGCAGTGGATTCCTATTGATGTGAACTATTTACTGTAAAATGTTGATAATTTTTAGCTTTTGTTTAGTATTTTTCCTCTGTCAGAGAATCAGATTTAAAATTTAAAACTCATTAGGGTTTACCAAAACCCTAATCTTACTTGTGTTGATCATAGATCTCAGACTGTAGATCCGATTCATGATTTGTAAAAAAGAAGTTTCATTATTTTTAGGTCTACTGTTCACTGCTGAAATTTCATTTTGATTAAGTTTGCTATTTATTTTTGTATTTTCAACCCGAAGTATCTGTTTTAACCAATGCTAGATTCATTAAATTTTAGTCCAGATTGCCGGAAGGGTTTCTCCCTAACCAGAGATGATTTTTTTGATCTGTAAAAAGGGAAGTTTTTGTGTTTTTGTCTAGTTTATCTATAAAAAGTTTCAGAAATTTTTATGATGATTTGATCCCTGATTCGGGTCTAACATTGGAACTGGTCTGTGAACATGGGTAAAAATAGCTTATTTTAGGGTTTTAATGCAATTTCTGAATTAAAATAATGTCAAAAATATATTTTTATGATTCCAACCTGATTTTAGGGTGATAATAGGTGTAGTTGTCTATTTTTAGTAAATTTGGAATTCATTTGATGCTGGAATAGATCAAATTGCAAAACAGGGTACCTGAAAGATTCAAAAACACTGCCAAAATAATGATATTTGTGATATTTCTTGATTTTCGTGTATAAGTTCATGTTTTTACGGTTTTTTATTGTTTAGAATCATATTATAATGTTTCATATTTGATTTTATGCTTATTTTAATCATAAATCCCAAGTTTTTATCAAATATCTTTCTGAAAATCCTGATTTTAAGGCCATAGTCTTGCTATCAGAGGTAATTTGGTCATTTGACCTAAATTTCGAAATCATAAACCCTATTTTCATGTTTTTAATCATGTCATATCATATTTGGTTTAATTTATCCTCATTTGAACTTTAAAAGTTGTATTTTACAAAATCTCTTTCTGAAAACCCTGATTTCAAGGCCATAGTCTTGCTATCAGGGGTATTTTAGTCATTTTAACCTCAATTTCGAAATTTCATATTCTATTTTTATATTTATTCCATCTTATTTCATATTTTATTAAGTTTATATAAGGGAATCATATGGAAAATGACTTATATCTAGCAAAATCCAGTAATTTCTAGATATTACTGGATAAATCTAGAAAAGCCAACATATCCTCACTAACCAGTTTTCTAGTTTTGCAGGGACATTGAAGACTTTACTTTTATGTATTTAAATTCAATTAGTGATGTAAATTGCAATTAAATTTGGAATAAGAATTTCAATTTTTGCTTAGAATAGGATTTGCATTGCATGTAGTTTTAAATTTTGATATATAACTGCCATGTATGCCAATTCATGCATATTTTTTTATAAATCCACTATGGTCTATACAAATGGCACGTGCACTAGCTCTTATGGAGTTGACAAACTCGGTAGAATTTTTATTTATGGCCATAGTCAGAATACGAATGATACCCAGATTTGTAATCTTCGTATTAGCCACATTCAGCCTACACTCTTAGGCTAACTTAAAAAATGCACTGCATTTCTCAAAAATACAAAAAAGATTTTCTCAATTCCTCAAAATCAAGTCTTTCAAATCCATATTCATTCATTTCATTCATTTGCAAATTCCAATTTCAATTCAAAGAAATCGATTTTCTCAAAATTTCTAAGTCTTATTCAGAAATTGATTTTCTTAAAACATTGATTTTCCAATGAAAATTCAAGCATTTCCCAAATTCAAAATCCTGATTTTTCAAGTTACATTTTCAATTCCCAAGTTCTAATTCAGAGAAATCAAATTTTCCAAAGTTATTGGGGTTTTCTCAGAAATCGATTTTCACAAAACCTCTAAATTCCTCAGAAATCGATTTTCATTTTCCTCAGAAACATTCTTTCACCATGATTCACAATTTTCAAAGGAATTGTTTTCTGAGAATTTTCCAAATATTTCAAATCTCATAAGCAAACATCATGTTTTCAAATATGCATTTTAAGAAATTTATAGCACATGCCTGATTCTTTGTGCATTTAGGAAATAGAACACGATTTAGACAAGTTGAGCAAAGCTAAGCACACTTTTGATCCTTGGTTCAATTACCCCTGGTAAAGGTGCCAGGAACGGTTGAACCTCGTACTGACAGGCGAGTCCCATTCTTCGGAATTATCCCGCATTTTAAAACGAAGGCGAGTTATTTTCAAAAACTTTTTCAAAGGTCAGTTTGACTTGCAAAAGTAAAAATGTTGCGATGATAACAAGTTTGGCGACCGAGATGGGACCTGTCTTCGCCTGATCAATTGTGTGCTTTGACTTAGCTCAAATTGTCAAAATCGTGTTCCATGAAATGTCAGCTTTTATTTTCTGTTATTATGTAAACCTAGGAGCCTAGACTCAAACCCAACTGACATGGATTGCATATAGACTAAGTATGGTTTGGTAGGACCATATTGAAGAGGAAAGTTTCATGCTCACATAGACTTAGGTCTAATACAACCCTCCTCAATCTAGGTTTGATTGAAAACAATGTTTGATTTTTCAAATATTCCAAAATCTCTATCTCTCTAGGTCTTAGAGCCCTCTGTTTGCTTGCATGTGCTCATGTTTTAAAAAACTAGCCCACCTATGTCTACTTGATCATGCATATAATTCAGGGTTTATTAACATTTAAATATGCATGATTTTATAAAATAATGTTTCAAAAACCCAATTTTATGTTAGTTTTCAAGTAAATGTGCTAAAATGATTTAAAAATAGAAAATGCATGAAAAATAGTTTTATTTTACATTTTTATACATATTTTAGTTTTTGTTATATTCATAGTAGTTTAGTGTTAGTTTTCAATGAAAAATAAAATAAAAAATAAAAATAGAGAAAATAGTTTTATATTCATTTTAAGTGTTTGTTTTTTTTAGAAAAGAAAAAAATATATAGTTAGATTAGTTTTTGAAGTTTCTTTATAAATAAATAGTTTTGTTTTTGAAAATTTTCATAATAAACCGATTTATACGGTTTTCTTGACTTTTGAAAAAAAAAATGAAAAAAAAATAATAATAAATAATAATAATACAAATCAACATGAACCGGTTTTGTATTTCTAATAAGAAAATTGAAAAAAAATAATAAAAACCAAACCGGTTGGAACCGGTTTGGAATTTTCGGAAACTGAATATTTTTTTTTACAAACTGGTTCCAACCGGTTTGAAATCTTTTAAAACCCCCAAAATCGCAAAAATCAGGCGCCTCTTCCATACGCCTGAAGCCCCTTTTTCCCTTCTTTCCCTCTCTTTCCCTCTTTTCTCACCATCCTCCACTATCACCGGCATCTCCTCTTCCCTATCTTCCCCTTCTCCCTCTTTCTCTGTCTACACTCCAGCCGGCAGCAGTGGAGGACTCTTCAGTCTGGTGAATGGTGCACGGTGGAGGCCGCCAACTTCTTTTCCAATTCCTTTCTGATTCACGGTAAGTCTGTTCAGAACTTCTTCTTCTTCTTCTTCTTCTTCTTCCTCTTATTCCTCCGATTTCTTCTTCTTCCACTTCTTCTTCTTCAGCCAATTTTTTTTCTTCCAATCTTATTCTTCTTCTTCTTCTTTCCGTTTAATCGTTCCTGATTTCTTTGTTTCAGAAAAAAAATGACAAAAATAATAATAATCGAACTCTGATTGCTGCATTTGTTCTCTATTTTTTTCATCGTCCTGTTTGTTTTTCAAGAATCATTTTAATTTCCTGTTCTTAGTTTTTTTTTATTTCTGCAATTTCGTTTTGATTTCATGATAAGTAATTTCTTTTTCTTATATTCTTTTAGTTTGTGCTGTAGAAATCATTGATTTAATTCAAAAAGAAAAAAAAAATATAGATATGCATAGGATTTTGATTACTGCATTATTTTCTCATTCCTGTGTGTTTTCATTTTATTGTGATTTTTGGTTTTCTTCTTCCTCATTCTTTTCATTCTCAATTTCCTGCATTGTTTTGATTTAGCATATTTTTTTATTTGCATAGTAGCATTTGTTGTTTCATTTTCTCTTTTACTGTTCTTTCTTGAGTCATTTCCTGTTTTGCATTATACTGATTTCTTATTGTTGTTTTGCATTGTTAATTTCCTGTTTGAATAATTCTTTAATTTCCTGTTGTTTTTAATTTCTGAATTTCCGCATTTCTCATTTGTAATCTCCTATTTGCTTTATTGTTACATTAGGTAATCTTCTATTCTGTAGCTCTTTGATTTCCTATTTTTTATATGAATTTGTGTGTTACGGTTCTTCATTAAACATTCATTGATTTTACTGTTTTCAATTCTTTAATCTTTGTGTTTTTCAATAATGCATGTTCATGTTTTGTTAATGAAGTGTTAGTTGTTAATTGTCTTCACTGTTAGTTAATTGGAATAGTTAGATTTCACAAAGTTCAGTGTAAGTGAATTGAAATTTAGTTAATTGTTTGAGTGAATGTAGTTTTAATTGTAATTGGATTCTTTTGATGATATCCTTCATTGTTTTTAGCATTTAGCAAGTTTAATATCGTTTTTACTTCTATCTCTGGTACTGCTCGTGTTCCTTTGAATTGTGCAGGATAGCACAGGAGTGGAGTGAAAGCGATTACGTAACACGAAGTACGAAGAGTAGAGCTTCTTTTTGCTTTTATTTTTTTTAGAATTAGGAATTTTAATTGGGTTTGTAAATATTGCACTTTACGCCCTCTACGAAGGGTATTCATTTGTTGTAATAGTTAGTTGTTTTTACTTTTTCTTGATCATTTTTACATTTCAATAATTCGGCAATAAAGATTAGTTTAGATTTGTGTGCTTGAATACGAAATATTCCTGTTCCCTGAGTTCGACCCGGTCTCATCCACTAGTGAGAACCGGTTTTTATTATTTGATGTCTGGTTTTCACATGTTTTACATTTAAAAATCTTTTCAAAATTACAACGATTTAAAAGAAGACATCAAATTTTTGGCGTCGTTGCCGGGGAACGGCGTAATATTAGTATTCGCTTTATTGCCTAGTGTTTGTGTTGCATTTAGGTTTAGAACCACGTATGTGCATATCTTAGAGAAGAGCTTATTTTTCTCCACAGCCCACCTACTAGGACCCCCTTAGAGGTGACTGTGTACGATTGGTACCGTACACATAGATTTTATATTTCTCATGCATAATCTCTGTTATGTGTAACTACGTGGTGTTTGTTTAGTTTTTGTTGTTTTTAGTTTACTCGCTTTGTGGTTTGCGTGGTTTGGCCGCTTAGTGCGTTAGTTAGGTAGAAAACCCAGAGTTAGGACGTGTGCTACACCGGTCTACTCTAAGGTGTAAGCAATGGCTGACGATCATCAATTGATCCGTCCTTTGAGGGAGTACTTCATGCCAAATACGTATACTCCCGCCTCCTGCATCACGAGACCTGATGTAGGAGCGAGCCATTTTGAGATTAAGGCCAGTGTGATTCAAATGTTACCTTCGTTTTATGGCCTTAGCAATGAGGACCCATATCGTCATCTCGACGAATTCCTTGAGATTTGCTCGACTGTGCGAATCAATAATTTTGGAGAAGATGCTATGCGGTTAACCTTGTTTCCGTTCTCTCTCAAAGATAAAGCCAAGCACTGGTTAAAATCTCTTGAGACGGTTCGTATTACTACTTGGGAAGGAATGCAAAGAGAATTTTTAAAAAAATACTTCCCAATTGGTAAAACGAATCAGTTTCGTAAAGCTATAACCAGTTTTTCTCAAATTGAGGGAGAACAATTTCACGAGTCTTGGGAGAGATTGAAAGATCTTCTCCGCAAGTGTCCCCATCACTAGGTGCCTCGTTGGCAGTTGGTGCAGTATTTTTATGACGGGCTTACTGAAAAGCATCGTCAAATGGTTGATTCGTCTTGTGGGGGCACTTTTATGCTCAAGAGTGAGGACGAGGCGTGGTCTCTATTCGAGACCTTGAGTGAAAACACGATGTATCATAATTTGTCTTCATGGCTCGATAGGACTACACCTGTGTCTAGTGGTCCTAGGAAAGTTGGGATTTCCGAAGTTAGGTCCGAGTTAGAATTGCGTACCAAGGTTGACCAGTTGACTAGGAAGTTAGATCAATTCCTAGCCAATTCCTCGAGAAATCCAATAGAAAGAGTGTGCGAACTATGTGCTAGCCCTGCACACTATGTTGCGGATTGTCCGACAGTGCCATTATATCCTGAATTAGTTCAGGAGCAGGTGAATGCTGCCCAAGGTTTCGCTAAACCCATGCCCGATTCATTTACATCCTCATATACCCCAGGTTGGCGAAATCAATCCATTCCCCTATCCCATCAGCCCTCCCAGACACAGTATAGACCCAGTAACCCTTCACAAGGTTACTCGCACCCCATTTTTCCACAGGTTCATCCCCCAGCCCAACATGCTTATACTCAACCCCATCCTCATGAGCTTTCATTTAGTCAATCCTTCCAAGATAGGATATTACAAGTTTTGAGCTCCCATACGCAGTCAATAGCTAAGCTAGAGACTCAAATGGGACAATTGGTTGAGACTTTCGCTAGGCAAAGCCAGGGGAACCTTCATAGTCAGTCTGTTGTCTCAAAGGGAGAGAATTCCATGTCATTTGACTTACAACCCACTGATTCATATCATGAGCAAGTCGAATCTGTTACATCCCTTCAGTATGGGAAGGCGTGTCACTCCACTCAGGAATCGACTCATGAACCTCATATCATTTCTACTAATGAGTCGATCTCCATGATACCTCAACAGAAGGGGCCTTACTCACATCATGCATTATCATCATATAAAGCCCCATTTTTTTAGCCTGTAGGATCACCGATTGTTTTTAGTAAGCAAGAGGTGCAGATGCAGAAGGTGCTTGACCAAGTCAAGCCTGATCATATTCACCACTTGTCTGAAGTTGCATTAATTGATACTCGGTCGGTCCTAGACTCTCGATTTTTGACCAGTCTCTCAGATGAGACTAATCTCTGTTCTTCACGTTGAGAAAGTTATGATCATACATTTGGAGGTAGAAGGGATGGAAACACAGTGCGTAGTGTCACAGATGACACTCTTTTCTTCATAGAGCCCGGTTGAGTCTGACTTCATGTCCATTGATCTCATGGACGATGAAGGGTTTTTCCAGGGATCCGTCTGACTGGGGACGTGAAACTTAGCGCTTTATGGGAGACAACCCATATCTTGTATATTATTAGATTTGCTTAGAATTTATAGATTTTATTTTGTTGTTACTTTTTTGTTTTATTCATGAGTTTTTCATGTTCTTTTTGTTTCATTTATGAGTTTCATGTTTTGTTATGTATACATTGCATTCATTACATTCATAGAACGTATATTTTTAATTCATGTCAGGTCATTGTACTCTTTTCCCTCATTTATTTCCTCTCATGTGCATTCACTTAGTTTCATATAAGCATGGGGGAGTGCCACTGGGACAGTGTCATTCAAGCATGGGGGAGGGTGTAGAGTGCAAACCTTGATATTTCTGTTTATGTTCTTGCACATGTTTACACATCTCTCATGAAAAGTAGATTTTTAAAGAAAGAGTTTGAACTTATATGAATGTTATTTCAAATCTGATGTTTTTAGAGGATTTTTAAGCCCCACGAATTTTTTTTCTTACATAGATCTAAACATTATGGTTGTTTATGTGGATTTCAAAGAAATAATGATAGATACATGTTAGAATTTATTTTGAATCATAAATATGAATATGCACAGTTCTATTTTTGAAAAACTAAGCAAATGAACAAAAGCGTAAAAAATGACCTCAAAAAGTGAGAAAAAGCATGCGTTAGGTTGTTTGGATAATTCCATAATCCTTAGTAGATGGAACTTAGATGTAAGTTGAAACTTTTAATTCCATTTTCAAAAAGGAAAGTGGAAAACTTCGTGATCCTAAGTAACTGAGAACAGATACAAGTTGAAATGTTTGATTCTCACGTTATAAAGGTGAATGAAGGAAGTCACTTTTATGTCTTAGTTGATATCTTTTGGTATGTATTGAAAAAGTATAGAAGATATTGACATTGCACAAGGCATAAAAGCAGACCACACGCAAGCTATAAGAAAAAAATAAGTGCGCAAAAAGAAAAAGCGTGAAAAGAAAAGAGAGAAAAGAGCTTAAAAAAAGAAAAAAAAGTTCAATGCTTAGAAGTGTGATTAAGAAAACCTGTGCAGAAAACATATGAGTGAGGATAAATAAATAATAACTTGTTTTTATTGGATTTTCCAAGAATAAAACATAAATAATTGTGATATTTGGAAAAGTGAAAGAAATTCTTTTTCTGTGGTGGTGCATAAAAGACTCTAATTATATTTCGATTTTGAAATAATAGGAAATATTTGTGAAAACAAAGTCTTTAATTACCTACTGATTGTGAGAATGTGTAATATTATGCATACATGACAAAGATGTTTGTGGGTAGCATCACTGCAAACCCTCACGAGACCTTACTCGTCCACGGGGGTAACCCAGGGGTTGAAAGGGCTTGTTGCATGAGCTCAATGCAACCGTGATTCCTACGAAAGTGAGTTAGGTGATAGTTTGATGTCTTGCATTTTTCTAGTTTGCTCGAGGACTAGCAAAACATAAGCATGGGGGTATTTGATCATGCATATAATTCAGGGTTTATTAACATTTAAATATGCATGATTTTATAAAATAATGTTTCAAAAACCCAATTTTATGTTAGTTTTCAAGTAAATGTGCTAAAATGATTTAAAAATAGAAAATGCATGAAAAATAGTTTTATTTTACATTTTTATACATATTTTAGTTTTTGTTATATTCATAGTAGTTTAGTGTTAGTTTTCAATGAAAAATAAAATAAAAAATAAAAAATAAAAATAGAGAAAATAGTTTTATATTCATTTTAAGTGTTTGTTTTTTTTAGAAAAGAAAAAAATATATAGTTAGATTAGTTTTTGAAGTTTCTTTATAAATAAATAGTTTTGTTTTTGAAAATTTTCATAATAAACCGATTTATACGGTTTTCTTGACTTTTGAAAATAAAAATGAAAAAAAAATAATAATAATATAATAATAAAAACAAACCATTGCATGGTTTGTAATTTTTGAAAATTAATGGAAAACTGAAAAGAAAAAATAATAATAAATAATAATACAAACCAGCATAAACCGGTTTTGTATTTCTAATAAGAAAATTGAAAAAAAATAATAAAAACCAAACCGGTTGGAACCGGTTTGGAATTTTCGGAAACTGAATATTTTTTTTTACAAACCGGTTCCAACCGGTTTGAAATCTTTTAAAACCCCCAAAATCGCAAAAATCAGGCGCCTCTTCCATACGCCTGAAGCCCCTTTTTCCCTTCTTTCCCTCTCTTTCCCTCTTTTCTCACCATCCTCCACTATCACCGACATCTCCTCTTCCCTATCTTCCCCTTCTCCCTCTTTCTCTGTCTACACTCCAGCCGGCAGCAGTGGAGGACTCTTCAGTCCGGTGAATGGTGCACGGTGGAGGCCGCCAACTTCTTTTCCAATTCCTTTCTGATTCACGGTAAGTCTGTTCAGAACTTCTTCTTCTTCTTCTTCCTCTTATTCCTCCGATTTCTTCTTCTTCCACTTCTTCAGCCAATTTTTTTTCTTCCAATCTTATTCTTCTTCTTCTTCTTTCCGTTTAATCGTTCCTGATTTCTTTGTTTCAGAAAAAAAATGACAAAAATAATAATAATCGAACTCTGATTGCTGCATTTGTTCTCTATTTTTTTCATCGTCCTGTTTGTTTTTCAAGAATCGTTTTAATTTCCTGTTCTTAGTTTTTTTTTTATTTCTGCAATTTCGTTTTGATTTCATGATAAGTAATTTCATTTTCTTATATTCTTTTAGTTTGTGCTGTAGAAATCATTGATTTAATTCAAAAAGAAAAAAAAATATAGATATGCATAGGATTTTGATTACTGCATTATTTTCTCATTCCTGTGTGTTTTCATTTTATTGTGATTTTCGGTTTTCTTCTTCCTCATTCTTTTCATTCTCAATTTCCTGCATTGTTTTGATTTAGCATATTTTTTTATTTGCATAGTAGCATTTGTTGTTTCATTTTCTCTTTTACTGTTCTTTCTTGAGTCATTTTCTGTTTTGCATTATACTGATTTCTTATTGTTGTTTTGCATTGTTAATTTCCTGTTTGAATAATTCCTTAATTTCTTGTTGTTTTTAATTTCTGAATTTCTGCATTTCTCATTTGTAATCTCCTATTTGCTTTATTGTTACATTAGGTAATCTTCTATTCTGTAGCTCTTTGATTTCCTGTTTTTTATATGAATTTGTGTGTTACGGTTCTTCATTAAACATTCATTGATTTTATTGTTTTCAAATTCTTTAATCTTTGTGTTTTTCAATAATGCATGTTCATGTTTTGTTAATGAAGTGTTAGTTGTTAATTGTCTTCACTGTTAGTTAATTGGAATAGTTAGATTTCACAAAGTTCAGTGTAAGTGAATTGAAATTTAGTTAATTGTTTGAGTGAATGTAGTTTTAATTGTAATTGGATTCTTTTGATGATATCCTTCATTGTTTTTAGCATTTAGCAAGTTTAATATCGTTTTTACTTCTATCTCTGGTACTGCTCGTGTTCCTTTGAATTGTGCAGGATAGCACAGGAGTGGAGTGGAAGTGATTACGTAACACGAAGTACGAAGAGTAGAGCTTCTTTTTGCTTTTATTTTTTTTAAAATTAGGAATTTTAATTGGGTTTGTAAATATTGCACTTTACGCCCTCTGCGAAGGGTATTCATTTGTTGTAATAGTTAGTTGTTTTTACTTTTTCTTGAACATTTTTACATTTCAATAATTCAGCAATAAAGATTAGTTTAGATTTGTGTGCTTGAATACGAAATATTCCTGTTCCCTGAGTTCGACCCGGTCTCATCCACTAGTGAGAACCGGTTTTTATTATTTGATGTCTGGTTTTCACATGTTTTACGTTTAAAAATCTTTTCAAAATTACAACGATTTAAAAGAAGACATCACTACCTGGTCTTCACATTGTTGGGCTTTCTTCCAGAACCATAGTTCGGGACAAAGCCTCACAACTGGGCCACTTATTTGGGTGAAAACCCCCCTGCCACGTACCAAGGGCCATAGTCCAACGTATATTGGCAGGCGCTCAAGGATGTTGGAAAACTTGAACCTAGAACCGAAGAAATTGATTTTATGCCACATACATCGAGCCTTGGCTTGAGTATATAGGCATAGCATGATTGAACACAGATGATCTGAACCTTAGAGTTAGGATTAAGGTTCTACAGCTATTTCAAAACTTGTGCATCTAGAGTCAGCTTTTAGGGAATGCTGTATGTGCATACTTGTTTGTACAGGATGTGATTGAATGTCAGTTTCGTTTATTACATTTTTTTATAAGTTTTCTAAAATACTGGATGATTTTCAAAAATCTCCAATTTTTCCATCTATTTTCATATACTATCTAAAATTCCTGTTTTATTCAAACCCTGGACGATTTTTCAAATTCTCCTTTATTTTCTTCAAAACTCCAGGTGATTTTTCATCCTTTCGTTCTTCTGGATCTCAAATTTCCTGCTTCATTTTTATCCTGCCTGCATTCTTTTCAAAATTCCTATATTTTTATAAGTCTTTTTCCAATTTTCCATGTTTTCCAGTCTGATGGCAACCAGTCAACTTGATTCAGTCTTCTCTGAGGGTCACATCTCCTACGAGGTGCGACAAGGTCTTCCTGAACATCGAGTCCTCAGCACCGGATCCTTCATTCCCCGGTGGTATTATTCATGGCTGAAGAACTTCTGTCGTATGTTTCTGGGCCATTTGGACGATTGTGGATTGGAACTGGCATCCGCAATGGGAAAGCAGACAGTTAACGACAATCTGATCCACGCACTGGCAGAGCGGTGGAATCCGAGCACTAGTACCTTCTGGTTCCCATGGGGGGAAATGACTCTATTGATGGACGAATTCTCAGAGATTATGGGATTACCTGAACCAGCTGGTCAGTCTAGAGATCCATTAGAGAAACAATTTTTGATCAATGTCAAGGGTCTGGACCCCCGAGACGCTTTAGCCCGAATGACAGGACGCAAGTCTTGGCCCTTGATCGAGGAGAATGGAAACGCATATGCGGATCTGCTCAAAATTTACAGACAGTATGGAGCATTTGTGGAAGTCAGTTCCTTATCTCGAACAACTCGAGAGAGAATCCAGCACGCGATGGTCCTATGCACTGTGGGATTAGCTCTCTTTCCCGATGGACGGAATTACACGGATATCAGGATAGTTCAACTTCTGCGAAGATGGGGAAGTCGACAGACCAGCCGCCTCTCCATAGTTATGGCTGCACTTGCTTTTCTATACCGAGGGTTGACCCGTTTCACACTCGGAGAATCAATTCTAGTCGAAGGGTGCACCTATGCATTGCAATCTTGGTTCCTCCGGCATGTGCCAGCCCGAGCCAGTTCATTCAGATACAATGGTGAAAAGCTTCTTCTAGTTGCGCGATATCGGTTCTTGATCGATAACCTTCAGGAGGAAGAGGTCGTGTGGGACTACTTTGATCGTCATGAATCACCTCCCAGATATACTTATGCATATGGCAAGCAGTTCAGGCTACTTGGTTCATTCTTCTGCGCATACTACCATCCAAAGCAATGTGTCAGGCAGTTCTCTCAAAGACAGAAGCGCATAGAGATTCGTCTACTATCAGGGATCTTGCTAGAGTTCGATCTCACATCAGATCAGTGGTCCGGAGTATACCATTCTGCTAGACATGGCTGGGATTCTTTTATTACTCTCACTATTTTTCCTGGTCCTCGAGTGTCCTCTGATTATCAGGAGTGGTGGAAAATTGTTCGACCCCCTCCCCTTTGTCAAGTTTATTATTAATAAAATTATGTCTTTTTCCTTCAATAAAATTCCCTTAATTTTCACCCTATCTTGGTTTGACGACCTCGCCTAGGTAACAAGGCATATTTTTAGTTGTTTATTTTGCAAAGAATAGCAGCGCAATTGTCGTAACTCCAGCGACGACTCAGTCTCTAGTAATGAGACATCCTTCAAATTGTCAACCAGATATTCAACAAATATTTCCTATTCAAAACATTTTCAGCAGCTAATCCTCAGTTTGCCCTGCAGAGAGCACCCGCATCCTTACATGGTTCAGATAATGTTCGGAAAGAAAACCGCACCAGTCGAAGGCATGGCACACTCAACAGCTTCAGAAGAACTGAGGGGCAATCCCAACATCATTCATGAGAGAAATGAAATTACCTATGAGGGTTTTTAAAAAATCATGAAATTTAAAAAAAAAATTCTACGAACATCTTCATTATGATCACCCAAAAGTTTAATTCTTCGGACCAATCTTTTTCAAAAATCAACCATCGCGGTGATCTTCTTTTCTTAAATTTAATTTTGAACATTATCTTTAAAAATCAACCCTTATGTTGATTTTCTTTTCCAAAATTATTGTTAAACCAATTCGTTTTCAAAATCAGCCCTCATGATGATCTCTCAACCCCCGTGTTGATTCCCCTTTCAAAGATCAGCTCTCACACTGATCATTCTTCAAAATCAACCTTATAGTTGATTTTCTTCCCAAAATGAGTTCTCACTTTCAAAATAACATTCTCCTTTTACTTTAAAGATCCCATGTGCAAACACTTTCTCACTTCTCATTTTGCTTTTATCATTTCAAAGGGATAATATAATTTTGTTTCCTTTCCTCGATTTTTAAGCATCAATAAAATTATTAAATTTGCCAATAATTTGGCACCATTTTATTTGCGTCTCTTTCCTTTTCACAATATGTCTCTTGTGAGTAATGACCTTGAGGATGTCTCTCAATCAAGAAGCCTGTCACCTTATTCATCGATTATCCTTCTTTGTATTCAAAATCTTCCTCCATAGTTACACTGGGGCATTTTTTTTTTGAAAAATCTATCTTTACCTCAAAACATCCTGTATGCAGGCATGATAAACAAATCTCTCTTTTTGCATGTATATGCACCCACTTGCATTAATTTTGCATTCATTTACATTTCATGTGCATTTGCATTTCATTTTGCATTAATTCTACATCCATTTTCTTCCCCTTCAGGTTAAGGGATAAACCTGAATCATTTTCCATGATTTCCCCAAAAGTCTCCAATTTCTATTCATATCCCCATTCAGGATAAGGGGTTAATCCTGAAAATCAGACCACATACATCTAAATATGATGATTTTTTTCATTGCAAGTCCAATAATCCAGTCCCTAAACTAAGCCATTCTCAAAACTTTCAATCCCAGTCCTCGCACTGTCGATTTTTAAAATTTAATCTTCTGATTAAAGATTTTCCTTTAAGATTCGAACTCGAATCGAACTTCCAATTCTCCTTTGAGATTCAAGTTTCTACTCAAATCTCTAAATTTTCTTTGAGATGCGAGTCTTGACTCAATTTTTCCAATTTCCCTTTAAGATTCGAGCCCTAACTCGAGCTTTCCAGCTTTCCTTTGAAGATTTGAGTTTTAACTCGAGTCTTCTTTTCCTTAAAAAATAAATGAACTTTCAAGTTTCCCTTTGAGATTCGAGCCCTGGCTTGAATTTTCCAGCCTTCCTTTGAAAATTTGAGTTTTAACTCGAGTCTTCTTTTCCTTAAAAAAGATATGAACTTTCAAGTTTTCCTTTGAGATTCGAGCCTCGACTCGAACCTTCTAGTTTTCCTTTGAAAATTTTGAGTTTTAAACTCGAGTTTTCCTTTGAAGATTTGGGTTTCGACCCGAATTTTCTCTCCTTAAAAACCAAACTTCCTAGCTTTCCTTTAAAGGCTTGAGTTTCGACTCGCATTTTCCTGTTTTCCTTGTAGAACCTGAGTCCTGATTTGGATGTTCTTTCAAAACCAACTTCTGAATTGGACTTACCTTCAAAATTCAGCATTGTGCTAGGACTTACCTTCAGAATTCCAATTTCATATTGGATTTACCTTTAGAGTTTAGGTTCGTGTTGGACCTTCATCCAGAATTCCACTGATGTGTCAACTCGAATATCAAGTCATTTCTTTCACCAAGGATTTCAAGAACATTTTGCTAATTTGTATTTAAATAGTTGTTGATCTCAAAATCTTTATTGCATAAAATTATTACCTCAAAATTACCTTCAGTATTGCTTCCAAAAGGACAAAGCTTTTGCAAAGAAGGATTCAAAATTCAAAATCTTCCTATTGACCAATCAAAAGGATGAAGAATAAATCTGCGATATGGCCATCAAAGAAAATTCAATGTTGTCACAAAGCCATAAGTGATTGATATTGATCGAAGCTATGACACATTTTTAAAGATCATTCTTGTAAAGATAAGGCAATGGAAATATCCTGAGCGATAAAAAAAGAGAGTTCATTCAATTCCTATATCTCCTCAATCACCCAAGCAACAATTAAATATCCGCAAAAGGGATCTCTCAACTGTCGTCAAGATGAAGACGAATTAGGCGAGTAGACCCCCGGGGCCAAAGAAGATTTGAATCATCACCAAGATGATAGAGTTTGTGACGGATCCTTCCAGGGAAAGTTCAGAGCACTGTCGAGATGAAGGCAGATGCGATGAGCCTCTCGACAAACCCTAAAGGATATTTAATTTCTGCTATCATCAAGAGAATTCCAACCAAAGAGTCAATAATCATCAATATAATCCCTGAGAGAAAAGAAGGATCAAAACATCTCTGAGATGAAGGAGTTTGTGACGTACCCTTCTAAAAAAAAGAGAGAGAGAGAAAGAAAAGTCAGAACATCTCCAAAATGAAGGATGATGTAATCCTCAAAAGCCCAAGAGAGCCCGAAAGAGTGCAAAAAGATTATCATGAGAGAAGCTCCCAGGATATCAGACTGCCAAATCTGCCAAGAATTCTCTTTAAATTTTGTGAAATTCTACTATCAATATTCTTTTACCAATTGCTTTCACAATATCAAGAATACGCTCTTTTCTGCTCATATCAAGGAAATTGATAGCTTCTTTGAAAGAAAGCCAATCACAAGCAATTTGAATTCAAATCTTGATTCTACGGAGTTAAGCCTAGTCGGAGGTAATACTTCAGGTGGAAGAGAGGAAAGAATTTCATACTAAAATATATCAATTTCAAGCATTTTGAATCAACAAACAATTTTTAACATTTTGGCAATATTTTCTTACTATCTTGACATGAAGTGAAGAGCTCAATGTCCATCTTGACACATCCTGGTATCACCTTTTACCTCCTTGAGAGAGTAACCTTTATCGTCTTTCACGTTGTTGAAAGATTAGCCTTTTCTCTGAGGATCGCCCTTATCATCTTTCGCGTTGTTGAAAGATTAGCCTTCTCCCCAAAAGGATAACCTTTGTCGTCTTTCGTGTTGTTGAAAGATTAGCCTTCTCTCCAAAAGGATAACCTTATTCATCTTTCGCGTTGTCGAAAGAATCGCCTTGTTCCTATGGATCACCTTATTCATCTTTCCCGTTGTCGAAAGAATCACCTTGTTCCTATGGATCACCTTATTCATCTTTCGCGTTGTCGAAAGAATCGCCTTGTTCCTATGGATCACCTTATTCATCTTTCGCGTTGTTGAAAGAATCACCTTGTTCCTATGGATCACCTTATTCATCTTTCGCGTTGTCAAAAGAATCACCTTGTTCCTATGGATCACCTTATTCATCTTTCGCGTTGTCAAAAGAATCGCCTTGTTCCTATGGATCACCTTATTCATCTTTCGCATTGTCGAAAGAATCACCTTGTTCCTATGGATCACCTTATTCATCTTTCACGTTGTCGAAAGAATCGCCTTGTTCCTTTGGATCACCTTATTCATCTTTCGCATTGTCGAAAGAATCACCTTGTTCCTTTGGATCACCTTATTCATCTTTCGCGTTGTCGAAAGAATCACCTTGTTCCTTTGGATTACCTTATTCATCTTTCGCGTTGTCGAAAGAATCACCTTGTTCCTATGGATCACCTTATTCATCTTTCGCGTTGTCGAAAGAATCGCCTTGTTTCTATGGATCACCTTATTCATCTTTCGCGTTGTCGAAAGAATCACCTTGTTCCTATGGATCATCTTATTCATCTTTCGCATTGTCGAAAGAATCGCCTTGTTCTTTTGGATCACCTTATTCATCTTTCGTGTTGTCAAAAGAATCACCCTGTTCCTTTGGATCACCTTATTCATCTTTCGCATTGTCGAAAGAATCGCCTTATTCCTTTGGATCGCCTTATTCATCTTCCGTGTTGTTAAAAGATTAGCCTTTTCTTCGAAAGGATAGCCTTATTTATCTTTCGCATTGTCAAAAGAATTGCCTTCCATCGCCTTATTCATCTTTTGCATTGTCGAAAGAATCGCCCTGCTCTTTTGGATCGCCTTATTCATCTTTCGCGCTGTCGAAAGAGTTGCCTTATTCCTCTTCAAGAAAGTCATCTTATTTGTCATCCAACTTACCATTTCTATTCCCGATCAGGTTAAGGGTATAAACCTGGGCCTCATTTGATGAGGTCTTCCATTTTCCGCCCAATCAGGTTAAGGGTATAAACCTGGGCCTCATTTGATGAGGTATTTCATTTGCCGATCAGATCAAGGGGTTAAACCTGAGCCTCATTCTGATGAGGTATTTTATTTCCCGCCCCATCCAGGTTAAGGGCTAAGTCGGAGCCTCATTTCGATGAGGTGAATCTTCTTCTTTGTTCTCCATTCCATATCTACCATCATCATCTGAATTAATTCTTTCACACCCAGTCAGATTCTCCTAACTGGGGCATTTTTTTATATAGTCCAAATTTGGTGTGTTTTTCTTTGCCACTAAGCTCAGCCTTACACCGGCTTAGTAGCAAAGAGGGACATATGTAAACACCCCAAATTTTCACCCTCATCCAGTGTTTATATATTTCATGTGTCATTGCATATCATTGCATGCATTCGGCATACCATTTCATTGCATTGCATGGCATTGCATGTCATTACATCTCATTTTCGAGATCCAACACTCCTGTTTTCAAAATACTTAATCCAGATTCGGGTTTTAAAACTTTTCTTTCAAAAATAATTTTAAAACCTGGGTTTTTAATCAACATTCTGTCATTTGCCAACCCCCAGGACCTTATATTTTGAAATGTTTTTCTCAGAAAACAATCTGGATTCGTTTTAAACCCAACTTTCAATTGATTTCAATTCTCAGATGAGACCCATTTAGGTGGTGTCACTTATGGATTCTTTCATTTATCAAATTTCTCAAAAATTTCAGAGTCCTAGTTGGATCAGGACTCTATCTTTTTATCCTTTTAAAACATTTTTAAAACTCCATTTTGATTTTAAACCAGTTATGGTCATATCCCTTGTCCATTTCCTCTATTTTGGCCAAAATCATAGAGTCTTAGTTAGATTAGGACTCTTCTTCAAGAATCCCAGTCAAATTAGGACTCTTCTTCAGAGTTCCAGTCGGACTAGGACTCTGTCTTTTGTCACTATTTTTACCTATTTTTAACCAAATCTTTCAAAATGAGTAAAAAACTCAGAGTTTTAGTCAAAACAGGACTCTGTTCAGAGAGTCCTAGTTGGATCAGGACTCTGATCCTGATTTCAATTTTGAGAGAATCGTTCAAAAATCTTTTCATCTACCAAAACTATTATACTTTTATCAAAGAATTTCAAAATTCTGAGGTTTTATCCCAGAGTCCTGATCAAATTAGGACTCTACCCCAGAGTCCTGATCGAATCAGGACTCTATCCAAAGTTCATTTTCTCACTCCATTTTTACTGATTTTTAAAATTTTTGTTTAAATTTCATTATTTACTTATCAGAAAACAAAAAATTCTTAGAGTTCTGATCGAATCAGGACTCTTTCTCAGAGTCCTAATTAGATCAGGACTCTAAACCAAAACTTCAATTTTATACTGTTTTCACTTGTTTTTCAAAATCCTCTCATTTGTTTTCTCAGAAAATCCAAACATTGGAGAGTCCTATTTCAATTAGGACTCTGTCCTCAGAGTCTCAGTTGAATTAGAACTCTGTTTTATTTCAATATTTGTTATTGCTTTCACTGTTTTCACAAGTTCTTTCATCTGTTTTTCAGAAAATACCAAAAAAAAATCTAGAGTTTCAGTCCGATCAAGACTCTGTCCCAAAGTCCTAATCCAGTCAGGAGTCTGTTCTAGAGTCTGTTTTTACTTATGTTTTCATTTAATTTCATTTGTTTTTCAAAAATTAGGTCATTTTGTAGAGTCCAGTTAATTCAGGACTCTATTTCAGAGTCCTGATTCAGTTAGGAGTCTAACCCTGACTGTATTTTCTGACTTGTTTCACCATTTTCGATGAAATCTTTTCAAAAACTCCTTCATTTGGCTTTTAAAAACCAAAATCATAGAGTCCTAAAAATCCAGGACTCTAACCTGGAGTTCGAGTTCGCTTGAGACTCTACTTTCAAAACTTTGAATTTCAACTATTGATTTTAACCCCTTTTCAAAGCCATTTTTAGTATTTATTTCAAATTTTCAAAACTCTGATGTGGGGTCCACTCAGTTGGCGCCATATCTAGAGAATTTCGGACTTAGTCAAGACTCTGTATCATTTCAAACATTTCAATCTCAAAGTCTACTTTTGAAAAACCTCTCATTTTCAAGTTTTAAAATCGTTTTTGAAAATTCAAGTGGGACCCACTCGGGGTGGCGCCACATTTGAAGAAGTCAAGGTTAGACTAGGGTTAGTCATTGTCCTAGTTAGGCTAGGGGTTTAGAGGAGTCAAAATCAATTTTAAAAATCCATTTTATTTAAGTTTTAAACCATTGGTTTTTAAAGGTTTTAAATTCAAGTTTTAAAAACCAAATGTGGGTCCATTCTAGGTGGTGCCACATTTGGACATTCTAGGGTTTAATTAGGTGTTAATTAGGGATTAATTAGAGTCCATTTAGGTTAGAATTCTCCAAAAAAATCGTCCTCCCCATGTGGTTTATCAAAAACAATTAAAAAGAGTCTAAAAAATCAAAACTCTTCCTAAACAAATCCAAAAAATAATAATCTATAAATAGGGTACCTAAAGGGGGTCAAAGAGAGCTCTTTTTCTCTCAAATTTTCATGGCTTCTCTTTCCTCTCAAGCACCTTCACCTTCCTCCATTGCAGCTGCAGCCCCAAGGTGAGTTATTTAATATTATTTTATTATTTTTTTATGATTTTATATTAGATTTCACCATTGGCCTCCCCTTTCATGGATTAAACCATGGATTCGAGTTTAAGAACCTCAAGAGAGGTTCAAGAAGATGATCTAACTCTGTTTTGGTGTTTTTCCAGGGATTTTAATCCGTTAGAATCGATTGTAACATGGTTTTTCATGTTCTTAACCATTAAAACATGCGATTTACCCGTTAAATGGGTCAAATCCATGTTTTTTAATTTAAAATCAAATTTCAGCCATGGATTCCCTGTATTTTATTTATTTCTTTGCTTATTTATGTTTATTACATGTTTTCCAGCATAGAAATCAATTTTATTTTACTGTTTTGGTATTTTCTTTATTGTTTTCACTGATTAATGCATGCTTTATTAGGTTTTATCAAATTTCTGTGTGTTTTAAGCTTGAATCAACATAGAACATGTTATTTCGTATTGAAGTACTCACTATAAATTTCTGATTTTTTAATATGTGATACATGGATATGTCAGTGAACTAGTGTAAAAATTTCGGATGTTTTGAGATTTTGGAACTCTGTCAAAAAAATAAAAGATTAAACCGTAATTTTCAGTCATTTAGAATCGATATTGAAATTCATAGGTAACTTGCAGTTGTGATATTTCTCTCATCTGATATCCGATTCGAGATCCGTCAAGTGCAGTGGATTCCTATTGATGTGAACTATTTACTGCAAAATGTTGATAATTTTTAGCATTTTTTTATTATTTTTCGTCTATCAGAGAATCAGATTTAAAATTTAAAACTCGTTAGGGTTTACCAAAACCCTAATCTTACTTGTGTTGATCATAGATCTCAGACTGTAGATCCGATTCATGATCTGTAAAAAAGGAGTTTCATTATTTTTAGGTCTACTGTTCACTGCTGAAATTTCATTTTGATTAAGTTTGCTATTTATTTCTGTATTTTCAACCCGAAGTATCTGTTTTAACCAATGCTAGATTCATTAAATTTTAGTTCAGATTGCCGGAAGGGTTTCTCCCTAACCAGAGATGCTTTTTTCAATCTGTAAAAAGGGAAGTTTCTGTGTTTTGTCTAGTTTATCTATAAAAAGTTTCAGAAATTTTTATGATGATTTGATCCCTGATTCGGGTCTAACATTGGAGCTGGTCTGTGAACATGGGTAAAAATAGCTTATTTTAGGGTTTTAATGCAATTTCTGAATTAAAATAATGTCAAAAATATATTTTTATGATTCCAACCTTATTTTAGGGTGATAATAGGTGTAGTTGTCTATTTTTAGTAAATTTGGAATTCATTTGATGCTGGAATAGATCAAATTGCAAAACAGGGTACCTGAAAGATCCAAAAACACTGCCAAAATAATGATATTTGTGATATTTCTTGATTTTCGTGTATAAGTTCATGTTTTTATGGTTTTTTAATGTTTAGAATCATATTAGAATGTTTCATGTTTGATTTTATGCTTATTTTAATCATAAATCTCAAGTTTTTACCAAATATCTTTTTGAAAATCCTGATTTTAAGGCCATAGTCTTGCTATCAGAGGTAATTTGGTCATTTGACCTAAATTTCGAAATCATAAACCCCATTTTCATGTTTTTAATCATGTCATATCATATTTGGTTTAATTGATCCTCATTTGAACTTTAAAAGTTGTATTTTACAAAATATCTTTCTGAAAACCCTGATTTCAAGGCCATAGTCTTTCTATCAGGGGTATTTTAGTCATTTTAACCCCAATTTCGAAATTTCAAATTCTATTTTTATATTTATTCCATCTTATTTCATATTTTATTAAGTTTATATAAGGGAATCATATGGAAAATGACTTATATCTAGCAAAATCCAGTAATTTCTAGATATTACTGGATAAATCTAGAAAAGCCAACATATCTTCACTAACCAGTTTTGTAGTTTTGCAGGGACATTGAAGACTTTACTTTTATGTATTTAAATTCAATTAGTGATGTAAATTGTAATTAAATTTGGAATAAGAATTTCAATTTCTACTTTGAATAGGATTTGCATTGCATGTAGTTTTAAATTTTGATATATAACTGCCATGTATGCCAATTCATGCACATTTTTTTATAAATCCACTATGGTCTACACAAATGACACGTGCACTAGCTCTTATGGAGTTGAAAAACTCGGTGTAATTTGTATTTATGGCCATAGTCAGAATACAAATGATACCCAGATTTGTAATCTTCGTATTAGCCACATTCAGCCTACACTCTTAGGCTAACTTCAAAAATGCATTGCATTTCTCAAAAATACAAAAAAGATTTTCTCAATTCCTCAAAATCAAGTCTTTCAAATCCATATTCATTCATTTCATTCATTTGCAAATTCCAATTTCAATTCAAAGAAATCGATTTTCTCAAAATTTTTAAGTCTTATTTAGAAATTGATTTTCTCAAAACATTGATTTTCCAATGATATTTCAAGCATTTCCCAAATTCAAAATCCTGATTTTTCAAGTTACATTTTCAATTCCCTAGTTCTAATTCAGAGAAATCAAATTTTCCAAAGTTATTGGAGTTTTCTCAGAAATCGATTTTCACAAAACCTCTAAATTCCTCAGAAATCAATTTTCATTTTCCTCAGAAACATTCTTTCACCATGATTCACATTTTTCAAAGGACTTGTTTTTTGAGAATTTTTCAAGTATTTCAAATCTCAGAAGCAAACATCATGTTTTCAAATATGCATTTTAAGAAATTCATAGCACATGCCTGATTCTTTGTGCATTTAGGAAATAGAACACGATTTAGACAAGTTGAGCAAAGCTAAGCACACTTTTGATCCTTGGTTCAATTACCCCTAGTAAAGGCGCTAGAAACGGTTGAACCTCGTACCGACAGGCGAGTCCCATTCTTTGGAATTATCCCGTATTTTAAAATGGAGGTGAGTTATTTTCAAAAACTTTTTCAAAGGTCAGTTTGACTTGCAAAAGTAAAAATGTTGCGATGATAACAGTGTCACATGTCCTCCCCCTTTGTTTTGTCTCACTTGCCACATGGTAATGTGGGGCCACCCTGAGGTGGTGCCACATGACCATCCCTTCTTCCTCCACAACCAACCAAATTCAAATTTTAAATGCTCCTGAGGTGGCACCATCTGAGGTACTTCCTCCTGCAGCTGACATGTGTCAGTGTGGAGCCACCATGAGGTGGCACCATATGTCCAGCCCTCCCTTCTTAAGAAAAAGTAGAATCCCCCCCTCTGAGGTGGCACCATTTCTGAAAAAGAGCTCTCCTAAAAAATAGCTCTGCAACTTGATTTTAGGAAAAAGCAAAAACCCAAATTCAAAAACCCCTGAGGTGGCGCCATATGCTTCCTCTGCTCCTTCCGTCTGACATATGGCAGTGTAGAGCCACCCTGAGTTGATGCCACATGTCTATCTCTGCTTCCTCCAGAAAAAGCAAAAGTTCAAAATTTCAAACTCCACATTGAGGTGGCGCAAATCTAGAATTTTCCTCTTTAATTTTCATTTTTATTTGCTTTACAAAATAACAAAGTGGGCCCACACATAGGTGGCGCCACATTAGAGCTCCCTACAGAGAAAATCAAGCCAACTCCTTTTCAAAAAAATTTCAAACTCTGTTGAGGTGTCTTATTTACAAAATTTGCATTTATTTTATTTCAAAGAAAATCCAAAGTAGCACCCTCTGAGATGGCGTCACATGGGAGGTCCAAATAATCTCCTGTTTGAATTTCAAAACTCTCCAGAAATCTACAAATCTCCTAGCCCACGCCCAGTCCTGGGGGAGGACCTTTTCTTTTTGGATCTGGAACCCTGGATAGCTCTTTCTCTCTCTCATATCACGCCCCCTAGAGAACCCCTCAATTCACGCTCATTCTCTGACTTCCTCTGCACCTCTCTGGAGTCCATTCTCAAGGTGCCATCCCGTAGCCGCCCGTCTCTGAAGCTTCAAAACATCAGAAGAACACAAGGTGGTCGCTCATTCAAGTTAATTTTATATATGATCATATTCACATATATAAAATAATATTCTCATATTCATTTATGTACTAAAAATCATATATGATCATATGGATTTGTCGTTTAAAGAAAAGGGTTCGTCTGGAGTTCTTATAAAAACAACATATATCAAATGCAAATACGCTTCCTTGATGATTTTTTTTAGCATTCATGCATTAGTTAGATTTAGTTCATATTTTATTTCATTAATTTAGCATATTTTAGGAATTAGTTAGATTTTCTTTAGCATTTATTTCAATTCTGTTTAGTTTCTGTAATTCTCTATTTTGTCAGTCAGTACACTCATTATTTTATGTTTTTATTTTCTCCAAAAATACCAAAAAGATCACATTGTGGGCGTATAGCTGTCCTTGATAATCTGCAAAAAAATCAGAATCCTTTGAGTTCATTTGCTTTGTTCAAAATTCAAAATGCCAAGTCGGGTTTTATGACCCGGGAAACGTTCAGAACATTGGGTCTCAAATTGTAAAATAAAGATCTCCCTCATGGGAGATCCGATTCATGATCCAAAAAATGCCTTAAACTTGAAATTGAGTCTAGTATTTAATATGATTTTATCAGATTTTTCTAAGTTTTTTTGTGCCTAAAAAAAATCCGAGCATTTGGAACACGTGTCAGAGTCTAATTTGAGTCTCTGAAATTCTGGATCGACTTAACTCAATTGGTCCTCTCTGAATATAGCTCCAAATCTGGATCCATAAAAAAAGAACTTCGTGTTATAAATGTCCTCTATTTGATTATGAAATTTTGCAATTTTTAGAACAACCTTCATGCCAGTTTCATGTTTTGTATTTCGGTCTACTGTTTCGGTATTTATATCTGCCCTTCTGATTTATGCATAAATCATCATATTTTTATTTCTCTGTCAGTTTCTCAAATGCTAAATTTATACACATAAAAGTTATTTATATGCATGTCAGTAGTCTCCCTTTTAATTTCCAAAAATTTTGGTGGTCGATTATTATTTTTATCCATTTTTATAGCAGATCTTATTAATTTCAGTCCCGTCAGAATTAAATCTATACTACCGAACTTATCGTAGGTCAAATCCCGAGGCTGTAAAAGAAAAATATGTTCATTTTCATGTCCTTTAGCAGCCTGAAAAATATCAGATATTTCTATGGTGGATTTCTTCCTTATTGTGTTAAATGCTATGTTTGGTTCGTACCCGTAGGCGAAATTTGCTTATTTTAGGGTTTTCTTTGAGATTTTGCATTTAGGCCATGCCATTCCATGCATTTTATCATTCTATGGTGTTCCTAAGGGTAGAAAGATGCTCTCTACCGAATTTGGCATTTTTTGAAAACCGTTTGAGGACTGGTTTAGTTGTATCAGCAAATCAGGGTTCCTGCGGGACCCTGATCCAGGCGAAAAACAAGCAAAATTCATTATTTTGGCCAAATTCCAAATGACCATTCTGATTTTTATAGTCCTGTCATATTTAGTAGCATATCATCATGCATCTCATCATCGTTTGTTTCCATTTGCATTTTAAAATCCCCAAATTTTGTTAAAACTTCTTCAAAAACCCTAATTTTAAAGGTATAACCTCAATATTAGGGGTATTTTGGTCATTTTGACCATAATTCTGAATTTAAAATTATTTATTACCTGATTTTGATGCATTTGCATCATTCAAATATCAAGGAAGTATGAAAATCGGGTTTATATCCAACTCAATCCAGTAATCTCAGGTTATTATTGGAAAACCTTGGAAAAACCCATATATTTGAGCTAACCCCATTTCAAGCTTGGCAGAGACATTCAAAGGAAGGAGCTGGGATTTGCAATTTTCTTTCTTTCATTTTATTTAGTGATGTAATAATGTAACTTTGGAATAAGAGATTTATCTTTCTGCTTAGATTAGGATGCATATCATATAGTTTGAATTTATGCAATATCCTGATTATATGATTCATGCATTGTATTTAGAAAATCACTGTGGATGAACACGAATGGCACACGCACCAACTCTTAAGGAGTTGATGAACTTGGTGGAATCCATATTTACGGCCCTAGTCGGAATATGGACGAGACCCAGATTCAACATCTTTCTATTAGTCACACCGAGCCTACACTCTTAGGCTATCTTCCAAAATTCATTGCATATCTTCATTTTTTATAAATATTTTAGAATAAACTAAGTAAGTTACAAGCATATTTATGGCCATAGTTGGAATATGTAGTAATCTTACCTTAGTTTAATTTTAAAATTGCATATTTTCCTGAAAAGATGTTTTCATAAAAAGACATTCATTCATTCAGGATAGTTTGCATCATAAAAGCACATGCTTTTCCTTTAATAAAATCACAAAAACTCCATTTTCAAAGAAATCGATTCCTCAAGGATATTTTGAAAAATTTTCAAAGTTTGTTTTTCCCAAGTTACATTTCCCACGATTTTCTCAGAAAGTATTCCTTTCTTAGAATTCATTTTCAATCTTTTCAAATGAGGCCTCAAAAAAGTCAAAATTGTTTTTCAAGTCTTTAAAGCTACAACTCTTGAGATTTCAATTTCCTAAGATTTGATGTCTTCTCAAAAGAGTTTTTCTATGGATCTTCAATCATTTTCCAAAGAAAATTTTTAAAGTTGGAGTTTTCCTGACAAGCATTTTCCCCTTCAAGTGTTTGCATTTTCTCAAGAATTCTTTCTATTTTCCCAAGATTCTCATTCCTTCATGATTTTCCCAAATCTTTATAAACTTTCTTGAGATTTCAAACCCTTTTATCAGAGTTTTCTTGAGAGATTGATTTCCATCTTTTGCCTTAGAAACATTTTCCAACTCCAAAGCATTTTCTAAGCATACATCATGTTTTCCAACATATATTTTACAAAGTTTCATAGCATATGCCTGAATTCTCTGTGCATTTAGGATAGAACACAATTTTGATAATTCAGCTAAGTCAAGCACACATTTTGTAAGATACACGATTTTCATTTTCATGTGTATTGTGTAATTATATGGAAATCAATGATTTTTTATGTTTTGGCGATTTATGAAGATTTGCTTATTTTGAGAACCGAGTTAAATCGCATGATTTTATGTAAATAGAGCGATTTCGGGAAATCTAGAGCGGATCAACCTCCGAAACTTTTAGGGTAAGTTTGGAATACGGTTGTAGTGATACACCCCGAATTTGAGATCCGAACGACAAAAGGACCTCGTCAGTGCATGTGAATTACGAGTCTTGACTTAATTTTGGAGCCAAATCTTAGAACACTTAATTTTAACTTACGAGAGAATATTTTCTCAAGAGGCATCAACCATTCTACGTTAATTAAGGTTATAAAGAGAATAAAATAATTTGTTGGAATTAAATTATTATTTTAATTCATTAAATAAGCATTTTCTTATGACATACACGATATGCGGTTTTGGTTTTGGATCCGGAGCACCTAGTGGATCCAAGACCCATAGACGACCCCTATAGTGGACGTCCATGTTCTTGGTTGACCAGCTGGATGGCAATTTTGAAAAGGTTTTTGCATGGATTTAAAGCTTAGGCCTTTATTGGCCATATGTCTTTTCAACACCCTCATGATGAAGCCTAGGCTCCATCATGAGGGGCGTCATTTTCAAAAGGGAGCCATGGGGCTGACGCCCCATGGTAGGGTTGTAAAATTTTCAAAAGCTTTTGAATCCTTAACAAACCATTGGGCACGTTGGGTGGCAGCCAAGGGCGCCCCCTTGTTATTTGTTGAAGTTTTAAGGCTTTAAATGAATGGCGTTTTTGAAATTCAGCAAAACCTTTTTAAAAGACCAACATGCATTGGTTGTTGGGGGGTGTGAAGCTCCCCAACCCTTTATCTTGGAGGGATTAAATCTCAGTCGTCCATCCCTCAGCCCACACCTATAAAATCTTTACACAAAAATGGGTCCCCCTTGTTTGGGCGATTTTTCCTCTTTTCTCCCTCCCAAAAACTTCCCCCTCTTCTCTCTTGTCTCCTACCTCCAGCCGTGGGCATCACCTTGGTGTGGAATAGGCTGCAGTACCTCCACACCTTCCATCTCCTTCTTCAAGTTTATCTAAGGTGAAGACTCACCTTGCTGGATATAGTGTCGGTATGAGAAAGGAAACCATTGGAGCTTTGCACCTGGGCATGCAAATCCAAACAATGGATTAGATTACATAGCCATTGTTAAATTCTTAAATCACCATGGATTAGTATGAATTCTTGTTGCATGTATTTGAAATCTCTTTTCTCTTCGTTTTCTTCCAATATCATGCTAATTGAATCATTCTCTTGCTTATTGCTGTTACCCTATTAGTGTATTGCTGTCTTGTTTTTTTTTTTTTTTTTTTTTGTCGAAGTATCTTGGCTATTGCCACACTTTCGGGTGTGCTGGACCGAACTGGGCTCATCCATCCTACACCCAGGCCAGATGACAGTCCCTTGTGATTGCTGAATGTTGGCTGGCACGTTCCAGCCATCAGCACTTATTTTTTTTTATGTGGTGTTATCACACTCTTTTTTTTTGTTTGCGTTTTCCTCTTGTGGTGCTAGGCTTAACCCAGTCCCAAAACGCTGGGATTGGGGTTGCAGCCGTGGTTGTAGGCACCGGTCACGACGTGACCAGTCCATTTTGGCCGAGGGAAGTTAGACCTCTGGTAGCAGTGCATCTTCCTCTTTCTTCTTCTTTTTTTTTACGATTTTCGCTTTGGCTCATCAAACCTATGTGGTGGAGCAGGCCGGGTCAGCTCTGAGCGTGCACCCAACACTCCTTTTCGCAGTTGAACCTCGCCCTTGGGCTCTGGCTCACACGCAATGGGTGGCTCGGTCTGGTCTTGCAAACCAGTTCCATTGTAAATCAATGCACTTGAGTTGAGCTGAGCGCATTCGATTAGCCGCGCACCTAGCCCTTATAACCTGAGTTTTTGGTTTCTTTTCCCCTGGGTCAAGTCTGTTCAAGGAACTCTTGTGCCCTCTCTTTTAGTTCGGTTCGACTTGGCTAGGTGTCGGTCTGAACCGGGGGTTCAGACCAGCACCATAGCTGGGTCCGGACCTGCGGTGCCCGTGAAGCCTAGTCCAGCAGTTTCCCTTGGCTGGAGCTAGGTGCACTCCGCGCGGGTGCTGTACACCCTTAGTTCTTGTCTTAGCATTGTGGGAGCCGATATGAACCAAGGTTCAGACCTGAACACCTCGGTAGTTCTGCTAGCACCTATTGCTAGCCCTGACTCATTCACGGTAGAGCCGGGTGCTAGTCGCAAGGTGCTGGGCCCTCGGGCTGTGTGTCGACCCTTTTGTGGATCCAGATCCAAACCAAGTAGTTCAGACCTGCTTGTGGTAAGGGCAGCAGGGTCCTGTGGACCAGTCCCTTCCTCCGGGTCCAGATTCCTCGGTGCCCCCAAAACTTAGGTCTAGCCATAGCTGCACTACTTGGCAACTTACCTCATCTTAACTAGTCCCTTCGACCGTCTGGTCCGCACTAAGAGTCGGACTAGAACCCCTGGTGTTAGTATGACTGCCTGGCTTGTAGGACCCGACCATTGTATTAGTTGGGATTTTGAGCAGTGAGTGTGTGGATCGGCAAGTTGGCACCCTTGCAGCCTCGTTTATGCCATATTGTGTCTGCCAACCTTCTTCCCCGTTTAAACAAGAGCGAGCCTACTATAGGTTGGTTCTATTAGGATTCGAGATAGCCTTAGTAGTGCCCCACACCATCCTCGCACCCCGGTTAAGTTTCGTCATGAGTGCATGCCTTGGGTTGCTTATTTTCGATATATATATATAGATAGATATATAAATATATGTATCTAGGTATGAATGTGTACAAGTATATGTGAATATACGTATATGAAGGTGGAACCTCGAATATGTTCTAAACATGGATACGCATGTAAATATGCATATATATATATATATATATATATATATATATATATATATATATATATATATATATATATATAAGCACATGATGATCATTTCAGTGTAACCGAATGGACTTACGACGCTCCAGTGCCCTGTCCAAGTAATTTCTTGAATGACTTCACACTCCGAACTAAGTTGAGTTACCCAATGTTGTCTTACATTCGTTTTGGCAAACGCTCTGTTTCGGGTCCGCGGGCGCGGCACCCCTAACCGTGGTAATGCCAATGTAATACCCATTAGATGGGTTAATTCCAGAAATCACTTGCGACACGTATGCGTGTCATATCACGTAAGGAAAACCGTTATGCCTTGGTTTGCATTCGACAGACTAGAAAGGTGTGCAGTTGAACATTTTTGTAAATCCAAGAACTTAGAGACTTCATTGATTTAAAATCACAAGTGTTTCAATATCTCTGTTTGGAAATAGCTAATGTTGTTCCCATAAGATGAGAATATCCTAGATTTCACCATAAACATGTAAGTGTGTTTAACCACGTATAAGAATATTGTTAAATGCTATCACAACACTGAAGTATGCAATATAGTGCAGTTTAATATCATGTGATGCCTCTGTTGTTTATACTTGTGCAAAAGATAGAAACCTGTGATATTCCTTCACTTTGCACTTAGCACATCCTGACACTCTTATTGAGTAGTGTGTACCCTGAGGAGGTACATCACTGAGGTATTGGTACGCATTAGGTGCACTTACCTTATGAAATGAAAAGAAAGAAAATTGAACACCATAGGGTATGAATATTGAAATGTTTTGCTGTGGGCTCAGTTGGAGTCTTCGGGCAGTGGCCTTTGTGTTGTGTGGACTCTTGTGTGATATACCTAAACAGAAACAAAATAATATGGTGTTTTGACTGCTTTCACGAGCAGTGTGCTCTGTTGGCTGTGTGAGGCTGAGCACGTGGATGGGCAGGCCAAGTCCTCATTTTTGCGTACCCTGCGGGGACCACGAGGCAAATTCCTTGTTGTGAGGTATGATTGAACATGAGCCTTAAGAAAGATAAACCTGCTTCGCCCCATTCACAAAATGGTTCACCTTGGGAGAGGGTGGATGGTACAATCCTGAGTGACTTGTCGTTACTACGACACGTGTTTGACAGGAGCTGTAGCATCCTTTGGCCTCCAGTCACTCAGAGTTAGGGAGGTCGAGGTTGCCTTCTTAGGACCTCACTACTGCAGTAGTATGGATTGCAATCCTTGCCTATGCGAGTGTTTTCTCCTAGCCGTGTGTTGCTCGCATGAGGTTGACTCGGTCTGTAGCTTCCCCGGTTACCACCCTAGACAATTAATAACAGACGCCAGGTGCATGTCTCAAAGAATGCGAGGTTTCCTTCGCGTACCCGAAGGAGTAATCAGAAGAACATAAAGACTAAACAATCAGCTGACTTACTGTAGTTGCTTGTGCTGTGGACTTTACTCTAGTTGTTTTTTCTTGTTCAGCTGTTACTTGGTTACTTTGCTGCTCAGCACTTGCTACAGTTGTTACTACCTTGAGCACTTGCCTTGCAATTATTGTTGCTTCTTTAGTTACTTGCTGCTCACTTCGTTGTTTTAGCTACTTGTTTACCCTGTTACTGTAGCCTGTTGACTAGTACTTGTCACTTTGCACTTACCTGACACAGGCACTTACACTTGTTAGCTTTTCCTATTTTTCCTGTGTAGATGGTATATCTATACATGCTTATGGTTGTTTCTTCACCACCTCGCAAGAGGACTGACCCCATTTTATGGGGATGTAGGTGACAAACAAATGTAGTGTGGATGCGGTGATACACGGTGGAGGCTCTGAGGACCCACACACACACTTGACCTGCAGATCCTGTACCCGGTGGTTTTTTGGGTTTTTGTTGTTATTGGGATATATTCCCAGTTTTGTACTTTTGTACTCACTTTTGTAAATTCTTAAACTGTTGGGACGTTTCCCCGTTTTATTTTACAGCTACACTTTTGTACACATAGTTGATTACACTGTTTCCACTTGTTTCACTTATTTGTGGTGGCCGCCCAGACTTGCGGCTTTGTCGTTTTTCCCACACTTGCTTTCCGCTGGTTTTCTACTTAAACCCTTTCAAAAAAAAAATTTCAAGTTTTTCAAGGTCGGGGTTTGGGGCACCACACATTTGGTCCTTGGTTCAATTACCCTTAGTAAAGGCACCAGGAACGGTCAAACCTCATACCAACAGGTCGAGTCCCATTCTACGGAATATTTCCCGCTATTTTCAAAACGGAGGCGAGTATTTTAAAACAATTTTCAAAACTCTAGTCAAGTTTGACTCGCGGAAGCGTTTCTCTTCTCTCCCGTAGGGAAGGGAAAAATTTTGCGATGATAACACAAGTGTATTGCTCATACCCTATGGTGTTCAAGTTTTTTTTGTCATTCTTTATATCACATGTGAAATGTGCACTTCGTGCACTCATCTATGCCTCAAGACCGAGACCAAGGTATACCACTCAAGGTACGTACCAAGTAGTATAGGTGTCAAGGTGTGCTAAGTGCACGCGCGAAGTTTAGTGCCACACAAACTCAAGTCTTTCACACTTTTAATGAAACAGAGGCAAAGATACATATGCATATCCATGAAAAACACAAAATGACAAGGTGCAAGTGAGTGTACCATTCAATATTCCCAAGTGATACGAAACTCACAGAGCCTAACTTTATCATAATTGCATGTATATCAGTATGGTCCAGTATTTCTTGTTTTGAGTGCGAGCCATAAATACAATTTCCAAGCAAATGACCTTCAAATGCCATACATTGGCAATTCTCGCATAGCGGGACCATTTTCATAAGGAAGATCCGTGATTTCGACACACTCAAGCATAGATAATGAAATTTTAACTAATCCCATACGTATGAAAATTACATTGGCATTTCCATGGTTGATCCCCGCGCTTGCAGAAATAACAATGCAAGAATGCTAGTTTGCGATGAAATGGCTAAAATCTAAAACAAAGGAAAATATGTATATACAAGTGGGCAACGTACCGCTCACTAGACATCTCACACTAATGCTGCCAAGACAATGAAGAGTCGTGGGGTTTGCTTCGAGCCCAACACACATTCGGCCACCTGAATGTGTAAGACCTGCAAATTTTTCTGCGGAATTCACTGTTTGCATAAAGATGAAGTGTATACTTTCGCATGTTTATGAGCATGTAATTAGCTATAACTGGACTATGCTTTGAATTTTGGCTCATTATGCGCGAGACCCGAAATCGTGTAAGTACAGTATATGAGTAAGAAGAGCCCAATCCTGAACGAATTAACTTCTAAAAATTTAAGGGTAAGTTCATCATGTGTGTATTTAGTTTGTCCCCAAATTTGGGACCTATACGACAAAAAACCCCCGTCAATGCATGTGAATTACGAGAATTGCTTAACGATAGTATGCGAGTCGTAACTTGCGTATTTCTCGCAAACGAAGGGAAATTTCTTTAAAGAGCTTTGAGCATCTCATGTCAATTAAAATTGTGAAAATGAGTATATGATTTATTGATGTCAAATTTTATTTTAAAATCATTAAAATGAACGCTTTCTTTTATTATTTAAATATCGTTTTTTGGATCCGAGGATGGCCCAGACCCATGGGACGACCCAGACCCATTGGGTGACCTCTCATGTGGACATCTGTGGCCATGAGAACCAGCTGGTCCATAGCTGACCAGCTGGGCGGTGGCATTCTTGTAGAAGAATGCTATGCTTGAAAAGAGAGGGCCACGATTGGCCATGCCCTTGATTCAAGGCCTCATGATGAGGCTTAAAGTTTCATCATGAGGGGCGTTTTTCCAAGAGAGGAAGGCATGGGGCTGCGCCCCATGGCCTTTTGGTAATTCATTTAAACCTTTTCAGATAACAAGAATCGATTGGCTGGAAAGGGTGGCAGCCTTGAGGCTCCCTTTGTAAATTCCCAAAGTTTTAATGGCTTTTCAAAACCCTTTTGAATGGCGTTTTTGAAAACCTTTTTGAAAGATTTGAATAATGGAATTCGTATGAAAAAGTGGGGCGGCTATGGGGTGGGGGGGCCGTGGATCACCTCAGCCCTCCATCTTCCCTCAATTAATCCCAGCCCTACATTTTCAAAACCCTAAGTATTTATACCTAGAAGAAAGAAGGAAAGCCCAAATGGGCGATTTTCCTTCTCTCTCTTCCCTTCATTCTTTCTCATCTTCTCTCTCTCTCACCTTCTCCTCTTCTCCAAGGTCGTGTGAGTGAGTGTGTGAGCTTCTTGGGAGGTTGTGTATCCCATTGGTGGTAGCCTCAAGCTAGAAACCAGAGCTTCCTCTACACCGGTTTGAAAGCCTTCGAGAGCGAGTCTCCTTCTCACATACCATGTTGTGGGTTTCGATTGAGCAAGCTTCTACGTTTTCTTGCATTTTTATGAGTTACCATTTGGTTTTTCTTATGTGTATGTAGCAGGGTCGTGGTATGAAGCCACTTTCTTCATCCTTTTGCCTTGCATGTTGATTTTCTTTGTTTTTCCCTTTTTGTTTCGTTGCATTTTCTTATGTGTTTGGCTTGATTTGTGGTAGCCACGGTTCTGCCCTGTTATGGCAGTGAATCTGTGCTGCCAAGACATTGTTCGTTTGCCAAGGAGGCCATAGACCATCCCTATGCCAGCACACCTTACCCAGTCGACCAACCCTTCTTGGGTTCAGATGGTGTCGGTCTGGGCTAGTCTCAGCTGAGCCAGGATGGTCCAACACCATCTTCTTTTTTTTTCTCCTTTTGGTTCTGTCTGGCCAAGGACGTCATGGTCCCTTTCTGTTCGGTTGGACCAGTCCAACCAGCTGGGCGTGTCCAGCAAGTGCGTCCCAGGTCGACCACAATCGGGTCAGCCCGGGGTGCCTCCCTTTCCCTCGTGCATTTTGGCCGTGCGCCTCCCTTGCCAGCGCCCATTTTGGGTGGCTGGGGGGTTTCGGTTGGCCTGACATGGTCTGGATTGAATCTGGTCCAGACCTGTCAGAGGCCCTTGGCCGAGCCCAGTTCGGTTAGGGGCACCTCCACCCTTCAGCCCCAATGGCTGATGCCAGTGGGCTTGCAGCAACCGGGTTGCAGCAAGTGGACTGCAACCGGGTGCAGGCATGTGGGCCTGCACCCCTCCCTTCGGTGCCGGCTGAGCCTAGTTGGGGTCTAGACACTCGGTCCAGACCATGCTCAAGTCTGAGCAAGCCCCGCATGGTCTGGACCAGTCGATCCAGACTTGGGCTATTCCTTGGTAGCCGCAACCTGTGTGTGTGCAGACTCTTCCCCGGACCAGGCTCACTTAGTCCAGTTGTTTCGGCCCCTGCAACAAGCTGTTGTCGCCTTGCAGTTTAGGTTGCTGCCTCATTTTGGTTCAGCAGTGCCGCCCAAACCGGGCGGGCCCTGCTATGTGTTGAGTGTGGTGCCCCATGGCGCCGGGTGACTAGTGAGTTGATAGGCCAATCGGACCAAACCCGTGTTCAGCCCACTAGGTCTTTCCCTCTCTTGTTGAACTCCCATTTCGCGTTCTTTAGCCACATTATTAGCAGCGTTATCAGTAGTGTTGGTGGGCCTACGAGCTGCAGCTTTTGGGGCTGCATATAAGCAAATGTGATCCCAAATTGCCCCGACAAATTCATAAGTTTTCGGCTCATCGAGTCATGGGCAATGTGAATGCTTACTAAAGCAAAAACAAGTATAAGCGCATAGTAGGGGTGGCACACACTCGCATACACTCTCCACTTTTGCGAGAGCAGGGTAGAAGAGCATTGCATGGACAAGAGGCTAATCAGGTTGTCAAATCTTAACACCTTGCACAAACTGATGTAAATATGGAGTAAATCTTATCACATTTCGCTTGCACCTTGGCACGCTGGTTGCACTATTGGAAGTGATATTTTTTAAATAATATTTTTCAATAAAAACATGGGAAAATCGTCAACCAAAGATATAAAAACCGACTTTCCACCGAAGTGGCGAGTACGGGTCGAATCCACAGGGAACGGGATATTTCTGAATTAATTCCAAAATAAAACTTTATTAATAAAAACAAAGTTTACAACTATGTCAATGTTTACAAGTTACATTAAATAACATTCTAAACTATGAAAATAAAATAAAATCAGAGGCTAAGTCTTCTGCATGTCTCCAGGGGCATTTCTGTCTTTTCACATCAAGTGCAGTCGCACATTATCATTGAATTACACCTGTGAACCTGTTCTAACTTAACAACCTACACAATAAAAACACAAAATCAGTAACTAAATCAAGAATTAATCTAAATTACATCTACAACTAATTCTATACTATTTCTAAATTAAACTACAGTTAATGTGAATATCTAAAACTAAAATTATACTAACTAAGTGAACTAACTAAGCTAAATAACTCTAATTACTCTAAATACTATTAATTTACTGATTACACAACTAGAAAACAGTAAAACTACACGAAATTAAACAATTACTTAAAAGACTGTTTTGTCCATAACGAAGGCAAAAATGGATTCTGACAGCTTTTTGCAAAACGACTGTTTGAGGGGTCAAACGAATTCCAAAATTAGTCAAATCACTTCTATTCTGTAAAAGACAGATCCAAGAATCTGATTCATTTTACATAAGTGAAAAATACATTCTGGATCTCCAGAACGAAGCGTTTCAAAATCAGGATAATTTGGAAAATCGCAGGACCCGAAATTTCAAAATCAGAAAAAGCTGTTTTCATAATACGCTTAAAAACCAGACCAAATCAACTCGGATTGAGCTGAAATTTGGTCTGCAGATAGTTAACACACCAATGTAAAGAATAGAAAAATAATTTTTAGGAAACTCTCGAAAAATCTACATGAAATAACTAGTGCACGATCGGGTAAAAATTAGGGTTTTGGTTCAGTGCACTATTCATCCCTTTGAATCCATAATTGACATTTGAACATTGAACCATGTACAAAAACAGTCCTAACTGAACCTAACCTACTATTAAACTACAGAAAACAATAACAATTAAATTAAGTTATAAAATCTAAGAAATACCCTAACATAAACTCACAAATACTCTAAATAAGATATCTAAAGGAATATACACTCTAATTAAACCTAATTTATAACATCTAATATTACTAACTAAATTAACTATCTATCCTAATATTAATTCTACTTTACTAACTAACTTAATTAACTATCTAACCTACGGTTATGTTAACTAACTACCTAGGGTTAGGAACTAACTAAATTACACACTAACTATGTTAACTAACTATCTAGGATTAATTAATTAACTACGGTTAGGCACTAACTATTGTTAACCTAATAACTAGGATTATTTCGCTAACTAAGGTTAACTAAATCTAAGGTTAGTCTAACTAGGGATCGGTTATGGATAAGGTAGGGTTAATACCTATGGTTAGCTAAGGTCGACTAGGGTTAATTAGTCTAACTAACTAAGGTTTACTCTAACTAGGGTTTAACTATGGTTACACTAACTACCTAAAGCTAGTTAGGGTTAGGTATTTAACTAGAGTTAACAACTTAACTATGATTAGCTAGGGTTAACTAATTAGTACTAACTACTAACGAAGGTTAGTTGAGGATAAACTATAGTTAGACTAGGGGGTCGGTTAAGGATAACTATGGGCTGGTTAATGAGGGTCGGTTAAGACTAACTAGGGGTTTGACTAAGCTAGGGCCGACTAGGGTTATGGCTTGGGGCGGTTTAGGTTAACTTAACTAGGGTTAGTCTAGGTGGCGGTTTTGAATAAGGCATTGACTACACACCAACCTAGAGTCATTAACTAATCTAACTAAGGTAGGGTTAATCTAAATTAATTACTACATTAAATATACACTACAATTAGAATCTACCTAATTATACCTACATGAATTTACAAACCTAATTTAATTCAATAACTTACTCTAATTAAATACACACGACTTTCTAAAATCTAATTCTAATACTACATTACTAATTTAATTAACACCTATTTAATGCTAACTCCTAACTAAGACAATAGTAAATAGGGCTATAATTAAGAAACCACGATTTTGGTAGATGACAACTCCTCCTCTTCTTGCCTTAATTGAACTTAGGGAAGGCTCATCTTCAAAAACCGTCCAGCCCTTTTGAAATCCGTTTTTCCTTGGTTCACTCAAAACATTAGTTCTCTTTTTAGGAATCTTTCCCAAAGCATCACTCACGATTTTTGTGGGCGGCTTTAAATGAGCAATTGGAATTTCAAAACTTCCCCAAAAATTGTGTAAATGCTTTTTGAAAGGACCTTTGGAATTCCAAAGGGCTTCCAACTTTGATAATGAGGAGCCATTTATGACTTGGCTAGGGAATAGGAATTTCAATAAAAGCAGTTCACGAATTTGGAAAATCTTTTGAAGTTCCAAATAAATTTCCATCTTTTCCAAAGGTAACTCCTATTCAAATGGGCTGGACACAATTTAATATAACTTTCCCTAATTAAAATTCACGATTTTTGGGAAGAGACTTCCTCTCCCATCCATGCTTTAAATACATTAGGAAAACTCTTACTTTAAAAAACCGTCCAGCTTAACCTCCACACGTTTTTTATTGCTTCATTAAAACATTAAATCCCCTTTGAACTTCTTTCCCAAAATCTCTACACGCGTTTTTGGGTTGGCTTAAATGAGCATTTGGAATTTCAAAACTTCCCCAAAACGTGTAGCCATTTTTAGGAAAACTTTTGGAATTCCAAAGGGCTGCCATAAAAAGCATTAAATCTCTTCTTGAAAACATTTCCCAAAACACAATACCCGATTTTGGTTGACTTAAATGAGAATAAATATCAACTCTTTCCCAAAATCGTGTAAATATGCTTAGAAGGTCTAGGGAAGTTGAAAGGATTTCCACATTGAAAAAGGATAAATCATTTAAATCATTTAGCTGGGAAATAGAGCTTCCTTAATTGCAATTCACGAATTTGGAGGAGTGGATCTTCTACCAAAAACGTCTTCAAACTTTAAAGACCACATTGCCCTTATCTACAATTTACATTATTAAATAATTACTTACTCTAAACTAAAGTTAACCTAACTAAAGTAACTATACTAAAATAATTCAAAGGACATGAATGGGAAATACGAATTGAGAAGATCTATCAACTTAAATCCTACACTAAAATGAACATACTAAATTAATGCTAAATTAACTACCATGAAAATCACGAATTATGCAACCTTGCTGGACCTCTAATGGCCGACACCCTATAATTGGAGAAGACGACTACACTAAAACTCGACCTAGCTAAAGCAAATATCACATGAATAAAATGGAATTATCTAAATCTATACTACACAACCTCTAAATACTCTTAATCTATATGAATCAAACCTTACAATCTAGGATATACCGAAATTACATAAACTATGAATGAAACAAATTATTACATGACTCTACGAAACAAAACTAATAAAACTACATCAATTCTATCACTAAGACACGATAATGGCAAATCTAAATTAAACTAAGCCAATACACGATGATGACAATCTAATTAAACTAAAAATACATAGACTAAATAACTAACATGCTGGAACTTAAATCAAAACAGAAAATGACTTCTAACAAAGCCCTACAAATCGACTAAACTATGAACAAAACCAAAATTCATAAACTAAACTTCTACATGATTAAAAATCTAATAAAAACCTAACAATGATTGACAAACTAAAATTAAAATAGCAAGCAAAAACAAATGACAAACTGCTGGACGTCCTACCTAAAAACCGGAAAAACTACACTCGACTAGACAATTTTAGCAAAATCTAAAAATACACGAAACATGAAATCATCTAGAAACTTGTCCTAAGGTACTAAACTAGAACAAAACAAGAATCATTAGACTTAGAACAACTGAAAAACGCAGACATGCAGAAACCTCCTTTCAATCACACACACATACCCAAAAAGACATAAGAACTCCCAACGTTGGATTGAAAAACCTAAAAGTAAATGACCCAAACACCTAAACATCCTACGTGCTGGCTTTTGCACGAACAAAAGCTATACTAAGGCTGACAAGAATACAGAAAAACACCCACATATTACACACGCACATGATAGGTTTTAACTAGAAGCAATGGGTGAGAAGACCTACCTTTTGGGCGATCCAAAGAGTGGGGGGATGAAGAAGAGCGGACTTTGCTTGGCTTTGCACCGTTCGGGACCTCGTTGATGCTGGAAATACGCCATGGTACCATATCCTACAGCTGCAACACGTTGGAAATCCACCGAAGATGAAGTGTGAACCGATTCTCGATCGGGGGGCGTAGAAGACCGGATGGAGGTAGAGCCGGCCCTTCTCGTTGGAGTGTTTCGCACTTCCACCCGAGAAAAGTGTTTCCCACCTCTGCTGCACCTGCAAAACACAGCACACATGGAGATTAGCCAACATGGAAGCTAAAGAAATGAAAAGATTTGAAAGGGAGACAAGGTAGAAGGCTTGGATCTCAAGCTTTTCGCCATGTCTTCAATGGAGATGGAAGGAGGTGAGGGCTGAGAAGGGGCTGGAGCTAGAATCGTGCCCCTAGGGCACGAAAACCAAGGCAAAAGACAAAGAATGGCTGGGCGTCTCCCCCTCTTTTGACGATTTGGCTTGTTTGGGTTATTTTACAAAAACAGGATTAAAATAAAAATAATTCCTGGGTGCCTCTTTCTGCAGGGGGTTTTTAGAAAACATTTTTACAAAACTTAAGTGGGCTGGAGTTGGGTTAAATCCATGTAATTTGGTCCAGATCCAAAGTCCAAATGGGCGTCTGGATCCAAATCTCTCAAATCGGATCCGATATTTGACCCGTTACACTGTAAATGCCATAATTCCTTCGTTTTAAGTCTGATTTTAATGAAATTCAAACCAGAGCTCCCTAACATCATTATGCACCTAAGTGTATGCTTTAAACCTATAGACGATGCATTTATGAAGTGAAAATGTATTAATAAAACATGATATTTATGCATCATCACACGCCATCTATTCCTTAACAAAGTGTATCATCATGTGCTTAAGTATCATAATGTACGATGAAGCATCTCAAAGCACGTGCACTATTGCACATTCTGGCATAAGAGCAAGCATATGAATGAATGCCTTCCATCGGTGCATCATGCCTCTAACTTGGAAGAATGAAACAAATTATTTAAGCGTCTCAACAATTAATGAGTTTTTTCGTTGCATATAATGAATGATTTCAAACTTGTTCATTTTGGACACGCGAATCACTTTAGCTCTCAATGTGTCCCGTTGTGTACAAAGGGACTAAAGGCACTTGGTATGGTTGAATGGTCTTATGAGACTTATGTGATATTGGAACGCCTTGGCAAGTTTGGTGTGGGTGATGGCCCCACCTCGTGGGACGAGCACGCTTATGTTAGAGATACGTAGTTTATTATGCTTTTGCATGTCTCGTGATTCGTTTCTAGAGACGCCTTACAGTGGCAAAATGTTTCTAATTGTCTCATCGCGATGCTCATAGTTTAGTATCGCCATATTGCTAGTTCTCATATCTGTTGCACAATGTACATATATGCTCACATATACCGATGCTTGGATTTGCACATTTCTGACTGTTCCATTATGTTAGTCGTAGTTCTGCTTAATTACCTCATTGCAATGCATGTAACCTTATATAGTTTGATTGCAAAATTTGCTTAATTGTATTAGAAAGCATGTTATTACTAATTGTCATCACCTACTTCTCCACTTTTAGTTTGCTTACTGTCTTATTACTTGTTGATGTTATATCTGTGAGATCATGGTGAATGAATGAAAATGTTACATATTGCATGATAGCCTTGCTCCCGATTTACATAACTGGTATATTGTGATTGGTTTGTCTCACCAGCTCGCAAGAGTACTGTCCCCGTTTTATGGGGATACATGTGTTTGCTTCTAGGCGTGCGATGGAGCTCAATGTGCGGTGGAAGACATGAACCCACACTTCTAAAACGTCAAGGATCTTGGCAGAGTTTTTGTAAAGGGAATGGTTGTACTATTTGTAAAATGTGATAAATAAAAGTTGTTTCATAATTGTTGTTGCTTCACCCTGTGATCCGCCCAGAGTTTTCCACTTGTTTTCCTTCCTAGTTTTCCTCTTCGCACAAATGTTTAAAAAAAAAAAAATTATCCAAAAATCTAAAGGATTTTCAAAGTCGAAAATTCTGGGGCGTCACAGAATGTGTCAAGCACGAGGCACGATGTGCTGACAAGTCCAAAACACCAACTGTGACTTGTAAGGCCACAAGCCATGAGTCTGGACAATGCATAGTGTGTGCCAAGTGTCCAAATCAGGACTGCTGGACAGCGTATACGGAATGCTCTAGCCACCACCAAAGCACGTAATATCCAAACTCTTTTCTAAAAACTTTTATTATTCTATTATATTATGGCTTGCGGCAATGGAAAGAGGATATGCGGGCCAGGTGACTGAACGACTAGGCCCACCTTGACCTAGACCATACTGAAATCAGGTCCAGGGGGCACTCCCACGTCCTGGGTCTGAACCAAAGTGGTTCAGACCAGATGGTGTTGCCAAGGAGCAAAGCTTGCTGGAACCGCACCAGACTGGTTCAGTTTGGTGTTCCAGCCAAGCCAGTGGCCAGATCACCAAGTACAGTCCCTCGGACCCAGACCAGGGGTTACAAAGGACCTTGGTCTGAACCTAAATGGTTCAGACCAGATGCTGCACCTATCTTGCAGCCCGATCCAGGGCAAAGACAGGGTGACTAGGTCACCCGGGTGCGCTAGTGCCTTACGCTTGCTGTCGCACCAAGGCAAACCAAAGGGAGAATGGGGTCTGGTCCTTCGGACCAGACCACGGGGTGAGAACAGACCCTGGTTTGAACTCAAAGTTCAGACTAGGTGCTGCCTCAGAGGCAGTTGGTCCAACAGTAGGAATCCAGGCCAGCAAGGTTACCCGGGTGCCAATAGCACCCAACGGCTAGCTGCCGCACTAAGGGGAGGGCTAAGGTGGACTGAGTGCAGCTGGCTGAGCCCTGCTCGGACCAGTGTGCACCTGGTTGGGTCTATCCCAGTAGGGTACAGACCAACCAAACCCCAAAACTACGGAAATAAGGCATAAAAACAATGCTGAAACTCCATGATGCTGCGGGGAAAAGAAGTGGCATAGGGAGGTGCCACAGTTGGACTGGGCTACAACCGAACCACCTTACAACAGTGAGAGGGGTTGAGGAAAAAGGCTAGCTCAACTGAAAATTGGAAAGGCCTTTGCGCGAAAACTAAGGAAAATGCCAAAGATGCTGCCCGGTTGCATGCAAGCACAAGGAAAAAAATAAAAAGAAAGAAAGCGCAATACGTATCTTAGTTGAATAAAAACAACGAGAAGGAAAAACTCAAAAGTGCATTTTAGCTGAATATAATTTACAAAGGAGAAGGCATAAAGCATAACTACATTTTGGGTTTAAGACAAACATGGGATGAAAGCAATGGCCTTAAAACGAATGGACATACTATTGTCTTGAGCCCCTCTCCTTTCATGGAACGAAAGGGAAAGATGTTCAAACATACACAAATTACCAAAGATACATCTAATCTGCAAAGCGCCATGCAAACCATAGATGCATTTGTCCCTCTTGGCTTCACATTCCATACCACATGCAAAACCCCAAGAAAACGAAAATACAAAGTTATAAGTCTTCACCTTAGGTTGTTTGAATGGAGAGGAGGAAGAAGCTACGGTTGAGAGGCTTAGGAGCTCCACGAAAATGGTGTACAACACCCTCTGACACCCACACACACTACATGGTTTTGAGTGAAGAAGAAAAGAGGAAGAAGAAGAAGAAGAAGAAGAACAAGAGAGAGAGAGAGAGAGAGAGAGAGAGAGAGAGAGAGAGAGAGACTCCAAGAAAATCGCCAACTAGTGGCTCTCTCTCTCTTTTCTTCAAAGTTTATATATCTAATGCTTTAATAAGTGGGTAGCTCAGATTCACCCTTAGAAAGATGGAGGGCTAGGGTTTCTTCACGCCCCCTCCATGCCATGGCAAGGTTGTAATTGCCATGCATGGCTGCCCAAATCCTCCACTCGTTTTCTCCCTTTGGAATTTACCAACATTATCTCATTAATGCTATAATGCATAGCTCCAAGCACCTCTTGGGATGGCACACTCCCTATCATGATTACCCCTTTTTGAAAATGTGATGCCCCAAACCTTGACCCTATAAAAACCTTTGGTTTTTGAGCAAATTTTTTTTTGAAAGATATATAGTTTGAAAACATCCAACGAAAGTACAGAAGGGAAACAAGGGTAAAGCAAAGGCCGTAAGTCTGAGCGAGCCACAGTAAGTAAAGCAAACCACGAGTCAAAACAAGGTACATTCCATTACTATAATGTTTACAAAATTATAAAATGAGACTGGGTACAACAAAACAAAGCAGTCTCTCAAAAAAAGAGGAAAAACCCCTCAAACCCCAAAACCAGAAGAAGCCAAGATTTGCTTGGTGAGATAAACCATCCATACATTATCATTTTTATGGAAAAGCATGCAGTAAGCAACATGATACAAATATGCTAAGTAACAAGCTATAACTAGCATGATGGAACAATTAGAAACATTGAAATAAAAGTACAAGTGCGTGTTAGGTAGGTGCACGCGCTATAAGACTGTAAAATGACTAAGTGAGTAACAAGTGCAACAACTACAAGAACAGAACAAGAACTAAGTGGCAAAGTACAACAACTAAATAGAAGTACGAGCAGTGCTAAAGCAAGTAAACAAGTACAATATGTCAATCTGTTTGGTTAGTACTTATGTTCTTCTGATTACTCATTCGGGTACGCGAAGGAACCCTCGCATTCTGCGAGACATGTACCCGGCGTCTGTTATTCAAAATTCTAGTGTGGTAACCAGGGATGCTACAGACCGAGTCAAACCACCTGCGGGTAGCACACAACTAGGAGAAACCTTTCGCAGGGGCAAATGATTGCAATCCATACTACTGCAGTAGTAGAGGTCCCTGAAAAGGGTAACCTCGACCTCCCTAACTGCGAGTGACTGGAGGTCAAAGGACACTACAGGTTCTCAAAAGAACGGGTCATAGTAACGACGTGTCACTCAGGGCTGTACCATTCACCCTCTTCCTGGGTGACCATCTTTGTGAATGGGGCACGACAGGTTTATCTTATTTAGGCTCATTCATCAAGTCATACCTTCTCTCGAGGTAGTTGTGCCTCGTGGTCCCTGCGGGGTACGCAAACGAGGACTTGCCTGCCTATCCACGTGCTCAGCCTCACACGGCCACAAAAGAGCACATCGTCTGTGAAGATGATTCCAACACCATTTTCATTTTATGCCTAGGGTAGCACAACACTTGGGCACTCTCTCTCTCACAAACACGGGCCATTCCCCAAAGACTCCAACCGAGTCCCAAACCTCAACAGGTAAAACTGTGCTATACCCTCATGGTGTTTCAGTTTTCAAGTGTATGTCACGTCGAGTGTGAAACACACCTCCTGTATATCGTATATTCATCAATATACGAATGTGAGCCAAACAAGTAGTACTCGACAAGCCAAACTAGTGATATACGTGTCAGGATGTGCCAAAGTGCATGTGCGAAAACAGGGAAAACCATAAAGTCTCAAATTCGCACAAGTATCGTGCTATGAGCAACGATACAACAATACATATTTAAAATAGCACAAATCACTATTTTTGAGTGACACGAGGCTCAAAATACATATACAATAGCTATTGTATACGCGAAGAGTGTCCAAAGCCTGGAATACGTATTTTCCCAATTACGTGTATTCCAACCATCGTATCACGACAAATCTCGCGTAGCGAACCTTCTGTAAAGGACCTTCACGAAATTGACACTCACGAGCGTCGACAACAAGATCTAACTTAATCCCATTCGTATGGAAATTTCATTATCAATTCCAAATACGTAGCCGCGCTTTGCCTGCACAAACGGGGTATGAACAAGACTATCTGTCGGGAGCGTCTGATGAAAACGGGAAAAATACATGCAAGCATATAGCGTGTAGCATGATGCATGTCACAAGCCTAACCACCTCACTGTCACGATGGGACAGTGGGGCACAAGCATCAAATGCCCAAGGTCACAATGATCTCGTTGCTCATCGATCAATTTTTTCGTGCCTTAACTAATTTCTTTGCCTGCGGGTTGGCGGCAACGAAGAAATGGCAGCCTTCTATTGAGCTTCTACGGAATGCTCAACGAGGTCATGACAACCAAGTTTGAGCTCGCTTGTGGCTCAGACCAGGAGCTAGGGTCTAGCTCAAGGTTGTCCTAATGGCATCAAGGTTGCCGGGTGCCTTAGCACCCGACACCAACTTGGCGCCCAAGGGGAAAGGAGAAAGGCCCGGGTGGGGCCTGCTACATGTCTGGGCCACTGAGCCCACGTCAACCTTGGATTGCACCCCATGTGCAGACCAAATGTTGCTGGGCTGCAGCACTGGCCAAAGGCCAAATCCCAACTCACCCGGGTGCACTAGCACTCGGCTAAGCGAAAGGGGAGTCCCATGGGGACTCAGGGGGGGGGGGGGGGGGGGGGTAAACGCCCATGTGGGTTGGGCCAAGACCACCTATCAGGGTCTGGTCCAACGGTGACCAGACCTAGCTGGGTCACAGGAGAGCTCCTAGTCTGAACAAAGTGGGTTCAGACCAGGGCTAGCAGGCTTGGCCTGCACCCGAAAGGGGCTGCGGTTAGCCCAAGGACCCGGTTTCATGGGTCCATCCAACCAGCATGGTCTGGACCCTGTGGGTCCAGACCTTGCTGGGCCAAATGGGGCAGTGGCACACAAGGGTGTGCTCTGCTTGTACCCCTGGTCTCACCCAGAGGAGGGCCCAGATCGGCTTGCACCTTGGTGCGCCCAAGGGTGACCAGCACCCGGTTGGGTGGTTGTAAACGCCCCAAATTTTTACTCACCTTCTTGACATCTCCACCAATCATCACATTTCAGTTCTCCTGAAGCAATGAAGGGCAAAATGGTCATTTTTTGAGATTGAAACCTTGCAGAAAGTCCTAAATTTCATTCTCGAGTCTAAAAACTTCTCTATTTAAACTCAGAGACATCTTCAAACTGCAAATTTTCAAAATCTCATGCTTAACCAGAAGTCAGAATTTTCAAATTCAAATTCAGAGTGACAATTTTGTGGGACATGTCTTTGCATAACATCGCATGAGCATTTCATATCATTTCATTGCACAACATGTCATTTTGAGATCCAGAACTCCTGATTTTCAAAAAGTATCAATCCAGATTCAAGTTTTAAATATTTCAAAATTGATTTCAGAACCCTGGGTCTTCAAAATTACCAATTCTTCCCATTTTACCCCCAGGACTTTGAATTACGAAAGTTTTCTCATAAAAACGATCTGGATAGTTTTGATATTGATTTTTAAAATATCGTTAGTTGAAAAGAGAGGGACACAATTTCAAATTCATAAGACCTTATTTCAAACTTTTACGAAAAGGCTCCGAATTTCTCCGCATCTTTCTAAATTTTGCCCTGAAGAACCATTTTCTTCCAAGTTTTGAAATCAAACCAAAATTCACTTCGTGTTTTCTAAACTAGCCTACTATTGTGAAAAATCCAAAATATCTCATTTGGCTTTTATTTCAAATAAGTGATGTGGGACCCGCCTCGAGGTGACGTCACACTCAAATTCTCAAAAATTTCTCTTATTTTCAAAACAGTGCCAATCCGAAAGTGGCACCGATTTATAAAACTCTTTCATTTGATTTAATTTTTAATAAAATAATTAGTGGGCCCACGTAGGTGACACCCCACTAGAGTCCTCTACAAAGAAAAACAAACTTAAAAAAAAAAGGTTTCAAATCCAGTGAGGTGGCACCACCTTAAAAAAAAAAGGTAAAAAGAAAAAAAAGGAAAAACGAAATTCGTTTTATCACTTTTTTTTGTTTTTTTTTCTTATTACTTTTCAGCCCCAAATGGAGCCACCGTGAAACCCTACCCCCCCCCCCCCCCCCAAAAAAAAAAACAACAACCTTATTTTTACCTAACTTTTCAAAAAAAAATTGCTGGAGAAATGGAGTCGTTCCCCTCTCAAAACGGTGAGTTCTCTTTTTCAAAACATTTCAAAAAGTAGTTTTCAAAGGTTAGCAAAAGCCGATGGAAAAGGGGCGGATTTGGAAGAAAAGGGAGGAGGCTGGCAATTAAGGAGGGAGAAGGGCCAACAAAGAAGGGGGCAGTTCTTTTGAAAGCGATCTCTCGAGTTCCCCGGATCGACCCTTATCCCCTTTTCACTATCTTTCTCAGCAAGGGTTAAAAGAGCCCTTCATTCTCCTACGTTAGAGGGTTGGCTCCTTCTATCAGCCAACAAGAAGAAGGCTCAAAGAGGTAACCGAGGAGCGTGTGGTCCTCCTTCCTTTTTTTTTTTGAAGCCTAACTCACCTCTTGAGGAGACGCCAACAACAACCTCCTCTTTGTCAAGGTAAAGGCCCCTTCTTCTGTTTTATTATGAATCTACAAAAACTAAGTATCAGGTTCAGACCATCAACCCTGCGAATTCATTGCAATAGTCAAGGCGATTTAGCGTCCCTATTTACTGCATCAAGAACCGATAATATCTCACAATGGTACTATCGGTTCAGCTGGAGATCATGTTTTGAATCAAACAATCATTTTCCCTGCAGTCTTAACCATTTTATTTTAGTAGCCTGAGCATCACTAAGGCTTTAAAATCATTTTTTTACCCCAAATCCATGATTTTTCTTATGTGTACCCGACTCATCCTGCTATACACCCATGTTTCGTCATTTAAAAGGTTATTCTCTCAGAAATTTCAGTTCCTTTTTTTTTTTCTTTTTTTCTTTTTTTTGCAATCTGTTGCAAATACAATAATTAAGGTTTCAAGTGTTATCTATGACCATTTCTGCATTATCGCATGATTATCTTATAAAAGATTTTTTTTTTATTTGTAGATCTTTATATACCAGGTGGTTCTTCTCTTTTCATTTTTGTTGCAAATGTGTGGGGTTTTGTTAAATCTGCATATCATGGGATAAAGTGATGGCTGGCAAGGCTCATCATACAACAAACGGTGCTCTTAAACAGAGCACCACATTTAAATCCAACGTTTTGCTCTTTACCAGATTCCATCGCGCCAATAATGTTCGTACCTGCATCTTGTAATATTCCACAGTTTCACGTATTCCTCTGTTTTTTTTTTATTTCAGCTCATAGCCTGTATTCATAAGTTTCACGTTTCATAAACAGTAAAGTATTTGAGCTCATTATGACTGGCAGGACAACATTAGATTTCCTAACCTTTGAAACAAACCAGCAATGTTATATTCTCAAATTTCTGGTGCTAATGGAGATCTGATTAAGTACTTTTTTTCTTCAATTAATGCCGGCATCATGCCTTGGGTCCAGAGAATGGAGTATTATGTATGTTATCTTATATTTTCTTGCTCAAACCTGGATCTGTGTTTCCCTGTAACTACAATTCTGTTGTGTTAATAATAAGATATTGATGACATTCAAGCTGAATTTTAGTTGGGCTCGATAATGGCTGCCCCTGTATACTAATTCCACCCAGCATGGATATTGGCAGCTTGAGTGCAGTCCCAATACATGGAGAAGTTCATTCACTTTATTTACTTCCAGCACAGGGCCTGTAGCCACGTTTTACTTTTTATTGAAATCTGTCATCCGTAACACAACTTAGAAGCTTTGCCTACACTGTATTCAGTCCTTTTCGCATATCTCATGCAATTTTTTTTCTTTTTACTTCCTTTCCTTTCCTCTCACAGCAACATCCCCTTTGCATAGCCCTATTATTACATCTTATGTAGCATCTCTTGTGTGTATTGTAAGTCCAAAAAATATTTTTTTTACTACATATTTGCCTTGTGGAGGGTATATGCATCAATAATAATTGGCTCCCCGATTGTCGGCCATACCTGTGACATACCAAAATGTACATTGGCTGTAGATTATAAATGCTGTTGCACACAGTGCCTGGTGGCTATTAAATGCAATTTTGTATTTGCTGGAATGATTCTAGATACACTAAAAAAATCGGTATGATGGTTTGAAATATTTTTTTTATTTTCCAGTGCTAAGGATGGTTGATCCTACGTAGTTAGGCTATGGCACATATAATTTCTCTGATATTGCATCCTTAGAATCCATTAGTGCTGAAAATGAGTGACCTTGAATTGATGGGCAATGGTGCATTTGATGATCACCTTGCTATAGCTGAAGTTTATCTCCTGCTGATGGGGGTGTCTACCTGCTGGTATAAAATGAGGAGGGAGGGTCACGTTAGCTGAAACATTGATTTTACATGGGCTGCAGTTTATGTCCAATATCGCATTTCTTTTGTGTGTATTTGACCCATGCATCACACCCCTTTAACAATATCCTTGAAACAGCCCCTGGTGCTTCCACAGTACATCTCCTGCACATTGTGTATGTTATGTATTTTACCCCTCTCTTCTTTTGCAGGTATCCAGTCTTATTAATCGGTTATATTCATGGATGGATATTTCAATATCCATTCATGATTTCTGGACCATCTTTTGCATGCTTTGTTATTGGTATATAGGGAAGCTTCATACCCAATTTTACCGAGAAATATGTTATAATTTGGGAATTACGGCTTTGTAAAATCACCTACAGAAACTATATATATCCTGTATTTTCTGATTTTACCCATTATATATGAAATTCCAATTACTATGTATACTTTCTCATTATACCTATATATATCTATGTATATCTACATATATATATATACATGTATATGCATATATATATATATATGTATATATATACATATATACTTATATATATATAGGGATATCTTCATGTGCACTTGTTTTTCACATACAAGTATTTATGTGGATATTTTTCTTTTTCTTTTTCTTTTTTGTAAATACATCCTCATTATCACATGTCATTTAGCCCAAGTTCAAGCATTTAGATATAACCATGTATATCTTCGTTGTACATGTTATATATATACCCATTTCCTTGGTATTTTGTATATCCATTCCTTGTACTAATTCTTATTTTGCAGGAAAATCTGGAGGATGCTGATTCTTTACACTATATATTTCATTTATTTCGATTTATGTCAGAGATGTAATAATCAAACTTGGAATAATATTTACTTTTACTGCTTAGATTAAGATGCATCTCATGTAGTTTGATTCCTGCAATATCCTGATTCTATGATTCATATATCTCAATTTTCAAAATTCACTATGGATGAACACGAATGGCACATGCACCAACTCTTAGAGAGTTGATGAACTCGGTGGATTCCATATTTACGGCCCTAGTCGGAATATGGACGAGACCCAGATCCATCATCTTTCTACTAGTCACACTGAGCCTACACTCTTAGGCTATCCTAAAAATGCACATCATATTTCCAATTTTGCAAAACATTGTGAATTAAATCAAATAAACTCTGAACGTATTCATGGCCACAGTCAGAATATGTGAAGGATTCATTTTGACTTAATACACATTTTCCAACAAAATCTCTCATAAAATCTTTCAAAGTGCATTCATATATCCAAATCATCTGCATCATGGCATCATCTGCTTTTCTCATGATTTTCTCGAGAAAACTTCATTCCATGGAAATTAGTTTCTCAAGAAACTTCTAAAATTTTCAAAGTCAGCTCTTCCAAGTCAAGTTTTCTCGTGATTTTCCCAAAAAAAAATGTTATTTTCTTAAGATTCTTTTCAAAGGGAATTTCTCATCTTTCTCAAAATCAAAATCGATTTCCAAGTGTTTCAAGGTTAAGATTCTCAGGATTTCAATTTCCCGAGTTTCAATTTTCCTTCTCTAAAGAGTTTTCCAATGAATTTTGCTCATTTTCCTGAGAAACTTTTCAAAGCTAGAGTTATTCTGACTAGCCTTTTCCCTTCCAGTGTTCACCTTTTCTCAAGAATCACTTTTTTTTTCTCGGGATTTTCAACCATCCATGATTTTCCCAAATCTTCATAAATTTTCTTGAGATTTCAAATCCTTTTCATCAGAATTTTCAGAGAGACTGATTTCCACCTTTTTCCTGAGAAATGCTTTTCAACTCCCAATGTTTTCTAAGCATACATCATCTTTTTCCCAACTAGCATTTTATAAAATCTCATAGCACATGCCTGAATTCTCTGTGCATTTAGGATAGAACACAATTTCGATAATTTCACTAAGTCAAGCACAATTTTGGTCCTTGGTTCGATTACCTCTGTTAAAGGCAGCATGAACGGTCGAACCTCGTACCAACAGGTCGAGCCCCATCCCATGGATTTTCCCGCTATTTTCAAAAATGAAGGCGAGTATTTCAAAACAATTTTCAAAATCCGGTGAAGTTTGAATCGTGAAAGCATTTTTCCTCGCTCTCCCCAGGGAAGGGATAATTTTGCGATGATAATAGATTTGGCGACTGTGATGGGGCCTGTCCTTGTCTGATCAAAATTATGCTTGACTTAGTTTAATTATCGAAATTATGTTCACAAAATGTCAGCTCTTTACTTTTGCTATCATGCGAACCTAGGAGCCTAGATTCTGACCTAGCTGACATTGACTGCATATAGCTTAGGTATGGTTTGGTAGGACTATATTGCGAAGATATTTTCATGTACACATAGACTTAGGTCTAAATACAACCCTCCTCAATTTAGGATCTGAATGCAAACAATGTATGCTTCTTCAAAGATTTTTCAAAATCTATCTCTCTAGGACTTAAAGCCCTCTATTTCTTGCATGTGATCATTTTTTCAAACCTCCCTTATCTATCATTACCCGGTCTTCACATTGCTGGGCTCTCTTCCGGAACCCTAGTTCGGAACAGAGCCTCACAACTGGGCCACATATTTGGGTTAACACCCCCCTACCACGTACCGCAGGCCATAGTCCGAAGTATATCAGTAGGCGCTCAAGGATGTTGGAAAACCTTACCTTAGAACCAAAGTTGAAATTATATGCCACGTGCCTCAGATTTCGGTTTGGGTATATCGACATAACTGGATTGAACAAAGATGATCTGAACCTAGAGTTAGGATTAGGGTCCTACAACTGTTTTCAAAATGATGCATCTAGAGTCAACCTTTTAGGGAGTGCTGTATGTGCATAAATGTTTGTGCAGGATGTGACTGTTTGTGTTACCTTTATTTCTCTCATATTTTCCCCAAAATATTTTCCAAATATCCATATTCTCATCTTTTTCCTTTATTTTCTCAAACCCTGGATGATTTTCTCAAATATCCCATTTCTTTTAAAACTCTAGGTGATTTTCCATTCTACCTTTCTACTGGATCTCGAATTTTCAGCAATATTTTATATCCTGCCTGCAAAATTTTTCAGAATTTCCCACATTTTCCTAAGTCTCATTCTGAGTCTTTCTCTGTTTTCAGTTCGATGGCATCCAGTCAAGTCGATCCTATCTTTCCAGAAGGTCACATCTCCTACGAGGTGCGACAAGGTTGTTCTGCAAGCCCTTAGCACCAGAACTTTCATTCCCCGGTGGTACTATTCCTGGCTCAAAAGCTTTTCTCGAATATTCCCGGACCATTTAAGCGAGTGCGAATTAGAAGTGGCCTCAGCAGTCGAAAAGCAGTCCATCAATGGCAACCTGATCCACGCAATGGCGGAGCGATGAAATCCACGGACATGCACCTTCTAGTTCCCATGGGGAGAGGACCGTTTTAATGGATGAATTTTCAGAAATTATGGGATTACCAGAACCAGCCGGTCAACCAGGAGATCCATTAGAACATCAATTCCTGATCAATGTCAAGGGTTTGGACCCCCGAGACTCATTAGCTCATATGACAGGCCACCGATCTTGGCCCCTGATCCAGTTGGATGGAAATGAATATGTCAACCTGCTCGAGTTGTACCGCCAATATGGAACCTTCATCCAAGTCAGCTTGTTATCAAGGACAACTAAAGAAAGGGTTCAAAATGCAATGGTTCTATGCACTGTAGGATTAACCCTCTTTCCAGATGGACAAAACTACATAGACATCAGAATAATCCAGCTTATGAGAAGATGGGGAAGTCGACAAACCAACCGTCTCTCCATATTCATGGCACTGCTCACTTTCCTGTATCGGGGTCTGACTCGTTTCTCACTCGGAGAATCCATCTTAGTTGAAGGTTGCATCTACGCACCCCAATCCTAGTTCTTCCAGCATGTTCCAGCCCGAGCAAGCTCTTTTAGATACAATGGTCAAGAACTTCTTCCAGTGGCACAGTACCGGTCCATGATCGACAACATTCAAGAAGATGACGTAGTCTGGGATTACTCTGATCGACAATTGTCCCCTCCCAGATACACGTACGCTTATGGCAAGCGATTCAAATTATCGGGACCATTCTTCTACACTTACTATCAACCAGAGCGGTGTGTTCGACAGTTCTCTCAGAGGCAACAGTACGTCGAAGCCAGATTGCTATCAGGAGCTATGGAAAAATTTAATCTCACTTCCGCACAATGGTTCGGAGCATATCATTCTGTCTGCTACAACTGGGATTTCTTTGTTTCTCTTAAAATCTTTCTTGGTCCTAGAGTGTCTGCCGACTATCATGAATGGTGGCAAATTGTTTGTCCTCCACCTCTTTGTCAAGATCAATAAAAGTTCAATTTTCTCATTCCAATAAAATTTTCTCTCTCTATTGTGGTTTGACGACCTCGCCTAGGTAACAAGGCACATTTTCGTTGTTTATTTCTCTTGTAAAAAGAATGACAACACAATTGCCGTGATTCCTGCGATGACTCAGTCCCTAGTAATGGGATATCTTTTTCAAATTGTCTACCATATTTCTAGCAAATATTTCTTCCAAAAACCAATTCCTTCAGAATCTAATCAGGTCTTTGCCCTGCAGAGAGCATCTATAACATTTGATAGTTCGGACAAGATCAGGCAAAAGAACTACGGCATCTCAGTACTCATCAGCCTCAGAAGAAGAGATGGGCTCCCCGCGATCCGAGAGGAGTCAAGAGCAGCAACAAGAAGATGATGGCATAGACCTGCAAATGTATGCCATGTTCCGAAAAATGACGAATAAGATGATGAACGAGCAGCCCAAGACCAACTTAGAAAGAAATCCATTTAGAGAGAAGTTCCATAGTCACAAGGATAAGAAGGTTTCCAAAAAGCAAGTTCAGTCGGAAGAGATCTCAGACGGAACAGACTCAATCGAAGACACCGATGAAGAGTATGAAGTGCCTCCGGCATTTCAGAAACGGGGCCAGAAACGAAGGAAAAGCCGCAAATCAAAGAGTTAGGTCGCAGAAGTGCCCCTGCAAGCACAGTTCAGGGAATTGGCCCGAGTAGTTAAAGATCTGCAAGCCCGCGACAAGGGCAGGAAAGTCTTCACCAGCGAGGACTTCTATGACGTCTTAGAAGGGGATGATGATCTGGAGAACCTTCCTCGAAAATTCATCAAGTTTGACGGTTCTGGCGATCCGAAAGCTCATCTCGCCACATTCTTTGCTGAGTGCTCGAGGTTCAAGAGAGATAATAGTGCACTATTTCTATGCTTTCCCCATAGCTTTGAAGGAGTTGCAGCTAAATGGTATGCTGAGCATATCAACCCCATCAAGCTCAAGGAGTTTGATAAAGTGGTGAACTTGTTTATTCAACACTTCTTGTTCAACATAGAGGTGCTTCCTACACTAAGCCATCTCTGAAATCTAAGGCAGAATGAGAATGAAAAGGTGCATGACTTTATTCACAGATGGAGGTCAGCCTGTAACAAAATGAGAGATCCTATTTCAAAAAGGCATGCCTTATCATTGATCCTCAACAATTTCTCACAACCATTAAGAGGATTAATCTCTACTCCACCATCCCAGACTTTCATTGAGTTAACCGAACGAGCCGAATGGCTCGAACTAAGCGTAGAGAATAGAGTCTATGAAGGCTTCACTTTTTCCAAAACAACCCTCAAGGTGAGAAGAAGAAGAAAGATCACTTCATCTATTCTGCCAACAACGACAACAACAACAATAGCCAAAATCAGTATAAAGGGCAGAAGAAAGATTACTGCTACGGTGCAGTGTGATCATCGCAAATTTTTTCCTCTCTTGTGGTTTCTCTCTCTTCCTTCTCTTTCTCTTTCCAACCTTTATTTCCTCCTTTTTGAAGGGAGAAAATAAAAAATAGAAAGAAAGAGAGAAGAAAAAAAGAAAGAGAAGAGAGAGGAGGAACTGTTTTGCGGGGGTCTCACTTGACCTTAAATTGAAAATATTTAGAAAAGTACTCACCTCCGTTTTGAAAATATTTGCGGGAAAATGGAGAGACGGGATTCGCTCGTCGGTACGAGATTCGACCGTTCCTGGCGCCTTTACCAGGGGTAATCGAACCAAGGATCGAATTTATGCCTTTTGCTTTGCCTAAATATTATCTAAGAATTTATTCTAAGTCTAAATGCACAAAGAATCATGCTTGTGCAATGCAAGGATGTATGCTCTTTTTAAAAGATGTTTTGACAATTTCCAAGTATTTCGAGACGAACTTGATAATAAAGCGAAGAAATGGTTGAATCTAATTTAGAACTTAAGATAGATCAGAGAAGTTCTAGATCTTTAAAATAATAAAAGTTGGGAAAAAAAATCATTTGAATTTGAAAAAAAGAATAATTGGAGATGAGAGATAAAGAAATAAGGCTTCAAAGTCAGAAATGGATTTTGAAGTTGAATTTGAGTTTTAAACTTGGATTTAGGAAAGGAAATGAATACTTGAAATGGAATTGAATTTCGAATTTCGAAGTTTGAAATCAGGATGGATCTGATAAATCCAAAATAGAAATGAATTTAAGAAATCCAGATGTAATCTGTAAATGGACTTAGATTTGAAATCTGGAAATGAAATGGAACTGGATTTGAAAGTTGGAATTGGGAATGGAATTGAATTCTGGATCCTGAATAGAACTGGATCCAAGATCTCGAATCTAAGATAGAGTTGGACTCTAGACCCTAAGATGGATTTTGGAAAAATGGGTTTAGGATCTGAAATCTAAGATCCAAATGAGAGTTGGACTCTGAACCCTAAGATGGATTTTGGATCTGAAGTCTGAGATCCAAAGTAGAAGTTGAATTCTTGGATCCTAAAATAGATTTGGATCTGAACAATGGATCTAGGATTTGAAATCTGAGATCCAAGGTAGAGATTGAATTCTGGATCCTAGGATGGATTTTGGACCTGAAGTCTGAGATCCAAAGGTAGAATTGTATTTAGAGAATTGGATCCAAGTTGATCTAATTTTGGATTTTGAGTTTTGAAGGTCCAAATGGGACCTTTGAATATGGATCTGGGTTTTGAAAACCCAGATTGATTTTAAAACTTTTAGAAAAAGACTTGAATTTTTGAGATTCATAATTAATCTCAAAACTTGGATTTTGATGATAAGAAAATAAACTTGGTTTTGAATTTGAAATCAGAAGATAGATTAGAAACTTTAAAGTTAAATTGAACTTTGAAGTTTGATTTTGAATTTTGAATTTGGGGATATACAATTGAATTTCAAAGTCAAATTGGATTTTGAATTTGAAGCTTGAATTTGGAATTTAGAAAAAATGAATCAAGAATTTCAAGGTTAAATTGAACTTTTGAATTTGATTGGAGTTTTAAATATGAAATGAATTTAGAATTTCAAAGTCAAATTGAACTTTGAAATCTGATTTGAATTGGAAATTTAGAATCTAAAATGAATTTGAAATCTCAAGGTTAAATTGGACTTTCAGATTGAAAAAAATGAAATAGAATTGAAAATGAAAGGATGAATTGGATTTTACAAGAATTGAAGATTGATTGAAGAAGATATTTACATCACTTGGATTTTTGAAAAAAGGATTTTTTGAAAATATGATGCAGTTCTATCCTAAGTGATGAATGAATTTAAAGAATTTTAAAATTGGATTTTGAAAATCATATTTCATTCTTTACGTGAATTGAAATAAGATTGAGAATATAATACATCCTTGACTATGGTCATTGAATGTATTATATAATGATCTATATTTAAATTCAGGTGAAGAATAAAACATATTTTGTGCTTTTATAGAGTTTAAAATGAAATTAACTCTGAATATACCTTGACTATGGCCATTTGTATATATTTTGAGCAAATTATAAGTTAAACTCTCATAAAAGAAGGAAATATTTAGAAATATGATGATTTTTGAAGAGGATCCAGTGTGGATCCAATGTTATTTTTTAAAAGATACAAATCCTCAGTTTTGTTTACATCCTGACTATGGCCATTGATGTAAATCATCAACTTAGGATTAATTACCTCTTACGAAATGGTGCACGTGCCATTCGTGTTTCACCATTGTGAGATCTTGAAAAATAAAGGCAAAAGTATGAAAACAAGCAATTTATGATATTTACAATGTTTATTCGTTCTATCTAATACAGAAAAATATGAAAGTTTTATCAACACTTAATCATTACAACTTTTCAACCGAATTAAAATTTGAATTTAATGTTCATAAACTAAAATAACATTTTTAACTTACTACCTGCAAAACAAAGTTACTATAGAGCAAGATTGCAAAAATATGGAAAGGGGATAGAAGATGTTAAATTGAACTTAAAATGTTATGCTCATATGGAAAATATATACGGAGATGTCCTCATTCAAATGGGAAGGTGATACTTACCTCAGCCGATGAAACATGCCTATCAAGTTGTGGAAGCAACGATGATGATGTGCAAGAAATATAAGGAAGATGCTGGAAAAACAAAGGTATAGTGGAATACAAGATATACAGGTGACAATACATTTGAAAAGATATACAGGTATATCCCATCTAGGTCCCACTTTATAATGTTCATTTCAACATATTGATGACACCAGTTGGTGGCACACGACACCACAAAATGAATTAGCAGATCGATTTCTGCAAAGGATTGGCTAAGAGACCCCTGATAAGTAATCACATAACTCAACAAAAGAACCAACGAGCTCAACCTCAATTGTTGATTAGTTACCCCAAACTAACCCAGTAATTGGTGTATATGTTTCAACAGTTTGCACAGATCAAACAGTAGGTTACCCAAATGAGCTGATGCATTTAAGCCACTGATATCAATGGCCTTTATGTTGAAGAACAACTATTTTATCCTCTTGATATGGCAATGTCACTGCTGTAACAAGTGGAGATGCACACTACATATAGGTGTGCTGTGTAATTAATTATAGGAAGGTGGTAGCAGGAATGCAACATGGAGGGTGCTGGATATTATGAAGGCTTTGCAGGGTTTTATGTATAGGTGGTAATGGAATATACAGAGAAGGTGAAGTATTGCAATAATGTGTATTATATGAGTGGAGGTGTAATATGCTGCTATAAGTAATGGATTGAACATGCGGGGGTGGATAAATTAATTCCAGATTTTACAAGCAGATGTTGTCTTGGTCACAATTGATATTTAATTCATAAAACAGGAAAAAAAAATTTCCTATACACAATCCATAGCATCCAGATCCTCCAGTTTTTAATAAGCTTGTGGATGGTGATGGAACACAGTGTCCAAACAACAGAGATAATGGTATCGTAAGCAAGCACTAACTTAGCACTGTTGATAATACTAACATAACAACCAATCAATCGTCAAGATATAACCAGGAAAAGAAAATAAATCGCAAAAAAAAAAATGCTAGCTGGAGCTACTAAAATCACTAGTCTCAGAAGCATTATATAAATACAGAAGATTCCTGAACATATGCAATTTGGTAAATGAAATTCAATTTTCACAAAGAAACGAGAAAGAGATTTCAGGAACCTCCAATGCTGACCCACTGAACTCCACCAAAAAGTCCCTGAACTCTAAGAAAAAAAAAAGCTTCTGTTGACCATCTACCTTTCTCCTGCTAAATAAAAGCTTAACTGGAATTCGTTGAACCAACACCATTAGAAACGTGGTTGTTCAAAAGCAATCCAGAACCTTCAGCATTTTTCCATGACAATCCCTATGTTTGTCCTGCAGACTTTGAGGAACTCTTTGCCCAACTTGTGACAATGTGCAAAGTTTGAACTGATATAGAAGTATAACGATTGCCTAATAATCTGCAACAATAAAGAGGAACTCAATGGGGTGGGATGTGATAGCATCAAGTGTAAGCATAGATGCTCTGTGAAACAGGAAAATAAGTGTGTTGTGCTGGACTAACATAGAGTGGAGACATGCTATGTTTAGCCTTGCTGTAGGCATCAAGGAACAAAATTACAGTATGTGCATTGACCCTGCTGTAGGTACATGAAGGGCTTTAGTGGAACATATAATCTTTACTTGCTTGTGACTCTGAAGACAGCCTTTGTGAACTATGGATATTTGTAACAGAAGATAATGTACATCATGTCAGAAGATATTTGTGAGCTATGTTGCTCTAGGAATGCTTATTTGCAATATCTATATTCATAACTTTATTCAGTTCCCTGTTGCTAACACCAGCGTTAGCTTCTTTAGGGGCTCGAGTGTTGTGGTGAAAGCTTGGCTGAAGGTAAATACAGTCATGATTGAAGGTAAGATGACAATGCCCTGCATTGTTCCGAATGTAAAGCCACGGTAGTGCCCTGGCACTATTATGGTGAAGCATTACAACAACACTTTAACATTGTTGTAAGCTCTGTGAGATGTTCATGGATATAAAGAGTAGGCTGGAGTGAATACACATAGATGATAAGCATTTGAGAACTTATGAAAGTGGGATGAAGATGCAGCGACCTAAGTCGCCTGTAAATGTAATCACTTCCAGTTGAGTGAGAAGCATTAACGCATATGCATATTATATTATTTCTATACACATCGCTGCTCGCATAAAAAAAATGATTTGGTTCTTCTTGCATAATGCATACAGTGGGTAATTCCCTTGTTCTAAAAAAAATGAGTACAAGACATCATGATTCTCAAATACCAGTAAAGTTCTGAGTTGGAAGAATACCTGTCCAATTTATAGCATCGATCGATCCTTTTGAAACAAAAATATCGTGGTATTGAAGCACAATGCTGATTGTGTAAAGAAAAAAAATATTTCCATCCACGCATTCAGAGAAAAGAAATAGTTTTCCTGGGCCAAGGACGACAACAACTATTACTGAAAAAAACATTTTGAAGTTTGCGAATAAGGTTCCAAGAAACACTTTCCAGACCGAGTGGCTCAAAATATCAGGAGGTAATGCATGTATAGCAAAGCAGATCCCTGATATTCTCTTATTCCTTCTCAATGGGGCCACCATTTGTAGGTTTGAGCAGAAAGGGATATGGTATATGATGGTACCACAGGCTAAAAATTTCCTAAATTTCTTCTGCAATTACCTGTTTCAGAAAGGTGAGTGCTAAAAAGAAGACATGTATATATGCAAAATAGAGAAGGGTGGGAAACAGGGAGCAATCTATTTAAGTATATTGAGATGATTAATGTAATATAACCCAACTATCTTTAGAGGAAATAAACGAGCAATTCATGGCTCAGTTTCCTTTGTTCTGATGCCTAACTGGAAGATGATCACTTCACACTTTTTCCATCTTTCATTTTATTCAGCAACCCGCCTCTTTTCCTCTCCTTTCAGTACATGCTCTTTCAATCATCATTCGAAACACTAATTTTCATCACTTTTTACAAATCTGTGTGAAGAAGGCCCTCCAAATGGGAGAGGTATGAATGGATCTTATAACGAACCCACCACTTTCTCAACGATTCTTGCTTAATTTTACAGCAAACAAAATATTGGGATGAAAACAGGAGTTCACATTGAATCAGGCAGGCTTCTCATAATAAACCAGATATGGACGCTGGACAAAAGCACACAAAAATAAAAATAAAAAGAAAAAGAGAAAGAGAAAGGAAGCTCAAAGGTCAATAGACGATCAAAGCACATTTCAAAAAAAAAAAGAAAGAAAGAGAATGTATACAAGTAAGAGCGTGAAGCAGAGAGAATGTTAATGAAACAATGATGATGTAGATGATAATAACGAAAACAACACAAAAGATATTGCTAATGACTGAAGATGATAAAAAAAAAAACATGATCATACCTGCAAATAATGAGGAGAGACATAACGTGGTAAAAATGTTGGAATCATTTGATTCCTATGGCTATAGCATTTGATGGGTCAGTACTGCGATAAGCAGACCGACACCATCGATGATGCATCAATGGCTGCTTAAAAACGAGTAAACAAAGAGGAAGATTAGAAAATAAGGAAAAGGGGTTTACCCGATTTGCAGAGGTTCTGAAGAAAAAGGGGGGAGGAGATGCTGATGAAAACTTGAGGATGCCTGTAATTCCGCGAAGAGGAAGGAGGCTGATTGAATTCCTATGGCTTTGCAGGAGGAGAAGTCGATCCTTCTTGGGGAATACTAGTAGAAGAGGGGAAGAAAGACGCTGGGGTGAAGAGGAAGGAGAAAGATGTGGATCATGAAGGGAGATGAAGAGGATGCAGAGGTGAAGAAGCGATAGTGAAGGTGAAGGAAGGTGCGGAGGTGAAGAAGCGTTCATGGATTGAAGGAAAGAGCAAGGGGGAAAGGGTGGAAACGGATTGTCTGGAGAGAGGATCCGTGGTTGTTTATGTAGGGAGGAGAAGAAGTGTCGAGAAAGAAAGATTCAGTTGGAGGTGAAGGGCTTAGGGAGGATCAGCCGATCAGAGGGCTGATGGAGCACTGATGGAGAGGAGGTCGCACATGGCCATGGAGGGTTCGGGCGAGAGAGGTCGAGAGAAGAGGCGATGCCCCCTTTCTTCTCAAGGGTCTTCAAAGAAACCCTAAAAACAGGTTCAAAGGGGGCCCTTTTTATTTTCATGTTTTTACAAAGAGGGGGCTCCCTTCAAGGGTTTTTCTAAAAATGTTTTTCAAAAAGGAGTTTTTTTTAGAAAAGGATATTTTCAAAAAAAGGGGTTTTCAATACTATTTTTTATTTTTTTTCTATGTTTTATTATTTTTTTTGTTCCTTTCACAATTTTCTATATTCTTTGTATGTTTTGAAGACAAAAGCTCTAAAAACTAAGGAATTTAAACTAATTTTTATAAAATTTCAAAATATTTACAAAAGAAGGGTTTTTATGAAAAGTCAGGGTTATTTTAGGAAAATTTCTTCAGAAAATAGGTTTGGACCCAAGTTTTGAGAAAGTATTCGAGTTCTAAACATTGAATCGAGGAATATAACACGATGGATCCAAACGGATACCGGACGAACTGTCTGAGCCTTTTTAAAAGGTTATTTTGGTAATTTTGAGAATTTGATTTAAAAATTGGACAATGAAGCTCAAATTTGGATCTTTTATCTGGATCCGGATCTGAAATAGAGTCAGATACATACAATGGATTTAATTTTAGTAAAAGCTGAGAAATAAAATAGAATTTAGATTTTGAAAAGTGACTCAATTGCTCAGAAAATGGAATCAGGGGCAAAAAGGGGATTTTTAAAAGATTTTGAAAAATTTGGAGTGTTCACAGATGCCCCTCTTTGCTACTAAGCCGGTTGAAAGCCGAACTTAGTGGCAAAGATAACACTCCAAATTTTGAAAATGCCCCAGTCAGCAGATCTGAACTGGGTATGGAAGAATTATTTTAAAAACATGGCTTTTAAGGCTTAAACACCTTATCCTGAATGGCTTGGGGGAGACGACATCCTCGACAATGATATGACTGAATGATATAAATGAGGAAATCGTGATGGGACTTTGGATGAAAATCCCGAAGTGGTGAAAAGATAAGAATTTAGATCAAGTCTCGTGGGCTAGGCAAGATCATCTTTTTGGGACGACTCAGGTTTAGCCTTTAACCTGGATGGGACAAAGATATATCAAAATAACCTGAATGGGGAAAGGAATATATGAGAACTTTAATGGGACATTTATGAGAGAATGCCTCGTGAGATGAAGCTCAAATAGGAGGATCCTGTCTTGGATGGATATACAAAGCATGGATTCCTCGATGGGAAGAACCATGATGGGACTTGAGGAAAACACCTCATCGAAACGAGACTTAGGTTTAACCCAAACCTGAAAAAGGAAAATACCTCGAGGGGCGAGGTTTAGGCTTAACCCTTAACCTGAAGGGGACGACCATACAGAATCCTCGAGTGAAGAGACCGTGATGGGACCTTCGGAGTTTGGACGGACAAATCCGAAAGGGATTTGCGAAAGGAGAAAAATGGGGTTTCCTAAAGCTTAAAAAAGGGATGAAACTTGGATGTCTCATTGCTGAGACTAAATCAACTTTTTGAATTTAATGACCTCTTGCGAAAAATACAGGTTTTGACCCTTAACTTGAGTGGGAACAACCATACGGATTTCTCAAAACCGTGATGGGACAGGAGAGATACTTCAGCTGAATGAGGCAACTCTTCTGGAAATGTGAGAGATGGAAAATGTGAGACAATTCTTTCAGCAAAATGAATGATGAATAAGGTAACAGGAGGCAAACCCTTCGAGGGTGTGAAAAAGATGAATAGGGCGATCCTTGTAACAGAAGAAAGGTGATTTTTCGACAAGGCGAAATATGAATAAGGCGATCTGAGGAGGCGAATCTTTTGACAAAAGAAAGATGAAGATGGCAATCGGAGAAGGCAGAATTTTTTTGATTTAAAGCGAGAGATGAATAAGGCAATCATTTTGACAGGAGAAGGCGAAAGTAAAATATGAAGATGGCAATCCTTTTAGCAAGGAGAAGGCAAAATGTGAAATATGAAGATGGCAATTCTTTTAGCAAGGAGAAGGCAAATCTTTCAATCAAGGCAAAAAGATGAATAAGGCAATCCTTTTATCAAGGAGAAGGCGAGTCTCTCGACAAAGCGAAAGACGAAAAAGGCAATCCTTTTATCAAGGAGAAAGGCGAGTCTCTCGACAAAGCAAAATACAAAGAAGACAATCATTTTATCAAGGAAAAAGCGAATCTTTCGACAAAGCGAAAGACGAAGAAGGCAATCCTTTTATCAAGGAGAAGGCGAATCTTTCAACAAAGTGAAAGACGGAGAAGACAACTCTTATGAAAGAGGGTAAGGCAACTCTTTCGACTATGCAAAAGAAGGAAAAGGCAACACCAAGATGTATCAAAACAGATGTTAAGTTATTATTTTTTTATTAGGAAAGCTGAAATTTTTTGCCAAAGTGATAAAATTATAGTTGTTTCAAGTTGAAGGTAAGCACTTTTGAAAGACGTTCCCTCTTCCACCTAGAGTATTACCCCCAACTGGGTTAACTCTATAGAATCTAGAATTAAAGTCAATTTTTGTGTTGATTTTCTTCAAGGAAGCTATCAATTTCCTTGATATGAAAAGAGAGGAAAATATTCTTAGCTTCATAAAAGCATTTTGAATGAGAAGATATTGACAGAAGAATTTCACATAGATAAAGAGGATTCTTGGCAGTTTGATATCCTGGGCATTTTCCCATGATGATCTTTTTGCACTCTTTTAAGTCATGGAGCTTTCTTTTGGGCTTTTACATCATCCTTCATTTTTGGAGATGTCCTGACTTTTCTCTCTTTTTTTCGGGGAAGGGTACGTCACAAACTCCTTCATCTTGGAGATGCTCAGATTCTTCTTTTTTTCTTTCTCAGGAAATAGGCTTGGTGACATTGGTTCTAAAAGGTCTTTAGATGATAGCAGAAATCAAATATCTTTTAGGGTTTGTCGGTAGGTACATCACACTCGCCTTCATCTCGACGGTGATCTAAACTTTCCCTGGAAGGATCCTTCACAACTCCTTCATCTCAAAGATGATCCAAATCTTCTTTGGCCCCGGAGATCTAACTCGCATATTCGTCTTCATCTTGACGACAATTAAGAGATCCCTTTTGCGGATATTTGATTGCGGCTCAAATAACTGAGGAGATATGAATTGAGTAGGTTCTTTTTTACTGCCCAGGATATTTCCACTGTCTTACTGCCAGAGAATAATCTTTTAAGAATGTGCCATGGTTACGATCAATATCAATTCACTTATAGCTTTTCAGCATTATTGAATTTTCCTTTGCCGGTCATATCGAAGATTTTTTCTTCATCCTCTTGGTTGACCAACAAAAAATTTGAAGTTTGAGTCTTTCTTCACAGAAGCTTCACCCTTTTGGAAGGAATACTAAGGAGAGTTGAGGAAATTCTTTATGTAATAAAAGTTTGAGATCAACAACTATTTTATGGCAATTTGGCAAGATATTCCTGAAATCCTCGATAAGGAAACTTTGCTTAACATCGAGTTTTGATACATCAGTGGGATTCTGGAGAAAAATCCAACACGAGGTTGAATTCTGAAGGTAAATATAAATTTAAAGTTCTGAAGGCAAGCTTGGCATAAAACTGGATTTTGAAGGTAAGCCTAACTCAAAAGTTGGTTTTGAAAGACCAACCGAATCAGGACTCAGATTCTACAATGAAAACAGAAAAATTTGAGTCAAAACTTGAGTCTTTAAAGGAAAACTGGAAGGTTTGAGTCGGGGCTCGAATCTCAAAGGAAAACTTGAAAATTTATTTATTGAAGGCAAGAAGACTCGAGATAAAACTCAAATTTTTTGAAAGACAGCAGGGAAATTCGAGTCAGGGCTCGAATCAAAACTAGAAGGTTCATTTATTGAAGGCAAGAAAACTTGAGATAAAACCCAAATTTTTGAAGGAAAGTAGGGAAATTCGAGTCAGGGTTCGAATCTCAAAAGAAAACTTGAAAGTTCATTTATTGAAGGCAAGAAAACTCGAGATAAAACCCAAATTTTTGAAGGAAAGTAGGAAAATTCGAGTCAGGGCTCGAATCTCAAAAGAAAACTTGAAAGTTCATTTATTGAAGGCAAGAAAACTCGAGATAAAACTCAAATTTTGAAATGGAAAGCAGAAAAATTCGAGTCAAGGCTCAAATCTCGAGGGAAAACTTGAAAGTTCATTTATTGAAGGCAAGAAAACTCGAGATAAAACTCAAATTTTCGAAAGAAAGCAGAAAAATTCGAGTCAGGGCTCGAATCTCGAAGGAAAACTTGAAAGTTCATTTATTGAAGGCAAGAAAACTCGAGATAAAACTCAAATTTTCAAATAGAAAGCAGGAAAATTCGAGTCAGGGCTCGAATCTCGAGGGAAAACTTTGAAAATTCATTTACTGAAGGTAAGAAAATTCGAGATAAGACTCAAATCTTTGAAGGAAAGCAGAAAAATTCGAGTCAGAGCTCGAATCTCGAAGGAAAACTTGAAAGTTCAGATTATTAAAGGCAAGAAAATTTGAGATAAAACTCAAATCTTCGAAGGAAAGCAGGAAAATTCGAGTCAGGGCTCGAATCTCAAAGGAAAACTTGAAAGTTCAGATTATTGAAGGCAAGAAAATTCGAGATAAAACTCAAATCATCGAAGGAAAGCAGGAAAATTCGAGTCAGAGCTCGAATCTCAAGGAAAGAGTTCGAAGTTCGAGTCGAAACTCGAATCTCACAGGAGAGTTGATGAAAAGGGATAGAAGGAGATTGGCAGAATTTAAGAAAAATTGAGGAAAGATTATGACCTGAAGGCTTGAAATTGAGATTTGAGTAACTCGAAGGTCAAAATTGGATTTAGAGCTTCAATGAATGGTTAGTGCAAAGACTGAACCTGAGAGGCTAACTGATCGGTCAGCCAGACACTAGCACGAGCGCTAGGCTTACCTGTATGAGTACTGGATTTTTCAAAAAAAATGCCCCAGTATGAGTACTGGGTTTTCTGATGGAGATTTGAAGAAAAAGGGACACCAACATTCTAAGATACTTGATAATTGAGCGAGAATGATGGTCGGTGTTTTCAGGATTTTCCCTTATCCTGAAGGGGAAATAGAATAAACATTTGATGAGAATTTAGAAAAAAATGATTCAGGTTTATCCCTTAACCTGAAAGGGAAAAAGAATAAAAATTTATAAGAATGGAGAAGAGGAAAATAAATTTATTGAAAATTTATTTTGGAAAAGAATTCTCACAGGTAGCACTAGTGTTCCTATGAGGGTCTCAGGATTTTCCCTTATCCTGAATGGGAAAAAGAATAGAATTTAAGGAAAACAAATGAAGAGAAATTGATATAAATTTAGAAAATCAATAAAGGTTGACAAAACTTGTATTTACAAAAGAATTCTCATAGGTAGCGTTATTGCTCCTACGAGGGGTTTCAGGATTATCCCTTATCCTGAATGGTTTCAAGAATAGGATTTAAAGAGATTTAATGAAGGGAAATTGATATAAATATAAAAAATCAACAAAGATTGACAAAACTTGTATTTACAAAAGAATCCTCATAGGTAGCGTTATTGCTCCTATGAGGGGTTTCAGAATTATCCCTTATCCTGAATGGGAACACCTCGGACAACGAGGGTCACGTTTATCCCTTAACCTGAGGGGAAAAAAATAGAATCTAAAGAGAAATTGATATAAATTTAGAAATCAATAAAGATCGATAAAACTTGTATTTGCAAAAGAATTCTCATAGGTAGCAAAATATTTACAAGTACTTTGACCAAAAGGTCACAAAAGGACTGGGCTGACTGGCAAAAGGGGAGAAAAGTAGGAGAATTCTGGCATCTTTAGTCTTCTGAGTAGCTCGGGAGAGACTTGGTCATGACGGCTAGCTCGTCTTCCTCTTTATCTTCAACAAAGAGACTCTTGTCGACACAATCCTGAACAATATTTTTGAAGACGAAGCAGTGATCGGTGTCATGCCCCACTGCTCGATGGAACTTGCAGAACTGATTTGTGAACCTTCCCATGACCGTGGGAGGATCCGCGACTTTTGGGAGTTTAACCAATCCTTTGGCCAGCATGAATTCAAGGGCTTCTTCGAGCGTTTGCTTCAGAGGAGTGAACTCACGATCATTACTCCAACCTTCGCGCTTTATCTTTTCTTTTTGTGGAAAGTTAGACTGAGACAACTTGTTATTTTGCTTGGAAGACTTCTCCCTTTGAGCTGTGTCGTGGTTCTGGCCATTCTTGCTTTCATTTCTGTTTCTTCTGCTGCTGTCATGATCATTGTCAGAGGTATCAACTGCATGAGTGAACTGCGCTTTCTTTTTCTGGTCTTGGATATTTTTGGTCAGAGGCATGCCCTCGTAAAGCCCGCTTTCTATTCCTGCCTCGAGCCATTCGGCTGGCTCAATCAACTTGATAAAGGATTTTGCCGGAGAAGTGGCAATGAGACTTCTCAGGGGCTGAGAGAAATTGCTGAAGATTATTTGCAATGCATGCTCTTCTGGAATGGGAACTTTCATCTTGTTGCAGGTTCTTCTCCACTTGTGGATGAATTCTCCTGCTCTTTCAGTCTCATTCTGCTTTAAGTTGTAAATGTGATTGAGCGTAGGTGCAGCTTCGGTGTTGAATAAGAAGCGCTCCATGAACATATTTACTACCTTATCGAACTCTCGTAGTTCGATAAGATTGATGTAGTCGGCATACCATCTGGCTGCTACACCCTCTAAACTGCGGGAAAAACAGATGAACAAAGCCCTGTTATCTTTCCTGAAACGGCAACATTCTGCATAAAAGGTGGCTAAGTAGGCTTTAGGGTTGCCAGTCCCGTCAAATTTGAGAAATTTGCGAGGAAGATTCTCCAGGTCATCGTCCCCATCTAGACCATCGTAAAAATCTTCGCCAGTGTAGGTCTGCTTGCCCTTACCCTTGGCTTGAATGTCCTTGATTGCTCGGTTCATCTCCTTCATCTGCTTGCTCATCAGGTCTTTTGCTGGAGCCCCAGACTTGGGCTTGTTGACGGATTCAGGCTCTTCCGCAGCTATCTTTACGGATTGTCTCGGAGGATTCTAGTTATAGACGATTTGCTCTTCCTCTTCCGATTCTTCCTCGACTGACTCTGATTCCTCAGAAGCAGTGTCTGGCTGAACGTTCTTCCTGATGATTCTGACTTGCGTTTTTACAGGCTTCTTCCTCAATTTGCTTTTAGGAACTGCCTCTTTCAGATTGGCCTCGGCTTGCTCCGACATCATCCTCGCCATCATCTTTTGGAATATATCATACATGGCGGGGTCGATGTCATCTTTCCTGTTCTGACCCTGTCCCCTGACTGATTTAGGAGAGCTCATCTCTTCCGCCTCACTGTCGTTGTGTTGAGGAACTGTTTCTTTTCCAGCTCTGGTCTGAACCTGTTATCGTCGCAAAATTTTTCCCCGTCTTCCCTTCCTTGCGGAAGAGAGAGGGAAATGCTTTCGCGATTCAAACTTGACCGGATTTTGGAAATTTGTTTTGAAATACTCGCCCCCGTTTTGAAAATTGTGGGAAAATCCATGGGATGGGGCTCGACCTGTCGGTACGAGGTTCGACCGTTCCTGCCGCCTTTAACAAGGGTAATCGAACCAAGGACCAAAATTGTGCCTGACTTAGTAAATTTATCGAAATTATGTTCTATCCTAAATGCACAGAGAATTCAGGCATGTGCTATGAGATTTTTGGAAAATGTAAATTGGAAAATATGATGTATGCTTAGAAAACATTTGGAATTGAAAAAAAACATTTCTCAGGAAAAGATGGAAATCAATCTCTCAGGAAAACTCAGACGAAGAAGGTTTGAAAATCTCGGGAAAGTTTATAAAGAGTTGGAAAATCTTGAAGAAGTGAGAATCTCGAGAAAATCTTAAGAAAGTTTGTAAAAACTTGGAAAACCATGAAGAAATGAGAATCTCAGGAAAATTTTGAGAAAGTTTATAAAGACTTGGAAAACCATGAAGAAATGAGAATCTCAGGAAAATTTTGAGAAAGTTTAGAAAGACTTAGAAAACCATAAAGAAATGAGAATCTCAGGAAAACTGTAGGAATTCTTGAAAAAAATGAACATTTGAAAAGGAAAGCACTTGTTGGAAAAACTCAGACTTTGAGAATTTTCTTAAGAAAAGGATGAAAAATTTATAGGAAAAATTCATTGGAGAAGGAAATTTAGAACTTAGGAAATTGAAATCCTGAGAACCTTGTTTTTGGAAATGTCTGAAAATCAACTTTGATTCTTGAGAAAGATGAGAAATTCCTTTTGAAAAGAATCTTAAGAAAATAACATTTCCAAGGAAAATCATAGGAAAACTTTGATTTGGGAAATTCGACTCCGAATATCATCATAGTTTCTTGAGAAATCGATTCCATGAAGTGAAAGTTTCTTGAGAAAATCATGAGAAAAACAGATGATGCAGATGATTTGAATGAATGAATGCACATTTGAAAAGATTTCTAAAAAACATTATTGGAAAAATGTGGATTAAGCCAAAGTAAATCCTTCACATATTCTGACTGTGGCGATGAATATGTTCAGAGTTTACCTGAGTTAATTCACCATATTTTGAAAAATTGGAAATATGATGTGCATTTTTAAAATAGCCTAAGAGTGTAGGCTCAATGTGACTGGTAGAAAGATGATGGATCTGGGTCTCGTCCATATTCCGACTAGGGCCGTAAATATGGACTCCACCGAGTTCATCAATTCTCTAAGAGTTGGTGCACGTGCCATTCGTGTTCATCCACAGTGATTTTTGAAAATTTAGATATATGCATCATAGAATCAGGATAATACAGAAATCAAACTATATGAGATGCATCCTAATCTAAGCAGTAAAAGTAAATCTTATTCCAAGGTTTACATTGGACTGTTACATTGCATAACATAAAGTAAAAAAAAAAAAAATTTGAGATGGAGCCAAGGAATCAGCATCTTCTAGATTTTCCTGCAAAATGAGAATTAGTACAAGATAACCAAGGAAATGGGTATATATATATAATATATACAACGAAGAGACATATACATATATCAAAATGCTAAAATAGGTGTTAAATGTCATGTAACAATGGAGGTGTAACTATATGAGAAAATATATGAATGTTCATATATGGAAATAAGGGCACATGAAGGGATATATATATATATAAGTATATATCTATATATATATATATATACATATATATATACATATATACGTATACATATAGGTAGATATATATAGATATACATATATATATAGATATATATATATACATATAATGAGAAAATATGTACATACTAATGGAAATTACATATAATGGGTAAAACCAGAAATTACAGGTATATACAGTTTCTGTAGGCAATTTTACACAGCTGTAAATACCAAATTACAAGATAATTTCCGATAAAAATGGGTATGGAGCTTCCCTATATATCAATAACAACGCCTGAAAAAGATGGTCCAGAGATCGTGAATGGATATGGATATATCCGTTCACGAAGAGGGCTAATTATCAAGACTGGGTACCTGCAGAAAATTGGAAGGATATGGATATGAAGGGGGCTACGGTAAGTGGTAGCTGTGAAGGATGAGAGGTTTTATAACAAAAGGTAAAAGAATGCAGCATCCCTTCAATTGATAAGAGATTAACAAAATATCAAGAGGCTACAGGTTATGACTCATATAGGCTGAAGAAGACAACGGTTAACCTGCCAAGATTTACAGATTTTTAATAAACTAACAATGAGAAGTATGTTATAGGTAGATGATGGACAATGATTATGCAGGGACAGCATATGTAGGGCTAGACATTGAAATGACTATATCAAGTGAATGATAATATACAAATGAGAAAAGCCATTAGACAAGAAATGTGTGCAGGGGAATGACAACACAAGTGAGCCTAAAGCAAGAAATAACAACAGAAATTCTGTAATAGCAGTTTTGAGACAGTAAAATCATGTGTTGTTTCATCTTATTTGAATTACTGCAATTCATATATCTATTTGATATCAGTGACTGGACTTCTTGAGACAGATTCTTTCAGAAATCTGTATCAGCAAATACAGATGTAGCAATGATATGCAGGTATATCAAGTATGCAGATTCCCTATGCATATGTAAATGACTGAGAGCAAATGATAAAAACAGTGATCAAAGATTGTAAATGATGTCTTCTTTTAAATCGTTGTAATTTTGAAAAGATTTTTATATGAAAAACATGTGAAAACCAAACATCAAATAATAAAAACCGGTTCTCACTAGTGGATGAGACCGGGTCGAACTCAGGGAACGGGAATATTTCGTATTCAAGCACACAATTCTAAACTATTCTTTATTGCCGAATTATTGAAATGTAAAATGTTTCAAAAGAGTAAAACAACTAACTATTACAACAAATGAATACCCTTCGCAGAGGGCGTAAAGTGCAATATTTACAAACCCAATTAAATGCCTAAATTCTAAAATAAAAGAAAAACATCTTCTATTCTTGTACTTCCCGTGTCACGTATCACTTCCGCTCCAATCCTGTGCTATCCTGCACAATTCAAATGAACACGAGCAGTACACGAAAAAAAAACAACAGAAACTAACTAACTAAATGTTAATACTGAAATGACAATTCATTAAGAAGTTTTAAGATTAATTGTAATATCAAAAACTAACAATATTTTCTTAACTAAGTAATACTAATTACAACTAACAGCTAACCTAATCACTATTATCAACACACTTCGTAAAAATCAGGGAGACACTTAGTAAAAACACACATAAATCTCAGTGAATCTTAATAACCGCAACACTCTATAGAAATCCAACTAAACAATCAAAGATCAACATACTTCCAACAGTGAAGGTTAAAAGAGAATTGCCATGAATTTTAGCAAAGAAACAATTCAGTGAAAATCATTAATCATTTTTACTGAAAATTAACACATTATTGCAGTGAAGTTCAACAGAAAATTGTGTCCGGACAATTACATTTCAGTAAACAAAAACATTAAATTTCAACAAATCCACACATTCATTGGCAATAGTGAAGCTCAACTGAAAAACATTTACAGCCTGATAACTCTGATGATTATCTCAGATTAGTTAACCGAATCAATTATCAGAAAAGTAGAAATCAATAACCGAATCAATTAACTAACTCAGATTTGAATGTAAATCAGATCTTGATTCTGCATTTCACTAACAAGATTTACATATAACTGTGTAACAACACGATCAACAGTTTCTGTGGTGACCTGCCGGAATTTGCAAAAATTCTAATGAATTCAAACTCAACTTCAGTTATCACAAACTTCAGATTTCATAATAGTGATTCACAACAGTATCCATTAGTTCTCACTCTCTTCCGATAACAATGACAGAGCACCCTTATTTGAAATCCAGTATTTAGATCATTCACCAGCACAACAGAAATTTTTATCAGAAATCGAAAGTCCTTTTTATCAATCCAGATGATCGACCAACACTCAGCCGTAATGTAACTGAAATAAAAAATCAGATTCTCTCAAACATTGGATTAAACCAAAGAATAAGAGGAATTCAATCAAAAACAGACCGATCTCAGTAATAATTGGAGATTAGGTGACTGATTTATGGAACTTAATCGATCGGTACATGTAATCTGACTTGAATCTAAAACAGGAAAATCAAAAAGAAAAAGAAAAAACATGCGATCTGTATTTTTTTTCTTTTCGTTTCACACAGAAATCAAAAACAGAATTCGATTAAAAATGAAAAAGAACAAGAAAAATGAAGAATCGAAAGAAGAATAAGAGAAAGAAGTATAAGAAGAAGATGATGCAGATTAGGAGAAGAAGTAAAAGAAGAAGAAGAAGAAGAAGAAGAAGAAGAAAAACTGAAGAAGAACTGAAAAAGAAGAGAAAGAAGAAATCAGATGAAGAAGAAATAAAGAAGAAGAAGAAGAAGAAGTAGGAGAAGAAGGAGAAGATGCAGAGCACTCAGCACTCACCGTGAACCTGAGGGGTTAGAGAAGAATGGTCGGCCTCCTCCCGTACGCCGCCGCCATTGCTGGAATTCTCTCCACCGGAAAACAGGGAAGAAGATAGAAAGACGGAGAAGGAGAAGAAAGGATTAGGAGAAGTGGAGAGGAAGGAGAAGAAGAGAGGGCTGTAGCTCAGGAAGGGGGAGACAGCCGGTTTTTGCGATTTTGGGGGTTTTTAACAGTAAACAAACCGGTTCACCGGTTTATTTCTGTTTGTTTTAAAAAATTCAAACCGGTTGGAACCGGTTTGTAACAAGATTTATTCAATTTTAAAACAATGCAAACCGGTTCCAGCTGGTTTGCTTATTAATTTTTTTTTAGTTTTTTAAAATTCAACAACCTTGTAAACCGGTTTATTAGAATTTTTTTTTCAAAAAATTACAAACAAAACTTTATTTCATTTATAAGGAAAATAAAAACTATTCTACTAATTTTTTTCTTTTCTAAAAAAAACAAACATTTAAAATGATTTTAAAAACTATTTTCTCTATTTTTTTTTAATTGAAAACTAATACTAGACTACTATGAATAAAAAAAACTAAAATATGTATAAAAAATGTAAAATAAAACTATTTTTCATGCATTTTCTATTTTTAAACCATTTTAGCACATTTACTCGAAAACTAACATAAAATTGGGTTTTTTTAAATCATTTTCTCATGAAATCATGCATATTTTTATATGAAAAATCCCTAAAATATATGCATGATCAGTAAAACAGAGAATTAAAAAATATAGAAAATAAGAACCTATCTCTACAGAAAGCAACAGGAAATATGACTATGTAAAATAGGAAATGAGATTCTGAAGGAATCTAAATCAATTGCAATGTTCCAACAGTAACTGATATGGCAGAAAACAGTAAATGTATCAATCAAGAAATTCCAGAAAATATGAATCTAAACTGAGAAACAGAAAATTAACATCAGACGATACATTGAAACAGGAAGCAATTGAATTGAAAACACGAAATTAAAAGACAATGTAAAACAAGAAATTAAAAATGCAAAACAGGAAAAACAACAAATGAATACACCGGAAATCAAAAGAATGAAGAACAAGAAATCAAGAAAATGTGATAAAATCAGGAAAATAAAACAAACAAAACAGGAATTTACTGCAAAGCAACGAAAATCTGGCGATGAATGAAAACAGATTGAAAAGAACGATCAAATGGGAGTTGCTACTAACGGATGGAATGAAGGCAAATGAAGAGACGCTGGCTGGAGCTTCTTTTATTGATGGGCTGAAGTGGATGGATGGCAGCCTGTTGGTGGGTTGAAGAAAGATGGCAACAGTTGGACCTCTGCTGTGGCTAGGCTGGAGGAAGGTTCTCCTGCGGATGATGAGTTGAAGCTGGTAGGAGGCAGCTGTTGTCTGAAGGCAATATGAAGGAGTCGATGGTGGCTGAACTCCTGTAACCAGCAATAAAGGGGCAGCAACCTGCTGAGATGCTCTGCGGCTGGGCTGAGTGAATGGAGAGCAGCTAGTTTTTTTTTTTTTGTTGATGGTCTGAAGAAGGAGATGGCAGCTGGCTGGAGGTGGAAGACCTCTTTTGAATCAGCGAATATCCTGCGGCTGCTAGAAAGAAATCAAAATTCGATTTTTTTTGCTGCTGGGCTGGAGGCAGATGGGGAAAACGATGGTGGCTCTCCTGCGGCTGGGCTGGAGTGGATGAAGGATGGCGCTGGTGGTGATTCTCCTGCGGCTGGGCTGAAGTGGAGGTGTGCGACAACTGCTGGAGGTGGAAGATCTGCGACTGGGGTTGAAGAAGGTGAAACACAGACGTTGGAGGTGGCTCTCCTACGACTGGGGCTGAAGAAAGATCGGATGCTGGTCACCTCCTCCCCTCCCTGCGAAAACCCAAAAGAGCAATTTCAATCCCCTTTCCTTCGTGAGTGCCTGCCCTTTTTAAAACTTTATTTTCTCCAAAAAAAAATGCAGCCCCTTCCCCATTCATGAGGTTCCGTTACCTCTCTTTTGAAAAAATTTTGAAATAGCCGTTTCAAGAGAGGCGCACCTTATGATTTTTCAAAATTTTGGTTTCATTTCCCTAAGTTTTGGGCAAAATTAAATTCGTTTCTTTAGGGAAATTCGGCTGTGCCATTTAAGGCTGCCTCTTTCTAAATTTTTTTTTTATGTAAATGAATCAAATAAAAATGAAATAATGAGAGGCTTTTATGGAAATGTCACCTCACTTTTAAAATCCTTTTGAAAATAAAGCCTTATTTTGTTTTTGCAAGTCTTTTATTTTCAATTGGGGTGCCACATGTGTGTGGGCCCACTAACTAAAAAAAATAAATACACAAATAACATTAAGAAGAATTTGCAAATTGGTTCGATCTCCAGGTGGGTCCCGCTTGAAAATAAGAAACTTACCTGGGAATCTGAGTATGATGCTAGTTCAAAGGTGGGTCCCACTCCATTTATTTGAAAATAAAAATAGAAGAAATAATTTCTTTTTTGGAATTTTTATAATACGAGATAAAACTTTGTTTATTTTCAAGAATTTGGAAAATTGGTTTTCCAGGGCAAAAATAAATGTAAAAAAAAATTTGTAAAGAGATTTAAAATCTTTTTGCAAAAAGTTTTGAGATAAAATCTTTAAAATCAATATTCAAATGTCCAGATTGTTTTCCTGAGAAAAACTTTTGTAATTCAAAGTCCTGGGGGTAAAATGGGAAAGATTGGCAATTCTGAAAACCCAGGGTTTTAAAAATTAATTTTGAAAAGTTTAAAAATCAAATCTGGATTGACAATTTTGAAAATCAGGAGTTCTGGACCTCAAAATGACATGCTGTGCAGTGAAATGATATGAAATGTTCATGCAATGCTATGCAAAGACATGGTCTATGAAATGTCATCCTGAATCTAGAATTGGAAATTCTAATTTCTTGTCAGGAACAGGATTTTGAAAATTTGCAATTTGAAGATGTCTCTGAACCTAAATATAGAAATTTTGAGGCTCAAGAATGAAATTTAGGACTTTCTGCAAGGTTCAATCTTGGAAAATAACCATTTTGCCCTTCATGGGTTCCGGAGAACCGAAATGTGGTGATTGAGGGCAATGTCATGGAGGTGAGTGAAAATTTTGGGGTGTTTACAGATGCCCCTCTTTGCTACTAAGCCGGCTTAGTGGCAAAGAAAACACACCAAATTTGGGCTATATAAAAAAAATGCCCCAGTTAGAAGGATCTGACTGGGTATGAAGAAAATTAGCCCGAGGAAGATGGTAGATATGAAATGGAGAATAAAGAGAAAATAGATTTGCTCTGTGAGAGCGAAGTTCAGGTTTTTGTCCTTAACCTGGATGGGACAGAAAATGCTTCGTATGACACGAAGCTCAGGTTTTAACCCTTAACCTGATCGGGCGGAAAATGAAATACTTCATTGAAGGAGGCTCAGGTTTATACCCTTATCCTGATCGGGTGGAGAATGGATGGATTCTTCAAAAGAAGAGACCATGATGGAACCTTCGGATTTTGCACAATAAATCCGACAGGGGTTTTGCAAAAGGAAGGAAAATGGGGTCCCTAAAGCTTGAAAAAGGGATTGATTTTGGGCGTCTCATTGCTGAGACTAAATAGCTTTTGAAATTGCCTTTTGCGAGAAAAGGATTGGTGGTTCGACCTCGAACCGAAATGGACTGTCTATGGTTGGACAGTGGGGACACAGGGAAGTGTGCGACTCTGAGAGTTCACGCTCTCAAAGAAGGGAAGGAATCAAGTCCTTAAGAGGGATTTAAAATTGGTGTCAGGATGTATCAAAGACGGATATCAAGCTCTCACTTCACATCAGGATAGCTAGAAAATATTGTCAAAATGTTGTTGATTCAAAGTTTTTGAAGATGTTGCACATTATTGCAAAGATATTACTTACTTTCTACACAAAGCATTACCTCCAAACAAGGTTCACTTCGTAGAATCGAGACTTGAAATCCAAATTGCTTGCAATTGACCTTCTTTAAGGAAGCTATCAATTTCCTTGATATGAACAGGAAAGAGAATTTGATATTATGAAAGTAGTTGATGAAAGGATATTGATAATAGAATTTCACAAATTTAAAGAAATTCTTGATAAATTTGGCAATTTGATATCCTGGGAGCTTCTCTCATAACAATCTTGCTGCACTCTTTTGGCTCTTTTGGGTTTTTGCTACAGTCTCTTTCATTTTGGAGATGTTCTGACTTTTTCTCTCTTTCTTTTTCCTCTCTTGCTCTCTTTTTGGAAGGGTACGTCACAAACTCCTTCAACTTGGAGATGTTTCGATCCTTCTTTGACGATATTGGCTCATGGGCTGGGAGATCCTTCGATGATAGCTGAAATTAAATATCTTTTAGGGATTGTCGAGAGGTTCATCGCATCTGCCTTCATCTCGACAGTGCTTTGGACTTTCCCTGGAAGGATCCGTCACAAACTCCATCATCTTGGAGATGTTTCGAATCTTCTTTGGCCCCAGAGGTCTACTCGCTTAATTCGCCTTCATCTTGACGACAATTGAGAGATCCCTTTTGCTGATATTTAATTGCAGCTTAAGTGATTTTAAGGAGACAGGGCTTGGATGAATTCTCTCTTTTTCCAGCGCTCAGGATATTTCCACTGCCTCATTTTTACAAGAATGGTCTTTAAAATATGCCATAACCGCGATCAATATCAGTCATCTATGGCTTTTCAATAACATTGAATCTTCTTTTCTGGCCATATCGAGGATTTATCCTTCATCCTTTTGGTTGGCCAATAGAAAGAATTTGAAATTTGAATCTCTTCTCACAAAGCTTCACTCTCTTGGGAGTAATGCTGAAGGTAGACTGAGGTGAAGATTTGTGCCGTAAAGATTCTGAAATCAACAAATAATTAATTTGACAAATTGACAAAATTTTCTTGAATCCTTGGTGAAAGTGAGTATTTAAAATCTGGCTTAATACATCCGTAACGAAAATTCTCCTCTTTTTTTCCCCAAAAAGAGAGACTCAGGCTTAGCCCTTACCTGAATGGGAAATGGGAGATACTCCTCTCTTCCCTGAAGAGGAGGTGTTTGCAAAATGAACTTTCGAAGAGAAATTAAGCTTTCATCAAAGCTCCCTAAGATTAGGCTTCTCTTATGGAAAGGGGGCCGATAATAGTGAGGTCTGAAAATTGGGTCATGAAAGGAACGAGTCCATCCCACTCTCCCTGCAAAGAGGGTCTTTCATGACGAAATGGCCTAGTATGAAATTGGGAGGTCACAAGAAAAGCGAGTCTCCGTCGAGTCTCTCCCTTTAAAAGGGTTCCTTGTGTGAAATTGGAAATTGTTTTGCAAATGATTCACAAAGACGCGAGTCCCTTCAAACTCTCCATGAAAAAGAGGCTAAGTGAACGAATTGGATAGCATGCAAAAAGAACGAGCTCCCTCGAACTCTCCCTAAAAAGGGTCTTTCGCAAGAGAAAATGATTGAAATTGGATATCAAAATTGATTGACGCAAAGGTCGAAATTGGAAATTGGAAAATTGATTGTTTGGAAATTGGATGACCCGGAGGTCGAAATTGGATAATTGAATGACCTAACGGTCGAAATTGGGAATTGATAGACCAAAAGGTTGAAATTGTGTGACCCAAAGGTCGGAATTGAGAATTGAGTGACCTGAAGGTCGAAAATTAGAAATTAAATGACCTGGAGGTCAAAATTGAGAATTTGGAATTGAGAATTGAGAATTGGAATTGAAATTGAAAATTGGGTGACCCAGGGGTCGGAATTGGAGAATTGCATGATCCAAAGATTTAAATTGGAAATTAGTGGGCAAAATATCAAATTTGAGCAATTGACAGACCTTGAGGATCGAAATGACTTGGATCAAGAAAGGAGAATGATGAATTCAAGTCAGAGCTCGAATAAAATATAGAGATCACGAGTCGGAACCCGGATTAACAAAAAAAAATGAAGAGCTCGAGTCAGGACTCGAGTAAATAAAGAGATCTCGAGTCGGAACCTGGATCAACAAAAGAAAATGAAGTGCTTGAATTAGAGCTTGGATAAGACAAAGAGATCTTGAGTTGGAACTCGAATCAACAGAGAAAATGAAGAGCTCGAATAAAATAATGAGATCATGAGTCGGAACTCGGATCAACAAAGGAAAATGAAGAGCTCAAACAAGATAATGAGATCACGAGTCAGAACTCGGATCAACAAAGGGAAATGAAGAGCTCAAATCAGAGCTCGAATGAAGAGATCTCGAGTCGGAACCCGGATCAACAGAAGAAAATGATTTGAATAAAAACCCGAGTCGGAACTCGGTTTTTCGAAAAGTTGGGATTTTGAAAATGTACCAGTTTAAACACTGGATTTTGAAATAATACCAGTTCGAGCACTGGGTTTTGGTTCAGTATTGGTGATTACCTTCCAATTTTGAATCATTAGGAATTGTGATGGGACTGTTTGTTGAAATCCCAATACTGACTGGATTGTTGTTAATGCAGTTGAATGCAAATGAATATGAATTAATGCACATGAATGCACAAGTGCGTGAAATGAGGAATTTGTTTATCCTGCCTGCATACAGAACAAAATTTTAAAAATGCCCGAGTGTAACTGGGAAAGAAAGTTGGATCATTATTTGAAGGAAACGGGAAGATTACAAGAGGAGACTAAATGTTTCAAGTGTAGAACTTTTTCAAGTGTCGAGCATTAATGGGATCTGACAATTCTACCCCATCGGCGTTGATGAGCCGATATAAGTTGCGGGGTAATGCTTCTTTGACGACATATGGGCCTTCCCAATTTGGCGACCATTTACCGCCAGGATGATGCTTGAGATAGGCTGTGGATCGAAGCACTAACTCATTGACTTTGAATCTTCTTTCGATGACAGACTTTGCGTAATGCCTGGCCACTCTCTTGCGATAGGATTGAGCATGCTTTGCTACTTTTAGCCTTCTTTCATCAAGCAAGTCTAACTGTACCAGTCGCTGCTGCTGGTATTGATCAAGAGGTAATTGTAGAAGCGATGCGAATTTCAAAGCGGGCTTCTGAACATGTAGCGGCAACACTACTTCTGTTCCATAGACCAGTTCTGATGGAGTAGCATTCGTTGGAGTGCGGATGGTGGTCCGATAGGCCCATAATGCATCATGGATCTTCTCATGCCAGTCACGACCTGTTTTCACAGTTCGCTCCAAGATACGAATTAAAATTTTATTGGTGGCCTCTGCCTGACCATTCCCTTGAGGATAATATGGGGCAGAGAAATGATGATAAATCTTGAACTTTGAGCAGAATATCTTCATTCTTTCATTCTTGAAATGACTGCCATTATTTGATATAATGTCATGCGGGATGCCGAAACGGCAAAGGATGTTCTTGTGAATGAAAGAGACCACGTGTCGGCCTTCTACTGTGCGGAGAGTGATAGCTTCTACCCACTTGGTGAAATATTCTATCGCGGCAAGGAAATATTTATGGCCATTTGAAGCTGAAGGAGTGATGGGGCCTACAACATCGAAGGCCCACATAGAGAACGGCCATGGAGAGACAACAGATTGCAAATATGTTGCGGGAGCATGAATAGAAGGTGCATGTATCTGGCATTGCACACACTTCTTCACATAATGATAACAGTCTTGTTGCATAGTCTTCCAGTAGTAACCTGCTCTGATGATTTGTTTGACAAGGGTTTGGTAGCTGACGTGGCCACCACAAATGCCTTCATGTGCTTCTCGCACGACTTCTTTGGCTTCGTTTTCGTCTAAGCATCTGGAATACTCTGAACTGAATCCACGACGATAGAGGACATTAGCCAAAATGAAATATCGAGTGGACATACGCTGGATTGCTCGCTGCTCTTTCTTTGAGAGTTCTGGAGGAAATTCGCCAGTTTCTATGAAAGTTTTGATGTTGTAATACCAAGGCTTCTTCCTTTGCTCAGCCTGGTTTACTTGTTCCGCTGGCAGGAAAGCAGGTTGGTCAAGTCTGCCAATATCAAAAGAGCGACAAGATTCTCCATTTCTGAATGCCATAATGGAGCCTAAACTGGCTAGACTATCGGCCACTTGATTAAAATCTCACTTGATATGGAATAACTGAAATTCTTCAAACTTGCTAACAAGAGCTGAAACAATTTTCTGATAGGGGAATAACTTCTGATCTTTCACTTGCCATTCGGCTCGGACTTGATTGACAACGAGTAATGAGTCACCGTAGGCATGTACTCTCTTGACATTGAAGTCTAGTAGAAATTTTAGACCTTGAATCAGGGCTTCATATTCAGCCATGTTGTGAGTGCATTGAAAATCAAGCTTAAGAGAGAAGGAAATCATTTCCTTCTCTGGTGTGATTAATAGAATTCCGATGCCTATTCCGGCCATGTTCTTAGAACCATCGAAAAATAAATTCCAGACTGGAGATTGCTGGATATTGCAAATTTGCTCATCAGGGAAGTCATCTTCGGCTTTCACCTCTTCTGCTAGAGGAAAATCTGCCAATTGATCTGCAATTGCTTGACCTTTGATTGATTGTTGCGAGACATATTCTAAGTCATACTGCATCAGTAAGACTTGCCATTTTGCAACTCGTCCGCTGAGGAAAGGCTGCTCTAAAATATACTTGAGAGGATTGAGTTTGGATAAGATTTTGACTTTCGATGCTAGCAGGTAGTGTCTTAGCTTCTGACACATCCATACCAGAGCTAGGCAGGTCTTCTCTATGTGAGAGTATTTCTTTTCATAGTCTATGAAAGTCTTACTCACATAATAAATGGCGTGCTCTATCAAGCTGCCTTCTTTGTACTACGCCAAGAATCCGTCGCATGCAACTTGATTGACTGAGATGTATAAGAAAAGAGGTTTTCCCAATTCTGGCGGCTTCAAGATAGGAGGATTGAGAATATACTTTTTGATTCGATCGAACGATTGCTGACATTCTGGTCCCCATTCGAACTTTACTCCTTTTCTGAGTAAGTGGTTGAAAGGTTCACATCTCATCGCCAAGTTGGAAATAAATCGCCGGATTGATTGCATGCGTCCCTGAAGGCTACACAACTCTTTGAGATTTTTCGGGGGTGGCATATCAATGATAGCCTTGGCTTTGGCCGGGTCAACTTCAATTCCCTTTTTGCTGACCAGAAAACCCAACAGTTTGCCTGATTCGACTCCAAAGACACATTTTTGGGGGTTAAGCCTTAACTTGTAAAGAATGAGTCTCTTAAAGACTTGATCAAACGCTTCGAGGTGATCTTCTCCCTCTTTAGATTTCACGAGAATATCATCAACATACGCATCCATGATTTTGCGTATCTGATCGTGAAAGATAACGGCCATTGCCCGTTGATATGTTGCTCCAGCATTCTTGAGCCCAAAAGGCATAACTGTATAACAGAAAGTACCCCAAGGCGTAGTGAAGGAAGTTTTTGACTGATCGCGGGCGGCCAACTTAATCTGGTTGTAGCCGGAATATCCATCCATGAAGGAGAACATGGCATGTCCTGCTGTGCTGTCAATCAGAAGATCAATGCTTGGCAATGGATAGTCATCCTTCGGAGTTGCCTTGTTGAGATCTCTGAAGTCTATGCAAATCCTGACTTTGCCACTTTTCTTTGGGACAACGACGATATTGGCTAACCAATCTGGATAGTCAATAGGTCGGATAAATCCTGCTATGAGCAGATCTTCAAGTCCTTTAACTTGTTGTTCTATTCTGGGATCCATTTTTCTCAGCTTTTGCTTAACTGGCTTTACATCTGGCTTCAAAACGATTCGGTGTTCGACCAATTTGGGATCTAAGCCCGGCATATCTTCATATGTCCATGCGAACACTTCTTCATGTTGCTTGAGAAAATTTGTAAGCCTTTCTTTCTCTTCCGGACTTAGACTGGTACCGATCTTGAGAATCTTGGGATCTTCCTCTGAGCCAATATTGACATCTTCAGTAGGATCTTGTACTAGAGCGGATGGTTCATCTTGCTTCTGAACTGAGGCGAACTCTGGTAATTCCTGAAGAGACGGATCAAATTCTGCATAATCATCTAACTGTTTTGCTACCTTGCTATCTCCTGTGCTTGCTTTGACACGGTGAATTGCTGCCGATTTCTGGAAAGCCTTTGGATTGATAACGACTTTCTTGATTGTTCGGGAAGAAATTTCTGAAATTTTGGATAAGAAATTGGATTCAGGAAAATCGTCCATCATACGTCAAACCATCATTTAAAAGAATTATGCATAAAATGACATTGAGTTATTGTTATCATCGCAAAATTTTACTTTTGCAAATCAAACTGACCTTTGAAAAAGATTTTGAAAATAACTCGCCTCCGTTTTTAAAATGCGGGATTATTCCGAAGAATGGGACTCGCTTGTCGGTACGAGGTTCGACCGTTCCTGCCACCTTTAACAGGGGTAATCGAACCAACGATCAATCTACTGCTCTGCTCTATTCAACTTGTCTAAATCATATTCTAATTTCTAAATGCACATAGAATCAGGCATGTGCTATGAATTTTATGAAAATGCATGTTTGAAAACATGATGTTTGCTTTGAATAACTGAAACACTTAGAATAGATATCACATGAAAAATCGTGAATTGGGATTTGAAATGTACTTCTGAGAAAAGTAAAAATCGATTTCTGAAGATATGTAAGGATTTTCTGAAAATCGATTTTGAGAAATGTGAAATAACTTTGGAAAACTTGATTTCTTTTAATTCAAACTTTGAAATTGAAAATATAACTTAGAAAATCGAATTTGGAACTTGAGAAATACTTGAAATATCATGGGCAAATCCATATTTTGAGAAAATCGATTTTTGAATAAGACTTAGAAAATTTTTGAGAAAATGAACTTCTTTGAATTGAGATTTGAATTGGAATTGGCAAATGCATGAAATGAATGAATATGAATTTGAGGAATTGAGAAATACTTTTTATATTTTTGAGAAATGCAGTGCATTTTGAAGTTAGCCTAAGAGTGTAGGCTGAATGTGGCTAATGTGAAGATCATAAATCTGGGTATCATTCATATTCTGACTATGGCCATAAATACGAATTCCACCAAGTTTATAAACTTCATAAAAGCTAGTGCATGTGCCATTCGTGTACACCATAGTGAGTTTGAATATGCATGAATCATCATTCATCACACATTAACATTATTTAAAAAAAATAAACTATATGCAATGCTGCCTAAGCTAAGCAGGAAATGTAAATTCTTATTCCAAAGTTTAATTTAGTTTACATCACTATTGAAATTTAAATACATGAAAAATAAAGTCTTCAATATACCTGCAAAACTAGAAAACTTTGTTAGTGATGATATGTTGGCTTTTCTAGATTTATCCAGCAATATCAGGAAATTACTGGATTTTGCTAGATATAAGCCTTTTTGCCATGATTCCCTTAAGTCAAAATGATAAAGTATGAAATAAAATTGAATAAATAAGGAAGATAAGATATGAAATTTCGAAATTGAGGTCAAAATGACCAAAATACCCCTAATAACAAGACTATGGCCTTGAAATTAGGGTTTTCAGAAAGATATTTGGTAAAATGCAAGTTTTGAAATTCAAATGCAAATAAATCAAACTAAATATGCTATGACATGATTAAAAATATGAAAATTAGGGTTAGGGATTTCGAAATTTAGGTCAAATAACCAAATTTCCCCCGATAGCAAGACTATGGCCTTGAAATCAAGGTATTTAGAAAATATTTTGGTAAAAACTTAGGTTTTATGCACTAAATGAAATCAAATGAGCATCAAATTAAACCTAAAGCATCCTAATATGATTATGAATATGACTAAACCCTAAAAATATATGCTTATGCACGAAAATCCAAGAATATCACAAATTTTGTGATTTTTGCAGTGTTTTGGAATTCTTCGGGTGCCCTGTTTTGCAATTCAAACCATTCAAGCATCAAACAGATTCTAAAAATCCTCAAAATTGGTACCTGCACTTGTTATAACCTTAATATCAAATTAGAATTAGAAAAATATTTTTTTGGAATTAAATTAATCCAAAAATTTCATTAAACCCTAAAAATATGCTATTTTTGACCTAGCTCACCAACCAGTCTCAGTCCAAGACCCGAACCAGGGGTCAAACCTCCATGGAAATTTATGAAATTTTACAGAGAACAAATAGACAAAAAACATAACTTTTCCTTTTTACAGATATGAAAAAGCTTTTAAAACCAGGGAGATACCCATCCGACAATCCGGACTTGAATATATTGATTTTAACTTTGGTCCTGACTGATAATTTCATTTGAAAATTCCGGGATAAATAGCATAACTCATTCAAAATATCTGAGATTTTAACAGTTAACTTTTGACAGAAAAATAACAATACTCACTTTTTACAGATCATGAATCGGATCTGTGGTTTGGGATTTATAAACAACACAAGTCTGATTAGGGTTTTGGAAAACCCTAACGAGTTTTAAATTAAAAATCAGAGTTTCTGACAGAGAAAAAATACTAAATAGTAATCAAAAATTCTGAAAATTTCACAGTAGCTATATCTAATCAATATGAATCTATGGCATTTTACAGATCTAAAATTGGATATAAGATGAAAAAAATATCATAACAGCAAGTTACCTTCTTGATTTTAACAACGATTTTAAAGTTTTAAAAACCCGATTTGATGTCTGATTTTTCTGACAAGGTTTCCGAGGTCCAAAACCTTTGATGTTTTAACAGTAGTTCCTTTAGATATGCATGCATTACATATAAAAAAATCAGGAATAAACAACGAATATTTCAATCCGAAACAGCATGCTTTTTACTGTTCTAAAATAAAAAACACACAGAAATCTAAGAAACTTAAGAAATCATGCCTTAACTAATGAAAAACAATAAAACAAACCATAAAACAGTAAATAAAAATTATTTCTATACTGGAAAACGTAAAATAAACAAATAAATAAAATAAAATCAAGGAATCAATGACTGGAATTTGATTTTACCTTTAAAGACATGGATTTAACCCATAAAAGGGTAAATCACATGTTTTATTGGTTAATAATAAAAAGAATAGTGCTAAAATCAATTCTAATGGATTAGAATCCCTGGAAAACACTAAAAACAGTGTTAGATCATCTTCTTGGACCGTTCTTGATGGTTCTTGAGGTTGAATCATGGTTGAATCCATGAAATAGATGGTACCAATGGTTAAACTAGCATTAAATCATGAAAAATATTAAATAAAACTAAAGAAATTAATAAAATTTCTCACCTTGGAGTTGCAGCAATGGAGGAAGGGCTGGAGAGGAGAGAGAAGCTCCAAGACTTGCTCTAAAGGTGGCTGGTAAAATCGACCACCTATGGGTCTCAATTTAAAGAAACTTTTTAGGTTTTGAAAATTAGCAATTTTGAAAATTTTGGACTTCTAAAGGGGGGGGGTGATTTTGGGGTGGAATGACCTATATACCCCTAGCCTAAATTATCCTAAATAATGCCTAATTAACCCCTAGCTAATCCTAAAAAATCCCCAAATGTGATGCCACTTGGCATTTTCCACATTTGGGTTTTTAAAGTTCTTTAAAAACCTTTAAAAACACTAGTTTTAAAATCCAAACTTCAAGATGAATTTTTAAAATAACTTTTGGCCCTTCTAAACCTCTAACACTAACCAAGACACTGACTAACCCTAGTCTAGCCCTGACTTACTCGAATATGGCACCACCCCGAGTGGGCCCTACTTGAGTTTTTCAAAAAAAAATGATTTTAAAACTTGAAATTGAGAAAGTTTTCAAAAGATTTTCAAAAGTAAGTTTGAAATTAAAAGTTTTGAAATGACATAGAGTTCCAACTGGGTTAGAACTCCTCTGGATGTGGCGCCGACTGAGTGGGCCCACATCAGGTTTTGAGAGATTTGAAATAAACACTAAAAATAACTTTGAAAAGGGGTTAAAATCAATAATTGAAATTCAGAATCTTTGAGAATAGGGTCTCAAGCGAACTGGAACTCCGAGTTAGAGTCCTGAACTCTCAGGACTCTGAGATTTTAGATTTTAAAAAGCCAAATGAAAAGTTTTTGAAAGATTTTATCAGAAAATGGTGAAATGAGTCAAAAAAACACAGTCAGGGTTAGACTCCTAACTCGATCAGAACTCTGAAATAGAATCCTGAACTAACTGGACTCTGCAAAATGACCTAATTTTTGAAAACAAATGGAAAAAAATGAAAATGGAATAAAACAGACTTCAAAACAGACTCCTGACTGGACTAGGACTCCGGGACAGAGTCCTGATCGGATTAAAACTCTAGATTTTTTTTTTTGGTATTTTCTAAAAAAACAGTTAAAAGAACTTGTGAAAACAGTTAAAATAATAACAAATATTGAAATAAAACAGAGTTCTGATTCAACTGAGACTCTGGGGACAGAGTCCTAATTGAACTAGGACTCTCCAATTTTTGGATTTTCTAAGAAATCAAATGAGAGGATTTTGAAAAACAAGTGAAAAACAGGATGAAATTGAATTTTGGTTCAGAGTCCTGTTCTGATTAGGACTCTGAGAAAGAGTCCTGATTCGATCAGAACTATAAGAATTTTGGTTTTCTGATAAGCAAATGATGAAATTTGGGCAAAGCCTTTGAAAATCAGTGAAAATGAAGTGAGAAAATCAATTTTGGATAGAGTCCTACTTCGATCAGGACTCTGGGGTAGAGTCCTGATTTGATCAAGACTCTGAGATAAAACCTCAGAATTTTAAAATTCTTTGATAAAAGCGCAACAATTTTGATAGATGAAAAGATTTTTGAAAGATTCTTTCAAAATTTGAAATCAGGATCGGAGTCCTGATCCAACTAGGACTCTCTGAACAGAGTCCAACTAGGACTCTCTGAACAGAGTCCTGTTTTGACTAAAACTCTGAGTTTCTGACTCATTTTGAAAGATTTGATTGAAAATGGTTGTGAAAGATTAGAGATCTAATCCGATTAAAACTCTGAAGAAGAGTCCTGATCCGACTGGACTCTTGAAGAAGAGTCCTGATCCAACTAGGACTCTAAGATTTTGGCTAAAACAGAAGATTTTAAAAGGTTTTCTCCAAAAACAGGTAAAAAGGTAGTGAAAAGTAGAGTTTTGATCCAACTAGGTCTCTGGAAAAAGAGTCCTGATCCAATTAGGACTCTAAAATTTTTGAGATTTTTGATAAATGAAGGAATCCAGAAGCGACACCACCTAAATGGGTCTCATCTGAGAATTGAAATCAATTGAAATTGAGTTTGAAATGAATCCAGATTGTTTTATGAGAAAATACTTCAAAATATAAGGTCCTGGGGGTTGGCAAATGACACAATGTCGATTAAAAACCCAGGTTTTAAAATTCATTTTTGAAAGAAAAGTTTTAAAACTCAAATCTGGATTGAATATTTTGAAAACAGGAGTGTTGAATCTCGAAGATGAGATATAATGACATGCAATGCTATGCTATGCAATGCAATGATATGCTGAATTCATGCAATGATAAGCAATGACACATGAAATGTAATCACTAGATAAGGGTGAAAATTTGGGGTGTTTACAGATGCCCCTCTTTGCTACTAAGCCGGTTGTAAGCCGAGCTTAGTGGCAAAGAAAAACACACCAAATTCAGACTATAAAAATGCCCCAGTTAGATAGATTTGACTGGGTATGAAAGAATTAGTTCAAATGATGGTGGTAGATATAGCATAAAGAATAAAGAAGAAGATTCACCTCATTGAAATGAGGCTCAGGCTTAGCCCTTAACCTGGATGGGACGACAAATGAAATGCCTCATCAGAATGAGGCTCAGGTTTAACCCCTTGACCTGAAAAGGGACGATACCTCATGGAAAAACGAGGCTCAGGCTTAACCCTTAACCTGAAAGGGGACGATACCTCGTGGAAAAATGAGGCTCAGGCTTAACCCTTAACCTGAAGGGGGACGATACCTCGTGGAAAAATGAGGCTCAGGCTTAACCCTTAACCTGAAGGGGGACGATACCTCATGGAAAAACGAGGCTCAGGCTTAACCCTTAACCTGAAGGGGGACGATATACGGAGTCCTCGAATGAAGAAACCATGATGGGACCTTCGAATTTTGCACAATAAATCCGAGAGGGGTTTGCAAAAGGAAGAAAGGGGGTTCCCTAAAGCTTGAAAAGAAATTGATCTTGGACGTCTCATCGCTGAGACTGAATGGCTTTTAAGACAGATGACCTTTTTGCAAAAAATTCAGGTTTAACCCTTAACCTGAACGGGAACTGCCTATGGTGGGACAGCGGGGAGCACAGAGAAGTGTGTTAATCTAAGAGCCTAGGCGCTCAGATCAAAACAAGAAGGGAAGGATCTTGGACAACTCCCATCATTCGATCCTAAAAGGGATAACAACAACGCTTGGATACATCAAAATAAACATCAAGTTCTCACTTCATGTCAGGATAACTTGAAAAGATTGCCAATAAGATAAAAAATTGTAGCTAATTCAAGAATGATAAGCACATATATATATGAAAAATATTCCCTCTTTTCTACCTGAAGTATTACCTTCGACTGGGCTTAACTCCGTAGAATCAAGATTCAAATTCAAATTACTTGCAATTGACTTTCCTTCAAGGAGGCTATCAATTTCCTTGATATGGACGGAAAAGAATGTATTCTTGATATTGCGAGAGCTATTAGCAAAAGGATATTGATAAAAGAATTTCACAAAATTAAAGAAGATTCTTGATAGATTCGGCAGTCTGATATCCTGGGATTCTTTTCTCATGATGATCTTTCTGCACTCTCTTTTTAACAGAATTGGAGCTCTCTTGGATTTTTCGGGAATTACATCATCCTTCATTTTGGAGATGTCCTAGCTTTTTCTCTCTTTATTTTTTTGGAAGGGTACATCACAAACTCCTTCATCTCAGAGATGTTCCGATCCTTCTTTTCTCTCAGGGATTATCTTGACAATTATTGGCTCATTGGTAGGAAATCTTTTGATGATAGCTGAAATTAAATATCTTTTAGGGTTTGTCGGTAGGCTCATCACACTCGCCTTCATCTCGACGGTGATCTGAACTTTCCCTGGAAGGATCCGTCACAAACTCCGTCATCTTGGAGATGATCCAAATCTTCTTTGGCCTCGGGGGTCGACTCGTCTAATTCGCCTTCATCTTGATGACAGTTGAGAGATCCCTTTTACAGATATTTAATTGCAGCTTAGGTGATTGAGTGGATTTTTCTGTATCACCCAGGATATTTCGACTGCTTATTTTCCAAGAATGATCTTTAAAAATATGCCATTGACTGCGATCAATATCAATCACTTCTGGCTTTGCAACAACATTGAATTTTCTTTGCTGGCCATATCGCGGATTTATTCTTCATCCTTTTGGTTGGCCAATAGAAAGATTTTGAATTTTGAATCTTTTTTCACAAAAGCTTTGTCCTTTCGGAAGTAATACTAAAGGTATTCTGAGGTACAGTTTTATGCAGTAAAGATTTTGAGACCAACAACTATTTTTCATGACAAATTGGCAAAATATTCCTAAAATCCTTGGTGAAAGAAATCACTTGAGATCTAAATGACACATCCGTGGCTAGATTCTCCTCTCCTTTCCCCAAAGGAGAGACTCAGGCTTGACCCTTACCTGAACGGGTAACAAAAGATACTCCTCTCTTCCCTGAAGAGGAGGTGTTTGCAAAACGAACTTTTGAAGAGAAATAGAGTTTTCGTCAAAACTCCCTATTTCTAGGCTTCTCTTATGGAAAGGGGGCCGCTAACAAAGATTGAAAGGATATCATAGAGGAACGAGTCCATCACACTCTCCCTAGAAAAAGGGTCATCGACGACGGGGGTGGCCTAACAAAAGACATTTAGGGTTACAATGAGGACGAGTTTCCGTCGAAACTCTCCCTGGAAAAAGGGTTCCTTGTGTGACAATAAAGATTGTTTTGCAAACTGTTCATGAAGCACGAGTCCCTTCAAACTCTCCCTAGAAAAAGGGGTTCAACGAACGAACAATAAAGACATGCGAAAAGAAACGAGCTCCCTCAAACTCTCCCTGGAAAAAGGGTCCCTCGCAAGAGAAATACTTGACGATTGATTTTGATAGCTTTTGATAACTCAAAGAACTGCTTGATAACACGAATGACTAGAGGTCTGACAAAATCGGCAACCCGAATGTCAGATTAACAGAATGGAACGACCCAAGGGTCTGATACAGATTGTTTAGTTCGCAGGTTTGAAGATTAACATCGAGTCTGAACCTCAATGTGAGAGTCATGTTGCGACCAGTATGAAGACCGAATTAAAATACCAGTACGAGTACTGGGTTTTAAAGGATTACCAATACGAGCACTGGATTTTGGAAGATCACTAATACAAGCATTGGATTTCAAAAGATTTACCAGTACGAGCGCTGGATTTAAAAAGATTACCAGTACGAGCACTGGATTTTAAAAGATTACCAATACGAGATTTGGTAAAGCAACCAAGGCGAGATTGGATTTCATAAAAGGACCAATTTTGAAAATTGGATTTAACCGGACCGGTGTAAGACTGGGTTCGGTTTGAAGGTTCGAATCGAAATTCAAATCTTCAAGGAAAGACTAGATGAATTGGATTTTGAAAGACAATTCGAGTCGGAACTCTGATTTTCTAGACCAATTCTGAATTTGATTTGAAAGAAGATTTGAATCGGAACTCGACTCTTCTAGACCAATTCTAGAATCTAGAGGAAAGAAAATTATATGAATTGGATTTGTAAGAAAATTCAAGTCGGGACTTGGATTTTCTAGACCAATTCTGAATTGGATTTGGAAGAAGATTTGAATCGGAACTCGACTCTTCTAGACCAATTCTAGAATCTAGAGGAAAGAAAATTATACGAATTGCATTTGTAAGAAAATTCAAGTCGGGACTTGGATTTTCTAGACCAATTCTGAATTGGATTTGGAAGAAGATTCAAATCGGAACTCGACTCTTCTAGACCAATTCTAGAATCTAGAGGAAAGAAAATTATACGAATTGGATTTGTAAGAAAATTCAAGTCGGGACTTGGATTTTCTAGACCAATTTTGAATTGGATTTGGAAGAAGATTCGAATCGGAACTCGAATCTTCTAGACCAATTCAAGACATTTAAAGGAAAGAAAAGTTGATAATTATAAAGATGACATTTGGGACTAGTTCAACTAGTACGAGCATCAGATTTTGGAAGAGTACCAGTATGAGCACTGGATTTTGGAAGATTACCCGTACGAACACTGGGTTTTAAAAGGTTACCAGTACGAGCACTAGGTTTTTTTTTTTTTTTTTTAAAGATTACCAGTACGAGTACTGGGTTTTAAAAGATTACCAGTACGAGCACTGGGTTTTAAAAGATTACCAGTACGAGCGCTGGGTTTTAAAAGATTACCAGTACGAGCACTGGGTTTTAAAAGATTACCAGTACGAGCACTGGGTTTTAAAAGGTTACCAGTACGAGCACTGGATTTTAAAAGGTTACTCGTACGAGCACTGGGTCTTTAAAAGATTACCAGTACGAGCACTGGGTTTTAAAAGATTACCAGTACGAGCACTGGGTTTTAAAAGGTTACCAGTACGAGCACTGGGTCTTAAAAGGTTACCAGTACGAGCACTGGGTTTTAAAGGGTCATCAATTGATGATGACTTGGACGACTTGCCAGGGTCTCAGGATTTATCCCTTAACCTGAATGGGAAATTCAATGCAAATTGATGCAGATGAATGCGAATGAATGCATGCAAATGCAAATGGATGCAACTGAGTGCACATGCGTGCAAAATGAGAGATTTATTAGATCCTGCCTGCACACAGATTGTTTTGGATAAAAGGCAACTTTAACAAGAATGCCCCATTATATTCTGGGGAAGAGAGATATTTTGACAAAAGAATAATTGATCATTTATTGAAAGGAATTTTTGAAGAATACAAAAGATAGAATAGAGATTTTCTAGGTATAGAATTTCTTCAGATGTCAAGTATTAATGGGGTCGGATAGTTCTACCCCGTCTGCATTAATCAGACGATATGAATTACGGGGAAACGCTTCTTTCACCACGTAGGGACCTTCCCAGTTTGGTGACCATTTGCCATGTGGACGATGCTTGAGATGAGCCGTTGATCTAAGTTCCAAGTCATTAACTTGGAATCTCTTTTCGATGACTGACTTGGCATATTGCCTTGCTATCCTCTGACGATAAGACTGAGCGTGCTCTACTGCTTTGAGTCTTTTCTCATCGAGTAAATCTAAGTGTACCAATCTCTGTTGCTGATACTGATCGAGTGGTAACTTTAAAAGAGATGCGAACTTAAGGGCGGGCTTCTGAACATGAAGGGGTAACACCACCTCAGTCCCATAAACAAGTTCTGAAGGAGTCACATTGGTTGGGGTTCGAATGGTAGTTCGATATGCCCAAAGTGCATCATGGATTTTTTCGTGCCAATCACGACCCGTCTCAACGGTTCTTTCCAAGATGCGAATCAAACTCTTATTTGTTGCTTCTGCCTGACCATTTCCTTGTGGATAATAAGGAGCTGAAAAATGATGATGAATTCTGAATTTTGAACAAAAGATCTTCATTCTCTCATTCTTGAAATGAGTACCATTATCTGACACGATGTCGTGCGGTATACCAAAATATCAAAGAATGTTCTTATGAATGAACGAAACTACATGTCGACCTTCCACTGTACGTAGAGTGACGGCTTCAACCCATTTGGTGAAATACTCTGTTGCGGCAAGGAAATATTTATGACCATTAGAAGCTGAAGGAGAGATGGGTCGTACAACGTCGAAGGCCCACATAGAAAATGGCCATGGAGACACGACTGATTGCAAGTACGTGGCTGGCGCATGAATGGAAGGTGCGTGTATCTGACACTGAACGCACTTCTTCACAAAACGATAGCAGTCTTGCTGCATGGTTCTTTAATAGTATCCTGCTCGAATGATTTGTTTAACAAGGGTTTGGTAGCCGACATGACCACCGCAAATACCTTCATGCGCTTCTCGCATGATTTCTTTGGCTTCTTCTTTGTCTAAGCACCTGGAATACTCAGAACTGAACCCACGACGATAAAAAACATTGGCAAGGATAAAATAGCGAGCGGACATATGCTGAATTGCTTTTTGCTCCTTCTTTGATAGTTCTGGTGGAAGCTCACCAGTTTCAATAAAGTTTTTGATATCTTGATACCAAGGCTTCTCTTTCTGTTCCGCCTGGTTGACTTGCATTACTGGAATGAAGGCAGGTTGGTCAAGTCTACCGATTTCAAAAGAGCGACATGATTCTTTATTTCTGAAAGACATAATGGAGCCCAAACTGGCCAAACCATCAGCTATTTGATTAAACTCTCTTTTGATATGGAAAAGCTGAAATTCCTCGAAATTGTTGATAAGGGCTAAAACGATCTTTTGGTAAGGGAGCAACTTCTGATCTTTTACCTGCCATTCAGCTTTGACTTGGCTAACTACGAGCAATGAATCACTGAAAGCGTGTACCCTCTTAACATTGAAGTCTTGCGAAATTCTCATACCTTGTATTAAAGCTTCATACTCAGCCATATTATGGGTACATTGAAAATCCAGTTTCAGAGAAAAGGGGATCATCTCTTTCTCTGGTGTGATCAGCAAGATTCCGACCCCTATGCCGGCCATGTTCTTGGATCCATTGAAAAATAGATTCCAAACTGGGGATTGTTGAACATTACAGATCCGCTCATCGGGAAAACTATCCTCGATTTTAACATTTTCTGCTAAAGGAAAATCTGCCAATTGGTCTATAATTGCTTGACTTTTGATAGATTGCTGAGAAACATACCCCATATCATACTGCATTAACAGGACTTGCCACTTAGCAATCCGTCCACTAAGAAATGGTTGTTCGAGAATATACTTGAGAGGATTAAGTTTTGAGAGAATCTTGACTTCTCATGCTAACAAGTAATGTCTCAACTTCTGACACATCCATACTAGTGCTAGGCATGTCTTTTCTATCTGAGAATATTTCTTCTCGTAATCAATGAAGGTCTTGCTTACATAATAGATGGCATGTTCAATCAAACTGCCTTCCTCATACTGTGCCAAGAATCCACCACAAGCTGCTTGGTTAACTGAAACATATAGCAAGAGAGGCTTTCCCAATTCTGGTGGCTTCAGAACGGGCGGATTAAGAAGATATTTCTTGATACGTTCAAACGATTGCTGACACTCTGGTCCCCACTCAAATTTCACTCCTTTTCTGAGTAGATGATTGAAAGGTTCACATCTCATGACAAGGTTGGATATGAATCTCCGAAATGATTGCATACGTCCCTGAAGACTACGCAATTCCTTAAGAGTAGTTGGAGGTGGCATGTCAATGATGGCCTTTGCTTTAGCGGGATCCATTTCTATACCCTTTTTACTGACCAAGAAGCCTAGCAATTTGCCTGATTCAACCCCGAAGACACATTTCTGAAGATTGAGTCTCATTTTGTAAAGAATGAGTCGCTTGAAGACTTGACTTAAAGCATCGATATGATTTTCTTCTTCTTTGGATTTGACCAGGATGTCATCAACGTATGCATCCATAGTCTTGTGCATTTGATCATGGAAAATGACAGCCATTGCACGCTGATAGGTTGCCCCAGCATTCTTGAGCCCAAACGGCATGACTGTATAACAGAAAGTGCCCCATGGCGTAGTGAAGGATGTTTTGGATTGGTCACGAGCGGCTAACTTGATCTGATTATATCCGGAGTATCCGTCCATGAAGGAGAACATGGCATGCCCAGCCGTGCTATCAACTAGGAGGTCAATATTTGGGAGTGGATAGTCATCCTTCGGAGTAGCTTTATTGAGATCGCGAAAGTCAATGCAAATTCACACTTTGCCATTTTTCTTGGGAACTGCAACAATATTTGCCAACCAGTATGGATAATCTATTGCTCGAATGAATCCTGCTTTAAGCAAGTCCTCAAGTCCTTTCTTGACCTGTTGCTCGATTCGAGGATCCATTTTTCTTAACTTCTGCTTAACAGGTTTCGCATCAGGCTTCAGAACGAGTCGATGTTCCACCAATTTAGGATCTAAACCTGGCATATCTTCATTAGTCCATGCGAACACTTCTTGGTACTGCTTGAGAAAGTCAATGAGCCTTCCCTTCTCATCTGTACTTAGGCTGATACCAATCTTGAGAATTTTTGGACTATCTTCTGAACCAATATTGATGTCCTCAGTCGGGTCCTGGACTAGGGTCGATGGTTAATCTTGTTTCTGAATTGCTGCAAACTCTGGAAGCGACGAATCAAATTCTGTCATTTCTTCTGACTGCTTTGTAACCTTACTGTCCTCTGCTCTTACCCGGACCTGATGTATCTTTGCCGGTTTCGATAGGATTGAAGGATTGATGACTAATCTTTTTATCGGTTGAGAAGACATTCTGAAATTTTTGAAAAAGAATAGTTTTTAGAAAAAGTTCATTCACTATGACATAAATTGTATGAGAATAAAAAAGATAAGAATAATGAATTTTGAAGACAAATTACAGAGGAATAAGAGAAAGATGACATCCAGATAGACGAGAAAATTGATAACTTTATTGAAGACTTGGAATGAAATAAGGACATTTAAAATGAGCTGAAATGGGACATTGTCCCTACAAACTGCAGAAATCAAATGAATGAAATAGAAAAGACAGATGGTAGAAAATTTTTAATGGATCCCTTTAATGAAGACAGTATTTTTTGTGAGATCTTTTGCCCATGAATCCTAGTCCTGCCCTGCGCAGATGATGATCAGGGATCACTGGCTCTAGCCGGCCATCTTCGTTCTTGCCCAATCCTCTGAAAGGCTGATAACCATGCTTCAGTAATAGGTCAAATCCTTTCTTGGTTCTAACAAACTGCGGGAAAAGAGGATGGTCTTTGAAAGTACTGTAATCGAGATGACCTCCGATCTTAAAGAAATGTGGTCCTTGCCATTGGACCATCGCTGCTGTGTGATTTGTCTCTGATGCTGCTTCTAACTTTAGCATTTCAAGGCTTTCACTGAGAACAACCTCTTCACTTTCCCTAATGCTGGGGATATCAGCAGTATAAGTTGGCCTAGGGATCATAGGCTGAGGTAGCCTCTCTTTAAGATCTTCCCCCAAAACAGTAGTTATCATGCCACCTTTAGACCATTTGATGCACTGATGCAAAGTGGATGGTACGGCGTTGGCATTATGAATCCATGTTCTTTCCAGTAGAAGATTATACGTTGGCGGCACGTTAACGACATGGAAAAGCACTGTATGAACAGAGTAGTTGATAAATGTTTCCAGGAAGATCTTTCCCTTTGCTGTCTGTCCATGATTATTGAACCCATAAATAGTGATCGGATCCGGTGTGTACTCTTCTTCTTTTATACCCAGAGCCTTGGCAGTCATTTCAGGACAAATGTTGAGGCTACTGCCTCCATCTACAAGCACGTGGGGTACAGTCATTCCTCGGGTTCACACCACAATGTACAGAGCATTGTTATGAAATGCGTGAGGTTTTGGCAGATCCTCATCTGAGAAGGTTATGGGAGCATTGGTCATGGCCTGATTAACGATCTGAGCCATGTTTTCAGGTGTGGTGCCTGGCTTGACCTTGATTTTTCGCAGTAAATCGTCCAGGACTTGCTGATGCTTAGGAGAGGCACGTGCCAACTCAAGGATAGGGATATTAGAGAGGGCAGTGATTGGTCTTTGCACTGCATCAACCTTTTCTTCTGATGTTCTCCCTTTTTTTGAAGTAGGTTTGACAAGGCTCTTGGGTATCCACGACATTCTTTTGGCTACCTCTGGAGATACTCTAGCGGGCTCTCTCGAAACTTTCAGCTTACTGAATGCTGAAACGAGGTCCATCTTTTGAGAACTGGACTGGGCCTTATGCAACACTAATACCTGATGCTGCACCTTGATATCACTGCTAGGGCATGGTCGGATATGATCTTGTGGCTGAAAGGGATGATCAGATATCATTGTTGTTGAGTGCTGCAAGAAAGGCTGTTTTAGAATCTCCATTTTCTCATCTTCAGCCCCTTCTACCAACAGATTTTTGTCAATATAATCTTGTATGATGTTTTTGAGAACGAAACAGTTCTTGGTATCATGTCCCACAGTTCGATGGAACTTGCAGAATCTGTCTTTCATTTTTCCCATAACCACTGGCGGGTCAGCTACCCTTGGAAGCTTAATCATATCACTGCCGAGCATATATTCTAATACCGTCTCGAGGGACTGGTCTAGAGGAGTAAACTTGCGGTTATAACTCCATCCTTCCCGCTTCGGCTTTTCTTGTGGTCTTGATCTCTGTTCGAGGGTCTGCTGTGGCTGCTTATCATATTGAGTAATCGAATTGCCTTTCTGATCACTTTTGTTGGGATTTGACCCTCCTGAAGCATAACTGTGATTTTTTTCATTTCCTTTGTTCTGATTCTTACTGTTATTGGCAGAGTAGGTAAAATGGGCTTTCTTCTTTGATTTTTGTTGACTGTTATTCTTTGTAAACATAAAACCCTCATAAGATCCGTTCTCCATACTCAACTCGAGCCATTCGGCTCGTTCTGTCAGTTCTATGAAACTCTTCGATGGAGATGTAGAAATTAGTCCCCTTAGGGGTTGCAAGAAGTTGCTCAAGATCAAAGATAGTGTGTGTCTTTCTGCTATTGGCTCACACATCTTATTGCAAGCGGATCTCCATCTATGAATGAAATCCCTAGCCTTCTCGTTTTCTTTCTGCCTCAGACTGCAGAGATGACTGAGAGTCGGGAGTGCTTCAGCATTGAATAGAAAGCGCTCAATAAATAAATTGACCACTTTGTCAAATTCTTTCAGTTCTATCAGATTAATGTGCTCTGAGTACCACTTTGCTGCGACACCTTCCAAACTGCGAGGAAAGCAGAGAAATAAGGCACGATTGTTCCTCTTGAACCTGGAACATTCTGCGAAGAATAGGGCGAGATGTGCTTTTGGGTCACCCGAACCATCAAACTTGATAAATTTCTTGGGGAGATTATCAAGATCATCATCCCCATCTAGTCCATCATAGAAGTCTTCACTTGTAAAGACTCTTTTGCCCTTGTCACGAGTTTGAAGATCCTTAACTATTTTCATCACATCTTTGAGTTGTGACTGTGTAGGGTCGTCAACAGACTGATTCTTGGATTTGTAGGCCGACCCCGGCCCCTGAGTCGACCTTCTGAATTCTTGCTTGTTTTCATATTCTTTATCAGTATCATCTGCTGATTCTGACTCATCAGACATTACCTCATGACGATTCTGCTTTTTACTGATCTTCACATTTCTGGCTGCGTGACCCCTATCCTTCTGCTTGGTTTGAGTCTGCTCAGTACTGGCTTCAGCTTGCTCTGCCAGCATCTTGGTCATCATTTTCTTGAACATGATGTACATCTGGGGATCCACGTCATCCTCCACCTGTTGTCCTTGACTTTTGGCTGATCGGGGTGAGTCCATTTCTTCTTCTGAAGCGACTGAGTACGCAATGCCTTCAACTGATGCGGTTTTCTTTCCAGACCTTGTATGAACCATTGAATGTCACGACAACTCTCTAGAGATTGCTAACGCTCTCTGGAGATTGCTAACGCTCTCTGCAAGGCAGAACTGATGATTAGGATTTTGAAGGAAATTCGGTTTGGAGGAAAATATTTATTGAGAATTTTGGTAGACAATTGAAAGAGTATCCCATTACTAGGGATTGAGTCATCGCTGGGATTACGACAATTGCGCTACTATTCCTTTGCAAAAGTAAACAACTGAAAAATATGCCTTGTTACCTAGGCGAGGTCGTCAAACCAAGATAGGATGAAATTTAAAGGAATTTTATTGAAGAAAAAAAAAGACATGATTTTATTAATAATAGACTCGACAAAGGGGAGGGGGACGGACAATTTTCCACCACTCCTGATAATCAGAGGACACTCGAGGACCAGGAAAATAGTAAGAGTAATAAAGGAATCCCAACCATGTCTGGCAGAATGGTATGCTCCGGACCACTGATCTGATGCGAGGTCGAATTCTGGCAGAACCTCTGCTAGTGGACGAATCTCTACGCGCTTCTGCCTCTGAGAAAACTGCCTGACACACCGCTCTGGATGATAGTATGCGCAGAAGAATGGACCAAGTAGCCTTAACCGCTTGTCGTATGCATAAGTGTATCTAGGAGGTGATTCCTGACGATCAAAGTAGTCCCATACGACCTCTTCCTCCTGAAGATTATCGATCAAGAACTGGTATCGAGCAATTGGAAGACGCTTTTCACCATTGTATCTAAATGAACTGGCTCGGGCGGGCACATGCCGGAGGAACCAAGATTGTAATGCGTAGGTGCACCCTTCGACTAGAATTGATTCTTCGAGTGTGAAACGGGTCAACCCTCGATATAGAAAAGCGAGTGCGGCCATGGCTATGGAGAGGTGGCTGGTCTGTCGACTTCCCCATCTCCTTAGAAGCTGAACTATTCTGATATCTATATAATTCCGCCCATCAGGAAAGAAGGCTAATCCCACCGTGCACAGAACCATCGCGTGCTGGATTCTCTCTCAAGCTGTCCTGGACAATGAGCTGACCTCTGCAAATGTTTCATACTGTTTGTAGATTTCGAGCAGGTCCACATATTCATTTCCATCCTCCTCTATCAATGGCCAAGACTTGCGTCCTGTCATGCGAGCTAAAGCGTCTCGGGGATCCAGACCCTTGACATTAATCAAAAACTGTTTCTCCAATGGATCTCCAGGCTGACCGGCTGGCTCGGGCAATCCCATAATCTCTGAAAATTCATCTATCAGTATTGTCATCTCGCCCCACGGGAACCAGAAGGTAGAAGTGCTCGGATTCCACCGTTCTGCTAGTGCATGGATCAAATTGCCGTTGACTGTCTGCTTTCCCACTGCGGACGCCAGTTCTAACCCACAATCGTCCAAGTGGTCCAGAAACATACGAGAGAAATTCTTGAACCATGAGTAGTACCACCGGGGAAAGAAGGATCCGGTGTTGAGGACTCGATGTTCTGGAAGACCTTGTCGCACCTCGTAGGAGATGTGACCCTCGGGGAAGACTGAATCAAGCTGACTGGATGCCATCAGAATCGACTGGAAAACATAGAAAATTTGGAATAAGACTTGGGAAAATATAGAGACTTTGAAAAAAATGCAGGCAGGATAAAATGAAGTAGGAGATTCGAGATCCAGAAGACAGGAAATATGGGAAATCACCTGGAGTTTTGAAGGAAATTAAGGGAAATTCGGAAAATCGTCCAGGGTTTGATGAAATATGAAGAAATAAATGGAAAATGAAGTATTTGGAAAATTGTCCAAGGTTTAAAACATGGACAGTACATGGACATAGATTGGGGAATTTCGAGAAAATCGTCCAGTATTTTAGAAAATTGGGGAAAATATGGAAAACAAAAAGGAAATAACATATTCAATCACATTCTGCATAAACAAGTATGCACATACAACATTCCCTAAAAGCTGACTCTAGATGTACAAATTTTGAAATGGCTGTAGAACCTTAATCCTAACTCTAAGGCTCAGATCAACTGTATTCAATCCAGTTATGCCTATATACTCAAGCCAAGGCTCGATGTACGTGGCATAAAATCAATTTCTCTGGTTCTAGGTTCAAGTTTTCCAACATCCTTGAGCACCTGCCGATATACGTTGGACTATGGCCCTTGGTACGTGGCAGGGGGTTTTCACCCAAATAGGTGGTCAGTTGTGAGGCTCTGTCCCGAACTATGGTTCTGGAAGAGAGCCCAGCAACGTGAAGACCGGGACAATATAGGTGGGGTGGTTTTTGAAAAATATGAGCACATGCAATCAAATCAGAAGGCTCTAAAACCTAAAGAGATAGAGATTTTAAAATATTTGAAGAAGCAAACATTGTTTTCATACAATTCCTAAATTGAGGAGTGTTGTATTAGACCTAAGTCTATGTGAGCATGAATAATTCTCCTCAATATGGTCCTACCAAACCATACCTAGTCTATATGCATTCCATGTCAGCTGGGTTCAAGCCTAGGCTCCTAGGTTCACATGATAGCATAAATTAAAAGCTGACATTCCATGGAAATCGATTTTGACAATTTGAACTAAGTAGAGCATTAGATTGATCAGGCAAAGACAAGTCCCATCTCGGTCGCCAAACCTGTTATCATCGCAAAATTTTACTTTTGCAAATCAAACTGACCTTTGAAAAAGATTTTGAAAATAACTCGCCTCCGTTTTTAAAATGCGGGATTATTCCAAAGAATGGGACTCGCCTGTCGGTACGAGGTTCGACCATTCCTGCCACCTTTAACAGGGGTAATCGAACCAAGGATCAATCTACTGCTCTGTTCTATTCAACTTGTCTAAATCATATTCTAATTTCTAAATGCACATAGAATCAGGTATGTGCTATGAATTTTCTGAAAATGCATGTTTGAAAACATGATGTTTGCTTTGAATAACTGAAACACTTAGAATAGATATCACATGAAAAATCGTGAATTGGGATTTGAAATGTACTTCTGAGAAAAGTAAAAATCGATTTCTGAAGATATGTAAGGATTTTCTGAAAATCGATTTTGAGAAATGTGAAATAACTTTGGAAAACTTGATTTCTTTTAATTCAAACTTTGAAATTGAAAATATAACTTAGAAAATCGAATTTGGAACTTGAGAAATACTTGAAATATCATGGGCAAATCCATATTTTGAGAAAATCGATTTTTGAATAAGACTTAGGAAAATTTTGAGAAAATGAACTTCTTTGAATTGAGATTTGAATTGGAATTGGCAAATGCATGAAATGAATGAATATGAATTTGAGGAATTGAGAAATACTTTTTATATTTTTGAGAAATGCAGTGCATTTTGAAGTTAGCCTAAGAGTGTAGGCTGAATGTGGCTAATGTGAAGATCATAAATCTGGGTATCATTCATATTCTGACTATGGCCATAAATACGAATTCCACCAAGTTTATAAACTTCATAAAAGCTAGTGCATGTGCCATTCGTGTACACCATAGTGAGTTTGAATATGCATGAATCATCATTCATCACACATTAACATTATTTAAAAAAAATAAACTATATGCAATGCTGCCTAAGCTAAGCAGGAAATGTAAATTCTTATTCCAAAGTTTAATTTAGTTTACATCACTATTGAAATTTAAATACATGAAAAATAAAGTCTTCAATATACCTGCAAAACTAGAAAACTTTGTTAGTGATGATATGTTGGCTTTTTTAGATTTATCCAGCAATATCAGGAAATTGCTGGATTTTGCTAGATATAAGCCTTTTTGCCATGATTCCCTTAAGTCAAAATGATAAAGTATGAAATAAAATTGAATAAATAAGGAAGATAAGATATGAAATTTCGAAATTGGGGTCAAAATGACCAAAATACCCCTAATAACAAGACTATGGCCTTGAAATTAGGGTTTTCAGAAAGATATTTGGTAAAATGCAAGTTTTGAAATTCAAATGCAAATAAATCAAACTAAATATGCTATGACATGATTAAAAATATGAAAATTAGGGTTAGGGATTTCGAAATTTAGGTCAAATGACCAAATTGCCCCCGATAGCAAGACTATGGCCTTGAAATCAGGGTTTTTAGAAAATATTTTGGTAAAAACTTAGGTTTTATGCACTAAATGAAATCAAATGAGCATCAAATTAAACCTAAAGCATCCTAATATGATTATGAATATGATTAAACCCTAAAAATATATGCTTATGCACGAAAATCCAAGAATATCACAAATTTTGTGATTTTTGCAGTGTTTTGGAATTCTTCGGGTGCCCTGTTTTGCAATTCAAACCATTCAAGCATCAAACAGATTCTAAAAATCCTCAAAATTGGTACCTGCACTTGTTATAACCTTAATATCAAATTAGAATTATAAAAATATTTTTTTGGCATTAAATTAATCCGAAAATTGCATTAAACCCTAAAAATATGCTATTTTTGACCTAGCTCACCAACCAGTCTCAGTCCAAGACCCGAACCAGGGGTCAAACCTCCATGGAAATTTATGAAATTTTACAGAGAACAAATAGACAGGAAAACATAACTTTTCTTTTTTACAGATATGAAAAAGCTTTTAAAACCAGGGAGATACCCATCCGACAATCCGGACTTGAATATATTGATTTTAACTTTGGTCCTGACTGATACTTTCATTTGAAAATTCCGGGATAAATAGAATAACTCATTCAAAATATCTGAGATTTTAACAGTTAACTGTTGACAGAAAAATAACAATACTCACTTTTTACAGATCATGAATCGGATCTGTGGTTTGGGATTTATAAACAACACAATTCTGATTAGGGTTTTGGAAAACCCTAACGAGTTTTAAATTGAAAATCAGAGTTTCTGACAGAGACAAAATACTAAACAGTAATCAAAAATTCTAAAAAATTCACAGTAGCTATATCTAATCAATATGAATCTATGGCACTTTACAGATCTAAAATCGGATATAATATGAGAAAAATATCATAACAGCAAGTTACCTTCTTGATTTTAACAACGATTTTAAAGTTTTAAAAACCCGATTTGATGTCTGATTTTTCTGACAGAGTTCCCGAGGTCCAAAACCCTTGAGGTTTTTACAGTAGTTTATTTAGATATGCATGCATTACATATAAAAAAATCAGGAATAAACAACGAATATTTCAATCCAAAACAGCATGCTTTTTACTGTTCTAAAATAAAAAACACACAGAAATCTAAGAAACTTAAGAAATCATGCCTTAACTAATGAAAAACAATAAAACAAACCATAAAAAAGTAAATAAAAATTATTTCTATACTGGAAAACGTAAAATAAACAAATAAATAAAATAAAATCAAGGAATCAATGACTGGAATTTGATTTTACCTTTAAAGACATGGATTTAACCCATAAAAAGAGTAAATCACATGTTTTATTGGTTAATAATAAAAAGAATAGTGCTAAAATCAATTCTAATGGATTAGAATCCCTAGAAAACACTAAAAACAGTGTTAGATCATCTTCTTGGACAGTTCTTGATGGTTCTTGAGGTTGAATCATGGTTGAATCCATGAAATAGATGGTACCAATGGTTAAACTAGCATTAAATCATGAAAAATATTAAATAAAACTAAAAAAATTAATAAAATTTCTCACCTTGGAGTTGCAGCAATGGAGGAAAGGCTGGAGAGGAGAGAGAAGCTCCAAGACTTGCTCTAAAGGTGGCTGGTAAAATCGACCCCCTATGGGTCTCAATTTATAGAAACTTTTTAGGTTTTGAAAATTAGCAATTTTGAAATTTTTGGACTTCTAATCTTTGCTACTAAGCCGGTTGAGAGCCGAACTTAGTGGCAAAGACAACACTCCAAATTTGAAAATGCCCCAGTCATCAGGTCTGAACTGGGTGTGGAAGAATTATTTTGAAAATATGATTTTTCAGGCTTTGAAACCTTATCCTGAATGGTTTTTGGGAGACGAAATCCTCGAAGATGATATGATTGAGTAGAAAATGAGGAAATCGTGATGGGACTTTAGATGGAAATTCTGAAATTATGGGAAATGAAAATTTTGATCAGGTCTCGTGGGTGAGACAAGATACTCTCTTTGAAATGATTCAGGTTTAGCCCTTAACCTGGATGGGACGAAGATATATCAAGATGAATTTGAATTGAGGAAAGGGATACACGGGGACCTTGATGGGACATTTTGGAAAACGCCTTGTGAAATGAAGCCCGAGTATGATCCTTTTTTTGGATGAACATTTGAAGTATGGGTTCCTTGATGGGAGGAGCCATGATGGGACTGGAAGAAATCATCTCATCCAAACGAGGGATCTCGTTGGAACGAGACTCAGGTTTAACCCAAACCTGTAAGGAAGATACCTCGCAAAGCGAGGTTCCGGTTTAATTTTTAACCTGGATAGGAAATCTACCATACGGATTTCTCAAAAATGGAGAAAGCACGATGGGACCTTCGGAATTTGGATGAACAAATCCGAGAGGGGTTTTGGCGAAAGGAGGAAATATAGAGCCCTTAAAGCTTTGAAAAAGGAATGATTCTGGGTGTCTCATTTGCTGAGGCTGAAATAGCTTTTTGAAATCAAATGGCCTCTCGCAGAAAATTCAGGTTTTGACCCTTAACCTGAGTGGGAACACCATACGAAATCCTTGACTGAAGAAACCGTGATGGGACAGGAAGAGATACTTCAACTGGATGAGGCAACTCTTCTGGAAGATATAGACAATGCTAGGTTGCATCAAAATGGATATTGAATGTTTATTTTATTTTTGGAATAGCTAGAAAATTTTGCCAATAGGATAAAATTATAGTTGATTCAAATGCTTGGAAATGTGCATGTATGTGCGAAGATATTTCCTCTTTTACCTAGAGTATTTCCTCCAATGAGGTTAACTCTTCATTTCTAAGAGTCAAATTCAAATTTTAGCACTGATGATTTTCTTCAAGGAAGCTGTCCATTTCCCTGATATGAGAATAAAAGAAATATTCTTAATTTCATAAAAGCAGAAAATGAAGAAATATTGATAAAAGAATTTTGCATGAGAAAAGATGACTTCTGACAACTTTGGCAGTTTGATATCCGGGTGTTTTCCCACGATGATCTTTTGCACTCTTTTTGAGTCACTGGGCTTTCTCGGTTTTTCACATCATCCTTCATTTGGATGGGTCCTGACTTTTCTCTCTTTTTCAGGGAAGGGTACTTCACAAACTCCTTCATCTTGGAGATGTTTCGATCCTTCTTTTCTCTCAGGGATTCTATATGATATTAGCTCAAAAAGGTCTGAAATCAAATATCTTTTAGGGTTTGTCGGTAGGTTCATCGCATCTGCCTTCATCTCGACAGTGATCCGAACTTTCCCTGGAAGGATCCGTCACAAACTCCGTCATCTTGGAGATGTTTCAAATCTTCTTTGGCCCCGGGGATCTACTCGCTTAATTCGCCTTCATCTTGACGACAATTGAGAGGTCCCTTTTGCGGATATTTGATTGCAACTTTTTAAACGAAAATGAGAAGATATGGGTTTGAGTGGATTCTTTTTATGGCTCGGGATATTTTCACTGCCTGATTGCCAAAAAGTCATTTTTTAAAACATGCGTCATAACCAAGATCAATATCAATTCGCTTCTGGCTTTTCAATATCATTGAAGATTTCTTTCATTGATCATATCGAGGACATTTCTTATATCCTTTTGGTTGATCAACAGGAAAAGATTTTGAATTTTTACCTCTTTTTCGCAAAAAAGTTTCACCTTTTCGGAAGGAAATACTGGAGGTAATCTGAGGAAATTCTCTTTGTACAGTAAGAACATTTAGAAGCAACAAATGTTTTTAGCAAATTGGCAAAGTTTTCACGAATTCTTTGTGAAATAATTACTCAATATAGATTTTGATGAGACCTTGAGTTGCAATCTCTTGATTTTGGAAATACATGACCAGCAAAAGCTGGAACCTTTGAAATACATGACCAGCAGAAGCTGGAACATTTGAAATACATGACCAGCCGAAAGCTGGAACCTTTTGAAATACATGACAAATAGACGTTGAGATCTTTTGAAATACCTGTCCAGCGAAAGCGGGAACCTTTGAAATACGTGACCAGCGAGGAGCTGGAACCTTTTGAAATACGTGACCAACGAGGAGCTGGAACCTTTTAAAATACGTGACCAACGAGGAGCTGGAACCTTTTGAAATACGTGACCAGCGAGGAGCTGGAACCTTTTGAAATACTTGACCAGCGAGGAGCTGGAACCTTTTGAAATACTTGACCAGCGAGGAGCTGGAACCTTTTGAAATACTTGACCAGCGAGGAGCTGGAACCTTTTGAAATACTTGACCAGTAAGACCGGAACGTTTAAAATACATGACCAGCAATAATGCTGGAACATTTTGGAAATACGTGACCAACGAGTGTTGGATCTTTTGGGAAATACACGAATGGTTATGAAAAACTGGGTTTTAATAAAAAGGATTGAGAATGATCGAAATTGGGAGATTATAACCCGAGGGTTAAGAAAATAGTGAATTTTTGAAAAATAGAGGTTGGAGAATTGATAATCTGGAGAGATTTGAAGATTAGGAAATGACATATTTGAGAGATTTAAACCCAAAGGTTTTGGAGATGATAGAATGGAGGAATCGCACCCTGAGGGTTTGTTTTATGGAAAAGAGGTTGATTTGGGAGCTCAAAAATTGTGAGCTGGGACTTTTTGAAATATATGACCAGCGAGAGCTGGGTCTTTTGAAAATACACGACCAAAAGCTGAGTTCTTTTTTTGGGAATACATGACCAGCAAAGCTGGAACGTTTGAAATGCGTGACCAGCGAAAAGCTGGGACGTTTGAAATACCTGACCAGCAAAAAACTGGAACGTTTGAAATACATGACCAACGAGTGTTGGATCTTTTTTGGAAATTACCTGACCAGCAAGAGCTGGAACGCTTGAAATACATGACCAGCGGCAAGCTGGAACATTTGAAATACATGCCCAACGAGTGTTGGATCTTTTTGAAATACCTGACCAGCAAAAGCTGGGACGTTTGAAATACCCGACCAGCGAGAAGCTGGAACTTTTAAAATACATAACCAACGAGTGTTGGGTCTGACCAGCAAAAAGCTGGAACGTTTGAAATACCTGACCAGCAAGAAGCTGGAACGTTTGAAATACATGCCCAACGAGTGTTGGATCTTTTGAAATACATGACCAGCAAAAGCTGGGACGTTTGTAATACCTGACCAACGAGAAGCTGGAACGTTTGAAATACATGACCGACGAGTGTTGGATCCTTTGGAAATACCTGACCAACAAAAGCTGGAACGTTTGAAATACCTGACCAGCAAGAAGCTGGAACGTTTGAAATACATGCCCAACGAGTGTTGGATCTTTTGAAATACCTGACCAGCAATGGCTGGGACGTTTGAAATACCCGACCAACGAGAAGCTGGAACGTTTGAAATATATGACCAATAGGTGTTGGATCTTTTTGGAAAATACCTGACCAGTAAAAACTGGGACGTTTGAAATACCTGACCAGTAGAACTGGGACGTTTGAAATACATCAGCTTTTGGGAGTTTTTAAATCAGAAATTGAATTTTGTAGAAGAAAAGGATTTTGATCAAAAGATTAAATGTAGAAAGTTATTGGTGCGAGGATTGGATCCTCCAAATGAGCCCAATATATAATTGAAGATTTTGGGAAATACCCTAGTGCGAGGACCGGGTTGTAAAAGATGAGCTAAAACAAAGCGAAATTTTCAGAGAATAAAGATTCTTTGGTAAAATTTAATGGACCATCATAGTTTAATTGCATGTGGTCGACTTTCAGGATTTTATCCCCTTGTCCTGAACGGGGGGGGCGGGGAATAATAAAAAGAATACCTCATTGACAGGAGGCATCAGGTTTATCCCTTAACCTGAAAGGGTAGATTTTAAAGATAAAGGTGGATGAAAAATTTTAATAAGATTGACGAAAATTTGTTTAAAACTTGACATAAATGAGCAATAGCTTGAAGAACATTTGCTCAAACCAAAAAGTAAATCAAATGAAATGGAAATAAAGATCATAAGATCAAAATGAGATTTAACAGAATTTGAGAAAAAGAGCTTCTGTCTAATCCTGCCTGCATACGATGAAGAAAAATGATTATAGACCAATAAAATGCCCCAGTATCATGGAGAGGAATGTAAGAATTGATAGAAGATCATTATTTTATTGAAATGGCTCTTTTGAAGAGTACAAGGGCTTCAAAATGAATATTCTAAGTATAAAATTTCTTCAAATGTAGAGCATTGATGGGATCTGACATTTCCACTCCATCTGCGTTGATTAGACGATGCGAATTGCGAGGTAATGCTTCCTTAACCACATAAGGGCCTTCCCAATTGGGTGACCACTTGCCCCGTGGTCGATGCTTGAGATGAGCTGTTGATCTGAGTACCAAATCGTTAACTCGAAATCTTCTCTCAATGACGGACTTGGCATGGTGTCGAGCTATCCTCTGTCGATAAGCTTGAGCATGCTCTGCTGCCTTGAGCCTTTTTTCATCTAGCAGATCTAGCTGCACCAATCTCTGTTGCTGATACTGATCAAGTGGCAATTCTATAAGTGAAGCAAATTTGAGAGCGGGCTTTTGGACATGGAGCGGCAATACTACTTCAGTTCCGTAAACAAGTTCTGAAGGAGTGGCATTAGTCGGAGTCCGAATGGTGGTCCGATATGCCCAAAGCGCGTCATGAATCTTTTCATGCCAATCTCGGCCTGTCTTCACAGTCCTTTCCAAAATACGAATCAAGATCTTATTGGTAGCCTCTGCTTGGCCGTTCCCTTGAGGATAATAGGGAGCTGAGAAATGATGGGAAATTCTGAATTTAGAACAGAAGGTTTTCATCCTCTCATTTTTAAAGTGAGTTCCATTGTCTGAAACAATGTCATGTGGTATGCCGAAGCGGCAAAGAATGTTCTTGTGAATGAAAGAAACCACATGGCGGCCTTCTACTGTGCGTAGAGTAACAGCTTCAACCCATTTTGTGAAGTACTCTGTCGCAGCCAGAAAGTATTTGTGGCCGTTGGAAGCAGAAGGGGTAATTGGGCCGACGACGTCAAAAGCCCACATAGAAAATGGCCAAGGAGAAACAACTGATTGTAGATATGTGGCCGGAGCATGAATGTAAGGCGCGTGCAATTGGCACTTGACGCACTTTCGCACAAATCGATGGCAGTTCTGTTGCATGGTGTTCCAATAGTACCCTGCTCGAACGATATGTTTGACGAGAGTTTGATAGCCGACATGACCACCATAAATCCCTTCATGGGCCTCTTGGATAACTTCCATAGCTTCTTCTTTGTCTAAGCATCTGGCATATTCAGAATTGAACCCACGGTGGTAGAGGACATTGGCCAGAATGAAATAACGGGTAGACATACGCTGAATCGCGCGTTGCTCCCTTTTTGGCATTTCTGGTGGAAATTCACCAGTCTCAATGAAATTTTTGATGTTTTGGTACCAAGGCTTCTCCTTCTGATTGACCTGGTTTACTTGCATATTTGAATCGAACGCGGGGTGTTCAAGTCTGCCAACTTCAAAAGACCGACATGATTCACCACTTTTGAAGGACAGAGTGGAGCCCAAACTGGCTAAACCATCGGCTATTTGATTATGCTCTCTTCTGATATGACTGAGCTGAAATTCTTCGAAGCTGTCCACAAGAGCGAGGACGATCTTCTGATACGGAATCAATTTGGAATCTTTCACTTGCCATTCAGTGTTAACTTGACTGACAACAAGTAGGGAATCACCAAAGGCATGTACTCTTTTGACATTGAAACTTTGCAGAATTTTGAGGCCTTGTATTAAAGCTTCATACTCGGCCATATTATGAGTGCATTGGAAACCAAGCTTGAGGGAAAAAGGGATCATTTCTTTTTCTGGAGTGATCAACAAGACTCCAATCCCTATGCTAGACATATTTTTAGAGCCATCGAAGAACATGTTCCAAGCTGGAGTTTGTTGGACATTGCAGATGTGCTCATCGGGAAAATCATCCTCTGCTTTAATTTCTTCCGTCAAAGGGAAATCCGCCAACTGATCTGCGATCGCTTGGCCTTTAATTGACTTTTGAGAGACATACTCTAAATCATATTGCATCAGAAGGACTTGCCACTTCGCAATCCGTCCAGTGAGAAATGGTTGTTCCAAAATGTATCTGAGAGGATTAAGTTTTGATAGAAACTTGATTTCAGAAGCCAACAAGTAATGTCTCAATTTCTGACACATCCAAACCAGAGCTAGACAAGTCTTTTCCATCTGAGAATACTTCTTTTCATAATCAATGAATGTTTTGCTCACGTAGTAGATGGCGTGCTCTATCAAACTGCCTTCTTCATACTGAGCGAGGAATCCACCACAGGCATTCTGATTGACTGAAATATATAGCAAGAGAGGCTTTCCCAGCTTAGGCGGCTTTAAAACTGGTGGATTAAGGAGATACTGCTTGATGCGCTCAAACGAGAGCTGACATTCCGATCCCCATTCAAATTTAACTCCTTTTCTCAGCAAATGGTTGAAAGGCTCGCATCTCATGGCCAAATTGGAGATGAATCTGCGAATAGACTGAATATGCCCTTGAAGGCTTCGCAGTTCTCTGAGATTAGTTGGAGGCGGCATGTCAATAATGGCTTTTGCTTTAGCCGGATCCACTTCGATTCCTTTCTTGCTGATGATGAATCCAAGCAGTTTTCCGGACTTTACTCCAAAAACACATTTCTGAGGGTTAAGTCTCAATTTGTAAAGAATAAGTCTTTCAAAAACTTGACTAAGAGCATCGAGGTGATCCTCTTCTTCTTTAGACTTAACCAAAATGTCATCCACATATGCATCCATATTCTTGTGCATTTGATCGTGGAAAATAACGACCATTGCCCTTTGGTAAGTTGCCCCAGCATTTTTTAGCCCGAATGGCATGACTGTATAGCAAAAGGTTCCCCATGGTGTAGTAAACGAAGTCTTGGACTGATCACGAACGGCCAACTTAATCTGATTATAACCTGAATATCTGTCCATGAAGGAAAACATGGCATGACCTGCTGTGCTATCGATCAATAGGTCAATATTAGAAAGTGGATAATCATCTTTCGGGGTGGCTTTATTGAGATCCCTGATCAATGCAGATCCGAACTTTTCCGTTCTTTTTAGGGACTACTACGATATTTGCCAACCAATCTGGGTAATCAATGGCTCGGATAAAGCCTGCTTTTAGCAAACCTTCAAGTCCTTCCTTGACTTGTTGCTCAATTCGAGGGTCTAATTTCCTCAGTTTCTGCTTGATTGGTCTGGCCTCTGGTTTCAACTTGAGTCGATGCTCAACCAGTTTGATATCCAATCCTGGCATATCTTCGTAAGTCCAGGCGAATACTTCTTGATGCTTTTTGAGGAATTGGATGAGTCTAGCTTTTTCAACTTCGCTTAGACTCGTCCCGATTTTGAGAATCTTCGGATCATCTTCCGACCCAATGTTGATATCCTCGGTTGGATCTTGAACCAAAGATGAGGGTTCATCCTGCTTCTGAATATGAGCAAATTCTGGCAAATCCTGGATAGTGGAATCAAATTCAGCTGGCTGTTCAGTCTGTTCTACTGCCTGACTGACCTCTGCTCTTTCTTTCATCTCAGAAAACCTCGCCAATTTTAGATACTTGGGATTGATAACAAATCTTGTCATTGACTCAGGAGTTAATGGTCCTGAAAATGCCAAAAGAAGTTGTTTTTAAGAGAAAATACGAGCCAAATCAAAATTTTTGTATAAAGCAAGAGCAATGACATAGACAAAGTATAAGAGGGAAATGATGGATACTCGAAGAGAATATTTGATCTTTCATTGATTGAGGTAAAGTATTTACAAGACTCTGACAAAAAGATGGGACTGTATTGTCCCTACAAGATTTAAACAAAGAAATGAAAAGAAAGCAGGAAAACTAAGGCATCATCTTCACTTATTTCCCCTGACGAAAACTGTCTTTTTGCTGGAATTCTGACCGGTGAACCCCAACCCTGAACTGTCTGCATGCCGAACTGGAATAATGGGTTCTATCATGCCATCTTCATCTTTCCCCATGCCTCGGAATGGCTGGTATCCATGTTTTATCAGCAGATCAAATCCTTTTCTTGCTTTAGAAAACTGAGGAAATAAGGGATGATCTTTGAAGGAGGTGTAATTAATGCGTCCTCCTAGCTTGAAGAAACAAGGTCCCTGCCATTGGACCGTGGTTGCAACGTTTTCCTCCTCCATGACATCTTTTAATTTCAGCATCTCTAGGCTATCACTGAGATTAATTTCATCCGCTTCCCGGATGTTAGGAATATCTGCCGTGAATGTTGGACGGGGAATCATAGGCTGCGGCAGCCTTTCTTCAGGGTCCTCGCCCAAAATGGTGGTGATCATTCCACCCTTGGACCACTTGATGCATTGGTGGAGAGTTGATGGAACTGCATTGGCGTTGTGGATCCATGTTCGTCCTAACAACAAGTTGTAAGCCGGCGGCACATTGACGACATGGAATAGGACGGTGTGCACTGAGTAGTTAATAAAAATTTCCAGGAAGATCTTGCCCTTGGCAGTCTGCCCGTGATTATCAAAGCCGTTGATGGTGATGGAATCGGGCACGTATTCTTCTTCCTTCAATCCCAAGGCTTTCGCTGTCATTTCTAGGCAAATATTCAAGCTGCTGCCCCCATCAACAAGAACATGTGGGATAGTCATGCCCCTGGTCCTGACCACAATGTACAATGCATTGTTATGAAATGAATGAGGCTTAGGCAAATCCTCATCAGAGAACGTAATGGGCGCATTTGTCATTGCTTGGTTTATAATCTGTGCCATATCTTCGGGTGTGGTGCCCGGTTTTACCTTGATCTTCCTCAATAGATCATCTAGTTTTTCTTTATGCTGGGGAGAGTCGTGAGTCAACTCAAAGATGGAGATGTTGGAGAGTGCTGTGATAGGCTTCTGGAAACCATCAGCCTGTTCCTCTGCTGCTTTAGAGGTTTCTGCCTTCTCTGCGCAGACTTCTTTCTTAAGAAAGCTCTTGGGGAAGATTGGAATTCTTTCATCCTTGACTGGCATACTAGCTTGGTCAAGAAGCGAGAGGATATCTATTTTCTGATACACAGGCTGATCCTGGTGTAGAACCATTACCTGATGCTGAAGTTTTAGCTCTTCACTAGAGCATGGGTGGATATGATTCTGTGGAAGGAAAGGGTGTTCGGAGATGGTTGATGCCGAGTGCTTCGGGAATAGAGCAGACAATATTTCCATTTTGCCTTCCTCTTCATCTTCTACGAGGATGCTTTTGTCGATACAGTCTTGGACCAAATGCTTCAAGACGAAGCAGTGTTCTGTATCATGTTCCATGACTCTATGGAACTTGCAGTATTGCTCTCTGTACTTACCCATGAAGACTGGGGGATCCGCAATTTTGGGCAACTTTACCATCCCATGGGATAGCAGGTATTCCAGCACTTTCTCCAGAGGCTGGTCCAAGGGAGTGAATTTCCTATCTTTGCTCAAATTGATGTGTTTAGGTTTTTCTTGAAAGTCCCCTTTTTGTTGAGGACCGGTTGGGAGAGCTTTGTCATTGCTCTTGAAGAATTTGCCCTTTCTTCCCCTGTTCTGCTCAGGTTTTGACCCGCTGCCACTGTCATTCCTGCTGCTACTGCCCGGATGGTCTTCGGGGATATCAGTCGAGTAGGTAAAATGGGCCTTCTTTGGGTCCAAGATGTTCTTTGCCGAGGAAACACCTTCGTACATCCCATTTTCTACCCCCATTTTGAGCCATTCTGCTCGCTCGGTTAATTCAATGAAGGATTTGGAGGGATATGGGAAGAGGAGGCTTTTCAGGGGCTGACAGAAATTGTTGAGGATGACCTGGAGGGCATGCTCCTTAGAAATGGGATTCCTCATTTTATTGCAAATACTTCTCCATTTATGGATAAAATCCCTGGCCTTTTCATTGGGCTCTTGCTTGAGGTTGTACAAGTGGTTTAGGGTAGGTAAGGCTTCTGTGTTGAACAGAAAGCGTTCAACAAACATATTAACAACTTTGTCGAAATCCCTCAATTCGATGGGATTGACGTGCTCAGCGTACCACTTTGCTGCTATCCCGTCCAGGCTGCGGTGAAAACAAAGGAAAAGGGCGCGGTTATCTTCACTGAACTGGGCACATTCTGCGAAGAACATTGCTAAATGGGCTTTTGGATCGCCGGTTCCGTCAAACTTAATGAACTTCCGGGAGAGGTTCTCCAGATCCTTGTCTCTTTCTAAACCGAGATAGAAGTCCTGCCTGGTGTACAACCTCTTTCCTTTGTCACGGATTTGCAGGTCCTTGACTATCTTGGTTAAAGCTTGAATTGAGTCCTCTGCGGGGGCCCCATACTTGGGCTTGTTTACTGATACTGGCCTCTTGGACTGCCGCAGATGCTTTGGAATATAGATCAACTGCTCTTCTTCTTCAGAGACTTCTCCTGCTGACCCGAAATCTTCAGAAGTACTGTCATGTTGCTTCTTCTGCTTGCTGATCTTGACTGGCTTCTTCATGGGCTTTTTCTTCGCTTTGCTCTTAGAAGCTGCCTTCTTGGGAGCAGCTTTGGTCTGCTCAGCCATCATCTTAGTCATCATTTTTTGGAAGATCCGATACATAGCCGGATCAACGTCGCTTTCATCTCCGGAGTTATTCTTCTTAGACAATCTAGGAGAATTCATCTCCTCTGACTCGTTGTCACTGTGTTGTTGAGTAGCCCTTTTGTCAGCCCTTGTCTGAACCATTTTTCAGATGCCTAAGCTTCCCTGCAGAATATGGGAATGGTTAGAGTATGGAGAAGCTTTTTGAAAAGCATAATTTCTTTGAGAGAAAGCAAGAAATGAAAGGATTTGGTAGACGATTTCAAGAGATTATCCCATTACTCGGGATTGGGTCATCACACGATTTGTGATAATTGTATTACCATTTGATGATAACAGAGAAATGTGCCTTGTTACCTAGGCGAGGTCGTCAACCATGATAAGATTTGAAGAAATGCGGAAGGAATATCCCTTTTACCCGGGATTAGGTCGTCATCCAAAATTTGTGACCTTTATTTGTGCTATAAACAAAAATACAGAAAACAACATTTTTGGCCAAAAAGTAAATTTTTATTGATATCTTTAACTTTCAAAGACAAAGAGAGGGTGGGCAGACAGTTTGCCACCACTCTTGATATTCAGATGATACATTTGGCCCAGGAAATATAGACAGGGAAATAAAGGAGTTCCAGGTATATTTAGCTACATGATATGCCCCAGACCACTGATCCGACTGCAGGTTGAATTCTGACACGTTGCCTGTCGGAAAACGGGTGTTGGCACGGACCTGCCGCTGCGAAAACTGCCTCAGACATCGTTCCGGCTGATAGTCAACACAAAAGAAAGGGCCCATCAACTTGTAGCGCTTGTCACGGGCATAAGTGTATCGAGAAATAGTCTCTCTTCTGTCAAAGAAATCCCAGGCGATCTCCTCCTGATGCAGCTTCTCGATCAGAGCTCGGCATTGGATGACCGTTTTCGGCTGCTTACTGTTGAATCTGAAAGAACTGGCCTTCGAAGGAACGTGTCGCAGGAACCATGACTGCAAGGCGTAAGTGCATCCTTCTACTAGAATGGTCTCCCCAAGAGCAAATCGAGCCAAACCTCTGTAAAGAAAGGCTAATGCGGCCATGGAGACTGAAAGTTGGCGGGTCTGCTTACTTCCCCATCTCCAAAAGAGCTGAGCAACTCTGATATCTATGAAATTCTGACCATCTTGGAAGAAGGCTAACCCCACTGTGCACAGGATCATGGCGTGCTGAATTCTGTCCTTCGCTGCTCGGGACAAAGTGTCAACCTCTTTGTAGGCTCCGTACCTTTGATATAGTTCGAACAGGTCGATGAACTGATTCCCACTAATCTCGGTGAGAGGCCAGGATCTGCTCCCCGTTGCTCTGGCCAAGGCTTCTCGAACATCTACCCCTTTGATGTTGATCAAAAACTGTTGCTCGACAGGATCATCTGGTTGACCAGCTGGTTCGGGCAACCCCATGATGTCATTGAACTCATCCATCAGTAGAGTCATTTCTCCCCAGGGAAACCAGAATGTGCAGGTACGTGGATTCCACCATTCTTCCATGGCCTGAATCAAAGCTCCATTGATGGTTCGCTTGCCTACCGCTGATGCCATCTCCAACCCACAGTCATCCAAGTGGTCTGGGAACATACGTGAGAAGGTGGCGAACCAAGAATAATACCACTGTGGGAAGAAAGTATGAGACTGGATGACCCGTAGATCTGGGGTTTCATCCCTTATTTGATAGAAGACATGATTCCAAGGAAAGATAGTATCGGGAGATTCGGATGCCATCGGAGTGATACTGAGGCAAAAAGAGGAAGAGAGTCAGATAGAATGCAGGACTTACGGATAGACTTTTTAAATAATCAAACCTGAAAATTTTGAAAGATTGAGGAGATTTTAAAAGAATTTTCCAGGGTTTTGAAGAAAATTTGATCTAAAAGAGAAAAAGAAAATGTAGGTAGAGAAAAATATACACCTGGGGTTTTTGGAAATAAGGGTAAGTTTTGAATAATACACCCAGGGTTTTTTGAAAAAGGTTTGATACATATATGAGAGAATAAGAGAATTTATCATACAACTAAAGCTGCACAAACAAGGATGCGCACACAGCACTCCCTAAAGGCTGACTCTAAATGCAATAGTTGAAATGGCTTGTAGGACCTTAATCCTAACTCTAAGGTTCAAATTATCTGATTCCGATCAAGATACGCCGATATACCCAAGCCGAAGCTCGAAGTACGTGGCATAAAAATATTTCTCCGGTTCTAAGGTAATGGCTTCCCAACATCCTTGAGCACCTACCGATATACCTCGGACTATGGCCCTTAGGTACGTGGTAGGGGGGCGCGAACCCAAATAAGTGGTCCAGTTGTGAGGCTCTCTCCCAAACTATGGTTCAGTGAGACAGCCCAGCAACGTGAAGACCGGGACAATATAGGTAAGGGATGTTTTGAAAACATGCTCAGCATGCAAAAAAATCAGATGGCTCTAATGCAAGTCCTAAAGAGATAGATTTAAATGAAAGGAAGCATACACTTGCATACATTGTTTACATTCAATCCCTAAAATTGAGGAGAGTTGTATTTCAGACCTAAGTCTAATGTGAACATGGAATAATCTCCTCAATATGGTCCTACCAAACCATACTTAAATCCTATATGCAATGATGTCAGCTTTAGGACATAATCTTGGCTTCTAAGGTTTGCATGAAAATGAAGCTGACATATGAAGAATAAAGACTTAGATAATATCAAAGCAAAAGAAAAGGCATAATTCGACCGGACGGAGACGAGTCCCATCTCGGTCGCCAAACCTGTGATCATCGCAAAATTTTTCCTCTCATAATGTTCTCTCTCTTCCTTCTCTTTTTCTTTTCAACCTCTTATTTTCCCCCTTTTTGAAGGGAGAAAAGATAAAAGAACGGAAAGAAAGAGAGAAGAGAAAAGAAAGAAGAGAAAAGAAGGAGAGGTACTCTTTTGCGGGTCTCACTTGACCTTAATTTTGAAAATATTTGAAATAACTCGCCTCCGTTTTTGAAATATTTGCGGGAAAACTGGGAGACGGGATCCGCTCATCGGTATGAGGTTCGACCGTTCCTGGCGCCTTTACCAGGGGTAATCGAACCAAGGGTCGAATTTAATGCCTTTTGCTTTGCTAAGAAATTATCTAAGTATTTATCCTAGGTCTAAAAATGCACAATGAATCATGCTTGTGCAAAATGCAAAGATGTATGCTCTTTTGAAAATATTTTGAAGAATTTCCAAGTGTTTCTGAGATGAATCTGATAAGGGAGTGAGGAAATAATTGAATTTAACTTAGAACTTGAGATAGATCAGAGGAGTTCTAAGTCTTTGAAGTAGATCAGAGTTGGAAGAATAAATGAGAAAGAATGACTTGGAGCTTTGAAAATGAAAATGAAAAAGAAAATAAAGTTTTAAATTTTAGAAATGGACTTTGAATTTTGAATTCAAATTTAGGAAAGGAAATGAATACTTGAGATGAAATTTGAACTTAGATTTTTGAAGTTGGAATTTTAGAATGGGTCTGAGAAATCCAGATGGTATTTAAGAATAGAAATGGATTTAAGAGTTTCAGATTAGATCCGAAAAATGAAATTGAAATCTAGAATTGGAATTGGATTCCGGATCCTAAAATGGAGTGGATCTGAAGTCTGAGATCCAAATGTAGATTTGGGTTCTAGATCCTAAGATGGATTTGGATCTGAAGTCTAAGATCCAATGTAGAGCTGGACTCTGGATCCTAAGATGGAATTGGATCTTGAACTCTGAGATCCAAATGTAGGATTGGTTTCTGGATCCTAAGAATTTGGCATTTGGATGAGATCCAATGGTAGAACGAGGATCTGGATCCTAAAAGAAATTTGGACCTATGATTGGAGATCCAAAGTGGAATAAGGATTTTGGATGGAATTTGGATCTGTGATGGGAGATCCAAAATGGGATAAGGATTTGGATCCTAAGAATTTGGAATTTGGATCTGAATCTGAGATCCAAAGCAGAGTTGGATCCTAAGATCCAATGGAATGAAGATCTGTATCCTAAATGGAATTTAGATCTGTAACTGGGGAACCGAAATGGAATCAGGGTTTGGATCCTAAAATGGAACTTGGATCTGTAATTGGAGATCCAAAGTGGAATGGAGTTTTATACTTGGAAATCTGGATCCAAGTTGAGACTAGGATTTGTCTTTGGGTTTGGATTTTGAGAAATCCAAATAGGACCTTCAAAAATGGATCTGGATTTTAGAGACCCAAATTTAAAGCTTGAGATTCAAATCTAAACATTGATTGAAGATAAGGGGATGAACTTGGTTTTTGAAATCAGGAGATAATTTCAAAGTTAAATTGAACTTTGAATTTGGATTTTGATTTGAGTTGGAAATTTGAAGTTTTGAATATGAAATGATTTTGAAATTTCAAAGTCAAATTGGTCTTTGAATTCTTGAATCTTGAGGTGAGATAGAATTGGATTTGAACAAGATCTGATGAAGAAGAAGAAACACTTGGAATTTTAAAAAGGAAGTTTTGAAAATATGATGCAGTTCTACACTAAATGATGAATGAATTTAAATTTTGAAATTAGATTTTGAAAATTGTATTTCATTCTTTACATGAATTAAAATAATATTGAAGATATAATACATCCTTGACTATGGTCATTGAATGTATCATATAATAATCTATATTTAAACTCAGGTGAAGAATGAAACATATTTTGTGCTTTTATAGAGTTTAAAATGGAATTAACTCTCAATATACCCTGACTATGGCCATTGGTATATATATTGACTTAATTCTAAGTTAAACTCTGATAAAAGGTGAAATATTTGAAGAATATGATGATTTTTTGAAAGAGGATCCAGTGTGGGTCCAATGTTATTTCGTAAAAGATAAGAATTCTAAGTTTTGTTCACACCCTGACTATGGCCGTTGATGTAAATCGTCAACTTAGAATTAACTTACCTCTTACGAAATGGTGCACATGCCATTCGTGTTTCACCATTGTGGGGATTTTGAGAAATAAAGGAAAATGCATGGAATAAACCATTCATGGTATTCTATAATGCTCATTCATTCTACCTAAAGCAAGAAATGTAAATTCTTATTCCAACCTAACTATTACAATGGATAAAATCAAATGTACAGCCCCAAATAATGTTATCTTTTACATGTTTCCTGCAAAACAACCGGGTTAGTATGAAGAGGGAAGAAAAATCTACACATATCATGTGGATATCTATGGTAGAGAGGCTCATATAGCAAGATATTTATAATGGGAAGAATAAAAATGACATATATATCAACATGCCTACATATATATGTATATGTTTGTATGTGACAATAAATATGAGATATATAAAAACCTTGCAGCTAAAACACCTAAAATTTCCTAAATCTGAAATTGTAACAACATTTACAAAATTCTGCAGGTAGGATCAAAGCCTCTCCAACACATTCTACATCATTGAGTGGGATAATCTTAAATCCATTATTGCAACTAAAAGGGACAGTAGGTGTAATGCAGCTGAGAAGGGAACTGAAAACATGAAGTGCTGGTGGTTGGCTGATCTAGGTTCACTGATGCTGGTGGTAATCGGTTGGAGTGTATTTTGAGACTGAAAGCAGTTGGGTAATGGGATGGAGAGGCGTAGCAAGGTGCTGCTATGTGAGCAGCATCATGGGGCTGCTGTGCTTGACAAATGCATGAATTTGTAATGATTTTCATATGATGCAGGAATTAAAGTCACAGTGAAGGAGCTACAGGTGCAGTGGAGTGGTAGGGATGGAAATTATGCTGTGACAGAAATGTGACATCAAGGTGGACACATACAACACAGTGAAAAACAAAAAAAAGATAGACATATCAACAATGTCTAGGTGGATAGGTACAGGGGATAGGTGCGTGAAAGGGATGAAGGAGATACATCCTATACATTGATACATGTATACTAAAATCGACTTAATAAACAAGGATGAATGAATATATTATGTAGCATCTAAACCTTAATCAAAACAAGCAAACATCTTACACCCAGTTATAACAACTTAATGACAATTTAATCCCTGCAAAAAGGATTATCCAGATTGGATAATGCATGATATAGCAGCTATGTTCTAAATCGATACACAGCATCTTGCCTCAAGATAATCCCAAACCCAAGGCAGTAATGAAATCTGGTCGATGAGATCATGTGGGAATGAATGGTTTCTGGCCATTCTACATCAGCAAGGTTTCACTCCTGTGAATATGTTCTAAAAGCAGACTCCACCCCATTCATGGGGTATCACATTATTTTAGCAACAGAGGGTCAGAGATTCGGTGGTGATGGGTGGTAGGCTACAACCATTGCTATGCATGGTGAGTGTGGTTTGAGGTAGGGAATATATAAGGTGATGACAGAGGTGATGTGTTACAGACAATATAACAAGGTCTGTTTGGTTTATAGGTACAGTTAAAAACAGAATGACACTATGAAGGAGGGCATGAAGGCTATGGTGATGTAACGTTTGACAGCAGGGGGGTGTGTGCAATGGTGTAGAATTAAAAGAAAAAAAATGAACCTGCGCCAGGTGACAGAAGGGTTGTAGCTCATGCCATGTCGCCGAGCCCAACGATTCTGCTATATGGTTTTAGCTATTAGCTTTGAACGACATCCTTTAGGTAACATCTCTTTCAATTTTGTGCCAACTAAGACTTCTTTTCATTACTTCAGGAACCTGCTTTTTTGGTCACATCAATCAACAGATCTCCATGGTAATTCCTTACTGCAATGTGGTTTTACTCATCATTGATAGTAATAGACTTTTTGACAAAAAGCCATGAATGCAATGAATTGAAACTTCTGGTACATTTGATATTTCAGGGAAATATTTACACAGACAATCGTCAACCTTTTGAAGTTTGAGGCTTCGTGTAATAGCTTACCTAGTTGGCGAAAATGCTGGCCATCAAAATGCAGAGGAGATTCTTTTTATTTTAGGGCCTATGCTCGGATTCTCCTCAAGTCTCCTCCTAGTTTCTACTAATAACTTTTACTGTCTATGGTGGAAAAGGAGGATCATTTGTTGATCTTTCATCAGTCAATCCAGAATCAAGACCGTTCACTTTTTCTTGGAAACCCAAAGTTAAAGTGGATTATGAAGATTGTGGAATGTACAAGAATACAGATGTGTATATCAAAGGCCATTCTATAAAAATAGTGTGATATCTAATACCACCCATAGATGATAAAGGTGTAATGGATATGCAATTGTGAAAATGCAGACGTCGGTTAACTGAGTGTGGTAACATATATGCAAGGGCAAGAAGCAAGGGGTGATCACACATATGGCATGATAGAAGGATGCAACAGCCGTAGCTCCACCTTTACAGATGTAAATGACAACACATTAGCATACAACAGGGAATCAATGATGCGAAATACCTGTTATCAATCATGAATCAAACCATATTCAATGGCAATCTATGGCGAAAATCATAACAAGAGAACATATATGCTGGAATGACAAGGAAGATGTATCTAAAAAAAAAAATTCAAAGTGAGAAATGTCACAGATGGAGGCTGAATGAGGACAACGTTCAATGTAATGGCATAGATGCTAACAGATGATATGGCATGAATACAAAACATCTATAAGGATGAAGATGCCGAGAGTATCGTGATATCACAATTTGGATTCTAATTTTGGAATCCTCCCATCCAGACCGGCATTTCAATCTTTAGACACACGTAATAACAACTCTACTGATCTGTCTGATTCAACCATTTATTGCTGTGAGATTCTTTGTGAGAGCAGAAGCAAGAAATCGAATGTTACAAAACAGGGATTAAAACAAGAAAGAAGAAGAAAGAAAGAAAAAAGAAAAAAAAAATTAGGGATGTCTGGAATGAGATCATTCCTATGTTAATGTCGCAGCAGGTGGGTCGTTCCTGCTAAATGCAGGTCGACCTCACCATTGATGCTTTTATAATGCGAATGATGGAGATGAAGAAGAGCAAGACAACAAAAACAGAGAAATTGCTAGAGGATAATAAAGGTAAATAAAAAAAAAGGTAGGAGAAAGGAGATAGATGGCTGCTTACCTGTAATTGCAGGGGATTTAATCACTTGCTACTGCGAAGGAGGAACATCGGTGGCTATTGTATGTCACTGCCAGATGAGATCGGCTCCTGTGATTTGAGGATTGCTGGAATTCTGAAGGAGAAAAACCAATCCGATTCTTCGTTTGCAGGATTTTCTGAATGAAGGAAGGGGTCAATTCTCCTTCAGAAGGAACCAAAGAGAAGTCTGATGACTTCACTTTTGCTTGTAGGGCTTTTCTCCAATGGGCCGACGATGAGAAGGAGGGAAATGAAAGGGGAAGTAGTGGTTGTTGCTCGAAGACGATCGATATGAGGGAAGATGGGCGCTCGATATGGAGTTCTGATGCGAGGGATCAAGAATGGCCAGACAGATAAGGGATATCAGAAAAAAAATGGAATGGTGGGAGTGAATGATCGGCACAAAAAAATGGATCCCCTCCCATAGAGGATCGATGTCTCTCTTTAAAGAGATCATCGAGGCTTCGAGAGAGAAAAATGGTTGAAGATTAAGGGTGGAGAGTGGAGAAGGTCGTTGCAGATCGGACGATGGAAGGAGGAGAAGGAAGGAGTGCGGGAGGAGTTTGTAGTGGATTTTCTCTTTTTCCAAAAAGAAGACTCCTTTTAAGAAATTTTTTGTAAAATAGCTTTTCAAATGAGGTTTTTAGCAAAAGACAACTTTGCAAAGCTTGAAATCATTTGCTTTTCCTGTAGTTTCTCCGAATTTTTGCTTTTTCATGTTATTTTTCTATTTTTTTGTATTTTTTAGAATAAAATCCTAAAGCTTTACAAGAAATCAAAAGATTGAAACTAATTTTTTTTATGTTTTTGTAAAATATTTACAAAAGGAGTTTTTCTGAGAATTTTAGAAACTATTTTGAGAAGATTTCTTCAGAAATGGGTTTTTGATCCGGATTTGGAGGAAATATGGATTTAAAGTGCTGGATTCGGATCCGGAGTTGATTTTGAATATATCAATATGAATTTTAATTCAGAGAATCTGAAGAACTGACTTGATTTTCTCAGAAAACGGGGTTAGGGGCAAAAGGGTCATTTTTACAAAACTTTGAAAAATTTGGGGTGTTCACAGGGGGCGATTTTGGGGTGGAATGACCTTATACCCCTAGCCTAAATTATCCTAAATAATGCCTAATTAACCCCTAGCTAATCCTAAAAAATCCCCAAATGTGATGCCACTTGGCATTTTCCACATTTGGGTTTTTAAAGTTCTTTAAAAACCTTTAAAAACACTAGTTTTAAAATCCAAACTTCAAAATGAGTTTTTAAAATAACTTTTGGCCCTTCTAAACCTCTAACACTAACCAAGACACTCACTAACCCTAGTTTAGCCCTGACTTACTCGAATATGGCACCACCCCGAGTGGGCCCTACTTGAGTTTTTCAAAAAAAATGATTTTAAAACTTGAAATTGAGAAAGTTTTCAAAAGATTTTCAAAAGTAAGCTTGAAATTAAAAGTTTTAAAATGACATAGAGTTCCAACTGGGTTAGAACTCCTCTGGATGTGGCGCCGACTGAGAGAGCCCACATCAGGTTTTGAGAGATTTGAAATAAACACTAAAAATAACTTTGAAAAGGGGTTAAAATCAATAATTGAAATTCAGAATCTTTGAAAATAGGGTCTCAAGCGAACTGGAACTCCGAGTTAGAGTCCTGAACTCTCAGGACTCTGAGATTTTAGATTTTAAAAAGCCAAATGAAAAGTTTTTGAAAGATTTTATCAGAAAATGGTGAAATGAGTCAAAAAAACACAGTCAGGGTTAGACTCCTAACTCGATCAGAACTCTGAAATAGAATCCTGAACTAACTGGACTCTGCAAAATGACCTAATTTTTGAAAACAAATGGAAAAAAATGAAAATGGAATAAAACAGACTTCAAAACAGACTCCTGACTGGACTAGGACTCCGGGACAGAGTCCTGATCGGATTAAAACTCTAGATTTTTTTTTTTGGTATTTTCTAAAAAAACAGTTAAAAGAACTTGTGAAAACAGTTAAAATAATAACAAATATTGAAATAAAACAGAGTTCTGATTCAATTGAGATTCTGGGGACAGAGTCCTAATTGAACTAGGACTCTCCAATTTTTGGATTTTCTAAGAAATCAAATGAGAGGATTTTGAAAAACAAGTGAAAAACAGGATGAAATTGAATTTTGGTTCAGAGTCCTGTTCTGATTAGGACTCTGAGAAAGAGTCCTGATTCGATCAGAACTATAAGAATTTTGGTTTTCTGATAAGAAAATGATGAAATTTGGGCAAAGCCTTTGAAAATCAGTGAAAATGAAGTGAGAAAATCAATTTTGGATAGAGTCCTACTTCGATCAGGACTCTGGGGTAGAGTCCTGATTTGATCAAGACTCTGAGATAAAACCTCAGAATTTTAAAATTCTTTGATAAAAGCGCAACAATTTTGATAGATGAAAAGATTTTTGAAAGATTCTTTCAAAATTTGAAATCAGGATCGGAGTCCTGATCCAACTAGGACTCTCTGAACAGAGTCCTGTTTTGACTAAAACTCTGAGTTTCTGACTCATTTTGAAAGATTTGATTGAAAATGGTTGTGAAAGATTAGAGTTCTAATCCGATTAAAACTCTGAAGAAGAGTCCTGATCCGACTGGACTCTTGAAGAAGAGTCCTAATCCAACTAGGACTCTAAGATTTTGGCCAAAACAGAAGATTTTAAAAGGTTTTCTCCGAAAACAGGTAAAAAGGTAGTGAAAAGTAGAGTTTTGATCCGACTAGGACTCTAGAAAAAGAGTCCTGATCCAATTAGGACTCTAAAATTTTGAGATTTTTGATAAATGAAGGAATCCAGAAGCGACACCACCTAAATGGGTCTCATCTGAGAATTGAAATCAATTGAAATTGAGTTTGAAATGAATCCAGATTGTTTTCTGAGAAAATACTTCAAAATATAAGGTCCTGGGGGTTGGCAAATGACACAATGTTGATTAAAAACCCAGGTTTTAAAATTCATTTTTGAAAGAAAAGTTTTAAAACTCAAATCTTGATTGAATATTTTGAAAACAGGAGTGTTGGATCTCGAAGATGAGATGTAATGACATGCAATGCTATGCTATGCAATGCAATGATATGCTGAATTCATGCAATGATAAGCAATGACACATGAAATGTAAGCACTGGATAAGGGTGAAAATTTGGGGTGTTTACAGTTATGAAATAAGGATATAGAGATAAAGGAGACAGATGGCATCCAGATAGAAAAAGAAACTTGACATTTTATTAATTTGACTTTGATAAAAGACATCGAGACATTTATTTTGAAACGAATAGAAAGGAAAAACAACAATTGATTCTCAATATGCCCCTTTAACAAAAACAATCTTCTTTGGTGAACTCCCGCCGGAAAACCCTAATCCTGCCCTGTGGGGACGATGCTTTTGGATCATTGGCTCGACACGACCATCTTCATTTTTGCCCAGTCCTTTGAAGGGTTGATAACCATGCTTCAGAAGTAAATCAAATCCCTTTCTTGCATTCATGAATTGTGGAAACAATGGATGGTCTTTGACAGTGTCGTAGCTGACACGACCTTGTAAACACCCCAAATTTTCACTCACCTCCCCAACATTTCCACCAAGCATCAACATCCAGCCTCTGAAATCGCTGGAGGGCAAAATGGTCATTTTTCTGAGCCCGGACCTTGCAAAAGTCCAAATTTCATCTGAAACTCTCAAATTTTCTCTATTTTTATCTCAGATGTTCAAGATTTTACTCCTGACAGAAGACAGACATCTCCAAGTCTTGGTTCAAGATTATATTGCATAAGACATGACATTGCATATCATTGCATGAGCATTTCAAATCACTGCACTGCACAGCATGTCATTTCGAGGTCCAGAACTCTTGATTTCAAAATTTTCAATCCAGATTAGAATTTCAACTCTTTTCAAAATTGATTTCAAAACCCTGGGTCTTTAAAATTATCAATTTTTCCCATTTTACCCCCAGGACTCTGAATTTCAAAATATTTCCTCAGGAAAACCATCTGGATAGTTTTCAATATGGATTTCAGTCACTTCACCTCAGATTTTGCTCTTTTTGACAATTTTAAATATCTTTCTTTTACAAAATCGCCCTACAAGGGTCAACTCTTTCCAAAATTCCTGTTTTGCCCATCAGTCAAGATTTTATGAAAATTCCAAAAAGAAGTTGTGGTTTTATCCTTATTTCAATAAAGAAGCAATGTGGGACCCACACTGAGGTGGTGTCACACAAGCTTTCCTTTTGAAAATTTGAATTTTGAAAAACCCAAAAATATAGGAGCCTTGTCTCCTGGATTGGTGCCACTTGTCCTTTCTCTCTCCTCTCATCCACATGCCAAGTGTCAGTGTGGGGCTACCTTCAGAAGCCGCCACATGTCATCCCATTTTATCTGCCATGTGTCACCCTATCCATCCTGCACCATGTGTCATTTCAAAGACTACCAGGAGATGCCAAGTGTCATAGGTTGTCCTGTCTAGAAAAAGTGGAGTTGTCTCCTCTGAGGTGGCGCCATCTAGAGTGTCTCCTGCAGGGGACACGTGTCAACCCCTCCTTCCTTCTGGAAAAGTAGCCTGACACATGTCTCTTCCTACTTTTCTCAGAAAAGTAGGAGACATGTGTCACTTCTGAATTCCTACAAAAAAGGTAGGCTTGTCTCCTCTGAGGTGGCGCCATCTGGAGTGTTTCCTGCAGAGGACACGTGGCAAGTCCTCATTTCCTCAGAAAAAGGCAAGTGCCATGTGTCATTTCCTGCTTTCTTCAGAAAAGCTAGAATTCAAATATTCAAAAACTCCCATAGGTGGCGAAAATCAAGAACTCCTACCTTTTTCATCCTGTCTGAGATGGCGCCACATGGCTTGGCCCACCTTCTCTCCCCTCTGCCACGTGTCATTCTCTGCTTCTTTCAGAAAAAGTAGAGGACACATGTCTTCTCCCTACCTCTTTCAGAAAAGTAGGAGACACATGTCACTGCCCTCTTTTTCCTCCCTCTTGCCACATGGCATTGTAGGAGCCACCCTGAGGTGGCGCCACATGTCCATCCTCCATTCCTCCAGGGCCAACCTCCATTTGAATTTCAAACTTCCCCCTGAGGTGGCGCCATTTGAGAAAGCCTCTCCAGACAGCTGACACTTGTCCTCCACATGTCCAGATCTCCTTTCTCCAGAAAAGGTAGAATTCAAATTCCTCTGAGGTGGCGCCCTCTGAGCCCACTGCTCTGTCCTTCTGACATGTGTCAACACCTTTTGAGGTGGCACCATTCCAGGACTCCACTTGGCTCCATTTTTTTATTTTTATTTTATTTTTAATAAAGGTAGCCCACCATGAGGTGGCGCCACCTGAGGACTCCCTACAAAAGGTGAGTTTGAATTTCAAATTCCAAGAGAGCACCCTCTGAGGTGGCGCCTTCTGGGAGTTCCCTGCAGAGAGAATCAAGCAAACTTTTGAAAAATTCCAAATTCCCCCTGCTGAGGTGTCTCAACCACAAAAATTTCCATTTTTATTTTCTCAAAAAAATCAAAATAGCCTTTTGAGGTGGCGCCATCTGAGGGCTCCCTGCAAAAGGCAAATTCGAATTTCAAAACCCCCAGATGGCACCCCCTGAGATGGCGCCACATGGAGGGCTCAGATCCAGCCTGTTTGAATTTCAAAAATTTTCAGAAAATTTATAAAAACAAGGGTTCACGCCCAGCCTTGGGGGATCAATTTTTTAGCTCTTGTGAACTTGGAAAATCCAACTTTTGAACTTTGGAAATCGTGCCCCCTTTGGCGCATTGAAGAAGGTGGAGTAGAGCTCGTGCCGTGGCGAATTCGATTCCAACAGAGGTCGATTTTTGTGAACCATCCGAAGCTTGGAGCGAAGGACGAAGGAAGCTCGTGATAGCTGACCCTTTCAGGAGCTCCTACGCTGCGTAACGAAGCAAGGTGCACTTCTTTTCCCCTTGATGTGATGCTATAATCCGAATCGGGAGTCGTTTGAAGAAAGAGCTCATCCGAGGGATGGATTGAGCTATTCTCATAAAACGACATATATAAAAATGTTTCATTATGCTTCCTTGATGATTTTAACATGCATGTAGTTAGCTAGGTTTAATTTGCATTTTATTTCATTCATTTAGCATATTTCATGAATTAATTAGGATTAATTTAGCCTTTCTTTCAATTCTGCTTATCTTCAGTAAGTCTCTGTTTTTGTCAGTCAGTCCACACGTCATTTCATGCATTTATTTTTTATTAAAAATCCCAAAAAAATCACGAAATGCGACACTAGGTGTCCCTGAAATTTTGCCAAAAATTCAAAGCCATTTGAATTTGTTTAATGCGGTAAATATCCAAAATGGTAAGTCGGGTTTTGTAACCCGGGATGCGTTTTGAAAACCATTTGCCGACTTGTAAAATCGAGTTCTCCCTCCTGGGAGATCCGATTTTCGATCAGAAAAATGCCATGAACTCGGGAGAATGTCTAGTTGTTAATATGATTTTTTCAGATTTTTCTGATGTTTTTTATGACTGACAAAAATCCGAGAGTTTGGGACACGTGTCAGAGCCTAATTTGGGCCTCTGAGATCTTGGATCGACTTAGGGCTATGGTTTCTCTTTGTGTGTTGCTTCAAATCCGAAACTGTAAAAAGTGAAAGTGGTTTACAAGATGTCCTCAGTTTGCATCTAAAAGCCTGTAATTTTTAGAACAGTGTTGACCCCTGCTTCGGATTTTTCTTGTCAGTCCCCTGTTTTGCTACATTTGTCTGGCCTGTTAGTTTAGGCAGAAATAGTTATATTTTTCTCTGTGTTTCTGTTGATCAAATGCCGAAGTCATAAACATGAAAGTTGTTCATGTAGGTGTCGTGCATGACTCTGATTAATTTCACAAATTTCCATGGCCGTTTTTGTATTTTTTTGGCATTTTACAATCGATCAGGGTGATTTTTACCTCTGTCAGAATTAAATCCCTGTTTCTGAATTCACTATGGCTCAAATCCCGTTGCTATAAAAACCAAAAATGTTTCATTTCGGGTCTTTTAGCAGTCTGCAAAATATCAGAAGTTTCCATGGTGTAAATCTTGCATTATCATATTAGGCATTGCATTTGGTTCGGATCCATAGGCAAAATCCATCATTTTTAGGACTTTCTTTGAATTTTGGCATTTAAATCATATCATTTCATGATTTTTAGCATTCTAGGTTGTTTATCAAAGTAAGTAGATGCTTCATACCGAATTTGGTGCAATTTGGAATCCATTTGAGGTTCGGATTATCCACAATACCAAAACAGGGTCCCGCAGGACCCGGATCCAAGTGAAAAACAAGCGAAATTCGTTATTTTGGCTAAATTTCAAAATGTCAAATTCTGATTTTACAGTCCTAATGTGTTTAGAAGCATGTAATATTGCATTTCATCATCATTGAATTCAATTTGAATTTCGAAATCCCAATTTTACTAAGTTTTCCTTCAAAAAAACCCTGATTTTAAAGGTGTAACTTTAATTTTAGGAGTATTTTGGTCATTTTGACCCCAATTCCGAATTTCAAACTGTTTTCCACTGAATTTCTTGCATTTTCATCATTTCAAATATCAAGGAAGCATGAGAATACGGTTTATATCCAATTAAGTCCAATAATTTCATAATATTATTGGAAAATCTTGGAAAAACACACATATTTGAGCTAACTTTATTTCAAGCTTGGCAGGGACATTCCAAAGAAGGAGCTGAAGTCTGCAAATTTCTTTTATTTCCTTTATTTAGTGATGTAATAATGTAAATTTTGGAATAAGAGATTTAATTTCCTGCTTAGACTAGGATGCATGTCATATAGTTTGAATTTATGCAATATCCTGATTATATGATTCATGCATTTTATTTCAAAAGCACTATGGATGTTCACGAATGGCATGTGCACCAACTCTTAGGGAGTTGATGGACTCGGTGGGATCCATATTTACGGCCCTAGTCGGAATATGGACGAGACCCAGATCCGTCATCTTTCTACTAGTCACATTGAGCCTACACTCTTAGGCTATCTTAAAATGCACATCATATTTCCAAAGTTTTCAAAATCATGTGCATCAAATCAACTAAATTCTGAACATATTCATGGCCACAGTCAGGATATGTGAAGGATTTATCTTGACTTAATGCATATTTTTCCAACAAATCCCTTAGAAAATCTTTTCAAAGTGCATTCATTCACTCATGACATTTACATCATGAAATCATTGATTTTCTCAAGATTTTCTCAAGAAAACTTCATTCTCAAGAAATCGATTTCTCAAGAAACTCTAAGGATTTTTTTTAAATCGGTTTTCCAAAGACAAGTTTTTTTCACAGTTTTCCCTGGAAAATGATGTTTTCTTAAGAGATTCAAAAGAGTTTTCCAATCTTTCTCCAAGATCCAAAATCGATTTTCAAGTATTTCAAAAGGTAAAATTCCCAGGATTTCGATTCCCCAAGTTTTGAATTTCCTTCTCCAATGAGTTTTCCTATAAATCTTCCATCATTTTCCTAAGAAAACTCTCAAAGTCCAAGTTTTCATAAGAAGTGTTTCCCTTTTCAAAAGGTTCATCTTTTCTCAAGAATCACTTCCATTTTCCCAGGATTTTCAACCATTCATAATTTTCCCAAGTCTTTATGAACTTTCCTGAGATTTCAAATCTTTTCCATCTGAGTTTCCTGAGAAATTGACTTTCAGCTTTTTCCTGAGAGAATCTTTTCAACTCCAAATATTTTCCAAGCATACATCATGTTTTCCCAAGCTGCATTTTCCAAAATCTCATAGCACATGCCTGAATTCTCTGTGCATTTAGGATAGAACATAACTTTGATAATTTAACTAAGTCAAGCACGATTTTGGTCCTTGGTTCGATTACCCCTGTTAAAGGCGGCAGGAACGGTCGAACCTCGTACCGACAGGTCGAGCCCCATCCCATGGATTTTCCCGCAATTTTCAAAAACGGAGGCGAGTATTTCAAAACAATTTCCAAAATCCGGTCAAAGTTTGAAGCGCGAAAGCGTTTCTCTCTTTTTCTCTTCCGCAAGGAAGGGAAGACGGGGAAAAAATTTCGCGACGAGAACAGGTTTGGCGACCGTGATGGGACTCGTCCTCGTCTGGTCAAAGTAGTGCTTGACTTAGTTCAATCATCGAAATTATGTTCACAAAATGTCAGCTCTTTACTTTTGCTATCATGCGAACCTAGGAGCCTAGATTCTGACCTAGCTGACATTGACTGCATATAGACTAGACATGGTTTGGTAGGACCAGATTGAGGAGAAATTTTCATGCTCACATAGACTTAGGTCTAAATACAACTCTCCTCAATTTAGGATCTGAATGCAAACAATGTATGCTTCTTCAAAGATTTTCAAAAGTCTATCTCTCTAGGACTTAGAGCCATCTATTTCTTGCATGTGATCATTTTTCAAAACCTCCATTACCTATCATTACCCGGTCTTCACGTTGCTGGGCTCTCTTCCAGAACCCTAGTTCGGGACAGAGCCTCACAACTGGGCCACCTATTTGGGTTAACACCCCCCTACTACGTACCGCGGGCCACAGTCCGAAGTATATCGGTAGGCGCTCAAGGATGTTGGAAAACCTTACCTTAGAACCGGAGTGGAAATTCTATGCCACGTACCTCGGATTTCGATTCGAGTATATCGGCATAACTGAATTGGACAAAGATGATCTGAACTTAGAGTTAGGATTAAGGTCCTACGGCTGTTTTCAAAATGATGCATCTAGAGTCAGCTTTTTAGGGAGTGCTGAATGTGCATAAATGTTTATGCAGGATGTGAGTTTGTATGCTACTTTTATTTCTCTCATATTTTTTTCAAAAATATCTTTCCAAATATCCATATTCTCATATTTTCCTTTATTTTCTAAAACCCTGGATGGTTTTTCCCAAATATCCCTTTTCTTCCAAAACTCCAGGTGATTTTTCATTCTCCCTTTCTACTGGATCTCGAATTTCCAGCTGCATTTTTATCCTGCCTGCAATTTTTCAAAATCATATGTTTTCTCTCATTGGATTTTCGATCCTGTTGTTTACTTGCAAAATTCTTCACCGCATTTTCCTCATGCATACCTTGATTATTGTGGTGGAAATTGTTTACTCACTTGCCTTCTTCTTACTCTAAATCCGTTTGTGGATTGTTTTTCCAAGAGGTATCTCTTTCCTTCAAAATGGTATTTTCCTCGTGGTTGACGACCTCGCCTAGGTAACAAGGCACATTTTCCGTTGTTCATTTCTCTTACAAAGAATGACAACATAATTGTCGTGACTCCAACGACGACTCCATCCCTAGTAATGGGATATTCTTCCAATTGTCCACCATATAATTTTCTTCCCAATCCAAAAATTTCCTCAGAGTCTAATCAAGACCTTATCCTGCAGAGAGCCTTCGCAACATTTGATGGTTCAGACAAGGTCAGGGAAGAAGACCGCACCAATTCAGCGTATCAGTTACTCATCAACATCAGAAGGAGAGATGAATTCGCCAAGGTCAGACAAAGACCAAGAGCAGCCAAAAGATGATGGTATCGACCCTCAGATGTACGCAATGTTTCAGAAGATGATGAGGAGGATGATGAGTGAGTAGGCTGGCACCAGCTCAGACAAAAATCCATTCAGTCAGAGAATTAGAGATCGTGTGGCCAAGAGGTCAACCAAGTCCTCTGAGGAGAATGTTCAAGATACTTCAGACGAAGATGATACCGATGAAGAATATGAGGTGCCTCCGGCATTTCAGAAATGTGGCCAAAGGAGGAGTCACAAATCAAAAAGCCAGGTCGCAGAAGAGCCCCTGCAAGCACAATTCAGGGAAATGGCCAGAGTGGTCAAGGATCTGCAAGCCCGCGACAAGGGCAAGAAAGTCTTCACCAGCGAGGACTTCTACGACGGTTTAGAAGGGGATGATGATCTGGAGAATCTTCCCCGAAAATTCATCAAATTCGATGGTTCTGGCGACCCAAAAGCCCATCTCGCCATGTTCTTCGCTGAATGCTCTAGGTTCAAGAGAGACAACAGAGCATTGTTCTTATGCTTTCCCCGCAGCCTGGAAGGAGTCGCGGCCAAATGGTACGCGGAACATGTCAATCCTATAGAACTGAAAGAGTTCGACAAAGTCGTGAATTTGTTCGTTGAACGATTCTTGTTCAATACTGAAGCGCTCCCAACATTGAGCCATCTCTGCAACCTAAGGCAGAATGAAAATGAAAAGGCAAGGGACTTCATTCGCAGATGGAGAGAGACCTGCAACAAAATGAGGGATCCTATATCAGAAAGACATGCTTTATCATTGATCCTCAATAATTTTTTGCAACCTCTGAGAGGATTAATTTCTACCTCACCATCCAAATCTTTCGTCGAACTCATTGAACGAGCAGAATGGCTCGAGTTGAGTGTGGAGAATGGAGTCTATGAAGGCTTCACATTTTCCAAGAATAACTCTCAAGGTGAACAAAAGAAGAAGGCTCACTTCACTTTTGCGGCCAAATCTTTCAATAATAGCAAAGGCAACAAGAATGATCATAGTTTGGAGAGAATCAAAAAGCAAAAGGGGAAGGACATCAACAGTGATAAACCTCTCCAATCCAGCCCTCAACATCAAAAGAAAGATCAGGAAAAATCAAAGCGCAAGGACTGGAGAACTGATCGAGAATTCACCCCTCTGGATCAGACACTCGAGAGTATCCTCGAGTATATGCTTGAGAAAGACCTTGTTCGGTTGCCTAAAGCTGCTGATCCTCCAGCAATTATCGGCAGATTCAAAGAACAATTTTGCAAGTTTCATCGAGCAGTAGGGCATGATACAGAAAACTGCTTCGTCCTTAAGAACATTGTTCAAGACTGCATTGACAAGAAGCTCCTCGTTGAAGATGAAAAGGAAGACTAGTCATCCTGACAAAGATTTTTTCTACAATCATTCAAGAAGATGACAATGCCAACAATTTCCCATTTCCCATCTTGCTTTTTCAAAAGAATAATGTAATCCCATTCTCTTTCCTTGATTTTAAAGCATCAATAAAGTCATCGAATTTTTCAATAGCTTGGTGTCGTCTTATTTACTTCCTCTTCCTTTTCATAATGTCTCTCTTGTGAAGAATATCTTGAGGACATCTATCAGTCAAGAAGCTTGTCGCCTTATTCATCAATTATCCTTCTTTTATTCAAAATTTTCTCCCTAGTTACACTGGGGCATTTTTTTGGAAAATTTATCTTTACCTCAAAACATCCTGTATGCAGGCAGGATAAACCATTCTCTCATTTTGCATATATATGCACTCATTTGCATTCATTTGCACTTCATTTGCATTTCATGTGCATGTGCATTGCATTTGCATTGACTATGCACCCAATTCCATTTCCCCTTCAGGTTAAGGGATAAACCTGAATCATTTTCCATAATTCTTCAATTTCGACCCTCGGGTCATCCAATTCTTCAATTTCGACCTCCGGATCACCCAATTCCCAATTTTAAAATCACCAAAATTCTCAATTTCGATCGCCAGGTCATCCAATTTTCATTCCCCGTTCAGGATAAGGGGATAATCCTGAAACCATTCATAGAAGCGATTCAACTCTCTATAATGGTCTTTGTTCTTCATTGAACTGATAGTGTTCCAAACGAACTGATAGTCGTTCTTCATTGAACTGATAGTGTTCCTAACGAACTGATAGTCGTTCTTCACTGAACTGATAGTGTTCCAAGCGAACTGATAGTCGTTCCAAGCGAACTGATAGTCGTTCCAAACGAACTGATAGTCGTTCTTCACTGAACTGATAGTGTTCCAAGCGAACTGATAGTCGTTCCAAGCGAACTGATAGTCGTTCCAAACGAACTGATAGTCGTTCTTCACTGAACTGATAGTGTTCCAAGCGAACTGATAGTCGTTCCAAGCGAACTGATAGTTGTTCCAAACGAACTGATAGTCGTTCTTCATTGAACTGATAGTGTTCCAAGTAAACTGATAGTCGTTCTTCATTGAACTGATAGTGTTCAAGTGAACTGATAGTCGTTCTTCATTGAACTGATAGTGTTCCAAGTGAACTGATATTGTTCCAAGTGAACTGATAGTCGTTCTTCATTGAACTGATATTGTTCCCAGTGAACTGATAGTCGTTCTTCATTGAACTGATAGTATTCCAAGCGAACTGATAGTCGTTCTTCATCGAACTGATAGTGTTCCAAGTGAACTGATAGTCGTTCTTCATCGAACTGATAGTGTTCCAAGTGAACTGATAGTCGTTCTTCATCGAACTGATAGTGTTCCAAGTGAACTGATAGTCGTTCTTCATCGAACTGATAGTGTTCCAAGTGAACTGATAGTCGTTCTTCATCGAACTGATAGTGTTCCAAGTGAACTGATAGTGTTCCAAGTGAACTGATAGTCGTTCTTCATTGAACTGATAGTATTCCAAGCGAACTGATAGTCATTCTTCATCGAACTGATGGTGTTTTAAGTGAACTGATAGTCATTCTTTATCGAACTGATAGTGTTCCAAGTGAACTGATAGTCGTTCCTCATCGAATTGATAGTGTTCCAAGTGAACTGATAGTCGTTCTTAATTGAACTGATATTATTCCCACTGATGGTTGTTCTTAATCGAACTGATATTGTTCCCAGCAAACCGATGGGCATTCTTAATTGAACTGATATTGTTTCCAGCGAACCGATGGTCGTTCTTAATTGAACTGATATTGTTCCCAGTGAACTGATAGTCACCTCCTTTGAGGAAAAGAGAGGAGAATTTTCGTCACGGATGCGTTAAGCTGGACCTCATGTGCTCTCTTTCATCAAGGATTTCAAGAAAATTTTGTCAATTTGTCAATCAATTGTTGATTTCAAAATTTTATTGCATAAATCTTTACCTCAGTTTACCTTCAGCATTACTTTCAAAATAGTGAAGCTTTTGCGAAAAGAGATTTAATCTTCAAATTCGTTCTATTTGACCAACCAAAAGGATGAAGGATAAATCCTCGATATGGCCAGAAAAGACGATTCAATGTTATTGAAAAGCCGTAGATGATCGATATTGATCACAGTCAATGGCGCATCTTTAAGGTTTATTCTTGTAAAGACAAGGCAGTGGAAATATCCTGAGCGCTAGAAAAGAGAGCGTTTACCCAAGCCCCGTTTCCTCAAAATCACCTAAGCTGCAATTAAATATCCGCAAAAGGGAGCTCTCACCTGTCGTCAAGATGAAGGCGAATTAGGCGAGTAGACCCCCGGGGCCAAAGAAGATTCGAAACATCTCCAAGATGACGGAGTTTGTGACGGATCCTTCCAGGGAAGGTCCAAAGCACTGTCAAGATGAAGGCAGATGCGATGAACCTCTCGACAATCCCTAAAAGATATTTAATTTCAGCTATCACCCAAAGATCTCCAAAACCCATCGCCCAAGAAGGATCAAAACATCTCCAAGTTGAAGGAGTTCGTGACGTACCCTTCCCAAAAGAGAGAAAGAGAGGAAAAAGAAAGAGAGAAAAAGTCAGAACATCTCCAAAATAAAGGAGAATGTAGCAAAAACACAGAGGGCCAAAAGAGTGCAGAAAGATTACTATGAGAGAAGCTCTTAGGATATCAAACTACCAAATTTATCAAGAATCCTCTTTAACTTTGTGAAATTCTATTATCAATACTCTTTCATCAATTACTTTCCTAACATCAAAGTCTCTTTCCTGCTCATATCAAGGAAATTGATAGCTTCCTTGAAGAAGGTCAATTGCGAGCAATTTGGGTTTCAAATCTCGATTCTACGAAGTGAACCTTGTTTGGAGGTAATGCTTTGGGTAGAAAAGAAAGAATATCTTTGCAGCAATGTGCAACATTTTCAAAAATTTTGAATCAACAAAAAAATTCTTAATATTTTGACAATATTTTCTAGCTATCCTGTCGTGAAGTGAGAGCTTGATGTCCGTTTTCGATGCATCCTGACACCAATTTTAAATCCCTCCTAAGGACTTGATTACTTCCCTTCTTTGAGAGCATGAACTCTCAAATTTGCACACTTCCCTGTGTCCCCACTGTCCCACCATAGACAGTCCCATTTCGGTTCGAGGTCGAACCACCAATCATTTCCCGCAAAAGGCAATTTCAAAAGCTGATTTTAGTCTCAGCAATGAGACGCCCAAAACCAATCCCTTTTCAAGCTTAGGGACCCCATTTTCCTTCCTTTTGCAAAAACCCTATTGGATTTATTGTGAAAAATCCAAAGGTTCCATCATGGTCTCTTCCTTCGAGGATTCCATTTCATTTTCCGCCCGATCAGGATAAGGGTACAAACCTGAGCCTCACTCAAAGAGGTATTTCATTTTCCGCCCGATCAGGATAAGGGTACAAACCTGAGCCTCATCAAAGAGGTATTTCATTGTTCGCCCGATCAGGATAAGGGTACAAACCTGAGCCTCGATCAAAGAGGTATTCCATTTTCCACCCGATCAGGATAAGGGTACAAACCTGAGCCTCACTCAAAGAGGTATTTCATTTTCCGCCCGATCAGGATAAGGGTACAAACCTGAGCCTCATCAAAGAGGTATTTCATTTTCCGCCCGATCAGGATAAGGGTACAAACCTGAGCCTCACTCAAAGAGGTATTTCATTTTCCGCCCGATCAGGATAAGGGTACAAACCTGAGCCTCGATCAAAGAGGTATTTCATTTTCCGCCCGATCAGGATAAGGGTACAAACCTGAGCCTCAATCAAAGAGGTATTTCATTTTCCGCCCGATCAGGATAAGGGTACAAACCTGAGCCTCGATCAAAGAGGTATTTCATTTTCCGCCCGATCAGGATAAGGGTACAAACCTGAGCCTCAATCAAAGAGGTATTTCATTTTCCGCCCGATCAGGATAAGGGTACAAACCTGAGCCTCATCAAAGAGGTATTTCATTTTCCGCCCGATCAGGATAAGGGTACAAACCTGAGCCTCAATCAAAGAGGTATTTCATTTTCCGCCCGATCAGGATAAGGGTACAAACCTGAGCCTCAATCAAAGAGGTATTTCATTTTCCACCCGATCAGGATAAGGGTACAAACCTGAGCCTCAATCAAAGAGGTATTTCATTTTCCGCCCGATCAGGATAAGGGTACAAACCTGAGCCTCGATCAAAGAGGTATTCCATTTTCCGCCCGATCAAGATAAGGGTACAAACCTGAGCCTCAATCAAAGAGGTATTTCATTTTCCACCCGATCAGGATAAGGGTACAAACCTGAGCCTCAATCAAAGAGGTATTTCATTTTCCGCCCGATCAGGATAAGGGTACAAACCTGAGCCTCATTCAAAGAGGTATTTCATTTTCCGCCCGATCAGGATAAGGGTATAAACCTGAGCCTCATTCAAAGAGGTATTTCATCTTCCACCCGATCAGGTTAAGGGTACAAACCTGAGTCTCATTTCGATGAGATATTCCATTCCCCAATCAGGTCAAGGGTCAAAACCTGAGCTTCGTTCCATGCGAGGTATTTCTGTCCCATCAGGTTAAGGGTCAAAACCTGAGCTTCGTTCCATGCGAGGTATTTCTGTCCCATCCAGGTTAAGGGCATAAACCTGAACTTCACTCTCATAGAGTGAATCTTTTCTCTCCATTCTTCGCTTCATATCTACCATCTTCCTCGGGCTAATTTCTTCACACCCAGTCAGATCCTTCTAACTGGGGCATTTTTTTCGTATAGCCCAAATTTGGTGTGTTTTCTTTGCCACTAAGCTCGGCCATGAGCCGGCTTAGTAGCAAAGAGGGGCATCTGTAAACACCCCAAATTTTCACTCACCTCCCCAACATTTCCACCAAGCATCAACATCCAGCCTCTGAAATCGCTGGAGGGCAAAATGGTCATTTTCTGAGCCCGGACCTTGCAAAAGTCCAAATTTCATCTGAAACTCTCAAATTTTCTCTATTTTTATCTCAGATGTTCAAGATTTTACTCCTGACAGGAGACAGACATCTCCAAGTCTTGGTTCAAGATTATATTGCATAAGACATGACATTGCATATCATTGCATGAGCATTTCAAATCACTGCACTGCACAGCATGTCATTTCGAGGTCCAGAACTCTTGATTTCAAAATTTTCAATCCAGATTAGAATTTCAACTCTTTTCAAAATTGATTTCAAAACCCTGGGTCTTTAAAATTATCAATTTTTCCCATTTTACCCCCAGGACTCTGAATTTCAAAATATTTCCTCAGGAAAACCATCTGGATAGTTTTCAATATGGATTTCAGTCACTTCACCTCAGATTTTGCTCTTTTTGACAATTTTAAATATCTTTCTTTTACAAAATCGCCCTACAAGGGTCAACTCTTTCCAAAATTCCTGTTTTGCCCATCAGTCAAGATTTTATGAAAATTCCAAAAAGAAGTTATGGTTTTATCCTTATTTCAATAAAGAAGCAATGTGGGACCCACACTGAGGTGGTGTCACACAAGCTTTCCTTTTGAAAATTTGAATTTTGAAAAACCCAAAAATATAGGAGCCTTGTCCCCTGGATTGGTGCCACTTGTCCTTTCTCTCTCCTCTCATCCACATGCCAAGTGTCAGTGTGGGGCTACCTTCAGAAGCCGCCACATGTCATCCCATTTTATCTGCCATGTGTCACCCTATCCATCCTGCACCATGTGTCATTTCAAAGACTACCAGGAGATGCCAAGTGTCATAGGTTGTCCTGTCTAGAAAAAGTGGAGTTGTCTCCTCTGAGGTGGCGCCATCTAGAGTGTCTCCTGCAGGGGACACGTGTCAACCCCTCCTTCCTTCTGGAAAAGTAGCCTGACACATGTCTCTTCCTACTTTTCTCAGAAAAGTAGGAGACATGTGTCACTTCTGAATTCCTACAAAAAAGGTAGGCTTGTCTCCTCTGAGGTGGCGCCATCTGGAGTGTTTCCTGCAGAGGACACGTGGCAAGTCCTCATTTCCTCAGAAAAAGGCAAGTGCCATGTGTCATTTCCTGCTTTCTTCAGAAAAGCTAGAATTCAAATATTCAAAAACTCCCATAGGTGGCGAAAATCAAGAACTCCTACCTTTTTCATCCTGTCTGAGATGGCGCCACATGGCTTGGCCCACCTTCTCTCCCCTCTGCCACGTGTCATTCTCTGCTTCTTTCAGAAAAAGTAGAGGACACATGTCTTCTCCCTACCTCTTTCAGAAAAGTAGGAGACACATGTCACTGCCCTCTTTTTCCTCCCTCTTGCCACATGGCATTGTAGGAGCCACCCTGAGGTGGCGCCACATGTCCATCCTCCATTCCTCCAGGGCCAACCTCCATTTGAATTTCAAACTTCCCCCTGAGGTGGCGCCATTTGAGAAAGCCTCTCCAGACAGCTGACACTTGTCCTCCACATGTCCAGATCTCCTTTCTCCAGAAAAGGTAGAATTCAAATTCCTCTGAGGTGGCGCCCTCTGAGCCCACTGCTCTGTCCTTCTGACATGTGTCAACACCTTTTGAGGTGGCACCATTCCAGGACTCCACTTGGCTCCATTTTTTTATTTTTATTTTATTTTTAATAAAGGTAGCCCACCATGAGGTGGCGCCACCTGAGGACTCCCTACAAAAGGTGAGTTTGAATTTCAAATTCCAAGAGAGCACCCTCTGAGGTGGCGCCTTCTGGGAGTTCCCTGCAGAGAGAATCAAGCAAACTTTTGAAAAATTCCAAATTCCCCCTGCTGAGGTGTCTCAACCACAAAAATTTCCATTTTTATTTTCTCAAAAAAATCAAAATAGCCTTTTGAGGTGGCGCCATCTGAGGGCTCCCTGCAAAAGGCAAATTCGAATTTCAAAACCCCCAGATGGCACCCCCTGAGATGGCGCCACATGGAGGGCTCAGATCCAGCCTGTTTGAATTTCAAAAATTTTCAGAAAAATTATAAAAACAAGGGTTCACGCCCAGCCTTGGGGGATCAATTTTTTAGCTCTTGTGAACTTGGAAAATCCAACTTTTGAACTTTGGAAATCGTGCCCCCTTTGGCGCATTGAAGAAGGTGGAGTAGAGCTCGTGCCGTGGCGAATTCGATTCCAACAGAGGTCGATTTTTGTGAACCATCCGAAGCTTGGAGCGAAGGACGAAGGAAGCTTGTGATAGCTGACCCTTTCAGGAGCTCCTACGCTGCGTAACGAAGCAAGGTGCATTTCTTTTCCCCTTGATGTGATGCTATAATCCGAATCGGGAGTCGTTTGAAGAAAGAGCTCATCCGAGGGATGGATTGAGCTATTCTCATAAAACGACATATATAAAAATGTTTCATTATGCTTTCTTGATGATTTTAACATGCATGTAGTTAGCTAGGTTTAATTTGCATTTTATTTCATTCATTTAGCATATTTCATGAATTAATTAGGATTAATTTAGCCTTTCTTTCAATTCTACTTATTTTCAGTAAGTCTCTGTTTTTGTCAGTCAGTCCACACGTCATTTCATGCATTTATATTTTATTAAAAATCCCAAAAAAATCACGGAATGCGACCCTAGATGTCCCTGAAATTTTGCCAAAAATTCGGAGCCATTTGAAATTGTTTACTGTGGTAAACATCCAAAATGGTAAGTCGGGTTTTGTAACCCGGGATGCGTTTTGAAAACCATTTGCCGACTTGTAAAATCGAGTTCTCCCTTCTGGGAGATCCGATTTTCGATCCGAAAAATGCCCTGAACTTGGGAGAATGTCTAGTTTGTAATATGATTTTTTTAAGATTTTTCTGATTTTTTTTATGACTGACAAAAATCCGAGAGTTCGGGACACGTGTCAGAGCCTAATTTGGGCCTCTGAGATCTTGGATCGACTTAGGGCTATGGTTTCTCTTTGTGTGTTGCTTCAAATCCGAAACTGTAAAAAGTGAAAGTGGTGTCCGAGATGTCCTCTGTTTGCATCTAAAAGCCTGTAATTTTTAGAACAGTGTTGACCCCTGCTTCGGATTTTTCTTGTCAGTCCCCTGTTTTGCTACATTTGTCTGGCCTGTTAGTTTAGGCAGAAATAGTTATATTTTTCTCTGTGTTTATGTTGATCAAATGCCGAAGTCATAAACATGAAAGTTGTTCATGTATGTGTCGTTCATGACTCTGATTAATTTCACAAATTTCCATGGCCGTTTTATATTTTTTGGACATTTTACAATCGATCAGGGTGATTTTTACCTCTGTCAGAATTAAATCCCTGTTTCTGAATTCACTATGGCTCAAATCCCGAGGCTATAAAAACCAAAAATGTTTCATTTCGGGTCTTTTAGCAGTCTGCAAAATATCAGAAGTTTACATGGTGTAAATCTTGCATTATCATATTAGGCATTGCATTTGGTTCGGATCCATAGGCAAAATCCATCATTTTTAGGACTTTCTTTGAATTTTGGCATTTAAATCATATCATTTCATGATTTTTAGCATTTTAGGTTGTTTATCAAAGTAAGTAGATGCTTCATACCGAATTTGGTGCAATTTGGAATCCATTTGAGGTTCGGATTATCCACAATACCAAAACAGGGTCCCGCAGGACCCGGATCCAAGTGAAAAACAAGCGAAATTCGTTATTTTGGCTAAATTTCAAAATGTCAAATTCTGATTTTACAGTCCTAATGTGTTTAGAAGCATGTCATATTGCATTTCATCATCATTGAATTCAATTTGAATTTCGAAATCCCAATTTTACTAAGTTTTCCTTCAAAAAAACCCTGATTTTAAAGGTGTAACTTTAATTTTAGGGGTATTTTGGTCATTTTGACCCCAATTCCGAATTTCAAACTGTTTTCCACTGAATTTCTTGCATTTTCATCATTTCAAATATCAAGGAAGCATGAGAATAGGGTTTATATCCAATTAAGTCCAATAATTTCATAATATTATTGGAAAATCTTGGAAAAACCCACATATTTGAGCTAACTTTATTTCAAGCTTGGCAGGGACATTCCAAAGAAGGAGCTGAAGTCTGCAAATTTCTTTTATTTCCTTTATTTAGTGATGTAATAATGTAAATTTTGGAATAAGAGATTTAATTTCCTGCTTAGACTAGGATGCATGTCATATAGTTTGAATTTATGCAATATCCTGATTATATGATTCATGCATTTTATTTCAAAAGCACTATGGATGTTCACGAATGGCACGTGCACCAACTCTTAGGGAGTTGATGGACTCGGTGGGATCCATATTTACGGCCCTAGTCGGAATATGGACGAGACCCAGATCCGTCATCTTTCTACTAGTCACATTGAGCCTACACTCTTAGGCTATCTTAAAATGCACATCATATTTCCAAAGTTTTCAAAATCATGTGCATCAAATCAACTAAATTCTGAACATATTCATGGCCACAGTCAGGATATGTGAAGGATTTATCTTGACTTAATGCATATTTTTCCAACAAATCCCTTAGAAAATCTTTTCAAAGTGCATTCATTCACTCATGACATTTACATCATGAAATCATTGATTTTCTCAAGATTTTCTCAAGAAAACTTCATTCTCAAGAAATCGATTTCTCAAGAAACTCTAAGGATTTTTTTTAAATCGGTTTTCCAAAGACAAGTTTTTTTCACAGTTTTCCCTGGAAAATGATGTTTTCTTAAGAGATTCAAAAGAGTTTTCCAATCTTTCTCCAAGATCCAAAATCGATTTTCAAGTATTTCAAAAGGTAAAATTCCCAGGATTTCGATTCCCCAAGTTTTGAATTTCCTTCTCCAATGAGTTTTCCTATAAATCTTCCATCATTTTCCTAAGAAAACTCTCAAAGTCCAAGTTTTCATAAGAAGTGTTTCCCTTTTCAAAAGGTTCATCTTTTCTCAAGAATCACTTCCATTTTCCCAGGATTTTCAACCATTCATAATTTTCCCAAGTCTTTATGAACTTTCCTGAGATTTCAAATCTTTTCCATCTGAGTTTCCTGAGAAATTGACTTTCAGCTTTTTCCTGAGAGAATCTTTTCAACTCCAAATATTTTCCAAGCATACATCATGTTTTCCCAAGCTGCATTTTCCAAAATCTCATAGCACATGCCTGAATTCTCTGTGCATTTAGGATAGAACATAACTTTGATAATTTAACTAAGTCAAGCACGATTTTGGTCCTTGGTTCGATTACCCCTGTTAAAGGCGGCAGGAACGGTCGAACCTCGTACCGACAGGTCGAGCCCCATCCCATGGATTTTCCCGCAATTTTCAAAAACGGAGGCAAGTATTTCAAAACAATTTCCAAAATCCGGTCAAAGTTTGAAGCGCGAAAGCGTTTCTCTCTTTTTCTCTTCCGCAAGGAAGGGAAGACGGGGAAAAAATTTCGCGACGAGAACAGACCTCCAATCTTGAAGAACTTGGGACCTCTCCATCGGGTCATGGCTACAGTATGCAGGGATAATTCTGATGTTGTCTGGAGTATTTCCTGATTTTCTCTGAGACTGATCTCTTCATTCTCTCTGATGCTAGGAATATCTGTAGTGAATGATGGTCGAGGAATCATAGGCTGTGGGATTCTTTCTTCTGGGTCCTCTCCCAGCACTGTTGTAATCATTCAACCTTTGGACCATTTTACGCATTGATGCAAGGTGGAAGGTACTGCATTTGCATTATGAATCCATGTCCTTTCGAGCAGCAAATTGTAGGTGGGTGGCACATTGACCACATGAAAAAGCACTGAATGTACCGAATAATTAATGAATACTTTCAAGAATATCTTGCCTTTTGCCATCTGACCATGGTTGTCAAACCCATAGATGGTGATAGGGTCTGGAATGTATTCTTCTTCCTTAATGCCTAGCGCCTTTGCGGTCATTTCAGGACATATATTGAGGTTGCTGCCTCCATCTACTAGCACATGGGGTACTGTCATTCCCCTTACTCGAATGACGATGTAAAGGGCATTATTGTGAAAGGAATGAGGCTTTGGAAGGTCCTCATCCGAGAAAGTGATTGGCGCGTTGGTCATGGTCGAATTCACTATTTGTGCCATGTCTTCAAGAGTGGTACTGGGCTTAACTTTGATCTTTCTGAGCAGATCATCCAGTACTTGCTGATGCTTGCAAGAACTCTTGGCCAAGTCAAGAATGGAAACATTGGACAGAGCGGTCAGAGGCTTCTGACTTGAATTCTCCGGCTTGGGATTGATGATTTGATTGAGAAAATCAGGAAGTCCCTTTGACTTGGGGGCTGACTTTACAGGTGCTTCAGAAACTTTCATCTTGCCCAATGCTGAGATTAGATCCATCTTCTTAGAATCAGGAGTTGCTTGTCGTAGTACTGACACCTGGTGCTGAACCTGGAGATCTTGTGCAAAACACGGCTTGATGTGCTCATGCGGTAAGAATGGCTGTGCGGACACCACTGCCGTGGTGTGTGAAGGAAAAGGCTGCTTAAGAATGTCCATTTTTTCTTCTTCTTCTCCTTCTACCAATAAATTCTTGTCAATAAGATCCTGCACAATATTCTTGAGAACGAAACAGTTCTCAGTGCTGTGTCCTACTGTTCTGTGGAACTTGCAGAATTGATCCTTCCATTTCCCCATAGGCAAAGGGGGATCAGCCAACCTCGGTAACTTGACCATTTTCTTCGACAACATATACTCGAGCACATCTTCGAGTGATTGATCAAGAGGGGTAAATTTTCGGTCATAGCTCCATCCTTCATGTTTAGCTTTTTCACGCAGTTTCGGCCCTTGGTCTTGCTGAGAAGGCTTGCTGTATTGAGGAGCAGGCTTCGTTTTCTGATCTTCTTTATTGTTGGAACTGCCTGCGCCGTAGCAGTAATCTTTCTTCTGCCCTTTGTACTGATTTTGGCTATTGTTGTTGTTGTTGTTGGCAGAGAAGGTGAAGTGAGCTTTCTTCTTCTGCTCACTTTGGGTGTTACTCTTGGAGAAAGTGAAGCCTTCATAGACTCCATTCTCTACGCTCAGCTCGAGCCATTCTGCTCGCTCAGTTAATTCAATGAAGGTCTGGGACGGTGCAGTAGAGATTAATCCTCTTAAGGGTTGAGAAAAGTTGTTGAGGATCAATGACAAAGCGTGCCTTTCAGATATGGGATCTCTCATTTTGTTGCAGGCTGACCTCCATCTGTGAATGAAATCTCATGCTTTTTCATTCTCATTCTGCCTCAGACTGCAGAGATGACTTAATGTCGGGAGCGCTTCTGTGTTGAACAAAAAGCGTTCAATAAATAAATTCACCACTTTATCGAACTCCTTGAGCTCGATGGGATTGATATGCTCGGCATACCATTTAGCTGCAACTCCTTCCAAGCTGCGGAGGAAGCATAGAAACAATGCTCGGTTATCCCTTTTGAATCTTGAGCATTCAGCAAAGAAAGTGGCGAGATGTGCTTTCGGATCGCCAGAACCATCGAACTTGATGAATTTTCGGGGAAGGTTTTCAAGATCGTCATCCCCTTCGAGGCCATCATAGAAGTCCTCACTGGTGAAGACTTTCTTGCCCTTGTCGTGGGCTTGGAGATCCTTAACAACTCGGGCCATTTCCCTGAATTGTGACTGCAGAGGTTCTTCTGTGACCTAATTCTTTGATTTGCGGCTCCTCCTTTGTTCTCGCCCACGTTTCTGGGATGCCGGAGGCACCTCATATTCTTCCTCAGTGTCTTCCATTGATTCTGATTCATCTGAGATTTCTTCTGGTTGAACCTGCTTCTTGGGAGCCTTCTTATTCTTGTGCCCGTGGAACTTTTCTCTGAATTGATTTTTTTCTGCACTAGTCCCAGCTTGTTCACTCATCATTTTATTCATCATCTTTCGGAACATGGCATATATTTGTGGATCTATGCCATCATCCTCTTGCTGTTGATCTTGATTCACGGGATGATCCATTTCTTCTTCTGAGGCTGAGGAGTGCTGAGGTGATGTGGTTCTTTTTCCTGACCTTGTTCGAACCATCAAATGCTGCAGATGCTCTAATGTAGCTGTGGATGCTCTCTCTCTACAGGGCAAAGACCTGATTAGATTATGAAGGAATTGGCTTTTGGAAGAAATATTTATTGAAAATATGGTAGACAATTTGAAGAAGATATCCCATTACTAGGGACTGAGTCGTAGCAAGAATCACGACAATTGTGTTGTCGACTCTTTTAGCACGAGAAACAAACAATGAGAATATGCCTTGTTACCTAGGCGAGGTCGTCAAACCATAATAGAAAAAGAGAAAATTTTATTGAAATGGGAAAACATGATTTTATTGATCTTGACAAAGAGGTGGAGGACAAACAATTTGCCACCATTCACGATAATCAGCAGACACTCTAGGACCAAGAAAGATTTTAAGAGAGACAAAGGAATCCCAGCCGTAGCGGGCAGAATGATATGCCCCAGACCATTGTGCGGAAGTGAGATCAAACTCTGCCATAACTCCTGATAACAATCGGGCTTCGACGTACTGCTATCTCTGGGAGAACTGTCGAACACATCTCTCTGGTTGGTAGTAAGTGCAGAAGAATGGTCCCAGTAACTTGAACCTCTTGCCATAAGCGTATGTGTATCTGGGAGGAGATAGTTGCCGATCAAAATAGTCCCAGACTACGTCATCTTCTTGAATGTTGTTGATCATAGACCGGTACTGTACCACTGGAAGAAGTTCTTGACCATTGTATCTGAAAGAGCTTGCTCGGGTTGGAACATGTTGGAAGAACCAGGATTGAAGTGCGTAGATGCATCCTTCAACTAAAATGGATTCTCCAAGTGAGAATCGAGTCAGACCTCGATATAGGAAGGCGAGCGCTGCCATGGCTATGGAGAGGCGATTGGTTTGTCGACTTCCCCATCTTCTCATAAGCTGGATTATTCTGATGTCCATGTAGTTTTGTCCATCTGGAAAGAGGGATAATCCTACAGTGCACAACACCATTGCATTCTGAATCCTTTCTTTAGCTATTCTGGATAGCAAACTGACTTCAACGAAGGTCCCATACTGGCGGTACAACTCAAGCAGGTCAATATATTTATTTCCTTCCAACTGGATCAGGGGCCAGGATCGGCGGCCTGTCATACGAGCTAAGGAGTCTCGGGGGTCCAAACCCTTGACATTGATCAGGAATTGATGTTCTAATGGATCGCTTGGCTGACCGACTGGTTTTGGTAACCCCATGATTTCTGAAAATTCATCCATTAAAACGGTCATTTCTCCCCACGGGAACTAGAATGTACATGTCCAAGGATTCCATCGTTCTGCCATTGCGTGGATCAGGTTGCCGTTGATGGTCTGCTTTCCGACGGCTGACGCCAATTCTAATCCGCATTCGCTCAAATGGTCCGGGAACATTCGGGAAAAACTTTTGAGCCAGGAATAGTACCATCGGGGAATGAAAGTTCCGGTGCTAAGGGCTCGATGTTCAGGATGACCTTGTCACACCTCGTAGGAGATGTGACCTTCAGGAAAGATAGGATCGACTTGATTGGATGCCATCGAACTGAAAACAGAGGAGGACTTAGAATAAGACTTAGGAAAATGTAAAAAATTTTGAAAAAATTTTGCAGGCAGGATATAAAATGTAGCTGGAAATTCGAGATCCAGTAGAAAGGTAGAATAGAAAATCACCTGGAGTTTTGCAAGAAATTGGATATTTGAGAAAATCATCCAGGGTTTGAGAAAATAAAGGGAAAAGATGAAAAATATGGGTATTTGAAAATATTTTTGGGAAAATGTAAGGAAATAGAGGTAACATACAAAAAATCACATCCTGCACAAACATTCATGCACATACAACACTCCCTAAAAGGCTGACTCTAGATGCATTATTTTGAAAACAGCTGTAGGGCCCTAATCCTAACTCTAAGTGCAGATCATCTTTGTCCAATCAAGTTATGCCGATATACCCGAATCGAAATTCGAGGTACGTGGCATATAATTTCAACTTCGGTTCTAAGGTAAGGTTTTCCAACATCCTTGAGCGCCTACCGATATACTTCGGACTGTGGCTCGCGGTACGTGGTAGGGGGGTGTTAACCCAAATAGTTGGCCCAGTTGTGAGGCTCTGTCCCGAACTAGGGTTCTGGAAGAGAGCTCAGCAACGTGAAGACCGGGTAATGATAGGTAATGGAGATTTTGAAAAATGATCACATGCAAGAAATAGATGGCTCTAAATCCTAGAGAGATAGATTTTTGAAAATCTTTAAAGAAGCATACATTGTTTGCATTCAGATCCTAAATTGAGGAGAGTTGTATTTAGACCTAAGTCTATGTGAGCATGAAAATATATCCTCAATATAGTCCTACCAAACCATGCCTAAGCTATATGCAGTAAATGTCAGCTAGGTCAGAATCTAGGCTCCTAGGCTCACATGATATTGAAAGTAAAAGCTGACATTTTGTGAACATAATTTCGATAATTGAACTAAGTCAAGCATAATTTTAATCAGACAAGGACAGGTCCCATCACGGTGCCAAACCTGTTATCATCGCAAAATTTTTCCCTGTCTTCCCTTCCTTGCAGAAGAGAGAGGGAAATGCTTTCGCGATTCAAACTTGACCGGATTTCGGAAATTTGTTTTGAAATACTCGCCTCCGTTTTGAAAATTGCGGGAAAATCCATGGGATGGGGCTCGACCTGTCGGTACGAGGTTCGACCGTTCCTGCCGCCTTTAACAAGGGTAATCAAACCAAGGACCAAAATTGTGCCTGACTTAGTAAATTTATCGAAATTATGTTCTATCCTAAATGCACAGAGAATTCAGGCATGTGCTATGAGATTTTTGGAAAATGTAAATTGGAAAATATGATGTATGCTTAGAAAACATTTGGAATTGAAAAAAAACATTTCTCAGGAAAAGATGGAAATCAATCTCTCAGGAAAACTCAGACGAAGAAGGTTTGAAAATCTTGGGAAAGTTTATAAAGAGTTGAAAAATCTTGAAGAAGTGAGAATCTCGAGAAAATCTTAAGAAAGTTTGTAAAAACTTGGAAAACCATGAAGAAATGAGAATCTCAGGAAAATTTTGAGAAAGTTTATAAAGACTTGGAAAACCATGAAGAAATGAGAATCTCAGGAAAATTTTGAGAAAGTTTAGAAAGACTTAGAAAACCATAAAGAAATGAGAATCTCAGGAAAACTGTAGGAATTCTTGAAAAAAAATGAACATTTGAAAAGGAAAGCACTTGTTGGAAAAACTCAGACTTTGAGAATTTTCTTAAGAAAAGGATGGAAAATTTATAGGAAAAATTCATTGGAGAAGGAAATTTAGAACTTAGGAAATTGAAATCCTGAGAACCTTGTTTTTGAAAATGTCTGAAAATCAACTTTGATTCTTGAGAAAGATGAAAAATTCCTTTTGAAAAGAATCTTAAGAAAATAACATTTCCAAGGAAAATCATAGGAAAACTTTGATTTGGGAAATCCGACTCCGAATATCATCATAGTTTCTTGAGAAATCGATTCCATGAAGTGAAAGTTTCTTGAGAAAATCATGAGAAAAACAGATGATGCAGATGATTTGAATGAATGAATGCACTTTTGAAAAGATTTCTAAAAAAAATTATTGGAAAAATGTGGATTAAGCCAAAGTAAATCCTTCACATATTCTAACTATGGCCATGAATATGTTCAGAGTTTACCTGAGTTAATTCACCATATTTTGAAAAATTGGAAATATGATGTGCATTTTTAAAATAGCCTAAGAGTGTAGGCTCAATGTGACTGGTAGAAAGATGATGGATCTGGGTCTCGTCCATATTCCGACTAGGGCCGTAAATATGGACTCCACCGAGTTCATCATCTCTCTAAGAGTTGGTGCACGTGCCATTCGTGTTCATCCACGGTGAATTTTGAAAATTTAGATATATGCATCATAGAATCAGGATAATACAGAAATCAAACTATATGAGATGCATCCTAATCTAAGCAGTAAAAGTAAATCTTATTCCAAGGTTTACATTGGACTGTTACATTGCATAACATAAAGTAAAAAAAAAAAAAATTGAGATGGAGCCAAGGAATCAGCATCTTCTAGATTTTCCTGCAAAATGAGAATTAGTACAAGATAACCAAGGAAATGGGTATATATATATAATATATACAACGAAGAGACATATACATATATCAAAATGCTAAAATAGGTGTTAAATGTCATGTAACAATGGAGGTGTAACTATATGAGAAAATATATGGATGTTCATATATGGAAATAAGGGCACATGAAGGGATATATATATATATATAAGTATATATCTATGTATATATATATACATATATACGTATACATATAGGTAGATATATATAGATATACATATATATATAGATATATATAGATATACATATATATATAGATATATATATACATATAATAAGAAAATATGTACATACTAATGAAAATTACATATAATGGGTAAAACCAGAAATTACAGGTATATACAGTTTCTGTAGGTAATTTTACACAGCTGTAAATACCAAATTACAAGATAATTTCCGATAAAAATGGGTATGGAGCTTCCCTATATATCAATAACAACGCCTGAAAAAGATGGTCCAGAGATCGTGAATAGATATGGATATATCCGTTCACAAAGAGGGCTAATTATCAAGACTGGGTACCTGCAGAAAATTGGAAGGATATGGATATGAAGGGGGCTACGGTAAGTGGTAGCTGTGAAGGATGAGAGGTTTTATAACAAAAGGTAAAAGAATGCAGCATCCCTTCAATTGATAAGAGATTAACAAAATATCAAGAGGCTACAGGTTATGACTCATATAGGCTGAAGAAGACAACGGTTAACCTGCCAAGATTTACAAATTTTTAATAAACTAACAATGAGAAGTATGTTATAGGTAGATTATGGATAATGATTATGCAGGGACAGCATATGTTGGGCTAGACATTGAAATGACTATATCAAGTGAATGATAATATACAAATGAGAAAAGCCATTAGACAAGAAATGTGTGTAGGGGAATGACAACACAAGTGAGCCTAAAGCAAGAAACAACAACAGAAATTCTGTAATAGCAGTTTTGAGACAGTAAAATCATGTGTTGTTTCATCTTATTTGAATTACTGCAATTCATATATCTATTTGATATAAGTGACTGGACTTCTTGAGACAGATTCTTTCAGAAATCTGTATCAGCAAATACAGATGTAGCAATGATATGCAGGTATATCAAGTATGCAAATTCCCTATGCATATGTAAATGACTGAGAGCAAATGATAAAAACAGTGATCAAAGATTGTAAAACAGAGAATTAAAAAATACAGAAAATAAGAACCTATCTCTACAGAAAGCAACAAGAAATATGACTATGTAAAACAGGAAATGAGATTCTGAAGGAATCTAAATCAATTGCAATGTTCCAACAGTAACTGATATGGCAGAAAACAGTAAATGTATCAATCAAGAAATTCCAGAAAATATGAATCTAAACTGAGAAACAGAAAATTAACATCAGACGATACATTGAAACAGGAAGCAATTGAATTGAAAACACGAAATTAAAAGACAATGTAAAACAGGAAATTAAAAATGCAAAACAGGAAAAACAACAAATGAATACACCGGAAATCAAAAGAATGAAGAACAAGAAATCAAGAAAATGTGATAAAATCAGGAAAATGAAACAAACAAAACAGGAATTTACTGCAAAGCAACGAAAATCTGGCGATGAATGAAAACAGATTGAAAAGAACGATCAAATGGGAGTTGCTACTAACGGATGGAATGAAGGCAAATGGAGAGACGCTGGCTGGAGCTTCTTTTATTGATGGGCTGAAGTGGATGGATGGCAGCCTGTTGGTGGGTTGAAGAAAGATGGCAACAGTTGGACCTCTGCTGTGGCTAGGCTGGAGGAAGGTTCTCCTGCGGATGATGAGTTGAAGCTGGTAGGAGGCAGCTGTTGTCTGAAGGCAATATGAAGGAGTCGATGGTGGCTGAACTCCTGTAACCAGCGATAAAGGGGCAGCAACCTGCTGAGATGCTCTGCGGCTAGGCTGAGTGAATGGAGAGCAGCTGGGTTTTTTTTTTGTTGATGGTCTGAAGAAGGAGACGACAACTGGCTGGAGGTGGAAGACCTCTTTTGAACCAGCGAATATCCTGCGGCTGCTAGAAAGAAATCAAAATTCAATTTTTTTTGCTGCTCGGCTGGAGGCAGATGGGGAAAACGGTGGTGGCTCTCCTGCGGCTGGGCTGGAGTGGATGAAGGATGGCGCTGGTGGTGACTCTCCTGCGGCTGAGCTGAAGTGGAGGTGTGCGGCAACTACTGGAGGTGGAAGATCTGCGACTGGGGCTGAAGAAGGTGAAACGCAGACGTTGGAGGTGGCTCTCCTGCGACTGGGGCTGAAGAAATATCGGATGCTGGTCACCTCCTCCCCTCCTTGCGAAAACCCAAAAGAGCAATTTCAATCCCCTTTCCTTCGTGAGTGCCTGCCCTTTTTAAAACTTTCCTTTCTCCAAAAAAAAATGCAGCCCCTTCCCCATTCATGAGGTTCCGTTACCTCTCTTTTGAAAAAAATTGAAATAGCCGTTTCAAGAGAGGTGCACCTTATGATTTTTCAAAATTTTGGTTTCATTTCCCTAAGTTTTGGGCAAAATTAAATTCGTTTCTTTAGGGAAATTTGGCTGTGCCATTTAAGGCTGCCTTTTTCTAAATTTTTTTTTTTATGTAAACGAATCAAATAAAAATGAAATAATGAGAGGCTTTTATGGAAATGTCACCTCACTTTTAAAATCCTTTTGAAAATAAAGCCTTATTTTGTTTTTGCAAGTCTTTTATTTTCAATTGGGGTGCCACATGTGTGTGAGCCCACTAACTAAAAAAAATAAATACACAAATAACATTAAGAAGAATTTGCAAATTAGTTCGATCTCCGGGTGGGTCCCGCTTAAAAATAAGAAACTTACCTGGGAATCTGAGTATGATGCTAGTTCAAAGGCGGGTCCCGCTCCATTTATTTGAAAATAAAAACAGAAGAAATAATTTCTTTTTTGGAATTTTTATAATACGAGATAAAACTTTGTTTATTTTCAAGAATTTGGAAAAATTGGTTTTCCAGGGCAAAAATAAATGTAAAAAAAATTTTGTAAAGAGATTTAAAATCTTTTTGCAAAAAGTTTTGAGATAAAATCTTTAAAATCAATATTCAAATGTCCAGATTGTTTTCCTAAGAAAAACTTTTGTAATTCAAAGTCCTGGGGGTAAAATGGGAAAGATTGGCAATTTTGAAAACCCAGGGTTTTAAAAATTAATTTTGAAAAGTTTAAAAATCAAATATGGATTGACAATTTTGAAAATCAGGAGTTCTGGACCTCAAAATGACATGCTGTGCAGTGAAATGATATGAAATGTTCATGCAATGCTATGCAAAGACATGGTCTATGAAATGTCATTCTGAATCTAGAATTGGAAATTCTAATTTCTTGTCAGGAACAGGATTTTGAAAATTTGCAATTTGAAGATGTCTCTGAACCTAAATATAGAAATTTTGAGGCTCAAGAATGAAATTTAGGACTTTCTACAAGGTTCAATCTTGGAAAATGACCATTTTGCCCTTCATGGGTTCCGAGAACCGAAATGGGGTGATTGAGGGCAATGTCATGGAGGTGAGTGAAAATTTTGGGGTGTTTACAGAACCATTTTTGAATATCAGCGCTCTCTGTAGAGGAAAGTGGAGTTTTTTAGACCAAAGAAACTTTTTGGAAAAGTTTTGACAAGAGGAAGGATTTAGGTTGAAATCTAAAAATTGTATCCCATTACTAGGGATCGAGTCCCCACAAAATTTGTGACAATTGTGTCGTTTACTCTATGAGGGAGAGTAACCAACTAAAAATACGAAAAAGAAAATATTATTTTGAAAAGGATATCTCTTGACGGAAAGAGATTTTTATGAAAATATAAACAAGAATATAAAATCAGAAGAAAATAAGAGAAAAAAATGGAATTTGAAAATAAATGGTAAAGATTTAAAATTTGAAGAACTTGGAGGCAGGATCAGAAGAATTTTTGAAGAATTTTTAGAAGAAGGAGAAAATACACCTGGGTTTTTAAAAACAAAGAGGAAATTTTGAAATATATACCCAGAGTTTTGGAAAATATAAGGAAGATATAAAATATCATACAATCACAGATGTACAAACAAGGATGCGCAAACAACACTCCCTAAAGCTGACTCTATATGCAATATTTGAAATGGCTGATAGAACCTTAATCCTAACTCTAAGATTTATATCATCTGATTCCAATCAAGGTTTGCCGATATACTCAAGCCGAAGCTTGAAGTACGTGGCATAAAATATCTCTCCGGTTCTAAGGTAATGGCTTCCCAACATCCTTGAGCACCTACTGATATACCTCAGACTATGGCCCTTAGGTACATGGTAGGGGGACGCGAACCCAAATAAGTGGTCCAGTTGTGAGGCTCTCTCCCGAACTATGGTTCAGTGAGACAACCCAGCAACGTGAAGACCGGGACAACATAGGTAGGGATGTTTTCGAAAACATGTTCAACATGCAGATAAAATAAAAAAAGCTCTAATGCAAGTCCTAAAGAGATAGAATTTAAATGAATAGAAGCACACACTTGCATACATTGTTTGCATTCAATCCCTAGAATTGAGGAGAGTTGTATTTCAGCCTAAATCTAATGTGAACATGGAATAATCTCCTCAATATGGTCCTACCAAACCATACTTAGATCCTATATGCAATGATGTCAGCTTAGGACAGAGTCTAGGCTCCTAAGGTTTTCATGAAAATGAAGCTGACATAGAAGAATAAAGACTTAGAAAATATTAAAGCAAAGCAAAGGCATAATTCGACCAGACGGAGACGTAGTCCCATCACAGCCGCCAAAACTGTGATCATCGCAAAATTTTTCCTCTCTTGTGGTTTCTCTCTCTTCCTTCTCTTTCTCTTTCCAACATTTATTTCCTCCGTTTTGAAGGGAGAAAATAAAAGACAGAAAGAAAGAGAGAAGAAAAAAAGAAAGAGAAGAGAGAGGAGGAACTCAATTGCGGGGTCTCACTTGACCTTAATTTGAAAATATTTAGAAAATTACTCGCCTCCGTTTTGAAAATATTTGCGGGAAAATGGAGAGACGTGATTCACTCATCGGTACGAGATTCGACCGTTCCTGACGCCTTTACCAGAGGCAATCGAACCAAGGATCAAATTTATGCCTTTTGCTTTGCCTAAATATTATTTAAGAATTTATTCTAAGTCTAAATGCACAAAGAATCATGCTTGTGCAATGCAAGGATGTATGCTCCTTTTAAAAGATGTTTTGACAATTTCCAAGTATTCCGAGACAGACTTGATAATGAAGCAAAGAAATGGTTGAATCTAATTTAGAACTTGAGATAGATTAGAGAAGTTCTAGATCTTTGAAATAATAAAAGTTGGGAAAATAAATCATTTGAATTTGAAAAAAAGAATAATTGGAGATGAGAGATAAAGAAATGAGGCTTCAAAGTCAGAAATGGATTTTGAAGTTGAATTTGAGTTTTAAACTTGGATTTAGAAAAGAAAATGAATACTTGAAATGGAATTGAATTTCAAATTTCGAAGTTTGAAATGAGGATGGATCTGAGAAATCCAAAATAGAAATGAATTTAAGAAATCCAGATGTAATCTGTAAATGGACTTAGATTTGAAATCTGGAAATGAAATGGAACTAGATTTGAAAGTTGGAATTGGGAATGGAATTGGATTCTTGATCTTGAATAGAACTGGATCCAAGATCTGAAATCTAAGATAGAGTTGGACTATGGACCCTAAGATGGATTTTGGAAAAATGGGTTTAGGATCTGAAATCTAAGATCCAAAAGAGAGTTGGACTCTGGACCCTAAGATGGATTTTGGATCTGAAGTCTGAGATCCAAAGTAGAAGTTGAATTCTTGGATCCTAAAATAGATTTGGTTCTGAACAATGGATCTAGGATCTGAAATATGAGATCTAAGGTAGAGATTGGATTCTGGATCCTAGGATGGATTTTGGACCTAAAGTCTGAGATCCAAAGGTAGAATTGTATTTAGAGAACTGGATCCAAGTTTATCTAATTTTGGATTTTGAGTTTTGAAGGTCTAAATGGGACCTTTGAATATGGATCTGGGTTTTGAAAACCCAGATTGATTTTAAAACTTTCAGAAAAAGACTTGAATTTTTGAGATTCATAATTAATCTCAAAACTTGGATTTTGATGATAAGAAAATAAACTTGGTTTTGAATTTGAAATCAGAAGATAGATCAGAAACTTTAAAGTTAAATTGAACTTTGAAGTTTGATTTTGAATTTTGAATTTTAAATTTTGGGATATACAAATGAATTTCAAAGTCAAATTGGATTTTGAATTTGAAGCTTGAATTTGAAATTTAGAAAAAATGAATCAAGAATTTCAAGGTTAAATTGAACTTTTGAATTTGATTGAAGTTTTAAATATGAAATGAATTTGGAATTTCAAAGTCAAATTGAACTTTGAAATCTTATTTGAATTGGAAATTTAGAATATAAAATGAATTTGAAATCTCAAGGTTAAATTGGACTTTGAGATTGAAAAAAATGAAATAGAATTGAAAATGAAAGGATGAATTGGATTTTAAAAGAATTGAAGATTGATTGAAGAAGATATTTACATCACTTGGATTTTTGAAAAAAGGAATTTTATAAAATATGATGCAGTTCTATCCTAAGTGATGAATGAATTTGAAGAATTTTGAAATTGAATTTTGAAAATCATATTTCATTCTTTACGTGAATTGAAATAAGATTGAGAATATAATACATCCTTGACTATGGTCATTGAATGTATTATATAATGATCTATATTTAAATTCAGGTGAAGAATAAAACATATTTTGTGCTTTTATAGAGTTTAAAATGAAATTAACTCTGAATATACCCTGACTATGGCCATTGGTATATATTTTGAGCAAATTTTAAGTTAAACTCTAATAAAAGAAGGAAATATTTGAAAATATGATGATTTTTGAAGAGGATCCAATGTTATTTTATAAAAGATAAAAATCCTAAGTTTTGTTTACATCCTGACTATGGCCATTGATGTAAATCATCAACTTAGGATTAATTACCTCTTACGAAATGGTGCACGTGCCATTCGTGTTTCACCATTGTGAGATCTTGAAAAATAAAGGCAAAAGTATGAAAACAAGCAATTTATGATATTTACAATGTTTATTCGTTCTATCTAATACAAGAAAATATGAAAGTTTTGTCAACACTTAATCATTACAACTTTTCAACCGAATTAAAATTTGAATTTAATGTTCCTAAACTAAAATAACATTTTTAACTTACTACCTGCAAAACAAAGTTAGTATAGAGCAAGATTGCAAAAATATGGAAAGAAAATAGAAGATGTTAAATTGAACCTAAAATGTTATGCTCATATGGAAAATATATACGGAGATGTTCTCATTCAAATGGGAAGGTGATACTTACCTCAACTGATGAAACATGCCTATCAAGCTGTGGAAGAAACGATGATGATGTGCAAGAAATATGAGGAAGATGCTGGAAAAACAAAGGTACAATGGAATACAAGATATACAAGTGACAATACATTCGAAAAGATATACAGGTATATCCCATCTAGGTCCCACTTTATAATGTTCATTTCAACATATTGATGACACCAGTTGGTGGCACACGGCACCACAAAATGAATTAGCAGATCGATTTCTGCAAAGGATTGGCTAAGAGACCCCTGATAAGTAATCAAATAACTCAACAAAAGAACCAACAGGCTGTAAACACCCCAAATTTTCACTCTTATCCAGTGCTTATATTTCATGTGTCATTGCATATCACTGCATGAATTCAGCATACCATTTCATTTGCATTGCATAGCATTGCATGTCATTACATCTCATCTTCGAGATCCAGCACTCATGTTTTCAAAATATTTTATCCAGATTTGAGTTTTAAAACTTTTTCTTTCAAAAATCAATTTCAAAACCTCGGTTTTTATTCAACATTCTATCATTTTCCAACCCCAGGACCTCATATTTTGAAATATTTTCTCAGAAAACAATCTGGATTCATTTCAAACTCAATTTCAATTGATTTCAATTCTCAGATGAGACCCATTTAGGTGGTGTCGCTTCTGGATTCCTTTACTTATAAAAAATCTTCAAAAATTTTAGAGTCCTAGTTGGATCAGGACTCTTTTTCCAGAGTTCAGTCGGAGCAAAACTCTACTTTTCACTACCTTTTTACCTATTTTTGAAGAAAACCTTTCAAAATCTTCTGTTTTGGCCAAAATCTTAGAGTCCTAGTTGGATCAGGACTCTTCTTCAAGAGTCCAGTCGGATCAGGACTCTTCTTCAGAGTTTTAATCGGATTAGAACTCTAATCTTTCACAACCATTTTCAATCAAATCTTTCAAAATCTTTCAAAATGAGTCAGAAACTCAGAGTTTTAGTCAGAACAGGACTCTGTTCAGAGAGTCCTAGTTGGATCAGGACTCTGATTCTGATTTCAATTTTGAGAGAATCTTTCAGAAATCTTTCAATCTACCAAAACTATTACACTTTTATCAAAGAATTTCAAAATTCTGAGGTTTTATCTCAGAGTCCTGATCAAATCAGGACTCTACCCCAGAGTCCTGATCGAAGTAGGACTCTATCCAAAATTGATTTTTTCACTTCATTTTCACTAGTTTTCAAAAAGTTTTGCCCAAATTTCTTCATTTGCTTATCAGAAAACCAAAATTCTTAGAGTTCTGATCGAATCAGGACTCTTTCTCAGAGTCCTAATCAGAACAGGACTCTGAACCAAAACTTCAATTTCATCCCATTTTTAACTGTTTTCCAAAATTCTCTCATTTGTTTTATCAGAAAATCCAAAAATTTGAGAGTCCTAGTTCAATCAGGACTCTGTTCTCAGAGTCTCAGTTGAATCAGAACTCTGTTCTATTTCAATACTTGTCATTGTTTACATTGTTCTTTCGTCTGTTTTTCAGAAAATACCAAAAAAATCTAGAGTTTCAGTCTGATCAGAACTCTGTCCCAGAGTCCTAGTCTAGTCAGGAGTCTGTTTTGAAGTCTATTTTTATTTCATTTTTATTGTTTTCAAAATTTAGGTCATTTTACAAAGTCCAGTTAATTCAGGACTCTATTTTAGAGGTCGGTCGAGTTAGGAGTCTACCCCTGACTGTGTTTTTTTGACTTATTTCGTCAGTTTTTGATAAAATCTTTCGAAAACTCTTCCATTTAAATTCTAAAATCTAAAATCTCAGAATTCTAAGAGTTCAGGACTCTAACTCGGAGTTCCAGTTCGCTTGATACCCTATTTTCAAAGATCTTGAATTTCAAATACTGATTTTAACCCCTTTTTAAAACCATTTTTAGTGTTTATTTCAAAATTCTTCAAAACTCGATGTGGGCCCACTCAGTTGGCACCATATCCAGAGGAGTTATGAATTGGTTAGAACCCTATGCCATTTCAAAAATTCTAATTTTAAGATTGCTTTTGAAAATCCTTTTGAAAACTCCTTCAATTTCAAGTTTTAAAATCGCTTTTTGAAAAACTCAAGTAGGGCCCACTCGGGGTGGCGCCATATTTGAGTAAGTCAGGGCTAGACTAGGGTTAGTCAGTGTCTTGGTTAGTGTTAGGGGTTTAGAAGAGTTAATATCATTTTGAAAACCCATTTTGAAGTTTAGTTTTTAAAACTAGTGTTTTTAAAGGTTTTTAAAGGTTTTTAAAAAACCAAATGTGGAAGATGCCAAGTGGCATCACATTTGGGGGTTTTCTAGGTTTAGTTAGGGGCTAATTAGGGATTAATTAGAGTCCCACCTAGGCTATAATTCTCCAAAAAAATTGTTGCCCCCTTTATTGGATTTATTAGAAAGAGTTCTAAAAAAATAAAACTCCTTAATTAATCCTAATTAAGGAGGTTTTGAAAACCTATAAATAGGGGACTTCAAGAGGTCAAAAGAAGCTTTTTTTTTCTCTCAAATTTTTGTGGCCTCTCTCTCCTCTCCAGCACCTCCACCTTCCTCCATTGCAGCTGCAGCCCCAAGGTGAGTTTATTTAATATTATTTTATTAGTTTTTATGATTTTTCAATAGATTTCACCATGGAAACTCTTGTGTTCATGGATTTAACCATGGATTTCATCCAAGAACCCCAAAATCGACCCAAAAAGATGATCTAACTCAGTTTGAGGGTGATTTCAAGGATTCTAATCCATTAGAATCGATGAGAGGTACGTTTTTCATGTTCTTAACCGACGAAACGTGAGATTTACCCGTTAAATGGGTTAAATCCATGATTTCAAAGGTGAAAGCAAATTCCAGCCATGGATTCCCTGTATTTTATTTTTTTATTTGCTTATTCATGTTTATTACACGTTTTCCAGCATAGAAATCAATTTTATTTTACTGTTTTAGTGTTTATTTTATTGTTTTTCATTAGTTAATGCATGGTTTCCTAAGTTTCTTAGATTTCTGTGTGTTTTTAGTTTAGAACAGAAAAGAGCATGCTATTTCGGATTGAAATATGTGTTGTTAATTTCGGATTTTTTTATATGTGATGAATGCATATGTGATTGAACTACTGTACAAAAATCAGAGATTTTGAACTTCGGGAACCCTGTCAAAAAAATCAGACATCAAATCGGGTTTTTAAAGCTTTAAAATCGTGGTTAAAATCAAGAAGGTAACTGGCTGTTATGATATTTCTCTCATCTTATATCCGATTTTAAATCTGTAAAATGCTATGGATTTACATTGATTAGATCTGTCTGCTGTGAAATTTTCGGATTTCTTGATCACTGTTTAGTATTTTTCCCCTTTCAGAGAATCTGTTTTTAAATTTAAAATTCATTAGGGTTTACCAAAACCCTAATCAAACTTGTGTTAGTCATAAATCCCAAACCACAGATCCAATTCATGATATGTAAAAAGTGAGTATTGCTATTTTTCTGTCTACTGTTCACCACTAAAATTTCAGAGATTTTTGTTTAGGATTGCTATTTATGTCTGTATTTTCAATCTGAAGTAGCCGTTTTAATCCCTGTTGAAAGTGATATATTTAAGCTCATATTGACGGAAGTGTTTCTCCCTAACCAAAGATGCTTTTTCCAATCTGTAAATTGTGAAATCTTTGTTTTTCTTCTTAGTTAGTCTCTGTAAAATTTCATAAATTTTCATGGAGATTTGACCCCTGGTTTGGGTCTTGGATTGAAACTGGTTGATAAATTAGGTCAAAAATAACATATTTTTAGGGTTTGATGCAATTTTCGGGTTAATTTAATGTCAAAAAATTATTTTTATAATTCTAAGTCAAAACTAGAGTTATAACAAGTGCAGGTATCGAATTTGATGAATTTTGGAATCCATTTGATGTATGAATTAATAAAATTGCAAAACAGGATACCTGAAAGATCCAAAAACACTGTTAAAATCATATTTTTGTGATATTATTGGATTTTCGTGCATAAGCATATAGTTTTAGGGTTTTATTATGTTCATAAGCATCTTAGGATACTTTAGGTTTAATTTTGTAGTTATTTGATTTCATTTAGGTCATAAAACCCAAATTTTTACCAAAATCTATTTCAGAAAACCCTGATTTCAAGGCCATAGTCTTGCTATCAGGGGTAATTTGGTCATTTGACCTCAATTTCGAAATCCCTAACCCTAATTTTTACATATTTAAGCATGTCACATCATATTTAGCTTAGTTTATTCCATTCAAATTTCAAAACTTGCATTTTATCAAAATATCTTTCTAAAAACCCTAATTTCAAGGCCATAGTCTTGTTATTAGGGGTATTTTGGTCATTTTGACCCCAATTTCGAAATTTCATATCTTATATTCATGTTTATTCAAGTTTAATTCATATTTTTATAATTTTGATTTAAGGGAATCATGGAAAAGGCTTGTATCTAGCAAAATCTAGTAATTTCTAGATATTACTGGATAAATCTAGAAAAGCCAACATATATTCACTAACAAGTTTTCTAGTTTTGCAGGTACATTGAAGACTTTATTTTTCATGTATTTAAATTTCAATAGTGATGTAATTTGTAATTAAACTTTGGAATAAGAATTTACATTTCCTGCTTAGATTAGGATTTGCATTGCATATAGTTTATTTTTTTAAATAATGTTAATGTGTGATGGATGATGATTCATACATATTCAAACTCACTATGGTCTACACGAATGGCACATACACTAGCTTTTATGAAGTTTATAAACTTGGTGGAATTCGTATTTATGGCCATAGTCAGAATATGAAGGATATCCAGATTTATGATCTTCACATTAGCCACATTCAGCCTACACTCTTAGGCTAACTTCAAAAATGCACTGCATTTCTCAAAAATACAAAGAGTTTTTCCCAATTCCTCAAAATCATATTCATTCATTTCATGAATTTTCCAATTCCAATTCCAATTCCAATTCAAATTCCAAGTCAAAGGAATCAAATTCTTCAAAATTTTCTAAGTCTTATTCAAAATCGATTTTCTCAAAATATGGATTTGCCAATGATATTTCAAGTATTTCCCAAGTTCCAAATTCGATTTTCTAAGTTATATTTTCAATTTCAAAGTTTGAATTCAAAAAAATCAAGTTTTTCAAAGTTATTTCACATTTCTCAAAATCGATTTTCACAAAAATCTCTTGAATACTTCAGAAATCGATTTTCACTTTCTCAAATACAGCATCTCAAAAATAATTCACAATTTTCAAAGAGTTTATTTTCCAAGAATCTTCCAAATATTTTCCAATCTTTGAAGCAAACATCATGTTTTCAAATGTGCATTTTTAGAAATTCATAGCACATGCCTGATTCTTTGTGCATTTAGGAATTAGAATATGATTTAGACAAGTTGAATAGAGCAGAGCAGTAGATTGATCCTTGGTTCGATTACCCCTGTTAAAGGTGGCAGGAACGGTCGAACCTCGTACCGACAGGCGAGTCCCATTCTACGGAATTTTCCCGCATTTTAAAACGGAGGCGAGTTATTTTCAAAAACTTTTCAAAGGTCAGTTTGACTCGCAAAAGTTAAAAATTTTGCGATGATAACACAGGCTCAACCTCAATTGTTGATTAGTTACCCCAAACTAACCCAGTAATTGGTGTATATGTTTCAGTAGTTTGCACAGATCAAACAGTAGGTTACCCAAATGAGCTGACGCATTTAAGCCACTGATATCAATGGCCTTTATGTTTAAGAACAACTATTTTATCCTCTTGATATGGCAATGTCACTGCTGTAACAAGTGGAGATGCACACTGCATATAGGTGTGCTGTGTAATTAATTACAGAAAGGTGGTAGCAGGAATGCAACATGGAGGGTGCTGGATATTATGAAGGCTATGCATGGTTTTATGTATAGGTGGTAATGGAATATATAGAGAAGGTGAAGTATTGCAATAATGTGTATTATATGAGTGGAGGTGTAATATGCTACTATAAGTAATGGATTGAACATGCGGGGGTGGATAAATTAATTCCAGATTTTACAAGCAGATGTTGTCTTGGTCACAATTGATATTTAATTCATAAAACAGGAAAAACAAATTTCCTATACACAATCCATAGCATCCAGATCCTCCAGTTTTTATTAAGCCTGTGGATGGTGATGTAACACAGTGTCCAAACAACAAAGATATTGGTATCGTAAGCAAGCACTAACTTAGCACTGTTGATAATACTAACATAACAACCAATCAATCGTCAAGATATAATTAGGAAAAGAAAAGAAATCCCCAAAAAAAAATGCTAGCTAGAGCTACTAAAATCACTAGTCTCAGAAGCATTATATAAATACAGAAGATTCCTGAACATATGCAATTTGGAAAATGAAATTCAATTTTCACAAAGAAACGAGAAAGAGATTTCAGGAACCTCCAATGTCGACCCACTAAACTCCACCAAAAAGTCCCTGAACTCTAAGAAAAAAAAAGCTTTTGTTGACCATCTACCTTTCTCCTGCTAAATAAAAGCTTAACTGGAATTCGCTGAACCAACACCATTGGAAACGTGGTTGTTCAAAAGCAATCCAGAACCTTCAGCATTTTTCCATGACAATCCCTATGTTTGTCCTGCAGACTTTGAGGAAGTCTTTGCCCAACTTGTGACAATGTGCAGAGTTTGAACTGATATAGAAGTATAACTATTGCCTAATAATCTGCAACAATAAAGAGGAACTCAATGGGGTGGGATGTGATAGCATCAAGTGTAAGCATAGATGCTCTGTGAAACAGGAAAATAAGTGTGTTGTGCTGGACTGACATAGAGTGGAGACATGATATGTTTAGCCTTACTGCAGGCATCAAGGAACAAAATTACAGTATGTGCAATGACCCTGCTGTAGGTACATGAAGGGCTTTAGTGGAACATATAATCTTTACTTGCTTGTGACTCTGAAGACTGCCTTTGTGAACTGTGGATATTTGTAACAGAAGATAATGTACATCATGTCAGAAGATATTTGTGAGTTGTGTTGCTCTAGGAATGCTTATTTGCAATATCTATATTCATAACTTTAGTCAGTTCCCTGTTGCTAACACCAGCGTTAGCTTCTTTAGGGGCTCGAGTGTTGTGGTGAAAGCTTGGCTGAAGGTAAATACAGTCATGATTGAAGGTATGATGACAGTGCCCTGCATTGTTCAGAATGGAAAGCCACGGTAGTGCCCGGGCACTATTATGGTGAAGCATTACAACAACACTTTAACATTGTTGTAAGCTCTGTGAGATGTTCATGGATATAAAGCGTGGGCTGGAGTGAATACACATAGATGATAAGCATGTGAGAACTTATGAAAGTGGGATGAAGATGCAACAACCTGAGTCGCTTGTAAATGTAATCACTTCCAGTTGAGTGAGCAGCATTAACGCATATGCATATTATACTATTTCTATACACATCGCTGCTTGCATAAAAAAAATGATTTGGTTCTTCTTGCATAATGCATACAGTGGGCAATTCCCTTGTTCTAAAAAAAATGTGTACAAGACATCATGATTCTCAAATACCAGTAAAGTTCTAAGTTGGAAGAATACCTGTCCAATTTATAACATCGATCGATCCTTTTGAAACAGAAATATCCTGGTATTGAAGCACAATGCTGATTGTGTAAAGAAAAAAAATATTTCCATCCACGCATTCAGAGAAAAGAAATAGTTTTCCTGGGCCAAGGACGACAGCAGCTATTACTAAAAAAAACATTTTGAAGTTTGCGAATAAGGTTCCAAGAAACACTTTCCAGACCGAGTGGCTCAAAATATCAGGAGGTAATGCATGTATAGCAAAGCAGATCCCTGATATCCTCTTATTCCTTCTCAATGGGGCCACCATTTGTAGGTTTGAGCAGAAAGGGATATGGTATATGATGGTACCACAGGCTAAAAATTTCCTAAATTTCTTCTGCAATTACCTGTTTCAGAAAGGTGACTGCTAAAAAGAAGACATGTATATATGCAAGACAGAGAAGGGTAGGAAACAGGGAGCAATCTATTTAAGTATATTGAGATGATTAATGTAATATAACCCAACTATCTTTAGAGGAAATAAACGAGCAATTCATGGCTCAGTTCCCTTTGTTCTGATGCCTAACTGGAAGATGATCACTTCACACTTTTTCCATCTTTCATTTTATTCAGCAACCCGCCTCTTTTCCTCTCCTTTCAGTACATGCTCTTTCAATCATCATTCAAAACACTGATTTTCATCACTTTTTACAAATCTGTGTGAAGAAGGCCCTCCAAATGGGAGAGGTCTGAATGGATCTTATAACAAACCCACCACTTTTTCAACGACTCTTGCTTAATTTTATAGCAAACAAAATATTGGGATGAAAACAGGAGTTCACATTGAATCAGGCAGGCTTCTCATAATAAACCAGATATGGACGCTGGACAAAAGCACACAAAAATAAAAATAAAAAGAAAAAGTGAAAGGAAGCTCAAAGGTCAATAGACGATCAAAGCCCAGTTCAAAAAAAAAAAAAAGAGAATATATACAAGTAAGAGCGTGAAGCTGAGAGAATGTTAATGAAACAATGATGATGTAGATGATAATAACGAAAACAACACAGAAGATATTGCTAATGACTGAAGATGATAAAAAAAAAAAACATGATCATACCTGCAAATAATGAGGAGAGACATAATGTGGTAAAAATGTTGGAATCATTTGATTCCTATGGCTATAGCATTTGATGGGTTGGTACTGCGATAAGCAGACCGACACCATCGATGATGCATCAATGGCAGCTTAAAAACGAGTAAACAAAGAGGAAGATTAGAAAAGAAGGAAAAGGGGTTTACCCGATTTGCAGAGGTCCTGAAGAAAAAGGGGGGAGGAGATGCTGATGAAAACTTGAGGATGCCTGTAATTCCTCTGGGAGGAAGGAGGCTGATTGAATTCCTATGGTTTTGCAGGAGGAGAAGTCGATCCTTCTTGGGGAAGACCAGTAGAAGATGGGAAGAAAGACATTGGGGTGAAGAGGAAGGAGAAAGATGTGGATCGTGAAGGGAGATGAAGAGGATGCAGAGGTGAAGAAGCGATAGTGAAGGTGAAGGAAGGTGCAAAGGTGAAGAAGCGGTCATGGATTGAAGGAAAGAGCAAGGGGGAAAGGGTGGAAACGGATGGTCTGGAGAGGGGATCCGTGGTTGTTTATGTAGGGAGGAGAAGAAGTGTCGAGAAAGAAGGATTCGGTTGGCGATGAAGGGCTTAGGGAGGAGCAGCCGATCAGAGGGCTGATGGAGCGCTGATGGAGAGGAGGTCGCACATGGCCATGGAGGGTTCGGGCGAGAGAGGTCGAGAGAAGAGGTGATGCCCCCTTTCTTCTCAAGGGTCTTCAAAGAAACCCTAAAAACAGGTTCAAAGGGGGCCCTTTTTATTTTCATGTTTTTACAAAGAGGGGGCTCCCTTCAAGGGTTTTTCTAAAAATATTTTTCAAAAAGGAGTTTTTTTTAGAAAAGGATATTTTCAAAAAAAGGGGTTTTTAATACTATTCTTTATTTTTTTTCTATATTTTATTATTTATTTTTTGTTCCTTTCACAATTTTCTATATTTTTTGTATGTTTTGAAGACAAAAGCTCTAAAAACTAAGGAATTTAAACTAATTTTATAAAATTTCAAAATATTTACAAAAGAAGGGTTTTTCTGAAAAGTTAGGGTTATTTTGGGGAAATTTCTTTAGAAAATGGGTTTGGACCCAAGTTTTGAGAAAATATTCAAGTTCTAAACCTCGAATCGAGGAATATAACACGATGGATCTAAACGGATACCGGATGAACTATCTGAGCCTTTTTAAAAGGTAATTTTGGTAATTTTGAGAATTTGATTTAAAAATTGGACAATGAAGCTCAGATTTGGATCTTTTATCTAGATCCGGATCCAAAATCGAGTCAGATACATACAATGGATTTAATTTTAGTAAAACCTAAGAAATAAAATAGAATTTAGATTTTAAAAAGTGACTCAATTGCTCAGAAAATGGAATCAGGGGCAAAAAGGGGATTTTTAAAAGATTTTGAAAAATTTGGGGTGTTCACATGCAGACAATGTAAACAACAAAGGGGATCAGAAAGGAAAGCTTGCTCCTCAATACAGCAAGCCTCCTCAGCAGGATCAAGGGCCGAAACTGCGTGAGAAGAGCAAACATGAAGGATGGAGTTACGACAGAAAATTTACTCCTCTTGATCAATCAATGGAAGACGTGCTCGAGTATATGTTATCAAAGGAAATGGTCAAGTTGCCAAGACTGGCTGATCCCCCTTTGTCCATGAGGAAATGGAAAGATCAGTTTTGCAAGTTCCACAGGACAGTGGGATACAACACTGAGAACTGCTTTGTTCTCAAGAACGTCGTGCATGATCTTATTGACAAAAACCTTTTAGTGGAAGGAGATGAAGAAGAGAAAATGGATATTCTAAAGCAGCTCTTTCCTTCACACACCACAATAGTAGTATCTGAACATCCGTTCCTACCTCATGAGCACATCAAGCCATGTTCTGTTCAAGATCTCCAAGTTCAACATCAGGTGTTAGTGCTACTACAAGCAGCTCCAGCTTCTAAGAAGATGGACCTAATCTCAGCATTCGGCAAGATGAAAGTTTCTGAAGCACCTGCAAAGTCGTCCCCCAAGTCAAAGGGAATTCCTGACTTCCTCAATCAAGTCATCAAACCCAGGCTAGAAAATTCAAGTCAGAAGCCTCTGACCGCTCTGTCCAATGTTTCCATTCTTGACTTGGCCAAGAATTCCTTCAAGCATCAACAAGTACTGGATGATCTGCTCAGAAAGATTAAAGTTAAGCCCAGTACCACACCAGAAGACATGGCACAAATTGTGAACTCCGCCATGACCAGCGCGCCGATCACTTTCTCGGATGAGCACCTTCCAAAACCTCATTCCTTTCATAATAATGCTCTGTACATCGTTGTTCGAGTGAGAGGAATGACGGTACCACATGTGTTGGTAGATGAAGGCAGCCACCTCAATATATGTTCCGAGATGACAGCAAAAGCATTAGGGATCAAGGATGAAGAATACATTCCAGATCCTATCACCATCTATGGGTTTGACACTCATGGTCAAACAACCAAGGGCAAGATATTTCTAGAGGTGTTCATCAACTACTCGGTGCACTCAGTACTTTTTCATGTGGTCAATGTACCACCCACCTACAATCTGTTGCTCGGAAGAACATTGATTCATAATGCTAATGCAGTGCCTTCCACCCTGCATCAATGCGTGAAATGATCAAAAGGTGAAATGATCACGACAGTACTGGGAGAAGACCCAGAAGAAAGGCTCCCACAACCCATGATCCCTCGACCATCATTCACTGCAGATATTCCCAGCATCAGGGAGAGTGAAGAAATAAGTCTCGAAGAAAGTCGGGAAATACTCCAGACATCCTCAGAATTAGCTCTGCACACCGTAGCCATGACCTGATGGAGTGGTCCTCAATTCTTCAAGATTGGAGGCCAGATTAACTACAGTACCATCAAAGATCATCCGTTGTTCCCACAATTCATAAAAGCAAGAAAAGAATTTGATTTACTTCTAAAGCATGGTTATCAACCCTTTAAAGGACTAGGTAAAAATGAAGATGGCCGCATCGAGCTAGTGATCCAAAAGCATCGTCCCCACAGAGCAGGACAAGGATTCTCCGGAGGAAGCTCACCAAAGAAGACTGTTTTTGTCAAAGAGACACATTGAAGACCATTTGTTATTTTCTTGCTATTCTTTTCAATAAATGTCTCATTTTATCAATGTCTCTGATCAATTCAAAAATCAATAAAATTTCAAGTTCCTTTGTCTATCTAGATGCCATCTGTCTCCTCTCCGTCTATCTCTTCATTTTATAATTCAATGTCATTTTATGCATGATTCTTTTCGAATGATTGTTTGTCTTATGATGGGCAATTTTACCTGAACCAAATTTTTTATCCAAAATTTCAGAATGTCTTCTCGAGCAATCAAGAAGCTCGTTCTCAACCCAAAGGCTTTCCAGAAATCGACAACAATTCACCGAGTCAAAGCAAGTACAGAAGATGGCAAGGTTGCAAAGCAATCAGATGATTATGTAGAATATGATCGGTCTCTTCATAAATTACCAGAGTTCGCCTCAGTTCAGAAGCAGGACGAACCATCTCCTCTAGTACAAGATCCGACTGAAGATGTCAATATAGGTTCAGAGGATGATCCCAAGATTCTCAAGATCGGAACCAGTCTGAGTCCAGAAGAAAAGGAAAGACTTACAAATTTCCTCAAACAACATGAAGAAGTGTTCGCATGGACGTATGAAGATATGTCGGGCTTAGACCCCAAATTGGTTGAACACCGCATCGTTTTGAAGCCAGATGCTAAGCCAGTTAAGCAGAAATTGAGAAAAATGGATCCTAGAATAGAACAACAAGTCAAAGAAGGACTTAAAGATTTGCTCAAAGCAGGATTCATTCGGACTATTGATTACCCAGATTGGTTAGCCAATATTGTCGTTGTTCCAAAGAAGAGCGGCAAAGTAAGGATTTGCATAGACTTCAGAGACCTCAATAAGGCGACTCCGAAAGATGACTATCCACTTCCAAGCATCGATCTTCTAGTCGACAGCACGACAGGACACGCCTTGTTCTCTTTTATGGATGGATATTCTGGCTACAATCAGATTAAGTTGGCCGCCCATGACCAATCCAAAACTTCATTCACTACGCCTTGGGGCACTTTCTGCTATACAATTATGCCTTTTGGGCTCAAGAATGCTGGATCAACGTATCAATGAGTAACGGTTGTTATCTTTCATGATCAGATGCGCAAAATCATGGATGCGTATGTTGACAATATTCTCATGAAATCCAAAGAAGAAGAAGATCACCTCGAAGCGCTTGATCAAGTCTTTAAGAGACTCATTCTTTACAAGTTAAGGCTTAACCCGCAAAAATGTGTCTTTGGAGTCGAATCAGGCAAACTGTTGGGTTTTCTGGTCAGCAAAAAAGGAATTGAAGTTGACCCAGCCAAAGCAAAGGCTATCATTGATATGCCACCCCCAAAGAATCTCAAAGAACTGTGTAGCCTTCAGGGACGCATGCAATCAATCCGGCGATTTATTTCCAACTTGGCAATGAAATGCGAGCCTTTCAATCACTTGCTCAGAAAAGGAGTGAAGTTCGAATGGGGACCAGAGTGTCAACAATCGTTCGATCAGATCAAGAAGTATCTCCTCAATCCTCCTATCTCAAAGCCTCCAGAATTGGGAAAACCTCTTTTGCTATATATCTCAGTAAATCAAGTTGCATGCGGCGAATTCTTGGCACAGTATAAAGAAGGCAGCCTGATAGAGCACGCCATTTATTATGTGAGTAAGACTTTCATAGAGTATGAAAAGAAATACTCTCAAATAGAGAAGACCTGCCTAGCCCTGGTGTGGATGTGTTAGAAGCTAAGACACTACCTGCTAGCGTCAGAAGTCAAAATCTTGTCTAGACTCAATCCTCTCAAGTATATCTTGGAGCAACCTTTCCTCAGCGAACGGGTCGCCAAATGACAAGTCTTACTGATGCAGTAAGACTTAGAGTATGTCTCACAACAATCAATAAAAGGATAAGCAATTGTTGATCAATTGGCAGATTTTCCTCTAGCAGAAGAAGTGAAAGCCAAAGATGATTTCCCAGATGAGCAAATATGCAATATCCAGCAATATCCAATCTGGAATTTATTTTTCGACGGTTCCAAGAACATGGCTGGAATAGGCATTGGAATCTTATTAATCACTCCTGAGAAGGAGATGATTCCATTTTCTCTCAAGTTAGATTTTCAATGCACCCATAATATGGCTGAGTACGAAGCTCTAATTCAAGGTCTGAAGATCCTACTAGACTTTAATGTTAAGAGAGTGCATGCCTATGGCGACTCATTACTCGTTGTCAATCAAGTCTGAGCCGAATGGCAAGTGAAGGATCAAAAGCTATTTTCTTATTAGAAGATTGTTTCAGCTCTTGTCAGCAAGTTCGAAGAATTTCAGCTCTCCCATATCAAGAGAGATTTTAATCAAGTGGTTGATAGCCTAGCCAGCCTAGGCTCCATTATGGCATTCAAGAATGGAGAATCTTGTCGCTCTTTTAAAATCAGCAGACTTGACCAACCTGCCTTCCTTCCAACAGAACAAGTAAACCAAGATGAGCAAAAGAAGAAGCCTTGGTATTACAACATCAAGAACTTCATAGAAACCGGTGAATTTCCTCCAGAAGTCTCAAAGAAAGAGCAACGAGCCATTCAGCGCATGTCTACTCGATATTTCATTCTGGCAAATGTCCTTTATCGTCGCGGATTCAGTTCAGAATATTTCAGATGTTTAGATGAAGACGAAGCCAAAGAAGTCGTGCGAGAAGCACACGAAGGCATTTGTGGTGGTCACGTCGGCTACCAAACCCTTGTCAAGCAAATCATCAGAGCAGGTTACTATTAGAAGACTATGTAGCAAGACTGTTATCATTATGTGAAGAAGTGTATTCAATGCCAGATACACGCACCTTTTATTCATGCTCCGACAACTTATTTGCAATCTGTTGTTTCTCCATGACCATTCTCGATGTGGGCCTTCGATGTCGTAGGTCCCATCACTCCTTCTTCAAACAACCACAAATACTTCCTTGCTGCAACAAAATATTTCACCAAGTGGGTAGAAGCTATCACCCTTCGCACAGTAGAAGGCCGACACGTGGTCTCTTTCATTCACAAGAGCATCCTTTGTCGTTTCGGCATCCCACACGACATTGTGTCAGATAACGGCAGTCATTTCAAGAATGAAAAGATGAAGACATTCTGCTCAAAGTTCAAAATCTATCATCATTTTTCCGCTCCCTACTATCCTCAAGGGAATGGTCAGGCAGAAGCTACCAACATGATTTTAATTCGTATCTTGGAGCGAACTGTAGAAACGGGCCGCGACTGGCATGAGAAGATCCACGATGCACTATGGGCCTACCGGACCACCATTCGTACACCAACGAATGCTACTCCATCAGAATTGGTCTATGGAACAGAAGTAGTATTGCCGCTACATGTTCAGAAGCCCGCTCTGAAATTCGCATCACTGCTAGAATTACCTCTTGATCAATACCAGCAGCAATGACTGGTACAGCTAGACTTACTCGACGAGAGAAGGTTAAAAGCAGTAGAGCATGCTCAATCCTATCGCCAGAGAGTAGCCAGGCAGTATGCGAAGTCTGTCATCGAAAGAAGATTCAAAGTCAATGATTTAGTACTTCGATCCACATCTTATCTCAAACATCATCCTGGCGGTAAATGGTCGCCAAATTGGGAAGGTCCATATGTCATCAAAGAAGCATTACCCCGCAACTCATATCGGCTCATCAACGCCAATGGGGTGGAATTACCAGATCCCATTAATGCTCGATACTTGAAAAAGTTCTATACTTGAAGCATCTATTCTTCCTTTGTAATCTTCCTATTTTCTTCAAATAATGATCAAACTTTCTTTCCCAGTTACACTGGGGCATTTTTAAAAAATTTTTCTGTATGCAGGCAGGATAAACAAATCTCTCATTTTACACATTTGTGCATTCATGTGCATCAATTTGCATTCAGTTGTATTCAACTGCATTAATAACAATCTGGTCAGTATTGGGATTTCAACAAACAGTCCCATCACAATTTCTAATGATTCCAAGTTGAAAGATAATCACCAGTACCGAACCAAAACTCAGTGCTTGAACTAGTATTATTTCAAAATCCAATGCTCAAACTGGTACATTTTCAAAATCCAACTTTTAAGTCGGTCTTTGAAAACCGAGTTCCGACTCGGGTTTTTATTCAAATTATCTTCCTTTAAAGATCCGAGTTCCGACTCGGGTTTGTTTCAAATTATTTTCTTTGAAAACCGAGTTTTGACTCGGGTTTCCCTTCAAATTATTTTTCCTTTTAAAAAACCGAGTTCCAACTTGGGTTTTCCCTTCAAATCATTTTCTTTTGTTGATCCAGGTTTCGACTCGAGATCTCTTTATCTTATTCGAGCTCAGATTCAAGCTCTTCATTTTCTTTTGTTGATCTGGGTTTCGACTCGAGATCTCTCTACCTTATTCGAGCTCAGACTCGAGCTCTTTATTTTCTTTTGTTGATCCGGGTCCCGACTCGAGATCTCTTTATTTATTCGATCCCTGACTCGAGCTCTTTATTTTCTTCTGTTGATCTGGGTTCTGACTCGAGATCTCTTTCTTTGTTCGAGCTCTAACTCGAGCCCTTTATTTTCCTTTGTTGATCTGGGTTCCAACTCGAGATCTCTTTACTTATTCGAGCCCTGACTCGAGCTCTTTATTTTCTTTTGTTGATCCGGGTTTCGACTCGAGATCTCTCTACCTTATTCGAGCTCAGACTTGAGCTCTTTATTTTCTCTTGTTGATCTGGGTTCCGACTCGTGATCTCTTTACTTTATTCGAGCCCTGACTCGAGCTCTTCACTTTCTTTTGTTGATCCCGGTTCCGACTCGAGATCTCTTTATTTATTCAAGCTCTGATTTGAGCTCTTCATGTTTCTTTGTTGATCCGAGTTCCGACTCATGATCTCTTTATCTTATTCAAGCTCTGATCAGAGCTCTTCAATCTCCTTTGCTGATCCGGGTTCCAACTCATGATCTCTCTACTTTATTCGAGCTCCGACTCGAGCCATTTATTCTCCTTTGTTAATCCAAGTCATTTCGATCCTCAGGGTTTGTCAATTGCTTAAATTTGATATTTTCCCCACCAATTTTCAATTCAAATCTTCGAATTATTCAATTCTCAATTCCGACCTTCGGGTCACACAATTTCGACCTTTTGGTCAACCAATTCCCAATTTCGACTGTTAGGTCATCCAATTTCGACCTCCGGGTCATTTAATCTCCAACAATCAATTTTCCAATTTCCAATTTCGACCTTTGGGTCAATCAATTTCAATATCCAATTTCAATCATTTTCTCTTGCGAGAGACCCTTTTTAGGGAGAGTTCGAGGGAGCTCGTTCTTTTCGCATGATATCCAATTCGTTCACTTAGCCCCTTTTCAGGGAGAGTTTGAAGGAACTCGCGTCTTCGTGAACTGTTTGCAAAACAATTTCCAATTTCACACAAGGAACCCTTTCATAGGGAGAGGCTCGACGGAGACTCGCTTTTCTTGTGACCCACCCAATTTCCTACTAGGCCATTTTTGTCATGAAGGACCCTCTTTTTAGGGAGAGTGTGATGAACTCGTTCCTTTCATGACCCAATTTTCTGACCTCACTATTACCGCCCCCTTTCCATAAGAGAATCCTAAGATTAGGGAGCTTTGACGAAAGCTTAATTTCTCTTTGAAAGTTCGTTTTGCAAACACCTCCTCTTCAAGGAAGAGAGGAGTATTTCCCATTTCCCATTCAGGTAAGGGATAAGCCTGAGTCTCTCTTTTTGAGGAAAAAGAGGGGAGAATTTTCGTCACGAATGTGTTGAGTTGAACTTCAAATGCTCTCTTTCACCAAGGATTTCAAGAAAATTTTGTCAATTTGTCAATTGATTAATTGTTGATTTCAGAATCTTTATTGCACAAATCTCTATCTCAATTTGCCTTTAGTATTATTTCTAAAAGAGGGAAGCTTTTGCAAAGAGGGATCCAAAATCCAAATCCTTTCCGTGGGCCAACCAAAAGGATGAAAGATAAATCCTCGATATAGCCAGAAAAGAAGATTCAATGTTATTGCAAATCCATAAATGATTGATATTGATCGCAGTTAATGGCACACTTTTAAAGACCATTCTTGTAAAATGAGGCAGTGGAAATATCCTGAGTGCTAGAAAAGAGAGAATTCGTCCAAAATCACCTAAGCTGCAATTAAATATCCACAAAAGGGATCTCTCACTTGTCGTCAAGATGAAGGCGAATTAAGCGAGTAGACCCCCGTGGCCAAAGAAGATTTAAAACATCTCCAAGATGACGGAGTTTATGACAGATCCTTCCAGGGAAAGTCCAAAGCACTGTCGAGATGAAGGCAGATGCGATGAACCTCCCGACAATCCCTAAAAGATATATAATTTCAACTAGCATCCAAAGATCTCTAACCCATGAGCCAATATCGTCAAAGAAGGATTGTGACGTACCCTTCCCAAAAGAGAGCAAGAGAGGAAAAAGAAAGAGACAAAAAGTTAGAACATCTCCAAAATGAAGAAGAATGTAGCCAAAACCCAAGAGAGCCAAAAGAGTGCAGAAAGATTATCATGAGAGAAGCTCCTAGGATATCAAACTGCCACATTTATCAAGAATCTTCTTTAAATTTGTGAAATTCTATTATCAATATCCTATCATCAATTGCTTTCATAATATCGAATTCTCTTTCCTGTTCATATCAAGGAAATTGATAACTTCCTTGAAGACGGTCAATCACAAGTAATTTGGATTCCCAATCTTGATTCTATGAAGTCAATCTCGTTTGGAGGTAATACTTCAGGTAGAAAAGAGGGAATAATTTTGTAACAACGCGCATCATTTTCAAATATTTTGAATCAACAACAAAATTTTCAATATTTTGATGATATTTTCTAACTATCCTAACATAAAGTGAGAGCTTGATGTCCGTTTTTGATACATTCTGACACCAATTTTAAATCCCTCTTAAGGACTTGATTCCTTCCCTTTTTTGAGAGGATGAGCTCTCAGATTTGCACACTTCCCTGTGTCCCCACTGTCCCACCATAGACAGTCCCATTTTGGTTCGAGGTCGAACCACCAATCATTTTCTCGCAAAAGGCAATTTCAAAAGCTATTTAGTCTCAGCAATGAGACACCCAAAATCAATCCCTTTTCAAGCTTTAGGGACTTCATTTTTCTTCCTTTTGCAAAACCCCTGTCGGATTTATTATGCAAAATCCGAAGGTTCCATCATTTCATCCATTTTCCGCCCAATCAGGATAAGGGTACAAACCTGAGCCTCCTTCAAAGAGGTATTTCATTTCCCGCCCGATCAGGTCAAGGGTATAAACCTGAGCCTCACTTGAGGAGGTATTCCATTTTCCGCCCGATCAGGTTAAGGGTATAAACCTGGGCCTCACTTGATGAGATATTCCATTTTCCGCCCGATCAGGTTAAGGGTACAAACCTGAGCCTCATTCAAAGAGGTATCCATTTTCTGCCCAATCAGGATAAGGGTACAAACCTGAGCCTTTTTTGATGAGGTATTCCATTTTCCGCCCGATCAGGATAAGGGTACAAACCTGAGTCTCATTTCTATGAGATACTTCATTCCCCCAATCAGGATAAGGGTAGAAACTTGAGCCTCCTTTGAGGAGGTATTCCATTTTTCGCCCGATCAGGATAAGGGTACAAACCTGAGTCTCATTGCTATGAGATATTTCATTCCCCAATCAGGTTAAGGGTCAAACCTGAGTTTCATTCCATACGAAGCATCTTCTGTCCCATCCAGGTTAAGGGCAAAAACCTGAACTTCACTCTCATATAGTAAATTTATTCCTCTTCATTCTCCATTTCATATCTACCATCTTCCTCGGGCTAATTTTTTCATACCCAGTCAGATCCTTCTAACTGGGGCATTTTTTTTATAGCCCAAATTTGGTGTGTTTTTCTTTGCCACTAAGCTCGGACATGAGCCGGATTAGTAGAAAAGAGGGGCATCTGTAAACACCCCAAATTTTTACTCACCTTCTTGACATCTCCACCAATCATCACATTTCAGTTCTTCGGAAGCAATGAAGGGCAAAATGGTCATTTTCTAAGATTGAACCTTGCAGAAAGTCCTAAATTCCATTCTCGAGTCTCAAAACTTCTCTATTTAAACTCAAAGACATCTTCAAACTGCAAATTTTCAAAATCTCATGCTTAACCAGAAGTCAGAATTTTCAAATTCAAATTCAGAGTGGCAATTTCGTGGGACATGTCTTTGCATAACATCGCATGAGCATTTCATATCATTTCACTGCACAACATGTCATTTTGAGATCCAGAACTTTTGATTTTCAAAAAGTATTGATCTAGATTCGAGTTTTAAATATTTTAAAATTGATTTCAGAACCCTATGTCTTCAAAATTACCAATTCTTCCCATTTTACCCCAAGGACTCCGAATTACGAAAGTTTTCTCAAGAAAATGATCTGGATAGTTTTGATATTGATTTTTAAAATATCGTCAGTTGAAAAGAGGGGGACACAATTTCAAGTTCATAAGACCTTATTTCAAACTTTTACGAAAAGGCTCCGAATTTCTCCGCATCTTTCTAAATTTTGCCCTGAAGAACCATTTTCTTCCAAGTTTTGAAATCAAACCAAAATTCACTTCATGTTTTCTAAACTAGCCTACTATTGTGAAAATTCCAAAATATCTCATTTAGCTTTTATTTCAAATAAGTGACGTGGGACCCGCCTCGAGGTGGCGTCACACTCAAATTCTTAAAAATTTTTCTTATTTTCAAAACAGTGCCCATCCGGAAGTGGCACCGATTTATAAAACTCTTTCATTTGATTTAATTTTTAATAAAATAATTAGTGGGCCCATGTAGGTGACACCCCACTAGAGTCCTCTACAAAGAAAAACAAAGTTTAAAAAAAAAAAGTTTTCAAATCCAGTGAGCTGGCACCACCTTAAAAAAAAAAGGTAAAAAGAAAAAAAAAGGAAAAACAAAATCCGTTTTATCACTTTTTTTTTTGTTTTTTTTCTTATTACTTTTCAGCCCCAAATGGAGCCACCGTGAAACCCTACCCCAAAAAAAAAAACCTTATTTTTTACCTAACTTTTCAAAAAAAAATTGCTAAAGAAAAGGAGCTGTCCCCCTCTCAAAACGGCGAGTTCTCTTTTTCAAAACATTTCAAAAAGTAGTTTTCAAAGGTTAGCAAAAGCCGATGGAAAATGGGCGGATTTGGAGAAAAAGGGAGGAGGCTGGCTATTAAGAAGGGAGAAGGGCCAGCAAAGAAGGGGGCGGTTCTTTTGAAAGCCATGCATCATCATGAGGTCTAAGCTATGGGTAGGGCCAATGGTGGCCCTCCCTTTGGATCTCGCCCCACTCCTTACAAGAGTGCCACTGCCCCAATTGTTCCACTTGACCATCTGGTCTTCATGGCTAGGGTCATCCAAAAGGAAAAACAAAGGTCGACCAAGGGCTAGGGTCAACCCCCCGAGTCGGACCTAAGTTCAAAATGAATAAAAAATTTATTTAAATTCCCAATTTACAACTAAAATTTTAAAGCAAAATTTTAAATTTTTATCTCTTGCGAAAATCATTCCCGTTGATGATGCATGAAATGCACATCAAGTTATGAAGATATTCATGCATTTTTAGATGATTTTAAGGTTTAGAACCCATGATTGGATGCATTTTGACATAAAGGGGTCATGGTTCGAATTTAAGAAAAAACGGAGTTAAATTGAGAGAGTTATGACTATTTTAGTGTTCAGGCATGAATTTCAAGGTGGATCAAATCAAGATCCAACCAAAAGAGACATTTTTAGACCTTGGATCAGTGTTTAAAACCTTATAATCCAACCCAAACGTGAACCAAGATCCATTTAGAAAAGGTTTTCAGAAAACCCCCTCCAAAAGGGGCGCATAGCAATAAAGTTTTTTATAAACCTCTTTCTGAAAAGTGCCCAAAGTATAAATATAAGTTTTCTGAAACCCTAACACATTTTTGCCTTGGGATTTGCACCCCCTCATCTGATTCTTACTCCAGCCACCTTCTTCCCTACTCATTCCACACCACCTCCATTGAAGCTTTGAGTTTTGCTTAAGATTCAAGCATTTCTTCTTATTTCTTTCATATCTATCGTGCATTTCTTTTCCTCTTTGTTGGTTATTGATCATGTTTGCTATGTTTTGCAGGTGTAGCAGAGGTTGAAGACACTTTTCTTGCATGAAGTGTTGTCTACTCCAACAAGAACGATCGGCTCTACCTCCATCTGATCTTCTACTCCACCTGATCGCGAATCGGTTCCTTCTCCACCCTCGGTGGACTTCAAACGTGGTGCAACTGCAAAGGAGAGCTTCATGGTGATGTTCCAGCATCAACGAAGATGATGATGCGTGTTTTCAAAGGTTGATTCCGCTCTTTCCACCCCCACAGTCGTCAAATCACCCTTGAGGTTGAAAAGCTACTAAAGATTACAAGGTTAATCTTGTCCAGTGTGAAAACGTGACATTTGGGTGAAATGACGAAATTGCCCTTGGCGCTCAGAAGAAGAATTTAGAATTGCTTTTCTAGTTAATTGTAGTTTTTATTTTGTAATTTCATTAGAATTGTATTTGTTAATTTAGATTCAGAATTATATATTAATAAATTGAATTTTTTAGAATTAATTTGAATATTTCCCGTTCCCTGTGGATTCGACCCGTACTTGCCACTTCTGTGGAAAGTCAGTTTTATTACTTTTGGTTGACGATTTTCTAATTGTTTTTATTAAAAATATTGTTTTAAAAATACCATTCCAAAAGTCCAACCAAATTTTGGCGCGGTTGCCGGGGAACGACGAATATATTCTGTGATTTCTTAGATTTCAGTTTATTAATTTGTGTTAGTCAATTAGTTAATTAGTTGTTCTTATTATTGTTATTTTTTAGTTAGTAGGATTAGTAAGTAAATATAGGCTTAACATAGTTAGTACATATAGGATTCACGTGCTGTTTCTCTAAGATTCACTGAATTGCATGCTGAAATGAGCGATTAAACAGGTGGGTTTTAGAAAACATAGTTTGTGATTTCCTGCATTTTTTATTTTAGTAATTTAGATTAGTTTTGCTTTGCTATTTCTTTTAGCATAGTTAGATACTTTTGACATAGTAGTTTAATATTGTTAGTTAGTCTTTGCTTTTGTTATTTAAATTTCAGTATTTAACTTAGTTTAGATTTAGATTTAGATCGGTTGCCTACATCTGGTCTTAGTACCAGTGTATGCAGGGACGAAGAGCTTTAGGAACCCCATTACATCCATTTGTTGACAACCCAGAGAGAATTTTACATTCTCCTCGAAGTTCGACAACAATGGGCGATATGGATCCTCCAGCTCCAGTTCCTCCACGTGCTCTGAGGGAGTACTTCACTCCCACAGACTATGTTCAGGCATCCTGCATTCAGAGACCCGATATAGGAGCAGCTCATTACGAGATTAAGGCCAGTATTATTCAGATGCTACCATCATTCTATGGCCTTAGTCATGAGGATCCCTATAGGCATTTAGATGAATTCCTCAAAATCTGTTCTACAGTGAAGATACAGAATTTCGATGATGATGCATTGAGATTGACCCTATTCCCATTCTCATTGAAGGACAAGGACAAGTATTGGCTAAAGTCCTTAGATTCTATAGAAATAGGGTCGTGGGATCAGTTACAGCAGAAGTTCCTGAGAAAGTACTTTCCCATCGGTAGGACGAACCAGTATAGGTGAGCCATCACTAGCTTTTCAGAGCTAGATGGTGAGCAATTTCATGAAACCTGAGAGAGGATGAAGGATCTCCTTAGGAAGTGTCCCCATCATCAGGTGTCAAGATGGCAGCTGGTGCAGAGCTTTTACGATGGATTGTCTGACAGGAATCGTCAGATGATCGATTCTTCATCCGGAGGGACCTTCATATTAAAGAGCGAAGATGGAGCATGAAGGCTATTTGATACATTAGCAGAGAATTCTCTTCATCATGTTTCTAGCTCTCATTCTAATAGAGCCGCACCTAGCATTCCGAAGAAGGGTGGTGTCCTCGAGATTGGTCCATCTACTGCATTACAGTGCAAGGTGGATATGATTGCTTAGAAGTTGGATCAACTTCTCACGGGACCATCTACTAGTCAGCAGGTGTGTACTCTTTGTGCCAGTCTGGCACATGTGATCACTGAGTGCCCTTCGGTAGCTCAGTACCCTGAATTTGTGCAAGAGCAAGTTCAGGCTGCTCAAGGTTATGCCAGACCCCCGAACAATCCATATTCACCTACATATAATCCGGGGTGGCGTAATAATCCTAATTTTTCATGGAAGAATCCACAGCCTTCCACCCAACTTCCTCCATCTTCTCAGCCGGCTCAGCCACCAGCATTCACTCAGACATTTCAGAGGCCAAGCTATCATCAGAACACTCCTCCATTTCCTCCTCCGATCTCACAAGAGTCTGCCCCATAGACCTCTTTCGAGGAGAGACTTCTCCAAGCATTTCAAGAGGTGAAAACCTCTAATCAGAATGCTTTCGAGCAGTGTAGCCAGATTTTGAGCTCGTATACTCAGTCCATTGCGAAGTTAGAGTCGCAGATGGGACAGTTACCAGAAGCAATCAGTAGGAGACCTGAGGGTAGTTTGCCGAGCCAGACAGTGATAAACCCGAAGGGCAAGGATCAAATGACGGGAGACCTGTACAGTACTGATTCACAGCAACAGGCAAAATCTGTTATGGCCCTTAGGAGTGGACGTGAGTATCACGTCGAGAGTAGAGAGAGTAGAGAGAAGACCGATGAGCCAGATTCGAGTGTACCATCTTCTATGGCTCAATCATCATTATCATCCCCCACCCCAATTCATAAGCAGGATAGGAGTGAGCCTTCTCACAAAGAGGAGGACCCCTCGATGTATATCCCCAAACCACCCTATCCCAAAGCATTAGAATCTCCCGATGTTAGAGGAAAGCAAGGCACGAAGATCCAGGACATGCTTGAGATATTCAAGCATGTGCAGATCAACCTGCCTCTGCTCGATGCCATTCAGTAGGTGCCGGCGAATGCCAAATTCTTGAAGGAACTATGTACCCAAAAGAGAAAATCTAGAGGAAAAGTTCCTACCAAGGTTCATCTGACTAAGCAGGTGAGTTCTGTGATTCAGCATCAGACTCCACCAAATCTCAAGGACCCTGGTGCCCCTATCATTGCTTGTACCATAGGGAACATTCAGATAGAACACGCTTTACTCGATATTGGAGCAAGCGTGAACATTCTGTCCAGATATTTCTATGATTCGTTTGGGCTAGAAAAAATGAGATCGACTCTGATTACACTGCAACTGGCAGATCGTTCTGTCAAGGTACCAAAAGGTGTCTTGGAAGACGTGCTAGTTAAAGTGGATGAGTTTTACTTTCCAATCGATTTCATTATTGTTATCATCGCAAAAATTTTCCCTCTTCCCTTCCCTTGCGGGAGAGAAAGAGGAAAATTGCTTTTGCGATTCATACTTGACCGGATTTTGGAAAATGTTTAGAAATACTCGCCTCCGTTTTGAAAATCGTAGGAAAATCCATGGGATGGGGCTCGACCTGTCGGTACGAGGTTCGACTGTTCATGCCGCCTTTAACAAGGGTAATCGAACCAAGGACCAAAACTATGCTTGACTTAGTTAAATCATCAAAATCGTGTTCTATCCTAAATGCACAGAGAATTCAGGCATGTGTTATGAGATTTTGGAAAATAGAAGTAGGAAAAACATGATGTATGCTTAGAAAATATTTGGAGTTGAAAGATATTTCTCAGGGAAAGTGAATTTCTCAGAAAACTCAGGTGAAAGGGGTTTTGAAATCACGAGAAAGTTCATAAAGGTGTCGGAAAATCATGAATGGATGAAAATCCTGAGAAAATGGAAAGAATTCTTGAGAAAAGGGTAAACATTTGAAGGGAAAATGCTTGTCAGGAAAAGCTTCAAGTTTTTGAAAGCTTTCTTTGGAAAATGGTTGAGATTCCTTGGAAAATTCTTTGAAGAGGGAGAATTAAAACTCGGGAAACTGAAATTCTGAGAATCTTAGCCTTGAAACACTTGGAAATCGATTTTGATCTTTGAGAAAGGTGAGAGACTTCTTTTGAAAATCTTGAGAAAATAACCTTTTCCATGGAAAACTATGGAAAAACTTGACTTGGGAAAACCAATTTTGAAAAATTCTCAGAGTTTCTTGAGAAATCGATTTCTTGAGAATGAAATTTTCTTAAGAAAATCATGAGAAAACCAATGATTTCATGATGCAAATGATATGAGTGAATGGATGCACTTTGAAAGATTTTCTAAGAAATTTATTGGAAAAATGTGTATTAAGCCAAAGTAAATCCTTCACATATTCTGACTGTGGCCATGAATATGTTCAGGGTTTATTTGAGTAAATTCACAAAGTTTTGCAAAATTGGAAATATGATGTGCATTTATAAGATAGCCTAACAGTGTAGGCTCAGTATGACTAGTAGAAAGATGATGGATCTGGGACTCGTCCATATTCCGACTAGGGCCGTAAATATGGACTCCACCGAGTTCATCAACTCTCTAAGAGTTGGTGCATGTGCCATTCGTGTATATCCATAGTGAATTTTGAAAATTGAGATATATGAATCATAGAATCAGGATATTGCAGGAATCAAACTACATGAGATGCATCCTAACCTAAGCAGTAAAAGTAAATATTATTCCAAGTTTGATTATTACATCTCTCGCATAGAGCAGAAATAAAAGAAAAAATATATATACGTAAAACTAATAGAAGCCACATCTTCCGCTCCATCCTGCAAATGAGAGTTGGAACAAGAAACATGCCATACCACCGAGAAGTTGAAAATCTCATGTTGATTACAATATACGAGATTATAATGGAAATGCACTACTTAATGAAGATGTAAACTGGGGTAAGTATAGAGTGCATAGAAACTCATACAAGAGATATACTAAACTCAGATAAGAAGCTAACCTAGGCTCCAACAGCAAACACAGGATGTCTGTTAAAAAAAAAAATCAATCCCATAATGTAAAAGAAGGATATATTTTAAACTACAAGGAATTTTACATTAGAAAATGGTAACATACATGCTATAGATGGAGGGCACAAGGAGAACATTGACGGCGGTTAAATTGTTTTTTTTTTATAGGAAGTAATGAGAGAAATTATTGATTTACAAATGTATAGAAATAATGTACGGAAGACTCCTACAGGGAGTAATATTCCTGCTTATAATGAATAGTTATGCTGACAGAAACTGTCTTCCCCTTTTATGCCTACTGATTCAAAAAGAAAAAAAAATGTTTGCACAATAAAAATCCCATATGATACAGCTAAAACAAAAAGAATCAACATCATATGATGCAGCTAAAACAAATATGATACCACTAAAATGAAAGGAATCAGCTAAAACAAAAGGAATCAGCTAAAACAAATATGATACAGCTAAAACAAAAGGAATCAACTAAAACAAATATGATACAGCTAAAACAAAAGTAATCAACATCATATGTCATTGGCATAATCATGCCCTGATACCAGCCGCATAGATTTCTCATTCTAGGCCATGATTGACGTCTTCGGTCTCACATCTTCACCAGGTAGACAGATAATTTCAACCAGGCTAGTGAAAGCTCGGATGCACATTATAACCTGTAGTTATGCATAACAGAACTCAAGGCACGATAAGTTCAGAAGGAGATGTGCCAACGCTGAGGCGAAAAAATGAACTCTTAAGTTTTATAGACAACATTATGCAAGTGAAAGACAATAATCGAAAATGAAGCAAAACAATCTTGAATGTGTAAGAAATATTATGCCGGAGTGAAGGGCACGATTTGTTGAACGATAGACCCTTGCAGGTATCGTTTGAAGTGATGAAATACACCCACCTTATCAAAATCATATGCTTACACAAATGTTAATAAAGTGCAGAATACTCAGGTAATTTTGCTGTCAAAACAGTGCATGCATGAGGCAATAAGGGAGTGGAAAAGCCATCGGTTCACACATAAAACAGAAAAAGGTAAAAGATTTTAACAAAGGGGATGTCATGTACGAACAAAGAAAATTATTGATTTAGCCAAATTCTGATAAAATTGACATTTTACTATGGTAGAAATCTGCAAAAACCAGTTACGATATGCTTAATATGATGGGGTAAACAGAGGTCTGAAAGTAGTAAATCTAAACCAAAACGAATCACACGAGCATCAGATAAAGCCTGCCATTCAAATGATTCATTAAAACTACGCTTTTCACATTGAATTGAGAACATCATTGAGAGACATTCTCACTTCCTGACTCATGGGTTACACTAAAACGGAAACCACATCAACTGTTTGAAATGGGTTTACCGCACATAGGGTATGAACTGGGCATGGGATTCCTGTAGATGCAGGGTAGAAGGACGAGAGGAGTCTTTACCTTGGTTGAATGGAGATTGAAAGGAGAAGAGCACTCCTTCTAGAGGATATGTTTGCAACCAGCGTTTTGGGGGATGTAAGCACTAATGGATCTGCTGGATCCTCTGCGACTGGAGGGCTGAAGAAGGCGATGGCAACCTGTGGAGATGCTTTGCGGCGGATGGGTTGAAGAAGAATGGGCAACCTGCTGCTTGAAGACAGTGTAAAGGAGTTGATGGTGGCTGGAGGAAAGGCAATTGGCTGGGTGAAAAAGATGGTGAAGGGAGTAAGAGCTGGAATCGCAAGTGGGTCGACCTTCTGCTAGTCGAAAAGGAAAGTAGGAAAAAAAAAGGTGAAAAGCTCTGGAATCGCCGATGTTTTGCTGGACCTCCTTCCTTTCTTTAATAGCTGATGCCTCAAAACCCCTCCTTTTTCTCCCCTTTAGCCGATCTTGATAACTTTTGAAACAAACTTTTAAAAAAAAATTGAAATCCTTTTGAGAAAAGGGGCTCGCCGATTTGAGAGGGGGCGACTCCTATTCTTAAGCTGATATTTGAAACTTAGGTAAACATGGGATTTTGGGTAGGGTTTCACGGTGGCTCCTTTTTGCGGCTGAAAAGTAATAAAAATAAAGTAAAAAAAAAATGAGTAAAAAAATGGATTTTGTTTTGGTGGTGCCACCTCAACTGAAAAATTCTTTCTCTTGGTAAAGAGTCTTAGTGGGGTGCCACCTACGTGGGCCCACTAATTATTTTATCAAAAATTAAATCTAATAATAAAAAAATGTTTTATAAATCGGTGCCACTTCCGGATGGGCACTATTTTGAAAATAAGAGAAATATTTGAAACTTGAGTGTGACACCACCTCAAGGTGGGTCCCACGTCACTTATTTGAAATCAAAGGCAAGTGAGATATTTTTGGAATTTTCATAATAGTAGGCTAGTTTTTGGAAAACATGAAGCAAAATTTGGCTTGATTTCAAAATTTGGAAGGAAATGGTTCTCTAGGGCGAAATTTTGAAAGAAGTAGGGAAATTCAGAGCCTTTTTGTAAAAGTTTGAAATAAGATCTTATGAATTTTGAAATTTTGTCCCTCTCTTTTCAACTGGCGAAATTTTAAAATGTCAAAACCATCCAGATTGTTTTCTTGAGAAAACTTTTCGTAATTCAGGGTCCTGGGGGTAAAATGGGAAGAATTGATAATTTTGAAAACCCAGGGTTTTAAAATCAATTTTGAAAAGTTTAGAAATCAAATCTGGATTGACAATTTTGAAAATCAGGAGTTCCGGATCTCAAAATGACATGTTGTGCAGTGAAATGATATGAAATGCTCATGCAATGCTATGCAAAAGACATGTCCTACAAAGTTGCCACTCTGAATTTGAATTTAAAAACTCTAACTTCTGGTTAAGCATGAGATTTTGCAGTTTGAAGATGTTCTGAGAAGTTTTGAGACTCAAGAATGGAATTTAGGACTTTCTACAAGGTTCTATCTCAGAAAATTACCATTTTGCCCTTCATTGATTCTGGAGAATCGAAATGTGATGATTGATGGGTATATCAGGAAGCTGAGTGAAAATTTGGGGTGTTTACAGATGCCCCTCTTTGCTACTAAGCTGGCTTGTGGCCGAGCTTAGTGGCAAAGAAAAACACACCAAATTTGGGCTATATAAAAAAATGCCCCAGTTAGAAGGATCTGATTGGGTCTGAAGAAATTAGCCCGGTGATCATGGTAGATATGAAATGGAGAATAAAGAGGAAAGATTCACTCTATGAGAGTGAAATTCAGGTTTTTGCTCTTATTCTGGATGGGACAGAAAATGCTTCGTATGGAACGAAGCTCAGGTTTGACCCTTAACCTGATTGGGGATTGAAATATCACATAGAGATGAGACTCAGGTTTGTACCCTTATCCTGATCGGGTAGAAAATGAAATACCTCTTTGAGTGAGGCTCAGGTTTGTACCCTTATCCTGATCGAGCGAAAAATGGAATACCTCTTTGAATGAGGCTCAGGTTTGTACCCTTATCCTAATCAGGCAGAAAATGGAATACCTCTTTGAATGAGGCTCAGGTTTATACCCTTATCCTGATCGGGCAGATGGAATATCTCATCGAAATGAGACTCAGGTTTGTACCCTTATCCTGATCGGGCGGAAAATGAAATACCTCATTGAATGAGGCTCAGGTTTGTACCCTTATCCTGATTGGGCGGAAACTGGAATATTTGGAAGGTGAATAAGACAACTTTTCTTGAAGAGAAACGAGGCGACGAAAATGGAATTGTAAGAGGCGATTTTAGATGATGATCAAGACGATCCGGTGAATTTTCCATCAGTGTGAAATATGAATATGGTAAGGAGTAAGACGACTCTTTCGACAACACGAAAGATGGATATGGCAACCTTTTGATGAGAATAAGGTAACGCTTTCGGCAAAGCGAAAGACAGACAAGGCAAACTCTTTCAGAGAAGAGTAAGGCAACTCTTTTGACAACGCAAAAGATGAATAAGGCAATTTTTTTAACAAAGAATAAGACAACTCTTTCGGCAATGCGAAAGATGAACATGGGCGATCCAAAGGAACAAGGCGATTCTTTCGACAACGCGAGAGATGACAAAAGGCAATCCAAAGAAATAAGACAATTCTTTCGACAACACGAAAGATGACAAAGGCAATTCAAAGGAGCAAGGCGATTCTTTCGACAACACGAAAGATGAGAAAAGCAATCCAAAGGAGCAAGGCGATTCTTTCAACAACATGAAAGATGATAAAGGTAATCCAAAGGAACAAGGCGATTCTTTCGATCACGCGAAAGATGACAAAGGTAATCCAATGGAACAAGGCGATTCTTTCGACAACGCGAAAGATGATAAAGGTAATCCAAAGGAACTAGGCGATTCTTTCAATCACGCGAAAGATGACAAAAGTAATCCAAAGGAACAAGGCGATTCTTTCGACAACGCGAAAGATGACAAAGGCAATCCAAAGGAACAAGGCGATTCTTTCAACAATGCGAAAGATGACAAAGGTAATCGAAAGGAACAAGGCGATTCTTTCGACAACACGAAAGATGATAATAGTAATCCAAAGGAACAAGGCGATTCTTTTAATCACGCGAAAGATGACAAAAGTAATCCAAAGAAACAAGGCGATTCTTTTGACAATGCGAAAGATGATAAAGGTAATCCAAAGGAACTAGGCGATTCTTTCGATCACGCGAAAGATGACAAAAGTAATCCAAAGGAACAAGGCGATTCTTTTGACAATGCGAAAGATGACAAAGGCAATCTAAAGGAACAAGGCGATTCTTTCGACAATGCGAAAGATGACAAAGGTAATCCAAAGGAACAAGGCGATTCTTTCGACAACGCGAAAGATGACAAAGGCAATCCAAAGGAGCAAGGCGATTCTTTCGACAACACGAAAGATGACAAAGGCAATCCAAAGGAGAAAGGCGATTCTTTCGACAACACGAAAGATGATAAAGGTAATCCAAAGGAACAAGGCGATTCTTTCGATCACGCGAAAGATGACAAAGGTAATCCAAAGGAACAAGGCAATTCTTTCGACAACGCGAAAGATGATAAAGGTAATCCAAAGGAACTAGGCGATTCTTTCGATCACGCGAAAGATGACAAAAGTACTCCAAAGGAACACGGCGATTCTTTTGACAATGCGAAAGATGACAAAGGCAATCCAAAGAAATAAGGCAATTCTTTCGACAACACGAAAGATGACAAAGGCAATCCAAAGGAGCAAGGCGATTCTTTCGACAACACAAAAGATGACAAAGGCAATCCAAAGAAATAAGGCGATTCTTTCGACAACACGAAAGATGACAAAGGCAATCCAAAGGAGCAAGGCGATTCTTTCGACAACACGAAAGATGACAAAGGCAATCCAAAGAAATAAGGCGATTCTTTCGACAACACGAAAGATGACAAAGGCAATCCAAAGGAATAAGGTGATTCTTTCGACAATGCGAAAAATGATAAAGGCAATCCAAAGGAATAAGGCGATTCTTTCGACAACGCAAAAGATGACAAAGGTAATCCAAAGGAACAAGGCGATTCTTTCGACAACGCGAAAGATGACAAAGGCAATCCAAAGGAGTAAGGCGATTCTTTCGACAACACGAAAGATGATAAAGGCAATCCAAAGGAGTAAGGTGATTCTTTCGATAACGCGAAAGATGATAAAGGAATAAGGCGATTCTTTCGACACCGCGAAAGATGACAAAGGTAATCCAAAGGAGTAAAGCGATTCTTTCGACAACGCGAAAGATGACAAAGGTAATCCAAACGAGCAAGGCGATTCTTTCGACAACACGAAAGATGACAAAGGCAATCCAAAGGAATAAGGTGATTCTTTCGACAATGCGAAAAATGATAAAGGCAATCCAAAGGAATAAGGCGATTCTTTCGACAATGCAAAAGATGACAAAGGTAATCCAAAGGAACAAGGCGATTCTTTCTACAACGCGAAAGATGACAAAGGCAATCCAAAGGAGTAAGGCGATTCTTTCGACAACACGAAAGATGATAAAGGCAATCCAAAGGAGTAAGGTGATTCTTTCGATAACGCGAAAGATGATAAAGGAATAAGGCGATTCTTTCGACACCGCGAAATATGACAAAGGTAATCCAAAGGAGTAAAGCAATTCTTTCGACAACGCGAAAGATGACAAAGGTAATCCAAACTTTTTTAATAGAATTTCACAAATTTAAAAAAGATTCTTGATAGATTTGGCAGTTTGATATCCTGGGAGCTTCTCTCATGATAATCTTTCTACACTCTTTTGGGCTTCGGGAGAGTTTATTACATCATCCTTTATTTTGGAGATGTCCTGACTTTTCTCTCTTTCTTTTTCCTCTCTTGCTCTCTTTTTTGGAAGAATACGTTACAAACTCCTTCAACTTGGAGATGTTTCTATCCTTCTTTGACGATATTGGCTCATGAGTTAGAGATCTTTGGATGGTAGCGGAAATTAAATATCTTTTAGGGATTGTCGGGAGGTTCATTGCATCTGCCTTCATCTCGACAGTGCTTTGGACTTTCCCTGGAACGATCCGTCGCAAACTCCGTCATCTTGGAGATGTTCCAAATCTTCTTTGGCCCCGGGGGTCTACTAGCTTAATTTGCCTTCATCTTGACGACAAGTGAGAGATCCCTTTTGCGGATATTTAATTACAGCTTAGGTGATTTTGAGGAAACAGGGTTTTGATGAATGCTTTCCTTTTCTAACGCTCAGGATATTTCCACTGCCTCATTTTCACAAGAATGGTCTTTAAAAATGTGCCATTGACTACGATCAATATCAATCATCTATGACTTTGCAAAAACATTGAATCTTCTTTTCTGGACATATCGAGGATTTATCCTTTATCCTTTTGGTTGGCCAATAGAAAGAATTCAAATTCTGAATCTCTTTTCACAAAAGCTTCACTTTTTTGGAAGTAACGCTGAAGGTAAACTGAGGTAAAATTTTGTGCAATAAAATTCTGAAATCAACAGGTAATTGATTGACAAATTGACAAAGTGTTCTTGAAATCCTTAGTAAAAGAGATCGCTTAACATCCGAGTTGACACATCCCTGACAATGGTACTCAATTTCAAAGGTAAATCCAATACGAAGTTGGAATTTTGAAGGTAAGCATAATGCTGGATTTTTGAAGGTAAGCCTAACTCAAAAGCTGGTTTTGAAAGACCATCCAAATAAGGACTCAGGTTTTACAAGGAAAGCTAGAAGATTCGAGTCGAAACTCGAGCCTTCGAAGGAAAGCTAAGAAGTTTGGTTTCTAAGGAGATAAAGTTCGGGTCGAAACCCAAATCTTCAAAGGAAAAACTAGGCCAATTCAGATTTTTGAGTTGAAACTCAAATATTCAGAAGAAAGTTGGAAAGTTCGAGTCAGGGCTCGAATCTCAAAAGGAAACTGGAAAGTTTAGATCTTGAAGGAAAGAAAACTTGAGTTAACACTCAAATCTTCGAAGGAAAGCAGAAAAGTTCGAGTCAGGACTCGAATCTCAAAAGGAAACTGGAAAGTTTAGATTTTGAAGGAAAGAAAACTTGAGTTAAAAACTTAAATCTTCAAAGGAAAGCTGGAAAGTTTGAGTCAGAGCTCGAATCTTAAAGGAAAATCTTTAATCAGAAGATTGGTTTTTGAAAATCAATAGTGCGAGAGCTGGGATTGAAAGTTTTGAGAATGGCCACTTCGAGGACTGGATTACTTGATTTGCAATGAAAAAGACCATCATATTCAGATGTGTGTGGTCTGATTTTCAGGATTAACCCCTTATCCTGAACGGGGATATGAATAGAAATTGGAAAATCATGGAAAATTATTCAGGTTTATCCCTTAACCTGAAGGGGAAGAATTAATGCAAAATGAAATGCAAATGAATGCAAAATTAATGCAAATGGGTGCATATACATGCAAAATGAGAGATTGGTTTATCTTGCCTGCATACAGGATGTTTTGAAGTAAATATAGATTTTTCAAAAAAAAATGACCCAGTGTAACTAAGGAGGAAAATTTTGAATACAAAGAAGGATAATCGAGGAATAAGATGACATGCTTCTTGATTGAGAGACGTCCTCAAGATCATTCCTTACAAGAGACATATTTGTGAAAAGGAAAGAGATGCAAATAAAATGGTGTCAAACTATCGGCAAATTTTATTGATGCTTAAAAATCGAGGAAAGGAAACATAATTATATTATCCCTTTGAAATGATAAAAGCAAAATGAGAAGTGAGAAAGTGTTTGCACATGGGATCTTTAAAATAAAAGGAGAATGTTATTTTGAAAGTGAGAAATCATTTTGGGAAGGAAATCAACTGCAAGATTGATTTTGAAGAATGATCAGCGTGAGAGCTGATCTTTGAAAGGGGAATCAACACGAGGGTTGATTTTGAAGGGAGATCATCATGAGGGTTGATTTTGAAAATGAATTGGTTTAACCATAATTTTGGAAAGAAAATCAACACAAGGGTTGATTGTAAAAGATAATGGTTCGAAACCAATTTAAGAAAAGAAGATCACCGTGATGGTTGACTTTTGAAAAAGATTGAACCGAAATATTAAACTTTTGGGTGATCATAACGAAGATGTTTGTAGAAATTTTTAAAATTTCATGATTTTTGAAGAACCCTCATAGGCAATTTCATTTCTCTCATGAATGATGTTGAGATTGCCCCTCATCTTGAAAAGAATGAGAATTTAATGTGGCTTAATAGAAACCGATGGCAAAGGAGATTCTTTAAACGAAAATGTAGGCAAGGTCGTCAACCACGAGAAAAACACCATTTTTGAAGAAAAGAGATATCTCTTGAAAGAACAATCCGCAAACGGATTTATAATAAGGAGAAGGCAAGTGGGTAAACAATTTCCACCGCAATAATCAAGTTATGCACGAGGAAAATAAGATGAAGAATTTTGCAAATAGACAAATGGATTGAAAATCCAATGAGAGAAAACATATGATTTTTGAAAATTGCAGGCAGGATAAAAATGCAGCTGGAAATTCGAGATCCAATAGAACGGGAGAATAGAAAATCGCCTGGAGTTTTGAAAGAAATTGGATATTTGAGAAAATCATCCAGGGTTTGAGAAAATAAAAGGAAAAGATGAGAATATGGATATTTGGAAAAATATTTTTGGGGAAAATAGAGGTAATATACGAACAATCACATCCTGCACAAACATTTATGCACATACAACACTCCCTAAAAGGCTGACTCTAGATGTATCATTTTGAAAACAGTTGTAGAACCCTAATCTTAACTTTAGGTTCAGATCATCTTTGTCCAATCCAGTTATGCCGATATACCTGTTATCATCGCAAAATTTTTACTTTTGGAGTCAAATTGACCTTTGAATTTTTTTTTGAAAATAACTCGCCTCCGTTTTAAAATGCGGGATAATTCTGAAGAATGGGACTCGCCTGTCGGTACGAGGTTCAACCGTTCCTGGCGCCTTTACTAGGGGTAATTGAACCAAGGATCAATCTACTGCTTTGCTCTGTTCAACTTGTCTAAACCATATTCTAATTCCTAAATACACAAAAAATCAGGGATGTGCTATGAAGTTCTGAAAATGCATATTTGAAAACATGATGTTTGCTTTAAAGATTAGAAAATATTTGGAAAATAAACTCTTTGAAAATCGTGAATCATGATTGAGATACTGTATTTGAGAAAGTGAAAATCGATTTCTGAAGAAATATAAGGATTTTTTGAAAATCGATTCTGAGAAATGTGAAATAACTTTAGAGAACTTGATTTCTTTGAATTCAAACTTTGAAATTGAAAATATAACTTAGAAAAATTGGATTTGGAACTTGGGAAATACTTGAAATATCATTGGCAAATCCATATTTTGAGAAAATCGATTTTTGCATAAGACTTAGGAAATTTTTGAGAAAATTGATTTTTTGAATTGAAATTGAAATTTGCAAATGCATGAATTGAATGAATATGAATTTGAAAGACTTGATTTTGAGGTATTGAGGAAATCCTTTTTGTATTTTTGAGAAATGCAGTGCATTTTGAAGTTAGCCTAAGAGTGTAGGCTGAATGTGGCTAATACGAAGATTACAAATCTGGGTATCATTCGTATTCTGACTTTGGACATAAATACAAATTCCACCAAGTTTGTCAACTCCATAAGAGCTAGTGTACGTGCCATTCATGTAGACCATGGTGAATTTATGAAAATGTGCATGAATGATACATTCATCAGATATTAAAATTTGCAAAATTAAACTATATGCAATGCAATCCTAGTCTAAGCAGAAATTTAAATTCTTATTCCAAATTTAATTTAATTTACATCACTATTGAATTTAAATAGAAGAAATTAAAGGAAAGTAAAGTCTTAAATGTCCCTGCAAAATTATAAAACTTTGTTAGTGATGATATGTTGGCTTTTCTAGGTTTATCGAGTAATATCTAGAAATTACTAGATTTTGCTAGATATAAGCCTTTTCCATGATTCCATTAAATAAAAATTGATAAAATATGAAATGAAATTGAATAAATATGAAAATAGAATTTGAAATTTCGAAATTGGGGTCAAAATGACCAAAATACCCCTGATAGCAAGACTATGGCCTTGAAATCAGGGTTTTCAAAAAGATATTTTATAAAATGTAACTTTTGAAATGCAAATAATGACAAATTGAACTAAGTAAGATATGACATGATTAAAAATATAAAAATTAGGGTTTAGAATTTCGAAATTGAGGTCAAATGACCAAATTACCCCCAATAGCAAGACTATGGCCTTGAAATCAGGGTTTTCTGAAATAGATTTTGATAAAAATTTGAGATTTATGATTGAAATAAACATAAAATCAAACATGAAACACCCTAATATGATTTCAAACATGAGTAAACCCTAAAAACATGCACTTATACACGAAAATCAAGAAATATCACAAAAATTGTGATTTTGGCAGTGTTTTTGGATCATTCAAGTACCCTGTTTTGCAATTTTATTAATTCAGACATCAAATGAATTCTAAATTTCATAAAAATCGGCACAGACACTTATTATAACCCTAAAATCAGATTTAATTTGCAAAAATAATTTTTTGACATTATTTTAATCCAAAAATTGCATTAACAACCTAAAATAAGCTATTTGTAACCTAGGTCACAAACCAGTTGCAGAGTTAGACCCGAATCAGGGGTCAATTCTCCATGAAAACTTATGAATTTTTACAGAGATAAACTAGGAAGAATAATAGAGATTTTACATTTTACAGATCGGAAAAATCATCTTCGGTTAGGGAGAAACCTTTCTGGCAATCTGAACTAAAATCTAACAAACCAAACAGGGGTTAAAACAGCTACTTCAGATTGAAAATACAGACATAAATAGCAAACTTATAAAAAAATTCTGCAATTTTAGCAGTTAACAGTAGACAAAAATATAATAATACTCACTTTTTATAGATCATGAATCGAATCTGTGGTTTGGGAACTATGAACAACACAAGTCTGATTAAGGTTTTGGTAAATCCGAACGAGTTTTAAATTTAAAATCACACTTTCTGTCAGAGGAAAAATACTAAACATATATCAAAAAATCTCAAAATCTTACAGTAGATAGATCTAATCAATATAAATCCATGGCACTTTACAGATCTCAAATCGGGTATAAGATGAGAAAAATATCATAACAGCAAGTTACCCTTTTGATTTTAACAACGATTTTAAAGTTTTAAAAACCCGATTTGATGTCTGATTTTTCTGATAGGGTGCCCGAATCCCAAAAGCTCTGATTTTTTTACAGTTATTCAATTACATATGCATGTATCACATAAATAAAAATCAGCAATTAATAGTGAATATTTCAATACGAAATAACAAGCTCTTTCTGATCTAAGCTTAAAACACACAGAAATTTGATAAAACATAATAAAGCATGCATTAATCAATGAAAACAATAAATAAAATACCAAAACAGTAAAATAAAAATTGATTTCTATGATGGATAACGTGTAATAAACATGAATAAGCAAAGAAATAAATAAAATACAGGGAATCAATGGTTGGAATTTGATGTTACCTTTAAAAGCATGGATTTAACCCATTAAAAGGGTAAATCACATGTTTTATTGGTTAATAATGTAAAGACCCATGTTAAAATTGATTCTAATGGATTAGAATCCCTGTAAACACCATGAAACAGAGTTAGATCACTTTCTTGAACCTCTCTTGAGGTTTTTGGACTTGAATCCATTGTTTAATCCATGGAATAGATGGTATTAATGGCTAAAATTGATTTAAAACTATTAAAAACATTAAATAAAAGCTAAAAAATAAAAAAAACAATTACCTTGAGGTTGCAGCAATGGAGTAAGGCTAAAGAGGAGAGAGAGGTGTTAAATATGTATATGTAAATGAATATATTTCTGTACTGTATTGTACCACTTGTACAGCATACTGTACTGTATTGTACTATTGTACTGTATTGTACAACATACTGTACTGTATTGTACTATTGTACTGTATTGTACTGTATTGTATAGCATACTGTACTGTATTGTACTATTGTACTGTATTGTACCACTCGTACAACATATAAATATCAATGGAAAGGGGAGAAGACATCATTGCCGCCCAATATTTTTTTTCTCTCTTCCCTCTTACCTCTCTCTCTATCTCTTGCTACGATAGTAAGGTGACTCCCACATCTGATTTCTCACATGGTATCAGAGCCAAGGGCGTGGTAATCACGATCATCTGGAAGGCCCCTAAGGACCTTGACGTGCGTTTTTGGGCGTTCTCAAGGAAAGTGTTTTTTTTTTCATCTTTTCTCTGTTGTTTCTCCGTTGAATCACTATATTTCGACGTCGTTTCTTCATTTCCTCATATCGTGCATCTTTTCCTTCTTACATATTCTGTTATCCCCAATTTTATCAACCCTAATTTCTATTTTCCCCAAATTTGGGAACCCTCATTTCTCAAAAGTGCCTCTTTTCTCAAACTTCTTGTGATTTCTTATCTATTTCTTGCAATATAGTTGATAAATCGTACATTCTGCACGATTAACTAAAAAATTGTGATTTCCAAAACTCAAAAATTTCTGTCCGTACGGTTCTGTCCGTACAACCTACGAATTTCTGTCGTGCTGTTTGATTCATCTTTGATCTTCTTCCTTATCGATTCTAAAATCAGCCCCGGATTTCTTTCTCAACTTGTTTCTCACAAATTAACTCATGATAACTACTTACTTTGGAAACGCCAAATTCTGCCATTTATCCGAAGTCATGGTCTTTCCGGGCATCTGGATGGGGGATCACCCGCCCCACCTATGACTATTACGCAAGAGGTAACTGGTAATGATGGGAAGGTGAGTTGCATTGCTATTCCAAATCCTGCGTATGATGTTTGGTTTCAGAAGGACCAATCTGTGGTTGCCTATTTGACTGCCACGTTATCTGATCGTATATTACAAACTATCTCTGACCATTTTACTGCTACAGAACTATGGAGACATCTTGCTCACTCTTATTCACAGGTTTCGTAATCACGTGCACTTCAACTGAAATGGCAGTTCCAATCTATGCGAAAGGGAACTAAGACCATTACTGAATTTCTAGGGGATATCAAAATTATCATTGATCAGTTGGCCGCTATTGGATATCCTGTTTCTGACAGAGATGTTGTTCAGCAGGTATTGGGAAGCCTTGGGCCCCAATATCGTATGTTTTGCACTGCATTACAGGTTGCCTCTACACTTCCATGCTTTGAGGATTTACAGGCCAAACTCCTACAGTATGAAGTTAGTTTGACTCAAGATCATCTTATTGATGATCCTCATCCTGTCATGTTTACATCTGGGTCTACCTCATTTCGTCCACCTGCTGCTCATATGGGCCGTGGAGGACTCCTTCCTACTCCTACTGCTCCACCTGCCACTAGAGGTACCCGTGTCCCTACTTGCTTCCATTGCAACAAGCGTGGCCATGTGAAAGCAGATTGTTGGCACAACCCACAGAATCGCAACAAGGCAGGGAGGCCAGGACCAAGAGCTGGACAGATGAATGTTAGACAGTTTCAGGGGCAGCCGCAGAGAAATTTTCGAGCACATCAGGGTACTGATCAGGGACAGAGTGCAGGGTTGCCACATGATGTGCAACAAATTCTGATGACTGCATTTAACAACATGAATTTGCGTCAGAATGATGATGGAGTTTGGTATATTGATTCTGGAGCAGCCGCACATGTTACTTCTGATGCAGGTAAACTTTCCAACATGGTTCCTTATATTGGCACTGGCACTATTGTCACGGGAGATGGTTCCCACCACCCTATTTCTCATACTGGAAATGCATCTCTCTCTTTGTCACAATCTACACTACCATTGAAAAATGTCTTACTCACTCCTGCCATTGAGAAAAACATTTTATCTGTTTCTAAATTGGTTGATGAAACAAATTCATCCATGGAATTTACTCCGTCTTCTGTTTGTCTTAAGGACCTTCGAACCAAGAAGATGCTCGCTAAGGGTGAACGACGCGGAAACATGTACGTCTTCGAAGCAGCCCCCGGGACTTTGAAGACGTCATCTACCGTGTCTCCATCTTTTCCTGCTTATTTGAGTCAGTCTTCTTCTGTTATGCAATGTAATAAGCCAGTTTCTTGGCATCGTCGGTTAGGTCAATGTAGTCAAGGGTTCCTTGACAAATTGTCTTCTCAGGGTTTTATTCCCAAAGTCAAATTAGATCATAAGTGTCCTAGTTATAATGTTTGCAAGAGTCATGTACTTCCCTTTCAAAGTATCAATAAAAGAGCTTCCAAGCCATTTGAAATTATTCACTCTGATGTTTGGGGCCCAGCTCCTGTTTCATCTCTATCTGGCTCTCGTTATTATGTGTTATTTCTTGACTCTTTCACTCGTTACACTTGGATTTACTTTATGAAATCTAAATCTGAAGTGTTCAAACTTTTCAAACAATTCCATGCTCTTGTTCAGAACCTTTTCAATTCAAATATCACTTATTTCCAGTGTGATGGTGGTGGAGAATACATATCTCATGATTTTAGTGAATATTTAAAGGACCATGGCATCACACGTAACTCCTCTTGTCCTTACACTCCACAACAGAATGGAGTAGCAGAACGTAAGCATCGGCATATTGTTGAAACCGCGTTAAGTATGATGCACAATATTGATATTTCTTTCTCTCTTTGGATTGAGGCCTTTCACACTGCAGTGCATATCATTAACAGGTTGCCTATGAAATTATTAGGAGATCAGTCTCCTTATTATTTGCTTCACGGTTCTCACCCTTCTTATGATGATTTGCATGCTTTCGGATGCATTTGTTATGTCCATGTGGATCATTCTTTACGTAACAAGTTTCAGGACAGAGCAGTTCAGTGCAGATTTCTGGGATATGCCGATGGGTATAAAGGATATAGATGTTATGATCCTATTTTGGGTAAGATTAAGGTGTCTAGAAATGTTGTTTTTGATGATGACCATTTCAGCACTTGTGATACTTCTCAGGTATATGAGCAAACTACTTATGATCCATGGCTTTGTGATACTTTGCTATATGACTCTATCAGAGATCCTGTTGTTGATGAACCAATTCAGTTTGAAGCAGACAACTCCATCATCCAGGATGCACCTTCATGGTTTTCAGGTTTGGTTTATGCCCGTCGAGGAGCCCCTTCAACTACATCTCACGAGGCTCCCCCTCTTCGACGATCCACACGTGAAAGGCATCCTATCCATCGTTGGGTTAGTTACAACAATTTTTCTCTTGACTTTCAGTTGTTTCTAACCAATGTGGCCAAAGAGAAAGAGCCGTCTACTTTCCATCAGGCAGCCCATTCTCGAGCTTGGGTTGAAGCTATGAACGAAGAAATGGCAGCACTTCATGAATGTCATACATGGCATATTGTTCCTCGACCTGTTGATAGAAATGTTGTTGGTTCCAAATGGGTTTACAAGATCAAGCGTAAACCAGATGGTAGCATTGAAAGATATAAAGCCCGCCTTGTTGCACGCGGATTCACACAACAATATGGGCAAGATTATGAGGAAACTTTTAGCCCTGTTGTCAAAATTGGCACCATTCGTGTGATCCTCACTTTGGCACTTCAGCATGGTTGGTCTCTTAGCCAGTTGGATGTCAAGAATGCGTTCCTACATGGGGACTTGAAGGAAGAGGTGTATATGGAGCAACCTCCTGGATATAGTGAACATGATGCGGCTACATGGGTTTGTAAATTGAGAAGGTCTCTTTATGGTTTAAAACAGGCATCTCGGTCTTGGTTTGAGAGTTTCTCCATGGAAATTCAGCAGCATGGCTTTTCTAAGAGTATACTTGATCATTCTTTATTTATGTATAAGAATGATCATGTTACTACTTGGGTTCTTATATATGTTGATGACATCATTATCACTGGGAGTGATGATGCACATATTGCCTTGGTCAAGTCTTTACTCATGGCCAAATTCAAGATGAAGGACTTAGGCCCATTGCGATACTTCTTGGGAGTTGAAGTCGATAGACAAGATGATCGACTCACTCTAAGTCAACACAAGTATACTCTTGACATTCTTCACACCACTGGTATGTTTAATTGTAAACCTCTCAGCACCCCATCTGTCTTAAATCATAAGTTTAGTGCAAAAGAAGGCCAATTATATCATGATTCCACTTTATATCGCCGCATTGTTGGTATGTTGCAATATCTTACATTTACAAGACCTGACATTGCTTATGTTGTAAATCAAGCATCTCAGTTTATGCATGCTCCCACTGATTGTCATATGGAATGTATTAAGCGTATTCTCAGATATCTGAAAGGGACTATTGGAGATGGATTGCTCTATCACAAAGATGAAAGCTTCACTACAGGACACCGTTTACTTACATATTGTGATGCAGATTGGGGTGGGGACCCTGATGAGCGTAGGTCGGTTTCAGGATATTGTGTTTTTATTGGCCCAAATATTGTCACTTGGAGTAGTAAGAAACAAAAGGCCATTGCTAAATCCAGCACTGAGGCAGAGTACAGGGCAATGGCAGCAGGGACAGCTGATGTCACTTGGGTACGGCATCTTCTTCAAGAGTTGAATGAACCTATCTCTTCCTCTCTGCTTTTATGTGATAATCAAAGTGCCATTAATATTTCTTTTAACCCTATTCATCATTGTCGCACGAAGCACATTGAGATTGATCAGCATTTTGTTAGACAAAAGATTGAAACAGAAGAAATTGAGGCTTCGTATGTCAGATCAGAAGACCAAGTAGCAGACATCTTCACCAAAGGATTGGTTAGTCATCAATTTTGGTTACTTAAGGGCAAGTTGAGCATGATTGAAGATCATCCTCAACTTGAGGGAGGCTGTTAAATATGTATATGTAAATGAATATATTTCTGTACTGTATTGTACCACTTGTACAGGATACTGTACTGTATTGTACTACTGTACTGTATTGTACTGTATTGTACAACATACTGTACTGTATTGTACTGTATTGTACTATTGTACTATATTGTACCACTCGTACAACATATAAATATCAATGGAAAGGGGAGAAGACATCATTGCCGCCCAACATTTTTTCTCTCTCTTCCCTCTTACCTCTCTCTCTATCTCTTGCTACGATAGTAAGGTGACTCCCACATCTGATTTCTCACAAGAGGCACCAAGAATTGCTCAATAGGTGGTCGGGAAAATCGACCCCCTATGGGTCTCAATTTATAGAAACTTTTTAGGTTTTAAAAATTAACAATTTTGAAATTTTTGGACTCTTCTAAGGGGGGGGGGATTTTTGTAGAGGATTACCTAACTACTCCTAGCCTAAATTATCCTAATTAATACCTAATTAACCCCTAGCTAAACCTAAAAAATCCCCAAATGTGATGCCACTTGGCATTTTCCACATTTGGGTTTTTAAAGTCCTTTAAAAACCTTTAAAAACACTAGTTTTAAAATTCAAACTTCAAAATGAGTTTTTAAAATAACTTTTGACTCTTCTAAACCTCTAACACTAACCAAGACACTGACTAACCCTAGTCTAGCCCTGACTTACTCGAATATGGCGCCACCCCGAGTGGGCCCTACTTGAGTTTTAAAAAAAAAAACGATTTAAAAACTTGAAATTGAGAAAGTTTTCGAAAGATTTTCAAAAGTAAACTTTAAAATTAAAATTTTTGAAATGGTATAGGGTCCTAACTGGGTCAGGACTTCTCTGGATATGGTACCAACTGAGTGGTCCCACATCGAGTTTTGCAAATTTTGAAATAAACACTGAAAATACCTTTGAAAAGGGGTTAAAATCAATAATTGAAATTCAAGATTTTTGAAAACAGAGTCTGAAGCGAAGTGGAACTCCGGGTTAGAGTCCTGAACTCTTAGAACTCTGAGATTTTGGATTTTAAAAGCCAAGTGAAAGAATTTTTAAAAGAATTTAACAGAAAATGGTGAAATAAGTCAGAAAATATTGTCAGGGTTAGACTCCTAACTCAATCAGGACTCTGAAATAGAGTCCTGAACTAACTGGACTTTGTAAAATGACCTAATTTTTTTGAAAACAAATGAAAATAAATGAAAATGGAATAAAAACAGACTTCAAAACAGACTCTTAACTGGACTAGGACTCCGGGACAGAGTCCTGATCGGACTGAAACTCTAGATTTTTTTTTTGGTATTTTTCTGAAAAAGAAATAAAAGAACTTGTCAAAACAGTGAAAACAATAACGAATATTGGAATAAAACAGAGTTCTGATTCAACTGAGACTCTTAGGACAGAGTCCTGATTGAAGTAGGACTCTCAGATTTTTGGATTTTCTGAGAAAACAAATGAGAGAATTTTAAAAAAGAGTTAAAAACAGGATGAAATCGAAGTTTTGGTTCAAGTCCTGATCTGATTAGGACTCTGAGAAAGAGTCCTGATTTGATCAGAACTCTAAGAATTTTGGCTTTCAGATAAGCAAATGATGAAATTTGGGCAAAGCTTTTGAAAACCAGTGAAAATGAAGTATAAAAACCAATTTCGGATAGAATCCTACTTCGATCAGGACTCTAGGGTAGAGTCCTGATTTGATCAGAACTCTGAGATAAAATCTCAGAATTTTGAAATTCTTTGATAAAAGTGTAATAGTTTTGGTAGATTGAAAAAATTCTGAAAGATTCTCTCAAAATTGAAATCAGAATCAGAGTCCTGATCCAACTAGACTCTCTGAACAGAGTCCTGTTTTGACTGGAACTCTGAGTTTCTAACCCATTTTGAAAGATTTGATTGAAAATGGATAAAAATAGCTGTAAAAGATTAGAGTCCCAATCCAATTAAAACTCTGAAGAAGAGTCCTGATCTGACTAAACTCTTGAAGAAGAGAACTGTTCCAACTATGACTCTAAAATTTTTGAGATTTTTGATAAATAAAGGAATCCAGAAGTGACCCCACCTAAATGGGCCTCATCTGAGAATTGAAATCTATTGAAATTGAGTTTGAAATGAATCCAGATTGTTTTCTGAGAAAATACTTCAAAATATAAGGTCCTGGGGTTGGCAAATGACACAATGTTGATTAAAATCCCAGGTTTTAAAATTAATTTTTTAAAAAAAAGAAGTTTTAAAAACTCAAGTCTGGATTAAATATTTTGAAAACAAGAGTGCTGGATCTCAAAAATGAGATGTAATGACATGCAATGCTATGCAATGCAATGAAATGGTATGCCGAATGCATGCAATGATATGCAATGACACATGAAATGTGAGCACTGAACGAGGATGAAAATTTGGGGTGTTTACAGATACCCCTCTTTGCTACAAAGCCGGTATAAGGCCGAGCTTAGTGGCAAAGAAAACACATCAAATTCAGACTATAAAAATGCCCCAGTTTGATGAATCTGATTGGGTATGAAGGAATTAATCCAAGTGATGATGATAGATATGAAATGGAGAATAAGAAGAAAAATTTATTTCAAAAGGAAGTGAGATTCAGGTTTTGCCCTTAACCTGGATGAGACAGAAAATACCTCATGTAGAAACGAAGCTCAGGTTTGAGCCTTAACCTGACCGGGAAATGAAATACCTCATCAAAATGAAGCTCAGGTTTGTACCCTTATCCTGACTGGGAAATGAAATACCTCATCAAATGAGGCTCAAATTTATACCCTTATCCTGACCGGGCAATGATGAACGAAATCCTCGAAAGAAGAGACCGGGATGGAACCTTCGGATTTTGCACAATAAATCCAACAGGGATTTGCAAAAGGATGGAATTGGGGTCCCTAAAGTTCGAAAAGGGATTTGATTTTGGGCGCCTCATTGCTGAGACTAAATAACTTTTGAAATTGCCTTTTGCTGGAATTGGTGGCTTAACCTCAAGCCGAAATTGGACTGTCTATGGTGGGAGAGTGGGGACACAAGGAAGTGTGCAAATCTGAGAACCCAGACGCTTAGATTATACCAAAGAAGGGAAGGAATCTTGAAAAACTCTCGTTATCAAGTCCTAAAAGGGATAACAACTGATGCTAGGATACGCCAAAGATGAACCTCAAGCTCTCGCTTTATGTCAGAATAGCTAGAAAATATTGTCAAAATGTTGAAAATTATTGTTGATTCAAAATAATTGAAAGTGATGCATATTGTTTTGAAAATATCTCCTCTTTTCTACCTGAAGTATTACCTCTGACTGGGCTTAACTCCGTAGAATCAAGATTCGAATTCAAATTGCTTGCGATTGACTTTCTTTCAAGGAAGCTATCAATTTCCTTGATATGAGCAGAAAAGAAAGTATTCTTGATATTGCGAGAGCTATTGGTGAAAGAATATTGATAGAAGAATTTCACAAAATTAAGGAAGATTCTTGGTAGATTCAGCAGTCTAATATCCTGGGATTCTTTTCTCATGATGATCTTTCTGCACTCTCTTTTTAACAGAATTGGAGCTCTCTTGGATTTTTTTCGGGAATTACATCATCCTTCATTTTGGAGATGTCCTGACTTTTCTCTCTTTTTGGGAAGGTTACGTCACAAACTCCTTCATCTCGGAGATGTTTCGATCCTTCTTTTCTCTCAGGGATTATCTTGACGATTATTGGCTCTTTGGCGGGAAATCTCTTGATGATAGCGGAAATTAAATATCCTTTAGGGTTTGTCGGTAGGCTCATCACACTCGCCTTCATCTCGACGATGATCTGAACTTTCCCTAGAAGGATCCGTCACAAACTCCGTCATCTTGGAGATGATTCAAATCTTCTTTGGCCCCGGGGGTCGACTCGCTTAATTCGCTTTCATCTTGACGACAATTGAGAGATCCCTTTTGCAGATATTTAATTGCAGCTTAGGTGTTTGAGGAGATATGGAGATTGAGTGGATTTTTCTGTATCACACAGGATATTTTGACTGCTTTATTTTTCAAGAATGGTCTTTAAAAATGTGCCATTGACTGCGATCAATATCAATCACTCATGGCTTTGCAACAACCTTGAATATTCTTTGTTAGCCATATCGCGGATTTATTCTTCATCCTTTTGGTTGGCCAATAGAAAGATTTCGAACTTTGAATTCTTTTTCATGAAAGCTTTGTCCTTTCGAAAGTAATACTAAGGGTATTCTGAGGTAATAATTTTGTGCAATAAAGATTTTTGAAATCAACAAATATTCGATGACAAATTGGCAAAATTTTCTTGAAATCCTTTGTGAAAGCGAGCATTTGAGGCACAACGCAACACATCTATGACAGGAATTCTCTTCTCCTTTCCCCAAAGGAGAAGATTTAGAAATTGGAATTAGAAATTACTCCTCTCTTCCCTGAAGAGGAGGTGTTTGCAAAATGAACTCTCGAAGAGAAATTAAGTTTTCGTCAAAACTTCCTAACATTAGACTTCTCTTATGGAAAGGGGGCCGGTATTGGTGAGGTCAGTGAATTGGTCATGAAGGAGCGAGTTCATCACACTCTCCCTGAAAAGAGGGTCCTTCCTGATTAAATGGCCTAGTTTGAAATTATGGTCACAAGGAAAGCGAACTTCCATCGAAGCTCTCCCTGAACTAAGGGTTCCTTGTACGAAATTGGAATTTTGTTTTGCAAACGGTTCACAAAAACATGAGTCCCTTCAAACTCTCCTTGGAAAGGGGCTAAGTGAACAAATTGGATAGCATGCGAAAAGAATGAGCTCCCTCGAACTCTCCCTATACAAAGGGTCTCTCGCAAGAGAAATTTGTTGGAATTGGTATTGGATGACCAAAATGTCAAAATTTGGAAGTTGGAATTTTGAATTTTGATATTTGAAATTAGAAATTGGAAGTTTGGAATTTGGAAATTGATATTCAGAAATTGGAAATTGAAAATTTAGAATTTGGAAATTAATATTTGGAAATTTGAAAATTTGGAAATTTGAAAATTTGGAATTTGGAATTTGGAAATTAATTGACCCGAAGGTCGAAATTGAAATTTTGAAATTTGAAGTTTGAAGTTGGAAATTAATTGACTCGATGGTCGAAATTGGAAATTGGAAATTGGAAATTGGAAATTGGAAATTGGAAATTAGAAATTGGAAATTGGAAATTGGAAATTGGAAATTGGAAATTGGAAATTGAAAATTGGAAAATGGAAATTTGGGACTTGATTGACCCGAAGGTCAAAATTGGAAATTTGAAATTTGAAATTTGAAATTTGAAATTTGAAGTTTGAAATTTGAAATTGGAAATTGGATGACCTGGAGGTCAAAATTGTGAATTGGTTTACTGGGAACGACATGGGTTCTATAGGGATTCAGCCTAAGAACGACATTGCTTCAGTTGAGAACGACATTGATTCATTGGGAACAACATGGGTTCTGTAGGGATTCAGCCTAAGAACGACATTGGTTTAATTGAGAACGACATTGGTTCTGCAGAGGTTCGACCTACGAACTATCAATTCCATAGGGATTTAACCTAAGGATCATAGTTTAAGGATGAATGATTCCAACTTGTGAGCTTTAAATGGACCAGGTGCTAAACTGGGTTTTTGAGGGAAGATTCGAATCAGAATTCAACTCTTCAAGGAGAAACTAGATGAATTGGATTTTGAATGAAAATTCGAGTCGGAACTCGGATCTTCTAGACCAACTCGCAGGATAGTTTTAGTAGAAGTTCAAACTTTTAAAGGAAAGCTAGGCGGATTAGATTTGGAAGAAAATTCAAGTCGGAACTCTAATTTTCTAGACCAACTCTGAAGGAAAAGAAAACTCGGGTCGGAACCCGAATCTTCGAAGGAAAACTAAATCCATTGTGGAAGGAAAAGAAATTCGAGTCGGAACTCGAATTCCGGAGGAAAACTAGATTAACTAGAAGGAAAGGAGATTCGAGTCGGAACTCGAATCCCAAAAGAAAACTAGACCGGTTGGAAGGAAAGGAAATTCGAGTCGAAACTCGGATCCCGGAGGAAAACTAGATCAACTAGAAGGAAAGAAGATTTGAGTCGGAACTCAAATCCCGAAGAAAAACTAGACCGGTTGGAAGGAAAGAAAATTCGAGTCGGAATTCGAATCCCGGAGAAAATCTAGATTAACTAGAAGGAAAGAAGATTCGAGTCGGAACTTAAATCCCGAAGAAAAACTAAACCGGTTGGAAGGAAAGGAAATTCGAGTCGAAACTCGAATCTCGGAGAAAACCTAGATCAACTAGAAGGAATGAAGATTCGAGTCGGAACTCAAATCCCGAAGGAAAACTAAACCGGTTAGAAGAAAAGGAAATTCGATTCGGAACTCGGATCCCGGAGGAAAACTAGATCAACTAGAAGGAAAGAGGATTCGAGTCGGAACTCAAATCCCAAAGGAAAACTAGATCAATGTGGACACTGAATCTTAAAGTGTACCAGTGCAAACACCGGATTTTAAGGATGTACCAATACAAGCATTATGTTTTGAAAAATTACCAGTATGAATACTAGGTTTTGGAAGATTACCAGTACGAACACTGGATTTTGGAAGATTACCAGTATGAGCACTGAATTTTGGAAGATTACCAGTACGAGCACTGGATTTTAAAAAGATTGCCAGTACGAGCACTGGATTTTGAAGAAAAATTTACCAACACGAACACTGGATTTTGGAAAATTACCAGCATGAACACTGGGTTTTGGAGAATTACCAGCACGAACACTGGTTTTTAAAAAATTACCAGCACGAACACTGGGTTTTGAAGAATTACCAGCACGAACACTGGTTTTTGAAAAATTACCAGCACGAACACTGGATTTTGAAAAGTTATCAATTGATTCTGATAGAAGATTTTCGGTCTTCACCCTCACGATGACTTGGACGATTGTCGGGGCCTCAGGATTTATCCCTTACCCTGAATGGGTAGTTCGATGAAAATGCAAATTGATGCAGATGAATGCAAATGAATGCATGCAAATGCAAATGAATGCAAATGGGTGCACATGTGTGCAAAATGAGAGATTTGTTTGATCATGCCTGCATATAGAAAGTTTTGAAGACAATTTTCAAAGTAATGCCCCAGTGTAATGGGGGAAGAATATTTTGAACAAAAGGATAAATGATTGGTTTTCGAAGGACGCTCTCTGAAGGTGACACGACAACTGGCTTTTGATTGATTCAGAAGAGACTCTGAAGAGGTCATTCCTCATAAAAGAGCATTTTACCGAGAAGGAGAATAAAAGGTGGCACCGAGCTTGCGAGAAAAATAGACAACTTTATTGATGTATTGAAGAAAAGTGACAACTCAAGGAAAGACAAACGGGATTGTATCATCCCAACAAGACAAGAAATTGGAAAAGCACTAGTGTTATAGTTTTTTTTGAATGATTGAGGAAAAGTGTGATCAGGATGATCGATCCTCCTTTTTATCTCCAACGAGGAGATTCTTGTCAATGCCGTCTTGAACAATATTTTTAAAGACAAAGCAGTGCTCGGTGTCGTGACCCATTGTCCGATGGAATTTGCAGAATTGATCTTTAAACCTTCCCATGGTCACAGCAGGATCCGCTATCTTGGGGAGTCTAACCGTCCCTTTGGCTATCATATATTCCAAAACTTGCTCTAGTGGCTGTTCTAAGGGAGTAAAATTGTGATCGTATCCCCAACCATCATGCTTTGGTTTTTCTTGGAATTTTAATTCAAATTGAACACTTGAGGAAGAGTTGCCATTTCGCTTATCCATTTTATCCTTTCGACTCGCGAGGTCATTTCTCTCTGGGTTTGGGTTTTCTGAGCCTCCAGCATGATTTTTCTACCTCCTCTTTTGTTTTGTTCATTGCTATTTCTGGTGGAATTGGTGAAAACTGTGGAGTGAGCCTTTAGAGATCCGACTGTGTCTTTTGCCAGCATGTATTCCAGAAAAGTTGGGAATATTTGATCCAATGGGGCTATCTTGCGATCCTGGTTCGGATCATCACGCTGCACCTCTTGTCGAGTGCTTGATTTCTGCTAAGACTTGGATAAGACAGTCGACTGGTATTCTTTATTATTCTCAACGAAGAAATTCTTGTTGATATAATCTTGGACAAGGTTCTTGAAGACAAAACAATGGTCGGTATCATGCCTTACCGCCCTATGGAATTTGCAGAACTCGTCTGTGAATCTTCCCATGACTGTAGGAGGATTTGTGACTCTTGAAAGCTTTACCAATTCCTTGGCCAACATATATTCAAGGATTTCATCGAGAGACTGCTCGAGAGGAGTAAACTGGCGATCGCAATCCCAGCCATCCCGCTTTATCTTTTCTTTCTGTTGACTCAATTTTCCACTCTGCTTTAAAGATTTCTCTTTCTGACTTGTATGATTGCCTTTGTTATATTTGCACCCATCGCGGTTGGCATTGACGAAGAAGGCATAATTCATCTTCTTCTTTGAATCTTGATTATTCCTGACGGGGGTGATGCTCTTGTAGAAATCTTTGCTCCAGAAGACCTCTTTGCCCTTGTCGCGGGCTTCCAAATCTTTAATCTTCTTTGCCATCTTCAGTTGTATTTGGACTGGATCATCCATTGCTTGATTTTTCAATTTATAGGCTGCCCCTTGTCTATGAGAGGATCTTTGAAGTGCTTGTTGACCTTCATACTCTTTATCAGTGTCACCTACCGATCCTGATTCATCAGATGTATCTTCATGTTGGATATGTTTCTTGGATAGCTTCAAACATTTCTTGACTGACTGGCCTTTTGCCCTCTGCCTGACTTGAATCTTTTCTGTACTAGCTTCGGTTTGTTCTGCCAGCATTTTGGTCATCAATTCTTTGAACATGACATACATTTGGGGATCGATGCCATCATCCGCCTGCTGACCCTGACTCTGAATTGATCAAGGTGAGTCCATTTCTTCTTCTAAGGCTACTGAATATGCAACACCTTTGACTGATGCAATTTTCTTTCCTGACCTCGTCTCAACCATTTAATATCACGAATACTCTATGCAGGGCAAAATTGATGGTTAGGCTTTTGAAAGAGATTTGATGGGAGAAAGTATTTGTTGTGAATTTTGGTAGACAATTGAAATAATATCCCATTACTAGGGATTGAGTCGTCGCTGGAGTTACGACAATTGCGCTGCTATTCTTTGCAAAATAAACAACTGAAAAATATGCCTTGTTACCTAGGCGAGGTCGTCAAACCAAGGTGAAATGAAGATTAAAGGAATTTTATTGAAAATATGATTTTAATAATACACTTGACAAAGGGGAGGGGGAGAGACAATTTTCCACCACTCCTGATAATCAGAGGACACTCGAGGACCATGAAAAATAGTAAGAGTAACAAAGGAATCCCAGCCATGTCTAGCAAAATGGTATGCTCCGGACCACTGATCTGATGTGAGATTGAACTCTAGCAAGACCCCTGATAGTGGGTGAATCTCTACGCGCTTCTGTCTCTGAGAGAACTGCCTGACACACCGCTCTGGATGGTAGTATGCGCAGAAGAATGGGCCAAGTAGTCGGAACCGCTTGCCGTATGCATAAGTATATCTGGGAGGTGATTCCTGACGATCAAAGTAGTCCCATACGACTTCTTCCTCCTGAAGGTTATCGATCAAGAACCGGTATCGCGCAATTGGAAGAAGCTTTTCACCATTGTATCTGAATGAACTGGCTCGGGCTGGCACATGCCGGAGAAACCAAGATTGCAGGGCATAGGTACATCCTTCGACTAGAATCAATTCTCCAAGTGTGAAACGAGTCAACCCTCGGTATAAAAAGGCGAGTGCGGCTATGTCAATGGAGAGGTGGCTGGTCTGTCGACTTCCCCACCTTCGCAGAAGTTGGACTATCCTGATATCTATGTAATTCTGTCCAACGGGAAAAAGAGCTAATCCCACTATGCATAGGACCATCGCGTGCTGGATTCTTTCTCGAGTTGTTCGAGACAATGGGCTGACCTCCGCAAATGCCCCATACTGTCTGTAGATTTCGAGCAGATCCACATATTCTTTTTCATCCTCCTCTATCAATGGCCAAGACTTGCATCCTGTCATGCGAGCTAAAGCGTCTCGGGGGTCCAAACCCTTGACATTAATCAAAAACTGCTTCTCCAATGGATCTCCAGGCTGACCGACTGGCTCGGGCAATCTCATGATTTCTGAAAATTCATCTATCAGCAACGTCATTTCTCCCCATGGGAACCAGAAAGTGGAAGTGCTCGGATTCCACCGTTCTGTTAGTGCATGGATCAAATTGCCGTTGACTGTCTGCTTTCCCACTGCGGACGCCAGTTCTAACCCACAATCGCCCAAGTGGTCCGAAAACATACGAGAGAAGTTCTTGAACCATGAATAGTACCACAGGGGAAAGAAGGATCCGGTGCTGAGGACTCGATGCTCGGGAAGACTTTGTCGCACCTCGTAGGAGATGTGACCCTCAGGGAAGACTGAATCAAGCTGACTGGATGCCATCAGACTAGAAAACACAAAAAATTGGAATAAGACTTGGGAAAATATAGAGATTTTCAAAAAATGCAGGCAGGATAAAATGAAGTAGGAAATTCGAGATCCAGAAGAGAGAAAGGATGAAAAATCGCCTAGAGTTTTGAAGAAAATTAAGGAAAATTTGGAAAATCGTCCAGGGTTTGATGAAATATGAAGGAACACTTCATAAGATGGAAAATGAAGCATTTGAAAAATCATCCAAGGTTTCAAGCATGGACAGTATATGTATGTGGATTGGGGATTTCTGAAAAATCGTCCAGTATTTTGGAAAATTGAGAAAATATGGAAAATAACAAGGCAATGACTATAACACATTCTGCACAAACAAGTATGCACATACAGCATTCCCTAAAAGCTCACTCTAGATGCACAAGTTTTGAAATAGCTGTAGGACCTTAATCCTAACTCTAAGGTTCAAATCATCTGTGTCCAATCATGCTATGCCTATATATTCAAGCCAAGGCTCGATGTACGTGGCATAAAATCAATTTCTCCGGTTCTAGGTTCAAGTTTTCCAACATCCTTGAGCACCTGCCGATATACGTTGAACTATGGCCCTTGGTACGTGACAGGGGGGTTTTCACCCAAATAGGTGGCCCAGTTGTGAGGCTCTGTCCCGAACTATGGTTCTGGAAGAGAGCCTAGCAACCTGAAGACCGGGACAATATAGGTAGGGTGATTTTTGAAATATGAGCACATGCAAGAAAACAAAGGGCTCTAAGTCCTAAAGAGATAGAGATTTTGAAAACTTTGAAGAAGCAAACATTGTTTTTAATCAAACCTAGATTGAGGAGGGTTGTATTAGACCTAAGTCTATGTGAGCATGAAAATTTCCTCCTCAATATGGTCCTACCAAACCATACTTAGTCTATATGAGATTCATGTGAGCTGGGTTCAAGTCTAGGCTCCTAGGTTCACATGATATCATGAAATAAAAGCTGACATTCCATAGAACACGATTTTGACAATTTAAACTAAGCAAAGCATTAGATTGATCAGGCGAAGACAGGTCCCATCACGGTCGCCAAACCTGTTATCATCGCAAAATTTTTACTTTTGCGAGTCAAATTGACCTTTGAAATTTTTTTTGAAAATAACTCGCCTCCGTTTTAAAATGCGGGATAATTCTGAAGAATGGGACTCGCCTGTCAGTACGAGGTTCAACCGTTCCTGGCGCCTTTACCAGGGGTAATTGAACCAAGGATCAATCTACTGCTTTGCTCTGTTCAACTTGTCTAAACCATATTCTAATTCCTAAATACACAAAGAATCAGGCATGTGCTATGAAGTTCTGAAAATGCATATTTGAAAACATGATGTTTGCTTCAAAGATTAGAAAATATTTGAAAAATAAACTCTTTGAAAATCGTGAATCATGATTGAGATACTGTATTTGAGAAAGTGAAAATCGATTTCTGAAGAAATATAAGGATTTTGTGAAAATCGATTCTGAGAAATGTGAAATAACTTTAGAGAACTTGATTTCTTTGAATTCAAACTTTGAAATTGAAAATATAACTTAGAAAAATTGGATTTGGAACTTGGGAAATACTTGAAATATCATTGGAAAATCCATATTTTGAGAAAATCGATTTTTGCATAAGACTTAGGAAATTTTTGAGAAAATTGATTTTTTGAATTGAAATTGAAATTTGCAAATGCATGAATTGAATGAATATGAATTTAAAAGACTTGATTTTGAGGAATTGAGGAAATCCTTTTTGTATTTTTGAGAAATGCAGTGCATTTTGAAGTTAGCCTAAGAGTGTAGGCTGAATGTGGCTAATACGAAGATTACAAATCTGGGTATCATTCGTATTCTGACTATGGACATAAATACAAATTACACCAAGTTTGTCAACTCCATAAGAGCTAGTGCACGTGCCATTCGTGTAGACCATGGTGAATTTATGAAAATGTGCATGAATGATACATTCATCAGATATTAAAATTTGCAAAATTAAACTATATGCAATACAATCCTAGTCTAAGCTGAAATTTAAATTCTTATTCCAAATTTAATTTAATTTACATCACTATTGAATTTAAATACAAGAAATTAAAGGAAAGTAAAGTCTTCAATGTCTCTGCAAAATTAGAAAACTTTGTTAGTGATGATATGTTGGCTTTTCTATGTTTATCTAGTAATATCTAGAAATTACTGGATTTTGCTAGATATAAGCCTTTTCCATGATTCCCTTAAATCAAAATTGATAAAATATGAAATGAAATTGAATAAATATGAAAATAGAATTTGAAATTTCGAAATTAGGGTCAAAATGACCAAAATATCCCTGATAGCAAGACTATGGCCTTGAAATCAGGGTTTTCAAAAAGATATTTTATAAAATGTAACTTTTGAAATGAAAATAATGACAAATTGAACTAAGTAAGATATGACATGATTAAAAATAAGAAAATTAGGGTTTAGAATTTCGAAATTGAGGTCAAATGACCAAATTACCCCCAATAGCAAGACTATGGCCTTGAAATCAGGGTTTTCTGAAATAGATTTTGATAAAAATTTGAGATTTCTGATTGAAATAAACATAAAATCAAACATGAAACACCCTAATATGATTCCAGACATGAGTAAACCCTAAAAACATGCACTTATACACGAAAATCAAGAAATATCAAAAAAATTGTGATTTTGGCAGTGTTTTTGGATCTTTCAAGTACCCTGTTTTGCAATTTTATTAATTCAGACATCAAATGATTTCTAAATTTCATACAAATCATCACAGACACTTATTATGACCCTAAAATCAGATTGAAATTGCAAAAATAATTTTTTGACATTATTTTAATCCAAAAATTGCATTAACAACCTAAAATAAGCTATTTGTAACCTAGGTCACAAACGAGTTGCAGAGTTTGACCCGAATCAGGGGTCAATCCTCCATGAAAACTTATGAATTTTTACAGAGATAAACTAGGAAAAATAACAGAGATTTCACAATTTACAGATTGGAAAAAGCATCTTCGGTTAGGGAGAAACCCTTCCGGCAATCTGAACTAAAATCTAACAAACCTAACAGGAGTTAAAACAGCTACTTCAGATTGAAAATACAGACATAAATAGCAAACTTATTAAACAATTTATGAAATTTTATAAGTGAATAGTAGACAGAAAAATAATAATACTCACTTTTTACAGATCATGAATCAGATCTGTAGTTTGGGAACTATGAACAACACAAGTCTGATTAGGGTTTTGGTAAACCCTAACGAGTTTTAAATTTAAAATCACACTTTCTGTCAGAGGAAAAATACTGAACAGATATCAAAAAATCTCAAAATTTGACAGTATATAGATCTAATCAATATGACTCCATGACACTTTACATATCTCAAATCGGGTATATGATGAGAAAAATATCATAACAGCAAGTTACCCTTTTGATTTTAACAATGATTTTAAAGTTTTAAAAACCCTATTTGATGTCTGATTTTTCTGACAAGGTTCCCGAATCCCAAAAACTCTGATTTTTTTACAGTTGTTCAATTACATATGCATGTATCACATAAATAAAAATCAGAAATTAATAGTGAATATTTCAATACGAAATAACAAGCTCTTTCTGATCTAAGCTTAAAACACACAGAAATTTGATAAAACCTAATAAAGCATGCATTAATCAATGAAAACAATAAAGAAAATACCAAAACAGTAAAATAAAAATTGATTTCTATGCTGGATAACGTGTAATAAACATGAATAAGCAAAGAAATAAATAAAATACAGGGAATCAATGGCTGGAATTTGATGTTACCTTTAAAAGCATGGATTTAACCCATTAAAAGGGTAAATCACATGTTTTATTGGTTAATAATGTAAAGACCCATGTTAAAATTGATTCTAATGGATTAAAATCCCTGTAAACACCATGAAACAGAGTTAGATCACTTTATTGAACCTCTCTTGAGGTTCTTGGACTTGAATCCATGGTTTAATCCATGGAATAGATGGTATTAATGGCTAAAATTGATTTAAAACTATTAAAAATATTAAATAAAAGCTAAAAAAAAAATTACCTTGAGGTTGATGCAATGGAGGAAGGCTGGAGAGGAGAGAGAGGCTCCAAGAATTTCTCAATAGGTGGCCGGGAAAATCGACCCCCTATGGGTCTCAATTTATAGAAACTTTTTAGGTTTTAAAAATTAACAATGTTGAAATTTTTGGACTCTTCTAAGGGGGGGCGATTTTTGTAGAGGATTACCTAACTACCCCTAGCCTAAATTATCCTAATTAATACCTAATTAACCCCTAGCTAAACCTAAAAAATCCACAAATGTGACGCCACTTGGCAATTTCCACATTTGGGTTTTTAAAGTCCTTTAAAAACACTAGTTTTAAAATTCAAACTTCAAAATGAGTTTTTAAAATAACTTTTGACTCTTCTAAACCTCTAACACTAACCAAGACACTGACTAACCCTAGTCTAGCCCTGACTTACTCGAATATGGCGCCACCCCGAGTGGGCCCTACTTGAGTTTTAAAAAAAAAATGATTTAAAAACTTGAAATTGAGAAAGTTTTCAAAAGATTTTCAAAAGTAAACTTTGAAATTAAATTTTTTGAAATGGTATAGGGTCCTAACTGGGTCAGGACTCCTCTGGATATGGTACCAACTGAGTGGGCCCACATCTAGTTTTGCAAATTTTGAAATAAACACTGAAAATACCTTTGAAAAGGGGTTAAAATCAATAATTAAAATTCAAGATTTTTGAAAACAGAGTCTCAAGCGAACTGGAACTCCAGGTTAGAGTCCTGAACTCTTAGAACTCTGAGATTTTGGATTTTAAAATCCAAGTGAATGAATTTTTAAAAGAATTTAACATAAAATGGTGAAATAAGTCAGAAAATACTATCAGGGTTAGACTCCTAACTCAATCAAGACTCTGAAATAGAGTCCTGAATTAACTGGACTTTGTAAAATGACCTAATTTTTTTGAAAACAAATAGAAATAAATGAAAATGGTATAAAAACAGACTTCAAAACAGACTCCTAACTGGACTAGGACTCCGGGACAGAGTCCTGATCGGACTGAAACTCTAGATTTTTTTTTGGTATTTTTCTGAAAAACAAATAAAAGAACTTGTCAAAATAGTGAAAACAATAACGAATATTGGAATAAAACAAAGTTCTGATTCAACTGAGACTCTGAGGACAGAGTCCTGATTGAACTAGGACTCTCAGATTTTTGGATTTTCTGAGAAAACAAATGAGAGAATTTTGAAAAACAGTTAAAAACAGGATGAAATCGAAGTTTTGGTTCAGAGTCCTGATCTGATTAGGACTCTAAGAAAGAGTCCTAATTTGATCAGAACTCTAAGAATTTTGGCTTTCTGATAAACAAATGATGAAATTTGGGCAAAGCTTTTGAAAACCAGTGAAAATGAAGTATAAAAACCAATTTTGGATAGAATCCTACTTCGATCAGGACTCTGGGGTAGAGTCCTGATTTGATCAGTTCTCAGAGATAAAATCTCAGAATTTTGAAATTCTTTGATAAAAGTGTAATAGTTTTGGTAGATTGAAAGATTTCTCAAAGATTCTCTCAAAATTGAAATCAGGATCAGAGTCCTGATCCAACTAGGACTCTCTGAACAGAGTCCTGTTTTGACTGAAACTCTGAGTTTCTAACCCATTTTGAAAGATTTTGAAAGATTTGATTGAAAATGGATAAAAATAGCTATAAAAGATTAGAGTCCCAATCCAATTGAAACTCTGAAAAAGAGTCCTGATCCGACTGGACACTTGAAGAAGAGTCCTGATCCAACTAGGACTCTAAAATTTTTGATAAATAAAGAAATCCAGAAGAGACCCCACCTAAATGGGCCTCATCTGAGAATTGAAATCAATTGAAATTGAGTTTGAAATGAATCCAGATTGTTTTATGAGAAAATACTTCAAAATATAAGGTCCTGGGGGTTGGCAAATGACATAATGTTAATTAAAATCCCAGGTTTTAAAATTAATTTAAAAAAAAAGAAGTTTTAAAAACTCAAGTCTGGATTAAATATTTTGAAAACAAGAGTGCTGGATCTCGAAAATGAGATGTAATGACATGCAATGCTATGCAATGCAATGAAATTGTATGCCGAATGTATGCAATGATATGCAATGACACATGAAATGTGAGCACTGAAGGAGGATGAAAATTTGGGGTGTTTACAATACCCGAACTGAAATCCGAGGTACATGACATATAATTTCAACTCTTGTTCTAAGGTAAGGTTTTCCAACATCCTTGAGTGCCTACCGATATACTTCAGTCTGTGGCCCGCGGTACGTGGTAGGGGGGTGTTAACCCAAATAATTGGCCCAGTTGTGAGGCTATGTCCCGAACTAGGGTTCTGGAATAGAGCCCAGCAACGTGAAGACCGGGTAATGATAGGTAAGGGAGGTTTAAAAAAATGATCACATGCAAGAAATAAAGGGATCTAAGTCCTAGAGAGATAGATTTTTGAAAATCTTTAAAGAAGCATACATTGTTTGCATTCAGATACTAAATTAAGGAGAGTTGTATTCAGACCTAAGTCTATGTGAACATGAAAATATCTCCTCAATCTGGTCCTACCAAACCATGCCTAAGCTATATGCAGTCAATGTCAGCTAGGTCAGAATCTAGGCTCCTAGGTTGGCATGATAGCAAAAGTAAAGAGCTGACATTTTGTGAACATAATTTCAATAATTGAACTAAGTCAAGCACAATTCTGATCAGACAAGGACAGTCCCATCACGGTCGCTAAACCTGTTATCGTCGCAAAAATTTTCCCTCTTCCCTTCCCTTGCGGGAGAGAAAGAGGAAAATTGCTTTCGCGATTCAAACTTGACCGGATTTTGGAAAATGTTTAGAAATACTCGCCTCCGTTTTGAAAATCGCGGGAAAATCCATGGGATGGGGCTCGACCTGTCGGTACGAGGTTCGACCGTTCATGCCGCCTTTAACAGGGGTAATCGAACCAAGGACCAAAACTATGCTTGACTTAGTTAAATCATCAAAATCGTGTTCTATCCTAAATGCACAGAGAATTCAGGCATGTGCTATGAGATTTTGGAAAATGGAAGTAGGAAAAACATGATATATGCTTGAAAAATATTTGGAGTTGAAAGATATTTCTCAGGGAAAGTGAGTTTCTCAGGAAACGCAGGTGAAAGGGGTTTTGAAATCACGAGAAAGTTCATAAAGGTGTGGGAAAATCATGAATGGATGAAAATCCTGAGAAAATGGAAAGAATTCTTGAGAAAAGGGTAAACATTTGAAGGGAAAATGCTTGTTAGGAAAAGCTTCAAGTTTTTGAAAGCTTTCTTTGGAAAATGGTTGAGATTCCTTGGAAAATTCTTTGAAGAGGGAGAATTGAAACTCGGGAAACTGAAATCCTGAGAATCTTAGTCTTGAAACACTTGGAAATTGATTTTGATCTTTGAGAAAGGTGACTGTGGCCATGAATATGTTCAGGGTTTATTTGAGTTAATTCACAAAGTTTTGCAAAATTGGAAATATGATGTGCATTTATAAGATAGCCTAAGAGTGTAGGCTCAGTATGACTAGTAGAAAGATGATGGATTTGGGTCTCGTCCATATTCCGACTAGGGCCGTAAATATGGATTCCACCGAGTTCATCAACTCTCTAAGAATTGGTGCATGTGCCATTCGTGTATATCCATAGTGAATTTTGAAAATTGAGATATATGAATCATAGAATCAGGATATTGCAGGAATCAAACTACATGAGATGCATCCTAACCTAAGCAGTAAAAGTAAATATTATTCCAAGTTTGATTATTACATCTCTGGCATAGAGCAGAAATAAAAGAAAAAATATATATACATAAAACTAATAGAAGCCACATCTTCCGCTCCTTCCTGCAAATGAGAGTTGGCACAAGAAACATGCCATACCACCGAGAAGTTGAAAATCTCATGTTGATTACAATATACGAGATTATAATGGAAATGCACTACTTGATGAAGATATAAACTGGGGTAAGTATAGAGTGCATAGAAACTCATACAAGAGATATACTAAACTCGGATAAGAATCTAACCTAGGCTCCAACAGCAAACACGGGATGTCTGTTAAAAAAAAAATCAATCCCATAATATAAAAGAAGGATATATTTTAAACTACAAGGAATTTTACATTAGAAAATGGTAACAGACATGCTATAGATGAAGGGCACAAGCAGAACATTGACGGCAGTTACATTTTTTTTTTATAGGAAGTAATGAGAGAAATTATTGATTTACAAATGTATAGAAATAATGTACGGAAGACTCCAACAGGGAGTAATATTCCTGCTTATAATAAATAGTTATGCTCACAGAAACTGTCTTCCCCTTTTATGCCTACTGATTCAAAAAGAAAAAAAAACGTTTGCACAACAGAAATCCCATATGATACAACTAAAACAGAAAGAATCAACATCATATGACGCAGCTAAAACAAATATGATACCGCTAAAATGAAAGGAATCGGCTAAAACAAATATGATACAGCTAAAACAAAAGGAATCAGCTAAAACAAATATGATACAGCTAAAACAAAAGGAATCAGCTAAAACAAATATGATACAGCTAAAACAAAAGGAATCAGCTAAAACAAATATGATACAGCTAAAACAAAAGGAATCAACATCATATGTCAATGGCATAATCATGCCCTGCTACCAGCCGCATAGATTTCTCATTCTAGGCCATGATTGACATCTTCGGTCTCACATCTTCCCCAGGTAGACAGATAATTTCAACCAGGCTAGTGAAAGCAGGGATGCACATTATAACCTGTAGTTATGCATAACAGAACTCAAGGCACGATAAGTTCAGAAGGAGATGTGCCAACGCTGAGGCGAAAAAATGAACTCTTAAGTTTGACAGACAACATTATGCAAGTGAAAGACAATAACCGAAAATAAAGCAAAACAATCTTGAATGTGTAAGAAATATTGTGCCGGAGTGAAGGGCACGATTTGCTGTACGATAGACCCTTGCAGGTATCGTTTGAAGTGATGAAATACACCCACCTTATCGAAATCATATGCTTACACAAATGTTAATAAAGTGCAGAATACTCAGGTAATTTTGCTGTCAAAACAGTGCATGCATGAGGCAATAAGGGAGTGGAAAAGCCATCGGTTCACACATAAAACAGAAAAAGGTAAATGATTTTAACAAAGGGGATGTCATGTACGAGCAAAGAAAATTATTGATTTAGCCAAATTCTGATAACATTGACATTTTACTATGGTAGAAATCTGCAAAAACCAGTTACGATATGCTTAATATGATGGGGTAAACAGAGGTCTGAAAGTAGTAAATCTAAACCAAAACGAATCACACGAGTATCAGATAAAGCCTGCCATTCAAATGATTCATTAAAACTACGCTTTTCACATTGAATTGAGAACATCATTAAGAGACATTCTCACTTCCTGACTCATGGGTTACACTAAAACGTAAACCACATCAACTGTTTGCAATGGGTTTACCGCACATAGGGTATGAACTGGGCATGGGATTCCTGTAGATGCAGGGTAGAACGACGAGAGGAGTCTTTACCTTGGTTGAATTAAGATTGAAAGGAGAAGAGCACTCCTTTTAGAGGATAGGCTTGCAACCAGCGTTTTGGGGGATGTAAGCACTAATGGATCAGTTGGATCCTCTGCGACTGGAGGGCTGAAGAAGGCGATGGCAACCTGTAGAGATGCCCTACGGCGGATGGGTTGAAGAAGAATGGGCGGCTTGCTGCTTGAAGGCAGTGTAAAGGAGTTGATGGTGGCTGGAGGAAAGGCAATCGGCTGGGTGAAGAAGATGGTGAAGGGAGTAAGAGCTGGAATCACAGGTGGGTCAACCTTCTGCTAGTCGAAAGGGGAAGTGGGGGAAAAAAAGGTGAAAAGCTCTGGAATTGCCGATGTTTTGCTGGACCTCCCTCCTTTCTTTAATAGCTGATGCCTCAAAACCCCTCCTTTTTCTCCCCTTTAGCCGATCTTGATAACTTTTGAAACAAACTTTTAAAAAAAATTGAAATCCTTTTGAGAAAGGGGGCTCGCCATTTTGAGAGGGGGCGACTCCTATTCTTAAGCTGATATTTGAAACTTAGGTAAACATGGGATTTTGGGTAGGGTTTCATGGTGGCTCCTTTTTGGGACTGAAAAGTAATAAAAATAAAGTAAAAAAAAAATGAGTAAAAAAATGGATTTTGTTTTGGTGGTGCCACCTCAACTGAAAAATTCTTTCTCTTGGCAAAGAGTCTTAGTGGGGTGCCACCTACGTGGGCCCACTAATTATTTTTATCAAAAATTAAATCTAATAATAAAAAAAAGTTTTATAAATCGGTGCCACTTTCGGATGGGCACTATTTTGAAAATAAGAGAAATATTTGAAACTTGAGTGTGACACCACATCAAGGTGGGTCCCACGTCACTTATTTGAAATCAAAGCCAAGTGAGATATTTTTGGAATTTTCATAATAGTAGGCTAGTTTTTGGAAAACACGAAGCAAAATTTGGCTTGATTTCAAAATTTGGAAGGAAATGGTTCTTCAGGGCGAAATTTTGAAAGAAGTAGGGAAATTCGAAGCCTTTTTGTAAAAGTTTGAAATAAGATCTTATGAATTTTGAAATTGTGTCCCCCTCTTTTCAACTGGCGAAATTTTGAAATGTCAAAACCATCCAGATTGTTTTCTTGAGAAAACTTTTCGTAATTCGGGGTCTTGGGGGTAAAATGGGAAGAATTGATAATTTTGAAAACCCAGGGTTTTAAAATCAATTTTGAAAAGTTTAGAAATCAAATCTGGATTGACAATTTTGAAAATCAGGAGTTCCGGATCTCAAAATGACATGCTGTGCAGTGAAATGATATGAAATGCTCATGCAATGCTATGCAAAAGACATGTCCTACAAAGTTGCCACTTTGAATTTGAATTTAAAAACTTTAACTTCTGGTTAAGCATGAGATTTTGCAGTTTGAAGATGTCTCTGAGAAGTTTTGAGACTCGAGAATGGAATTTAGGACTTTCTGCAAGGTTCTATCTCAGAAAATGACCATTTTGCCCTTCATTGATTCCGGAGAACCGAAATATGATGATTGATGGGTATATCAGGAAGGTGAGTGAAAATTTGGGGTGTTTACAATTATCCTTGATATGGAGGGAGTGAATAGCCAGCACCAAACTCCGATCAATTTGGGCAGACCATTCTTGGCGACTGCCAATGCATGTATAAATTGTAGAACCGGAGCCATGGACTTGTCATTCGGAAATAGAAAAGTCAGGCTGAATATTTTCAATGCCGCAATGGGTCCAGTTCTTCCAGGTTGATGTAGCACATGATTTAGTGGAAGCACAACCAGAGTTGTACATGACAGAGGATTTTTAGATTTGTATCATACAATAGAGGATAGTTATAGAGTTAGTGTAGATGTGTCTGTAGTGTCACCAGGATTACCTCCTTGGAAAGCAAGCATTGAGCCTCTTCCACCACTTGCGGAGACCCCCACCAAATCATTGATAGAGTCTCCTCCGAAACTTGAACTGAAACCCTTACCAAATTCACTCAAGTATGCATATCTCGAAGTTGGTGAGACTCTGCCTGTGATCATCTCGTCACTGCTCACAGAAGAGCAGGAGCAGAGAGTGCTTGATATTTTACGAGAGCACAAGGCAGCGATTGGCTGAAGAGTGGCTGATTTGAAAGGGATTGATCCTTCATTCTGCATGCACAGGATTCATTGTGATGAAGAAGTCAAGCCGGTGTAGGACATGCAGAGAAGATTAAATCCCAACATGAAAGAAGTGGTAAAGAATGAGGTAGTCAAGTGGTTGGATGCCGGAATCATATACCCCATTTCTGATAGCCAGTGGGTCAATCCTATTCAGGTTGTGCCGAAGAAATCTAGACTCACTGTAGTGGAGAATGAGAAGGGGGAAAGCATTCCGATGAGGACCACCACAGGGTGGCGAGTCTGCATTGATTATAGAAAGTTGAATGTAGCAACACGGAAGGATCACTTCCCGTTGCCATTCATTGATCAGATTTTAGAGAGACTCGCAGGACAGAGCTACTACTGTTTTTTAGATGGATATTCAGGGTATAATCAAGTAGCTGTCCATTTTGACGACCAGGAAAAGACTACATTTACCTGTCCTTATGGCACCTTCGCATTTAGACGTATGACGTTCAGGCTTTGCAATGCCCCGACAACTTTTCAGAGGTGCATGTTAGCCATCTTCTCTGACATGGTGGATGATGTCATGAAAGTTTTCATGGGCGATTTTTTGATGTATGGCTCTTCATTTGATGATTGCCTTCAGAAACTGACTCGAGTATTGAGTAGGTGTACGGAGACAAACCTGGTCTTGAGTTGGGAAAATAGCCATTTTATGGTCCAGGAGGAGATTGTGTTGGGACACATTGTGTCCAAGAGAGAGATTGAGGTTGATAGAGCGAAGGTGGAATCTATTTCTAGATTGACTCCACCCACCACTGTGAGGCAGATTCAGTCATTTTTTGGGCATGCCGGATTTTATAGGCGGTTCATCAAAGATTTCAGCAAAATCTCTCAACCGCTTTGTTCATTATTGGAGAAGGATCAACCCTTTGATTTTAGTGATGATTGCATGAAGGCCTTTGAGATACTCAAAGAAGCCTTGACTACTGCACCCATTTTGAGACCTCTGGATTGGATGCTTCCATTCGAGATTATGTGTGATGCCTCTGACTACGCTATGGGGGCCATTTTAGGACAAAGGATTGAAAAGAAGCCATATGTGATATACTATGCCAGTAGAACTCTGTCCGATGCTCAGATGAATTATATCACGACAAAGAAGGAACTACTTGCAGTTGTATTCGCATTTGATAAGTTTAGGTCCTATCTTCTTGGTTCGAAGGTGGTTGTCTATTCTGAACATGCTGCATTGAAGTATCTTCTCAGCAAGAAAGACACCAAACCGAGACTCATCTGATGGGTCCTGCTACTACAGGAGTTTGATCTCGAGATTCGACATAAGAAGGGAAGCGAGAACGTAGTAGCAGACTATCTATCTAGACTGATCGTGGAGACCACTCAGGATTAGAGACCGATCAGTGATGCTTTCCCCGATGAGCAGATCATGACAGTCAAAACATTGCAGTTACCCTAGTTTGCAGATATTGTGAACTATCTGGTGACGAGGCAGATCCCTGAGCATTGGAATAAGAATGAGCGAGAGCGATTCTTATCTCAGGTGAGACACTATTATTGGGATGAGCCAGAGTTGTTCAAATATTGTGCAGACCAGATCATCAGAAGATGCGTTCCAGAAGAGGAGTATGAGTCCATCCTCAGTTTTTGTCATTCTTTAGCCTATGAAGGGCATTTCAGTAGTAGAAAGACAGCTGCAAAGGTTTTGCAGTCTGGATTTTTTTGGCCCACACTCCACAGGGATGCACATGAGTTCTGTAGGAAATGTATTCGATGTCAGCAGACTGAGAACATGTCCAAGAGGGACATGATGCCCTTGCTCCTGATTTTGATTATAGAGATTTTTTATGTTTGGGGCATAGATTTTATAGGCCCATTTTTGCCATCATTCAGAAATTTGTATATCTTAGTGGCTGTTGATTATGTGTTCAAGTGGGTCGAGGCTGTGGCAACCAAAACCAATGATCATAGAGTGGTGCTTAAGTTCATTAAGCATAATATTTTTAGTCATTTTGGTGTGCCACGTGCGATGATAAGCGATGGTGGCAAGCATTTCAGGAATGTACAGGTAGCTTCTCTGCTGAGAAGGTATTCTATCAATCATAGATTCACCACTCCTTATCATCCGCAGACCAGTGGACAGGTTGAGGTTTCTAATAGAAAAATAAAGAGAATTTTAGAAAAGACAGTTCGTCCGAACCACAAGGATTGGTCTCAACGCTTAGATGATGCACTTTGGGCATATAGGACTGCATTCAAGACTCCCATTGGCATGTCCCCCCTATCGCCTTGTTTTCAGGAAAGCATGCCACCTCCCTGTCAAGCTGGAACATAGAGCATATTGGGCTATCAAGAAATTTAATTTTGACCTCACCCAAGCTGGCAAAGAGAGATTATTGCAACTCACCGAGTTAGAAGAACTCAAGAATGATGCATATGAGAATGCTAAGTTATATAAATCTCACACTAAGGCATTTCATGATAAGCACATTATCAGAAAAGTGTTTGAGCCGGAGCAAAGAGTTTGGTTGTTCAATTCTCGTTTGCATATATTCCCAGGCAAGTTAAGGTCAAGATGAGATGGACCTTACATTGTGAAAGAAGTGTTTCCATACGGAGCAGTGACATTGCTTGATCCACAGACCAGAGGTACATTTAAGGTAAATAGGCAAAGACTGAAGCCCTACATTTCAGATGCCTTACAGGTTTGTGAGTGTGAGGTATGGGATCTCATGAAGGGATAAGGATTTGAGTAGAGGATTGTATCATATGTAAATAGTAGAGTAGTTTTGTTTTTCAGTTCAGCATTTTCTTTTGTTCAGTATTTTATTTCATATGAACTGACATTTGTTTTGATTCATGCAGGTTTGATCTAATATTTAATGTGTGAGTATTAGTTACCAGATACAAGGCACAACTTTCAGAACAAACCATTGACCAGATTAGCAGAAAATTATGCATTCAGATATGCATAGGATGATGCAAAGTCAAGTCAATCATCAACTTCAGAAGCCCGAGACATATCAGGTTGTATCTATCCTTTCTCCTGTAGTTATTTTATTGTTCTTTAGTGTGCATTTGCAGTGCATGTTACATATTTGTATGCCACTAGGGACAATGTCATTCAAGCATGGGGGGGGGGGTTTAGATGCACACTAAATTTTTTTTTTTTATGTATGGTAGCTAAAAACTCATAAAAGTAGGCTTTTGAGAACAAGTTTGTAGCATATATGATTGTTTTTTGCATAATCTGATAATTTAGAATTTTGTAAGCCCCATGTAATTTTTTTTTCTGATCTGATCCAAAAAGAGTAGTTATTTATGAGAAAATTCAAAGAAAAGATAGTATTTGAATGTTAGAAAGTTTTGAATCACTTTAGTATAAGTATACACAGTATGTTTTGTGGAAAATCAAGCAATGGAAAGATGTTTTGAAATATGAGCTTAAAGGAAAAGAGCTACGTTTAGTTGTTGATGTCTTCGTGATTCCAAGTAGTGGAACTCAGACACAAGTTGATGTGTTTGAGTCTCTTGACGAAAAGTATAACGAAGGAGATCATCTTCTGGTCTAGTCGATATCTGTGGCCTATGTAGATCAAGTAAGTAGAGTCTGAAGGGTGTTTTACACCTGTTTCCCTAAAGCCATCTGGTTTGGGAGTCATCGATTCGAAAGCTTGTTACATGAACTACATAAAAAGCCTAAGAGATAGAGACATTGCACATGATGAGAAGAAGATTATACGTAACTCATTCAAATAGAAGGTCTAGTGACTCGAGCAATTAAGTCTGAGGGATACTCTGTATCTGGTGCCCTAAGGTCGTCAGGCCTGGGAGTCACTGACCCAAAGCTAGCTACACGGGTCACGAAACTCGATATTTGAAATAGTGCTCAAGTGAGAGAAATTGAAAAAGGGTGAAAAATTGAAAATCAAAAGAAAAAGAATGAGCTTAATGAGAGAAAAATTTCATTGCTTAGGAATAATTGTGAATTACTGTGCAGAAAATATACAAGTGAGGATAAATGAGTGATAACATGATAATACTTGACTTTCTGAGAAAATTCATAGATAATTACAGTTTTAGAAAAGTAAAGGAAAAAGATTTTTACTGTGGTGGCATAAAGAGTCTAAATTTGTTATGAGAGTGTACATTATATGAAATATTTGCTCAAACTGATTTCTTAATTGCCTAATATTTTTGAAAAATCATTCTTGCATGATATTGATGTTTGTGGGTAGCATCTCTGCAAACCCTCACGAGACCTTACTCGTCCACTAGGGTAACCCAGGAGTTTAAAGGGCTTGTTGCATGAGCTAAATGCAACAGTGATTCCTATGAAAGTGAGTTAGGATTTTAATTGTTTAGTGCATATTTATTTTTCATTTTCATAACATAGTTAGTTGTTTGTTAAGGGACTAACAAACATTCAAGCATGGGGGTATTTGATGATGCATGAAATGCACATCATGTTATGAAGATATTTATGCATTTTTAGATGATTCTAAGGTTTAAAACCCATGATTGGATGTATTTTGACATAAAGGGGTCATGGTTTGAATTTCAGAAAAATCAGAGTTAAATTGAGAGAGTTATGACTATTTTTGTGTTTGGGCATGGATTTCAAGGTGGATCGGATCAAGATCCAACCAAAAGAGACATTTTTGGACCTTGGATCTGTGTTTAAAACCTTATAATCCAACCCAAACGTGACCCAAGATCCATTTAGAAAAGGTTTTCAGAAAACCCCCTCCAAAAGGAGCGCATTGCAATAAAGTTTTTTATAAACCTCTTTCTGAAAAGTGACCAAAGTATAAATATAAGTTTTCTGAAACCCTAACACGTTTTTGCCTTGGGATTTGCGCCCCCTCATCTGATTCTTGCTCCAGCCACCTTCTTCCCCACTCATTCCATGCCACCTCCATTGAAGCTTTGAGTTTTGCTTGAGATTCAAGCATTTCTTCTTGTTTCTTTCATATCTATCATGCATTTCTTTTCCTCCTTGCTGGTTATTAATCATGTTTGCTGTGTTTTGCAGATGTAGCAGAGGTTGAAGACACTTTTCTTGCGTGGAGTGCCGTCTACTCCAACAAGAACGATCGGCTCTACCTCCATCCGATCTTCTACTGTACCCGATCGTGAATCGGTTCCTTCTCCGCCCTCGGTGGACTTCAAACGTGGTGCAACTGCAAAGGAGAGCTTCATGGTGATGTTCCAGCATCAACGAAGATGATGAGGCGTGTTTCCAAAGGTTGATTCCGCTCTTTCCACCCCCACAGTCGTTGGATCACTCTTGAGGTTGAAAAGCTACTAAAGATTACAAGGTTAATCTTGTCCAGCGTGAAAAAGTGACATTTGGATGAAAGGATAAATTGCCCTTGGCGCTCAGAAGAAGAATTTAGAATTTCTTTTCTAGTTAATTGTAGTTTTTATTCTGTAATTTCATTAGAATTGTATTTGTTAATTTAGATTCAGAATTGTATATTAATAAATTGAAATTTTTAGAATTAATTTGAATATTTCTTGTTCCCTGTGGATTCGACCCGTACTTGCCACTTCTGTGGAAAGTCGGTTTTATTACTTTTTGTTGACGATTTTTCAATTGTTTTTATTGAAAATATTGTTTTAAAAATACCATTCCAAAAAGTCCAACCACCCGTTATGACTCATATTCTATCGATATACACTTTCCACTAATTCACATGAAATAATGAGGGGTTTTCCTCATTTGGGTCCCAAATTTGAGGATTGACTAATCTTATATATTATGAATTTGATTTAGGATTCTCGAAAATTAGTATATCATAGATTGCCTTTAATCACTCTGTACATCCTACTTACGCGATTTAGGACCTCGTATATCCATATATATATATATAATTTTATGAAAAATCCTAGTGATCATACAAGAAACTTTTATCATTGAATCATATCATATATTGCATATTCTCAGAAATATCGCGAGCCTTACAAAGAAGTCGTTACAGGTTTTTCAAAATTGGCCCTTCAATGTTTTAAAGAATTTCAAAAAGGTCTTTTAAAAAAAAGTTTTTCAAAAAGGAGGGTAGAGCTTTTTCAAAAAGGAGGGTAGGGTTACTTTCTGAAAATTTCTTCTTTTATGTTTTTGAAAGAAAGACCTAAAAATATAAGGGAAATGTGAGGGATTTAAAATATGGGATCCAGATGAGTTTTTTGAAAGCTTTACGAAAATACTGAATTTAAAATTTTGAGGATTTTACAAAAGAAGAGTTTTTGTGAAATAGCAGGGTTAAATTTTAAAAATTGAGTTTCAAAATGAATTTGGATCCGAGATTGGGTCAAATATAGAAAATGAAATTGGATTTCAGATCTTGAATAAGGAAGTAAATCCGAGAATTAGTTAGAAATTGACTCAATCGCTCAGAAGGTGGTGCCAGGGGCAAAAAGGGAAATTTTAAAATTTTGAAAAATTTGGGGTGTTCACAGACTCTAACCCCGATTTCATCTTTTTGTTCATTTTCACTAATCTATGAAAAAATCTCTTTATTTGTGTGGTGCCTCAGACTCTGACCTTGGAAAAACCTTTGAAATTTTTAAGGATTTTTTTTTAAAAATGGTTTTACGATAAACAACGGAAATCAAAGAACAAGGGTAAACAAGTAACCATAACGCAAGTCTGAGCGGGCCACAGGTAAGTACATAACCAACAAGTTTAAAATATACAACCCAAAGTTTTAGATACAAAATGAGACAAAAGTACAACCATTCTCACAGTCTCTCCAAAACAAGGGTAAATTCCCCCAAAACCAACTGAACCAAAATCTGCAGTAGAGTGTGGGTCCCCCAAGCCTCCAGACCATGCCTCGTTGCAATGCAATTGTGACTACTCATCACCTGCATCCCCATAAAACGGGGTCAGAACTCTTGCAAGTTGGTAAAGAACAACAACATATATTCATTTTTCAAGGAAAACACATACAACATGAAACATGAACATGATACAAATCTACCAGACTATTATTGCTATGATGGAACAATTAGAAATATTTAAATTAAAGTACATGTGCGTGTGTCAGGTAGGTGCATGTGTAACAAGTGCAAACTAGCTAAAGCAGTAAATCAGACTAAACAACTATTCTATACAAGTAGTTAAGAAAGTATGCGAAACAGAATATGTACAGAAGCAAGTAAACAAGTAAAGAGAACTGCTATTGTACGTTAGCTGTGATTGGTTAGTAATTAAGTTCTTCTGATTATTCCTTCGGGTACGTGAAGGAACCACACATTCTGTGAGTCATGCACCTGGCGTCTGTTATTCAAGTTTAAATGTGATAATCGGGGATGCTACAAACCGAGTCAACCTCATACGGGCAGCCGCAACTGAGAGAACCCACGCATAGGTAAGGATTGCAATCCATACTACTACAGTAGTGAGGTCCTAAAAAGGTAACTGTGAACACCCCAAATTTTTCAAAAATTTACAAAATGACCTTTTTTTGCCCCTGATTCCATTTTCTGAGAAAACCGAGGCTAAATTTCAATTATTCTTCAGATTCTCTGGATTAAATTCCACATAGATATATTCAAAATCAATTCCGGATCCGAATCCAGTGCTTTAAGTCCATATTTCTTCAAAATCCGGATCCAAATGTATTTTCTGAAGAAATTTTCTCAAAATAGCTTTTAAATTCTCAAAAAAATTCCCTTTTGTAAATATTTTTGCAAAAACACAAAAAAAATTAGTTTTAACCTTTGTTTTCTCACAAACTTTAGGATTTTATTCTAAAAATACAAAAAAAAAATTGAAAAATAAAACAAAAACCAAAAAAATGGAAAATTTCAAGAAAAATGAATGAGTTTAAACTTTTTAAAGTCGATTTTGCTAAAAAAATTATTTTTAAACCATTTTTATGTAAAATTATGTTAAGGGAGCCTCTCTTTGGAAAAACCAAAAATTTTCACAAGTAAACCCTTCTAAACCCTCCCCTTTTCCTCTCTCGCCCGATTTCTCTCAGGGTTTTCCCTCAGAAACCCTAATCGCCTACTGATTCCCCTCTTCTCGGATGGCTTCCAGCCGCAACAACCTCCATTTCTCTCTTCACCCTCAATCCTCTCCATTCTCGTCGCCCAGCCGCTCATCTCCAACCGATTTCAATCCCGATTCTTCTTCTCTCTCGTTAAAAAGGCACGGAAGGCCTCTTTTCCACCCATCGCTCTTCACCCCCGCACCTTTCTTCATGCAGCATCCTTCTCCACTCTTGGGAGGACCCATTATCACCCTAACATCTCTCTTTCTTCTTCCCCTCTTTCTTCTCCCCCTTCGGTTCATCCTTCTCATCGGTGTCAGCCGATCGATCATCTGAACAACCAGAGGAGTTCCATAATAGAACAACACTATTTTCCTACATCCTTCAAAAATCCTACGACATCAAGAGGAAGGAGGTCGCAGAGGGCATCATACGACTAACCGTATTCCTCTACAAAGCCAGATTCACCGTAAAATCACATAATCGGTGGAAAGATCCATCGGGAAAACAAGAGGTTTCCCTTTCTCAGTCGGCTACGGTAAGCCCCTTTTTCTTTCTAATTTATGATACTTATACTTCATTTATTTTTATTTTTCTTTTTTTCTGTTTGCTGCCCCATTAAGAGCATTTCTCGTGGTATTGCTTTGCTCATAGCAATGTCAGACCACCAATATGCAAAATCAATGGAATATGTCTATTCCGACATTTTTTTTTTATTTTTTTTTATTTTTTACTGTTCTTCCTCCCTTTTTTTATGGAATTTCAGAGGTATTATATATGCCGATTCTCCCTTCCCGATTAATCGAATCTAGGGTTTGGTTGTATGTTGTAGTTTGTTTTGGTAGAAACCATATTTTCTTTCGATGTAGATTTATGATAAATTTAGCGTTAAAGTTTCATAGATGGTGAATATCTGCTAGTGATGGAGACACTAGTCTCTTTATTAGCTTACATTTTAATGGATTATATGGAGGGTATCATTGTTTCATTTGTTTAAAATCTATGGCAGCCCCTGATTTGGTTCATCGATGGTTTCCATTCATTAGCACGAGCATTGGGGGTTACTCGTGACATTGGGTTTTTGGGGCTTGGAAGTTGGGGTTTGATGGTCATAACTTCGAAGGCAGAAAGTTGGATGATGACGCCATCAAAGTTTGAGGCTTCCAAACAATGCCCTGCCACGAGTAGTCTAGTTGTTGTGCTCTAGTATCCCTGCTGTAAATATGCCATCACAACATTCAATTTCCCTAAATTGTTGACTTCCCTTCAGTAATTTACAATTGCACTAGGTGTTTTGGATCCTGGGGAAGCTGGGGGTTCTTTACTATGACCCACTCTCCATTGAGTCTCACCAACATTCGCAATTTTTTAGGAACATTGTAGTAGTAGTAGTCTACAGGATTTCCCATCTAAGTTTAGTATAATTTTCCTTTACTTCAATGAGAAGGGTTAAATATGGGCATGCCAACATGCAGCTTTTTTTGTCAAATATCATGTTTAACAACCATGGTTCATGAAGGTTTTGATTTTTGAATACCTATGGCGAGTCATACTTATCAAGAGTACAGGAATCTCTATCATGGTGTAGAGTTGCATTTTTTTTGTTCCTAACAATTGTTTGTTGTCACCTCCACAGTGACAATCGGCTGTCGATTCTATATTTGAGAAAAGGGTCATATTTTCGAGCATCTCATTGAAGAGGTGTCTGCAAAATTTCTAGCAGTAACCTTGAAGAGGTTTTGGTGAAATTGTTAAGGAAAATCGTGTTAGGAGTTGAAAATTTTCTTTGGGGACTAAGACCTTCCATTAAGGTTGATGTTTGCAATGATCACCAAGCATAATTAGTTTTGAAGTGAGATATAGAAGGCAAGACATCCTGGTCACAATGATTTCTGTTCCCATAATTCTAACAGTGTGTGGACAATAAATCTCGCTTTTTCCTCTGCAGTACATATTCTTGTTTGTGTTTTTATATAAATGGTTGTTCAATAAAAGCTTTCCTGCTTTTGCATGTTTTTCCTTTTATAAAATATCTGTTAATGAAGATACAAAAGATTACAGACAAAAGTTGCAGGAAAGGGGATAACATGCATTGTTCAAGATGCTGAATAAAGTTGTTTGATGATCTCGTCCCCTTAACAGTTCTATCACATCATTTATACCTATAGTACATTCACAATGTAGCTCCAGCTCCAAACTCCTCTCTGCTACAGCCCTATGCCCACCAGCGGCTATACCTTCATCTCACAGCATGTATACCCTGTATGCTCAATAATAGACTCGCTGCAATCCACCTACTACCTCATTCAGGAAATGATATTTGGATCAACGAGGGGTCTGTTTGGTTATTTCAGAATTCTAATGGGGTTGGTTGCCGAAGTATAAAGAGGGGGCATCAAAACATCTGCTCACAAAATTTCCAAAGTTAAGATTGCCATCAAAACTCTATTTCTCCGCAAATATCAAGGCTTGTAAAAGTTGCTTGAAGATTGGTTAATGATAAGAGATGATGGAGTGGACAACAATCGGTTAATGTTGACCAAATTGTATGCTTCCGGGGAAGGCAGAAAGGATTGCTTGCCTTATCTGTCATTTTCACAGGTAAGGTACACTTAAACTCTTGAAGGTTACCATGCTTGCTTTGTGTTTCAGCGTCATCTTTTACCGCTATTTCATTGATTTCTCTCTTCCCTGTCGGTTGAAGTTGATATTATTCATGATTTTTTTTTTTAACTTTGATCGACTACTTCTCATATACATTTGGTTTTACTTTTCTGTTGCTTTTTATATTGTGTCCTGTGACTGATGAAATGCACTAATATCCATGGTTCATGTTGACACAGGCTTCAAATGCTATGTGCACCAGCCTACTTTTTAATTGAATGTCACCTGCCCCTGCAAATAGTTCCCTATATATATATATATTTATTATTATCACTTCTAATCAGGTAAAACTCATTTGTAAGAGATGATATACATACAATCAAGATTGAATCCTGCTGCAGGCAATTTGTTGTGCTCCCGTCATACACTCTCCACAAAAATATGGTGGGCTCATGTATCTTTTTTTTGTTTTGGTAGTTTTGCTGCAACTGGCAAGATCTAATGTTGAAGGAAACAGATTGTTTACATTGAAAACTCTCCCACTACCTTCCTGAAAACAAAAGCTTGAGATTGGTATATCTCAGCAAAAAGCATAAGCAGTTGCCGCTAAACCATTCACTGCTCATCACAATGAGTTGGACATGAAATTATTTGTGTATACCTTCAAAGCTTTGTCTTAAACAGTTAATTGTTGGAGGGCCTGAGCGCGTGTATGAAATTGGAAAGCAATTCAAAATGGGGGAATAGATGTGATACACAATCCAGAATTTACGACTTGTGAGTTATACATGACTTATGCAGACTACCAAGATCTGATGGATTTAACTGAGCAAATGCTATCTGGAGTGGTCAAGGAGCTGACAGAATGATTGAAAGTTAAGGCCAACCTTAACATTGAAGTAGCTCCCAAATAGTTAGCCGATGCATGTGAAAAGCTTGGGGTAAAATGCTCGCCTTCACAAACGACAACCAGATTACTGAATAAGGTATTATTACTTCATGTGATGTTGATAGATTAAGTCCAGGTTTAATTATCATTGCCAAGTTGGTTATTTTACTCATGTTGAAAGAAGCTAGTTTTTACCTGCAAATTCTGATCTTTCTTGTATGATGATTGTATGTGTTCTATGTCATCCATATAGGTTTAAACAAACTCTTTGCAAAAGGGTTCTGGGAATAATAAAAACTATAAATTGATTGTATGCATTACCCCTTTTTTTTAATTTTGGTAGCTGCAGTACTCGGATAAAATCCTTTGTAGATACAACATATTGTTGATATGAGTCCTTATTATCTTGATTTTACATATTAGCTATATATATATATATTGCCTGTAACATTATGCTAAGTCTGTATATACCATTATATTGCTAAAGGGTATGTAGTGCTCAATATTTACATAAGTTGCATAACAGGTTAGTCCATCAGGCATTGCTATCCACTTCCCTGCTTCCAGCATATTGTATCCATTTTAGCCCCATCTTCATAGCAATCCAAATACAGCTGTAGATTCCCTTTATCTACACCCCTTTCTCGCTAATTTGGTGTATATAGGCACTTTTCACTTGGTCTAATCATTATAGGAATATATATATATATATATATATATATATATATATATATATATATGTATATATATATATGCACATATATATATACACAAATACATATATACAGGTATGTACATATATGTGCATATATACATATACATAGGTACATATCATTTCCATCTTTCTACATTTGAGATCTTCAATATCTTGGCATATGAGCATTTTATCATTAACATCCATATGATATGCGCAATTTTCTTCTATTTTTGTACTGACCAAGTGTTTTGCAGAGAATATATGAAAAAAGTCATTATTTGAGGATTGTAAATATTGCAATAATTTAGATCTTAATGAGAATTTACATTTCCTGTTTTAGATAGAATGTATGAGCATTGTAAAAATCATGAATTGCTTGTTTTCATACATTTTTTTTTCTTTATTTCTCAAATTCTCACAATGGTGAAACACGAATGGCACGTGCACCATTTCGTAAGAGGTAAATTAATCCTAAGTTGATGATTTACATCAACGGCCATAGTCGGGATGTAAACAAGACTTAGTATTTTTATCTTTTATAAGATAACACTGGATCCACACTGGGTCCTTTTCAAAAATCATCATATTTTTTTCAAATATTTCTTTCTTTTATTAGAGTTTAACTTAAAATTGGCTCAAAATATATACCAATGGGCATAGTCAGGGTATATTGAGGGTTAATTTCATTTTAAATTCTATAAAAGCACCAAAAGGGTATTTTATCCTTCATTTGAATTTAGATATGACTATTATATAATACATTCAATGACCATAGTCAGGAGTGTATTATATCATTAATCTTATTTAAATTCATTTGAAGAATGAAATATGATTTTCAAATCCAATTTCAAACTTATTCAAATTCATTCATCATATAGAATAGAATTGCATCATATTTTCAAAATTTACTTTTCAAAGTTCCAAGTGATTCTTCTTCTTCATTTTCTCAGATCAAATCTTATTCAAATCCAATTCTATTTCATTTCAAGATTCAAAAATTCAATTTCAAATTCCAATTTGACTTTGAAATTCCAAAAATCATTTTATATTCAAAACTTCAAATTTCCCACTCAATTCAAAATTTAATTTCAAAGTTCAATTTAACTTTGAAGTTTCTGATTCATCTTCTGATTCAAAATCAAGTTTTCTTCAAGTTTAAATCAAAGTTGAGAGTGACTCTAAATCTCAAAATCCAAACCTTCTCATGTTCAATCTGGGTTTTCAAAATCCAGATCCATCTTTAAAAGTCCTATTTGGACTTTTCAAAACCCAAAACCAAAGTTAGATCCTAATCTTAGATCCAGATTTCCAAGTATAAGTTCAATTCTACTTTGGATCTTAGACTTTAGATCAAAATCCATTCTACGATCCAAAATCCAATTCTATTTTGGATCTCAGACTTTAGATCCAAATCCATTCTAGGATGCAAAATCCAATTCTACTTTGGATCTCAGACTTCAGATCCAGTACCATTCTAGGATCCAGAACCCAATTCACTTTCGATCTCAGACTTTAGATCCAAATCCATTTTAGGATCCAGAATCCAATCCTACTTTGGATCTCAGACTTCAGATCCAATTCCATTTTAGGATCCAAAAATCCAACTTCATCTTGGATCTCAAATTGAAGATCCGAAATCCATTTAGGATCCAGAACCCAACTTTACTTTGGATCTTAGACTTCAGATCCAAATTTCATCTTGGATTCCAAATCTTGAATCCAATTCCATTTAAAATTTCAGATGCAAATTTCATCTTGATTCCAATTCTTAAAATCCAATTCCATTTTCATTTCAGATTTCAAATCTAATTTCTATTTTTAGGTTCTAAATCCAGAATTCGATTTTGAACTTTATTTAGGATTCAAAACTTTGGGTTCAAATTCCATCTTGAATTCCAAATCAATCCCATTTCTCAATTCCTTTAGATTTCCCATATTTCCTTCTAAATTCAAAACTTCAAAGTCAGAATTCAATTCCATTCCAAATATTCATCCAAGTTCAAATTTCCAACTCAAAGTCCATTTATGACTTTGAAATTTCCTTTCTTCTCTCATCTCAGTTTCAAGATCATTTTTCAAACCCATATTTATTTTCCCAAGGCTCTTGATTATTCTAAAAACTTAGAACTTTAAGTTTAAATTCTAAGTTAGAAATCATTTCTTCACTTTATCAGATTCATCTCAGAAACACTTGGAATTCTTCAAAACATTTTCAAAAAGAGCATACATCCTTACATTTTGCACAAGCATGATTCATTGTGCATTTAGACTTAGGATAAATTCCTAGATAATTTCTTAGCAAAGCAAAAGGCATAAATTCGGCCCTTGGTTTGATTACCCCTGGTAAAGGCACCAGGAACAGTCGAACCTCGTACCGACGAGCGGATCCCGTCTCCCAGTTTTCCCACAAATATTTCAAAAACGGAGGCGAGTTATTTCGAATATTTTCAAAATTAAGGTCAAGTGAGACCCGCAAATAAGTTCATCTTCTCTCTTCTTTTCTTTTCTCTTCTCTTTTCTTTTTTTTGTCTTTTATTTTCTCCCTTCAAAAAGGAGGACATAGAGGTAGGAAAGGAAAAAGAGAAGGAAGAGAGAGAATATTACAAGAGGAAAAATTTTGCGATGATCACAGTTTTGGTGACCGAGATGGGACTCGTCTTCGTCTGGTCGAATTTGATGCCTTTTCTTTTGCTTTGACATTATCTAAGTCTTTATTCTTCAAATGTCAGCTTCATTTCCATGCAAACCTTAGGAGCCTAGACCCTGTCCTAAGCTGACATCATTTGCATATAGGATATAAGTATGGTTTGGTAGGACCATATTGAGGAGATTATTCCATGTTCACATTAAGACTTAGGTCTGAAATACAACTCTCCTCAATTCTAGGGATTGAATGAAAACAATGTATGCAAGTGTATGCTTCTCTTTAATCTATCTCTTTAGGATTTGCATTAGAGCCATCTGATTTCTTGCATTTTGAGCATATTTTGAAAACCTCCCTACCTAATTTTGTCCCGGTCTTCACGTTGCTGGGCTGTCTCACTTAACCATAGTTCGGGTGAGAGCCTCACAACTGGACCACTTATTTGGGTTCGCGGCCCCCTACCACGTACCTAAGGGCCATAGTCCGAGGTATATCGGTAGGTGCTCAAGGATGTTGGGAAGCCATTACCTTAGAACCGAAGGAATATTTCTATGCCATGTACTTCGAGCTTCAACTTGAGTATATCGGCATATCTTGATTGGAAACAGATAATCTGAATCCTAGAGTTAGGATTAAGGTCCTACAAGCCATTTCAAAATATTGCATTTAGAGTCAACCTCTAGGGATTGTTGTTTGTGCATCCTTGTTTGTATATCTATGATTATATGATATTTTATATTTCCTACATTTTTCAAAACCCTGGGTATATATTGTTCAAAATTTCTTCTTTATTTTAAAACCCAGGTGTATTTTTTTTTTCTCTTATATTCTTCTAATTCTTTTTTGATCCTGCCTGCAATTCTTCAAAAATTTTGAAATCCTTTTTTTATATTCTATTCCTTACCCTCATTGACAATAAAACATCTTTTGTCAGGAGATGTCCTTTTCAAAATTAATCTTTGTTCATATTTTACTTGTTTATCCTTTTTCAGAAAAACAATGCGGTTGTCTCAAATTTTGGTGACAACCTGATCCCTCGTAATGGGATATTTTCATTGTCAAATTGTGATTTCTTCTTTTACTAAAATTTCCTTCCTAGATCTTTTCTAAAAACCCTCCATTTATTCTTCAGTGAAAACGTCAACGTTTCATCATGGTTCAGACAAGAGCGGGAAGAAGGGCAGCTCAGCGGCACAATGACAGCGAAGTGGAAGAAATAAACTCTTCCAGACTGTCCCAAAAACATAGTTCAGAGAAAGATGACGTTGACCCAGCAATGTATAAGATCTTTCAAAAGATGATGGCAAAGATGATGTCTGAGCAAGGAGGGGAAAGTTCAAAAAAGACATCCTCTAAGAGCAAGACCAAGGGAAAGCCAGTAAAGAAGCATGTCAGGATCAACAAGAAGAGGGTCCAGCAGGACAGCACCTCAGAGGGTTCAGAGTTAGGAGGAGAGGATTCCGAAGAAGAGCAGTTTGTATTCGTCCCAAAACATCTGCGACAAGTCAAGAAGGTGGCAGAGGAACCTGAATCAGTCAACAAGCCTAAAGATGGAGTCCCGACAGAAGATTCAGTTCAAGTATTTGTGATCATCGCAAAAATTTTCCTCTCGTAATATTCTCTCTCTTCCTTCTCTTTTCCTTTTCTAACCTCTATTTTCCTCCTTTTTGAAGGGAGTAAAATAAAAGAAAGGAAAGAGAAAAGAGAAGAGAAAAGAAAGAAAGAAAAAGAGAAGAGAAACTCTTTTATGCGGTCTCACTTGACCTTGATTTGAAAAGATTTAAAAGATTACTCGCCTCTGTTTTTGAAAATGTGCGGGAAAAATGGAGAGACGGGATTCGCTCGTCGGTACGAGGTTCGACCGTTCCTGGCGCCTTTACTAGGGGTAATCGAACCAAGGATCGAATCTATGCCCTTTTGCTTTGCCTAAATATAATCTAAGAATTTATTCTATCTAAAAATGCACAAAGAATCATGCTTGTGCAAATGCAAGAATGTATGCTCCTTTTGAAAGAGGTTTTGAAAATTTCCAAGTTTTTCTGAGATGAATCTGATAAAAGAGTGAAGAAATGACTTAAATCTAACTTAGAACTTGAGATAGATCAGAGGAGTTCTAAGTTTTTGAAGTAAATCAGGATTGGAAGAATAAATGAGAAAGAATGACTTTAAAGTTTTGAAATGAAAGAGAATGAAGTTTCAAAGTCAAAAATGAACTTCGAATTTGAATTTTGAATTTGAATTTAGGAAAGGAAATGAATACTTGAGATGGAATTGAATTTGGATTTCTGAAGTTTGGAATGGATCTGAGATAATCAAATGGTAAAAAATAGAAATGGATTTAAGAGATTCAGACTAGATCCGAAAATGGAATTAGAATCTAGAATTGGAATTGGATTCCGGATCCTAAACAGAAGGGGATTCGAGATTTGAAATTCAAGATGGACTTGGATTTTGGATCCTAAAATGGAGTGGATCTGAAGTCTGAGGTCCAATATGAGTGTTGAATCCTGGATCCTAAAAAGGATTTGGAGTTGAATTCAAAAGATGAATCAAGAAGTCCCAAGTTCAATTTAAACTTGAAAAATGAATTTTAGAAATTGAATCTTGAATATACAAATGAATTTCAAAGTCAAATTAGACCTTGAATTTGAAATTTAGAAGATGAATAAAAAATCTCAAAGTTAAATTGAACTTGGAGATTGGTTTGGAGTTTAGAATGAATTTGGAATTTTAAAGTCAAATTTGATTTTGAAATCTGATTTGAATCTGAAAAATGAACTTGAAATCTTAAAGTTAAATTGGACTTGGTCATTGGATGTATTATATAATAATCTATATTTAGATTCAAGTGAAGAATGAAACACATTTGGTGCTTTTATAGAATTTAAGATGAAATTAATTCTCAATATACCCTGACTATGGCCATTGGTATATATTTTGAATTAATTTTAAGTTAAATTCTGATAAAAGAAGAAAATATTTAAGGAAAATATGATGAATTTTGAAAACGGATCCAGTGTTATTTCATAAAAGATAAAAATACTAAGTTTTGTCCACATCCTAACTATGGCCATTGATGTGGATCGACAACTTATGATCAATTACCTCTTATGAAATGGTGCACGTGCCATTCGTGTTGCCATTTGTAAGAATTTGAGAAATAAAGGCAAAAATGTATGAAAACAAGCAATTCATGATATTTACAATGCTCATTCATTCTATCTAAAGCAAGAAATGTAACGAATTCTCATTAATCACCTAACTATTACAGGTTTTACTAGGTTCGAATTTATAAAGTTTCTAATTCTCATGGGAAATAGACATATCTCCCCCATTTCCTGCAAAATTCAAGTTAACAATGTCCAAAATATAAAAAGGACACATCATACTAAGGTACTAACATATACACACCTATCTAAGGGCTAGCTGAAGATATGCATAGTTGGAATGCATGAATGACACCCTAGCTCTATGAAAAATTGGGTATGACAACATATACCAAACCAGTAGGAGATTTGTATATTATGATACCTATGATGGTGCTAAAGCCTACTATGTAAATGCCAAGGATAGAACATATACTAGAACCAGTGTTAATGTGTGCTATAAAAGGCTGAAATTGCTACTATATATACTTGGTAAGGCAATATTTAGGGAAAACATTAAGGAACAGCCAGACATTTTATGGTGAAAAATCGACAATTAGAAAGGGCGCTGGGAATTAATACCTAACAGCAGGCGAAGGCACATCAACACTCCCTAAAACCCGGTTACAAGACTTAGATATACAATTTAAAAGGAGAAACAGTAGCTATGACGCACTATTTGACACATTATTCTAACACATTGCTAACTATATACACTGCACTGCCTAATACATTGCTAACATAGACCAACCACCTGATGATCAACACATTACATTACTCATATGGTTTTAGCTTATGTACTGTCAACCCAGGTCCAATAACACACTCTCACTGCCAAGGTATTAACATACACTAACTATTAATACATATGCCAACATATCAACACAATCTATACAAGCTAACTAACTCATTGCTCAGGCTAAATGACACTTCGATCTAACTTAGCCAGGTGTGTGTCAATTCACACACCGATGTCAATTTACCCAACGCTTAACACACTATTGACATAGAGTTACTGACACGCTTACACTAATAAGGACTGACACATGCACAACACTAACGATGTATATATACTACAAAGGCTGCTAACCAAAACTATTCCAGTCTGCTAACTTCTATTATACTAACCCAGGTTGCTAGCACTTGTTATTAACGCACTTTGTTGATTTTTTAATACCCAGCACGAACACAGGTTCATTCACTGCTCAGGTACCATCGTACCCTAGCTATTAGTGCCTATGCTGACCACCAACATACTAACACAGCCTATACTAATCTTTCAGACTAACGGCACTAATAGCCACATGGTTACCATTGAACACACACACAACTATTGACTAATCACACAAGGATGTTATAACACTCAATGTTAAACACTAGTGTGAAGGATTTACAAAGAACTAATGTTAAACACCTAAATGCACTAATTGTTTTAAACCGACTGAGTCAACCCACCTATGACTAAGAGTTGTTAATAGCTAAGACTAAATAGTTAAGGATCACTTAAAATAACAGAGAATCATAAACTAACATAATGACAATATGAAATCACAGCAGGAATTGAATAATAAATCAAGAAATGTTGTTATGATGTAAGTGCCACAGGATGGGTATTGATAATATAGGGAAACAGTGAAACAATGGGTGAGTGTAATGATGAAATGCAAACAGTGGATCAGGCTATCAAGCTAACCCATAAGAGATACGAAGGTATCTGATAAAACATACCTTATTGGAAGATGATGACACCGATTACCAGAGTTACTCAACTGCTGGGCAGCATACAGATGAGAGAACGCTGGGTATGATAATGAGGCTATCCCTGCAAAAACCAAAGGCGTGTCAATCTCAAATCTGGATATGCAATTGATCAATGGTTGGCCGTAAATCGACTGCTAACAGACTGACGAAGGTGGTTGTTGAAGCAATCATCCTGAACTCCACTGGATACGTCAAACTGACTGGAAGTCTGGATACTTAGATTCAGAATTTCTTTTTGTTTTGAACAGTAAAAACCCGAAGGCCCATAAACTCTTCAGATAAACTTTCACGAAGTTCTATAAAAGAATTTCTTATAACCAAACACTGACCTGGTCACCATTTTACGTTCAAAATTAGGATTCACTGTTGTCGGTTCTTGATATGAAAAGAATTGAATGTAGACCTTCCTTCCCCTGATGTTTGACTGAATAATTGCATAATGCACTGATAGCAGAAGAAGTAGAGCCTGGGGTTGGAATTATCAATAACTCGGTTCCAGGAGCTGGAACCCTGCCCTTTACTTAGTGATTTTTTTTTTATTGATACGACATCATCCATTCTCATAGTTCAAAAATTATTTTGCAGAAACTGAACCGAAAAGAATTACAGAAGAGTGAAACTTAAGTCTCCTGTCTGCTCACATAGGTTTGACAGTATCAACTTGACAACCTTTTAATCCTTCTTCAAAAGACACACGGATCCCGTGTGATTAAAAATACCATTTAAAGCAAATCCTTATAGGTAACCAAACAAGTAAAATTTATGATAAACCCAGAGGCAACTTAATTCTACAGCTGGGTATTAAATTCAGATGCCACAGTAACGTGAAAACTAAAAAAAAAGAGACAGATTAATAATTGCAATAATGGATAGAGTCTGTTGTTACGAAGATTAACAAGTGCTCAATACTAGAAGCAAGACATTCGAGGCATGCGGCAGAATCAAATTCTGCCTTGAAGGCAACGTAAGTGTATATGGACTCGATGTCTGATTTGAACTGGACATCTCATTTGCTAACAAATACACAGATCTTCAATATTTTCCCTTTCATTTTTTTTTTGGTGGTGCTGTGAAACAAGAACGTGAATTACAGAACAATTGTTGGATATTCAACTATATGATACTCCAAAATGATGACAACAAGTGTAAGTAATGGGGAGATAACGACAAATCTACAGCCGAAGAAAGAGAATGATTATCAAACATCATTAAGACAAGGAATCAAATATGTGAGAAATCAAAATCGAAATAAAAGAAAAAAAAAAGGCTCTGAATACCGGGAAATATTGAAACAATTGATATTCAGCTTATTGGAAATAAGGAAGTTTCAAAACAAAATGTTTGAGTTAGATTGTCCCTTTCATTTCGCATGGGGATAGACCGGCGTTGCTATAGGCAACACGATGCCATCGATGATGCCTTTGATGAGGTAGATGACAAGCATTGGTAAAACGAATAGGAAAATGGGGAAACTATGAATCATGAAACGAAATGAATATAGGAGATCAGAGAGGCAAAATAGACGATTGAAAAAGAAAAAAAAAACATGAGATCAGAGGTGAGCAGGTATTTCAAAACCTGCGAAAATTAGAGGGATTCATGAATGATGAACCAGTTTTTCTCCCCCTCCCCCCTTTTGTTTTTTTTTAGGTAAACAAATAAAAAGAAATGCTGAAGACTTTAAATAAACTGAAGAAAACGAGACCTCAGCAAAAGAAAGAAAGGATGTTGGGATCGGAGGATCCCCTTTGATGTCGCACGCAGGCAGATCAATATTGCTATAGGCAATAGGATACTACCCATGGTGCTTTCAAATGGGGTCGATCAAACAGAAAAATTGAAAGAAAAATAGGGAAAAACCGAAATCACATGGAGAAGAGGGGAAAGGGTTCTTACCAGATTGCTTGAAGCTCCTATAATCGGATCAACTTCTTTCCATCGATGGTGAAACAGGCCAGGGAAGATCGGATGGGGCGATGCTCCTTCTCGATCTGCTTGCTGAAGGTGCGGAGGTCTTCCCCGATCCGCCAGGGGAAGAAGGGTGGCTCCACAGAGGTTCTAAAGGAGGAAGGGGATTCTGAGGAAAGGAATCGAGGTCTCTTTGATGGATTTGGGGGGAGAAGAAAGAAGGGGAGATCGGAGAGGAGATAATGTGTTGCGATGGTAGGGTGAAGGCGGATGAAAAAAATGGGCTTCCTGCGGGCTCTTTTTAAAGAGGAGAAGGGGAAAGTTCGGGAAGATAAGGAGTCCGTTGAAGATGGACGGAAGGAGAGCGGGAGTAGGTGATGAAGGGCTTGGAAAGAGGGCGTGGCCATGGAGGTTGGTTGTGAAGGCTGAGCCGAGAGAAGAAGAAGGCGGCTGGGCGATGAGGGTTTCGAGTGTGAACGAGAGGGGGGCGATTAGGGTTCATTTGTAAAAACTTTTTTGGTTTTTCCAAAAAGAGGCTCCCTTAACAAAATTTTCATAAAAAAATGGTTTAAAAATGATTTTTTTAGCAAAATCGACTTTAAAAAGTTTAAACTCATTCATTTTTCTTTGAAATTTTCCATTTTTTTTGGTTTTTGTTTTATTTTTCTATTTTTTTTGTATAAAAATCCTAAGATTTACGAGAAATAAAGATTTTAAAACTGATTTTTTGTAGTTTTGCAAAAACATTTACAAAAGAGTCTTTTGAGAATTCGGGTTCTTATTTTTTGAAATTTTTCTCAAAGAGGGAGATCGGATTCGATTTGGATCAAAATTGGGTCAGAGCTAAGACTTTGGGTCCGAATTCTAATGAATCCAAGGGATGAATGGAATTTTTGGTTAAAAATTTACCCGATTATTCAGAGGACGGAGGTCAGGGGCAAAAAGGTCATTTTTGGATTTTTTGGAAAATTTGGGGTGTTCACAGATGCCCCTCTTTGCTGCTAAGCCGGTTGTGAGCCGAGCTTAGCGGCAAAGAAGACACGCCAAATTTTCTTAAAAAAATGCCCCAGTCAGAAGGTCTGAACTGGGTGTGGAAGAATTGGCTTTAAAAGGTTTTATTTTTCAGGTTTTGTATCTTATTCTGAAAGGGTTTTGGGAAGAAAATGAAATCCTCGAGAATGAAAATGATTTGGACAGAAGAAAACGAGGAAATTGTGATGGGACTTTGGGATAAAGATCCCAAAATAAAATGAGAGATTTTTAAAGAAGTTTTAAGGTTGAGACAAAGATAAGAATTTTTTAAAAGACACAGGCTTAGCCCTTAACCTGGATGGGACATTTTTTTTTTGAAAAATACCTCGTGGGACGAGGTTCAGGTATAATCTTTATTTGAATGGATATACAAAGCATGGATTCCTTGATGGGGAATACCATGATGGGACCGGGAGAAGTGCCTTACCAAAATGAAGCGATTCTCTTTGAGAAATATAAAGAATGCTAGGTTGTATCAAAGTAGATATTGAGCGTTTATCTCTTTTTTGGATAACCAGAAAATTTTGCCAACAAGATGAAATTGCAATTGATTCAAAATGCTTGAAAGTGTGCACGTATGTGCGAGAGATATTCCCTCTTTTACCTAGAGTATTCCCTCCAAAATGAGGTTAACTCCTTGGATTCTAGAGTTAGATTCAAATTTTAAAGCTGTTGAGTTTCTTTAAGGAAGTTATCCATTTCTTTGACATGAATAGAGAAGAAATACTCTTAATTTCATAAAATCCAGCAATGAAAAGACATTGATGAAAGGATTTCGCATAAGAAAAGATGATTCCTGACAACTTTGGCAGTTTGATATCCTGAGGCTTTTCCCATAATGATCTTTTGGCACTCTTTTTTGAGTCATTGAGCTTTCTTGGGTTTTAGGGGAAGTTTATTACATCATCCTTCATTTGGATGTTTTGGCTTTTTCTTTTTTTTTTTTTGGGAAGGGTACGTCACAAACTCCTTCATCTTGGAGATACTTCGATCCTTCTTTTTCTTAGGGATTATACTGGGGATATTGGCTCATTGGGTCTTTAGATGATAGCAGAAATCAAATATCTTTTAGGGTTTGTCGGTAGGTTCATCACACTCGCCTTCATCTTGACGGTGATCTGAACTTTCCCTGGAAGGATCCGTCACAAACTCTGTCATCTTGGAGATGTTTCCAATCTTCTTTGGCCCCGGGGATCTACTCGCTTAATTCGCCTTCATCTTGACGACAATTGAGAGATCCCTTTTGCGGATATTTGATTGAAGCTTAAATGAATGAATGAGGAGATATGGATTGAGTGGATTCTTTTTATCGCTCAGGATATTTCCACTGCCTGATTGCCAGAAAGTCATCTTAAAACATGCGTCATAGCTATGATCAATATCGATTCGCTTCCGGCTTTTCAACATCATTGAATATTTCTTTCGCTAATCACACCAAGGATCTTTCTTACATCCTTTCGGTTGACCAACAGCGAGAAGATTTTGAATTTTACTCTTTTTCGCAAAGAGTTTCACCCTTTTGAAAAAAATACTAGAGGTAATCTGAGGTGATTTTTTTTTTTGTGCAGTAAAATATTTGTAATCAACACATCTTTAGCAGATTGGCAAAGTTTTCCAGAATCCTTTTGTGAAATAATCACTCAATATAGATTTTGATAAGACCTAGGGCTGAACATTTTTTATTTTTGGCAATTTTGATCAGTAAAACTGGATTTTACGAGACCAACTTAAAGAATGAGGTTAAGTAAAGAATTTTGGTAAAGAATCTTGTAGAAGAATTTGGTAAAGGAACTTTTGATAAAAAGACTTTGGTGAAGGACCAGTGCTAAAATGGAATTTGAGAAGGATTTTGGTAAAGGAAGATTTTGGTAAAGGAAGATTTTGGTAAGGTCCAGTGCTAACTGGAATTTTGAAGGACCAATATACACATTGGAATTTTGAAGGATCAATGAAAACATTGGAATTTTGAAGGACCAATTCGTGAAAATTGGTATTTTGGAAGGACCAATTGGAAATTTTGAAGGACCAGCGTGAAACTAGAATTTTGAAGGACCAATTGGGATTTTGAAGAATCAATTCATAGAATTGGAATTTGGAAGGACCAATGGAAACATTGGAATTTGATGAAGGACCAATTGAAATTTGAAGGACCAGCGTGAAACTGGAATTTTGAAGGACCAATTTGTAAAAATTGGAAATTTTGAAGGACCAATGTAAACATTGGAATTTTGATGAAGGACCAGTGTAAAACTGGAATTTTGAAGGACCAATTTATGAAAATTGGAAATTTTGAAGGATCAATTGGAAATTTTGAAGGACCAATGTAAACATTGGAATTTTATGAAGGACCAGTGTAAAACTGGAATTTTGAAGGACCAGTGTAAAACTGGAATTTTGAAGGACCAATTTATGAAAATTGGTATTTTGGAAGGACCAATGTAAACATTGGAATTTTGAAGGACCAGTGTAAAACTGGAATTTTGAAGGACCAACACGAGAATTGGATTTGGTGAAGGATTCTGATGAAGGACCAGTGTTAGACTGGATTTGGAAGGACCAATGTGAGAATTGGATTTTATGAAGGATTTTGACGAAGGACCAGTGTTAGACTGGATTTGGAAGGACCATTATAGAAGGTTGCGCTGCTTCTATGAATGGTTTCAGGATTATCCCTTATCCTGAACGGGAATGAAGGGATTTTAAAGAGAATAAAACTCAATTCGGATATTCAAGGAGATGGAATATATAGAAGGGAAAACTCGAGTCGGAACCCAGATTTTCTAGATAAAAGAGAAAATTGAGTTTTGAAAACTTAAATTTCTAAAGAAACAATTGTTTTCCAATGCGAGGATTGGATTCAAAAGGAAGTTCGGGTCAGAACTCGGAACTTCAAAAGAAAAGATGAAAGGGAAAACTCGAGTCGGAACCCGAATCTTTAAAAGGAAAGGATAAAAGATAAAAGGAAACGATTGGTCCAATCAGAACCAAAGGGAAGCCCAAGTCGGAACTCGAAACCTCAAAACGAAAAGATAAAGGGAAAACTCGAGTCGGAACCCGAATCTTTAAAAAGGAAAAGATAAAAAATAAAAGAAAACAATTTGGTTCAATCAAAAACAAAGGAAAGCCCGAGTCGGAACTCGAAACTTCAAAAAAAAAAAAAGGAAAGACTCGAGCCGGAACCCAAATCCTTAAAAGGAAAAGATAAAAGGAAACGGTTGGTCCAATCAGAACCAAAGGGAAGCCCGAGTCGGAACTCGAAACTTCAAACGAAAAGATAAGAGGAAGACTCGAGTCGGAACCCGAATCTTTAAAAGGAAAAGATAAAAGATAAAAGAGAACGATTGGTCCAATCAGAACCAAAGGGAAACCCGAGTCGGAACTCGAAACCTCAAAAGAAAAGATAAAAGGAAGACCCGAGTCGGAACCCGAATCTTTAAAAGATAAAAGAAAACAATTGGTTCGATCAGAACCAAAGGGAAGCCCGAGTCGGAACTCGGAACTTCAAAAGAAAAGATAAAAGGAAGACCCGAGTCGGAACCCGAATCTTAAAAAGAAAATTGAAAATTGATGAAAATGGAAGATGATTTAGGTTTATCCCTTAACCTGAAAGGGAAAGAAGGAATAAAATTGACAAATTTCAACAAAATTTGATAAAAGGTTGATAAAGAATTTAAAGGAATTGATAACAAATGAAAAAGAATCAATAAGATTGATAAAGAATCAGAAATAAAGAATTGACAAAGATGGACAAAGACCTAAAAGAATGGCGAAGCTTGGTACAAAAATTAAAGATATGGAAGATGATGGAAGACTTCAGGATTATCCCTGTTCCTGAAGGAAGAAGGACCTCGCGGGACGAGGTTCAGGTTTATCCCTTAACCTGAGAGGGAAATTGAATAAAATTTATACAAATGGGAAAGAAAAGGAATTTATTTTGAACAAGAATTTTCACAGGTAGCATCGATGCTCCTATGAGGGGTCTCAGGATTATCCCTTATCCTGAATGGGAAAAGAGGAAGGAAAAAAGGAATACCTCATGGGAAAGATGCATCAGGTTTATCCCTTAACCTGAAAGGGTAATTTTTGAAAATAAGAATTTTGACGAGAAAAATTAACAAAATCATTGAAGGATCAATAAAAAAATGATAAGACTGATAAAATTGTCAAACAAATAATAAAAAGAAAGAGTTGATTGAGAAGAAAAAGAATTTTGTTTGATCCTGCCTGCAGGTGGGATCTTTTAAGAAGTAGGAGAGGAATACAAGGAAATCTTTTTTTGAAAAGAGGATTAACTGCGAGAGCTTGATTTTTGAAGGGGGATCATTCACGAGAGATCATCATGAAGGTTAATTTTTGAAGCAATGATTTTAAAACCAATTTTTAGAAAATATGACCAACGCGAGGGTTGATCTTTGAATGAAATGATTCGAAATCAATTTTTTTTTTTTTAGAAAATATGATCAATACAAGAGTTGATGCTTGAATGTAATGAAATCAATTTTTTGAAAATGAGATCAACACAGGGGTTGATCTTTGAATGCAATGATTCAGAATTAATTTGGAAGATAAGACCAACACAAGGGTTGATCTTTTGAACATAAGTGATTTGAAACCCATTTTGGAAGATAAGACCAACACAGGGGTTGATCTTTAGGTATAAATGTTTTGGAATCAATCTTGGAAGATAAGACCAACACAAGGGTCGACCTTTTAATGCGATGGTTCGAAAACTTATTTTTGAAAACATGATCAACCCGAGGGTTGATTTTTCAATACAACGGTTCGAAAACCTATTTTTGTTAATATGATCAACACAAGGGTTGATTTTGACAAAGGTTGGACCAAAGAATATTTGAACTCTTTGGTCATTATAATGAAGATTTTCAAAATTTCATGATTTTTGGAAAAGCCCTCATAGGTAATATCATTTCTCTCCTGAATGATGTCAGGATTTTGCCCCGCATTATGAAAAAGAACATGAATTTAATGACGAGAGAATATTTTAAAATGTAAATGTAATTTTTAACAAAAGATGCCCCAATATGGCGAAAGAAATAAGAATTGAACACAAAAGTATGAAGGAAATTGATATTTCATTTATAAGTAACTACTGAAAACAAGAACTTGACTATTTGCAAGCATATGACCAAAAAGATCACAAAAGACTAGGGCTGACTCGCCCCTACAAGACGACGGGAAAAAGCAAAAAGGAAGAAAGCAAGAAAAATTTTGATATCATCAGTTCTTTGAGTGATCTGGGAAAGGCTTGGTCAGGACGGCGGGCTGCTCTTCTTCTTTGTCCTCTATCAGAAGATTTTTATCAATGCAGTCCTGGATGATGTTCTTTAGGACGAAGCAGTGCTCGGTGTCGTGCCCCACTGCCCGGTGGAACTTGCAGAACTTGTCCTTCCATTTTCCCAAGGAGACCGGAGGATCAGCGACTCTCGGGAGTTTAATCATATCTTTGCTCAACATATACTCCAGAATTTGCTCAAAGGACTGTTCAAGAGCAGAGAATTGGCGGTCATAACCCCAACCTTCACGTTTTATCTTTTCCTTCTGCTTGGCCTGAACTGGCTTGTCATTCTGCTTGAAGGGTTCCTTTTGCTGACCCATCTGCTTGGTCTTGTTATCTTTGCTGCCACTGCCCCCAGAATTAGCCGAGAATGTATAATTTACCTTCCTTTTAAGGTCTTGGCCGCCCTTGACGAGAGTAATGCCCTCATAATTTCCATTGTCCATTCCCATTTTGAGCCACTCAGCTCGTTCGATAAGCTCTATGAATCATTTTGATGGGTAAGTGGAGATGAGGCTTCTAAGAGGCTGGAAAAAAATTGTTCAGGATAACTTGGAGTGCGTGCTCCTCTGAAATGGGGGTTTTCATCTTGTTGCAGGTATCTCTCCACCTCCGAATGAAGTCTACAACTTTTTCTTTATCTCTTTGTTTCAGGTTATACAGGTGATTGAGGGTCGGAAGTGCCTCAGTGTTGAACATGAATCTTTCCACGAACAGATTAACAACTTTATCAAAATTTTGCAGCTCGACGGGGTTGATGTGCTCCGCATACCATTTAGCTGCTACGCCTTCTAGACTGCGAGGAAAGCACAAGAAAAGGGCCCGATTGTCTTCACTGAATCTGACACATTCGGCAAAGAACATCGCGAGATGGGCCTTTGGATTGCCGGACCCATCGAACTTAATAAATTTTCGGGGGAGATCTTCCAAGCTGCTGTCCCCATCTAAACCAAGGTAGAAGTCCTGTCTGGTATATACCCTCTTTCCCTTATCTCGGATCTGTAGGTCTTTGACCATCTTCGTCAATATTTGAACTGAGTCTTCCGCTGGGACTCCATCTTTAGGCTTGTTGACTGATTCAGGTTCCTCTGCCACCTTCTTGACTTGTCGCAGATGTTTCGGGACGAACACAAACTGTTCTTCCTCGGAATCCTCATCTCCTGACTCTGTGCCTTCAGAGGTGTTGTCTTGTTGAACCTTCTTCTTGCTGATCCTGACATGCTTCTTCACTGGCTTCCTTTTGACCTTGTTTTTAGAGGATGTTTTCTTTGAATCTGCCCCAACTTGCTCAGACATCATTTTTGCCATCATCTTTTGAAAGATTTTATACATCGCCGGGTCGACATCATCCTCATCTGAATCATGTTTTCGGGACAATCTGGAAGAGTTCATCTCTTCCACTTCGCTGTTATCGCGCTGCTCAGCTGCCCTTCTTTCTGCTCTCGTTTGAACCATGATTGCAACTGTTGATGTTTTCTCGTCTGAATAAAATGAAAGGTTCAGATCAAAGAAATTTTGGAAGGAAAAGAGATAATGAAAGAGAATTTTAAAGAGATCTCTCGATAAAAGGATTTTATATGAAGAAGATGGAATATACGAGGAAGAGTATTTTTGAAGATGACAAGACCTTGAATATTTTTGAAAATTGCAGGCAGGATCAAAAGAGTTTAAATAAATCAGAAGAAGAAGAATACGCCTGGACTTTTGAGAGATAAGGAAAAGAATTAAAAAGAATGTCCAGGGTTTAAGAAATTTATGACAGAACAAAGAAATAAGAAATATACCATCCTGGATTTTGAGAAAATAAAAGAATTTTTATGAAATAAATATCCAGGGTTTTGAAAAATAAGAATTTTCAAGATAATATCTACAAAAGAATCAATTTATACAAGCAATGATGCACAAAATAGCACTCCCTAGAAGCTGACTCTAAATGCAATATTTTGAAAAAGGCTCGTAGGACCTTAATCCTAACTCTAAGGTTTAGATCATCTGATTCCAATCAAGGTATGCCGATATACCCAAGCCAAAGCTCGAAGTACGTGGCATAAGAATTATTTTTCCGGTTCTAAGGTAATGGCTTCCCAACATCCTTGAGCACCTACCGATATACCTCGGACTATGGCCCTTAGGTACGTGGTAGGGGGCGCGAACCCAAATAAGTGGCCCAGTTGTGAGGCTCTCTCCCGAACTATGGTTCAGTGAGACAGCCCAGCAACGTGAAGACCGAGACATTATAGGCAAGGAGGTTTTCAAAATATGTTCAACATGCAACAAAATCAGAAGTTTCTAATGCAAATCCTAAAGAGATAGATTTAGAGAATCATCCACTTGCGCATATTGTTTTTGCATTCAATCCCTAGAATTGAGAAGCGTTGTATTTCAGTCCTAAGTCTAATGTGAGCATAGAATAATCTCCTCAACATGGTCCTATCAAACCACATTTAGATCCTATATGCAAATGATGTCAGCTTAGGACAAAGTCTAGGCTCCTAAGGTTTGCATGAAAATGAAGCTGACATTTGAAGAATAAAGACTTAGATAATATCAAAGCAAAGCAAAAGGCAAAAATTCAACCGGACGGAGACGAGTCCCATCTCGGTCGCCACTTCTGTGATCATCGCAAAAATTTTCCTCTCGTAATATTCTCTCTCTTCCTTCTCTTTTCCTTTTCTAACCTCTATTTTCCTCCTTTTTGAAGGGAGTAAAATAAAAGAAAGGAAAGAGAAAAGAGAAGAGAAAAGAAAGAAAGAAAAAGAGAAGAGAAACTCTTTTGTGCGGTCTCACTTGACCTTGATTTGAAAAGATTTAAAAGATTACTCGCCTCCGTTTTTGAAAATGTGCGGGAAAAATGGAGAGACGGGATTCGCTCGTCGGTACGAGGTTCGACCGTTCCTGGCGCCTTTACTAGGGGTAATCGAACCAAGGATCGAATCTATGCCCTTTTGCTTTGCCTAAATATAATCTAAGAATTTATTCTATCTAAAAATGCACAAAGAATCATGCTTGTGCAAATGCAAGAATGTATGCTCCTTTTGAAAGAGGTTTTGAAAATTTCCAAGTTTTTCTGAGATGAATCTGATAAAAGAGTGAAGAAATGACTTAAATCTAACTTAGAACTTGAGATAGATCAGAGGAGTTCTATGTTTTTGAAGTAAATCAGGATTGGAAGAATAAATAAGAAAGAATGACTTTGAAGTTTTGAAATGAAAGCGAATGAAGTTTCAAAGTCAAAAATGAACTTCGAATTTGAATTTTGAATTTGAAATTAGGAATGGAAATGAATACTTGAGATGGAATTGAATTTGGATTTCTGAAGTTTGGAATGGATCTGAGATAATCAAATGGTAAAAAATAGAAATGGATTTAAGAGATTCAGACTAGATCCGAAAATGGAATTAGAATCTAGAATTGGAATTGGATTCCGGATCCTAAACAGAAGGGGATTCGAGATTTGAAATTCAAGATAGACTTGGATTTTGGATCCTAAAATGGAGTGGATCTGAAGTCTGAGGTCCAATATGAGTGTTGAATCCTGGATCCTAAAATGGATTTGGAGTTGAATTCAAAAGATGAATCAAGAACTCCCAAGTTCAATTTAAACTTGGAAAATGAATTTTAGAAATTGAATCTTGAATATACAAATGAATTTCAAAGTCAAATTAGACCTTGAATTTGAAATTTAGAAGATGAATCAAAAATCTCAAAGTTAAATTGAACTTGGAGATTGGTTTGGAGTTTGGAATGAATTTGGAATTTTAAAGTCAAATTTGATTTTGAAATCTGATTTGAATCTGAAAAATGAACTTGAAATCTTAAAGTTAAATTGGACTTTGAGATTGAACATAGAATTTTGAAAAATGAAAGGATGAATCGGATTTGATAAGGATTGAAGATAGATTGAGGAAGATATTTACATTTACTTGGAGTTTTTGGAAAATGAATTTTGGAAAGCATGATGTAATTCTATCCTAAATGATGAATGAATTTGAAGAATTTTGAAATTGGATTTGAAAAGCTATTTCATTCTTTAGATGAAAAAAAATAAGATTGATGATATAATACATCCTTGACTATGGTCATTGGATGTATTATATAATAATCTATATTTAGATTCAAGTGAAGAATGAAACACATTTGGTGCTTTTATAGAATTTAAGATGAAATTAATTCTCAATATACCCTGACTATGGCCATTGGTATATATTTTGAATTAATTTTAAGTTAAATTCTGATAAAAGAAGAAAATATTTAAGGAAAATATGATGAATTTTGAAAACGGATCCAGTGTTATTTCATAAAAGATAAAAATACTAAGTTTTGTCTACATCCTGACTATGGCCATTGATGTGGATCATCAACTTAGGATCAATTACCTCTTATGAAATGGTGCACGTGCCATTCGTGTTGCCATTTGTGAGAATTTGAGAAATAAAGGCAAAAATGTATGAAAACAAGCAATTCATGATATTTACAATGCTCATTCATTCTATCTAAAGCAAGAAATGTAACGAATTCTCATTAATCACCTAACTATTACAGGTTTTACTAGGTTCGAATTTATAAAGTTTCTAATTCTCATGGGAAATAGACATATCTCCCCCATTTCCTGCAAAATTCAAGTTAACAATGTCCAAAATATAAAAAGGACACATCATACTAAGGTACTAACATATACACACCTATCTAAGGGCTAGCTGAAGATATGCATAGTTGGAATGCATGAATGACACCCTAGCTCTATGAAAAATTGGGTATGACAACATATACCAAACCAGTAGGAGATTTGTATATTATGATACCTATGATGGTGCTAAAGCCTACTATGTAAATGCCAAGGATAGAACATATACTAGAACCAGTGTTAATGTGTGCTATAAAAGGCTGAAATTGCTACTATATATACTTGGTAAGGCAATATTTAGGGAAAACATTAAGGAACAGCCAGACATTTTATGGTGAAAAATCGACAATTAGAAAGGGCGCTGGGAATTAATACCTAACAGCAGGCGAAGGCACATCAACACTCCCTAAAACCTGGTTACAAGACTTAGATATACAATTTAAAAGGAGAAACAGTAGCTATGACGCACTATTTGACACATTATTCTAACACATTGCTAACTATATACACTGCACTGCCTAATACATTGCTAACATAGACCAACCACCTGATGGTCAACACATTACATTACTCATATGGTTTTAGCTTATGTACTGTCAACCCAGGTCCAATAACACACTCTCACTGCCAAGGTATTAACATACACTAACTATTAATACATATGCCAACATATCAACACAATCTATACAAGCTAACTAACTCATTGCTCAGGCTAAATGACACTTCGATCTAACTTAGCCAGGTGTGTGTCAATTCACACACCGATGTCAATTTACCCAACGCTTAACACACTATTGACACAGAGTTACTGACACGCTTACACTAATAAGGACTGACACATGCACAACACTAACGATGTATATATACTACAAAGGCTGCTAACCAAAACTATTCCAGTATGCTAACTTCTATTATACTAACCCAGGTTGCTAGCACTTGTTATTAATGCACTGTTGATTTTTTAATACCCAGCACTAACACAGGTTCATTCACTGCTCAGGTACCATCGTACCCTAGCTATTAGTGCCTATGCTGACCACCAACATACTAACACAGCCTATACTAATCTTTCAGACTAACAGCACTAATAGCCACATGGTTACCATTGAACACACACACAACTATTGACTAATCACACAAGGATGTTATAACACTCAATGTTAAACACTAGTGTGAAGGATTTACAAAGAACTAATGTTAAACACCTAAATGCACTAATTGTTTTAAACCGACTGAGTCAACCCACCTATGACTAAGAGTTGTTAATAGCTAAGACTAAATAGTTAAGGATCACTTAAAATAACAGAGAATCATAAACTAACATAATGACAATATGAAATCACAGCAGGAATTGAATAATAAATCAGGAAATGTTGTTATGATGTAAGTGCCACAGGATGGGTATTGATAATATTGGGAAACAATGAAACAATGGGTGAGTGTAATGATGAAATGCAAACAGTGGATCAGGCTATCAAGCTAACCCATAAGAGATACGAAGGTATCTGATAAAACATACCTTATTGGAAGATGATGACACCGATTACCAGAGTTACTCAACTGCTGGGCAGCATACAGATGAGAGAACGCTGGGTATGATAATGAGGCTATCCCTGCAAAAACCAAAGGCGTGTCAATCTCAAATCTGGATATGCAATTGATCAATGGTTGGCCGTAAATCGACTGCTAACAGACTGGCGAAGGTGGTTGTTGAAGCAATCATCCTGAACTCCACTGGATACGTCAAACTGACTGGAAGTCTGGATACTTAGATTCAGAATTTCTTTTTGTTTTGAACAGTAAAAACCCGAAGGCCCATAAACTCTTCAGATAAACTTTCACGAAGTTCTATAAAAGAATTTCTTATAACCAAACACTGACCTGGTCACCATTTTACGTTCAAAATTAGGATCCACTGTTGTCGGTTCTTGATATGAAAAGAATTGAATGTAGACCTTCCTTCCCCTGATGTTTGACTGAATAATTGCATAATGCACTGATAGCAGAAGAAGTAGAGCCTGGGGTTGGAATTATCAATAACTCGGTTCCAGGAGCTGGAACCCTGCCCTTTACTTAGTGATTTTTTTTTTATTGATACGACATCATCCATTCTCATAGTTCAAAAATTATTTTGCAGAAACTGAACCGAAAAGAATTACAGAAGAGTGAAACTTAAGTCTCCTGTCTGCTCACATAGGTTTGACAGTATCAACTTGACAACCTTTTAATCCTTCTTCAAAAGACACACGGATCCCGTGTGATTAAAAATACCATTTAAAGCAAATCCTTATAGGTAACCAAACAAGTAAAATTTATGATAAACCCAGAGGCACCTTAATTCTACAGCTGGGTATTAAATTCAGATGCCACAGTAACGTGAAAACTAAAAAAAAAGAGACAGATTAATAATTGCAATAATGGATAGAGTTTGTTGTTACAAAGATTAACAAGTGCTCAATACCAGAAGCAAGACATTCGAGGCATGCGTCAGAATCAAATTCTGCCTTGAAGGCAACGTAAGTGTACATGGACTCGATGTCTGATTTGAACTGGACATCTCATTTGCTAACAAATACACAGATCTTCAATATTTTCCCTTTCATTTTTTTTTTGTGGTGCTGTGAAACAAGAACGTGAATTACAGAACAATTGCTGGATATTCAACTATATGATACTCCAAAATGATGACAACAAGTGTAAGTAATGGGGAGATAACGACAAATCTACAGCCGAAGAAAGAGAATGATTATCAAACATCATTAAGACAAGGAATCAAATATGTGAGAAATCAAAATCGAAATAAAAGAAAAAAAAAGGCTCTGAATACAGGGAAATATTGAAACAATTGATATTCAGCTTATTGGAAATAAGGAAGTTTCAAAACAAAATGTTGGAGTTAGATTGTCCCTTTCATTTCGCATGGGGATAGACCGGCGTTGCTATAGGCAACACGATGCTATCGATGATGCCTTTGATGAGGTAGATGACAAGCATTGGTAAAACGAATGGGAAAATGGGGAAACTATGAATCATGAAACGAAATGAATATAGGAGATCAGAGAGGCAAAATAGACGATTGAAAAAGAAAAAAAAAACATGAGATCAGAGGTGAGCAGGTATTTCAAAACCTGCGAAAATCAGAGGGATTCATGAATGATGAACCAGTTTTTCTCCCCCTCCCCCTTTTTTTTTTTTTTAGGTAAACAAATAAAAAGAAATGCTGAAGACTTTAAATAAACTGAAGAAAATGAAACCTCAGCAAAAGAAAGAAAGGATGTTGGGATCGAAGGATCCCCTTTGATGTCGCACACAGGCAGATCAATATTGCTATAGGCAATACGATACTACCCATGGTGCTTTCAAATGGGGTCGATCAAACAGAAAAATTGAAAGAAAAATAGGGAAAAACCGAAATCACATGGAGAAGAGGGGAAAGGGTTCTTACCAGATTGCTTGAAGCTCCTATAATCGGATCAACTTCTTTCCATCGATGGTGAAACAGACCAGGGAAGATCGGATGAGGCGATGCTCCTTCCCGATCTGCTTGCTGAAGGTGCGGAGGTCTTCCCCGATCCGCCAGGGGAAGAAGGGTGGCTCCACAGAGGTTCTAAAGGAGGAATGGGATTCTGAGGAAAGGAATCGAGGTCTCTTTGATGGATTTGGGGGGAGAAGAAAGAAGGGGAGATCGGAGAGGAGATAATGTGTTGCGATGGTAGGGTGAAGGCGGATGAAAAAAATGGGCTTCCTGCGGGCTCTTTTTAAAGAGGAGAAGGGGAAAGTTCGGGAAGATGAGGAGTCCGTTGAAGATGGACGGGAGGAGAGCGGGAGTAGGTGATGAAGGGCTTGGAAAGAGGGCGTGGCCATGGAGGTTGGTTGTGAAGGCTGAGCCGAGAGAAGAAGAAGGCGGTTGGGCGATGAGGGTTTCGAGCGTGAACGAGAGGGGGGCGATTAGGGTTCATTTGTAAAAACTTTTTTGGTTTTTCCAAAAAGAGGCTCCCTTAACAAAATTTTCATAAAAAAATGGTTTAAAAATGATTTTTTTTGCAAAATCGACTTTAAAAAGTTTAAACTCATTCATTTTTCTTTGAAATTTTCTATTTTTTTTGGTTTTTGTTTTATTTTTCTATTTTTTTGTATAAAAATCCTAAGATTCACGAGAAATAAAGATTTTAAAACTGATTTTTTGTAGTTTTGCAAAAACATTTACAAAAGAGTCTTTTGAGAATTCGGGTTCTTATTTTTTGAAATTTTTCTCAAAGAGGGAGATCGGATTCGATTTGGATCAAAATTGGGTCAGAGCTAAGACTTTGGGTCCGAATTCTAACGAATCCAAGGGATGAATGGAATTTTTGGTTAAAAATTTACCCGATTATTCAGAGGACGGAGGTCAGGGGCAAAAATGTCATTTTTGGATTTTTTGGAAAATTTGGGGTGTTCACAGTATTGACTAAGATGGTCAAAGATCTGCAGATTCGAGATAAAGGAAAAAGGGTATATACCAGACAAGACTTCTACCTTGGTTTAGATGGGGACAACAACTTGGAAGATCTCCCCCGAAAGTTTATTAAGTTCGATGGGTCCGGCAACCCAAAGGCCCATCTCGCAATGTTCTTCGCCGAGTGTGCCAGGTTCAGTGAAGACAATCGGGCCCTCTTCTTGTGCTTTCCTCGCAGTTTAGAGGGCATAGCAGCTAAGTGGTATGCGGAGCACATCAACCCTGTCGAGCTGCGTGATTTTGATAAAGTTGTCAACTTGTTTGTAGAGAGATTCATGTTCAATACTGAGGCGCCGCCAACCCTCAATCACTTATGCAATTTGAGGCAGAATGACAACGAAAAGGCCATAGATTTTATCCGTAGGTGGAGAGATACCTGCAACAAGATGAGAACCCCCGTCTCAGAAGAACATGCCCTTCAACTCATCCTCAATAACTTCTCTCAACCTCTGAAAAGCCTCATTTTCCCATACCCTTCCAAGTCATTTATTGAGTTGACTGAGCGAGCTGAATGGCTCGAAATGGGAATAGATAACAGAGTCTATGATGGCACCACTCTGGCAAGGGGCAATCAAGATGCAAAGAAGAAAGCCCATTTCACTCTTTCCGCTAGTCCCTCATCCGATAACAAGGGTAACAAGGATGATCATGTTAGCAATTCAGAAGGATTCAGGAGTCAAAAAAGAAGGTCTTCCAACAACAATAAGCCTTCCCAACCTAATTATTAGCAGCGAGAAAAAAATCAGGAAAAACCAAAGCACAAGGATTGGGGTCCTGACCTCGAATTCACCCCTTTAGAGTAGACACCCGATGAGGTTCTGGAATATATGCTCACAAAGAATATGATTCGTCTGCCAAAAGCTGCCGATCCTTAGTAGTCTTGGGCAGCTTCAAGGAACAGTTCTGCAAGTATCACCGAGCAATGGGGCACGACACAAAGCACTGCTTCGTTCTGAAAAACATCATCCAGGACTGCATCGATAAACACCTTCTGATAGAAGAGAAAACTGAAGAGCAGCCCGCCGTCCGGACATAGCCTTTCCCAGATCATTCAAAAAGCCGATGATACTAGAGTCTTTTCTGTTATCCTCCCTTTTTCTCTACCAAACCATCATGTAAGGGCAAGTCAGCCCGAGTCTTTTACGACCTTTTGGTCAAAAATACCTGTAAATATTTCAGTCTTTGCTATCAATTTTGCTTATAAATGAAATGTCAATTTCCTTCCTATCTTCAAGGTTTAATTCTTATTTCTTTTTGCAATATTGGGGCATCTTTTATTGTTTAAATTTTCATTTGCACTTCAAAATATTCTTTTGCCATCAGATTCCTATTCTTTTCAAAAATGCGGGACAATCCTGACATCATTCATGAGAGAAATGATATTACCTATGAGGGTCTTTCAAAAATCATGAAAACTTTTCATGTTTTAGTCCAAACCTTTTTCAAAGATCAAACCTCGTGTTGATCATCTTTTCCAAAAATTGGTTTTCGAACCATTGCATTTCAAAGATCAACCCTTGTGTTGATCATATTGATTTCAAATCATTACATTCAAAGATCAATCCTTGTGTTGATCATATTTTCTAAAAATTGATTTCAAATAATTTGCATTTCAAAGATCAACTCTAGTGTTGATCATACTTTCTAAAAAAATCGACTTCGAATCATTGCATTCAAAGATCAACCCTTGTGTTGATCATCTTTTCTAAAGATTTGGTTTTTAGACCATTGCATTTCAAAGATCAACCCTTATGTTGATCATATTTTCTAAAAAATTTGGTTTTCGAACCATTACATTCAAAGATCAACCCTTATGTTGATCATATTTTCTAAAAATTTGGTTTTCGAACCATTACATTCAAGAATCAACCCTTGTGTTGATCATATTTTCTGGAAATTGGTTTTTGAACCATTGCATTCAAAGATCAACCCTCGTGTTGATCATATTTCCTAAAAAAAATTGATTTCGAATCATTACATTTCAAAGATCAACCTTTGTGTTGATCATATTTTCTAAAAAATTGGTTTTCAAATCATTGCTTCGAAAAATTAACCCTCATGATGATCTCTCGTGAATGATCCCCTTTCAAGGATCAGCTCTCGCGGTTAATCTTTCTTTCTAAAAAAAAATGATTTTCTCATATCCTTCTCTCATTTTGAAGATCCCACATGCAGGCAGAATCAAACTCTTTTTCTCAAATTTTTATCAACCTTTTTGTTTATCTTTATCAGTTTTATCAGCTTTTATTCATTTTCATTGATTTTTCATCCATTTTATTAATTCTTCTTGTCAATTCTTATTTCAAAAATACCCTTTCAGGTTAAGGGATAAACCTGATGCCTCCTTTCAATGAGGTATTATTTTTATTATTTTTCCCCCTTCAGGTTAAGAGATAAACCTGAAACCTCATTCTACGAGGTCCTTATTTCTTCAAAACAAGGGATAGTTCTGAATGTCTTCCTTCCTCTTTTAAAGCTTCATTAATCTCTGCCAAATCTTTTTCTTTATCAATTTTTCAAGCTTTGCTGATTCTTTATCAAGCCTTTTATCAATTCTTGCCAAAACTTTATTTCTTTCCCATTCAGGATAAGGGATAATCCTGAAACCCCTCATAGGGGCAACAATGCTACCTGTGAGAATTCTTTTACAAAGATAATTTCCATAAAATTTTTTTGATTCTTCTCTTTAGTTAAATCTTCCATAAATTTCTATCTTTTCTCGCCAGTTCTTCGCAAATCTTATTTCAGCCCCATTTAGGATAAGGGGTTAATCCTGAAAACCAGGTCACATACAGCTTAACTATGATGGTCTATCTCAATCCACAAGTTGAATCCTTTCTTTAGGTTGAAATTCCTATAGAATCAAAAGCTCGTAGGTTGAACCCCTGTCAAACCAATATGGCTCGCAGGTTAAATTCCTCTTGAACTAAAATTCCTTCTCAAAACAGTCGATCTTTAGGTTGAAGTCCTACTGATTCGCAGTCCTTAGGTTGAAATCCTTTTAGGACATTTTCTTTCGATCTTTAGGCTGAACCCCTACTGATCAGCGAGCTTTAGGTTGAAGTCCTACTGATTCACAGTCCTTAGGTTGAAATCCTTTAGGATCATTTCGTTCGATCTTTAGGCTGAACCCCTACTGATCAGCGAGCTTTAGGTTGAAGTCCTACTGATTCGCAATCCTTAGGTTGAAATCCTTTAGAACCATTTCTTTCGATCTTTAGGCTGCACCCCTACTGATCAGCGAGCTTTAGGTTGAAGTCCTACTGATTCGCAGTCCTTAGGTTGAAATCCTTTAGGACCTTTCCTTCCGATCTTTAGGCTGAACCCCTACTGATCAGCGAGCTTTAGGTTGAAGTCCTACTGATTCGCAGTCCTTATGTTGAAATCCTTTAGGACCTTTCCTTCCGATCTTTAGGCTGAACCCCTACTGATCAGCGAGCTTTAGGTTGAAGTCCTACTGATTCGCAGTCCTTAGGTTGAAATCCTTTAGGACCTTTCCTTCCAATCTTTAGGCTGAACCCCTACTGATCAGCGAGCTTTAGGTTGAAGTCCTACTGATTCGCAGTCCTTAGGTTGAAATCCTTTAGGACCTTTCCTTCCGATCTTTAGGCTGAACCCCTACTGATCAGCGAGCTTTAGGTTGAAGTCCTACTGATTCGCAGTCCTTAGGTTGAAATCCTTTGGGACCTTTCCTTCCGATCTTTAGGCTGAACCCCTACTGATCAGCGAGCTTTAGGTTGAAGTCCTACTGATTCGAAGTCCTTAGGTTGAAATCCTTTAGGACCTTTCCTTCTGATCTTTAGGCTGAACCCCTACTGATCAACGAGCTTTAGGTTGAAGTCCTACTGATTCGCAGTCCTTAGGTTGAAATCCTTTAGGACCTTTCCTTCCGATCTTTAGGCTGAACCCCTACTGATCAGCGAGCTTTAGGTTGAAGTCCTACTGATTCGCAGTCCTTAGGTTGAAATCCTTTAGGACCTTTTCTTCCGATCTTTAGGCTGAACCCCTACTGATCAGCGAGCTTTAGGTTGAAGTCCTACTGATTCGCAGTCCTTAGGTTGAAATCCTTTAGGACATTTTCTTTCGATCTTTAGGCTGAACCCCTACTGATCAGCGAGCTTTAGGTTGAAGTCCTACTGATTCGCAGTCCTTAGGTTGAAATCCTTTAGGACCATTACTTTCATCGATCTTTAGGCTGAACTCCTACTGATCCGCGATCTTTAGGTCGAACTCCTACTAATTCGCAGTTCTCATTTTTAATCCCCTTCAGATCATTCATAAGTCAATCTGTAGGTTGAATTCCTACTAATCTCTATTCTTCCGCAGTTCTTGGGTCGAATTCCTATTGAGCCAAATTCATCTTTTAAAAAGTAAATTTGTAGGTTGAAATCCTACTGATCCATATTTTTGGCAGGTTCTTAGGTCAAATCCCTACTGAACCAAAATTCATTTCTATCCAAAATTTCAGTCTGTAGGATGAATTCCTACCAATCCATATTCTTTTGCAGTTCTTAGGTTGCACTCCTATTAAACCAGAATTCATTTTTCCAAATTTTAATCTGAAGATTGAATTCCTACTAACCCATGTTCTTTTACGGTTCTTAGGTTGAATTCCTATCGAACCACATTTATTCTTCAAATAGTAAATCTGTAGTTTGAATTCCTACTATTGTGTATTCTTTGGCGGTTCTTAGGTTGAATTCCTATTAAACCAAAAATTCATTTTTTTAAAAAGAATCAATCTGAAGGATAAAGTCCTACTGACCTATATTCTCTTGCAGTTCTTAGGTTGAATTCCTATTGAACAAAATTCATTTTTTTGTAGGCTGAATTCCTACTGATCTATATTCTTTTGTTGAAATCCTATTAAACCAAAATTTATTTTTCAAAAATCCAATTTGTAGGTTGAATTCCTACTGATCCATATTTCTTTTGCTGTTCTTAGGTTGAAATCCTATTGAACCAAATTCGTTTTTCAAAAATTCAGTCTATTGATAAATTCTTATTAGCCACAAATTCTTTTGCAAAATTCTTAGGTTGAATTCCTATTAAATTAAACTTCATTTTTCAAAATTTCAATCTGTAGGATGAATCCCTACGGATTCAATATTCTTTACGACTCTTAGGTTGAGTCCCTGTTGAGCCAATGTTGTGTGATAAAACCAATATTTTCATATTATTTCCTCCAAAATTTTAGCTAAAGGGTGTATCAAAATCTATATTGAGTGATTATTTCACAAAAGAATTCTGGAACATTATGCCAATTTGCTAAAAACAGTTGTCGACTCCAATATTCTTACTACACGAAAGAATCACCTCAGATCACCTCTAGTATTTCTTTTCAAAAGTGTGAAGCTTCTTCGTGAAAGGAGGTAAGATTCAAAATCTTTTCCCTGTTGATCAACCAAAAGGATGTAAGAAGTGTCCTCGATATGATCAATGAAAGAAATCTTCAATGATGTTGAAAAGCCAGAAGCGAATTGATATTGATCTTGGTTATGGTGCATGTTTAAAAAAAAAATGACTTTCTGGCAATCAGGCAGTGGAGATATCTTGAGCTATAAGAAGAATCCACTCAACCCATATCTTCTCATTTCGTTTAAAAGTTGCAATCAAATATCCGCAAAAGGGATCTCTCAATTGTCATCAAGATGAAGGCAAATTAAGCGAGTGGACCCCCGGGGCTAAAGAAGATGCGAAACATCTCCAAGATGACGGAGTTTGTGACGGATCCTTCCAGGGAAAGTTCAAATCACCGTCAAGATGAAGGCGAGTGTGATGAACCTACCGACAAACCCTAAAAGATATTTGATTTCTGCTATCATCTAAAGACCTTTTGAGCCAATATCATATATAATCCCTGAGAAAAAGAAGGATCGGAGCATCTCCAAGATGAAGGAGTTTGTGACGTACCCTTCCCTAAAAAAAGAGAGAAAAGTCAAGACCCATCCAAATGAAGGATGATGTAAGAGCCCGAGAAAGTGCAATGACTCAAAAAGAGTGCAAAAGATTATCATGGGAAAACACCCAGATATCAAACTGCCAAAGTTGCCAAAAAGTCATCTTTTCTCATGCAAAATTCTTTTATCAATATCTCTTCATTTCCTGCTTTTATGAAATTAAGAATATTTCTTCTATTCTCATATCAAGGAAATAAATAGCTTCCTTAAAGAAAATCATCAGCACTAATCTTTTGAATTTGACTCTTAAAGCTGAGGAGTTAACCTCATTGGAGGAAATACTCTAAGTAAAAGAGGGAATATCTTCGCACATACGTGCACATTTTCAAGTGTTTGAAACAACTACAATTTTATCTTATTGGCAGAATTTTCTAGCTATTCCAAAAATGAAATAAACATTCAAAATCTATTTTGATGCAACCTAGCGTTGTTTATATCTTTCAGAAGAGTTGCCTCACTAAGTTGAAGTATCTCTTCCTGTCCCATCACGGTTTCTTCAGTCAAGGATTCCGTGTGGTGTTCTCACTCAGTTTAAGGGTCAAAACCTGAATTTTCTGCGAAAGACCATTTGTTTTCAAAAGCTATTTCAGTCTCAGCAATGAGACGCCCAATTTCTTTCCCTTTTCAAAGCTATAGGGAACCCTATATTTTCCTCCTCTCGTAAAACCCCTTTCAGGATTTGTTCATCCAAATTCCGAAGGTCCCATCATGGTTTCTCCATTTGAGAAACCTGTATGGTAGATTTCCTATTTAGACTAAGAGTTAACCCGGAACCTCGCTTCGCGAGGTATCTTCCTTTCAGGTTTGGGTTAAACCCGAGACTCGATCCAACGAGATTCCTCGTTCCAACGAGATTCCTCGTTCTAACGAGATGTTTCCTTCCAATCCCATCATGGTTCTTCCCATCGAGAAATCCATGCTTTGTATATCCATCCAGGATAGGATCCTACTTGAGCTCCATTTCACGAGGCATTCTCCAAAAATGTCCCATCAAGACTCTCATGTATTCCTTTCCTCATTCAAATACACTTTTGATATATCTTCGTCCCATCCAGGTTAAGGGCTAAACCTGAATCATTTCAAAAAGAGTATCTCGTCCCACCCATGAGACCTGATCAAAATTCTCATTTCCCACCATTTCAGAATTTTCACCTAAAATCCCATCACGATTTCCTCATTTTCTACTCAATCGTATCATTTTCGAGGATTTCGTCTCCCCAAAACCATTCAGGATAAGGTTCAATGCCTCAGGAGCCATATTTTCAAAAATAATTCTTCCACACCCAGTTCAGATCTGCTGACTGGGGCATTTTTAAAATTTGGAGTGTTGTCTTTGCCACTAAGCTCGGCTTTCAACCGGCTTAGTAGCAAAGAGGGGCATCTGTGGACACCCCAAATTTTTCAAAAATTTACAAAACGACCTTTTTTGCCCCTGATTCCATTTTTTGAGAAAACCGAGGCTAAATTTCAATTATTCTTCAGATTCTCTGGATTAAATTCCACATGGATATATTCAAAATCAATTCCGGATCCGAATCCAGTGCTTTAAGTCCATATTTCTTCAAAATCCGGATCCAAATGTATTTTCTGAAGAAATTTTCTCAAAATAGCTTTTAAATTCTCAGAAAAATTCCCTTTTGTAAATATTTTTGCAAAAACACAAAAAAATTAGTTTTAACCTTTGTTTTCTCACAAACTTTAGGATTTTATTCTAAAAATACAAAAAAAAATTGAAAAATAAAACAAAAACCAAAAAAATGGAAAATTTCAAGAAAGATAAATGAGTTTAAACTTTTTAAAGTCGATTTTGCTAAAAAAATCATTTTTAAACCATTTTTATGAAAATTTTTGTTAAGGGAGCCTCTTTTTGGAAAAACCAAAAATTTTCAAAAGTAAACCCTTCTAAACCCTCCCATTTTCCTCTATCGCCCGATTTCTCTCAGGGTTTTCCCTCAGAAACCCTAATCGCCTACTGATTCCCCTCTTCTCGGATGGCTTCCAGCCGCAACAACCTCCATTTCTCTCTTCACCCTCAATCCTCTCCATTCTTGTCGCCCAGCCGCTCATCTCCAACCGATTTCAATCCCGATTCTTCTTCTCTCTCGTTAAAAAGGCACGAAAGGCCTCTTTTCCACCCATCGCTCTTCACCCCTGCACCTTTCTTCATGCAGCATCCTTCTCCACTCTCGGGAGGACCCGTTATCACCCTAACATCTCTCTTTCTTCTCCCCCTTTGGTTCATCCTTCTCATCGGTGTCAGCCGATCGATCATCTGAACAACCAGAGGAGTTCCATAATAGAACAACACTATTTTCCTACATCCTTCAAAAATCCTATGACATCAAGAGGAAGGAGGTCGCAGAGGGCATCATACGACTAACCGTATTCCTCTACAAAGCCAGATTCACCGTAAAATCACATAATCGGTGGAAAGATCCATCGGGAAAACAAGAGGTTTCCCTTTCTCAGTCGGCTACGGTAAGCCCCTTGTTCTTTCTAATTTATGATACTTATACTTCATTTTTTTTTATTTTTCTTTTTTTCTGTTCGCTGCCCCATTAAGAGCATTTCTCATGGTATTGCTTTGCTCATAGCAATGTCAGACCACCAATATGCAAAATCAATGGAATATGTCTATTCTGACATTTTTTTTTTTATTGTTCTTCCTCCCTTTTTTTTATGGAATTTCAGAGGTATTATATATGCCGATTCTCCCTTCCCGATTAATTTAATCTAGGGTTTGGTTGTATGTTGCAGTTTGTTTTGGTAGAAACCATCTTTTCTTTCGATGTAGATTTATGATAAATTTAGCGTTAAAGTTTCATAGATGGTGAATATCTGCTAGTGATGGAGACACTAGTCTCTTCATTAGCTTACATTTTAATGGATTATATGGAGGGTATCATTGTTTCATTTGTTTAAAATCTATGGCAGCCTTTGATTTGGTTCATCGATGGTTTCCATTCATTAGCATGAGCATTGGGGGTTACTCGTGACATTGGGTTTTTGGGGCTTGGAAGTTGGGGTTTGATGGTCATAACTTCGAAGGCAGAAAGTTGGATGATGACGCCATCAAAGTTTGAGGCTTCCAAACAATGCCCTGCCACGAGTAGTCTAGTTGTTGTGCTCTAGTATCCCTGCTGTAAATATGCCATCACAACATTCAATTTCCCTAAACTGTTGACTTCCCTTCAGTAATTTACAATTGCACTAGGTGTTTTGGATCCTGGGGAAGCTGGGGGTTCTTTACTATGACCCACTCTCCATTGAGTCTCACCAACATTCGCAATTTTTTAGGAACATTGTAGTAGTAGTCTACAGGATTTCCCATCTAAGTTTAGTATAATTTTCCTTTACTTCAATGAGAAGGGTTAAATATGGGCATGCCAGCATGCAGCTTTTTTTGTCAAATATCATGTTTAACAACCATGGTTCATGAAGGTTTTGATTTTTGAATACCTATGGCGAGTCATACTTATCAAGAGTACAGGAATCTCTATCATGGTGTTGAGTTGCATTTTTTTTGTTCCTAACAATTGTTTGTTGTCACCTCCACAGTGACAATCGGCTGCCGATTCTATATTTGAGAAAAGGGTCATATTTTCGAGCATCTCATTGGAGAGATGTCTGCAAAATTTCTAGCAGTAACCTTTAAGAAGTTTTGGTGAAATTGTTAAGGAAAATCGTGTTAGGAGTTGAAAATTTTCTTTGGGGACTAAGACCTTCCATTAAGGTTGATGTTTGCAATGATCACCAAGCATAATTAGTTTTGAAGTGAGATATAGAAGGCAAGACATCCTGGTCACAATGATTTCTGTTCCCATAATTCTAACAGTGTGTGGACAATAAATCTCGCTTTTTCCTCTGCAGTACATATTCTTGTTTGTGTTTTTATATAAATGGTTGTTCAATAAAAACTTTCCTGCTTTTTCATGTTTTTCCTTGTATAAAATATCTGTTAATGAAGATACAAAAGATTACAGACAAAAGTTGCAGGAAAGGGGATAACATGCATTGTTCAAGATGCTGAATAAAGTTGTCTGATGATCTCGTCCCCTTAACAGTTCCATCACATCATTTATACCTATAGTACATTCACAATGTAGCTCCATCTCCAAACTCCTCTCTGCTACAACCCTATGCCCACCAGCGGCTATACCTTCATCGCACAGCATGTATACCCTGTATGCTCAATAATAGACTCGCTGCAATCCACCTACTACCTGGTTCAGGAAATGATATTTGGATCAGCGAGGGGTCTGTTTGGTTATTTCAGAATTCTAATGGGGTTGGTTGCCGAAGTATAAAGAGGGGGCATCAAAACATCTGCTCACAGAATTTCCAAACTCTATTTCTCCGCAAATATTAAGGCTTGTAAAAGTTGCTTGAAGATTGGTTAATGATAAGAGACGATGGAGTGGACAGCAATCGGTTAATGTTGACCAAATTGTATGCTTCCGGGGAAGGCAAAAAGGATTGCTTGCCTTATCTGTCGTTTTCACAGGTAAGGTACACTTAAACTCCTGAAGGTTACCATGCTTGCTTTGTGTTTCAGCGTCATCTTTTACCGCTATTTCATTGTTTTCTCTCTTCCCTGTCGGTTGAAGTTGATATTATTCATGATTTTTTTTTCCCTTTTAACTTTGATCGACTACTTCTCATATACATTTGGTTTTACTTTTTTGTTGCTTTTTATATTGTGTCCTGTGACTGATGAAATGCACTAATATCCATGGTTCATGTTGACACAAGCTTCAAATGCTATGTGCACCAGCCTACTTTTTAATTGAATGTCACCTGCCCCTGCAAATAGTTCCCTATATATATATATTTCTATTATTATCACTGCTAATCAGGTAAAACTCATTTGTAAGAGATGATATACATACAATCAAGATTTAATCCTGCTGCAGGCAATTTGTTGTGCTCCTGTCATACACTCTCCACAAAAATATGGTGGGCTCATGTATCTTTTTTTTGTTTTGGTAGTTTTGCTGCAACTGGCAAGATCTAATGTTGAAGGAAACAGATTGTTTACATTGAAAACTCTCCCACTACCTTCCTGAAAACAAAAGCTTGAGATTGGTATATCTCTGCAAAAAGCAGAAGCAGTTGCCGCTAAACCATTCACTGCTCATCACAATGAGTTGGACATGAAATTATTTGTGTATAGCTTCAAAGCTTTGTCTTAAACAGTTAATTGTTGGAGGGCCTAAGTGCGTGTATGAAATTGGAAAGCAATTCAAAATGGGGGAATAGATGTGATACACAATCCAGAATTTACGACTTGTGAGTTCTACATGACTTATGCAGACTACCAAGATCTGATGGATTTAACTGAGCAAATGCTATCTGGAGTGGTCAAGGAGCTGACAGAATGATTGAAAGTTAAGGCCAACCTTAACATTGAAGTAGCTCCCAAATAGTTAGCCGATGCATGTAAAAAGCTTGGGGTAAAATGCTCGCCTTCACAAACGACAACCAGATTACTGAATAAGGTATTATTACTTCATGTGATGTTGATAGATTAAGTCCAGGTTTAATTATCATTGCCAAGTTGGTTATTTTACTCATGTTGAAAGAAGCTAGTCCTTACCTGCAAATTCCGATCATTCTTGTATGATGATTGTATGTGTTCTATGTCATCCATATAGGTTTAAACAAACTCTTTGCAAAAGGGTTCTGGGAATAATAAAAACTATAAATTGATTGTATGCATTACCCTTTTTTTTTAATTTTGGTAGCTGCAGTACTCGGATAAAATCCTTTGTAGATACAGCATATTGTTGATATGAGTCCTTATTATCTTGATTTTACATATTAGCTATATATATATTGGCTGTAACATTATGCTAAGTCTGAATATACCATTATATTGCTAAAGGGTATGTAGTGCTCAATATTTACATAAGTTGCATAACAGGTTAGTCCATCATGCATTGCTATCCACTTCCCTGCTTCCAGCATATTGTATCCATTTTAGCCCCATCTTCATAGCAATCCAAATACAGCTGTAGATTCCCTCTATCTACACCCCTTTCTCGCTAATTTGGTGTATATAGGCACTTTTCACTAGGTCTAATCATTATAGGAATATATATATATATATATATATATATGCACATATATATATACACACATACATATATACAGGTATGTACATATATGTGCATATATACATATACATAGGTACATATCATTTCCATCTTTCTACATTTGAGATCTTCAATATCTTGGCATATGAGCATTTTATCATTAACATCCATATGATATGCGCAATTTTCTTCTATTTTTGTACTGACCAAGTGTTTTGCAGAGAATATATGAAAAAGGCCATTATTTGAGGATTGTAAATATTGCAATAATTTAGATCTTAATTAGAATTTACATTTCTTGTTTTAGATAGAATGTATGAGCATTGTAAAAATCATGAATTGCTTGTTTTCATACATTTTTTTTCCTTTATTTCTCAAATTCTCACAATGGTGAAACACGAATGGCACGTGCACCATTTCGTAAGAGGTAAATTAATCCTAAGTTGATGATTTACATCAACGGCCATAGTCGGGATGTAAACAAGACTTAGTATTTTTATCTTTTATAAGATAACACTGGATCCACACTGGGTCCTTTTCAAAAATCATTATATTTTTTTCAAATATTTCTTTTTTTTATTAGATTTTAACTTAAAATTGACTCAAAATATATACCAATGGCCATAGTCAGGGTATATTGAGGGTTAATTTCATTTTAAATTCTATAAAAGCACCAAAAGGGTATTTTATCCTTCATTTGAATTTAGATATGACTATTATATAATACATTCAATGACCATAGTCAGGAGTGTATTATATCATTAATCTTATTTAAATTCATTTGAAGAATGAAATATGATTTTCAAATCCAATTTCAAACTTATTCAAATTCATTCATCATATAGGATAGAATTGCATCATATTTTCAAAATTTACTTTTTAAAATTCCAAGTGATTCTTCTTCTTCATTTTCTCAGATCAAATCTTATTCAAATCCAATTCTATTTCATTTCAAGATTCAAAAATTCAATTTCAAAGTCCAATTTGACTTTGAAATTCCAAAAATCATTTTATATTCAAAACTTCAAATTTCCCACTCAATTCAAAATTTAATTTCAAAGTTCAATTTAACTTTGAAGTTTCTGATTCATCTTCTGATTCAAAATCAAGTTTTCTTCAAGTTTAAATCAAAGTTGAGATTGACTCTAAATCTCAAAATCCAAACCTTCCCATGTTCAATCTGGGTTTTCAAAATCCAGATCCATCTTTAAAAGTCCTATTTGGACTTTTCAAAACCCAAAACCAAAGTTAGATCCTAATCTTAGATCCAGATTTCCAAGTATAAGTCCAATTCTACTTTGGATATTAGACTTTAGATCAAAATCCATTCTAGGATCCAAAATCCAATTCTATTTTGGATCTCAGACTTTAGATCCAAATCCATTCTAGGATCCAAAATCCAATTCTACTTTGGATCTCAGACTTCAGATCCAGTTCCATTATAGGATCCAGAACCCAATTCACTTTGGATCTCAGACTTTAGATCCAAATCCATTTTAGGATCCAGAATCCAATCCTACTTTGGATCTCAGACTTCAGATCCAATTCCATTTTAGGATCCGAAAATCCAACTTCATCTTGGATCTCAAATTGAAGATCCGAAATCCATTTAGGATCCAGAACCCAACTTTACTTTGGATCTTAGACTTCAGATCCAAATTTCATCTTGGATTCCAAATCTTGTATCCAATTCCATTCAAAATTTCAGATCCAAATTTCATCTTGATTCCAATTCTTAAAATCCAATTCCATTTTCATTTCAGATTTCAAATCTAATTTCTATTTTTAGGTTCTAAATCCAGAATTCGATTTTGAACTTTATTTAGGATTCAAAACTTTGGGTTCAAATACCATCTTGAATTCCAAATCAATCCCATTTCTCAATTCCTTTAGATTTCCCATATTTCCTTCTAAATTCAAAACTTCAAAGTCAGAATTCAATTTCATTCCAAATATTCATCCAAGTTCAAATTTCCAATTCAAAGTCCATTTATGACTTTGGAATTTCCTTTCTTCTCTCATCTCAGTTTCAAGATCATTTTTCAAACCCATATTTATTTTCCCAAAGCTCTTGATTATTCTAAAAACTTAGAACTTTAATTTTAAGTTCTAAATTAGAAATCATTTCTTCACTTTATCAGATTCATCTCAGAAACACTTGAAATTCTTCAAAACATTTTCAAAAAGAGCATACATCCTTACATTTTACACAAGCATGATTCATTGTGCATTTAGACTTAGGATAAATTCCTAGATAATTTCTTAGCAAAGCAAAAGGCATAAATTCGACCCTTGGTTCTATTACCCCTGGTAAAGGCGCCAGGAACGGTCGAACCTCGTACCGACGAGCGGATCCCGTCTCCCAGTTTTCCCGCAAATATTTCAAAAATGGAGGCGAGTTATTTCGAATATTTTCAAAATTAAGGTCAAGTGAGACCCGCAAAAGAGTTCCTCTTCTCTCTTCTTTTTTTTTCTCTTCTCTTTTCTCTTTTCCGTCTTTTATTTTCTCCCTTCAAAAAGGAGGACATAGAGGTAGGAAAGGAAAAAGAGAAGGAAGAGAGAGAATATTACGAGAGGAAAAATTTTGTGATGATCACAGTAACCTCGACCTCCCTGACTCTGAGTGACTGGAGGTCAAAGGACGCTATAGCTCCTGTCAAAACACGTGTCGTAGTAACGACAAGTCACTCAGGGTTGTACCATCCACCCTCCCTAAGGTGAACCGTCTTGTAAATGGGGCATGACTGGTTTATCTTTCTTAGGCTTATTCGTCAAGTCATACCTCTTTTCGAGGTGTTCGTGCCTCGTGGTCCTCGTGGAGTACGCAAACGAGGACTTGGCCTGCCCATTCATGTGCTCAGCCTCACACGGCTAACAAGAGCACATCGCTCATAAAAGTGATCAAAACACCATATTATTCTTTTTCATTATTAGGGTATAGTCATACGTGAGCTTACTCACAAACACGGGCCATTGCCCAAAAGACTACAACTGAGTCAAGAAATTACTACAGTGTATCAAGTATACCCTATGGTGTTCAAGTTTTGTCATTCATTACTTTCATATATATAATGTGTGGCGCCCCAGAATTTCTACTCGGAAAATCCTTTGGATTTTTAGAGATTTTTTTTTTTTGAAAATCAGAGAGCACAAGTGCGAAAAACTGAAAGGGGTAGACAGGTGGAAACTCTGGGTGAGCTACAGAGAACAACAATAAGGAAACAACTGAAAGGAAACAACTTTTTATTAAATACATTTACAAGTGTATAAATATCTTTTCCCTTATACAAAACCAAACTGCCAAGATCCAGCAAGTATCAGAAGTGTGGGTTTAGAGTCCGCTGCAGCACATCGAGCTCCATCTCACGCCTAAGCAACCTGTATCCCCATAAAACGGGGTCAGTACTCTTTCGAGCTGGTGAGACAAACCAAACTCAAAATACCAAAGTGTGGAAAACAAAGCAGAGCTATACATGACAATACATAGCATGCACATTCAATAATTAAGAAGTTACAACATGAGCAAGAGTATATAACTACTTATAGAGCAATAACTTACGCTAATTCATTCCACATTCCAGATTAACTAGTAAAGTATGCATCAAAGAACATAAATAACCAATGTGTTGTGAACGGTGTCAGGTAAGTGCGAAAGGAACAAGTACAAGCCAACTGAAAGGTAACAAGCTGTAGTAATCGTAACAAGTGCTGGACACGAACAAACAACTATAGTAATAGCTAAATTAACCGTAAAGCAGGCGCACAAGGCCGTAACAAACTGTACCAAGTACTGAACAACAAGGCAACCAAAGTAACAACTGAACAAGAAGGGCAACTAAAGCACAGACTAAGTAAAGTAGCAACTACAGTAAGTCAGTTGATTGGTTAGTCTTTATGTTCTTCTGATTACTCCTTCAGGTACGTGAAGGAACCTCGCATTCTGTGAGACATGCACCCGGCGTCTGTTATTCACGTACTAGTGTGGTAACCAAAGAAGCTACAAACTGAGTTCAACCTCATGCGAGTAGCACACGGCTAGGAGAAATTACTCGCATAGGCAAGGATTGCAACCCATACTACTGCAGTAGTGAGGTCCTAAAAAGGTAACCTCGACCTGCCTGACTATGAGTGACTGGAGGCTAAAGGACGCTACAGCTCTTGTCAAAACACATGTTGTAGTAACGACTAGTCACTCAGGGTTGTACCATCCACCCTCTCCCAAGGTGAACCGTTTTGTGAATGGGGCGAAGCAGGTTTATCTTTCTTAAGGCTCATGTTCAATCATACCTCACAACGAGGAATTTGCCTTGTGGTCCCTGCGAGGTACGCAAAACGAGGTCTTGGCCTGCCCATTCATGTACTCAGCCTCACGCGGCCAACATAGCACACTGCTCGTGAAAACAGTTATAACACCATGTTATTCATTTCTGTTTTAGGGTATATCACACAAGAGTCCACACCACACAAGGGCGACTGCCCGAAGACTCCAACTGAGGTCATATCATTATTCATACACTGTGGTGTTCAGTCTTTTCATTTCAAGAAGTAAGGGCATGTGGTGCGCTTACCAAAGCCTCAAGCAAAGTACCTCCTCAGGGTACACACTACTCAATAACTGTGTTAGGATGTGCCAAGTGCAAAGTGTAAGAGTATCACATGATTCTATCTTTTGCACAAGTATAAACAACAAGGGCATTGCATAACATTTCTGAGAGATAATTAAGTGTACGAGCCAATACACATTCACATGCATACGATATTTCATCATAATTCCATTATACAAATCATTGTCTCTAAAATATTAACAATGACACTAGCATATCCACAAGCAAGGCAAAACAGTACGAATGTGTACTGAACAATCAAGTGTGAGCATGCATCACAATTCAATGTAATAACATGAACTAAGCGGGTAAATAACAGGTGCGAGTATTCATGCATGAGCAGAGTACGACAAGTACACAAACAAGCTAATTCAACAGTGCAGAGCAACGTGCCTCATGACGAGACAGTTAGAAACATATGGCCACAGTAAAACCGCTCTCGAACAAATCAAGACAATCAAACAAGCATGTATATTTAATTTAAACGAGCTCGTCTCGCCAGGTGAGTCTACAGCTAGAAAACTTGCCAAGGAGTTCTACGACATGGATACACAAAGTATAGTTGTACAAACACTCAGATCTCGTAGCTATACAACGAGGGACAAGTACCTCAAAAGGTGTGCAATAGCGAAGTGTCATGAACACAAAGGAGGAGACATATGGTTCGAATCATTGAACCCAAAGCATTCGGATGATCTAATCTTATGCAAGACAATAGAATGCACGACTCTCCTTGGTTAGCACTGAATTGCATTATACACCAGCGTTACTATGCTATACAATTGGTTTACCCCATAAGCGGAGAGTACCAACTCCAATGCATTTAGCGTGACGTTGCACGCTTAACAAAATACCTATTTAAGTACTTATTATTGCTATCAAGGCGGCAACAGAGACAGTTGTTGTAAAAGGATAAAGTGGCAACTACGTCATGCAAATGGAAAGCACAACTAGTCAACTAGCTATCTCATGCAGAGGACTGCGAAACTACAAGGACGAAGCCTGCACACTTGCTGCACCGAAACTGCAGCAACAACAACCCAATCTGGTTGTAACAAGGGCCAAACTCTTGCCCAAAACCCACAGTACCATCCAACCAGAATGCAGCCAAAGTGCTGCAATCCGCACATCTTGGGACGAAGTCTTCAAGACAACTATAAAGGTGATACTGCTATGCGAGTCCAAGTGGCCCGCTGGTCTGGACAACGATACAGACCTAGGTAGTAGGTTCATCAGGCCTTGTCTTGTAGGCACTAACGCAGCCCCATAGGCTGGAGTTCGGAGCTCCCTAACGAAATGGGAACATGAGACAAAAAAAAGGGAAAATCCAACAACAGTGTTGGAACAGTTCCCAAAAAGAATCAGCCGCCATACCAACCACACTAATGTACGAGATACTAAGCGCACACAAGCCTGCCCGGTTTGGGCTGTGCTGCCGAACTGCGGCAACACCCGCGACGAGGTGGTAACACCCCCCTAAGGGTCCCATATCCCGCACACTACTGGGACCGAATCCCTTGGGCCAGGTAGGTTTGGCCCAGAAAGAACCATCAAGGATAGTTATGGCAACAAGGAGAGGTATGCATCACAGAACATAAAAGTTACTGATGTTACATCGTGAACTGTGTACAGATACAGGTGGACATGGATGTGCATCATGTCATACGTGCGAGAACTAAACAAGTGACAATACATATATTGCACATTATGATGGAACAATTAGAAACATTTGTCACGGTAAGACGTGACTCAGAGGCTGTGCCAAGGTTCGTAAACCATGCACTATAATCATAAGCGAGCTCATCTTGCTAAGTGGGGCCATTGCCCGCAATAGGACTCGCCAAGGAGTTCCACTCATCGCATAAGTCTCACGAGACTGCGATATCCATAAGGGTGCCTCAAACTCCCTTCATACGTAGGGAAAAGTACACTAACCTTTGTCAAACTGAATCATGGATTCAAAAGCAACGAATGTGATGATAGCACCAATTCGATGACATATGCTCGGGGTTTCATACTTAAGTAAAACCTCATTCACTTGAAGGGTATTCAACAAGGTAATCGGTTTGTGAATATATATGTATATATGGTGTTCTATGCCACACAAACCTTCGCACAAGAGCAAACATTCGCATTACCCATACTGATGGGTTATCAATCTATTACGTAATTCGTTACCATACTTTGTAACCCATAACTCATGATGATTACATATATAAACACATAGTTGAGCCGTGCCATGTACGGCAAGAGGAGGGCCATCAACTTCTCACTATCGTAAGAACCTTAATTTTACAAAAAGCCTAAACAAAGAGTCACAATGTCAATTAAGTACGACAAGCGAATTGCCAATACTATATTTATTTCATTGACATGAACCAATGGTTCATTAACTACACAAATCGTAACCGAATAAACATAAGTTTGCTTTGGCAACCGAGCACTCTTTGTTTATATTATAACGAGTAGAAATGTGGAAAAACGCAACACGATGGAGACATATATATCAATCTATAACTTTCAGTTGCAACCCCAAAGAGGAAAACGACAACAAGCCCGACAACACGACGGCTACAACCGGCTGCGAGGCAGGAGTCTGTCCAGAACAGACCCGCGGCACCATCAAGACACTCGAGGCAACAACTACTTCGATGATAGCAGCTAGCACGCTGCTGAGGCCGAAATGAAGGAAAAACTGGGACAACAACTATGCTATCCCGCAAACGGCAAAGGCCCAAAACCCTGAACCAAATGGGCAACCGGTCTATGGGAGGTCACAACTGGGGCTCAGCCAATGCAACCCAGCCCTAGGTCTGGACTGCATAGTCGTACTACGCTTCAACTAAAACCAGCAAAAGAAAGGAGTTTGGACTGGGCGTCCAGACATAACATGACATTAGCTACTCAAGCTGGTCCAGACCATGGAGGATGTGCTCATGCTGAGTATGGCTGGACCGTGTGTCCAGACCCAGCTGGCATTCAGCCAGCACCACAAGGAGGTGGAGTGCAGGCCTACTGCCTGCACCCAACTGCAGCCCACTCGCTGTATGACTGCAGCAAGGTCCAGAACCGAATCCTAAAAGAAGAAGGTGTGCGGGGCATGACGCCCACTGAGCAAGTTAGACCTTTGACAGGTCTGGACCGTGTTTGGTCCAGACCATGTCAGATCAGCGGTGAACCGACCCACACCCTATCGGTTAGGTGGGTTCGGCCAGGGTTCACGCTGAACCAAAAGGGGAGAAAAAGAAGGAAGACGTTCCAGCTGGGGGAGGTCTGGGTCACTAGCTGCTAGACACGTCCAGCAGCCTGGACATGCTGAAACAACTCGAAAATATCAGCAAAATAATGGAAATAAAAGCATAGCTGTTGGTGCACTACCAACTAGGCTCGACCCAACTAGCCCAGACCCGCAACTGATCCAACGAGAGTTGGCTCAAAGAATGAGCTGCATGGCGTAGGGGCTGTTCCAAGGCGTCCTAGCCAACCCATCCGGAGTAGAAAACCCATATCATTACACAATGGCGTAGAAACATGACTGCCATAATTCAATCAACAAAAGAAAAAAAGTGCAGCAACCAAAGAAAACGTAGAAAAATAATGTACAACACCCAAACGTTGCAGCCACTATCTAAATGGGGAAAAACACTTCCCAAGGGCATGCTCATCCAACTAGCAAATATGAAATAAAAGCAAGCAATGACTTATGATAAATGCTAGAGCATGAGTACATTTACTCGTCCTAATTCCACAACCAAATAGGGAAGTGGAAACTCACGAAATGGTATCACATTTATAACCTAATCCACCAACATCTCCACGCATTTCATAGAATGTGCAACAAGGAGTTTGGTTTCATGTCGTACGTGGGAAAGATAGAATGTAGAGTTCATTTAATCAAACAAGAAAATCGTGTAACTAGGAAGAGGTTGGAAATCTCACTAGAAATGGATGCAAGCTTGCTCAAACCCAAACGACAAGCGTTGTACCAAAACCAAAATGTCCTTAAGCAAAGACAAAAAACATTTTCTACAACAACAACAACAACTACGCCTTCATCCCAAAACAATTGGGGTCGGCGATATGAACCAACAAAGAAAATCATTATGGGTCTTCCACATGAATCCTTCTCCTCCATTCATTTCTATCCAATGCCATGTCTTCGGTGAGGTTCAAAGCATTCATATCCTTTCTTATCACCTCCATCCATGTCTTCCTAGGCCTACCCCGACCTCTTTTAACTAATATATTTTTCCATTTCTCCATCCTTCTAACTGGAGCATCATTAGGCCTTCGTCGAATATGTCCAAACCACCGTAAACGATTCTCTCTCATCTTATTTTCAATGGGTGCAATGCCTAACTTTTTACGTATCTCCTCGTTCCGAATCTTATCTTTTATTGTATTTCCACACATCCATCTCAGCATACGCATCTCAGCTACACTCATTTTTTTAATATGATGTCTCTTGGCAGCCCAACATTCTGTACTATATAGTAAAGTTGTGACGCCCCAAACCCCGACCTTGTAAAAACCCTTGGTTTTTTTTTTTGCAAATTTTTTTTTTTGAAGAATACACAGAGTGAAAAACAACTAGCGGAAGTAAAAGAGGGAAACGGGGGGTAAAGCAAAGGCCGCAAGTCTGAGCGGTCCACAACAAGAGATATAAACCACATGTCCATACCAAATACATATAACATCAGAGTTTTACAATATGAGACTGAAAAAAAAACACCCATACAACGTGTCTCTCTCAAAATGAGAGGAAAACTCCCCTCAACCCCCAAAACAAGACAAGGACCAAGATCTGCAACTAAGTGTGGGTCTCAAGTCTCCAACCATACGCCGTCGCACCATCACTGCGCCTACTCGTCACATGTATCTGTAAACACCCCAAATTTTCCTCATCCATTCTCAAACAACCCTCCTCGTGCAGTGCCAACCCTGTTAGGTTAGTGTAGGAGTCAAACCCCGAGTCAGTTTCAGAAAATTACCATTTTACCCACTTTCATTAGGAAAATTACCATTTTACCCCTAGGTCATCCCGGACCCCAGTCAGTCAGAGTCAACCAAGCTTGTTGGTCAGTTTAGAATAGTTAGAATATCAGTCATTTCAAGCTCATCTGAGCTCACAATGAACAGACCATTTCCATTTCTGACCATTCCTGCCAAAATGGGATTATTTCTTCAGAAATGAGCTTACTTCTCACTCAAATCCAAGCCAATTGTCTCTGAGTCAGTCATTCATAGTCAGTCATACTCCCCAGAGTCTAACTTGAGTTCACCAGAAGTTCAAGCGCTCCAGTTTCAGTTCAAAACCATTTCCAAGTGTCGAGGAGCCCATTTTAGTCCATTTCAACTGAAATTGAGATGAGTTCAGCCAATTAAGCTAGTGTTCGAGCTTCAATTTTAGTTCATGTCAGTATTATTGACCTTTTTTTTAGCTCAAAGCCAGCTCAAGTTCGTAATTCACTTCACTCCAGAGACCATTCCGTACCATTTCTCTAAAAATGGTAGCTTTTCTTGAAAATTCAGTCAGAAAGGTCAGTTGAGTCAGTGCCTGGTCAGTTTATTTGAGTTCTGAAACTCTAAAACCCAGCTTAATCTAGCTCATCTCAGTTCAATCCAGCTTGAACCCCAATTTTCAGTGTCACTCTGACCTAGTAGAGTCCCAAAAACCATTTCTTGAGCTATTTTACAAATTTTATCAATTTTAATGCTCTTTGAACTGGTACAAGTGTCAATCGGGGTCTAACATCCAAAATTCTTCATTCAAGGTATGCATTTCGCATGTCATTTCTCATCATTTCATATCATTTCTCAGCATTTCATAACATTTCATCATATTTCATTCCATTTTCGAAGTCCAGAACTCCAGTTTTATAAATTTCAATCCAGATCAAGTTTCAAAAGCTTTTAGAAATCAATTTCAAACCCCGGGTTTTTAAAATTAACATTTTTACCCCCAGGAGTCTGAATTTGGAAATATTTTCCCAAGAAAAACAATTTGGATTTATTTCAAACTCAAATTTTCAAATTCTACACTGGATTTGCTTCGCAACGGGGTATTGAACTTTAAAATCCGAGTTTGTTTCAAAAATTGCCAAAAATAGCTCATTTCGTTTGGAAATATTTTCTTGAGAAAAACAATCTGGATTTCTTTCAAAATCAAAATTTTAAATTCTACACTGGATTTGCTTCGCGATGGGGTATTGAACTTCAAAATCCGAGCTCGTTTCAAAAACTGCCAAAAATAGCTCGTTTCGCGTGGAAATTTTCTGAAAAGACTATTTTACCCCTCTAATCGTCAAAATAAATTTCAAAAGTAGAATTTGGACCCGCCTTGAGATGGCCCACTCATTTACATATTTGTTTTATTAAAAAAAAAAATTCTTTTATTCCTTTCAATTTTCTTTTTATTTGTTCATTTTTGTTTTTATTTATTTATTTTGCGTTTTAGAGAAGAGGTGGGACCCACAAGGTGGTCACCTAAGCCTCCAGCCCCACTTTCCATTTTTTTCCTCATTTTTCTTTCCCTTTTCTTTTTTTCCTCCTTTTCTTTCTTTCCTTTCTTTTTCCCTTTTCTTTCTTTTTCTTCCTTTTCTTCTTCCTCTTCTTTCCCTTTTCCTTCTTCCCTTCCTTCTTTCTTTCTTTTTCCCCAACCTCCAACCCATTCACGTAAAGGGGGGATTTCCTTTTTCATTAGGTCATTAAGACCTAGGTTAAAGAACAATTAAAACCTAAGTTTAAAAACCAAAAAAAAAGGAAGCACAAAAAAAACCTACGGCTCTCTCTCTCTCTCTCTCTCTCTCTCTCTCCCTTGGTTTCCATTACACAGCTTCTCACACCTCTACTGCAGCTTCTCCTTCACCACCTCTCCTTGCAGCAGTAGCACAGCATCTTCACCAGCTTGCAGCTCTTCTTCAGCCACCACAGCAACTGGGCCACCACCATCTTGTAGCCACAACCACCAGCAACTCCAACCTTGGCTGCAGCCACAACAGCCTTTCTACAATAGCCATCTTCAGCCAGCAGCTGCACCACAGTCTACCTTGTTGCATCTTCAGCCAACTTTCAGCAACTCAAGACACCAACCATCTTCAATTGCAGCAGCCTCCTTCAATCACTACCAGCCTTACTTGGTGACAATCACCACAGCAAATCCGTCAGCCATTCTCTCGTTGCAGCTTCTCTATAGCAGCAACCTTGCCCCAACCGGTGCAAACTCCTCCATTCAAGCGAATCTCAAGGTAAAACCCATTATTCTTGTGATTTCTTCCATGACTCCAGTATGAATCCGGTTCAAAACTGGATTCATCTAGTTGCAAAAGCTATTTTATGAGTTTGTAATATTGATTTACCATTGATCAAGGGTGAATAAGGGAGATCCATCCGATGCATGGATCGGATCCTCCCTTCCCACAAGCCATAAAAAAAAAGATTTGTATCCCTATTTTTCTTTATTTTAAATATTATATTCATGTTAAATATGCATTTCAAGCATTTTATTAATTTAGTCTTATTGTTTTATTAATAGTCTGTTTGATATCATTAAGATTCGTGTTAAGGCTTGTAGAAATTAGTTGTAGCAAAAGTTACAGCAGTTAATTTATATAGATTTTCGTTTTAATAAATCCAAAAAAAAATATTTGTAGTTAGGTTTATTTGTCCATGATCTCATATTAAAAATTTAGATCTGTTTGAGTTCTGGAACCTTATCAAATGAATCGAATCTCAAGCTAGGATTTCGCAGTTCTCTGAATTTTCAATTTCTGCTTTAGCAGAAAAGAACCTCCGACACCACCCTTGTGGGAGATTCCGATTGCTCTCCAAAACTCACAGTAGATTTATAATTGAATCTAATAGTGATATGTAAATTTTGAGGTTTTTCCAATCAGTTTTGACCTCTGTAAAAAATCGGATTTCTCAGACCCTTGGGAAAATATCGATTTTCTTTTGTCAGGGTGTAGACAGACCCTAATGCACCAAGTCCATCCAATTTGTAATCTGTATGCAAACACTTTCAACATGAAAGTTGTTTATAACGTAATTTCCTGTCATTTCCCAAAATTTGGGAATTTTTCAATCTGTTTCATTGTTTTTCCCGGATTTTCCCTTTCTGTCTAACAGATTCCAATGTCCAGAAATCTCAGAGAATTAGGTCTCTGATAACAGTATGTCCTTTTCCAAACCATAACCAGAATCCCAAGGGTGTCAAAATATCAAATCTTTATCTATTTGTCAGGGACATTTTCCCACAATTTCAGCCTTTGTCCCATATGTATGTCATTTTTTCCATGTTTTCTACCGAAACCTGTCTGTTTCCCCTAAATCCTAGAGTCGCCGGATTCCGATCCGACTTGCCGGAGTAGTACAGCTCCGACCATAGGTCAAAAACAGAAAGTGTAAAATGACAAAATCCTTGCCTTACTGTCCCCTGTCACCCCATAAAATTTGGAAAATTTGTATGGAAATTTGATATCCTAAATCTCCTTTAGAATCAACATTTTAGGCAAAAATCACAAAATTTAGGGTTTTTATTTGAATTTCTATTTTTAAAAATACAAAAAAATTAGATTTTCGAACTCCAATATGTTTTTAGGGATATTTTAGGTGTCCATGACAAATTTGGCTTAATTCCAAGTTCATTTGCTCCATGTGTTAGTTTATCTTTAAGTTCAGAAGCGAAAATCAGGTTAAATTTGATTTTTTATGATATTTTCATCATTTTGGGGTTTTTATCATGCACATAAGCATGTAGAATCATATTAGGGTTAATTTTAATGTCATTTGCATTTCATATTTTTCAATTTTGCAAAATTTATTTCAGAAAACCCTGGTTTCAAGGCCATAGTCTTGTTATCGGGGGTATTTTGGTCATTTTGACCTAAATTTCGAAATTTCAATTTCTAATTCTCCAAAATTTCATGCATATCATCATATTTTATCATATTATGTTTGATTTATTTCATTTGATTTTCAAAATTCCAAAATTTACAAAAAATCTTTCATAAAACCTTGATTTCAAGGTCATCAGGGGTATTTTGGTCATTTTGACCCCAATTTCGAATTTTCAAGTTTATTTTTGAAATTTATTCATTATTTATCATGTTTATATCAAAGGGGGTATGATTTTGGGTTTATATCTGAATAATATCTGATAATTTCCCATATTTTTGGATAAATTCAGAAAAACCTACATTTTTGTGCTAACACTGTTTTCTAGTTTTGCAGGAATATTCAAGAAGAAGATTTTATTTTCTTATTTTATTTCAATTCAATGTAAAAAAAAATAATGTAATATTTGGAATAAGAGTTACATTTCTGCTTAGAATAGGACTGCATTGCATATAGTTTAATTTATGCAAATTTCAATATGTGATGTATGATTCATGCACATTATTTCAAATTCACTATGGTTTACACTAATGGCACGGGCACAAGCTCTTATAGAGTTTATAAACTCGGTGGGATTCGTATTTATGGCCATAGTCAGAATACAAAGAAAACCAAGATTTATGATCTTCGTATTAGCCACATTCAACCTACACACTTAGGCTAACTTCAAAATGCACTGCATTTCCCAAAGTTTTAAAAGGATTTTCCAATTCCTCAATTGAAATTCCCTTTTGAAATTCATATTCATTCATTCATATCATTCAAATTGCATTATTCTCAAATTCATTTTCCAATTTCAATTTCAGAAAATTCAGCTTTCTCAAGAATTTCCAAGTCTTTCTCAGGATCTCATTTTCTCAAAATCCTGAGTTTTCAAAAGAGATTTCAAAGCATTTCCCAAGTTCAAACCAAGATTTTCCAATGTTTTAAAATTCTCAAATTTCAAAGTCTCAAGTTTTCAAAAAGATCGATTTTCTCAGATTTCTCATTTTCCTGAGAATCCATTTTTCATTTCAAAAGTCATTTTCCAATGAATTTCTTAGATTTTCTTAGAATTCTCAAATCCATTTCCTCAAAAAAAAGCAATCTAAATCTCAAAATTAATTTTCCAAAGTACAAGTTTTCCTGAGTATTCATTTTCCAATGCAAATTTCTGATTTCCAATGAAATTCAATGATTTTCCCAGGAATTCAATTTTCAAGTACTTTTTCAATCAATTTTCAAGCATATTTCAATTTTCCAAAGCAAACTTCATATTTTCTCAAACTTGCATTTTTTCAAAATTTCATAGCACAAGCCTGATTCTTTGTGCATTCTAGGAAAAATAGTGCATAATTTAGATATTTGAGTCAAGTTAAAGCACGCAATTGATCCTTGGTTCAATTACCCCTGGTAAAGGCGCCAGGAACGGTTGAACCTCGTACCGACAGGCGGATCCCATTCCACGGAATTTTCCCGCAAATTTCCAAAACGGAGGCGAGTAATTTTCAAAACCATTTTCAAAACTTTGGTCGAGTTTGACTCACAAAATTCCAGGTTTGGCGACCGAGATGGGACCTGTCTTCGTTTGATCAATTTTGTGCTTTGACTTAGCTCAATTATCAAAATCGTGCTCTATGAACTGTTAGCTTTAATTTTTGATATCATGTGAACCTAGGAGCCTAGACTTGAACCCATCTGACATGGATTGCATATAGACTAGGCATGGTTTGTTAGGACCATATTGGGGAGAATTATGCATGCTCACATAGACTTAGGTCTGAAATACAACACTCCTCAATCTAGGACTTGTATGAAAACAATGTTTGCTTCTTCAAAAAAAAATTCAAAATTCTCTCTCTTTAGGATTTAGAGCCCTCTGTTTGCCTGCATGTGATCATATTTCAAAAACCACCCCACCTATGTCTACCCGGTCTTCACGTTGCTGGACTCTCTTCCAGAACCATAGTTCGGGACAGAGCCTCACAACTGGGCCACTTATTTGGGCTAACGCCCCCCTGCCACGTACCAAGGGCCATAGTCCAACGTATATCGGCAGGTGCTCAAGGATGTTGGGAAAACACAAGCCTAGAACCGGAGATGATTTTTTATGCCACGTACATCGAGCCTCGGTTCGAGTATATCGGCATAGCATGGTTGGACACAGATGATCTGAGCCTAGAGTCAGGATTAGGGTCCTACAGATCTTTCAAAATTGATGCATTTAGAGTCAGCTTCTTAGGGAATGTTGTATGTGCATAATTGTTTGTGCAGGATGTGATTGAATGCAATCTTCTTTTATTTCTCAATTCTCTTTTATTTTCCTTTTACAAATCTCATCTATTTTTCTTCAACAATTTTATCAAAAACCCTGGACGATTTTCAAAACCTCATATTTTTCCTCAAAAGTCCAGGAGATTTTCCTTTTCCTACCTTTTCTCTGGACTTCGAATTTCTAACCTTATTTTGATCCTGCCTGCAATTTTTCAAATGTTCAAATCTTGTCAAACTTCTCTTCTTCATATATGTCTTCCAAATTCTATTCAGAATTTTTGTCTCTTTCCAAGTCCTTAGACATCTCCTTCATCATCTCTATTTTTCCCAAAAATCCTTCAGTCTAAACTATTCCTTTATTCTGCAGAAAGTATTGGCATTTCACTACAGTTCAAACAAGGTCAGGAAAGAGAACAACACCAAGCAGTATCGAAGAGATGAGTTCTTCGAGGCCAGTCAAGAAGCAGGACAAGACAAGTGAAGATGAGATTGATCCAGTCATGTACAGAATGTTTCAAAAAATGATGACAAAGATGCTATTAAAGCTACCCGAGTCAAGCACCAGAAAGGAACCAGCCAAGCGGAATGATCAACCTCTCCAGTCCAGTACCCAGCATAAAGGGAAAGAGAAAGAAAAACCAAAACACAAAGACTGGAGCGCTGATCGAAAGTTCACCCCTCTGGATCAGAAGCTCGAGACTATTTTAGAAAATTTGCTTGCAAAAGGCATGGTCCATTTACCAAAAGTCGGTGATCCTCCGTCAATCATGGGCAGATTCAAAGAGCAATTTTGCAAGTTTCACCGTGCAATAGGACACGATACAGAAAATTGTTTTGTCCTCAAGAATATCGTTCAAGATCATGTTGATAAGAATATTTTAGGGGAAAGCAAAATAGCAGACCAGCCAGCTGTCCTAGCCAAACCCCTTCAATCCCGCTCCCAGCAGAAAGCAAGCAGTCAAAAGAAGCCAAAACATGACGGTTGGGGTTACGATCGCGAATTTACCCCTCTAGATCAGCCCCTCGAAGAGGTCCTTGAATACATGCTGAGCAAAGGAATGGTTAAACTTCCAAGAATTGCTAATCCTCTGGTCGCCCTAGGGAAATGGAAAGATCGCTTCTGCAAATTCCACCGAGCTACAGGGCATGATACTGAGCGATGCTTCGTCTTCAAAAATATCGTTCAAGACTGCGTTGACAAGAATCTCCCTATTAAAGAGGAAGACCAGTCGGCCGTTCTGACCGAGCCTTTCCTTGATCATTCATGAAGACGACAAATGCCAATGCTTTCTCATTTCCATCATTTCTGCTTTTTGCTTCTCTGAATAAATGTAGTCTCCAGTTGCTTTCTTTAAATTTGTCATCCTTCCTCCAAGACATCAATAAAATCATCAGTTTTCCTTATATTTGGAGGTCATTTTCTTTATAATGTTATTTTCTGAACTCTCATGCAATATGCCCTTTGTGATGAATGCTTTTCCCTGAAAAAAATTTCTTCTTGCTTTCCTTCTCAGATAACCTCCCAAGTTCGTAGAGAAGCTCATTACCAATTATGCATTACTTTGTTATATTCCTTCAAAAATATTTTTTTTTTCATGGTTGACGGCCTCGCCTAGGTAACAAGACATATCTCGGTTGTTTATTTCCTCTCATGGAATAACAATGCAATTTTCGCAATCCCATCTATAATCCCATCCCTGGTAAAGGGATATCCTTCAAACTGTCAACCCAATTTCAGATCTTCATCCATTATTTTCATTCTATTCTCCAAGTCATTGCCTTCAAGAATTCTCTCTCATTCTAATCATCCTATTTGTCTTACAGAGAGTTTCGGCATCGTGGAATGGTTCAGAGCAGATCCAAGAAGAAAATAGTGTCGCTTCAGTACCCTAATAGTAGCAGCGAGCAAGAGATGGATTCTCCGCGATCTGCTAGGAACCAAAGTCAACAAGCCAATGATGATATCGATCCTCAGATGTATGCCATGTTTCGAAAGATATTGAATAAGATGATGGCAGAGCAAACAGGGGACATTTCCGACAAGATTCCTACCAAAAAAAGATCAAGGGCCGAACATTGAAGAAACAACTGAAGATATCCAAGAAGTGTATCCAACATGAGGATACATCTGATGAAGCAGAATCAGGAGGTGGCACCGATGAAGAGTGTGAGGCTCAGCAAGCTTTTCAGAAGATGACACAGGGGCAGGGGTCAGACAATAAGCTAAAAGATCATTCTGCTAATAACTCTGACCAGTCACAACTCAGAGATGTGGTCAAAATGGTTAAGGATCTGCAAGCCCGCGACAAGGGCAAAAAGATTTTCACAAGCGAAGATTTCTATGATGGTTTAGATGGTGATGACAACCTAGAAGATCTCCCCCATAAATTTGTCAAATTTGATGGGACTGGCGATCCCAAGGCTCACCTGGCTATGTTCTTTGCGGAGTGCAATCGATTCAAGAGAGACAATCGTGCTTTGTTTAGATATTTTCCTCACAGTCTGGAGGGCACCGCCGCCAAGTGGTACTCAGAGCATATCAATCCCATCGAATTGAAGGAATTCGATAAAGTGGTCAATCTATTCATTGAACGATTCCTTTTAAACACCAAAGCGCCGCCAACGCTAAACCATCTCTATAATACAAAGCAAAGAGATAATGAGAAAGCCAGAAACTTCATCCGCAGATAGAGGGGCACTTGCAATAAAATGAGAAATCCCATCTTAGAGGAGCACGCACTCCAGATTATTCTAAACAATTTCTCACAACCTTTAAGAGGTCTTATCTCCACCTCACCTTCCAAATCTTTCATTGAGCTTACTGAACGGGCCGAGTGGCTCGGGATGGGAATAGAGAATGGGGTCTATGATGGCATCACCCTTGTCAAGAATAATCAAGATTCAAATAAGAAGGAAAATTTCATCTTCTCTGCCAATGTCAGCCGCAGTGGCCACAAAAATAGCAAGAGCAATCATGCAGGTCAGAAAGAAAAGTCTTCAAAGAAAAATGAAAAATTGAGTCAGCAGAAAGAAAAGATAAAACGGGATGGTTGGGGTGACGATCGTCGGTTTACTCCTCTTGAGCAACCTCTCGATGAAATCCTTGAATATATGTTGACCAAAGAAATGGTAAAGCTCCCAAGAGCCACAGATCCTCCCACGATCATGGGAAGGTTCATGGACCAATTCTGCAAATTCCATCGGGCAGTAGGACACGATACTGACCATTGTTTTGTCTTCAGGAACATTATTCAAGATTGCATTGATAAGAATATCCTCGTTGAAGATAAAAAGAAGGACTAGCCATCTTTCCTCGACTACTCAAACAGCCGACGATGCTAGCATTTTCCCATTTCTCATTTTGCCTTCAAAAGGTGATATAATCTTGTCTATCTTTCCTTGATTTGTCATTTTCCTTCAATGCATCAATAAAATTATCAATTTCTCCTTCTCTACACCATGTCCTTCTGCGAGAAGTGATATTTTTCAGAGTCTCTCCTGAATCAATCAAAAGTCAGAAAGTATTCTTCAAATATCAATTACTTATCCTTTCATCTAACTTCTCACTCCCCAGTTATACTGGGGCATTATTTTGAAAATTGTCTTCAAAACATCCTGTATGCAGGCAGGGTCAAATAAATCTCTCATTTTGTATGCATTTGCATTCATTTACATACATTTGCATTCATTTGCATTTGCATGCATTCATTCGCATTCATTTGCATCCATATGTATCAAATTCATTTCCCCTTTAGGTTAAGGGATAAACCTGAACTACCCATTCAGGATAAGGGACAAATCCTGAGACCCCGACAGTTGTCTAAGTCATCGTGAGGATGAAGATTGAAAATCTCTCATCAGAATCAGTTGGGTAAATTTTCAAAATCCAGTGTTCGTGCTGGTAAGATTTTCAAAAACCAGTGTTCGTGCTGGTAAAATTTTCTAAATCTAGTGTTCGTGCTGGTAAGATTTTCAAAAACCAGTGTTCGTGCTGGTAAAATTTTCTAAATCCAGTGTTTGTCTTGGTAAATCTTCAAAATCCAGTGTTCGTGCTGGTAATTCTTCGAAAAACAGTATTCGTAGTGATCCATTTTCAAAATCCAGTACTTATACTGGTTCATTTCCAAAATCCAGTATTCACACTGGTACTTCTTTCAAAATCCAATTGTTATTGGTCGGACTTTCAAAATCCAATTTTTATTGGTCAAACTTTCAAAATCTGGTTTACTGATTAATCCATGCTAGTCTAGTTTTCCTTCGGGATTCGAGTTCCGACTTGAATTTTCTTTCCTTCTAACCGGTCTAGTTTTCCTTCGGGATTCGAGTTCCGACTCGAATTTTCTTTCCTTCTAACCGGTCTAGTTTTCCTTCGGGATTCGAGTTCCGACTCGAATTTTCTTTCCTTTTAACCGGTCTAGTTTTCCTTCGGGATTCGAGTTCTGACTCAAATTTTCTTTCCTTCTAATTAGTCTACTTTTCCTTCGGGATTCGAGTTCCGACTCGAATTTCCTTTCCTTCTGACCAGTCTAGTTTTCCTTCAGGATTTGAGTTCCGACTCAAATTTTCTTTCCTTCCAATGGATCTAGTTTTCCTTCGAAGATTCGAGTTCCGACCCGAGTTTTCTTTTCCTAAAATTGGTCTAGAAGATTAGAGTTCCGACTCGAATTTTCTTCCAAATTCCAATTTCAAATATCAAATTTCAAAATTTCAATTTCCAATTTTGACCCTTTTGGTCACCCAATACCAATTTCAGTCATTTCCTCTTGCGAGGGACCCTTTTTATAGGGAGAGTTCAAGGGAGCTCATTCTTTTCGCATGCTATCCTTTGTTCACCTAGCCCCTTTTCAGGGAGAGTTTGAAGGGACTCGTGTCTTTGTAAACCGTTTGCAAAATAAAATTCCAATTTCATACAAGGAACCCTTAGTTCAAGGAGATCTTCGACGAAAGTTCACTTTCCTTGTGATCACAATTTCATACTAGGCCATTTCATCATGAAGAACCCTCTTTTTAGGGAGAGTGTGATGGACTCGCTCCTTCATGACCAATTCACCGACCTCACCATTACCGGCCCTCTTTCCATAAGAGAAGCCTAATATTAGGAAGTTTTGACGAAAGCTTAATTTCTCTTCGAAAGTTCGTTTTGCAAACACCTCCTCTTTAGGGAAGAGAGGAGTAATTTCTATTTCCAATTTCTGAATCTTCTCCTTTGGGGAAATGAGAAGAATTTTTTTGTCATGGATGCGTTGCGTTGTGCTTCAAATACTCTTTTCCACAAAGGATTTCAAGAAAATCTTGCCAATTTGTCATTAAATATTTGTTGATTTCAAAAATTTTATTGCACAAAAACAATACCTTCAGTATTATTTCTGAAAGGTCAAAGCTTTCATGAAAAAGGATTCAAAATTCAAATTCTTTCTATTGGCCAACCAAAAGGATGAAGAATAAATCCTCGATATGGCCAGCAAAAGGAAATTCAATGTTGTTGCAAAGCCATAAGTGATTGGTATTGATTGCAGTCAATGACACATTTTTAAAGATCATTCTTGGAAAATAAAGCAGTCAAAATATCCTGAGTGATACAGAAAAATCCATTAAATCCCTATATCTCCTCAATCACCTAAGCTGCAATTAAATATCTGCAAAAGGGATCTCTCAATTGTCGTCAAGATGAAGGCGAATTAGGCGAGTAGACCCCCGGGGCCAAAGAAGATTTGAATCATCTCCAAGATGACGGAGTTTGTGACGGATCCTTCCAGGGAAAGTTCAGAGCACCGTCAAGATAAAGACGACTGCGATGAGCCTCCCGACAAACCCTAAAGGATATTTAATTTCTACTATCATCAAGAGATTTCCAACCAAAGAGCCAATAACCGTCAATATAATCCCTGAGAGAAAAGAAGGATCAGAGCATCTTTGAGATGAAGGAGTTTGTGACGTACCCTTCCCCCCAAAAAAAAAAGAGAGAGAAAAGTCAGAACATCTCCAAAATGAAGGATGATGTAATCCCCAAAAAGCCCAAGAGAGCTCTAATTCTGCCAATAAAGAAAAAAAGTGGGCAGAAAGATCATCATGAGAAAAGAATCTCAGGATATCAGACTGCCAAATTTGCCAAAGAATCTTTTTTAATTTTGTGAAATTCTATTATCAATATTATTTCACCAATTGCTCTCACAATATCAAGAATACTCTCTTTTCTGCTCATATCAAGGAAATTGATAGCTTCCTTGAAAGAAAGCTAATTGCAAGCAATTTGAATTCGAATCTTGATTCTATGGAGTTAAGCCCAATCGGAGGTAATACTTCAGGTAGAAAAGAGGAAAGATTTTCATACCAATATACATCAATTTCAAGCATTTTGAATCAACAAACAATTTTTAACATTTTGGCAATATTTTCTTACTATCTTGACATGAAGTGAAGAGCTTGATGTCCATCTTAACACATCCTGATATCACCTTTTACCTCCTTGAGAGAGTAACCTTTATCATCTTTCGCGTTGTTGAAAGATTAGCCTTTTCTGTGAAAGGATCGCCTTTACCATTTTTCGCATTGTCGAAAGAATTCATCTTTTGCGTTGTCAAAAGAATTGCCTTGCTCCTTTGGATCGCCATGTCATCTTTCGCTTTGTTGAAAGAATCGCCTTGTTCCTTTGAATCGCCTTTATTATCTTTCGTGTTGACGAAAGAATCCATCTTTCGCGTTGTCGAAAGAATTCATCTTTTGCGTTGACAAAAGAATCGCCTGGCTCCTTTGGATCGCCTTGTCGTCTTTCGCGTTGTTGAAAAAATCGCCTTGTTCCTTTGGATCGCCTTTCCCATCTTTCGCGTTGTCGAAAGAATTCATCTTTTGCGTTGTCAAAAGAATCGCCTTACTCCTTTGGATCGCCTTGTCGTCTTTCGCGTTGTTGAAAGAATCGCCTTGTTCCTTTGGATCGCCTTTTTCCATCTTTCGTGTTGTCGAAAGAATTCATCTTTTGCGTTGTCAAAAGAATCGCCTTACTCCTTTGGATCGCCTTGTCATCTTTCGCGTTGTTGAAAGAATCGCCTTGTCATCTTTTGCGTTGTCGAAAGAATTCATCTTTTGCGTTGTCAAAAGAATCTCCTTGCTCCTTTGGATCGCCTTGTCATCTTTCGCATTGTTGAAAGAATCGCCTTATTCCTTTGGATCGCCTTGTTATCTTTCGCGTTGTCGAAAGAATTCATCTTTTGTGTTGTTGCAAGAGTCACCTTATTCCTCTTCAAGAAAATTGTCTTATTCACCATCCAACTTACCATTTTCATTTCCCGGTCAGGTTAAGGGTTAAACCTGAGCCTCCTTTGATGAGGTATTTCATTTTTCGCCCAATCAGGATAAGGGTACAAACCTGAGCCTCCTTTGATGAGGTATTTCATTTTCCGCCCAATCAGGATAAGGGTACAAACCTGAGCCTCCTTTGATGAGATATTTCATTTTCTGCCCAATTAGGATAAGGGTACAAATCTGAGCCTCCTTTGATGAGGTATTTCATTTTCCGCCCAATCAGGATAAGGGTACAAACCTGACCCTCCTTTGATGAGGTATTTCATTTTCCGCCCAATCAGGATAAGGGTACAAACCTGAGCCTCCTTTGATGAGGTATTTCATTTTCCGCCCAATCAGGATAAGGGTACAAACCTGAGCCTCCTTTGATGAGGTATTTCATTTTCCGCCCAATCAGGATAAGGGTACAAACCTGAGCCTCCTTTGATGAGGTATTTCATTTCCTGATCAGGTTAAGGGTTAAACCTGAGCCTCATTTTGATGAGGTATTTCATTTCCCGGTCAGGTTAAGGGTTAAACCTGAGCTTTGTTTCTATACGAGGAATTTTTCGTCCCATCCAGGTTAAGGGCAAAACCTGAATCTCACTTTTTTTGAAGTAAAATTTTCTTCCTCATTCTCCATCTCATATCTATCATTTTCATCAGGGCTAATCTCTTCGTATCCAGTCAGATCCTTCTAACTGAGGCATTTTTACAGCCCAAATTTGGTGTGTTTTTCTTTGCCACTAAGCTCGTCTTCAAGCCGGCTTAGTAGCAAAGAGGGGCATCTGTAAACACCCCAAATTTTCCTCATCCATTCTCAAACAACCCTCCTCGTGCAGTGCCAACCCTGTTAGGTTAGTGTAGGAGTCAAACCCCGAGTCAGTTTAAGAAAATTACCATTTTACCCACTTTCATTAGGAAAATTACCATTTTACCCCTAGGTCATCCCGGACCCCAGTGAGTCAAAGTCAACCAAGCTTGTTGGTCAGTTTAGAATAGTTAGAATATCAGTCATTTCAAGCTCATCTGAGCTCACAATGAACAGACCATTTCCATTTCTGACCATTCCTGCCAAAATGGGATCATTTCTTCAGAAATGAGCTTACTTCTCACTCAAATCCAAGCCAATTGTCTCCGAGTCAGTCATTCATAGTCAGTCATACTCCCCAGAGTCTAACTTGAGTTCACCAGAAGTTCAAGCGCTCCAGTTTTAGTTCAAAACCATTTCCAAGTGTCCAGGAGCCCATTTTAGTCCATTTCAACTGAAATTGAGATGAGTTCAGCCAATTAAGCTAGTGTTCGAGCTTCGATTTTAGTTCATGTCAGTATTATTGACCTTTTTTTTAGCTCAAAGCCAGATCAAGTTCGTAATTCACTTCACTCCATAGACCATTCCGTACCATTTCTCTAAAAATGGTAGCTTTTCTTGAAAATTCAGTCAGAAAGGTCAGTTGAGTCAGTGCCTGGTCAGTTTATTTAAGTTCTGAAACTCTAAAACCCAGCTTAATCTAACTCATCTCAGTTCAATCCAGCTCGAATCCCAATTTTCAGTGTCACTCTGACCTAGTAGAGTCCCAAAAACCATTTCTTGAGCTATTTTACAAATTTTATCAATTTTAATGCTTTTTGAACTGGTACAAGTGTCAATCGGGGTCTAACATCCAAAATTCTTCATTCAAGGTATGAATTTCGCATGTCATTTCTCATCATTTCATATCATTTCTCAGCATTTCATAACATTTCAACATATTTCATTCCATTTTCGAAGTCCAGAACTCCAGTTTTATAAATTTCAATCCAGATCAAGTTTCAAAAGCTTTTAGAAATCAATTTCAAACCCCGGGTTTTTAAAATTAACATTTTTACCCCCAGGAGTCTGAATTTGGAAATATTTTCCCAAGAAAAACAATTTGGATTTATTTCAAACTCAAATTTTCAAATTCTACACTGGATTTGCTTCGCAACGGGGTATTGAACTTTAAAATCCGAGCTTGTTTCAAAAATTGCCAAAAATAGCTCATTTCGTTTGGAAATATTTTCTTGAGAAAAACAATCTGGATTTCTTTCAAAATCAAAATTTTAAATTCTACATTGGATTTGCTTCGCGATGGGGTATTGAACTTCAAAATCCGAGCTCGTTTCAAAAACTGCCAAAAATAGCTCGTTTCGCATGGAAATTTTCTGAAAAGACTATTTTACCCCTCTAATCGTCAAAATAAATTTCAAAAGTAGAATTTGGACCCGCTCTGAGATGGCCCACTGATTTACATATTTGTTTTATTAAAAAAAAAATTTCTTTTATTCCTTTCAATTTTCTTTTTATTTGTTCATTTTTGTTTTTATTTATTTATTTTGCGTTTTAGAGAAGAGGTGGGACCCACAAGGTAGTCACCTAAGCCTCCAGCCCCACTTTCCATTTTTTTCCTCATTTTTCTTTCCCTTTTCTTTTTTTCCTCCTTTTCTTTCTTTCCTTTCTTTTTCCCTTTTCTTTCTTTTTCTTCCTTTTCTTCTTCCTCTTCTTTCCCTTTTCCTTCTTCCCTTCCTTCTTTCTTTCTTTTTCCCCAACCTCCAACCCATTCACGTAAAGGGGGGATTTCCTTTTTCATTAGGTCATTAAGACCTAGGTTAGAGAACTATTAAAACCTAAGTTTAAAAACCAAAAAAAAAGGAAGCACAAAAAAAACCTACGGCTCTCTCTCTCTCTCTCTCTCTCTCTCTCTCTCTCTCTCTCTCTCTCTCTCTCTCTCCCTTGGTTTCCATTACACAGCTTCTCACCCCTCTACAGAAGCTTCTCCTTCACCACCTCTCCTTGCAGCAGTAGCACAGCATCTTCACCAGCTTGCAGCTCTTCTTCAGCCACCACAGCAACTGGGCCACCACAGCAACCACCATCTTGTAGACACAACCACCAGCAACTCCAGCCTTGGCTGCAGCCACAACAGCCTCTCTACAATAGCCATCTTCAGCCAGCAGCTGCACCACAGTCCACCTTGTTGCATCTTCAGCCAACTTTCAGCAACTCAAGACACCAACCATCTTCAATTGCAGCAGCCTCCTTCAATCACTACCAGCCTTACTTGGTGACAATCACCACAGTAAATCTGTCAGCCATTCTCTCGTTACAGCTTCTCTATAGCAGCAACCTTGCCCCAACCGGTGCAAACTCCTCCATTCAAGCGAATCTCAAGGTAAAACCCATTATTCTTGTGATTTCTTCTATGACTCCAGTATGAATCCGGTTCAAAACTGGATTCATCTAGTTGCAAAAGCTATTTTATGAGTTTGTAATATTGATTTACCATTGATCAAGGCTGAATAAGGGAGATCCATCCCTTCCCACAAGCCATAAAAAAAAAAAAGAATTGTATCCCTATTTTTCTTTATTTTAAATATTATATTCATGTTAAATATGCATTTCAAGCATTTTATTAATTTAGTCTTATTGTTTTATTAATAGTCTGTTTGATATCATTAAGATTCGTGTTAAGGCTTGTAGAAATTAGTTGTAGCATAAGTTACAGCCGTTATTTTATATAGATTTTCGTTTTAATAAATCTATCCAAAAAAAAATATTTGTAGTTAGGTTTATTTGTCCATGATCTCATATTAAAAATTTAGATCCGTTTGAGTTCTGGAACCTTATCAAATGAATCGAATCTCAAGCTAGGATTTCGCAGTTCTCTGAATTTTCAATTTCTGCTTTAGCAGAAAAGAACCTCCAACACCACCCTTGTGGGAGATTTGGATTGCTCTCTAAAACTCACAGTAGATTTATAATTGAATCTAATAGTGATATGAAAATTTTTAGGTTTTTCCAGTCAGTTTTGACCTCTGTAAAAAATCGGATTTCTCAGACCCTTGGGAAAATATCGATTTTCTTTTGTCAGGGTGTAGACAGACCCTAATGCACCAAGTCCATCCAATCTGTAATTCGTATGCAAAAACTTTCAACTTAAAAGTTGTTCCTAACGTAATTTCCTATCATTTCCCAAAACTTGGGAATTTTTTGATCTGTTTCATTATTTTTCCCGGATTTTCCTTTTTCTGTCTAACAGATTCCAATGTCCAGAAATCTCAGAGAATTAGGTCTCTCATAACAGTATGTCCTTTTCCAAACCATAACCAGAATCCCAAGGGTGTCAAAATATCAAATCTTCCTCTATTTGTCAGGGACAGTTTCCCACAATGTCAGCTTTTTTCCCATAAGTAGGCTATTTTTCCCATGTTTTTTACCGAAACCTGTCTGTTTCCCCTAAATCCTAGAGTCGCCAGATTCCGATCCGACTTGCCGGAGTAGTACAGCTCCGACCATAGGTCAAAACCAGAAAGTGTAAAAGGAAAAAATCCTTGCCTTACTGTCCCCTGTCACCCCATAAAATTTGGGAAATTTTTATGGAAATTTGATATCCTAAATCTCCTTTAGAATCAACATTTTAGGCAAAAATCACAAAATTTAGGGTTTTTATTTGAATTTCTATATTTAAAAATACAAAAAAAATAGATTTTCGAACTCCAATCTATTTTTAGGGATATTTTAGGTGTCCATGCCAAATTTGGCTTAATTCCAAGTTCATTTGCTCCATGTGTTAGTTTATCTTTAAGTTCAGAAGCGAAAATCAGGTTAAATTTGATTTTTTATGATATTTTCGTCATTTTGGGGTTTTTATCATGCACATAAGCATGTAGAATCATATTAGGGTTAATTTTAATGTCATTTGCATTTCATATTTTTCAATTTTGCAAAATTTATTTCAGAAAACCCTGGTTTCAAGGTCATAGTCTTCTTATCGGGGGTATTTTGGTCATTTTGACCTAAATTTCAAAATTTCAATTTTTAATTCTCCAAAATTTCATGCATATCATCATATTTTATCATATTATGTTTGATTTATTTCATTTGATTTTCAAAATTCCAAAATTTACAAAAAATCTTTCATAAAACCCTGATTTCAAGGTCATCAGGGGTATTTTGCTCATTTTGACCCCAATTTCGAATTTTCAAGTTTATTTTTGAAATTTATTCATTATTTATCATGTTTATATCAAAGGGGGTATGATTTTGGGTTTATATCTGAATAATATCTGATAATTTCCCATATTTTTGGATAAATTCAGAAAAACCTACATTTTTGTGCTAACACTGTTTTCTAGTTTTGCAGGAATATTCAAGAAAAAGATTTTATTTTCTTATTTTATTTCAATTCAATGTAAAAAAAAATAATGTAATATTTGGAATAAGAGTTACATTTCTGCTTAGAATAGGACTGCATTGCATATAGTTTAATTTATGCAAATTTCAATATGTGATGTATGATTCATGCACATTATTTCAAATTCACTATGGTTTACACGAATGGCACGTGCACAAGCTCTTATGGAGTTTATAAACTCGGTGGGATTCGTATTTATGGCCATAGTCAGAATACGAAGAAAACCAAGATTTATGATCTTCGTATTAGCCACATTCAGCCTACACACTTAGGCTAACTTCAAAATGCACTGCATTTCCCAAAGTTTTAAAAGGATTTTCCAATTCCTCAATTGAAATTCCCTTTTGAAATTCACATTCATTCATTCATATCATTCAAATTGCATTATTCTCAAATTCATTTTCCAATTTCAATTTCAGAAAATTCAGCTTTCTCAAGAATTTCCAAGTCTTTCTCAGGATCTCATTTTCTCAAAATCCTGAGTTTTCAAAAGAGATTTCAAAGCATTTCCCAAGTTCAAACCAAGATTTTCCAATGTTTTAAAATTCTCAAATTTCAAAGTCTCAAGTTTTTAAAAAGATCGATTTTCTCAGATTTCTCATTTTCCTGAGAATTCAGTTTCCTGAGAATCCATTTTTCATTTCAAAAGCCATTTTCCAATGAATTTCTTAGATTTTCTTAGAATTCTCAAATCCATTTCCTCAAAAAAAAGCAATCTAAATCTCAAAATTAATTTTCCAAAGTACAAGTTTTCCTGAGTATTCATTTTCCAATGCAAATTTCTGATTTCCAATGAAATTCAATGATTTTCCCAGGAATTCAATTTTCAAGTACTTTTTCAATCAATTTTCAAGCATATTTCAATTTTCCAAAGCAAACATCATATTTTCTCAAACTTGCATTTGTTCAAAATTTCATAGCACAAGCCTGATTCTTTGTGCATTCTAGGAAAAATAGAGCATAATTTAGATATTTGAGTCAAGTTAAAGCACGCAATTGATCATTGGTTCAATTACCCCTGGTAAAGGCGCCAGGAACGGTTGAACCTCGTACCGACAGGCGGATCCCATTCCACAGAATTTTCCCGCAAATTTTCAAAACGGAGGCGAGTAATTTTCAAAACCATTTTCAAAACTTTGGTCGAGTTTGACTCGCGAAATTCCTTTCTTTCTCGCAAGGGATGGGAAAATTTTTGCGATGATAACAGTATCCCCATAAAACGGGATCAGTACTCTTGCGAGTTGGTGAGACAAACCATCCATACATTATCATTTTAAGGAAAAGCCGAAAGTAAACAACATGCTACAAGAGTGCTAAGTACCAGAATATAACTAGCATGATGGAACAGTTAGAAACATTTAAATAAAAGTACAAGTGTGCGTCAGGTAGGTGCACGTGCCACGAGACTATAAAACTATAAGTAAGTAACAGTGCAACAACAAGGTAACAAGGTAAAAACTGAACAACAAAAAGTAACAGCTAAAGTAACAGAGTGGGAACTAACCAACAGAGTGTAGCAACTGAACACAAGTATACACGGCTCTAAAGTAACAACTACAGTAAGTCAGTCTGATTGGTTAGTTCTTATGTTCATCTTTTTACCTCCTTCGGGTACGCGAAGGAAAACCCTCGAGTTCTGTGAGACATGCACCCGACGTCTATTATTCAATTTCTAATATGGTAACCGGGATGCTACAGGATGAGAAAACCACCTGCGGGCGACACGCAGCCAGGAGAAACCTTTCGCAGGGGTAAAGGATTGCAATCCGTACTACTGCAGTAGCAAAGGTCCCTGTAGAGGGAAACCTCGACCTCCCTAAATCCGAGTGACTGGAGGTCAGAGGGCACATCAGCTCCTCAAAAGAACAAGTCGTAGTAACGACACATCACTCGAGGCTATACCATTCACCCTCTCCCTAGGTGACCAAATTGTGAATGGGGCACAACAGGCTTATCTTATTTAGGCTCAACCTTCCAGTCGTACCTCCTCTCGAGGTAGTCGTGCCTCATGGTCCCCGCGGGGTATGCAAACGAGGACTTGGCCTGCCTATTCACGTGCTCAGCCTCACACGGCCGCCACGAGCATATCGCCTGCGAAGACGATAATACACTATTTTGTTTTATGCCTAGGGTGACACGAGTATGTGAGCACATTCTCACAAACCCGGGCCATGGCCCGTAGACTCCAACCGAGTCTCAAGACCTCGATAGGTCAAAAGTGTCAAACCCTACAATGTTTCAGTCCTTTTTAAGTGTATGTCATATCGAGTGTAAAGCACGCCACTGGTGCAATGTATATCCATTGATATACGAATGGGAGCTGAACAGGAAGACACTCGACTCCTGAGCTAGTGACATACGTGTCAAGATGTGCTAACTTGCACGTGCAAAGCAAGAAAAACCCATAAAGGCATAACCTCGCCTAAGTATCGTGTTGTAAGCAATGATACATTGACAGGCAGGTGAGGTACCACTAACTATAAGTTCTGAGCGGCACAAAGTAAAAGATACATATACTGTAGTTACGGGGTATGCGAGGAGCGTCTCGAGCCTGGACTACGTATTTCTTTCAAATACGCGTACAATTATCATAACGCGGCAAAACTCGCGTAGCAAAGCCATCCGCCAGGGATCCTCGCGAACCCGACACTCACGAGTGTCAAGAGATAGAATCCAATCTAATCCCATGCTAATGGGAATAACATTGGCATACCCAGACCCGCGGCCACACTCTGTCCGCACAACTGTGGCACAAACAAGACCAAAGCCTGAAGCAGCAACGCACGTTGCTTGCAAACGACGAATTTGCTTCTAGGCTAAACATCGCCTATTGGCACGGGAGGGCAGACGTTGCCACGGATGAGTTCCTATGGAACTCCACAGGGTCGTGCCAAACTTGTCGAAACCCGCGAGTGGTTCGGACCCCATGCCGGAGTCTAACAAGGGGCTGCTCCACTGGCGGCAAGGTGGCCGGGTGCCTTAGCACCCGGTGTCGATTTGGTGCCAACGGGGGACCAAAAACTCGGAAGGGCTGAACAAGTGGCTAGGCCACGGGGGCCTTGCCACCCTTGTCCACGCCCAGCGGCATTCCAAGCGGGGCTGACAACCATACTGGTCACAGCCAGCATGTGCTGCCCTGGGTGTGCCAACACCCGGCTAGGCCTAGAGCACCCAAACAGGTGCTAGGCTTAACCCAGGGCCCATCGGGCCAACCAAGACCTCAAGCGAAGTCTGGTCCGCATGTGACCAGACCCAGCTGGGTCACGAAAGCCCCTGGTCTGAACCCAGCCGTGGGTTTGGACCAGGGTGTTGGGCCTTAGCCCACACCCTTGAGGGTGCGGCTAACCCAAACACACCATCGAGTGGGTTAGACCCACCGATCTGGCCTGGGCCCTATTGGTCCAGGCCCAGCTTACAAAAAGGGGGCTGGGGCACATGGGAGTGTGCCCCATAGGCACCCCTGGTCTGGCCCACAAATGGGTCCAGACCCAGGGCACCAGCTGGGTGCGCAGCAGCCCACAAGGGCCGCCAAGGGGGGGGAGGTATGGTGGGGCGCCCACCCGGGTTAGGTGGCGCCACACCAAGGTGGTGGTCTGGACCACTGGGGGTCCAGACCTAGCCTGACTACCCCAGCAACTGAGGTTGCTGGGGGCAGGCCATGCCTGGTCTGACCCAGTCATGGGTCCAGACCAGGCCCACAAGGGGGCCAACACGCCACCAAGGGGCGCGCCCAGCACAGGCCCGGGTGCTCTAAGCACCCGACCTCAAACTGCACAGCAACCACCAGGTAAGGGGGGGGGGGGGGTGTTCAGCCAACTGATACAAACCTTAGGTCTGTAGCACTGGCTTAACCCAGCCATGGGCTGATCCAGGCTGCACTAGCCTGGCGCGCCCACCAAGGGGGGGGGCACCAAGGAGGTGGCCCGGGTGCCACGCGCACCGGGCCCTCAGCTGCTCCTAGGCAGCGAGCAAGGGGCAAAAAGGGGGCCCACACAGGCCCCTGGTTCGAGCCAAAGGGTGGTTCAGACCAGAGCTGTGGCCCCTTTGACCATGCAGGTCAACTCTCACACAAAACCACTCGGTGCTAAGGCACCCGGGTGGTTCGGTTGGGCCAACAAAGGGGAGGGAGCTCTCCAATGGTGGGCTCACCAATAGGTGGGTCCACTCCGGGTGGGTCTAAGCCTAGGGTGGCCCAGACCACCCTGCCAAGCCACGAGCTGCAGCAGTCCAACTAGGACTGCTGCATATCCAACTGCAGCCTAAGCTGCAGCTGGCCCAGCCGAAAAGGAAAAAGGGAGCCGGACTGACCAGCTTTGGGTCCGTCTGGGGCTCGTTACAGGGCCTGCAACGGCCCAGCCCACATGTTGTGGGCTCAGCCATGCCACCAAAGGGGCTGGGCTGGCCATGGAAAGGCCCAACCCAACGCCCTACCAAAACATCAGCCCCCAAAGGGGCGCTTAATCCAATATTGAGAAACAAAACGAACAGAAAATTTTTAAAAAGGTAAATGACAAGGCATGAGAGGGGAGCTCACCTTGGAGCTGGCTTGGTCCAACTGAAGCAACCACGTGAGGGGAGGAGGGAGTAGAGAGAGTTGGAGAAGAGAGAAATAAGAGAGAGGGTGTCGACCCTCTCTCTCTTCCCTTCCCTTGTTTAAAAAGGGGAAGAAGAGATGGACGGTGGGGAGGGAAGGAAGGGATATGGGAGGTCTCCCTCTCCCACGCCCCACCCTCCTCTAAAGACCTATGGGGGGGGGGGGGGTCTAAGGTACAAGGTACCCCCCAACCACTCCCCTTAATTTAAGGGGAGTGGTTGGCCTTGACCTTTCAAGGTCAAGGTCAAGCCCCTAAGTCAAAATCACCACTTTTTTTATATTTTTTTTTGAAATGAGTAGGAGCTACCCCCTAAGGGGCGCTCAGCCTACTCCTCCAAATCGTGGGCTTAGCCCACCCACTTCCCAAAATCCCTTTTTAAGACCCCAACTTAGCTATTTTTGAAACTTTTCAAAAATGCCTATGAAAGGTGAGTTTTTTTGCAATTATGTTTTTCATAAACCTTTAAAAAGGACATGGGCTGAGGTGGAGCCCATGCCAAACCTTTCTAAATGTCAAAACCCACCCCTTGTAAAAGTGTTTTCAAAAAACCCTCTTCTAGGTTTTTACCAATTTGCAATTCACTTCTCTTTTTTTTTGTAAAACTCAATACAATAAGTATTTAAATGGACTCATTTAAACTAATTCAAAAACTTTTTTTTTTTTAAATTACATAATGTGAATTAAAATTTAAACTATCATAAAGTATATTTAATTTCCCAATTACGGCGAAATTGGGCCTCGGTAAGACTCATAATTACCGATATACCCCTTTTTTGCCAAATACTTAGAATATCGAGATATTTTTCTCGTTTAGGCTCTAATTTTGGAACAAACGCTTATGAATATAATATAAATAAAATCCACAAGTATTGAGGTTCGATTCGTCGCGGTTTGCCCCGAATCACCTCGTAGAGCGAATCTACATGACTCAGAACCTCAGAAAGCGATAATTGCCCATTTTACGAGCAACGCCCGTGTCAAAACAAGAATTTTTGCATCAATAAAAATATATATATATATCCATTAAAATCCTTTAGAAAAACAGTGGGGCTTACAAAAGTGGGCCTAATAGTCGTCCTATAAAACTTTCCCTTCAACCGCAATGGCATTCTACGATCGCACAACACTCCAGTTGCACTCTTCCATTTCATCCACCCAACCTTTATCCTATGATTTACATCTCCATCAATTTCTCCATACTTTTGAATGATAGATCCCAAATATTTGAAAGAATCATCCACCGGTATTTCGTGCTCACCAAGCTTCACTACACTCCCATCACTATTTCGTTGCTTACTAAATCGACATTCCATGTATTCTGTCTTACTCTTACTCAACTTAAAACCTCTTGCTTCGAATGTCTGTCTCCATAATTCTAACTTAGCATTAACCCCAGCTTTAGACTTATCAATCAAAACAATATCATCAGCAAACAACATACACCACGGCACATTTTCTTGAATTGATCTCGTAAGCTCATCCATCACTATAGCAAATAGGAAAGGGCTTAAAGCAGATCCTTGACGTAACCCAACCGTTATAGGAAAATTGGTTGTCACCCCTCCACAAGTGCGGACATTGGTTACTACTCCTTCATACATATCTTTAATTATAGTAATAATTATCTAATAAGGAAAACAAATACATTGTATACATGCTCAACAAACCGCAAATCTAAGGTAAAGACATGTAATAGCAGCTCGTGAAACATGTACGAACATGTAAAGGTTTGTTCAAATCAAAACCCACAAGGGTAGAAGAAAGGAAACCCACGATTTTCACAACACTTGGAAGAGATGAAAAGTCTCACCTTCGAGGCTTTGAGGCAACAATGGAGAAGAAGGAGATGGTGGTGTTGCCTAAGGTGGAAGCTCCAGCTAGGTACCACACACCCTAACCTCTCTCACTCTCACCACGGTTTTGGAGAAGGAAGGGGGAAGAGGAGAGAGAAGCTCCTCAAGAAAAATTGCCCCAAGGGTCCCTCTTTTTCTCTCTTCAATCTTTAAATAGGTTAGGTCTTTTAGATTGTATGATTAGGATTTAAGGAAGGGTGATGGACGGCTGGGGTGATCTACGCCCCCCCCATGGCCAGCCCACACCCAATGCATGTTGAGTTTTTAAAACTTTTAAAAAGGTTTTCAAATATGCCATTGAAAGGGTTTTTAGAAAAACCTTTAAAACTTAAGGAAATAACATGGGCTGCCCCTTGGCTATGCCCAATCGTTTTTCAACATTTGAATTGTGTTAAAATCTTTACAAAACTACCATGGGGCGCCAACCCCATGCTCCTTTTCTAAAAATTCGCCCCTCATGATACTTCATGATGGGGGTTTTGAAAAGACCAAGGGCCAATAGTGGCCTCCTTTTCAAATGCCATGCAAAATATTTCAAAAGTGCCATCCAGCTAGTCAACCTTGACCAGCTAGTCCACCAAGACTAAGAATGTCCACTAGAGAGGACACCCAACGGATTTGGGCCCTCTCCGAATAGATCCGCTCCAAATCCAAAAATCGCCATGCATACACTTTCAAAACTATGCTTAATTAATGCACTAAAATATTAGATAAATCCCAATAAATCATTTAGTGCTCTAAATAACCTTAATTAATGCAAAATGGTCTAGGCCTTTCAAAAAAATCAACTTTCGTTTGCGAGAATTAAGCGTATTATGATTTCAGGTCCAAAACTCGTAATTCACATGCACTGACGAAGTTTTTACGTTGTATAGGTCCCAAATTCAGGGACAAACTATAAAAACACATCATAAATTAACCCTTAAAATTCCAAGGATAAATTCATCCAGAATTAGGCACTTCTTACTTACATAGTGTATTTTACGCGATTTTCGTGTCGCGCGTACAAAGCCAAAACACAGGGCATATTCAAAATATACTTAATTATGTGATATAACCTCGTAATAATGCATAAGCATACATATCAACATTAATCTAGCAGTAAACTCCTCAAAAATATTCGTGGACCTTACATCCTACCTTCCTTAAAAAGGATTTCATCCGCGAAATCACAAAACAAGGAGCAACAACAAAATGGTAAGATCTCGTCTGACAACGCCTAATCGGCTACAACTAAGTCTCCTGAGTCATCTATCATGACGAAAAGACACAACCAATCAATAGAAAAGTCTGACAACCATGCTTGCTAAGCGATAATCACCACAATCACACAGAAATCACGAGCACACAACACACAAAATCAGACAACGTTCATCAAAATTCAAACAAAAGTCATATTGCAACTCAATCATGCAACAACACGACATAAAAACACGTTCTACGAATAACTCAAACGACACCATATCAGGCTGCTAACGCTAGAAAGGTCAAACATATAGATCACAACTAGCCATACCAATCAATATCAGGAGGACCAAAATCACACAAGTTACTCGCCAGATCGGGGAAACGTACAACCTCACACGGATTTATCGCCCTAGATGGCTTACCTGGTCTTGGACAATACACTTCCTCACAGTGATTCACCATGCTAGTCGGGTTACCTGGTCTTGGTCATACCTACCCTCACAGATACTCCATTGGAGATCAGATCCTCAATAGTTACCATACACAGTGATACATCAATACAATTGACTAATCAAAATCATTGACCGCACTCAGAGTCAGAAGCTACTAACAAAGGTTTAAGCACATATACACACCGTATCACTTCACATGGCACATCAGAACGAAGAATCACACATTCTTTCAACTAGGTTCCACGAACCACAATCATACATTGGATATAAATATCCACCGCATGCTCTCAACGATTCTATTCAGATAGCAAAACAATCATATCATAAAGGAGATTCACACTACGCTACTTATTACTGCCATTACAAGCATTATGTTCAAAATAAAATCTCAAGCATGCGTAATCAGAGCCATCTCATACTTATCATGACTAGGATAATAGTTTCATCATCGCTATGATCTATCAATCGTCTCTACCACAAAATGTAGAACGAGAAGGGCGAACTACGCAAGTAGTCCCCTAGATCTCAATCAAGAGTCTCAACTCTCGCAGAAGTCTACTCGAAACAGCTTGGGAAACTAGGTCCACAAACACGAACAAACCCTTAGATTCCAACAAGCGATAACTTTAGCTCGATATACGAGGCTTAAACATAAAATGGGGTCTCACATCGGACGACACTCGAAAAACACACAAGATCATCTAATCAAGCAAAACAAGTCAGGAAACAACAAAACTGAATTAAAATACTCACAGTGCGATGGCCGATGCTTGCGAAGTCTTGAACGACACTTCTGTATTACTCTTTAAAAAAAAACTGCTCTGATACCAGCTCTGTGGCAGCCCAGAATTTCTATTAGGAAAATCCTTTGGATTTTTAGAGATTTTTTTTTTTTTGAAAATCAGGGAGCACAAGTGCAGAAAACTGAAAGGGAAAGATAGGTGGAAACTCTGGGCAAGCTACAGAGAACAAAAATAAGAAAACAGCTGAGAGAAAACAACTTTTTATTAAATACATTTATAAGTGTACAAATCTCTTTTCCCTTATACAAAACCAAACTGCCAAGATCCAGCAAATATCATAAGTGTGGGTTCAGAGTCCGCTGCAGCACATCGAGGTCCATTGCACGCCTAAGCAACCTGTATCCCCATAAAACGGGGTCAGTACTCTTTTGAGCTGGTGAGACAAACCAAACTCAAAATACCAAAGTGTGAAAAATGAAGCAGAGCTATACATGACAATACATAGCATGCACATTCAATAATTAAGCAGTTACAACAAGAGCAAGAGTACAGAACTACTCATAGAGAAATAACTTACGCTAATTCATTCCACATTCCAGATTAACTAGTAAAGTATGCATCAAAGAACATAAATAACCAATGTGCTGTGAACAGTGTCAAGTAAGTGCGAAAGGGACAAGTACAAGCCAACTGAAAGGTAACAAGCTGTAGTAATCATAACAAGTGCTGGAAACGAACAAACAACTATAGTAATAGCTGAATTAACCGTAAAGCAGACACACAAGTCCATAACAAACTGTACCAAGTACTGAACAACAAGGCAACCAAAGTAACAACTGAACAAGAAGAGCAACTGAAGCACAGACTAAGTAAAGTAGCAACTATAGTAAGTCAGTTGATTGGTTAGTCTTTATGTTCTTCTGATTACTCCTTCGGGTACGTGAAGGAACCTCGCATTCTGTGAGACATGCACCCGACGTCTGTTATTCACGTTCTAGTGTGGTAACCCGGGAAGCTACAAACCAAGTTCAACCTCATGCGAGCAGCACACGGCTAGGAGAAATTACTCGCATAGGCAAGGATTGCAATCCATATTACTGCAGTAGTGAGGTCCTAAAAAGGTAACCTCGACCTCCCTGACTCTGAGTGACTGGAGACCAAAGGACGCTACAACTCCTGTCAAAACACATGTCGTAGTAACGACTAGTCACTCAGGGTTGTACCATCCACCCTCTCCCAAGGTGAACCGATTTGTGAATGGGGCGAAGCATGTTTATCTTTCTTAAGGCTCATGTTCAATCATACCTCACAACAAGGAATTTGCCTCGTGGTCCCCGTGGGGTACGCAAAACGAGGTCTTGGCTTGCCCATTCACGTGCTCAGCCTCACGCAGCCAACAGAGCACACTGCTTGTGAAAGCAGTCATAACACTATGTTATTCATTTCTGTTTTAGGGTATATCACACAAGAGTCTACACAACACAAGGGCCACTGCCCAAAGACTCCAACTGAGGCCATATCAAGTCATATCATTATTCATACCCTATGGTGTTCAGTCTTTTCATTTCAAGAAGTAAGGGCACGTGGTGCGCTTACCAAAGCCTTAAGCAAAGTACCTCCTTAGGGTACGCACTACTCAATAACTGTGTCAGGATGTGCCAAGTGCAAAGTGTAAGAGTATCACATGATTCTATCTTTTGCACAAGTACAAACAATAGAGGCATTGCATAACATTTCTGAGAGATAATTAAGTGTACGGGCCAATACACATTCACATGCAGACGATATTTCATCATAATTCCATTATACAAAGCATTGTCTCTAAAATATTAACAACGACACTCGCATATCCACAAGCAAGGCAAAATAGTACGAATGTGTATTGAACAATCAAGTGTGAGCATGCATCACAATTCAATGTAATAACATGAACTAAGCGAGTAAATAACAGGTGCGAGTAGTCATGAATGAGCAGAGTACGATAAGTACACAAACAAGCTAATTCAACAGTGCAGAGCAACATGCCTCATGATGAGACAGTTAGAAACATATGGCCACAGTAAAACTGCTCTCGAACAAATCAAGACAATCAAACAAGCATGTATCTTTAATTTAAGCGAGCTCGTCTCGCCAGGTGAGTCTACAACTAGAAAACTCGCCAAGGAGTTTTACGACATGGATACACAAAGTATAGTCGTAAAAACACTCAGATCTCATAGCTATACAACAAGGGACAAGTACCTCGAAAGGTGTGCAATAGCCAACTGTCATGAACACAAAGGAGGAGACACATGGTTCGAATCATCGAACCCAAAGCATTCAGATGATCTAATCTTATGCAAGACAATAGAACACACGACTCTCCTTGGTTAACACTAAATTGCATTATACACCAACGTTACTATGCTATACAATTGGTTTACCCCATAAGCGGAGAGTACTAACTCTAATGCATTTAGCGTGACATTGCACGCGTAACAAAATACCTATTCAACTACTTATTATTGCTATCAAGGCGGCGACAGAGACAGTCGTTGTAAAAGGATAATGCTGCAACTACGTCATGCAAATGGAAAGCATGACTAGTCAACTAGATATCTCATGCAGAGGACTGCGAAACTACAAGGACGAAGCCCGCACACTTGCTGCACCAAAACCGCAGCAGCAACAACCCAATCTGGTTGTAACAAGGGCCAAACTCTTGCCCAAAACCCGCAGTACCATCCAACTAGAATGCAGCCAAAGTGTTGCAATCCGCAAAAACTTGGGACGAAGTCTCCAAGACAACTATAAAGATGATACTGCTATGCGAGTCCAAGTGGCCCGTTGGTCTGGACAATGGTACAAACCTAGGTAGCAGGTTCATCAGGCCTTGTCTTGTAGGCACTAACGCAGCCTCATAGGCTGGAGTCCGGAGCTCCCTATCGAAATGGGAACACAAGACAAAAGGAAGAGAAAATCCAATAGCAGTGTTGGAACAGTTCCCAAAAAGAGTCAGCCACCATACCAACCACACTAATGTACAAGACACTAAGCGCACACAAGCCTGCCCGATTTGGGCTGTGCTGCCAAACTGCGGCAACACCCGCGACGAGATGGTAACACCCATCTAAGGGTTCAACTGAAGAAAAAGATGGAGACGAACAACAAGCTGTACTGTCCCATATCCTGCACACTACTAGGACCGAATCCCTTGGGCCAGGTAGGTTTGGCCCAGAAAGAACCATCAAGGATAGTTATGGCAACAAGGAGAGGTATGCATCACAGAACATAAAAGTTACTGATGTTACATCGTGAACTGTGTACAGATACAAGTGGACATGGATGTGCATCATGTCATACATGCAAGAACTAAACAAGCGACAATACATATATTGCACATTATGATGGAACAGTTGAAAACATTTGTCACAGTAAGACGTGACTCAGAGGCTGTGCCAAGGTTCGTAAACCATGCACTACAATCATAAGCGAGCTCATCTCGCTAAGTGGGGCCATTGCCCGCAACAGGACTCGCCAAGGAGTTCCACTAAATGCATAAGTCTCACAAGACTGCGATATCCATAAGGGTGCCTCAAACTCCCTTCATACGTAGGCAAAAGTACACTAACCTTTGTCCAATTGAATCATGCATTCAAAAACAACGAATGTGATGATAGCACCAATTCGATGACATATGCCTTAGGTTTCATACTTAAGTAAAACCTCATTCACTTGAAGGTATTCAACAAGGTATTCGGTTTGCGAATATATATGTATATATGGTGTTCTATGCCACACAAACCTATGCACAAGAGCAAACATTCGCATTACCCGTACTGATGGGTTATCAATCTATGACGTAATTCGTTACCATACTTTGTAACCCTTAACTCATGATGATTACGTATATAAAAACGTAGTTGAGCTATGCCATGTACGGCAAGAGGAGGGCCATCAACTTCTCACTATTGTAAGAACCTTAATTTTACAAAAAGCCTAAACAAAGGGTCACAATGTCAATTACGTACGACAAGGGAATTGCCAACACTATACTTATTTCATTGACATGAACCAATGGTTCATTAACTACGCAAAACCCTTATTTCATTTAAAAGCCTTCGATAGGGTGTCATTAGCACGAAAATTGCGTTCTATTGCAAGACGAACGCACGGATGCAAGTGGGAGTCCATCGCACCACGACGATGAATTCAACACTACTTCAGGCAAATCGTAACCGAATAAACATAAGTTTGCTTTGGCAACCGAACACTGTTTGTTTATATTATAACTAGTAGAAATGTGGAAAGGCACAACATGATGGAGACATATATATCTATCAATAACTTTCAGGTGCAACCCAAAAGAGGGAAACATCAAGAAGCCCGACAGCACGGCGGCTACAACCGGCTGCGAGGCAGGAGTCTCTCCAGAACAGACCCGTGGCACCATCAAGACACTCGAGGCAACAACTACTGCGATGACAGCAGCTAGCACGCTGCTGGGGCCACAATGAAGGAAAAACTGGGACAACAACTATGCTGTCCCGCAAACGGCAAAGGTCCAAAACCCTGAACCAAATGGGGGACCGGTCAAGGGGAGGTCACGGCTGAGGCTCAGCCAATGCAACCCAGCCCCAGGTCTGGACTGCATAGTCCCACTACGCTCTAACTAAAACCAGCAAAAGAAAGGAGTCTGGACTGGGCGTCCAGACCCAACATGACATCAGCTACTCAAGCCGGTCCAGGTCTGGACCGATTGGTCCAGACCATGGAGGATGTGCTCACGCTGAGTACGGTCTGGACCGTGCGTCCAGACCCAACTAGCATTTAGCCAGCACCACAAGGAGGTGGAGTGCAGGCCTACTGCCTGCACCCAACTGCAGCCCACTCGCTGCATGGCTGCAGCAAGGTCCGGAACCGAATCCTAAAAGAAGAAGGCGTGCGGGGCATGATGCCCACTGAGCAAGTTAGACCTTTGACAGGTCTGGACCGTGTTTGGTCCAGACCATGTCAGGTCAGCGGTGAACCGACCCACACCCATTCGGTTAGGTGGGTTTGGCCAGGGTTCACGCTGAACCATTAGGAGAGAAAAAGAAGGAAGACGTTCCAACTGGGGGAGGTCTGGGTCACCAGCTGCTGGACACGTCCAGCAGCCTGGACATGCTGAAACAACTGAAAAATATCAGCAAAATAATGGAAATAAAAGCATAGTTGTTGGTGCACTACCAACTAGGCTCGACCCAACTAGCCCAGACCCACTGATCCAACGAGAGTTGGCTCAAAGAATGAGCTGCATGGCGTAGGGGTTGTTCCAAGGCATCCTAGCCAACCCTTCTGGAGTAGAAAACCCATATCATTACACAATAGCGTAGAAACATGACTGCCATAATTCAATCAACAAAAGAAAAAGAGTGCAGCAACCAAAGAAAACGTAGAAAAATAATGTACAGCACCCAAACGTTGCAGCCACTATCTAAATGGGGAAAAACACTTCCCAAGGGCATGCTCATCCAACTAGCAAATATGAAATAAAAGCAAGCAATGACTTACGATAAATGCAAGAGCATGAGTACATTTACTCATCCTAATTCCACAACCAAATAGGGAAATGGAAACTCATGAAATGGTGTCACATTTATAACCTAATCCACCAACATCTCCACGCATTTCATAGAATGTGCAACAAGGAGTTTGGTTTCATGTCGTACGTGGGAAAGAAAGAATGTAGAGTTCATTTAATCAAACAAGAAAATCGTGTAACTAGGAAGAGGTTGGAAATCTCACAAGAAATGGATGCAAGCTTGTTCAAACCCAAACGACAAGCGTGGTACCAAAACTGAAATGTCCTTAAGCAAAGACACAAGACGTTTTCTAATAAGGAAAAATCCAAACGATTTCAAATGGTAACTCACTACCACATTTCACAATAACCAAAACAAATGCATTGTATACATGCTCAACAAATCACAAATCTAAGGTAAAGACATGTAATAGCAGCTCGTGAAACATGTACGAACATGTAAAGGTTTGTTCAAATCAAAACCCACAAGGGTAGAAGAAAGGAAACCCATGATTTTCACAACACTTGGAAGAGATGGAAAGTCTCACCTTCGAGGCTTTGAGGCAACAATGGAGAAGAAGGAGATGGTGGTGCTGCCTAAGGTGGAAGCTCCAGCTAGGTACCACACACCCTAACCTCTCTCACTCTCACCACGGTTTTGGAGAAGGAAGGGGGAGGAGGAGAGAGAAGCTCCTCAAGAAAAATCGCCCCAAGGGTCCCTCTTTTTCTCTCTTCAATCTTTAAATAGGTTAGGTCTTTTAGATTGTATGGTTAAGATTTAAGGAAGGGTGATGGACGGCTGGGGTGCTCCAAGGCCCCCCCATGGCCAGCCCACACCCAATGCATGTTGAGTTTTTAAAACTTTTAAAAAGGTTTTCAAATATGCCATTGAAAGTATTTTTAGAAAAACCTTTAAAACTTGAGGAAATAACATGGGCTGCCCCTTGGTTATGCCCAATTGTTTTTCAGCATTTGAATTTTTTTAAAATCTTTACAAACTACCATGAGGAGCCAGCCCATGCTCCTTTTCTAAAAAGTCGCCCCTCATGATGCTTCATGATGGGGTTTTTGAAAAGACCAAGGGCCAATAGTGGTCTCCTTTTCAAATGCCATGCAAAATATTTCAAAAGTGCCATCCAGCTGGTCAACCTTGACCAGCTAGTCCACCAAGACTAAGAATGTTCACTAGAGAGGACACCCAATGGATTTGGGCCCTCTCCAAATAAATTCGCTCCAAATCCAAAAATCGCCATGCATATGCTTTCAAAACTATGCTTAATTAATGCACTAAAATATTATATAAATCCCAATAAATCATTTAGTGCTCTAAATAACTTTAATTTATGCGAAATGGTCTAGGCCTTTCAAAAAAATCACCTTTCGTTTGCGAGAATTAGGCGTATTATGATTTCGGGTCCAAAACTCGTAATTCACATGCACTGACGAGGTTTTTACGTTGTATAGGTCTCAATTTGAGGACAAACTATAAAAACATATCATAAATTAACCCTTAAAATTCCAAGGATAAATTCATCCAGAATTAGGCACTTCTTACTTACACAGTGTATTTTATGCGATTTTCGGGTCGCGCGTACAAAGCCAAAACACAGGGCATATTCAAAATATACTTAATTATGCGATATAACCTCGTAATTATGCGTAAGCATACATATCAACAATAATCTAGCAGTAAACTCCTCAAAAATATTCGCGGACCTTACATCCTACCCTCCTTAAAAAGGATTTCATCTGCGAAATCACAAAACAAGGAGCAACAACAAAATGGTCAGATCTCGTCTGACAACGCCTAATCTGCTACAACTAACTCTCCTGAGTCATCTATCATGACGAAAAGACACAACCAATCAATCAAAAAGTCTAACAACCATGCTTGCTAAGCGATAATCGCCACAATCACACAGAAATCACGAGCACACAACACACAAAATCAGGCAACGTTCATCAAAATTCAAACAAAAGTCACATTGCAACTCAATCGTGCAACAACACAACATAAAAACAAGTTCTACGAACAACTCAAATGACACCATATCAGGCCGCTAACGCTATAAAGGTCAAACATATAGATCACAACTAGCCATACCAATCAATATCAGGAGGACCAAAATCACACAAGTTACTCGCCAGATCGTTAGATCGGGGAAACATACAACCTCACACGGATTTACCGCCCTAGATGGCTTACCTGGTCTTGGACAGTACACTTCCTCACAGTGATTCACCATGCTAGTCGGGTTACCTGGTCTTGGTCATACCTACCCTCACAGATACTCCATTGGAGATCAGATCCTCAATAGATACCATACACAGTGACACATCAATACAATCGACTGATCAAAATCATTGACCGCACTCAGAGTCAGAAGCTACTAACAAAGGTTTAAGCACATATAGACATCATATCACTTCACATGGCACATCAGAACGAAGAATCACACATTCTTTCAACAAGGTTCCACGAACCACAATCATACATCGGATCTAAATATCCACCGCATGCTCTCAACGATTCTATTCAGATAGCAAAACAATCATATCATAAAGGAGATTCACACTACGCTACTTATTACTGCCATTACAAGCATTATGTTCAAAATAAGACCTCAAGCATGCGTAATCAGAGCCATCTCATACTTATCATGACTAGGATAATAGTTCCATCATCGCTATGATCTATCAATCGTCTCTACCACACAATATAGAACGAGAAGGGCGAACTACGCAAATAGTCCCCTAGATCTCAATCAAGAGTCTCAACTCTCGCAGAAGTCTACTCGAAACAGCTTGGGAAACTAGGTCCACAAGCGCGAGCGAACCCTTAAATTCCAACAAGCGATAACTTAAGCCCAATATACGAGGCTTAAACATAAAATGAGGTCTCACATCGGACGACACCCGAAAAATACACAAGATCATCTAATCAAGCAAAACAAGTCAGGAAACAACAAAACTGAATTAAAATACTCACAGTGCGATGGCTGATGCTTGCGAAGACTTGAACCACACTTCTGTATTACTCTTTAAAATAAAACTGCTCTGATACCAGCTCTGTGGCGCCCCAGAATTTCTATTCGGAAAATCCTTTGGATTTTTAGAGATTTTTTTTTTTGAAAATCAGAGAGCACAAGTGCGGAAAACTGAAAGGGAAAGATAGGTGGAAACTCTGGGCGAGCTACAAAGAACAAAAAAAAGGAAACAACTGAAAGGAAACAACTTTTTATTAAATACATTTACAAGTGTACAAATCTCTTTTCCCTTATACAAAACCAAACTGCCAAGATCCAGCAAGTATCATAAGTGTGGGTTCAGAGTCCGCTGCAGCACATCGAGCTCCATCGCACGCCTAAGCAACCTGTATCCCCATAAAATGGGGTCAGTACTATTTTGAGCTGGTGAGACAAACCAAACTCAAAATACCAAAGTGTGGAAAATGAAGCAGAGCTATACATGACAATACATAGCATGCACATTCAATAATTAAGCAGTTACAACATGAGCAAGAGTACAGAACTACTCATAGGGCAATAACTTACGCTAATTCATTCCACATTCCAGATTAACTAGTAAAGTATGCATCAAAGAACATAAATAACCAATGTGCTGTGAACAGTGTCAGGTAAGTGCGAAAGGGACAAGTACAAGCCAACTGAAAGGTAACAAGCTGTAGTAATCGTAACAAGTGCTGGAAACGAACAAACAACTATAGTAATAGTTGAATTAACCGTAAAGCAGGCACACAAGGCCATAACAAACTGTACCAAGTACTGAACAACAAGGCAACCAAAGTAACAACTGAACAAGAAGAGCAACTGAAGCACAGACTAAGAAATCAAATATGAGATTTTTGAGGCTCTGGGTATACCTGAAAGAAAGTATATGTTACCAGACCCCTCGTAGTGCGATAGCTCGCACTTGGTTATAAAGAAAATGTAAAATGAAATATAAAACATAAAACCTTTGAGACTCTGGGTATACCTGAAAGACGGTATATGTTACCGAATTCTCCGGGCTCTGGGTACACCTGAAAGATGGTGTATGTTACTGGACCCATGGTCTACCGTAGAGAGGGTAGGTGGTACAAGCTTCGTGGACATTCTTGTTTTCGTGAGAGCTAGGCGTCTCACCAGGTCCCCAGTCCACGAAGTTAGGGGACCAAGACTACCAATTCGTCCTAGGTGGTAGATCCAAGTCTTCTGCAGAAGTGTAGGGTGCATCCTAATTCTAGTTCTAGCCATTGGGGAGTACTCTCTCGGTCGTGAACCGTCCCCTTTGGATATCTGTACGGCTAGTCACACGAGTTATAAAATAATAGACCCTCGTGTGGTCTCGGTCCGCTACGATGTCGAATGCCTGTGCGTACCCACAGGGTAATTAACAAGATGAAACATAAAGTTAGTGCATTAAGAAAGATCTTTAAGTAGTTGCATACTGCTCGATGTTGAAATTGTTGGAGTAAGTTGTGACTCCTGTAGAGCATGATTCAAATTAGTTTTTCGTTACATGGAAATCGTGATAACTTATGAATGATGTGTTGAACGTTGATGTTTGTGCTTTATACACACTTTACATTAATTGCTTTAGTTAAGTCAGGTGTACATCCTCATTAGTTCCAAAGTTGTTATTGCTCATATAAATATGGTTCATGCATATGATGTATCGTGCTTTGACGTTGATGGAATATATCATGAAATACTTGACTTTGGTGACCTGTACATTTATCACTTGTTAAATGGTTATTAGTTCTATCTAAACATGTTACACATATACTTGTACACATGACACTGTGCACACTCATATGGATATTATGCTTCTTACTCAGACGTGGTAGTCTGACCCTTTCTGAATTAATGTTTTTCAGGAAAATGAATGACGAGCAATTGCGGTCGTCGCTGCGGACAGTGCTATGTGACCATATCTTCTTCGGATGTCCTGAGGATTTCTGACTTGTAATAAATCATTAATGGTAAATGATAACTTGTAGTATTTCAATGCCAAAATTTATTTTACTTAAATGCCTTGAGTCTGTGCTATTACTTGTAACCTGCCCAAATAATTTGACGAATGATTTAATAAAGCTTTTCCGCTGTTGTTTAGAAAAAAAAATTTTATTCCAAAATTTTCAAGTTAAATATTTGGGGCGTTACAGAACCATTTTGTGAATGGGGCGAAGCAGGTTTATCTTTCTTAAGGCTCATGTTCAATCAGACCTCACAATGAGGAATTTGCCTCGTGGTCCCCGCGGGGTACGCAAAACGAGGTCTTGGCCTGCCCATTCACGTGCTCAGCCTCACGCGGCTAACAGAGCACACTGCTCGTGAAAGCAGTCATAACACCATGTTATTCATTTCTGTTTTAAGGTATATCACACAAGAGTCCACACAACACAAGGGACACTGCCCGAAGACTCCAACTGAGGCCATATCAAGTCATATCATTATTCATACCCTATGGTGTTTAGTCTTTTCATTTCAAGAAGTAAGGGAACGTGGTGCACTTACCAAAGCCTCAAGCAAAGTACCTCCTCAGGGTACGCACTACTCAATAGCTGTGTCAGGATGTGCCAAGTGCAAAGTGTAAAAGTATCACATGATTCTATCTTTTGCACAAGTATAAACAACAAAGGCATTGCATAACATTTCTGAGAGATAATTAAATGTATGAGCCAATACACATTCACATGCATACGATATTTCATCATAATTCCATTATACAAAGCATTGTCTCTAAAATATTAACAACGGCACTCGCATATCCACAAGCAAGGCAAAACAGTACGAATGTGTACTGAACAATCAAGTGTGAGCATGCATCACAATTCAATGTAATAACATGAACTAAGCGAGTAAATAACAGGTGCCAGTAGTCATGCATGAGCAGAGTACGACAAGTACACAAACAAGCTAATTCAACAGTGTAGAGCAACGTGCCTCATGACGAGATAGTTAGAAACATATGGCCACAGTAAAACCGCTCTCGAACAAATCAAGACAATCAAACAAGCATGTATCTTTAATTTAAGTGAGCTCGTCTCGCCAGGTGAGTCTACAGCTAGAACACTCGCCAAGGAGTTCTACGACATGGATACCCAAAGTATAGTCGTACAAACACTCAGATCTCTGTGAACACCCCAAATTTTTCAAAATTTTGTAAAAATGACTCTTTTGTCCCTAACCCCGTTTTCTGAGAATGTCAAAGCAATTTCAAAGCTAAATTTCAGTCATTCTTCAGATTTTCTGAATTAAATTCCATATTGGTATATTCAAAATTAATTCTGGATCCGAATCCAGTACTTTAAATCCATATTTCTTCAAAATTCGGATCCAAACCCATTTCTGAAGAAATTTTCTCAAAATAGCTTTTAAATCCTTAGAAAAATTCCCTTTTGTAAATATTTTTGCAAAAACACAAAAAAAAATAGTTTTAATCTTTGTTTTCTCACAAACTTTAGGATTTTATTCTAAAAATACAAAAAAATTGAAAGATAACGTAAAAAACCAAAAAAAATGGGAAAATTATGAGAAAAACGAATGAGTTTAAAACTTTTTAAGTCAATTTTGCTAAAAAAATCATTTTTAAGCACTTTTTATGAAAAACTTTTGAAGGAGCCTCTTTTTGGAAATTTGTTTTTTTTTTATAAAACCAAAGCTTCGCGCACAAGCTTTGTTTTCAGAAACCCTCGCTTTCTCTCCATTCCTTCATCTCCCTCTCACTCCCGAAACCCTCACCGGAACCTTCTTCCTCTCTCCATCACCCTCGATCTTCGAAGCCTTCCTCCGCCATCGATGCCTAACGACACCCTCCTTTTCCAGCCGCTCATCTTCAACAAACGGCCCTCTCGATCCTTCCTTCCCTCCCTTTAAAAAGATCACGCAGGTCTCTCCTGAGGCCATCCATCTTCTTCTCCTTCACAATCCACCTGTTTTTCACCCTACCACTCCTTCTTTCTTCTCACCGCTTCTTCACCCCCGCACCTTCCTTCACCTTCAACAACCGCGTTTCACCTCCCCATTTTTCTGCTTCTTCCTTCGTTTCCATTGCTTCTTCACATCCATCATCCATTATCCATGGACTTCAGTCATTCTCCTTCTTCCCACAATCGATCGGAGAAAACCCTGCAGCAAAGAGAAGCGGGACATCCTTCTTCTTCATTTGGTTTGAACGGAATTCTGCAGCCGAACTCCTCTTTCATCCAAAACCCTGCAAAACCCAGGTAAGTAATCATCGTCTCCTTCTTCCCTGCGAACGCTCCTTTCCCTTTGCCTTTCATATCCTACAAATTTTTTTTTTAGCATCTTCCCCCTTTTTCTTTATTGTCTCTTAGTGTTTTTTTTTTACGAAGCATGACCGATGAGGTCGACCTGCATATAGCAGGATCGACCCATTCTGTGCGATATTAAAGATATTCCTTAAATTCCAACATTTTTTTTTCTTTTCTTTTTTCTTTTCTTCCTTTTTTTTTTCTTTTCGTTTTCTTCTACTATTCTCTTTTCTTGTCGATCATTGGATTTCAGTATCTTTATACATGTTGATGCCCCGTTATCACCTTATACATGGAAACTTCAATTTATAGTGCGCTTCATTCTGATTCCCTTCCTTTTATCACATTCTGATTTCGATTTCAGTAGTCAGCTTGTGATTTTTTGCATTTTTTTTTTTAGTTTATTCGCCTCGTATGTCATTAAGTTTTCTCATTATGCATGACCATTTTTTTTTATCCTCTTTCTTGTTTATTTTAGACCTAATTACCTGTTATGAAAATTATCTAGAATTGATTTAATCTAAGACCTCTACATTTGGTCTCTGATCGTTCTGTTATTTGTTCATTTTGTACCCTAGATCAGTAAATTTTCTTCTTCCTTTTTTTTTTTACCTCATTGCATCTGATTTGTTGGAATCACCATAATTCAATATCAATATTTGCGCCATGACATTCACCCTTACATTGTGTAGATATATCTTTCATCCTTATGCTTTAAATCAGTGAGGAATTGTCTACAATCTCTGCTCATTTTTTTTTTTATATATATCAGATTTCTCATTTGTGCTGCATTTATACATTTTCATGGTTCTGCATCTTTTTAGTTTTAGTTATTCTTCCATTTTCCTTTTCCGGATTAAGCTTGATCAATTTATGATGTCAAAAACTCTAAGCTCCTTTTGGAAGTCCTTTGGTTCTTCGGAAGTCACAGTTAAATCGACCTGACCATGAGGTGATGAGAGGTGCTTGGCGGCATGAATGTTTAAATGGGGTGGAGATTCCCCAAAGAAGAAGCATGAAAATATGGTGATGATATCTGTTGGAGGTGTGTATAACTTTGAAACTAATGATCTCTGCATGATTGGTGGTCTCAGTATTGTCCAGAAAATGACGCTAGCATCATGAATGGTGAAATCAGTTTGAACTTTCAGGCGACATCTCTGAATGTAGAAAGGTCTGTTAGCAAACAGTCTAACGATATAATTGAGAATATGAGGAGGAATACTGACCCATTTTTATTCTGAGCCCTCGCAGATGTTCTCTTTTATTTCATATTTAGATTAGATGATAATGTCAATCTTTGTGATGGAGATAGAGATATCTATGTTTCTTATATCCCTCAATTTTTTTTAATCTATCTTTTTATAACCTTTGTGTAAAGAAATACCCCGAGGTGTTTCCTTTCTATTCCTTATGATGACTGTCGTGCTTGCCCTTGAGCAATTGATGCCTCTAGTGCTCAACTTTGGAGTTGTCTTCATCAATTAACACAGATCGGTGATTTTGCCATTAAGCAGTGATCGGTAATTCTGCAATTAAGTAGCTATGAGGTACTTCCTTTCTATTACTTATAATGACTATCGTGCTTGCCCTTGAGCAATTGATGCCTCTAGTGCTCAACTTTTAAGATGTCTTCGTCAATTGATACAGATAGGTGATTCTGCATTTAAGCAGTGGCTGGGTCAGAATAGATGAGGTGGTTGTAAGGCAACACCACCTTCTCCTCTCAGAATGCCAAACAATCATGGATCTCCATTTCCCTGAATATTTCTGTTGCACATTGGTTTCTCTTCGCTCAGCATGTTGTTCATTTGATTTGCATGTCTTTTTTTTTTACCCTTGAAGTTCTGGATTTAACTAAAGATGATTTCCTGATGAGGTTTTTGTAGGTGGTATTTCAATGGTGATGACATTGTCGTTGGCCCCTTTCTTATACAAATCTTACGTCTGCAACAAATTTTTTTTTATGGATGTTTATCAAAATGCCATGGCCATTGCTCCTGCAACAAAATACTCCTCCCCTCATGCTGAGAAGGTGAAGGAATATCGGAATGATCCAAGCAAATCTGTTATAGCTCCCTGTGCCTTCACCTTGCACAAAATTCCTGTAGCTTCTCCCCGGTTCATCATTATTTCTTGCCCAATTGAAGAAGGTACGCTCACTCATTGCTATCTTTTCCCTCACGCTTAAAGTTTTAGTAAATATTTGTTATCATTGATCCTGTTTTACTTTTCGTTCTTGAGAAGTCATTCATGTTTGTTAGCATTTCATAGAATTCTAGTATATAAACTTTTTCTTATACTCCTCTTTTCTCCATTTAGCGGCATAACTCATTAAATAGTTGATCATCAGCGGATCATTTTCATTAGGTATGTCATGTTTAAATAAATAATATATTAGTCTAGGTCTATGTTTGGCATGGTATGTGCATTGTCATAACTTGTTTATTTTCCTTCCCTTTAGAAATACTGAATTCATAGCATATCCCATATGTCGTTAATGTGCTATGTTGAAAATCCCTTGTTAGCTAGTTATCTAGTGGTTTTTATGCAATTGACCTCATTTAGCTCTAGCGTTTCATATGCTACCTGAGAGTACCAGCCAAAAACATGCAAAGCATTGTTGAATATGCAGCTTAGGCTGCTGCGAGTATGAGAGACCCTTCATCAAGAAGGAATTATGTAGATACATATTTACTTGAGCTTCAGAAATCTTACTTTGAGACATTGCTTGCTCAGCAGAAATCACAGTAACTTCATTTGGGGAGGCTGAAAACTTGAATCATGGGTATCATAGAAGTCTTGCTTTTGGTCGTGGCCAGCCTTACCCTGGAAATCCATTGTCTGGTTCGTTGAACCCTGTAAGTCCTAACAGGCAGATTGATAGAAATCCACACCTTCTTTCTTAAAAGAGGGTTTCAAGTGGGCTTATGGGATCTTGGCATTGTAAAAATAATGGAAATATGGAGGGCAATTTTGGATCCTCATTATTAGAAGCGTTCAAGTGTAACAAGACCAGATGTTTTGAACTTTCAGAGATTACAAATCATGTAGCTGAATTTAGTGCAGATCAGTATGGCAATCAATTCATTCAACAGAAACTGGAAACAACTACTGATGAAGAGAAAAACATGGTTTTCCATGAGATCACTCCCCACAGCCATTCTCTAAATTCACCTTGTGCTAATCAATCTATGCTAAGTGATTTTGCAATGTCATAATACATGTCTGTCTTGCAGGAATTATATTTACTGATTAAACTTTGTGGTGCTGGACGCCACCTGTTCGCCACTGAGCTACTAATGCTGAGCCATTAATTCCTCGTTTCCTTACTGCACTCATCTGCGTATCTCTCCAGCACCAACATGTGTTATCACATGCAATACACAAACAGCAACCCTTGTGAGTATAGCAGCAGCTTCTGATAAGGTAGCTGAATATGAGTTTTATCTTTTTATGATAAGCGGCTCTTTTTCTTATGTGGTGGTTATTGATTTCAAACAATCCATCAATAGTATTCCAAACTGTCGATATCATTTGAACATAAACTTACCCTGTTAGTTGCTTATCATGAATTTGGAATCTTTGTTTACTCATCTCAGTCAACAAATTTAAATGCTTCAATGCACCATTCCATCATATAGTGTTTCACCGATAGTATAAACTTCCACCTGCATAGCTATTTACTGCATATGTTTCCCCTCTTGCTGCTAACTGCTACTAACTCCACCCCATTTCCCACAGTGTTTATCGCCTCCCATCTGCAGGCTCACTTCCTATACCTATATGTGTCTATGTATATCACTATATCACAAGTCTCACTACCCATTTTTTTTTCTCCCAAACTTTATATATACATATATATATATATATATATATATAAGTAGATAGATAGATAGATAGATATAGATATGTATATATACATAGTTTGTCGACATTCATGTTCAGGATTAGCTGTAAGAGTTTTATCTCTTCTAGTATCATGTTTCTTCCAATTTGTGAGAAAAAGATCAGTTTTGTTAAAGCATGAAGTTGATACCTGTCATAGGATCCAAATGGGGTCCTTCTCAACCAATATGCGTATTCTTAGACTTTGTGTCATGATTTGAATTGTTTACAGCATTACAACTCCCCTTGTATCATGTCGGTTTATGTGTATTTGGCATTAGGCCTAAGCCTGACCCTTCCAGGTATATACATTATATCTCTCTGAGAATACACACATCTCCTTGTCAAATACTTGCATTCCACTTAGGCTAACTTATAAACATCTCTTCATTAATAGGGATAGGGTCATATATCTTCCATTTCTTTCATATTTGATATTTTATTGTGTGCTGACCCTGTTTCGCAGGAGATGCATGGAAAATGTTATTTTCTTTCTTAGAATCTGAGGCTTGTAATTTCAAATTCGATTCCAGTGTTGTAATAAGCTAGATTTTCAATCTTAGATAGAATGAATGAGCATTGTAAATGAATTCCATATTTTCTCCTTTATTTTCCAAAATCTCACAAATGGGAACACGAATAGCACGTGCACCATTTCGTAAGAGGTAATTAATCCTAAGTTGATGATTTACATCAATGGCCATAGTCAGGATGTAAACAAGACTTAGGATTTTTATCTTTCATGAAGTAACACTGGATCCGTTCTCAAAATTCATCATATTTTCCTTAAATATTTTCTTCTTTTATCAGAATTTAACTTAAAATTAACTCAAAATATATATCAATGGCCATAGTCAGGGTATATTAAGAGTTCATTTCATTTTAAATTTTGTAAAAGCACCAAATGTATTTTATTCTTCTCTTGAATTTAAATATAGATTATGATATAATACATTCAATGACCATAGTCAAGGATGTATTATATTTTTAATCTTATTTCAATTCATGTAAAGAATGAAATATGATTTTTGAAATCCAATTTTTAAGTTCTTTAAATTCATTGATCATTTAGGATAGAACTGCATCATATTTTCAAAATTCCCTTTTCAAAAACCCAAGTGAAATTAATATCTTCTTCAATCAATCTTCAATTCTTGTAAAATCCTATTTATCTTTTCATTTTCAATTCTATTTTATCTTCAAAATCTCAAAGTCCAATTTAACTCTGAGATTTCAAATTCATTTTGTATTCAAAAATTCCAATTCAAAACAGATTTCAAAGTTCCAGTTAACTTTGAAATTTCAAATTCATTTTATATTCAAAAATGCCAATTCAAATCAGATTTCAAAGTTCAATTTGACTTTCAAATTCCAAAATTCATCTTATATTCAAAACTCCAATCAAATTCAAAGTTCAATTTAAATTTTGAAATTTCTGATTCATCTTCTAGTTCCAAATTCAAAACTTCAAAATCAAAGTCTAAATTGACTTTGAAATTCATTTGTATATTCAAGATTCAAATTTTAAATTTCATTTTCCAAAGTTCAATTCAAACTTGAAAGTTCTTGATTCATCCTCTGAATTTAAAATCTCCAAATCCATTTTTTATGATCCAAGATTCAACTTTCATATTGGATCTCAGACTTCAGATCCAATTCTATTTTAGGATCCATAACCCAATTTCATCTTGGATCCCAAAACTTCAGATCCAAATCCATTCTAGGATCCAGAATCCAATTCTACTTTGGATCTCAGACTTCAGATCCAATTCCATTTTAGGATCCAGAACCTAATTCTACTTTGGTTCTCAGACTTCAGATCCGAATACATGTTAGGATCCAGAACTCAGTTCTACTTTTGGATCTCAGACTTCAGATCCAAAATCCATCTTAGGATCCAGAATTCAATTCCATTTCCAATTTTAGATTTCAAATCCAATTCCACCTACAGATCACATCTGAATTTCTTAAATTCATCTCTATTTTTAAATACCATTTCTCAGACCCATTCTAAATTTCAAACTTCAAAATCTAAATTCAATTCCATCTCAAGTATTCATTTCCTTTCCTAAATTCAAGTTCAAAATTCAAAGTCCATTTATGACTTTGAAACTTCATTTCCTTTCATTTCAAAGCTTCAAGTCACTCATTCTCAAAATCAAGATTTATTCTTCCAAACTCTGATTTACTTCAAAGACTTAGAACTTCTCTGATCTATCTCAAGTTCTAAGTTAGGATTCAATCATTTCTTCACTCATCTCAGAATACTTGGAAATTTTCCAAACATCTTTCAAAAAGAGCATACATCCTTACATTGCACAAGCATGATTCTTTGTGCATTTAGATCTTTAGGATAAATTCTTAGATGATATTTAGGCAAAGCAAAAGGCATAAATTTGATCCTTGGTTCGATTATCCCTGGTAAAGGCGCCAGGAACGGTTGAACCTCGTACCGACGAGCGAATCCCATCTCTCCATTTTTTTCCTTAATATATTTCAAAACAGAGGTGAGTTATTTTCTAAATATTTTCAAATTAAGGTCAAGTGAGACCACGCAAAAGAGTTCCTCTCTCTCTCTTCTTTTCTTTCTTTTCTCTTCTCTCTTCTTTTTCTGTCTTTTATTTTCCTCCCTTCAAAAAGGAGGAAAATAGAGGCTAGAAAAAGAAAAAGGGAAGGAAGAGAGAGAAACAACAAGAGAGGAAAAATTTTGCGATGATCACAGTTTTGGCGACCGTGATGGGACTTGTCTCCGTCTGGTCAAATTATGCCTTTGCTTTGCTTTTATATAATCTAAGTCTTTATTCTAACATATGTCAGCTACATTTTCATGCAAACCTTTCCTAAGCTGACATCATTGCATATAGGATCTAAGTATGGTTTAATAGGACTATGTTGAGGAGATTATTCCATGTTCACATTAGACTTAGGTCTTAAATACAACTCTCCTCAATTTTAGGGATTGAATGTAAACAATGTATGCAAGTGTATGCTTCTTTTCATTTAAATCTATCTCTTTAGGACTTGCATTAGAGCTTTTTGGTTTTATCTGCATGTTGAACATGTTTTTGAAAAACATCCCTACCTATATTGTCCCGGTCTTCACGTTGCTGGGCTGTCTCACTGAACCATAGTTCGGGAGAGAGCCTCACAATTGGACCACTTATTTGGGTTCACACCCCCCTACCACGTACCTAAGGGCCATAGTCCGAGGTATATCGGTAGGTGCTCAAGGATGTTGGAAGCCTTTTACCCTAGAACCGGAGAGATATTTTATATGCCACGTACTTCGAGCTTCGGCTTGAGTATATCGGCGTACCTTGATTGAAATCAGATGATCTAAATCTTAGAGTTAGGGTTAAGATCCTATTTGCCATTTCAAATATTGCATATAGAGTCATCTTTAGGGAGTGCTATTTGTGCATCCTTGCTTGTATGTTTGTGATTGAATGATATTATATATATATATATATATATATATATATATATATATATATATATATATATATATATATCTTCCTTACATTTTCCAAAACCCTGGGTATATATTATTCAAAATTTCCTCTTTTAAAAACCCAGGTGTACTGTCTCTTCTTCTGATTTCTTCAAATTCTTTTTTATCCTGCCTGCTATTTTTTTCAAAAATTTTAAATCCTCGTCATCTGTTTTCAAAATTCGTTTTCCTCCATCATGAGAGAAATGATATTACCTATGAGGATTTTCAAAAATCATAAAATCTCAATAATTTCTGCAAAAGTCTTCAAAAGTTCAAATATTTTGATCTAAATCCCTTTTAAATAAACCAACATGTTGATTTTTCCTTTTCCAAATTAGGTTTTGAAAACCATTTGTCTTCAAAATCATCACCTCGTATTTGTTTTCTTTTTCAAAATTGGTTTTTAAACCACTATCTTCAAAACCAAACCTCATGATGATCTCTCATGTTGATTCCCCTTTTTAAAGGATCGGATCTCGCGCTGATCATTCTTCTTGCAGTGGATTTTCTTTCCAAAAAATGATTTTTCACCTATCTTTTAAATAAACCATTCTCCTTTCAAGATCCCATATGCAGGCAGGATCAGAAAAACTTCTTTTTCTCTTAAATCTTAAAAATTTTCAGTTAATTTGGATATCTTTATCAGTTTTATTCATTTTATTCAAGTTTACATCAATTTTGTCAAGTTTTATCAAGTTTTTCCTCAATTCTATTAAATTTTAATCAAATCTTCTATTACCCTTTCAGGTTAAGGGGTAAACCTAATGCCTCTTTCCCATGAGGTATTTCCTCTATTCTTTTTCCCATTCAGGATAAGGGATAATCCTGAGACCCCTTGTAGGAGCAATAACGCTACCTATGAGGATTCTTTATAAATACAAGTTTCATCAACCTTTATTGATTTTTCTAAATTTATATTAATTTCTCTTTATTCTATTCTTTTTCCCATTCAGGATAAGGGAAAATCCTGAGACCCAGCGTAGGAGCAATAACGCTACCTACGAGAATTCTTTTTGCAAATACAAGTATCCTCAATCCTTATTTTCTAAATTTACATCAATTTTTCTTCATTAATTTTCCTTAAATTCTATTCTTTTTCCCATTCAGGATAAGGGATAATCCTGAAACCCCTCATAGGAGCAACAGTGCTACCTGTGAGAATTCTTTTCCAAAATAAATACTCAAATAAATTTCTTTTCTTCTTCTCCATTTTTATAAATTTTATTCTTTTTCTCCTTTCAGGTTAAGGGGTAAACCTGAATCATTCCTTTCTAAATTCTCATTAAATGTCTATTCCATTTCCCCTTCAGAATAAGGGAAAATCCTGAAAACACCGACAACCATTCTCGCTCAATTCTCAAGTATCTTAGAATGTTGGTGTCCCTTTTTTCTTTAAATCCCCGTCAGAAAACCCAGTACTCATACTGGGGCAATTTTGAAAAATCTAGTACTCATACAGGTAAGCCTAGCGCTCGTGCTAGTGTCTGGCTGACCGATCAGTTAGCCTCTCAGGATCAGTCTTTGCACTGACCCTTCATAAAAAAAAATCAAAGCTCTAAATCCAATTTTGATCTTCGGGTTATTCAAATCTCAATTTCAAGCTTTCAGGTCACAATCTTTCCTCAATTTTCCTCAAATTCTGTCAATCTCTATCCCTTCTCATCAATTCTCCTTTGAGATTCGAGTTTCGATTCAAACTTCCAACCTTTTCCTCAAGGTTCGAGCCTTGACTTGAACTCTTCAATTCTCCTTCAAAGATTTGGGTTTTAACTCGAGTCTTCTTTTCCTTCGAGATCTAAGCTTTCGAGTTTCCCTTTAGATTCGAGCCTTTACTTGAACTCTTCAACTCTCTTTCAAAGATTTGGGTTTTAACTCGAGTCTTCTTTTCCTTCGAGATCTAAACTTTTGAGTTTCCCTTTAGATTCGAGACCTGACTCGAACTTTCCAGCTTTCCTTTGAAAAAATTGAATTTTATCTTGAGTTTTCTTTCCTTCAATAAATAAACTTTCGAGTTTCCCTTTAGATTCGAGCCATGACTCGAATTTTCCTGCTCTCCTTCGAAAATTTGAGTTTTATCTCGAGTTTTCTTGCCTTCAATAAATAAACTTTCAAGTTTTTCCTTTGAGATTTGAGCCCTGACTCGAACCTTCCTGCTTTCCTTCAAAAATTTGAGTTTTATCTCAAGTTTTCTTGCCTTCAATAAATGAACTTCCAAGTTTCCTTTTGAGATTCGAGCCCTGACTCGAACTTTTCAGCATTCCTTTGAAAATTTGAGTGTTGACTCGAGTTTTCTTTCCTTCAAATAACCAAAAATTCTCCTTTAAAAACTCGAGTTTCGACTCGAATTTTTCCTGTTTTCCTTGTAGAATCCGAGTCCTGATTCGGATGTTCCTTCAAAACCAACTTTTTAGTTGGGCTTACCCTCAAAATCCAGTTTTATATACCGAACCTTTACCTTCAGAACTTTAAATTTACATTTACCTTCAAAATTCAGCCTCATGTTGGATTTTTCCCCAAAATCCCACTGATATGTTTAAAATTCGATGTTAAGCAAAGGTTTCGTCATCAAGGATTTCAGGAATATATTGCCAACTTGCCATAAAGTAGTTGTTAATCTCAAAATTATATAAAGAATTTCCTCAAATCTCCTTAAGTATTCCTTCCAAAAGAATGAAGCTTCTGTGAAGAAAGGCTCAAAATTCAAATTTTCTGTTGGTCAACCAAGAGAATGAAGAAAAATCTTCGACATGACCGGCGAAAGAAATATTCAATGATGCTGAAGAGCCATAAATGAGCTGATATTGATCATAGCTATGGCACATTCTTAAAGATTATTCTTTGGCAGTAAGACAGTGGAAATATCCTGGGCAGTAAAAAAAGAGAAAAACCTACCCAATTCATGTCTCCTCAAGTCAGCTAAGCTGCAAATCAAATATCCAGAAAAGGGATCTCTCAATTGTCGTCAAGATGAAGGCGAATTAAGCGAGTAGACCCCCGGGGCCAAAGAAGATTTGAAACATCTCCAAGATGACGGAGTTTGTGACGGATCCTTCTTGGGAAAGTTCGGATCACCGTCGAGATGAAGGCGGATGTGATGAACCTACCGACAAACCCTAAAAGATATTTGATTTCTGCTACCACCTAAAGACCTTTTGAGACAATATCATCAATAGAATCTCTGAGATAAATGAAGGATCGGAACATCTTCAAGATGAAGGAGTTTGTGACGTACCCTTCCCCGAAAAAGAGAGAAAAGTCAGGACATCTCCAAAATGAAGGATGATGTAAAAAAAAGCTGAAGAAAGCACTATAACTCAAAAAGAGTGCAAAAAGATCATCATGGGAAAATGCCCAGGATATCAAACTGCCAAAACTACAAAGAATCTTCTTTATCTATGTGAAATTCTTCTATTAATATCTTCTCATTTAATTACTTTTATGAAGCTAAGAATATTTCCTCTCCTTTCATATCAAGGAAATTGATAGCATCCTTGAAGAAAATCAACAACAAAATTTGACTTTGATTTTGGATTCTATAGAGTTAACCCAGTTGGGGGTAATACTCTAGGTGGAAGAGGGAACATCTTTCGAAAGTGCTTACCTTCAATTACCTTGAAATAATTATAAATTTTATCATTTTGGCAAAATTTTCCAGCTTTCCTGATAAAGAAATAAGAATTTAACATCTGTTTTGATACATCTTGGTGTTGTCTTCCTCGTCTTTCGCTTTGCGGAGAGACTCGCCTTCTCCTTGATGAAAGGATTGCCTCCTCCGTCTTTCGCTTTGCCGAGAGACTCGCCTTCTCCTTGATGAAAGGATTGCCTCCTCCGTCTTTCGCTTTGTCGAGAGACTCACCTTCTCCTTGATGAAAGGATTGTCTTCCTTGTCTTTCGCTTTGTCGAGAGACTCGCCTTCTCCTTGATGAAAGGATTGTCTCCTCCGTCTTTCGATTTGTTGAGAGACTTGCCTTCTCCTTGATAAAAGGATTGCCTTTCTCGTCTTTCGTTTTGTCGATAGACTCGCCTTCTCCTTGATTAAAGGATTGCCTTTTCCATCTTTTCGCTTTGTCGAGAGACTCGCCTTCTCCTTGATAAAAGGATTGCCTTTTCCGTCTTTTGCTTTGTCAAGAGACTCGCCTTCTTCGTCTTTTGCGTTGTCAAAAGATTTGCCTTTCTCCTTGATTAAATAATCGCCTTCTTTGTCTTTCGCTTTGTCGAGAGACTTGCCTTCTCCTTGATAAAAGGATTGCCTTTTCCGTCTTTTGCTTTGTCGAGAGACTCGCCTTCTCCGTCTTTTGCGTTGTCAAAAGATTTGCCTTTCTCCTTGATTAAATGATCGCCTTTTTCATCTTTCACTTTGTCGAGAGACTCGCCTTCTCCTTGATAAAAGGATTGCCTTCTCCGTCTTTTCGCTTTGTTGAGAGACTCGCCTTCTCCTTGATAAAAGGATTGCCTTTTCCGTCTTTTGCTTTGTCAAGAGACTTTCCTTCTCCGTCTTTTGCGTTGTCAAAAGATTTGCCTTTCTCCTTGATTAAATAATCGCCTTCTTCGTCTTTCGCTTTGTCGAAAGACTTGCCTTCTCCTTGATAAAAGGATTGCCTTTTCCATCTTTTGCTTTGTCGAGAGACTCGCCTTCTCCGTCTTTTGCGTTGTCAAAAGATTTGCCTTTCTCCTTGATTAAATGATCGCCTTCTTCATCTTTCACTTTGTCAAGAGACTCGCCTTCTCCTTGATAAAAGGATTGCCTTATTCATCTTTTGCCTTGATTGAAAGATTTGCCTTCTCCTTGCTAAAAGGATTGCCATCTTCATATTTCACTTTTGCCTTCTCCTTGCTAAAAGGATTGCCATCTTCATATCTTCATATTTTACCTTCTCCTTGCTAAAAGGATTGCCATCTTCATCGTCATCTTCATATTTCACTTTCACCTTCTCCTGTCCAAAAGATCACCTTCTTCATCTTTCCCGCCTTGTCAAGAGATTCATCTCCTTGATAAAAGGTTCGCCTTATTCCTCTTTCACACCATCGAAAGATTCACCTCCTGTTACCTTATTCATCGTTCATTTTGTCTCACATCTCCTCATTTTTTTCATCTCTCACATTCCCAGAAGAGTTGCCTCATCTCTACTATCCCATCACAGTTTTCCCCGCTCTTCGAGGATCCTGTATCCATTCAGGCTAAGGATTAAACCTGTTACCTCGCTCCTCGAGGTATAACCCAAAACCTTCTGCGAGAGGTCGTCTGTTTTTTGAAAGCTGATTTTAGTCTCAGCAATGAGACGCCCAAGATCATCCATTTTCCAAAGCTTTAGGGAATCCCTTGTTTTTCTCTTCTCGCAAAACCCCTTTTGGATTTGTTCTTCCAAATTCTGAAGGTCCCATTATGGTTTCTTTATCCGAGGATTCTGTATGGTCGTCCCTTTCAGGATAAGGGTTAAGCCTGAACCTTGTTCCACGAGGTACCTTCCATTCAGGTTTGGGTTAAACCTGAACCTCATTTTGACGAGGTAATCCTCCTGTCTCATCATGGTTTTTCCCCCACAAAGAAATCCACACTCTCTATACATCCATCCAGGACAGGATCCTATTTGAGCTTCATCTCAGAAGGCATTCTCTCATAAATGTCCCATCAAAGTCCTAATATATTCCTTTCCCCATTCAGGTTATTTTGATATATCTTTGTCCCATCCAGGCTAAGGGCTAAACTTGCGCCTTTCCAAAAAGCTGATCTCGCCTCACTCATGGGACTTGATCAAAATCCTTATCTTTCATCATTTTCAGGACCTTCGCTCAAAATCCCATCACGATTTCCTCATTTCTATCTATTCAGTCATGTCATTTTCAAGGATTTCGTCTCCCCTAAGCCATTCAGGATAAGGTTTTAAGCCTGAAAAACCATGTTTTACAAATAAATTCTTCCACACCCAGTTCAAATCTGCTGACTGGGGCATTTTTTTCAAAATTTGGAGTGTTATCTTTTCCACTAAGCTCGGCTTTCAACCGGCTTAGTAGCAAAGAGGGGCATATGTGAACACCCCAAATTTTTCAAAATTTTGTAAAAATGACTCTTTTGCCCCTAACCCCGTTTTCTGAGAAAGTCAAAGCAATTTCAAAGCTAAATTTCAGTCATTCTTCAGATTTTCTGAATTAAATTCCATATTGGTATATTCAAAATTAATTCTGGATCCGAATCCAGTACTTTAAATCCATATTTCTTCAAAATCCGGATCCAAACCCATTTCTGAAGAAATTTTCTCAAAATAGCTTTTAAATCCTTAGAAAAATTTCCTTTTGTAAATATTTTTGCAAAAACACAAAAAAAATAGTTTTAATCTTTGTTTTCTCACAAACTTTAGGATTTTATTCTGAAAATACAAAAAAATGAAAGATAACGTAAAAAACCAAAAAAAAATGGGAAAATTATGAGAAAAAAGAATGAGTTTAAAACTTTTTAAGTCAATTTTGCTAAAAAATTCATTTTTTAAGCACTTTTTATGAAAAACTTTTAAGGAGCCTCCTTTTGGAAAATCGAAATTTTTTTTATAAAACCAAAGCTTCGCGCACAAGCTTTGTTTTCAGAAATCCTCGCTTTCTCTCCATTCCTTCATCTCCCTCTCACTCCCGAAACCCTCACCGGAACCTTCTTCCTCTCTCCATCACCCTCGATCTCCGAAGCCTTCCTCCGCCATCGATGCCTAACGACACCCTCCTCCTCCAGCCGTTCATCTTCAACAAACATCCCTCTCGATCCTTCCTTCCCTCCCTTTAAAAAGATCACGTAGGTCTCTCCTGAGGCCATCCATCTTCTGCCTCTCCATCTTCTTCTCCTTCACAATCCACCCATTTTTCACCCTACCACTCCTTCTTTCTTCTCACCGCTTCTTCACCCCTGCACCTTCCTTCACCTTCAACAACCGCGTTTCACCTCCCCATTTTTCTGCTTCTTCCTTTGTTTCCATTGCTTCTTCACCTCCATCATCCATTATCCATGGACTTCAGTCATTCTCCTTCTTCCCACACTCGATCGGAGAAAACCCTGCAGCAAAGAGAAGCGGGACAACCTTCTTCTTCATTTGGTTTGAACGAAATTCTGCAGCCGAACTCCTCTTTCATCCAAAACCCTGCAAAACCCAGGTAAGTAATCATCGTCTCCTTCTTCCCTGCGAATGCTCCTTTCCCTTTGCCTTTCATATCCTATAATTTTTTTTTTAGCATCTTACCCCTTTTTCTTTATTGTCTCTCAGTGTTTTTTTTTTACGAAGCATGACCGATGAGGTCGACCTGCATATAGCAGGATCGACCCATCCTGTGCGATATTAAAGGAATTCCTTAAATTCCAACATTTTTTTTTCTTTTCTTTCTTTTCCTTTTTCTTTTCTTCCTTTTTTTTTTCTTTTCGTTTTCTTCTACTATTCTCTTTTCTTATCGATCATTGAATTTCAGTATCTTTATACATGTTGATGCCCCCGTTATCACCTTATACATGGAAACTTCAATTTATAGTGCGCTTCGTTCTGATTCCCTTCCTTTTATCACATTTTGATTTCGATTTCAGTAGTCAGCTTGTGATTTTGTGCATTTTTTTTTAGTTTATTCGCCTCGTATGTCATTAAGTTTTCTCATTATGCATGACCATTTTTTTTTATCCTCTTTCTTGTTTATTTTAGACCTAATTACCTGTTATGAAAATTATCTAGAATTGATTTAATCTAAGACCTCTACATTTGGTCTTTGATCGTTCTGTTATTTGTTCATTTTGTACCCTAGATCAGTAAATTTTCTTCTTCCTTTTTTTTTTACCTCATTGCATCTGATTTGTTGGAATCACCACAATTCAATATCAATATTTGCGCCATCACATTCACCCTTACATTGTGTAGATATATCTTTCATCCTTATGCTTTAAATCAGTGGGGAATCGTCTACAATCTCTGCTGATTTTTTTTTTTTTGTATATATCAGATTTCTCATTTGTGCTGCATTTATACATTTTCATGGTTCTGCATCTTTTTAGTTATAGTTATTCTTCGATTTTCCGTTTCCGGATTAAGCTTGATCAATTTATGATGTCAAAAACTCTAAGCTCCTTTTGGAAGTCCTTTGGTTCTTCGGAAGTCACAGTTAAATCGACCTGACCAGGAGGTGATGAGAGGTGCTTGGCGGCATGAATGTTTAAATGGGGTGGAGATTCCCCAAAGAAGAAGCGTGAAAATATGGTGGTGATATCTGTTGGAGGTGTGTATAACTTTGAAACTAATGATCTCTGCATGATTGGTGGTCTCAGTATTGTCCAGAAAATGACGCTAGCATCATGAATGGTGAAATCAGTTTGAACTTTCAAGCGACATCTTTGAATGTAGAAAGGTCTGTTAGCAAACAGTCTAATGATATAATTGAGAATATGAGGAGGAATACAGACCCATTTTTATTCTGAGCCCTCGCAGATGTTCTCTTTTATTTCATATTTAGATTAGATGATAATGTCAATCTTTGTGATGGAGAGAGAGATATCTATGTTTCTTATATCCCTCATTTTTTTTTAATCTATCTTTTTATAACCTTTGTGTAAAGAAATACCCCGAGGTGTTTCCTTTCTATTCTTTATGATGACTGTCGTGCTTGCCCTTGAGCAATTGATGCCTCTAGTGCTCAACTTTGGAGTTGTCTTCATCAATTAACACAGATCGGTGATTTTGCCATTAAGCAGTGATCGGTAATTCTGCAATTAAGCAGCGATGAGGTACTTCCTTTCTATTACTTATGATGACTATCATGCTTGCCCTTGAGCAATTTATGCCTCTAGTGCTCAACTTTTAAGATGTCTTCGTCAATTGATACAAATAGGTGATTCTGCATTTAAGCAGTGGCTGGGTCAGAATAGATGAGGTGGTTGTAAGGCTACACCACCTTCCCCTCTCAGAATGCCAAACAATCATGGATCTCCATTTCCCTGAATATTTCTGTTGCACATTGGTTTCTCTTCGCTCAGCATGTTGTTCATTTGATTCGCATGTCTTTTTTTTTTACCCTTGAAGTTCTGGATTTAACTAAAGATGATTTTCTTGATGAGGTTTTTGTAGGTGGTATTTCAATGGTGATGACATTGTCGTTGGCCCCCTTTCTTATACAAATCTTACGTCTGCAACATTTTTTTTTATGGATGTTTATCAAAATGCCATGGCCATTGCTCCTGCAACAAAATACTCCTCCCCTCATGCTAAGAAGGTGAAGGAATATCAGAATGATCCAATCAAATATGTTATAGCTCCCTGTACCTTCACCTTGCACAAAATTCCTGTAGCTTTGTAAACACCCCAAATTTTCACTCACCTCCCCAACATTTCCACCAAGCATCAACAACCAGCCTCTGAAATTGCTGGAGGGCAAAATGGTCATTTTCTGAGCCCGGACCTTGCAAAAGTCCAAATTTCATCTGGAACTCTCAAAATTTCCCTATTTTTAGCTCAGATGTTCAAAATTTTACTCCTGACAGGAGACAGACATCTACGAGTCTTGGCTCAAGATTATATTGCATAAGACATGACATTGCCTATCATTGCATGAGCATTTCAAATCACTGCACTGCACAGCATGTCATTTCGAGATCCAGAACTCTTGATTTCAAAATTTTCAATCCAGATTAAAAATTTAACTCTTTTCAAAATTGATTTCAAAACCCTGGGTCTTCAAAATTATCAGTTCTTCCCATTTTACCCCCAGGGCTCTGAATTTTAAAATATTTCCTCAGGAAAATGATCTGGATAGTTTTAATATGGATTTCAGCCACCTTATCTCAGATTTTGCCCTTTTGACAATTTCAAATATCTTCCTTTTACAAAATTGCCCTACAGGGGCCAACTCTTTCCAAAAATTCCTGTTTTACCAATTAGCCCAGATTTTATGAAAATTCCAAAAAGAGGTTGTTGTCTTGTTCTTATTTCAATAAAGAAGCAATGTGGGACCCACACTGAGGTGGTGTCACATAGACTTTTCTTTTGAAAAACCTGAACTTTGAAAAACCCAAAAAAATAGAAACCTTGTCCCCTAGATTGGTGCCACTTGTCCTTTCTCTCTCCTCCCATTTACTTGCCATGTGTCAGCATAGGGTTCACCTAGAGTTGGTGCCACATGTCACCCTCTGCTCTTCTCAGAAAAAGCAAGGGATATGTGTCTCTCTCTGCTTTCTTCAGAAAAAGCAAGTGACACATGTCACTTTCTGCCTCCTTCAGAGAAAGCTAGAATTCAAATATTCAAACTCCAGTCTGAGGTGGCGCAAATCCTGAACTTCACCTTTTCTATTTTGTGTGAGATGGTGCCACGTGTCCCTTTTCCTCCCTCTTGCCACATGTCATTGTAGGAGCCACCCTGAGGTGGTGCCACATGGCAGTCTCTCCTTTCCTCTAGAAAAAGCAGAAATTTAAATTTCAAACTCTCTCTGAGGTGGCACCATCTGAATCCTCTGCCTTTCCTTCTGACACATGTCAATGAAGATGCTCTGAGATGGCGCCACATGTCAGTCTCTCCTTTCATCAGAAAAAGTAGAATTCAAACCCCTCTGAGGTGGCGTCTTCTGCTTCCTCTGCTCCTACCTTCTGACACATGGCAATGTGGATGCTCTGAGATGGCGCCACATGGAAGTCTCTCCTCCTTCCAGAATAAAGCAGAATTTGAATTTCAAACTCCAAGACAACACCCTCTGAGATGGCGCCACATGGAGGGCTCAGATTAAGCTTCTTTGAATTTCAAAATTTTCCAAAAATCTCTATAAATACAAGGCCCCATGCCCAGCCTAGGGGAGCTTCTTTTGGATTTAGCATTTTCACTCTGAGAGCCCTGTTTGAGAATTGAACTTCAGAATTCCATTTTCATTCTTTCTTGGTTTCCTCTGGATTCACGCCCCTCTGGAGCCCATTATCAAGGTAGCCACTCATTTTGGGAGTTCCAAAACCGCTGGAGAACACAAGGTAAGCCTCCATTCCTATTGATTTCACTATGATAATTCTTTTGGTTTTATTCGTGTTGTCGTTTGAAGAAAGAGCTCATCCGAGGGATGGATTGAGCTATTCTCATAAAATGACATATATAAAAATACATAATTATACTTCCTTCATGATTTTTAACATGCATGTAGTTAGCTAGATTTAATTTGCATTTTATTTCATTCATTTAGTACATTTCATGAATTAATTAGGATTAATTTAGCATTTATTTCAATTCTACTTATTTTCAGTAGGTCTCTGTTTTTTTCAGTCAGTCCACACGTCATTGCATACATTTACTTTTTATTAAAAATCCCAAAAAAATCATGAAATGCGCCCTTAGGTGTCCCTAAATTTTTGACAAAAATTCGGAGGCATTTGAATTTGTTTACTGCGGTAAACATTCAAAATGGAAAGTCGGGTTTTGTCACCCAGGATGCGTTTTGAAAATCATTTTCCGACTTTTAAAATCGAGATATCCCTCATGGGAGATCCGATTTTCGATCCAAACAATGTTATGAATTTGGGAGAATGTCTAGTTTTTAATATGATTTTTGCAGATTTGTCTGATTTTTTCTAATGTCTGACAAAAATCCGAGAGTTTGGGACACGTGTCAGAGCCTAATTTGGGCCTCTGAGATCTTGGATCGACTTAGGTCTGTGGTTTATCTTTGTTTGTTGCTCCAAATCCAAAACTGTAAAAAGTGAAAGTTGTGTCAGAGACGTCCTCTGTTTGCATCTGAAATCCTGTAAATTTTAGAACAGTGTTGACCCCTGCTTCGGATTTTTCTTGTTAGTCCCCTGTTTTGCTACATCTGTCTGTTCTGTTAGTTTAGGCAGGAATAGTTATATTTTTATCTGTGTTTCCGTTGATCAAATGCCAAAGTCATGAACATGAAAGTTGTTCATGTAGGTGTCTTGAGTATCTCTGATTAATTTCATAAGTTTCTATGGCTGTTTTGTATTTTTTTAGCATTTTACATCAGATTAGGGTGATTTTTACATCTATCATAACTAAATCTCTGTTATTGATCTCACCATGCCTCAAATCCCGAGGCTGTAAAAACCAAAAATGTTCCATTTCGGGTTTTTTAGCAGTCTGCAAAATATCATAAGTTTCCATGGTGTAAATCTTGCATTATCATATTAGGCATTGCATTTGGTTCGGATCCATAAGCAAAATCCACCATTTTAGGACTTTCTTTGAATTTTAGCATTTACATCATATCATTTTGTGATTTTTAGCATTCTAGGTTGTTTATCAGAGTAAGTAGATGCTTCATACCGAATTTGGTGCAATTTGGAATCCATTTGAGGTTCGGATTAGCCATAATACCAAAACAGGGTCCCGCAGGACCCAGATCCAAGCGAAAAACAAGCGAAATTCGCTATTTTGGCTAAATTTCAAAATGTCAAATTCTGATTTTACAGTCATAATGGGTTTAGCAGCATGCCATCATGCCTCATACTGAATTTTATCATCATTGGATTCAATTTGAATTTCGAAATCTCGATTTTACCTAGTTTTCCTTCAAAAAACCCTGATTTTAAAGGTGTAACTTTAATTTTAGGGGTATTTTGGTCATTTTAACCTCAATTCCGAATTTCAAATTGTTTTCTACTGAATTTCTAGCATTTTCATCATTTCAAAATATCAAGGAAGCATGAGAATAGGGTTTATATCCAGTTAAGTCCAATAATTTCATAATATTATTGGAAAATCATGGAAAAACCCACATATTTGAGCTAACCTTATTTCAAGTTTGGCAGGGACATTCAAAAGAAGGAGCTGAAGTCTGCAAATTTCTTTTATTTCCTTTATTTAGTGATGTAATAATGTAAATTTTGGAATAAGAGAGTTAATTTCCTGCTTAGACTAGGATGCATATCATATAGTTTGAATTTATGCAATATCTTGTTTCTATGATTCATGCATTTTATTTAAAAGCACTATGGATGTTCATGAATGGCACGTCCACCAACTCTTAGGGAGTTGATGGACTCGGTGGAATCCATATTTACGGCCCTAGTCGGAATATGGACGAGACCCAGATCCATCATCTTTCTACTAGTCACATTGAGCCTACACTCTTAGGCTATCTTAAAATGCACATCATATTTCCAAAGTTTTTCAAAAATCATGTACATCAAATCAACTAAGTTCTGAACATATTCATGGCCACAGTCAGAATATGTGAAGGATTTATCTTGACTTAATGCACACATTTTCCAACAAATCTCTTAGAAAATCTTTTCAAAGTGCATTCATTCACTCATGTCATTTGCATCATGAAATCATTGATTTTCTCAAGATTTTCTCAAGAAAACTTCATTCTCAAGAAATCGGTTTCTCAAGAAACTCTAAGGATTTCTTAAAATCGGTTTTCAAAGACAAGTTTTCCACAGTTTTCCCTGGAAAACGATATTTTCTTAAGAGATTCAAAAGAGTTTTCCAATCTTTCTCCAAGACCCAAAATCGATTTCCAAGTATTTCAAAAGGTAAAATTCCCAGGATTTCGATTCCCCAAGTTTTGAATTTCCTTCTTCAATGAGCTTTCCTATAAATTTTCCATCATTTTCCTAAGAAAACTCTCAAAGTCCAAGTTTTCCTAAGAAGTGTTTCCCTTTTCAAAAGGTTCATCTTTTCTCAAGAATCACTTCCATTTTCCCAAGATTTTCAACTATTTCTGATTTTTCCACATCTTTATAAAGCTTTCTCATGTTTTCAAAAACCCCTTTTTTATCCGAGTTTCCTGAGAAATTGACCTTTTTCCTGAGAGATTCTTTCCAACTCCAAATGTTTTTCAAGCATACATCATGTTTTCCCAAGCTGTATTTTCCAAAATCTCATAGCACATGCCTGAATTCTCTGTGCATTTAGGATAGAACATAACTTTGATAATTTCGCTAAGTCAAGCACAATTTTGGTCCTTGGTTCGATTACCCCTGTTAAAGGCGGCAGGAACGGTCGAACCTCGTACCGACAGGTCGAGCCCCATCCCATGGATTTTCCCGCAATTTTCAAAACGGAGGCGAGTATTTCAAAACAATTTCCAAAATCCGGTCAAGTTTGAATCGCGAAAGCGTTCCTCTCTCTCTCTTCCGCAAGGAAGGGAAGACGGGGGAAAAATTTCGCGACGAGAACAGGTTTGGCGACCGTGATGGGACCTGTCCTTGTCTGGTCAAAATTGTGCTTGACCTAGTTCAATTATTAAAACTGTGTTCACAAAATGTCAACTCTTTACTTTTTGCTATCATGTGAACCTAGGAGCCTAGATTCTGACCTAGCTGACATTGACTGCATATAGACTAAGCATGGTTTGGTAGGACCAGATTGAGGAGAAATTTTCATGCTCACATAGACTTAGGTCTAAATACAACTCTCCTCAATTTAGGATCTGAATGCAAACAATGTATGCTTCTTCAAAGTTTTCAAAATCTATCTCTCTAGGATTTAGAGCCATCTATTTCTTGCATGTGATCATTTTTAAAATCCCAATTACCTATCATTACCCGGTCTTCACGTTGCTGGGCTCTCTTCCAGAACCTTAGTTCGGGACAGAGCCTCACAACTGGGCCAACTATTTGGGTTAACACCCCCCTACCACGTACCGCGGGCCACAGTCCGAAGTATATCGGTAGGCGCTCAAGGATGTTGGAAAACCTTACCTTAGAACCGGAGTGGAAATTCTATGCCACGTACCTCGGATTTCGATTCGGGTATATCGGCATAACTGGATTGGACAAAGATGATCTGAACTTAGAGTTAGGATTAAGGTCCTACAGCTGTTTTCAAAATGATGCATCTAGAGTCAGCTTCTTAGGGAGTGCTGAATGTGCATAAATGTTTATGCAGGATGTGAGTTTGTATGCTACTTTTATTTCTCTCATATTTTTTCCAAAAATATCTTTCCAAATATCCATATTCTCATCTTTTCCTTTATTTTCTAAAACCCTGGATGGTTTTTCCCAAATATTCCATTTCTTTCAAAACTCCAGGTGATTTTCCATTCTACCTTTCTATTGGATCTCGAATTTCCAGCTGCATTTTTATCCTGCCTGCAAATTTTTCAAAATCATATGTTTTCTATCATTGGATTTTCGATCTTGTTGTTTACTTGCAAAATTCTTCACCGCATTTTCCTCGTGCATACCTTGATTATTGTGGCAGAAACTGTTTACCCACTTGCCTTCTCCTTATTCTAAATCTGTTTGCGGATTGTTTTAACAAAATATATCTCTTTCCTTCAAAAATGGTGTTTTACTCGTGGTTGACGACCTCGCCTAGGTAACAAGGCACATTTTATGTTGTTTATTTCTCTTACAAAGAATAACAACACAATTGTCGTGATTTCAGCGGCGACTCCATCCCTAGTAATGGGATAATCTTTCAATGGTCTACCATATTTTCTTCAATATTTCCTTCCAAAAATCCAAAAAAAAAAAATCCTCAAAATTTGATCCTATCTTTGCCCTGCAGAGTCCTGCAGAGAAAGAGAGAGAATACAAGAAAGCCTTCACAGCATTTGATGGTTCAGACAAGGTCAGGAAAGAAGACCGCACCAATTCAGCGTATCATCTACTCATCAACATCAGAAGGAGAGATGAATTCGCCAAGGTCAGACAAAGACCAAGAGCAACCAGAAGATGACAGTTTCGACCCTCAGATGTACGCAATATTTCAGAAAATGATGAAGAGGATGATGAGTGAGCATGCTGACACCAGCTCAGACAAAAATCCATTCAGTCAGAAAATTAGGGATCGTGTGGCCAAGAGGTCAACCAAGTCCTCTGAGGAGAATGTTCAAGATACTTCAGACGAAGATGATACCGATGAAGAATATGAGGTGCCTCCGGCATTTCAGAAATGTGGCCAAAGGAGGAGTCACAAATCAAAAAGTCAGGTCGCAGAAGAGCCCCTGCGAGCACAATTCAGGGAAATGGCCAGAGTGGTCAAGGATCTTCAAGCCCGCGACAAGGGCAAGAAAGTCTTCACCAGCAAGGACTTCTATGACGGTTTAGAAGGGGATGATGATCTGGAGAATCTTCCTCGAAAATTCATCAAGTTCGATGGTTCTGGCAACCCAAAAGCCCATCTCGCCATGTTCTTCGCTGAATGCTCTAGGTTCAAAAGAGACAACAGAGCATTGTTCTTATGCTTTCCCCGCAGCCTGGAAGGAGTCGCGGCCAAATGGTACGCGGAACATATCAATCCTATAGAACTGAAAGAGTTTGACAAAGTTGTGAATTTGTTCGTTGAACGATTCTTGTTCAATACTGAAGCGCTCCCAACATTGAGCCATCTCTGCAATCTAAGGCAGAATGAAAATGAAAAGGCAAGGGACTTCATTCGCAAATGGAGAGAGACCTGCAACAAAATGAGGGATCCTATATCAGAAAGACATGCTTTATCATTGATCCTCAATAATTTTTTGCAACCTCTGAGAGGATTAATTTCTACCTCACCATCCAAATCTTTCGTTGAACTCATTGAACGAGCAGAATGGCGCGAGTTGAGTGTGGAGAATGGAGTCTATGAAGGCTTCACATTTTCCAAGAATAACTCTCAAGGTGAACAAAAGAAGAAGGCTCACTTCACTTTTGCGGCCAAATCTTTCAATAATAGCAAAGGCAACAAGAATGATCATAGTTTGGAGAGAATCAAAAAGCAAAAGGGGAAGGACATCAACAGTGATAAACCTCTCCAATCCAGCCCTCAGCATCAAAAGAAAGATCAGGAAAAATCAAAGCGCAAGGACTGGAGAACTGATCGAGAATTCACCCCTCTGGATCAGACACTCGAGAGTATCCTCGAGTATATGCTTGAGAAAGACCTTGTCCGGTTGCCTAAAGCCAATGATCCTCCAGCAATTATGGGCAGATTCAAAGAACAGTTTTGCAAGTTTCATCGAGCAGTAGGGCATGATACAGAAAACTGTTTCGTCCTTAAGAACATTGTTCAAGACTGCATTGACAAGAAGCTCCTCGTTGAAGATGAAAAGGAGGACTAGTCATCCTAACAAAGATTTTTTCTACAATCATTCAAGAAGATGACAATGCCAACAATTTCCCATTTCCCATCTTGCTTTTTCAAAAGAATAATGTAATCCCATTCTCTTTCCTTGATTTTAAAGCATCAATAAAGTCATCAAATTTTTTTCAATAGCTTGGTGTCGTCTTATTTACTTCCTCTTCCTTTTCATAATGTCTCTCTTGTGAGGAATGATCTTGAGGACATCTATCAGTCAAGAAACTTGTTTCATCAATTGTCCTTCTTCTATTCAAAACTTTCTCCCTAGTTACACTGGGGCATTTTTTTGAAAAATTTATCTTTACCTCAAAACATCCTGTATGCAGGCAGGATAAAACCATTCTCTCATTTTGCATATATATGCACTCATTTGCACTTCATTTGCATTTCATGTGCATGTGCATTGCATTTGCATTGACTATGCACCCAATTCCATTTCCCCTTCAGGTTAAGGGATAAACCTGAATCATTTTCCATGATTTTCCAATTTTTATTCATATCCCCGTTCAGGATAAGGGGATAATCCTGAAACCATTCATAGAAGCGATTCAACTCTCTATAATGGTCCTTGTTCTTCATTGAACTGATAGTGTTCCAAACGAACTGATAGTCGTTCTTCATTGAACTGATAGTGTTCCTAACGAACTGATAGTCGTTCTTCACTGAACTCATAGTGTTTCAAGCGAACTGATAGTTGTTCCAAGCGAACTGATAGTCGTTCCAAATGAGCTGATAGTTGTTCTTCATCGAACTGATAGTGTTCCAACCAAACTGATAGTGTTCAAGTGAACTGATAGTCGTTCTTCATCGAACTGATAGTGTTTCAAGTGAACTGATAGTCGTTCTTCATCGAACTGATAGTGTTCCATGTGAACTGATAGTCGTTCTTCATTGAACTGATAGTATTCCAAGCAAACTGATAGTCGTTCTTCATTGAATTGATAGTGTTCCAAGCGAACTGATAGTCGTTCTTAATTGAACTGATATTATTCCCACCGATGGTTGTTCTTAATTGAACTGATATTGTTCCCAGCAAAACGATGGGCGTTCTTAATTGAACTGATATTGTTTCCAGCGAACCGATGGTCGTTCTTAATTGAACTGATATTGTTCCCAGTGAACTGATAGTCACCTCCTTTGAGGAAAAGAGAGGAGAATTTTCGTCACGGAGGTGTTAAGCTGGACCTCATGTGCTCTCTTTCATCAAGGATTTCAAGAAAATTTTGTCAATTTGTCAATCAATTGTTGATTTCAGAATCTTTATTGCACAAATCTTTATTTCAGTTTACCTTCAGCATTACTTCCAAAAGATTGAAGCTTCTGCGAAAAGAGATTCAAACTTTAAATTCTTTCTATTGGCTAACCAAAAGGATGAAGGATAAATCCTCGATATGGCCAAAAAAAAGAAGATTCAATGTTATTGAAAATTCGTAGATGATCGATATTGATCGCAGTCAATGGCGCATCTTTAAAGACTATTCTTGTAAAATGAGGCAGTGGAAATATCCTGAGCACTGGAAAAAGAGAGAATTCATCCAAGCCCTGTCGCCTTAAAATCACCTAAGCTGCAATTAAGTATCCGCAAAAGGGATCTCTCACTTGTCGTCAAGATGAAGGCGAATTAGGCGAGTAGACCCCCGGGGCCAAAGAAGATTCGAAACATCTCCAAGATGACGGAGTTTGTGACGGATCCTTCCAGAGAAAGTCCAAAGCACTGTCGAGATGAAGGCAGATGCGATGAACCTCTCGACAATCCCTAAAAGGTATTTAATTTCAGCTATCATCCAAAGAATCCCCAGCCAATTAGCCAATATTATCAACATGAACCCATCGTCCAAGAAGGATCGAAACATCTCCAAGTTGAAGGAGCTTGTGACGTACCCTTCCCAAAAGAGAGCAAGAGAGGAAAAAGAGAGAGAGAGAAAGTCAGAACATCTCCAAAATGAAGGAGAATGTAGCCAAAACACCAGAGAGTCAAAAAAAAAAAGTGCAGAAAGATTATCATGAGAGAAGCTCCCAGGATATCAAATTGCCAAATTTATCAAGAATCCTCTTTAACTTTGTGAAATTCTATTATCAATATTCTTTCATCAATTGCTTTCATAATATCAAATTTTCTTTCTTGTTCATATCAAGGAAATTGATAGCTTCCTTGAAGTAGGTCAATTGCAAACAATTTGGGTTTCCAATTTCGATTCTACGAAGTGAACCTTGTTTGGAGGTAATGCTTTGGGTAGAAAAGAAAGAATATCTTTGCAGCCATGTGCAACATTTTCAAAAACTTGGAATCAACAACAAAATTCTCAATATTTTGATAATATTTTCTAGCTATCCTGACGTGAAGTGAGAGCTTGATGTCTGTTTTCGATGCATCCAGACACCAATTTTAAATCCCTCCTAAGGACTTGGTTCCTTCCCTTCTTTGAGAGCATGAACTCTCAGATTTGCACACTTCCCTGTGTCCCCACTGTCCCACCATAGACAGTCCCATTTCGGTTCGAGGTCGAACCACCAATCATTTTCTCGCGAAAGGCAATTTCAAAAAGCTGATTTTAGTCTCAGCAATGAGACGCCCAAAATCAATCCCTTTTCAAGCTTTAGGGACCCCATTTTCCTTCCTTTTGCAAAACCCCTATCGGATTTACTGTGCAAAATCCGAAGGTTTCATCATGGTCTCTTCCTTCGAGGATTCCATCCATTTTTCACCCGATTAGGATAAGGGTACAAACCTGAGCCTCGATCAATGAGGTATTTCCATTTTCCGCCCGATCAGGATAAGGGTACAAACCTGAGCCACATCCAAAGAGGTATTTCATTTTCCGCCCGATCAGGATAAGGGTACAAACCTGAGCCTCGATCAAAGAGGTATTCCCATTTTCCACCCGATCAGGATAAGGGTACAAACCTGAGCCTCGATCAAAGAGGTATTCCCATTTTCCGCCCGATCAGGATAAGGGTACAAACCTGAGCTTCATCCAAAGAGGTATTTCATTTTCTGCCCGATCAGGATAAGGGTACAAACCTGAGCCTCAATCAAAGAGGTATTTCATTTTCCGCCCGATCAGGATAAGGGTACAAACCTGAGCCTCAATCAAAGAGGTATTTCATTTTCCGCCCAATCAGGATAAGGGTATAAACCTGAGCCTCCTTTGATGAGGTATTCCATTTTCCACCCGATCAGGATAAGGGTACAAACCTGAGCCTCAATCAAAGAGGTATTTCATTTTCCGCCCGATCAGGATAAGGGTACAAACCTGAGCCTCAATCAAAGAGGTATTTCATTTTCCACCCGATCAGGATAAGGGTATAAACCTGAGCCTCAATCAAAGAGGTATTTCATTTTCCGCCCAATCAGGATAAGTGTACAAACCTGAGCCTCATTCAAAGAGGTACTTCATTTTCCGCCCGATCAGGATAAGGGTACAAACCTGAGCCTCAATCAAAGAGGTATTTCATTTTCTGCCCGATCAGGTTAAGGGTACAAACCTGAGTCTCATTCTGAGGAGATATTCCATTCCCCAATCAGGTTAAGGGCCAAACCTGAGCTTCGTTCCATACAAGGTATTTTTGTCCCATCCAGGTCAAGGGCATAAACCTGAACTTCGGTCTCATAGAGCAAATCTTTCCTCTTCATTCTTCGTTCCATATCTACCATCTTCCTCGGGCTAATTTCTTCACACCCAGTCAGATCCTTCTAACTCGGGCATTTTTTTTGTATAGCCCAAATTTGGTGTGTTTTTCTTTGCCACTAAGCTCGGCCATGAGCCGGCTTAGTAGCAAAGAGGGGCATCTGTAAACACCCCAAATTTTCACTCACCTCCCCAACATTTCCACCAAGCATCAACATCCAGCCTCTGAAATCGCTTGAGGGCAAAATGGTCATTTTCTGAGCCCGGACCTTGCAAAAGTCCAAATTTCATTTGGAACTCTCAAAATTTCCCTATTTTTAGCTCAGATGTTCAAAATTTTACTCCTGACAGGAGACAGACATCTCCGAGTCTTGGCTCAAGATTATATTGCATAAGACATGACATTGCCTATCATTGCATGAGCATTTCAAATCACTGCACTGCACAGCATGTCATTTAGAGGTCCAGAACTCTTGATTTCAAAATTTTCAATCTAGATTAGAATTTTAATCCTTTTCAAAATTGATTTCAAAACCCTGGGTCTTCAAAATTATCAGTTCTTCCCATTTTACCCCCAGGGCTCTGAATTTTAAAATATTTCCTCAGGAAAATGATCTGGATAGTTTTAATATGGATTTCAGCCACCTTATCTCAGATTTTGCCCTTTTGACAATTTCAAATATCTTCCTTTTACAAAATTGCCCTACAGGGGCCAACTCTTTCCAAAAATTCCTGTTTTACCAATTAGCCCAGATTTTATGAAAATTCCAAAAAGAGGTTGTTGTCTTGTTCTTATTTCAATAAAGAAGCAATGTGGGACCCACACTGAGGTGGTGTCACATAGACTTTTCTTTTGAAAAACCTGAACTTTGAAAAACCCAAAAAAATAGAAACCTTGTCCCCTAGATTGGTGCCACTTGTCCTTTCTCTCTCCTCCCATTTACCTGCCATGTGTCAGCATAGGGTTCACCTAGAGTTGGTGCCACATGTCACCCTCTGCTCTTCTCAGAAAAAGCATGGGATATGTGTCTCTCTCTGCTTTCTTCAGAAAAAGCAAGTGACACATGTCACTTTCTGCCTCCTTCAGAGAAAGCTAGAATTCAAATGTTCAAACTCCAGTGTGAGGTGGCGCAAATCCTGAACTTCACCTTTTCTATTTTGTGTGAGATGGTGCCACGTGTCCCTTTTCCTCCCTCTTGCCACATGTCATTGTAGGAGCCACCCTGAGGTGGTGCCACATGGCAGTCTATCCTTTCCTCTAGAAAAAGCAGAAATTTAAATTTCAAACTCTCTCTGAGGTGGCACCATCTGAATCCTCTACCTTTCCTTCTGACACATGTCAATGAAGATGCTCTGAGATGGCGCCACATGTCAGTCTCTCCTTTCATCAGAAAAAGTAGAATTCAAACCCCTCTGAGGTGGTGTCTTCTGCTTCCTCTGCTCCTACCTTCTGACACATGGCAATGTGGATGCTCTGAGATGGCGCCACATGGAAGTCTCTCCTCCTTCCAGAATAAAGCAGAATTTGAATTTCAAACTCCAAGACAACACCCTCTGAGATGGCGCCACATGGAGGGCTCAGATTAAGCTTCTTTGAATTTCAAAATTTTCCAAAAATCTCTATAAATACAAGGCCCCATGCCCAGCCTAGGGGAGCTTCTTTTGGATTTAGCATTTTCACTCTGAGAGCCCTGTTTGAGAATTGAACTTCAGAATTCCATTTTCATTCTTTCTTGGTTTCCTCTGGATTCACGCCGCTCTGGAGCCCATTATCAAGGTAGCCACTCATTTTGGGAGTTCCAAAATCGCTGGAGAACACAAGGTAAGCCTCCATTCCTATTGATTTCACTATGATAATTCTTTTGGTTTTATTCGTGTTGTCGTTTGAAGAAAGAGCTCATCCGAGGGATGGATTGAGCTATTCTCATAAAACGACATATATAAAAATACATAATTATACTTCCTTGATGATTTTTAACATGCATGTAGTTAGCTAGATTTAATTTGCATTTTATTTCATTCATTTAGTACATTTCATGAATTAATTAGGATTAATTTAGCATTTATTTCAATTCTACTTATTTTCAGTAGGTCTCTGTTTTTGTCAGTCAGTCCACACGTCATTGCATACATTTACTTTTTATTAAAAATCCAAAAAAAATCATGAAATGCGCCCTTAGGGGTCCCCAAATTTTTGACAAAAATTCGGAGGCATTTGAATTTGTTTACTGCGGTAACCATTTAAAATGGCAAGTCGGGTTTTGTCACCCGGGATGCGTTTTGAAAATCATTTTCCGACTTTTAAAATCGAGATATCCCTCATGGGAGATCCGATTTTCGATCCAAAAAATGTTATGAATTTGGGAGAATGTCTAGTTTTTAATATGATTTTTGCAGATTTGTCTGATTTTTTCTAATGTCTGACAAAAATCCGAGAGTTCGGGACACGTGTCAGAGCCTAATTTGGGCCTCTGAGATCTTGGATCGACTTAGGTCTGTGGTTTATCTTTGTTTGTTGCTCCAAATCCAAAACTGTAAAAAGTGAAAGTTGTGTTAGAGATGTCCTCTGTTTGCATCTGAAATCCTGTAAATTTTAGAACAGTGTTGACCCCTGCTTCGGATTTTTCTTGTTAGTCCCCTGTTTTGCTACATCTGTCTGTTCTGTTAGTTTAGGCAGGAATAGTTATATTTTTATCTGTGTTTCCATTGATCAAATGCCAAAGTCATGAACATGAAAGTTGTTCATGTAGGTGTCGTGAGTATCTCTGATTAATTTCATAAATTTCTATGGCTGTTTTGTATTTTTTTAGCATTTTACATCAGATTAGGGTGATTTTTACATCTGTCATAACTAAATCTCTGTTATTGATCTCACCATGCCTCAAATCCAGAGGCTGTAAAAACCAAAAATGTTCCATTTAGGGTCTTTTAGCAGTATGCAAAATATCATAAGTTTACATGGTGTAAATCTTGCATTATCATATTAGGCATTGCATTTGATTCGGATCCATAAGCAAAATCCACCATTTTAGGACTTTCTTTGAATTTCAGCATTTACATCATATCATTTTGTGATTTTTAGCATTCTAGGTTGTTTATCAGAGTAAGTAGATGCTTCATACCGAATTTGGTGCAATTTGGAATCCATTTGAGGTTCGGATTAGCCATAATACCAAAACAGGGTCCCGCAGGACCCAGATCCAAGCGAAAAACAAGCGAAATTCGCTATTTTGGCTAAATTTCAAAATGTCAAATTCTGATTTTACAGTCATAATGGGTTTAGAAGCATGTCATCATGCCTCATACTGAATTTTATCATCATTGGATTCAATTTGAATTTCGAAATCTCGATTTTACCTAGTTTTCCTTCAAAAAACCCTGATTTTAAAGGTGTAACTTTAATTTTAGGGGTATTTTGGTTATTTTAACCTCAATTCCGAATTTCAAATTGTTTTCTACTGAATTTCTAGCATTTTCATCATTTCAAAATATCAAGGAAGCATGAGAATAGGGTTTATATCCAATTAAGTCCAATAATTTCATAATATTATTGGAAAATCTTGGAAAAACCCACATATTTGAGCTAACCTTATTTCAAGTTTGGCAGGGACATTCAAAAGAAGGAGCTGAAGTCTGCAAATTTCTTTTATTTCCTTTATTTAGTGATGTAATAATGTAAATTTTGGAATAAGAGAGTTAATTTCCTGCTTAGACTAGGATGCATATCATATAGTTTGAATTTATGCAATATCTTGTTTCTATGATTCATGCATTTTATTTAAAAACACTATGGATGTTCACGAATGGCACGTGCACCAACTCTTAGGGAGTTGATGGACTCGGTGGAATCCATATTTACGGCCCTAGTCGGAATATGGACGAGACCCAGATCCATCATCTTTCTACTAGTCACATTGAGCCTACACTCTTAGGCTATCTTAAAATGCACATCATATTTCCAAAGTTTTTCAAAAATCATGTACATCAAATCAACTAAGTTCTGAACATATTCATGGCCACAGTCAGAATATGTGAAGGATTTATCTTGACTTAATGCACACATTTTCCAACAAATCTCTTAGAAAATCTTTTCAAAGTGCATTCATTCACTCATGTCATTTGCATCATGAAATCATTGATTTTCTCAAGATTTTCTCAAGAAAACTTCATTCTCAAGAAATCGGTTTCTCAAAAAACTCTAAGGATTTCTTAAAATCGGTTTTCAAAGACAAGTTTTCCACAGTTTTCCCTGGAAAACGATATTTTCTTAAGAGATTCAAAAGAGTTTTCCAATCTTTCTCCAAGACCCAAAATCGATTTCCAAGTATTTCAAAAGGTAAAATTCCCAGGATTTCGATTCCCCAAGTTTTGAATTTCCTTCTCCAATGAGCTTTCCTATAAATTTTCCATCATTTTCCTAAGAAAACTCTCAAAGTCCAAGTTTTCCTAAGAAGTGTTTCCCTTTTCAAAAGCTTCATCTTTTCTCAAGAATCACTTCCATTTTCCCAAGATTTTCAACTATTTCTGATTTTTCCACATCTTTATAAAGATTTCTCATGTTTTCAAAAACCCCTTTTTTATCCGAGTTTCCTGAGAAATTGACCTTTTTCCTGAGAGATTCTTTCCAACTCCAAATGTTTTTCAAGCATACATCATGTTTTCCCAAGCTGTATTTTCCAAAATCTCATAGCACATGCCTGAATTCTCTGTGCATTTAGGATAGAACATAACTTTGATAATTTCGCTAAGTCAAGCACAATTTTGGTCCTTGGTTCGATTACCCCTGTTAAAGGCGGCAGGAACGGTCGAACCTCGTACCGACAGGTCGAGCCCCATCCCATGGATTTTCCCGCAATTTTCAAAACGGAGGCGAGTATTTCAAAACAATTTCCAAAATCCGGTCAAGTTTGAATCGCGAAAGCGTTCCTCTCTCTCTCTTCCGCAAGGAAGGGAAGATGGGGGAAAAATTTCGCGACGAGAACAGGTTTGGCGACCGTGATGGGACCTGTCCTTGTCTGGTCAAAATTGTGCTTGACCTAGTTCAATTATTAAAACTGTGTTCACAAAATGTCAGCTCTTTACTTTTTGCTATCATGTGAACCTAGGAGCCTAGATTCTGACCTAGCTGACATTGACTGCATATAGACTAAGCATGGTTTGGTAGAACCAGATTGAGGAGAAATTTTCATGCTCACATAGACTTAGGTCTAAATACAACTCTCCTCAATTTAGGATCTGAATGCAAACAATGTATGCTTCTTCAAAGTTTTCAAAATCTATCTCTCTAGGATTTAGAGCCATCTATTTCTTGCATGTGATCATTTTTAAAATCCCAATTACCTATCATTACCCGGTCTTCACGTTGCTGGGCTCTCTTCCAGAACCTTAGTTCGGGACAGAGCCTCACAACTGGGCCAACTATTTGGGTTAACACCCCCCTACCACGTACCGCGGGCCACAGTCCGAAGTATATCGGTAGGCGCTCAAGGATGTTGGAAAACCTTACCTTAGAACCGGAGTGGAAATTCTATGCCACGTACCTCGGATTTCGATTCGGGTATATCGGCATAACTGGATTGGACAAAGATGATCTGAACTTAGAGTTAGGATTAAGGTCCTACAGCTGTTTTCAAATTGATGCATCTAGAGTCAGCTTCTTAGGGAGTGCTGAATGTGCATAAATGTTTATGCAGGATGTGAGTTTGTATGCTACTTTTATTTCTCTCATATTTTTTCCAAAAATATCTTTCCAAATATCCATATTCTCATCTTTTCCTTTATTTTCTAAAACCCTGGATGGTTTTTCCCAAATATTCCATTTCTTTCAAAACTCCAGGTGATTTTCCATTCTACCTTTCTATTGGATCTCGAATTTCCAGCTGCATTTTTATCCTGCCTGCAAATTTTTCAAAATCATATGTTTTCTATCATTGGATTTTCGATCCTGTTGTTTACTTGCAAAATTCTTCACCGCATTTTCCTCGTGCATACCTTGATTATTGTGGCGGAAACTGTTTACCCACTTGCCTTCTCCTTATTCTAAATCTGTTTGCGGATTGTTTTTCCAAAAGATATCTCTTTCCTTCAAAAATGGTGTTTTACTCGTGGTTGACGACCTCGCCTAGGTAACAAGGCACATTTTATGTTGTTTATTTCTCTTACAAAGAATAACAACACAATTGTCGTGATTTCAGCGGCGACTCCATCCCTAGTAATGGGATAATCTTTCAATGGTCTACCATATTTTCTTCAATATTTCCTTCCAAAAATCCAAAAAAAAAAAATCCTCAAAATTTGATCCTATCTTTGCCCTGCAGAGTCCTGCAGAGAAAGAGAGAGAATACAAGAAAGCCTTCACAGCATTTGATGGTTCAGACAAGGTCAGGAAATAAGACCGCACCAATTCAGCGTATCATCTACTCATCAACATCAGAAGGAGAGATGAATTCGCCAAGGTCAGACAAAGACCAAGAGCAACCAGAAGATGACAGTATCGACCCTCAGATGTACGCAATGTTTCAGAAAATGATGAAGAGGATGATGAGTGAGCATGCTGACACCAGCTCAGACAAAAATCCATTCAGTCAGAAAATTAGGGATCGTGTGGCCAAGAGGTCAACCAAGTCCTCTGAGGAGAATGTTCAAGATACTTCAGACGAAGATGATACCGATGAAGAATATGAGGTGCCTCCGGCATTTCAGAAATGTGGCCAAAGGAGGAGTCACAAATCAAAAAGTCAGGTCGCAGAAGAGCCCCTGCGAGCACAATTCAAGGAAATGGCCAGAGTGGTCAAGGATCTTCAAGCCCGCGACAAGGGCAAGAAAGTCTTCACCAGCAAGGACTTCTACGACGGTTTAGAAGGGGATGATGATCTGGAGAATCTTCCTCGAAAATTCATCAAGTTCGATGGTTCTGGCAACCCAAAAGCCGATCTCGCCATGTTCTTCGCTGAATGCTCTAGGTTCAAAAGAGACAACAGAGCATTGTTCTTATGCTTTCCCCGCAGCCTGGAAGGAGTCGCGGCCAAATGGTACGCGGAACATATCAATCCTATAGAACTGAAAGAGTTTGACAAAGTCGTGAATTTGTTCGTTGAACGATTCTTGCTCAATACTGAAGCGCTCCCAACATTGAGCCATCTCTGCAATCTAAGGCAGAATGAAAATGAAAAGGCAAGGGACTTCATTCGCAGATGGAGAGAGACCTGCAACAAAATGAGGGATCCTATATCAGAAAGACATGCTTTATCATTGATCCTCAATAATTTTTTGCAACCTCTGAGAGGATTAATTTCTACCTCACCATCCAAATCTTTCGTTGAACTCATTGAACGAGCAGAATGGCTCGAGTTGAGTGTGGAGAATGGAGTTTATGAAGGCTTCACATTTTCCAAGAATAACTCTCAAGGTGAACAAAAGAAGAAGGCTCACTTCACTTTTGCGGCCAAATCTTTCAATAATAGCAAAGGCAACAAGAATGATCATAGTTTGGAGAGAATCAAAAAGCAAAAGGGGAAGGACATCAACAGTGATAAACCTCTCCAATCCAGCCCTCAGCATCAAAAGAAAGATCAGGAAAAATCAAAGCGCAAGGACTGGAGAACTGATCGAGAATTCACCCCTCTGGATCAGACACTCGAGAGTATCCTCGAGTATATGCTTGAGAAAGACCTTGTCCGGTTGCCTAAAGCCAATGATCCTCCAGCAATTATGGGCAGATTCAAAGAACAGTTTTGCAAGTTTCATCGAGCAGTAGCGCATGATACAGAAAACTGCTTCGTCCTTAAGAACATTGTTCAAGACTGCATTGACAAGAAGCTCCTCGTTGAAGATGAAAAGGAGGACTAGTCATCCTGACAAAGATTTTTTCTACAATCATTCAAGAAGATGACAATGCCAACAATTTCCCATTTCCCATCTTGCTTTTTCAAAAGAATAATGTAATCCCATTCTCTTTCCTTGATTTTAAAGCTTCAATAAAGTCATCAAATTTTTTTCAATAGCTTGGTGTCGTCTTATTTACTTCCTCTTCCTTTTCATAATGTCTCTCTTGTGAGGAATGATCTTGAGGACATCTATCAGTCAAGAAACTTGTCGCCTTATTCATCAATTGTCCTTCTTCTATTCAAAACTTTCTCCCTAGTTACACTGGGGCATTTTTTTGAAAAATTTATCTTTACCTCAAAACATCCTGTATGCAGGCAGGATAAAACCATTCTCTCATTTTGCATATATATGCACTCATTTGCACTTCATTTGCATTTCATGTGCATGTGCATTGCATTTGCATTGACTATGCACCCAATTCCATTTCCCCTTCAGGTTAAGGGATAAACCTGAATCATTTTTCATGATTTTCAATTTTTATTCATATCCCCGTTCAGGATAAGGGGATAATCCTGAAACCATTCATAGAAGCGATTCAACTCTCTATAATGGTCCTTGTTCTTCATTGAACTGATAGTGTTCCAAACGAACTGATAGTCGTTCTTCATTGAACTGATAGTGTTCCTAACGAACTGATAGTCGTTCTTCACTGAACTCATAGTGTTCCAAGCGAACTGATAGTCGTTCCAAGCGAACTGATAGTCGTTCCAAATGAGCTGATAGTTGTTCTTCATCGAACTGATAGTGTTCCAACCAAACTGATAGTGTTCAAGTGAACTGATAGTCGTTCTTCATCGAACTGATAGTGTTTCAAGTGAGCTGATAGTCGTTCTTCATTGAACTGATAGTATTCCAAGCAAACTGATAGTGTTCCAACCAAACTGATAGTGTTCAAGCAAACTGATAGTATTCCAACCAAACTGATAGTGTTCAAGTGAACTGATAGTCGTTCTTCATCGAACTGATAGTGTTCCAAGTGAACTGATAGTCGTTCTTCCTTGAACTGATAGTATTCCAAGCAAACTGATAGTCGTTCTTCATTGAATTGATAGTGTTCCAAGCGAACTGATAGTCGTTCTTAATTGAACTGATATTATTCCCACCGATGGTTGTTCTTAATTGAACTGATATTGTTCCCAGCAAACCGATGGGCGTTCTTAATTGAACTGATATTGTTTCCAGCGAACCGATGGTCGTTCTTAATTGAACTGATATTGTTCCCAGTGAACTGATAGTCACCTCCTTTGAGGAAAAGAGAGGAGAATTTTCGTCACAGAGGTGTTAAGCTGGACCTCATGTGCTCTCTTTCATCAAGGATTTCAAGAAAATTTTGTCAATTTGTCAATCAATTGTTGATTTCAGAATCTTTATTGCACAAATCTTTATTTCAGTTTACCTTCAGCATTACTTCCAAAAGAGTGAAGCTTCTGCGAAAAGAGATTCAAACTTTAAATTCTTTCTATTGGCTAACCAAAAGGATGAAGGATAAATCCTCGATATGGCCAAAAAAAAGAAGATTCAATGTTATTGAAAATTTGTAGATGATCGATATTGATCGCAGTCAATGGCGCATCTTTAAAGACTATTCTTGTAAAATGAGGCAGTGGAAATATCCTGACCGCTGGAAAAAGAGAGAATTCATCCAAGCCCTGTCGCCTTAAAATCACCTAAGCTGCAATTAAGTATCCGCAAAAGGGATCTCTCACCTGTCGTCAATATGAAGGCGAATTAGGCGAGTAGACCCCCGGGGCCAAAGAAGATTCGAAACATCTCCAAGATGACGGAGTTTGTGACGGATCCTTCCAGAGAAAGTCCAAAGCACTGTCGAGATGAAGGCAGATGCGATGAACCTCTCGACAATCCCTAAAAGGTATTTAATTTCAGCTATCATCCAAAGAATCCCCAGCCAATTAGCCAATATTATCAACATGAACCCATCGTCCAAGAAGGATCGAAACATCTCCAAGTTGAAGGAGCTTGTGACGTACCCTTCCCAAAAGAGAGCAAGAGAGGAAAAAGAGAGAGAGAAAAAGTCAGAACATCTCCAAAATGAAGGAGAATGTAGCCAAAACACCAGAGAGTCAAAAAAAAAAGTGCAGAAAGATTGTTTTCGATGCATCCTGACACCAATTTTAAATCCCTCCTAAGGACTTGGTTCCTTCCCTTCTTTGAGAGCATGAACTCTCAGATTTGCACACTGACGTGAAGTGAGAGCTTGATGTCTGTTTTCGATGCATCCTGACACCAATTTTAAATCCCTCCTAAGGACTTGGTTCCTTCCCTTCTTGTTCAATACTGAAGCGCTCCCAACATTGAGCCATCTCTGCAATCTAAGGCAGAATGAAAATGAAAAGGCAAGGGACTTCATTCGCAAATGGAGAGAGACCTGCAACAAAATGAGGGATCCTATATCAGAAAGACATGCTTTATCATTGATCCTCAATAATTTTTTGCAACCTCTGAGAGGATTAATTTCTACCTCACCATCCAAATCTTTCGTTGAACTCATTGAACGAGCAGAATGGCGCGAGTTGAGTGTGGAGAATGGAGTCTATGAAGGCTTCACATTTTCCAAGAATAACTCTCAAGGTGAACAAAAGAAGAAGGCTCACTTCACTTTTGCGGCCAAATCTTTCAATAATAGCAAAGGCAACAAGAATGATCATAGTTTGGAGAGAATCAAAAAGCAAAAGGGGAAGGACATCAACAGTGATAAACCTCTCCAATCCAGCCCTCAGCATCAAAAGAAAGATCAGGAAAAATCAAAGCGCAAGGACTGGAGAACTGATCGAGAATTCACCCCTCTGGATCAGACACTCGAGAGTATCCTCGAGTATATGCTTGAGAAAGACCTTGTCCGGTTGCCTAAAGCCAATGATCCTCCAGCAATTATGGGCAGATTCAAAGAACAGTTTTGCAAGTTTCATCGAGCAGTAGGGCATGATACAGAAAACTGTTTCGTCCTTAAGAACATTGTTCAAGACTGCATTGACAAGAAGCTCCTCGTTGAAGATGAAAAGGAGGACTAGTCATCCTAACAAAGATTTTTTCTACAATCATTCAAGAAGATGACAATGCCAACAATTTCCCATTTCCCATCTTGCTTTTTCAAAAGAATAATATAATCCCATTCTCTTTCCTTGATTTTAAAGCATCAATAAAGTCATCAAATTTTTTTCAATAGCTTGGTGTCGTCTTATTTACTTCCTCTTCCTTTTCATAATGTCTCTCTTGTGAGGAATGATCTTGAGGACATCTATCAGTCAAGAAACTTGTTTCATCAATTGTCCTTCTTCTATTCAAAACTTTCTCCCTAGTTACACTGGGGCATTTTTTTGAAAAATTTATCTTTACCTCAAAACATCCTGTATGCAGGCAGGATAAAACCATTCTCTCATTTTGCATATATATGCACTCATTTGCACTTCATTTGCATTTCATGTGCATGTGCATTGCATTTGCATTGACTATGCACCCAATTCCATTTCCCCTTCAGGTTAAGGGATAAACCTGAATCATTTTCCATGATTTTCCAATTTTTATTCATATCCCCGTTCAGGATAAGGGGATAATCCTGAAACCATTCATAGAAGCGATTCAACTCTCTATAATGGTCCTTGTTCTTCATTGAACTGATAGTGTTCCAAACGAACTGATAGTCGTTCTTCATTGAACTGATAGTGTTCCTAACGAACTGATAGTCGTTCTTCACTGAACTCATAGTGTTCCAAGCGAACTGATAGTCGTTCCAAGCGAACTGATAGTCGTTCCAAACGAGCTGATAGTTGTTCTTCATCGAACTGATAGTGTTCCAACCAAACAGATGATGTTCAAGTGAACTGATAGTCGTTCTTCATCGAACTGATAGTGTTCCAAGTGAACTGATAGTCGTTCTTCATTGAACTGATAGTATTCCAAGCAAACTGATAGTTGTTCTTCATTGAATTGATAGTGTTCCAAGCGAACTGATAGTCGTTCTTAATTGAACTGATATTATTCCCACCGATGGTTGTTCTTAATTGAACTGATATTGTTCCCAGCAAACCGATGGGCGTTCTTAATTGAACTGATATTGTTTTCAGCGAACCGATGGTCGTTCTTAATTGAACTGATATTGTTCCCAGTGAACTGATAGTCACCTCCTTTGAGAAAAAGAGGAGAATTTTCGTAACGGAGGTGTTAAGCTGGACCTCATGTGCTCTCTTTCATTAAGGATTTCAAGAAAATTTTGTCAATTTGTCAATCAATTGTTGATTTCAGAATCTTTATTGCACAAATCTTTATTTCAGTTTACCTTCAGCATTACTTCCAAAAGAGTGAAGCTTCTGCGAAAAGAGATTCAAACTTTAAATTCTTTCTATTGGCTAACCAAAAGGATGAAGGATAAATCCTCGATATGGCCAAAAAAAAGAAGATTCAATGTTATTGAAAATTCGTAGATGATCGATATTGATCGCAGTCAATGGCGCATCTTTAAAGACTATTCTTGTAAAATGAGGCAGTGGAAATATCCTGAGCGCTGGAAAAAGAGAGAATTCATCAAAGCCCTGTCGCCTTAAAATCACCTAAGCTGCAATTAAGTATCCGCAAAAGGGATCTCTCACCTGTCGTCAAGATGAAGGCGAATTAGGCGAGTAGACCCCCGGGGCCAAAGAAGATTCGAAACATCTCCAAGATGACGGAGTTTGTGACGGATCCTTCCAGAGAAAGTCCAAAGCACTGTCGAGATGAAGGCAGATGCGATGAACCTCTCGACAATCCCTAAAAGGTATTTAATTTTAGCTATCATCCAAAGAATCCCCAGCCAATTAGCCAATATTATCAACATGAACCCATCGTCCAAAAAGGATCGAAACATCTCCAAGTTGAAGGAGCTTGTGACGTACCCTTCCCAAAAGAGAGCAAGAGAGGAAAAAGAGAGAGAGAGAAAGTCAGAGCATCTCCAAAATGAAGGAGAATGTAGCCAAAACACCAGAGAGTCAAAAAAAAAAAGTGCAGAAAGATTATCATGAGAGAAGCTCCCAGGATATCAAATTGCCAAATTTATCAAGAATCCTCTTTAACTTTGTGAAATTCTATTATCAATATTCTTTCATCAATTGCTTTCATAATATCAAATTTTCTTTCTTGTTCATATCAAGGAAATTGATAGCTTCCTTGAAGAAGGTCAATTGCAAACAATTTGGGTTTCCAATTTCGATTCTACGAAGTGAACCTTGTTTGGAGGTAATGCTTTGGGTAGAAAATAAAGAATATCTTTGCAGCCATGTGCAACATTTTCAAAAACTTGGAATCAACAACAAAATTCTCAATATTTTGATAATATTTTCTAGCTATCCTGACGTGAAGTGAGAGCTTGATGTCTGTTTTCGATGCATCCTGACACCAATTTTAAATCCCTCCTAAGGACTTGGGTCATTCCCTTCTTTGAGAGCATGAACTCTCAGATTTGCACACTTCCCTGTGTCTCCACTGTCCCACCATAGACAGTCCCATTTCGGTTCGAGGTCGAACCACCAATCATTTTCTCGCGAAAGGCAATTTCAAAAAGCTGATTTTAGTCTCAGCAATGAGACGCCCAAAATCAATCCCTTTTCAAGCTTTAGGGACCCCATTTTCCTTCATTTTGCAAAACCCCTATCGGATTTACTGTGCAAAATCCGAAGGTTCCATCATGGTCTCTTCCTTCGAGGATTCCATCCATTTTCCACCCGATTAGGATAAGGTTACAAACCTGAGCCTCGATCAATGAGGTATTTCCATTTTCCGCCCGATCAGGATAAGGGTACAAACCTGAGCCTCATCCAAAGAGATATTTCATTTTCCGCCCGATCAGGATAAGGGTACAAACCTGAGCCTCGATCAAAGAGGTATTCCCATTTTCCACCCGATCAGGATAAGGGTACAAACCTGAGCCTCGATCAAAGAGGTATTCCCATTTTCCGCCCGATCAGGATAAGGGTACAAACCTGAGCCTCATCCAAAGAGGTATTTCATTTTCTTTCCGATCAGGATAAGGGTACAAACCTGAGCCTCAATCAAAGAGGTATTTCATTTTCCGCCCGATCAGGATAAGGGTACAAACCTGAGCCTCAATCAAAAAGGTATTTCATTTTCCGCCCAATCAGGATAAGGGTATAAACCTGAGCCTCCTTTGATGAGGTATTCCATTTTCCACCCGATCAGGATAAGGGTACAAACCTGAGCCTCAATCAAAGAGGTATTTCATTTTCCGCCCGATCAGGATAAGGGTACAAACCTGAGCCTCAATCAAAGAGGTATTTCATTTTCCACCCGATCAGGATAAGGGTATAAACCTGAGCCTCAATCAAAGAGGTATTTCATTTTCCGCCCAATCAGGATAAGGGTACAAACCTGAGCCTCATTCAAAGAGGTACTTCATTTTCCGCCCGATCAGGATAAGGGTACAAACCTGAGCCTCAATCAAAGAGGTATTTCATTTTCTGCCCGATCAGGTTAAGGGTACAAACCTGAGTCTCATTTTGAGGAGATATTCCATTCCCCAATTAGGTTAAGGGTCAAACCTGAGCTTCGTTCCATACGAGGTATTTTTGTCCCATCCAGGTCAAGGGCATAAACCTGAACTTCGCTCTCATAGAGCAAATCTTTCCTCTTCATTCTTCGTTCCATATCTACCATCTTCCTCGGGCTAATTTCTTCACACCCAGTCAGATCCTTCTAACTGGGGCATTTTTTATGTATAGCCCAAATTTGGTGTGTTTTTCTTTGCCACTAAGCTCGGCCATGAGCCGGCTTAGTAGCAAAGAGGGGCATCTGTAAACACCCCAAATTTTCACTCACCTCCCCAACATTTCCACCAAGCATCAACATCCAGCCTCTGAAATCGCTGGAGGGCAAAATGGTCATTTTCTGAGCCCGGAGCTTGCAAAAGTCCAAATTTCATCTGGAACTCTCAAAATTTCCCTATTTTTAGCTCAGATGTTCAAAATTTTACTCTTGACAGGAGACAGACATCTCCGAGTCTTGGCTCAAGATTATATTGCATAAGACATGACATTGCCTATCATTGCATGAGCATTTCAAATCACTGCACTGCACAGCATGTCATTTCGAGGTCCAGAACTCTTGATTTCAAAATTTTCAATCCAGATTAGAATTTTAACTCTTTTCAAAATTGATTTCAAAACCCTGGGTCTTCAAAATTATCAGTTCTTCCCATTTTACCCCCAGGGCTCTGAATTTTAAAATATTTCCTCAGGAAAATGATCTGGATAGTTTTAATATGGATTTCAGCCACCTTATCTCAGATTTTGCCCTTTTGAAAATTTCAAATATCTTCCTTTTACAAAATTGCCCTACAGGGGCCAACTCTTTCCAAAAATTCCTGTTTTACCAATTAGCCCAGATTTTATGAAAATTCCAAAAAGAGGTTGTTGTCTTGTTCTTATTTCAATAAAGAAGCAATGTGGGACCCACACTGAGGTGGTGTCACATAGACTTTTCTTTTGAAAAACCTGAACTTTGAAAAACCCAAAAAAATAGAAACCTTGTCCCCTAGATTGGTGCCACTTGTCCTTTCTCTCTCCTCCCATTTACCTGCCATGTGTCAGCATAGGGTTCACCTAGAGTTGGTGCCACATGTCACCCTCTGCTCTTCTCAGAAAAAGCATGGGATATGTGTCTCTCTCTGCTTTCTTCAGAAAAAGCAAGTGACACATGTCACTTTCTGCCTCCTTCAGAGAAAGCTAGAATTCAAATGTTCAAACTCCAGTGTGAGGTGGCGCAAATCCTGAACTTCACCTTTTCTATTTTGTGTGAGATGGTGCCACGTGTCCCTTTTCCTCCCTCTTGCCACATGTCATTGTAGGAGCCACCCTGAGGTGGTGCCACATGGCAGTCTCTCCTTTCCTCTAGAAAAAGCAGAAATTTAAATTTCAAACTCTCCCTGAGGTGGCACCATCTGAATCCTCTGCCTTTCCTTCTGACACATGTCAATGAAGATGCTCTGAGATGGCGCCACATGTCAGTCTCTCCTTTCATCAGAAAAAGTAGAATTCAAACCCCTCTGAGGTGGCGTCTTTTGCTTCCTCTGCTCCTACCTTCTGACACATGGCAATGTGGATGCTCTGAGATGGCGCCACATGGAAGTCTCTCCTCCTTCCAGAATAAAGCAGAATTTGAATTTCAAACTCCAAGACAACACCCTTTGAGAAGGCGCCACATGGAGGGCTCAGATTAAGCTTCTTTGAATTTCAAAATTTTCCAAAAATCTCTATAAATACAAGGCCCCATGCCCAGCCTAGGGGAGCTTCTTTTGGATTTAGCATTTTCACTCTGAGAGCCCTGTTTGAGAATTGAACTTCAGAATTCCATTTTCATTCTTTCTTGGTTTCCTCTGGATTCACGCCCCTCTGGAGCCCATTATCAAGGTAGCCACTCATTTTGGGAGTTCCAAAACCGCTGGAGAACACAAGGTAAGCCTCCATTCCTATTGATTTCACTATGATAATTCTTTTGGTTTTATTCGTGTTGTCGTTTGAAGAAAGAGCTCATCCGAGGGATGGATTGAGCTATTCTCATAAAACGACATATATAAAAATACATAATTATACTTCCTTGATGATTTTTAACATGCATGTAGTTAGCTAGATTTAATTTGCATTTTATTTCATTCATTTAGTACATTTCATGAATTAATTAGGATTAATTTAGCATTTATTTCAATTCTACTTATTTTCAGTAGGTCTCTGTTTTTGTCAGTCAGTCCACACGTCATTGCATACATTTACTTTTTATTAAAAATCCCAAAAAAATTATGAAATTCGGAGGCATTTGAATTTGTTTACTGCGGTAAACATTCAAAATGGCAAGTCGGATTTTGTCACCCGGGATGTGTTTTGAAAATCATTTTCTGACTTTTAAAATCGAGATATCCCTCATGGGAGATCCGATTTTCGATCCAAAAAATGTTATGAATTTGGGAGAATGTCTAGTTTTTAATATGATTTTTGCAGATTTTTCTGATGTTTTTTAATGTTTGACAAAAATCCGGGAGTTCGGGACACGTGTCAGAGCCTAATTTGGGCCTCTGAGATCTTGGATCGACTTAGGGCTGTGGTTTATCTTTGTTTGTTGCTCCAAATCCAAAACTGTAAAAAGTGAAAGTTGTGTCAGAGATGTCCTCTGTTTGCATATGAAATCCTGTAAATTTTAGAACAGTGTTGACCCCTGCTTCGGATTTTTCTTGTTAGTCCCCTGTTTTGCTACATCTGTCTGTTCTGTTAGTTTAGGCAGGAATAGTTATATTTTTATCTGTGTTTCCGTTGATCAAATGCCAAAGTCATGAACATGAAAGTTGTTCATGTAGGTGTCGTGAGTATCTATGATTAATTTCATAAGTTTCTATGGCTGTTTTGTATTTTTTTAGCATTTTACATCAGATTAGGGTGATTTTTACATCTATCATAACTAAATCTCTGTTATTGATCTCACCATGCCTCAAATCCCGAGGCTGTAAAAACCAAAAATGTTCCATTTCGGGTTTTTTAGCAGTCTGAAAAATATCATAAGTTTCCATGGTGTAAATCTTGCATTATCATATTAGGCATTGCATTTGGTTCGGATCCATAAGCAAAATCCACCATTTTAGGACTTTCTTTGAATTTTAGCATTTACATCATATCATTTTGTGATTTTTAGCATTTTAGGTTGTTTATCAGAGTAAGTAGATGCTTCATACCGAATTTGGTGAAATTTGGAATCCATTTGAGGTTCGGATTAGCCATAATACCAAAATAGGGTCCCGCAGGACCAAGATCCAAGCAAAAAACAAGCGAAATTCGCTATTTTGGCTAAAGTTCAAAATGTCAAATTCTGATTTTACAGTCATAATGGGTTTAGCAGCATGTCATCATGCCTCATACTGAATTTTATCATCATTGGATTCAATTTGAATTTCAAAATCTCGATTTTACCTAGTTTTCCTTCAAAAAACCCTGATTTTAAAGGTGTAACTTTAATTTTAGGGGTATTTTGGTCATTTTAACCACAATTCCGAATTTCAAATTGTTTTCTACTGAATTTCTAGCATTTTCATCATTTCAAAATATCAAGGAAGCATGAGAATAGGGTTTATATCCAATTAAGTCCAATAATTTCATAATATTATTGGAAAATCTTGGAAAAACCCACATATTTGAGCTAACCTTATTTCAAGTTTGGCAGGGACATTCAAAAGAAGGAGCTGAAGTCTGCAAATTTCTTTTATTTCCTTTATTTAGTGATGTAATAATGTAAATTTTGGAATAAGAGAGTTAATTTCCTGCTTAGACTAGGATGCATATCATATAGTTTGAATTTATGCAATATCTTGTTTCTATGATTCATGCATTTTATTTAAAAGCACTATGGATGTTCACGAATGACACGTGCACCAACTCTTAGGGAGTTGATGGACTCGGTGGAATCCATATTTGCGGCCCTAGTCGGAATATGGACGAGACCCAGATCCATCATCTTTCTACTAGTCACATTGAGCCTACACTCTTAGGCTATCTTAAAATGCACATCATATTTCCAAAGTTTTTCAAAAATCATGTACATCAAATCAACTAAGTTCTGAACATATTCATGACCACAGTCAGAATATGTGAAGGATTTATCTTGACTTAATGCACACATTTTCCAACAAATCTCTTAGAAAATCTTTTCAAAGTGCATTCATTCACTCATGTCATTTGCATCATGAAATCATTGATTTTCTCAAGATTTTCTCAAGAAAACTTCATTCTCAAGAAATCGGTTTCTCAAGAAACTCTAAGGATTTCTTAAAATCGGTTTTCAAAGACAAGTTTTCCACAGTTTTCCCTGGAAAACGATATTTTCTTAAGAGATTCAAAAGAGTTTTCCAATCTTTCTCCAAGACCCAAAATCGATTTCCAAGTATTTCAAAAGGTAAAATTCCCAGGATTTCGATTCCCCAAGTTTTGAATTTCCTTCTTCAATGAGCTTTCCTATAAATTTTCCATCATTTTCCTAAGAAAACTCTCAAAGTCCAAGTTTTCCTAAGAAGTGTTTCCCTTTTCAAAAGGTTCATCTTTTCTCAAGAATCACTTCCATTTTCCCAAGATTTACAACTATTTCTGATTTTTCCACATCTTTATAAAGCTTTCTCATGTTTTCAAAAACCCCTTTTTTATCCGAGTTTCCTGAGAAATTGACCTTTTTCCTGAGAGATTCTTTCCAACTCCAAATGTTTTTCAAGCATACATCATGTTTTCCCAAGCTGTATTTTCCAAAATCTCATAGCACATGCCTGAATTCTCTGTGCATTTAGGATAGAACATAACTTTGATAATTTCGCTAAGTCAAGCACAATTTTGGTCCTTGGTTCGATTACCCCTGTTAAAGGCGGCAGGAATGGTCGAACCTCGTACCGACAGGTCGAGCCCCATCCCATGGATTTTCCCGCAATTTTCAAAACGGAGGCGAGTATTTCAAAACAATTTCCAAAATCCGGTCAAGTTTGAATCGCGAAAGCGTTCCTCTCTCTCTTCCGCAAAGAAGGGAAGATGGGGGGAAAATTTCGCGACGAGAACAAGCTTCTCCCCGGTTCATCATTATTTCTTACCCAATTGAAGAAGGTACGCTCACTCATCGCTATCTTTTCCCTCACGCTTAAAGTTTTAGTAAATATTTGTTATCATTGATCCTGTTTTACTTTTCGTTCTTGAGAAGTCATTCATGGTTGTTAGCAATTCATAGAATTCTAGTATATAAACTTTTTCTTAGACTCCTCTTTTCTCCATTTAGCGGCATAACTCATTAAATAGTTGATCATCAGCGGATCATTTTCATTAGGTATGTCATGTTTAAATAAATAATATATTAGTCTAGGTCTATGTTTGGCATGGTATGTGCATTGTCATAACTTGTTTATTTTCCTTCCCTTTAGAAATATTGAATTCATAGCATATCCCATATGTCGTTAATGTGCTATGTTGAAAATCCCTTGTTAGCTAGTTATCTAGTGCTTTTTATGTAATTGACCTCATTTAGCTCTAGCGTTTCATATGCTACCTGAGAGTACCAGCCAAAAACATGCAAAGCATTGTTGAATATGCAGCTTAGGCTGCTGCGAGTATGAGAGACCCTTCATCGAGAAGGAATTATGTAGATACATATTTACTTGAGCTTCAGAAATCTTACTTTGAGACATTGCTTGCTCAGCAGAAATCACAGTAACTTCATTTGGGGAGGCTGAAAACTTGAATCATGGGTATCATAGAAGTCCTGCTTTTGGTCGTGGCCAGCCTTACCCTGGAAATCCATTGTCTGGTTCGTTGAACCCTGTAAGTCCTAACAGGCAGATTGATAGAAATCCACACCTTCTTTCTTAAAAGAGGGTTTCAAGTGGGCTTATGGGATCTTGGCATTGTAAAAATAATGGAAATATGGAGGGCAATTTTGGATCCTCATTATTAGAAGCGTTCAAGAGTAACAAGACCAGATGTTTTGAACTTTCAGAGATTACAAATCATGTAGCTGAATTTAGTGCAGATCAGTATGGCAATCGATTCATTCAACAGAAACTGGAAACGGCTACTGATGAAGAGAAAAACATGGTTTTCCATGAGATCACTCCCCACAGCCATTCTCTAAATTCACCTTGTGCTAATCAATCTATGCTAAGTGATTTTGCAATGTCATAATACATGTCTGTCTTGCAGGAATTCTATTTACTGATTAAACTTTGTGGTGCTGGACGCCACCTGTTTGCCACTGAGCTACTAATGCTGAGCCATTAATTCCTCCTTTCCTTACTGCACTCATTTGCGTATCTCTCCAGCACCAACATGTGTTATCACATGCAATACACAAACAACAACCCCTGTGAGTATAGCAGCAGCTTCTGATAAGGTAGCTGAATATGAGTTTTATCTTTTTATGATAAGCGACTCTTTTTCTTATGTGGTGGTTATTGATTTCAAACAATCCATCAATAGTATTCCAAACTGTCGATATCATTTGAACATAAACTTACCTTGTTAGTTGCTTATCATGAATTTGGAATCTTTGTTTACTCATCTCAGTCAACAAATTTAAATGCTTCAATGCACCATTCCATCATATAGTGTTTCACCGATAGCATAAACTTCCACCTGCATAGCTACTTACTGCATATGTTTCCCCTCTTGCTGCTAACTGCTACTAACTCCACCCCATTTCCCACAGTGTTTATCGCCTCCCATCTGCAGGCTCACTTCCTATACCTATATGTGTCTATGTATATCACTATATCACAAGTCTCACTACCCTTTTTTTTTTCTCCCAAACTTTATATATACATATATATATATATATATATACATATATATATATATACATATATATATATATACATATACATATATATATATATATATATATATATATATATATATATATATATATATATATATATATATATATATATATATATATATATATAAGTAGATAGATAGATAGATAGATATAGATATGTATATATACATAGTTTGCTGACATTCATGTTCAGGATTAGCTGTAAGAGTTTTATCTCTTCTAGTATCAAGTTTCTTCCAATTTGTGAGAAAAACATCAGTTTTGTTAAAGCATCAAGTTGATACCTGTCATAGGATCCAAATGGGGTCCTTCTCAACCAATATGCGTATTCTTAGACTTTGTGTCATGATTTGAATTGTTTACAGCATCACAACTCCCCTTGTATCATGTCGGTTTATGTGTATTTGGCATTAGGCCTAAGCCTGACCCTTCCAGGTATATACATTATATCTCTCTGAGAATACACACATCTCCTTGTCAAATACTTGCATTCCACTTAGGCTAACTTATAAACATCTCTTCATTAATAGGGATAGGGTCACATATCTTCCATTTCTTTCATATTTGATATTTTATTGTGTGCTGACCCTGTTTCGCAGGAGATGCATGGAACATGTTATTTTCTTTCTTAGAATCTGAGGCTTGTAATTTCAAATTCGATTCCAGTGTTGCAATAAGCTAGATTTTCAGTCTTAGATAGAATGAATGAGCATTGTAAATGAATTCCATATTTTCTCCTTTATTTTCCAAAATCTCACAAATGGGAACACGAATAGCACGTGCACCATTTCGTAAGAGGTAATTAATCCTAAGTTGATGATTTACATCAATGGCCATAGTCAGGATGTAAACAAGACTTAGAATTTTTATCTTTCATGAAGTAACATTGGATCCGTTCTCAAAATTCATCATATTTTCCTTAAATATTTTCTTCTTTTATCAGAATTTAACTTAAAATTAACTCAAAATATATATCAATGGCCATAGTCAGGGTATATTAAGAGTTCATTTCATTTTAAATTCTGTAAAAGCACCAAATGTATTTTATTCTTCTCTTGAATTTAAATATAGATTATGATATAATACATTCAATGACCATAGTCAAGGATGTATTATATTTTCAATCTTATTTCAATTCATGTAAAGAATGAAATATGATTTTTGAAATCCAATTTTTAAGTTCTTTAAATTCATTCATAATTTAGGATAGAACTGCATCATATTTTCAAAATTTCTTTTTCAAAAACCCAAGTAAAATTAATATCTTCTTCAATCAATCTTCAATTCTTGTAAAATTCTATTTATCTTTTCATTTTCAATTCTATTTTATCTTCAAAATCTCAAAGTCCAATTTAACTCTGAGATTTCAAATTCATTTTGTATTCAAAAATTCCAATTCAAAACAGATTTCAAAGTTCAAGTTAACTTTGAAATTTCAAATTCATTTTATATTAAAAAATGCCAATTCAAATCAGATTTCAAAGTTCAATTTGACTTTCAAATTCCAAAATTCATCTTATATTCAAAACTCCAATCAAATTCAAAGTTCAATTTAAACTTTGAAATTTCTGATTCATCTTCTAGTTCCAAATTCAAAACTTCAAAATCAAAGTCTAAATTGACTTTGAAATTCATTTGTATATTCAAGATTCAAATTTTAAATTTCATTTTCCAAAGTTCAATTCAAACTTGGAAGTTCTTGATTCATCTTTTGAATTTAAAATCTCCAAATCCATTTTTTAGGATCCAAGATTCAACTTTCATATTGGATCTCAGACTTCAGATCCAAATCTATTTGAGGATCGAGAACCCAATTTCATCTTGGATCCCAAAACTTCAGATCCAAATCCATTCTAGGATCCAGAATCCAATTCTACTTTGGATCTCAGACTTCAGATCCAATTCCATTTTAGGATCCAGAACCTAATTCTACTTCGGATCTCAGACTTCAGATCTGAATACATGTTAGGATCCAGAACCCAGTTCCACTTTTGGATCTCAGACTTCTGATCCAAAATCCATCTTAGGATCCAGAATTCAATTCGATTTCCAATTTTAGATTTCAAATCCAATTCCACCTACATATCACATCTGAATTTCTTAAATTCATCTCTATTTTTAAATACCATTTCTCAGACCCATTCTAAATTTCAAACTTTAAAATCTAAACTCAATTCCATCTCAAGTATTCATTTCCTTTCCTAAATTCAAGTTCAAAATTCAAAGTCCATTTCTGACTTTGAAACTTCATTTCCTTTCATTTCAAAGCTTCAAGTCACTCCTTCTCAAAATCAAGATTTATTCTTCCAAACTCTGATTTACTTCAAAGACTTAGAACTTCTCTGATCTATCTCAAGTTCTAAGTTAGGATTCAATCATTTCTTCACTCATCTCAGAATACTTGGAAATTTTCCAAACATCTTTCAAAAAGAGCATACATCCTTACATTGCACAAGCATGATTCTTTGTGCATTTAGATGTTTAGGATAAATTCTTAGATGATATTTAGGCAAAGCAAAAGGCATAAATTTGATCCTTGGTTCGATTACCCCTAGTAAAGGCGCCAGGAACGGTTGAACCTCGTACCGAAGAGCGAATCTCGTCTCTCCATTTTTTCCCGCAATATATTTCAAAACGAAGGTGAGTTATTTTCTAAATATTTTCAAATTAAGGTCAAGTGAGACCACGCAAAAGAGTTCCTCTCTCTCTTCTTTTCTTTCTTTTCTCTTCTATCTTCTTTTTTTGTCTTTTATTTTCCTCCCTTCAAAAAGAAGAAAAATAGAGGCTAGAAAAGGAAAAAGGGAAGGAAGAGAGAGAAACTACAAGAGAGGAAAAATTTTGCGATGATCACAATCTCGTAGCTATACAACGAGGGACAAGTACCTCGAAAGGTGTGCAATGGCCAAGTGTCATGAACACAAAGGAGGAGACACATGGTTCGAATCATCGAACCCAAAGCATTCAGATGATCTAATCTTATGCAAGACAATAGAACACACGACTCTCCTTGGTTAACACTGAATTGCATTATACACCAGCGTTACTATGCTATACAATTGGTTTACCCCATAAGCGGAGAGTGCTAACTCCAATGCATTTAGCGTGACATTGCACGCGTAACAAAATACCTATTTAACTACTTATTATTGCTATCAAGGCGGCGACAGAGACAGTCGTTGTAAAAGGATAAAGTGACAACTATGTCATGCAAATGGAAAGCACGTTTAGTCAACTAGCTATCTCATGCAGAGGACTGCGAAACTACAAGGACGAAGCCCGCACACTTGCTGCACTGAAACCGTACAAACCTAGGTAGCAGGTTCATCAGACCTTGTCTTGTAGGCACTAACGCAGCCCCATAGGCTGGAGTCCGGAGCTCTCTATCAAAATGGGAACACGAGACAAAAGGAAGGGAAAATCCAACAATAGTGTTGGAACAGTTCCCCAAAAGAGTCGACCGCCATACCAACCACACTAATGTACAAGACACTAAGCGCACACAAGCCTGCCCGGTTTGGGCTGTGCTGCCGAACTGCGGCACCACCCGCGACGAGGTGGTAACACCCCCCTAAGGGTTCAACTGAAGAAAAAGATGGAGACGAACAACAAGTTGTATTGTCCCATATCCCGACACTACTGGGACCGAATCCCTTGGGCCAGGTAGGTTTGGCCCAGAAAGAACCATCAAGGATAGTTATGGCAACAAGGAGAGGTATGCATCACAGAACATAAAAGTTACTGATGTTACATCGTGAACTGTGTACAGATACAGGTGGACACGGATGTGCATCATGTCATACATGCGAGAACTAAACAAGCGACAATACATATTTTGCACGTTATGATGGAACAATTAGAAACGTTTTGTCACGGTAAGACGTGACTCAGAGGCTGTGCCAAGGTTCGTAAACCATGCACTACAATCATAAGCGCGCTCATCTCGCTAAGTGGGGTCATTGCCCGCAACAGGACTCGCCAAGGAGTTCCACTCATCGCATAACTCTCACGAGACTGCAATATCCATAAGGGTGCCTCAAACTCCCTTCATACGTAGGGAAAAGTACACTAACCTTTGTCAAACTGAAACATGCATTCAAAAACAACAAATGTGATGATAGCACCAATTCGATGACATATGCTTAGGGTTTCATACTTAAGTAAAACCTCATTCACTTGAAGGTATTCTGTTTGCGAATATATATGTATATATGGTGTTCTATGCCACACAAACCTACGCATAAGGGCATACATTCGCATTACCCGTACTGATGGGTTATCAATCTATTACGTAATTTGTTACCATACTTTGTAACCCTTAACTCATGATGATTACGTATATAAACACATAGTTGAGTCGTTCCATGTACGGCAAGAGGAGGGCCATCAACTTAAGAACCTTAATTATACAAAAAGCCTAAACAAAGGGTCACAATGTCAATTACGTACGACAAGGGAATTGCCAACACTATACTTATTTTATTGACATGAACCAATGGTTCATTAACTACGCAAAACCCTTATTTCATTTAAAAGCCTTCGATAGGGTGTCATTAGCACGAAAATCACATTTTATTGCAAGACGAACACACAGATGCAAGTGGGAGTCGATCGCACCACGACGATGAATTCAACACTACTTCAGGTAAATCGTAACCGAATAAACATAAGTTTGCTTTGGCAACCGAGCACTCTTTGTTTATATTATAACTAGTAGAAATGTGGAAAGGCGCAACACGATGGAGACATATATATCTATCTATAACTTTCAGCTGCAACCCAAAAGAGGGAAACGACAACAAGCCCGACAGCGAGGCGGCTACAACCGGCTGCGAGGCAGGAGTCTGTCCAGAACAGACCCACGGCACCATCAAGACACTTGAGGCAACAACTACTGCGATGACAGCAGCTAGCATGCTGCTAGGGCTGAAATGAAGAAAAAACTGGGACAACAACATGCTGTTTCGCAAACGGCAAAGGCCCAAAACCCTGAACCAAATGAGGGACCGGTCTAGGGGAGGTCACGACTGGGGCTCAGCCACTGCAACCGAGCCCCAGGTCTAGACTGCATAGTCCCACTACACTCCAACTAAAACCAGCAAAAGAAAGGAGTCTGGACTGGGCGTCCAGACCCAACATGACATCAGCTACTCAAGTTGGTCCAGGTCTGGACCGATTGGTCCAGACCATGGAGGATGTGCTCACGCTGAGTACGGTCTGGACCGTGCATCCAGACCCAGCTGGCATTCAGCCAGCACCACAAGGAGGTGGAGTGTAGGCCTACTGCCTGCACCCAACTGCAGCCCACTCGCTGCATGGCTGCAGCAAGGTCCAGAACCGAATCCTAAAAGAAGAAGGCGTGCGTGCGGGGCATGACGCCCACTGAGCAAGTTAGACCTTTGACAGGTCTGGACCGTGTTTGGTCCAGACCATGTCAGATCTACGGTGAACCGACCCACACCCATCCGGTTAGGTGGGTTCGGCCAGGGTTCACGTTGAACCAAAAGGGGAGAAAAAGAAGGAAGACGTTCCAGCTGGGGGCGGTTTGGGTCACTAGCTGCTGGACACGTCCAGCAGCCTAGACATGCTGAAATAACTTGAAAATATCAGCAAAATAATGGAAATAAAAGCATAGCTGTTGGTGCACTACCAACTAGCCCAGACCCGCAGCTGATCCAACGAGAGTTGGCTCAAAGAATAAGTTGCATGGCGTAGGGGCTGTTCCAAGGTGTCCTAGCCAACCCATCTGAAGTAGAAAACCCATATCATTACACAATAGCGTAGAAACATGACTGCCATAATTCAATCAACAAAAGAAAAAGAGTGCAGCAACCAAAGAAAATGTAGAAAAATAATGTACAACACCCAAATGTTGCAGCCACTATCTAAATGGGAAAAAACACTTCCCAAGGGCATGCTCATCCAACTAGCAAATATGAAATAAAAGCAAGCAATGACTTACGATAAATGCAAGAGCATGAGTACATTTACTCATCCTAATTTCACAACCAAATAGGGAAATGGAAACTCATGAAATGGTGTCACATTTATAACCTAATCCACCAACATCTCCATGCATTTCATAGAATGTGCAACAAGGAGTTTGGTTTCATGTCGTACGTGGGAAAGAAAGAATGTAGAGTTCATTTAATCAAACAAGAAAATCGTGTAACTAGGAAGAGGTTGGAAATCTCACAAGAAATGGATGCAAGCTTGTTCAAACCCAAACGACAAGCGTGGTACCAAAACCGAAATGTCCTTAAGCAAAGACCCAAGACGTTTTCTAATAAGGAAAAATCCAAACGATTTCAAATGGTAACTCACTACCACATTTCACAATAACCAAAACAAATGCATTGTATACATGCTCAACAAACCGCAAATCTAAGGTAAAGACATGTAATAGCAGCTCGTGAAACATGTACGAACATGTAAAGGTTTGTTCAAATCAAAACCCACAAGGGTAGAAGAAAGGAAACCCATGATTTTCACAACACTTGGAAGAGATGAAAAGTCTCACCTTCGAGGCTTTGAGGCAACAATGGAGAAGAAGGAGATGGTGGTGCTGCCTAAGGTGGGAGCTCCAGCTAGGTACCACACACCCTAACCTCTCTCACTCTCACCACGATTTTGGAGAAGGAAGGGGGAGGAGGAGAGAGAATCTCCTAAAGAGAAATCGCCCCAAGGGTCCCTCTTTTTCTCTCTTCAATCTTTAAATAGGTTAGGTCTTTTAGATTGTACGGTTAGGATTTAAGGAAGGGTGATGGATGGCTGGGGTGCTCCACGCCCCCCCCCCCATGGCCAGCCCACACCCAATGCATGTTGAGTTTTTAAAACTTTTAAAAAGGTTTTCAAATATGCCATTGAAAGGGTTTTTAGAAAAACCTTTAAAACTTGAGGAAATAACATGGGCTGCTCCTTGGCTATGCCCAATCATTTTTCAGCATTTGAATTGTTTTAAAATCTTTATAAAGCTACCATGGGGCGGCAGCCCCATGCTCCTTTTCTAAAAATCCGCCCCTCATGATGCTTCATGATGGGGTTTTTGAAAAGACCAAGGGCCAATAGTGGCCTCCTTTTCAAATGCCATGCAAAATATTTCAAAAGTGCCATCCAGCTGGTCAACCTTGACCAGCTGGTCAACCTTGACCAGCTGGTCAACCTTGACCAGCTGGTCCACCAAGACTAAGGATGTCCACTAGAGAGGACGCCCAATGGATTTGGGCCCTCTCTGAATAGATCCGCTCCAAATCCAAAAATCGTCATGCATATGCTTTCAAAACTATGCTTAATTAATGCACTAAAATATTAGATAAATCCCAATAAATCATTTAGTGCTCTAAATAACCTCAATTAATACGAAATGGTCAAGGCCTTTCAATAAAATCACCTTTCGTTTGCGAGAATTAAGCGTATTATGATTTCGGGTCCAAAACTCGTAATTCACATGCACTGACGAGGTTTTTACGTTATATAGGTCCCAAATTCGGGGACAAACTATAAAACACATCATAAATTAACCCTTAAAATTCCAAGGATAAATTCATCCAAAATTAGGCACTTCTTACTTACACAGTGTATTTTACGCGATTTTCGGGTCACGCGTACAAAGCCAAAACACAGGGCACATTCAAAATAAACTTAATTATGCGATATAACCTCGTAATTATGCGTAAGCATACATATCAACATTAATCAAGCAGTAAACTCCTCAAAAATATTCATGGACCTTACATAATGTGCACTCATCAATGCCTCTGACACGAGACCAAAGGTACCTCTCAAGGTATGTACTAGTGTCAAGTTGTGCCACGTGTACGTGCGAAGCTAACTATCATATTTTTCTTAAGTTCTTCACATAAGTATTCAACAGAGGCAAGGCTACTTATGCATATCTACTGAAACATCTTCCAATCAAAAGATAGTGTGCAAGCGAAAGTACCATTCTACATTGTTACAAAATATGCAAGTTTCCAGAGCATAACATAGTCACAAGTCATCAGCTAAAACATGTAAGCATCAATCATTGATAATTTCACATTATGTAATCTCCCCCATGGAAATTCCGCAATAATACACACAATGTGTGATAAGTGAAATTCAACAACATTCTCATCCGTATGGGAATTACATTATCATTTCCACGGTTGGTCGCCACACTCTGCGGAACAACCACGCCAATACGATGGTTTTTGCTAAAATAGCCAAAAACTCTAAAATGAAGGAAAATATCCACATAAGAAGGCGACCTAACGCTCACCAACAATACATTACAAAGCTATAAAAAGACAACTAGGTACTACAGAGACCATTGCGGGCTCACCTCACAATAGGCGAAACTAAAAATGCAAGGCGTTAAGGCATGAAGTGCCGAAATGCATGAAACACCCAATTCTGGCTCCGAGGCCACTCTGAACACACACCTACTTGCACTGAGGCTAAAAGGGGTTGTCGGTTAGCAAATCCAAACTCCCAAAATTGCAAACCTAGGTTCGATGTAATGACTGATTGCAGAATCTCTCTCCTCTATACTGTACCTATACATGTTGGTTTCCCTCTCTTCGTGAAACCCTAAACATTGCCATTGTGGTGAGAACCTTGGGTTGTATCAGACCACTGGGTTCAGCCTAGTGTGCCACCTGATTCAAGAAGCACACCCAAACACTAAATGAGACTGTCCCGGGTGCGCCATCACCCGATACCTCAACCAGCCAAAGCAACCCAAAAGGGTTGCGGTCTGGTCCTTTAGACTAGAACCCCAAACTAAGGCAAGATCTTGGGTTGAGCCTTATGGTCAGACCCGGGACTGCGAAAGTTGGCAGCCAACGAAAAGGCACCCACATGCAGTGTGCTCGGGTGCGTTCAACACCCAACAACACCCTGTCGCATGGGGGCCAACAACCAGGGCTGAAACGAGCAGGTCTGCTAGGAGATTTGGTCTGGACCCACGGTCCAGACCAAACACACTGTTGTAAAACAGTTGGTCAAATAGGCTAACCTGGTGCGACTAGTACCTGGTGGCTACCATGGTGCCAAGGCCAGAAAAAGAAAAAAATGGGTCTGGTCCCCTGGACCAAACCATGCGTGTCTAAGGAGGCTCTGGACTGAACCCATGGTTCAGTCCAGACATGCAAGACAAAAAGGGAACAGTGGTCCCGGAACATGGTGACCTGGGTGCGCGTAGCAACCGTCAGTCCGCTATGCGCTAAGGCTAAACAGACAAGGCTGGGTCATGGGTCTGGTCCTCTAGACTAGGCCACTCGGTCCAATAAGACAACCTGGTCTGAACCCTTGGTTCAGACCAGACACTGTCGTGTGACAGTGACCAGAACTGGGCGCTTAGCCCGACTGGGCTACCCGAGTGTGCCCAACACCCGGCGACTCACGCCAGAAGAGAAGAGAGCGAAGGTGACTGGGTGCACCTGGCCGAGCCCTGCTCGGACTAGGGTGCACCTGGTCGGGTCTGTCCCGACAAGTGGACAGGCCAAACCGAACCCTACAATCTCAGAGAAACCAAAAAAAAAACAAAAAAATAAAAAAAAGCAGGCTTGGATTATTTCATGTTACCCCAACGGAGCAAACACCATGAAATGCAAACGTAATGGTTGAATACATTGAAAGAACTCATACCAAAACCGAAGGTGTATGGACTGAATGCAAGCTCATGTGACAAAAAAAAGAAATCTAGAATGATGAGCAATTTGATGAAAGCAAAAAAAGAGAGAAAACAAATGTAAAGGTAAAGAAAAACATAGAGTCAATTTATTTGAAGCATCAACATTTTTTTTTTGAACCCCAATAGAGATTTCAGTTGGTTTTGCTCTTCTCCTTTCATGGGATGAAAGGGGAGGGAAACTCCAACCTAAACTACATAAAAAAAAAAGAACTCTGAATCCACCATGAGCCATGCATGCAAGCAATGCATTCGGCTCTTCTTGGTTTCATGTATCACACCATAAGCAAAACGCCAAGAAAAACGAAAACATGAGGTTGCAAATCTTCACCTTGGATTTCGGTTGGAGAAGGTGAGGAGAACGGTTGGATGCTCCACGAAAATGGTGGCTAATCCACACCACACGGCTAAGGGAGGAGAGAATGAGAAAGGAGAGAGAGAATCTCTAGAAAAAAATCGCCCTATTTGGGCTCTTTTCCTTCCAAAAAGCTTTTATATCTCTACATGCCAAATGAATGGCCAGAATTACACCAAAGGATCCCACGACTGGGGTGGATTTGACACCCCTCTAGGCGGTGGCAAGGATGCAATATCCTTGCATGGCCGCCCAACTCTCCCATACATGTTCTTGTTTTCAAAATCTTTATAAGTTTTCTCAAAAATGCCACTCAAGGGCTATACAAATGCCATAAAAGTTTTAAGGAATTTACGTGGGGAGCCCCTAGGCTGTCGCCCACTCTAGCCAACGAATGTGTGCCATTTTGGCTACACATAAAGTTTTACAGGATTGCCATGGGCTGCTGCCCAGTTGGCCAATCCTTGTTGAGTTTTCAAAAATGACATTGGGGAATTACCCCCATGCCACCGCTCAGACTGGTCAGCCCTTGACCATCTGGTCCTCATGGCCACAACCGTCCATAAGGAAACTCGCCCTATAGGTCTGGGTCGCCCCTGGTCGGATCCAGATCCAAAACAACGAATGGACATAACAATGTTCATATATATATATATATATATATATATACACTACTACCACATGACATATCCCCTTTCAATTTCATAAATGTCATAGAATGTTCAAGGATCCTTTGAAACATCTCTTATCGTTTGCGAGAAATGCTCTCATTACGATCCGTGCACTATCGATAGGTGTTTTCCAGTAACTCACATGCACTGCCGAGGTTTTTTCCTTGTTTGGGTCTCAAATTCGGGGGATAAACTAAATATATATATTATGAATTTACCCTTAAATTTTTAGAAGTTAATTCCTCATGGATTTTCCTCAATTGCTATTTATACTCTACTTACGTGGTTTTCAAACCTCGTATATCCATACAGGTACAAAAATGAGAAATCCTCTAAATCACATAAGAAATCTCATATATTAAAACATTTCGCATAATATTACCTTAAAAATATCGTGGACCTTACAATTTGTCTTTAAAAAACCAAAATTTAAGGACTCTAGCCAGGAGTTTAAGTTGGTGTAGGACTCTAATTCTCTCAAATTTTATCCTTTGCTTTTATTCTCATCTATGTCAAAAACTCTTTTTGAAACCCTTTTTCAGTCTTCATTTTAACTTTTTCAAAACCCTAAGGTGGGGCCCACATAGTTGGCACCACATCTGGAAGAGTTTCAACTCATTCAGAATTCTGGTTGATTCAAAACTTTCAATTTCAAACTCATTTTTATTCCAACCCCTTTTGAAAACCTTTATTTGTGAGTTTTAAAACCATTTTCTGAAAAACAAGTGGGGTCCACAATAGGTGGCGCCACATTCAAAAATATTTTGGTTAGCTTAGGATTAGCCAGTGTCCTAGTTAGGTTAGAGTCAAAATCGATTTTAAAACCTCACTTTCATTTTAATATTTTTAAAACCTTGTTTTTAGTTTTTATTTAAAGTTTTAAAATCAAATGTGGGCCCACACTAGGTGGCGCCATATTTGGATTTATTTAATTCAATTAGGACTCAATTAGGCTAATTAAATCTAATTAGGAAAGTTTAAAGAGTCAACCCAATTAGGAAAAATTGCCCCTCCCATTTGATTTATCCTTCTTAATTAAAAAAGAGTCCAAACCAACCAAGACTCTCCCTAATTAATGCCTTGGAAATTTTCTATAAATAGGGGCTCTAAGGGGGTCGACCCCCTCATTGTTCTCTCCTCTTCATCTTGCTTTCTCTCTCTCTCTTCCAACAACCTCTCCTTCCTCCATTGTTGCAGCCCTCCAAGGAGAGTTTCCTTAGCCATTTTTTTGTTTTATTCTTTCTTTTATTATCTATTTCATCAAAATAGCCATTGCCGCCCCTCTTGTTTGGATTTTTTTTTTGGTATTTCCCTTTAAGAAATCATGTAAAGGTGCCAAGAATAGGATCCATTGATCATATACAATGTCTTATATGATTTTAATCCATTAAAATCATTGGTAATATGCTTATCATATTAAATGCCCAAAAAAGATCGAGATTCGACCATCCAATGGGTTGAATCCCTCTTTTAAAGGCTAAAATCAAATTCCAACCGCGTTTTTCCTGATTTTTTTTATATTATTTCATCATGATTATGTTTGTTTTACTCAATCAAGCATCAAATCCAAATTCGTTATGTTGTTTACAAACTTTTCTTTATTATTTTTCATGTTTAGATTAGGGTTATTCATGCTTTATCGATAATATGCAAATCTCGATTCCGAGCATGTGGGAACAGTGTTATTTCATGTATATTTTTTCATTAATAAATTTTAATTTTTTTAGGGTTAAACCATGCATATGTCACTGACTTCTCATAAAAAATTTGGATTATTTTGAGCTTTGTAACCCTGCTAAGAAAATCAGAAACCGAAACCTGGTTCCTGTATCATGAAAATATCATACAGAATCATGTACAATTTGTCAAAATGATATCTCCCTCATCGAAGATTCGATCGATAATCCGTAAGTTGAAATGTGTTAACTATGATGTCTAGTATATCTTATGAAATATTTAGATTTTTATATTGTCGTTTGCTGTTTTTCCTCTGCCAGAAATCAAAATCTGTTTCACAGTGACCGGTATATATTGTTTAAGCCCTAGTTCAACTTTAGTGAATCATATTTCCCTAACCAGAGATCCGATTGACAATCCATAAAAAATCACTGATTAAGAAGCATATCTAGTTTTACCAGTGTGATTTTTATAATTTTTGAACTCTGTCTGCTATTTTTATTTGAGCCAAAATCAAAATTGTCTTCTCTGGAGCCGTTACGTATTCGCCAAAATCAAGTGTATATTTGCCGGAACAATATCTCTCTAACCAGAGATGTTTTTTCTGATATGTAAAAAGGAATATTTTTGTTTATCTATCTAGTTTTTCCATGTGAAATGTTACAGTTTTTCATTACTTTTTGATACCTGATTTGGGTCTGACACTGTGATAGTGTGATCATCGCAAAAAAATTTCCTCTCTTGTTGGTTTCTCTCTCTTTCTTCTCTTTTCCTTTTCTAACCTCTATTTTCCTCCTTTTTGAAGGGAGAAAAACAAAAGAAAGAAAAGAAAGAGAGAAGAGAGAAGAAAGAAGAGAAAGAGATAAGAGGAACTCTTTTGCGCGGCTCACTTGACCTTAATTTTGAAAATTTTTTAAATAACTCGCCTCCGTTTTTGAAATATTTGCGGGAAAACTGGGAGACGGGATCCGCTCGTCGGTACGAGGTTCGACCGTTCCTGGCGCCTTTATCAGGGGTAATCGAACCAAGGGTCGAATTTTATGCCTTTTGTTTTGCTAAGAATTTATCTAAGAAATTATTCTAAGTCTAAATGCACAAAGAATCATGCTTGTGCGAAATGCAAAGATGCATGCTCTTTTTGAAAATGTTTTGAAGAATTCCCAAGTGTTTCTGAGATGAATCTGATAAAGTGAAGAAATGATTTCTAACTTAGAACTTAAGATTAAAGTTGTAAGTTTTTAGAATAATCAAGAGCTTTGGGAAAATAAATCTGGGTTTGGAAAATGATCTTGAAACTGAGATGAGAGAAAAAGAGAAGAAAGGAATTTTCAAAGTCATAAATTGACTTTGAATTTAGAATTTTGGATGAATACTTGATGATTGATTTGAATTTTAGCCTTGAAGCTTTGAAAATAAAATATGAGAAATCAAAGTAGAAATGAGAAGTAAGATTGATTTAACAGTTTTGGAAATTCGAGATAGAATTTGAATCCAAAATCTGATTTTAAATCAAGATCAAAATTTGAATTCTGGATTTTAGAAAAATGGAAATTAGATTTAAATTTTGGGGTGAAATGGATTTGGATTTTAGAATTGGGATCCAAGATGGAATTTGGATCTGAAATTTAGAATGGAATTGGATTCAAGATTTGGAATCCAAGATGAAATTGGGATCTAAAGTCGGAGATCCAAAGTAAAGTTGGATTCTGGATCCTAAATGGATTTTGGATCTTCAATTTGAGATCCAAGATGAAGTTGGATTTTTGGATCCTAAAATGGAGTTGGATCTGAAATCTGAGATCCAAAGTAGAATGGAGATCTAGATCCTAAGTGGGATTTGGATCTGTAATCTGAGATCCAATGTAGAATGGGGATCTGGATCCTAGAATGGATCTTAGATCTGAAATTTGAGATCCAAAGTAGAATTGGGTTCTGGATCCTAGAATAGATTTGGATCTGAAGTCTGAGATCCAAGATGAATTGGATTCTGGATCCTAAGAAGGATTTGGATCCGAAGTCTGAGATCCAAGATGAATTGGGTTCTGGATCCTAAGAAGGATTTGGATCTAAGGTCTGGAATTCATGATGCAATTTGGATCTGAAGTCTAAGATCCAAAAGTAGAATTGTATTTTAGAAAGCTGGATCCAAGTTGATCTAACTTTGAATTTGGGTTTTGAAAGTCCAAATGGGACTTTTGAAGATGGATCTGGGTTTTGAAAACCCAGATTGAATTTAAAATTTAAGAAGAGTCAAGATTCAAAATCAATCTCAAACTTGTGATTTTTGAATTTGAAGATAAGAAGATAAACTTGATTTTTTGAATTTGAAGATGAATCAGAAACTTCAAAGTTAAATTGAACTTTGAAATTGAATTTTGAATTGAGTTGGAAATTTGAAGTTTGAATATAAAATGATTTTGGAATTTCAAAGTCAAATTGGACTTTGAAATTGAATTTTTGAATATTGAAATGAGATAGAATTGGATTTGAATAAGATTTGATCTGAGAAATGAAGAAGGAGAATCACTTGGAATTTTGAAAAGGGAATTTTTGAAAATATGATGCAATTCTATCCTATATGATGAATGAATTTGAATAAGTTTGAAATTTGATTTGAAAATCATATTTCATTCTTCAAGCGAATTTAAATAAGATCAATGATATAATACACTCCTGACTATGGTCATTGAATGTATTATATAATAGTCATATCTAAATTCAAATGAAGGATAAAATACCTTTTTAGTGCTTTTATAGAATTTAAAATGAAATTAACCCTCAATATACCCTGACTATGGCCATTGGTATATATTTTGAGTTAATTTTAAGTTAAATTCTGATAAAAGAAGAAAATACTTTAGGAAAATATGATGAATTTTGAAAATGGATCCAGTGTGGATCCAGTGTTATTTTGTAAAAGATAAAAATGCTAAGTTTTGTCCACACCCTGACTGTGGCCATTGATGTGGATCATCAACTTAGTATTTATTATTTCTTACGAAATGGTGCATGTGCCATTCGTGTTTCACCATTGTGAGAATTTTGGGAAATAAAGGAAAAAATGCATGAAAATAAATAATTCATGAAGTTTGCAATGCTCATTCATTCTACCTAAAACACGTAATGTAAATTCTCATTTAAATCTAGCTATTACAATACATAAAATCAAATTTACATTTCTGAACAATAACTTTATCCACATTTTTCATGCAAAACAACTTGGTTAGCATGAAAATAGAAACAAGTTATACATATCATATGAATATCAATGGTAGAAAGGCTCATATACCAAGATGTTTATGATGGAGAGAAGAAAGATGACATATATACCAATATGCCTACATATATATGTATATACTTGTATGTGGTAATAAGTATGAGATATTGTAAACACCCCAAATTTTCACTCACCTCTCCGACATTTTCACCAAACATCATCATCCAGCCTCTGAAATCGCTGGAGGACAAAATGGTCATTTTCTGAGCCCGGACCTTGCAAAAGTTCAAATTTCAACTGGAACTCTCAAAATTTCTCTATTTTTAGCTCAGATGTTCAAAATTTTATTCCTGACAAGAGACAGGCATCTCCAAGTCTTGGTTTAAGATTCCATTGCATAAGACATGACATTGCATATCATTGCATGAGCATTTCATATCACCGCACTGCACAGCATGTCATCTCGAGGTCCAGAACTCTCGATTTCAAAATTTTCAATCCAGATTAGAATTTCAACTCTTTTCAAAAGTAATTGATCAACCCCTGTGTTGATCTCATTTTTCAAAAAATTGATTTCATTACATTCAAGCATCAACCCTCGTGTTGATCATATTTTTTAAAAATTGATTCTGAATCATTACATTCAAAGATCAACCCTCGTGTTGATCATATTTTCTACAAATTGATTTTCAAATCATTGCTTCAAAAAAATTAACCCTCATGATGATCTCTCGTGAGTGATCCCCTTTCAAAAATCAAGCTCTCACAGTTAATCTTCTTTTCAAAAATGATTTCCTTGTATTCTTCTCCTACTTCTTAAGAGATCCCACATGCAGGCAGGATCAAACAAAATTCTTTTTCTTCTCAATCAACTCTTTCCTTTTATTATTTGTTTGTCAATTTTATCAGTCTTATCAATTTTTATTCATCTTTATCAATTTTGTCAATTTTATTGATCCTTCATTGATTTTGTTAATTTTTCTTGTCAAATTCTTATTTTCAAAAATTATCCTTTCAGGTTAAGGAATAAACCTGATGCCTCTTTCCCGTGAGGTATTCCTTTTTCCTTCTTCATACCCTTTCAGGTTAAGGGATAAACCTGATGCCTCTTTCCCATGAGGTATTCCTTTTTCCTTCTTCATACCCTTTCAGGTTAAGGGATAAACCTGAATTTCCCTCTCAGGTTAAGGGATAAACCTGAACCTCGTCCCGCGAGGTCCTTCTTCCTTCAGGATCAGGGATAATCCTGAAGTCTTTCATCATCTTCTAAGTATCTTTAATTTTCTACCAAGCTTCACCATTCTTTTAGATCTTTGTCAATTCTTTATTACTGATTCTTTATCAATTTTATTTGTTATCAATTCTTTTAATTCTTTATCAACCCTTTATTAAATTTTATTAAATTTGTCAATTTTATTCCTTCATTCCCTTTCAGGTTAAGGGATAAACCTGAATCATCTTCCATTTTCATCAATTTTAATTATCTTTCATCTTTTCTTTTTAAAGATTCGGGTTCCAACTCGGGTCTTCCTTTTATCTTTTCTTTTGAAGTTTCGAGTTCCGACTCGAGCTTCCCTTTGGTTCTGATTGAACCAAATTTTTTTCTTTTATCTTTTATCTTTTCCTTTTAAAGATTTGGGTTCTGTAAACAAACCAAATTTTTACCTTCATCCAGTGTTTGTCCATTTCATAAGTCATTACAGATCATTGCATGTCATTGCATGTATTCTGCATAGCATTGCATCTCATTTTCGAGATCCAGCACTCCTATTTCAAAACAATCAATCCAGATTTGAATTTTAAAGCTTTATTTCAAAATCAATTTCAAAACCTGGGTTTTTATTCAATACTCTGTCATTTTCCAACCCCAGGACTTTATATTTCGAAATATTTTTTCAAGGAAACAATCTGGATTCATTTCAAATTCAAATTTTAATCGATTTCAAGTCACAGATGAGACCCATTGAGGTGGTGTCGCTTCTGAATTCCTCTATTCATCAAATTTCTCAAAATTTTGAAAGTTTCAGTCCGATCAGGACTCTGTCTCAGAGTCCTGATCCGGTCAGGAGTCTGTTTTGAGGTCAGTTTTACTTCCATTTTCAATCTTTTCCGTTTGCTTTCGAAATCTAGGTCATTTCACAGAGTCCAGTTAGTTCAGGACTCTATTTTAGAGTTCGGTCGAGTTAAGAGTCTAACCCTGACTGTGTTTTCTGACTTATTTCATCATTTCTTGATAAAATCTTTTGAAAATTCTTTCATTTGGCTTTTAAAATCTAAAATCTCAGAGTCCTAAGAGTTCAGGACTCTAACCCGGAGTTCCAGTTCGCTTGAGACCCTATTTTCAAAGATCTTGAATTTCAAATATTGATTTTAACCCCTTTTCAAAGCCATTTTCAGTGTTTATTTCAAAAATGTTCAAAATTCGATGTGGGCCCACTCAGTTGGCACCATATCCAGAGGAATTCTAACTCCGTTAGGACCTTATGACATTTCAAAAATCCTAATTTTAAGATTACTTTTGAAAATCTTTTGAAAACTCCTTCAATTTCAAGTTTTAAAATCGCTTTTTGAAAAAAACTCAAGTAGGGCCCACTCGGGGTGGCGCCATATTCGAGTAAGTCAGGGCTAGACTAGGGTTAGTTGATGTCTTGGTTAGTGTTAGAGGTTTATAAGAGTCAAAACCATTTTGAAAAACTCATTTTTGAAAGTTAGTTTTTAAAACTAGTGTTTTTAAAGGTTTTTAAAAGTGTTTTAAAAACCCAATGTGAGAGAATGCCAAGTGGCACCACATTTGGGGGCTTTTTAGGATTAGCTTGGGGTTAATTAGGCATTATTTAGGATAATTTAGACTAGGGGTAGTTAGGTAACTCCACCCCAAAATCGCCCCCCCTTTTAGAGTCCAAAATTTTCAAAATTGTCAATTTTTAAACCTAATTTTTTTATTATAAATAGAGGCATAAGGGGGGTCGATTTTCCCATCTCTCTCCTATTGAGTTCTTGGAGCTTCTCTCTCTTCTCCAGCCCTTCCTCCATTGCAGCAGCCTCAAGGTAATGTTTTTCTTTAATTTTTAGTTTTTATTTAATGTTTTTCATTATTTTAAGCATGATTTAGCCATTGGCACCATCATCTTCATGGATTAAACCATGGATTTGACCTCAAGAACCATCAAGAATCAGCAAGAACGATCCAAGAAGGTGATCTAACCCTGTTTTGGATGATTTACAGAGATTTTAATCCATTAGAATTGATTTTAATATGATTCTTTACATTATTAACCAATAAAATATATGATTTACCCCTTTTAATGGGTTAAATCTATGTTTTAAAGGTGATATCAAATTCCAGCCATTGATTCCCTGTTTTTATTTTATTTTCATGGTTTATTTATGTTTTTTTTACGTTCTATAGCATAGAAAACAGTTTTATTTACTGTTTTATGGTTTATTTTATTTATTTACATTAGTTAATGCATGGTTTTTCAAGTTTTCTTAAATTTCTGTGTGTTTTAGGTTTAGAACAGTAAAGATGATGTTAGTTCGGATTGAAGCACTCATTGTATATTTCTAATTTTTTTATATGTGGTGCATGCATGAGTTATTGAGTTACTGTAGAAAAATCAGAGGTTTTGGATCTCGGAAACTCTGTCAAAAAAATCAGACATCAAATCGGGTTTTTAAAGCTTTAAAATCGTGGTTAAAATCAAGAAGGTAACTTGCTATGATGATATTTCTCTCATCTTATATCCGATTTTAGATCTGTAAAGTGCTATGGATTCACATTGAATAGATCTGTCTTTTGTGGATTTTTCAGAGTTTTTGACCACTGTTTAGTATTTTTCCCTTTTCAGAGAATCTGTTGTTAAATTTAAAACTCGTTAGGGTTTACCAAAACCCTAATCAGACTTGTGTTAGTCATAAATCCCAAACCACAGATCCGATTTTAGATCTGTAAAAAATGAGTATTATTATTTTTCTGTCTACTGTTCACCACTAAAATTTCAGAGATTTTTGTTTAGAATTGCTATTTATGTCTGTATTTTCAATCTGGAATAGCTGTTTTAATCCCTGTTAAGAGTGATATATTTTAGCTCAGATTGCCGGAAGGGTTTCTCCCTAACCAGAGATGATTTTTCCGATCTGTAAATTGGGAAATCTCTGTTTTTTTTTCTAGTTAGTCTCTGTAAAATTTCATAAATTTACATGGAGATTTGACCCCTGGTTCAGGTCTTGGACTGAGACTGGTTGATGAATTAGGTCAAAAATAGCATATTTTAGGGTTTAATGCAATTTTCGAATTAATTTAATGTCAAAAAATTATTTTTATAATTCCAATTCGACATTATGGTTATAAAAAGTGCAGGTACCAATTTTTATGGATTTTGAAATCCATTTGATGGCTGAATTAGGCAAATTGCAAAACTGGGTTCCTGAAAGATCAAAAAACACTGCTAAAATCACAGTTTTTGTGATATTATTGGATTTTCGTGCATAAGCATATATTTTTAGGGTTTAATCATGTTCATAATCATGTTAGGATGCTTTAGGTTTAATTTTGTGCTCATTTGATTTCATTTAGTGCATAAAACCTAAGTTTTTACCAAAATCTCTTTCTAAAAACCTTGATTTCAAGGCCATAGTCTTGCTATCAGGGGTAATTTGGTCATTTGACCTAAATTTCAAAATCCCTAACCCTAATTTTTACATATTTAAGCATGTCATATCATATTTAGCTTAATTTATTTCATTCAAATTTCAAAACTTGCATTTTATCAAAATATCTTTTTGAAAATCCTAATTTCAAGGCCATAGTCTTGTTATTAGGGGTATTTTGGTCATTTTGACCCCAATTTCGTAATTTCATATTTTACCTTTATTATTTCTTCATATTTTATCATTTTGATTTAAGGGAATCATGGCAAAAAGGCTTATATCTAGCAAAATCCAACAATTTCCTGATATTGTTGGATAAATCTAGAAAAGCCAACATATATTCATTAACCAAGTTTTCTAGTTTTGCAGGTACATTGAAGACTTTATTTTTCATGTATTTAAATTTCAATAGTGATGTAATTAAACTTTGGAATAAGAATTTACATTTCCTGCTTAGCTTAGGTTGCATTGCATATAGTTTATTTTTTTTATAATTTTAATGTGTGATGGATGATGATTCATGCATATTTTTACAAATTCACCATGGTCTACACGAATGGCACATGCACTAGCTTCTATGAAGTTTATAAACTTGGTGGAATTTGTATTTATGGCCATAGTCAGAATATGAATGATACTTAGATTTATGATCTTCACATTAGCCACATTCAGCCTACACTCTTAGGCTAACTTCAAAATGCACTGCATTTCTCAAAAATACAAAAAGTATTTCTCAATTTCTCAAATCCATTCATTTCATGCATTTGCCAATTCCAATCTCAATTCAAAGAAGTTCATTTTTTCAAAATCCCCTAAGTCTTATAGCAAAATCGATTTTCCCAAAAGCATTGAATTTCAAAGAATATTTCAAGTGTTTTTCAAGTTCATAAACTCAATTTTCCAAGTTATGCATTCAATTTCAAAGTTTGAATTCAGAGAAATCAAGTCTCTTAGAGTCGATTTCACCAAATGTCAAGGATTTCTCAAAATCGATTTTTATTTCTCTCAGAAGTATATTCCAAGTCCTAATTCACGATTTTCCATGTGATATCATTTCCAAGATTTACATTTTCTTAATATTTCAATCATTCAAAGCAAACATCATGTTTTCAAATGTGCATTTTTCTGAAAGTTTATAGCACATGCCTGATTCTATGTGCATTTAGAAATTAGAATATGATTTAGACAAGTTGAATAGAGTAGAGCATAAGATTGATCCTTGGTTCAATTACCCCTGTTAAAGGTGGCAGGAACGGTTGAACCTCGTACCGACAGGCGAGTCCCATTCTACGAAATTTTCCCGCATTTTAAAAACGGAGGCGAGTTATTTTCAAAAACTTTTTCAAAGGTCAGTTTGATTCGCAAAAAGTTAAAAATTTTTGCGATGATAACAGGTTTGGCGACCGTGATGGGACCTATCTTTGCCTGATCAATCTAATGCTCTACTTAGTTCAAATTGTCAAAATCGATTTTCATGGAATGTCAGCTTTTAATTTATGCTATCATGTGAACCTAGGAGCCTAGACTTGAACCCAGTTGACATGGAATGCATATAGACTAGGTATGGTTTGGTAGGACCATATTTAGGAGAATTATTCATGCTCACATAGACTTAGGTCTAATACAACACTCCTCAATTTAGGAATTGTATGAAAACAATGTTTGCTTCTTCAAATATTTCAAAATTCTATCTCTTTAGGACTTAGAGCCTTCTGTTTGATTGCATGTGCTCATGTTTTTCAAAAATCACCCCACCTATATTGTCCCGGTCTTCACGTTGCTGGGCACTTTTCCAGAACCATAGTTCGGGACAGAGCCTCACAACTGGGCCACTTATTTGGGTGAAACCCCCTGCCACGTACCAAGGGCCATAGTCCAACGTATATCGGCAGGTGCTCAAGGATGTTGGAAAACTTGAACCTAGAACCGGAGAAATTGATTTTATGCCACGTACATTGAGCCTTGGCTTGAGTATATAGGCATAACTGGATTGGATACAGATGATCTGAGCCTTAGAGTTAGGATTAAGGTCCTACAGCTATTTCAAAATTTGTGCATCTAGAGTCAGCTTTTAGGGAATGATGTATGTGCATACTTGTTTATGCAGAATGTGATTGAATGTGTTATTTCCTTTTTATTTTTCATATTTTCCCAATTTTCTAAAATACTGGACGATTTTTCAAAATTCCCCAATCCATGTCCATGTACTTCCATGTTTTAAACCTTGGACGATTTTCAAATACTCCATTTTATGAAATATTAAAACCCTGGACGATTTTCCAAATTTCCCTTAATTTCCTTCAAAACTCCAGGTGATTTCTCATCTTTCCTGTCTTCTGGATCTCGAATTTCCTACTTTATTTTTATCCTGCCTGCATTTTCCTCAAATTTCCTGTATTTTCCCAAGTCTTATTCCAATCTTTCATGTTTTCCAGTCTGATGGCATCCAATCAGCTTGATTCAGTCTTCCCTGAGGGTCATATCTCCTACGAGGTGCGACAACGTCTTCCCGAACATCGAGTCCTCAGCACCGGATCCTTCTTTCCCCGGTGGTACTATTCATGGTTCAAGAACTTCTCTCGTATGTTTCTGGACCATCTGGACGAGTGTGGATTGGAACTGGCATCCGCAGTGGGAAAGCAGACAGTCAACGGCAACTTGATTCACGCACTAGCAGAGCGGTGGAATCCGAGCACTTCTACCTTCTGGTTCCTGTGGGGCGAGATGACAGTACTGATGGATGAATTTTCAGAGATTAGGGGATTGCCCGAGCCAGCCGGTCAGCCTGGAGATCCATTGGAGAAACAGTTTCTGATTAATGTCAAGGGTCTGGACCCTAAGGATGCCTTAGCCCGCATGACAGGATGCAAGTCTTGGCCTCTGATTGAAGAAGATGGAAATGAATATGCGGACCTGCTCGAAATCTACAGACAACATGGGACGTTTGTGGAAGTCAGCTTGTTGTCTAGGACAGCTCGAGAGAGAATTCAGCACACGATGGTTCTGTGCACGGTAGGATTAGCTTTCTTTCCAGATGGACGGAATTACATGGATATCAGAATAGTTCAGCTTCTAAGGAGATGGGGAAGTCGACAGACCAGCCGCCTCTCAATAGCCATGGTCGCACTCGCTTTTCTATACCGAGGGTTGACTCGTTTCGCACTTGGAGAATCGATTCTAGTCGATGGGTGCACTTATGCATTGCAATCCTGGTTCCTCCGACATGTGCCAGTCCGAGCCAGTTCCTTCAGATACAATGGTGAAAAGCTTCTTCCAGTTGCGCGATACCGGTTCCTGATCGACAACCTTCACGAGGAAGAAGTCGTATGGGACTACTTTGATCGTCAGAAATCACCTCCCAGATATACTTATGCATATGGTAAGCGATTCAGGCTAGTTGGCCCGATTTTCTGCGCATACTATCATCCAGAGCGGTGTGTCAGGCAGTTCTCTCAGAGGCAGAAGCGCGTAGAGATTCGTCCACTAGCCGGGGTTCTGCCAGAATTCGATCTCACATCAGATCAGTGGTCCGGAGCATACCATTCTGCCAGACATGGCTGAGATTCTTTTGTCAGTCTTACTATTTTTCTTGGTCCTCATGTATCTTTTGATTATCTGGAGTGGTGGAAAATTGTCTGTCCCCCTCCCCTCTGTCAAGTGTATTATTGATAAAATCATGTTTTTCCTCTCAATAAACATTCCTTTATTTTACATTGGTTTGACGACCTCGGCTAGGTAACAAGGCATATTTTCAGTTGTTTATCTTGCAAAGATTAGCAACGCAATTGTCGTAATCCCAGCAACGACTCAATCCCTAGTAATGGGATATTATTTCAATTGTCTACCAAAATTCTCAACAAATATTTTCCTCCAAACCAAATTTCCTTCAAAAGCCTAACCATCAGTTCTGCCCTGGTACTGAGCAAATTCAGACTAAGCAGAAAGATAAGGGTCATGCCGTCAAGAATGTGAAGATCAGTAAAAAGCAGAATCGTCATGAGGAAATGTCTGATGAGTCAGAATCAATAGATGATATTGACAAAGAGTATGAAAACAAGCAAGAATTCAAAAGGTCGACTCAGTGGCAGGGGTCGGCCTACAAATCCAAGAATCAGTCTGTTGACGACCCTACGCAGTCACAACTGAAAGATGTGGTGAAGATGGTTAAGGATCTTCAAGCGCGTGACAAGGGTAAAAGAGTCTTTACAAGTGAAGACTTCTATGATGGACTGGATGGGGATGATGATCTTGATAATCTCCTCAAGAAATTTATCAAGTTTGATGGTTCGAGTGACCCAAAAGCACATCTCGCCCTATTCTTCGCAGAATGTTCCAGGTTCAAGAGGAACAATCGTGCCTTATTTCTCTGCTTCCCTCGCAGTTTGGAAGGTGTCGCAGCAAAGTGGTACTCAGAGCACATTAATCCGATAGAACTGAAAGAATTCGACAAAGTGGTCAATTTATTTATTGAGCGCTTTATATTCAATGCTGAAGAACTCCCGACTCTCAGTCATCTCTGCAGTCTGAGGCAGAAGGAAAACGAGAAGGCCAGGGATTTCATTCATAGATGGAGATCCGCTTGTAATAAGATGTGCGAGCCAATAGCAGAAAGACACGCACTATCTTTGATCCTGAGCAACTTCTCGCAACCCCTGAGGGGACTAATTTCTACATCTCCATCGAAGAGCTTCATAGAACTAACAGAACGAGCCGAATGGCTCGAGTTGAGTATGGAGAACGGGTCTTATGAAGGTTTTATGTTTATAAAGAATAACAGACAACAAGAATCAAAGAAGAAAGCCCATTTTACCTACTCTGCCAATAACAGTAAGAATCAGAACAAAGGAAATGGAAAAAATCATAGTTATGCTTCAGGAGGGTCAAATCCCAACAAAAGTGATCAGAAAGGCAAGTCGATTATTCAATATGATAAGCAACCACAGCAAACCCTCGAACAAAGATCAAGACCACAAGAAAAGCCGAAGCGGGAAGGATAGAGTTATAACCGCAAGTTTACTCCTCTAGACCAGTCCCTCGAGACAGTATTAGAATATATGCTCGGCAGTGATATGATTAAGCTTCCAAGGGTAGCTGACCCACCAGTGGTTATGGGAAAAATGAAGGACAGATTCTGCAAGTTCCACCGAACTGTGGGACATGATACCGAGAACTGTTTCGTTCTCAAAAACATCATACAAGATTATATTGACAAAAATCTGTTAGTAGAAGGGGCTGAAGATGAGAAAATGGAGATTCTAAAACAGCCTTTCTTGCAGCACTCAACAACAATGATATCTGATCATCCCTTTCGGCCACAGGATCATATCCGACCATGCCCTAGCAGTGATATCAAGGTGCAGCATCAGGTATTAGTGTTGTATAAGGCCCAGTCCAGTTCTCAAAAGATGGACCTCGTTTCAGCATTCAGTAAGCTGAAAGTTTCGCGAGAACCCGCTAGAATATCTCCAAAGGTAGCCAAAAGAATGCCATGGTTACCCAAGAACCTTGTCAAATCTACTTCGGAAAAAGGGAGAAAACCAGAAGAAAAGGTCGACACGGTGCAAAGACCAATCACTGCCCTCTCTAATATCCCTATCCTTGAGTTGGCACGTGCCTCTCCTAAGCATCAACAAGTTCTGGACGATTTACTGCGAAAGATCAAAGTCAAGCCAGACACCACACCTGAAGACATGGCTCAGATCGTTAATCAGGCCATGACCAATGCTCCCATAACCTTCTCAGATGAGGATCTGCCAAAACCTCACGCATTTCATAACAATGCCTTGTACATTGTGGTGCGAACCCGGGGAATGACTGTACCCCACGTGCTTGTAGATGGAGGCAGTAGCCTCAACATTTGTCCTGAAATGACTGCCAAGGCTCTGGGTATAAAAGAAGAAGAGTATACACCGGATCCGATCACCATTTATGGGTTTGATAATCATGGACAGACAACAAAGGGAAAGATCTTCTTGGAAATATTTATCAACTACTCTGTTCATACAGTGCTTTTCCATGTCGTTAACGTGCCACCAACGTATAATCTTCTACTGGGAAGAACATGGATTCATAATGCCAACGCCGTGCCATCCACTCTGCATCAGTGCATCAAGTGGTCTAAAGGTGGCATGATAACTACTGTTTTGGGGAAAGATCCTGAAGAGAGGCTACCTCAGCCTATGATCCCTAGGCCAACTTATACTGCTGATATCCCTAGCATTAGGGAAAGTGAAGAAATTGTTCTCAGTGAAAGCCTTGAAATGCTAAAGTTAGGAGCAACATCAGAGGCAAATCACACAGCAGCGATGGTCCAATGGCAAGGACCACATTTCTTTAAGATTGGAGGTCGTCTCGATTACAGTACTTTCAAAGACCATCCTCTTTTCCCGCAGTTTGTTAGAACCAAGAAAGGATTTGACCTGTTACTGAAGCATGGTTATCAGCCTTTCAAAGGATTGGGCAAGAACGGAGATGGCCGGCTAGAGCCAGTGATCCCTGATCAGCATCCGCACAGGGCACGACTAGGATTCACGGGCAAAAGATCCCACAAAAATACTGTCTTCATTAAAGGGATCCATTAAAAATTTTCTACCATCTGTCTTTTCTATTTCATTCATTTGATTTTTGCAGTTTGTAGGGACAATGTCCCATTTCAGTTCATTTTAAATGTCCTTATTTCATTTCAAGTCTTCAATAAAGGTATCAAGTTTCTCGTCTATCTGGATGTCATCTTTCTCTTATTCCTCTGCAATTTGTCTTCAAAATTCATTTGTTCTTATTTTTATTCCCATGCAATTTATGTCATAGTAAAGGAGCTTTCTCTAAAAGCTATTCATTTTCAAAATTTCAGAATGTCTTCTCAACCGATAAAAAGGTTAGTCATTAATCCTTCAATCCTATCGAAACCGGCAAAGATATATCGGGTCTGAGCAAGAACAGGGGACAGTAAGGTCACAAAGCAGTTAGAAGAAATGGCAGAATTTGATTCGTCGCTTCCAGAGTTGCCAGAATTTGCAGCGATTCAGAAACAAGATGAACCATCGACCCTAGTCCAGGATCCGACTGAGGACATCAATATTGGTTCAGAAGATAGTCCGAAAATTCTCAAGATCGGCACCAGCCTAAGTACAGATGAGAAGGAAAGGCTCATTGACTTTCTCAAGCAGCACCAAGAAGTATTCGCATGGACTTATGAAGATATGCCCGGTTTAGATCCTAAATTGGTGGAACATCGACTCGTTCTGAAGCCTGATGCGAAACCTATTAAACAGAAGTTAAGGAAAATGGATCCTCGAATCGAGCAACAGGTCAAGGAAGGACTTGAGGACTTGCTTAAAGAAGGATTCATTCGAGCAATAGATTATCTGGACCGGTTGGCGAATATCGTTGCAGTTCCCAAGAAAAATGGCAAAGTGCGAATTTGTATCGACTTTCGCGATCTCAATAAAGCTACTCCGAAGGATGACTATCCCCTCCCAAATATTGACCTCCTAGTTGATAGCACGGCTGGGCATGCCATGTTTTCCTTCATGGACGGATACTCCAGATATAATCAGATCAAGTTAGCCGCTCGTGACCAATCCAAAACATCCTTCACTACGCCATGGGGCACTTTCTGTTATACAGTCATGCCGTTTGGGCTCAAAAATGCTGGGGCAACTTATCAGCGTGCAATGGCTGTCATTTTCCATGATCAGATGCACAAGACTATGGATGCATATGTTGATGACATCCTGGTCAAATCCAAAGAAGAAGAAGATCATATCGATGCCTTAAGTCAAGTCTTCAAGCGGCTTATTCTTTATAAGCTAAGACTCAACCCTCAGAAGTGTGTCTTCGGAGTTGAATCAGGCAAATTGCTAGGCTTCTTGGTCAGCAAAAAGGGGATAGAAATGGATCCCGCTAAAGCAAAGGCCATCATTGACATGCCACCTCCAACTACTCTTAAGGAATTGCGTAGTCTTCAGGGACGTATGCAATCAATTCGGAGATTCATATCCAACCTTGCCATGAGATGTGAACCTTTCAATCATCTACTCAGAAAAGGAGTGAAATTTGAATGGGGACCAGAGTGTCAGCAATCGTTTGAGCGTATCAAGAAATATCTTCTTAATCCTCCCGTTCTAAAGCCACCAGAATTGGGAAAGCCTCTCTTGCTATACGTTTCAGTTAACCAAGCCGCTTGTGGCGAATTCTTGGCACAATATGAAGAAGGCAGTTTGGTTGAACATGCCATTTACTATGTAAGCAAGACTTTCATTGACTACGAGAAGAAATATTCTCAAATAAAGAAGACATGCCTAGCACTGGTATGGATGTGTCAGAAGCTGAGACATTACTTGTTAGCATCAGAAGTCAAGATTCTCTCAAAACTTAATCCTCTCAAGTATATTCTCGAACAACCATTTCTTAGTGGACGGATTGCTAAGTGGCAAGTCCTGTTAATGCAGTATGATCTGGGGTATGTTTCTCAGCAATCTATCAAAGGTCAAGCAATTGCAGACCAATTGGCAGATTTTCCTTTAGCAGAAGATGTTAGAGTCGAGGATAGCTTTCCCGATGAGCGGATCTGTAATGTTCAACAATCCCCAGTTTGGAATCTGTTTTTCGACGGATCCAAGAACATGGCCGGCATAGGAGTCGGAATCTTGCTGATCACACCAGAGAAAGAGATGATCCCCTTTTCTCTGAAATTGGATTTTCAATGTACCCATAATATGGCTGAGTATGAAGCTTTAATACAAGGTATGAGAATTTTGCAAGACTTCACGCCTTCGGCGATTCATTGCTCGTCGTCAGCCAAGTCAAAGCTGAATGGCAGGTAAAAGATCAGAAGTTGCTCCCTTACCAAAAGATCGTTTTATCCCTTATCAACAATTTCGATGAATTTCAGCTTTTCCATATTAAAAGAGAGTTTAATCAAATAGCTGATGGTTTGGCCAGCATGGGCTCCATTATGTCTTTCAGAAATGGAGAATCCTGTCGCTCCTTTGAAATCGGTAGACTTGACCAACCTGCCTTCGTTCCGGTAATGCAAGTCAACCAGGCGGAACAGAAAAAGAAGCCTTGGTATCAAGATATCAAAAACTTTATTGAAACTGGTGAGCTTCCACCAGAACTATCAAAGAAGGAGCAAAAAGCAATTCGGCATATGTTCGCCCGCTATTTTATCCTTGCCAATGTTCTTTATCGTCGTGGGTTCAGTTCTGAGTATTCCAGGTGCTTAGACGAAGAAGAAGCTAAAGAAATCATACGAGAAGCGCATGAAGGTATTTGCGGTGGTCATGTCGGCTACCAAACCCTTGTTAAACAAATCATTCGGGCAGGATACTATTGGAGAACCATGCAGCAAGACTGCTATCGTTTTGTGAAGAAGTGCGTTCAGTGTCAGATACACGCACCTTCCATTCATGCGCCAGCCACGTACTTGGAATCAGTCGTGTCTCCATGGCCATTTTCTATGTGGGCCTTCGACGTCGTAGGACCCATCTCTCCTTCAGCTTCTAATGGTCATAAATATTTCCTTGCCGCAACAGAGTATTTCACCAAATGGGTTGAAGCCGTCACTTTGCGTACAGTGGAAGGTTGACATGTAGTCTCGTTCATTCATAAGAACATTCTTTGTCGTTTCGGTATAGCACACGACATCGTGTCAGATAATGGTACTCATTTCAAGAATGAGAGAATGAAGATCTTTTGTTCAAAATTCAGAATTCATCATCATTTTTCAGCTCCTTATTATCCACAAGGAAATGGTCAGGCAGAAGCAACCAACAAAAGTTTGATTCGCATCTTGGAAAGAACCGTTGAGACGGGTCGTGATTGGCACGAGAAAATTCATGATGCACTTTGGGCATATCGAACTACCATTCGAACCCCAACCAATGCGACTCCTTCAGAACTTGTTTATGGGACTGAGGTGGTGTTACCTCTTCATGTTCAGAAACCCGCCCTTAAGTTCGCGTCTCTTTTAGAGCTACCACTCGATCAGTATTAGCAACAGAGATTGGTACAGTTAGATTTACTCGATGAAAAAAGACTCAAAGCAGCAAAACACGCTCAGTCTTATCGTCAGAGGATAGCAAGGCAATATGCCAAGTCAGTCATCGAAAGGAGATTCCAAGTTAATGACTTGGTCCTTAGATCAACGGCTCATCTCAAGCATCATCCACGTGGCAAATGGTCACCAAACTGGGAAGGTCCCTACGTGGTGAAAGAAGCGTTGTCCCGTAATTCATATCGTCTGATTAATGCAGACGGGGTAGAACTATCCGACCCCATTAATGCTCGACATCTGAAGAAATTCTATACCTAGAAAATCTCTATCCTATCTTTTGTATTCTTCAAAAATTCTCCTCAATAAATGATCAATTATTCTTTGGTCAAAATACCCCTCTTCCCCAGAATATACTGGGGCATTCTTGTTAAAGTTGCCTTTTATCCAAAACAATTTGTGTGCAGGCAGGATCTAATAAATCTCTCATTTTGCACGCATGTGCACTCAGTTGCATCCATTTGCATTTGCACGCATTCATCTGCATCAATTTACATTGAATTTCCCATTCAGGATAAGGGATAAATCCTGAGACCCCGGCAAGTCGTCCAAGTCATCGCCAATTGATGACCCTTCAAAACTCAGTGCTCGTACTGGTAATCTTTTAAAAACCAGTGCTCGTACTGGTAATCTTTTGAAAACCCAGTGCTCGTACTGGTAATCTTTTAAAAACCAGTGCTCGTACTGGTAATCTTTTGAAAACCCAGTGCTCGTACTGGTAATCTTTAAAACCCAGTGCTCGTACTGGTAATCTTTTAAAAAACCAGTGCTCGTATTGGTAATCTTTTAAAATTTAGTGCTCGTACTGATAACCTTTTAAAATCCAGTGCTCGTACTGGTAACCTTTTAAAGTCCAGTGCTCGTACTGGTATCCTTTAAAAATCCAGTGCTCATACTGGTAGTCTTTTAAAATTCAGTGCTCGTACTGATAACTTTTTAAAATCCAGTGCTCGTACTGGTAGTCTTTTAAAGTCCAGTGCTCGTACTGGTATCCTTTAAAAATCCAGCGCTCGTACTGGTAATCTTTTAAAATACAGTGCTCGTACTGATAACTTTTTAAAAACCCAGTGCTCGTACTGGTAATCTTTTAAAATCCAGTGCTCGTACTGATAACCTTTTAAAATCCAGTGCTCGTACTGGTAACCTTTTAAAGTCCAGTGCTCATACTGGTATCCTTTAAAAATCCAGTGCTCGTACTGGTAGTCTTTTAAAATTCAGTGCTCGTACTGATAACTTTTTAAAATCCAGTGCTCGTACTGGTAGTCTTTTAAAGTCCAGTGCTCGTACTGGTATCCTTTAAAAATCCAGTGCTCGTACTGGTAATCTTTTAAAATTCAGTGCTCGTACTGATAACTTTTTAAAATCCAGTGCTCGTACTGGTAGCCTTTTAAAGTCCAATGCTCGTACTGGTATCCTTTAAAAAATCCAGTGCTCGTACTGGTAATCTTTTAAAAATACAGTGCTCGTATTGGTACTTTGCAAAAGTTCGGTCTTCATACTGGTCGCAACATAACTCTCACATTGAGGTTCAAGCTCAATCTTTAGACCTGCGAACCAAACAGTCTGTATCAGACTCTTGGGTCGTTCCATTCTGTTAATCTGACATTCGGGTTGCCGATTTTGTCAAGACCTCTAGTCATTCGTGTTATCAAGCAGTTCTTTGAGTTATCAAAAGCTATCAAAATCAATCGCCAAGTATCTCTCTTGCGAGGGACCCTTTTTCCAGGGAGAGTTCGAGGGAGCTCGTTTCTTTTCGCATGTCTTTATTGTTCGGTCGTTGAACCCCTTTTTCTAGGGAGAGTTTGAAGGGACTCGTGATTCACAAACAGTTTGCAAAATAATCTTTATTGTCACACAAGGAACCCTTTTTTTAGGGAGAGTTTCGACGGAAGCTCGTCCTCCTTGTAGCCTTAAATGTCTTTTGTTAGGCCACCCCCGTCGTCGAGGACCCTTTTTCCAGGGAGAGTGTGATGGACTCGTTCCTCTATGATATCCTTTCAATCTCTGTTAGCGGCCCCCTTTCCATAAGAGAAGCCTAGAAATAGGGAGTTTTGACGAAAACTCTATTTCTCTTTGAAAGTTCGTTTTGCAAACACCTCCTCTTCAGGGAAGAGAGGAGTATCTTTTGTTACCCGTTCAGGTAAGGGTCAAGCCTGAGTCTCTCCTTTGGGGAAAGGAGAGGAGAATCTAGCCACAGATGTGTCATATAGATCTCAAATGATTTCCTTCACCAAGGATTCCAAGAATATTTTGCCAATTTGCCATAAAAAAAAATAGTTGTTGATTCCAAAATCTTTATCGCATAAAATTGTACCTCAGAATATCTTCAGTATTACTTCCGAAGTGACAAAGCTTTTGCGAAAAAGGATTCAAAATTCAAAATCTTTCTATTGGCCAACCAAAAGGATGAAGAATAAGTCCGCGATATGGCCAGCAAAGAAAATTCAATGTTGTTGCAAAGCCAGAAGTGATTGATATTGATCGCAGTCAATGGCACATTTTTAAAGACCATTCTTGAAAAATAAAATAGTCGAAATATCCTGGGTGATACAGAAAAATCCACTCAATCTCCATGTCCCCTCAATCACCTAAGCTGCAATTAAATATCTGCAAAAGGGATCACTCAACTGTCGTCAAGATGAAGGCGAATTAGACGAGTCGACCCCCGGGGCCAAAGAAGATTTGGATCATCTCCAAGATGACGGAGTTTGTGACGGATCCTTCCAGGGAAAGTCCAGATCACCGTCGAGATGAAGGCGAGTGTGATGGACCTCCCGACAATCCCTAAAAGGTATTTAATTTCTGTTATCATCAAGAGACTTCCAACCAATGAGCCAATGACCGTCAATATAATCCCTGAGAGAAAAGAAGGATCGGAACATCTCTGAGATGAAGGAGTTTGTGACGTACCCTTCCAAAAAAAATAAAGAGAGAAAAGCCAGGACATCTCCAAAATGAAGGATGATGTAATTCCCGAAAAATTCAAGAGAGCTCCAATTCTGTCAAAAAAGAGTGCAGAAAGATCATCATGAGAAAAGAATCCCAGGATATCAGACTGCCGAATCTATTAAGAATCTTCTTTAATTTTGTGAAATTCTTTTATCAATATCCTTTTGCTAATAGCTCTCGCAATATCAAGAATACATTCTTTTCCGTCCATATCAATGAAATTGATAGCCTCCTTGAAGGAAAGTCAATTGCAAGTAATTTGAATTCGAATCTTGATTCTACGGAGTTAAGCCCAGTCGGAGGTAATACTTCAGGTAGAAAAGAGAAAATATTTTTCATATATATATGTGCTTATCATTCTTGAATTAACTACAATTTTTATCTTATTGGCAATCTTTTCAAGTTATCCCGACATGAAGTGAGAACTTGATGTTTATTTTGATGTATCCAGGCGTTGTTGTTATCCCTTTTAGGATCGGATGATGGGAGTTGTCCAAGATCCTTCCCTTCTTGTTTTGATCTGAGTGCCTGGGCTCTCAGATTCGCACACTTCCCTGTGCTCCCCACTGTCCCACCATAGACAGTTCCCGTTCAGGTTAAGGGTTAAACCTGAATTTTCTGCAAAAGGTCATCTGTCTTAAAAGCCATTCAGTCTTAGCAATGAGACGTCCAAGATCAATCCCTTTTCAAGCTTTAGGGAACCCCCTTTCTTCCTTTTGCAAACCCCTCTCAGATTTATTGTGCAGAATTCGAAGGTCCCATCATGGTTTCTTCATTTGAGGATTCCGTATATCATCCCCTTTCAGGTTAAGGGTTAAGCCTGAGCCTCGTTTTTTCATGAGGTATCGTCCCCTTTCAGGTTAAGGGTTAAGCCTGAGCCTCGTTTTTCCACGAGGTATCGTCCCCTTTCAGGTTAAGGGTTAAGCCTGAGCCTCGTTTTTCCACGAGGTATCGTCCCCTTTCAGGTTAAGGGTTAAGCCTGAGCCTCGTTTTTCCATGAGGTATCGTCCCCTTTCAGGTTAAGGGTTAAGCCTGAGCCTCGTTTTTCCACGAGGTATCGTCCCCTTTCAGGTTAAGGGTTAAGCCTGAGCTTCGTTCCATACGAGGTATTTCCTGTCCCATCCAGGTTAAGGGCAAAACCTGAATCTCACTTCTTTTCAAAGTAAAATTTTCTCCTTATTCTTCATTTCATATCTATTATCATCCTTTGAACTAATTCTTTCATACCCAGTCAGATTCATCTAACTGGGGCATTTTTATAGTCTAAATTTGGTATGTTTTCTTTGCCACTAAGCTCGGCTTTCAACCGGCTTAGCAGCAAAGAGGGGCATCTGTAAACACACCAAATTTTTACCTTCATCCAGTGTTTGTCCATTTCATAAGTCATTACAGATCATTGCATGTCATTGCATGTATTCTGCATAGCATTGCATGTCATTGCATGTCATTGCATCTCATTTTCGAGATCCAGCACTCCTATTTCAAAACAATCAATCCAGATTTGAATTTTAAAGCTTTATTTCAAAATCAATTTCAAAACCTGGGTTTTTATTCAATACTCTGTCATTTTTCAACCCCAGGACTTTATATTTCGAAATATTTTCTCAAGAAAACAATCTGGATTCATTTCAAATTCAAATTTTAATCGATTTCAAGTCACAGATGAGACCCATTGAGGTGGTGTCGCTTCTGAATTCCTCTATTCATCAAATTTCTCAAAATTTTGAAAGTTTCAGTCCGATCAGGACTCTGTCTCAGAGTCCTGATCCGGTCAGGAGTCTGTTTTGAGGTCAGTTTTACTTCCATTTTCAATCTTTTCCGTTTGCTTTCGAAATCTAGGTCATTTCACAGAGTCCAGTTAGTTCAGGACTCTATTTTAGAGTTCGGTCGAGTTAGGAGTCTAACCCTGACTGTGTTTTCTGACTTATTTCATCATTTCTTGATAAAATCTTTTGAAAATTCTTTCATTTGGATTTTAAAATCTAAAATCTCAGAGTCCTAAGAGTTCAGGACTCTAACCCGGAGTTCCAGTTCGCTTGAGACCCTATTTTCAAAGATCTTGAATTTCAAATACTGATTTTAACCCCTTTTCAAAGCCATTTTCAGTGTTTATTTCAAAAATGTTCAAAATTGGATGTGGGCCCACTCAGTTGGCACCATATCCAGAGGAATTCTAACTCCGTTAGGACCTTATGACATTTCAAAAATCCTAATTTTAAGTTTACTTTTGAAAATCTTTTGAAAACTCCTTCAATTTCAAGTTTTAAAATCGCTTTTTGAAAAAAACTCAAGTAGGGCCCACTCGAGGTGGCGCCATATTCGAGTAAGTCAGGGCTAGACTAGGGTTAGTTGATGTCTTTGTTAGTGTTAGAGGTTTAGAAGAGTCAAAACCATTTTGAAAAACTCATTTTTTAAAGTTAGTTTGTAAAACTAGTGTTTTTAAAGGTTTTTAAAAGTGTTTTAAAAACCCAATGTGAGAGAATGCCAAGTGGCACCACATTTGGGGGATTTTTAGGATTAGCTTAGGGTTAATTAGGCATTATTTAGGATAATTTAGACTAGGGGTAGTTAGGTAACTCCACCCCAAAATCGCCCCCCCTTTTAGAGTCCAAAATTTTCAAAATTGTCAATTTTTAAACCTAATTTTTTTATTATAAATAGAGGCATAAGGGGGGTCAATTTTCCCATCTCTCTCCTATTGAGTTCTTGGAGATTCTCTCTCTTCTCCAGCCCTTCCTCCATTGCAGCAGCCTCAAGGTAATGTTTTTCTTTAATTTTTAGTTTTTATTTAATGTTTTTCATTGTTTTAAGCATGATTTAGCCATTGGCACCATCATCTTCATGGATTAAACCATGGATTTGACCTCAAGAACCATCAAGAATCAGCAAGAACGATCCAAGAAGGTGATCTAACCCTGTTTTGGATGATTTACAGAGATTTTAATCCATTAGAATTGATTTTAATATGATTCTTTACATTATTAACCAATAAAATATATGATTTACCCCTTTTAATGGGTTAAATCTATGTTTTAAAGGTGATATCAAATTCCAGCCATTGATTCCCTGTTTTTATTTTATTTTCATGGTTTATTTATGTTTTTTTTACGTTCTATAGCATAGAAATCAGTTTTATTTACTGTTTTATGGTTTATTTTATTTATTTACATTAGTTAATGCATGGTTTTTCAAGTTTTCTTAAATTTCTGTGTGTTTTAGGTTTAGAACAGTAAAGATGATGTTAGTTCGGATTGAATCACTCATTGTTTATTTTTTATTTTTTTATATGTGGTGCATGCATGAGTTATTGAGTTACTGTAGAAAAATCAGAGGTTTTGGATCTCGGGAACCCTGTCAAAAAAATCAGACATCAAATCGGGTTTTTAAAGCTTTAAAATCGTGGTTAAAATCAAGAAGGTAACTTGCTGTGATGATATTTCTCTCATCTTATATCCGATTTTAGATATGTAAAGTGCTATGGATTCACATTGAATAGATATGTCTTTTGTGGATTTTTCGGATTTTTTGACCACTGTTTAGTATTTTTCCCTTTTCAGAGAATCTGTTGTTAAATTTAAAACTCGTTAGGGTTTACCAAAACCCTAATCAGACTTGTGTTAGTCATAAATCCCAAACCACAGATCCGATTTTAGATCTGTAAAAAGTGAGTATTGTTATTTTTCTGTCTACTATTTATCACTAAAATTTCCAAGATTTTTGTTTAGAATTTCTATTTATGTCTGTATTTTCAATCTGGAATAGCTGTTTTAATCCCTGTTAAGAGTGATATATTTTAGCTCAGATTGCCGGAAGAGTTTCTCCCTAACCGAAGATGATTTTTCCGATCTGTAAATTGGGAAATCTCTGTTTCTCTTTCTAGTTAGTCTCTGTAAAATTTCATAAATTTCCATGGAGATTTGACCCCTGGTTAAGGTCTTGGACTGAGACTGGTTGATGAATTAGGTCAAAAATAGCATATTTTAGGGTTTAATGCAATTTTCGGATTAATTTAATGTCAAAAAATTATTTTTATAATTCCAATTCGACATTAGGGTTATAACAAGTGCAGGTACCAATTTTTATGGATTTTGGAATCCATTTGATGGCTGAATTAGGCAAATTGCAAAACTGGGTTCCTGAAAGATCCAAAAACACTGCTAAAATCATAGTTTTTGTGATATTATTGGATTTTCGTGCATAAGCATATATTTTTAGGGTTTAATCATGTTCATAATCATGTTAGAATGCTTTAGGTTTAATTTTGTGCTCATTTGATTTCATTTAGTGCATAAAACCTAAGTTTTTACCAAAATCTCTTTCTAAAAACCTTGATTTCAAGGCCATAGTCTTGCTATCGGGGGTAATTTGGTCATTTGACCTAAATTTCGAAATCCCTAACCCTAATTTTTACATATTTAAGCATGTCATATCATATTTAGCTTAGTTTATTCCATTCAAATTTCAAAACTTGCATTTTATCAAAATATCTTTCTGAAAACCCTAATTTCAAGGCCATAGTCTTGTTATTAGGGGTATTTTGATCATTTTGACCCCAATTTCGAAATTTCATATTTTACCTTTATTATTTCTTCATATTTTATCATTTTGATTTAAGGGAATCATGGCAAAAAGGGTTATATCTAGCAAAATCCAGCAATTTCCTGATATTGTTGGATAAATCTAGAAAAGCCAACATATATTCATTAACCAAATTTTCTAGTTTTGCAGGTACATTGAAGACTTTATTTTTCATGTATTTAAATTTCAATAGTGATGTAATTAAACTTTGAAAAAAGAATTTACATTTCCTGCTTAGCTTAGGTTGCATTGCATATAGTTTATTTTTTTTATAATTTTAATGTGTGATGGATGATGATTCATGCATATTTTTACAAATTCACCATGGTCTACACGAATGGCACATGCACTAGCTTCTATGAAGTTTATAAACTTGGTGGAATTTGTATTTATGGCCATAGTCAGAATATGAATGATACTTAGATTTATGATCTTCACATTAGCCACATTCAGCCTACACTCTTAGGCTAACTTTAAAATGCACTGCATTTCTCAAAAATACAAAAAGTATTTCTCAATTCCTTAAATCCATTCATTTCATGCATTTGCCAATTCCAATCTCAATTCAAAGAAGTTCATTTTTTCAAAATCCCCTAAGTCTTATAGCAAAATCGATTTTCCCAAAAGCATTGAATTTCAAAGAATATTTCAAGTGTTTTTCAAGTTCATAAACTCAATTTTCCAAGTTATGCATTCAATTTCAAAGTTTGAATTCAGAGAAATCAAGTCTCTCAGAGTCGATTTCACCAAATGTCAAGGATTTCTCAAAATCGATTTTTATTTCTCTCAGAAGTATATTCCAAGTCCTAATTCACGATTTTCCATGTGATATCATTTCCAAGATTTACATTTTCTTAATATTTCAATCATTCAAAGCAAACATCATGTTTTCAAATGTGCATTTTTCTGAAAGTTCATAGCACATGCCTGATTCTATGTGCATTTAGAAATTAGAATATGATTTAGACAAGTTGAATAGAGTAGAGCATAAGATTGATCCTTGGTTCAATTACCCCTGTTAAAGGTGGCAGGAACGGTTGAACCTCGTACCGACAGGCGAGTCCCATTCTACGGAATTTTCCCGCATTTTAAAAACGGAGGCGAGTTATTTTCAAAAACTTTTTCAAAGGTCAGTTTGATTCGCAAAAAGTTAAAAATTTTTGCGATGATAACAGGTTCCGACTCGAGCCTTTCCCTTTATCTTTTCTTTTGAAGTTTCGAGTTCCGACTCGGGCTTCCCTTTGGTTCTGATTGGACCAATCGTTTCCTTTTATCTTTTATCCTTTCCTTTTAAAGATTCGGGTTCCGACTCGAGTCTTCCCTTTCATCTTTCCTTTTGAAGTTCCGAGTTCCGACTCGGACTTCCTTTTGAATCCAATCCTCGCATTGGAAATCCATCATTTCTTTAGAAAACCGAGTTTCAACTCGGGTTTTTCTTCTATTATTTTTCGTTCGAAGTTCCGAGTTCCGACCCGGACTTCCTTTTGAATCCAATCCTCGCATTGGAAATCGATCATTTTTTTTAGAAAACCGAGTTTCAACTCGGGTTTTTCTTCTATTATTTTTCGTTCGAAGTTCCGAGTTCCGACTCGGACTTCCTTTTGAATCCAATCCTCGCATTGGAAAACAATTGTTTCTTTAGAAATTTAAGTTTTCAAAACTCAATTTTCTCTTTCATCTTTCATCTTGAAAATCTGGGTTCCGACTCGGGTTTTTCCCTTTTATATATTCCATCTCCTTGAATATCCAAATTGAGTTTTATTCTCTTTAAAATCCCTTCATTACCCGTTCAGGATAAGGGATAATCCTGAAACCATTCATAGAAGCAGCGCAGCCTTCTATAATGATCCTTCCAAATCCAGTCTAACACTGGTTCTTCATCAGAATCCTTCACCAAATCCAATTCTCGTATTGGTCCTTCCAAATCCAGTCTAACACTGGTCCTTCATCACAAAATCCTTTATTAAAATCCAATTCTCACATTGGTCCTTCCAAATCCAGTTTAACACTGGTCCTTCATCAAAATTCCAATGTTTACATTGGTCCTTCAAAAATTCCAATCTTCACAAATTGGTCCTTCAAAATTCCAATGTTTACATTGGTCCTTCAAAATTTCCAATTTTCACAAATTGGTCCTTCAAAATTCCCAATTTTCACAAATTGGTCCTTCAAAATTCCAGTTTCACGCTGGTCCTTCAAAATCCCAATTGGTCCCTCAAAATTCCAATGTTTACATTGGTCCTTCAAAAATTCCAATTTTCATAAATTGGTCCTTCAAAATTCCAATGTTTACATTGGTCCTTCAAAATTTCTAATTTTCACAAATTGGTCCTTCAAAATTCCAGTTTCACGCTGGTCCTTCGAATTCCAATTGGTCCTTCATCAAATACTAATGTTTACATTGGTCCTTCCAAATTCCGATTCTATGAATTGATCCTTCCAAAATTCCAGTGTTTACATTGGTCCTTCAAAATTCCAATTTTCACAAATTGGTCCTTCCTTCAAAATTCCAGTTTCACGCTGGTCCTTCAAAATTCCAAATTGGTCCTTCATCAAATACCAATGTTTACATTGGTCCTTCCAAATTCTGATTCTATGAATCGATCCTTCAAAATCCCAATGTTTACATTGGTCCTTCAAAATTCCAATTTTCACAAATTGGTCCTTCAAAATTTCAGTTTTATGCTAGTCCTTCAAAAATTTCCAATCAGTCCTTCAAAATCTCGATCAGTCTTTCAAAATTTGAATGTGTATATTGGTCCTTCAAAATTCTAATTTTCTCAAAAATTGATCATTCAAATTCCAGTCTAGCACTGATCCTTTACCAAAGTCTTTTTACAAAAAATTCCTTACCAAAGTCTTTACCAAAATTTCCTTTACCAAATTCTTTTACAAGATTCTTTACCAAAATTCTTTACTTAGCCTCATTCTTTAAGTTGGTCTCGTAAAACCCAGTTCTACTGATCAAGATTGCCAAAAATAAAAGATGTTCAGTCCGAGGTCCTATCAAAATCTATATTAAGTGATTATTTCACAAAGGATTATCGAAAACTTTGCCAATCTGCTAAAATATGTCTTGATTCCAATATTTTACTGCACAAAAAGAATCACCTCAGATTACCTCTAGTATTCTTCTCAAAAGGGTGAAGCTTTTTGCGAAAAAGAGTAAAATTCAAATTGTCTCCCTGTTGATCAACCAAGAGGATATAAGAAATATCCTTGGTATGATTAGCGAAAGAAATATTCAATGATGTTGAAAAGCTAGAAGCGAATCAATATTGATCATAGCTATGACGCATGTTTTAAGACGACTTTCGGGCAATCAGGCAGTGGAAATATCTTGAGCAATAAGAAGAATCCACTCAATCCATATCTTCTCATTTATTCATTTAAGCTTCAATCAAATATCCGCAAAAGGGATCTCTCAATTGTCGTCAAGATGAAGGCGAATTAAGCGAGTAGACCCCTGGGGCCAAAGAAGATTTGAAACATCTCCAAGATGACGGAGTTTGTGACGGATCCTTCCAGGGAAAGTTTCGATCACCGTCGAGATGAAGGCGAGTGTGATGAACCTACCGACAAACCCTAAAAGATATTTGATTGCTGCTATCATCAATAGATTTTTTTGACCAATGAGCCAATATCCCCAGTATAAATCCTAAGAAAAAGAAGGATTGAAGCATCTCCAAGATGACGGAGTTTGTGACGTACCCTTCCCCGGAAAAGAGAGAAAAGTCAGGAAACATCCAAATGAAGGATGATGTAGAAACCCAAGAAAGCTCAATGTCCCAAAAAGAGTGTCAAAAGATCATTGTGGGAAAAGCCTCAGGATATCAAACTGCCAAAGTTGTCAGGAATCATCTTTTCTTATGCGAAATCCTTTAATCAATGTCTTTTCACTACCTGCTTTTATGAAATTAAGAGTATTTCTTCTCTACTCATATCAAGGAAATGGATAACTTCCTTGAAGAAACTCAACAGCTTTAAAATTTGAATCTAACTCTAGAATCCAAGGAGTTAACCTCTTTTTGGAGGAAATACTCTAGGTGAAAAGAGGAAATATCTTTCGCACATACTCGCACGTTTTCAAGCATTTGAATCATTTAAAATTTCATCTTATTGGCAAAATTTTTTAGTTGTCCAAAAATGATATAAATGCTCAATATCCATTTTGATACAACCTAGCGTTGTTTGTACATTCTTTAAACGAGAGTTGCCTCGTTCGGGTGAGGTATTTCTCCCAGTCCCATCATGGTATTCCTCATCAAGGAATACATGCTTTGTATATCCATTCAAATAAAGATTATACCTGAACCTCGTCCCACGAGGTATTTTTCAAAAAATGTCCCATCCAGGTTAAGGGTTAAACCTGTGTCTTTTTCAAAAATCTTTATCCTCGTCTCAACCTTGAGACTTCTTCAAAATTTCTTCTTTTATCATTTCGTGATATTCATCCCAAGAGTCCCATCACGATTTCCTCACTTTTTCTGTCCAAATAACTTTTTCTCGAGGATTTCGATTCTTCCAAAAACCTTTCAGGATAAGTGCCAAAAAACCTGAAAAATAAAGCTTTTCAAAGCCAATTCTTCCACACCCAGTTCAGACCTTCTGACTCGGATATTTTAAAGAAAATTTGGCGTGTCTTCTTTGTCGCTAAGCTCGGCTTACAACCGGCTTAGCAGCAAAGAGGGGCATCTGTGAACACCCCAAATTTTCAGAAAAAAATCCAAAAATTCCTTCTTCACCCCTTCTTCACCCCTTTGCCCTGGTTAGAGTGATGATAAAAAAAAAGAGGACAAAGAAAGAGGGTGAATATTTGATCCCAAACTCGAGGTCTGGGTCAGATCTTCAAGTACAATCCAGGCTTATGAGGTAAGTTTGATCCCTGCTAGCCTAACCGTTGATTTGCTGTGGAGGGGAGGTTAATGAGTTTTCAATGAAGAAATTTGGACTTTGGCATGCCTATAAGCATATATATATATATATATATATATATATATATATATATATATATATATATATATAAACCTGATTGAAGACTTGTCTTTCTTTTCTCTTACTGATGGATGTTTGGGAATTTTGGAGCAGAAGCATCTAATAAGGGTTGAATAATTTGATTTATTGAAACTGTATGGGATTACTAATGCTATCACTCATTTCAGCAATTACTGAGCATTTTGATATTTGAATCGGTTATCCGGATCGACGAGTCGACATCCGGAGACTTTTCCAAAGTTTTGGTACATGACCACCCTTCGGCACAAATTAAGGGCCAGAACCAATTCAATTGTAGGAATTTCCGAAAGGCATATCTCATGGTTACTGTCAAATACCTTTTGTGCTAGGCGTTGAGGCAACTGTCTACTGGACTTTATCTCCGAACTTGGTATGTAAGTCTCACTAAGTCCCTCAAAAAATGAATGTTGTTATGCTCTTCTCATTGAATTTTCATATTACTATGGTTTGCTCTCTTTTGAACACTGTCTTAGAGAATAACAGTTGAATGTTATTGTGTGCCTTACACAGTCTTATAGGGGAATTTTGTGTAGGTCATTACTCCTCTCCAAGAGTCGAGATAGAGCCCATCGGAGGTGTGTCTAGAATCAGTAGTGATCGAGTCATAACACTGAGATTTTTTTTTCTTTTTTTTTTAGCAGTATGTCAGCATGGGTGTGTTAGCAACATGTTAGGGTTAGATGAATTAGCTTTGGCACATGAGTTATTACACATTGTTTAGGAATAATGAATTAGCTAGTCAGTAAGTTAGCATAACCTGTGTTAGTATACGAGCAATTAGTGTGTGCATTGATGATCAATATATGGTAGTCTCTTAAAAAAAAAAAGAAAAAGAAAAAGAAAGTAAATAAGTAGGTAAGTCATTGGATCTAAGTGGATGATATATGGGTTAGCAGTATGAGAGCTGATGTTACATGAATAGGAACGTATGTTAAACAGTAAAATAATGGGACAGTAATGTGAGTCAACCTGTAGGCATCATATGGGTCAGCAGTTTGAATGTACGTTAGCAGTAGTTGGGTGAGCTATATGGTACAATAGGGTAGTGACAATATCAGACAAGCTGACAGTCTGTGTGATCAGTATATATTGTTTATCTGGATCAGGGTACCATATGTTAGAAGTGCATGAGTGTATATAAGGCACATCATATTTTCATAATGTATGAGGTAGTATGCTATAATCCTTACATCCAAGCCTTATAATCGAGTTTAACTGTTGGATATATCTTACATTCTTGCTTATTGTTGAATAATGATCCCCAATAACCTGTCACTCTCATTAATTGCTGATTTTCTCAACAAGTATTTTACCTTTTCCCTTTTATGTTTCTTACCTTGCATCTATCATGGTCACCTTTATCCCATCATACATTACCTGTAACTTCCTACAGTTGTACCCACTTTAATCTCCACTACAGTATACTTTCACAATACCTACTAGGTTTTCCCCACTCCATATAGCATATCTTTCATCCTTCACTTTATCCTTACACAGTACATCAATTATAACACTACTATTAATCTTCTCCTAACAATCATTTCACCATCTAGTTGCTGTCACATTCAGCATGGCACCCAATCCCCATTAGCACCAGCTCTACTCCTATAACAACACTGTTGTTGCCATCTTTGATCACTATTCCCTTGTACATCTATATTGCTGCATCCACCGTAACCACTATGTGTCACTGTATAACCCCAAATACCACCACATTCTCATAACCTTCATATAGCTACCATTTACCACCACCTAGCTGAATCTTTTTTTTTTTACTCACTATGTCGGCAACCCCTTGTAGCACTTACACTACTGCTACACCTCTTTTATCTGCTGCGACTACATCAGCAGGTCCTACACTTTGCTGCATCTCATATCTTCACTCCCAAGCACCTACTACCTGTATCACTCCCATCATTCACTTATTTTCCAGCATCTCATCACTACACTCACATACCTACCACCATCAAACGTTAGCAGCAGCAATAACTTGCTACTGCTGTATCAACATCTTCAGCCCTTTCCACGTCACTATCACTCTCCTCACTTCATATTCATGCCCATTCCACCTTTGTTACTTACACTCTCCTGTAAAATAGACTAGCCACAATATCTTTCACATACTGGCTGCTGTCACCAATGCAATATATCCTCATAATTAACTGTTAGAACTATGTATATACTGTCATACCCATTTCATCACATCCTGCATGTGCCTCGTTATACATTTGTTGGGATATTTTCAGAATAGTATACTCCTTTTGAATGTAGGTACATTATGCTGATGTAAGTATCTTTCACTTGTATCAAGCATAACATCTTAAACAAACATATAGGGGTTCATGTTTTACTCAAGGCATTTCATATCACTCACTTACATGGATATTCATATACATTCTAGCATTCATCCTTCTAATAGCCTTGGACATTACATACCTGTTTTCACTTGTAATATGACATGTTCCATCTCTCTGTATATTCGTAGTTTGCTGAATCAGTTTTGCAGGAATCATGTAGAAAGTTTGTTTTCCCTTCTTAGTTAGGGATTTTCAATTTCCATTCAAGGTCAATATTGTAATAGCCAGGACTTAATGAGAATTTACATTTCCAGTTTTAGATAGAATGAATGAGCATTGTAAATTTCATGAATTCTTGGTTTTTCATATCATTTTCATCTCATTTCTCAAAAATCTCACAATGGTGAAACACGAATGGCACGTGCACCATTTCCTAAAAGGTAATCAATCCTAAGTTGATGATCCACATCAATGGCCATAGTCAGGGTGTGGACAAAACTTAGGATTTTATCTTTTACGAAATAACACTGGATCCACACTGGATCCATTTTCAAAATTCATCATATTTCCTCAAATATTTTTTTCTTTTATCAGAATTTAATTTAAAATTAATTCAAAATATATACCAATGGCCATAGTCAAGGTATATTGAGAGTTAATTTCATTTTAAATTCTATAAAAGCACCAAATGTGTTTCATTCTTTACTTGAATTTAAACATAGATTATTATATAATACATCCAATGACCATAGTCAAGGATGTATTATATCTTCAATCTTATTTTAATTCATCCAAGGAATGAAATAGCTTTTAAAAATCCAATTATTTAGATGCATTCATCATTTAGGATAAAACTGCATCATATTTTCAAAACTCCTTTTTCAAAAACTCCAAGTGATGTAAATATCTTCCTCAATCTATTCTTATAAAATTCAATTCATCCTTTCATTTTCAAATTCAATTTCATTTTCAATCCCAAAGTTTAATTTAACTTTGAGATTTCAAAGTCATTTTTTGTATTCAAATTCAAATAAGATTTCAAAGTTCAATTTGACTTTGAAATTCCAAATTCATTCTATATTCAAAACCCTAATCAAACTCAAAATTCAATTTTAGCTTTGAGACTCTTGATTCATCTTCTAAATTCCAAATTCAAAAATTCAAGGTCTAATTTGACCTTGAAATTCGTTTGCATATTCAAATCCTAAATTTCATTTTTCAAGTTCAAATTAAACTTGAAAGTTCTTAATTCATCTTCTGAATGTAACTCCAAATCCATTTTAGGATCCATGATTCAACACTCATATTGAATCTCAGACTTCAGATCCGATTCCTCTTTAGGATCCAAACTCCAATTCCACTTTTGGATCTCAGACTTCAGATCCAATTTCCTTATAGGATCCAGAACCAATTTCACTTTGGATCTTAGACTTCAGATCCAATTTTCCATTTTGGGATCCAGGATCCAATTCCACTTTTGGATCTCAGACTTCAGATCCAAAATCCATCTTAGGATCAGGAACCCAATTCTACATTTGGATCTTAGACTTCAGATCCAAATCCATCTTAGGATCCAGAGTCCAACTCTATATTTGATCTCAGACTTCAGATCCATTCCAGGATCCAGAATTCAATTCCATTTCCAAATTTTTCCCAAATTCCACCTACAAATCACCTCTGAATTTCTTAAATTCATCTCTATTTTTAATACCATTTCTCAGATCCATTCTAAATCTCAAAACTTCAAAATCTAAATTCAATTCCATCTCAAATATTCATTTCCTTTCTTAAATTCAAAATTTAAACTTCAAAGTCCATTTCCGACTTTGAAACTTCATCTCCTTTCATTTCAAAGCTTCAAATCATTCTTTCCCAAAATCAAGATTTATTCTTTCAACTCTGTTTTACTTCAAAAACTTAGAACCTCTCTGATCTATTTCAAGTTCTAAGTTAGATTCAATTATCTCTTCACTCCCTTATCGAATCCATCTCAGAAGCACTTGGAAATTTCTAAATCAAATTTCAAAAGTGCATATATCTTTGCATTGCACAAGCATGATTCTTTGTGCATCTTAGAGTTAGAATAAATTCTTAGATTATATTTAGGCAAAGCAAAAGGCATAGATTCGACCCTTGGTTCGATTACCCCTGGTAAAGGCGCCAGGAACGGTCGAACCTCGTACCGACGAGCGGATCCCGTCTCCCAGTTTTCCAGCAAATATTTCAAAAACGGAGGTGAGTAATCTTTTAAATCTTTTCAAATCAAGGTCAAGTGAGACCGCGCAAAATAGTTCCTCTTCTCTTCTTCCTTTTCTCATTTCTCTTCTCTCTTTATTTCTGTCTTTTATTTTCTCCCTTCAAAAGGAGAGGATAGAGGTTAGAAAAGAAAAAGGGAAGGAAAAGAGAGAACATTACGAGAGGAAAAATTTTACGATGATCACAAAGACGCCCTGGCTGGGAGTCGTTCCAAGGTCAACAAGCGGCTGGACATGTCCAGCAGTCTGGACCCGATTCGGCTGGGCCCAAAACGAAGGGTTCACGACGTCAAAACCGAGCAAAGCAAAGATAAAAGTCGTTAAATCCAGGAAAAGAAAGGGAGTAGTTGGTGCATGGACCCGAAATGGAAATCAAGGCATGTATCCTCATGAAAAATCAACAAATGGAAGATAAAAACCGTGAGGCTTTCAAGCCAACCATGCTCATGGTGTGGTGGCGAAAACAAATGCATAAAGACTTGCTTAAAATTGAAAAACCACATTCTCATAGTGTGCAGCCCATTTGCAAAATACATAAACGAGGAAGGAGGAATCAAGAACAGAAATGCCTAATAATACAAGCAAAGATAGAACTTTGCTCGAACGAAATCCACAATCGGTAAAAGGGAAGGAGGTGTCTCACCTTCGCGGCTTTAGAAGATGGAGTAGATGGAGAAGATGAAGGCAATGGGGTTCACGGCTAGAGATGCTCCACACCACACTCACCCCTCTCTCACACAGTTTTTGGAGAAGAAGAAGAAGGGGAGAAGAGTAAGGGAGGAGAGAGAGGCTCCTCTACAAAAATCGCCCAAGGGTTTCTTTTTCTCTCTTGTTTGAAATCTTAATTATGTAGGGTTTATACATTGGACGGTTAGGATTGATTGAAGCAAGATGGAGGGCTGGAATGCTCCACGCCCTTCCCCTAGAGACCCATGCCCAATGCATGTTGTGCATTCAAAAGTGTTTCAATAATGCCATTGTAAAGGGTTTCAAAAGGACTTTAAAACTTGTAAAATTTACTTGGACTGCCACTCAACCCAACCAATCACTTTTTATTATTTGAAATAGTTTGAAACAATTACAAAAACACCATCGGACACCAACCCCATGGTTCACTCTATTGAAAAACGCCTTTCATGATGAACTTCAAGGCTCATCATGAGTTTTCAAAAAAGAAGGAAACGGCCAATCGTGGGCTATCTTTCAAAATCCATGAAATTCTTTACAAAAGTACCACCCAGCTGGTCAAACCTTGACCAGTTGGTCAAACATAGACAAAATCGTCCCCCTAAAGGGGCGCCCAAATGTTTTGGGTCCTCTAGTTGACCCGGATCCAAGATCCAAAATCGTCAATCCAATACATTTCAAAACAACACTTAAGTAATGCATTAAAACATTAAATAAATCCCATTAAATATTTTAGTACTGTATATAACCTCAATTACTATGAAATACATGGAGCCTTATAAGGAAATTCTCATCAAATTGAGAGAATTAAGTGTATCACGATTCGGGTCCAAACTTGGGTCAAGACTCATAATTCGCATGCACTGACGAGGTTTTTATGTTGTATAAGTCCCAAATTCGGGGACAAACCATAAAAATAAAATATAATTTAACCCTTAAATTCTTAGAGGCTAATTCGTCCGGAATTAGACACTTCTTACTTGCACAATATATTTACGCGATTTTCAGGTCACTCATACAAGGCATAAATACAAAGCATAGTCAAATCACATTAAATCACGTTGCTACACCTCACAAGTACACACAAGCATACATTCCAACTCAAATCAAACAATAAAGCACTCAAAAATTCGCGGGTCTTACATTCTACCCTCCTTAAAAGAGATTTCGTCCGCGAAATTATGAAACAACAAGCAAAATAAAAGGGTCAGATCTCGTCTGACAACGCCTAATCAACAACAACTAAGTCTGTCGGAGGCTTCTCTAAGCAAAACTTGGCAATATGCTCAGGTTGTCCACACTTGAAACACTTGCCATCGAAACGAGGACAAACTCCAAAAGCGTGATCTACATTGCATTGCCGACACTTCCGCTGAACTCCGGTCGCTGAGGTTGCTTTTGCTGGGGATTTGATCACTGAGGTCGTCTCCGCTGGACATTCTGCTACACTTTCTGACGCTTCCACCCTCTAGTAGGTGGTGAGGACTCCACCACACTAGGTTTCTTCTCCGCTACAATCGCGAAAACTTGAGCCTGATGCTCAGGTTGATCTTCATCCAACAAAGTAGCTACCTTAATAGCTTCTTCGAGCGATTTAGGCCCGTTAGTGATCACCTTAGTTCTCAAAGTAAGCCTCAAACCACAAGCAAACTTCATTGCTCGATCATTCTCCGCAACGTAAACGTTCGGACAATATCATTTCAAACAACGAAATCTTGTAGTATAATCGGACAAGGTCATCGCTCCTTGCTGCAAGTTCAGAAATTCTTGCATCTTCCTATTGCGCTCGTGCTTCAGAAAATAAGCAGAGTTAAAAACTTCCACGAATTCATCCCACGTAACAGTCACGTCCTTGAATCTGACCGAAGAGACAATGTCCCACCACTTCTTTGCATGGTCCTTCAAACGATAAGTGCCAAAATCCACTTTCTTCTCTTTTGGGACATCCAGAACACGAAAAATACGTTTCATCTCACGTAACCATGACTCAGCAGCTTCAGGGTCTGTCTTACCCATAAAAGCAGGAGGATCTAACTCCATGAATCACTTATACATAACCACACTGCTGTTTTGCACACTCTGGGATACATGCTGAAGATTCTCGCCCATCTGATGCATTGCAGCCGCTTGCTGATGCACAACCTCTACAAGGTTGTTCACAGTGCCCATAACAACATTGCATCTAGTCCTCCAAGTCATCTATCATTATCAGAAGGCAAGGTGAGTCAAAAGGTAGGTCTAAAAAACCTAATTTGCGAACCGACGATCGCAACAATCAAACAATCATAAGCATAAAATACACACATAATTCAAACAAAAGCCACATCACAGCTCAATCGTGCACACAACACGACGAAAGCACGTTCTACGAACGAATTCAAGCGACACCATTCTAACGAAACCAGGAGAGTCATCTTCACATGACATCATCAATCATAACATCGTTAATCGTAATTTGTTAAGCACACCGTTGTTAGGGAATCACCACACTAGCGGCTTCATTAGGAAACCATCATCCTAACGACATCGTCAGCAAATCACCACGCTAACGGCATCGTCAGAGAACTGCCATGATGACGGCCTTGCTAAGGAAATCACTATTCCCGCAACCGCATTAGGAAATCACCATCCTAATGGCATCGTCAGCGAATCACCATACTAACAACATCGTTAAAGTGTCACCACTCCAACGGTATCATTAGAGAATCACCATTCTAAATGACCTTCATTAGAGAATCACCACTCTAATGGCATCGTTAACGAATCACCACGCTAACGGCATCGCTGAAGTATCACCACTCCAACGGTATCACTAGAGAATCACCACTCCAAATGACCTTCATTAGAGAATCACCACTCTAATGACATCGTTAACGAATCACCACACTAACGGCATCGTTGAAGTATCACCACTCTAACGGTATCATTGGAGAATCACCACTCCAAATGACCTTCATTAGAGAATCACCACTCTAATGGCATCGTTAACGAATCACCACGCTAACGGCATCGCTGAAGTATCACTACTCCAACAGTATCACTGGAGAATCACCACTCCAAATGACCTTCATTAGAGAATCACCACTCTAATGGCATCGTTAACGAATCACCACGCTAACGGCATCGCTGAAGTATCACCACTCCAACGGTATCACTGGAGAATCACCACTCCAAATGACCTTCATTAGAGAATCACCACTCTAATGGCATCGTTAACAAATCACCACGCTAACGGCATTACTGAAGAATCACCACTTCAATAGCATCATTAGGAAATCACCATCCTAATGGCATCATTAGAGAATCACCATCCTAATGGCATCGTTAGCGAATCACCACACTAACGGCATCGCTGGAGAGCTACTCCATCCAGCGGTACAGTTGGCGCTACCAGGAATCACTACCTGAGCCAAGTCACCACAGTTCTCCAAACAGTGGCGGGGGAAGCAAAAATTCCCGCAACGCTCTCTCACGAGCGGCAATGCCCTGGAAATCATTGTCGAGCCATTCCCAAAATACAACCCTCTCAGGAGTCAAATGCCATCAACGACAACCCGCGCAACATGCAAAGCACGAAACAACAAATACGTTCTCATCACCAAGAACGACTGGGGAAAATGACAGTGTCAAGTATCCGCCTACGGGATAAGCAAAGGCTCACTGGTACAGACAAGGCTTCCACCTTTCTGTCTGAAAATGTTAGCATCAACGAGATACCCTTCGTCAAGGATAGGGTTATAAACAATTCCAACAAGGTTGGAAAAGAGGAAAAACTTCCACTCCGTGCCTCGCACGATGGTTTCCATCGAAGCCATCTCGTCTACAACACAATAAGGCTAAAGCTCGATAATCGCTACGATATATCAATCGTTTCCACTAACACAACGTGGAACGAGAAGGGTGAACTACGCAAGTAGTCCCCTAAGTCTCAGTCGAAAACTCCAACTCTCACTGGAGTCGACTCGAAACAGCTTGGGAACTAGGTCCCTAAGCACAAACGAACCCTTAGGTTTCGACATTCGATGTCTTAAGCCCGATATACGAGGCTTAAAACACGAAACGGGGTCTCACATTGGACGACACCCAAGAAACACACAATTCACCAAATCAAGCAGAACAAGCCATGAAACAACAGAAACTGGATTAGAAATACTTACAGTGCGATGGCTGATGCATGCAGAGACTTGAACCACACTTCTTAACTCCTTTAAAACACTGCTCTGATACCAAAAACTGTAGCGCCCCAAACTCAGATTTCCCGACTTGAAAATCCTTTGCATTTTTTTTTAAACCCCCTTTTTTTTTTGAAAACCGAAGCACAAGCGTAGAAGATACCGAAAGGGGGAGAAACAACCGGAAAACCCTGGGCGGTCACTACAGGTGTGAAACAACATTTAAATGAAACAACTTTTATTAAGTTCATTTACATCTTTACAATTTGTACATATCAATCCCTTAAACAAAACCAAACCGCCAGGATCCAACATGCGAGGTTCAGAAGTGTGGGTTCAGAGTCCGCTGCAGCACACCGAGCTCCATCGCACACCTAAGTAAACCTGTATCTCCATAAAATGGGGTCAGTACTCTTTCGAGCTGGTGAGACAAACCAACATGATATGCCAAAAGTGTGGAAATCGAAAGCAAGCTATACAAGGTAAACATAGCATGCTAACTTACAGTATTTGAGCAATTTCAGCATGAACAAGTATAGAACAGTGATAACTACACATGGAGCAATATCGACAATTTCTAGGGATAACATGGCATGCATCAAGGAACATAATTAAGCAATGGACCAATGTCTATGACAAGTTATGCATCACAGAACATAAAGTACTAATGTAACAATACGAAGGTCTGTAACTAGCATAAATCAGTGTAAGTAGTCAAAGCATGAGTGACTAACTACGACTATTCATGTCACAACTCATATCGAATAGTGAGGTATGCATCACAAAACATAAAGTACAAATGAACAAATATGTGCATCGTGTCATAGGCGTATGAACTATCCTATGATAATTCGAACATTGTATGCTATGATGCTATGATGGGACAGTTAGAAGCATTTGCCATATAAAGCATAACTCACAAACAGTGCCAAGGTTCATAACTCGCACATTGCAACCATTAGCGAACTCATCTCGCTAACAACTCGCCAAGGAGTTTCGAGGTTGCGCAAGTCTTGCACAACTGCAATATCCATAGACTAAATTGCATATGTCTCGCACGACTGCAATATTCATAGACTAAATTGCATATGTCTCGCACGACTGCAATATCCATAGTGCACTCCAAGGCATAGCAAGCACTATTATGCCCACGTTCCTTAGGTGACAAACATTCAAGATTCACTAACATGAGTTAGTGATTGCATTCACTTCGTACAATTACAAGTACGTGTTTGCACTCATTACGCTACATATTACCATCATGATATGTTAAAACAAATAAGTTTACGAGGTGCCAAAGTGTCAAATACTTATAACAAGACCCCTATTTGAAGACACTCGGTAGAGTCTCAATCTTCATTACTTGCGTATTATGCTAAAGCAAACTTATGAACATACGCGTAGAGATATGCATTCATAATGCCCATATTGGGGGAATTGACATGGCCAAGACATTGTGTTCTTTTATGAAGATGGAAGCGTGTGCAAAAAGGTTAAGTCCAAGCCCACATCTCATCAACAAATTCCACCATTCCTTTTTGCATTCTTAACCGAATCTATATCAGTTTGTTCTGATTGACATGCACTATTCACAACGAGTCAAAACCGTATCGTGATTGGGGTATTGGACCCCATGCTATGTGTGCACTCGCAGCCGCATAGGCTGCAGCCCGAAGGCTCACTAAGGCTGCCCGAAGGTGCAACAAAGAGGAAGTACATGCATGTGTGTGTATCATTTGGAGCGTTCGCAAGCCCAAAGTCTTAATCACGGCTAGCCACTAATAGGGACTGTCAGGGCATAGGAAATACCTTGCCGACGACACTCGTTGGGGTATTGGACCCTGCTAAGAAAATGTGCGTGCAACCTCAAGGGCTGAAGTCCGAAGACTAGCTAAGCAGCCCACACAAAATAGCTACCGCGGTGCCAAGGGCACCAAGAAATGATGCAGCTGACCCGGGTGCAGCCAAGAAAGGGACCCAGGTCTGGACCGACTTGTCCAGACCTCACTTGGGGGCCCGGGTACAACCAAAATGAAAAGGGTGCTGGCGTTGCAGCTAGTACCCGAAGGCGACCCACCTGCTGCAGTTTGGTTGCAGCAAGTGCATCAACGTGGACCAGGTCTGGACCGACTGGTCCAGACCCAAGTTGGCCTTAGCCAACGGCCAAAGAGAGAGGTGCAGGTCATGCAGCCTGCACCCGGTGGCAGCACAAATGCTGCAACTGCCGCAGCAAGTCCAAAACCCAAGCTGGAAGGCGCGAAAAGAGCCTATGCCCCAACCTGAACAGAAATGAGTGGTGTGCTGGGCATGGCACCCAACTGAACGAATCAAGAGCAGACCTTTGACAGGTCTGGACCGTGTACGGTCCAGACCATGTCAGGCTAGGGCCAGACCGACCCACACCCACCCGATTTGGTGGGCTTGACCACAGTTCGAAGCGCACCATAGGGAAGAAGGAGGGGAAGAAGCCCTGGCTGGGAGTCGTTCCAAGGTCAACAAGCGGCTGGACATGTCCAGCAGTCTAGACCCGATTCGGCTGGGTCCAAAACGAAGGGTTCACGGCGTCAAAACTGAGCAAAGCAAAGATAAAAGTCGTTAAATCCAGGGAAAGAAATGGAGCAGTTGGTGCATGGACCCGAAATGGAAATGAAGGCATGTATCCTCATGAAAAATCAACAAATGGAAGATAAAAACTGTGAGGCTTTCAAGCCAACCACGCTCATGGTGTGGCAGCGAAAACAAATGCATAAAGACTTGATTAAAAATGAAAAACCACATTCTCATAGTGTGCAGCCCATTTGCAAAATACATAAACGAGGAAGGAGGAATCAAGAACGAAAATGCCCAATAATACAAGAAAAGATAGAACTTTTCTCGAACGAAATCCACAATCGGTAAAAGGGAAGGAGGTGTCTCACCTTCGTGGCTTTAGAAGATGGAGTAGATGGAGAAGATGAAGGCAATGGGGTTCACGGCTGGAGCTGCTCCACACCACACTTACCCCTCTCTCACACGGTTTTTGGAGAAGAAGAAGAAGGGGAGAAGAGTAAGGGAGGAGAGAGAGGCTCCTCTACTAAAATCGCCCAAGGGTTTCTTTCTCTCTCTTGTTTCAAACCTTAAGTATGTAGGGTTTATACATTGGACGGTTAGGATTGATTGAAGCAAGATGGAGGGCTGGAATGCTCCACGCCCTTCCCCTAGAGACCCACGCCCAATGCATGTTGAGCATTCGAAATCATTTCAAAAGAGTTTCAATAATGCCATTGTAAAGGGTTTCAAAAGGACTTTAAAACTTGTAAAATTTACTTGGACTGCCACTCAACCCAACCAATCACATTTTATTATTTGAAATAGTTTGAAATAATTACAAAAACGCCATGGGGCACCAACCCCATGGTCCACTTTATTGAAAAACGCCTTTCATGATGAGCTTCAAGGCTCATCATGAGTTTTCAAAAAAGAAGGAAACGACCAATCGTGGGCTATCTTTCAAAATCCATGAAATTCTTTACAAAAGTACCACCCATCTGGTCAAACCTTGACCAGTTGGTCAAACATAGATAAAATCGTCCCCCTAGAGGGGCGCTCAAAGGTTTTGGGTCCTCTAGTTGACCCGGATCCAAGATCCAAAATTGTCAATCCAATACATTTCAAAACAACACTTAATTAATGCATTAAAACGTTAAATAAATCCCATTAAATCTTTTAGTACTATATATAACCTCAATTACTATGAAATGCATGGAGCCTTATAAGGAAATTCTCATCAAATTGAGAGAATTAAGCGTATCACGATTCGGGTCCAAACTTGGGTCAAGACTCGTAATTTGCATGCACTGACAAGGTTTTTACGTCGTATAAGTCCCAAATTCGGGGACAAACCATAAAAATATAATATAATTTAACCCTTAAATTCTTAGAGGCTAATTCGTCCGGAATTAGACATTTCTTACTTGCACAATATAGTTACGCGATTTTTAGGTCGCTGATACAAGGCAGAAATACAAAGCATAGTCAAATCACATTAAGTCATGTTGCTACACCTCACAAGTACACACAAGCCTACATTCCAACTCAAATCAAACAATAAAGCACTCAAAAATTTGTGGGTCTTACAGCCTAAATCCATGCTCATGTGTTTTTCCAACCCTTATCATCTTGTGAGTTTGTACTTAGATATAACATAGGTTTCCTCTGCCTGTATATTGTTATTGTCTGAATGTATGCTTCATCCTAACATGGATCCATCAGAGCTAGCTACGTTAGTTGGTAAAATTTAAAACAAAAAAAAAGAGAGAAATTGACTTCTAGTTATTTCCGTCTCTATTTCAAAATATTGTAGGAAGGAAAGGTGAGAAGAATTATGATGCTTTGTAGGTCTATTTCATAGTTTTATCAGTCAAGTATGATGTGCGTATATAAAATCTTATTGTCAGCATCCTATTCATATTCATATGTTTGTATACCTAGCATCGGTGTATTTCCCACATACAGTAACTTGCGGTCAAGCATTTAGTGTACTAGTTTTTGACAAACTTAGTCATGCTTTACTGTAGTTCATTATAAGTTTGTGTCACGCTCTATTCTAAATTCCTACACATGAAGTCTTTGTCTCTATTTTCTGGGAAGAAGGTAAGATAAATTGATGATGCATGAAATGCACATCATGTTAACAAGTTTTTCATGCATTTTGTAATGAGTTTAAGGTTTTAACCCCATGTTTAGATGCATTTTGATAGTAAGGGGTTGTGGTTCGAATTTCAGAGAAATCAGAGTTAAAATGAGAGAATTATGGCTATTTTAGTGTTCGGGCACAAATTTCGAGGTGGATCGGATCCATATCCGACCCAATTTGGCTATTTGGACCTTCAAATCAACCTTTAGAAAGCCCAAAATCCAACCCACACGCATATCCATATCCATTTCAAAAAGTTTTGCAGAAAACCCCTCAGAAAGTGGCGCCTAGTAAAATATTTTTTTATAACCTTGTTTCTGAAATTCCAAAAAGTATAAATATACTTTTTAGAAGAACCCTAGGTGTCTTTGGCATTGGGATTGATGCCTCTTGTAGTGAATCTACTCCAGCCCCTTCCAACCCTTCATTCCATCCCATTTTCCATCGAAGATTGGGTTTTTGCTTGGTTTCCAAGCATTAGTCTTTCTCCCGTTCCATTTCTAATCATTTTTTTAGCATCCTTGCTGTGTTTTCTCACCATTTTCTGTATTTTTTCAGGTTTAGTAGAGGTGGAGACTATTAATCTTGCTTGGAAGTGTGCAACACCCCAACAAGATGAGCCGGCCCTACCTCCATCCGGTTTTCTAAGCCCTCCGATCGGGAATCGGCACCCATTCCATCTTCAGTGGATCTCCAACGTGTTGCAGCTGTGGAAATTCTGTTTGTGGTGATATTCCAGCATTCTCGAACCGTTCGGGACGTCAAACCAAGGCCATTGTCTGCTCTTTTCTTCCCCACAATCGTCAGATCGCCCTTGAGGTAGGTCTTCTTCTCTATTTTCTTCTAGATAAAGCCTAAAACGTGTGTGATTGTTTTTCGTGTTTTCTTTTCTGTGTGTTTGCTGTGTTTTTCGTGTTTCAACCTTAGTATAGAGTTTGTGCATAGACCAGCACGTTAGATCTAGGTTTATTTTTATTTTTAATTGTTTGAATCTTGAGTTCCATCGTTTTTCACCCAAAACGTGAAAATCGGCTAGATCCTCATCTAGTCGATTTTGCAGTTCTATTCGGCGTGCTTGTGGTGTTCTTTTTACAGAAAAATCATTTTAAAAAGTTTTATTTTGATTTAGTTTAATCGTTGGTTTTGTTTGGTTGTTATTTTAATTAAAAAGAAAAAAATCGGCTAGATTAATTCTAGCCGATCTTGGTGTTTCAATAAGTTTAGTGCTGCAATTTTTTATGTGGGTCTTTCGTGTAATCTGAGTATTTTTCGTCTGTGACCTGGGTGATCGAGATTTGTTTGTGTTAAAGAATTATGTTGTTTTGATTCTAGGTATGTCGTGTGCATGTTTTAGAAAATTTCGGTGAATGAAAAGTTGAAGTGAGGTGAGTGCGTGTGATTTCAGTTGGTTGGGTGTGTGTCGGCCTGTGTCTTGTTAGTTTCACAGTTTTGTGAAGGTTGTGTTGCTTAATGTTTTCATTTTAGGATTGTTCTGAATCTTGTTTTAATGTTTTAGCGTTTTGCGTGTTTTAGTGTTATTGAGAAAAATAAAAAATTTGAGTGTTCTTGTGTTCTTGATTGTAGTGATTATTCAGCAGGCTGGATGTTTGATAGCTAGTTTAGTTCTTTCCATAGTATAAATTGAGAGTTCATGTTTATTAAAGTTAGATATTGCATTAGAAATAGAGTTAGTATCTTTTGATTTCCCTTGCTTAGTGCATTAGGTTAGTCGTTTAGATAATTGGTTGATTTATGTTAGTTTTATTTCCAGCATATTAAATAAATTGTTTAGACTTTTATTAGTTTGGAATGTTAGTTCTAGTTATAGATTAAATTAGGTGTATGATTTGCATGATAGTGTTAGCTTACTTGTTCTTTTGTTATTTTGATTTTTGATATTTTAGCTAGTTGTCTTCCCCAAGGAGGGGCGGCAGCCATTAGAGCTCCAGTCGGGCTCTAGGCTGATTTTGGTAGCTTGTGAGAATTTTGGTAAGTGTTTTGTGTATTTAGGAAGTCTTTAGTGTGTCTAGATTCATTGTATTAGGAATTGATTTTGCTATAGACGTTTTTACATGTTTTGGTAAGTTTTAAATTAGAGTATCTTTCCTTAATTCTAGATAGTGGTGTTTTCCCAATTCTAACCTTTCTTTACATTAGTGAGATATGTATTTAATTAATTTAGATAGGATTTGCTTTTAGTATATAGAGTATATCAAATTTTTGGTAGAGGGGTAGTTGAGTAATTGTAGTTTGAAATTTATTTTGGACAACCTTGAGGTCTTTCAAATTCGTGTGGTTCATTTAAAGAAATTAAGTTTAATTGTCCAGCCAAGGTATGGGAGAGTTATTTGTCTTGTTTTGGAAATTTCTTTTGAAATCCAATTAAGTTTCTAAAAGAGGTGTCATCGGTTTTGAGAAAGAGCATTTAATTGGATTCTAACCATTTTGAGAAAGACAAAACATGTAGTTTTATTGAGTTGGACGGTTTTATTGACTTTCCAAGTTATTTTGCAAAGATTTTAAGGAAAGACAACAACTCTCTTTGAAATTGGACGATTTCCTACCTTTTATTGTTTTTTCCATTTAATTGGTACAACAATTAAGGAAAGGAAATTCTTTTAAATTGGACGGTTTTTGGATAGACTCAATGTCCAAATTCACTTGAAATTATTCTTCTTTATCTCTCTTGCTTTAATAACTTAGCCTAGACCTAGTCTTAATTAAGTTAGTTAAGTATGTTAACCTTAGCTAGGAATTAGGTTCTTAGTTAACTAAGTTTTAATTTGGTTTTATATATTAGGCGTGTAATTAGTAGAGTCATTAGTGTTAATTTTAATTAATTAGGTATTAATTTCTAAGTGTCTAAATTAGTCATTGTCTAAAGTAGTTAATCTAACCTAGTCAAACTAGTCAACTTAGGTGAGTCGTGTACCTAACCCAACTCGAGTCCTAGTCCCAACCAAAGCTGAGTCAACCTAGTTGAACCTAGTCCTAGTCCAACCCTCCATCGTACCCCATTAGTTTAATTGGATAGTTGACCTTAGTATTAATTCATATTAGATTTAGTATATGATAGTTTAGTTATTCACTTAATCGCTCTAGTTAGAGTTTAGCATTGTTTGTTTAAGGTGTGTTTGCTAATTGTTTTTTATGTTAGTAATTCAAGTAGTTCATTTGCATTTAGTTTGTATTAATTGTATTTACTCATTCATATAGTTAAGTGCACTTTTAAGTACATTAGTTGCAATTGCATTAATAGTTCATTTAGTTTTAGTCATAAATTGCATATCATATTTCATTTATATTTCATTTAGCATAATTGCATTCATTAGCTGCATATTAACTGTCATTCAGTACCATTTAGGATTGCATTAGGTTTAAATTACATTTTTAGTATTTAAAATAGACTTGTAAAGTGAATAGTGTACTGAAATCAAAACCCGAGTTTTGTCCTGTCGCACTGTCGTTATTTCATGTGCAAAAATTTCAAGTTTTCCAAATATTATTTTTCTATTCACTTTATTGGTGTGTTAACTATCTGCAGACCAAATTTCAGCTTGATCCGAGTTGGTTTGGTCTGATTTTTAAGCGTTTTGTGAAAACTGCTTTTTCGGATTTGAAAATTTCGGGACCTGTGATATCCTGATTTGTCCCAGTTTTGAAATGCTTATATCTGGAGTTCCAGATATCATTTTTTAATTATGTAAAAATTGTCAGATTTTTTAATCTGTTAGTTACAGAAAAAAACAAAAATCAAGAAAATCGGACCTCTTTTGCCTTGTCAAACAGTGATTTTCCAAAGAGCTGTCAGAAGTCTATTTTACAATAGTTAGGGGCATATTGGTAATTTCATTTTTTGGCATTTTCGTATTATTTTCAGTATCTTCTATACTTTAGTTGCTGCATCTGCATCATACAACATTGTTAGACTTAGGTTAGTTGATTTCAGAATTAGTTTAATATTTTATTTAATTGTTTTCTCGTAATTAGGATTTGTGTTGTTCATTTCTTGCAAATTAGGTTTAGTTTCATTTATAGCTTGCATTATTAGTATTAGTTACTAACTCTTTATTTTCCTGTGTTTTAGGTTGAAAATCATAACCATTTTCCAGGGTTTCTTGTCCAAGTGCGAAGATTGGATAATTGGTGGAAAGACAGAAATACCCTTGGCGTGCAACAAAAGACTTTTTTGCTTTTCCATTTCATTTTAGTGTTAATTTGTAATTGTTATTAACCTTGTGATTGTAGACGGTTATTTGTGATTAATAAATTAAATTTTGAGAAATATTTGAGTAACTCCTGTTCCCTGTGGATTCGACCCATACTTACCACTTCGTGGAAAGTCGGTTATTTACTTTTGGTTGACGATTTTCCAAAGCTTTTATTGAAAATTATTGTTTTAAAAATACCACTTCCAAAATATCAACAAAATTTTGGCGCCGTTGTCGGGGAACGACGAATTACTTATTTTATTTCTTAGAGTTTGATTTATTAATCTGTTTTAGTTAGTTAATTAGTTGTTTTATTTTCTAGTTAGTAGGATTAGTAAGTGAATATAGGATTAACATAGTTAGTAAATATAGGATTCACGTACTGTTTTCTAGGATTCACTTTATATTCATTCTGCAAGGAGCAATTAGATAGGTGGGTTTTAGAAAAACTTAGTTTGTGATGTCCTGTATTTTTCTTTTTCAGTAAAGTAGAATAGTTTACTTTGTTATTTCAGTTATTTAGTAGATAGTTCTGACATAGATAGTTTAGCATAATTGCTTATTAGTGCCGTGAATTGTGTTATTTATATTTTAATACCTGTCTTAGTCTTAGTTCTAGATTTAGGTCGTGTGCTTACATCTGGTCTTAGTACCAGTGTATGCAGGGGCGACGAGGTCTAGGAATACCATTACATCCATTCGTTGACAACCCAGAGAGGATTTTACATTCCCCTCAAAGTTCGACAACAATGGTTGATATGGATCCTCCACCTCCACCCCCAGTTCATCCACGTCCTTTGAGGGAATACTTCATTCCCACAGATTATGTCCAGGCATCCTGCATTCGGAGACCCGATGTAGGAGCGCCTCAATATGAGATTAAGGCCAGCATTATTCAGATGCTCCCATCCTTTTATGGCCTTAGTCACGAGGATCCCTACCGGCATTTAGATGAATTCCTCGAGATCTGTTCTACTGTGAAGATACAAAATTTCGACGATGACGCTTTGAGGTTAACCCTATTCCCCTTTTCATTGAAGGACAAGGCCAAGTATTGGCTAAAGTCTTTAGATTCTGTAGAGATAGGGTCCTGGGATCAGTTGCAGCAGGAGTTTCTTCGGAAATACTTTCCCATTGGTCGTACGAACCAATATCGTAGAGCCATCACTAGCTTTTCAGAGCTAGATGGTGAGCACTTTCATGAGATCTGGGAGAGAATGAAGAATCTCCTCAGGAAATGTCCTCATCATCAGGTGCCGAGATGACAGCTGGTGTAGAGTTTCTACGATGGATTGTCTGACAGGAATCGTCAGATGATCGACTCTTTATGCGGGGGGACATTCATGTTGAAGAGCGAGGATGAATCATGGAGGATATTTGATACATTGGCCGAGAATTCCCTCCACCATGCTTCGAGCTCTCATTCGGAGAGAGCCACACCCAGCATTCAGAAGAAAGCTGGTGTTCATGAGATTGGTTCATCTACTGCACTACAGTGCAAGGTAGATATGATTGCTCAAAAGCTGGACCAGCTTCTCACTGTTTATTGCATACTTTTCTTATTTTTGCTAGTCATTGTACCAGGTTATACTTGCCACAAGAACTTTTGTTTTGGATCCTTCCTCTCTTCTGAGCTTGTAATAGTTTGGTGGATTTGTCCCATTGGTTTGTACAAATCTGCTTTTATGTGCAAGAAGTCCTGAAAGTCTTCATTGTGTCATGTAACCACAATGGTGGTTTTAGAACTAACAAAAGAATATTGGTACTTTAACAGGGACAAAAACCTGCAGGGAATTGTCAGGCTTCCATGTATCACTACCAAACCAAAAACTTCCTCTCAAATGGGTCATCTTTTCATCGTATTTGGTTGATTTTTAACATGCTTTACTGTAGGATTGTCTAAAAGTCTGTAGCGCCAACATTGTCATGGTGCATGTAATATTGCTTTGTGGCCCTACAAATTTATAGTAAATTCATCTGGGTTAGGTGCTTTTGTCCAAAATTGCAACACATGAATCACAACATTTTCAGTTTGCTGTAATGTGTTTTCTCTGTTCTTATGCTGCATGTTTATACCTGTGCTTAGTGTATTAGCAATGTAAGTTTGTGCAAACTTTCAATGCTGAATTCTTTTACTTGCTTTTCTGACTGCAAGTCACCACCACTGTCATCCAGCTCCATTACTTGCAATCCACTAACTCATCTCCTTTCTCATGCCATGTATATCCATATATATAGATACATATATATACCTATATATATATAACATATATATGTATATATATATATGTATTAGCATATATATCGTTTCCCATCCTTTTCATATATATCTTGGCATATGAGCCTTTCACTATTGATTTCCATATGATATGTGTGATTTTCCTTCTTTTTACATACTAACCCAGTTGTTTTGCAGGAAATAGGTAGCAAATATCATTATTGGGAAGTTATATATCTAATTTCATGTATTGTAATAGCTAGATATAATGAGAATTTACATTTCCTGTTCTAGATAGAATGAACCAGCATTGTAAAATACCATGAATTACTTGTTTTCATGCTTTTTACCTTTATTTCTTAAAATCTCACAATGGTGAAACACGAATGGCACGTGCACCATTTCATAAATAGGTAATTAATCCTAAGTTGATGATTTACATCAATGGCCATAGTCAGGATGTAAACAAAACTTAGGATTGTTATCTTTTATAAAATAACATTGGATCCATACTGGATCCTCTTCAAAAAATCATCATATTTTCAAATATTTCCTTCTTTTATTAGAGTTTAACTTAGAATTGGCTCAAAATATATACCAATGGCCATAGTCAGGGTATATTGAGAGTTAATTCCATTTTAAACTCTATAAAAACACAAAATATGTTTCATTCTTCACCTGAATCTAAATATAGATTATTATATAATACATTCAATGACCATAGTCAAGGATGTATTATATCCTTAATCTTGTTTTAAATTTATTTAAAGAATGAAATATGATTTTCAAAATCCAATTTCAAATTCTTTAAATTCATTCATCATTTAGGATAGAACTGCATCATATTTTCAAAATTCCTTTTTCAAAACTCCAAGTGATGTAAATATCTTCTTCAATCGATCTTCAATTCTTGTAAAGTCCAATTCATCTTTTCATTTTCAAATCTATTTCATTTTCAATCTTGAAGTTTAATTTAACTTTGAGATTTCAAATTCAGTTTATATTCAAGAAAAACTCCAATTCAAATCAGATTTCAAAGTTCAATTTGACTTTGAAATTCCAAATTCGTTTTATATTCGAAAATCAAAATTCAAAGTTCAATTTAACTTTGAAATTTCTGATTCATTTTCTAAATTTCAAATTCAAAGCTCCAAATTCAGATCTACTCCATTCTAGGATCCAGAATCCAATTCTACTTTGGACCTCAGGCTTCAGATCCAAATCCATTTTAGGGTCCAGAGTCCAACTCTACATTGGATCACAGACTTCAGATCCAATTCCATTTTAGGATCCAGAATCCAATTCTATTTTGGATCTCAGGCTTCAGATCCAATTCCATTTTAGGATCCAGAACCTAATTTTACTTTGGATCTCAGACATCAAATCCAATTCCATTTTAGGATCCAGAACCCAATTCTACTTTGGATCTCAAACTTTAGATCAAATTTCACTTTTTGGATCTCAGACTTCAGATCCAAATCCATTTTAGGGTCCAGAATTCAATCACACTTTGGATCTCAGACTTCAGATCCAAATCCATCTTAGGATCCAGAAACCAATTTTACATCGAATTTCAGATTTTAGATTTTGGATCCATTTTTGAGATCCAATTCCACTCTCAAATCTAGATTTCAAATCCAATTCCATTTTTAGATTTCATCTGAACTTCCTAAATCCATTTCTATTTTTAAATACCATTCGATTTTCTCAGATCCATTCTAAGATTTGAATTCAATATCACTTCGAAATTTCATCTTCTTCTCCTAAATCCATGATTAAATTCAAAGTCCATTTCTGACTTTGAAACTTTATTTTCTTTCATTTCAAAGCTTCAAATCATTCTTTCTCAAAATCAAGACTTATTCTTTCAATTCTGATTTACTTCAAAGACTTAGAACTTCTCTGAGGCGAGTTAAATTTATAAATATTTTTCAAATCAAGGTCAAGTGAGACCACGCAAAAGAGTTCCTCTTCTTTCTTTCTTTCTTTTCTTTTCTTTCTTTTATTTTCTCCCTTCAAAAAGGAGGAAATAGAGGTTGAAAAGGAAAAGAGAAGGAAGAGAGAGAAACCACAAGAGAGGAAATTTTTTGCGATGATCACAATTTTGGCGACCGTGATGGGACTCGTCTTCGTCCGGTTGGATCTATGCCTTTGCTTTGCTTTAATATTCTCTAAGTCTTTATTCTTCTATGTGAGCTTCATTTTCATGCAAACCTTAGGAGTCTAGACTCTGTCCTAAAGCTGACATCATTGCATATAGGATCTAAGTATGGTTTGGTAGGACCATATTGAGGAGATTATATCCATGTTCACATTAGATTTAGGTCTTAAATACAACTCTCCTCAATTCTAGGGATTGAATGCAAAACAATGTATGCAAGTGTATGCTTCTCTTTATTTAAATCTATCTCTTTAGGACTTGCATTAGAGCCTTCTGATTTTATTGCATGTTGATCATATTTTGAAAACATCCCTACCTATGTTGTCCTGGTCTTCACGTTGCTGGGCTGTCTCACTGAACCATAGTTCGGGAGAGAGCCTCACAACTGGACCACTTATTTGGGTTTGCGCCCCCCTACCACGTACCTAAGGGCCATAGTCTGAGGTATATCGGTAGGTGCTCAAGGATGTTGGAAAGCCTTTACCTCAGAACCGAAGAGATATCTTTATATGCCACGTACTTCGAGCTTCGGCTTGAGTATATCGGCGTACCTTGATTGGAATCAGATGATATAAATCTTAGAGTTAGGATTAAGGTCCTATCAGCCATTTCAAATATTGCATATAGAGTCAGCTTTAGGGAGTGCTATTTGTGCATCCTTACTTGTATGTCTGTGATTGAATGATATATCTTCCTTATATTTTCCAAAACCCTGGGTATATATTATTCAAAATTTCCTCTTTTTAAAACCCAGGAGTATTGCCTTTTCTTTCTGATTTCTTCAAAATCTTTTTGATCCTGCCTGCTACTTTTTAAAAAAATTTAAATCCTTGTCATCTATTTTCAAAATTTGTTTTCCTCCATCATGAGAGAAATGATATTGCCTATGAGGATTTTCAAAATCACAAAATTTCTGCTAAAGTCTTCAAAAGATTCAAATATTTTAACCTAAATCCCTTTTAAATAAACTAACATGTTGATTTTTCCTTTTCCAAATTAGGTTTTGAAAACCATTTGTCTTCAAAATCATCACCTCATGTTTGTTTTCTTTTTCAAAATTGGTTTTTAAATCACTTTTCCTTGAAATCAAACCTCATGATGATTCCCCTTTTTAAAGGATCAGACCTCGCACTGATCATTCTTCTTACAGTAGATTTTCTTCCCAAAAATGATTTTTTACCTATCTTTTAAAATAAACATTTTCCTTTCAAGATCCCATATGCAGGCAGGATCAGAAAAACTTATTTTCCTCAAATCTTATAAAATTTTCAGTTAATTTTTGGTATCTTTGTCTGTTTCATTCATTTTATTCATATTTTATCAAGTTTACATCAATTTTATCAAGTTTTATCAAGTTTATCAATATTTCCTCAAATTCCATTAAATTTTATCAATTCTTTTACCCTTTCAGGTTAAGGGATAAACCTGATGCCTCTTTCCCATGAGGTATTTCCTTTATTCTTTTACCCTTTTAGGTTAAGGGATAAACCTGATGCCTCTTTCCCATGAGGTATTTCCTTTATTCTTCTACCCTTTCAGGTTAAGGGATAAACCTGATGTCTCTTTCCCATGAGGTATTTCCTTTATTCTTCTACCCTTTTAGGTTAAGGGATAAACCTGATGCCTCTTTCCCATGAGGTATTTCCTTTATTCTTTTACCCTTTCAGGTTAAGGGATAAACCTGATGCCTCTTTCCCATGAGGTATTTCCTTTATTCTTCTACCCTTTCAGGTTAAGGGATAAACCTGATGCCTCTTTCCCATGAGGTATTTCCTTTATTCTTCTACCCTTTCAGGTTAAGGGATAAACCTGATGCCTCTTTTCCATGAGGTATTTTCTTTATTCTTCTACCCTTTCAGGCTAAGAGATAAACCTGATGCCTCTTTCCCATGAGGTATTTCCTTTATTCTTGTTCCCCCTCAGGTTAAGGGAAAAACCTGACCGTCGTTGTCTGAGGTGTTCCCATTCAAGATAAGGGATAATCCTGAGACCCCTTGTAGGAGCGATAAACGCTACCTATGAGGATTCTTTTGTAAATACAAGTTTTGTCAATCTTTGTTGATTTTCTAGATTTATATCGATTTCCCTTTATTAAATCTCTTTAAATTCTATTCTTTTTCCTATTCAGAATAAGGGAAAATCCTGAAACCCCTCGTAGGAGCAATAACGCTACCTATGAGGATTCTTTTGTAAATATAAGTTTCGTCAAACCTTCATTGATTTTCTAAATTTATATCAATTTCTCTTTATTAAAATTCCTTAAATTCTTTTTCCCATTTAGGATAAGGGATAATCCTGAAACCCCTCATAGGAGCAACAACGCTACCTGTGAGAATTCTTTTCCAAAATAAATTCTCAAATGAATTTCTCTTCTTCTTCTCCATTTTTATAAATTTTATTCTTTTTCCCCTTTCAGGTTAAGGGATAAACTTGAATCATTCCTTTCTAAATTCTCATCAAATGTCTATTCCATTTCCACTCCAGGATAAGGGAAAATCCTGAAAACACCAACAATCATTCTTGCTCAATTCTCAAGTATCTTACAATGTCGGTGTCCCTTTTTCTTCAAATCTCCGTCAGAAAACCCAATACTCATACTGGGGCATTTTTAAAAAATCCAGTACTCATACAGGTAAGCCTAGCACTCGTGCTAGTGTCTGGCTGACCGATCAGTTAGCCTCTCAGGATCAGTCTTTGCGCTGACCTATCATCAAAAATCAAAGCTCTAAATCCAATGTTGACCTTCGGGTCATTCAAATCTCAAATTCAAGCCTTCATGTTACAATCTTTCCTCAATTTTCCTCAAAATTCTGTCAATCTCTATCCCTTCTCATCATTTCTCCTTTGAAATTCGAGTTTCGATTCGAACTTCCAACCTTTTCCTCGAGGTTCGAGCCTTGACTTGAACTCTTTAACTCTCCTTCAAAGATTTGGGTTTTAACTCGAGTCTTCTTTTCCTTCGAGATCTAAACTTTCAAGTTTTTCCTTTCAGATTCGAGCCCTGACTCGAGTTTTCCTGCTCTCCTTCGAAAATTTGAGTTTTATCTTGAGTTTTCTTGCCTTCAATAAATAAACTTTCAAGTTTTTCCTTTGAGATTCGAGCCCTGACTCGAACCTTCTTGCTTTCCTTCAAAAATTTGAGTTTTGTCTCAAGTTTTCTTTCCTTCAATAAATGAACTTCCAAGTTTCCTTTTGAGCTTCAAGCCCTGACTCGAACTTTTCAGCCTTCCTTTGAAAATTTGAGTTTGACTCGAGTTTTTCTTTCCTTCAAATAACCAAAAATTCTCCTTTAAAAAGTCGAGTTTTGACTCGAATTTTTCTTGTTTTCCTTGTAGAATCCGAGTCCTGATTCAGATGTTCCTTCAAAACCAACTTTTTAGTTGGGCTTACCCTCAAAATCCAGTTTTATATACCGAAGCTTACCTTCAGAACTTTAAATTTACATTTACCTTCAGAATTCAGCCTCATGTTGGATTCTTACCCAAAATCCCACTGATGTGTCAAAACTCGATGTTAAGCAAAGGTTTCGTCATCAAGGATTTCAGGAATATATTGCCAACTTGCCATAAAGTAGTTGTTAATCTCAAAATTATATAAAGAATTTCCTCAAATCTCCTTAAGTATTTCTTCCAAAAAGGTGAAATTTCTGTGAAGAAAGGCTCTAACTTCAAATTTTATGTTGGTCAACCAAGAGGATGAAGAAAAATCTTCGACATGACCGGCGAAAGAAATATTCAATGATGCTGAAGAGACATAAATGAACTGATATTGATCATAGCTATGGCACATCCTTAAAGATTATTCTTTGGCAGTAAGACAGTGGAAATATCCCGGGCAGTTAAAAAAGAACCTTCCCAATTCATGTCTCCTCAAGTCAGCTAAGCTGCAAATCAAATATCCGCAAAAGGGATCTCTCAATTGTCGTCAAGATGAAGGCGAATTAAGCGAGTAGACCCCCGGGGCCAAAGAAGATTTAAAACATCTCCAAGATGACGGAGTTTGTGACGGATCCTTCCAGGAAAAGTTCGGATCACCATCGAGATGAAGGCGGATGTGATGGACCTACCGACAAACCCTAAAAGATATTTGATTTCTTCTATCACCTAAAGACCTTTTGAGTCAATATCATCAATAGAATCCCTGAGATAAATGAAGGATCGGAACATCTCCAAGATGAAGGAGTTTGTGATGTACCCTTCCCCGAAAAAGAGAGAAAAGTCAGGACATATCCCAAATGAAGGATTATGTAAAAGCTCAAGAAAGCCCCATGACTTAAAAGAGTGCAAAAAGATCATCATGGGAAAATGCCCAGGATATCAAACGGCCCAAACTGCAAAGAATCTTCTTTATCTATGTAAAATTCTTCTATCAATATCTTCTCATTTAATTACTTTTATGAAGCTAAGAATATTTTCCTCTCTTTTCATATCAAGGAAATTGATAGCATCCTTGAAGAAAACCAACAACAAAATTTTACTTTGATTCTGGATTCTATAGAGTTAACCTAGTTGGGGTAATACTCTAGGTAGAAGAAGGAACATCTTTCAAAAGTGCTCACCTTCAAATACCTTGAATCAACTATAAATTTTATCATTTTTGGCAAAATTTTCCAGCTTTCCTGATAAAGAAATAAGAACTTGACATCTGTTTTGATACATCTTGGTGTTGCCTTCCCCGTCTTTCACTTTGTCGAGAGACTTGCCTTCTCCTTGATAAAAGGATTGCCTTCCTCGTCTTTCGCTTTGATCGAAAGACTTGCCTTCTCCTTGATAAAAGGATTGCCTTCCTCGTCTTTTGCTTTGTCGAGAGACTCGCCTTCTCCTTGATAAAAGGATTGCCTTCTTCATCTTTCATTTTGTCGAGAGACTCGCCTTCTCCTTGATAAAAGGATTGCCTTCCTCGTCTTTCGCTTTGTCGAGAGGCTCGCCTTCTCCTTGATAAAAGGATTGCCTTCTCGTCTTTCGCTTTGATCGAAAGACTTGCCTTCTCCTTGATAAAAGGATTGCCTTCCTCGTCTTTCACTTTTTCGAGAGACTCGCCTTCTCCTTGATAAAATGATTGCCTTCTTCGTCTTTCATTTTTGTCGAGAGACTCGCCTTCTCCTTGATAAAAGGATTGCCTTCCTCGTCTTTCGCTTTGTCGAGAGACTCGCCTTCTCTTTGATAAAAGGATTGCCTTCTTCGTCTTTCGCTTTGTCGAGAGACTCGCCTTCTCCTTGATAAAAGGATCGCCTTCCTCGTCTTTTGCATTGTCAAAAGATTTGCCTTTCTCCTAAATAAAAAGATTGCCTTCTCCGTCTTTTAGACTCGCCTTCTTCTTGATAAAAGGATTGCCTTCCTCGTCTTTCACTTTGATCGAAAGACTCGCCTTCTCCTTGATAAAAGGATTGCCTTATTCATCTTTTACCTTGATCAAAAGATTTGCCTTCTCCTTGCCAAAAGGATTGCCTTCTTCATATTTCACATTTTGCTTTCTCCTTGCCAAAAGGATTGCCTTCTTCATATTTCACATTTTGCCTTCTCCTTACCAAAAGGATTGCCTTCTTCATATTTCACATTTTGCCTTCTCCTTACCAAAAGGATTGCCTTCTTCATATCTTCATATCTTACCTTCTCCTTGCTAAAATAATTGCCATCTTCATGCCTTCATATTTTACCTTCTCCTTGCTAAAAGGATGGTCATCTTCATCGCCATCTTCATATTTCGCTTTCACCTTCTCCTGTCCAAAAGATCGCCTTCTTCATCTTTCCCGCCTTGTCAAGAGATTCATCTCCTTGATAAAAGGTTCGCCTTATTCCTCTTTCACACCATCGAAAGATTCGTCTCCTGTTACCTTATTCATCGTTCATTTTGTCTCACATCTCCTCATTTTTCTATCTCTCATATTCCCAGAAGAGTTGCCTCATTCAGCTGAAGTATCTGTCCTGTCCCATTACGGTTTCGAGAAATCCGTATGGTTGTTCCCACTCAGGTTAAAGGTCAAAACCTGTACTTTCTGCGAGAGGTCATTTAGTCTCAACAATGAGACATCCAAGTTCATCCCTTTTTTTCAAAGCTTCAGAGAACCCCATTTCCTTCCTCCTTTCGCAAACCCCTTTCGGATTTGTTCGTCCAAACTCCGAAGATCCCATCATGGTCTCCTCACTCGAGGATTCCGTATGGTCGTCCCATTTAGGTTAAGGGTTGAACCTAAACTTCGCCCACCGAGGTATCTTCCTTTTCAGGTTTTGGTTAAACCTAAATCTCGTTCCAACGAGTTTCCCTCGTTTCGACGAGGTGTTTTCCTCCGGTCCCATCATGGTTCTTCCCATCGAGGGATCCATGCTTTATATATTCATCCAGGATAGGATCATACTTGAACTTCATCTCGCGAGGCATTCTCATAAATGTCCCATCAAGGTCCTTGCATATTTTTTTCCCCATTCAGGTTATCTTGATATATCTTCGTCCCATCCAGGTTAAGGGCTAAAACCTGAGTCATTCCACAAGGCTGATCTAGTCTCACCCACGAGACTTGATCTAAATTCCCTATCTTTCATCATTTCGAGATCATCACCCAAAGTCCCATCACGATTTCCTCACTTTTTACTCAATCATATCATTTTCGAGGATTTTGTCTTCCCAAAGCCATTCAGGATAAGGTTTTAAGCCTGAAAAGCCATGTCTTTCAAATAAATTCTTCCACACCCAGTTCAGATCTGCTGACTAAGGCATTTTTTTCAAAATTTGGAGTGTTATCTTTGCCACTAAGCTCGGCTTTCAACCGGCTTAGTAGCAAAGAGGGGCATCTGTGAACACCCCAAATTTTTCAAAAGTTTATAAATATTCTCTTTTTGCCCTTTATCTTCATTTTCTGGGCAATTGAGTCACTTTTAAATATAAATCCCATTTTATTTCTCAAGTTTTTTGAAATTAAATTCATTTTACATATCAGACTCAATTTCGGATCCGGATCCAGATGAAGGATCCAAATCTGAGCCCCGTTGTCCAAATTTTAAATTAAAATTATAGAAAATACCAAAAATAGTTTTTAAATAGCTCGGACAGTCCATCTGACATCTGTTTGGATCCATCACATTGTATTTCTCAAAACTCAAACATTCTCTCAAAACTCGAGTCCGAACCCACTTTCTGAAGAAAATGCTAAAGTTCGAAACTTGGATTTTCGGAAAACCTCTCTCTTTGTAAATATTTCTTAAAAAAATACAAAAAAAAATATAGTCTTGTCTCTCATATTACTTAGGTTTTTTTGGGTTTTATTTCCAAAATAAAAAAATCAGAAAATACTCAGAAAAAGAAACAAAAAAATAAATATATATATATATATAGAAAAGAAAAAAAATAGTGGTTGAAAACTTTCTTTTGAAAACATTTTCTAAAAACCTTTTTTTAAAGGGGGGGGGGGGGGAGGAGCTCTTTGAAAATCTTTAAAATCAAGGTAAAGGCTTTTTAACAAAAAACCAGAGGATTTCGAGAACCCTCTGGAACCCTATCACATGCTACCCTTCTCTCTGGCCCGAAACCCCCATCGGCGAAACCCCCTTCTCGAAGCCTCCATGGCTTCCAGCCGCAACAACCTCCCTTCTCTCCTCCGCCCATCACCAACCGAACCCCCATCAACCCTTGATCTCCAACAACTCGACCCCTTTGGATTCGGCTTCTTCTTCTTTAAGAAGGGGTCGCATGTGCCTCTTCAAAGGACTGCTTCTTCACCTCTCCATTTCTTCTTCCCGGATCGTCTTCACCCCTTCCCTTTTCCTGTACATAGCATCCTCTCCTTTTGCCTTCACTGAATCCGCCATTCACCTCTTCATGGTGTTCTTCATATCGAGCAAAGAAAATCACGCCTCACTGATCCATCAGCCTCTTTCACGATGACCTTCTTCTTCGCCTTCCTATCTCCTCTGTTTCTCCTCAAGTAACAGGTCGACTACCTCTGCCATTACAGGTAAGTACGTTTTCTTCTCCTCTGTAAATTTTTCTTTCCCCTTTGATTTCTTGCTTCTTAAACCCATTAACGCACCTTGGGTAATGTTGAGTTGCCTGTGCAACATCAACACGCCCGTGTGCAACAACAATGGAACGTTTGTTCCAACATTTCCCTCTTACGTTTATTAAAATTTCTTTGATTTTGGTTAAATATCTGTTTTCCAATTTTTCATTTTCATTATCCGATCTACCTACTGCCACAATGGAGGAATACAATGTTCCAACCTATTTCATTTTTTTTTTTAAGTTTTTGCTTGCATCTAACCTTAGATCTCGTTTTAGATAAGTAATAGGTATTCTTAATGTCCATTTCTCTGCCTTCTGTTGGTTGTGATTGCCTATTGTGTTTGATTTTCTGTTTTCCCCCTTTCATTTATTGGATTTAATATCGGTGATGCCATCATTGCCATCTTTAGAATATAGCAACGATGGATTTTACATGGCATCGGTTTATTTACATCACCCTATGCATTGGGACCCCATTCCCTCAGTGTAATCCCATGGTTGCTTCATACACAGTTTTAAAGATGTTCTGATTCACCATACACCTGGATCCTCTATATTTTACTTTATCATTAGGCATGTTGTGTTTGCAAAACACTAGTTTCTGCGCACCGGTCTTCATCTGCAAACAGGAAGATAGCAAGTTTTTTTTTTTTTAAACCTGTGACAGCGTTCATAACATGGTGATTTTAAGTGTACATGAGTTGTCATGGTTCGTCACCAAGTACCTCCATAGTGATCTACATGTTAAAGCCTGAAAACTTTGGTGACGAATTCTCCAGTACAGAATCTGCTGAAATCGTGGCATATAAGACACTTTGAGTGCTCTGGATAAGATGACTCCCCATTTTAATTCTCATTTTGTTATCAGCATTTTATTCCTGCGCAAAAGATAAAGGAGAGATCATGGATATTGATGAAATGGGTTACAAAATCAGGTTTGATGGGTCAGTGCCTACAGATGACCAGGTGGAATCGGGTAAGAAAGCCTCACTGCTACTTTTTGCATCAATCCTTTTAAGTTTTGACATTATATATATATTCTTTGTTTCTGATATTATAACTCTGTGTTTTTCCTCTTAATGATAAAATAATAATCCAATTCGTTTGTTAATCCTCATAAAAAAAAAAAAGAACCTAAGCAATCATCGGGTTATAAACCTTGGATATTTTGGCACAAATACCTTGTAACCAGTTTATACTGGGCCTAATCGGATGGGTCCCTCAAGAGGTAAGGCCTGATCATCTCTCTGATTTATTTTGGAATTACTAACTGCTCTGATTGCCAGCATGAAGTTGAAGTGCTGTAAATTCCAATATAAAGGTTCCACAACATTTGTTAGTACCTGTGCACGTCACCTACACAAGACACCTGAGTAATTCAAGCAACACTTATGAGAGGTTGTTGGAGAAATTTGAAACTGAGAAAACAGTTAATTCTCCTGCGATGATAGTTTGCAGAACCATGCTGATGTTCCCATATGTGGATGATTCTGTAGCAAAAGTGACACTACCTTTTATCATAAATCTAACAACTCAATAAGCTGGCAAAGGCAGAAGGTAACTTTGTTGATAATATTGCAAATTTTCCTCTTCAATTGGAAGGAATCGATCTTACAATACCCAGGAGAAGTGTTTTCTTTCCCCTCAATTTGAGCTAAATTGCAAAAACTATGGCTGAAGTGAATTATCATTGTGATCGCAGGATCCATTTACTAAAGTTTAAATATGATGAGTTAATATCCTACTATGGCGTCCACGCAGTTGGGGTACAACCAGTCATTTAAGATTAAGCAAAGACCAACTCGTTTCAGTTCGTATTTCTTAAAGACATGAGGGGTTCAAGTGAATCTATAGAGTCAAGGGAATCAGCTTCCAAAAAGATTGAGATCTATATAGCTGCATCCACCAAAGTTGCCTGTAAACAAGTGAGTTATGTAAATCAGACACTTTCTTGCTCATGCACTTTGGTTGATGTGGTAGTTAATCACATGCACTGTAGGCCCTAGATGAACTGGAATCCATATCAAATGTGGAAGGTAGACGCCCTTTGGCTCTGCTTGCCAATGAACTGAGATTTGTTCCTGTGTTGAGAGAGAGGGTACAATATTCAGCCCTGTGTTGTCCTGCTGGTATCCATAAGCTAAGGCAAATTTTGCACTTCTTGTGCATGAGTTTCATGGAGAAAAGCTAGCGGAGTAACTTTGATTACAGTTTATTGCATACTTTTCTTATTATTGCTAGTCATTGTACCAGGTTATACTTGCCACAAGAACTTTTGTTTTGAATCCTTCCTCTCTTCTCAGCTTGTAATAGTTTGGTGGATTTGTCCCATTGGTTTGTACAAATCTGCTTTTATGTGCAAGAAGTCCTGAAAGTCTTCATTGTGTCATGTAACCACAATGGTGGTTTTAGAACTAACAAAAGAATATTGGTACTTTAACAGGGAAAAAAACATGCAGGGAATTGTCAGGCTTCCATGTATCACTACCAAACCAAAAATTTCCTCTCAAATGGGTCATCTTTTCATCGTATTTGGTTGATTTTTAACATGCTTTACTGTAGGATTGTCTAAAAGTCTGTAGCGCCAACATTGTCATTGGTGCAAGTAATGTTGCTTTGTGGCCCTACAAATTTATAGTAAATTCATCTGGGTTAGGTGCTTTTGTCCAAAATTGCAACACATGAATCACAACATTTTCAGTTTGCTGTAATGTGTTTTCTCTGTTCTTATGCTGCATGTTTATACCTGTGCTTAGTGTATTAGCAATGTAAGTTTGTGCAAACTTTCAATGCTGAATTCTTTTACTTGCTTTTCTGACTGCAAATCACCACCACTGTCATCCAACTCCATTACTTGCAATCCACTAACTCATCTCCTTTCTCATGCCATGTATATCCATATATATAGATACATATATATACCTATATATATATGTATTAGCATATATATCATTTCCCATCCTTTTCATATATATCTTGGCATATGAGCCTTTCACTATTGATTTCCATATGATATATGTGATTTTCCTTCTCTTTTCATACTAACCCAGTTGTTTTGCAGGAAATAGGTGGAAAATATCATTATTGGGAAGTTATATATCTAATTTCATGTATTGTAATAGCTAGATATAATGAGAATTTACATTTCCTGTTCTAGATAGAATGAACGAGCATTGTAAAATACCATGAATTACTTGTTTTCATGCTTTTTACCTTTATTTCTTAAAATCTCACAATGGTGAAACACGAATGGCACGTGCACCATTTCATAAATAGGTAATTAATCCTAAGTTGATGATTTACATCAATGGCCATAGTCAGGATGTAAACAAAACTTAGGATTGTTATCTTTTATAAAATAACATTGTATCCACACTGGATCCTCTTCAAAAAATCATCATATTTTCAAATATTTCCTTCTTTTATTAGAGTTTAACTTAGAATTGGCTCAAAATATATACCAATGGCCATAGTCAGGGTATATTGAGAGTTAATTTCATTTTAAACTCTATAAAAGCACAAAATATGTTTCATTCTTCACCTGAATCTAAATATAGATTATTATATAATACATTCAATGACCATAGTCAACGATGTATTATATCCTTAATCTTGTTTTAAATTCATTTAAAGAATGAAATATGATTTTCAAAATCCAATTTCAAATTCTTTAAATTCATTCATCATTTAGGATAGAACTGCATCATATTTTCAAAATTCCTTTTTCAAAACTCCAAGTGATGTAAATATCTTCTTCAATCGATCTTCAATTCTTATAAAGTCCAATTCATCTTTTCATTTTCAAATCTATTTCATTTTCAATCTCGAAGTTTAATTTAACTATGAGATTTCAAATTCATTTTATATTCAAGAAAAACTCCAATTCAAATCAGATTTCAAAGTTCAATTTGACTTTGAAATTCCAAATTCGTTTTATATTCGAAAATCAAAATTCAAAGTTCAATTTAACTTTGAAATTCCTGATTCATTTTTTAAATTCCAAATTCAAAGCTCCAAATTCAGATCTACTCCATTCTAGGATCCTGAATCCAATTCTACTTTGAACCTCAGGCTTCAGATCCAAATCCATTTTAGGGTCCAGAGTCCAACTCTACATTGGATCACAGACTTCAGATCCAATTCCATTTTAGGATCCAGAATCCAATTCTATTTTGGATCTCAGGCTTCAGATCCAATTCCATTTTAGGATCCAGAACCCAATTTTACTTTGGATCTCAGACATCAGATCTAATTCTATTTTAGGATCCAGAACCCAATTCTACTTTAGATCTCAGACTTCAGATCAAATTCCACTTTTTGGATCTCAGACTTCAGATCCAAATCCATTTTAGGGTCCAGAATTCAATCACACTTTGGATCTCAGACTTCAGATCCAAATCCATCTTAGGATCCAGAACCCAATTTTTACATCGAATTTCAGATTTCAGATTTTGGATCCATTTTTGAGATCCAATTCCACTCTCAAATCTAGATTTCAAATCCAATTCCATTTTTAGATTTCATCTGAACTTCCTAAGTCCATTTCTATTTTTAAATACCATTCGATTTTCTCAGATCCATTCTAAGATTCGAATTCAATTTCACTTCGAAATTTCATCTTCTTCTCCTAAATTCATGATTAAATTCAAAGTCCATTTCTGACTTTGAAACTTTATTTCCTTTCATTTCAAAGCTTCAAATCATTCTTTCTCAAAGTCAAGACTTATTCTTTCAATTCTGATTTACTTCAAAGACTTAAAACTTCTCTGATCTATCTCAAGTTCTAAGTTAAATTCAATCATTTCTTCACTCTTTTACTAAGTTCATCTCAGAATACTTGGAAATTTCCAAATCAATTTTCAAAAAGAGCATACATCCTTGCATTGCACAAGCATGATTCTTTGTGCATTTAGATCTTTAGGATAAATTCTTAGATGATATTTAGGCAAAGCAAAAGGCATAGATTCGATCATTGGTTCGATTACCCCTGGTAAAGGCGCTAGGAACGGTCGAACCTCGTACCGACGAGCGAATCTCGTCTCTCCATTTTTCCCACAAATTTTCCAAACGGAGGCGAGTTAAATTTCTAAATATTTTTCAAATCAAGATCAAGTGAGACCACGCAAAAGAGTTCCTCTTCTTTCTTTCTTTCTTTTCTTTTCTCTTCTCTCTTCTTTTCTTTCTTTTATTTTCTCCTTTCAAAAAGGAGGAAATAGAGGTTGAAAAGGAAAAGAGAAGGAAGAGAGAGAAACCACAAGAGAGGAAAAATTTTGCGATGATCACAGTATCGCTCATTCATTCGTTCACCCAATGAAGCCTTACATGCCTATTTCAATTAAGCTTCACCTGCTATTTCATGTTTTGGAAATGGCTTCCACCACGATATTCGATCTGATCCAATATCAGATCTGATTCGTTATGTGGAGAAGTTCAATTGACCTCATAATTTCTTGTCTTGATGACTTTAATCATCTTGTTAATTTTATGTTGTGAGTGTCCTTAAGACGATACCCTCTGTGCCTGTGGCTATCCCCATAGCTATGGTCGATTTTTCTATTGGTAATCTTATTTGTTTCCTTTATCTTATTTTTCTTGCTTTCTTTATCTTAATTTTCTGTTTATACTCTTGATCTCTTGCTATTACCCTTCGTGAGCATATAGTTGATTCTTATGTCTCTTCTGATTCACCATCTTATGCACAAGAATGCGCAAATCTCAAGCACGACATATTTCACCACAGCACCTGTTCCCGAAATTTGATTCATAGCAACATCTGCTATATATATATATACCTTAGTTTGTTGAAGATGACGATAGAAGATCGATTCGGTTTATTCGTTGCATAGAATCACTTTGGAGATATGTTTGCTTCCACTTTTCTCAGATGTGTTGTTAATATATAGTTTGATCTCCCCACTAGATACCTCCCCTGCTCTTATGCTCGGATTTTTTTAGGCTATAGCATTTTAGTTCTCGTTTTTGTAAGTCTTTTTATCTCTGTATTTTCTTCTTTCTTATTACTGTGCTAATGGATTCTATCCTTCTTTATATCTTGTTTCCTTTTGGTTTTACATTCCATATCACGTGCCATACTTCCTTGTCTGTATATCATTTGCTTCATCTTCATATCTACCAAAACATTCCCCTGCATAGCATCAACAACATTTAGAATTTCCTTCCTGTTCATCCATGTTCCTCAATCCTGATATATGCTTTATATTCATGCCCTAGGGACTGCTAGCATCTATATCATTGCATCGAACACCATTTAGTCATTCAATCTTCATCTGCATCTTTTTTTATTGCACATTTTAGACTTATATTTCTTATCATTCCAAGCATATATATCCGCTTTTCCATTTTTTTTTTGTTCTTCTTGAGTTGTTGCTGAGATGTTTTCCTGTATGTTGATGTATTGGATATTGAGAAGCAAAGATGTGTACGGAGCAGTCCAGGAAAATCGATTGGCTCGAGTTCAATATTGATAGGATTAGCCATATTCGGAAAGACAGTTGTTGGGTTCCCACTTTCTCTCATGACTAAAAAAAAAAAGAACCACCAAATGAGAAGATCGACTTTAAAAAAAAAGCAGGTTACCATTTGGTAGGTTGGTCTGGCATGTGGAGTTGTCTTAATAGCATTTGCATATAATCAGTTCGCTCGATCTGGACATATTCAGTTGTAAGGTAATGCAATCATGATTACCTATACCATAACAGTCATTCTTTTTCAGCATAGTGGTTTTGGGTCTATTGACAAAGCCATTGGTTAGGCTTTCATTTCCCATAGTGCAAAGGCCATGAACGATTTGTCTTCAGAGCCATCAAATCCAAAATCCTTCCTTATGCTTTTCCTTGATGATGCGCAGAATTTAGAAGTAGGTCCTCCAAGCATTCAAAAGTCAACCAGTCACACTTTCTGCTGCATATGTAACATTCACTTGCTGCACAACCCCTCTACAACCTATATATCAATACCCATTTTCCCCAGCATAACCAGTCATCTTCCTCTACTACTTCATCTCATCACCTGTTACATCTTCACTTTCACTTCCTGTACACAACACTGCACTTTCACCAACACCCTATCTTTCCTGTATCTTACCTGCTCCCTGCGTATCACTCACCATCTCTGACTGTAAGTCATTGTGGTGTCAGTGTAACAGCAGCTGCAACTGTTGATAGAAATAGGATCCCAACTTTAGGAGATCCCTTTGATCGTTTGCAAAACTTAGCAGGGGAACAATGTTAATAATGTTGGTTCTAGGGAAGCTCATATAGATGCACATGAACAAGGGCTTGTTTGTGACTCTTTTAGGAATCTTGACATCTTGCAGAAGAATATAGCTATGAGGCAGCCTAAGGACACAAGGTCTCTTTGCTTAAAGGTTTTACCTTTGGTTCTCAATAAGTACGTGTCAACCACCTATATTTCCTGTACATTACTGCAGCATATATATATATATATATATATATATATATATATATATATATATATATATATATATATATATATATATATATATATATGTGTGTGTGTGTATATTAGATAGCATTCATCCGTCATATTGTACGAACCTATCATTTGCACATAACATTAGCATTAGCAGGAGTTTTGTCTCTCTGCATTTGATTTCATTTACTGTTACTTTTCATTTGTCGTAGCATACTTAGTATCATTAGTGCATTTCCATTTGTTGTAGCATTAGCCTTTAGCCTAAACATTTGCTATGTGTAACATTAACCTTTAGCAGTAGTATTTGTTTCTACCTTTAGCAGTAGCACTTGTATACAACATCAGAATTTTCACTTATTAGCATTCAAATTCATTTGTTGTCACTTTCATTTACTGTAGCATTCTTAGCATAATTAGCATTAACATTAGCATACGTTTATTTAGTATTTAGGCTTATTGTTAGTTGTTGTTATTTGCTTTAGTATTTACTTAGCACTTAGGTCTACTGTTAGTGATTTATCATCAGACTCTATGTTGTGTATGTATTTCTATTATGTTGTGTATGTATATCAATATTTGCATATCGGTACCTATATAGCACATTGGAGTAATACCTACACTACCTCACTGCACTTGTGCACCCATTCTGTCACTGTCTACCACCTGCTATACCTGTCACCTTCCCTTAGCACTACACCTACATTCTCACTCTATCTTCATTTACATTCACTTACATGGTTTCCATCATATTTATCCATAGCATCATATTCCACATCTGTATTTGCTCAGTACAACTCTTGCCCCATGTTATGCAAAGCCAATTTGCTGCCATCTAAGTTCACCAGTGTTACCATTTGCATTTCTTATGTTGTATACATGTATATATTTTCAATCCAACATCTTATATACATTTTTTTATTCCATTTTACCATGTCATGTGAATTTCTTCATTAAGCATAAGGCATGTACATGCCTATTTCATCATTTGTATTCTGAATTCAATATGATATTTGCAATCTCTCTCTATATTTATTATCTTGTGCTAACTCTAATCTGCAGGAAAGATGTAAATTGTTGAATTCCTCTCTAGATTAGGACTTTGTAATTTTAAATTCAATTAAAGCTTCTAATAGTCAGATATTAACAAAAACCTTATGTTTCCTGTATTAGATTTGAATGTATGAGCACGTAAATATCGTAAATTGCTCATTTCATATCATTTTGCCATTATTTTTCAAAGATTCACGAATGAGAACACGAATGGCACGTTCACCATTCTAATAAAAGGTGATTAAATCCTAAGTTGACAATTTGCATCAATGGCCATAGTTAGGGTGTGAACAAAACTTCTGATTTTCATCTTTTATGGAATAACATTGGACCCAAACTAGATCCCCTTTCAAAATCATCATATTTTCTAGATATTTTCTTCTTTTATCAGAGTTTAATTTAAAATTAACTCAAGATATATATCAATGGTCATAGTCAGGATATATTGAAAGTTAATTTCATTTTAAACTCTATAAAGGTACCAAAATATGTTTTATTCTTCATTTGAATTTAAATACAATTATTATATAATACATTTTATGACGATAGTCAGAAATGTATTATATCTTTAATCTTATTTCAATTCACTTCAAGAATGAAATATGCTTTTCAAAATCCAATTTTAAATTCTTTTAATTCATTCATCATTTAGGATAGAATTATATCATATTTTCAAAATTCTTTTTCAAAATCCAAGTGATTTTGAGATATATTTTCAAATATCTTCTTCATTTCTCAAATCAATCTTCAATTTCTATTTCAATTCATCTTTCTATCTCATTTCGAAATTCAAAATTTAATTTCAAAGTCTCATTCGAGTTTGAAAATTTGAATTCACTCCTATATTCCAAATTCAATTTCCAATCCAAATCCAATTTCAAAGTTCAATTCAACTTTGAAAAATTCAAATTCATTTTCATTTCCAAGATTCAATTTCAAATTCAATTTAGCATTTCAGATCAATTTTCAAAGTTTAATTTAACTTTGAAACTTCTGATTCGTCTTCTGATTTCAAAACTTAAGCTTTAAATCAAGTTTATTCTTTATTTCTCAAAATCTCCAAAGTTCTATCTAAAGATTGAGTCTTGATTCTCAATTCAAAATCAAGGTTTTGAGATTGATTCTGAATCTTAAAAAATCGATTTTTCTCTAAGTCTAAAGCCTACTTTTAGATTCAAATCTGGATTTTCAAAAATCCTGATTCATCCTCATAGCCCCATTTGGATTTTCAAAATCCAATTCCCTCTTGGATTCTAGATTTAGAATCTACTTCCACCCTAGATTCAGATTTTTAAATCCAATTCCATCTTGGATTTCAGACTTTGGATCCAACTCCATTTTAGGATTCCAGATTTCGGATTCAACTCCATCTTGGATTCGAGACTTTGGATCCAGTTCCATTTAGGATTCCAGCTTTCGGATTCAACTCCATCTTGGATTCCAGACTTTGGATCCAACTCTATTTTAGGATTTCGGATTCAATTCCGTCTTGGATTCCAGACTTTGGATCCAATTCCATTTAGGATCTTGGATTTCGGATTCAAATCCATCCTGAAATTCAGATCTAAAATCCAATTCTATTTTCAAATTCCACCTAGGTCCAAGATCCATTCTAGCTTCCGACTTTAAATCTGGAATTCACTTCTATTTCAAAATTCCATCTCAAATTCAAATTCTAGATTCAAAATCAAATTCAAAGTTCATTCTGACTTTGAAAATTCATTTTCAAAAATTCTATCTCAGTTTCAAATCTCCCCTTTCCTTCAAAATCAAAGATTTATTCTCTGATTATTCCAAAGACTTAGAACTTCAAGTCCTTTTTTCAGATCTATTTTAAGTCTTAAGTTAGATTCAAAATCTAACTTTTTCAAGTCAATCTTCAAATCTTTGAATCATTTCTTCACTCTGTTATCAAATTTATTTCAGAATCAGTTGGAAAACCCCAAAAAATTCTAAATCATTTTCTCAAAAGCATACATCTTTGCATTTGCATTGCACAAGCATGATTCTTTGTGCATTAGGCTTAGAATAAATTCTTAGATAATATTTAGGCAAAAGCAAAAAGGCATAAATTTGATCCTTGGTTCGATTACCCCTAGTAAAGGCACTAGGAACGGTTGAACCTCGTACCGGCGAGCGAATCCTATCTCTCCATTTTCCCGTAAATTTTTAAAACAGAGGCGAGTAATTTCAAAACATTTTCAAAATTAAGGTCAAGTGAGACCTTTGCAAAAGAGTTCCTCTCTCTTCTTTCTTTTCTATTCTTTCTTCTTTTCTGTCTTTTATTTCTCCTTCAAAAAGGGAAATAGAGGTTAGAAAGGCTAAGAGAAGGAAAAGAAGGATACAAGAGGAAAATTTTTGCGATGATCACAAAAGTTGGCGACCGTGATGGGACCCGTCTCCGTCTAGTCAAATTTATGCTCTTTTTTTGCTTTGCTTTGATATTATCTAAGCCTTTATTCTTCAAAAGGCAGCTTTGTTTCCATGCAAACCTTAGGAGCCTAGATTCTGTCCTAGCTGACATAATGCATATAGGATTTAAGTATGGTTTGGTAGGACCATATTGAAGCTAATTTCTTCATGCTCACTTAGACTTAGGTCTGAAATACAACTCTCCTTAATTCTAGGGATTGAATGCAAACAATGTATGCAAGTGTATGCTTCTCTTTATTTAAAATTCTATCTCTTTAGGACTTGCATTAGAGCCATCTGGTTTTATTGCATGTTGAGCATGTTTTTTAAAATATCCCTACTGGCATTGTCCTGATCTTCACGTTGTTGGGCTGTCTCACTGAACCATAGTTCGAGAGAGAGCCTCACAACCAGACCACTTATTTGGGTTAACGCCCCCCTACCACGTACCTAAGGGCCATAGTTCAAGGTATATTGGTAGGTGCTCAAGGATGTTAGGAAGTCATTACCTTAAAACCGGAGAAATATTTTATATGCCACATACTTCGAGTTTCAGCTTGAATATATTGACATACCTTGATTGGAATCAGATGATCTGAACCATAGAGTTAGGATTAAGGTCCTACAAGCCATTTCAAATATTGCATTTAGAGTCAGCCTTTAGGAGTGTTGTTTGTGCATCCTTGTTTGTGCAGTTGTGATTATGCAATGTTTCCTTGTATCTCCTATATATATCAAACCTTTTCCAAACCCTGGGTATATTATTCAAAATTTCCCCTTATTTTCAGAAACCCAGGTGTATATTTTTTCCGCTATCTACATTCTTTTTTCTTTTGTATTAAATTTTCTTCAAAACCCTCGAAATCCTTTTTCTAAAATTCCCTCAGTCTTTCAAAATTTTTAGGATTTGTATATATCCTCTTTTTTCTTCAAAAAGTCTATCTGTAAGTCCTACATTCTATCTAATCTCCTCATTCTTCTTTGCCCCAATATTATTTCGATGACGTCCAATTCCCTCGATGTTGTCTTTCCCAGAGATCATGTCTTCTTTCATATAAGAGATGGACCCCGGGATCATCGGGTTATCCAGACTCATTCCTTCTTCCCTCGGTGGTATTATTCTTGGTTTGCCACCTTCTCGCGTATGTTCCCAAACTACTTGGATGATTGTGGATTGGAGATGGCATCGGTAGTAGGCAAGCGGACCATCAACGGAAGTTTGATTCAGGCCATGACAGAATGGTGGAATCCACGTACCCGCACATTTTGGTTTCCATGGGGAGAGATGACTCTACTGATGGATGAATTCAATGACATTATGGGATTGCCCGAACCAGCTGGTCAGCCAAATAATCCCGGCGAGCAGCAATTCCTGATTAACATCAGGGGGGTAGATGTTCGAGAAGCTTTAGCCAGAGCAACAAGGAGCAGATCTTGGCCTCTCACCAAGATCAGTGGAAATCAGTTCATTGACCTGTTTGGACTCTATCGCAAGTACGGAGCTTACGAGGAAGTTAACACCTTATTCCGAGCAGCGAAAGACAGAATTCAGCATGCCATGGTCCTATGCACAGTGGGATTAGCATTCTTTTAAGACGGTCAGAACTTTGTCGATGTCAGAACTGTTCAGCTCTGTCGAAGATGGAGAAACAAGTAGACTCATCATCTTTATGTTTCCATGGCAGCTCTAGCCTTCCTCTACCGAGGCTTAGCTCGCTTCGCCCTTGGAGAGACCATTATGGTGGAAGGATGTACCTATGCCTTGCAGTCGTGGTTCCTGCGACACATGCCATCAAAGGTCAGTTCCTTCAGGTTTAACAGTAAGAAGCCGCAGTTTGCCATTCAGTGTCGAGCTTTGATCAAGAGTCTGCATCAGGAGGAGATCGTTTGGGATTACTTCAACCGGCAGGAATCAGTTCATCGCTACACTTATGCCCATGATAAACATTGCAGATTGTTGGGGCCCTTCTTTTGTGTCGACTATCAGCCAAAGAGGTGTCCCAGACAGTTCTCGCAGTGGCAGGTTCGCCTCAACACTCGTTTCCCGGCAAGCAACATGTCAGAATTCGATCTGCAGTCGGATCAGTGGTCTGGGGCATACCATGCGGCCAAATACACCTGGTATTCCTTTATTTCTCTTTCTGTATTTCCTGAACCCAATGTATCTACTGAATAGTAAGAGTGGTAACAAACTGTCTATCCACCCTCTCTTTGTCTCTGAATCTATTATCAATAAAAATTACTTTTGTTCTACTGAAAAGCATTTTTTGGCCAAATATTATTTTTAAGCATAAATAGCCGCGATACTTGTAGTGATCTTATCCCCGGCAATGGGGACATTCTTTTAAAAGATCTTCCTCATTCATCTTCAGTATCTTTTATCATGGTTGATGACCTCGTCTAGGTAACAAGGCACATTCTTCAGTTTTCATGAGAATGATGACACAATTGTTACAAATCTTATGACGACCCAATCTCTGGTAATGGGATAATCCTTTTAATTGCCTACCACATCCTTCATTCTTTCCTCAAAATTTTGTTTTGAAAAAGTTTCTTCCTCGCTCTAACCATTCTCTTATTCTGCAAAAAGCATTGGCATTGTCAGAATGGTTCAGACAATGACTGGAAAGGAAACGGTTGCTCAGCACAGTGACAGTGAAGTCAAAAGAATGGATTCTCCCAAGTTAGTCAGAAGACAGGGTCAGTACAAGGGAGATGATATTGATCCCGCAATGTATGGTCTGTTTCAGAAGATGATGGCCAGGATGATGTCAGAGCATGCCGAGGCCAGTCTGAAAAAGGTCGTTCCTAAAAGCAAACTGAAGAAGAAGGCTATGAAAAAGCAAGTCAGGATCGTTAGAAAGAAAGTTCAGCCAGACATTACTTCTGATGATACAGAATCAGCGGAAGAGGAGTCAAAAGAGGAAGAGCAGTTTGTCTTCAGTCGGAATCCTTTGCGACAGTTTGTAAAGATCAGTGAAGAGCCTGAATCTGTGAACAAGCCTAAGTATGAGACTCCAGCTGAGGACCCGATGCGCGAGCAATTGAGGGAAATGACTCTAGCAATCAAAGATATTCAGGCCAAGAGTAAAGGCAAGCAGACCTATACCGGTGAAGATTTCTAGGATGACCTTGACAGGGATGATGATCTGGAAAATCTCTCTCGCAAATTTCTCAAATTTGACGGAATGGGCAATCCAAAAGCTCATTTGGCCACGTTCTATGCGGAATGCGGACGCTTCAGAAAAGATAACAAGGCTTTGTTCATTTGCTTCCCTCGCATTCTGGAAGGAGTAGCAGCCAGGTGGTATGCCGACCACATCAACCCTATCGAACTATGAGAGTTTGATAAAGTAGTGAACTTGTTCATCGAGCACTTCATGTTCAATGTTGAGGCCTCGCCTACTCTCAACCATTTATACAATTTAAAGCAGAATGAGAACGAAAGATCAAAAGAATTCATCCACAGGTGGAGAAGCACCTGTAACAAAATGAAGGTTCCCATTCCAAAGGAACATGCCTTGCAAGTCATCCTCAATAATTTTTTCCAACCTCTGAGGAATCTCATCTCCACGTCTCCTGCCAAATCCTTCATCAAGTTGATTGAGAGAGCTAAATGGCTCGAAAACGGGTTAGTCAATGGCCTCTACGAAGGTTACCCATTCATCCGAGGTAAACCCGACAAAAAAAGAAGGCACATTTTGCCTATTCCACGGACATTTCTGGCAGTAGCAGCAGTGCTAGCACAAGAAAAATAAGAAGAACCGCAACAAGGGCTTGGGAAGCTCTAAATCGGAGAGAACAAATTCTGCAACCCAGAAAGGAAAATTCATCAAGCCACAACCTGTTTAGCTAGTGCCACAGCCTGAAGAGAAACAGTAACTGAATCCAAAACACGATGGCTGGAGTTATGACAGAGAGTTCACAGCTCTAGAGCAATCCCGCGAGGATATCCTCGAATATATGTTGTCCAAGGGGATGGTCAAACTCCTTAAAGTGGCAGATCTATCAGTTGTTATGGGTAAATGGGCGAAAAAATTCTGCAAATTCCACTGAACTGTAGGACATGACACGGAGCATTGTTTTGTCCTCAAAAATATCATCCAGGATTGTATCGACAAGAGTTTGTTGATCGAGGATGAGGACAAAGAGCAGCCTGAGATCTTGTCCAAACCTTTTCCCAAGCATTCAACTTCGGCTATTTCAGAGCAAGCAGTTTTTCTTCAGGACAGTATTCAGCCATGTTCCAGCCAGGACATTCAGGATCAGCATCAGGTCCTAGTGTTGCGTCAAGCACAGTCTTCCACCAAGAGGGTGGATATCACTTCAATTCTCAGCAACAAGAAACCGGTCAGTGAGCCAGCAAAGGTGACAGTAGAAGCCACCGAGCAGATTCCCAGGATTCTCAGGCGCTTTATTAAGCCAGCTTCAAAGAAAGATGAAGATGCTAAATCAGTTCAGAAGTCTATCACGGCATTGTCGAACATCTCCATCCTGGATTTGACCCTTTCTTCCCCAGAACATCAGCAAGTTCTGGATGACCTATTAATAAAGATGAAGGTCAAGCTGAGCACGACTCCGCAAGACATGGCTCAGATCGTCAACCAAGCCATGACGAACACACCAATAACTTTCTTAAATGAGGATTTGTCAAAGCCTCATACTTTTCACAATAATGCTCTGTATATAGTGGTGCGAACCCAGGGCATGACAGTCCCCCATGTGCTCATTGACGGGAGAAGCAGCCTCAATATCTGTCCAAAAATGACGGCCAAGGCCTTGGGCCTAAAAGAAGAGGAGTATGCCTCAGATCCCATAACGATCTACGACTTTGACAATCACAAGACGACTGCCAAGGGAAAAGTCTTCCTCGAGTTTTTCATCAATTACTCAGTGAATATCGTGTTGTTTCACATGGTTAATGTGCTGCCCACATATAATGTAACACCCGCGAATTTTCTGAAGAATTTACTTCTTACTTAGTGTTGAAATATATGTTTTTGTGTGATTATAAGATTATATAGCACGTAATTTGATATGAATTGAATGTGCTTTGTGTTTTAGCTTTGCACTCGCGACTTGAAAATCGCGTAAATATACTATATAAGTAAGAAGTGCCTAATTCTGGATGAATTAGCGTCTGAAACTTTAAGGGTTAATTTATAATATGTTTTTATAGTTTGTCCTCGAATTTGGGACCCATTCGACGTAAAAACCTTGTCAGTGCATGAGAATTACGAGTTTTGATCCACGATTGGACCTGAATCGTGATACGCTCAATTCTCGCAAACGGATGAGAATTTTCTTGAGAAGCTTTGAGCATTCTATGTTAATTGAGGTGTTAAAGAGAACTAAATGAGTTGTTGGAATTTATTTAGTATTTAATTACATTAAATAAGCATTTTATTGAAGTATTGTTTTAGGCGATTTTTGGTTTTGGATCTGGGTCAACTAGAGGGCCCAAATCCATTGGGCGTCCTCTCTAGAGGACCATTTTATCCATGGTTGACCAGCTGGTCAAGATTTGACCAGCTGGGTGGCATTTTTGAAATATTTTGCATGGCTCTTGAAAAGAAGGCCATGATTGGCCTTTGTTCTTTTTAAGAACTCATAATGAAGCATAGAGCGTCATTATGAGGGGCATTATTCCCATAAAAAGAGCATGGGGCTGGCGCCCCATGGCATTTTTGCAAGCCTTTTGAACTATTTCAAATGCCAAAAGCCGATTGGGTGAGTTGGGGTGGCCCTTTTGTAAAATTTTCAAACATTAAAGGCACTTTGCAATGGCATTTTTGAAAGATTTCTGAAATGCTTTAAATGCATGACATGCATTGGGCATGGACTTCTAGGGGAGGAACGTGGAGCACCCCAGCCCTCCATCTAGGCTGGATTAATCCCAGCCATTCAATCCTTGAACCCTAGCTATTTAGGCCTTGAAGAGAGAGAAAGGGGTCTCCTCTTGGGCGATTTTTGGAGGCTCTCCTCTCTCTCCTCTCTTGCTCTCCCCTCTCTCCTACATCTCCAACGTGAGTGTGAGTGGTGTAGAAACACCACATTGTTGAGCTCCCAACCATGGACACCACCATCTCCTTCTTCTCCATTGTAAAGCCTCGAAGGTGAGACTTTCCATCACTTCCAGGTGTTGTAAAATCGTGAGTTTACCTTTCACCAATTGTGGGTTTTGTTTTGAATAAGTTCTATATGTTTTTGTATTTTCGAAAGTCAACATTTTCGCATACCTTGAGGTGGGTTGTAGCTTTAGAGCATTTTGAGTTTTTCTTCACCTTTGATTGTATTGAGCACATTTGCATGCATTATAAGTTGGGTTTCGGTTGGGCATGCCTTCATGCATCATGTTGAGGCTTATTGAGCATGGTCGCATGCACTTGCATTGTACAAGTAGTCGTAGTGCCATGTAATCCTTTTGGATGCAGTTTTGCCTTGTTCTCCACCTCATTTCACACACCGTTCACCTTCGTTGGATTGATTCTTGGCAGCCACAGTCCTGCCCCGATATGACAGTAGAGTCGTTGTGAACACCCCAATTTTTTTTAAAAATCTTTTAAACATCCCCTTTTCGCCCCTCATATCATTTCCTGTGTAATTGAGTCACTTTTAAATCTAAATTTCAGTACATTTCTCAAGTTTTACTGAAATTAAATTCATTTTATACGTTTAACTTGATTTCAGATCCGGATCCATTGTCTAGATCCAAATCTGAGCCTCGTTGTCCAACTTTTAAATTAAAATTACAGAAAATATCAAAAATAATTTTTAAATAGCTCGGACAGTCCATCTGACATCCGTTTGGATCCATCACGTTGTATTTCTCGATTCGAGTTTCAAAAACTCGAATATTTTCTCAAAACCGAGGTCCAAACCCATTTTTTTGGAAAAATTTTCTCAAAATAGCCTTGGAAACCTTCTTTTGTAAATATTTCTTCAAAAATACAAAAAAAATAGTTTAAATCCTTGTTTTTCCACAAATTTTAGGATTTTATTCCAAAAAAAAAATAAAAATATATATATATGGAGAAAAGAAACAAAATCAGATTTTGGAAAAAAATCTTTTTTGGAAAAAAATCTTTTTTGGAAAAAAATCTTTTTTGGAAAAAAATCTTTTTTGGAAAAAAATCTTTTTTGGAAAAAAATCTTTTTTGGAAAAAAAAGACTCTTTTAACCAAAATCAGTTTTTGCAAAAATCTTTAAAAGGGGACCGGATTTTTGAAAATTTTTATAAAAGACCTTTTTAACGAAAATCAATTTTTAGGGTTACGGAGGCCTTTTCTATTTCTGACTGAAACCCTCTCTTCCCCCCTCTCTCTCACCAAAACCCTCAGCCGATCGCCCCTCTCCATCGCCTTCCAGAAGCACCCATGTGCCCCCAACCACATCTCAACCTCCATCTCCCGTCCATCGTTAACAAACCCGCCCTCCTCCATCCATTCACAATGGAAGCACCGTTCCGGATTCTTCCTCCTCTTCTTTAAGAATCGGCAAAGAAGGAAACCCTAGCCACCGCTCTTCACCCATGCACCTTCCTTCATCTTCAACATCCATTTTTCACCATCGCACCCCCTTCTTCCCATTTTCTACTGGTTTCCCCAAATAACAAGGAGGATCGCTTCTTCACCACCGCATGACTTCTTATTCTACCTCTAATCTCTTCCCTCCCCTTGAGGCTACTAAAAAAAAAAAAGAAACCTCGACTGTCTTCTCCTCTCAAAATTCCCATAGAGCATGTAAGGTAAGAGCCCCTTTCATTATCCCCAAATTAGTTTTGATTTCTAACACAAGTTTGGCATTCGACCCCTTTTATTTCATCTACAGTTCTACATCTTACTTTCTCTGTTTTGGATTCACAAGGGACTTTCGATTTGTATCTTTCCTTACATACTAATGACCGACGATGCCTCGCAATGGCATCGTTGGTTCACTTGAATCTCGAACTTCAGTTTTATCTCTACCTTTATCTTATTTATTTTATTTTTTTTTATATTTTGACACTTCGATCCTGTTTTCTTTATTTTCTCGAAAGCACCCTTGGTGGGCTCAAGTTGCTTATGGCAACATTCATCTACCAATATGCAACATCAATGGAGCAATCGACTCCAACATCTATTTTTTTTTAATTTTTTTTTTTATGATTTATTTTGTTAGGAGTTTTAATATCTGTGTATGTTATTTAGATATAATCCTCCATTGTATCTCATTTCGAAATCAGGATGATACAGCGCTTCATTCATCATCATTGTTGTATTTTGCAGACGACATCCCTTCAGTTGATCTATTTTTTTTTCTTTCTTTTTCTCTTTTCCTTTTGGTTTTGATTTTATTCTGGCATGCCAGTCCCCTGTTTCGCGGTTACCAGCCTAGGAATCATACAAGATTGAATCTATGGGTCTGTCATGATGGAATGGTGTCATTTCTTCTACTGCGTAAGAGCTATTTCAATAGATACCAGATTTCTGGTTCTCTGTAAAAAAAAAAGAGAAAAAAAGAAAAAGAGAAGTAAAAAGTCGATCTGACTTTGGATATCTAATTTGTTTCGAACAGTATTACAGCTGCTGGATATTTTTATCATATTTTGATCCTATTACATTAGGCTGCCTTTTCGTCATATCATCATGTGTTTGTTATAATTCCTCGCCTGAATCGTTGAGAAAGATCAAACATAAAACCTTGTCTTGAACATTGAGGATATTCATTTTTCTGTTAATACTGGCTTAAGTTTCTCATGCTAAGATAACAAAAGAGGGCTTCCTTACCTTTTAAAAGTTTTGATGATTTAATCATTTATGCGACCCATGCTCCTAATATGGAGGGATTGGCCGCTATTTTGATGTTGGGGCATCAAGGAAATCCATGTTGATCCTGGAAACAATTTACATATTGTCGAAAAGCATCCGAACACCTGATAATGGCTTCAGAGGTGGATCCTCAAGATGCTGGATCTTCATTCCTTCTCTGAATTTTGGGTATACTTTTCAGCCCAGCCCCTGGAGTGTCCTGGATTCATTGCTGGATGTGTAGATATGTTTGAAACTTATAGCAGATATTTCCAATAAGCCCAAAGGCAGGGAACACAGTTTATCATCTATTGAAAGGTGAAAATGTAACCTTAATTTTTCCCACAATCAGGTAATTTTTTTTTTTTAACATCCCCTACGGTTTGGTATATTCTCAACATTTACATTTATGAGGATTGCATCATAAACTAGTTTAAATTCCAGTTCATGTTTTGTATGCAATACCTGATGATTTTACCACTTTGATTGATAAGAGGATAATCCTGCATTGTATTTGTTGGGTCTGTACATTACATTCATTTGATTTGCACATTAACCCAAAGGGTCAGCATTGCATGTTTGCCAGTTGCATCCGTGTTCACTGAAGGTTAATCATCCATTGGGTTATTGAGGAATGGAGGTCATTATCGACACAAATTATGAAAATATCAAAGGGGTTCCTACATATCTTTGAAACTCTTACAGAGTTAAAATCTTCATCTCCAAAATTTTGATCATCCTTTGACGGGTAAGTCTTCCAAGGTTTCCCTGTTGGAATATGATCGACCTGTTGAGGTCGATTTGTGGGTTGAATATGGACTTAAAACCCCAACTTGACATATGATTGATTCGTGGCAAGGGTCATTTATATGACTTGATTCAACAAAATCCAATTATCTATATATCTGTGTAATTTTTGTGTGTTTAAGCAGATGCCTTTACTTCTTCAACAAACAAAGCCAAGTTCTTGTTTAAAGGTTCACGTGGGCCTAAAGAGAAGCATGAATCTAAGCTTCTTATTGAGACGAGGGGATCTCTTTATGATTTGGCAAATCATGTTACAAGATGCCATAAGATCCACAGATCCTCAGAAGGATGTCAACTGAAGATACAGGACAAGATGTTGTTTGCCATGGTAAGGCTGCAAAGGCAAGCTGCCAATGGGTGACATGGTGCATTTGAGAACATCAATCAAATCCGGGAGCACAGAAAAATACTATTCCTGAGGCAAACAATCCCTGGAGTGACACCAAAATGAGCAATTAAAGTGACTTTTCTTCTGTGTTTTCTAATACCTTTATAAAGTTTTATGTAGGATTCGGTTTTAAGATGAATGTCGCTGCTGTTAAAAGAATCAGATGATTCTTCATACCCAAAAATATCATTGTCAGGCCTCTGAAAATGCTATTTCAGCATGTTGAAGTTCCTGAGAATAAAAAAAAAAATCTGTTGGGGTCTCCTGGGTGGACCCTCCTGTTTTTATAGCTCGCCATTGCCTCACTTAGGTTCGCAGCAGCAATTCCTTTCAAGCTAAATGTGACATCAACCTTCGGAGGCTAAAGCAAGCTGAATCATCAAATCGGGCCCCAGTCAGGGAGTTTGGGTTGCAGCATGACATCTCCCTTTGCTAATGTGAACACCCCAAATTTTTCAAAATCTTTTAAATATTCCCTTTTTGCCCCTAATATCATTTTCTGAGCAAATGGGTCATTTCAAATCTAAATTCCAGTTCATTTCTCTAGTTTTATTGAAATTAAATTCAATTTGTATGTTTAAATTGATTTTGGATCTGGATCCATTATTCGGATCCAAATCTGAGTCTCCTTGTTCAAATTTTAAATTTAAATTATAGAAAATACCAAAAATAGCCTTTAAATAGCTCGGATAGTCCATTCGACATCCGTTTGGGTCCATCACATTGTATTTCTTGATTCGAGTGTCAAAACTCGAACATTTTCTCAAAACCTGGGTCCAAACCCATTCTTCTGAAGAAATTTCCCCGAAATGGTCTGAAATTCTCAGAAAAATACGTTTGTAAATATTTCTCAGAAAAATACAAAAAAAAATAGTGTTTAATCTTAGTTTTCTCGTAAAATCTTAGATTTTCATTCCAAAAATACAAAAAAATGAAATATAACACAAAAATAAAAAAAAATAGAGAAAAGCAAATGGTTTTTAAGCTTGAAAGAGTTGAACTTTGCTAAAAACCTCTTTTAAAACCCCTTTTTTTGAAAACCAAAAAACCACTTTTTAGAAAAAACCTGAAAAGGAGACCCCTCTTGGGAATTTGGAAAAAATTGCAACGGTCATCCCCGTTCGCACCCTCCATTGCCTCTCTCCCGATCGATGACCTTCCATCTTCAACTGCTTCATCTTCTGGAGGATTCGAGCCTCTCTTTAAGAAGAGACCTCCAAGCCTCTACGCAAGGATCCATCTTCGACCCCTCCATCCTCTTCTTCTTGATCCATCTTCACGCTTCATCCGGTCTTCTTCCTCTTCTCCCCTCTACTTCTGATTTGCCTTCCCTCAGATCTTCTCGGATCAAGCAAAGGAAACCGGTCTCCTGCCTCTCATCGGCATCCAGCATCGCCCCTCTTCCGAAATCCCTGTAAGCCAAGAGAAGTTATCGGACTTCTCTCCTGTTTCCCCTGAAAGAGAATCGACCTCCTCCCTTCAGTTTTTTTTGCAACACTTCGGTAAGTGCCCTATTTCCCCTTTCATTCTCTTTAAATTTCTTGTTAGTTGTTTCCCTTATCATTTCGGATATCCATTAACGCACCTTGGAGCGGCGTTGGATTGCTCATAGCAACCTCAACCCCTCCTCTGTGCAATAGTAAGCGGAATTTCTAAATTCCAATATTTCTTCTGTGTTGTCATCTTCATTTTTTTTTTGGGGGGGGATTTTGCTCTGCATATTATTGTCACCCTGGTTATCAGATTCAGTGCTTCCCTAAGATTTATCTGAATCTCAAAACTCTTTGCTGGCGATCTGCTGCTAGTGTCTAGATGAGGTACGATCGGGTACTGAGTGCTCGCTTGCTGGTGAATCGTATGATGCTAACAGTAATCTGGAGACCTCATTAGCTTCCCCCTTTGAAACCTTTATTCCATCTTCCTAATGAAGATATGAATTGCTGTATTTGTTTTATAGATTCCTTGTATTTGTTCTAATTATATTTCTGCTACGCTGATTCTTTTTTTTTTCTTTTGTATTCCACTATTTTCACCTTCAACGCATTTCCATCTACGATTTATTTTATTTTTTATTTATGTTCCTTCTTTTGTCTTATTAATGATTTCTTGCTTACACTTGGCCTTTAATCTCATTTTGGATAAACCAGCTGAAATCATTAAGTTCCATTTCACTGTCTTCTGCTGGCCGTGATGACCTATTGGGTCTGAGTTTCCATTTTTTTATTATTATCTTCAACATCTCATAAAAAAATATGTTGTTCCTGAAGTTCTAATGTTTTCTCATTATTTCTGCTCTATTCAAATATCACCCACATCGCATCTCATCATGAATCATTTGCATGTTTTCCTAACTAGCATTCTCTGCATCATATATATTTACCCTGTAGATTCACCTTTGATGTTAGTCCATTTAAGATTTCATTTTAGGTGATCTTTTGTGTTGCTTCTGGGTGGATCCAACAGAAACTGACCTGCTATGATTTGGTTGATCTACTTCCTGAAAAGCGGCTAAGTATCTAAAACTATATTCATGTTTTGCCATGGTTCTGCAAAAATTTTTATCCAACTGAATTTTATAATGTATCTTGGTCATTTGCCCATTCACGCCTATCGTTGCTTTGGATCTGCTGTGATTTCGATTAATATTTGTTGTCTCGAGTATTGTGGTTTTTAGGCATCAACATTCCTCTCAAGTTATCTGATATCGCATGTTGTTTCCACTTCATCTCATGTCGAGTGTTGTGATTACCTACATATTTCATGGGTCATAAAAAAGTGAAAGCCTGTTCGTGGGTGCTCAGATTCAATCACGTCTGATCTGCCATACTCATATCGTAATTTGTGTCCAAAGATTGACATCATGAGGACTTCATGGATTTTATTGGTTAATGAGAGACAATCTTCAAAGGTCCAGATGTCTCTTATTTTAACCCCATTTGTCATTAAGTTTTTTTTTTTTTCTGTTATATATTGCTGCACATCACAATCCGTTTCCTGTATCTTTGTTTCCTGTACAGCTTGTTTTCTTCTTTGGCAGTTCAATGCTTGAATCTAATGTTGTGATCAATATTCCTGGTTTAGTTATTCATTTACTTATTTTTTTCTTTCTTTCTTCTTCTAATTACTATATTTTCGATGTTATGTTTTTCACCTCCTGTTGTATGTCACCCATGACATCATTTACACCACCGGTCATTTGCTGCATATTTCCCATTAACCACACACAGGCCGACTGGAGCATCATAGTTCATCAGCAGCAGCTTGACACTACAAGATCAGTTTGTTGTAATATTTAACAGGTTTGCTAGCAATCATTAAATATTTTAACTTACATGTTTGTGTAATGAGTAATTCCATATTATTCAAAAAATAGTTGAGTGTTAAAAGATAGAATTAGATTCTATGTGCTTTCCTTGGAGTTACCATAAGCTCATTTTCGCAATTCATCCATTAGTCACAGTTGAAATTTTCCCTTGCATCACATTATTCCACATCATACTCTCGTATTCCTTGTCCTGAGATGAAACCAATGTTGAATGGTTCTATGATCAGATTTGGTCCACATGATGAGTCAGCTAAATGGTTTGCCACAGGAAGCAAAAGAGCAATGTATTTTGGCTCAGGGTCGTTTGGGGTCTGGCAACAATACTATTCAGGTGTGGGTTCCTTCTATGATCCCCTAGCAGGCTTTCCGGTCCTTTCATCAGCCCTCCTGGAATCATCCCAGTCGTGAAAAACCCTCCCTATATAGTTGTTTAGAATCACTTTGCACCAGTAGGACAGTTTGGGCAAATGGATCTAAAATTGATGGGCACTGCATACGTTCCAACAGGGAAGTAACTTGATCGGAAGCATGCTTCCTCACCTCCCATGGCTATGGTCCCTAATGATAATGTCATTAACAAATTGAATAGGGTATGTGGTCAGATCCCAACAATGACTATACCAACACCCCCCACCATGAGCACATCTTCATTGTCATAGTCACATTCATCATTGTGAACCCAATGACTGTTTTCCATCTCCATTGTTACCTGCATAGTATCAACATTTTTTTTCCTGTTTCTTTTATTTCCTGTACTTGCTGCATTTGGGCATCATCTTAACTTCCAGCACACCTGTTTCATCTGTTGTAGCTACGGCTGTAGCACTCATCACATCTAGTTGTTGCTCCCACAACGTAAACCATCCCCATGTTAGGAATGTTCATAGCACCTTACAGCTATTGTACATTTTCAGCACAGCCCCCAGTTGCATCAATGGGTTCACCAGCCACAACAATATGTCAATTCAGCTACATACCACCGTGAACATAACTTCTTCACTTCTCTCACGAATGCACAATCTATTGCATTCACTCTCTTGCACATAGATGGCCTGCATATAAATTTCTTTTTATCTCAGCATATTGTCTCACCTGTACATTTTCCCTCATTTTTTTTTCTCTGTTATTGCTTCGTTGCTGCAAGTATAACATTCGGCACTTCCTGCCACCATCGCCTACCCTTGCATCTTTCACTGTAGCATCCACCATTCAGCTTCTTCCCTGCATGTACCTTGTGTAAAAGGCTAATCCCTTTTATAAATTTCCTGCACCTGTTGTCCTTCCTTCCTCTTCAACCTGTCTATTTATTGACTTCCGTCTATATATGTGTGTGTGTGTGTGTGTGTGTGTGTTCTCTCAGGCAGATTTTCATTAGCTTAGGGTTAGCATGTATATATTTTCAATAGTAAAGCATATTTTCCATTTAATTTAGCATATTACATATAATCCCACTTGGTTCTTAGATATATGCATGTTGGCTTTCAATATGATATTCCTTTCCTATATTTTGTATTGAATCCATCTTTTGCAGGAAACATATGGAAATTGTTATCTCCTCTCTTAGTTTAGAAGTTGTAAATCTAAATTCCATTTCAATAATGTAATAGATAGATTATAAATGAGAATTTACATTTCAGCAGTAGAATAGAATGTATGAGCATGCATATTTTCTAGAACTACTTGTCTTCACATCATTTTCTCTTTTTATTTCAAAATTTCATGAATGGTGAAACACGAATGGCACGTGCACCATTTCATAAGAGGTAAATTAATTCTAAGTTGATGATCCACATCAATGGCCATAGTTAGGGTGTGGACAAAACTTAGGATTTTTATCTTTTACGAAATAACACTGGATCCACACTGGATCCATTTTTCAAAATTCATCATATTTTCCTTAAATATTTTCTTCTTTTATCAGAATTTAACTTAAAATTAATTCAAAATATATACCAATGGCCATAGTCAGGGTATATTGAGAGTTAATTCCATTTTAAATTCTATAAAAGCACCAAATGTGTCTTGTTCTTCACCTGAATTTAAATATAGATTATTATATAATACATTCAATGACCATAGTCAGGAATGTATTATATCTTCAATCTTATTCTAATTCAGTTCAAGAATAAGATAGCTTTTCAAAATTCAAAATCAAAATATTTAAATTCATTCATCATTTAGGATAGAACGGCATCATGATTTCAAAATTCCTTTTTCAAAAACCCCAAGTAATGTAAATATCTTCCTCAATTTATCTTCAATTCTTATAAAATCCAATTCATCCTTTCATTTTCAAATTCAATTTCATTTTTCAATCTCAAAGTTCAATTTAACTTTGAGATTTCAAAGTCATTTTTTATATTCAAATCCAAATTCTATCTCAAATTCAAAGTGTAATTTAACTTTGAAACTCATTTTGCATATTCAAGGTTCAAATTCTAAATCTCATTTTTCAAGTTCAAATCAAATTCTTGATTCATCTTCTAAATTCCAAATTCAAACTTCAAAATTTCAAGGTCTAATTCGACTTTGAAATTTGTTTGTATATTCAAAATCTAAATTTCGCTTTTCAAGTTCAATTTAAACTTGGAAGTTCTTGATTCATCCTCTGAATTTAACTCCAAATCCATTTTAGGATCCAGGATTCAATATCCATATTTGGATCTCAGGCTTCAGATCCAATTCCTCTTTAGGATCCAGAACCCAATTCTATATTTGGATCTCAGACTTCAGATCCAAATCCATCTTAGGATCCAGAACCCAATTTTATATCGGATCTCAGATTTCAGATCCATCTTTAAATCCAACTCCATTCCCAATTCTAGATTTCAAATCCAATTCCATCTCATCCAAAACTCCCTAAATCCATTTCTATTCTTTACCACTTGATTATTTCAGATCCATTCCAAACTTAAAATCCAAATTCAATTCCATCTCAAGTATTCATTTCCTTTCCTAAATTCAAATTCAAAGTCCATTTTTGACTTTGAAACTTCATTTTCTTTCATTTCAAAGCTTCAAGTCATTCTTTCTCATTTATTCTTCCAATCCTGATTTACTCCAAAAACTTAGAACTCCTCTGATCTATCTCAAGTTCTAAGTCAGATTTAATCAATTCCTCACTCCTTTTATCAAGATCATCTCAGAATACTTGGAAATTTCCAAAACATTCTTTTCAAAAGAGCATACATCTTTGCATTGCACAAGCATGATTCTTTGTGCATTTAGAGTTAGAATAAATTTCTTAGATTATATTTAGGCAAAGCAAAAGGCATAGATTCGATCCTTGGTTCGATTACCCCTGGTAAAGGCGCCAGGAACGGTTGAACCTCGTACCGACGAGCGAATCCCGTCTCTCCATTTCCCCGCAAATTTTCAAAATGGAGGCGAGTTAAATTTCTAAATAACTTTCAAATAAAGGTCAAGTGAAAACCCGCAAAAGAGTTTCTCTTCTCTCTCTCTCTCTTTCTTTTCTCTTCTCTCTTTCTTTTCTTTCTTTTTATTTTTCTCCCTTCAAAAAGGAGGAAAATAGAGGTTAGAAAAGGGAAAGAGAAGGAAGAGAGAGAAATACACAAGAGAGAGGAAAAATTTTGCGATGATCACAGCTAAAAAGTCATAACCTCACGTGATTTCAGCACCTGCCTGGATGTTTCAACAGAACAGGATTCTAGAAACGAAGATCACTACTGATCTGTCAGCTGTCAAGGTCAATTCGCTGACGATTGAGAAAAACCATTTTTGCAGGAGGTAATCTACTACTGATAGCAGCATCGCCAGTAGGACCACCCAGATTTTTGTGACTCAGAGGTACGATCTGGTGGTCTTTTGGATGTTAATGATATTAGTTATAAGTTTTGATCATTGTATTTTGGATATTAGTGATATAATGAGTCGATTGGGTTTTAAAATTTGATGCATTAATTCTTTGTTGAAAATGCCTAATGCACATTTTAAATGAAAGCTGAAGTATCTTCTGTTAAATCTCCCTCCTTGTCTTTTGGATATAGCCTATTGTTCGCTTTGCATCTTGGTAAATGACTTACCTATTGTGAGACTATTCCCTATGCTATGCCTGTCATGGGATATGCCATTGTAGATGTTGTCTGGTATGTGTTTATGGTGGCGTGTCGCGCAGGCACTGTGGATCGTGGATTAGGACGAGAAAGGGAGGAAATTCATATTGTTTCCATACATCTGAATGGGAGGCAATTTTTGTAGCTCTTTGAATATTTCCTTTTCTGATTTGTTGCAACCTATGGACTGCGTGACCATCTTACCCCAGAACCCATCAAGACAGGCAATTGGAGTACAAGCTCAAAGGTTTACAGCTATGGTATAATATTGCTTGAATTGTTGTGTGGAGTGCCTTGCTTATTCACAAGAATGGCCATTGTGGGTCATCATGGGCCCGTGTTCATTACTAACCATTCCCCTATTTCCTGTGCATGAGGTGAATGTGAACAGAATGAACACTAGTGCAGTATTTATGCCACAGATTGGTAAAACATGTATATTGCAGAACCTTTGCCTTGAGAAAGTGAAAGAGTTGTTGGCTCTAATGATGATGTAATGTGGACTTGGTGGTGGTTTGTGGTTTGTTTCTAACTGTGGATCTGATAGTTGAGTTTTGCAGGGAAGGTGGCCTTAAATTGAGACTCATGTACAGTTGTACCTATTACCTGTTTCAGATAACATAAACTGCATCAAAGCATACTCTTATGACAAGTTTCTGAGGGTCTTATAGTAATTTTGCTGCAGATTCTTTTGCTCTTCTTAAAAATCTGCTTATTGTAGTACAGGTCTGTTGGTGTCTAGACACTGCTTCTACTCATTCTTCTCAATTTAATAAACCTAAACTCACTGCTAACCTGTAGGTATTGGAGTAACAAGTTGATTCAATGATGCAGGATTCCAATGATATCATGTGATGTTGAGTAATCTGTTGGTAAAGGACCTGTTTGTCATGATCATCTTCTCTGGAAAATCGTCTTTGATCTCCAGCTCCTAGGAGGGGATTCTGCAGGTGTCTCACCCAGATCTTGGAAAATGAAAATAGCCACTCTTTGATGAATTACCAAAGTCTGGTGATTTTATGCCATTGAATATCCGTTATGATCCAATACCTGTCTTTGGCTCCAAGTTGCCAATTAAGAAGGGCAAAGTGTTTTGGTTGGAACTGATCAATTTAGGCTTGTTGGGTACCCCCTTTGATACCCCAGGTAAGTGTGTTATTACAGGTGATGATCTCAATGAATAGCTTCTGCGTATAAATCTATTGTTGCTACAACAACTGTTAAATTGATCCACTCATCTACCACACACATGCACCATCAAATTCATTTCCTTGGATCCTAAATATTGCTGAATTGCCCATTCAGAGACAGGAATTCTATGTCTATTAATGCCCTTGATCTAGCCTCTGACTGCTTCAGGTTGAGATGCTCAAATCGCAAACTGGTACTGCTGATCTTAGGTACCCCCTTTTTCTCATCTATGCTTGGATGTATTCTGTGAAATCTAAACCTTGAATTTTAGAAAGATGTTGCACAGTAGTTAGAGTTTAAAGTTGAACTAAGTAAACTACTGTGGAAAATGGCACAAAGGCCCACTATGTATGCCATATGATTATCAAATTCATTTCCTGTTAGTTTGCAAAGATCGTATGTTTGATATGGTTTCAGGTGCATCAGCATCCTCATCATTCATTTGTGATTAGTCTCATATAGGTGCTCTGAACATATGTATTAACTCATACAGGCCCCTCCCCCCCCCCCCCCCCTCATGTGCATAACACATTGGTGTATGTATAAATTCTTTCATCACTTACATTTACCATAATATTTTGTAAAATTTGCTTCCATAAACTTTTTTTACATTATACTAACTAAATGTTTTTGCAGGGAATACGTAGAAAAAACCATTACTTGGGAGTTGTAATTTCAATTTTAGATATTGTAATAAGTTAGGTCTTAAATGAGAATTTACATTTCCTATTTTAGATAGAATGAATGAGCATTATAAACATCATGAATTGCTTGTTTTCATGCATTTTTGCCTTTATTTCTCAAATTCTCACAAATGGCAACACGAATGGCACGTGCACCATTTCGTAAGAGGTAATTGATCCTAAGTTGATGATTTACATCAATGGCCATAGTCAGGATGTAAACAAAACTTAGGATTTTTATCTTTTATAAAATAACATAGGGTCCACATTAGATCATCTTTAAAAATCATCATATTTTCAAATATTTCCTTCTTTTATTAGAGTTTAACTTAAAATTGGCTCAAAATATATACCAATGGCCATAGTCAGGGTATATTGAGGGTTAATTTCATTTTAAACTCTTTAAAAGCACAAAAATATATCTTATTCTTCATCTGAATTTAAATATAGATCATTATATAATACATTCAATGACCATAGTCAAGGATGTATTATATCTTCAATCTTATTTACATTCATTTTAAAGAATGAGATATGCTTTTCAAAATCCAATTTTAAATTCTTTAAATTCATTCATCATTTAGGATAGAACTGCATCATATTTTCAAAATTCCCTTTTTCAAAACTTCAAGTGATGTTAATATCTTCTTCAATTCTTGTAAAATCCAAATTCATCTTTTCATTTTCAATTCTATTTCATTTTCATTCTCAAAGTCCAATTTAACTTTGAGATTTCAAATCCATTTTATAAAAATTCCAATTCAAATCAGATTTCAAAGTTCAAATTGACTTTGAAATTCCAAATTCATTTTATATTTAAAACTCCAATCAAATTCAAAGTTCAAATTAACTTTGAAATTTTTTATTCATCTTCAAATTCAAAACCAAGTTTATCTTTTATCTTCAAATTCAAAATCAAAGTTTGAGATTGATTATAAATCTCAAAGCTTGACCCTTCCTAAATTTTAAATTCAATCTGGGTTTTCAAAACCCAGATCCATTTTCAAAAGTCCCATTTGGACTTTCAAAATCCAAAATCCATTCTATGATCCAGAATCCAATTAAACCTTGGATCTCAAACTTCAGATCCAAAATTCCCTTTAGGATCCAGAATTCAATTTCACCTTGGATCTCAGACTTCAAATCCAATTCCGTTTTAGGATCCAGAATCCAATTCCATCTTGGATCTCAGACTTCAGATCCAAATCCATTTTAGGATCCAGAACCCAGTTCCACTTTGGATCTCAGACTTTAGATCCAAAATTCATCTTAGGATCTAGAGTCCAACTCTATCTTGGATCTCAGATTTCAGATCCTAAATCTATTTTAAGATCCAAAATCCATTTTTAGGATTCAAAATCCAATACCATCTTGGATTCAGATCTTGGATTCCAGATCTTGGATCAAAACCTATTTAGGATCCAGAATCCAAATTCCATTCTCAACTCTAAATTTCAAATCCAATTTCATTTTCAGATCTCATCTGAACTTCCTAAATCCACTTTATTTCTAAATACCATTTGGATTTCTCAAAACCATCATGATTTCAAATTTTAGATTCAAATTTCATTACAAGTTTTATCTCTTCTCCTAAATCTAAGTTCAAAGTCTATTTTATGACTTTAGAATTTCTTTCCTTTTTTCCTTTTTATCTCATCTTCAAACCATTCTTTCTCAAATCAAAAGATTTATTTTTCCAACTCTGATCATTTCAAAGACTTAGAACTTCCCTGATCTATCTCAAGTTCTAAGTAAGATTCTACCATTCAAAAACCATTTCTTCACTCCATTATCAAGCACTTGGAGATTTTCAAATCATTTTTCCAAAAAGAGCATACATCTCTACATTGCACAAGCATGATTCTTTGTGTATTTAGATTTAGAATAAATTTTTAGATAATATTTAGGCAAAGCAAAAGGCATAAATTCGATCATTGGTTCGATTACCCCTCGTAAAGGCGCCAGGAACGGTCGAACCTCGTACCGACGAGCGAATCCCGTTTCTCCATTTTTCTCATAATATTTTCAAAACGGAGGCGAGTTAAATTTCTAAATACTTTCAAATTAAGGTCAAGTGAAACCCCGCAAAAGAATTCCTCTCTCTTCTCTTTCTTTTCTTTTCTTTTCTCTTCTCTCCTCTTTTTCTGTCTTTTATTTTTTCTCCCTTCAAAAAGGAGGAAAATAGGGGTTAGAAAAGGAAAAGAGAAGGAAGAGAGAGAAACCACGAGAGAGGAAAAATTTTGCGATGATCACAGTCGTGCTGCCAAAGGCTATGTTTGGTTGGCTAGGAAGCCTAAGATTGACCTCCCTGTTTGTCCAGCCGTCGTACTCAGCTGGGTCGACCCACTTGGGTTCGGGCGATGCTGGTCTGGGTTGGTCGGGCTGAGCCCCATCTTCTTTTGCCCCTTTTTGTTTTGTTGTTGGGCGTCTAGAAATTTCTTGACGCTATGCTGTGTATGGGTGACCCCCAGGCCGACCACCAACGGGTCATCCTAGGCGCCTTTCTTTGTTTTTGGGTTGGCATAACCCTTTGCCGAGCCCACCAGCTTGAGTTGGAGTGGGTCGGGCTCTCCTCTGACCGGACATGGTCTGAACCGAATATGGTCCAGACCTGTCCCAGTGCTTGCTCCGAACAAGGTTCGGTTGGGGCGTTTACCCCTACCTCTTTTCGCGCTGGCTGAGTCCAGCCTTGGTCTGGACATGTGGTCCAGACTCTGCTCATGTTTGAGCAGCCGTTTGTGGGTCTGGACCAGTCTGTCCAGACATGGACAGCTTCATGGTGGTTCTGCTGCAACCAGGTTGCAGCAGGTGGTTTAGCCTCCAGGAATGCAGGTTGCAGGCCTGCACCCATGGTGTTTGTGCAGCAGTGGCAGAACCACATGTGAGGTCTAGATCAGTCGGTCCAGACCTGGGTTCCTCTCTTTGGTTGCAACCGGGTCTGCTGCATTATACATGGTGCCTATGGCACTGCGGTAGCTGTTAGGTTGTGTGCCGTTTTTGGGTTGTACCAGCTCAACAGCTGGTTCTCCCTCCTTTTTGCCACGTTGTGTAGGTTGTCTAGCTAGTCTCCGGACTGCAGCCCTTGAGGCTGCATGCACGTTCGCGAAGTGGGGTCCAATACCCCAACGAGTGCCTACGGCAAGGGTTTTCCAATGCCCCGACAGTCCATAATAGTGACTGGCCGGGACCAAGACTATGGGCTTGCGATCGCTCCAAAGAACACACATGTATATATATGTCCTCTTTATTGCACCTTTGAGCATCTTTAGTGAGCCTTCGGGCTGCAGCTTATGTGGCTACAAGTGTACATGTAGCACGGGGTCCAATACCCTAATCACTTTACGGTTTTGACTCGTTGTGTCGCAATGAATAGTGCATGTCAACCAAAACAAACTGATATAGATTCGGTTACGAATGCACAAAAAAATGGTAGAATTTACCGATGAAATGTTGTATTGGACTTAGCCCTTTTTGTACACACGTCCATCTTCGTAAAGGAACTCAATGTTTTGGCTTTGTCAACCCACCAATATCGGCATTGCGAATGCATATCTCTATGCATATGTTTCGTTTCAGCATGGAACGCAAAGTTTGTGTAAATGACTCCTTATCGAGTGCTCCCAATGAGTTTGTGTAATTAAGAACCCTACGTCATATGTTAAGCAAACACATACGTAGTATTGTTGGCACAGATATAGTACACTGTCAATTAGTGTGGTTCCACCCTCGTTGCTGGCATGGCCGCTTATGCAATTAATACCTTGTTAATGCTTCTTATAAAATGAGGTTTTTACATAATTACGAAACCTAAGGCACATGTCATCAAATGAATGTAGTCGCATGATAGTGCTTATTATATTTCGATTGCATGTATCACTTTGGCAAAATTACATGTATTTCCCTAAGTGTGTAGGGATTCTCGAGCTTCATGTTTGTGATCGCAGTCTTGTGAGACTTATGCGACAACTGGAACTCCTTGGCGAGTCTGGTTGCGGGCAATGGCCCCACTTAGCGAGATAAGCTCGCTTATGGTTGTAAAACATGGTTTACGAACTTTGGCACAACTTGTGAGTCACGCTTTACCATGGCAATATGCTCCTAACTGTCTCATCATAGTGTGCAATGTTTTGTATCGACACTTAGCTAGTTCTTACACTTATGGCACGTTGCACACTCTTGTCCACTTATAATTGTGCATAGTTCATGATGACATATCAGTTTGCATGTCACAACTTATGTTATTCTTACATTAGAAATGTTATGTTCCTTAATTGTTATAAATTGCTCATGCTTTATCTAATTGCATTAATTCATGCTAGATACACTCTCTTGTAGATCCATGTGTAGCCTTGTACACCTTCTTATGATATAACTGTTCAATTAGTTAAGCATGCTAAGTGTTCTTGTTATATTGTGCTTTCGATTTCCACACTTTGGTATATCGTGTTTGGTTTGTCTTACCAGCTCGAAAGAGTACTGACCCTGTTTTATGGGGATACAGGTGTTACTTAGGCATGCAATGGAGCTTGATGTGCTGCAGCGGACTCTGAACCCAAACTTCTGAACTCTTGTTGGATCCTGACAGTTTGTTGGTTTTGTATAAGGGAAAGATTTGTATAATAGATTTGTAATATTTGTAAATATTTAATAAAAAGTTGTTTATTCACTGTTGTTTCACTCCTGTGGTGGCCGCCCAGGGTTTTTCGCTTGTTGTTGTCCTTTTTGGTTTCTTCCGCACTTGTGCATCTGATTTTCAAAAAAAAAATTACCTCAAATCCAAAGGATTTTCAAGTCGGGAAATCTGGGGGCGCTACAAATGGGTATCAAAGCCAGGTTTTAAAAGAGATAAAGAAGTGTGGTTCAAGTCTCTACACGCATCAGCCATCGCATTGTAAGTATTTCTAATTCAGTTTTTGTGGTTTGACTGCTTGTTTTGCTTGACTTGATAAATTATGTGTTTCTCGGGTGTCTTCCGATTTGAGACACAGTTTCGTGTTTTAAGCCTTGTGTATTTTGGCTTGATACATTAATTGTCAGAACCTAAGGGTTTGTTCGCGCTTGTGGATCTAGTTTCCCAAGTTGTTTCGAGTCAACTCCTGTGAGAGTTGGAGTTTTCGGCTGAGATTTTGGGGACTACTTGCGTAGTTTGCCCTTCTCGTTCCACATCATGTGGTGGATACAATTGATACATCGTAGCGATTTTTGAGCTTTTAGCCTTATCGTGTTGAAGACGAGATGGCTTCAATGAGAATCATCGTGTGAGGCTCTGAGTGGATGTTTTCCTTCTTTTCCAACCTCGTTGGAATTGTTCGTAACCCTGTCTTCGACAAAGGGTATCTTGCTTGATGCGATTCCTTTTGGACAGAAGGCGGAAGCCTTGTCTGTGCCAGCGAGCCTCTGCGTATCTTGTTGGCGGATACTGTTGATTCCCCGATCATTCTTGATGATGAGAATGTATTTGTTGTTACACGCTTAGTATGTTGTGTTTTGTTGTCAGTGATGGCATTTGACTCCTGAGAGGGTCGTGTTCTGGGGATAGTTAACACTGATCATCTGGGTGTTCTTGCTCATGAGAGAGCGTTGCGGGAATTTTTGTTTCCCCTACCACTATTTGGAGGATGATGGTGTGTCGGCTCAGGAGGTGATTCCTGGTAGTGCCAATTGTGCCGCTGGATGAAGTAGCTCTCCAGCGATGCCGTTAGCGTGGCGATTCTCTAACGATGCCATTAGGATGGCGAGTTCCTAATGAGGTTGTTGGGATGGCGATTCTCCAGCAAGGCCATCAACGTGGTGATTCTCTGACGATGCCGTTAGCGTGACGATTCTCTAACGATGCCATTAGGATGGCGACTTCCTAATGAGGTTGTTGGGGTAGGGATCCACCACCAAGGTCGTCAGCGTGGCGATTCTCTGACGATGCCATTATCATGACGATTCTCTAACGATGCCATTAGGATGGCAACTTCCTAATGAGGTTGCTGGGATGGCGATTCACCAGCAAGGCCGTCAACATGATGATTCTCTAACGATGTCGCTAGGGTAGCGATTCCCTACTGATGATATGAGTAATGATGACTCTCGTGTTTGGTTGTGTTAGAGTGGTGGTCCTCTAACGTTTTTCATCTAGAATAGTGATTTTCCAGCGATAGCGGTCTTGTTTGGTGTCACTTGCGTCATTCGTGGAACGTGTTTGTTGTCGTGTTGTGTTGCACGATTGAATTATGTTGTGACTTTTGTTTGAATTATGTGTGTGTATGCTCATGATTTTTGTATGATTGTTGTGATTATCGTTCGCGAACAAGGTTTTTCAAGCCTACTGATTGACTTACTTTGTCTTTTTGTCATGATAGATGACTTGGAAGACCAGATGCAACGACGTTATGGGCATTGTGAACAACCTTGCGGAGGTTGTGCAATAGCAGATGGTTACGATATAGCAGTTAGGTGTGAACCTTCAGCACGTAGCCCGAGGTGTGCGGAACAGTAGCGCGGTTACGTATAAGCGATTCATGGAATTAGATCCTCCTGCTTTTATGGGTAGGACAGACCCTGAAACTGTTGAGTCGTGGTTGCGTGAGATAGAACGTATTTTCCATGTTTTGGATGTCCCAGAGGAGAAGAAAGTGAGTTTTGGTACTTATCGTTTGAAAGACCATGCTGAGAAGTGGTGGGACACTGTCTCGTCGGTCAGATTCAAGGACACAAATGTCACATGGGATGAATTTGTTGAAGTTTTTAACTCTGCTTATTTTTCGAAGCACGAGCGCAGTAAGAAGATGCAAGAATTTCTGGACTTGCAACAAGGAACGATGACCTTGTCCGATTATATTACGGAGTTTTGTTGTTTGGAACGATACTGTCTGAATGTTTACGTCACAGAGCATGATCGAGCAATGAAGTTTGCTCAAGGTTTGAGGCCAACTTTGAGAACTAAAGTGTTCACTAGCGGGCTTAAGTCGCTCGAAGAAGCTATCAAAGTAGCTACGTTGCTGGATGAAGACCAAGTGGAGCATCAGGCTCAAGTTTTTGCGATCGTGAGCGAGAAGAAACCTAGTAGGGTGGAGTCTTCGCCACCTACTAGAGAGCATAAGCGTCAGAAAGTGCAACAGAACCGCCAGCGAAAGCGATCCCAGCGATCGAATGTCCAGCGAAAGCGATCCCAACGACCGGAAGTCTAGTGGCAGTGTCAGCAATGTGACGAAGATCACGGTCTTGGAACTTGTCCTTGTTTCGATGGCAAGTGTTTCAAGTGTTGACAACCCGGGCATGTTGCCAAGTTTTTCCCGAAGAAATTTACGAGAGACTTAGTTGTGGCCGAGTAGGCGCTCTCAGACGAGATCTGACCCTTTTCTTGTTGCTTGTTGTTTTGTGATTTCACGGACAAAATCCTTTTTAAGGAGTGTAGAATGAAACACACGCGAATTTTCTGAGGAATTTACTGCTTACTTAGTGTTGAAATATATGTTTTTGTGTGATTACAAGATTATATAGCAAGTAATTTGATATGAATTGAATGTGCTTTGTGTTTTAGCTTTGCACGCGCGACCTGAAAAACGCGTAAATATACTGTGTAAGTAAAAAGTGCCTAATTCTGGACGAATTAGCTTCTAAAACTTTAAGGGTTAATTTATAATATGTTTTTATAGTTTGTCCTCGAATTTGGGACCCATTCGACGTAAAAACCTCGTCAGTGCATAAGAATTACGAGTTTTGATCCACGATTGGACCCGAATCGTGATACGCTCAATTCTTGCAAACGGATGAGAATTTTCTTGAGAAGCTTCAAGCATTCTATGTTAATTGAGGTGTTAAAGCGAACTAAATGAGTTGTTGGAATTTATTTAGTATTTAATTGCATTAAATAAGCATTTTCTTGAAGTATTGCTTTTAGGCAATTTTTGGTTTTGGATTTGGGTCAACTAGGGGACCCAAATCCATTGGGCGTCATCTCTAGAGGACCATTTTATCCATGGTTGACCAGATGGTCAAGGTTTGACCAGATGGATGGCGTTTTTGAAATATTTTGCATGGCTCTGGAAAAGAAGGCCATGATTGGCCTTTGTTCTTTTTAAGAACTCATAATGAAGCATAAAGCTTCATTATGAGGGGCGTTTTTTTCCATAAAAGGAGCATGGGGCTGGCACCCCATGGCAATTTTGCAAGCCTTTTGAACTATTTCAAATGCCAAAAACCAATTGGGTGAGTTGGGGTGGCCCTTTTATAAAAATTTCAAACATTAAAGGCACTTTGCAATGGCATTTTTGAAAGATTTCTGAAATGTTTTAAATGCATGACATGCATTGGGCATGGACTTCTAGGGGAGGGATATGGAGCACCCCAGCCCTCCATCTATGCTGGATTAATCTCAGCCATTCAATCCTTGAACCCTAGCTATTTAGGCCTTGAAGAGAGAGAAAGGGGTCTCCTCTTGGGCGATTTTTGGAGGCTCTCCTCTCTCTCCTCTCTTGCTCTCCCCTCTCTCCTACATCTCCAACGTGAGTGTGAGTGGTGTAGAAACACCACATTGTTGAGCTCCCAACCGTGGACACCACGATCTCCTTCTTCTCCATTGTAAAGCCTCAAAGGTGAGACTTTCCATCACTTCCAAGTGTTGTAAAATCGTGAGTTTACCTTTCACCAATTGTGGGTTTTGCTTTTAATAAGTTCTATATGTTTTTGTATTTTCGAAAGTCTCCATTTTTGCATACCTTGAGGTGGGTTGTAGCTTTAGAGTATTTCGGGTTTTTCTTCACCTTTGATTGTATTGAGCACATTTGCATGCATTATAAGTTGGGTTTCGGTTGGGCATGCCTTCATGCATCATGTTGAGGCTTATTGAGCATGGTCGCATGCATTTTCATTCTACAAGTAGTCGTAGTGCCATGTAATCCTTTTGGCTGCAGTTTTGCCTTGTTCTCCACCTCATTGCACACACTGTTCACCTTCGTTGGATTGATTCTTGGCAGCCACGGTTTTTCCCTGATATGACAGTAGAGTTGTGCTGTCAAAGGCTATGTTTGGTTGGCTAGGAAGCCTAAGATCGACCTCTTTGTTTGTCCAGCCGCCGTACCCAGTTGGGTCGACCCAATTGGGTTCGGGCGATGTTGGCCTAGGTTGGTTGGGCTGAGCCCCATCTTCTTTTGCCCCTCTTTGTTTTGCTGTTGGGCGTCCAGAAATTTTTGGACGCTATGCTGTGTATCGGTGACCCCCAGGTCGACCACCAACGGGTCAGCCTGGGCGCCCTTCTTTGTTTTTGGGTTGGCGTAACCCTTTGTCGAGCCCACCAGCTTAAGCTAGAGTAGGTTAGGCTATCCTCCGACCGGACATGGTCTGGACCGAATATGGTCCAGACCTGTCCCAGTGCTTGCTCCGAACAAGGTTCGGTTGGGGCGTTTACCCCTTCTTCTTTTCACGCTGGCTGAGCCCAGCTTTGGTATGGACATGTGGTCCAGACCCTGCTCATGTTTGAGCAGCCGTTTGTGGGTCTGGACCAGTCAGTCCAGACCTGGACAGCTTTATGGTGGTCCTGCTGCAACCAGGTTGCAGCAGGTGGTTTAGCCTCTAGGAATGCAGGTTGCAGGCTTGCACCCATGGTGTTTGTGTAGCAGTGGCTGAACAACACATGAGGTCTAGATCAGTCGGTCCAAACTTGGGTTCCTCTCTTTGGCTGCAACCGGGTCTGCTGCATTATGCATGGTGCTTATGGCACCGCGGTAGCTGTTAGGTTGTGTGCCGTTTTTGGGTTGTACCAGCTCAATAGTTGGTTCACCCTCCTTTTTGCCACGTTGTGTGGGTTGTCTAGCAAGTCTCTGGACTGCAGCCCTTGAGGCTGCATGCACGTTCGCGAAGCGGGGTCCAATACCCCAACGAGTGCCTACGACAAGGGTTTTCCAATGCCCCGACAGACCATAATAGTGACTGGCCGTGACCAAGACTATGGGCTTGCGATCGCTCCAAAGAACACACATTTATATATATATCCTCTTTGTTGCACCTTTGAGCATCTTTAGTGAGCCTTCGGGATGCAGCTTATGCGGCTGCAAGTATACACGTAGCACGGGGTCCAACATCCCAATCACTTTATGGTTTTGACTCATTGTGTCGCAATGAATAGTGCATGTCAACCAAAACAAACTGATAAAGATTCAGTTACGAATGCACAAAGAAATGGTAGAATTTACCGATGAGATGTTGTATTGGACTTAGCCCTTTTTGTACACGCGCCCGTCTTCGTAAAGGAACTCAATGTTTTGGCTGTCAACCCACCAATGTGGGCATTGCGAATGCATATCTCTATGCATATGTTTCGTTTCAGCATGGAACGCAAAGTTTGTGTAAATGACTCCTTATCGAGTGCTCCCAATGAGTTTGTGTAATTAAGAACCCTACGTCATATGTTAAGCAAACACATACGTAGTATTGTTGGCACAGATATAGTACACTGTCAATTTGTGTGGTTCCACCCTCGTTGCTGGCATGGCCGCTTATGCAATTAATACCTTGTTAATGCTTCTTATAAAATGAGGTTTTTACATAATTACGAAACCTAAGGCACATGTCATCAAATGAACGTAGTCACATGATAGTGCTTATTATATTTCGATTTCATGTATAACTTTGGCAAAATTACATGTATTTCCCTAAGTGCGTATGGATTCTCGCGCTTCATGTTTGTGATCGCAGTCTTGTGAGACTTATGCGACAATTGGAACTCCTTGGCGAGTCTGGTTGCAAGCAATGGCCCCACTTAGCGAGATGAGCTCGCTTATGGTTGTAAAACATGGTTTACAAACTTTGGCACAGCTTGTGAGTCACGCTTTACCGTGGCAATATGCTCCTAACTGTCTCATCGTAGTGTGCAATGTTTTGTATCGACATTTAGCTAGTTCTCACACTTATGGCACGTTGCACATTCTTGTCCACTTGTAATTGTGCATAGTTCACGATGACACATCAGTTTGCATGTCACAACTTATGTTATTCTTACATTAGAAATGTTATGTTCCTTGATGCATACCTCACTAATTGTTATAAATTGCTCATGCTTTATCTAATTGCATTGATTCATGCTAGATACACTCTCTTGTAGATCCATGTGTAGCCTTGTACACCTTCTTATGATATAACTATTCAATTAGTTAAGCATGCTAAGTGTTCTTGTTATACTGTGCTTTCGATTTCCACACTTTGGTATATCGTGTTTCGTTTGTCTCACCAGCTCAAAAGAGTACTGACCCCGTTTTATGGGGATACAAGTGTTACTTAGGCGTGCGGTGGAGCTCAATGTGCTCCAGCGGACTCTGAACCCACACTTCTGAACTCTTGTTGGATCCTGGCAGTTTGTTGGTTTTGTATAAGGGAAAGATTTGTACAACAAGTTTGTAATATTTGTAAATATTTAGTAAAAAGTTGTTTCTTCACTGTTGTTTCTTCACTGTTGTTTCACTCTTGTGGTGGCCGCCCAGGGTTTTCCGCTTGTTGTTGTCCTTTTTGGTTTCTTTCGCACTTGTGCATCTTATTTTCAAAAAAAAATTTACCTCAAATCCAAAGGATTTTCAAGTTAGGAAATCTGGGGGCGCTACATATAATCTTCTGCTAGGGCGCACTTGGATTCAAAATGCCAATGTTGTTCCTTCTACACTTCACTAGTGCATCAAGTGGTCGAAAGGGGGCATGATTACCACTGTTTTGGGTGAAGATCCAGAAGAAAGGCTCCCACAGCCCATGATTCTTCGCCCTACTTTCACTGCAGACATTCCAAGGATTCGGGAAATTGAAGAGATTAATTTGAGCGATAGTCTAGACATGCTGAAACTGAAGGAAGTCTAGCCAACAAAGAACGTCACAGTAGTGGTTCAGTGGCAGGGACCTCACTTCTTTAAGCTGGGAGGGTGCCTCAATTGCACTTCTCTCAAAGATCACCCTCTTTTCCCTCAGTTTTCTAAGACCAAGAAAGGGTTTGATCTTCTGATGAAGCATGGATACCAGCCCTTCAGAGGCCTTGGTAAGAATGAGGATGGCATCCTGGAGCCAATCATCCCCGCTCGGCATGTCACTAGTGCAGGTTTGGGTTTTATGGGTCAGTCATCCAGCAAGCGCACTACCTTCGTTAAGGGAGCAGAATGAGGAGGAGGATGCCAATGTTTTCTGTTTTCTTTCTGCTGTCATCTTGTAGGGACAATTCAGTCCCAGTTTTTCCTTTCTTTTAATCATCTGTAAATATCAAAGTTGCTCTATCAATGAAATTTTCATCTTTTCTCTTCATATCTTGGCATATAAGATTATTTGCTTACGGTTTTGTCTATGTCATCATTCTTTGTTTCTGTACAAAAGGCCATTTTTTAATTGCTTACCTCTCCTCAAAAACCTTCTTTGTGTTTTTCAGGATTGCCAAATCACGGCTCCTAAATTTCTCAAAAGGCTCGTTATTAATCCCAATTTCTCTCAAAATAATCCCAAACCGACCAGAATCTGCAAGGCAAAGGCAGTGGCAGGGGTCAATAAGATGGCAGAACAGATTGAAGAGATAGCAGAGTTTGATTCAGTGATTCAAGAGTTGCCAGAATTTGCAGTATTCAGAAACAGGATGAATCGTCGTCTTTGGTGTAGGATCCGATAGAGGATATCAACATTGGTTCAAAAGATGATCCGAAAATCCTCAAGATTGGCTCCGGACTAAGTCCAGATGAGAAAGAAAGGCTCATCCATTTTCTCAAACAACATCAAAAAGTTTTCGCTTGGACATATGAGGATATGCCAGGCTTAGATCCCAAGCTGGTCGAGCATCGTCTTGTGTTGAAACTAGACTTCAAGCCAATCAAGCAGAAATTAAGAAAAATGGATCCCTGAGTGGCACCGTAGGTTAAAGAAGGACTTGAGGAGTTGTTAAATGCAGGATTCATCCAGACCGTTGATTATCCAGACTGGTTGGCGAACATCGTAACAGTTCCCAAAAAGAAAGGCAAAGTCTGGATTTGCATTGATTTCAGAGATCTCAACAAGGCTACCCCAAAGGATGATTATTCACTCCTCAACATCAATCTTTTGATTGATAGCACAGTAGGCCATGCAAAGTTTACCTTTATGGATGGATATTCAGGCTATAATCAAGTCAAATTGGTCGCACGTGACCAATCCAAAACTTCTTCTACCATACCTTGGGGTACATTTTGCTACACAGTCATGTTGTTTGGGCTCAAGAATGCTGAGGCAACCTATCAGAGAGAAATGGCAGTTATTTTTCATGACCAGATGCATAAGAACATGGATGCCTATGTGGATGACATCCTGGTCAAGTCCAAAGAAGGAGAGGATCATATTGATGCTCCTGGCCAAGTCTTTGAAAGACTCATTCTGTACAAGTTGAGGCTCAATCCGCAGAAGTGTATCTTCGATGTGGAGTTAGGCAAACTGCTTGGCTTCATGATCAGCAAGAAAGGAATAGAGGTGGATTCGGCTAAGGCAAAAGCAATCATTGACATGCCGCCTCCTACCAATCTCAAAGAGCTGAGGAGCCTTCAAGGACGCATTCAGTCAATTCGACGCTTCATTTCTAATTTGGCCATGAGATGTGAACCCTTCAATTACTTGTTGAAAAAAAAAGTGAAATTTGAGTGGGGATCAGATTGTCAGCTTTCATTTGAGCGCATCAAGTGGTATCTCCTCAATCCACTCGTTCTGAAGCCACCCGAACTTGGAAAACCATTTCTCTTATATATTTCCATCAACCAGAATGCTTGTGGTGGATTTCTTGCACAGTATGAAGAAGGCAGCCGGATAGAGCATGGCATCTACTATGTGAGCAAAACTTTCATCGACTATGAGAAAAGATATTCTCAGATGAAAAAAACATGTCTAGCCTTAATATGGATGTGTCAAAAGTTGAGACATTATCTGCTGGTCTCAGAAATCAAAATTTTGGCAAGGCTCAACCCTCTCAAGTACATCCTTGAGCAGCCTTTCCTTACTGGACAGATTGCGAAATGGCAAGTCCTCCTGATGCAATACGACTTAGATTATGTTTCTCAAAAGTCAGTTAAAGGTTAGCCCATCGCAGATCAGTTGGCAGATTTTCCGCTGACAGAAGAGATCAAGGCCGAAGATGATTTTTCTGACGATCGCATCTGCAATATTCAGGAATCTCCAGTTTGGACCAAATTCTTTGATGGAGCCAAGAATATGTTCGGCATAGGGATTGGGATTTTGTTGATCACTCCCAAAAAAGAGATGATCTCTTATTCCCTCAAGCTCAGTTTTCAATGTAGTCATAACATGGCCGAGTATGAAGCTCTAATACAAGGCCTCAAGATTTTGCAAGACTTCAATGTCAAGAGAGTGCATGCCTTCGATGATTCATTGCTTGTGGTTAGTCAGGTTAATGTTGAATGGCAAGTCAAGGATTCAAAATTAATCCCCTATCAGAAGATTGTCTTAGCTCTCATAGGCAACTTTGAAGAATTTCAGCTCAACCATGTCAAGAGGGAATACAATCACATAGCAGATGGCCTAGCCTGCTTGGGTTCTATTTTGTCTTTCAAAGACAGTGAATCTTGTCGTTCCTTCGAGATTGGCAGACTTGGTCAACCTGCCTTCATTTCACCTGAACACGTAAACCAAGTCACTCAAAAAGAGAAGCCTTGGTACCAAGACATCAAGAACTTTATTGAAACCGGCGAATTTCCACCGGAGATGCCAAGAATGGAGCAATGTGCAATTCAACGCATGTCAGCTCGCTATTTCATCATTGCCAATACTCTCTACCATCGTGGTTTTAGTTCTGAGTACGCCAGATGCTTAAACAGAGACGAAGCCAGGGAAGTTGTCCAAGAGGCACATGAGGGAATCTGTGGTGGTCATATTGGCTATCAAACGCTTGTCAAACATATCATCCGGGCGGGGTATTACTAGAAAATCATGTAGCAGGATTATCATCAATTTGTAATAAAGTGTGTTAAATGTCAAATGCATGCAACTTCCATTCATGTGCCAGCTGCATACTTGCAGTCTGTGGTTTCTCCTTGGCCTTTCTCAATGTGGGCCTTCGACGTGGTGGGCCTGATAACTCCTTCGGCATCTAATGGCCACAGATATTTTCTCGTAGCTACAGAATACTTCACCAAATGGGTCAAGGTTGTAACTCTGTGAACAGTGGAAGGCCGATATGTGGTTTCTTTTATTCATAAGAATCTTCTTTGTTGTTTCGGCGTACTACATGATATTGTGTCAGATAATGGCAGACACTTTAAGAATGAGCGGATGAAGATCATATGTACGAAGTTTAGAATTCAGCATAATTTCTCGGCTCCGTATTATCCTCAAGGAAATGGTCAGATAGAGGCCACCAACAAGATTTTGATCCGCAATCTAGAAAGAACTGTGAAAACAGCCCGTGATTGGCACGAGAAGATGCACAAGGCGCTTTGGGCATACCGAACCATCATTCGGACTCTAACCAAAGCTACTCATTCAGAACTTGTTTACGGGACCAAGGTAGTATTACCTCTCCATGTTCAGAAGCCCGCATTCAAGTTTATGTCGCTCATTGTGCTCTCGCTTGATGAGTATCAGCAGCAGAGGTTGGTATAACTCAATTTATTGGGCGAGAAGAGACTCAAGGAAGCAGAGCATGCTCAAGCTTATCGTCAAAGGATAGCTTGACACTATGCCAAGTCAGCCGTTGAGAAAAAATTTGAGTTAATGATCTGGTGCTCAGATCGACAGCTCATCTCAAGCATCGACCATGGGGCAAGTGGTCACCCAATTGGGAAGGCCTTTATGTGGTTAAAGAAGTATTGCCTCGCAATTCATATCGTCTGATCAACGCAGATGGGGTGGAACTGCCCGATCCAATCAATGCTCTGCACTTGAAGAAATTTTATACTTAAAATGTTCATTCTAGCCTTTTGTATTCTTCAAAAAGCTTCTTTCAATAAAATAATGATCTTCTATCAATTCTCACCATAATGCTGGGGCATTTTTATATGCACCTGTCTTCCCTTCATCGTATGCAGGCAAGATCAGACAAACTCTTTTTCTAAAGTCTTAACAATTTTCAGTTAATTTGGTTATCTTTATTAGTTTTCACCCATTTTATTCATTTTTCAATTTGATCAAATCTTCATCAATTTATTGTCAATTTTATCAGTTTTTATCAAATTTTATCAATTTTTCATCAATTTTTAAAATTTTATCAATTTTTATCACCCTTTCAGGTTAAGAGATAAACATGATGCCTCTTTTCAATGAAGTACTCCTTTGTTCCTTGACCCTTTCAGGTTAAGGGATAAACCTGAACCTCATCCCACGAGATCTTTTTCCTTTCAGGATAAGGGAGTCCTAAAGTCGTCCATCATCAATTTTTCCTCAAATTTCAACCAATTTCTCACCAATCTTTTTCAATTTTTATTGTCAATTTTATCAACTTTATTGATTCTTTTATTTTTTATCAATTCCTTTTACCCTTTATCAATCTCTATCAATTTTATCAATTTTGTTAAATTTTATTCTATTCTTCTTCAGGATAAGGGATAATCCTGAAACCTTCATAAATAAATTCAAAATCTTAGGCCATCTTGGGTCAAGGATCTTGAATGAATCTCTCATCTTCTTCATGATCGTTGGAATCTATTCATACTTTTTTGTCAATCCCTCCAGAATCCGACTTCCGGGTTGAAATTATTTCGTTCCCATCTGAGTTCCGACTCACATTTTTGTTTTTTATTTTTATTTATCTTTATTTTTCAAGATCTGGGTTCCGACTCAGGTTTTTCCTTTTTATATTTCGTTTGGAGTTCCAAGTTTCGACTCGGACTCCCTATTGGATTCAACGCTCGTGTTGGAACCAATCGTTCCTTTGAAGATTCGAGTTTTCAAACTCGGGTTTTCCATTTTATCTTTATTTTTAAAGATCCGGGTTCTGACTCGGGTTTTTCCTTTTTATATTTCGTTTGGAGTTCCGAGTTCTGACTCAGACTTCCTATTGGAATCAACGCTCGTGTTGGAACCAATCGTTCCTTTGAAGATTCGAGTTTTCAAACTCGGGTTTTCCATTTTATCTTCATTTTTAAAGATCTGGGTTTCGACTCAAGTTTTTCTTATTTATATTTTGTTTGGAGTTTCAAGTTATGATTCGGACTCCCTATTGGATTCAACGCTCGTGTTGGAACCAATCGGTCCTTTGAAGATTCAAGTTTTCAAACTCGGGTTTTCCATTTTATCTTTAATTTTAAAGATTTGGGTTCCAACTCGGGTTTTTTGTTTTTATATTTCGTTTGGAGTTCCGAGTTCCGACTCGGACTCCCTATTGGATTCAACGCTTGTGTTCAATCGTTCCTTTGAATATTCGAGTTTTCAAACTCGGGTTTTCCATTTTATCTTCATTTTTAAAGATCCGGGTTCCGACTCAGGTTTTTCCTTTTTATATTTCGTTTGAAGTTCTGAGTTCCGACTTGGACTTCCTATTGGATTCAATGCTCGTGTTGGAACCAATTGTTGCTTTGAAGATTCGAGTTTTCAAACTCGGGTTTTCCATTTTATCTTTATTTTAAAGATCCGGGTTCCAACTCTGGTTTTTCCTTTTTATATTTTGTTTGAAGTTCTGAGTTCCGACTTGGACTTCCTATTGGATTCAATGCTCGTGTTGAAACCAATCATTGCTTTGAAGATTCGAGTTTTCAAACTCAGATTTTCCATTTTATCTTTATTTTAAAGATCCAGGTTCCGACTCAGGTTTTTTCTTTTTATATTTTGTTTGAAGTTTTGAGTTTCGACTCGGACTTCCTTATGGATCCAACGCTCGTGTTGGAACCAATCGTTGCTTTAAAGATTCGAGTTTTCAAACTCGGGTTTTCCATTTTATCTTTGTTTTTTTTAAGATCCGGGTTCCAACTTGGGTTTTTCCTTTTATATTTTCGTTTGAAGATCTTGGTTCCGACTCGGGTTTTCTCCTTTATCTTCCATTTCCGCGATTTCGAGTTCCGACTCAGATTTTCCCTTTGATCCAATGCTCGTATTGGACCAAAGTGTTCCTTTGAAAAATCGAGTTCTAGACTCGGATTTTCATTTCCCTTCAGGATAAAGGATAATCCTGGAACACTGGCAATCATTCCTGCTTCGATTTTCAAATATCTTGAGAATGTCGGTCTCCACTTCAAAATCCAGTCCTCGTACGGATGCATTTTCAAAAATCCAGTGCTCGTACTGGTACATTTTCAAAAAACCAGTGCTCATACTGGTGCATTTTCAAAACCTAGTGCTCATACTAGTGCATTTTCAAAATTCAGTGCTCGTACTGGTGCATTTTCAAAACCCAATGCTCGTACTGGTGTATTTTCGAAACCCAATGCTCGTACTGGTTTATTTTCAAAATCCAGTGCTCGTACTGGTGCATTTTTCAAAAATCCAGTGCTCGTACTGGTGCATCTTCAAAACCTAGTGCTCATACTGGTGTGTTTTCAAAAGCCCAGTGCTCGTACTGGTGCATTTTCAAAATCCAGTGCTCATACCTATATATTTTCAAAATCCAGTGCTCGTACTGGTATATCTAGCGCTCGTGCTAGTGTCTGGCTGACTGATCAATTAGCCCTAAAGGTTCAGTCTTTGTACTAACCATTCATCAACAATTTAATCTCTAAATCTCAATTCCAATCTTTGGGTTACTATTTTTGTCAAAAATCTATCTTTTTCTCTCGAAGGACCCTCTTCCAGGGAGAGTTCGAGGGAGCTCGTTCCTTTGGCATGCAGCCATCTTTTTATTCGCAAGAACCCTTTTCCAGGGAGAGTTTGAAGGGACTCGTTTCTTCGTGAACTGTTTGCAAAACAATAACCCAATTTTTACACAAAAGAACCCTTTTCTAGGGAGAGATTCGATGGAAGCTCGTTTCCTTTTGTGGCCCCCAATTTTCTCATCTTTTGCCAACCCCTTCACAGAGGACCCTTTTCTAGGGAGAGTGTGATGGACTCGTTCCTCTGTGATACTTTTTCAACCTTATTTTCGGCTGCCTTTCTATAAGAGAAGCCTAGGGATAGGGAGTTTTGACGAAAACTTAATTTCTCTTTGAAAGCTTCGTTTTGCAAACACCTCCTCTTCAGGGAAGAGAGGAGTATTTCCTACTTCTCATTCAGGTAAGGGCTAAGCCTGAGTCTCTTTTGGGGGAGAAAAAAAGAGGAAAATTTGTCATGGATGTGTCAATTCGTTGTCAAGCAATTTTTTTCATCAAAGATTTCTAGAATATTTTCCAATCTGCTATCAAAAACCGTTGTTGATCTCAAGGCTTTTATTGCACAAAGAATTACCTCAAACTACCTCTAGTATTATTTTCAAAAGAACAAGACATTTGCGAAGAAAAAACAAAATTCAAGCTTTTTCTGTTGGTCAACCAAGAGGATGAAGAAAAATCTTTGATATGACCGGCAAAGGAAAATTCAATGATGTTGAAAAGCCTTTAGTGAATTGATATTGATCATAGCAATGGCACATTCTTAAAGATCATTCTTTTGACAGTAAGACAGTGAAAATATCCTAGGCAGTAAAAGAACCTACCCAATCTATATCTCCTCAGTCATTTGAGCTGCAATCAATTATCTGCAAAAGGGATCTCTCAATTGTCGTCAAGAGGAAGACGAATATGCGAGCTAGACCCCCGGAGCCAAAGAAGATTTGGATCATCTTCGAGATGAAGAAGTTTGTGATGGATCCTTTCAGGGAAAGTTCAGATCACCATCGAGATGAAAGCAACTATGATGAACCTCTCGACAAACCCTAAAAGATATTTGATTTCTACTACCATCTAGAGATCTTTGACCAATGAACAACATCATCAGCATAATTCCTGAGAAAAAGAAGGATCAGAGCATCTCCAATATGAAGGAGTTTGTGACGTACCCTTCCCAAAAAAAAGAAAAGTCAAGACATCTCCAAAATGAAGGATGGTGTAATAAGCTTCTCCCAAAAACCCAAGAAAGCTCTGTGACTCAAAAAGAGTGCAAAAAAATCATCATGGAAAAAGCCTCAGGATATCAAACTGCCAAGACTGGCAAGAATCATCTTTATCTATGTGAAAATTTTCTATCAATATCTTTCCATTCAATTGCTTTTATGAAGCTAAGAATATTTTCTCTCTTTTCATATCAAGAAAATTGATATCTTTGTTGAAGAAACTCAACAACAACAAATTTGAATTTGATTCTCAATTCTATAGAGTTAGCCCAATTTGAGTTAATACTCTAGGTAGAAAGAGGTAATGTTTTCATACATATAAGCACAGTTCAATCATTCTGAATCAACTACAATTTTGACATCTCATTGGCAATATTTTTCTAGTTATCTCAATATGAAGCAAGAACTTGATTTTCATTTTGACGTATCCTGACGATGTCCCTCATTAGGACTGAAAAGTCCTTCCCTTATGTTTGGTCTGAGTCTCTTGGATCTGCACACTTCCCTGTGTTCCCAACTATCCCACCATAGACAGTTTCCGCTCAGAATAAGGGTTAAACCTGAACTTTCTGCAAGAGGTTTTCTGTTGTTAAAAGCTATTTCAGTCTCAGCAATGAGGTGCCCCATATCAACCCCTTTTCAAGCTTTAGGGATCCCCATTTTTCTCCTTTTTCAAACCCCTCTTGAACTTGTTCTGCGAAGTCTAGAGGTCCCATCATAGTTTCCACGCTCCTCGAGGATTCTGTATCCATTCGGTCTAAGGATTAAACTTGTTACCTCGCTCCTCAAGGTATCACCCGCTCAGGTTAAGAATCAAACCTGAACTTTCTGCGAGAGGTCATCTGTTTTTAAAAGCTGATTTAGTCTCAACAATGAGGCGACCAAAAACATTCCTTTTCCAAGCTTTAGGGAACCCCATTTTTCTCCTTTCGCAAACCGCTTTTCAGATTTGTTCGTCCAAACTCTGAAGGTCCCATCATGGTCTCTTCGTTCGAGGATTCTGTATGGTCGCCCCTTTCAGGTTAAGAGTTAAACCTGAACCTCGCTCCCCGAGGTATCGTCCCTTTCAGGTTAAGGGTTAAGCCTGAACTTCGCTTTACGAGGTATCTTTCGTTCAGGTTTGGGTTAAACCTGAGCCTCGTTCCGATGATGTTTATCGTTTCAATGAGGTGTTTCTCTCAGTCCCATCGTGTTTTTTCCCATCGTGGAATCCATGCTCTTCACATTCATCTAGGAAAGGATCATACTTGAGCGTCATCTCATGAGATATTTTTGAAATTCCACTAGAGGGGGGGTAAATAGTGAAATACTAAATAGATCGATAAATTAAAAATATAATGCAATAAAGACACAACACATAAACACAGAATTTATACTAGTTCGGTCAAAACCCTGACCTACATCCAGTCCCCAAGCAAACCACTTGAGCTTTCCACTATAACATCCGAGTCACCGGATAAATAGTACAACACCCTCTTCCTCAGAGGTCTTCTTCTCTCAACAGAGAAGGGGAAACACCCTCTTTCACAGAGGTCTTCTTCTCTCAACAGAGAAGGGGCACACCCTCTTTCACAGAGGTCTTCTTCTCTCAACAGAGAAGGACAACACCCTCTTTCCCAGAGGTCTACTTCTTTCAACAAAGAAGGGATACAGTGAATAACAGAAAGTTACAATACTTCCTATAGAACCTTCAGAATAATGTGAATGCACGAATGAAGGATTCTCAGAATGTTCTGTTCTTTTCACTCAGAAGATACTCTTTGTCAAAGGGCTATTCTTGACTTTTTCTCTTTCTTTTTCTCTTTCTTTTTCTTTTTCTTTTTCTTTTTCTTTTTCAAGGCTCTCTTTCAAATATCGAAAAAGAATTTTTCTCGTTGTAAGCTCATATGTCCATGTGAAATAAGTAATTTGTTTGTGTTTATATAGCCTTAGAAAAATAATCGTTGCCTTTTTGAAATGATAGTCTTTTTGGGATGTGAGATGTCAAGTCATTTCAAAAAACATCTTTATGGATTTTCGAAAAAGTCTTCTTTCCATAAAAGTAATATTTGGGGTACACTAGTCGTTGTAACCTTTTAGGTATGATATATTTTATGTAAAAAGTCTATTTCTTACAATAGTACATTGAACGTTGGATTTGTAGGCCATCATGTAGTTTTGTCTTTATTCTAATTAATGATTTGTAGTACTAAAGTATTTTATTTAGAAGTTGTCACTTCTTTACTTAAATGAGTGTAAGTACAATAAATGCTTTGAGATCTTTATTTGTACATAGTCATATCAAGAGTTTTCTTTATGATGTGTTTTTCAATGTCTATAGAGAGAATGAAGACTTTAAGCAAGTCGACATTCTTGAGTGGGATTAAGATAGTTATTTAAAAACATTTTTAGAGGAGGTATTTAATGTTTTACAAAGAGAATGATGACTTCAAGTAAGTCGACATTCTATGAGTTGTAAAAAGGTAACTAAAGTCTTTTCACAACATATTATATTTGTTTTTCTTTGTCTAGCCAATTTCCATGTTTTGTCTTTTTCCTACACATTTGAAATCATTTCTTTTTAAGTTGTCTTATACATGATACAATTATTGCTTTTTGAAATCATGAGCTAATATATCATGTCAAAATACCTTTTTCATAAAGGTTTGTAAGAAGGTACAATTATTGGTTTTCAAAAAGGTGCTTTTTGAAACTATCGTATACTTTTATGAAATATAGCTTTTATGAATGAGTATGCAATATGCATGTTTCTGAAGGTTCTGTTACATATGACTCTAAAGAAGAAAAAAATCTTCATCTTGAGGAAGCTGATCTCTTTAGATGATCTTTAGGAATGCATGGCTCATCAAGTTTTTTCTTCAAGGAGTATGATTGCACCATGGTTGTACTTGAACAAGGGGTCTCCATCCTTTTTGGGTGAGATATCCTTGCATTAAATACTCGTTAGATTTATGGCAAAACATATCCAGTCATAATATAACATTTTTCAAGAAGACATATTATCATATCATATAAAATCAAATATGACAGTGTATCATATTATGTGTCATCAAAATATAGTTTCTCAACATTCTCCCCCTTTTTGATGATGACAAAATATGCTCCCTCTGTCAAAAAGACATTATGCATAATATCATAAAATTATTAAAAAATGTCAAAGAGAGTATTTTTCTCCAATAATGGAGACAGATTTTTCTCCTCCTTTGTCATGGACAAAAAGGAAGGGATCAGAGTAAGCAGAGTTATTACAGGCCAAAATAATATAAAGTTATTATATTCCAAAATAATAAGTTTACTCCGAAGGTGGAGATGATTAAGGTGTTCGGACGTTGTGATCCTGCTGGAAGGTTTGTAGGGTCTGCTGCATCGAGGCTTGATTCCGAAGAATAAGATCCTGAGTTTGCTGGACATCCATGATTGCAGAAAGGTAATCAAATTCGGATGAGGGATCTGCTTCATCAGAGCCGTGGTTGGCAGTGTGCAGGGACCTTGGATTGAAGGAAGTAGCATTGAGGATCTGCTTGGGATAGAGGATAACTTCATTTTAAAGGGGGGCCTTGAAGAATTTTAAAATGGGAGTTATAAAACACCCGAAAAGAAGATGCTGGAATTTTTGATAGCGAATAAAGTGGGCGAAGATGATGTTGGACCAATTTATCGGAGTGGAGCACAAAATTGCGTAGAGGAGGAGAGAGATTTTTTTTGGCACTAATCCCTTGCGAGGAGGCTTGGGATAGAGATTGTGGAGAAGAATTTGAGCAAGCAGTTGAGCATGAGGTTGGAGATTGCTCATGTGTCAGGGAAGGTATGTGAAGTGGTTACAGAGAAGAATTGTTCGAAGTACCGAGTGGTCGAGTGGTACTATGTTAGTTAGATCTGTGCCGGTGGAAGGAAGGTTGAGAATGTTGCCTAGTAAGGAAGCATTGAAGAAAATCATGCGTCCTCGGACCTTGGTGGTGATGGTAGTTTGGTTATGATTGGTGGAAAGATTTGTATAGAAGAGTCAGACAAGTTCGGGATAGTAGGCAGCTTGGGATGAAGATCCTAGTAAGTGTTTCAATTCGGGGAGAGATCTTTCGAGGTCAAATGATGCGAAGTCTTCGTAGTGAACCAATTCACCTTCATGAATTGGACGTGAGCAAAGTGAGTTGTAGTGATGAAATAGATCTGGAAACCTTAGATCGGCGGCAGTGATCACATTGTTTAAGGAAGAAGCCATTACAAGAGCTTTAGGAAAAAGAGACTAAGAAAGAAGAGCTTGGAAGGAGTAGTACTTTGTAAGAAGATTGAGAAATTCGTGGGGAATTTGGTGAGGGATGAACCAATCTATTAAATAGAAGGAAGAAAATAATTGTGATAAGAAATGAATGACATTGGAAGTGAATGATTTTTAGATTTTAGTTGAATAAGGAAATTCGTGAGTTGTAAATTAAGAAGCTTGTGAATGACAAATCAAATCAATTTTTTTGGAAGATAGTGTATTATATTAGTATGTATGTCAAGAAGGACATATGTTTTTTTTTAAATAATTTTTTATATGGAGAAAAGTTTACTACGGGAGAGTTTGTCGAAGTTGGAGATGTGTCATGAATTGAGGATGGAGTGTCCTATTTAAACTTGATGTGTGATAAAGTCAAGAGAGTGAATAATTCATGGATTTTAAAGATTTTCGTGAAGATCATGTAAGAATAGTTATCGAGTGAAAGAAACGGCCTAATAAAACAAACAGAGATATATGAGTGAGATGCAATAATTTCTTATTTAAGAAGTATTTTTATAGGTATGTGTGGAAGGAGTGTGAATAGTCATAAAGAAGGGTGATTCAATATACGAATTTGTAGAGAGAGATCATAGAGGTCATAAAGGACAACAGTCACTTGATGTATGACATAAAGTAAAGTTATGATTGATATGAATTGATGTTTTGTTTAGAGGACATGGTTTTAATGGAGGGAGTACATGGTTTTTGAAAAAGATAAGCTTAAAATATGTAATGGTCACGGATGGAGGCTCACTTCGTATTAGATGGAGAGAGAGAAAAAGAAAGGGTGGTACTTAATAGTACTTATGAGAATAAAGAATGGAGGACAAGTTTTCGAAAATGAGTTTTTATAATAATTTTTCATAAACAGGTGTGAAGGATGACAAGATAAAAATAGATTGCACTTAAGATATGATATAACAGATGATATAGTAAAACTATATGTGAAATATAACAACTTAACTTTTGAAGGAGGTGGTGAAAAACTAAGAAGGATAAACACTCGATTATGACTCAAATTTGAAAAGCAAGATTTCTCATAAAGTGGTTAAGTGTGGTTTTATCATTATTACATACTATTCTTTGTTTAAGTTACGTATAGGCAAGTTGATAGATTGAATTTACATAAGGTTTAATGAGGTGTCTTGAGGAAAGGAAGTCCTGAAAAAGGGATATATCACTTGAATATAAGAAAAGAAGAACAATGATTAAAGGTATGATAAAATAAGTGACAAACACAATATCATGGTGAAGTTCGGCTAGCTTATTGTAAGAGAGATTTTCACAAGAGGAAAAAAGTGATAAAAGGTGTTATGAGATGAGTGATGTGAACAATGTCATGATAGCTTTTACTTAATATAAATAGTTCTTATGGATATGAGTGAAAGGAAATAGGACAAGGAATCATAATTAATGTGTACTTGAAAGATGACAAGTTGAAAGACATAAAGAATGTGTCATGATGAATGTGTTTTTATAAGTGTTTAGAGTATACGTGAATATAGAAACATAGTTTGACTTTGAATAGTGGGAACAAAAACAAAGAATGTATATAAAAAAAATTGATAAGAAGGAAACCTTTTAAAACATAACTTATAAGATGTTTTAATCTTAATAAGTGTGATTAATTTATAAGTCACTTAGTTTGCATATTCCTAATTCTCTTCTAATTCGTGTAAAGTCTTCATGTTTCAATGGTTTAGTGAAGATGTCTGCTAACTGTTGATTAGTGGGTATGAATTCGAGTTTAATTATTTTGTTTAAGACTTGTTCTCTTAAGAAGTGGTGTCTTATTTGAATATGCTTAGTTCGTGAGTGTAAAATAGGATTTTTAGATAGGTTTATAGCACTAGTATTATCACAAAAAATAGTTGTATTTTCAAAATTTAAACCAAAATCTTTCAAAGTTTGTTTCATCCAGATGACTTGTGTACAGACTAGGCTAGCAGCTATGTATTCAGCTTCAGTAGTTGACAATTATACACAGTTTTGTTTCTTATTGAACCATGTGCCCTAGCATATGACATGTTCTACTTGTGCTTTTTCTGTCAGATTTACTTCCAGCAAAGTCAACATCGCTGTATGAGATTAAATCAAATGTTGAAGATTTTGAATAAAATAATCCAAAATCAACTATGTCTTTTAAATATCTCATTATTCTTTTTACAGCTTTAAGATGTGATTCTTTTGGATTTGACTGAAATCTAGCACACAAGCAAACACTGAACATAATATTTGGACGGCTAGCAGTTAAATAGAGTAGTGATATGTGATCATCGCAAAATTTTTCCTCTCTTGTGATTTCTCTCTCTTCCTTCTCTTTTCCTTTTCTAACCTCTTATTTTCCTCCTTTTTGAAGGGGAAAAAATAAAAGATAGAAAAAGAAAGAGAGAAGAGAAGAGAAGAGAAGAAGAGGAACCTTTTTGTGGGGTCTCACTTGACTTTAATTTTAAAGTATTTGAGAAAATAACTCACCTCCATTTTTGAAATATTTGCGGGAAAACTGGGAGACGGGATCCGCTCGTCGGTACGAGGTTCGACTGTTCCTGGCGCCTTTACCAGGGGTAATCGAACCAAGGGTCGAATTTATGCCTTTTGCTTTGCTAGGAAATTATCTAAGAATTTATCCTAAGTCTAAATGCACAAAGAATCATGCTTGTGCAATGCAAAGATGTATGCTTTCTTTTGAAAGATGTTTTTGAAATTTTCCAAGTGTTTCTGAGATGAATTTGATAATAGAGTGAAGAAATGGTTTCTAACTTAGAACTTAAGATTTAAAGTTCTAAGTTTTTGGAGTAATCAAGAGCTTGGGGAAATAAATCTGAACTTTGAAAAAGATGATTTTGAAGTTTGAGATAAAAGGGGAAGAAAAGAAATTTCAAAGTCATAAATGGACTTTGAATCAGAATAGAGATGAAAAGATGGAATTGAATTCTAACTTTGGAGTTTTGAAATCAAAATGAAATGTGGGAAATCTAAATAGAATTTTGAGAAATAAAATTTGATTTGAAAGTTGAAATTCAAGATAGAATTTGAATCCAAAGTCTGGATTTTAAATAAAATTGAAATTCAGGATGAGATTGAATTCTGGATTTAGAATCCTAAATGGGAATTGGATTTAAAGTTTGGGATGAAATGGAATTGGTTTTAAGAATTGGAATTGGGAATAGAAGTTGATTTGAAATCTGAGATTCAAGATGAAATTTGAATCTAAAGTTTGGATTCTAAAATAGAGTTGAGATTCAAGATGAACTGAATTCTGGTTTTGGGATCCTAAGGGAAACTTGGATCTGAAATATGAGATCTAGGATGGAATTGGATCCAAGATTTGGAATCCAAGATGGAATTTGGATCTGAAGTCTGAGATCTAAGATAGAGTTGGACTCTGGACCCTAAGATAGAATTGGATCTGAAGTCTGAGATCCAAAGTGAAGTTTGAATTCTGGACCCTAAAATGGAATTGGACCTGAAGTCTGAGATCCAAAGTAGAATTGGGTTCTGTATCCTAAAATGGATTTGGATCTAAAGTCTGAGATCCAAAGTAGAATTTGGGTTCTGGATCCTAGAATGGATTTGGATCTGAAGTTTGAGATCCAAAGTAGAATTGGATTCTGGATCCTAAATGGAATTTGGATCTGAAATCTGAGATCCAAAGTAGAATTGGGTTCTTGGATTCGAGATCCAAAGTAAAGATTATACTTGGAAATCTAGATCCAAGTTGGGATTAGAATCTAACCTTGGATTTGGATTCTGAAAACCCAAATGGGGCTTTTGAAGATGGATCTGGGTTTTGGAAACCCGGATTGAATTTAAAATTTAAGAAGAGTCAAGTTTTTGAGATTCCAAATCAATCTCAAACTTTGATTTTGAATTTGGAGATGAGAAAAATAAACTTGGTTTTGAAGTAGAAGATAACTTCAAAGTCGAATTGAACTTTGATTTTTGAATTTAAAATTTGGATATAAACATGATTTCGGAATTTCAAAGTCAAATTGGACTTTGAAATTGAATAAGATAGAATTGAATTTGAATTTATAGATAAGCTTTGATCTGAGAAAAGAATCACTTGGAATTTTGAAAAAGGAAATCTTGAAAATATGATGCAATTCTATCCTAAATGATGGATGAATTCAAATAATTTTGATTCGAAAATCATATTTCATTCTTTAGACGAATGTAAATAAGATTAATGATATAATACACTCCTGACTATGGTCATTGAATGTATTATATAATAATCATATCTAAATTCAAATAAAGAATCAAACATATTTTGGTGCTTTTATAGAGTTTAGAAATAAATTAAATCTCAGTATACCCTGACTATGGCCATTGGTATACGTATTGAATTAATTTTAAACTAAATTTTGATAAAAGAGGAATATATTTAAAGAAAATATGATGAATTTTTAAAATGATCCAGTGTGGATCCAATGTTATCTTATAAAAGATAAAAATACTAAGTTTTGTTTACATCTTGACTATGGCCATTGATGTAAATCATCAACTTAGGATTAATTACCTTTTACGAAATGGTGCATGTGCCATTCGTGTTCCGCCATTGTGAGATTTTGAAAAATAAAGGTAACAAGCATGAAAATAAACAATTTATAATATTTACAATGCTCATTCATTCTACCTAAAAGCTGAAAATGTAAGATTTTCATTAACATCTTATTACAACATTGGAGTTACATTTGAAAACATCAAAGTCTTAATCTAGAAGAATTTCAATAATTCACATCTTTCCTGAAAAATGGAATCAGCAAAGATACAGAAACACAGAAGCCCACTATGCTGAAATTGATATACATATGATCATATTTGTATTAATGGAGAGATGTATGCAAGGATGCATGCTTTTATGGAAGAATACGATGCATATATATATATATATATAATATCCTAAGCTAAGGGTGGATTTTGAAGCATATGAGTGATATTTTAATCAATGGGTGAATGGATATATATAATAAAAAAATGCTTACAGACATAGGCATGCAGGGACGTTAATGGGAAAGGCAAATGTGAGAATATTCCTAAGTGATAGGCTCATGGTAAGAATGAACTGGGGACCAGACGATTTGCAAGAAATATTCGTGGCTGCGATAGGTGTTAACATGAGATGAATGTTGTGGGAATATGAAGGAATCATAGCAATGCATGGGCATTGCTATATACATGCAAATGGGATTTTGTTTTTTGCTGCGGATACTGGAAGGGATTAGCACTTCTGTTGACGCCTAAGGTGGAATCATATCAGTATCTGGACACTGATATGAATGTTAACCCAAAAAAAACATGATAATGCCTAAGCATTATTGGAGATATCAAGGAAGATTGTAGTCACACATTGACATTGCTGTAGGTATGTGAGAGGATACAGTAAAACATACAACCTTTATTTGCTTATGGCTTTGAAGATTGCCCATTCTTTTCCCCTGTATTGTTATTGTAGTGATTGCCCATGACTCTCTTCAATTTCTCACCGCCCCTGTCCTTAGTAGTGACAGCTGTAAGTGATGTTTGAAGGGTGTGGGTATTGGATCAGTCCTTTCCCTGCATCGAACTGGGCATGTGATGTCTTCTTTTAAATCGTTGTAATTTTGAAAAGATTTTTATATGTAAAACATGTGAAAACCAGACATCAAATAATAAAAACCGGTTCTCACTAGTGGATGAGACCGGGTCGAACTCAGGGAACGGGAATATATCATATTCAAGTACACAAATCTAAACTAACCTTTATTGCCGAATTGTTTGAAATGTAAAATGTTTAAGAAAAGTAAAACAACTAACTATTACAACAAATGAATACCCTTCGCAGAGGGCGTAAAATGCAATATTTACAAACCCAATTAAATTCCTAATTCTAAAAAAAAACAAAAAGAAGCTTTATTCTTAGTACTTCGTGTCACGTAATCGCTTCTGCTCCAGTCTGTGCTATCCTGCACAATTCAGATGAACACGAGCAGTACAAGAGATAAAAGTAGAAACAGTGCTAAACGGAGAATACTAAAATAATGGAAAGTAAAATAAACGAAATCTAAATGACAATAACTAGATAAACCTAATGACAATTAACTAAGTAATTAAAAATACAAATTGCTTGTATCAATCAAATATGCTAACAACTAATAGCTAACAATTCAATGAACTAACAATGCAATCCAGCCATCTGATCACTCCTTCCACAATACTGATTTAAATTCTAAACAGCCACCACTGGAAAAAGAGCTAAAAACAACACTGTAAAAAAAACTCAGTAAAATATACTTCAGATCAATGAAAATCAGATAGATCTTCAAAAATTTGAAATTACATTGATCATTCAAACTGATTCAGAGATCAAATTAATTCAGAGAACAACAATGATCGTCACTTTTGATCCAGTAATTCAAAATCAAACAAAATGGTTGAACACCTTTCTCTTTCATTAACCAAGCGTTCTACAGAAATCACATAATCAACCAGAAATTTCAGGTGGTACTTCAATCCGAGATCAGTAATATCGGATCAGAAATCATTCAATGAGCTTTCAAACAATCCCTTGTTGGAGAAACCATTAAACAAAAATCCATCTCCGGATTTGCAGTAAACCTCATGCCATCTGATGGAACTCAATACAGATATATGATGATCAGAAAAAAAAAACACAGCAATAAAAGGAATCCAGATATCCGATCAAGTGAAATCAACACAGAAATTAATCTAAAAAAAATCTGAAACTAAATCACGCTATGAACAGAATTTTTAGAAAGGAGAAAAAAAATAACAAACAGAAAATTAAAGACAGCACGAAATTGATTAGCAGCTGAAAAAAATTTCAGAAACATCAATGATCGGTTTAATTTTTTTTCCGTTTTATTTCTATTTTTTTTTTCTTTTTCAGACAAAAACAATATAATCGGACAAGTTAAAAGAAGAAGAAGAAGATTTTCTGAAGAAGAAGAGGAAGAAGAAGAATCCGATCAGAAGAAGAAGAAGAGAAAGATCTGAATCAGAAGAAGAAGAGGAAGAAGAAGAAGAATATTCGGATGAAGAAGAAGAAATGAAAAAGAAGAGGAGGAAGAAGAAGAGTTTGGAAAACTTACCGTGAACTGAAGGATTAGGGGAAAGGTGTGGCGGCTTCCTCCACCACTGCTGTCACCGGACTGAAGAGTCCACCACCACCGGCTTGAAAGAAAGGGAAAGAGGAAGAGGGGAAGAAGATAGGGGAAAAGAGAGGAAAGAGGGGTCCGGCGGTAGTGGAGAAGGGAGGAAAGAAGAAGGAAAAGAGGGGGAACGAAAAGAGCTCTAGTCGTGAATGGGGAAGCCAGGAGATTTTCGTTTTTTGGGTTTTTAAAAACATCAAACCGGTTTACCGGTTTGTACAGATTTTTTTTCAGCTTTTAAAAAAACTGCAAACCGGTTCCAGCCGGTTTGCTATTATTTTTTTTTCAGTTTTTTTAAAAATCAAAAACCAAACCGTGCAATGGTTTGTTACAATTTTTTCAACAAGTTACAAACAAATTTTTTTTTTTTTTTTTTTAAAAGAAACTAAAAATAAAACTATTCTAATAATAATTTTTTTCTTCTTTTCTAAAAAAAAACAAACACTTAAAATGAATATAAAACTATTTTTCTCCATTTTTTTTTTAATTTTAATAAAAACTAAAGCCAAACTACTATGAATGTAACAAAAACTAAAATATGTATAAAAATGTAAAATAAAACTGTTTTTCATGCATTTTCTATTTTTAAATCATTTTAGCACATTTACTCGAAAACTAACATAAAATTGGGTTTTTGAAACATTATTTTATAAAATCATGCATATTTAAATGTTAATAAACCCTGAATTATATGCATGATCAAATACCCCCATGCTTATGTTTTTGCTAGTCCTCGAGCAAACTAGAAAAATGCAAGAAATCAAACTATCACCTAACTCACTTTCGTAGGAATCACGGTTGCATTTAGCTCATGCAACAAGCCCTTTCAACCTCTGGGTTACCCCAGTGGACGAGTAAGGTCTCGTGAGGGTTTGCAGTGATGCTACCCACAAACATCTCTGTCATGTATGCAAAATATTACACATCCTCATAAGCAATAGGTAATCAAAGACTTTATTTTCACAAATATTTCCTGTTATTTCAAAATCACAATATAATTAGAATCTTTTATATACCACCAGAGAAAAAGAATTTCTTTCACTTTTCTAAATATCATAATTATTTATGTTTTATTCTTAGAAAATCCAATAAAAACATATTATTATTTACTTATCCTCACTCATATGTTTTCTGCACAGGTTTTCTCAATCACACTTCTAAGCACTGAACTTTTCTTTCTTTTTCAGCTCTTTTCTCAATTTTTTCATTTTTTTCACGCTTTTTTTTTTTGCGTATTCATTCTTCTCTTATAGCTTGCGTGTGGTCTGCTTTTATGCCTTGTGCAATATTAATATCTTCTATACTTTTTCAATACATACCAAAAGATATCAACTAAGACATAAAAGTGACTTCCTTCATTCACCTTTATAACATGAGAGTCAAATATTTCAACTTGTATCTGTTCTTAGTTACTTAAGATCACAAAGTTTTCCACTCTCCTTTTCGAAAATGGAATTAAAAGTTTCAACTTACATCTAAGTTCCATCTACTAAGGATTGTGAAATTATCCAAACAACCTAACGCATGCTTTTTCTCACTTTTTGAGCTCATTTTTACGTTTTTGTTCATTTGTTTAGTTTTTCAAAAATAGCACTGTGCATATTCATATTTATGATTCAAAATAAATTCTAACATGTATCTATCATCATTTCTTTGAAATCCGCATAAACAACCATAATTTTTAGATCTATGTCAGAAAAAAATTTCGTGGGGCTTAAAAATCCTCTAAAAACATCAGATTTGAAATAACACTCATATAAGTTCAAACTCTTTCTTTAAAAATCTACTTTTCATGAGAGATGTGTAAACATGTGCAAGAACGTAAACAGAAATATCAAGGTGTGCACTCTACACCCTCCCCCATGCTTGAATGACACTGTCCCAGTGGCACTCCCCCATGCTTATATGAAACTAAGTGAATGCACATGAGAGAAAATAAATGAGGGAAAAGAGTAGAATAACCTGACATGAATTAAAAATGCATATTCTATGAATGTAATGAATGCAATGTATACATGACAAAACATGAAACTCATAGAAAAGATAGAAAACGAAAAATAAAACCAAATGAAATCTACAAATCCTAACAACAAATGTAATACTGTACAGAATATGGGTTGCCTCCCATAAAGCGCTAAGTTTCACGTCCCCAGCCAGACGGATCCCTAGAAAAATCCTTCATCGTCCATGAGATCAATGGACATGAAGTCAGACTCAACCGGGCTCTATGAAGAAAAGTGTGTCATCTGTGACACTACGCACTGTGTTTCCATCCCTTCTACCTCCAAATGTAGTATCATGACTCTCTTGACATGAAGAACTGATATTAGTCTCATGTGAGAGACTGGTCAGGAAATGAGAGTCTAGGACCGACCGAGTATCAATGAATGCTACTTCAGACAAGTGGTGAATATGATCTGGCTTGACTTGGTCAAGCACCTTCTGCATTTGAACCTCTTGCTTACTAAAAATTGGTGATCCTAAAGACTGAGAAAATGGGGCTTTATATGAAGACTGTAACAACTGAGGGCCTTGCCCCTTCTGCTGAGGTAATATGGAAATCGACTCGTCAGTAGAAGTGATATGGGGCTCATGAGTCGATTCCTGAGTGGAGTGACACGCCTTCCCATACTGAAGGGATGTAATAGATTTGACTTGCTCATGATGTGAATCAGTGGGTTGCAAGTCAAATGACATGGAATCCTCTCCCTTAGAGACAACAGACTGACTATGAAGGTTCCCCTGACTTTGTCTACTCAATGTCTGAGCTAACTGTCCCATTTGAGTCTCTAGCTTGGCTATTGACTGCGTATGGGAACAAAGAGTGGCCTTGATATCAGAAAAGGCTTCTAACATCTTCTCTTTAAATGATGAACTTGGAATGGGCTCCTGAGGATGGGGTTGAGTATAAAGAGGTTGGGCTGAGGGATGAACCTGTAGAAAAATGGGATGCGAGTATCCTTGTGAAGGGTTACTGGGTCTATACTGTGTCTGGAAGGCCTGATGGGATAGAGGGATGGATTGGTTTCGCCAACCTGGGGTATATGATGGTGTAAATGAATCGGGCATGGTTTTAGCGAAACCTTGGGCAGCATTCACCTGTTCCTGAACGAATTCAGGATATAATGGTGCTGTCGGACAATCTGAAACACAGTGTGCAGGGCTAGCACATAGCTCGCACACTCTTTCTACTGGATTTCTCGAGGAATTGGCTAGGAATTGATCTAACTTCCTAGTCAACTGGTCAACCTTGGTACGCAATTCTAACTCGGACCCAACTTCGGAAATCCCAACTTTCCTAGGACCACTAGACAGAGATGTAGTCCTATCGAGCCGTGAAGACAAAGTATGATGCATCGTGTTTTCACTCAAGGTCTCGAATAGAGACCACGCCTCGTCCTCACTTTTGAGCATAAAAGTGCCCCCACAAGACGAATCAACCATTTGACGATGCTTTTCAGTAAGCCCGTCATAAAAATACTGCACCAACTGCCAACGAGGCACCTGGTGATGGGGACACTTGCGGAGAAGATCTTTCAATCTCTCCCAAGACTCGTGAAATTGTTTTCCCTCAATTTGAGAAAAACTGGTTATAGCTTTACGAAACTGATTCGTTTTACCAATTGGGAAGTATTTTTTTAAAAATTCTCTTTGCATTCCTTCCCAAGTAGTAATACGAACCGTCTCAAGAGATTTTAACCAGTGCTTGGCTTTATCTTTGAGAGAGAACGGAAACAAGGTCAACCGCATAACATCATCTCCAAAGTTATTGATTCGCACAGTCGAGCAAATCTCAAGAAATTCATCAAGATGACGATATGAGTCTTCATTGCTAAGGCCATAAAATGAGGGTAACATTTGAATTACACTGGCCTTAATCTCAAAATGGCTCGCTCCTACATCAGGTCTCGTGATGCAGGAGGTGGGAGTATACGTATTTGGCATGAAGTACTCCCTCAAAGGACGGATCAATTGATGATCATCAGCCATTGCGTACACCTTAGAGTAGACCGGTGTAGCACACGTCCTAACTTTTGAGTTTTCTACCTAACTAACGCACTAAGCGGCCAAACCACACAAACCACAAAGCGAGTAAACTAAAAACAACAAAAACTAAACAAACACCACGCAGTTACACATAACAGAGATTATGCAAAGAATTATGAAATCTATGTGTACGGTACCAATCGTACACAGTCACCTCTAAGGGGATCCTAATAGGTGGGCTGTGCAGAAAAGCAAGCTCGTCTCTAAGATATGCACATACGTGGTTCTAAACCTAAATGCAACACAAACACTAGGCAATAAAGTGAATACTAATATTACGCCGTTCCCCGGCAACGGCGCCAAAAATTTGATGTCTTCTTTTAAATAGTTATAATTTTGAAAAGAATTTTATATGTAAAACATGTGAAAACCAGACATCAAATAATAAAAACCGGTTCTCACTAGTGGATGAGACCGGGTCGAACTCAGGGAACGGGAATATATCATATTCAAGTACACAAATCTAAACTAACCTTTATTGCAGAATTATTTGAAATGTAAAATGTTTAAGAAAAGTAAAACAACTAACTATTACAACAAATGAATACCCTTCGCAGAGGGCGTAAAGTGCAATATTTACAAACCCAATTAAATTCCTAATTCTAAAAAAAAAACAAAAAGAAGCTTTATTCTTAGTACTTCGTGTCACGTAATCGCTTCTGCTCTAGTCTGTGCTATCCTGCACAATTCAGATGAACACGAGCAGTACAAGAGATAAAAGTAGAAACAGTGCTAAACGGAGAATACTAAAATAATGGAAAGTAAAATAAACGAAATCTAAATGACAATAACTAGATAAACCTAATGACAATTAACTAAGTAATTAAAAATACAAATTGCTTGTATCAATCAAATATGCTAACAACTAATAGCTAACAATTCAATGAACTAACAATGCAATCCAGCCATTTGATCACTCCTTCCACAATACTGATTTAAATTCTAAACAGCCACCACTGGAAAATGAGCTAAAAACAACACTGTAAAAAAAACTCAGTAAAATATACTTCAGATCAATGAAAATCAGATAGATCTTCAAAAATTTGAAATTACATTGATCATTCAAACTGATTTAGAGATCAAATTAATTCAGAGAACAACAATGATCGTCACTTTTGATCCAGTAATTCAAAATCAAACAAAATGGTTGAACACCTTTCTCTTTCATTAACCAAGCCTTCTACAGAAATCACATAATCAACCAGAAATTTCAGGTGGTACTTCAATCCGAGATCAGTAATATCGGATCAGAAATCATTCAATGAGCTTTCAAACAATCCCTTGCTGGAGAAACCATTAAACAAAAATCCATCTCCGGATTTGCAGTAAACCTCATGCCATCTGATGGAACTCAATACAGATATATGATGATCAGAAAAAAAAAACACAACAATAAAAGGAATCCAGATATCCGATCAAGTGAAATCAACACAGAAATTAATGTAAAAAAAAATTGGAACTAAATCACGCTATGAACAGAATTTTTAGAAATGAGAAAAAAAAATAACAAACAGAAAATTAAAGACAGCACAAAATTGATTAGCAGATGAAAAAAAATTCAGAAACATCAATGATCGGTTTAATTTTTTTTCCGTTTTATTTCTATTTTTTTTTCTTTTTCAGACAAAAACAATATAATCGGACAAGTTAAAAGAAGAAGAAGAAGAAGAAGAAGAAGATTTTCTAAAGAAGAAGAGGAAGAAGAAGAATCCGATCAGAAGAAGAAGAAGAGAAAGATCTGAATCGGAAGAAGAAGAAGAATATTCGAATGAAGAAGAAGAAATGAAAAAGAAGAGGAGGAAGAAGAAGAGTTTGGAAAACTTACCGTGAACTGAAGGATTAGGGGAAAGGTGTGGCGGCTTCCTCCACCACTGCTGTCACCGGACTGAAGAGTCCACCACCACCGGCTTGAAAGAAAGGGAAAGAGGAAGAGGGGAAGAAGATAGGGGAAAAGAGAGGAAAGAGGGGTCCGGCAGTAGTGGAGAAGGGAGGAAAGAAGAAGGAAAAGAGGGGGAACGAAAAGAGCTTTAGCCGTGAATGGGGAAGCCTGGAGATTTTTGTTTTTTGGGTTTTTAAAAACATCAAACCGGTTCACCGGTTTGTACAGATTTTTTTTCAGCTTTTAAAAAAACTGCAAACCGGTTCCAGCCGGTTTGCTATTATTTTTTTTTCAGTTTTTTTAAAAATCAAAAACCAAACCATGTAATGGTTTGTTACAATTTTTTCAACAAGTTACAAACAAAACTTTTTTTTTATTTTTTATTTAAAAAGAAACTAAAAATAAAACTATTCTAATAATAATTTTTTTCTTCTTTTCTAAAAAAAAACAAACACTTAAAATGAATATAAAACTATTTTTCTCCATTTTTTTTTTATTTTTTTTTTTTAATTTTAATAAAAACTAAAGCCAAACTACTATGAATGTAACAAAAACTAAAATATGTATAAAAATGTAAAATAAAACTGTTTTTCATGCATTTTCTATTTTTAAATCATTTTAGCACATTTACTCAAAAACTAACATAAAATTGGGTTTTTGAAACATTATTTTATAAAATCATGCATATTTAAATGTTAATAAACCCTGAATTATATGCATGATCAGCATGCCACACATATGCCAGCAAAGACATATTCTCAGGTCATAACATCTAACTTTATACCTTGTATCTAGGTATAGAATACCTTCAAAACATTTCAAGTCAACATCCAAAGCTTCTGTCAATCAAAGTTTCAGAAAAAAAAAAAAACAAGCCAGTCAAAACATGAAATCCTAACTAATAAGTTCTGTCATAATAGAAAATTGATTTAAACAAAAAAAATCAACAAGAAACATTGGATGTTTGGAAGAAAGATAATTGGCTATAAACAAAAGAATTGTATAAGATGGATTTATACATGCGATAGATGGACTAAAACATGATAATTATGTTATGAAATAGGAAACAATAGAACCAAAAAGATTGTACCTATGACGCAAAAACAAGGACTCAGGCTTGTGGACATGCAGTTATCCTTTGATGGGTTTATCGAAGTCTACGAACTCTGATATGCACAGGTGCGAGGACGTTGCATCAAAATATCAACGATTAGCATATCAAATATCTCATTATAAATCAGTGGCGTACAACCTCAACTCCTACTAAAGCTCGAACAACTGATATCTCTGTCAGGTGGTGATGCTATGATGCTATGTGAAAACTGAGCAATGTAATTTTGCTACTGTGACACAAGAAAAGAAAGAAAGCCGTGGTGATAGTATGCATCAGGTTATCTTCAATCAGCACCATACTTGTAAACCTCCTTTGCAACAGAAATTTCGGACCCTATTACAATCCCCATGTCCTCCTTCTTTAGTGCAGGTGCCGCACCAGCTATTGCAAGTACCTCATTCTGGTAGTGAATCAACCGACATGCATCTGGGTGAAAACTCTACTTTGATGAGAGGTGTCATATGTTGCAGAACCAGTATCTTCCGAATAGCAGGGAATTCTTCAAGTTCCGAGGTAATGTAAAATCAAAATAGGTGATCAAAAAGGACTTAATTCGGTGGCATGGAGATCCTGCAGTGAATTTGCTAATCACCAGGAACAATTATCCCTCCAGGACATGTAATACGACATAGAATGGGAGTCAGTTTATAAATGTAGCAAAACACATGCATGATGGTTACTGATCTTGGGCCGAAATGTGTTGTCTATAAGACTCCGCAATCCCAAAAAAAAATCAGATGACAAAACGTTGCTGCCTTTCTGCACGCAACCCATTGATCTCTTCTAATCAATAATACAGGGGTCATTCTCTGATTTTAAACTCATCAAGATAAGCATAGAGGCTCATCAAATTAATTTCCAAATCGAACCCCTAGTGAATCTGTTTTAGCAAATTGATCCCAATGAGTGAAATGAAGACATATGACCAGGAAATGTCCATATACATAGAGGGTACGCAAAGATATATTCACTCATTACTCAGATGGACAGTAGAATCATATATTATAATAAGCATTAAAGAGGAAAATCTAAATACCACAGTTCCGAAAAGGGGAGTATTATACCTCAGCTCAAATGACATAAAAAAAATGCAATAGTATATTTAAAGAAATGCAAGGAAACAAATAAGCAGAAAATCGATGATACTATGGTAAACATGGGAACATTAACTAGATGAGCGAAATATCAAAACCAAGAATAAGAGGCCACGTAATATAACAAACTGGAAAAGGAACAACAAGAGGAATGATATATAATGAAGCAGAGATGCTGCTGCAGGGGTAAAAATCAATCCTAACTTACCCATGAAATGCTGGGATTTCCTCTCTCTTTTTTTTTAATAAGAGCATCAAAAGTTGCTGCTCTCGGTTTCGGGTAAGACTTCAAGGTAGTTTTATAGATCAAAGGGGAACTAACAAAATCTAGTGCTGACTTTGGATTCTTCACTTTAACAACCATCAATGAAGAATTTAGTTGAATAATAGAAACTTTGCTGCTCTAAAGGGTTGTCAAAAGGAAATCCTGTTAGGCCTTCTGCGCTGACTTCACTAGCCGACCAAGGGTCGATGAGGGATTGTAGGCCGTAAGGTGGGAGCGAGAAAATTTTAGACGAACTGGGGTAGCTATTAGTAGACGATATATATGATGCGAAGAAAGAAAAAAAATGCAGTGTATAAAAAAAAAAAGAAAAAAAAATGAAAGATAGAAAGAAAAGAATGAGAACAGAAAATGCAGGGAATCAGGGCATTCCACTAGATCGGATGAGGAAAGCAATATACAACGAGGCATCAGATGCCATTAAAATGAACTAAAGAAAAATGAGGGGTAATTAGGCGTCGTCAAGGCAAACCAAAAAAAAAAGGAAAACATAGAATGATTGATCAGACTAAAATTAAAAGAAAGGGAAAAAAAATGTATAAGATAAAAGACGATGTTGGAATACCAGCGTTCCCTTACTCTTGCACAAGGTGGATTGGGTTTTTGCTATATGCAATCCAATGTCACCTATGGTGCGTTAATGGAGGCAAAATGAAAGAGAGAGAAAGAAATTACAGGGAAATTTAGAGAAAATGAAAGAAAGAGAGAAACTTACCATAAAACTTACAGGAATCCAGAGGCTGAAGAGGCGCTGAGAAACGAGACTTGAAGATTGGTTGAATGATCCTTGGTGGGCCTGGCTGATGATGAAGGTCGTTCTTTGACGAATGATGGATACCTGATATGAAGGGGGATGGGATGAATAGCCGATCCTGGCAGCCGGAAGATCGATGAAGACTGAAATCCACCGAAGGGACGAGAGGAAATGAGCTGTTTTGAGTGGATCGTGAAGGAGGGTGAAGAGGGTGCTGGGGTGAAGAAGCTAAAGAGTAGGTGCGGTGGTAGGGTGAAAACGGGTGTCCCTGAAGGTTTGCCTCTGCCAGTTTTTAAAGAAGAGGAAGAAGAACCTTGAAGGGTTGTCGTTGTAGATGGGTGGAGGAGGAAAGGGAAGGTGCCACGGTTTGTGCGATGGAGGGTTTCCCTTGGAGAGAATCGGGAGAGAGAGAGAGTGAAGAGAGAATGGAGGGGGCGGCTCTCTCTCCCCTTTTTTCTTGCGAAGGATTTGCAAACCCTAAAAGAGAGTTTTGCAAAAAAAAACCCTTCGATTTTCAAATTTTTACAAAAAAGAGCTCTCGAGGTTTTTTAGCAAAAATTGATTTTTAAAGTCGTTTGTTTTTCTCGTAATTTTTCCAATTTTTGGGTTTTGTGTTATTTTTTCATTTGTTTTTGTATTTTTAGAATAGACTCTAAGATTTATGAGGAAAATAAAGATTTAAAACTGATTTTTTTGCATTTTTGCAAAATATTTACAAAAGAGAGTTTTTCTGAGAATAAAAAGCTATTTCTCTGAAAAATTCTTCAGAAAACAGATTTGGACCCGGAATTCGAGGTGATATTCGAGGTTTGGACCTTGAATCGAGAAAATATAAAATAGTGGATCCAAATGGGTGCCGAATGAACTGCCCTTGCTTTTTCCAAAATTCATTTTTGATATTTTAAGATCTTTAATTTGAAAAGTCGGATAATGAGGCTCAAATTTGGATTTTGAACACTGGGTTCAGATCCGGAATTGAATTTGAATATATCAATATGGATTTTAATCCAGAAAATCTGAAGAATGACTGAAATTTAGCTTTGAAATTGCATTGATTTTCTCAGAAAATGGGGTCACGGGCAAAAAGATCATTTTTGCAAATCTTTGAAAAATTTGGGGTGTCCACAGATGCCCCTCTTTGCTACTAAGCCGGTTGAAAGCCGAGCTTAGTGGCAAAGATAACACTCCAAATTTTGAAAATGCCCCAGTCAGCAGATCTGAACCGGGTGTGGAAGAATTATTTTGAAAATATGACTTCTCAGGCTTAAAACCTTATCCTGAATGGTTTTGGGGAGATGAAATCCTCGAAAATGATATGATTGAGTAGAAAATGAGGAAATCATGATGAGACATTGGGTAAAAATCCTGAAATGGTGGAAATAAAAATTTTGATCAAGTCTCATGGGTGAGACAAGATACTCTTTTTGGAATGATTCAGGTTTCGCCCTTAACATGGATGGGACGAAGATATATCAAAAAATGTATTGAATGAGGAAAGGAATACATGAGAACCTTGATGGGACATTTTGGAAAATGCCTTGTGAAATGAAGCTCGAGTGGAATCTTATCCTGGATGGATATACAAAGCATGGATTCCTCGATGGGAAAAACCATGATGGGATTGGAAGGAAATATCTCATTAGAACGAGGAAGCTCATTGGAACGAGTCTCAGGTTTAGCCCAAACCTGAAAGGAAAATACCTCGCGAAGCGAGGTTCCGGGTTAACTCTTAGCCTGAATAGGAAATCTACCATACGGGTTTCTCAAATGGAGAAACCATAATGGGACATTTTAAACTTGGACGAACAAATCCGAAAGGGGTTTTATGAGAGGAGAAAAATATAGGGTTCCCTAAAGCTTTGAAAAGGGGAAGAAATTGGGTGTCTCATTGCTGAGACTAAAATAGCTTTTGAAATCAAATGATCTTTCGCAAGATGGTTCAGGTTTGACCCTTATCCTGAGTGGGGAAAATCTACCATACGGATTCTTCGAATGGAGAAACCATAATGGGACCTTCGGAATTTAGACGAACAAATCCAAAAGGGGTTTTTGCGAAAGGAGGAAATATAGGGTTCCCTAAAGCTTTTGAAAAGGGAGAAGAAATTGGGCGTCTCATTGCTGAGACTGAAATAGCTTTTGAAATCAAATGATCTTTCACAAGATGGTTCAGGTTTGACCCTTATTCTGAGTGGGGGAAATCTACCATACGGATTCTTCGAATGGAGAAACCATAATGGGACCTTCGGAATTTGGATGAACAAATCCGAAAGGGGTTTTTGCGAAAGGAGGAAATATAGGGTTCCCTAAAGCTTTTGAAAAGGGAGAAGAAATTGGGCGTCTTATTGCTGAGACTAAAATAGCTTTTGAAATCAAATGATCTTTCGCAAGAAATTTCAGGTTTGGCCCTTAACCTGAGTGGGTCGTCCACACGGAATTCTTCAATGAGAAAACCATGATGGGACAGGAAGAGATACTTCCTTCAGAGGCAACTCTTTTGGAAAATATAAACAACGCTAGGTTGCATCAAAAATGGATATTGAATGTTTTATTTCTTTTCTTGGGATAGCTAGAAAATTTTGCCAATAAGATAAAAATTATAGCTGATTCAAACTCTTGGAAATGTGCACATATGTGCAAAAGATATTCCCTCTTTTACCCAGAGTATTTCCTCTAATGAGGTTAACTCCTCAGTTCTAAAGAGTCAGATTCAAAATTTTAGCGCTAATGATTTTCTTCAAGGAAGCTATCCATTTCCCTGATATGAGAATAGAAGAAATATTCTTAATTTCATAAAAGCAAGTAATGAAGAGATATTGATAAAAGAATTTTGCATGAGAAAAGATGACTTCTGGCAACTTTGGCAGCTTGATATCTGGGTGTTTTCCCACGATGATCTTTTTGCACTCTTTTTGAGTTACTGAACTTTTCGGGCTTTTTACATCATCCTTTATTTTGGAGATGTCCTGACTTTTCTCTCTTTTTCGGGGAAGGGTACGTCACAAACTCCTTCATCTTGGAGATGTTCTGATCCTTCTTTTATCTCAGGGATTCTATTGATGACATTGGCTCAAAAGGTCATTAGATGATAGCTGGAATCAGATATCTTTTAGGGTTTGTCGGTAGGTTCATTACACTCGTCTTCATCTCAATGGTGATCTGAACTTTCCCTGGAAGGATCCTTCACAAACTCCTTCATCTCGGTAGATGATCCAAATCTTCTTTGTCCCCGGGGGTCTGCTCGCATATTCGTCTTCATCTTGACAACAGTTGAGAGATCCCTTTTGCGGATATTTGATTGCAGCTTTAAAATGGATGAGAAGATATGGGTTGAGTGGATTCTTTTTATAGCTCAAGATATTTCCACTGCTTGATTGCCAGAAAGTCGTCTTTAAAACATGCGCCATAGCCAAGATCAATACCAATTCGCTTCTGGCTTTTCAACATCATTGAAGATTTCTTTCATTTGATCATATCGAGGACATTTCTTATATCTTTTTGGTTGATCAACAGGAAAAGATTTGAATTTTACCACTTTTTCGCAAAAAGTTTCACCTTTTTGGAAGGAAATACTGGAGGTAATCTGAGAAAATTCTCTTTGTGCAATAAGAATATTTAGAATCAACAAATGCTTTTAGAAAATTGGCAAAGTTTTCATGAATTCTTTGTGAAATAATCACTCAATATAGATTTTGATGAGATCTTGAGTTGCAATCTTTGATTTGAAAAATACATGACCAGCAAAAGCTGGAACCTTTGAAATACATGACCAGCAGAAGATGGGACGTTTGAAATACATGACCAGCGAAAGCTGGAACGTTTGAAATACATGACCAGCAAAAGCTGGAACTTTTGAAATACATGACCAGCAAAAGCTGGATCTTTTGGAAATACATGACCAACGAAAGTTGGATCTTTTGGAAATACATGACCAGCGAGATGCTGGATCTTTTGAAAATACATCAGATTTAAGTCAGAACTTGAATTTTGTAAAAAGGAAAGAATTTGATCAAAACACTGAATTTAGAAGGTTACCGATGCGGGGACCGGATTTTCTAAATGAGCTCAACATATGATTGAAAATTTTGAGAAATAACCAATGCGAGGACTGGGTTGTGAAGATGAGCTAGATTTGGAAAGTAAAGTTTGATAAGAAATTCTGAATTCAATGGACCGTCACATCCTAACTGCGTGTGGTCTGTTTTCAGGATTTATCTCCTTATCCTGAAATGGGAATGAAGGAAAGAAATACCTCGTTAGCAGGAGGCATCAGGTTTATCCCTTAACCTGGAAATGGAAAGAAATACCTCGTTAGCGGGAGGCATCAGGTTTATCCCTTATCCTGAAAGGGCACAGAAGGATTTTTAAAGAGAATAAACCTGGATTTTTGAATTTTGAAATGGATTAGCCGAAAGGCTGGATTTTGGAAGAATGTCCCGTCTGGCAGTTGGGATTTTTTGAAAAAGAAGAGAGTCCGAGTTGGGACTCGAATCTTCAGAAAATAAAAGATAAAGAGAAACCCGAGTTTTGAAAACTTAAATTTCTAAAGAAACAATTGTTTTCCAATGCAAGGATTGGATTCAAAAGGAAGTCCTGGTCGGAACTCAGAACTTCAAACGAAAAATAGAGGAAAAACCCGAGCTGAAACTCGAATTTCTAAAGAAATGATTGATTTCCAATGCGAGTATTGGATTCAAAAGGAAGTCCTGGTCGGAACTCAGAACTTTGAACGAAAAATAATAGAAGAAAACCCGAGCTGAAACTCGGATTTCTAAAGAAATGATGGATTTCTAATGCGAGGATTGGATTCAGAAGGAAGTTCTGGTCGAAACTCAGAACTTCAAACGAAAATAATAGAAGAAAAACCCGAGCTGGAACTCGGATTTCTAAAGAAATGATTGATTTCCAATGCGAGGATTGGATTCAAAAGGAAGTCCTGGTCGGAACTCAGAACTTCGAACGAAAAATAATAAAGGAAAAAATCCGAGCTGGAACTCGGATTTCTAAAGAAATGATTGATTTCCAATGCGAGGATTGGATTCAAAAGGAAGTCCTGGTCGGAACTCAGAACTTCGAACGAAAAATAATAAAGGAAAAACCTGAGCTGGAACTCGGATTTCTAAAGAAATGATTGATTTCCAATGCGAGGATTGGATTCAAAAGGAAGTCCTGGTCGGAACTTAGAACTTTGAACGAAAGATAAATAGAAGAAAAACCCGAGCTGGAACTCGGATTTCTAAAGAAATGATTTATTTCCAATACGAGGATTGGATTCAGAAGGAAGTCCTGGTCAGAACTCAGAACTTCGAATGAAAGAATAAAGGGGAAGAAGCCCAAGTGAAAAATCTGAGTTTTTGACAGAAAGTTTTTAATCAAAAGATTGAATTTTAAAAATTTGTCAGTGCGAGGACCGGACCTAGGATTGAGAATGATCATTTAGAGGACTGAATTTATTTGCATGCGATCTGATTGCCCCCTTATCTTGATTGGAGAGGAAATAAAATTTGAGAAGGAACTGACGAGAAGAGATATAAATCGTTGGAAAATTTGACAAAAGCGAAGAATCAAGGGAATTTTATGGAAATTATTTTTGCAAAAGAATTCTCACAGGTAGCATTGTTGCTCCTATGAGGGGTTTCAGGATTATCCCTTATCCTGAATGGGAAAGGAATAAAATTTAGGCAAAAGTTGATGAAAAAAAGCTTTGATGAAGAATTGGAAGAATTAAAATTTAATTAAGAAATAAGATTGATAAAATTGGATGAAGAAAAAGATTTAGCAGAGATTAATGAAACTTTAAGAGAGAAAGGCATTCAGGACTATCCCTTATCCTGAAGAAAGAAGGACCTCGTAGGATGAGGTTTCAGGTTTATCCCTTAACCTGAAGGGGGGGGGGGAATAATAATACCTCATTGAAAGGAGGCATCAGGTTTATCCCTTAACCTGAAAGGGTAAATTTTAAAATGAGAATTAAAAAGAATCAATCAAATGGATGAATAATTAATAAAAATAAATAAAAATTGATAAGATTGATAAAGATGGATAAACAAAAGGTTGATAAAAGTTGAAAAAAAATAGTTTGATCCTGCCTGCATGTGGGATCTTTAAAATGAGAGAAGAAGATGAGAAAATCATTTTTGGAAAGAAAGATTAACTGTGAGAGCTAATCTTTGAAAGGGGATCATTCATGAGAGATCATCATGAGGGTTAATTTTTTTGAAGCAATGATTTTGAAAACCATTTTGTAGAAAATATTATCAACACGAGGGTTGATATTTGAATGTAATGATTTGAAATAAAAAAAAAAATTAGAAAATATGATCAACACAATGGTTGATCTTTGAATGCCATGGTTCAAAATCAATTTTTTAGAAAATATGATCAACACGCAGGTTGGCCTTGGAATGTAATGATTCGAAACCAATTTTTGGAAAATATGATCAACGCAAGGGTTGATCTTTGAAATGCAATAATTTGAAATCAGTTTTCAGAAAATATGATCAACACAAGGGTTGATGTTTGAATGTAATTAAATCAATTTTTTGGAAAATGAGATCAACACAAGGGTTGATCTTTGAATGCAATGGTTTGAAACCAATTTTTGGAAAATATGATCAACACAAGGGTTGATCGAATGTAATGATTTGAAGTCAATTTTTGGAAAACATGATCAACACAAGGGTTGATCTTTGAAATGTAATAATTCGAAATCAATTTTCAAAAAATATGATCAACACAAGGGTTGATCTTTGAAATGCGATGATTTGAAATCAATTTGTTAGAAAAAAATATGATCAACACAAGGGTTGATCTTTGAATGTAATGATTTGAAGTCAATTTTTTGGAAAATATGATCAACACAAGGGTCGATCTTTGAAATGTAATAATTCGAAATCAATTTTCAGAAAATATGATCAACACAAGGGTTGATCTTTGAAATGCGATGATTTGAAATCAATTTGTTAGAAAAATATGATCAACACAAGGGTTGATCTTTGAAAAAGGTTGTAATAAAATATTTGAACTAAAATTTTCATGATTTTTGAAAGACCCTCATAGGTAATATCATTTCTCTCATGAATGATGTCAGGATTGTCCCGCATTTTGAAAAAGAAATTTAATACCCCAATATAGCAAATAAAAGAAGAAGAAGAAAGTATTGAATATCAAAGATATAAAGAAAATTGACATTTCATTGATAAGCAAAAGTTGATAACAGAACTGAATATTTACAAGTATTTTAACTAAAAAGAAGTCACAAAGACTGGGCTGACTTGCCCCTATAAAGTGACTGACAGAAAGGGGTGAAAGCGAAAAACTCTTGGTATTTTCAACTCTCTGAGTAGTATGGAAATGGTTCGGGCGGAACTGCAGTCTGCTCTTCTCCTTCCTCTGGTACCAGAAGCTCTTTATCAATGTAATCCTGCAAAAATGTTTTTGAGGACGAAGCAGCGCTCCGTGTCATGCCCCCTCGCTCGATGAAACTTGTAAAAGCGATTCTTCCATTTCCCTTTGGTGACAGAGGGATCATCCTGCTTTGGGAGTTTGATCATTTCTTTCTCGAGCAGGTATTGGAGAACTTCTTCGATCGGCTGACCTAGAGGGGTAAGTTGACGATCATAACCCCAACCTTCATGCTTTGCTTTCTTCAGTTTGCTTGACTTCTGCCGAGTACTGACCCCTGCCTGGTAGCTGGACTGAGCTTGCATGTTTAGGAGATCTAGATTCCTTTCTTCTTCGTTTTTGATGAAGAGATTCTTATCAAGGCAGTCTTGAACGATATTCTTGAAGTCAAAGCAATGTTCAGTGTCATGCCCTGTTACTCGATGATATCTGCAGAACTGGTCTATATATTTTCCCATGACTGTGGAAGGGTTGGCGGCTTTTGGGAGCCTGAGTAATCCGCTAGACAACATGTATTCGAGGACTTTGTCGAGCGGCTCATCTAAAGGAGTAAAATATCGACCCTTGCTCCAATCCTTGCGCTTTGGTTCTTCTTGCTTCTTACCTTTTTGCTGAGGACTGTATTGAAGAGGTCTATCACGGTTCTCACTGTTACGACAATGAAGCCATACATGATACTTCAAGTACAAGGTTTTGATGATGAGCAAGTAGAATCAACTGTATTTCAGCTAAGGCTATGAAGAAATTGAAGAATTCAGTGAAGAATCCTCTAAGACTAGTGTGCAAATGTTTAATTCATTAAAAGTCTTAGATTCTTGTAAGAGCCTTACTTAGAGTGCATATTTAGGTTGCATTTCACCTTAAAAGTCTTTAGAAAAACTTTTCTAAAAGAAACTCTTTTGAAAATCTTTTTAGAAAACTCTTTTCTTACATTTTCATGTTTATTAGTCGACCAATAGACTTATCAGTCGACTAATCCTTTCGCACCATATTTTCTAAAAAGTCATTCTTGTCAAATTAGTTGATCGAAGGTTTTATCAGTCGACTGGACAGAATGTCTGTTTTCTGGAAAATTAGCAACAGTTGACTAATGGTTTTATCAGTCGACTGAACAGAACATGTGTTTTCTGAAAATTTAGCAGCAGTCGACTAATGCTTTTTATCAATCGACCAAACAGAATATTTGTTTTTCAGAAGTTTTTAGCAGCAGTCGACTAAAAGGTTTTTCAGTCTACTGATGATATTATCAGTCGACTAATTTTTCTCAAGTCGACTAAGTTTCAAAAGTTCAGATTTTCAAACGGCTCGATTAACAGATCAGTCGACCGACGATAACTGTCAGTCTACTAATAACTAACTATTAGTCGACTAACTGATGTTTCAGTCGACTAATTTTGCCGTTTTCCTGAAACTTCAAAAGGCGTGTCTTTTCATTTTTCAAACGTTTTGATCGTTCGAAATGGACCGTTTTGACACCCTTTCATACTCTCAACGTATGGAATCTTTTAACTATAAATATGAGTGCATTTTACACTCAAAAACAACAATTCAATCGATTTGAATCTTGCTTTTCACTCTTATTCAGTCAAGTATTGATTTTCTCACTCACGTGATATTTTCACTTTAGTTTTTCACTCAAATCACTTTGAGAGATAGTGAATTCGTGAGTAGAGTGTTTCAACAACCTCAAAAGTCAATTGCATCTCATTTGCATTCAAAAGGAAGGCTCATAGGTTGTATTGTAAGTTGTTATTTCTTTTGTGTAAAAAGAAGGACTCCTTGGTGTAAAGGAGTTGTTTGCTTTCAGTGGGATTGTTACTGAAAATGGGACCGGTTATGGTCTGTGTGATCTTGTAGTTTACAAGGTTGATAGTGGAAAATCTCAAGCGGGTTTTGCTTGGGGACTGGATGTAGGTCGGGTTTGACCGAACCAGGATAAAATCTTGTGTTCTTTGTGTGTTTGCTTTGAGATTTGCAAAATCCTTCAATATTCCGCAGAAAGTTTTAAAAGCACTATTCACCCCCCCTCTAGTGCTCGTTGCCTCGATCCTAGTGCACTTTCATTTGGTATCAGAGCGAGGTTTGCTATTACTTTGATTTGACCATCATCTAGCATGGCAACTACAACATCTCAGCACAAAGAAGGAAGCTCCTCCGTTCGTCCTCCTCTCTTCGACGGAACAAACTATGGATACTGGAAAGTAAGAATGACAATATTCCTGCAATCCATGGATCTCGATATCTGGAGAGTTGTTTCAGAAAAGTACCAAACTCCATCAACTGATTTCAGCTGATGGACCGATGATGAAAAGAAGACTGCTTCACTTAATGCCAAGGCAATGAATGCCTTATATTGTGGCGTTGACAAGGTAGAGTTCAATCGCATCTCTCAATGCTCTACAGCTAATGAAATCTGGCATACTCTTCTCGTAACACATGAAGGTACGTCAAAGGTAAAGGAATCTAAAATTGCTTCTTTAGTTCATAAATTTGAATTGTTCAAAATGAAGCAAAATGAATCTATATCGGACATGGTAACTAGAATGACCGATATAACTAACACTTTGAAATCCCTTGGAAAAGAATATTCACAAGTGGATTTAGTCAGAAAGATTCTAAGGTGTTTAACTCCTGAATGGGAAAGAAAAACCACTGCTATTGAAGAAGCAAATGATCTCAATACTCTCACTCTTGAAGACTTAGTTGGTAACCTAATGGCATATGAGGTCCAACTTCAAGACAGACAAGAAGAAGAGTCTAAAAAGAAGTCTCTTGCTTTTAAGGCTACTTCTGACTCAGAAGATTCTGAAGAAGATGAAGATGAAGATATTGCCCTCATCACAAGGCAATTCAGAAGATTCATCAAAAAGGGAAGATTTCAAAGAAAGGCAAAGAAAGCAGATTCTTCCATTCCCAATGAAGTAAAGTGCTTTAACTGCAAAAAAGCAGGACATATCAAGAAAGATTGTCCTCTTCTCAAATTCAAGCCCAAGGACCAATTCAAGAAGAAAAAGGCATTTCAAGCATGTTGGGATGATAGTGACTCCTCTTCCGATGAAGAATCAAATGAAGAAGTCGCCAACATGTGTTTTGTAGCACAAGAAGATTCGGTAAGTCAATTTGACTATGATGAGTTATTTGAAGCATTTAATGATTTATATGCTAAATTTAAGAGTCTTAGTTCTAAAAATAAAGAGTTAAAAACTGAAAATTTAACTCTTGACTCTCAAAATAAAGTGTTACTTCAAGAAATAGAAGATCTCCAGAAGGAAAATTCTTGCCAAGCACTTGAGATAAAAGAAATTGGAGTTAGAACCAATCTCTTACAAAATGAAATATTTAGTCTTAAAGAAAAGTCAAAAGATCTTCTTTCTATAGTGACCAAATTCACAAATGGTCAAGAGAATCTAGAAAAACTTCTTGGTTCTCAAAGATGCTCGGTTAATAAAACCGGATTGGGATATAGCTTCTTTGATACTCAAAATAGACCAAACTATGTGGTGAAAAATCAAAGACATTATTCTCAACCTTTTGTTCATAAAACTAAACTTTCTAGTTCTAATAGAAATGCATCTAGAAATGATTATTCTAGAAATGTTTATTCTAAATCCTTTTATAGAAAGAATATTTATTATCAAAGGAAACCAAAATCCAAATGGATATGGATTCCTAAGACTAACTCTCATGGACCCAAAAATAGAAAGGGGTCAAATGCTCTGTTTTCTGATTTTGTTGTAGGTACACAACATAAGGAGCAAATGGATATTGGACAACGGCTGTTCCAAACATATGACTGGAAGGCCGGAGTTATTTTCCACCCTCCAAAATAAGGATGGAGGAACCGTCACCTTTGGTGACAATAACAAGGGAAAAGTGATAGGTATTGGTAATATTGGTAATCCAAAATTTCCCTTGATAGAAAATGTTCTTTTAGTAGATGGTTTAATGCATAATTTAATATCTATTAGTCAATTATGTGATAAAGGGTTTCATGTTTCTTTTGAAAATGATTTATGCTTAATTTCTAATTTTCAATCTAAAAAGATCATTTTTAAAGGTAAAAGAAGAAACAATGTGTATGAACTATATCTAGATGAATTACCCTCTTTTAATGAAAAATGTCTTATTGTTTCAAATGAAATTCAATGGTTATGGCATAAGAAACTTGGACATGTTAACTTTAAAATTATTTCAAAGTTATCCAAGAATGATCTTGTAAGAGGCCTACCTAGAATACCATATAAAAAGGATCACTTATGTGATGTTTGTCAAAGGGGTAAACAAATCAAGAGTTCTTTTAAAGCTAAAGATATAGTTTCAACAAAACGTCCTCTTGAACTTTTATATTTAGATCTATTTGGACCATCTAGAATTCAAAGTTTGAATGGTAGCAAGTATGCTTTTGTTATAGTAGATGATTATTCTCGGTTTACATGGGTGATTTTTCTAAAAAGCAAAAATGATGCTTTTTCAGAATTTTCTAAACTTTGTAGAAGAATTACAAATGAAAAATCTACATCTATTATTAAAATTCGTAGTGATCATGGTGGTGAATTTGAAAATGAATCTTTTCTAAAGTTTTGTGATTTACATGGTATATCTCACAACTTTGCTTTTCCTAGAGCGGCTCCACAATATGGAGTTGTTGAAAGAAAGAATAGAACTTTGCAAGAATGTGCTAGAACCATGCTTTAAGATAAAAATTTACCAAAATATTTTTGGGCTGAAGCAATTAATACATCATGTTATGTCTTAAATCGTGTTCTTATTCGACCAATTTTACATAAAACATGTTTTGAATTGTATTATGATCGTATACCAAAGATCTCATATTTCATAATTTTTGGTAGTAAATGTTTCTTGTTAAATACCAAAGATAATCTTGATAAGTTTGATTCAAAATCAGATGAATCAATATTTCTTGGATATTCTTCTAGAAGTAAAGCATATCGTATTTTCAATAAAAGAACATCTTGTATTGAAGAATCTTTACATGTTGCATTTGATGAGAATTGTGAGCAGGTTATACCTCTAAGCGAAGAAGAAGAAGCAATACTTCAAGAAGAACCCTTGATAGAAAGTACTTCTCAAGAAAATATTCCTCTTCAACCGGTTTGGAAAGAAGTTCCTAATCATCCACATGAACAAGTTATTGGTGAAATAAAGAGTGGTGTCCAAACTAGAAGGCAGTTAGAAAAATATATTGCAAATGTTGCTTTCATATCTAAATTAGAACCAAAGAATATCAATGAGGCATGTAATGATGAATTTTGGCTTTTAGCCGTGTCTGAAGAACTTAACCAATTTACTAGGAATGATGTTTGGGATCTAGTTGATAGACCAAAGGATCATCCAGTAATTGGAACAAGATGGGTCTTCCGAAATAAGCTGGATGAAAATGGTGAAGTCATTCGTAACAAAGCAAGGCTAGTGGCACAAGGCTATAATCAAGAAGAAGGCATAGATTTTGATGAAACCTATGCACCAGTGGCTCGATTAGAGTCAATTCGTATGATGCTTGCTTTTGCTAGTTACATGAACTTCAAGTTATATCAAATTGATGTTAAGAGTGCATTCTTAAATGGACACATCAATGAAGAAGTTTATGTAGAGCAACCCCCAGGCTTTGAAAATGAGAAATATCCAGAAAAGGTCTACAAATTGAAAAGAGCTCTGTATGGACTCAAACAAGCATCAAGAGCGTGGTATGAAAGACTACGAAATTTTCTAGAACAATCTGGTTTTTCCATTGGTCGGGTAGACTCCACTTTATTTATTAAACATTTTAATTCAGATATTCTTATTGTGCAAATTTATGTTGATGACATAATATTTGGTTCTACTAATGATTCTCTTTGTAAAGAATTTGCTAAGGCTATGCAGGAAGAGTTTGAAATGAGCTTGATGGGCGAATTAAACTACTTCCTTGGACTTCAAATAAAGCAAACTGAAGAAGGAATCTTCATCAATCAGGGTAAGTATACAAAAGAACTTCTCAAGAGATTTGGGATGGACTCATCAAAATCAAGAAGGAATCCTATGAGTACAACTACTTCTCTTGATAAAGATGAAAATGGTAAAAGTGTAGATACTAAGCTCTACAGAGGTATGATCGGATCTCTATTATACTTAACTGCTAGTCGACCTGATATTATGTTTAGTGTTTGTATGTGTGCAAGATTTCAAGCTAATCCAAAGGAATCTCATTTAACTGCAGTAAAACAAATTCTTTGATATTTGAAAGATACTTCAGATTTCGGTTTGTTTTACCCAAAATCATTTTCCTTTGATTTAGTTTCATATAGTGATGCAGATTTTGCAGGAAGTAAATCTGATCGCAAGAGTACTAGTGGAACTTGTCATTTCTTGGGAAATTCCTTAGTCTCTTGGTTTAGTAAAAAGCAAAATTCAGTATCACTCTCAACAACTGAAGCTGAATATATAGCAGCTAGTTTAGCATGTTCACAAGTACTTTGGATGAAACAGACCTTAAAAGATTTTGGTTTGAATTACTCCACAACAACTATTTATTGTGATAACACTAGTGCTATAAAACTTTCGAAAAATCCTATTCAGCACTCAAGAACTAAGCATATTGAAGTTAGACATCATTTTTTAAGAGATCATGTGTTAAAAGGAGATATTTCGTTAAATTTTATTTCCACTAAAGAACAACATGCCGATATCTTCACTAAACCTCTTAAAAATGAAGATTTTATGAGAATTAGGAGAGAACTAGGTATTTGCTCGTTTTTGGATTTATAAAAATGTTGATTTTTGAACAAAATCTCAAAATCGCACTATATTAGTCGACCGATAAAATTTTAGTCGACTGGTGTTTTATATTTTGGAATGTATCGCACCATATTAGTCGACCAATATATTTCTAGTCGACTGATGATATTTTTAGAATAAGTCGCATTTTTTAGTCGACCGATAAAGTTTTAGTCGACTAAATTTTTTTTAAAAAAAAAATTAAGTGAAGGGACCCGACACCCCTTGGATTTGTTTTTAAAACCCGTGTTTTTTTTTTTAAAAAAACAAAAGAGGCATCGTTTCACTTCGTACCTTTTCGTTTTTCTTAAAAACGAAACCCTTAAACCCCTCTTTCTCTCTTGCCTCTCTCTCTTCCGAAAAACCCTCGGAGTGCCGTTCGACTCCATCAACTCCGGAATCTTCTGGCCGTGATCTTGAAACGCCGGAATCCTCTTGCAGTGACTGGCGCATCTTCAAAACACGCTGGAACTCTCTTGCCGTATTTTAAAATAGAGATACGAGTTAAAAGTCTATTTTGCTTATGCTATTTTTGCCCTTACTCTTTTTTATTCTGACAAAGGGGGAGAAAAAGATAAAGATAGCATTACATTGAAATTGCAGGAGATCTTGAGAAAAAGATGATAGCAATTACATTACAGGAGATCTTGCATGAGAAATGCAAAATTAAGAGAAAAAAGAAAGCTTTGAATGAATGTATTTCTAAATACATGAAGAAATGATGAATGGAAATGCAAACCAATCAATATGTGATATATGTGCTTTAAATGTGCTAACTTTTAATGTTTTGCAGCATATTGATAGGGGGAGTAAAATCTCCATCTATGCATCTAAATGCTTCATCTTTGATTAAGTTTGTCATCATCAAAAGGGGGACATTGTTACGACAATGAAGCCATACATGATACTTCAAGTACAAGGTTTTGATGATGAGCAAGTAGAATCAACTGCATTTCAGCTAAGGCTATGAAGAAATTGAAGAATTCAGTGAAGAATCCTTGAAGACTAGTGTGCAAATGTTTAATTCATTAAAAGTCTTAGATTCTTGTAAGAGCCTTACTTAGAGTGCATATTTAGGTTGCATTTCACCTTAAAAGTCTTTAGAAAAACTTTTCTAAAAGAAACTCTTTTGAAAATCTTTTTAGAAAACTCTTTTCTTAAATTTTCATGTTTATTAGTCGACCAATAGACTTATCAGTCGACTAATCCTTTCGCGCCATATTTTCTAAGAAGTCATTCTTGTCAAATTAGTCGACCGAAGGTTTTATCAGTCGACTGGACAGAATGTCTGTTTTCTGGAAAATTAGCAACAGTTGACTAATGGTTTTATCAGTCGACTGAACAGAACATGTGTTTTCTGAAAATTTAGCAGCAGTCGACTAATGCTTTTTATCAATCGACCAAACAGAATGTTTGTTTTTCAGAAGTTTTTAGCAGCAGTCGACTAAAAGGTTTTTCAGTCTACTGATGATATTATCAGTCGACTAATTTTTCTCAAGTCGACTAAGTTTCAAAAGTTCAGATTTTCAAACGGCTCGATTAACAGATCAGTCGACCGACGATAACTGTCAGTCTACTAATAACTAACTATTAGTCGACTAACTGATGTTTCAGTCGACTAATTTTGTCGTTTTCCTGAAACTTCAAAAGGCGTGTCTTTTCATTTTTCAAACGTTTTGATCGTTCGAAATGGACCGTTTTGACACCCTTTCATACTCTCAACGTATGGAATCTTTTAACTATAAATATGAGTGCATTTTACACTCAAAAACAACAATTCAATCGATTTGAATCTTGCTTTTCACTCTTATTCAGTCAAGTATTGATTTTCTCACTCACGTGATATTTTCACTTCAGTTTTTCACTCAAATCACTTTGAGAGATAGTGAATTCGTGAGTAGAGTGTTTCAACAACCTCAAAAGCCAATTGCATCTCATTTGCATTCAAAAGGAAGGCTCATAGGTTGTATTGTAAGTTGTTATTTCTTTTGTGTAAAAAGAAGGACTCCTTGGTGTAAAGGAGTTGTTTGCTTTCAGTGGGATTGTTACTGAAAATGGAACCGGTTATGGTCTGTGTGATCTTGTAGTTTACAAGGTTGATAGTGGAAAATCTCAAGCGGGTTTTGCTTGGGGACTGGATGTAGGTCGGGTTTGACCGAACCAGGATAAAATCTTGTGTTCTTTGTGTGTTTGCTTTGATATTTGCAAAATCCTTCAATATTCTGCAGAAAGTTTTAAAAGCACTATTCACCCCCCCTCTAGTGCTCGTTGCCTCGATCCTAGTGCACTTTCACTCACAATATTTCCCAATTTGGCCTTTATATTCTCCCAAGTTGCTGCCCTGGTTGCCTTGATTGCTGCCTCTGCGGGCTTTGGAATTTCCTACACTGATGTTGCTGTGTTCATTCATGGGGAAAGTGACAGGTGCCTTTCCTTCTGTGGGAGCTTTTCCGCAATTGGCTTTAGCTTGTTCAGACAAGATCTCAACCATCATCTTTTTGAATAATTGGTATATCGCGAGATCGATCTCACTCTTGTTGTCCTGAACTCCCTTTCTGACAGATTTTTGAGAATCCATTCTTTACTCTCTCTGCTTGTAACTGGGATGTTAGAGCAGTGTAATCTCTGAGCTTTGCCTGACTCAACTAATAGCACCGATGCTCTCTGTAGAGCATAAATGGGTCTTTTAGAAAAGATCTAGGAAGAAATTTTAATAAAGGAGGAAATCATAATCTGAAAATGAAAAAAACATCCCATTATGAGGGATAGGGTTGTCACCAAAATTTGCGACAACCGCACTGTTTTTCTGAAAAAAGGATAGACAAGTAAAATGTGAATAAAGATAAATTTTAAAAAGGACATATCCTGACAAAAGATGTTTTATTATAAATGAGTGTAAGGAATAGAATATAGAAAAGAAGAATTTTAAATAATTGCAGGCAGGATAAAAAAGAATTAGAAGAAATCAAGAGAAGAAAAGGAAAATACACCTGGATTTTAAAATAATGAGGAAATTTTGAATAATATATTCCCAGGGTCTTGGAAAATATAGGGAATATAAAATATCATACAATCATAGATATGCAAACAAGGATGCACAAACAACAATCCCTAAAGGCTGACTCTAAATGCAATATTTTGAAATGGCTTGTAGGACCTTAATCCTAACTCTAGGGTTCAGATCATCTGATTCTAATCAAGATACGCCGATATACTCAAGCCGAGGCTCGGAGTACGTGGCATAGAAATATTCCTCCGGTTCTAAAGTAATGGCTTCCCAACATCCTTGATCACCTACCGATATACCTCGGACTATGGCCCTTAGGTACGTGGTAGGGGGGCGCGAACCCAAATAAGTGGTCCAGTTGTGAGGCTCTCTCCCAAACTATGGTTCAGTGAGACAGCCCAGCAACGTGAAGACCGGGACAATATAGGTAAGGAGGTTTTCAAAATATGCTCAACATGCAATAAATCAGATGGCTCTAATGCAAGTCCTAAAGAGATAGATTAAAATGAAGAGAAGCATACACTTGCATACATTGTTTGCATTCAATCCCTAAAATTGAGGAGAGTTGTTTTTCAGACCTAAGTCTAATGTGAGCATGGAATAATCTCCTCAATATGGTCCTATCAAACCATACTTAAATTCTATATGCACTGATGTCAGCTTAGGACAAAATCTAGGCCCCTAAGGTTTGCATGGAAATGAAGCTGACATTTGAAGAATAAAGGCTTAGATAATATCAAAGCAAAAAGAAAAGGCATAATTCGACCGGACGGAGATGAGTCCCATCACGGTCGCCAAAACTGTGATCATCGCAAATTTTTTCCTCTCTTGTGATTTCTCTCTCTTCCTTCTCTTTTCTTTTTCTAACCTCTTATTTTCCTCCTTTTTGAAGGGAGAAAAATAAAAGATAAAAAAAGAAAGAGAGAAGAGAAGAGAAGAGAAGAAGAGGAACTCTTTTGCGGGGTCTCACTTGACCTTAATTTTGAAAGTATTTGAGAAAATAACTCGCCTCCGTTTTTGAAATATTTGCGGGAAAACTGGGAGACGGGATCCGCTCGTCGGTACGAGGTTCGACCGTTCCTGGCGCCTTTACCAGGGGTAATCGAACCAAGGGTCGAATTTATGCCTTTTGCTTTGCTAGGAAATTATCTAAGAATTTATCCTAAGTCTAAATGCACAAAGATGTATGCTCTCTTTTGAAAGATGTTTTTGAAATTTTCCAAGTGTTTCTGAGATGAATTTGATAATAGAGTGAAGAAATGGTTTCTAACTTAGAACTTAAGATTTAAAGTTCTAAGTTTTTGGAGTAATCAAGAGCTTGGGAAAATAAATCTGAACTTTGGAAGAGTTGATTTTGAAGTTTGAGATAAAAGGGGAAGAAAAGAAATTTCAAAGTCATAAATGGACTTTGAATCAAAATAGAGATGAAAAGATGGAATTGAATTCTAACTTTGGAGTTTTGAAATCAAAATGAAATGTGAGAAATCTAAATAGAATTTTGAGAAATAGAATTTGATTTGAAAGTTGAAATTCAAGATAGAATTTGAATCCAAAGTCTGGATTTTAAATAAAATTGAAATTCAGGATGAGATTGAATTTTGGATTTAGAATCCTAAATGGGAATTGGATTTAAAGTTTGGGATGAAATGGAATTGGTTTTAAGAATTGGAATTGGGAATAGAAGTTGATTTGAAATCTGGGATTCAAGATGAAATTTGAATCTAAAGTTTGTATTCTAAAATAGAGTTGAGATTCAAGATGAACTGAATTCTGGTTTTGGGATCCTAAGGGAAACTTGGATCTGAAATATGAGATCTAGGATGAAATTGGATCCAAGATTTGGAATCCAAGATGGAATTTGAATCTGAAGTCTGAGATCCAAGATAGAGTTGGACTCTGGACCCTAAGATAGAATTGGATCTGAAGTCTGAGATTCAAAGTGAAGTTTGAATTCTGGACCCTAAAATGGAATTGGACCTGAAGTCTGAGATCCAAAGTAGAATTGGGTTCTGTATCCTAAAATGGATTTGGATCTGAAGTCTGAGATCCAAAGTAGAATTTGGGTTCTGGATCCTAGAATGGATTTGGATTTGAAGTCTAAGATCCAAAGTAGAATTGGATTCTAGATCCTAAATGGAATTTGGATCTGAAATCTGAGATCCAAAGTAGAATTGGGTTATTGGATTCGAGATCCAAAGTAAAGATTATACTTGGAAATCTGGATCCAAGTTGGGATTAGAATCTAACCTTGGATTTGGATTCTGAAAACCCAAATGGGCCTTTTGAAGATGGATCTGGGTTTTGGAAACCCGGATTGAATTTAAAATTTAAGAAGTGTCAAGTTTTTGAGATTCCAAATCAATCTCAAACTTTGATTTTGAATTTGGAGATGAGAAAAATAAACTTGGTTTTGAAGTAGAAGATAACTTCAAAGTCGAATTGAACTTTGATTTTTGAATTTAAAATTTGGATATAAACATGATTTCGGAATTTCAAAGTCAAATTGGACTTTGAAATTGAATGAGATAGAATTGAATTTGAATTTATAGATAAGCTGTGATCTGAGAAAAGAATCACTTGGAATTTTGAAAAAGGAAATCTTGAAAATATGATGCAATTATATCCTAAATGATGGATGAATTCAAATAATTTTGATTCGAAAATCATATTTCATTCTTTAGACGAATGTAAATAAGATTAATGATATAATACACTCCTGACTATGGTCATTGAATGTATTATATAATAATCATATCTAAATTCAAATGAAGAATCAAACATATTTTGGTGCTTTTATAGAGTTTAGAAATAAATTAAATCTCAGTATACCCTGACTATGGCCATTGGTATACGTATTGAATTAATTTTAAACTAAATTCTGATAAAAGAGGAATATATTTAAAGAAAATATGATGAATTTTGAAAATGATCCAGTGTGGATCCAATGTTATCTTATAAAAGGTAAAAATACTAAGTTTTGTTTACATCATAACTATGGCCATTGATGTAAATCATCAACTTAGGATTAATTACCTTTTACAAAATGGTGCATGTGCCATTCGTGTTCCGCCATTGTGAGATTTTGAAAAATAAAGGTAACAAGCATGATGATGTCTTCTTTTAAATCGTTGTAATTTTGAAAAGATTTTTATATGAAAAACATGTGAAAACCAGACATCAAATAATAAAAACCGGTTCTCACTAGTGGATGAGACCGGGTCGAACTCAGGGAACGGGAATATTTCGTATTCAAGTACACAAATCTAAACTATTCTTTATTGCCGAATTTTTGAAATATAAAAATGTTCAGAAAAGGTAAAAACAACTAACTATTACAACAAATGAATACCCTTCGCAGAGGGCGTAAAGTGCAATATTTACAAACCCAATTAAATTCCTAAATCTAAACTAAAAAGTAAAAAGACTTTATTCTTCGTACTTCGTGTCACGTAATCGCTTCCGCTCCACTCCTGTGCTATCCTGCACAATTCAAAGGAACACGAGCAGTACCAGAGATAAAAGGAAAACTATACTAAACTAACTAAATGCTAAAAATACAAAAGAAATTAAGCAAGAAATCTAAATAACAAAATGCACTTGATTTCTAATTAAATCTAACTAACTAATTACCAACTAAGTACAAATGCTAATTATCTTATTGAACTAACAACTAACTAATGCTCAATTAACTAATGTCTAACAGGAAAGTAAACTAATTACTAAAACAAAACAGAAACTTCATGTAATGAAATAAAGGCAAAACAAGAAATGAATATAAAGCAACAAGAAAATAATTGTGAATAAGAAATTTAGTGTATTGAAAACAGAAAATACATGAAACTAAAAACAGGAAATTAAGGATAAAAAAAAACTGGTAATCAGAATGTAAGAACAAAGAGGAAATTAGAGAAAACGAACAGAAAAAAAAAAAACAGGAAATTATATTTGCAATTACTACAGACTATACTAAAAAAAAAGCACAGATGCAAATCTTTATTAACAATCAAAAACAAGAATTAAGGAGATTAAACAAATGCTTTGAAATTAAAACATGAAATGCAACAAACAGGAAATCAATTAAAATGCTAAAAACAACAATAAGAAATCAGTAAAATGCAAAACAGGGAAAAGATGAATCAATTAGACAATTAAAAACATAAAATGAAAAAAAAAACAAACAAACTCTGGAAATGAACAAAACAGCAAAACAAGATTGAAACACAAACAGGAAAAACATCAAGTTATTAAAAAAATTATGAAATCCAAGAAGAAATGCAACAAATGAAAACAGGAAATAAAAAAAATTGAAAATAGGAAATAAAAACATATGCAACTTACCTGTTAACTAATGAATTAACAAAATTGCAAATGAAATCTAAAGAAAAACTTAACAAAATAACAGATCGGTTGATGAAAAACAAAAACTAAAACACATCTATCGATTTTATTTCTTTCTTTTTGTTGTTCAGTTTTTCTTTTATTTTATTTTTTTTTATTTTTTTTTTTTACAGAAATAGCAACCAGCAACTAGAAGAATAACTGAAGAAGTAGATCAATCGGAAGAAGAAGAAGAATTACCGGGACCAGAGGAAGGATTAAGGAAGAAGGGCGGTCATCCACCGTGCGCCGTCGCCGGATTGAGGTTCCATCACCACCACCGGTTGAGGAAGATGAGAAAAATAGGTAGAAGAGGAAGAAAGAGGTAAGAAGGGGCCGGTGTTGGTGGAGGAGAAGGAGAAAGGAGGGAAAGAAGGCAAAGAGGGCAAGGTTCAGGCGTACAGGGGAGACGCTTATTTTTTTGTTGCTTTGGGTTTTTAAAACATTACAAACCAGTTCACCGGTTTGTAACAGTTTTTATTTTGAAATGCAAACCGGTTGGAACCGGTTTGTGATATATTTTTTTTATTTTTTTCAAGAATTCAAACCGTGTAAAACGGTTTGTTATTTTATAATTTCTTTTTTTCAGTTTTTTAAAATTCCAAAAATTACAAACCATGCAATGGTTTGTTTTTATTATTATATATATATATTTTTTTTTCATTTTTATTTTCAAAAATCAAGAAAACCGTATAAATCGGTTACTTATGAAAATTTTCAAAAACAAAACTATTTATAAAAGAAACTTCAAAAACTAATCTACTATGTTTTTTTTTTTCTTTTCTAAAAAACACAAACACTTAAAATGAATATAAAACTATTTTTCTCCAATTTTTTTATTTTTTCTTTTAATAAAAACTAAAACCAACTACAAAAACTAAAATAGGCATAAGAATGTAAAATAAAACTATTTTTCATGCATTTTCTAATTTTAAATCATTTAAGCACATTTACTCAAAAACTAACATAAAATTGGGTTTTTGAAACATTATTTTATAAAATCATGCATATTTAAATGTTAATAAACCCTGAATTATATGCATGATCAAATACCTCCATGCTTATGTTTTGCTAGTCCTCGAGCAAACTAGAAAAATGCAAGAAATCAACTATCACCTAACTCACTTTCGTAGGAATCACGGTTGCATTTATCTCATGCAACAAGCCCTTTCAACCCCTGGGTTACCCCAGTGGACGAGTAAGGTCTCGTGAGGGTTTGCAGTGATGCTACCCACAAACATCTCTGTCATGTATGCATAATATTTACACATCCTCACAATCAGTAGGTAATTAAAGACTTTATTTTCACAAATATTTCCTGTTATTTCAAAATCACAATATAATTAGAGTTTTTTATGTACCACCACAGAAAAAGAATTTCTTTCACTTTTCTAAATATCACAGTTATTTATGTTTTATTCTTAGAAAATCCAATAAAAATATATTATTATTTACTTATCCTCACTCATATGTTTTCTGCATAGGTTTTCTCAATCACACCTCTAAGCATTGAACTTTTCTTTCTTTTTAAGCTCTTTTCTCTCTCTTTTTTTTCTTTTCACGCTTTTTCTTTTTGCGCACTTATTTTTCTCATATAGCTTGCGTGTGGTCTGCTTTTATGCCTTGTGCAATGTTAATATCTTTTATACTTTTTCAATACATACCAAAAGATATCAACTAAGACATAAAAGTGACTTCCTTCATTCACCTTTATAACATGAGAGTCAAATATTTCAACTTGTATCTGTTCTCAGTTACTTAGGATCACAAAGTTTTCCACTCTCCTTTTCGAAATGGAATTAAAAGTTTCAACTTACATCTAAGTTCCATCTACTAAAGATTGTGGAATTATCCAAACAACCTAACGCATGCTTTTTCTCACTTTTTGAGCTCATTTTTATGCTTTTGTTCATTTGCTTAGTTTTTCAAAAATACAACTGTGCATATTCATATTTATGATTCAAAATAAACTTTAACATGTATCTATCATCATTTCCTCGAAATCCGCATAAACAACCATAATTTTTAGATTTATGTCAGAAATTTTTTTTTCGTGGGGGGGCTTAAAAATCCTCTAAAAACATCAGATTTGAAATAACATTCATATAAGTTCAAACTCTTTCTTTAAAAATCTACTTTTCATGAGAGATGTGTAAACATGTGCAAGAACGTAAACAGAAATATCAAGGTGTGCACTCTACACCCTCCCCCATGCTTGAATGACACTGTCCCAGTGGCACTCCCCCATGCTTATATGAAACTAAGTGAATGCACATGAGAGAAAATAAATGAGGGAAAAGAGTAGAATAACCTGACATGAATTAAAAATGCACATTCTATGAATGTAATGAATGCAATGTATACATGACAAAACCTGAAAACCATGAATGAAACAAAAAGAACATAAAAAACTCATGAATAAAACTAAAAAGTAAAAACAAAATAAAATCTATAAATTCTAAGCAAATCTAATAATATACAAGATATGGGTTGCCTCCCATAAAGTGCTAAGTTTCACGTCCCCAGCCAGACGGATCTCTGGAAAAATCCTTCATCGTCCATGAGATCAATGGACATGAAATCAGACTCAACCGGGCTTTATGAAGAAAAGAGTGTCATCTGTGACACTACGCACTGTGTTTCCATCCCTTCTACCTCCAAATGTAGGATCATAACTCTCTCGACGTGAAGAACAAAGATTAGTCTCATCTGAGAGATTGGTCAAGAATCGAGAGTCTAGGACCGACCGAGTATCAATGAATGCTACTTCAGACAAGTGGTGAATATGATCAGGCTTGACTTGGTCAAGCACCTTCTGCATCTGCACCTCTTGCTTACTCAAAACGATTGGTGATCCTAAAGGTTGAGAAAATGGGGCTTTATATGATGAAAATGTATGTTGTGAGTAAGGCCCCTTCTGTTGAGGTATCATAGAGATCGACTCGTCAGTAGAAATGATATGGGGTTCATGAGTCAATTCCTGAGTAGGGTGACACGCCTTCCCATACTGAAGGGATGTAACAGATTTGACTTGCTTATGATGTGAAGTAGTGGGTTGCAAATCAAATAACATGGAATCCTCTCCCTTGGATGTGACAACAGACTGACTATGAAGGTTCCCCTGATTTTGTCTACTCAATGTCTGAGCTAACTGTCCCATTTGAGTCTCTAGCTTGGCTATTGACTGCGTATGGGAACACAAAGTGGCCTTGATATCAGAAAAAGCTTCTAACATCTTCTCTTGAAATGATGAACTTGGAATGGGCTCCTGAGGAGAAGGTAGACAATACTGGTGATGGACCTGTGGAAATATAGGATGCGAGTAACCTTGTGAAGGGTTACTGGGTCTATACTGTGTCTGGGAGGGCTGATGGGATGGGGAAATGAACTGGTTTCGCCAACCTGTGTTATATGAAGATGTAAATGAATCGGGCATGGGTTTAGCTAAACCTTGCGCAGCATTCACCTGCTCCTGAACGAATTTAGGATATAATGGCGCTGCCGGACAATCTGAAACACAGTGTGCAGGGCTAGCACATAGCTCGCACACTCTTTCTACTGGACTTCTTGAAGAATTGGCTAGGAATTGATCTAACTTCCTAGTCAACTGGTCAACCTTGGTACGCAATTCTAATTCAGACCCAACTTCGGAAATCCCAACTTTCCTAGGACCACTAGACAGAGATGTAGTCCTATCGAGCCGTGAAGACAAGGTATGATGCATCGTGTTTTCACTCAAGGTCTCGAATAAAGACCACGCCTCGTCCTCACTCTTGAGCATAAAAGTGCCCCCACAAGACGAATCAACCATTTGACGGTGCTTCTCAGTAAGCCCGTCATAAAAATACTGCACCAACTGCCAACGAGGCACCTGGTGATGGGGACACTTACGGAGAAGATCTTTCAATCTCTCCCAAGACTCGTGAAATTATTCTCCCTCAATTTGAGAAAAACTGGTTATAGCTTTACGACACTGATTTGTTTTACTAATTGGAAAATATTTTTTTAAAAATTCTTTTTGCATTCCTTCCCAAGTAGTAATACGAACCATCTCAAGAGATTTTAACCAGTGCTTGGCTTTATCTTTGAGAGAGAACAGAAACAAAGTTAACCTCATAGCGTCGTCTCCAAAATTATTGATTCGCACAGTCGAGCAAATCTCAAGGAATTCGTCGAGATGACGATATGGGTCTTCATTGCTAAGGCCATAAAACGAAGGTAACATTTGAATCACACTGGCCTTAATCTCAAAATGGCTCGCTCCTACATCAGGTCTCGTGATGCAGGAGGTGGGAGTATACGTATTTGGCATGAAGTACTCCCTCAAAGGACGGATCAATTGATGATCGCCAGCCATTGCGTACACCTTGGAGTAGACCGGTGTAGCACACGTCCTAACTTTGGGTTTTCTACCTAACTAATGCACTAAGCGGCCAAACCACGCAAACCACAAAGCGAGTGAACTAAAAACAACAAAAACTAAACAAACACCACGCAGTTACACAAAACAGAGATTATGCAAAGAAATATAAAATCTATGTGTACGGTACCAATCGTACACAGTCACCTCTAAGGGGATCCTATTAGGTGGGCTGTGCAGAAAAGTAAACTCGTCTCTAAGATATGCACATACGTGGTTCTAAACCTAAATGCAACATAAACACTAGGCAATAAAGTGAATACTAATATTACGCCATTCCCCGGCAACGGCGCCAAAAATTTGATGTCTTCTTTTAAATCGTTGTAATTTTGAAAAGATTTTTATATGAAAAACATGTGAAAACCAGACATCAAATAATAAAAACCGGTTCTCACTAGTGGATGAGACCGGGTCGAACTCAGGGAACGGGAATATTTCGTATTCAAGTACACAAATCTAAACTATTCTTTATTGCCGAATTATTGAAATGTAAAAATGTTCAGAAAAGGTAAAAACAACTAACTATTACAACAAATGAATACCCTTCGCAGAGGGCGTAAAGTGCAATATTTACAAACCCAATTAAATTCCTAAATCTAAACTAAAAAGTAAAAAGACTTTATTCTTCGTACTTCGTATCACGTAATCGCTTCCGCTCCACTCCTGTGCTATCCTGCACAATTCAAAGGAACACGAGCAGTACCAGAGATAAAAGGAAAACTATACTAAACTAACTAAATGCTAAAAATACAAAAGAAATTAAGCCAGAAATCTAAATAACAAAATGCACTTGATTTCTAATTAAATCTAACTAACTAATTACCAACTAAGTACAAATGCTAATTATCTTATTTAACTAACAACTAACTAATGCTCAATTAACTAATGTCTAACAGGAAAGTAAACTAATTACTAAAACAAAACAGAAACTTCATGTAATGAAATAAAGGCAAAACAAGAAATGAATATAAAGCAACAAGAAAATAATTGTGAATAAGAAATTTAGTGTATTGAAAACAGAAAATACATGAAACTAAAAACAGGAAATTAAGGATAAAAAACTGGTAAACAGAATGTAAGAACAAAGAGGAAATTAGAGAAAACGAACAGAAAAAAAAAAAACAGGAAATTATATTTGCAATTACTACAGACTATACTAAAAAAAAAACACAGATGCAAATCTATATTAACAATCAAAAACAAGAATTAAGGAGATTAAACAAATGTTTTGAAATTAAAACATGAAATGCAACAAACAGGAAATCAATTAAAATGTTAAAAACAACAATAAGAAATCAGTAAAATGCAAAACAGGGAAAAGATGAATCAATTAGACAATTAAAAACATAAAATGAAAAAAAAAAAAAAAAAACTCTGGAAATGAACAAAACAGCAAAACAAGATTGAAACACAAACAGGAAAAACATCAAGTCATTAAAAAAATTATGAAATCCAGGAAGAAATGCAACAAATGAAAACAGGAAATAAAAAAAATTGAAAATAGGAAATAAAAACTTACGCAACTTACCTGTTAACTAATGAATTAACAAAATTGCAAATGAAATCTAAAGAAAAACTTAACAAAATAACAGATCGGCTGATGAAAAACAAAAACTAAAACACATCTATCGATTTTATTTCTTTCTTTTTGTTGTTCAGTTTTTCTTTTATTTATTTATTTTTATTTTTTTTTATTTTTTTTATTTTTACAGAAATAGCAACCAGCAACTAGAAGAATAACTGAAGAAGAAGATCAATCGGAAGAAGAAGAAGAAGAAGAAGAAGAATTACCGGGACCAGAGGAAGGATTAAGGAAGAAGGGCGGTCATCCACCGTGCGCCGTCGCCGGATTGAGGTTCCATCACCACCACCGGTTGAGGAAGATGAGAAAAATAGGTAGAAGAAGAAGAAAGAGGTAAGAAGGGGCCGGTGTTGGTGGAGGAGAAGGAGAAAGGAGGGAAAGAGAGGGAAAGAAGGGAAAGAGGGCAAGGTTCAGGCGTACAGGGGAGACGCTTATTTTTTCGTTGCTTTGGGCTTTTAAAACATTACAAACCGGTTCACCGGTTTGTAACAGTTTTTATTTTGAAATGCAAACCGGTTGGAACCGGTTTGTGATATATTTTTTTTTTTTTTCAAGAATTCAAACCGTGTAAAACGGTTTGTTATTTTATAATTTCTTTTTTTCAGTTTTTTAAAATTCCAAAAATTACAAACCATGCAATGGTTTGTTTTTATTATTATATATTTTTTTTTCATTTTTTTTTTCAAAAATCAAGAAAACCATATAAATCGGTTACTTGTGAAAATTTTCAAAAACAAAACTATTTATAAAAGAAACTTCAAAAACTAATCTACTATGTTTTTTTTCTTTTCTTTTCTAAAAAACACAAACACTTAAAATGAATATAAAACTATTTTTCTCCAATTTTTTTATTTTTTCTTTTAATAAAAACTAAAACCAACTACAAAAACTAAAATAGGCATAAGAATGTAAAATAAAACTATTTTTCATGCATTTTCTAATTTTAAATCATTTAAGCACATTTACTCAAAAACTAACATAAAATTGGGTTTTTGAAACATTATTTTATAAAATCATGCATATTTAAATGTTAATAAACCCTGAATTATATGCATGATCACATGAAAATAAGCAATTTATAATATTTACAATGCTCATTCATTCTACCTAAAAGCTGAAAATGTAAGATTTTCATTAACATCTTATTACAACATTGGAGTTACATTTGAAAACATCAAAGTCTTAATCTAGAAGAATTTCAATAATTCACATCTTTCCTGAAAAATGGAATCAGCACTTAGCAAAGATACAGAAACACAGAAGCCCACTATGCTGAAATTGATATACATATGATCATATTTGTATTAATGGAGAGATGTATGCAAGGATGCATGCTTTTATGGAAGAATACGACGCATATATATATATATATATATATATATATATATATATATATATATATATATATATATATATATATATATATATATATATATATATATATATATATATATAATATCCTAAGCTAAGGGTGGATTTTGAAGCATATGAGTGATATTTTAATCAATGGGTGAATGGATATATATAATAAAAAAATGCTTACATACATAGGAATGCAGGGACATTAATGAGAAAGGCAAATGTGAGAATATTCCTAAGTGATAGGCTCATGGTAAGAATGAACTGGGGACCAGACGATTTGCAAGAAATATCTGTGGCAGCTATAGGTGTTAACATGAGATGAATGTTGTGGGAATATGAAGGAATCATAGCAATGCATGGGCATTGCTATATACATGCAAATGGGATTTTTTTTTTTTGCTGCGGATACGGGAAGGGATTAGCACTTCTATTGACGCCTAAGGTGGAATCATATCAGTATCTGGACACTGATATGAATGTTAACCCAAAAAAAACATGATAATGCCTAAGCATTATTGGAGATATCAAGGAAGACTGCAGTCACACATTGACATTGTTGTAGGTATGTGAGAGGATACAGTAAAACATACAACCTTCATTTGCTTATGGTTTTGAAGATTGCCCATTCTTTTCCCCTGTATTGTTATTGTAGTGATTGCCCATGACTCTCTTAAATTTCTCACCGCCCCTGTCCTTAGTAGTGACAGCTGTAAGTGATGTTTGAAGGGCGTGGGTATTGGATCAGCCCTTTCCCTGCATCGAACTGGGCATGCCACATGTATGCCAGCAAAGACATATTCTCAGGTCATAACATCTAACTTTATACCTTGTATATTGGTATAGAATACCTTCAAAACATTTCAAGTCAACATCCAAAGCTTCTGTCAATCAAAATTTCAGAAAAAAAAAAAACAAGCCAGTCAAAACATGAAATCCTAACTAATAAGTTCTGTCATAATGGAAAATTGATTTAAACAAAAAAAATCAACAAGAAACATTGGATGTTTGGAAGAAAGATAATTGGCTATAAACAAAAGAATTGCATAAGATGGATTTATACATGCGATAGATGGACTAAAACATGATAATTATGTTATGAAATAGGAAACAATAGAACCAAAAAGATTGTACCTATGACGCAAAAACAAGCACTCAGGCCTGTGGACATGCAGTTATCCTTTGATGGGTTTATGGAAGTCTATGAACTCTGATATGCACAGGTGCGAGGACGCTGCATCAAAATATCAACGATTAGCATATCAAATATCTCATTATAAATCAATGGCGTACAACCTCAACTCCTACTAAAGCTCGAACAACTGATATCTTTGTCAGGTGGTGATGCTATGATGCTGTGTGAAAACTGAGCAATGTAATTTTGCTACTGTGACACAAGAAAAGAAAGAAAGTCGTGGTGATAGTAGGCATCAGGTTATCTTCAATCAGCACCATACTTGTAAACCTCCTTTGCAATAGAAATTTCGGACCCTATTACAATCCCCATGTCCTCCTTCTTTAGTGCAGGTGCCTCACCAGCCATTGCAACTACCTCATTCTGGTAGTGAATCAACCGACATGCATCTGGGTGAAAACTCTACTTTGATGAGAGGTGTCATATGTTGCACAACCAGTATCTTCCGAATAGCAGGGAATTCTTCAAGTTCTAAGGTAATGTAAAATCAAAATAGGTGATCAAAAAGGACTTAATTCGGTCGCATGGAGATCCTGCAGTAAATTTGCTAATCACCAGGAACAATTATTCCTCCAGCACATGTAATACGACATAGAATGGGAGTCAGTTTATAAATGTAGCAAAACACATGCATGATGGTTACTGATCTTGGGCCGAAATGTGTTGTCTATAAGACTCCGCAATCCCAAAAAAAAAATCAAATGACAAAACGTTGTTGCCATTCTGCACGCAACCCATTGATCTCTTCTAATCAATAATACAGGGGTCATTCTCTGGTTTTAAACTCATCAAGATAAGCATAGAGGCTCATCAAATTAATTTCCAAATCGAACCCCTAGTGAATCTGTTTTAGCAAATTGATCCCAATGAGTGAAATGAAGACATATGACGAGGAGGTGTCCATATACACAGAGGGTACGCAAAGATATATTCACTCATTACTCAGATGAACAATAGAATCATATATACAATAAGCATTAAAGAGGAAAATCTAAATACCACAGTTCCAAAAAGGGGAGTATTATACCTCAGCTCAAATGACATAAAAAAATGCAACAGTATATTTAAAGAAATGCAAGGAAACAAATAAGCAGAAAATCAATGATACTATGGTAAACATAGGAACATTAACTAGATGAGCGAAATATCAAAACCAAGAATAAGAGGCCACGTAATATAACAAACTGGAAAAGGAACAACAAGAGGAATGATATATAATGAAGCAGAGATGCTGCTGCAGGGGTAAAAATCAATCCTAACTTACCCATGAAATGCTGGGATTTCCTCTCTCTCTTTTTTTAATAAGAGCATCAAAAGTTGCTGCTCTCGGTTTCGGGTAAGACTTCAAGGTAGTTTTATAGATCAAAGGGGAACTAACAAAATCTAGTGCTGACTTTGGATTCTTCACTTTAACAACCATCAATGAAGAATTTAGTTGAATAATAGAAACTCTGCTGCTCTAAAGGGTTGTCAAAAGGAAATCATGTTAGGCCTTCTGCGCTGGCTTCACTAGCCGACCAAGGGTCGATGAGGGATTGTAGGCCGTAAGGTGGGAGCGAGAAAATTTCAGACGAACTGGGGTAGCTATTAGTAGACAATATATATGATGCGAAGAAAGAAAAAAAATGCAGTGTATAAAAAAAAAGAAAAAAAAATGAAAGATAGAAAGAAAAGAATGAGAACAGAAAATGCAGGGAATCAGGGCATTCCACTAGATCGGATGGGGAAAGCAATATACAACGAGGCATCAGATGCCATTAAAATCAACTAAAGAAAAATGAGGGGTAATTAGGTGTCGTCAAGGCAAACCAAAAAAAAAAGGAAAACATAGAATGATTGATCAGACTAAAATTAAAAGAGAGGAAAAAAATGTATAATATAAAAGACGATGTTGGAATACCAACGTTCCCTTACTCTTGCACAAGGTGGATTGGGTTTTTGCTATATGCAATCCAATGTCACCTATGGTGCGTTAATGGAGGCAAAATGAAAGAGAGAGAAAGAAATTACAGGGAAATTTAGAGAAAACGAAAGAAAGAGAGAAACTTACCATAAAACTTACAGGAATCCAGAGGCTGAAGAGGCGCTGAGAGACGAGACTTGAAGATTGGTTGAATGATCCTTGGTGGGCCTAGCTGATGATGAAGGTCGTTCTTTGACGGATGATGGATACATGATATGAAGGGGGATGGGATGAATAGCCGATCCTGGCAGCCGGAAGATCGATGAAGACTGAAATCCACCGAAGGGACGAGAGGAAATGAGCTGTTTTGAGTGGATCGTGAAGGAGGGTGAAGAGGGTGCTGGGGTGAAGAAGCTAAAGAGTAGGTGTGGTGGTAGGGTGAAAACGGGTGTCCCTGAAGGTTTGCCTCTGTCGGTTTTTAAAGAAGAGGAAGAAGAACCTCGAAGGGCTGCCATTGTAGATGGGTGGAGGAGGAAAGGGAAGGTGCCACGGTTTATGCGATGGAGGGTTTCCTATGGAGAGAATCGGGAGAGAGAGAGAGAGTGAAGAGAGAATGGAGGGGGCAGCTCTCTCTCCCCTTTTTCCTTGCGAAGGATTTTCAAACCCTAAAAGAGAGTTTTGCAAAAGACCCCCCTTCGATTTTCAAATTTTTACAAAAAAGGGCTCCCGAGGTTTTTAGCAAAAATTGATTTTTAAACTCCTTTGTTTTTCTCGTAATTTTCCCAATTTTTTGATTTTTGTGTTATTTTTTCATTTGTTTTTGTATTTTTAGAATAGACTCTAAGATTTATGAGGAAAATAAAGATTTAAAACTGATTTTTTTGCATTTTTGCAAAATATTTACAAAAGATAGTTTTTCTGAGAATAAAAAGCTATTTCTCTGAAAAATTCTTCAGAAAATAGATTTGGACGTGGAATTCGAGGTGATATTCGAGGTTTGGACCTTGAATCGAGAAAATATAAAATAGTGGATCCAAATGGGTGCCGAATGAACTGCCCTTGCTTTTTCCAAAATTCATTTTTGATATTTTAAGATCTTTAATTTGAAAAGTCGAATAATGAGGCTCAAATTTGGATTTTGAACACTGGGTTCAGATCCGGAATTGAATTTGAATATATCAATATGGATTTTAATCCAGAAAATCTGAAGAATGACTGAAATTTAGCTTTGAAATTGCTTTGATTTTCTCTGAAAATGGGGTCACGGGCAAAAAGGTCATTTTTTCTAATCTTTGAAAAATTTGGGGTGTCCACATGATCCTATCATACCTCGGTATACCTTTGTGTCTATAGACTTACCATCTTCATCTTTGTCCAAAACAGTAGTTGTGCTCATAGGAGTGGTTTTTGAAGCAGTTGAGTTCATGTTGAACCTCTTTAGAAGTTCATGAGCATACTTGGATTGATTGATGAAAACTCAATCATTGGTTTGCTTAATATGCAGTCCAAGAAAGTAGGTGAGTTCTCCCATCATACTCATTTCAAATTCTTTCTGCATGGACATAGAAAATTCTTCACAGAGAGTGTTGTTAGTAGATCCAAAGATGATATCATCCACATAAATTTGAACAATTAAGGTATGATTATTCACTATTTTCATAAATAGAGTAGAGTCTGCTTTGCCTACAGAAAAACCAGTTTTTAATAAAAAGGTTTTGAGTCTATCATACCAAGCACAAGGTGCTTGTTTTAATCCATATAAGGCACGTTTTAGTTTGAAAACATGATCTGGATATTGTTCATTTTCAAAGCCTAGAGGTTGTTTTACATAAACTTCTTCATTTATAAAACCATTTAGAAAGGCACTTTTAACATCCATTTGATATAGTTTAAAATCCATATAGCTTGCATATGCTAAAAACATCCTAATAGATTCAAGTCTAGCAACAGGAGCAAATGTTTCATCAAAATCAATATCTTCCTTCTGGTTGTATCCTTGAGCTACTAGTCTTGCCTTGTTTCTTATAACATTACCTGTTTCATCTAGCTTGTTTCTGAAGATCCATCTTGTCCCAATGATCTGATGATCCTTTGGTATTGGTACAAGATCCCAAACATCATTTCTTTGGAATTGATTCAGTTCTTCAGTCATTGCTAGCATCCAGAACTCATCGATGATGGCTTCATCAATCTTCTTTGGTTAAAGTTGAGAAATGAATGCCATATTTGCAATCCGTTCTAGCTGAGCTCTAGTTTGAACCCCCTTGGTCAGGTCTCCCAAAATCTGCTTTTGAGGATGATCTCTGATTTCAACAAATGTTCTTTGATGATCATCTTCATTAGATTTAGATGTGTTATCTAGGAATAAATTTGTACTTTCAACATCATCATCGTTAGTCTGCTTAAGAACAGATTGATCAATATATTCACAAAAACTGACATGCATAGATTCTTCAATAGTATATGAACTCTTATTAAAAACTCTGTATGTTTTACTATGACTTGAATATCCTAAGAATATGCCTTCAATAGATTTAGCATCAAATTTATCGAGGCTATCTTTTGTGTTAAGGATAAAGCATTTACATCCAAAGACTTTAAAATAGTCTATTCTTGGAGTCCTATCATAGAATAATTCATAGGGAGTTTTATTTAATAAGGGTCTAATAAGAACTCTATTTGTTATATAGCATGCAGTATTAACAGCTTCTGCCCAAAAAGATTTAGTAAGATTATTATGTTGGAGCATAATTCTAGCAGATTCATGTAGGGTTCTATTCTTTCTTTCCACTACACCATTTTGAGGTGCAGCTCTAGGAAAGGCAAAGTTATGAGAAATGCCATGCAAGTTACAAAAATTTACAAAAAGTTCATTATCAAATTCTCCTCCATGGTCACTACGGATTTTCACAATAGAACAAGAATTTTTATTTTGTAATTTTTTACATAAAATTTCAAATTGATAAAACGTGTCACTTTTGTTTTTCAAAAATATTACCCAAGTAAATCTTGAGTAATCATCTACAATGTCAAAAGCATATTTATTATGATTAAGACTTGCTACTCTAGAAGGACCAAAAAGATCCAGGTGGAGAAGCTCTAAAGGTCTTTTACTTGAAATGATATTTTTTGATTTGAAAGATGATTTAGACAGTTTTCCTAGTTGACATGCATCACAAAAATAATCCTTTTTAAAAGATATTTTGGGTAACCCACGTACTAACTTGTTTTTAGCTAATTTAGACATGTATTTGGAGTTGACATGACCCATTCTCATGTGCCATAAATGTTGAGTGTCATTATTAGCTATAAGGCAATGTTCAATAATGTTTTCTAGGTATAATTCATATATATTATTTCTTCTTATACCTTTTAAGATGATGTTTTCGTTGGTGTCTGCTATAAGGCTTGCATCATGATTAAAGCTAACATTATAACCTGTGTCACACATTTGACTAATACTTAGGAGGTTATGTTTTAAGCCTTTAACAAGGAGAACGTCTTTGATAAGAGGTTTATCAATATTGCCAATATTACCAATACCAATTATCAAACCTTTGTTGTTATCTTCAAAGGTGACAGTTCCTTCTTCTTTATGATGAAGAACAACAAAAAGGTCTGGATGTCCTGTCATGTGTTTTGAACATCCACTGTCTAGTATCCATCTGTTCTTCTTCTTTGGAGCCTGCAAAACATTAAGTAAAACTTCTTTTTGGTACCCAGTCGGGTCCCTTTTTGTTAGACTTTGGAACCCATATCCATTTGGATTTGGGTTTGTCTATAACTTTAGAGGAGTTCAAGGAATTAAAAATATAATACTCCTTTTTAGGTTCAGAAGAACCTTTGACAAAAGTGGTCTTTTGATTCATACAAGAAGGTTTGTTGAAATGAAAGTAGCCAATACCATTCTTGTAGAAAGAGACTTTTTGAGAGGATAGGAGTTTATCCAAGTTATCTTTTCCTTTAGTAAACTTGAAAACCGTTTTCATAAGGTTCTCAGTTTTACTTTTTAATTCTGAAATTTCTACTTGCAGATTTTTAGTCTTGGAGCTAGTAGAGGAGATTTCAGAAGTAATCAGAAAATTTTTCTTTTGTAACTCAGAATTTTCAATACTGAGTTTTTCATTTTTCAGCATAAGCTCTAGATTTTCAGATTTCAAATGTCTATTTTTTAGAATCGTTTTCCTTGATTCTTCAAAAAGTTCCTGAAAAGCATTTTGAAGTTCTTCAAAGGAGAAATCAAGGGATTCACTTACAGAGCTTTCTGCCATGAAGCACATGTTGGCGATTTCTGCTTCATCATCACTTGACTCTTCACTTGTGGATGGTTCTGAATCATCCCATTGAGCATGCAGAGCCTTTTTCTTGAAGAACTTCTTCTTTGATTCCTCAGTCTTGGATTTTCTTTTGAGAAGAGGACAGTCACGTCTCAAGTGACCTGGCTTATTACACTGATAGCACATGGAATCTTCCTTAGGGTCTTTTCTTTTCTTGTGCTTATTTGGAAGTCGGTTCCTTCTCATGAAGCGCTGGAATTTTCTGGTGAGTAGCGCAATTTCAGTTTCTTTTTCTGAGTCCTCATTCTTAGAAAGAGCTGGGAAGGCTAGAGTTTTCTTTAAAGGTTGTTCCTCTTCCCTTCTTTCCTTCATATGGACTTCATAGGCCATAAGATTGCCTATTAAGTCATCCAGGGTAAGCTTGGATAAATCTTGAGCTTCTTCAATAGCAGTAGTCTTTTTCTCCCAATCAGTTGTGAGAGATCTCAAGATTTTCTTCACCTTATCTGTCTGGGAATGGGTTACACCCAGAGATTTCAGATCGTTGGTGATGTTGGTGAATCTGGTGAACATCTCTGTGATGGGTTCATCTTTGTTCATTTTGAATAACTCATATTTTCTGACAAGAGATGAGATTTTGGCTTCTTTCACTTTATTGGTTCCTTCGTGAATAACCTCCAGAGAATGCCAAATATCATATGCAAATTCACATATAGATATTCTATTGAATTCATTTTGATTAATGGCACAATATAAGGCATTCATAGCATTTGCATTTAGATTTGCCATTTTCTTTTCTTCATCAGACCATAAGCTATAGTCTGCGGATGGAGATGTGTATGGATGCTGAACAATTTTCCATACAGCAAAATCTATGGACTTGATAAATATAGCCATTCTGCATTTTCAGTATCCATAGTTGGAGTCATTGAAGAAAGGAGGACGAGATGCGTGTTGACCTTCAATATCACAAGCATAAGAAGTAGATGTCATTTGTGCGGGAAGACTTGTTATGTCGAACCCAGCAAACCTGCTCTGATACCAAATGAAATTCCACTAGAGGGGGGTGAATAGTGAAATACTAAATAGATCGATAAATTAAAAATATAATGCAATAAAGGCACAACACATAAACACAGAATTTATACTGATTCGGTCAAAACCCTGACCTACATCCAGTCCCCAAGCAAACCACTTGAGCTTTCCACTATAACATCCGAGTCACCGGATAAATAGTACAACACCCTCTTCTCAGAGGTCTTCTTCTCTCAACAGAGAAGGGGAAACACCCTCTTTCATAGAGGTCTTCTTCTCTCAACAGAGAAGGGGCACACCCTCTTTCACAGAGGTCTTCTTCTCTCAACAGAGAAGGACAACACCCTCTTTCTCAGAGGTCTACTTCTTTCAACAAAGAAGGGATACAGTGAATAACAGAAAGTTACAATACTTCCTATAGAACCTTCAGAATGATGTGAATGCACGAATGAAGGATTCTCAGAATGTTCTGTTCTTTTCACTCAGAAGATACTCTTTGTCAAAGAGCTATTCTTGACTTTTTCTTTTTCTTTTTCTTTTTCTTTTTCAAGGCTCTCTTTCAAATATCGAATAAGAATTTTTCTCGTTATAAGCTCATATGTCCATGTGAAATAAGTAATTTGTTTGTGTTTATATAGCCTTAGAAAAATAGTCGTTGCCTTTTTGAAATGATAGTCTTTTTGGGATGTGAGATGTCAAGTCATTTCAAAAAACATCTTTATGGATTTTTGAAAAAGTCTTGTTTCCATAAAAATAATATTTGGGGTACACTAGTCGTTGTAACCTTTTAGGTATGATATATTTTATGTAAAAAGTCTATTTCTTATAATAGTACATTGAACGTTGGATTTGTAGGCCATCATGTAGTTTTGTCTTTATTCTAATTAATGATTTGTAGTACTAAAGTATTTTATTTAGAAATTGTCACTCATTTACTTAAATGAGTGTAAGTACAATAAATGCTTTGAGATCTTTATTTGTACATAGTCATATCAAGAGTTTTCTTTATGATGTGTTTTTCAATGTCTACAGAGAGAATGAAGACTTTAAGCAAGTCGACATTCTTGAGTGGGATTAAGATAGTTATTTAAAAATATTTTTAGAGAAGGTATTTAATGTTTTACAAAAAGAATGATGACTTCAAGTAAATCGACATTCTATGAGTTGTAAAAAGGTAACTAAAGTCTTTTCACAACATATTATATTTGTTTTTCTTTGTCTAGCCGATTTCCATGTTTTGTCTTTTTCCTACACATTTGAAATCATTTCTTTTTAAGTTGTCTTATACATGATACAATTATTGCTTTTTGAAATCATGATATATCATGTCAAAATACCTTTTTCATAAAGGTTTGTAAGAAGGTACAATTATTGGTTTTCAAAAAGGTGCTTTTTGAAACTATCGTATACTTTTATGAAATATAGCTTTTATGAATGAGTATGCAATATGCATGCTTCTGAAGGTTCTGTTACATATGACTCTAAAGAAGAAAAAAATCTTCATCTTGAGGAAGCCGATCTCTTTAGATGATCTTTAGGAATGCATGGCTCATCAAGCTTTTTCTTCAAGGAGTATGATTGCACCACGGTTGTACTTGAACAGGAGGTCTCCATCCTTTTTGGGTGAGATATCCTTGCATCAAATACTCGTTAGATTTATGGCAAAACATATCCAGTCATAATATAACATTTTTCAAGAAAACATATTATCATAACATATAAAATCAAATATGACAGTGTATCATATTATGTGTCATCAAAATATAGTTTCTCAACAATTTTTTCAAAAAAAAGTCCCCTCAAGATCTTCGTGTATTCCTTTCCCATTCAGGTAAGGGTAGAATCTAAAATTCATCTTGATATATCTTCGTCCCATCCAAGTTAAGGGCTAGACCTGAGCCATTCCAAAAGGCTGATCTCGCCTCATCCTTGAGACTTGATCAAAATTCTTATTTTCCACCATTTCGAGATCTTCACCCAAAGTCCCATCATGATTCTCTCACTTCTGTTATTTAGTCATATTATTTACAAGGATTTTGTCTCCCTAGAACCATTCAAAATAAGGTTTTAAGCCTAAAAAAACCATGGCTTTCAGAATAAATTCTTTCACGCCCAATTCAGATCTGCTGACTGAGGCATTTTTCAAAATATGGAGTGTTTTCTTTGCCACTAAGCTCGGCTTTCAACCGGCTTAGTAGCAAAGAGGGGCATCTATGAACACCCCAAATTTTTCAAAATTTTGTAGATATTACCTTTTTGCCCGCGGTCCCCATTTTCTGAGAAAATTGAGTCAATTTTAATCTAAAATTTAGTTATTCTTCAGATTTTTTTTGGAATCCAAATCCATCTTATACATCTGACTCGATTTTGGACCCGGATCCGGCGACAAAATCCCAATCTGAGCCTCGTTATCTAATTTTCAAAATTAAATTCGCAAAAATACCAAAAATAATTTCCGAATGACTCGGATAGTCCATCCGATGTCATTTGGATTCAATGCTCTGTATTTCTCAATTCGAGGTTCAAAACTCGAATATTTCCTCAAAATCCTGGATCCAAAACCCATTTTTTGAAAATTTTCCAAAGATCAAACCCGAATTTTTAGAAAACCCTTTTTTTGTAAATATTTCTCAAAAATCTAAAAAAATAGTTTTAAATCTCTTATTTTCCCCTAGTTTTAAGGTTTTTATGTCAAAAATATAAAAAAATCAGAAAATTCAAAAAAAGAACAAAAAAATAAAAATAGAAAAGAAAAAAATACAAAAAAATGATAGCTTAGAACCCCCCTTTTTGAAAGGTACTGCTTTGTTAAAACCCATTTTAGAAAAACCTTTTCTGAAAATGACCATCGTTTTGAAAATGTCTCAGAAAATATAAGGACCCCAGTTGTAAAATATACAATGATTCCTTCGTGAAGAGTGATCGCAGAGGATCGAAGGGCAGAGGACCCTTCGATCAGCAGTTCTTACCTTTCGTTCGTTGATCCCCAACCGTCGCTCCTTTCTCGATCCTTCCTTTTCTCGATCGTTCTTCTCCTGTCTATATAAACAGGCATCGAGGGAAGGGAAGGATCATCCGTGATTTTCATTATCGGGTCTTCTCATCGCCCCCTCCATCCGATCCATCTCCTTCTTCTCTCTGAGGCTCCCCCTGTAAAAACCGAAGAAGAATCTCTCTTTGCAAGGTGCCTCCTCTGTAATTACCTGTAAGAGATCCCATCCTCTGCAAAAAAAACTAGGTAAGAATTCCTCTTCCGTTTTCAATTCTTTGTAGATATCTTGATTTCCCTCTTGCTACTTCATCTTATTAACGCACTACAGGGGGGTTGATTTGTCTATGGCAAGATCACCCCCTTTTCTTTGTGCAATAGCAATGGAACAATCATGTTCCAACACCTTTTTTACATTTTTGTTGTTGGGTATTGCTTGAATCTAGCATTCTTTACAATTTGTTTGAATATTTTATACAATTTCCACGTTTAGGCTTTATGTTTCAGCGTATCGCTCCTTCATTCGTTCACCCAATGAAGCCTTACATGCCTATTTCAATTAAGCTTCACCTGTTGTTTCATGTTTTGGAAATGGCTTCCACCACGATATTTGATCTGATCCAGTATCAGATCAGATTCGTTATGTGGAGAAGTTCAATTGACGTCATAATTTCTTGTCTTGATGACTTTAATCATCTTGTTAATTTTATGTTGTGAGTGTCTTTAAGACAATACCCTCTGCGCCTGTGGCTATCCCTATAGCTATGGTCAATTTTTCTATTGGTAATCTTATTTGTTTCCTTTATCTTATTTTTCTTGCTTTCTTTATCTTAATTTTTTGTTTATACTCTTGATCTCTTGCTATTACCCTTCATGAGCATATAGTTGATTCTTATGTCTCTTCTGATTCACCATCTTATGCACAAGAATGCGCAAATCTCAAGCATGGCATATTTCACCACAGCACCTGTTGCCGGAATCTGATTCATAGCAGCATTTGCTATATATATATATATATATATATATATACCTTAGTCTGTTGAAGATGACGATAGGAGATCGATTCGGTTTATTCATGCATAGAATCACTTTGGAGATATGTTTGCTTCCACTTTTCTCGGCTGTGTTGTTAATATATAGTTTGATCTCCCCACTAGATACCTCCCCTGCTCTTATGCTCGGATTTTCTTAGGCTATAGCATTTTAGTTCTTGTTTCTGTAAGTCTTTTTATCTCTATATTTTCTTCTTTCTTGTTACTGTGCTAATGGATTCTATCCTTCTTTATATCTTGTTTCCTTTTGGTTTTACATTCCATATCACGTGCCATACTTCCCTGTCTGTATATCATTTGCTTCATTTTCATATCTACCAAATCATTTCTTTGCATAGCATCAATAGCATTTAGAATTTCCTTCCTGTTCATCCATGTTCCTCAATCCTGATATATGCTTTATATTCATGCCCTAGGGACTGCTAGCATCTATATCATTGCATCGAACACCATTTAGTCATTCAGTCTTCATCTGCATCTTTCTTTATTGCACATTTTAGACTTATATTTCTTATCATTCCAAGCATATATATCCCCTTTTCCATTTTTTTTTTTTTTTGCTCTTTTTGAGTTGTTGCTGAGATGTTTTCCTGTATGTTGATGTATTGGATATTGAGAAGCAGAGATGTGTATGGACCAGTCCAGGAAAATCGATTGACTCGAGTTCAATATTGATAGGATTAGCCATATTCAGAAAGCAGTTGTTGGCTTCCCACTTTCTCTCATGACTAAAAAAAAACAAAAAGAATCACCAAATGAGAAGATCGCCTTTAAAAAAAAAAAAATTGGTTACCATTTGGTAGGTTGGTCTGGCACGTGGAGTTGTCTCAATAGCATTTGCATATAATCAGTTCGCTCAATCTGGATATATTCAGTTGTAAGGTAATGCAATCATGATTACCTATACCATAACAGTCATTCTTTTTCAGCATAGTGGTTTTGGGTCTATTGACAAAGCCATTGGTTAGGCTTTCATTTCCCATAGTGCAAAGGCCATGAACGATTTGTCTTCAGAGCCATCAAATCCAAAATCCTTCCTTATGCCTTTCCTTGATGATACGCAGAATTTAGAAGTAGGTCCTCCAAGCATTCAGAAGTCAACCAGTCACACTTTCTGCTGCATATGTTACATTCACTTGCTGCACAACCCCTCTGCAACCTATATATCAATACCCATTTTCCCCAGCATAACCAATCATCTTCCTCTACTACTTCATCCCATCATCTGTTACATCTTCACTTTCACCTCTTGTACAGAGCACTGCACTTTCACCAACACCCTATATTTCCTGTATATTACCTGCTCCCTGCGTATCACTCACCATCTCTGACCATAAGTCATTGTGGTGTCAGTGTAACAGCAACTGCAACTATTGATAGAAATAGGATTCCAACTTTAGGAGATCCCTTTGATCGTTTACAAAACTTAGCAAGGGAACAATGTTAATAATGTTGGTTCTAGGGAAGCTCAAATAGATGCACAGGAACAAGGGCTTGTTTGTGACTCTTTCAGGAATCTTGACATATTGCAGAAGAATATAGCTATGAGGCAGCCTAAGGACACAAGGTCTCTTTGCTTAAAGGTTTTACCTTTGGTTCTCAATAAGTACGTGTCTTGTAATTTCAGCTCAACCACCTATATTTTTTGTACATTACTGCAGCATATATATATATATATATATCGCATTCATTTGTCATATTGTACAAACCTATCATTTGCACATAACATTAGCATTAGCAAGAGTTTTGTCCGTCTGCATTTGATTTCATTTACTGTTACTTTTCATTTGTTGTAGCATACTTAGTATCATTAGTGCATTTGCATTTGTTGTAGCATTAGCCTTTAGCCTAAACATTTGCCGTGTGTAACATTAACCTTTAGCAGTAGTATTTGTTTCTACCTTTAGCAGTAGCACTTGTATACAACATCAAAATTTGCACTTATTAGCATTCAAATTCCATTGTTGTCACTTTTATTTACTGCAGCATTCTTAGCATAATTAGCATTAACATTAGCATACGTTTATTTAGTACTTAGGCTTATTGTTAGTTGTCATTTGCTTTAGTATTTACTTAGCACTTAGGTCTATTGTTAGTGATTTATCATCAGACTCTATGTTGTGTATGTATTTCTAATATGCTGTGGACGTATATCAATATTTTCATATCGGTACCTATACAACACATTGGAGTAATACCTACACTACCTCACTGCACTTGTGCACCCATTCAGTCACTGTCTACCACCAGCATATTCAGCACTACAGTATACCTGTCACCTTCCCTTAGCACTACACCTACATTCTCACTCTATCTTCATTTACATTCACTTACAAGGTTTCCATCATATTTATCCATAGCATCATATTCCACATCTGTATTTGCTCAGTACAACTCTTGCCCCATGTTATGCAAAGCCAATTTGCTGCCATCTAAGCTCACCAATGTTACCATTTGCATTTCTTATGTTGTATACATGTATATATTTCCAATCCAACATCTTATATGCATTTTTTTATTCCATTTTACCATGTCATATGAATTTCTTTATTAAGCATAAGGCATGTATATGCCTATTTCATCATTTGTATTCTGAATTCAATATGATATTTGTAATCTCTCTCTATATTTATTATCTTGTGTTAACTCTATTCTGCAGAAAATATGTAAATTGTTGAATTCCTCTCTAGATTAGGATTTTATAATTTTAAATTCAATTAAAGCTTGTAATAGTTAGATATTAACGAAAACCTTATGTTCCTGTATTAGATTAGAATGTATGAGCACGGAAATATCATAAATTGCACGTTTCATGTCATTTTGCCATTATTTTTCAAAGATTCACGAATGAGAACATGAATGGCATATTCACCATTCTAATAAAAGGTGATTAAATCCTAAGTTGACGATTTGCATCAATGGCCATAGTCAGGGTGTGAACAAAACTTATGATTTTCATCTTTTATGGAATTACACTGGACCCAAACTGGATCCCCTTTCAAAATCATCATATTTTCTAGATATTTTCTTCCTTTATCAGAGTTTACTTTAAAATTAACTCAATATATATATCAATGGCCATAGTCAGGATATATTGAAAGTTAATTTCATTTTAAACTCTATAAAGGTACCAAAATATGTTTTATTCTTCATTTGAATTTAAATACGATTATTACATAATACATTTTATGACCATAGCTAGAAATGTATTATATCTTTAATCTTATTTCAATTCACTTCAAGAATGAAATATGCTTTTCAAAATCCAATTTTAAATTCTTTTAATTCATTCATCATTTAGGATAGAATTATATCATATTTTCAAAATTCTTTTTCAAAATCCAAGTGATTTTGAGATATATTTTCAAATATCTTCTTCATTTCTCAAATCAATCTTCAATTTCTATTTCAATTCATCTTTCTATCTCATTTCGAAATTCCCAATTCAATTGCAAAGTCCCATTCGACTTTGAAAATTTGAATCAATTCCTATATTCCAAATTCAATTTTCAATCCAAATCCAATTTCAAAGTTCAATTCAACTTTAAAAAGTTCAAATTCATTTTCATTTCTAGGATTCAATTTCAAATTCAATTTAGCATTTCAGATCAAATTTCAAAGTTCAATTTAACTTTGAAATTCATGATTCATCTTCTGATTTCAAAACTCAAGCTTTAAATCTAGTTTATCCTTTATTTTTCAAAATCTCCAAAGTTCTATCTATAGATTGAGTCTTGATTCTCAATTCAAAATCAAGGTTTTGAGATTGATTCTGAATCTCAAAAATTTGATTTTCTCCTAAGTCTATAGCCTTTTTTTAGATTCAAATCTGGATTTTCAAAAATCCTGATTCATCCTCAAAGCCCCATTTTGATTTTCAAAATCCAATTCCCTCTTGGATTCTAGATTTAGAATCCAATTCCCTCTTGGATTCTAGATTTAGAATCCAATTCCACCCTAGATTCAGATTTTTAAATCCAATTCCATCTTGGATTTTAGACTTCGGATCCAACTCCATTTTAGGATTCCAGATTTCATATTCAACTCCATCTTAGATTCTAGACTTCGAATCCAGTTCCATTTAGGATTCTAGCTTTCGGATTCAACTCCATCTTGGACTCTAGACTTCGGATCAAACTCCATTTTAGGATTCCAAATTTCGGATTCAATTCTATCTTGGATTCCAAACTTCGGATCTAATTCCATTTAGGATCCTGGATTTTGGATTCAAATCCATCCTGAAATCCAGATCTAAAATATAATTCTGTTTTCAAATTCCACCTATGTCCAAGATCCATTCTAGCTTTCAACTTTAAATCTAGAATTCAATCCTATTTCAAAATTTCATCTCAAATTCAAATTCTAGAATCAAAATCAAATTCAAAGTTCATTCTGACTTTGAAAATTCATTTTCAAAAATTCTATCTCAGTTTCAAATCTCCCTTTTCCTTCAAAATCAAATATTTATTCTCTGATTATTCCAAAGACTTAGAACTTCAAGTCCTTTTTTCAGATCTATTTCAAGTCTTAAGTTAGATTCAAAATATAACTTTTCCAAGTCAATCTTCAAATCTTTGAATCATTTCTTCACTCCGTTATCAAATTTATTTCAGAATCACTTAGAAAACCCCAAAAATTTCTAAATCATTTTCTCAAAAGCATACATCTTTGCATTTGCATTGAATAAGCATGATTATTTGTGCATTAGGCTTAGAATAAATTCATAGATAATATTTAGGCAAAAGCAAAAAGGCATAAATTTGATCCTTGGTTCGATTACCCCTGGTAAAGGCGCCAGGAACGGTCGAACCTCGTACTGACGAGTGAATCTCGTCTCTCCATTTTCTCACAAATTTTCAAAATGGAGGCGAGTAATTTCAAAACATTTTCAAAATTAAGGTCAAGTGAGACCTTTGCAAAAGAGTTCCTCTCTCTTCTTTCTTTTCTCTTCTCTCTTCTTTCCTGTCTTTTATTTCTCCTTCAAAAAGGAAAATAGAGGTTAGAAAAGCTAAGAAAAGAAAAAAAAAGATACAAGAGGAAAAAATTTGCGATGATCACACATGTATATATCATGGAACATGTGATAGCATGTATATGTGCAAGTGTCAGGTAAGTGTACGTGCTACAAGTCTAAGTAACAACAGAAGTATAAGTACAACAGGTTGTATCAGTAAAACAGAGAACTAAGCAACTACTATACACAAGTAGCTTAGAACAGTAAGGAAACAGAACAAGGACAGTAGCAAGCAGTAAAGGAAACCACTAAAGTAAGATAGCTATGATTGGTTAGTATTTATGTTCTTCTGATTACTCCTTTGGGTACGCGAAGGAACCTCACATTCTGTGAGCCATGCACCAGGCGTTTGTTATTTAAATTCTAATGTGGTAACCAGGGATGCTACAGACCGAGTAAACCTCATGCGAGTAGCACGCAGCTAAAAGAGAGACCCTCGCATAGGTAAGGATTACAATACATACTACTGCAGTAGTGAGGTACCTTAAAAGATCACCTCGACCTCCCAAACTCTGAGTGACTGGAGGTCAAAGGACGCTACAGCTTTTTTAAAAACATGTGTCATAGTAACAACTAGTCACTCAAGATTGTATCATTCACCCTCTCTAAGGTGAACCATTTTGTGAATGGGACACGGCGGTTTATCTTTCTTAAGCTCATTTATCAAGTCATACCTCCTTTCAAGGTGTTTATGCCTCATGGTCTCTGCGGGGTACGCAAACGAGGACTTAGCCTGCCCATTCACGTGCTCAGCCTCACACGGCCAACAAAGAGCACATCGCCTGTGAAAGCGATCATAACACCATTTTATTATTTTCATATCTAGGGTATAGACATATGTAAGATCACTCACTAACAAGACGTCATCGCCCAAAGACTCCAACTGAGTCTAAAAACAATAACAGTGTATTGCTCATACCCTATGGTGTTTAAGTCTACATCATTCTTTACATCGCATGTATAATGTGCACTTCATGCACTCATCAATGCCTCAAGCACGAGACCAAGGTGTACCTCTTGAGGTACGTACTAAGCAGTACTAGTGTCAAGTTGTGCTACATGCAAGTGCGAGACTAAAGTCACACTTCCTCAAGTCATTCACACAAGTAATAAAATAGAGGCAAGCTACATATGCATAATTATTCCAACAAGTGACAATGTGCGAGTGAGTGTACCCGTTCGCATTCCGGAGAAATAAGCAACTCCAATAGCAGAACAATATCAGGAATATGTGAACATCAAGTTATAACAAATATCGCAAACCAAATTACAAATTTCCAAGCTCAAGATTTATAAGTGTCATACCTTGACAATTTCCATTTAGCAGGACCAATTCTATGATTCTCGACACACTCACGTGTTAAGGTTGAAATCTAGAATATTCCCATTCATATGGGAATTACATTATCATATCCACAGTGAATAGCCGCACTTGCAGGATCCACGAAGCAAATATAACATAAGTACAATGGAGAATTTACCAATAGGCTACATACTGCTCACCGAATATCCTGCCCTAATACGAGCGAGACGGGAATCATTTCCATGGGAGACTCATGATTTGACCTACTTACGAGTCGAGATTGAAACTAAGATATTCTCATACTTATGGGAATTACATTAGCATTACCACGGTTGGTTGCCGCACTTGCGAAACACAAAGATGCTAATACGATGTTTTTAGGCATAAGTGTCGGAAGCTTAAGATGGAAAAAATCTTTATGTACGTCTGGGCAACACAAAGCTCACCCGACAACTCATACTAATGCTGCCAAGATGATACAGCGGAGAGAAACACGGGATTTAATTCCAAATTCAACACTCCTTTGGCTACGCGATTGTCAAAAATGGGGTACGAAGTACCGACACATCCAAAACACTAATTGGGACCCGTAGGGCCACATAACATGCATTTGAACAAGGCCCAAAGTGTGCCAAGTGTCCAACTGGGTCCACTGGACAGCGAACCCATACAACTCAACTTCCACTTGTTGCGGTTAACTTAAATTCTCTCTATCGCATCCGCGGTGTTCCAACCAAGAACAGATCTGACCTCGGAGGCTGGCCTTCGGACCAGTCCTGATAGGTCATAAGGGGCCCTGGACTGAACCTAAGAGTTCAGTCCAGGCTCTGCACTTATGGTGCAGACCGGACCAGGGACCAAACAGGGCCGGCTAGACCACCCAGGTGCTCTATCACCCGGTGCCAAAGCCCGCACCCAAAAAATGCTAAAGGGGAAAACATGGGAAAATAGGGGTCTGGTCCTCTGGACTAGACCGTAGTCTAAGACCACTCCTGGTCTGAACCCAGGGGTTCAGGCCGGGGCTGCCATGTAGCAACAGGTCCAGAGCAAAGAGCCCAAGCCCGCAGGCTACCCGGGTGCAACTAGCACCCGACGGCTGGCCTAGTGCCAAGGCAGAAAGAAAGGCCATGGGTCTGGTCCTCTGGACCAGACCTAGATACGTCTCTGGTCTGAACCCTAGGGTTCGAACCAGGTGGATACCAGTGGTAGCAGCCATAAGGCACTCAGCCAGCAGGGTACCAAGGTGCGGTTAGCACCCGGCAGCCCACTGCTGCAGCAGGGTGGAACTGGATAGGGACTAGGTGCGGGTCTGGTCCTCTGGACCAGACCTTTAGGTTTGATAAAAATTCTAGTCTGAACCCGTGGTTCAGACCAGACATGCAGGTTAGGGGTCAGTGGTCCAAAGTCGGGGCTACCTAGGTGCGCCTAGCACCCAGTGGCCACTATGGCGCCAAGGCCAAAACAAGGAAGGTTGGGTCTACAGTCTGGTCCTCTGGACCAGACCACTCGGTCTGACAGACTCATTGGTCTGGGCCCATGGGCTCAGACCAGATTTCATCAAAGTACGGGGGCCCGATCCAGACCCCCAGGTAGGCTAGGCTACCCGGGTGGTGCAGGCACCTGGTGGCCTATGCACGCGCCAAGAGAGAGAGGATTTGGGACAAACTGGGTGCACCTGGCTGAGCCTTGCTCGAACCAGGGTGCACCTGGTTAAGTTGGTCCTAGTACATCCTAGACCAACCGAACCTCCCACCTACAGAAATTTTGACATAAAAAAATTAATTTGCAATGTAATAAGGAAAAGGAAAGGCTAAGGGCGAAGCTATGGTTGGTCTGGGCTACATCCAAACCCAGCCCCACCTTGCAGCCAACAAGGGTGAGTTCACGAGAAATCCCTCCCCCCCCCCCCCCACCGACATGCACACTCCCAACCGAAACACCAAAAAAAAAAGGGAGAGGTTCAGCCCATGCATGCAAGGCTAAGACCAATCCAAAAACGTAAAAAGGAAAACGCATGGGAGGGGAAACAATATATTTTTTTGTAAACACTAGCATGATACAAACAAAACGCAGTATATAAGGAACAAAACCAAGTAAGAAATATTCATGAAGAACAAAAAGATACAACATCCATGCGTTCTAATCCCTCAAGAGACGAGCATGCCTTGGATGCGTCCAGCGCTCTTAGGTTCATGTTCATACCGTCCTCCACAAGAAAAATGAATATGTGAGGTCGAAATCTTCACCTCTTGTTGTTCGAACGGAGAGGAGGAAAAAACCTTGGAGCTCCACGAAAGGCACACCCTACGGTTTGGGTGGAGAAGGAGAGAATGAGAGAGAAGAGAGAGGAGAGCCCAAAAGTCATCAATTTTGGCTCTCTCATCTTTTTCAAAAGGCTAAATATGCTTTGCATGGGGAATGGAGGGCCATGATCTCCTTGAGAGATCCAACGGCTGGGGTCAAACACGCCCCCCCCCCCCCCAAAACCGCCCAACTCCACCATACACTTTCCAATATTCAAAAAGACTCTAAAAGTTTACAAGGGTGCTATGGGGTTGCTGCCCTATGCACCCAATGAGGCTCAACCACCCTCATCAATGCTATTTCTTGAGAATAGACAAAAGGGAATTTCGAAAATCCCATGGGGCGCAACCCCATGCTAGTGCTTGGAGGGGTGCTCCACCCTCATGATGATGCCTGATGCATCATCATGAGGTCACTCTCATGGGTAGGGCCAATCGTGGCCCTCCCTTTTTTATCTAGCTCCAACCTTACGAATATTCCATTGTCCCAACTGGTCAACTTGACCAGCTGGTCTTTGTGGCTAGGGTCGTCCAACTCCAGTAGAAGTGGTCGAGCAAGGGTTTGGTCAACCCTCCCCTAGTCGGACCTAGCTCAAAAATGAAAAAAAAAAAGAATAATCCCTTTTTAATTCTTTAAATAATAATAAAAAAAGATATAACATCACCACCTATTTTCATTCTTAAATTCTCAATTACAATTAAATTCTCAGAGCCTATCTCAAGAAAATTTCATCTCTTGCAAAATTTGCTCTCGTTATGATTCATATCTTATTGATACATGCTTTCTAGTAATTCACATGAAATAACGAGGTTTTTTCTTCGTTTGGGTCTCAAATTTGGGGATAACCTATATATATTATGAATTTACCTTAGAATTCTTAGAAGTTAATTCGTCACAGATTGCCTTTGATTGTTGTGTTCATCTCACTTACACGATTTAAGGCCTCGTATATCCATATGTATGTAATTTTTGAAAAATTATCGTAATCATACCAAGAAATTTATTAACTGAAACACATCATATTTCATTATCTCAGAAATATTGTGGGCTTTACAAAAGTGCCCTTATAGGCGAATATAGAAATTAGTCATTCTGGTAGCGTTCCAACAATAAGGCATCCTCGTGTCATTCAATTGGTTCCGACAACTCTTTTGCCAACCATTTCGACAGCACTTCTCCTACTTCGACCGCAGGAGTGAGTCAATCCTTTCTACATTGTAGAAAGTACTTGATGGAATATGTGAACACCTCCTCTGTATGATAAAGTAACATGCTACACTCTTTTTGAGCTTTGTTGAGCTTCTTCAAAAATTTCTGCAGCACTCCCTCTCTTTAATCGAGGAAGCATGCATTTCTTTTAAGCTCGGTGAGCATCTTTTCAGAATTCCTGCAACACTTCCCCTCTTTGACAGAAAAAGCGCTACGCTTTAACTCAGGAATGGATGCACACTGTTGTGGGTACTTTGCATCCATCGAGGTTTGATAGAACCTTGAGCCATATCCAGGCCATGCGCAAGTGACTCATGTCTTTACAAAAAAGCAATTTTGAGCAAAGGTGAAGCCTTTCCAATAGGGGCTTCATTCTTCAAGCAGAATCTTGATCGAAGAGCGACAATAGAATCACATCAGCAATTTGGAGTTGATCTTCATTTGAATGCTCATTTAAGCGCACTATATGTAGTATAAGAAAAAGCCTATGCTTTATATGACGACGGCGTAAAGGAGTGCTTATACATATTGTTTGGGGGTGAAACCGAATGAAATATCTTACATATATAATTGCATAAAGCAGGAGCCTTGGCATCGTTCGATGCGACAACAAGACAAAATGCGTAATGTAAGTGCGTAATGTAAATTGCAGAAAGCAGGAGCCTTGGCATTATATAACGTGGCGGCAAGACAAAATACAATATACATGAGAATCAATATTCAACGATAGTCGCAAGGCGAGCATGTGAACACCAAAGTGTTCTATAGGGCTCAACCAAGGACTAGGGCGAGATACCATTTTTAAGAATGCATATATTGCGCATTCAAACATATATATCCGATGATAGTTACAAGGCGAGCGCATGAATACCGAAGTGTTCTAGAGGGCTTAGTCACGGACTAGGGTCAGATACTACTTTAGAAGGTATACGCCATATACAAATAAGCAAATACTTGAGAGAAATGGATCAACGAAGCGAACTTACTTCTGATTGGTGAAGAATGGCTTTGAAACACTTTGTCTGCTTCGAATAATGTTTGATCCTTCTTTCGAGAGGTCAGACTAGGTCAGATGAGTTCGACCTAGTTGAAAAAGAGGAAGAGCAGGTCAAGCTGCAAAACTTAAGTGGTTTAAACGAAACTGGGTTCGGTCAAAGTCAACTAGGTCAAGCGGGTTCAGATTTAGCCCATGTAAGCTAGGTCTGGGTCAAGTGAACCAAACCAGATTTTAAGATGAAAAGAAACTTTGACTTTGACTAAACTCAACTAGGTTTAAGCCAAGTCAAGTGGGTTTGGACCAGGTCAGATAGGTTTAGACCAGGTCAGGTAGGCTCAGACCAGGTCAGACAGGCTCATACCAGGTCAGGCAGGCTCAGACCAAGTGGGCTAGGTAGGGGAGGTTTAGGAGAGAGAGAGGAGAGAGAAGGAGAGGGGTGGGGCAATTTTTATGAGAAGAGAGAGAGGGGAGGAGGGCTATTTATAGCCAAAGTTAACTTAGCTCCTAAGTTAACTTTTTTCATTTTTGCCCCTGGCTTTCCGGATAAAGATAGGAGGTTCCTTTTGTGTGGGGCCCACATGGAATAATCCATAGAATATTTTGTGGGTTCCACTAGATATTTTTTGAGGAATATTTTTGTAGGTCCCACCAATATTTTTGTGGGTTCCGTAAAAATTTTGGGTTTTCAGTGATTTTTTTCGAAAAATTCTAAGTACGCCATTCTCTTCGTACTAACATAACTAAGAAAATTGGCTTGTACAAATCTCTTGATTTTATTCAGAGAGGAAGTTATGGCTCCCTAACTTTTTGAGCATATATTCATGAAGATATGAATATCTTAAGTATAATTGGTTTGTAGAAATCGATTCATTTCGTACTTCAAGTTTGAATGTTATTTTCACTTGGAAATGCCTCATGAATTTTTTCAGAAAGACACTGGAAAATTATGGGTCTTATACATATCCACCTTTCCATTAAGAACCTTCATTGAGCTAACAGAGCAAATCGAATGGCTCAAATTAGGCATGAAAAATAGAGTGTATGAGGGCATCACTCTCGCTAAGAACAACAGTCAGTAGGAGTCAAAAAAGAAGACCCATTTCACTTACTCCACCGATGTGGGCCACAGCAAGAATCATCGCAAGAGTAAGGGAAAGTCATTCAGTTATGCAAGATCGAATCCTAACAAGAATGAGCAAAAGGGCAAGTCGTTCCCACAAAATAATAAACCACCTCTGTAGAATATCGAACAAGAGCCGAAACCACAACAAAAGGTAAAGCATGAAGGGTGGAGCTATAATCGTAAATTCACTCCACTGGATCAATCACTCGAGACCGTACTTGAATACTTGCTTACCAATGAGATGATTAAACTCCCAAAGGTAGTCAATCCACCCGTTGTCATGGAGAAAATGAAGGAAAGATTCTACAAATTCCATCGAACAGTGGGACATGACACTGAGAACTACTTTGTTCTCAAAAATATTATTCAATATTATATTGACAAGAATCTTCTTGTAGAGGGTGGCGACGATGAAAAAATGACTATACTGAATTAGCCATTTCTCCAACATTCACCAGTGGTGATCTCTGACCAGCCATTTCAACCTCAGGATCATATCCAGTCGTCTCTTGGCGACGATATCCATGTTCAGCATCAAGTTCTGGTGCTACAACGGGCCCAATCCAATGTCCAAAGGATAGACCTTGTTTCGGTCTTCAATAAGTTGAATGTCTCAAGTGAGCCCACCAAGGCGTCTGCCAAAGTTGTCAGGAGAATCCTAGGGTTTTTGAAGCAGTTTATCAAGGCTGCTCAAGATAAGAGCAGAACAACCAATGAAAATACCAACTCAGTCCAAAGGCCGATCACTGCCCTCTCAAATGTGTCAATCCTCGAGTTGGTGCATGCCTTTTCCAAGCATCAGCAAGTCCTAGATGACTTATTGGGAAAGATCAAAGTAAAACCAAGCATGACAACTTAAGACATGGCCCAGATCGTCAATCAGGCCATGACCAACGCTCTTATCACTTTTTCAGATAAGGACTTGCCGAAGCCTTGTGCATTCCACAACAATGCATTATATATTATAGTATGGATCAGGAGAATGACCGTACCTCACGTACTTGTTGATGGAGGTAGTAGCCTCAATATTTGTCCTGAAATGACCGCCAAGGCTCTGGGATTAAAAGAAGAAGAATACCTCTTTGATCCTATCACCATCTACGATTTTGATAACCATGGACAGACTGTAAAGGAAAAGATTTTCCTAGAGATATTCATCAACTATTTTGTCCATACGGTCCTCTTTCATGTCGTCAATGTGCCTTCGACATATAACCTCTTATTGGGATGCACATGGATTCATAATGTGAATGCGGTACCATCCATGCTTCACCAATGCATTAAATAGTCCAAGGGCGGCATGATCACAACAATCTTGGGGGAAGATCCAGAAGAGAGGTTGTCGCAGCCAATGATTCATCGACCAACCTACACGGCAGACATCCCTAGCATAAGGAAAAGTGATGAGGTAATCCTCAACGAAAGCCTCGAAATGTTAAAGCTCAAAGAAGCACAACCAACCGGGTATACTACAGCGATGGTATGATGGCAAGGACCATATTTTTTCAAGATCGGAGGTCGTCTTGACTACAACAGTTTTAGAGATCATCCTTTGTTCCCACAGTTATAAGAGCTAAAAGAGGATTTGATCTTTTGATGAAGCATGGCTATCAGCCTTTCAAAGGCTTAGGCAAGAATAGAGACGGTCGGCTAGAGCCGGTAATCCCTTACCATCATCCATACAGAGAGGGTTGGGATTCACAGGCAAAAAATCTTATAAGAATACTATCTTTGTCAAGGGGACCCATTAAAAGCATATGTTGTCATTCTTTTTTTACTTTATTCCTTTGATTTTCACACTATGTAGGGACGATGTCCCATTTCATTTCATTTCCTTTATTGTTATCATTTCATTCAAGTCTTCAATAAAGTTATCAGTTTTTCTCATTTGTCTGGATGCCATTCTTTTTTTCTCTCTTTACAATTTGTCTTTGAAATTCATTGTTATTGTTTTCTCTATTTTGTGCAAACTATTTTATAATGGGCAAATTTCTCTTAATACTACTCTTTTCTCAAAATTTCATAATGTCTTTCAAATCAATAAAGAAACTCATCATCAATCCTTCAATCATTTTAAAGCCCACAAAGATCCATCAAGTCAAGGCAAGAGCATAGGACAATAAGACAACAAAATAGTCAAAAGAGTCTGTAGAGTTTGACTCGTCCCTCCAAGAATTGTCAAAGTTTGCTTCGATTCAGAAGCAAGATGAGCCATCATCCCTAGTTTAGGATCTGACCGCAGATATCAATATTGGTTCAAAGGACAGCCCGAAGATTCTTAAGATTAGTACTAGTCTGAGCACAGATGAGAAAGAAAGGCTCATTGATTTTCTCAAGCAACATGAAGAAGTGTTCGTATGGACTTACGAGGATATGTTGGGTTTAGATCCCAAATTGGTTGAGCATCGCCTTATTCTGAAGCTAGATGTCAAACCGGTTAAGTAGAAGTTGAGAAAAATGGATCATCGAATTGAGCAACAAGTCAAGGAAGGACTGGAGGACTTACTCAAAGTCGAATTCATTCAAGCCATAGATTATCCAAACTGGCTAGCAAATATTGTCGCAATTCCTAAGAAAAATGACAAAGTTCGAATTTGTATCGACTTTCAAAATCTCAATAAAGCCACTCCAAAGGATGACTATCCACTTCCCAACATCGATCTCTTGATCGATAGCATGGTAGGTGTAAACACCCCAAATATTCCACCTTCGCTCACAAACACCTGCCTCCTGCCACTGGGACCCACTCTCTGAAGCCTTCAGAGGACCAGTTGGTTGTCATCTGAACCAGGGCTATTCAGAGCTCAAATTTTGCATCAAATTCTAATATTTCATCTTGCAATCAAGATTAAATCTCTATTTTGGCTCAACTTCAATTGTCAGTTCTCATTCTTAGACAGGAATTTTCAATTCTTTGTCTATGCCAAGGGTTCAGGACTTCAAATCCCTCATCTAGGGTTTATATCATTTTGCCTCATTTCATTACATTGCATGACATTTTTGAGATCCAACACTCTTGTTTTTCAAAATATTCAAATCTAGATTCGGTTTTAAAACTTCTCTTTTGAAATCAATTTCAAATACCTGGGTTTTAAATTGACATTCTGTCATTTGTTAACCCCCGAGATCTTTATTTTAAAACATTTCCTTTAGAAAGCAATCTCGATTCGTTTTAAAACCAATTTTTAACTGGTCTCAATTTTCAGATGAGACCCACCTAGGTGGTGTTGCTTCTGGATTCTTTCATTTTCTAAATTTCTCAAATTTCAGAGTTTTACTTAACTTAAGACTTTGTCTTTTCACCTTTTTAAAACTCCATTTTGATTTTAATCCAGAGGTAGTCATATCCCTCATCAATTTCTTCCATTTTGGCCAAAATCTCAAAGTTTCAGTTGGACTAGGACTCTATCACAGAGTTTCAGTCGGATTAGGACTTTATCTCTCATTTCTATTTTCATATATTTATAAGAAAATCTTTCAAAATCTTTTAATTTGGCCCAAAATTTTAGAGTTTTAGTTAGACTAGGACTCTGTCCAAGAGTTTTAGTCGGATTAGGACTCTATCCTGATTTCATCCTTTATTCCTGTTTTTCACTTGTTTTTAAAAACCTTCTCATCTGACTTTCAAAAGACAAAAATTTTAGAATTTCAGTCAGACTAGGACTCTATCACAGAGTTTCAGTTGGACCAGGACTCTACCTTTCACTTCTATTTTTACCTGTTTTTAAGAAAATCTTTCAAAATCTTTCGAAAGAGATCAGAATTTTAGAGTTTTAGTCGGATCTGGACTTTGCTTCAGAGTTTCAATTGGATTAGGACTCTAACCCTGACTTCATTTTTTAAAAAAAAAATTCAAAAGCTTCTTCACTTATCTTTCAAAAAATCAAATTTCAAAATTTTATGACCTTATTGTAGAGTTTTAAAATTTTAGGACTCTACCCCAGAGTTTCAATCGGTCTAGAACTCTACTCTAATTTCTTCTTTTTACTTTTATTTCACTTATTTTTCAAAAACATATTCAATTCTAAGAGTTTCAAAATTATGGGACTTTATCCTAGAGTCCCAGTTGATTAGGACTCTGACCTTGGTCTCGTATTTTGTTCATTTTTACTAATCTCTAAGAAGATCTTTCAAAATCTCTTTGTTTGGCTTTCAAAAACTCAAATTTAAGAGTTTCAAAATTTCAGGACTCTGTTCTAGAGTTTTAGTTAGTTTAGAACTCTGTTTTCAAAACTTCTGATTCTTCATTTAGTGATTTCAACCTTGTTTTAAAACCCTTTTCAGTCTTTATTTCAACTTCTTCAAAACCTTGATGGGGGGGCACACAGTTGGTGTCACAACTGGAAGAGTTTCAATCCATTTAGGACTTTAGTTAATTTAGAACTTCGGTTTTATTTTCAAACTTTCTTTTAAAAGCTTTCCTTCTTAAAACCCTTGATTTAAAAAAACTTGATTTTCAAACCCGTTTTCAACTTTCTTCAAGTGGGGCCCACTTTGCAGGGGTGCAAAACCCTAATTTTGAATTTCATTTCATTTTACATCTTTTATATTTCAAAAATACAAAAAAAAAAATATTAGTTAGTTTAGGTGTCCTTTTGAAGTTTCTGAATTTTATTTTATTTTTAACCGCTTTATTTTCAAAGTTTCAAAATCATTTTCTGAAAAAAAAAAACAAGCGGGGCCCACATTAGGTGGCACCACATTTGAAAGTATTTTGGTTAGTTTAGGATTAACTAGTGTCCTAGTTAGGTTAGAATCAAAATTGATTTTAAAACCTCACTTTTATTTTAAATTTTGTTTTTATTTAAAGCTTTAAAAAATAAATGTGGGCCCGCAATAGGTAGCTCCACATTTGAATTTGTTTTAATTTAATTAGGCTAATTAGAGTCTAATTAGGAAGGTTGAAAAGTCAAACCCAGCTAACCCCCCCCCCCCTCCCCGCCCCTCCCTTAATTAACTCAATTAAGAAAGTTTTAAACTAATTAGAACTCCTTCTTAATTAATGTTTTGAAAAACTATAAATAGGGGACTCTAGGGGGGGGGTCAACCCATGTTTTTTCTCTCCTCTCTCCCAAATTCGTGGCTCTCTCTCCTCCAAGCTCCAGCCTCCTCCATTGAAGCACCAAGGTAAGGTCTTCTCCCCTTTTCTTAATTTTTGTTTATTTTTCATTAAAATCATCATTGTCGCCTCTTTTAGCATGCTTTTCCTTTTCTTTTATTTCAAAAAAAATTATGTGAGGACCTCAAGATGATGATCAACTGAAGTTTGATGTTCTCTTACACATTTTTTATCTATTAATAATATTTATTTTTTGTTTATTATGTTAAACGCCCAAAAAAGATTGAGATTCGACTGTTCGATGGTCGAATCCCTCTTTTAGAGGCTAAATCAAATTTCAACCGTATTTTCTCTAATTTTTTATTATTATTTCATCATGCTTATATTTGTTTAGCTCATTCAAGCATCAAATCTAAATTTGTTATATTATTTATAGCTTTTTTTTTGTTATTTTTCATGTTTAGATTAGGGTTATCCATGCATTATCGATAATCTGTGAATCTCAATCCCGGGTACGCGGAAATGATATTATTTTATATTTGTTTTTCTGTCAAAAAAATATGATTTTTTTAGAGTTGATACATACATTTGTCAGTGACTTTTTGTAAAAATTTTTGAGTATTTTGAGTTCTATAACTCTGCTAAAAAAATAAAAAACCGAACTGTGATTCTTGAACAGTGAAAATGCTATGTAAAATCAAGGGCGGCTTCTCGAGACAATATCTACCTCATCAAAGATCCAATAGATGATCCGTAAGTTAAAGTGAGTTTGTTATGATGTCTATTATATTCTGTAAATATTTTAAATTTTTATACTATCGTTTTCTATTTTTTCCTTGTCAGAAACTATAATCTATTTTACAGAGCCCGATATGCCTTGTTTAAACCCTAGATCAACTTGTGTAGATTGTATCTCCCTAACCGAAGATCCGATTGATGATCCGTAAAAAATAATATTTTCATCCATATATCTACTATCATCTGTGAAAATTTTATAATTTTTAAACATTTTTTGCTATATTTTCCTATACCCGAAATTGGACCTATTTATTTCAATTCATTACGTATAAGTCTGAATCAAGCATATATTGACGGAATGATATCTCCCTAACCGAAGATGATTTTTCTAATCTGTAAAAAGGAATATTTTTGTTTATTTGTATAGTTTTTTTTTGTAAATTTTTATAAATTTCTATGGTGGTTTGATACCCAATTTGGGTTTGACACTGTGACAGAGTCGTGATCGTAGGTAAAATCGCTTATTTTTTTGTTTTTATTTAATTTTTATATTGAAATAATCCTAAAAATTCTATTTTTCAGTTTTAGTTTAATTTTAGGGTTATCATAAGTATAAAGGTCGATTTTTGTTAATTTTTGAATTCATTTGATGCATTATTTGATTAAATCATAAAAACAGGATGCCCGCAGAGTCCCGATTCAACTGAAATATAGGCAAAAGTTGATATTTTTATGATATTTCAATTTTTTAGGAAAAAAAATTATATTTTTAGGGTTTGATCATATTCATAATCATGCTAGGGTACTCCACACCCAATTTGGTATTGATTTGAATCAGTTTAATCCCTGAATTAAAATCTTTAAAAAAATCTTTTCTGAAAACCCTGATTTCAAGGCCATAGTCTTGTTTTCAGGGGCATTTGGATTATTTTTCCCAAAATTTTGAATTTTAAAGTTGTTTATTTTCATTATTTCTTTAATTTTTTTATCATATTCATTATTTTTATCTCAGAGAAACATGGGAAAAGACTTATATTCGGATAAATCCAGTAATTTTCAGATATAGCTGGATAAATTTTGAAAAGTCGACATATCTCCACTAACAAGTTTGCTAGTTTTGCAGGGACACTCAAGACTGCATTTTCTTTATTTTTCTTTTCTTTATTTCAATTTATCATTGATGTAAATTGTAAACTTTGGAATAAGAATTTAATTTCCTGCTTAGAATAAGGTTGCATTGCATATAATGTATTTTTTAAATAATATTATTGTGTGATGGATGATGATTCATGCATATTTAAATTCACCATGGTCTACACAACAAGTGTACTAGCTTCTAACGAGTTGATAAACTCGATGGGTTTCGTATTTGTGGCCATAGTCAGAATACGAACAAAACCCAGATTTATCATCTTTTTCTAAGCCATAAATGGCCTATACTCTTAGGAATTTTCGGAAATCATAGCATATTTTCCAAACTTTTCTAAGTATTTACCCCTTTTAGAATCAATGAACTATATTCCATACGTATTCGTGGCCATAGTCAGGGATATGTAAAGAATTTATTTCATCTAAGTTCTATAAGGCACAAAAAAATTCTTTTATCAAAGATTTTTCTCAAATTCTTCAAAAAATATTTTGCAAATTGCATTCATTCATCATAGAAGGATTTTCACAAGGCCACACGCCCATCCCTTTCGATATGTTTTCCAAATTTATCTCAAAAATTGATTTTCTCAAAAATCATTCAAGTTTCCTTCAGAAATCGATTTTCCTCAAAACATCAGGATTTCTTCATAAATCGATTTTCCCTTTTCTTCAAAATACTTTTCCAAATGTGATTCATGATTTTCAAAGTGTCTTTTTTCTAATTATTTTCCAATCTTCGAAGCATGCATCATGTTTTCAATTTGTATTTTTCAAAGATCATAGCACATGCCTGATTCTTTGTGCATTTAGGAAATAGAACATCGATTTAGACAGTTGAGCAAAGCAAAGCACCAAATTGATCCTTGGTTTGATTATCCCTGGTTATGGTGCCAAGAATGGTTGAACCTCATACCGACAGGTGAGTTCCATTCTTTAGAATTATCCTGTATTTTAAAACGGAGGCGAGTTATTTCCAATTTTTTTTCAAAGGTCAGTTTGACTTGCAAAAGTAAAATTTTGCAATGATAACAGGTTTGGCGACCGTGATGAGACTTGTCTCCACCTGACCAATCTAGTGCTTTGCTCTATTCAACTTATCAAAATTGTGTTCTACAATGTCAGCTCTATTTTCATGTGAACCTAGGAGCCTAGAATCAAACCCAGCTGACATGAAGGCATGTAGACCTAGGTATGGTTTGGTAGGACCAATTGAAGAGGCATTGTTCATGCTCACTTAGACTTAGGTCAAATACAATTCTCCTCAATCTAGGATTTGCGTGAAAACAATGTTTGCTTCTTATAAATTTTTTAAAAATCTACTTCTTTAGGTCTATAGAGCCTTCTGTTTTCTTGCATGTTGATCATATTTCAAAAACAATCCCACCTACTTTTACCCGGCCACCACGTTGTTGGGCTTTCTTCCAGAACCATAGTTCGGGACAAAGCCTCACAACTGGACCACCTATTTGGGTTGATCCCCTCTGCCACGTACCGAGGGCCATAGTCCAAAGTATATCAGCAGACGCTCAAGGATGTTGAAAAACATGAGCCTAGAACCGGAGAAAATTATTTTTATGCCACTATATCGAGTCTTGGTTCGAGTATATCGACATAGCATGATTGGACACAGATGATCTGAGCCTTAGAGTTAGAATTAGGGTCCTACAACTATTTCAAAACTTGTGCATCTAGAGTCAGTTTTTTAGAGAATGTTGTATACACACACTTGTTCATGCAGGATGTGATTGAATGCATTTTTCTTTATTCCTTTTATTTCCTTATATTTTTTCATAATTTTTCTGAAAATACAGGATGATTTTTAAAAAAACCCTATTTTTCATTTATCACCTAATTTTCCCTTCTATTTTCTCAAACCCAGGACAATTTTCAAAAATCCTTTACTTTTCTTCAAAACTCCAGGCAATTTTCATCCTTTCTTTTTTCTGGATCTCAAATTTTCAGCTTTATTTTGATCCTGCCTGCTATTTTCCTCAAGAAAAATTGTGAGTTTTTCTCATGGATTTCAATCCTATTTTCAAAATCTCTTCACCTTATTTTCTAGTGAATTTCATGATCATTGCAGTGGGAAATTATTCGTCTACCTTGTCTTTTTACCTTAGTTGCATACTTTCTTCGTCGAAGTAACAACACAATTGTCACAATTTCAGCGATGACCCAATCCTTGGTAATGGAATATCCTTTCAGAATTGCCAACCTGATCTCATCATATTTTCCCCTTTTCCTTTTCATTCAAATTATTGCCCTCAAAATTTTTTCCTCATCCTGACTGAGCTTTTCTCGATCATTCAAGACATTGACAATGCCAATGCTTTCTCATTTCTCATCTTGCTTTTGTCATTTTGAAGAGATGATGTGATCCTGTTTCTTTTCTTTGATTTGTCATTCTTCTCTCCAATACATCAATAAGACATCAATTTTCCTCATAGTCAATGTCATCCTCTTTATATATTGTCGCTCTTTCTCCTTCTTTGCAACATATCTTTTTGTGAGGAGTAACCTCTTTTAGAGTGCCTCCTGAATCGATCAAGAAGTTTGTTACCTTGTTACCATCAGAGAGCATTCATCAAATATCAATTATTTATCCTTTTGTCAAATATCTTACTCCCCAGTTACACTGGGGCATTTTTTTTTTTAAATTTGTCTTTACTTCAAAACGTCATGTATGTAGGCATGATCAAACAAAATATTTCATCATTCATTTGCATTCATTCACATTTGTTTGCATTCATTTGCATTTGTCTGAATTTATTTTCATCCATTTGCATAAAATTCATTACCTATTCAGGATAAGGGATAATTCTGAGACTCCCGGTAGTTGTCCAAGTCATCATGAGGGTGAAGATTGAAAATATCCCATCACAATCATCAAGTACTTTTCAAACACCAATCTTTTTCAAATTTGACCTTCGGGTCGAACCTTTTATCAAAACCATTCTCGCCAATCTTGACAAAATCAACCTTCATATTGAGCCGCTCTCTAAATCCAGATTTCACTGGCCGAACTTTCTAAATCCAATTCTTACTGGTCGAATTCTCTAAATCTAGTTTTCATTGGTCGAACTTCCTAAATCCATTTTTTACTAGTCGAACTCTCTAAATCTAGTTTTCACTGGTCGAACCACCTAAATTCAGTTCTCACTAGTCAAACTTCCTAAATCCAGTTTTCACTGGTCGAACCACCTAAATCCAGTCCTTACTGGTCAAACTCTCTTAATCTGGTTTTCATTGGTCGAACTCTCTAAATTTAGTTTTCACTGGTCGAACTTTCTAAATCTAGTTTTCACTGGTCGAACTTCCTAAATCCAGTTTTCACTAGTCGAACTCTCTAAATCCAGTTTTCACTGGTCAAACTCTCTAAATCTAGTTTTCACTGGTCAAACTTCCTAAATCCAGTTTTCACTGGTCGAACTTCCTAAATCCAATTTTCACTGGTCGAACTACCTAAATCAAATTCTTACTAGTCGAACTCTCTAAATCCAGTTTTCACTGGTCGAACTTCCTAAATCCAGTTTTCACTGGTCAAACTTCTTAAATCTGATTTTTACTAGTCAAACTTCCTAAATCCAATTTTCATTGGTCAAACTTATTAAATTCGGTTTTTACTAGTCAAACTTCCTAAATCTAGTTTTCACTGGTCAAACTTCCTAAATCCAATTTTTACTGGTCGAACTCTCTAAATCCAGTTTTTACTGGTCAAACTCCTTAAATCTAGTTCACACTAGTCGAGCTATTCCAAAATCCTATCTTCACACTGATCGAGCTTTCAAGCCAATTTTCAAATTCAAGAGTTGGTCTAGAAGATCCGAGTTTCGAGTCGAATCTTCTTCCAAATCCAATTCATCTGGTTTTCCTTTGAAAATTCGAGTTTCTACTCGAACCTTCTTTCACATTCAAGAATTGGTCTAGAAAATTCGAGTTTCGACTCAAATCTTCTTTCAAATCCAATTTGTCTAGTTTTCTTTTAAAGACTCGAGTTTCGACTCAAATTTTCCTTCCAAATCCAGCTTTGAGTTGGTCTTTTCATCAAATCCAGTGCTGGTACTTTTTTAAAATCCAGTGTTCGTGCTGGTATTTTTTCAAAATCTAGTATTCGTGCTAATACTTTTTTAAAATCCAGTGTTCGTACTGGTACTTTTCTAAAATCCAGTGTTCATGCTGGTACTCTTTCAAAATCCAATGTTCGTGATGGTGCTTCTTCAAAATCCAGTTTTTATACTAGTCGCTCTTCCAAAATTCAATTCAAACACTAGTCTCACAATAGGGTTCAGGCTCAATGTCAATCTTCAGACCTGCGAGCTAATCAATTTTTATCAGACCTTCGAGTCACTCCAGTCTATCAAATTGACCTTAGGGTAACCAATTTTGTCAGTCATACCTCTGGTCACCAATTTTATCAAGCAAACCTTCAGGTTATCAACTCTATTAAAGTCAATCATTTTTTGACCTAGGGGTTGTTTTTGCTAATCATGGTCTTTCAAGATTCGACCTTTGTGTCAAACTCGTTCTAAATTGACCCAAAATCAATTATCAATCATTTTTCTTGCGAGGGACCTTTTTTTTAGGAAGAGTTCAAGGGAGCTCGTTCTTTTTGCATGCAACTATTGTTTGTTCTTTGAACCTCTTTTTATGGAGAGTTTGAAGGGACTCGTGCTTCACGAACATTTTGCAAGATGATTTTTTATTATCCCACAAAGAACCTTGTTTCCAGAGAGAGCTTCGATGAAAGCTCGTTCACCTTGTGACCCCCCAATATTTTTTTGTTAGGCCATCTCATCATTGAGAACCCTGTTTCCAGGGAGAGCATGATGAATTCGCTTCTCTATGACAATTCATTGACCTTACCCAATCGGTCACCTTTCCATAAGAGAAGCCGAAAGTTAGGGAGTTTTGACGAAAACTTAATTTCTCTTCGAAAGTTCGTTTTGCAAACACCTCCTCTTCAGGGAAGAGAGAAGTATTTTTTTTATTACCCGTTCAGGTAAGGGTCAAGCTTGAGTCTCTCCTTTGGAGAAAGGAGAGGAGAATTTAGTTACGGATATGTCAATTAGATATCAAGCGATTTCTTTCACCAAGGATTCCAAGAATATTTTGCCAATTTGCTATGAAAAATAGTTGTTGATCTCAAAATATTTATTGCACAAAATTTTACCACATATTACCTTCAATATTCCTTTCAAAAGGATAAAGCTTTTGCGAAAAAAGAAGAAAATTTGAACTTTTTTTGTTGGTCAATCAAAAGGATGAAGAAAAATCCTCGATATGACCGGTAAAAGAAAATTCAATGATGTTAAAAAGCCATAAGTGAATTGATATTGATCATAGCTATGGCACATTTTTAAAGACTATTCTTCTAGCAATAAGGCAGTGGAAATATCCTGGGTGATAAAAAGAATTCACTCAATCCCATATATCTTCAATCAATCAAGTTGTATTTAACTATCTGTAAAAAGGATCTATCAATCATCGTCAAGATGAAGACTGATGGATGAGTTAGACCCTCAGGGACAAAGAAGACTCAGATCATCTCTAAGTTGAAGGAGTATGTGACGTGTCCTTCAAGAAAAAGTTTAAATCATCCTCAAGTTGAAGGTTGATGCGATGAACCTCCCGACAATCCTTAAAAGATATTTGATCAATGTTATTATCAAGAGACTTCATTATCAATATAACTCTTGGGACTAAAGAAGACTCGAATCATCTCCGAGTTGAAGGAGTATGTGACGTGCCCTTCCAGGGAAAATCAGAACATCGCCAAGATGAAGGCTGATATGATGAAATTCTCGCCAAATCTCAAGACAACTTACTTTTCATGTCTCAAAAGAGTGTAAAAGACCATCAAGAGATTTCAATCAAAGAGACAAGATTATCAATATAATTCTTGAAACCAAAGAAGACTCGAAACATCTCCAAGTTGAAGGAGTATATGTTGTGTCCTTCCAAGGAAAATCAGAACATCACCAAGTTGAAGGCTGATGTGATGAAATTCTAGCCAAACCCCAAGAAAGCTCAATCCTTATGTCTCAAAAGAATGAAAAAAGATCATCATGGGTAAACCCCAGATATCAAACTGCCAAGAATCCTCTTTATTCATGCGAAATTCTTTTATTAATATCTTTTCATCAATTGCTTTTATGAAACTAAGAACAAATTTCCTTTCTTTTCATATCAAGGAAATAGATAGCTTTATTAAAGAAACTCAACAGAAATAATTTGATTTCGATTCTAGATCCTACGGAGTTAGCCTAGTTGGAGGTAATACTCTAGGTAGAAGAGGGAATATCTTTCAAACAAATATGCTTACATTTCAATTATCTTGAATTAACTACAATTTTTAGCTTATTGACAATATTTTTAAGTTATCCCGACATGAAGTGAGAGCTCGATGTCTATTTTGATATATCCTGGCGTCGTTTTATCCCTCTTTAGGACTTGATAACATGAGTTTTCAAGATCCTTCCTTTCTGTTTTAATCCGAGCGCCCGGGCTCTCAGATTCACACACTTTCCTGTATTCCCCACTGTCCCACCATAGACAGTTCCCATTTAGGGTAAGGGTTAAACCTGAATTATTTTTGCGAAAGGCCATTATTTTAAGTCATTCAATCTCAGTAATGAGAAGCCCAAGATCAACCCCTTTTCAAGCTTTAGGGGCCCCCATTTTCATCCTTTTGCAAACCCCTCTCGAATTTATTGTGCAGAATCTGAAGGTTCCATTATGGTTTCTTCTTTTGAGGATTTCGTTATCCATACCCGTTCAGGTTAAGGGTAACACCTGAGCCTCACTTCGTGAGGTATTTTTTTCATGCCCGTTCAGGTTAAGGGTTACACCTGAGCCTCACTTCGTGAGGTATTTTATCCATGCCCGTTCAGGTTAAGGGTTACACCTCAGCCTCCTCCGTGAGGTATTTTTCATCCCATCCAAGTTAAGGGTCAAGCCTGAGCTTCATTTCGATGAGGTGAATTTTCTTCTCCATTTTCCATATCATATCTACCATCATCACCAGAGCTAAATTCTTTCATACCGAGTCAGATCTTCTAACTGGGGCATTTTTATAGTCCAAATTTGGTGTGTTTTTCTTTGCCACTAAGCTCGGCTTCCAACTGGCTTAGTAGCAAAGAGGGGCATCTGTAAACACCCCAAATTTTCCACCTTTGCTCACAAACACCTGCCTTCTACCACTAGGACCCACTCTCTGAAGACTTCAGAGGACCAATTGGTTGTCATCTGAACCAGGGCTATTCAGAGCACAAATTTTGCATCAAATTCCAATATTTCATCTTGTAATCAAGATTCAATCTTTATTTTGGCTCAACTTCAATTGTCAGTTCCCATTCTCAGACAAAAAATTTCAATTTTTTGTCTCTGCCAAGGGTCCGGGACTTCAAATTCCTCATCCAGGGTTTATATTTCATATCATTTCCTCTCATTTTGCCTTATTTCATGTCATTCCATTGTATTGCACAACATTGCATGACATTTTTGAGATCCAGCACTCTTGTTTTTCAAAATCTTCAAATCCATATTTGATTTTAAAACTTCTCTTTCAAAATCAATTTCAAATACTTGGGTTTTAAATTGACATTCTGCCATTTGTTAACCCCCGAGATCTTTATTTCAAAACATTTTATTTAGAAAGCGATCTGGATTCGTTTTAAAACAAATTTTTAACTGGTCTCAATTTTCAGATGAGACCCACCTAGGTGGTGTTGCTTCAAGATTCCTTCATTTCCTAAATTTCTCAAATTTTAGAGTTTTAGTTAACTTAGGACTGTGTCTTTTCACCTTTTTAAAACTTTATTTTGATTTTAAGCCAGAGGTAGTCTTATCCCTCATCAATTTTTTTTATTTTGGCCAAAATCTCAGAGTTTCAGTTGGACTAGGACTCTATCACAGAGTTTCATTCGGATTAGAACTCTATCTCTCATTTCTATTTTTATATATTTTTAAGAAAATCTTTCAAAATCTTTCATTTTGGCCCAAAATTTTAGAGTTTTAGTTAGACTAGGACTTTGTCCCAGAGTTCTTGTCGGATTAGAACTCTATCCCGATTTCATCCTTTATTCCTGTTTTTCACTTGTTTTCTAAATTCATCTCATTTGACTTTCAAAAAATAAAAATTTTAGAGTTTTAGTCAGACTAGAACTCTATCAAAGAGTTTCAATCGGATCAGGACTCTATGTATCCATACAAAATTTTCCCTTGATCAGGATGCTTTCACATTTCAACATTTTTGAGTGAAAAAACTTTTTAGAAAATAACTCGCCTCTATTTTTAAAAAAGATGGAAAATAGGGATTCGTTCGTCGGTATGAGGTTTGACCGTTCCTGGTGCCTTTACCAGGGATAATCGAATCAATGCCTTTTGCTTTGCCTAAATTTGACTAAGAAATTATTTTAAAATCGTAAATACATATTGAATCATGCTTGTGCTATGAACTTTTAAAAATTGAAGATTTAAAATATGATGTATGCTTTAAAATCATTTTGATTTGAAAATACTTAGAAAATATTTCAAAATTATAATTCCAAATGAATTTCAAAATTGAGTTGAAAATACACTTTAAAAAAATGTTTAAAAATGTTTTGAAATGACTTTAGAAAACTATTTAAAATAAAATTCAAAATGGAAAATAAAAATGGAAATTGAAATAAAAATTGAATTTGGATTTGAAATTAGGATTGATATTGAAATTGAGATTTGAAATTGAACTTGAAGTTTGAAAATTGAAATTTAAGTTTGAATTTTTGAAATTGAAATTTAACTTTGAAATTGGAAATGAATTTGGAAATTGAAATTTGGAATTGAAATTAGAATTTAAAGTTGGATTTTAAAATTGGAATTTAAAAATGAATTTAGAAATTAAAATTTTAAATAAACTTTGAAATTGGATTTCAAAATTGAAATTAGATTTGGAATTTGAATTTGGAATTGAATTGAAATTAGAATTTGAAATTGGAATTGCATTTGAAATCTAGGATTTTGAAAATAAATTTATGTTTATTTTGAAAATAAATTTTTGAAAATAAATTTTTGAAAATAAGTTTCGAAAATCACTTAGAATATTTTGAAATTTGAGATAATTTGAAAATGAGAATAAGGAAATGATGCAATTTTATGATGAATGCATTTAATAAAAGAAATTCAAAAGATTTTATTTTAAAAGATGATTTTGTATTTTTACATGAAACCCAAATTGGGCAAAAACCAGATCCAGATTGAATTTTGAGAATTTTTGCAAAAATACTGATTTGGATTCTTAAATTCAAAGATTATTTTTGAAATTGAGGATAAAAATTGGATTTTGATTTTAAATTTGAAACCCCCAAATTGATTTTGAATAAAAATTAGATTTTGAAATTGGATTTGGATCCATTTTGATATTTCAAAATCCAAATTGAATTATAAATTGGATCAAGGAGATTTTTCAAAAGATTTTTGCAAAATGATGGATTTTGAATTTGAAATTCAAGAATTGATTTTGAAATTAGGATAAAAATTGAATTTTTGAAGAGGATCTGGATTCGAGGTTTTGAAAAAGATTGAATCTAGATCTCGATTTGAAGGAAATTTGGTTTAAAATGGAATCGAACCCTGAATATGGATTTTTAAAGAATCGAAAAGGGAAAACCCTCAAATTTATAATAAAAATTGGGATCTTTGGACTTGAATCTTGGATCTAGCTCAGAGAATAAAATTAGATCTTGGATATAGATCAGAATCCAAGAAGTGGAATTGAATCTCAGATGTTAGATGATTATGAGTTCAAAAATCGATTCAATTAACCTTCTGAATGGATCAGAAGGTAGATCCAAACTGAAATAGATCCAAAATGTTTAATTGGATCCTGAATATCCGATGGGATATTCTAGGTTGAATGAATAAATTAGACTCTGGATATGGATCATAGAATGAATCAGATGAGAAATCCAGGTCTGGGATAAAATTTGGACATCAGATCCAGCATTGGATCTACTATCCAAACTGAAATGGTTTGGATCTCGAATATTGATGAGATAGTAGATAAAAGAATTGATTCAAGTTCAAATTTAAGGCTTGCCCAAGTTCAAAAATTGTTAGAAACAGTGTCCCGAGTAATTTTTATTTTTTATTTTTGCCCTGCAGGGGCAGAAACACGGTACTGGACTGGTTTGAACTAATTTGAATAAGACTGGTTTGGAATGAACTAAATCCGAAGCTAGTTATACTCAGATGAACTAAATCCAGAGCTAGAACACTAGCTCAACCAGTTGGGGTTAGCTCAATTTGGACTAAATTTGAGCTCAAATGAGCTAGAACGAGGGTCCGAGTGTGTAAAAAGTGATTTTGAACTGGAAGTGGACTATTCAAACTCTTGATGCACTCATGTTAGGCTCCTGGGGATAAGATCTACTGGATTTGGTTGACTCGGGGACAGTCTGGCTAAAATTTGAGCTAAAATAAGCTTATTTCGTCTGAAATGAACTAATTTTAGCTTAAATGGACTGACATTGCTCATTGTGAGCTCGAGAAAGCTAAAATGACTGCTATTCCAACTCTTCTAAACATATCATGAGCTTGGTTAAGTCGGACAGACGAAAAAGCTAAATGTGACTGAGGGGTAAAATGATAATTTTATTGTCAAAACAGGACAAACTGACCTCTAAACTAGGGTAAACCTAGGGGTGAGACTCTACACTGCTCTGCTGGGGTTTGGCATATGAAAAAAAGAATGTCTGGAATGAATCTGAAAAATTTGAGGTGTTTACAGATGTCCATTCCCCACTGCAGTCTCCTTCATTTTCCCTCTCCCCTCCTCCCATTTTGCACCCTAAAAACCCACATGTCGTTGGCCAGATCCCGGTGAGTGGGTTGCTACTGACCAACTCTCGCTGATGTCACCTCTTACTATTGGCCAGCGACTCTTCCGATCAGCCAACATGGATGCCGCTGAGAGAGGGTAAGTGGGATGCAAAGCTTAACCCTAACCCTCACCAGCTCCCCCTCTTTTACATCATGGGCGAGGAGGGACCCACCCAAACCGGGTCAGTTTCCAACAGCTTCGGTTCACAATCTTCAAGCCCTCATCCCATCCTCGTTGGAATGTACCTTTGATTCACAGAATTGGTTCTATCCATTAAGGGAGTCAGGTGCCATCACATGGCACACTTTGACTGTGCCGCTCCACTTCGTCACTGACAGTTGTGGGACCCAAAGGCAGATGATGGGCAGTCGGGTGCAAAGGCACTCAAAGGTGCCATGTGATGGCGCCTGATCCGGGCTCCCATTAAAGCTCCTTTCTTTTTCCAGCACTTGTATACACCAACTTTTGTAACCAGTTTAGGGTTGCAAAACTGATTTTGCCATTTTATTAACCCCTCTAACCATATTTTTAATCCATATTCGACCCAAAACCCCTTGGAACCAACCCACTTAAATAACATAACCTTGGCATTTGACCCAGGTCCAAACCCAACCCAAACTAACTTTAACAAAATTGAACTCTTAACTGGTCCTATTATAAAACCTACCCAATATCTAAATCTAGTTGTGGTACAATTTGGTCCAATTAAACTTATTTGGGTCCAATTGTTACATCAAATGTATCTTTTGAGTTTGTCCCATATACTCTAAGTGGATCCATTCGGAATTGTTTTGCGCCAGCCACCAAGGAGCAACAAGGTCTAAATGTTCTTTCTATTTGAATCTTCTATAAAACGGATCCTGCCATCATCTGTTTCTCTGGATTAGTGTTTAATAGATCCACAATTACTGGAGATTGCAACAGTTCTTAGAAATCTAGTGAGACTAGAAGAAACATAAGCTAAATTCAGACTTGTGGGCGAGTCTTCTTTAACCCAAAGAGAATGATGCAGGAGCATAATTCAGGTCATGAGATCCTATTCTTATTTGGATTTTTATTTTTCAAATTTATATTTAGATATTGGTTCCACATGAATGATCCATACTCAAATAGAAAGTTAAATGCATTTAAGAGATTATCTTATTCAAAAGTTTATCGAATTTAATTTGGCTTAATTAGGATCGGGAAACCCTTATCTATATATAAATGAAAGATCCATTTAGTTAAGCAGCTTATGTTGGAGATTTGGAATCAATTATTCTTTAATTCAGTTAATTTATTGTTTTTGTTAATTCCCTACAAATTTTAGTTATTTTCTATCTTTTCTAATTTTTTTTAGATAATTTGATAGCAATAGTTCGTAGTTTGGTTAGCTCTTGTAAATCAGACAACGAATTTGCATCAGATCCAACTATCTGATTTTTTTTCTCCTAACCAATCAAGAATCTAAGTTGGGTAGCGCCTCCCGACCCTGTTAAATTGCAGATCCCGACTCACAGGCAACTGATCAGCCCCAGCCCATGCTCCCACGGAAGAAAACAAAATAAAAAGGGCCACACTTGAGAGGAAAAAGAAGAACAAGGACGATAACTAACCCTGTTCTGGTCAGTAAAATAGATCACCGACGGAGACAGCCGAGTTGAGAGACTCGACAGTGAATTCGGTGTGACCGGTTTAGCCGGTAAAAGGCGCTATTATTGTCGGTGGCGTCCGGCACACAAAGACAATAAAATACAGTGAAGAAAAGAGGGTGAAAGCAGTGAGAGCCATTCAGAGAGAGAGAGAGAGAGGGAGGCGGAGAGACGCCCATCACTTCTCATGTTTTGGGGAGAAGAGGAAGATCTGTTCTAATGCAGGAGGCGATCTCTTGCTCTTGATAAACTGAGACCTCTCTCTAACTTTTTGATAGATTTCTTCTTCTTTTCTTTAAATCTACCAAAAGATTTTCTTTTTCCTCACCGGTTAGGGATCCATGGAGGCCAATGCTGGAATGGTTGCTGGTTCTCGCAACAGAAACGAATTCGTCATGATACGCCATGAATCGGAGAATGGGGTATATCTCTCTCTTTTCCTTCTTCAGCCGTTCCATTGGTTTTCTCTCTCTAAAATGTATAGATCTGATTGTTTGTGCTTGTTGTTATTGGATGAGGGCTTTCTTCTGCATGAATTTTGATCGGTATTTGCTCAGTTTAGTTTCTCGTGATCTCTTGCAAGTTAAGTTTTGTGCTGATTTTTTTCGTTTTTTTCTGTGTCTCTAGTGTCTGAAATTGGTGTGTCTTGTACGATTGTGTCAGTTTCAGGATGTGGTGTGTAAATGCTAATGCTTACCCCCTTATTTTTGGAGCTGTCCTGTGCCTTTTGCTGACTGCAGATGCGTTCTAGATGTTGAGCATGATGGCTTATGATTCACTCTTGAATACCCATTTTAATTTTTTTTGATTCTTTACCGAGTACCCATGGTCGATTTCGCTTTTATTATGTCGTTTATGAATCAAGGATTCTGTTTTCAAAGATCCCGGAAATAGCTGGATTTTTAATACTTAAATCAGGCAGATTTAGGTTTTCTGCTCACACTTCATAACTTCTTTTTAGTTTCGTGTTATCTTCTACATGTAGGATCACCCAATTTTTTTTTTTGAAAGGCAAGCCGGGGTTAGGCAGATCCTACCAGTTATGCAACGATACCATTGGGATTTGAACTTGCAACGTCCCAACACAAGGTGACGTGCACTAGCTGCTCCTACCAGACATGTGGAGCCTTCTACATGTAGGATCACCCAAATTGGTTGTACCAGTGTAGCATCTTCTGTTCTTTGGTGCTTATATTTTGATAAATTGTGTCGTACCAACAGTAGTTAATTTGAACTTCAATGGTATCCATCATGTATACAACTTTTCCTAGTTTGAACTATGAGTATCTGATTTCATGATATACTTTTTGAATCCACATGGTGGATGTAGTGAAAAACGCATATTTGTAATTTTGATTATGGAATTATTGTTTCATTGTTCCTTAATTTTTGGTTGCTGTTCACCTCACATGTTTCTTTATGGTGACTGCAGCCTAAACCCCTTAAACATTTGAGTGCCCAAGTTTGTCAGATATGTGGAGATACTGTTGGTGTAACAGCTAAAGGAGATACTTTTGTTGCTTGCAATGAGTGTGCCTTCCCTGTTTGCCTTCCTTGTTATGAATATGAGAGGAAAGATGGAAACAGATCCTGCCCACAGTGCAAAACCAGATACAAGAGGCACAAAGGTATCTTGGTATTTGCTTTTTCATAATCATTTTCTCCAATTTTAATATTATTAAGTTTGCTATGATTTGTCTATATTTGACAGAGTGATGTTTTATTGCCAGGGAGTCCTCGAGTTGAGGGAGATGAAGATGAGGATGATGTTGATGATCTTGAGAATGAATTCAACTATGCTAATGGAAATGCTAAACCACGGCAACAATGGCAGATGTATGGACAGGGGGAAGATGATTTGGCAACTTCCTCTAGACAGGAGTCACAGCGGCCAATTCCCCTTCTTACCAATGGGCAGCCGGTATTTGCTAATTGTTGCTTGTACATTCCCGTGGCACATGTTTATTCACATGCACATAATCTTTAAAATACACATGATATACGTGTGCTTTTTTTACTTAAAAATCCATGTATATTAAACTTATGGACTTAAATCTGTTTAATGATGCACTTGTAGTTCTTCAGTCTGCGTAAAAGTTATTAAGTACTTTGGAAGCCTGAGACATTTTATTTTCTCATGTTCCACAAATTGTGACACATCAATTTTATTCTGGTGTTATAGTTTTATATTATCTCTAATAGTTCATGCTTTATCTTGTGTTGTGTTTTTCAATGAATTTACTTTGACAGGTTTGTGCATCACTACACAGTGAAAGAATTTTTATGTGTACAAGTGATTCTCATTTTAGTGAATCTTCATTCACTTTTCCATCCAGCACTTTGTAAGTGCACATTGATGTTATTGAATACCTCATTTTGGCTGTTCCTTTTTACTCTACTGATGCATTGTTTTTGACTGCTTCCTATTTTTACATATCTTCAAAGAACTCATTTCACTAAATCAATGTTGTGAAATTCATTGTGGCATAGTGTAGTGCTTCGCCAAAAACTGAAGCGAGGCATAAGGGGTAAGCCTCAGAATTTTTTTTTCTTTAACTTTAAAAAACCTTTAAAAATATCTATAAATATAAATAAATAATAGAAATGCTTTATTGATGAGGTAACAATCAATAAGAAACAGAAAATTGCAAATAAATAGCGAAATTAACATTTTTTCTTCTTCTTCTACAGAAAATTGCAAATATAAATAGTTTTCTTTCTTTCTTTTTCTTTCTTCCTTCCTTCCTTTTCTTTCTTTCCTTCCTTCCTTCCATTTTTTTCTTTCTTTTCTTTCTTTCCTTCCTTCCTTCCATTTCTTTTGTTTCTTTTCTTTTCTTTTCTTTTCTTTCTTTTGTTTCTTTTCTTTCTTTCCTTCCTTCCTTTCTTCCATTTCTTTCTTTCTTTTCTTTCTTTTTTTTCCTTTTTCTTCATTTTTTTCTTTGTTGGGCTATTTACCTGCGCCTCAAGGCAAGGTGCGCTATTTGCGCCTCGAGGCGCATTTTTGATGACTATGATGAAAACTTTTGAGGAAGAAAGTAAATATTTGTGAAGGCTTATTACTGCTAAAATTGCCGTTAATCAAGGATGTCAAGGAGACACTGAAAGCAAAAGCTGAAGCAGTATCCATCTGTAGTTCTGCAACAATAGAAAAATAAAGCCTGCAATCGAGGAGCAGGAATTCAAAGTTGCAGCTATGCAGTCAGCAGATCAATAACAGAAGCAAGAGGAAAATTATGCTAGTAACGCAATTTCCAGAAGAACTGGTAGTCTCTCAACAAATGTGGCATCATCCTGCCAAAAATGTTCATAAGATTCATGTATGAAATTAACATAGCTAAATCTTAATCTAATACTCTTGCTTTATGGTCTAAAGTAGATGAGTATTAGGTAGTACGTAGAGTGGCTGACATAGTTAAAATATGTAGAAAGTAATAGTCCTTCACAGATAGTAAGGCCTCTTTGCTAGTATGCTTGATATTATTAATCAAGTGTAACTTGATCCCCATAAAGTACATATTGCTCTTCATGGGTGTGGAGATACTAAAATAGCCCTTAAGCACTAAATCCGTATGAACTTATGCAGCAATAATCGGATATGCTCCTCAAATTCAGCCGGTATTGATCTAGCATTGAGACTTTGTTGAGTAGAAGTGGCAAAATAACAGTTGAGTCTGTTAAACCTTCTGCAGACTCTGCAACAAAAGCATGCTTCGACCTACCTGGTCAGAGAACGGAAATCTATAACAGATCCTACCAAAATCTGCGCAAGGTTCATCCACGCTTCTGTGCAGTTTGAGGTCAACCTAACACACATTGTAACGACACAAGTAGCTGAAGAATAGATTGGCTGATGTAGCTAAAGACTAGGTGACAGTTTATATAGGGTGGTGAAACTTCAGTTATCTGGAAAAAAAGAAAAGGAAATGTTGGCCTATAACAGTCCAACATAGACATGTATGAAGCTGCTGTAGTGGCTGAAGTAGCAGAGTACTATGCTGTAGAGAAGCTAGCTCTGTATCTTATTCCACAACTTCTGATATGCAGACTTTGATGAAAGCAGTACTCAGACTGTTTACCTCAAGGTTAAAACCGTGTCTGATGAAGTTTTGATGAGTGGATCAATATACTTTGTGGGTGCGAAAGAATGTATAAGATGTGTGATACTATTATGTAACAAACTACATTTTGGCAAGGTGCTATGTTGCTTTTACGGCCTCTAGTTACAGATTCCTTTTGTTTATAGTATCTTTTCTGTTAAAATCCCTCCATGTTGTACAGTGGAAAAAATCATCATTACATTTGTCTAATTTTCCCTTTTCTGTTTTATTGCAAACACTAGTTATTTCCTGTTAACATATACTTAATGATGTGATGCTAGGTTTCTGGAGAACTACCTGATGCAACTCCTGAACATCGTTCTATGGCAACCCAACATTCAGGTCCGCTAGGTTCTGCCGAGAAGCGTGCTCATTACACTGATCCTAGTCTTCCTGGTATTAACACGATTTGCTCTATATAATTTTAATGCGAAGTGTTCATTTTTTATCAGCTATTGCTGACTATGTTACTGATTAATTATATAGTACCAGTGAGAACTGTCGATCCTTCCAAGGACCTAAATTCTTATGGGCTGGGGAGTGTTGACTGGAAGGAACGTGTTGAAGGTTGGAAAATTAAACAGGAGAAAAATATGATGCAAATGACCAGTAGATATACTGATGGTGGAAAAGGAGATATTGAAGGAACTGGTTCAAATGGCGAGGATCTGCAAATGTATTCTCTAGTTTTTATGAATGAACTATGTTAGAACCAAGAATGAGAGCATACATAATACTCACATGTTGATTCCTTGCGTGGCAGGGCTGATGTTGCTCGACAACCTTTAAGCAGAATTGTGCCCATTCCTCCTTCTCATTTGACTCCTTACAGAGTTGTAATTGTACTTCGTCTGATTATCTTGGGATTTTTCCTTCAATACCGTGTGAGCCACCCAGTTTCTGATGCATATCCATTGTGGTTGACTTCTGTAATTTGTGAGATTTGGTTTGCACTATCTTGGCTTCTTGATCAGTTTCCAAAATGGTTCCCCATTAACCGTGAAACTTACCTTGACAGGCTTGCATTGAGGTTTGTTGTCATCCTCTTCTTTGTTTGTTGGTTCTGTCATTTGAAAAACTCTCATCTGCATCTGCAATGTCTCTTACTATATACTTGTGCTACAGATATGATAGAGAAGGGGAGCCATCACAGTTGGCTCCCATTGACGTCTTTGTCAGTACAGTGGATCCTCTGAAAGAGCCACCTCTTATTACAGCAAATACTGTACTTTCCATCCTTGCTGTTGATTACCCTGTCGATAAAGTGTCATGCTATGTTTCTGATGATGGTTCAGCAATGCTAACGTTTGAATCTCTTGCGGAGACATCAGAGTTTGCAAGGAAGTGGGTGCCCTTCTGCAAGAAGTACAATATTGAACCTAGGGCTCCAGAGTTTTATTTTGCGCAGAAGATAGATTACTTGAAAGATAAGATACAACCATCATTTGTGAAAGAGCGCAGGGCAATGAAGGCAAGCTTTAAGATCTCTAAAAAGACGAGGTTCTTATATGTCATAACGTTTCAGTATTCCCAGCAACATGTATGATCATAATCTTTATCTTTGCAGAGGGAGTATGAAGAGTTCAAAGTGCGGATCAATGCTCTTGTTTCCAAGGCACAAAAGACCCCTGAGGAAGGCTGGACAATGCAGGATGGCACCCCATGGCCTGGAAACAATCCTAGAGATCATCCTGGCATGATTCAGGTACTGGAAATCCTTTTAAGCTGTGATGTGTACATGAAGTGCAAATGTTGTATGCTCCCATGTAACTCAATCTGGGGCTATTTTGTATTTTTGTTTATACAAAATATCAAAGTAATACCACCATGCAGTTAAGAACATGGCTCAACATTTGGTGGCTGTAAGTCTTGGGTTGGAAAGATGCACATTAGTCACTTCCTTGTTGAGCACTATTGATCCTTTAGGTGAAGGACAGTCATCTATGTAACTGGGACACGGCACTTAGGGTGCTGTACCCGTGTCGACACGGGTACTGGTACCTGGACACGGCAAATGCCGTGTCCTTTATTATATTATATTATATATTTTCAATATATAATATCTATTTTAGATATATAATATATATTTTCAGTATATATTTTAGATATATAATATATATTTTTTAGTATATATTTAGCCGTGTCCCCGTACCCACATTTTTTGGAATTGCCGTGTCCCGCACCCGTACCCAAGTGACATAGACAGTCATAGTTCTTGCATGCCAACTTTTAGATGCTGCCATGTATTGACAATTACTCTATCTCAACAGTATTTTGTATCAGGCCTCTTTATGATGTTTATTTTTCAAAAAATAGGTATTTTTGGGCCATAGTGGAGGGCTTGATACTGATGGAAATGAGCTACCCCGACTTGTCTATGTCTCTCGTGAGAAACGCCCGGGATTCCAACATCACAAGAAAGCTGGTGCTATGAATGCATTGGTATGTTACATGTTCAATTTATTGGCTCATGCAGATGATTTTGTTGTTAAATTTCTCACCATTTAATCTTTCGTTTTGCTTTTCCTCTATGCAGATACGGGTGTCTGCAGTTCTAACAAATGGTGCCTATCTTCTGAATGTCGATTGTGACCACTATTTCAACAATAGTAAGGCACTTCGAGAAGCAATGTGCTTCATGATGGATCCTGCCCTGGGCAAGAAAACATGTTATGTGCAGTTTCCTCAGCGTTTTGATGGTATTGATTTGCACGATCGATATGCCAATCGAAACATAGTCTTTTTTGATGTATGAATTGGTAACCGGTTTTATTCGTTCTAATTTTGCATTCCATCATTCCTACTTTGGGATAATATGATTGCCACTTACCTTGCATCATTGCAGATAAACATGAAGGGCTTGGATGGTATCCAAGGGCCAGTTTATGTGGGTACTGGGTGTTGCTTCAACAGGCAAGCTTTGTACGGATATGATCCAGTCTTGACTGAAGCTGATTTAGAGCCAAACATTGTTTTCAAAAGTTGCTGTGGCTCGAGGAAAAAGAGCAAGAGCAAGAAGTACATCGATAAGAAGCGACAAGTTAAAAGGACTGAATCCTCTATCCCTATTTTCAACGTGGAAGATATTGAAGGTGTAGAAGGTAAAGATAGTCTTAGGGTTACATAGCAAGATGTTATATTGGCATAGAAGAGCCTCAAATCCAAAAAGAAAACTGTTGTCTGAGTTGACTATTTTACTGAGAATAATTTGTATCATTTAACGATATTGCAGTGGTTTTATCGTTATTAGAGGGTAAGCAAGCATTTTGAAAAGGGTGGACTATTGTCAACCCAACCCAAGTAAAAAAACTATAAGGGGTTGTTCAGAGTTTAAACTATCAGATAATGGTGAAAAATTTAGAGGGATATTTAACATTCCTCAGATCTGAGGAGCATTCATGAAATTATTCAAAAGGGTAGGAGGAAGATAGCGGACACTTAGTATTTGTTGATTTTCAGGTTTCGATGATGAAAGATCTCTGCTTATGTCGCAAAAAAGCCTAGAGAAGAGGTTTGGGCAATCACCAGTTTTCATTGCATCTACATTTATGGAAAATGGTGGGATACCCCCTTCAACGAATCCAGCTTCACTGCTGAAAGAAGCAATACATGTCATCAGCTGTGGCTATGAGGACAAGACGGAATGGGGAAAAGAGGTAAAATCTTGTGTTCTAGTCATTATATAATTTGTTTTTCTATTGCACTGTGTTTGCAACTAAAGAACCGATTTTCACACTACTGCCAGATTGGATGGATTTATGGCTCAGTTACAGAAGATATCTTGACTGGATTTAAAATGCATGCCCGAGGATGGATGTCGATCTACTGCATGCCTCCACGCCCTGCATTTAAAGGTTCTGCACCTATTAACCTTTCCGATCGTCTAAACCAAGTGCTGAGGTGGGCTCTTGGTTCGGTTGAAATTCTTCTTAGCAGGCATTGCCCCATTTGGTACGGGTACAGTGGCAGGTTGAAGATGTTGGAGAGGCTGGCTTATGTCAACACCATTGTGTATCCTCTTACGTCTATACCACTGATTGCATATTGCGTTCTCCCTGCTATTTGTCTTCTGACAGGAAAATTCATTATTCCTGAGGTATGTGGTAGCATTCCATCTTTTTGCATATGGATATTTCTTTCGCATTTCATTGCCATAAACTGAAACTCTCATTATTTGATTTTCTTCTTCAGATTAGCAACTATGCAAGTTTGTGGTTCATTCTGCTCTTTATCTCCATTGCTGCAACCGGCATTCTAGAACTTCGATGGAGTGGAGTTGGGATTGAGGACTGGTGGAGGAATGAACAATTCTGGGTTATTGGGGGCACTTCTGCACATCTTTTTGCTGTTTTCCAGGGATTGTTGAAGGTGCTTGCTGGTATTGATACAAACTTCACTGTTACTTCAAAGGCATCTGATGAGGATGGTGAATTTTCTGAATTGTATGTTTTCAAGTGGACATCTCTTCTGATTCCGCCAACCACCGTGCTCGTTGTAAACTTGGTGGGTGTCGTTGCTGGTGTTTCTTATGCGATCAATAGCGGATACCAGTCATGGGGTCCTCTCTTTGGGAGGCTCTTCTTTGCGCTCTGGGTCATCTTGCATCTCTACCCTTTCCTCAAAGGTATGTTGGGTCGCCAGAACCGCACACCAACAATTGTTATTGTGTGGGCTATACTTCTTGCTTCTATCTTCTCCTTGCTGTGGGTGCGGATCGATCCTTTCACCAAGACCACCCCTGCTACTGGCCAGTGTGGAATCGATTGCTAGTGTTTTATGGACTGTCCCCAGTACAACCTTCCTCTCTCTCAGTGCGTGTGTATATATAACTACCAAATTGCACAAGCACTGTTATATTGTATTATGAGTTGGGTGGTAGTGGTTGTTTGTACTTTGAAAACACTTGTTAGTATCAAATCTTCTCGTTTATGAATTCATGTAAGTTCATTTTTTTATCTTGTGACTATCTATACAATGGAAATTAAATCATTTTTTGTGTTAATTCTTTATCATTACCAACACTCTGTCCCTCACTAATCACTATATACATCTATATAAGGGGTAGCTATTTACTTCAATCCGTGCCTTACCGCAATCATACCGGGTTTTTAAAGGATTTTTTTTTCTCAAATCTGATCATATAGATGTGTTCTACATACTTGATTTTATAGGAATGAATTCTTGGATCGTCAAATTACAACAGGTGTTTAGTTTTTTTTTTTTTTAATTTTTTTATAATTATTGAAGCTTTAAAATATTTTTAAAGAAAAAACTCGGTCTAAGTGTTTTCCAGCAAATCTACTATGCTGAACTGTTATCATCGGAAAATTTTTCCCCTCCCTTGCGAGAGAGAAACAAATTTCACGAGTCAAACTCGACCAAAGTTTTAAAATTGTTTTGAGAATTAACTCGCCTCCGTTTTGAAAATTTGCAGGAAAATTCCATGGAATGGGATCCGCCTGTCGGTACGAGGTTCAATCGTTACTGGCACCTTTACCAGGGGTAATTGAACTAAGGATCAATTATGTGCTTTAACTTGACTCAAATAGCTAAATTATGCTCTATTTTTTTTAGAATGCACAAAGAATCAGGCTTGTGCTATGAAATTTTGAAAAGATGCAGTTTGAGAAACATGATGTTTGCTTTGGAAAATTGAAATATGCTGGAAAATGATTGAAAAAGTGTTGGAAATGGAATCTCTGGGAAAATCATTGAATTTCATTGGAAATCAGAAATTTGATTGGAAAATGAATTCTTAGTAAAACTTGAATCTTGGGGAAAATCAATTTTTGAAATTTGGAATTTCTTTTCTAAGAAAATGGATTTGAGAATTCTGAAGAAATCTAAGAAATTCATTGGAAATGACTTTTGAAATGAAAAATGGATTCTCAGGAAACTGGGTTCTTAGGAAAGTGGGAAATCTGAGAAAATTGATTTTTTTTTTTAAAACTTGAGACTTTAAAAGTTGAGAATTTTAAAACATTGGAAAATCTTGGTTGAACTTAGGAAATGCCTTGAAATCTCTTTTGAAAACTTAGGATTTTGAGAAAACCCGATCCTGAGAAAGACTTGGAAATTCTTGAGAAAACTGAATTTTCTGAAATTGAAGTTGGAAAATGAATTTGAAAATAATGCAATTTGAATGATATGAATGAATGAATATGAATTTGAAAAGGGGATTTCAATTGAGGAATTGGGAAATCCTTTTAAAACTTTGAGAAATGCAGTGCATTTTGAAGGTAGCCTAAGTGTGTAGGCTGAATGTGGCTAATACGAAGATCATAAATCTTGGTTTTCTTCGTATTCTGACTATGACCATAAATACGAATCCCACCGAGTTTATAAACTCCATAAGAGCTTGTGCACGTGCCATTCGTGTAAACCATAGTGAATTTGAAATAATGTGCATGAATCATACATCACATATTAAAATTTGCATAAATTAAACTATATGCAATGCAGCCCTATTCTAAGCAAAAAATGTAAATCTTATTCCAAATTATTACATTTGATGTTACATTGAATTGAAATAAAATAAGAAAATAAAATCTTCTTCTTGAATATTCCTGCAAAACTAGAAAACAATGTTAGCACAAAAATGTAGGTTTTTCTGAATTTATCTGAAAATATGGGAAATTATCGGATATTATTCAGATATAAACCCAAATTCATACTCCCTTTGATATAAACATGATAAATAATGAATAAATTTCGAAAATAAACTTGAAAATTCGAAATTGGGGTCAAAATGACCAAAATACCCCTGATGACCTTGAAATCAGGGTTTTCTGAAAGAATTTTTGTAAATTTTGGAAATTTGAAAATCAAATGAAATAAATCAAAAATAATATGATGAAATATGATGATATGAATAAAATTTTGGAGAATTAGAAATTAAAATTTCGAAATTTAGGTCAAAATGACCAAAATACCCCCGATAACAAGACTATGGCCTTGAAACCAGGGTTTTCTGAAATAAATTTTGCAAAATTGAAAAATCTGAAATGCAAATGAGATTGAAATTAACCCTAATATGATTCTACATGCTTATTTACATGAATAAAACCCTAAAATGGCGAAAATATCATAAAATATCAAATTTAACCTGATTTTCGCCTGATTTTCGCTTCTGAATTTAAAGATAAACTAACACATGGAATAAATGAACTTGGAATTAAGCCAAATTTGGCATGGACACCTAAAATAACCCTAAAAACAGAATGGAGCTCGAAAATCTATTTTTTTTGTATTTCTAAACATAGAAATTCAAATAAAAACCCTAAATTTTGTGATTTTTTCCTAAAATGTTGATTCTAAAGGGAATTTAGGATATCAAATTTCCATAAAAATTTCCCAAATTTTATGGGGTGACATGGGACAGTAAGGCAAGGATTTTTGCCTTTTACACTTTCTGGTTTTGACCTATGGTTGGAGCTGTGCCACTCCGACAAGTCAGATCGGAATCCGGCGACTCTAGGATTTAGGGGAAACAGACAGGTTTCGGTAGAAAACATGGGAAAAATGAAAGACAGATGGGAAAAAGGCTGAAATTGTGGGAAAATGTCCCTGACAAACAGAGGAAGATTTTATCTTTTGACACAATTGGGATTCAGGCTATGGTTTGGAAAATGTTATACTGTTATCAGAGACCTAAATCTCTGAGATTTCTGGACATTGGAATCTGTTAGAGAGAAAGGGAAAATCCAATAAAAATAATGAAACAAATCCAAAAATTCCCAAATTTTGGGAAATGACAGAAAATTATGTTAGGAACAACTTTCATGTTGAAAGTTTTTGCAGACGATTACAGATTGGATGGACTTGGTGTATTAAGGTCTGTCTATACCCTGACAAAAGAAAATCAATATTTTTCCAGGGGTCTGAGAAATCCAATTTTTTACAGAGGTCAAAACTAATTGGAAAAACCTAAAAATTTCCAGATCATTAGTAGATTCAATCATGAATCTACTGTGATTTTTGTAGGACAATCCGAATCTCCCACAGGGGTAATCTTGGGCCCTAAAGTCTGCTAAAATGGAATTCCAGATTTTCACAGGGTTTGAAATTGGTTTTGATATTTGATTTTTAAAAGGGGCTTGAATAATCCAAATCAAACTAGATTTTTGGCAGTAAATCAGGATCTTATAATGTCATCTAGTACAAAATTATCAAGATTTATTGACAAAAAATTAAATATGAAATAATAGCTAGACTGAACGTGAATTAACAAAGCCTATAGATCTCTTTGCTAACATTAACAAAGCTAACAAATCCATCTATAAAACGTAAATTAATCAAACAAAAAAAAAAAATACCTAAAACGCACAACCTACATGAATATAATGCTTAAAACAGAAAAACAGGGATGTATGAAGGTGATTTGATATTGGCTATTGACGAGAGGGATCCAATCCATTCATTCGGACGGATCACCTCACATCGTCTAGCCTTGATGTGAAAAACTTTGATTTTCACCCCTCTAGATCATATAAACAATGGCTTTTCAGCCATATGAATCCGATTTTGAGTTGGATTCTGGATTCGCAAAATAAGAAAAGAGGTTTTACTTTGTACCGGCTGATGGGCTGGAGCGATGGAGAAGTTCGCACCGGTGGCTGGAGATGGATGCTAGAGGGCTGCTATGGTGATGGCTGCCAAGGTGAGTCGGCTGGCTGGAGGTTGGTGAAACTGAAGTTGCTGCAAGGTGGTAGAGGTGTTGATGGTGGCTGTAGCTGCGACTTGAAGAGGATGGTCACCAGCTGGGGAAGATGTATGGTTCCTTGGTGGAGCTAGAGCCATTGATGGATCGGCTGGATGTGGCTGTAACAAAAAGCTGTGGCAGCAATGGAGGTGTGGTCGCCGGCTTGGATGTGGAGCAACTGCTGGGCATGGAGGAGGAGCCGGCTGAAGCTGCCAAGGAGGTGGATATGGTCACCCTGGAGGAGGGCTCCTGCTGTTGGTGGCTGCAAAGCTTGAAGATGGCTGGGTGTCAAAGACACCAAGAGAGAGAGAATATGAGAGAGAATGGGAGATAGGCGTGAGATGGGAGGTCCATAGGCAGCCGTTTTTCTCTTTTTTTTACAACTTAGGTTTTAATCACATAAAACCCCAAGTTTCTAATAGTGTGCAATGGCTTTGATTATTGACTCTACGTGAATGGCTTCAGCCATATCACCTTGGAGGAAATAGGAAGGGAGTAAGGAAGAAAGGGGAAAGAAGGAAGGGAAGGAAAAGGAAAGAAGAAGGGAAAAAGGAAAAGGAAAGGAAGAAAGAAAGGAGGGGGAAAGAGGAAGAGAGAATGGGCTGGAAAAGAAGCTTACGTAAGTGGAGAGGAAAGAAAGAAAGAAAGAAAGAAAGAAAGAAAGAGGAAGAAAAAAAAAAGAAAGAAAAGAAATAAAGAAGAAAAGAAAATAAAAATAAAAAAATATATAAAAAAAAGAAAATGGAGGAAGAAAGAAAGGAAATGGGCTGGAGGTTTGGGTGACCCCCTTGTGGGGCCTACCTTAGGAAGAATAAAATAATTTAAAAAAAAATTAAAAAAATAAAATAAAATAAACCAAAAAAATAAAGAAAAAGCTATTTTTTTTCTTTTCTTATAAATTAAAACAAGAAAATGCAAATGAATGGGCCATCTCAGAGCGGGTCCAAATTCCACTTTTGAAACTCATTTTGACGATTGGAGGGGTAAAATAGTCTTTTCAAAAAAATTTCAGACGAAACGAGCTATTTTTGGCAGTTTTTGAAATGAGCTCGGATTTTGAAGTTCAATACCTCGTTGCGAAGCCAATCCAGTGTAGAATTTGAAAATTTAATTTTGAAAGAAATCTAGATTGTTTTTCTCGAGAAAATATTTTCAATCGAAACGAGCTATTTTTGGCAGTTTTTGAAACGAGCTCGGATTTTGAAGTTCAATACCCCGTTGCGAAGCAAATCCAGTGTAGAATTCAAAAAGTTGTGTTTGAAATAAATCCAGATTGTTTTTCTCAAGAAAAAAAATATTTTTAAAATGAAACGAGCTATTTTTGGCAGTTTTTTAAACGAGCTCAGATTTTGAAGTTCAATAGCTCATTGCGAAGCAAATCCAGTGTAAAATTTGAAAATTTGATTTTGAAAGAAATCCAGATTATTTTTCTTGAGAAAATATTTCCAAATTTAGACTCTCGGGGTGAAAATGTCAATTTTGGAAACCCGAGGTTTGAAATTGATTTCTGAAAACTTTTAAAACTCAATCTGGATTGAATTTTATAAAACTGGAGTTCTGGACTTCGAAAATGAAATGAAATGTTATGAAATGCTAAGAAATGATATGAAATGATGAGAAATGGCATGCGAAATGCAGACCCTGAATGGAGAATTTTAGATGTTAGACCCCGATGGGCAGCTGTACCAGTTTAAAAAGCATTAAAATTGATAAAATTTGCAAAATAGCTCAAGAAATGGTTTTCGGGACTCTACTGGGTCAGAGTGACACTGAAAATTGGGGTTCGAGCTGGATTGAACTGATATGAGCTAGATTGAGCTGGGTTTTAGAGTTTCAGAACTCAACTGAACCCACCAGACACTGACTCAACTGACCTTTCCAACTGAATTTTCAAGAAAAGCTGTCATTTTTAGAGAAATGGTATGGAATGATCATTAGAATGAAGTGAATTACGAACCTGAACTGGGTTTGAGCTGAAACAAAGGTCAGTAATACTGAGGTGAACTAAAATCGAGGCTCAAACACTAGCTCAACTGACTAAACTCGGCTCAATTTCAGCTAAAAGAGCTGAAATGGACTGAAATGGGCTCCTCGACACTTAGAAATGGTTTTGAACTGAAATTGGAGCGCTTGAACTCCTAGTGAGCTCAAGTTAGACTCTGGGGAATATGACTGACTGGGAATGACTGACTCGAAGACAATTGGTTTGGATTTGAGTGAGAAATGAGCTCATTTATAAAGAAATGATCCCATTCTAGCATGAATGGTTAGAAATGAAAATGGTTTATTCATTATGAGCTCAGATGAGCTTAAGATGACTGATATTCTAACTGTCTTGAACTGACCAATGAGCTTAGTTGACTCCGACTGACTGGGGTCCGGGATGACCTAGGGGTAAAATGGTAATTTTCCTAATGAAAATGGGTAAAATGATGATTTTCTGAAACTGACTCAGGGTTTGACTCCTACACTGACCTGACAGGGTTGGCACTGCACGAGGAGGGTTGTTTGAGAATGGATGTGAAAAATTTGGGGTGTTTACATGAACACATCTATGAGGTCAGATTTGTGAAACACTCAATCATTTATGATACCCCTAATTTTTGGTAGGCACCTACTCGCCGTTCTAGGGTGTAGTTGCCTACTTCAATCCTGCCTATTGCCAAGCTTCTAAATGACATTTTTTTTCATGTTTTTTGTCAAATATAACCATACAGTGGTATTCTAGATACTTGATTTTATATAAATGGATTCTTAGATCATTCTATTCCGTTTTTACAAGGTTTAAAAATCGTTGAACTAAAATTTTAAAAAATATTCAAGTTTAAATTTTCATATTTTTTTATCAAAAAAACACGATCCAAATGTTGTTTTCTAGCAAATCAACTATGCTGAACATATCTACAAGGTCAGACTCGCAAAAAAAAAACCCTGAAAACCCATGCTTGCAGTAGTCACGTACTCCCTTGTCTTTCTCTCTCTCTATATAAAATAAATTATTGCCTAATTTGACCCATAGATGACATGGTCTGCTTACTAGGAAATGCAATTTGGATCAAGTGGTTTTGGCGTAAAAACATGTTTTTAACAATCATGAAATTTTGATGCATTGAGGATCGTTGCAATTTAAAGCCTTGAAAAAAACTACTTATATAACAAAATCTAAAGTTTGTGTGAAGAAAATGGGTTGTGTCCATTAGTGCAGAGACGTACGAGTAGCTAATACTCTCTCTCTCTCTCTCTCACTATATATCGATTCCTACTAAATTGAGCATGCTAAACAGGGGGCTCGTATTCTTACTAGGGAGGGTGGTGTATGTTCTCCCCCGATGATTCACTGAATCCCACGTCTGTGTTCGGGGGTTTGAATGAGCACCACGTATACAAGCACATGGGGCTCGTATTCCCGTGTATGTTGACATCACTTAGCATTGAAGTCTGGTGTGGTTGCAAAGACTTAGTACCCTTTCTTGCTATTCTTCTCATAAAGCGATGGTTTGAGAAAATAACAAAAATGCCCTTCATTCAAAAAAGAAAAAACAAACAGTTCAAAAAAAGGACAAACAAGTCCTCCATCTAGAAAGTCGAGGATGATGTTGACTCTTCAAAGTCTACACAGCTAAAAGAACCTTAATCGTTTCGTCGATGGTGATCCGGCGAAACGATGGTGAGCCGACGATCCGATGGTGAGCCGGTGATCCGATGGTCATCCGACGAAACAAACCTGAGCCATCAAAAATGTCCGTTTGAACTTTTCATCATCATCTTCTTCTTCCTTCTACGTAAAACACTGTAAAACCCTCTCTCTCTCTAGAGAAGAAATCAAGAGAGGCAAAGAGTTCCCCCTGAGAAGGCCATGAACATCAACCCTCTCACACTCTCTCCCTTCTCTCTCTACTTCTGCGCACATCCAACAGACGATCATACATTGCTCCATCAAACACCGACTGACCTGCACACTGACTGTAGCATCGTTCAACTTGATGAGTTGTGGAGCCTGATTAATAGTTTTTGCCCTTACAGAAGGGGGGTCCGGGGGCTTCCCCCCGGCACGGATCCCGCTGTGCGGTCAGCGAGCGGGGGTCCAGGGGGGGCAGCGCCCTCCGGACCAAATTTTTTTGGGGCCTTCCAACAATGATTTGTAGTATTATCGGGCTTTCTTACAATGATTTGTAGTATTTTTGGGTCTCCAACGAGCCCCACAACGATTTATAGTGTTATCCAACTTTTCAACAGCGATTTGTAGTGTCGTTCGCAAATCACTATAACAATTTATAGTGGTTTTGGGTCTCCAACGAGCCCCACAACGATTTATAGTGTTGTTGGATCTCACTATAGCGATTTGTAGTGTCTTCCGTAAATCACTATAGCGATTTGTAGTGTTATTTAGTAAGCAAATCGCTACCCGAATTAGGACCAACTTGTCAGGGCCATATCTCCCTAACTGGAGGTCATATTCCAAATCCGTAAAAAGTGGTGTCTTCGTTATTGAGTCTAGTTTATTCCTGTAAATTTTTAGCGATTTCTATTGTCATTTCATTCCCCATTTTAACTAAAAACCAGACCATTATTATTTTGTGTTATTTGAGTTGCACAACACCATTCTCGCTTGACATTCACATCTTGATTCTGGCATGATCCTTGTTGGATTTTCCATTGATTTCTTCCAACCTTGCTTGGAAAAAACATATGTCTTTCTCACCACGACACCCTGTGCATTTTTTGACCACGACACCCAGGACCCGTGCCGGGGGGAGCCCCCGGACCCCCCTCATGTAAGGGCAAAACTCTAAATCAGGCTCCACAACGAATCAAGTTGAACGATGATACCCACGCTGGGAGGAGCCCCCAAACCCCCCTCCTGTAAGGGCAAAAACTCTGAATCAGGCTCCGTTGAACGATGCTATCCACACTGGGAGGAGCCCCCAAACCCTCCTCCTATAAGGGTAAAAACTCTAAATCAAGCTCCACAACTCAACAAGTTGAATGATGCTACCCACGCTGAGAGGAACCCTCATACCCCCTTCTGTAAGGGTAAAAACTCTGAATCAAACTCCACAACTCTTCAAGTTGAATGATGCTACCCACGCTGGGAGGAGCCCCCAGACCTCTCTTCTGTAAGGGTAAAAACTCTGAATCAGGATCTACAACTCATTTAGTTGAATGATGCTACCCACGCTGAGAGGAGCCCCCAAACCCTCCTCCTGTAAGGGTAAAAACTCTGAATCAGGCTCCACAACAGTCAATGTGCAGGTCAGTCGGTGCTTGTTGGAGCAATGTAGGATCTTCTACTGGATGTGCACAAAAGCAGAAAGAGAAGGGAGAGAGAGAGTGAGAGGGTTGATGTTCATGGCCTCCTCCAGAAGAGATTTCTTTCTCGGATAATCTTGCAGTGCAGAGACTGGGTCTTAAATAATCATCTTCGGGGCACTTAAGTCTTTACAATCACTCTTTTTCTAGAATCGATATTTTTTTTGGCACCAATGGAGGAGAGGGTACTTAAGTCTTTGCAATTACATCAAACTCCAATGCTAATTAATGCTGACAAACATGGGGATACGAGATGCACAAGCTTAAATACATGGTGCTTTTTGGGACCCCCGAGCATGAGATGCCCTATTCGGGGGGGGGGGGGGACATATAACCTGCTTCGCATCTAACTGTTCAAATCTGTCTTAAAAGACTTCAAAACTATGGGGCAGAACGGGAGGGAATGAGAAATGTATATATAGCACATCTTGTCCTTATGGATGGAATGGAAGCAAAAAGTATCTATAAGTTGTTTTAACTACAAATATGAAACAAAAACAAATCCAGACTCAGAGGTTGTGTTTCTGGAGGAGGAAAAGGGGAAGATGAAGAAGAACGAGAAGAAGAAGAATGTGGACACACTATTCAATGTCCGATATTAAGACACACCCCTATCGACGGCGAGTGTCTATGGTGAATGGGCAAATCACCATTCATCTCTCAGCTCAGAAGATGTACTCAAACACATCGTTTGCGGACATGGTCAGGAATGGGACTGCAACTCATGCTATGAACAATTTTGATTGCTCAAAAGATATCCTCGCTAAGGCTGAAGAACCGGGGCTTATCTGGTGGAATGGTGTTGCAGGAAGACGCCTTTGACTATGGTTGTTCAAAGGTGAAAAAACAGAAAATATTGAACGAAGGGCTGGGGGGCTGCATTGATGCCAATCGTTGGAATTCAACCACATGACAGTCAACTCCCTCACGAATACCTTTCGAAGCTGGACCTCCCAAGTTTCAAACGGTTGTGGCTGCCTATGCTTGTCTGCTGCGTGCAAGCCAGTTCACTTTCTTGGACCGAAGCAGGTTATATGCCCCCCGAACACATAGGTGCATGTTTGGGAGTCTGAATGAGCACCACGTATATAAGCACGAGGGGCTTGTATCCCCGTGTGTGTTGGTGTTCGGTGCGGTTGCAAAGACTTAAGTACCTTTTCCCGTCATGAAACGATGATTCAAGAAAAAGACAAAAATGTCCTCCATTCAGAAAAGGGAGGATGATCTTAACTTTTCAAAGTCCAAACGTTTCATTTTTGCCCTAAGCAATAAACTCGTCGGATCACCCTTTGACGACGCACCATCTGCTGTAACATGATCTCTCTTTGACGACGCACCCTTTGTTGTCGTCTACTGCCGCCGGAACACCCTTTATAGTCGTCTGCGCAGTGGGAGCATCGTTTCCACCATCGATTGCATCTACCTTCTGGGTGTTTCGCCTCTACTGTCGGATTACCAAAGCTCCTGTAGTTTCAGTGAGTTTCGTGTAAGGTTTTGTTATATAAATAAATCGATTTGTAAATTTGAATGCTAAATCTTATAACTGGCTATATTATTCATGCTAAATAACACCTATTTTCATACTAAAACAAATCAATTTGGACCTATTTACCTTCTCGGCATAAAAAAACAGTTATTATGATTTATTCTTATGAAGGCCAAACATTACAGCGATATGTACTTATAAAGGCTAAATTTCTACAACAATTTGAATGTTTGAATGCAATAATGATTTATACATTTAATATAGTAGCGATTTGTATGTTCAATGCAACAACAATTTATATGTTTGAAGCAATAGCGATGTGTATTTATGATTTATGAAGTTATCATAATTTGTACTTAAGTTTGCTAAATCATACAACGATGTTTACTTATGAAGCCCAAAGTTACAACGATATGTACTTATGAAGGATGCAATTTCTACAATGATTTGTACGTTTGAAGCATGAACGATTTATATATTTAAGTCAGTAGCGATTTGTAAGTTTGAAGTAGTAATAATTTATACGTTTGATGCAGTAGCAATGTGTATTTATGAAGTTATCTCGATTTGTACTTAAGTTTGCTAAATCTTACAAAAATGTTTACTTATGAAGCCAAATATTGTGACGATTTGTAATATTGGTGATTATGTAACGAATATAATAATTTGTAATAATATATACTTGGGGAGGTGGTTGTAATATATAATGATGTTTCTTGCTTTTATGTGTTGTGCAGGTTAGCAATGACTAAAATTCATAAAACAAGAAAGCCCCCACCGTTCGAGGGGATGACTGCTTGAGAAATTATCCGCCAGTCCGATATATATGAGCGTTATGAAACATACCAAAATACAATGAAGATTGAGAATGATAAAGACAAGGACAAAGCATTGGAATTTTATAATGCAGAGCTTGATCCATCAGATATTAAAGATGAAGAGCAAAAGAAGAATGATGAGGAAAAACTAAAGAAGAAGGATGACAAAGAGAAGAAAAAACAAACGAAGAAGGAGGAGGAGAATAAAAAGCAAAGATAGAAAAGGCAAATGAAGAAGGAGGAGGAGGAGGAGAGGGAAAGGCAAAGGAAGAATAAGGAAAATGAGGAAAAGAAAGAAAGGCAAATAAAGAAGAAGAAGGAGGAGGAGGAGGAAGAGGAGGAGGAGGATGGGGAGGAGAGGGAAAGACAAAGGAAGAATAAAAAGGAGGAAGAGAAGAAAAGGCAATTAAAGAAGGAGGAGGAAGCGAAGAAAAGACAAATGATGAAGATTGAAGAGGAAATGCAAAGAAAGAAGCATCGGGATGAGGAAGAGAAGGAAAGTCAAAGGAAGAAGAAGAAGGATGAGGAAGAGAACGAAAGGCAAAGGAAGGAGAAGGAGGACAAGGAAGAGAATGAAAAGCAAAGAAATGAGAAAGAGGAGAAGGAAGAGAAGGAAAGGCAAATGAAGGAGAAGGAGGACAAAGAAGATAAGGAAAGGGAAAGGAAGATGCAGGAGGAGGAAGAGAAGGAAAGGAATAGAAAAAAGTAGGAGAAGAAAGAGAAGAAAAGGGAAAGGAAAAGCAAGAGGAGGAAGAGAAGGAAAAAAAAGGAAGAAAAAAGTAGAAAAGTAGAGGAGGAAGGTGAAGAAGTGAAGGAAGGAAGAAGTAGAAAAGTAGAGGAGGGAGGCGACAGAGCAAATAAGCAACAAGAAAAGCAGAGGAGGAGGAGCGAATGATGTAGCAACAAGAAAGGCAGAGGAGGGAGGAGATTAAGAGGAGAAAAGTGTGACAAAGGTACGTAAATTGCTCTTGTCTGTCATGATTTACTGTGATAAGTATTATTATATATAGCGATTACTGTGATAGTGATTACTGTGGTAGAGATTACTATATATAGCGATTACTGTGACCTATGTATAGCGATTACCGTAATAGCGATTAGTACGTATAGCGATTACGTAACGATTTACTGTAATAGTGATTACTATGTATAGCGATTACTGTGATAGCGATTACTATGTATAGCTATTATAAAGACCTATGTATAATGATTACCGTAATAGCGATTAATACGTATAGCGATTATTTTGATATCGATAATTGTATATACGATTACAGTGATAGCTACTGTACAATAATTATTATATATAGCGATTACCAGGTACAATGATGTGTAGAAGTACAAATGAGACTAATTATGATTTGATACGAATAATATACTATTTTGTGTTATAGGGAGGTCAAAAGAGAAGTAGTGTAACGCCCCAAATATTTAACTCAAAAAATTTGGAATAATTTTTTTTTTAAATTACAGCAAAAATATTTTATTAATCACCTGGTCAAATAATTTGGGTGGGTTATAGGTGATAACACAACCTCAATAACATTAGGCGAATTTAAGCTTTGTCTTGAAATATTACAAGTCATATATAATACAATTAATAAATCTAATGTCAGAGTTCCTCATGACATCCACAGAAGATATGGTCTCATGGCACTATCTGCAGGCACGACCGTAATTGCCCCGATATCTTTATCTGTTTCTTGAAAAATAATAATTCAGATGGGGTCAGACTACACCCTGTATGAGTAAGAAGCATAATATCAATATGAATGTAATCAGTGTCATGTGTACAAGTATATGTGAAACACATTGATATAAGAAATGCCAAACATTCCAACAAGTTCTGAATGCACAGTTCATCCAATACAAACATTTCACGGTTTAATACATAAAGGAAAAATATTAATGAGTGGCATATCATATGAATGAATCATATTTATGTTATAATAATTTTGAATATAAAGAAAAGCATTACTAAGCTATGCATCACATGAATGAATCACAGTCATATTATAACAAATGCAACAACAAGCATTGTATGTATACTTGAAGACTCTCAAATGTATTCTGACTTTATGTTTCTCTTGTTAATTATCATGTGGGTACGCATAGGCATTCAACATCGTAGCAGACCAAGACCACACAGGGGTTTGTTATGCTTTTTCAATTAATACCCCGTGTGACTAGCACTACAGAGGCCCAAAGGAGATGGTTCACGATCGAGAAAGTACTCCTCAGTGGCTATAACTAGAATTAGGATGCACCCTGTAACTTCTGCAAAAGACTTGAATCTACCACCTAGGATGCATTGGTAGTCCTGGCCCCCTAACTCCGAGGACTGGGTGAGATGTCTAGCTCTCACAAAAATACAATTGTCCCACGAAGCATGTACCACCTATCCTCTCTAAGGTATACCATGGGTTCAGTAACATACACCATCTTTCAGGTATACCCAGAACCCTGAGAAACCAGTAACATATACCGTTGTCAGGTATACCCAATATCCCACAGTTAGGTTATGTGTGCATATTTTTCATTCTTGTTTATTTTTGTGTGCTAGTCATTGCACCACAAGGTATTTCCAAAAATCCCAACCCACACTCGGGGTGATCTCAGTGTATGCACATTACCCATCGAATGCCCAATAGGCACCAACAATATTTTCTCAGAAATTTTCGCTCAACTCTGAGCCGAGTATTTATACTTACAATATTTTAAAAATTTCATTTCTAAGCTAGGGTGTATATTTCGTACCCCATTGATCATGCACTCATAGGGCATGCCTCAAGTAAAACTTTTTCGTAAGTGCTCGTATGGCACTACAATGGTCGCGTGAGACCGAAAGTTTGGTTTTGAGCTTTCACATGATCATGGCATGACAATTGTCCTTTATTAAGAAAATCTTTGCAGAACAAGCATATATCAACTGACACAAAACATTTGCATGCAACCACAACTCAATTTAAAGTGTGAATCAATTTGCATCATAAGTACCCCTATGGCACCACAAGGGTTCTGCATGCTCAGTTTCAATCTTATACTATCATGCTCCTGTAGTTTTTCTTAATTATGCAATTATAACAAAATATGCATAAAAAAATATGCAATTCATGCATTGAACATTGGTCACAACATATATACGTCAACCACACATAAAACCATGTACAACATGATTTCATCATTGATATCTCTTTTATTTTCCATATTCACATACATTCTTTTCATAAGAAGATCATCAAAATTTCATGAGGCTAGTAACCATGTACATTGCGGTGTGTTCTACTATAACCAATGTATGTTCATATTTGTGAGTTTTCGACCCACTCGGGGTATGTGTACTATAGTGAATTATTGATGCTATACATATGTATACATAAAGTGAGTTTTTTTTAGACCTAACTTTCCTGGCAGATGTGCATATATTGGTGTAGCACAATCACAAGTAGAAAGACAAGTTTACAATCATAACAGGTTTGCATTTGCCTCTATAAGATGCTTATTAAATTGGCACATGTTGGCGTATGGCATTTTATGAACACCCCAAATTTTTTAAAAACCATTCCCGACATCTTCGTTTCACAGATGCCAATCCCTTGCAGAGCAGTGTCGAGTCTCACCCCTAGGTTTATCTCAGTGTAGAGGTCAGTTTATCCCATTTTATCAATAAAATTACCATTTTACCCCTGAGTCACCCTTAGCCCTTCGTTTGTCAGACTTAACCAAGTTCATGCTAAGTTCAGAAGAGTTAGAATGTTAGTCATTTCTAGCTTTTTGAGCACACGATAAGCACTCTCAGCCCATTCTGGATAAATTTACTTATCTCAGGCGAAATGAGCTCATTTTTGCTCGAATTTTAGCTAGATTGTCCCCGAGTCAGTCAAATTTAGTAGATCCTATCCCCAATAGTCTAATATGAGTTCATCAAGAGTTTGAATGATCCAATTCCAGTTCAAAGTCACTTTTTACACACTCAAACCTGCATTTCAGCTCATCTAAGCTTAATTCAGTCCAAATTGAGCTAGCCTTAGCTGATTAAGCTAGTGTTTTAACTCTGAATTTAGTTTATCTGAGTATAATTGGCTTCAGATTTAGTCTATTCTAATCCAGTCTACTTCAAATTAGTTTAACCCAGTCTAGTATCGTGTTTCTGCCCCTGTAGGGCTACCCGGGAAACTGTTTCCAAGAATTCTTGAACTGGGGCAAGCCCCAAATTCAAACTCAGATCAATTCTTTCATCTTATATTTTATCAATATCTGAAATTCAATCCATTTCAGCTCAGATTGTGGATCCAATGTTGGATCTGGTGTCTGAAATTTATCTTGGACCTGGATTTCTCATTTGATTCATTCTATGATCCATATCCAAACTCCAATTCATTCATTCAACCTGGAATATCCCATCGAATATACATGATCCAATTAATCATTTCAGTCTGGATCCATCTTCTGATCCATTTAGAAGGTCAATTGATTCAATTTCTGAACTCAGGTTCATCTAACATCTGAGATTCAATTTCACTTCTTAGGGTTTTGATCCAGATCCAATATTCAATTCCATTCTCTAAGCTGGATCTAAGATCTAAATCCAAAATCCCAAATCCCAAATCCCAAATCTTATTATGAATTTGGGGTTTTTCCATTTTTAATTCTTTAGAAATTCATATTTTTGGATTCGATTCCCATTTTGATCCAAATTTTCATTCAGATCGAGATCCAGATCCTATCTTTCTCAAAACTTCGGATCTAGATCATTTTCAAAATTCAATTTTTATTCTAAATTTCAAAATCAATTATCGAATTTTGAATTCAAATCCATCATTTTGCAAAAATCCTTTGAAAAATACCTTGGATCCAGTTCATAATTCAATTTGGATTTCAAAATATCAAAATGGATCTAGATTCAATTTCAAAATATAATTTTTATTCAAAATCAATTTGGGGATTTTAAATTCAAAGTCAAAATCCAATTTTTATTCAAAATCAATTTGGGGATTTCAAATTCAAAATCGTAATCCAATTTTTATCCTCAATTTCAAAAATAATCTTTGAATTTCAAAAACCAAAATCAGTATTTTTGCAAAAATTCTCAAAATTCAATCTGGATCTGTTTTTTGCTCAATTCGGATTTCATAAAACAAATTTAGATTTTTTTTAATCAAATTATTTCCTGTTGAGAAACTATGTTTTGATGATACATAATATGATATGCTGTCATACGTGATAAATATATGATATGCTTTAATATGATATGATAAATATGATATACCTTTATGAATATGTTATATTATGACTAGATATGATTTGTCATGCATTTAATGAGTATTTAATGCAAGGTTATTTCACCTAAGAAGAATGGAGACAACCTGATCAAGTACAACTATTTGATGCAATCATACTACTTTGAAGAAAAAACTTGATGGGCCATACATTCATAAAGATTATCCAAGAAGATCGGTTACTTCAAGATGAAGACTTTTTTCTTCTTTAGAGTTATATGTAACAGAACCTTCAGAAGCATGCATATTGCATATTTCATATTACATTATATGTTTTAAATATCATACAAGCCATCTATTTACAAAAAGCAAAGCTTTCATAAAAGGATACGATATTTCAAAAACACTTTTTTTGAAACAAATAATTGTACTTTCTTACAAGCATTTATGAAAAAGACATTTTGACAAGATATAATAGCTCATGATTTCAAAAGCATTAATTATACCTTCTAACATGCATTTATGAAAAAGACAACTTGAAAAGATATAAAAGCTAATGATTTCAAGTATGAAAGAAAAAGACAAAATGAATTAACTCATAATACACAATCGTTTATCTTGAATTGACAAATATTGTTTTATATACAAAATTACTTATTGTTTAAACAAGACAATTAAGTTTGGAAAAGATCTTTTATTTATTTAATATACACTCAAGAATGTCGACTTACACTTAAAGCCATTCTTTCTGTAAACATTAAATGCCACCTCAAAAAGCATTTGAGAAATGACCATTTATAAATAAAGTACTTAACAAACATTTATTGTACTTACATACATTTAACCAAAGAAGTGATGATTTGTAAGAAAACTATTAATATACTACAAATTATTAAATTGAATAAAGACAAAAATTACACTTCAACGTTCAATGTACTACAAAGCATTTATTTTGAGAAAAGACTCATTACAAATTAAATATCATTTTTAAATTACAACAACATATAGTGTACCTCAAATAGTTAATTTATGAATGACGACTTTTTGAAAAAGCAATATAGTACACATATCATTTCACACAAAATTATTTTTGAGATGACTTGACACCTCACATCTCAAAAGGACAATCATTTAAAAAAGCAACGACTATTTTCTTAAGACTATATATATACAAACAAAATAGTATTTTACAAGACACATGTGAGCTTTCAAAGAGAAAAACTCCTATTCGATATTATGAAAAAGAGCTTAGAAAAAGAAAGAGAAAAGAAAGAGAAAAAAAACAAAACAAGAAAAGCTCTTTGACAAAAGAATCAACTGTGTGTGAAAAGAAAAGAACATTCTGTTCCTCTGAGAGATTATTCTATCGATTTTTCAAAGAAAGAACATTCTGAGAATCTTCATACGTGCATTCATATCATTCTGAAGGTTCTTTAGGAAAGTATTGTAACTTTCTGTTATCTTCTGTATCCCTTCTCTGTTGAGAGAAGTAGACCTCTGTGAAAGAGGGTGTTTCCCTTCTCTGTTGAGAGAAGTAGACCTCTGTGAAAGATGATGTTTCCCTTCTCTATTAAGAGAAGTAGACCTCTGTGAAAGATGGTGTTTCCCTTCTCTGTTGAGAGAAGTAGACCTCTGAGGAAGAGGGTGTTGTACTATTTATCCCGTAACACAGATTTTATAGTGAAAGGCTCAAGCGTTTTACTTGGGGACTGGATGTAGGTTAGTAACTCGACCGAACCAGTATAAATCTTGTGTTTATTGTGTTGTGCCTTATTGTCTTTAATTTTATTTTATCAATCTATATCATATTTCACTATTCACCCCCCTCTAGTGGAATTTCATTTGGTATCAGAGCAGGTTTTGATGGTTTCGACATAACAAGTCTTCCAGCACAAATGGCATCAACATCTTATGCTCGTGACATCGAAGGTCAACACACATCTCGCCCTCCTTTCTTCAATGGCACCAACTACGGATATTGAAAATGCAGGATGACCATATTCCTAAAATCTATAGACTTTGCTGTATGGAAAATTGTTGAATGTCTATACACATCTCCATCTTCAAACTATAGCTTATGGTCTGATGAAGAAAAAAAGTTGGCCAATCTAAATGCAAAGGCTATGAATGCTTTGTATTGCGCCATTGATCAAAATAAATTTAACAGAATATCAGTTTGTGAATCTGCATATGATATTTGGCACTCTCTGGAGGTTATTCATGAAGGAACTAACATAGTAAAAAAAACTAAGATCTCATCTTTGGTTAAAAAATATGAGCTATTCAAAATGAATAAAGATGAGCCCATCACAGAGATGTTACCAGATTCACCAACATCACCAACGACCTTAAATCTCTGGGAGAAACCTATTCCCAGACCGATAAGGTGAAGAAGATCTTGAGATCACTTACAACTGATTGAGAGAAAAAAACCACAGCTATTAAAGAAGCTCAAGATTTATCCAAGCTAACTCTGAATCACTTAATAGACAATCTTATGGCCTATTAAGTTCATATGAAGGAAAGAATGGAAGAAGAACAACCTACAAAGAAAAATCTAGCCTTCCCAGCCATTTCTGAGAATGAGGACTCAGAAAAGGAATATGAAATTGCGCTGCTTACTCAAAAGTTTCAGCGCTTCATGAGAAAGAACAAGCTATCAAATAAGCACAAGGAAAAGCAAGATTCTAAGGAAGATACCATGTGCTATCAATGTAATAAGCCAGGTCACATGAGACGTGACTGTCCTCTTCTAAAAAGAAAATCCAAAATCGAGGAACCAAAGAAAAGGTTATTTAAGAAGAAGGCTCTACATGCTCAATGAGATGATTCAGAACCATCTACCAGTGAAGAGTCAAGTGACGATGAAGCCGAAACTGCAAATATGTGTTTCATGGCAGAAGAAAGCTCTGTAAGTGAATCTTCTGATTTTTCTTTTGATGAATTTCTAAATGCTTTTTAAGAACTCTTTGAAGAATCTAGGAAAATGATTCTCAAAAACAAAATTTTAAAATCCAAAAATTTAGAGCTTTTTTAGAAAAATGAAAAACTCAGCATTGAAAATTCTGAGTTGAAAAAGGAAAATTTTATTCTTAATTCTGAAATCAGTACTACTAGTTCCAAGACGAAAAATCTTCAAGTAGAAATTTCAGAACTAAAAAGCAAAACTGAAAACCTTATGAAAACAGTTTTCAAGTTTACCAAAGGGAAAGAAAACCTGGACAAACTCCCATCCTCTCAAAAATTCTCTTTTTACAAGAATGGTATTGGTTACTCTCATCTAAATAAATCTTCTTGTATGAATCAAAATACATTTGTCAAAGATTCTACTGAGCCTAAACAGGAGTATTACAACTTCAATTTTAATACCTTGTACTCCTCTAAATATGTAGACAAACCTAAATCAAAATGGATATGGGTTTCAAAGTCTAACAAAAAGGGACCCGATCGGGTACCAAAAAGAAGTTTTACTTGATCTTTTGCAGGCTCTAAAGAAGAAGAACAAATGGATATTAGACAATGGATGTTCAAAACATATGACAGGACATCCAGATCTTTTTGTTGTTATTCATCATAAAGAAGGAGGAACCGTCACCTTTGGAGACAACAACAAAGGTTTGATAATTGGTATTGGCAATATTGGTAATATCGAAAAACCTCTTATCAAAGATGTTCTCCTTGTTAAAGGTTTAAAACACAATCTCTTAAGCATCAGTCAAATGTGTGACACATGTTAAAATGTTAGCTTCAAACATGATGCATGCCTCATAGAAGATACCAACAAAAATATTATTTTAAAAGGTATAAGAAAAAATAATATATATGAATTATAGCTAGAGAATATTACTGAACACTGTCTTATAGCTAATAATGACTCAAAATTTATGGCATATGAGAATGAGACATGTTAACTCTAAATATATGTCTAAACTAGCTAAGAACAACTTGGTACGTGGGTTACCTAAAATTTCATTTAAAAAGAACTATTTTTGTGATGCTTGTCAATTAGGAAAATTGTCAAAATCATCTTTCAAATAAAAAAATATTGTGACAAGTAAAAGACGTTTAGAGCTTCTCCACTTGGATCTTTTTGGTCCTTCTAGGGTAGCTAGTCTTAATCATAATAAATATGCTTTTGTCATTGTAGATGATTACTCAAGATTTACTTGGGTAATATTTTTGAAAAATAAAAATGATACGTTTTGTGAATTTGAAATTTTATGTAAAAAGTTACAAAATGAAAAATCTTCTACAATTATCAAAATTCGTAGTGACCATGAAGGAGAATTTGATAATGATCTTTTTGTAATTTTTTGTAACTTGCATGGTATCTCTCATAACTTTGCCTTTCCTAGAGCTGCACCTCAAAATGGTGTAGTAGAAAGAATAGAACCCTTCAAGAATCTGCTAGAACTATGCTCCAACATAATAATCTTGCTAAATATTTTTGGGTTGAAGTTGTTAACACTGCATGCTATATCTCAGATAGAGTTCTTATCAGGCCCTTATTGAATAAAACTCCCTATGAACTATTCTATGCCAGAACTCCAAGAAAAGACTACTTCAAAGTCTTTGGGTGTAAATGCTTTATCCTTAACACAAAAGATAGCCTTGATAAATTTGATGCTAAATCTGTTGAAGGCATATTCTTAGGATATTCAAGTTGTAGTAAAGCATACAAAGTTTTTAATAAGAGTACAAATACTATTGAAGAATCTATGCATGTCAGTTTTTGTGAATCTATTGATCAATCTGTTCATAAATAGACTAACAATGATGATCTTGAAAGTACAATTTTTTTCTTAGATAACACAGCTAAACCTAATGAAGATGATCTTCAAAGAACATTTGCTGAAATCAGAGATCATCCTCAAAAGTAGATTTTGGGAGACCTGACTAAGAGGGTTCAAACTAGAGCTCAACTGAAACATATTGCAAATATGACATTCATTTCTCAACTTGAACCAAAGAAGATTGATGAAGCCATCATTGACGAGTTCTGGATGCTAGCCATGACTGAAGAATTGAATCAGTTCCAAAGAAATGATGTATGGGATCTTGTACCAAGACCAAAAGATCATCAAATCATTGAAACAAGATGAATCTTAAAAAACAAGCTGGATGAAACAGGTAATGTTATAAGAAACAAGACAAGGCTAGTGGCTCAAGGATACAATCAGGAGGAAGGTATTGATTTTGATGAAACATTTGCTTCTGTTGCTAGACTTGAATCTATAAGAATGTTTTTGGCATATGCAAGCTATATAGATTCCAAACTATACCAAATGGATGTTAAAAGTGTCTTTTTAAATGGTTTTATAAATGAAGAAGTTTATGTAAAACAACCTTCAGGTTTTGAAAATGAACAATTTCCTAATCATGTTTTTAAACAAAAATGTGCTTTATATGGTTTAAAACAAGCACCTCGTGCTTGGTATGACAGACTCAAAACTTTTTTTATTAAAAACTGAATTTTCTGTAGGCAAAGTAGATTCAACTTTATTTGTAAAAATAGTGGATGATCATACCTTAATCGTTCAAATATATATGGACGATATCATCTTTGGATTTACTAACAACAGTCTTTGTGAAGATTTTTCTAAGTCCATGTAGAAAGAATTCGAAATGAGTATGATGGGAGAACTCACCTACTTTCTTGGACTGCATATTAAGCAAACCAAGGATGGAGTCTTCATCAATCAGTCTAAATATGCTCATGAACTTCTGAAGAGGTTCAACATGAACTCAACAACTTCAAAGAATACCCCTATGAGCACAACTACTGTATTGGACAAAGATGAAGATGGTAAGACTGTGGATACAAAGTTATTCAGAGGTATGATAGGATCACTATTTTATTTAACTGCTAGCCGTCCAGATATCATGTTCACTGTTTGCTTGTGTGCTAGATATCAATCAAATCCAAAGGAATCACATCTTAAAGCTGTAAAAAGAATAATGAGATATCTAAAAGGAACAGTTGATTTTGGGTTATTTTATTCAAAATAATCTACATTTGATTTAATCTCATACAGTGATGCTGACTTTGCTGGAAGTAAATCTGACAGAAAAAGCACAAGTGGAACATGTCATATGCTAGGGCACTCACTAGTTTCATGGTTCAGTAAGAAACAAAATTGTGTATCATTATCAACTACTGAAGCTGAATATATAGCTGCAAGCCTAGCATGTACACAAGTCATCTAGATGAAACATACATTAAAAGATTTTGGTTTAAAATTTGAAAATACAACTATTTTGTGTGATAATACTAGTACTATAAATTTGTTTAAAAATCCTATTGTTCACTCACGTACAAAGCACATTCAAATTCGACACCACTTTTTAAGAGAACAAGTCTTAAACAACATAATCAAACTGAAATTTATACCCACTAATAAATTATTAACTGATATTTTTACTAAACCTTTAAAAAATGAAGACTTTATAAGAATTAGAAGAGAATTAGGAATTTGTAAACTAAGTGACATATAATTAATCACACTTATTTATAATTTTAACTAGATAAAACTTTACAATATCTTATATTTTCTATCATTTATATATTTTAAGTTTTGTTTGAATCTGATTCCTTCTTGTTGATTCCTATTTTTTTTCTCTTTTATCTATTCTTATCATTTTTACTTTTCTTGTCTCATCATCTCTTTTACCTCTCTTCAAAATAAAAAAGAGTAATTCACATATTCACGTACACCACAAGCTTTTTAATACAAAACAAATGCTTTATGTCACTCTTTTCTCTCAAAATGTCATATCTTTCAAAGTACACTCAACTTTATGTCTAATCACCTCTTTTACACATCTCTATAAGAATCTATACAAAACTCATTTTTGACAATCATGTCTCTCTTTTTCTTTTTTTTATATAGCAAATCAATTAAGTATTAGTTGTCCTTTTTTGTTTCATTGGTCCCATCTTTCTCTCTCTTTCACAAAATTTGAATTCACCTTTTGTCATCTCAAAACCGTGGATTTAGCCCTATGACAAGATTTTACAATTTTATTTTTTTTTATTCTCCAAAATAATGGACTCTCTCATGTCAAGTTTCTTTTGTCTTTAAAACTATGTCTTTCAACAATATATGAGCTATAAACATTAATTCAAGACAATCATGACATTTCTTTATGTCTTTCATCTCATGTCACTCATTAATTATTTTTGTCCTCTTCTCTATTCATGTCTTATTTGAAAATCCATGTATGTCATCACTCTTTTCTTTGACTTTCACGCCTATCCATAAAAACCACTTTTACATAAGCAATCATAACTCTTCTCTCATAAGTATCTTTTGTCTCTTTCTCAATGCACCCCTTACGAATATTGAATCTATCCTCTTTAAGTAAAAATCATTTTTTATATATCAACTTGTTGTTTATCTTATTAGACCATTATTCATCTTCTATCTCACATGATATTACTTTATAACATTCTTACACACTTCCTTTTCATGATATTTTTTTTCATTCCAAGGCTCTTCATATCTCATCACCTCTTTAATGGAAATCTTCAAATCCATGGGTCATTATTTACATCGTGCAACACACCTCTTTGGTTCTATTCATCTCTCCTCTTTTGTCCATCAGTTTTCAATCACACAATAATTCCAAGGAGAACTCCATACTCAAACCATGACTACTCTCTCAATACAATGGTCTCTCCTATATCAAGGTTTCCTTATAATGAAAAATAATTTTTGAAACTATGTTCCTTTTGTCATCTAACATAATATAATAAATTTTTATCCACACACTCTTTCAAAGAGTGATTTGATCTCTCATTCACGTGTGCCTTAAGATACAAATTGATATTCACGAGTAATTCACTCAACTAAAATCCAAACATCATTCACTTCAATTGTCATTCACTTGTTATTATAATAAATTCCATCCTTCTATTTATAAAATGATTCACTCTTTACTAATTCATCACCTATTCAAAATCTTCTATCAACCTACATTCTCTCTAAGTTCATTTCTTATTCTCTTAAATTACTTACCATGGCCTCCTCTTCAAAATCTTTCTTGGATGATGTCAACATGATTGAGTCTGCAGAATTGAGATATCCTAATCTCATTCACAACTTCCACTACGTTATCTCTCTTCCAATCCAAACAGGTAGGTTAGTCCACTTTCAGGACTTCACCTTCTTTGATCTTGAAACTTCCCTACAAGACTTTGTTCAAATCTTAGGATCATCCAACACTATGTCTTATTATCCCCATCTCATCAAAATTTTTTATACCAACCTCTCTGTAAACCATGACCAATCAACTATCACCACCATGGTCCATGGTAAAATAATTTCCTTTGACATTCACTCGTTAGGCTGCATTCTTAACCTTTCATCCTATGGAATCGAACTACCAAACATAGTACCTATTGATCGTACTGTGTTTAAAAAGGTACTTCACTCCACTCAATCCACCCACTTTACATGGCATATGAGCAATCTGAAACCTCATGCTCTGCTTTTGTCACAAATCCTATCCCACAATGTCTTTCCCAAACAACCATCCAAGGGATTCATGAAATCTCTCTTCTAATCTATGCGATCTTCTGTTCCATCTCAATAAACTGGTCGAGCATCATATTCAACAATATGATTAATTTTTGTGCTTTTTGTTCACTTTCATTTGGATATTTTATCACTCACATTCTTACGTACTTCAATGTGCTACTTCACAATGATGTCGTCTCTTATTCTACACACGCATTTGATGACACCTACTTCCCCAAAGAAGGGTCATTTCCACAACATTCTAACAACGAAGGCCCTGGTGAGGCAGATCCGGCTCCAACATCTGAACTAGAAATATTCTCAGCTCTTGTCGATGTCCAGAACACCCAGGATCTCCTACTGAAGAATCAAGCTTCTCTGCACCAAGCCTTTCAATCACTGAAGATTGGCCAAGATGCTCTACTTCAGAAATTTCATCACTCATCTGATTCTGAATGAACTATTTTTTTTGGTCTGTAATAATACTTTCCTACTCTGATCCCTCCTTTTTGTCTATGACAAAGGGGGAGAAAAACCTGTCTCTCCTATGTTGGAGAAATTCGTTTTCTTAAACTTAAACTTTTACTTTTTTATGCATTTTTTATGATATCATATTCACATTATTATTATGCATATGGCTTATTGACAGGGGGAGCATATATTGTCATCATAAAAAAGGGGGAGAATGTTGAGAAACTATGTTTTGATGATACATAATATGATATGTGTCATACATGATAAATATATGATATGCTTTAATATGATATGATAAATATGATATGCCTTCATGAATATGTTATATTATGACTGGATATGATTTGTCATGCATTTAACGAGTATTTGATGCAAGGTTATTTCACCTAAGAAGAATGGAGACAACCTGATCAAGTACAACTATTTGATGCAACCATTCTACTTTGAAGAAAAAGCTTGATGGGCCATACATTCATAAAAATTATCCAAGAAGATCGGCTACTTCAAGATGAACACTTTTTTCTTCTTTAGAGTCATATGTAACAGAACCTTCAGAAGTATGTATATTGCATATTTCATATTACATTATATGCTTTAAATATCATACAAGCCATCTATTTACAAAAAGCAAAGCTTTCATAAAAGGATACGATATTTCAAAAACACCTTTTTTGAAACAAATCATTGTACTTTCTTATAAACATTTATGAAAAAGATATTTTGACAAGATATAATAGCTCATGATTTCAAAAGCATTAATTGTACCTTCTAACATGTATTTATGAAAAAGACAACTTGAAAAGATATAAAAGCTAATGATTTCAAGTATGAAAGAAAAAGACAAAATGAATTAACTCATAATACACAATCGTTTATCTTGAATTGACAAATATTGTTTTATATACAAAATTACTTATTGTTTAAACAAGACAATTAAGTTTGGAAAAGATCTTTTATTTATTTAATATACACTCAAGAATGTCGACTTACACTTAAAGCCATCATTCTTTCTGTAAACATTAAATGCCACCTCAAAAAGCATTTGAGAAATGACCATTTATAAATAAAGTACTTAACAAACATTTATTGTACTTACATACATTTAACCAAAGAAGTGATGATTTGTAAGAAAACTATTAATATACTACAAATCATTAAATTGAATAAAGACAAAAATTATACTTCAACGTTCAATGTACTACAAAGCATTTATTTTGAGAAAAGACTCATTACAAATTAAATATCATTTTTAAATTACAACAACGTATAGTGTACCTCAAATAGTTAATTTATGAATGATGACTTTTTGAAAAAGCAATATAGTACACATATCATTTCACTCAAAATTATTTTTGAGATGACTTGACACCTCACATCTCAAAAGGACAATCATTTAAAAAAGCAACGACTATTTTCTTAAGACTATATATATACAAACAAAATAGTATTTTACAAGACACATGTTTGCTTTCAAAGAGAAAAACTCCTATTCGATATTCTGAAAAAGAGCTTAGAAAAAGAAAGAGAAAAGAAAGAGAAAAAAAACAAAACAAGAAAAGCTCTTTGACAAAAGAATCAACTGTGTGCGAAAAGAAAAGAACATTTTGTTCCTCTGAGAGATTATTCTATCCATTTTTCAAAGAGAGAACATTATGAGAATCTTCATACGTGCATTCATATCATTCTGAAGGTTCTTTAGAAAAGTGTTGTAACTTTCTGTTATCTTCTGTATCCCTTCTCTGTTGAGAGAAGTAGACCTCTAAGAAATAGGGTGTTTCCCTTCTCTGTTGAGAGAATCAGACGTCTGGGAAATAGGGTGTTTCCCTTCTCTGTTGAGAGAAGTAGACCTCTGAGAAAGAGAGTGTTGTACTATTTATCCCGTAACACGGATTTTATAGTGAAAGGCTCAAGTGTTTTACTTGGGAACTGTTTGTAGGTCAGTAACTCGACCGAACCATTATAAATCCTGTGTTTATTGTGTTGTGCCTTATTGTCTTTAATTTTATTTTATCGATCTATATCATATTTCACTATTCACCCCCCCTCTAGTGGAATTTCATTTCCAAATTCCTCTTTTCATTTCTCATATTTTATTCCCCTTTTATCTAATTTCAAAATAGAAAACAAAAATATATTTTTCAAAGAAGGGGTACAACTTGGCATTTAAAAAAAAAACCAAAGTTGTTTTTAAAAAAGCTACTTTAAAAAACCCCTTTTACCTTTAAAAACACACATGGGCATCACTTTGCAAAGTGATGCCGTGTCAAAGTTTTGCCAAACTTCCCTTTTTACTCATTTGAAAATTTTCAAAAAGACCCACATGGGCACTCACTTGCAAAAGGGTGCCACATGTGCATTTTTTGCCAAAATCACTTTTTTGCCCATTTACAAAAAAAGAGAATACCCACATGGTGTTGGCGCCAACTTTGAGAAAATATCTTAAATTTTGATGCCCAAAGTGCCCCCAATTAAGCCTATAAATAGACTCCTTGTGGTCTTTCCTTTAACAAGTTGAAAATTTGAGAAATTGAGAGAATAAAAAAAAATTCTCTCTTTCTCTCAATCATTCCTCCTCTTCTTGGGCTCCTCTCTTGATGGCTGAAGTGAAGAAAAAGAAGGAAATCCTTGAGCCCAAGGTAGGCCCTCTCTCTCCTCCTTTCTAATTTTTCTTTCTCTTTTATTTTTTTTTTTAAATTTTTCTCAAAATTGCCCCCCCCCTCTCCCCTTTTTTCTCTTCTTTCTTGCAATTTCTTTTCAATATCATGTAATAGCAATGTAAATCTATCTTAATTCTATGTTAATTTCTATTTTTATGTTTTGATCCATTCAATTTGCTATTTACTTTGTGCATTTTCATTCAAGCCATTTAGAATTGGGATTTGATCTTCAATAGATCAAATTTCACATTCTATGGGCAAAATTAATTTAAATTTTAGATAGTTTAATTCTATTTTTGCATCATTTTCATCATCATCTATGATCTATAATGACATATCTCATGTTTGATCATTAGATCAATTCATTTATGAGATTCTATTCCATTCAATTATGTTGAGATGACAATTTCAATTCTGGTTCATTTTTTATCTCATCAATTCACATATAATAAGATATTATTTTAATCTAATTTTTTACTACATCTTCATGCATATGTTTTCGGGATCTCCACCAAAAATCAGATAATTCTGAGTTGGTGTGATCGCTAAAAAAAATTAGGATTCGGACCCTACCGTTTTGAGTCATCCAAATTTTTGCTGAAATTAGATCAACTTGTTGGAGTGATTTCTCCCTAACCAGAGATGATATTTCAAATATGTAAAAAGGGAAGTCTCCAACATTGAATTTAGCTTTTTCATGCCATTTTTATCAATTTTATGGTGTTTTGATGCCCGATTTTGGTTAAAAACCACAACCCTATTATACTTTATAACTTTTAGGGTATAGTTTTAGCCCATTTTGTCAGAGTCATATTTCCCTAATGGAAGATCATTTTTGAGATCTGTAAAAATGATTTTCTTCATTTGAGTGTCTAGTTCATCTCAGTAAATTTTCATTCATTTCTATATGTATTTCTACTTATTTTGCATTTTAAGTCGGAATTCTGCCTCTTTACAATCATAGGCATTGTTCAGGCCCAAGACCAACTTGTTTCATTAATATCTCCTTAATGGGAGATCATTTTTTAAATCTGTAAAAAGAAGTTTCTTTCTTAAAATGTCTGGTTTATGCATGCCAATTTTTATAAACTTTTATCAACTTTTCATCTATCATTTGGATATAAAACCAGAACCCTATGAATTTTTCTTTCACAGGCTTTTACAGGTTTTGGCCAACTTGATCAGATTGGATCTCTCCAATGGAAGATCATTTTCTAGATCTGTAAATTGACAATTTTTTTCTTTACATATTTATTTTATCTCCATAAATGTTCAATAATTTATATAAAGTTTTCATATCTGATTTTGATAAAAAATAGAAACACTGTCATTTAGCCTATTTAAGCATTTATTAAATTTTATCTCAACTTATTTAGATGTGTCCTCTCTAATGAAAACTCATTTTTCAAATCTGTAAAAAGGGTTTTATTTTATTTTAAGTCTAGTTCATTCATATAAAATTTCATAAATTTCTATGGTCATTTGACCCTTCATTCATTTCATTTTCCAAAACTGATTTCACAAAAGACAATTTCTTTGTTAAAATAAAGTTAAATTAGGCATTTTAATAACTTTAAATACAATTCATGTATTTCATGAATTGAAAATATCTTTTATCAACTTAAAATTCTTTAACTTCATTTTAAATAAATTTTAGAGTTTATTTGTTTTTTATTTCAATCATTTTCAATATATTTTTATTAAAACCTCAATTTCAAGGTGAAATTCTTTTTAAATTCAAATTTTAAAATGAATTTATATGTTTTAAACCCTAATTTCGAAAATATAAAAATCCAAAAACATATTTTGAAATGCTTTTGCAAAGGCTATGCATCATTTACATTTTATTTTGTTTTTTCCTTATTTTTTGGGGCATAAATAGGCTAATCTTGGATTTTCCTCCATTTTTTAATAATTGAAAAAAATCCATAAATGCCTACATTTATTTCTAACATGTGTGCTCATTTTGCAAAATTTTCTCTTTTTTTTATTTCCAATTATTATAATTCATTTAAGGGTTGTAATAATATCATTAATGAGAATTTTTATTTTATGCTTAGTTTAGAATGAATGAGCATATAAATCAATTCCATATTAATTTTTTGCATTTTATTTTTTCTTTATTTCTAAATACACTATGGAAAACATGAATGACACATGCACCATTCAATAAAGGATACATAAAACTAAGTAAAGTTTATAGTTTTTGCCCTAATTGGAATACGAATAATACTTAGAGTTATTATTCTTTATTAAATAAAAAATTCCACCTACACTTTTAGGTCATTTTAAAAATTCATCATCTTTTTCATAAGTAATTTTCTTTTCTTATTTTATTTGAATTAAAATAAAGATTAATTCAAAATATATTTGTAGCCCTAGTCATGAATATATTAAAAAGTTAATCTTATTTTAATTCTATAAAGGCACAAAATCTTTTATTTCTTTCTCTTTATTAGAATTTTAAATAAAGATGAATTTAAAGTATATTTGTATCCCTAGTCATGAATATATGAAAATTAATCTTGTTTTAATTTTATAAAGTATAAAATTCTCCTTAAAATTCAAATGATTTTTCAAAGAAATAGCACATTCATCATTTAAGATAGAATTGCATCATTTTCTATTTTCAACAATTATTTAAAATATTTTCAAATTCAAAGTATTTTCCAAGTGATTTTTCGAGATATTTTCAAGTTTATTCAAAGTATTTTCAAATTTTCAATTTTTCTAAAAATTCACTTTTCAAAATAATTTTAACTTTCAATTTCAATTTTCCACTTCAATTCTAAATTCTAATTTCGATTTTTAAATTCAAAGTTCAAATTCAATTTCAATTCTAAATGTTCAATTTATCTTTCAATTCCAATTCTGAATTCCAACTTCAATTTTGTTCCGATTTCGATTCCAAATTTCAAATTCAATTTCAAATTCTAATTACAATTTCAAACTTTAATTTCAACTTCAAATTCAATTTTTCATTACAAATTCTATTTTGATTTCCATTTCAATTTCTATTTCTATTTTTAATTTCCAAATTTTGATTTTATTCACCTTTTTCATTTTCAAAATTTAATTTCACCTTTCATCTCAATTCCAAATAATAACTCAAATTTCCTATTCAAATTTCAGATTTTGTTTCAATTTAAAAATCAATTTCAATTTTCCATTTTCAAATATCAATTTCAATTTTCTATTTTTCGAATTCCATTTTTAAATTCAAATGTCAATTTCAAATTCTCTATTTTTCAATTTTTAATTCTTAATTTCATCTCAATTCCCAATTTTAATTCCAAATTAAATTTCAAATTTCATTTTGAATTTGCAATTCTAAATTCCAATTTCATTTTCAAAATCCAATTTCGATTTTAGTTTTCAATTTAAACTTTCAAAATTCAATTACATTTTCAATTTCAGAATCCAATTCTTCCATTTCTAAAATCCAAAGTTCAATCTTAATTTCCAAATTTCAATTCTAATTTTGATTTTCAAACTCATCTTTTTAAAGTTCCAAATTCCAAATTCGATTTCTAAGTTCAATTCTGATTTTAAAAATCAGTTCTAATTTCAATATTCAATTTTAAACAATTTAGATTTCAAATTTCAAAATTCAATTTTAACTCTTAAATTCAATTTCAATTTTCAATTACATTTCTCAAATTCAAACTCTGATTTCCATTTCAAATGCCATTTCAGAACCAAATCCAATTTTTCAAACTCCAACTTCGATTTTCAATCAATCCAAATTTTGAAATCTGACTTTGAATTCAATTTCATGATCTTCAATTTCATTTTGTCATTTTCAATTCAAAAATTCAACTTTGAATTCCATTTCAAAGTTGAATTCAAGTTTTCAAATCAAACTCGATTTCAATTTTTTAATTCAAGTTCAAATTCTTCCATTTCCTAAAGGATATTTTCAAAATCACTTGGAAAATCAAATCTCTAAAATCTTTTCAAAAGCATACATATTTTTCAAAGTTCAAAATTATGGCACAAGCCTGATTAAATTTGCATTTTGGGACTTAGAATAAATTTTTAGACCAATTTAGGCAAAGCAAAGGCATAAATTTGATCCTTGGTTTGATTAGCCCTGGTAAAGGCGCTAAAAATGGTTGAACCTCATATTGACGAGCGAGCCTCGTCTCCCCATTTTCTTGTAAATTTATAAAATGGAGGCGAGTAAATTTTCAATTTTTTTTTCAAAGGTCAAGTGAGACCTTGCAAGAGTTTTCTCTTTCTTTCTAAAAAAAAAAGATTTTTTTTTGCAATGATCATAGTTTTGGCGACTGTGATGAGACTCGTCTTCGTCTGATCGAATTTATGCCTTTGCCTTGTTTAAAATTTTTCTAAGTCATTATTCCATAAATGTCAGCTTCATTTCATGCAAACCTTAGGAGCCTAGACTCTGACCGAGCTGACATAATGCATATAGGCTTAAGCATGGTTTGGTAGGACCAAATTGAGGAGATTTATTCATGTTCACTTAGACTTAGGTCTAATATAACCCTCCTCAATCTAGAGATTGAATGCAAACAATGTATGCAAGTGTATGCTTCTTACAAATTTTCAAAATTCTATCTCTTTAGGACTTTGTATTAGAGACATCTGATTTATTATATGCTGATCATATTTCTAAAAATATCCCCTACCTATATTGTCCCGGTCTTCACGTTGCTGGGCTTTCTCCATGAATTGTAGTTCAGAAAAAAGCCTCACAACTGGGCCACTTATTTGAGCTAATAACCCTCTGCCATGTACTGAGGGCCCTAGTCCAAAGTATATCAACATGTGCTCAAGGATGTTGAAAAACCATTACCTTAGAGTCAGAGATATTTCTATGCCACGTACTTCGAGCTTCGACTTGAGTATATTGATAATGCATGAAATGCAACATATTTGAGTCATTAATCATATGTATCTAAGTAAAATTTCATAATTTAAATCCATGATTAGGTCATTGTAAGGCTCAAAGAGCTACGTTTCGAATTTGAGCGAAAACGGAGTTAAAATGAAGAAGTTAGAGGCATTTTAAGGTTTTGGAGCAAAATTGATAGTGGATCGGGTCCAAATCTGACTCAGAATCAGAATTGTGGGTTTTGGATCATACAAGATCCTAATATCCATCCCTAAGCCCATATCCATCTAACTTCATGTTGTGCAATTTCAAATTAACTCAAAATAAAGGGGCATTTTGAAGTAAAATGCAATTTTGAAAGGTTTTTGAGTAAAAATGAATTTCTTGGAAATATAAGAAGTGTTTTAAAATTTTCTAAAAAGTAGCTTGCTGAACCTCTTCATATGGGATATGTTTTACATAGAGAGGTTTTTGTCCATGGCTGAAGGAAAACTTCTTTTGTGTCTCTTGCACCTATTCCTTATTCTTCATCCAAAATAAGGCTAAACTCTTCTCACTATCACTTCATCCTTCTTTGTCCCTTCACATTCTTTTATTTTTCTATACTTCTTTGTTCCATCTTTCTTTATGGTTGCTGCTGTATTTTTGCAGGGATTTAGCAGGAGAACAACATGATTGGTGCTTGAGCAATCAAGCATTCTTGAAGATTTAGCCGACCTTCTTGCATCTAACGGCTAGAATCTTTTCGAGCATTTAGCTTTTCTGTCCTCTACCTATCCACCGTGAATCCTGCTGGATTTTTGCAGCCATTGGAGGACGTCCTCGGAGTGATCCGAAAGCCATAATCCGCTCTTCTTGCACCTACATTCGTCGGGCTTCCGAAAGGTAAGCCTTCTTGCATCTCTTTTGTAGTTTAGAATCAAAAGTTAAAAATTGTATGAATGTTTGTTTGTTAATTTTTTCTGTCAAGTTTCTTGAATTCATTTATAAATCCTATTAGAATATGTCGTGGATCACAAGTCAATGGCTGAAAACCAATTTGCATTAGTGGCTGCACACGGTTGCTTTCAAAAGAAGATTGTACGATTTTTATGAAAATCGTTACAACTAATTTAAAAAATTTGGCAAGCTTCTTAGAACTTTTCGGGGTCTAGCCATGAAATCTAGTGTCTTCAATCAAATTCCAATCCAGGTCGGATGTGTGAAGGATGATTTTTGTCATTGACCTTTTGAAAGTGAGTATTTTTGCTAGATGCCATTAGTGAGTCCATTATAGTAATCATTGACTAGGTCGTGGGTTTCAAATCCATTTTCTTTGTGTGTAGTCAACCATCAAGGAGGTCAATCTCCTTGAAGTGTGCTGGTTAGGGTAGGTTTAGATGTTCTTTGTTAAGGTTTCAAAATATTTTTTTTATTAGATGTTATTGCGTATTCTAAGTACAAAGGGGCGTGTAGAGCTTGCCACATTTTTAGGAGCTCTTGAATTTTGAATTCCTTAAATGTAGCTTCATATTGTTTAGGTGGAATTTCTTTTCCTACTTTGTGGCTAGTATTTAGGAGTACCCTACCTAACCTTATAAATACCTTAGCTAAAGTAGATTTAATTTACTTTTATAAGTAGAAATGGTATGTTCTTTTCCTTGTTTATAGGAGCTTTAAAGTTTCAACATCCTTGAATGTAGTATCTCTTTTAGAAAAGTCAATTTTTTTTAGTTGGTACCTTTCCTAATTTGTAGCTAGTCTTTAGGAGTACCTTAGTTTTAGTAGCATTTGAATTTCAAGAGCCTAAAAAGTAGGTCTACAAATCCTTGCTTTTCCTACATTGTAGGGTGTCAAGGTTCAATGATTTCAAAAGTCGATTTTTCCTTTTTTTGGTTGTTACTTTTCCTAAGTTGTAGCTATTATATGGGAGCATCTTAGCCAAGGTAGATGGTGAATTTCAAAAGCCTCAAAAATAGGTCCACGAGTCCTTGCTTTTCCTAAATAGTAGGGGTCTTAGTGGTTTTGCTAAAAAGCCAAATTTAATGAGGCCTTACTTTTCCTAAATAGTAAGAAACTATTTATGTGAAGTGTGTTCCATTAGGTGTCTTAGAGTATAAAAATGTGTGGTCCTCCCTTCTTAGGTATTTATACTCTCTCTCTCTCTCTCTCTCTTATCTCTTCACACGTCCATTGCATTCTCCCCTTTTCTAGTATTCTCAACTCATCTCTCTCTCTCTTAAGTGTCATGTGATAAGCCCCACGTTAGTCTCATTTGGTATTAAGATATAGTTAGCATAATTAGTAAGATGTGCTTAGTCTCATATTAGCATTAGGTGCTAACTTGCCATTAACAACCTCCAGTGTGCATTTCTTTCCATGATTCAGCCCGGCCCGTTGCACATGTGAGTTAACATAGATCTATTATATTTCTTAGCTGTAGCATATGTCCATTTCAAATTGTTTTAAGGTAGTCATCCATGCACCTTTATTAGCATAGATATTTAATTCGTAAATTGCTAATTTCAATAGTTAGTTGTTATTTTGTTTATGTAATTTGATTAAGGTTCTAACATATTTTTGTGGCTGCAGGGTTTGCACGATCTTCAAATCAAAGTTTAATATCTGGATGTGTAAGCATAGATCTTTGAAGCAGATTAATTGTGTTTGCCCAATGTCTCTGCAGTTTTTATAGAATTTGCGATTGTTATTTCATTTTTTATTTTTTATTTTGTTTATGAATGCATGTAATGTCCCATGATGTTATGTTTGATTATTAATAAAGTGTGATTATATTACGGATCTTGAAGTGTCCCATTCCCTATGGATTGACCCGACTCACTACAACAGTGGAAGTCGGTTTTTATAATTTTGATGGACGATTTTCACTTTCTTTCACTGAAAATATTTTTCAAAATTTTCCAAACTATCAAAGTACCATCATATATTGGGATATCTTGATTAGATTCAGATGATCTAAGCCTTAGAGTTAGGATCAGGGTCCTACAACTATTTCAAAATTTGTGTATTTAGAGTCAGCTTTTAAAGAGTGTTGTTTTGCGCATCCTTATTTGTACAACTCTTTGATTATGTGATGCTTGCGTACTTCTTATATTTCCTTAACTTTTTCAGAATAATTTTTCTCAAACCCTGGGTATTTCTTTCAAAGTTTTTACTCTATTTTCAAAACCTAGGTGTATGTTTCCAGTGTCTTCACTTCTTCAAATCAGTTTTCTCAAAAAATCCTAGAAATCTTTTCTAAGAACTCCTTCATTTTCCAAAACTCCAGGTATATATCTTCTTTTCCCTTTCTGGATCTCGATTTTCTTCAATTCTATCTTCTATTTCTTTCAAAGTCCTGCATTTTATCATTCTGATCCTTATTATTTTCTTCTTCAGTATTATTCAAATGGCGTCCAGTTCACTCGATACCATCTTTCTCAAAGATCATATCTCACATGAGATAAGGCAGGGATTTCCAGATCGTCAGGTCATTCACACATGTCCCTTCTTCCCTTGTTGGTATTATTCTTCGTTCACCAACTTCTCGCATATGTTTCTGGACCACTTGGATGACTGTGGATTGGAGCTGGCATCGACAGTTGGCAAGCAGACCATCAATGGAAATCTTATCCAAGCCTTGGCAGAATGATGAAATCCTCGTACCTACATATTCTGGTTTCCATGGGGAGAGATGACTTTGCTAATGGATGAGTTCAACAATGTTATGGGATTGCCGAAACCAGCTGGTCAGCCTGAGGATCCCGTAGAGCAGCAATTTCTGATTAATGTCAAAGGATTGGATGTTCACGATGCTTTGGCCAAAGCTATCGAACTTAAATCTTGGTCACTCATTGAGGCAGATGGAAGTCAATTTATTAACTTGTTTGAGCTTTATCGTCAATATGGGACATACAAAGAAGTCGACACCCTATTAGGAGCAACAAAAGAAAGAATTCAGCGCACCATGGTCCTATGAACAGTAGGATTAGCTTTCTTTCAAGATGGTCATAATTTTGTTGATATCTGAGTTATCCAACTCCTACGTAGATGGGGGAGTCAGCAGACCCACCCATCTCTTAATTTTTATGGACGCCCTAGCCTTCCTCTACTGTGGTTTGACTCATTTTGCCCTTGGTGAAACTATCTTGGTAGAAGGATGTATTTATGCTCTGCAGTTGTGGTTCCTGCGACATGTACCATCCAAAGCCAGTTTATTTAGGTTCAATGGTAAAACACCATAGTTGACCCCCCAGTATCGAGCTTTGATGGAAAGTTTACATCAAGATGGGATCGTTTGGGACTTTTTCAACAGGCGGGAATCAGTTTCTCATTACACTTATGCGCGTAGCAAGCGCTACAGACTACTTGATCCATTCTTCTGTGTTGATTACCAACCAAAAAGGTGCATCAGGCAATTTATATAGCAGAAAACTCATGTCAACACTCATTTTTTGACAGAAATTTGTTATCCCTGCAAACTTTTTCCTTTGAGCAGGATCCTTTCGCATTTCAAACATTTTTCTTTAATTTTAAGGAAATTGAAAATTAACTCATCTCTATTTTTGAAAAAGATAGAAAATAGGGACTCGCTCATTGGTACGAGGTTCAACCATTCCTGACACCTTTACCAGGGGTAATCGAACCAAGGATCGAATCAATGCCTTTTGCTTTGCCTAAATTTAACTGAGAAATTATTTCAAAATCTTAAATGCATATTGGATCATGCTTGTGTTATGAACTTTAAAAAATGATGGTTTAAAATATGATGCATGCTTTAAAATCATTTTGAAAATATTGAGAAAATACTTCAAAATTATAATCCAAATGAATCTCGAAATTGGATTTGAAAATACACTTTGAAAAGTGTTTTGAAATGACTTTAGAAATTTATTTGAAATGAAATTTGAGATAGAAATTGAGATTTGAAATGGAAAATGAAAATGGAAATTGAAATAAAATTAAATTTGGGTTTGAAATTGGAATTGAAATAAGAATTTGAAATTGAAATCAAAATTGGAAATTGAACTTGAATTGAAATGGGAATTTAAAATTGAAATTGAATTGAAATTGAATTGAAATTAGAATTTAAAATTGAAATCAAAATGGGACTTTAGAAATGAATTTAGAAATTGAAAATTTGGAGTTTAAAAGTAAATTTTGAAATTGAATTTCGAAAATCATTTAGAATATTTTGACATTGAAAATACTTTGAAAATGAAAATGATGTAACTTTATGATGAATGCATTTAATACAGAAATTCAAAAGCTTTTATTCTAAAAGTTGATTTTTTGTATTTTTAAAGAATTTAAAACAAAATTATTTTTTAATACATTCATGACTATAGCCACAAATGCATCTTAAATTAATTTATTTTAACTTATGATAAAAAAAGAAAATATGATGTTTTTCAAAAGGACCCAAAGTGTAGGTCAAATTTTATTCCATAAAAAGTTAAAAATCCTAAGTATTGTTTGCATTCTTACTATGACCATAAATGCGAATCATCTACTTAGGGTTATTTACCTCTTATTAGAATGGTGCACATGCCATTCGTGTTACACCATAGTGCCTTTTGAAAAATAAAATAAAAAAAATGAAATGTAAAGTCAATATAAGAATTTAAAATGAAACTATATGCTCATACATTCTAATCTAAACAAGAAATAGAAATTCTCATTAAATGAGATTATTACAACTTTCAAATTTAAAATGAATAATGAAATCTTCTAATCCAAAAGTGAAGCCAGTGCCTCCCGTGTTTCCCTGTAAAATAAAAAATAATACAAAGCAGCAGAGGTACGAAATACAAAGTAAAAGATGCGAGAAAAGAAAGTAAATGCGGGATTTAAATGGATGCAAATGAAAATTATATTGTGAAATTGGAAGTGTAATGATATGAATGTGTAAATAATAAAAGAAGAACAAGATGCTAAATGCAAATTTAGAAAGGGGAATCACGAAATGCAAAGGTACTAAATACAAAGAAGTTGTAAAACTGAAATGCGAGATGTGCAAAAAGGGGAAATCATGAATACATAGAATATGCAAAGTATGAATGCACAAGGGTTGAATGTAAATGCAACAATGAAATTATTTGCAAATTTAAACACTAAATGCAAATCACACTGAGAATTGAAATGCTAAATAAAGGGGCGAAAAACAAAATGCAATAGAGAGATACTAAATTGTCGAGAATAAAAGAACAAATGCAATAAATTAAATTGCAAAATAATAGCAAGAAGCAAACATGTTGAAATGAAGAAATAGCTGAAATAATGAAATGTAATGAAATGAAAGAGGAAGATGCAATGTAAAGAATGAATCTATGATGAGGAAATGGCTACAGCTGAACCGGGAAATATAAGCAATGAACACGAAATCAGAGGATGCCAATGCACAATTACATGAAATTTATAATAATGATGTTGTGCAGTGAATTAGATGCAGCTAAACCGATAAAATGCCTATGGTGAAGTGCTGATGCAGATGTAAAGTCAAGAATGAAATGGAGATGCCAAGATGAGAAAAGAACGTGACAGATTATTCGAATGAAGAAAATGAGACTGAATATGCAGAATTGAGAATGCAATATGAAACTTAGTATGCAAGTGACGATAATGATGTTCATATGAGGATGAAAATGATGCGTTGAATCAATACAAGCAGATGGTTGGATGAATGAAATGATATGCAATGTACAAAAAATACACACAAGTAAAGATGCGGATGTGATTTGAAATAAGACATAGATGCATGGTAAACTAATCACAACATGCAATCGATGATGCAGATGAAAATGATGCAGAATAGAGAAATAAAAACAACGATGTAGAGTATATGCAGAAGAATGAATGAAATGTTGACAAATTGAAGAGATGAATTAGGATTAACACTTGTAGATCCGATGCAGTAATTAGGGGATGAAGAAATGCAATGCACATGAGAATGCTTATGCAATGAAATGAAAAAGGGGAAATGTGATAAGTGCAAATATAAGATTCGATGAATACAAAATATGATGAATGAAAATTGCAGGATGAACAAATGCTATGAAAATGCAGAGATGAGAATGCAGCAGATGCGGTAACGATACACGAGATGCTGTAATGATGCTGCAGAGGAACAACCAATGTAGATGCTGAATCAATACGGCATATGAGATGCAACAATGTAACATCCATTCAGAATTGCAAAAAGAATAAAAAATGCTAAAGTGAAGATCAGAACATGTTGATGCATAGGTGAAAACAGTGAACCACAAATGATCATCAACAATGACAGGAAACAAGAAAAGAAAATGTAGATCAAAACACAGAGGCATGCAAAGAACAATCAACAGAGGAAAAGAAAAGATGACAAAATTCGTAAAATGAAAATCAATTACAACAAGAACAAAATGCAAAACAGGATGCACTAATGTAGATGAAGTAAATGAATGAAATACAATGCAATGCTATGAATGTGAATTTTCGTGAGGATAGAATGCTGTGAAAATAAACCATTATGAAAATAAAATGCTGTGAAAATAAAATTCTATGGGATTCAAAAATGAAATGCCGTGAGAATAAGATGAGAGCAGATCTCATGGCAAATGCAAATGAGAATGAGGATTCACGATAGAGTAATCCATTTTCAAGGTAAATCCAATTTGCCTTCACAGCGATTGCAACTCAGGTTTTCACGGTGAATCAAAACAGGGAATCGTTGATTAAAGAATCAACAAGAACTTCACAACAGAGATGAGCAACTCCCGCAGACCCGATCTGCTTTCCACAACAAATCAGAGATATGATTTCATGGCAAATCAAAGCATTCAACAACAATTCAAATGCAGATGCAAAGACATTGCATTAAACGGTGATTATACAGTGATTTCAGATTAGCAAAGCACACAATGAATTTTCATATCGGCAACAGATCAAATCTGCTTCCACGGTAGATCAAAAGGTGCATTCTTGGCAGACTAGATGAGAAATCCGATTTCTCGGCAGATGTAAAGCAAATCCAGTGAAAATGAAAATGAAATGCGATGTGAAATTTCAAAAACACAGATGTATATGAAAACATGAAATGCGATGCAAAAATCTATGAAACAAGAACTGCAATGAATGAAAATAAAACTATTGAAACAAAGTGAATTAGAAATCGCAGAAACATAACATAAAAAATAAGAATGTACAAAATCAAAACAAATACACTTTGATTGATGACATATTCATTTTTTTTTTATTAATCAATTACTAAACTAATTCATGAATTGAAAAGATCAGAGAGGAACATACCACAGATCAACGTGATTGAGGAAGAGAAGACCTCTCTCTTGCATCAATGACATCTTTTGAGAATGTTCAAGACCTTTGGTGAAGAAGAAGGAAGGAGAAGAAAAGAGGAAGAAGGAAGGAGAAGAAAAGGAGGGAAAGGGAAGAAGAGGGAAAGAGGAAGAAATGAAAGAGGAAAAAGAGGGAAGGAAGGAAACGAGCGGAAGCCAGAGAGAGGCGCTCCGATGCCTCCTCTTTTTCCCCTCAACCGAGTCCGACCTCCTTTCCTCCTTTGCTAGGGCTTATAACGGGGGGGGGGGGTTAGTTAAAAAAAAATCACAAAGCCCCTTCTAGATTTCAAAAATTTGAAGAAAGAGGGCTTAGTTGCAAAATTTTTTCAAAAAGCCTTTATTATTTAACTAAAAAGTTACTTTCTAAAATTGTATTTTTATCATATTTTTTTGAAATTATTCAATAAAAACAATAGGAAGAGAAAATTTAAAATATTATAAAAATGATTTAGAAAACGGGATCTAGATGAGGTTTTTAGAAAAACATTGAATTTGAAATTTTGAGGATTTTGCAAAAAGAAGAGTTTTGAAAACAGAAGGATTAATTGAATTTTACAATGTATCTAGATCCGAGATTTTGAATGAAGATCGAGTCTAGATCTCGAACTTGGGGAAAAATGAGATGAATGGGTTCAAATGGAGATTGGATCTGGATAAAATACCTGAGCCGATACAAAGAATTGATTTTGCATTTTTGAAAATAGAAGATTTGGGCTCAGAATTGGATTTGGATGTCTGATCTGTATCCGAGATTGGGTCAAATATGGACAATGAAATTGGATTTCGGATCTTCAGCAAGTGAATCTGAGAAATGAATAGAAATTGACCCAATTGCACAGAAGGTGGGTTGCTAGGGGCAAAAAGGAGAATTTTGAAATTTTAAAAAATTTGAGGTGCTCACAGAATTATGCCAGAATTTGATTTACTATCAGATCAGTGGTTCAGAGCATACCACACAACCAAATATACTTGGGATTCTTTTGTTACTCTTTTCATATTTTTAGAACCCAATGTATCATTTGATTATCAAGAGTGGTGGCAAACTGTCTGTCCACCCTCTCTTTGTCTTTGAATTATAATCAATAAATTTTTTTTTCTCATCTTTTGATAGTCTCTCAATGTCTTTTTCAAAAAAAAAAACAACCTTATTGGATAATAAGCTTGTCTGTTGTTTGCTCCATAGCAACAAATAGTCACAGTTCTTGTGATGACCTTATCATTGGTAATGAGGTAATCTTTCCAAATGTCAAATCAATCTTTGCAGCTCTCCATTCTTCCTCAATGTCTTTATCATGGTTGATGACCTTGGCTAGGATATAAGGCACATTTTTAGTTATTCTGAAAATAATAAAGAAATAGTCACAATTCTTGTGACGACCCAATCCCTGGTAATAGGATAAACTTTTCAAATTATCAACTAAATCTACAATTCTTCACCCTTAATCTTCTTCTGTGGACTAACCATTCCTTTATCCTGCAGGAAACATTGGCATTGTGACATGGTGCAGACAAGGACTAGGAAGAAAACCGTTCAATCGCAGCACAGTGACAGTAGCGCAAACAAAATGAATTCCCCCAGATCATCGAGGGGACATGGCTAAGAAATGGAAGATGATATTAATCCAGCCATGTACAGTCTATTTTAGAAAATGATGGCGAAAATGATATCTGAACAAGTAGGGACAGGTCCAAGGAAAGTGTCTTCAAAGAACAAAGTCAAGAGAAAGCCTGTAAAGAAGCATGTCAAGATTGGCAATAAGAAAGTTCATCACGATAACACTCCTGAAGACACCGATTCGGAAGATTCAGAGGATGAACAACCTATATTTTCCCAAAATCCTATATATCGGTCCAAGAAAGTTGATGAAGAGCCTGATTCGATGAACAAACCCAAATTTTAGACCCAATGAAAGATCTGATTCAAATGCAGCTCAAGGAAATGACCCACATGGTCAGAGATCTGCAGGCTCAAGATAAAGGCAAAAAGGTCTACACAAGCGAGAATTTTTATGATGGCCTGGAAGGGGATAACAATCTGAATGATCTTCCCCGAAAGTTTATCAAATTTGATAGAACCGACAACCCCAAGGCTCATCTAGCTATGTTCTTTGCAGAATGCAACCAATTCAAGAGGGACAATAGGGGCTTATTCATCTATTTTCCTCGCAGTCTGAAAGGTACTGCAACAAAATGGTATGCCGAACACATCAACCCATCGAACTATGAGAGTTCGATAAAGTGGTCAACTTGTTTATTGAACATTTCTTGTTCAATACTGAAGCTCTGCCACTCTCAATCATCTCTGCAATCTGAAGTAGAGAGACAGTGAAAAGGCCAAAGAATTTATTCGTAGGTGGAGGAGCACCTGTAACAAGATAAAGACTCCCATTTCAGAGGAGCATGCGCTTCAGATCATTCTTAATAACTTCTCTCAGCCTCTAAGGAGCCTTATCTCCACATCTCCATCCAAATTCTTCACCGAGTTAACAGAGCGAGCTGAATGGATCGAAATGGGAATGGAGAATGGGGTTTATGAGGGCATCACCCTTGTAAAAAATAATCCCGATTCAAAGAAGAAAACTCACTTCACTTTCTTCGTCGATACCTCCAGTAACAACAATGGCAACAACAATAAAGGGGGTAAGAAAAATCACAACAAAAGCTTGGGAAATCCTAAGTCTAAAGGAAACAACCATGCAACTTGTAGATAGAAAAAATGAATAGAAGAATAAGAAATGAGAGAGAGAGGGGAAGATGTCAATCTTTTATTATTAGGTCTAATCTCCTTTAGTTTAAATAGAGATTAGCCAAAAGAATAAATTTATATTTGGGTCCTTTATTATTCATAAAATATCAAATCCAACCTTAAGAATAAATAAACTCTAAAGTGGTCACTTATCTTAACACTCCCCCTTAAGCTGGAGCATAGATATCAATCATGCTCAGCTTGATGCAACATTTAGAGAAATTGGACCTGGCAAGAGGCTTTGTAAAAATATCTGCAACTTAATCCTCAGAGATTACATGCTTGGTAGAGATATGTCCAACTTGAACCATATCTCGTATGTAGTGGCAGTCAACATCAATATGTTTAGTTCTCTCATGAAATACCAGATTATTGGCTATATATGTGGCTGCCTTGTTATCACACATCATCACCATAGGAGATGAAACCTTTACTTGAAGATCTGTCAGCACAGTTCAAACCCACATCAATTCAACTGCTGTTTGGGCCATAGCCCTATATTCTGATTCAACACTTGACCTAGCAACAACGGTTTGCTTCTTTCTCCTCCAAGAAATTAAGTTACCTCCAACAAATACACAAAATCCTATGGTAGACTTCCTATCCTCTACAGATCCAGCATAATCAGCATTAGAGAAAGCAACTACATCCAAAGAGCCTCCTTTCTTGAATAATAATCCTTTTCCAGGATAAGATTTCAAGTACTTGAGTATCATCATTGCAGCATTCCAGTGTAACTCAGTTGGTTTGTCCATGAATTGGCTAACCTTGCTTACAACCAAAGCAATATCAGGTCTAGTCACTGTCACATATAGTAACTTCCCTACCAATGAGCGATAGCACTTGCTATCAATAGGTTTTGACCTCTCATCCATTAAATGAACTTTGTGATCCATTCGAATATTTGCTGGTTTAGATCCCAACATTCCTCTCTTTTAGTAAATCAAGAACATACTTTTGTTGAGACAAAACCACGCCCTCACAGCTCCTAGCCACTTCTATGCCTAAAAAGTATCTAAGGGAGCCAAGATCTTTTGTAACAAAATGTTTTTGAAGATGAGCCTTTGTAGTTGCAATATCTTTCACGTTGTCTCCTATAAGTATGATGTCATCCACATATACCACCATAACTACTATGCCTGAGTTAGTTTTCTTAATAAATAATGTGTGATATGGCACTGACCTATTAAAACCAAACTTTGACATCACCTTAAACAACTTTTGAAACCATGCACGAGGACTTTACTTTAGACCATATATCACCTTTCGTAATCTGCACACCTTCTGACACTCCCCTCAACCTCGAACGCAGGAGGTTGTTGCATGTAGACTGTCTTAGACAGATCCCCATATAGAAATGCATTTTTCACATCTAGCTGACACAAACTCCATCCACAGTGAACGACTACGGAAAGAAAAAGACAAATGGTGCTCATTCGTGCCACTGAAGAAAATGTCTCAAAAAAATCAACACCATATGTCTGAGTATAACCTTTTGCTACTAATCTGGCCTTATACCTCTCAATTGAACCATCTGAGTTGTACTTAATGGTATATACTCATTTGCATCCAACAATGTCCGCATCCAATGAAGGATCAACGATGTGGCGCCCCAAACCCCGACCTTGGAAAAACCTTTGAATTTTTAAGATTTTTTTTTTGAAATGGTTTTACGTTAAACAACGAAAAGCAAGGATACAGGGAGTAACTGAGAATCAAGGTCGCAAGTATGAGCGGGTCATAGGTTCAGAAACGCATATCCAACATGTTTTAAAATCCACCAGAGTATAAAATCTAATTTTAAAAATTATACAGCCCATAAGTTTAAAGATACAAAATGAGACAAAATACAAGTCTATCAGTCTCACAAAAACAGGGAGAACATCCCCTTAACCCTAAAACCGAACAGGAGAAAAATCTGCAGCTAAATGTGGGTCCCCAAGCCTCCATCGTGTGCCGTCGCATCGCCGTTGTACCTATTCATCACCTGCATCCCCATGAAACGAGGTCAGCACTCTTGTGAGGTGGTGAAGAATCAACAACATCATATTGCATTTCTCAAAGAAAGCAGGTAGCAAAAACAAGTAGCATGTGGACTACAGTTACATGTGCCTGTGTCAGGTAAGTGCACCTGTAACAAGTGCTAACAAGGAAAAGCAGTGAACGGAACTGAGCAACTACTAAACATACGTAGCTAAGAAACAGTAAAGGAACGTAACAGGTACTGAAGCAGAGAAGCAAGTAAAGTAAACTACTACAGTACGTTAGTTGTAATTGGTTAGTCTTTAAGTTTTTTTTATTACTCCTTCGAGTACGCGAAGGAACCTCGCATTCTGCGAAAGAACGTAACAATGTCTGTTATTCAAATTGTAAAGTGATAACCAGAGATGCTATAGACCGAGTAAACCTCATGCGAGAAACACGCAACTGAGAGAAACTCTCGCATAGGTAAGGATTACAACCCATACTACTACAGTAGTGAGGTCCTAAAAAGGTAACCTTGACCTCCTTGACTCTGAGTGACTGGAGGTCAAAGGATGCTACAACTTCTGTCAAAACACGTGTCGTAGTAACGACAAGTCACTCAGGGTTGTACCATCCACCCTCTCTAACGTGAACCATCTTGTGAATGGGGAGCGACAGGTTTATCTTTCTTAGGCTCATTTATCTTGTCATACCTCCTTTCGAGGTGTTCATGCCTTGTGGTCCCCGCGGGGTACGCAAACGAGAACTTAGCCTGCCCATTCACGTGCTTAGCCTCACGCGGCTAACAAGAGCACATCGCTCATGAAAGCAATCAAAAGACCATATTATTATTATTTTTTTTATTATTAGGGTATAGTCATATGTGAGCTCACTCATGAACAATAGGCCATCGCCCAAAGACTCTAACTGAGTCTAACCACCACAATAGTGTGTTCCTCATACCCTATGGTGTTCAAGTTTTTGTGTCATTCTTTTCATTACATGTATAATGTGCACTTTGTGCACTCCTTAATGCCTCAAGCACGAGACTCACAATGTACCCTCTCGAGGTACGTACTAAGTAGTACAAGTGTCAATATGTGCTACGTGCAGGTGCGAATTAAGAACCACATGATCTCAAGTTAATCGCACAATTTAAGAAACAGAGGCATGATACATATGCATAATTGAGAGACATAATGCAACTACATGACGATGTGCATAGGAGCATACAATTCCACAATTTTCAGAGATATGCATAATCAAGAGTGTAAGGCAACACATTTATAAGTACATTAAGCTGAATTAAGTATTGCAAGCTTCTGATTTCACTCTTCGAATAGTTAGAACTTTCCAAGTCTCAATTTGGCAACTTCTCGCATAGCGAGGCCACTTTCATCAAAAGGGTTCATGTTTTCGGCACACTCATGTGTTGAAATTGAAATCTAGAATATTCTCATTCATATGGGAATTATATTCGCATTTTCGAGGTGGATCGCCGCATTTGCGGGAGAAACAATGTAAATAGGTTACGAGGACAAATATACGTATATGCATCACTGGGTTACTAATGTTCGCAAAACATCTTGCTCAGATGCTGACAAAGTGGAACCAATTCTATACAGGGATTCGTGAATTTGGCACACTTACGTGTCAGGGATGGAATCTACGATATTCCCAACTTATGGGAATAACATTAGCATTACCATAGTTAGTTGTCGCGCTTGCAGAACCCAATGATGATACAATGAAATTCTAAGGCTTATAACAGATGAAAGGACTTTATGTCCGCGTGGGTGGCACGGAGTTCACCCGATTACTCATACTGGACCATCAACATGATTACTAAGGAGGATATGGGGTCCACTTCGAACTCATACTTCAATTTGGCTACCCCAATGAACACAAGGTACAAAACACCTATGTGGCCAAAACACCAATTTGAGTCTAAGGATTACCGTTGAAATATTTGGACAAGGCACAAGAGTGCCATATGTCCGACTAGGTTCCACTAGACAGCGGTCCCACATCGTCTAGCAAATATATATATATATATATATATATATATATATATATATATATATATATATATATATATATATCCAGCTACTCAAATCTCTATCTATTACATCCATAGTGCCCTAATCAACACGCGACCCAGACAATTGCACAAGGGGCAAAATATGAGAAAAAAGGAGTTCGGGTCTGGTCCTTTGGATCAGGCTATAGTCTTGGTCCAGTCCTACCCAAACGCTCTGATTCGGATCAGGCGACTGTGGGTGGTAACAGCCAGCAAAAAAGGGAAGGGGCACCCGACCAACAGGGCACCCGGATAGGGTTAGCACCCGGCAGCCCACTGCGGCGCCAGGGTGAACCCAATAGGGTTAGGTGGGTGCAGGTCTGGTCCTCTAGACCAGACCATACTGTCTATCTAACCTCATTGGCCTGAACCACAGGTTCAGACTAGACGCTCAAGTTGACAAGGCTAGCCCGGGTGCACCTAGCACACGACGGCTTGTCCACGGCTAATAAATACAAAAGGGAAAGAAAAGAAAATTGTGGCAGACCTAGGTGCGGGTCTGGTCCTTTAGACCAGACCACAAGGTCTGTCATGGATACTGGTCTGAACCCAGGGTTCCAACCAGTCACCCAGACCATGAGCCCAAGACCAGAAACTGGGCTACCCAATGTGCGACCAATACCCTAAGGGCGCCATAGCACTAAAGCTAAAAGGAAAACAAAAAGGGGGGGGGGGGGGAGAGGGGGGGTTAGTCTCGGGTCCGGTCTGTGGGGCTGGTCCCTTGTACCAGACCACTCGGTCTCATAGACTCGTGGGTCTGAGCTCATGGCTCAGGTCAGTTGTCAAAGGACAAGAGCCTGTCCCAGGCTCGCAAACTGGCTAGGCCACCTGGGTGCCTTTGGTACCCGGTGGCCTACCGTGCGCCAAGCGAGAAGACCTCGGCCTTGGTACACCAGACCAAACACTGCTCGAAATAGGGTGCACCGAGCTAAGCTTGTCTCAACAAAGAGCAGACCCACTAGCTCTACAATAGCCCAACACCAAAAAAAAAAAAGGAAAATAAGCCACAGGAAACAGAAGGAGAAGAAACAGAAAAACACTAAGGGAAAAGAAGGGGAAAACACTATGAACGCTTTCACACAAGCACTAAAACATACTATGAAACTCGTGACAAATAAAATTCAAGAAAGCAAGTGTCTATACTGCATGCAAACGGAAAGAAAGGGTTTTTGAACCATAAACAAAGCAAGATGAAATGTACAACGACAATCTGAAGTCAAAGAGCAAATTGAAAGGCAATGGATAAAGCGTCCATCCGTTTGTTTGGGGCATCCTCACACTCTCATAATATGAGAGTGGAGGAAATGCTCAAACCTAAAAAAAAAAGAAAGATGACAGTACCACTAAATCCACCGAGAACCCATGCATGCATGGATGCAAAAAAGGGGTTTCACGGTTTCATGCTCACGCTACGTACCAATTTTCTTTTTCAAGGGAAATGAAATAATAAGCTAAAATTTCACCTTGATTTGGTTGAAGGTGAGGCTTGGATGCAAGGCTAAGCTCCACGAAAATGGTGTGCTGAACTCCTAAGCACCCACACGACTAAGAAAGGAGAGAATGAGAAAGAGAGAGAGAGTCTCTAAAAAAAATTTCCCTCTTTGGGCTTCTTGTTTTTTTCCAAAAAGGCATAAGTAGGAAGATGAGGTGGATGGATGGCTGGGATCACTTCAGGAAGATGGAGGGCTGGGAGAGAGTCATGATTTCCCACAGCCGCCCAGTCTCTCCACTCAAATTCTAAGATTCAAAAGGGTTTTAAAGGATTTGCAAAGGTGCCATGGGGCTGCCGCCCCATGCACCCAATGAGGCGCTAAGACCCTCATTATGGCTCTTCCTTGGGAAGAGCCATAGGGATCTCATGGATCCCATAGGGCGCAGTCCCCAAGCTGATGGCTTGGGGAGGCTTCCCAACAACATGATGGTGTTCCCCTTGCACCATAATGAAAAGAAATAACGACTTCTATTTTTTTTTCTTAAATATATATATATATATATATATATATATATATATATATATATATATATATATATATATATATATATATATATATATATATATATATATTTGTTGTAGGTAGGGCCAATCGTGGCCCTCCCTATAAAAATCACCCCACATGTATATTACAAACATGCCATTACCCCAGCTGGTCAACTTGACCAGCTGGTTTCGTTGCCATAGTCATCTCATAGCAGCCTAAAGCGGTTGACCCAAGGCTTGGTTGACCCTTTGACTAACCTGCCCAAAATAGTTTTACCAAAATTTCCTCAATTTTGTTAATTAAGGGCAATACATATATCATGATGTGTATCCTTATTTTAAAATTTTCCATACACTACCCTTCTAAAGCTCATATCAAGAAAATTTTCCATCTCATATGGAAATTGGTCTCATATAGGCTTTCATTCCATTGCTACGCGATCTCCCGTAAATCACATACACTGACAAGGTTTTTTCGTCGTTCGGGTCTCAAATTCGGGGACAAACTACACATATACATTATAGACTTACCCTTAAAATTTCGAAAGTTAATTCATCACGAATTTTCCTCATTCGCCATTTACATTCTACTTACATGATTTCAGACCTCGTATATCCATAAAGGTGCAAAAATGAAAAATTCATGAATCGCACAAGAAATTTCCATTCACTGAAACCCTTCGCATAATAATAATACCTTAAAATTATCGTGGACCTTACATCCTTCACTTTTTAAAAGGATTTCGTCCGCAAAATCACCCAAATTAGGTTACAAAAAGATCAAGATATTTTTCTCTTATGCTCGCTTCTAGTTCCCATGTGCATTCTTCAATGACATGGTGTTGCCAACGTACTTTAATTAGCGGTACAGTCTTAGTATGCAAAACTTGATCTCATCGGTCAATAATCTCAATCGAACGCTCTGCCATCGTCAGATCTTCTTGAACTTCCACGTCTTCATAACGTATGATGTGTGACGGGTCAGGAATGTACTTCCTTAGCATCGACACATGAAAATCATTGTGAATATTGGAATATTGCTGAGGTAACTCAACACGATATGCCACTTCACCGATCCTTGCCAAAATCTCAAATGGTCCCACATATCTAGGACTCAACTTTCCCTTCTTACCAAAATGGAACACACAATTGATCGGTGAAACTCTAACAAAAACCATGTCACCAACCTCGAACAATAACTCTCATCGTCTCTTATCAGCATAACTCTTCTGTCTATCTTGCACTGCTTTCAAACATTCTCGGATCCTCTGCAGTTGCTGAGTGTAGTGCTGAAGAACAATCGGTGATTCTTTAGATCTATCGCTGATGTCGTCCCAATACGAAGGTGATCGACAATGTCTCCCATACAACGCTTCATACAGAGCCATCCTGATACTAGCATGATAGCTGTTATTATACGCAAATTCAACCAAACACAAATGTAAATCCCATTCACCTTTACAATTGAGCATACAAGCTCGCAGCATGTCCTCTAACATCTGAATAGTCCTTTCTAATTGACCATTAGTCTAGGGGTGAAAAGTTGTACTGAACTTCAACTTCGTACCCAAAGCAGACTGCAACTGACCCCATAGTCATGATGTGAACCCTTGATCACGATTGAAAATAATCGATCTCGTCACGCCATGCAATCGTACAATCTCTCTGACATACTGTTATCGTCCCAAATTTTTTCCCGTCTTCCCTTCCTTACGGAAGAGAGAGAGGAAATGCTTTCGCGATTCAAACTTGACCGGATTTTGGAAAATGTTTTGAAATACTCGCCTCCGTTTTTAAAATTACGGGAAAATCCATGGAATGGGGCTCGACCTATCAGTACGAGGTTCGACCGTTCCTGCCGCCTTTAACAGGGGTAATCAAACCAAGGACCAAAATTGTGCTTGACTTAGTAAAATCATCGAAATTGTGTTCTATCCTAAATGCACAGAGAATTCAGGCATGTGCTATGCAATTTTGTAAAATGTAAGTTGGAAAATATGATGTATGCTTAGAAAATATTTGGAGTTGAAAATTTTTCAGGAAAAGATGGAAATCAATCTCTCAGGAATCTCAGACGAAGAAGGTTTGAAAATCTTGGGAAAGTTTATAAAGACTTAGAAAACCATGAAGAGATGAGAATCTCGGGAAAATCTCAAGAAAGTTTATAAAGATTTGGAAAATCATGAAGAAATGAGAATCTCAGGAAAACTAAAGGAATTCTTGAGAAAAGATGAACATTTGAAAAGGAAAACACTTCTCAAGAAAACTCGAATTTTGAGAATTTTCTTAGGAAAACGATTGAAATTCATTAGAAAACTCTTTGAAGAAGGAAATTCAAAACTTAGAAAGTTGAAATCCTGAGAATCTTGTCTTTGAAATATCTAAAAATCAACTTTGATTCTTGAGAAAGATGAGAAATTCCTTTTGAAAGCATCTTAAGAAAATAATATTTTCAAGGAAAATCACGGGAAAACTTTGATTTTGAAAATCCAACTTCGAAAATCTTCATAGTTTCTTGAGGAATCGATTTTCATGAAGTGAAAATCACTTGACAAAATCATGAGAAAAACAGATGATGCAGATGATTTGAATGAATGGATGCACTTTGAAAAGATTTCTGAAAATTTGGTTGGAAAATTGTGGATTAAGCCAAAGTAAATCCTTCACATATTCTGACTGTGGCCATGAATATGTTCAGAGTTTACTTGAGTTAATTCACAACATTTTGAAAAATTGGAAATATGATGTGCATTTTCAAGATAGCCTAAGAGTGTAGGCTCAATGTGACTAGTAGAGAGATGATGGATCTGGGTCTCGTCCATATTCCGACTAGGGCCGTAAATATGGATTCCACCGAGTTCATCAACTCTCTAAGAGTTGGTGCACGTGCCATTCGTGTTCATCCACGGTGAATTTCGAAAATTGAGATATATGCATCATAGAATCAGAATATTACTGAAATCAAACTATATGAGATGCAGCCTAATCTAAGCAGTAAAAGTAAATATTATTCCAAGGTTTACATTTGATTGTTACATTGCTAACATAAAGTAAAAAAAAATGAAATGGAGCCAAGGAATCAGCATCTTCTAGATTTTCCTGCAAAATGAGAATTAGTACAAGATAACCAAGGAAATGGACATATATATATATAATGTACAACAAAGATATACATGTAGATATATAAATATTTGAATTTATGATAAATGATATATGGTAATGAAGATATATTTACAAAAAGTAAAAGAAAAGAAAAATATATGTGATAACAAGTGCACATGAAGTGATACATGGATAAAAATATAACTTTTCATTCCTAAATCGACAGAACAGACAAATGTGACCAAACAGGTGACTGACAAGAAAAATCCGAAACAGATATCACAACTATTCTAAAAATCAGAGTCTTTCAGATGCAAACAGAGGACATCCTGAATATGACATTCACTTTTTACAGATTCGGATTTGGAGCAATAGCCAAAGAGAACCCATAGCCTTAAGTCGATCCAAAGTCTCATAGGCCCAAATCAGGCTCTGACAGGTGTCCCGAACTTTCGGATTTTTTTCAGACATTAAAAAACATCAAAAAACTGTGATAAAATCATGTTAAAAACTAGACATCCTCTTGAGTTTAGAACATCTTTCGGATCGAAAATCGGATCTCCCATGAGGTAGATCTCAATTTTACAAGTCGAAAAAGACATTTTAAAATGCATCCCGGGTAATAAAACCCGACTCACCTTTTTGAACGTTTACCGCAGTAAACGAATTCAAATCTCTCTGAATTTTTGGCACATTGCTAGGGACACCTAAGGGCGCATTCCATGATTTGTTTAGAATTTTTAATAAAAAATAAATGCATGAAATGACGTGTGGACTGACTGACAAAAACAGAGAGCTACTGAAATTGAGCAGAATTGAAATAAATGGTTAATTAAACCTAATTAACCTATAAAACATGCTAAATTAATGAAATAAAATACAAACTAAATCTAGCTAAATGCATGAATGCTAAAAATCATCAATGAAGCATAATTATGTATTTTTATATATGTCGTTTTATGAGAATAGCTCAATCCATCCCTCAGATGAGCTCTTTCTTCAAACGACACCTGAATCAGATCATGATATGAAATCAAGAGGAAAAGAGGTGCACCTTTCTTCGTTACGCAGCTTTGAAACTCTTGAAAGGGACTGCTACCAAGGGCTTCGTTCGTCCTTCGATCCGGGCTTCGGATGATTCACCAAGATCGACCTACGCTTGAATCGAATTGGCCACAGCACGAGCAATGTAGGTACTTCACTGCACCTTCTCCACTGAGCCCAAGGGGGCGTGAATTCTAAGGAACACAAGTGAGTTCTAGAGGGAACCTAGGATGGGTTTCAAAATCAGAATTGGAGTCCCAAATTGGAGTTCAAAATTCGATCCCTTAGGCTGGGCGTGAGCCCTGGTATTTATAGATTTTTCTGAAAATTTTGAATTTCAAACAGGCTCAATCTGAGCCCTCCATGTGGCGCCATCTCAGGGGGTGCTATTTTGATTTTTTTGAGAAAATTTGTGGGTGAGACACCTCAGCAGAATTTGAAAATTTTCAAAATTTGGGGTCTGCTTGATTTTCTCTGCAGGAGGCTCCCAAATTGCGCCACCTCAGGGGGTGCTATCTGGGAGTTTGAAATTCAAAATTTGGCTTTTCTGAAGCTTCTCAAATGGCGCCACCTCAGGGGGCTAGTTTTATAAAAAAAAAATAAAATAAATAAAAGAAGTGAAGCCAAGTGGGGCTCTGGAATGGTGCCACCTCAAAAGGAGGTTTGAGGTGTATAGTTGGAAACAGTAGGAGCATGCCATGTGGTGCTACCTCTGGAAGCTCTTGACACATGTCAAAAGGACAGGAGTGGAAGAAGCAGACTGTGCCACCTCAGAGGAATTCAAATTCTACTTTTTCTGTAGGAAAGGAGAGGCTGACATGTGGCGCCACCTTAGGGTGGTTCCACACTGCCATGTGGCAGAAGAACAGGACTGGAAGAAGCAGAATGCGCCACCTCAGAGGGGGGCTTTCTACTTTTTCTGATGCAGGGAGGTCTGAACATGTGGCAGACAATTGTCAGTTGTCTGGAGGAGTTTTCTCAAATGGCGCCACCTCAGAAGGAGATTTGAATTTCAAATGGGGGTTGGCTCTGGAGGAATGGAGGATGGACATGTGGCAGTTCCTCAGAGTGGCTCCTACAATGCCATGTGGCAGGAGGGATGAGCAATTAACATGTGGCGCACTCATATTCAAAGTAGAAAAAGCAGAATCCAGGATTTGCGCCACCTAGGTCTTGTCTAAATTTTTTTGAATGGTTGCTTTTTCTAAAGAAAGCCAAGAGTGACACGTGTCCTCTACTTTTTCTGAATGAAGCTAGACATGACATATGTCATCTACTTTTCTGAGAAATGGTAGGGGGAAGACATGTGTCATCCTGCTTTTTCTGAAAGAAGCAGAGATTGACACGTGGCAGAGGGAAGAGAAGGAGGTTCAATCCATGTGGCGCCATCTCAGACAAAATAGAAAAGGTGAAGTTCAGGATTTGTGCCACCTCTAGGAGGATTTGAATATTTAAATTCTAGCTTTTTCTGAAGAGCAGGAAATGACATGTGTCATTTGCTTTTTCTGAGAAGAGCAGAGAATGACATGTGTCATTTACTTTTTCTGAGAAGAGCAAAGAATGACATGTGTCACCTGCTGCAGGAGAGAATACCTCAGATGGCACCACCTCAGAAGGAGACAACTCTACTTTTTCTGGAGGAAGCTAGGAGTGACACGTGTCTCCTACTTTTCTGAGAAAAGTAGGAAGAGACATGTGTCAGGCTACTTTTCTGAAGGAGGGAGAGGTTGACACATGTCCTATGCAGGAGACACACTTCAAATGGCGCCACTTGTGATCATCGCAAATTTTTTCCTCTCTTGTGGTTTCTCTCTCTTCCTTCTCTTTTCCTTTTCTAACCTCTATTTTTCTCCTTTTTGAAGGGAGAAAAATAAAAGACAGAAAAAGAAGAGAGAACAAAAAAGAAGAGAAAGAAAGAGAAGAGGAACTCTTTTGCGCGGTCTCACTTGACCTTGACTTGAAAAATATTTAGAAATTTAACTCGTCTCCGTTTTGAAAATTTGCGGGAAAATGGAGAGACGGGATTCGCTCGTCGGTACGAGGTTCGACCGTTCCTGGCGCCTTTATCAGGGGTAATCGAACCAAGGATCGAATCTATGCCTTTTACTTTGCCTAAATATAATCTAAGAATTTATTTTAACTCTAAATGCACAAAGAATCATACTTGTGCAATGCAAGGATGTATGCTCTTTTTGAAAATTTGATTTGAAAATTTCCAAGTATTCTGAGATGAACTTGGTAAAGGAGTGAAGAAGTGATTGAATCTAACTTAGAATTTTGAGATAGATCAGAGAAGTTCTAAGTTTTTGAAGTAAATCAGAGTTGGGAAAATAAAACTTTGATTTTGAAAAAGAATGATTTGAAGGTGAGATAAAAGGAAAAGAAAGGAAATTTCAAAGTCTTAAATGGACCTTGAATTTTGGACTTGGATTTAGGAGGGATAAATCTGTGGAAAGAGGAATTTAGAATTGAGACTTTCAAAGTCATAATGGACTTTTTGAATTAGAGTCGATTTTCAAAGGTCGATTTTGAATTCAATATAGGAATTTGAATTTTGAATTTAGACTTGAGAAATAATATTGGCTTTTGAGAATAGAGGATGAATTTAGATTTGAAGTGGAATCTTGATCTAATATCTGAGATGAAACTAGATCTGGGATTTGAAATAGAATTTGGATGTAAACTTTGAGATCCAGGATGGAATTGAATTCTGGATCCTAAAGGGGATTTGGATCTGAAGTCTGAGATCCAAGGTAGAACTGGGTTCTGGATCCTAAAATGGATTTTGGATCTAGAATCTGAGATCCAAGGTAGAACTGGGTTCTGGATCCTAAAATGGATTTTGGATCTAGAATCTGAGATCCAAAGTGGCATTGGATTCTAGATCCTAAAATAGAATTGGATCTAGAGTCTGAGATTCAATGTAGAGTTGGGCTCTGGATCCTAAAAATGGAATTGGATCTGGAGTCTGAAGATCCAAAGTAGAATTGGATTCTAGATCCTAAAATGGAATTGGATCTGGAGTCTGAGATCCAATGTAGATTTGGACTCTGGACCCTAAGATGGAATTTGATCTGAAATCTGAGATCCAAAGTAGAATTGGATTATAGATCCAAAGTGGAATTGGATCTGGACCCTAAAATGGATTTGGATCTGAAGTCTGAGATCCAAGATAGAGTCGGACTCTAGATCCTAAGAGGGATTTTGGATCTGAAGTCTAAGATCCAAAGGTAGAATTGTATTTAGAAGACTGGATCCAAGTTAATCTAATTTTGGTTTTAAGCATTGAAAGTCCAAATGGGACTTTTGAATATGGATCTGGGTCTTTGAAAACCCAGATGGAATTTAAAACTTAGAACAGGGCTTGAATCTTGAGATTCAGAACCAGTCTCAAGACTTGGATTTTTAAGGAGAAAATAGACTTTGATTTTGAACTTTAAAATGAGGAGATAAATCAGAAGCTTCTAAGTTAAATTGAACCTTGAAAATGGAATTTTGGAGATATTGAATTTGAATTTTGAATTGGAATCTTGATAATAAATTTTGGAATTTTGAAAGTTGAATTATGAGTATACAAATAAATTTCAAAGTCAAATTGGACTTTGAATTTAAAGTTTGATTTGGGAATCAGAAGATAAATCAGAGATCTCAAAGTTAAATTGAACTTTGAAATTGAATGGAGTTTTGAATATGAAATGAATTTGAATTTTCAAAGTCAAATTGGACTCTAAAAAATGAGATAGAATTGATGAAATAGAAATTGAAGAAAGATATTCAAGATCACTTGGATTTTTGGAAAAAGAATTGTGAAAATATGATGCAGTTCTATCCTAAGTGATGAATGAATTTAAAGAATTTTAAAATTGGATTTTTAAAAGCTATTTCATTCTTTAAATGAATTAAAATAAGATTGAAAATATAATACATCCTTGACTATGGTCATTGAATGTATTATATAATAATGTATATTTAAATTCAAGAGAAGAATGAAATACATTTGGTGCTTTTATAGAATTTAAAATGAAATGAACTCTCAATATACCCTGACTATGGCCATTGGTATATATTTTGAGTTAATTTTAAGTTAAATTCTGATAAAAGAAGAAAATATTTAAGGAAAATATGATGAATTTTGAAAACGGATCTAGTGTGGATCCAGTGTTATTTCGTAAAAGATAAAAATCCTAAGTTTTGTCCACACCTTGACTATGGCCATTGATATGGATCATCAACTTAGGATCAATTACCTTTTACGAAAACGGTGCACGTGCCATTCGTGTTTCACCATTGTGAGAATTTGAGAAATAAAGGAAAAAAATGTATGAACACAAGCAATTCATGATATTTACGATGCTCATACATTCTATCTAAAACAGAAAATGTAAAGTTCTCATTAATATCTAGCTATTACAACTTGAATTTGAGTTTTTGAAATCCTAATCTAAGAGGAATATCAACATTTTTAGAGATCCTAGCAAAAAGGAGGAGTTAGCACTGAGCCAAGGTAAATGGAAGAAATTAGGCTATGAACATAGGGAATTTATGCAAATTTTAACTTAAGATGCTACATTATGCTAAAAGATGCATATAATATCCCTTACTCTTATGAAAGAATATACACACATCCATGTGCCCATACCTATGTATACATATATGCACCTACATATACTCATATACGTATACGTATATATATATATATATATATATGTATAGGTACGTGAATAATACCCTAAACAAATGAGAAAACTGAACATAGTGGCTGAAGGCAGTAAAGGCTTCATCATCTTCACATCCTATCTTGAGACCACTTTAAATTTTCTTGGGAAATCAAAGCAACAGGCTGCTCATTGTCAATACTAAGCCTTGATGTTATTCAGAGGTCTGAATGAGTATTGGACATAATTTACCTCCTCAACTCATAGCCTATAAATTCCCTAAAGAATCCCCTAAAGACCGTGCCATTTTTTTTAGGACTAAAGGAACTCCTCCTCAGAAAAGTTTTTTTTTTAGACATTGACTACATGCTAACCGGCCCGTCAGATTATATAAAATCTTCAGCTGAGTCATCTGCAAGGACGGAGAAGCTGTCTTTGGGGAGAGGCTCACTCTACTGATTCTTTACTTAGATCGGCTAGCTCCAGGTTTCTTCTTATTTCTTTTCAAGTAAAAAAAAAAATCTTGATGTGCCAATCACTTGCTAGCTCAAGCATAAAATCGATTCTGTTGATAAGAGAGAAAAAAAAAAAGCTTATTGGAGGTGACGGCTGGTGGCTTGCATCCTGGCTATTTTGAGACAACCATGTGCAACTGGTAGCTGTGAAAGACTGTGAAGACCTCAGCAAATGGAGGTTGCCACAAGGTTTTGCTATTGTCATAAATACTAAAGTGAGATTACAACAAACACAATCATAACCTATGAAGGCTGTAGCAGTTTGTTAAACATGAATAAAATGAATAATTTCTCCTTGATAGCATGTGAATGAATAAATGATTTTACAGAACTCAGATTCTGGTTCTAGAGTGGAAGCATTTTTAATTTTCCCAACATAACTGGTAAATGCTCGTATCTATGCTAACTTCAATACTAACCAGCCATACTACCTATGCATGCAGATTATTATGAAATTCTTCTAAAAAAAAAAAAGAGTAACATGATGAAGCCTATCTGTAAAACTTAAAAGAAAAGGGATGCCTGAACATCAACATACAGGTACCATACCTTGGATTTTTACTGTAGAATTCAAATGTGGTTATTTTCGGTGGTAGCTGCTGATGATGGCCACATACGCCCTTGTAAAAAGAAAAGATTTTATCAGATCTAGGTCTTGAAAGCTATAGGCATCGATCCGATCACAAGACCCTTGCTGAGTCCCTACAACTGGAATGTCTTCTGCTCTTGATTAAAACTGGAATATGGTTCTTATATTAAAACTCTCAGAATGCCGCCAGTTATCCATTCATCGATCCATGATATTGGTAACCTTCAATAATTGTTGGAAAGTTGCAGCAACAAATAATAGGCTGAATTTATTCAGATGATGCTAAGCACTCTATTTATTAGATCTCAATCATTGAAACTATCGAACATACAAAAGAAAAAAAATCTGAAGACATACAGACACCATAGAGTATTACAGTGGGTATTGTGAAACCTGTAACAATGGAAATGTGAAGGTGAGCACGTTGTGGAGAGGCGTGAAGTGCAATATACAGTGAACATATGCAATAAGGAAATGGATGGTTAGTGGGGCATGTCAATTCATATATGATATTAAGGCATAGCAAAACTTGGGTAAAAGATGTGGCAAATGCAATGGAAGGTAAGTGTTGTACATAGAGACATTGCTGAACCTTCAAGTTTTTTTTTATTCGCCAGGCACGCACTTCGAGCATATTGGATGACAACCATACAGCTCCATTGACGCCAGGATCTTATGACACAGCTGCCCCTACTGATCTCTAAATTCATTTTCCACATGGTTAATTCTAAATCTTCACTTCCTGTTTTTGCATGTAGTTGATGATTTCCTTTTATGAAAAAAAAATGGATGTCGTTGGAGACTTGTCAAGAAAGTAAAATCTATTGATGGGTACCCCATAAGATAAAAAATTACAGAAAGGAAGTAATAAGGTTACACTGACTCAGCTGCTTCAGTCAGTTGAACTCAAGCAAATGAGGAAAATAAAAAAAACTAAAAAAAAAAAAAATGGAATCTGTTGATAGTTTAATAACCGAAGATAGAGCCATCACCTTAAAAGCTCGCTTGATATAATTCTCATAGAAATCCTTATGGCTGAATCTCAATACTTCAACAATATATGTAAATTGAAAAGCTGGAAGTGCTGTGATGATTCAACCCATTTGAACGATATTTAAACTAAAATTTAGATAATAAAATGGCTGAAGATAAAGGCTGAAGGGTGGCAGGATGGAAAAACTGAAACAAATCGTGCTTGAAAAAAAAAAAAACATTAAAAACAATACAAAGAATGCATAAAAAAAAATACTGATTGAAAGCTATCAGACACGATGCAAGCCTACCAACGTATTGAAATACACTAATTCAAAACAATATTAGAATAGATTTTGTTATTTTTTTTTTACATTGGTTTATGCAATGGAACAAGCACCTGATACTACAGATATATGGTTTGATTATGTACAGCAGGGTATTAATAAGGAAATTTTGTGGCATAGATTGATATAATTCACACAAAGAGATCATATTTACACTTGTCAAAAGAAAAATTCCACCCCACAGCTTATCAGACAGGGTTTTGCTATGTCATGGTGGACCTAAATAGGAGAAGATCATGACCATTGATAAGACCTGATTTCAAAATTTTCATTATTGAGTTTGCCAACGAGGTAGGTGCATGTTAACATAATCAGATTGATCTCCGTTGCTCGACATATCCCAAACCGACCTCTGCTACTTTCATGCTTTCACGACAGAGTGAGACAGCGAAAGCCCATGTGTGAAGCGTGAGGATCACAACGATACAGTTAAGCATCATAAGATCCAACACTATTCAGGAATGAACTTATCGATGTATAGACCCCATCATCGTTGATCCATTAACTTTTGAAGAAGACCTTAGTGCAGCCTCATCAAGGTAGCAATAATAAATGGCTTAAAACTGCTTTTGATAACATTGAATCGTTCCCCAGGGACGAATCATCAACAAAACCTCAAGGAGGAATGCAGGAAACATATGGAAGGAATGGACCACCGAAGAGTATCGACTCCCAGGTAATAAAAGTAGAAGAATAAATGAAGAAATCTATAGTAAGTCAAGAAAACAAAGGAGGTGAAACAAGGGGACGAAATGCTCAGAGCAGCAAAAATGCAGAAAACACCATCCCACGTTGTCAGCGTTAACATCAAATGCTAGAGAGTAATAAACAATAGTAAAAAAAATGAAATAAGGGCTTAAATATCATGATAACAATCCAAAAGGTAAAAAAAAAAGGATAAAAAGAAGAAAGGGAAGGTGTTGGAACGCGAGCATTCCATTTGCTGTAGCATCGGGTGGATCGATCCTGCTATACGCAGGTCGGTCTCACCATTGATGCATAAAATAGAAGGAAAAGAGATGAAGATAAGCTAGAATCGAAACAAAGGCAAAGTATACAAAGATGTCTACAAAAAATCAAAAGATGGAAAGAGGATTCTTACCTGTTTTTTTTTTTATTTATTTTTTTAGGGGTATTCGACCTTCTTTGGAGTGGCTGCAGAGGAATTAACTCGAGAGACCTTTCTCCAGCCTTTTTTTTTTGCAGAGGGGTGCTTTAGAGAGAATGGCACAAGTGGATGGGTTTCTTCTTCGATCCCCCAGAGAATGGCTTCAGGGAAAATGGTAATGAGAAAAAGGATAGGAAAGATGGGGAGTCGATCACAAATGATGAGGGTAAAAAAAAAGATCCTCTCAATGTATGGAATGGCCTCCTTTTAAAGGCGAAGGAGAAAGCTCCAGAAGGGCTTTCGTTAGAGATGGAGGGTCCGGAGGGAGGGGAAGGCCTGTGAGGCCGTTGGCCATCGACGGTGTTGGGGCCATCTCTATGGAGCTTGCCATGAGGGGAGTGCGGCTGAAGGGTCAAAGATGGGGAGATCGCACATGGGGTGGGGGTGGGGGGTGGAAGCTTCGTGAAGGAGAGGGGCGATCGAGATTTCTATTGCAGATGGACGAAGGTCATGGAGGCTGCTTGCAAAGGATCGAAGATGGAGGGTGGATGGAGGTTTGGTGCTGTTGATCGGAAGGCGGAGAATGGGGGAAGGCCTGCGAGGCCGCTGGCGATGGGGAAGATTCTCCTGGAAGAGGCTGTTAGAGATCAACGACGGATGGTGGGATTGGGTGAGCCGATGGGCGGTGGCGATAAGGATGCCCATGGAGGGGCTTCCAGAGGATTCGGTGGAGCGGATGCTTCGCGAAGGGAGAATGAGAGGGTTTTTGAAAAACCCTAAAAAAAATCTTGCTGAAGGCTATTACCAAAGGGCGTGACCCCGTTTTTTTTTTTAGAGAATTTTCAAAATGGCGGTTCCTCCTCCAAAAGTTTTTGAAAAAGCGGTTTTAGTCAAAAGATTATTTTTCAAAAGAGGTTTTCAAAACTATATATATATATATATATATTTTTATTTTTTTTTGTTTTTATTTTTTTGTTCTTTTCTTCATTTTCTATATATATATATATATTGTATTTTGGAATAAAACCTTAAGATTTATGAGAAAAATAAAGATTTAAAACTGATTTTTTTGTATTTTTGAGAAATATTTACAAAAGAAGGTTTTCAAGTCTATTTTGGGAAAATTTCTTCAGGAAAACGGGTTTTTGGACCCGGGTTTTGAGAAAATATTTGAGTTTTAAACCTTGAGTTGAGGAATACAATTCAATGGATTCAAACGGACACTGGACGAACTGTTTGAGCTTTTCAAAAGTTATTTTGGAAATTTCGAGAATTTGATTTTAACATTGGACAACGAAGCTCAGATTTGGATTTTTTACCTGGATCCGGATCCGAAATTGAGTCAGATATACAAAATGAATTTAATTTCATAAAACTTGAGAAATAAAATAGAATTTAGATTTAAAAACTGACTCTATTGCTCAGAAAATGGAGATAGAGGCCAAAAAGAAAATACTTACCACATTTTGAAAAATTTGGGGTGTTCACACCACCTCAGAGGAGACAAGTTTTACTTTTTCTGGACAGAACAACACATGACACTTGGCATCTCAGGGTGATCTTTAGAATGACACATGGCGCAGGGTGGAGATGGTGGATACTGACACATGGCATGGAATGACATGTGGCGGCTTCTTAAGGTAGCTCCACACTGACACTTGGCAGATAAATGGGAGGAGAGAGAAAAGAAAAGTGGCACCAATCCAGAGGACAAGGCTCCTATATTTTTGGGTTTTTCAAAGTTCAGGTTTTTCAAAAGAAAAGCCTGTGTGACACCACCTCAGTGTGGGTCCCACATTGCTTCTTTATTGAAATAAGGACAAGACAACAACCTCTTTTTGGAATTTTCATAAAATCTGGACTAATTGGTAAAACAGAAATTTTTAGAAAGAGATGGCCCCTGTAGGGCGATTTTGTAAAAGAATGATAGTTGAAATAGCTGACAAAAGGGCAACATCTGAGGTGAAGTGGCTGAAATCCATATTGAAAACTATCCAGATCGTTTTCTTGAGGAAATATTTTGAAATTCAGAGCCTTGGGGGTAAAATGGGAAGAATTGATAATTTTGAAGACCCAGGGTTTTGAAATCAATTTTGAAAAGAGTTGAAATTCAAATCTGGATTGAAAATTTTGAAATCGAGAGTTCTGGACCTCGAAATGACATGTTGTGCAGTGCAGTGATATGAAATGCTCATGCAATTATATGCAATGATATGTCTTATGCAATAGAATCTTGAACCAGGCTTTGGAGATTCCCGTCTCCTGTTAAGAGTAGAATTTTGGACATCTGAGCTAAAAATAGAGAAATTTTGAGAGTTGCAGATGAAATTTAGACTTTTGCAAGGTCCGGGCTCAGAAAATGACCATTTTGCCCTCCGGCGATTTAAAAGGCTGAATGATGATGCTTGGTGGAAATGCTGGAGAGGTGAATGAAAATTTGGGGTGTTTACAGATGCCTCTCTTTGCTACTAAGCCGGCTTATGGCCGAGCTTAGTGGCAAAGAAAAACACACCAAATTTGGGCTACATATATAAAAAAAATTCCCCAGTTAGAAGGATCTAACTGAGTATGAAGAAATTAGCCCAAGGAAGATGGTAGATATGAAGCGAAGAATGAAGAGAAAAGATTTGCTCTATGAGAGCGAAGTTCAGGTTTTTTTTGCCCTTAACCTGGATGGGACAGAAATACCTCGCACGGAACGAAGCTCAGGTTTTAACCCTTAACCTGATTGGGGAATGAGACTCAGGTTTGTACCCTTAACCTGATCGGGCAGAAAATGAAATACCTCTTTGAGTGAGGCTCAGGTTTATACCCTTATCCTGATTGGGCGGAAAATGAAATACCTCTTTGAATGAGGCTCAGGTTTATACCCTTATCCTGATTGGGCGGAAAATGAAATACCTCTTCAAAAGAGGCTCAGGTTTATACCCTTATCCTGATCGGACGGAAAATGGAATACCTCTTTGAATGAGGCTCAGGTTTGTACCCTTATCCTGATCGGGCGGAAGATGAAATACCTCTTTGATTGAGTCTCAGGTTTATACCCTTATCCTGATCGGGCGGAAAATGGAATACCTCTTTGAATGAGGATCAGGTTTATACCCTTATCCTGATCGGGCGGAAAATGGAATACCTCTTTGAATGAGGCTCAGGTTTATACCCTTATCCTGATCGGGCGGAAAATGGAATACCTCTTTGAATGAGGCTCAGGTTTGTGCCCTTAACCTGATTGGGTGGAAAATGGAATACCTCTTTGAATGAGGCTCAGGTTTATACCCTTAACCTGATTGGGCGGAAAATGGAATACCTCTTTGGATGAGGCTCAGGTTTATACCCTTATCCTGATCAGGCGGAAAATGGAATACCTCTTTGAATGAGGCTCAGGTTTGTGCCCTTAACCTGATTGGGCGGAAGATGGAATACCTCTTCGAAGGAGGCTCAGGTTTATACCCTTATCCTGATCGGACGAAAAATAGAATACCTCTTTGAATGAGGCTCAGGTTTGTACCCTTATCCTGATCGGGCGGAAGGTGGAATACCTCTTCAAAGGAGGCTCAGGTTTATACCCTTATCCTGATCGGGCGAAAAATGGAACATTTTGACGGTGAATAAGACAACTTTTCTTGGAGAGGAATGAGGCTATGTAAATGGAATTGTAAGAGGCAAATTTGGAAAATGATCAAGACGATCCGGTGAATTTTCCATCAGTGTGAAATATGAATATGGTAAGGAGTAAGACGACTCTTTCGACAATGCGAAAGATGGACATGGCAATCTTTTGACAAGAATAAGGTAACTCTTTCGGCAACGCGAAAGACAGATAAGGCAAACTCTTTCAGAGAAGAGTAAGGCAACTCTTTTGACAACGCAAAAGATGAATAAGGCAATTTTTTCAATGAAGAATAAGGCAACTCTTTCGGCAACGCGAAAGACAGGCAAGGCAAACTCTTTCAGAGAAGAGTAAGGCAACTCTTTTGACAACGCAAAAGATGAATAAGGCAATCCTTTCGGAGAGAAGGCTAATCTTTCAATAATGCAAAAGATGACAAAGGTAATCCAAAAGAACAAGGCGATTCTTTCGACAATGCGAAAGATGACAACGGTAATCCAAAAGAACAAGGCGATTCTTTCGACAATGCGAAAGATGACAAAGGCAATCCAAAGGAGCAAGGCGATTCTTTCGACAACGCGAAAGATGACATAGGTAATCCAAAGGAACATGGTGATTCTTTCGACAACGCAAAAGATGACAAGGCGATCCAAAGGAACAAGGCGATTCTTTTGACAACGCGAAAGATGACGAAGGCAATCCTTTCGGAGAGAAGGCTAATCTTTCAACAACGTGAAAGATGATAAAGGCTATCCTTTCGGAGAGAAGGCTAATCTTTCAACAATGTGAAAGACGATAAAGGCTATCCTTTCGGAGAGAAGGCTAATCTTTCAACAATATGAAAGACGACAAAGAAAAATCTCTCGAAGGGGTCAAGATGCATCAATATGGACATCAAGCTCTCACTTAACGTCAGGATAGCTAGAAAATATTGTTAAAATGTTGAAAATTTTGTTGATTCAAAGTAATTGAAAATAATGGTCATTGTTGTGAAAATATTCTTTCTTTTCTACGTGAAGTATTACCTCCAAACGAGATTCACTTCATAGAATCAAGATTTGAAATCCAAATTGCTTGCGATTGACCTTCTTCAAAGAAGCTATCAATTTCTTCGATATGAGCAGGAAAGAGAGAATTTAATATTAATAAAGCAATTGATGAAAGGATATTGATAATAGAATTTCATGAATTTAAAGAAGATTCTTGACAAATGTGGCAGTTTGATATCCTGAGAGCTTCTCTTATGATAATCTTTCTGCACTCTTTTGGGTTTTTGCTACATTCTTCTTCATTTTGGAGATGTTCTGACTTTCTCTCTTTCTTTTTCCTCTCTTGCTCTCTTTTTGGGAAGGGTACGTTACAAACTCCTTCAACTTGGAGATGTTTCGATCCTTCTTTGATGATATTGGCTCATGGGTTAGAGATCTTTGGATGATAGCTGAAATTAAATATCTTTCAGGGATTGTTGGGAGGTTCATCGCATCTGCCTTCATCTCGACAGTGCTTTGGACTTTCCCTGGAAGGATCCATCACAAACTCCGTCATCTTGGAGATGTTTCAAATCTTCTTTGGCCCCGGGGGTCTATTCACTTAATTACCCTTCATCTTGACGACAAGTGAGAGATCCCTTTTGCGGATATTTAATTGCAGCTTAGGTAATTTTGAGGAGACAAGGCTTGGATGAATTCTCTCTTTTTCTAGCGCTCAGGATATTTTCACTGCCTCATTTTCACAAGAATGGTCTTTAAAAATGTGTCATTGACTGCGATCAATATCAATCATATATAACTTTGCAAAACATTGAATCTTCTTTTCTGGCCATATCGAGGATTTATCCTTCATCCTTTTGGTTGGTCAATAGAAAGAATTTGGATTTTGAATCCTTCTTCACAAAAGCTTTGCCCTTTTGGAAGTGACACTGAAGGTAAACTGAGGTAAAATTTTGTGTAATAAAATTATGAAATCAACAGGTAATTGATTGACAAATTGACGAAGTGTTCTTGAAATCCTTAGTAAAAGAGATCGCTTGACATCCGAGTTGACACATCCCTGACGATGGTACTCAATTTCGAAGGTAAATCCAATACGAAATTGGAATTTTGAAGGTAAGTCCTGGCATAATGCTGGATTTTGAAGGTAAGCCTAACTCAAAAGCTGGTATTGAAATACCATCCAAATCAGGACTCAGGTTTTACAAGGAAAGTTGGAAGATTCGAGTCAAAACTCGAGCCTTCGAAGGAAAGCTAGGAAGTTTGGTTTCTAAGGAGATAAAGTTTGGGTCGAAACCCAAATCTTCAAAGGAAAAACTAGGACAATTTAGATTTTTGAGTCAAAACTCAGATATTCAAAGGAAAGTTGGAAAGTTCGAGTCGGGGCTCGAATCTCAAAGGAAAACTGGGAAGTTCAGATTTTGAAGGAAAGAAAACTAGAGTTAAAACTCAAATCTTCGAAGGAAAGCAGGAAAGTTCGAGTCAGGGCTCGAATCTCGAAAGGAAACTGGAAAGTTTAGATTTTGAAGTAAAGAAAACTTGAGTTAAAACTCAAATCTTCAAAGAAAAGCAGGAAAGTTCGAGTCAGGGCTCGAATCTCAAAGAAAAATCTTTAATCAGAAGATTGAATTTTTGAAAATCGAGTGTGAGAGCTAGGATTGAAAGTTTTGAGAATGGCCAATTCGAGGACTGGTTATTTGACTTGCAATGAAAAAGACCATCATATTTAGATGTATGTGGTCTTCTTTTCAGGATTAACCCCTTATCCTGAATGGGGATATAAATAGAAATTGGAAAATCTTGGGGAAATTATGGGAAATGATTCAGGTTTATCCCTTAACCTGAAGGGGAATGGAAATTGGATGACCTGGTGGTTGAAATTGAGAATTTTGGTAATTTGAAAATTGGAAATTGGGTGACCTGGAGGTCGAAATTGAAGAATTGACTGACCCGGGGGTCGAAATTGAAGAGTTATGGAAAATGATTCAGGTTTATCCCTTAACCTGAAAGGGAAATCTCAGGTTTATCCCTTAACCTGAAGGGGAATGAAATGGATGCGGAATTAACGCAAAATAAAATGCAAATGCACATGAAATGTAAATGAATGCAAAATTAATGCAAGTGGGTGCATATACATGCAAAATGAGAGATTGGTTTATCCTGCCTGCATACAGAATGTTTGAAAACAATTTTTCAAAAGATGCCCCAGTGTAACTGGGAAGAGGGAATAAAATTTAAAGAAGGCTCTCTGCAGGACTCTGCAGGGCAAAGACAAGATCAAATTTTGAGGAAAATTTTTGGATTTTTGGAGGAAAATATTAAGGAAAATATGGCAGACCAATGGAAGAGTATCCCATTACTAGGGATTGAGTCATCATAAAGATTATGACAATTGTGTTGTCATCCTTTTGCAAGGGAAATAAACAACGGAAAATGTGCCTTGTTACCTAGGCGAGGTCGTCAACCACGAGGAAAACACCATTTTTGAAGGAAAGAGATATCTTTTGGAAAAACACTCCGCAAATGGATTTAAAATAAGGAGAAGGCAAGTGGGTAAACAATTTCCACCACAATAATCAAGGTATGCCTGAGGAAAATAAGATGAAGAATTTTGCAAATAGACAAAAGAATTGAAAATCCAATAAGAGAAAACATATGATTTTGGAAGATTGCAGGCAGGATAAAAATGCAGATGGAAATTTGAGATCTAGTAGAACGGGAGAATAGAAAATCACCTGGAGTTTTGAAAGAACTTGAATATTTGAGAAAATCATCCAGGGTTTGAGAAGATAAAGGAAAAAGATGAGAATATGGATATTTGAAAATAGTTTTGGTGAAAATATGAAGGAAATAAAGGTAGCATACAAACAATCACATCCTGCACAAACATTTATGCACATTCAGCACTCCCTAAAAGGCTGACTCTAGATGCATTATTTTGAAAATAGTTGTAGGACCTTAATCCTAACTCTAGGCTCATATCATCTTTGTCCAATCCAGTTATGCCGATATACTCGAATCGAAATCTGAGGTACGTGGCATATAATTTCAACTCTGGTTCTAAGGTAAGGTTTTCCAACATCCTTGAGCGCCTACCGATATACTTCGGACTGTGGCCCGCGATACGTGGTAGGGGGGTGTTAACCCAAATAATTGGCCCAGTTATGAGGCTCTGTCTCGAACTAGGGTTCTGGAAGAGAGCCCAGCAACGTGAAGACCGGGTAATGATAGGTAATGGAGATTTTGAAAAATGATCACATGCAAGAAATAGAGGGCTCTATATCCTAGAGAGATAGATTTTGAAAACTTTGAAGAAGCATACATTGTTTGCATTCAGATCCTAAATTGAGGAGAGTTGTGTTTAGATCTAAGTCTATGTGAACATGAAAATTTCTCCTCAATATAGTCCTACCAAACCATGCCTAGTCTATATGCAGTTAATGTTAGCTAGGTCAAAATCTAGGTTCCTAGGTTTGCATGATATCAGAAGTAAAAGAGCTGACATTTTGAGAACATAATTTTGATAATTGAACTAAGTCAAGCACAATTTTGACCAGACAAGGACAGGTCCCATCTCGGTCGCCAAACCTGTTATCGTCGCAAAATTTTTCCCGTCTTCCTTACCTTGCGGAAAAGAGAGGGAAATGCTTTCGCGATTCAAACTTGACCGGATTTTGGAAATTGTTTTGAAATACTCGCCTCCAATTTGAAAATTGCGGAAAAATCCATGGGATGGGGCTCGACCTGTCAGTACGAGGTTCGACCGTTCCTGCCGCCTTTAACAGGGGTAATCAAACCAAGGACCAAAATTGTGCTTGACTTAGCGAAATTATCGAAGTTATGTTCTATCCTATATGCACAGAGAATTCAGGCATGTGCTATGAGATTTTGTAAAATGCAAGTTGGGAAAACATGATGTATGCTTGGAAAATATTTGGAGTTGAAAAGCATCTCTCAAAAAAAGATGAAAATCAATTTCTCAGGAAACTCAGATGAAAAAGATTTGAAATCTCGGGAAAGTTCATAAAGTTGTGGGAAAATCATGAATGGTTGAAAATCCCGGGAAAATAGAAGTGATTCTTGAGAAAAGGTGAACATTTGAAAAAGGGAAACACTTCTCAGGAAAACTTTGACTTTGAGGATTTTCTTAGGAAAATGATGGAAAATTTATAGGAAAACTCATTTGAGAAGAAAAACTGAACTTGGGAAATTGAAATCCTGGGAATCTTAGCCTTAAACCCCTTTGAAAATTGATTTTTGATTCTCGAGAAAGGTTGGAAGACTCCTTTTGAAAATCTTAAGAAAATAACATTTTCCAAGGAAAATCGAGGGAAAACTTTGATTTTGGAAATCCAACTTAGAAGTTTCTTGAGAGACTAATTTCCATAGAAAACTGTGAACACTTGACTTGGGAAAACCAATTTTGGAAAATACTCATAGTTTCTTGAGAAATCGATTTCTTTGAGAATGAAGTTTTCTTAAGAAAATCATGGGAAAACCAAGGATTTCATGATGCAAATGATATGAGTGAATGAATGCATTTTGGAAGATTTTCTAAGAAATTTGTTGGAAAAATGTGTATTAAGTCAAAATAAATCATTCACATATCCTGACTGTGGCCATGAATATGTTCAGAGTTTAATTGATTTAATGCACAATACTTTGAAATTTTGGAAATATGGTGTGCATTTTTAAGATAGCCTAAGAGTGTAGGCTCAATGTGACTGGTAGAAAGATGATGGATCTGGGTCTCGTCCATATTCCGACTAGGGCCATAAATATGGACTCCACCAAGTCCGTCAACTCTCTAAGAGTTGGTTCACGTGCCATTCGTTAACATCCATAGTGCTTTTGAAATAAAATGCATGAATCATCGAAACAGGATATTGCATGAATTTAAACTATATGATATGCATCCTAGTCTAAGCAGAAAATTAAATCTCTTATTCCAAAATTTACATTATTACATCACTAAATAAATGAAATAAATGGAATTGCAGACTTCAGCTCCTTTCTTTGAATGTCGCTGCCAAGCTTGAAATGGGGTTAGCTCAAATATGTGGGTTTTTCCAAGATTTTCCAATAATATTCTGAAATTATTGGACTTAGTTGGATATAAACCCTATTCTTCATGCTTCCTTGATATTTGAAATGATGAAAATGCAAGAAATTCAGTAGAAAATAGTTTGAAATTCGAAATGGTGGTCAAAATGACCAAAATACCCCTAATATTAAAGTAATACCTTTAAAATCAGGGTTTTTTTTTTAAGGAAAACTTGATAAAATTGAGATTTTGAAATTCAAATTGAATCAAATGATGATGAAATGCAGTATGAGACATTATGACATGATGCTAAACACCTTAGGACTGTAAAATCAGAATTTGACATTTTGCAATTTATCCAAAATAACGAATTTCGCTTGGATCTGGGTCCCGCGAGGTCCTGTTTTGATGATATGGCTAAACCGAACCTCAAATGGATTCCAAATTACACCAAATTCGGTATGAAACATCTACATACTCTGATAAACAGCCTAGAATATTAAAATTTACGAAATGATATGATTTGAATGCTAAATTTAAAGAAAGTCCTAAAAATGGTGGATTTCGCCTACGGACTCGAACCAAATGCAATGCTTAATATGATAATGCAACATTTACACCATAAAAACTTATGATATTTTGTAGACTACTAAAGGACCCAAAATGGAACATTTTTGGTTTTTACAGCCTCGAAATTTGAGCCATGGTGAGTTCGGTAGCATGGATTTGGTTCTGACGGAGGTAAAATCAACCTAATCTAATATAAAATGCTAAAAAAAATAAAAAACAGCCATGGAAATTTCTGAAATTTAACAGATCTACTCAAGACACCTACAGAGACAACTTTCATGTTCATGACTTTGGCATTTGATCAACAAAAACATGGATAAAAATATAACTTTTCATTCCTAAATCGACAGAACAGACAAATGTGACCAAACAGGTGACTGACAAGAAAAATCCGAAACAGATATCACAACTGTTCTAAAAATCATAGGCTTTCAGATGCAAACAGAGAACATCCCGAACATGACATTCACTATTTACAGATTCGGATTTGGAGCAATACCCAAAGAGAACCCACAGCCTTAAGTCGATCCAAAGTCTCATAGGCCCAAATCAGGCTCTGACACGTGTCCCGAACTCTCGGATTTTTTTTAGACATTAAAAAACATCAGAAAAATCTGCAAAAATCATTTTAAAAACTAGACATCCTTCCAAATTCAGAACATCTTTCGTATGGAAAATCGGATCTCCCATGAGGGAGATCTTGATTTTAAAATGCATCCCGGGTAATAAAACCCGACTCACCTTTTTGAACGTTTACCGCAGTAAACGAATTCAAATCTCTCTGAATTTTTGGCACATTGCTAGGGACACCTAAGGGAGCATTCCATGATTTTTTTAGAATTTTAATGAAAAATAAATGCATGAAATGATGTGTGGACTGACTGACAAAAACAGAGAGCTACTGAAATTGAGCAGAATTGAAATAAATGCTTAATTAAACCTAATTAACCTATAAAACATGCTAAATTAATGAAATAAAATACAAACTAAATCTAGCTAAATGCATGAATGCTAAAAATCATCTAGGAAGCATAATTATGTATTTTTATATATGTCGTTTTATGAGAATAGCTCAATCCATCCCTCGGATGAGCTCTTTCTTCAAACGACACCTGAATCAGATCATGATATGAAATCAAGAGGAAAAGAGGTGCACCTTGCTTCATTACACAGCTTTGAAACTTTTGAAAGGGACTGCTACCAAGGGCTTCGTTCGTCCTTCGATCCGGGCTTTGGATGATTCACCAAGATCGACCCACACTTGAATCAAATTGGCCACAGCACGAGCATTGTAGGTACTTCACTGCACCTTCTCCACTGAGCCCAAGGGGGCGTGAATTCCAAGGAACACAAGTGAGTTCTAGAGGGGACCTAGGATGGATTTCAAAATCAGAATTGGAGTCCCAAATTGGAGTTCAAAATTCGATCCCTTAGGCTGGGCGTGAGCCCTGGTATTTGTAGAATTTTCTGAAAATTTTGAATTTCAAACAGGCTCAATCTGAGCCCTCCATGTGGCGCCATCTCAAGGGGTGCTATTTTGATTTTTTTGAGAAAATAAAATGGGAAAATTTGCGGGTGAGACACCTCAGCAGAATTTGAAAATTTTCAAAATTTGGGGTCTGTTTGATTTTTTCTGCAGGAGGCTCCCAAATTGCGCCACCTCAGGGGGTGCTATCTGGGAGTTTGAAATTCAAAATTTGGCTTTTCTGAAGCTTTTCAAATGGCGCCACCTCAGAGGGCTAGTTTTATAAAAAAATAAATAAATAAATAAAAGAAGTGAAGCCAAGTGGGGCTCTGGAATGGCGCCACCTCAAAAGGAGGTTTGAGGTGTAAAGTTGGAAACAGTAGGAGCATGCCATGTGGCGCTACCTCTGGAAGCTCTTGACACATGTCAGAAGGACAGGAGTGGAAGAAGCAGACTGTGCCACCTCAGAGGAACACTACAAAAAAATAGTTGATTAACGACGGAATTTAGCGACGGCGTTATATCGTCGCTACTTAGCGACGGATTAATGAGAGAAATGAATCCGTCGCTATAATTGGAGAATTTTACGAAACTAGCGACAAATTATATTCCCTCGCAAAATCCGTCGCTAAGTAGCGACGGATTTTGCGAGAGAATATTTTGTTGCAATAAATACGGCAGTTCGCGACGGATAAAATTCCGTTGTGAAATAGCGACGACATAGGCGACAAAATATTTTCTGTCGCCTTTTTCGTTTTTTGAATTACGATGGCTTAGCGACGGAATTAATTTGTCGCTAAGCCGTCGCGAAATGTTGCATTACCCCTAATCCCAGCCCTCTTTTTCCTTTCTTCTTTCGTTGCTCCCGCCCGCCGCCCTCTCCCTTCTGTCGCCCTCTTCCTTCGGCCGCCCTATCCATCCCGTCGACCTCTCTGCCGGCCCCCACCGTTCGCCGGAAGTCGATCTCCGTCAACCTTCCGCCGCCGCCGCCCAGAGGAAGCGCAGGTATTTCCGGGCCCCACCGTTAAATGGATTGGGGGTCGACCCCCTGCGTTTTTCGGCAGGGGGTCGACCCTCTGCCGTGTCCGGCCGGGGGTCAACCCCTTGTCATGTCCGGCAGGGGGTCGACCCCGGTAGAGGGTCGACCCCGGCAGGCGCTCGACCCCGTCAGGGGGTCGACCCCAGCAAGGAAAAGCCCTTTCCCATTGCACCCTCTCCTTCGTTGCGCTCGAGTTCAACCCTCACACCTCTCCATCCGCAGCCTCCTGAGCCTCTCCCATGTCCGTCGGAGCCTCATCGGAGTCACCTTCATGTGCCTCCAATCGCCAGAGCCACCTCAACTCATCTTCCACAAGAGCTGAGCCCCGTTGAATGCTCAGCGGGGCCCCTCCACACCTCATTTTTCAAACGCCACTGCCCATTAGGTCTGATAATAAAAATATAATTAAAAAAAGTAAAGTTCTAATGTTAAGTGTATTTTCAGCATCAAGAAAGTTTGATTTCACATTTAGAAAAACAAATTTTTCATTTTTGAGAAGTGTCATTATAAGGTTTTATAAGCATAAAAAAAGTTGTTTGAAACAAGCTTCTTACCTTCCTCATGGCAATTTCTGCCATCCCTAGTATTCATCGGTTCTTTGTAAAGGTTTTTTTCTCCATTACAATGGGGAGGTCATCCAAATGACTTCTAACTGGTTCAAGTCATGAGCAGTGATGTGTTGTTAATGGATAGAACCTAGAAGTAACCAGCGTGGTGAAACTCGAGCAGTACTATAGTTAGGTGTGAGCACCAGAGGTGGATGAGATAGGAGATTTGGTTCCTATGCTAGGCTAAGTTGGCTTAGCTAGACTAGAGGTATTAGGTCTAGTGCAAATAATTCAATAGTGTAGTTATGTCTAGATCTCATACTTCATATACTGGAATACTGGTGGGGTAGACCCCAATTTATAACTTTTCTAGCAAATTTAGTCACAATTCCTATAAATATGATATTCGTGGATCCATATCCGCCCAAGGATGAGTTGGCAGGATCCTATTGTCCTAAGTTTGAAAGGGTTTTTTTTCATGGTGACTTCATTTTAAAACATCATTTTTTTTGTGCAGATTTCTCAACGGAACTTGCTTGTGCCCCGCCACCCGTGGTAAGTAAGTGACAAAAACAATGCAAATCGGGTAAATACCCGTGGTGAGTAAGTGATGCAAGTGCATCACATGTTATTTAATTTATTGAATGTAACACTTTATTGTTCACACACTCACTTAGTTGTTGATATCTAGGACTGCTTTGTTGGAGTTCGGAGATCATGCTGAGCATGATTTTAATATATGAATATGGAAGTGTTCTTATTTTTGGAGTACGGAGTCCATGCTAGGCATGGTAGTAGTTAGTGGGATATTGAAGTGTGTTTGCTGCAGGTACATGTTTGACATTTGTTTGATATGAATTATTTCGATGTATTGCAATGTTTGATGTGATTGTATCCATGCTTACATGTAGTTACTTTCAATTTGATTATGTTTTCCATGTGAAATTGTATACTGAAAGCATGCTTCAAATGAATGTATCGTGTCATGAATAGTTTGCACATGAAAATATTAAGTTATCAATGCATGCATCATAATTCTTGTGATTGTATGACATCATATATTGCATGATAAATTTGATATTTTCTTCATCATAGCATTCTGATGGTTCTCTTTTAACTGGTTAGGATACTATTCATAACATCATACGACAAAATGACTGCAAACCGTGAATGGATGTACCGTAGGATAGTGAACAATGAGTTATCGCATGAATATATAGATGGTGTTGACAGTAACGGCAAGTGTCAGTACAGTAGATCCCACAGGTCGGATTAGGTGTCTCTGCAAGATTTGTAAGAATAATCGATTTGTAGAACTTCATGGCGTTAGACATCACCTATACAGGAAGGGTTTTGTGAGTGATTATCAGAACTGGACGTTTCATGGAGAAGAATTTAGAAACGATTTTGATACACGGGTGAATGTGGTGCACGATAATCCATATACGAATTTGATATTTGATGCCGCAAGAACAGAACTGGGTTCTGCTATGAGTTCTAGTGATGTAAGAACTGCCGTAGATGAAGAATCACCAAACGATGCAGCTAGTAGATTTTATGATTTACTTAGAGATGCTGATGAGCCACTTTGGAACAGTTGTGAGAGTCACACTATCTTGTCTGGAGTTCTTCAACTAATGAATTTGAAGTCCGAGTATAATTTGAGTCAATCATGTTTTGACCGTTTGTGCATGATTGTGAAGAGTATGTTGCCCAAAGATGAGAAATTGCCACAAAATTTCTATCGTGCGAAAGTTATGGTCAACGCTCTTGGTATGGGTTACAAAAAGATTGATGCTTGTCCAAATCACTGCATGTTGTATTTCAAGGAGCAGGAAAACAACATATCATGCCCGTCATGTGGGCATCCTCGGTTCAAGCCAAAGACAAGAGGCAATGGTAGCACGAGATCAAAGAAAGTTTTATACAAGTCGCTCCGCTACTTTCCTATCACTCCTAGATTGCAGCGATTGTATATGTCTTCAAGGACAGCTAAACACATGAGATGGCATGCAAATAAAGTTCGACACGATGAAAACAAGATCACGCATTTTGTTGATGCTGAAGCTTGGAAGCACTTTGATCGTACTCATCAGAACTTCGCAATGGAAGTGCGAAATGTTAGACTCGGTCTATGTACAGATGGATTTAATCCATTTGGGGGTAGATCAACTCCATACTCATGCTGGCCAGTATTTGTAACTCCATACAACCTCCCACCAAGCTTGTGTATGAAACGTCCAAATCTTTTCTTGTCTCTGTTGATCCCTGGTCCGACCTCACCTGGCCAAAATTTTGATGTATATCTAAGGCCATTGATTGATAAACTAAAAGTATTGTGGGATGACGGTGTTACCACGTATGATGCCCACAAAAAACAAAATTTCAACATGAAGGTCGTTGTTCTATGGACAATCAGTGACTTCCCTGCATATGGTATGTTATCTGGTTGGAGCACACATGGGAGGTTGACTTGTCTGTACTGCATGGAGGATTCCAAAGCTTTTAGATTGAGGCATGGAAGAAAGCCTTGCTGGTTTGAGTGCCATCGTCGATTTCTACCCAGCGATCATCCGTTCCGACGTCAAAAGAATGAATTTAAAGCAGACACAACTGAAACGGAAGGTCCATCCTCAAGATTGTCCGACATAGAGATTCTAAGAAGATTGCGATACTTTCCAGATGTATTAATAGATGCCCGCAGTCCTACACCCTTCCGTGGATTTGGGAAGGATCACAATTGGACGAAAAAATCTATTTTTTGGGAACTACCGTATTGGCCGACCCTATTGATACGACATAATTTGGATGTGATGCATGTAGAGAAAAATGTGTTTGATAATGTGTTCAATACAGTAATGAATATTAAAGGAAAAACGAAGAATAATCCGAAGGCCTGTATGGATTTAAAATTAATATGTAAAAGACCAGAATTGGAACTCAAAGAGTATAATGGCAAAGTACTGAAACCAAAGGCGAAGTACGTGCTCGGACCTGATCAAATAAAACATGTATGTCAATGGTTGAGACAACTGAGATTTCCAGATGGATATGTCTCTAACATTGCTCGGGCTGTGAAGATTGACGATGGACAGTTATATGGGTTGATTTGAATTATTTGAATTATTTGAATGTATTGTAATACTTGATACGAATGATTCGAATGCATTGCAATACTTGATGTGAATGATTTCAATTATTTGAATGTATTATAATTTATGCAACGAATGATTTGAATTATTGCAATACTTGATGTGAATGATTTGAATTATTTGAATGCATTGTAATACTTGATGCGAATGATTTGAATGCATTGCAATGCTTGATGTGAATGACTTGAATGCATTGTAATACTTGATGTGAATTATTTGAATGTATTGTATGACATATGTTATTTGTTAGAATATGGTTCATGGAGGTTATAGTGGTCGCTCATCCAGTAGTAGCCAGGCTCAGCCTTCATCTTCACGGGCTCCTGTGATAGGTATATCATATAACTAATTGGATGCTTGATTAGTTCAAATGCGCATTCTGAGAATTTCTAATGTATTTTTTTATAGATGATGTTGCACCTGTACACGACCCACCTACACCAGTTGATCACACAAGTCAAGAGCCAACACAGGAAACAGGGTCTTCTCAGGCTGGCACAAGAAGACTCATTCGAATAGTGTACATCGATAATCGACCGTAAGTATTTTGTTTTCAATTATTGCATATCTTTTAAATATTTTATATTGATATTTACTGTGTAACAATTCATGTGTAGCACGAGGTTTGAGCCACAAGAAGTAGTACGGGAGATTAGGAGTTCACTTCTTCAACATCTACCAGGACCAGTTGCTCAATGGAAAGAGTACCCAAAGGAGGTGTTAGACAGATTGTGGTCCTCATTCATGGTATACAGTTGTTCCTCATAGTTAATGTGTTTCATATTTAATTTATTTAAGTAATGTCTATATTATCATCGCAAAATTTTACTTTTGCAAATCAAACTGACCTTTGAAAAAGATTTTGAAAATAACTCGCCTCCGTTTTTAAAATGCGGGATTATTCCGAAGAATGGGACTCGCCTGTCGGTACGAGATTCAACAGTTCCTGGCGCCTTTACCAGGGGTAATTGAACCAAGGATCAATCTACTGCTCTGCTCTATTCAATTTGTCTAAATCATATTCTAATTTCTAAATGCACATAGAATCAGGCATGTGCTATGAATTTTCTGAAAATGCATAATTGAAAACATTATGTTTGCTTTGAATAACTGAAACACTTAGAATAGATATCACATGGAAAATCGTGAATTGGGATTTGAAATGTTCTTCTGAGAAAAGTAAAAATCGGTTTCTGGAGAAATCTTGAGATTTTATGAAAATTGATTCTGAGAAATGTGAAATAATTTTGAAAAACTTGATTTCTTTGAATTCAAACTTTGAAATTGAAAATATAACTTATAAAATGGAATTTGGAACTTGGGAAATACTTGAAATATCATTGGCAAATCCATATTTTGAGAAAATCGATTTTTGAATAAGACTTAGGAAATTTTTGAGAAAAATAAACTTCTTTGAATTGAAATTTGAATTGGCATTGGCAAATGCATGAAATGAATGAATATGTATTTGAGGAATTGAGAAAATTCTTTTTGTATTTTTGAGAAATGCAGTGCATTTTTGAAGTTAGCCTAAGAGTGTAGGCTGAATGTGGCTAATGTAAAGATCATAAATCTAGGTATCATTCGTATTCTGACTATGGCCATAAATACAAATTCCACCAAGTTTATAAACTTCATAAAAGTTAGTGCATGTGACATTTGTGTAGACCATGGTGAGTTTTGAATATGCATGAATCATCATCCATCACACATTAACATTATTAAAAAAAATAAACTATATGCAATGCTGCCTAAGCTAAGCAGAAAATGTAAATTCTTATTCCAAAGTTTAATTTAGTTTACATCACTATTGAAATTTAAATACATGAAAAATAAAGTCTTCAATGTACCTGCAAAACTAGAAAACTTTGTTAGTGGTGATATGTTGGCTTTTCTAGGTTTATCCAGTAATATCTAGAAATTACTGGATTTTGCTAGATATAAGCATTTTTGCCATGATTCCCTTAAATCAAAATGATAAAGTATGAAATAAAATTGAATAAATAAGGAAGATAAGATATGAAATTTCGAAATTGGGGTCAAAATGACCAAAATACCCATAATAACAAGACTATGGCCTTGAAATTAGGGTTTTCAGAAAGATATTTGGTAAAATGCAAGTTTTGAAATTCAAATGCAAATAAATCAAGCTAAATATGCTATGACATTATTAAAAATATGAAAATTAAAGTTAGGGATTTCGAAATTTAGGTCAAATGACAAATTGCCCCCGATAGCAAGATTATGGCCTTGAAATCAGGGTTTTTAGAAAATATTTTGGTAAAAACTTAGGTTTTATGCACTAAATAAAATCAAATGAGCATCAAATTAAACCTAAAGCATCCTAATATGATTATGAATATGATTAAACCCTAAAAATATATGCTTATGCACAAAAATCCAAGAATATCACAAATTTTGTGATTTTTGCAGTGTTTTGGAATTCTTCGGGTGCCCTGTTTTGCAATTCAAACCATTCAAGCATCAAAAAGATTCTAAAAATCCTCAAAATTGGTAACTGCACTTGTGATAACTCTAATATCAAATTAGAATTATAAAAATATTTTTTTGGCATTAAATTAATCCAAAAATAGCATCAAACCCTAAAAATATGCTATTTTTGACCTAGTTCACCAACCAGTTTCGGTCCAAGACCCAAACCAGGGGTCAAACCTTCATGGAAATTTATGAAATTTTACAGATAATAAATAGACAGGAAAACATAACTTTTCTTTTTTACATATCTGAAAAATCCTTTAAAACCAGGGAGATACCCATCCGACAATCCGGACTTGAATATATTGATTTTAACTTTGGTCCTGACTGATACTTTCAATTGAAAATTCCGGGATAAATAACATAACTCATTCAAAATATCTGAGATTTTAACAGTGAACAGTTGACAAAAAAATAACAATACTCACGTTTTACAGATCATGAATCGAATCTGTGGTTTGGGATTTATAAACAACATAAGTCTGATTAGGGTTTTGGAAAACCCTAACGAGTTTTAAATTGAAAATCAGAGTTTCTGACAGAGGAAAAATACTAAACAGTAATCAAAAATTCTGAAAATTTCACAGTAGCTAGATCTAATCAATATGAATCCATGACACTTTACATATCTAGAATCAAATATAAGATGAGAAAAATATCATCACAGCAAGTTACCCTCTTGATTTTAACAACGATTTTAAAGTTTTTAAAACCCGATTTGATGTCTGATTTTTCTGACAGAGTTCCCGAGGTCGAAAACCTCTGATTTTTTTACAGTAGTTCATTTAGATATGCATGCATCACATATAAAAAAATCAGGAATAAAAAATGAATATTTCAATCCGAAACAGCATGCTTTTTACTGTTCTAAAATAAAAAACACACAGAAATCTAAGAAACTTAAGAAATCATGCCTTAACTAATGAAAAACAATAAAACAAACCATAAAACAGTAAATAAAAATTATTTCTATGCTGAAAACATAAAATAAACATAAATAAACAAATAAATAAAATAAAATCAAGGAATCAATGGCTGAAATTTGATTTTACCTTTAAAGACATGTATTTAACCCATAAAAAGGGTAAATCACATGTTTTATTGGTTAATAATAAAAAGAATAGTGCTAAAATCAATTCTAATGGATTAGAATCCCTGGAAAACACTAAAAACAGTGTTAGATCATCTTCTTGGACCGTTCTTGATGGTTCTTGAGGTTGAATCATGGTTGAATCCATGAAATAGATGGTACCAATGGTTAAACTAGCATTAAATCATGAAAAATATTAAATAAAACTAAAGAAATTAATAAAATTTCTTACCTTGGAGTTGCAGCAATGGAGGAAGGGCTGGAGAGGAGAGATAATCTCCAAGACTTGCTCTAAAGGTGGCTGTAAAAATCGACCCCCTATGGGTCTCAATTTATAGAAACTTTTTAGGTTTTGAAAATTAGCAATTTTGAAATTTTTGGACTTCTAAAGGGGGGGGGGGCGATTTTGGGATGGAATGACCTATATACCCCTAGTCTAAATTATCCTAAATAATGCCTAATTAACCCCTAGCTAATCCTAAAAAATCCTCAAATGAGATGCCACTTGGCATTTTCCACATTTGGGTTTTTAAAGTTCTTTAAAAACCTTTAAAAACACTAGTTTTAAAATCCAAACTTTAAAATGAGTTTTTTAAAATAACTTTTGACCCTTCTAAACCTCTAACACTAACCAAGACACTGACTAACCCTAGTCTAGCCCTGACTTACTCGAATATGGCACCACCCCGAGTGGGCCCTACTTGAGTTTCAAAAAAAAAAATGATTTTAAAACTTGAAATTGAGAAAGTTTTCAAAAGATTTTCAAAAGTAAGCTTGAAATTAAAAGTTTTGAAATGACATAGAGTTCCAACTGGGTTAGAACTCCTCTGGATGTGGCGCCGACTGAGTGGGCCCACATCAGGTTTTGAGAAATTTGAAATAAACACTAAAAATAACTTTGAAAAGGGGTTAAAATCAATAATTGAAATTCAGAATCTTTGAAAATAGGGTCTCAAGCGAACTGGAACTCCGAGTTAGAGTCCTGAACTCTCAGGACTCTGAGATTTTAGATTTTAAAAAGCCAAATGAAAGGTTTTTGAAAGATTTTATCAAAAAATGGTGAAATGAGTAAAAAAAACACAGTCAGGGTTAGACTCCTAACTCGATCAGAACTCTGAAATAGAATCCTGAACTAATTGGACTCTGCAAAATGACCTAATTTTTGAAAACAAATAGAAATAAATGAAAATGGAATAAAACAGACTTCAAAACAGGCTCCTGACTGGACTAGGACTCCCGGACAGAGTCCTGATCGGATTAAAACTCTAGATTTTTTTTTGGTATTTTCTAAAAAAAACAGTTAAAAGAATTTGTGAAAACAGTTAAAATAATAACAAATATTGGAATAAACCAGAGTTATGATTCAACTGAGACTCTGAGAACAGAGTCCTGATTGAACTAGGACTCTTATATTGTTGGATTTTCTGATAAGTAAGTGATGAAATTTAAGCAAAGCTTTTGAAAACCAGTGAAAATGAAGTGAGAAAATCAATTTTGGATAGAATCCTACTTCGATCAGGACTCTAGGGTAGAGTCTTGATTTGATCAGGACTCTGAGATATAACCTCAGAATTTTAAAATTCTTTGATAAAAGCGCAACAATTTTGATAGATGAAAAGATTTTTGAAAGATTCTTTCAAAATTTGAAATCAGGATCGGAGTCCTGATCCAACTAGGACTCTCTGAACAGAGTCCTGTTTTGACTAAAACTCTGAGTTTCTGACTCATTTTGAAAGATTTTGAAAGATTTGATTGAAAATGGTTGTGAAAGATTAGAGTTCTAATCCGATTAAAACTCTGAAGAAGAGTTCCGATCCGACTGGACTCTTGAAGAAGAGTCCTGATCCAACCAGGACTCTAGGATTTTGGCCAAAACAGAAGATTTTAAAAGGTTTTCTTCAAAGACAGATAAAAAGGTAGTGAAAAGTAGAGTTTTGATCCGACTAGGACTTTGGAAAAAGAGTCCTGATCCAATTAGGACTCTAAGATTTTTGAGATTTTTGATAAATGAAGGAATCCAGAAGCGATGCCACCTAAATGGGTCTCATCTGAGAATTGAAATCAATTGAAATTGAGTTTGAAATGAATCCAGATTATTTTCTGAGAAAATACTTCAAAATATAAGGTCCTGGGGGTTGGCAAATGACACAATGTTGATTAAAAACCTAGGTTTTAAAATTGAATTTTGAAAGAAAAGTTTTAAAACTCAAATCTAGATTGAATATTTTGAAAACAGGAGTGTTGGATCTCGAAGATGAGATGTAATGACATGCAATGCTATGCTATGCAATGCAATGATATGCTGAATTCATGCAATGATAAGCAATGACACATGAAATGTAAGCACTGGATAAGGGTGAAAATTTGGGGTGTTTACAAATGCCCCTCTTTGCTACTAAGCCGGTTGTAAGCCGAGCTTAGTGGCAAAGAAAAACACACCAAATTCAGTCTATAAAAATGCCCCAGTTGGATAAATTTGACTGGGTATAAAAGAATTAGTTCAAATGATGGTGGTAGATATAGCATAAAGAATAAAGAAGAAGATTCACCTCATCGAAATGAGGCTCAGGCTTAGCCCTTAACCTAGATGAGACGACAAATGAAATACCTCATCAGAATGAGGCTCAGGTTTAACCCCTTGACCTGAAAGGGGACGATACCTCGTGGAAAAACGAGGCTCAGGCTTAACCCTTAACCTGAAAGGGGACGATACCTCATGGAAAAATGAGGCTCAGGCTTAACCCTTAACCTGAAAGGGGATGATACCTCGTAGAAAAATGAGGCTCAGGCTTAACCCTTAACCTGAAGGGGGACGATACCTCGTGGAAAAATGAGGCTCAGGCTTAACCCTTAACCTGAAGGGGGACGATATACGGAGTCCTCGAATGAAGAAACCATGATGGGACCTTCGAATTTTGCACAATAAATCCGAGAGGGGTTTGCAAAAGGAAGAAAGGGGGTTCCCTAAAGCTTGAAAAGGGATTGATCTTGGACGTCTCATCGCTGAGACTGAATGGCTTTTAAGACAGATGACCTTTTTGCAAAAAAAATCAGGTTTAACCCTTAACCTGAACGGGAACTGCCTATGGTGGGACAGCGGGGAGCACAAAGAAGTGTGCTAATCTAAGAGCCCAGGCGCTCATATCAAAACAAGAATGGAAGGATCTTGGACAACTCCCATCATCCGATCCTAAAAGGGATAACAACAACGCCTGGATACATCAAAATAAACATCAAGTTCTCACTTCATGTCAGAATAACTTGAAAAGATTGCCAATAAGATAAAAAATTGTAGGTAATTCAAGAATGATAAGCACATATATATATATGAAAAATATTCCCTCTTTTCTACCTAAAGTATTACCTCCGACTGGGCTTAACTCTGTAGAATCAAGATTCAAATTCAAATATCATTGCCTTTTGACTTTATCTCAATGAGGCTATCAATTTCCTTGATATGGACGGAAAAGAATGTATTCTTGATATTGCGAGAGCTATTGGTGAAAGAATATTGATAAAAGAATTTCACAAAATTAAAGAAGATTCTTGATAGATTCGACAGTCTGATATCCTGGGATTCTTTTCTCATGATGATCTTTCTGCACTCTCTTTTTAACAGAATTGGAGCTCTCTTGGATTTTTCGGGAATTACATCATCCTTCATTTTGGAGATGTCCTAGCTTTTTCTCTCTTTATTTTTTTGGAAGGGTACGTCACAAACTCCTTCATCTCAGAGATGTTCCGATCCTTCTTTTCTCTCAGGGATTATCTTGACAATTATTGGCTCATTGGTAGGAAATCTTTTGATGATAGCTGGAATTAAATATCTTTTAGGGTTTGTTGGTAGGCTCATCACACTCGCCTGCATCTCGATGGTGATCTGAACTTTCCCTGGAAGGATCCGTCACAAACTCCGTCATCTTGGAGATGATCCAAATCTTCTTTGGCCCCGGGGGTCGACTCGTCTAATTCGCCTTCATCTTGACGACAGTTGAGAGATCCCTTTTGCAGATATTTAATTGCAGCTTAGGTGATTGAGTGGATTTTTCTGTATCACCCAGGATATTTCGACTGCTTATTTTCCAAGAATGATCTTTAAAAATATGCCATTGACTGCGATCAATATCAATAGCTTCTGGCTTTGCAACAACATTGAATTTTCTTTGCTGGCCATATCGCGGATTTATTCTTCATCCTTTTGGTTGGCCAATAGAAAGATTTTGAATTTTGAATCTTTTTTCACAAAAGCTTTGTCCTTTCGGAAGTAATACTAAAGGTATTCTGAGGTACAATTTTATGCAGTAAAGATTTTGAGATCAACAACTATTTTTCATGACAAATTGGCAAAATATTCCTGAAATCCTTGGTGAAAGAAATCACTTGAGATCTAAATGACACATCCGTGGCTAGATTCTCCTCTCCTTTCCCCAAAGGAGAGACTCAGGCTTGACCCTTACCTGAACGGGTAACAAAAGATACTCCTCTCTTCCCTGAAGAGGAGGTGTTTGCAAAACGAACTTTCGAAGAGAAATAGAGTTTTCGTCAAAACTTCCTATTTCTAGGCTTCTCTTATGGAAAGGGGGCCGCTAACAAAGATTGAAAGGATATCATAGAGGAACGAGTTCATCACACTCTCCCTGGAAAAAGGGTCCTCGACGACGGGGGTGGCCTAACAAAAGACATTTAGGGTTATAAGGAGGACGAGCTTCCGTCGAAACTCTCCCTGGAAAAAGGGTTCCTTGTGTGACAATAAAGATTGTTTTGCAAACTGTTCGTGAAGCATGAGTCCCTTCAAACTCTCCCTAGAAAAAGGGGTTCAACGAACGAAAAATAAAGACATGCGAAAAGAAACGAGCTCCCTCGAACTCTCTCTGGAAAAAGGGTCCCTCGCAAGAGAAATACTTGATGATTGATTTTGATAGCTTTTGATAACTCAAAGAACTGCTTGATAACACGAATGACTAGAGGTCTGACAAAATCGGCAACCCGAATGTCAGATTAACAGAATGGAACGACCCAAGGGTCTGATACAGATTGTTTGGTTCGCAGGTTTGAAGATTAACATCGAGTCTGAACCTCAATGTGAGAGTCATGTTGCGACCAGTATGAAGACCGAATTAAAATACCAGTACTGGGTTTTAAAGGATTACCAATACGAGCATTGGATTTTGGAAGATCACTAATACAAGCATTGGATTTCAAAAGATTTACCAGTACGAGCGCTGAATTTAAAAAGATTACCAATACGAGATTTGGTAAAGCAACCAAGGCGAGATTGGATTTCATAAAAGGACCAATTTTGAAAATTGGATTTAACCAGACCGATGTAAGACTGGGTTCGGTTTGAAGGTTCGAATCGAAATTCAAATCTTCAAGGAAAGACTAGATGAATTGGATTTTGAAAGACAATTTGAGTCGGAACTCTGATTTTCTAGACCAATTCTGAAATGGATTTGGAAGAAGATTTGAATCGGAACTCGACTCTTCTAGACCAATTCTAGAATCTAGAGGAAAGAAAATTATACGAATTGGATTTGTAAGAAAATTCAAGTCGGGACTTGGATTTTCTAGACCAATTCTGAATTAGATTTGGAAGAAGATTCGAATCAGAACTCGACTCTTCTAGACCAATTCTAGAATCTAGAGGAAAGAAGATTATACGAATTGGATTTGTAAGAAAATTCAAGTCGGGACTTGGATTTTCTAGACCAATTCTGAATTGGATTTGGAAGAAGATTCGAATTGGAACTTGACTCTTCTAGACCAATTCTAGAATCTAGAGGAAAGAAAATTATACGAATTGAATTTGTAAGAAAATTCAAGTCGGGACTTGGATTTTCTAGACCAATTCTAAATTGGATTTGGAAGAAGATTCGAATCGGAACTCGACTCTTCTAGACCAATTCAAGACATTTAAAGGAAAGAAAAGTTGATAAGTATAAAGATGACATTTGGGACTAGTTCAACTAGTACGAGCATCAGATTTTGGAAGAGTACCAGTACGAACACTGGGTTTTAAAAGGTTACCAGTACGAGCATTAGGTTCAGTACGAGTACTGGGTTTTAAAGGGTCATCAATTGATGATGACTTGGACGACTTGCCGGGGTCTCATGATTTATCCCTTATCCTGAATGGGAAATTAAATGCAAATTGATGCAGATGAATGCGAATGAATGCATGCAAATGCAAATGGATGCAACTGAGTGCACATGCGTGCAAAATGAGAGATTTATTAGATCCTGCCTGCACACAGATTGTTTTGGATAAAAGGCAACTTTAACAAGAATGCCCCAGTATATTCTGGGGAAGAGAGATATTTTGACAAAAGAATAATTGATCATTTATTGAAAGGAATTTTTGAAGAATACAAAAGATAGAATAGAGATTTTCTAGGTATAGAATTTCTTCAGATGTCGAGCATTAATGGGGTCGGATAGTTCTACCCCGTCTGCATTAATCAGACGATATGAATTACGGGGCAACGCTTCTTTCACCACGTAGAGACCTTCCCAGTTTGGTGACCATTTGCCACATGGACGATGCTTGAGATGAGCCGTTGATCTAAGGACCAAGTCATTAACTTGGAATCTCCTTTCGATGACTGACTTGGCATATTGCCTTGCTATCCTCTGACGATAAGACTGAGCGTGTTCTATTGCTTTGATTCTTTTCTCATCGAGTAAATCTAACAGTACCGATCTCTGTTGCTGATACTGATCGAGTGGTAACTCTAAAAGAGATGCGAACTTAAGGGCGGGCTTCTGAACATGAAGGGGTAACACCACCTCAGTCCCATAAACAAGTTCTGAAGGAGTCACATTGGTTGGGGTTCGAATGGTAGTTCGATATGCCCAAAGTGCATCATGGATTTTCTTGTGCCAATCACAACCCGTCTCAATGATTCTTTCCAAGATGCGAATCAAACTCTTGTTTGTTGCTTCTGCCTGACCATTTCCTTGTGGATAATAAGGAGCTGAAAAATAATGATGAATTCTAAATTTTGAACAAAAGATCTTCATTCTCTCATTCTTGAAATGAGTACCATTATCTGACACGATGTCGTGCGGTATACCGAAACGACAAAGAATGTTCTTATGAATGAACGAAACTACATGTCGACCTTCCACTGTACGCAGAGTGACGACTTCAACCCATTTGCTGAAATACTCTGTTGCGGCAAGGAAATATTTATGACCATTAGAAGCTGAAGGAGAGATGGGTCCTACAACGTCGAAGGCCCACATAGAAAATGGCCATGGAGACACGACTGATTGCAAGTACGTGGCTGGCGCATGAATGGAAGGTGCGTGTATCTGACACTGAACGCACTTCTTCACAAAACGATAGCAGTCTTGCTGCATGGTTCTCGAATAGTATCCTGCCCGAATGATTTGTTTAACAAGGGTTTGGTAGCCGACATGACCACCGCAAATACCTTCATGCGCTTCTCGCACGATTTCTTTGGCTTCTTCTTCGTCTAAGCACCTGGAATACTCAAAACTGAACCCACGACGATAAAGAACATTGGCAAGGATAAAATAGCGGGCGGACATATGCTGAATTGCTTTTTGCTCCTTCTTTGATAGTTCTGGTGGAAGCTCACCAGTTTCAATAAAGTTTTTGATATCTTGATACCAAGGCTTCTTTTTCTGTTCCGCCTGGTTGACTTGCATTACTGGAATGAAGGCAGGTTGGTCAAGTCTACCGATTTCAAAAGAGCGACAGGATTCTCCATTTCTGAAAGACATAATGGAGCCCAAACTGGCCAAAACATCAGCTATTTGATTAAACTCTCTTTTGATATGGAAAAGCTGAAATTCCTCAAAATTGTTGATAAGGGCTAAAACGATCTTTTGGTAAGGGAGCAACTTCTGATCTTTTACTTGCCATTCAGCTTTGACTTGGCTAACTACGAGCAATGAATCACCGAAAGCGTGTACCCTCTTAACATTGAAGTCTTGCAAAATTCTCATACCTTGTATTAAAGCTTCATACTCAGCCATATTATGGGTACATTGAAAATCCAGTTTCAGAGAAAAGGGGATCATCTCTTTCTCTAGTGTGATCAGCAAGATTCCGACCCCTATGCCGGCCATGTTCTTGGATCCATCGAAAAATAGATTCCAAACTGGGGATTGTTGAACATTACAGATCCGCTCATCGGGAAAACTATCCTCGATTTTAACATCTTCTGCTAAAGGAAAATCTGTCAATTGGTCTGCAATTGCTTGACCTTTGATAGATTGCTGAGAAACATACCCCAAATCATACTGCATTAACAGGATTTGCCACTTAGCAATCCGTCCACTAAGAAATGGTTGTTCGAGAATATACTTGAGAGGATTAAGTTTTGAGAGAATCTTGACTTCTGATGCTAACAAGTAATGTCTCAACTTCTGACACATCCATACTAGTGCTAGGCATGTCTTTTCTATCTGAGAATATTTCTTCTCGTAATCAATGAAGGTCTTGCTTACATAATAGATGACATGTTCAATCAAACTGCCTTCCTCATACTGTGCCAAGAATCCACCACAAGGGGCTTGGTTAACTGAAACATATAGCAAGAGAGGCTTTCCCAATTCTGGTGGCTTCAGAACGGGCGGATTAAGAAGATATTTCTTGATACGTTCAAACGATTGCTGACACTCTGGTCCCCACTCAAATTTCACTCCTTTTTAGAGTAGATGATTGAAAGGTTCACATCTCATGGCAAGGTTGGATATGAATCTCCGAATTGATTGCATACGTCCCTAAAGACTACGCAATTCCTTAAGAGTAGTTGGAGGTGGCATGTCAATGATGGCCTTTGCTTTAGCGGGATCCATTTTTATACCCTTTTTGCTGACCAAGAAGCCTAGCAATTTGCCTGATTCAACCCCGAAGACACATTTCTGAGGATTGAGTCTCATTTTGTAAAGAATGAGTCGCTTGAAGACTTGACTTAAAGCATCGATATGATCTTCTTCTTCTTTGGATTTGACCAGGATGTCATCAACATATGCATCCATAGTCTTGTGCATCTGATCATGGAAAATGGCAGTCATTGCACACTGATAGGTTGCCCCAGCATTCTTGAGCCCAAACGGCATGACTGTATAACAGAAAGTGCCCCATGGCGTAGTGAAGGATGTTTTGGATTGGTCACGAGCGGCTAACTTGATCTGATTATATCCGGAGTATCCGTCCATGAAGGAGAACATGGCATGCCCAACCGTGCTACCAACTAGGAGGTCAATATTTGGGAGTGGATAGTCATCCTTCGGAGTAGCTTTATTGAGATCGCGAAAGTCAATGCAAATTCGCACTTTGCCATTTTTCTTGGGAACTGCAACAATATTTGCCAACCAGTCCAGATAATCTATTGCTCGAATGAATCCTGCTTTAAGCAAGTCCTCAAGTCCTTTCTTGACCTGTTGCTCGATTCGAGGATCCATTTTTCTTAACTTCTGCTTAACAGGTTTCGCATCAGGCTTCAGAACGAGTCGATGTTCCACCAATTTAGGATCTAAACCTGGCATATCTTCATAAGTCCATGCGAACACTTCTTGGTACTGCTTGAGAAAGTCAATGAGCCTTTCCTTCTCATCTGTACTTAGGCTGGTGCCGATCTTGAGAATTTTCGGACTATCTTCTGAACCAATATTGATGTCCTCAGTCGGATCCTGGACTAGGGTCGATGGTTCATCTTGTTTTTGAATCGCTGCAAACTCTGGCAACTCTGGAAGCGATGAATCAAATTCTATCATTTCTTCTGACTGCTTTGTGACCTTACTGTTCTCAGCTCTTACCCGGACCTGATGTATCTTTGCCGGTTTCGATAGGATTGAAGGATTGATGACTAATCTTTTTATCAGTTGAGAAGACATTCTGAAATTTTTGAAAAAGAATAGCTTTTAGAAAAAGTTCATTCACTATGACATAAATTGTATGAGAATAAAAAAGATAAGAATAATGAATTTTGAAGACAAATTATGGAGGAATAAGAGAAAGATGACATCCAGATAGACGAGAAAATTGATAACTTTATTGAAGACTTGGAATGAAATAAGGACATTTAAAATGAGCTGAAATGGAACATTGTCCCTACAAACTGCAGAAATCAAATGAATGAAATAGAAAAGACAGATGGTAGAAAATTTTTAATGGATCCCTTTAATGAAGACAGTATTTTTGTGAGATCTTTTGCCCATGAATCCTAGTCCTACCCTGCGCGGATGATGATCAGGGATCACTGGCTCTAGCCGGCCATCTCCGTTCTTGCCCAATCCTCTGAAAGGCTGATAACCATGCTTCAGTAATAGGTCAAATCCTTTCTTGGTTCTAACAAACTGCGGGAAAAGAGGATGGTCTTTGAAAGTACTGTAATCGAGACGACCTCCGATCTTAAAGAAATGTGGTCCTTGCCATTGGACCATCGCTGCTGTGTGATTTGTCTCTGATGCTGCTTCTAACTTTAGCATTTCAAGGCTTTCACTGAGAACAACCTCTTCACTTTCCCTAATGCTGGGGATATCAGCAGTATAAGTTGGCCTAGGGATCATAGGCTGAGGTAGCCTCTCTTCAGGATCTTCCCCCAAAACAGTAGTTATCATGCCACCTTTAGACCATTTGATGCACTGATGCAGAGTGGATGGTACGGCGTTGGCATTATGAATCCATGTTCTTCCTAGTAGAAGATTATACGTTGGCGGCATGTTAACGACATGGAAAAGCACTGTATGAACAGAGTAGTTGATAAATGTTTCCAGGAAGATCTTTTCCTTTGTTGTCTGTCCATGATTATCGAACCCATAAATAGTGATTGGATCCGGTGTGTACTCTTCTTCTTTTATACCCAGAGCCTTGGCAGTCATTTCAGGACAAATGTTGAGGCTACTGCCTCATCTACAAGCACGTGGAATACAGTCATTCCCCGGGTTCGCACCACAATGTACAAAGCATTGTTATGAAATGTGTGAGGTTTTGGCAGATCCTCATCTGAGAAGGTTATGGGAGCATTGGTCATGGCCTGATTAACGATCTGAGCCATGTCTTCAGGTGTGGTGCCTGGCTTGACCTTGATTTTTCGCAATAAATCATCCAAGACTTGCTGATGCTTAGGAGAGGCATGTGCCAACTCAAGGAAAGGGATATTAGAGAGGGCAGTGATTGGTCTTTGTACTGCATCAACCTTTTCTTCTGATGTTCTCTCTTTTTCTGAAGTAGGTTTGACAAGGCTCTTGGGTATCCACGACATTCTTTTGGCTACCTCTGGAGATACTCTAGCGGGCTCTCTCGAAACCTTCAGCTTACTGAATGCTGAAACGTGGTCCATCTTTTGAGAACTGGACTGGGCCTTATGCAACACTAATACCTGATGCTGCACCTTGATATCACTGCTAGGGCATGGTCGGATATGATCTTGTGGCTGAGAGGGATGATCAGATATCATTGTTGTTGAGTGCTGCAAGAAAGGCTGTTTTAGAATCTCCATTTTCTCATCTTCAGCCCCTTCTACCAACAGATTTTTGTCAATATAATCTTGTATGATGTTTTTGAGGACGAAACAGTTCTCGGTATCATGTCCCACAGTTCGGTGGAACTTGTAGAATCTGTTTTTCATTTTTCCCATAACCACTGGCGGGTCAGCTACCCTTGGAAGCTTAATCATATCACTGTCGAGCATATATTCTAATACCGTCTCGAGGGACTGGTCTAGAGGAGTAAACTTGCGGTTATAACTCCATCCTTCCCGCTTCGGCTTTTCTTGTGGTCTTGATCTCTATTCGAGGGTCTGCTGTGGCTGCTTATCATATTGAGTAATCGACTTGCCTTTCTGATCACTTTTGTTGGGATTTGACCCTCCTGAAGCATAACTGTGATTTTTTTCATTTCCTTTGTTCTGATTCTTACTGTTATTGGCAGAGTAGGTAAAATGGGCTTTCTTCTTTGATTCTTGTTGACTGTTATTCTTTGTAAACATAAAACCCTCATAAGATCCGTTCTCCATACTCAACTCGAGCCATTCGGCTCGTTCTGTCAGTTCTATGAAACTCTTCGATGGAGATGTAGAAATTAGTCCCCTTAGGGTTTGCGAGAAGTTGCTCAGGATCAAAGATAGTGCGTGTCTTTCTGCTATTGGCTCACACATCTTATTGCAAGCGGATCTCCATCTATGAATGAAATCCCTGGCCTTCTCGTTTTCTTTCTGCCTCAGACTGCAGAGATGACTGAGAGTCGGGAGTGCTTCAGCATTGAATAGAAAGCGCTCAATAAATAAATTGACCACTTTGTCGAATTCTTTCAGTTCTATCGGATTAATGTGCTCTGAGTACCACTTTGCTGCGACACTTTCCAAACTGCGAGGAAAGCAGAGAAATAAGGCACGATTGTTCCTCTTGAACCTGGAACATTCTGCGAAGAATAGGGCGAGATGTGCTTTTGGGTCACCCGAACCATCAAACTTGATAAATTTCTTGGGGAGATTATTGTTCTCGTCGCGAAATTTTTCCCCCGTCTTCCCTTCCTTGCGGAAGAGAAAAGAAGGAAATGCTCTCGCGCTTCAAACTTGACCGGATTTTGGAAAATGTTTTGAAATACTCGCCTCCATTTTGAAAATTTGCGGGAAAATCCATGGGATGGGGCTCGACCTGTCGGTACGAGGTTCGACCGTTCCTGCCGCCTTTAACAGGGGTAATCGAACCAAGGACCAAAATTGTGCTTGACTTATTAAATCATCAAAATCGTGTTCTATCCTAAATGCACAGAGAATTCAGGCATATGCTATGAGATTTTGGGAAATGCATCTTGGAAAAACATGATGTATGCTTGGAAAATATTTGGAGTTGAAAAGAATCTCTCAGGAAAAAGATGAAAGTCAATTTCTCAGGAAACTCAGAAGAAAAGGGGTTTTTAAAAACATGAGAAAGCTCATAAAGATGTGGGAAAATCATGAATAGTCAAAAATCCTGGGAAAATGGAAGTGATTCTTGAGAAAAGGTGAACATTTGAAAAAGGGAAACACTTCTCAGGAAAACTCGGACTTCGAGAATTTTCTTAGGAAAATGATGGAAATTCATTGGAAATCCCTTATGGAAAAGGAAAATTGAAACTTGGGAAGTTGAAAACCTGAGAATCTTAACCTTGAAATACTTGGAAATCGATTTTGATCTTTGGAGAAGATTGGAAAATTCTTTTTGAAAATCTTAAGAAAATAACCTTTTCCATGGAAAACTGTGAAAAAAACTTGACTTGAGAAAACCGATTTTGAAAATTTCTCAGAGTTTCTTGAGAAATCGATTTCTTGAGAATGAAGTTTTCTTAAGGAAAGCATGGGAAAACCAAGGATTTCATGATGCAAATGAATGAATGAATGAATGCACTTTGAAAAGATTTTCTAAGGAATTTGTTTGAAAATGTGTATTAAGTCAAAGTAAATCCTTCACATATTCTGACTGTGGCCATGAATATGTTCCGAGTTTAATTGATTTAATGCACAAGATTTTGAAAACATTGGAAATATGATGTGCATTTTCAAGATAGCCTAAGAGTGTAGGATCAATGTGACTAGTAGAAAGATGATGGATCTGGGTCTCGTCCATATTCCGACTAGGGCCGTAAATATGGATTCCACTGAGTTCATCAACTCCCTAAGAGTTGGTGCACGTGCCATTCGTGAACATCCATAGTGCTTTTGAAATAACAATGCATGAATCATATAAGCAGGATATTGCATAAATTCAAACTATATGATATGCATCCTAGTCTAAGCAGGAAATTAACTCTCTTATTCCAAAATTTACATTATTACATCACTAAATAAAGGAAATAAAAGAAATTTGTAGACTTCAGCTCCTTCTTTTGAATGTTCCTGCGAAACTTGAAATAGGGTTAGCTCAAATATGTGGGTTTTTCCAAGATTTTCCAATAATATTATGAAATTATTGGATTTTATTAGATATAAACCCTATTCTCATGCTTCCTTGATATTTGAAATGATGTAAATGCAGGGAATTCAGTGGAAAACAGTTTGAAATTCGGAATTGGTGTCAAAATGACCAAAATATCCCTAAAATTAAAGTTACACCTTTAAAATCAGGGTTTTTTGAAGGAAAACTTGGTAAAACTGAGATTTCGAAATTCAAATTGAATCAAATGGTGATGAAATGCAGTAAGAGACATGATGAAATGCTGCTAAACACATTAGGACTGTAAAATCAGAATTTGATATTTTGCAATTTATCAAAAATAACGAATTTCGCTTGTTTTTCGCTTGGACCTGGGTCCTGCGGGACCCTGTTTCGGTATTATGGCTGATCTGAACCTCAAATGGATTTCAAATTGCACCAAATTCGGTATGAAGTATCTACTTACTCTGATAAATAGCCTAGAATGCTAAAAATCACGAAATAATATGATTTAAATGCTAAAATTTAAAGAAAGTCCTAAAATGGTGGATTTTACCTATGGATCCGAACCAAATGCAATACTTAACATGATAGTGCAAGATTTACATCATGAAAACTTCTTATATTTTTCAGACTGTTAAAGGACCCGAAATGGAACATTTTTGGTTTTTACAGCTTCGGAATTTGAGCCATGGTGAGTTCAATAACAGAGATTTAGTTCTGACAGAGGTAAAATTCACCCTAATCTGATGTAAAATGCTAACAAAATATAAAATAGCCATAGAAATTTATGAAATTAATTAGAGCTACTCACTACACCTACATGAACAACTTTTATGTTCATGACGTCGGAATTTGATCAACAGAAACATAGATAAAAATATTACTTTGTGTTCCTAAATTAACAGAACAGACCAATGTAGCAAAACAGGGGACTGACAAGACAAATCCGAAGCAGGTATCAACACTGTTCTAAAAATCACAGGCTTTCAGATTCAAACAGAGGACACCTCGGACATAACTTTCACTTTTTACAGTTTTAATTTTGGAGCAACACACAAAGAGAACCCATCGACCTAAGTCGATCCAAAATCTCAGAGGCCTAAATCAGGCTCTGACACGTGTCCCAAACTCTCGGATTTTTGTCAGACAATACCAAAAATCAGAAAAATATGAGCAAATTATATTAAAAACTAGACATTCTCCCGAGTTCAGAACAGTTTTCAGATCGAAAATCGGATCTTCCATGAGGGATATCATGATTTTACAAGTTGGCAAATGATTTTCAAAACGCATCCCGGGTAACAAAACCCGACATGCCATTTTGAATGTTTACTGCAATAAACAAATTCAAATGCCTCCAAATTTTTGGCACAATTTTAGGGACATCTAAGGGCGCATTCCGTGATTTTTTTGGGATTTTTAAATAAAAATAAATGCATGAAATGACATGTGGACTGACTGACAAAAACAGAGACCTACTGAAAATAAGCAGAATTGAAATGGATGCTAAATTAATCCTAATTAATTCATGAAATGTGCTAAATGAATGAAATAAAATGCAAATTAAACCTAGCTAACTATATGAATGTTAAAAATCATCAAGGAAGCATAATTAAACATTTTTATATATGTCGTTTTATGAGAATAGCTCAATCCATCTCTCGGATGAGCTCTTTCTTCAAACGACTCCCGAATCGAATTATGGCATCAAATCAAGGGGAAAAGAAGTGCACCTTGCTTCGTTACGCAGCGTAGAAGCTCTTGAAAGGGGAGGCTATCACGAGCTTCCTTCGTCCTTCGCTCCGGGCTTCGGATGGTTCACCAAAATCGACCTATGCTTGAATCGAATTCGCCACTGCACGAACTTTACTCCACCTTCTCCAATGAGCCAAAGGGGCGCGATTTCCAAAGTTCAAAATCAGATTTTTAGAAAGGCTAGGTCAAATTTTCCAGTTCACAAAAATGGTCTCTCTCAAAAAAAAAATGTTCTTCTCCCCCTGGGCGTGAAGCCTTGTTTTTATAAACTTTCTGAAGAAAATTTGAATTTCAAACAGGCTCAATCTGAGCCCTCCATGTGGCGGCATCTCAGGGGGTGCTATCTGGTGGTTTGAAATTCGATTTTTGCTTTTGCAGGGAGCCCTCAGGTGGCGCCACCTCAAAAGGGCTATTTTTATTAAAAGAAATAAAATAAATACAAAATGGAGCCAAATGGAGTTCTGGAATGGCGCCACCTCAAAAGGTGTTCTGAGGTGTAAAGTTGGAACAGTAGGGGCATGCCATGTGGCGCCACCTCTGGGGAGTTCAAATGTTTGAAATTTTGCTTTTTCTGCAGAAAAGGAGAGGCTGACATGTGGCATTTTCTCAGAGTGGCTCCTACGATGCCATGTGGCAGGAGAATATGAAGGGAGGAAGCAAAATGCGCCACCTCATAGGGGGGGTTTTCTACTTTTTCTGATGCAAGGAGGTCTGGACATGTGGCGGACAAGTGTCAGCTGTCTGGAGAGGCCTTCTCAAATGGCGCCACCTCAGAGGAGAATTTGAATTTTAAATGGAGGTTGACCCTGGAGGAATGGGGGGTGGACATGTGGCGCCCCCCTCAGGGTGGCTCCTACAATGCCATGTGGCAAGAGGGAGGAAAAGGAGGGAAGGGACATGTGGCGCCCTCATAGGCCATCTGGAAAAATCAGAGCTCTGGATTTGCGCCACCTAGGAGGAGATTTGAATATTTGAACGGTTTGCTTTTTCTGAAGAAAGCCAGGAGTGACATGTGTCTCCTACTTTTCTGAAAAGAGTAGGGAGAAGACATGTGTCCTCTACTTTTTCTGAAGCAGGTAGAAGGAGACATGTGTCACCTGCTTTTTCTGAAAGAAGCAGAGAATGACACGTGGCAGAGGGGAGAGAAGGAGGGCCAAGCCATGTGGCGTCATCTCAGACAAGATGAAAGTGGTAGAAGTTCAGGATCTGCGCCACCTATGAGGAGATTTGAATCTTTGAATTCTAGCTTTTCTGAAGAGAGCAGGAAATGACACATGGCATTTGCTTTTTCTGAGAAGAGCAGAGAATGACACATCTCACCTGCTTTTTCTGAAGAAATGAGAGATTGACATGTGTCCTCTGTAGGAGACACACTCCAAATGGCGCCACCTCAGAGGAGACAAGCTCCACTTTTTCTAGAGGAATTTAGGAGTGACACGTGTCTCCTACTTTTCTGAGAAAAGTAGGGAGAGACATGTGTCAGGCTACTTTTCTAGAAGGAGGGAGAGGTTGACACGTGGCCCCTGCAGGAAATCCACTTCAAGTGGCGCCACCTCAGAGGAGACAAGCGCCACTTTTTCTAGACAGGACAACCTATGACACTTGGCATCTCCTGGTAATCTTGGAATGACACATGGCACAGGATGGATAGGGTGACACATGGCAGATAAATGGGATGACATGTGACGTCTTTTTAGGGTAGCCCCACACTGACACTTGGCATAGAAATGGGAGGAGAGAGAAAAGACAAGTGGCACCAATCCAGGGGACAAGGCTTCTATTTTTTTGGGTTTTTCAAAGTTCACGTTTTTCAAAAGAAAAGCCTGTGTGACACCACCTCAGTGTGGATCCCACATTGCTTCTTTATTGAAATAAGAACAAGACAACAACCTCTTTTTGGAATTTTCATAAAAATTTGGACTAATTGGCAAAACAGAAATTTTGAAAAGAGTTGGCCCCTGTAGGGCAATTTTGTAAAAGGAAGATATTTGAAATTGTCAAAAGGGCAAAATCTGAGGTGAAGTGGCTGAAATCCATATTGAAAACTATCCAGATCATTTTCCTGAGAAAATATTTTGAAATTCAGAGTCCTGGGGGTAGAATGGGAAGAATTGATAATTTTGAAGACCCAGGGTTTTGAAATCAATTTTGAAAAGAGTTGAAATTCTAATCCGGATTGAAAATTTTGAAATCAAGAGTTCTGGACCTCGAAATGACATGCTGTGCCGTGCAGTGATATGAAATGCTCATGCAATGATATGCAATGTCATGTCTTATGCAATGGAATCTTGAACCAAGACTTTGGAGATGTCTGTCTCCTGTCAGGAGTAAAATTTTGAACATCTGAGCTAAAAATAGAGAAATTTTGAGAGTTGCAGATGAAATTTAGACTTTTGCAAGGTCCGGGCTCAGAAAATGACCATTTTGCCCTCCGACGATTTCAAAGGCTGGATGATGGTGCTTGGTGGAAATGTTGGGGGAGGTGAGTGAAAATTTGGGGTGTTTACAGATGCCCCTCTTTGCTACTAAGCCGGCTCATGGCCGAGCTTAGTGGCAAAGAAAAACACACCAAATTTGGGCTATATAAAAAAATGCCCCAGCTAGAAGGATCTGACTGGGTGTGAAGAAATTAGCCCGAGGAAGATGGTAGATATGAAATGGAGAATAAAGGGGAAAGACTCACTCTGTGAGAGCGAAATTCCGGTTTTATGCCCTTAACCTGGATGGGACAGAAATACCTCGTATGGAACGAAGCTCAGGTTTGGCCCTTAACCTGATTGGGGATGGAATATCTCATAACATGAGATTCAGGTTTGTACCCTTATCCTGATTGGGCGGAAAATGAAATACCTCTTTGATTGAGGCTCAGGTTTGTACCCTTATCCTGATCGGGCGGAAAATAAAATACCTCTTTGATTGAGGCTCAGGTTTGTACCCTTATCCTGATCGGGCGGAAGATGAAATACCTCTTTGATCGAGGCTCAGGTTTGTACCCTTATCCTGATCGAGCTGAAGACGAAATACCTCATCAAAGGAGGCTCAGGTTTATACCCTTATCCTGATCGGGCGGAAAATGAATGGAATCTTCGAAGGAAGAGACCATGATGGAACCTTCGGATTTTGCACAATAAATCCGACAGGGGTTTTGCAAAAGGAAGGAAAATGGGATCCCTAAAGCTTGAAAAGGGATTGATTTTGGGTGCCTCATTGCTGAGACTGAAATCAGCTTTTGAAATTGCCTTTCGCGAGAAAGTGATTGGTGGTTCGACCTCGAACCGAAATGGGACTGTCTATGGTGGGACAGTGGGGACACCGGGAAGTGTGCAAGTCTGAGAGTTCATGCTCTCAAAGAAGGGAAGGAATCAAGTCCTTAGGAGGGATTTAAAATTGGTGTCAGGATGCATCAAAAATGGACATCAAGCTCTCACTTCATGTCAGGATAGCTAGAAAATATTGTCAAAATGTTGGAAATTCTGCTGTTGTTTCAAAATTTTTGAAAATGTTGCACATTGTTGCAAAGACATTCCTTCTTTTCTACCTAAAGCATTACCTCCAAACAAGGTTCACTTCGTAGAATCGAGACTTGAAATCCAAATTGCTTGCAATTGACCTTCTTCAAGGAAGTTATCAATTTCCTTGATATGAGCAGGAAAGAGAATTTGATATTATGAAAGCAATTGATGAAAGAGTATTGATAATAGAATTTCACAAATTTAAAGAAGATTCTTGATAATAGATCTGGCAGTTTGATATCCTGAGAGCTTCTCTCATGATAATCTTTCTGCACTCTTTTGGCTCTCTGGTGTTTTGGCTGCATTCTCCTTCATTTTGGAGATGTTCTGACTTTTTTCTCTCTTTCTTTTTCCTCTCTTTCTCTCTTTTGGGGAAGGGTACGTCACAAACTCCTTCAACTTGGAGATGTTTCGATCCTTCTTTAACGATGGGTTTGAAGATCTTTGGGTGATAACTGAAATTAAATATCTTTTAGGGATTGTCGAGAGGTTCATCGCATCTGCCTTCATCTCAACAGTGCTTTGGACCTTCCCTGGAAGGATCCGTCACAAACTCCGTCATCTTGGAGATGTTTCGAATCTTCTTTGGCCCCGGGGGTCTACTCGCCTAATTCGCCTTCATCTTGACAACAGGTGAGAGATCCCTTTTGCGGATACTCAATTGCAGCTTAGTTGATTTTGAGGAGACAAGGCTTGGGTAGATGCTCTCTTTTCTAGCGCTCAGGATATTTCCACTGCCTCGTCCTTACAAGAATAGCCTTTAAAGATGCGCCATTGAATCTTCTTTTCTGGCCATATCGAGGGTTTATTCTTCATCCTTTTGGTTGGCCAATAGAAAGAATTTGAATTTTGAATCTCTTTTTGCAAAAGCTTCACTCTTTTGGAAGTGATGCTGAAGGTAAATTGAGATAGAGATTAGTGCAATAAAGATTCTAAAATCAACAAATAATTTGATTGACAATTTGACAAAATTTTCTTGAAATCCCTAGTGAAAGTGAGTATTTGAAATCCGGCTCAACACATCCGTGACGAAAATTCTCCTCTCTTTTTCCCCAAAAAGAGAGACTCAGGCTTAGCCCTTACCTGAATGGGAATTGGGAAATACTCCTCTCTTCCCTGAAGAGGAGGTGTTTGCAAAACGAACTTTCGAGGAGAAATTAAGCTTTCGTCAAAGCTCCCTAATATTAGGTTTCTCTTATGGAAAGGGGGCCGATAATAGTGAGGTCTGAAAATTGGGTCATGAAAGGAACGAGTCCATCACACTCTCCCTGCAAAGAGGGTCTCTCATGACGAAAAATGGCCTAGTATGAAATTGGGGGGTCACAAGAAAAGCGAATCTCCGTCGAGCCTCTCCCTTTGAAAGGGTTCCTCGTGTGAAATTGGAAATTGTTTTGCAAACGGTTCACAAAGACGCGAGTCCCTTCAAACTCTCCCTGAAAAGGGGCTAAGTGAACGAATTGGATAGCATGCGAAAAGAACGAGCTCCCTCGAACTCTCCCTAAAAAGGGTCTCTCGCAAGAGAAAATGATTGAAATTGGATATTGAGATTGATTGACCCAAAGGTCGAAATGGGAAATTGGAAAATTGGTTGCTGGAAATTGAATGACCCGAAGGTCACAAATTTGGATGACCTGACGGTCGAAATTGAGAATTGATTTGACCAAAAAGGTCGAAATTGAGAATTGGTTGACCGAAAGGTCGAAATTGTGTGACCCGAAGGTCAAAATTGAGAATTGGTTGACCGAAAGGTCGAAATTGAGAATTGATTGACCTAAAGGTCGAAATTTGGAAATTGATTGACTCGAAGGTCGAAAATTGGAAATTGGAAATTGGAAATTGAGATTGAGAATTAGAAATTGGGTGACCCAGAGGTCGAAATTGGAGAATTGCCTGTTTTGAAGATTTAAATTGGAATTTGGAGAGCAAAATATCAAATTTGAGCAATTGACAGACCTTGAGGCTCAACAAAAGAGAATGATGAGTTCGAGTCAGAATTTGAATAAAATACAGAGATCACGAGTCGGAACCCGAATCAACAAAAGAAAATGAAGAACTCGAATCAGAGCTCGAATGATGTAATGAGATTACGAGTCGGAACCCGGATCAACAAAAGAGAATGAAGAGCTTGCATTTGAGCTCAAGTAAGATAATGAGATCACGAGTCGGAACCCGGATCAACAAAGAAAATGAAGAGCTCGAATGAATAGAGAGATCTCGAGTCGGAACTCGGATCAACAAAAGAAATGAAGAGCTCGCATCTGAGCTCGAATAAGGTAATGAGATCACGAGTCGGAACCCGGATCAACAAAGAAAATAAAGAGCTCGAATCAGAGCTCGAATGAATAGAGAGATCTCGAGTCGGAACCCGGATCAACAAAAGAAATGAAGAGCTCGCATCTGAGCTCGAATAAGGTAATGAGATCACGAGTCAGAACCCGGATCAACAAAGAAAATGATTTGAATAAAAAACCCGAGTCGGAACTCGGTTTTGGGATTTTGAAAATGTACCAGTTTGAATACTGGATTTTGAAATAATACCAGTTCGAGCGCTAGGTTTTGGTTCAGTATGGGTGATGACCTCTCAATTTTGAATCATTAGGAATTGTGATGGGACTGTTTGTTGAAATCCCAATACTGACCAGATTGTTGTTCATGCAGTTGAATGCAAATGAATATGAGTTGATGCATATGAATGCACAAGTGCGTGAAATGAGGAATTTGTTTATCCTGCCTGCATATAGAATGTTTGAAAACAAATTTTCAAAAAGATGCCCCAGTGTAATGGGAGAGAGATAATAACAAAAACAGAACAACCACAAGAAGAATGTCATAATTAAATGAGAAAAGTTGATGATTTTATTGATGCCTTAAAAAGGATGACAACTTGAAAAAGGAAAACAACTAGGACTATATCGTCTTTACAAAAATAAATACGACAAAATGAGAAGGCATTGGCATTGTCATTCTTCTGAGTGATCTAGGAAAGGCTTAGTCAGGACTGCAACTCGTCCCTCTCTTTCTTCCGACACCAAAAGCTCTTTATCGATGTAGTCCTGTATAATATTTTTGAGAAGGAAGCAACGTTCAGTATCGTGCCCCATTGCCCGATGGAACTTGCAAAACTGATTCTTGAACCTTCCCATGATGGTGGGAGGAGTTGTGGCCTTTGGGAGCTTCACTAATCCCTTAATCAACATGAATTCAAGAACTTCGTCGAGTGGCTTGTCTATAGGAGTGAAATCTCGATCGCCGCTCCAGTTTCCGCGCTTTGGTTTTCCTTGATTTTTTTCATTTTGCTGAGGGCTGGATTGAAAAGGTCTATTCTGGATTCTAGAATACTTTCCTTTCAAATCTTTAGACTCTTCTAACTTGCTGCTTTGACTGCCTCTGTTTTTGTTGTTGCTGGGTTTAGAACTGGTTGCCCTGTTGTGGTCTCCAATGATGCTCATAGGGATGGTGATCGATGCCTCTTCTTTAACAGGAACTTTTCCGAGGTTGGCTTCAGCTTGCTCGGATAATATCTCAATCATCATTCTTTTGAACAAACGATATATAGCGGGATCAATCTCCTCCTTGATGGTCTGAGCTCCCTCTTTGACAGACTTTATGAAATCCATTTCTCACTCACTGTCTGTAACTAATGTGTTGAAGTAGCGCGGTCTTTGATCTTGTCAGGATCACACAACTATGCCAATGCCCTCTGCAGAACCACATGGGATGTTTAGCATGATGAAAAAAAAGAATTTTGAAAGCAACAATCTTGAGGGAAAAACAAATGATGGGATTGGAAGGACATGTCAAAAAAAAAATTTGGATAAAATTTGGAAGATATACTGGGAGATATGGAAAAGTTTTTGAAGCAAAATTTGAAATTTCAAAAATTTGCAGGCAGGATTGGAATAAGGTTGGAAATCCGAGATCCAGTAGAACGAAGGAATAGAAAAGCACCTGGAGTTTTGAAAGAAATTTGATATTTGAGAAAATCTTCCAGGGTTTGAGAAAATATCTTGTGGAAAATAAGGATATTTTGAAAAAGCCCTAATATTTTGAAATTTTTTTTGGGAAATACGAAGAACTGAGGAAATAAGATACATACAAACACATCCTGCACAAACATTTGTGCACATTCAACACTCCCTAAAAGGCTGACTCTAAATGCATCACTTTGAAAACAGCTCTAGGACCTTAATCCTAACTCTAGGTTCAGATCATCTTTGTCCAATCCAGTTATGCCGATATACTCGAACCGAAATCCGAGGTACGTGGCATAGAATTTCAACTCCGGTTCTAAGGTAAGGTTTTCCAACATCCTTGAACGCCTACCGATATACTTCGGACTGGGGCCCGCGGTACGTGGTAAGGGGGTGTTAACCCAAATAATTGGCCCAGTTGTGAGGCTCTGTCCCGAACTAGGGTTCTGGAAGAGAGCCCAGCAACGTGAAGACCGGGTAATGATAGGTAATGGAGATTTGAAAAAATGATCACATGCAAGAAATAGATGGCTTTAAATCCTAGAGAGATAGATTTTGAAAAACTTTGAAGAAGCATACATTGTTTGCATTCAGATCCTGAATTGAGGAGAGTTGTATTTAGACCTAAGTCTATGTGAGCATGAAAATTTTTCCTCAATCTGGTCCTACCAAACCATGCCTAGACTATATGCAATCAATGTCAGCTAGGTCAGAATCTAGGCTCCTAGGCTCACATGATAGCAAAAGTAAAGAGCTGACATTTTGGAACATAGTTTCAATGATTGAACTAAGTCAAGCACAATTTTGATTAGACAAGGATAGGTCCCATCACGGTCGCCAAACCTGTTCTTGTCGCGAAATTTTTCCCCCATCTTCCGTTCCTTGCGGAAGAGAAAGAGGGAAATGCTCTCGCGCTTCAAACTTGACCGGATTTTGGAAAATGTTTTGAAATACTCGCCTCCATTTTGAAAATTTGCGGGAAAATCCATGGGATGGGGCTCGACCTGTCGGTACGAGGTTCGACCGTTCCTGCCGCCTTTAACAGGGGTAATCGAACCAAGGACCAAAATTGTGCTTGACTTATTAAATCATCAAAATCGTGTTCTATCCTAAATGCACAGAGAATTCAGGCATATGCTATGAGATTTTGGGAAATGCATCTTGGAAAAACATGATGTATGCTTGGAAAATATTTGGAGTTGAAAAGAATCTCTCAGGAAAAAGATGAAAGTCAATTTCTCAGGAAACTCAGAAGAAAAGGGGTTTTTAAAAACATGAGAAAGCTCATAAAGATGTGGGAAAATCATGAATAGTCAAAAATCCTGGGAAAATGGAAGTGATTCTTGAGAAAAGGTGAACATTTGAAAAAGGGAAACACTTCTCAGGAAAACTCGGACTTCGAGAATTTTCTTAGGAAAATGATGGAAATTCATTGGAAATCCCTTATGGAAAAGGAAAATTGAAACTTGGGAAGTTGAAAACCTGAGAATCTTAACCTTGAAATACTTGGAAATCGATTTTGATCTTTGGAGAAGATTGGAAAATTCTTTTTGAAAATCTTAAGAAAATAACCTTTTCCATGGAAAACTGTGAAAAAAACTTGACTTGAGAAAACCGATTTTGAAAATTTCTCAGAGTTTCTTGAGAAATCGATTTCTTGAGAATGAAGTTTTCTTATGGAAAGCATGGGAAAACCAAGGATTTCATGATGCAAATGAATGAATGAATGCACTTTGAAAAGATTTTCTAAGGAATTTGTTTGAAAATGTGTATTAAGTCAAAGTAAATCCTTCACATATTCTGACTGTGGCCATGAATATGTTCCGAGTTTAATTGATTTAATGCACAAGATTTTGAAAACATTGAAAATATGATGTGCATTTTCAAGATAGCCTAAGAGTGTAGGCTCAATGTGACTAGTAGAAAGATGATGGATCTGGGTCTCGTCCATATTCCAACTAGGGCCGTAAATATGGATTCCACCGAGTTCATCAACTCCCTAAGAGTTGGTGCACGTGCCATTCGTGAACATCCATAGTGCTTTTGAAATAACAATGCATGAATCATATAAGCAGGATATTGCATAAATTCAAACTATATGATATGCATCCTAGTCTAAGCAGGAAATTAACTCTCTTATTCCAAATTTTACATTATTACATCACTAAATAAAGGAAATAAAAGAAATTTGTAGACTTCAGCTCCTTCTTTTGAATGTTCCTGCCAAACTTGAAATAGGGTTAGCTCAAATATGTGGGTTTTTCCAAGATTTTCCAATAATATTATGAAATTATTGGATTATATTGGATATAAACCCTATTCTCATGCTTCCTTGATATTTGAAATGATGTAAATGCAGGGAATTCAGTGGAAAACAGTTTGAAATTCGGAATTGGTGTCAAAATGACCAAAATATCCCTAAAATTAAAGTTACACCTTTAAAATCAGGGTTTTTTTGAAGGAAAACTTGGTAAAACTGAGATTTCGAAATTCAAATTGAATCGAATGGTGATGAAATGCAGTAAGAGATATGATGAAATGCTGCTAAACACATTAGGACTGTAAAATCAGAATTTGATATTTTGCAATTTATCAAAAATAACGAATTTCGCTTGTTTTTCGCTTGGACCTGGGTCCTGCGGGACCCTGTTTCGGTATTATGGCTGATCTGAACCTCAAATGGATTTCAAATTGCACCAAATTCGGTATGAAGTATCTACTTACTCTGATAAACAGCCTAGAATGCTAAAAATCACGAAATGATATGATTTAAATGCTAAAATTTAAAGAAAGTCCTAAAATGGTGGATTTTGCCTATGGATCCGAACCAAATGCAATACTTAACATGCTAGTGCAAGATTTACATCATGAAAACTTCTGATATTTTGCAGACTGTTAAAGGACCCGAAATGTAACATTTTTGGTTTTTACAGCCTCGGGATTTGAGCCATGGTGAGTTCAATAACAGAGATTTAGTTCTGACAGAGGTAAAATTCACCCTAATCTGATGTAAAATGCTAAACAAATATAAAATAGCCATAGAAATTTATTAAATTAATCAGAGCTACTCATGACACCTACATGAACAACTTTCATGTTCATGACTTTGGCATTTGATCAACATAAACATACCAATGTAGCAAAACCGGGGACTGACAAGAAAAATCCGAAGCAGGTATCAACACTATTCTAAAAATCACAGGCTTTCCGATTCAAACAGAGGACACCTCGGACATAACTTTCACTTTTTACAGTTTTGGATTTGGAGCAACACACAAAGAGAACCCATCGACCTAAGTCAATCCAAAATCTCAGAGGCCTAAATCAGGCTCTGACACGTGTCCCTAACTCTCGGATTTTTGTCAGACATTAAAAAAAATCATAAAAATCTGAGCAAATCATATTAAAAACTAGACATTCTCCCGAGTTCAGAACAGTTTTCGGATCGAAAATCGGATCTCTCATGAGGGATATCTTGATTTTACAAGTCGGCAAATGATTTTCAAAACGCATCCCGGGTAACAAAACCCGACTTGCCATTTTGAATGTTTACCGCAGTAAACAAATTCAAATGCCTCCTAATTTTTGGCACAATTTTAGGGACACCTAAGGGCGCATTCCGTGTTTTTTTTGGGATTTTTAAATAAAAATAAATGCATGAAATGACGTGTGGACTGACTGACAAAAACAGAGACCTACTGAAAATAAGCAGAATTGAAATGGATGCTAAATTAATCCTAATTAATTCATGAAATGTGCTAAATGAATGAAATAAAATGCAAATTAAACCTAGCTAACTATATGAATGTTAAAAATCATCAAGGAAGCATAATTAAACATTTTTATATATGTCGTTTTATGAGAATAGCTCAATCCATCTCTCGGATGAGCTCTTTCTTCAAACGACTCCCGAATCGAATTATGGCATCAAATCAAGGGGAAAAGAAGTGCACCTTGCTTCGTTACGCAGCGTAGAAGCTCTTGAAAGGGGCGGCTATCACGAGCTTCCTTCGTCCTTCGCTCCGGGCTTCGGATGGTTCACCAAAATCGACCTATGCTTGAATCGAATTCGCCACTGCACAAACTTTACTCCACCTTCTCCAATGAGCCAAAGGGGCGCGATTTCCAAAGTTCAAAATCAGATTTTTAGAAAGGCTAGGTCGAATTTTCCAGTTCACAAAAATGGTCTCTCTAAAAAAAAAATGTTATTCTCCCCCTGGGCGTGGAGCCTTGTTTTTAAAAACTTTCTGAAGAAAATTCGAATTTCAAACAGGCTCAATCTGAGCCCTCCATGTGGCGCCATCTCAGGGGGTGCTATCTAGGGGTTTGAAATTCGAATTTTGCTTTTGCAGGGAGCCCTCAGGTGTCGCCACCTCAAAAGGGCTATTTTTATTAAAAGAAATAAAATAAATACAAAATGGAGCCAAATGGAGTTCTGGAATGGCGCCACCTCAAAAGGTGTTCTGAGGTGTAAAGTTGGAACAGTAGGGGCATGCCATGTGGCGCCACCTCTGGGGAGTTCAAATGTTTGAAATTTTGCTTTTTCTGCAGGAAAGGAGAGGCTGACATGTGGCATTTTCTCAGAGTGGCTCCTACGATGCCATGTGGCAGGAGAATATGAAGGGAGGAAGCAAAATGCGCCACCTCATAGGGGGGGTTTTCTACTTTTTCTGATGCAGGGAGGTCTGGACATGTGGCGGACAAGTGTCAGCTGTCTGGAGAGGCCTTCTCAAATGGCGCCACCTCAGAGGAGAATTTGAATTTTAAATGGAGGTTGACCCTGGAGGAATGGGGGGTGGACATGTGGCGCCCCCCTCAGGGTGGCTCCTACAATGCCATGTGGCAAGAGGGAGGAAAAGGAGGGAAGGGACATGTGGCGCCCTCATAGGCCATCTGAAAAAATCAGAGCTCTGGATTTGCGCCATCTAGGAGGAGATTTGAATATTTGAATGGTTTGCTTTTTCTGAAGAAAGCCAGGAGTGACATGTGTCTCCTACTTTTCTGAAAAGAGTAGGGAGAAGACATGTGTCCTCTACTTTTTCTGAAGGAGGTAGAAGGAGACATGTGTCACCTGCTTTTTTCTGAAAGAAGCAGAGAATGACACGTGGCAGAGGGGAGAGAAGGAGGGCCAAGCCATGTGGCGCCATCTCAGACAAGATGAAAGAGGTAGAAGTTCAGGATCTGCGCCACCTATGAAGAGATTTGAATCTTTGAATTCTAGCTTTTCTGAAGAGAGCAGGAAATGACACATGGCATTTGCTTTTTCTGAGAAGAGCAGAGAATGACACATGTCACCTGCTTTTTCTGAAGAAATGAGAGATTGACATGTGTCCTCTGCAGGAGACACACTCCAAATGGCGCCACCTCAGAGGAGACAAGCTCCACTTTTTCTAGAGGAATTTAGGAGTGACACGTGTCTCCTACTTTTCTGAAAAAAGTAAGGAGAGACATGTGTCAGGCTACTTTTCTAGAAGGAGGGAGAGGTTGACACGTGGCCTCTGCAGGAAATCCACTTCAAGTGGCGCCACCTCAGAGGAGACAAGCTCCACTTTTTCTAGACAGGACAACCTATGACACTTGGCATCTCCTGGTAATCTTGGAATGACACATGGCACAGGATGGATAGGGTGACACATGGCAGATAAATGGGATGACATGTGGCGGCTTTTTAGGGTAGCCCCACACTGACACTTGGCATGGAAATGGGAGGAGAGAGAAAAGACAAGTGGCACCAATCCAGGGGACAAGGCTTCTATTTTTTTGGGTTTTTCAAAGTTCAGGTTTTTCAAAAGAAAAGCCTGTGTGACACCACCTCAGTGTGGATCCCACATTGCTTCTTTATTGAAATAAGAACAAGACAACAACCTCTTTTTGGAATTTTCATAAAAATTTGGACTAATTGGCAAAACAGAAATTTTGAAAAGAGTTGGCCCCTGTAGGGCAATTTTGTAAAAGGAAGATATTTGAAATTGTCAAAAGGGCAAAATCTGAGGTGAAGTGGCTGAAATCCATATTGAAAACTATCCAGATCGTTTTCTTGAGAAAATATTTTGAAATTCAGAGTCCTGGGGGTAGAATGGGAAGAATTGATAATTTTGAAGACCCAGGGTTTTGAAATCAATTTTGAAAAGAGTTTAAATTCTAATCCGGATTGAAAATTTTGAAATCAAGAGTTCTGGACCTCGAAATGACATGTTGTGCCGTGCAGTGATATGAAATGCCATGCAATGATATGCAATGTCATGTCTTATGCAATGGAATCTTGAACCAAGACTTTGGAGATGTCTGTCTCCTGTCAGGAGTAAAATTTTGAACATCTGAGCTAAAAATAGAGAAATTTTGAGAGTTGCAAATGAAATTTAGACTTTTGCAAGGTCCGGGCTCAGAAAATGACCATTTTGCCCTCCGACGATTTCAAAGGCTGGATGATGGTGCTTGGTGGAAATGTTGGGGGAGGTGAGTGAAAATTTGTGGTGTTTACAATTATCAAGATCATCATCCCCATCCAGTCCATCATAGAAGTCTTCACTTGTAAAGACTCTTTTGCCCTTGTCATGAAGTTTGAAGATCCTTAACTATTTTCATCACATCTTTGAGTTGTGACTGTGTAGGGTCGTCAACAGACTGATTCTTGGATTTGTAGGCCGACCCCTGCCCCTGAGTCGACCTTCTAAATTCTTGCTTGTTTTCATATTCTTTATCAGTATCATTTGCTGATTCTGACTCATCAGACATTACCTCATGACGATTCTGCTTTTTACTGATCTTCACATTTCTGGCCGCGTGACCCCTATCCTTCTGCTTGGTCTGAGTCTGCTCAGTACTGGCTTCAGCTTGCTCTGCCAGCATCTTTGTCATCATTTTCTTGAACATGATGTACATCTGGGGATCCACGTCATCCTCCACCTGCTGTCCTTGACTTTTGGCTGATCGGGGTGAGTCCATTTCTTCTTTTGAAGCGACTGAGTACGCGATGCCTTCAACTGATGTGGTTTTCTTTCCGGACCTTGTATGAACCATTGAATGCCACGACAACTCTATGGAGATTGCTAACGCTCTCTGCAGGGCAGAATTGATGGTTAGGCTTTTGAAGGAAATTTGGTTTGGAGGAAAATATTTATTGAGAATTTTGGTAGACAATTGAAAGAGTATCCCATTACTAGGGATTGAGTCGTCGCTGGGATTACGACAATTGCGCTGCTATTCCTTTGCAAAAATAAGCAACTGATAAATATGCCTTGTTACCTAGGCGAGGTCGTCAAACCAAGATAGGATGAAATTTAAAGGAATTTTATTGAAGAAAAAAAAGACATGATTTTATTAATAATAGACTCGACAAAGGGGAGGGGGACGAACAATTTTCCACCACTCCTGATAATCAGAGGACACTCGAGGACCAGGAAAAATAGTAAGAGTAATAAAGGAATCCCAGCCATGTCTGGCAGAATGGTATGCTCTGGACCACTGATCTGATGTGAGATCGAACTCTGGCAAGACCCCTGATAGTGGACGAATCTCTACACGTTTTTGTCTATGAGAGAACTGCCTGACACACCGCTCTGGATGGTAGTATGCGCAGAAGAATGGACCAAGTAGCCTGAACCGCTTGCCGTATGCATAAGTGTATCTAGGAGGTGATTCCTGACGATCAAAGTAGTCCCATACGACCTCTTCCTCCTGAAGATTATCGATCAAGAACCGGTATCGAGCAACTGACAGAAGCTTTTCACCATTATATCTGAATGAACTGGCTCGGGATGGAACATGCCTGAGGAACCAAGATTGTAATGCGTAGGTGCACCCTTCGACTAGAATTGATTTTCCGAGTGTGAAACGGGTCAACCCTCGGTATAGAAAAGCGAGTGCGGCCATGGCTATGGAGAGGTGGCTGGTCTGTCGACTTCTCTATCTCCTTAGAAGCTGAACTATTTTGATATCTATATAATTCCGCTCATCAGGAAAGAAGGCTAATCCCACCGTGCACAGAACCATCGTGTGCTGGATTCTCTCTCGAGCTGTCCTAGACAATGAGCTGACCTCTGCAAATGTTTCATACTGTTTGTAGATTTCGAGCAGGTCCACATATTCATTTCCATCCTCCTCGATCAAGGGCCACGACTTACGTCCTGTCATGCGAGCTAAAGCGTCTCGGGAATCCAGACCCTTGACATTGATCAAAAACTGTTTCTCCAATGGATCTCCAGGCTGACCGACTGGCTCGGGCAATCCCATAATCTCTGAAAATTCATCTATCAGTATTGTCATCTCGCCCCATGGAAACCAGAAGGTAGAAGTGCTCGGATTCCACCGTTCTGCTAGTGCATGGATCAAATTGCCGTTGACTGTCTGCTTTCCCACTGCGGACGCTAGTTCTAACCCACAATCGTCCAAGTGGTCCGGAAACATACGAGAGAAATTCTTGAGCCATAAATAGTACCACCGGGGAAAGAAGGATCCGGTGCTGAGGACTCGATGCTCAGGAAGACTTTGTCGCACCTCGTAGGAGATGTGACCCTCAGGGAAGACTGAATCAAGCTGACTGGATGCCATCAGACTGGAAAACATAGAAAATTGGAATAAGACTTGGGAAAATACAGGAAATTTGAGGGAAATGCAGGCAGGATAAAAATAAAGTAGGAAATTCGAGATCCAGAAGACAGGAAAGATGGGAAATCACCTAGAGTTTTGAAAGAAATTAAGGGAAATTTGGAAAATCGTCCAGGGTGTGATGAAATATGAAGAAATAAATGGAAAATAAAGTATTTGGAAAATCGTCCAAGGTTTAAAACATGGACAGTACATGGACATAGATTGGGGAATTTTAAGAAAATCGTCCAGTATTTTAGAAAATTGGGGAAAATATGGAAAACAAAAAGGAAATAACATATTCAATCACATTCTGCATAAACAAGTATGCACATACGGCATTCCCTAAAAGCTGACTCTAGATGTACAAATTTTGAAATGGCTGTAGGACCTTAATCCTAACTCTAAGGCTCAGATCAACTGTATCCAATCCAGTTATGCCTATATACTCAAGCCAAGGCTCGATGTACGTGGCATAAAATCAATTTCTCTGGTTCTAGGTTCAAGTTTTCCAACATCCTTGAGCACCTGCCGATATACGTTGGACTATGGCCCTTGGTACGTTGCAGGGGGTTTTCACCCAAATAGGTGGCCCAGTTGTGAGGCTCTGTCCCAAAATATGGTTCTGAAAGAGAGCCCAGCAACGTGAAGACTGGGACAATATAAGTGGGGTGGTTTTTGAAAAATATGAGCACATGCAATCAAATCAGAAGGCTCTAAAACCTAAAGAGATAGAGATTTTGAAATATTTGAAGAAGCAAACATTGTTTTCATACAATTCCTAAATTGAGGAGTGTTGTATTAGACCTAAGTCTATGTGAGCATGAATAATTCTCCTCAATATGGTCCTACCAAACCATACCTAGTCTACATGCAGTCCATGTCAGTTGGGTTCAAGTCTAGGCTCCTAGGTTCACATGATAGCATAAATTAAAAGCTGACATTCCATAGAAATCGATTTTGACAATTTGAACTAAGTAGAGCATTAGATTGATCAGGCAAAGACAGGTCCCATCACGGTCGCCAAACCTGTTATCATCGCAAAATTTTACTTTTGCAAATCAAACTGACCTTTGAAAAAGATTTTGAAAATAACTCGCCTCCATTTTTAAAATGCGGGATTATTCCGAAGAATGGGACTCGCCTGTCGGTACGAGATTCAACCGTTCCTGGCGCCTTTACCAGGGGTAATTGAACCAAGGATCAATCTACTGCTCTGCTCTATTCAATTTGTCTAAATCATATTCTAATTTCTAAATGCACATAGAATCAGGCATGTGCTATGAATTTTCTGAAAATGCATATTTGAAAACATGATGTTTGCTTTGAATAACTGAAACACTTAGAATAGATATCACATGGAAAATCGTGAATTGGGATTTGAAATGTTCTTCTGAGAAAAGTAAAAACCGGTTTCTGGAGAAATCTTGAGATTTTGTGAAAATTGATTCTGAGAAATGTGAAATAACTTTGAAAAACTTGATTTCTTTGAATTCAAACTTTGAAATTGAAAATATAACTTATAAAATCGAATTTGGAACTTGGGAAATACTTGAAATATCATTGGCAAATCCATATTTTGAGAAAATCGATTTTTGAATAAGACTTAGGAAATTTTTGAGAAAAATAAACTTCTTTGAATTGAAATTTGAATTGGCATTGGCAAATGCATGAAATGAATGAATATGGATTTGAGGAATTGAGAAAATTCTTTTTGTATTTTTAAGAAATGCAGTGCATTTTTGAAGTTAGCCTAAGAGTGTAGGTTGAATGTGGCTAATGTGAAGATCATAAATCTAGGTATCATTCGTATTCTGACTATGGCCATAAATACAAATTCCACCAAGTTTATAAACTTCATAAAATCTAGTGCATGTGCCATTTGTGTAGACCATGGTGAGTTTTGAATATGCATGAATCATCATCCATCACACATTAACATTATTAAAAAAAATAAACTATATGCAATGCTGCCTAAGCTAAGCAGAAAATGTAAATTCTTATTCCAAAGTTTAATTTAGTTTACATCACTATTGAAATTTAAATACATGAAAAATAAAGTCTTCAATGTACCTGCAAAACTAGAAAACTTTGTTAGTGGTGATATGTTGGCTTTTCTAGGTTTATCCAGTAATATCTAGAAATTACTGGATTTTGCTAGATATAAGCCTTTTTGCCATGATTCCCTTAAATCAAAATGATAAAGTATGAAATAAAATTGAATAAATAAGGAAGATAAGATATGAAATTTCGAAATTGGGGTCAAAATGACCAAAATACCCCTAATAACAAGACTATGGCCTTGAAATTAGGGTTTTTAGAAAGATATTTGGTAAAATGCAAGTTTTGAAATTCAAATGCAAATAAATCAAACTAAATATGCTATGACATGATTAAAAATATGAAAATTAGGGTTAGGGATTTCGAAATTTAGGTCAAATGACCAAATTTCCCCCGATAACAAGACTATGGCCTTGAAATCAGGGTTTTTAGAAAATATTTTGGTAAAAACTTAGGTTTTATGCACTAAATAAAATCAAATGAGCATCAAATTAAACCTAAAGAATCCTAATATAATTATGAATATGATTAAACCCTAAAAATATATGCTTATGCACGAAAATCCAAGAATATCACAAATTTTGTGATTTTTGCAGTGTTTTGGAATTCTTCGGGTGCCCTGTTTTGCAATTCAAACCATTCAAGCATCAAACAAATTCTAAAAATCCTCAAAATTAATACCTGTACTTGTGATAACTCTAATATCAAATTAGAATTATAAAAATATTTTTTTGGCATTAACTTAATCCAAAAATAGCATCAAACCCTAAAAATATGCTATTTTTGACCTAGTTCACCAACCAGTTTCAGTCCAAGACCCAAACCAGGGGTAAAAACTCCATGGAAATTTATGAAATTTTACAGATAACAAATAGACAAGAAAACAAAACTTTTCTTTTTTACAGATCTGAAAAATCCTTTAAAACCAGGGAGATACCCATCCGACAATCCGGACTTGAATATATTGATTTTAACTTTGGTCCTGACTGATACTTTCAATTGAAAATTCTGGGATAAATAACATAACTCATTCAAAATATCTGAGATTTTAACAGTGAACAGTTGACAAAAAAATAATAATACTCACGTTTTACAGATCATGAATCGGATCTGTGGTTTGGGATTTATAAACAACACAAGTCTGATTAAGGTTTTGGAAAACCCTAACGAGTTTTAAATTGAAAATCAGAGTTTCTGACAGATGAAAAATACTAAACAGTAATCAAAAATTTTGAAAATTTTACAGTAGCTAGATCTAATCAATATTAATCCATGTCACTTTAAAGATCTAGAATCGGATATAAGATGAGAAAAATATCATCACAGCAAGTTACCCTCTTGATTTTAACAACAATTTTAAAGTTTTAAAAACCTGATTTGATGTCTGATTTTTCTGACAGGGTTCCCGAAGTTGAAAACCTCTGATTTTTTTACAGTAGTTCATTTAGATATGCATGCATCACATATAAAAAAATCAGAAATAAAAAACGAATATTTCAATCCGAAACAACATGCTTTTTACTGTTCTAAAATAAAAAACACACAGAAATCTAAGAAACTTAAGAAATCATGCCTTAACTAATGAAAAACAATAAAACAAACCATAAAACAGTAAATAAAAATTATTTCTATGCTGGAAAACGTAAAATAAACATAAATAACCAAATAAATAAAATAAAATCAAGGAATCAATGGCTGAAATTTGATTTTACCTTTAAAGACATGGATTTAACCCATAAAAAGGGTAAATCACATGTTTTATTGGTTAATAATAAAAAGAATAGTGCTAAAATCAATTCTAATAGATTAGAATCCCTGAAAAACACTAAAAACAGTGTTAGATCATCTTCTTGGACCGTTCTTGATGGTTCTTGAGGTTGAATCATGGTTGAATCCATGAAATAGATGGTACCAATGGTTAAACTAGCATTAAATCATGAAAAATATTAAATAAAACTAAAGAAATTAATAAAATTTCTTACCTTGGAGTTGCAGCAATGGAGGAAGGGCTGGAGAGGAGAGATAAGCTCCAAGACTTGCTCTAAAGGTGGCTGGAAAAATCGACCCCCTATGGGTCTCAATTTATAGAAACTTTTTAGGTTTTGAAAATTAGCAATTTTGAAATTTTTGGACTTCTAAAGGGGGGGGCGATTTTGGGGTGGAATGACCTATATACCCCTAGTCAAAATTATCCTAAATAATGCCTAATTAACCCCTAGCTAATCCTAAAAAATCCCCAAATGTGATGCCACTTGGCATTTTCCACATTTGGGTTTTTAAAGTTCTTTAAAAACCTTTAAAAACACTAGTTTTAAAATCCAAACTTCAAAATGAGTTTTTTAAAATAACTTTTGACCCTTCTAAACCTCTAACACTAACCAAGACACTGACTAACCCTAGTCTAGCCCTGACTTACTCGAATATGGCACCACCCCGAGTGGGCCCTACTTGAGTTTCAAAAAAAAAAAAATGATTTTAAAACTTGAAATTGAGAAAGTTTTCAAAAGATTTTCTAAAGTAAGCTTGAAATTAAAAGTTTTGAAATGACATAGAGTTCCAACTGGGTTAGAACTCCTCTGGATGTGGCACCGACTGAGTGGGCCCACATCAGGTTTTGAGAAATTTGAAATAAACACCAAAAATAACTTTGAAAAGGGGTTAAAATCAATAATTGAAATTCAGAATCTTTGAAAATAGGGTCTCAAGCGAACTAGAACTCCGAGTTAGAGTCCTTAACTCTCAGGACTCTGAGATTTTAGATTTTAAAAAGCCAAATGAAAGGTTTTTGAAAGATTTTATCAGAAAATGGTGAAATGAGTCAAAAAAACACAGTCAGGGTTAGACTCCTAACTCGATCAGAACTCTGAAATAGAATCCTGAACTAACTGGACTCTGCAAAATGACCTAATTTTTTAAAACAAATGGAAATAAATGAAAATGGAATAAAACAGACTTCAAAACAGACTCCTGACTGGACTAGGACTCCCGGACAGAGTCCTGATCGAATTAAAACTCTAGATTTTTTTTTGGTATTTTCTAAAAAAAACAGTTAAAAGAACTTGTGAAAACAGTTAAAATAATAACAAATATTGGAATAAACCAGAGTTCTGATTTAACTGAGACTTTGAGAACAGAGTCCTGATTGAACTAGGACTCTTATATTGTTGGATTTTATGATAAGTAAGTGATGGAATTTAAGCAAAGCTTTTGAAAACCAGTGAAAATGAAGTGAGAAAATCAATTTTGGATAGAATCCTACTTCGATCAGGACTCTGGGGTAGAGTCTTGATTTGATCAGGACTCTGAGATAAAACCTCAGAATTTTAAAATTCTTTGATAAAAGTGCAACAATTTTGATAGATGAAAAGATTTTTGAAAGATTCTTTCAAAATTTGAAATCAGGATCGGAGTCCTGATCCAACTAGGACTCTCTGAACAGAGTCCTGTTTTGACTAAAACTCTGAGTTTCTGACTCATTTTGAAAGATTTTGAAAGATTTGATTGAAAATGGTTGTGAAAGATTAGAGTTCTAATCCGATTAAAACTCTGAAGAAGAGTCCCGATCCGACTGGACTCTTGAAGAAGAGTCCTGATCCAACCAGGACTCTGGGATTTTGGCCAAAACAGAAGATTTTAAAAGGTTTTCTTTAAAGACAGTTAAAAAGGTAGTGAAAAGTAGAGTTTTGATCTGACTTGGACTCTGGAAAAAGAGTCCTGATCCAATTAGGACTCTAAGATTTTTGAGATTTTTGATAAATGAAGGAATCCAGAAGCGACGCCACCTAAATGGGTCTCATCTGAGAATTGAAATCAATTGAAATTGAGTTTGAAATGAATCCAGATTGTTTTCTGAGAAAATACTTCAAAATATAAGGTCCTAGGGGTTGGCAAATGACACAATGTTGATTAAAAACCCAGGTTTTAAAATTGAATTTTGAAAGAAAAGTTTTAAAACTCAAATCTGGATTGAATATTTTGAAAACAGGAGTGTTGGATCTCGAAGATGAGATGTAATGACATGCAATGCTATGCTATGCAATGCAATGATATGCTGAATTCATGCAATGATAAGCAATGACACATGAAATGTAAGTACTGGATAAGGGTGAAAATTTGGGGTGTTTACAGTCTACTAACTTTTTGAAAATATTTATAGGCTTTGAATCCCTTCGCAACTACGGTGGAAGAAAATGATGCAAGGAAGGTGTGGCAGAAGGTGGCTGCCAATCGATTTGCAGACATGCTGCACACTATGAAGACTGCAGCAAAAAAAGCATCTGGCATAGTAGATGATCCATTACTGTGGAAGGGCCATGGTCCTATTACTATCAGGAGAGATTACTGGGATGAAATATGCGATAAGTGGGCGGGAGATGCATTTAGAAATCGCTCTGCGAAGGCTGCACAAAATCGATCGAAGATGCTCGAAGCCCATCTACACACAGGTGGATCTAGGACATTTGGGAGCCACCTGAAGAAAATGGTAACTCATTAATATATAATATTAATTTTATAAGTATTGTTGCAAACTTGTGTACTAAATCTTTTGTTATTTAACTTCGCAGGAAGCAGAAAAAGGAGGCAGTGTACCATATAAGGATGTGTTTGTTGAAACACATAAACGGAAGACCACGGGAGTCTTCGTATCAGAGAAGGCGAGAACGACAACGGTATGTATTAATTCTATTAATAATCATTGCAATATATATGCAAGTTATCATAATGTTATCATTAATTATTAATGAATACTTTAAACATTATTTTGTAGGAGGCATATGAGCAACAGATGGTAGAGCGATATGGCGATGACGCTACTCAGCATCCATCATTTGATCCTACAGCATGGGTGACTGCAGCAGGTGAACCCAAAAAAGGTCGCGTGTTCGGGTTTTGGAGTAATATGAACACTTCACCAGTTATTGGTTCTTCCAGTTACGGCTCACCGACTTCTTGCGCCGACATAAGCTCCAAGCAGCCGACTATTCTTTCCGGTGATGATGTATGCCAGATCGTTAACGAATCACTGAATAACTACTTCCAATACACCGTCGCCCCCTTTCTTCGAAATGAGATCAACAATCTTGTTCTGAACAGGAGATCTTTGATTCCAGGTCCCTCTCAAGTATAATCACATATTCAGTTTTTGTCTACCTTAGAACACATATGAGCATAATCGAATCACATATATAACTTTTTGTCTGCCTTAGAGCACATATGAGCATGATAGAATCACATAGAGTTTTTTGCCTGCCTTAGAGCACATATGAGCATGCTATAATAACATATAGAGTTTTTTTATTGCCTTAGAGCACATATGAGCATGCTATAATCACATATAGAGTTTTTTTGACTGCCTTAGAGTACATATGAGCATGCTATAATCACATATTCAGTTTTTTGACTGCCTAAGAACACATATGAGCATGATAGAATCACATATAAAGTTTTTTTTACTACCTTAGAACATATATGAGCATGATAGAATCACATATAAAGTTTTTTTGACTGCCTAAGAACACATATGAGTATGCTATAATCACATATTCAGTTTTTTGACTGCCTAAGAATACATATTAGCATGTTATAATCACATATTCAGTTTTTTGACTGCCTTAGCACACACATGAGCATGATAGAATCACATATAGAGTTTTTTTATTGCCTTAGAGCACATATAAGCATGCTATAATCACATATAAAGTTTTTTTGCCTGCCTTAGAGCACATATGAGCATGTTATAATCACATATTCAGTTTTTTGACTGCCTAAGAACACATATGAGCATGTTATAATCACATATTCAGTTTTTGACTACCTTAAAACACATATCAGCATGCACAAATCACATATAGAGTTTTTTTACTGCCTTAGAACATATATCATTTATGATAGAATCACATATAAATTTTTTTGCTTTGCCTGCCTTAGAGCACATATGAGCATGCTATAATCACATATTCAATTTTTTGACTGCCTTAGCACACATACGAGCATGATCGAATCACATATATAGTTTTTTGCCTGCCTTAAAGCACATCTGAGCATGGTAGATTCACATATAGAGTTTTTCTAGCTGCCTTAGAACACATATGAACATGCTATAATCACATATTCAATTTTTTGACTGCCTTAGCACACATATGAGCATGATAGAATCACATATATATATAACTTTTTGTCTGCCTTAGAGAACATATGAGCATGATAGAATCACATATAGAGTTTTTTTATTGCCTTAGATCACACATGAGCACATCATAGAATCACATATAGTGTGTAATTTATTTCATTATATTTTGTTTATCAATACTAACTGTTCTTTTCTTGTGTAGGCTGCTAGCGATAATCAGCGTAGTGGAGCTGAAGGGACAGATAAAGACAATGAACAAGAAGACGCACAAAATCTTGGCGATGATTAGAGAACTGTGTTGAAGAAGTTCTATTTTTTTATGTTTCCTAATTGTAATTGTTGAATTGTAAATAATTAAACTTGTTAATTTTAAGGTGGAACGATTAATTGTTGTAGATTCTTGTTATATGGAATTTTTTGTGTGGTTTGTTTTTTATTTACAGGAAATATAAATTGTACCGTTTTCGGTATTTAATTTTCAAATAATTTTTTTTTATTTTTTTTCGTGTTTGCGACGGAACCATCCGTCGTTATTCATATAAATCTAGCGACGGCATAGCGACGGAAGTAAATCCGTCGCCAAGCCGTGGTCGCCGTTTAGTACCGGCGGATTGGCGACGAAATATAGCGCTCGTTAGTCCGTCGCAATTAGCGACGGACCTGGCGACATAATAAATCCGTCGCTAGTTAGCGTCAAAATATTCGCGACGTAAGCATACCGTCGCCTCGTTGTCGCTAATCCGTCGCTAACATGCGTAGCGACGGATTAGCGACGGAATGTGGTCGTCGCTAATCTACAGCTTTGTTGTAGTGGAATTCAAATTCTACTTTTTCTGCAGAAAAGGAGAGGCTGACATGTGGCGCCACTCTAGGGTGGTTCCACACTGCCATGTGGCAGAAGAACAGGACTGGAAGAAGCAAAATGCGCCACTTCAGAGGGGAGCTTTTCTACTTTTTCTGATGCAGGGAGGTCTGAACATGTGGCAGACAAGTGTCAGCTGTCTGGAGGAGTTTTCTCAAATGGCGCCACCTCAGAAGGAGATTTGAATTTCAAATGGGGGTTGGCTCTGGAGGAATGGAGGATGGACATGTGGCAGTTCCTCAGAGTGGCTCCTACAATGCAATGTGGCAGGAGGGAGGAGCAATTAACATGTGGCGCCCTCATATTCAAAGTAGAAAAAGCAGAATCCAGGATTTGCGCCACCTAGGTCTTGTCTGAAAATTTTGGAATGGTTGCTTTTTCTGAAGAAAACCAAGAGTGACACGTGTCCTCTACTTTTTCTAAAGGAAGCTATACATGACATATGTCATCTACTTTTCTGAGAAATGGTAGGGGGAAGACATGTGTCATCCTGCTTTTTCTGAAAGAAGCAGAGATTGACACGTGGTAGAGGGAAGAGAAGGAGGTTTAAGCCATGTGGCGCCATCTCAGACAAAATAGAAAAGGTGAAGTTCAGGATTTGTGCCATCTCTGGGAGGATTTGAATGTTTAAATTCTAGCTTTTTCTGAACAGAGCAGGAAATGACGTGTCATTTGCTTTTTCTGAGAAGAGCAGAGAATGACATGTGTCATTTGCTTTTTCTGAGAAGAGCAAAGAATGACATGTGTCACCTGCTGCAGGAGAGAATACCTCAGATGGCGCCACCTCAGAAAGAGACAACTCTACTTTTTCTGGAGGAAGCTAGGAGTGACATGTGTCTCCTACTTTTTTGAGAAAAGTAGGAAGAGACATGTGTCAGGCTACTTTTCTGAAGCAGGGAGAGGTTGACACGTGTCCTCTGCAGGAGACACACTTCAAATGGCGCCACCTTAGAGGAGACAAGTTTTACTTTTTCTGGACAGAACAACACATGACACTTGGCATCTCAGGGTGATCTTTGGAATGACACATGGCGCAGGGTGGAGATGGTGGATACTGACACATGGCATGGAATGACATGTGGCGGCTTCTTAAGGTAACCCCACACTAACACTTGGCAGATAAATGGGAGGAGAGAGAAAAGAAAAGTGGCACCAGTCTAGGGGACAAGGCTCCTATATTTTTGGGTTTTTCAAAGTTCAGGTTTTTCAAAAGAAAAGCCTGTGTGACATCACCTCAGTGTGGGTCCCACATTGCTTCTTTATTGAAATAAGGACAAGACAACTGTAAGACCCGCAATTTTTCAGATAACTCTGAATAAATTCCTGAGGCATTTTCTACTGAAAAATAGTGTTTTTACCGTAAAGCGAATCGAACCGATTCCTGCGACCCAGATATACTTAGGATATTCGTATCTTTACGAATATATGCTCAAACGCTCTGGAGGTCATAACTTCCTCCCTGATCGAAATCAAGAGATTCCTGCGAGCCAACTTTCTTAGTTACATCAATACGAAGATAATGGCCTACTCAGAATTTTTCGAAAAAAAATTGCCGAAAAACACGAAATTTTTGTGGGACCCATTAAAATATTGGTGGGACCCACAGAATATTTCCTCAGAAAATATCCGGTGGGACCCACAAAAATATCCCAGATGGATAAGACAAAACAATCAGATGGATAAGATCAAACAGTCAGATGGATAAGATCAAAAGTAATTTCTGAAAAAGCTATGGACTAAAATGGAAATTCTGAAACTTGGGGCTCAAGTTTCAGAATCTATAAATAGAGGAGACCCCCTCCTTCAAAAAATCGTCTAGCCCTCTCTCTCTCCTCCTTTTCCAAACCTCCCCTACCTAGCCTAGCCCACCTGACCTGGTCTGAGCCTGCTTGACCTGGTCTGAGCCTGCCTAACCTGGTCCTAACCCACTTGACCTAGGTCTGAACCTACTTGACCTAAGTCCAAACCCAGTTGACTTGACTTGAACCTGGTTTGGTTCAAAGTCAAAGTCCAAGTCCTTTTTCGTCTGAAGTTCGAAATTGATCCTTTTTCGAAGTCGAGCCTCGTTCGAAGCGTTTGAAGCAATCGGAGCCGTTTCTTCCACGATTCGAAGTAAGTTCACTTCATTAATCCCTCTCTCTCAAGTATTTGATTGTTTGTATATAGCATATACTTTCTGAAGTAGTATCTTGCTTTAGTTCTTGGTTGAGCCCTCTAGGACACTTCGGTGTTCACACGCTCGCCTCGTAACTATCATCGGATATATATGTTCGAATGCACAGTATATGCGTTCTTAAAAAATAGTATCTCACCCTAGTTCTTGGTTGAGCCCAGTAGGACACTTCGGTGTTCACTCGCTCGCCTTGTAACTATCGTTGGATACAGATCTAGGTGTATATCTGCTGATTCTGCCGACGCGTCCTATATCGCACAGGCTATATAATTTACCTTTGCCGTCACGTCGTATGATGCCAAGGCTCACTATTTTCTGCACTTTCGATTACTGCACTTCCGATTATGCATTTACTTACTCCGTCACGTCGAACGATGCCAAGGCTTCTGTTTTGTTATATATGTAGAATATTTCGTTCAGTTACACACCCTGAACAATAGTATATGCATTTCCTTTACACCGCCGCTGTATAAAGCACAGGCTTCTGCTTATACTATATATATGGCGCTTAAATGAGCGTTCAAATGGAGACCAAACTCCAAATCGTCCATGCGATTCATTTACCGTTCCTCGTTCAAGATTCTTCTTGACGAATGAAGCCCCTATTGGAAAGGCTTCAGTTTTTGGCAAAATGCTCTTTACGTAAAAACTAAGTCAATTACGTATGGCCTGGCTATGGCCCAGGGTTCCTGCAACCTTGATGGATGCAAAGTACGCACAACGGTACACATCCATTTCCCAAATTAAGCGTACCGATTTCCCGCCAAAGAGGGGAGATGCCGCTGAAATGGATAAAAGAAAACGCATGCTTTCTCCGTTAAAGAGAGGAAGTGCTGCTGAAATTCTTGAAGGAGCTAAGAATAGCTCAGAAAGAATGTAGCAGGAGTGCTGCCCAGTTCATGGAATGCCTTCTACGATGTAGAAAGGTTCGTCACGCCACTGCCGATAGAGCAGAGAAGGTGCTGACAGAATGGTTGGCAAAAGAGCTGCCAAAACCAGTTAAGTGGCACAACGATGGCTTTTGTTGGAACGATGTCAGAATGACTCGTCTCCCTGACACCTGCAAGGGCACCATACTTGTAAGAGCCGTTGCGCCAAAGTAGTGGTAGCGCCTTGACGAGGTTCTGAGCTCGTTGCGTAAAAATACGCCGAGTAGCCGATCCGTAGAGATCGAGTCATGTGCATGCTCATTGAGAATTATCAAACAACCAGACTCGTAAGGGCCGCTGAGCAGGAGTGTGTTGTTTCCACCGAAAGAGGTGAAGTGCTCGTCAAGGCTGAAGTGTCGAGAGCAGAGTTAAGCATGCATATGAATAAAACCTTTGTTCCACGGTGAAAGTCGTGTGGTTGATTGGGGTCGGGTACATACTTCTCAAAGGCTGCCCTATAGGCATGCAATGTTCGTCAAGTAATTGTAAGACCGACATGCCCTTTTCAGAATTTCTCACCGAGGAAGACGGTGATGGCGCAGCCTTGAGTGACATATATTTCACCTGAACCTGATAGAGTTCATTGATGACCTCTGTCACTGAGAGGTATGGAGGTCGTGGTTATCCTTAAATATCTAAGGATTGAACCCAACTACTACAGTAGCAGAATGCATTCGGATACCTAGTAAGGATCTCTTCTGGTATGTTGTACCGTCCTACTAGGGGGATGGGGTCAACAGGCCTCTGGGGTATCTAAAATACATAGAATAATCAACCCCCAGATCGTCGCGTTGTCGCCCAGATATGAGTCTCCTAAGCCCAGGGGGAGGTGCAATTATCGAAACAAAGCATTAGCTTAGGTACAGCGATACTTTGAATGTATTAGTGGATGACGTTGTTGAGTCAGTCCTGCATAACCTTTGTGAATGTGTCATGGTTGGTATACTACTGGACCGATTGGGAAAGAACCCCATTGATATCCGTACGATTAAGAGAAGCTCAGAGAGTTGTCCTTAGATTCGTAGGATACGAATGTGCCAAGCATAAAGGCTTGAGTTAGACATCCATTCGTGACCCTGAAGAGGTCAAAGCTAAGTCGTAAAGACTTAAGCGGTTATTTCAACTCACAGCCATGAAGAGGCTTATGCAAAGTCATGAAGACTTGCGTAGATGTTCAACTGATAGCCCTGAGGAGGCTCTTGCGATATATGCTAAGTCATGGAGGCTTGAGCATCGTATTACGAACTGCGACCCTGAGTGGTCTATGCATTTACTTGAGTTGAATAGATAGGTGTTTGCTTACTTACCAGACCTTCAGTGGTTCTGACCCCGTGTTATGGGGATTTCAGGTGTTGAACCTGCGTTGCGATATGCGGAGCAAGGCGACATCGAGTTCCAGGGTTTTTCTAGACAGAGTTGTACTGCTTTCTTTTTATTGAACCTACACTGCTTTTCTAAGCAGTAGTGTTGTAATAAACATGTGGTTTTCGATAAAATGGAACACTTTGGTGGTCAATGAGTTGCTTGGCCACATAGCTGCAACGTGCTCGGAGTTTTCTAAAACCGACGACTCATTATCGTCTTATTCCGCTGCTAAAAGCTTTTCTAAGTTCCGTTGCAAAGAAAAAAAAAAAGAAATGCATAAAAATTTTAACTTAGCTTTGTTTTAGAAATCTGTGGCGTTACAGAATTTGTATCAAAGCATGTGTCTGAGAAACCTGGTTCAAGATCCGTCATGTCACAATATCACACTGTAAGTATATTTTATACTTTTTATTCTGATCTGGGTGCATCTTTGTATAGATGGCAACTCATGACTCCCGAGGGTACTGCTATCGTTGCGGGATCATGCACGATGAGTGGGTATGCCCGTATGAAGTCCAAGACTGCCAGTATTGTGGCGAAGAAGGGCATTCCGCCAACGAATGCCAAATGAAACATACCGCCGATATGGGTCGGCGGGGATCGCTTGGTCTTAGGGATGAGACCTCGCGTGTTAGTGGGCCACATTACTCCAGTAGAGGGAGTAGCCGTACCCCAGCAACTTCTGATGAACTACCGTCTCTGGTAGGATTTGACTTGAACTTCCTTGAGGGATTCCGTCAATCGCAAGGCTATCAACAGGCATCATGTACGCCTAGTTTGCACAATCGGGATGAAGGATGCAACAACTCCTTCTATAATCCCATATGATTTCAGACTCCTCGAATCATAGTGCTATTATATGGGGGAACAGAGCGGCTTCACGAACGCCGAGTCTAAATGGCTAGGAAGAGGGATACAACCCCTATCATCCCGTTATGGTCTCGGATTCCCCGAGCCATGATGCCACTGAGTGGGCAAGTGGACCGGCATCACTGATCTACCCACAAGATTCGCTTGAGAGTGCGGATGTGCCGCTCAAGCCAAAACTAGTAGTGCCTGCACCAAGGCAATGTGGAAGCAAACGATACTTCGGGTTGTTTCGGTCAAGAAAGGAATCCAGTTCTTAGAAGAGACTGGTAGTGTTTTTGAGTCAATAGACTCATGTGTATAGTTTCTTAACACCTACAAGTCTGCCAGTACGGCATGACGTTTTGTTTAGGGCGATGCTTGTGTAAATGTGATGTATATTAAGTAAATGAAACTTTGCTTTGATATATACATTGAGAAACTAAAACACGTTGCTTGTATGTGATAGATAAATGGCTCCTACAACGAGGAGAACCATGCCGAGCGAGGAGTCCCATACTCAAGGATTCCTGCTGGAAACGCTCAACAATCTGGTTACTGCCATCCGTGAAACAAGGCTAGAACCAGTCACACCTCGAAACGAAAACCTTGGGGGAATAACCTATGAAAAATTCCTTAAACTCGATCCGCCAGTCTTCGCCGGTAGAGCCGATCCGGAGCTCGCAGAGAGTTGGATCGAAGAGACAGAACGTGCCTTCTTGGTACTGGGAGTACCAAAAGAAAAGAAGACCAACTTTGGCACGTACAGGCTGAAAGACAACGCACGGAAGTGGTGGGATACCACTAAGATTATTCAGTTCTCGGAAGTTGAAGTCATTCCTTGGACTGACTTCCGGAGAGCTTTCATGGATAATTACTTCCCGTTGCACTCCAGAAATAAGAAAAAGATGGAGTTTCTGGAACTAGAGCAGGGTGGTATGAGTCTTATCGACTATACTACCAAGTTTCAGAACCTTGAGCGATACTGCTCTTGGTTATTCGATACTGACCAGGAAAGGGCCGATAAATATATCAATGGATTTCGGGAAGGGCTATGATCTCGAGTTATAACTAGCATGCCCCAAACATTTCAAGACGCTGTGGCAGCAGCTTCAAAGATTAGCGCAGACTGGGAGCGATGCAAAGGGGTCATAGTAAAGCGACCGGTAGCAAGTAATGGGAACAACAAGAGGACGTTCCCCGGTGGTCAGGAATCACGACCAGCTTTTTATAAACGGGATTTTCAGGAGAACAACTTTACTCCACCAGCCGAGCGGCCATTACAGATGGTAGAAGCTAATCAGCCCTACCAATCATCTAATTTTCGATGCCCGAGGTGTAGCTCTGATCATCCCGGAGGGGTTTGTCCTCGCGATACGGGAGGTTGCCTGTATTGTGGCAAACCAGGGCATCGTGTGAGAGAATGTTGCAAGAAGGCCTCAGATCTTCAACAGAGAAATATGGGATCTGGAGGACTCTCTCAACAAATACAACAACAACAACTGCCACTACCTAGGATAGAGCAGAAACCTGTGGCAGGTCGTGTCTATGCGGTGACAGCCGAACAACTCACGGATAATGATCGTATCAAGGAATCTGAATACCTTGATAGATAGAGTTGTAATGGGTAAAAAGCTATCGAAAGACAAGATCCAATAATTGCTCAAGACAAGAGGCTTATGACCTTGTGTACGATCATCTGGATCGATATGTATCCTTGCTCTCTAAAGTAATGTTGGATTTGTTAAATTAAATTTTTAAGTGCTTATGCCCAAAATTTATGGCTATAGACCCCATGATTAAGAAATTAAGTTTGCGTAATTAGAACGCTAAAAGTTACTTAATAAAATAAACCATCGAGGAATTGTTCCCAAGAAGAGAGTCCTGTGAGGTTTTACATATTCAAGATCAGATCGTCTAGCCAGAGCGAGCCTGTGAGGGTATACAGCTCCGTGCGAGTGTATATGTTCCAAAACCAGTAGCTTGGCTAGTATGATTCTGTGAGGGTGTACTGATCCAATATCAGGTAAGTCTGACGAAGGCGAACCTGTGATGAGGTACATTTCCAATACCAAGTAGTCTGACAGGGGACTTGTTCCAAAATGGTTAAATCCGAGTAAGAAGGATCTGTGTATGAAATAGTTACACGAGATGGCTATGTTGATAGCCGGTTAGAAGAACATTGATTCATCAAAACTGTCGTGGTTGTAGCGTAATTTGAACTCAGATATGAGAAGCATACCTCATCGATCATGAAACATGATAGGAGGTTATGATTGGAATAAATACGATGTTGAACTAAGTGAATGACATTATGAATCTAACATATGGGACAAATATCCCGAGTTATGCACTTTGTACTCTTAACTGAATTTCGCGGACGAAATTCCTTTAAGGGGGTAATGATGTAAGACCCGCAATTTTTCAGATAACTCTGAATAAATTCTTGAGGCATTTTCCACTGAAAAATAGTGTTTTTACCGTAAAGCGAATCAAACTGATTCCTGTGACCCAGATATACTTAGGATATTCGTATCTTTACGAATATATGCTCAAACGCTCTGGAGTTCATAATTTCCTCCCTGATCGAAATCAAGAGATTCCTGCGAGCCAACTTTCTTAGTTACATCAATACGAAGATAATGGCCTACTTAGAATTTTTCGGAAAAAAATCGCCGAAAAACCCGAAATTTTTGCGGGACCCACAGAAATTTTTCTCAAAAAATATCTGGTGGGACCCACAAAAATATCCCAGATGGATAAGATCAAACAGTCAGATGGATAAGATCAAACAGTCAGATAGATAAGATCAAAAGTAATTTCTGAAAAAGCTATGGACTAAAATGGAAATTTTGAAACTTGGGGCTCAAGTTTCAGAATCTATAAATAGAGGAGACCCCCTCCTTTGAAAAATCGTCTAGCCCTCTCTCTCTCCTCCTTTTCCAAACCTCCCATACCTAGCCTAGCCCACCTGAGCCCACCTGACCTGGTCTGAGCCTGCCTGACTTAGCCTGAGCCTGCTTGACCTGGTCTGAGCCTGCCTGACCTGGTCCTAACCCACCTAACCTAGGTCTGAACCTACTTGACCTAAGTCCAAACCCAGTTGACTTGACTTGAACCTGGTTTGGTTCAAAGTCAAAGTCCAAGTCCTTTTTCGTCTGAAGTACGAAGTTGATCCTTTTTCGAAGTCGAGCCACGTTCGAAGCGTTTGAAGCAATCGGAGCCGTTTCTTCCACGATTCGAAGTAAGTTCACTTCATTAATCCCTCTCTCTCAAGTATTTGATTGTTTGTATATAGCATATACTTTCTGAAGTAGTATCTTGCTTTAGTTCTTGATTGAGCCCTCTAGGACACTTCGGTGTTCACACGCTCGCCTCGTAACTATCATCGGATATATATGTTCGAATGCGCAGTATATGCGTTCTTAAAAAATAGTATCTCACCCTAGTTCTTGGTTGAGCCCACTAGGACACTTCGGTGTTCACTCGCTCGCCTCGTAACTATCGTTGGATACAGATCTAAGTGTATATCTGCTGATTCTGCCGACGCGTCCTATATCGCACAGGCTATGTAATTTACCTTTGCCGTCACGTCGTATGATGCCAAGGCTCACTATTTTCTGCACTTTCGATTATGCATTTACTTACGTCGTCGCGTCAAACAATGCCAAGGCTTCTGTTTTGTTATATATGTAAAATATTTCCTTCAGTTACACACCCTGAACAATAGTATATGCATTTCCTTTACTCCGCCGCTGTATAAAGCACATGCTTCTGCTTATACTACATATATGGCGCGTAAATGAGCGTTCAAATGGAGACCAAACTCCAAATCGCCCATGCGATTCTTTTACCGCTCCTCGTTCAAGATTCTGCTTGATGAATGAAGCCCCTATTGGAAAGGCTTCGGTTTTTGGCAAAATACTCTTTACGTAAAAACTAAATCAATTACGTATGGCCTGGCTATAGCCCAGGGTTCCTGCAACCTTGATGGATGCAAAGTACGCACAACGGTGCACATCCATTTCCGGAATTAAGCATAGCGATTTCCCGCTAAAGAGGGGAGATATCGCTGAAATGGACAAAAGAAAACGCACGCTTTCTCCGTTAAAGAGAGGAAGTGCTGCTGAAATTCTTGAAGAAGCTAAGAATAGCTCAGAAAGAACGTAGCAGGAGTGCTGCCCAGTTCATGGAACGCCTTCTACGATGTAGAAAGGTTTGTCATGCCACTGCCGATAGAGCACAGGAGGTGCTGACAGAATGGTTGGCAAAAGAGCTGCCAAAACCAGTTAAGTGGCACAACGATGCCTTTTGTTGGAACGATGTCAGAATGACTCGTCTTCCTGACACCTGCAAGGGCACCATACTTGTAAGAGCCATTGCGCCAAAGTAGTGGTAGCGCCTTGACGAGGTCCTGAGCTCGTTGCGTAAAAATACGCCAAGTAGCCGATCCGTAGAGATCGAGTCATGTGCATGCTCATTGAGAATTATCAGACAACCAGACTCGTAAGGGCCGCTGAGCCGGAGTGTGTTGTTTCCATCGAACGAGGTGAAGTGCTCGTCAAGGCCGAAGTGCCGAGAGCAGAGTTAAGCATGCATATGAATAAAACCTTTGTTCCACGATGAAAATCGTGTGGTTGATTGGGGTCGGGTACATACTTCTCAAAGGCTGCCCTATAGGCATGCAATGTTCGTCAAGTAACTGTAAGACCGGCAGGCCCCTTTCAGAATTTCTCACCGAGGAAGACGGTGATGGTGCAGCCTTGAGTGACATATATTTCACCCGAACCTGATAGAGTTCATTGATGGCCTTCGTCACTCAGAGGTATGGAGGTCGTGGTTATCCTTAAATATCTAAGGATTGAACCCAACTACTGCAGTAGCAGAATGCATTCGGATACCTAGTAAGGATCTCTTCTGGTATGTTGTACCGTCCTACTAGGGGGATGGGGTCAACATGCCTCTGAGGTATCTAAAATACATAGAATAATCAACCCCCAGATCGTCGCGTTGTCGCCGAGATATGAGTCCCCTAAGCCCAGGGGGAGGTGCAATTATCGAAACAAAGCATTAGCTTAGGTACATCGATACTTTGAATGTATTAGTGGATGACGTTGTTGAGTCAGTCCTGCATAACCTTTGTGAATGTGTCATGGTTGGTATACTACTGGACCGATTGGGAAAGAACCCCATTGATATCCGTACGATTAAGAGAAGCTCGGAGAGTTGTCCTTAGATTCGTAGGATACGGATGTGCCAAGCATAAAGGCTTGAGTTAGACATCCATTCGTGACCCTGAAGAAGTCAAAGCTAAGTCGTAAAGACTTAAGCGGTTATTCCAACTCACAGCCCTGAAGAGGCTTATGCAAAGTCATGAAGACTTGCGTAGATGTTCAACTCATAGCCCTGAGGAGGCTCTTGCGATATACGCTAAGTCATGGAGGCTTGAGCGTCGTATTACGAACTGCGACCCTGAGTGGTCTATGCATTTACTTGAGTTGAATAGATAGGTGTTTGCTTACTTACTAGACCTTCAGTGGTTCTGACCCCGTGTTATGGGGATTTCAGGTGTTGAACCTGCGTTGCGATATGTGGAGCAAGGCGGCATCGAGTTCCAGGGTTTCTCTAGACATAGTTGTACTGCTTTCTTTTTATTGAACCTACACTGCTTTTCTAAGCAGTAGTGTTGTAATAAACATGTGGTTTTCGATAAAATGGAACACTTTGGTGGTCAATGAGTTGCTTGGCCACATACCTGCAACGTGCTCGGAGTTTTCTAAAACCGACGACTCATTATCGTCTTATTCCGCTGCTAAAAGCCTTTCTAAGTTCCGCTGCAAAGAAAAAAAAAATTCATGAAAATTTTAACTTAGCTTTGTTTTGGAAATCCGAGGCGTTACAACAACAACCTCTTTTTGGAATTTTCCTAAAATCTGGACTAATTGGTAAAACAGAATTTTTTGGAAAGAGTTTGCCCCTGTAGGGCGATTTTGTAAAAGAATGATAGTTGAAATAGCTGACAAAAGGGCAAAATCTGAGGTGAAGTGGCTGAAATCCATATTGAAAACTATCCAGATCGTTTTCTTGAGGAAATATTTTGAAATTCAGAGCCCTGGTGGTAAAATGGGAAGAATTTATAATTTTGAAGACCAAGGGTTTTGAAATAAATTTTGAAAAGAGTTGAAATTCAAATCTGGATTAAAAATTTTGAAATTGAGAGTTCTGGACCTCGAAATGACATGCTGTGCAGCGCAGTGATATGAAATGCTCATGCAATGATATGCAATGTCATGTCTTATGCAATAGAATCTTGAACCGGGCTTTGGAGATTCCCGTCTCCTGTTAAGAGTAGAGTTTTGGACATCTGAGCTAAAAATAGAGAAATTTTGAGAGTTGCTGATGAATTTAGACTTTTGCAAGGTCCGAGCTCAGAAAATGACCATTTTGCCCTCCGACGATTTCAAAGGCTAAATGATGATGCTTAGTGGAAATGCTGGAGAGGTGAATGAAAATTTGGGGTGTTTACAGATGCACCTCTTTGCTACTAAGCCGGCTTGTGGCCGAGCTTAGTGGCAAAGAAAAACACACCAAATTTGGGCTACATATATAAAAAAAATTCCCCAGTTAGAAGGATCTAACTGAGTATGAAGAAATTAGCCCGAGGAAGATGGTAGATATGAAGCGAAGAATGAAGAGGAAAGATTTGCTCTATGAGAGCGAAGTTCAGGTTTTTTTTGCCCTTAACCTGGATGGGACAGAAATACCTTGCATGGAACGAAGCTCAAGTTTTAACCCTTAACTTGATTGGGGAATGAGACTCAGGTTTGTACCCTTAACCTGATCGGGCAGAAAATGAAATACCTTTTTGAGTGAGGCTCAGGTTTATACCCTTATCCTGATTGGGCGGAAAATGAAATTCCTCTTTGAATGAGGCTCAGGTTTATACCCTTATCCTGATTGGGCGGAAAATGGAATACCTCTTCAAAAGAGGCTCAGGTTTATACCCTTATCCTGATCGGGCGAAAAATGGAATACCTCTTTGAATGAGGCTCAGGTTTGTACCCTTATCCTGATCGTGCGGAAGATGAAATACCTCTTTGATTGAGGCTCAGGTTTATACCCTTATCCTGATCGGGCGGAAAATAGAATACCTCTTTGAATGAGGCTCAGTTTTATACCCTTATCCTGATCGGGCGGAAAATGGAATACCTCTTTGAATGAGGCTCAGGTTTATACCCTTATCCTGATCGGGCAGAAAATGAAATACCTCTTTGAATGAGGCTCAGGTTTGTGCCCTTAACCTGATTGGGCGGAAAATGAAATACCTCTTTGAATGAGGCTCAGGTTTATACCCTTAACCTGATTGGGCGGAAAATGGAATACCTCTTTGGATGAGGCTCAGGTTTGTGCCCTTAACCTGATTGGGCGGAAGATGGAATACCTCTTTGAATGAGGCTCAGGTTTGTGCCCTTAACCTGATTGGGCGGAAGATGGAATACCTCTTTGAATGAGGCTCAGGTTTATACCCTTATCCTGATCCGGCAGAAAATGGAATACCTCTTTGAATGAGGCTCAGGTTTGTGCCCTTAACCTGATTGGGCGGAAAATGAAATACCTCTTTGAATGAGGCTCAAGTTTATACCCTTAACCTGATTGGGCGGAAAATGGAATACCTCTTTGGATGAGGCTCAGGTTTATACCCTTATCCTGATCGGGCGGAAAATGGAATACCTCTTTGAATGAGGCTCAGGTTTGTGCCCTTAACCTGATTAGGCGGAAGATGGAATACCTCTTCAAAGGAGGCTCAGGTTTATACCCTTATCCTGATCGGGCGAAAAATGAAATACCTCTTTGAATGAGGCTCAGGTTTGTACCGTTATCCTGATCGGGCGGAAGGTGGAATACCTCTTCAAAGGAGGCTCAGGTTTATACCCTTATCCTGATCGGGCGAAAAATGAAACATTTGGAAGGTGAATAAGACAACTTTTCTTGGAGAGGAATGAGGCTATGGAAATGGAATTGTAAGAGGCAAATTTGGAAAATGATCAAGACGATCCGGTGAATTTTCCATCAATGTGAAATATGAATATGGTAAGGAGTAAGACGACTCTTTCGACAACGCGAAAGATGGACATGGCAATCTTTTGACAAGAATAAGGTAACTCTTTCGGCAACGCGAAAGACAGACAAGGCAAACTCTTTCAGAGAAGAGTAAGGCAACTCTTTTGACAATGCAAAAGATGAATAAGGCAATTTTTTCAACAAAGAATAAGGCAACTCTTTCGGCAACGCGAAAGACAGGCAAGGCAAACTCTTTCAGAGAAGATTAAGGCAACTCTTTTGACAACGCAAAAGATGAATAAGGCAATCCTTTCGGAGAGAAGGCTAATCTTTCAACAATGCGAAAGATGACAAAGTTAATCCAAAAGAACAAGGCGATTCTTTCAACAATGCGAAAGATGACAACGGTAATCCAAAAGAACAAGGCGATTTTTTCGACAATGCGAAAGATGACAAAGGCAATCCAAAGGAGCAAGGCGATTCTTTCGACAACGCGAAAGATGACAAAGGTAATCCAAAGGAACAAGGCGATTCTTTCGACAACGCGAAAGATGACAAGGCGATCCAAAGGAACAAGGCGATTCTTTCAACAACGCGAAAGATGACGAAGGCTATCCTTTCGGAGAGAAGGCTAATCTTTCAACAACGTGAAAGATGATAAAGGCTATCCTTTCAGAGAGAAGGCTAATCTTTCAACAATGTGAAAGACGATAAAGAAAAATCTCTCGAAGGGGTAAAGATGCATCAATATGAACATTAAGCTCTCACTTAACGTCAGGATAGCTAGAAAATATTGTCAAAATGTTGAAAATTTTGTTGATTCAAAGTAATTGAAAATGATGCTCATTGTTGTAAAAATATTCCTTCTTTTCTACCTGAAGTATTACCTCCAAACGAGATTCACTTCATAGAATCAAGATTTGAAATCCAAATTGCTTGTGATTGACCTTCTTCAAAGAAGCTATCAATTTCTTCGATATGAGCAGGAAAGAGAGAATTTAATATTAGTAAAGCAATTGATGAAAGGATATTGATAATAGAATTTCATGAATTTAAAGAAGATTCTTGACAAATGTGTCAGTTTGATATCCTAAGAGCTTCTCTCATGATAATCTTTCTGCACTCTTTTGGGTTTTTGCTACATTCTCCTTCATTTTGGAGATGTTCTGACTTTTTCTCTCTTTCTTTTTCCTCTCTTGCTCTCTTTTTGGGAAGGGTATGTTACAAACTCCTTCAACTTGGAGATGTTTCGATCCTTCTTTGACGATATTGGCTCATGGGTTAGAGATCTTTGGATGATAGCTGAAATTAAATATCTTTCAGGGATTTTTGGGCGGTTCATCACATCTGCCTTCATCTCGACAGTGCTTTGGACTTTCCCTGGAAGGATCCGTCACAAACTCCGTCATCTTGGAGATGTTTCAAATCTTCTTTGGCCACGGGGGTCTATTCGCTTAATTCGCCTTCATCTTGACGACAAGTGAGAGATCCCTTTTGCAAATATTTAATTACAGCTTAGGTAATTTTGAGGAGACAGGGCTTGGATGAATTCTCTCTTTTTCTAGCGCTCAGGATATTTTCACTGCCTCATTTTCACAAGAATGGTCTTTAAAAATGTGTCATTGACTACGATCAATATCAATCATATATGACTTTGCAAAACATTGAATCTTCTTTTCTGGCCATATCGAGGATTTATCCTTCATCCTTTTGGTTGGTCAATAGAAAGAATTTGGATTTTGAATCCTTCTTCACAAAAGCTTTGCCCTTTTGGAAGTGATACTGAAGGTAAACTGAGGTAAAATTTTGTGCAATAAAATTATGAAATCAACAGGTAATTGATTGACAAATTGACGAAGTGTTCTTGAAATCCTTAGTAAAAGAGATCGCTTGACATCTGAGTTGACACATCCCTGACAATGGTACTCAATTTCGAAGGTAAATCCAATACAAAGTTTGAATTTTGAAGGTAAGTCCTGGCATAATGCTGTATTTTGAAGGTAAGCCTAACTCAAAAGCTGGTATTAAAATACCATCCAATTCAGGACTCAGGTTTTACAAGGAAAGTTGGAAGATTCGAGTCAAAACTCGAGCCTTCGAAGGAAAGCTAGGAAGTTTGGTTTCTAAGGAGATAAAGTTTGGGTCGAAACCCAAATCTTCAAAGGAAAAACTAGGCCGATTTAGATTTTTGAGTCGAAACTCAGATATTCAAAGGAAAGTTGGAAAGTTCAGATTTTAAAGGAAAGAAAACTCGAGTTAAAACTCAAATCTTCGAAGAAAAGCAGGAAGGTTTGAGTCAGGGCTCGAATCTCAAAGGAAAATCTTTAATCAGAAGATTTAATTTTTTAAAATCGATAGTGTGAGAGCTAGGATTGAAAGTTTTGAGAATGGCCAATTCGAGGACTGGTTATTTGACTTGGAATGAAAAAGACTATCATATTTAGATGTATGTGGTCTGCTTTTCAGGATTAACCCCTTATCCTGAACGAGGATATGAATAGAAATTGGAAAATCTTGGGGAAATTATGGGAAATGATTCAGGTTTATCCCTTAACCTGAAGGGGAATGGAAATTGGATGACCTGGCGGTTGAAATTGAGAATTTTGGTAATTTGAAAATTGGAAATTGGGTGACCTGGAGGTCGAAATTGAAGAATTGACTGACCCGGGGGTCGAAATTGAAGAGTTATGGAAAATGATTCAGGTTTATCCCTTAACCTGAAAGGGAAATCCCAGGTTTATCCCTTAACCTGAAGGGGAATGAAATGGATGCGGAATTAATGCAAAATAAAATGCAAATGCACATGAAATGTAAATGAATGCAAAATTAATGCAAGTGGGTGCATATACATGCAAAATGAGAGATTGGTTTATCCTGCCTGCATACAGAATGTTTGAAAATAATTTTTCAAAAGATGCCCCACTGTAACTAAGAATAGGGAATAAAATTTAAAGAAGGCTCTCTGCAGGACTCTGCAGGGCAAAGACATGATCAAATTTTGAGGAAAATTTTTGGATTTTTGGAGGAAAATATTAAGGAAAATATGGTAGATGTAAACACCCAAATTTTCATTCACCTCCCCGACATTTCCACCAAGCATCATCATTCAGCCTTTGAAATCGCCGGAGTGCAAAATGGTCATTTTCTGAGCCCGGACCTTACAGAAGTCTAAATTTTATCTGCAACTCTCAAAATTTCTCTATTTTTAGCTCAGATGTTCAAAATTTTATTCCTGATAGGAGACAGGCATCTCCAAGTCTTGGTTCAAGATTCTATTGCATAAGACATGACATTGCATATCATTGCATGAGCATTTCATATCACTGCACTGCACAGCCAGTCATTTCGAGGTCCAGAACTCTTGATTTCAAAATTTTCAATCCAGATTAGAATTTCAACTATTTTCAAAGTCGATTCCAAAACCCTGGGTCTTCAAAATTATCAATTCTTCCCATTTTACCCCCAGGGCTCTGAATTTCAAAATATTTCCTCAAGAAAACGATCTGGATAGTTTTCAATATGGATTTCAATCACTTCACCTCAGATTTTGCCTTTTTGTCAGCTATTTCAACTATCTTCCTTTTACAAAATCGCCCTACAGGGGCCAACTCTTTCCAAAAACTTCTGTTTTACCAATTTGTCCAGATTTTATGAAAATTGCAAAAAGAAGTTGTTGTTTTATCCTTATTTCAATAAAGAAGCAATGTGGGACCCACACTGAGGTGGTGTCACATAGGCTTTTCTTTTGAAAAACCTGAATTTTGAAAAACCCAAAAATATAGGAGCCTTGTCCCCTGGATTGGTGCCACTTGTCTTTTCTCTCTCCTCCCATTTATCTGTCAAGTGTCAGTGTGGGGCTACCTTAAGAAGCCGCCACATGTCATTAAACACCATCTTCACCCTGCGCCATGTGTCATTCCAAAGATCATCCATGAGATGCCAAGTGTCCTGTGTTGTCCTGGCCAGAAAAAGCAAAACTTGTCTCCTCTAAGGTGGCGCCATTTGAAGTGTGTCTCCTGCATAGGACACATGTCACTCCTAGCTTCCTCCAGAAAAAGGTAGGCTTGTCTCCTCTGAGGTGACGCCATTTGAAGTGTGTCTCTTGCAGAGGACACATGTCAATCTCTCATCTTCTCAGAAAAAGCAAATGCCATGTGTCACTCTCTGCTCTTCTCAGAAAAAGTAGATGCCATGTGTCACTCTCTGCTCTTCTCAGAAAAAGTAGATGCCATGTGTCATTTCTTGCTCTCTTCAGAAAAACTGGAATTCAAATATTCAAATCTCTCCAAAGGTGGCGCAAATCCTGAACTTCACATGGCTTGGGCCTCCTTTTCTTCCCTCTGCCACGTGTCAATCTCTGCTTCTTTCAGAAAAAGCAGGATGACACATGTCTTTCCCCTACTTTTCTCAGAAAAGTAGATGACACATGTCATGTCCAGCTTCCTTCAGAAAAAGTAGAGGACACATGTCACTCTTTGCTTCCTTCAGAAAAGCAACCATTCAAAAATTTTCAGACAAGAGCTAGGTGGCGAAAATCCTCGAGTTCTACCTTTTTCTACTTTGTCTATGAGGGCACCACATGTCCCTTGCTTTTCCCTCCTGCCACATGGCATTGTAGGAGCCACTCTGAGGAACTGCCACATGTCCCTCCTCCATTCTTCCAGGGCCAACCTCCATTTGAAATTCAAATTCTCCTCTGAGGTGGCGCCATTTGAGAGAAGACTTCTCCAAACAGCTGACACTTGTCTGCCACATGTCAGCCTCTCCTTTCCTGCAGAAAAGTAGAATTTGAATTCCTCTGAGGTGGCACAGTCTACTTCTTCCACTCCTGTCCTTCTGACATGTGTCAAGAGCTTCCAGAGGTAGCGCCACATGGCATTCTCCTACTGTTTTCAACTTTACACCTCAGAACACCTTTTGAGGTGGCGCCAATCCAGAGCCCCACTTGGCTTCATTCCTTTTATTTATTTTATTTTTTTTTAATAAAAATAGACCCATGAGGTGGCGCCACCTGAGGGCTCCCTACAAAAGCCAAATTTTGAATTTCAAACCCCAGGTAGCACCCCTTGAGGTGGCGCAATCTGGGAGCTTCCTGCAGAGAAAATCAAGCAAACCCAATTTTAAAAATTTTCAAATTCTGCTGAGGTGTCTCATCCACAAAATTTCCCATTTTATTTTCTCAAAAAAATCAAAATAGCACCCCTGAGATGGCGCCACATGGAGGGCTCAGATTGAGCCTGTTTGAAATTCAAAATTTTCAGAAAAAGTCTATAAAAATAAGGCTCCACGCTCAGTTTGAGGAGCTCTTTTTAGGACTTGGAAATTCGACCTAGACTTGCTTCAGAATCTGATTTTGAACCTTAGAATTCACGCCCCCCCCCTTTGGCTCAGTGAAGAAGGTGCAGTGGGTCGATTTTGGTGAATCATCCGAAGCCCGGAGCGAAGGACAAACCAAGACCTTGGTAGCAGTCCCTTTCAAGAGTTTCAAAGCTGCGTAACGAAGCAAGGTGCACCTATTTTCCTCTTGATTTGATTTCATAATTTGATTCAAGAGTCGTTTGAAGAAAGAGCTCATCCGAGAGATGGATTGAGCTATTCTCAGAAAACGACATATATAAAAATACATGATTATGATTCCTTGATGATTTTTAGCATTCATGCATTTAGCTAGATTTAATTTGCATTTTATTTTGTTAATTTAGCATGTTTCATGAATTACTTAGGATTAATTTAGCATTTATTTCAATTCTGCTCAGTTTCAGTAGTTCTCTGTTTTTGTCAGTCAGTCCACACGTCATTTCATGCATGTAATTTTTGTTAAAAAATCCAAAAAAATCATGGAATGCGCCCTTAGGTGTCCCTAGAAATGTGCCAAAAATTCGGAAGCATTTGAATTCGTTTACTGTGGTAAACATTCAAAAAGGTGAGTCGGGTTTTACCACCCGGGATGCATTTTAAATTTTTACTTCCGACTTGTAAAATCGAGATCTCCCTCATGGGAGATCTGATTTTTGATCCTAAAGATGTTATGAACTCGGAAGGATGTCTAGTTTTTAACCTGATTTTCTCAGATTTTTCTGATTTTTTTTATGTCTGACAAAAATCCGAGAGTTCGGGACATGTGTCAGAGCCTGATTTGGGCCTCTGAGACTTTGGATCGACTTAGGTCGATGGGTTCTTTTTGTGTATTGATCCAAATCCAAATCTGTAAAAAGTAAAACATGATGTCCTCTGTGTGAATATGAAAACTTGTGATTTTTAGAATAGTGGTGATACCTGTTTCGGATTTTTCTTGTCAGTCACCTGTTTGGTCACATTTGTCTGTTCTGTTATTTTAGGCATGAAAAATTATATTTTTATCTGTGTTTCTGTTAATCAAATGCCAAAGTCATGAACATGAAAGTTGTCCCTGTAGGTGTCGTGAGTATCTCTGTTAAATATCAAAAATTTTCATGGCTATTTTTTATTTATTTAGCATTTTATATTAGATTAGATTGATTTTTACCTCCGTCAGAACCAAATCCCTGTTACCGAACTCACCATGGCTCAAATCCCGAGACTGTAAAAACAAAAAATATTCCATTTCAGGTTCTTTAGCAGTCTAAAAAATATAAAAGTTTTTATGGTGTAAATCTTGCATTATCATATTAAGCATTGCATTTGGTTCGGGTCCATAGGCGAAATCCATCGTTTTTAGGACTTTCTTTAAATTTTAGTATTCAAATCATATCATTTCGTGAATTTTAGCATTCTAGGATGTTTATCAGAGTATGTAGATGCTTCATACCGAATTTGGTGTAATTTTGAATCCATTTGAGGCTTGGTTTAGCCATAATATCAAAACAGGGCCCCGCAGGACCCGGATCCAAGCGAAAAACAAGCGAAATTCGTTATTTTAGATAAATTGCAAAATATCAAATTCTGATTTTACAGTCCTAACGTGTTTAGCAGCATATCATCATGCCTCATACTGCATTTCATCATCATTTGATTCAATTTGAACTTCAAAATCTCAATTTTACCAAAATTTCCTTCAAAAAACCCTGATTTTAAAGGTATAACTTTAATATTAGGGGTATTTGGGTCATTTTGACCCAAATTTCGAATTTCAAAACTATTTTCTACTGAATTTCTTGCATTTTCATCATTTCAAATATCAAGAAAGCATGAGAATAGAGTTTACATCCAATTAAGTCCAATAATTTTATAATATTATTGGAAAAACTTGGAAAAACTCACATATTTGAGCTAACCTTATTTCAAGTTTGGCAGGAACATCCAAATGAAGGAGCTGAAGTCTGCAATTTCTTTTATTTCATTTATTTAGTGATGTAATAATGTAAATTTTGGAATAAGAGATTTAATTTTCTGCTTAGACTAGGATGCATATCATATAGTTTGAATTCATGCAATATCCTGTTTATGTGATCCATGCATTTTATTTCAAAAGCACTATGGATGTCCACGAATGGCACATGCACCAACTCTTAGGGAGATGATAGACTCGGTGGAATCCATATTTACGGCCCTAGTCGGAGTATGGACGAGACCCAGATCCATCATCTTTCTACTAGTCACATTGAGCCTACACTCTTAGGCTATCTTAAAAATGCACACCATATTTTCAAAATTTCAAAGTATTGTGCATTAAATCAATTAAACTCTGAACATATTCATGGCCACAGTCAGGATATGTGAAGGATTTATTTTGACTTAATACACATTTTTCCAACAAATTTCTTAGAAAATCTTTCAAAGTGCATTCATACATCCATATCATTTGCATCATGAAATCCTTGGTTTTCCCATGATTTTCTTAAGAAAACTTCATTCTCAAGAAATCGATTTCTCAAGAAACTCTGAGGATTTTCCAAAATCGGTTTTCCCAAGTTAAGTTTTCACAGTTTTCCATGAAAACCAGTCTCTCAAGAAACTTCCAAGATGGATTTCCAAAATCAAAGTTTTCCCTCGATTTTCCCTGGAAAATGTTATTTTCTTAAGATTTTCAAAAAGAGTTTTCCAATCTTCCTCAAGAATCAAAAATCAATTTCCAAGTATTTCAAGGGTAAGATTCCCAGGATTTCAATTTCCCAAATTTTAGATTTCTTCTCCAATGAGTTTTCCTATAAATTTTTCATCGTTTTCCTAAGAAAGTCCTCAAAGTCAGAGTTTTCCTGAGAAATGTTCCCCTTTTCAAATGTTCACCTTTTTCTCAAGAATCACTTCTATTTTTCCATGATTTTCAACTATTCATGGTTTTCCCACATCTTTATGAGCTTTCTCGTGATTTCAAAAACCCTTTTTTCATCTGAGTTTCCTGAGAAATTGACCTTTTCCCTGTGAAATGTTTTTCAACTCCAAATGTTTTTCAAGCATACATCATGTTTTTCCTACTTCCATTTTCCAAAATCTCATAGCACATGCCTGAATTCTCTGTGCATTTAGGACAGAACATAATTTCGGTGATTTAACTAAGTCAAGCACAATTTTGGTCCTTGGTTCGATTACCCCTGTTAAAGGCGGCAGGAACGGTCGAACCTCGTACCGACAGATCGAGCCCCATCCCATGGATTTTCCCGCAATTTTCAAAACGGAGGCGAGTATTTCAAAACAATTTCCAAAATCCGGTCAAGTTTGAATCGCGAAAGCGTTTCCCTCTTTCTCTTCCGCAAGGAAAGGAAGACGGGATAAATTTCGCGACGATAACAGGTTTGGCGACCGTGATGGGACCTGTCTTCGTCTGGTCAAAATAGTGCTTGACTTAGTTCAATTATCGAAATTGTGTTCACAAAATGTCAGCTCTTTACTTTTTATATCATGTGAACCTAGGAGCCTAGATTCTGACCTAACTGACATTGATTGCATATAGACTAGGCATGGTTTGGTTGGACAAGATTGAGGAGAAATTTTCATGTTCACATAGACTTAGGTCTAAATACAACTCTCCTCAATTTAGGATCTGAATGCAAACAATGTATGCTTCTTCAAAGTTTTCAAAATCTATCTCTCTAGGATTTAGAGCCCTCTATTTCTTGCATGTGATTGTTTTTTTTAAAATCTCCATTACTTATTATTACCCGGTCTTCACGTTGCTGGGCTCTCTTCCAGAACCCTAGTTCGGGACAGAGCCTCACAACTAGGCCAACTATTTGGGTTAACACCCCCCTACCACGTACCGCGGGCCATAGTCCGAAGTATATCGGTAGGCGCTCAAGGATGTTGGAAAACCTTACCTTAGAACCGGAGTTGAAATTCTATGCCACGTACCTCGGATTTCGGTTCGAGTATATCGGCATAACTGGATTGGACAAAGATGATCTGAACCTAGAGTTAGGATTAAGGTCCTACAGCTGTTTTCAAAATGATGCATCTAGAGTCAGCCTTTTAGGGAGTGCTGAATGTGGAGGATGTGATTGCTCGTATGTTACCTCTATTTTCTTACAATTTCCCAAAAATATTTTTCAAATTTCCATATTTCTCGCCTTTTCCTTTATTTTCTCAAACCCTGGATGATTTTCCCAAATATCCAATTTCTTTCAAAACTCCAGAAGATTTTTCACTCTACCTTTCTACTGGATCTCGAATTTTCAGCTGCATTTTATCCTGCCTGCAATAATTTTCCAAAATTTTCCCACATTTTCCCAAAAGTCTCATTCTGAGTCCTTCTCTATTTTCAGTTCGATGGCATCCAGTCAAGTCGATCCAATCTTTCCTGAAGGTCACATCTCCTATGAGGTGCGACAAGGTCGTCCTGAACATCGAGACCTCAGCACCGGAACTTTCATTCCCCGGTGGTACTATTCCTGGCTAAAAAGCTTTTCCCGAATGTTCCTGGACCATTTGAGCGAGTGCGGATTAGAATTGGCGTCAGCAGTTAAAAAGCAGACCATCAACGACAACCTGATCCATGCAATGGCAGAGCGATGGAATCCTCGGACGTGTACCTTCTGGTTCCCATGGGGAGAAATGACCGTTTTAATGGATGAATTTTCAGAGATCATGGGGTTACCAGAACCAACTGGTCAACCAAGCGATCCATTAGAACATCAATTCCTTATCAATGTCAAGGGTTTGGACCTCTGAGACTCCTTAGCTCGTATGACAGGCCGCCGATCTTGGCCCCTGATCCAGTTGGAGGGAAATGAATATGTTGACCTACTCGAGTTGTACCGCCAGTACGGGACCTTCATTGAAGTCAGTTCGCTATCCAGGACAGCTAAAGAAAGGATTCAGAATGCAATGGTCCTGTGCACTGTAGGATTATCCCTCTTTCCAGACGGACAAAACTATGTGGACATCAGAATAATCCAGCTTATGAGAAGATGGGGAAGTCGGCAGACCAACCGTCTTTCCATAGCCATGGCAGCGTTAGCTTTCCTATATCGAGGCCTGACTCGATTTTCACTTGGAGAATCCATTTTAGTTGAAGGTTGCATCTACGCACTTCAGTCCTGGTTCTTCCAGCATGTTCCAGCTCGAGCAAGCTCTTTCAGATACAATGGCCAAGAACTTCTCTCAGTGTCGCAGTACCGATCCATGATCAACAACATTCAAGAAGATGACATTGTTTGGGACTATTTTGATCGGCAATTATCCCCTCCCAGATATACGTACGCATATGGCAAGCGGTTCAAGTTATTGGGACCATTCTTCTGCACTTATTACCAACCAGAGAGATGTGTTCGACAATTCTCCCAGAGGCAACAGTACGTCGAAGCCCGACTGTTATCAGGAGCTATGGCCGAGTTCAATCTCACCTCTGCACAATGGTTCGGGGCATATCATTCTGCCCGCTACGGCTGAGACTCCTTTGTCTCCCTTGAAATTTTTCCTGGTCCTAGAGTGTCTGCCGACTATCATGAATGGTGGCAAATTGTCTGTCCTCCACCTCTTTGTCAAGATCAATAAAATCATGTTTCCTCATTTCTATAAAATTGTCTCTCTTTCTATTGTGGTTTGACGACCTCGCCTAGGTAACAAGGCATATTTTCGTTGTTTATTTCTATTGCAAAAAGAATGACAACACAATTGTCGTGATTCTCGCGGTGACTCAGTCCTTAGTAATGGGACATCTTTTTCAAATTGTCTACCATATTTTCAGCAAATATTTCTTCCAAAAATCAATTCCTACAAAATCTAATCCGGTCTTTGCCCTGCAGAGAGCGTCTACAACATTTGATGGTGCAAACAAGGTCAGGCAAAAGAACAGCAACACCACAGTACTCGTTGGCCTCAGAAGAAGAGATGGGTTCCCCCCGGTCTGAGAGGAGTCAAGAGCAGCAACGAGAAGATGATGACATAGACCCTCAAATGTATGCCATGTTTCGAAAAATGATGAACAAAATGATGAATGAGCAGCCCGGGACCAGCTCAGAAAGGAATCCATTCAGAGAAAAGTTCCATGGTCACAGGGGTAAGAAGGCTTTTAAAAGGCAGATCCAGTCAGAGGAAATCTCAGATGAATCAGACTCCATTGAAGATACGGATGAAGAATATGAAGTGCCTCCAGCATTTCAGAAACGTGGCCAAAGTAAAAGTCGCAGATCAAAAAGCCGAGATGCAGAAGAGCCCCTGCAAGCACAGTTCAAGGAAATGGCCCGAGTTGTCAAGGATCTACAAGCCCGCGACAAGGGCAAGAAAGTCTTCACCAGTGAGGACTTCTATGACGGCCTAGAAGGGGATGATGATCTGGAGAATCTTCCTCGAAAATTTATCAAGTTCGACGGTTCTGGCGACCCAAAAGCGCATCTCGCCACTTTCTTTGCAGAATGCTCTCGGTTTAAAAGGGACAATAGAGCACTATTTTTATGCTTTCCCCGCAGCTTGGAAGGAGTTGCAGCTAAGTGGTATGCTGAGCATATCAACCCCATCGAGCTCAAGGAGTTCGATAAAGTCGTAAATCTGTTTATTGAACGCTTCTTGTTCAACACAGAAGCGCTGCCTACATTGAGTCATCTCTGCAATCTCAGGCAGAATGAGAATGAAAAGGCACGGGACTTTATCCACAAATGGAGATCGGCGTGCAACAAAATGAGAGATCCTATCTCGGAAAGGCACGCCCTGTCCTTAATCCTCAACAACTTTTTGCAGCCGTTAAGAGGATTGATCTCCACAGCACCATCACGTACCTTCCTCGAATTGACTGAAAGAGCCGAATGGCTCGAACCGAGTGTGGAAAATGGAGTCTATGAAGGCTTCACATTCTCCAAGAACAACTCCCAAGGTGAGCAGAAGAAAAAAACTCACTTCACTTATTCTGCCAACAACAGCAACAAAGGCCGAAATCAACACAAAGGGCAGAAAAGAGATTACTGCTACAGCTCAGGCAGTTCAAACAACAAGGATCATAAAGCAAAACCTGCTCCTCAGTATAGCAAGCCTCCTCAGCAGGACCAAGGGCCGAAACTGCGTGAGAAGACTAAACATGAAGGATGGAGTTACGATAGAAAGTTTACTCCTCTAGACCAATCACTCGAAGATGTACTCGAGTACATGCTATCAAAAGAAATGGTCAAGTTGCCCAGATTGGTTGATCCCCCTGTGCCTATGGGGAAGTGGAAGGATCGATTTTGTAAGTTCCACAGGACAGTGGGACACAACACTAAGAACTGCTTTGTTCTCAAAAACATTATACAAGATCTCATTGAAAAAAATCTTCTAGTGGAAGGAGAAGAAGAGAAAATGGACATTCTCAATCACCCCTTCCCTTCGCACACCACGGCAGTGGTGTTCGCACAGCCATTCTTACCGCATGAGCACATCAAGCCGTGTTCTGCACAAGATCTCCAGGTTCAGCATCAGGTGTCAGTGCTACGACAGGCAACTCTAGCTTCTAAGAAGATGAACCTAATTTCAGCATTCGGCAAGATGAAAGTTTCGGAAGCACCTATAAAGTCAGCTCCCAAGTCAAAGGGAACTCCTGACTTCTTCAAGCAAATCATCAAACCCAGGCCGAAAAATTCAAGTTAGAAGCCTTTGACCTCTCTATCCAATGTCTCCATCTTTGATTTGGCCAAAAATTCTAGCAAGCACCAGCGAGCACTGGAAGATTTACTCAGGAAAATCAAAGTTAAGCCCAGTACCACTCCGGAAGACATGGCACAGATAGTGAATTTGGCCATGACCAACGCACCAATTACCTTCTCGGATGAGGACCTTCCAAAGCCTCATTCCTTTCATAATAATGCTTTGTACATTGTCGTTCGAGTCAGAGGAATGACAATACCACATGTGCTGGTCGATGGAGGCAGTAGCCTCAATATTTGTCCCGAGATGACCGCAAAAGCATTAGGGATCAAGGATGAAGAATATATTCCAGATCCCATCACTATCTACGGGTTGGACAACCATGGTCAAACGGCAAAAGGCAAGATATTTCTGGAAGTGTTCATCAACTATTCGGTGCATTCAGTACTTTTCCACATGGTTAATGTGCCACCCACCTACAACTTGCTGCTCGGAAGGACGTGGATTCATAATGCGAATGCAGTGCCTTCCACCTTGTATCAATGTGTAAAATGGTCAAAAGGTGGAATGATTACCACAATACTGAGAGAAGACCCAGAAGAAAGGCTCCCGCAGCCAATGATTCCTCGGCCCTGATTCAATGCGGATATTCCCAACATCAGGGAAAGTGAAGAGATCAAGCTCGGAGAGAATCAAGAAATACTCTGGGCATCATCAGAACTATCTCTGCACACGGTAGCCACGACCCGATGGAGAGGTCCTCAATTCTTCAAGGCTGGAGGCCGGATCAACTACAGTACCATTAAGGATCACCCATTGTTTCCACAATTCATGAAGTCAAGAAAGGGATTTGAGTTGCTTCTAAAACATGGTTATCAACCCTTCAAAGGACTCAGCAAGAATGAAGATGGCCGCATTGAGCCAGTGATCCAGAAGCATCGTCCCCACAGGGCAGGATTGGGGTTCTCCGGAGGAAGCTCATCAAGGAAGACTGTTTTTGTCAAAGGGGCACAATAAAAACCATTTGTTATTTCTTTTCATTCTTTCCAAAATAAATGTCTCATTTTATCAAATGTCATTGATCAATTCAATCAATAAAATTCCAAGTTTCTTTGTCTATCTAGATGCCATTTATTCCTTTTTTGTCTATCTCTTCATTTTATAATTCAATGCCATTTTATGCATGGTTCTCTTCAAATGATTGCTTGTCTCGCTATACGCCGATTTATCTGAACCAAATCTCTTATCCAAATTTTCAGAATGACTTCTCGGACAATCAAGAAGCTCATTCTCAATCCCAAGGCTTTTCAGAAGTCGTCAGCAATTCACAGAGTCAAGGCGAGCACCAAAGATGGCAAGATTGCAAAGCGATCAGATGATTGTGTAGAATATGATCAGTCTCTTCAAGAGTTACCAGAGTTCGCCGCAGTTCAGAAGCAGGACAAACCATCTCCTCTAGTACAAGATCCTATTGAAGATATCAATATCGGTTCAGAGGAAGATCCCAAAATTCTCCAGATCGGAACCAGTCTGAGTCCGGAAGAAAAGGAAAGGCTCACTAATTTTCTCAAGCAACATCAAGAAGTATTCGCGTGGACATATGAAGATATGCCGGGCTTAGACCCAAAATTAGTCGAACACCGTCTTGTCTTGAAGCCAGATGCTAAGCCAGTTAAACAGAAGCTGAGAAAAATGGATCCAAGGATAGAACAACAAGTCAAGGAAGGACTTGAAGATCTGCTCAAAGCAGGATTTATCCGAGCTATTGACTACCCAGATTGGTTAGCCAATATCGTCGTTGTCCCAAAGAAAAGTGGCAAAGTAAGGATCTACATAGACTTCCGAGACCTCAATAAGGCAACCCCGAAGGATGATTATCCACTTCCAAGCATCGATCTTCTAGTCGATAGCACGGCAGAACATGCTATGTTCTCTTTCATGGATGGATATTCCGGCTACAATCAAATTAAGTTGGCCGCTCGCGACCAATCAAAAACTTTCTTCACCACGCCTTGGGGCACTTTCTGCTATATAGTTATGCCTTTTGGGCTCAAGAATGCCGGAGCAACGTATCAACGGGCAATGGCCGTTATCTTTCACGATCAGATGCGCAAAATCATGGATGCGTATGTTGACGATATCCTCGTGAAATTTAAAGAGGGAGAAGATCACCATGAAGCCCTTGATCAAGTCTGTTGTCGTCGCAAAATTTTTCCCGTCTTCCCTTCCTTGTGGAAGAGAGAGAGGGAAATGCTTTCGCGCTTCAAACTTGACCGGATTTTGGAAAATGTTTTTGAAATACTCGCCTCTGTTTTGAAATTTTGTGGGAAAATCCATGGGATGGGGCTCGATCTGTCGGTACGAGGTTCGACCGTTCCTGCCGCCTTTAACAGGGATAATCGAACCAAGGACCAAAACTATGCTTGACTTAGTTAAATCATCAAAATTATGTTCTATCCTAAATGCACAGAGAATTCAGGCATGTGCTATGAGGTTTTGGGAAAATGCAGCTTGGAAAAGCATGATGTATGCTTGGAAAATATTTGGAGTTGAAAATATTCTCTCAGGAAAAGCTGAATTTCTCAGGAAACTCAAATGAAAGAGGTTTTGAAATCACAAGAAAATTCATAAAGGTGTGGAAAAATCAGAAATAGTTGAAAATCTTGGGAAAATAGAAGTGATTCTTGAGAAAAAGGTGAACCTTTGAAAAGGGAAACACTTTTTAGGAAAACTTGGACTTTGAGAGTTTTCTTAAGAAAATGATGGAAATTCATTGGAAAGCCCTTGTGGAAAAGGAAAATTGAAACTTGGGAAGTTGAAAACTTGAGAATCTTAACCTTGAAATACTTGGAAATCGATTTTGACTTTGAGAAAGATGAGAGACTTCTCTTGAAAATCTTGGGAAAATGACCTTTTCCCAGAGAAAACTGTGGAGAACTTGACTTGAGAAAACCGATTTTGAAAGATTCTTAGAGTTTCTTGAGAAATCGATTTCTTGAGAATGAAGTTTTCTTAAGAAAATCATGGGAAAACCAAGGATTTCATAATGCAAATGAATGAATGAATGCACTTTGAAAAGATTTTCTAAAGAATTTGTTTGAAAATGTGTATTAAGTCAAAGTAAATCCTTCACATATTCTGACTGTGGCCATGAATATGTTCCGAGTTTAATTGATTTAATGCACAGGATTTTGAAAACATTGAAAATATGATGTGCATTTTCAAGATAGCCTAAGAGTGTAGGCTCAATGTGACTAGTAGAAAGATGATGGATCTGGGTCTCGTCCATATTCCGACTAGGGCCGTAAATATGGATTCCACCGAGTTCATCAACTCCCTAAGAGTTGGTGCACGTGCCATTCGTGAATATCCATAGTGCTTTTGAAATAACAATGCATGAATCATATAAGCAGGATATTGCATAAATTCAAACTATATGATATGCATCCTAGTCTAAGCAGGAAATTGAAATCTTATTCCAAAATTTACATTATTACATCACTAAGTAAATGAAATAAATGGAAATTTGCAGACTTCAGCTCCTTCTTTTGAATGTCCCTGCCAAATCTTGAAATAAGGTTAGCTTAAATATGTGGGTTTTTCCAAGATTTTCCAATAATATTATGAAATTATTAGATTTAATTGGATATAAACCCTATTCTCATGCTTCCTTGATATTTGAAATGATGAAAATGCAATAAATTCGGTGGAAAATAGTTTAAAATTCGGAATTGGGGTCAAAATGACCAAAATACCCCTAAAATTAAAGTTATACCTTTAAAATTAGGGTTTTTGAAGGACATTTTGATAAAATTGAGATTTTGAAATTCAAATTGAATCAAATGATGATAAAATGCAGTAAGAGATGCTGCTAAACACATTAGGACTGTAAAATCAGAATTTGGTATTTTGCAATTTATCCAAAATAACGAATTTCGCTTGTTTTTCTCTTGGATCCGGGTCCTGCGGGACCCTGTTTTGGTATTACGGGTAATCCGAACCTCAAATCGAATCCAAATTGCACCAAATTCGGTATAAAGTATCTACTTACTCTGATAAACAGCCTAGAATGCTAAAAATCACGAAATGATATGATTTAAATGCTAAAATTTAAAGAAAGTCCTAAAATGGTGGATTTTGCCTATGGATCCGAACCAAATGCAATGCTTAACATGATAGTGCAAGATTTACACCATGAAAACTTTTGATATTTTGAAGACTGTTAAAGGACCAGAAATGGAACATTTTTGGTTTTTACAGTCTCGGGATTTGAGCCATGGTGAGTTCAGAAACAGAGATTTAGTTCTGACAGAGGTAAAAATCACACTAATCTGATGTAAAACACTAAATAAATATAAAACAGACATGGAAATTTATGAAATTAATCAGAGCTACTCAAAACACCTACATAAACAACTTTCATGTTCACAACTGTGGCATTTGATCAACGGTAACATGGATAAAAATATAACTTTTTGTTCCTAAATTGACAGAACAGACAAATGTAGCAAAACAGAGGACTGAAAAGAAAAATACGAAGCAGGTATTAACACTATTCTAAAAATCACAGTCTTTCAGATGAGAATAGAGGACACCTCGGACATAACTTTCATTTTTTACAGTTTTGGATTTGGAGCAACACACAAAGAGAACCCATCGACCTAAGTCGATCCGAAATCTCAGAGGCCCAAATCAGGCTCTGACACGTGTCCCAAACTCTCGGATTTTTGTCAGACATAAAAAAAAATCAGAAAATTTGAGAAAATCAGGTTAAAAACTATACATTCTCCCGAGTTCAGAACATCTTTCGGATCGAAAATCGAATATCCCATGAGGGAGATCTCGATTTTACACGTAGGCAAATGATTTTCAAAACGCATCCCGGGTAACAAAACCCGACTTGCCATTTTGAATGTTTACCATAGTAAACAAATTCAAATGCCTCCGAAATTTTGGCACAATTCTAGTAACACCTAAGGGCGTATTCTGTGATTTTTTTGAGATTTTTAAATAAAAATAAATGCATGAAATGACGTGTGGACTGACTGACAAAAACAGAGACCTACTGAAAATAAGCAGAATTGAAATGGATGCTAAATTAATCCTAATTAATTCATGAAATGTGCTAAATGAATGAAATAAAATGCAAATTAAACCTAGCTAACTATATGAATGTTAAAAATCATCAAGGAAGCATAATTAAACATTTTTTTATATATGTCGTTTTATGAGAATAGCTCAATCCATCTCTCAGATGAGCTCTTTCTTCAAACGACTCCCGAATCGAATTATGGCATCAAATCAAGGGAAAAAGAAGTGCACCTTGCTTCGTTATGCAGCGTAGAAGCTCTTGAAAGGGGCGGCTATCACGAGCTTTCTTCGTCCTTCGCTCCGGGCTTTGGATGGTTCACCAAAATCGACCTATGCTTGAATCGAATTGGCCACTGCACGAACTCTACTCCACCTTCTCCAATGAGCTAAAGGGGCATGATTTTCAAAGTTCAAAATCTGACTTTTAGGAAGGCTAGGTCGAATTTTCTAGTTCACCAAAATGGTCTCCTCTATGCTGAGCGTGGAGCCTTGTTTTTATAGATTTTGTGAAAAATTTTGAATTTCAAACAGGCTCAATCTGAGCCCTCCATGTGGCGCCATCTCAGGGGTGCTATTTTGATTTTTGAAAAATAAAAAATAAGATTTTTGTGAGTGAGACACCTCAGCAGGATTTGAAATTTTTCAAAGCTTGATTTTCTCTGCAGGAAGCTCCCAGATGGCGCCACCTCAGAGGGTGCTCTCTTGGAATTTGAAATTCAAACTCACCTTTTGTAGGGAGTCCTCAGGTGGCGCCACCTCATGGTGGGCTACTTTTATTAAAAATAAAATAAAAAATAAAAATGGAGCCAAGTGGAGTCCTGAAATGGCGCCACCTCAAAAGGTGTTCTGAGGTGTAAGGTTGGAACAGTAGGGGCATGCCATGTGGCACCACCTCTTGGGGAGTTCAAATGTTTGAAATTTTGCTTTTTCTGTAGGAAAGGAGATCTGGACATGTGGCAGACAAGTGTCAACTGTCTGGAGAGGCTTTCTCAAATGGCGCCACCTCAGAGGAGAATTTGAATTTCAAATGGAGGATGGACATGTGGCGCCACCTCAGGGTGGCTCCTACAATGCCATGTGGCAAGAGGGATAGGCAAGGGACATGTGGCGCCCTCATAGGCCATCTGGAAAAATCAGAGCTCTGGATTTGCGCCACCTAGGAGGAGATTTGAATATTTGAATGGTTTGCTTTTTCTGAAGAAATCCAGGAGTGACATGTGTCTCCTACTTTTCTGAAAAGAGTAGGGATAAGACATGTGTCCTCTACTTTTTCTGAAGGAGGTAGAAGGAGACATTTGTCACCTGCTTTTTCTGAAAGAAGCAGAGAATGACACGTGGCAGAGGGGAGAGAAGGAGGGCCAAGCCATGTGGCGCCATCTCAGACAACATGGAAAAGTTGAAGTTCAGGATTTGCGCCACCTATGAGGAGATTTGAATGTTTAAATTCTAGTTTTTCTGGAGAAAGCAGGAAATGACACATGGCATTTGCTTTTTCTGAGAAGTGCAAAGACTGACATGTGTCATCTGCAGGAGATACACTCCAAATGGTGCCACCTCAGAGGAGACAAGCTCCACTTTTTCTAGACAGGACAACCTGTGACACTTGGCATCTCCTGTTAATCTTGGAATGACACATGGCAGATAAATGGGATGACATGTGGCGGCTTCTTAGGGTAGCCCCACACTGACACTTGGCATGAAAATGGGAGGAGAGAGAAAAGACAAGTGGCACCAATCTAGGGGACAAGGCTCCTATATTTTTGGGTTTTTCAAAATTCAAATTTTCATAAGAAAAGCTTGTGCGACACCACCTTAATGTGGGTCCCACATTACTTCTTTACTGAAATAAGGATAAAACAACAACTTCTTTTTGGAATTTTCATAAAATCTGGACTAATTGGTAAAACAGGAATTTTTGGAAAGAGTTGGCCCCTGTAGGGCAATTTTGTAAAAGGAAGATATTTGAAATTGTCAAAAGGGCAAAATCTGAGGTGAAGTGGCTGAAATCCATATTGAAAACTATCCAGATCGTTTTCCTGAGAAAATATTTTGAAATTCAGAGTCCTGGGGGTAAAATGGGAAGAATTGATAATTTTGAAGACCCAGGGTTTTGAAATCAATTTTGAAAAGAGTTGGAATTCTAATCTAGATTGAAAATTTTGAAATCAAGAGTTCTAGACCTCGAAATGACATGCTGTGCAGTGCAGTGATTTGAAATGCTCATGCAATGATATGCAATGGCATGTCTTATGCAATAGAATCTTGAACCAAGACTGTGGAGATGTCTGTCTCCTGTCAGGAGTAAAATTTTGAACATCTGAGGTAAAAATAGAGAAATTTTGAGAGTTGCAGATGAAATTTAGACTTTTGCAAGGTTCGGGCTCAGAAAATGACCATTTTGCCCTCCAGCGATTTCAGAGGCTGGATGATGATACTTGGTGGAAATGTTGGGGGAGGTGAGTGAAAATTTGGGGTGTTTACAAAGTCTTTAAGCGACTCATCCTTTATAAGTTAAGGCTTAACCCGCAAAAGTGTGTCTTTGGAGTCGAATCAGGCAAACTGTTGGGTTTTCTTGTCAGCAAAAAGGGAATTGAAATTGACCCAGCCAAAGCAAAGGCTATCATTGATATGCCACCCCCAACAGAATCTCAAAGAACTGTGTAGCCTTCAAGGACGTATGCAGTCAATCCGGCGATTTATTTCCAACTTGGCGATGAGATGCGAACCTTTCAACCACGTGCTCAGAAAAGGAGTGAAGTTCGAATGGGGACCGGAGTGTCAGCAATCATTTGATCGAATCAAGAAGTATCTTCTCAATCCTCCAATCCTGAAACCGCCAGAATTGGGAAAACCTCTTTTATTATATATCTCAGTCAATCAAGTCGCATGCAGCGGATTCTTGGCGCAATACAAAGAGGGCAGCTTGATAGAGCATGCCATTTATTACGTGAGTAAGACTTTCATAGATTATGAAAAGAGATACTCTCAAATAGAGAAGACCTGCCTAGCTCTCGTATGGATGTGTCAGAAGTTAAGACACTACCTGCTGGCATCTGAAGTCAAAATTTTGTCCAAGCTTAATCCTCTCAAATACATCTTGGAGCAACCTTTCCTCAGCGGACGGGTCGCAAAATGGCAAGTCTTACTGATGCAGTACGACTTAGAATATGTCTCGCAGCAATCAATCAAAGGCCAAGCAATTGCAGACCAATTAGCGGATTTTCCTTTAGAGGAAGAGGTGAAAGCCGAAGATGATTTCCCAGATGAGCAAATTTGCAATATCCAGCAATATCCAGTCTGGAATTTGTTTTTCGATGGTTAAGTATTGGGATCTTATTAATCACTCCTGAGAAGGAGATGATTCCATTTTCTCTCAAGTTAAACTTTCAATGCACCAATAACATGGCTGAATATGAAGCCCTGATTCAAGGTCTAAAAATTCTATTAGATTTCAAAGTTAAGAGAGTGCATGCCTACGACGATTCATTACTTGTTGTCAATCAAGTTCGAGCTGAATGGCAAGTCAAAGATCAGAAGCTATTCCCCTATCAGAAAATTGTTTCAGCTCTTGTCAGCAAGTTTGAAGAATTTCAGCTCTTCCATATCAAGAGAGATTTTAATCAAGTGGCGGATAGCCTAGCCAGTTTAGGCTCCATTATGGCATTCAGAAATGGAGAATCCTGTCGCTCCTTTGAAATTGGCAGACTTGACCAACCTGCTTTCCTTCCAGCGGAACAAGTAAACTAGGCTGAACAAAGGAAGAAGCCTTGGTATTACAACATCAAGACTTTCATAGAAACTGGTGAATTCCCTCCAGAAATCTCAAAGAGAGAGCAGCGGGCAATCCAGCGTATGTCTACTCGATACTTCATTTTGGCCAATGTCCTCTATCATCGTGGATTCAGTTCAGAATATTCCAGATGTTTAGATGAAGAAGAAGCCAAAGAAGTCGTGCGAGAAGCACACGAAGGCATTTGTGGTGGCCACGTCGGCTACCAAACCCTTGTCAAATAGATCATCAGAGCAGGTTACTACTGGAAGACCATGCAGCAAGACTGTTATCATTATGTGAAGAAGTGTGTGCAATGCCAAATACACGCACCTTCTATTCATGCTCCGACAACTTATTTACAATCCGTTGTTTCTCCATGGCCATTCTCTATGTGGGCCTTCGATGTCGTAGGTCCCATCACTCTTTCAGCTTCAAATGGCCACAAATACTTCCTTATCGCAACAGAATATTTCACCAAGTGGGTAGAAGGTATCACTCTTCGCACAGTAGAAGGCCAACACGTGGTATTTTTCATTCACAAGAACATTCTTTGTCGTTTCGGCATCCCGCATGACATTGTGTCAGACAATGACAGTCATTTCAAGAATGAAAAGATGAAGACATTCTGCTCAAAGTTCAAGATCTGTCATCACTTTTCCGCTCCCTACTATCCCCAAGGGAATGGTCAGGCAGAGGCCACCGAGAAAATTTTAATTCGTATCTTGGAGCGAACTGTAGAAACAGGCCGTTGTAAACACCCCAAATTTTTACTCACCTCCCCGACAGTTCCACCAAGCATCATCATCCAGCCTCTGAAATCGCTGGAGGGAAAAATGGTCATTTTCTGAGCTCGGACCTTGAAAAAGTCCAAATTTCATCTGCAACTCTCAAAATTTCTCTAAATTTTAACTCAGATGTTCAAAAAAATTTATTCCTGACAGGAGACAGACACCTCCAAAGTCTTGGTTCAAGATTGCATTTCATAAGACATGACATTGCATATCATTGCATGAGCATTTCAAATCACTGCACTGCACAGCATGACATTTCGAGGTCCAGAACTCTTGATTTCAAAATTTTCAATCCAGATTAGAATTTTAACTCTTTTCAAAATTGATTTCAAAACCCTGGGTCTTCAAAATTATCAATTCTTCCCATTTTACCCCTAGGGCTCTGAATTTCAAAATATTTTCTCAGGAAAACGATCTGGATAGTTTTCAATATGGATTTCAGCCACTTCACCTCAGATTTTGCCCTTTTTAACAATTTCAAATATCCTCCTTTTACAAAATTGCCCTACAGGGGCCAACTCTTTCCAAAAATTCCTGTTTTACCAATTAGTCCAGATTTTATGAAAATTCCAAAAAGAAGTTGTTGTTTTATCCTTATTTCAGTAAAGAAGCAATGTGGGACCCACACTGAGGTGGTGTCACACAAGCTTTTCTTTTGAAAAACCCAAAAATATAGGAGCCTTGTCCCCTGGATTGGTGCCACTTGTCCTTTCTCTCTCCCCCCATTTCCATGCCAAGTGTCAGTGTGGGGCTACCTTAAGAAGCCGCCACATGTCATCCCATGTATCTGCCATGTGTCACCCTATCCATCCTGCGCCATGTGTCATTCCAAGACTACCAGGAGATGCCAAGTGTCATAGGTTGTCCTGTCTAGAAAAGTGGAGCTTGTCTCCTCTGAGGTGGCGCCACTTGAAGTGTGTCTCCTGCAGAGGACGTGTGTCAACCTCTCCCTCCTTCTAGAAAAGTAGCCTGACACATGTCTCTCCCTACTTTTCTCAGAAAAGTAGGAGACATGTGTCACTCCTAAATTCCTACAGAAAAGGTAGGCTTGTCTCCTCTGAGGTGGCGCCATCTGGAGTGTGTCTCCTGCAGAGGACACATGTCAAGCTCTTATTCCCTTAGAAAAAGCAAATGCCATGTGTCATTTCCTGCTCTCTTCAGAAAAAGCAAACCATTTAAATGTTCAAACAGGGCCTAGGTGGCGCAAATCCTGAGCTCTGATCTTTCCAGATGGCCTATGAGGGCACCACATGTCCCTTCCCTCCTTTTCCTCCCTCTTGCCACATGGCATTATAGGAGCCACCCTGATGTGGCGCCACATGTCCATCCTCCATTCCTCCAGGGCCAACCTCCATTTGAAATTCAAATTCTCCTCTGAGGTGGCGCCATCTGAAGAACCTCCTCCAGCAGGCTGACACTTGGAACCATCCTGGACTGCCATATGTCCAGATCTCCTTTCTCCAGAAAAGGTAGAATTCAAATTCCTTTGAGGTGGCGCCTTCTGAGCCCACTGCTCTGTCCTTCTGACATGTGTCAAACACCTTTTGAGGTGGCACCATTCCAGGACTCCACTTGGCTCCATTTTGATTTTTATTTTATTTTTAATAAAAGTAGCCTACCATGAGGTAGCGCCACCTGAGGACTCCCTACAAAAGGTGAGTTTGAATTTCAAATTCCAAGAGAACACCCTCTGAGGTGGCGCCTTCTGGGAGTTCCCTGCTTTGAGAATCAAGCAAACTTTTGAAAAATTCCAAATTCCCCCTGCTGAGGTGTCTCACCCACAAAATTTCCATTTTTTTTTTATTTTTCTCAAAAATCAAAATAGCCTCATGAGGTGGCGCCACCTGAGGGCTCCCTGCAAAAGCCAAATTCGAATTTCAAACCCTCAGATGGCACCCCCTGAGATGGCACCACATGGAGGGCTCAGATTGAGCCTGTTTGAATTTCAAATTTCTTCAGAAAATTTATAAAAACAAGGCTCCACGCCCAAGAGAAGGAAGCATCTTTGGAGACCATTTTTGTGAACTTGAAAATCCGACCTAGCCTCCCTAAAATCTGATTTTGAACTTTGGAAATCGTGCCCCCTTTGGCTCATTGGAGAAGGTGGAGTAAAGCTCGTGCAGTGGCCAATTCGATTCAAGCAGAGGTCGATTTTGGTGGACCATCTGAAGCCCGGAGCAAAGAACGAAGGAAGCTCGTGATAGCCGCCCCTTTCAAGAGCTTCTACGCTGCATAACGAAGCAAGGTGCACTTCTTTTCCCATTGATTTGATTCCATAATTCGAATCGGGAGTCGTTTGAAGAAAGAGCTCATCCGAGGGATGGATTGAGCTATTCTCATAAAATGACATATATAAAAATGTTTCATTATGCTTCCTTGATGATTTTTAACATTCATATAGTTAGCTAGGTTTAATTTGCATTTTATTTCATTCATTTAGCATATTTCATGAATTAATTAGGATTAATTTAGCATTTATTTCAACTCTGCTTATTTTCAGTAGGTCTCTATTTTTGTCAGTCAGTCCACACGTTATTTCATGAATTTATGTTTTACTAAAAATCCCAAAAAAATCACGGAATGCGCCCTTGGGTGTCCCTGAAATTTTTCCAAAAAGTAGGAGGAATTTGAATTTGTTTACTATGGTAAACATTCAAAATGGCAGGTCGGGTTTTGTTACCCGGGATGCATTTTGAAAATCATTTGCCGAATTGTAAAATCGAGCTATCCCTCATGGGAGATTCTATTTTCAATCCGAAAGATGTTCTGCACTCGGAAGAATTTCTAGTTTTTAATATGATTTTTTCATATTTTTGTGATATTTTTTAATGTCTGAAACAAATCTGAGAGTTCGGGACACGTGTCAGAGCCTAATTTGGGCATCTGAGATCTTGGATCGACTTAGGGCTATGGTTTCTCTTTGTGTGTTGCTCCAAATCCAAAACTGTAAAAAGTGAAAGTTATGCCCGAGGTGTCCTTTGTTTGCATCTGAAATCCTGTGATTTTTAGAACAGTGTTGTTACCTGCTTCGGATTTTTTTTGTCAGTTCTCTGTTTTGCTACATTTGTCTGTTCTGTTAGTTTAGGCAGGAATAGTTATATTTTTATCTGTGTTTCCGTTGATCAAATGCCAAAGTCATAAACATGAAAGTTGTTAATGTAGGTGTCATAAGTATCTCTGATTAATTTCATAAATTTCCATGGCTGTTTTATATTTTTTTGGCATTTTACATCAGATTAGGGTGATTTTTACTTCTGTCAGAACTAAATCCCTGTTTCTGAACTCACCATGGCTCACATCCCGAGGCTGTAAAAACCAAAAATGTTTCATTTCAGGTCTTTTAGAAGTCTGCAAAATATCAGAAGTTTTTATGGTGTAAATCTTGCATCATCATGTTAAGCATTGCATTTGGTTCGGATCCATAGGCAAAATCCACCATTTTAGGACTTTCTTTGAATTTTAGCATTTAAATCATATCATTTCATGATTTTTAGCAGTCTAGGTTGTTTATCAGAGTAAGTAGATGCTTCATACCGAATTTGGTGCAATTTGAAATCCATTTGAGGTTCGGATTAGCCATAATACCAAAACAGGGTCCCGCAGGACCCAGATCCAAGCGAAAAACAAGCGAAATTCATTATTTTTGATAAATTGCAAAATATCAAATTCTGATTTTACAGTCCTATTGTGTTTAGCAGCATGTCATCATGTCTATTACTGCATTTCATCACCATTTGATTCAATTTGAATTTCGAAATCTCAATTTTACCAAGTTTTCCTTCAAAAAACCCTGATTTTAAAGGTGTAACTTTAATTTTAGGGGTATTTGGGTCATTTTGACCCCAATTCCGAATTTGAAATTGTTTTCCACTGAATTCCCTGTATTTACATCATTTCAAATATCAAGGAAGCATGAGAATAGGGTTTATATCCAATTAAATCCAATAATTTCATAATATTATTGGAAAATCTTGGAAAAACCCACATAGTTGAGCTAACCCTATTTCAAGTTTGGCAGGAACAATCAAAAGAAGGAGCTGAAGTCTGCAAATTTCTTTTACTTCCTTTATTTAGTGATGTAATAATGTAAATTTTGGAATAAGAGAGTTAATTTCCTGCTTAGACTAGGATGCATATCATATAGTTTGAATTTATACAAATATCCTGCTTATGTGATGCATACATCTTATTTCAAAAGCACTATGGATGTTCACGAATGGCACGTGCACCAACTCTTAGGGAGTTGATGGACTCGATGGGATCCATATTTACGGCCCTAGTCGGAATATGGACGAGACCCAGATCCATCATCTTTCTACTAGTCACATAGAGCCTACACTCTTAGGCTATCTTAAAATGCACATCATATTTCTAAAGTTTTCAAAATCATGTGCATCAAATCAACTAAGTTCTGAACATATTCATGGCCACAGTCAGAATATGTGAAGGATTTATTTAGACTTAATGCACATTTTCCAATCAATTCCTCAGAAAATCTTTTCAAAGGGCATTCATTTACTCATGTCATTTGCATCATGAAATCATTGATTTTCTCAAGATTTTCTCAAGAAAACTTCATTCTCAAGAAATCGATTTCTCAAGAAACTCTAAGGATTTTTCAAAATTGGTTTTCCAAAGACAAGTTTTTCCACAGTTTTCCCTAGAAAATGATATTTTCTTCAGAGATTCAAAAGAGTTTTTCAATCTTTCCCCAAGATCAAAATCGATTTCCAAGTATTTCAAGGGTAAAAATTCCTAGGATTTCAATTTCCCAAGTTTTGAATTTCCTTCCCCAATGAGTTTTCTTATAAATTTTCCATTATTTTCCTAAGAAAACTCTCAAAGTCCAAGTTTTCCTAAGAAGTATTTCCCTTTTCAAAGGTTCACCTTTTTTCAAGAATCACTTCCATTTTCCCAGGATTTTCAACTATTCCTGATTTTCTCACATCTTTATAAGCTTTCTCATGTTTTCAAAAACCCTTTTTATCTGAGTTTCCTGAGAAATTGACCCTTTTCCTGAGAGATTCTTTCCAACTCCAAATGTTTTCTAAGCATACATCATGTTTTCCAACTTGCATTTTCCAAAATCTCATAGCACATGCCTGAATTCTTTGTGCATCTAGGATAGAACACGATTTTGATGATTTAACTAAGTCAAGCATAGTTTTGGTCCTTGGTTCGATTACCCCTGTTAAAGGCGGCAGGAACGGTCGAACCTCGTACCGACAGGTCGAGCCCCATCCCATGGATTTTCCAGCAATTTTCAAAAACGGAGGCGAGTATTTCAAAAGCAATTTCCAAAATCCGGTCAAGTTTGAAGCGCGAAAGCGTTTCCTCTTTCTCTCTTCCGCAAGGAAGGGAAGACAGGGGGAAAATTTTGCGACGATAACAGGTTTGGCGACCGTGATGGGACCTGTCCTCGTCTGGTCAAAGTAGTGCTTGACTTAGTTCAATCATCGAAATTATGTTCACAAAATGTCAGCTCTTTACTTTTGCTATCATGCAAACCTAGGAGCCTAGATTCTGACCTAGCTGACATTGATTGCATATAGCTTAGGCATGGTTTGGTAGGACCATATTGAGGAGAAATTTTCATGCTCACATAGACTTAGGTCTAAATACAACCCTCCTCAATTTAGGATCTGAATGCAAACAATGTATGCTTCTTCAAAGTTTTCAAAATCTATCTCTCTAGGATTTAGAGCCCTCTATTTCTTGCATGTGATCATTTTTTCAAAACTCCATTACATATCATTACCCGGTCTTCACGTTGCTGGGCTCTCTTCCAGAACCATAGTTCGGGACAGAGCCTCACAACTGGGCCAACTATTTGGGTTAACACCCCCCTACCACGTACCATGGGCCACAGTCGGAAGTATATCGGTAGGCGCTCAAGGATGTTGGAAAACCTTACCTTAGAACCGGAGTTGAAATTATATGCCACGTACCTCGAATTTCGATTCGGGTATATCGGCATAACTGGATTGGATAAAGATGATTTGAACCTAGAGTTAGGATTAGGGTCCTACAGCTGTTTTCAAAACAATGCATCTAGAGTCAGTCTTTTAGGGAGTGCTGAATGTGCATAAATGTTTGTGCAGGATGTGATTGTTCTTATATTACCTCTATTTTTCCTAAAATATTTTCAAATACCCATATTTTCATCCTTTCCCTTTATTTTCTCAAACCCTGGAAGATTTTCCCAAATATCCAATTTCTTTCAAAACTCCAGGTGATTTTTCCTTCTTCCGTTCTACTGGATCTCGAATTTCCTGCTGCATTTTTATCCTGCCTGCAATTTTTCAAAATCATAGGTTTTCTCTCATTGGATTTTCAATTCTTTTGTCTATTTGCAAAAAATTCTTCACCTTCTTTTCCTCGTGTATACCTTGATTATTGCGGTGGAAATTTTTTACCCACTTGCCTTCTCCTTATTCTAAACCCGTTTGCGGATTGTTTTTTTAAGAGATATCTCTTTCCTTCAAAATGGTGTTTTTCCTCGTGGTTGACGACCTCGCCTAGGTAACAAGGCACATTTTCCGTTGTTATTTCTCTTACAAAGAATTACAACACAATTGTCGTAATTTCAGCGGCGACTCCATCCCTAGCAATGGGATATTCTTCCAATTGTCTACCATATCGTCAATAATCATTTTCCTCCCAATTCAAAATTCCCTCAGAGTCTAATCAAGACTTCATCCTGCAGAGAGCATCCGTATCATTTGATGGTTGAGACAAGATCAGGCAAAAGAACCACAGCATCCCAGTACTCGTCAGCCTCGGAAGAAGAAATGGGTTCCCCTCGATCCGAGAAGAGTCAAGAGCAGCAGCAAGAAGACAATGGCATAGACCCCCAAATGTATGCCATGTTCAGAAAAATGATGAACAAAATGATGAATGAGCAGCCCGGGACTAGCTCAGAAAGAAATCCATTCAGAGAAAGGTTCCATGGTCGCAGGGGTAAGAAGGCTCCCAAGAAACAGATCCAACCAGAAGAGATTTCAGATGAATCAGATTCCACTGAAAACACAGATGAAGAATATGAGGTGCCTCCGGCATTTCAAAAGTATGGCCAAAGTAAAAGCCGCAGATCAAAAAGCAGAGATAAAGAAGAGCCTTTGCAAGCGCAGTTTAAAGAAATGGCTCGAGTTGTCAAGGATCTGCAAGCCCGCGACAAGGGCAAGAAAGTCTTCACCAGTGAGGACTTTTATGACGGCTTAGAAGGGGATGATGATCTGGAGAATCTCCCTCGAAAATTCATCAAATTCGATGGTTCTGGCAACCCAAAAGCGCACCTCGCCACTTTCTTTGCTGAATGCTCTCGGTTTAAGAGGGATAACCGAGCATTGTTTCTATGCTTCCCCCGCAGCTTGGAAGGAGTTGCAGCCAAATGGTATGCTGAGCATATCAACCCCATCGAGCTCAAGGAGTTCGACAAAGTTGTGAATCTCTTTATTGAACGCTTCTTGTTCAACACAGAAGCGCTGCCTACACTAAGTCATCTCTGCAATTTAAGGCAGAATGAGAATGAAAAAGCACGGGACTTCATTCACAGATGGAGATCAGCCTGTAATAAGATGAGAGATCCTATCTCAGAAAGGCATGCATTGTCCTTAATCCTCAACAATTTTTCGCAGCCGTTAAGAGGATTGATCTCCACAGCACCATCCTGGACCTTCATTGAGTTGACTGAACGAGCCGAATGGCTCGAACTAAGTGTGGAAAATGGAGTCTATGAAGGCTTTACCTTTTCCAAGATCAACTCCCAAGGTGAGCAGAAGAAGAAAGCTCACTTCACTTATTCTGCCAGCAACAACAACAAAGGCCAAAATCGATATAAAGGGCAGAAGAAAGATTACTGCTACGGCACAGGCAATTCAAACAACAAGGATCAGAAAGCAAAGCCTGCTCCTCAGTACAGCAAGCCTCCTCAGCAGGATCAAGGGTCGAAACTGCGTGAGAAGACCAAACATGAAGGATGGAGCTACGACAGAAAATTTACTCCTCTTGACCATCACTCGGGGACGTGCTCGAGTACATGCTATCAAAAGAGATGGTCAAATTGCCCAGATTGGCCGATCCCCCTGTGCCCATGGGGAAATGGAAAGATCAGTTCTGCAAGTTCCACAGGACAGTGGGACACAACACCGAGAACTGCTTTGTTCTCAAAAACATCGTGCAAGATCTCATTGAAAAGAATCTATTGGTAGAAGGAGAAGAAGAAGAGAAAATGGACATCCTCAATCACCCCTTCCCTTCGCACACCACAGCAGTAGTGTCTGCACAACCATTTCTACCGCATGAGCATATCAAGCCATGTTCTGCGCAAGACCTACAAGTTCAGCACCAGGTATCGGTTCTATGACAAGCAGCTCCAGATTCTAAGAAGATGGACTTAATTTCAACATTCGGTAAAATGAAAGTTGCGAAAGCACCTGTGAAGTCAGTTCCCAAGTCAAAAGGAACTCCTGACTTCTTCAAGCAAATCGTTAGACCAAGGTCAAAAAGGTCAAGTCAGAAGCCTCTGACTGCTCTATCCAATGTCTCCATCCTTGACTTGACCAAGAATTCTAGTAAGCACCAGCAAGTACTGGATGATTTACTCAGGAAAATCAAGGTTAAGCCCAGTACCACTCCTGAAGACATGGCACAGATTGTGAACTCTGCCATGACCAATGCGCCAATCACCTTCTCAGATGAGGACCTTCCAAAGCCTCATTCCTTTCATAATAATGCCTTGTACATTGTCGTTCGAGTCAGAGGAATGACAGTTCCCCATGTACTGGTCGATGGAGGCAGTAGCCTCAACATATGTCCCGAAATGACCGCAAAGGCGTTAGGGATCAAAGATGAAGAATATATTCCGGATCCCATCACTATCTATGGGTTTGACAATCATGGTCAAACGGCCAAGGGCAAGATATTCCTGGAAGTGTTCATCAACTATTCAGTGCATTCAGTGCTTTTTCACGTGGTTAATGTACCACCAACCTACAACTTGCTGCTCGGAAGGACATGGATTCACAATGCTAATGCAGTGCCTTCCACCCTACATCAATGTGTGAAGTGGTCAAAAGGTGGAATGATTACCACAATACTGGGAGAAGACCCAGAAAAAAGGCTCCCGCAGCCCATGATTCCTCGGCCATCATTCAATGCGGATATTCCCAGCATCAGGGAAAGCGAAGAGATCAACCTCGGAGAAAATCGAGAAATACTCCAGGCATCCTCAGAACTATCTTCGCACACAGTAGCCACGACCCGATGGAAAGGTCCTCAATTCTTCAAGGTCGGAGGCCGAATCGACTACAGCACCATTAAGGATCACCCATTGTTTCCACAATTTATGAAGTCAAAAAAAGGATTCGATTTGCTCCTGAAGCATGGCTATCAACCCTTCAAGGGACTCGGCCAGAACGAAGATGGCCGCATCGAGCCAGTGATCCAGAAACATCGTCCCCACAGAGCAGGACTAGGGTTCTCCGGAGGAAGCTCATCAAGGAAGACTGTTTTTGTCAAAGGAGCACAATGAAGACCATTTGTTATTTTCTTTCTATTCTTTTCCAAATAAATGTCTCATTTTACCAATGTCATTGATCAATTCAATCAATAAAATTCCAAGTTTCTTTGTCTATCCGGATGCCATCTACTCCCTTTTTGTCTATCTCATCATTTTATAATTCAATGCCATTTTATGTATGGTTCTCTTCAAATGATTGCTTGTCTTACTATAGGTCAATTTGTCTGAACCAAATTTCTTCTCCAAAATTTTAGAATGACTTCTCGGACAATCAAGAAGCTCATTCTCAATCCCAAGGCCTTTCAGAAGTCGACAGCAATTCACAGAATCAAAGCAAGCACCGGAAATGATAAGATTGCAAAGCAGTCAGATGATTGTGCAGAACACGATCAGTCTCTTAAGGAATTACCGAAGTTCGCCGCAGTTCAGAAGCAGGATGAACCAACTCCTCTAGTACAAGATCCAACTGAAGGTGTCAATATCGGTTCAGAGGAAGATCCAAAAATTCTCCAGATCGGAACCAGTTTGAGTTCAGAAGAAAAGAAAAGGCTTACAGATTTTCTCAAGCGGCATGAAGAAGTGTTCGCATGGACATATGAAGACATGCCGGGCTTAGACCCCAAATTAGTCGAACACCGTCTTGTCTTAAAGCCGGTTGCTAAGCCAGTCAAGCAGAAGCTGAGAAAAATGGATCCCAGAATAGAACAACAAGTCAAAGAAGTACTTGAAGATTTGCTCAAAGCAGGATTTATCCGAGCTATTGACTACCCGGATTGGTTAGCCAATATCGTCGTTGTCCCAAAGAAAAGTGGCAAAGTAAGGATCTGCATAGACTTCAGAGACCTCAATAAGGCAACTCCGAAGGATGACTATCCACTTCCAAGCATCAATCTTCTAGTCGATAGCACGGCAGGACACGCCATGTTCTCTTTCATGGACGGATATTCCGGCTACAATCAGATTAAGTTGGCCGCCCACGACCAATCAAAAACTTCCTTCACTACGCCTTGGGGCACTTTTTGCTATACAGTTATGCCTTTTGGGCTCAAGAATGCTGGAGCAACGTATCAACGGGCAATGGCTGTCATCTTTCATGATCAGATGCGCAAAATCATGGATGCGTATGTTGATGATATTCTCGTGAAATCTAAAGAGGAAGAAGATCACCTCGAAGCTCTTGATCAAGTCTTCAAGAGACTCATTCTTTACAAGTTAAGGCTTAACCCGCAAAAATGTGTCTTTGGAGTCGAATCAGGCAAACTGTTGGGTTTTCTGGTCAGCAAAAGGGGAATTGAAGTTGACCCAGCCAAAGCAAAGGCTATTATTGATATGCCACCCCCAAAGAATTTCAAAGAACTGCGTAGCCTCCAAGGACGTATGCAATCAATCCGGCGATTTATTTCTAATTTGGCAATGAGATGCGAACCTTTCAACCACTTGCTCAGAAAAGGAGTGAAGTTCGAATGGGGACCAGAGTGCCAGCAATCGTTCGATCGAATCAAGAAGTATCTTCTTAATCCTCCCATCCTGAAGCCACCAGAATTGGGAAAACCTCTTTTGCTATACATCTCAGTCAATCAAGTCGCCTGTGGCGGATTCTTGGCGCAATACAAAGAAGGCAGCCTGATAGAACATGCCATTTATTACGTGAGTAAGACTTTCGTTGTGACGCCCCAAACCCCGACCTTGTAAAAACCTTTGATTTTTGAGAAAAAAAATTTTTTGTAAGAATTTAAAATAGATGGCGGAAGTGCAAAGGGGTAAGCAAAGGCCGCAAGTCTGAGCGGGCCACAATAAAAGATACAAACCACATGTCCATTCCAAATACATATAATATCAGAGTTTTACAAAATGAGACTAAAAACACCCATACAACGAGTCTCTCCCAAAATGAGAGGAAAACTCCCCTCAAACCCCAAAACAAGACACGGACCAAGATCTGCAGCTAAGTGTGGGTCTTAAGTCTCCAATCGTACACCGTCGCATCGCCACTGCGCCTACTCATCGCCTGTATCCCCATAAAACGGGGTCAGAACTCTTGCGAGTTGGTAAAGAACAACAACATTGTATATCCATTTTATCAAGAAAGGGCACATATCATGCAATAGGTAAAATGACAGATATATGTGCAAGTGTCAGGTAAGTGCTCGTGCTAGAAGACTGTAAAACTACAAGTAAGTAGCAGTGCAACAACTGAAACAGAGCAGCAACTAACCAATAAAGTACAACAGTCTAATAGAAGTGCAAGCAGTGCTAAAGTAAGCAAGTAACCAACTACTGTACGTCAGTCTGTTTGGTTAGTCTTTATGTTCTTCTTTTTAACCTCCTTCGGGTACGCGAAGGAAAGACACTCGAGTTCTGTGAGACATGCACCCGGCGTCTGTTATTAAATTTCTAGTGTGGTAACCGGGGATGCTACAGAACGAGAAAAACCACCTGCGGGCGACACGCAACCAGGAGAAACCTTTCGCAGGGGCAAAGGATTGCAATCCGTACTACTGCAGTAGCAAAGGTCCCTGTGGAGGGCAACCTTGACCTCCCTAACTCTGAGTGACTGGAGGTCAGAGGGCACATCGGCTCCTCAAAAGAACAGGTCATAGTAACGACACATCACTCGGGGCTGTACCATTCACCCTCTCCCTGGGTGACCAAATTTGTGAATGGGGCGCGGCAGGATTATCTTATTTAGGCTCATTTTTCAGGTCATACCTCCCTTCGAGGTAGTTGTGCCTCGTGGTCCCCTCGGGGTACACAAACGAGGACTTGGCCTGCCCATCCACGTGCTCAGCCTCTCACGGCCACCACGAGCACATCGCCTGTGAAGACGATATTATAACATTTTCATTTTTATGCCTAGGGTGACACATTGTGTGAGTACACTCTCACAAACCCGGGTCACTGCCCGAAGACTCCAACAGAGTCTCAAACCTCAACAGGTCGAAAGTGTCATACCCTACAGTGCTTTTAGTTCCTTCCAAGTGTATGTCACATTGAGTACAAAACACGCCTCTGGTGCATCGTAAATCCATTGATATACGAATGTGAGCCAAAACAAGAAGGACTCGACGAACCTGAACGGGTGACATACGTGTCATGATGTGCCACGTGCATGAACAACACATTATCACGATTTGGAACACATATTCATAGAGGCACAAATCTGAGCGATAACAGGATCAAAGTATATATATATCAACATGTTCGTACGACAACTAGTGTCCAAAGCTTTAAGCACGGATCTCCCAAATACACATATTTTCGCCGCCCTACGTCGGCTCCAACACTTAGCGAAACCATTCGCTTAGGGAAGACCGTAGTGTAGACACTGATGAGTGTCGAGAAAGGTTCTTAAAGTAACCCCATGTGTACGGGGATTACGTCAATACATCCGTGATGTGCCACCGCACTAGCAAAACTCAAAAAGGTCAAAACGACGGTTTTCTGTTGAAAACGTCGAAAGACCCAATACTTGGGAAACATAATAAGGTACATGGGCAGCGTACCGCTCGCCACACTATACCCCTTTCCAAACTCACCACGATGTGGCAGCGAATGCTAAGGTGGTCATTCTGGACCACTGACGTGACGGCAAGGGTATAATGGTACAATGTGTGCCAAAATGCCAAAAGGCTAACCGTAGCCCACCAGGCCCTATAGGCAGTTCCGAACCATGCACCGTTGGTGCCAAGTGTACAAAACGGCTGTTTGAACATCATACACGTGCTACAAGGAGTCTATTAGTGACACTCTATCGGTTTTGCCTTCATGCGTGCATTTTCGTGCTTTTTGAATTGGCGGCGAAGTGAAAATCCTATAAGTAGGTGGTCTAGGCATGTTGTACCAGACTCATAGGGCTGTGACAGCCACCAACACGAGCTACACTAAGCTCTACACGAGGCTACTGGGTGGGTGCAGCAGGTCACGCAACCACCCAGTGGTTGGCTAAGCCTTGCGGGCGCACTTAGCACCCGCCGCCACCATAAGGCTCCAACCGGGGTCATTTGGGCAGCCTGGTCTGCTGGACCAGACCTAACACCACCTTGGTCTGACCTATGTGTCAGACCCCAGGTTGGTAAGGCAGCCGCCCGCAATGGGTCGCGAGCAGCCTGCACCATGGGGTGTAGCTAAGGTGCCTTTGGGAGGCAATCTGGCCAGCGACCAGCTGGTCTGGTCCACGTGGGGCCAGACCCTGCCGGGTCTAGGATGAACCCTCCTTGGCCACGGGACAGCCAGCAGCAAGGATGCAGCCTGCAAGCTGCTGGGGCGTGTCCCAGCAAGAGGGTGCTCTGGGTGTAAAGCACACCCGGTTACCCGAAACCGTGGGCGTCCCGTGTGGCGCCCCTTCCCCACGTGATTGGGGAAGACCCAATGGGTGGGTCTGAACCCCGAGGTGGGTCAGACCACCCTGCCTTACCCAACGCTGCAGAGGTTGCAGCGGGACACGGCAAGTCCCGACCGATCTCTCTCTCTTTTTTATATATATATATATAGTTATATCTATAGCCCAGAAATGGCCTGAAAGGTGACCCAATTCGGGGTCCGTCTGCACCGAAACAGCGAAAATTTTCAACACGGAACTCGTAGATCCGTGTCTCAGCTTCGCACAGACACCAAGATCACTCTGATCCGACCATCGGTCTGGAAAAGGGCGCTGTGTTACCAGACAGTGTCTGGAACTTTCTGGACCACTGTCAAAACCCTGTCAGTCTGCTACAACCTGACTTTTTGAAGGGTTTACAAAACGAATCAGGGGAAATCACAAACATCGAAGTCGTAGATAATTATTCTACCTTTCCAACAAGTTATATCATGAAAAATTCCGACAAACGGTTTAAGAAATACCACCGGATTACCGGATGATGTTCAGGACTTCCTGTACACTAACAGAAGTTCTGAACGTCTGCTAAAAACGAGGCTTTTTAGCGAGGGTTGCAAACCAAAACAGTGAAAACTGTAAACACATAAGTTGAAGAACATGGTTTCCCCTTTCCGAAAAGTCTAAGATCTCTCCATTCGGACCAGTATCGAGTGAGATACGGTCTTTTGAGCAGAGTAGACTCCGGAGCTCCAGAACTCCGAAATCGCCTAAGGACAGTCCCATTGCGTGGAACGTCTGGTGTGTGCGTGTTTACCACAACGATGTGTCGATCCCTCTAAAACACACCCACACTCATACAAGTTTCATGACTTAGAAAAAAAAAGGAAAAACCCAAACCAACCATAACAAATTTTACATGCATTTTTGAAAAGAAGTGGAATGCAAAGTGGAAGCTCTTCACCTTCGGGGTTTTCCAGCGTAGGGACGGACATGGTTCCGGTGTGGTGGTGCTGGTGCCCTCACTTGCACTCTCTCAGCCACACTCACCTCACTCTCTACACTCTCTTCACTCTCACACTTGATAGAGAGAAGGGGAAGATGGAGGGAGAGGGTTGAGGAGGAGGAAGAGAGAAAATGAATTTCTCTCTCCTCCCTCCCTTAAATAGCCACTCCAAGAGATGGAGGGCTGGGATGAGAGGGGAGGAGATGGAGGGCTCTCCTCCCACATGCCCCCCCCTCCCTTTAGGTGCTATAAGGCTAGCCCAAGGGGATTTGACCCCCTTCATGATGGGCCTAGCTCAAGGGTGTACAACCCTTGAGCCTAGCCCACAACTACTCTCCCTAAATTAGGGACAGTAGGTCTCCCCATAGACCACCTTTTGACCCTAAGGTCAAACCCCTTTTTAAAATCAAATCAACCCCTTTTTTTTTTGCTTTATTTTTTTTGACATGATGGGCTGGAGCTACCCCCCCCCCCCCCCCTAAGGGGTGCCCCCTCCAGCCCAATAGCCGTTGGGTTTTGGGCTACCACTTGTGGTAATGCCAAAACCCAACCCCAACTTTTGAAAATTCATGCTTTTCAAAAATGCTATTTAAATACCATTTTTTTATTATTATTGTTTTATTATAATTTTTTTTTTTAAAAGTAGCATGGGCTGGGCTCATGCTCACGTGGGCCCCATGCTAACTACCTTTTCCAAATTCCAAATTAGGTCTTGGAGATTTTTGAAAAAGTCTCTTCTAACTTTACAAAAATCAAATTTTAATATCTCATAAAACCTTAGTAAATTTTTCATTTAAAAGCTAGGTTTCAAACTTTTAAGAAATTTCATTTCAAACCTTACCCTTTTGAATTAAAACTTAAGTTGTATGCTTATTTACTTAGGCTTTCCATCCTGACAAAATTCACTCTCGTCGTGACTCGTATTTACCGATATACCCGTTTCGCCCTACTACCAGAAATATTTCCTAGTTTAGGTTTCCAATTCGGGATGAACCTACTTAGATGAGTTATAAATCTAGTCTAGGGATATCGGACCTTAGTTCGCCAAGGTCGTCCTTAATTGCTTCGTAAATCGAATCTTACGCGATTAAGACTTCGTATTGCTATATTAGCACAATCACGAAAAATTCTTGCGACAAAGCAAGAGTAACAAATAATGAAGCACATGCCAATACAAAATATCTCAGAAATATCTTGGTTCTTACATCCTCCCCTCCTAAAAAGGGATTTTGTCTGCGAAATCACGAACGTTAGGCCACAAAAAGATCAGGGTATTTCTCCCTCATGATGGACTCCGGCTCCCATGTGCATTCTTCAATGCCATGGTGTTGCCACCGTACCTTAACAAACAGAATGGTCTTGGTACGCAGAACCTGATCACGACGATCGATGATCTCAACAGGCCTCTCGGCCACAGTTAAGTCCTCTTGTACCTCGACATCTTCGTATCGGATGACATGCGATGGGTCCGGAATGTACTTCCTCAACATTGACACGTGAAAAACATTATGAATTTGAGCATACCGCTGCGGTAGCTCAATACGATAGGCTGCTCCACCGATCCTCTCGAGGATCCTGAACGGCCCAACATATCTAGGACTCAACTTTCCCTTCTTTCCGAAATGAAAGACGCTCTTCGTTGGTGATACTTTCACAAAAACCATGTCGTCCACATCAAACTGAAGCTCTCGCCGCCTCTTATCGGCGTAACTCTTCTGTCTGTCCTGAGCTGCCTTCAGACGTTCTCGGATCTTCTGCACTTGCTGAGTGTAGTGCTGAAGAACAATCGGCAATTCACTGGATCGATCGCTGATATCGTCCCAATATGACGGTGATCGGCAAGGTCTCCCATACAAAGCCTCGTACGGAGCCATACCGATACTAGCATGATAACTATTGTTGTAGGCAAACTCGACCAAACACAAGTGTGAATCCCATTCACACTTCCAGTGGAGCATACACGCCCGCAACATATCTTCTAGTGTCTGAATCGTCCTCTCTGACTGGCCATCAGTCTGAGGGTGAAAGGCTGTACTGAACTTTAACTTCGTTCCCAAAGCTGACTGCAAATGTCCCCACAGTCGCGACGTGAATCTGGGATCACGATCCGAAATGATAGATGTAGGTACGCCATGTAACCGTACAATCTCTCGGATATACAAGTCTGCTAAGCTCTCAAGCGGCTGACTAATCCGGATAGGTAAGAAGTGAGCAGACTTGGTGAGTCTGTCCATAATCACCCATATCGCGTCGTGCTTTCCCCTTGTTCGCGGTAAACCTACCACGAAATCCATCGTGATATCCTCCCATTTCCACTGAGGAATCTCAATCCTCTGCATGGAACCACCGGGACGTTGGTGCTCGATCTTGATTTGCTGACAAGTCAAACACCTCGAAACATACGCTGCGACTTCACGCTTCATCCCGTTCCACCAATACCGTCGTTGAAGATCCTTAAACATCTTAGTACCACCAGGATGGATGGTGTACTTCGACAGATGTGCCTCATCAAGAATCTCCTTCCTCAACTCAGGGGCATTTGGCACCCAAAGTCGATCCTTCATGCGGATACAACCGCTGTCATCAATACGAAAGACTGAGCCGTCTTCACAAGCTCGGTCAACAAACTTCTGATACTGAGCGTTCTGCTTCCGCGCCTCGATAACTTTAGGCAAGAACTCTGACCGAATGGCCAACCCCGACAATCTAATCGTTCTGCTTTCGACTGCAAATGGCTTCCAAGCCACGAAATCTTCGATCAACTAAAGGCTCCACACAAGACTAGCTAGAACACTGCTCGATTTGCGGCTAAGCGCATTTGCCACGACGTTCGCCTTACCAGGGTGGTAAGACAATGTAAACTCATAATCCTTGATAAACTCGAGCCAACGACGTTGTCTCATATTTAGCTCCTTCTGGGAAAATAAATACTTGAGACTCTTATGGTCAGAAAATACCTCAAACGTATCTCCGTACAGATAATGTCGCCATGACTTCAAGGCGAACACCACTGTTGCTAACTCCAAGTCATGAGTCGGATAGTTCCTTTTGTGAATCTTCAGCTGTCGCGAAGCATACGCAATAACACAACCATGTTGCATGAGCACGCATCCCAGGCCTGTACCTGAAGCATCTGTGTACACCACAAAACCGGCTCTACCAGAAGGTAAAGCTAACACCGGAGAGGTAGTCAGCTTCGTCTTCAGGATCTGGAAACTCTCTTCACAAGAGTCGGTCCACTCGAACTTGATTCCTTTACGCAAAAGCTTCGTCAAAGGAAGCGCGATCCTGGAGAAGTCCTGAATGAAACGTCGGTAGTAACCAGCTAACCCGAGAAACTACGGATATCAGTAACAGACTGAGGCTGCTTCCAGTCCAACACCGCTTCGACCTTTGCTGGATCAACTGACACACCATCACTGGATATCACATGACCCAAAAACATAACTCGTCGAAGCCAAAACTCGCACTTGGAGAACTTGGCGAACAATCTGTGCTCCCGAAGTACTCCCAACACGATACGCAGATGCTCTCGGTGCTGCTCAGGGGTCTCTGAGTAGATCAAGATGTCATCGATGAATACGATCACGAACGTGTCCACAAATGGACGGAAAATACGATTCATCAGATCCATGAATGCTGCTGCTGCATTCGTGAGCCCAAAAGGCATCACAACGAACTCGTACAACCCGTACCTAGTTTGAAAAGCTGTCTTTAAGACATCTTCTTCTCTGATCCGGAGTTGATGATAACCCAATCTGAGGTCGATCTTCGAGAATATCTTCGCCCTCTGCAACTGGTCAAAGAGATCTTCTATTCTCGGCAACGGATACTTATTCTTAATCGTTGCTTGGTTGAGCATTCTGTAATCAATGCACAACCTCAGGGATCCGTCTTTCTTCTTCACGAACAACACAGGTGCACCCCACGGCGATGCACTGTTTCTGATAAATCCTTGCTCCATCAACTCTCCCAACTGACGCTTCAGTTCTTCGAGTTCTGTTGGAGCCATACGATACGGTGCCTTTGAGATCGGAGTTGTTCCAGGCAACAACTCAATACAAAATTCGATCTCACGCTTCGGAGGTAATCCAGGCAGTTCCTCAGGAAATACATCGGGGGAACTCCCGAACTACGTCAAGATCCTCAATAGGGGTTAACACCGAGTCAACTGGGGCGATACTGACCAAGAAAGCAGTACCCCCATTCCACAAATACTTCTGAACTTTAAATGACGAAATCATACGACTGTCTCGAATAGGTCGAGCAAGGCTGATCTCCAAAACTGGACGATCAGGAGGGTACAAAACCACCATGCTCTCTCTGCACAAAACTTGAGCATGATACTCAAATAACCAATCCATGCCTAGAATGACATCAAACTCCGTCATGTCTAGCAGGATTAAGTCAGCTGGCAAGCTCTGACTTGCCACTGACACCTCTATGCTCGGAATGTACAAAGTACACAAAGACTGATTACCAGTCGGTGTACGCACTTCCAATGGGCAATTCAGCAACACATCAGTCATAGGCAAGGAACTAGCAAATCTAGAAGCTATAAACGAATGTGAAGCACCACAATCGAACAGAGTAAAAGCTACATGACCAACGACTGGAATAGTACCTTGGACCAACTCTCCTTTGGTCACTTGCTCGATAGTGGCTGCGTAGGCACGCCCTGCCACTGTCTTCTGGTTACCCATCTTCTGCTGAGAAGATTGCTGCGGCGGGTACGATTGCTGCAGCTGCTGAGGAGGTCGCTGAGGTGCTGGCTGCAACGTTCCTGGTGTATTCCTCCTTAGATCATCGGACTGCTTCTTCCGACAATCCCTGATGTAGTGGCCCATCTTGCCACAATAGATACATCCTCCGACGTCACGAGGACAAGGTCAGCCTGGGTGATCCATACGACACTTCGGGCATCCCGATGTCGCCACTACCTGATTCTGCTGCTGCTGCTGAGGCTGATGATTCTGTTGCTGACGGTTGTTGCGGTTCTGATGGTTCCTCTTTGCTGGTGGGGCAGACTTCTTTCCACCCGAGTTCTGCTGATAGGATCTCTTCTTAGGCCAACTCTTTTGGCCTATCTGTTGTGGTTTCCCTCTGGACTGTGGAGTCTTCTGGGATTCTATCCATTCCTGCTCCAGGAGTGTAGCCGTCTCCAGGGCTTCCTCAAGAGTCGAGGGAGCGCGCGTGATCACTCTCAGGCGCAGTGCTAACTTCAAACCGCGAGTGAACTTCATTGCTCGTTCCTTCTCAGTCACGTATACATGCGGACAGAAGCGCTCTAGGCTTCTGAACTTCGTGATGTAGTCCGCCAAAGTAGAGTTCCCTTGCTGAAGGTCGAGGAACTCTTGCATCTTCCGACTTCGCTCGTGGGTCGGGAAGTAGGCCACGTAGAAAACCTCCACGAACTGCTCCCACGAAACGCCTCCGCCCGCAAACCTGACATCCCAGGTGGTCGCCCACCACCTTTCGGCATCCTTCCGGAGCCGATACGTGCCAAAATCCACCTTTCGTTCATCACTGACCTGCAGCACACGAAAGATTCTCTCGATCTCTCGTATCCAGTCCTCGGCTGCCTCAGGAGAAGACTTCCCATCGAATGACGGAGGGTTCATAGCCGTGAACTGCTTGTAGGGTACGGCTGTCGCTACTAACACCGGGGAAGGAGTAGAAACAGGAGTCTCTCGTCCCTGAGAGGCTTGCATGTTCTCCCCCATGGAACGCATGGCCTCGGCTTGCCTGCCTACAACCTCAGCCAGGTTGTTCAAGGTGTCCACGATGTTGTTGCAACGTTCACGCCAAGCCATCTTAACAACAAGGAGACTCGTATAAGCAAGGAGTAGATACCAAAACATGATTTCATTATACGATCAAAGATGCATACATATATTTAGTACAAGCCAAAATTACCCTCTATAACAGGGTTACAGGATATACTCCTTTGTAACAACCGCAGACACTGACTCAGTGTCCTAACAAAACATTTATATCCGTGCGACCGCTCTCACTTCCTACTAGTGTAGAGGTCGCGGTAGTTGTTCCGGTTTCCGCACCGTCTTCACTTCGGACAAGGAGTAGAAGAAGGTGTGCACTTGGGTAAACCTGATGGAGTATGCACCCCTTCCACTGGGTCAGCTGCCAGGTCTTCCAATTTACGCTGGCACTCAGCCTCGATATGCCCTTTAAGGCCACAACAAAAGCAGTGACACCATTCCCGTGAGCAAATCTGCCCCTCATGGCAGACTTTACATCTCTCACACAGAGGTGCCGGAGGTGCCATCATCTGAACACCTCGTGCCAAATGCTTTACAGCATGATCTAGGGATCTTACGCCCTGACCTAGGTCACGTACTGCTTCTAGGATCATTTCGTACCTTGGGTCTGACGACATCTATCAAACCACATTTGAAGCATGCATATGTATAAACTAAGTAGCACAAGAAACAACGATAATCAACATAATTAACTGAGCCAAACATACTTACAGTGCGATGAACGATGTACGCAGAAGTCTTGGACCACACTTAAAGTTGCTCTGATACCAATCTCTGTGACGCCCCAAACCCCGACCTTGTAAAAACCTTTGATTTTTGAGAAAAAAATTTTTTTGTAAGAATTTAAAATAGATGGCGGAAGTGCAAAGGGGTAAGCAAAGGCCGCAAGTCTGAGCGGGCCACAGTAAAAGATACAAACCACATGTCCATTCTAAATACATATAATATCAGAGTTTTACAAAATGAGACTAAAAACACCCATACAACGAGTCTCTCCCAAAATGAGAGGAAAACTCCCCTCAAACCCCAAAACAAGACACGGACCAAGATCTGCAGCTAAGTGTGGGTCTCAAGTCTCCAACCGTACACTGTCGCATCGCCACTGCGCCTACTCAGCACCTGTATCCCCATAAAACGGGGTCAGAACTCTTGCGAGTTGGTAAAGAACAACAACATTGTATATCCATTTTATCAAGAAAGGGCACATATCATGCAACAGGTAAAATGACAGATATATGTGCAAGTGTCAGGTAAGTGCTCGTGCTAGAAGACTGTAAAACTACAAGTAAGTAGCAGTGCAACAACTGAAACAGAGAAGCAACTAACCAATAAAGTACAACAGTCTAATAGAAGTGCAAGCAGTGCTAAAGTAAGCAAGTAACCAACTACTGTACGTCAGTCTGTTTGGTTAGTCTTTATGTTCTTCTTTTTAACCTCCTTCGGGTACGCGAAGGAAAGACCCTCGAGTTCTGTGAGACATGCACCCGACGTCTGTTATTAAATTTCTAGTGTGGTAACCGGGGATGCAACAGAACGAGAAAAACCACCTGCGGGCGACACGCAGCCAGGAGAAACCTTTCGCAGGGGCAAAGGATTGCAGTCCGTACTACTGCAGTAGCAAAGGTCCCTGTGGAGGGCAACCTTGACCTCCCTAACTCCGAGTGACTGGAGGTCAGAGGGCACATCGGCTCCTCAAAAGAACAGGTTGTAGTAACGACATGTCACTCGGGGCTGTACCATTCACCCTCTCCCTGGGTGACCAAATTTGTGAATGGGGCGCGGCAGGATTATCTTATTTAGGCTCATTTTTCAGGTCATACCTCCCTTCGAGGTAGTTGTGCCTCGTGGTCCCCTCGGGGTACGCAAACGAGGACTTGGCTTGCCCATCCACGTGCTCAGCCTCTCACGGCCACCACGAGCACATCGCCTGTGAAGACGATATTATAACATTTTCATTTTTATGCCTAGGGTGACACAATGTGTGAGTACACTCTCACAAACCCGGGCCACTACCCGAAGACTCCAACCGAGTCTCAAACCTCAACAGGTCGAAAGTGTCATACCCTACAGTGCTTTCAGTTCCTTCCAAGTGTATGTCACATTGAGTACAAAACACGCCTCTGGTGCATCGTAAATCCATTGATATACGAATGTGAGCCAAAACAAGGACTCGACGAACCTGAACGGGTGACATATGTGTCATGATGTGCCACGTGCATGAACCACACATTATCACGATTTGGAACACATATTCATAGAGGCACAAATCTGAGCAATAACAGGCTCAAAATATATATATATCAACATGTTCGTACGACAACTAGTGTCCAAAGCTTTAAGCACGGATCTCCCAAATACACATATTTTCGCCGCCCTACGTCGGCTCCAACACTTAGCGAAACCATTCGCTTAGGGAAGACCGTAGTGTAGACACTGATGAGTGTCGAGAAAGGTTCTTAAAGTAACCCCATGTGTACGGGGATTACGTCAATACATCCGTGATGTGCCACCGCACTAGCAAAACTCAAAAAGGTCAAAACGATGATTTTCTGTTGAAAACGTCGAAAGACCCAATACTTGGGAAACGTAATAAGGTACATGGGCAGTGTACCGCTCGCCACACTATACCCCTTTCCAAACTCACCACGATGTGGCAGCGAAGGCTAAGGTTGTCATTCTGGACCACTGACGTGACAGCAAGGGTATAATGGTACAATGTGTGCCAAAATGCCAAAAGGCTAACCGTAGCCCACCAAGCCTTATAGGCAGTTCCGAACCATGCACCGTTGGTGCCAAGTGTACAAAACGGCTGTTTGAACATCATACACGTGCTACAAGGAGTCTATTAGTGACTCTCTATCGGTTTTACCTTCATGCGTGCATTTTCGTACTTTTTGACCTGGCGGCGAGGTGGAAATTCCATAAGTAGGTGGTCTAGGCATGTCGTACCAGACTCATAGGGCTGTGACAGCCACCAACACGAGCTTCACTAAGCTCTACACGAGGCTACTGGGTGGGTGCAATAGGTCACGCAACCACCCAGTGGTTGGCTAAGCCTTGCGGGCGCACTTAGCACCCGCCGCCACCATAAGGCTCCAACCGGGGTCATTTGGGCAGCCTGGTCTGCTGGACCAGACCTAACCCCGCCTTGGTCTGACCTATGTGTCAGACCCCAGGTTGGTAAGGCAGCCGCCCGCAATGGGTCGCGAGCAGCCTGCACCATGGGGTGTAGCTAAGGTGCCTTTGGGAGGCAATCTGGCCAACGATCAGCTGGTCTGGTCCACGTGGGGCCAGACCCTGCCGGGTCTAGGAGGAACCCTCCTTGGCCACGGGACAGCCAGCAGCAAGGATGCAGCCTGCAAGCTGCTGGGGCGTGTCCCAGCAAGAGGGTGCTCTGGGTGTAAAGCACACCCGGTTACCCGAAACCGTGGGCGTCCCGTGTGGCGCCCCTTCCCCACGTGATTGGGGAAGACCCAATGGGTGGGTCTGAACCCCGAGGTGGGTCAGACCACCCTGCCTTACCCAACGCTGCAGAGGTTGCAGCGGGACACGGCAAGTCCCGACCGATCTCTCTCTCTTTTTTATATATATATATAGTTATATCTATAGCCCAGAAATGGCCTGAAAGGTGACCCAATTCGGGGTCCGTCTGCACCGAAACAGCGAAAATGTTCATCATGGAACTCGTAGATCCGTGTCTCAGCTTCGCACAGACACCAAGATCACTCTGATCCGACCATCGGTCTGGAAAAGGACGCTGTGTTACCAGACAGTGTCTGGAACTTTCTGGACCACTGTCAAAACCCTGTTAGTCTGCTAAAATCTGACTTTTTGAAGGGTTTACAAAACGAATCAGGGGAAATTACAAACATCAAAGTCGTAGATAATTATTCTGCCTTTCCAACGAGTTATAGCATAAAAAACATTGACAAACGGTTTAAGAAATACCACCGGATTACCGGATGATGTTCAGGACTTCCTGTACACTGACAGAAGTTCTGAACGTCTGCTAAAAACGAGGCTTTTTAGCGAGAGTTGCATACCAAAACAGTGAAAACTGTAAACACGTAAGTTGAAGAACATGGTTTCCCCTTTCCGAAAAGTCCAAGATCGCTCCATTCGGACCAGTATCGAGTGAGATACGGTCTTTTGAGCAAAGGAGACTCCGGAGCTCCAGAACTCCGAAATCGCCTAAGGACAGTCCCATTGCGTGGAACGTCCGGTGTGTGCGTGTTTACCACAACGATGTGTCGATCCCTCTAAAACACACTCACACTCATACAAGTTTCATGACTTAGAAAAAAAAAGGAAAAACCCAAACCAACCCTAACAAATTTTACATGCATTTTTCAAAAGAAGTGGAATGCAAAGTGGAAGCTCTTCACCTTCGGGGTTTTCCGGCGTAGGGACGGAGATGGTTCCGGTGTGGTGGTGCTGGTGCCCTCACTTGCACTCTCTCATCCACACTCACCTCAGTCTCTACACTCTCTTCACTCTCACACTTGAGAGAGAGAAGGGGAAGATGGAAGGATGGAGGGAGAGGGTTGAGGAGGAGGAAGAGAGAAAATGAATTTCTCTCTCCTCCCTCCCTTAAATAGCCACTCCAAGAGATGGAGGGATGGGATGAGAGGGGAGGAGATGGAGGGCTCTCCTCCCACAAGCCCCCCTTTAGGTGCTATAAGGCTAGCCCAAGGGGATTTGACCCCCTTCATGATGGGCCTAGCTCAAGGGTGTACAACCCTTGAGCCTAGCCCACAACTACTCTCCCTAAATTAGGGAGAGTAGGTCTCCCCATAGACCACCTTTTGACCCTAAGGTCAAACCCCTTTTTAAAATCAAATCAACCCCTTTTTTTTTGACATGATGGGCTGGAGCTACCCCCCCTGTAAGATCCATTGCATTTCTAAGGAAACTTAATATGAAGTATGCTTTAGTGTTGAAAATTTCGTGTTCAAGGCGAGAATCGCTCATAATATTCGGTGTATTTTGTTTTCGGAGGTTCTGAATCGCGTAAATTCGCTTTACGAGGCGATTCAGGGCTAACCAAGATGAATCTGGCCTTGATATTCCTAGAGTATATTTATATTATACTAAATTAGTTTCACCCCAAATTTGGGATCTAAACGAGAAATATGTCTCATTATTTCATAAAATTGACACAAAAAGGGTATATTGGTAAATATGGGTCGGATCGAGGCCCAAAATTATCAAAATTGGAAATTTAAATATATATTATTATTATATTGGCCTTCATACATGAAAAATAAATTAGAAATAAAACTTTGGAATTAATTTAAATGTATCCATTTAAATAATAAGTAATTAGGGTTTTTACATAAAGTAAATTGTAAATTTCATAAAACGTAAAAGAGGTTTTTCGAAAAGTTTTGAAAAGAGGTTGGTTTTGGACATTTAGGAAAGGTAGTTAGCATGGGGCCCACGTGAGCATGAGCTCAGCCTTTGCTACTTTTCAAAAAAATAAAAATATAATACAAAAAAAATGGTATTTAATAGGCATTTTTGAAAAGGAGGAAAATTTTCAAAAAGGGGTTGGTTTTTGGAATTTAGGAAAGTGGGAGGCTTAGCCCCCCCATAGGCTGGACGCCCCTTAGGGGGTAGCTCCAGCCCATCAACTCAAAAAAAAAATAAAATATATAAAAAAAAATTGAATTTCAAAAAGGGTTTGACCTTAGGGTCAAAAGGTGGTCTATGGGGAGACCTACTCTCCCTAATTTAGGGAGAGTAGTTGTGGGCTAGGCTCAAGGGTTGTACACCCTTGAGCTAGGCCCATCATGAAGGGGGTCAAATCCCCTTGGGCTAGCCTTATAGCACCTAAAGGAAGGGGGGGGCGTGTGGGAGGAGAGCCCTCCATCTCCTCCCCTCTCATCCCAGCCCTCCATCTCTTGGAGTGGCTATTTAAGGGAGGGAGGAGAGAGAAATTCATTTTCTCTCTTCCTCCTCCTCAACCCTCTCCCTCCATCCTTCCATTTTCCCCTCCTCTCTCAAGTGTGAGAGTGAAGAGAGTGAGGTGAGTGTGGCTGAGAGAGTGCAAGTGAGGGCACCAGCACCACCACGCCGGAACCATCTCCGTCCCTACGCCGGAAAACCCCGAAGGTGAAGAGCTTCCACTTTGCATTCCACTTCTTTTGAAAAATGCATGTAAAAATTGTTATGGTTGGTTTGGGTTTTTCTTTTTTTTCTATATCATGAAACTTGTATGAGTGTGGGTGTGTTTTAGAGGGATCGACACACCGTTGTGGTAAACACGCACACACCGGACGTTCCACGCAATGGGACTGTCCTTAGGCGATTTCGGAGTTCTGGAGCTCCGGAGTCTCCTCTACTCAAAAGACCGTATCTCACTCGATACTGGTCCGAATGGAGCGTTCTTCAACTTTTCGGAAAGGGCAGACGACGTTCTCCAACCTTCGTGTTTGCAGTTTTCACTGGTTCGGTCTGCAACCATCCCTAAAAAGCCTTGTTTTTAGCAGACGTTCAGAACTTCTATCAGTGTACAGGAAGACCTGAACATCGTCCGGTAATCCGGTGGTATTTCTCAAACTGTTTGTCCAAATTTTTCATGTTATAACTTTTCGGAAAGGTAAAATGATTATCTACGACTTGTATGTTGGAAATTTTCCCTGATTCGTTTTGTAAACCCTTCAAAAAGTCAGGTTTTAGAAGACTGACATGGTTTTGACAGTGGTCCAGAAAGTTCCAGACACTGTCTGGTAACACAGCGCCCTTTTTCCAGACCGATGGTCGGATCAGAGTGATCTTGGTGTCTGTGCGAAGCTGAGACGCGGATCTACAAGTTCCGTGTTTGAAGTTTTTGCTATTTTGGTGCGGACGGACCCCAAATCTGGTCATCTTTCAGGCTATTTTTGGGCCATGTAAATAACTATATAACTATATATATATGTATAAAAAAAAAAAGGAGAGAGAAGATGTTTGGGACTCGCCGTGTCCCGCTGCAACCTCTGCAGCGTTGGGTAAGGCAGGGTGGTCTGACCCACCTCGGGGTTCGGACCCACCCATTGGGTCTTCCCCAATCACGTGGGGAAGGGGCGCCACACGGGACGCCCACGGTTTCGGGTAACCGGGTGTGCTTTACACCCGGAGCACCCTCTTGCTGGGACACGCCCCCGCAGCTAGCAGGCTGCATCCTTGCTGCTGGCTGTCCCGTGGCCAAGGAGGGTTCCTCCTAGACCCGGCAGGGTCTGGCCCCACGTGGACCAGACCAGCTGGTCGTTGGCCAGATTGCCTCCCAAAGGCACCTTAGCTACACCCCATGGTGCAGGCTGCTCGCGATCCATTGCGGGCTGCTGCCTTAGCAGCCTGGGGTCTGACACATAGGTCAGACCAAGGTGGGGTTAGGTCTGGTCCAGCAGACCAGGCTGCCCAAATGACCCCGGTGGGAGCCTTATGGTGGCGGCGGGTGCTAAGTGCGCCCGCAAGGCTTAGCCAACCACTAGGTGGTTGCGTGACCTGCTGCACCCACCCAGTAGCCACGTGTAGAGCTTAGTGAAGCTCGTGTTGGTGGCTGTCACAGCCCTATGAGTCTGGTACGACATGCCTAGACCACCTACTTTTGGGATTTTCACCTCGCCGCCAATTCAAAAAGCACGAAAATGCACGCATGAAGGCAAAACCGATAGAGAGTCACTAATAGACTCCTTGTAGCACGTGTATGATGTCCAAACAGCCGTTTTGTACACTTGGCATCAACGGTGCATAGTTCGGAACTGCCTATAGGGCCTGGTGGGCTACGGTTAGCCTTTTGGCATTTCGGCACACATTGTGCCATCATACCCTTGCCGTCACGTCAGTGGTCCAGAATGACCACCTTAGCCTTCGCTGCCACATCGTGGTGAGTTTGGAAAGAGGTATAGTGTGGCGAGCGGTACGCTGCCCATGTACCTTATTACGTTTCCCAAGTATTGGGTCTTTCGACGTTTTCAGCAGAAAACCGTCGTTTTGACTTTTTTTGAGTTTTGCTAGTGCGGTGGCACATCACGGATGTATTGACGTAATCCCCGTACACATGGGGTTACTTTAAGAACCTTTCTCGACACTCATCAGTGTCTACACTACGGTCTTCCCTAAGCAAATGGTTTCGCTAAGTGTTGTAGCCGACGTAGGGCGGCGGAAATATGTGTATTTGGGAGACCCGTGCTTAAAGCTTTGGACAATGGTTGTCGTACGAACGTGTTGATATATATATATATATATATATTTTGAGCCTGTTATCGCTCAGATTTGTGCCTCTATGAATATGTGTTCCAAATCATGATAATGTGTGGTTTATGCACGTGGCACATCATGACACGTATGTCACCCGTTCAGGTCCGTCGAGTACTTCTTGTTTTGGCTCACATTCGTATATCAATGGATATACGACGCACCAGAGGTGTGTTTTGTACTCGATGTGACATACTCCTGGAAAGAACTAAAAGCACTGTAGGGTATGACACTTTTGACCTGTTGAGGTTTGGGACTCGGTTGGAGTCTTCGGGCAGTGGCCCGGGTTTGTGAGAGTGTACTCACACCTTGTGTCACCCTAGGCATAAAAATGAAAATGTTATAATATCGTCTTCACAGGCGATGTGCTCGTGGTGGCCGTGAGAGGCTGAGCACGTGGATGGGCAGGCCAAGTCCTCGTTTGCGTACCCCGCGGGGACCACGAGGCACAACTACCTCGAAGGGAGGTACTACTTGAAGAATAAGCCTAAATAAGATAATCCTGCCGCGCCCCATTCACAAATTTGGTCACCCAGGGAGAGGGTGAATGGTACAGCCCCGAGTGACGTGTCGTTACTACGACCTGTTCTTTTGAGGAGCCGATGTGCCCTCTGACCTCCAGTCACTCGGAGTTAGGGAGGTCAAGGTTGCCCTCCACAGGGACCTTTGCTACTGCAGTAGTACGGATTGCAATCATTTGCCCCTGCGAAAGGTTTCTCCTGGCTGCGTGTCGCCCGCAGGTGGTTTTTCTCGTTCTGTAGCATCCCCGGTTACCACACTAGAAATTTAATAACAGACGCCGGGTTCATGTCTCACAGAATTCGAGGGTTTTTCCTTCGCGTACCCGAAGGAGGTTAAAAAGAAGAACATAAAGACTAACCAAACAGACTGACGTATAGTAGTTGGTTACTTGCTTACTTTAGCACTGCTATTAGACTGTTGTACCTTATTGGTTAGTTGCTGCTCTGTTTCAGTTGTTGCACTGCTACTTACTTGTAGTTTTACAGTCTTCTAGCACGAGCACTTACCTGACACTTGCACATATATCTGTCATTTTACCTGTTGCATGATATGTGCCTTTTCTTGATGAAATGGATATACAATGTTGTTGTTCTTCACCAACTCGCAAGAGTTCTGACCCCGTTTTATGGGGATACAGGTGATGAGTAGGCGCAGTGGCGATGCGATGGTGTACGGTTGGAGACTTGAGACCCACACTTAGCTGCAGATCTTGGTTCGTGTCTTGTTTTGGGGTTTGAGGGGAGTTTTCCCCTCATTTTGGGAGAGACTTGTTGTCTGGATGTTTTCAGTCTCATTTTGTAAAACTCTGATATTATATGTAATGGGAATGAATATGTGGTTTGTATCTTTTACTGTGGCCCGCTCAGACTTGCGGCCTTTGCTTACCCCTTTGTACTTCCGCTATTCGTTTTAAATCCTTTCAAAAAAAAAAAATTTGCTCAAAAACCAAAGGTTTTTACAAGGCCGGGGTTTTGGGGCGTCACAGAGATTGGTATCAGAGCAGCTTTAAGTGTGGTCCAAGACTTCTGTGTGCATCGTTCATCGCACTGTAAGTATGTTTGGCTCAGTTAATTATGTTGATTATCGTTGTTTCTTGTGCTACTTAGTTTATACATATGCATGCTTCGAATGTGGTTTGATAGATGTCGTCAGACCCAAGGTACGAAATGATCCTAGAAGCAGTACGTGACCTAAGTCAGGGCGTAAGATCCCTAGATCATGCTGTGAAGCATTTGGCACGAGGTGTTCAGATGATGGCACCTCCGGCACCTCCGTGTGAGAGATGTAAAGTCTGCCATGAGGGGCAGATTTGCCCACGGGAATGGTGTCACTGCTTTTGTTGTGGCCTTAAAGGGCATATTGAGGCTGAGTGCCAGCGTAAATTGGAAGACCTGGCAGCTGACCCAGTGGAAGGGGTGCATACTCCATCAGGTTTACCCAAGTGCACACCTTCTTCAACTCCTTGTCCGAAGCGAAGACGGTGCGGAAACTGGAACAACTACCGCGACCTCTACACTAGTAGGAAGTGAGAGCGGTCGCACGGATATAAATGTTTTGTTAGGACACTGAGTCAGTGTCTGCGGTTGTTACAAAGGAGTATATCCTGTAACCCTATTATAGAGGGTAATTTTGGCTTGTACTAAATATATGTATGCATCTTTGATCGTATAATGAAATCATGTTTTGGTATCTACTCCTTGCTTATACGAGTCTCCTTGTTGTTAAGATGGCTTGGCGTGAACGTTGCAACAACATCATGGACACCTTGAACAACCTGGCTGAGGTTGTAGGCAGGCAGGCCGAGGCCATGCGTGCCATGGGGGAGAACATGCAAGCCTCTCAGGGACGAGAGACTCATGTTCCTACTCCTTCCCCGGTGTTAGTAGCGACAGCCGTACCCTACAAGCAGTTCATGGCTATGAACCCTCCGTCATTCGATGGGAAGTCTTCTCCTGAGGCAGCCGAGGACTGAATACGAGAGATCGAGAGAATCTTTCGTGTGCTGCAGGTTAGTGATGACTGAAAGGTGGATTTTGGCACGTATCGGCTCCGGAAGGATGCCGAAAGGTGGTGGGCGACCACCTGGGATGTCAGGTTTGCGGGCGGAGCCGTTTCGTGGGAGCAGTTCGTGGAGGTTTTCTACGCGACCTACTTCCCGACCCACGAGCGCAGTCGAAAGATGCAAGAGTTCCTCGACCTTCAGCAGGGGAACTCTACTTTGGCGGACTACATCACGAAGTTCAGAAGCCTAGAGCACTTCTGTCCGCATGTATACGTGACTGAGAAGGAACGAGCGATGAAGTTCACTCGCGGTTTCAAGTTAGCACTACGCCTGAGAGTGATCACGCGCGCGCCCTCGACTCTTGAGGAAGCCCTGGAGACGGCTACACTCCTGGAGCAGGAATGGATAGAATCCCAGAAGACTCCACAGTCCAGAGGGAAACCGCAATACATAGGCCAAAAGAGTTGGCCTAAGAAGAGATCCTATCAGCAGAACTCGGGTGGAAAGAAGTCTGCCCCGCCAGCAAAGAGGAACCATCAGAACCGCAACAACCGTCAGCAACAGAATCGTCAGCCTCAGCAGCAGCAACAGAATCAGGTAGTGGCGACATCGGGATGCCCGAAGTGTCGTATGGATCACCCAGGCCGACCTTGTCCTCGTGACATCGGAGGATGTATCTATTGTGACAAGATGGGCCACTACATCAGGGATTGTCGGAAGAAGCAGTCCGATGATCTAAGGAGGAATACACCAGGAACGTCGCAGCCAGCACCTCAGCGACCTCCTCAGTAGCTGCAGCAATCGTACCCGCCGCAGCAATCTTCTCAGCAGAAGACGGGTAACCAGAAGACAGTGGCAGGGCGTGCCTACGCAGCCACTATCGAGCAAGTGACCAAAGGAGAGTTGGTCCAAGGTACTATTCCAGTCGCTGATCATGCAGCTTTTACTCTGTTCGACTGTGGTGCTTCGCATTCGTTTATAGCTTCTAGATTTGCTAGTTCCTTACCTATGACTGCTGTGTTGCTGAATTGCCCATTGGAAGTGCGTACACCGACTGGTAATCAATCCTTGTGTACTTTGTACATTCCGAGCATAGAGGTGTCAATGGCAGGTCAGAGCTTGCCAGCTGACTTAATCCTGCTAGACATGACGGAGTTTGATGTCATTCTAGGCATTGATTGGTTATTTGAGTATCATGCTCAAGTTTTGTGCAGAGAGAGCAAGGTGGTTCTGTACCCTCCTGATCGTCCAGTTTTGGAGATCAGCCTTGCTCGACCTATACGAGACAGTCGTATGATTTCGTCATTTAAAGTTCAGAAGTATTTGCGGAATGGGGGTACTACTTTCTTGGTCAGTATCGCCCCAGTTGACTCGGTGTTAACCCCTATTGAGGATCTTGACGTAGTTCGGGAGTTCCCCGATGTGTTTCCTGAGGAACTGCCTGGATTACCTCCGAAGCGTGAGATCGAATTTTGTATTGAGTTGTTGCCTGAAACAACTCCGATCTCAAAGGCACCGTATCGTATGGCTCCAGCAGAACTCGAAGAACTGAAGCGTCAGTTGGGAGAGTTGATGGAGCAAGGATTTATCAGAAACAGTGCATCGCCGTGGGGTGCACCTGTGTTGTTCGTGAAGAAGAAAGACGGATCCCTGAGGTTGTGCATTGATTACAGAATGCTCAACCAAGCAACGATTAAGAATAAGTATCCGTTGCCGAGAATAGAAGATCTCTTTGACCAGTTGCAGAGGTCGAAGATATTCTCGAAGATCGACCTCAGATCGGGTTATCATCAACTCCGGATCAGAGAAGAAGATGTCTCAAAGACAGCTTTTCGAACTAGGTACGGGTTGTACGAGTTCGTTGTGATGCCTTTTGGGCTCACGAATGCACCAGCAGCATTCATGGATCTGATAAATCGTATTTTCCGTCCATTCGTGGACACGTTCGTGATCGTATTCATTGATGACATCTTGATCTACTCAGAGACCCCTGAGCAGCACCGAGAGCATCTGCGTATCGTGTTGGGAGTACTTCGGGAGCACAGATTGTTCGCCAAGTTCTCCAAGTGCGAGTTTTGGCTTCGACGAGTTATGTTTTTGGGTCATGTGATATCCAGTGATGGTGTGTCAGTTGATCCAGCAAAGGTCGAAGCGGTGTTGGACTAGAAGCAGCCGCAGTCTGTTACTGATATCCGTAGTTTTCTCGGGTTAGCTGGTTACTACCGACGTTTCATTCAGGACTTCTCCAGGATCGCGCTTCCTTTGACGAAGCTTTTGCGTAAAGGAATCAAGTTCGAGTGGACCGACTCTTGTGAAGAGAGTTTCCAGATCCTGAAGACGAAGCTGACTACCTCTCTGGTGTTAGCTTTACCTTCTGGTAGAGGCGGTTTTGTGGTGTACACAGACGCTTCAGGTACAGGCCTGGGATGCGTGCTCATGCAGCATGGTCGTGTTATTGCATATGCTTCGCGACAGCTGAAGATTCACGAAAGGAACTATCCGACTCATGACTTGGAGTTAGCAGCAGTGGTGTTCGCCTTGAAGTCATGGCGACATTATCTGTACGGAGATACGTTTGAGGTCTTTTCTGACCATAAGAGTCTCAAGTATTTATTTTCCCAGAAGGAGCTAAATATGAGACAACGTCGTTGGCTCGAGTTTATCAAGGATTATGAGTTTACATTGTCTTACCACCCTGGTAAGGCGAACGTCGTGGCAGATGCGCTTAGCCACAAATCGAGCAGTGTTCTAGCTAGTCTTGTGTGGAGCCAGAAGTTGATCAAAGATTTTGTGGCTTGGAAGCCATTTGCAGTCGAAAGCGGAACGATTAGATTGTCGGGGTTGGCCATTCGGTCAGAGTTCTTGCCTAAAGTTATCGAGGCGCAGAAGCAGAACGCTCAGTATTAGAAGTTTGTTGACCGAGCTCGTGAAGACGGCTCAGTCTTTCGTATTGATGACAGCGGTTGTATCCGCATGAAGGATCGACTTTGGGTGCCAAATGCCCCTGAGTTGAGGAAGGAGATTCTTGATGAGGCACATCTGTCGAAGTACACCATCCATCCTGGTGGTACTAAGATGTTTAAGGATCTTCAACGACGATATTGGTGGAACGGGATGAAGCGTGAAGTCGCAGCGTATGTTTCGAGGTGTTTGACTTGTCAGCAAATCAAGATCGAGCACCAACGTCCCGGTGGTTCCATGCAGAGGATTGAGATTCCTCAGTGGAAATGGGAGGATATCACGATGGATTTTGTGGTAGGTTTACCGTGAACCAGGGGAAAGCACGACGCGATATGGGTGATTGTGGACAGACTCACCAAGTCTGCTCACTTCTTACCTATCCGGATTAGTCAGCCGCTTGAGAGCTTAGCAGACTTGTATATCCGAGAGATTGTACGGTTACATGGCGTACCTACATCTATCATTTCGGATCGTGATCCCAGATTCACGTCGCGACTGTGGGGACAGTTGCAGTCAGCTTTGGGAACGAAGTTAAAGTTCAGTACAGCCTTTCACCCTCAGACTGATGGCCAGCCAGAGAGGACGATTCAGACACTAGAAGATATGTTGCGGGCGTGTATGCTCCACTGGAAGGGTGAATGGGATTCACACTTGTGTTTGGTCGAGTTTGCCTACAACAATAGTTATCATGCTAGTATCGGTATGGCTCCGTACGAGGCTTTGTATGGGAGACCTTGCCGATCACCGTCATATTGGGACGATATCAGCGATCGATCCAGTGAATCGCCGATTGTTCTTCAGCACTACACTCAGCAAGTGCAGAAGATCCGAGAACGTCTGAAGGCAGCTCAGGACAGACAGAAGAGTTACGCCGATAAGAGGCGGCGAGAGCTTCAGTTTGATGTGGCGACATGGTTTTCGTGAAAGTATCACCGACGAAGAGCGTCTTTCGTTTCGGAAAGAAGAGAAAGTTGAGTCCTAGATATGTTGGGCCGTTCAGGATCCTCGAGAGGATCGGTGGAGCAGCCTATCGTATTGAGCTACCGCAGCGGTATGCTCAAATTCATAATGTTTTTCACGTGTCGATGTTGAGGAAGTACATTCCGGACCCATCGCACGTCATCCGATACGAAGATGTTGAGGTACAAGAGGACTTAACTGTGGCCGACAGGCCTGTTGAGATCATCGATCATCGTGATAAGGTTCTGCGTACGAAGACCATTCCATTGGTTAAGGTACGGTGGCAACACCATGGCATTGAAGAATGCACATGGGAGCCGGAGGCCAGCATGAGGGAGAAATACCCTGATCTTTTTGTGGCCTAGCGTTCGTGATTTCGCGGACGAAATCCCTTTTTAGGAGGGAAGGATGTAAGATCCATTGCATTCCTAAGGAAACTTAATATGAAGTATGCTTTAGTGTTGAAAATTTCGTGTTCAAGGCGAGAATCGCTCATAATATTTGGTCTATTTTGTTTTCGGAGGTTCTGAATCGCGTAAATTCGCTTTACGAGGCGATTCAGGGCTAACCAAGATGAATCTAGCCTTGATATTCCTAGAGTATATTTATATTATACTAAATTAGTTTCACCCCAAATTTGGGATCTAAACGAGAAATATATCTCGTTATTTCATAGAATTGACACAAAAAGGGTATATTGGTAAATATGGGTCGGATCGAGGCCCAAAATTATCAAAATTGGAAATTTAAATATATATTATTATTATATTGGCCTTCATATATGAAAAATAAATTAGAAATAAAACTTTGGAATTAATTTAAATGTATCCATTTAAATAATAAGTAATTACGGTTTTTACATAAAGTAAATTGTAAATTTCATAAAACCTAAAAGAGGTTTTTCGAAAAGTTTTGAAAAGAGGTTGGTTTTGGACATTTAGGAAAGGTAGTTAGCATGGGGCTCACGTGAGCATGAGCTCAGCCTTTGCTACTTTTCAAAAAAATAAAAATATAATACAAAAAAAAATGGTATTTAATAGGCATTTTTGAAAAGGAGGAAAATTTTCAAAAAAGGGTTGGTTTTTGGAATTTAGGAAAGTGGGAGGCTTAGCCCCCATAGGCTGGACGCCCCTTAGGGGGTAGCTCCAGCCCATCAACTCAAAAAAAAATAAAATATATAAAAAAAAATTGAATTTCAAAAAGGGTTTGACCTTAGGGTCAAAAGGTGGTCTATGGGGAGACCTACTCTCCCTAATTTAGGGAGAGTAGTTGTGGGCTAGGCTCAAGGGTTGTACACCCTTGAGCTAGGCCCATCATGAAGGGGGTCAAATCCCCTTGGGCTAGCCTTATAGCACCTAAAGGAAGGGGGGGGCGTGTGGGAGGAGAGCCCTCCATCTCCTATGCTCTCATCCCAGCCCTCCATCTCTTGGAGTGGCTATTTAAGAGAGGGAGGAGAGAGAAATTCATTTTCTCTCTTCCTCCTCCTCAACCCTCTCCCTCCATCCTTCCATTTTCCCCTCCTCTCTCAAGTGTGAGAGTGAAGAGAGTGAGGTGAGTGTGGATGAGAGAGTGCAAGTGAGGGCACCAGCACCACCACGCCGGAACCATCTCCGTCCCTATGCCGGAAAACCCCAAAGGTGAAGAGCTTCCACTTTGCATTCCACTTCTTTTGAAAAATGCATGTAAAAATTGTTATGGTTGGTTTGGGTTTTTCTTTTTTTTCTATATCATGAAACTTGTATGAGTGTGGGTGTGTTTTAGAGGGATCGACACACCGTTGTGGTAAACACGCACACACCGGACGTTCCACGCAATGGGACTGTCCTTAGGCGATTTCGGAGTTCTGGAGCTCCGGAGTCTCCTCTGCTCAAAAGACCGTATCTCACTCGATACTGGTCCGAATGGAGCGTTCTTAGACTTTTCGGAAAGGGGAGACGACGTTCTCCAACCTTCGTGTTTTCAGTTTTCACTGGTTCGGTGTGAAACCATCCCTAAAAAGCCTCGTTTTTAGCAGACGTTCAGAACTTCTATCACTGTACAGGAAGTCCTGAACATCGTCCGATAATCCGGTGGTATTTCTCAAACCGTTTGTCAAAATTTTTCATGTTATAACTTTTCGGAAAGGTAAAATAATTGTCTACGACTTAGATGTTGGAAATTTTCCCTAATTCGTTTTGTAAACCCTTCAAAAAGTCAGGTTTTAGGAGACTGACCGGGTTTTGACAGTGGTCCAGAAAGTTCCAGACACTGTCTGGTAACACAGGGCCCTGTTTCCAGACCGATGGTCGGATCAGAGTGATCTTGGTGTCTGTGCGAAGCTGAGACGCGGATCTACGAGTTTCGTGTTTGAAGTTTTATGCTATTTTGGTGCGGACGGACCCCAAATCGGGTCATCTTTCAGGCTATTTTTGGGCCATGTAAATAACTATATAACTATATATATATGTATAAAAAAAAAAAGGAGAGAGAAGATGTTTGGGACTCGCCGTGTCCCGCTGCAACCTCTGCAGCGTTGGGTAAGGCAGGGTGGTCTGACCCACCTCGGGGTTCGGACCCACCCATTGGGTCTTCCCCAATCACGTGGGGAAGGGGCGCCACACGGGACGCCCACGGTTTCGGGTAACCGGGTGTGCTTTACACCCGGAGCACCCTCTTGCTGGGACACGCCCCCGCAGCTAGCAGGCTGCATCCTTGCTGCTGGCTGTCCCGTGGCCAAGGAGGGTTCCTCCTAGACCCGGCAGGGTCTGGCCCCACGTGGACCAGACCAGCTGGTCGTTGGCCAGATTGCCTCCCAAAGGCACCTTAGCTACACCCCATGGTGCAGGCTGCTCGCGATCCATTGCGGGCTGCTGCCTTAGCAGCCTGGGGTCTGACACATAGGTCAGACCAAGGTGGGGTTAGGTCTGGTCCAGCAGACCAGGCTGCCCAAATGACCCCGGTGGGAGCCTTATGGTGGCGGCGGGTGCTAAGTGCGCCCGCAAGGCTTAGCCAACCACTAGGTGGTTGCGTGACCTGCTGCACCCACCCAGTAGCCTCGTGTAGAGCTTAGTGAAGCTCGTGTTGGTGGCTGTCACAGCCCTATGAGTCTGGTACGACATGCCTAGACCACCTACTTATGGGATTTTCACCTCGCCGCCAATTCAAAAAGCACAAAAATGCACGCATGAAGGCAAAACCGATAGAGAGTCACTAATAGACTCCTTGTAGCACGTGTATGATGTCCAAACAGCCGTTTTGTACACTTGGCACCAACGGTGCATGGTTTGGAACTGCCTATAGGGCCTGGTGGGCTACGGTTAGCCTTTTGGCATTGCGGCACACATTGTACCATCATACCCTTGCCGTCACGTCAGTGGTCCAGAATGACCACCTTAGCCTTCGCTGCCACATCGCGGTGAGTTTGGAAAGGGGTATAGTGTGGCGAGCGGTACGCTGCCCATGTACCTTATTACGTTTCCCAAGTATTGGGTCTTTCGACGTTTTCAGCAGAAAACCGTCGTTTTGACTTTTTTTGAGTTTTGCTAGTGCGGTGGCACATCACGGATGTATTGACGTAATCCCCGTACACATGGGGTTACTTTAAGAACCTTTCTCAACACTCATCAGTGTCTACACTACGGTCTTCCCTAAGCGAATGGTTTCGCTAAGTGTTGTAGCCGACGTAGGGCGGCGGAAATATGTGTATTTGGGAGACCCGTGCTTAAAGCTTTGGACAATGGTTGTCGTACGAACGTGTTGATATATATATATATATATATTTTGAGCCTGTTATCGCTCAGATTTGTGCCTCTATGAATATGTGTTCCAAATCGTGATAATGTGTGGTTTATGCACGTGCCACATCATGACACATATGTCACCCGTTCAGGTCCGTCGAGTACTTCTTGTTTTGGCTCACATTCGTATATCAATGGATATACGACGCACCAGAGGTGTGTTTTGTACTCGATGTGACATACTCCTGGAAAGAACTGAAAGCACTGTAGGGTATGATACTTTTGACCTGTTGAGGTTTGGGACTCGGTTGGAGTCTTCGGGCAGTGGCCCGGGTTTGTGAGAGTGTACTCACACCTTGTGTCACCCTAGGCATAAAAATGAAAATGTTATAATATCGTCTTCACAGGCGATGTGCTCGTGGTGGCCGTGAGAGGCTGAGCACGTGGATGGGCAGGCCAAGTCCTCGTTTGCGTACCCCGCGGGGACCACGAGGCACAACTACCTCGAAGGGAGGTACGACTTGAAGAATAAGCCTAAATAAGATAATCCTGCCGCGCCCCATTCACAAATTTGGTCACCCAAGGAGAGGGTGAATGGTACAGCCTCGAGTGACGTTCGTTACTACGACCTGTTCTTTTGAGGAGCCGATGTGCCCTCTGACCTCCAGTCACTCGGAGTTAGGGAGGTCAAGGTTGCCCTCCACAGGGACCTTTGCTACTGCAGTAGTACGGATTGCAATCCTTTGCCCCTGCGAAAGGTTTCTCTTGGCTGCGTGTCGCCCGCATGTGGTTTTTCTCGTTCTGTAGCATCCCCGGTTACCACACTAGAAATTTAATAACAGACGCCGGGTGCATGTCTCACAGAACTCGAGGGTTTTTCCTTCGCGTACCCGAAGGAGGTTAAAAAGAAGAACATAAAGACTAACCAAACAGACTGACGTATAGTAGTTGGTTACTTGCTTACTTTAGCACTTCTATTAGACTGTTGTACCTTATTGGTTAGTTGCTGCTCTGTTTCAGTTGTTGCACTGCTACTTACTTGTAGTTTTACAGTCTTCTAGCACGAGCACTTACCTGACACTTGCACATATATCTGTCATTTTACCTGTTGCATGATATGTGCCTTTTCTTGATAAAATGGATATACAATGTTGTTGTTCTTCACCAACTCGCAAGAGTTCTGACCCCGTTTTATGGGGATACAGGTGATGAGTAGGCGCAGTGGCGATGCGACGGTGTACGGTTGGAGACTTGAGACCCACACTTAGCTGCAGATCTTGGTCCGTGTCTTGTTTTGGGGTTTGAGGAAAGTTTTCCCCTCATTTTGGGAGAGACTTGTTGTCTGGATGTTTTCAGTCTCATTTTGTAAAACTCTGATATTATATATAATGGGAATGGATATGTGGTTTGTATCTTTTACTGTGGCCCACTCAGACTTGCGGCCTTTGCTTACCCCTTTGTACTTCCGCTATTCGTTTTAAATCCGTTCAAAAAAAAAAAAATTGCTCAAAAACCAAAGGTTTTTACAAGGCCGGGGTTTTGGGGCGTCACAGAGATTGGTATCAGAGCAGCTTTAAGTGTGGTCCAAGACTTCTGTGTGCATCGTTCATCGCACTGTAAGTATGTTTGGCTTAGTTAATTATGTTGATTATCGTTGTTTCTTGTGCTACTTAGTTTATACATATGCATGCTTCGAATGTGGTTTGATAGATGTCGTCAGACCCAAGGTACGAAATGATCCTAGAAGCAGTACGTGACCTAAGTCAGGGCGTAAGATCCCTAGATCATGCTGTGAAGCATTTGGCATGAGGTGTTCAGATGATGGCACCTCCGGCACCTCCGTGTGAGAGATGTAAAGTCTGCCATGAGGGGCAGATTTGCCCACGGGAATGGTGTCACTGCTTTTGTTGTGGCCTTAAAGGACATATTGAGGCTGAGTGCCAGCGTAAATTGGAAGACCTGGCAGCTGACCCAGTGGAAGGGGTGCATACTCCATCAGGTTTACCCAAGTGCACACCTTCTTCAACTCCTTGTCCGAAGCGAAGACGGTGCGGAAACCGGAACAACTACCGCGACCTCTACACTAGTAGGAAGTGAGAGCGGTCGCACGGATATAAATGTTTTGTTAGGACACTGAGTCAGTGTCTGCGGTTGTTACAAAGGAGTATATCCTGTAACCCTGTTATAGAGGGTAATTTTGGCTTGTACTAAATATATGTATGCATCTTTGATCGTATAATGAAATCATGTTTTGGTATCTACTCCTTGCTTATACGAGTCTCCTTGTTGTTAAGATGGCTTGGCGTGAACGTTGCAACAACATCATGGACACCTTGAACAACCTGGCTGAGGTTGTAGGCAGGCAGGCTGAGGCCATGCGTGCCATGGGGGAGAACATGCAAGCCTCTCAGGGACGAGAGACTCCTGTTCCTACTCCTTCCCCGGTGTTAGTAGCGACAGCCGTACCCTACAAGCAGTTCATGGCTATGAACCCTTCGTCATTCGATGGGAAGTCTTCTCCTGAGGCAGCCGAGGACTGGATACGAGAGATCGAGAGAATCTTTCGTGTGCTGCAGGTCAGTGACTCGTATTTACCGATATACCCGTTTCGCCCTACTACCAGAAATATTTCCTAGTTTAGGTTTCCAATTCGGGATGAACCTACTTAGATGAGTTATAAATCTAGTCTAGAGATATCAGACCTTAGTTCGCCAAGGTCGTCCTTAATTGCTTCGTAAATCGAAGCTTACGCGATTAAGACTTCGTATTGCTATATTAGCACAATCACGAAAAATTCTTGCGACAAAGCAAGAGTAACAAATAATGAAGCACATGCCAATACAAAATATCTCAGAAATATCGTGGTTCTTACATTCATAGATTATGAGAAGAGATACTCTCAAATAGAGAAGACCTGCCTAGCTCTGGTATGGATGTGTCAGAAGCTAAGACACTACCTGTTGGCATCAGAAGTCAAAATCCTGTCTAAACTCAATCCTCTCAAGTATATTTTAGAGCAACCCTTCCTCAGCGGACGAGTCGCCAAATGGCAAGTCTTATTGATGCAGTATGACTTAGAATATGTCTCGCAGCAATCAATCAAAGGCCAAGCAATTGCGGATCAATTGGCAGATTTTCCTCTGGCAGAAGAAGCGAAAGCCGAAGATGACTTCCCTGATGAGCAAATTTGCAATATCCAGCAATCTCCAGTCTGGAATTTATTTTTCGATGGTTCTAAGAATATGGCGGGAATAGGCATCGGAATCCTATTAATCACTCCTGAGAAGGAGATGATTCCATTTTCTCTCAAGCTAGACTTTCAATGCACTCACAATATGGCTGAATACGAAGCCCTGATTCGAGGTCTAAAGATTCTATTAGACTTCAATGTCAAGAGAGTACATGCCTACGGCAACTCATTACTTGTTGTCAATCAAGTTCGAGCCGAATGGCAAGTCAAAGATCAGAAGTTATTTCCCTATCAGAAAATTGTTTCAGCTCTCGTCAGCAAGTTCGAAGAATTTCAGTTATTCCACATCAAGAGAGATTTTAATCAAGTGGCCGATAGCCTAGCCAGTTTAGGCTCCATTATGGCATTCAAGAATGAAGAATCTTGTCGCTCTTTTGAAATTGGCAGACTTGACCAACCTGCTTTCATTCCAGCGGAACAGGTAAACCAGGCTGAGCAAAAGAAGAAGCCTTGGTATTACAACATCAAAATTTTCATAAAAACTGACGAGTTTCCTCCAGAACTCTCAAAGAAAGAGCAGCGAGCAATCCAGCGTATGTCTACTCGATACTTCATTTTGGCCAATGTCCTCTATCGTCGTAGATTCAGCTCAGAGTATTCCAGATGTTTAGATGAAGACGAAGCCAAAGAAGTCGTGCGAGAAGCACACGAAGGCATTTGTGGTGGCCACATTGGCTACCAAACCCTTGTCAAGCAAATCATCAGAGCAGGTTACTACTGGAAGACTATGCAACAAGACTGCTATCATTATATGAAGAAGTGTGTACAATGCTAGATACACGCACCTTCTATTCATGCCCCGGCAACTTATTTACAGTTTGTTGTTTCTCCATGGCCGTTCTCCATGTGGGCCTTCGATGTTGTAGGTCCCATCACTCCTTCAGCTTCAAATGGCCACAAATACTTCCTTGCCGCAACAGAATATTTCACCAAGTGGGTAAAAGCCATCACTCTTCGCACAGTAGAAGGCCGACACGTGGTCTCTTTTATTCGCAAGAACATCCTTTGCCGTTTCGGCATCCCACATGACATTGTGTCAGACAATGGCAGTCATTTCAAGAATGAAAAGATGAAAACATTCTGCTCAAAATTCAAGATCTATCACCATTTTTCCGCTCCATATTATCCTCAAGGGAATGGTCAGGCAGAGGCCACCAACAAGATTTTAATTCGTATCTTGGAGCGAACTGTGGAAACAGGCCGTGACTGGCATGAGAAGATCCACGATGCACTATGGGCCTACCGGACCACTATTCGTACACCAACCAATGCTACCCCATCAGAACTGGTCTATGGGACAGAAGTAGTATTGCCGCTACATGTTCAGAAGCCCGCTTTGAAATTTGCTTCACTTCTGCAATTACCTCTTGATCAATACCAGCAGCAGCGACTAGTGCAGCTAGACTTACTCGACGAGAGAAGGCTAAAAGCAGCAGAGCATGCTCAATCCTATCGCTAGAGAGTAGCCAGGCAATATGCGAAATCTATCATCGAAAGAAGATTCAAAGTCAATGATTTAGTACTTCGATCCACAACTTATCTCAAGCATCGTCCCGACGGCAAATGGTCGCCAAATTGGGAAGGTCCCTACGTTGTCAAAGAAGCATTACCCCGCAACTCATATCGGCTCATCAATGCCGATGGGGTAGAATTGCCAGATCCTATTAATGCTCGACACTTGAAAAAGTTTTATACTTGAAACATTCATTCTCCTCTTGTAATCCTTCCTGTTTCCTTCAAATAATGATTCAACTTTCTTTCCCAGTTACACTGGGACATTTTTAAAATTTTGTTCTGTACGCAGGCAGGATAAACAAATTCCTCATTTCATGCACATATGCATTCATATGCATCAATTCATATTCATTTGCATTCAACTGCATTAACAACAATCTGGTCAGTATTGGGATTTCAACAAACAGTCCCATCATGATTCCTAAATGATTCAAAATCGAAAGGTCATCACCAATACTGAACCAAAACCCAGCGCTCGGACTGGTATTATTTCAAAATCCAGTACTCAAACTGGCACATTTTCAAAATCCCAATTTTTCAGAAAACCGAGTTCCGACTCGGGTTTTTTATTCAAATCATTTTCATTTGTTGATCCGGGTTCCGACTCGAGATCTCTCTATGTATTCGAGCTCCTCATTTTCATTTGTTGATCCGGGTTCCGACTCGTGATCTCATTATCTTATTTGAGCTCTGATTTGAGCTCTTCATTTTCTTTTGTTGATCCGAGTTCCGACTCATGATCTCATTATCTTATTCGAGCTCAGATGCGAGCTCTTCATTTTGTTTGGTTGATCCGGGTTCCGACTCGAGATCTCTTTAGTTATTCGAGCCTTGACTCGAGCGCTTCATTTTCTTCTGTTGATCCGGGTTCCGACTCGTGATCTCTGAATTTTATTCGAGCTCTGAGTCGAACTCATCATTCTCCCTTATTGATACAAGTCATTTTGATCCTCAGGGTCTGTCGATTGCTCAAATTTGACATTTTGACCTCCAAATTCCAATTTAAATCTTCAAATCAGGCAATTCTCCAATTTCGACCTCTGGGTCACCCAATTTCCAATTCTCAACCTCAATTTCTAATTTCCAATTTTCGACCTTCGGGTCAATCAATTTCCAATCTTTGACCTTCATTTCTCAATTTCGACCTTTAGGTCACTCAATTCTCAATTTCGACCTTCGGGTCACACAATTTCGACCTTTCGGTCAACCAATTCTCAATTTCGACCTTTTTGGTCAAATCAATTCTCAATTTCGACCGCCAGGTCATCCAAATTTTGACCTTCGGGTCATTCAATTCTCAACAACCGATTTTCCAATTTCCAATTTCGACCTTCGGGTCAATCAATCTCAATATCCAATTTCAATCATTTCCTCTTGCGAAAGACCCTTTTTAGGGAGAGTTCGAGGGAGCTCGTTCTTTCGCATGCTATCCAATTTGTTCACTTAGCCCCTTTTCAGGGAGAGTTTGAAGGTACTCGCGTCTTTGTGAACCGTTTGCAAAACAATTTCCAATTTCACACAAGAAACCCTTTTTAAGGGAGAGGCTCGACGGAGACTCGTTTTCTTGTGACCCCCCAATTTCATACTAGGCCATTTTTCGTCATGAAAGACCCTCTTTGCAGGGAGAGTGTGATGGACTCGTTTCTTTCATGACCCAATTTTCAGACCTCACTATTATCGGCCCCCTTTCCATAAGAGAAGCCTAATATTAGGAAGCTTTGACGAAAGCTCAATTTCTCTTCGAAAGTTCGTTTTGCAAACACCTCCTCTTCAGGGAAGAGAGGAGTATTTCCCAATTCCCATTCAGGTAAGGGCTAAGCCTGAGTCTCTCTTTTTGGGAAAAAGAGAGGAGAATTTTCGTCACGGATGTATTGAGCCGGATTTAAAACGCTCTCTTTCACCAAGGATTTCAAGAAAATTTTATCAATTTGTCAATCAATTAATTGTTGATTTCAGAATCTTTATTGCACAAGCCTTTATCTCAATTTACCTTCAGCATTACTTCCAAAAGAGTGAAGCTTTTGCGAAAAGAGATTCAAAATTCAAATTCTTTTTATTGGCCAACCAAAAAGATGAAGGATAAGTCCAAGATATGGCCAGAAAAGAAGATTCAATGTTATTGAAAAGTCGTAGATGATTGATATTGATCGCGGCTGTTATCATCGCAAAATTTTTAACTTTTTGCGAATCAAACTGACCTTTGAAAAAGTTTTTGAAAATAACTCGCCTCCGTTTTTAAAATGCGGGAAAATTCCGTAGAATGAGACTCGCCTATCGGTACGAGGTTCAACCGTTCCTGCCACCTTTAACAGGGGTAATTGAACCAAGGATCAATCTTATGCTCTACTCTATTCAACTTGTCTAAATCATATTCTAATTTCTAAATGCACATAGAATCAGGCATGTGCTATGAATTTTCAGAAAATGCACATTTTGAAAACATGATGTTTGCTTTGAATGATTGAAATATTTAGAAAATGTAAATCTTGGAAATGATATCACATGAGAAATCGTGAAATGGGATTTGAAATATACTTCTGAGAGAAGTAAAAATCGATTTTGAGAAATCCTTGACATTTGCTGAAAATCGATTCTGAGACTTGGTTTCTCTGAATTCAAACTTTGAAATTGAAATTCTAACTTAGAAAATTTGAATTTGGAACTTGGGAAATACTTGAAATATTCTTTGAAATTCAATGCTTTTGGGAAAATCGATTTTGCTATAAGACTTGGGAGATTTTGAGGAAATGAACTTTTTTGAATTGGAATTGGCAAATGCATGGAATGAATGAATATGATTTTGAGGAATTGAGAAATACTTTTTGTATTTTTGAGAAATGCAGTGCATTTTGAAGTTAGCCTAAGAGTGTAGGCTGAATGTGGCTAATGTGAAGATCATAAATCTAGATATCTTTCATATTCTGACTATGGCCATAAATACGAATTCCACCAAGTTTATAAACTTCATAGAAGCTAGTGCATGTGCCATTCGTGTAGACCATGGTGAATTTGTAAAAATATGCATGAATCATCATCCATCACACATTAAAATTATAAAAATAAGCTATATGCAATGCAACCTAAGCTAAGCAGGAAATGTAAATTCTTATTCCAAAGTTTAATTACAAATTACATCACTATTGAAATTTAAATACATGGAAAATAAAGTCTTCAATGTACCTGCAAAACTAGAAAACTTGGTTAATGAAAATATGTTGGCTTTTCTAGATTTATCCAACAATATCAAGAAATTGTGGGATTTTGCTAGATATAAGCCTTTTTGCCATGATTCCCTTAAATCAAAATGATAAAGTATGAAATAAAATTGAATAAATAAGGAAGATAAAATATGAAATTTCGAAATTGGGGTCCAAATGACCAAAATACCCCTAATAACAAGACTATGGCCTTGAAATTAGGGTTTTTAGAAAGATATTTTGATAAAATGCAAGTTTTGAAATTTGAATGTAATAAACTAAGCTAAATATGATGTGACATGCTTAAAAATATGAAAATTAGGGTTAGGGATTTCGAAATTTAGGTCAAATAACCAAATTGCCCCCGATAGCAAGACTATGGCCTTGAAATCAGGGTTTTTAGAAAGAGATTTTGGTAAAAATTTAGGTTTTATGCACTAAATGAAATCAAATGAGCACAAAATTAAACCTAAAGCATCCTAATATGATTATTAACATGATTAAACCATAAAAATATATGCCTATGCACGAAAATCCAACAATATCACAAAAACTGTGATTTTAGCAGTGTTTTTGGATCTTTCAGGAACCCGGTTTTGCAATTTGCTCAATTCAGCCATCAAATGGATTCCAAAATCCATAAAAATTGGTACCTGCACTTGTTATAACCCTAATATCGAATTGGAATTATAAAAATAATTTTTTGACATTAAATCAATCCGAAAATTCCATTAAACCATAAAAATATGTTATTTTTGACCTAATTCACCAACCAGTCTCAGTCCAAGACCTGAACCAGGGGTCAAATCTCCATGGAAATTTATGAAATTTTACAGAGACTAACTAGAAAGAAAAACAGAGATTTCCCAATTTACAGATCGGAAAAATCATCTCCGGTTAGGGAGAAACCCTTCCGGAAATCTGAGCTAAAATATATCACTCTTAACAGGGATTAAAACAGCTATTCCAGATTGAAAATACATACATAAATAGCAATTCTAAACAAAAATCTCTGAAATTTTAGTGGTGAACAGTAGACAGAAAAATAATAATAATCACTTTTTACATATCTAAAATCGGATCTGTGGTTTGGGATTTATGACTAACACAAGTCTGATTAGGGTTTTGGTAAACCCTAACGAGTTTTAAATTTAAAAACCGATTCTCTAAAAAGGGAAAAATACTAAACAGTGATAAAAAAATCCGAAAATTTCACAGAAGACAGATCTACTCAATGTGAATCCATAGCATTTTACAGATCTAAAATCGGATATAAGATGAGAGAAATATCATAACAGCAGGTTACCTTCTTGATTTTAACCACGATTTTAAAGCTTTAAAAACCTGATTTGATGTCTGATTCTTTTGACAGAGTTCCCGAGATCCAAAACCTCTGATTTTTCTACAGTAACTCAATAACTCATGCATGCATCAAATATAAAAAAATCAGAAATAAACAATGAGTTCTTTAATCCGAAATAACATCATCTTTACTGTTCTAAACCTAGAACACACAGAAATTTAAGAAACTTGAAAAACCATGCATTAACTAATGTAAATAAATAAAATAAACCATAAACAGTAAAAAAACTTATTTCTATGCTATAGAACGTAAACCAAACATGAATAAACCATGAAAATAAATTAAAAACAGGGAATCAATGGCTGGAATTTGATATCACCTTTAAAACATAGATTTAACCCATTAAAAAGGGTAAATCATATATTTTATTGGTTAATAATGCAAAGAATCATGTTAAAATCAATTCTAATGGATTAAAATCTCTGTAAATTATCCAAAACAGGGTTAGATCACCTTCTTGGATTGTTCTTGATGGTTCTTGAGGTGAAACCATGGTTGATCTTCCATAAGGAGGGGTGTCCAAGCCTAAATCTAGGTTTAAAGCATTAAAAAGCATTAAATAAAATAAGAAAAGTGAAGAAGTTCATACCTTGGAGTTGCAGCAATGGAGGAAGGGCTGGAGAGGAGAGAGAAGCTCCAAGAATCCAATAAGAGAGAGATGGGAAAATCGACCCCCTATGGGTCCCTATTTATAGAATTTTTTTAGGTTTTAAAAATTGACAATTTAAAAAATTTTGGACTCTTCTAAGGGGGGCGATTTTGGGGTGGAGTTACCTAACTACCCCTAGTCTAAATTATCCTAAATAATGCCTAATTAACCCCTAGCTAATCCTAAAAAATCCTCAAATGTGGTGCCACTTGGCATTTTCTCACATTGGGTTTTTAAAACTCCTTTAAAAACCTTTAAAAATACTAGTTTTAAAAACTAACTTTCAAAAATGAGTTTTTCAAAATGGTTTTGACTCTTCTAAACCTCTAACACTAACCAAGACATCAACTAACCCTAGTCTAGCCCTGACTTACTCGAATATGGCGCCACCCCGAGTGGGCCCTACTTGAGTTTTTCAAAAAGCGATTTTAAAACTTGAAATTGAAGGAGTTTTCAAAAGATTTTCAAAAGTAAACTTAAAATTAGGATTTTTGAAATGGCATAAGGTCCTAACTGAGTTAGAATTCCTCTGGATTTGGTGCCAACTGAGTGGGCCCACATCGAATTTTGAACATTTTTGAAATAAACACTGAAAATGGCTTTGAAAAGGGGTTAAAATTAGTATTTGAAATTCAAGATCTTTGAAAATAGGGTCTCAAGCGAACTGGAACTCCGGGTTAGAGTCCTGAACTCTTAGGACTCTGAGATTTTAGATTTTAAAAGCCAAATGAAAAAATTTTCAAAAGATTTTATCAAGAAATGATGAAATAAGTCAGAAAACACAGTCAGGGTTAGACTCCCAACTCGACCGAACTCTAAAATAGAGTCCTGAACTAACTGGACTCTGTGAAATGACCTAAATTTCGAAAACAAACGAAAAAGATTGAGAATGGAAGTAAAACAGACTTAAAAACCAAACTTCTGACCGGATTAGGACTCTGAGACAGAGTCCTGATCGGACTGAAACTTTCAAAAATTTGTGAAATTTGATGAATAGAGGCATTCATAAGCGACACCATCTAAATGGGTCTCATCTGTGAATTGAAATCGATTAAAGTTTGAATTTGAAAGGAATCCAGATTGTTTTCTGAGAAAATATTTCAAAATACAAAGTTCTGGGGTTGGAAAATGACAGAGTATTGAATAAAAACCCAGGTTTTGAAATTGATTTTGAAATAAAGTTTTAAAATTCAAATCTGGATTGAATGTTTTTGAAATAGGAGTGCTGGATCTCGAAAATGAGATGCAATGTCATACAATGCTATGCAGAATACGTGCAATGACATGCAATGATCTGTGATGACTTATGAAATGGACAAACACTGGATAAAGGTAAAAAATTGGTATATTTACAGATGCCCCTCTTTGCTGCTAAGCCGGTTGAAGGCCGAGCTTAGTGGCAAAGAAAACATACCAAATTTGGACTATAAAAATGCCCCAGTTAGATGAATCTGACTAGGTATGAAAGAATTAGTTCAAAGGATGATGATAGATATGAAATGAAGAATAAGGAGAAAATTTTACTTCGAAAAGAAGTGAGATTCAGGTTTTGCCCTTAACCTGGATGGGACAGAAAATACCTCGTATGGAACGAGGCTCAGGCTTAACCCTTAACCTGAAAGGGGACGATACCTCGTGAAAAAACGAAGCTCAGGCTTAACCCTTAACCTGAAAGGGGACGATACCTCGTGGAAAAATGAGGCTCAGGCTTAACCCTTAACCTGAAAGGGGACGATACCTCGTGGAAAAACGAGGCTCAGGCTTAACCCTTAACCTGAAAGGGGACGATATACGGAATCCTCAAATGAAGAAACCATGATGGGACCTTCGAATTCTGCACAATAAATCCGAGAGGGGTTTGCAAAAGGAAGAAAGGGGGTTCCCTAAAGCTTGAAAAGGGATTGATCTTGGACATTTCATTGCTAAGACTGAATGGCTTTTAAGACAGATGACCTTTTGCAGAAAATTCAGGTTTAACCCTTAACCTGAACGGGAACTGTCTATGGTGGGACAGTGGAGAGCACAGGGAAGTGTGCGAATCTGAGAGCCCAGGCACTCAAATCAAAACAAGAAGGGAAGGATCTTGGACAACTCCCATCATCCGATCCTAAAAGGGATAACAACAACGCCTGGATATATCAAAATAAACATCAAGTTCTCACTTCATGTCAGGATAACTTAAAAAGATTGCCAATAAGATAAAAAATTGTAGTTAATTTAAGAATGATAAGCACATATATATATGAAAAATATTCCCTCTTTTCTACCTGAAGTATTACCTCCGACTGGGCTTAACTCCGTAGAATCAAGATTCAAATTCAAATTACTTGCAATTGACTTTCCTTCAAGGAGGCTATCAATTTCATTGATATGGACGGAAAAGAATGTATTCTTGATATTGCGAGAGCTATTAGCGAAAGGATATTGATAAAAGAATTTCACAAAATTAAAGAAGATTCTTGATAGATTCGGCAGTCTGATATCCTGGGATTCTTTTCTCATGATGATCTTTCTGCACTCTTTTTTGACAGAATTGGAGCTCTCTTGGATTTTTCGGGAATTACATCATCCTTCATTTTGGAGATGTCCTAGCTTTTTCTCTCTTTATTTTTTTGGAAGGGTACGTCACAAACTCCTTCATCTCAGAGATGTTCCGATCCTTCTTTTCTCTCAGGGATTATATTGACGGTTATTAGCTCATTGGTTAGGAATCTCTTGATGATAGCAGAAATTAAATACCTTTTAGGGATTGTCGAGAGGTCCATCACACTCGCCTTCATCTCGACGGTGATCTGGACTTTCCCTGGAAGGATCCGTCACAAACTCCGTCATCTTGGAGATGATCCAAATCTTCTTTGGCCCCGGGGGTCGACTCGTCTAATTCGCCTTCATCTTGACGACAGTTGAGAGATCCCTTTTGCAGATATTTAATTGCAGCTTAGGTGATTGAGGGGACATGGAGATTGAGTGGATTTTTTTGTATCACCCAGGATATTTCGACTGCTTATTTTCCAAGAATGATCTTTAAAAATATGCCATTGACTGTGATCAATATCAATCACTTCTGGCTTTGCAACAACATTGAATTTTCTTTGCTGGCCATATCGCGGATTTATTCTTCATCCTTTTGGTTGGCCAATAGAAAGATTTTGAATTTTGAATCCTTTTTCGCAAAAGCTTTGTCACTTCGGAAGTAATACTGAAGGTATTCTGAGGTACAATTTTATGCGATAAAGATTTTGGAATCAACAACTATTTTTTTTATGGCAAATTGGCAAAATATTCTTGGAATCCTTGGTGAAGGAAATCATTTGAGATCTATATGACACATTCGTGGCTAGATTCTCCTCTCCTTTCCCCAAAGGAGAGACTCAGGCTTGACCCTTACCTGAACGGGTAACAAAAGATACTCCTCTCTTCCCTGAAGAGGAGGTGTTTGCAAAACGAACTTTCGAAGAGAAATAGAGTTTTCGTCAAAACTCCCTATTTCTAGGCTTCTCTTATGGAAAGGGGGCCGCTAACAGAGATTGAAAGGATATCATAGAGGAACGAGTCCATCACACTCTCCCTGGAAAAAGGGTCCTCGACGACGGAGGTGGCCTAACAAAAGACATTTAAGGCTACAAGGAGGACGAGCTTCCGTCGAAACTCTCCCTAGAAAAAGGGTTCCTTGTGTGACAATAAAGATTATTTTGCAAACTGTTCGTGAATCACGAGTCCCTTCAAACTCTCCCTAGAAAAAAGGGTTCAACGAACGAACAATAAAGACATGCGAAAAGAAACGAGCTCCTTCGAACTCTCCCTGGAAAAAGGGTCCCTCGCAAGAGAGATACTTGACGATTGATTTTGATAGCTTTTGACAACTCAAAGAACTGCTTGATAACACGAATGACTAGAGGTCTTGACAAAATCGGCAACCTGAATGTCAGATTAACAGAATGGAACGACTCAAGAGTCTGATACAAATTGTTTGGTTCGCAGGTCTAAAGATTGAGCCTGAACCTCAATGTGAGAGTTATGTTGCGACCAGTATGAAGACCGAACTTTTGCAAAGTACCAATACGAGCACTGTATTTTAAAAGATTACCAGTATGAGCATTGGATTTTTTAAAGGATACCAGTACGAACACTGGACTTTAAAAGGCTACCAGTACGAGCACTGGTTTTTTAAAAGTTATCAGTACGAGCACTGAATTTTAAAAGATTACCATTATGAGCACTGAATTTTAAAAGATTACCATTATGAGCACTGTATTTTAAAAGATTACCAGTACGAGCACTGGATTTTTAAAGGATACCAGTACGAGCACTGGACTTTAAAAGGTTACCAGTACGAGCACTGGATTTTAAAAGGTTATCAGTATGAGCACTGAATTTTAAAAGATTACCAGTACGAGCACTGGGTTTTCAAAAGATTACCAGTACGAGCACTGATTTTTAAAAGATTACCAGTACGAGCACTGGGTCATCAATTGACGATGACTTGGACGACTTGCTGGGGTCTCAGGATTTATCCCTTATCCTGAATGGGAAATCCAATGCAAATTGATGCAGATGAATGCGTGCAAATGCAAATGGATGCAACTGAGTGCACATGCGTGCAAAATGAGAGATTTATTAGATCCTGCCTGCACACAAATTGTTTTGGATAAAAGGCAACTTTACCAAGAATGCCCCAGTATATTCTGGGGAAGAGGGGTATTTTGACCAAAGAATAATTGATCATTTATTGAGGAGAATTTTTGAAGAATACAAAAGATAGAATAGAGATTTTCTAGGTATAGAATTTCTTCAGATGTCGAGCATTAATGGGGTCGGATAGTTCTACCCTGTCTGCATTAATCAGACGATATGAATTACGGGGCAACGCTTCTTTCACCACGTAGGGACCTTCCCAGTTTGGTGACCATTTGCCACGTGGGCGATGCTTGAGATGAGCCGTTGATCTAGGGACCAAGTCATTAACTTGGAATCTCCTTTCGATGACTGACTTGGCATATTGCCTTGCTATCCTCTGACGATAAGACTGAGCGTGTTCTGCTGCTTTGAGTCTTTTTTCATCGAGTAAATCTAACTGTACCAATCTCTGTTGCTGATACTGATCGAGTGGTAGCTCTAAAAGAGATGCGAACTTAAGGGTGGGTTTCTGAACATGAAGAGGTAACACCACCTTAGTCCCATAAACAAGTTCTGAAGGAGTCGCATTGGTTGGGGTTCGAATGGTAGTTCGATATGCCAAAAGTGCATCATGAATTTTCTCATGCCAATCAAGACCTGTCTCAACGGTTCTTTCCAAGATACGGATCAAACTTTTGTTGGTTGCTTCTGCCTGACCATTTCCTTGTGGATAATAAGGAGCTGAAAAATGATGATGAATTCTGAATTTTGAACAAAAGATCTTCATTCTCTCATTCTTGAAATGAGTACCATTATCAGACACGATGTCGTGCGGTATACCGAAACGACAAAGAATGTTCTTATGAATGAACGAGACTACATGTCGACCCTCCACCGTATGCAGAGTGATGGCTTCAACCCATTTGGTGAAATACTCTGTTGCGGCAAGGAAATATTTATGACCATTAGAAGCTGAAGGAGAGATGGGTCCTACGACGTCGAAGGCCCACATAGAAAATGGCCATGGAGACACGACTGATTGCAAGTACGTGGCTGGCGCATGAATGGAAGGTGCGTGTATCTGACACTGAACGCACTTCTTCACAAAACGATAGCAGTCTTGCTGCAAGGTTCTCCAATAGTATTCTGCCCGAATGATTTGTTTAACAAGGGTTTGGTAGCCGACATGACCACCGCAAATACCTTCATGCGCTTCTCGTATGATTTCTTTAGCTTCTTCTTCGTCTAAGCACCTGGAATACTCAGAACTGAACCCACGACGATAAAGAACATTGGCAAGGATAAAATAGCGGACGGACATATGCTGAATTGCTTTTTGCTCCTTCTTTGATAGCTCTGGTGGAAGCTCCCCAGTTTCAATAAAGTTTTTAATATCTTGGTACCAGAGCTTCTTTTTCTGTTCCGCCTGGTTGACTTGCATTACCGGAACGAAGGCAGGTTGGTCAAGTCTACCGATTTCAAAGGAGCGACAGGATTCTCCATTTCTGAAAGACATAATGGAGCCCAGGCTGGCCAAACCATCAGCTATTTGATTAAACTCTCTTTTGATATGGAAAAGCTGAAATTCATCGAAATTGTTGATAAGGGATAAAACGATCTTTTGGTAAGGGAGCAGCTTCTGATCTTTTACCTGCCATTCAACTTTGACTTGGCTGACGACGAGCAATGAATCGCCGAAAGCATGTACCCTCTGAACATTGAAGTCTTGCAAAATTCTCATACCTTGTATTAAAGCTTCATACTCGGCCATATTATGGGTACACTGAAAATCCAGTTTCAGAGAAAAGGGGATCATCTCTTTCTCTGGTGTGATAAGCAAGATTCCGACTCCTATGCCAGCCATGTTCTTGGATCCGTCGAAAAACAGATTCCAAACTAGGGATTGTTGAACATTACAGATCCGCTCATCGGGAAAGCTATCCTCGATTCTAATATCTTCTGCTAAAGGAAAATCTGCCAATTGGTCTGCAATTGCTTGACCTTTGATAGATTGCTGAGAAACATACCCCAGATCATACTGCATTAACAGGACTTGCCACTTAGCAATCCGTCCACTAAGAAATGGTTGTTCGAGAATATACTTGAGAGGATTAAGTTTTGAGAGAATCTTGACTTCTGATGCTAACAAGTAATGTCTCAGCTTCTGACACATCCATACCAGTGCTAGGCATGTCTTCTCTATTTGAGAATATTTCTTCTCGTAGTCAATGAAAGTCTTGCTTACATAGTAAATGGCATGTTCAACCAAACTGCCTTCTTCATATTGTGCCAAGAATCCGCCACAAGCGGCTTGGTTAACTAAAACGTATAGCAAGAGAGGCTTTCCCAATTCTGGTGGCTTTAGAACGGGCGGATTAAGAAGATATTTCTTGATACGCTCAAACGATTGCTGACACTCTGGTCCCCATTCAAATTTCACTCCTTTTCTGAGTAGATGATTGAAAGGTTCACATCTCATGGCAAGGTTGGATATGAATCTCCGAATTGATTGCATACGTCCCTGAAGACTACGCAATTCCTTAAGAGTAGTTGGAGGTGGCATGTCAATGATGGCCTTTGCTTTAGCGGGATCCATTTCTATCCCCTTTTTGCTGACCAAGAAGCCTAGGAATTTGCCTGATTCAACTCCGAAGACACACTTCTGAGGGTTGAGTCTTAGCTTATAAAGAATAAGCCGCTTGAAGACTTGACTTAAGGCATCGATATGGTCTCCTTCCTCCTTGGATTTGACCAAGATGTCATCAACGTATGCATCCATGGTCTTGTGCATCTGATCATGGAAAATGGCAGCCATTGCCCGCTGATAGGTTGCCCCAGCATTTTTGAGCCCAAACGGCATGACTGTATAATAGAAAGTGCCCCATGGCGTAGTGAAGGATGTTTTGGATTGGTCACGAGCGGCTAACTTGATCTGATTATATCCGGAGTATCCGTCCATAAAGGAAAACATGGCATGCCCAGCCATGCTATCAACTAGGAGGTCAATATTTGGGAGGGGATAGTCATCCTTCGGAGTAGCTTTATTGAGATCGCGAAAGTCGATACAAATTCGCACTTTGCCATTTTTCTTGGGAACTGCAACGATATTCGCCAACCAGTCTGGAAAATCTATTGCTCGAATGAATCCTACTTTAAGCAAGTCCTCAAGTCCTTCCTTGACCTGTTGCTCGATTCGAGGATCCATTTTCCTTAACTTCTGTTTAATAGGTTTCGCATCAGGCTTCAGAACGAGTCGATGTTCCACCAATTTAGGATCTAAACCGGGCATATCTTCATAAGTCCATGCGAATACTTCTTGGTGCTGCTTGAGAAAGTCAATGAGCCTTTCCTTCTCATCTGTACTTAGGCTGGTGCCGATCTTGAGAATTTTCGGACTATCTTCTGAACCAATATTGATGTCCTCAGTCGGATCCTGGACTAGGGTCGATGGTTCATCTTGTTTCTGAATCGCTGCAAATTCTGGCAACTCTGGAAGCGACAAATCGAATTCTGCCATTTCTTCTGACTGCTTTGTGACCTTACTGTCCCCTGCTCTGGCTCGGACCCGATATATCTTTGCCGGTTTCGATAGGATTGAAGGATTAATGACTAACCTTTTTATCGGTTGAGAAGACATTCTGAAATTTTGAAAAGGAATAGCTTTTAGAGAAAGCTCCTTTACTATGACATAAATTGCATGGGAATAAAAAAGATAAGAACAAATGAATTTTGAAGACAAATTGCAGAGGAATAAGAGAAAGATGACATCCAGATAGACGAGAAAATTGATAACTTTATTGAAGACTTGAAATGAAGTAAGGACATTTAAAATGAACTGAAATGGGACATTGTCCCTACAAACTGCAAAAATCAAATGAATGAAATAGAAAAGACAGATGGTAGAAAATTTTTAATGGATCCCTTTAATGAAGACAATATTTTTGTGGGATCTTTTGCCCATGAATCCTAGTCATGCCCTGCGCGGATGATGGTCAGGGATCACTGGCTCTAGCCGGCCATCTTCGTTCTTGCCCAATCCTTTGAAAGGCTGATAACCATGCTTCAGTAACAGGTCAAATCCTTTCTTGGTCCTAACAAACTGCGGGAAAAGAGGATGGTCCTTGAAAGTACTGTAATCGAGACGACCTCCAATCTTAAAGAAATGTGGTCCTTGCCATTCGACCATCGCTGCTGTGTGATTTGTCTCTGATGTTGCTCCTAACTTTAGCATTTCAAGGCTTTCACTGAGAACAATTTCTTCACTTTCCCTAATGCTAGGGATATCAGCAGTATAAGTTGGCCTAGGGATCATAGGCTGAGGTAGCCTCTCTTCAGGATCTTCCCCCAAAACAGTAGTTATCATGCCACCTTTAGACCACTTGATGCACTGATGCAGAGTGGATGGCACGGCGTTGGCATTATGAATCCATGTTCTTCCCAATAGAAGATTATACGTTGGTGGCACGTTAACGACATGGAAAAGCACTGTATGAACAGAGTAGTTGATAAATATTTCCAAGAAGATCTTTCCCTTTGCTGTCTGTCCATGATTATCAAACCCATAAATGGTGATTGGATCCGGTGTATACTCTTCTTCTTTTATACCCAGAGCCTTGGCAGTCATTTCAGGACAAATGTTGAGGCTACTGCCTCCATCTACAAGCACGTGGGGTACAGTCATTCCCCGGGTTCGCACCACAATGTACAAGGCATTGTTATGAAATGCGTGAGGTTTTGGCAGATCCTCATCTGAGAAGGTTATGGGAGCATTGGTCATGGCCTGATTAACGATCTGAGCCATGTCTTCAGGTGTGGTGTCTGGCTTGACTTTGATCTTTCGCAGTAAATCGTTCAGAACTTGCTGATGCTTAGGAGAGGCACGTGCCAACTCAAGGATAGGGATATTAGAGAGGGCAGTGATTGGTCTTTGCACCGTGTCGACCTTTTCTTCTGGTTTTCTCCCTTTTTCCGAAGTAGATTTGACAAGGTTCTTGGGTAACCATGGCATTCTTTTGGCTACCTCTGGAGATATTCTAGCGGGTTCTCTCGAAACTTTCAACTTACTGAATGCTGAAACGAGGTCCATCTTTTGAGAACTGGACTGGGCCTTATGCAATACTAATACCTGATGCTGCACATTGATATCACTGCTAGGGCATGGTCGGATATGATCTTGTGGCTGAAAGGGATGATCAGATATCATTGCTGTTGAGTGCTGCAAGAAAGGCTGTTTTAGAATCTTCATTTTCTCATCTTCAGCCCCTTCTACTAACAGATTTTTGTCAATATAATCTTGTATGATGTTTTTGAGAACGAAATAATTCTCGGTATCATGTCCCACAATTCGGTGGAACTTGCAGAATCTGTCCTTCATTTTTCCCATAACTACTGGCGGGTCAGCTACCCTTGGAAGCTTAATCATATCACTGCCGAGCATATATTCTAATACTGTCTCGAGGGACTGGTCTAGAGGAGTAAACTTGCGGTTATAACTCCATCCTTCCCGCTTTGGCTTTTCTTGTGGTCTTGATCTTTGTTCGAGGGTTTGTTGTGGCTGCTTATCATATTGAATAATCGACTTGCCTTTCTGATCACTTTTGTTGGGATTTGACCCTCCTGAAGCATAACTATGATTTTTTCCATTTCCTTTGTTCTGATTCTTACTGTTATTGGCAGAGTAGGTAAAATGGGCTTTCTTCTTTGATTCTTGTTGACTGTTATTCTTTGTAAACATAAAACCTTCATAAGACCCGTTCTCCATACTCAACTCGAGCCATTCGGCTCGTTCTGTTAGTTCTATGAAGCTCTTCGATGGAGATGTAGAAATTAGTCCCCTCAGGGGTTGTGAGAAGTTGCTCAGGATCAAAGATAGTGCGTGTCTTTCTGCTATTGGCTCGCACATCTTATTGCAAGCGGATCTCCATCTATGAATAAAATCCCTGGCCTTCTCGTTTTCCTTCTGCCTCAGACTGCAAAGATGACTGAGAGTCGGGAGTGCTTCAGCGTTGAATAGAAAGCGCTCAATAAATAAATTGACCACTTTATCAAATTCTTTCAGTTCTATCGGATTAATGTGCTCTGAGTACCACTTTGCTGCGACACCTTCCAAACTGTGAGGGAAGCAGAGAAATAAGGCACGATTGTTCTTCTTGAACCTGGAACATTCTGCGAAGAATAGGGCGAGATGTGCTTTTGGGTCACCCGAACCATCAAACTTGATAAATTTCTTGGGGAGATTATCAAGATCATCATCCCCATCCAGTCCATCATAGAAGTCTTCACTTGTAAAGACTCTTTTACCCTTGTCACGCGCTTGAAGATCTTTAACCATCTTCACCACATCTTTCAGTTGTGACTGCGTAGGGTCGTCAACAGACTGATTCTTGGATTTGTAGGCCGATCCCTGCCTCTGAGTCGACCTTTTGAATTCTTGCTTGTTTTCATACTCTTTGTCAGTATCATCTGCTGATTCTGACTCATCAGACATTTCCTCATGACAATTCTGCTTTTTACTGGTCTTCACATTCTTGGTTGCATGACCCTTTTCTTTCTGTTTGGTCTGAATTTGCTCAGTACTAGCCTCAGCTTGCTCTGCCAGCATCTTGGTCATTATCTTTTTGAACATGGCGTACATTTGGGGATTGATGCCATCATCCGCCTGCTGACCCTGACTCTGGATTGATCGAGGTGAGTCCATCTCTTCTTCTGAAGCTACTGAGTACGCGACGCCTTCAACTGATGCGACTTTCTTTCTGGATCTTGTATCAACCATCGGGTATCGCAAATGTTCTCTTGGATATTACTGATGCTCTTTGCAGGGCAGAACTGATGGTTAGGCTTCTGAAGGAAATTTGGTTTGGAGGAAAATATTTGTTGAGAATTTTGGTAGACAATTGAAATAATATCTCATTACTAGGGATTGAGTCGTCGCTGGGATTACGACAATTGCGTTGCTATTCTTTGCAAGATAAACAACTGAAAATATGCCTTGTTACCTAGGCGAGGTCGTCAAACCAATGTAAAATAAAAGAATTTTTATTGAGAGGAAAAACATGATTTTATCAATAATACACTTGACAGAGGGGAGGGGGACAAACAATTTTCCACCACTCTAGATTATCAGAAGATACACGAGGACCAGGAAAAATAATAAGACTGACAAAGGAATCCCAGCCATGTCTGGCAGAATGGTATGCTCCGGACCACTGATCTGATGTGAGATCGAATTCTGGCAGAACCCCGGCTAGTGGACGAATCTCTACGCGCTTCTGCCTCTGAGAGAATTGCCTGACACACCGCTCTGGATGATAATATGCGCAGAAGAACGGGCCCAGTAGCCTGAATCGCTTGCCATATGCATAAGTATATCTGGGAGGTGATTCCTGGCGATCAAAGTAGTCCCATACGACCTCTTTCTCCTGAAGGTTGTCGATCAAGAACCGGTATCGTGCAACTGGAAGGAGCTTCTCACCATTGTATCTGAAGGAACTGGCTCAGACTGGCACATGCCGGAGGAACCAAGACTGCAAGGCATAGGTGCATCCTTCGACTAGGATCGATTCTTCGAGTGCGAAACGAGTCAACCCTCGGTATAGAAAGGCGAGTGCGGCCATGGCTATTGAGAGGCGGCTGGTCTGTCGACTTCCCCATCTCCTTAGAAGCTGAACTATTCTGATATCCATGTAATTTCGTCCGTCGGGAAAGAAAGCCAATCCCACCGTGCACAGAACCATCGCATGCTGAATTCTCTCTCGAGCTGTCCTAGACAACGAACTGACTTCCACAAATGTCCCATGCTGTCTGTAGATTTCGAGCAGATCCACATATTCATTTCCATCTTCTTCAATCAGAGGCCAAGACTTGCGTCCTGTCATGCGGGCTAAGGCATCCTTAGGGTCCAGACCCTTAACATTAATCAGAAACTGTTTCTCCAATGGATCTCCAGGCTGACCGGCTGGCTCGGGCAATCCCATAATCTCTGAAAATTCATCCATCAGTACTGTCATCTCGCCCCAGGGGAACCAGAAGGTAGAAGTGCTCGGATTCCACCGCTCTGCTAGTGCATGGATCAAGTTGCCGTTGACTGTCTGCTTTCCCACTGCGGACGCCAGTTCCAATCCACACTCGTCCAGATGGTCCAGAAACATACGAGAGAAGTTCTTGAACCATAAATAGTACCACCGGGGAAAGAAGAATCCGGTCCTGAGGACTCGATGTTCGGAAAGACGTTGTCGCACCTCGTAGGAGATGTGACCGTCAGGGAAGACTGAATCAAGCTGACTGGATGGCATCGGACTGGAAGACATGGAAATTGGAATAAGATTTGAGAAAAATACAGGAATTTTGAGAAAAAATGCAGGCAGGATAAAAATAAAGCAGGAAATTCGAGATCCAGAAGACAGGAAAGATGGGAAATCACCCGGAGTTTTGAAGAAAATGGAGGAATTTTATGAAAATCGTCCAGGGTTTAATGAAATATAAGGAAGTACTTTATAAAATGAAGTGTTTTGAAAATCGTCCAGGATTTAAAACATAGACAGTACATGGACATGGACTGGGGAATTTTGAAAAATCGTCCAGTATTTTTAGAAAATATGACTATAACATATTCAATCACATTCTGCACAAACAAGTATGCACATACAACATTTCCTAAAAGCTGACTTTAGATGCACAAATTTTGAAATGGCTATGGGACCTTAATCCTAACTCTAAGGTTCAGATCATCTGTATCCAATCCAGTTATGCCTATATACTCGAGCCAAGGCTCGATGTACGTGGCATAAAATCAATTTCTCCGGTTCTAGGTTCAAGTTTTCCAACATCCTTGAGCACCTGCCGATATACGTTGGACTATGGCCCTTGGTACGTGGCAGGGGGGGTTTCACCCAAATAGGTGGCCCAGTTGTGAGGCTCTATCCCGAACTATGGTTCTGGAAGAGAGCCCAGCAACGTGAAGACCGGGACAATATAGGTGGGGTAATTTTTGAAAAACATGAGCACATGCAATCAAACAGAAGGCTCTAAGTCCTAAAGAGATAGATTTTTGAAATATTTGAAGAAGCAAGCATTTTTTTCATACAATTCCTAAATTGAGGAGTGTTGTATTAGACCTAAGTCTGTGAGCATGAATAATTCTCCTCAATATGGTCCTACCAAACCATACCTAGTCTATATGCATTCCATGTCAGCTGGGTTCAAGTCTAGGCTCCTAGGTTCACATGATATCATAAAGCAAAGCTGACATTCCATGGAAATCGATTTTGACAATCTGAACTAAGTAGAGCATTAGATTGATCAGGCGAAGACATGTCCCATCACGGTCGCCAAACCTGTTATCATCGCAAAATTTTTAACTTTTTGCGAATCAAACTGACCTTTGAAAAAGTTTTTGAAAATAACTCGCCTCCGTTTTTAAAATGCGGGAAAATTCCGTAGAATGGGACTCGCCCGTCGGTACGAGGTTCAACCGTTTCTGCCACCTTTAACAGGGGTAATTGAACCAAGGATCAATCTTATGCTCTACTCTATTCAACTTGTCTAAATCATATTCTAATTTCTAAATGCACATAGAATCAGGCATGTGCTATGAATTTTCAGAAAATGCACATTTTGAAAACATGATGTTTGCTATGAATGATTGAAATATTTAGAAAATGTAAATCTTGGAAATGATATCACATGAGAAATCGTGAAATGGGATTTGAAATATACTTCTGAGAGAAGTAAAAATCGATTTTGAGAAATCCTTGACATTTGGTGAAAATCGATTCTGAGACTTGGTTTCTCTAAATTCAAACTTTGAAATTGAAATTCTAACTTAGAAAATTTGAATTTGGAACTTGGGAAATACTTGAAATATTCTTTGAAATTCAATGCTTTTGGGAAAATCGATTTTGCTATAAGACTTGGGAGATTTTGAGGAAATGAACTTCTTTGAATTGGAATTGGCAAATGCATGGAATGAATGAATATGATTTTGAGGAATTGAGAAATACTTTTTGTATTTTTGAGAAATGCAATGCATTTTGAAGTTAGCCTAAGAGTGTAGGCTGAATGTGGCTAATGTGAAGATCATAAATCTAGATATCATTCATATTCTGACTATGGCCATAAATACGAATTCCACCAAGTTTATAAACTTCATAGAAGCTAGTGCATGTGCCATTCGTGTAGACCATGGTGAATTTGTAAAAATATGCATGAATCATCATCCATCACACATTAAAATTATAAAAATAAGCTATATGCAATGCAACCTAAGCTAAGCAGGAAATGTAATTCTTATTCCAAAGTTTAATTACAAATTACATCACTATTGAAATTTAAATACATGGAAAATAAAGTCTTCAATGTACCTGCAAAACTAGAAAACTTGGTTAATGAAAATATGTTGGCTTTTCTAGATTTATCCAACAATATCAGGAAATTGTGGGATTTTGCTAGATATAAGCCTTTTTGCCATGATTCCCTTAAATCAAAATGATAAAGTATGAAATAAAATTGAATAAATAAGGAAGATAAAATATGAAATTTCGAAATTGGGGTCCAAATGACCAAAATACCCCTAATAACAAGACTATGGCCTTGAAATTAGGGTTTTTAGAAAGATATTTTGATAAAATGCAAGTTTTGAAATTTGAATGTAATAAACTAAGCTAAATATGATGTGACATGCTTAAAAATATGAAAATTAGGGTTAGGGATTTCGAAATTTAGGTCAAATGACCAAATTGCCCCCGATAGCAAGACTATGGCCTTGAAATCAGGGTTTTTAGAAAGAGATTTTGGTAAAAATTTAGGTTTTATGCACTAAATGAAATCAAATGAGCACAAAATTAAACCTAAAGCATCCTAATATGATTATAAACATTATTAAACCCTAAAAATATATGCCTATGCACGAAAATCCAACAATATCACAAAAACTGTGATTTTAGCAGTGTTTTTGGATCTTTCAGGAACCCGGTTTTGCAATTTGCTCAATTCAGCCATCAAATGGATTCCAAAATCCATAAAAATTGGTACCTGCACTTTTTATAACCTTAATATCGAATTGGAATTATAAAAATAATTTTTTGACATTTAATCAATCCGAAAATTCCATTAAACCCTAAAAATATGCTATTTTTGACCTAATTCACCAACCAGTCTCAGTCCAAGACCTAAACCAGGGGTCAAAGCTCCATGGAAATTTATGAAATTTTACAGAGACTAACTAGAAAGAAAAACAGAGATTTCCCAATTTACAGATCGGAAAAATCATCTCCGGTTAGGGAGAAACCCTTCCGGCAATCTGAGCTAAAATATATCACTCTTAACAGGGATTAAAACAGCTATTCCAGATTGAAAATACAGACATAAATAGCAATTCTAAACAAAAATCTCTGAAATTTTAGTGGTGAACATTAGATAGAAAAATAACAATAATCACTTTTTACATATCTAAAATCGGATCTGTGGTTTGGGATTTATGACTAACACAAGTCTGATTAGGGTTTTGGTAAACCCTAACGAGTTTTAAATTTAAAAACAGATTCTCTATAAAGGGAAAAATACTAAACAGTGATAAAAAAATCCGAAAATTTCACAGCAGACATATCTACTCAATGTGAATCCATAGCACTTTACAGATCTAAAATCGGATATAAGATGAGAGAAATATCATAACAGCAGATTACCTTCTTGATTTTAACCATGATTTTAAAGCTTTAAAAACCTGATTTGATGTCTGATTTTTTTGACAGGGTTCCCGAGATCCAAAACCTCTGATTTTTCTACAGTAACTCAATAACTCATGCATGCATCACATATAAAAAAATCAGAAATAAACAATGAGTGCTTAAATCCGAAATAACATCATCTTTACTGTTCTAAACCTAGAACACACAGAAATTTAAGAAACTTGAAAAACCATGCATTAACTAATGTAAATAAATAAAATAAACCATAAACAGTAAAAAAACTTATTTCTATGCTATAGAACGTAAACCAAACATGAATAAACCATGAAAATAAATTAAAAACAGGGAATCAATGGCTGGAATTTGATATCACCTTTAAAACATAGATTTAACCCATTAAAAAGGGTAAATCATATATTTTATTGGTTAATAATGCAAAGAATCATGTTAAAATCAATTCTAATGGATTAAAATCTCTGTAAATTATCCAAAACAGGGTTATATCACCTTCTTGGATTGTTCTTGCTGATTCTTGATGGTTCTTGAGGTGAAACCATGGTTGATCTTCCATAAGGAGGGGTGTCCAAGCCTAAATCTAGGTTTAAAGCATTAAAAAGCATTAAATAAAATAAGAAAAGTGAAGAAGTTCATACCTTGGAGTTGCAGCAATGGAGGAAGGGCTGGAGAGGAGAGAGAAGCTCCAAGAATCCAATAAGAGAGAGATGGGAAAATCGACCCCCTATGGGTCCCTATTTATAGAATTTTTTTAGGTTTTAAAAATTGACAATTTAAAAAATTTTGGACTCTTCTAAGGGGGGCGATTTTGGGGTGGAGTTACCTAACTACCCCTAGTCTAAATTATCCTAAATAATGCCTAATTAACCCCTAGCTAATCCTAAAAAATCCTCAAATGTGGTGCCACTTGGCATTTTCTCACATTGGGTTTTTAAAACTCCTTTAAAAACCTTTAAAAATACTAGTTTTAAAAACTAACTTTCAAAAATGAGTTTTTCAAAATGGTTTTGACTCTTCTAAACCTCTAACACTAACCAAGACATCAACTAACCCTAGTCTAGCCCTGACTTACTCGAATATGGCGCCACCCCGAGTGGGCCCTACTTGAGTTTTTCAAAAAGCGATTTTAAAACTTGAAATTGAAGGAGTTTTCAAAAGATTTTCAAAAGTAAACTTAAAATTAGGATTTTTGAAATGGCATAAGGTCCTAACTGAGTTAGAATTCCTCTGGATTTGGTGCCAACTGAGTGGGCCCACATCGAATTTTGGACATTTTTGAAATAAACACTGAAAATGGCTTTGAAAAGGGGTTAAAATTAGTATTTGAAATTCAAGATCTTTGAAAATAGGGTCTCAAGCGAACTGGAACTCCGGGTTAGAGTCCTGAACTCTTAGGACTCTGAGATTTTAGATTTTAAAAGCCAAATGAAAGAATTTTCAAAAGATTTTATCAAGAAATGATGAAATAAGTCAGAAAACACAGTCAGGGTTAGACTCCCAACTCGACCGAACTCTAAAATAGAGTCCTGAACTAACTGGACTCTGTGAAATGACCTAAATTTCGAAAACAAACGAAAAAGATTGAGAATGGAAGTAAAACAGACTTAAAAACCAAACTTCTGACCGGATTAGGACTCTGAGACAGAGTCCTGATCGGACTGAAACTTTCAAAAATTTGAGAAATTTGATGAATAGAGGCATTCATAAGCAACACCATCTAAATGGGTCTCATCTGTGAATTGAAATCGATTAAAGTTTGAATTTGAAAAGAATCCAGATTGTTTTCTGAGAAAATATTTCGAAATACAAAGTCCTGGGGTTGGAAAATGACAGAGTATTGAATAAAAACCCAGGTTTTGAAATTGATTTTGAAATAAAGTTTTAAAATTCAAATTTGGATTGAATGTTTTTGAAATAGGAGTGTTGGATCTCGAAAATGAGATGCAATGTCATACAATGCTATGCAGAATACGTGCAATGACATGCAATGATCTGTGATGACTTATGAAATGGACAAATACTGGATGAAGGTAAAAATTTGGTATGTTTACAGCGGCTATGGCACATCTTTAAGGATTATTCTTGTAAAGACAAGGCAGTGGAAATATCCTGAGTGCTAGAAAAGAGAGAATTCGCCCTAACCCTGTCTCCTCAGAATCACCTAAGCTGCAATTAAATATCCGCAAAAAGGATCTCTCACCTGTCGTCAAGATGAAGGCGAATTAGGCGAGTAGACCCCCGGGGCCAAAGAAGATTCGAAACATCTCCAAGATGACGGAGTTTGTGACGGATCCTTCCAGGGAAGGTCCAAAGCATTGTCAAGATGAAGGCAGATGCGATGAACCCCTCGACAATCCCTAAAAGGTATTTAATTTCAGCTAAAGATCTTCCAGCCAATGAGCCAATATCATCAAAATAACCCATAAACCAATATCATCAAAGGAGGATCGAAACATCTCCAAGTTGAAGGAGTTTGTGACGTACCCTTTTCCCAAAAGAGAGAAAGAGAGGAAAAAGAAAGAGAGAAAAAGTAAGAGCATCTCCAAAATAAAGGAGAATGTAGCAAAAACCCAGAGAGCCAAAAGAGTGCAGAAAGATTATCATGAGAGAAGCCCTCAGGATATCAAACTGCCAAATCTATCAAGAATCTTCTTTAAATTTGTGAAATTCTATTATCAATACTCTTTCATCAACTGTTTTTATAATATCAAATTCTCTTTCTTGTTCATATCAAGGAAATTGATAACTTCCTTGAAGAAGGTCGATTGCGAGCAATTTGGGTTTCCAATTTCGATTCTACGAAGTGAACCTTGTTTGAAGGTAATGCTTTGGGTAGAAAAGAAAGAATATCTTTGCAACAATGTGCAACATTTTCAAAAACTTTAAATCAACAATATTTTGATAATATTTTCTAGCTATTTTGACGTGAAGTGAGAGCTTTATATCCGTCTTCGATGCATCTTGACACCAATTTTAAATCTCTCTTAAGGACTTGATTCCTTCCCTTCTTTGAGAGCATGAACTCTCAGATTTGCACACTTCCCTGTGTCCCCACTGTCCCACCATAGACAGTCCCATTTCGGTTCGAGGTCGAACCACCAATCATTTTCTCGCAAAAGGCAATTTCAAAAGCTGATTTTAGTCTCAACAATGAGACGCCCAAAACCAATCCCTTTTCAAGCTTTAGGGACCCCATTTTCCTTCCTTTTGCAAAAACCCTGTCGGATTTATTGTGCAAGATCCGAAGGTTCCATCATGGTCTCTTCTTTCGAGGAGTCCATTCCATTTCTGCCCAATCAGGATAAGGGTACAAACCTGAGCCTCAATCAAAGAGGTATTTCATTGTCCGCCCGATCAGGATAAGGGTATAAACCTGAGCCTCATTCAAAGAGGTATTCCATCTTCCGCCCGATCAGGATAAGGGTATAAACCTGAGCCTCATTTGATGAGGTATTTCATTTTCCGCCCGATCAGGATAAGGGTATAAACCTGAGCCTCATTCAAAGAGGTATTCCATTTCCGCCCGATCAGGATAAGGGTATAAACCTGAGCCTCATTCAAAGAGGTATTCCATCTTCCGCCCGATCAGGATAAGGGTATAAACCTGAGCCTCATTTGATGAGGTATTTCATTTTCCACCCGATCAGGATAAGGGTATAAACCTGAGCCTCAATCAAAGAGGTATTTCATTTTCCACCCGATCAGGATAAGGGTATAAACCTGAGCCTCAATCAAAGAGGTATTTCATTTTCCACCCGATCAGGATAAGGGTATAAACCTGAGCCTCAATCAAAGAGGTATTTCCATTTTCCACCCGATCAGGATAAGGGTATAAACCTGAGCCTCATTCAAAGAGGTACTTCATTTTCCACCCGATCAGGATAAGGGTATAAACCTGAGCCTCAATCATAGAGGTATTTCATTTTCCACCCGATCAGGATAAGGGTATAAACCTGAGCCTCAATCAAAGAGGTATTTCATTTTCCACCCGATCAGGATAAGGGTACAAACCTGAGCCTCAATCAAAGAGGTATTCCATTTTCCGCCCAATCAGGACAAGGGTATAAACCTGAGCCTCAATCAAAGAGGTAATTTATTTTCTGCCCGATCAGGATAAGGGTACAAACCTGAGCCTCATCCAAAGAGGTATTTCATTTTCCGCCCGATCAGGATAAGGGTACAAACCTGAGCCTCATCCAAAGAGGTATTTCATTTTCCGCCCGATCAGGATAAGGGTACAAACCTGAGCCTCATCCAAAGAGGTATTTCATTTTCCGCTTGATCAGGATAAGGGTACAAACCTGAGCCTCATCCAAAGAGGTATTTCATTTTCCGCCCAATCAGGATAAGGGTATAAACCTGAGCTTCAATCAAAGAGGTATTTCATTGTCCGCCCGATCAGGATAAGGGTACAAACCTGAGCCTCAATCAAGGAGGTATTTCATTTTCCGCCCGATCAGGATAAGGGTACAAACCTGAGCCTCAATCAAAGAGGTATTTCATTTTCCATCCGATCAGGATAAGGGTATAAACCTGAGCCTCAATCAAAGAGGTATTTCATTTTCCGCCCGATCAGGATAAGGGTACAAACCTGAGCCTCAACCAATGAGGTATTTCCATTTTCCGCCCGATCAGGATAAGGGTACAAACCTGAGCCTCAATCAAAGAGGTATTCCATTTTCCGCCCGGTCAGGTTAAGGGTACAAACCTGAGTCTCATTTCTATGAGATATTTCATTCCCCAATCAGGTCAAGGGTTCAAACCTGAGCTTCGTTCCATGCGAGATATTTATGTCCCATCCAGGTTAAGGGCAAAAACCTGAATTTTGCTCTCACAAAGCAAATCTTTCCTCTTCATTCTTCGCTTCATATCTACCATCTTCCTCGGGCTAATTTCTTCACACCCAGTCAGATCCTTCTAACTGGAGCATTTTTTTATGTATAGCCCAAATTTGGTGTGTTTTTCTTTGCCACTAAGCTCGGCCATGAGCCGGCTTAGTAGCAAAGAGGGGCATCTGTAAACACCCCAAATTTTTACTCACCTCCCCGACAGTTCCACCAAGCATCATCATCCAGCCTTTGAAATTGCTGGAGGGCAAAATGGTCATTTTCTGAGCTCGGACCTTGAAAAAGTCCAAATTTCATCTGCAACTCTCAAAATTTCTCTAAATTTTAACTCAGATGTTCAAAAAAATTTATTCCTGACTGGAGACAGACACCTCCAAAGTCTTGGTTCAAGATTGCATTTCATAAGACATGACATTGCATATCATTGGATGAGCATTTCAAATCACTGCACTGCACAGCATGACATTTCGAGGTCCAGAACTCTTGATTTCAAAATTTTCAATCCAGATTAGAATTTTAACTCTTTTCAAAATTGATTTCAAAACCCTGGGTCTTCAAAATTATCAATTCTTCCCATTTTACCCCTAGGGCTCTGAATTTCAAAATATTTTCTCAGGAAAACGATCTGGATAGTTTTCAATATGGATTTCAGCCACTTCACTTCAGATTTTGCCCTTTTTAACAATTTCAAATATCCTCCTTTTACAAAATTGCCCTACAGGGGCCAACTCTTTCCAAAAATTCCTGTTTTACCAATTAGTCCAGATTTTATGAAAATTCCAAAAAGAAGTTATTGTTTTATTCTTATTTCAGTAAAGAAGCAATGTGGGACCCACACTGAGGTGGTGTCACACAAGCTTTTCTTTTGAAAATTTGAATTTTGAAAAACCCAAAAATATAGGAGCCTTGTCCCCTGGATTGGTGCCACTTGTCCTTTCTCTCTCCCCCCATTTCCATGCCAAGTGTCAGTGTGGGGCTACCTTAAGAAGCCGCCACATGTCATCCCATGTATCTGCCATGTGTCACCCTATCCATCCTGCGCCATGTGTCATTCCAAGACTACCAGGAGATGCCAAGTGTCATAGGTTGTCCTGTCTAGAAAAGTGGAGCTTGTCTCCTCTGAGGTGGCGCCACTTGAAGTGTGTCTCCTGCAGAGGACACGTGTCAACCTCTCCCTTATTCTAGAAAAGTAGCCTGACACATGTCTCTCCCTACTTTTCTCAGAAAAGTAGGAGACATGTGTCACTCCTAAATTCCTACAGAAAAGGTAGGCTTGTCTCCTCTGAGGTGGCGCCATCTGGAGTGTGTCTCCTGCAGAGGACACATGTCAAGCTCTCATTCCCTTAGAAAAAGCAAATGCCATGTGTCATTTCCTGCTCTCTTCAGAAAAAGCAAACCATTTAAATGTTCAAACAGGGCCTAGGTGGCGCAAATCCTGAGCTCTGATCTTTTCAGATGGCCTATGAGGGCACCACATGTCCCTTCCCTCCTTTTCCTCCCTCTTGCCACATGGCATTATAGGAGCCACCCTGAGGTGGCGCCACATGTCCATCCTCCATTCCTCCAGGGCCAACCTCCATTTGAAATTCAAATTCTCCTCTGAGGTGGCGCCATCTGAAGAACCTCCTCCAGCAGGCTGACACTTGGAACCATCCTGGACTGCCACATGTTCAGATCTCCTTTCTCCAGAAAAGGTAGAATTCAAATTCCTCTGAGGTGGCGCCTTCTGAGCCCACTGCTCTGTCCTTCTGACATGTGTCAAACACCTTTTGAGGTGGCACCATTCCAGGACTCCACTTGGCTCTATTTTGATTTTTATTTTATTTTTAATAAAAGTAGCCCACCATGAGGTGGCGCCACCTGAGGACTCCCTACAAAAGGTGAGTTTGAATTTCAAATTCCAAGAGAACACCCTATGAGGTGGCGCCTTCTGGGAGTTCCCTGCAGAGAGAATCAAGCAAACTTTTGAAAAATTCCAAATTCCCCCTGCTGAGGTGTCTCACCCACAAAATTTTCATTTTTTTTTTCTCAAAAATCAAAATAGCCTCATGAGGTGGTGCCACCTGAGGGCTCCCTGCAAAAGCCAAATTCGAATTTCAAACCCCCAGATGGCGCCACATGGAGGGCTCAGATTGAGCCTGTTTGAATTTCAAATTTCTTCAGAAAATTTATAAAAACAAGGCTCCACGCCTAAGAGAAGGAAGCATCTTTGGAGACCATTTTTGTGAACTTGAAAATCCGACCTAGCCTCCTTAAAATCTGATTTTGAACTTTGGAAATCGTGCCCCCTTTGGCTCATTTGAGAAGGTGGAGTAAAGCTCGTGCAGTGGCCAATTCGATTCAAGCGGAGGTCGATTTTGGTGAACCATCTGAAGCCCGGAGCAAAGAACGAAGGAAGATCGTGATAGCCGCCCCTTTCAAGAGCTTCTACGCTGCATAACGAAGCAAGGTGCACTTCTTTTCCCATTGATTTGATTCCATAATTCGAATCGGGAGTCGTTTGAAGAAAGAGCTCATCCGAGGGATGGATTGAGCTATTCTCATAAAATGACATATATAAAAATGTTTTATTATGCTTCCTTGATGATTTTTAACATTCATGTAGTTAGCTAGGTTTAATTTGCATTTTATTTCATTCATTTAGCATATTTCATGAATTAATTAGGATTAATTTAGCATTTATTTCAATTCTGCTTATTTTCAGTAGGTCTCTGTTTTTGTCAGTCAGTCCACACGTCATTTCATGCATTTATTTTTTACTAAAAATCCCAAAAAAATCACGGAATGCGCCCTTAGGTGTCCCTGAAATTTTTCCAAAAAGTAGGAGGCATTTGAATTTGTTTACTGTGGTAAACATTCAAAATGGAAAGTCGGGTTTTGTTACCCGGGATGCATTTTGAAAATCATTTGCCGACTTGTAAAATCGAGCTATCCCTCATGGAAGATCCGATTTTCGATCCGAAAGATGTTCTGCACTCGGGAGAATTTCTAGTTTTTAATATGATTGTTTCAAATTTTTGTGATTTTTTTTAATGTCTGAAAAAAATCCGAGAGTTTGGGATACGTGTCAGAGCCTAATTTGGGCCTCTGAGATTTTGGATCGACTTAGGGCTATGGTTTCTCTTTGTGTGTTGCTTCAAATCCAAAGCTGTAAAAAATGAAAGTTATGTCCGAGGTGTCCTCTGTTTGCATCTGAAAGCCTGTGATTTTTAGAATAGCGTTGATTCCTTCTTCAGATTTTTTTTGTCAGTCCCCTGTTTTGCTACATTTGTCTGTTCTGTTAGTTTAGGCAGGAATAGTTATATTTTTATCTGTGTTTCCGTTGATCAAATGCCGAAGTCATAAACATAAAAGTTGTTAATGTAGGCGTCGTAAGTAGCTCTGATTAATTTCATAAATTTCCATGGACGTTTTATATTTTTTTGGCATTTTACATCAGATTAGGGTGATTTTTACCTCTGTCAGAACTAAATCCCTGTTTCTGAACTCACCATGGCTCAAATCCCGAGGCTGTAAAAACCAAAAATGTTCCATTTCGGGTCTTTTAGCAGTCTGAAAAATATCCAAAGTTTTCATGGTGTAAATCTTGCATCATCATGTTAAGCATTGCATTTGGTTCGGATCCATAGGCAAAATCCACCATTTTAGAACTTTCTTTGAATTTTAGCATTTAAATCATATCATTTCGTGATTTTTAGCAGTCTAGGTTGTTTATCAGAGTAAGTAGATGCTTCATACCGAATTTGGTGAAATTTGAAATCCATTTGAGGTTCGGATTAGCCATAATACCAAAACAGGGTCCCGCAGGACCCAGATCCAAGCGAAAAACAAGCGAAATTCGTTATTTTTGATAAATTGCAAAATATCAAATTCTGATTTTACAGTCCTAATGTGTTTAGCATCATGTCTCTTACTGCATTTCATCACCATTTGATTCAATTTGAATTTCGAAATCTCAATTTTACCAAGTTTTCCTTCAAAAAACCCTGATTTTAAAGGTGTAACTTTAATTTTAGGGGTATTTGGGTCATTTTGACCCCAATTCCGAATTTGAAACTGTTTTCCACTGAATTCCCTGTATTTACATCATTTCAAATATCAAGGAAGCATGAGAATAGGGTTTATATCCAATTAAATCCAATAATTTCATAATATTATTGGAAAATCTTGGAAAAACCCACATAGTTGAGCTAACCCTATTTCAAGTTTGGCAGGAACAATCAAAAGAAGGAGCTGAAGTCTGCAAATTTCTTTTACTTCCTTTATTTAGTGATGTAATAATGTAAATTTTGGAATAAGAGAGTTAATTTCCTGCTTAGACTAGGATGCATATCATATAGTTTGAATTTATGCAAATATCCTGCTTATGTGATGCATACATCTTATTTCAAAAGCACTATGGATGTTCACGAATGGCATGTGCACCAACTCTTAGGGAGTTGATGGACTCGGTGGGATCCATATTTACGGCCCTAGTCAGAATATGGACGAGACCCAGATCCATCATCTTTCTACTAGTCACATAGAGCCTACACTCTTAGGCTATCTTAAAATACACATCATATTTCCAAAGTTTTCAAAATCATGTGCATCAAATCAACTATGTTCTGAACATATTCATGGCCACAGTCAGAATATGTGACGGATTTATTTGGACTTAATGCACATTTTCCAATCAATTCCTCAGAAAATCTTTTCAAAGGGCATTCATTTACTCATGTCATTTGCATCATGAAATCATTGATTTTCTCAAGATTTTCTAAAGAAAACTTCATTCTCAAGAAATCGATTTCTCAAGAAACTCTAAGGATTTTTCAAAATCGGTTTTCCAAAGACAAGTTTTTCCACAGTTTTCCCTGGAAAATGATATTTTCTTAAGAGATTCAAAAGAGTTTTCCGATCTTTCCCCAAGATCAAAATCGATTTCCAAGTATTTCAAGGGTAAAAATTCCTAGGATTTCAATTTCCCAAGTTTTGAATTTCCTTCCCCAATGAGTTTTCCTATAAATTTTCCATTATTTTCCTAAGAAAACTCTCAAAGTCCAATTTTTTCTAAGAAGTATTTCCCTTTTCAAAGGTTCACCTTTTTCTCAAGAATCACTTCCATTTTCCCAGGATTTTCAACTATTCCTGATTTTCTCACATCTTTATAAGCTTTCTCATGTTTTCAAAAACCCTTTTTATCTGAGTTTCCTGAGAAATTGACCCTTTTCCTGAGAGATTCTTTCCAATTCCAAATGTTTTCTAAGCATACATCATGTTTTCCAACTTGCATTTTTCAAAATCTCATAGCACATGCCTGAATTCTTTGTGCATCTAGGATAAAACACAATTTTGATGATTTAACTAAGTCAAGCATTGTTTTGGTCCTTGGTTCGATTACCCCTGTTAAAGGTGGCAGGAACGGTCGAACCTCGTACCGACAGGTCGAGCCCCATCCCATGGATTTTCCCGCAATTTTCAAAAACAGAGGCGAGTATTTCAAAAGCATATTCCAAAATCCGGTCAAGTTTGAAGCGCAAAAGCGTTTCCTCTTTCTCTCTTCCGCAAGGAAGGGAAGACAGGGGAAAAATTTCGCGACGATAACAGCCGTGACTGGCATGAGAAGATCCACGATGCATTATGGGCCTACCGGACCACCATTCGCACTCCAACGAATGCTACTCCATCAGAATTGGTCTATGGAACAAAAGTAGTATTGCCGCTACATGTTCAGAAGCCCGCTTTGAAGTTCGCATCGCTTCTAGAATTATCTCTTGATCAATACCAGCAGCAACGACTAGTGCAGCTAGACTTACTCGACGAGAAAAGGCTAAAAGCAGCAGAGCATGCTCAATCCTATCGCTAGAGAGTAGCCAAGCAATATGCGAAGTCTATCATCGAAAGAAGATTCAAAGTCAATGATTTAGTACTTCGATCCACAGCTTATCTCAAGCATCGTCCAGGCAGCAAATGGTCGCCAAATTGGGAAGGTCCCTATGTTATCAAAGAAGCATTACCCCGCAACTCATATCGACTCATCAATGCCGATGGGGTAGAATTGCCGGATCCCATTAATGCTCGACACTTGAAAAAGTTTTATACTTGAAACATTTATTCTCCTCTTGTAATCCTTCCTATATTCTTCAAATAATGATCAAACTTTCTTTTCCCAGTATACACTGGGGCATTTTTAAATTTTGTTCCGTATGCAGGCAGGATAAACAAATTCCTCATTTCACGCACTTGTGCATTCATGTGCATCAATTCATATTAATTTCATTCAACTGCATTGACAACAATCCGATCAGTATTGGGATTTCAACAAACATTCCCATCACAATTCCTAATGATTCAAAATTGAAAGGGAATCACCAATACTGAACCAAAACCCAGCGCTCGAACTGGTATTATTTCAAAATCCAGAGTTCAAACTGGTACATTTTCAAAAACCCAACTTTTCGTAAAACCGAGTTCCGACTCGGGTTTTTATTCAAATCATTTTTTTCTTTGTTGATCCAGGTTCCGACTCAAGATCTCTTTATCTATTTGAGCTCAGATTCGAGCTCTTTATTTCCTTTTGTTGATCCGGGTTCCGACTCGAGATCTCTTTATTCATTCGAGCTCTAACTCGAGCTCTTCATTTTTTCATTTGTTGATCCGGGTTCCGACTCGAGATCTCTTTATTCATTCAAGCTCCTATTTGAGCTCTTGATTTTCCTTTGTTGATCCGAGTTTCGACTCGTGATCTCATTACCTTACTCGAGCCCTGACTCGAGCTCTTCATTTTTCTCTGTTGATCCGAGTTCTGACTCGTGATCTCATTACCTTACTCGAGCCCTGACTCGAGCTCTTCATTTTTCTCTGTTGATCCTAGTTCCGACTCGTGATCTCATTACCTTACTCGAGCCTGACTCGAGCTCTTCATTTTCTTCTGTTGATCCGGGTTCCGACTCGTGATCTCTGTATTTATTCAGGCCCTGACTCGAGCTCATTATTCTCCTTGTTGATCCAAGTCATTTCGATCATCAGGGTCTGTCAATTACTCAAATTTGATATTTTGCCCTCCAAATTTCAATTTAAATCTTCAAACCAGGCAATTCTCCAATTCTGACCTCTGGGGTCACCCAATTTCCAATTCTCAATTTCAATTACCAATTTCCAATTTTCGACCTTCGGGTCAATCAATTTACAATTTTCGACCCTCGGGTCAATCAATTGCCAAATTTTCGACCTTCGGGTCAACCAATTTCCAATTTTCGACCTTCAGGTCAATCATTTTCCAATCTTTGACCTTCGGGTCACTCAATTTCCAAATTTTGACCTTCGGGTCACTCAATTCCAAATTTCGACCTTCGGGTCGCTCAATTCACAATTTCAACCTTTTGGTCAACTAATTCTCAATTTCGACTGTCAGGTCATCCAATTTCGATCTTCGGGTCATTCAATTTCCAGTAACCAATTTTCCAATTTCCAATTTCCAATTTCCAATTTCCAATTTCGACCTTTGGGTCAATCAATCTCAATATCCAATTTCAAATCATTTTCTCTTGCGAGAGACCCTTTTAGGGAGCGTTTGAGGGAGCTCGTTCTTTTCGCATGCTATCCAATTCGTTCACTTAGCCCCTTTTCAGGGAGAGTTTGAAGGGACTCACGTCTTTGTGAACCGTTTGCAAAACAATTTCCAATTTCACAGGAGGAACCCTTTTTAAGGGAGAGGCTTGACGGAGACTCGCTTTTCTTTTGACCCCCCAATTTCATACTAGGCCATTTTCGTCATGAAGGACCCTCTTGGCAAGGAGAGTGTGATAGACTCGTTCCTTTCATGACCCAATTTTCAGACCTCACTATTATCGGCCCCCTTTCCATAAGAGAAGCCTAATATTAGGGAGCTTTGACGAAGGCTCAATTTCTCTTCGAAAGTTCGTTTTGCAAACACCACCTCTTCAAAGAAGAGAGGAGTATTTCCCATTTTCCATTCAGGTAAGGGCTAAGCCTGAGTCTCTCTTTTTGGGGAAAAAGAGAGGAGAATTTTCGTCATGGACGTGTTGGGCCGGATTTCAAATACTCACTTTCACCAAGGATTTCAAGAAAATTTTATCAATTTGTCAAATCAATTATTTGTTGATTTCAGAATCTTCACGGCACAAATCTTTATTTCGGTTTGCCTTTAGCATTACTTCCAAAAGAGCAAAGCTTTTGCGAAAAGAGATTCAAACTTCAAATTCTTTCTATTGGCCAACCAAAAGGATGAAGGATGAATCCTCGATATGGCCAGAAAAGAAGATTCAACGTTATTGCAAAGCCATGGATGATTGATATTGATAGCAGTCAATGGCACATCTTTAAAGACTATTCTTGTAAAGACGAGGCAGTGAAAATATCCTGAGTGCTAGAAAAGAGAGCATTCACCCAAGCCTTGTCCCCTCAAAATCACCTAAGCTGCAATTAAATATCCGCAAAAGGGATCTCTCACCTGTCGTCAAGATGAAGGCGAATTAGGCGAGTAGACCCCCGGGGCCAAAGAAGATTCGAAACATCTCCAAGATGACGGAGCTTGTGACGGATCCTTCTAGGGAAAGTCCAAAGCACTGTCGAGATGAAGGCAGATGCGATGAACCTCTCGACAATCCCTAAAAGATACTTAATTTCAGCTATCATCCAAAGATCTCCAAACAACATTGTCCAAGAAGGATCAAAACATCTCCAAGTTGAAGGAGTTTGTGACGTACCCTTCCAAAAGAGAGAAAGAGAGGAAGAAGAAAGAGAGAAAAAAATCAGAACATCTCCAAAATGAATGAGAATATAGCCAAGACACCAGAGAGCCGAAAGAGTGCAGAAAGATTATCAGGAGAGAAGCTCTCAAGATATCAAACTGCCAGATCTATCGAGAATCTTCTTTAAATTTGTGAAATTCTACTATCAATACTCTTTCATCAACTGCTTTCACAATATCAAATTCTCTTTCCTGCTCATATCAAGGAAATTGATAGCTTCCTTGAAGAAGGGCAATTGCAAATAATTTGGGTTTCCAATCTTGATTCTACAAAAGTGAACCTTGTTTGGAGGTAATGCTTTGGGTAGAAAAAAAAAAAAAGAATATCTTTGCAACGTTGACCAGTTGACTGGGAAAAAAAAAAGAATATCTCCGAAGTTGGGTCCGAGTTAGAATTACGTACCAAGGTTGACCAGTTGACTAGGAAGTTAGATCAATTCCTAGCCAATTCCTCAAGAAATCCAGTAGAAAGAGTGTGTGAGCTATGTGCTAGCCCTGCACACTGTGTTGCGGATTGTCCGGCAGCGCCATTATATCCTGAATTCGTTCAGGAGCACGTGAATGTTGCCTAAGGTTTCCCTAAACCCATGCCCAATTCATTTACATCCTCATATAACCCAGGTTGGCGAAACCAGTTCATTTCCCCATCCCATCAGCCCTCCCAGACACAGTATAGACCCAGTAACCCTTCACAAGGTTACTCTGTTATCGTCGCAAAATTTTTCCCCCGTCTTCCCTTCCTTGCGGAAGAGAAAGAGGGAAACGCTTTCGCGCTTCAAACTTGACCGGATTTTGGAAAATGTTTTGAAATACTCACCTCCGTTTTGAAAATTGCGGGAAAATCCATGGGATGGGGCTCGACCTGTCGGTACGAGGTTCGACCGTTCCTGCCGCCTTTAACAGGGGTAATCGAACCAAGGACCAAAATTGTGCTTGACTGAGTTAAATCATCAAAATCGTGTTCTATCCTAAATGCATAGAGAATTCAGGCATGTGCTATGAGATTTTGGAAAATGCCAGTTGAAAAATATGATGTATGCTCGGAAAATATTTGGAGTTGAAAACATTCTCTCAGGAAAAAGCTGAAAGTCAATTTCTCAGGAAAACTCATGTGAAAAAGGGTTTTTGAAATCACAGGAAAGTTTATGAAGTTGTGGGAAAATCATGAATGGTTGAAAATCCTGGGAAAATGGAAGTGATTCTTGAGAAAAGGGTGAACCTTTGAAAAGGGAAACACTTCTTAGGAAAACTTGGACTTTGAGAGTTTTCTTAGGAAAATGATGGAAAATTTATAGGAAAACTCTTGTGGAAAAGGAAAATTGAAGCTTGGGAAATTAAAATCCTGAGAATCTTAATCTTGGAATACTTGGAAATCGATTTTGACTAAAAAAAAAAAGGTAAGAGACTTCTCTTGAAATTCTTGGGAAAATGACCTTTTCCCCTGGAAAACTGTGGAAAAACTTGACTTGAGAAAACCGATTTTGAAAATTCTCATAGTTTGTTGAGAAATTGGTTTCATTGAAAATGAAATTTTCTTGAGAAAATCATGCGAAAATCGATGATTTCATGATGCGAATGACATGAATGCACTTTGAAAGGATTTTATGAGGAATTGGTTGGAAAAATGTGCAATAAGTCCAAATAAATCCTTCACATATCCTGACTATGACCATGAATATGTTCAGAACTTAATTGATTTAATGCACAATGCTTTGAAAACTTTGGAAATATGATGTGCATTTTAAGATAGCCTAAGAGTGTAGGCTCAATGTGACTAATAGAAAGATGATGGATCTGGGTCTCGTCCATATTCCGACTAGGGCTGTAAATATGGATTCCACCGAGTTCATCAACTCCCTAAGAGTTGGTGCACGTGCCATTCGTGAACATCCATAGTGCTTTTGAAATAACAATGCATGAATCATATAAGCAGGATATTGCATAAATTCAAACTATATGATATGCATCCTAGTCTAAGCAGGAAATTAACTTTCTTATTCCAAAATTTACATTATTACATCACTAAATAAAGGAAATAAAAGAAATTTGCAGACTTCAGCTCCTTCTTTTGATTGTTCCTGCCAAACTTGAAATAAGGTTAGCTCAAATATGTGGGTTTTTCCAATAATATTATGAAATTATTGGATTTAATTGGATATAAACCCTAGTCTCATGCTTCCTTGATATTTGAAATGATGTAAATGCAGGAAATTCGGTGGAAAATAGTTTAAAATTCGGAATTGGGGTCAAAATAACCAAAATACCCCTAATATTAAAGTTATACCTTTAAAATCAGGGTTTTTTTTTAAGGAAAACTTGGTAAAATTGAGATTTCGAAATTCAAATTGAATCCAATGATGATGAAATGCAGTATGAGGCATGATGACATGCTTCTAAACACATTAGGACTGTAAAATTAGAATTTGACATTTTGCAATTTATCCAAAATAATGAATTTCGCTTGTTTTTCACTTGGATCCCGACCCTGCGGGACCCAATTTTGGTATTATGGCTAATCCGAACCTCAAATGGATTCCAAATTGCACCAAATTCGGTATGAAGTATCTACTTACTCTGATAAACAGCCTAGAATGCTAAAAATCATGAAATAATATGATTTAAATGCTAAAATTTAAAGAAAGTCCTAAAATGATGGATTTTGCCTATGGATCCAAACCGAATGCAATGCTTAACATGATAATGCAAGATTTACACCATGAAAACTTCTGATATTTTGCAGACTGATAAAGGACCCGAGATGAAACATTTTTGGTTTTTACAGCTTCGGGATTTGAGCCATGGTGAGTTTAATAACAGAGATTTAGTTCTGACAGAGGTAAAAATCACCCTAATCTGATGTAAAATGCTAAAAAATAATAAAAAGGCCATGGAAATTTATGAAATTAATCAGAGCTACTCACGACACCGATTTGAACAACTTTCATGTTCATGACTTTGGAATTTGATCAACATAAACATGGATAAAAATGTAACTTTGTGTTCCTAAGTTGACAGAACAGACCAATGTGACCAAACAGGAGACTGACAAGAAAAATCCGAAGCAGGTATCAACACTGTTTGAAAAATCACAGGCTTTCATATGCATACAGAGGACACTTCGGACATAACTTTCACTTTTTACAGTTTTGGATTTGGAGCAACACACAAAGAGAAACCATAGCCCTAAGTCAATCCAAGATCTCAGAGGCCCAAATCAGGCTCTGACACGTGTCCCGAACTCTCGGATTTTTTGTCAGACATAAAAAAAATAAAAAAACTCTGAGAAAATCAGATTAAAAACGAGACATTCTCCCGCGTTCAGGGCATCTTTCGGATCGAAAATCGAATATCCCATGAGGGATATCTCGATTTTACAAGTCGGCAAATGATTTTCAAAACGCATCCCGGGTAACAAAACCCGACTTGCCATTTTGAATGTTTACAACAGTAAAAAAATTCAAATGCCTCCGAATTTTTGGAACAATTCTAGGAACACCTAAGGGCGCATTCCATGAATGTTTTGATATTTTTAATAAAAAATAAATGCATGAAATGATGTGTGGACTGACTGACAAAAACAGAGACCTACTGAAAATGAGCAGAATTGAAATAAATGCTAAATTAATTCTAATTAATTCATGAAACGTGCTATATTAATGAAATAAAATGCAAATTAAACCTAGCTAAATGCATGAAGGTTAAAAATCATCAAGGAAGCATAATTAAATATTTTTATATATGTCGTTTTATGAGAATAGCTCAATCCATCTCTCGGATGAGCTCTTTCTTCAAACGACTCCCGAATCGAATTATGGAATCAAATCAAGGGGAAAAGAAGTGCACCTTGCTTCGTTACGCAGCGTAGAAACTCTTGAAAGGGGCGGCTATCACGAGCTTCCTTCGTCCTTCGCTCCGGGCTTCGGATGGTTCACCAAAATCGACCCACTACACCTTCTTCACTGAGCCAAAGGGGCGTGAATTCCAAAGTGCAAAAATCGGATTTTCAGGAAGGCTAGGTCGAATTTTCAAGTTCACAAAAAAATGGTCTCTCTATGCTGGGCGTGGAGCCTTGTTTTTATAGATTTTCTGAAAAATTTTGAATTTCAAACAGGCTCAATCTGAGCCCTCCATGTGGCGCCATCTCAGGGGTGCTTATTTTGATTTTTGAGAAAATAAAAAATGAGAATTTTGTGGGTGAGACACCTCAGCAGGATTTGAAATTTTTCAAAATTTGGTTTGCTTGATTTTCTCTGCAGGAAGCTCCCAGATGGCGCCACCTCAGAGGGTGCTCTCTTGGAATTTGAAATTCAAACTCACCTTTTGTAGGGAGTCCTCAGGTGGCGCCACCTCATGGTGGGCTACTTTTATTAAAAATAAAATAAAAATTGAAGCCAAGTGGGACTCTGGATTGGTGCCACCTCAAAAGGTGTTTGACACATGTCAGAAGAACAGAGCAGTGGGCTCAGAAGGCGCCACCTCAAAGGAGTTTGAATTCTACTTTTTCTGATGAAAGGAGATCTGGACATGTGGCAGTCCAGGATGGTTCCATACCTGACATGTGTCAGCCTGCTGGAGGAGGTTCTTCAGATGGCACCACCTCATGGGGGATTTGAATTTTAAATGGAGGTTGGCCTTGGAGGAATGGAGGGTGGACATGTGGCGCCACCTCAGGGTGGCTCCTACAATGCCATGTGGCAGGAGGGATAGGCAAGGGACATGTGGCGCCCTCATAGGCCATCTGGAAAAATCAAAGCTCTGGATTTGCGCCACCTAGGAGGAGATTTGAATATTTGAATGGTTTGCTTTTTCTGAAGAAAGCCAGGAGTGACATGTGTCTCCTACTTTTCTAAAAAGAGTAGGGAGAAGACATGTGTCTTCTACTTTTTCTGAAGGAGGTAGAAGGAGACATGTGTCACCTGCTTTTTCTGAAAGAAGCAGAGAATGACATGTGGCAGAGGGGAGAGAAGGAGGGCCAAGTCATGTGGCGCCATCTCAGACAACATGGAAAAGGTGAAGTTCAGGATCTGCGCCACCTATGAGGAGACAAGCCTACCTTTTCTGGAGGAATTTAGGAGTGACACGTGTCTCGTACTTTTCTGAGAAAAGTAGGGAGAGACATGTGTCAGGCTACTTTTCTAGAAGGAGGGAGAGGTTGACACGTGTCCCCTGCAGGAGACACACTTCAAGTGGCGCCACCTCAGAGGAGACAAGCTCCACTTTTTCTAGACAGGACAACCTATGACACTTGGCATCTCCTGGTAATCTTGGAATGACACATGGCGCAGGATGGATAGGGTGACACATGGCAGATAAATGGGATGACATGTGGCGGCTTCTTAGGGTAGCCCCACACTGACACTTGGCATGGAAATGGGAGGAGAGAGAAAAGACAAGTGGCACCAATCCAGGGGACAAGGCTCCTATATTTTTGGGTTTTTCAAAATTCAAATTTTCAAAAGAAAAGCTTGTGTGACACCACCTCAGTGTGGGTCCCACATTGCTTCTTTACTGAAATAAGGATAAAACAACAACTTTTTGGAATTTTCATAAAATCTGGACTAATTGGTAAAACAGGAATTTTTGGAAGAGTTGGTCCCTGTAGGGCAATTTTGTAAAAGGGAGATATTTGAAATTGTCAAAAGGGCAAAATCTGAGGTGAAGTGGCTGAAATCCATATTGAAAACTATCCAGATCGTTTTCCTGAGAAAATATTTTGAAATTCAGAGTCCTGGGGGTAAAATGGGAAGAATTGATAATTTTGAAGACCCAGGGTTTTGAAATCAATTTTGAAAAGAGTTGAAATTCTAATCTGGATTGAAAATTTTGAAATCGAGAGTTCTGGACCTCGAAATGACATGATGTGCAGTGCAGTGATTTGAAATGCTCATGCAATGATATGCTATGTCATGTCTTATGAAATGCAATCTTGAACCAAGACTTGGAGTTGTCTGTCTCCTGTCAGGAATGAATTTTTGAACATCTGAGTTAAAATTAGAGAAATTTTGAGAGTTTCAGATGAAATTTGGACTTTTGCAAGGTCCGGGCTCAGAAAATCACCATTTTGCCCTCCAGCGATTTCAGAGGCTGGATGATGATGCTTGGTGGAACTGTCGGGGAGGTGAGTGAAAATTTGGGGTGTTTACAGATGCCCCTCTTTGCTACTAAGCCGGCTCATGGCCGAGCTTAGTGGCAAAGAAAAACACACCAAATTTGGGCTATACATAAAAAAAATGCCCTAGTTAGAAGGATCTGACTGGGTGTGAAGAAATTAGCCCGAGGAAGATGGTAGATATAAAGCGAAGAATGGAGAGGAAAGACTCACTCTGTGAGAGTGAAATTCAGGTTTTATGCCCTTACCCTGGATGGGACAGAAATACCTCGTATGGAACGAAGCTCAGGTTTGGCCCTTAACCTGATTGAGGATGGAATATCTCATAACATGAGACTCAGGTTTGTACCCTTAACCTGATCGGGCGGAAAATGAAATACCTCATCAAAGGAGGCTCAGGTTTGTACCCTTATCCTGATCGGGCGGAAAATGAAATACCTCTTTGAATGAGACTCAGGTTTATACCCTTATCCTGATCGGACGGAAAATGAAATACCTCTTTGATTGAGGCTCAGGTTTATACCCTTATCCTGATCGGGCGGAAAATGAAATACCTCTTTGATTGAGGCTCAGGTTTATACCCTTAACCTGATTGGGCGGAAAATGAAATACCTCTTTGATTGAGGCTCAGGTTTGTACCCTTATCCTGATCGGGCGGAAAATGAATGGAATCCTCGAAGGAAGAGACCATGATGGAACCTTTGGATTTTGCACAATAAATCCAATAGGGTTTTTGCAAAAGGAAGGAAAATGGGGTCCCTAAAGCTTGAAAAGGGATTGATTTTGGGCGTCTCATTGCTGAGACTAAAATCAGCTTTTGAAATTGCCTTTTGCGGGAAATGATTGGTGGTTCGACCTCGAACCGAAATGGGACTGTCTATGGTGGGACAGTGGGGAGACAGGGAAGTGTGCAAATCTGAGAGTTCATGCTCTGAAAGAAGGGAAGGAATCAAGTCCTTAGGAGGGATTTAAAATTGGTGTCAGGATGCATCGAAAATGGACATCAAGCTCTCACTTCACGTCAGGATGACTAGAAAATATTGTCAAAATATTGAGAATTCTGCTGTTGATTCAAAATTTTTGAAAATGTTGCATATTGTTGCAAAGATGTTCTTTCTTTTCTACCTGAAGCATTACCTCCAAACAAGGTTCACTTTGTAGAATCGAATTTGGAAACCCAAATTGCTTGCAATTGACCTTCTCCAAGGAAGTTATCAATTTCCTTGATATGAGCAGGAAAGAGAATTTGATATTGTGAAAGCAGTTGATGAAAGATTATTGATAATAGAATTTCACAAATTTAAAGAGGATTCTTGATAAATCTGGCAGTTTGATATCCTGAGGGCTTCTCTCATGATAGTCTTTCTGCACTCTTTTGGCTCTCTTGTGTTTTGGCTGCATTCTCCTTCATTTTGGAGATGTTCTGACTTTTTCTCTCTTTATTTTTCCTCTCTTTCTCTCTTTTGGGAAAAGGGTACGTCACAAACTCCTTCAACTTGGAGATGTTTCGATCCTCCTTTGATGATATTGGTTTATGGGTTATTTTGATGATATTGGCTCATTGGTTGGAAGATCTTTAGCTGAAATTAAATACCTTTTAGGGATTGTCGAGGGATTCATCGCATCTGCCTTCATCTTGACAGTGCTTTGGACCTTCCCTGGAAGGATCCGTCACAAACTCCGTCATCTTGGAGATGTTTCGAATCTTCTTTGGCGCTGGGGGTCTACTCGCCTAATTCGCCTTCATCTTGACGACAGGTGAGAGATCCCTTTTGCGAATATTTAATTGCAGCTTAGGTGATTCTGAGGAGACAGGTTTGGGTGAATTCTCTCTTTTCTAGCACTCAGGATATTTCCGCTGCCTCGTCCTTACAAGAATAGCCTTTAAAGATGCGCCATTGATTGCGATCAATATCGATCATCTACGGCTTTTCAATAACATTGAATCTTCTTTTTTGGCCATATTGAGGATTTATCCTTCATCCTTTTGGTTGGCCAATAGAAAGAATTTGAGTTTTGAATCTCTTTTTGCAAAAGCTTCACTCTTTTGGAAGTGATGCTGAAGGTAAATTGAGATAGAGATTAGAGCAATAAATATTCTGAAATCAACAAATAATTTGATTGACAATTTGACAAAATTTTCTTGAAATCCCTAGTGAAAGTGAGTATTTGAAATCCGGCTCAACACATCCGTGACGAAAATTCTCCTCTCTTTTTCCCCAAAAAGAGAGACTCAGGCTTAGCCCTTACCTGAATGGGAATTGGGAAATACTCCTCTCTTCCTTGAAGAGGAGGTGTTTGCAAAACGAACTTTCGAAGAGAAATTAAGCTTTCGTCAAAGCTCCCTAGTGTTAGGCTTCTCTTATGAAAAGGGGGCCGGTAATAGTGAGGTCTGAAAATTGGGTCATGAAAGGAACGAGTCCATCACACTCTCCCTGCAAAGAGGGTCTTTCATGACGAAAAATGGCCTAGTATGAAATTGGGGGGTCACAAGAAAAGCGAGTCTCCGTCGAGCCTCTCCCTTTGAAAGGGTTTCTCGTGTGAAATTGGAAATTGTTTTGCAAATGGTTCACAAAGACGCGAGTCCCTTCAAACTCTCCCTGAAAAGGGGCTAAGTGAACGAATTGGATAGCATGCGAAAAGAACGAGCTCCCTCGAACTCTCCCTAAAAAGGGTCTCTCGCAAGAGAAAATGATTGAAATTGGATATTGAGATTGATTGACCCAAAGGTCGAAATTGAAAATTGGAAAATTGGTTGCTGGAAATTGAATGACCCGAAGGTCGAAATTGGATGATCTGATGGTCGAAATTGAGAATTGATTTGACCAAAAAGGTCGAAATTGAGAATTGGTTGACCGAAAGGTCGAAATTGTGTGACCCGAAGGTCGAAATTGAGAATTGATTTGACCAAAAAGGTCGAAATTGTGTGACTCGAAAGTCGAAATTGAGAATTGAGTGACCTAAAGGTCGAAATTGAGAAATGAATGTCAAAGATTGGAAATTAATTGACCCGAAGGTCGAAATTTGGAAATTGATTGACCCGAAGGTCGAAAATTAGAAATTGATTGACCCGAAGGTCGAAAATTGGAAATTGGTTGACCCGAAGGTCGAGAATTGGAAATTGGTAATTGAAATTGAGAATTGAAAATTGGGTGACCCAGAGGTCGAAATTGGAGAATTGCCTGATTTGAAGATTTAAATTGGAATTTGGAGAGCAAAATATCAAATTTGAGCAATTGACATACCCTGAGGCTCAACAAAGGAGAATGATGAGTTCGAGTCAGAGCTCGAATAAAATACAGAGATCACGAGTCGGAACCCAAATCAACAAAAGAAAATGAAGAACTCGAATCAGAGCTCGAATGATGTAATGAGATCACGAGTCGGAACCCGGATCAACAAAAGAGAATGAAGAGCTTGCATCTGAGCTCAAGTAAGATAATGAGATCACGAGTCGGAACCCAGATCAACAAAGAAAATGAAGAGCTCGAATCAGAGCTCGAATGAATAGAGAGATCTCGAGTCGGAACCCGGATCAACAAAAGAAATGAAGAGCTCGCATCTGAGCTCGAATAAGGTAATGAGATCACGAGTCGGAACCCGGATCAACAAAGAAAATGAAGAGCTCGAATCAGAGCTCGAATGAATAGAGAGATCTCGAGTCGGAACCCGGATCAACAAAAGAAATGAAGAGCTCGCATCTGAGCTCGAATAAGGTAATGAGATCACGAGTCGGAACCCGGATCAACAAAGAAAATGATTTGAATAAAAAACCCGAGTCGGAACTCGGTTTTGGGATTTTGAAAATGTACCATTTTGAATACTGGATTTTGAAATAATACCAGTTCGAGCGCTGGGTTTTGGTTCAGTATGGGTGATGACCTCTCAATTTTGAATCATTAGGAATTGTGATGGGACTGCTTGTTGAAATCCCAATACTGACCAGATTGTTGTTCATGCAGTTGAATGCAAATGAATATGAGTTGATGCACATGAATGCACAAGTGCGTGAAATGAGGAATTTGTTTATCCTGCCTATATACAGAGCAAAATTTTAAAAATGCCCCAGTGTAACTGAGAAAGAAAGTTTGATCATTATTTGAAGAAAATAGGAAGGATTACAAGAGGAGAATAAATGTTTCAAGTGTAAAACTTTTTCAAGTGTCGAGCATTAATAGGATCTGGCAATTCTACCCCATCGGCATTGATGACCCGATATGAGTTGCGGGGTAATGCTTCTTTGACAACATAGGGACCTTCCCAATTTGGCGACCATTTGCCGTCGGGACAATGCTTGAGATAAGCTGTGGATCGAAGTACGAAATTATTGACTTTGAATCTTCTTTCGATGATAGATTTCGCATATTGCCAGGCTATTCTCTGGCGATAGGATTGAGCATGCTCTGCTGCTTTTAGCCTTCTCTCGTCGAGTAAGTCTAGCTGCACTAGTCGCTGTTGCTGGTATTGATCAAGAGGTAATTGCAGAAGTGAAGCAAATTTCAAAGCGGGCTTCTGGACATGTAGCGGCAATACTACTTTTGTCCCATAGACCAGTTCTGATGGGGTAGCATTCGTTGGTGTACGAATGGTGGTCCGATAGGCCCATAGTGCATCGTGGATCTTCTCATGCCAGTCACGGCCTGTTTCCACAGTTCGCTCCAAGATACGAATTAAAATCTTGTTGGTGGCCTCTGCCTGACCATTCCCTTGAGGATAATATGGAGCGGAAAAATGGTGATAGATCTTGAATTTTGAGCAGAATGTCTTCATCTTTTCATTCTTGAAATGACTGCCATTGTCTGACACAATGTCATGTGGGATGCCGAAACGGCAAAGGATGTTCTTGTGAATAAAAGAGACCACATGTTGGCCTTCTACTGTGCGGAGACTGATGACTTCTACCCACTTGGTGAAATATTCTGTTGCGGCAAGGAAGTATTTGTGTCCATTTGAAGCTGAAGGAGTGATGGGACCTACAACATCGAAGGCCCACATGGAGAACGGCCATGGAGAAACAACGGATTGTAAATATGTTGCTGGCGTATGAATAGAAGGTGCGTGTATCTGACATTGTACACACTTCTTCACATAATGATAACAATCTTGTTGCATAGTCTTCCAGTAGTACCCTGCTCTTATGATTTGCTAGATGGTTGATATTTTGGAATACTCTTTTTAAAACAATTATTTTCAATAAAACTTTGGAAAATCGTCAACCAAAAATATAAAAACCGACTTTCCACAAAGTGGTAAGTACGGGTCGATCCTCAGGGAACAGGAATTAAACACAATATTTCTATAAAATTCAATTTATTAATGCCAAATGTCAACCTACAATTACAAAGTTAATACAACTGCAATTAAACACTAAAAGAAAAGTAAACAAGCAATCAGTCTTCTGCTCCACACCAAGGGTATTTCCGTCGTTTCGCCACTTAAAGAATCTTCTCACTTGGACAATAACCCTGGACACTAAATATGTTTTTCAACCTAAAGATGCAGAAAAATACAAAGTTAGTTTTCTATTCGAATAACGAAAACAATAACTAAGACTAGTTCTAATTTTACGAAAATTGTAAAGCAAATACTATTTATCAAGCAAAAATTAACTAAAATACTAAATTAATGCTAAAATTACTCAATTTAACTCTACTAATGCTGTATGATGATGATGCAACTCCTAAAATGCAGAAACTACTAAAAACAAATCTAAAAGGCCGAAATTAAGAAAATTACGAAACTGCCCCTAACTAGTGTAAAATAGCATTCTGACAGGTTATCGGAAAACCACTGTTTGACAGGGAAAACGAGGTCCGATTTTCCCGAAATTTGTTCTGTTCTGCAACTAACAGATTGAACAAAATGACAGTTTTTACAGAATTGAAAAACAGTATCGGGAACTCCAGATATAAGCGTTTCAAATCTGAGAAAAATCAGGATATCGCCAGTCCTGTAATTTAAAATCCAGAAAAAGCGGTTTTTGCAAAACGCTTAAAAATCAAACCAACTCAACTCCGAATGAGCTGAAATTTGGTCTGCAGTGAAATAACACGTCAATAAAGTGAATAGACAAAAATTTTTTGGAAAACACAGAGTTTATGCACAGAAAATAATGCTAGTGCGATAGGGCAAAAATCTGGTTTTTATTTCAATGCACTATTCACTATATGAATCTATTTTAAACACTATGAACGTAATCTAACTATAATGCAGACTTAAATACTTCTATATGACATAATATATGCTGATATTGACTATGATAAAACTAAATGAGATTTAAATGACAAATGATATGCATTTCATGACTTTGCCTTGAATGAGCTAATGATGTAAATGTCCCTAAAATACTAATGCAAGAAAGTAACTATATGCATAAGACATGCAATACACATAAACTAGATACGACTATGCTAACTAAACTATTAATAAGAAAAAGACATTAACAATCACACATTCAATCAACCAATGATAAAATCTAACTAAAATGATTACATAAATAACTAAACTAACTATTCTAAAGACAAGATGACTGAAATATAAAGGAGAAGAGACCACTAACAACCCATGGGGTGCAGCCCTTGGAATGTGACTATGGTTGACTCAACTAGGCTCTATCTTAACTTAGCTAGGTTCGGGTTTGGCTAAGGTTGACTCGACCTTGGGTTGGACTAGGACTCGACTAGGGCTAGGTTTTGACTTGGTTAGGTTACTAAGACTAGGTTGGACTCAGTTGAGGGTTGACTTAGTCAACGAAGGTTGGTTTAGTCTAGATGGGTTCGGTTTTGAGTTTCCTTAGTCAACTAGGTTCGGTTGACTCCAATGGACTCGGTTTAGGTTTAGCTAAGGGGGGTGAACTTGGATAGGCTCGAGTTAGGTTTGACTTGACTCGAACTAGGGCTAGGTCTAGGTTTTGTTTTGACTTTGACTTAGTCAACTAGGCTCGAATGGGCTAAGGTAAGCTCGGTTGACTCACTAGGTTTAGACTAAGTTTTGACCCGAGTTAGGTCTTTGACTAGGTTTGACCAAGGTTGGGTCTTGGATTTAGGTTTAGCAAGACTAGGGTGAACTCGGTTTAGGTAGGCTTGAACTAAGTTTGACTCCACTAGGTTTGACTAAGGTTGGGCTTTGGTTTTAGACTTGACCTAAGTGCGGTTTAGGCTTTGACTTGGGCTAGGCTAGGTTTTGACTAGACTCAAAGGGGGTGTAGACGAGGGGTTGACTCGACCTAGGCTCAGTTTGACTAGGTTAGGTCTAGACTAAAGTAGTAACCAAAGTTCACGATTTTAATGGAGGAGGTTGGAAAAAGGAATGTAATAATTACCAATGTTCAAACTTTGAAATGCTTTGGATTCTCAAAAATCGCCCCATTTAAAGAGGGGGTTACACTCCTTAATTGCCTTTAATGCCTTTTTGGAAATCTGAAAAGGCCAATCTAGAAATCCACGATTTTTGCTTTTCAAGATGGAATTAAAATGCTTTTAATGCTCTATGGAAATCGTGTAACCTAGATTGGAATTTTGGTTTAATTGCAAAACACTTTTCAAAGTTAAGGAGTAACTCCTTCTTTAATGCACATTCAAAATTCAAATCTTCCTTAAATGCCTCACACGATTTTTGAAGAATATCCTTTTTCCAAAAGCTTTCCAATTTTCAATTACTTTAATTACCTCCCTTCTCAAAAATCGCCAACTTCAATGGATGCTACTTTCTAAACTAATAGACTTAATTATACCTAGGGAACAAAAGAACATAAATGGAAAATCGATTTCCTAGGAGTTAATGCTAACCTAATTCCAAAACTTACCTAAATACAACCCTAAAAACGGCTAAAACAATAAACCCTAATACATTGAATCTAGACACCTTCCTAACTCAACTAATGACCATTAAGACTTTCTAAAAATCGACCAAGAGCTCAAGGAGAGCTCTAATGGCTGCCGCCCACCTTGGGGAAGAAGAAGAACTACACGAAAATAAAAAAAAAATATATAAAATTATAAAATAACGAAAAGCAATAAAACCAAGTAACTACTATTTTGATAAAACTAAGTTAGAAAATACTAAAAATGACTCCTAATTACACAAAGGCTAACAATAACATCACTATGCTGGACTTAAAATCATAAAAAAAATAAAGAAAACTTGATTTTTATAATTTTCAATAATACACTCAAACACCAAAACGAAAAATGATTAAAACCATTAAGTAAATCAATCCTAAAACAATTGAACGACTAACACCAATTTATGCTACTGTTAACACACTAAACACACAGCAAGCAACACAACTTACTACTCTAAACCCCATTTTAACAAAAATATAAAGATCGGCTAGAATATCCCTAGCCGATTTTTTTTTCTTTTTTCAAAAATAAAATCAAAACGAAACACACGCACAACCCACTACTTAGAATAAACTAAAATGAAATTTTCGAATGAGATTTTCAGCAACCCAATACAAGACACAAGCTGGACAAAACAAAAATAGCAAAACAGAAAAAATATTTTTGTAGAAATCAAGAATCGGCTAGAAAAAGTCTAGCCGATTTTTCTTCTTTTCAAGCAAAAACAACACCCAAACAAACCTAACGACTAAGATGAATCAAAATGAAATTTGTGTCTGAGATTTTCTAAAAAGAAAACACCTATAACACGCTGGAAAAAAAAACCCAAATCGACTAGAAAAGCCTCTTGCCGATTTGCACGTTTTAGATAAAAACGATGGAAAAACACAAATCGAATACACAACCAATGAAAGAAAACCTAATCTAACGTGCTGGTCTGTGCACGCATGCTATTCTAAGGTTGAAATAAAAAGAAAAACAAGAAACATACAGAAAATAACAAAACAAAAACCACACACACAAATCGGTTTTATCTAGAAGAGAAGGAAGAAGAAGACCTACCTTTTGGAAGATCCGACGACCGGGGGGGTGAAGAAGAGCGGACCGTGGCTGGATGTAGACGTCTTCTACAGTTCAAGGATGCTGTACTTCACCAAAAACGGCACCTATTGCAGCTGCTACACGTTGGAGATCCACCGATGATGGCATGTGAGCCGATTCGCGATCGGAGGGTGTAGAAAGCCGGATGGAGGTAGGGCCGGCTCACCTTGGTGGTGTGTTGCGCACTCCCGCCCAAGGTTAATGGTCTCCACCTCTGCTACACCTGCAAAAGTACAGAAAAATGGTGAAAAGACAGCAAGGAATAAGAAAGAAAAGAAAAGAAACCAAAGAAAGCTTGAAAATATGCTTGAAAATCAAGCATAGGTCGATCTTCAATGGCCAACACTTGGGGAAGATGGAGAGGAAGGAGCTGCTGCTGTAGAGTCACTGTAGGGGGCGTCCAAACACAGCCAAAGACCCCTAGGGTTCTTGAAAAAAAAACTATTTATAGTTTTGACATTTTTCAGAAAGAGTGTTAAAAAATAAAATATTGCTAGGCGCCACTTTCTGGGGGGTTTTTAGAAAAACTTTTTGAAATGGGTATGGATAGGTGTGTGGGTTGGGTTTTGGGCTTTCTAAGAGTTGATCCAAGGTCCAATTGACCTAATTGGGTCGGATATGGATCCGATCCACCTCGAAATCCGTGCCCAAACACTGAAATAGCCATAACTCTCTCATTTTAACTCCGATTTTTCTGAAATTCGAACCATAGCCCCTTACTATCAAAACACATCTAAACATGGGTTTAAAACCTTAAACTTGATACAAAACGCATGAAAAACTTGTTTACATGATGTGCATTTCATGCATCATCAAATACCCCCATGCTTGAATGTTTGTTAGTCCCTTAACAAACCCTAATCATGATATGCACTGAAGACAAGAAATGCTAAGCATGAATGCATAATACTACCTCACTTTCGTAGGAATCACGGTTGCATTTAGCGTATGCAACAAGCCCTTTAAACCCCTAGCTTACACTAGTGGACGAGTAAGGTCTCGTGAGGGTTTGCAGCGATGCTACCCACAAACATCAATAAAATGCAAGGATGATCTTTCAAAAATATTAGGCTCTTAAGAATGCAGTTGTAACAAATATTTCATGTAATTGACATTCTCAAAACAAGTTTAAAAATCTCATGCCTCCACAGTAAAAATTCTTTTCCTTCACTTTTCTAATATTGTAGCTAGTTCATGATTTTTCTCCGAAAGTCAAGTATTCTCATGTTTTACTCATTTATTCTCACTTGTATATTTTCTGCACAGTAATGCACCTATATACTTAAGCAATGAAAATTTTCTCATTCAGCACATTCTTTTTCTTTCATTTTCAACTTTTGATCTCTTGTGCATTCTTCTCATATGAGCACTATTTCGAATAGTCAGTTTTCGTGACCCGTGTAGCGAGCTTTGGGTCAGTGACTCCCAAGTCGGCCGACCTTAGGGCACTAGATACAGAGTATCTCTCGGACTTAATTGCTCGAGTCACTAGACCTTCTATTCTAATAGTTTACGTATAGTCTTCCTCTTGTCATGTGCAATGTCTCTATCTCTTAGGCTTTCTATGCAGTCCATGTAACAAGCTTTCGAACCGGTGGCTCCCAAGTCAGTTGGCTTTGGGGCACCAGGTGTAAAACACCTTTCAGATTCTACTTACTCGAACTACAAAGGCCACAAATATAGACTTAGACAAGAAGATGATCTCCTTCGTTATCCTTTTCGTTAAGACACTCAAACACTTCATCTCGTGTCTGAGTTCCACTACTAGGATTCACGAAGACATCAACAACTAAACGTAGCTCTATTCTTTTAAACTCATTTTTCAAACATATCTTTCCATTGCTTATTTCTTCCTCAAAACATACTGTGCATACTTATACAAAAGTGATTCAAAATTTTCTAACAATCAAATACTATCTTTTCTTTGAATTATCTCATAAACAACTACTACATTTGATTCAGTTCAGAGAAAAAAAATTTTATGGGGCTTAAAAATTTTTAAACTGTTAGATTATGCCAAAAACAATCATATATGCTACACTTTGTTCTTAAATGCCTACTTTGATTACCAGTCATACAAAAATTTTTTTTTTTTTTTTTTTTGTGTATTTTTTTTTTTTTGCATGCATCTAAACCACCCCCCCATGCTTGAATGACACTGTCTCTAGTGGCATACAAAATGAATAAAAATGTAATGCAAATGCACACTAAAAGACACTAACAAAAATATGGGAGAAAGGATAGATACAACCTGCTTTGCTCTGAGCTTTTGAAGTTGATTTTCCTCTGATTCTTGAATTCTTTGAAAACTCTTCTCTGTACCTGGTAATTGACACACTAATTGTTAAGTTCATCCTGCATACATCAAAACACAAATTAGCACATGTGAAATGAAATACTAAATAAATAAAAACTCTGAAATGAAAAATAAATAATGTACATATGATACATCCCTCTGGTCGAATCTTCATGCCTTCGTGAGATGCACTATCTCACACTCACCATCCTGTAAGGCATCTGAAATGAATGGCTTCAGTCTTTGCCCATTTACTTTGAATGTACCTTGGGTCATAGGATCGAATAATGTCACTGCTCCATGGGGAAATACTTCTTTTACAATGTATGGACCTGTCCATCTCGATCTTAACTTCCCTGGGAATAAATGTAAACGAGAATTGTATAGCCACACTTTCTGATCTGGCTCAAACACTTTTCTGACAATATACTTATCATGAAATGCTTTAGTGCGAGCTTTGTATAATTTGGCATTCTCATATGCATCATTCCTGAGTTCCTCTAATTCTGAGAGCTGCAGTGCTCTCTCTTTGCCAGCCTGGGTGAGGTCAAAATTCAATTTCTTTATAGCCCAGAACGCTCTATGCTCTAGCTCGACAGGAAGATGGCATGCTTTCCCGAATACAAGGCGATACGGAGACATGCCAATGGGAGTCTTGAATGCAGTTCTATATGCCCAAAGTGCATCATCTAAGCGCTGGGACCAATCCTTGCGGTCCGGACGAACTGTCTTTTCTAAAATTCGCTTAATCTCCCTATTGGACACTTCAACCTGTCCACTAGTCTGCGGATGATATGGAGTGGTGAATCTATGATTGACAGAATATCTTCTCAGCAGAGAAGCTATCTGAACATTCCTAAAATGCTTGCCACCATCGCTAATCATCGCACGTGGCAATCCAAAATGACTGAAAATGTTGTGCTTAATGAACTTAAGCACTACTCTGTGATCATTGGTCTTGGTTGCCACAGCCTCGACCCACTTGGACACATAATCAACCGCCACCAGAATATATAAATTTCCGAATGAGGGCGGAAATGGTCCCATGAAATCAATGCCCCAAACATCAAAAATTTCGACTATCAAAATCGGCAGCAAGGGCATCATGTCCCTCTTGGACATGTTTCCAATCTGCTGACATCGCAGGCATCGCCTACAGAACTCATGAGCGTCCCTGTGGAGTGTGGGCCAATAAAATCCTGACTGCAAAACCTTTGCAGCCGTCTTCCTACTACTAAAATGCCCTCCACAGGCTAACGAATGAGAAAAATTCAAAATGGATTGGTATTCCTCCTCCGGAACGCATCTCCTAATGATCTGATCTGCACAGTATTTGAACAACTCCGGTTCATCCCAATAATAGTGCCTCACCTGAGATAGGAACCTCTCACGCTCATTCTTGTTCCAATGCTCAGGTATCTGCCTCGAAACCAGATAGTTCACAATATCTGCAAACCAGGGTAACTGCGATGTACTGACTGACATGATCTGCTCGTCGGGGAAAGAATCACTGATCGGTCTCTGATCCTGCGTGGTCTCCACGATCAGTCTGGAAAGATGGTCTGCTACTACATTCTCGCTTCCCTTCTTATCTCGAATCTCGAGATCAAACTCCTGTAGTAATAGGACCCAACGAATTAATCTCGGTTTGGTGTCTTTCTTATTCAACAAATATTTCAATGCAGAATGATCAGAATAGACAACCACCTTCGAACCGAGTAAATAGGACCTAAATTTATCCAATGCGAAAACTACCGCAAGTAGTTCCTTCTCTGTCGTAGTATAATTCATTTGTGCATCAGACAGAGTTCTACTCGCATAGTAGATCACATAGGGCTTCTTATCAATGCGTTGTCCTAGAATGGCCCCCATAGCATAATCAGAAGCATCGCACATAATCTCAAATGGGAGAGTCCAATCTGGAGGTCTCAAAATAGGTGCAGTAATCAAGGCCTCTTTGAGAATCTCAAAGGCCTTCATACAATCCTCACCGAAAACAAATGGCTGGTCTTTCTCCAATAACGTGCAAAGCGGTCGAGAGATTTTGCTGAAATCTTTTATGAACCGCCTGTAAAATCCCGCATGCCCTAAAAATGATCGAATCTGCCTCACAGAGGTGGGTGGAGTCAAACGAGAAATGGATTCCACCTTCGCTCTGTCAACCTCAATACCACGCTTGGACACAATGTGTCCAAGTACAATCCCCTCCTGAACCATAAAATGGCTCTTTTCCCAACTCAGGACGAGATTGGTATCCACACACCTACTCAGTACTCGAGCAAGTTTGTGGAGGCAATCTTCAAAAGAAGAGCCATACACAGAAAAGTTGTCCATAAAAACTTCCATCACATCATCAATCATGTCCGAGAAGATAGCAAGCATGCACCTCTAAAAAGTAGCCGGGGCATTACAAAGCCCAAAAGGCATACGTCTAAATGCGAAGGTGCCATAAGGACATGTAAACGTGGTCTTCTCTTGGTCGTCAGGATGGACAGCTACCTGATTGTATCCTGAATATCCGTCTAGAAAGCAGTAGTAGCTCTGTCCTGCGAGTCGCTCTAAGATCTGATCAATGAATGGCAATGGGAAATGATCTTTCCTAGTTGCCACATTCAACTTCCTATAATCGATGCAGACTCGCCATCCTGTAGTGGTCCTCATCGGAATTTTCTCACCCTTCTCATTCTCAACCACAGTGAGTCCTGACTTCTTTGGCACAACTTGAATCGGACTGACCCACTGACTATCAGAAATAGGGTAAATGATTCCGGCATCCAACCACTTCACCACCTCTTTCTTCACCACTTCCTTCATGTTGGGATTTAGCCTTCTCTGCATATCCCTAAATGGCTTGATTTCCTCATTACAATGGATCCTATGCATGCAGAATGAAGGATCAATCCCCTTTAGATCAGCAACTCCCCATCCAATCGCTGCCTTGTGCTCTCGAAGAATAGTCAGTAATTTCTGTTCCTGCTCCTCAGTGAGCAAGGACGAGATGATCACATGCAGAGTCTCATCATCTCCGAGGTATGCATACTTGAGTGAATCCGGTAAGGGTTTCAACTCAAGTTTCGGAGGTGACTCGATCGACGATTTGGTGGGGGTCTCCGCAAGTGGTGGAAGAGGTTCCCTGACTGCTCCCCAAGGTGGTCTCTCCGACGACACTCTAGACACATCTACACTATCTACACCGCTATTCTTCTCTATATGGTACAAATCTAAAGAATCCTCAGTAATGTACAACTCGGGCTGCTCCTCCACTAACTCCTGTGCAATGTCTACATGAAAGCAGTCCATGTCTCCTGCTGGTCCCATCGCGGCATTGAAAATATTCAGCTTTACCTTCCTATTGCCGAATGAGAGATCCATGGCTCCGGTCCTACAGTTGATGCACGCATTGGCAGTCGCCAAGAATGGTCTGCCTAAAATAATCGGAGTCTGGTGCTGGCTGTCTACTCCTTCCATATCAAGGATAATGAAATCGACTGGAAAATAAAAGTCATCCACTTTAACTAGCACATCCTCCAAGACACCTCTCGGTACCTTGACGGAACGATCTGCCAGTTGAAGTGTAATCGGAGTCGATCTCATCTCACCTAGCCCAAAAGAATCAAAGAAATATCCGGGCAGAATGTTCACGCTTGCTCCAAGATCGAGCAATGCGCGTTCTATCCGGATGTTCCCTATAGTACAAGCAATGATAGGGGCTCCAGGGTCCTTGAGCTTTGGTGGTGTCTGATGCTGAAGTACTGAACTCACCTGCTCAGTCAGATGGACCCTGTTAGGAACTCGCTCTCTGGATTTCCTCTTTTGCGTACATAGCTCCTTCAGGAATTTGGCATAAGCCGGCACCTGCTGAATAGCATCGAGCAAAGGTAGGTTGATTTGTACATGCTTGAAGATATCAAGCATGTCCTGGATCTTCGCACCTTGCTTCCCTCTATAACCAGGAGACTCTAATGCTTTGGGATAGGGTGGTGGGGGAATATACTCTGCTGGCTCCTCCTCTTTGCGAGAAGGCTCACTCCTATCCTTCTTCTTCTCTGAGGATAAAGATGATGAAGGTGATGATAGGGATGGGGATGATGATTGAGCCGACGTAGGTGAAACAATGGTCTCTGGCTCCTCTATCTTCTCTCTACTCTCAACGTGATACTCATGTCCACTCCTCAAGGCCATAACTGATTTAGCCTGCTGCTGTGTCTCAGTATGAAATAGGCCTCCAGTCATCTGGTCCTTACCCTTCGGGTTCATGACAGCCTGACTCGGCAATGTACCCTCGGGTCTCCTACTAATAGCCTCAGCTAACTGTCCCATTTGCGATTCTAACTTCGCAATGGACTGCGTATGCGAGCTCAAAATCTGGCTACACTTCTCGAAGGCGTTCTGATTAGAGGTTTTCACCTCTTGAAATGCCTGGAGAAGTCTCTCCTCAAAAGATGTCTGCGGGGCAGACTCCTGCTGAATCGGGGAAGGAACTGAAGAAGAAGAAGACTGAGAATAGTTCGGTCTTTGAAATGGCTGAGTAAAAGATGACTGCCGAACTGGCTGAGAGGAAGAAGGCAACTGTATAGAAGACTGTGGATTCTTCCAAGAAAAATTGGGATGGTTACGCCAACCCGGATTATATGTCGATGAAAATGGGTTATTTGGCGGTCTGACGTAACCCTGAGCTGCCTGAACTTGTTCTTGAACAAATTCAGGGTACTGAGCTGCCGAAGGGCACTCAGTGATCTCGTGTGTCGGACTGGCACAAAGAGTACACACCTGCTGTGTAGTGGATGGTCCTGAGAGAAGCTGGTCCAGCTTCTGAGCAATCATGTCTACTTTACACTGCAGTGCAGTAGATGGACCAATCTCAAGAACGCCAGCTTTCTTCTGAATGCTGGGTGTGGCTCTATCAGAATGAGAGCTCGAAGCATGGTGGAGTGAATTCTCGGCCAATGTATCAAATAGCCTCCATGCTTCGTCCTCGCTCTTCAGCATGAATGTCCCACCGCATGAAGAGTCGATCATCTGACGATTCTTGTCAGACAATCCATCATAGAAACTCTGCACCAGTTGTCATTTCGGCACCTGATGATGGGGGCATTTCCTGAGGAGATCCTTCATTCTCTCCCAGGTCTCATGAAAGCGCTCACCATCTAACTCTGAAAAGCTAGTGATGGCTCTACGATATTGGTTCGTGCGACCAATGGGAAAGTATTTCCGAAGAAACTCCTGTTGCAACTGATCCCAGGACTCTATTTCTACAGAATCTAAGGACTTTAGCCAATACTTGGCTTTGTCCTTCAATGAAAAAGGGAATAGAGTCAACCTCAATGCATCATCATCGAAATTCTGTATCTTAACAGTAGAACAGATTTCGAGGAATTCATCTAAGTGTCGGTAGGGATCCTCATGACTAAGGCCATAAAAGGATGGAAGCATTTGAATAATGCTGGCCTTAATCTCATAATGTGGCGCTCCTACATCGGGTCTCCGAATGCAGGATGCCTGAACATAGTCTGTGGGAATGAAGTATTCCCGCAGAGGGCGTGAAAGAACTGGGGGTGGAGGTGGAGGATCCATGTCAGCCATTGTTGCCGAACTTCGATGAGAATGTAAAATTCTCTCTGGGTTGTCAACAAATGGGTGTAATGGGGTTCCTAGACCTCGTCGACCCTGCATACACTGGTACTAAGACCAGATGTAAGCAAACGACCTAACTAAAAAATTAAACTAGCACAGATACTAAAATGTAAATAAGCAAATAACAGTAACTAAAAACAAACAAATATGCTATATAGCTATGTCAGAATTCTATACTAAATAATTAAATACAAAGTAAACTATTCTAAAATGCTAAAACAAATAAATACAGGAAATCACAAACTATGTTTTTCTAAAACCCACCTGTCTAATCGCTCCTTGCAGAATGATAATTAAGTGAATCCTAAAAAGAACAATATGTGAATCCTATATTTACTAACTATGTTAATCCTATGTTCACTTACTAATCCTACTAACTAAAAAGAAAACAACTAATTAACTAACTAAAACAAAATAATAATAAATTAAACTCTAAGAAATAAAGTAATTAATTCGCTGTTCCCCGGCAACGGCGCCAAAATTTGGTTGATATTTTGGAATACTCTTTTTAAAACAATTATTTTCAATAAAACTTTGGAAAATAGTCAACCAAAAATATAAAAACCGACTTTCCACAAAGTGGTAAGTACGGGTCGATCCTCAGGGAACAGGAATTAAACACAATATTTCTATAAAATTCAATTTATTAATGCCAAATGTCAACCTACAATTACAAAGTTAATACAACTGCAATTAAACACTAAAAGAAAAGTAAACAAGCAATCAGTCTTCTGCTCCACACCAAGGGTATTTCCGTCGTTTCGCCACTTAAAGAATCTTCTCACTTGGACAATAACCCTGGACACTAAATATGTTTTTCAACCTAAAGATGCAGAAAAATACAAAGTTAGTTTTCTATTCGAATAACGAAAACAATAACTAAGACTAGTTCTAATTTTACGAAAATTGTAAAGCAAATACTATTTATCAAGCAAAAATTAACTAAAATACTAAATTAATGCTAAAATTACTCAATTTAACTCTACTAATGCTGTATGATGATGATGCAACTCCTAAAATTCAGAAACTACTAAAAACAAATCTAAAAGGCCGAAATTAAGAAAATTACGAAACTGCCCCTAACTAGTGTAAAATAGCATTCTGACAGGTTATCGGAAAACCACTGTTTGATAGGGCAAACAAGGTCCGATTTTCCCGAAATTTGTTCTGTTCTGCAACTAACAGATTGAACAAAACGACAGTTTTTACAGAATTGAAAAACAGTATCGGGAACTCCAGATATAAGCGTTTCAAATCTGAGAAAAATCAGGATATCGCCAGTCCTGTAATTTAAAATCCAGAAAAAGCGGTTTTCGCAAAACGCTTAAAAATCAAACCAACTCAACTCCGAATGAGCTGAAATTTGGTCTGCAGTGAAATAACACGTCAATAAAGTGAATAGACGAAATTTTTTTGGAAAACACGGAGTTTATGCACAGAAAATAATGCTAGTGCGATAGGGCAAAAATCTGGTTTTTATTTCAATGCACTATTCACTATATGAATCTATTTTAAACACTATGAACGTAATCTAACTATAATGCAGACTTAAATACTTCTATATGACATAATATATGCTGATATTGACTATGATAAAACTAAATGAGATTTAAATGACAAATGATATGCATTTCATGACTTTGCCTTGAATGAGCTAATGATGTAAATGTCCCTAAAATACTAATGCAAGAAAGTAACTATATGCATAAGACATGCAATACACATAAACTAGATACGACTATGCTAACTAAACTATTAATAAGAAAAAGACATTAACAATCACACATTCAATCAACCAATGATAAAATCTAACTAAAATGATTACATAAATAACTAAACTAACTATTCTAAAGACAAGATGACTGAAATATAAAGGAGAAGAGACCACTAACGACCCATGGGGTGCAGCCCTTGGAATGTGACTATGGTTGACTCAACTAGGCTCTATCTTAACTTAGCTAGGTTCGGGTTTGGCTAAGGTTGACTCGTCCTTGGGTTGGACTAGGACTCGACTAGGGCTAGGTTTTGACTTGGTTAGGTTACTAAGACTAGGTTGGACTCAGTTGAGGGTTGACTTAGTCAACGAAGGTTGGTTTAGTCTAGATGGGTTCGGTTTTGAGTTTCCTTAGTCAACTAGGTTCGGTTGACTCCAATGGACTCGGTTTAGGTTTAGCTAAGGGGGGTGAACTTGGATAGGCTCGAGTTAGGTTTGACTTGACTCGAACTAGGGCTAGGTCTAGGTTTTGTTTTGACTTTGACTTAGTCAACTAGGCTCGAATGGGCTAAGGTAAGCTCGGTTGACTCACTAGGTTTAGACTAAGTTTTGACCCGAGTTAGGTCTTTGACTAGGTTTGACCAAGGTTGGGTCTTGGATTTAGGTTTAGCAAGACTAGGGTGAACTCGGTTTAGGTAGGCTTGAACTAAGTTTGACTCCACTAGGTTTGACTAAGGTTGGGCTTTGGTTTTAGACTTGACCTAAGTGCGGTTTAGGCTTTGACTTGGGCTAGGCTAGGTTTTGACTAGACTCAAAGGGGGTGTAGACGAGGGGTTGACTCGACCTAGGCTCAGTTTGACTAGGTTAGGTCTAGACTAAAGTAGTAACCAAAGTTCACAATTTTAATGGAGGAGGTTGGAAAAAGGAATGTAATAATTACCAATGTTCAAACTTTGAAATGCTTTGGATTCTCAAAAATCGCCCCATTTAAAGAGGGGGTTACACTCCTTAATTGCCTTTAATGCCTTTTTGGAAATCTGAAAAGGCCAATCTAGAAATCCACGATTTTTGCTTTTCAAGATGGAATTAAAATGCTTTTAATGCTCTATGGAAATCGTGTAACCTAGATTGGAATTTTGGTTTAATTGCAAAACACTTTCCAAAGTTAAGGAGTAACTCCTTCTTTAATGCACATTCAAAATTCAAATCTTCCTTAAATGCCTCACACGATTTTTGAAGAATATCCTTTTTCCAAAAGCTTTCCAATTTTCAATTACTTTAATTACCTCCCTTCTCAAAAATCGCCAACTTCAATGGATGCTACTTTCTAAACTAATAGACTTAATTATACCTAGGGAACAAAAGAACATAAATGGAAAATCGATTTCCTAGGAGTTAATGCTAACCTAATTCCAAAACTTACCTAAATACAACCCTAAAAACGGCTAAAACAATAAACCCTAATACATTGAATCTAGACACCTTCCTAACTCAACTAATGACCATTAAGACTTTCTAAAAATCGACCAAGAGCTCAAGGAGAGCTCTAATGGCTGCCGCCCACCTTGGGGAAGAAGAAGAACTACACGAAAATAAAAAAAAAATATATAAAATTATAAAATAACGAAAAGCAATAAAACCAAGTAACTACTATTTTGATAAAACTAAGTTAGAAAATACTAAAAATGACTCCTAATTACACAAAGGCTAACAATAACATCACTATGCTGGACTTAAAATCATAAAAAAAATAAAGAAAACTTGATTTTTATAATTTTCAATAATACACTCAAACACCAAAACGAAAAATGATTAAAACCATTAAGTAAATCAATCCTAAAACAATTGAACGACTAACACCAATTTATGCTACTGTTAACACACTAAACACACAGCAAGCAACACAACTTACTACTCTAAACCCCATTTTAACAAAAATATAAAGATCGGCTAGAATATCCCTAGCCGATTTTTTTTTCTTTTTTCAAAAATAAAATCAAAACGAAACACACGCACAACCCACTACTTAGAATAAACTAAAATGAAATTTTCGAATGAGATTTTCAGCAACCCAATACAAGACACAAGCTGGACAAAACAAAAATAGCAAAACAGAAAAAATATTTTTGTAGAAATCAAGAATCGGCTAGAAAAAGTCTAGCCGATTTTTCTTCTTTTCAAGCAAAAACAACACCCAAACAAACCTAACGACTAAGATGAATCAAAATGAAATTTGTGTCTGAGATTTTCTAAAAAGAAAACACCTATAACACGCTGGAAAAAAAAACCCAAATCGACTAGAAAAGCCTCTTGCCGATTTGCACGTTTTAGATAAAAACGATGGAAAAACACAAATCGAATACACAACCAATGAAAGAAAACCTAATCTAACGTGCTGGTCTGTGCACGCATGCTATTCTAAGGTTGAAATAAAAAGAAAAACAAGAAACATACAGAAAATAACAAAACAAAAACCACACACACAAATCGGTTTTATCTAGAAGAGAAGGAAGAAGAAGACCTACCTTTTGGAAGATCCGACGACCGGGGGGGTGAAGAAGAGCGGACCGTGGCTGGATGTAGACGTCTTCTACAGTTCAAGGATGTTGTACTTCACCAAAAACGGCACCTATTGCAGCTGCTACACGTTGGAGATCCACCGATGATGGCATGTGAGCCGATTCGCGATCGGAGGGTGTAGAAAGCCGGATGGAGGTAGGGCCGGCTCACCTTGGTGGTGTGTTGCGCACTCCCGCCCAAGGTTAATGGTCTCCACCTCTGCTACACCTGCAAAAGTACAGAAAAATGGTGAAAAGACAGCAAGGAATAAGAAAGAAAAAAAAAGAAACCAAAGAAAGCTTGAAAATATGCTTGAAAATCAAGCATAGGTCGATCTTCAATGGCCAACACTTGGGGAAGATGGAGAGGAAGGAGCTGCTGCTGTAGAGTCACTGTAGGGGGCGTCCAAACACAGCCAAAGACCCCTAGGGTTCTTGAAAAAAAAACTATTTATAGTTTTGACATTTTTCAGAAAGAGTGTTAAAAAATAAAATATTGCTAGGCGCCACTTTCTGGGGGGTTTTTAGAAAAACTTTTTGAAATGGGTATGGATAGGTGTGTGGGTTGGGTTTTGGGCTTTCTAAGAGTTGATCCAAGGTCCAATTGACCTAATTGGGTCGGATATGGATCCGATCCACCTCGAAATCCGTGCCCAAACACTGAAATAGCCATAACTCTCTCATTTTAACTCCGATTTTTCTGAAATTCGAACCATAGCCCCTTACTATCAAAACACATCTAAACATGGGTTTAAAACCTTAAACTTGATACAAAACGCATGAAAAACTTGTTTACATGATGTGCATTTCATGCATCATCACTAGACAAGGGTTTGGTAGCCGACGTGGCCACCACAAATGCCTTCGTGTGCTTCTCGCACGACTTCTTTGGCTTCGTCTTCATCTAAACATCTGGAATACTCTGAACTGAATCCACGACGATAGAGGACATTGGCCAACATGAAGTATCGAGTAGACATACGCTGGATTGCTCGTTGCTCTTTCTTTGAGAGTTCTGGAGGAAATTCACTAGTTTCCATGAAAGTTTTGATATTGTAATACCAAGGCTTCTTCTTTTGCTCAGCCTGGTTTACTTGCTCCGCCGAAAGGAAAGCAGGTTGGTCAAGTCTGCCAATTTCAAAAGAGCGACAAGATTCTCCATTTCTGAATGTCATAATGGAGCCTAAACTGGCTAGGCTATCGGCCACTTGATTGAAATCTCTCTTGATGTGGAATAACTGAAATTCTTCAAAATTGCGGACAAGCGCTGAAACAATTTTCTGATAGGGAAATAACTTCTGATCTTTGACCTGCCATTCGGCTCGAACTTGATTAACAACGAGTAATGAGTCACCATAGGCATGCACTCTCTTAACATTGAAGTCTAGTAGAATCTTTAGACCTTGAATTAGGGCTTCATATTCAGCCATATTGTGGGTACATTGAAAATCTAACTTGAGAGAAAACGGAATCATCTCTTTTTCTGGAGTGATTAATAGGATTCCGATGCCTATTCCCGCCATATTCTTAGAACCATCGAAAAATAAATTCCAGACTGGAAATTGTTGGATATTGCAAATTTGCTCATCAGGGAAGTCATCTTCGGCTTTCACTTCTTCAGCCAAGAGAAAATCCGCCAATTGATCTGCAATTGCTTGGCCTTTGATTGATTGCTGCGAGACATATTCTAAGTCATACTGCATCAGTAAGACTTGCCATTTTGCGACTCGTCCGCTGAGGAAAGGCTGCTCTAAGATGTATTTGAGGGGATTGAGTTTAGACAGGATTTTGACCTCTGATGCCAACAGGTAGTGTCTTAGCTTCTGACACATCCATACCAGAGCTAGGCAGGTCTTCTCTATTTGAGAGTATCTCTTTTCATAATCTATGAAAGTCTTACTCACGTAATAAATGGCGTGTTCTATCAGGCTGCCTTCTTTGTATTGCGCCAAGAATCCACCGCATGCGACTTGATTAACTGAGATGTATAATAAAAGAGGTTTTCTCAATTCTGGCGGCTTCAGGATGGGAGGATTAAGAAGATACTTCTTGATTCGATCGAACGATTGCTGACATTCTGGCCCCCATTCGAACTTCACTCCTTTTCTGAGTAAGTGGTTGAAGGGCTCACATCTCATCGCCAAATTGAAAATGAATCGCCGGATTGACTGCATACGTCCTTGAAGGCTACGTAGTTCTTTGAGATTCTTCGGGGATGGCATATCAATGATAGCCTTTGTTTTGGCTGGGTCAATTTCAATTCCCCTTTTGCTGACCAAAAAACCCAGCAGTTTGCCTGATTCGACTCCAAAGACACATTTTTGCGGGTTAAGCCTTAACTTGTAAAGAATGAGTCTCTTAAAGACTTGATCAAGGGCTTCGAGGTGATCTTCTCCCTCTTTAGATTTTACGAGAATATCGTCAACATACGCCTCTATGATTTTGCGCATATGATCGTGAAAGATAACGGCCATTGCTCGTTGATATGTTGCTCCAGCATTCTTGAGCCCAAAAGGCATAACTGTATAGCAGAAAGTGCCCCAAGGCGTGGTGAAAGAAGTTTTGGATTGGTCGCGGGCGGCCAACTTAATCTGATTGTAGCCGGAATATCCATCCATGAAAGAGAACATGGCATGTCCTGCCGTGCTATCGACTAGAAGATCGATGCTTGGAAGTGGATAGTCATCCTTCGGAGTTGCCTTATTGAGGTCTCTGAAGTCTATGCAAATCCTCACTTTGCCATTTTTCTTTGGGACAACGACGATATTGGCTAACCAATCCGGGTAGTCAATAGCTCGGATAAATCCTGCTTTGAGCAAATCTTCAAGTCCTTCTTTGACTTGTTGTTCTATTCTGGGATCCATTTTTCTCAGCTTCTGCTTGACTAGCTTAGCATCCGGCTTTAAGACAAGACGGTGTTCGACCAATTTGGGGTCTAAGCCCGGCATGTCTTCATATGTCCATGCGAACACTTCTTCATGCCGCTTGAGAAAATCTGTAAGCCTTTTCTTTTCTTCCGAACTCAGACTGGTTCCGATCTGAAGAATTTTGGGATCTTCCTCTGAACCGATATTGACACCTTCAGTTGGATCTTGTACTAGAAGAGATGGTTCATCTTGCTTCTGAACATCGGCGAACTCTGGTAATTCCTGAAGAGACTGATCGTATTCTGCACAATCATCTAACTGCTTTGCAATCTTATCATTTCCGGTGCTTGCTTTGATTCTGTGAATTGCTGTCGACTTCTGAAAGGCCTTGGGATTGAGAACGAGCTTCTTGATTGTCCGAGAAGTCATTCTGAAATTTTGGAGAAGAAATCTGGTTCAGACAAATCGGCCTATAGTAAGACAAGCAATCATTTGAAGAGAAAATGGCATTATAAAATGATGAGACAGACAGAAAGGGAGTAGATGGCATCCGGATAGACAAAGAAACTTGGAATTTTATTGATTTATCAATGACATCGATAAAATGAGACATTTATTTGGAAAAGAATAGAAAGACAAAAACAATTGGTCTTCATTGTGCCCCTTTGACAAAAACAGTCTCCTTTGACGAGCTTCCGCCGGCAAACCCTAGTCCTGCTCTGTGGGGACGATGTTTCTGGATCATTGGCTCGATGCGGCCATCTTCGTTCTTGCCGAGTCCCTTGAAGGGTTGATAGCCATGCTTCAGGAATAACTCAAATCCCTTTTTTGACTTCATGAATTGTGGAAACAATGGGTGATCCTTAATGGTGCTGTAGTTGATTCGGCCTCCAACCTTGAAGAATTGAAGACCTTTCCATCGGGTTGTGGCTACTGTGTGCGGAGATAGTTCTGAGGATGCCTGAAGTATTTCTCGATTTTCTCCGAGGTTGATCTCTTCGCTTTCCCTGATGCTGGGAATATCCGCATTGAATGATGGCCGGGGAATCATGGGCTGCGGGAGCCTTTCTTCTGGGTCTTCTCCCAGTATTGTGGTAATCATTCTACCTTTTGACCACTTCACACATTGATGTAGGGTGGAAGGCACTGCATTTGCATTGTGAATCCATGTTCTTCCGAGCAGCAAGTTGTAGGTGGGTGGTACGTTAACCACATGGAAAAGCACTGAATGCACTGAATAGTTGATGAACACCTCCAGGAATATCTTCCCTTTTACCGTTTGACCATGGTTGTCAAACCCATAGATAGTGATAGGGTCTGGAATATATTCTTCATCCTTGATCCCTAATGCCTTTGCGGTCATTTCGGGACATATGTTGAGGCTACTGCCTCCATCGACCAGTACATGGGGAATTGTCATTCCTCTGACTCGAACGACAATGTACAAGGCATTATTATGAAAGGAATGAGGCTTTGGAAGGTCCTCATCTGAGAAGGTGATTAGTGCATTGGTCATGGCAGAGTTCACAATCTGTGTCATGTCTTCAGGAGTGGTACCGGGTTTAACTTTGATTTTTCTGAGCAGATCCTCCAGTACTTGTCGATGCTTGCTAGAATTTTTGGCCAAATCAAAGATGGAGACATTGGATAGAGCGGTCAGAGGCTTCTGACTTGAATTCTCCAGTCTGGGTTTGATAATTTGCTTGAAGAAGTCAGGAGTTCCCTTTGACTTAGGGTCTGACTTTACAGGCGCTTCAAAGACTTTCATCTTGCCGAATGCTGAGATTAGGTCCATCTTCTTAGAAGTTGGAGCTGCCTGTCGTAGCACCGACACCTGATGCTGAACCTAGAGATCTTGCGCAGAACACGGCTTGATGTGCTCGTGCGGTAGGAATGGCTGTGCCGACACTACTGCTGTGGTGTGTGGAGGAAATGGCTGATTGAGAATATCCATCTTCTCTTCTTCTTCTCCTTCCACTAAAAGATTTTTTTCAATGAGATCTTGCACGATGTTTTTGAGAACAAAGCAGTTCTCGGTGTTGTGCCCCACTGTCCTGTGAAACTTGCAGAACTGATCTTTCCATTTTCCCATGGGCACAGAGGGATCGGCCAATCTGGGCAACTTAACCATCTCTTTTGATAGCATGTACTCGAGCACACCCTCGAGTGATTGGTCAAGAGGAGTAAACTTTCTGTCGTAGCTCCATCCTTCATGTTTGGTCTTCTCATGCAGTTTTGGCCCTTGATCCTGCTGAGGAGGCTTGCTGTACTGAGGAGCAGGCTTTGCTTTCTGATCCTTGTTGTTCGAACTGCCTGTGCCGTAGCAGTAATCTTTCTTCTGCCCTTTGTATCGATTTTAGCCTTTATTGTTGTTGCTGGCAGAATAAGTGAAGTGAGCTTTCTTTTTCTGCTCACCTTGGGAGTTGTTCTTGGAAAAGGTAAAGCCTTCATAGACTCCATTTTCCACACTTAGTTCGAGCCATTCGGCTCGTTCAGTCAACTCAATGAAGGTCCTGGATGGTGCTGTGGAGATCAATCCTCTTAACGGCTGCGAAAAATTGTTGAGGATTAGGGACAATGCATGCCTTTCCGAGATAGGATCTCTCATCTTATTATAGGCTGATCTCCATCTGTGAATGAAGTCTCGTGCTTTTTCATTCTCATTCTGCCTTAAATTGCAGAGATGACTCAGTGTAGGCAGCGCTTCTGTGTTGAACAAGAAGCGTTCAATAAAGAGATTCACAACTTTGTCGAACTCCTTGAGCTCGATGGGGTTGATATGCTCAGCATACCACTTGGCTGCAACTCCTTCCAAGCTGCGGGGGAAGCATAGAAACAATGCTCGGTTATCCCTTTTGAACCGAGAGCATTCAGCAAAGAACGTAGCGATGTGTGCTTTTGGGTCGCCAGAACCATCGAACTTGATGAATTTACGGGGGAGATTCTCAAGATCATCATCCCCTTCTAAGCCGTCTTAGAAGTCCTCACTGGTAAAGACTTTCTTGCCCTTGTCGCGGGCTTGCAAATCCTTGACAACTCGGTCCATTTCTTTAAACTGCGCTTGCAAAGGTTCTTCTTTATCTCTGCTCTTTGATCTGCGGCTTTTACTTTGGCCACGCTTCTGAACTGCCGGAGGCACCTCATATTCTTCATCTGTATCTTCAATGGAGTCTGATTCATCTGAGATTTCCTCTGGCTGGATCCGCTTCTTGGGAGCCTTCTTACTCCTGCGACCATGGAACTTTTCTCTAAATGGATCCCTTTCTGAGCTGGTCCCGGGTTGTTTATTCATCATCTTATTCATCATTTTTCTGAACATGGCATACATTTGAGGGTCTATGCCGTCATCTTCTTGCTACTGCTCTTGACTCTTCTCGGATCGAGGGGAACCCATTTCTTCTTCCGAGGCTGACGAGTACTGGGATGCCGTGGTTCTTTTGCCTGATCTTGTCTCAACCATCAAATGATATGGATGCTCTCTGCAGGGCAAAGACCTGATTAGATTATGAAGGAATTAGCTTTCGGAAGAAATATTTGCTGAAAATATGGTAGACAATTTGGAAAAGATGTCCCATTACTAGGGACTGAGTCGTCGTGGGAATCACGACAATTGTGTTGTCATTCCTTCTGCAAAAGAAATAAACAACGAAAATATGCCTTGTTACCTAGGCAAGGTCGTCAAACCACAATGGAAAGAGAGACAATTTTATAGAAATGAGAAAACATGACTTTATTGATCTTGACAAAGAGGTGGGGGACAAACAATTTGCCACCATTCATGATAGTCGGCAGACACTCTAGGACCTGGAAAGATTTTAAGAGAGACAAAGGAATCCCAACTGTAGCGGGCAGAATGATATGCCCCGGACCATTGTGCGGAAGTGAGATCAAACTCTGCCATAACTCCTGATAACAGTCGGGCTTCGACGTACTGCTGCCTCTGGGAGAATTGTCGAACACATCTCTCTGGTTGGTAATAAGTGCAGAAGAAAGGTCCTAGCAACTTGAACCGTTTGCCATAAGCGTAGGTATATCGGGGAGGAGACAGCTGCCGATCAAAATAGTCCCAGACTACGTCATCCTCTTGAATGTTGTTGATCATAGACCGGTACTGCGCCACTGGAAGGAGTTCTTGACCATTGTATCTGAAAAAGTTTGCTCGGGCTGGAACGTGTTGGAAAAACCAGGACTGAAGTGCGTAGATGCATCCTTCAACTAAAATGGATTCTCCAAGTGAGAATCGAGTCAGTCCTCGATATAGGAAGGCGAGCGCTGCCATGGCTACAGAGAGGCGATTGGTTTGCCGACTTCCCCATCTTCTCATAAGCTGAATTATTCTGATGTCCATGTAGTTTTGTCCATCTGGGAAGAGGGATAATCCTACAGTGCATACAACCATTACATTCTGAATCCTTTCTTTGGCTGCTCTTGATAGCGAGCTGACTTCGACGAAGGTCTCGTACTGGCGGTACAATTCAAGTAGGTCAACATATTCATTTCCTTCCAACTGGATCAGGGGCCAGGATCGGCGGCCTGTCATACGAGGTAAGGAGTCTCGGGGGTCCAAACCCTTGACATTGATAAGGAATTGATGCTCTAATGGGTCTCCTGGTTGACCGGCTGGTTCTGGCAACCCCATGATTTCTGAAAATTCATCCATTAAACGGTCATTTCTCCCCATGGGAACCAGAAGGTGCACGTTCGAGGATTCTATCGCTCCGCCATTGCATGGATCAGGTTGCCATTGATGGTCTGCTTTCCGACTGCTGACGCCAGTTCTAATCCGCACTCGCTCAAATGGTCCAGGAACATTCGGGAAAAGCTCTTTAGCCAGGAATAATACCACCGGGGAATGAAAGTTCCGGTGCTAAGGGCTCGATGTTCAGGACGACCTTACCGCACCTCGTAGGAGATGTGACCTTCAGGAAAGATAGGATCGACTTGATTGGACGCCATCGAACTGAAAACAGAGAAAGACTCAGAATGAGACTTAGGAAAATGTGAGAAATTTTTGAAAAAAATTTTGCAGGCAGGATAAAGTGCAGCTGGAAATTCGAGATCCAGTAGAATGGTAGAATGAAAAATCGCCTGGGGTTTTGAAAGAAATTGGATATTTGAGAAAATCATCCAGGGTTTGAGAAAAAGACCTTGTGGAAAATAAGGATGTTTGGAAAAAGACCAAATGAGTTGAAAAACATTGGGAAATATAAAGAATTGAGAAAATCATACATACAATCACATCCTGCACAAACATTTATGTACATTCAGCACTCCCTAAAAGGCTGACTCTAGATGCATCAATTTGAAAACAGCTGTAGGACCTTAATCCTAACTCTAGGTTCAAATCATCTTTGTCCAATCCAGTTATGCCGATATACCTGAATCGAAATTCGAGGTACGTGGCATAGAGTTTCAACTCCAGTTCTAAGGTAAGGTTTTCCAACATCCTTGAGCGCCTACCGATATACTTCGGACTGTGGCCCGCGGTACGTGGTAGGGGGGTGTTAACCCAAATAATTGGCCCAGTTGTGAGGCTCTGTCCCGAACTAGGGTTCTGGAAGAGAGCCCAGCAACGTGAAGACCGGGTAATGATAGGTAATTGAGGTTTGAAAAAATGATCACATGCAAGAAATAGATGGCTCTAAGTCCTAGAGAGATAGATTTTGAAAATCTTTGAAGAAGCATACATTGTTTGCATTCAGATCCTAAATTGAGGAGAGTTGTATTTAGACCTAAGTCTATGTGAGCATGAAAATATCTCCTCAATCTGGTCCTACCAAACCATGCCTAGTCTACATGCAGTCAATGTCAGCTAGGTCCAAATCTAGGCTCCTAGGTTCGCATGATATCAAAAGTAAAGAGCTGACATTTTGTGAACACAGTTTCAATAATTGAACTAAGTCAAGCACTTTTTAATCAGACAAGGATAGGTCCCATCTCGGTCGCCAAACCTGTTATCGTCGCAAAATTTTTCCCCCGTCTTCCCTTCCTTGCGGAAGAGAAAGAGGGAAACGCTTTCGCGCTTCAAACTTGACCGGATTTTGGAAAATGTTTTGAAATACTCACCTCCGTTTTGAAAATTGCGGGAAAATCCATGGGATGGGGCTCGACCTGTCGGTACGAGGTTCGACCGTTCCTGCTGCCTTTAACAGGGGTAATCGAACCAAGGACCAAAATTGTGCTTGACTGAGTTAAATCATCAAAATCGTGTTCTATCCTAAATGCATAGAGAATTCAGGCATGTGCTATGAGATTTTGGAAAATGCCAGTTGAAAAATATGATGTATGCTCGGAAAATATTTGGAGTTGAAAACATTCTCTCAGGAAAAAGCTGAAAGTCAATTTCTCAGGAAAACTCATGTGAAAAAGGGTTTTTGAAATCACAGGAAAGTTTATGAAGTTGTGGGAAAATCATGAATGGTTGAAAATCCTGGGAAAATGGAAGTGATTCTTGAGAAAAGGGTGAACCTTTGAAAAGGGAAACACTTCTTAGGAAAACTTGGACTTTGAGAGTTTTCTTAGGAAAATGATGGAAAATTTATAGGAAAACTCTTGTGGAAAAGGAAAATTGAAGCTTGGGAAATTGAAATCCTGAGAATCTTAATCTTGGAATACTTGGAAATCAATTTTGACTAAAAAAAAAAAGGTAAGAGACTTCTCTTGAAATTCTTGGGAAAATGACCTTTTCCCCTGGAAAACTGTGGAAAAACTTGACTTGAGAAAACCGATTTTGAAAATTCTCATAGTTTCTTGAGAAATTGGTTTCATTGAAAATGAAATTTTCTTGAGAAAATCATGAGAAAATCAATGATTTCATGATGCGAATGACATGAATGCACTTTGAAAGGATTTTCTAAGGAATTGGTTGGAAAAATGTGCATTAAGTCCAAATAAATCCTTCACATATCCTGACTGTGACCATGAATATGTTCAGAACTTAATTGATTTAATGCACAATGCTTTGAAAACTTTGAAAATATGATGTGCATTTTAAGATAGCCTAAGAGTGTAGGCTCAATGTGACTAATAGAAAGATGATGGATCTGGGTCTCGTCCATATTACGACTAGGGCCATAAATATGGATTCCACCGAGTTCATCAACTCCCTAAGAGTTGGTGCACGTGCCATTCGTGAACATCCATAGTGCTTTTGAAATAACAATGCATGAATCATATAAGCAGGATATTGCATAAATTCAAACTATATGATATGCATCCTAGTCTAAGCAGGAAATTAACTTTCTTATTCCAAAATTTACATTATTACATCACTAAATAAATGAAATAAAAGAAATTTGCAGACTTCAGCTCCTTCTTTTGATTGTTCCTCCCAAACTTGAAATAAGGTTAGCTCAAATATGTGGGTTTTTCCAAGATTTTCCAATAATATTATGAAATTATTGGATTTAATTGGATATAAACCCTAGTCTCATGCTTCCTTGATATTTGAAATGATGTAAATGCAGGAAATTCGGTGGAAAATAGTTTGAAATTCGGAATTGGGGTCAAAATGACCAAAATACCCCTAATATTAAAGTTATACCTTTAAAATCAGGGTTTTTTTTTTAAGGAAAACTTGGTAAAATTGAGATTTCGAAATTCAAATTGAATCCAATGATGATGAAATGCAGTATGAGGCATGATGACATGCTGCTAAACACATTAGGACTGTAAAATTAGAATTTGACATTTTGCAATTTATCCAAAATAATGAATTTCGCTTGTTTTTCACTTGGATCCCGGTCCTGCGGGACCCTATTTTGGTATTATGGCTAATCCGAACCTCAAATGGATTCCAAATTGCACCAAATTCGGTATGAAGTATCTACTTACTCTGATAAACAGCCTAGAATGCTAAAAATCACGAAATGATATGATTTAAATGCTAAAATTTAAAGAAAGTCCTAAAATGATGGATTTTGCCTATGGATCCGAACCGAATGCAATGCTTAACATGATAATGCAAGATTTACACCATGAAAACTTCTGATATTTTGCATACTGATAAAGGACCCGAAATGGAACATTTTTGGTTTTTACAGCTTCGGGATTTGAGCCATGGTGAGTTCAATAACAGAGATTTAGTTCTGACAGAGGTAAAAATCACCCTAATCTGATGTAAAATTCTAAACAAATATAAAACAGCCATGGAAATTTATGAAATTAATCAGAGCTACTCAAGACACCTACTTGAACAACTTTCATGTTCATGACTTTGGCATTTGATCAACATAAACATGGATAAAAATGTAACTTTGTGTTCCTAAGTTGACAGAACAGACCAATGTGACCAAACAGGAGACTGACAAGAAAAATCCAAAGCAGGTACCAACACTATTTGAAAAATCACAGGCTTTCAGATGCAAACAGAGAACACCTCGTATATAATTTTCACTTTTTACAGTTTTGGATTTAGAGCAACACACAAATAGAAACCATAGCCCTAAGTCGATCCAAGATCTCCGATGCCCAAATCAGGCTCTGACACGTGTCCCGAACTCTCGGATTTTTTGTCAGACATAAAAAAAATCAAAAAACTCTGAGAAAATCAGGTTACAAAATAGACATTCTCCCGAGTTCAAGACATCTTTTGGATCGAAAATGGAATATCCCATGAGGGATATCTCGATTTTACAAGTCGGAAAATGATTTTCAAAACGCATCCCGGGTAACAAAACCCGACTTGCCATTTTGAATGTTTACCACAGTAAACAAATTCAAATGCCTCCGAATTTTTGGCACAATTCTAGTGACACCTAAGGGCGCATTCCGTGATTTTTTTGAGATTTTTAATAAAAAATAAATGCATGAAATGACGTGTGGACTGACTGACAAAAATAGAGACCTACTGAAAATGAGCAGAATTGAAATAAATGTTAAATTAATTCTAATTAATTCATGAAACATGCTAAATTAATGAAATAAAATGCAAATTAAACCTAGCTAAATGCATGAAGGTTAAAAATCATCAAGTAAGCATAATTAAATATTTTTATATATGTCGTTTTATGAGAATAGCTCAATCCATCTCTCGGATTAGCTCTTTCTTCAAACGACTCCCAAATCGAATTATGGAATCAAATCAAGGGGAAAAAAAGTGCACCTTGCTTCGTTACGCAGCGTAGAAACTCTTGAAAGGGGCAGCTATCACGAGCTTCCTTCATCCTTCGCTCCGGGCTTCGGATGGTTCACCAAAATCGACCTACTACACCTTCTTCACTGAGCCAAAGGGGCGTGAATTCCAAAGTGCAAAAATCGGATTTTCAGGAAGGCAAGGTCGAATTTTCAAGTTCTCAGAGGGTGCTCTCTTGGAATTTGAAATTCAAACTCACCTTTTGTAGGGAGTCCTCAGGTGGCGCCACCTCATGGTGGGCTACTTTTATTAAAAATAAAATAAAAATAAAAATTGAAGCCAAGTGGGACTCTGGATTGGTGCCACCTCAAAAGGTGTTTGACACATGTCAGAAGAATAGAGCAGTGGGCTCAGAAGGCGCCACCTCAGAGGAGTTTGAATTCTACTTTTTCTGATGAAAGGAGATCTGGACATGTGGCAGTCCAAGATGGTTCCATACCTGACAAGTGTCAGCCTGCTGGAGGAGGTTCTTCAGATGGCGCCACCTCATGGGGGATTTGAATTTTAAATGGAGGTTGGCCCTGGAGGAATGGAGGGTGGACATGTGGCACCACCTCAGGGTGGCTCCTACAATGCCATGTGGCAGGAGGGATAGGCAAGGGACATGTGGCGCCCTCATAGGCCATCTGGAAAAATCAGAGCTCTGGATTTGCGCCACCTAGGAGGAGATTTGAATATTTGAATGGTTTGCTTTTTCTGAAGAAAGCCAGGAGTGACATGTGTCTCCTACTTTTCTGAAAAGAGTAGGGAGAAGACATGTGTCCTCTACTTTTTCTGAAGGAGGTAGAAGGAGACATGTGTCACCTGCTTTTTCTGAAAGAAGCAGAGAATGACACGTGGCAGAGGGGAGAGAAGGAGGGCCAAGCCATGTGGCGCCATCTCAGACAACATGGAAAAGGTGAAGTTCAGGATCTGCGCCACCTATGAGGAGACAAGCCTACCTTTTCTGTAGGAATTTAGGAGTGACACGTGTCTCCTACTTTTCTGAGAAAAGTAGGGAGAGACATGTGTCAGGCTTCTTTTCTAGAAGGAGGGAGAGGTTGACACGTGTCCCCTGCAGGAGACACACTTCAAGTGGCGCCACCTCAGAGGAGACAAGCTCCACTTTTTCTAGACAGGACAACCTATGACACTTGGCATCTCCTGATAATCTTGGAATGACACATGGCGCAGGATGGATAGGGTGACACATGGTAGATAAATGGGATGACATGTGGCGGCTTCTTAGGGTAGCCCCACACTGACACTTGGCATGGAAATGGGAGGAGAGAGAAAAGACAAGTGGCACCAATCCAGGGGACAAGGCTCCTATATTTTTGGGTTTTTCAAAATTCAAATTTTCAAAAGAAAAGCTTGTGTGACACCACCTCAGTGTGGGTCCCACATTGCTTCTTTACTGAAATAAGGATAAAACAACAACTTATTTTTAGAATTTTCATAAAATCTGGACTAATTGGTAAAACAGGAATTTTTGGAAAGAGTTGGTCCCTGTAGGGCAATTTTGTAAAAGGGAGATATTTGAAATTGTCAAAAGGGCAAAATCTGAGGTGAAGTGGCTGAAATCCATATTGAAAACTATCCAGATCGTTTTCTTGAGAAAATATTTTGAAATTCAGAGTCCTGGGGGTAAAATGGGAAGAATTGATAATTTTGAAGACCCAGGGTTTTGAAATCAATTTTGAAAAGAGTTGAAATTCTAATCTGGATTGAAAATTTTGAAATCGAGAGTTCTGGACCTCGAAATGACATGTTGTGCAGTGATTTGAAATGCTCATGCAATGATATGCAATGTCATGTCTTATGAAATGCAATCTTGAACCAAGACTTGGAGCTGTCTGTCTCCTGTCAGGAATGAATTTTTGAACATCTGAGTTAAAATTAGAGAAATTTTGAGAGTTTCAGATGAAATTTGGACTTTTGCAAGGTTCGGGCTCAGAAAATGACCATTTTGCCCTCCAGCGATTTCAGAGGCTGGATGATGATGCTTGGTGGAACTGTCGGGGAGGTGAGTGAAAATTTGGGGTGTTTACATACTCCCATCCCATTTTTCCACAGGTTCATCCCCAGTATTGTCTACTTTCTCCTAAGAAGCCCATTCCAAGTTCATCATTTCAAGAGAAGATGTTAGAAGCCTTTTCTGATATCAAGGCCACTCTTTGTTCCCATACGCAGTCAATAGCCAAGCTAGAGACTCAAATGGGACAATTAGCTCAGACATTGAGTAGACAAAGTCAGGGGAACCTTCATAGTCAGTCTGTTGTCTCAAAGGGAGAGGATTCCATGTCATTTGACTTGCAACCCACTGATTCACATCATGAGCAAGTCAAATCTGTTACATCCCTTCAGTATAAGAAAGCGTGTCACTCCACTCAGGAATCGACTCATAAACCTCATATCATTTCTACTGACGAGTCGATCTCTATGATACCTCAAAAGAAGGGGCCTTACTCACAGCATACATTTTCATCATATAAAGCCCCATTTTCTCAGCCTGTAGGATCACCGATTGTTTTTAGTAAGCAAGAGGTGCAGATGGAGAAGGTGCTTGACCAAGTCAAGCCAGATCATATTCACCACTTGTCGGAAGTTGCATTCATTGATAGTCGGTCGGTCCTAGACTCTGATTTCCTGACCAATTTCTCAGATGAGACTAATCTCCGTTCTTCATGTCAAGAGAGTCATGATACTACAGTTAGAGGTAGACGTGATGGAAACACAGTGCGTAGTGTCACAGATGACACTCTTTTCTTTATAGAGGCTCATTGAGCGATACTTCATGTCCATTGATCTCATGGACGATGAAGGTTTTTCCAGGGATCCGTCTGGCTGGGGACGTGAAACTTAGCGCTTTATGGGAGGCAACCCATATCTTGTATATTATTAGATTTGATTAGAATTTATAGATTTTATTTTGTTTTTACTTTTTCGTGAGTTTTTCATGTTCTTTTTGTTTCATTCTATGAGTTTTATGTTTTGTCATGCATACATTGCATTCATTACATTCATAGAACGTATATTTTTAATTCATGTCAGGTTATTCTACTCTTTTCCCTCATTTATTTTCTCTCATGTGCATTCACGTAGTTTCATATAAGCATGGGGGAGTGCCACTGGGACAGTGTCATTCAAGCATGGGGGAGGGTGTAGTTTGCACACCTTGATATTTCTGTTGACGTTCTTGCACATGTTTACACATCTCTCATGAAAAGTAGATTTTTAAAGAAAGAGTTTGAACTTATATGAATGTTATTTCAAATCTGATGTTTTTAGAGGATTTTTAAGCCCCACGAATTTTTTTTCTGACATGGATCTAAAAATTATGGTTGTTTATGCGGATTTTGAAGAAATGATGATAGATACATGTTAGAATTTATTTTGAATCATAAATATGAATATGCACAGTTCTATTTTTGAAAAAACTAAGCAAATGAACAAAAGTGTAAAAAAAGAGCTCAAAAGAAAAAAAAAATGCGTTAGGTTGTTTGGATAATTCCACAATCCTTAGTAGATGGAACTTAGATGTAAGTTGAAACTTTTAATTCCATTTTCGAAAAGGAGAGTGGAAAAACTTTATGATCCTAAGTAACTGAGAACAGATACAAGTTGAAATGTTTGACTCTCATGTTATAAAGGTGAATGAAGGAAGTCACTTTTATGTCTTAGTTGATATCTTTTGGTATGTATTGAAAAAGTATAGAAGATATTGACATTGCACAAGGCATAAAAGCAGACCACACGCAAGCTATAAGAGAAGAATAAGTGCGCAAAAAGAAAAAGTGTGAAAAAATAAAAAAAATCGAGAAAAGAGCTGAAAAAGAGATAAAAGTTCAGTGCTTAGAAGTGTGATTGAGAAAACCTGTGCAGAAAACATGAGTGAGGATAAGTAAATAACTTGTTTTTATTAGATTTTCTAAGAATAAAACATAAATAATTGTGATATTTAGAAAAGTGAAAGAAATTCTTTTCTGTGGTGGTATATAAAAGACTCTAATTATATTGTGATTTTGAAATAACAGGAAATATTTGTGAAAACAAAGTCTTTAATTACCTACTGCTTATGAGGATGTGTAATATTATGCATACATGACAGAGATGTTTGTGGGTAGCATCACTGCAAACCCTCACGAGACCTTACTCGTCCACTGGGGTAACCCAGGGGTTGAAAGGGCTTGTTGCATGAGCTAAATGCAACCGTGATTCCTACGAAAGTGAGTTAGGTGATAGTTTGATTTCTTGCATTTTTCTAGTTTGCTCGAGGACTAGCAAAACATAAGCATGGGGGTATTTGATCATGCATATAATTCAGGGTTAATTAACATTAAAATATGCATGATTTTATAAAATAATGTTTCAAAAACCCAATTTTATGTTAGTTTTCGAGTAAATGAGCTAAAATGATTGAAAATTAGAAAATGCTTGAAAAATTAGCTTTATTTTGCATTTTAGTACATATTTTAATGTTTGTATTTACGTAGTAGTTTTAGTTGTTAATAAAATTTTTAAAAAAATAGAGAAACATAGTTTCATTTTGCAAGTTAGTTAAATCATTTTGGTTTTCTTTATAGAAAATAAGAAAAAAATATTAAATATATAGAGTAGAATAGTTATATTTTTTTTTTTAGAAAAAAAAATAATAATCAAATAAGGTTTTTAGGTTTTTTGCAAATAAAACTTTTAAATAGTTTTTTTTAGATTTTTTTTAAAAAAAGAAAAAAAAATAAACCAAACCGGTTCAAACCGGTTTGCATTTAAAAAAACTAAAAAAAAAAAATAAGTAACCGGCTTGAACCGGTTTGAATTTTTAACTGAAAACATTTTTTGTTTCAAACCGGTTCCAACCAGTTTGAAAGGTTTTTAAAACCCAAAAAAATGAAAAGGGGGGCGTCTTCACCCTGTGCGCCAATTCCAAATCCTCTTTCCCCTCTTTCCCTTTCTTCTCAACCGTTTCCATTGCCGGATTCCCCTTTACCCCTTCTTTTCCCTCTATTTCTTCTTCCTCCTTTCATATTCTTCAATCCGGTGGTGGTGGAGCTTCAGTCCGGCGGCGGCGTGTAGGTGGATGGCCATTCTCCCCTAATCTTTCCGGCTACGGTAAGTTCTTCAGCTTTTCTTCTTCCTCATCTTCTTCTTCCTCTTCTTCGGATTCTTCTTCTTCTTCCTCATCTTCTTCTTCCTCTTCTTCGAATTCTTCTTCTTCTTCCTCATCTTCTTCTTCCTCTTCTTCGGATTCTTCTTCTTCTTCCTCAGTTTCGTCTACTTCTTCTTCGGATTCTTTTCTTGATTGCTGCTATTTCAGTAAAATGAAAATGAAAAAAAAAACAGAAAAATGAAAAGAAAAAGAAAAAAATTGTGATTGTTGTGATTTGTTATTTTTGAAAAACGAAAAAAAGGAAAAAATGTTAGCATTAGGTTATGATTCAATGTGTTCATTACCGATTATATTTTTTTTAGTGTAGTTTCTTGTTTTTAGTTGTCTGCAAATTTGGTTGAGTTTCCTGTTTTTTTTACTGTTTTGTTCTTTCATTTTCTGTATCTGTTTATAACATTTGATTAGTTAATTTCCTATTTTTTTAGTTTTCCTGTTTTTATTTTTATTTTTAGCAAATATCTTGTTTGTTTTCATTTCAAAAATTAATTCATGATCTGTTAGTTAAATGTTTCTTTTGCATTCATTGATTTCCCTCTTTTGCAGTCTTTGATATCGTGTTTACTGTTTTCATAATTTTTTTCTGTTTGTTTTCTTCTGAATTTTTGTTTGTCTCTACATTAAAGTCTTGTGTTCATTCAATTTCTGTAGATAAATTGTTAGATGCTTGTTTGTTCATGTACTAAAATTAATTTCCTGTTTTTCTTTAGTTTTGTAATTGCCTGTGTGTCAAGTGATTTCCTGTTGTGTATTCATCCGATCATCATTAATTTTCTTGTTGTTTATGTCATTTTCGATTTCTGTTTTGATTCATTATCAGATTTTCTGTTTTTCTTTTAAATCCATTTCCTGTTGTGTCTAATTCAATTAGTGAGTGTTCTCTTTTTATCTTTCATTCTTCTGTTTTTCATTCTTTAAGTCCAGTTTTAATTCATTTCAAGTCCTATTTTTAGTTATTGCATTTTCCAGGTTTTGCATTAAGTTTGTTTTCCTGTTTCACGTTTTGTTTTACTTCAAGTCAGTTTTCTTGTTTACTTCATTTTCCGGTCTTTTATTTCATTTCTTGTCATTCAATTAATTTCCAGTTCATTTTCTTGTTTTTGTTAAGTAAGTATTAGTTGTTAGTTAAGTAAACAATTAGTTAATTGATTTGTAATTAGTTAGTTAGTAGTAGATTTAATTAGAATCAGTTTTCGATTGTAAGTAGTCATTTAGGTTTCTTTTCTGATGTCTTTCATATTTCTAGCATTTAATTAGTTTTTTTTTAGTATAGTGTTTACTTTTCTCTCTGGTACTACTCGTGTTCATTTGAGTTGTGCAGGATAGCACAGGATTGGAGCGGAAGCGATTATGTGACACAAAGTACGAAGAATAAAGCTTCTTTTTGCTTTTATTTTTAGAATTAGGAATTTGATTGGGTTTGTAAATATTGCACTTTATGCCCTCTGCGAAGGGTATTCATTTGTTGTAATAGTTAGTTGATTTTATATTTCTTGAACATTTTACATTTCAATAATGTGGCAATAAGGAATAGTTTAGAATTGTGTGCTTGAATACGAAATATTCTCGTTCCCTGAGTTCAACCCGGTCTCATCCACTAGTGAGAACCGGTTTTTATTATTTGATGTCTGGTTTTCACATGTTTTTCGTATAAAAATCTTTTCAAAATTACAACGATTAAAAAGAAGACATCAGGCACCATTTGAGAGAAGGCTTCTCCAAACAGCTGACACTTGTCTGCCACATGTCAACCTCTCCTTTCCTACAGAAAAGTAGAATTTGAATTCCTCCGAGGTGGCACAGTCTACTTCTTCCACTCCTGTCCTTCTGACATGTGTCAAGAGCTTCCAGAGGTAGCGCCACATGCATTCTCCTACTGTTTTCAACTTTACACCTCAGAACACCTTTTGAGGTGGCGCCAGTCCAGAGCCCCACTTGGCTTCATTCCTTTTATTTATTTTATTTATTTTTAATAAAAATAGCCCCATGAGGTGGCGCCACCTGAGGGCTCCCTACAAAAGCCAAATTTTGAATTTCAAACCCCAGGTAGCACCCCTTGAGGTGGCGCAATCTGGGAGCTTCCTGCAGAGAAAATCAAGCAAACCCAATTTTGAAAATTTTCAAATTCTGCTGAGGTGTCTCATCCACAAAATTTCCCATTTTATTTTCTCAAAAAAATCAAAATAGCACCCCTGAGATGGCGCCACATGGAGGGATCAGATTGAGCCTCTTTGAAATTCAAATTTTTCAGAAAAAGTCTATAAAAATAAGGCTCCACGCTCAGCTTGAGGAGCTCTTTTTGGGACTTGGAAATTCGACATAGACTTGCTTCAGAATCTGATTTTGAACCATAGAATTCACGCCCCCCCCCCCCTTTGGCTCAGTGAAGAAGGTGCAGTGGGTCGATTTTGGTGAATCATCTGAAGCCCGGAGCGAAGGACAAACCAAGCCCTTGGTAGCAGTCCCTTTCAAGAGTTTCAAAGCTGCGTAACGAAGCAAGGTGCACCTATTTTCCTCTTGATTTGAATTCATAATTTGATTCGAGAGTCGTTTGAAGAAAGAGCTCATCTGAGAGATGGATTGAGCTATTCTCATAAAACAACATATATAAAAATACATGATTATGATTCCTTGATGATTTTTAGCATTCATGCATTTAGCTAGATTTAATTTGCATTTTATTTCATTAATTTAGCATGTTTCATAAATTACTTAGGATTAATTTAGCATTTATTTCAATTCTGCTCAGTTTCAGTAGTTCTCTGTTTTTGTCAGTCAGTCCACACGTCATTTCATGCGTGTAATTTTTGTTAAAAAATCCAAAAAAATCATGGAATGCGTCCTTAGGTTTTCCTTTAAAATGTGCCAAAAATTCGGAAGCATTTGAATTCGTTTACGGCGGTAAACATTCAAAAAGATGAGTCGGGTTTTACCACCCGGGATGCATTTTAAATTTTTACTTCTGACTTGTAAAATCAAGATCTCCCTCATGAAAGATTCAATTTTCGATCCGAAAGATGTTTTGAATTTGTAACGATGTATAGCTTTTAACCTGATTTTCTCAGATTTGTCTGATTTTTTTATGTTTGACAAAAATCCAAGAGTGCGGGACACGTGTCAGAGCCTGATTTGAGCCTTTGAGACTTTGGATCGATTTAGGTCGATGGGTTCTCTTTGGGTATTGATCTAAATCCAAATCTGTAATAAGTAAAAGTTATGTCCAGGATGTCCTCTATGTGAATATGAAAGCTTGTGATTTTTAGAACAGTGGTGATACCTGTTTCGGATTTTTCTTGTCAGTCACCTGTTTGGTCACATTTGTCTGTTCTGTTATTTTAGGCGTCAAAAATTATATTTTTATCTGTGTTTATGTTAATCAAATGCCGAAGTCATGAACATGAAAGTTGTCCCTGTAGGTGTCGTGAGTATCTCTGTTAAATATCAGAAATTTTCATGGCTGTTTTCTATTAATTTAGCATTTTATATTAGATTAGATTGATTTTTACCTCCATCAGAACCAAATCCCTGTTACCGAACTCACCATGGCTCAAATCCTGAGAATGTAAAAACCAAAAATGTTCCATTTCGGGTCCTTTATCAGTCTAAAAAATATCAGAAGTTTTTATGGTGTAAATCTTGCATTATCATATTAAGCATTGCATTTGGTTCGGGTCCGTAGGCGAAATCCATCCTTTTTAGGACTTTCTTTAAATTTTAGTATTCAAATCATATCATTTCATGAATTTTAGCATTCTAGGATGTTTATCAGAGTATGTAGATGCTTCATACCGAATTTGGTGTAATTTTGAATCCATTTGAGGCTTGGTTTAGCCATAATATCAAAACAGGGCCCCGCGGGACCCGGATCCAAGCGAAATTCGTTATTTTAGATAAATTGCAAAATATCAAATTCTGATTTTACAGTCCTAACGTGTTTAGAAGCATATCATCATGCCTCATACTACATTTCATCATCATTTGATTCAATTTAAACTTCAAAATCTCAATTTTACCAAAATTTCCTTCAAAAACCCTGATTTTAAAGGTATAACTTTAATATTAGGGGTATTTCGGTTATTTTGACCCCAATTTCGAATTTCAAAACTATTTTCTACTGAATTTCTTGCATTTTAATCATTTCAAATATCAAGGAAGCATGAGAATAGAGTTTACATCCAATTAAGTCCAATAATTTTATAATATTATTGGAAAATCTTGGAAAAACTCACATATTTGAGCTAACCTTATTTCAAGTTTGGCAGGAACATCCAAATGAAGGAGCTGAAGTCTGAAATTTCTTTTATTTCATTTATTTAGTGATGTAATAATGTAAATTTTGGAATAAGAGATTTAATTTTCTGCTTAGACTAGGATGCATATCATATAGTTTGAATTCATGCAATATCCTGTTTATGTGATTCATGCATTTTATTTCAAAAGCACTATGGATGTCCACGAATGGCACGTGCACCAACTCTTAGGGAGTTGATAGACTCGGTGGAATCCATATTTACGGCCCTAGTCGGAGTATGGACGAGACCCAGATTCATCATCTTTCTACTAGTCACATTGAGCCTACACTCTTAGGCTATCTTAAAAATGTACACCATATTTCCAAATTTTTAAAGTATTGTGCATTAAATCAATTAAACTCTGAACATATTCATGGCCACAGTCAGGATATGTGAAGGATTTATTTTGACTTAATACACATTTTTCCAACAAATTTCTTAGAAAATCTTTCAAAGTGCATTCATACATCCATATCATTTGCATCATGAAATCCTTGGTTTTCCCATGATTTTCTTAAGAAAACTTCATTCTCAAGAAATCGATTTCTCAAGAAACTTTGAGAATTTTCCAAAATCGGTTTTCCCAAGTTAAGTTTTCACAGTTTTCCATGGAAACCAGTCTCTCAAGAAACTTCCAAGTTGGATTTCCAAAATCAAAGTTTTCCCTCGATTTTCCCTGGAAAATGTTATTTTCTTAAGATTTTCAAAAAGAGTTTTCCAATCTTCCTCAAGAATCAAAAATCGATTTCCAAGTATTTCAAGGGTAAGATTAACAGGATTTCAATTTCCCAAATTTCAGTTTTCTTCTTCAATGAGTTTTCCTATAAATTTCCCATCATTTTCCTAAGAAAGTCCTCAAAGTCAGAGTTTTCCTAAGAAATGTTCCCCTTTTCAAATGTTCACCTTTTTCTCAAGAATCACTTCTATTTTCCAAGGATTTTCAACTATTCATGGTTTTCCCACATCTTTATGAGCTTTCTCGTGATTTCAAAAACCCTTTTTTCATCTGAGTTTCCCGAGAAATTGACCTTTTCCCTGAGAAATGTTTTTCAACTCCAAATGTTTTTCAAGCATACATCATGTTTTTCCTACTTCCATTTTCCAAAATCTCATAGCACATGCCTGAATTCTCTGTGCATTTAGGATAGAACATAATTTTGATGATTTAACTAAGTCAAGCACAATTTTGCTCCTTGGTTCGATTACCCTTGTTAAAGGCGGCAGGAACGATCGAACCTCGTATCGACAGGTCGAGCCCCATCCCATGGATTTTCCCGCAATTTTCAAAACAGAGGCGAGTATTTTAAAACAATTTCCAAAATTCGGTCAAGTTTGAATCGCGAAAGCGTTTCCCTCTTTCTCTTCCGCAAGGAAAGGAAGACGGGAAAAATTTCGCGACGATAAAAGGTTTGGCGACCGTGATGGGACCTGTCCTCGTCTGGTCAAAATAGTGCTTGACTTAGTTCAATTATCGAAATTATGTTCACAAAATGTCAGCTCTTTTACTTTCAATATCATGTGAGCCTAGGAGCCTAGATTCTGACCCAGCTGACATTGATTGCATATAGCTTAGACATGGTTTGGTAGGACCATATTGAGGAGAAATTTTCATGTTCACATAGACTTAGGTCTAAATACAACTCTCCTCAATTTAGGATCTGAATACAAACAATGTATGTTTCTTCAAAGTTTTCAAAATCTATCTCTCTAGGATTTAGAGCCCTCTATTTCTGGCATGTGATCATTTTTTTAAAAATCTCCATTACCTATCATTACCCGGCCTTCACGTTGCTGGGCTCTCTTCCAGAACCCTAGTTCGGGACAGAGCCTCACAACTGGGCCAACTATTTGGGTTAACACCCCCCTACCACGTACCGCGGGCCACAGTCCGAAGTATATCGGTAGGCGCTCAAGGATGTTGGAAAACCTTACCTTAGAACCGGAGTTGAAATTATATGCCACGTACCTCGGATTTTGGTTCGAGTATATCGGCATAACTGAATTGGACAAAGATGATCTGAACCTAGAGTTAGGATTAAGGTCCTACAGTTGTTTTCAAAATGATGCATCTAGAGTCAGCCTTTTAGGGAGTGCTGAATGTGCATAAATGTTTGTGCAGGATGTGATTGCTCGTATGTTACCTCTATTTTCTTACATTTTCCCAAAAATATTTTTCAAATTTCCATATTTCTCGCCTTTTCCTTTATTTTCTCAAACCCTGGATGATTTTCCCAAATATCCAATTTATTTCAAAACTCCAGAAGATTTTTCACTCTACCTTTCTACTGGATCTCGAATTTCCAGCTGCATTTTATCCTGCCTGCAATAATTTTCCAAAATTTTCCCACATTTTCCCAAAAGTCTCATTCTGAGTCCTTCTCTATTTTCAGTTCGATGGCATCCAGTCAAGTCGATCCAATCTTTCCTGAAGGTCACCTCTCCTATGAGGTGCGACAAGGTCGTCCTGAACATCGAGCCCTCAGCACCGGAACTTTCATTCCCCGGTGGTACTATTCCTGGCTAAAAAGCTTTTCCCGAATGTTCCCGGACCATTTGAGCGAGTGCGGATTAGAATTGGCGTCAGCAGTTAAAAAGCAGACCATCAACGGCAACCTGATCCATGTAATGGCAGAGCGATGGAATCCTCGGACGTGTACCTTCTGGTTCCCATGGGGAGAAATGACCGTTTTAATGGATGAATTTTCAGAGATCATGGGGTTACCAGAACCAGCTGGTCAACCAAGCGATCCATCAGAACATCAATTCTTTATCAATGTCAAGGGTTTGGACCCCCGAGACTCCTTAGCTCGTATGACACGCCGCCGATCTTGGCCCCTGATCCAGTTGGAGGGAAATGAATATGTTGACCTACACGAGTTGTACCGCCAGTACGGGACCTTCGTTAAAGTCAGTTCGCTATCCAGGACAGCTAAAGAAAGGATTCAGAATTCAATGGTCCTGTGCACTGTAGGATTATCCCTCTTTCCAGACGGACAAAACTATATGGACATCAGAATAATCCAGCTTATGAGAAGATGGGGAAGTCGGCAGACCAACCGTCTTTCCATAGCCATGGCAGCGTTAGCTTTCCTATATCGAGGCCTGACTCGATTTTCACTTGGAGAATCCATTTTAGTTGAAGGTTGCATCTACGCACTTCAGTCCTGGTTCTTCCAGCATGTTCCAGCTCGAGCAAGCTCTTTCAGATACAATGGCCAAGAACTTCTCCCAGTGTCACAGTACCGATCCATGATCAACAACATTTAAGAAGATGACATTGTTTGGGACTATTTTGATCGGCAATTATCCCCTCCCAGATATACGTACGCTTATGGCAAGCGGTTCAAGTTATTGGTATCATTCTTCTGCACTTATTACCAACCAGAGAGATGTGTTCAACAATTCTCCCAGAGGCAGCAGTACATCGAAGCCCGACTGTTATCAGGAGCTATGGCCGAGTTCGATCTCACCTCTGCACAATGGTCCGGGGCATATCATTCTGCCCGCTACGGCTGGGACTCCTTTGTCTCCCTTAAAATCTTTCCTGATCCTAGAGTGTCTGCCGACTATCATGAATGGTGGCAAATTGTCTGTCCTACACCCCTTTGTCATGATCAATAAAATCATGTTTCCTCATTTCTATAAAATTGTCTCTCTTTCTATTGTGGTTTGACGACCTCGCCTAGGTAACAAGGCATATTTTCGTTGTTTATTTCTTTTGCAAAAAGAATGACAACACAATTGTCGTGATTCTCGCGGCGACTCAGTCCCTAGTAATGGGACATCTTTTTCAAATTGTCTACCATATTTTCAGCAAATATTTCTTCCAAAAATCAATTCCTACAAAATCTAATCTGGTCTTTGCCCTGCAGAGAGCGTCTACAACATTTGATGGTACAAACAAGGTCAGACAAAAGAACAGCAGCACCACAGTACTCGTTGGCCTCTGAAGAAGAGATGGGTTCCCCCCGGTCTGAGAGCAGTCAAGAGCAGCAACAAGAAGATGATGGCATAGACCCTCAAATGTATGCCATGTTTCAAAAAATGATGAACAAAATGATGAATGAGCAGCCCGGGACTAGCTTAGAAAGGAATCCATTCAGAGAAAAGTTCCATGGTCACAGGGGTAAGAAGGCTTCCAAAAGGCAGATCCAGTCAGAGGAAATCTCAGATGAATCAGACTCCATTGAAGATACGGATGAAGAATATGAAGTGCCTCCAGCATTTCAGAAATGTGGCCAAAGTAAAAGCCGCAGATCAAAAAGCCGAGATGCAGAAGAGCCCCTGCAAGCACAGTTCAAGGAAATGGCCCGAGTTGTCAAGGATCTACAAGCCCGCGACAAGGGCAAGAAAGTCTTCACCAGTGAGGACTTCTATGACGGCCTAGAAGGGGATGATGATCTGGAGAATCTTCCTCGAAAATTTATCAAGTTTGATGGTTCTGGCGACCCAAAAGCGCATCTCGCCACTTTCTTTGCAGAATGCTCTCGGTTCAAAAGGGACAACAGAGCATTGTTCTTATGCTTTCCCCGCAGCTTGGAAGGAGTTGCAGCTAAGTGGTATGCTGAGCATATCAACCCCATCGAGCTCAAGGAGTTCGATAAAGTCGTAAATCTGTTTATTGAACGCTTCTTGTTCAACACAGAAGCGTTGCCTACATTGAGTCATCTCTGCAATCTCAGGCAGAATGAGAATGAAAAGGCATGAGACTTTATCCACAAATGGAGATCGGCCTGCAACAAAATGAGAGATCCTATCTCGGAAAGGCACGCCCTGTCCTTAATCCTCAACAACTTTTTGCAGCCGTTAAGAGGATTGATCTCCACAGCACCATCACGTACCTTCCTCTAATTGACTGAAAGAGCCGAATGGCTCGAATTGAGTGTGGAAAATGGAGTCTATGAAGGCTTCACATTCTCCAAGAACAACTCCCAAGGTGAGCAGAAGAAAAAAGCTCACTTCACTTATTCTGCCAACAACAGCAACAAAGGCCGAAATCAGCACAAAGGGCAGAAAAGAGATTACTGCTACAGCTCAGGCAGTTCAAACAACAAGGATCATAAAGCAAAACCTGCTCCTCAGTATAGCAAGCCTCCTCAGCAGGACCAAGGGCCGAAACTGCGTGAGAAGACTAAACATGAAGGATGGAGTTACGATAGAAAGTTTACTCCTCTAGACCAATCACTCGAATATGTACTCGAGTACATGCTATCAAAAGAAATGGTCAAGTTGCCCAGATTGGCTGATCCCCCTGTGCCAATGGGGAAGTGGAAGGATCGATTTTATAAGTTCCACAGGACAGTGGGACCCAACACTAAGAACTGCTTTGTTCTCAAAAACATTGTACAAGATCTCATTGAAAAAAATCTTCTAGTGGAAGGAGAAGAAGAAGAGAAAATGAACATTCTCAATCACCCCTTCCCTTCGCACACCACGGCAGTGGTGTCCGCACAGCCATTCTTACCGCATGAGCACATCAAGCCGTGTTCTGCACAAGATCTCCAGGTTCAGCATCAGGTGTCAGTGCTACGACAGGCAGCTCTAGCTTCTAAGAAGATGAACCTAATTTCAGCATTCGGCAAGATGAAAGTTTCAGAAGCACCTATAAAGTCAGCCCCCAAGTCAAAGGGAACTCCTAACTTCTTCAAGCAAATCATCAAACCCAGGCTGAAAAATTCAAGTCAGAAGCCTCTGACCGCTCTATCCAATGTCTCCATCTTTGATTTGGCCAAAAATTCTAGCGAGCACTGGAAGATTTACTCAGGAAAATCAAAGTTAAGCCCAGTACCACTCCGGAAGACATGGCACAGATAGTGAATTCGGCCATGACCAACGCACCAATTACCTTCTCGGATGAGGACCTTCCAAAGCCTCATTCCTTTCATAATAATGCTTTGTACATTGTCGTTCGAGTCAGAGGAATGACAATACCACATGTGCTGGTCGATGGAGGCAGTAGCCTCAATATTTGTCCCGAGATGACCGCAAAAGCATTAGGGATCAAGGATGAAGAATATATTCCAGATCCCATCACTATCTACGGGTTGGACAACCATGGTCAAACGGCAAAAGGCAAGATATTTCTGGAAGTGTTCATCAACTATTCGGTGCATTCAGTACTTTTCCACGTGGTTAATGTGCCACCCACCTACAACTTGCTGCTCGGAAGGACGTGGATTCATAATGCAAATGCAGTACCTTCCACCCTGCATCAATGTGTAAAATGGTCAAAAGGTGGAATGATTACCACAATACTGGGAGAAGACCCAGAAGAAAGGCTCCCGCAGCCAATGATTCCTTGGCCCTGATTCAATGCGGATATTCCCAACATCAGGGAAAGTGAAGAGATCAAGCTTGGAGAGAATCAAGAAATACTCTGAGCATCATCAGAACTATCTCTGCACACGGTAGCCACGACCCGATGGAGAGGTCCTCAATTCTTCAAGGTTGGAGGCCGGATCAACTACAGTACCATTAAGGATCACCCATTGTTTCCACAATTCATGAAGTCAAGAAAGGGATTTGAGTTGCTTCTAAAACATGGTTATCAACCCTTCAAAGGACTCAGCAAGAATGAAGATGGCCGCATCGAGCCAGTGATCCAGAAGCATCGTCCCCACAGGGCAGGATTGGGGTTCTCCGGAGAAAGCTCATCAAGGAAGACTGTTTTTGTCAAAGGGGCACAATAAAGACCATTTGTTATTTCTTTCCATTCTTTCCAAAATAAATGTCTCATTTTATCAAATGTCATTGATCAATTCAATCAATAAAATTCCAAGTTTCTTTGTCTATCTAGATGCCATTTATTCCCTTTCTGTCTATCTCTTCATTTTTTAATTCAATGCCATTTTATGCATGGTTCTCTTCAAATGATTGCTTGTCTCGCTATAAGCCGATTTATCTGAACCAAATCTCTTATCCAAATTTTCAGAATGACTTCTCGGACAATCAAGAAGCTCGTTCTCAATCCCAAGGCTTTTCAGAAGTCGTCAGCAATTCACAGAGTCAATGCGAGCACCAAAGATGGCAAGATTGCAAAGCGATCAGATGATTGTGTAGAATATGATCAGTCTCTTCAAGAGTTACCAGAGTTCGCCGCAGTTCAAAAGCAGGACGAACCATCTCCTCTAGTACAAGATCCTACTGAAGATATCAATATCGGTTCAGAGGAAGATCCCAAAATTCTCCAGATCGGAACCAGTCTGAGTCCGGAAGAAAAGGAAAGGCTCACTAATTTTCTCAAGCAACATCAAGAAGTATTCGCGTGGACATATGAAGATATGCCGGGCTTAGACCCAAAATTAGTCGAACACCGTCTTGTCTTGAAGCCAGATGCTAAGTCAGTTAAGCAGAAGCTGAGAAAAATGGATCCAAGGATAGAACAACAAGTCAAGGAAGGACTTGAAGATCTGCTCAAAGCAGGATTTATCCGAGCTATTGACTACCCAGATTGGTTAGCCAATATCGTCGTTGTCCCAAAGAAAAGTGGCAAAGTAAGGATCTGCATAGACTTCCGAGACCTCAATAAGGCAACCCCGAAGGATGATTATCCACTTCCAAGCATCGATCTTCTAGTCGATAGCACGGCAGAACATGCTATGTTCTCTTTCATGGATGGATATTCCAGCTATAATCAGATTAAGTTGGTCGCTCGCGACCAATCAAAAACTTCCTTCACCACGCCTTGGGGCACTTTCTGCTATACAGTTATGCCTTTTGGGCTCAAGAATGCCGGAGCAACGTATCAACGGGCAATGGCCGTTATCTTTCACGATCAGATGCGCAAAATCATGGATGCGTATGTTGACGATATCCTCGTGAAATGTAAAGAGGGAGAAGATCACCTTGAAGCCCTTGATCAAGTCTTTAAGTGACTCATCCTTTATAAGTTAAGGCTTAACCCACAAAAGTGTGTCTTTGGAGTCGAATTAGGCAAACTGTTGGGTTTTCTGGTCAGCAAAAAGGGAATTGAAATTGACACAGCCAAAGCAAAGGCTATCATTGATATGCCACCCTCAACAGAATCTCAAAGAACTGTGTAGCCTTCAAGGACATATGTAGTCAAAATCCGAGGTACGTGGCATATAATTTCAACTCCGGTTCTAAGGTAAGGTTTTCCAACATCCTTGAGCGCCTACCGATATACTTCGGACTGTGGCCCGTGGTACGTGGTAGGGGGGTGTTAACCCAAATAGTTGGCCCAGTTGTGAGGCTCTGTCCCGAACTAGGGTTCTGGAAGAGAGCCCAGCAACGTGAAGGCCGGGTAATGATAGGTAATGGAGATTTTTAAAAAAATGATCACATGCCAGAAATAGAGGGCTCTAAATCCTAGAGAGATAGATTTTGAAAACTTTGAAGAAGCATACATTGTTTGTATTCAGATCCTAAATTGAGGAGAGTTGTATTTAGACCTAAGTCTATGTGAACATGAAAATTTCTCCTCAATATGGTCCTACCAAACCATGTCTAAGCTATATGCAATCAATGTCAGCTGGGTCAGAATCTAGGCTCCTAGGCTCACATGATATTGAAAGTAAAAGAGCTGACATTTTGTGAACATAATTTCGATAATTGAACTAAGTCAAGCATAATTTTAATCAGACAAGGACAGGTCCCATCACGGTCGCCAAACCTGTTATCGTCGCGAAATTTTTCCTCATCTTCCCTTCCTTGCGGAAGAGAGAGGGAACGCTTTCGCGCTTCAAACTTGACCGAATTTTGGAAATTATTTTGAAATACTCGCCTCCGTTTTAAAAATTGCGGGAAAATCCATGGGATGGGGCTCGACCTGTCGGTACGAGGTTCGACCGTTCCTGCCGCCTTTAACAGGGGTAATCGAACCAAGGACCAAAACTATGCTTGACTTAGTTAAATCATCGAAATTATGTTCTATCCTAAATGCACAGAGAATTCAGGCATGTGCTATGAGATTTTGGAAAATGGGAGTAGGAAAAACATGATGTATGCTTGGAAAACATTTGGAGTTGAGAAACATTTCTCAAAAAAAAAAAGGTCAATTTCTCAGGAAACTCAGATGAAAAAAAGGTTTTTGAAATCATGAGAAAGTTCATAAACACTTGAGAAAATCATGAATGATTGAAAATCCTGGGGAAATAGAAGTGATTCTTGAGAAAAGGTGAACATTTGAAAAGGGGAAACATTTCTGAGGAAAACTCTGGCTTTGAGAGTTTTCTTAGGAAAATGATGGAAAGTTTATAGGAAAACTCATTGGAGAAGGAAATTCAAAACTTGGGAAATTGAAATCCTGGGAATTTTACCCTTGGAATCCTTGGAAATCGATTTTGATCTTGGAGAAAGATTGGAAAACTCTTTTTGAAAGTCTTAAGAAAATAACATTTTCCAGGGAAAACTGTGGAAAAACTTGACTTGGAAAAACCGATTTTGGAAAATTCTCAGAGTTTCTTGAGAAATCGATTTCTTGAGAATGAAATTTTCTTAAGAAAATCATGAGAAAACCAATGATTTCAAGATGCAAATGATATGAGTGAATGAATGCATTTTGGAAGATTTTCTAAGGAATTTGTTGAAAAAATGTGTATTAAGTCAAGATGAATCCTTCACATATTCTGACTGTGGCCATGAATATGTTCAGAGTTTAATTGATTTAATGCATAATGCTTTGAAAACATTGGAAATATGATATGCATTTTAGGATAGCCTAAGAGTGTAGGCTCAATGTGACTAGTAGAAAGATGATGGATCTGGGTCTCGTCCATATTCCGACTAGGGCCGTAAATATGGATTCCACCGAGTTCATCAACTCCCTAAGCGTTGGTGCACATGCCATTCGTGTACATCCATAGTGCTTTTGAAATAAAATGCATGAATCATATAAGCAGGATATTGCATAAATTTAAACTATATGATATGCATCCTAGTCTAAGCAGAAAATTAAAATCTTATTCCAAAATTTACATTATTACATCACTAAGTAAATGAAATAAATGAAAATTTTCAGACTTCAGCTACTTCTTTGGAATGTCCCTGCCAAACTTGAAATAAGGTTAGCTCAAATATGTGGGTTTTTCCAAGATTTTCCAATAATATTCTGAAATTATTGGATTTAATTGGATATAAACCCTAATCTCATGCTTCCTTGATATTTGAAATGATGTAAATGCAGGAAATTCGGTGGACAATAGTTTGAAATTCGGAATTGGTGTCAAAATGACCAAAATACCCCTAATTATAAAGTTATACCTTTAAAATCAGGGTTTTTTGAAGGAAAACTTGGTAAAATTGAGATTTTGAAATTCAAATTGAATCAAATGATGATGAAGTGCAGTAAGAGACATGATGACATGCTGCTAAACACACTAGGACTGTAAAATCAGAATTTGACATATTGCAATTTATCCAAAATAACGAATTTCTCTTGTTTTTCGCTTGGATCCGGGTCCTACGGGACCCTGTTTTGATATTATGGCTAATCCGAACCTCAAATGGATTCTAAATTGCACCAAATTCGGTATGAAGCATCTACTTACTCTGATAAACAGCCTAGAATGCTAAAAATTACGAAATGATATGATTTAAATGCTAAAATTTGAAGAAAATCCTAAAATGGTGGATTTTGCCTATGGATCCGAACCAAATACAATGCTTAACATGATACTGAAAGATTTACACCATGAAAACTTCTGATATTTTTCAAACTGTTAAAGAACCCAAAATGAAACATTTTTGGTTTTTACAGCCTCGGGATTTGAGCCATGGTGAGTTCGGCAACAGGGATTTAGTTCTCACAGAGGTAAAAATCACCCTAATCTGATGTAAAGTGCTAAAAAAAAATAGAAAACAGCCATGGAAATTTATGATATTTAACAGAGCTACTCAAGACACCTACATGCACAACTTTTATGTTCATGACTTCGGCATTTGATCAACAGATACACAGATAAAAATATAACTTTTCATTCCTAAATTGACAGAACAGACAAATGTAGCAAAATAGAGGACTGAAAAGAAAAATCCGAAATAGGTATCACAACTGTTCTAAAAATCACAATCTTCCATATGCAAACAGAGGACATCTCGGACATAACTTTCACTTTTTACAGTTTTGGATTTGGAGCAACACACAAAGAGAAATTATAGCCCTAAGTCGATCCAAAATCTCAGAGGCCCAAATCAGTCTCTGACACGTGTCCCGAACTCTCAAATTTATGTCAGACATAAAAAAAATCAGAAACATTTGGGAAAATCAGGTTAAAAACTAGACATTCTCCCGAGTTCATAACATCTTTTGGATCGAAAATCGGATATACCATGAGAGAGATCTCGATTTTACAAATTGGCAAATGATTTTCAAAACGCATCCCGGGTAACAAAACCCGACTTGCCATTTTGAATGTTTACCGCAGTAAACAAATTCAAATGCTTCCGAATTTTTGGCAAAATTCTAGGGACACTTAAGGGCGCATTCCATGATGTTTTTGGGATTTTTAATAAAAAATAAATGCATGAAATGACGTATGGACTGACTGACAAAAACAGAGAACTACTGAAAATGAACAGAATTGAAATAAATGCTAAATTAATCCTAATTAATTCATGAAACGTGCTAAATTAATAAAATAAAATGCAAATTAAACCTATCTAAATGCATGAATGCTAAAACTCATCAAGGAAGCATAATCATGTATTTTTATATATGCCGTTTCATGAGAATAGCTCAATCCATCTCTCGGATGAGCTCTTTCTTCAAACGATTCTCGAATCAAATTATGAAATCAAATCAAGAGGAAAAGAGGTGCACCTTGCTTCGTTAGGAAACGTTGAAGCTCTTGAAAGGGGCGGCTATCACGGGCTTCGTTTGTCCTTCGATCTGAGCTTCGGATGATTCACCAAAATCGACCCACCGTGCCTTCTTCACTGAGCCAAAGGGGGCGTGAATTCCAAAGTGCAAAAAAATCGGATTCTCAAGAAGGCTAGGTCGAATTTCCAAGTCCAAAAAAAAGTTCTCAAAGATGGTCCCCCTATGCTGGGCGTAGATCCTTGTTTTTATAGATTTTTCTGAAAAATTTTGAATTTCAAACAGGCTCAATCTGAGCCCTCCATGTGGCGCCATCTCAGGGGGTGCTATCTGGGGGTTTTAAATTCGAATTTGGCTTTTGCATGGAGCCCTCAGGTGGTGCCACCTCATGGTGTGCTACTTTTATTAAAAATAAAATAAAAATAAAATTTGAAGCCAAGTGGGACTCTGGATTGGCGCTACCTCAAAAGGTGTTTGACACATGTTAGAAGAACAAAGCAGTGGGCTCAGAAGGTGCCACCTCAGAGGAGTTTGAATTCTACTTTTTCTGATGAAAGGAGATCTGGACATGTGGCAGTCCAGGATGGTTCCATACCTGACAAGTGTCAGCTTGCTGGAGGAGGTTCTTCAGATGGCGCCACCTCAGAGGGGGATTTGAATTTTAAATGGAGGTTGGCCCTGGAGGAATGGAGGGTAGACATGTGGCGCCACCTCAGGGTGGCTCCTACAATGCCATGTGGCAAGAGGGAGGAAAAGGAGAGAAAGGGACACGTGGCATCATCTCACACAAAATAGAAAAGGTGAAGTTCATGATTTGCGCCACCTCAGCCTGGAGTTTGAATATTTGAATCATTGGTTTTCTCATGATTTTCTCAAAAAGAACTTCATCCTCAAGAAATCGATTTCTCAAGAAACTCTGAGAATTTGTCAACATCGGTTTTCCCAAGTCAAGTTTTCACAGTTTTCCATGGAAACCAGTCTCTCAAGAAACTTCTAAGTTGGATTTCCAAGATCAAAGTTTCCCTTGATTTTCCCTGGAGAATGTCATTTTCTTAAGATTTTCAAAAAGAGTTTTCCAATCTTTCTCAAGAATCAAATTTTCAAGGGTTTTAAGGCTAAGATTCCCAGGATTTCAATTTCCCAAGTTAAGTTTTCTTCTCCAATGAGTTTTCCTATAAATTTTCCATCATTTTCCTAAGAAAATTCTCAAAGTCCAAGTTTTCCTGAGAAGTGTTTCCCTTTTGGAATGTTCACCCTTTTTCTCAAGAATCCCTTCTATTTTCCCAGGATTTTCATCCATTCATGATTTTCCCACACCTTTATGAACTTCCTCGTGATTTCAAAACCCCTTTCATCTGAGTTTCCTGAGAAATTGACTTTCTTGAGAAATAGCTTTCAACTCCAAATATTTTCCAAGCATACATCATGTTTTCCAACTTACATTTTCCAAAATCTCATAGCACATGCCTGAATTCTCTGTGCATTTAGGATAGAACATAACTTTGATAATTTTGCTAAGTCAAGCATAGTTTTGGTCCTTGGTTCGATTACCCCTGTTAAAGGCGGCAGAAACGGTCGAACCTCGTACCGACAGGTCGAGCCCCATCCCATGGATTTTCCCGCAATTTTCAAAACGGAGGCGAGTATTTCAAAACAATTTCCAAAATCCTGTCAAGTTTGAAGCGCGAAAGCACTTCCCTCTCTCTCTTCTTCAAGGAAGGGAAGACGGGAAAAATTTCGTGACGATAACAGGTTTGGCGACCGTGATGGGACCTGTCCTTGTCTAATTAAAATTATGCTTGATTTAGTTCAATTATCGAAATTATGTTCACAAAATGTCAGCTCTTTTACTTTCAATATCATGTGAGCCTAGGAGCCTAGATTCTGACCCAACTAACATTGATTGCATATAGCTTAGACATGGTTTGGTAGGACCATATTGAGGAGAAATTTTCATGCTCACATAGACTTAGGTCTAAACACAACCCTCCTCAATTTAGGATCTGAATGCAAACAATGTATGCTTCTTCAAAGATTTTCAAAATCTATCTCTCTAGGATTTAGAGCCATCTATTTCTTGCATGTGATCATTTTTTAAATCCCAATTACCTATCATTACCCGGTCTTCACGTTGCTGGGCTCTCTTCCAGAACCCTAGTTCGGGACAGAGCCTCACAACTGGGCCAACTATTTGGGTTAACACCCCCCTACCACGTACCGCGGGCCACAGTCCGAAGTATATCAGTAGGCGCTCAAGGATGTTGGAAAACCTTACCTTAGAACCGGAGTTGAAATTCTATGCCACGTACCTCAAATTTCGGTTCGAGTATATCGGCATAACTGGATTGGACAAAGATGATCTAAACTTAGAGTTAGGATTAGGGTCCTACAGCTGTTTTCAAAGTGATGCATCTAGAGTCAGCCTTTAGGGAGTATTGTATGTGCATGAATGTTTGTGCAGGATGTGATTGTTTGTATGTTATCTCTATTTCCTTACATTTTCCCAAAAATATTTTTTCCAAATATCCATATTCTCACCTTTTCCTTTATTTTCTCAAACCCTGGATGATTTTTCCAAATATCCAATTTTTTTTTCAAAACTCTAGGCGATTTTCTATTCTCCCGTTCTACTGGATCTCGAACTTCCAGCCTTATTCCAATCCTGCCTGCAAATTTTTGAAATTTCAAATTTTGCTTATATCTTCAAAAACTTTTCCATATCTTCCAAATATATCTTCCAATTTTTATCCAAAATTTTTGTCATGTCCTTTTGATCCCATCATTTGTTTTTCTCTCAAGATTGTTGCTTTCAATTTTTTTTTTTTTTCATCATGCTAAACATCCCATGTGGTTCTGCAGAAGGCATTTTCATAGTTGTGTGATCCTGACAAGATCAAAGACAGCGCTACTTTAGCACATTAGTTACAGACAGTGAGTGAGAAATGGATTCCATAAAGTCTGTCTAAGAGGGAGCTCAGACCATCAAGGAGGAGATTGATCCCGTTATATATCGGTTGTTCAAAATAATGATGATTGAGATATTATCCGAGCAAGCTGAAGCCAATTTCGGAAAAGTTCTTGTTAAAGAAGAGGCATCCATCACCGTCCCTATGAGCATCATTGGAGACCACAACAGTGCAACCAGTGCTAAACCCAGCAACAACAAAAACAGAGGCAGTCAAAGCAGCAAGTTAGAAGAGTCTAAAGATCTGAAAGGAAAGTATTCTAGAATCCAGAATAAACCTTTTCAATCTAGCCCTCAGCAAAAGGAAAAAAATCAAGGAAAACCAAAGCGCGGAAACTGGAGCGGCGATCAAGATTTCACTCCTATAGACGAGCCACTCGACAAAGTCCTTGAATACATGTTGATTAAGGGATTAGTCAGGCTCCCAAAAGCCACAGATCCTCCCACCATCATGGGAAGATTCTTGAACCAGTTTTGCAAATTCCACCGAGCAGTAGAGCATGACACTGATCAATGTTTTGTCTTCAAAAACATTGTGCAAGACTATATTGATAAGAACCTTTTTGTTGAAAGCAGAGGAGAAGAACATCCAGTAGCCCTAACCAAGCAAGTTCAGTCCAATTCCCAGAAAGAAGTCAAAGAAGTCAGCATTCAACAGAAATCCAGCAATCCGAAGAAGATAAAGCATGATGGTTGGAGTTATGATCGCGAGTTTACTCCTTTAGGTCAGCCAATCGAAGAAATTCTTGGATATTTGCTCGCGAAGAATATGATCAAACTTCCAAGGATTGTGGATCCTCCCGTCACCATGGAGAAATGGAAAGATTGTTTCTGCAAGTTCCATAGAGCAATGGGGCACGATACTGAACGCTGCTTCATTCTCAAAAATATTGTATAAGACTACATCAATAAAGAGCTTTTGGTGCTGGAAGAAAGAGAGGGACGAGTTGCAGTCCTGATCAAGCCTTTCCCAGATCACTCAGAAGAATGACAATGCCAATGCCAATACCTTCTCATTTTGTCAGGACGATATAGTCCTAGTTGTTTTCCTTTTTCAAGTTGTCATCCCTTTTAAGGCACCAATAAAATCATCAATTTTTCTCATGACATTCTTCTTTTGATTGTTCTGTTTTTTTTTATTATTCTCTCTTCCCCATTACACTGGGGCATCTTTTTGAAAATTTGTTTTCAAACATTCTGTATTGCAGGCAGGATCAAATAAAATCTCTCACCATTCATTTGCACTTCATTTGCATTTCAGGTGCATGTGCATTGCATTTGCATTAGCTATGCACCCAATTCTAGTTCCCATTCAGGATAAGGGATAAATCCTGAGACTATGAAGGATTTCTCATCCTAATCATCAATCTCTGACTTCAGTTTACAATCTCTGTTGATTTCTCCTCAAAATTTTGCAGATAGAATCCTCTTTTCAAAAATCCAGTTCCTACACTAACAATTTGCAAAATTTTGATCTCCTAACCGGGTTCTCCTCTGAAGATCTGAATTCCGATCCAACTTTCAAGTTGGACCATATTTTTTCTTTAAAAAACTGAGTTCCGACTCAGATTTTTCTTCAAATTATATTTTCTTCGAAAAACCGAGTTCCGACTCAGGTTTTCCTGTAAATCATATTTCTTTTGTTGATCTGGGTTCCGACTCGAGATCTCTTTATTTATTCAAGCTCAGATTTGAGCTCTTCATTTTCTTTTGTTGATCCGGGTTCTGACTCGTGATCTCTCTACATCATTCGAGCTCTTCATTTTTTCATTTGTTGATCCGGGTTCCGACTCGAGATCTCTTTATTCATTCAAGCTCAGATTTGAGCTCTTCATTTTCTTTTGTTAATCCGGGTTCCGACTCGTGATCTCTCTACATCATTCGAGCTCTAACTCGAGCTCTTCATTTTTTCATTTGTTGATCCGGGTTCCGACTCGAGATCTCTTTATTCATTCAAGCTCAGATTTGAGCTCTTCATTTTCTTTTGTTGATCCGGGTTTCGACTCGTGATCTCTCTACATCATTCGAGCTCTAACTCGAGCTCTTCATTTTTTCATTTGTTGATCCGGGTTCCGACTCGAGATCTATTTATTTATTCAAGCTCAGATTTGAGCTCTTCATTTTCTTTTGTTGATCCGGGTTCCGACTCGTGATCTCTCTACATCATTCGAGCTCTAACTCGAGCTCTTCATTTTTTCATTTGTTGATCCGGGTTCCGACTCGAGATCTCTTTATTCATTCGAGCTCTAACTCGAGCTCTTCATTTTTTCATTTGTTGATCCGGGTTCCGACTCGAGATCTCTTTATTCATTCGATCTCTAACTCGAGCTCTTCATTTTTTTCATTTGTTGATCCGGGTTCCGACTCGAGATCTCTTTATTCATTTGAGCTCCTATTCGAGCTCTTCATTTTCCTTTGTTGATCCGGGTTCCGAGTGGTGATCTTATTATCTTATTCGAGCTCAGATTCGAGCTCTTCATTTTCTCTGTTGATCTGAGTTCCGACTCATGATCTCAATTACCTTACTCGAGCCCTGACTCGAACTCTTTATTTTTTTTCTGATGATCCGGGTTCCGACTCATGATCTCTGTATTTATTCGAGATCTGACTCAAACTCATCATTTTCCTTTGATTGATTCAAGTCATTTCGATCATCAGGGTCTGTCAATTGCTCAAATTTGATATTTTGTCCTCCAAATTCCAATTTAAATCCTTGGATCAAACAATTCTCCAATTCCGACCTCTGGGTCACCCAATCTCCAATCTCAATTCCAATTCTCAAATTTCAATTACCAATTTCCAATTTCGACCTTCGGGTCACTCAATTTCCAATTTTCGACCTCCGGGTCACTCAATTTCCAATTTCGACCTTTAGGTCACTCGATTTCCAAATTTTCGACCCTCGGGTCAATCAATTTCCAATTTTTGACCTTCGGGTCAATCTATTTCCAAATTTTCGACATTCAGGTCACTCAATTCACAATTTTGACCTTTTGGTCAATCAATTCTCAATTTCGACTGTCAGGTCATCCTATTTCGACCTTCGGGTCATTCAATTTCCAGCAACCAATTTTCCAATTTCCAATTTCGACCTTTGGGTCAATCAATCTCAATATCCAATTTCAATCATTTTCTCTTGCGAGAGACCCTTTTTAGGGAGAGTTTGAGGGAGCTCGTTCTTTTCGCATGCTATCCAAGTAGTTCACTTAGCCCCTTTTCAGGGAGAGTTTGAAGGGACTCACGTCTTTGTGAACTGTTTGCAAAACAATTTCCAATTTCACACGAGGAACCCTTTTTAAGGGAGAAGCTCGACGAAGACTCGCTTTTCTTGTGACCCCCCAATTTCATACTAGGCCATTTTTCGTCATGAAAGACCCTCTTTGCAGGGAGAGTGTGATGGACTCGTTCCTTTCATGACCCAATTTTCAGACCTCACTATTATCGGCCCCCTTTCCATAAGAGAAGCCTAATATTAGGGAGCTTTGACGAAAGCTCAATTTCTCTTCGAAAGTCTGTTTTGCAAACACCTCCTCTTCAGGGAAGAGAGGAGTATTTCCCATTTCCCATTCAGGTAAGGGCTAAGCCTGAGTCTCTCTTTTTGGGGAAAAAGAGAGGAGAATTTTCGTCACGGATGTGTTGAGCCGGATGTCAAATACTCATTTTCACCAAGGATTTCAAGAAAATTTTATCAAATTTGTCAATCAATTGTTGATTTCAGAATCTTTAATGCAAAAATCTTTATTTCAGTTTACCTTCAACATTACTTCCAAAAGAGTGAAGCTTTTGCGAAAAGAGATTCAGAATTCAAATTCTTTCCATTGGCTAACCAAAAGGACGAAGGATAAGTCCTCGATATGGCCAGAAAAGAAGATTCAATGTTACTGAAAAGCCGTAGATGATCGATATTGATCACAGTCAATGGCACATCTTTAAAGATTATTCTTGTAAAATGAGGCAGTGGAAATATCCTGAGCGCAAGAAAAAGAGAGCATTTACCCAAGCCATGTCTCCTCATAATCACCTAAGTTGCAATTAAGTATCCGCAAAAGGGATCTCTCACCTGTCGTCAAGATGAAGGCGAATTAGGCGAGTAGACCCCCGGGGCCAAAGAAGATTCGAAACATCTCCAAGATGATGGAGTTTGTGACGGATCCTTCCAGAGAAAGTCCAAAGCACTGTCGAGATGAAGGCAGATGCAATGAACCTCTCGACAATCCCTAAAAGATATTTAATTCCACCTATCATCCAAAGATTTCTAACCCATGAGCCAATATCATCAAAGAAGGATCGAAACATCTCCAAGTTGAAGGAGTTTGTGACGTACCCTTCCCCAAAAAGAGAGAAAGAGAGGAAAAAGAAAGAAAAAAAAAAGAAGGGTCAGAACATCTCCAAAATGATAGAGAATATAGCCAAAACACTAGAGAGCCAAAAAGAGTGCAGAAAGATTATCATGAGAGAAGCCCTCAGGATATCAAACTGCCAAATCTATCAAGAATCTTCTTTAAATTTGTGAAATTCTATTATCAATACTCTTTCATCAACTGCTTTCATAATATCAAATTCTCTTTCTTGTTCATATCAAGGAAATTGATAACTTCCTCGAAGAAGGTCAATCGCAAGAAATTTGGATTTCCAATCTCGATTCTACGAAGTGAACCTTATTTGGAGGTAATACTTTGGGTAGAAGAGAAAGAATATCTTTGCAACATTTTCAAAAATTTTGAATCAACAACAAAGTTTCTAACATTTTGACAATATTTTCTAGCTATCTTGACGTGAAGAGGGAGCTTGATATCCGTCTTTGATACATCCTGACACCAATTTTAAATCCCTCCTAAGGACTTGATTCCTTCCCTTCTTTGAGAGCATGAACTCTCAGATTTGCACACTTCCCTGTGTCCCCACTGTCCCACCATAGACAGTCCCATTTCGGTTCGAGGTCGAATCACCAATCATTTCCCGCAAAAGGCAATTTCAAAAGCTGATTTTAGTCTCAGCAATGAGACGCCCAAAATCAATCCCTTTTCCAGCTTTAGGGACCCTATTTTCCTTCCCTTTGCAAAACCCCTGTCGGATTTACTGTGCAAAATCCGAAGGTTCCATCATGGTCTCTTCCTTCGAGGATTCCATTCCATTTTCCGCCCGATCAGGATAAGGGTACAAACCTGCGCCTCGATCAAAGAGGTATTCCATTTTCCGCCCGATCAGGATAAGGGTACAAACCTGAGCCTCAATCAAAGAGGTATTCCATTTTCCGCCCGATCAGAATAAGGGTACAAACCTGAGCCTCAATCAAAGAGGTATTCCATTTTCCGCCTGATCAGGATAAGAATACAAACCTGAGCCTCATTCAAAGAGGTATTTCATCTTCCGCCCGATCAGGATAAGGGTACAAACCTGAGCCTCGATCAAAGAGGTATTCCATTTTCCGCCCGATCAGGATAAGGGTACAAACCTGAGCCTCATTCAAAGAGGTATTTCATTTTCCGCCCGATCAGGTTAAGGGTACAAACCTGAGTCTCATTTCGATGAGATATTCCATTCCCCAATCAGGTCAAGGGTTAAAACCTGAGCTTCGTTCCATGCGAGGTATTTCTGTCCCATCCAGGTTAAGGGCAAAAACCTGAACTTCGCTCTCACAGAGCAAATCTTTCTTCTTCATTCTTCGCTTCATATCTACCATCTTCCTCGGGCTAATTTCCTCACACCCAGTCAGGTCCTTCTAACTGGGGCATTTTTTTTTATGTATAGCCCAAATTTGGTGTGTTTTTCTTTGCCACTAAGCTCGGCCATGAGCCGGCTTAGTAGCAAAGAGGGGCAGTTGTAAACACCCCAAATTTTCACTCATCTCTCCAACATTTCCACCAAACATCATCATTCAACTTTTGAATCGCCAGAGGGCAAAATGGTCATTTGCTGAGCTCGGACCTTGCAAAAGTTCAAATTTCATCTGCAACTCTCAAAATTTCTTTATTTTGTCTCAGATGTTCAAAATTTTACTCCTGACAGAAGACAGGAATCTTCAAGTCTTGGTTCAAGATTCTATTGCATAAGACATGACATTGCATATCATTGCATGAGCATTTCATATCACTGCACTGCACAGCATGTCATTTCGAGGTCCAGAACTCTTGATTTCAAAATTTTCAATCCAGATTAGAATTTTAACTCTTTCCAAAATTGATTTCAAAACCCTGGGTCTTCAAAATTACCAATTCTTCCCATTTTACCCCTAGGGCTCTAAATTTCAAAATACTTCCCCAGGAAAACAATCTAGATGATTTTCAATAAATTTCAACTCAGATTTTGCCTTTCGCCAGCTATTTCAACTATCATCCTTTTGCAAAATTGCCCTACAGGGGCCAACTCTTTCCAAAAATTTCTGTTTTACCAATTAGTCCTGATTTTATAAAAATTCCAAAAAAAAAAAAATTTGTTTTATCCCTATTTCAATAAAGAAGCAATGTGGGACCCACACTGAGGTGGTGTCACACGGGCTTTTCTTTTAAAAAAATTGAATTTTGAAAACCCCAAAAAAATAAGAGCCTTGTCCCCTGGATTGGCGCCACTTGTCTTTTCTCTCTCCTCCCATTTACCTGCCAAGTGTCAGCGTGGGGTTCACCTAGAGGTGGCGCCACATGTCACCTTCTCTCTTCTGCCATCCTCCGACATGATGCAAATGATATGAGTGAATGAATGCACTTTGAAAGATTTTCTAAAAAATTTGTTGGAAAAATGTGTATTAAGTCAGAATAAATCCTTCACATATCCTGACGGTGGCCATGAATATGTTTAGAGTTTAATTGATTCAATGCACAATGCTTTGGAAATATTGGAAATATGATGTGCATTTTTAAGATAGCCTAAGAGTGTAGGCTCAATGTGACTAGTAGAAAGATGATGGATCTGGGTCTGGTCTATATTCTGACTAGGGCCGTAAATATGGATTCCACCGAGTTCATCAACTCCCTAAGAGTGGGTGCACGTGCCATTCGTGAATATCCATAGTGCTTTTGAAATAAAAATGCATGAATTATATAAGCAGGATATTGCATAAATTTAAATTATATGATATGCATCCTAGTCTAAGCAGGAAATTAAATTTCTTATTCCAAAATTTACATTATTACATCACTAATCAAATGAAATAAATGAAAATTGCAGACTTCAGCTCCTTCTTTTGAATGTCTCTGCCAAAAAGTTGAAATAAGGTTAGCTCAAATATGTGGGTTTTTCCAAGATTTTCCAATAATATTGTGAAATTATTGGATTTAATTGGATATAAACCCTATTCTCATGCTTCCTTGATATTTGAAATGATGAAAATGCGAGAAATTCAGTAGAAAATAGTTTGAAATTCGGAATTGGGGTTAAAATAACCAAAATACCCCTAAAATCAAAGTTATACCTTTAAAATCAGGGTTTTTGAAGGAAATTTTGATAAAATTGAGATTTTGAAATTCAAATTGAATCAAATGATGATAAAATGCAGTAAGAGACATGATGACATGCTGATAAACACACTAAGACTGTAAAATCAGAATTTGACATATTGCAATTTATCCAAAATAACGAATTTCGCTTATTTTTCGCTTGGATCTAGGTCCTGCGGGACCCTGTTTTGATATTATAGCTAATCCGAACCTCAAATGGATTCTAAATTGCACCAAATTCGGTATGAAGCATCTACTTACTCTGATAAACAGCATAAAATGCTAAAAATCACGAAATGATATGATTTAAATGCTAAAATTTGAAGAAAATCCTAAAATGGTGGATTTTGCCTATGGATCCGAACCAAATACAATGCTTAACATGATACTGAAAGATTTACACCATGAAAACTTCTGATATTTTTCAGACTGTTAAAGAACCCAAAATGGAACATTTTTGGTTTTTACAGCCTCGGGATTTGAGCCATGGTGAGTTCGGCAATAGGGATTTAGTTCTGACAGAGGTAAAAATCACCCTAATCTGATGTAAAATGCTAAAAAAAATAGAAAACAGCCATGGAAATTTATGATATTTAACAGAGCTACTCACGACACCTACATGCACAACTTTCATGTTCATAATTTTGGCATTTGATCAACAGAAACACAGATAAAAATATAACGTTTCATTCCTAAATTGACAGAACAGACAAATGTAGCAAAACAGAGGACTGAAAAAACAAAATCCGAAACAGGTATCACAACTATTCTAAAAATCACAATCTTCCATATGCAAACAGAGGACATCTCGGAAATAACTTTCATTTTTTACAGTTTTGGAGTTGGAGCAACACACAAAGAGAAACCATAGCACTAAGTCGATCCAAAATCTCAGAGGCCCAAATCAGTCTCTGACACGTGTCCCGAACTCTTGGATTTTGGTCAGACATAAAAAAAAAATCAGAAAAATCTGAGAAAATCAGGTTAACAACTAGACATTCTCCCGAGTTCATAACATCTTTCGGATCGAAAATCGGATCTCCCATGAGGGATCTCTCGATTTTACAAGTCGGAAAACAATTTTTAAAACGCATACCGGGTAACAAAACCCGACTTGTCATTTTGAATGTTTACCGCAGTAAACAAATTCAAATGCTTTCGAATTTTTGGCACATTTCTAGGGACACCTAAGGGCGCATTCCGTGATTTTTAATAAAAAATAAATGCATGAAATGACCTGTGGACTGACTGACCAAAACAGAGAACTACTGAAAATGAGCAGAATTGAAATAAATGCTACATTAATCCTAATTAATTCATGAAACATGCTAAATTGATAAAATAAAATACAAATTAAATCTAGCTAAATGCATGAATGCTAAAATCATCAAGGAAGCATAATCATGTATTTTTATATATCTCGTTTCATGAGAATAGCTCAATCCATCTATCGGATGAGCTCTTTCTTCAAACGACTCCCGAATCGAATTATGAAATCAAATCAAGAGGAAAAGAAGTGTACCTTGCTTCGTTAGGCAGCGTTGAAGCTCTTGAAAGGGGAGGCTATCACGAGCTTCGTTCGTCCTCCGATCCGGGCTTCGGATGATTCACCAAGATCGACCCACTGCACCTTCTCCACTGAGCCAAAGGGGGCGTGAATTCCCAAGTTCAAAATCGGGTTCTCAGAAGGCTAGGTCGAATTTCAAAGTCCAAAAAAAAGAAGCTCTCAAAAGATGGTCTCTCTAGGCTGGGCGTGGAGCCTTGTTTTTATAGATTTTTCTAAAAAATTTGAATTTCAAACAGGCTCAATCTGAGCCCTCCATGTGGCGCCATCTCAGGGGGTGCTATCTGGGGATTTGAAATTCGAATTTGGCTTTTGCAGGAAGCCCTCAGGTGGCGCCACCTCATGGGGCTATTTTTATTAAAAAATATATTAAATAAAAGAGAGGAAGCCAAGTGGGACTCTGGATTGGCGCCACCTCAAAAGGAGATTTGAGGTGTAAAGCTGGAAACAATAGGAGCATGCCATGTGGCGCCACCTCTGGAGGCTCTTGACATATGTCAGAAGGACAGGAGTGGAGGAAGCAGGTTGTGCCACCTCAGAGGAATTCAAATTCTACTTTTCTGCCGGAAAGGAGAGGCTGACATGTGGCATTTCCTCAGAGTGGCTCCTACGATGCCATGTGGCAGGAGAACATGAATGGAGGAAGCAAAATGCGCCACCTCAGAGGGGGGCTTTTCTACTTTTTCTGATGCAGGGAGGTCTGGACATGTGGCAGACAAGTGTCAGCTGTCTGGTGAGGCCTTCTCAAATGGCGCCACCTCAGAGGAGAATTTGAATTTCAAATGGAGGTTGGCCCTGGAGGAATGAAGGATGGACATGTGGCATTTCCTCAGAATGGCTCCTACGATGCCATGTGGCAGTTGGGAAAGGCAAGGAACATGTGGCGCCATCTTGGCCAAGTAGAAAAAGGTAGAACTCCAGGATTTTCGCCACCTAGCTCTTGTCTTAAAATTTTTGAATGATTGCTTTTCTGAAGAAAGCCAAGAGTGACATGTGTCCTCTACTTTTTCTGAAGGAGGTTGGAGGAGACATGTGTTACCTGCTTTTTCTGAAAGAAGCAGAGAATGACACGTGGCAGAAGGGAGAGAAGGAGGTCCAAGCCATGTGGCGCCATCTCAGACAAAATGAAAAAGGTGGAGTTCAGGATTTGCGCCACCTATGGAGAGATTTGAATATTTGAATTCTAGCTTTCTCTGAAGAGAGCAGGAAGTGACACGTGGCATTTGCTTTTTCTGAGAAGAGCAGAGAATGACACATGGCATTTGCTTTTTCTGAGGAAATGAGAGATTGACATGTGTCCTCTGCAGGAGACACAGTCCAAATGGTGCCACCTCAGAGGAGACAAGCCTACCTTTTCTGGAGGAATCTAGGAGTGACACGTGTCTCCTATTTTTCTGAGAAAAGTAGGGAGAGACATGTGTCAGGCTACTTTTCTAGAAGGAGGGAGAGGTTGACACGTGTCCCCTGCAGGAGACACACTTCAAGTGGCGCCACCTCAGAGGAGACAAGCTCCACTTTTTCTGGACAGAACAACCCATGACACTTGGCATCTCAGAGTGATCTTTGGAATGACACATGGCGCAGGATGGATAGGGTGACACATGGCAGATAAATGGGATGACATGTGGCGGCTTCTTAAGGTAGCCCCACACTAACACTTGGCATGTAGATGAGAGGAGAGAGAAAAGACAAGTGGCGCCAATCCAGGGGACAAAGCTCCTATATTTTTGGGTTTTTCAAAATTCAAATTTTCAAAAGAAAAGCTTGTGTGACACCACCTCAGTGTGGGTCCCACATTGCTTCTTTATTGAAATAAGGATAAAACAACTTCTTTTTGGAATTTTCATAAAATCTGGACTAATTGGTAAAACAGGAATTTTTGGAAAGAGTTGGCCCCTGTAGGGCAATTTTGCAAAAGGATGATAGTTGAAATAGTTGGCGAAAGGCAAAATCTAAGTTGAAATTTATTGAAAATCATCCAGATTGTTTTCCTGGGGAAGTATTTTGAAATTCAGAGCCCTGGGGTAAAATGGGAAGAATTGGTAATTTTGAAGACCCAGGGTTTTGAAATCAATTTTGGAAAGAGTTAAAATTCTAATCTAGATTAAAAATTTTGAAATCAAGAGTTCTGGACCTCGAAATGACATGCTGTGCAGTGATATGAAATGCTCATGCAATGATATGCAATGTCATGTCTTATGCAATAGAATCTTGAACCAAGACTTGAAGATTCCTGTCTTCTATCAGGAGTAAAATTTTGAACATCTGAGACAAAATAGAGAAATTTTGAGAGTTGCAGATGAAATTTGGACTTTTGCAAGGTCCGAGCTCAGCAAATGACCATTTTGCCCTCTGGCAATTCAAAAGTTGAATGATGATGTTTGGTGGAAATGTTGGAGAGATGAGTGAAAATTTGGGGTGTTTACAAAAGGCTATCATTGATATGCCACCCCCAACAGAATCTCAAAGAACTGCGTAGCCTTCAAGGACATATACAGTCAATCCGGCGATTTATTTCCAACTTGGCGATGAGATGCGAACCTTTCAACCACTTGCTCAGAAAAGGAGTGAAGTTCGAATGGGAACCGGAGTGTCAGCAATCATTCGATCGAATCAAGAAGTATCTTCTCAATCCTCCAATCCTGAAACCGCCAGAATTGGGAAAACCTCTTTTATTAAATATCTTAGTCAATCAAGTCGCATGCGGCAGATTCTTGGCGCAATACAAAGAAGGCAGCTTGATAGAGCATGCCATTTATTACGTGAGTAAGACTTTCATAGATTATGAAAAGAGATACTCTCAAATAGAGAAGACCTGCCTAGCTCTGGTATGGATGTGTCAGAAGTTAAGACACTACTTGCTGGCATCTGAAGTCAAAATTTTGTCCAAGCTCAATCCTCTCAAATACATCTTGGAGCAACCTTTCCTCAGCAGACAGGTCGCAAAATGGCAAGTCTTACTGATGCAGTACTACTTAGAATATGTCTCGCAGCAATCAATCAAAGGCCAAGCAATTGCAGACCAATTAGCGGATTTTCCTTTAGCAGAAGAGGTGAAAGCCGAAGATGATTTCCCAGATAAGAAAATTTGCAATATCCAGCAATATCCAGTCTGGAATTTGTTTTTCGATGGTTCCAAGAATATGGCCGGAATAGGCATTGGGATCTTATTAATCACTCCTGAGAAGGAGATGATTCCATTTTCTCTCAAGTTAAACTTTCAATACACCCATAACATGGCTGAATATGAAGCCCTGATTCAAGGTCTAAAAATTCTATTAGATTTCAAAGTTAAGAGAGTGCATGACTACGGCGACTCATTACTTGTTGTCAATCAAGTTCGAGCTGAATGGCAAGTCAAAGATCAGAAGCTATTCCCCTATCAGAAAATTGTTTCAGCTTTTGTCAGCAAGTTTGAAGAATTTCAGCTCTTCCATATCAAGAGAGATTTTAATCAAGTGGCGGATAGCGTAGCCAGTTTAGGCTCCATTATGGCATTCAGAAATGGAGAATCCTGTCTCTCCTTTGAAATTGGTAGACTTGACCAACCTGCTTTCCTTCCAGCGGAACAAGTAAACCAGGCTGAACAAAGGAAGAAGCCTTGGTATTACAACATCCAGACTTTCATAGAAACTGGTGAATTCCCTCCAGAAATCTCAAAGAGAGAGCAGCGGGCAATCCAGCGTATGTCTACTCGATACTTCATTTTGGCCAATGTCCTCTATCGTCGTGGATTCAGTTCAGAATATTCCAGATGTTTAGATGAAGAAGAAGCCAAAGAAGTCGTGCGAGAAGCACACGAAGGCATTTGTGGTGGCCACGTCGGCTACCAAACCCTTGTCAAACAGATCATCAGAGTAGGTTACTACTGGAAGACCATGCAGCAAGACTGTTATCATTATGTGAAGAAGTGTGTGCAATGCCAAATACACGCACCTTCTATTCATGCTCCGGCAACTTATTTACAATCCGTTGTTTCTCCATGGCCATTCTCTATGTGGGCCTTCGATGTCGTAGGTCCCATCACTCCTTCAGCTTCAAATGACCACAAATACTTCCTTGCCGCAACAGAATATTTCACCAAGTGGGTAGAAGCTATCACTCTTCGCACAGTAGAAGGCCGACACGTGGTCTCTTTCATTCACAAGAACATCCTTTGCCGTTTCGGCATCCCGCATGACATTGTGTCAGACAATGGCAGTCATTTCAAGAATGAAAAGATGAAGACATTTTGCTCAAAGTTCAAGATCTGTCATCATTTTTCCGCTCCCTACTATCCCCAAGGGAATGGTCAGGCAGAGGCCACCAACAAAATTTTAATTCGTATCTTGGAGCAAACTGTAGAAACAGGCCGTGACTGGCATGAGAAGATCCACGATGCATTATGGGCCTACCGGACCACCATTCGCACTCCAACGAATGCTACTCCATCAGAATTGGTCTATGGAACAGAAGTAGTATTGCCGCTACATGTTCAGAAGCCCGCTTTGAAGTTCTCATTGCTTCTAGAATTACCTCTTGATCAATACCAGCAGCAGCGACTAGTGCAGCTAGACTTACTCGACGAGAAAAGGTTAAAAGCAGCAGAGCATGCTCAATCCTATCGCCAGAGAGTAGCCAGGCAATATGCGAAGTCTATCATCGAAAGAAGATTCAAAGTCAATGATTTAGTACTTCGATCCACAGCTTATCTAAAGCATCGTCCAGGCGGCAAATGGTCGCCAAATTGGGAAGGTCCCTATGTTATCAAAGAAGCATTACCCCGCAACTCATATCGGCTCATCCATGCCGATGGGGTAGAATTGCCGGATCCCATTAATGCTCGACACTTGAAAAAGTTTTATACTTGAAACATTTATTCTCCTCTTGTAATCCTTCCTATATTCTTCAAATAATGATCAAACTTTCTTTTCCCAGTATACACTGGGGCATTTTTAAATTTTATTCTGTATGCAGGCAGGATAAACAAATTCCTCATTTCACGCACTTGTGCATTCATGTTCATCAATTCATATTCATTTGCATTCAACTGCATTGACAACAATCCAGTCAGTATTGGGATTTCAACAAACATTCCCATCATAATTCCTAATGATTCAAAATTGAAAGGGAATCACCAATACTGAACCAAAACCCAGCGCTCAAACTGGTATTATTTCAAAACCCAGAGTTCAAACTAGTACATTTTCAAAAACCCAACTTTTCGGAAAACCAAGTTCCGACTCGGGTTTTTATTCAAATCATTTTTTCCTTTGTTGATCCAGGTTCCGACTCGAGATCTCTTTATCTATTTGAGCTCAGATTCGAGCTCTTTATTTCCCTTTGTTGATCCGGGTTCCGACTCGAGATCTCTTTATTCATTCGAGCTCTAACTCGAGCTCTTCATTTTTTCATTTGTTGAATCGGGTTCCGACTCGAGATCTCTTTATTCATTCAAGCTCCTATTCGAGCTCTTCATTTTCCTTTGTTGATCCGAGTTTCGACTCGTGATCTCATTACCTGACTCGAGCTCTTCATTTTTCTCTGTTGATCCGAGTTCCGACTCATGATCTCATTACCTTACTCGAGCCCTGACTCGAGCTCTTCATTTTTCTCTGTTGATCCGAGTTCCGACTCGTGATCTCATTACCTTACTCGAGCCCTGACTCGAGCTCTTCATTTTTCTCTATTGATCCGAGTTCCGACTCGTGATCTCATTACCTTACTCGAGCCCTGACTCGAGCTCTTCATTTTCTTCTATTGATAGGGGTTCTGACTCGTGATCTCTGTATTTATTCGAGCCCTGACTCGAGCTCATTATTCTCCTTGTTGATCCAAGTCATTTCGATCATCAGGGTCTGTCAATTACTCAAATTTGATATTTTGCCCTCCAAATTTCAATTTAAATCTTCAAACCAGGCAATTCTCCAATTCCAACCTCTGGGGTCACCCAATTTCCAATTCTCAATTTCAATTACCAATTTCCAATTTTCGACCGTCGGGTCAATCAATTGCCAAATTTTCGACATTCGGGTCAACCAATTTCCAATTTTCGACCTTCGGGTCAATCATTTTCCAATCTTTGACCTTCGGGTCACTCAATTTCCAAATTTCGACCTTCGGGTCACTCAATTCCAAATTTCGACCTTCGGGTCGCTCAATTCACAATTTCGACCTTTTGGTCAACCAATTCTCAATTTCGACCTTCGAGTCACACAATTTCGACCTTTTGGTCAACCAATTCTCAATTTCGACCGTCAGGTCATCCAATTTCGATCTTCGGGTCATTCAATTTCCAGTAACCAATTTTCCAATTTTCAATTTCGACCTTTGGGTCAATCAATCTCAATATCCAATTTCAAATCATTTTCTCTTGCGAGAGACCCTTTTAGGGAGAGTTTGAGGGAGCTCGTTCTTTTCGCATGCTATCCAATTCGTTCACTTAGCCCCTTTTCAGGGAGAGTTTGAAGGGACTCGCGTCTTTGTGAACCATTTGCAAAACAATTTCCAATTTCACACGAGGAACCCTTTTTAAGGGAGAGGCTCGACGGAGACTCGCTTTTCTTGTGACCCCCAATTTCATACTAGGCCATTTTTGTCATGAAGGACCCTCTTGGCAGGGAGAGTGTGATGGACTCGTTCCTTTCATGACCCAATTTTCAGACCTCACTATTATTGGCCCCCTTTCCATAAGAGAAGCCTAATATTAGGGAGCTTTGACGAAGGCTCAATTTCTCTTCGAAAGTTCATTTTGCAAACACCTCCTCTTTAGGGAAGAGAGGAGTATTTCCCATTTCCCATTCAGGTAAGGGCTAAGCCTTAGTCTCTCTTTTTGGGGAAAAAGAGAGGAGAATTTTCGTCACGGACGTGTTGGGCCGGATTTCAAATACTCACTTTCACCAAGGATTTCAAGAAAATTTTATCAACTTGTCAAATCAATTATTTGTTGATTTCAGAATCTTCACGACACAAATCTTTTTTTCGGTTTGCCTTTAGCATTACTTCTAAAAGAGCAAAGCTTTTGCGAAAAGAGATTCAAACTTCAAATTCTTTCTATTGGCCAACCAAAAGGATGAAGGATGAATCCTCGATATGGCCAGAAAAGAAGATTCAACGTTATTGCAAAGCCATGGATGATTGATATTGATCGCAGTCAATGGCACATCTTTAAAGACTATTCTTGTAAAGACGAGGCAGTGAAAATATCTTGAGTGCTAGAAAAGAGAGCATTTACCCAAGCCTTGTCCCCTCAAAATCACCTAAGCTGCAATTAAATATCCGCAAAAGGGATCTCTCACCTGTCGTCAAGATAAAGGCGAATTAGGCGAGTAGACCCCCGGGGCCAAAGAAGATTCAAAACATCTCCAAGATGACGGAGCTTGTGACGGATCCTTCCAGGGAAAGTCCAAAGCACTGTCGAGATGAAGGCAGATGCGATGAACCTCTCGACAATCCCTAAAAGATATTTAATTTCAGCTATCATCCAAAGATCTCCAAACAACATCGTCCAAGAAGAATCAAAACATCTCCAAGTTGAAGGAGTTTGTGACGTACCCTTCCAAAAGAGAGAAAGAGAGGAAGAAGAAAGAGAGAAAAAAATCAGAACATCTCCAAAATGAAGGAGAATATAGCCAAGACAACAGAGAGCCGAAAAAGTGCAGAAAGATTATCAGGAGAGAAGCTCTCAGGATATCAAACTGCCAGATCTATCAAGAATCTTCTTTAAATTTGTGAAATTCTACTATCAATACTCTTTCATCAATTGCTTTCACAATATCAAATTCTCTTTCCTGCTCATATCAAGGAAATTGATAGCTTCCTTGAAGAAGGGCAATTGCAAATAATTTGGGTTTCCAATCTTGATTCTACAAAAGTGAACCTTGTTTGGAGGTAATGCTTTGGGTAGAAAAAAAAAAAAGAATATCTTTGCAACCACGTGCAGCATTTTCAAAAATTTTGAATCAACAGCAAAATTTCCAAAATTTCCAACATTTTGACAATATTTTCTAGCTATCCTGACGTGAAGTGAGAGCTTGATGTCCGTCTTTGATACATCCTGACACCAATTTCAAATCCCTCTTAAGGACTTGATTCCTTCCCTTCTTTGAAAGCGTAAGCTCTCAGATTAGCACACTTCCCTGTGTCCCCACTGTCCCACCATAGACAGTCCCATTTCGGTTTGAGGTCGAACCACCAATCATTTTCCCGCAAAAGGCAATTTCAAAAGCTATTTAGTCTCAGCAATGAGACGCCCAAGATCAATCCATTTTCAAGCTTTAGGGACCCCATTTTCCTTCCTCTTGCGAAAACCCTGTCGAATTTACTGTGCAAAATCCGAAGGTTCCATCATGGTCTCTTCTTTCGAGGATTCCATTCCATTTTCTGCCCGATCAGGATAAGGGTACAAACCTGAGCCTTCTTTGATGAGGTATTTCATTTTTCGCCTGATCAGGATAAGGGTACAAACCTGAGCCTCAATCAAAGAGGTATTTCATCTTCCGCCCGATCAGGTTAAGGGTACAAACCTGAGTCTTATTTCGATGAGATATTTCATTCCCCAATCAGGTTAAGGGCCAAACCTGAGCTTCGTTCCATACGAGGTATTTCTGTCCCATCCAGGTTAAGGGCATAAACCTGAATTTCACTCCCACAGAGTGAGTCTTTTCTCTCCATTCTTCGCTTCATATCTACCATTTTTCTCGGGCTAATTTTCTCACACCCAGTCAGATCCTTCTAACTGGGGCATTTTTTTATATATAGCCCAAATTTGGTGTGTTTTTCTTTGCCACTAAGCTCGGCCATGAGCCGGCTTAGTAGCAAAGAGGGGCATCTGTAAACACCCCAAATTTTCATTCACCTCCCCGACATTTCCACCAAGCATCATCATTCAGCCTTTTATCTGCAACTCTCAAAATTTTTTGAGCCCGGACCTTACAGAAGTCTAAATTTTATCTGCAACTCTCAAAATTTCTCTATTTTTAGCTCAGATGTTCAAAATTTTATTCCTGACAGGAGACAGGCATCTCCAAGTCTTGGTTCAAGATTCTATTGCATAAGACATGACATTGCATATCATTGCATGAGCATTTCATATCACTGCACTGCACAACATGTCATTTCGAGGTCCAGAACTCTTGATTTCAAAATTTTCAATCCAGATTAGAATTTCAACTATTTTCAAAGTCGATTCCAAAACCCTGGGTCTTCAAAATTATCAATTCTTCCCATTTTACCCCCAGGGCTCTGAATTTCAAAATATTTCCTCAAGAAAACGATCTGGATAGTTTTCAATATGGATTTTAATCACTTCACTTCAGATTTTGCCCTTTTGTCAGCTATTTCAACTGTCTTCCTTTTACAAAATCGCCCTACAGGGGCCAACTCTTTCCAAAAACTTTTGTTTTACCAATTAGTCCAGATTTTATGAAAATTCCAAAAAGAAGTTGTTGTTTTATCCTTATTTCAATAAAGAAGCAATGTGGGGCCCACACTGAGGTGGTGTCACATAGGCTTTTCTTTTGAAAAACCTGAATTTTGAAAAACCCAAAAATATAGGAGCCTTGTCCCCTGGATTGGTGCCACTTGTCTTTTCTCTCTCCTCCCATTTATCTGTCAAGTGTCAGTGTGGGGCTACCTTAAGAAGCCGCCACATGTCATTAGACACCATCTTCACCCTGCGCCATGTGTCATTCCAAAGATCATCCATGAGATGCCAAGTGTCCTGTGTTGTCCTGGCCAGAAAAAACAAAACTTGTCTCCTCTGAGGTGGCGCCATTTGAAGTGTGTCTCCCGCAGAGGACACGTGTCACTCCTAGCTTCCTCCAGAAAAAGGTAGGCTTGTCTCTTCTGAGGTGGCGCCATTTGAAGTGTGTCTCTTGCAGAGGACACATGTCAATCTCTCATCTTCTCAGAAAAAGCAAATGCCATGTGTCACTCTCTACTCTTCTCAGAAAAAGTAGATGCCATGTGTCACTCTCTGCTCTTCTTAGAAAAAGTAGATGCCATGTGTCATTTTCTGCTCTCTTCAGAAAAACTGGAATTCAAATATTCAAATCTCTCCAGAGGTGGCACAAATCCTGAACTTCACCTTTTCCATTTTGTCTGAGATGGCGCCACATGGCTTAGGCCTCCTCTTCCCTCTGCCACGTGTCAATCTCTGCTTCTTTCAGAAAAAGCAGGATGACACATGTCTTTCCCCTACTTTTCTCAGAAAAGTAGATGACACATGTCATGTCCAGCTTCCTTCAGAAAAAGTAGAGGACACATGTCACTCTTGGCTTCCTTCAGAAAAGCAACCATTCAAAAATTTTCAGACAAGAGCTAGGTGGCGAAAATCCTAGAGTTCTACCTTTTTTCTACTTTGTCTATGAGGGCGCCACATGTCCCTTGCTTTTCCCTCCTGCCACATGGCATTGTAGGAGCCACTCTGAGGAACTGCCACATGTCCCTCCTCCATTCCTCCAGGGCCAACCTCCATTTGAAATTCAAATTCTCCTCTGAGGTGGCGCCATTTGAGAGAAGGCTTCTCCAAACAGCTGACACTTGTCTGCCACATGTCAGCCTCTCCTTTCCTGCAGAAAAGTAGAATTTGAATTCCTCTGAGGTGGCACAGTCTACTTCTTCCACTCCTGTCCTTCTGACATGTGTCAAGAGCTTCCAGAGGTAGCGCCATATGGCATTCTCCTACTGTTTTCAACTTTACACCTCAGAACACCTTTTGAGGTGGCGCCAATCTAGAGCCCCACTTGGCTTCATTCCTTTTATTTATTTTATTTTTTTTTAATAAAAATAGCCCCATGAGGTGGCGCCACCTGAGGGCTCCCTACAAAAGCCAAATTTTGAATTTCAAACCCCAGGTAGCACCCCCTGAGGTGGCGCAATCTGGGAGCTTCCTACAGAGAAAATCAAGCAAACCCAATTTTGAAAATTTTCAAATTCTGCTGAGGTGTCTCATCCATAAAATTTCTCATTTTATTTTCTCAAAAAAATCAAAATAGCACCCCTGAGATGGCGCCACATGGAGGGCTCAGATTGAGCCAGTTTGAAATTCAAATTTTTCAGAAAAAGTCTATAAAAATAAGGCTCCACGCCCAGCTTGAGGAGCTCTTTTTGGGACTTGGAAATTCGACCTAGACTTGCTTCAGAATCTGATTTTGAACCTTAGAATTCAGGCCCCCCCCTTTGGCTCAGTGAAGAAGGTGCAGTGGGTCGATTTTGGTGAATCATCCGAAGCCCGGAGCGAAGAACGAACCAAGCCCTTGGTAGCAGTCCCTTTCAAGAGTTTCAAAGATTTGTAACGAAGCAAGGTGAACCTATTTTCCTCTTGATTTGATTTCATAATTTGATTCAGGAGTCGTTTGAAGAAAGAGCTCATTCGAGAGATGGATTGAGCTATTCTCATAAAACGACATATATAAAAATACATGATTATGATTCCTTGATGATTTTTAGCATTCATGAATTTAGATAGATTTAATTTGCATTTTATTTTGTTAATTTAGCATTTTTCATGAATTACTTAGGATTAATTTAGCATTTATTTCAATTCTGCTCAGTTTCAGTAGTTGTCTGTTTTTGTCAGTCAGTCCACACGTCATTTCATGTGTGTAATTTTTGTTAAAAAATCCAAAAAAATAATGGAATGCGATCTTAGGTGTCCCTAGAAATGTGCCAAAAACTCGGAAGCATTTGAATTTGTTTATTGTGGTAAACATTCAAAAAGGTGAGTCGAGTTTTACCACTTGGGATGCATTTTAAATTTTTACTTCCGACTTGTAAAATCGAGATGTCCCTCATGGGAGATCAGATTTTCGATCCGAAAGATATTCTGAACTCGAAAGGATGTCTAGTTTTTAACGGGAAGTTCTCAGAGTTTTATGATTTTTTTTATGTCTGACAAAAATCCGAGAGTGCGGGAAGCGTGTCAGAGCCTGATTTGGGCCTCTGAGACTTTGAATCGACTTAGGTCGATCGGTTCTCTTTGGATATTGATCCAAATCCAAATCTGTAAAAAGTAAAAGTTTTTTAAGGGATGTCCTCTGTGTGAATATGAAACCTTGTGATTTTTAGAATAGTGGTGTACCTGTTTCGGATTTTTCTTGTCAGTCACCTGTTTGGTCACATTTGTCTGTTCTGTTATTTTAGGTGTACAAAATTATATTTTTATCTATGTTTCGGTTAATCAAATGCTAATATCATGAACATGAAAGTTGTCCCTGTAGGTGTCGTGAGTATCTCTGTTAAATATCAGAAATTTTCATGGCCGTTGTCTATTTATTTAGCATTTTATATTAGATTAGATTCATTTTTACCTCCGTCAGAACCAAATCCCTGTTACCGAACTCACCATGACTCAAATCCCGAGGCTGTAAAAACTAAAAATGTTCCATTTCGGGTTCTTTAGCAGTTTGCAAAATATCAGAAGTTTTTATGGTGTAAATCTTGCATTATCATATTAAGCATTGCATTTGGTTCGGGTCCATAGGCGAAATCCATCCTTTTTAGGACTTTCTTTAAATTTTAGTATTCAAATCATATCATTTCGTGAATTTTAGCATTCCAAGATGTTTATTAGAGTATGTAGATGCTTCCTACCGAATTTGGTGTAATTTTGAATCTATTTGAGGCTTGGTTTAGCCATAATATCAAAACAGGGCCCCGCGGGACCCGGATCCAAGCGAAAAACAAGCGAAATTCGTTATTTTAGATAAATTGCAAAATATCAAATTCTGATTTTACAGTCCTAACGTGTTTATCAGCATATCATCATGCCTCATACTGCATTTCATCATCATTTGATTCAATTTGAACTTCAAAATCTCAATTTTACCAAAATTTCCTTAAAAAACCCTGATTTTAAAGGTATAACTTTAATATTAGGGGTATTTCGGTCATTTTGACCACCATTTGGAATTTCAATCTATTTTCTACTGAATTTCTTGCATTTTCATCATTTCAAATATCAAGGAAGCGTGAAGAATAGGGTTTATATCCAACTAAGTCCAATAATTTCAGAATATTATTGGAAAATCTTGGAAAAACCCACATATTTGAGCTAACCCCATTTCAAGCTTGGCAGGGACATTCAAAGGAAGGAGCTGAAGTCTGTAATTCCATTTGTTTCATTTATTTAGTGATGTAATAATGTAAATTTTGGAATAAGAGATTTAATTTTCTGCTTAGACAAGGATGCTTATCATATAGTTTAAATTCATGCAATATCCTATTTCTATGATTCATGCATTTTATTTCAAAAGCACTATGGATGTTCACGAATGGCACGTGCACCAACTCTTAGAGAGTTGACGGACTCGGTGGAGTCCATATTTACGGCCCTAGTCGGAATATGGACGAGACCCAGATCCATCATCTTTCTACCAGTCACATTGAGCCTACACTCTTAGGCTATCTTAAAAATGCACACCATATTTCCAAAATTTCAAAGTATTGTGCATTAAATCAATTAAACTCTGAACATATTCATGGCCACAGTCAGGATATGTGAAGGATTTATTTTGACTTAATACACATTTTTCCAACAAATTTCTTAGAAAATCTTTCAAAGTGCATTCATACATCCATATCATTTACATCATGAAATCCTTGGTTTTCCCATGATTTTCTTAAGAAAACTTCATTCTCAAGAAATCGATTTCTCAAGAAACTCTGAGGATTTTCCAAAATCGGTTTTCCCAAGTTAAGTTTTCACAGTTTTCCATGGAAACCAGTCTCTCAAGAAACTTCCAAGTTGGATTTCCAAAATCAAAGTTTTCCCTCGATTTTCCCTGGAAAATATTATTTTCTTAAGATTTTCAAAAAGAGTTTTCCAATCTTCCTCAAGAATCAAAAATCGATTTCCAAGTATTTCAAGGGTAAGATTCCCAGGATTTCAATTTCCCAAATTTCAGTTTTCTTCTCCAATGAGTTTTCCTATAAATTTTCCATCGTTTTCCTAAGAAAGTCCTCAAAGTCAAAGTTTTCCTGAGAAATGTTCCCCTTTTCAAATGTTCACCTTTTTCTCAAGAATCACTTCTATTTTTCCAGGATTTTCAACTATTCATGGTTTTTCCACATCTTTATGAGCTTTCTCGTGATTTCAAAAACCCTTTTTTCATCTGAGTTTCCTGAGAAATTGACCTTTTCCCTGAGAAATGTTTTTCAACTCCAAATGTTTTTCAAGCATACATCATGTTTTTCCTACTTTCATTTTCCAAAATCTCATAGCACATGCCTGAATTCTCTGTGCATTTAGGATAGAACATAATTTCGATGATTTAACTAAGTCAAGCACAATTTTGGTCATTGGTTCGATTACCCCTGTTAAAGGCGGCAGGAACGATCGAACCTCGTACCGACAGGTCGAGCCCCATCCCATGGATTTTCCCGCAATTTTCAAAACGGAGGTGAGTATTTCAAAACAATTTCCAAAATCCGATCAAGTTTGAATCGCGAAAGCGTTTCCCTCTTTCTCTTCCGCAAGGAAAGGAAGACGGGAAAAATTTCGCGACGATAACAGTAGACCATTGGAAGAGTATCCCATTACTAGGGATTGAGTCGTCATAAGGATTATGACAATTGTGTTGTCATCCTTTTGCAAGGGAAATAAACAACGGAAAATGTGCCTTGTTACCTAGGCGAGGTCGTCAACCACGAGGAAAACACCATTTTTGAAGGAAAGAGATATCTTTTGGAAAAACACTCCGCAAATGGATTTAAAATAAGGAGAAGGCAAGTGGGTAAACAATTTCCACAACAATAATCAAGGTATGCCTGAGGAAAAGGCTGACTCTAGATGCATTATTTTGAAAACAGTTGTAGGACCTTAATCCTAACTCTAGGATCAGATCATCTTTGTCCAATCCAGTTATGTCAATATAACCGAATCGAAATCTGAGATACGTGGCATATAATTTCAACTCCGGTTCTAAGGTAAGGTTTTCCAACATCCTTGAGCGCCTACCGATATACTTCGGACTGTGGCCCGCGGTACGTGGTAGGGGGGTGTTAACCCAAATAATTGGCCCAGTTGTGAGGCTCTGTCCCGAACTAGGGTTCTGGAAGAGAGCCCAGCAACGTGAAGACCGGGTAATGATAGGTAATGGAGATTTTGAAAAATGATCACATGCAAGAAATAGAGGGCTCTAAATCCTAGAGAGATAGATTTTGAAAACTTTGAAGAAGCATACATTGTTTGCATTCAGATCCTAAATTGAGGAGAGTTGTGTTTAGACCTAAGTCTATGTGAACATGAAAATTTCTCCTCAATATAGTCCTACCAAACCATGCCTAGTCTATATGCAGTTAATGTCAGCTAGGTCAAAATCTAGGCTCCTAGGTTTGCATGATATCAGAAGTAAAAGAGCTGACATTTTAAGAAATAATTTCGATAATTGAACTAAGTCAAGCACAATTTTGACCAGACAAGGACAGGTCCCATCTCGGTCGCCAAACCTGTTATCGTCGCAAAATTTTTCCCGTCTTCCCTACCTTGCGGAAGGGAGAGGGAAATGCTTTCGCGATTCAAACTTGACAGGATTTTGGAAATTGTTTTGAAATACTCACCTCCGTTTTGAAAATTGCGGGAAAATCCATGGGATGGGGCTCGACCTGTCGGTACGAGGTTCGACCGTTCCTGCCGCCTTTAACAGGGGTAATCGAACCAAGGACCAAAATTATGCTTGACTTAGCGAAATTATCGAAGTTATGTTCTATCCTATATGCACAGAGAATTCAGGCATGTGCTATGAGATTTTGTAAAATGCAAGTTGGGAAAACATGATGTATGCTTGGAAAATATTTAGAGTTGAAAAGCATCTCTCAAAAAAAGATGAAAATCAATTTCTCAGGAAACTCAGATGAAAAAGATTTAAAAACTCGGGAAAGTTCATAAAGTTGTGGGAAAATCATGAATGGTAAAAAATCCTGGGAAAATATAAGTGATTCTTGAGAAAAGGTGAACATTTGAAAAAGGGAAACACTTCTCAGGAAAACTCTGACTTTGAGGATTTTCTTAGGAAAATGATGGAAAATTTATAGGAAAACTCATTTGAGAAGAAAAACTGAACTTGGGAAATTGAAATCCTGGGAATCTTAGCCTTAAACCCCTTTGAAAATTGATTTTTGATTCTCGAGAAAGGTTGGAAGACTCCTTTTGAAAATCTTAAGAAAATAACATTTTCCAAGGAAAATCGAGGGAAAACTTTGATTTTGGAAATCCAACTTAGAAGTTTCTTGAGAGACTAATTTCCATAGAAAACTGTGAACACTTGACTTGGGAAAACCAATTTTGGAAAATACTCATAGTTTCTTGAGAAATCGATTTCTTTGAGAATGAAGTTTTCTTAAGAAAATCATGGGAAAACCAAGGATTTCATGATGCAAATGATATGAGTGAATGAATGCATTTTGGAAGATTTTCTAAGAAATTTGTTGGAAAAATGTGTATTAAGTCAAAATAAATCATTCACATATCCTGACTGTGGCCATGAATATGTTCAGAGTTTAATTGATTTAATGCACAATACTTTGAAATTTTGGAAATATGGTGTGCATTTTTAAGATAGCTTAAGAGTGTAGGCTCAATGTGACTGGTAGAAAGATGATGGATCTGGGTCTCGTCCATATTCCGACTAGGGCCGTAAATATGGACTCCACCGAGTCCGTCAACTCTCTAAGAGTTGGTGCACGTGCCATTCGTGAACATCCATAGTGCTTTTGAAATAAAATGCATGAATCATAGAAATAGGATATTGCATGAATTTAAACTATATGATAAGCATCCTTGTCTAAGCAGAAAATTAAATCTCTTATTCCAAAATTTACATTATTACATCACTAAATAAATGAAACAAATGGAATTACAGACTTCAGCTCCTTCCTTTGAATGTCCCTGCCAAGCTTGAAATGGGGTTAGCTCAAATATGTGGGTTTTTCCAAGATTTTCCAATAATATTCTGAAATTATTGGACTTAGTTGGATATAAACCCTATTCTTCACGCTTCCTTGATATTTGAAATGATGAAAATGCAAGAAATTCAGTAGAAAATAGATTGAAATTCGAAATGGTGGTCAAAATGACCAAAATACCCATAATATTAAAGTTATACCTTTAAAATCAGGTTTTTTTTTTTTAAGGAAAACTTGGTAAAATTGAGATTTTAAAATTCAAATTGAATCAAATGATGATGAAATGCAGTATGAGACATTATGACATGCTGCTAAACACCTTAGGACTATAAAATCAGAATTTGACATTTTGCAATTTATCCAAAATAATGAATTTCACTTGTTTTTCACTTGGATCCGGGTCCCGCGAGGTCCTGTTTTGATGATATGGATAAATCGAACCTCAAATGGATTCCAAATTACACCAAATTCGATATGAAGCATCTACATACTCTGATAAACATCCTAGAATGCTAAAATTTACGAAATGATATGATTTGAATGCTAAAATTTAAAGAAAGTCCTAAAAATGGTGGATTTCGCCTACAGACCCGAACCAAATGCAATGCTTAATATGATAATGCAAAATTTACACCATTAAAACTTATGATATTTTTTAGACTACTAAAGGACCCGAAATGGAACATTTTTGGTTTTACAGCCTCGGGATTTGAGCCATGGTGAGTTCGGTAGCAGGGATTTGGTTCTGACAGAGGTAAATCAACCTAATCTAGTATAAAATGTTAAAAAAACTAAAAAACAGCCATGGAAATTTCTGATATTTAACAGATCTACTCACGACACCTACAGGGACAACTTTCATGTTCATGACTTTGGTATTTGATCAACAAAATCATGGATAAAAATATAACTTTTCATTCCTAAATCGACAGAATAGACAAATGTGACCAAACAGATGACTGACAAGAAAAATCCGTAACTGATATCACAACTATTTTAAAAATCACACGCTTTCAGATGCAAACAGAGGACATTCCGAGCATGACATTCACTTTTTACAGATTTGGATTTGGAGCAATACCCAAAGAGAACCTATGGCCTTAAGTCGATCCAAAGTCTTAGAGGCCCAAATCAGGCTATGACACATGTCACAAACTCTCGGATTTTTTTCAGACAATAAAAAACATCATAAAAATCTGAGAAAATCATTTTAAAAACTAAACACCCTCTAGAGTTTAGAACATCTTTTGGATCGAAAATCGGATCTCCCATGAGGGAGATCTTGATTTTACAAGTCGGAAAAGACATTTTAAAATGCATCTCGGGTAATAAAACCTGACTCACCTTTTTGAACGTTTACTGTAGTAAAAGAATTCAAATCTCTCCGAATATTTGGCACATTTCTAGGGACACCTAAGGGCGCATTCCATGATTTTTGTAGAATTTTTAATGAAAAATAAATGCATAAAATGATGTGTGGACTGACTGAAAAAAATAGAGAGCTACTAAAATTGAGCAGAATTGAAATAAATGCTTAATTAAACCTAATTAACCTATAAAACATGTTAAATTAATGAAATAAAATACAAACTAAATCTAGCTAAATGCATGAATGCTAAAAATCATCAAGGAAGCATAATTATGTATTTTTATATATGTCATTTTATGAGAATAGCTCAATCCATCCCTCGGATGAGCTCTTTCTTCAAACGACACCTGAATCAGATCATGATATGAAATCAAGAGGAAAAGTGGTGCACCTTGCTTCGTTACGCAGCTTTGAAACTCTTGAAAGGGACTGCTACCAAGGGCTTCGTTCGTCCTTCGATCCGGGCTTCGGATGATTCACCAAGATCGACCCACGCTTGAATCGAATTGGCCACAGCACGAGCAATGTAGGTACTTCATTGCACCTTCTCCACTGAGCCCAAGGGGGTGTGAATTCCAAGGAACACAAGTGAGTTCTAGAGGGGACCTAGGCTGGATTTCAAAATCAGAATTGGAGTCCCAAATTGGAGTTCAAAATTCGATCCCTTAGGCTGGGCGTGAGCCCTGTTATTTGTAGAATTTTCTGAAAATTTTGAATTTCAAACAGGCTCAATCTGAGCCCTCCATGTGGTGCCATCTCAGGGGTGCTATTTTGATTTTTTTGAGAAAATAAAATGGGAAAATTTGTGGGTGAGACACCTCAGCAGAATTTGAAAATTTTTAAAATTTGGGGTCTGCTTGATTTTCTCTGCAGGAGGCTCCCAAATTGCGCCACCTCAGGGGGTGCTATCTGAGAGTTTGAAATTCAAAATTTGCCTTTTCTGAAGCTTCTCAAATGGCGCCACCTCAGAGGGCTAGTTTTATAAAAATAAAAAATAAAAAAAATAAAAGAAGTGAAGCCAAGTGGGGCTCTGGAATGGCGCCACCTCAAAAGGAGGTTTGAGGTGTAAAGTTGGAAACAGTAGGAGCATGCCATGTGGCGCTACCTCTGGAAGCTCTTGACACATGTCAGAAGGACATGAGTGGAAGAAGCAGACTGTGCCACCTCAGAGGAATTCAAACTCTACTTTTTCTGCAGGAAAGGAGAGGCTGACATGTGGCGCCACCTTAGGGTGGTTCCACACTGCCATGTGGCAGAAGAACAGGACTGGAAGAAGCAGAATGCACCACCTCAGAGGGGGGCTTTTCTACTTTTTCTGATGCAGGGAGGTCTGAACATGTGGCAGACAAGTGTCAGCTGTCTGGAGGAGTTTTCTCAAATGGCGCCACCTCAGAAGGAGATTTGAATTTCAAATGGGGGTTAGCTCTGGAGGAATAGAGGATGGACATGTGGCAGTTCCTCAGAGTGGCTCCTACAATGCCATGTGGCAGGAGGGAGGAGCAATTAACATGTGGCGCCCTCATATTCAAAGTAGAAAAAGCAGAATCCAAGATTTGCGCCACCTAGGTCTTGTCTAAAAATTTTTGAATGGTTGCTTTTTCTGAAGAAAGCCAAGAGTGACACGTGTCCTCTACTTTTTCTGAAGGAAGCTAGACATGACATATGTCATCTACTTTTCTGAGAAATGGTAGGGGGAAGACATGTGTCATCCTGCTTTTTCTGAAAGAAGCAGAGATTGACACGTGGCAGAGGGAAGAGAAGGAGGTTCAAGCCATGTGGCGCCATCTCAGACAAAATAGAAAAGGTGAAGTTCAGAATTTGCGCCACCTCTGGGAGGATTTGAATATTTAAATTCTAGCTTTTTCTGAAGAGAGCAGGAAATGACATGTGTCATTTTCTTTTTCTGAGAAGGGCAGAGAATGACATGTGTCATTTGCTTTTTCTGAGAAGAGCAGAGAATGACATGTGTCACCTGCTGCAGGAGAGAATACCTCAGATGGCGCCACCTCAGAAGGAGACAACTCTACTTTTTCTGGAGGAAGCTAGGAGTGACACGTGTCTCCTACTTTTCTGAGAAAAGTAGGAAGAGACATGTGTCATGCTACTTTTCTGAAGGAGGGAGAGGTTGACACTGTTGAGAAACTCTGTTTTGATGTCACATAATATGATACACTGTCGTATTTGATTTTATATGATATGATAATATGTCCTCTTGAAAAATGTTATATTATGACTGAATATGTTTTGCCATAAAACAAACGAGTATTTGTTGCAAGGATATCTCACCCAAAAAGGATGGAGACTTCCTGTTCAAGTATAACTAGTGCAATCATACTCCTTGAAGAAAAAGCTTGATGAGCCATGCATTCCTAAAGTTCAAATGAAGAGATCGGCTACCTCAAGATGAAGACTTTTTTCTTCTTTAGAGTCATATGTAACAGAACCTTCAGGAACATGCATATTGCATATTACATACTCATTCATAAAAACTATATCATAAAAGTATACGATAGTTTCAAAAAGCTCCTTTTTTATTGTACCTTCTTACAACCCTTTATGAAAAAGATATTTTGTCATGTAATAATTGTACCTTACACTATATACAAGACAACATGAAAAAGAAATGTAGGAAAAAGACAAAAACATAAAATCGGCTACATAGAGAAAAACAAATATAATATGTTTTTGAAAAGACTCTAGTTACCTTCTTTAAAGAAATGTTTTTAATATAAGAAAAAGACAAAAATATAAAATTGGCTACATAAAGAAAAACAAATATAATATGTTTTTGAAAAGACTCTAGTTACCTTCTTTAAAGAAATGTATTTAATATAAGAAGAAGACAAAAACTTAAAATCGGCTACACAAAGAAAAACAAATATAATATATTTTAAAAAAAAACTCTAGTCACCTTCTTTAAAAGAAATGTTTTTAATATAAAAAGAAGACAAAAACATAAAATCGGCTACACAAAGAAATACAAATATAATATGTTTTTGAAAGGACTCTAGTTACCTTTTTACAAAACCATAAAATGTCGACTTACTTGAAGTCATCATTCTCTTTGTACAAAGCATTAAATACCTCCTGTAACAAATCCTTGTTAATATCCTTCTCAAAGAATGTCGACTTTCTTTATTCCTCATTCTCTCTGAAGACTTTGAAAAACACAACATAAAGAAAACACTTGACATGACTATGTACAAATATATATCTCAAAGCACTCAGTGTACTTACACTCATTTAAGGTAAAGAAGTACTTATGTACCTCAAATCATTAATTAGAATAAAGACAAAACTACAATCCAATGTTCAATGTACTATTGTAAGAAATAGACTTTTTACATAAAATATGTATTACCTAAAATATTACAACGACTAGTGTACCCTATATTTTACTTTTATGGAAAAAGGCATTCTCGAATTTCTCTAAAAGATATTTTTGAAATGACATAACATTTCACATTTCAAAAAGGCTACGATTTCAAAATATAACAACTACTTTTTTTAAGCTATATAAACACACTCAAATAAACTATTCAACAAGAGGTATGGAATAGACATGTGAGCTTACAATGAGAAAAATTCTATTCATTATTTGAAAAGAGAGCCTTGAAAAAGAAAGAGAAAAAGAAAAGAAAGAAAAGAGAAAAAGTCAAGTCCAGCTCTTTGACAAAGAGCATCCTCTGAGTGACAAACAGAACATTCTGAGAATCCTTCATTCGTGCATTCATATCATTCTGAAGGTTCTATAGGAAGTATTGTAACTCTGTTATTCACTGTTTTCCTTCTTTGTTGAAAGAAGTAGACCTCTGTGAAAGAGGGTGTTGCCCTTCTCTGTTGAGAGAAGAAGACCTCTGTGAAAGAGGGTGTTGTCCTTCTCTGTTGAGGGAAGAAGACCTTTGAGGAAGAGGGTGTTGTACTATTTATCCGGTGACTCGGATGTTATAGTGGAAAGCTCAAGTGGTTTGCTTGAGGACTGGATGTAGGTCTGGGTACTGACCGAACCAGTATAAATTCTGTGTTTTATGTGTTGTGCCTTATTGCCTGATTATTTCATTTTTATCGATCTTTATCGTATTTCACTATTCATCCCCCCTCTAGTGGAATTTCAGACACGTGTTCTCTGCAGAAGATACACTTCAAATGGCGCCACCTTAGAGGAGACAAGTTTTACTTTTTCTGGACAGGACAACACATGACACTTGGCATCTCAGGGTGATCTTTGGAATGACACATGGCGCAGGGTGGAGATGGTGGATACTGACACATGGCATGGAATGACATGTGGCGGCTTCTTAAGGTAGCCCCACACTGACACTTGGCAGATAAATGGGAGGAGAGAGAAAAGAAAAGTGGCACCAATCCAAAGGACAAGGCTCCTATATTTTTGGGTTTTTCAAAGTTCAGGTTTTTCAAAAGAAAAGCCTGTGTGACACCACCTCATTGTGGGTCACAGATTGCTCCTTTATTGAAATAAGGACAAGACAACAACCTCTTTTTGGAATTTTCATAAAATCTGGACTAATTGGTAAAACAAAAATTTTTGGAAAGAGTTGGCCCTTGTAGGGCGATTTTGTAAAAGAATGATAGTTGAAATAGCTGACAAAAGGGCAAAATCTGAGGTGAAGTGGCTGAAATCCATATTGAAAACTATCCAAATCGTTTTCTTGAGGAAATATTTTGAAATTCAGAGCCCTAGGGGTAAAATGGGAAGAATTGATAATTTTGAAGACCCAGGGTTTTGAAATCAATTTTGAAAAGAGTTGAAATTCAAATCTGGATTGAAAATTTTGAAATCGAGAGTTCTGGACCTCGAAATGACATGCTGTGCAGTGCAGTGATATGAAATGCTCATGCAATGTCATGTCTTATGCAATAGAATCTTGAACCGGTCTTTGGAGATTCCCGTCTCCTGTTAAGAGTAGAATTTTGGACATCTGAGCTAAAAATAGAGAAATTTTGAGAGTTGCAGATGAAATTTAGACTTTTGCAAGGTCCGGGCTCAGAAAATGACTATTTTGCTCTCCAGCGATTTCAAAGACTGAATGATGATGCTTGGTGGAAATGCTGGAGAGGTGAATGAAAATTTGGGGTGTTTACAGGCATGCCTTTCTGATATAGGATCTCTCATTTTATTGCAGGTTGATCTCCATCTATGAATAAAGTCCCGTGCTTTTTCATTTTTGTTCTGCCTTAGATTGCAAAGATGACTTAGTGTCGGGAGTGCCTCTGTGTTGAACAGGAAGCGTTCAATAAATAAATTTACCACTTTATCGAATTCCTTGAGCTCGATGGGATTGATATGCTCAGCATACCATTTAGCTGCAACTCCTTCCAAGCTGCGGGGGAAACACAAAAATAGTGCTTTGTTGTCCCTCTTGAACCTCGAGCACTCAACAAAGAACATGGCGAGATGAGCTTTCGGGTCGCCATAAACATCAAACTTGATGAATTTTCGGGAAAGGTTTTCAAGATCATCATCCCCTTCTAGGCCATCATAAAAATCTTCACTGGTGAAGACTTTCTTGCCCTTGTCGCGGACTTGCAAATCTTTAACCACTCTGGCCATTTCTCTGAACTGTGCTTGTAGGGGCTTCTACGACCTGGCTCTTTGGTTTGCGGCTCCTCCTTGGCTCCCTGCCATATTTTGGGAATGTCGAAGGTACCTCATACTCTTCATCGGTGTCCTCCGCCAATTCTGTCTCGTCTGAGATCTCTTCCGGCTGGACTTGCTTCTTTGAAGTCTTGGTTGATTTGCGACCATGGAACTGCTGCTTGAATGGGTTCTTTTCTGAACTGGTTCCGGGTTGTTCGCTTATCATCTTATTCATCATCTTCTGGAACATGGCATACATTTGTGGGTCTATTCCATCATCCTCTTGTTGCTGATCTTGACTTCTGACAGATCGTGGGGAGCCCATCTCTTCTTCTGAAGCTGACGAGTACTAAGATGCTGTTGTTTTTTTGCCTGATCTTGTCCGAACCATCAAATGTTGTGGATGCTCTCTGCAGGGCAAAGACCTGATTAGATTATGAAGGAATTGTTTTTTGGAAGAAATATTTGCTGGAAATATGGTAGACAATTTGAAAAGAATATCCCATTACTAGGGATTGAGTCATCGCAGAGAAATAAACAATGAAAAATGTGCCTTGTTACCTAGGCGAGGTCATCAAACCATAATAGAAAGAAAGAAAATCTTATTTGGAATGAGAAAAATATGATTTTATTGATTTTGCAAAGAGGTGGAGGATAAACAATTTGCCACCATTCATGATAGTCGGCAGACACTTTAGGACCAGGAAAAAATTTGAGAGAGACAAAGGAATCCCAGCTGTAGCGGGCAGAATGATATGCCTTGGACCATTGTGCGGAAGTGAGATCGAATTTTGCCATGGCTCTTGATAATAATCGAGCTTCGATATATTGCTGCCTTTGGGAAAACTGCCGAACACATCACTTCGGCTGGTAGTAAGTGCAGAAGAATGGTCCCAGCAACTTGAATCGCTTGCCATAAGTATACGTATATCTGGGAGGAGATAATTGTCGATCAAAATAGTCCCAGACTATGTCATCTTCTTGAAGGCTGTCAATCATGGACCGGTACTGCGCCACTGGAAGAAGTTCTTGGCCATTGTATCTGAAAGAGCTTGCTCGGGCTCGAACATGTTGGAAGAAACATGATTGAAGCGCGTAAATGCATTCTTCAACTAAGATGGATTCTCCAAGTGAGAAACGAGTCAATCCCCGATACAGGAAAACAAGTGTTGCCATAGCTATGGAAAGACGGTTGGTCCATCGACTTCCCCATCTTCTCATAAGCTGGATTATTCTGATATCCATGTAGTTTTGTTCGTCTGGGAAGAGGGCTAATCCTACAGTACATAGAACCATCGCATTCTGAATTCTTTCTTTAGCTATCCTTGATAGTGAGCTGACTTCAGCGAAGGTCCCATATTGATGGTATAACTCAAGCAGATTGACATATTCATTTCCGTCCAACTGGATCAGGGGCCAAGATCGGCGGCCTGTCATACAAGCTAAGGAGTCTCGGGGCTCCAAACCCTTGACATTGATCAGGAATTGATGCTCTAACGGATCTCCTGGTTGACCTGGTTTTGATAATCCCATAATTTCTGAAAATTCATCCATTAAAATGGTCATCTCTCCCCACAGGAACCAGAAGGTGCAGGTTCGTGGATTCCATCGCTCTGCCATTGCATGGATCAGGTTGCCATTCATTGTCTGCTTTCTGACTGCTGACGCCACTTCTAATCCGCACTCGCTCAAATGGTCTGGGAACATGCGAGAAAAGCTTTTGAGCCATGAATAATACCACCGAGGAATGAAAGTTTCGGTGCTAAGGGCTCGATATTCAGGACGACCTTGTCGCACCTCGTAGGAGATGTGACCTTCAGGAAAGATAGGATCGACTTGACTGGATGCCATCGGACTAAAAATAGCGAAAGACTCGGAATCAGACTTAGGAAAATGTAGAAAATTTTGAAAAATTTGCAAATAGGATATAAAATGCAGCTGGAAATTCGAGATCCAGTAGAACGGGAGAATGAAAATCACCTAGAGTTTTGAAAGAAATTGGATATTTGGGAAAATCATCCAGGGTTTGAGAAAATAAAAGAAAAAGATGAGAATATGGATACTTGGAAAATATTTTTGGGGAAAATATGAGAGAAATAAAGGTAGCATACAAACAATCACATCCTGCACAAACATTTATGCACATACAACACTCCCTAAAAGGCTGACTCTAGATGCATTAGGTTGAAAACAACTGTAGGACCTTAATCCTAACTCTAGGTTCAGATCATCTTTGTCCAATCCAGTTATGCAGATATACCCGAACCGAAATCCGAGGTACGTGACATATAATTTCAACTCCGGTTCTAAGGTAAGGTTTTCCAACATCCTTGAGCGCCTACCGATATACTTCGGACTGTGGCCCACGGTACGTGGTAGGGGGGCGTTAACCCAAATAAGTGGCCCAGATGTGAGGCTCTGTCCCGAACTAGGGTTCCAAAAGAGAGCCCAGCAACGTGAAGACCGAGTAATGATAGGTAAGGGAAGTTTGAAAAAATGATCACATGCAAGAAATAAGGGGCTCTAAATCCTAGAGAGATAGATTTTAAAAATCTTTGAAGAAGCATACATTATTTGCATTCAGATCCTAAATTGAGGAGAGTTGTATTTAGACCTAAGTCTATGTGAGCATGAAAATATCTCCTCAATTTGGTCCTACCAAACCATGCCTAGTCTATATGCAGTCAATGTCAGCTAGGTCAGAATCTAGGCTCCTAGGTTCGCATGATATCAAAAGTAAAAGAGCTGACATTTTGTGAACACAGTTTCGATAATTGAACTAAGTCAAACACAATTTTGATCAGACAAGGACAGGTCCCATCACGATCGCAAAACCTGTTATCATCGCAAAAATTCTTTCGTCTTCCCTTCTTTGCGGGAAAGAGAGGAGAATACTTTCGCGAGTCAAACTTGACCAGAGTTTTGGAAATGGTTTTTGAAATACTCGCCTCCGTATTTGAAAATAGCGGAAAAATCCATGGGATGGGGCTCGACCTGTCGGTATGAGGTTCGACCATTCCTGCCGCCTTTAACAGGGGTAATCAAACCAAGGACCAAAAGTGTGCTTGACTGAGTTAAATTATCAAAATCGTCTTCTATCCTAAATGCACAAAGAATTCAGTCATATGCTATGAAATTTTGCAAAATGTAGGTTGGAAAACATGATGTATGCTCAGAAAATGCTTTGGAATTAAAAATATATTTCTCAGGAAAAAGATAAAAATCAGTCCCTCAGAAAACTCTAACGAAAAGATTTGGAATATCAAGAAAATTTATAAGGATCTGGGAAAAATCATGAATGGATGTAAATCCTGAGAAAATAGAAATAATTCTTAAAAAAAATAAACATTGGGAAAGGAAAACATTTGTCAGGAAAATTGAGAATTTCTTTGGAAAACGATTGAAATTCATTGGAAAAACTCGTTGGAGGAGGAAAATCAAAACTCAGGAAGTTGAAATCCTAAGAATCTTGGCCTTGAAATATTTGAAAATCAATTTTGATTCTCGAGAAAGATTAAAACTCCTTTTGAAAATAAATCTTGAGAGAAGGGGTTTTCCATGGAAGATCATGAAAAGTATGACTTGGGAAATCCAACTTTGAAGTTTTCAAAGTTTCTTGAGAACTCGATTTCCATGGAATGACATTTTCTTAAGAAAAAGCTTGAGAAATGTAGGTGATTTCATGATGCAAATGACATGAATGGATGAATGCCTTTTTATGAAAACCCTTTTTATTTTTTTAGGAAAATATGCAATTTTAGGATTAAACTAAGCAGAATCATCACATATTCTGACTATGGCCGTAAATATGTTTATAATTTACTTAGTTAATTCTAAAATATTTTGTAAGATTGAAAATATGCAGTGAAATTTTTGGAAGATAGCCAAAGAGTGTAGGCTCAGTGTGACTGGTAGGAAGATGCTGAATCTGGGTTTCGTCCATATTTCGACGAGGGCCGTAAATATGGACTCCACCGAGTTCATCAACTCCCTAAGAGTTGGTGCACGTGTCATTCGTGTTCATCCATAGTGATTTTAAAGTAAAATGCATGAGTCACATAATCAGGATATTGCGGAAACTCAAACTATATGATATGCATCCTAATCTAAGCGGGAAATAAAATCTCTTATTCTAAAATTTACATTGTTACATCACTAATTAAATGAAATAAAAGGAAATTGTAGACTTCAGCTCCTTCTTTTGAATGTCCCTACCAAACTTGAAATGGGGTTAACTCAAACATGTGGGTTTTTTAGAGATTTTCCAATAATATCTTGAGATTATTGGATTTAGTCAGGTATAAACCCTATTTTACACTTACTTGATGTTTGAAATGATGCAAATGCAAGAAAATCCAGTAAGAAATAGTTTGAAATTCGAAATGGTGGTCAAAATGACTGAAATACCCCTAATTTTGAAATTACACCTTTAAATTCAGGGTTTTGAAGGAAATTTTGGTAAAATTCGAGATTTTGAAATTTGAATTGGACCAAATGATGATGAAAATGCAAGATGAGACATGATGACATGCTTCTAAACACCTTAGGACTGTAAAATCAGAATTTGACAGATTGCAACTCATCCAAAATAACGAATTTCGCTTGTTTTCCGCTTGGGTCAGGGTCCCACGGGGCCCTGTTTTTATGATACGGCTAAACCGAGCATCAAACGATCTTCGAATAATGTCAAATTCAGTATGAGACATCCCTTAACCCTTATAAACAGCCTAGAATGCTAAAATTCATGAAATGATATGGTTTAGGTGCGAAAAGTTAAAGAAAATCCTAAAATGGGTGAATTTCGCATACTGGCGCAAACCAAATATAGCATTTAACACGACAATGCAAAAATTCAACCATATAAATGTCTAATATTTTTCAGACTGCTAAATGACATAAAAATGAACAATTTTTTCTTTTATAGCCACGGGATTTGAACTACGAGGAGTTCGGTAATAGGAATTTGGTTTTGATGGGGGTAAGATCAACCTATTCTAATATAAAATATAATGAAAAATAGCAGCCGACCATAGAAATTCCTGATATTTAAATTAAGAACTAAAGACATATGCAGGAACAACTTTTATTTTTATGGATTTGGCATTTAGTCAACAGGAACAGGGATAAAATTGCGACATCATATGCATAATTCAGAAGAACAGATAAACATGCCAAAATAAGAGACTGACAAGAAAAATCCGAAACTGATATTAAGACTGTCCTAAAAATCATAAAATTTCACAGTCAAATAAAAGACATTTGGAACATGACATTCACCTTTTACAGATCTGGATTTAGAGCTATATCCAGAGAGAACCCATCGACTTAAGTCGATCCAGAGTCTCAGAGACTCAAATCAAGCTCTGACACGTGTCCCAAACTCTCAGATTTTTGTTAGACATCAAAAAATTCGGAAAACATCAGCTTAATAACTAGACATAATTTAGAGTTCAGGACATTTTTTGGATAAAAAATCGGATCTCATATGAGGGAGATCTCGATTTTATAAGTCAGAAATAAATCTTCAAAACGTTTCCTGGGTAACAAAACCCGACTTAGCATTTTGAACTTTACATGTAGTAAATTAATTCAAATCATTCCGATTTTTTGGCAGATTGTTAAGGACACCTAAGAGCGCATACTATGATTTGTTTAACATTTTTAACGAAAAATAAATACATAAAATAACGAGTGGACTGACTGAAAAAAATAGAGAATTACAGAAATAAAGCAGAATGCATGAAACATCAAATAAATTCCTAGAACAATGCTATTTTAATGAAACAAAATATAAATCTACCTTATTTTAATGCATGAACATGATGAAATGCGAAAAATTGAATCAAGGAAGCGTAAGAAAATTCTTTTGATATACGTCATTTTATGAGAATAGCTCGATCCATCCTTCGGATGGGCTCTTTTCTCAAAACGACAATACAAATCAAGGAAATGGTATTGTTACGATAAAATCAATTGGAATAGAAGTGCACCTTGGGTTCTCCTACAGTTTTGGAATTCCCAAAATGAATGGCTACGAACGGCTTCTCTCGTCCTTCGACCCGGGTTTCTGAAGATTCACGAAAATCGACCCACGCTCCTAGGCCGAACTTGAAGTGATGTGAGCAAGGTTAGTGCTTCAATGCACTCTCTTAAATGAGCCCAAGGGGGGCGTGAATTCAGAAAAGCCAAGGTCGAATTCTAGAGGGAATTTTGATTGAGGTTCAAAATCCAAAAAAAGCCTCCCTAAGCTGGGCGTGGGCTATGGCATTTGTAGAGGTTCTGGAGATTTTTGAAATTTAAACAGGGTTAATCTGAGCCTTCCATGTGGCGCCATCTCAGGGCATGCCATTTGGATTTTTGGAATAAATAAAATATGAATTTTGTGGGTGTGACACCTCAGCAGGGTGTGAACACCCCAAATTTTTCAAAATGTTGTAAATATCTCCTTTTTGCCCTTTTCCCCCATCTTTTGGGTAATTGAGTTAGTTTTAAATCTAAATTCCATTTTTTATTTCTCAAATTTTGTGGAAATTAAATTCATTTTACATATCTGACTCAATTTCGGATCCAGATCTACATCAAAATCCAAATCTGAGCTTCATTATCCGATTTTAAATCAAATTCTCAAAATTATCAAAAATAACTTTTTTTGAAAAGCTCAGACACTTCGTCCGGTATCTGTTTGGATCCATCGTATTATAGTCCTCAAATCAAGGTTTAAAACTCGAATGTTTTCTCAAAACTTGGATCCAAACCCATTCTTCTAAAGAAATTTCCCCGAAATGGTCTGAAATCCTCAGAAAAATACTTTTGTAAATATTTCTCAAAAAAATACAAAAAAAAAATAGCGTTTAATCTTTGTTTTCATGTAAAAAAAACTTAGATTATGTTCCAAAAATACAAAAAATGGAAAAATCATGCAAAAACCCAAAAAAAATAGGAAAAACTACGTGGTTTTTGAAGATTTTTGCCGAAAAAACTCACCTTTAACCATCTTTTTAGAAAAACCTGAAAAGGAGGCCTTTTTTGGAAAAACTAACTTTTAAGGTTTAAAGGATGTCGGGAAGCCCTTACCGTAGAACCGGAGAAATATCTTATATGCCACGTACTTCGAGCTTCGGCTTGAGTATATCGGCGTACCTTGATTGGAATCAGATGATCTAAACCATAGAGTTAGGATTAAGGTCCTACAAGCTGTTTCAAATATTGCATATAGAGTCAGCCTTTAGGGAGTGCTATGTGCGCATCCGTGTTTGTGCAGCTATGATTATGCGATATTTTCCTTGTGTTCTCCTATGTATATCAACCTCTTTTAAACCCTGGGTGTACTATTCAAAAATTTTCCTCTATTTTCCAAAACCACCAGGTGTATACTTTTCCTTTTACCTACATTCTTTTCTCTTTTGTGTCAAAATTTTCCTTAAAAACCCTGGAAAGTCTTTTCCTGAGCCCCTTGATCTTTCGAAAATTTCCAGGATTTGTGTCTATCCTTTTTCTATCCGTAAGTCCTGCATTCTATCTGACTCTTTTTCCTTTTGCCTCAGTATCACTCCGATGGCATCCGAATCTCCTGATGCTATCTTTCCTTGGGATCATGTCTTCTATCAAATAAGGGATGGAACCCCAGATCATCGGGTCATCCAGTCTCGTACCTTCTTCCCTCGGTGGTACTATTCTTGGTTCACCGCCTTCTCGCATATGTTCTCAGACCACTTGGACGATTGTGGATTGGAGATGGCATCGGCAGTGGGCAAGCGAACCATCAACAGCAGTCTGATTCAAGCTATGGCAGAGCGATGGAACCCGCGTACCTACACGTTTTGGTTTCCATGGGGAGAGATGAATATGCTAATGGACGAGTTCAATGACATCATGGGGTTGCCAGAACCAGCTGGTCAGCCAGATGATCCGGTCGAGCAGCAATTCTTGATCAATGTCAAAGGGGTAGATGTTCGAGAAGCATTGGCCAGAGCTACAGGGAGCAGATCCTAGCCTCTCACAGAGATCAGCGGAAGTCAGTTCATCGATCTGTTCGAACTCTATCACAAGTATGAGGCCTACGAAGAAGTCGATACCTTATCTCGAGCAGCGAAAGAAAGAATCCAGCATGCCATGATCCTATGCACAGTGGGGCTGACATTCTTTCAGGATGGTCAGAATTTCATCGATATCAGAGTCGCCCAACTTTTTCGAAGATGGGTAAGCAAGCAGACCCGTCAGCTTTCTGTCTCCATGGCAGCTCTAGCTTTCCTCTACAGAGGTTTGGCTCGATTTGCCCTCGGAGAGACCATTTTGGTAGAAGGATGCACATATGCCTTGCAGTCGTGGTTCCTGCGACATGTGCCGTCAAAAGCCAGTTCTTTCAGATTCAACAACAAGCAGCCGAAATCAACCATTCAGTGTCGAGCTTTGATCGAGAAACTGCATCAGGAGGAAATCATTTGGGACTTCTTCGACAGAAGAGAGACCGTTCCTCGCTACACCTATGCTCGTGACAAGCGCTACAAACTGCTCGGCCCTTTCTTCTGCGTAGACTATCAACCAGAGAGATATCTCAGACAGTTTTCGCAGCGGCAGGTTCGTGTCAACACTCGCTTTCCGACAGGCCGCATGCCAGAGTTCGATCTACGGTCAGATCAGTGGTCTGGAGCATACCACGTCGCCAAATACACTTGGGACTCCTTTATTCCTTTGTCTATATTTCCCGGTCCTAATGTATCATCAGAGTATCGAGAATGGTGGCAAACTGTCTGCCCACTTTCTCTTTGTATTTAAATTTTGTCATTAATGAAAATGCAAACTTTTTGTCCTGATAAAAAGCTTTTATGGACAAATCTTATTTTGTTTCATGTAGTTATGAATTCATCCCTAGTGATGAGACCCATTTTTTCTTTGTTCAAATTATCCCTCGTCATGATGGACGACCTCGCCTAGGTCATAAGGCGCATTCTTGTCGCCATAAAAGGGTGACGCAATCATCGCAAAAATTTGTGATGACCCAATCCCTGGTGATGGGATAACTTATCTGAAATGTCTATCAATTCTTTCCCTCATGTCTTTTCCTAAAAATCACATTTTCAAAAAAATTCCTCTGAATCCTAACCATTTCTTTCACCTTCGCAAGAAATCACTGGCATTGGCAAAATGGTTGTAACGAGGGCAGGAAAAGAAATAATTCCTCAACACAGCGACAGTGAGGCCAAAGGGATGGATTCTCCCAAATCAGTCAGGGGACAGAATCAGAATCAAGCAGATGATATAGATCCAGCCATGTATAATCTATTCAAAAGAATGATGACCAAAATGATGGCTGAGCAGGCCGAGGCTAGTCAGAAAGACGTTGCTCCAAAAAGCAAGCCAAAGAAGAAGGCTGTAAAGAAGCCAGTCCGGATTGTTAGAAAGCAAGTACAGCCCGACACCACTTCTGAAGAAACATAATCAGTCGAGGAATCGGAAGAGGAAGAGCAGCTTGTTTATTAGAATCCTCCACCGCAGTTTGCAAAGACCGCTGCAGAGCCCGAATCAATCAATAAGCATGTTCCCGTTAATGACCCAATGCAAGAGCAGATGAAAGAAATGAATAGGGCCATCAAGGATATCCAGGCCAAAAGCAAGGGTAAGCAGACCTACTCTGGCGAAGATTTTTACCACGGCCTGGACGGGGATGACAATCTCGAGAATCTCCCTCGGAAGTTCCTTATATTCGATGGAACCAGCAACCCCAAGGCTCATTTGGCCACCTTTTATGCCGAATGCGGCCGTTTCAGGAAAGACAATCGGGCGTTATTTATATGCTTTCCTCGCAGCTTAGAAGGGGTAGCAGCCAGGTGGTATGCAGACCACATTAATCCTATCGAACTAAGAGAGTTCGATAAAGTTATGAATTTGTTCATAGAACGCTTCATGTTCAATGTTGAAGCCTCACCAACCCTCAATCATCTGTACAATTTAAAACAGATGGAGAATGAGAAAGCCAGTGAGTTCATCCACAGGTGGAGGAGCACCTGTAACAAAATGAAGGTCCCCATCCCGGAGGAGCACGCCCTGCAGATTATTCTGAATAATTTTGCTCAGCCTCTGAGGAACCTTATTTCTACATCACCTGCTAAGTCATTCATCAAACTGATCGAGAGAGCCGAGTGGCTCGAGACCGGCCTGGATAATGGCCTGTATGAGGGTTACCCTTTCGTCCGAGGAAACCCTGAGCAGAAGAAAAAGGCTCATGTTGCTTATTCCACGGTTTTGCCCGACAACAGCAGTAGCTCTGGCAAAAAGAAAAGCAAGAAGAATCGTAGCAAGAACTCAGGGCATCTCAAGGCCGAAAGAGCAAACTCTACAGCCCAGAAGGGAAAATTTGTTAAGCCACAGCCCGTCCAACCAGTGCCCCGGCCAGAAGTGAAGCAGCCAGAAAAGCCGAAGCACGAAGGTTGGAGTTATGATCGGGAGTTCTCAGCTTTAGAGTAGTCCCGCGAAGACATCTTAGAATATATGATGTCGAAAGGAATGATCAAGCTCCCCAAGGTGGCGGACCCTCCCGTCGCTATGGGTAAATGGACTGACAAGTTCTGCAAGTTTCACCGGACTATGGGACATGACACCGAGCATTGCTTTGTCCTCAAGAACATCATTCAGGATTGTATTGACAAGAACATGCTGATTGAGGACGAGGATGAGCAGCAGCCAGAAGTCTTGTCCAAACCTTTTCCTAAACATTCAGCTTCAGTCGTTACAGAGCAGGCATTCTCTCTGCAAGGCAGTATCCAACCATGTTCTAGGCAAGACATTCAGGATCAGCATCAGGTCCTAGTCCTTCGCCAAGCACAGTCCTCCGCCAAGAGGGCGGATGACACCGCATTTTCTAGTAAAACAATCAAGGCAACAACAGAAATTACCAAAGTGGTCCCCAGGATCCCGAAGCGCTTTATCAAGGCAGCTTCGAAGAAAGAAGAGGCTTCAGGGTCGGTTCAGAAGCCGATTACAGCATTATCCAACATCTCTATCTTGGACCTGACTCACGCTTCATCTGAGCACCAGCAAGTGCTATAAGATCTTCTCAGAAAGATCAAAGTCAAGCCTAGCACGACTCCGCAAGATATGGCTTAGATCGTCAATCAGGCCATGACAAATGCACCAATCACCTTTTCTGATGAGGATTTGCCAAAGCCTCATTCCTTTCATAACAATGCCCTATATATAGTGGTGCAAACCAGGGGCATGACAGTCCCTCATGTGCTCGTCGATGGAGGCAGCAGCCTAAATATCTGTCCAGAAATGACAGCCAAGGCGTTGGGTTTAAAAGAAGAGGAATACAGCCCAGATCCGATCACGATCTACGGTTTTGATAACCATGGGCAGACAGCCAAGGGGAAGATATTTCTCGAGATCTTCATCAACTATTCGGTGCATACTATACTCTTCCATGTGGTCAATGTACCGCCAACATACAATCTGTTGCTGGGGCACACCTGAATCCACAATGCCAATGTGGTCCCATCAACCCTGCACCAGTGTATCAAATGGTTGAAGGGGGGCATGATCACTACGATCCTAGGAGAGGATCCGGAAGAACGACTCCCGCAGCCGATGATTCCCCGTCCCACTTTCACTGCCGACATCCCGAGCATCCGGGAAGCTGAAGAGATTGATCTGAGTGAAAGTCTGGATATGCTAAATTTGAAAGAAATCCAGCCAACAGAAAATGTCACCGCAGTTGTTCAGTGGCAGGGACCTCGCTTCTTCAAGCTAGGAGGATGCCTCGATTGCACCTCATTTAAAGATCACCCTCTGTTTTCTCGATTCTCAAAATCAAGAAAAGGATTTGATCTCCTAATGAAGCACGGGTATCAACCCTTAAGGGGCCTCGGCAAAGATGAAGACGACATCCTGGAGCCGATCATCCCTGCTCAGCATGTCACCGGCACAGGCTTGGGTTTCACAGGTCAGTCATCCGGCAGAAAGACCATCTTCGTCAAGGGAGCTCAGTAATGAAGACAATGCCAGTGTTTTCTGTTCTCTTTCCTTTCTGTCATCTTGTAAGGGCAAGATCCGTCCCAGTTTCTTTCTTTTTCTCAAACAATCGCTTGTAAATATCAAAGTTTACTTAATCAATGAAAAGTTTGTTTGCTCTGTTCATCTTGGTGTACACAAATCCTCTGCTTATATCCTTATCTATGTTGTTATTCTCTGTTTTTGTACAAAAGGCTATTTTTTCGAACATTTTACCTTTTTCTCAAAGGCCTTCTTTTTCGCTTCCAGGATTGCCAGGATCATGGCTCCTAAATCGTTCAAAAAGCTCGTCATCAACACCAACCTTTTTCAAAATAAACCAGCCAGAGCATGCAAAGCGAAGGCAGGGGCAGAAGTCAGCAAAATGACAGAGCAGATTGAAGAGTTGGCAGAATTTGACTCGACAATTCAAGGTTTGCCAGAATTTTCCAGCATTCAGAAGCAGGATGAACCATCGCCGTTAGTTCAAGATCCAACGGAGGATGTTAATATTGGTTCGGAAGACGATCCAAGAATCCTCAAAATGGGTTCCAGTCTAAGTTTAGATGAGAAGAAAAGGCTCATCTACTTCCTCAAACAGCATCAGGAAGTCTTCGCTTGGACTTATGAAGATATGCCAGGTTTAGACTCCAAGTTAGTCAAGCATCGCCTTGCGTTGAAGCCAGATTGCAAACCAATCAAGCAGAAACTAAGAAAAATGGATCCTCGGGTGGCACCGCAAGTCAAAGAAGGACTTGAAGAATTGTTAAAAGCAGGGTTCATTCGGACCATCGAATACCCAGATTGGTTGGTGAACATTGTGGCAGTCCCCAAAAAGAATGGCAAAGTTCGGATTTGTATTGACTTTAGAGATCTGAACAAAGCAACCCCGAAAGATGATTATCTACTCCCCAACATCGATCTTCTGATCGATAGCACGGCAGGTCATGCCATGTTCTCCTTCATGGATGGATACTCGGGCTACAATCAAATCAAATTGGCCGCTCGTGACCAATCCAAAACTTCTTTTACCACGCCTTGGGGCACCTTTTGTTATACAGTCATGCCATTTGGACTCAAGAATGCCGGGGCAACCTATCAGAGGGCTATGGCAGTGATCTTTCATGATCAGATGCACAAGAACATGGATACCTATGTGGATGACATCCTGGTCAAGTCCAAAGAAGGAGAGGATCATCTTGATGCTCTCGGCCAAGTCTTCAAAAGACTTATTCTCTATAAGCTGAGGCTCAATCCACAGAAATGCGTCTTCGGAGTGGAGTCAGGCAAGCTGCTTGGCTACATGATCAGCAAGAAAGGCATAGAGGTGGATCCTGCCAAGGCAAAGGCAATCATTGACATGCCGCCTCCCACCAACCTCAAAGAATTAAGGAGCCTTCAGGGGCGCATTCAATCTATTCGACGTTTCATCTCAAATTTGGCCATGAGATGCGAGCCCTTCAATCACTTATTAAGAAAAGAAGTGAAATTTGAATGGGGATCAGAATGCCAGCTCTCATTTGAGCGCATCAAGCAGTATCTTCTCAATCCACCTGTTCTGAAGCAACCAGAACTCGGAAAACCACTCCTCTTATATATTTTTGTCAACCACAATGCTTGTGGCGGATTTCTTGCGCAATACGAGGAAGGCAGCCGGATTGAGCATGCCATCTACTACGTCAGCAAGACTTTCATCGATTATGAGAAGAGGTACTCTCAGATGGAGAAAACATGTCTAGCCTTAGTATGGATGTGTCAGAAGCTGAGACATTATCTCCTGCATCAGAAATCAAAATTTTGTCCAGGCTCAATCCTCTCAAGTACATCCTTGAGCAGCCTTTTCTTACTGAACGGATTGCGAAATGGCAAGTCCTCCTGATGCAGTATGACTTGGAATACGTTTCTCAGAAGTCAGTCAAGGGTCAGTCCATCGCAGATCAGTTGGCAGACTTCCCGTTGACAGAAGAAATCAAGGCGGAAGATGATTTTCCTGACGATCGAATTTGCAGTATTCAGGAATCTCCAGTTTGGACTCTATTCTTTGATGGAGCCAGAAATATGTCTGGTATAGGGATTAGGATCTTGTTGATCACTCCTGAAAAGAAGATGCTCCCTTATTCCCTCAAGCTCAATTTCCAATGTACTCACAACATGGCTGAGTATGAAGCTCTAATACAAGGCCTCAAGATTCTGCAAGACTTTGATGTCAAGAGAGTACATGCCTTTGGCGATTCCTTGCTTGTTGTTAACCAAGTTAATGTAGAATGGCAAGTAAAAGACTCGAAGTTAATTCCCTATCAGAAGATCGCCTTGGCTCTCATAGGCGATTTTAAAGAATTTCAGCTCAATCATGTCAAGAGGGAATACAATCACATAGCAGACGACCTAGCTTGTTTAGGCTCTATTCTGTCTTTCAGGGATAGTGAGTCCTGTTGTTCCTTCGAGATCGACAGACTTGATCAACCTGCCTACATTCCAATTGAGCAAGTGAACTAGGTCGCTCAGAGGGAAAAGCCTTGGTATCAAGACATCAAAAGCTTTATCGAAACTGGTGAATTCCCACCAGACATGCCAAGAAGGGAGCAACGTGCAATTCCACGCATGTTAGTCCGCTATTTCATCCTTGCCAATACTCTCTACCGTCGTGGGTTCAGTTCTGAGTATGCTAGATGTTTAGATAAGGATGAAGCCATGGAAGTTGTCCAAGAGGCACACAAAGGAATTTGTGGTAGTCACGTCGGCTACCACACAGTCGTCAAGCAGATTATCCGCGCAGGATATTACTGGAAAACCATACAGCAAGATTGCCATCGATTTGTAAGGAAGTGCGTCAAATGTCAGATGCACGCGCCTTCCATTCATGCGCCAGCAGCATACTTGCAATCCGCGGTTTCTCCTTGGCCCTTTTCGATGTGGGCCTTCGACGTGGTTGGTCCGATCACTCCTTCAGCTTCTAATGGCCACCGATACTTCCTCGCAGCCATAAAATACTTCACCAAATGGGTCGAAGTTATCACTCTGCGAACGGTAGAGGGCCGACACGTGGTTTCGTTTATTCATAAGAATCTTCTTTGCCGCTTCGGCGTCCCATACGATATTGTGTCGGACAATGGCAGTCATTTCAAGAATGAGAAGATGAAGACCTTCTGCTCGAAGTTCGGGATTCATCACCACTTCTCAGCTCCTTACTATCCCCAAGGGAATGGCCAGACTGAGGCCACCAACAAGATTTTGATCCGCATTCTGGAAAGAACAGTGGAAACGGGCCGTGATTGGCACGAGAAGATGCACGACGCACTTTGGGCGTACCGAACCACCATTCGAACCCCAACCAATGCTACGCCTTTAGAGTTTGTTTATGGGACGGAGGTGGTATTACCTCTACATGTTCAGAAGCCCGCACTCAAGTTTGCGTCGCTCATTGAACTTCCACTTGATCAGTATCAGCAGCAGAGATTGGTACAGCTTGATCTATTAGACGAGAAAAGACTCAAGGCAGCAGAGCACGCTCAGGCCTATCGTCAGAGGATAGCTAGGCACTACGCCAAATCAGTTATTGAGAGAAGGTTTCGAGTTAATGATCTTGTGCTCAGATCGACAGCTCATCTCAAGCACCGGCCGAAAGGCAAGTGGTCACCCAATTGGGAAGGCCCTTATGTGGTTAAAGAAGCATTGCCTCGCAATTCCTATCGTCTGATCAACGCAGATGGGGCGGAACTGCCAGATGCTATTAATGCCCTACATTTGAAGAGATTTTACACTTGAATTCCTAGCCTTTTGTACTCTTAAAAAATCTCTCTCAATAAAGCGACGATTTTCTATTAAATTCTCACATCTTCTCCCTGATACTGGGGCATTTTGTTTTGATCTATACTTGTCTTCCTTCGTCATATGCAGGCAGGATTAGACGAACTCTTTTTCTGAAAAACTTATCAATTTTTCAGTTAATCTATTTTTATTTAAATTGCATCTATTTCATTCTCCGATTTAATTGAATTTTCATCGATTTGTTATCCATTTTTATCATTTTGTCAAGTTTATCAAGTTTTTATCAAACTTTTAAAATTTTATCGATCTTTTATTTTACATCCCTTTCAAGTTAAGGGTTAAAACCTGAACTACTTCCCATAAACTTTTCAATTCATATCAACCTTTATTCATTCTTCTTCAGGATAAGGGAAAATCCTGAAGTAATCAAAGTTCAGACCATCTTGGGTCAAGAATCTTAAATAAATCTTTGTAATCGTCGGAATTTATTCATGCATTTTGTCAATTCTTCTAAAATCCGACTCTTGGGTAAGAATTATCTCCTTCTCATCTGGGTTCCGACTCGGATTTTCCTTTTTGTATATTCTTATTTTTGAAGTCTCGAGTTCCGACTTGAACTTCCTTTTAAATCCAATGCTCGTGTTGGACAATTCATTGTTTTGAGAATTCGAGTTTTCAAACCCGATTCTCACCTTCTTTCTTGTATTTAAAACCGAGTTTCGACTCAGATTTTCCTTTTTGTATATTCTTATTTTTGAAGTCTCGAGTTTCGACTTGAACTTCCTTTTGAATCCAATGCTCGTGTTGGACAATTCATTGTTTTGAGAATTTGAGTTTTCAAACCCGATTCTCACCTTCTTTCTTGTATTTAAAACCGGGTTCCGACTCGGATTTTCCTTTTTGCATATTCTTATTTTTGAAGTCTCGAGTTCCGACTTGAACTTCCTTTTGAATCCAATGCTCGTGTTGGACAATTCATTGTTTTGAGAATTCGAGTTTTCAAACCCGATTCTCACCTTCTTTCTTGTATTTAAAACCGGGTTCCGACTCGGATTTTCCTTTTTGTATATTCTTATTTTTGAAGTCTCAAGTTCCGACTTGAACTTCCTTTTGAATCCAATGCTCATGTTGGACAATTCATTGTTTTGAGAATTCGAGTTTTCAAACCCGATTCTCACCTTCTTTCTTGTATTTAAAAACCGGGTTCCGACTCGGATTTTCCTTTTTGTATATTCTTATTTTTGAAGTCTCAAGTTCCGACTTGAACTTCCTTTTGAATCCAATGCTCGTGTTGGACAATGCATTGTTTGGAGAATTCGAGTTTTCGAACCCGATTCTCACTTTCTTTCTTATATTTAAAAAAACGGGTTCCGACTCGGATCTTCCCTTTTGTATATTCTTAAAAGTCTCAAGTCCCGACTTGAACTTCCCTTTTCCAATGCTCGTATTGGACAGATTATTGTGAATTCGAGTTTTCACACTCACTCATTTTTTCCCCTTCAGGATAAGGGATAATCCTGAAACATCGGCAATCATTCTCGCTTATTTCTCAAGTATCTTTGAATGTCGGTCTCGTTTTCAAATTCTCCTGTTAAAGCATCCAGTGCTCGTGCTGGTGTGCATTTCGAAAATCCAGTACTCGTGCTGGTGTGTATTTCGAAAACCCAGTGCTCGTACTGGTGTGCATTTCGAAAATCCAGTGCTCGTACTGGTGTGCATTTTTCAAAAACCCAGCGCTCATACTGAGGCATTTTTCGAAATCCAGTGCTCGTGCTGGCACATCTAGCGCTCGTGCTAGTGTTTGGCTGACTAATCAGTTAGCCCTCCAGGTTAAGTTTTTGTGATAACCAAGCATCATCATTTCAAGCTCTAAATTCTCAATTTCGACCTTTAGGTCACCATTTTATCAAGAATCAATCTTTTTCTCTTGCAAAGGACCCTCTTCAGGGAGAGTTCGAGGGAGCTTGTTCCTTTCGCATACAACCCTCTTCCGTTCGCAAAGAACCCTCTTCCAGGGAGAGTTTTGAAGGAACTCGTTTTCTTCGTGAACAGTTTGCAAAACAACAACCAACTTTACACAAAAGAACCCTTTTTCTAGGGAGGGCTTCGACGGAAGCTCGTTTCTTTTGTGGCCCCTGTTTTATCATCTTTGGCCAACCCCTTCATAGAGGACCCTCTTCTAGGGAGAGTGTGATGGACTCGTTTCTCTGTGATACTTTCTCAACTTTGTTTTTCGGCCGCCTTTACATAAGAGAAGCCTAGAGATAGGAGTTTTGACGAAAGCTTGATTTCTCTTCGAAAGTTCCGTTTTGCAAACACCTCCTCTTTGGGAAAGAGAGGAGTATTTCCAACTTCCCATTCAGGTAAGGGCTTAAGCCTGAGTCTCTCTTTTTGGGGAAAAAGAGAGGAGAATTTTGTCACGGACATGTCGATCCGATGTCGAGCGATCTCTTTTATCAGGGATTTATAGAATACTTTAGCCAATTTGCTATCAAAAATCATTGTTGATCTCAAAGCTTTCATCACATAAAGAAATTGTCTCAAACTACCTCTAGTATTATTTCCAAAAGGAGCAAGACTTTTGCGAAATGAGAACTAAATTCAAGCTTATTCTGTTGGTTAACCGAAAGGATAAAGGAAAAATCTTCGATATGACCAGTAGAGGAAAATTCAATGATGTTGAAAAGCCATAAGTGAACTGATATTGATCGTAGCTGTGGCGCATTCCTAAAGATCACTTTTCTGGCAGTAAGACAGTGGAAATATCCTGGGCAGTAAAAAGAACCTACCCAATCCATATATCCTCAGTCGCCTAAGCTGCAATCAAATATCTGCAAAAGGGATCTCTCAATTGTCGTCAAGATGAAGGCGAATTAAGCGAGTAGACCCCCGGGGCCAAAGAAGATTTGAAACATCTCCAAGATGACGGAGTTTGTGACGGATCCTTCCAGGGAAAGTTCGGATCACCGTCGAGATGAAGGCAGATGCGATGAACCTACCGACAAACCCTAAAAGATATTTGATTTCTGCTATCATCCATAGATTTCAACCCAGTAAACCTATATCATCAAGCATAATTCCTGAGAAAGAAAAAGAAGGATCGGAGCATCTCCAAGATGAAGGAGTTTGTGACGTACCCTTCCTTGAAAAAGAGAGAAAAGTCAGGACATCTCCAAAATAAAGGATGATGTAAAAAGAACCCGAGAAAGCTCCATGGTTCAAAAGAGTGCAAATAGATCATCATGGGAAATGCCCAGGATATCAAACTGCCCAAAACTGTCAGGAATCATCTGTATCTATGTGACATTCTTTTATCAATATCTCTTCATTCAATTGCTTTTATGAAGCTGAGAATGTTTCCTCTCTTTTCATATCAAGGAAATTGATATCTTCCTTGAAGAAACTTAACAACAACAAAATTTGAATTTGACTCTTGATTCTACAAAGTTAGCCCGATTATAGCTAATACTCTATGTAGAAAGAGGTGATATTTTTCATACACAATTCAATCATGCTGAATCAACTACAATTTTGACATCTTATTGGCAATATTTTCTCATTATCCGAAAATGAAGTGTGAACTTGATGTTCGTTTTGACGTATCCTGACGTCATCCCTCCTTAGGACTGAAAAGTCCTTTCCTTCCGTCTGATCTGAGCGCTCTCGGATCTGCACACTTCCCTGTGCTCCCCACTGTCCCGCCATAGACAGTTCCCGCTCAGGATAAGGGCTAAACCTGAACTTTTTGCAAAAGATTTGTTATTGTCAAAAGCTATTTTCAGTCTCAGCAATGAGGCGCCCAAGCACAACCCCTTTTCAAGCTTTAGGGACCCCCATTTTCATCCTTTTGCAAAAAAACCCTCTTGGACTTGTTGTGCAAAGTCTAGAGGCCCATCACAGTTGTCCTCGCTCCTCGAGGATCCTGTATCCATTCAGGCTAAGGATTGAACCTGTTACCTCGCTCCTCGAGGTGTAACCACCCAAACCTTCTGCGAGAGGTCGTCTGTTTTAGAAAGCTGATTTTAGTCTCAGCAATGAGGTGCCCAAGATCATCCCTTTTCCAAGCTTTAGGGAATCCCTTGTTTTTCTCTTCTCGCGAACCCCTTCTGGATTTGTTCGTCCAAATTCCGAAGGCCCCATCATGGTTTCTTCATCCGAGGATTCCGTATGGTCGTCCCTTTCAGGTTAAGGGTTAAGCCTGAACCTCGCTCCACGAGGTACCTTCCGTTCAGGTTAGGGTTAAACCTGAGTCCCATTCCGACTAGATATCCTTTCTAGTCCCATCACCGTTTCCTCGCTCCTCAAGGATTCTGTATCCATTCAGGCTAAGGATTAAACCTGTTACCTCGCTCCTCGAGGTACCACCCAAACCTTCTGCGAGAGGTCGTCTGTTTTTTAGAAAGCTGATTTTAGTCTCAACAATGAGGCGCCCAAGATCATCCCTTTTCTAAGCTTTAGGGAATCCCTTGATTTTCTCTTCTCGCAAAAACCCCTTTCGGATTTGTTCGTCCAAATTCTGAAAATTCCATCACGGTTTCTTCATCCGAAGATTCTGTATCATCCCCACTCAGGTCAAGGATTAAAATCTTAAATCTTCTTCTGATGATATGTTCCTTCCTGTCCCATCACGGTTCCTTTGTTTAAAGAGTCCGTATGGTCATCCCTTTCAGGATAAGGGTGAAGCCTGAACCTCACTCCGTGAGGTATCTTCCTTTCAGGTTTGGGTTAAACCTGAGCCTCGTTTTGACGAGGCAATCCTCCTATCCCATCATGGCTTTCCCCACAAAAGAATCTGTGCTCTTTGTATATCCATCCAGGAAAGGATCGTCCTTGAGTTTTATCTCATGAGGCATTTCTCTCAAAATGTCCCATCGAGGTCCATTTATGTTTCCTTTCCCCATCCGAATTATCTCGATCTATCTTCGTCCCATCCAGGTTAAGGGCTAAACCTGAGTCATTCCAAAGGGCTGATCTTGTCTCACCCATGAAACTTGATCAAAATTCTTATCTTTCACCATCCCTGGGATTTTCACCCAAAGTCCCATCACGATTTCCTCATTTCTATCATTCAGTCGTATCATTGTTGAAGATTTCATCCCCCCAGGACCATTCAGGATAAGGTTTCAAGCCCAAAAAGCCGTGTTTTCAAAATAATTCTTCCACACCCAGCTCGGATCAGCTGACTGGGGCATTTTTCAAAATTTGGAGTGTTTCTTTGCCACTAAGCTCGGCTTTCAACCGGCTTAGTAGAAAAGAGGGGCATCTGTGAACACCCCAAATTTTTCAAAATGTTGTAAATATCCCCTTTTTGCCCTTTTCCCCCATCTTTTGGGTAATTGAGTCAGTTTTAAATCTAAATTCCATTTTTTATTTCTCAAATTTTGTGAAAATTAAATTCATTTTACATATCTGACTCAATTTCGGATCCGGATCTACATCAAAATCCAAATCTGAGCTTCATTATCCGATTTTAAATCAAATTCTCAAAATTATCAAAAATAACTTTTTTTGAAAAGCTCAGACACTTCGTCCGGTATCCGTTTGGATCCATCGTATTATAGTCCTCAAATCAAGGTTTAAAACTCGAATGTTTTCTCAAAACTTGGATCCAAACCCATTCTTCTGAAGAAATTTCCCCGAAATGGTCTGAAATCCTCAGAAAAATACTTTTGTAAATATTTCTCAGAAAAATACAAAAAAAAAAATAGCGTTTAATCTTTGTTTTCATGTAAAAAAAACTTAGATTATGTTCCAAAAATACAAAAAATGGAAAAATCATGCAAAAAACCAAAAAAATTAGGAAAAACTACGTGGTTTTTGAAGATTTTTGCCGAAAAAACTCACCTTTAACCATCTTTTTAGAAAAACCTAAAAAGGAGCCCTTTTTTTGGAAAAACTAACTTTTAAGGTTTAAAGGTCGAGTTAGGGTTTTTGAAAACCCTAACTCGCCTTCCTCTCTCGCCCCCCCCCCCCCCTCACTTTCGCCTCTCTCCCTCCATGGCCGACGACCCCCATGTGCATCCTTCATCCTTCAGCCATCCGATCCCCAACGACCTCCCTCAACCCTTCATTCTCAACAACCTTCGCCCTTCTTTTTCCCTGTTCCGTTCATCTCCAACCTCCTTCCATCAATCCCCATCGCCTTCCAGATCCTTCCTCCATTTGCTATATAAACCACCACAGGGGAAGGCTAAAAGGGAGACGATCGACCGAAGCTTCCCTGACTCCTCCTCTTCCTTGCTCCTTTTCGCCATTTCTTCTTCCTCCTGGTTTTTTATTCCGAAGGATCCTCCCCTCAAAGCAGGGCGCCGTCAAGCTCAGCCTGACCCCCTCCTCTTTTTCTGCAACGCCATCCATCGGATCTCCAATCACCAATCAGTTACATCTGTGGCTGAAGATTGACTATGATTCAAGAAGCCATGGAGCCCAACCAAATCCGACAATAGCCTGTAAAGCCACGGTTGAAGCCACCATCCGATTGCTTCCAGAGGCCTCAGAACTTCAGTAAATCACGATACAAAGCAAAGACTTTCACCTTAGAAGCTGGAACAGAGCCCGTTGGTCCAGGTGATAAGCTTGATTGCTGAGAAAGCAGCATAAAACCCAAAAAGGTCACCGAACACCCTGCTGTATATGATCTCTCTGCACTTGTGGTACAACAACCTCTTCTGTTACCTGCAACATAGTGTTACAATTGCATATTCTCTGCTTCTTTCATCACTCGAATAAATAACACAGCAGCAGGTACCCCCCTTTTTTCTTTTCTTTCGCTTTTCATTCTTTTCCTCTCTCTTTCCTTTCTCATCTCCTGTATTTATCATGCGTGGTATATGATTCTTCACATGTGTGTTTTAGCCCAATTATATGTGTTTGCCTGGTTCTCCAATTCATAAATTGCATTTTGGCGTCTCTTATGGTGGTCTTATCTACTTTTGAGAAGCACACGTGATATCTTCTAATATTGAGTTGGATTAAACAGAACTGAGGCTCTTGACCAAATTTCTGGTAGTTGAAGCATATCTATAATTATGTTGTGGATTGGTCTTGATGCTAACTCAACATTGTGCTTTATATCTATAGTCTCAAGCTTGTATTCCGTTAACCTTAACTGAGTTGTATGGGGTCCATGAGTTCACTGACGTCCATTTGAATCCAAAGCAATGCATATCAGAATTGGCATAATTATTTTGTGCATGGTTGTTTCAGTTTGCATCACACAGAATGTGAATTGTTGGAAGGATGTTGCCCACATTTTGAACATACAGCTGAGAACATGGTATATTGTTCATCTTCGCAAGTTGACTATATATTATGTTTGGTAACTGCATCATTTTAGTAACATTGGCTAGTTAGTGCGTGTACTGTTGGAATCAGTTGAAAGAGTGTGAAGGTAATTACAATGAAACCTTAAATATTTATGCATTTGGTTTACAATTTTATATTTAGAAACATTGGACATTTTTTTTTTCTGTCTTTAGGTATTATCACAATCTCTTTGCTTTCAAACCATGTCCATAGTGTGAAGTGTCCTTACCTGTATAATATTGTCTAGGTTTCTGCATTATGCTTAGGTGTTAATACTGTTCAACAACAGTAAGGAGCTTCAGAACCAACTCTAGTCATAGGACTTGTCCTTCGATGTGGTTAACATCAAATTTGGTTGCTAGTAGTGTTGTGTGTGTGGAGAACCTGACAACTTGATCATTGTCTTAGCTAAAACATTTTAATCATCCTTCATGTTTCTCATTTACAGCTTTGGTTGGAGAAATCTGTTAAGAGTTATTTTTGTTTCTTTGTTTGTGGTCTCTACGTTGATGATAGATGATGGTGTAACAAGCTTTTGTAGATAATCTCTGCAAGGGGATATACAATGGGTTATGGGATACCACTTTCTCAGCGTGACTATGCAACCCAGCCTCCTGTTTGGCTGGTCATGGATGGTCAACATTAGTCCAACCCAGCTATGGTTAATAGCTCACTACACAGAGGCGTACTTCACCTCACCTAGCCTATTACATCTTTACTCAGTAACAGTACCACTTCATTACCACACTTCTTAATACACAGCTGCATCACACCAGCAGGCTTCATCCCTTGTCATCACCCTAACCATACATCCTGCACATTACATCCCTTCAGTCACATGCTATCACAAAAGCAGCATGTTTGGTATAACATTAAACCCATAGCAGCATCAAATTCACCTCCAATATTAGTCATCCCCAGCTTTCATTATCAACCACTTACTCACTCGCTATATTCACCTAGTCCATGTGCAATTTTATGAAGGTTTCTCCTCATTAGCATAATAAGCCCCTTACTTATATATTTCATGTATACACAGGTATGGCATTTAGGCGTATATACAGGCATTTTTCCATGAGACTTGTGGTTAACAGATTCATTTATATCTTATCACTAACCTAGACATAAGGTTGTATATAGGTTAGTCTTTAGCATAGCCTGCTCCATTTTCTTTATATTTCGCAATTTTACCTTGCACTAACTCAGTATTTGCATGAAATACATGAAAATGTCTGTTTCTCTTCCCTAGAATTAAAAACTCATAAATTTTAAAATTCAACAATGTAATAGCTAGATCTTAGTGAGAATATTCATTTTCCTGCACTAGATTAGCATGTCTGAGCATATAAATATCATGAATTGTCTGTTCATTCTTTCCTTTTATTGCAAAATTTCACGAATGGGAAACACGAATGGCACATGCACTATTCTAATAAAAGTTGATCAAATCCTAAGTTGATGATTTGCATCAATGGCCATAGTCAGGGTGCAAACAAGACTTAGGATTTTCATCTTTTATGGAATAACACTAGATCCTTTTCAAAATCATCATATTTTCTTTAAACATTTTCTTCTTTTATCAGAATTTAACTTAAAATTAATTCAAAATATATACCAATGGCCATAGTCAGGGTATATTGAGAGTTAATTTCATTTTTAATTCTATAAAAGCACCAAATGTGTTTCATTCTTCACCTGAATTTAAATATAGATTATTATATAATACATTCAATGACCATAGTCAAGGATTTTTTATATCTTCAATCTTATTTTAATTCATTTAAAGAATAGAATAGGTTTTCAAAATCCAATTTCAAAATTCTTTAAATTCATTCATCATTTAGGATAGAATTGCATCATATTTCTCAAAATTCATTTTTCAAAAACTCCAAGTGATGTAAATATCTTCCTCAATCTATTCTTATAAAATCCAATTCATTCTTTCAAATTTTCAAAATTCTATTTTCAATCTCAAAGTTCAAATTAACTTTGAGATTTCAAATTCATTTTATATTCAAAATTCAAATCCGATTTCAAAGTCCAATTTGACTTTGAAACTTCAGAATCATCTTGTATTTCAAATTCCAAATTCTATCTTAAAGTACAATATTAACTTTGAAATTTCACCTGTATATTCAAGATTCAATTCATTTTTCCAAACCCAATTCAAAATTTAGAAATTCTTGATTCATCTTCTAAATTCCAGATTCAAATTCCAAATTCAAAGTCCAATTTGACTTTGAAATTCATATTCCAAGTTCAAAATTCTCAAATCATATTTTAAAATTCCAAATCCAAAGTTAGATTCAAAATCCAACTTGGATCCAGATTTCCAAGTACAAATCCTCACTTTTTGGATCTCAAATTCATATCCAAAACTCATTCTAAAGATCCAGGATTCAACACTCATATTGGATCTCAGACTTTAGACCCAATTTCTCTTTAGGATCCAGGACCCAATTCCAATATTTGGATCTCAGACTTCAGATCCAATTCTCCTTTAGGATCCAGATTTCAATTTCACTTTGGATCTCAGAATGCAGATCCAAATCCATGATAAGGTCCAGAATTCAATCACAATTTGGATCTCAGACTCTAGATCCAAATCCATCTTAGGATCCAGAATCCGATTTTACATCAGATCTCAGATCTTAAAATCCATTTTTAGATCCAATTTCATTCCCAATTCTAGATTTCGAATCCAATTCCCTTTTCAAATCTCATCTGAATTCCATAAATCCACATCTATTTTTAGATCCAGTTTAAAGATCCAATTCCATTTCATTTCCAGATTCCAAATCTAAATCCACTTACAAATCATATCTGGATTTCTTAAATTCATTTCTACACCATTTAGATTTCTCAGATCCATTCTAAATTTAAGATCTCTAATTTCAAAAATCTAAATTCAATTCCATCTCAAGTATTCATTTCCTTTCTTAAAAATTCAAGTTCAAATCCAAAGTTCATTTCCAAACTTTGAAATTTCATTTCCTTTCATTTTCAAAAGCTTCAAGTCATTCTCAAAATCAAGATTTATTCTTTCAATTCTGATTTACTTCGAAAACTTAGAACTTCTCTGATCTATCTCAAGTTCTAAAGTTAGATTCAAACATTTCTTCACTCCCTTACCAAGTTCATCTCAGAACACTTGGAAATTTTCAAAAACATGTTTTTCAAAATAGCACACATCTTTACATTGCACAAGCATGATTCTTTGTGCATTTAGAGTTAGAATAAATTCTTAGATTATATTTAGGCAAAGCAAAAGGCATAGATTCGATCCTTGGTTCGATTACCCCTAGTAAAGGCGCTAGGAACGGTTGAACCTCGTACCGACGAGCGAATCCCGTCTCTCCATTTTCCCGCATATTTTCAAAAACAGAGGCGAGTTAAATTTCTAAATGTTTTCAAATTAAGGTCAAGTGAAAACCCGCAAAAGAGTTCCTCTTCTCTCTCTCTTTCTTTCTTTTCTCTTTTCTCTTTCTTTTCTCTCTTTTATTTTTCTACCTTCAAAAAGGAGGAAAATAGAGGTTAGAAAAGGAAAAGAGAAGGAAGAGAGAGAAACCACAAGAGAGGAAAAATTTTGCGATGATCACACAGGGGAGTTAGAAAATTTTCAAAGACTTTGCTTGATTTTCTCTGCAGGAATTCCCCCTATGGCACCACCTCACAGGGTGCTACCTGGGAGTTTGAAATTCAAACTTTGCTTTTTGCAAAGGGGCCTCATATGGCGCCACCTCATGGTGGGTTACTTTTATTTTTAACACAATAAAATAAAATAAAAAATAAAGACAAATGGAAGCTCTGGAATGACGCCACCTCAACAAATGTTTGAAATTCAAAGCTGGAAGAAATGGGAGAATGCCATGTGGTGCCACCTCAGAGTGGTTCCACACTGACATGTGTCAGAAGGACAGAGCAGTGGGCTCAGGTGGCGCCACCTCTGAGGAATTTGAATATTTAAATTTCTGCTTTTTCTGGATGGAGCAGGGGTTGACATGTGGCGCCACCTCAGGGTGGCTCCACACTGCCATGTGGCAAGAGGACAGGAGCAGAGGAAGTAAAATGTGCCACCTCAGAGGAGGGTTGCTTCCACTTTTTCTGATGCAGGGAGATTTGGACATGTGACAGTTCAGGATGGTTCTGCCTCTAACAAGTGTCATCGAGCTGGAAGAGTCTCTTCAAATGGCACCACCTCAGGGGAGAATTTGAAATTCAAATGAGGTTGGCTCTGGAGGAATGGAGGGTGCCATGTGGCGTCACCTCAATTTATATAAAAAATGAATTTATGGATGAAAAATCAGAATTTGCGCCACCTAAGCCTGAGTTTGAACTTTTGAATTGTTGCTTTTTCTGAGGAAGGCAAAGAGTGACACGTGTCCTTTGCTTTTTCTGAGAAAAGCTAAGAGTGACATGTGTCGTTTACTTTTCTGAGAAAAGTAGGGAAAGACATGTGTCAGTCTGCTTTTTCTGAAGAAGGGAAAGAGTGACATGTGTCACTGGCAGGAGACATACTTCAAATGGCGCCACCTCAAGGGAGACAAGCTCTACTTTTTCTGGACACGGCAGCACATGACACATGGCGTTCTCTGAGCAACATCAGAATGACACATGGCAAGGGGTGAAGGTGGTGGACATTGACATGTGGCATAGAATAAAGAGGTAGCTAATGACATGTGGCGCCATCTTAAAGTTGCCCCACACTCACACGTATCAGAGGATGGAATGAGAGAGAAGGTGACATGTGGCGCCATCTAGGGACAAGGCTCCTATATTTTTGGGTTTTTCAAAATTCAGTTTTTTCAAAAGGAAAGCCTATGTGGCACCACCTCTGGGTGGACCCCACATTGCTTCTTTATTGAAATAAAGGTAAGACAATAAAATCTCTTTTTTGGATTTTTCATAAAAACCTAGACTAATTGGCAAATACGAAATACTTGGCATAATTATGAAAATTTTAAAAAGAGGTACCCCCTATAGGGCGTTTTTGTAAAAGAATGATATTTGAAATTGCTGACAAAAGGGGCAAAATCTGAGATAAAATGGCAAAATTCAAAACTAAGAAATCCATATTGAAAACTATCCAGATCATTTTCCCGAGAAAATATTTTGAAATTCAGAGTCCTGGGGGTAAAATGGGAAGAATTGACAATTTTGAAGACCCAGGGTTTTGAAATCAATTTTGAAAAGAGTTGAAATTCGAATCTAGGTTGAAAATTTTGAAATCGAGAGTTCTGGACGTCGAAATGACATGTTGTGCAGTGCAGTGATATGAAATGCTCATGCAATGGTATGCAATGACATGTCTTATGAAATGTGCTCTTGAACCAGGATTTGGAGATTCCCGTCTCCTGTCAGGAATAAATTTTTTGAAAATCTGAGCTAAAATAGAAAATTTTTGAGGGTTGCAGATGAAATATGGACTTTTGCAAGTTCTGAGTTCAAAAAATGACCATTTTGCCCTCCGACGATCTCAGGGGAAGGGTTGTGAAGTCTAGTGGAAATGTCGAGGAGGTGAGTGAAAATTTGGGGTGTTTACAGGCACCTCCGTGTGCGAGGTGTAAGATCTGTCATGAGGGATAGATTTGTCCACGGTTGTGGTGTCATTGCCCTTATTATGGCCATAAAGGGCATATTGAGACAGAGTGCCAGCGTAGATTGGAAGATCTGGCTTCCAAGATTGGCCAGGCACCGTTACCAGTTGACCCAGTGGGACTCACATGTTTCGTCAGGTTCTCCCGAGTACACGCCAACTTCCTACTCACGTTCTGTTTATCATGAGTACGTGCCACCTTCACCTCCGTTGTCTCGGGCTGTGAGTCCTCCTTAGTACATGCCTTCTTCTCCTCCTCGTCTGCAGCGGAGATGGTGCGGGAACCGGAATAGCTACCGTGACTTCTACACTAGTAGGGAGTGAGAACAGTAGCACTGATGTAAACCTATTGATGTCTTCTTTTAAATCGTTGTAATTTTGAAAAGATTTTTAAATGTAAAACATGTGAAAACCAGACATCAAATAATAAAAACCGGTTCTCACTAGTGGATGAGACCGGGTCGAACTGAGGGAATGGGAATATATCGTATTCAAGTACACAAATCTAAACTATTCTTTATTGCCGAATTATTTGAAATGTAAAATGTTCAGAAAAGTAAAAACAACTAACTATTACAACAAATGAATACCCTTCGCAGAGGGCGTAAAGTGCAATATTTACAAACCCAATTAAATTCCTAATTCTAAACTAAAACGTAAAAAGAAACTTTATTCTTCGTACTTCGCGTGTCGTGTAATCACTTCCACTCCACTCCTGTGCTATCCTGCACAATGCAAATGAACACGAGCAGTACAAGATACTAACAAGTGTATTATGAACAATGTAAATCTAGAACTGACCAAAGATCTAAGATATGATGAAACTTTATAAAGCAACTATACTATATGTAATCAACTCAAGAACCTAGATACAATGCAGTACAAAAGCTAAAACAGTAAAATGAAATCTATACTAAAACAATAAAATGAAAGGTTTAACATGCTGAAGTAGTACAAAACAACAAACAACACTTAACCGATCTACATTACAGGTAATCAACAAGAATTTATGGAAAACAACAGAATTTCAGTAAACTCAGAAACAACTTAGTAAAATGCAAAACAGAAATTTAATGTGATAAGGAAAACATGATGCAAACAACTAATGAAGGAAACTTATGAAGATGAACTGCAATGTTGTAACAAACAAATCAAACAAATCAAACAGGAAATACAGAAAATAAAGAACACTTGAAACAAGAAATGAGTAAGTAAAAAATAGAAAAACAAAGAATACTAAGCAAAATAGGAAATACAGAAAATGATTGATTACACTAAAAAGAAAATAAAAGATGCAATAAAAAAATAGGAAATTACAATGAAAAATGTAACAAAACATGAATAATCGGTAACAGGAGATAAAAAAAAAACTGAACAACAGAAATTTACTTAATGCAATGAGTAAAAAAAAAACATAATGCAAAACAATGAATGAATGAAATTATGAAAATAACAGACTAATCAAAACAGAAAAAAAAAAATAGATGTATAACAAGAAAATTAAACGATGAACATAAATTTCAAAAACAACAAAACAGGAAAATAACAAAATGTCAAGCAGAAAAAAAAAAAACAAATTACAGATTAAAAAACAGAATTATGAATACATACAGGAAATCTAACTAAAAATGAACTACAAAATAGAATATCGGACGATACAAAAAGAAACAAAAACTGAAACATCTATCGATTTTTTTTTCTTTCTTTTCGTTTTTACTTTTTTTTTATTTTGTTTTTCATAATCAACACAGCTGAAGAAAAATTAACAAAGCTGAAGAAGAAGAAGAAGAAAAGGATCGGATGAAGAAAAATCGGAGGAAGAAGAAAAAGAAACTGCAGAAATTGGAAGAAGAAGAAGATCTGAAGAAGTAGAAGAAGAAGAAGCTGTAGAAGATGAAGATTCGGATGAAGAAGAAGAAGAAGAAGAAGAAGAAGAAGAAGAACACTCAGCACTCACCGTGAACCTGAGGGGTTTGGGGAGAATGTGGCGACCTCCACCACCACGCCGTCGCCGGACTGAAGCTTCACCACCACCGGTTGCCGGATTTGACAGAGAAAGAGGGAGAAAGGGAAGGTAGGGAAGGGAATAGCCACCGGTGTTAGTGGAGGATGGTGAGAAAAGAGGGAAAGAGAGGGAAAGAGGGGAAAAAGGAAGTTTCAGGCGTAAATGGAGGAGGCGCCCGATTTTTTCGTTGCTTTGGGTTTTTAAAACATTACAAACCGGTTCACCGGTTTGTAACAATTTTTATTTTGAAATGCAAACCGGTTGGAACCGGTTTGTGATATATTTTTTCATTTTTTTCAAGAATTCAAACCGTGTAAAACGGTTTGTTATTTTATAATTTCTTTTTTTCAGTTTTTTAAAATTCAAAAACTATGTAAACCTAGTTTATTATAAAGTTTTCAAAAATTAAAATCAAAACTTATAAAGACTTAAAAACTATTCTAACTATTTATTTCTATTTAATTTTTTTTCTTTTCTAAAAAAAAACAAACATTTAAAATGATTTTATTAACAATATAAAACTATTTTCTCTATTTTTTATTTTTTTATTTTATTTTTTAATTGAAAACTAAAACTACATTACTATGACTATAACAAAAACTAAAATATGCATAAAAATGTAAAATAAAACTATTTTTCGTGCATTTTCTATTTTTAAATCATTTTAGCACATTTACTCGAAAACTAACATAAAATTGGGTTTTTGAAACATTATTTTATAAAATCATGCATATTTAAATGTTAATAAACCTGAATTATATGCATGATCAAATACCCTCATGCTTATGTTTTGCTAGTCCTCGAGCAAACTAGAAAAATGCAAGAAATCAAACTATCACGTAACTCACTTTCGTAGGAATCACGGTTGCATTTAGCTCATGCAACAAGCCCTTTCAACCCCTGGGTTACCCCAGTGGACGAGTAAGGTCTTGTGAGGGTTTGCAGTGATGCTACCCACAGACATCTCTATCATGTATGCATAATATTATACATCCTCATAATCAGTATATAATCAAAGACTTTATTTTCACAAATATTTCCTGTTATTTCAAAATCATAATATAATTAGAATCTTTTATGTACCACCACAGAAAAAGAATTTCTTTCACTTTTCTAAAAATCACAATTATTTATGTTTTATTCTTAGAAAATCCAATAAAAACATATTATTATTTACTTATCCTCACTCATATGTTTTCTGCACAGGTTTTCTCAATCGCACTTCTAAGCACTGAACTTTTCTTTCTTTCTAAGCTCTTTTCTCTCTTTTTTTTTTCTTTTCACGCTTTTTCTTTTTGCGCACTTATTTTTCTCATATAGCTTGCGTGTGGTCTGCTTTTATGCCTTGTGCAATGTCAATATCTTCTATACTTTTTCAATACATCCCAAAAGATATCAACTAAGACATAAAAGTGACTTCCTTCATTTACCCTTATAACATGAGAATCAAACATTTCAACTTGTATCTGTTCTCAGTTACTTAGGATCACGAAGTTTTCCACTCTCCTTTTCGAAAATGGAATTAAAAGTTTCAACTTACATCTAAGTTCCATCTACTAAGGATTGTGAAATTATCCAAACAACCTAACGCATGCTTTTTCTCACTTTTTGAGCTCATTTTTTTACGCTTTTGTTCATTTTCTTAGTTTTTCAAAAATACAACTGTGCATATTCATATTTATGATTCAAAATAAATTCTAACATGTATCTATCATCATTTCTTTGAAATCCGCATAAACAACCATAATTTTTAGATCTATGTCAGAAAAAAAAAATCGTGGGGCTTAAAAATCCTCTAAAAACATCAGATTTGAAATAACATTCATATAAGTTCAAACTCTTTCTTTAAAAATCTACTTTTCATGAGAGATGTGTAAACATGTGCAAGAACGTAAACAGAAATATCAAGGTGTGCATTCTACACCCTCCCCCATGCTTGAATGACACTGTCCCAGTGGCACTCCCCCATGCTTGAATGAAACTAAGTGAATGCACATGAGAGAAAATAAATGAGGGAAAAGAGTAGAATGACCTAACATGAATTAAAAATACACGTTCTATGAATGTAATAAATGCAATGTATACATGACAAAACACAAAACTCATGAATGAAACAAAAAGAACCTGAAAAACTCATGAAAAAGTACAAGCAAAATAAAATCTATAAATTCTAAGCAAATCTAATAATATACAAGATATGGGTTGCCTCCCATAAAGCGCTAAGTTTCATGTCCCCAGCCAGACGGATCCCTGGAAAAACCTTCATCGTCCATGAGATCAATGAACATGAAGTCAGACTCAACCGGGCTCTATGAAGAAAAGAGTGTCATCTGTGACACTGCGCACTGTGTTTCCATCCCGTCTACCTCTAACTGTAGGATCATAACTCTCTCGACGTGAAGAACAGAGATTAGTCTCATCTGAGAGACTGGTCAAGAATCGAGAGTCTAGGACCGACCGAGTATCAATGAATGCTACTTCAGACAAGTGGTGAATATGATCAGGCTTGACTTGGTCAAGCACCTTCTGCATCTGCACCTCTTGCTTACTCAAAACGATTGGTGATCCTAAAGGCTGAGAAAATGGGGCTTTATATGATGAAAATGTATGCTGTGAGTAAGGTCCCTTCTGTTGAGGTATCATGGAGATCGACTCGTCAGTAGAAATGATATGAGGTTCATGAGTCGATTCCTGAGTAGAGTGACACACCCTCCCATACTGAAGGGATGTAACAGATTTGACTGGCTCATGATATGAAGTAGGTTGCAAGTCAAATGACATGGAATCCTCTCCCTTGGATGTGACAATAGACTGACTAGATGGGTTGCCCTCTCTTTGCCTACTGAAGGCCTCAACCAATTGTCCCATTTGAGTCTCTAGCTTGGCTATTGACTGCGTATGGGAACTCAAAAGTTGTAATATCCTATCTTGGAAGGATTGACTAAATGAAGGCTCATGAGGATGGGGTTGAGTATAAGCAGGTTGGGCTGGGGGATGAACCTGTGAAAAAATGGGGTGGGAGTAACCTTGTGAAGGGTTACTGGGTCTATACTGTGTCTGGGAGGGCTGATGGGATGGGGAAATAGACTGGTTTCGCCAATCTGGGTTATATGAGGATGTAAATGAATCGGGCATGGGTTTAGCGAAACCTTGGGCAGCATTCATCTGCTCCTGAATGAATTCAGGATATAATGACGCTGTCGGACAATCCACAACACAGTGTGCAGGGCTAGCACATAGCTCGCACACTCTTTCTACTGGACTTCTCGAAGAATTGGCTAGGAATTGATCTAACTTCCTAGTCAACTGGTCAACCTTGGTATGCAATTCTAATTCAGACCCAACTTCGGAAATCCCAACTTTCCTAGGACCACTAGACAGAGATGTAGTCCTATCGAGCCGTGAAGACAAGGTATGATGCATCGTGTTTTCACTCAAGGTCTCGAATAGAGACCACGCCTCGTCCTCACTTTTGAGCATAAAAGTGCCCCCACAAGACGAATCAACCATTTGACGATGCTTTTCAGTAAGCCCGTCATAAAAATACTGCACCAACTGCCAACGAGGCACCTGGTGATGGGGACACTTGCGGAGAAGATCTTTCAATCTCTCCCAAGACTCGTGAAATTGTTCTCCCTCAATTTGAGAAAAACTGGTTATAGCTTTACGAAACTGGTTCGTCTTACCAATTGGGAAATATTTTTTTAAAAATTCTTTTTGCATTCCTTCCCAAGTAGTAATATGAACTGTCTCAAGAGATTTTAGCCAGTGCTTGGCTTTATCTTTGAGAGAGAACGGAAACAAAGTTAACCTCATAGCGTCGTCTCCAAAATTATTGATTCGCACAGTCGAGCAAATCTCAAGGAATTCGTCGAGATGACGATATGGGTCCTCATTGCTAAGGCCATAAAACGAAGGTAACATTTGAATCACACTGGCCTTAATCTCAAAATGGCTCGCTCCTACATCAGGTCTCGTGATGCAGGAGGTGGGAGTATACGTATTTGGCATGAAGTACTCCCTCAAAGGACGGATCAATTGATGATCGTCAGCCATTGCGTACACCTTGGAGTAGACCGGTGTAGCACACGTCCTAACTTTGGGTTTTCTACCTAACTAACGCACTAAGCGGCCAAACCACAAAGCGAGTAAACTAAAAACCACAAAAACTAAACAAACACCACGCACTTACATATAACAGAGATTATGCAAAAGAAATATAAAATCTATGTGTACGGTACCAATCGTACACAGTCACCTCTAAGGGAATCCTAATAGGTGGGCTGTGCAGAAAAGTAAGCTTGTATCTAAGATATGAACATACGTGGTTCTAATCCTAAATGCAACACAAACACTAGGCAATAAAGTGAATACTAATATTACGCCGTTCCCCGGCAACGGCGCCAAAAATTTGATGTCTTCTTTTAAATCGTTGTAATTTTGAAAAGATTTTTAAATGTAAAACATGTGAAAACCAGACATCAAATAATAAAAACCGGTTCTCACTAGTGGATGAGACCGGGTCGAACTCAGGGAACGGGAATATATCGTATTCAAGTACACAAATCTAAACTATTCTTTATTGCCGAATTATTTGAAATGTAAAATGTTCAGAAAAGTAAAAACAACTAACTATTACAACAAATGAATACCCTTCGCAGAGGGCGTAAAGTGCAATATTTACAAACCCAATTAAATTCCTAATTCTAAACTAAAACGTAAAAAGAAACTTTATTCTTCGTACTTCGCGTGTCGTGTAATCACTTCCGCTCCACTCCTGTGCTATCCTGCAAAATGCAAATGAACACGAGCAGTACAAGATACTAACAAGTGTATTATGAACAATGTAAATCTAGAACTGACCAAAGATCTAAGATATGATGAAACTTTATAAAGCAACTATACTATATGTAATCAACTCAAGAACCTAGATACAATGTAGTACAAAAGCTAAAACAGTAAAATGAAATCTATACTAAAACAATAAAATGAAAGGTTTAACATGCTGAAGTAGTACAAAACAACAAACAACACTTAACCGATCTACATTACAGGTAATCAACAAGAATTTATGGAAAACAACAGAATTTCAGTAAACTCAGAAACAACTTAGTAAAATGCAAAACAGAAATTTAATGTGATAAGGAAAACATGATGCAAACAACTAATGAAGGAAACTTATGAAGATGAACTGCAATGTTGTAACAAACAAATCAAACAAATCAAACAAATCAAACAGGAAATACAGAAAATGAAGAACACTTGAAACAAGAAATGAGTAAGTAAAAAATAGAAAAACAAAGAATACTAAGCAAAATAGGAAATACAGAAAATGATTGATTACACTAAAAAGAAAATAAAAGATGCAATAAAAAAATAGGAAATTACAATGAAAAATGTAACAAAACATGAATAATCGGTAACAGGAGATAAAAAAAAACTGAACAACAGAAATTTACTTAATGCAATGAGTAAAAAAAAAACATAATGCAAAACAATGAATGAATGAAATTCTGAAAATAACAGGCTAATCAAAACAGAAAAAAAATAGATGTATAACAAGAAAATTAAATGATGAACATAAATTTCAAAAACAACAAAACAGGAAAATAACAAAATGTCAAACAAAAAAAAAAAAACAAATTACAGATTAAAAAACAGAATTATGAATACATACAGGAAATCTAACTAAAAATGAACTACAAAATAGAATATCGGACGATACAAAAAGAAACAAAAACTGAAACATCTATCGATTTTTTCTTTCTTTCTTTTCGTTTTTAATTTTTTTTTTCTGTTTTTCATAATCAACACAGCTGAAGAAAAATTAACAAAGCTGAAGAAGAAGAAGAAGTAGAAGAAGAAGAAAAGGATCGGATGAAGAAAAATCGGAGGAAGAAGAAAAAGAAACTGCAGAAATTGGAAGAAGAAGAAGATCTGAAGAAGTAGAAGAAGAAGAAGCTGCAGAAGATGAAGATTCGGATGAAGAAGAAATAAAGAAGAAGAAGAAGAAGAAGAAGAAGAACACTCAGCACTCACCGTGAACCTGAGGGGTTTGGGGAGAATGTGGCGACCTCCACCACCACGCCGTCGCCGGACTGAAGCTTCACCACCACCGGTTGCCGGATTTGACAGAGAAAGAGGGAGAAAGAGAAGGTAGGGAAGGGAATAGCCACCGGTGTTAGTGGAGGATGGTGAGAAAAGAGGGAAAGAGAGGGAAAGAGGGGAAAAAGGAAGTTTCAGGCGTAAATGGAGGAGGCGCCCGGTTTTTTCGTTGCTTTGGGTTTTTAAAACATTACAAACCGATTCACCGGTTCGTAACAGTTTTTATTTTGAAATGCAAGCCGGTTGGAACCGGTTTGTGATATATTTTTTCATTTTTTTCAAGAATTCAAACCGTGTAAAACGGTTTGTTATTTTATAATTTCTTTTTTTCAGTTTTTTAAAATTCAAAAACTATATAAACCTAGTTTATTATAAAGTTTTCAAAAATTAAAATCAAAACTTATAAAGACTTAAAAACTATTCTAACTATTTATTTCTATTTAATTTTTTTTCTTTTCTAAAAAAAAAACAAACATTTAAAATGATTTTATTAACAATATAAAACTATTTTCTCTATTCTTTATTTTTTTATTTTATTTTTTAATTGAAAACTAAAACTACATTACTATGACTATAACAAAAACTAAAATATGCATAAAAATGTAAAATAAAACTATTTTTCGTGCATTTTCTATTTTTAAATCATTTTAGCACATTTACTCGAAAACTAACATAAAATTGGGTTTTTGAAACATTATTTTATAAAATCATGCATATTTAAATGTTAATAAACCTGAATTATATGCATGATCACCTTTTTGTTAGGACACTGAGTCAGTGTCTGTTGTTATTGCGGAGGAATGTATCTTGTAACCCAGTTATAGAGGATAATTTTGGCTTGTACTGAATATATGTATGCATCTTTGATCGTATAATGAAATCTTGTTTTGGCATTTACTCTTTGCTTATATGAGTCTTCTTTTTGTTAAGATGACTTGACGCGAGCGTTGTGACCGTATTATGGACACCTTGAACAACTTGGCAGAAGTTGTCGGCAGGCAGGCTGAGGCCATACGTGCCATGGGCGAGAATCTGCAAGCCTCTTAGGGACGAGAGACTCCGATTTCTATGCCTCCACTAGTGTTAGCAGTGACAACTGTACCCTACAAGCAGTTCATGGGCATGAACCCTCCGTCCTTTGACAGGAAGTCTACACCGGAGGCAGCCGAGGAATGGATACGAGAGATCGAGCGGATCTTTCAAGTGTTACAGGCTAGTGATGACCGGAAGGTGGATTTCGGCACGTACATACTACAGAAGGACGCTGAAATGTGGTGCACTTACGTGAAAGCAGTTCGTAGAGGTTTTCTACGCAGCCTACTTCCCGACCCACGAGCGCAGCCGGAAGATGCAGGAGTTCCTCGACCTTCAGCAGGGGAACTCTACTTTGGCAAACTATATTTCGAAGTTTAGAAGCCTGAAGCGCTTCTGTTCGCATGTGTACGTGACAGAGAAGAAACAAGCGATGAAGTTCGCTCGCAGTTTGAAGTTAGCTCTGCGTTTAAGAGTGATCACGCATGCCCCCTCGACACTCGAGGAAGCCCTGGAGATGGATACACTTCTGGAGCAGGAATGGATAGAATCCCAGAAGACTCCGCTGTCTAAAGGAAACCAGCAGCAGCAAGGCCAAAGGAGTTGGCCTAAGAAGAGACCATATCAACAGAACTCGGGTGGAAAGACGTCTGCACCACCAGCAAAGAGAAACTGTCAGAACAACAACCGTCAGCGACAGTCTCGTCAGCCCCAGCAGTAGCAGAGACAGGTGGTGGCGACATCGGGGTGCCCGAAATGTCGTATGGATCATCTTGGCCGACCTTGTCCTCGTGACGTTGGAGGATGCATCTACTGTGGCAAGATGGGCCACTACATCCGGGACTGTCAGAAGAAGCAGTCCGATGATCTGAGGAGGAACACACCAGGAATGTCACATCCAGCACCTCAGCGACCTCCTTAGCAGTAGCAACAACAATCTTACCCACCGCAACAATCTTTCCAGCAGAAGACGGGTAACTAGAGGACAATGGCAGGGCGTGCCTACGAAACCACTATCGAGCAAGTGACCAAAGGAGAGTTGGTCCAAGGTACTATTCCAGTCGCTGGTCATGTAGCTTTTACTCTGTTTGATTGTGGTGCTTCGCATTCGTTTATAGCCTCTAGATTTGCTAGTTCTTTGCCTATGACTGCTGTGCTATTGAATTACCCGTTGGAAGTTCATACACTGACTCGTGATCAGTCTTTGTGTACCTTGTACATTCCAGGAATAGAGGTGTTAGTGGCAAGTCAGAACTTTCCAGCTGACTTGATCCTGCTAGACATGACGGAGTTCGATGCCATTCTAGGCATGAACTGGTTATTTGAGTATCATGCTCAAGTCCTGTGCAGAGAAGGCAAGGTGGTTTTGTACCCTCCTGATCGTCCGATTCTGGAGATCAGCCTTGCTCGACCTATCAGAGACAGTCGCTTGATTTCGTCTTTTAAGGTTCAGAAGTATCTGCGAAATGGGGGTACTGCATTCTTGGTCAGTATCGCCCCAGTTGAACCGGTGTTAACTCCTATCGAGGATCTAGATGTAGTTTAGGAGTTTCCTGATGTATTTTTTGAGGAGCTGCCTGGATTACCCTCGAAGCGTGAGATCGAGTTTTGTATTGAGTTGTTACCTAAAACAACTTCGATATCGAAGGCACCGTATCGCATGGCTCCAGCAGAACTCGAAGTGTAAGACCTGTAAAATTTTCTGAGAAATTTACTATTTGCATAATATTGAAATGTATGCTTTCGTGTGTTTATAAAACTATAGCACATAATTAAGTATAATTGACTATGCTTTGTATTTCAGCTTTGTGCGCGCGACCCAAAAATCATGTAAGTACACTGTGTAAGTAAGAAGAGCCCAATTCCGGACGAATTAACCTCTGAAAATTTAAGGGTAAGTTTGTAATATATTTGTATAGCTTGTCCCCGGATTTGGGACCTGTACGATGAAAAAACTCCATTAGTGCATGTGAATTACGAGATTTGCTCAACGATTATACGCGAGTCGTAATAAGCCTATTTCTTGCAAACAAAAGGGAATTTTCTTAAGAAGCATTGAACATTCCATGTCAATTAAGATTATGAAAATCAATAAATGATTTATTGAAGTTGAATTTCATATTTAAAAGCATTAAATAAGCATTGTTTTGGATTTAGTGCATTTGGCGATTTTAGATCTGGATAGCCCAGACCCATGGAAGCGCCCCAAACCCATTGGGCGACCTTCCATGTGGACGTTTTTCGCTATGGTGAACCAGCTGGTCAGTAGTTGACCAGCTGAGTGACATTTTTTCAAAAGGATGCATGACTTGGAAAATAGGAGGGCCTCTATTGGCCCAACCCTTGATACAAGGCTCATGATGAAGCTCATGGCTTCATCATGAGGGGCGACTTCCCTAGGAGGGATGAAAGTGCACTAGGATCGAGGCAACGAGCACTAGAGGGGGGGTGAATAGTGCTTTTATAACTTTCTGCGGAATATTGAAGGATTTTACAAATCTCAAAGCAAACACACAAAGAACACAAGATTTTATCCTGGTTCGGTCAAACCCGACCTACATCCAGTCCCCAAGCAAAACCCGCTTGAGATTTTCCACTATCAACCTTGTAAACTACAAGATCACACAGACCATAACCGGTCCCACTTTCAGTAACAATCCCACTGAAAGCAAACAACTCCTTTACACCAAGAAGTCCTTCTTTTTACACAAAAGAAATAACAACTTACAATACAACCTATGAGCCTTTTTTTTGAATGCAAATGAGATGCAATTGGCTTTTGAGGTTGTTGAAACACTCTACTCACGAATTCACTATCTCTCAAAGTGATTTGAGTGAAAAACTGAAGTGAAAATATCACGTGAGTGAGAAAACAAATACTTGAATGGATAGGAGTGAAAAGCAAGAAGTAATTCAATATAATTCTATTGAATTTTCATGTTTTTGAGTGTAGAATGCACTCATATTTATAGTTAAAAGATTCCATACGTTGAGAGTATGAAAGGGTGTCAAAACTGTCCAATTCGAATGATCAAAACGTTTGAAAAATGAAAGACACGCCTTTTTGAAGTTTCAGGAAAACGGCAAAATTAGTGGATTGAAACATCAGTTAGTCGACTAATAGTTAGTTATTAGTAGACTGACAGTTATCGTCGGTCGACTGATCTGTTAATCGAGCCGTTTGAAAATCTGAACTTTTGAAACTTAGTCGACTTGAGAAAAGTTAGTCGACTGATAATATCATCAGTAGACTGAAAAACCTTTTAGTCAACTGCTGCTAAAAACTTCTGAAAAACAAACATTCTGTTCGGTCGACTGATAAAAAGCATTAGTCGACTGCTGCTAAATTTTTCAGAAAACACGTGTTCTATTCAGTCGACTGATAAAACCATTAGTCGACTGCTGCTAATTTTCCAGAAAACAGACATTCTGTCCAGTCGACTGATTAAACCTTCGGTCGACTAATTTGACAAGAATGACTTTTTAGAAAATATGGCGCGAAAGGATTAGTCGACTGATAAGTCTATTGGTCGACTAATAAACATGAAAATTTAAGAAAAGAGTTTTCTAAAAAGATTTTCAAAAGAGTTTCTTTTAGAAAAGTTTTTCTAAAGACTTTTAAGGTGAAATGCAACCTAAATATGCACTCTAAATAAGGCTCTTACAAGAATCTAAGACTTTTAATGAATTAAACATTTGCACACTAGTCTTCAAGGATTCTTCACTGAATTCTTCAATTTCTTCATAGCCTTAGCTGAAATGCAGTTGATTCCACTTGCTCATCATCAAAACCTTGTACTTAAAGTATCATGTATGGATTCATTGTCGTAACAAGGAAGTCATGGGGCAGGCGCCCTATGGCCTTCTTGTAAATTTTTCAAAGCTTTTCAAATAACTAAATTTGATCGGCTTATTTGGGCGACAGCTAAGGGCACTCCTTTGTAAATTTTACAAACTTTAAAGGCTTTTATAAAAGCAACTCAATGACGTTTTTGAAAACTTTTCTGAAAGTTTTGAAAGGAAGACATGCATTGGAGGCTTGGTCGGCTATGGGGGTGTGTGGAGCACCCCAGCCCTCCATCTACCCTCATTCAATCCCAACCATCCGTTTTGTTCAACCTACGTATTTAAGGCATTAAGAGAGAGAAAGAGAGCTTTTCTTTTGGGCAATTTTTGGAGTCTCTCTTGCTCTCTCCTCTCTCCTCTATCTCCAAACTGTGAGAGTGGGTGTGTGTGTGTGTGGGTGCCTAGCTGAAACTCCAAAACCGTAGCACCTCTTCCATTGTTGAAAGCCTCGAAGGTGAGCTTTCTTTTCATATACCATTTGTGGGTTTCGATTGAGCAAGCGTATCCATGATTCTTGCATTTTCAGAAGCTACTAGTAGTTATATTTCAGATTTATGGATTCAACGTGTATGCTTGCATGCATTGTGGATGTGTTTTCGACTGCACAATGGCTTGAAGCCATTTCATATTTATGTGTTTTCCTATATTTGTCGCATCTTGTTCACTATGGATTGTTGTGTGTCAGCCAAGGTTTTCCTTCTAAGGCATGATTTCGGTTGGCTAGGAAGCCTTAGACCGACCCCTTTGTTCAGCCGCCATACACAGCTGGGTCGACCATCTTGGGTTCGGATGCTGCTGGACTGGGGAAGGCAGGCTGAGCCGGGATGGTCCAGCACCATTGCCCTTTCTTTCTTTTTGGGTTCTGACCGGCCTGGGATGTCTTGGCCCCCTTACCGTTCGGTTGGACCAGTCCAGCCTGTTGGACGTGTCCAGCAGGGTGCGTCCCAGGTCGACCACGAACGGGTTAGCCTGGGCACCTCTTTCATTTTTCCCCTTTTGGTTTTGTGTGAACCGTGGCCGAACCCACCAACTCGGGTGGGTGTGGGCCGGTTTGCTTCGGGTCTGACATGGTCTGGACCGAATATGGTCCAGACCTGTCAAAGGCCTGTACCGAACTAGTTTTGGTTGGGGCGTCTCTCTCTATCTCCATTTCAGTTTTTGCGCAGCTATGACAGCGCCCATTTCGGGTGGCTTGGATTTTTCGAATGGCCTGACATGGTTTGGACCGAATAGGGTCCAGACCTGTTAGAGGCCCCTAACCGAACCAAGTTCGGCTAAGGGCTCTTTGCCTTTGTGCCCAGCTAGAGTTGGTGCTGTTTGGGCTGCTGCAACCTGGCCGCAGCAAGTGGACCATAGCTGAGTGCGGGATGGTAAGCCTGCACCCCTCCGTTTTGTGGCAGCTGGGCCATGTTTGGGGTCTGAACACTCGGTCCAGACCCTGCTCAAGTTAGAGCAGCCCATAGGTTGGTCTGGACAAGTCGGTCCAGACCTGGGCTATTTTAGCCGCAACTGTGTGTGTGTGTGCGGACATTTTCTCAGACTAGGCACACCTAGTCTCTGAGCCACATTCGGGTCTGAACGTGTAGTCCAGACCATGCTCTCAGGATGGAGCCGACCCAGCATGGGTCTAGACCAATTCGGTCCAGACCTGGGCCTCCCTGCGTTGTCGTGACCAACATTAGTGGTCTTCCCCTAGACCAAGCCCACTTGGTCCAGAAGGTTCGGTCCCTGCAGCGAACTACTCGTTGTCACCTTGCAGTTGGGCGCTACTTCTCCGGTTCAGCAGCATTGCCCAAATTGGGCTTGCTGTGTGCGTGTGATGCCCCATGGCACCAATGTGACATGTTCGGTTGGCGAGACAGTTTTGGGCAAATTTCCGCCCAGCAGCTGATACATATATGTTCCTCTATTTCTTTGCGCCGTTGTGCTTCGTTAATCAGCCTCCCGGACAGCAGCCTATGGGCTGCATGTAAGCTCAAGTCGGGTTCCAATTGCCTCGACATTTCCATAATTGTTGACTTGTCATACGTAGACGAAAAACCTACGATCGCTCCAAAGCAAAAATAAAAATATACATAGCTATATATGCGCAATGAAACGATAAATTCATTGATGTGATATTGTATGGACTTACCTTTTTGTACGTGTGTCCGCTTTCGCAAAAGAATGCAACTATGACACCTTATCCAATGCTTTTAAGTAAAATAAGGCTTTTTGGCGTAATTAAGGAACTAATGGCACATGTCAAATGAAAACCCATCGACACGGGCAATGTGGATGCATATCTTTATGCATGAGTTCGCTTTTTCATAGAATGCAAAGTATTTGCAATTGATGCCTTATTTGAATGCCTTCAAAAATAGGGTTTTTGCGAAACCTATGTCATATATCATCAAATCAATGCAAACATCATATTCGTTATAATTAAATATTTTTCCCTAAGTATGAAGGGAGTTTGAGGCACACGTATGGAAATTACAGTCTTTTGAGACTTATGCGATATTGGAACTCCTTGGTGAGTCTTGGTGCGGGTGAAGGCCCCACTTCGCGAGATGATCTCGCTAATGTTAGAAATACATGGTTTACATGCTTTTGCACGTCTCATGATTAGTTTTAGAGATGCTTCACCATGGAAAAATGTTTCTAACTGTCTCATCGTAATGCTCGATGTTTTGTATTAATCACATTGTTAGTTCACGCACTTGTGGCACGATGCACATGTATGTCTACTTGCATTTATGCATAATTCATGGTGACTTAGCTGTTCTGCATAACACATTTCTCTATGTTGATACATTGGTTAATTATGTTCCTTGATGCATACTATGCTTAAAAATTGCTATGAATTATGGAATGGACAGTCTTGGTCATTTTCTCATGATTTGTCTAATTACGATTCGAAAAGCATGTTATTGCCAGTAAATCATCAATTATTGCTCCACGTGTAGCTATGTTACTCTTGTATACATGCTTATGCTATACTTGTGCAATTATTGTAAATAAGCATGCTATGTGTTTCATGATAAACTGTGCTCTCGTTTTCCACACATTGGTATATTGTGTTTTGGTTTGTTTCACCAGCTCGAAAGAGTACTGACCCCGTTTTATGGGGATACAGGTGTTTGCTTAGGTGTGCGATGGAGCTCGATGTACGGCAGAGGACATGAACCCACACTTCTAGCACTTCGAGATCTTGGCAGTTGTTGATTTTGTAAAAAGGGAATGATTTGTACAATTTGTAAAGTGATAATAAAAGTTGTTTCACTTCACTGTTGTTTCACCCTGTGACCCGCCCAGAGTTTCTACTTGTGTTTTCCCTTTTTTGGTACTTCCGCACTTGCGTAAATGTTTTAAAAAAAAAAAGTTTACCCTAAATCCAAAGGATTTTTAAGGGTTTTCTAAGTCAAGAATTCTGGGGCGTCGCACAAAGAACTAAAGGGTCAGTAGGAAGAGTTGATGGAGCAAGGGTTTATCATAAACAGTGCATCGTCGTGGGGTGCACCTGCTTTGTTTATGAAGAAAAAGATGGAACCATGAGGTTGTGCATTGATTACAAAATGCTCAACCAAGCGATGATTAAGAACAAGTATCCATTGCCGAGAATAGAAGATCTCTTTGATCAGTTGCAGAGAGCCAAGATATTCTCGAAGATCAACCTCAGGTCGGGTTATAATCAGCTCCGAATCAGAGAGAATGATGTCTCAAAGACAACTTTTCGAACTAGATACGGGTTGTATGAGTTCGTTGTGATGCCTTTTGGGCTCATAAATGCACCAGCAGCATTCATGGATTTGATGAACCGTATCTTCTGTCCGTACGTGGATACCTTCGTGATTGTGTTCATCGATGATATCTTGATCTACTTAGAGACTTTTGAGCAGCACCGAGAGCATCTGCATATAGTTTTGGGAGTACTTTGGGAGCACAGGTTGTTTGCCAAGTTCTCCAAGTGCGAGTTTTGGCTCCGACGAGTCATGTTTTTGGGTCACGTGATATTCAGTGATGGAGTGTCAGTCGATCTGGCAAAGGTTGAAGCAGTGTTGGACTAGAAGCAACCTCAGTCTGTTACTGACATCCGCAGTTTTCTCGGGTTAGCTGGTTACTACCAGCGTTTCATTCAGGACTTCTCCAGGATTGCACTTCCTTTGACGAAGCTTTTCCGTAAGGGAGTCAAGTTTGAGTGGACTGACTATTGCGAAGAGAGTTTCCAGATCCTGAAGATGAAGCTGACTACCTCTCCGATGTTAGCTTTACCTTCTGGTAGGGGTGGGTTTGTGGTGTACACAAATGCCTCAGGTATAGGATTGGGATGCGTGCTCATGCAGCATGGTTGAGTTATTGCGTATGCCTCGCGACAACTGAAGATTCACGAAAGGAATTATCCGACTCACGACTTGGAGTTAGCAGCTGTGGTGTTTGCCTTGAAGTCATGGCAACACTATTTGTACGGAGACACATTCGAGGTCTTTTCTGACCACAAGAGTCTCAAGTATTTATTTTTCCAAAAGGAATTGAATATGAGACAGCGTCGTTGGCTCGAGTTTATAAATGATTATGAGTTTATGTTGTCTTACCACCCTGGTAAGGCGAACGTCATAGCGGATGCGCTTAGTCGCAAATCGAGCAGTGTTCTGGCTAGCCTAGTGTGGAGCCAGAAGTTGATTAAAGATTTCGTGGCTTGGAAGCCATTCGCGATCGGAGGTGGAACGATCAAATTGTCCAGTTTGACCATTTGATTAGAGTTCTTGCCTAAGGTTATTGAGGCTCAGAAGCGAGACACTCAGTATAAGAAGTTTGTTGACCGAGCTCGTGAAGAGGGCTCAGTATTTCGTGTTGATGATGACGGTTGTATCCGCCTGAAGCATCGACTTTGGGTGCCTAATGACCCTGAGTTGAGAAAAAAGATTCTTGATGAGGCACATCTGTCAAAGTACACCGTTCATCCTGGTGGTACTAAGATGTTTGAAGACCTTCAACGAAAGTATTGGTGGAATGGGATGAAGCATGAAGTCGCAGCATATGTATCGAGGTGTTTGACTTGTCAGCAAATCAAGATCGAGCACCAGCGTCCCAGAGGTTCCATGCAGAGGATCGAGATTCCTTAGTGGAAATAGGAAGATATCACGATGGACTTCGTGGTAGGTTTACCATGAACCAGGAGAAAGCACGATGTGATATGGGTAATTGTGGACAGACTCACCAAGTCTGCTCATTTCTTACCTATCCGGATCAGTCATTCGCTGAAAAGCCTAGCCGACTTGTACATACGTGAGATCGTGAGGTTACATGGTGTACCTATGTCTATCATTTCGGATCGTGATCCCAGATTCATGTCGCGACTGTGGGGACAGTTGCAGTCAGCTTTGGGAACGAAGCTAAAGTTCAGTACCGCTTTTCACCCTCAGATTGATGGTCAGTCAGAGAGAACGATTCAGACGTTAGAAGATATGTTGCAGGCTTGTATGCTCGACTGGAAGGGTGATTGGGATTCACACTTGTGTTTAGTCGAGTTTGCCTACAACAACAGTTATCACGCTAGTATCGGAATGACTCCGTACGAAGCCTTGTATGGGAGACCTTGACAATCACCGTCATATTGGGACGATATCAGCAATCAATCCAGTGAATTGTCGATTGTTCTTCAGCACTACACTCAGCAAGTGCAGAAGATTCGAGAGTGTTTGAAGGCAGCTCAAGATAGACAAAAGAGTTACGCCGACAAGAGGCGCCGAGAACTCCAGTTTAATGTGAACGACATGGTTTTCGTGAATGTGTCACCAACGAAGAGCGTCTTTTGATTCGGGAAGAAAGGGAAGTTGAGTCCTAGATATGTTGGGCCGTTCAAGATTCTTGAGAGGATCGATGGAGCAGCCTATCGGATTAAGCTACCGCTGCAGTATGATCAAATTCATAATGTTTTTCACGTGTTGATGTTGAGAAAGTACATTCAAAACCCATCACATGTCATCCGATACAAAGATATGGAAGTGCAAGAGGACTTGGCTGTAGCCGAGAGACCTGTCGAGATGATGGATTGCAGAGATCAAGTATTGCGTACTAAGACCATTCCGTTGGTTAAGGTACGGTGGCAACACCATGGCATCGAAGAATGCACATGAGAGCCAGAGGCCAGTATGAGGGAGAAATACCCTAATCTTTTTGTGGCATAGTGTTCATGATTTCGTGGACGAAATCCTATTTTAGGAGGGAAGGATGTAAGAACCATGATATTTCTGAGATATCTTTTATTGAAATATGCTTCGATATCTGTCGTCTCTTGCTTCGTCGTAAGAATTTTCTCGTAATTGTGACAAGGTAGCGATACAAAGTCTTAATCGCGTAAATTTTGAATTTTGAAGCAACGAAGGACAACCCTAGCAATCTAAGGTCCCATACTCTTAGATTCGATTTATAACATATTAAAGTAGGTTCACTCCAAATTTGGAACCTAAACGAGAAAAATATCTTGTTATTTCATGTAATTTGGTGAGAAAGGGTATATCGATAAATACGAGTTGTATCAAGGCCCAATTTCGTCAGACTTAGAAATTTAAATATATATTATTAAAATTTAGGTCTTAATTTACGTAAAATAAATTGGAAATAAAATATTCAAATTAATTTAAACATATCCCTTTTAAACCATAAATAAATCGGGTTTTTCATAAAGTAAATTGCACTTTTTGTAAAACTAAAGGTGGTTGTTTTAAAAAGTGTTTATGGAGGTTGGATTTTGAATTTTATAAAAGTGGTTGGCATGGGCTCCACCTCAGCCCATGCCATTTTGAGGATTGGTGGAAATGAATTTGCAAAAAAAATGCATTTCTTAAAGCATTTTTGAAAAGTTTGTAAAAAATAAAACAAGGTGTCATGTTTTGGGTTTTTGAAAAGTGGGTGGGCTCAGCCCACGTTTTTCAAAATGGGGTAGGCTGGGCGCCCCTTTCGGGGTAGCACCTACCCATTTCAATCCAATCAAAAATAAAATAATAAAGGTTTGAAAATTCAATTTTTTTGGGTGTTGACCTTGGCCTTGAAAGGTCAAGGCCAACCACTCCCCTTGAATCAAGGGGAGTGGTTGGGGGACAGCCCCTTGACCTGCCTTGACTGCCTAGGGGGGGGTTGGCTTAGGGAGGTGCATGGGGGAGGGAGACTCTCCATCTCCTCTCCTCTCTCTCCCCACCCTCCATCAACTTTCTCCTTTTTTTTTAAATTGAGAGAAGAGAGAGGGTCGACACCAGCTCCCTTCTTCTCTCTCCTTCTACTCTCTTCTCCCTTCCTTCTTCCTTCACTTGGCTAGTTTTGTGGCAGCTGAGAAGAAGCTCCTCCACCGCAAGGTGAGTAAGAACCCTTTTGCATTGTTTTTTTTTTTTTTTTGGTAAAGTGTGATTGATAGGCATGGATGTCGGTTTGCATTTGCAAGGTGCAAACCGACCCATGGTGGCTTTATGCCACGGTTGTGATAAGCAAGCACTAGGGATTCATCTTGAGCTATGTGTGATGCCATAAAAATCTCATGGGTTACTTCTTGTTAACTTAGCATTCCTTTTTAATTTATTGCTTTTCTCATTTTTTTTTCGGGTTGTCAGGGTACCCTCCGGTAAAATGAGCGTATCTCCCTGGATACACATTGGATTGGAAAGTTCTTGGACATTTCGGAAAGCTAGGACAAATATCCATAACTTCATAGTTGTATATTTTGCCTGGTTCGGCATGCAGAGCTGCCGCAAAATCTCATCTTTGGCTGACAAGATTCTTCATCAGCAACCCAGGAACGTCCCGAGTGACGCCTGGTTTTTCGGTAATATCTCCCGAACCGTTTGTTGGATTTCGAATTTCTTGGATGCTGTAGAAAGCTGACAAAACTCTCTATGAGTTTTGAGTTTAGCGTTTTTGCTGGAACAACTTATAGACTGCCGGAAAATGTCAGCCTTTCGGCTGCAGTATTATATATATATATATATATATATATATATATATATATATAATGGTATATAGTTGGGTGTTAGGTTTTATTTTCTTTGGGAGAGTTGTGTGGGAAAGGGCTGTAGCCCTGGTCCGAGCTGCCACTAGGATCGAACCAGGGGCTGCACAGCCCCTTTCCCTTCCCTTGGTCCACCAATAGGCAGCAAGGGACTGGGTGCTCTTGGCACCCAAGCTTTTCCCCTTGGCGCACCCACTTGGTGGGGGCGCCGGCCAATATGTGGCCTGATCTAGACCCAGGGTTGGGTCAGACCAGGAGCCACAGACCTCAGGTCTGTGGCTGGTCGTCAGTCTGTGGCCTTGCCCAGTCTGGACCTGCATGGTCCAGACCATGCAGGCTGGTCGGCACCGCCCAGCAGGGTGACAAGCACCCTTGGGTGCACCCTTAGGTGCGGGTGCAGGTTCGGTTTGGGCCCTCAAAAGGGGCGGGGGGGGGGGGGGGGGGGACGACCAGGGACATGGGCCCAGCACGTGCCCCAGTGTGCTGGCCTGTCCCCCTTGCCTTAGCAGGGTCTGGACCTATAGGGCCCAGACCGTGCTACCAGGCTGACCCACCTAGTCGGGTGTTCTGGGCTAGCTGCACCCCATGCGGCTGTGGGCTTAGCCCAGTGCCCTGGTTCGAACCCCCTGGGTTCAGAACAGGGGCCCTTCCTTGGACTCAGCTGGGTCTGGTAACGGCTAGACCAGACCCTGCAGGGTGATCTTGGCCCATCCTCTTTGGGCCTAGCTTTGGCGAGCCCACTATGGGGCTCCTTTGTTGCTTAGCCGGGTGCACCCGAGTGAACTTGGCGCTGGCCTTGGCCAGTGCCGCAGCTTAGTAGTGCTTGGTCTGCACGTAGGGTGCAGACCAAGATGGTTGTGGGCCTAGTGGCCCTGTCGCAGCAGGCCCCACATGGACCTTGCTCCTTCCTTTGGCGCCAAGATCGGCACCCGGCAACCTTGCTACCCTTGGGCAGCCATGAGCTGGACCCCCGACTCGTGGTTTGCACCACTAGGAGGACCCGTATGGGTCGACATGTCGCCCATTAAAGTTCCCGCGGAAGTCCTCCGATGGCGGCAATCGTTTCTCTCGTCGCCGCCAAGCGAAAATTAGCTTGTTAAGGGAGAATGCGCATTTTTAAGCAACAATGTCGTTGCGGTCGCGGATTTTTTGATGCTCATACCCTGCTGACCACCCTGGCAGCGAGGTGGTTGAGTCATGACATATGTCCCTTTACTCGTTTGCGTGTACCTCGCTTGTTTTCGTCAGACCCCCTCCCGGCACTTAGTCTTGTTGGGGCCCCGTTTGCGCGGGCAAAGTGCGGCTACGTAATTGGTTATGCTAACATAATTATCACACGTAGGGGATTATGTTAGATCTCGCTCTTGACACTTGCGTGTGTCAGTTTCATGAAGGACCTTCGCAGAAGGTTTCGTTACGCAAGATTTGCCGCGATACGAGGTTTAGAATACGCGTATTTGGAAAGATACGTATTCAAGGCTCTCGACACCCCTCACATATATAGTAGCTATTGTATATGTATTTTGAGATTTGTGCCACTTAAAATTGTGATTTGTGCCACTTTACATACTTATGGACGTATCGTCGCTCATAGCACAATACTTGTGCAAAATCACATCTTTGTGGTTTTTCCTGTTTCGCATGTGCACGTTGACACATCCTGACACGTATGTCACTGATGCTTGGTTGTCGAGTATGTTCTTGTTTGACTCTCATTCGTATGTCGATGGACATACGATGCACCAGAGGCGTTCTTTTCACTCGACATGACATACACTTGAAAGAAACTGAAAACACTGTAGGGTACGACACTTTTGACCTATTGAGGTTTTGGGACTCGATTGGAGTCTACGGGCAATGGCCCGGGTTCGTGAGAGTGGGCTCACATATTGTGTCACCCTAGGCCTAAAATAAACATGGTATTATATCGTCTTCACAAGCGATGTGCTCGTGGTGGCCGTGTGAGGCTAAGCACATGAATGGGAAGGCCAAGTCCTCGTTTGCGTACCCCGCGGGGACCACGAGGCACAACAACCTCGAGAGGAGGTACGACTTGAAGATTGAGCCTAAATAAGATAAACCTGTTGCGCCCCATTCATAATTTGGTCACCTAGGGAGAGCGTGAATGGTACAACCCCGAGTGACATGTCGTTACTATGACTTGTTCTTTCGAGGAGCCACAGAGCCCTTTGACCTCCAGTCACTCTGAGTTAGGGAGGTCAAGGTTTGCCCTCTTTAGGGACCTCTGCTACTGCAGTAGTACGAATTGCAATCCTTTGCCCCTGCGAAAGATTTCTGCTGGTTGCGTGCTGTCCGTAGGTGGTTTTCTCGGTCTGTAGCATCCCCGGTTACCACACTAGAAACTGAATAACAGACGTCGGGTGCATGTCTCACAGAACTCGAGGGTTTTCCTTCGCGTACCCAAAGGAGGTAAAAAGAAGAACATAAGTACTAACCAAACAGACTAACGTACAGTAGATGGTTACTTGTCTTTGCTTTAGCACTGCCTGTACTTCTGTTAGTTGTTGTACTTTACTACATAGTTTTAGTTTTGTTGCACTTGTTACTCCTTCGTAGTTGTACAGTCTTGTAGCACTTGCACCTACCTGACATGCACATATACTGTTATTTAAATGTTTCTAATTGTTCCCTTATGCTAGAGATAGCCTGTTACTTAGGTTGCTTATTGTATGCTTTTCTATAAAAATGATAATGTAAGGATGGGTTGTCTCACCAACTCGAAAGAGTTTTGACCCCGTTTTATGGGGATACAGGTGACGAGCAGACGCAGCGCGACGCGACGACGCACAAAAGGAGGCTTGAGACCCACACTTAGTAGCGGATCCTGGCTTCTTCTGGTTTTGGGGTTTGAGGGGTTTTTCCTCTCTTTTTGAGAGATTGTTCTTTTTTGTACCCAGTCTCATTTTGTAATATTACAAACATTATGGTAATGAATTGCACTTTGTTTCGACTTGTGGGTTGTTTTTCCTTACTGTGGCTCGCTCAGACTTGCGACCTTCATGTTACCCCTATTTTCCTTTTGTACTTCCGCTGATTGGCTTCAAACTACTTATCTTCAAAAAAAAAAATTGTGCTAAAAAACCAAAGGTTTTTATGAGGTCGGGGTTTGGGACATCACATCTGCGATGGCCTGACCTTTGATCGACTTCTAAGAAACATACTCTAAGTCATACTGCATTAGAAAGACTTGCCATTTGGAAACCCGTCCGCTGAGGTATGGTTGCTCAAGGATATATTTGAGAGGATTGAGCTTTGATAAGAATATGACTTCAGATGTCAATAAGTTGTGTCTCAATTTCTGGCACATCTAAACCAGAGCTAAACAAGTCTTCTTCATCTGAGAATAGTTCTTTTTATAATCGATAAAAGTTTTGCTCACATAGTAAATGGCATGTTCTATCAGGCTGCCTTCTTTATACTGTGTCAAAAATCCGCCGCAGGCGTTTTGATTGACAGAGATGTAAAATAGTAGAGACTTCCCTAATTCTGGCGGCTTCAGAATAGGTGAATTAAGAAGATATTGCTTGATGTGTTCGAATGACTGCTGACATTCTGGCCCCCATTCGAATTTCACTCCTTTCCTTAGTAGATGATTGAATGGTTCGCATCTCATTGCCAAATTGGAGATGAATCGCCGAATAGACTGAATGTGCCCTTGGAGGCTTCACAGCTCTTTGAGATTTGTTAGAGGCAGCATATCAATGATGGATTTTGCTTTAGCAGGATCTACCTCTATTCCTTTCTTGCTAATTATGAAACCAAGTAACTTATCAGACTCTACTCCCAAAACACATTTATGAGGGTTGAGCTTTAATTTATAGAGAATAAGTCTTTCAAAGACTTGACCAAGAGCATCGAGATGATCCTCTTCTTCTTTAGATTTGACCAGGATGTCATCCACATAGTGTAAACACCCCAAATTTTCACTCACCTCCCTGACATCTCTACCAATTATCACATTTCAGTTCTTCGGAAGCAATGAAGGGCAAAATGGTCATTTTTTGAGTTTAGACCTTGCAGAAAGTCTAAAATTTCATTCTTGAGCCTCGAAATTTCTATATTTAGGTTCAGAGACATCTTCAAACTGCAAATTTTCAAAATCCTATTCCTGACAAGAAGTTAGAATTTCCAATTCTAGAATCAGAATGACATTTCATAGAACATGTCTTTGCATAGCATTGCATGAACATTTCATATCATTTCACTGCACAACATGTCATTTCGAGGTCCAGAACTCCTGATTTTCAAAATTGTCAATCCAAATTTGATTTTTAAACTTTTCAAAATTGATTTTCAAAACCCTGGGTCTTCAAATATGTCAATCTTTCCCATTTTACCCCCAGGACTTTTTAATTACAAAAGTTTTTCTCAGGAAAATAATAAGGATATTTGGATATTGATTTTAAAGATTTTATCTCAAAACTTTTTGCAAAAAGATTTTAAATCTCTATACAAAATTTCTGTATTTTCTTTATCCATATTTTTGCCCTGAAAAACCAATTTTTCCAAATTCTTGAAAACAAACAAAGTTTTATCTCGTATTATAAAAATTTCAAAAAAAAGAGAAGAAGTTATTTCTTCTGTTTTTATTTTCAAATAAATGGAGCAGGACCCGCCTTTGAACTAGCATCACACTCAGACTCTCAGGTAAGTTTCTTGTTTTCAAGCGGGACCCACCCGGAGATCGCACCAATTGGCAAATTCTTATTTTTAATTTCTTAATGTTATTTATTTATTTATTTATTTATTTAGTGGGCCCACACACATGTGGCACCCCAATTGAAAATAAAAGATTTGCCAAAACAAAATAAAACTTTATTTTTCAAAAGGATTTTAAAAGTGGGTTGAGGTGGCATTTCCATAAAAGCCTCTCATTTATTTCATTATTCATTTTTTTATTTCTTTTTATTTATTTGCTTGCATAAGATTTTTTTTTTTTAAAAAAAACAGCCTTAAATGGCACAACCGAACTTCCCTAAAAAAAAATTTAATAAATTTCATTTTACCTAAAACTTAGGTAAATGAAATGAAATTTTGAAAAACATACGATGCGCCCCTCTTGAAAACGATTGTTTCAAATTTCAAAAGATGTAACGGAACCTCATGAAAGGAGGCTTAGTTTTTCTTCAAGGGGCTGAAAGTTTTTAAAAAGGGAGGATTTTTTATCGAAAAGGGGGGAGGAGAGGAGGAAGTAGGGAGGCTGATTGAGGGTTTTCTTTGGTTTTGATTGCAAGGGATTCACAAGGGGGTGGAGCTTTTCCCTTCTGGGCCGGCCATTTCCTCCATCTAGCTTTTTTCAAAGGTTGCTGCCCCTTCTTCAGCCCATCAGCAGGAAGATCCAGCAGCTGGCTTCACCTTTTCTTCAGCCTAGCTGCAGGAGAGCCAGCATTTTCACCTCCACTTCAGCCCAGCCGCAGGAGAGCCAGCGTTTTCACCTCTCCTTCATCCCAGCCAACTGTTGTCCATCCCCATCCACTTCAGCCATGCCGCAGGGGATCTAGCAGGTGGCTGCATCTTCTTCAGCTCACCAGCAAGAGATCCAGCCATCATCCCATCTGTGAGATTGGTTGCAGCAATCATATTCCAGGAGACATCATCTCCTTTGATTCACGCTAATCAGAAACGGCAGGAGCTAGCTGAGCAGATCAAGGAAATTTCAAAGACATTTAAGGTTTCAGACACACCAACACAGGCAGGACGTGATTGCCTATTTCTACTTCAACAGAGCACTTGGAATTGGATGCAATGGAGTTCAATAATTTGGATTTCCATGAATGACACATCAGAGTGCAGACAGGATTTCGTGCCAATTGTGCTGAAAATTCCACCAGCCTACCATTTGTCATATTGCAGCATCCTCACGCATCAATCTAAAGTAGTTCCATGACAGCAGACCGGGTTACTGGAGTTGCTATTTATTTTAATCAAGGTGGTACAATGACAAGGAGAAGATCACACGATCAGTGGAAGTTGGCACGTTGTTGTAACAACATTTGGCTAATTTTGTTTCTGTTTCGACATGTTTCATTTCTCATCACTCTAAATTTGATTCTCTATTGTATGATATGCAGCTACAACAGTTCGATTATCTGATGTACGATATGCAGCGATAGTTGTTCCAGTTATGTAATGCAATACTGTTGTTGATCTTAGGAGCTTGTGAAAGACAAACGATGTTCAGAATATGCCCAATATGCTTTCCATTGCCTACCTAACATCTTGTATACATTATTTGAATGATGCTCATCTTATTATCTCAGATTTTGTATTTAGTTATCCTTAGTCATCAACATATATCAATCTATTTGAATGACTGTAATTCAGCCAATTACAGGAGAATGAAGAAATTCTTTATTTATGACCTTCAGCCACATACTTTCAGCCTAAAATTTCTGTAGATTAGAATATATTAGCTTTTGCATAGTCATCTACATCATGTATAGCCTATTCATGTAGATATTTTCTAGGTAGATATCCATCACATTCCAGTCATGTGTTGCCTTTTCCTCCATAATTAACTATATTCCCTATTATATGCATGTATTCCACAACATCTTCATCTCTCCATTAAGCTTTTCACAGCCTTTTCACAATATTCTTGAAACAGCCCATGGTGCTTCCACAATACATTTCCTGCACATTGTGTATGTTATGTATTTACCCATCTCCTCTTCTGTAGGTACCCAGTCTTGAGAATGATCCATATTCATGGATGGATATATCCATATCCATTCATGATCTCTAGACCCTCTTTGGCATGCTTTTTTATTGATATACAGGGAAGCTTCATGCTACATTTTGCTGAAAAACTGTTCGTAATTTGAGAAGTGTAACCTTGTGAAATCATGTACAGAAATTGTATATATCATGTATTTTCTGATATATATATTTACCTATTATATATGGAATTTCAATTATTATATATGTTTTTTCATTATATGTACATATACCTATGTATATATATATATATATATATATATATATAGGTGTAAATAATGTAGATATATCTATATATATATTTATACTTATGTATATACATGTGGATCCCTTCATGTACACTTGTTTCCATTTATGACCATTTATGTAGCTATTTTCTCATGTAAATACACTTCCATCGTTACATGTCACAAATTTTAGCATTTAGATATATATATATATCTTCGTTATACAGGTTATCTATATACCTATTTCCTTGGTTATCTGGTACTAATTCTCATTTTGCAGGAAAATCTAGAGGAATGGTATTCTTTTACACTACGTACTTTTTATTTATATCAGAGATGTAATAATCAAACTTGGAATAATATTTACTTTTACTGCTTAGATTAGGATGCATCTCATGTAGTTTGATTTATGCAATATCCTGATTCTATGATTCATATATCTCATTTCCCAAAATCACCGTGGATGTACACGAATGGCACGTGCACCAACTCTTAGAGAGTTGATGAACTCGGTGGAGTCCATATTTACGGCCCTAGTCGAAATATGGAGGAGACCCAGATCCATCATCTTTCTACCAGTCACATTGAGCCTACACTCTTAGGCTATCTTAAAAATGCACATCATATTTCTAATTTTCAAAAATATTGTGAATTAACTCAAATAAACTCTGAACATATTCATGGCCACAGTCAGAATATGTGAAGGATTTATTTTGACTTAATACACATTTTTCCAACAAATTTCTCAGAAAATCTTTTCAAAGTGCATTCATTCATTCAAATCATCTGCATAATGGCATCATCTGCTTTTCTCATGATTTTCTCAAGAAAATTCCATTCTCTGAAAAATCGATTCCTCAAGAAACTATGAAGATTCTCGAAGATTGGATTTCCCAAGTCAAAGTTTTCCCGTGATTTTCCCTGAAAATGTTATTTTCTTAAGATTCTTTTCAAAGGGAATTTCTCATCTTTCTCAAGAATCAAAGTTGATTTTCAGATATTTCAATGACAAGATTCTCAGGATTTCAATTTCCTAAGTTTTGACTTTCCATCTCCAAAGAGCTTTCCTATAAATTTTCCATCATTTTCCAAAGAAAATTCTTAAAATCAGAGTTTTCCTGATAAATATTTTCTTTTTCTAATATTCATCTTTTTTTCAAGAACCTTCTCCATTTTCCTAGGATTTTCATCCATGCATTATTTTCCCAAAACTTCATAAACTTTCTGGTGATTTCCCAATTCTTTCATCTGAGTCCCTTGAGAGGTTGATTTCCATCTTTTTCCAGAGAAATGCTTTTCAACTCCAAATGTTTTCTAAGCATACATCATAGTTTTCCAATTTATATTTTACAAAATCTCATAGCACATGCCTGAATTCTCTGTGCATTTAGGATAGAACACAATTTCGATAATTTAACTAAGTCAAGCACATTTTTGGTCCTTGGTTCGATTACCCTTGTTAAAGGCGGCAGGAACGGTCGAACCTTGTACCGACAGGTCGAGCCCCATCCCATGGATTTTCCTGCTATTTTTAAAACGGAGGCAAGTATTTCAAAACAATTTCCAAAATCTGGTCAAGTTTGACTCGCGAAAGCATTTTCCTCTCTCTTCCGCAGGGAAGGAAAGAGGGAAAAATTTTGCGATGATAACAGGTTTGGCGACTGTGATGGGACCTGTCCTTTTCCGATAAAAAATGTGCTTGATTTAGTTCAATTGTCGAAATTATGTTCACAAAGTGTCAGCTCTTTACTTTTGCTATTATATGAACCTAGGAGCCTAGATTCTGACCTAGCTGACATTGACTGCATATAGCTTAGGCATGGTTTGGTAGGACCAGATTGAGGAGATATTTTTATGCTCACATAGACTTAGGTGTAAACACGACTCTCCTCAATTTAGGATCTGAATGCAAACAATGTATGCTTCTTCAAAGATTTTTTAAAATCTATCTCTCTAGGATTTAGAGCCCTCTATTTCTTGCATGTGATCATTTTTTCAAACCCCTTTACCTATCATTACCCGGTCTTCACGTTGCTGGGCTCTCTTCCAGAACCCTAGTTCGGGACAAAGCCTCACAACTGGGCCACTTATTTGGGTTAACACCCCCCTACCACGTACCGCGGGCCACAGTCCGAAGTATATCGGTAGGCGCTCAAGGATGTTGGAAAACCTTACCTTAGAATCGGAGTTGAAATTATATGCCACGTACCTCGGATTTCGATTCGGGTATATCGGCATAACTGAATTGGACAAAGATGATATGAACCTAGAATTAGGATTAGAGTCCTACAGTTGTTTTTCAAAATGATGCATCTAGAGTCAGCCTTTTAGGGAGTGGTGTATGTGCATAAATGTTTGTGCAGGATGTGATTGTTTGTATGTTACCTTTATTCCTCTCACATTTTTCCCAAAAATATTTTCAAATACCCATATTTCTCATCTTTTCCTTTTATTTTCTCAAACCATGGATGATTTTCCCAAATATCCAATTTCTTTCAAAACTCCAGGTGATTTTTCATTCTCCCGTTCTACTGGATCTTGAATTTTCAGCTGCATTTTAATCCTGCGTGCAATTTTCTAAAATCATATATTTTCTCTCATTGGATTTTCAATCCTTTTGTCTATTTGCAAAATTCTTCGCCTTATTTTCCTCGCATACCTTGACTATTGCGGTGAAAATTGTTTACCCACTTGCCTTCTCCTTATTCTAAATCCGTTTGCGGATTGTTTTTTTCCAAGAGATATCTCTTTCCTTCAAAAATGGTGTTTTCCTCATGGTTGACGACCTCGCCTTGGTAACAAGGCACATTTTCTGTTGTTTATTTCTCTTATAAAGAATGACAACACGATTGTCGTGATTTCAGCAGCAATTCCATCCCTAGTAATGGGATATTCTTCCAATTGTCTACCATATCATCAATAATCATTTTCCTCCCAATCCAAAATTTCCTTAGAGTCTAATCAAGACTTTATCCTACAGAGAGCATCCGCAACATTTGATGGTTCAAACAAGGTCAGGAAGAAGAACCTCATCACCACAACACTCCTCAGCCTCAGAAGGAGAAATGGATCCCCCCGAAAGTCAAGATTAGCAGCAAGAGGAGGATGTCATAGACCCACAGATGTATGCCATGTTCCAAAAAATGATGACCAAAATGATGAACGAGCAGCCCGGGACCAGTTCAGAAAAGAATACATTCAGAGAGAGGTTCCACGAGCACAAGGATAAGAAGACTTCCAAGAAGCAAGTTCAGCCGGAGGAAATTTTAGATGAATCAGAATCAGCGGAAGACACTGAGGAAGAATATGAGGTACCTCCGGCATTTCAGAAACATAGCCAAGAACAAAGGAGGAGTCACAAATCAAAAGGTCAAGTTGCAGAAAAGCTTTTGCAGACACAGTTCAAAGAAATGGCCAGAGTTGTTAAAGACATGCAAGCTCGCGACAAGGGCAAGAAAGTCTTCACAAGCGAGGACTTCTATGATGGCCTAGAAGGAGACGAAGATCTGGAAAATCTGCCTCATAAATTCATCAAGTTCGACGGTTCTGGTGATCCCAAAGACCACCTCGCCATGTTCTTCGCCGAATGCTCCAAATTCAAGAGAGACAATAGAGCCCTATTTCTCTGTTTTCCCCGTAGCTTAGAAGGCACTGCCGCCAAGTGGTACTTCGAGCATATCAATCCAATCGAACTGCAAGAATTCGATAAGGTGGTCAATCTATTCATCGAGCGATTTCTGTTCAATACTGAAGCACGACCAACGTTAAATCACCTCTATAATCTGAAGCAGGGAGATAGTGAAAAAGCCAAGGACTTCGTTCGCAGATGGAGAGAGACCTGCAACAAAATGAGGGATCCTATATCAGAGAGACATGCTTTATCACTGATCCTCAACAACTTTTCACAGCCTTTGAGGAGTCTCATTTCTACCTCACCATCCAAGTCTTTCATTGAACTCATTGAACGAGCCGAATGGCTCAAGATGGGAATAGAGAACAATGTCTATGATGGTATCACCCTCGTCAAGAACAATCTAGATTAAAAAAAAAGGGAAATTTCGCCTCCTCCGCCAACATCAGCCGCAATTATAACAAAAGTAGTAAGGGCAACCATGCAGATCGAGAGGAAAAACAGAATAGCAAGCTATCTCAGCCCAACTTTCCACAAAAGGAAAAGATAAAGCGTGAAGGTTGGAGTAATGATCGTGTGTTCACTCCTCTCAAACAAACACTCGAAGAAGCCCTTGAATTCATGTTGACCAAGGGATTAGTGAAGCTCCCAAAAGCCACAACTCCTCCCACCATCATGGGAAGGTTCATGAATCAGTTCTGCAAGTTCCATCGGGCAGTAGGGCATGACATCGATCATTGTTTTGTCTTCAAAAATATTGTTCAGGACTGCATTGACAAAAGCCTCCTCGCTGAAGCTGAAGAAGAAGACGAGCTGGCCATCCTGACCAAGCCTTTCCCAGATCATTCAGAAAGTTGGTGTCAAAGTTCCCTCCTTTCTTCCTTTTGTTTTGCCAGTCACCTCGTAGGAGCAAGTTAGTCCAGTTTTTGCAACCTTTTGGTCGAGTGCTTATAAATATGCAGTCTTTTTGTTATCAGTTCTGCTTATCAATAAAATGTCAACTTTCTTCATCCAATACTTCTTTCTTTTGCCCCATTAGGGCACCTTTTTAACATTTTCGTTAAAAAAAAAAAACTTCTTTGCCATCGGCTTCTATTAAGCCACATTAAATTCCCATTCTTTTCAGGATGAGGGGCAATCCCAACATCATCCATGAGAGAAATGAAATTACCTATGAGGGTTTTTCAAAAATCATGATTTTTTTTTTAAATTTTCTACAAACATCTTCGTTATGATCACCCAAAAGTTTAATATTTCGGTCCAATCTTTTTTAAAAATCAACCATCGCGGTGATCTTCTTTTCTTAAATTGGTTTCGAACCATTATCTTTTAAAATCAACCTTTGTATTGATTTTCTTTCCAAAATTAGTGTTAAACCAATTCATTTTCAAAATCAACCCTCATGATGATCTCTCTTCAAAATCAACCCTCGTGTTGATTTCCCTTTCAAAGATCAGCTCTCACACTGATCATTCTTCAAAATCAACCTTGCAGTTGATTTTCTTCCCAAAATGATTTCTCACTTTCAAAATAACATTTTCCTTTTACTTTAAAGATCCCATGTGCAAGCACTTTCTCACTTCTCATTTTGCTTTTATCATTTCAAAGGGATAATATAATTTTGTTTCCTTTCTTTGATTTTTAAGCATCAATAAAATTATTAAATTTGCTAATAGTTTGGCACCATTTTATTTGCGTCTCTTTCCTTTTCACAATATGTCTCTTGTGAGGAATGACCTTGAGGATGTCTCTCAATCAAGAAGCCTGTCACCTTAGTCCTCGATTATCCTTCTCTGTATTCAAAATTTTCCTCCCTAGTTACACTGGGGCACTTTTTTTGAAAAAACTATCTTTATCTCAAAACATCATGTATGCAGGCAGGATAAACCAATCTCTCATTTTGCATGTATATGCACCCACTTGCATTAATTTTGTATTCATTTACATTTCATGTGCATTTGTATTTCATTTTGCATTAATTCTGCATTCATTTTCTTCCCCTTCAGGTTAAGGGATAAACCTGAATCATTTTTCATGATTTCCCTAAAATTCTCCAATTTCTATTCATATCCCCGTTCAGGATAAGGGGTTAATCTTGAAAATCAGACCACATACATCTAAATATGATGGTCTTTTTCATTGCAAGTCAAATAATCCAGTCCTCGAACAGGCCCTTCTCAAAACTTCCAATCCCAGCTCTCGCACTATCGATTTTCAAAAATTCAATCTTCTGATTAAAGATTTTCCTTTAAGATTCGAGCCCTGACTCAAACTTTCCAGCTTTCCTTTGAAGATTTGAGTTTTTAACTCAAATCTTCTTTCTTTCAAAATCTAAACTTTTCAGTTTCCTTTTGAGATTCGAGCCCTGACTCGAACTTTCCTGCTTTCCTTCGAAGATTTGAGTTTTAACTCAAGTTTTCTTTCCTTCAAAATCTGAACTTTCCAGCTTTCCTCTGAATATTTGAGTTTCGACTCAAAAATCTGAATTGGCCTAGTTTTTCCTTTTAAGATTTGGGTTTCGACCCAAACTTTATCTCATTAGAAACCAAACTTCCTAGCTTTCCTTTGAAGGCTCGAGTTTTTGACTCGAATATTCCAACTTTCCTTGTAAAACCTGAGTCTTGATTCAGATGGTATTTCAAAACCAGCTTTGGAGTTAGGCTTACCTTCAAAATCCAGCATTATGCCAGGACTTACCTTCAAAATTCCAACTTCGTATTGGATTTACCTTCGAAATTGAGTACCATCGTCAGGGATGTGTCAACTCGGATGTCAAGCAATCTCTTTTACTAAGGCTTTCAAGAACACTTTGTCAATTTGTCAATCAATTATCAGTTGATTTCAGAATTTTATTGCACAAATTTTTACCTCAGTTTACCTTCAGTATTACTTCCAAAAAGGCAAAGCTTTTGTGAAGAAGGATACAAAATCCAAATTCTTTCTATTGGCCAACCAAAAGAATGAAGGATAAATCCTCGATATGGCCAGAAAAGAAGATTCAATGTTATTGCAAAGCCACGAATGATTGATATTGATCGCAGTTATGGCACATCTCTAAAGATTATTCTTGTAAAGATGAGGCAGTGGAAATATCCTGAGTGCTAGAAAAATAGAGTATTCATCAAAACCCTGTCTCCTCAGAATCACCTAAGCTGCAATTAAGTATCCGCAAAAGGGATCTCTCACTTGTCGTCAAGATAAAGGCGAATTAAGCGAGTAGACCTCCGGGGCCAAAGAAGATTCAAAACATCTCCAAGATGACGGAGTTTATGATGGATCCTTCTAGGGAAAGTCCAAAGCACTGTCGAGATGAAGGCAGATGCGATGAACCTCCTGACAATCCCTAAAAGATATTTAATTTCCGCTATCATCTAAAGATCTCTAACCCATGAGCCAATATCGTCAAAGAAGGATTGAAACATCTCCAAGTTGAAGGAGTTTGTAACGTACCCTTCCAAAAAGAGAGTAAGAGAGGAAAAATAAAGAGAGAAAAGTCAAGACATCTCCAAAATAAATGATGATGTAATAAACTCTCCCGAAGCCCAAAAGAGTGTAGAAAGATTATCATGAGAGAAGTTCTCAGGATATCAAACTGCCAAATCTATCAAGAATCTTCTTTAAATTTGTGAAATTCTATTATCAATATTCTTTCATCAATTTCTTTCATAATATTAAATTCTCACTTTCCTGTTCATATCAAGGAAATTGATAACTTCTTTGAAGAAGGTCAATCGCAAGTAATTTGGATTCAAAATCTTGATTCTATGAAGTCAATTCTGTTTGGAGGTAATAAAGAATATTTTCACAACAATGAGCATCATTTTCAATTATTTTGAATCAACAAAATTTTCAACATTTTGACAATATTTTCTAGCTATCCTGACGTTAAGTGAAAGCTTGATGTCCATATTGATCATCTTGACCCCTTCGAGAGATTTTTCTTTGTCGTCTTTCACATTGTTGAAAGATTAGCCTTATCTTCGAAAGGATACCCTTTATCATCTTTCACGTTGTTGAAAGATTAGCCTTCTCTCCGAAAGGATAGCCTTTGTCATTTTTCGTGTTGTCGAAAGAATCACCTTGCTCCTTTGGATTGCCTTTGTCATCTTTCGTGTTGTCGAAAGAATCGCCTTGCTCATTTGGATTGTCTTTGTCATCTTTCGCGTTGTCGAAAGAATCACCTTGCTCATTTGGATTGCCTTTGTCATCTTTCGCGTTGTCGAAAGAATCGCCTTGCTCATTTGGATTGTCTTTGGCATCTTTCGTGTTGTCGAAAGAATCGCCTTGCTCCTTTGGATTGCCTTTGGCATCTTTCGTGTTGTCGAAAGAATCACCTTACTCCTTTGGATTGCCTTTGTTATCTTTCGTGTTTTCGAAAGAATCGCCTTACTTTTTTTAATTGCCTTTTGTCATCTTTCTCGTTGTCGAAAGAATCGCCTTGCTCCTTTGGATTGCCTTTGTCACCTTTCGCATTGTCGAAAGAATCGCCTTACTCCTTTGGATTGCCTTTTGTCATCTTTCGCATTGTCGAAAGAATCGCCTTGCTCTTTTGGATTGCCTTTGTCATCCTTCACGTTGTCGAAAGAATCGTCTTGCTCCTTTGGATTGCCTTTGTCATCTTTCGCGTTGTCGAAAGAATCGCCTTGCTCCTTTGGATTGCCTTTGTCATCTTTCGTATTGTCGAAAGAATCGCCTTGTTCCTTTGGATCGCCTTTGTCATCTTTCGCATTGTCGAAAGAATCACATTGTTCCTTTGGATTACCTTTGTCATCTTTCGTATTGTCGAAAGAATCACCTTGTTCCTTTGGATCGCCTTTGACATCTTTCACATTATCGAAAGAATCGCCTTGTACCTTTGGATCGCCTACGTTTATCTTTCGCATTGCCGAAAGAGTTGCCTTATTCTTCGTTGGAAAAATTGCCTTATTCATCTTTTGCGTTGTCAAAAGAGTTGCCTTACTCTTCTCTGAAAGAGTTTGCCTTGTCTGTCTTTCGCGTTTTCGAAAGAGTTACCTTATTCTTGTCAAAAGATTGTCATATCCATCTTTCGCGTTGTCAAAAGAGTCATCTTACTCCTTACCATATTCATATTTCACACTGATAAAAAATTCACCAGATCGTCTTGACCATCTTCCAAGATTGCCTCTTACAATTCCATTTTCATCGCCTCGTTCCTCTTCAAGAAAAGTTATCTTATTCACCTTCCAAATATTCCATTTTCTGCCCAATCAGGATAAGGGTACAAACCTGAGCCTCCTTTGATGAGGTATTCCATTTTCCGCCAAATCAGGACAAGGGTACAAACCGGAGCCTCCTTTGATGAGGTATTCCATTTTCCGCTCGATCAGGATAAGGGTACAAACCTGAGCCTCATTCAATGAGGTGTTTCACTTCCTGCCCGATCAGGTTAAGGGTACAAACCTGAATCTCATTTCAATAGGATATTTCATTCCTCAATCAGGTTAAGGGTTAAACCTGAGCTTTTCCCATGCGAAGCATTTTCTGTCCCATCCAGGTTAAGGGCAAAAACCTGAACTTCACCACCACAGAGTGAATCTTCCTCCTCGTTCTCCATTTTCATATCTACCATCTTTCCCGTGCTAATTTCTTCATACCCAGTCAGATCCTTCTAACTGGGGCATTTTTATATAGCCCAAATTTGGTGTGTTTTCTTTGCCACTAAGCTCGGCCATAAGCCGGCTTAGTAGCAAAGAGGGGCATATGTAAACACCCCAAATTTTCACTCACCTTCCTGACATCTCTACCAATTATCACATTTCAGTTCTCCGGAAGCAATGAAGGGCAAAATGGTCATTTTCTGAGTTTAGACCTTGCAGAAAGTCTAAAATTTCATTCTTGAGCCTCGAAATTTCTATATTTAGGTTCAGAGATATCTTCAAACTGCAAATTTTCAAAATCCTATTCCTGACAAGAAGTTAGAATTTCCAATTCTAGACTCAGAATGACATTTCATAGAACATGTCTTTGCATAGCATTGCATGAACATTTCATATCATTTCACTGCACAACATGTCATGTCGAGGTCCAGAACTCCTGATTTTCAAAATTTTCAATCCAAATTTGATTTTTAAACTTTTCAAAATTGATTTTCAAAACCCTGGGTCTTCAAAATTGTCAATCTTTCCCATTTTACCCCCAAGACTTTTTAATTACAAAAGTTTATCTCAGGAAAATAATATGGATATTTGGATATTGATTTTAAAGATTTTATCTCAAAACTTTTTGCAAAAAGATTTTAAATCTCTTTACAAAATTTCTGTATTTTCTTTATCCATATTTTTGCCCTGAAAAACCAATTTTTCCAAATTCTTGAAAACAAACAAAGTTTTATCTTGTATTATAAAAATTCTAAAAAAAAAGAAGTTATTTCATCTGTTTTTATTTTCAAATAAATGGAGCGGTCGCCTTTGAACTAGCATCACACTCAGACTCTCAGGTAAGTTTCTTGTTTTCAAGCGGGACCCACCCGGAGATCGCAGCAATTGAAAAATTCTTCTTTTTAATTTCTTAATGTTATTTTTTTTGTTTTTTAGTTAGTGGGCCCACACACATGTGGCACCCCAATTGAAAATAAAAGATTTGCCAAAACAAAATAAAACTTTATTTTTCAAAAGGATTTTAAAAGTGGGTTGAGGTGGCATTTCCATAAAAGCCTCTCATTTATTTCACTATTCATTTTTTTATTTCTTTTTATTTATTTGCTTGCAAAAGATTTTTTTTTTTAAAAAACAACCTTAAATGGCACACCCGAACTTCCCTAAAAAAAATAAAAAAATTCATTTTACCTAAAACTTAGGTAAATGAAATGAAATTTTGAAAAACATAGGATGCGCCCCTCTTGAAAACGACTGTTTCAAATTTCAAAAGATGTAACGGAACCTCATGAAAGGGGGCTGCGTTTTTCTTCAAGGGGCTGAAAGTTTTTAAAAAGGGAGGATTTTTTATCGAAAAGGGGGGAGGAGAGGAGGAAGTAGGGAGGCCGATTGAGGGTTTTCTTTGGTTTTGATTGCAGAGGATTCACAAGGGGGTGGAGCTTTTCCCTTATGAGCCGGCCATTTCCTCCATCTAGCGTTTTTCAAAGGTTGCTGCCCCTTCTTCAGCCTATCAGCAGGAAGATCCAGCAGCTGGCTTCACCTTTTCTTCAGCCCAGCCGCAGGAGAGCCAGCATTTTCACCTCCACTTCAGCCCAGCCGCAGGAGAGCCAGCGTTTTCACCTCTCCTTCAGCTCAGCCAACTACTGTCCATCCCCATCCACTTCAGCCCAGCCGTAGGGGATCTATCAGGTGGTTGCATCTTCTTCAGCCCACCAGCAAGAGATCCAGCCATCATCCCATCTGTGAGATTGGTTGCAACAATCATATTCTAGGACACATTATCTCCTTTGAATCACGCTAATCAGAAACGGCAGGAGCTAGCTGAGCAGATCAAGGAAATTTCAAAGACATTTAAGGTTTCAGACACAGCAGCACAGGCAGGACATGATTGCCTATTTCTACTTCAACATAGCACTTGGAATTGGATGCAATGGAGTTCAATAATTTGGATTTCCATGAATGACACATCGGAGTGCCAACAGGATTTCGTGCCAATTATGCTGAAAATTCCACCAGCCTACCATTTGTCATAGTGCAGCATCCTCACACATCAATCTAAAGTAGTTCCATGACAGTAGACCGGGTTACTGGAGTTGCTATTTATTTTAATCAAGGTGGTACAATGACAAGGAGAAGATCACACAATCAGTGGAAGTTGGCACGCTGTTGTGACAACATTTGGCTAATTCTGTTTCTGTTTCGACATGTTTCATTTCTCATCACTCTAAATTTGATTCTCTATTGTATGATATGCAGCTACAGCAGTTCGATTCTCTTATGTACGATATGCAGCGACAGTTGTTCCAGTTATGTTATGCAATACTGTTGTTGATCTTAGGAGCTTGTAAAAGACAAACGATGTTCAGAATATGCCCAATATGCTTTCCATTGCCTACCTAACATCTTGTATACATTATTTGAATGATGCCCATCTTATTATCTCAGATTTTGTATTTAGTTATCGTAAGTCATCAACTTATATCAATCTAACTGAATGACTGTAATTTAGCTAGTTACAGGAGAATGAAGAAATTCTTTATTTATGACCTTCAGCCACATACTTTCAGCCTAAAATTTCTGTAGATTAGAATATATTAGCTTTTGCATAGTCATCTACATCATGTATAGCCTATTCATGTAGATATTTTCTAGGTAGATATCCATCACATTCCAGTCATGTGTTGCCTGTTCCTCCATAATTAACTATATTCCCTATTATATGCATGTATTCCACAACATCTTCATCTCTCCATTAAGCTTTTCACAGCCTTTTCACAATATTCTTGAAACAGCCCATGGTGCTTCCACAGTACATTTCCTGCACTTTACCCATCTCTTCTTCTGCAGGTACACAATCTTGAGAATGAGCCATATTCATGGATGAATATATCCATATCCATTCATGATCTCTAGACCCTCTTTGGCATGCTTTTTTATTGATATATAGGGAAGCTTCATGCTAAATTTTGCTGAAAAACTGTTTGTAATTTGAGAATTATAGCCTTGTGAAATCATGTACATAAATTGTATATATACTGTATTTTCTGATATATATATCTACCCATTATATATGTAATTTCAATTATTATATATGTTTTTTCATTATATGTACATATACCTATGTATATATATATATATATCTATGTACATATATATATAGGTGTAAATAATGTAGATATATCTATATCTATATATATATATACTTATGTATATACATGTGGATCCCTTCATGTACACTTGTTTCCATATATGACCATTTATGTAGCTATTTTCTCATGTAAATACACTTCCATCGTTACATGTCACAAATTTTAGCATTTATATATATATATATATATATATATATCTTCGTTATACAGGTTATCTATATACCTATTTCCTTGGTTATCTTGTACTAATTCTCATTTTGCAGGAAAATCTGAAGGATGTTGATTCTTTTACACTATGTACTTTTTATTTATGTCAGAGATGTAATATCAAACTTGGAATAATATTTACTTTTACTGCTTAGATTAGGATGCATCTCATGTAGTTTGATTTCTGCAATATCCTGATTCTATGATTCATATATCTCATTTTGCAAAATCACCGTGGATGTACACGAATGGCACATGCACCAACTCTTAGAGAGTTGATGAACTCAGTGGAGTCCATATTTACGACCCTAGTCGGAATACGGAGGAGACCCAGATCCATCATCTTTCTACCAGTCACATTGAGCCTACACTCTTAGGCTATCTTAAAAATGCACATCATATTTCCAATTTTCCAAAATATTGTGAATTAACTCAAATAAACTCTGAACATATTCATGGCCACAGTCAGAATATGTGAAGGATTTATTTTGACTTAATACACATTTTTCCAAAAAATTTCTCAGAAAATCTTTTCAAAGTGCATTCATTCATTCAAATCATCTACATAATGGCACCATCTGCTTTTCTCATGATTTTCTCAATAAAATTCCATTCTCTGAAAAATCAATTCCTCAAGAAACTATGAAGATTCTCGAAGATTGGATTTCCCAAGTCAAAGTTTTCCCGTGATTTTCCCTGAAAATGTTATTTTCTTAAGATTGTTTTCATAGGGAATTTCTCATCTTTCTCAAGAATCAAACTTGATTTCTAGATATTTCAAAGACAAGATGTTGAGAAACTCGGTTTTTGATGTCACATAATATGATACACTGTCTTATTTGATTTTGTATGATATGATAATATGTTCTCTTGAAATAATGTTATATTATGACTGAATATGTTTTGCCTTAAATCTAACGAGTATTTGATGCAAGGATATCTCACCCAATAAGGATGGAGACTTCCTGTTCAAGTACAACTATGGTGCAATCATACTCCTTGAAGAAAAAGCTTGATGAGCCATGCTTTCCTAAAGTTCAAATGAAGATATCGGCTACCTCAAGATGAAGATTTTTTCTTCTTTAGAGTCATATGTAACAGAACCTTCAGGATCTTGCATTTTGCATATTACATACTCATTCATACATTCTATATCATAAAAGTATACGATAGTTTCAAAAAGCTTCTTTTTTGAAAAACCAATAAGTGTACCTTCTTACAACTTTTTTATGAAAAAGACTTTTTGTCATATAATAAGTGTACCTTCTTACAACTTTTTATGAAAAAGATTTTTTGTCATATAATAAGTGTACCTTCTTACAACCTTTTATGAAAAAGACTTTTTGTCATATAATCATTGTACCTCACACTATATACAAGACAACATGAAAAAAGGAATATAGGAAAAAGACAAAAACATAACATCGACTACATGGAGAAAACAAATAAAATATGTTTTTTCTCTAATGAAATGTTTCTTAAAAAAGAAGACAAAAACATAAATCGGCTACACATAAGAAAAACAAATAAAATATGGTTTTAAAAGGACTATAGTTACTTTTTCTCATAACCATAGAATGTCGACTTACTTGAAGTCATCATTCTCTTTACAAAGCATTAAATGCCTTCTGTAACAAATCCTTGTTAAATATTCTTCTCAAAGAATGTTGACCTTCCTTTTGGTCCTCATTCTCTCTGGAGACTTTGAAATACACAACATAAAGAAAACACTTGACATGACTATGTACAAATAAATATCTCAAAACACTCATAGTACTTACACTCATTTAAAGCAAAGAAGTACTAATGTACCTCAAATCATTAATTAGAATAAAGACAAAACTACAACCCAACGTTCAATGTACTATTGTAAGAAATAGACTTTTTACATAAAATATGTATTACCTAAAAACAATACAACGACTAGTGTACCCTCTATTTTACTCTTCTGGAAAAAGGCATTCTCGATCTTCTCTAAAAGATATTTTTGAAATGACATAACATTTCACATTTCAAAAAGTTACAATTTCAAAATGTAACGACTACTTTTTATAAGCTATATAAACACACACACATAAACTATTCAAACAAGAGGAATGGAATAGACGTGTGAGCTTACAAAGAGAAAAAGTTCTATTCGTGATTTGAAAAGAGAGCCTTGAAAAAGAAAAGAGAAAAAGTCAAGTCCAGCTCTTTGACAAAGAGTATCCTCTGAGTGACAAACAGAACATTCTTAGAATCCTTCATTCGTGCATTCATATCATTCTGAAGGTTCTATAGGAAGTATTGTAACTCTGTTATTCACTGTATTCCTTCTTTGTTTAAAGAAGTAGACCTCTGTGAAAGAGGGTGTTGCCCTTCTCTGTTGAGAGAAGAAGACCTCTTGGGAAGAGGGTGTGCCCTTCTCTGTTGAGAGAAGAAGACCTCTTGGGAAGAGGGTGTGCCCCTTCTCTGTTGAGAGAAGAAGACCTCTTGGGAAGAGGGTGTTGTACTATTTATCCGGTAACTTGGATGTTATAGTGGAATCTCAAGTGGTTTGCTTGGGGACTGGATGTAGGTCTGGATATTGACCGAACCAGTATAACGTCTGTGTTTTATGTGTTGTGCCTTATTGCTTAATTATTTTATTTTATCGATCATAATCAAATTTCACTATTCACCCCCCCTCTAGTGGAATTTCATTTGGTATCAGAGCAGGTTTGCTGGTTTCGACGTAACAAGTCTTCCAGCACAAATGGCATCTACCTCTTATGCTCGTGATATTGAAGGTCAACACGCATCTCGTCCTCCCTTCTTCAATGGCTCCAACTATGGATATTGGAAGTGCAGAATGGCTATCTTTCTCAAATCCATAGACTTTGCTGTATGGAAAATTGTTGAGCATCCATACACATCTCCATCCGCAGACTATAACTTATGGTCTGATGAAGAAAAGAAAATGGCAAACTTAAATGCAAAGGCTATGAATGCCTTATATTGTGCCATTGATCAAAATGAATTCAACAGAATATCTATATGTGAATCTGCATATGACATTTGGCATTCTTTGGAGGTGATTCATGAAGGAACCAACAAAGTTAAAGAAGCCAAAATATCATCTCTTGTTAGAAAATATGAGTTGTTCAAAATGAACAAAGATGAACCCATCACAGAGATGTTTACCAGATTCACCAACATCACCAACGATCTGAAATCTCTGGGTGTAACATATTCCCAGACTGAAAAGGTGAAGAAAATCTTGAGATCTCTCACAACTGATTGGGAGAGAAAGACCACTGCTATTGAAGAAGCTCAAGATTTATCTAAGCTTACATTGGACAACTTAATAGGCAATCTTATGGCCTATGAAGTCCACATGAAAGAAAGAAGGGAAGAAGAGCAACCAGTAAAGAAAACTCTAGCTTTCCCAGCCCTATCTGAGAATGAAGACTCAGATAAAGAATCAGAAATTGCGCTACTTACCAGAAAATTCCAGCGCTTCATGAGAAGGAATCGGCTTCCAAACAGGCACAAGGAAAGAAAAGATCTTAAAGAAGATCCCATGTGCTTTCAGTGTAATAAGCCAGGGCACTTAAAAAGTGACTGTCCCCTTCTCAAAAGAAAGTTCAAGACTGAGGAACCAAAGAAGAGGTTCTTCAAGAAAAAGGCTCTGCATGCTCAATGGGATGATTCAGAACCATCCACTAGTGAAGAGTCAAGTGATGATGAAGCCGAAACTGCTAATATGTGCTTCATGGCAAACGAAAGTTCGGTAAGTGAAATCTCTGATTTTTCCTTTGAAGAACTTCTAGATGCTTTTCAAGAACTATTTGAAGAATCTAGAAAATTGAGTTTTAAAAATAAAGCTTTAAAATCTGAAAATTTAGAGCTTTCTCAAGAGAATGAAAAACTCAGCAGTAAAAATTCTGAGTTGAAAAAGAAAAATCGTTTGCTTATATCTGAAATTTCTTCTACTAGCTCCAAAACTAAAGATATGCAAGTAGAAATTTCAGAACTAAAAAGTAAAACTGAGAACCTCATGAAAACGGTTTTCAAGTTTACTAAAGGTAAAGAGAACTTGGATAAACTCTTATCCTCTCAGAAGGTCTCCTTTTACAAGAATGGGATTGGCTACTCTCTTTTCAAAAAACCTTCTTGTATAAATCAAAAGACCACATTTGTGAAAATTTCATCTGAACCAAATAAGGAGTATTATATTGATAATCTTTTTAACTCCTCTAAAGAGATAGACAAACCCAAATCCAAATGGATATGGGTTCCAAAGTCTAACAAAAAAGGACCCGATTGGGTACCGAAAAGAAGATTTACTTAATGTTTTGCAGGCTCCAAAGAAGAACAGATGGATACTAGATAGTGGATGTTCAAAGCACATGACAGGACATCCAGACCTTTTTGCTGTTCTTCATCATAAAGAAGGAGGAACCGTCACCTTTGGAGATAACAACAAAGGTTTGATAATTGGTATTGGAAATATTGGTAACATAGACAAACCTCTTATCAAAGACGTTCTCCTTGTTAAAGGCTTAAAACATAACCTACTAAGTATCAGTCAAATGTGTGACACAGGTTATAATGTTAGCTTTAATCATGATGCATGCCTCATAGCTGACACAAATGAAAACATCATCTTAAAAGGTATAAGAAAGAATAATATATACGAACTATACCTAGAAAACATCACAGAACATTGTCTTATAGCTAATAATGACACTCAACATCTATGGCACATGAGAATGGGCCATGTCAATTCAAAATACATGTCCAAACTAGCTAAAAATAAATTAGTATGTGGGTTACCCAACATATCTTTTAAAAAGAATTATTTTTGTGATGCATGTCAATTAGGAAAATTGTCAAAATCTCCTTTCAAATCAAAAAATGTCATCTCAAGTAAAAGACCTTTAGAGCTTCTCCACCTGGACCTTTTTGGTCCTTCTAGGGTAGCTAGCCTTAATCATAATAGATATGTTTTTGTCATTGTAGATGATTACTCAAGATTTACTTGGGTAATATTTTTGAAAAACAAAAGTGACACGTTTTGTCAGTTTGAAATCTTATGTAAAAAATTACAAAACGAAAAATCATGTTCTATTGTTAAAATCCGTAGTGACCATGGAGGAGAATTTGAAAATGAACTCTTTGAAATTTTTTGTAACTTGCATGGTATTTCTCATAACTTTGCCTTCCCTAGAGTTGCACCTCAAAATGGTGTAGTAGAAAGAAAGAATAGAACCCTTCAGGAATCTGCCAGGACTATGCTCCAACACAATAATCTTGTAAAATCTTTTTGGGCAGAAGCTGTTAATACTGCATGCTACATAACAAATAGAGTTCTCATTAGACCCTTATTAAATAAAACTCCCTATGAACTATTCTATGACAGAACTCCAAGAATAGACTACTTCAAAGTCTTTGGATGTAAATGCTTTATCCTAAACACAAAAGATAGCCTGGATAAGTTTGATGCTAAATCTGTTGAAGGCATATTCTTAGGATATTCAAGTCATAGTAAAGCATACAGAGTTTTCAATAAGTGTCATAATACTATTGAAGAATCTATACATGTTAGTTTTTGTGAATCTATTGATCAATCTGTTCATATACAAACTAATGATGATGTTGAAAGTACAGATTTATTTTTAGATAACACAGCTAAGTCTAATGAAGATGATCACCAAAGAACCTTTGTCGATATCAAAGATCATCCTCAAAAGCAGATTTTGGGAGAACTAACAAAGGGGGTTCAAACTAGAGCTCAGCTAGAACGGATTGCAAACATGGCATTCATTTCTCAACTTGAACCAAAGAAGATTGATGAAGCCATCATTGATGAGTTCTGGATGCTAGCCATGACTGAAGAACTGAATCAATTCCAAAGAAATGACGTTTGGGATCTTGTGCCGAGACCAAAGGATCATCAAATCATTGGGACAAGATGGATCTTCAGAAACAAGCTAGACGAAACAGGTAATGTTATAAGAAACAAGGCCAGACTAGTAGCTCAAGGATACAACCAGGAGGAAGGTATTGACTTTGATGAAACATTTGCTCCTGTTGCTAGACTTGAATCTATTAGAATGCTCTTAGCATATGCAAGCTATATGGATTTCAAATTATTTCAAATGGATGTTAAAAGTGCTTTCTTAAATGGTTTTATAAATGAAGAAGTCTATGTAAAACAACCTCCAGGATTTGAAAATGAACAATACCCAGATCATGTTTTTAAACTCAAACGTGCTTTGTATGGTTTAAAACAAGCACCTCGTGCTTGGTACGAAAGACTTAAAACCTTTTTATTAAAAACTGGTTTTTCTGTTGGCAAAGCAGATTCTACACTATTTGTCAAAGTAGTGGATAATCATACCCTAATTGTTCAAATCTATGTCGACGACATCATCTTTGGATCTTCTAACAGCACTCTCTGTGAAGATTTTTCTAAGTCCATGCAGAAGGAATTCGAAATGAGTATGATGGGAGAACTCACCTACTTTCTTGGACTGCATATTAAGCAAACCAAGGATGGAGTTTTCATAAACCAATCTAAGTATGCTCATGAACTTCTGAAGAGGTTTAACATGAACTCAACTGCTTCAAAATCCACTCCTATGAGCACTACTACTGTGTTGGACAAAGATGAAGATGGTAAGACTGTTGATACAAAGGTATACCGAGGTATGATAGGATCACTTCTTTATTTAACTGCTAGCCGTCCAGATATAATGTTTAGTGTTTGCTTGTGTGCTAGATTCCAGTCAAACCCAAAAGAATCACATCTTAAAGCTGTAAAAAGAATAATGAGATATTTAAAAGACACAGTTGATTTTGGATTATTCTATTCAAAATCCTCTACATTTGATCTAATCTCATACAGTGATGCTGACTTTGCTGGAAGTAAATCTGACAGAAAAAGCACAAGTGGAACATGTCACATGCTAGGGCACTCACTGGTATCATGGTTCAGTAAGAAACAGAATTGTGTATCATTATCAACTACTGAAGCCGAATACATTGCTGCTAGCCTAGCTTGTACTCAAGTTATCTGGATGAAACAAACATTAAAAGATTTTGGTTTAAATTTTGAAAATACAACTATTTTTTGTGATAATACAAGTGCTATAAACCTATCTAAGAATCCTATTTTACACTCACGAACTAAGCACATTCAAATAAGACACCACTTCTTAAGAGAACAAGTCTTAAACAACATAATTAAACTAGAATTCATACCCACTAATCAACAGTTAGCAGATATATTCACTAAACCATTAAAACATGAAGACTTCACACGAATTAGAAGAGAACTAGGAATATGTAAACTAAGTGACTTATAAATTAATCACACTTAATATAATACTTCTTATAAGTTTTGTTAAAATATTATTTTAAAAGTTTTTTTTTTTTTTCTTATCGATTTGTGTTAGTCAAACTAGGTTTCCATATTCACGTATACTCTAAACTCTTATAAGACACATTCTTTATGTCTTTCAACTTATCATCTTTCAAGTACACATCCATAATGACTCCTTGTCCTATCTCCTTTCACTCATATCCATAAGAACTAATTATATTAAAAGCTATCATGACATTGTTCACATCACTCATCTCATATCTCCTTTATTATTTGTTGTCCTTTTGTGAAAACTTCTTTTACGTTAAGTTGATTCTCCTTCAACATGATAACATATTATTCTATGAGAAATCTTACTTTTCGAATTTTAGTCAAAATCGAATGATGTTTTTTTTTGTTCTTTTTACCTTCTTCTAAAGATCTAGTTGCTATGTTTTTACGTATAAATTTTACTATATCATTTGTTATATCATATAGTATGTACACTCTATTTTTTCCTTTCCTCCTATCAAGACAATTCACTAAGACATTAATGCCTTTCATGAAAAATTCAAATGATTATCCTCTCGTACCACCTTTTAAGTTATTATATTTACTATATCATCTATTATATCATAGCCTAAGAACAACCTATTATCATTTCTTCATGGTTTACATCTTTTACGAAAAAATACTGTAAAATTCTCTTTTTAAAAACTTGTACTCCACTCATTAGTACGTTTTGTATCACCATTTTATCTCTCTCTATACATTATACGAAGTTCCTTTTCATCCGTGACCATGACTCTCTCATATATTTTATATCTCTCTCCAATCGAGATTCATTAAGACCTTGTCCTTCACTCCACTTTATGTCATACAATTTCTATCCAACTTCAAGTGATTGATGTCCTTTATGACCACTCTTATTTCTTTTACATATCCGTATCACCCTCATTTATATCTATTCACACTCCTTTCACGTATATCAAAATATACACTTCTTAAATAAGAAATTATTGCATTTCCTCATACTCTCATGTTTGTCCTATTCCAAACTCCCTCTTCACGATTTTGGAATGCTTTCACATAAAGTAAATTCTTGAAAAAGTTGTTTGTTCTTATTAGGCCATTATTCACTCTCTATTCTTCATGATCTTCACGAAAATCTTTAAAAACTCTTGAATCATTCTTTCTCTTACGTTTAATATGACACTCCATACTCAATTCATGACTCTTCTCACTATCCAACAAGAATGCCCATAGTAAATTTGTTACATATATAGAAAAATTATTTTGAAACTATGTCCTTCTTAATATCTATATAAAACACTTTCTTCCAAAATTGATTTGATTTGTCATTCACAAGTCTCTTATTTTACAACTCACGCATTTCCTCATTTCATATCAACAATTATTTTCTTCCTTCTATTTAATCAATTGGTTCATCTCTTACCATTCCATTCGATCTTTTCTATCCTTATACAAATTTTCTCTCGGCTCTAGCTCCTTTCTCTCCTAGTGCTTTATTTTCAAGACACTCGAAAATGACTTCCTCTTCTACCAATGTGATCACCTCCGCCGATCTAAGGTATCCTGATTTGTTTCACACCTACACCTCAAGCTCAACTACTTGCCCAGATTCTCTTCCACAACCTCTATCCCAAGCATCCCCGCCAGGGATTAGTTCCTCGAAAAATCTCTCTTCTTATTTACGCCATCCTTTCTTCTCTTCCGATAAATTGGTCATCCATTATTTTCAACCTCTTTATTCGTTATCAGAAATTTGAGCCTCTTCTTTTTGGGTGTTTTATAACTCCCATTTTCAACTACTTCCAAGTACCACTTCACAACGAAGTCATCCTCCGACCCTCTCACGTCCTCGATGCTACCACCTTCAATCTAAGGTCCCTGCACATGCCCGGCACTGATGAAGCAGATCCAATATCCTCCTTCAATTACTTTTCTGCTATGATGGATATCGAGCAAACTCAAGATCGAATCCTTCGTAATCAAGCCCTGTTGCAGCAGACTCGCAAGCGGAATCGTGCCACCCGGACGCCTTCACCTTCTCCACCTTCGAGATAGACGTTTTTTTATATTTAGTCTGTAATAACTTTTAAATTATTTTTTGGTCTGTAATAACTTTGTTTTTACTCTGATTCCTCCTTTTTGTCCATGACAAAGGGGGAGAAAACCTGTCTCCATTATTGGAGAAATACTCTCTCTTCAAACATTATTTCACCTTTTTTATCATATTATTATTTCTATGCATAATGTCTTTTTGACAGGGGGAGCATATTTTGTCATCATCAAAAAGGGGGAGAATGTTGAGAAACTCGGTTTTTGATGTCACATAATATGATACACTGTCTTATTTGATTTTGTATGATATGATAATATGTTCTCTTGAAATAATGTTATATTATGACTGAATATGTTTTGCCTTAAATCTAACGAGTATTTGATGCAAGGATATCTCACCCAATAAGGATGGAGACTTCCTGTTCAAGTACAACTATGGTGCAATCATACTCCTTGAAGAAAAAGCTTGATGAGCCATGCTTTCCTAAAGTTCAAATGAAGATATCGGCTACCTCAAGATGAAGATTTTTTCTTCTTTAGAGTCATATGTAACAGAACCTTCAGGATCTTGCATTTTGCATATTACATACTCATTCATACATTCTATATCATAAAAGTATACGATAGTTTCAAAAAGCTTCTTTTTTGAAAAACCAATAAGTGTACCTTCTTACAACTTTTTTATGAAAAAGACTTTTTGTCATATAATAAGTGTACCTTCTTACAACTTTTTATGAAAAAGATTTTTTGTCATATAATAAGTGTACCTTCTTACAACCTTTTATGAAAAAGACTTTTTGTCATATAATCATTGTACCTCACACTATATACAAGACAACATGAAAAAAGGAATGTAGGAAAAAGACAAAAACATAACATCGACTACATGGAGAAAACAAATAAAATATGTTTTTTCTCTAATGAAATGTTTCTTAAAAAAGAAGACAAAAACATAAATCGGCTACACATAAGAAAAACAAATAAAATATGGTTTTAAAAGGACTATAGTTACTTTTTCTCATAACCATAGAATGTCGACTTACTTGAAGTCATCATTCTCTTTACAAAGCATTAAATGCCTTCTGTAACAAATCCTTGTTAAATATTCTTCTCAAAGAATGTCGACCTTCCTTTTGGTCCTCATTCTCTCTGGAGACTTTGAAATACACAACATAAAGAAAACACTTGACATGACTATGTACAAATAAATATCTCAAAACACTCATAGTACTTACACTCATTTAAAGCAAAGAAGTACTAATGTACCTCAAATCATTAATTAGAATAAAGACAAAACTACAACCCAACGTTCAATGTACTATTGTAAGAAATAGACTTTTTACATAAAATATGTATTACCTAAAAACAATACAACGACTAGTGTACCCTCTATTTTACTCTTCTGGAAAAAGGCATTCTCGATCTTCTCTAAAAGATATTTTTGAAATGACATAACATTTCACATTTCAAAAAGTTACAATTTCAAAATGTAATGACTACTTTTTATAAGCTATATAAACACACACACATAAACTATTCAAACAAGAGGAATGGAATAGACGTGTGAGCTTACAAAGAGAAAAAGTTCTATTCATGATTTGAAAAGAGAGCCTTGAAAAAGAAAAGAGAAAAAGTCAAGTCCAGCTTTTTGACAAAGAGTATCCTCTGAGTGACAAACAGAACATTCTTAGAATCCTTCATTCGTGCATTCATATCATTCTGAAGGTTCTATAGGAAGTATTGTAACTCTGTTATTCACTGTATTCCTTCTTTGTTTAAAGAAGTAGACCTCTGTGAAAGAGGGTGTTGCCCTTCTCTGTTGAGAGAAGAAGACCTCTTGGGAAGAGGGTGTGCCCTTCTCTGTTGAGAGAAGAAGACCTCTTGAGAAGAGGGTGTGCCCCTTCTCTGTTGAGAGAAGAAGACCTCTTGGGAAGAGGGTGTTGTACTATTTATCCGGTAACTCGGATGTTATAGTGGAATCTCAAGTGGTTTGCTTGGGGACTGGATGTAGGTCTGGATATTGACCGAACCAGTATAATGTCTGTGTTTTATGTGTTGTGCCTTATTGCTTAATTATTTTATTTTATCGATCATAATCAAATTTCACTATTCACCCCCCCTCTAGTGGAATTTCACAAGATTCTCAGGATTTCAATTTCCTAAGTTTTGACTTTCCATCTCCAAAGAGCTTTCTTATAAATTTCCATCATTTTCCTAAGAAAATTCTTAAAATCAGAGTTTTCCTGATAAATATTTTCTTTTTCCAATATTCATCTTTTTTTCAAGAACCTTCTCCATTTTCCTAGGATTTTCATCCATTCATTATTTTCCCAAAACTTCATAAACTTTCTGGTGATTTCCCAATTTTTTCATCTGAGTCCCTTGAGAGGTTGATTTCCATCTTTTTCCCGAGAAATGCTTTTCAACTCCAAATGTTTTCTAAGCATACATCATAGTTTTCCAACTTATATTTTACAAAATCTTATAGCACATGCCTGAATTCTCTGTGCATTTAGGACAGAACACAATTTCGATAATTTAACTAAGTCAAGCACACTTTTGGTCCTTGGTTCGATTACCCCTGTTAAAGGCGGCAGGAACGGTTGAACCTCGTACCGACAGGTCGAGTCCCATCCCATGGATTTTTCTGCTATTTTCAAAACGGAGGCGAGTATTTCAAAACAATTTCCAAAATCCGGTCAAGTTTGACTCGCGAAAGCATTTTCCTCTATCTTCCGCAGGGAAGGGAAGAGGGAAAAATTTTATGACGATAACACATAGGCATGAATGTTTTTATGCATTTGATCATGAAAAATAACGGTCACTGCTCTCTAATAGGCTGCCCCAGCATTCTTGAGCCCAAACAACATGACTGTATAGCAAAAAGTTCCCCACGGTGTGGTGAAGGAAGTTTTTGACTGATCACAAGTGACCAACTTGATTTGATTGTAGCCTGAATATCCATCCATAAAGGAAAACATGGCATGGTCTGCCGTGCTATATATCATAAGATCAATATTGGGGAGTGGATAATTGTGAACACCCTAAATTTTTCAAAATTTTGTAAAAATTCTCTTTTTTCCCTTGGCCCCCATTTTCTGAATAATTGAGTCAGTTTTGATCAAAATTCCACTTATTTCTTGGATTCACTGGAATCCAAATCCATTTTCTATATCTAACTCAATTCCAGATCCGGATCCAGTGTAAAAGTATAAATCTGAGCCTCGTTATCCAATTTTCAAATTGAAATTACAAAAATACCAAAAATAATCTTTGAATGACTGAGACAGTTCATCCGGTATCCGTTTGGATCCACTGATCTATATTCCTCAATTTGAGGTCCGAAACTCGAATATTTCCTCAAAATTTTGGATCTAAACCCATTTTCTGAAGAAATTTTTAAAGAATAGCACTGAATTCTCAGAAAACCCTTCTTTTGTAAATATTTTTAAAATTTTCCAAAAATAGTTTAAAACCCTTTATTTTCCCATAGTTTTAAGAGTTTTTATTTCAAAAATACAAAAAAAAAATATATAAAATGCCAAGAAAAGAACAAAAAAATAGGAAAAGAAAAGGAAATTCAAAAAAATATAGCTTAAAACCCTTTTTCGCAATTAGAAAACCCCTTTTCTGAAAACTTTGTTAAAGAGCCCCCTTTTTATAAAATTTTAAAAAACAAGAACCAATTTTGAAAAAAACCTAACGACCTTCTGTTATAAAACAGAAGCCGCAGGCCTCCTCTGATTCATCGCCTTCACCCCTCCATTTCACGCATATATGTGCCTTCTTCATCCTCTCTCGTCTTCTCTTTCCCCATTGCCCTCTCTTCCTCTGGTTCCCTTCTTCTTGATCTGTCTTCACCCTTTCCCCCTTCACTTTTCATCCAGAGATTCGCCTTCTACCTCTCCATCTGATCATTTCCTCCCTCTTCTTCTTCCCTTCAGTTTTGTAGCAGAATCAAGATCGAAGGAGCCTCAGCTCCAGTGGCAGTAGTTAAAGGTCGCAAACGACATTGAAAGATCAACTATATTCTTCTACAATCAGATCTTCCATCGATTCACGGTAAGTATTCCTTTTTTTCCTGATTTTTCTTGAAATTTCTTTCATTCACTCCTGTAAACACCCCAACTTTTCACTCACCTCCTCGACATCTCCATCAACCATTGTGAACCATCCTTTAGGATCACTGGAGGGCAAAATGGTCATTCTCTAAGCTTGAATCCGGCAAAACTCCAGATTTCATCCCCGATTCTCAAATTTTTTTTATTGTTTTGCTCAGAATTATCTCCAGTCACAAAATCTCAAAGTCCTATTCACATCAAGAGATTGAAATCTCCAGTTTTTCATGCAGCATTGAATTTCTTGAGACATGTCATTACATAACATTTTAGAGCATTTCATATCATTTCACTGCACAGCATGTCATTTCGAGGTTCAGAACTCGTGATTTCAAAATTCTCAATCCAGATTTGAATTTCAAACTCTTTTGAAATCAATTTTCAACCCCTGGGTCTTCAAAACTGCTATTTTTTCACATTTTAACCCCAGGACCCTAGATTTTTGAAAAGTTTTCTCAGAAAAACAATCTGGATAGTTTTCAATATGGATTTTTCAAATTTTATCAACTGGATCAACTCTACCTAAAGAAGGGGACAAAGCTTTGAATTCAGTTGTTTTATCCTAGAGTTTGCCCTTTTAGTCAGCAATTTCAAATATCATTCTTTTACAAAATCGCCCTGCAGGGGCCACCTCATTTCAAAAAATTTCAAATTCTGCTAAGGTGTCTTATTTACAAAATTTGCATTTTATCTATTTTAAAAAAATCCAAAGTGGCATCCTCTGAGATGGCGCCACATGGAGGGTCTAGATTCATTCTGTTTGAATTTCAAAATCTTCCCAGAAATCTATAAATACCCTAGCCTACGCCCAGTCTAGGAAGAGGCTCTCTTTTTGGATCTGAACTTCAACTTCAAACTTTCTTTCCTCCTCTGAATTCACGCCCCTCCTTGGGCCCATCTGGGACAGTACCTCGAAGTGCCTACCTGACTCATGTCACTCCAAGCTCGACCTAAGAGCAGAGGTCGATTTTCATGTACATTTTGAAGCTCGGTTCGAAAAACGAGAGAAGCCATCCATTGCCGCCCATTTCTGAAGTTTCAAAACAGCAAAAGAACATAAGGTGAGCTCTCATTTGAGTTGATTCTATTGTAATAATGCTTTTGTTTCAATTTACATACTGAATCCCATGGATTTTTCCTTTTAAAGAAAGGGTTCGTACGGATGATGGATCAAACCATTCCCCTAAAATGACATATATTAAGTATGATCATGCTTCCTTGATGATTTTTCAGCATTCATGCATTAATTAGATTTAATTCATATTCTATTTCATTAATTTAGCATATTTTAGAAATTAATTAGGTTGCATTTAGTGTTTATTTTAATTCTGTTTCATTTCAGTAGTTCTCTGTTTTTAGCAGTCAGTCCACACGTTATTTTATATATATATTTTTTAAAAATGACAAAAAAATTGTATTATGTGCAAATAGTTGTCCCTGATAATCTACAAAAAAATTGGAATCGTTTGAGTTCATTTGCTTTGTTTAAAATTCAAAATGCCAAGTCGGGTTTAAAACCTGGGAAACATTGATGATGTTAGATCTCAACTTGTAAAATCAAGATCTCCCTCATGAGAGATCCAATTCCTGATCCAAAAATTTCCCTGAACTCAGGATTGAGTTTAGTATTTAATTGGATTTTATCCGATTTTTATGAATTTTTTTGCTATGTGAAAAAAATCCAAGAGCTCGGGACACATGTCAGAGCCCAATTTGAGCCTCTGAGACTCAGGATCGATTTGAGTCAACTGGTTCTCTCTGAATATAGCTTCAAATCCGAATCTATAAAAAAAGAACTTCATGTTATAAATGTCCTCTGTTTGATTATGAAATTTTGTAATTTTTAGAATAGTCTGCATTCCCTTTTTATATTTTTTATTTTGGTCTTTTGTTTTGTTGTTTGTACGTGCTCTTCAGATTTATGCATATAATATCATATTTTTATTTCTCTTTAGATTAGCTAAATACCAAATCCATACAAATGAGAGTTGTTCATATGATGTCAATAGTCCCCCTTTTAATTTTCGGAAATTTTTGTGGTCACTTATCGTTTTTTATCCATTTTCGAAGTAGATCCTATTGATTTCAATTCTGTCAGAATTAAATCTCTACTACCAAACTCACCGTAGGTCAAATTCCGTGGTTGTAAAATCCAAATATGTTCATTTCACTGTCCTTTAGCAGTCTAAAAAATATCAGATATTTTTATGGTGGATTTTTGCATTATTTTGTTAACTGCTATGTTTGGTTCGTAGCCGTAGGTGAAATTTGCTTATTTTAGGGTTTTCTTTGAGATTTTACATTTAGGCCATGTCATTTCATACATTTTATCATTCTATGATGTTCTTAAGGGTAGAGGGATGTTCTCTATCGAATTTGGCATAATTGGAGAATCGTTTGATGATCGGTTTAGATGTATCATCAAATCAGGGTTTCCGTGGGACCCTGATCCAGGCGAAAAACAAGCGAAATTCATTATTTTGGCCAAATTTCAAATGTCAATTCTGATTTTTACAGTTCCATCATATTTAGTAGCATGTCATCATGCATTTCATCATCGTTTGATTCCATTTGCATTTTAAAATCCCCAAATTTTGTCACAACTCCTTCAAAAACCCTGATTTTAAAGGCATAACCTCAATATTAGGGGTATTTTGGTCATTTTGACCACAATTCCGAATTTTAAACTATTTATTACCTGATTTTCATGCATTTGCATCATTCAAATATCAAGAAAATATGAAAATTGGGTTTATATCCAACTCAATCCAATAATCTCAGGATATTATTGGAAAAACCCACATATTTGAGCTAACCCCATTTCAAGCTTGGCAGGGATATTCAAAGGAAGGAGCCAGAATCTGCAATTTTCCTTCTTTCATTTTATTTAGTGAAGTAATAATGTAAATTTTAGAATAAGAGATTTACTTTTCTGCTTAGATCATGATGCATATCATATAGTTTGAGTTTCTGCAATATCATGATTATGTGATTCATGCATTTTCTTTGAAAACCACTGTGGATGAACACGAATGGCACGCGCAACAACTCTTAGGGAGTTAATGAACTCGGTGGAGTCCATATTTATGGCCCTAGTCAGAATATGGACGAGACCCAGATTCAACATCTTCCTACTAGTCACACTGAGCCTACACTCTTAGGCTATCTTCCAAAATTCATTGCATATCCTTGATTTTTTACAAAATATTTTAGAATTAACTAAGTAAATTACAAGCATATTTACGGCCATAGTTGGAATATGTGGTAATCTTACCTTAGTGTAATTCTAAAACTGCATATTTTCCTGAAAATATATTTTCATGAAAAGACATTCATTCATTCAGGATAGTTTGCATCATGAACTCATAGTCTTTTTCTTTTGATAAAGTCAAAAAGATCTTTTTCCAAGAAAATAGATTTCTCAAGATGCTCTGAAAATGTTTTCAAAGATTGATTTTCCCAAGCTAAGTTTTCCCTGATTTTCTCGGAAAATATTTCATCTTATAATTCATTTCTAATTTTTCAAATAAAACCTTTTATCATTTTCCAGAGTCAAAATCGATTTCTGATTCTTCAAGGCCAGGATTCCCAGAATTTTAATTTCCTAAGATTTGATTTCCTTTCTTAAAAGAGTTTTCCTATGAATCCTCAATCATTTTCCAAAGAAAATTTTCAAAGTTGGAGTTTTCCTAACAAACATTTTCCCTTTCAATATTTATCCTTTCCCGAGAATTCTTTCTATTTTCCTCAGATTTTCCTCTATTCATGATTTTCCCATATTTTAGAGATTTTCTTAAGATTTTAAAATCCTTTCATTAAAGTTTTCTTGAGAGATTGATTTCCATCTTTTCCTTAGAAATATTTTTCATTCCAAAATATTTTTCTGAGCATACATCATGTTTTCCAACTTGCATTTTGCGAAGTTCCATAGCACATGCCTGAATTCTCTATGCATTTAGGATAGAACATGATTTTGGTAATTTAGCTAAGTCAAGCACACATTTGGTCCTTGGTTCGACTACCCCTGTTAAAGGTGGCAGGAACGATCGAACCTCGTACTGACAGGTCGAGCCCCATCCTATGGATTTTCCCGCTATTTTAAAAAATGGAGGCGAGTGTTTCAAAACAATTTTCAAACTCTGGTCAAGTTTGACTTGCAGATACGTTTTCCCTCTCTCTCACAGGGAAGAGAAAAATTTTGCGACGATAACAGGTTTGGCAACCGTGATAGGACTTGTCCTTGTCTGATCAAAAGTGTGCTTGACTTAGTTCAATTATCAAAGTTGTGTTCTCAAAATGTCAGCTATTCTGCTTTTTGATATCATGCGAACTTAGGAGCCTAGATTCTGACCTAGCTGACATTGATTGCATATAGCTTAGGCATGGTTTGGTAGGACTATATTGAGGAGATATTTTCATGCTCACATAGACTTAGGTCTAAATACAACTCTCTTCAATTTAGGATCTGAATGCAAACAATTTATGTTTCTTCAAAAGTTTTCAAAAATCTATCTCTTTAGGACTTAGAGCATTCTATTTCTTGCATGTGATCATTTTTTTCAAACCCCTCTACCTATCTTTACCCAGTGTTCACGTTGCTGGGCTCTCTTCAAGAACCCTAGTTCGGGATAGGGCCTCACAACTGGGCCACTTATTTGGGTTGAGGCCCCCTACCACGTATTAAGGACCACAGTCCGAAGTATATCGGTAGGTGCTCAAGGATGTTGGAAAACTTTACCCTAGAACCGGAGTTGAAATTCTATGCAACGTACTTCGGGTCTCAACTTGAGTATATCGGCATAATTGGATTGGACAAAGATGATCTGAATTTAGAGTCAGGATTAGGGTCCTACAGCTGCTTTTCAAAATGATGCATCTAGAGTCAGCCTTTTAGGGAGTGTTGTATGTGCATAAGTGTTTATGCAGGATGTTATTGTATGCACCTTATTTTCTCATTTTCTCGTATTTCTCAATTTTTCCCAAACTATTAGACCATTTTCCAAATACCCTTATTTTTCTTTTCATTTTCATAAAATAATTCTCTTATTTTCTCCAAACCCTGGACAATTTTTTCCAAACCATCTAATTTCTCTCAAAACTCCAGGTGAATTTTTATTCTTCCATTCCACTAGATCTTGAATTTTCCACCTCATTTTTATCTTGTCTACATTTTTCAAAAAATCCTGTATTTTTCCTAAGTCTGATTCTGAGTCTGTCTCTATTTTTCAGTTCGATGGCATCCAGTCAAATCGATCCTATTTTTCCTGAAGGTCACATCTCCTACGAGGTGCGACAAGGTCGTCCTGAATATCGAGCCCTCAGCACCAGAAGTTTCATTCCCCGGTGGTACTACTCATGGCTCAAAAGCTTTTCTCGCATGTTTCCGAACCATTTGAGCGAGTGTGGATTAAAATTGACATCAGCAATCGGAAAACAAACCATCAATGGCAACCTGATTCATGCAATGGTGGAGTGATGGAATCCACGTACATGCACTTTCTGGTTTCTGTGGGGAGAGATGACCCTTTTAATGGATGAATTTTAAGAGATTATGGGATTACCAGAACCAGTCGGTCAACCAGGAGATTCGTTGGAGCATCAATTTCTAATCAATGTCAAGGGTTTGGATCCTCGAGATGCCCTAGCCCGTATGACAGGCCACCAATCTTGGCCCCTGATTCAGATGGATGGAAATGAATATGTCAATCTGCTTGAGTTATACCATCAATACGGGACCTTCGTCGAAGTCAGCTCACTATCAAGGACAACTAAAGAAAGAATTCAGAACACAATGGTTCTATGTAATGTAGGATTAGCCCTCTTCTCAGACGGACAAAACTACATGAATATCAGAATAATCCAGCTCATGAGAAGATGGGGAAGTCGACAGACCAACCGTCTCTCCATAGCCATGGCAGCACTCGCCTTCCAGTACCGAGGGTTGACCCATTTTTCACTTGGAGTCTATCTTAGTTGAAGGATGCATTTACACACTTCAATCCTGGTTCTTCCAGCACATTCCAGCCCGGGCAAATTCTTTCAGATACAATGGCCAAGAACTCCTTCCAGTGGCGTAGTATCCGTCCATGATCGACAACATTCAGGAAGATGACATCGTCTGAGACTACTTTCATCGACAATTATCCCCTACCAGATACACATATGCTTATGGCAAGCGGTTCAAGTTGCTGAGACCATTCTTTTGCACTTACTGTCAGCCAGAACGATGTGTTCGACAGTTCTCTCAGAGACAACAGTACATCGAGGCTTGGCTACTATCAGGAGCTATGACCGAATTTGACTTTACCTCTGCACAATGGTCTGGGGCATATTATTCTGCCCGCTACGGCTAGGATTCCTTTGTTACTCTGAAGTTCTTTCCTGATCCTAAAGTGTCTGTCGACTATTATGAATGGTGGCAAATTGTTTGTCCTCCACCTCTTTGTCAAGATCAATAAAATCATATTTTTCTTTCTTCAATAAAATTTCCTCCCTTTCTACCATGGTTTGACGACCTCGCCTAGGTAACAAGGCACATTTTTCGTTGTTCATCTCTCTTACAAAGAATGACAACACAATTGTCGTGATTTCCGTGGCAACTCAATCCCTAGTAATGGGATAATCTTCCAATGGTCTACCATATTTTCCTCAATATTTCCTTCCAAAAATTCAAAGATTTTCCTCAAAATCTAATCCTATCTTTGCCCTGCAGAGTCCTGGAAAGAAAGGGAAAGAAAGAGACACAAGAGTCTTGCAAAGAAAGGGAAAGAAAGAGACACAAGAGTCCTGCAAAGAAAGGGAAAGAGACACAAGAGAGCCTTCACAACATTTGATGGTTCAAACGAGGTCCGGAAGGAAAACATCATCGCAACGTATCAGCTACTCATCAGCATCAGAAGAAGAGATGAATTCGCCAAGGTCAGTCAGAGACCAAGAGCAGCCAGAAGATGACGACATCGACCCTCAGATGTATGCAATGTTCCAGAAAATGATGAAAAAGATGATGAGTGATCAAGCCAGTAGCAGTACTGACGCAAATTTGATGAAAGCCCATCTTGCCATGTTCTTTGCAGAGTGCTCAAGGTTCAAGAGGGACAACAAAGCACTATTTTTATGCTTTCCCTGTAGCTTGGAAGGAGTTGCAGCTAAATGGTATGTTGAGCATATCAACCCCATCGAGTTTAAGGAGTTTGATAAAGTTGTAAATCTTTTCGTTGAACGCTTCTTGTTCAACACTGAGACGCTTCCCACCTTAAATCATCTCTGCAATCTGAAGCAGAAGGAGGATGAAAAAGCAAGAGATTTCATTCATCGATGGAGGGGAACCTGCAACAAGATGAGGAACCCCATTTCTGAGGAGCATGCACTCCAAATCATTCTCAACAACTTATCACAACCTTTGAGAAGTTTGATTTCTACATCTCCATCTCGTTCCTTCATTGAGTTCACAGAGAGAGCTGAGTGGCTCGAGCTAGGTATGGAAAATGGCGTATATGAGGGCATCACCCTCGCAAAAAATAATCATCCAAGTGATCCCAAAAAGAAAACACATTTCACTTACTCTACCAACAACAATAATAACAGTCGAAATCATTACAAAGGGCAAAAGAAAGATTATTGTTACAACGCAAGCAATTCAAACAACAAAGGTGATCAGAAACGAAAGCCTGCTCCTCAATACAACAAGCCCCCTCAGCAAGATCAAGGGCCAAAATTGCGTGAAAAGACCAGGCATGAAGGATGGAGCTACGATAGAAAATTCACTCCTGTTGACCAATCACTCGAAGATGTGCTCGAGTATATGCTGTCGAAGAAAATGATCAAATTGCCTAGATTGGCCGATCCCCCTGTGCCTATGGGAAAATGGAAATAACAATTCTGCAAGTTCTATAGGACAGTGGGACACAACACGGAGAACTGCTTCATTCTCAAAAATATTGTTCAGGATTACATTGATAACAATCTCTTGGTAGAAGGAGATGAAGAAGAGAAGATGGACATTCTAAATCGGCCATTTCCTCCGCACACCACAGCAATGATCACTGAACAGCCTTTTCAACCATAGGATCACATAACTCCATGTTCAGAACAAGACATCCAAGTGCAGTATCAAGTTCTCGTGCTGCATCAAGCATGACCCGGCAGTGAAAAGAAAATGGATCTTATCTCAGCCATTAGCAAGCTGGTAGTATCGGCAGAACCTATAAGGGCATCCCCTAAGAAAGTAAAAGGGATTCCCGAATTCCTTAAACAGTTCATCAAGCCTATGCCAGAAAAAGGAGAAATGTCAACTCAAAATCCACTAACTGCTTTGTCCAATGTTTCAATTTTGGACTTAGCTAAAAACTCTTGCAAGCACCAACAAGTATTGGACGATTTGCTCAAGAAGATTAAAGTTAAGCCCAGTACCACGCCTGAAGACATGGCTCAAATTATAAATTCAGCCATGACAAATGCGCCAATCACCTTCTCAGAGGAAGACCTTCCAAAGCCTCACACCTTCCATAACAATGCCTTGTACATCATCGTTCAAGCAAGGGGAATGACAATACCTCATGTACTGGTTGATGGAGGCAGTACCCTCAACATATGTCCCGAGATGACAGTGAAGGCACTAGGCATCAAGAAGGAAGAGTACATTCCAAATCCTATCACCATATATGGATTCAACAACCATGGTCAAACGGCAAAAGGAAAGATCTTTTTAGAAGTGTTTATCAATTACTCAGTGCATTCAGTGCTCTTTCATGTGGTTAATGTACCACCCACCTATAATCTGCTTCTCGGGAGACCTTGGATCCACCATACAAATGCGGTGCCTTCCACTCTTCATCAGTGTATAAAGTGGTCCAAAGGTGGGATGATCACAACTGTATTGGGAGAGGACCCAGAAGAAAGGCTCCCGCAGCCCATGATTCCTAGACCCGCATTCACTACAGATATCCCTAGCATCAGGGAAAGAGAAGAAGTCAGTCTCGGAGAGAGTCTAGAAATACTCCAGACATCAGAGCTCTCTATGCATACTATAGCCATGACCCGATGGAGAGGTCCTCAGTTCTTCAAGATCGGAGGACGACTCGACTACAACACTCTCAGAGATCACCCGTTGTTTCCCCAGTTCATGAACATGAAGAAAGGGTTTGATCTGCTTCTCAAGCATGGCTACCAACCTTTCAAAGGCTTGGGCAAAAACGAAGATGGTCGCATTGAACAAATGATTCTGAAGCATCATCCTCTCAGAACAGGACTGGGATTCTCTGGCAAAAGCTCACAAAAGAAGATTGTTTTTGTTAAGGGGTCACATTGAGAATCATTTTTGTATCTCCTTTCTACCCTTTTCGAAATAAATGTCTCATTCTATCAATGTCTTTGATCAATTCAAAATCAAGAAAATTTCAAGTTTCTTTGTCTATCTGGATGCCATCTATCTCATTACTCTATCTCCTTATTTTACAATTTCATTGTCATTTTATTCATGCTTCTTTTCAAATGATATTTACGATGGGCGATTTTCTCTGAATCAAGTTTCTTCTTTAAATCTTAGAATGCATTCCCGAGCAATCAAGAAGCTCGTTCTCAATCCAAAGGCTTTCCAGAAGTCTACAACAATTCACCAAGTCAAAGCCAGCACAGAAGATGGCAAATCTGCAAAGCAGTCAGATGAGTATGCAGAATTCGATCAGTCTCTTCAAGAATTGCCAGAATTCACCTCAGTTCAGAAGCAGGACAAACCATCAACTCTAGTCCAAGATCCGACTAAGGATGTCAATATCGGTTCAAAAGACAATCCCAAGATTCTCAAGATTGGCACCAATCTGAGTTCAGAAGAAAAGGAAAGGCTCACCAATTTTCTCAGACAACATAAAGAAGTATTCACATGGACATATGAAGATATGTCGGGTTTAGGTCCTAAATTAGTCGAACATTGCCTCATTTTGAAATCAGGTGTTAAGCCAGTCAAACAGAAGCTGAGAAAAATGGATCCCAGAATAGAACAACAAGTCAAAGAAGAACTCAAAGATTTACTCAAAGTAGGGTTCATGCGAACTATTGACAACCCAGATTTGTTAGCCAATATTGTCGTTGTTCCAAAGAAAAATGACAAAGTGAGGATTTGCATAGACTTCAGAGACCTTAATAAAGCAACTCCAAAGGATGATTATCCACTTTCAAATATCGAACTTTTTATCAACAACACGGTAGAACATGTCATGTTCTCTTTTATGGATGGATATTCCGACTACAATTAGATTAAGTTGGCCGCTCGCGACCAATCAAAAACTTCCTTCACTACGCCTTGAGGCACTTTTTGTTATACAATCATGCCATTTGGGCTCAAAAATGCTGGAGCAACATATCAACATGTGATGGCCGTCATCTTTCATGATCAGATGCGCAAAATCATGGATGCACATGTTGATGATATCCTCGTGAAATCTAAAGAGGAAGAAGTGTTATCGTCGCAAAAATTTTCCCGTCTTCCCTTCCTTGCGGAAGAGAGAGGAAAATGCTTTCGCGATTCAAACTTGACCGGATTTTGGAAATTGTTTTGAAATATACTCGCCTCCGTTTTTGAAAATTGTGGGAAAATCCATGGGATGGGGCTCGACCTGTCGGTATGAGGTTCGACCGTTCCTGCCGCCTTTAACAGGGGTAATCGAACCAAGGACCAAAATTATGCTTGACATAGTTAAATCATCGAAATTGTGTTCTATCCTAAATGCGCAGAGAATTCAGGCATGTGCTATGAGAATTTTGGGAAATGTAAATTGGAAAATATGATGTATGCTTAGAAAATATTTGAAGTTGGAAAGCATTTCTCAGGAAAAGATGGAAATCAATCTCTCAAGAAAACTCAGACGAAGAAGGTTTGAAATCTCGAGAAAGTTTATAAAGAGTTGGAAAATCTTGAAGAAGTGAGAATCTTGAGAAAGTTTAAATGAGAATATCGGGAAAATCTTGAGAAAGTTTATAAAGACTTAGAAAAATGAGAATCTCAGGACAATTTTGAGAAGGCTTAGAAAGACTTGGAAAATCATGAGGAAATGAGACTCTCAGGAAAACTGTAGGAATTCTTGAGAAAACATGAACATTTGAAAAAAGGAAAGCACTTGTTGGGAAAACTCAGACTTTAAGAAAAGGATAGAAAATTTATAGGAAAGGTTCATTGGAGAATGAAACTTAGAACTTGGGAAATTGAAATCCTGAAAACATTGTCCTTGAAATCTCTGAAAATCGATTTCTGATTCTTGAGAAATATGAAAATTCCTTTTGAAAAATGGATCTTAAGAAAATAACTTTTTAAGGAAAATCAAGGGAAAACTTTGATTTGGGAAATCCAACTCCGAATATCATCATAGTTTCTTGAGAAAATCGATTCCATGAAGTGAAAATCTTTTGAGAAAAACAAATGATGCAGATGATGTGAATGAATGAATGCACTTTTGAAAAGATTTCTGAAAATTTTATTGGAAAAATGTGGATTAGACCAAAATAAACCCTTCACATATTCTGACTGTGGCCATGAATATATTCAGGGTTTATTTGAATTAATTCACAATATTTTGAAATCGTTGGAAATATGAGGTGCATTTTCAAGATAGCCTAAGAGTGTAGGCTCAATGTGACTGGTAGAGAGATGATGGATCTGGGTCTCGTTCATATTCCGACTAGGGTCGTAAATATGGACTCCACCGAGTTCATCAACGCTCTAAGAGTTGGTGCACGTGCCATTCGTGTTCATCCACGGTGGGTTTTGAAAACTAAGATATATGCATCATAGAATCAGGATATTACTGAAATCAAACTATATGAGATGCGGCCTAATCTAAGCAGTAAAAGTAAATCTTATTCCAAGGTTTACATCGGATTGTTACATTGCATAACATAAAGTAAAAGAAAATTGAAATGGAGCCAAGGAATCAACCTCTTCTAGATTTTCCTGCAAAATAAGAGTTAGTACAAAATAAACAAAGAAATGGACATATATATATAATATATACAACGAAGAGACATATACATATATCAAAATGCTAAAATAGGTGCTAAATGTCATGTAACGATGGAGGTGTAACTATATGAGAAAATATATGGATGTTCATACATGGAAATAAGAGCACATGCAGAGATATATATATATATAAGTATATATCTATGTATATATATATATATATACATATATATATACATATATACGTATACATATAGATAAATATATATAGATATACATATATATATATAGATATATATATACATATAATGAGAAAATATGTACATACTAATGGAAATGACGTATAATAGGTAAAACCAGAAATTACAGGTATATACAGTTTCTGTAGGTGATTTCACACAACCATACTTCTCAAATTATAATGCAATTTCCAGTAAAAATGGGTATGGAGCCTCCCTATATATCCATAATGAAGCACGCCAAAGATGGTTGGGAGATCACGATTGGATATAGAGATATCCGTTCATGAATATGGCCAAATATCAAGACTGCACACTTGCAGCAGAAAATGAATATGTGCAGGAAATGGGTTGTGGAAGCATCATGGGCTATTTCAAGGATATCATGAAAAGGATATGAAAAGCTTGGTGAATACGTGAAAATGTCGTAGAAAATGATGAAATAATATGTATAATTGGTGCTGCAAATGGGGTGATATAGCAAACAAGAATTTAGCACTAAGCTAAGCAAAATTTCATAAAACCAAGGGTGATGTTCCAGCCATAGCTTCATAAAACAGAGATTTTAACAGCAAGCTAGACAAAATCTCATAAATCAAATGATGGTGTTCCAACATAACTTCATAAAACAGGAATTTGAATATCAAGCTCATAAATCAAATGATGAAGTTCCAGCCATAACTTCATAAAACAAGAATTTTGAACATCAAGCTCATAAATCAAATGATGATATTCCAGCCCATAGTTTCATAAAACAGAAATTGTAGCATCAAATGATGAAGTTCCAGCCATAACTTCATAAAACAAGAATTTTACCATCAAGCTAAACAAAATTTCATAAATCAAATGATGAAGTTCCAGCCATAACTTCATAAAACAGGAATTTGAATATCAAGCTCATAAATCACATGATGAAGTTCCAGCCATAACTTCATAAATCAAGAATTTTGAACATCAAGCTCATAAATCAAATGATGAAGTTCCAGCCATAATTTCATAAAACAAGAATTTTGAACATCAAGCTCATAAATTAAATGATGATGTATTTACAAGAGTAAGAGAAAAGAAAAATACATGTAATAGCAAATACTCATGAAGGGATATGTATATATATATAAGTATATATATACATATATATATATATATCCATATACACGTATACATATAGGTAGATATACATATATACATATAATGAGAAGACATATATGTTTAATGGAAATTCCACATAATGGGTAAAACCAGAAAATATATGTATATACAGTTTCTGTAGGTGATTTCGCACAACCGTATTTCCCAAACTACAAGGTAATTTTCAATAAAAATAGGTATAGAGCTTCTCTATATATCAGTAATGATGCTTGCAAAAGATGGCATATGGATCATGAACGGATGTGGATATATCCGTTCATGAACATAGCCGATTATCAAGACTGCATACCTGCAGAAGATGGTAAATATAACACATACGTGATGTGTAAGAAGTTCATTGTGGGAACAATGGGCTGTCTTCAAGAAAATTGTGACAAGGCTATGAAAAGTACATCCCATGTAATGCAGCAGTGACATTAGCATACTAACATGGCTGGGTTATGCCAGACGTCTACATATTGTCCATCAGATAATCATTCAGCAATTTGAGGAGATGCTTGACATTTTGCAGTAGAAGATCAAATGGCTAAATCAAAGATATCAACCCTTTTTACATAACATATTTCACTATATTAATAAATGAAGGATTTTCAATTAACTACAGTGAAAACCAGAAACCATGACTCTTTGTGTCCTGTAATCAATTTGATTTTCAGGTGGACCAGTCCTCATTAATTAAGTTTTAGCATCGAACCGAATTCTGGATGCCACAAAACATGCTTGGCATTATTTATGATACTAAGCTATATATACATATCTATACAACTGATAATAAAACATGCTGATAATACATTTTCAGAACTAATCTATATAATAAATCAAACAAATCAATCTTACAAATGAGATCAATTGGTCATAACAAATGGCTTCAGCAGATGCTCCCTCACAATAAATAGTATGATGCAAAGACCCTAAATGATACTATTTACAGTAGTGAAGCAGGGTGGCAGTGTGATTTTGCAGAAGAAAAAAAAAAACAATAATACACAAAATATCAGTAAACTATATGTCAGATGCATAGGTTGAGAAAGGCCTTGCGCTGGATCAATCTTGGGCGAGTTTGGGTTGCGCAGGAGCAGCTTTAAGTTGTTCTTCAGTTACCTTCAGATAATCTTCACTGAAATAAGGTTTTTCAGCAGCTTGAGGGATTAGAAAAGAGGGCAGTCTCCTGCGTTTTTGCTGGATCTTCTGTTGGCTGAAGGACGATAAGCTAAAGGCTGAAGGTGGAAGACCTGCAACTGGATCTCCTGCTGATGGGGCTGAAGGCTGATGAAGGATGGCGCTGGCTGTTGTGGCTGAAGCAAGATAGGAAAAACGGTGGTGGCTCTCTTGCGGTTGGGCTGGAGTGGAGGTGTGCGGCAACTGCTGGAGGTGGAAGATCTGCGACTGGTGGTGATGGTGATGCAGCCGTTGAAGTGTCTGGTGGTTGGGCTGAAGAAGGATGAAGCTCTTGTTGGTAGGTTGGAGATGGTGAGAAACCTGCGGCTGGGCTCTAGTGGCTGAAGAGGGATCTCGATAGCCAAATGGCTGGGGCTGAAGAAGGTGAAAACGCCTCCTTTCCACCTTGAGAGCCTCCTGCAAAAACCGAAAATCTCCAATTCAAAACCCTCTCTCGTGAATGCCCTGCCCCCCTTTTTAAAAACTTTCCCCTCTTTTCAAAAAAAAACGCAGCCCTCCCTTCCGTTACAATTTTTTTTTTTGAAAACTTTTCAAAGTTTTTGTAACTGATTTTTAAAAACTCGTCGTTTTAGAGGCTGGACAAAATCTTAGGTTTTTAAAATCATTTTGGGTTTGTTGACCTAAGTCTTAGATAACTAAGCATTTTTTTTAAAAACTGTTTCTAAAAAAAATGAATAGTGATATCATAAAAAAAAAAATTTAATGATAATAATAAATGGGAGATGCCACCTCAGCCATCTTTAAAATTCTTTTGAAAATAAAGCTTTATTTTGTGTTGGCAACTTCTTTTATTTTCAATTGGGGTGCCACATGTGTGTGGGCCCACTGACTAAAAATGAATAATATTGAGAAAAATAAAAAGGAAAATTTGCAAATTGGTATGGACTTCGGGTGGGTCCCGCTTGAGAATAAACACCTTACCTGAGAGTCTTAGTATGATGCTAGTTCAAAGGCGGGTCTCGCTCCATTTATTTGAAGATACGAGATAAAACCTTATTTGTTTTTCAAGAATTTGGAAAAATTGGGTTTTCAGGGCAAAAATATGGATAAATGTAAAAACAAAATTTGTAAAGAGATTTAAAATCTTTTGCAAAAACAGTTTTGAGATAAAATCTTTAAAATCAATATCCAAATATCCAGATTGTTTTCTTGAGAAAATTTTTGTAATTCAAAGTCCTGGGGGTAAAATGGGAAAATTTGATAATTTTGAATACCCAGGGTTTTTAAAAATCAATTTGAAAAAGTTTAAAAATCAAATCCGGATGCACAATTTTGAAAATCAGGAATTCTGGATCTCAAACTGACATGCTATGCAGTGAAATGATGCAATGCTATGCAAAGACATGTTCTATGAAATGTCACTCTCAGCTTGGACTTGGAAATTCTAACTTCTTCTCCAGAAAAAGGATTTGAAAATTTTCAATTTGAAGATGTCTTTGAACCTAAATATAAAAATTTTGAAGCTCAAGAATGAAATTTAGGGCTTTCTGCAAGGTTCAATCTTGGAAAATGACCATTTTGCCCTTCATTGCTTCTGAAGAACTGAAATATGATGATTGAGGGCGATGTCAAGAAGGTGAGTGAAAATTTGGGGTGTTTACAGATGCCCCTCTTTGCTACTAAGCCGGCTTATGGTCGAGCTTTGTGGCAAAGAAAACACACCAAATTTGGGCTATATATAAAAAAATGCCCCAGTTAGAAGGATCTGACTGGGTATGAAGAAGTTAGCCCGAAGAAGATGGTAGATATGAAATGGAGAAATGAAGAGGAGAAACTCACTCTGTGAGAGCGAAGTTCAGGTTTATGCCTTTAACCTGGATGGGAGAGGAAATGCTCTGTATGGAACGAAGCTCAGGTTTGACCCTTAACTTGATTGGGGATTGAAAAATCTCATAGAAATGAGATTCAGGTTTGTGCCCTTATTCTGATTGGGCGGAAAATGGAATACCTCTTCAAGGGAGGCTCAGGTTTATACCCTTATCCTGATTGGGCGGAAAATGGAATACCTCTTCAAGAGAGGCTCAGGTTTATACCCTTATCCTGATTGGGCGGAAAATGAATTGGTATGATGAAACCTTCGGATTTTGCACAATAAATCCAACAGGGGTTTTGCAAAAGGAAGGAAAATGGGGTCCCTAAAGCTTGAAAAGGGGTTGATCTTGGACGTCTCATTGCTGAGACTAAAATCAGCTTTTGAAATTGCCTCTTGCGGGAAATGATTGTTGGTTCGACCTCAAACCGAAATGGGACTGTCTATGGTGGGACAGTGGGGACACAGGGAAGTGTGCAAATCTGAGAGTTTATGCTCTCAAAGAAGGGAAGGAATCAAGTCTTTAAGAGGGATGTAAAATTGGTGTCAGGATGTATCAAGGATGGATATCAAGCTCTCACTTCATGTCAGGATAACTAGAAAATATTGTCAAAATATTGAGAATTCTGTTGTTGATTCAAAGTTTTTGAAGATGTTGCGCATTATTGCAAAGATATTTTTTACTTTCTACCCAAAGCATTACCTCCAAACAAGGTTCACTTTGTAGAATCGAGACTTGAAATCCAAATTGCTTGCAATTGACCTTCTTTAAGGAAGCTATCAATTTCCTTGATATGAACAGGAAAGATAATTTGATATTATGAAAGCAGTTGATGAAAGGATATTGATAATAGAATTTCACAAATTTAAAGAAATTCTTGGTAGATTTGGCAGTTTGATATCCTGGGAGCTTCTCTCATGATAATCTTTCTGCACTCTTTTGGCTCTCTTGGGTTTTGGCTACATTCTCCTTCATTTTGGAGATGTTCCGACTTTTTCTCTCTTTCTTTCTCCTCTCTTTCTCTCTTTTGGGAGGGTACGTCACAAGCTCCTTCATCTTGGAGATGTTTCGATCCTTCTTTGATGATATTGGCTCATGGGTCAGAGATTTTTTGGATGATAGCTAAAATTAAATATCTTTTAGGGATTGTTGAGAGGTTCATCGCATCTGCCTTCATCTCGACAGTGCTTTGGACTTTCCCTGGAAGGACCCGTCACAAACTCCGTCATCTTGGAGATGTTTCGAATCTTCTTTGGCCCCGGGGGTCTACTCGCTTAATTTGCCTTCATCTTGACGACAAGTGAGAGATCCCTTTTGCGGATACTTAATTGCAGCTTAGGTGATTCTGAGGAGACAGGGTTTTGATGAATACTCTATTTTTCTAGCACTCAGGATATTTTCACTGCCTCGTCTTTTCAAGAATAGTCTTTAAAGATGTGCCATTGACTGCGATCAATATCAATCATTTATGGCTTTGCAATAACACTGAATCTTCTTTGCTGGCCATATCGAGGACTTATCCTTCATCCTTTTGGTTGGCCAATAGAAAGAATTTGAAGTTTGAATCTCTTTTCGCAAAAGCTTCACTCTTTTGGAAGTAATGCTGAAGGTAAACTGAAATAAAGATTTGTGCAATAAAGATTCTGAAGTCAACAATTAATTGATTGACAAATTGACAAAATTTTCTTGAAATCCCTAGTGAAAGTGAGTATTTGCAATCTGGCTCAACACATCCGTGACGAAAATTCTCCTCTCTTTTTCCCCAAAAAGAGAGACTCAGGCTTAGCCCTTACCTGAATGGGAAATGGAGAATACTTCTCTCTTCCCTGAAGAGGAGGTGTTTGCAAAACGAACTTTCGAAGAGAAATTAAGCTTCCGTCAAAGCTCCCTAATATTAGGCTTCTCTTATGGAAAGGGGGCCGATAATAGTGAGGTCTGAAAATTGGGTCATGAAAGGAGTGAGTCCATCACACTCTCCCTGCAAAGAGGGTCCTTCATGATGAAAAATGGCCTAGTATGAAATTGGGAGGTTACAAGAAAAACGAGTCTCCGTCGAGCCTCTCCTTTAAAAGGGTTCCTTGTGTGAAATTGGAAATTGTTTTACAAACGGTTCACAAAGACACGAGTCCCTTCAAACTCTCCCTAAACAGGGGATAAGTGAACAAATTGGATAGCATGCGAAAAGAATGAGCTCCCTCGAACTCTCCCTAAACGGGTCTCTCGCAAGAGAAAATGATTGAAATTGGATTGACGCAAAGGTCGAAATTGGAAATTGGAAAATTGCTTGTTTGGAAATTGGATGACCCAGAAGTCGAAATTGGATAATTGAATGACCTAACGATCGAAATTGGGAATTGATAGACTAAAAGGTCAAAATTGTGTGACCCGAAGGTAGGAATTGAGAATTGAGTGACCCGAAGGTCGAAAATTAGAAATTAAATGACCTGAAGGTCAAAATTGAGAATTGAGAATTTAAATTGGAAATTGGGTGACCCCATGGGTCGGCATTGGAGAATGGCATGATCCAAAGATTGAAATTGGAAATTAGTGGGCAAAATATCAAATTTGAGCAATTGACAGACCCTGAGGATCGAAATGACTTGTATCAAGAAAGGAGAATGATGAATTAGAGTCAGAGCTCGAATAAAATATAGAGATCACGAGTCGGAACCCGGATCAACAAAAGAAAATGAAGTGCTTGAATTAGAGTTTGGATAAGACAAAGAGATCTCGAGTCGGAACTCGAATCAACAGAGAAAATGAAGAGCTCGAATCTGAGCTCGAATAAAATAGAGAGATCTCGAATCGGAACCCGGATCAACAAAAGAAAATGATGTGAAATAAAACCCGAGTTGGAACTCATTTTTTCGAAAAGTTTGGGATTTTGAAAATGTACCAGTTTAAACATTGGATTTTGAAACAATACCAGTTCGAGCACTGGGTTTTAGTTCAGTATTGGTGATTACCTTCCAATTTTGAATCATTAGAAATTATGATGGGACTGTTTGTTGAAATCCCAATACTGACTGGATTGTTGTTAATGTATTTGAATGCAAATGAATATGAATTGATGCACATGAATGCACAAGTGCGTGAAATGAGGAATTTGTTTATCCTGCCTGCATACAGAACAAAATTTTAAAAATGCCCCAGTGTAACTGGGAAAGAAAGTTGAATCATTATTTGAAGGAAACAGGAAGATTACAAGAGGAGACTAAATGTTTCAGGTGTAGAACTTTTTCAAGTGTCGAGCATTAATAGGATCTGGCAATTCTACCCCATCGGCGTTGATAAGCCGATATGAGTTGCGGGGTAATGCTTCTTTGACGACATATGGGCCTTCCCAATTTGGCGACCATTTACCGCCAGGATGATGCTTGAGATAGGTTGTGGATCGAAGCACTAACTCATTGACTTTGAATCTTCTTTCGATGATAGACTTCGCATACTGCCTGGCTACTCTCTGGCGATAGGATTGAGCATGCTCTGCTGCTTTTAACCTTCTCTCATCGAGTAAGTCTAACTGTACCAGTCGCTGCTGCTGGTATTGATCAAGAGGTAATTGCAGAAGCGATGCGAATTTCAAAGCGGGCTTCTGAACGTGTAGCGGCAACACTACTTCTGTTCCATAGACCAGTTCTGATGGAGTAGCATTCGTTGGAGTGCGAATAGTGGTCCGGTAAGCCCATAGTGCATCGTGGATCTTCTCATGCCAATCACGACCTGTTTCCACAGTTCGCTCCACGATGCGAATTAAGATCTTGTTGGTGGCCTCTGCCTGACCATTCTCTTGAGGATAATATGGGGCAGAGAAATGATGACAAATCTTGAACTTTGAGCAGAATGTCTTCATTCTTTCATTCTTGAAATGACTGCCATTATCTGATACAATGTCATGCGAGATGCCGAAACGGCAAAGGATGCTCTTGTGAATAAAAGAGACCACATGTCGGCCTTCTACTGTGCGAAGAGTGATAGCTTCTACCCACTTGGTGAAATATTCTGTTGCGGCAAGGAAATATTTATGGCCATTTGAAGCTGAAGGAGTGATGGGACCTACAACATCAAAGGCCCACATAGAGAACGGCCATGGAGAGACAACAGATTGTAAATAAGTTGTCGGAGCATGAATAGAAGGTGCATGTATCTGGCATTGCACACACTTCTTCACATAATGATAACAGTCTTGTTGCATAGTTTTCTAATAATAACCTGCTCTGATGATCTGCTTGACAAGGGTTTGGTAGCCGACGTGACCACCACAGATACCTTCGTGTGCTTCTCGCACAACCTCTTTGGCTTCGTCTTCATCTAAACATCTGGAATACTCTAAGCTGAATCTACGACGATAGAGGACATTGGCCAAAATGAAATATCGAGTAGACATACGCTGGATTGCTCGCTGCTCTTTCTTTGAGAGTTCTGGAGGAAATTCGCCAGTTTCTATGAAAGTTTTGATGTTATAATACCAAGGCTTCTTCCTTTGCTCAGCCTGGTTTACTTGTTCAACTGGAAGGAAAGCAGGTTGGTCAAGTCTGTCAATTTCAAAAGAGCGACAAGATTCTCCATTTCTGAATGCCATAATAGAGCCTAAACTGGCTAGGCTATCAGTCACTTGATTAAAATCTCTCTTGATATGGAAGAGCTGGAATTCTTCAAACTTGCTGATAAGAGCTGAAACAATTTTCTGATAGGGAAATAGCTTCTGATCTTTAACTTGCCATTCAGCTCGAACTTGATTGACAACAAGTAATGAGTCGCCGTAGGCATGCACTCTCTTAACATTGAAGTCTAGTAGAATCTTTAGACCTTGAATCAGGGCTTCATATTCAGCCATATTGTGAGTGCATTGAAAATCTAATTTGAGAGAAAATGGAATCATCTCTTTCTCAGGAGTGATTAATAAAATTTCGATGCCTATTCCAGCCATATTCTTAGAACCATCGAAAAATAAATTCCAGACTGGAGATTGCTGGATATTGCAAATTTGCTCGTCTGGGAAATCATCTTCGGCTTTCACCTCTTCCGCCAAAGGAAAATCCACTAATTGGTCTGCAATTGTTTGGCCTTTGATTGATTGTTGCGAGACATATTCTAAGTCATACTGCATCAATAAGACTTGCCATTTGGCGACTCGTCCGCTGAGAAAAGGTTGCTCCAAGATGTATTTGAGAGGATTGAGTTTAGACAAGATTTTGACTTCTGATGCTATCTGGTAGTGTCTTAGCTTCTGACACATCCACACCAGAGCTAGGCAGGTCTTCTCTATTTGGGAATATTTCTTTTCATAGTCTATGAAAGTCTTACTCACATAATAGATGGCGTGCTCTATCAGGCTGTCTTCTTTGTATTGTGCCAAGAATCCGCCGCATGCAACTTGATTGGCTGAGATGTATAACAAAAGAGGCTTTTCCAATTCTGGCGGCTTCAGGATTGGAGGATTGAGAAGATACTTCTTGATTCTATCAAACGATTGCTGACACTCTGGTCTCCATTCGAACTTAACTCCTTTTCTGAGCAAGTGGTTGAAAAGTTCACATCTCATCGCCAAGTTGGAAATAAATCGCCGGATTTATTGCATGCGTCCCTGAAGGATACGCAACTTTTTGAGATTTTTCGGGGGTGGCATATCAATGATAGCCTTGGCTTTGGCCGGGTCAACTTCAATTCCCTTTTTGCTGACCAGAAAACCCAACAGTTTGCCTGATTCGACTCCAAAGACACATTTTTGCGGGTTAAGCCTTAACTTGTAAAGAATGAGTCTCTTAAAGACTTGATCAAGTGCTTCGAGGTGATCTTCTCCCTCTTTAGATTTCACGAGGATATCATCAACATACGCATCCATGATTTTGCGCATCTGATCATGAAAGATAACGGCCATTGCCCGTTGATATGTTGCTCCAGCATTCTTGAGCCCAAAAGGCATAACTGTATAGCAAAAAGTGCCCCAAGGCGTAGTAAAGGAAGTTTTAGATTGGTCGCGGGCGGCCAACTTAATCTGGTTGTAGCCGGAATATCCATCCATGAAGGAGAACATGGCATGTCCTGCTGCGTTGTCAATCAGAAGATCAATGCTTGGCAGTGGATAGTCATCCTTCGGAGTTGCCTTGTTGAGGTCTCTGAAGTCTATGCAAATCCTGACTTTGCCACTTTTCTTTGGGACAACGACGATATTGGCTAACCAATCTGGATAGTCAATAGTTCGGATAAATCCTGTTTTGAGCAGATCTTCAAGTCCTTCTTTGACCTGTTGTTCTATTCTGGGATCCATTTTTCTCAGCTTTTGCTTAACTGGCTTTACATCTGGCTTCAAAACGAGTCGATGTTCGACCAATTTGGGATCTAAGCCCGGCATATCTTCATATGTCCATGCAAAAACTTCTTCATGTTGTTTGAGAAAATTGGTGAGCCTTTCTTTCTCTTCCGGACTTAGACTGGTACCGATCTTGAGGATCTTGGGATATTCCTCTGAGCCGATATTGACATCTTCAGTAGGATCTTGTACTAGAGAAGATGGTTCATCTTGCTTCTGAACTGAGGCGAACTCTGGTAATTCCTGAAGATACGGATCAAATTCTGCATAATCATCTAACTGTTCTGCAACCTTGCTATCTCTTGTGCTTGCTTTGACTCGGTGAATTGCTGCCGATTTTTGGAAAGCCTTGGGATTGATAACGAGTTTCTTGATTGTTCGGGAAGACATTTCTGAAATTTTGGATAAGAAATTGGATTCAGAAAAAAATCGTCCATCATACGACAAACAATCATTTAAAAAGAATTATGCATAAAATGACATTTGAGTTATATAATGAGGAGATAGAGAAGGAAGATAGATGGCATCCAGATAGACAAAGAAACTTGACATTTTATTGATTTCAATTGATAAAAGACATTAAGACATTTATTTTGAAAGGAATAGAAAGGAAATGCAACAACGATTCTCAATGTGCCCCTCTAACATAAACAGTCTTCTTTGGTGAGCTCCCGCCAGAAAACCCTAATCCTGCCCTATGGGGATGATGCTTTTGGATCATTGGCTTGACACGACCATCTTCATTTTTTCCTAGTCCTTTAAAGGGTTGATAACCATGCTTCAGAAGTAAATCAAATCCCTTTCTTGCTTTCATGAATTGTGGAAACAATGGATGATCTTTGACAGTGTCGTAGCTGACACGACCTCCAATCTTGAAGAACTTGGGACCTCTCCATCGGGTCATGGCTACAGTATGCAGGGATAATTCTGATGTGGCCTGAAGTATTTCCTGACTTTTTCCGAGACTGATTTCTTCATTCTCTCTGATGCTAGGAATATCTGCAGTGAATGATGGTCGAGGAATCATAGGCTGTGGGAGCCTTTCTTCCGGGTCCTCTCCGAGCACTGTTGTAATCATTCCACCTTTGGACCATTTTACGCATTGATGCAAGGTGGAAGGCACTGCGTTTGCATTATGAATCCACGTCCTTCCGAGCAACAGATTGTAGGTGGGTGGCACATTGACCACATGAAAAAGCACTGAATGCACAGAATAGTTAATGAATACTTCCAGGAATATCTTGCCTTTTGCCGTCTGACCATGGTTGTCAAACCCATAGATGGTGATAGGGTCTGGAATGTATTCTTCTTCCTTAATGCCTAGTGCCTTTGTGGTCATTTCAGGACATATATTGAGGTTGCTGCCTCCATCTACTAGCACACGGGGTACTGTCATTCCCCTGACCCGGACGACGATGTAAAGAGCATTACTGTGAAAGGAATGAGGCTTTGGAAGGTCCTTATCCGAGAAAGTGATTGGCGCGTTGGTCATGGCCGAATTCACTATTTGTGCCATGTCTTCAGGAGTGGTACTGGGCTTAACTTTGATCTTTCTGAGCAGATCATCCAGTACTTGCTGATGCTTGCAGGAACTCTTGGCCAAATCAAGAATGGAAACATTGGATAGAGCGGTCAGAGTCTTCTGACTTGAATTCTCCGGCTTGGGCTTGATGATTTGATTGAGAAAATCAGGAAGTCCCTTTGACTTGGGGATTGACTTTACAGGTGCTTCAGAAATTTTCATCTTGCCCAATGCTGAGATTAGATCCATCTTCTTAGAATCAGAAGTTGCTTGTCGTAGTACTGACACCTGGTGCTGAACCTGGAGATCTTGTGCAAAACACGGCTTGATATGCTCATGCGGTAAGAATGGTTGTGCGGACACCACTGCCGTGGTGTGTGAAGGAAAAGGCTGCTTAAGAATGTTCATTTCTTCTTCTTCTTCCCCTTCTACCAATAAATTTTTATCGATAAGATCCTGCACAATGTTCTTGAGAACGAAACAGTTCTCAGTGCTGTGTCCCACTGTTTTGTGGAACTTGCAGAATTGATCTTTCCATTTCCCCATAGGCACAGGGGGATCAGCCAGTCTAGGCAACTTGACCATTTCTTTCGACAGCATATATTCGAGCACATCTTCGAGTGATTGGTCGAGAGGAGTGAATTTTCGGTCATAACTCCATCCTTCGTGTTTAACCTTTTCACGCAATTTAGGCCCTTGGTCTTGCTGAGAAGGCTTGCTGAACTGAGGAGCAGGCTTCATTTTCTGATCTCCTTTATTGTTGGAATTGTTTGTGCCATAGCAGTAATCTTTCTTCTGCCCTTTATACTGATTTCGGCTATTGTTGTTGTTGTTGTTGGCAGAGAAGGTGAAGTGAGCTTTCTTCTTCTGCTCACTTTGAGGGTTACTTTTGGAAAAAGTGAAGCCTTCATAGACTCCATTCTCTACGCTCAGCTCGAGTCATTCTGCTCGCTCAGTTAATTCAATGAAGGTCCGAGATGGTGCAGTAGAGATTAATCGTCTTAACAGCTGCGAAAAGTTATTGAGGATTAGGGACAGGGCGTGCCTTTCCGAGATAGGATCTCTCATCTTGTTACAGGCTGACCTCCATCTGTGAATAAAGTCTCATGCTTTTTCATTCTCGTTCTGCCTCTGACTGCAGAGATGACTTAATGTCGGGAGCGCTTCTGTGTTGAACAAAAAGCGTTCAATAAATAAATTCACCACTTTATCGAACTCCTTGAGCTAGATGGGATTGATATGTTCAGCATACCATTTAGCTGCAACTCCTTCCAAGCTGCGAGGGAAACACAGGAACAGTGCTCTGTTATCTCTCTTGAATCTTGAACACTCTGCGAAGAAAGTGGCGAGATGGGCTTTCGAATCGCCAGAACCATCGAACTTGATGAATTTTCGGGGAAGGTTTTCGAGATCGTCATCCCTTTCGAGGCCGTCATAGAAGTCCTCACTGGTGAAGATTTTCTTGCCCTTGTCGCGGGCTTGGAGATCCTTAACAACTCGGGCCATTTCCCTGAATTGTGACTGCAGAGGTTCTTCTGTGACTTGATTCTTTGCTTTGCGGCTCCTCCTTTGTTCTCGGCCACGTTTCTGAAATGCCGGAGGCACCTCATATTCTTCCTCAGTGTCTTCAGTTGATTCGGATTCATCTGAGATTTCTTCTGGCTGAATCTGCTTTTTGGAAGCCTTCTTATTCTTGTGCCCGTGGAACTTTTCTTTAAATTGATTTTTTTTTGCACTAGTCCCAGCCTGTTCACTCATCATTTTATTCATCATCTTTCGGAACATGGCATACATTTGAAGGTCTATGCCGTCATCCTCTTGTTGCTGCTCTTGACTCTTCTCAGATCGGGGGGAGCACATCTCTTCTTCTGAGGCTGACGAGTATTGCGATGTCATTGTTCTTTTGCCTGATCTTGTCTGAACCATCAAATGTTATGGATGCTCTCTTCAGGGCAAAGACCTGATTAGATTATGAAGGAATTGGTTTTTGGAAGAAATATTTATTGAAAATATGGTAGACAATTTGAAGAAGATGTCCCATTACTAGGGACTGAGTCGTTGCTAGAATCACGACAATTGTGTTGTCAATTCTTTTAGCACGAGAAACAAACAACGAAAATATGCCTTGTTACCTAGGCGAGGTCGTCAAACCACAATAGAAAAAGAGAGAATTTTATTAAAATGAGAAAACATGATTTTATTGATCTTGACAAAGAGGTGGAGGACAAACAATTTGCCACCATTCATGATAATCAGCAGACACTCTAGGACCAGGAAAGATTTTAAGGGAGACAAAGGAATCCCAGCCGTAGCGGGCAGAATGATATGCCTCGGACCATTGCGCGGAAGTGAGATCAAACTCTGCCATAACTCCTGATAACAATCGGGCTTCGACGTACTGCTGTCTCTGGGAGAACGGCCGGACACATCTCTCTGGTTGGTAGTAAGTGCAGAAGAAAGGTCCCAGCAACTTGAACCGCTTGCCATAAGCATACGTATATCTGGGAGGAGATAGTTGTCGATCAAAATAGTCGCAGACTACGTCATCTTCTTGAATGTTATTGATCATAGACCGGTACTGTACCACTGGAAGAAGTTCTTGACCATTATATCTGAAAGAGCTTGCTCGGGCTGGAACATGCTGGAAAAACGAGGATTGAAGTGCGTAGATGCAACCTTCAACTAAGATGGATTCTCCAAGTGAGAATCGGGTCAAACCACGATATAGGAAGGAGAGCGCTGCCATGGCTATGGAGAGACGATTGGTTTGTCGACTTCCCCATCTTCTCATAAGCTGGATTATTGTAATGTCCATGTAGTTTTGTCCATCTGGGAAGAGGGATAATCCTACAGTGCATAAAACCATTGCATTCTGAATCCTTTCTTTAGCTGTCCTGGACAACGAACTGACTTCAACGAAGGTCCCGTACTGACGATACAACTCAAGCAGGTCGACATATTCATTCTCCTCCAACTGGATCAAGGGCCAGGATCGGCGGCCTGTCATACGAGCTAATGAATCTCGGGGGTCCAAACCCTTGACATTGATGAGGAATTGATGTTCTAATGGATCGCTTGGCTGACCGACTGGCTCTGGCAATCCCATGATCTCTGAAAATTCATCCATTAAAACGGTCATTTCTCCCCACGGGAACCAGAATGTACATGTCCGAGGATTCCATCGCTCCGCCATTGCGTGGATCAGGTTGTCGTTGATGGTCTGCTTTCCAACTGCTGACGCCAATTCTAATCCGCACTCGCTCAAATGGTCCGGGAACATTCGGGAAAAGCTTTTTAGCCAGGAATAATACCACCGGGGAATGAAAGTTCTGGTGCTAAGGGCTCGATGTTCAGGACGACCTTGTCGCACCTCGAAGGAGATGTGACCTTCAGGAAAGATAGGATCGACTTGACTGGATGCCATTGAACTGAAAATAGAAGAAGACTTAGAATGAGACTTAGGAAATTGTGAAATTTTGAAAAAAAAAATTGCAAGCAGGACAAAAAAATGTAACTGGAAAATTCGAGATCCAGGGGAAAGGTAGAATGTAAAATTACCTGGAGTTTTGAAAGAAATGGGATATTTGAGAAAATCATCCAGGGTTTGAGAAAAATATCTCGTGCAAAATAAGGATATTTGAAAAAAACCTAATAAGTTGGAAAACATTGGGAAATATAAAGAATTGAGGAAATAACACACATATAATCATATCCTGCACAAACATTTATGCACATTCAGCATTCCCTAAAAGGCTGACTCTAAATGCATCCATTTGAAAACAGCTGTAGGACCCTAATCCTAACTCTAGGTTCAGATCATCTTTGTCCAATCCAGTTATGCCGATATACCCGAACCGAAATCCGAGGTACGTGGCATATAATTTAAACTCCGGTTCTAAGGTAAGGTTTTCCAACATCCTTGAGCGCCTACCGATATACTTTGGACTGTGGCCCGCGGTACGTGGTAGGGGGGTGTTAACCCAAATAATTGGCCCAGTTGTGAGGCTTTGTCCCGAACTAGGGTTCTGGAAGAGAGCCCAGCAACGTGAAGACCGGGTAACGATAGGTGATTGGGGTTTGAAAAAATGATCACATGCAAGAAATAGATGGCTCTAAATCCTAAAGAGATCGACTTTTGAAAATCTTTGAAGAAGCATACATTGTTTGCATTCAGATCCTAAATTGAGGAGAGTTGTATTTAGACCTAAGTCTATGTGAGCATGAAAATATCTCCTCAATATAGTCCTACCAAACCATGCCTAAGCTATATGCAGTAAATGTCAGCTAGGTCAGAATCTAGGCTCCTAGGCTCACATGATATTGAAAGTAAAAGCTGACATTTTGTGAACATAATTTCGATAATTAAACTAAGTCAAGTATAATTTAAGTCAGACAAGGACAGGTCCCATCACGGTCGCCAAACCTGTTATCGTCGCAAAATTTTTCCCGTCTTCCCTTCCTTGCGGAAGAGAGAGGAAAATGCTTTCGCGATTCAAACTTGACCGGATTTTGGAAATTGTTTTGAAATATACTCGCCTCCGTTTTTGAAAATTGCGGGAAAATCCATGGGATGGGGCTCGACCTGTCGGTACGAGGTTCAACCGTTCCTGCCGCCTTAAACAGGGGTAATCGAACCAAGGACCAAAATTATGCTTGACATAGTTAAATCAACCAAATTGTGTTCTATCCTAAATGCGCAGAGAATTCAGGCATGTGCTATGAGAATTTTGGGAAATGTAAATTGGAAAATATGATGTATGCTTAGAAAATATTTGAAGTTGGAAAGCATTTCTCAGGAAAAGATGGAAATCAATCTCTCAAGAAAACTCAGACGAAGAAGGTTTGAAATCTCGAGAAAGTTTATAAAGAGTTGGAAAATCTTGAAGAAGTGAGAATCTTGAGAAAGTTTAAATGAGAATCTCGGGAAAATCTTGAGAAAGTTTATAAAGACTTAGAAAAATGAGAATCTCAGGACAATTTTGAGAAGGCTTAGAAAGACTTGGAAAATCATGAGGAAATGAGACTCTCAGGAAAACTGTAGGAATTCTTGAGAAAACATGAACATTTGAAAAAAGGAAAGCACTTGTTGGGAAACTCAGACTTTAAGAAAAGGATAGAAAATTTATAGGAAAGGTTCATTGGAGAATGAAACTTAGAACTTGGGAAATTGAAATCCTGAAAACATTGTCCTTGAAATCTCTGAAAATCGATTTCTGATTCTTGAGAAATATGAAAATTCCTTTTGAAAAATGGTTCTTAAGAAAATAACTTTTTAAGGAAAATCATGGGAAAACTTTGATTTGGGAAATCCAACTCCGAATATCATCATAGTTTCTTGAGAAAATCGATTCCATGAAGTGAAAATCTTTTGAGAAAATCATGAGAAAAACAAATGATGCAGATGATGTGAATGAATGAATGCACTTTTGAAAAGATTTTTGAAAATTTTATTGGAAAAATGTGGATTAGACCAAAATAAATCCTTCACATATTTTGACTGTGGCCATGAATATATTCAGGGTTTATTTGAATTAATTCATAATATTTTGAAATCATTGGAAATATGAGGTGCATTTTCAAGATAGCCTAAGAGTGTAGGCTCAATGTGACTGGTAGAGAGATGATGGATCTGGGTCTCGTCCATATTCCGACTAGGGCCGTAAATATGGACTCCACCGAGTTCATCAACTCTCTAAGAGTTGGTGCACGTGCCATTCGTGTTCATCCACGGTGGGTTTTGAAAATTGAGATATATGCATCATAGAATCAGGATATTACTGAAATCAAACTATATGAGATGCGGCCTAATCTAAGCAGTAAAAGTAAATCTTATTCCAAGGTTTACATCGGATTGTTACATTGCATAACATAAAGTAAAGTAAAATTGAAATGGAGCCAAGGAATCAACCTCCTCTAGATTTTCCTGCAAAATGAGAGTTAGTACAAAATAAACAAGGAAATGGACATATATATAATATATACAACGAAGAGACATATACAAATATCAAAATGCTAAAATAGGTGCTAAATGTCATGTAACGATGGAGGTGTAACTATATGAGAAAATATATGGATGTTCATACATGGAAATAAGAGCACATGCAGAGATATATATATATATATATACAAGTATATATCTATGTATATATATATATATATATATATATATATATATATATATATATACATATATATATATACATATATACGTATACATATAGATAAATATATATAGATATACATATATATATAGATATATATATATACATATAATGAGAAAATATGTACATACTAATGGAAATTACGTATAATAGGTAAAACCAGAAATTACAGGTATATATAGTTTCTGTAGGTGATTTCACACAACCATACTTCTCAAATTATAATGCAATTTCCAGTAAAAATGGGTATGGAGCCTCCCTATATATCCATAATGAAGCATGCCAAAGATGGTTGGGAGATCACGATTGGATATAGAGATATTCGTTCATGAATATGGCCAAATATCAAGACTGCACACTTGCAGCAGAAAATGAATATGTGCAGGAAATGGGTTGTGGAAGCATCATGGGCTATTTTAAGGATATCATGAAAAGGATATGAAAAGCTTGGTGAATAGGTGAAAATGTCATGGAAAATGATGAAATAATATGTATAATTGGTGCTGCAAATGGGGTGATATAGCAAACAAGAATTTAACACTAAGATAAGCAAAATTTCATAAAACCAAGGGTGATGTTCCAGCCATAGCTTCATAAAACAGGGATTTTAACAGCAAGCTAGACAAAATCTCATAAATCAAATGATGGTGTTCCAACATAACTTCATAAAACAGGAATTTGAATATCAAGCTCATAAATCAAATGATGAAGTTCCAGCCATAACTTCATAAAACAAGAATTTTGAACATCAAGCTCATAAATCAAATGATGATATTCCAGCCCATAGTTTCATAAAACAGAAATTGTAGCATCAAATGATGAAGTTCCAGCCATAACTTCATAAAACAAGAATTTTACCATCAAGCTAAACAAAATTTCATAAATCAAATGATGAAGTTCCAGCCATAACTTCATAAAACAGGAATTTGAATATCAAGCTCATAAATCACATGATGAAGTTCCAGCCATAACTTCATAAAACAAGAATTTTGAACATCAAGCTCGTAAATCAAATGATGAAGTTCCAGCCATAACTTCATAAAACAAGAATTTTGAACATCAAGCTCATAAATTAAATGATGATGTATTTACAAGAGTAAGAGAAAAGAAAAATACATGTAATAGCAAATACTCATGAAGGGATATGTATATATATATAAGTATATATATACATATATATATATATATATCCATATATACATATACACGTATACATATAGGTAGATATACAATAGATATACATATATATAGATACATATATACATATAATGAGAAGACATATATGTTTAATGGAAATTCCACATAATGGGTAAAACCAGAAAACATATGTATATACAGTTTCTGTAGGTGATTTCGCACAGCCGTATTTCCCAAACTACAAGGTAATTTTCAATAAAAATTGGTATAGAGCTTCTCTATATATCGGTAATGACTTTTGCAAAAGATGGCATATGGATCATGAACGGATGTGGATATATCCGTTCATGAACATAGCCGATTATCAAGACTGCATACCTGCAGAAGATGGTAAATATAACACATACGTGATGTGTAAGAAGTGCATTGTGGGAACAATGGGCTGTCTTCAAGAAAATTGTGACAAGGCTATGAAAAGTACATCCCATGTAATGCAGCAGTGACATTAGCATACTAACATGGCTGGGTTATGCCAGACGTCTACATATTGTCCATCAGATAATCATTCAGCAATTTGAGGAGATGCTTGACATTTTGCAGTAGAAGATCAAATGGCTAAATCAAAGATATCAACCCTTTTTACATAACATATTTCACTATATTAATAAATGAAGGATTTTCAATTAACTACAGTGAAAACCAGAAACCATGACTCTTTGTTTCCTGTAATCAATTTGATTTTCAGGTGGACCAGTCCTCATTAATTAAGTTTTAGCATCGAACCGAATTCTTGATGCCACAAAACATGCTTGGCATTATTTATGATACTAAGCTATATATACATATCTATACAACTGATAATAAAACATGCTGATAATACATTTTCAGAACTAATCTATATAATAAATCAAACAAATCAATCTTACAAATGAGATCAATTGGTCATAACAAATGGCTTCAGCAGATGCTCCCTCACAATAAATAGTATGATGCAAAGACCCTAAATGATACTATTTACAGCAGTGAAGCAGGGTGGCAGTGTGATTTTGCAGAAGAAAAAAAAAACAATAATACACAAAATATCAGTAAACTATATGTCAGATGCATAGGTTGAGAAAGGCCTTGCGCTGGATCAATCTTGGGCGAGTTTGGGTTGCGCAGGAGCAGCTTTAAGTTGTTCTTCAGTTACCTTCAGATAATCTTCACTGAAATAAGGTTTTTCACCAGCTGGAGGGATTAGAAAAGAGGGCAGTCTCCTGGATTTTTGCTGGATCTTCTGTTGGCTGAAGGACGATGGGCTGAAGGCTGAAGGTGGAAGACCTGCAACTGGATCTCCTGCTGATGGGGCTGAAGGCTGATGAAGGATGGCGCTGGCTGCTGTGGCTGAAGCAAGATAGGAAAAACGGTGGTGGCTCTCTTGCGGTTGGGCTGGAGTGGAGGTGTGCGGCAACTGCTGGAGGTGGAAGATCTGCGACTGGTGGTGATGGTGATGCAGCCGTTGAAGTGTCTGGTGGTTGGGCTGAAGAAGGATGAAGCTCTTGTTGGTAGGTTGGAGATGGTGAGAAACCTGCGGCTAGGCTGTAGTGGCTGAAGAGGGATCTCGATAGCCAAATGGCTGGGGCTGAAGAAGGTGAAAACGCCTCCTTTCCACCTTGAGAGCCTCCTGCAAAAACCGAAAATCTCCAATTCAAAATCCCCTCTCGTGAATGCCCTACCCCCCTTTTTAAAAACTTTCCCCTCTTTTAAAAAAAAAACGCAGCCCTCCCTTCCGTTACAAATTTTTTTTTTTGAAAACTTTTCAAAGTTTTTGTAACTGAATTTTAAAAACTCGCCGTTTTAGAGGCTGTACAAAATCTTAGGTTTTTAAAATCATTTTGGGTTTGTTGACCTAAGTCTTAGATAACTAAGCATTTTTTTTAAAAACTGTTTCTAAAAAAAATGAATAGTGATATCATAAAAAAAAAAATTAATGATAATAATAAATGGGAGATGCCACCTCAGCCATCTTTAAAATTCTTTTGAAAATAAAGCTTTATTTTGTGTTGGCAACTTCTTTTATTTTCAATTGGGGTGCCACATGTGTGTGGGCCCACTAACTAAAAATGAATAATATTGAGAAAAATAAAAAGGAAAATTTGCAAATTGGTATGGACTTCGGGTGGGTCCCGCTTGAGAATAAACACCTTACCTGAGAGTCTTATTATGATGCTAGTTCAAAGGCGGGTCCCGCTCCATTTATTTGAAGATACGAGATAAAACCTTATTTGTTTTTCAAGAATTTGGAAAAATTGGGTTTTCAGGGCAAAAATATGGATAAATGTAAAAACAAAATTTGTAAAGAGATTTAAAATCTTTTGCAAAAACATTTTTGAGATAAAATCTTTAAAATGAATATCCAAATATCCAGATTGTTTTCCTGAGAAAATTTTTGTAATTCAAAGTCCTGGGGGTAAAATGGGAAAATTTGATAATTTTGAATACCCAGGGTTTTTAAAAATCAATTTGAAAAAGTTTAAAAATCAAATCTGGATGGACAATTTTGAAAATCAGGAGTTCTGGATCTCAAACTAACATGCTATGCAGTGAAATGATGCAATGCTATGCAAAGACATGTTCTATGAAATGTCACTCTCAGCTTGGACTTGGAAATTCTAACTTCTTCTCCAGAAAAAGGATTTGAAAATTTTCAATTTGAAGATGTCTCTGAACCTAAATATAGAAATTTTGAAGCTCAAGAATGAAATTTAGGACTTTCTGCAAGGTTCAATCTTGGAAAATGACCATTTTGCCCTTCATTGCTTCTGAAGAACTGAAATATAATGATTGAGGGCGATGTCAAGAAGGTGAGTGAAAATTTGGGGTGTTTACAAGAAGATCACCTTGAAGTCCTTGATCAAGTTTTTAAGCGACTCATTCTTTATAAGTTAAGACTTAACCCCCAAAAGTGTGTTTTTAGAGTCGAATCAGGCAAACTGTTGGGTTTTCTGGTCAGTAAAAAAGGGATAAAAGTAGACCCATCTAAAGCAAAATTCATCATTGATATGCCTCCGCCAACAAATCTCAAAGAATTGCGTAGCCTTCAGGGATGCATGCAATCAATCCAACGATTTATATCCAATTTGGCAATGAGATGTGAGCCTTTCAATCACTTACTCAGAAAAGGAGTGAAGTTCGAATGGGGACCAGAGTGTCAGCAATCATTCGATCGTATCAAAAGGTATCTCCTCAATCCTCTCATCCTAAAATTGCCAGAATTGGGAAAACCCCTTTTGTTATACATCTCAGTTAATCAAGTCGCATGCGGCGGATTCTTGGCACAATATAAAGATGGCAGCTTGATAGAGCACGCCATTTATTATGTGAGTAAGACTTTCATAAACTATGAAAATAAATATTATCAAATAGAGAAGACATGTTTAGCTCTAGTATGGATGTGTCAGAAGCTAAGGCACTACTTGCTGGCATCTGAAGTCAAAGTCCTGTCCAAACTCAATCCTCTCAAGTATATCCTAGAGCAACCTTTTCTCAGCGGACGAATCACCAAATGGCAAGTCTTACTAATGCAGTATGACTTAAAATATGTATCATAACAATCAATTAAAGACCAAGCAATTGTAGATCAATTGGCTGACTTTCCTCTGGCAGAAGAAGTGAAAGAAAAAGATGACTTCCCTGATGAACAAATATGCAATGTTCAGCAATCTCCAGTCTGGAATTTATTTTTCGATGGTTCAAAGAATATGGCTGGAATAGGCATTGGGATCTTATTAATCACTACTGAGAAGGAGATGATTCCCTTTTCTCTAAGCTTGATTTTCCATGCACTCACAACATGGCCGAGTACGAAGCTCTAATTCAAGGTCTAAAGATTCTACTAGACTTCAACGTCAAGAGAGTGCATGCTTATGGTGATTCATTGCTCGTCGTCAATCAAGTCTAAGTCAAATGGCAAGTCAAGGATTAGAAGCTACTTCCTTACCATAAGATCGTCTCAACTCTTGCCAACAATTTTGAAGAATTTCAGCTCTTCCATATCAAGAGAGATTTCAATCAAGTGGCTGGTAGCCTAGCCAATCTGGGCTCCATTGTGGCATTCAAAAGTGGAGAATCTTGTCGCTCCTTTGAAATTGGCAGACTTGACAAACCTGCCTTCCTTCCAATAGAACAAGTAAACCAAGCCGAGCAAAAGAAGAAGCCTTGATATTACAACATCAAGAACTTCATAGAAACCGGTGAATTTTTTCCAGATTTCTCAAAGAAAGAGCAGTGAGCAATCCAGCGTATGTCTACCCTGTATTTTATTCTGGCAAACGTCCTCTATCATCCTGGATTCAGTTCCAAGTATTCCAGATGCTTAGACGAAGACGAAGCCAAAGAAATCGTGCGGGAGGCAAACAAAGGCATTTATGGTGGCCACGTCGGCTACCAAACCCTTGTCAAGCAAATCATCCTAGCAGGCTATTACTGGAAGACTATGCAGCAAGACTATTACCATTTCATAAAAAAGTGTGTTCAATGCCAGATACATACACCCTCTATTCATGCGCCAACAACATATTTGCAATTTGTTGTCTCTCCATGGCCGTTCTCTATGTGGGCCTTTGATGTTGTAGGTCCCATCACTCCTTCTGCTTCAAATGGCCACAAATACTTTCTTGCCGCAATAAAATATTTCACCAAGTGGGTAGAAGATATCACTCTTCGCACAATAGAAGAACGCCATGTGGTCTCATTTATCCAGAAGAACATCCTTTGCCGTTTTGGCATACCGCATGATATTGTGTCAGATAATAGCAGTCATTTCAAGAATAAAAGAATGAAAACATTATGCTCAAAGTTCAAAATCCATCATCATTTCTCCACTCCATATTATCCTCAAGGGAATGGTCAGGCAAAAGCTACCAACAAGATATTAATTTGTATCTTGGAGCGAACTGTAGAAACAGGCCGTGACTGGCATGAGAAGATCCACGATGCACTATGGGCCTACCGAACCACCATTCGCACTTCAACAAATGCTACTCCATCAGAACTGGTCTATGGAACCGAAGTAGTATTGCCTCTATATATTCATAAGCTCGCTTTGAAATTTGCATCCCTTCTAGAATTACCTTTTGATCAATACCAGCAGCGACGACTGGTACAGTTAGACTTGGTTGAAGAGAGAAGGCTAAAAGTAGCAGATCATGCTCAATCCTATCGTCAAAGAATAACCAGGCAATACACGAAGTCTGTCATCGAAAGGAGATTCAAAGTTAATGATTTAGTACTTCGATCCACAACTTATCTCAAGCATCGTCCCAGCGGGAAATGGTCACCAAATTGGGAAGGTCCCTATGTCATCAAAGAAGCATTACCTCATAACTCATATCGGCTCATCAATGCTGATGGGATAGAATTACCAGATCCCATTAATGCCCGACACTTGAAAAAGTTCTATACTTGAAGCATCTATTCTTCCTTTGTAATCTTCCTATTTCCTTCAATAAGGATCAAACTTTCCTTTTCTAGTTATACTGGGGCATTTTTATTTTTTTTTCTGTATGCAGACAGGATAAACAAATCTCTCATTTTACACACTTGTGCACCTGTGTGCATCAATTTGCATTCATTTGCATTCTACTGCATTAATATCAATTTGGTCAGTATTGAGATTTCAGCAAATAGTCTCATCACAATTCCCAATTGTTATTCAAAATTAAAAGACAATCATTAGCACTGAATCAAAAATCCAGTGCTCAAACTAGTATATTTTCAAAGTCCAGTGCTCGAACTGGTACATTTCCAAAATCCAGTGCTCGAACTGGTACATTTTCAAAATCCAGTACTCGAACTGGTACATTTTCAAAAATCCAGTGCTCAAACTGGTACATTTCCAAAATTCAGTGCTCAAACTGGTATATTTCCAAAATCCAATGCTCGAACTGGTACATTTCCAAAATCCAGTGCTCGAACTGATATATTTCCAAAATCCAGTGCACGAACTGGTACATTTTCAAAATCCAGCGCTCAAACTGGTACATTTTTCAAAACCCAGTGCTAGAACTGACATATTTTCAAAAATCCAATGCTCATACTAGCATATTTCCAAAATCCAGTGATTGTGCTGTTACACTTTGTAAAACCCAATGCCTATACTAGTATTCTTCCAAAATCTAACTCCGTGTTAGTATCCCATCAATTACATCAGTCAATCTTCTAGGTTCGGTCTTCGTACGAACCTCTCATCAAAATTCAATTCCCAATTTCGACCTCCAGGTAATCCAATTTACAATTTTGATCTTTGGGTCACCTAATTTCCAACTCTCAATTTTCAATTTTCAATTTCCAATTTTGACCTCTGGGTCACACAATTTCGACTTTTAGTCAACCAATTTTCAATTTCGACCGTTAGGTCATCCAATTTCAAACCTTCGGGTTACCAATTCTATCTCAATCATTCTCAACCTGCGGGTCACCTTCGCCAATCATGGTTGTATTCATTCTGCCTATTGGCCCAATATCCAAATTTCAATCATTCTCTCTTAAGAGAGACCCTTTTTAGGAAGAGTTCGAGGGAGCTCATTCTTCTCGCATGCTATCTGATGATGCATGAAATGCACATCATTATAATATAATATTCATGCATTTTTATGTGTTCTTAAGGTTTAGAACCCATGAATGGATGTATTTTGATATAAAGCGGTGTCGGTTCGAATTTCAATCAAATCGGAGTTAAATTGAGTGAGATATTGCAATTTTAGTGCTTGGGCACGGATTTCAAGGCAAATTGGATCAAGATCCGACCCAAATATCTCATTTTGGGTCTTGGATTAGTCCATAAACATCACAATTCAACTCACATGTGATCCAAACCCAATTCATAAACCATTTTCAGAAAACCCCCTTCAAAAGAGGCGCCTAGCATTTAATTTCATTTTAAACCTCTTTTTGAATTTGTAAAAAAAAACTTTAGATTAGGTTTAAATATGATTTTATGAAAACCCTAGGACGTTTCTTTCTTGGATTTAAGCCCAGCCAGAGCTCCTCTTCCTCTTCCATACCTTCCTCTCCATTCCACCTCCATTGATTCTCCTTTCTTTATTGTTTCTTTCCCTTCATGTTTTTCTTCCTCCTCCCTTTTCTCCCCCATCATAGTGTGAAGCATTTAACGTGTGATTTGCTGTATTTTTGCAAGGTTGCAGACCAACGTGGGTGTTCTTTCCAGCTGGTGTGCCGTCTACACCACTAGGAAAGGCTGACTTCTTCCCCTTCCGGCCCTCTTCTCCATTGGGTGCAGCCCTTTCACTTCCACCGCTCGACACCATTCGTTAGGCGTATCCTTGCAACAATACACAACCACGTTGATATGAATCACAACAACAATGAGCTTGGCAGCAAAGTTCCATGGCTTAAATCGCTCTACCTCATCCCCACCTTCGTCGGACTGCCCTAGAGGTTAGTCATCTTCTTCCTCATTTTCTTTTAGGTAAAATCGAGTCTACCTATGGTCGATTCTTCTCAACCTCAAACCCCTTTTCTTATTTTCTATTTGTTTGACAACAAAACCACTGTTTGCATTTAGTGTTCATCTCAGTATTTAGATCGAGCCTTATATGCATTTAAATTGTAATTCATTTTAGAGTTCAATTTTTATCAATTGCAAGAAGCGGCTAGATCTTATCTAGCCGATTTGGGGGAGTTTCCCATGAGTGATTTGTATTACATTGTATGTTGTTCAGGTCATGTCTGTGTCCCACAGTCTTTTGCATGTTTAGGTTGAGTTCTAATGTGCTTTAGAGAGTCAAGTTGCTTGGTGTTTAGTCTAATAGGGAAAATCGGCTAAGTCTAGCTTACCCGATTTTAATGTGTGCCCAGTTTTTATTCTGATAAATTTTTTTTGTTACAGTAGCTTAGTTTAGTGTTTTAGACTTATTAGAATCATATCCAGTCATAGCTTAGCTTAGACTACCTTAGAATTTTGTTTTACCTTTGTTGTGTTAGTTGACAAAATAATTTTTATGTGTAAATTAGAGAAGTCGGGTTTAGTATGTCAATGGTTGTCGTCTTCTTCATAGGAGAAGACAGCCATGGTTGTAACTTAGAGTTTAGGAAGGTTTTGTTTAGGGTCCAGGTTCATTGTATTCAGTTTTAGTAAGTTTTAAGATTTAATTAATTAATTTAGATTTGTGAGTGTTAGCCAAAATAGCATTTTTTGATTTGTGTATTACATTTTATTCATACCCCTACACTTATTTATGTAGATGTTAGTTAGGTTAGGTTAGTTAGAGCCTAGATTGACTAATCATTTAATTTCAAATTTTAGTATGAAGGGCACATTGGTATTTTTGTTCAAGGGATGATTTTGGCATGTGTTGTAGCCCCCGAAATTCATGGAATTTAATTGAGGCAAGTTTTGACCTCTCCTTCTAGTCCAGCCAAGATAGAATCATTCTCTCCTTTCAATCTTGGAAATAAATTTGAGTTTCAATTCTATTTCTAAAATTCTTTTGCATGATTTTGGGAAAGATTTTCAAATTGGCAATCTAATTTTAAGGCAAACTTGAAACCGTGTAGGCCCATTGAGCTTGACGAGTTTGACTTTGCAATCCTTCCAAAGGGGTCCTTAAGATAAGAATACATGGGCTCCACTCACTTCCAAATTCTCCACTTAGTATTTATATGCCCTCTTTTAATTACATAGCTTAGCATAGTATAGATATGACATTAACCATTTTAGTAGGTTTTGACTTTACTTTAGGCTTTCAAAAACGTGTTTAGCAATTTAGGAAAGTAAGTTGTCTTTGTAATTGTTTTGATTTAATTACTGATTTTATTTTTAGGCTAAAGTCTTGTTTTAGGATTACATATTTAGTTTCAAATTCTAATTGATTAACCTCTTAGTAATTAGGTCAGTTATTAGAAGTTAACCAAAATCGTGTAGGTGTCCTTGTTTAGTAAGTCTAAGCCTTACTAACCCTAGTGGGTCCATCTAGGGTGGCGTGAACCTAAGTCTAAGACCCATTCTAGCCATCCCCTAGACTAAACCTAGTTAGTCACTAACCTTAGTTAAAGTTCATGTAGTATTAACTTCATTTAAATAGATAGGTTTAGATTTAATGTTCATGCTTGTAGTTAATTAGTTAGTTGATATTAATTCAATTATCATAGGTTAGTTGATTTCATTAGTGTAAATTTGCTTAACACTTGCATGCATTATAGTATTCCATTTGAGCATTAATGTGTATTTCTCACAAAATATTGTAGGTAGCAATTTAGATTTTATTTTATTAGTGTAATTTGTTTTATTTTCTGTTAGTAGTTAGTATTAGGACTGTGAATGACTGTTTTTGTATGGATTCTAAGAGATAGTGCACAAATTGGATTTTTACAAATGAATAGTACACTGAAATAAAAACCAGAATTTTGCACTGCCTTGCACTCCTTATTTTATGTGAAAATTTTCTGAGTTTTTCTAAAAAAAAAAAATCTATTTTATTCATCAACATGTTAACTGTTTACAAACTACAATTCAGCTCATTACGAGTTGATTTGGTTTGACTTTTAAGCGTTTTTCAAAATCAGTTTTTTTGCGTTTTTGAAATGCTTATATCCGGAGTTTCCGGATGCATTTTTCAAATCCGTAAAATCTGACAGATTCTTGAATCTGTCATGAACAAAACAAAAGAAAAATCGTTAAAATAAACTTTGTTTGCTCCTTCAAATTCACTGTTTGCGAAAACTTGTCAGAATCCAGTTTTGCACTATTTGAGGATAAAACAGTCATTTTACTAGTTGTGTGATTTTCGGTAGTTCTTATTGTTTTTCTGCATTTTAGTTTGTATATTTGCAGCAATTAGCTTAGTTAGATCCATAATAATTAGTTGATGTAATGAGAAATGACATTTTAGTTAATCTTGATTTTTAATTATAATTTAGTTCAGTAATTCCTCGTAGAATTAGGTTTAGTATATTTTTAGAATCATTTATTATAATTGTGCACTAAATTTATGTTTTATTGTGTTTTAGGTTGATCAAGTTTACAACAGGTCAAAAAGGTGAATTCAGAGTGAAAGTGCGAGTGCACATGTTGTGAAAAGATAAAATTACCCCTGGAGATCTGGAGAAGACTTTAGAAACCTATTTCTAGTTAACTTTAGTTTTTAGTTTGTAATTTCATTAGAATTGTATTGTTTGACTTAGTATAACATTCTGATATTAATAAATTGAAGTTTTTAGAAGTAAATTGAATATTTCTTGTTTCTTAGGGATTCGACCCGTACTTGCCACATTCGTGGAAAGTCGGTTTTTATTATCTTTGGTTGTCAATTTTCTAAATGCTTTTAATGAAAATAATGTTTTAAAAATACCACTGCAAAAAGATCAACCAAGTTTTTGGCGCCATTGCCGTGGAACGACGATTATATTCTATTATTTCTGAAATTAATTTATTAATAATTGTTTAGTTAATTGTTTTATTTGTTTTAGTAGTAGGATTAACATAGTTAGTAAATATAGGCTTCACTTACTATTTTCCTAGGATTCACTGGAATACATACTTCAAGGAGCGATTAGACAGGTGGGTTTTAGCAAACATAGTTTGTGATTTCCTATATCTGTTTATTTTGGTGATTTAGATTAGATTTTGTTCTGTTATTCTTATAGAATAGTTAGTTAATTCTGACATAGTTAGAGTAGTATTGGTATTTATTCTTTGCTTTTGTGATTTTAATTGCAGTATTTAGATTAGTTTAGTTTAGATAGATTTAGGTCGTTCCATACATCTGGTCTTAGCACCAGTGTATGCAGAGGCGAAGAGCTTTGGGTACTCCATTGCATCCTTTTGTTGACAACCCAGAGAGAATTTTACATTCTTATCGAAGTTAGAGAGCAATGGGTGATATGAATCCTCCAGCTCCATTTCCTCCTCGCGCTCTGAGGGAGTACTTCACTCCCACAGACTATGTCCAGGCATCCTGCATTCGGAGACCCTATGTAGGAGTGCCTCATTATGAGATTAAGGCCAATATCATTTAGATGCTCCCATCCTTCTATAGCCTTAGTCATGACGATCCCTATAGGCACCTTGAGGAGTTCCTCAAAATCTGTTCTACAGTGAAGATACAGAATTTCGATGACGATGCTTTGAGATTGACCCTGTTCCCATTCTCATTGAAGGACAAAGCCAAGTATTGGCTAAAATCCTTAGATTCCATAGAAATAGGGTCCTGGGATCAAATGCAGTAGGAGTTCCTGAGAAAATACTTTCCCATAGGTAGGACAAACCAGTTTAGGCGAGCCATCACTAGCTTTTTAGAGCTAGATGGTGAGCAATTTCATGAGACCTGGGAGAGGAACCATTAGATGATCGACTCTTCTTACGGGGGGACATTCATGTTAGATAGGTGGCGTTCTCGAAATTGGATTGTCCCCATCATCAGGTGCCGAGATGGCAACTGGTGCAGAGTTTCTACTATAGATTGTCTGACAGGAACCGTCAGGTGATCGACTCTTCTTACGGGGGGACATTCATGTTGAAGAGTGAAGATGAAGCATGGAGACTGTTTGACACTTTAGCAGAGAATTCCCTCCATCATGCCTCTAGCTCTCATTCTGAGAGACCCACTATAAGAACTCAAAAAAAAAAAATTGTTTGGATCCGGGCCGGATCCGGGTCGGATCCGGACCCGGATCCGACTCGGGTAAATCAGTCGGCTGCGTGCTTTTAAAAGCATTCAGCGACTGAGGGAGGAGGTTCTCGAAACCTCCTTCCCCCTCTCGTCTCTCGGTCTTCCCCCCGACTCGTCTCTACGCCCTCTCTCTCGCTGGAGACCCCGGTCGACCTGCCGCCACCTGCGACCTCCTTCCGATGCCGCCGCTGCCGCCGCCGGTGACTCCTCAGGTACGCTTCTTTTTCTTCTTCTCTCCTCTTCGTCTTCCCCGACCCTCCTCTTCAAGGGTCGGTGAACCAGAGCCACCAATCGTGGTGGCTCTGGGTCTGCCAGGGAGGGAGGTGCTGCGCACCTCCCCTCATTTTCCCCCTCCTCTCTGTCCCCTCTGTCACGGCAGGGGAGGGGCCGAGCCCCTCCTCTCTGCTCCCTTTTAGGCAGGGGAGGGGATGAGCCCCCTCCTTGCTCCCTTTAAGGCAGGGGAGGGGCTGAGCCCCCTCCTTGCTCTCTGTTATGGCAGGGGAGGGGCTGAGCACCCTCCCTGCCCTTTCATTCGGCAGGGGAGGGGCTGAGCCCCCTCCCTGATTCGTGATACGGTACAGGAGGGGCTGAGCCCCCTCCGTGCTTTTTGTTTTGACAGGAGAGGGGGGTTGAGCCCCTCCCTGCTCTTTGTTACGGCAAGGGAGGGGGCCGAGCCCTCCCTGTGCCTCTTTTCTCCTTAGGCAAGGGCATTGCCCCTGCCTTCGCTATTTTTCGGTAGGCCGGGGCAAGCCCCCTTGTCTCGTTTTTCATTGGCATCGGGAGGGCCTCCGTTCGTTGTTGAAAGGCAAGGTGCGGCCTCCTGCTTCCCCCTTAGTGGCTCGCAAGGAAGGGCCTCGCTTCCTTGCTCTCTTGGCTGGCAGGGCGAAGCCTCCCTCGTTGTCTTCTTCGGGCAAGGGTGCGACCCCCTGCCTCCCCGTTATTCGCTGACAGCATGTCAGCAGGGGCTCGTGGCCCTGCCCCTGCTTCTTGCGCTTATAGCAGGTGCGCATGTGCACGATGCCCTACCTCTGTTTCCCTTACGTCAGGACGGTGATAGTTCCCCTGACTTTCTATTTTGGTATTAGCTTGCTAAGATCGTTACTTTTACAGCTTGTACGACGGATCCTGCTCGCGCTCCGCGACCCGAGCCGCCAATCGCGTACACCCGCGGACGACAGCAAGTTTGCAACTCTCAAAGGTAGGGGAGGATTGCACAGAAGACTTGGACAATTGAATTGAGTTCAATTAACTAAAAAGGATAATTAAATAAATATATATGCATATATATATATATCATATATATTTATACGAGTACACATTTAACTCAAGGACGCAGTTTCGCGATCCTTGTCCTTTACTTTGCCGTTGCGCATCGCGCACAGGTTTTGTGTTGCACTCCTGTTTACAGTTCCTTTACTTTGCCGTTGCGCATCGTGCAAAGGTTCTGCGTTGCACTTCTGCTTATAGTCTTTACTTGCCGTCGCGCGTTGTGCGAGGGTTTGCGTTGCACTTCTGCTTACCGCCTTTACTTTGTCGTTGCGCCTAGGCTCTTGCTTTTGCATATGTGTTGGTATTGCCTTGCTTTTGCAGATGACGTGCAGGTTCTTGCTCTTTGCGTATGCCTTAAAGGCATCCTCGTGGAGGATGCAAGAGACATCTATCACTCACTCTTGCGACAAGAGTTCAGTTGGGAGCTGGCGATACATCCTCGTCTAAGGAGAGGGATACTCGCAAGGATCCTGGCTCTTCGTGCGTGCAGTTCGACAGAGTCGACTTGAGGTTTCAGGGAGCTGCGCAAAAGCATCAAAGACTGCTCCAAATCGAAGCAGTTGGAAGGATGTGACTGGCTGGTTCTGCTCGCATTTTTGGCATATCTCGGGTGATCCCGAATTGGAGGTTCAAGCGAACTTCTTAGCGGGTGTTCTGTTGAGAGACCCGTATCCCGTCTATCGAGGCCGGTATCGAGTCATGCGAGACATGTAGATACCCCGATAGCGGATGTGATTCGAGATAATCACATGCATCATGTTGGCACAAGGTACTGCTGTTTCAAAAGATAGAGTAAAGTTGATAAACTTTACATCTTTGTGAAACACTCCTGTTGAGGCTTCTATTGAGGAGCTATACCCCCCCTTCATCCTAGAGTACTTGTAGTCGTGCACGACACGTCTAGTACTGCGATGATCGGATGAAACGGTCGTGCGACCTCGAACAACGCTAAATGCAAATTGTTGTAATCACATAAATGGCCTCACATTCGCCTTCACAGGCAAGATGCTCGAGTGGTTTAAATACCACAGCATAGAATGGGTCGTTAGTTAAGCAACCCCTAATGCACCCGTTCGCTTCTGGTTGTCTGTCAAGGGAGAGGACAGATCGGTACAAAAACTCCAATGGACAGGTTGTTAACAACCACCCCACGGGCAAAGATCCGGCCTCCCCAGGCATTGGAGTTAGGGGATAGGGGCTACACAAGTTAGCTCAACACTTCTGCAGAAGTTGGATGCATCCGTGGCATTGCTTTTCAGCCTCTGGGGAATCCTCTCTCGGCTAATGTCATCCCCTTTGGAGCGGACTCAACTAGCTATTCGGGTTATCGAAAATACATAGAATAACATACGCCCAAACTAGTCTCAGTTGTTTCTATGTTTTGCTTGCGCGTACCCGCAGGCCAGTAATTATCAAAACATAAGGTCTGTTCACACTGGTTTTGGGTCTTGAGATTTACTTGCACTACGGATTCGCTTGCACTACTGATTCACTTGCACTACGGATTCGCTTGCACTACTAATTCGCTTGCTTGCTCGATAGTTCAGTATGCTACTCGTTGAACTGTGCACGCCTGTCAAGGCGTTACTCTAGTTGATTAAACTGCTTACGCAGTTCTTTGCGGAGTAATAAGGAGTTTCTCATGCTAGTTAAATGCTTATAATAATAGCATTATACCAGTTGCTACATATTAGCATGTGACTTGCTTTATCCCTTGGTTGAACTGTTTGGTGCTTATTGTAGCGTAACACTTGTTGGTTTGCATCTCTTATGATTGATGTAATTGCATACAGCTCATAATCTACGAACTGGTGGCAACTAGGATTGATGTGGCCGCTTGTCTTATAAGCTGCTTAGATATTGTGATATAATTGTTGCCGTATGATTGCTTATGAATGGCTTGTGATGTAATGGTTTATGCCTTACGATTAATTTAATTACTTGTTCATGGATTGAGCCATTTTATGGTAATTATATGTTTTACGAGCATTGTTATGAGTGCTTGTCTTATTCAGTTGTTTTGTTTGGCTGACGGGTAGAGTTAGTTACCCTTCGCCCATAGAATCAACTGAATTGCCATATCTACGCGTTCTCATTTGTTGTTTACACATGCTTTGAGGGCCTATTTGAGGATTGCAATATTCCTCGTGGCAATCATACGATGCGTAGGATTATATGCTTCTGCGCGGAGTGATACAATGCATATTGCTGATATACATGCTTGTGCCCATATTGTGGCTACTGACCTCGAGAGCAGTCAACTGTTCGGAGCAGTCGATTGTATAGATGCGTGTATCACCGAGTAGGGTGTCTGACGAGCACCTGATCTCCAAAGGATTATCTGCGAGGGCGTGTATGATCAAGACCAGGTACCTGGCTAGAGTGGTAGATTCTCGGTGAGGATGTACACTGTCCACGAACGGGTAGCCGCAAAGACGGTGAACTCCTGTGAGGAAGTGTATGGTCCAAGATCAGGTATACCATGTAGGGCGGAATTCCTTGTGAAGTTATACATTTCCCAGACCAGGTGATTCGGCGTTGATCTTGTTGTATGTATTAGTAGCTATCGACCCCAAGAGTGGTCTTTTGTGTTGATGCGTGTATCGCAATGATTTTCATTGGATATGGCATCTATTGGGGATCGGTTTCCCAAAGGTTTCCCTGTGAGGTTATACTTTTCCCAGATCGGGTGACCCGGCTAGACGGAGAGATTCTCTGTGAGGATGTACACTGTCCACGAACGGGTAGCTGCAAAGACGGTAAACTCCTGTGAGGAAGTGTAGGGTCCAAGATCAGGTATACCCTCTAGGGCGGTAATTCTTTGTCCGGTCGTATATCTCTCGGACCGAACGATCCGACGTGGATCTTGTGTTTTCGCTTACCATAAAAAGTTATGGTGAGCTGTGACGATCTTCTGAGATTGTTTGTGATAGCCAACTATGAATTCATAGTTTCGGCTTTCTATTTTAGCATGATTACGTGCGTGACTCAGATGTGAGAATCAGATCGTTAGTGATTTGAGTTAGTAATCATGTTTTGGACCTTCTACGAAAGGGTGAGCTTCTCTGAGAAAGTACGATGCCTTAGTGCATCATAACCGGTGACGGTTAGCCGCGTAAGACTTTGAGAGATGAGGATAGATTAAGGTCGTTTAGGACAAAGCGTTGGTTAGAAGTAGTGAGTGACAAATGATGTCCTGATGGTGATTGGATGCAGAGACCTCTTTCTAGGAACAAGGACAAGCTTGTTGCGTAGTAGTTCACAACTTATGATCAAATGGATCGTATGCTGCGTTTGTCAGTTGCACCGCTTACTTGCTTTAAACAACTTGCTTGCTTTGAACTGCTTACGCATTTGCACTGCTTACGCACTTGCACTATTTACCTGTTTAACTGCGTAGCTTACTGAATTAAATGTACTTAATTCAGTTCCTTGTAGTCTCTCTTGTGCACCTACTAGTTTTTCGCGAAACTAACCCATTTTATGGGTACAGGTGATTTTTAGGTACACTACGGGCGATGGCGCGATTGCAAGATGGCTTCAAGACTTCTTCTTCCTGCTCTTAGCTCACGTCCTGGACGCTTGGGTTTGCATCGGATTTCCCTTAGGATATCCGAATCTTGTGAGTTTGGTTCTTTTAGCTAACGTGCCCAAAGTTGTCAGCTTGCCTTATGATTTATCAAAGTAAATCTTTCCGCTGATTTCATAAACAAACTCTGAAGGAAAGAGATATTTCTAGTCTCTTGCCTGTTTTTCTGAAACGGGTTCGCAAGTTTGAAATTTGGGGCGTTACAACTTGGTATCAGGGCTAAAGGAAGTAAGGATTCTTGACCATTGAGCATCCGCATCGTGCTGTAAGTATACCATTTTTCTTATTTTATAGATGTTTTTAGCGTTGTTAAGCTAAATGGTTTGACATGTTATGCTTATGTACCAGCATGGCTGGTTTTTTTGTGAACTACTCATGTTACGCATGAATAGTACGAATGTTTTTGGCTTCCTTTTCGAGTTTCCTCAGATTTTGATCTTTGGTATCCCTTGTTTATATCAAGGATGGTAAAGAACTCTAACTAAGTTTTGGCTTATGAATGGTCAAATATTAGGGAAAAATGCCCAGACTTGTATTTTGACCAATGAATGCAATAGAAATTTCGCGGACGAAATTATTTTTAAGGAGGGTAGGATGTAAGAACTCAAAAAAAAAATTTGTTTGGATCCGGGCCGGATCCGGACCCGGATCCGACCCGGGTAAATCAGTCGGCTACGTGCTTTTAAAAGCACGCAGCGACTGAGGGAGGAGGTTCTCGAAACCTCCTTCCCCCTCTCATCTCTCGGTATTCCCCCCGACTCGTCTCTACGCCCTCTCTCTCGCTGGAGACCCCGGTCGACCTACCGCCACCTGCGACCTCCTTCCGATGCCGCCGCTGCCGCCGGCGGCGACTCCTCAGGTACGCTTCTTTTTCTTCTTCTCTCCTCTTCGTCTTCCCCGACCCTCCTCTTCAAGGGTCGGTGAACCAGAGCCACCAATCGTGGTGGCTCTGGATCTGCTAGGGAGAGAGGTGCTGCGCACCTCCCCTCATTTTCCCCCTCCTCTCTGTCCCCTCTGTCATGGCAGGGGAGGGGCCGAGCCCCTCCTCTCTGCTCCCTTTTAGGCAGGGGAGGGGCTGAGCCCCCTCCTTGCTCCCTTTTAGGCAGGGGAGGGGCTGAGCCCCCTCCCTGCCCTTTCGTTCGGCAGGGGAGGGGCTGAGCCCCCTCCCTGATTCGTGATACGGTAGGGGAGGGGCTGAGCCCCCTCCGTGCTTTTTGTTTTGACAAGAGAGGGGGGTTGAGACCCTCCCTGCTCTTTGTTACGGCAAGGGAGGGGGCCGAGCCCTCCCTGTGCCTCTTTTCTCGTTAGGCAGGGGCATCGCCCCTTCCTTCGCTGTTTTTCGGCAGACCAGGGCAAGCCCCCTTGTCTCGGTTTTTATTGGCATCGGGCGGGCCTCCGTTCGTTGTTGAAAGGCAAGGTGCGGCCTCCTGCTTCCCCCTTAGTGGCTCGCAGGAAATAGCCTCGCTTCCTTGCTCTCTTGGCTGGCAGGGCGAAGCCTCCCTCGTTGTCTTCTTCGGGCAAGGGTGCGACCCCCTGCCTCCCCGTTGTTCGCTGACAGCATGTCAGCAGGGGCTCGTGGCCCTGCCCCTGCTTCTTGCGCTTATAGCAGGTGCGCATGTGCACGATGCCCAGCCTCTGTTTCCCTTACGTTAGGATGGTGATAGTGCCCCTGACTTTCTATTTTGGTATTAGCTTGCTAAGATCGTTACTTTTACAGCTTGTACGACGGATCCTATTTCAAAAGATAGAGTAAAGTTGATAAACTTTACATCTTTGTGAAACACTCCTGTTGAGGCTTCTATTGAGGAGCTATACCCCCCCTTCATCCTAGAGTACTTGTAGTCGTGCACGACACGTCTAGTACTGCAATGATCGGATGAGACGGTCGTGCGACCTCGAACAACGCTAAATGCAAAATGCTGTAATCACATAAATGGCCTCACATTCGCCTTCACAGGCAAGATGCTCGAGTGGTTTAAATATCACAGCATAGAATGGGTCGTTAGTTAAGCAACCCCTAACGCACCCGTTCGCTTTTGGTTGTCTGTCAAGGGAGAGGACAGATCGGTACAAAAACTCCAATGGACAGGTTGTTAACAACCACCCCACGGGCAAAGATCCGGCCTCCCTAGTCATTGGAGTTAGAGGATAGGGGCTACACAAGTTAGCTCAACACTTATGCAGAAGTTGGATGCATCCGCGGCACTGCTTTTCAGCCTCTGAGGAATCCTCTCTCGGCTAATGCCGTCCCCTTTGGAGCGGACTCAACTAGCTATTCGAGTTGTCGAAAATACATAGAATAACAGACGCCCGAACTAGTCTCAGTTGTTTCTATGTTTTGCCTGCGCGTACCCGCAGGCCAGTAATTATCAAAACATAAGGTCTGTTCACACTGGTCATGGGTCTTGAGATTCACTTGCACTACGGATTCGCTTGCACTACTAATTCACTTGCTTGCTCGATAGTTCAGTATGCTACTCGTTGAACTGTGCACGCCTGTCAAGGCGTTACTCTAGTTGATTAAACTGCTTACGCAGTTCTTTGCGGAGTAATAAGGAGTTTCTCATGCTAGTTAAATGCTTATAATAATAGCATTATACCAGTTGCTACATATTAGCATGTGACTTGCTTTATCCCTTGGTTGAACTGTTTGGTGCTTATTGTAGCGTAACACTTGTTGGTTTGCATCTCTTATGATTGATGTAATTGCATACAGCTCATAATCTACGAACTGGTGGCAACTAGGATTGATGTGGCCGCTTGTCTTATAAGCTGCTTAGATATTGTGATATAATTGTTGCCGTATGATTGCTTATGAATGGCTTGTGATGTAATGGTTTATGCCTTACGATTAATTTAATTACTTGTTCATGGATTGAGCCATTTTATGGTAATTATATGTTTTACGAGCATTGTTATGAGTGCTTGTCTTATTCAGTTGTTTTGTTTGGCTGACGGGTAGAGTTAGTTACCCTTCGCCCATAGAATCAACTGAATTGCCATATCTGCGCGTTCTCATGTGTTGTTTACACATGCTTTGAGGGCCTATTTGAGGATTGCAATATTCCTCGTGGCAATCATACGATGCATAGGATTATATGCTTCTGCGCGGAGTGATACAATGCATATTGCTGATATACATGCTTGTGCCCATATTGTGGCTACTGACCTCGAGAGCAGTCAACTGTTTGGAGTAGTCGATTGTATAGATGCGTGTATCACCGAGTAGGGTGTCTGACGAGCACCTGATCTCCAAAGGATTATTGCGAGGGCGTGTATGATCAAGACCAGGTACCCGGCTAGAGTGGTAGATTCTCTGTGAGGATGTACACTGTCCACGAACGGGTAGCCGCAAAGACGGTGAACTCCTGTGAGGAAGTGTATGGTCCAAGATCAGGTATACCATGTAGGGCGGAATTCCTTGTGAAGTTATACATTTCCCAGACCAGGTGATTCGGCGTTGATCTTGTTGTATGTATTAGTAGCTATCGACCCCAAGAGCGGTCTTTTGTTTTGATGCGTGTATCGCAATGATTTTCATTGGATATGGCATCTGTTGGGGATCGGTTTCCCAAAGGTTTCGCTGTGAGGTTATACTTTTCCCAGATCGGGTGACCCGGCTAGACAGAGAGATTCTCTGTGAGGATGTACACTGTCCACGAACGGGTAGCTGCAAAGACGGTAAACTCCTGTGAGGAAGTGTAGGGTCCAAGATCAGGTATACCCTCTAGGGCGGTAATTCCTTGTCCGGTCGTATATCTCTCGGACCTAACGATCCGACGTGGATCGTGTGTTTTCGCTTACCATAAAAAGTTATGGTGAGCTGTGACGATCTTCTGAGATTGTTTGTGATAGCCAACTATGAATTCATAGTTTCGGCTTTCTGTTTTAGCATGATTACGTGCATGACTCAGATGTGAGAATCAGATCGTTAGTGATTTGAGTTAGTGATCATGTTTTGGACCTTCTACGAAAGGGTGAGCTTCTCTGAGAAAGTACGACGCCTTAGTGCATCATAACCGGTGACGGTTAGCCGCGTAAGACTTTGAGAGATGAGGATAGATTAAGGTCGTTCAGGACAAAGCGTTGGTTAGAAGTAGTGAGTGACAAATGATGTCATGATGGTGATTGGATGCAGAGACCTCATTCTAGGAACGAGGACAAGCTTGTTGCGTAGTAGTTCACAACTTACGATCAAATGGATCGTATGCTGCGTTTGTCAGTTGCACTGCTTACTTGCTTTAAACTGCTTACTTGCTTTGAACTGCTTACGCATTTGCACTGCTTACGTGCTTGCACTATTTACCTGTTTAACTGCATATCTGCTTTAAACTGCGTAGCTTACTGAATTAAATGTACTTAATTCAGTTCCTTGTAGTCTCTCTTGTGCACCTACTAGTTTTTCGCGAAACTAACCCATTTTATGGTACAGGTGATTTTTAGGTACACTACGGGCGATGGCGTGATTGCAAGATGGCTTCAAGACTTCTTCTTCCTGCTCTTAGCTCGCATCCTTGACGCTTGGGTTTGCATCGGATTTCCCTTAGGATATCCGAATCTTGTGAGTTTGGTTCTTTTACCTAACGTGCCCAAAGTTGTCAGCTTGCCTTATGATTTATCAAAGAAAAATCTTCCGCTGATTTCATAAACAAACTCTGAAGAAAAGAGATATTTCTAGTCTCTTGCCTGTTTTTCTGAAACGGGTTCGCAAGTTTGAAATTTGGGGCGTTACACCCACACCCAGCATTCCCAAGAAAGGTGGCATTCTCGAAATTGGTCCATCTACTGCATTACAATGCAAAGTGGATATGCTTTCACAGAAGCTGGATCAACTTCTTGCGGGCCCATCCCCCAGCCATCAAGTGTGTACTCTCTGTGCCATTCTGGCACATTTGGACACTGAGTGCCCTTTGACAGCTCAGTATCTAGAATTTGTGCAAGAGCAAGTTCAGGTCGCTCAGGGTTACGCCAGACCCCCGAACAACCCATATTCATCTACATATAACCCGGGGTGGCATAACCATCCTAACTTCTCATGGAAGAATCCCCAGACTTCCACTCAACTCCCCCCTTCTGAGCCGGCTCGACCACCACCGTTTACTCAGACATTTCAGAGGCCGAGTTTTCCTCAGACCACTCCTCCTTTTTCTCCTCAGCTCTCATAAGAGTCTGCTCAACAGACTTCTTTCGAGGAGAGACTTCTCCAAGCATTCCAAGAGGTGAAAACCTCTAATCAAAATTCCTTCGAGAAGTGCAGCCAGATATTGAGTTCTCATACTTAATCCATTACGAAGTTAGAATCGCAGATGGGACAATTAGCAGAAGCGATAAGTCAGAGACCTGAGGGTAGTTTGCCGAGTCAGGCCGTGATGAACCCGAAGGGCAAGGAACCAATGACAGGAGGCCTGTACATAACAGAGTCACAACAACAGCCCAAAGTTGTTATGGCCCTTAGGAGCGGACGTGAGTATCACGTCGAGAGTAGAGTGAGGACAGATGAGCCAAAATCAAGCATACCATCTTCTGCGGCTCAGTCCTCCACCCCAGTTCAGAAGCAAGATAGGGGTGAGCCTTCTCACAAAGAGGAGGATCCCCAGATGTATATTCCAAAACCACCCTATCCCAAAGCGTTAGAGTCTCCCGTTGGTAGAGAAAAGCAAAACACGAAGGTCCAGGACATGCTTGAGATCTTCAAGCATGTACAGATCAACTTGCCTTTGCTAGATGCCATCAAGCAGGTGTTGGCTTATGCCAAATTCCACAATGAACTCTATACCCAGAAGAGGAAATCTAGAGGAAGAGTTCCTACCAAGGTTCATCTGACTGAGCAGGTGAGTTTAGTGCTTCAGCACCAGACTCCACCAAAGCTCAAGGACCCTGGAGCTCCGATCATCGCATGCACCCTAGGAAACATCCAGATAGAACGCGCCTTGCTCAACCTTGGAGCAAGCGTGAACATCCTGCCCTAATATTTATATGATTCATTTGGGCTAGGAGAAATGAGATCGACCCCGATTACACTCCAGCTAGCAGATTGTTCTCTCAAGGTACCGAGAGGTATCTTGGAAGATGTGCTAGTGAAAGTGGATCAGTTCTACTTTTCGATCGATTTCATTATCCTTGACATGGAGGAAATTGATAGCCAGCATCAGACTCTGATAATTTTGTGCAGACCATTTTTGGCGACAGCCAATGCCTGCATCAATTGCCGAACCGGAGCCATGGACTTGTCGTTCGGCAACTGAAAGGTCAGGCTGAACATCTTCAATGCCACGATGGGTCCAGTGGGAGATACGAAGTTCTTTCAGGTTGATATAGCACAAGATTTAGTAGAAGCACATCCGGAGTTGTATATGACAGAGGAGTCCCTTGATATGTTTCTATATAGGAGATGATAGTTGTAGAGTTAGTGTAGATGTGTCGTTAGCATCGTCAGGATCCCATCATTGGAGAAGGAGCATTGAGCCTCTCCCACCACTTGCTAAGACCCAAGCCAAATCATCGATAGAGTCTCCCCCACAACTTGAGTTGAAACCCTTACCAGATTCACTCAAGTATACATACCTAGGAGTTGGTGAGACTTTACTTGTGATCATCTCGTCACTGCTCATAGAGGAGCAGGAATAGAGACTGATAGACATTTTGTGAAAGCACAAGGCAGCGATTGGTTGGGGGGTCACAGATTTGAAAGGGATTGATCCTTCATTCTGCATGCATCAGATTCATTGTGATGAAAAAGCCAAGCCGGTGTGTGACATGCAGAGAAGATTAAACCCTAATATGAAAGAAGTGGTGAAAAATGAAGTGGTCAAGTGGTTGGATTCTGGGATCATATACTCCATTTCTGATAGCCAGTGGGTCAGTCTGATTCAGGTCGTGCCAAAGAAATCTGGACTCACTATTGTGGAGAACGAAAAGGAGGAGAGCATTCCGATGAGGACCACCACAGGGTGGCAAGTCTGTATTGATTATAGGAAGCTGAATGCAGCAACACGGAAGGATCACTTCCCGTTGCCGTTTATTGATCAGATTTTGGAAAGACTCGCCGGACAGAGCTACTACTGTTTTTTGGACGGATATTCTGAATATAATCAAGTAGTTGTCCATCCTGACGACCAGGAGAAAACCACATTTACCTGTCCATATGGCACTTTCGCATTTAGACGTATGCTGTTTGGGCTCTACAATGCCCCAACAACTTTTCAGAGGTGCATGATATCTATCTTCTCTGACATGGTGGACGATGTCATAGAAGTTTTCATGGATGATTTTTCTGTGTATAGCTCTTCCTTTGAGGATTGCCTCCAGAAACTTACTCGAGTACTGAGTAAGTGTATGGAGACGAACCCAGTATTGAGTTGGGAGAAGAGCCATTTTATGGTCCAAGAGGGGATTGTGCTCGGACACATTGTGTCCAAAAGAGGGATAGAGGTTGATCAAGCGAAGGTTGAGTCAATTTCACGATTGACTCCACCTACCACTATTAGGCAAGTACGTTCATTCTTAGGGCATGCCAAATTTTATAGGCGGTTCATCAAAGATTTTAGCAAAATCTCTCGACCGCTGTGCTCGTTATTGGCAAAGGATCAACCCTTTGAGTTTGGTGATGACTGCATGAAGGCCTTTGAGATACTCAAAGGGGCCTTGACCATTGTGCCCATTTTGAGATCTCTGAATTGGATGCTTTCATTCGAGATCATCTGCGATGTGTCCGACTATGCGATGGGAGCTATTTTAGGACAACGGGTTGAAAAGAAGCCTTATGTGATATACTATGCGAGCAGAACTTTGTCTAATGCTCAGATGAACTACACCACGACAGAGAAGGAATTGCTCGCAGTAGTATTCGCTTTGGATAAGTTTAGGTCTTATCTTCTCGGTTCAAAAGTGGTTGTCTATTCTGATCACGCTGCATTGAAGTACCTTCTCAGCAAGAAAGACACCAAACTGAGGCTCATCCGATGGGTCCTGCTACTATAGGAGTTTGATCTCGAGATTCGAGATAAGAAGGGAAGTGAGAACGTAGTAGCAGACCATCTCTCTAGACTGATCGTGGAGTTCACTCAGGATCAGAGGCCGATCAGTGATTCTTTCCCCGATGAGCAGATTATGGCCGTCGGAACATCGCAGTTACCCTGGTTCGCAGATATTGTGAACTATCTGGTTTCGAGGCAGATTCCTGTGTATTGGAATAAGAATCAGCGAGAGCGCTTCTTATCACAAGTGAGACAGTACTATTGGGATGAACCAGAATTGTTCAGATATTGCGCGGACCAGATCATTAGAGGTGCATCCCGGAGGAGGAGTATGAGTCCATCCTCAGTTTTTGTTATTCGCTAGCTTGTGGAGGGCATTTTAGTAGTAGGAAGATAGCTGCAAAGATTTTGCAATCTAGATTTTTTTGGCCCACACTCCACAGAGATGTGCATGAGTTCTGCAGAAAGTGCATTCGTTGTCAGCAGACAAGGAATATGTCCAAGAGGGACATGATGCCCTTGCTCCCGTTCTTAATTGTTGAGATTTTCGATGTTTGGGGAATAGATTATATGGGCCCATTCCCACTGTCGTTTGGCAATTTGTATATCTTAGTGGCGGTTGATTATGTGTCCAAATGGGTCGAGGTTGTGACAACCAAGACCAACGATCACAGAGTTATGCTTAAGCTCATTAAGCACAATATTTTCAGTCGTTTTGGTGTGCCACGTGCGATGATAAGTGATGGTGGAAAGCACTTCAGGAATATACAGGTTGCTTCTCTTTTGAGAAAGTATTTTGTCAATCATCGATTCACCACTCCTTATCATCCGCAAACCAGTGGGCAGGTCGAGGTTTCTAATAGGGAAATCAAGTGGATCTTAGAAAAGATAGTCCGCCCGGACCACAAGGATTGGTCCCAGTGCTTAGATGATGCTCTTTGGGCATACAGAACTGCGTTTAAAACCCCCAATGGCATGTCCCCGTATCGTCTGGTTTTCGGGAAAGCGTGCCACTTCCCTGTCGAGCTGGAACACAGAGCTTACTGAGCAATCAAGAAGTTTAATTTTGACATCACCCAGGCTGGCAAAGAGCGATCATTGCAGCTCACTGAGCTAGAAGAGCTCAGGAATGATGCATACGAGAATGCCAAGTTATATAAAGCTCGCACTAAGGCCTTTCATGATAGGCACATTATCAGAAAAGTGTTTGAGCCGGATCAAAAAGTTTGGTTATTCAATTCTCGTTTGCATCTGTTCTCAGGTAAATTAAGGTCAAGATGGGATGGACCCTACATTGTGAGAGAAGTATTCCCGCACGGAGCAGTGATATTATTTGACCCACGCACCAGAGGCACATTCAAGGTGAATGGGCAACGACTGACGCCCTATATCTCAGATACCTTATATGCCGGTGAGTGTGAGGTCTGGGATCTCACAAAGGAATAGGATCTGAGCGGAAGAATATATCATATGTAGATAGTAGAATTAGGTTTTTCAGTTTTAGCATTTGTTTTTGTTCAGTCATTCGATTTCATATGAGTTTACAATTGTTCTGATTCATGCAGGTTTATCTAATATTCAATATGTGACTATAGGTTACCAGGTGTAGGGCACAACCTTCAAAGCAGACCATTGACCAGATTAGCAGAAAACTATGCATTCATATATGCATAGTGGTGGTGCAAAGTCAAGTCAATCATCAACTTCAGAGGCCCGACACATATCAGGTTGTATCTATCCTTTCTCCCGTATTTATTTTATTGATCTTTAGTGCGCATTTGCATTGCATGTTTGCATATCTTATATGCCACTAGGGACAGTGTCATTCAAGCATGAGGGGATGGTTTAGATGCACACTAAAATTTGGTTTATTATCTCTGGTAACTAGGTCTTTAAGAACTAGTTTATAACATATATGATTGTTTTTGCATAATCTAACAATTTAGAATTTTTTAAGCCCCATGTGATTTTTTTTTCTGATCTGATCCAAAAAGAGTAGTTATTTATGAAACAATTCAAAGAAAAGATAGTATTTGAATGTTAGAATTTTTTGAATCACTTTAGTATAAGTATGCACAGTATGTTTGTGGAAGAACTAAGCAATTGAAAAATATTTAGAAATATGAGCTTAAAAGAAAAGAGCTACGTTTAGTTGTTGATGTCTTCGCGATTCCCAATAGTTGAGCTCAGACACAAGTTGAAGTGTTTGAAGTCTCATGACAAAAAGGATAATGAAGGAGATCATCTTCTTGTCTAGTCGATATATGTGGCCTATGTTGTAAGACCCGCAAAATTTTCTGAAGAATTCACTATTTGCAGAAATTTGAAGTGTATACTTTCGTATGTTATGATTGTAGCATGTAATTAGCTATAATTTGACTATGCTTTGTTTTTCAGCTCATTATGCGCGCGACCCAAAATCGCGTAAATACACTATATAAGTAAGAAGATCCCAATTCCGCATGAATTAACTTCTGAAAATTTAAGGGTAAGTTTATAATATATCTGTATGGTTTGTCCTCGAATTTGGGACCTATACGATGAAAAACCCCCGTCAGTGCATGTGAATTACGAGAATTGCTTAACGATAGTACGCGAGTCGTAACGAGTGTAATTCTCGCAAACGAAGGGAAATTTCTTTATGAAGCCTTGAACATTTCATGTCAATTAAGATTGTGAAAATGAGTATTTGATTTATTGAAGTCAAATTTCAGTTTAAAATCATTAAATGAGCTTTTACTTTAATTATTTAATTATTGCTTTGGATTTGGATCGGCTAGAGGTGACCCAAACCCATGTGGCGCACCTCTAGTGGATATTTTTGACCTTGGTGGACCAGCTGGTCAATTGTTGACCAGCTGGGTGGTGGCATTCATGTAAAAGAATGTTTTGCTTGAAAAGGGAGGGCCATGATTGGTCATTCCCTTGATTCAAGGCCTCATGATGAGGCTTAAAGCTTCATCATGAGGGGCATTTTTCCAAGAGAGGAAGGCATGGGGCTGTGCCCCATGGCCTTTTGGTTATTATTTTGAACCTTTTCAAAATGCAAAAATCGGTTGGCTAAAAAGGGTTGCAGCCTTGGGGCTCACCTTGTAATTTCTCAAAACTTAAATGGCTTTTCAAAACCCATTTGAGTGGCGTTTTTAAAAGAGTTTTAAAAGATTTCAAAAAATAGATTTCTATTGGCCTTGTGGGCGGCCATGGAGGGGCGTGGAGCACCCCAGACCTTCATCTCCTCTACTTTAATCCCAGCCATTCAATCTAGAAACCAAGGTACTTATACCTAGAAGAAAGAAGGAAAGCCCATATGGGAGATTTTCCTTCTCTCTCTTCCCTTCACTCTCTCTCTCACCTTCTCTTCTTCTCCAAGTCATGTAAGAGAGTGAGTGTGGGTGCAAAGCACCACTTAGGTTGAAGCTCCTAAGCCGTAGCATTCTCTTCATCCTCTTTGAAAGCCTCGGAGGTGAGATTCTCCATTCCCATGACTACCAATGTGTTTGTAAAACCGTGAGTTTCCTTTACACATATCCATGTATGTGGTTTTCGGTTGAGCATGCTTTCATGCATTTGTTTTTCCTCGTTATGCAATGTAGTTGTACAATAGTTTGAGGCCATTTCATATTTCTTGCATTTTTCCTTTGATTTGTTGCTTTTTCTTCATTATTTGGCTTGATTCGTGGTAGCCACGGTTCTGCCCTGTTATGGCAGTGAATCGGTGCTGCCAAGGCATTGCTCGTTTGGCAAGGAGGCCATGGATCAGCCCTATGCCCAGCACCCCTTAACCAGTCGGACCAGTCCTCCTTGGTTTCGGGTATTCCTGAACTGGGCTAGCCAAGGCCGAGCCAGGATGGTCCAGCACCATCTTCCTCTTTTTTTTCCTTTTTGGATCTGTCTGGCCAGGGACGTCATGGTCCCCTTGCTATTCGGTTGGACCAGTCCAGCCAGCTGGACGTGTCCAGCAAATGCGTCCCAGGTCGACCACAATCGGGTCAACCAGGGCCTTCCCCTTTGTTGTGCACTTCGGCATTTTTGCAAACCCATGCCAGCGCCCATTTTGGGTGGCTGGGGGTTTTAGTTGGCCTGACATGGTCTGAACTGAATCTGGTCCAGACCTGTCAGAGGCCCTTGGCCGAACCCAGTTCGATTAGGGGCACCTCCACCCTTCAGCCCCAATGGCTAATGCCGATGGGCTTGCTGCAACCGGGTGCAGGCAGGTGGGCCTGCACCCCTCCCTTCGGTGCTGGTTGAGCCCAGTTTGGGTATGGACACTCGGTCCAGACCGTGCTCAAGTCTGAGCAAGCCTCGCATGGTCTGGACCAGTCGGTCCAGACCTGGGCTATTCCTTGGTATGGACTCACACTTATTCGCGTATGTCCGCTTTTGCAATAGAACGCAAGGTGCTTGCAAATGACACCTTATCGAATGTCTTCCAGTAAAATAAGGCTTTTACGTAATTAAGAAACCTATGACGTATGTCAAACAAATGAATGAAATTATGGCACTTCTCTTGTCATACACGGCACGACACAAATTGTGTATTTATTTAAGTGTATCATCACGTGTTATGTGTTGCATGATATTGTAACAAAGTGTGCAATAAAATGATATAAGGATTTTAGGTAATTAAGAAGCTCATAGTGTACGCTGAATCGTAACACTTAGCTTGAAATGGTATAATTGCGGTGTTTTCTTGTCGCACACTCTAGTTAGTGCATAAATGTATGCTAACGTCTGTTTGTATAATGTTATTATTGAGCATGAACCACTTTGACAATTAAATGTATTTTCTTATGTACGAAGGGATCTTGAGGCACACATGGAAATTTTAGTCTTCTGAGACTTATGTGAGAATTGGAACTCCTTGACAAGTTTTGGTGTGGGCGATAGACCCACCTCACAAGACAGGCTCGCTTATGGTAGAGATACATGGTTTATATGCTTTTACACAACTCGTGAGTCACGCCTTACCGTGGATAAATGTTTCTAACTGTCTCATCATAATGATCAATGATTTGTATCGTCACATTGCTAGTTCTCATACTTGTTGCACGATGCACATACATGTCCACTTGTATCTATGAACAGTTCACGATAACTTATCTGTTCTGCATGACATATTCTCTTGGGTTGATACGTTGGTTGATTATGTTCTGTGATGCATATCCTGCTACAAATGCTATGAATTGTGTAATGAATAGTCGTGGTCATTTTCTCATGTTTTGCCTAGGTGCATTGACTAAGGTTCTAAAAGCATGATATTGCCAGTAAATTATCACTTATTGCTCCATGTGTAGCTTTATCACTCTTGTATACCTGCTTATGCTATACCTATTCAATTATTGTGAATGAATAAACGTATGAGAAATGATAAGCTTTGCTTCGTTTTCCATATATTGGTATATTGTGATTGGTTTGTCTCACCAGCTCGCAAGAGTACTGACTCCGTTTTATGGGGATACAGGTCTTTGCTTCTAGGCGTGCGATGAAGCTCGGTGTGCGGCGGGGGACATGAACCCACACTTCTAGAAGGTCAAGGATCTTGGCAGAGTTTTTGTAAAAGGAAATGACTGTACCATTTTGTAAAACGTATAAATAAAAGATGTTTCTTACCCTTGTTGTTTCACCAGTGTGACCCGCCCAAGGTTTTCCACTTGTTTTCCCATTTTGGTTTTTTTGCTTTGCATAATGTATTTAAAAAAAAAAAAAGTTTATCCTAAAATCTAAAGGATTTTTATTTTCCAAGTCAGGAATTCTAAGGCGTCACAGACCTGGTATCAGAGCCACATTTTTAGAAGGGTGTTACATAAGTGTGGTTCAAGTCTCTGCACGCATCGACAATCGCACTGTAAGTATGCTTAGTTCAGTAGAATTGTATTTCTGTTGTTTAATTGCTTCTCCTGCATGATTAGCTCAAATTCTATGATATTTCGGGTGTCGTCCGATGCGAGACACAATTTCGTGTTTAGGTCTTGTATATTTGGTTTAAGGTATCGAATGTCGGAACCTAGGGGTTCGTTTATGCTTGTGGATATAGTTTCCCAAGCTATTTCGAGTTGACTCCTGCGAGAGTTGAAGTTCTCGACTGAGACCTAGGGAACTAGTTGCATAGTTCGCCCTTCTCGTCCACATTGTGTTGGTGGAGATGATTAAAGAATCGTAGTGACGATCGAAACGTTTATCCTCATCGTATTAAAGGCGATGTAGTTTGATGAGAATTGTCGTGTGAGGCTCTAAGTGAGTGTTTTCCCTCCTTCTCCAACTTTGTTGGAATTGTTCGTGACCCTATCTTTGACGAAGGGTATCTTTTCGGATATGACCTTTTTGGACAGAAGGCTGAAGCCTTGTCTGTGTCAGTTGAGCCTCTGCGTATCCCGTTGGAGGATACTGTTGATCCCTAGTTGTTCTTAGTGATGAGAACATGAATGATGTTTTTCCCTTGGCATGTTGCTTTTGTGTTGCCGGTGATGGCATTTGACTCTTGAGAGGGTCGTATTTGGGGATAGCTTAACACCGATTTTCAGGGTGTTGCTGTAAGACCCGCGAATTTTTCTGAGAATTTTACTGCTTGCTTAGTGATGATATGTATGCTTTCGTGTGTTTATGAGATTATAACACGTAATTTGATGCAAATTGGTTGTGCTTTGTATTTCTGCTTTGTGCGCGCGACCCGAGAATCGCGTAAATACACCGTGTAAGTAAGAAGAGCTTAAATCCGGATGAATTAACCTTTAAAATTCTAAGGGTTAATTTATAATATATTTATATAGTTTGCCTCCGAATTTGGGACCCATACGACGTAAAAACCCCGTCAGTGCATATGAATTACGAGTTTCGCTCGACGATTGGACACGAATCATAATACTCTTAATTCTTGCAAACGAATGAGAATTTTCTTAATAGGCATTGAATATTCTATGTTAATTGAGGTTATGAAAAAAACTAAATGGTTTATTGAAGTTGAATTTCATTTTGAAAGCACTAAATAAGCACTATTTTTAAAAGTATTAAAATTGGTGATTTTGGATTTAGATCCGGATCGGCTAGAGGAGGCCCAACTCATTTGGGCGCCCCTCTAGAGGACAATTTTAGACATGGTTGACCATCTGGTCAAAGGTAGACCAGCTGGGTGGCATTGTTGCAAGGATTTTTAAACAATTTGAAAAGAAGGCCACGATTGGCCATTGTTTCTTTCCAAGACTCATGATGAAGCATAAGGCTTCATCATGAGGGGCGCATTCCAACAAAAGGGAGCATGGGGCTGGCGCCCCATGGTCTTTTTGTAATTAGTCTAAAGCATTTCAAATAAATAAATTCGGTTGGGCATAAGGGGTGGCACCTAATGGCACACATTGTAAATCTTCAAAACAATAAAGGCCTTTGTCAAAGTAACTTTAATGGCATTTTTGAAAGGGCTTCAAAAGTTTTCAAATAATAGACATGCATTGGTCTATAGGTGGCTATGGGGGGGGCGTGGAGCACTTCAGCCATCCATCCAAGCTGGGTTAATCCTAGCTGTTTGTTCCTCTTGACCTAGATATTTAAGTCTTGAAGAGAGAGAATGGGGGACTCCCTTGGACGATTTTTTTTGGTGGAGCCTCTCTCTCTTCCCCCTTTCCTTTTCCCAAACCGTGAGAGCCTTAGTGAGTGTGTGTGGGTGCTAAGCACCACGTTGGGTGGAGCATCTCAACCGTGACACCATCTCAAAGCCTTAAAGGTGAGCTCTCCTTTCATATACCATTTGTGGATTTCGATTTGAACATGTCCTACATGTTCTTGCATTTTCGTAAGTCTCCCTTTTTATATACCTTAAGGTGGGTTTTCGTTTGAGAGCACTTTGATTTTTGGTTCCACGTTGATGGTTTCTTTAAGCAAGCTTGCATGCATCATATTGTAGGTTTCGATTGAGCAAACATCTATGCATTCTTGCATTTTTGTGGGTTTTCCCTCTTTACGTACCTTAATGTGGGTTTTGCCTGAGGACCTTTCGGTTTTGGCTCCACATTGTCGCTTGTTTTGAGCAAGCTCGCATGCATTAGAAATGAGGTTTCAGTTGGCAAGGAGGCACCGCTTTTGCCTAACCCCAGCAAACCCACCTATTCGGGTTCACCCTTGTTGGGTGCTGCTGGCTTAGGTTAAGCAGGTCGAGCCATGTTTGAGAGGCCCGGTTTGCCCTTTTGTTTTGGCCTTGCGTTTCTGAGTTGGCCGGCCATGAAGGCCATGGCCTTTTTTTTTCATTTTCTGCTCGGTTCTTATTCTTTTATTTTTTTCTGTTCGTGGGAACTTGTCCAGGCTGCTGGACGTGTCCAGCAAGCAGGTGACCAGACCGCTTCCAGCCCGGGGCGTCTTCTTCTTCTTCTTCCTTGTGGTGAGGAGTGAACCGTGGCCGAACCTACTTAACCGGGTGGGTGTGGGTTGGTTTGCCCCTGGCCTGACATGGTCTGGACCGCATGTGGTCCAGACCTGTCTAAGGTCTATCCCACGTTGGTTTAATGGGACGTCTCTCTCTATCTCCCTTTCAACTTTGGAACTTTTGAGCCAGCACCCATTTTGGGTGGTTGGGATGTTCGGTCAGCCTGACATGGTCTGGACCGGGGTTGGTCCAGACCTGTTAGAGGCCCCTAACCGAACCTGGTTTCGGTTAAGGGCTCCTCGTTTTCATGCCCAGCTTAGTGTTGGTGCTGTTTGGGGCTGTTGCAGCCTGGCTGCAGCATCTTGGACCCCGGCTGGGTGCAGGTTGTGGGCCTGCACCCCTTCTTTGGTGGCAGTCGTGCCACAGTTTGGGTCTGGACATTCGGTCCAGATCCTGCTCCAGTTAGAGCAGCCCATATATGGGTCTGGACCAGTCGGTCCAGACCTGGGCCTTTCCCCTTGTTGTCACAACCTGGTGTGTGTGGGTGTGCAGGCTCTTTCCCCGAACCCGGCACACCTAGCCCGAGTGTTTCGGCCCTTGCAGCAAGGCCATTGGTGTCGTATGACAGCATAGCTGCTGTCCTCTTTTCGGGTTTGCAGCACTGCCCAAACCGGGTTTGCTGAGTGTGCTTTTTGCCCCATGGCTCTATATGGCAAGTGGTAGAGTGGGTCCGTTTTTGACAACTTCAGTCCAGCAAGATGGAAGTTCTTTCTTTTGCCGCACTTTTAGCATCGTTAGCGAGCTTCCGAGCTGTAGCCTATGAGCTACAAGTGTGTTTGATGCGGGATCCAATATCCCAAGGAATACATTACGCAGTTTGTCTAGATACGAAGTGCACTATGAGTGTGCGTTGTCCAATGCAAAGTTACATGAAAATGGTTATGTATGCGCACTAGGATGATAAACCCATCAATATGGGTAATGTGAATGCATATGTTCAAGCATATATACGCTTTTTGCATAGAACGCAAAATATTTGCAATTGATGCCCTATCGAATGAATGTTTATAAAAAAATAGGGTTTTCGCAAAACCTATAGCGAATGTCATCAAATGAAAGTAGTCGCATGGTCGTGCTTGTATGTTTGATTTCACGATCACTTTGGCAAAATTAAATGTATTTTCCCTAAGTACGTAGGGATACTCGAGGTTCATCTTTGGAGATTATCAGTCTTTTGAGACTTGTGGAACTCCTTGGCAAGTTCGGGTGCGGGTGATGGCCCCACTGTAAACAGCCCAAATTTTCACTCACCTTCTTGACATCGCCCTCAATCGGTACATTTCAGTTCTCCGGAAGCAATAAAGGGCAAAAGGGTCATTTTCTGAGATTGAACCTTGCAGAAAGTCCAAAATTTTATTCTTGAGCCTCAAAATTTCTATATTTAGGTTCAGAGACATCTTCAAATTGCAAAATTTCAAAATCCCTTTTCTGGACAAAAAACTAGAATTTCCAAGTCCGAGCTCAGAGTGACATTTCATAGAACATGTCTTTGCATAGCATTGCATCATTTCACTGCACAGCATGTCATTTTGAGATCCAAAACTCCTGATTTTCAAAATTGTCCATCCAGATTTGATTTTTAAACTTTTTCAAATTGATTTTTAAAACCCTGGGTATTCAAAATTACCAAATTTTCCCATTTTACCCCCAGGACTTTGAATTACAAAAATTTTCTCAAGAAAAACAATGTGGATATTTGGATATTGATTTTAAAGATTTTATCTCAAAACTTTTTGCAAAAAGATTTTAAATCTCTTTACAATTTTTTTTTACATTTATTTTATCCATATTTTTGCCTTGAAAATCCAATTTTTCCAAATTCTTGAAAACAAATAATGTTTTATCTCGTATTTTCAAATAAATGGAGCGGGACCCGCCTTTGAACTAGCATCATACTCAGACTCTCAGGTAAGTTGTTTATTCTCAAGCGGGACCCACCCGAAGTTCGCACCAATTTGCAAATTTTTCTTTTTAATCTCTCAGTATTATTTATTTATTTATCTATTTTAGTTAGTGGACCCACACACATGTGGCACCCCATTTGAAAATAAAAGACTTGAAAAAAACAAAATAAAACATTATTTTCAAAAGGGTTTTAAAAGTGGATTGAGGTGGCATTTCCATAAAATCCTCTCATTTATTTCAACATTCATTTTTATTTTATTCCTTTTTATTGAATTGTTTAAATAAATTTTATTTTTAAGAAGGATGCAGCCTTAAATGGCACAGCCAAATTTCCTTAAAGAAATAAATGTAATTTTACCTAAAACCTAGGTAAATGAAACAAAAAAAATTGAAAATCATAAGGTGCGCCGCTCTTAAAACGGTTATTTCAAAATGTTTTTTTTCAAAAGAGAGGTAACGGAACCTCATGAACATTTTCTTTTTTTTGAAAAGGTATTCAATTTCTTTAAAGAGAGGGAGGCTATGGATCGATGGGAGGAGGAGGAATTTTGATTTGCGGTTTTCTTTTTGATTTTGCAGGAGAGGATATTCAAACATGGAGCTCTCCTCCACCTCCAACAGCAACTGCCTTCCACCTTACTTCAGCCCAGCCACCAAGCATTTCAACGGTTCCTGCAGCCCAGCCCAACAGGAGGTCCAGCGTGAAGCCCATCCTTCTCCAGCCCAGCAGAAGAACCAGCCAGCCCAACGTTGTCATCCTCCTTCAAGCCAGCCGCAGGACCTCCACCAACGTCTTCCCCTTCTTCAGTCCAGCCACAGCAGGAAAGCCCAGTCGCAGGGCACCTACAGCAGCTGCCTTCCATCATCTTCCGCACACCAGCTGAACGTCCAAGAAGCTGTTGCATATCCTTCACCTCACCTTCAGCCTTGCCATAGGAAATCCAACGGTTGTTGTCATTTTCCTTCAGCCCACCAGCAGAAGGATATCCAACGAAAGAGGGATTCACCAAGAAAGGGGCCATTTTCCTTCAGCCGAAGGAAGGAGGAGGCAAATCTGCATTTTCTCAAAGTGCAGGAAACTCCAGCCAACGTGTCCATCCCCTTTTCAGCCCATTTTCAGTCCACAAGCTGCAGGAGATCCCCAATCCAGCAGAGAACCCAACGTGTTCTCCATTTCATTCAGCCCAACTACATCACCATTTGATTTAGGTGATCATGTTTTGTTTAAGCTTAATGCTACAATTCCTGTTTTATGAAGCTATGGCTGGAACATTCACAGTTTGATTTATGAGATCATGCTTAGCTTAACGTTGAATTCTTGTTTGCTGTATTGTTATAATATCACCTCATTGACAGCACCAATTAACACATGCACCCATAAAGTGTTAGTTGCTTGCTGGTTGTTTGGTACATGGAAGATCTTAAGCAAAGTCAACTGTTAAGGCTGCATGTTGGGAGAGCAGTCCTTAGTTATGATGTCTGACGTGTTTGATGTGTGTTGTTACATTAGCTGCAAGTGCTACCATGATTTCCATTTCATTGCCTATCTACCTGAAATCCTTATTACTTATTTGCCATATGTGTCTCCCATGATGAATGACAACATTCATAAGCTGCGTGACCCCTTTCATTTCATAGGCTTATTGCCATTACTAGAATGGTATACCTCAATGTACACATTCCAGTTTTGTTGTATCACTCTTATCTTCATCTCATCTCTATATCACTTGTAACATGTAACTCATAGGTACAAGCTGCTGCCTCAACTGCAATCTATATGCTGCCAAGTATATCAAACAGCCTTAACATGGCTGAAGCATTAGTTCAATTTCCTGAGCATGCTTGTACCACTACACAGTTGTAAATTGAGATTCATAGATCACATTATCATTTTATATTGACCTTTTGAATTAGTTGAATTATCATTCCCATCAACATATGTATTAGTTGAATTATATTATCATTATGACTATGCATTCATAGCATAAAATTTCTGTAGGTTAGAACACCTCAATTTTATATAGCCATTGGTCCACTAATCTATCTATTGTGTGCATCCCATCTTCACATTTTCTTATATATTCCAACCCTATTGAACTATTCCACAGCACTTTCACATTTCCATTATGCTTTCATGATATCCTTGAAATAGCCCATAGTGCTTCCATATTGCATTTCCAGTATATTATGTATGTTATATATTTATCATCTCTTCTGCTGCAGGTGTGCAGTCTTGATAATTAGCCACATTCATGAACGGATATATCCATATCCGTTCATGATCCCTATGCCATCTTTTGTATGCTTTGTCACTTATATATAGGGAAGCTCCATACCCAGTTTCACTGAGAAATATGCTATAATTTGAGAATTACAGCTTTGTGAAATCCCCTACAGAAACTGTATATACCTGTATTTTCTGATTTTACCCATTATATGGATTTTCCATTAATATGTATATTTTCTCATTACATGTATATATATATCTATATATATGTATATCTACCTATATGTATACATATATATGTATATATATATATATATGTTATATACATATATATATACATATATATATACTTATATATATATATATATATATATATATATGTAACGCCCCAAAATTTCAACTTTCAAACCTTTCATAAAACAGGCAAGAGACTAAAAGAATCTCTTTATTTCAGAGTTGGTTTAAGAAATAAGCGGAAGCCCATCCTTTTGTTAATTTTAGAAAGGCAAGTTGACCACTTTGGGCACGTTAGCTGAAGAACCAAAACATACAACCCATGCTACTTGAAAAAGGCACTTTCATTAAAAGAAGGTTCCAAAAGTACAAAATTCGGATGTCCCAAGGAAAATCCATTACAAGACCCAAAAACATCAGGACGCGAGCTAAGAGCAGGAAGAAGAGAGTCTTGAAACCATCTTGCCATCGCGCCATCGCCCGTGAAGTGCCTATTCATCACCTGTACCCATAGACTGGGTTAGTTTCGCTAAAGAAACTAGTAGGTGCACAAGATAGACTACAAGGAAACTGAATTATGTACATTTCATTCAGTAGGTTACGCAGTTTAAAGTAGATAAGCAGTTAAACAGGTAAGCAATGCAAGCAGATAAATAGTGCAAACGCGTATGTAGTGCAAGCGAATCAGTAGTGCAAGCGAGTCAATAGTGCAAGCGAGTCCAAGTGAGTCAGTAGTGCAAGCGAGTGCAAGTGAGTCCAAGTGAGTCAGTAGTGCAAGCGAGTGCAAGTGAGTCTCACTACTCAACAACCAGTGTGAACAGACTTTATGTTTCGATATTACTGGCCCGCGGGTACGCGCAGGCAAAACGTAGAAACAACTGAGACTAGTTCGGGCGTCTGTTATTTTATGTATTTGAATAACCCGAAAAGCTAGTTGAGTCCGCTCCAGAGGGACGACTTTAGCCGAGAGAGGATTCCCCGAAGGAGGCAGTGCCACGGATGCATCCAACTTCTGCAGAAGTTTTGAGCTAACTATTGTAGCCCCTTTCCCCTAACTCCAATGACTGGGGAGGCCGGATCATTGCCCGTAGGGTGGTTGTTAACAACCTGTCCATTGGAGTTTGTACCGTCCTGTCCTCTCCCTTGACAGACCACTTGAAACGAACAGGTACGTTAGGGGTTGCTTAACTAACGACCCACTCTATGCTGTAGTCTTTAAACCACTCAAGCATCTTGCCTGTGAAGGCGAATGTGAGGCCATTTATGTGATTTCAGCATTGTGCATTTCGCACTGTTCGTGGTCGCACGACCGTCTCATCCGATCATCGCAGTACTAGACGTGTCGTGCACGACTACAAGTACTCTAGGATGAAGGGGGTATAGCTCCTCAAAAGAAGCCTCAACAGGAGTGTTTCACAAGGATGTAAAGTTTATCAACTTTACTATATCCTTTGAAACAGCAGTACCTTGTGCCAACATTATGCCTGCAATTTTCTAGAACCTCATCCGCTATCGGGGTATCTACATGCCTCGCATGACTCGACACCGGCCTCGATAGACGGGATACATGTTTCTCAACAGAACCTCCAACTCGTCTGCAGGACTGCATACTTAAGGAGTCAGGATCCTTGCAAGGTATCCCCCTCCTTAGACGAGGATGTAACGCTAGCTCCCATCTCAACTCTCGTCGCAAGAGAGAGAGGTGAATGCCTGAGGATGCCTTTAAGGCATATGCAAAGAGCAAAAACCTGTGCGGCATCTGCAATAGCAAAGCAGTAATAATACATACAAAAACAAGAGCCTAGGCGCAAAGCGCGGCGACAAGGTAAAGGCGGTAAGCAGAAGTGCGACACTGAACCTCGCCACGATGCGTGACGGCACATACAAACCATAAGCAAGAATGCAACACGAGATCTCGACGTGATACACGATGGTAAGTATAGACTGACATAAGGTAAAGGGCAAGGATCGTGAAACCGCGTCCTTGAGTTAAGTGCATACTCGTATAAATATATATATATATATATATATATATATATATATATATTTGTATATATATATATATATATATATATATATATATTTGTATATATATATATATATTCATTTTATTGATCGTTTTTAGTTTAATTGAACTTAATTCAATTATCCAAGTCTTTCGTACAATCTTCCCCTACCTTGGAGGGTTACGAGCTTGCCGACGTCTGCGGACGTACACAATTGACGGCTCGGGTCGCGGAGCGCGAATGAGATCCGTCGTAGCTGCGAATATGCGATATTAACATGCAAGCCCCGACAAAGCAAAAGCAAGGCAAAGACTCAACTTCTCCAATACATAGAGTTGGGGCCAACGGTCCCAAATGACTCAAAACCAAAAAGGATGGGGCAGGGCCAAATGAGCCTTGCCGCCCAAAGAGGGATGTAGTCAATGTGAGCAGATGACTCACGTTCACTAGGAATTCCTCGCTGGAGATCAACAATTGTAATAATCTGTCCCCATTACGATGTAGCTTCCAAAGATTCCCCGGGTCTGTCGACCAAGGGTATAGGCTTGCGCACAAAAGGGGCAGGGGATCGGCCCCTACTGGCAAACAAAAAGGCAGGGGCCGATGGCCCCTGTTAGCAAACAGAAAGGCAGGGGCCAATGGCCCCTGCTGGCACACAGAAAGGCAAAGGCCGATGGCCCCTGCTGGCAAACGAAAGGCAGGGGCCTATGCCCCTGCTGACCAAAGAAAGGCAGGGGCCATAGGCCCCTGCTGGCAAACAAAAGGCAGGGGCCTATGCCCCTGCTGACCAAAGAAAGGCAGGGGCCATAGGCCCCTGCTGGCAAACAAAAGGCAGGGGCCTATGCCCCTGCTGACGAAAGAAAGGCAGGGGCCATAGGCCCCTGCTGGCAAATGAAAGGCAGGGGCCTATGCCCCTGCTGACCAAAGAAAGGCAGGGGCCATAGGCCCCTGCTGGCAAACAAAAGGCAGGGGCCTATGCCCCTGCTGACGAAAGAAAGGCAGGGGCCATAGGCCCCTGCTGGCAAATGAAAGGCAGGGGCCGATGGCCCCCTGCTGGTGCAAAAGAAGGGCAGGGGCCATGGGCCCCTGCTGGCAAATGAAAGGCAGGGGCCGATGGCCCCTGCTGGCGCAACAAAAAGGGGCAGGGAGGAGGGGCTCGACCCCTCCCCTGCCGTAGCAGAGAGCAGGGAAGAGGGGCCCAGCCCCTCCCCTGCCGTACGGAAGTAGGGAGGGGGCTCTGCCCCTCGCCTGCCGTACGAAAGCAGGGAGGAGGCTCAGCCCTCCCCTCCCTGTGCAACGAAGAACCGAGGGGGGGGAGGAATGGGAGAGAGAGAGAGAGACGGAAAAAAAGGGAGAAGAAGAGGAGGGAGAACGTACCTGGTGGTCGGCGGCGGCGGCGGCGGAGAGAGGTCGCAAATGGCGGCAGCAGACGAGCGAGGGAGAGTCGGGAGGCGGTGAGGGAGAAGAGACAGCGAGGGGGAGGGTTTCGTATTTGAAACCCCCCCTGCCTTAGCTTTTTAAAGGCACGAGGGAGGCGGTGCCTCCATTGGGTCCGGGTCGGGTCTGGGTCCGGATCCGACCCGAATCCTAACCATTTTTTTTTTTTTTTTTTTTTTTTTTTTTTAACGGGTTGTTACATCCTACCCTCCTTAAAAATAATTTCGTCCGCGAAATTTTTATTCCTTACACTGGTCAAAATACAAGTCAGGGTATTTTTCCCTGATATCCGACTCGGGCTCCCATGTACATTCATTTATTCCATGGTGTTGCCAACGTACTTTTACAAGAGAAATCGTCTTCGATCTGAGCACTTGGTCTCGACGGTCAACGATTGCCACTGGTCTTTCCTCGAACGTCAAGTCCTTTTGGATATCCACATCATCATAATGAATGATGTTTGATGGGTCGTGAACGTATCTTCTCAGCATAGATACGTGGAAGACGTCGTGGATCTGAGCGTACTGAGGAGGCAGCGCAACACGATAAGCCGCCTCACCGATCCGATCCAGGATCTCAAAAGGTCCGACGAACCGGGGACTCAGCTTTCCTTTCTTCCCAAAACGGAAAACGCTCTTTGTAGGAGATACCTTAACAAAAACCATATCTCCTGTTGAGAACTCCAGCTCTCTACGTCGACGATCAACGTAACACTTCTGCCGACTCTGCGCGGTACGCAAACGTTCCCTGATCATCTGCACTTGCTGAGTATAGTGCTGTAGCACTATAGGTGAATCTAACATCCGCTCACCAACCTCATCCCAGTAAACAGGTGATCGACAAGGCTTCCCGTACAAAGCTTCGTACGGGGCCATATCGATACTCGCATGATAACTATTATTGTACGCGAATTCTGCCAACCCGGTATGAGAGTCCCATTCTCCCTTCCAGTCTAACATGCACGCTCGCAGCATGTCCTCCAAAGTCTGAATCGTGCGTTCAGATTGTCCGTCGGTCTGAGGGTGGAAAGCGGTGCTGAATTTCAGTTTCGTGCCCAAGGCCAACTGCAGTTGTCCCCAAAACCTGGAGGTGAACCTCGGGTCACGATCGGAGATGATTGACATAGGAACACCGTGCAATCTCACAATCTCCCTGACATAGAGATCTGCCAAGCTGTCCAGGGACTGACTGAGCCGAAAAGGGAGGAAATGCGCCGATTTAGTGAGTCGATCCACGATCACCCAAATCGCATCGTGTTTCCTCCGCGTCCTTGGCAAACCGACGATGAAGTCCATCGTGATGTCCTCCCACTTCCATTGTGGAATCTCCATCTGCTGCATCACTCCGCCTGGTCGCTGGTGCTCGATCTTAACCTGTTGGCAAGTCAAACACTTCGAAACGTATTCGGCTACGTCCCGCTTCATTCCACTCCACCAATATCTGCGCTGCAAATCTTTGAACATCTTTGTGCCGCCCGGGTGAATCGTGTACCTGGACTTGTGGGCTTCAGCGAGAATCTCATCTCTCAAAATAGGGTCTTTTGGCACCCAGAGACGATCCTTACGCCATACACCTCCTTCCTCACTCAGACGAAAGGGGGTATCGGCCCGCTGCGCTAGAGCCTTCAGCTTTTCGTACTGCTCATCGCTCTTTTGACTAACAAAGATCCTAGATAATAGCTCAGGTTGAGCTACCATGCTGGAAAGACTGATCGAAACTGGAGTGACTGCAAACGGTTCCCACGATATCAAATCCTCGATCAGCTTCCACCCCGCAAATAACAAATTAACGGAAACGCTGGGAGACTTGCGGCTCAGAGCGTCGGCCACAACGTTCGCTTTTCCCGGGTGGTAGGACAAGGTAAAGTCGTAATCCTTGAGGAATTCCAGCCAACGCCGCTGCCTCATATTCAGCTCCTTCTGTGAGAACAAATATTTTAGGCTCTTATGATCTGTAAAAGCCTCGAACCGCTCCCCATACAAATAGTGCCGCCATATCTTCAATGCGAAGACCACCGCTGCTAACTCCAAATCATGAGTCGGATAATTCTTCTCATGTATTTTAAGTTGGCGCGATGCATAGGCGATCACTCTATCGTTCTGCATTAAGACGCAACCCAAGCCTGTCCCGGAAGCGTCGGTGTAAATCACGAAGCCGCCTTGACCCGAAGGTAAGGCCAAAATAGGAGCAGTCGTAAGACGTTCCTTCAACATCAGAAAACTGTTCTCGCACATGTCATCCCACACGAACCTAGCTTCTTTCTTCAGGAGTTGCGTCAAGGGTAGAGAGATCTTAGAAAAGTCCTGGATAAATCTTCGATAATACCCAGCTAATCCAAGAAAACTCCGAATGTCACGAACATTCCTCGGTTGCTGCCAACTGAGTACAGCCTCGACTTTCGCTGGATCCACGGACACACCTTCCTTGGAGATGACATGTCCCAAAAACATGATCTCCTCGAGCCAAAACTCGCACTTAGAGTACTTAGCGTACAAACGCTCCTTTCGCAAAGTTTCGAGAATAACTCTCAAGTGCTCACGATGTTGCTCCCAGCTATCGGAATACACCAAGATGTCGTCAATGAACACGATCACGAAGGTGTCCAAGAAGGGTTTGAACACCCTATTCATGAGATCCATGAACGCTGCAGGAGCGTTAGTGAGTCCGAAGGGCATGACCGTAAATTCGTAATGCCCATACCTGGTCCGGAAGGCCGTCTTGGAGATATCATCTCCCTTAATTCTGAGTTGATGATACCCAGATCTAAGGTCGATCTTTGAGAAGATCTTGGCCCTCTGCAACTGATCGAACAGATCCTCGATGCGTGGCAACGGGTACTTATTCTTTATTGTCGCCTGGTTGAGCATCCGATAGTCGATGCACAATCGCAAAGATCCGTCTTTCTTCTTCACAAACAAGACAGGAGCTCCCCAAGGCGAGACGCTGGGGCGGATGAATCCCTGATCCATCAACTCCTGCAACTGCTTCTTGAGCTCTTCGAGCTTGGCTGGTGCCATCCGATATGGAGCCTTAGAAATTGGCGCAGTACCCGGCAGCAACTCGATGTTGAACTGCACCTCACGAGGTGGAGGAAGGCCTGGCAGTTCCTCCGGGAAGACGTCTGGAAAATCTCGCACAACCTCCAAGTCTCCCATCGAGACTCGCGTCGGCTCGGACTGGACGACACTAACCAGAAAGGCAGTGCATCCCTTCCTGAGGTAGCTTTGCGCCTTCAGCGACGAAATCAACTTGCTTGCCCGAACAGGTTTCACGATCTTGAATTCCACCTTGGGCATTCTCGGGGGAGACAAAACAATCTTGCTATCTCTGCAAAAAATCTTGGCATGATACTTGTGCAGCCAATCCATGCCTAGGATGACGTCAAATTCCGTCATCACTAGCAGGATAGCACAAACCGGTAAATGCCAATCTGCCAGGACTACGTCCAACTCTGGTACGTAGGTCGCACAAACAGTATTTTTTCCAATCGGGTTATACACTTCAAGGGTATTATGTAAGGGTTTTACAGGTACGCGCAAAAACTCGGCAAAATTTACCGAAATAAAAGAGTGTGTGGCACCACAATCAAAAAGCACAAAAGCCGCTTGGTTAGCGACAAAAAGGGTACCTTGCACTAGGTCGCCCTTGGTCAGCTGCTCGGCCTTGGCTGAGTAGACGCGTCCCGGTGCCCTCCTTTGACCGCTCGCCTGCGGTTGCGGCGTCTGATACTGCTGTTGGGACTGTGGTGGCCGAGGGAGCAGAGGTGCTCCGCTGGTCTGCCTGGCGTCGTCAGCCGCCTTTTTGCGACAGTCGCGCGCGTAGTGGCCCATCTTGCCACAATACAGGCATCCGCCTGTGTCGAGCGGGCACGCCTGCCCGATGTGGGATCGACCGCACCTGGGGCACACATTGCTCGTCTGCTGCCTGGCTGGAGGGTTGCCCTGAGGCCGCTGACGCTTCGAAGGAGGATATCGTCTCCTTCCTCCTTCGCTCTTCACAGGAAGGAACGATCGTTTGCCTGGGTCACCGGAAGGTGTCTTCGGCTCACCACCCGTAGCGGGTGGCCTCCTGCCCTGTGTACTCTTAGTGCGCTCCCAGGCCTCACTCAGGAGGGTGGCAGCAGCAACTGCCGCAGAGAAGGTCGAGGGCATGCTGGTTAGGACCCGATGCATGAGCCCCTCCTTTAGCCCCCGAACAAACTTTCCTGCTCGCTCGCGATCATCCGCGAACAGGTTGGGACAATAGGGTTCTAAGCGCTGGAATTTGGCGATATAATCCGTCAAACTCGAATTGCCTTGGCTGAGCTCCAAGAACTCCACCTTCTTCTTCTCCCTCGCATGAGGCGGGAAGTAGTTCCCCAAGAAAGCCTTTCTAAAAGCTTCCCAAGGAATGGGCGAAATTCCCGAAAACTGCATACTCCGGGCCATGTCCCACCAACTGCGGGCATTCTCCTTCAGCCTAAAGGTCCCGAATAACGTCTTCTTGTCATCGGGCACTGACAAGACCTCGAACACTCGTTCCACCTCCTTCACCCAGTTATCGGCCATGTCTGGGTCGGGCTTGCCATCGAAGGTCGGGGGGTCAAGCTTCAGGAATTTCTCACACGTCACTGCGGTATGCGGCTTCGGCTCAGAAACGGGCGCTGGTTCCCTTTGAGAACGAATCTGGTCTCGCATAGCCGCTGCTAGGGAACTTATGGAATCCAACACGAATCCCCGCTGATCTGACCAATCGTCAGCAGACCCTTCATTCGAGTTTCTTGCCATCCTTGGAGTAAACAAGGAATACCAATAATTAGAATTTTCAGGAGGCTCGAAATAAGCCAGAAACATAAGTACTATTCATGTTTAACATGAGTAGTTTAGGAAAACCCAGCAATGCTGGTACATAAGCAGAACGCGTCAAGCCTCTTAGCTTAACAATGCAAAAAAAACACCTACTAAGCAAAAAGAAAGGTATACTCACAGCGCGATGCGGATGCTCAATGGTCAAGAATCCTTACTTCCCTTAGCTCTGATACCAAGATGTAACACCCCAAAATTTCAACTTTCAAACCTTTCATAAAACAGGCAAGAGACTAAAAGAATCTCTTTATTTCAGAGTTGGTTTAAGAAATAAGCGGAAGCCCATCCTTTTGTTAATTTTAGAAAGGCAAGTTGACCACTTTGGGCACGTTAGCTGAAGAACCAAAACATACAACCCATGCTACTTGAAAAAGGCACTTTCATTAAAAGAAGGTTCCAAAAGTACAAAATTCGGATGTCCCAAGGAAAATCCATTACAAGACCCAAAAACATCAGGACGCGAGCTAAGAGCAGGAAGAAGAGAGTCTTGAAACCATCTTGCCATCGCGCCATCGCCCGTGAAGTGCCTATTCATCACCTGTACCCATAGACTGGGTTAGTTTCGCTAAAGAAACTAGTAGGTGCACAAGATAGACTACAAGGAAACTGAATTATGTACATTTCATTCAGTAGGTTACGCAGTTTAAAGTAGATAAGCAGTTAAACAGGTAAGCAATGCAAGCAGATAAATAGTGCAAACGCGTATGTAGTGCAAGCGAATCAGTAGTGCAAGCGAGTCAATAGTGCAAGCGAGTCCAAGTGAGTCAGTAGTGCAAGCGAGTGCAAGTGAGTCCAAGTGAGTCAGTAGTGCAAGCGAGTGCAAGTGAGTCTCACTACTCAACAACCAGTGTGAACAGACTTTATGTTTCGATATTACTGGCCCGCGGGTACGCGCAGGCAAAACGTAGAAACAACTGAGACTAGTTCGGGCGTCTGTTATTTTATGTATTTGAATAACCCGAAAAGCTAGTTGAGTCCGCTCCAGAGGGACGACTTTAGCCGAGAGAGGATTCCCCGAAGGAGGCAGTGCCACGGATGCATCCAACTTCTGCAGAAGTTTTGAGCTAACTATTGTAGCCCCTTTCCCCTAACTCCAATGACTGGGGAGGCCGGATCATTGCCCGTAGGGTGGTTGTTAACAACCTGTCCATTGGAGTTTGTACCGTCCTGTCCTCTCCCTTGACAGACCACTTGAAACGAACAGGTACGTTAGGGGTTGCTTAACTAACGACCCACTCTATGCTGTAGTCTTTAAACCACTCAAGCATCTTGCCTGTGAAGGCGAATGTGAGGCCATTTATGTGATTTCAGCATTGTGCATTTCGCACTGTTCGTGGTCGCACGACCGTCTCATCCGATCATCGCAGTACTAGACGTGTCGTGCACGACTACAAGTACTCTAGGATGAAGGGGGTATAGCTCCTCAAAAGAAGCCTCAACAGGAGTGTTTCACAAGGATGTAAAGTTTATCAACTTTACTATATCCTTTGAAACAGCAGTACCTTGTGCCAACATTATGCCTGCGATTTTCTAGAACCTCATCCGCTATCGGGGTATCTACATGCCTCGCATGACTCGACACCGGCCTCGATAGACGGGATACATGTTTCTCAACAGAACCTCCAACTCGTCTGCAGGACTGCATACTTAAGGAGTCAGGATCCTTGCAAGGTATCCCCCTCCTTAGACGAGGATGTAACGCTAGCTCCCATCTCAACTCTCGTCGCAAGAGAGAGAGGTGAATGCCTGAGGATTCCTTTAAGGCATATGCAAAGAGCAAAAACCTGTGCGGCATCTGCAATAGCAAAGCAGTAATAATACATACAAAAACAAGAGCCTAGGCGCAAAGCGCGGCGACAAGGTAAAGGCGGTAAGCAGAAGTGCGACACTGAACCTCGCCACGATGCGTGACGGCACATACAAACCATAAGCAAGAATGCAACACGAGATCTCGACGTGATACACGATGGTAAGTATAGACTGACATAAGGTAAAGGGCAAGGATCGTGAAACCGCGTCCTTGAGTTAAGTGCATACTCGTATAAATATATATATATATATATATATATATATATATATATATTTGTATATATATATATATATTCATTTTATTGATCGTTTTTAGTTTAATTGAACTTAATTCAATTATCCAAGTCTTTCGTACAATCTTCCCCTACCTTGGAGGGTTACGAGCTTGCCGACGTCTGCGGACGTACACAATTGACGGCTCGGGTCGCGGAGCGCGAATGAGATCCGTCGTAGCTGCGAATATGCGATATTAACATGCAAGCCCCGACAAAGCAAAAGCAAGGCAAAGACTCAACTTCTCCAATACATAGAGTTGGGGCCAACGGTCCCAAATGACTCAAAACCAAAAAGGATGGGGCAGGGCCAAATGAGCCTTGCCGCCCAAAGAGGGATGTAGTCAATGTGAGCAGATGACTCACGTTCACTAGGAATTCCTCGCTGGAGATCAACAATTGTAATAATCTGTCCCCATTACGATGTAGCTTCCAAAGATTCCCCGGGTCTGTCGACCAAGGGTATAGGCTTGCGCACAAAAGGGGCAGGGGATCGGCCCCTACTGGCAAACAAAAAGGCAGGGGCCGATGGCCCCTGTTAGCAAACAGAAAGGCAGGGGCCAATGGCCCCTGCTGGCACACAGAAAGGCAAAGGCCGATGGCCCCTGCTGGCAAACGAAAGGCAGGGGCCTATGCCCCTGCTGACCAAAGAAAGGCAGGGGCCATAGGCCCTTGCTGGCAAACAAAAGGCAGGGGCCTATGCCCCTGCTGACCAAAGAAAGGCAGGGGCCATAGGCCCCTGCTGGCAAACAAAAGGCAGGGGCCTATGCCCCTGCTGACGAAAGAAAGGCAGGGGCCATAGGCCCCTGCTGGCAAATGAAAGGCAGGGGCCTATGCCCCTGCTGACCAAAGAAAGGCAGGGGCCATAGGCCCCTGCTGGCAAACAAAAGGCAGGGGCCTATGCCCCTGCTGACGAAAGAAAGGCAGGGGCCATAGGCCCCTGCTGGCAAATGAAAGGCAGGGGCCGATGGCCCCCTGCTGGTGCAAAAGAAGGGCAGGGGCCATGGGCCCCTGCTGGCAAATGAAAGGCAGGGGCCGATGGCCCCTGCTGGCGCAACAAAAAGGGGCAGGGAGGAGGGGCTCGACCCCTCCCCTGCCGTAGCAGAGAGCAGGGAAGAGGGGCCCAGCCCCTCCCCTGCCGTACGGAAGTAGGGAGGGGGCTCCGCCCCTCGCCTGCCGTACGAAAGCAGGGAGGAGGCTCAGCCCTCCCCTCCCTGTGCAACGAAGAACCGAGGGGGGGGAGGAATGGGAGAGAGAGAGAGAGAGAGAGAGACGGAAAAAAAGGGAGAAGAAGAGGAGGGAGAACGTACCTGGTGGTCGGCGGCGGCGGCGGAGAGAGGTCGCAAATGGCGGCAGCAGACGTGCGAGGGAGAGTCGGGAGGCGGTGAGGGAGAAGAGACAGCGAGGGGGAGGGTTTCGTATTTGAAACCCCCCCTGCCTTATCTTTTTAAAGGCACGAGGGAGGCGGTGCCTCCATTGGGTTCGGGTCGGGTCCGGGTCCGGATCCGACCCGAATCCTAACCATTTTTTTTTTTTTTTTTAACGGGTTGTTACAATATATCCCTTCATGTGCACTTATTTCCATATATGAGCATCCATGTATCTAATTTCTCATATAAATACATGTCCATTGTTACATATCATTTAGCACCAATTTTAGCAATTTTGATATATATATACATATCTTCTTTGTATATATTATATATATATGTCTATTTCCTTGGTTATCTTGTACTAATTCTCATTTTGCAGGAAAATCTAGAAGATGTTGATTCCTTGGCTCCATTTCATTTTTTTTTTTTTTTTACTTTATGTTAGCAATGTAACAATCAAATGTAAACCTTGGAATAATATTTACTTTTACTGTTTAGATTAGGCTGCATCTCATATAGTTTGATTTCAGTAATATCCTGATTCTATGATGCATATATCTCAATTTTCAAAATTCACCGTGGATGAACACGAATGGCACGTGCACCAACTCTTAGAGAGTTGATGAACTCGGTGGAGTCCATATTTACGGCCCTAGTCGGAATATGGACGAGACCCAGATCCATCATCTTTCTACCAGTCACATTGAGCCTACACTCTTAGGCTATTTTAAAAATGCACATCGTATTTCCAATTTTTCAAAATATGGTGAATTAACTCAAGTAAACTCTGAACATATTCATGGCCACAGTCAGAATATGTGAAGGATTTATTTTGGCTTAATACACATTTTTCAACCAATTTTTCAGAAATCTTTTCAAAGTTCATTCATTCATTCCAATCATCTGCATCATTTGTTTTTCTCATGACTTTCTCAAGAAATTTTCACTTCATGGAAATCGATTCCTCAAGAAACTATGATGATATTCGGAGTTGGATTTTCCAAATCAAAGTTTTCCTGTGGTTTTCCTTGAAAATATTATTTTCTTAAGATAAGGGTTAAACCTGAACCTTTTGCAAAAGATCTGTTATTGTTAAAAGCTATTTTCAGTCTCAGCAATGAGGCACCCAAGAACAACCCCTTTTCAAGCTTTAGGGGCCCCCATTTTTATCCTTTTGCAAAAACCACTCTTGGACTTGTTGTGCAAAGTCTAGAGGCCCATCACAGTTTCCCTCGCTCCTCGAGGATTCTGTATCCATTCAGGCTAAGGATTAAACCTGTCACCTCGCTCCTCGAGGTGTAACCAAAAAACCTTCTGCGAGAGGTCGTCTGTTTTTAGAAAGCTGATTTTAGTCTCAGCAATGAGGCGCCCAAGATCATCCCTTTTCCAAGCTTTAGGGAATCCATTGATTTTCTCTTCTCGCAAACCCCTTTTGAATTTGTTCGTCCAAATTCCGAAGGCCCCCATCATGGTTTCTTCATCCGAGGATTCCGTATGGTCGTCCCTTTCAGGTTAAGGGTTAAACCTGAACCTCGCTCCACGAGGTACCTTCCGTTCAGGTTAGGGTTAAAACCTGAGTCCCATTCCGACAAGATATCCTTTCTAGTCCCATCACCGTTTCCTCGCTCCTCGAGGATTCTGCATCCATTCAGGCCAAGGATTAAACCTGTTGCCTTGCTCCTCGAGGTACCACCCAAACCTTCTGCGAGAGGTCGTCTATTTTTAGAAAGCTGATTTTAGTCTCAGCAATGAGGCGCCCAAGATCATCCCTTTTCCAAGCTTTAGGGAATCCCTTGTTTTTCTCTTCTCGCAAACCCCTTTCAGGATTTGTTCGTCCAAATTCTGAAGGCTCCATCACAGTTTCTTCATCCGAAGATTCCGTATCATCCCCCACTCAGGTCAAGGATTAAAATCTTAAATCTTCTTCTGATGATATGTTCCTTCCTGTCCCATCACGATTTCTTTGTTTAAAGAGTCCGTATGGTCATCCCTTTCAGGATAAGGGTGAAGCCTGAACCTCACTCCGTGAGGTACCTTCCTTTCAGGTTTGGGTTAAACCTGAGCCTCGTTTTGACGAGGCAATCCTCCTGTCCCATCATGGCTTTCCCCACAAAAGAATCTGTGCTCGTTGTACATCCATCCAGGAAAGGATCGTCATTGAGTTTCATGTCACGAGGCATTTCTCTCAAAATGTCCCATCGAGGTCTGCTTATATTCCTCCCCATCCAAATTATCTTGATCTATCTTCGTCCCATCCAGGTTAAGGGCTAAAACCTGAGTCATTCCAAAGGGCTGATCTTGTCTCACCCATGAGACTTGATCAAAATTCTTATCTCTCACCATCCCTGAAATTTTTCACCCAAAGTCCCATTACGATTTCCTCATTTCTATCATTCAGTCGTATCATTGTCGAGGATTTCATCCCCCCAGGACCATTCAAGATAAGGTTTCAAGCCCAAAGAGCCGTGTTTTCAAAATAAGTCTTCCACACCCAGCTCGGATCAGCTGACTGGGGCATTTTTCAAAATTTGGAGTGTTTCTTTGCCACTAAGCTCGGCTTTCAACCGGCTTAGTAGCAAAGAAGGGCATCTGTGACACCCCAAATTTTTCAAAATGTTGTAAATATCCTCTTTCTGCCCTTTGCCCCCATTTTCTGGGTAATTGAGTCAGTTTTAAATCTAAATTCCCTTTTGTTTCTCAAAATTTGGTTGAAATTAAATTAATTTTCCATATCTGACTCAATTTCGGATCCGGATCCATTATCAAAATCCAAATCTGAGCTTCATTATCCAATTTTAAATTAAATTCTCAAAATTACCAAAATAATCTTTTGAAAAGCTCAGACACTTCGTCCGGTATCCGTTTGGATCCATCGAGTTGTATTTCTCGATTCGAGGTTTAAAACTCAAATATTTCCTCAAAACTTGGGTCAAAACCCATTTTCTGAAGAAATTTCCTCAAAAATAGCCTTGAAAACCTTCTCTTGTAAATATTTCTCAAAAATACAAAAACAAATAGTTGAAATCCTTGTTTTTCCGTAAATTTTAAGATTTTATTCCAAAAATATCAAAAAGATATATAAAATTAAGAAAAGAACAAAAAAATATATAAAAGAAAAGAAACAAAATCGGATCTTGAAAGAGGAAGAAGAAGAAAAGAAGAAGGGTAGTTTTTGCAAAAGCCTTTGAAAAAGAGCTGGCCTTTGAAATTTTAAGAAAATGAGAGGATTGTTGGCGAAAAAAAAAAAAATCGCATTAGGGTTACGAAGGCTCTCTCCATCGCCTTTTGGGTTTTCTCTCCGCCAAACCCTCCAGAAGCTTCACCTTCCCCCCCCCTTATTCTTGCCTCTCTCTCTCTCCATGGCCAGAACTCCTCCCATGTGCGATCCGGTTGCCCCATCGCCCTCCATCTCCGAATCTTCCTTCTCCACCCTTGATTCCCAACAAAATCTCCTTCTCGAATTATCCTTCATCGTCCTCCATCCCATGGCCATCGATCGCCCTCGCCTCGTCCTCACCCGTCAATCTCCAACAAGAACCCCCTTTCTTCTGGACTTTTCCTGCTCTATAAAAGAGGCGCAATGAGAGGGGAGAAGGGATCGAGAGTTAACCCATTGGCAACCACCATCCACACTCACGCAGCACCCTTTGCCTCTCACGTCTATCGTTTCAGATCGACCTTCCATCATCACCCAAGCCTCTTCTGAAGAGGAGACTTCAAGTCGAGCGCCCATCTTCCCCATTCTTACTCAAACCCCCTCTTTCGGAGTCCCAACGAAAAAAAAAAAACAAACAAACAGAAAGAAGCCGAGCTCTGCAGCAGGGTCGTGGTGTTCTCTCATTTCAGCTTTCTTGATCTCTGCAAGCAAGGCACCCTCTCAGTAGTAACCCGAAACAAATCACCCCACAGCAATCAGAGGTAAGTGCATCATCTCTTTCCCCCTTTTTCTTTTTTTCCTTTTCTGTTCTGTTGTCCCTTCATGTTGTCTATGCCCGTTACCCCCTATTAATCACTCTAGCTCTTCTGTTGTGAATTTCCTACGTTCGAATCTATCGGCGCATCCGTGAGGGAATTGGGTCGACTATAGCGATGCCAATCCCTCTCTTATGCAACAATAATGGAGCTATTACGCTCAAACATTTTTTTTTTTTGGATTTCACTCCATATAATATTGTTATCATCCCCTCTCCTCATATCCGGTCGTCGTTTAAAACTTGTATTTCATTGGATGGATCCATGTATCCATCAAGTCATGGCAGGTCACAATTGAGAGTTCGGCATGATCTCTGGTTCTGGAGGTTGAGGGCGTTATTTGATTTTTGATTATCTGCTGGTATTGATTCCCACTTCCTGCTTGGGTTATTGCACAACTTTGGCTCTCTTTCTTTTCCTTCCCTTGCCCATTTTGAAGCAGAATCGACCCACGTATACGGTGATGGCCTGCATTTTATAACATCAGTGTGTTCTCTACTGATTCCCATATCACACAGTATTTTATCAAATACCAGCAGTCAAAGATCTGTAGTGTATCTGTAAGCCTCAGTGATTTTATCGGTGCTTTGATTTTGATGGCTGACCAATATGATGTCATCGAGGTTTCACTAATGCTTGATTTCGATTTCGGATGAGATAATATCTCGTTATTTCCTATGAGGTTGACGCTACTGCGTTTCTTTTTTTTTTTTTTTTCTTTTCCTTTCTTCTTTTGACTCCTTCCATAAGCCTATATCCCCCTTTTAGACATCGGTGTTGGTTGTCACTCACTATGTTATGTACATGTCAGCATAGTATCACCTTAGATTTCATCAAGTGTGTATAGCAGATTAAGATTATGGTCGTAAGCAGCAATTGCTTATTAGCCTTGGTATCTGGTTATGGTTCTTCATGCCTTATTCTTGATTGCAATCACGATTATCAGAATACTGTGCCGTTAATCTACTTACTGCTATAGTTTGCCTATTTAATCCATTAACTATCAGTTTGAATTCATCTGTTGTTTTAGGTTGTTGTGTGCTATTTGCTTGATCTAAGCTGTTGCTTTAATGATTCAAAGCTTGCTTCACTCACTTATTAATTTTAATATGCTGTTCATTTATATCATTCATTGTTTACTGGAATCATTTATTGTGTACTTTGGTATATTTGTTATCTCAATCATCTGATATTTGCCTAACTTTTGTACTATTTATCCAAGGTGTTTGTCCATTTTCTGTCTACCTAATTCATGGCATCCAACAATGTTGCATTTGTGTTTCCTGTCCTCATATACCCCCTCCATTTCCTATGTTACCCCTTTTGTTCATGTGTCAATGGAGATTCGGACTCACTGGAAGTCTGTATCCACTGTGTTTTACCAAGCCTATGTGAGTTCGTCACATCCACAGCAATGCGTAAAACAGAGATTGGTGGGTCAAAGATCCTGCTGTGCTGTGTCTTGATGTATACTAGAAAGTTACGTTGCGTAATATCGACGTCTTCAGAGTTGGCGTATCTCCTGCAAAATGTGTTCAGGAAGTGTTGACCAAGGATGTAATGTTGATGACGTGCACAGGATTGCGGTGAAATTTTCCTTTGCAGCAAGACAACAATGTCCTCAAAATAAAATCAACCAACTGCATATTCTAACACCCCTGTTGTATCTTTTTTTTATTTTTTTTTAGTAGCGCTTTGAATTTTTATGGTTTCGTTTTAACCCATCCACCGAGGTATCAATCCCTTCCAATATCTAAGTTACACAAGCCCAACAACATCCAATTGCTATACCAGATTAATTAATCTCACCTCTCACATTGTCACATTTTTTTTATTATTACACTCCCTGCATATCTACATTGTTTAGATATTCCATATTTACAGAAATGTGGGTATATATCTGCACAACATTTTTTTTTTTTTTAGATTGTATTCCATAACATATAAAATGCCCATTGTTCAGGGCCATATTCTTCCATATTAGCTACACAACCCTTGCTTCGTTTGCATATATATGGCTCACAGCATATCACATTTTCTTTTCTTTTTTTCTTTTTCATAACAAGTCAATTGACATACCTTCAACAATTCATCTATTTTCCCTAGGCATATTCACCACACCCAAGCCTATAGCCTCTGGTATGTTGTATCTCACATACATTGAGATTGAGCTGTCAGAATTTAGTAATTTGCCATGTAAAAATACTTCCAGTTCTCTGCACTCATTGTCAATACCCAATGGTCTCCAGAGGCACCTGCATCTTCTTATGTACAGCACCTTTGCTGTCCAGCCATGTCTGTTGCAACCATCTCCTGATGGTAATATTCCCGGTCATGGCTGCTACATCTATTTTTGCATCCATAGTTGTCTCATACCCAGGATCTCCTTCCACCAGTTAGGTTTCATACCACCTACTTCATTCTCTGCATGTCACACATTTTCCACGTAAGCACCAACATCATACATTACTTCCTTCACTGCCCTTGCAGTGTCAGCAGCATGTTACTCATCCTTTTCACTGTTTCGTACTCACTACAGTATTTATACATCACCTGTCACCATGTATAAGGCCTTCCCATAGTGGCATGCCTTCATTTGCATCATTCTCATAGCTCCATCATGCATCTGCTGGAGCATTTCCCTAATAAAAGATCCATTTCTAGACATGCATATGCTCAACATTTTTTTCAATACATTATATGTCTCTCTCCTTCACATAGATGTTCATGTAGGTTGTCACACTCATTCCCTACCAAACTTAGGATAGCATAAATATTTTTCCATACACATTCTGATGTATATTCTCTTATATACCTATTAGGTTGTCAATATAACACTTTTTTTTTTCTTACATGTTGTCTATTGTGTTCTTGTTTCGTACTGACCATGTTTTGCAGGTATATGTGGAAAACACTGCTTTCTTCCTTAGTTCAAGAGTCTTATCATTTCAATTCAATTCCCAAATTGTAATAGATAGAGTATAATGAGAAAATTTACATTTTCTGCATTAGATAGGATGAATGAGCATTGTAAATGCCACGAATTGCTTGTTTTCATGCTTTCACCTTTATTTCTCAAAATCTCACATTGGTGGAACACGAATGGCACGTGCACCATCTCATAAGAGGTAATTGATCCTAAGTCGATGATCCACATCAATGGCCATAGTCAGGGTGTGGACAAAACTTAGGATTTTTATCTTTTACGAAATAACACTGGATCCACACTGGATCCAATTTTCAAAATTCATCATATTTTCTTAAATATTTTCTTTTTTTCCCCTTTTATTAGAATTTAACTTAAAATTAACTCAAAATATATACCAATGGCCATAGTCAGGGTATATTGAGAGTTAATTTCATTTTAAATTCTATAAAAGCACCAAATGTATTTTATTCTTCTCTTGAATTTAAATATAGATTATTACATAATACATTCAATGACCATAGTCAAGGATGTATTATATCTTCAATCTTATTTTAAATTCATTTAAAGAATGAAATAGCTTTTCAAAATCCAATTTCAAAATTCTTTTAATTCATTCATCATTTAGGATAGAACTGCATCATATTTTCAAAATTACTTTTTCAAAACTCCAAGTGATGTAAATATCTTCTTCAATCAATCTTCAATCCTATTCATCTTTTTCAATTCTATTTTCCATCTGAGAGTCCAATTTAACTTTGAAGATTTCAATTTCATTTCATATTCAAAATTTCCAATTCAAATTCAATTTCAAAGTCCAATTTTACTTTGAAACTTCAAATTCATTTTCAAAAGCTCCAATCAAACTCAAAGTTCAATTTAACTTTGAGATTCTTGATTCATTTCAGGCTTCAAATCCCAGGTCTAAATTGACTTTGGAATTCATCTATATATTCAAAATTCAATGTCTAAAATTCCTTTTCCCAAATTCAAATCAGACTTAGAAATTCTTGATTTCTCTTCTGAATTTAACTCCAAATCCATTTTAAGATCCAAAATTCAACACTCATATTGGATCTCAGACTTCAGATCCAATTCCCCTTTAGGATCCAAAATCCAAAACTTCACTTTGGGTCTCAGACTTCAGATCCAAGTCTGTCTTAGGATCCAGAATCCAACTTCACTTTTGGATCTTAGATTTCAGATCCAATTCCATCTTAGGGTCCAGAGTCCAATTCAACTTTGGATCCCAGACTTCAGATCTAATGTCATTTCTTGAATCTCAGATCTTAAAACCATTATCCGATTCCATTTCTAAATTTCAAATCCAAGTCCATTTCCAGATCTCAATTCAAATCCCTAAATCCATCTTCTATTCTTAAACACCATTTAGATTTCTCAGATCCATTCTAAATTTAAGATTTCCAATTTCAAAATCTAGATTCAATTCCATCTCAAGTATTCATTTCCTTTCCTAAATTCAAATTCAAATTCAAATTCAAAAGTCCATTTCTGACTTTGAAATTCCATTTTCTTTCATTTCAAAACTTCAAATCTTTCTCTTCAAAATCAATATTTATTTCCCAAACTCTGAATACTTAGAACCTCTCTGATCTATCTCAAGTTCTAAGTTAAATTTAAATCATTTCTTCATTTCTTTGCCAAAGTTCATCTCAGAATACTTGGAAATTTCTAAACCAATTTTCGAAAGAGCATTCATCCTTGCATTGCACAAGCATGATTCTCTATGCATTTTAGATTTAGGATAAATTCTTAGATTATATTTAGGCAAAGCAAAAGGCATAGACTCGATCCTTGGTTCGATTACCCCTGGTAAAGGCGCCAGGAACGGTCAAACCTCGTACCGACGAGCGAATTCCGTCTCTCCATTTTCCCGCAAATTTTCAAAACGGAGGCGAGTTAAATTTCTAAATATTTTCAAATCAAGGTCAAGTGAAAACCCGCAAAAGAGTTCTTCTTCTCTCTCTCTTTCTTTCTTTTCTCTTCTCTCTTTCTTTTCTGCCTTTTATTCTTCTCCCTTCAAAAAGGAGGAAAATAAGAGGTCAAAAAAAGGAAAAGAGAAGGAAGAGAGAGAAACCAAAAGAGAGAATAGGAAAAATTTTGCGATGATCACATGCGTCCTTGTTTGTATATCTGTGATTGTGTGATATTTTATCTCTTATATTTTCCAAAACCCTGGGTATATATTATTCAAATTTTCCTTTTGTTTTTGAAACCCAGGTGTATTTTCCTTTCCCTTCTTCTAAATTTCTTCTGATCCTTCCTGCAAGTTCTTCAAATTTTAAATCTTTACCATTTACTCTCAAATTTCATTTTTTCTCTTATTTTCTTCTGATTTTATATTCTTGTTTATATTTTCATAAAATTCTCTTTCCAACATGAGATATCCTTTTCAAAATGATATTTTCTTTCATATTTTTAGTTGGTTACTCTCCCTCGTAGAGTAAACAACACAATTGTCACAAAAATTTGTGGCGACTCAATCCCTAGTAATGGGATACAATTTTTAATAGAGTTCAACCTAAATCCTTCCTTTTGTCAAAACTTCTCGAAAAAGTTTCTTTGGTCTAAAAACCTCCACTTTCCACCACAGAGAGAGCGCTGATATTCAAAAATGGTTCAGACTAGAGCTGGAAAAGAAACAGTTCCTCAACACAGCGACAGTGAGGCGGAAGGGATGAGCTCTCCTAAATCAGTCAGGGGACTCTAAACACCCCAAATTTTCACTCACCTCCCCGACATCTTCACCAAACATCATCATTCAACCTTTGAAATCGCCGGAGGGCAAAATGGTCATTTTCTGAGCCCGAACCTTGCAAAAGTCTAAATTTCATTTGCAACTCTCAAAATTTCTTTATTTTTATCTCAGAGATTCAAAATTTTACTCCTGACAGGAGACAAGAATCTCCAAGTCTTGGTTCAAGATTCTATTGCATAAGACATGACATTGCATATCATTGCATGAGCATTTCATATCACTGCACTGCACAACATGTCATTTCGAGGTCCAGAACTCTTGATTTCAAAATTTTCAATCCATATTCGAGTTTCAACTCTTTTCAAAATTGTTTTCAAAACCCTGGGTCTTCAAAATTATCAATTCTTCCCATTTTACCCCCAGGATTCTGAATTTCAAAATATTTTTTCAGGAAAACGATCTGGATAGTTTCCAATATGAATTTCAGCCACTTCAACTCAGATTTTGCCCTTTTGTTAGCTATTTCAAATATCTTCCTTTTACAAAATCGCCCTACAGGAGCCAACTCTTTCCAAAAATTCCTGTTTTACCAATTAGTCCAGATTTTATGAAAATTCCAAAAAGAAGTTGTTGTTTTATCATTATTTCAATAAAGAAGCAATGTGGGACCCACACTGAGGTGGTGTTACACAAGCTTTTCTTTTGAAAATTTGAATTTTGAAAAACCCAAAAATATAGGAGCCTTGTCCCCTGGATTGGCGCCACTTGTCTTTTCTCTCTCCTCCCATTTCCATGCCAAGTGTCAGTGTGGGGCTACCTTAAGAAGCCGCCACATGTCATCCCATTTATCTGCCATGTGTTAGTATCCACCATACCTATCATGCGCCATGTGTCATTTCAAAGAACACCAGGAGATCCCAAGTGTCATAGGTTGTCCTGTCTAGAAAAAGTGGAGGCTTGTCTCCTCTGAGGTGGCGCCACTTAAAGTGTGTCTCCTGCAGAGGACACGTGACAACCTCTCCCTCCTTCAGAAAAAGTAGCCTGACACATGTCTCTCCCTACCTTTCTCAGAAAAATAGGAGACACGTGTCACTCCTAGCTTCCTCCAGAAAAGGTAGGCTTGTCCCCTCTGAGGTGGCGCCATTTGAAGTGTGTCTCCTGCAGAGGACACATGTCATTCTCTGCTCTTCTCAGAAAAAGTAGATGCCATGTGTCATTTCCTGCTCTCTTCAGAAAAAGCTAGAATTCAAATATTCAAATCTCTCCATAGGTGGCGCAAATCCTGAACTTCTACCTTTTTCATTTTGTCTGAGATGGCGCCACATGGCTTGGGCCTCCTTCTCTCCCCTCTGCCACGTGTCATTCTCTGCTTCTTTCAGAAAAAGCAGGTGACACATGTCCCCTTCTACCTCCTTCAGAAAAAGTAGAGGACACATGTCACTCTTGGCTTCCTTCACAAAAGCAACCATTCAAAAATTTTAAGACAAGAGCTAGGTGGCGAAAATCCTGGAGTTCTACCTTTTTCTACTTGGCCAAGATGGCGCCACATGTTCCTTGCCTTTCCTAACTGCCACATGGCATCGTAGGAGCCATTCTGAGGAAATGCCACATGTCCATCCTTCATTCCTCCAGAGCCAACCTCCATTTGAAATTCAAATTCACCTTCTGAGGTGGCGCCATTTGAGAAGACTTCTCCAGACAGCTGACACTTGTCTGCAACATGTCCAAACCTCCCTGTATCAGAAAAAGTAGAAAAACCCCCCTCTGAGGTGGCGCATTTTGCTTCCTCCATTCATGTTCTCCTACCACATGGCATCGTAGGAGCCACTCTGTGGAAATGCCACATGTCAGCCTCTCCTTTCCTGCAAAAAAGTAGAATTTGAATTCCTCTGAGGTGGCACAGCCTGCTTCCTCCACTCCTATCCTTCTGACACATGTCAAGAGCCTCCAGAGATGGTGCCACATGGCATGCTCCTACTGTTTCCAGCTTTACACCTCAGAACACCTTTTGAGGTGGCACCAATCCAGAGTCCCACTTGGCTTCAAATTTTATTTTTATTTTATTTTTAATAAAAGTAGCACACCATGAGGTGGAGCCACCTGAGGGCTCCCTGCAAAAGCCAAATTCGAATTTCAAACCCCCAGATAGCACCCCCTGAGATGGTGCCACATGGAGGGCTCAGATTGAGCCTGTTTGAAATTCAAATTTTTTCAGAAAATCTATAAAAACAAGGATCCACGTCCAGCATGGGGAGACCATCTTTTAAGAACTCCTGTTGGACTTGAAAATTCGACCTAGCCTTCTTGAGAATCCGATTTTTGCACTTCGGAATTCACGCCCCCCTTTGGCTCAGTGAAGAAGGCACGGTGGGTCGATTTTGGTGAATCATCCGAAGCTCGGATCGAAGGACGAACGAAGCCCGTGATAGCCGCCCCTTTCAAGAGCTTCAACGCTTCCTAACGAAGCAAGGTGCACCTCTTTTCCTCTTGATTTGATTTCATAATTCGATTAGAGAGTCGTTTGAAGAAAGAGCTCATCCGAGAGATGGATTGAGCTATTCTCATGAAACGACATATATAAAAATACATGATTATGACTCCTTGATGATTTTTAACATTCATGCATTTAGCTAGATTTAATTTGCATTTTATTTCATTCATTTAGCATGTTTCATGAATTAATTAGGATTAATTAAACATTTATTTCAATTCTGCTCATTTTCAGTAGTTCTCTGTTTTTGTCAGTCAGTCCACACGTCATTTCATGCATTTATTTTTTATTACAAATCCCAAAAAAAATCACGGAATGCGCCCTTAGGTGTCTCTAAAATTGTGCCAAAAATTCAAAAGCATTTGAATTTTTTTACTATGGTAAACAATCAAAATGGCAAGTCGCATTTTGTTACCCGGGATGCGTTTTAAACATTATTTGTCGACTTGTAAAATCGAGATATCCATCACGAGACATCCGATTTTCGATCCGAAAGATGTTATGAACTCGGGAAGATGTCTAGTGTTTAACCTGATTTTCTTAGATTTTTATGATTTTTTTTAATATCTGACAAAAATCCGCGAGTTCGGGACACGGGTCAGAGCCTGATTTGGGCCTCTAAGACTTTGGATCGACTTGGGTCGATGGGTTCTCTTTTTGTGTTTCTCCAAATCCAAAACTATAAAAAGTGAAAGTTATGTCCGAGGTGTCCTCTGTTTTCATCTGAAAGACTGCGATTTTTAGAACAGTAGTAATACCTGTTTCGGATTTTTCTTGTCAGTCCCCTGTTTGGTCACATTTGTCTATTCTGTCAATTTAGGAACACAAAGTTATATTTTTATCTATGTTTTGGTTGATCAAATGACAAAGTTATGAACATAAAAGTTGTCCATGTAGGTGTCGTGAGTAGCTCTGTTAAATATCATAAATTTTCATGGCTGTTTTCTATTTTTTTAGCATTTTACATTAGATCAGATCAATTTTTACCTCTGTCAGAACCAAATCCATGTTACCAAACCTACCATGGCTCAAATCCCGAGGCTGTAAAAACCAAAAATGTTTCATTTCTGGTCCTTTAGCAGTCTGCAAAATAAAAGAAGTTTTCATGGTGTAAATATTGCATTATCATATTAAGCATTGCATTTGGTTCGGATCCATAGGCAAAATCCACCATTTTAGGATTTCCTTTAAATTTTAGTATTCAAATCATGTCATTTCGTGATTTTTAGCATTCTAGGATGTTTATCAGAGTAGGTAGAGGCTTCATACCGATATTTGTGCAATTTGGAATCCATTTGAGGTTCGGATTAGCCATAATACCAAAACAGGGTCCCGCAGGACCCGGATCCAAGTGAAAAACAAGCGAAATTCATTATTTTGGATAAATTGCAAAATGTCAAATTCTGATTTTACAGTCCTAATGTGTTTAGAAGCATGTCATCATATCTCATACTGCATTTCATCATCATTTGATTCAATTTGAATTTCAAACTCTCAATTTTACCAAGTTTTCCTTCAAAAACCCTGATTTTAAAGGTATAACTTTAATTTTAGGGGTATTTTGGTCATTTTGACCCCAATTCCGAATTTCAAACTATTTTTCACCGAATTTCTTGCATTTACATCATTTCAAATATCAAGGAAGCATGAGATTAGGGTTTATGTCCAATTAAATCCAATAATTTCAGAATATTATTGGAAAATCTTGGAAAAACCCACATATTTGAGCTAACCCCATTTTAAGGTTTGGCAGGAACATTCAAAATAAGGAGCTGAAGTCTGAATTTTCTTTTTATTTCATTTATTTAGTGATGTAATAATGTAAATTTTGGAATAAGATTTTAATTTCCTGCTTAGACTAGGATGCATATCATATAGTTTGAATTTATGCAATATCCTGCTTATATGATGCATGCATCTTATCTCAAAAGCACTATGGATGTACACAAATGGCACGTGCACCAACTCTTAGGGAGGTGATGAACTCGGTGGAGTCCATATTTACGGCCCTATTCGGAATATGGACGAGACCCAGATCCATCATCTTTCTACCAGTCACATTGAGCCTACACTCTTAGGCTATCTTAAAATGCACATCATATTTCTAATATTTTCAAAGTATTGTGCATTAAATCAATTAAACTCTGAACATATTCATGGCCACAGTCAGAATATGTGAAGGATTTATTTTGACTTAATACACATTTTTCCAACAAATTTCATAGAAAATCTTTCAAAGTGCATTCATTCACTCATATCATTTGCATCATGAAATCATTGATTTTCCCGTGATTTTCTTAAGAAAACTTCATTCTCAAGAAATCAATTTCTCAAGAGACTCTGAGAATTTTTCAAAATCAGTTTTCCCAAGTCAAGTTTTTCCACAGTTTTCCATGGAAAAGGTTATTTTCTCAAGATTTTCAAAAGAAGTCTCTCATCTTTCTCAAAATCAAAATCGATTTCCAAGTGTTTCAAAGCTAAGATTCCCAGGATTTCACTTTCCCAAGTTTCAATTTTCCTTCTCCACAAGGGTTTTCCCATGTATTTCAATCATTTTCCCAAGAAAACTTTCAAAACTTGAAGCTCTTTCCTAAGAAGTGTTTCCCTTTTCAAATGTTCACCTTTTTCTCAAGAATCACTTCCATTTTCCCAGGATTTTCAACCATTCGTGATTTCCCCACATCTTCATGAACTTTCCCGTGATTTCAAAAGCCCTTTTCCACATGAGTTTTCCTGAGAAATTGACTTTCATCTTTTTCCTGAGAAATTCTTTTCAACTCCAAATATTTTCCAAGCATACATCATGTTTTCCCAAGCTGCATTTTCCAAAATCTCATAGCACATGCCTGAATTCTCTGTGCATATAGGATAGAACACAATTTCGATAATTTTACTAAGTCAAGCACAATTTTGGTCCTTGGTTCGATTACCACTGTTAAAGGCGGCAGGAACGGTCGAACCTCGTACCGACAGGTCGAGCCCCATCCCATGGATTTTCCCGCTATTTTAAAAAATGGAGGCGAGTATTTCAAAACATTTTCCAAAATCCGGTCAAGTTTGAAGCGCGAAAGCGTTTCCCTCTCTCTCTTTCGCAAGGAAGGGAAGACGGGAAAAATTTCGCGACGATAACAGGTTTGGCGACCGTGATGGGACCTGTCCTTATCTGATCAAAGTTATGCTTGACTTAGTTCAATTATCAAAACTGTGTTCACAAAATGTCAGCTCTTTACTTTTTGCTATCATGCGAACCTAGGAGACTAGATTCTGACCTTGCTGACATTCACTGCATATAGCTTAGGCATGGTTGGGTAGGACCAGATTGAGGAGAAATTTTCATGCTCACATAGACTTAGGTCTAAACACAACTCTCCTCAATTTAGGATCTGAATGCAAACAATGTATGCTTCTTCAAAAATTTTCAAAAGTCTATCTCTTTAGGACTTAGAGCCCTCTATTTCTTGCATGTGATCATTTTTTTCAAAACTTCCATTACCTATCATTACCCGGTCTTCACGTTGCTGGGCTCTCTTCCAGAACCCTAGTTCGGGAGAGAGCCTCACAACTGGGCCAACTATTTGGGTTAACACCCCCCTACCACGTACTGCGGGCCACAGTCCGAAGTATATCGGTAGGCGCTCAAGGATGTTGGAAAACCTTACCTTAGAACCGGAGTTGAAATTCTACGCCACGTACCTCGGATTTCGATTCGAGTATATCGGCATAACTGGATTGGACAAAGATGATCTGAGCCTAGAGTTAAGATTAAGGTCCTATAGCTGTTTTCAAAGTGATGCATCTAGAGTCAGCCTTTTAGGGAGTGTTGTATGTGCATAAATGTTTGTGCAGGATGTGATTGTATGCTACTTTTATTTCCCTCATATTTTCCCCAAAATATTTTCAAATTCTCATCTTTTCCCTTTATTTTCTCAAACCCTGGATGATTTTCTCAAATATCCAATTTCTTTCAAAACTCCAGGCAATTTTTCATTCTACCATTCTACTGGATCTCGAATTTCTAGCTGCATTTTTATCCTGCCTGCAAATTTTTTTCAAAAATTTCCCATATTTTCTTAAGTCTCATTCTGAGTCTTTCTCTGTTTTCAGTTCGATGGCATCCAATCAAGTCGATCCTATCTTTCCTGAAGGTCACATCTCCTACGAGGTGCGACAAGGTAGTCCTGAACATCGAGCACTTAGCACCGGAACTTTCATTCCCCGGTGGTACTATTCCTGGCTAAAAAGCTTTTCTCGAATGTTCCCGGACCATTTGAGCGAGTGCGGATTAGAACTGGCATCAGCAGTCGGAAAGCAGACCATCAATGGCAACCTGATCTATGCAATGGCGGAGCGATGGAATCCTCGAACGTGTACGTTCTGGTTTCCATGGGGAGAGATGACCGTTTTAATGGATGAATTTTCAGAAATCATGGGGTTGCCAGAACCAGCCGGTCAACTAGGAGACCCATTAGAGCATCAATTCCTTATCAATGTCAAGGGTTTAGACCCCCGAGACTCCTTAGCTCGTATGACAGGCCGCCGATCTTGGCCTCTGATCCAGTTGGAAGGAAATGAATATGTTGACCTACTTGAGTTGTACCGCCAGTACGGGACCTTCGTCGAAGTCAGCTCGCTATCAAGAACAGCCAAAGAAAGGATTCAGAATGCAATGGTTCTGTGCACTGTAGGATTATCCCTCTTTCCAGACGGACAAAACTACATGGACATCAGAATAATCCAGCTTATGAGAAGATGGGGAAGTCGACAAACCAATCGCCTCTCCAAAGCCATGGCAGCACTCGCTTTCCTATATCGTGGACTGACTCGATTCTCACTTAGAGAATCCATTTTAGTTGAAGGATGCATCTACGCACTTCAGTCCTGGTTTTTCCAACATGTTCCGGCCCGAGCAAGCTCTTTCAGATACAATGGTCAAGAACTTCTCCCAGTATCGTAGTACCGAACCATGATCAACAATATTCAAGAAGATGACATTGTCTGGGACTATTTTGATCGGCAACTATCCCCTCCCAGATATACGTACGCTTATGGCAAGCGGTTCAAGTTGCTGGGACCATTCTTCTGCACTTACTACCAACCAGAGAGATGTGTTCGACAGTTCTCCCAAAGGCAGCAATACGTCGAAGCCCGACTGTTATCAGGAGCTATGGCAGAGTTCGACCTCACTTCCGCACAATGGTCCGGGGCATATCATTCTGCCCGCTACAGCTGGGATTCCTTTGTTTCCCTTAAAATCTTTCCTGGTCCTAGAATGTCTGCTGACTATCATGAATGGTGGCAAATTGTTTGTCCCCCACCTCTTTGTCAAGATCAATAAAGTCATGTTTCCTCATTTCTGTAAAATTGTCTCTCTTTCCATTGTGGTTTGACGACCTCGCCTAGGTAACAAGGCATATTTTCGTTGTTTATTTCTTTTGCAGAAGGAATGACAACACAATTGTCGTGATTCCCGCGACGACTCAGTCCCTAGTAATGGGACATCTTTTCCAAATTGTCTACCATATTTTCAGCAAATATTTCTTCCAAAAAATCAATTCCTACAAAATCTAATCACGTCTTTGCCCTGCAGAGAGCATCCACAACATTTGATGGTGCAAACAAGATCAGGCAAAAGGACAGCAACACCGCAGTACTCGTCAGCTTCGGAAGAAGAAATGGGTTCCCCCCGATCCGAGAAGAGTCAAGAGCAGCAGCAAGAAGATGATGGCATAGACCCTCAAATGTATGCCATGTTTCGAAAAATGATGAACAAAATGATGAATGAGCAGCCCGGGACCAGCTCAGAAAGGAACCCATTCAGAGAAAAGTTCCATGGTCACAGGGGTAAGAAGGCTCCCAAGAAGCAAATCCAGCCAGAAGAGATTTTAGATGAATCAGACTCCATTAAAGATACTGATGAAGAATATGAGGTGCCTCCAGCATTTCAGAAACGTGGCCAAAGTAAAAGCCGCAGATCAAAAAGCCGAGATGCAGAAGAACCCTTGCAAGCACAGTTCAAGGAAATGGCCCGAGTTGTCAAGGATCTGCAAGCCCGCGACAAGGGCAAGAAAGTCTTCACCAGTGAGGACTTCTATGACGGCTTAGAAGGGGATGATGATCTGGAGAATCTTCCCCGAAAATTCATCAAATTCGACGGCTCTGGCGACCCAAAAGCTCATCTCGCCACTTTCTTTGCTTAATGCTCGAGGTTCAAAAGGGATAACCGAGCATTGTTTCTATGCTTCTCCCGCAGCTTGGAAGGAGTTGCAACTAAATGGCATGCGGAACATATCAATCCAATCAAACTCAAGGAGTTCGATAAAGTAGTAAACCTATTCATTGAACGCTTCTTGTTCAACACGGAGGCGCTTCCTACATTAAGTCATCTCTGCAATCTAAGGCAGAATGAGAATGAAAAGGCACGGGACTTCATTCACAGATGGAGATCAGCCTATAATAAGATGAGAGATACTATCTCGGAAAGGCACGCCCTGTCCTTAATCCTCAACAACTTTTCGCAGCCATTAAGAGGATTGATCTCCACAACACCATCCAGGACCTTCATTGAGCTCACTGAACGAGCCGAATGGCTTGAACTAAGTGTGGAAAATGGAGTCTATGAAGGCTTCACCTTTTCCAAGAACAACTCTCATGGTGAGCAGAAGAAGAAAGCGCACTTCACTTATTCTGCCAGCAACAGCAACAAAGGCCGAAATCAGCACAAAGGGCAGAAGAAAGATTACTGCTATGGCACAGGCAGTTCAAACAACAAGGACCAGAAAGGAAAGCCTGCTCCTCAGTACAGCAAGCCTCATCAGTAGGATCAAGGGCCGAAACTGCGTGAGAAGACTAGACATGAAGGATGGAGTTACGATAGAAAATTTACTCCTCTTGACCAATCACTCGAGGATGTGCTCGAGTACATGCTATCAAAAGAGATGGTTAAGTTGCCCAGATTGGCCGATCCCCCTGTGCCCATGGGGAAATGGAAAGATCAATTCTGCAAGTTCCACAGAACAGTGGGACACAACACTGAGAATTACTTTGTTCTCAAAAACATCGTGCAAGATCTCATTGAAAAGAATCTATTGGTAGAAGGAGAAGAAGAAGAGAAAATGGACATTCTCAATCACCCCTTCCCTTCGCACACCACAGCTGTAGTATCGGCACAGCCATTTCTGTCGCATGAGCACATCAAGCCGTGTTCTGCACAAGATCTACAAGTTCAGCATCAGGTGTCAGTACTACGACAAGCAACTCCTGATTCCAAGAAGATGGACTTAATCTCAGCATTCGACAAGATGAAAGTTTCGGAAGCATCTATAAAGTCAGCCCCCAAGTCAAAGGGAACTCCTGACTTCTTCAAGCAAATTATCAAACTCAGGCTGGAGAATTCAAGTCAGAAGCCTCTGACCGCTCTATCCAATGTCTCCATCCTTGACTTGGCCAAGAATTCTAGCAAGCACCAGCAAGTACTAGATGATTTACTCAGGAAAATCAAGGTTAAAACAAGTACCACTCCTGAAGATATGGCACAAATTGTGAACTCCGCCATGACCAATGCACCAATTACCCTCTCGGATGAGGACCTTCCAAAGCCTCATTCCTTTCACAATAATGCTCTTTACATCGTCGTTCGGGTAAGGGGAATGACAGTACCCCATGTGCTAGTAGATGGAGGCAGCAACCTCAATATATGTCCTGAGATGACCGCAAAAGCATTAGGGATCAAAGATGAAGAGTACATTCCAGATCCCATCACTATCTACGGGTTTGACAACCATGGTCAAACAGCAAAAGGGAAGATATTTCTGGAGGTATTCATCAACTATTCGGTGCACTCCGTCCTTTTTCATGTGGTTAATGTACCACACACCTACAACTTGCTGCTCGGAAGGACGTGGATTCACAATGCTAATGCAGTGCCTTCCACCCTCCATCAATGCGTGAAATGGTCAAAAGGTGGAATGATTACCACTATACTGGGAGAAGACCTAGAAGAAAGGCTCCCGCAGCCCATGATTCCTCGACCATCATTCAACGCGGATATTCCCAGCATCAAGGAAAGTGAAGAGATCAATCTCGGAGAGAATCGAGAAATTCTTCAGGCATCATCAGAGCCACCTCTGCACACGGTAGCCACGACCCGATGGAGAGGTCCTCAATTCTTCAAGGTTGGAGGCCGAATCGACTATAGCACCATTAAGGATCACCCATTGTTTCCACAATTCATGAAGTCAAGAAAGGGATTTGATTTGCTTCTAAAGCATGGTTATCAACCTTTCAAGGGACTCGGCAAGAACGAGGACGGCCGCATTGAACCAGTGATCCAGAAACATCGTCCCCACAGAGCAGGACTAGGGTTCTCCGGAGAAAGCTCGTCAAGGAAGACTGTTTTTGTCAAAGGGGCACAATAAAGACCATTTGTTATTTCTTTCCTTTCTTTCCATTCTTTCCAAAATAAATGTCTCATTTTATCAAATGTCATTGATCAATTAAATCAATAAAATTCCAAGTTTCTTTATCAATCCGGATGCCATCTACTCCCTTTCTGTCTATCTCTTAATTTTATAATTCAATGCTATTTTATGCATGGTTCTCTTCAAATGATTGCTTGTCTTACTATAGGCCGATTTATCTGAACCAGATTTCTTCTCCAAAATTTCAGAATGACTTCTCGGACAATCAAGAAGCTCGTTCTCAATCCCAAGGCTTTTCAGAAATCGACAGCAATTCACAGAATCAAAGCAAGCACCGGAAATGATAAGAGTGCAAAGCAGTCAGATGATTGTGCAGAATATGATCAGTCTCTTCAGGAATTATCAGAGTTCGCCGTTGTTCAGAAGCAAGATGAACCATCTCCTCTAGTACAAGATCCGACTGAAGATGTCAATATCGGTTCAGAGGAAGATCCCAAAATTCTCCAGATCGGAACCAGTCTGAGTCCGGAAGAAAAGAAAAGGCTTACAGATTTTCTCAAGCGGCATGAAGAAGTGTTTGCATGGACATATGAAGACATGCCGGGCTTAGACCCCAAATTAGTCGAACACCGTCTTGTCTTAAAGCCGGAGGCTAAACCAGTTAAGCAGAAGCTAAGAAAAATGGATCCAAGAATAGAACAACAAGTCAAGGAAGGACTTGAAGATTTGCTCAAAGCAGGATTTATTCGAGCTATTGACTACCCAGATTGGTTAGCCAATATCGTCGTTGTCCCAAAGAAAAGTGGCAAAGTAAGGATCTGCATAGACTTCTGAGACCTCAATAAGGCAACTCCGAAGGATGACTATCCACTTCCAAGCATCGATCTTCTAGTCGATAGCATGGCAGGACATGCCATGTTCTCGTTTATGGATGGATATTCCGGCTACAATCAAATTAAGTTAGCCGCCCGCGACCAATCAAAAACTTCCTTCACTACGCCTTGGGGCACTTTCTGCTATACAGTTATGCCCTTTGGGCTCAAGAATGCTGGAGCAATATATCAACGAGCAATGGCCGTTATCTTTCAGGATCAAATGCGCAAAATCATGGATGCGTATGTTGACGATATCCTCGTGAAATCTAAAGAGGGAGAAGATCACCTCGAAGCGCTTGATCAAGTCTTTAAGCGACTCATCCTTTATAAGTTAATGCTTAACCTGCAAAAGTGTGTCTTTGGAGTCGAATCAGGCAAACTGTTGGGTTTTCTGGTCAGCAAAAAGGGGATTGAAATTGACCCAGCCAAAGTAAAAGCTATCATTGATATGCCACCCCCGAAAAATCTCAAAGAATTGCGTACCCTTCAAGGACGTATGCAATCAATCCGGCGTTTTATTTCCAATTTGGCAATGAGATGCGAACCTTTCAATCACTTGCTCAGAAAAGGAGTGAAGTTCGAATGGGGACCAGAGTGTCAGCAATCGTTCGATAGAATCAAGAAGTATCTTCTCAATCCTCCAATTCTGAAGCCGCCAGAATTGGGAAAACCTCTTCTATTAAACATCTCAGTCAATCAAGTCGCATGCGGCGGATTCTTGGCGCAATACAAAGAAGGTAGCTTGATAGAGTATGCCATTTATTACGTGAGTAAGACTTTCATAGATTATGAAAAGAGATACTCTCAAATAGAGAAGACCTGCCTAGCTCTGGTATGGATGTGTCAGAAGCTAAGACACTACCTGCTAGCATCTGAAGTCAAAATCTTGTCTAAGCTCAATCCTCTCAAATACATCTTGGAGCAACCTTTCCTAAGCGGACGGGTCGCCAAATGGCAAGTCTTACTGATGCAGTATGACTTAGAATATGTCTCGCAGCAATCAATCAAAGGTCAAGCAATTGCAGATCAATTGGCGGATTTTCCTCTGGCAGAAGAAGTGAAAGCCGAAGATGACTTCCCTGATGAGCAAATTTGCAATATCCAGCAATCTCCAGTCTGGAATTTATTTTTCGATGGTTCCAAGAATATGGCTGGAATAGGCATTGGGATCTTATTAATCACTCCTGAGAAAGAGATGATTCCATTTTCTCTCAAGTTAGATTTTCAATGCACTCATAATATGGCTGAATATGAGGCCCTGATTCAAGGCCTAAAAATTCTATTAGATTTCAATGTTAAGAGAGTACATGCCTACGGTGACTCATTACTTGTTGTCAATCAAGTTCAAGCCGAATGGCAAGTCAAAGATCAGAAGCTATTTCCCTATCAGAAAATTGTTTCAGCTCTTGTCAACAAGTTTGAAGAATTCCAGTTATTCCATATCAAGAGAGATTTTAATCAAGTGGTCGATAGCCTAGCCAGTTTAGGCTCCATTATGGCATTCAAGAATGGAGAATCTTGTCGCTCCTTCAAAATTAGCAGACTTGACCAACCTGCTGTCCTTCCCATAGAGCAGGTAAACCAGGCTGAGCAAAAGAAGAAGCCTTGGTATTACAATATCAAAACTTTCATAGAAACTGGCGAATTTCCTCAAGAACTCTCAAAGAAAGAGCAGCGAGCAATCCAGCGTATGTCTACTCGATACTTCATTTTGGCCAATGTCCTCTATCGTCGAGGATTCAGTTCAGAGTATTCCAGATGTTTAGACGAAGACGAAGCCAAAGAAGTCGTGCGAGAAGCACATGAAGGCATTTGTGGTGGCCACGTCGGCTACCAAACCCTTGTCAAACAGATCGTCAGAGCAGGTTACTACTGGAAGACTATGCAACAAGATTGTTATCATTATGTGAAGAAGTGTGTGCAATGCCAGATACACGCACCTTCTATTCATGCTCCGGCAACTTATTTGCAATCTGTTGTTTCTCCATGGCCATTCTCCATGTGGGCCTTCGATGTCGTAGGTCCCATCACTCCTTCAGCTTCAAATGGCCATAAATACTTCCTTGCCGCAACAAAATATTTCACCAAGTGGGTAGAAGCTATCACTCTTCGCACCGTAGAAGGACGACATGTGGTCTCTTTCATTCACAAGAACATCCTTTGCCGTTTCAGCATTCCACATGACATTGTGTCAGACAATGGCAGTCATTTCAAGAATGAAAAGATGAAGACATTCTGCTCAAAATTCAAGATCTATCACCATTTTTCTGCTCCATATTATCCTCAAGGGAATGGTCAGGCAGAGGCCACCAATAAGATTTTAATTCGTATCTTAGAGCGAATTGTGGAAAGAGGTCGTGATTGGCATGAGAAGATCCACGATGCACTATGGGCCTACCAGACCACCATTCGCACTCCAACAAACGCTACTCCATCAGAATTGGTCTACGGAACAGAAGTAGTATTGCCGCTACATGTTCAGAAGCCCGCTTTGAAATTTGCTTCACTTCTGCAATTACCTCTTGATCAATACCAGCAGCAGCGACTAGTGCAGCTAGACTTACTCGACGAGAGAAGGCTAAAAGCAGCAGAGCATGCTCAATCTTATCGCCAGAGAGTATCCAGGCAATATGCGAAGTCTATCATCGAAATAAGATTCAAAGTCAATGATTTAGTACTTCGATCCACAGCTTATTTCAAGCATCGTCCCGGCAGCAAATGGTCGCCAAATTGGGAAGGTCCCTATGTTGTCAAAGAAGCATTACCCCGCAACTCATATCGGCTCATCAATGCCGATGGGGTAGAATTGCCAGATCCTATTAATGCTCGTCACTTGAAAAAGTTTTATACTTAAAACATTTATTCTCCTCTTGTAATCCTTCCTATTTTCTTTCAAATAATGATCAAGCTTTCTTTCCCAGTTACACTGGGGCATTTTAAAAATTTTTGTTTTGTATGCAGGCAGGATAAACAAATTCCTCATTTCACGCACTTGTGCATTCATATGCATCAATTCATATTCATTTGCATTCAACTGCATTAACAACAATCCGGTCAGTATTGGGATTTCAACAAACAGTCCCATCGCGATTCCTAATGATTCAGAATGGAAAGATAATCGCCAATACTGAACCAAAACTCAGCGCTCAAACTGGTATTATTTCGAAATCCAGTGTGCAAACTGGTACATTTTCAAAATCCCAACTTTTTTTGAAAAACCGAGTTCCGACTCAGGTTTTTATTCAAATCATTTTCTTCTGTTGATCCGGGTTCCGACTCGAGATCTCATCATACGAGCTCTAACTCGAGCTCTTCATTTTTTTTTTTTTGATCCGGGTTCCGACTCGAGATCTCTTTATCTTATCCAAGCTCTAATTCAAGCACTTCATTTTCCTTTGTTGATCCGGGTTCCGACTCGAGATCTCATTACCTCATCCTAGCTCTAATTCGAGCCTTTCTTTTGTTGATCCGGGTTCCGACTCGAGATCTCTCTATTCATTCGAGCTCAGATTCGAGCTCTTCATTTTTCTCTGTTGATCCGGGTTCCGACTCGAGATCTCCTTATCCTTTCGAGCTTAGATTCAAGCTCTTTATTTTCTTTTGTTGATCCGGGTTCCGACTCGAGATCTCTCTATTCATTCGAGCTTAGATTCGAGCTCTTCATTTTTCTTTTGTTGATCCGGGTTTTGACTCGAGATCTCTCTATTCATTCGAGCTCAGATTCGAGCTCTTCATTTTTCTCTGTTGATCCGGGTTCCGACTCGAGATCTCTCTATTCATTCGAGCTCAGATTCGAGCTCTTCATTTTTCTCTGTTGATTCGGGTTCCGACTCGTGATCTCATTACATCATTTGGGTTCTGATCCGAGCTCTTCATTTTCTTTTGTTGATCCGGGTTCCGACTTGAGATCTCTTTATTCATTTGAGCTCAGATTCTAGCTCTTTATTTTCATTTGTTGGTCCGGGTTCCGACTCGAGATCTCTTTATTCATTCTAGCTCAAATTCGAGCCCTTCATTTTCTTTTGTTGATCCGGGTTCCGACTCGTGATCTCTCTACATCATTCGAGCTTTGATTCGAGCTCTTCATTTGTTGATCCGGGTTCTGACTCGTGATCTCTGTATTTTATTCAAGCTTTGACTCGAACTCATCATTCTCCTTTGTTGATCCAAGTCATTTCGATCCTCAGGGTCTGTCAATTGCTCAAATTTGATATTTTGCCTTCCAAATTCCAACTTAAATCTTTGAATCAGGCAATTCTCAATTTCAAATACCAATTTCCAATTTTCGACCTTCGGGTCAATCAATTTCAAATTTTCGACCTTTGGGTCAATCAATTTCCAAATTTTTGACCTTCGGGTCACCCAATTTCCAAATTTCGACCTTCGGGTCACTCAATTCACAATTTCGACCTTTTGGTCAACCAATTCTCAATTTCGACCGTCAGGTCATCCTATTTCGACCTTCGGGTCATTCAATTGCCAGCAACCAATTTTCCAATTTTCAATTTCGACCTTTGGGTCAATCAATCTCAATATCCAATTCCAATCATTTTCTCTTGCGAGAGACCCTTTTTAGGGAGAGTTCGAGGGAGCTCGTTCTTTTCGCATGCTATCCAATTTGTTCACTTAGCCCCTTTTTAGGGAGAGTTTGAAGGGACTCGCGTCTTTGTGAACCGTTTGCAAAACAATTTCCAATTTCACACGAGGAACCCTTTTTAAGGGAGAGGCTCGACGGAGACTCGCTTTTCTTGTGACCCCGCAATTTCATACTAGGCCATTTTTCGCCATGAAAGACCCTCCTTGCAGGGAGAGTGTGATGGACTCGTTCTTTTCATGACCCGATTTTCAGAACTCACTATTATCGGCCCCTTTCCATAAGAGAAGCCTAATATTAGGGAGCTTTGACGAAAGCTTAACTTCTCTTCGAAAGTCAGTTTTGCAAACACCTCCTCTTCAGGGAAGAGAGGAGTATTTCCCATTTCCCATTCAGGTAAGGGCTAAGCCTGAGTCTCTCTTTTTGGAGAAAAAGAGAGGAGAATTTTTGTCATGGATGTGTTGGGCCGGATTTCAAATACTCTCTTTCACCCAGGATTTCAAGAAAATTTTGTCAATTTGTCAATCAAATTATTTGTTGATTTCAGAATCTTTATTGCACTAATCTCTATCTCAATTTACCTTCAGCATCGCTTCCAAAAGAGTGAAGCTTTTGCGAAAAGAGATTCAAAACTCAAATTCTTTCTATTGGCCAACCAAAAGGATGAAGGATAAATCCTCAATATGGCCAGAAAAGAAGATTCAATGTTAGTGAAAAGCCATGGATGGTTGATATTGATAACAGTCAATGGCACATCTTTAAAGATTATTCTTGTAAAATAAGGCAGTGGAAATATCCTGAGCGCTAGAAAAAGAGAGCATTCATCAAAACCCTGTCTCCTCAGAATCACCTAAGCTGCAATTAAATATCTGCAAAAGGGATCTCTCACCTGTCGTCAAGATGAAGGCAAATTAGGCGAATAGACCCCCGAGGCCAAAGAAGATTCAAAACATCTCCAAGATGACGGAGTTTGTGACGGATCCTTCCAGGGAAGGTCCAAAGCACTGTCAAGATGAAGGCAGATGCGATGAACCCCTCGACAATCCCTAAAAGGTATTTAATTTCAGCTATCATCCAAAGATCTTCCGGCCAATGAGCCAATATCAGCAAAATAACTCATAAGCCAATATCATCAAAGGAGGATCGAAACATCTCCAAGTTGAAGGAGTTTGTGACGTACCCTTTCAAAAGAGAGAAAGAGAGGAAAAAAAGAGAGAGAAAAAGTCAGAATACCTCCAAAATGAAGGAGAATGTAGCCAAAAAACTCAAAAGAGCCAAAAGAGTGCAACAAGATTATCATGAGAGAAGCTCCCAGGATATCAAACTGCCAGATCTATCAAGAATCCTCTTTAATCTTGTGAAATCCTATTATCAATACTCTTTCATCAACTGCTTTCATAATATCTAATTCTCTTTCCTGTTCATATCAAGGAAATTGATAGCTTCCTTGAAGAAGGTCAATTGCAAGCAATTTGGATTTCAAGTCTCGATTCTACGAAGTGAACCTTGTTTGGAGGTAATGCTTCTGGTAGAAAAGAAAGAATATCTTTGCAACCATGTGCAGCATTTTCAAAAAAATTTGAATCAACAACAGAATTTTCAATATTTTGACAATATTTTTTAGCTATCCTGACGTGAAGTGAGAGCTTGATATCTGTCTCTGACACATCCAGACACCAATTTTAAATCCCTCTTAAGGACTTGATTCCTTCCCTTCTTTGAGAGCATGGACTCTCAGACTTGCACACTTCCCGGTGTCCCCACTGTCCAACCATAGACAGTCCCATTTTGGTTCGAGGTCGAACCACCAATCATTTCTCGCAAAAGGCAATTTCAAAAGCTGATTTTAGTCTCAGCAATGAGACGCCCAAAATCAACCCCTTTTCAAGCTTTAGGGACCCCATTTTTCTTCCTTTTGCAAAAACCCTATCGGATTTATTGTGCAAAATCCGAAGGTTCCATCATGGTCTCTTCTTTTGAGGATTCCATTTCATCTTCCGCCCGATCAGGATAAGGGTATAAACCTGAGCCTCATTCAAAGAGGAATTCCATCTTTCGCCCGATCAGGATAAGGGTATAAACCTGAGCCTCATTCAAAGAGTTATTCCATTTTCCGCCCGATCAGGATAAGGGTATAAACTTGAGCCTCATTCAAAGAGGTATTCCATCTTCCGCCCGATCATGATAAGGGTATAAACCTGAGCCTCATTCAAAGAGGTATTCCATTTTCCTCCCGATCAGGATAAGGGTATAAACCTGAGCCTCATTAAAAGAGGTATTCCATTTTTCGCCCGATCAAGATAAGGGTATAAACCTGAGCCTCATCCAAAGAGGTATTTCATTTTCCGCCCGATCAGGATAAGGGTATAAACCTGAGTCTCATTTCGATGAGATATTACATTCCCCAATCAGGTTAAGGGTCAAACCTGAGCTTCGTTTCATACGAGGTATTTTGTCCCATCCAGGTCAAGGGCATAAACCTGAATTTCACTCTCACAGAGTGAGTCTTTTCTCTTCATTCTTCGCTTCATATCTACCATCTTCCTCGGGCTAATTTCTTCACACCCAGTCAGATCCTTCTAACTGGGGCATTTTTTTATGTATAGCCCAAATTTGGTGTGTTTTTCTTTGCCACTAAGCTCGGCCATGAGTCGGCTTAGCAGCAAAGAGGGGCATCTGTAAACACCCCAAATTTTCACTCACCTCCCCGACATCTTCACCAAACATCATCATTCAACCTTTGAAATCGCCGGAGGGCAAAATGGTCATTTTCTGAGCCCGAACCTTGCAAAAGTCTAAATTTCATTTGCAACTCTCAAAATTTCTTTATTTTTATCTCAGAGATTCAAAATTTTACTCCTGACAAGAGACAGGAATCTCCAAGTCTTGGTTCAAGATTCTATTGCATAAGACATGACATTGCATATCATTGCATGAGCATTTCATATCACTGCACTGCACAGCATGTCATTTCGAGGTCCAGAACTCTTGATTTCAAAATTTTCAATCCAGATTAGAATTTCAACTCTTTTAAAAATTGATTTCAAAACCCTGGGTCTTCAAAATTATCAATTCTTCCCATTTTACCCCCAGGATTCTGAATTTCAAAATATTTCCTCAGGAAAACGATCTGGATAGTTTCCAATATGGATTTCAGCCACTTCAACTCAGATTTTGCCCTTTTGTTAGCTATTTCAAATATCTTCCTTTTACAAAATCGCCCTACAGGGGCCAACTCTTTCCAAAAATTCCTGTTTTACCAATTAGTCCAGATTTTATGAAAATTCCAAAAAGAAGTTATTGTTTTATCCTTATTTCAATAAAGAAGCAATGTGGGACCCACACTGAGGTGGTGTCACACAAGCTTTTCTTTTGAAAATTTGAATTTTGAAAAACCCAAAAATATAGGAGCCTTGTCCCCTGGATTGGCGCCACTTGTCTTTTCTCTCTCCTCCCATTTCTATGCCAAGTGTCAGTGTGAGGCTACCTTAAGAAGCCGCCACATCTCATCCCATTTATCTGCCATGTGTTAGTATCCACCATACCTATCATGCGCCATGTGTCATTTCAAAGAACACCAGGAGATGCCAAGTGTCATAGGTTGTCCTGTCTAGAAAAAGTGGAGGCTTGTCTCCTCTGAGGTGGCGCCACTTAAAGTGTGTCTCCTGCAGAGGACACGTGTCAACCTCTCCCTCCTTCAGAAAAAGTAGCCTGACACATGTCTCTCCCTACCTTTCTCAGAAAAATAGGAGACACGTGTCACTTCTAGCTTCCTCCAGAAAAGGTAGGCTTGTCCCCTCTGAGGTGGCGCCATTTGAAGTGTGTCTCCTGCAGAGGACACATGTCATTCTCTGCTCTTCTCAGAAAAAGTAGATGCCATGTGTCATTTCCTGCTCTCTTCAGAAAAAGCTAGAATTCAAATATTCAAATCTCTCCATAGGTGGCGCAAATCCTGAACTTCTACCTTTTTCATTTTGTCTGAGATGGCGCCACATGGCTTGGGCCTCCTTCTCTCTCCTCTGCCACGTGTCATTCTCTGTTTCTTTCAGAAAAAGCAGGTGACACATGTCCCCTTCTACCTCCTTCAGAAAAAGTAGAGGACACATGTCACTCTTGGCTTCCTTCAGAAAAGCAACCATTCAAAAATTTTAAGACAAGAGCTAGGTGGCGAAAATCCTGGAGTTCTACCTTTTTCTACTTGGCTAAGATGGCGCCACATGATCCTTGCCTTTCCTAACTGCCACATGGCATCGTAGGAGCCATTCTGAGGAAATGCCACATGTCCATCCTTCATTCCTCCAGAGCCAACCTCCATTTGAAATTCAAATTCACCTTCTGAGGTGGCGCCATTTGAGAAGACTTCTCCAGACGGCTGACACTTGTCTGCCACATGTCTAAACCTCCCTGCATCAGAAAAAGTAGAAAAACTCCCCTCTGAGGTGGCACATTTTGCTTCCTCCATTCATGTTCTCCTGCCACATGGCATCGTAGGAGCCACTCTGAGGAAATGCAACATGTTAGCCTCTCCTTTCCTGCAGAAAAGTAGAATTTGAATTCCTCTGAGGTGGCACAGCCTGCTTCCTCCACTCCTATCCTTCTGACACATGTCAAGAGCCTCCAGAGATGGGACCACATGGCATGCTCCTACTGTTTCCAGCTTTACACCTCAGAACACCTTTTGAGGTGGCACCAATCCAGAGTCCCACTTGGCTTCAAATTTTATTTTTATTTTATTTTTAATAAAAGTAGCACACTATGAGGTGGCACCACCTGAGGGCTCCCTGCAAAAGCCAAATTCGAATTTCAAACCCCCAGATAGCACCACCTGAGATGGTGCCACATGGAGGGCTCAGATTGAGCCTGTTTGAAATTCAAATTTTTTCAGAAAATCTATAAAAACAAGGCTCCACGCCCAGCATGGGGAGATCATCTTTTAAGAACTCCTGTTGGACTTGAAAATTCGACCTAGCCTTCTTGAGAATCTAATTTTTGCACTTTGGAATTCACGCCCCCCTTTGGCTCAGTGAAGAAGGCACGGTGGGTCGATTTTGGTGAATCATCCGAAGCTCGGATCGAAGGACGAACGAAGCCCGTGATAGCCGCCCCTTTCAAGAGCTTCAACGCTTCCTAACGAAGCAAGGTGCACCTCTTTTCCTCTTGATTTGATTTCATAATTCGATTCGAGAGTCGTTTGAAGAAAGAGCTCATCCGAGAGATGGATTGAGCTATTATCATGAAACGGCATATATAAAAATACATGATTATGACTCCTTGATGATTTTTAACATTCATGCATTTAGCTAGATTTAATTTGCATTTTATTTCATTCATTTAGCACGTTTCATGAATTAATTAGGATTAATTAAACATTTATTTCAATTCTGCTCATTTTCAGTAGTTCTCTGTTTTTGTTAGTCACTCCACACATCATTTCATGCAATTATTTTTTATCAAAAATCTCAAAAAAATCACGGAATGTGCCCTTTGGTGTCTCTAGAATTGTTCCAAAAATTCGGAAGCATTTGAATTTGTTTACTGTAGTAAACATTCAAAATGGCAAGTCGGCTTTTGTTACCCGGGATGCGTTTTAAAAATTATGTTTTAACTTGTAAAATCGAGATATCCCTCATGGGAGTTCCTATTTTTGATCCGAAAGATGTTATGAACTTGGGAGAATGTCTAGTTTGTAAGCTGATTTTTTCAGATTTTTATGATTTTTTGTAATATCTAACAAAAATCTGAGAGTTTGTGACATGTGTCAGAGCCTGATTTGGGCCTCTGAGACTTTGGATCAACTTGGGTCGATGGGTTCTCTTTTGGTGTTGCTCCAAATCCAAAACTGTAAAATATGAAAGTTATGTCCGAGGTGTCCTATATTTGCATCTGAAAGACTGCGATTTTGAGAATAGTAGTGATACCTGTTTCGGATTTTTCTTGTGAGTCCTCTGTTTGGTCACATTTGTCTGTTCTGTCAATTTAGGAACACAAAGTTATATTTTTATCTATGTTTCTGTTGATCAAATGCCAAAGTTATGAACATTAAAGTTGTCCACGTAGGTGTCATGAGTATCTCTGTTAAATATCATAAATTTCCATGGCTGTTTTCTATTTTTTTAGCATTTTATATTAGATAAGATCAATTTTTACCTCTGTCAGAACCAAATCCATGTTACCGAACTCACCATGGCTCAAATCCCAATGCTGTAAAAACCAAAAATGTTCCATTTCGGGTCCTTTAGCAGTCTGCAAAATATCAAAAGTTTTCATGATGTAAATCTTGCATTATCATATTGAGCATTGCATTTGGTTCGGATCCATAGGCAAAATCCACCATTTTAGAATTTCCTTTAAATTTTAGTATTCAAATCATGTCATTTCGTTATTTTTAGCATTCTAGGCTGTTTATCAGAGTAGGTAGAGGCTTCATACCGAATTTGGTGCAATTTGAAATCCATTTGAGGTTCGGATTAGCCATAATACCAAAATAGGGTCCCGCAGGACCCGGATCCAAGTGAAAAACAAGCGAAATTCGTTATTTTGGATAAATTGCAAAATGTAAAATTCTGATTTTACAGTCCTAATGTGTTTAGCAGCATGTCATCATATCTCATACTGCATTTCATCATCATTTGATTCAATTTGAATTTCAAAATCTCAATTTTACGAAGTTTTCCTTCAAAAACCCTGATTTTAAAGGTATAACTTTAATTTTAGGGGTATTTTGGTCATTTCGAACCCAATTCCGAATTTCAAACTATTTTCCACCGAATTTCCTGCATTTGCATCATTTCAAATATCAAGGAAGAATGAGATTAGGGTTTATGTCCAATTAAATCCAATAATTTCAGAATATTATTCGAAAATCTTGGAAAAACCCACATATTTGAGCTAACCCCATTTCAAGGTTTGGTAGGGACATTCAAAAGAAGGAGCTGAAGTCTGCATTTTCCTTTTATTTCATTTATTTAGTGATGTAATAATGTAAATTTTGGAATAAGATTTTAATTTCCTGCTTAGACTAGGATGCATATCATATAGTTTGAATTTATGCAATATCCTGCTTATATGATGCATGCATCTTATTTCAAAAGCACTATGGATGTACACGAATGGCACGTGCACTAACTCTTAGGGAGTTGATGAACTCGCTGGAGTCCATATTTACGGCCCTAGTCGGAATATTGACGAGACCCAGATCCATCATCTTTCTACCAGTCACATTGAGCCTACACTCTTAGGCTATCCTAAAATGCACATCATATTTCTAATATTTTCAAAGTATTGTGCATTAAATCAATCAAACTCTAAACATATTCATGGCTACAGTCAGAATATGTGAAGGATTTATTTTGATTTAATACACATTTTTCCAACAAATTTCTTAGAAAATCTTTCAAAGTGCATTCATTCACTCATATCATTTGCATCATGAAATCATTGATTTTCCCGTGATTTTCTTAAGAAAACTTCATTCTCAAGAAATCGATTTCTCAAGAGACTCTAAGAATTTTTCAAAATCAGTTTTCCCAAGTCAAGTTTTTCCACAGTTTTCCATGGAAAAGGTTATTTTCTCAAGATTTTCAAAAGAAGTCTTTCATCTTTCTCAAAATCAAAATCGATTTCCAAGTGTTTCAAAGCTAAGATTCCCAGGATTTCACTTTCCCAAGTTTCAATTTTCCTTCTCCACAAGGGTTTGAAATTCCACTAGAGGGGGGGGGTGAATAGTGAAATATGATAAAGATCGATAAAATAAAATAATCAGGCAATAAAGCACAACACATAAAACACAAAATTTATACTTGTTCGGTCAATACCCAGACCTACATCCAGTCCCCAAGCAAACCACTTGAGCTTTCCACTATAACATTCGAGTCACCGGATAAATAGTACAACACCCTCTTCCTCAGAGGTCTTCTTCTCTCAACAGAGAAACACCCTCTTCCACAGAGGTCTTCTTCTCTCAACAGAGAAGGACAACACCCTCTTTCTCAGAGGTCTACTTCTTTCAAAAAAGAAGGAATACAGTGAATAACAGAAAGTTACAATACTTCCTATAGAACCTTTAGAATGATATGAATGCACGAATGAAGGATTCTCAGAATGTTCTGTTTGTCACTCAGATGATACTCTTTGTCAAAGAGATGGACTTGACTTTTTCTCTTTTCTTTCTTTTCTTTTTCTCTTTCTTTTTCAAGGCTCTTTTTTCAAATAATGAATAGAATTTTTCTCGTTGTAAGCTCACATGTCTATTCCATACCTCTTGTTGAATAGTTTATTTGAGTGTGTTTATATAGCTTAAAAAAAGTAGTTGTTATATTTTGAAATCGTAGCCTTTTTGAAATGTGAAATGTTATGTCATTTCAAAAATATCTTTTAGAGAAATTCGAGAATGCCTTTTTCCATAAAAGTAAAATATAGGGTACACTAGTCGTTGTAATATTTTAGGTAATACATATTTTATGTAAAAAGTCTATTTCTTACAATAGTACATTGAACGTTGGGTTGTAGTTTTGTCTTTATTTTAATTAATGATTTGAGGTACATAAGTACTTCTTTACTTTAAATGAGTGTAAGTACAATGAGTGCTTTGAGATATTTATTTGTACATAGTCATGTCAAGTGTTTTCTTTATGTTGTGTTTTTCAAAGTCTTCAGAGAGAATGAGGACTACAAGAAAGTTGACATTCTTTGAGAAGGATATTAACAAGGATTTCTTACAGGAGGTATTTAATGCTTGTACAAAAAGAATGATGACTTCAAGTAAGTCGACATTCTATGGGTTTGTAAAAAGGTAACTAGAGTCTTTATCAAAATAATTTATATTTATTTTCTTTGTGTAGCCGATTTTATGTTTTTGTCTTCTTCCTATATTTAAAAACATTTCTTTAAAGAAGGTAACTAGAGTCTTTTCAAAAACATATTATTTTTGTTTTTCTTTGTGTAGCTGATTTTATGTTTTTGTCTTCTTCCCATATTTAAAAACATTTCTTTAAAGAAGGTAACTAGAGTCTTTATCAAAATAATTTATATTTGTTTTTCTCTATGTAGCCGATTTCATGTTTTGTCTTTTTCCTACATTTCTTTTCATGTTGTCTTGTATATAGTGTAAGGTACAATTATTACATGTCAAAATATCTTTTTCATAAAGGGTTGTAAGAAGGTACAATTATTAGTTTTCAAAACTATCTTATACTTTTATGATATAGTTTTTATTAATGAGTATGTAATATGCAATATGCATGTTCCTGAAGGTTCTGTTACATATGACTCTAAAGAAGAAAAAAGTCTTCATCTTGAGGTAGCCGATCTCTTTAGTTGAACTTTAGGAATGCATGGCTCATCAAGCTTTTTCTTCAAGGAGTATGATTGCACTAGTTGTACTTGAACAGGAAGTCTCCATCCTTTTTGGGTGAGATATCCTTGCATCAAATACTCATTAGATTTATGGCAAAACATATTCAGTCATAATATAACATTTTTTCAAGAGGAATATTATCATATCATATAAAATCAAATACGACAGTGTATCATATTATGTGACATCAAAACAGAGTTTCTCAACATTCTCCCCCTTTTTGATGATGACAAAATATGCTCCCCCTGTCAAAAAGACATTATGCATAGAAATAATAATATGATAAAATATTGAAAAATGTTTAAAGAGAGTATTTCTCCAATAATGGAGACAAGATTTCTCCCCCTTTGTCATAGACAAAAAGGAAGGGATCAGAGTAAAAGAGTTATTACAGACCAAAAGTAATTAAAAGTTATTACAGACAAAAAAAAAAAAGTTTATCCCGAAGGTGGAGGGTGTTGATGTGTTTGGTTTACTGGATCCGACTGGAGGGTTCGTAGAGTTTGCTGCAACGAGGCTTGACGACGAAGAATACGATCCTGAGAGCGCTGGACATCCATCAGAGCAGGGAAGTAATTGAAGGTGGATGTTGGATCTTCTTCATCAGAGACGGGCATGTGCAGGGACCTTAGATTAAAGGTGGTAGCATCAAGGACCTGAGAGGGATGGAGGATAACTTCGTTGTGAAGGGGTACTTTGAAGTATTTGAGAATGGGAGTTATGAAACACCCGAAAAGAAGAGGCTTGAATTTTTGATAACGAATAAAAAGGTTGAAAAGAATGGAGGACCAGTTTATTGGAGTAGAAGAAAAAATTGCGTAGATAAGAAGAGAGATTTTTCGTGGAACTAATCCCTTGCGGGGAAACTTGGGGTAGATGTTGTGGAGAAGAATCTGGGCAAGTAATTAAGCATGAGGTTGGAGATTCCTCATGTGCCAGGGAAGTTGGTAGCAGTTGGTGCAGAGAAGAATTTTTCGAAGTACCGATCGTTCGATTGGTACTATGGTGTTGAGGTCTGTGCCGGTGGAAGGTAGGTTTAGAATTCTACCTAGTGAGGAAGCATGAAAGAACATCAGTTGTCCGCGTACTTTGGTGGTGATAGTGGTTTGTTCATGATCAGTAGAAAAGTTTGTATAGAATAGTCGAACTAGTTCAGGATAATAGGCAGTGTGGGATGAAGATCCTAGTAGATGTTTGAGTTTGGGGAGATAGTTGTCTAGGTCAAATAGCATGAAGTCTTCATAGTGAACTAATTTTCCTTCATGAATGGGTCGAGAGCAAAGTAGGTTGTAGTCATGAAAAAGCTCGGGATACCTTAGATCTGCGGCAGTGATTGCAGAGTTGGAGGAAGAAGCCATTGCAAAAGGATGTTGAGAGGGATGAGTTTGAAGATAGAGCTACGAGTGTTATTGGTGAGGAATGAACCAATCGATTAAATAGAAAAGAGAAAATAATTGTGACAATAATTTGAATGACACTGAAAGTGAAGGATTTTTGGATTGTAGTTTGAATAAGGAAATTTGTGAGTTGTAAGTTAAGGGGCTTGTGAATGACAAATCAAATCAATGGTGGAAGATAGTGTATCATATTGGTATGTAAGTTAAGAAGGACATAGATTTGAACAAATATACTATGGGAGAGTGTATCGTGTAGTGAGAAATATGATGAATGGAGTATGGAGTGACATAATGAAGAGAGTGAAGAAAATAATGTGTTAATTAATAAGTATATATTTTGATGAGTGAAAAAAGAATGACTAGACATAAAGTTATAATTGATATGAATTATTGTTTATTTGATAAACATATTTTTAAAGAAACTCGATTTGAGGAAGTTCATAGAGAATAGAGTTAAGTTTAAAATGAGTCACAAGCTTGGTTTGACAAGAATAGAGAATCAATTTGTATAAGAGAGAGAAAGTACTAAAGGTACTTAAGAGAATAAAAGTAAAGGACACGGTTTTAATGAGTCTCTATTGGAGGGAGATATAGGATGAGAGAGTGATGGTCACAGATAAAAAGGAACTTCATATAATATAGAGAGGGAAAGAGAAAAATGATACGAATATGTAGAGAAACGAGAAAGGACAACTATCACTTGATTTAGATATGACATAAAGTGGAGTTAGGATAGACAAGAAGTAAAGTTTTGCTTGAGGACAAGACTTTAATGAGTCTCGATTTTAGAGAGAGATATATGAGAGAGTCATGGTCACGGATGGAAGGTCACTTCATATGAGAAAAAGAGAGAAAGAGGTAATAAAAAGGTGGTACAAGTAGTATTAAAAAATAATAGAGGACAGGTTGTCGAAAAAGGAGAGTGACTAGTATTATTTCATAAAAGATGTGAAGGATGAAAAGGATGATAATAGATTATACTTACGCTATGAAATAACCGATGATATAGTAAAAGTTTACGTGGAATATAACCACTTAAAAGGTGATACAAAAAAAATAAGAATCACTTTGAATTTTTATAAGAGGTTTTAAGATTTTAGAGAAGTATATTAATACAAGGTCATGAAAGAAAATATATCACATGAATATAATTAATTAAGAATAATGATCAAAATTATGAGGAATCATGTTTGGAGGTCGGCTAGCTTATCGTATGAGAGGTTGTCACAAAAAGACAAAAGATATAAAAGGTGAAATGAAATGAGTGATGTGATCTAAGTCATGATAGCTTTTTACTTAAAGTAAATGGTTCTTATGGATATACGTAAAAGGAGATAGGACAAGAAGTCATTATGAGAGTGTACTTGAAAGATGATAAGTTGAAAGACATAAAGAATGTGTCATGATGAATGTGTTTCTATGAGTATTGAGAGTATACGAAAATATGAAAACATAGTTTGACTTTGAATAGTAAAACAAACACAAAAAAAATCGATAAGAAAAAGCCTTTTAAAATAAGATAAAAGCAATAATCTTAATAAGTATGATTAATTTATAAGTCACTTAGTTTGCACATTCCTAGTTCTCTTCTAATACGTGTGAAGTCTTCATGTTTTAATGGTTTAGTGAATATGTCTGCTAACTGTTGATTAGTGGGTATAAATTCGAGTTTAATAATGTTGTTTAAGACTTGTTCTATTAAGAAGTGATGTCTTATTTGAATGTGCTTAGTTCGTGAGTGTAAAATGGGATTCTTAGATAAGTTTATAGCACTAGTATTGTCACAGAAAATAGTTGTATTTTCAAAATTTAAACCAAAATCTTTTAAGGTTTGTTTCATCCAGATAACTTGTGTACAGGCTAGGCTAGCAGCAATATATTCGGCTTTAGTAGTTGATAAGGATACACAGTTTTGTTTCTTACTGAACCATGATACAAGTGAGTGCCCTAGCATATGACATGTTCCACTTGTGCTTTTTCTATCAGATTTACTTCCAGCAAAGTCAGCATCGCTGTATGAGATTAGATCAAATGTAGAGGATTTTGAATAGAATAATCCAAAATCAACTGTCTTTTAAATATCTCATTATTCTTTTTACAGCTTTAAGATGTGATTCTTTTAGATTTGACTGAAATCTAGCACACAAGCAGACACTGAACATAATATCTGGACGGCTAGCAGTTAAATATAGAAGTGATCCTATCATACCTCGGTATACCTTTGTATCAACAGACTTACCATCTTCATCTTTGTCCAAAACAGTAGTAGTGCTCATAGGAGTAGATTTTGAAGCAGTTGAGTTCATGTTGAACCTCTTCAGAAGTTCACGAGCATACTTAGATTGATTGATGAAAACTCCATCCTTGGTTTGCTTAATATGCAGCCCAAGAAAGTAGGTGAGTTCTCCCATCATACTCATTTCAAATTCTTTCTGCATGGACTTAGAAAATTCTTCACAAAGAGTGCTGTTAGAAGATCCAAAGATGATATCGTCTACATATATTTGAACAATTAGGGTATGATTATTCATTATTTTAACAAATAATGTAGAGTCTGCTTTGCCTACAGAAAAACCAGTTTTTAACAAAAAGGTTTTAAGTCTATCATACCAAGCACGAGGTGCTTGTTTTAAACCATACAAAGCCCGTTTGAGTTTGAAAACATGATCTGGATATTGTTCATTTTCAAATCCTGGAGGTTGCTTTACATAAACTTCTTCATTTATAAATCCATTTAGAAAAGCACTTTTAACATCCATTTGATATAGTTTGAAATCCATATAGCTTGCATATGCTAAAAACATTCTAATAGATTCAAGTCTAGCAACAGGAGCAAATGTTTCATCAAAATCAATACCTTCCTCCTGGTTGTATCCTTGAGCTACTAGTCTGGCCTTGTTTCTTATAACATTACCTGTTTCGTCTAGCTTGTTTCTGAAGATCCATCTTGTCCCAATGATAGGATGATCTTTTGGTCTTGGTATAAGATCCCAAACTTCATTCCTTTGGAATTGATTCAGTTCTTCAGTCATGGCTAGCATCCAGAACTCATCAATGATGGCTTCATCAATCTTCTTTGGTTCAAGTTGAGAAATGAAAGCCATGTTTGCAATCCGTTCTAGCTGAGCTCTAGTTTGAACCCCCTTTGTCAGGTCTCCCAAAATCTGCTTTTGAGGATGATCTTTGATATCGACAAATGTTCTTTGATGATCATCTTCATTAGACTTAGTTGTGTTATCTAAAAATAAATCTGTACTTTCAACATCATTATCGTTAGTTTGCTTATGAACAGATTGATCAATAGATTCACAGAAACTAACATGCATAGATTCTTCAATAGACTTAGAATACTTATTGAAAACCCTGTATGCTTTACTATGACTTGAATATCCTAAAAATATGCCTTCAATAGATTTAGCATCAAATTTATCTAGGCTATCTTTTGTGTTTAGGATAAAGCATTTACAACCAAAGACTTTGAAATAGTCTATTCTTGGAGTTCTGTCATAGAATAGTTTATATGGAGTTTTATTTAATAAGGGTCTAATGAGAACTCTATTTGTTATGTAGCATGCAGTATTAACAGCTTCTGCCCAAAAAGATTTAGCAAGATTATTGTGTTGGAGCATAGTTCTAGCAGATTCCTGAAGCGTTCTATTCTTTCTTTCTACTACACCATTTTGAGGTGCAGCTCTAGGAAAGGCAAAGTTATGAGAAATACCATGCAAGTTACGAAAATTTTCAAAAAGTTCATTTTCAAATTCTCCTCCATGGTCACTACGGATTTTAACAATAGAACAAGATTTTTCATTTTGTAATTTTTTACATAAGATTTCAAATTGACAAAACGTGTCACTTTTGTTTTTCAAAAATATTACCCAAGTAAATCTTGAGTAGTCATCTACAATAACAAAAACGTATTTATTGTGATTATGACTAGCTACTCTAGAAGGACCAAAAAGATCCAGGTGGAGAAGTTCTAAAGGTCTTTTACTTGAAATGATATTTTTTGATTTGAAAGATGATTTTGACAGTTTTCCTAATTGACATGCATCACAAAAATAATCCTTTTTAAAAGATATTTTGGGTAACCCACGTACTAACTTATCTTTAGCTAATTTAGACATGTATTTAGAATTGACATGACCCATTCTCATGTGCCATAGATGTTGAGTGTCATTATTAGCTATGAGGCAATGTTCTGTGATGTTTTCTAGGTATAGTTCATGTATGTTATTCTTTCTTATACCTTTTAAAATGATGTTTTTGTTGGTGTCTGTTATGAGGCATGCATCATGATTAAAGCTAACATTATAACCTGTGTCACACATTTGACTGATACTTAGTAGGTTATGTTTTAAGCCTTTAACAAGGAGAACGTCTTTGATAAGAGGTTTATCTATGTTACCAATATTACCAATACCAATTATCAAACCTTTGTTGTTATCTCCAAAGGTGACGGTTCCTCCTTCTTTATGATGAAGAACAACAAAAAGGTCTGGATGTCTTGTCATGTGCTTTGAACATCCACTATCTAGTATCCATCTGTTCTTCTTCTTTGGAGCCTGCAAAACATTAAGTAAATGTCTTTTTTGGTACCCAATCGGGTCCTTTTTTGTTAGACTTTGGAACCCATATCCATTTGGATTTGGGTTTGTCTACATCTTTAGAGGAGTTAAAAAAATTATCATTATAATACTCCTTATTTGGTTCAGACGAACCTTTCACAAACGTGGTCTTTTGATTTATACAAGAAGGCTTGTTGAAATGAGAGTAGCCAATACCATTCTTGTAGAAAGAGACTTTCTGAGAGGATAAGAGTTTATCTAAGTTCTCTTTACCTTTAGTAAACTTGAAAACCGTTTTCATGAGGTTCTCAATTTTACTTTTTAGTTCTGAAATTTCTACTTGCAGATTTTTAGTTTTGGAGCTAGTAGAAGAGATTTCAGACATAAGCATTAAGTTTTTCTTTTTCAACTCAGAATTTTCACTGTTGAGTTTTTCATTTTTTGGGGAAAGCTCTAGATTTTCAGATTTTAAAGCTTTATTTTTGAAACTCAATTTTCTAGATTCTTCAAATAATTCTTGAAAAGCATCTACAAGTTCTTCAAAGGAAAAATTAGAAATTTCACTTACAGAGCTTTCATTTGCCATGAAGCACATATTTGCAGTTTCGGCTTCATCATCACTTGACTCTTCACTGGTGGATGGTTATGAGTCATCCCATTGAGCATGCAGAGCCTTTTTCTTGAAGAACCTCTTCTTGGGTTCCTCAGTCTTGGACTTTCTTTTGAGAAGGGGACAATCACGCCTTAAGTGACCTGGTTTATTACACTGATAGCACATGGGATCTTCCTTAGGATCTTTTCTTTCCTTGTGCCTGTTTGGAAGCCGGTTCCTTCTCATGAAGCGCTGAAATTTTCTGGTAAGTAGCGCAATTTCGGATTCTTTATCTGAGTCTTCATTCTCAGATAGAGCTGTGAAAGCTAGAGTTTTCTTTATTGGTTGCTCTTCTTCCCTTCTTTCTTTCATGTGGACTTCATAGGCCATAAGATTGCCCATTAAGTCGTCCAAAGTAAGCTTAGATAAATCTTGAGCTTCTTCAATAGCTGTAGTCTTCTTCTCCCAATCAGTTGTGAGAGATCTCAAGATTTTCTTCACCTTTTCTGTCTAGGAATATGTTACACCCAAAGATTTCAGATCGTTGGTGATGTTGGTGAATCTGGTAAACATCTCTGTGATGGGTTCATCTTTGTTCATTTTGAACAACTCATATTTTCTAACCAGAGATGAGATTTTGGCTTCTTTTACTTTGTTGGTTCCTTCATGAATAACCTCCAAAGAATGCCAAATGTCATATGCAGATTCACATATAGATATTCTATTGAATTCGTTCTGATCAATGGCACAATATAAGACATTCATAGCCTTTACATTTAGGTTTGCCATTTTCTTTTCTTCATCAGACCATAAGTTATAGTCTGTGGATGGAGATGTGTATGGATGCTCAACAATTTTCCATACAGCAAAATCTATGGATTTGAGAAATATAGTCATTCTGCACTTCCAGTATCCATAGTTGGAGCCATTGAAGAAAGGAGGACGAGATGCGTGTTGACCTTCAATATCACGAGCATAAGAGGTAGATGTCATTTGTGCTGGAAGACTTGTTATGTCGAAACCAGCAAACCTGCTTTGATACCAAATGAAATTCCACTAGAGGGGGGGTGAATAGTGAAATATGATAAAGATCGATAAAATAAAATAATCAGGCAATAAAGCACAACACATAAAACACAGAATTTATACTGGTTCAGTCAATACCCAGACCTACATCCAGTCCCCAAGCAAACCACTTGAGCTTTCCACTATAACATCCGAGTCACCGGATAAATAGTACAACACCCTCTTCCTCAGAGGTCTTCTTCTCTCAACAGAGAAGGACAACACCCTCTTCCACAGAGGTCTTCTTCTCTCAACAGAGAAGGACAACACCCTCTTTCTCAGAGGTCTACTTCTTTCAACAAAGAAGAAATACAGTGAATAACAGAAAGTTACAATACTTCCAATAGAACTTTCAGAATGATATGAATGCACGAATGAAGGATTCTTAGAATGTTCTGTTTGTCACTCAGAGGATACTCTTTGTCAAAGAGCTGGACTTGACTTTTTCTCTTTTCTTTCTTTTCTTTTTCTCTTTCTTTTTCAAGGCTCTCTTTTCAAATAATGAATAGAATTTTTCTCGTTGTAAGCTCACACGTCTATTCCATACCTCTTGTTGAATAGTTTATTTGAGTGTGTTTATATAGCTTAAAAAAAGTAGTCGTTACATTTTGAAATTGTAGCCTTTTTGAAATGTGAAATGTTATGTCATTTCAAAAATATCTTTTAGAGAAATTCGAGAATGCCTTTTTCCATAAAAGTAAAATATAGGGTACACTAGTCGTTGTAATATTTTAGGTAATACATATTTTATGTAAAAAGTCTATTTCTTACAATAGTACATTGAACGTTGGGTTGTAGTTTTGTCTTTATTCTAATTAATGATTTGAGGTACATAAGTACTTCTTTACTTTAAATGAGTGTAAGTACAATGAGTGCTTTGAGATATTTATTTGTACATAGTCATGTCAAGTGTTTTCTTCATGTTTTTAAATATGGGAAGAAGACAAAAACATAAAATCGGCTACACAAAGAAAAACAAATATAATATGTTTTTGAAAAGACTCTAGTTACCTTCTTTAAAGAAATGTTTTTAAATATGGGAAGAAGACAAAAACATAAAATCGGCTACACAAAGAAAACAAATATAAATTATTTTGATAAAGACTCTAGTTACCTTTTTACAAACCCATAGAATGTCGACTTACTTGAAGTCATCATTCTTTTTGTACAAGCATTAAATACCTCCTGTAAGAAATCCTTGTTAATATCCTTCTCAAAGAATGTCGACTTTCTTGTCTTCTTTAAAGAAGGTAACTAGAGTCTTTATCAAAATAATTTATATTTGTTTTTCTCTATGTAGCCGATTTCATGTTTTGTCTTTTTCCTACATTTCTTTTCATGTTGTCTTGTATATAGTGTAAGGTACAATTATTACATGTCAAAATATCTTTTTCATAAAGGGTTGTAAGAAGGTACAATTATTAGTTTTCAAAATGGAGCTTTTTGAAACTATCGTATACTTTTATGATATAGTTTTTATGAATGAGTATGTAATATGCAATATGCATGTTCCTGAAGGTTCTGTTACATATGACTCTAAAGAAGAAAAAAGTCTTCATCTTGAGGTAGCCGATCTCTTCAGTTGAACTTTAGGAATGCATGGCTCATCAAGCTTTTTCTTCAAGGAGTATGATTGCACTAGTTGTACTTGAACAGGAAGTCTCCATCCTTTTTGGGTGAGATATCCTTGAATCAAATACTCGTTAGATTTATGGCAAAACATATTCAGTCATAATATAACATTTTTCAAGAGGACATATTATCATATCATATAAAATCAAATACGACAGTGTATCATATTATGTGACATCAAAACAGAGTTTCTCAACAGGGTTTTCCCATGTATTTCAATCATTTTCCCAAGAAGACTTTCAAAACTTGAAGCTCTTTCCTAAGAATTGTTTCCCTTTTCAAATGTTCACCTTTTTCTCAAGAATCACTTCCATTTTCCCAGGATTTTCAACCATTCGTGATTTTCCCACATCTTCATGAACTTTCCCGTGATTTAAAAAGCCCTTTTCCACATGAGTTTTCCTGAGAAATTGACTTTCATCTTTTTCCTGAGAAATTCTTTTCAACTCCAAATATTTTCCAAGCATACATAATGTTTTCCCAAGCTGCATTTTCCAAAATCTCATAGCACATGCCTGAATTCTCTGTGCATATAGGATAGAACACGATTTCGATAATTTTACTAAGTCAAGCACAATTTTGGTCCTTGGTTCGATTATCCCTGTTAAAGGCGGCAGGAACGGTCGAACCTCGTACCGACAGGTCGAGCCCCATCCCATGGATTTTCCCGCTATTTTCAAAAACGAAGGCGAGTATTTCAAAACATTTTCCAAAATCCGGTCAAGTTTGAAGCGCAAAAGCATTTCCCTCTCTCTCTTTCGCAAGGAAGGGAAGACTGGAAAAATTTCGCGACGATAACAGGGACAAGGTCAGAACAGGAAAGATGACATCGACCCCGCTATGTATGATATGTTCCAAAAGATGATGGCAAGGATGATGTCGGAGCAAGCCGAGGCCAAGCTGAAAGCGGCAGTTCCAAAAAGCAAGCTGAGGAAGAAGCCTGTAAAGAAGCAAGTCAGAATCATCAGAAAGAAGGTAAGCCAGACACTGCTTCTGAGGAATCAGAGTTAGTCGAGGAAGAATCAGAAGAGGAAGAGCAGATTGTCTATAAACAGAATCCTCCGAGACAGTCGGTCAAGATAGTTGCAGAAGAGACCGAATCCGTCAACAAGCCCAAGTCTGGGGCTCTAGCAGAAGACCCGATGAGCAAGCAGATAAAAGAAATGAATCGAGCAATCAAGGACATTCAAGCCAAGGGTAAGGGCAAACAGACCTACACTGGCGAAGATTTTTACGATGGTCTAGATGGGGACGACAACCTGGAGAATCTTCCTCGCAAGTTTCTCAAATTTGATGGGACTGGCAACCCTAAAGCCCACTTAGCCACCTTTTATGCAAAATGTTGTCGTTTCAGAAAAGACAACAGGGCTCTGTTCATCTGTTTTCCCCGCAGTCTAGAGGGTGTAGCAGCCAGGTGGTATGCTGACCACGTGAATCCTATCGAACTACGAAAGTTCGATAAGGTAGTAAATTTGTTCATCGAGCGCTTCTTATTCGACGCTGAAGCCTCACCTACATTAAATCATCTTTACAACCTGAAGCAAGGAGAGACTGAAAGAGCAGGAGATTTCATTCACAGGTGGAGAAGCACCTGTAATAAGATAAAGGTACCCATTCCAGAGGAGCACGCATTGTAGGTGATCCTCAACAATTTCTCTCAGCCCATAAGGAGCCTCATCGCCACTTCCCCGGCGAAATCCTTCATCAAGTTGATTGAGCGAGCTGAATGGCTCGAAGCAAGAATAGAAAGCGGGCTTTACGAGGCACACCTCTGGTCAAGAATATCCAAGATTAGAAGAAAAAGGCGCAATTCGCTCATTCAGTTGATGCCTCCTGCAATAATCTTGGCAGTAGCAGCAAAGGAAACAAAAACAACAGTGGCAATGGCCCGAAAATAGATCAGAGCAAGGGGCAAAAGGAGAGATCTTATAAGAACAATGACAAACCGCTTCCAATTGGCCTTCAGCAAAAGGGTGATCTTCAAGAGAAGCCCAAATATATCAAGTGGGAGAAAGATCGAGTCTTCACCCCGTTAGCTTAAAGTTTAGAAGTGATTATGGATTACTTTTTAAAGCATGGGATGATCAAACTCCCTAAAATCGCAGATCCTCCTGTAATGTTGGGAAAATTCAAGGACCAATTCTGCAAGTACCATAGGGCAACAGGGCACGACACAGAGCACTGTTTCGTCCTCAAGCACATGATACAAGACTGCATTGACAGGAGTGAGCTAATAGAGGACAAGGAAGAAGGGCAACCAACAGTCCTGACAGAGCCATTTTTGGATCACTCAAAGAATTGAGGATGCCCAAGTTCTCCTGCACTGTCGTTTTCTTTTGTTAGTCATCTTGTAGGGGCAAGTCAGCCCAGTCCTTTTGAATCCTTTTCTTTCAAAGTTCTTGTAAATATTCAGTCTTGTTATCGAACTTTTGCTTATCAATGAAATGTCGATGTTCTTTTTATCTTTTTACTTCCTTCTTTTGCCATACTGGGGCATTTAAATTTCTGTTCTTTTCAGAATGCGGGACAATCCTGACATCATTCATGAGAGAAATGATATTACCTATGAGAGCTTTTTCAAAAAAACATGTTTTCAAATATTCTTCATTATGACCAAAGAGTTCAAATATTCTTTGGTCTAACCTTTGTCAAAAATCAACCCTCGTGTTGATCATATTTTCAAAAATAAGTTTCCGAACCATTGCATTGAAAATTCAACCCTCGTGTTGATCCTATCTTCCAAAGATCGGTTTCGAAACATTATATTCAAAGATCAACCCTTGTGTTGGTCTTATCTTCCAAAATGGATTTCAAATCTTTATAGATCAACCCTTGTGTTGGTCTTATCTTCCAAAAAGGATTTCGAATCTTTATATTCAAAGATCAACCCTTGTGTTGGTCTTATCTTCCAAAATGGATTTCAAATCTTTATATTCAAAGATCAACCCTTGTGTTGGTCTTATCTTCCAAAATGGGTTTCGAATCATTCAAAGATCAACCCTTGTGTTGATTTCAAATCTTTATGTTCAAAGATCAACCCCTGTGTTGGTCTTATCTTTCAAGATTGGTTTTAAAACATCATATTCAAAGATCAACCCTTGTATTGATCTTATTATCAGTTTCAAACTGTTAATTTTAGAAATCAGATCTATTGTTGATATTCTTCTTCAAAAATAGGTTCTCAAACCATTGCCTTAAAAAATTGACCCTCATGATGATCTCTCATGTTTGATTTAAAGGATCAGATCTCGCGCTGATCATTCTTCTTGCTGTGGATTTTCTTCCCCAAAATAATTTCTCACTTATCTTTTAAAATAAACATTTTCCTTTCAAGATCCCATATGCAGGCATGATCATAAAAACTCTTTTTTCTCTTAAATCTTATAAAATTTTCAGTTAATTTGGATATCTTTATCAGTTTCATTTCATTTTATTCATATTTTTATCAAGTTTACATCAATTTTATCAAGTTTATCAATATTTCCTCAAATTCTATTAAATTTTATCAATTCTTTACCCTTTCAGGTTAAGGGATAAACCTGACCCTCGTTGTCCGAGGTGTTACCCTTTCATGTTAAGGGATAAACCTGACCCTAGTTGTCTGAGGTGTTTAACCCTTTCAGGTTAAGGGATAAACCTGATGCCTCTTTCCCATGAGGTATTTTCTAAATCTTCTATTTCCCCCGCAGGTTAAGGGATAAACCTGACCCTCGTTTGTCCGAGGTTTTCCCATTCAGGATAAGGGATAATCTTGAAACCCTTCGTAGGAGCAATAACGCTACCTATGAGGATTCTTTTGTAAATACAAGTTTTGTCAATCTTTATTGATTTTCTAGGTTTATATCAATTTCTCTTCATTAAATTTCCTTAAATTCTATTCTTTCTCCCATTCAGGATAAGGGATAATCCTGAGACCCCTCGTAGGAGCAATGACGCTACCTACGAGAATTTTTTTTGCAAATACAAGTTTTATCAATCTTTACTTGATTTTCTAAATTTATATCAATTTCTCTTCATTTAAATTTTATTCTTTTTACCCTTTCAGGTTAAGAGATAAACCTGACCCTCGTTGTCCGAGGTGCTGCCCTTTCAGGTTAAGGGATAAACCTGACCCTCGTTGTCCGAGGTGTTTTCCCCCTCAGGTTAAGGAATAAACCTGACCCTCGTTGTCCGAGGTGTTCCCATTCAGAATAAGGGATAATCCTGAAACCCCTCGTAGGAGCAATAACGCCACCAATGAGGATTCTTTTGTAAATACAAGTTTCATCAACCTTTTATTGATTTTTCTAAATTTATATCAATTTCTCTTCATTTACTGTCTTTAAATTCTATTCTTTTTCCCATTCAGGATAAGGGATAATCTTGAGACCTCTCGTAGAGGCAATAATGCTACCTATGAGAATTCTTTTCGCAAATACGAGTTTTTTTTTTCTGATCTTTATTGATTTCTAAATCTATATCAAATTCTCTTTAAATTCTATTCTTTTTCCCATTCAGGATAAGGGATAATCCTGAGATCACTCATAGGGGGAACAATGCTACTCGTGAGAATTCTTTTTACAAAATAAATCAATTTACTCAAATTCTCTCCATTTTTATCAATTTTTCATCAAAATCCTATATCCTTCTCTCTTCTCAAATTTTATTCCTTCTATTTTTCCCATTCAGGATAAGGGGTTAATCCTGAAAATTGGACCGCATATCTGGTCCATCTAAATCATAGATCATAAAATTCTAAATCTTGTCATATCCCTTCTAAATTCAAGTTTCAAAGTTATCTTGTCACAAAATCTTCTATTTCCGCTTCAGGTTAAGGGATAAACCTGAATCATTCTTTTCCTAAATTCTCATCAAATGTCTATTCCATTTCCCCTTCAAGATAAGGGATAATCCTGAAACCTCGGCAATCATTCCTGTTTCAAATTTCTAAATATCTTAAAAATGTCGGTCTCCTTCCCAACTCTCAGTTGGAAAATTCGGTGCTCACACTGATTATTTTGCTAAAGTTTTCAAATCTAAAGATCAAGTTCAGTCCTTGTGATGTTTGTCTCCTAGAAAGTCTCAATCTTAGATCAAATCATTAAATCAAAGGTCGTTAAATGAAATGTCCCAGCTACTTCGCTGGTCGTTAAATGAAATGTCCCAGCTACTTCGTTGGTCGTTAAATGAAATGTCCCAGCTACTTCGTTGGTCGTTAAATGAAATGTCCCAGCTACTTCGCTGGTCGTTAAATGAAATATCCCAGCTACTTAGCTGGTCGTTAAATAAAATGTCTCAGCTACTTCATTGGTCGTTAAATGAAATGTCCCAGCTACTTCGTTGGTCGCTAAATGAAATGTCCTAGCTACTTCGTTGGTCGCTAAATGAAATGTCCCAACTACATCGCTGGTCTTTAAATGAAATGTCCCAGCTCCTTAGTTGGTCGTTAAATGAAATGTCCCAGCTACTTCGCTGGTCGTTAAATGAAATGTCCCAGCTACTTCATTGGTCATTAAATGAAATGTCCCAGCTATTTCGCTGGTCGTTAAATGAAATGTCCCAGTTACTTCGCTGGTCATTAAATGAAATGTCCCAGCTACTTCGCTGGTCGTTAAATAAAATGTCTCAGCTATTTCGCTGGTCGTTAGATGAAATGTCCCAGCTCCTTCGCTGGTCGTTAAATGAAATGTCCCAGCTACTTCGCTGGTCGTTAAATAAAATGTCCCAGCTACTTCGTTGGTCGTTAAATGAAAAGTTCCAGCTACTTCGCTGGTCGTTAAATGAAAGGTCCTAGTTTCACTGGTCGTTAAATGAAAGGTTACAGCTCCTTCGCTGGTCGTTAAATGAAAGGTCCCAGTTTTACTGGTCAGAATGTCCAAAATCATAAATTGCAACTAAAAATCGCATCAAAATCTATATTGAGTGATTATTTCACACAGAATTCGTGAAAACTTTGCTGATTTGCTAAAAATATTTGTTGATTCTAATAAATCTTATTGCACAAAAAGAATTACCTCAGATTACCTCTAGTATTCTTTCCAAAAAGGTGAAACTTTTTTTGTAAAAGAGGTAAAATTCAAATCTTTTCCTGTTGATCAACCAAAAGGATGTAAGAAATGTCCTTGATATGATCAGTGAAAGAAATCTTCAATGATGTTGAAAAGCTAGAAGCGAATTGATATTGATCATGGCTATGGCGCATGTTTAAAAATAGCTTTCTGGCAATCAGGCAGTGGAAATATCCTGAGCAATAAAAAGAGTCCACTCAATCCATGTCTCCTTATTTCATTTAAAGTTGCAATCAAATATATGCAAAAGGGATCTCTCAATTGTTGTCAAGATGAAGGCGAATAGGCGAGCTTGACCCCCGAGTCCAAAGAAGATTTGGATCATCTCCGAGATGAAGGAGTTTGTGAAGAATCCTTCCAAGAAAAGTTCAGATCACCGTCGAGATGAAGGCGAGTGTGATGAGCCCACTGACAAACCCTAAAAGATATTTGATTTCTGCTATCATCAAAAGACCCTTTGAGCCTATATCATCAATAGAATCCTTGAGATAAAAGAAGGATCGAAACATCTCCAAGATGAAGGAGTTTGTGATGTACCCTTCCCTGAAAAAAGAGAGAAAAGTCAGGACATCTTCAAAATGAAGGATGATGCAAAAAGCCTGAAAAAAGTTCAATGACTCAAAAAGAGTGCAAAAAGATTATCATGAGAAAACACTCAGATATCAAATTGCCTAAATTGCCAGAAACCATCTTCTCTCATGCAAAATTCTTTTATCAATATCTTCTTACTATGTGCTTTTATGAAATTAAGAATATTTCTTCTCTTCTCATATCAAGGAAATGGATAGCTTTCTTGAAGAAAATCATCATCGCTAAAATTTTTGAGTTTGACTCTTAAAACCAAGGAGTTAACCTCGTTGGAGGAAATACTCTAGGTAAAAGAAGAATACCTTTGCACACATGTGCACATTTTCAAGCATTGAAGTCATATATAAATTTATCTTATTGGCAAAATTTTCTAGATATTCTAAGAAAGAAATTAATATTCAATATCCATTTTGGTGCAACCTAGCGTTGTTTATATCTTCCAGAAGAGTTACCCCATTCAGTTGAAGTATCTCTTTTATCCCATCACGGTTTTGAGAATTCCATATGGTTGTTCCCACTCAGGTTAAGGGCCAAACCTGTATTTTCTGCGAGAGGTCATTAAATTCAAAAGCTATTTTAGTCTCAGCAATAAGACGCTCAAAATCATCCATTTTTCAAGCTTTTGGGAATCCCATCTTCCTCCTTTCGCAAACCCCTTTTCGGATTTGTTCGTCCAAACTCCGAAGGTCTCATCATGGTTTCTTCACTCGAGGATTCCGTATGGTCGTCCCCTTCAGGTTAAGGGTTAAGTCTGAACCTCGCCCATCGAGGTATCTTCCTTTTTCAGGTTTTTGGTTAAACCTGAGTCTCGTTTCGACGAGGTTCCTCGTTTCAACAAGGTGTTTCCTTTCAGTCCCATCATGGTTTTTCCCATCGAGGAATCCATGCTCTGTATATCCATCTAGGACAGGATCCTACTTAAGCATCATCTTCTTTCCCAAAAATGTCCCATCAAGGTTATCATATATTCCTTCCCCCATTCAGGTTATTCTGGGTTAAGGGTTAAACCTGACTCATTCCAAAAGTTGATTTAGCATCACTCATGAGACTTGATCAAAATTCTTATCTTTCATCATTTTGGGATCTTTGCCTAAAGTCCTATCACGATTTCCTCATTTCTATTATTCAGTCATATCATTTTCGAGGATTTCGTCTCCCCAAGTCATTCAGGATAAGGTTTTAAGCTTGAAAATCATGTCTTCTAATTAAATTCTTCCACACCAAGTTCAGATATGCTGACTGGGGCATTTTCAAAATTTGGAGTGTTATCTTTGCCACTAAGCTCAACTTTCAAACTGCTTAGTAACAAAGAGGGGCATTTGTGAACACCCCAAAATTTTCAAAATCTTTTAAATATCCCCTTTTTGCCCCTGATATCATTTTCTGAGCAATTGAGTCACTTTTAAATCTAAATTCTAGGACATTTCTCAAGTTTTGTTGAAATTAAGTTCATTTTATATGTTTAACTTGATTTCGGATCCGGACCCATTGTCAAGATCCAAATCTGAGTCTCGTTGTCTAATTTTTAAATTAAAAATTATAGAAAATACCAAGAATGGTTTTTTAGCTCGGACAGTCCATCTGACCTCCGTATGGATCCATTGGGTTGTATTTCTCGATTCAAGTTTTAAAACTTGAACATTTTCTCAAAACTTAGGTCCAAAACCCATTTTTCTGAAATAATTTTCCCAAAATAGCCTTGGATTCTCAGAAAAACACTCTTTTTATAAATATTTCTCAAAAAATTTATAAATTGGTTTTAAATCCCTTGTTTTCTTAGTTTCATTTCAAAAATTGGAAAATACAAAGAAAAAGAAAAGAATATACATATATATATATATATATATATATATATATATATATATATATATATATATTTGGTTTTAGAAAAACTTTTTCTGAAAAATACCCCTGTTTCTAAAAACCCCTTTTGAAAATCACTTTTTTAAAACCACCTTTTAGAAAAAATTTTGAAAGGAGCCCCCCTTAGGAATTTTAGGAAAATTGCAACAGCTCCTTTCCGCGCACCCGCCTTCTCCTATCTCTGCCGCTGATCTCAAACAAACCTCCATGGAATCTCTCATTTTCTACCTTCCATCGCCAACTGAACTTGTCTCGAACTATCATTTTCTTCTTTAAAAGGGGAGCATACAGACGAAGCAAGGCATCCGTTTCCCACCCTTCCCCTTCTCTCTTTCCTTCAGAAGCATCCATTCTTGACCACTCCATTTGATCGGTTTTCTTCTAAAAGAACCACTTCAATCCATTTTCATCCACAATCCCCCTCTCGATCCATCATTCGCCTTCCCTCCATGATCCATTTCGTTCATCCCTTGCCTATCCATCCCTTGCCTATCGACCCCTTCTTCCCCTCTGCATTTTTTTGGGTCCTGTCCCAATGGCCTGAATATGATCAATCCAGCAGCAGCCACAGCCAGAGGTAAGTGTTTTGTTTTTGTTTTCTTTCTTTCTTCCTTTCATTTCTCTGTTCTTGTTCTTAACTTTCAAATTTGGCCCTGTTGACGCACCTCTGGTGGTGTTGGGTTGCTTATGCAACACCAACCCATCCCTGTGCAAGATTGATGGGAATCCTCAGATCCCTACACTTTCATTCTTTTATTACAAGTTTTTCTTTTGATTTCTTATTTCCATTGTACACCATTATTTCAATTTTGTTCTCCTTTCCGCTTCTTTCTTGCTGTATTTCTTTTCTTTCTTTATTGATTGCATTTCCATTTTACTTGTAGTAAACACGATCAGCCATCCCTTAGCCATTAGCGTAATCACGGTTTTTATCTGGGCCTAAGCTGTTAAGGAATCCATCTGCATTCCTTTTACATTTAGAATGATCTTTGCGATGACACCCGATCTAATCCCGTATCAGATCAGATTCATTTTGCAGAAGTTTTAATCAGTTACATTAAATTTCTTTCTCTCCTAAGATTATAAATCCTTTTGTTGGTTCATTTTATGATTCAAGTCCTTTACATGTGAAAATATACTCTGCATCTTGATTGTTACTTCCCTGTAGCTGATTCACATTTTTCCTCTTTGATTTTCGGTTTGTGTTTTCCCTCTGTTTTTTTTATATATATATATATTGCATTCTCGAACCTGTATGTCTCAGATGGATTCAACGATTTTCCAAGATCTGAATCCTCTATAAAAATCTCGTTATCATCTATGTTCAGCAGCATGTTCTTCTGCATAATTTTTTTTTATTTATTTTGCACTTTGCAATTTCACGTGCATCGTGTTTTCTGCATTTGTATACCTTTGTTATCCTCCCATATCCCCATAGACAGCATCAGGAGCGAGCTTGTCTCCTCTTGCAATACCTCACCCCTCTCTCAGAAGATCCCCAGTGCGTTAAATAAAGGTAAGCTACTTCCAGCCAACATAATCCTGGGGCTGTTGACAAGGCTGGAACATGTTATTACCAGAAAGGTGTTGGTGCTGAAGTGAGGAATCCGGGCGAACCCAGCGAGCGTCAAGCCAAAGATTCGACTGATGTTAAGAAGAGTAGGCTCTTTGATTCTATAATTCCTCACATCCTGAATCTGTAAGTCTGCTTTAGCACAAAAGTTTTCTGCAAATTTGGAGCGGATTCTGTTTTGTTTTTGGCAATTCATGTGAGTTCATGTGTACCCATCATTGCTGAACTTGTGAAACGTGTGAATGGTGAGAGGGTGGCGTAGTTATTGGTTTATGGGGGGCGGGGGGATATTTAAGAAAAGTTATGCAGAGAAAGAGAGGCATTTGGTGATGATAGATAACCCATCTTCATTTTCTTGTTGGATTGAAGTGTTACTATGGTGATTAATGCATGAAATTTATCGAGTCAAGTGTGTATGGATTGTTCCTTGAATTGTATAATTCGAAAGGTAAGATGGTGCTTTGATCCATCTTCATGTTCGCTCTTTTTCATCCTTTTCTTTTTTAGTTTATGTAATCTATTCATGCCTCTTTTTCCCTGTTTCTAAATATGTTTATTTGCATTGTTCATCCGAGAGAATCAATGGGACAATTCTTTGTCAAAACAATGAGAAATTGTCCCTTTGAATGGGTTACGAGTATCAATACATATTGGTATGAATGAAACCATCTTGGTTATGTAATTGAACTGGTTTTGGAAGCTTTGTTTTAGTTTGATTTAAAAGATTTTAGTGCAATTTATATATAATTTCTTCTTCTTTGGTCTATAATCACAAGTACGATGATCTTTCTTTGATGGTTATAACTCTTGATATGTAAGCTGATCATCACAAATAATGTTTCACCATCACTCCCGGCACTATGCTTCACTTACAGCGCCCTGCAGCACCCTTCAGCATATGCATATGTGCATTTGTTGTTTGCCATCTTTTTCGCTTGCATCATCCCCCTTTTTGCTTACAGCAAACACATGTTCAGCACTTCACCTGGTATATATGTCACTTGGTATATATTCATTCAAGTACATTACAGCCTTGTCGCACATTCATCTATTTGTTATACAACATAAATAACACTATTGCATATCCTGTGCACCCTGCTGTAATTACCTCTTTGTATTTATTCCGCATATGACACTACAGCACCACAGCATATTTTCAACACATTCCTCCACAGCCTCTTCAGCCCCCACCATCTACATGAAGTCCCACTTACATTATCCCCTGTCGTGGCACCCAACACATACCTACCATGCCACAGTCTCACCTGTGTGTTTCTACACTTCATCAACATCCTTCACTTCCCTGCACACTCCCAGCTATGACTCCATCTACCTCACATCCCACATCTTTTCTGTAAGGCACACCACTTCACTTTTTTGCACTCATCTGTGGCACCCTACAGCCACTATCCACCACTACCGTTTCCAGCCCCTCACATCCATTATGGCAGCACATCTCAGCACCAACACTTGCTAAACACCAATCCACTGCGAACTCCCTCATTACCGCCACCATTTACATCCACTCCAACCATAACACTATATTCATTTCCATATCCTTACCTATAGTTGTACCTCAGCTCATTCACCAATAATTGTGTCTATACCCCTGTTGCACAAGAACTCCCTGCTACAGCCTCCACAATTCTACCATGCCTACAACCACCCCATCAACATTATATCACAGCCTTCAACGTTCAGATCCATCTGCTGTAACCTCCCAATTTTTCTTAATCCATTTCCAGCCATCACCCACTTGCAGCAACCCTTGCTGCACTACATCACCATCACGTCCTATCATTGTAAAGGCAATTGCAGTTTCACCACTGCTGCACTTATCTCCCGCCATCACCCATTCAGCTCTCTGCAGCCACAGCCTTCCCTGCATCATCAGCATGCCATGCCCTTGCAACACCTCCATTCACACCAACAGTCCTTCCTTTTTTTTTCATCACCTACACCACACATCCACCATGTATAACATAAGCATCTTTTCATTAGTAGTGATCATGTATATATCACTTTCAAGCATGATTTTCTCCTACATTTCTATATTTTGTGAATGTCATAACTTGTTAACCCTCTTTTGCAGGATCATAGATTTTTCTCTTTCAAAGTTGGATGTTTTCTTTTTCTTTTATTCCTTCATTAGCTTTCATTCTCATCTATCTACACTAAAGTACATGTTATATATGATATAAATACACATATATATGTATACATATATATGTATGTATCCATGTATATGTAAGTACATGTATAAGCTCTCATGTTTATATATATATATATATATATATATATATATATATATATATATATATATATATATATATATATATATATATATATATATATATATATATATATATATATATATATATATATATATATATATATATATATATATATAGGTATGTATGTCATTTTTCATCTTTTTCATCATATATATCTTGATATGTGAGCATTTCACCATTGATCTCCATGTGATATGTGCAATCTCTCTCTTTTTTTTATATTAATCAAGTGTTTTGCAGGGAATATGTGGAAGATATCATCATTGGGAGTTGTAAATTTAATTTTGGTATATTATAATAGTTAGATCTTAATGAAAATTTGCATTTTCTGTTTTAGATAGAATGAATGAGCATTGTAAGTATCATGAATTGCTTATTTTCATACTTTTTGCCTTTATTTCTCAAAATCTCACAATGGAGAAACACGAATGGCACGTGCACCATTTCGTAAGAGGTAATTAATACTAATTTGATGATTTACATCAATGGCCATAGTCAGGATGTAAACAAAATTTAGTATTTTTATCTTTTATAAAATAACACTGGATCCACACTGGATCCTTTTCAAGATTCATCATATTTTCATTAAATATTTTCCTCTTTTATCAGGGTTTAATTTAAAATTAATTCAATATATATACCAATGGCCATAGTCAAGGTATATTGAGAGTTAATTTCATTTTAAACTCTATAAAAGCACAAAAATATGTTTTATTCTTCACCTGAATTTAAATATAGATCATTATATAATACATTCAATGACCATAGTCAAGGATGTATTATATTTTCAATCTTATTTCAATTCATGTAAAGAATGAAACATGATTTTCAAAATCCAATTTCAAAATTCTTTAAATTCATTCATTACTTAGGATAGAATTGCATCATATTTTCAAAATTCTTTTTCATAAATCCAAGTGATTTCCTTCAGATATATTCTTCACTAAACAAATCAATTTTTCAACTCTTGTAAATTCAAATATCATTTTCAGAATCTAAATTCGAAGTCCAATTTGACTTTGAAATTCATTTGTATATCCGAAATTCAAATTCTAATTCAAATCAAAGTTCAATTTAACTTTGAAATTCCGATTCATCTTCTGATTCCCAAATCAAACTTTAAATCTAAAGTCTAATTTGACTTTGAAATTCATTTGTATATTCAAAATTCAATTTTCAAATCAAAATTCCAAAATTCATTGTCAAGATTCAAATTCAATATCTCAAAATTTCATTTTCAAAGTTCAATCTAACTTTGAAACTTCTGATTCATCTTCTCATTTCAAGTTCAAAATCAAGTTTATTTTCTTATTCTCAAAATCCTCTTGAGATTGGTTCTGAATCTCAAGATTCAAGTCTTTTTCTAAGTTTTAAATTCAATCTAGGTTTTCAAAAACTCAAATCCATCTTCAAAGCACCATTTGGACTTTCAAAGTCCAAAATCCAAAGTTAGAATTCAATCTCAATCCATTTTTTAGGATCCAGAATCCAATGCCACTTTGGATCTCAGACTTCTGATCCAAATCCATTTTAGGATCCAGAATTCAATTCTACTTTGGATCTCAGACTTCAGATCCAAATCCATTTTAGGATCCAGAATCCAATTCTACTTTGGATCTCAAACTTCAGATCCAAATTTCATTTTAGGATCCGGAATCCAATTCTACTTTGGATCTCAGACTTTAGATCCAATTCCAATTTTAGTATCCAGAATCCAATTCTACTTTGGACCTCAGATTTCATATCTAAATCCATCTTAAGATCCAGACTTCGGATTTGAATTCCAAATTTTAAATCAAATTCTATTTTCAAATCCAAATTTCAAATCCAATTCCATTTCATTTCCAAATTTCAAATCTAATCTCATTTTCAGATCTCATCTGAACCTTCTAAATCCATTTCTATGCCATTTGAATCTCTCAAATCCATCATAATTGCAAATTTTAAATTCAATTCCATTTCAAATTTTTTCTCTTCTCCTAAATCTAAGTTCAAAGTCCATCTTCTGACTTTGAAATTTCTTTCCTTTTCCTTTTTCATTCATCTTCAAAACATTTTTTTTCTCCTATGCTCTGATTATTCCAAAAACTTAGAACTTTAAATATTAAGTCCTAAGTTAGAAACCATCTCCTCACTCCATTATCAATTTCATCTCAGAACACTTGGAAATTTTCAAAACATCTTTCAAAAGAGCATACATCCTTGCATTTGCACAAGCATGATTCTTTGTGCATTTAGACTTAGGATAAATTCTTAGATAATATTTAGGCAAAGCAAAAGGATAAATTCGATCCTTGGTTTGATTACCTCTGGTAAAGGCGCCAGGAATGATCGAACCTCGTACCGACGAGCAAATCCCGTCTCTCCATTTTCCCGCAATATATTTCAAAACGGAGGCAAGTAATTTTCTAAATATTTTCAAATCAAGGTCAAGTGAGACCCCACAAAAGAATTCCTCTCTCTTTTTTTTCTCTTATTTTCTCTTCTCTCTTCTTTCTCTTTCTTTTTTTTTACTCCCTTCAAAAAGGAGGAAAATAGAGGTTGGAGAAGGAAAAGAGAAGGAAGAGAGAGAAACCACAAGAGAGGAAATTTTTTTGCGATGATCACACTTAGTTGTTGCCGATTAGGCACCGTCAGATGAGATCTAACCATTTTGTTGTTCTTTGATGTTTTGTGATTTCGCGGATGAAATCCTTTTTAAGGAGGGTAGGGTGTAAGACCCGCAAATTTTTTTGAAGAATTCACGGTTTGCATAAAGTTGAAGTGTATACTTTCGTATGTTATGATTGTAGCACGTAATTAGCTATAATTTGACTATGCTTTGTTTTTTAGCTCATTATGCGCGCGACCTGAAATCGCGTAAATATACTATATAAGTAAGAAGAGCCTAATTCTAGACGAATTAACTTCTGAAAATTTAAAGGTAAGTTTATAATATACATGTATGGTTTGTCCCCGAATTTGGGACCTATACGACAAAAAAAACCCATCAGTGCATGTGAATTACAAGAATTGCTTAACGATAGTACGCGAGTTGTAACGAGTGTAATTCTCGCAAACGAAGGGAAATTTCTTTATGAAGCCTTGAACATTTCATGTCAATTAAGATTGTAAAAATGAGTATTTGATTTATTAAAGTCAAATTTCAGTTTAAAATCATTAAATGAGCTTTTACTTTAATTATTGCTTTGGATTTGGATCGGCTAGAGGTGGCCCAAACCCATGTGGCACCCCTCTAGTGGACGTTTTTGACCTTGGTGGACCAGCTGGTCAATTGTTGACCAGCTGGGTGGTGGCATTCTTGTAAAAAGAATGTTTTGCTTGAAAAGGGAGGGCCATGATTGGCCATGCCCCTCATGATGAGGCTTAAAGCTTCATCATGAGGGGAGTTTTTCCAATAGAGGAAGGCATGGGGCTGCGCTCCATGGCCTTTTAGCTATTATTTTGAACCTTTTCAAAATGCAAAAATCGGTTGGCTGAAAAGGGTGGCAGTCTTGGGGCTCACCTTGTAATTTCTCAAAACTTAAATGGCTTTTCAAAACCCTTTTGAGTGGCGTTTTTGAAAGAGTTTTAAAAGATTTCAAAAAGTAGATTTCTATTGGCCTTGTGGGCGGCCATGGAGGGGCGTAGAGCACCCCAGCCCTCCATCTCCTCTACTTTAATCCCAGCCATTCAATCTAGAAACCCTAGGTACTTATACCTAGAAGAAAGAAGGAAAGCCCATATGGGCGATTTTCCTTCTCTCTCTTCTTTTCACTCTCTCTCTCTCTCACCTTATCTTCTTCTCCAAGTCATGTAAGAGAGCGAGCGTGGGTGCTAAGCACCACTTAGGTTGAAGTTCCTAAGCTGTAGCATTCTCTCCATCCTCTTTGAAAGCCTCGGAGGTGAGATTCTCCATTCCCATGACTACCAATGTGTTTGTAAAACCGTGAGTTTCCTTTACACATATCCATGTATGTTGTTTTTGGTTGAGCATGCTTTCATGAATTTGTTTTTCCTCGTTATGCAATGTAGTTGTACAATAGTTTGAGGCCATTTCATATTTCTTGCGTTTTCCCTTTGTTTTGTTGCTTTTTCTTTATTATTTGGCTTGATTCGTGGTAGCCACGGTTCTGCCCTGTTATGGCAGTGAATCCGTGCTGCCAAAGCATTGCTCGTTTGGCAAGGAGGCCATGTGCCCAGCACCCCTTAACCAGTCGGACCAGTCCTCCTTGGTTTCAGGTGTTGCTGACCTGGGCTAGCCACGGCAGAGCCAGGATGGTCCAACACCATCTTCCTCTTTTTTTTCCTTTTTGCATCTGTCTGGCCAGGGACGTCATGGTCCCCTTGCTGTTCGGTTGGATCAGTCCAGCAGGTGCATCCCAGGTCGACCACAATCGGGTCAGCCAAGGTCTTCCCCTCTCTTGTGTACTTCGGCATTTTCGCAAACCCATGCCAGTGCCCATTTTGAGTGGCTGGGGGTTTCAGTTGGCCTGACATGGTCTGGACCGAATCTGGTCCAGACTTGTCAGAGACCCTTGGCCGAACCCAGTTCGGTTAGGGGCACCTCCACCCTTCAGCCCCAATGGCTAACGTCAGTGGGCTTGCTGCAACCGGGTGCAGGCAGGTGGGCCTGCACCCCTCCCATCGGTGGTGGCTGAGCCCAGTTTGGGTCTGGACACTCGGTTCAGACCGTGCTCAAGTTTGAGCAAGCCCCGCATGGTCTGAACTAGTCGGTTCGGACCTGGGCTATTCCTTGGTAGCCGCGACTTGTGTGTGTGCGGACTTTTCTTCGGACCAGGCTCACTTAGTCCAGGTGCTTTGGCCCCTGCAGCATGCTGCTATCGCCTTGCAGTTTAGGTTTTTGCCTCATTTCGGTTCAGCAGTGCCGCCAAACTAGGCCCTGCTATATGTTGAGTGTGGTGTCCCATGGCGCCGGGTGACTAGTATGTTGACGGGCCTAATTGGGCTAGACTCGTGTTCAGCCCACTAGGTATTTCCCTCTCTTGTAGAACTCCCATTTCGAGTTCCTTAGCCACATTATTAGCAGCGTTAATAGCAGTGTTGGCGAGCCTCCAGGCTGCAGCCTATGGGGCTGTATGTATGCTTATGACACGGGTTCTAAATACCCCAATGATTCCATAGAATTTGACTCATAGTAGCATGGACGAAGAGTGTGCGTTGTCCAAAGCAAACTAACGTAAATATGATTATGTATGCAAAAAGAAATGATAAAACCATCGATGTGATGTGGTATGGACTCACACTTATTCACGTATGTCCGCTTTTGCAATAGAACGCAAGGTGCTTGCAAATGACACCTTATCGAATGTTTTCCAGTAAAATAAGGTTTTTATGTAATTAAGAAACCTATGACGTATGTCAAACAAATGAATGCAATTATGGCACTTCTCTTTTCATACACGGCACGACACAAATTGTGTATTTTTTTAAGCGTATCATCACGTGTTATGTGTTACATGATATCGTAACAAAGTGTGCAATAAAACGATAAGAGGATTTTAGGTAATTAAGAAGCTCACGGTGTACACTGAATCGTAACACTTAGCTTGAAATGGTATAATTGCGGTGTTTTCTTGTCGCACACTCTAGTTAATGCATAAATATATGTTAACGTCTGTTCGTATAATGTTATTATTGAGCACGAACTGCTTTGACAATTAAATGTATTTCCCTATGTACGAAGGGATCTTGAGGCACACATATGGAATTTTTAGTCTTCTGAGACTTATGTGAGAATTGGAACTCATTGGTGAGTTTTGTTGTGGGCAATAGACCCACCTCGCGAGACGGGCTCGTGTGGCGCCTGTAAACACCCCAAATTTTAACCCTCATCCAGTCTTACATTTCATATGTCATTGCATATCATTGCATATGTTCGGCATACCATTTCATTGCATTGTATAGCATTGCATGTCATTACATCTCATTTTCGAGATCCAGCACTCCAGTTTTCAAAATATTTAATCCAGATTTGGGTTTTAAAATTTTCTTTCAAAAACAATTTTAAAACCTGGGTTTTTAATCAACATTCTGTCGTTTGCCAACCCCCAGGACCTTATATTTTGAAATGTTTTTTTTCAGAAAACAATCTGGATTCGTTTTAAACTCAATTTTCAACTGATTTCAATTCTCAGATGAGACCCATTTAGATGGTGTCGCTTCTGGATTCCTTCATTTATCAAATTTCTCAAAAATTTCAGAGTCCTAGTTGGATCAGGACTCTACCTTTTTATCTTTTTAAAACATCTTTAAAACTCCATTTTGATTTTAAACCAGTTATGGTCATATCCCTTGTCCATTTCCTCCATTTTAGAAAAAATCTTAGAGTCCTAGTTGGATCAGGACTCTTTTTCCAGAGTCCAGTCAGATCATAACTCTACTTTTCACTACCTTTTTACCTGTTTTTGGAGAAAACCTTTTAAAATCTTTTGTTTTGGCCAAAATTTTAGAGTCTTAGTTGGATCATGACTCTTCTTCAGAGCTCCAGTCAGACTAGGACTCTGTCTTTTGTTACTATTTTTACCTATTTTTAACCAAATCTTTCAAAATGAGTAAAAAACTCAGTATTTTAGTCAAAATAGGACTCTGTTCAGAGAGTCCGAGTTGGATCAGGACTCTGATCCTGATTTCAATTTTGAAAGAATCTTTCAAAAATCTTTCCATCTATCAAAACTGTTACACTTTTATCAAAGAATTTCAAAATTCTGAGGTTTTATCCCAGAGTCCTGATCGAATCAGGACTCTACCCCAGAGTCCTGATCGAATCAGGACTCTATCCAAAGTTCATTTTCTCACTTTATTTTCACTGGTTTTCAAAAGCTTTGCTTAAAATTCATAATTTGCTTACCAGAAAAACCAAAATTCTTAGAATTCTGATCGAATCAGGACTCTTTCTTAGAGTCCTAATCAGATCAAGACTCTGAACCAAAACTTCAATTTCATCCTGTTTTTCAAAATTCTCTTATTTGTTTTCTCATAAAATCCAAAAATCTGAGAGTCCTAGTTCAATAATGACTCTGTCCCCAGAGTCTCAGTTGAATCAGAACTCTGGTTTATTTCAATATTTGTTATTGTTTTTACTACTTTCACAAGTTCTTTCATCTCTTTTTCAGAAAATACCTAAAAAATCTAGAGTTTTAATCCGATCAGGACTCTGTACTGGAGTCCTAATCCAGTCAGAAGTATGTTTTAAAGTTCGTTTTTACTTTCATTTTCATTTATTTCCATTTGTTTTCGAAAATTAGGTCATTTTGTAGAATCCTATTTTATTCAGAACTCTATTTCAAGGTTTTGGTTGAATTAGGAGTCTAACCTTGACTGCATTTTCTGCCTTATTTTACCATTTTTTTTATAAAATCTTTCAAAAACTCCTTCATTTGGCTTTTAAAATCCAAAATCTCAGAGTCCTAAAAATTCAGGACTCTAGCCCAGAGTTCCAGTTCGCTTAGAACTCTATTTTCAAAACTTTGAATTTCAACTGTTGATTTTAACCCTTTTTTAAAGCTATTTTTAGTATTTATTTCAAGTTTTTCAAAACTTTGATGTGGGCCCCCCTCCGTTGGCGCCATATCCAGAGGAGTTCTGACTCAGTCAAGACTCTGTACCATTTCAAGCCTTTCAATCTCAAAGTCTACTTTTGAATCTCTTTTGAAAAACCTCTCATTTTCAAGTTTTAAAATCGTTTTTGAAAATTCAAGTGGGGCCCACTCGGGGTGGCACCACATTTGAAGAAGTCGAGGTTAGACTAGGGTTATTCATTGTTCTAGTTAGGTTAGGGGTTTAGGGGAGTCAAAGTCAATTTTAAAAATCCATTTTATTTAAGTTTTAAACCATTGGTTTTTAAAGGTTTTAAATTCAAGTTTTAAAAACCAAATGTGGGTCCATACTAGGTGGTGCCATATTTGGACTTTCTAGGGTTTAATTAGGTGTTAATTGAAATTCCACTAGAGGGGGGGTGAATAGTGAAATTTGATAATGATCGATAAAATAAAATAATTAAGCAATAAGGCACAACACATAAAACACAGAAGTTATACTGGTTCGGTCAATATCCAGACCTACATCCAGTCTCCAAGCAAACCACTTGAGATTCCACTATAACATCCGAGTTACCGGATAAATAGTACAACACCCTCTTCCCAAGAGGTCTTCTTCTCTCAACAGAGAAGGGGCACACCCTCTTCCCAAGAGGTCTTCTTCTCTCAACAGAGAAGGGCAACACCCTCTTTCACAGAGGTCTACTTCTTTAAACAAAGATGGAATACAGTGAATAAACAGAGTTACAATACTTCCTATAGAACCTTCAGAATGATATGAATGCACGAATGAAGGATTCTAAGAATGTTTTGTTTGTCACTCAGAGGATACTTTTTGTCAAAGAGCTGGACTTGACTTTTTCTCTTTTCTTTCTTTTTCTTTTTCTCTTTCTTTTTCAAGGCTCTCTTTTCAAATCACGAATAGAATATTTTTCTCTTTGTAAGCTCACACGTCTATTTCATTCCTCTTGTCTGAATAGTTTATGTGTGTGTGTTTATATAGCTTAGAAAAAGTAGTCGTTACATTTTGGAATTGTAACTTTTTGAAATGTGAAATGTTATGTCATTTCAAAAATATCTTTTAGAGAAGATCGAGAATGCCTTTTTCCAGAAGAGTAAAATAGAGGGTACACTAGTCGTTGTAGTGTTTTAGGTAATACATATTTTATGTAAAAAGTCTATTTCTTACAATAGTACATTTGAACGTTGGGTTGTAGTTTTGTCTTTATTCTAATTAATGATTTGAGGTACACTAGTACTTCTTTACTTTAAATGAGTGTAAGTACTATGAGTGCTTTGAGATATTTATTTGTACATAGTCATGTCAAGTGTATTCTTTATGTAGTGTATTTCAAAGTCTCCAGAGAGAATGAGGACCAAAAAGAAGGTCGACATTCTTTGGGAAGGATATTTAGAAGGGATTTGTTACAGAAGGCATTTAATGCTTTGTAGAGAGAATGATGACTTCAAGTAAGTCGACATTCTATGGTTATGAGAAAAAGGTAACTAGAGTCCTTAAAAATTTTAATTTATTTTTCTTATATAGTCGATTTTATGTTTTTGTCTTCTTCCTACATTCCTTTTTCATGTTGTCTTGTAAGGTACAATGACAAAATGTCTTTTTCATAAAAGGTTGTAAGAAGGTACAATTATTATATGACAAAATATCATTTTCATAAAAGGTTGTAAGAAGGTACACTTATTGGTTTTCAAAAAAGAAGCTTTTTGAAACTATCGTATACTTTTATGATATAGTGTTTATGAATGAGTATGTAATATGCAATATGCAAGTTCCTGAAGGTTCTGTTACATATGACTCTAAAGAAGAAAAAAAAATCTTCATCTTGAGGTAGCCGATCTCTTTATTTGAACTTTTAGGAAAGCATGGCTCATCAAGCTTTTTCTTCAAGGAGTATGATTGCACCATAGTTGTACTTGAACAGGAAGTCTCCATCCTTATTGGGTGAGATATCCTTGCATTAAATACTCGTTAGATTTATGGCAAAACATATTCAGTCATAATATAACATTATTTCAAGAGAACATATTATCATATCATATAAAATCAAATAAGACAGTGTATCATATTATGTGACATCAAAACCGAATTTCTCAACATTCTCCCCCTTTTTGATGATGACAAAATATGCTCCCCCTGTCAAAAAGACATTATGCATAGAAATAATAATATGATAAAAATGTGAAATAATGTTTAAAGAGAGAATGTTTCTCCAATAATGGAGACAGGTTTTCTCCCCCTTTGTCATGGACAAAAAGGAGGGATCAGAGTAAAAAAGTTATTACAGACCAAAAAGTAATTTAAAAGTTATTACAGACTAAAAATGCGTCTATCTCGAAGGTGGAGAAGGTGAAGGCGTCTGGTTGGCACGATTCCGCTTGCGAGTCTGCTGCAACAGGGCTTGATTACGAAGGATTCGATCTTGAGTTTGCTTGATATCCATCATAGCAGAAAAGTAATTGAAGGAGGATATTGGATCTGCTTCATCAGAGCCGGGCATGTGCAGGGACCTTAGATTGAAGGTGGTAGCATCGAGGACGTGAGAGGGTCGGAGGATGACTTCGTTGTGAAGTGGTACTTGGAAGTAGTTGAAAATGGGAGTTATAAAACACCCAAAAAGAAGAGGCTCAAATTTCTGATAACGAATAAAGAGGTCGAAAATAATGGATGACCAATTTATCGGAAGAGAAGAAAGGATTGCGTAGATAAGAAGAGAGATTTTTCGAGGAACTACTCCCTGGCGGGGATGCTTGGGATAGAGGTTGTGGAAAAGAATCTGGGCAAGTAGCTGAGCTTGAGGTTGGAGATTCCTCATGTGCCACGGAAGTTGGTAGCAGTTGGTGCAGAGAAGTATTTTTCGAAGTACCGATCGATCGATTGGTACTATGGCGTTAAGGTCGGTACCGGTGGAAGGTAGATTTAGAATTCTACCTAGGTCGGAAGCATTGAAAATCATCAGCTGTCCTCGGACTTTGCTGGTGATTGAGGTTTGTTCAAGATCAGAAGAGAAGTTGGTATAAAACAGTCGAACTAGTTCAGGATAATAGGCGGCTGGGGATGAAGATCCTATGAGAGGTTTGAGTTCGGGGAGATAGGTGTCTAAGTCGAAGAACATGAAGTCATCAAAGTTGATCAATTTTCCTTCATGAATGGGGCGAGAGCAGAGTGAGTTGTAGGTGTGAAACAAATCAGGATACCTTAGATCGGCGGAGGTGATCACATTGGTAGAAGAAGAAGCCATTTTCGAGTGTCTTGAAAATAAAGCACTAGGAGAGAAAGGAGCTAGAACCGAGAGAAAATTTGTATAAGGATAGAAAAGATCGAATGGAATGGTAAGAGATGAACCAATTGATTAAATAGAAGGAAGAAAATAATTGTTGATATGAAATGAATGACATTGGAAGTGAGTAATTTTTAGATTTTAGTCAAATAAGGAAATCCGTGAGGAGTAAGTTAATAGACTTGTGAATGATAAATCAAATCAATGTTTGAGGATAGTGTATTATATTAGATTGAGGAGGACATAGTTATTGAAATATATAGATTTTACTATGGGTGAGTTTATCGACTAGTGAGAGAACCCATTAATAGAGTATGGGGTGTCATGTTGAATAACAAAATGATTGATCTTTGAGAATAATGGCCTAACAAGACAAACAACTTGTTATTCTATGTGAAGGGATTCTAAATTCGTGAATGGAGAGTTAAAGACATACAAAAGATGATGTGGATATCTAGAGAGGAGAGAAAGAAAATAAAGGAAAGCATTTACTTGATTGAGATATGACATAAAGTAAAGATAGAATAAATAAAGGTTCTCGATTTTAGAGAGATATATAATAAGAGAGAGACAAGGTCACGGATGGAAAGAAAGGTCATAGGGTGATCATGTGATGTGTACTTTGAAAGATATGACATTTTAAAGAAAAGGGTGCCTAAAAAAATGTTTCATGATTAATATTTGTAATTTTTTTTTTTTTAAGAGTATACGTGGATATGAGGACATATTTTGACTTAGACTAGTGGTGAGAGAGATGATGAGACAAAAAGGAGAAAGAGTGAAAAAAAATATATAAGAATTGAAATAAGAATCGACATGGAGGAGTCAGATTCAAAAATGTATATAAAAAATGTATTCGAGAGATGAAATGAGGGGACAAAAATATTTATGAATAAAGAGTGAGAGAAGTGAGATGACATATATGAATTTTTGTGAAGGATAAAGAAGTAAAAAAAATTGATGAAAGACATAAAGTTATGATTGATATGATTTATTTAAAGAAACTCGACAAGGTTAAGTTTTAAACAAGAGTAGACAAAAATGGAGGCTTAATTTGTATACAAAAGAGATGATAATAGATAGTTTGTTGGGCTATGATATAATAGATGATATAGTAAAAAAACTTTACGTGTGAATATAGCAACTAGATCTTTTAAAGAGATCAACTAGTCATTCGATTTTAACTCATGAAGAGTATGAGTTCTCATAAACTAAGTAGAGAGGTGAAACAATTTTATCGTAAGACAAGTTTTCATAAAGGACAAAAAAAATATTAAAGGAGTTGAGTGATGTGAACATTGTTATGATGGCTTTTAATACAATTATTTTTATGGATATGAGAGAAAGGAGATAGGACAAGGAGTTATAATGGATGTGTACTTGAAAGATGACAAGTTGAATGACATAAAGAATGTGTCTTATAAGAATACGTGAATATGGAAACTTAGTTTGACTAACTAAAATCGATAAGAAGGAAAGCAATTTAAAATAAGATTTACACAAGACTTATAAGAAGTATTATAGTAAGTGTGATTAATTTATAAGTCACTTAGTTTACATATTCCTAGTTCTCTTCTAATTCGTGTGAAGTCTTCATGTTTTAATGGTTTAGTGAATATGTCTGCTAACTGTTGATTAGTGGGTATGAATTCTAGTTTAATTATGTTGTTTAAGACTTGTTCTCTTAAGAAGTGGTGTCTTATTTGAATGTGCTTAGTTCGTGAGTGTAAAATAGGATTCTTAGATAGGTTTATAGCACTCGTATTATCACAGAAAATAGTTGTATTTTCAAAATTTAAACCAAAATCTTTTAAAGTCTGTGTCATCCAGATGACTTAAGTACAAGCTAGGCTAGCAGCAATGTATTCGGCTTCAGTAGTTGATAATGATACACAATTTTGTTTCTTACTGAACCATGATACTAGTGAGTGCCCTAGCATGTGACATGTTCCACTTGTGCTTTTTCTGTCAGATTTACTTCCAGCAAAGTCAGCATCACTGTATGAGATTAGATCAAATGTAGAGGATTTTGAATAGAATAATCCAAAATCAACTGTGTCTTTTAAATATCTCATTATTCTTTTTACAGCTTTAAGATGTGATTCTTTTGGATTTGACTGAAATCTAGCACACAAGCAAACACTAAACATTATATCTGGACGGCTAGCAGTTAAATAAAGAAGTGATCCTATCATACCTCGGTATACCTTTGTATCAACAGTCTTACCATCTTCATCTTTGTCCAACACAGTAGTAGTGCTCATAGGAGTAGTTTTTGAAGCAGTTGAGTTCATGTTGAACCTCTTCAGAAGTTCACGAGCATACTTAGATTGATTGATGAAAACTCCATCCTTGGTTTGCTTAATATGCAGTCCAAGAAAGTAGGTGAGTTCTCCCATCATACTCATTTCGAATTCCTTCTGCATGGACTTAGAAAAATCTTCACAGAGAGTGCTGTTAGAAGATCCAAAGATGATGTCGTCGACATAGATTTGAACAATTAGGGTATGATTATTCACTACTTTGACAAATAGTGTAGAATCTGCTTTGCCAACAGAAAAAACAGTTTTTAATAAAAAGGTTTTAAGTCTTTCGTACCAAGCACGAGGTGCTTGTTTTAAACCATACAAAGCACGTTTGAGTTTAAAAACATGATCTGGGTATTGTTCATTTTCAAATCCTGGAAGTTGTTTTACATAGACTTCTTCATTTATAAAACCATTTAAGAAAGCACTTTTAACATCCATTTGAAATAATTTGAAATCCATATAGCTTGCATATGCTAAGAGCATTCTAATAGATTCAAGTCTAGCAACAGGAGCAAATGTTTCATCAAAGTCAATACCTTCCTCCTGGTTGTATCCTTGAGCTACTAGTCTGGCCTTGTTTCTTATAACATTACCTGTTTCCTCTAGCTTGTTTCTGAAGATCCATCTTGTCCCAATGATTGGATAATCCTTTGGTCTCGGTACAAGATCCCAAACGTCACTTCTTTGGAATTGATTCAGTTCTTCAGTCATGGCTAGCATCCAGAACTCATCAATGATGGCTTCATCAATCTTCTTTGGTTCAAGTTGAGAAATGAATGCCATGTTTGCAATCCGTTCTAGCTGAGCTCTAGTTTGAACCCCCTTTGTTAGTTCTCCTAAAATCTGCTTTTGAGGATGATCTTTGATATCGACAAAGGTTCTTTGGTGATCATCTTCATTAGACTTAGCTGTGTTATCTAAAAATAAATTTGTACTTTCAATATCATCATCATTAGTTTGTATATGAAGAGATTGATCAATAGATTCACAAAAACTAACATGCATAGATTCTTCAATAGTATTATGACACTTATTGAAAACTCTGTATGCTTTACTATGACTTGAATATCCTAAGAATATGCCTTCAACAGATTTAGCATCAAACTTATCCAGGCTATCTTTTGTGTTTAGGATAAAGCATTTACATCCAAAGACTTTGAAGTAGTCTATTCTTGGAGTTCTGTCATAGAATAGTTCATAGGGAGTTTTATTTAATAAGGGTCTAATGAGAACTCTATTTGTTATGTAGCATGCAGTATTAACAGCTTCTGCCCAAAAAGATTTTGCAAGATTATTGTGTTGGAGCATAGTCCTGGCAGATTCCTGAAGGGTTCTATTCTTTCTTTCTACTACACCATTTTGAGGTGCAGCTCTAGGAAAGGCAAAGTTATGAGAAATACCATGCAAGTTACAAAAATTTTCAAAGAGTTCATTTTCAAATTCTCCTCCATGGTCACTACGGATTTTAACAATAGAACATGATTTTTCGTTTTGTAATTTTTTACACAAGATTTCAAACTGACAAAACGTGTCACTTTTGTTTTTCAAAAATATTACCCAAGTAAATCTTGAGTAATCATCTATAATGACAAAAGCATATCTATTATGATTAAGGCTAGCTACCCTAGAAGGACCAAAAAGGTCCAGGTGGAGAAGCTCTAAAGGTCTTTTACTTGAAATGACATTTTTTGATTTGAAAGAAGATTTTGACAATTTTCCTAATTGACATGCATCACAAAAATAATCCTTTTTAAAAGATATGTTGGGTAACCCACGTACTAATTTATTTTTAGCTAGTTTGGACATGTATTTTGAATTGACATGGCCCATTCTCATGTGCCATAGATGTTGAGTGTCATTACTAGCTATAAGACAATGTTCTGTGATGTTTTCTAGGTATAGTTCGTATATATTATTCTTTCTTATACCTTTTAAGATGATGTTTTCATTTGTGTCAGCTATGAGGCATGCATCATGATTAAAACTAACATTATAACCTGTGTCACACATTTGACTGATACTTAGTAGGTTATGTTTTAAGCCTTTAACAAGGAAAACGTCTTTGATAAGAGGTTTGTCTATGTTACCAATATTTCCAATACCAATTATCAAACCTTTGTTGTTATCTCCAAAGGTGACGGTTCCTCCTTCTTTATGATGAAGAACAGCAAAAAGGTCTGGATGTCCTGTCATGTGCTTTGAACATCCACTATCTAGTATCCATCTGTTCTTCTTCTTTGGAGCCTGCAAAACATTAAGTAAATCTTCTTTTTGGTACCCAATCGGGTCCTTTTTTGTTAGACTTTGGAACCCATATCCATTTGGATTTGGGTTTGTCTATCTCTTTAGAGGAGTTAAAAAGATTATCAATATAATACTCCTTATTTGGTTCGGATGAACTTTTCACAAACGTGGTCCTTTGATTTATACAAGAAGGTTTTTTGAAATGAGAATAGCCAATCCCATTCTTGTAAAAGGAGACCTTCTGAGAGGATAAGAGTTTATCCAAGTTCTCTTTACCTTTAGTAAACTTGAAAACCGTTTTCATGAGGTTCTCAGTTTTACTTTTTAGCTCTGAAATTTCTACTTGCATATCTTTAGTTTTGGAGCTAGTAGAAGAAATTTCAGATATAAGCAAAAGATTTTTCTTTTTCAACTCAGAATTTTCACTGCTGAGTTTTTCATTTTCTTGAGAAAGCTCTAAATTTTCAGATTTTAAAGCTTTATTTTTGAAACTCAATTTTTTAGATTCTTCAAATAGTTCTTGAAAAGCATCTAGAAGTTCTTCAAAGGAAAAATCAGAGATTTCACTTACCGAACTTTCGTTTGCCATGAAGCACATATTTGCAGTTTCGGCTTCATCATCACTTGACTCTTCACTAGTGGATGGTTCTGAATCATCCCATTGAGCATGCAGAGCCTTTTTCTTGAAGAACCTCTTCTTTGGTTCCTCAGTCTTGGACTTTCTTTTGAGAAGGGGACAGTCACGTTTTAAGTGCCCTGGCTTATTACACTGAAAGCACATGGGATCTTCTTTAAGATCTTTTTTTTCCTTGTGCCTGTTTGGAAGCCGGTTCCTTCTCATGAAGCGCTGGAATTTTCTGGTAAGTAGCGCAATTTCTGATTCTTTATTTGAGTCTTCATTCTCAGATAGGGCTGGGAAAGCTAGAGTTTTCTTTACTGGTTGCTCTTCTTCCCTTCTTTCTTTCATGTGGACTTCATAGGCCATAAGATTGCCTATTAAGTCGTCCAATGTAAGCTTAGATAAATCTTGAGCTTCTTCAATAGCAGTGGTCTTTTTCTCCCAATCAGTTGTGAGAGATCTCAAGATTTTCTTCACTTTTTCAGTCTGGAATATGTTACACCCAAAGATTTCAGATCGTTGGTGATGTTGGTGAATCTGGTAAACATCTCTGTGATGGGTTCATCTTTGTTCATTTTGAACAACTCATATTTTCTAACAAGAGATGATATTTTGGCTTCTTTAACTTTGTTGGTTCCTTCATGAATAACCTTCAAAGAATGCCAAATGTCATATGCAGATTCACATATAGATATTCTGTTGAATTCATTTTGATCAATGGCACAATATAAGGCATTCATAGCCTTTACATTTAAGTTTGCCATTTTATTTTCTTCATCAGACCATAAGTTATAGTCTGCGGATGGAGATGTGTATGGATGCTCAATAATTTTCCATACAGCAAAGTCTATGGATTTGAGAAAGATAGCCATTCTGCACTTCCAATATCCATAGTTGGAGCCATTGAAGAAGGGAGGACGAGATGCGTGTTGACCTTCAATATCACGAGCATAAGAGGTAGATGCCATTTGTGCTGGAAGACTTGTTACGTCGAAACCAGCAAACCTGCTCTGATACCAAATGAAATTCCACTAGAGGGGGGGTGAATAGTGAAATTTGATAATGATCGATAAAATAAAATAATTAAGCAATAAGGCACAACACATAAAACACAGAAGTTATACTGGTTCGGTCAATATCCAGACCTACATCCAGTCCCCAAGCAAACCACTTGAGATTCCACTATAACATCCGAGTTACCGGATAAATAGTACAACACCCTCTTCCCAAGAGGTCTTCTTCTCTCAACAGAGAAGGGGCACACCCTCTTCCCAAGAGGTCTTCTTCTCTCAACAGAGAAGGGCAACACCCTCTTTCACAGAGGTCTACTTCTTTAAACAAAGAAGGAATACAGTGAATAAACAGAGTTACAATACTTCCTATAGAACCTTCAGAATGATATGAATGCACGAATGAAGGATTCTAAGAATGTTTTGTTTGTCACTCAGAGGATACTTTTTGTCAAAGAGCTGGACTTGACTTTTTCTCTTTTCTTTCTTTTTCTTTTTCTCTTTCTTTTTCAAGGCTCTCTTTTCAAATCACGAATAGAATATTTTTCTCTTTGTAAGCTCACACGTCTATTTCATTCCTCTTGTCTGAATAGTTTATGTGTGTGTGTTTATATAGCTTAGAAAAAGTAGTCGTTACATTTTGGAATTGTAACTTTTTGAAATGTGAAATGTTATGTCATTTCAAAAATATCTTTTAGAGAAGTTCGAGAATGCCTTTTTCCAGAAGAGTAAAATAGAGGGTACACTAGTCGTTGTAGTGTTTTAGGTAATACATATTTTATGTAAAAAGTCTATTTCTTACAATAGTACATTTGAACGTTGGGTTGTAGTTTTGTCTTTATTCTAATTAATGATTTGAGGTACACTAGTACTTCTTTACTTTAAATGAGTGTAAGTACTATGAGTGCTTTGAGATATTTATTTGTACATAGTCATGTCAAGTGTATTCTTTATGTAGTGTATTTCAAAGTCTCCAGAGAGAATGAGGACCAAAAAGAAGGTCGACATTCTTTGGGAAGGATATTTAGAAGGGATTTGTTACAGAAGGCATTTAATGCTTTGTAGAGAGAATGATGACTTCAAGTAAGTCGACATTCTATGGTTATGAGAAAAAGGTAACTAGAGTCCTTAAAAATTTTAATTTATTTTTCTTATATAGTCGATTTTATGTTTTTGTCTTCTTCCTACATTCCTTTTTCATGTTGTCTTGTAAGGTACAATGACAAAATGTCTTTTTCATAAAAGGTTGTAAGAAGGTACAATTATTATATGACAAAATATCTTTTTCATAAAAGGTTGTAAGAAGGTACACTTATTGGTTTTCAAAAAAGAAGCTTTTTGAAACTATCGTATACTTTTATGATATAGTGTTTATGAATGAGTATGTAATATGCAATATGCAAGTTCCTGAAGGTTCTGTTACATATGACTCTAAAGAAGAAAAAAAAATCTTCATCTTGAGGTAGCCGATCTCTTTATTTGAACTTTTAGGAAAGCATGGCTCATCAAGCTTTTTCTTCAAGGAGTATGATTGCACCATAGTTGTACTTGAACAGGAAGTCTCCATCCTTATTGGGTGAGATATCCTTGCATCAAATACTCGTTAGATTTATGGCAAAACATATTCAGTCATAATATAACATTATTTCAAGAGAACATATTATCATATCATATAAAATCAAATGAGACCGTGTATCATATTATGTGACATCAAAACCGAATTTCTCAACATTAATTAGGGATTAATTAGAGTCTATTTAGGCTAGAATTATCCAAAAAAATCGTCCTCCCCATGTGGTTTATCAAAAATAATTAAAAAGAGTCCAAAAAATCAAAACTCTTCCTAAACAAATCAAAAAAAAAATCTATAAATAGGGGACCTAAAGGGGGTCAAACGGAGCTCTTTTCTCTCTCAAATTTTCGTGGCTTCTCTCTACTCTCCAGCACCTCCACCTTCCTCCATTGCAGCTTCAGCCACAAGGTGAGTTATTTAATATTATTTTATTATTATTTTATTATTTTTTATTAGTTTTTATGATTTTTCAATAGATTTCACCATAGAAACTCCCCTTTCATGGATTTAACCATGGATTCAACCTCAAGAACCTCAAGTTCAATTCAAAAAGATGATCTAACCTTGTTCCATGCTGTTTTTCATGGTTCTAATCCATTAGAATTGATTATTGCATTATTTTTTATATTCTTAACCAAGAAAACATGAGATTTATCCGATTAAATGGATTAAATCCATGGTTTCAAGGGTAAAAGAAATTCCAGCCATGGATTCCCTGCGTTTTATTTATTTTTTTACTTATTCATGTTTATTACATGTATTCCAGCATAGAAATTAATTTTGTTTTACTGTTTAAGTATTTTGTTTTATTGTTTTCATTGATTAAAGCATGTTTTATTGAGTTTTATTAAATTTATGTGTGTTTTAAGCTTAGATCAGTAAAGAGCGTGTTAGTTCGTATTGAAGTACTCACTGTAAATTTTTTATTTTTTTATATGTGATACACGGATATGTCAGTGAGCTACTGTAAAAAAATAAGATGTTTTGGGATTCGGGAATCTTGCTAATAAAATATAAATTCAAATCAGGATTTCTGTTGATTAAAATCGTTGTTTAATTTCAAGCCTAACATGAAGATGTGTTATTTCTCTCATCCAATATTCCATTCAAGATCCGTAAAGTGAAGTAGCTTAATGTTGATGTGAACTATTTACTGTGAAATTTTGATAATTTTTTGCCTCTGTTTGCTATTTTTCTTCTGCCAGAGAATCAGATTTAAAATTTAAAACTCGTTAGAGTTTACCAAAACCCTAATCTGACTTGTGATGATCATAGATCTCAAACCGTAGATTTGATTCATGATCTGTAAAAAAGGAATTTCATTATTTTTCTGTCTATTGTTCACTGATAAAATTTAAAGAATTTTTAATGAGGTATGGTATTTGTTTCTATATTTTCAATCAGAAGTACATGTTTTAACCAATGTTAGATTCATTAAATTTTAGTCTGGACTGCCGTAAGGGTTTCTCCCTCATCGGAGATTCTTTTTCCAAACTGTAAAATGGGAAATATATGTTCTTTTGTATAGTTTACCTCTGTAAAATTTTCAGAAATTTTTATAGTGATTTGACCCCTAATTTGGGTCTAACACTGGAACTGGTCTATAACCATGGACAAAAACAACTTATTTTAGGGTTTTAATGTAATTTTCGAGTTGGAATAATTATAAAAATATATTTTTACAATTCCAATCTTATTTTAGGGTGACAATTCCAATCAGATGTTTTGGGATTCAGGAACCATGTTAATAAAATACAAAGTCAAATCGTAATTTCTGTTGATTAAAATCGTTGTTTAATTTCAAGCCTAACTTGTAGATGTGTTATTTCTCTCATCCGATATTCGATTTGAGATCTGTAAAGTGCGGCAGCTTCATGTTGATGTGATCTATTTACTGTAAAATTTTGATAATTGTTTGCTTCTTTTTGCTATTTTTCTTCTGTGAGAGAATCAGATTTAAAATTTAAAACTCGTTAGGGTTTACCAAAACCCTAATCTGACTTGTGATGATCATAGATCTCAAACTGTAGATTTGATTCATAATCTATAAAAAAAGAATTTCATTATTTTTCTGTCTACTATTCACTGCTAAAATTTAAAGAATTTTTGATGAGGTTTGTTATTTGTTTCTGTATTTTCAATCAAAAGTACCTGTTTTAACCAATGTTAGATTCATTATATTTTAGTCCGGATTGCCGGAAGGGTTTCTCCCTTATCGGAGATGCTTTTTTTAAACTTTAAAAAGGGAAATATCGGTTTTTTTGTCTAGTTTACCTCTATAAAAGTTCAGAAATTTTTATAGTGATTTGATTCCTAATTCAGGTCTAACACTAGAACTGGTCTGTGACCATGGACAAAAATAGCTTATTTTAGGGTTTTAATGCAATTTTCGAGTTGGAATAATTATAAAAATATAATTTTACAATTTCAATCTTATTTTAGGGTGATAATAAGCGAAGGTGTAGATTTTTATCAAATTTGGAATTCATTTGATGCTTGAATGGATCAAATTGCAAAACAGGGTACCTGTAGGATCCCGAAACACTGCCAAAATGATGATATTTGTGATATTTCTTGATTTTCGTGTATAAGTTCATGTTTTTAGGGTTTGTTCATGTTTAGAATCATATTTAGATGTTTCATGTTTGATTTTATGTTTATTTCAATCATAAATCCCAAGTTTTTACCAAAATCTATTTCAGAAAACCCTGATTTCAAGGCCATAGTCTTGCTATCAGGGGTAATTTGGTCATTTGACCTCAATTTCGAAATTCTAAAATCCTAATTTTTATGTTTTTAATCATGTCATATCATATTTGGTTTAATTTATCCTCATTTAAATTTCAAAAGTTATATTTTACAAAATATCTTTCTAAAAACCCTGATTTCAAGGCCATAGTCTTGCTATCAGGGGTATTTTGGTCATTTTGACCCTAATTTCGAATTTTCAAATCTCATCTTTATTATTTATTCAATTTTATTTCATATTTCATTAAGTTTATATCAGAGAATCATGGAAAAAGGCTTATATCTAGCAAAATCCAGCAATTTTTAGATATTGCTGGATAAACCTAGAAAAATCAACATATCTTCACTAATCCATTTTTATAGTTTTGCAGGGACATTGAAGACTTTATTTTCAGTCATTTAAATTCAATTAGTGATGTAAATTAAATGTAATATTTGGAATAAGATTTACATTTTTTGCTTAGATTAGGATTTGCATTGCATATAGATTAATTATGCAAATTTTAATATCTGATGAATGCATTCATGCACATATTACAAATCCACTATGGTCTACACGAATGGCACATGTAGTAGCTCTTATGGAGTTGACAAACTTGGTGGAATTCATATTTATGGCCATAGTCAGAATACGAATGAGACCCAGATTTGTAATCTTCATATTAGCCACATTTAGCCTACACTCTTAGGCTAACTTCAAAATGCACTGCATTTCTTAAAACTCAAAAGGATTTTCTCAATTCCTCAAAATCAAGTCTTTCAAATCCATATTCATTCATTTGCAAATTCAAATTCTAATTCCAAGAAATCGATTTTCTCAAAATTTTCTAAGTCTTTCTCAGAAGTCGATTTTCTCAAAAACATTGAGTTTCAATGGTATTTCAAGCATTTCCCAAGTTCAAAATCATGATTTTTCAAGTTATATATTCAATTTCCAAGTTCTAATTCAGAAAAATCAAGTTTTACAAAGTTATTGGGGTTTTCTCAGAAATCGATTATCACAAAACCTCTGGATTCTTCAGAATCGATTTTCACTTTCTTCAGAAGTGTTCTTTCAACATGATTCACAATTTTCCAAGTGACATCTTTTCCAAGAAATTCCAATCATTTTCAATCCTTGAGGCAAACATCATGTTTTCAAATTTGCATTTTCAAGAAAATTCATAGCACATGCCTGATTCTTTGTGCATTTAGGAAATAGAACACGATTTAGACAAGTTGAGCAAAGCTAAGCACACAATTGATCTTTGGTTCAATTACCCCTGGTAAAGGCGCCAAGAACGGTTGAACCTCGTACCGACAGACGAGTCTCATTCTTCAGAATTATCCCGCATTTTAAAACGGAGGCGAGTTATTTTCAAAGGTCAGTTTGACTTGCAAAAGTAAAATTTTGCGATGATAACAGGTTTGGCGACCGTGATGGGACCTATCTTCGTCTGATCAATTGTGCACTTGACTTAGTTCAAATTGTCAAAATCGTGTTCCATGGAATGTCAGCTTTTACTTTCTGTTATCATGTGAACCTAAGAGCCTAGACTTGAACCCAACTGACATGGATTGCATATAGACTAAGTATGATCTGGTAGGACCATATTGAGGAGATATTATTCATGCTCACATAGACTTAGGTCTAATACAACACTCCTCAATCTAGGATTTATATGAAAACAATGTTTGCTTCTTCAAAAAAATTTAAAATCTCTATCTCTTTAGGTTTTAGAGCCTTATGATTTTCTTGCATGTGATCATGTTTTCAAAAACCACCCCACCTATCTTTACCCAGTCTTCACGTTGCTGGGCTTTCTTTCAGAACCATAGTTCGGGACAAAGCCTCACAATTGGGCCACCTATTTGGGTGAAAACCCCCCTGCCACGTACCAAGGGCCATAGTCCAACATATATCGGCAGGCGCTCAAGGATGTTGGAAAACTTGAACCTAGAATCAGAGAAATTGATTTTATGCCACGTACATCGAGCCTCGGCTCGAGTATATAGACATAGCATGATTGGACACAAATGATTTGAACCTTAGAGTTAGGATTAAGGTCCTACAGCTATTTCAAAACTTGTGCATCTAGAGCCAGCTTTTAGGGAATGTTGTATGTGCATACTTGTTTGTACAGGATGTGATTGAATGTCAGTTTCTTTTATTATATTTTTCCATAAGTTTTCTAAAATACTGGACAATTTTCAAAAATCTCCAATTTTTTCATCTATTTCTATATACTATCTAAAAATCCTATTTTATTCAAACCCTGGATGATTTTTCAAATTCTCCTTTATTTTCCTCAAAACTCCAGGTGATTTTCCATCCTTTCGTTCTTCTGGATCTCGAATTTCCTGCTTCATTTTTATCCTGCCTGCATTCTTTTCAAAATTCTTGTATTTTCTCAAGTCTTATTCCAATTCTTCATGTTTTTCAGTCTGATGGCATCCAGTCAACTCGATTCAGTCTTCCCTGAGGGTCACATCTCCTACGAGGTGCGACAAGGTCTTCTTGAACATCGAGTCCTCAACACCGGATCCTTCTTTCCCCGGTGGTATTATTCATGGCTCAAGAACTTTTCTCGTATGTTTCTGGACCATTTGTACGATTGTGGATTGGAACTGCCATCCGCAGTGGGAAAGCAGACAGTTAACGGCAATTTGATCCACGCACTGGCAGAGCGGTGGAATCCGAGCACTAGTACCTTCTGGTTCCCATGGGGGGAAATGACTTTATTGATGGACGAATTCTCAGAGATTATGGGATTACCTGAACCAGTTGGTCAGCCTGGAGATCCATTGGAGAAATAATTTTTTATCAATGTCAAGGGTCTGGATCCCCGAGACGCTTTAGCTCGCATGACAGGATGCAAGTCTTGGCCATTGATCAAGGAGAATGAAAATGAATATGTGGACCTGCTTGAAATCTACAAACAGTATGAGACATTTGTGTAAGTCAGTTCCTTATCTCGAACGGCTCGAGAAAGAATCCAGCATGCGATGGTCTTATGTACTGTGGGATTAGCTCTCTTTCCAGATGAACGGAATTACATGGATATAAGGATAGTTCAACTTCTACGAAGGTGGAGAAGTCGACAGACCAGTCGCCTCTCTATAGCCATGGCCGCACTCGCTTTTCTATACCGAGGATTGACCCGTTTCACACTCGAAGAATTAATTCTAGTCGAAGGGTGCACCTATGTATTGCAATCTTGGTTTATCTGGCATGTGCTAGCCCGAGCCAGCTCATTCAAATACAATGGTGAAAAGCTTCTTCCAGTTGCTCGATACCGATTCTTGATTGATAACCTTCAGGAGGAAGAAGTTGTATGGGACTACTTTGATCGTCAGGAATCACCTCCCAGATATACTTACGCATACGGCAAGCGGTTCAGACTACTTGGCTCATTCTTCTGCGCATACTACCATCCAGAGCGTTGTGTCAGGCAGTTCTCTCAGAGACAAAGGCGCATAGAAATTCATCTACTATAAGAGATCTTGCCAGAATTCGATCTCACATCAGATCAGTGGTCTGGAGCATACCATTCTGCCAGACATGGCTGGGATTCTTTTGTTAATCTTACTATTTTTCCTGGTCCTCAAGTGTCCTCTGATTATCAGGAGTGGTGGAAAATTGTTTGTCCCCCTCCCCTTTGTCAAGTGTATTATTAATAAAATCATGTCTTTTTCCTTCAATAAAATTCCCTTAATTTTCATCCTATCTTGGTTTAACGACCTCGCCTAGGTAACAAGGCACATTTTCAGTTGTTTATTTTGCAATGAATAGCAACGCAATTGTCGTGACCCCAGCGACGACTCAGTCTCTAGTAATGGGATATCCTTCAAATTGTCTACCAGATATTCAACAAATATTTCCTATTCAAAACCATTTTCAGCAGCTAATCCTCAATTTTTCCCTACAGAGAGCACCTGCATCCTTACATGGTTTAGACAAGATCCAGAAAGAAAACCGCGCCAGTCCAGATTACCAGTTCCCCGTCAGTTTCAGTACAAGAAATGGCCTCTTCACAATCTGCCAGAAATGGAAAGCAGCAAGCTAATGATGACATCGACCCACAAATGTATTCATTGTTCCAGAGAATGCTAAGTAAGTTAATGACTGAAGAAACAGGAGCTAGCTCAGAAAGAGCCCACAATAAGAAAAAGGTCAAAGGCCGAACAGTGAAAAAGAATGTGAAGATCACTAGGAAGCAGAATCATCACGAAGAAATATCTGATGAGGCAGAATCAGCAAAAGATACTGATGAGGAATATGAAACTCACCAAGCAGTTAGAAAGTCTACTCAAAAGCAGAGGTCAACTTATAAATCTGGGAATCAGTCTGTCAATGACCCTACTCAGCCACAACTCCGAGATGTGATGAAGATGGTCAAGGATCTGCAGGCCCGTGACAAGGGCAAAAGGGTCTTTACAAGTGAAGATTTTTATGACGGACTGGATGGGGATGATGATCTTGACAATCTCCCCAAGAAATTTATCAAATTCGATGGTTGGGGTGACCCAAAGGCACACCTCGCCTTTTTCTTTGCAGAATGTTTCAAGTTCAGGAGGAATAACCGAGCCTTATTTCTTTGTTTCCCTCACAGTCTGGAGGGTATTGCAGCAAAATGGTATTCAGAGCATATTAATCCTATAGAGCTAAAAGAGTTTGACAAAGTGGTCAATTTGTTTATTGAACACTTTTTATTCAATGCTGAGGCCCTCCCGACTCTCAATCATCTCTGCAGTCTAAAGCAGAAGGAAAACAAAAAAGCCAGGGATTTTATTCATAGGTGGAGATCCGCTTATAACAAGATGCGTGATCCGATATCAGAGGGACATGCATTATCTTTGATCTTGAGTAACTTCTCGCAACCCCTAAGGGGACTGATTTTCACATCTCCATCCATGACCTTTATAGAATTGACAGAACGAGCTGAATGGCTCGAGTTGAGTATGGAAATGGATCGTACGAGGGTTTCATCTTCACCAAGAATAGCAATCAACAAGAATCGAAAAAGAAAATCAATTTCATCTTCTCTTCCAACGTCGGCCACAGTGACTGCAAAAATAGCAAGAGCAACCATACAGGCCAAAAAAAAAAGTCTTCAAGGCAAAATAAAAAGTTGGATCAACAGAAAGAAAAGATAAAGCGAGATGGTTGGGGTAGCGATCGCCAGTTTACTCCTCTTGAGCAACCTGTCGATGAAATCCTTGAATATATGTTGACCAAGGAATTGGTAAAGCTCCCAAGAGCTACAGATCCTCCCACAATCATGGAAAGATTCATAGACCAGTTTTAAAATTTTCATCGGGCAGTAGGGCATGATATTGACCATTGCTTCGCCTTCAAGAACATCGTTCAAGACTGCATTGACAAGAATCTCCTTGTTGAAGATGAAAAGAAGGACCAACCATCCTGATTAAGCTTTTTCCTCAATCACTCAAGAAGCTGACAATGCTAACATTTCTCATTTCTCATTTTGCTTTCATTACTTTGAAGGGATGATGAAATCCCATTTACCTTTCCCTGATATTCATTTTTCCTTCACTACATCAATAAAATTATCAATTTTCATCATAAGCTTGATGCCATCTCTTGTTCTCCTTCTCCACAAAATATTCTTTCATGTGGAATGACCCTTTTCAGAGTCCCTCATGAATCGATCAAAAGTTGATTGTTTTGTTACCTTCAGGGCGCGTTCTTCGAACGACAATTATCTTTCTTCTATCCAAAACTTGCTTCCCCTGTTACATTGGGGCATTACTTTGAAAATTGTCTTTAAAACATCCTGTATGCAGGCAGGATCAAACAAATCTCTCATTTTGCATGTATCTGCATTCATTTGCATTCGGTTTACATCAGTCTAACTACCCATTCAGGATAAAGGATAAATCCTGAGACCCCAACAGTTGTCCAAGTCATCGTGAGAATGAAGACTTAAAATCTCTCATCAGAATCAGTTGGGTAAGATTTTCAAAATCCAGTGTTCGTGCTGGTAAATTTTCAAAAATCAATGCTCGTGTTGGTAAAATTTTGAAATCTAGTGTTTGTGCTGGAAATTCTTCAAAATCCAGTGTTCGTGCTGGTAATTCTTCAAAAAACAGTATTCGTACTGATCCATTTTCAAAATCCAGTACTTGTACTGGTTCATTTTTAAAATCCGGTATTCACACTGGTACATCTTTCAAAATCCAATTGTTATTGGTCGGACTTTGAAAATCAAATTTTTATTGGTCAAACTTTCTAAATCCGGTTTTACTGGTTAATGTTTTCAAACCTAATTCATGCTGGTCTAGTCTTCTCGCGGGATTCGAGTTCCGACTCGAATTTTTTTTCCTCCCGGATTCGAGTCCCAACTCTAATTTCTTTCTCTTCTGAATTGGTCTAGAAGATTCGAGTTCCGATTCGAATCTTCTTCCAAATCCAATTCAGAATTGGTCTAGAAAATCCGAGTTCTGACTCGAATTTTCTTTCAAATCCAATTCATCTAGTTTTCTTTCCTTCAAATGTCTTGAATTGGTCTAGAAGATTCGAGTTCCGATTCGAATCTTCTTCCAAATCCAATTCAGAATTGGTCTAGAAAATCTGAGTCCCGACTCAAATTTTCTTCCAAATCCAATTCGTCCAATTTTCTTTCCTCCAAATTCTAGAATTGGTCTAGAAGATCCGAGCTCCGACTTGAATCTTCTTCCAAATCCAATTTACCTAGTTTAAAAGTTTGAACTTCTACAAAAACTATCTTGCAAATTGGTCTAGAAAATCCGAGTTCCGACTCAAATTTTCTTTCCTTCTAATTGATCTAGTTTTCCTTCAGGATTCGAGTTCCGACTCAAATTTCTTTTCCTTCCAAATTGATCTAGTTTTCCATTAGGATTCGAGTTCCGACTCAAATTTCTTTTCCTTAAAACCAAATTGGTCTAAGTTTTTCCTTTAGGGTTCGAGTTTCGACTCGAATTTCCTTTCCTTCTGAACTTTCAAAGTTTTTCCTTTAGGATTCAGGTTCCGACTCGAATTTCTTTTCCTTAAATCCAAATTGGATAAAGTTTTCCTTTTGGGTTCGTGTTCCGACTTGAATTTTCTTTCCTTTAAATCCAAATGGGTCTAATTTTTCCTTCAAAGATTTGAGTTTCGACTCAAATTTTCTTTCCTTCAAAACCAAACTTTCTAGTTCTCCTTTGAAGACTCGGGTTACGACTCAAACTTTCCAGTTTTCCTTAGAGGATCTGAGTTTCGACTCGGTCGTTCTTTCAAAACCAACTTCTGAGTTGGACTTACCTTCAAAATCCAGCATTGTGCTAAGACTTACTTTTAGAATTCCAATTTCCTATTGGATTTACCTTTAGAGTTTAGGTTTGTGTAGGACCTTCATCCAGAATCCCACTGATGTGTCAACTCGGATATCAAGCAATTTCTTTCACCAAAGATTCCAAGAATATTTTGCCAATTTGTCATTAAATATTTATTGATTTAAAAACCTTTATTGCATAAAAGAATTACCTCAAAATTACCTTCAGTGTTACTTACAAAAGGACAAAGCTTTTGCGAAGAAGGAATCAAAATTCAAAATCTTTCTATTGGTCAACCAAAAGGATGAAGAATAAATCCGCGATATGGCCAGCAAAGAAAATTCAATGTTGTTGCAAAGCCATAAGTGATTGATATTAATCGCAGTCAATGGCACACTTTTAAAGATCATTCTTGGAAAATAAAGCAGTCGAAATATCCTTGGGTGATACAGAAAAATCCACTCAATGTCCATATCTCCTCAATCATCTAAGCTGCAATTAAATATCTGCAAAATGGATCTCTCAATTGTCGTCAAGATAAAGACGAATTATGCGAGTTAGACCCCTGGGGCCAAAGAAGATTTGAATCATCTTCAAGATGACGGAGTTTGTGATGGATCCTTCCAAGGAAAGTTCAGAGCACCGTCAAGATGAAGGCGACTGCGATGAACCTCTCAACAAACCCTAAAAGATATTTAATTTCTCTATCATAAAGAGATTTCCAACCAAAGAGCCAATAATCGTCAATATAATCCCTGAGAGAAAAGAAGGATCAAAACATCTTTGAGATGAAGGAGTTTGTGACGTACCCTTCCAAAAAAAAAGAGAAAGAGAGAAAAGTCAGGACATCTCTAGAATGAAGGATGATGTAATCCCCGAATACCCAAGAAAGCTCCAATTCTGTCAAAAAGAGAGTGCAGAAAGATCATCATGAGAAAACAATCCCAGGATATTAGGCTGCCGAATCTATCAAGAATCTTCTTTAATTTTTTGAAATTCTTTTATCAATATTCTTTCACCAATAGCTCTCGCAATATCAAAAATACTTTCTTTTCCGTCCCTATCAAGGAAATTGATAGCTTCCTTGAAAGAAAGCCAATTGTAAGCAATTTGAATTTGAATCTTGATTCTACGGAGTTAGCTCAATTGGAGGTAATACTTTGGGTAGAAAAGAGAAAATATTTTCGTACCGATATACATCATTGTTTAGTATTTTGAATCAACAAACAATTTTAAACATTTTGGCAATATTTTCTTACTATCTTGACATGAAGCGAAGAGCTCAATGCCCATCTTGACATATTCTGGCATCACCTTTTGCCTCCTTGAGAGAGTAACCTTTATCATCTTTCGCGTTGTTGAAAGATTAGCCTTCTCTCCAAAAGGATAGCCTTTGTCGCCTTTCGCGTTGTTGAAAGATTAGCCTTCTCTCCAAAAGGATAACCTTATTCATCTTTCGCATTGTTGAAAGAATCACCTTGTTCCTATGGATCACCTTATTCATCTTTCGCGTTGTCGAAAGAATCACCTTGTTCCTATGGATCACCTTATTCATCTTTCTCGTTGTCGAAATAATCGCCTTGTTCCTATGGATCACCTTATTCATCTTTCGCGTTGTCGAAAGAATCACCTTGTTTTTTTGGATCACCTTATTTATCTTTCGCGTTGTCGAAAGAATCGCCTTGTTCCTATGGATCACTTTATTCATCTTTCGCGTTGTCGAAAGAATCACCTTGTTCCTTTGGATCACCTTACTCATCTTTCGCGTTGTCGAAAGAATCGCCTTGTTCCGATTGATCACCTTATTCATCTTTCGCGTTGTCGAAAGAATCACCTTGTTCCTTTGGATCACCTTATTCATCTTTCGCGTTGTCGAAAGAATCGCCTTGTTCGTATGGATCACCTTATTCATCTTTCGCGTTGTCGAAAGAATCGCCTTGTTCCTTTGGATCACCTTATTCATCTTTCGCGTTGTCGAAAGAATCGCCTTGTTCATATGGATCACCTTATTCATCTTTCGCGTTGTCGAAAGAATCGCCTTGTTCCTTTGGATCACCTTATTCATCTTTTGTGTTGTCGAAAGAATCACCCTGTTCCTTTGGATCACCTTATTCATCGTTCGCATTGTCGAAAGAATCACCTTAATCCTTTGGATCGCCTTATTCATCTTCCGCATTGTTAAAAGATTAGCCTTTTCTCCGAAAGGACAGCCTTATTTATCTTTCGCATTGTCAAAAGAATTGCCTTCTATCGCCTTATTCATCTTTTGCGTTGTCGAAAGAATCGCCCTGCTATTTTGGATCGCCTTATTCATCTTTCGCGTTGTCGAAAGAATCGCTCTGCTCTTTTGGATCGCCTTATTCATCTTTCACGGTGTCGAAAGAGTTACCTTATTCCTCTTCAAAAAAGTCGTCTTATTTGTCATCCAACTTACCATTTCTATTCCCAATCAGGTTAAGGGTATAAACCTGGGCCTCATTTGATGAGGTATTTTATTTTCCGCCCAATCACGTTAAGGGTATAAACCTGGGCTGCATTTGATGAGGTATTCCATTTTCCGCCCAATCAGGTTAAGGGTATAAACCTGGGCCCCATTTGATGAGGTATTTCATTTCCCGATCAGGTCAAGGGGTTAAACCTGAGCCTCATTCTTATGAGGTATTTTGTTTCCCGTCCCATCCAAGTTAAGGGCTAAGCCTGAGCCTCATTTTGATGAGGTGAATCTTCTTCTTTGTTCTCTATTCCCTATCTATCATCATCATCAGAGCCAATTCTTTCACACCCAACCAGATTTTTCTAACTGGGGCATTTTTTTTATATATATATAGTCCAAATTTGGTGTGTTTTCTTTGCCACTAAGCTCGGCTTACAACCGGCTTAGTAGCAAAGAGGGGCATCTGTAAACACCCCAAATTTTAACCCTCATCCAGTCTTACATTTCATGTCATTGCATATCATTGCATACGTTCGGCATACCATTTCATTGCATTGCATAGCATTGCATGTCATTACATCTCATTTTCGAGATCCAACACTCCTGTTTTCAAAATATTTAATCCAGATTCAGGCTTTAAAACTTTTCTTTCAAAAACAATTTTAAAACCTGGGTTTTTAATCAACATTCTGTCATTTGCCAACCCCCAGGACCTTATATTTTGAAATGTTTTTTTTTCAGAAAACAATCTGGATTCGTTTTAAACTCAATTTTCAACTGATTTCAATTCTCAGATAAGACCCATATAGGTGATGTCGCTTCTGGATTTCTTCATTTATCAAATTTCTCAAAAATTTCAGAGTCTTGGTTGGATCAAGACTCTACCTTTTTATCTTTTTAAAACATTTTCAAAACTCCATTTTGATTTTAAACCAGTTATGGTCATATCCCTTGTCCATTTCCTCCATTTTGGCCAAAATCTTAGAGTCCTAGTTGGATCAGGACTCTTTTTCCAGAGTCCAGTTGGATCATAACTCTTCTTTTCACTACCTATTTACCTGTTTTCGGAGAAAACCTTTTAAAATCTTCTGTTTTAGCCAAAATTTCAATCTTAGTTGGATCATGACTCTTCTTCAAAGCTCCAGTCGGACTAAGACTCTGTCTTTTGTTACTATTTTTACCTATTTTTAACCAAATCTTTCAAAATGAGTCAAAAAATCAGAGTTTTAGTCAAAACAGGACTCTGTTCAGAGATTCGTAGTTGGATCAGGACTCTAATTCTGATTTCAATTTTGAAAGAATCTTTCAAAAATCTTTCCATCTATCAAAATTGTTATACCTAAAGGGGGTCAAAGGGAACTCTTTTCTCTCTCAAATTTCCGTGGCTTCTCTCTCCTCTCCAGCACCTCCACCTTCCTCCATTGCAGTTTCAGCCCCAAGGTGAGTTATTTAATATTATTTTATTATTTTTTATTAGTTTTTTATGATTTTTCAATAGATTTCACCATGGAAACTCCCCTTTCATGGATTTAACCATGGATTCAACCTCAAGAACCTCAAGTTCAATTCAAGAAGATAATCTAACCCTGTTCCATGCTGTTTTCCATGATTCTAATCCATTAGAATTGATTATTGCATTATTTTTTTATATTCTTAACAAAGAAAACATGAGATTTATCCGATTAAATGGATTAAATCCATGGTTTCAAGGGTAAAAGCAATTCTAGCCATGGATTCCCTGTGTTTTATTTATTTTTTTACTTATTCATGTTTATTACATGTATTCCAGCATAAAAATTAATTTTGTTTTACTGTTTAAGTATTTTTTTTATTGTTTTCATTGATTAAAGCATGTTTTATTGAGTTTTATTAAATTTATGTGTGTTTTAAGCTTAGATCAGTAAAGAGCATGTTAGTTCGTATTGAAGTACTCACTGTAAATTTCTGATTTTTGTATATGTGATACACGGATATGTCAGTGAGCTACTGTAAAAAAATTAGATGTTTTGGGATTCAGGAACCATGTTAATAAAATACAATGTCAAATCGTGATTTCTGTTGATTAAAATCGTTGTTTAATTTCAAGCCTAACTTGCAGATGTGTTATTTCTCTCATCCGATATCCGATTTGAGATCTGTAAAGTGCGGCAGCTTCATGTTGATGTGATCTATTTATTGTAAAATTTTGATAATTGTTTGCTTCTTTTTGCTATTTTTCTTCTGCCAGAGAATCAGATTTAAAATTTAAAACTCGTTAGGGTTTTCCAAAACCCTAATCTGACTTGTGATGATCATAGATCTCAAACTGTAGATTTGATTCATGATCTATAAAAAAATAATTTCATTATTTTTCTGTTTACTGTTCACTGCTAATATTTAAAGAATTTTTTATGAGGTCTGTTATTTGTTTCTATATTTTCAATCGAAAGTACCTGTTTTAACCAATGTTAGATTCATTGAATTTTAGTCCGGATTGCCGGAAAGGTTTCTCCCTTATCGAAGATGCTTTTTTTAAACTGTAAAAATGGATATATCTGTTTTTCTGTCTAGTTTACCTCTATAAAATTTTAGAAATTTTCATAGTGATTTGATTCCTAATTCAGGTCTAACACTAGAACTGGTCTGTGACCATGGACAAAAATAATTTATTTTAGGGTTTTAATGCAATTTTCGAGTTGGAATAATTATAAAAATATATTTTTACAATTCCAATCTTATTTTAGGGTGATAATAAGCGAAGGTGTAGATTTTTATCAAATTTGGAATTCATTTGATGCTTGAATGGATCAAATTGCAAAACAGGGTACCCGTAAGATCCCGAAACACTGCCAAAATCATGATATTTGTGATATTTCTTGATTTTCATGTATAAGTTTATGCTTTTTGGGTTTGTTCATGTTTAGAATCATATTAATATGTTTCATGTTTGATTTTATGTTTATTTCAATCATAAATCCCAAGTTTTTACCAAAATCTATTTCAGAAAACCCTGATTTCAAGGCCATAGTCTTGCTATCAGGGGTAATTTGGTCATTTGACCTCAATTTCGAAATTCTAAAAGCCTAATTTTTATGTTTTTAATCATGTCATATCATATTTGGTTTAATTTATCCTCATTTGAATTTCAAAAGTTGTATTTTATAAAATATCTTTCTAAAAACCCTGATTTCAAGGCCATATTCTTGCTATCAGGGGTATTTTGGTCATTTTGACCCTAATTTCGAATTTTCAAATCTCATCTTTATTATTTATTCAATTTTATTTCATATTTAATTAAGTTTGTATCAGAGAATCATGGAAAAAGGCTTATATCTAGCAAAATCCAGCAATTTTCAGATATTGCTGGATAAACCTAGAAAAATCAACATATCTTCACTAATCCATTTTTATAGTTTTGCAGGGACATTGAAGACTTTATTTTCAGTCATTTAAATTCAATTAGTGATGTAAATTAAATGTAATATTTGGAATAAGATTTACATTTTTTGCTTAGATTAGGATTTGCATTGCATATAGATTAATTATGCAAATTTTAATATCTGATGAATGCATTCATGCACATATTACAAATCCACTATGGTCTACACGAATGGCACATGTAGTAGCTCTTATGGAGTTGACAAACTTGGTGGAATTCATATTTATGGCCATAGTCAGAATACGAATGAGACCCAGATTTGTAATCTTCATATTAGCCACATTTAGCCTACACTCTTAGGCTAACTTCAAAATGCACTGCATTTCTTAAAACTCAAAAGGATTTTCTCAATTCCTCAAAATCAAGTCTTTCAAATCCATATTCATTCATTTCATTCATTTGCAAATTCAAATTCTAATTCCAAGAAATCGATTTTCTCAAAATTTTCTAAGTCTTTCTCAGAAGTCGATTTTCTCAAAAACATTGAGTTTCAATGGTATTTCAAGCATTTCCCAAGTTCAAAATCATGATTTTTCAAGTTATATATTCAATTTCCAAGTTCCAATTCAGAAAAATCAAGTTTTACAAAGTTATTGGGGTTTTCTCAGAAATCGATTATCACAAAACCTCTGGATTCTTCAGAATCGATTTTCACTTTCTTCAGAAGTGTTCTTTCAACATGATTCACAATTTTCCAAGTGACATCTTTTCCAAGAAATTCCAATCATTTTCAATCCTTGAGGCAAACATCATGTTTTCAAATTTGCATTTTCAAGAAAATTCATAGCACATGCCTGATTCTTTGTGCATTTAGGAAATAGAACACGATTTAGACAAGTTGAGCAAAGCTAAGCACACAATTGATCTTTGGTTCAATTACCCCTGGTAAAGGCGCCAAGAACGGTTGAACCTCGTACCGACAGACGAGTCTCATTCTTCAGAATTATCCCGCATTTTAAAACGGAGGCGAGTTATTTTCAAAGGTCAGTTTGACTTGCAAAAGTAAAATTTTGCGATGATAACAACGCCCCAAACCCCAACCTTGGAAAAACCTTAGATTTTCTATGAATTTTTTTTTGAAAGGTTTTATTGAAAAACAACGGAAAAAAAGGTGTGAGGAAGGTGGCAAAGCCGCGAGTCTGGACGGCCACAGGTGAGTCCAACAAAAGTAACTAACAGTGTAAATAAAAGTACAACCACAATTATAAAGAGGGTATACAACCTGACAATTTAAAGTTTACAAAATGTAATAGTACAAAATCTCAAAATAGGGAATATATCCCAACCAAAACCCAAAACCACTGGGACAGGATCTATAGCTAAGTGTGGGTCCCCAAGCCTCCACCGTGTGTCGTCGCATCAATACTATACCTGTTCATCACCTGCATCCCCATAAAATGGGGTCAGTGCTCTCGCGAGGTGGTGAAGAAACATCCACAATATATATCATATCTAAGAGGAAAAACAAGGAACAAAAACAAGAACTAACAAGTGTAAGTGTCGGTGTCAGGTAAGTGCGTACGTGACAAGTGCTAGTCAAGAGAAAAAGTAACAGAACTGAAGTAACTGTAAGGCAAGTAACTAAGAGCAGTAGCAGAACTGGAACAAGTATTGAACAAGTAAAGTAACTGAAGTAACTGCTGAAAGTAAAGAAACTGAAACGACTACAGTATGTCAGCTGCGATTGGTTAGTCTTTAAGTTCTTCTTGTTACTCCTTCGGGTACGTGTGATCATCGCAAAATTTTTCCTCTCTTGTGTTCTCTCTCTTCCTTCTCTTTTCCTTTCTAACCTCTATTTCTCTTTTTTTGAGGGGAGAAATGAAAAAATAGAAAAGAAGAGAGAAGAGAAAAGAAAAGAAGAGAGAAGAGGAACTCTTTTGCGGGGTCTCACTTGACCTTAGTTTTGAAAATGTTTAAGAAAATAACTCGCCTCCATTTTGAAATATTTGCGGGAAAATTGGGAGACGGGATTCGCTCGTCGGTACGAGGTTCGACCGTTCCTGTCGTCTTTACCAGGGGTAATCGAACCAAAGATCGAATTTATGCATTTTTGCTTTGCTAAAAGATTATCTAAGAATTTATTCTAAGTCTAAAAATACACAAAGAGTCAGGCTTGTTCAATGCAAGGATGTATGCTCTTTTTGAAAAAATGATTTGGAAATCTCCAAGTGTTCCTGAGATGAATCTAATAATAGAGTGAAGAAAATGGTTTCTAACTTAGAACTTGAGATTTAAAGTTCTAAGTCTTTGAAATAATCAGAGTTTGGGAAAATAAATCTTTGAATTTGAAAAGAATGATTTGAAAATGAGAGAAAAAGAAATAAAGTTTTAAAGTCAGAAATAGACTTTGAATTTGAATTTTAAATCTGGATAGAGATGAAATTTGAAATGGAATTGAATTTCAGATTTAAAGTTTGAAATCAGGATGGAATTCGGATTTGGGAAATCCAAATGGAATTTAAAAATAGAAATAGATTTAAGAAGTCCAAATGGGATCCGAAAGTGGAATTGGATTTGAAATCTGGAAATCAATATAGACTTGGATTTGAAATCTGGAATTAGGAAGGGAATTGGATTTGAGATCTGGGGTCCAAAATGGAATTTGAATACAAAATGAAGTTAAATTCTGGGATGGAATTGGATCCGAAGTCTAAGATCCATAATGAAGTTGAATTCTGGGATCCTAAATGGAATTGAATTCGAAGTCAAAGATCCATAATGAAGTTGAATTCTGGGTCCTAAATGGAATTTGGATCTGAAGTCTGAGATCCAAGATAGAATTGGATTCTGGATCCTAAAAATGGATTTTGGATCTGAAGTCTGAGATCCAAGATGGAATTGGATTCTGGATACTAAAATGGATTTGGGTTCTAGATCTAGAATTGGATTTTTTTGAAGTTTAAATTTAGAAGATGAATCAGGAATTTCAAAGTTTAAATTTGAGCTTTGAAATTTGGGATGTTAATTTGAATTCGAATTTGAATCCTGAAAATGAATTTAGAATTCCAAAGTTAAATTGAACTTTGAAATTTGATTTGAAATTTAAAAATTTGAATCTTGAATATACAAATGAATTTCAAAGTCAAATTGGACTTTGAATTTGAAGTTTGAATTTGGAATCAGAATATGAATCGGAGATCTCAAAATTAAATTGAACTTTGAAATTGAATTTGGAAATGGAATTTTTAATATAAAATTGAATTTGAAATCTCAAAGTCAAATTGGACTTTGAAATCAAAATTTAAATCTTTGAAATAAGATAGAAGAATGAATTGAAATAGAGATTGAAGAAAGATATTTGAGATCACTTGGATTTTGAGAAAGAATTTTGAAAATATGATGCAGTTTTATCCTACATGATGAATGAATTTAAAGAATTTTAAATTGGATTTTGAAAAGCATATTTCATTCTTTAAATGAATTTAAAATAAGATTGAAAATATAATACATCCTTGACTATGGTCATTGAATGTATTATGTAATAATCTATATTTAAATTTAGATGAAGAATAAAACATATTTTGGTGCTTTTATAGAGTTTAAAATGAAATTAACTCTCAATATACCCTGACTATGACCATTGATATATATATATATTTTGAGTTAATTTTAAACTAAACTCTGATAAAAGAGGGAAATATTTAGAAAAATATGATGATTTTTTAAAGGGGTCCAGTGTTATTCCATAGAAGATAAAAATCCTAAGACTTGTTCACATCCTGACTATGGTCATTGATGTGAATCATCAACTTAGGATTTAATCACCTTTTATAAAACGGTGCACGTGTCATTCGTGTGCCCATTTGCGAAATTTTGAAATAAAAGCAGAAAATGATATGAAAACAAACGATTCATGATATCTATAATGCTCATTCATTCTAATCTAGGACGGGAAATGTAGGGTTTTCATTAATACCCAGCTTATTACAAATTTGGGAATGCAAAGGAATCATAAAATCCTAAATCTAAGAAAATTCCAACAATTTCTGAATATTTCTTGCAAAACACTTAGTTATTATAAAGTGAGAGGAAAATGGAAATGGAAAAAATATTTACATTGTATCTAAGGATACCGATAATTAGATAGACATGCCTAAATAGAGAAGAACACATATATGAGAGGCAATGGCATATTCTGTATCTATGAGAGAATGTGCATATATACATATATATATATATGTATATATATATATATATATATATATATATATATATATATATATATATATATGTGTGTGTGTGTGTGTGTGTATGTACATATATGTAACACCATAGGTAAATGAAAACCTATATGAGAGGGCATATGCAATGGATGAAGGCAAGAGCCAGAATGGTCCAAGGTGAACCATCCTGAAATGTGACAGCCATAGCTGCTTGTGGTGAGCTATTATGAAAATGGAAGGTCCTAGTGGCTTTTTGTGAACCACTTGTGAGAACTCACAGTTTGTGGCAAGTCTATATACAATGATTGTGTTGTAGTGCCTGATGATGCATGAAATGCACATCAAGTTAACAAGTTTTTCATGCATTTGGTAATGAGTTTAAGATGTTAAACCCATGTTTAGATGCATTTTGATAGTAAGGGTTTCGAATTTCAGAGAAATCGGAGTTAAAATGAGAGAGTTATGGCTATTTCAGTGTTCGGGCACGAATTTCGATGTGGATCGGATCCATATCCGACCCAATTAGGCTATTTGGACCTTGGATCAACCTTTTGAAAACCCAAAATCCAACCCACACGCATATCCATATCCAATTCAAAAAGTTTTACAGAAAACCCCTCAGAAAGTGGCGCATAGGAATAAAATTTTTTATAACCTTGTTTCTGAAATTTCAAAAAGTATAAATACACTTTTTAGAAGAACCCTAGGCGTCTTTGGCATTTGGATTGGTGCCTCTTGCTGTGATTGTAGCTCCAGTCCTTCTCCTACCTATCGTTCCATCACGTTCTCCATTGAAGATTGGTTCTTGCTTGGTTTCCAAGCATTAGTCTTTCTCCCGTTTCAATTCTAATCATTTCTTTAGCATCCTTGTTGTGATTAATCATCATTTTTTGTATTTTTGCAGGTGTAGCAGAGGTGGAGACCATTAATCTTGATCGGAAGTGCGAAACACTCCATCAAGATGAGCCGGCCCTACCTCCATCCGGTTTTCTAAACCCTCCGATCGCGAATCGGCACCCGTTCCATTTTCGGTGGATCTCCAACGTGTTGCAGCTGCAAAAGTACTATTCGTGGTGATATTCCAGCATTCTTGAACGGTTCAGGACGTCAAACCAAGGCCATTGTCTGCTCTCTTCTTCCCTACGATCGTCGGATAGCCCTAGAGGTAGATCTTCTTCTCTCTTTTCTTCTAGCTAAAGCCTAAAATGTGTGTGTGTTCTTTGTGTTTTATTTTCTGTGTGTTGCTGTGTTTTTCATGTTTCAGCCTTAGTATAGAGCTCGTTCACAGACCAGCACGCTAGATTAGGTTTTATTTCATTGATTGTGTATTCGATTTGTGTTTTTCTATCGTTTTCATCTAAAAACGTGTAAATCGGCTAGAACCCCTTCTAGCCGATTTTTCCATTTTATGTCCAGCGTGTTGGTGTTGTTCTTTTTCCCAAAACATCGTTTCAAAAAGTTGTATTTTGATTTAGTTTAATCGTTGGTTTTGTTTGTTTGGTGTTTTAATTAAAAAGAAAAGAAAAAATCGGCTAGATTAACTCTAGCCGATCTTGGTGTTTCAATACGTTTAAGTACTGGAACTTTTCTGTGTGTCTTTCGTGTAATCTGAAGATTATTCGTCTGTGTCCTGTGTGATCGAGATTTGTTTTTGTTAAAGAATTAGGTTGCTTTGATTCTTAGGTGTTGTGTGAATGTTTTTGCCAAACTCGTGAATAAAGGGTTGAAGTTGGGTAATTACGATGAGTCTATTGTGTAGTTGTGTAATTTGATGTTTGTTTGCAGTTAACAGTCTTGTAAGGTTGTGTAACTCAAGTTCATAGGATTTGATTCCTGCTAAATATCATTTTTGATGTTTTAGTGTTTTTAGTGCTTTGTTGTTATTGAGAAAAATACAAAAATTAAGTTTTCGTGTGTTCTTAATTGTAGTGTCCAGCCGGTTGTAGTCCAATATTCATTTAGTCCAGTTGTTACAGTAGTTTAATTAGTTGATTAATTTTTAGTTAATATAGATTTTTATTTGTTGTGGTAAATGTAGTGCTAAATAAGCTTAGATTCTTATTGTTTTAGTTTATTCGTGTAGTTAGGTTAGTATTCTTTTGGTTCATGTAATTCCCAGCATAATATTGTGAACAGCCCAAATTTTTCAAAAAATTGTAAAAATGACCTTTTTGCCCCTGACTCCATTTTTTTTAGAAAACCAAAGCTAAAAATCAGATATTCTTCAGATTTTCAGGATTAAAGTCCATATTGATATATTCAAATTCGATTCCAGATCCGGACCCAGTGTTCAAAATCCAAATCTGAGCTTTGTTATCCAAATTTTCAAAATAAAATTTCAAAAATACCAAAAATTACCTTTTGAAAGGATCAGACAGTCCATCCGATATCCGTTTGGGTCCATCAAGTTATATTACTCGATTCGAGATTTAAAACTCGAATATTTCCTCAAAACTTGGGTCCAAACCCATTTTTTGAAGAAATCAAACCCAAATTTCTCAGAAAACCCTTCTCTTTGTAAATATTTCTGAAAATTTATAAAATGACTTTTAAATCCCTTATTTTTCTTAGTTTCATAACTTTATGTACTAAAATGAAGAAAAAGAACAAAAATTCAAAAAGAAGAGAAAAATCTGAAAAAAATTAGAAGTAAGCCTTTTTATAAAAATCATTTCTTATGAAAACCCCTTTTTAGCAAATTTTTCTTAAAAGAACCCCTCCTTGAAAAATTTCATGAAAAACCGGAGAGACCCCTTTGCAAAAATGTTTTTAGGGTTTTTCTTTGAAAACCCGTAAGAAGGCGAGGATAAGTGGTGGCCGACTCTCTTCATCGCCCCTCTCTCTTTCTCTCTCCTCCATTACCCACTGAAACCCTCTCTTCCTCTAAACCCTCCATCGCACTCCTCCATTCCTCCTCCTCAAAACCACCTTCCTGAACCACCCATCTCTAACAGCAACAAACCCTAAACCCCTTCTCGAATCATCTTCTCCACCTTTAAAAGGGGCACGGAAGGCCTCTTTTCCACGATTCGTCATCACCCCACCATGTTCTCTTCTTTCTTCCTGATTTCCCCTTTCTTTTTCTTCAACTTTCCCTAGTTCTACTCATTCTGCCGAAGGAGGTCAATCAACACCCTGTAGCAGCGATCAGCCCATCTAAAGAAAAATCGATCCCCTGCAGCAATACACGGGAGAAACATATCCCCCTCTCGATCGAATCAGATTACTCCGAAGCGTCTGAAGTTACAGTTTGCGTCGGTATACCCATAGTATACCTTTGCTGGGTGTCGATCCCCCTCTCTCTTCCTGCCTTCTTCCTTAAGTTTCCCCCATTTATCGGATTGAAGGAAATTCCACCTCCTGCAACGAGCAAAACCAAGAGGAAGCACCGCCTCATTGGTCGAATCGTGAGTAGATTTCTTTACTTTTTCATTTTCTTTTCCCCTTTTTTTTTTATCATATCTTCTCCTCGTTCCCTCTTGGTTTTAATAAGTTAAGCTACAAGCCTTGTACACAGCACTGACCTGCACATAGCAGCTTTAGTCTGTGTTTGGCAATAACAACAGAACACATTGGTTCCGACAACAAATTTTTTTTTTCCTTTCCTTTTCTTCTTCCCTTTTTTTTCTTTTTTTTCTTTCGTTTCTTACTATTTACCTTTGAATCTTTCAATTTTTTATAAGTTTGGATATTTGTTTACATTTGATCCTCAGTTTTTATGATCAATCGCTCGATATGCATAATTTCTTGTTGATAGTTTCGATCCCTTAATATTCGTCCTGATTTTTTTTACTCTCCGCTTCAGTTTAGTTCTTTATTCATGTTTTCCTTATCTTTTTGTTTCATCAGCATCAGATCTCCCATTTCAGGTTATCTCAACGCGTCTCTAATCTTCTGATCTATCTTGTTTTCGTTAATTTTCACATATTGCTTTCTGTTTATGTTCACCGGATGCCATCTATTTTCAATTTGCAAGATAAGGAATCAATTAAATTCAAATAGAAATCCCTCCCAACATGGAATTATTTGCCAGCAGTGGTGGAGAGACTATTTACGATGGTTAAGCCTCTCTGCAAGAATCTTTGGGCCTAACATATCTATATAATCCACGATTGTCCTTCTCGAGCGAAAGGATCCCAACTCACCTATGTCCAATCTCACCAAGGTAGTCTATGGCTTTGATGATCAAAGAGTGTATGATAATGAAAATATGTGAAATAGCTTCGGAACACAGAAGCCTAGATACATCGCCATATTCATATCTTCATTTGCATATCAGCTCTGGGTAAGAAGGAAGTTGGTTCTCGCCATGGTTCACGATACGGTGCCCCTTTGTTTTTTTTGCGAACCTGGCAATTGAATATTAACCCAAATAAATGATTCCTGGATTATTTTTTTGTGTCTTCTTAAGTCGTTTGCTCTTGCAGGTACATCTTTTCCCATTTCCACTTATTTGACAATTAGGGTCAAACCATGCCCTATATTCAGAGGGATATCAAGAGAAGATGAAACACTCTTTCGGGTCCCTGCAAAGATAATTAACATAATAGTCAGAATAGGCTGCAATAATTCTCTTTTTGCTATCCTACTATTGATCTGATAAAACCAGAGGTAAAGATTTGCTGCTGGTCTCTAATAAGATGAATCTTTGGTCGATCAAGGAAATCCTGTGGTGTCAAAATATATATATCACATAAATCCTGCGGTCCTATGTGGTCAGAGAGTAAACAGGGTTTGAAGCATTCACATGCTATTCATGTTGGTAACACGGCTATCATTATATAGTTTGGTCTGTTAATACTAGGTTAACAGGATACTGGATTAACAGGGTCAATGTTTAGGTGTATTAGCTATGTGTTACCTTCTGCAGGTCTGATGGTTCATATTTGCCGATTCCTATGCTTCGTAACAATGGGTATATGTCAAATGTTGATAACAGGAGGTGTGCATTACTTGGGATCAATTCATCATGATATGCACTGTCAATTTGGTTAGCTTTTCTATAAGGATCAAGCTGTTGCAATCAGGTGAGAGTCACTCATTTACCCTTTTTTTTTTTTTAGCTGTAACTTGCTTTTGCTGCATCATACTACCTATCTTCTGTTTCAAACCTTCTGATTGTTTCTTTTTCACCCATTACTTGAATCTACTGTAAAACCATCTCTACATGTTGCATACCATATCGATGATTAGATATTGCATTCCATAAGTCATTTTTTTAGATTGACCTTCAATCTATGCATCTGTACCTATACCGATTCCCCAGCCTTCTCATCCCACTGTAACAAACAAGTTTATTTTTTTTAGAAAGGTCCAGGGATGATTCTGTTCTCAAGTTGACTGATGACAGATCAACATGGTAATCCTCCCTTGACATCACTTACAGTAAGAGTTGAAGGGGGGGGTGGGGTGCTACAACAACATATATTCTGAAGTCTCTAATCATTCCCCAAATATAGAATTTGCAGATAATCTTGGTACTATCAGACATTTGCAGATACTCACTCCCTAACTTTGAGTGCAGGGTGACAACATGGAAAACTCAAGGATGTCTTTGTTTCCCTTTTATCCCAGCAAGGGTCTGGGGAAAATCCTAACACCGATTCAGAAACTTGATGTTGGAGTCTCTTGCCATCGAGGGTGAGAAGATTGTCCGATAAGATCTGTTGGTGATCAGGGTATCCAAAAAAAAAATGATAAAAGAGGATCTTAGCTAGTGCCACTTAAAAGGTATGTCATTTAAAAGATTTTTGTTCAAAGCTAATAGCCGAAACCATACAACTGAATCATCTGGTTCAGTCACATAACATGAGCTCTAACCCTTGCTTCACGCAGTGTATGTTCATTCATTACTCTCTTCTCTTCACTCCTGCACACACCTATCATTTCATTGCAATGTTTCTGTAAAATACACTATTCGTACATCTCCACCATCACTACAGCATATCATTTATAATCAATTTATTGCTTAATTCTTGAGAATATGATGTCAGAGTTGGTTTGCTAATCAAATTTAAGGCTTGAGTTTTATGTCTGAAATTGACCAACTAAATTTGCTATTTGAGTTTCAAAAGTCTGATGTCTAAATTTGATGTGTTAATCCGTTCATTGTATTTGAAAGGATCAGTATTTGTACTTAACTCACTGTTCGTATACATCAATATTTGAAAGGATCAGTATTTGTGCATTATTTTCTCATCAATCCCGCACTACTTATATTTCAAGTTGTATATATGATCAGTTTGACCTACTCATTATTCGTATACATCCAGTCTGGTCTATGTTTTATGCATGTCTAAATGTAAATATGTTCCATCTTACTCATATCCCACCTATCAATATAAGTGTATTTCTCATTAGGCTTAAGCATTGCCTTTGGGTATGTATATGATATTTTTACATGATTATATGTACATCTCTTCATTAGTGGAAACCTAATCATATGTACATTGGTTCTAGCATGACATCTTCCATTTGCTTCTATATTTTACAGTTTGCTTTATACTAACCTCTTTTTACAGGAAAATATATGAAAAGTGTCATTTTTTTTAATAATTGTAATTTCAATTCAAACTCCAAGTTGTAATAGCTAGATTTGAATGAGAATTTATATTTCTTGTTTTAGATAGAATGAATGAGCATTGTAAATACCATGAATTGTTTGTTTTCATGCATTTTTGGCCTTTATTTCTCAAAATTCTCACAATGGTGAAACACGAATGGCACGTGCACCATTTCGTAAGAGGTAAATTAATCCTAAGTTGAGGATTTACATCAACGGCCATAGTCGGGATGTAAACAAGACTTAGTGTTTTTATCTTTTATGAAATAACATTGGATCCACACTTGATCCCTCTTTTAAAAAATCATCATATTTTTCTTTAAATATTTTTCTCTTTTATCAGAATTTAATCTAAAATTAATTCAATATATATACCAATGGCCATAGTCAAGGTATATTAAGAGTTAATTTCATTTTAAATTCTATAAAAATGTATTTTATTTTTCACTTGAATTTAAATGTGGTTATTATATAATATATTCAATAACCATAGTCAGGGATATATTATATCTTCAACCTCATTCTTAATTCATTTAAAGAATGAAATAACTTTTCAAAATCCTATTTCAAAATTATTCAAATTCATTTCATCATTTAGGATAGAATTGCATCATATTTTCAAAATTTCCTTTTAAAATCCAAGTGATTGTGAACATCTCTTCTTCAAATTCCTATTTCAAATCTACTTCATTTCCAAACTTTGAAATCAAATTCAAAGTTTAAAATTCAACTTGATTCATTTTATAAAATTCCAAATCCAAGTTCAAAGTCCAATTTGACTTTGAAAATCATTCTCAAAATCAATTTTGAAATTCCAAAAATCCAAAGTTAGATCCTAATCCCAACTTGAATCCAGATTTTCAAGTACAATCCCCACTTTTGGATCTCGGACTTTAGATCCAAATTCTATTTTAGGATCCAGAATTCAACTCCCATCACTGGATCTTAGGTTTCAGATCCAAAATCCATTCTAGGATCCAGAACCCAATTCTACATTGGATCTCAGATTTCAGATCCAAATCCATCTTAGGATCCAGATCCCAATTCTACTTTTTGGATCTTAGACTTCAGATCCAATTCCATTTTAGGATCCAGAATCTAACTTCACTTTGGATCTCAGACTTCAGATTCAAATCCATTTTAGGATCCAGAACCCAACTTTACTTTGGATCTCAGACTTCATATCCAAGTCCATCTTAGGATCCAGATCCCAATTCTACTTTTTGGATCTCAAACTTTCGATCCAAAATCTATCTTGGATTCCAAATCTTAGATCCAATTCCATTTAAAATTCAAAATCCAATTTCATCTTGGATCCCAGAGTTCAGATCCAATTCCCGTTTTGGATTTTAAATCCAGAATTCAAAATTTAAAAATCTCAATTCTATTTAGAATCCATACTTTGAATTCAAATTCCATTCTGAATTCCAGATTTCAAATCAACTTCCATTCTCAATTCCAAATCCAATTTCATTTCATCCCAAAACTCAAATCTCATTCCCATTTAGGATTCTAAATCCAAGAATTCAATCTCCTCCTGAATTTCAACTCTATTTAGAATCTAGACTTTGGATCCAAATCCCATCTTGAATTTCAACTTTCAAATCAATCTTACTTCTCAATTCTATTTTTCCACATTTTATTCTGATTTCAAACTCCAAAAGTTAGAATTCAATTTCATTTTCATCTCTATTCTGATTCAAAGTCCATTTATGACTTTGAAATTTCCTTTCTTCTCCTTTTATCTCAACTTCAGAATTATTTCTTTCAAAGCCAAGATTTATTCTCAGACTCTGATTACTCTAAAAACTTGGAACTTTAAATCTTAAAGTTCTAAGTTAGAAACCATTCCTTCACTTTATCATCATATTCATCTCAGAAACACTTGGAAAATTTCAAATCATTTTTAAAAAGAGCATACATCCTTGCATTTGCACAAACATGATTCTTTGTGCATTTAGACTTAGAATAGATTCTTAGATAATTTCTTAGCAAAGTAAAAGGCATAAAATTTGACCCTTGGTTCGATTACCCCTGGTAAAGGTGCCAGGAACGGTCAAACCTCATACCGACGAGCGGATCCCGTTTCCCAGTTTTCCTGCAAATATTTCAAAATGGAGGCGAGTTATTTTCTCAAATACTTTCAAAATTAAGGTCAAGTGAGACCCCGCAAAAGAGTTCCTCTCTCTCTTCTTTTCTCTTCTCTCTTTCTTTCTGCCTTTTATTCTCCTCCCTTCAAAAAGGAGGAAATAGAGGTTGGAAAGGAAAAGAGAAGGAAGAGAGAGAACATTACGAGAGGAAAAATTTTGCGATGATCACAGTTTTGGCGACCGTGATGGGACCCGGCCCCGTCTCGTCGAATTATGCCTTTGCTTTGCCTTAATATTTTCTAAGTCTTTATTCTTCTATGTCAGCTTCATTTCCATGCAAACCTTAGGAGCCTAGACTCTGTCCTAAAGCTGGCATCATTGCATATAGGATCTAAGTATGGTTTCGTAGGACCATATTGATGAGATTATTCCATAATCACATTAGACTTAGGTCTTAAATACAACTCTCTTCAATTCTAGGGATTGAATGCAAAACAATATATGCAAGTGTATGCTTCTCTTCATTTTAATCTATCTCTTTAGGACTTGCATTAGAGCCATCTGATTTCTTGCATGATGAGCATATTTTGAAAACCTCCCTACCTAATATTGTCTCGGTCTTCACGTTGCTGGGTTGTCTCACTGAACCATAGTTCGGGAGAGAGGCTCACAACTGAACCACTTATTTGGGTTTGTGCCCCCCTACCACGTACCTAAGGGCCATAGTCCGAGGTATATCGGTAGGTGCTCAAGGATGTTAGGAAGCCATTACTTTAGAACTGGAGGAATATTTCTATGCCACATACTTCGAGCTTCGGCTTGAGTATATTGGCGTATCTCGATTGGAATCAGATGATCTGAACCCTAGAGTTAGGATTAAGGTCCTACAAGCCATTTCAAAATATTGCATTTAGAGTCAGCCTCTAGGGATTGCTGTTTGTGCATCCTTGTTTGTATATCTATGATTGTATGGTATTTTATATTCCCTATATTTTCTAAAACCCTGGGTATATATTATTCAAAATTTTCTCATTGTTTTAAAACCCAGGTGTATTTTCCTTTTTCTTCTCTTAATTTCTTCTAATTCTTTTTTGATCCTGCCTGCAATTCTTCAAAAATTTTATTTTCTATATTCTATTCCTTACCCTCAGTTACAATAAAACATCTTTTGTCAGGATATGTCCTTTTCAAAATTTATCTTTATTCACATTTTACTTGTCTATCCTTTTTCATAAAAACAGTGCGGTTGTCGCAAATTTTGGTGACAACCCGATCCCTCGTAATGGGATGTTTTCATTTTCAGATTACGATTTCCTCCTTTATTAAAATTTCTTCCTATATTTTTTTTAAAGACCCATTTATGCTCTACAGAGAGCATTGGCGCTATCAGTTGAGTCAGGCAAAGCTCAAAGATTACACTGCTCTAACATCCCAGTTACAAGCAGAGAAAATAAGGAATGGATTCTCAAAAATCTGTCAGAAAGGGAGTTCAGGACAACGAAAGTGAGATCGATCCCGCGATATACCAATTATTCAAAAGGATGATGGTTGAAATATTGTCTGAACAAGCTGAAGCCAATTGCAGAAAAGCTCCCACAGAAGGAAAGACACCTGTCACTTTCCCCATGAATGAACACGGCAATATCGGTATAGGAAATTCCAAAGCCAGCAGGAGCAACAATCAATGCAACCAGGGCAGCAACTTGAGAGAGTATAAAAGCCAGATTGGGAAATATTGTGAAAACCGTGATAGACCTCTTCAATACAGTCCTCAACAAAGAGGCAAGAAGCAAGAAGAACCAAAGCGTAAGGATTAGAGCAAGGATCGAGATTTCACTCCTTTAGATGAACCGCTCGACAAAATCCTCGAATACATGATGTCTAATGGATTACTCAGGCTCCCAAAAGCCGTCAGCCCTTCCACAGTCATGGGAAAATATATAGACCAGTTTTGCAGATACCATCAAGTAACAGGGCATGACACTGAGCATTGCTTCATCTTCAAGAATATCGTTCAAGACTGCCTTGATAAGAATCTCTTCGTCAAAAATGAAGAAGAAAGGCATCCAGATCTCCAAAACATGCAAGCCCAGTCCAGTTACCAGACAGGGGTCAGTGCTCAGCAGAAGTCAAGCAAGCCAAAGAAAGCAAAGCATGAAGGTTGGGGTTATGATCGTCAGCTTACCCCTCTAGGTCAGTCGATCGAAGAAGTTCTCCAATACCTGCTCGAGAAAGAAATGATCAAACTCCCAAAGCAAGATGATCCCTCTATCACCAAAGGGAAATGGAAGAATCGCTTTTGCAAGTTTCATCGAGCGAGGGGGCATGACACGGAGCGCTGTTTCGTTCTCAAAAACATTGTGCAGGACTACATTGACCAGGAGCTTCTGGTGCCAGAGGAAGGAGAAGAGCAGACTGCAATTCCGCCCGAACCGCTTGCAGACCACTCAGAGAATTGACAATACCAAGAGTTTTTCGCTTTCACCTCTTTCTGTCAGTCACTTTTGTAGGGGCAAGTCAGCCCAGTCTTTATGACTTCTTTTAGTTAAAATACTTGTAAATATTCAGTTCTGTTATCAACTTTTGCTTATCAATGAAATGTCGATTTTCTTTATATCTTTGATATTCAATACTTTCTTTTTTTTGCTATATTTGGGCATTAAAATTTCTTTTTCAAATTCGGGACAATCCTGACATCATTCATGAGAGAAATAATATTACCTATGAGGGTCTTTCAAAAATCATGAAAATTTTAGTTCAAATATTTTATTACAACCTTTTTCAAAGATCAACCCTTGTGTTGATCATATTTTTCTAACAAATTGATTTCAAATCATTGCATTTCAAAGATCAACCCTTGTGTTGATCATATTTTCTGAAAATTGATTTTTAATTATTACATTCAAAGATCAACCCTTATGTTGATCATATTTTCCAAAAAATTGACTTCGAATCATTACATTCAAAGAACAACCCTTGTGTTGATCATATTTTCTAAAAAATTGATTTCGAATCATCTTATTCAAAGATCAACCCTTGTGTTGATCATATTTTCTAAAAAGTTGATTTCAAATCATTACATTCAAAGATCAACCCCTGTGTTGATCATATTTTCTAAAAAGTTGATTTCGAATAAATACATTCAAAGATCAACCCTTGTGTTGATCATATTTTCTAAAAATTGGTTTCGAATCATTACATTCCAAGATCAACTTGCATGTTGATCATATTTTCTAAAAAATTGATTTCTAACCATGGCATTCAAAGATCAACCCTTGTGTTGATCATATTTTCTAAAAAATTGATTTCAAATCATTACATTCAAATGTCAACCCTCGTGTTGATCATATTTTCTAAAAATTGGTTTTCAAATCATTGATTCAAAAAAATTAACCCTCATGATGATCTCTCATGAATGATCCCCTTTCAAAGATCAGCTCTCACGATCAATCTTTCTTTCCAAAAAATGATTTTCTCATTTTAAAGATCCCACATGCAGGCAAGATCAAACTCTTTTTCAAAAAATTTCAAATCTTCTTTGAGTCTTTATCAGTTTTATCTATCTTTATTAAATTTTATTAAATTTTATTCATCCATTTTTATTAATTCTTCTTGTCAATTCTTATTTCAAAAAAAAATCCCTTTTAGGTTAAGGGATAAACCTGATGCCTCTTTCCCATGAGGTATTTCTTTTTCCTTCTTTTTCTTTCTTTCTCCCCCCTTCAGGTTAAGGGATAAACCTGAAACCTCATCCTACGAGGTCCTTCTTGCTTCAGGATAGGGGATCGTCCTGAATGTCTTTCTTCTTCTTTTAAATCTTCATTAATCTCTGCCAAATCTTTTCTTTACCCAATTTTTTTCAGTTTTATTTTTCTTTTTCAAATTTTGTCGATTCTTTTCTTTATCAAGCCTTTTATTAATTTCCCTTTCCCATTCAGGATAAGGGATAATCCTGAAACCCCTCATAGGAGCAACAATGCTACCTGTGAGAATTCTTTTACAAAGATAATTTCCATAAAAATTTCCTTGATTCTTCTCTTTTGTCAAATCTTCCAACAATTTCTATCTCTTCTCGTCAGTTCTTCTCAAATTTTATTTTCTCCCCAGTCAAGATAAGGGGGCGAACAGATCGCATGCAAGTAAATTCAATCTTCTAAATGGTCATTCTCAATCCCAGGTCCGGTCCTCGCACAGGCAAATTTTCAAAACTCAATCTTTTGATTAAAAACTTTCTGTCAAAAACTCGAGTTTCCACTCGAGCTTCTTCCTCTAATTTTTTCGTTTGAAGTTGTGAGTTCCGACCAGGACTTCCTTTTGAATCCAATCCTCGCATTGGAAATCCATCATTTCTTTAGAAATCCGAGTTCCAGCTCAGGTTTTTCCTCTATTATCTTTCGTTCAAAGTTCTGAGTTCCGACCTGGACTTCCTTTTGAATCCAATCCTCGCATTGGAAATCCATCATTTCTTTAGAAATCCGAGTTCCAGCTCGGGTTTTCTTCTATTATTTTTCGTTCGAAATTCTGAGTTCCGACCATGACTTCCTTTTGAATCCAATCCTCGCATTGGAAATCCATCATTTCTTTAGAAATCCGAGTTCCAGCTCGAGTTTTTCTTTTATTATTTTTCGTTCGAAGTTCTGAGTTCCGACCAGGACTTCCTTTTGAATCCAATCCTCGCATTGGAAATCCATCATTTCTTTAGAAATCCAAGTTCCATCTCGGGTTTTTCTTCTATTATTTTTCGTTCGAAGTTCTGAGTTCCGACCAGACTTCCTTTTGAATCCAATCCTCGCATTGGAAATCCATCATTACTTTAGAAATCCGAGTTCCAGCTCGGGTTTTTCTTCTATTATTTTTTCGTTCGAAGTTCTCAGTTCCGACCAGGACTTCCTTTTGAATCCAATCCTTGCATTGGAAATCCATCATCTCTTTAGAAATCCAAGTTCCAGCTCAGGTTTTTCTTCTATTATTTTTCGTTCGAAGTTCTGAGTTCCGACCAGGACTTCCTTTTGAATCCAATCCTCGCATTGGAAAACCATCATTTCTTTAGAAATCCGAGTTCTAGCTCGGGTTTTTCTTTTTTATTTTTCATTCAAAGTTCTGAGTTCCGACCAGGACTTCCTTTTGAATCCAACCTTTGCATTGGAAATCAATCATTTCTTTAAAAATTTGAGTTTTTCAAAACTCGGGTTTCTCTTTTATCCGAGTCCCAGCTCGGGTTTTTCCTCTATGCCCTTTCAAGGTAAGGGATAAACCTAATGCCTCCTGCTAACGAGGTATTTCTTTCCTTCTCCCCTTCAGGTTAAGGGATAAACCTGATACCTCCTACTAATGAGGTATTTCTTTCCTCACTTCCCAGTTCAGGATAAGGGGATAAATCCTGAAAACAGACCCCATGCAGTTAGGATGCGATGGTCCATTGAATTCAGAATCTCTCATCAAAGTTTACTTTCCTAGCTCATCCTATTTCTCAAAATTCTCAATCATATGTTGAGCTCATTTGGAAAATCCGGTTCTCGCGCCGGTAACCTTCTAAATCCAGTGTTCTGATCAAATTCTTTCCTTTTACAAAATTCAAGATCTGACTTAAATCTGATGTATTTCTAAAAGATCCAACACTCGTTGGTCATGTATTTCAAACGTTCCAGCATTTTGCTTGTCAAGTATTTCAAACGTTCAAGCTCTTGCTTGTCAGGTATTCCAAACGTTCCAGCTTTCGCTGGTCAGGTATTTCCAAAAGATCCAACACTCGTTGGTCATGTATTTCAAACGTTCCAGCATTTTGCTGGTCAAGTATTTCAAACGTTCCAGCTCTTGCTGGTCAGGTATTCCAAACGTTCCAGCTTTCGTTGGTCAGGTATTTCCAAAAGATCCAACACTCGTTGGTCATGTATTTCAAACATTCCAGTTTTGCTGGTCAGGTATTTCAAACGTTCCAGCTTTTGCTGGTCAGGTATTTCAAACGTTCCAGCTTTCGCTGGTCAGGTATTTCTAAAAGATCAACACTCGTTGGTCATGTATTTCAAACGTTCCAGTTTTTTTTTGCTGGTCAGGTATTTCAAACGTTCCAGCTTTCGCTGGTCAGGTATTTCAAAAGATCCAACACTCGTTGGTCATGTATTTCCAAAACGTTCCAACTTTCGCTGGTCAGGTATTTCAAATGTTCCAGCATTTTGCTGGTCAAGTATTTCAAACGTTCCAGCTCTTGCTGGTCAGGTATTTCAAAACGTTCCAGCTTTTGCTGGTCAGGTATTTCCAAAAGATCAACGCTCGTTGGTCATGTATTTCAAACGTTCCAGCTTTTGCAGGTCATGTATTTCAAACGTTCTAGCTTTTGCTGGTCAGGTATTTCAAATGTTCCAGCTTTCGCTGGTCAGGTATTTCAAATGTTCCAGCTTTCACTGGTCATGTATTTCAAACGTTCCAGCTTCTACTGGTCATGTATTTCAAAGGTTCCAGCTTCTGCTGGTCATGTATTTCCAAAATCAAAAGATTGCAACTCAAGATCTTATCAAAATCTATATTGAGTGATTATTGTACAAAGAATTCATGAAAACTTTGCCAATTTGCTAAAAGCATTTGTTGATTCTAAATATTCTTACTACACAAAAAGAATTTTCTCAGATTACCTTCAGTATTTCCTTCCAAAAGGTGAAACTTTTTGCGAAAAAGAGGTAAAATTCAAATCTTTTCCTGTTGATCAACCAAAAGGATGTAAGAAATATCCTCGATATGATCAATGAAAGAAATCTTCAATGATGTTGAAAAGCCAGAAGCGAATTGATATTGATCTTGGCTATGGTGCATGTTTTAAAATGACTTTTTGGCAATCAGGCAGTGGAAATATCTGGAGCTATAGAAAGAATCCACTCGACCCATATCTTCTCATTCGTTTAAAGTTGCAATCAAATATCCGCAAAAGGGATCTCTCAACTGTCGTCAAGATAAAGACAAATATGCGAGCAGACCTACGGGGCCAAAGAAGATTTGGATCATCTCCGAGATGAAGGAGTTTGTGAAGAATCCTTCCAGGGAAAGTTTAGATCATCGTCAAGATGAAGGCGAGTGTGATGAGCCTACCGACAAACCCTAAAAGATATTTGATTTCTGCTATCATCTAAAGACCTTTTGATCCAATGTCATCAATAGAATCCTTGAGATAAAAGAAGGATCGGAACATCTCCAAGATGAAGGAGTTTGTGACGTACCCTTCCCTAAAAAAGAGAGAAAAGTCAGAACATCTCCAAATGAAGGATGATGTAAAAGCCCTAGAAAGCCCAATGACTCAAAAAGAGTGCAAAAAAAGATCATCATGGGAAAACACCCAGATATCAAACTGCCAAAGTTGCCAGAAAATTCTTTTATCAATATCCCTTCATTACTTGCTTTTATGAAATTAAGAATATTTCTTCTCTTCTCATATCAAGGAAATGGATAGCTTCCTTGAAGAAAATCATCAGCGCTAAAAATTTGAATCTGACTCTTAAAACTGAGGAGTTAACCTCATTTTGGGGAAATACTCTAGGTAAAAGAGTGAATATCTTTTGTACATACGTGCACATTTCCAAGCGTTTGAATCAACTATAATTTTATTTTATTGGCAAAATTTTCTAGCTATTCCAAGAATGAAATAAGCATTCAATATCCATTTTGATGCAACCTAGCGTTGTATATATTTCCCAAAAGAGTTGCCTCGGAAGGAAGTATCTCTTCCTGTCCCATCACGGTTTTCTCATTAAAGAATTCCGTATGGACGACCCACTCAGGATAAGGGTCAAACCTGAACCATCTGCGAAAGATCATTTGATTTCAAAAGCTATTTCAGTCTCAGCAATGAGATGCCCAATTTCTTCCCATTTTCAAAGCTTTAAAGAACCCTATATTTCCTCCTTTCGCAAAAACCCCTTTCGGATTTGTTCGTCCAAATTCCGAAGGTCCCATTATGGTTTCTCCATTTTTGAGAAACCTGTATGGTAGATTTCCCCCACTCAGGATAAAGGTCAAACCTGAACCATCTGCGAAAGATCATTTGATTTCAAAAGCTATTTCAGTCTCAGCAATGAGACGCCCAATTTCTTCTCCTTTTCAAAGCTTTAGGGAACCCTATATTTCTCCTTTCGCAAAAACCCTTTTCAGATTTTTTCGTCCAAATTCCGAAGGTCCCATCATGCTTTCTCCATTTTTGAGAAACTTGTATGGTAGATTTCCCCCACTCAGGTTAAGGGCCAAACCTGAACCCCCTGCGAGAGGTCATAGATTTCAAAAGCTATTTCAGTCTCAACAATGAGACGCCCAATTTCTTCCCCTTTTCAAAACTTTAGGGAACCCTATATTTTCTTCCTCTCGTAAAACCCCTTTCGGATTTGTTCGTCCAAGTTCCGAAGGTCCCATTATGGTTTCTCCATTTGAGAAACCCGTATGGTAGATTTCCTATTCAGGCTAAGAGTTAACCCGAAACCTCGCTTCGCGAGGTATCTTTCTTGCAGGTTTAGGTTAAACCTGAGACTCGTTCCAACGAGATTCCTCGTTCTAACGAGATGTTTCCTTCCAATCCCATCATGGTTCTTCCCATCAAGGAATCCATGTTTGGTATATCCATCCAGGATAGGATCCTATTTGAGCTTCATTCCACTTGACATTCTCCAAAAATGTCCCATCAAGTTCTTCGCATAATCCTTTCCTCATTCAGTTCATTTTGATATATCTTTGTCCCATCCAGGTTAAGGGCTAAACCTGAATCATTCCAAAAAGAGTATCTTGTCTCACCCATGAGACCTGATCAAAATTCTGATTTTCCACCATTTTCGGGATTTTCACTTAAAGTCCCATCACGATTCCTTCATCTTTTACTCAATCATATCATCTTCGAGGATTTCGTCTCCCCAAAACCATTCAGGATAAGGTTGTAAGCCTGAAAAACCATATTTTCAAAATAATCCTTCCACACCCAATTCAGATCTGCTGACTGAGGCATTTTTCAAAATTTGGAGTGTTATCTTTGCCACTAAGCTCGGCTTTCAACCGGCTTAGTAGCAAAGAGGGGCATCTGTGAACACCCCAAATTTTTCAAAAATTTCTAAAAATGACCTTTTTGCCCCTGACTCCATTTTTTTGAGAAAACCAAAGCTAAAAATCAGATATTCTTTAGATTTTCTGGATTAAAGTCCATATTGATATATTCAAATTCGATTCCAGATCCGGACCCAGTGTTCAAAATCCAAATCTGAGCTCTGTTATCCAAATTTTCAAAATAAAATTTCAAAAATATCAAAAATAATCTTTTAAAAGGATCAGACAGTCCATCCGGTATCTGTTTGGGTCCATCAAGTTATATTCCTCGATTCGAGATTTAAAACTTGAATATTTCCTCAAAACTTGGGTCCAAATCCATTTTCTAAAGAAATCAAACCGAAATTTCTCAGAAAACCCTTCTCTTTGTAAATATTTCAGAAAATTTATAAAATAACTTTTAAATCCCTTATTTTTCTTAGTTTCATAACTTTATGTACTAAAATGAAGAAAAAGAACAAAAAATTCAAAAAGAAGAGAAAAATATGAAAAAAATTAGAAGTAAGCCTTTTTATAAAAATCATTTCTTATGAAAACCCCTTTTTAGCAAATTTTTCTTAAAAGAACCCCTCCTTGAAAAATTTCATGAAAAACCGGAGAGACCCCTTTGCAAAAATGTTTTTAGGGTTTTTCTTTGAAAACCCGTAAGAAGGCGAGGAGAAGTGGCGGCCGACTCTCTTCATCGCCCCTCTCTCTTTCTCTCTCCTCCATTACCCACCGAAACCCTCTCTTCCTCTAAACCCTCCATCGCACTCCTCCATTCCTCCTCCTCAAAACCACCTTCCCGAACCACCCATCTCTAACAGCAACAAACCCTAAACCCCCTCTCGAATCATCTTCTCCACCTTTAAAAGGGTCACGGAAGGCCTCTTTTCCACGATTCGTCATCACCCCACCATGTTCTCTTCTTTCTTCCTGATTTTCCCTTTCTTTTTCTTCAACTTTCCCTAGTTCTACTCATTCCGCCGAAGGAGGTCAATCAACACCCTGTAGCAGCGATCAGCCCATCTGAAGAAAAATTGATCCCCTGCAGCAATACACGATAGAAACATATCCCCCTCTCGATCGAATCTGATTACTCCGAAGCGTCTGAAGTTACAGTTTGCGTCGGTATACCCATAGTATACCTTTGCTGGGTGTCGATCCCCCTCTCTCTTCCTGCCTTCTTCCTTAAGTTTCCCCCATTTATCGGATTGAAGGAAATTCCACCTCCTGCAACGAGCAAAACCCAGAGGAAGCACCGCCTCATTGGTCGAATCGTGAGTAGATTTCTTTACTTTTTAATTTTCTTTTCCCCTTTTTTTTTATCATATCTTCTCCTCGTTCCCTCTTGGTTTTAACAAGTTAAGCCGCAAGCCTTGTACACAACATTGACCTGCACATAGCAGCTTTAGTCTGTGTTTGGCAATAACAACAGAACACATTGGTTCCGACAACAATTTTTTTTTCCTTTCCTTTTCTTCTTCCCTTTTTTTTCTTTCTTTTCTTCTTTTTCTTACTATTTACCTTTGAATCTTTCTAATTTTTATAAGTTTTGGATATTTGTTTACATTTGATCCTCAGTTTTTATGATCAATCGCTCGATATGCATAATTTCTTGTTGATAGTTCTGATCTCTTAATATTCGTCCTGATTTTTTTTAATCTCCGCTTCAGTTTAGTTCTTTATTCATGTTTTCCTTATCTTTTTGTTTCATCAGCATCAGATCTCCCATTTCAGGTTATCTCAACGCGTCTCTCATCTTCTGATCTATCTTGTTTTCATTAATTTTCACATATTGCTTTCTGTTTATGTTCATCGGATGCCATCTATTTTCAATTTGCAAGATAAGGAATCAATTAAATTCAAATAGAAATCCCTCCCAACATGGAATTATTTGCCAGCAGTGGTGGAGAGACTATTTACGACGGTTAAGCCTCTCTGCAAGAATCTTTGGGCCTGACATATCTATATAATCCACGATTGTCCTTCTCGAGCGAAAGGATCCCAACTCACCTATGTCCAATCTCACCAAGGTAGTCTATGGCTTTGATGATCAAAGAGTGTATGATAATGAAAATATGTGAAATAGCATCGGAACATAGAAGCCAAGATACATCACCATATTCATATCTTCATTGGCATATCAGCTCTGGGTAAGAAGGAAGTTGGTTCTCGCCATGGTTCACGATACGGTGCCCCTTTGTTTTTTTTGCGAACCTGGCAATTGAATATTAACCCAAATAAATGATTCCTGGATTATTTTTTTGTGTCTTCTTAAGTGGTTTGCTCTTGCAGGTACATCTTTTCCCATTTCCACTTATTTGATAGTGAGGGTCAAACCATGCCCTATATTCAGAGGGATATCAAGAGAAGATGAAACACCCTTTCGGGTCCCTGCAAAGATAATTAACATAATAGTCAGAACAGGCTGCATTAATTCTCTTTTTGCTATCCTACTATTGATCTGATAAAACCAGAGGTAAAGATTTGTTGTTGGTCTCTAATAAGATGAATCTTTGGTCGATCAAGGAAATCCTGTGGTGTCAAAATATATATATCACATAAATCCTGCGGTCCTATGTGGTCAGAGAGTAAACAGGGTTTGAAGCATTCGCATGCTATTCATGTTGGTAACACGGCTATCATTATATAGTTTGGTCTGTTAATACTGGGTTAACACGATACTGGGTTAACAGGGTCAATGTTTAGGTGTATTAGCTATGTGTTACCTTTTGCAGGTCTGATGGTTCATATTTGCCGATTCCTATGTTTCGTAACAATGGGTATATGTCAAAAGTTGATAACAGGTGGTGTGCATTACTTGGGATCAATTCATCATGATATGCACTGTCAATTTGATTAGCTTTTCTATAAGGATCAAGCTGTTGCAATCAGGTGAGAGTCACTCATTTACCCTTTTTTTTTAGCTGTAACTTGCTTTTGCTGCATCATACTACCTATCTTCTGTTTCAAACCTTCTGATTGTTTCTTTTTCACCCATTACTTGAATCTACTGTAAAACCATCTCTACATGTTGCATACCATATCGATGATTAGATATTGCATTCCATAAGTCATTTTTTTAGATTGACCTTCAATCTATGCATCTGTACCTATACCGATTCCCCAGCCTTCTCATCCCACTGTAACAAACAAGTTTATTTTTTTTAGAAAGGTCCAGGGATGATTCTGTTCTCAAGTTGACTGATGACAGATCAACATGGTAATCCTCCCTTGACATCACTTACAGTAAGAGTGGAAGGGTGGGGTGGGGTGGGGTGCTACAACAACAGATATATTCTGAAGTCTCTAATCATTCCCCAAATATAGAATTTGCAGATAATCTTGGTACTATCAGACATTTGCAGATACTCACTCCCTAACTTTGAGTGCAGGGTGACAACATGGAAAACTCAAGGATGTCTTTGTTTCCCTTTTATCCCAGCAAGGGTCTGGGGAAAATCCTAACACCGATTCAGAAACTTGATGTTGGAGTCTCTTGCCATCGAGGGTGAGAAGATTGTCCGATAAGATCTGTTGGGGATCAGGGTATCCAAAAAAAAAATGATAAAAGAGGATCTTAGCCAGTGCCACTTAAAAGGTATGTCATTTGAAAGATTTTTGTTCAAAGCTAATAGCCGAAACCATACAGCTGAATCATCTGGTTCAGTCACATAACATGAGCTCCAACCCTTGCTTCACGCAGTGTATGTTCATTCATTACTCTCTTCTCTTCACTCTTGCACACACCTATCATTTCATTGCAATGTTTCTGCAAAATACACTATTCGTACATCTCCACCATCACTACAGCATATCATTTATAATCAATTTATTGCTTAATTCTTGAGAATATGATGTAAGAGTTGGTTTGCTAATCAAATTTAAGGCTTGAGTTTTATGTCTGAAATTGACCAACTAAATTTGCTATTTGAGTTTCAAAAGTCTGATGTCTAAATTTGATGTGTTAATCCGTTCATTGTATTTGAAAGGATTAGTATTTGTACTTAAGTCACTGTAAATCCCTCTGTCACTTATTGTAATTTTGATAAGTCCTGATGCTTTTGAGGACTTATCCTTGGGTGATAGGATTCCACACTATAATAATATTTTGAGGTTTGCTGTCCTAAAAGAAGACCATTGCTTTATGGCAATTGGAGGTTGTTAGAGTAGCGAAATTGATGGTGGTGATCCATCCTTGGATCATACTGCTTTGATTCAAACAGCTTTAAGGCATACTAAAGAAATTACCCAACATTACTTTCTGCATATTTTCTATATAGGTACCTTTGGTTAGATATATAGTACTCCATATATCCCATCCTGCTATACCTCTGTAGTTATAAATATTTACAACACCCACTGCACTTTGTAGCAGTACAGTGCTGTTGTTACCTACCTTTGTAAAAACCTTCATCTTAATATATGCATAACACCTTCCAACCTCACTTCATCATTTCAGTTGTCCCTAACTACTTACAAGAGCATTCATCATCATTTAAACAACATCCCCTACATAATGCTCTTCTTCACTAGCATAAGCTTACTCACTATCCCTTGCAGGTTTGGCTTGTGCATTGTTTTCTCATCAATCTCGTACTACTTATATTTCAAGTTGTATATATGATCAGTTTGACCTACTCATTATTCGTATACATCCAGTCTGGTCTATGTTTTATGCATGTCTAAATGTAAATATGTTCCATCTTACCCATATCCCACCTATCAATATAAGCGTATTTCTCATTAGGCTTAAGCATCGCCTTTGGGTATGTATATGATATTTTTCCATGATTATATGTACATCTCTTCATTAGTGGAAACCTAATCATATGTACATTGGTTCTAGCATGACATCTTCCATTTGCTTCTATATTTTACAGTTTGCTTTATACTAACCTCTTTTTACAGGAAAATATATGAAAAGTGTCATTTTTTTTAGAAATTGTAATTTCAATTCAAACTCCAAGTTGTAATAGCTAGATTTGAATGAGAATTTATATTTCTTGTTTTAGATAGAATGAATGAGCATTGTAAATACCATGAATTGTTTGTTTTCATGCATTTTTGGCCTTTATTTCTCAAAATTCTCACAATGGTGAAACACGAATGGCACGTGCACCATTTCATAAGAGGTAAATTAATCCTAAGTTGAGGATTTACATCAACGGCCATAGTCGGGATGTAAACAAGACTTAGTATTTTTATCTTTTATGAAATAACACTGATCATGCATATAATTCAGGGTTTATTAACATTTAAATATGCATGATTTTATGAAATAATGTTTCAAAAACCCAATATTATGTTAGTTTTTGAGTAAAAGTGCTAAAATGATTTAAAATTAGAAAATGAATAAAAAATAGTTTTATTTTACATTCTTATGCCTATTTTAGTTTTTTTAGTGATTTTAGTTTTTATTAAAAAGAAAAAAAAATTAGAGAAAAATAGTTTTATTCATTTTAAGTGTTGTTTTTAGAAAAGAAGAAAAATATAGTAGATGAGTTTGTGAAGATCTTTTATAGTTTGGTTTTTGAAAAGTTTCACAGTTTTCTTTACTTTTGAAAAGAATAAAAAAAAATAAAAAATAAAAATAATAATAAATAAGAATACAAACCGGGTGGAACCGGTTTGTATTTCTAAAAAGTAGCAAGTGAAAACCAAACCAGTTGGAACCGGTTTGGAAGTTTTGAAATAAAACAATGGTTGTTTCAAACCGGTTCCAACCGCTTTGAACCCTTTTAAAAAGGGGCGTAAAGCAAATCGGAAGGGGCTCCAGTTTTGTGCGCCAAAAATTTTCTTTTCCCCCTCTGTTTTTCATCTCTTCCTTCCGTTTTTCCTAATTGCCGGATTCCCTCATCTCACGTTACTTCTTATTCTTCTTCTTTATCTTCTTCTTCCAGCAGCAGCAGCAACTATTCATCATCCGGTGGCAAGGAGATCTTCAATCGATGGCGGCGCCTGAAGTGGAAGCCACCTCTTCCTTCCTTTTCCGGTAAGTAATTCCTTCTACTTCTTCTTCTTCTTCTTCTTCTTCCAATTAGTTTTCTTCTTCTTTGTTTTTAATTCTTTCTGAAGGATAATCTGCTGAATCTTAATTTCAAAAAAAATAAAAAATAAAAAAACAGAAAGAAAGAAAGAAAATAAAACAGATCGAAATCGTGAAGAGTTCCTGTCTGTATTTGAATTCTGGTCTGTATTTGAATTCCGGTCTGTATTTGAACTCCGGTGACTATCTGAAATTCCGGTGGATGTCTTCTGTTAAAGAAAATCAAAACAGAAAGAAAAAAAAGTTTTGTTTACTCGATCATTTCTGTTTCCAATTTTTTTTCCGATCTTTGATTTTTGTAATTGATGTTGTAGTTAAATGAACTTTGATTCGAGATTTATAGTCTGAAATCCATAATGTCACCGGATTACAATACTATGATCTAAAAATTTCGATAATTTTTCCGGCAATCAAGATTGAATCCAATTTGTGTTCGGTTACCTAATTTCAATCAGCTAGAAGTTCAGATTAATATCTGATTTCTAGTGTTTAATACATCTGATCTGTTTTTAGTCGAACTCTCTTCACATTTGCAATGAAAACCTGAGCCTTCTTGAATTGCCAGAACTATCTCTGAATCCATAAACTGATTGAGTATTAGTGGATTTTCTGTTCTCAATTAGATCATGTCTGTTTTTTTTCTTTTTCATTCAGTTCAGTTTTTCTTTTAAATTCCTTTTCTTTTCATTTTGATAAAATCCTGTTTTTTTTTTTTAGTAAATTCATATTCATATTTTCTGTTTTGCAACATCCTGTTTCTGTTTTACATTTTATTTTCTATATTTTTAGTTGACATAGGTCGATTTGCTGTTTGTTTTTCTTCCAAGGATTTCTCTTGTTTTGCTTTAGTCAATATCTCTTACAAATGTGTTTCTTTTGCTATGTCTGTGTAAGTTTTCAGCTTGTTTTTCATTAAGTCATTCCTTGATGATTAAAACTCTTGATTTTACTGTTTTCAAAAGTTCTAGTGTTGTATTTTTTTCAATATTGTAAGTGCATAGCTTGTTAATAAAGTTTTAATTGTCTTTACCGTTCATTAATTGAAATAATTAGATTTCATAAAGTGGAGTGTTAGTTACTTGTGTTAGTTAAGGTAGTTTCAATTGTCATGGAAGTCTTTTGATAATATTCTTCAGTGTTCTTTAACATTTAGCTAGTTAATATAGGTTTCTATTTCTATCTCTGGTACTGCTCGTGTTCGTTTTATTTGTGCAGGTTCGCACAGGAGTGGAGCAGAAGCGATTGCATGACATGGGAAATGCAAGAATAGAAGATGTTTTTCTCTTATTTTAGAATTTAGGAATTTAATTGGGTTTGTAAATATTGCACTTTACGCCCTCTGCGAAGGGTATTCATTTATTGTAATAGTTAGTTGTCTTTACTTTTCTTGAATATTTTACATTTCAAATAATTCGGCAATAAAGATTAGTTAGATTTGTGTGTTTGAATACAACATATTCCCGTTCCCTGAGTTCGACCCGGTCTCATCCACTAGTGAGAACCGGTTTTTATTATTTGATGTCTGGTTTTCACATGCTTTTCATATAAAAATCTTTTCAAAATTACAACGATTTAAAAAAAGACATCAAATTTTTGGCGCCGTTGCCGGGGAACGGCGTAATATTAGTATTCACTTTATTGCCTAGTGTTTGCTTTGCATTTAGGTTTAGAACCACGTATGTGCATATCTTAGAGAAGAGCTTACTTTTCTGCACAGCCCACCTATTAGGATTCCTTTAGAGGTGACTGTGTACGATTGGTACCGTACACATAGATTTTATATTTCTTTGCATAATCTCTGTTATGTGTGACTGCGTGGTGTTTGTTTAGTTTTTGTTGTTTTTAGTTTACTCGCTTTGTGGTTTGCGTGGTTTGGCCGCTTAGTGCGTTAGTTAGGTAGAAAACCCAAAGTTAGGACGTGAGCTACACCGGTCTACTCTAAGGTGTATGCAAGGGCGACGCTCACTTGACCCTGAGCTGGTAGACCCTGAGATTAAGGCCAGTGTAATCCAAATGCTACCCTCATTTTATGGCCTTAGCAATGAAGACCCATATCGTCATCTCGACGAATTCTTAGAGATTTGTTCTACAGTGAGAATCAACAACTTTGGAGATGATGCTATGAGGTTGACCCTGTTTCCCTTCTCTCTGAAGGATAAAGCCAAACACTGGCTGAAGGCATTAGATACAGTTAGAATTACCACATGGGAACATATGCAAAGAGAATTTTTAAAGAAATATTTCCCAATCGGTAAGACGAATCAGTATCGAAAAGCCATCACCAGTTTTACGCAAATAGAGGGGGAACTGTTTCATGAGACTTGGGAGAGGATGAAGGATCTTCTCCGCAAGTGTCCCCACCACCAGGTGCCTCGATGGCAACTGGTGCAATATTTCTATGACGGTCTTACTGAGAAGAATCGTCAAATGGTTGATGCCGCATGTGGGGGCACTTTCATGCTCAAGAGTGAGGATGAAGCGTGGTTGCTTTTTGAGACATTAAGCGAGAATTCAATGCACCATGCGACAGCTTCACGATCTGATAGAGTTACACCTGTACAGGATAGCACTAAGAAGGCAGGTATTTTTGAGATAGGGATGAACCTTGAGTTGAGCAACAAGGTAGACCAACTGTCCCAGAAATTAGATCAATTGTTGTTGGGTCCCTCTCCTGCCATGCAGGTGTGTGCGTTGTGTGCAAGTCCTGCACACCATGTTCTCCAGTGTCCAGCTGCGTCACAGTATCCTGAGTTTGTCCAAGAGCAGGCTCAGATGGCTCAGAACTTCGCTAGGCCCGCACCCAATCCATTTGCCAATACTTAAAACCCGGGCTGGCGAAACCATCCATATTTCTCATGGCGTAACTCACAAGCCCAAGCTCCTAACCCTTCCCAGAATCAATCCAGGCAAGGTGGTTATACACCTGGATTTCACAGATCCAATGATCCTTCAGCCCAACCTGCGTATAATCAAATCCATTTTCAGGAGCCTTCACATAGTCAGTCCTTCGAGGACAAAATGCTACAAGCATTTTCAGATATTAAGGCGAATTTGAGCTCACATACCCAGTCAATTTCAAAGTTAGAAACTCAAATGGGGCAGCTCGCTGAAGCACTTAGCAGGAGAAGTGAGGGAGCATTGCCTAGTCAGCCTATAGTTAACCCTAGGGGTAAAGAACCTCTGCAGAGTTTGCATATGACAGATACACATCAAGAGCAAGCTCAGGCAGTAGTAACCCTTAGAAGTGGGAAGCAATACCATTCGAGGGAGGCTGCAGAAGAAAGAGAGAAGATAAGTAAGAAGCAGCCTGTCCCTAATGTTGTACCTCAGGAAAGCGAGAAGGTTCTTCCATTTGGGCCTTCCACAACCCATATTCCTAAAGCCCCCTTTCCTGAGGCGTTAGAGAAACCGAGAGCATTAGGTAAGTCGGGAGTAAACATGCAAGAGATGCTTGAGATATTCAAGCACGTCCATATAAACCTTCCCTTACTAGATGCCATCCAGCAAGTCCCTGCATATGCAAAGTTCCTCAAAGAGCTTTGTACGCAGAAAAGGAAGTTGAGGTCCCATGCGCAGAAGAAAATATATTTGACGGAGCAGATCAGTGCAGTATTGCAACACCAGACTCCACCCAAACTTAAGGACCCAGGGACCCCTATCATCTCATGTGTCATAGGAAACATTACTGTTGAGCGTGCTTTGCTTGATCTTGGGGCAAGTGTTAACATTTTGCCGGGTTTCTTCTATGACAAATTTGGATTGAAAGAGATGAAATCCACACCTATGACGCTTCAATTAGCGGATAGATCGATTAAGGTCCCAAGAGGGATACTTGAAGATGTTTTAGTCAAGGTGGAGGACTGTTATTACCCTGTCGACTTCGTGATTCTAGATATGGAGGGAGTTGATAGCATCAGACAGACTCCTATTATTCTTGGTCGCCCTTTCCTAGCTATCGCCAATGCGTGCATTAATTGCTGCACTGGTGAAATGGATGTTTCATTTGGAAATAGGAAAATAAGGATGAACATTTTTTGTGCATCGATGGAGTCTGATACTGAAGAAGCTTCTTTTGAGGTTGATATCATTCAAGATATTATAGAAGCTGAACATGATTGGTTGTTGAGTGATCCACCTCAAGAGGAGATTGATGAATCATTCAAAGAGGATCGCCTTGATATGATAGATAGTGAGGCAGATAATGTCAGTGGGGTTTGGCATTCCGAACCACTTCCAGAATTAGCTGAGAAGCCCGCAAAGCCATCGATAGAGAGTCCCCCAGAGTTGGAGTTAAAGCCTTTACCAGCTTCACTCAAGTATGTCTTTTTAGGAAAAGAGCAGACTCTCCCAGTTATTATTTCTGCAAACCTGACAGAGTCACAGTAGCATCAGTTGTTACAGGTTTTGCATGAGCACAAGGAAGCTATTGGATGATCTGTGGCGGATTTAAAGGGGATTGACCCTTCCTTTTGTATGCATCGGATCATTATGGATGAGGGAGCTAAACCCTCAAGAGAATCACAAAGGAGACTAAATCCTCACATGAAAGAAGTGGTGAAGAAGGAAGTAGTTAAACTGTTAGATGCTGGGATTATTTATCCTATCTCCGATAGTCAGTGGGTGAGTCCTACCCAGGTTGTTCCCAAAAAGTCTGGGCTCACTGTGGAAAAGAATGAGAAAGGAGAGAGCATTCCCATGAGGATTACTACGGGATGGCGAGTATGTATTGACTATAGGAAGTTGAACAGTGCAACTAGGAAAGATCATTTCCCGTTACCGTTCATCGACCAAATTTTAGAAAGACTTGCAAGCCAGCAATATTATTGTTTTTTAGATGGATATTCCGGATATAACCAGGTGGCCGTTCATCCCGAGGATCAGAATAAGACAACATTTACCTGTCCCTATGGTACATTTGCGTATAGGAGGATGCTGTTTGGGCTTTGTAATGCCCCGGCTACATTTCAGAGATGTATGATGGCGATTTTCTCTGACATGATGGATGATGTCCTTGAGATTTTCATGGACGATTTCTCGGTTTATGGCTCTTCTTTTGATGATTGTCTCAAAAAATTATCTTGTGTACTTCAGCGCTGTAGGGAGACAAATCTAGTGTTGAGTTGGGAAAAGAGTCATTTCATGGTACAGCAGGGGATTGTTCTTGGACATATTGTGTCTGAGAAAGGTATTGAGGTCGATAAGGCCAAAGTGGAGACCATTGTCAAATTAGCTCCACCGACCTCTGTGAGGCAAGTGCGTTCATTTTTAGGGCATGCAGGTTTCTATAGACGGCTGATTAAGGATTTTAGTCAGATTTCTAGACGGTTGTGTAACCTGTTGTCGAAAGACCAGTCGTTTCTGTTTGATGATGCCTGTCTGAAGGCATTCTTAGCCCTAAAGGAAGCACTGACCACTGCTCCTATTCTCAGATCTCCTGAGTGGTCAGTGCCTTTTGAGATTATGTGTGACGCTTCAGATTATGCGGTTGGAGCAATTTTAGGACAGAAGATTGAGAAACGATCTCATGTTATTCATTATGCTAGTAGGACTCTTTCTGACACACAAATGCATTATACTACCACTGAGAAGGAGTTACTAGCTGTTGTATTTGCACTTGAGAAGTTTCGATCATATTTGTTAGGCTCCAAAGTTATCATTTACTCAGATCATGCCGCATTGAGATATTTGATGAGTAAAAAGGATGCTAAACCGCGTCTCATTCGTTGGATTCTTCTGTTACAAGAATTTGATATTGAGATTCGAGATAAGAGTGGATGTAAGAATCTTGTAGCAGATCATCTGTCTAGACTGACTATAGATTCATCTATTGATCAAGGACAGATTTGTTGATTCTTTTCCGGATGAGCAGTTATTTCATGTCAAGCGTTTACCTTGGTTCGCGGATATCGTAAATTTTCTGGTTACTAGAGAGTATCCTGCGCACTGGAACCGGAATGAAAAAGATAGATTTTTTGCGCAGGTGAAACATTATTTTTGGGAGGAACCAGAATTATTTAGATCCTGCCCGGACCAGATGATTCGGAGATGTGTGCCCGAAGAAGAGTATCATTCCATTTTATCATTTTGTCATTCTTTAGCTTGTGGAGGTCATTTTTCTAGTCGGAAGACCGCTGCAAAGGTCCTTCAGTCTGGATTTTGGTGGCCCACACTTCATAGAGATGCTCACGAATTCTGTAGGAAGTGTTTGCGATGTCAGCAAACATGTCGCATTACCAAGCGCGACATGATGCCTCTTTTACCTATTCTGATTGTGGAAATTTTTGATGTTTGGGGCATTGATTTCATGGGTCCTTTTCCGCCATCATTTGGATTTACATATATTTTAGTGGCAGTTGATTATGTTTCAAAATGGGTCGAGGTTGTGGCCACCCGGACCAATGATCATAAAGAGGTGCTTAGGTTTATCAAACACAACATTTTTAGTCGATTCGGAGTTCCTAGAGCGATCATCAGTGATGGTGGTACGCACTTTCGTAATGTGCAGGTAGCTTCCTTACTTAGGAAATATTCTGTGCATCATCGGATTGCTACACCTTACCACCCACAAACCAGTGGCCAAGTTGAGGTATCTAACAGGGAGATAAAGAGGATTCTTGAAAAGACAGTCAGACCAGACCGCAAGGATTGGTCTCAGCGCCTTGATGATGCCTTGTGGGCTTATAGGACTGCTTTCAAGACCCCGATTGGTATGTCACCATTTCGATTAGTTTTCGGGAAACCTTGCCATCTTCCTGTTGAGTTAGAACATAGAGCATATTGGGCTATAAAAAAATTCAATTTCAACATGACCCAAGCTGGAGTCGAGAGAAAATTACAGTTGAGTGAGCTAGAGGAATTGCGTAATGAAGCCTATGAGAGTGCAATGATTTACAAAGCTCGAACTAAGCATTTTCATGATCGATATATTGTTAGGAAACAGTTCGAGCCTGGCAAAAGGTATGGCTTTATCATTCACGTCTTCATCTTTTTCCAGGTAAGTTGAAGTCAAGATGGAATGGTCCATTTGTTGTGCATAGGGTGTTTCCATATGGAGCGATAGATCTTTTTGACCCTCGTAAGGGTGCTATTTTTAAAGTAAATGGGCAACGGCTGAAGCCTTATATCTCAGATATTGTGACAGGACAAGACATTGAGGATGTTGATCTTTTAGAAGTTTAGGACTCACACATGTTTGTATATATTTTAAAAATTTTGTAAATATTCATAGAAAAACAATTTTTTAAAGAGTACTTTCATATAGTTCATGTGCATAATTCATAAATCATGATCAGGGTAGACATATTTTCACATTTTCGATTTCATTGAGTTTACTTTCTTTCCCTCATTGATTTTATCTCATATGCATTCACTTAGTTTCACATAAGCATGGGGGAATGCCACTGGGACAGTGTAATTCAAGCATGGGGGAGGGTGTAGTAGCTCACCAGAATATTTTTGTCTACGTTCTTGCACATGTTTACACATCTCTCATAAAAAGTAGATTTTTAAAGAAAGAGTTTGAACTTATATGATTGTTATTTCAAATCTGATGTTTTTAGAGGATTTTTAAGCCCCACGAATTTTTTTTCTGACATAGATCTAAAAATTATGGTTGTTTATGCGGATTTCGAAGAAATGATGATAGATACATGTTAGAATTTATTTTGAATCATAAATATGAATATGCACAGTTCTATTTGTGAAAAACTAAGCAAATGAACAAAAGTGTAAAAATGAGCTCAAAAGAAAAAAATATAGCATGTGTTAGGTTGTTTGGATAATTCCACAATCCTTAGTAGATGGAACTTAGATGTAAGTTGAAACTTTTAATTCCATTTTCGAAAAGGAGAGTGGAAAACTTCGTGATCCTAAGTAACTGAGAACAGATACAAGATGAAATGTTTGATTCTCATGTTATAAGGGTGAATGAAGGAAGTCACTTTTATGTCTTAGTTGATATCTTTTGGTATGAAAAAGTATAGAAGATATTGACATTGCACAAGGCATAGAAGCAGACCACACACAAGCTATATGAGAAAAATAAGTGCGCATAAAGAAAAAGCGTGGAAAGAAAAAAAAAAGAAGATAAAAGAGCTTTAAAAGAAAGAAAAGTTCAATGTTTAGAAGTGTAATTGAGAAAACCTGAGCAGAAAACATATGAGTGAGGATAAGTAAATAATAATATGTTTTTATTGGATTTTCTAAGAATAAAACATAAATAATTGTGATATTTAGAAAAGTGAAAGAAATTCTTTTTCTGTGGTGGTATATAAAAGATTCTAATTATATTTTGATTTTGAAATAATAGGAAATATTTGTGAAAACAAAGTCTTTAATTACCTACTGCTTGTGAGGATGTGTAATATTATGCATACATGACAGAGATGTTTGTGGGTAGCATCACTGCAAACCCTCACGAGACCTTACTCGTCCACTGGGGTAACCCAGGGGGTGAAAGGGCTTGTTGCATGAGCTAAATGCAACCGTGATTCCTACGAAAGTGAGTTAGGTGATAGTTTGATTTCTTGCATTTTTTCTAGTTTGCTCGAGGACTAGCAAAACATAAGCATGGGGGTATTTGATCATGCATATAATTCAGGGTTTATTAACATTTAAATATGCATGATTTTATGAAATAATGTTTCAAAAACCCAATATTATGTTAGTTTTTGAGTAAAAGTGCTAAAATGATTTAAAATTAGAAAATGAATAAAAAATAGTTTTATTTTACATTCTTATGCCTATTTTAGTTTTTTTAGTGATTTTAGTTTTTATTAAAAAGAAAAAAATTTTAGAGAAAATAGTTTTATTCATTTTAAGTGTTGTTTTTAGAAAAGAAGAAAAATATAGTAGATGAGTTTGTGAAGATCTTTTATAGTTTGGTTTTTGAAAAGTTTCACAGTTTTCTTTACTTTTGAAAAGAATAAAAAAAAAATAATAATAATAATAAATAAGAATACAAACCGGGTGGAACCGGTTTGTATTTCTAAAAAGTAGCAAGTGAAAACCAAACCGGCTGGAACCGGTTTGGAAGTTTTGAAATAAAACAATGGTTGTTTCAAACCGGTTCCAACCGGTTTGAACCCTTTTAAAAAGGGGCGTAAAGCAGATCAGAAGGGGCTCCAGTTTTGTGTGCCAAAAATTTTCTTTTCCCCCTCTGTTTTTCATCTCTTCCTTCTGTTTTTCCTAATTGCCGGATTCCCTCATCTCACGTTACTTCTTCTTCTTCTTCTTCTTCTTCTTCTTCCAGCAGCAGCAGCAACTATTCATCATCCGGTGGCAAGGAGATCTTCAATCGATGGCGGCGCCTGAAGTGGAAGCCACCTCTTCCTTCCTTTTCCGGTAAGTAATTCCTTCTACTACTTCTTCTTCTTCTTCTTCTTCTTCCAATTAGTTTTCTTCTTCTTTGTTTTTAATTCTTTCTGAAGGATAATCTGCTGAATCTTAATTTCAAAAAAAATAAAAAATAAAAAAACAGAAAGAAAGAAAGAAAATAAAACAGATCGGAATCGTGAAGAGTTCCGGTCTGTATTTGAATTCCGGTCTGTATTTGAATTCCGGTCTGTATTTGAACTCCGGTGACTATCTGAAATTCCGGTGGATGTCTTCTGTTAAAGAAAATCAAAACAGAAAGAAAAAAAAAGTTTTGTTTACTCGATCATTTCTGTTTCCAATTTTTTTTCCGATCTTTGATTTTTGTAATTGATGTTGTAGTTAAATGAACTTTGATTCGAGATTTATAGTCTGAAATCCATAATGTCACCGGATTACAATACTATGATCTAAAAATTTTTGATCGATCACCTAGATTGATGTCTGTGTTTTTTTCCGGCGATAATTTTTCCGGCAATCAAGATTGAATCCAATTTGTGTTCGTTTACCTGATTTCAATCAGCTAGAAGTTCAGATTAATATCTGATTTCTAGTGTTTAATACATCTGATCTGTTTTTAGTCGAACTCTCTTCACATTTGCAATGAAAACCTGAGCCTTCTTGAATTGCCGGAACTATCTCTGAATCCATAAACTGATTGAGTATTAGTGGATTTTCTGTTCTCAATTAGATCATGTCTGTTTTTTTTCTTTTTCATTCAGTTCAGTTTTTCTTTTAAATTCCTTTTCTTTTCATTTTGATAAAATCCTGTTTTTTTTTTTTTAGTAAATTCATATTCATATTTTCTGTTTTGCAACATCCTGTTTCTGTTTTACATTTTATTTTCTATATTTTTAGTTGACATAGGTCGATTTGCTGTTTGTTTTTCTTCCAAGGATTTCTCTTGTTTTGCTTTAGTCAATATCTCTTACAAATGTGTTTCTTTTGCTATGTCTGTGTAAGTTTTCAGCTTGTTTTTCATTAAGTCATTCCTTGATGATTAAAATTCTTGATTTTACTGTTTTCAAAAGTTCTAGTGTTGTATTTTTTTCGATATTGTAAGTGCATAGCTTGTTAATAAAGTTTTAATTGTCTTTACCGTTCATTAATTGAAATAATTAGATTTCATAAAGTGGAGTGTTAGTTACTTGTGTTAGTTAAGGTAGTTTCAATTGTCATGGAAGTCTTTTGATAATATTCTTCAGTGTTCTTTAACATTTAGCTAGTTAATATAGGTTTCTATTTCTATCTCTGGTACTGCTCGTGTTCGTTTTATTTGTGCAGGTTCGCACAGGAGTGGAGCAGAAGCGATTGCATGACATGGGAAATGCAAGAATAGAAGATGTTTTTCTCTTATTTTAGAATTTAGGAATTTAATTGGGTTTGTAAATATTGCACTTTACGCCCTCTGCGAAGGGTATTCATTTGTTGTAATAGTTAGTTGTCTTTACTTTTCTTGAATATTTTACATTTCAAATAATTCGGCAATAAAGATTAGTTAGATTTATGTGTTTGAATACAACATATTCTCGTTCCCTGAGTTCGACCCGATCTCATCCACTAGTGAGAACCGGTTTTTATTATTTGATGTCTGGTTTTCACATGCTTTTCATATAAAAATCTTTTCAAAATTACAACGATTTAAAAGAAGACATCAAACACTGAATCCCTCTTTTCAAAAATCATCATATTTTCTTTAAATATTTTTCTCTTTTATCAGAATTTAATCTAAAATTAATTCAATATATATACCAATGGCCATAGTCAGGGTATATTGAGAGTTAATTTCATTTTGAAATCTATAAAAATGTATTTTATTCTTCACTTGAATTTAAATGTGGTTATTATATAATATATTCAATGACCATAGTCAGGGATATATTATATCTTCAACCTCATTCTTAATTCATTTAAAGAATGGAATAACTTTTCAAAATCCTATTTCAAAATTGTTCAAATTCATTTCATCATTTAGGATAGAATTGCATCATATTTTCAAAATTTCCTTTTAAAATCCAAGTGATTGTGAATATCTCTTCTTCAAATTCCTATTTCAAATCTACCTCATTTCCAAACTTTGAAATCAAATTCAAAGTTTAAAATTCAACTTGATTCATTTTATAAAATTCCAAATCCAAGTTCAAAGTCCAATTTGACTTTGAAAATCATTCTCAAACTCAATTTTGAAATTCCAAATATCCAAAGTTAGATCCTAATCCCAACTTGAATCCGGATTTTCAAGTACAATCCCCATTTTTGGATCTCAGACTTTAGATTCAAATTCTATTTTAGGATCCAGAATTCAACTCCCATCACTAGATCTTAGGTTTCAGATCCAAAATCCATTCTAGGATCCAGAACCCAATTCTACATTGGATCTCAGATTTCAGATCCAAATCCATCTTAGGATCTAGATCCCAATTCTACTTTTTGGATCTCAGACTTCAGATCCAATTCCATTTTAGGATCCAGAATCCAACTTCACTTTGGATCTCAGACTTCAGGTCCAAATCCATTTTAGGATCCAGAACCCAACTTTACTTTGCATCTCAGACTTCAGATCTAAGTCCATCTTAGGATCCAGATCCCAATTCTATTTTTTGGATCTCAAACTTCAGATCCAAAATCTATCATGGCTTCCAAATCTTAGATCCAATTCCATTTAAAATTCAGAATCCAATTTCATCTTGGATCCCAGAGTTCAGATCCAATTCCCGTTTTGGATTCTAAATCCAGAATTCAAAATTTAAAAATCTCAATTCTATTTAGAATCCATACTTTGAATTCAAATTCCATTCTGAATTCCAGATTTCAAATCAACTTCCATTCTTAATTCCAAATCCAATTCCATTTCATCCCAAAACTCAAATCCCATTCCCATTTAGGATTCTAAATCCAAGAATTCAATCTCCTCCTGAATTTCAACTCTATTTAGAATCCAGACTTTGGATCCAAATCACATCTTGAATTTCAACTTTCAAATCAATCTTACTTCTCAATTCTATTTTTCCACAGTTTATTTTGATTTCAAACTCCAAAAGTTAGAATTCAATTCCATTTTCATGTCTATTCTGATTCAAAGTCCATTTATGACTTTGAAGTTTCCTTTCTTCTCCTTTTATCTCAACTTCAGAATTATTTCTTTCAAAGCCAAGATTTATTCTCAGACTCTGATTACTCTAAAAACTTGGAACTTTAAATCTTAAAGTTCTAAGTTAGAAACCATTCCTTCACTTTATCATCATATTCATCTCAGAAACACTTGGAAAATTTTAAATCATTTTTAAAAAGAGCATACATCCTTGCATTTGCACAAGCATGATTCTTTGTGCATTTAGACTTAGAATAGATTCTTAGATAATTTTTTAGCAAAGTAAAAGGCATGAAATTCGACCCTTGGTTCGATTACCCCTAGTAAAGGCGCCAGGAACAGTCGAACCTCGTACCGACGAGCGGATCCCGTCTCCCAGTTTTCCCGCAAATATTTCAAAACGGAGGCAAGTTATTTTCTCAAATACTTTCAAAATTAAGGTCAAGTGAGACCCCGCAAAAGAGTTCCTCTCTCTCTTCTTTTCTCTTCTTTTCTCTTCTCTCTTTCTTTCTGCCTTTTATTCTCCTCCCTTTTATTCTCCTCCCTTCAAAAAGGAGGAAATAGAGGTTGGAAAGGAAAAGAGAAGGAAGAGAGAGAACATTACGAGAGGAAAAATTTTGCGATGATCACAAATATTTAGTTAATGTGTTTTGTTTTCTTAGTGTAATTAGATTCATTAAGGTTTTGTGCAAGTTAGATTTGTCATTAGCATAATTTTCTTTGCTTAGTTTTGCAATTTTATGTTGGTTATGTGAAAATTTTTATTGTTATTTGATTAGTCGTCTTCCCCAAGGTGGGGCGTCAGCCATTACTGCTCCATTAGAGCTCTAGGCTGTTTTTATTAAGTGGTTTGTGTCTTTAGAAAGTGTCTTAGAGTGTTCAGGTTCATTGGTATAGCTTAGGAGACGTTTTTGTGTAATAAAGCAAGTTGGATTCTAAGATTATGTCAATTAATGTGTTTTAGAATATTTATTTAGTTTTTTTAATGTTTTCCTTGCTGTAGTTGAATATTAATTGTTTAGGTTAAGATAGTATCATTGTATTAGCTAGGTGTTAACGTTTTTAGACGAAGAGTAAAAAAATAATTGGAGTGGAAAACGTTTTGTTTAGAAGAAAAAAAATCTGTTGTCTTCCAAATTCGTGCATACTATTTTGGAAATATTTTGAACATTTACTCCAATCAAGAGAGAAAGTTTCTCCTTTTAATATTTTTGGAAACACCATTTGGATTTCAAAGATTTACTAAAAGATTGATACACGATTTTTGGGATTGAAAGTAAAACTTATTCTTTCTTTTTAAAAGATCACTAAAAACGTGTTCAAGATTTTTGGAAAGGTTTTCAAAAAGTACTTACCATTTTTGTAAAGCAAGGTTGGAAACGTGTGGTCCCCTCTGTGAGTTGGATGTTTTCAATTCTTTATGACCATTTGATTTACCAAGCAATTAAGGTAAGTTTATCCCTCTTGATTGGACGTTTTTATCAAAATCAATTTGTTCCAACTATTTGCTAGCTCCTAATTATTACCTTCTTCTTTAGTAACTTATATTAGGTGTATTAATTAGGTTTTAAATATTTAAATTAATAGTATTAACTTTAGATTAGTAGATAGTGTCTTATTTAGGAAGGCCTTAACTAGGGTTTCTTGTATTAGGCGTGTAATTAGTGGAGTCATTAGCTTTAGTCTTAATTAATTAAGTTTTAATTTTAAGTGTTTAAATTAGCTAATGTCTAAGATAGTCAACCTAACCTAACCTAGTCAATCTAGTCAACCCAGTTAGGTGTGTCGTGTCCCTAGCCTAAGTCGAGTCCACCTAGTGAACCCAGTCAATCTAGCCAAGTGTGGCGTGAGCCTAATCCTATCTTAAACCCACCACTCTTTAGCATTTAGTGGTTTAGTACATTTATTTTTAAGTATATTAACTTCAGTATAAGTAGTGTAGGTTTTCTTTTAATCGATCTAGTAGAGTGGAGCATTGCTTGTTTAAGGTGTGTTTGATACTTGCTTTGTTTATGTTAGTAACTTAATTAGTTCGTTTGCATTTAGCTTGTATTAATTGCAGTCACTCATTCATATAGTTAAGTGCATGTTTAAGTACATTAGTTACAATTGCATTATTAGTTCATTTTGTTTTTAGTCATAAAGTGCATATCATATTTCGTTTTTATTTCATTTCGCATCATTGCATTTAACATCAGCATACAATCTGTCATTTAGGTTGCATTAGGTTTAATTTGCATTATTTAGTGTTTAAATAGATTTATAAAGTGAATAGTGCATTCAAAACAAAACCCGATTTTTGCCCTATCGCACTGTCATCATTTCCTGTGCAAAAATTTCGAGTTTTTAAATTTTTTATTTTTCTATTCCCTTTACTAGTGTGTTAACTGCCTACATACAAAATTTCAGCTCGATCCGAGTTGGGTTGGTCTGATTTTTAAGCGTTTTGTGAAAACTGCTTTTTCTGGTTTTTAAATTTCGGGACTTGCGATATCCTGATTTTTCTTCATTTTGAAACGCTTATATCTGGAGTTCCAGATATCATTTTTTCATTCTGTAAAAACTGTCAAATTATTTAGTCTGTTAGTTACAGAACAGAACCAAATTCGGGAAAATCGGACTTCGTTTGCTATGTTAAACAGTGGTTTTCCAAAGAGTTGTCAGAAGTCTCTTTTACACTAGTTAGGGGCATCTTAGTAATTTTATTGTTTTCAGCATTTTCGTACTGTTTTGAGGATTTTATGCATATTAGGAGCTGCAGCTGCATCATACAGCATTGTTAGACTTAGGTTAGTTAATTGTTTTCTCATAATTAGGATTTGTTCTATTAATTTCTTGAAAATTAGATTTAGTTTCATTTATAGCTTGCATCATTAGCATAAGTTATTAACCATTTATTTTCCTTTGTTTTTAGGTTGAAAGGCATACTCATTTCCAGGGTTTAGTGTCTAAGTGCGAAGATTGAATAACTGGCGAAAGGACCAAAATACCCTTGGCGTGCAACTGAAGATTGAATTGCTTTTTTATTTCATTTTAGTGTTAAAATTGTAGTTGTATTAACTTTGTAATTGTAGATTGAGATTTGAGATTAATAAATTAAACTTTTGAGAGATATTCTGAGTAACTCCTGTTCCTTGAGGATTCGACCCGCACTTACCACTTCATGGAAAGTCGGTTTTTATATCTTTGGTTGACAATTTTCCAAAGCTTTTATTGAAAATTATTGTTTTAAAAATACCATTTCCAAAAGATCAACCAAATTTTGGCGCCGTTGCCGGGGAACGGCGAATTACTTATTTTATTTCTTAGAGTTTGATTTATTAATCTGATTTAGTTAGTTACTTAGTTGTTTAATTTTCTAGTTAGTAGGATTAGTAAGTGAATATAGGATTAACATAGTTAGTAAATATAGGATTCACGTACTGTTCTTTCTAGGATTCACTTTATATTCATTCTGCAAGGAGCGATTAGACAGGTGGGTTTTAGAAAAACTTAATTGTGATTTCATGTATTTATCTTTTCAGTACTTTAGAGTAGTTTAATTTGTTATTTCATTTACGTAGTTAGATAATTCTGACATAATTAGTTTAACATATTTGTGTAGTAGTTGTTCTATTTGTGTTATTTATATTTTAGTACCTGTGTTAGTTTAGATTTAGATTTAGGTCGTGTGCTTACATCTGGTCTTAGTACCAGTGTATGCAGGGGTGACAAGGTCTAGGAACACCATTACATCCATTTGTTGACAACCCAGAGAGAATTTTACATTCTCATCGAAGTTCGACAACAATGGCTGACATGGATCCTCCACCTCCACCCCCAGTTCATCCACGTCCTCTGCAGAAATACTTCATTCCCATAGACTATGTCCAGGCATCCTGCATTCAGAGACCCGATGTAGGAGCGCCTCACTACGAGATTAAGGCCAGCATTATCCAGATGCTCCCATCTTTTTATGGCCTTAGTCACGAGGATCCCTACCAGCATTTAGATGAATTCCTCGAGATCTGTTCTACTGTAAAGATACAGAATTTCGACAATGACGCTTTGAGGTTGAATCTATTTCCCTTTTCATTGAAGGCCAAGACCAAGTATTGGCTAAAGTCCTTAGATTCTGTAGAAATAGAGTTGTGGGATCAGTTACAGCAGGAGTTTCTTAGGAAATACTTTCCCATTGGTTGTACGAACCAATATCGTAGAGCCATCACTAGCTTCTAAGAGCTAGATAGTGAGCACTTTCATGAGACTTGGGAGAGAATGAAGGATCTCCTCAGGAAATGTCCCCATCATCAGGTGCCGAGATGGCAACTGGTGCAGAGCTTCTACGATGGATTGTCTGACAGGAATCGTCATATGATCGACTCTTCATATAGGGGGACATTCATGTTGAAGAGCGAGGATGAAGCATGGAGGTTGTTTGATACATTGGTCGAGAAATCCCTCCACCATGCTTCGAGCTCTCATTCGGATAGAGCCACACCCAGCATTCAGAAGAAAGCTGGTGTTCTTGAGATTGGTCCATCTACTACACTACAGTGCAAGGTAGACATGATTGCTCAGAAGCTGGACCAGCTTCTCTCAGGACCACCCACTACCCAGCAGGTGTGTACTCTATGTGCCAGTTCGGCACATGATATTACTGAGTGCCCTTCGGCAACTCAGTACCCTGAATTTGTTCAAGAACAAGTTCAGGCAGCTCAAGGTTACGTCAGACCGCCGAACAACCCATTCTCATCTACATATAATCTGGGTTGGCATAACCATCCCAATTTTTCATGAAAGAATCCATAGTCTTTCATGCAGATGCCTACATCCTCTCAGCCAACTCGGCCGCCATCTTTTTCTCTAACATTTCCGAGGCCGAGTTATTCTCAGTCTTCCTCATTTCCTCCCCTGATTCAGCAGGAGTCTGCCCCGCAAACATCTTTTGAGGAGAGACTTCTCCAGGCATTCCAAGAGGTGAAAACCTCTAATCAGAATGCCTTCGAGAAGTGTAGCCAGATATTGAGCTCACATACGCAGTCCATTGCGAAGTTAGAGTCGCAAATGGGACAGTTAGTAGAGGCGATCAGTAGAAGACCCGAGGGTACATTGCCGAGCTAGGCTGTCATGAACCCGAAGGGCAAGGACCAGATGACTGGAGGCCTATTTCATGATGAGTCACAGCAGCAGGCCAAATCTGTTATGGCCCTGAGGAGTGGACGTGAGTATCACGTCGAGAGCAGAGAGAGAGAGTAGAGAGAAAATAGAGGAGCCAAAGACCATTATTTCACCTTCGTCGGCTGAGCCATCATTATCATCCCCGTCCCCATCATCATCATCATCTTCATCCTCAGTGCAGAAGAAGGATATGAGCGAACCCTCTCACAAAGAGGAGGAACCACCCGAGTATATTCCCCCACCACCCTATCCTAAAGCACGAGAGTCTCCCGGATTTAGAGGGAAGTAGGGTGCGAAGATCCAGGACATGCTGGACATCTTCAAGCATGTGCAAATCAACTTACCTTTGCTTGATGTGATTCAGCAGGTGCCGACATATGCCAAATTCCTGAAGGAGCTATGTACGCAGAAGCAGAAATCTAGAGAGAGAGTTCCTAACAGGGTCCATCTTACTGAGCATGTGAGTTCAGTACTTCAGCATCAGACACCACCAAAGCTCAAGGACCCTGAAGCCCCGATCATTGCTTGTACCATAGGGAACATCTGGATAGAACGCGCATTGCTCGATCTTGGAGCAAGCATGAACATTCTGCTCGGGTATTTCTTTGATTTTTTTGAGCTAGGAGAGATGAGATCGACCCCTATTACACTTCAGCTAGCAAATCGTTCTGTCAAGGTACCGAGAGGTGTCTTGGAGGACGTGCTAGTTAAGGTGGATGACTTTTATTTCCCCGTCGATTTCATCATTCTGAATATGGAAGGAGTAGACAGCCAGCACCAGACTTCGATCATTTTGGGCAGACCATTCTTGGCGACTACCAATGCGTGCATCAACTGTAGGACCGGAGCCATGGATCTCTCATTCGGCAATAGGAAGGTCAAGCTGAATATTTTCAATGCCGCTATGGGACCAGCAGGAGACATGGACTGCTTCCATGTAGATATTGCGCAGGAGTTATTGGAGGAGCAGCCCGATTTGTATATTACTGAGGATTCTTTAGATTTGTACCATATAGAGAAGAATAGTTATATAGATAGCGTAGATGTGTCTAGAGTGTCGTCAGAGAGACCACCTTGGGGAGCTATCATTGAACCTCTTCTACCACTTGTGGAGTCCCTCGCCAAATCTTCGATTGAGTCACCTCCGAAACTCGAGTTGAAACCCTTACCGGATTCACTCAAGTATGCATATCTCGGAGATGATAAGACTCTGCTTGTGATCATCTCGTCCCTGCTCACTAAGGAGCAGGAGCAGAGATTGTTGACTATTCTGCGAGAGCACAAGGCAACGATTGGCTGGGGAGTTGTTGATCTGAAGGGGATTGATCCTTCATTCTGCATGCATAGAATCCATTGCGATGAGGAAGTCAAGCCGGTGCAAGATATGCAGAGACGGCTAAATCCCAATATGAAGGAAGTGGTGAAGAATGAGGTGGTGAAGTGGTTGGATGTCAGGATTATCTACCCTATTTCTGATAGTCAGTGGGTCAGTCTGATTCAGATTGTGCCAAAGAAGTCAGGACTCACTGTTGTGGAGAACGAGAAGGGTGAGAGAATTCCGATGAGAACCACTACAGGATGACGAGTCTGCATCAATTATAGAAAGCTGAACGTGGCAACTAGGAAAGATCATTTCCCATTGTCGTTCATTGATCAGATCTTAGAGAGACTCACAGGACAGAGCTACTACTGCTTTTTAGATGGATACTCAGGATACAATCAGGTAGTTGTCCATCCTGACGACCAGGAGAAGACGACATTTACATGTCCTTATGGCACCTTCGCGTTCAGACGTATGCCGTTTGGGCTATGCAATGCCCCGACCATTTTTCAGAGGTGCATGCTTGCTATCTTCTCGGACATGATAGATTATGTGATGGAGGTTTTCATGGAAGACTTTTCAGTTTATGGCTCTTCATTTGAAGATTGCCTCCAAAAACTTACTCGAGTATTGAGTAGGTGTGCGGAGACAAATATTGTTTTGAGTTGGGAAAAGAGCCACTTTATGGTCCAGGAGGGGATTGTGCTTAGACAAATTGTGTCCAAGCGAGGCATTGAGGTTGACAGAGCGAAGGTGGAATCCATTTCGCGATTGACTCCACCCACCTCTGTGAGGCAGATTAGGTTATTTTTAGGGCATGCGGGTTTTTATAGGCGATTCATAAAAGATTTCAGCAAAATCTCTCTACCGCTTTGCACTTTATTGGAGAAGGACCAACCCTTTGTTTTAGCGAGGATTGCATGAAGGCCTTTGAGATTCTCAAAGAGGCCTTGATTACTGCACCCATTCTGAGACCTCCGGATTGGAATCTCCCATTTGAGATTATGTGTGATGCATCTGATTATGCTATGGGGGCTATATTAGGACAGTGCATTGATAGGAAGCCCTATGTGATTTATTACGCAAGTAGAACTCTGTCTGATGCTCAGATGAATTATACCACGATAGAGAAGGAGCTACTTGCTGTAGTATTCGCATTGGACAAGTTTAGGTCCTATTTGCTCGGTTCGAAGGTGGTTGTCTATTCTGACCATGCTGCATTGAAATATTTATTGAATAAGAAAGACACCAAACCGAGACTCATTCGTTGGGTTCTGCTACTACAAGAGTTTGATCTCGAGATTCGAGATAAGAAGGGAAGCGAGAATGTAGTAGCAGACCACCTTTCTAGACTGATCATGGAGATCATGCAGGATCAGAGGCCGATCAGTGATTCTTTCCCCGACGAGCAGATCATGTCAGTCAAGACATCACAATTACCCTGGTTTGCAGATATTGTGAACTATCTGGTTTTGAGGCAGATACCTGAGCATTGGAATAAGAATGAGCGTGAGAGATTCCTATCTCAGGTGAGGCACTATTATTGGGATGAACCAGAGTTGTTCAGATATTGCGCAGATCAGATCATTAGAAGATGTGTCTCGGAGGAGGAGTACGAGTCCATTTTGAGTTTTTCCCATTTATTAGCCTGTGGAGGGCATTTTAGCAGTAGGAAGACGGCTGCAAAGGTTTTGCAGTCCAAATTTTATTGGGCCACACTCCACAGGGATGCCCATGAGTTCTGTAGGCATTGCATTAGATGTCAATAGATTGAGAACATGTCCAAGAGGGACATGATGCCTTTGCTTCCAATTTTGATTGTCGAGATTTTTGATGATTGGGGCATTGATTTCATGGGACCATTTCCGCCTTCATTCGAAAATTTATACATTCTTGTGGCGGTTGATTATGTGTCCAAGTGGGTCGAGGCTGTGGCAACCAAGACCAATGACCATAGAGTGGTGCTTAAGTTCATTAAGCATAACATTTTCAGTCGTTTTGGTGTGCCACGTGCGATGATTAGCGATGGTGGCAAGCATTTTAGGAATGTACAGATAGCTTCTCTGCTGAGAAGATATTCTGTCAATCATAGATTCACCACTCCGTATCATCCACAGACTAGTGGACAGGTAGAGGTGTCGAATAGAGAGATTAAGCGGATTTTAGAGAAAACAGTTCGCCCCGACCGCAAGGATTGGTCCCAGCGCTTAGATGATGCACTTTGGGCATATAGGACTGCATTCAAGACTCCCATTGGCATGTCCCCGTATCGCCTTATATTCGGGAAAGCATGCCATCTTCTTGTCAAACTGGAGCATAGAGCGTATTGGGCTATCAAGAAATTGAATTTTGACCTCACCCAGGCTGGCAAAGCGAGAGCACTGCAGCTCTCAGAATTAGAGGAACTCAGGAATGATGCTTATGAGAATGCCAAGTTATACTAAAGCATTTCATGATAAGCACATTGTCAGAAAAGTGTTTGAGCCAGAGCAGAAAGTGTGGCTATATAATTCTCGTTTGCATTTATTCCCAGGGAAGTTGAGATCGAGATGGACAGGACCATACATCGTGAAAGAAGTGTTTCCACATGGAGCAGTTACATTATTTGATCCTATGACCCAAGGTACATTCAAGGTTAATGGGCAAAGACTGAAGCCCTTCATTTCCGATTCCTTGCAGAATGGTGAGTGTGAGATAGTGCATCTCACGAAGGCATGAGGATTCAACTAGAGGGATGTATCATATGTACACTAGTTTGTTTTTCATTTCAGTATTTTTCTTTATTCAGTATTTTATTTCATATGTGTTGACATTTGTTTTGATGTATGCAGGATGAATCTAACACTTAGTGTATCAGTTACCAGGTACAAAAAAGAGCTTTCAAAGAATTCATTGATCAGATGAAAAAGTCAAAAGGCAATTAAACTTCTAAAGCTCGAGCCGATCAGGTTGTATCTATCCTTTCTCCCATATTCATTTTATGGTCTTTTAGTGTGCATTCGCATTGCATGTTTACATATTTTGTATGCCACTAGGGACAATGTCATTCAAGCATGGGGGGTGGTTTAGATGCATGCACACTAAATTTTTTTTTATGTCTGGTAGCTAAAGTAGGCATTTGAGAACAAGTTTGTAGCATATATGATTGTTTTTGGCATAATCTAACAGCTTAAAATTTTTTTAAGCCCCATGTAAATTTTTTTTCTGAACTGATTCAAATATAGTAGTATTTATGAGAAAATACAAAGAAAAGATAGTATTTGATTGTTAGAAAATTTTGAATCACTTTAGTATAAGTATGCACAGTATGTTTTGTGAAAGAAATAAGCAATGGAAAGATGTTTTAGAAGAATGAGCTTAAAAGAATAGAGCTACGTTTAGTTGTTGATGTCTTCATGAATCCTAGTAGTGGAACTCAGACACGAGATGAAGTGTTTGAGTCTCTTGACGAAAAGGATAACAAAGGAGATCATCCTCTTGTCTAGTCGATATCTGTGGCCTTTGTAGTTCGAGTAAGTAGAATCTGAAGGGTGTTTTACACCTGGTGCCCCAAAGCCAGCTGGTTTGGGAGCCACCGGTTCGAAAGCTTGTTACATGGACTGCATAAAAAGCCTAAGAGATAGAGACATTGCACATGACGAGAGGAAGACTATACGTAAACTATTAGAATAGAAGGTCTAGTGACTCGAGGAATTAAGTCCGAGGGATACTTTGTATCTAGTGCCCTAAGGTCGGCCGGCCTGGGAGTCACTGACCCAAATCTTGCTACACGGGTCACGAAAACTGACTATTTGAAATAGTGCTCATGTGAGAAAAATGTTCAAGAGTGAGAATTGAAAAAAGGGTGAAAATTGAAAATCCAAAAAAAGAAAAAGAATGTGCTGAATGAGAAAATTTTCATTGCTTAGGAATATGTGTGCATTACTGTGCAGAAAATATACAAGTGAGGATAGATAAGTAAAACATGATAGTACTTGACTTTCTGAGAAAAATCATAGATACCTACAATTTTAGAAAAGTGAAGGAAAAAGAATTTTTACTATGGTGGCATGAGATTTCTGAATTTGTTTTTGAAAATGTCAATTACATGAAATATTTGTTCCAACTATTTTCTTAATTACCTAATATTCTTGAAAAGTCATTCTTGCATTTCATTGATGTTTGTGGGTAGCATCTCTGCAAACCCTCACGAGACCTTACTCGTCCACTGGTGTAAGCCAGGGGTTTAAAGGGCTTGTTGCATATGCTAAATGGAACTGTGATTCCTACGAAAGTGAGTTAATTTTTATGCATTCATGTTTAACATTTCTTGTTTCTGTTGCATAGCATAATTATGGTTTGTTAAGGGACTAACAAACATTCAAGCATGGGGGTATTTGATGATGCATAAAATGCACATCAAGTTTTTCATGCATTTGGTAATGAGTTTAAGGTTTTAAACTCATGTTTAGATGCATTTTGATAGTAAGGGGTTGTGGTTCGAATTTTAAAGAAATCGGAGTTAAAATGAGAGAGTTATGGCGATTTCAGTGTTCGGGCACGGATTTTGAGGTGAATCGGATCCATATCCGGCCCAATTAGGCTATTTTGACCTTGGATCAACCTTTTTAATTCCCAAAATCCAACCCACACGCATATCTATATCCAATTCAAAAAGTTTTACAGAAAACCCCTCAGAAAGTGGCACATAGGAATAATTTTTTTTATAACCTTGTTTCTGAAATTTCAAAAAGTATAAATACACTTTTTAGAAAAACCCTAGGCGTCTTTGGCATTGGGATTGGCGCCTCTTGCTGTGATTATAGCTCCATCCCTTCTCCTACCTATCGTTCCATCATGTTCTCCATTGAAGATTGGTTCTTGCTTGGTTTCCAAGCATTAGTCTTTCTCCCGTTTCAATTCTAATCATTTCTTTAGCATCCTTGCTGTGATTAATCATCATTTTCTGTATTTTTGCAGGTGTAGCAGAGGTGGAGACCATTAATCTTGATCGGAAGTGCGAAACACTCCATCAAGATGAGCCGTCCCTACCTCCATCCGGTTTTCTAAACCCTCCAATCGTGAATCGGCACCCTTTCCATCTTCGATGGATCTCCAATGTGTTGCAGCTGCAAAAGTACTGTTCGTGGTGATATTCCAGCATTCTCGAACGGTTCGGAACGTCAAACCAAGGCCATTGTTCGCTCTCTTCTTCCCTACGATCGTCGGATCGCCCTAGAGGTAGATCTTCTTCTCTCTTTTCTTCTAGCTAAAGCCTAAAATGTGTGTGTGTATTCTTTGTGTTTTATTTTCTGTGTGTTGCTGTGTTTTTCATGTTTCAGCCTTAGTATAGAGCTCGTGCACAGACCATCACGCTAGATTAGGTTTTATTTCATTGATTGTGTATTCGATTTGTGTTTTTCTATCGTTTTCATCTAAAAACGTGTAAATCGGCTAGAACCCCTTCTAGCCGATTTTTCCATTTTATGTCCAGCGTGTTGGTGTTGTTCTTTTTCCCAAAACATCGTTTCAAAAAGTTGTATTTTGATTTAGTTTAATCATTGGTTTTGTTTGTTTGGTGTTTTAATTAAAAAGAAAAAAAAATCGGCTAGATTAACTCTAGCCGATCTTGGTGTTTCAATACATTTAAGTGCTGCAACTTTTCTGTGTGTATTTCGTGTAATCTGAAGATTATTCGTCTGTGTCCTGTGTGATCGAGATTTGTTTTTGTTAAAGAATTAGGTTGCTTTGATTCTTAGGTGTCGTGTGAATGTTTTTGCCAAACTCGTGAATAAAGGGTTGAAGTTGGGTAATTACGTGTGAGTCTATTGTGTAGTTGTGTAATTTGATGTTTGTTTGCAGTTAACAGTCTTGTAAGGTTGTGTAACTCAAGTTCATAGGATTTGATTCTTGCTAAATATCGTTTTTGATGTTTTAGTGTTTTTAGTGCTTCGTTGTTATTGAGAAAAATACAAAAATTAAGTTTTCGTGTGTTCTTAATTGTAGTGTCTAGCCGGCTGTAGTTCAATATTCATTTAGTCCAGTTGTTACAGTAGTTTAATTAGTTGATTAATTTTTAGTTATTATAAATTTTATTTGTTGTGGTAAATGTAGTGCTAGATAAGCTTAGATTCTTATTGTTTTAGTTTATTCGTGTAGTTAGGTTAGTATTCTTTTGGTTCATGTAATTCCCAACATAATATTTAGTTAATGTGTTTTCTTTTCTTAGTGTAATTAGATTCATTAAGGTTTTGTGTAAGTGAGATTTGTCATTAGCATAATTTTCTTTGCTTAGTTTTGCAATTTTATGTTTGTTAAGTGAAAAATTGTATTGTTATTTGATTAGTCGTCTTCCCCAAGGTGGGGCGTCAGCCATTAGAGCTCCATTAGAGCTCTAGGCTGTTTTTATTAAGTGGTTTGTGTCTTTAGAAAGTGTCTTAGAGTATCCAGGTTCATTGGTATAGCTTAGGAGACGTTTTTGTGTAATTAGGCAAGTTGGATTCTAAGATTATGTCAATTAATGTGTTTTAGAATATTTATTTAGTTTCCTTAATGTTTTCCTTGCTGTAGTTGAATATTAATTGTTTAGGTTAAGATAGTATCATTGTATTAGCTAGGTGTTAACGTTTTTAGAAGAAGAGTAGAAAGGTAATTGGAGTGGAAAACGTTTTGTTTAGAAGAAAAAAAAATCTGCTGTCTTCCAAATTCGTGCATACTATTTTGGAAATATTTTGAACATTTACTCCAATCAAGAGAGAAAGTTTCTCCTTTTAATATTTTTGGAAACACCATTTGGATTTCAAAGATTTACTAAAAGATTGATACACGATTTTTGGGATTGAAAGTAAAACTTATTCTTTCTTTTTAAAAGATCACTAAAAACGTGTTCAAGATTTTTGGAAAGGTTTTCAAAAAGTACTTACCGTTTTTGTAAAGCAAGGTTGGAAACGTGTGGTCCCCTCTGTGAGTTGGACGTTTTCAATTCTTTATGCCCATTTGATTTACCAAGCAATTAAGGTAAGTTTATCCCTCTTGATTGGACGTTTTTGTCAAAATCAATTTGTTCCAACTATTTGCTAGCTCCTAATTATTACCTTCTTCTTTAGTAACTTATATTAGGTGTATTAATTAGGTTTTAAATATTTGAATTAATAGTATTAACTTTAGATTAGTAGATAGTGTCTTATTTAGGAAGGCCTTAACTAGGGTTTCTTGTATTAGGCGTGTAATTAGTGGAGTCATTAGCTTTAGTCTTAATTAATTAAGTTTTAATTTTAAGTGTTTAAATTAGCTAATGTCTAAGATAGTCAACCTAACCTAACCTAGTCAATCTAGTCAACCCAGTTAGGTGTGTCGTGTCCCTAGCCTAAGTCGAGTCCACCTAGTGAACCCAGTCAATCTAGCCAAGTGTGGCGTGAGCCTAATCCTATCTTAAACCCACCACTCTTTAGCATTTAGTGGTTTAGTACATTTATTTTTAAGTATATTAACTTCAGTATAAGTAGTGTAGGTTTTCTTTTAATCGATCTAGTAGAGTGGAGCATTGCTTGTTTAAGGTGTGTTTGATACTTGCTTTGTTTATGTTAGTAACTTAATTAGTTCGTTTGCATTTAGCTTGTATTAATTGCAGTCACTCATTCATATAGTTAAGTGCATGTTTAAGTACATTAATTACAATTGCATTATTAGTTCATTTCGTTTTTAGTCATAAAGTGCATATCATATTTCATTTTTATTTCATTTCGCATCATTGCATTTAACATCAGCATACAATATGTCATTTAGGTTGCATTAGGTTTAATTTGCATTATTTAGTGTTTAAATAGATTTATAAAGTGAATAGTGCATTTAAAACAAAACCCAAATTTTTCCCTATCGCACTGTCGTCATTTCATGTGCAAAAAATTCGAGTTTTTAAATTTTTATTTTTCTATTCACTTTACTAGTGTGTTAACTGCCTACAAACCAAATTTCAGCTCGATCCGAGTTGGGTTGGTCTGATTTTTAAGCGTTTTATGAAAACTGCTTTTTCTGGTTTTTAAATTTCAGGACTTGCGATATCCTGATTTTTTGCCCATTTTGAAATGCTTATATCTGGAGTTCCAGATATCATTTTTTCATTCTGTAAAAACTGTCAGATTATTTAATCTGTTAGTTACAGAACAGAACCAAATTCGGGAAAATTGGACCTTGTTTGTTTTGTCAAACAGTGGTTTTCTAAAGAGTTGTCAAAAGTCTCTTTTACACTAGTTTGGGGCATCTTAGTAATTTCATTCTTTTCAGCATTTTTGTACTGTTTTGAGGATTTTATGCATATTAGGAGCTGCATCTGCATCATACAGCATTGTTAAACTTAGGTTAGTTAATTTTTGAATTAGTTTAATATTTTAGTTAATTGTTTTCTCATAATTAGGATTTGTTCTATTAATTTCTTGAAAATTAGATTTAGTTTCATTTATAGCTTGCATCATTAACATAAGTTATTAACCCTTTATTTTCCTTTGTTTTTAGGTTGAAAGGCATACTCATTTCCAGGGTTTAGTGTCTAAGTGCGAAGATTGGATAACTGGCGAAAGGACCAAAATACCCTTGGTGTGCAACTGAAGATTGAATTGCTTTTTCATTTCATTTTAGTGTTAAAATTGTAGTTGTATTAACTTTGTAATTGTAGATTGAGATTTGAGATTAATAAATTAAACTTTTGAGAGATATTCTGAGTAACTCCTGTTCCCTGAGGATTCGACCCGCACTTGCCACTTCGTGAAAAGTCGATTTTTATATCTTTGGTTGACAATTTTCTAAAGCTTTTATTGAAAATTATTGTTTTAAAAATACCATTTCCAAAAGATCAACTAGTGCCCATTTGTGAATTTCTAAGGAAAAGAAATTTTATCTTTGTGATGCTACTCAGAGGGGAGGGCTGGAAATGCAATGTTGTTGGTGGTAACAACAGGGGCTGTTCAGACACCTATAGCAGGTGGCATGAAGTAGAAGGAGGGCTGGAAATGCAATGCTATTGGTGGTAACAACAGGGGTTGTTGGGGCACCTACAGCAAGTGGTTTACAGCTGTGATAAGAGGACGCAACACGTTCATGGGATGTAAAGGGGCCAACTGGCAGTGGCTCCAGAAACAGTAGAGGAGGTCAAAGGGGACCTCGATTTAGACTTTTACAGTTTTGAAATTCATGTCAGGAGACCTATTTTACCACAGTCGACTTCAGCGAATCGGACCTCCATGATGTCATTAACTGTAATTCAAACTCATGTTACAGAAGCTCCGATGCTTGCTCCAGCAGATCATGATGGGTGACTTTGATTAATGTAGGATGATGTTCAAATGGAATGGGAAGAGCTAGATTATAACAAATAACATCATTCTAATGCAGGTTTATTTGGACAGGAATTGCTCATAACTTAGCATGCTCGGGTCAAGCTATTGTGCAGATAAAAAAAAAAAGAACAGTGTGATAAAAAAACTAAGACAAAATGCCAAATTTAAAGCTACCATGATCATAAAATCGGAGGTAAGTAACTGCTAAAACCAGTGATGTTGATGTGTGTGTATGCTGAATTGATATGTGATGAGTGCCAGTGATATGTGACCACGGGTGATGAGTGCTAGTAATATGTGACCACGGGTGATGAGTGCCAGTGATATGTGTGTATGCTGAATTGATATGTGATGATAAGGGAATGTGCAATAAAAGTGTAACAGACAAAAATATTGCTACAAATATTGAAGAGCATGAGTATGGGAATGCAAGGCATTGTGGAGCAGAGCTCATACCTTTGTCCCTCAGATCCCTGTTCAGGATGGTGCTCGTTCCAACCATAAATAACTACAATGGATATAGCAAACATTTCCAGATTTGAAATTAGATAATGCAGGGAACCCATCGACCATTGGAAAACAGTTGAACTTGTTCTGCATTAACATCAAAATTGTTGGGTTTAATCAAAGTTCCATAACCTGGAAGACCTTCCATTTCTTCTTCAAGATGGTGGCAAACAGATTTCATGCTGGAGATCTTGAACATCTATTCTTGCACTTGAGGCCTCTGATCCATGGTGGAGGCCAATGAAGTTCCTGGAGATACAACAATCAACGCATTGAAAGCATTGATTTCTGCTACACACAGTTTTCAATCATTCTCATATGTACAGGTTGCAATCAAAGGGGTCATCCATTACTCTGCTGGGCCATGGATCTTTAACACTTGAGTCAGTCAAAAGCCAAGAAAGCCATCAATGTGCCTGCAATTTGGGAGACCAGGCCATATAATGAGAAAACATGAACACTATCAATAGACAATACTCCTGCAAGCATGCTAAATAGCATAGGAGCATAACCAATCAAGTGTTTGTCACTTCCACGATAGTCAGCGGGAGGAGGTAGTGAAAGCAGTCTCACAGTCAGACGCACGGCGTGCTCCTGGCCCACTGATTGTAATCTCATGTACTTTCTCGAGCTTCGCTAAACTTCCATCAAATTCATGAGCAATTCAGTGGTGTTACCCTTGAAGCAGGAGTTATCACCAAAGAATTTACAATTGATGTGGATACAGGAGGTGGGGGGATGCACAGTAATATGTGGGGTGCTGATGATTGAGAGTCTTATGATAAAATATCTAAGAAGAGGCCACATCAAAAACTAGAAATTAGGCAAAACTTGAATTACATTCAACAAAATCATGCTTTTCACACAACATTTCAACATATATAAAAAAGAAAGGAAATTGACTGCATATTCACATACCTCAACTAGCTTTTTCAAAATATGGAGAGCAATATGACTGTGAATTCATATGCCTTCTGTCTGGCTTTCTCCACTATCTTTTGCCACTGTAGCTGAGATTGAAACTCCTCGGAAGCTTACCTATTCGACTTGATTGCCACCCACAAAATCACGACAAATCAGATATCATATTCCTCCAGGTTTTGGAAGTCCCATTCTCTGGATCACCAATGTTAAAACGAGAACTAGTAGGCAACAGATCAAGCATTTTCCTAGTTTGTGGAATCATTTATGCTTCATAGGAAAGCCTAGAGGCATATGACAATAGACCTACCCCAACAGAAAAAACCATTTCTACACCCAAAATAGTATCATCTTCTGCAATTTTCCATAATTAGAAAGCATAAAAAAAAACATGTATGACTATTGCTATAGCAGATTACCTTCCAAGTTATGAACATCTCATAGCCATGCAGTTTGAAAGTCAAGGTTATATGATCAATCACCTCTGGGTTTAAATCAAAATTGCAGAGAGATATACAGGGTATACAACATATGACATACTATGGACATGTTGATGTAAAAGGTGGAAGTGAATGGTATGCTTCATAACACTTACCTTATTGTAGCCCTATTCGGAGTTTGAGAGGGATTTTTGAATTTGAAAGATGCCTCCAACCTAGAGCATCATATCCTTTGATCAAAACAGTCTGCTACTGTAACAAGACATACTATAGGGTTTTCCAGATTCCAATGTGGCTCGCTGATCCTGATCATAAAAGGGGGATCTCGAACAACCAAAATATAAGACAACTGCAACTTTAAAATTCTGTAAAACAGCAATTTCCCCCTTTACATCGGTTTATTGACTCAAAATATTTGATGGCCTTCATAATCTGAGGACCTTGTAATGCTAAAGATAAAACAATAAACAGAAATGGTGAGGAGCATATTAGTGGAGATACAGGTAGCAATTGCAATGTAATAGCAGATCATTCTCTACGGAAATGGCTTCATCAGTGACCATCAGTCTAGAGGAGAGATGCAGCAATAGCAGCTCGCCCCATGTAATACTCTGTCAGAATGCGTCCCTTCCTGTGTCATTCTTTGCTACCTCAAGATGAAGGAGTCACAGACGACATCACAGATGATGTATTGGAATGGGCATAGGCTCGAAAGATGCTTGGGAAGCAGATGCTCATAATCAAATCACATATATATAGGTGTTAAATCCCAAGTAATACAACGATCTTATCATGTTTACACCCAGGAGAAAGACAAAAAAAAATATTCCAACGAGATCTTGCTTAATATTTGCTATTTGATGCTGACGAGCTTTTCAGAAAATTATGAAATAAACCCAAACAGTCAGCAATGTAATGGAACAAATGAATGTCGATACTAAGACATGAATATGATGCAGAGATAGATGAAGTAGGAAAAGTGGTGATGGTTACAGCGAAGAAATAGTGTGAACAAAATGAGATGAATCCTAGATGAAGAAAACGGATGCCACAAATTGACAAGAATAAAATAAAATGAGAGGGGTAGATCAATGCCGATAGAACCTATTGCATTTAATAATTGCAGTAAAAAAAAATATAGGCCTTATCAAACATTGACAAGATGAAGTAAAAAATCGACACAGAGTTCCAGAGATTTCTCTGTAATACTAAGTCTTCAACGCATAGACCTCTGATATGTTATATGAATGAGACCCGATGCTGCTGAAATCGAGCCAAACAGAAATAAAACCAGATCTCACACTAGAGAGCGTGAACAAAGATCAATCGGGGATCCAGATGAGCTATAATAGATCACCGAAACATAAACACATATTTAAATTCATGTAAACTGAAGAAAAACCAAGATAAATTATAAATCAAAGGAAAAGAACAAAAGGAAAAATGCAGCAAAACAAAGAAAATAAAACAAAAACAAAAGAAGAAAAGAAAACAAAATTTTGTTGGAATACCATGATTCCGTTGATGTTGCATTATGTAAACCGAAATTGCCATAAGCAAATCGGATCTACAGGGTATGCGTTTATTGGGATAGAACGAGAAATCAAAAGGAAAATGCGGATTAGAGGGAGAAGGGGTTCTTTACAGAGGATCAAAAAAAGAAGGAAAAGAACGATTACTTACCTATGATGGCTGAGGTAATTGGTCTTTCACTGCTACTTGAGGAGAATCAGAGAAGAAGCGTGAAGAAAATGAAGGGGTGAAGATGCATGAGAAGAAGGAAGAAGGTGCCATGCGGGGGTGAAAGGCGATTGAGAGGAGGAGGTAAGGGAGGGGTGATCACGGATGAAGTGGGGTTTCCTTCTTTGCCGATTGTAAAGAGGAGGATGGAAGAATCGGCAAGGGGCTTCCGTTGCAGATGGGTGGAGGAGAATCCAAGGGTGGTTGGCGATTGAAGGTGGAAACGAAAGGGGAGATGATCGGCAATGGAGAAGAAAGAGAGAGCGAGAAGGGAGGTCGGCCAAGGGGAGGAAGAGGTTTCCAAAGGGCCGAGAGTATGCGAGAGAGAGAGGGTTTCTGTAACCCTAAAAAAAATTTGTTAAAAGCTTTTTATCAAAGGGTGAGACTCCATTTTTAAAGAATTTTCAAAATGGTGGTCCTTTCAAAATGTTTTTTTTTTCAAAAAAATGGTTTTAGAAGGTGTTTTCAAAAGGAGGTTTTTCAAAAACCGATTTTTGTTTCTTTTCTATTATATATATATATATTATTTTTTTTCTTTTTCTTTTGTTTTTTCCAATTTTTTTGGTAATTTTTGAAATAAAACTATGAAACTAAGAAAATAAGGGATTTTAAAAACCTTTTTGTAAATTTTTGAGAAATATTTACAAAAGAAGGGTTTTCTGAGAAATCGGGGTTATTTTGGGGAAATTTCTTCAAAAAATGGGTTTGGACCCCAGTTTTGAGAAAATATTCGAGTTTCAAACCTCGAATCGAGGAATATAACGCGATGGATCCAAACGGATACCAGACGAACTGTCTAAGCCTTTTAAAAGGTTATTTTGGTAATTTTGAGAATTTATTTTATAAATCGGATGACAAAGCTCAGATTTGGATTTTGACAATGGATCCGGATCCGAAATCGAGTCAGATATATAAAATGGATTTAATTTCAGTAAAATCTGAGAAATAAACTGGTATTTAGATTTAAACTGACTCAATTACCCAAAAAATGGGGGCAAAGGGCAAAAAGGGAATATTTATAAGATTTTTGAAAATTTTGGGGTGTTCACAGATGCCCCTCTTTGCTACTAAGCCGGTTGAAAAGCCGAGATTAGTGGCAAAGAAACACTCCAAATTTTGAAAAATGCCCCAGTCAGCAGATCTGAACCAGGTGTAGAAGAATTTACTTTGAAAAGACAGGATTTCAGGCTTAATACCTTATCTTGAATGGCTTTGGGGAGACGAAATCCTTGAAAATGATATGACTGAATAACAGAAATGAGAAAATCGTGATGGGACTTTGGGCGAAAATCTCGAAATGGTGAAAAATAAGGATTTTGGTCAGGTCTCATGGGTGAGACAAAATCAGCTTTTGGAATGACTCAGGTTTAGCCCTTAACCTGGATGTGACGAAGATATCTCAAGATAATCTGAATGGGGGAAGGAATATATGAAGACCTTGATGGAACATTTTTAAGAAAATGCCTCGTGAGATGAAGCTCAAGTAAAATCTTGTCTTGGATAGATATACAAAGCATGGATTCCTCGATGGGAAGAACCATGATGGGACTGGAAGAAAATACCTCGTCAAAACGAGGAATCTCGCTGGAACGAGACTCAAGTTTAACCCAAACCTGAAAAAAGAAAATACCTCGTGGTACGAGGTTTCAGGCTTAACCCTTAACCTGAAAGGGACGACCAGATGGAATCCTCGAACGAAGAAACCATGATGGGACCTTTCGGAGTTTGAAGTCAAATTAACATCTCAGATCAAATTTCGAAGCTCAATTTAAACTTTGAAATTCCTGATTCATCTTTTAAATTTAAACTTTAAAATCCAATTCTAAAATAAGAATCCAACTCCATTTAGGGATCCAGATTTCCAAATCCAATCTCTATTTCGGATTCCAGACTTCGGATCCAATTCCATTTAGGATTCAGAATTCAACTTCATTTTGGATTCCAGATTTCAGATCCAATTCCATTTAGGATCCTAGATTTCGGATTCAACTCCATCTTGGATTCCAGACTTCGGATCCAATTCCATTTAGGATTTTAGATCCAGAATTCAACTTCATTTTTGGATTCCAGACTTTGGATCAAATTTCATTTAGGATTCAGAACTCAACTTCATTTTTTGGATCCCAGACTTCAGATCCAATTCCATTTAGGATTCACACTTTGGATTCAAATTCCATCTTGGATCCCAGATTTCAAATCCAATTCCATTCCCAATTTCAGATTTCAAATCTGTCTTGATTTCCAGATTTCAAATCCAATTCCATTTTCAGATCCCATCTGGACTTCTTAAAGCCATTTCTATTTTTAAATTCCATTTGAATTTCTCAAATCCAAATTTCATCCTGATTTCAAACTTTAAATCTAGAATTCAATACCACTTCAAATTTCATCTTCTCTCCTAAATCAAGGTTCAAAATTCAAATTCAAAGTCCATTTCTGACTTTGAAACTTTATTTCTTTTTCTCTTATCTTCAAATCATTCTTTTCAATTCAAGATTTATTTTTCTCAACTCTGATTTAGAACTTCAAACATCTTTTCAGATCTATCTCAAGTTATAAGTTAAATTCAACTATTCAAAAATCATTTCTTCATCCCCTTTATCACATTTACTTCAAAATCACCTGGAAAGTCTCAAATTTCCAAAAGTGTTTTCTCAAAAGCATACATTTCTGTATTTACATTGCACAAGCATGATTCTCTATGCATTTTAGATTTAGAATAAATTCTTAGATAATATTTTAGCAAAGCAAAAAGGCATAAATTCGATCCTTGGTTCGATTACCCCTGGTAAAGGCGCCAGGAACGGTCGAACCTTGTACCGACGAGCGAGCCCTGTCTCCCAATTTTCCCGCAAATATTTCAAAACGGAGGCGAGTAATTTTTCTAAATATTTTCAAAATTAAGGACAAGTGAGACCTTGTAAAAGAGTTTCTCTCTCTTCTTCCTTTTCTCATTCTCTCTTCTTTTCTATCTTTTATTCCCCTTCAAAAAGGGAATAGAGGCTAGAAAGGCGAAGAGAAAGGAAAAGAGGAACAAGAGGAACAAGAGGAAAAATTTTGCGATGATCACAGTGATGGCCCCACCTCGCGAGGCAAGCTCGCTTACGTTAAAAATACATGTTTTTTATGCTTCAGTCTCTTGATTCGTTCTAGAGATGCTTTCCGTGGCAAAATGTTTTTAACTGTCTCATTGTAATGCTCGATGTTCTATGTCGTCACATTGCTAGTTCACGTACTATCGCACATATATGTCCACTTGTATCTATGCACAGTTCACGATAACTTATATGTTTTGCATGACACATTCTCCTGTGTGGTTACATTAATTGATTATGTTCTGTGATGCATATCATGCTATGATTGCTATGATTTGTGAAATGAGTAGTCATAATTATTTTCTCATGTTTTGCTTAATTGCATTGACTCATGCTAGTTGTTATCGCTTATTGCTCCATGTGTAGTTTCGTCACTCTCTTTACACTTGCTTATGCTTTACTTGTTCAATTATTGTGAATGAGCATGCTATGTGTTGCATATTAAGCCATGCTCTCGTTTTCCACATACTGGTATATTGTGATTGGTTTGTCTCACCAGCTCGAAAGAGTACTGACCTCGTTTTATGGGGATACAGGTGTTGCTTCTAGGCATGCGATGGAGTTCGATGTGCGGCAGAGGACTTGAACCCACTCTTCTAAAACATCAAGGATCTTGGTAGAGATTTTGTAAAAGGGAATGATTTGTACTATTTTGTAAAATATATTAAATAAAAATTGTTTCATAATGTTGTTGATTCACTATTGTGACCCGCCCAGAGTTTTCTGCTTGTTTTCTTTTTTGGTACTTCTACACTTGCGCAATTATTTAAAAAAAAAAATTACCCTAAATTCAAAGGATTTTTAAGGATTTTCAAAGTTGGGAATTTTGGGCGTCGCATGAACCGTTTTTTTAGATTATTTATTATGGTTAGTGTGAGAATGTGGTTTTCTCTTATTGCAGATAGCAGATTGCTAGCAAAAATTTGATCCAGACAAATTGCAAGCAATTGTTCTACCAAGGGTTTTCACAACAATTATTCTTGTTTCAAAGGTCAGGTCCTATTTGCCTGGGTACTTAGGAAGAATTGGTATTTAGCAGAAAATGCCTATGATGACATAGGGATGGCAGTGGACCCGGGGGAAATGGGACCCCACACCGCCTTGCCCCCATTTGGACCAGGGATGGAGGACATGAAACGGGGATGGAGGTTAAAATCAAAACTTGTGCATGGATGGAGGAAGGATGGACTTACTCTTTCCCCTTCCCCGCCTCGTTCCCATCCCAATCCCCACCCTGTCCCCGATCTTTCTTTAGGAATGGCAGTAGACGGAGAGAAAATGAGCCCCCACCCTGCCTCGTCCCATTTGGACCGGGGATGGAGGACATGAAACTGGGATAGAGGCAGGGATAGAAGTTAAAATAAAAACCCATGCGAAGATGGAGGGCAGGATTTTGAGACGGGTCGGGGGTGGACTGGAGACCTTGTCCAATCCGCTTTCCGGACTAGAGATTCTGCACAAAGCAACCATTAGATGAGAAAGATATTTCACATCCATGGTCGGCAATTTGAGAGACTAAAAAAGGTTTAAATTTAGTTTTGGAACAACTCTAACTTTTGGAACAAAATGATTTTGAGAACTTTTTGAGTTTAGAGTTCCAATACTAGAAATTTTCAAAAAAGTTCCATCGACCGTAGAAACACAAGAGCCCTTTGAATTGGTCAAATCCCGACCAGTTATGAAAACTGGATTTTGAAAATCCCGACCAATGAAAACACTGGATTTCAAATCCCGACCAGTTATGGAAAATTGGATTTTGAAAATCCTGACCAGTGAAAACACTGGGTTTCAAATCCCGACCAGTTATGAAAAACTAGATTTTGAAAATCCCGACCAGTGAAAACACTGGATTTCAAATCCCGACCAGTTATGGAAAACTGGATTTTGAAAATCCCGACCAGTGAAAATACTGGATTTCAAATCCCGACCAGTTATGAAAACTGGATTTTGAAAATCCCGACCAGTGAAAACACTGGATTTCAAATCCCGACCAGTTATGAAAAATGGGATTTCAAATCCCGACCAATTATGAATAACTGGATTTTGAAAATCTCAACCAGTGGAAAAACTGGATTTCAAATCCCGACCAGTTATGAAATCCTTAAAATGAATTTAGAATTTTAAAGTTGAATTGAACTTTGAAATTTGATTTGAATTTGAAATGGAACTTTGAATATAAAAATGAATTTTGAAACTTAAAAGTCAAATTGGACTTTGAAATTGAATTTTGAATCTTGAAATGAGATAGAATTGATGAATTGAAATTGAAACTTGAAGAAAGATATTCAAGACCACTTGGATTTTGAAAAAGAATTTTGAAAATATGATGCAATTCTATCCTAAATGCTGAAATGAATTGAAAGAGTTTGAAATTGGATTTGAAAAGCATATTTCATTTTTTAAGTGAATTGAAATAAGATTGAAGATATAATACATCCTTAACTATGGTCATTGAATGCATTATATAATAATCTATATTTGAATTCAGGTGAAGAATAAAACACATTTTTTATGCCTTTATAGAGTTTAAAATGAAATTAACTCTCAATATATTCTGACTATGGCCATTGATATATATTTGAGTTAATTTTAAGTTAAACTTTAATAAAGAAAGAAAATATTTGAAAGGATGATGATTTTTAAAGGGGGATCCAACGTAGATCCAATGTTATTCCATAAAAGATGAAAATCCTAAGTTTTGTTCACATCCTGACTATGGCCATTGATGCAAATCATCAACTTAGGATTTAATCACCTTTTATTAGAATAGTGCACGTGCCATTCGTGTTTCACCATAGTGGATTTTTGAAAAATAAAGGCAAAATGACATGAAACAAGCAATTTATGACTTTTATATGCTCATCCATTCTATCTAAGACTGGAAATGTAGAGTTTTCATTAATGTCTAGCTTATTACAACACTGGAATTGAAAATATCAGAAATTTCTAATTCAAGCTTTTCACATATTCCTGCAAGATGGGGTTAACATCAAAAACATGGAAGATAATAGGAGGTATCACATCAAAAACCTATACATTTATATATATATATATATATATATATATATATATATATATATGGAGTATCTACATGAAGAGGGTAGATATATACATATATTCACACAAAAAATAATAAAAAAAATGATGATGTCCATGTGATATGAGAATGAGATGAAGTATTATCACACGTATGGACCAACCCCTATAAAATCCAAAAAAAAAAAAAAGAATGCCTAATTACCTGGTAATCCAAAAAAAAAAATGTGATTGTTATTGCAGCAAACATGTGATTGATGAAAATGGAGATGTGTAATAGCAAATGACTGTTGTGTACAGATGATATGTAGAAGTGATACAAATGTGCTAACTGCTGATATATGAATGCAGAAGTATTGTGACACAGGATATGAGAATGGAACCAATGCTATGATGCAAGCATAGCCATGGATTGAGTGTTTAATGAAAACACTTTGATGAATATAGTGGTGTGCTCACAGTAGAGGTGAGCTGAATGTGGATGTGAAGTGAAGAAACAATGTTGTTTTCAGTAGTGGTAGAGGGATGTGGCTGTGTGAATGAACGCATGTTCAGTGAGAATAACACACGTTCAGTGACTAGATGGTGGAGCCACATAACACAACTCCATCTGATGGAGCTAGAGCAGAATGACCCTCAGCAACACAACATCGTTATTGCTTGAAGTCGTTGACAGCTTGGCTTTGAGCAGTCCCAGAATTCCAGCTTGGCCCATCAGTCTTGAATTACTAAAATATATAATTGCAGGTATACACAAAGGCACATATTATTAAGAACAAACTGAATATAAGTCAACTGATTTATCAGAAACTGTCAGAAGTTAATACATCATCATCAGAGATACCCATTAAGGTAATACATAGCCAAACTTCATTATCGTTTCTGCCATCATCACAGGACATTGGCACAATCATTCTCAGACTAAAAAAAAAAGAGAAAGGAATATCTAGACTTATCTTAGAAATTATGGGCCAAACACCATGTTTAATAACAATAATATATATATATATATATATATATATATATTGACAACATAAATTGATTGAGGGTGGTTTTACCAGGGTGTAGGGTTCTGCTAGAGGAACTAACTGGCTGTAATTAGCTGAAAAGGGACATTGTTGTATTATTTCATCTTATCAAGCCACCACCATTCATTACAGTTAGAATCACTGAGGCTGCTGTTTACAATGGCTCATTCAATGTTGTCAAGCTCCTTTCATTAATGCTGCTGGAGGTAGTTCACCACAGGAGATGGTTCATCACTAAAACCAGTTTTCATCCAAACTCTACTTCCTTATTCCATTCCCCAGTATGCTCTTAGACTGTAGCTACCCCATACCTTCCATTCACATTCCAAACCCAGCGGAGCTATATGCCCATGCCACTCATCAATATCCTGTAACCCATTCATGATATCCTACTGTCATACACACACTTGTGTTGCCTTATCAGTTACATAGTTACATACTACCTGTATGCACAATCCCTACTATCCGAAATCAGCAGATATCTCTCACAACACCTACTTTTAACTGTTGTATGAGACATTGACCATTTAACTCCCTCAAGTTTCAGGCCAGATCTTGGGTTTAGCTGGCAGCACATTGAAGTGTTAGCTCCAAACTAGGCTTTAACAGATACATTTTGCTGATTAAGGTTTTGGGTCGTCACATACTATATTTCCCATGTATTCATTATATAAGGTATATCGGTCCCCAGCCCAGTAGCTAATTTACCACATCCTGCACCTATATGTCCATTGGCTGTAAAAATCTATCATAAGCCTTCACTTGGTTTCAGCTATTGCCTGACTCACCACCATTTATCCTCTATTTTTTTGGCACTTCAATACCATAAGCATCACAATCACCATTTGTCACCAACCATCTTATTGCTACCATTCTACTACTACAGTGACGTTCTGTTCCTGCACTTCATTGTTTTAAACATCTTAGTCATCAGCTACCTTACCCTTGCAACACCTCCATTCACACCCATTTTACATATGTCATTATCTCAGCTATCCACACTGTCCCTTCACATTCACCATTTCACCTATATATATATATATATATATATATATATATATATATATATATATATATATATATACATATATAAGTGAATAAATATTCACATATACCTATATGTATATAGATATAAATATATATATATATATATATATATATATATATATGCATGTTTATATGTACATAAATTTCATTTTTCACAATTTAGAACTTAAATGCCTTGGCACATGAGCATTTTCACCATTGACATCTATATAATATGTGCAGTTTTCTCCCATTTTTTTATATTAACCCAGTTGTTTTGTAGGAATATGTGGAAAATCTCATTACTGGGAGTAATGAATTCAACTTGATGTGTTATAATAGTTAGATCTTAAATGAGAATTTACATTTTCTGTCTTAGATAGAATGAATGAGCATTGTAAATATCATTAATTTCATGCTTTTTACATTCATTTTCCAAAATCTCACAATGGTGAAACACGAATGGCACGCGCACCATTTCGTAATAGGTAATAAATCCTAAGTTGATGATTTACATCAATGGCCATAGTGAGGATGTAAACAAAACTTAGTATTCTTATCTTTTATAAAATAACACTGGATCCACACTGGACCCTTTTCAAAATTCATCATATTTTCTTTAAATATTTTCCTCTTTTATCAGAGTCTAATCTAAAATTAATTCAATGTATATACCAATGGTCATAGTCAGGGTATATTGAGAGTTAATTTCATTTTAAACTCTGTAAAAGCACCAAAATAGGTTTTATTCTTCACTTGAATTTAAATATAGATTATTATATAATACATTCAATGACCATAGTCAAGGATGTATTATATTTTCAATCTTATTTCAAATTCATGTAAAGAATGAAACATGGTTTTCAAAATCCAGTTTCAAAGTTATTTAAATTCATTCATCATTTAGGCTAGAATTGCATCATATTTTCAAAAATTCTCTTCAAAAATCCAAGTGATTTTGAACATCTTTCTTCAAATTTCTATTTTAAATTCTAATTCTATCTCAATTTCAAATTCCGATTTGACTTTGGAACTTCAAAATCATTTTATATTCAAACTCCAAAATTCCAATTCAATTCAAAGTTCAATTTTGAAATTTCTGATTCATTCTCAAAAACAAAATCAAGTTCATCTTCTTATCTTCAATCAAAGTTTGAGTTTGAATCTCAAAACTTGACTCTTCTTAAAATTTTAAATTCAATCTGGGCTTTCAAAACCCAGATCCATCATTAAAGGTCCCATTTGGACTTTCAGAATCTAAATCCAAACTTAGATCCTAAATCCCAACTTGGATCCAGATTTCCAAGTACAATCTCCACTTTTGATCTCAGATTTCAGATCCAATTTTTATTTTAGGATCCAGAATTCAACTCTATCTTGGATCTCAGACTTCAGATCCAAACTCTATTTTAGGATCCAGAATCCAATTTCATCTTGGATCTCAGATTTCAGATCCAAAATCCATCTTAGGGTCCAGAATCCAAGTCTATTTTGGATCTCAAATTTCATATCCTAAATCCTATTTAAGATCCAATTCCATTCCCAAGTCTGAATTTCAAATCCAAATTACATTTTCAGATCACATTTGAACTTCCTAAATCCATTTCTATTTTTAAATACCATTTGATTTTCTCAAATCCATCCTGATTTCAAATTTTAAATTCAATCCCATTTCGAAGTTTCATCTCTTCTCCTAAATCTAAGTTCAAAGTCCGTTTTTCTGACTTTAAAATTTCTTTCCTTCTTCCCTTTATCTCAGCTTCAAAAATCATTCATTTCAAATCAAGATTTATTTTTCCAACTCTGATTATTTCAAAGACTTAGAACTTTTCTGATCTATCTCAAGTTCTACGTTAGATTTTATCATTCAAAAACCATTTCTTCACTCCATTATCAAGTTCATCTCAGAATACTTGGAAATTTTCAAAACATTTTTCAAAAAAGCATATATCCTTGCATTGCACAAGCATGATTCTTTGTGCATTTAGATTTAGGATAAATTCTTAGATGATATTTCAGCAAAGAAAAAGGCATAAATTTGATCCTTGGTTCGATTACCCCTGGTAAAGGTGTCAGGAACGGTCGAACCTTGTACCGACAAGCGAATCCCGTCTCTCCATTTTCCTGTAATATATTTCAAAACGGAGGCGAGTTAATTTTCTAAATATTTTCAAATCAAGGTCAAGTGAGACCCCGCAAAAGAGTTCCTCTCTCTCCTCTTCTTTTCTTTTTCCTTTCTCTTTCTTTTCTGTCTTTTATTTTTTTCTCCCTTCAAAAAGGAGGAAAATAGAAGTTAGAAAAGGAAAGTTGAAGGAAGAGAGAGAAACCACAAGAGAGGAAAAATTTTGCGATGATCACAACATACCAAGCATGGATTTCTTTGTGGGGAAAAATCAATATGGGACTAGGAGGACTACCTCATTTGGAATGAGGCTCAGGTTTAACCCAAACCTGAACGGAAGATACCTCGTGGAGCGAGGTTCATTCTTAAACCCTTAACCTGAAACAGATGATACCTCGGATGGCGAGGTTCAGGCTTGACCCTTAACCTGAAAGGGACGACCATACAGAATCATTGAACGAAGAAACCGTGATGGGACATAAAGAAATACATCGCCAAAACGAGATTCAGATTTAACCCTTGACCTGAGTGGGGGGGGAGGGGAACCGTATAAAATCCTCAGATGAAGAAACCATGGTGGGACTAGAAAGGATATCTAGTCGAGGCGAGACTCAGGTTTAACCCTAACCTGAATGGAAAGTACCTCGTGGAGCGAGGTTTAGGCTTAACCCTTAACCTGAAAGGGGCGACCATACAGAATCCTCGGATGAAGAAACCATGATGGGACCTTAAGAACTTGGACAAACAAATCCGAAAGGGGTTTGCGAGAAGAGAAAAAGGAATGGGGTTCCCTAAAGCTTGAAAAAGGGATGATCTTGGGCGCCTCATTGCTGAGACTAAATCAGCTTTTAAAAACAGACGACCTCTCGCAGAAGGTTTGGGTGATATCTCGAGGAGCGAGGTAACAAGTTTAATCCTTAGCCTGAATGTATACAGAATCCTTGAGGAGCGAGGAAATTGTGATGGGACCTCTAGACTTTGCACAACAAGTCCAAGAGGGGTTTGCAAAAGGATGAAAAATGGGGGTCTCTAAAGCTTGAAAAGGGGTTGATCTTGGGTGCCTCATCGCTAAGACTAAAATAACTTTTGACAATAACAGATCTTTTGCAGAAAGTTCAGGTTTAATCCTTATCTTGAGCAAGAATTGTCTATGGCAGGACAGTGGGGAACACAGAAAAGTGTGCAAATCCGAGAGACTCAGATCAAATAGAAGGGAAGGACTTTTTAGTCCCAAGGAGGGATGACGTCAGGATATGTCAAAATGAATGTCAAGTTCTTACTTCATGTTGGGATAAAGAGAAGATATTGCCAATAAGATGTCAAAAATTGTAGTTGATTCAGAATAATGGAATTGTGCTCATATGTGTGAAAATATCACCTCTTTCTACCTAGAGTATTAACTCCAATTGGGCTAACTTTGTAGAATCAAGAATCAAATTCAAATTTGTTGTTGTTGAGTTTCTTCAAGGAAGATATAAATTTTCTTGATATAAAAAGAGAGGAAATATTCTTAGCTTCATAAAAACAATTGAATGAAAAGATATTGATAGAAGAATTTCACATAGATAAAGATGATTCCTGGCAATTTCGGGCAGTTTGATATCCTGGGGCTTTTTCCATGATGATCTTTTTGCACTCTTTTAAGTCATGGAGTTTTCTTGGGTTCTTGGGAGAAGCTTATTACATCATCCTTCATTTTGGAGATGTCCTGACTTTTCTCTCTTTTTCGGGGAAGGGTACGTTACAAACTCCTTTATTTTGGAGATGTTTTGATCCTTCTTTTTCTTAGGGATTATGCTAATGATATTGTTTCTTGGGTTGAAATCTCTGGATGATAGCAGAAATCAAATATCTTTTGGGGTTTGTCGGGAGGCTCATCGCAGTCGCTTTCATCTTGGCGGTGATCTGAACGTTCCCTGGAAGGATCCTTCACAAACTCTTTCATCTCGGAGATGATCCAAATCTTCTTTGGACCCGGGGGTCTAGCTCGCATATTCATCTTCATCTTGACAACAATTGAAAGATCCCTTTTGCAGATATTTGATTGCAACTTAAATGACTGAGGATATATGGATTGGGTAGGTCCTTTTTACTACCCAGGATATTTCCACTGTCTCACTGCCAAAAGAATGATATTTAAAAATATGATATAACTATGATCAATATCAATTTGCTTATGGCTTTTCAACATCATTGAATTTTTCCTTTGTAGGTCATATCGAAGATTTTTCTTCATCCTCTTGGTTGACCAACAGAAAAAGCTTGAATTCTGCTATTTTTTCACAAAAGTCTTGTCCTTTTGAAAGTAATATTGAGGATAGTTTGAGGTAATTCTTTATGCGATGAAAGCTTTGAGATCAACAATGGTTTTTTATAGCAAATTGGCAAAGTATTCTAGAAATCCTTGATGAAAGAAATTGCTTGATGTCGAATCGACACGTCCGTGACAAAATTCTCCTCTCTTTTTCCTCAAAAAGAGAGACTCAGGCTTAGCCCTTACTTGAATGGGAAGTTGGAAATACTCCTCTCTTCCCCAAAGAGGAGGTGTTTGCAAAATGGAACTTTCGCAGAGAAAATAAGTTTTCGTCAAAACTCCCTATCTCTAGGCTTCTCTTATAAAAAAACGGCCGAAAAAAATGAAGTTGAGAAAGTATCACAGAGGAACGAGTCCATAACACTCTCCCTAGAAGAGGGTCATCTGTGAAGGGGTTGGCCAAAGATGAGAAAAACGGGGCCACAAAAAGAAACGAGCTTCCGTCGAAGCTCTCCCTGGAAAAAGGGTTCTTTTGTGTAAAGTTGGTTGTTGTTTTGTAAACTATTCGCGAAAAAAATGAGTCCCTTCAAACTTTCCCTAGAAAAGGGTTCTTGCGAACGAAAGATGATTGCGTGCGAAAGGAACAAGCTCCCTCGAACTCTCCCTAGAAGAGGGTCCTTCGCAAGAGAACAAGGCTGAATTTTGATAGGATGGTAACCCGAAGGTTGAAATTGAGATTTTAAGGAAATTGGATCTGAAGTCTGAGATCCAAAAGTGGAATTGGATTCTGGATCCTAAAATAGAATTGGATCTGAAGTCTGAGATCCAATATGAATGTTGAATTCTGGATCCTAAAATGGATTTGGAGTTAAATTCAGAAGATGAATCAAGAACTTCCAAGTTTAAATTGAACTTGAAAAATGAAATTTAGAATTTGAATATACAAACGAATTTCAAAGTCAAATTAGACCTTGAATTTTTGAAGTTTGAATTTGGAATTTAGGAGATGAATCAAGAATCTCAAAGTTAAATTGAACTTTGAGTTTGATTGGAGTTTTGAAAAAATGAATTTGGAATTTCAAAGTCAAATTGAACTTTGAAATCTGATTTGAATTTGAATATAATTTGAAATCTCGAAGTTAAATTGAACTTTGAGATTGAAAAATAAAATAGAATTTTGAAAAATAAAAGGATGAATCAGATTTGATAAGGATTGAAGATAGATTGAGGAAGATATTTACATCACTTGGATTTTGAGAAAAGAATTTGGAAAATATGATGCTATTCTATCTCAAATGATGAATGAATTTAAGTAACTTTGAAATTTGGATTTTGAAAAGCTATTACATTCTTTAAATGAATTTAAGATACGATTGAAAAATATAATACATCCTTGACTATGGTCATTGAATGTATTATATAGTAATCTATATTTAAATTCATGTGAAGAATAAAATATATTTTTGTGCTTTTAGAGAGTTTAAAATGGAATTAACTCTCAATATACCCTGGCTATGGCCATTGATATATATTTTAAGCCGATTCTAAGTTAAACTCTAATAAAAGAAGGAAATATTTGAAAATATGATGATTTTTGAAGAGGATCCAGTGTGGATCCAATGTTATTTTATAAAAGATAAAAATACTATGTCTTGTTTACATCCCGACTATGGCCGTTGATGTAAATCATCAACTTAGTATTAATTTACCTCTTACGAAATGGTGCACGTGCCATTCGTGTTTCACCATTTGTGTAGTTTTGAAAACAAAAGAGGAAAATGTCATGAATCAAGCAATTCTAGAAGATATATACATGCTCATTCATTCTATTCTAAGACAAAGAATGTAAATCTTCATTGTATCTAGTTATTACATTGTCGGATGGAATTTAAATTCAAATTCCTAGACTAAGAAGAGAAATAGTCTTGATCCCTGCAAACTCAAGTTAACATGAGAGGAAAACTGTTATCGTCGCAAAATTTTTCCCGTCTTCCCTTCCTTGCGGAAGAGAGAGGGAAATGCTTTCGCGATTCAAACTTGACCGGATTTTGGAAATTGTTTTGAATACTCGCCTCCGTTTTAAAAATTGCGGGAAAATCCATGGGATGAGGCTCGACCTGTCGGTACGAGGTTCGAGCGTTCCTGCCGCCTTTAACAGGGGTAATTGAACCAAGGACCAAAATTATGCTTGACTTAGTAAAATCATTGAAATGGTGTTCTATCCTAAATGCACGGAGAATTCAGGCATGTGCTATAAGATTTGGTAAAATATGGGTTGGAAAATTATGATGTATGCTTAGAAAACATTTGGAGTTGAAAATTTTTCGAGAAAAGATGAAAATCAATCTCTCAGGAATCTCAGACGAAGAAGGTTTGAAATCTTGAGAAAATTTATAAAGATTTGGAAAATCTTGAAGAAGGGAGAATCTAGAGAAAATCTTGAGAAAGTTTATAAGGACTTGGAAAATCATGAAGAAATAAGAATCTCAGGAAAATTTTGAGAAAAGTTTATAAAGACTTGGAAAACCATGAAGAAATAAGAATCTCAGGAAAATTTTAAGAAAGTTTAGAAAGACTTGTAAAACCATGAAGAAATGAGAATCTCAGGAAAATTCTGAGAAAGTTTAGAAAGACTTAGAAAAATGAGAATCTCAGGAAAATTTTAAAAATTCTTGAGAAAATATGAACTTTTGAAAAGGAAAACACTTGTTGAGAAAATGCAGACTTTGAGAATTTTCTTAAGAAAATGATAGGAAATTTATAGGAAAGATTCATTGGAGAAGGAAATTTAGAACTTAGGAAATTGAAATCCTGAGAATCTTGTCTTTGAAATGTCTGAAAATCAACTTTGATTTTTGAGAAAGATGAGAAATTCCTTTTGAAAAGAATCTTAAGAAAATAACATTCCATGGAAAATCATAGGAAAAACTTTGATTTGGAAAATCCAACTTCGAATATCATCATAGTTTCTTGAGAAAATCGATTCCATGAAGTGAAAATCTTTTGAGAAAATCATGAGAAAAACAAATGATGTAGATGATGTGAATGAATGAATGCACTTTTGAGAAGATTTCTGAAAATTTTATTGGAAAAATGTGGATTAAGCCAAAGTAAATCCTTCATATATTCTGACTGTGGCCATGAATATATTCAGGGTTTATTTGAGTTAATTCACAATATTTGGAAAACATTGGAAATATGAGGTGCATTTTCAAGATAGCCTAAGAGTGTAGGCTCAATGTGACTGGTAGAGAGATGATGGATCTGGGTTTTGTCCATATTTCGACTAGGGCCGTAAATATGGACTCCACCGAGTTCATCAACTCTCTAAGAGTTGGTGCACGTTCCATTCGTGTTCATCCACGGTGAATTTGGAAAATGGAGATATATGCATCATATAATCAGGATATTACTGAAATCAAACTATATGAGATGCGGCCTAATCTAAGCAGTAAAAGTAAATCTTATTCCAAGGTTTACATTGGATTGTTACATTGCATAACATAAAGCAAAAGAAAATTGAAATGGAGCCAAAGAATCTGCATCTGTAAACACCCCAAATTTTCACTCACCTCCCCGACATTTTCATCAAACATCATCATTCAGCCTTTGAAATCGCCGGAGGGCAAAATGGTTATTTTCTGAGTTCAAACCTTGTAAAAGTCCAAATTTCATCTGGAACTCTCAAAGTCTCCCTATTTTAGCTCAGATGTTCAAAATTTTATTCCTGACAGGAGACAGGCATCTCCAAGTCTTGGTTCAAGATTATATTGCATAAGACATGTCATTGTATAGCATTGCATGAGCATTTCATATCACTGCACTGCACAACATGTCATTTCGAGGTCCAGAACTCTCGATTTCAAAATTTTCAATCCAGATTAGAATTTCAACTCTTTTCAAAATTGATTTCAAAACCCTGGGTCTTCAAAATTATCAGTTCTTCCCATTTTACCCCCAGGGCTCTGAATTTTAAAATATTTTCTCAGGAAAATGATCTGGATAGTTTTAATATGGATTTCAGCCACCTTATCTCAAATATCTTCCTTTTACAAAATTGCCCTACAGGGGCCAACTCTTTCCAAAAATTCCTGTTTTACCAATTAGCCCAGATTTTATGAAAATTCCAAAAAGAGGTTGTTGTCTTGTTCATAATTCAATAAAGAAGCAATGTGGGACCCACACTGAGGTGGTGTCACATAGACTTTTCTTTTGAAAAACCTGAACTTTGAAAAACCCAAAAAAATAGGAACCTTGTCCCCTAAATTGGTGCCACTTGTCCTTTCTCTCTCCTCCCATTTACCTGCCATGTGTCAGCATAGGGTTCACCTAGAAGTGCCACATGTCACCTTCTCTCTTCTGCCATCCTTTGACACGTGTCAGCGTGGGGCCACCTTAAGATGCCGCCACATGTCATTAGTCATCCTCTTCATTTTATGCCACGTGTCAATGTCTACCATCTTCACCCTGTGCCATGTGTCATTCCAAGGTCACCATGAGATGCCACGTGTCATGTGTTGTCCTGTTCAGAAAAAGTAGAACTTGTCTCCTCTGAGGTGGCACCATTTGAATTATGTCTCCTGCAAGTGACACATGTCACTCTCTCCTTTCCTTAGGAAAAGCAAGCGACACGTGTCAATCTCTGCTCCTTTCAGAAAAAGCAGAGGACACATGTCTCCCTCCTATTTTTCTCAAAAAAGTAGATGACACATGTCATCTCCAGCTTCCTTTAGAAAAAGTAGAAGACACATGTCACTCCCTGCTTTTCTCAGAAAAAGCAAGTGACACATGTCACCCTCTGCTCTTCTCAGAAAAAGCAAGGGACACGTGTCTCTCTCTGCTTTCTTCAGGAAAAGCAAGTGACACATGTCCCTTTCTGCCTCCTTCAGAGAAAGCTAGAATTCAAATGTTCAAACTCCAGTCTGAGGTTGCGCAAATCCTGAACTTCACCTTTTCTATTTTGTGTGAGATGGTGCCATGTGTCCCTTTTCCTCCCTCTTGCCACATGTCATTGTAGGAGCCACCCTGAGGTGGTGCCACATGGCAGTCTCTCCTTTCCTCTAGAAAAAGCAGAAATTTAAATTTCAAACTCTCTTAGAGGTGGCACCATCTGAATCCTCTGCCTTTCCTTCTGACACATGTCAATGAAGATGCTTTGAGATGGCGCCACATGTCAGTCTCTCCTTTCATCAGAAAAAGTAGAATTCAAACCCCTCTGAGGTGGCGTCTTCTGCTTCCTCTGCTCCTACCTTCTGACACATGGCAATGTGGATGCTCTGAGATGGCGCCACATGGAAGTCTCTCCTCCTTCCAGAATAAAGCAGAATTTGAATTTCAAACTCCAAGACAACACCCTCTGAGATGGCGCCACATGGAGGGCTCAGATTAAGCTTCTTTGAATTTCAAAATTTTCCAAAAATCTCTATAAATACAAGGCCCCATGCCCAGCCTAAGGGGGATTCTTTTGGATTTAGCATTTTCACTCTAAGAGCCCTGTTTGAGAATTGAACTTCAGAATTCCATTTTCATTCTTTCTTGGTTTCCTCTGGATTCACGCCCCTCTGGAGCCCATTATCAAGGTAGCCACTCTTTTTGGGAGTTCCAAAACCACTGGAGAACACAAGGTAAGCCTCCATTCCTATTGATTTCACTATGATAATTCTTTTGGTTTGATTCGTGTTGTCGTTTGAAGAAAGAGCTCATCCGAGGGATGGATTGAGCTATTCTCATAAAACGACATATATAAAAATACATAATTATAATTCCTTGATGATTTTTAACATGCATGTAGTTAGCTAGATTTAATTTGCATTTTATTTCATTCATTTAGTATATTTCATGAATTAATTAGGATTAATTTAGCATTTATTTCAATTCTGCTTATTTTCAGTAGGTCTCTTTTTTTGTCAGTCAGTCCAAACGTCATTTCATGCATTTATTTTTTATTAAAAATCCCAAAAAAATCACGAAATGCACCCTTAGGTGTCCCTATAATGTTGCCAAAAAATTGGAGGCATTTGAATTTGTTTACTGCGGTAAACATTTGAAAATCATTTTCCGACTTTTAAAATCGAGATATCCCTCATGAGAGATCCGATTTTCGATACAAAAAATGTTATGAATTTGGGAGAATGTCTAGTTTTTAATATGAGTTTTTCAGATTTTTCTGATTTTTTTTTATGTCTGACAAAAATCCGAGAGTTCGGGACACGTGTCAGAGCCTAATTTGGGCCTCTTAGATCTTGGATCGACTTAGGGCTATGGTTTCTCTTTGTGTGTTGCTCCAAATCCAAAACTATAAAAAGTAAAAATTGTGTCCGAGATGTCCTTTGTTTTAATCTGAAAGCCTGTAATTTTTAGAACAGTGTTGACCCCTGCTTCGGATTTTTCTTGTCAGCCTCCGGTTTTGCTACATTTGTCTGTTCTGTTAGTTTAGGCAGAAATAGTTATATTTTTATCTGTGTTTTCGTTGATCAAATGCCAAAGTCATAAACATGAAAGTTGTTCATGTAGCTGTCGTGCATAACTCTGATTAATTTCATAAATTTACATGGCCTTTTTGTATTTATTTAGCATTTTTCATCAGATTAGTGTGATTTTTACCTCTGTCAGAACTAAAGCTCTGTTATTGAACTCACCATGGCTCAAATCCCAAGGCTATAAAAACCAAAAATGTTCCATTTTGAGTCTTTTAGCAGTCTGCAAAATATCAGAAGTTTCCATGGTGTAAATCTTGCATTATCATATTAGGCATTGCATTTGGTTCGGATCCATAGGCAGAATCCATCATTTTTAGGACTTTCCTTGAATTTTAGCATTTAAATCATATCATTTCATGATTTTTAGCATTCTAGGTTGTTTATCAGAGTGTTTAGATGCTTCATACCGAATTTGGTGCAATTTGGAATCCATTTGAGGTTCGGATCATCCATAATACCAAAACAGGGTCCCGCAGGACCCGGATCCAAGTGAAAAATAAGCGAAAATCGTTATTTTTGATAAATTGCAAAATACCAAATTCTGATTTTACAGTCTTAATGTGTCTAGCAGCATGTCATCATATCTCTTACTGCATTTTATCATCATTTGATTCAATTTGAACTTCAAAATCTCAATTTTACCAAGTTTTCCTTCAAAAAACCCTGATTTTAAAGGTATAACTTTAATTTTAGGGGTATTTTGGTCATTTTGACCCCAATTCTGAATTTCAAACTGTTTTCCACTGAATTCCCTGCATTTACATCATTTCAAAACATCAAGGAAGCATGAGAATAGGGTTTATATCCAATTAAATCCAATAATTTCATAATATTATTGGAAAATCTTGGAAAAACCCACATATTTGAGCTAACTTTATTTCAAGCTTGGCAGGGACATTCCAAAGAAGGAGCTGAAGTCTGCAAATTTCTTTTATTTCCTTTATTTAGTGATGTAATAATGTAAATTTTGGAATAAGAGATTTAATTTCCTGCTTAGACTAGGATGCATATCATATAGTTTGAATTTATGCAATATCCTGTTTCTATGATTCATGCATTTTATTTCAAAAGCACTATGGATGTTCACGAATGGCACGTGCACCAACTCTTAGGGAGTTGATGGACTCGGTGGGATCCATGTTTACGGCCCTAGTCGGAATATGGACGAGACCCAGATCCATCATCTTTCTACTAGTCACATTGAGCCTACACTCTTAGGCTATCTTAAAATGCACATCATATTTCCAAAGTTTTCAAAAATCATGTGCATCAAATCAACTAAGTTCTGAACATATTCATGGCCATAGTCAGAATATGTGAAGGATTTATCTTGACTTAATGCATATTTTTCCAACAAATCTCTTAGAAAATCTTTTCAAAGTGCATTCATTCACTCATGTCATTTGCATCATAAAATCATTGATTTTCTCAAGATTTTCTCAAGAAAACTTCATTCTCAAGAAATCGATTTCTCAAGAAATTCTAAGGATTTTTCAAAATCGGTTTTCCAAAGACAAGTTTTTTCACAGTTTTCCCTGGAAAATGATATTTTCTTAAGAGATTCAAAAGAGTTTTCCAATCTTTCTCCAAGATCCAAAATCGATTTCCAAGTATTTCAAAAGGTAAAATTCCCAGGATTTCGATTCCCCAAGTTTTGAATTTCCTTCTCCAATGAGTTTTCCTATAAATCTTCCATTATTTTCCTAAGAAAACTCTCAAAGTCCAAGTTTTCCTAAGAAGTATTTCCCTTTTCAAAGGTTCACCTTTTTTCAAGAATCACTTCCATTTTCCCAGGATTTTCAACTATTCCTGATTTTATCACATCTTTATAAGCTTTCTCATGTTTTCAAAAACCCTTTTTATATGAGTTTCCTGAGAAATTGAACTCTTTCCTGAGAGATTCTTTTCAACTCCAAATATTTTCCAAGCATACATCATGTTTTTCCAAGATGCATTTTACAAAAATTCTCATAGCACATGCCTGAATTCTCTGTGCATTTAGGATAGAACATAACTTTGATAATTTCGCTAAGTCAAGCATAGTTTTGGTCCTTGATTCGATTACCCCTGTTAAAGGCGGCAGGAACGGTCGAACCTCGTACCGACAGGTCGATCCCCATCCCATGGATTTTCCCGCAATTTTCAAAATGGAGGCGAGTATTTCAAAAGCAATTTCCAAAATCCGGTCAAGTTTGAAGCGCGAAAGCGTTTCCTCTTTCTCTCTTCCGCAAGGAAGGGAAGACGGGAGAAAAATTTCGCGACGATAACAGGTTTGGCGACCGTGATGGGACCTGTCCTTGTCTGACCTAAATTATGCTTGACTTAGTTAAATTATCAAAATTATGTTCACAAAATGTCAGCTCTTTTACTTTCAATATCATGTGAGCCTAGATTCTGACCTAGCTGACATTGATTGCATATAGCTTAGGCATGGTTTGGTAGGACCATATTGAGGAGAAATTTTCATGCTCACATAGACTTAGGTCTAAATACAACTCTCCTCAATTTAGGATCTGAATGCAAACAATGTATGCTTCTTCAAAGATTTTCAAAATCTATCTCTCTAGGATTTAGAGCCATCTATTTCTTGCATGTGATCATTTTTTCAAAACTCCCTTACCTATCCTTACCCGGTCTTCACGTTGCTGGGCTCTCTTCCAGAACCCTAGTTCGGGACAGAGCCTCACAACTGGGCCAACTATTTGGGTTAACACCCCCCTACCACGTACCGCGGGCCACAGTCCGAAGTATATCGGTAGGCGCTCAAGGATGTTGGAAAACCTTACCTTAGAACCGGAGTTGAAACTCTATGCCACGTACCTCAGATTTCAATTCGGGTATATCGGCATAACTGGATTGGACAAAGATGATCTGAACTTAGAGTTAGGATTAAGGTCCTACAGCTGTTTTCAAAATGATGCATCTAGAGTCAGCTTTTTAGGGAGTGCTGAATGTGCATAAATGTTTATGCAGGATGTGAGTTTGTATGCTACTTTTATTTCTCTCATATTTTTTTCAAAAATATCTTTCCAAATATCCATATTCTCATCTTTTCCTTTATTTTCTAAAACCCTGGATGGTTTTTCCCAAATATTCAATTTCTTTCAAAACTCCAGGTGATTTTTCATTCTCCCGTTCTACTGGATCTCGAATTTTCAGCTGCATTTGTATTCTGCCTGCAATTTTTCAAAATCATATGTTTTCTTTCCTTGGATTTCAATCATTTTGTCTATTTGCCAAATTCTCCATCTTATTTTCTTCTTGAATACCTTGATTTATTGCGGTGAAAATTGTTTACCCACCTGCCTTCTCCTTATTCTAAATTCATTTGCGGATTGTTTTTTTAAGAGATATCTCTTTCCTTCGAAAATGGTGTTTTACTCGTGGTTGACGACCTCGCCTAGGTAACAAGGCACATTTTCTGTTGTTTATTTCTCTTATAAAGAATGACAACACAATTGTCATAATCCTTATGACGACTCACTCCCTAGTAATGGGATAATCTTCCAATGGTCTACCATATTTTCTTCAATATTTCCTTCCAAAAATCCAAAAAAAAAAAATTTCCTCAAAATTTGATCCTATCTTTGCCCTGCAGAGTCCTGTAGAGAAAGAGAAAGAGAGAGAATATAAGAAAGCCTTCACAACATTTGATGGTTCAGACAAGGTCAGGGAAGAAGACCGCACCAATTCAGCGTATCATCTACTCATCAACATCAGAAGGAGAGATGAATTCGCCAAGGTCAGACAAAGACCAAGAGCAACCAGAAGATGACAGTATCGACCCTCAGATGTACGCAATGTTTCAGAAGATGATGAAGAGGATGATGAGTGAGCAGGCTGGCACCAGCTCAGACAAAAATCCATTCAGTCAGAGAATTAGAGATCGTGTGGCCAAGAGGTCAACCAAGTCCTCTGAGGAGAATGTTCAAGATACTTCAGACGAAGATGATACCGATGAAGAATATGAGGTGCCTCCGGCATTTCAGAAATGTGGCCAAAGGAGGAGTCACAAATCAAAAAGTCAGGTCGCAGAAGAGCCCCTGCAAGCACAATTCAGGGAAATGGCCAGAGTGGTCAAGGATCTGCAAGCCCGCGACAAGGGCAATAAAGTCTTCACCAGCGAGGACTTCTACGACGGTTTAGAAGGGGATGATGATCTGGAGAATATTCCCCGAAAATTCATCAAGTTCGATGGTTCTGGCGACCCAAAAGCCCATCTCGCCATGTTCTTCGCTGAATGCTCTAGGTTCAAAAGAGACAACAAAGCATTGTTCTTATGCTTTCCCGCAGCCTGGAAGGAGTCGCGGCCAAATGGTATGCGGAACATATCAATCCTATAGAACTGAAAGAGTTCGACAAAGTCGTGAATTTGTTTGTCGAGCGATTTTTGTTCAATACGGAAGCACTCCCAACATTGAGCCATCTCTGCAATCTAAGGCAGAATGAAAATGAAAAGGCAAGGGACTTCATTCGCAGATGGAGAGAGACCTGCAACAAAATGAGGGATCCTATATCAGAAAGACATGCTTTATCATTGATCCTCAATAATTTTTTTGCAACCTCTGAGAGGATTAATTTCTACCTCACCATCCAAATCTTTCGTTGAACTCATTGAACGAGCAGAATGGCTCGAGTTGAGTATGGAGAATGGAGTCTATGAAGGCTTCACATTTTCCAAGAACAACCCTCAAGGTGAACAAAAGAAGAAAGCTCACTTCACTTTTGCGGCTAAATCTTTCAATAATAGCAAAGGCAACAAGAATGATCATAGTTTGGAGAGAATAAAAAAGCAAAGAGGAAAGGACATCAACAGTGATAAACCTCTCCAATCCAGCCCTCAGCATCAAAAGAAAGATCAGGAAAAATCAAAGCGCAAGGACTGGAGAACTGATCCAGAATTCACCCCTCTGGATCAGACACTCGAGAGTATCCTCGAGTATATGCTTGAGAAAGATCTTGTCTGGTTGCCTAAAGTTGCTGATCCTCCAGCAATTATGGGCAGATTCAAATAACAATTTTGCAAGTTTCATCGAGCAGTAGGGCATGATACAGAAAACTGCTTCGTCCTTAAGAACATTGTTCAAGACTGCATTGACAAGAAGCTCCTCGTTGAAGATGAAAAGGAGGACTAGTCATCCTGACAAAGATTTTTTCTACAATCATTCAAGAAGATGACAATGCCAACAATTTCCCATTTCCCATCTTGCTTTTTCAAAAGAATAATGTAATCCCATTCTCTTTCCTTGATTTTAAAGCATCAATAAAGTCATCGAATTTTTCAATAACTTGGTGTCGTCTTATTTACTTCCTCTTCCTTTTCATAATGTCTCTCTTGTGAAGAATATCTTGAGGACATCTATCAGTCAAGAAGCTTGTCGCCTTATTCATCAATTATCCTTCTTTTATTCAAAATTTTCTCCCTAGTTACACTGGGGCATTTTTTTGGAAAATTTATCTTTACCTCAAAACATCCTGTATGCATGCAGGATAAACCATTCTCTCATTTTGCATATATATGCACTCATTTGCATTCATTTGCACTTCATTTGCATTTCATGTGCATGTGCATTGCATTTGCATTGACTATGCACCCAATTCCATTCCCCTTCAGGTTAAGGGATAAACCTGAATCATTTTCCATAATTCTTCAATTTCGACCCTCGGGTCATCCAATTCTTCAATTTCGACCTTCGGGTCACCCAATTCCCAATTTTAAAATCACCAAAATTCTCAATTTCGATCGCCAGGTCATCCAATTTTCAGTCCCCGTTCAGGATAAGGGGATAATCCTGAAACCATTCATAGAAGCAATCCAACTCTCTATAATGGTCCTCGTTCTTCATCGAACTGATAGTGTTCTAAGTGAACTGATAGTTGTTCTTCATTGAACTGATAGTGTTCCTAGCGAACTGATAGTCGTTCTTCATCAAACTGATAGTGTTCCAAACGAACTGATAGTCGTTCTTCATTGAACTGATAGTGTTCCAAGTGAACTGATAATCGTTCTTCATCGAACTGATAGTGTTCCAAGTGAACTGATAGTTGTTCTTCATCGAACTGATAGTGTTCCAACCAAACTGATAGTGTTCCAAGTGAACTGATAGTCGTTCTTTATTGAACTGATAGTGTTCCAAGCGAACTGATAAGTGTTCCAAGCGAACTGATAGTGTTCCAAGCGAACTGATAGTCGTTCCAAGCGAACTGATAGTCGTTCCAAGTGAACTGATAGCTGTTCTTCATTGAACTGATAGTGTTCAAGTGAACTGATAGTCGTTCTTCATTGAACTGATAGTGTTCCAAGTGAACTGATAGTCGTTCTTTATTGAACTGATATTGTTCCAAGTGAACTGATAGTCGTTCTTCATTGAACTGATATTGTTCCAAACGAACTGATAGTCGTTCTTCATTGAACTGATATTGTTCCTAACGAACTGATAGTCGTTCTTCACTGAACTGATAGTGTTCCAAGCGAACTGATAGTCGTTCCAAGCGAACTGATAGTCGTTCTTCATCGAACTGATAGTGTTCCAAGTGAACTGATAGTCGTTCTTCATCGAACTGATAGTGTTCCAAGTGAACTGATAGTCGTTCTTCATCGAACTGATAGTGTTCCAAGTGAACTGATAGTCGTTCTTCATTGAACTGATAGTATTCCAAGCAAACTTATAGTCGTTCTTCATTGAATTGATAGTGTTCCAAGCAAACTGATAGGCGTTCTTAATTGAACTGATATTATTCCCACCGATGGTTGTTCTTAATTGAACTGATATTGTTCCCAGCAAACCGATGGGCGTTCTTAATTGAACTGATATTGTTTCCAGCAAACCGATGGTCGTTCTTAATTGAACTGAAATTGTTCCCAGTGAACTAATAGTCACCTCCTTTGAGGAAAAGAGAGGAGAATTTTCATCACGGATGCGTTAAGCTGGACCTCATGTGCTCTCTTTCATCAAGGATTTCAAGAAAATTTTGTCAATTTGTCAATCAATTGTTGATTTCAGAATATTTATTGCACAAATCTTTATTTCAGTTTACCTTCAGCATTACTTCCAAAAGAGTGAAGCTTCTGCGAAAAGAGATTCAAACTTCAAATTCTTTTTATTTGCCTACCAAAAGGATGAAGGATAAGTCCCCGATATGGCCAGAAAAGAAGATTCAATGTTATTGAAAAGTCGTAGATGATTGATATTGATCGCAGTCAATGACACATCTTTAAAAATTATTCTTGTAAAGACGAGGCAGTGGAAATATCCTGAGCGCTAGAAAAGAGAGCATTTACCCAAGCCCCATTTCCTCAAAATCACCTAAGCTGCAATTAAGTATCCGCAAAAGGGATCTCTCACCTGTCGTCAAGATGAAGGCGAATTAGGCGAGTAGACCCCCGGGGCCAAAGAAGATTCGAAACATCTCCAAGATGACGGAGTTTGTGACGGATCCTTCCAGAGAAAGTCCAAAGCACTGTCGAGATGAAGGCAGATGCGATGAACCTCTCGACAATCCCTAAAAGATATTTAATTTCAGCTATCGCCCAAAGATCTCCAAACCCATCATCCAAGAAGGATCGAAACATCTCCAAGTTGAAGGAGTTTGTGACGTACCCTTTTCCCAAAAGAGAGCAAGAGAGGAAAAAGAGAGAGAGAAAAAGTCGGAACATCTCCAAAATGAAGGAGAATGTAGCCAAAACACCAGAGAGTCAAAAAAAAAGTGCAGAAAGATTATCATGAGAGAAGCTCCCAGGATATCAAACTGCCAAATTTATCAAGAATCCTCTTTAACTTTGTGAAATTCTATTATCAATATTCTTTCATCAATTGCTTTCATAATATCAAATTCTCTTTCTTGTTCATATCAAGGAAATTGATAGCTTCCTTGAAGAAGGTCAATTGCAAACAATTTGGGTTTCCAATTTCGATTCTACGAAGTGAACCTTGTTTGGAGGTAATCCTTTGGGTAGAAAAGAAAGAATATCTTTGCAACAATGTGCAACATTTTCAAAAATTTTGAATCAACAACAGAATTTCCAACATTTTGACAATATTTTTCAGCTATCCTGACATGAAGTGAGAACTTGATGCCCGTCTTTGATACATCCTGACACCAATTTTAAATCCCTCTTAAGGACTTGATTCCTTCCCTTCTTTGAGAGCATGAACTCTCAGATTGCACACTTCCCTGTGTCCCCACTGTCCCACCATGGACAGTCCCATTTCGGTTCGAGGTCGAACCACCAATCATTTCCCGCAAAAGGCAATTTCAAAAGCTGATTTTAGTCTCAACAATGAGACGCCCAAGATCAATCCCTTTTCAAGCTTTAGGGACCCCATTTTCCTTCCTTTTGCAAACAACCCTGTCGGATTTACTGTGCAAAATCCAAAGGTTCCATCATGGTCTCTTCCTTCGAGGATTCCATTCATTTTTCGCCCGATCAGGATAAGGGTACAAACCTGAGCCTCCTTTGATGAGGTATTCCATTTTTCACCCGATCAGGATAAGGGTACAAACCTGAGCCTCAATCAAAGAGGTATTTCATTTTCCGCCCGATCAGGATAAGGGTACAAACTTGAGCCTCAATCAAAGAGGTATTTCATTTTCCACTCGATCAGGATAAGGGTACAAACCTGAGCCTCAATCAAAGAGGTATTTCATTTTCCGCCCGATCAGGATAAGGGTACAAACCTGAGCCTCAATCAAAGAGGTATTTCATTTTCCACCCGATCAGGATAAGGGTACAAACCTGAGCCTCAATCAAAGAGGTATTTCATTTTCCGCCCGATCAAGATAAGGGTACAAACCTGAGCCTTAATCAAAGAGATATTTCATTTTTCGCTCGATCAGGATAAGGGTACAAACCTGAGCCTCAATCAAAGAGGTATTCCATTGTCCGCCCGATCAGGTTAAGGGTACAAACCTGAGCCTCAATCAAAGAGGTATTCCATTGTCCGCCCGATCAGGATAAGGGTACAAACCTGAGCCTTAATCAAAGAGGTATTTCATTTTCCGCCCGATCAGGTTAAGGGTACAAACCTGAGTCTCATGTTATGAGATATTCCATCCCCAATCAGGTTAAGGGTCAAACCTGAACTTCGTTCCATGCGAGGTATTTCAGTCCCATCCAGGTCAAGGGCATAAACCTGAACTTTGCTCTCACAGAGCAAATCTTTCCTCTTTATTCTTCGCTTCATATCTACCATCTTCCTCGGACTAATTTCTTCACACCCAGTCAGATCCTTCTAACTGGGGCATTTTTTTTATGTATAGCCCAATTTTGGTGTGTTTTTCTTTGCCACTAAGCTCGGCCATGAGTCAGCTTAGCAGCAAAGAGGGGCATCTGTAAACACCCCAAATTTTCACTCACCTCCCCGACATTTTCACCAAACATCATCATTCAGCCTTTGAAATCGCCGGAGGGCAAAATGTTCATTTTCTGAGTTCGAACCTTGTAAAAGTCCAAATTTCATCTGGAACTCTCAAAGTCTCCCTATTTTAGCTCAGATGTTCAAAATTTTATTCCTGACAGGAGACAGGCATCTCCAAGTCTTGGTTCAAGATTATATTGCATAAGACATGTCATTGTATAGCATTGCATGAGCATTTCATATCACTGCACTGCACAACATGTCATTTCGAGGTCCAGAACTCTCGATTTCAAAATTTTCAATCCAGATTAGAATTTCAACTCTTTTAAAAATTGATTTCAAAACCCTGGGTCTTCAAAATTATCAGTTCTTCCCATTTTACCCCCAAGGCTCTGAATTTTAAAATATTTCCTCAAGAAAATGATCTGGATAGTTTTAATATGGATTTCAGCCACCTTATCTCAGATTTTGCCCTTTTGACAATTTCAAATATCTTCCTTTTACAAAATTGCCCTACAGGGGCCAACTCTTTCCAAAAATTCCTGTTTTACCAATTAGCCCAGATTTTATGAAAATTCCAAAAAGAGGTTGTTGTCTTGTTCTTATTTCAATAAAGAAGCAATGTGGGACCCACACTGAGGTGGTGTCACATAGACTTTTCTTTTGAAAAACCTGAACTTTGAAAAACCCAAAAAAATAGGAACCTTGTCCCCTAAATTCGTGCCACTTGTCCTTTCTCTCTCCTCCCATTTACCTGCCATGTGTCAGCATAGGGTTCACCTAGAAGTGCCACATGTCACCTTCTCTCTTCTGCCATCCTTTGACACGTGTCAGCGTGGGGCCACCTTAAGATGCCGTCACATGTCATTAGTCATCCTCTTCATTTTATGCCACGTGTCAATGTCTACCATCTTCACCCTGTGCCATGTGTCATTCCAAGGTCACCATGAGATGCCACGTGTCATGTGTTGTCCTGTTCAGAAAAAATAGAACTTGTCTCCTCTGAGGTGGCACCATTTGAATTATGTCTTCTGCAAGTGACACATGTCACTCTCTCCTTTCCTTAGGAAAAGCAAGCGACACGTGTCAATCTCTGCTCCTTTCAGAAAAAGCAGAGGACACATGTCTCCCTCCTATTTTTCTCAAAAAAGTAGATGACACATGTCATCTCCAGCTTCCTTTAGAAAAAGTAGAAGACACATGTCACTCCCTGCTTTTCTCAGAAAAAGCAAGTGACACATGTCACCCTCTGCTCTTCTCAGAAAAAGCAAGGGACACGTGTCTCTCTCTGCTTTCTTCAGGAAAAGCAAGTGACACATGTCCCTTTCTGCCTCCTTCAGAGAAAGCTAGAATTCAAATGTTCAAACTCCAGTCTGAGGTTGCGCAAATCCTGAACTTCACCTTTTCTATTTTGTGTGAGATGGTGCCACGTGTCCCTTTTCCTCCCTCTTGCCACATGTCATTGTAGGAGCCACCCTGAGGTGGTGCCACATGGCAGTCTCTCCTTTCCTCTAGAAAAAGCAGAAATTTAAATTTCAAACTCTCTTAGAGGTGGCACCATCTGAATCCTCTGCCTTTCCTTCTGACACATGTCAATGAAGATGCTTTGAGATGGCGCCACATGTCAGTCTCTCCTTTCATCAGAAAAAGTAGAATTCAAACCCCTCTGAGGTGGCGTCTTCTGCTTCCTCTGCTCCTACCTTCTGACACATGGCAATGTGGATGCTCTGAGATGGCGCCACATGGAAGTCTCTCCTCCTTCCAGAATAAAGCAGAATTTGAATTTGAAACTCCAAGACAACACCCTCTGAGATGGCGCCACATGGAGGGCTCAGATTAAGCTTCTTTGAATTTCAAAATTTTCCAAAAATCTCTATAAATACAAGGCCCCATGCCCAGCCTAAGGGGGATTCTTTTGGATTTAGCATTTTCACTCTGAGAGCCCTGTTTGAGAATTGAACTTCAGAATTCCATTTTCATTCTTTCTTGGTTTCCTCTGGATTCACGCCCCTCTGGAGCCCATTATCAAGGTAGCCACTCTTTTTGGGAGTTCCAAAACCACTGGAGAACACAAGGTAAGCCTCCATTCCTATTGATTTCACTATGATAATTCTTTTGGTTTGATTCGTGTTGTCGTTTGAAGAAAGAGCTCATCCGAGGGATGGATTGAGCTATTCTCATAAAACGACATATATAAAAATACATAATTATACTTCCTTGATGATTTTTAACATGCATGTAGTTAGCTAGATTTAATTTGCATTTTATTTCATTCATTTAGTACATTTCATGAATTAATTAGGATTAATTTAGCATTTATTTCAATTCTGCTTATTTTCAGTAGGTCTCTGTTTTTGTCAGTCAGTCCACACATCATTTCATGCATTTATTTTTTATTAAAAATCCCAAACAAATCACGAAATGCGCCCTTAGGTGTCCCTAAAATGTTGCCAAAAATTCGGAGGCATTTGAATTTTTTTACTGCGGTAAACATTCAAAATGACAAGTCGGGTTTTGTCACCCGGGATGCGTTTTGAAAATCATTTGCCGACTTTTAAAATCGAGATATCCCTCATGGGAGATCCGATTTTTGATACGAAAATTGCTATGCATTTGGGAGAATGTCTAGTTTTTAATATGAGTTTTTAAGATTTTTCTGATTTTTTTTAATGTCCGAAAAAAATCCGAGAGTTCGGGACACGTGTCAGAGTCTAATTTGGGCCTCTGAGATCTTGGATCAACTTAGGGCTATGGTTTCTCTTTGTGTGTTGATCCAAATCCAAAACTATAAAAAGTGAAAATTGTGTCCGAGATGTCCTTTATTTTAATCTGAAAGCCTGTAATTTTTAGAATAGTGTTGACCCCTGCTTCGGATTTTTCTTGTTAGCCTCTTGTTTTGCTACATTTGTCTGTTCTGTTAGCTTAGGCAGAAATAGTTTTATTTTTATCTGTGTTTATGTTGATCAATCGCCAAAGTCATAAACATGAAAGTTGTTCATGTAGATGTCATGCATAACTCTGATTAATTTCATAAATTTACATGGCCGTTTTATATTTATTTAGCATTTTCATCAGATTAGTGTAATTTTTACCTCTGTCAGAACTAAAGCTCTGTTATTGAACTCACCATGGCTCAAATCTCAAGGCTATAAAAACCAAAAATGTTCCATTTCGGGTCTTTTAGAAGTCTGCAAAATATCAGAAGTTTCCATGGTGTAAATCTTGCATTATCATATTAGGCATTGCATTTGGTTCGGATCCATAGGCAGAATCCATCATTTTTAGGACTTTCCTTGAATTTTAGCATTTAAATCATATCATTTCATGATTTTTAGCACTCTAGGTTGTTTATCAGAGTGTTTAGATGCTTCATACCGAATTTGGTGCAATTTGGAATCCATTTGAGGTTCGGATCATCCATAATACCAAAACAGGGTCCCGCAGGACCCGGATCCAAGTGAAAAATAAGCGAAAATCGTTATTTTTGATAAATTGCAAAATACCAAATTCTGATTTTACAGTCTTAATGTGTCTAGCAGCATGTCATCATATCTCTTACTGCATTTTATCATCATTTGATTCAATTTGAACTTCAAAATCTCAATTTTACCAAGTTTTCCTTCAAAAAACCCTGATTTTAAAGGTATAACTTTAATTTTAGGGGTATTTTGGTCATTTTGACCCCAATTCCGAATTTTAAACTGTTTCCCACTGAATTCCCTGCATTTACATCATTTCAAAACATCAAGGAAGCATGAGAATAGGGTTTATATCCAATTAAATCCAATAATTTCATAATATTATTGGAAAATCTTGGAAAAACCCACATATTTGAGCTAACTTTATTTCAAGCTTGGCAGGGACATTCCAAAGAAGGAGCTGAAGTCTGCAAATTTCTTTTATTTCCTTTATTTAGTGATGTAATAATGTAAATTTTGGAATAAGAGATTTAATTTCCTGCTTAGACTAGGATGCATATCATATAGTTTGAATTTATGCAATATCCTGTTTCTATGATTCATGCATTTTATTTCAAAAGCACTATGGATGTTCACGAATGGCACGTGCACCAACTCTTAGGGAGTTGATGGACTCGGTGGGATCCATGTTTACGGCCCTAGTCGGAATATGGACGAGACCCAGATCCATCATCTTTCTACTAGTCACATTGAGCCTACACTCTTAGGCTATCTTAAAATGCACATCATATTTCCAAAGTTTTCAAAAATCATGTGCATCAAATCAACTAAGTTCTGAACATATTCATGGCCACAGTCAAAATATGTGAAGGATTTATCTTGACTTAATGCATATTTTTCCAACAAATCTCTTAGAAAATCTTTTCAAAGTGCATTCATTCACTCATGTCATTTGCATCATAAAATCATTGATTTTCTCAAAATTTTCTCAAGAAAACTTCATTCTCAAGAAATCGATTTCTCAAGAAATTCTAAGGATTTTTCAAAATCGGTTTTCCAAAGACAAGTTTTTTCACAGTTTTCCCTGGAAAATGATATTTTCTTAAGAGATTCAAAAGAGTTTTCCAATCTTTCTCCAAGATCCAAAATCGATTTCCAAGTATTTCAAAAGGTAAAATTCCCAGGATTTCGATTCCCCAAGTTTTGAATTTCCTTCTCCAATGAGTTTTCCTATAAATCTTCCATTATTTTCCTAAGAAAACTCTCAAAGTCCAAGTTTTCCTAAGAAGTATTTCCCTTTTCAAAGGTTCACCTTTTTTCAAAAATCACTTCCATTTTCCCAGGATTTTCAACTATTCCTGATTTTATCACATCTTTATAAGCTTTCTCATGTTTTCAAAAACCCTTTTTATATGAGTTTCCTGAGAAATTGAACTCTTTCCTGAGAGATTCTTTTCAACTCCAAATATTTTCCAAGCATACATCATGTTTTTCCAAGATGCATTTTACAAAAATTCTCATAGCACATGCCTGAATTCTCTGTGCATTTAGGATAAAACATAACTTTGATAATTTCGCTAAGTCAAGCATAGTTTTGGTCCTTGATTCGATTACCCCTGTTAAAGGCGGCAGGAACGGTCGAACCTCGTACCGACAGGTCGAGCCCCATCCCATGGATTTTCCAGCAATTTTCAAAATGGAGGCGAGTATTTCAAAAGCAATTTCCAAAATCCGGTCAAGTTTGAAGCACGAAAGCGTTTCCTCTTTCTCTCTTCCGCAAGGAAGGGAAGACGGGGGAAAAATTTCGCGACGATAACATCTTCTAGATTTTCCTGCAAAATGAGAGTTAGTACAAAATAACCAAGGCAATGAACATATATATATAATATATACAACGAGGAGACATATACATATATCAAAATGCTAAAATAAGTGCTAAATGTCATGTAACAATGGAGGTGTAACTATATGAGAAAATATATGGATGTTCATACATGGAAATAAGAGCACATGAAGAGATATGTATATATAGTTATAAGTATATATCTACATATATATATATACATATATATATACATATATACATATACATATAGTTAAACATATATAGATATATATATAGATATATATATACATATAATGAGAAAATATGTACATACCAATGGAAACTACATATAATAGGTAAAACCAGAAATTACAAGTATATACAGTTTCTGTAGGTGATTTCACACAACCATACTTCTCAAATTACAAAGTAATTTTCAATGAAAATGGGAATAGAGCTTCCCTATATATCCATAATGAAGCACACCAAAGATGGTTAGGAGATCACGATTGGATATAGAGATATCCGTTCATGAACATGGTCAAATATCAAGACTGCACACTTACAGCAGAAAATGAATATGTGCAGGAAATGGGTTGTGGAAGCATCATGGGCTATTTCATGGATATCATGAAAAGCTTGGTGAATAGGTGAAAATGTTGTGAAAAATGATGAAACAATATATATAAGTGGTGCTGCAAATGGGGTGATATTATAACAATATAGCAAACAAGAATTTAGCACTAAGCTAAGCAAAATTTCATAAAACCAAAGATGATATTTCAGCCATAGCTTCATAAAACAGAAATTGTAGCATCAAATGATGAAGTTCCAGTCATAACTTCATAAAACCAGAATTTTAAACATCAAGCTAAACAAAAATTTCATAAATCAAATGATGATGTATTTTCAAGAGTAAGAGAAAAGAAAAATACATGTAATAGCAAGTACTCATGAAGGGATATATATATAAGTATATCTATACATATATATATATACATATATATATCCATATACACATATACACGTATACATATAGATAGATATACAATAGATATACATATATATAGATATATATACACATAATGAGAAGACATATATGTTTGATGGAAATTCCACATAATGGGTAAAACCAGAAAATATATGTATATACAGTTTCTGTAAAGGATTTTACACAGCCATATTTCCCAAATTACAACATATTTCTCAACAAAATCGGGTATGGAGCTTCCCTATATATCAATAACCAAGCATACCAAAGATGGTCTGTAAAGCCTGGATGGATATTAAAGTATTCATACATGAACAGGGCCAATTATCAAGACTGGGCTTCTGCAGAAAAGAGTGGATAAAGGATGATGGGTATACAAATCCCATGAATGTTGTTGCCCTTTTACACAATGAAAGATATGATTATTGATGCTGATGTCAACTGCTCTCTATACTACAACAGGGTCTAAATTTAGGATAAGGTAACTTACAGGGAAGGAAATATGATATGAAAATCAAATTACAGCTGTTAGGAGTGATTAACCTTACAGACTGTGTATAAGGCTCTTTGCTGTGTGTGGGGTTTATCTGTACAATAGATGAAGCAATAACCTATGCCATTTACAACATGCGTAGAGAATAAAACTGGGTAATGGAATGAACATGGGTGGATGATGAATAACAAGGAACATTCGGGTAGGTAAGTAAGGAAATGAAAATGTTTAAATCACTATGGCACTTACAAGTAGTGGAATGGGATCACACCAGTATGCAGAGGTTACCTATAATGGGTAAAACCGATACATATGATAAGCAATAACAGACTAAGTTTGAAGGGATTTCATATGTAATCTAGCTAACATTAGATATGTGACAAAATTCAGCAATAATGACATCTGGAGACTTAAAATTGATGTTACTGATAGCATCACTTTGCTATTCAGCATTCTCATACAGACCATGGTTATTACCACTAGCTATGTGGTTTCATCGGCTGCGAACATGAGACCATCCTAACACACTAGCCAGGGGACTATGAATATTTATAGTGATCCATTAGATTGAAAACATACTACTGTCACCACCCTCAAGTGGATTCACTAGTCTCATCATCCACAATCACTAAGAATCTACCCGAGGGATCCACAGCTAACAAAGGGGAAACTGATCTTTTTTTTTTTTTCAATGATCACTGTGTATTCACTGAAAACAAGGACAGCTGAAGGCAGGACATGGCATTTCATTATAAAACAGAATGTAGGAATGCAGTTTTTTTTTTTTTATAAGTATGAAGAGCCAAACAGTAAACATCTGTTTAACATATTCACAGCATGTGCATTTAACCAATGTACAACTTCCCTTTTTTTCTTTTATTCAACCTGCAACCTCAAGATCTGTTGGAAGTGTGAGTACAAAATATAAAACATTGAGTATTTTATACAGCCTCAACCACTTGTCCTAATCATGCAAGTTTCTTTAGATTTTTTTTTTTTTTTAGATGTTGAACAAAAGCCTCATTAGATCATCCTGACCTTCCAAAAATCATATTTATCATGAACTTTGAGTGATGCATGCAGAGAACTCAATATGTTCAATGGAATATCAGAATATATCAAACTAATGTTTATATAATTGTGCTCAACAGATCATATTTAAATTGGCAAAATCTAGCCACAAAATAAGGATTCATTTTCCAAACTTATTCATGCATATCTTACTAGAAGAATAATAAACTGGAGTTTACAAGAACACATAATGAGTATATGCTTACATTGTTCCTGCAACACATGTGCTGATATGAGAAATAATGTTTGGAAAAAAAAAATAGAAATACACCCACCTTTTCAATTTCTCTTTGGGTTTTTCAGCTTGGAAGTCCTTTTTGCTTAAATTGAACTTTATATATTTCTCAATTCCAGCTAAACAGCCTTGTAGATCCTGCTCCAATCGATTTGTAGACAGCAGATATGTTCTATGCTGCTGGACTAGAGAAGACACAGGAACACGCAGTACTTCCTCTGCTGGTGGGCTGAAGAAGACGCAGATGGTGATAAGCGATGGCTGGACTGCAGAGGATGAAGGTGTTGGATGTTGTTTCTATTGCTGGGCTGAAATGGGTGGGGAAAATATTGATGGAGGTCCTGGGGCTGAGGTGAAATAGAGGTGAAAGGGGAGATGCTGGAGGGTTAGGGGAAAAGGAAAAGTGGGCAACAAAGGCTGAATTTCTGCTACAACTGAAGGATGGTGGTCTGAAAGGGATGCAGATGTTGGCTGGGCTGAAGGAGAGGTCCACGCACTGGCTGGCTGGTGTTTCCTTCTGCAGGTGGGCTGAAGGCAGGATGAAGACGTGGCTGGGCTGAAGGAGAGGTCCACGCACTGGCTGGCTGGCGTTTCCTTCTGCAGGTGGGCTGAAGGCAGGATGAAGACGTGGCTGGGCTGAAGGAGAGGTCCACGCCCTGGCTGGCTGGCGTTTCCTTCTGCAGGTGGGCTGAAGGCAGGATGAAGACATGGCTGGGCTAAAGGAGAGGTCCACGCACTGGCTGAAGATGGCTCTCGATCCTCAAAATGGCTGGGGCTGAAGCCAATGAAGACGCCTCTCCCCTTTCCACTTTGAGCTTCCTGCAAAAACCGAAAATCCAATTCAAAAAAAAATCCCCCTTCCGTGAATGCCCTGTCCCCCCTTTTAAAGATTTTCAGCTTCTTCCTCTTTTCAAAAGATCGCAACTTCCCTTTTTTGTGAGAATCTGGGTATGATGCTAGTTCAAAGGCGGGTCCCGCTCCATTTATTTGAAGATACGAAATAAAATATTATTTGTTTTCAAGAATTTGAAAAAATTGGTTTTTCAAGACAAAAATATAGATAAATGTAAAAACAAAATTTGTAAAGAGATTTAAAATGTTTTGCAAAAAGTCTTGAGATAAAGTCTTTAAAATCAATATCCAAATATCCAGATTGTTTTCTTGAGAATTTTTTTTGTAATTCAAAGTCCTGAGGGTAAAATGGGAAAAATTGGTAATTTTGAATACCCAGGTTTTTAAAAGTCGGTTTTGAAAAGTTTAAAAATCAAATCTGGATTGACAATTTTGAAAATCAGGAGTTCTGGATCTCAAACTGACATGCTATGCAATGAAATGATGCAAAGTGTTCATGCAATGCGATGCAAAGACATGTCTTACAAAGTTGCCACTCTGAATTTGGATTTGAAAATTCTGACTTCTGGTTAAGCACGAAATTTTGAGGATTTGCAATTTGACGGTGTCTCTGAGTCTAAATAGAGAAGTTTTGAGACTCGAGAATGGACTTTTGGGACTTTCTGCAAGGTTCAATCTTGGAAAATGACCATTTTGCCCTTCATTGCTTCTGAAGAACTGAAATATGATAATTAAGGGCAATGTCAAGAAGGTGAGTGAAAATTTGGGGTGTTTACAGATGCCCCTCTTTGCTACTAAGCCGGCTTATGGTCGAGCTTAGTGGCAAAGAAAACACACCAAATTTGGGCTATATATAAAAAAAATGTCCCAGTTAGAAGGATCTGACTGGATATGAAGAAGTTAGCCCGAAGAAGATGGTAGATATGAAATGGAGAAATGAAGAGGAGAAACTCACTCTGTGAGAGCGAAGTTCAGGTTTATGCCCTTAACCTGGATGGGACAGGAAATGCTCCGTATGGAACGAAGCTCAGGCTTTTACCCTTAACCTGATCGGGCAGAAAAATAAAATACCTCGTTGATTGAGGCTCAGGTTTGTACCCTTATCCTGATTGGGCGAAAAATGGATGAAATCCTCGAAAGAATAGACAATGATGGAACCTTCGGATTTTGCACAATAAATCTGACAGGGGTTTTGCAAAAGGAAGGAAAATGGGGTCCCTAAAGCTTGAAAAGGGATTGATTTTGGGTGTCTCATTGCTGAGACCAAGTTAGCTTTTGAAATTGCCTTTTGCGAGAAAATGATTGTTGGTTCGACCTCGAACCGAAATGGGACTGTCTATGATGGGACAGTGGGGACACAGGGAAGTGTGCAAATCTGAGAGTTTATGCTCTCAAAGAAGGGAAGGAATCAAGTCCTTAAGAGGGATGTAAAATTGGTGTCAAGATGCATCGAAAACGAACATCAAGCTCTCACTTCACGTCAGGATAGTTGGAAAATATTGTCAAAATGTTGAGAATTTTGTTGTTGATTCAAAATATTTGAAATGATGCACATTGTTGAAAAGATATTCCTTATTTTCTACCCAAAGCATTACCTCTAAACAAGGTTCACTTTGTAGAATCAAGATTGGAAACCCAAATTACTTGCAATTGACCTTCTGCAAGGAAGCTATCAATTTCCTGGATATGAGAAGGAAAGAGGATTTGATATTTGTGAAAGCAGTTGATGAAAGAGTATTGATAATAGAATTTCACAAATTTAAAGAGGATTCTTGATAAATTTGGCAGTTGGATATCCTGGGGGCTTCTCTCATGATAATCTTGCTGCATTCTTTTGGTTTTTTTTTTTTGTTTTTTGCTACAGTCTCCTTCATTTTGGAGATGTTCTGACTTTTTCTCTCTCTTGCTCTCTTTTGGGAAGGGTACGTCACAAACTCCTTCAACTTGGAGATGTTTCGATCCTTCTTTAACGATATTGGCTCATGGTGTGGGAGATCTTTGGATGATAGCTGAATATAAATATCTTTTGGGGATTGTCGGGAGGCTCATCGCATCTGCCTTCATCTCGACAGTACTTTGGACTTTCCCTGGAAGGATCCGTCACAAACTCCGTCATCTTGGAGATGTTTCAAATCTTCTTTGGCCCCGGGGGTCTACTCGCTTAATTCACCTTCATCTTGACGACAATTGAGAGATCCCTTTTGCAGATATTTAATTTCAGCTTGAGGAGACAAGGCTTGGGTAAATGCTCTCTTTTCTAGCGTTTAGGATATTTCCACTGCCTCGTTTTTACAAGAATGGTCTTTAAAATGTGTCATAACTGCGATCAATATCAATCATCTATGGCTTTTCCATAACATTGAATCTTCTTTTCTGGCCATATCGAGGATTTATCCTTCATCCTTTTGGTTGGCCAATAGAAAGAATTTGAAGTTTGAATCTCTTTTCGCAAAAGCTTCACTCTCTTGGAAGTAATGCTGAAAAGATTTGTGTAATAAAGTTTTTGAAAATACTGTGACAAATTGATAAAATTTTCTTGAAGTCCTGGGTGAAAGAGAGCATTTGAAGTTCGGTTCAACACATCCGCGACGAAAATTCTCTTCTCTTTTTCCCCAAAAAGAGAGACTCAGGCTTAGCCCTTACCTGAATGGGAAATGGGAAATACTCCTCTCTTCCCTGAAGAGGAGGTGTTTGCAAAACGGACTTTCGAAGAGAAATTAAGCTTTCGTCAAAGCTCCCTAATATTAGGCTTCTCTTATGGAAAGGAGGCCGATAATAGTGAGGTCAGAAAATTTGAGTCATGGAGGAACAAGTCCATCACACTCTCCCTGACAAGAGGGTCCTTCATGACGGAAATGGCCTAGTATGAAATTGGGGGGTTACAAGAAAAGCGAGTCTCCGTCGAGCCTCTCCCTATGAAAGGGTTCCTTGTGTGAAATTGGAAATTGTTTTGCAAACGGTTCACAAAGACGCGAGTCCCTTCAAACTCTCCCTGAAAAGGGGCTAAGTGAACGAATTGGATAGCATGCGAAAAGAACGAGCTCCCTCAAACTCTCCCTAAAAAAGGGTCTCTCGCAAGAGAAAATGATTGAAATTGGATATTGAGATTGATTGACGCAAAGGTCGAAATTGGACATTGGAAAATTGCTTGTTTGGAAATTGGATGACCCAGAGGTCGAAATTGGATAATTGAATGACCTAACTGTCAAAATTGGGAATTGATAGATCAAAAGGTCGAAATTGTGTGACCCAAAGGTCGGAATTGAGAATTGAGTGACCCGAAGGTCGAAAAATAAATGACCTGGAGGTCAAAATCGAGAATTGAGAATTGAGAATTGAAATTGGAAATTGGGTGACCCTAGGGGTCGGAATTGGAGAATTGCCTGATCCAAAGATTGAAATTGGAAATTAGTGGGAAAAATGTCAAATTTGAGCAATTGACAGACCGTGATGGTTGAAATGACTTGGATTGATCAAAGGAGAATGATGAGTTCTAGTCAGAGCTCGAATAAAATATAGAGATCACGAGTCGGAACCCGGATCAACAAAAGAAAATGATGTGAAATAAAACCCGAGTTGGAACTCGATTTTTCGAAAAGTTTGGGATTTTGAAAATGTACCAGTTTAAACATTGGATTTTAAAACAATACCAGTTTGAGCACTGGGTTTTAGTTCAGTATTGGTGATTACCTTCCAATTTTGAATCATTAGAAATTGTGATGGGACTGTTTGTTGAAATCCCAATACTGACTGGATTGTTGTTAATGTAGTTGAATGCAAATGAATTTGAATTGATGCACATGAATGCACAAGTGCGTGAAATGAGGAATTTGTTTATCCTGCTTGCATACAGAACAAAATTTTAAAAATGCCCTAGTGTAACTGGGAAAGAAAATTGAATCATTATTTGAAAGAAACAGGAAGATTACAAGAGGAGACTAAATGTTTCAAGTGCAAAACTTTTTCAAGTGTCGAGCATTAATGGGATCTGGCAATTCTACCCCATCGGCGTTGATGAGCCGATATGAGTTGCGGGGTAATGCTTCTTTGACGACATATGGGCCTTCCCAATTTGGCGACCATTTACCGCCAGGATGATGCTTGAGATAGGCTGTGGATCGAAGCACTAACTCATTGACTTTGAATCTTCTTTCGATGACAGACTTCGCATACTGCCTGGCTACTCTCTGGCGATAGGATTGAGCATGTTCTACTGCTTTCAGCCTTCTCTCATCGAGCAAGTTTAACTGTACCAGTCGCTGCTGCTGATATCGATCAAGGGGTAATTCTAGCAGTGACGCAAATTTCAAAGCGGGCTTCTGAACATGTAGCGGTAACACTACTTCTGTTCCATAGACCAGTTCTGATGGAGTAGCATTCGTTGGAGTGCGAATAGTGGTCCGGTAGGCCCATAGTGCATCGTGGATCTTCTCATGCCAATCACGACATGTTTCCACAGTTCGCTCCAAGATGCGAATTAAGATCTTGTTGGTAGCCTCTGCCTGACCATTCCCTTGAGGATAATATGGAGCAGAGAAATGATGATAGATCTTGAACTTTAAGCAAAATGTCTTCATCTTTTCATTCTTGAAATGACTGCCGTTATCTGATACAATGTCATGCGGGATGCCGAAACGGCAAAGGATGCTCTTGTGAATAAAAGAGATCACATGTCGGCCTTCTACTGTGCGAAGAGTGATAGCTTCTACCCACTTGGTGAAATATTCTGTTGCGGCAAGGAAATATTTATGGCCATTTGAAGCTGAAGGAGTGATGGGACCTACAACATCGAAGGCCCACATAGAGAACGGCCATGGAGAAACAACAGACTGTAAATAAGTTGCCGGAGCATGAATAGAAGGTGCATGTATTTGGCATTGCACACACTTCTTCACATAATGATAACAGTCTTGTTGCATAGTCTTCCAATAGTAACCTGCTCTGATGATCTGCTTGACAAGGGTTTGGTAGCCGACGTGGCCACCACAAATGCCTTCGTGTGCTTCTCGCACGACTTCTTTGGCTTCTTCTTCATCTAAACATCTGGAATACTCTGAGCTGAATCCACGACGATAGAGGACATTGGCCAAAATGAAGTATCGAGTAGACATACGCTGGATTGCTCGCTGCTCTTTCTTTGAGAGTTCTGGAGGAAATTCACTGGTTTCTATGAAAGTTTTGATGTTGTAATACCAAGGTTTCTTCCTTTGCTCAGCCTGGTTTACTTGTTCCGCTGGAAGGAAAGCAGGTTGGTCAAGTCGGCCAATTTCAAAAGAGCGACAAGATTCTCCATTTCTGAATGCCATAATAGAGCCTAAACTGGCTAGACTATCGGCCACTTGATTAAAATCTCTTTTGATGTGGAATAACTGAAATTCTTCAAACTTGCTGACAAGAGCTGAAACAATTTTCTGATAGGGGAATAACTTCTGATCTTTCACTTGCCATTCGGCTCGAACTTGATTGACAACGAGTAATGAGTCAGCGTAGGCATGCACTCTCTTAACATTGAAGCCTAGTAGAATCTTTAAACCTTGAATCAGGGCTTCATATTCAGCCATATTATGGGTGCATTGAAAATCTAACTTGAGAGAAAATGGAATCATCTCCTTCTCAGGAGTGATTAATAAGATTCCAATGCCTATTCCGGCCATGTTCTTAGAACCATCAAAAAATAAATTCCAGACTGGAGATTGCTGGATATTGCAAATTTGCTCATCAGGGAAGTCATTTTCGGCTTTCACATCTTCTGCTAGAGGAAAATCTGCCAATTGATCTGCAATTGCTTGACCTTTGATTGATTGTTGCGAGACATATTCTAAGTCATACTGCATCAATAAGACTTGCCATTTTGCGACTCGTCCACTGAGGAAAGGTTGCTCTAAAATATACTTGAGAGGATTGAGTTTAGACAAAATTTTGACTTCAGATGCCAGCAGGTAGTGTCTTAGCTTCTGACACATCCATACCAGAGCTAAGCAGGTCTTCTCTATGTGGGAGTATTTCTTTTCATAATCTATGAAAGTCTTACTCACATAATAAATGGCGTGCTCTATCAAGCTGCCTTCTTTGTACTGCGCCAAGAATCCGCCGCATGCAAATTGATTGACCGAGATGTATAACAAAAGAGGTTTTCCCAATTCTGGCGGCTTCAGGATTGGAGGATTGAGAAGATACTTCTTGATTCTATCGAACGATTGCTGACACTCTGATCCACATTCGAACTTCACTCTTTTTCTGAGCAAGTGGTTGAAAGGTTCACATCTCATCGCCAAGTTGGAAATAAATCGCCGGATTGATTGCATACGTCCCTGAAGGCTACGCAACTCTTTGAGATTTTTCGGAGGTGGCATATCAATGATAGCCTTTGCTTTGGCCGGGTCAACTTCAATTCCCTTTTTGCTGACCGGAAAACCCAACAATTTGCCTGATTCGACTCCAAAAACACACTTTTGCGGGTTAAGCCTTAACTTGTAAAGAATGAGTCTCTTAAAGACTTGATCAAGGGCTTCGAGGTGATCTTCTCCCTCTTTAGATTTCACAAGAATATCATCAACATACGCATCCATGATTTTGCGCATTTGATCATGAAAGATAACGGCCATTGCCCGTTGATATGTTGCTCCAGCATTTTTGAGCCCAAAAGGCATAATAACTGTATAGCAAAAAGTGCCCCAAGGCGTAGTAAAGGAAGTTTTAGATTGGTCGCGGGCGGCCAACTTAATCTGTTTGTAGTCGGAATATCCATCCATGAAGGAGAACATGGCATGTCCTGCTGTGCTGTCAATCAGAAGATCAATGCTTGGCAGTGGATAGTCATCTTTCGGAGTTGCCTTGTTGAGGTCTCTGAAGTCTATGCAAATCCTGACTTTGCCACTTTTCTTTGGGACAACGACGATATTGGCTAACCAGTCTGGGTAGTCAATAGTTCGAATAAATCCTGCTTTGAGCAGATCTTCAAGTCCTTCTTTGACTTGTTGCTCTATTCTAGGATCCATTTTTCTCAGCTTTTGCTTAACTGGCTTTACATCTGGCTTCAAAACGAGACGATGTTCGACCAATTTGGGATCTAAGCCCGGCATATCTTCATATGTCCATGCAAAAACTTCTTCATGTTGTTTGAGAAAATTGGTGAGTCTTTCTTTCTCTTCTGGACTTAGACTAGTGTCGATCTTGAGAATCTTGGGATCTTCCTCTGAGCCGATATTGACATCCTCAGTAGGATCTTGTACTAGAGCAGATGGTTCATCTTGCTTCTGAACTGAGGTGAACTCTTGTAATTCCTGAAGAGACGGATCAAATTCTGCATAATCATCTAACTGCTTTGCAACCTTGCTATCTCCTGTGCTTGCTTTGACTCGGTGAATTGCTGTCGATTTCTGGAAAGCCTTTGGATTGATAACGAGTTTCTTGATTGCTCGGGAAGACATTTCTGAAATTTTGGATAAGAAATGGGATTCAGGAAAAATCGTCCATCATACGACAAACCATCATTTAAAAATAATCATGCATAAAATGACATTGAGTTATAAAATGAGGATGTAGAGACAAAAGAGGCAGATGGCATCCAGATAGACAAAGAAACTTGACATTTTATTGATTTCAATTGATAAAAGACATTGAGACATTTATTTTGAAAGGAATAGAAAGGAAATGCAACAACGATTCTCAATGTGCCCCTCTAACAAAAACAGTCTTCTTTGGTGAGCTCCCGCCGGAAAACCCTAATCCTGCCCTGTGGGGACGATGCTTTTGGATCATTGGCTCGACACGACCATCTTCATTTTTGCCCAGTCCTTTAAAGAGTTGATAACCATGCTTCAGAAGTAAATCGAATCCCTTTCTTACTTTCATGAATTGTGGAAACAATGGATGATCTTTGACAGTGTCGTAGCTGACACGACCTCCAATCTTGCCACCTTTAGACCACTTGATGCACTGATGCAGAGTGGATGGCACGACGTTGGCATTATGAATCCATGTTCTTCCCAGTAGAAGATTATACGTTTGTGGCACGTTAACGACATGGAAAAGCACTGTATGAACAGAGTAGTTGATAAATATTTCCAAGAAGATCTTTTCCTTTGCTGTCTTTCCATGATTATCAAACCCATAAATGGTGATCGGATCCGGTGTATACTCTTCTTCTTTTATACCCAGAGCCTTGGCAGTCATTTCAGGACAAATGTTGAGGCTACTGCCTCCATCTACAAGCACGTGGGGTACAGTCATTCCCCGGGTTCGCACCACAATGTACAAGGCATTGTTATGAAATGCGTGAGGTTTTGGCAAATCCTCATCTGAGAAGGTTATGGGAGCATTGGTCATGGCCTGATTAACGGTATGAGCCATGTCTGGCAGAATGGTATGCTCCGGACCACTGATCTGATGAGAGATCGAATTCTGACAGAACCCCGGCTAGTGGACGAATCTCTACGCGCTTCTGCCTCTGAGAGAACTGCCTGACACACCGCTCTGGGTGATAGTATGCGCAGAAAAATGGGCCAAGTAGCCTGAATCGCTTGCCGTATGCATAAGTATATCTGGGAGGTGATTCCTGGCGATCAAAGTAGTCCCATACGACCTCTTCCTCCTGAAGGTTGTCGATCAAGAACCGGTATCGTGCAACTGGAAGAAGCTTCTCTCCATTGTATCTGAATAAACTGGCTCGGACTGGCACATGCCGGAGGAACCAAGACTGCAAGGCATAGGTGCACCCTTTGACTAGAATCGATTCTCCGAGTGCAAAACGAGTCAACCCTCGGTATAGAAAGGCGAGTGCGGTCATGGCTATTGTGAGGCGGCTGGTCTGTCGACTTCCCCATCTCCTTAGAAGCTGAACTATTCTAATATCCATGTAATTCCGTCCATCGGGAAAGAAATCTAATCCCACCGTGCACAGAACCATCGCATGCTGAATTCTTTCTCGAGCTGTCCTGGACAACGAGCTGACTTCTACGAATGTCCCATACTGTCTGTAGATTTCGAGCAGATCCACATATTCATTTCCATCTTCTTCAATCAGAGGCCAAGACTTGCGTCCTGTCATGCGGGCTAAGGCATCCTTAGGGTCCAGACCCTTAACATTAATCAAAAATTGTTTCTCCAATGGATCTTCAGGCTGACCGGCTCGCTCGGGCAATCCCATGATCTCTGAAAATTCATCCATCAGCACTGTCATCTCGCCCCACGGGAACCAGAAGGTAGAAGTGCTCGGATTCCACCGCTCTGCTAGTGCATGGATCAAGTTGTCGTTGACTGTCTGCTTTCCCACTGCGGACGCCAGTTCCAATCCACACTCGTCCAGATGGTCCGGAAACATACGAGAGAAGTTCTTGAACCATGAATAATACCACCGGGGAAAGAAAGATCCGGTGCTGAGGACTCGATGTTCAGGAAGACTTTGTCGCACCTCGTAGGAGATGTGACCCTCAAGGAAGACTGAATCAAGCTGACTGGATGCCATCAGACTGGAAGACATAGAAATTGGAATAAGACTTGGGAAAATACAGGAATTTTGAAAGAGATTTGCAGGCAGGATAAAATGAAGCAGAAAATTCGAGATCCAGAAGAAAGGAAAGATGGAAAATCACCTGGAGTTTTGAAGAAAATAGAGGAATTTCATGAAAATCGTCCAGGGTTTTAATATTTCATAAAATGGAGTATTTGAAAATCGTCCAAGGTTTAAAACATAGACAGTACATGGACATAGATTGGGGAATTTTGAGAAAATCGTCCAGTATTTTAGAAAATTGAGGAAAATATGGAAAATAAAAGGAAATGACTATAACATATTCAATCACATTCTGCACAAACAAGTATGCATATACAGCATTCCCTAAAAGCTGACTCTAGATGCACAAATTTTGAAATGGATGTAGGACCTTAATCCTAACTCTAAGGTTCAGATCAACTGTATCCAATCCAGTTATGCCTATATACTCAAGCCAAGGCTCAATGTACGTGTCATAAAATCAATTTCTCCGGTTCTAGGTTCAAGTTTTCCAACATCCTTGAGCACCTGCCGATATACGTTGGACTATGGCCCTTGGTACGTGGCAGGGGGTTTTCACCCAAATAAGTGGCCCAGTTGTGAGGCTCTGTCCCGAACTATGGTTCTGGAAGAGAGCCCAGCAACGTGAAGACTGGGACAATATAGGTGGGGTGATTTTTGAAAAACATGAGCTCATGCAATCAAATAGAAGGCTCTAAGTCCTAAAGAGATAGATTTTTGAAATATTTGAAGAAGCAAACATTGTTTTCAATCAAACCTAGATTGAGGAGGGTTGTATTAGACCTAAGTCTATGTGAGCATGAAAATTTCCTCCTCAATATGGTCCTACCAAACCATACCTAGTCTATATGCATTCCATGTCAGCTGGGTTCAAGCCTAGGCTCCTAGGTTCACATGATATCATAAAGCAAAGCTGACATTCCATGGAAATCGATTTTGACAATTTGAACTAAGTAGGGCATTAGATTGATCAGGCAAAGACAGGTCCCATCACGGTCGCCAAACCTGTTATCATCGCAAAAAATTTTAACTTTTTGCGAATCAAACTGACCTTTGAAAAAGTTTTTGAAAATAACTCGTCTCCATTTTTAAAATGCGGGAAAATTCCGTAGAATGAGACTCGCCTGTCGGTACGAGGTTCAACCGTTCCTGCCACCTTTAACAGGGGTAATTGAACCAAGGATCAATCTTATGCTCTACTCTATTCAACTTGTCTAAATCATATTCTAATTTCTAAATGCACATAGAATCAGGCATGTGCTATGAATTTTCAGAAAATGCACGTTTGAAAACATGATGTTTGTTTTGAATGATTGAAATATTTAGAAAATGTATCACATGGAAAATCGTGAATTGGGATTTAAAATATACTTATGAGAGAAATAAAATCGATTTTGAGGAATCCTTGACATTTGGTGAAAATCGATTCTGAGAGACTTGGTCTTTCTGAATTCAAACTTGGAAATTGAAATTCTAACTTAGAAAATTTGAATTTGGAACTTGGGAAATACTTGAAATGAATGAATATGATTTTGAGGAATTGAGAAATACTTTTTGTATTTTGAGAAGTGCAGTGCATTTTTTAAGTTAGCCTAAGAGTGTAGGCTGAATGTGGCTAATGTGAAGATCATAAATCTAAGTATCATTCGTATTCTGACTATGGCCATAAATACAAATTCCACCAAGTTTATAAACTTCATAGAAGCTAGTGTATGTGCCATTCGTGTAGACCATGGTGAATTTGTAAAAATATGCATGAATCATCATCCATCACATATTAAAATTATAAAAATAAACTATATGCAATGCAACCTAAGCTAAGCAGGAAATGTAAATTCTTATTCCAAAGTTTAATTACAAGTTACATCACTATTGAAATTTAAATACATGAAAAATAAAGTCTTCAATGTACCTGCAAAACTAGAAAACTTGGTTAATGAATATATGTTGGCTTTTCTAGATTTATCCAACAATATCAGGAAATTGTTGGATTTTGCTAGATATAAGCCTTTTTTGCCATGATTCCCTTAAATCAAAATGATAAAATATGAAGAAATAATAAAGGTAAAATATGAAATTTCGAAATTGGGGTCAAAATGACCAAAATACCCCTAATAACAAGACTATCGCCTTGAAATTAGGGTTTTCAGAAAGATATTTTGATAAAATGCAAGTTTTGAAATTTGAATGGAATAAACTAAGCTAAATATGATATGACATGCTTAAATATGTAAAAATTAGGGTTAGGGATTTCGAAATTTAGGTCAAATGACCAAATTACCCCCGATAGCAAGACTATGGCCTTGAAATCAAGGTTTTTAGAAAGAGATTTTGGTAAAAACTTAGGTTTTATGCACTAAATGAAATCAAATGAGCACAAAATTAAAAATAAAGCATCCTAACATGATTATGAACATGATTAAACCCTAAAAATATATGCTTATGCACGAAAATCCAATAATATCACAAAAACTGTGATTTTAGCAGTGTTTTTGGATCTTTCAGGAACCCGGTTTTGCAATTTGCCTAATTCAGCCATCAAATGGATTCCAAAATCCATAAAAATTGGTACCTGAACTTGTTATAACCCTAATGTCGAATTGGAATTATAAAAATAATTTTTTAACATTAAATTAATCTGAAAATTGCATTAAACCCTAAAAATATGTTATTTTTGACCTAATTCACCAACTAGTCTCCGTTCAAGACCTGAACCAGGGATTAAATCTCCATGAAAATTTATGAAATTTTAAAGAGACTAACTAGAAAGAAAAACAAAGATTTCCCAATTTACAGATCGGAAAAATCATCTCCGGTTAGGGAGAAACCCTTCCGGCAATCTGAGCTAAAATATATCACTCTTAACAGGGATTAAAACAGCTATTCCAGATTGAAAATACAGACAAAAATAGAAATTCTAAACAAAAATCTCTGAAATTTTAGTGGTAAACAGTAGACAGAAAAATAACAATACTCACTTTTTACAGATCTAAAATCGGATCTGTGGTTTGGGATTTATGACTAACACAAGTCTTATTAGGGTTTTGGTAAACCCTAACGAGCTTTAAATTGAACAACAGATTCTCTGAAAATGGAAAAATATTAAACAGTGGTCAAAAAATCCTAAAAATTTACAGAAGACATATCTATTCAATGCAAATCCATATCACTTTACATATCTAAAATCGGATATAAGATGAGAGAAATATCATCACAGCAAGTTACCTTCTTGATTTTAACCATGATTTTAAAGCTTTAAAAACCCGATTTGATGTCTGATTTTTTTGATAGAGTTCCCGAGATCCAAAACCTATGATTTTTCTACAGTAACTCAATAACTCATGCATGCACCACATATAAAAAAATCAGAAATAAACAATGAGTGCTTCAATCCGAAATAACATCATCTTTACTGTTCTAAACCTAGAACACATAGAAATTTAAGAAACTTGAAAAACCATGCATTAACTAATGTAAATAAATAAAATAAACCATAAAACAGTAAATAAAAATTATTTCTATGCTATATAATGTAAAAAAACATGAAAAAACCATGAAAATAAATTAAAAGCAGGGAATCAATGGCTGGAATTTGATATCACCTTTAAAACATAGATTTAACCCATTAAAAAGGGTAAATCATATATTTTATTGGTTAATAATGCAAAGAATCATATTAAAATCAATTCTAATGGATTAAAATCTCTGTAAATCATCCAAAACAGGGTTAGATCACCTTCTTGGATCGTTCTTGCTAATTCTTGATGGTTCTTGAGGTCAAATCCATGGTTTAATCCATGAAGATGATGGTGCCAATGGCTAAATCATGCTTAAAACAATGAAAAACATTAAATAAAAACTAAAAATTAAAGAAAAACATTACCTTGAGGCTGCTGCAATGGAGGAAGGGCTGGAGAAGAGAGAGAAGCTCCAAGAACTCAATAGGAGAGAGATGGGAAAATCGACCCCCCTTATGCCTCTATTTATAATAAAAAAATTAGGTTTAAAAATTGACAATTTTGAAAATTTTGGACTCTAAAAGGGGGGGCAATTTTGGGGCGGAGTTACCTAACTACCCCTAGTCTAAATTATCCTAAATAATGCCTAATTAACCCCTAGCTAATCCTAAAAATCCACCAAATGTGGTGCCACTTGGCATTCTCTCACATTGGATTTTTAAAACACTTTTAAAAACCTTTAAAAACACTAGTTTTAAAAACTAACTTTCAAAAATGAGTTTTTCAAAATGGTTTTGACTCTTCTAAACCTCTAACACTAACCAAGACATCAACTAACCTTAGTCTAGCCCTGACTTACTCGAATATGGCGCCACCCCGAGTGGGCCCTACTTGAGTTTTTTTCAAAAAGCGATTTTAAAACTTGAAATTGAAGGAGTTTTCAAAAGATTTTCAAAAGTAAAATTAAAATTAGGATTTTTGAAATGTCATAAGGTCCTAACTGAGTTAGAATTCCTCTGGATATGGTGCCAACTGAGTGGGCCCACATCGAATTTTGAACATTTTTGAAATAAACACTGAAAATGGCTTTGAAAAGGGGTTAAAATCAGTATTTGAAATTCAAGATCTTTGAAAATAGGGTCTCAAGCGAACTGAAACTCTGGGTTAGAGTCCTGAACTCTTAGGACTCTGAGATTTTAGATTTTAAAAGCCAAATGAAAGAATTTTCAAAAGATTTTATCAAGAAATGATGAAATAAGTCAGAAAACACAGTCAGGGTTAGACTCCTAACTCGACCGAACTCTAAAATAGAGTCCTGAACTAACTGGACTCTGTGAAATGACCTAGATTTCGAAAGCAAACGGAAAAGATTGAAAATGGAAGTAAAACTGACCTCAAAACAGACTCCTGACCGGATCAGGACTCTGAGACAGAGTCCTGATCGGACTGAAACTTTCAAAAATTTGAGAAATTTGATGAATAGGGGAATTCAGAAGCGACACCACCTCAATGGGTCTCATCTGTGACTTGAAATCGATTAAAATTTGAATTTGAAATGAATCCAGATTGTTTCCTTGAGAAAATATTTCGAAATATAAAGTCCTGGGGTTGGAAAATGACAGAGTATTGAATAAAAACCCAGGTTTTGAAATTGATTTTGAAATAAAGCTTTAAAATTCAAATCTGGATTGATTGTTTTGAAATAGGAGTGCTGGATCTCGAAAATGAGATGCAATAACATGCAATGCTATGCATAATACATGCAATGACATGCAATGATCTGTAATGACTTATGAAATGGACAAACACTGGATGAAGGTAAAAATTTGGTGTGTTTACAGATGCCCCTCTTTGCTGCTAAGCCGGTTGAAAGCCGAGCTTAGTGGCAAAGAAAACATACCAAATTTGGACTATAAAAATGCCCAGTTAGATGAATCTGACTGGGTATGAAAGAATTAGTTCAAAGGATGATGATAGATATGAAATGAAGAATAAGGAGAAAATTTTACTTCGAAAAGAAGTGAGATTCAGGTTTTGCCCTTAACCTGGACTGGACAGGAAATACCTCGTATGGAACGAAGCTCAGGCTTAACCCTTAACCTGAAAGGGGACGATACCTCGTGGAAAAACGAGGCTCAGGCTTAACCCTTAACCTGAAAGGGGACGATACCTCGTGGAAAAACGAGGCTCAGGCTTAACCCTTAACCTGAAAGGGGACGATACCTCGTGGAAAAATGAGGCTCAGGCTTAACCCTTAACCTGAAAGGGGGACGATACCTCGTGGAAAAACGAGGCTCAGGCTTAACCCTTAACCTGAAAGGGGGACGATACCTCGTGGAAAAACGAGGCTCAGGCTTAACCCTTAACCTGAAAGGGGACGATACCTCATGGAAAAACGAGGCTCAGACTTAACCCTTAACCTGAAAGGGGACGATATACGGAATCCTCAAATGAAGAAACCATGATGGGACCTTCGAATTCTGCACAATAAATCCGAGAGGGGTTTGCAAAAGGAAGAAAGGGGGTTCCCTAAAGCTTGAAAAGGGATTAATCTTGGACGTCTCATTGCTAAGACTGAATGGCTTTTAAGACAGATGACCTTTTGCGGAAAATTCAGGTTTAACCCTTAACCTGAACGGGAACTGTCTATGGTGGGACAGTGGGGAGCACAGGGATGTGTGCGAATCTGAGAGCCCAGGCACTCAGATCAAAACAAGAAGGGAAGGATCTTGGACAACTCCCATCATCCGATCCTAAAAGGGATAACAACAACGCCTGGATACATCAAAATAAACATCAAGTTCTCACTTCATGTCAGGATAACTTAAAAAGATTGCCAATAAGATAAAAAATTGTAGTTAATTCAAGAATGATAAGCACATATATATATATATATATATATATGAAAAATATTCCCTCTTTTCTAACTGAAGTATTACCTCCGACTGGGCTTAACTCCGTAGAATCAAGATTCGAATTCAAATTACTTGCAATTGACTTTCCTTCAAGGAGGCTATCAATTTCATTGATATGGACAAAAAAGAATGTATTCTTGATATTGCGAGAGCTATTAGCGAAAGGATATTGATAAAAGAATTTCACAAAATTAAAGAAGATTCTTGATAGATTCGGCAGTCTGATATCCTGGGATTCTTTTCTCATGATGATCTTTCTGCACTCTTTTTTTGACAGAATTGGAGCTCTCTTGGATTTTTCGGGAATTACATCATCCTTCATTTTGGAGATGTCCTGGCTTTTCTCTCTTTATTTTTTTTGGAAGGGTACGTCACAAACTCCTTCATCTCAGAGATGTTCCGATCCTTCTTCTCTCTCAGGGATTATATTGACGGTTATTAGCTCATTGGTTGGGAATCTCTTGATGATAGCAGAAATTAAATATCTTTTAGGGTTTGTCGGTAGGCTCATCACACTCCCCTTCATCTCGACGGTGATCTGAACTTTCCATGGAAGGATCCGTCACAAACTCCGTCATCTTGGAGATGATCCAAATCTTCTTTGGCCCCGGGGGTCGACTCGTCTAATTCGCCTTCATCTTGACGACAGTTGAGAGATCCCTTTTGCAGATATTTAATTGCAGCTTAGATGATTGAGGGGACATGGAGATTGAGTGGATTTTTCTGTATCACCCAGGATATTTCGACTGTTTTATTTTTCAAGAATGGTCTTTAAAAATGTGCCATTGACTGCGATCAATATCAATCACTTCTGGCTTTGCAACAACATTGAATTTTCTTTGTTGGCCATATCGCGGATTTATTCTTCATCCTTTTGGTTGGCCAATAGAAAGATTTTGAATTTTGAATCCTTTTTTGCAAAAGCTTTGTCACTTCGGAAGTAATACTGAAGATATTCTGAGGTACAATTTTATGCGATAAAGATTTTGGAATCAACAACTATTTTTTTTTATGGCAAATTGGCAACATATTCTTGGAATCCTTGGTGAAGGAAATCATTTGAGATCTATATGACACATCCGTGGCTAGATTCTCCTCTCCTTTCCCCAAAGGAGAGACTCAGGCTTGACCCTTACCTGAACGGGTAACAAAAGATACTCCTCTCTTCCCTGAAGAGGAGGTGTTTGCAAAACGAACTTTCGAAGAGAAATAGAGTTTTCGTCAAAACTCCCTATTTCTAGGCTTCTCTTATGGAAAGGGGGCCGCTAACAGAGATTGAAAGGATATCATAGAGGAACGAGTCCATCACACTCTCCCTGGAAAAAGGGTCCTCGACGACGGGGGTGGCCTAACAAAAGACATTTAAGGCTACAAGGAGGACGAGCTTCCGTCAAAACTCTCCCTAGAAAAAGGGTTCCTTGTGTGACAATAAATATTATTTTGCAAACTGTTCGTGAATCATGAGTCCCTTCAAACTCTCCCTAGAAAAAGGAGTTCAACGACCGAACAATAAAGACATGCGAAAAGAAACGAGCTCCCTCGAACTCTCCCTGGAAAAAGGGTCCCTCGCAAGAGAGATACTTGGCGATTGATTTTGATAGCTTTTGATAACTCAAAGAACTGCTTGATAACACGAATGACTAGAGGTCTTGACAAAATCGGCAACCCGAATGTCAGATTAACAGAATGGAACGACCCAAGAGTCTGATACAGACTGTTTGGTTCGCAGGTCTAAAGATTGAGCCTGAACCTCAATGTGAGAGTTATGTTGCGACCAGTATGAAGACCGAACTTTTGCAAAGTACCAATACGAGCACTGTATTTTTAAAAGATTACCAGTACGAGCACTGGATTTTTTAAAGGATACCAGTACGAGCATTGGACTTTAAAAGGCTACCAGTACGAGCACTGGATTTTAAAAAGTTATCAGTACGAGCACTGAATTTTAAAAGATTACCAGTACGAGCACTGGATTTTTAAAGGATACCAGTACGAGCACTGGACTTTAAAAGACTACCAGTACGAGCACTGGATTTTAAAAAGTTATCAGTACGAGCACTGAATTTTAAAAGACTACCAGTACGAGCACTGGATTTTTAAAGGATACCAGTACGAGCACTGGACTTTAAAAGGTTACCAGTACGAGCACTGGATTTTAAAAGGTTATCAGTACGAGCACTGAATTTTAAAAGATTACCAATACGAGCACTGGTTTTTTAAAAGATTACCAGTACGAGCACTGGGTTTTAAAGATTACCAGTACGAGCACTGGGTTTTCAAAAGATTACCAGTACAAGCACTGGTTTTTAAAAGATTACCAGTACGAGCACTGAGTTTTCAAAAGATTACCAGTACGAGCACTGGTTTTTAAAAGATTACCAGTACGAGCACTGGGTTTTCAAAAGATTACCAGTACGAGCACTGGTTTTTAAAAGATTACCAGTACGAGCACTGGGTTTTCAAAAGATTACCAGTACGAGCACTGGTTTTTAAAAGATTACCAGTACGAGCACTGGGTTTTGAAGGGTCATCAATTGGCGATGACTTGGACGACTTGCCGGAGTCTCAGGATTTATCCCTTATCCTGAATGGGAAATTCAATGTAAATTGACGCAGATGAATGCGTGCAAATGCAAATGGATGCAACTGAGTGCACATGCGTGCAAAATGAGAGATTTATTAGATCCTGCCTGCACACAAATTGTTTTGGATAAAAGGCAACTTTAACAGGAATGCCCCAGTATATTCTGGGGAAGAGGGGTATTTTGACCAAAGAATAATTGATCATTTATTGAGGAGAATTTTTGAAGAATACAAAAGATAGGATAGAGATTTTCTAGGTATAGAATTTCTTCAGATGTCGAGCATTAATGGGGTCGGATAGTTCTACCCCGTCTGCATTAATCAGACGATATGAATTACGGGGCAACGCTTCTTTCACCACATAGGGACCTTCCAAGTTTGGTGACCATTTGCCACGTGGACGATGCTTGAGATGAGCCGTTGATCTAAGGACCAAGTCATTAACTTGGAATCTCCTTTCGATGACTGACTTGGCATATTGCCTTGCTATCCTCTCACGATAAGACTGAGCGTGTTCTGCTGCTTTGAGTCTTTTTTCATCGAGTAAATCTAACTGTACCAATCTCTGTTGCTGATACTGATCGAGTGGTAGCTCTAAAAGAGACGCGAACTTAAGGGCGGGTTTCTGAACATGAAGAGGTAACACCACCTCAGTCCCATAAACAAGTTCTGAAGGAGTCGCATTGGTTGGGGTTCGAATGGTAGTTCGATATGCCCAAAGTGCATCATGAATTTTCTCGTGCCAATCACGACCCGTCTCAACGGTTCTTTCCAAGATGCGAATCAAACTTTTGTTGGTTGCTTCTGCTTGACCATTTCCTTGTGGATAATAAGTAGCTGAAAAATGATGATGAATTCTGAATTTTGAACAAAAGATCTTCATTCTCTCATTCTTGAAATGAGTACCATTATCTGACACGATGTTGTGTGGTATACCGAAACGACAAAGAATGTTCTTATGAATGAACGAGACTACATGTCGACCTTCCACTGTACGCAGAGTGACGGCTTCAACCCATTTGGTGAAATACTCTGTTGCGGCAAGGAAATATTTATGACCATTAGAAGCTGAAGGAGAGATGGGTCCTACGACGTCGAAGGCCTACATAGAAAATGGCCATGGAGACACGACTGATTGCAAGTACGTGGCTGGCGCATGAATGGAAGGTGCGTGTATCTGACACTGAACACACTTCTTCACAAAACGATAGCAGTCTTGGTGCATGGTTCTCCAATAGTATCCTGCCCGAATGATTTGTTTAACAAGGGTTTGGTAGCCGACATGACCACCGCAAATACCTTCATGCGCTTCTCGTATGATTTCTTTAGCTTCTTCTTCATCTAAGCACCTGGAATACTCAGAACTGAACCCACGACGATAAAGAACATTGGCAAGGATAAAATAGCGGGCGGACATATGCCGAATTGCTTTTTGCTCCTTCTTTGATAGTTCTGGTGGAAGCTCACCAGTTTCAATAAAGTTTTTGATATCTTGATACCAAGGCTTCTTTTTCTGTTCCGCCTGGTTGACTTGCATTACCGGAATGAAGGCAGGTTGGTCAAGTCTACCGATTTCAAAGGAGCGACAGGATTCTCCATTTCTGAAAGACATAATGGAGCCCAGGCTGGCCAAACCATCAGCTATTTGATTAAACTCTCTTTTGATATGGAAGAGCTGAAATTCATCGAAATTGTTGATAAGGGAGCAGCTTCTGATCTTTTACCTGCCATTCAGCTTTGACTTGGCTGACGACGAGCAATGAATCGCCGAAAGCATGTACCCTCTGAACATTGAAGTCTTGCAAAATTCTCATACCTTGTATTAAAGCTTTATACTCGGCCATATTATGGGTACACTGAAAATCCAATTTCAGAGAAAAGGGGATCATCTCTTTCTCTGATGTGATCAGCAAGATTCTGACTCCTATGCCGGCCATGTTCTTGGATCCGTCGAAAAACAGATTCCAAACTGGGGATTGTTGAACATTACAGATCCGCTCATCGGGAAAGCTATCCTCGATTCTAACATCTTCTGCTAAAGGAAAATCTGCCAATTGGTCTGCAATTGCTTGACCTTTGATAGATTGCTGAGAAACATACCCCAGATCATACTGCATTAACAGGACTTGCCACTTAGCAATCCGTCCACTAAGAAATGGTTGTTCGAGAATATACTTGAGAGGATTAAGTTTTGAGAGAATCTTGACTTCTGATGCTAACAAGTAATGTCTCAGCTTCTGACACATCCATACCAGTGCTAGGCATGTCTTCTATATTTGAGAATATTTCTTCTCGTAGTCAATGAAAGTCTTGCTTACATAGTAAATGGCATGTTCAACCAAACTGCCTTCTTCATATTGTGCCAAGAATCCGCCACAAGCAGCTTGGTTAACTGAAACGTATAGCAAGAGAGGCTTTCCCAATTCTGGTGGCTTTAGAACGGGCGGATTAAGAAGATATTTCTTGATACGCTCAAACGATTGCTGACACTCTGGTCCCCATTCAAATTTCACTCCTTTTCTGAGTAGATGATTGAAAGGTTCACATCTCATGGCAAGGTTGGATATGAATCTCCGAATTGATTGCATACGTCCCTGAAGACTACGCAATTCCTTAAGAGTAGTTGGAGGTGGCATGTCAATGATGGCCTTTGCTTTAGCGGGATCCATTTCTATCCCCTTTTTGCTGACCAAGAAGCCTAGCAATTTGCCTGATTCAACTCCGAAGACACACTTCTGAGGGTTGAGTCTTAGCTTATAAAGAATAAGCCGCTTGAAGACTTGACTTAAGGCATCGATATGATCTTCTTCTTCTTTGGATTTGACCAGGATGTCATCAACATATGCATCCATAGTCTTGTGCATCTGATCATGGAAAATGGCGGACATTGCACGCTGATAGGTTGCCCTAGCATTTTTGAGCCCAAACGGCATGACCGTATAACAGAAAGTGCCCCATGGCGTAGTGAATGATGTTTTGGATTGGTCACGAGCGGCTAACTTGATCTGATTATATCCGGAGTATCCGTCCATGAAGGAAAACATGGCATGCCCAGCCGTGCTATCAACTAGGAGGTCAATATTTGGGAGGGGATAGTCATCCTTCGGAGTAGCTTTATTGAGATCGCGAAAGTCGATGCAAATTCGCACTTTGCCATTTTTCTTGGGAACTGCAACGATATTCGCCAACCAGTCCGGATAATCTATTGCTCGAATGAATCCTGCTTTAAGCAAGTCCTCAAGTCCTTCCTTGACCTGTTGCTCGATTCGAGGATCCATTTTCCTTAACTTTTGTTTAACAGGTTTCGCATCAGGCTTCAGAATGAGTCGATGTTCCACCAATTTAGGATCTAAACCTGGCATATCTTCATAAGTCCATGCGAATACTTCTTGGTGTTGCTTGAGAAAGTCAATGAGCCTTTTCTTCTCATCTGTACTTAGGCTGGTGCCGATCTTGAGAATTTTTGGACTATCTTCTGAACCAATATTGATGTCCTCAGTCGGATCCTGGACTAGGGTCGATGGTTCATCTTGTTTCTGAATCGCTGCAAATTCTGGCAGCTCTGGAAGCGATGAATCGAATTCTGCCATTTCTTCTGACTGCTTTGTGACCTTACTGTCCCCTGCTCTTGCTCGGACCCGATATATCTTTGCCGGTTTCGATAGGATTGAAGGATTAATGACTAACCTTTTTATCGGTTGAGAAGACATTCTGAAATTTTGAAAAGGAATAGCTTTTAGAGAAAGCTCCTTTACTATGACATAAATTGCATGGGAATAAAAAAGATAAGAACAAATGAATTTTGAAGACAAATTGCAGAGGAATAAGAGAAAGATGACATCCAGATAGACGAGAAACTTGATAACTTTATTGAAGACTTGAAATGAAATAAGGACATTTAAAATGAACTGAAATGGGACATTGTCCCTACAAACTGCAAAAATCAAATGAATGAAATAGAAAAGACAGATGGTAGAAAATTTTTTAATGGATCCCTTTAATGAAGACAGTATTTTTGTGGGATCTTTTGCCCGTGAATCCTAGTCCTGCCCTGCGCGGATGATGATCAGGGATCACTGGCTCTAGCCGGCCATCTCCGTTCTTGCCCAATCCTTTGAAAGGCTGATAACCATGCTTCAGTAACAGGTCAAATCCTTTCTTGCTTCTAACAAACTGCGGGAAAAGAGGATGGTCTTTGAAAGTACTGTAATCAAGACGACCTACAATCTTAAAGAAATGTGGTCCTTGCCATTGGACCATCGCTGCTGTGTGATTTGTCTCTGATGTTGCTCCTAACTTTAGCATTTCAAGGCTTTCACTGAGAACAATTTCTTCACTTTCCCTAATGCTAGGGATATCAGCAGTATAAGTTGGCCTAGGGATCATAGGCTGAGGTAGCCTCTCTTCAGGATCTTCCCCCAAAACAGTAGTTATCATGCCACCTTTAGACCACTTGATGCACTGATGCAGAGTGGATGGCACGGCGTTGGCATTATGAATCCATGTTCTTCCCAGTAGAAGATTATACGTTGGTGGCACGTTAACGACATGGAAAAGCACTGTATGAACAGAGTAGTTGATAAATATTTCCAAGAAGATCTTTTCCTTTGCTGTCTGTCCATGATTATCAAACCCATAAATGGTGATCGGATCCGGTGTATACTCTTCTTCTTTTATACCCAGAACCTTGGCAGTCATTTCAGGACAAATGTTGAGGCTACTGCCTCCATCTACAAGCACGTGGGGTACAGTCATTCCCCGGGTTCGCACCACAATGTACAAGGCATTGTTATGAAATGCGTGAGGTTTTGGCAGATCCTCATCTGAGAAGGTTATGGGAGCATTGGTCATGGCCTGATTAACGGTCTGAGCCATGTCTGGCAGAATGGTATGCTCCGGACCACTGATCTGATGCGAGATCGAATTTTGGCATAAACCCGGCTAGTGGACGAATCTCTACGCGCTTCTGCCTCTGAGAGAACTGCCTGACACACCGCTCTGGGTGATAGTATGCGCAGAAAAACGGGCCAAGTAGCCTGAATCGCTTGCCGTATACATAAGTATATCTGGGAGGTGATTCTTGGCGATCAAAGTAGTCCCATACGACCTCTTCCTCCTGAAGGTTGTCGATCAAGAACCGGTATCTTGCAACTGGAAGAAGCTTCTCTCCATTGTATCTGAATGAACTGGCTCGGACTGGCACATGCCGGAGGAACCAAGACTGCAAGGCATAGGTGCACCCTTCGACTAGAATCGATTCTCCGAGTGCAAAACGAGTCAACCCTCGGTATAGAAAGGCGAGTGCGGCCATGGCTATTGAGAGGCGGCTAGTCTGTCGACTTCCCCATCTCCTTAGAAGCTGAATTATTCTAATATCCATGTAATTCCGTCCATCGGGAAAGAAAGCTAATCCCACCATGCACAGAACCATCGCATGCTGAATTCTTTCTCGAGCTGTCCTAAACAACGAGTTGACTTCTACGAATGTCTCATACTGTCTGTAGATTTAGAGCAGATCCACATATTCATTTCCATCTTCTTCAATCAGAGGCCAAGACTTGCGTCCTGTCATGCGGCCTAAGGCATCCTTAGGGTCCAGACCCTTAACATTAATCAAAAATTGTTTCTCCAATGGATCTTCAGGCTGACCGGCTGGCTCGGGCAATCCCATGATCTCTGAAAATTCATCCATCAGCACTGTCATCTCGCCCCACGGGAACCAGAAGGTAGAAGTGCTCGGATTCCACCGCTCTACTAGTGCATGGATTAAGTTGCCGTTGACTGTCTGCTTTCCCACTGCGGACGCTAGTTCCAATCCACACTCGTCCAGATGGTCCGGAAACATACGAGAGAAGTTCTTGAACCATGAATAATACCACCGGGGAAAGAAAGATCCGGTGCTGAGGACTCGATGTTCAGGAAGACTTTGTCGCACCTCGTAGGAGATGTGACCCTCAGGGAAGACTGAATCAAGATGACTGGATGCCATCATACTGGAAGACATGGAAATTGGAATAAGACTTGGGAAAATACAGGAATTTTGAAAGAGATTTGCAGGCAGGATAAAATAAAGCAGAAAATTCGAGATCCAGAAGAAAGGAAAGATGGAAAATCACCTGGAGTTTTGAAGAAAATAGAGGAATTTCATGAAAATCGTCCAGGGTTTTAATATTTCATAAAATGGAGTATTTGAAAATCGTCCAAGGTTTAAAACATAGACAGTACATGGACATAGATTGGGGAATTTTGAGAAAATCGTCCAGTATTTTAGAAAATTGAGGAAAATATGGAAAATAAAAGGAAATGACTATAACATATTCAATCACATTCTGCACAAACAAGTATGCACATACAGCATTCCCTAAAAGCTGACTCTAGATGCACAAATTTTGAAATGGCTGTAGGACCTTAATCCTAACTCTAAGGTTCAGATCAACTGTATCCAATCCAGTTATGCCTATATACTCAAGCCAAGGCTCGATGTACGTGGCATAAAATCAATTTCTCCGGTTCTAGGTTCAAGTTTTCCAACATCCTTGAGCACCTGCCGATATACGTTGGACTATGGCCCTTGGTACGTGGCAGGGGGTTTTCACCCAAATAAGTGGCCCAGTTGTGAGGCTCTGTTCCGAACTATGGTTCTGGAAGAGAGCACAGCAACGTGAAGACCGGGACAATATAGGTGGGGTGATTTTTGAAAAACATGAGCTCATGCAACCAAATAGAAGGCTCTAAGTCCTAAAGAGATAGATTTTTGAAATATTTGAAGAAGCAAACATTGTTTTCAATCAAACCTAGATTGAGGAGGGTTGTATTAGACCTAAGTCTATGTGAGCATGAAAATTTCCTCCTCAATATGGTCCTACCAAACCATACCAAGTCTATATGCATTCCATGTCAGCTGGGTTCAAGCCTAGGCTCCTAGGTTCACATGATATCATAAAGCAAAGTTGACATTCCATGGAAATCGATTTTGACAATTTGAACTAAGTAGAGCATTAGATTGATCAGGCAAAGACAGGTCCCATCACGGTCGCCAAACCTATTATCATCGCAAAAAATTTTAACTTTTTGCGAATCAAACTGACCTTTGAAAAAGTTTTTGAAAATAACTCGCCTCCGTTTTTAAAATGCGGGAAAATTCCGTAGAATGGGACTCGCCTGTCGGTACGAGGTTCAACCGTTCCTGCCACCTTTAACAGGGGTAATTGAACCAAGGATCAATCTTATGCTCTACTCTATTCAACTTGTCTAAATCATATTCTAATTTCTAAATGCACATAGAATCAGGCATGTGCTATGAATTTTCAGAAAATGCACGTTTGAAAACATGATGTTTGCTTTGAATGATTGAAATATTTAGAAAATGTATCACATGGAAAATCGTGAATTGGGATTTGAAATATACTTATGAGAGAAATAAAATCGATTTTGAGGAATCCTTGACATTTGGTGAAAATCGATTCTGAGAGACTTGGTCTTTCTGAATTCAAACTTGGAAATTGAAATTCTAACTTAGAAAATTTGAATTTGGAACTTGGGAAATACTTGAAATGAATGAATATGATTTTGAGGAATTAAGAAATACTTTTTGTATTTTGAGAAATGCAGTGCATTTTTGAAGTTAGCCTAAGAGTGTAGGCTGAATGTGGCTAATGTGAAGATCATAAATCTAAGTATCATTCGTATTCTGACTATGGCCATAAATACAAATTCCACCAAGTTTATAAACTTCATAGAAGCTAGTGTATGTGCCATTTGTGTAGACCATGGTGAATTTGTAAAAATATGCATGAATCATCATCCATCACACATTAAAATTATAAAAATAAACTATATGCAATGCAACCTAAGCTAAGCAGGAAATGTAAATTCTTATTCCAAAGTTTAATTACAAGTTACATCACTATTGAAATTTAAATACATGAAAAATAAAGTCTTCAATGTACCTGCAAAACTAGAAAACTTGGTTAATGAATATATGTTGGCTTTTCTAGATTTATCCAACAATATCAGGAAATTGTTGGATTTTGCTAGATATAAGCCTTTTTGCCATGATTCCCTTAAATCAAAATGATAAAATATGAAGAAATAATAAAGGTAAAATATGAAATTTCAAAATTGGGGTCAAAATGACCAAAATACCCCTAATAACAAGACTATGGCCTTGAAATTAGGGTTTTCAGAAAGATATTTTGATAAAATGCAAGTTTTGAAATTTGAATGGAATAAACTAAGCTAAATATGATATGACATGCTTAAATATGTAAAAATTAGGGTTAGGGATTTCGAAATTTAGGTCAAATGACCAAATTTCCCCCGATAGCAAGACTATGGCCTTGAAATCAAGGATTTTAGAAAGAGATTTTGGTAAAAACTTAGGTTTTATGCACTAAATGAAATCAAATGAGCACAAAATTAAACCTAAAACATCCTAACATGATTATGAACATGATTAAACCCTAAAAATATATGCTTATGCACGAAAATCCAATAATATCACAAAAACTGTGATTTTAGCAGTGTTTTTGGATCTTTCAGGAACCCGGTTTTGCAATTTGCCTAATTCAGCCATCAAATGGATTCAAAAATCCATAAAAATTGGTACCTATACTTTTTATAACCATAATGTCGAATTGGAATTATAAAAATAATTTTTTGACATTAAATTAATCCGAAACTTGCATTAAACCCTAAAAATATGCTATTTTTGACCTAATTCACCAACCAGTCTCAGTTCAAGACCTGAACCAGGGGTTAAATCTCCATGAAAATTTATTAAATTTTATAGAGACTAACTAGAAAGAAAAACAGAGATTTCCCAATTTACAGATCGGAAAAATCATCTCCGGTTAGGGAGAAACCCTTCCGGCAATCTGAGATAAAATATATCACTCTTAACAGGGATTAAAACAGCTATTCCAGATTGAAAATACAGACATAAATAAAAATTCTAAACAAAAATCTCTGAAATTTTAGTGGTGAACAGTATACAGAAAAATAACAATACTCACTTTTTACAGATCTCAAATCGGATCTGTGGTTTGGGATTTATGACTAACACAAGTCTGATTAGGGTTTTGGTAAACCCTAACGAGCTTTAAATTGAACAACAGATTCTCTGAAAAGGGAAAAATACTAAACAGTAGTAAAAAAATCCGAAAAATTTACAAAAGACAGATCTATTTAATGTGAATCCATAGCACTTTACAGATCTAAAATCGGATATAATATGAGAGAAATATCATCATAGCAAGTTACCTTCTTGATTTTAACCACGATTTTAAAGCTTTAAAAACCCGATTTGATGTCTGATTTTTTTGACAGGGTTCCCGAAAACCAAAACCTCTGATTTTTCTACAGTAACTCAATAACTCATGCATTCACCACATATAAAAAAATCAGAAATAAAAAATGAGTGCTTCAATCCGAAATAACATCATCTTTACTGTTCTAAACCTAGAACACACAGAAATTTAAGAAACATGAAAAACCATGCATTAACTAATGTAAATAAATAAAATAAACCATAAAACAGTAAATAAAAATTATTTCTATGCTATAGAACGTAAAACAAACATGAATAAACCATGAAAATAAATTAAAAACAGGGAATCAATGGCTGGAATTTGATATCACCTTTAAAACATAGATTTAACCCATTAAAAAGGGTAAATCATATATTTTATTGGTTAATAATGCAAAGAATCATATTAAAATCAATTCTAATGGATTAAAATCTCTGTAAATCATCCAAAACAGGGTTAGATCACCTTATTGGATCGTTCTTGCTGATTCTTGATGGTTCTTGAGGTCAAATCCATGGTTTAATCCATGAAGATGATGGTGACAATGGCTAAATCATGCTTAAAACAATGAAAAACATTAAATAAAAACTAAAAATTAAAGAAAAACATTACCTTGAGGCTGCTGCAATGGAGGAAGGGCTGGAGAAGAGAGAGAAGCTCCAATAACTCAATAGGAGAGAGATGGGAAAATCGACCCCCCTTATGCCTCTATTTATAATAAAAAAATTAGGTTTAAAAATTGACAATTTTGAAAATTTTGGACTCTAAAAGGGGGGGCGATTTTGGGGTGGAGTTACCTAACTACCCCTAGTCTAAATTATCCTAAATAATGCCTAATTAACCCCTAGCTAATCCTAAAAATCCCCCAAATGTGGTGCCACTTGGCATTCTCTCACATTGGGTTTTTAAAACACTTTTAAAAACCTTTAAAAACACTAGTTTTAAAAACTAACTTTCAAAAATGAGTTTTTCAAAATGGTTTTGACTCTTCTAAACCTCTAACACTAACCAAGACATCAACTAACCCTAGTCTAGCCCTGACTTACTCGAATATGGCGCCACCCCGAGTGGGCCCTACTTGAGTTTTTTTCAAAAAGCGATTTTAAAACTTGAAATTGAAGGAGTTTTCAAAAGATTTTCAAAAGTAAACTTAAAATTAGGATTTTTGAAATGTCATAAGGTCCTAACTGAGTTAGAATTCCTCTGGATATGGTGCCAACTGAGTGGGCCCACATCGAATTTTGAACATTTTTGAAATAAACACTGAAAATGGCTTTGAAAAGGGGTTAAAATCAGTATTTGAAATTCAAGATCTTTGAAAATAGGGTCTCAAGCGAGCTGGAACTCCGGGTTAGAGTCTTGAACTCTTAGGACTCTGAGATTTTAGATTTTAAAAGCGAAATGAAAGAATTTTCAAAAGATTTTATCAAGAAATGATGAAATAAGTCAGAAAACACAGTCAGGGTTAGACTCCTAACTCGACCGAACTCTAAAATAGAGTCCTGAACTAACTGGACTCTGTGAAATGACCTAGATTTCGAAAGCAAACGGAAAAGATTGAAAATGGAAGTAAAACTGACCTCAAAACAGACTCCTGACCGGATCAGGACTCTGAGACAGAGTCCTGATCGGACTGAAACTTTCAAAAATTTGAGAAATTTGATGAATAGAGGAATTCAGAAGCGACACCACCTCAATGGGTCTCATCTGTGACTTGAAATCGATTAAAATTTGAATTTGAAATGAATCCAGATTGTTTCCTTGAGAAAATATTTCGAAATATAAAGTCCTGGGGTTGGAAAATGACAGAGTATTGAATAAAAACCCAGGTTTTGAAATTGATTTTGAAATAAAGCTTTAAAATTCAAATCTGGATTGATTGTTTTGAAATAGGAGTGCTGGATCTCGAAAATGAGATGCAATGCTATGTAGAATACATGCAATGATCTGTAATGACTTATGAAATGGACAAACACTAGATGAAGGTAAAAATTTGGTGTGTTTACACCATCGGGTCATAGCTACAGTGTGCAGGGATAATTCTGATGTTGCATGGAGTATCTCCTGACTTTCTTTGAGACTGATTTCTTCATTCTCTCTGATGCTAGGAATATCTGCAGTGAATGATGGTCGAGGTATCATAGGCTGTGGGAGCCTTTCTTCCGTGTCCTCTCCGAGCACAGTTGTAATCATTCCACCTTTTGACCATTTTACGCATTGATATAAGGTGGAAGGTACTGCATTTGCATTATGAATCCATGTCCTTCCGAGCAGCAAATTGTAGGTGGTGGCACATTGACCACATGAAAAAGCACTGAATGTACCGAATAATTAATGAATACTTCCAGGAATATCTTGCCTTTTGCCGTCTGACCATGGTTGTCAAACCCATAGATGGTGATAGGGTCTGGAATGTATTCTTCTTCCTTAATGCCTAGCGCCTTTGTGGTCATTTCGGGACATATGTTGAGGCTGTTGCCTCCATCAACCAGTATATGGGGTACTGTCATTCCCCTTACCCGAACGACGATGTAAAGAGCATTATTGTGAAAGGAATGAGGCTTTGGAAGGTCCTTATCCGAGAAAGTGATTGGCGCGTTGGTCATGGCCGAATTCACTATTTGTGCCATGTCTTCAGGAGTGGTACTGGGCTTAACTTTGATCTTTCTGAGCAGATCATCCAGTACTTGCTGATGCTTGCAGGAACTTTTGGCCAAGTCAAAAATGGAAACATTGGACAGAGCGGTCAAAGGCTTCTGACTTGAATTCCCTGGCTTGGGCTTGATGATTTGATTGAGAAAATCAGGAAGTCCCTTTGACTTGGGGGCTGACTTTACCGATGCTTCAGAGACTTTCATCTTGCCCTTAGATCCATCTTCTTAGAATCAGGAGTTGCTTGTCGAAGCACTGACACCTGATGTTGAACTTGTAGATCTTGTGTAGAACACGGCTTGATGTGTTCGTGAGGCAGGAATGGTTGATCAGATACTACTGCTGTGGTGTGTGAAGGAAAAGGCTGTTTAAGAATATCCATTTTTTCTTCTTCTTCTCCTTCTACCAATAGATTTTTATCGATAAGATCATGTACAATGTTCTTGAGAACGAAACAGTTCTCAGTGCTATGTCCCACTGTTCTGTGGAACTTGCAGAATTGATCCTTCCATTTCCCCATAGGCACAGGGGGATCAGCCAACCTCGGTAACTTGACCATCTCTTTCGACAACATATACTCGAGCACATCTTCGAGTGATTGGTCGAGAGGAGTAAATTTTCGGTCATAGCTCCATCCTTCATGTTTAACTTTTTCACGCAGTTTCGGCCCTTGGTCTTGCTGAGAAGGCTTGCTGTATTGAGGAGCAGGCTTTGTTTTCTGATCTCCTTTATTGTTGGAATTGTTTATGCCATAGCAGTAATCTTTCTTCTGCCCTTTGTACTGATTTTTGTTGTTGTTGTTGGCAGAGAAGGTGAAGTGAGCTTTCTTCTTTTGCTCACCTTGGGGATTACTCTTGGAAAAGGTGAAGCCTTCATAGACTCCATTCTCTACGCTCAGCTCGAGCCATTCGGCTCGTTCAGTCAACTCGATGAAAGTCCGGGATGGTGCGGTGGAGATCAATCCTCTTAAAGGCTGCGAAAAGTTGTTGAGGATTAAGGACAGTGCGTGCCTTTCCGAGATAGGATCTCTCATTTTGTTACAGGCTGACCTCCACCTGTGAATGAAGTCCCGTGCTTTTTCATTCTCATTCTGCCTCAGACTGCAGAGATGACTTAATGTCGGGAGTGCTTCTGTATTGAACAAAAAGCGTTCAATAAATAAATTCACCACTTTATCAAGCTCTTTGAGCTCGATGGGATTGATATGCTCAGCATACCACTTAGCTGCAACTCCTTCCAAGCTGCGAGGGAAACACAGAAATAATGCTCGGTTGTCCCTTTTGAACCTAGAGCATTCTGCAAAGAAAGTGGCGAGATGAGCTTTCGGATCGCCAGAACCATCGAACTTGATAAATTTTCGGGGAAGGTTTTCGAGATCATCATCCCCTTCGAGACCGTCATAGAAGTCCTCACTGGTAAAGACTTTCTTGCCCTTGTCACGGGCTTGGAGATCCTTAACAACTCGGGCCATTTCCCTGAATTGCGACTGCAGGGGTTCCTCTGTAACTTGATTCTTTGCTTTGCGGCTCCTCCTTTGTTTTCGACCCTGTTTCTGAAATGCCGGAGGCACCTCATATGCTTCATCGGTGTCTTCCTCTGATTCTGATTCATCTGAAATTTCCTCTGGCTGAATTTGCTTCTTGGAAGTCTTCTTATCCTTGTGCCCGTGGAACTTCTCTCTGAATGAATTCTTCTCTACACTGGTCCCAGCCTGTTCATTCATCATTTTGGTCATCATTTTCTGGAACATGGCATACATCTGTGGGTCTATACCATCCTCCCCTTGCTGCTGCTCTTGACTCTTCTCGGATCGCGGGGAGTCCATCTCTTCTTCTGAGGTCGACGAGTACTGAGATGTCGTTGTTCTTTTTCCTAATCTTGTTCGAACCATCAAATGTTGTGGATGCCCTCTGCAGGATGAAGTCTTGATTAGACTCTGAGGAAATTTTGGATTGAAAAAAAAAATGATATGGTAGACAATTGGAAGAATATCCCATTACTAGGGATGGAGTCGCCACAGAAATCACGACAATTGTGTTGTCATTTTTTGTAAGAGAAATAACAACGGAAAATGTGCCTTGTTACCTAGGCGAGGTCATCAACCACGAGGAAAATATCATTTTTAAAGGAAAGAGATATCTCGTGAAAAAACAATCCGCAAATGGATTTAGAATAAGGAGAAGGCAAATGGGTAAACAATTTCCACCGCAATAAATCAAGGTATTCATGAGGAAAATAAGATGGAGAATTTGGCAAATAGACAAAAGGATTGAAAATTCAATGAGAGAAAACATATGATTTTAAAAAAAATTGCAGGAAGGAAAAATGTAGCTGGAAAATTCGAGATTCAGTGGAACGGAAGGATGGATAATCACCTGGAGTTTTGAAAGAAATTGGATATTTGGGAAAATCTTCCAGGGTTTGAGAAAATAAAGGAAAAGATGAGAATATGGGTATTTGAAAATATTTTAGGAAAAATATAGGAAAATAGAGGTAATATAAGAACAATCACATCCTGCACAAACATTTATGCACATACAGCACTCCCTAAAAGGCTGACTCTAGATGCATTATTTTGAAAACAGCTGTAGGACCCTAATCCTAACTCTAGGTTCAGATCATCTTTATCCAATCCAGTTATGCCGATATACCCGAATCGAAATCCGAGGTACGTGGCATATAATTTCAACTCCGGTTCTAAGGTAAGGTTTTTCCAACATCCTTGAGCGCCTACCGATATACTTCGGACTGTGGCCCGCGGTACGTGGTAGGGGGGTGTTAACCCAAATAATTGGCCCAGTTGTGAGGCTCTGTCCCGAACTAGGGTTCTGGAAGAGAGCCCAGCAACGTGAAGACCGGGTAATGATAGGTAATTGGGGTTTGAAAAAAATGATCACATACGAGAAATAGATGGCTCTAAATCCTAGAGAGATAGACTTTTGAAAATCTTTGAAGAAGCATACATTGTTTGCATTCAGATCCTAAATTGAGTAGAGTTGTATTTAGACCTAAGTCTATGTGAGCATGAAAATATCTCCTCAATCTGGTCCTACCAAACCATGCCTAAGCTATATGCAGTCAATGTCAGCTAGGTCAGAGTCTAGGCTCCTAGGTTCGCATGATAGAAAAAGTAAAGAGCTGACATTTTGTGAACATAATTTCGATAATTGAACTAAGTTAAGCACATTTTTTATCAGACAAAGATAGGTCCCATCACGGTCGCCGAACCTGTTATCGTCGCAAAATTTTTCCCGTCTTTTCTTCCTTGCGGAAGAGAGAGGGAAATGCTTTCGCGATTCAAACTTGACCGGATTTTGGAAATTGTTTTCAATACTCGCCTACGTTTTGAAAATTGCGGGAAAATCCATGGGATGGGGCTCGACCTGTCGGTACGAGGTTTGACCGTTCCTGCCACCTTTAACAGGGGTAATCGAACCAAGGACCAAAATTATGCTTGACTTAGTAAAATCATTGAAATGGTGTTCTATCCTAAATGCACAGAGAATTCAGGCTTGTGCTATGAGATTTGGTAAAATATGGGTTAGAAAATTATGATGTATGCTTAGAAAACATTTGGAGTTGAAAATTTTTCGAGAAAAGATGGAAATCAATCTCTCAGGAATCTCAGACGAAGAAGGTTTGAAATCTTGAGAAAATTTATAAAGATTTGGAAAATCTTGAAGAAGGGAGAATCTAGAGAAAATCTTGAGAAAGTTTATAAGGACTTGGAAAATCATGAAGAAATGAGAATCTCAGGAAAATTTTGAGAAAAGTTTATAAAGACTTGGAAAACCATGAAGAAATAAGAATCTCAGGAAAATTTTAAGAAAGTTTAGAAAGACTTGTAAAACCATGAAGAAATGAGAATCTCAGGAAAATTCTGAGAAAGTTTAGAAAGACTTAGAAAAATGAGAATCTCAGGAAAATTTTAAGAATTCTTGAGAAAATATGAACTTTTGAAAAGGAAAACACTTGTTGAGAAAATGCAGACTTTGAGAATTTTCTTAAGAAAATGATAGGAAATTTATAGGAAAGATTCATTGGAGAAGGAAATTTAGAACTTAGGAAATTGAAATCCTGAGAATCTTGTCTTTGAAATGTCTGAAAATCAACTTTGATTTTTGAGAAAGATGAGAAATTCCTTTTGAAAAGAATCTTAAGAAAATAACATTCCAAGGAAAATCATAGGAAAAACTTTGATTTGGAAAATCCAACTTCGAATATCATCATAGTTTCTTGAGAAAATCGATTCCATGAAGTGAAAATCTTTTGAGAAAATCATGAGAAAAACAAATGATGTAGATGATGTGAATGAATGAATGCACTTTTGAGAAGATTTCTGAAAATTTTATTGGAAAAATGTGGATTAAGCCAAAGTAAATCCTTCATATATTCTGACTGTGGCCATGAATATATTCAGGGTTTATTTGAGTTAATTCACAATATTTGGAAAACATTGGAAATATGAGGTGCATTTTCAAGATAGCCTAAGAGTGTAGGCTCAATGTGACTGGTAGAGAGATGATGGATCTGGGTTTTGTCCATATTCCGACTAGGGCCGTAAATATGGACTCCACCGAGTTCATCAACTCTCTAAGAGTTGGTGCACGTGCCATTCGTGTTCATCCACGGTGAATTTGGAAAATGGAGATATATGCATCATATAATCCGGATATTACTGAAATCAAACTATATGAGATGCGGCCTAATCTAAGCAGTAAAAGTAAATCTTATTCCAAGGTTTACATTGGATTGTTACATTGCATAACATAAAGCAAAAGAAAATTGAAATGGAGCCAAAGAATCTGCATCTTCTAGATTTTCCTGCAAAATGAGAGTTAATACAAAATAACCAAGGCAATGAACATATATATATAATATATACAACGAGGAGACATATACATATATCAAAATGCTAAAATAAGTGCTAAATGTCATGTAACAATGGAGGTGTAACTATATGAGAAAATATATGAATGTTCATACATGGAAATAAGAGCACATGAAGAGATATGTATATATAGTTATAAGTATATATCTACATATATATATATATATATATATACATATATACATATACATATAGTTAAACATATATAGATATATATATATAGATATATATATACATATAATGAGAAAATATGTACATACCAATGGAAACTACATATAATAGGTAAAACCAGAAATTACAAGTATATACAGTTTCCGTAGGTGATTTCACACGACCATACTTCTCAAATTACAAAGTAATTTTCAATGAAAATGGGAATAGAGCTTCCCTATATATCCATAATGAAGCACACCAAAGATGGTTAGGAGATCACAATTGGATATAGAGATATCCGTTCATGAACATGGTCAAATATCAAGACTGCACACTTACAGCAGAAAATGAATATGTGCAGGAAATGGGTTGTGGAAGCATCATGGGCTATTTCATGGATATCATGAAAAGCTTGGTGAATAGGTGAAAATGTTGTGAAAAATGATGAAACAATATATATAAGTGGTGCTGCAAATGGGGTGATATTATAACAATATAGCAAACAAGAATTTAGCACTAAGCTAAGCAAAATTTCATAAAACCAAAGATGATATTCCAGCCATAGCTTCATAAAACAGAAATTGTAGCATCAAATGATGAAGTTCCAGTCATAACTTCATAAAACCAGAATTTTAAACATCAAGCTAAACAAAAATTTCATAAATCAAATGATGATGTATTTTCAAGAGTAAGAAAAAAGAAAAATACATGTAATAGCAAGTACTCATGAAGGGATATATATATATATAAGTATATCTATACATATATATATACATATATATATCCATATACACATATACACGTATACATATAGATAGATATACAATAGATATACATATATATAGACATATATACACATATAATGAGAAGACATATATGTTTGATGGAAATTCCACATAATGGGTAAAACCAGAAAATATATGTATATACAGTTTCTGTAAAGGATTTTACACAGCCATATTTCCCAAATTACCACATATTTCGCAACAAAATCGAGTATGGAGCTTCCCTATATATCAATAACCAAGCATACCAAAGATGGTCTGTAAAGCCTGGATGGATATTAAAGTATTCATACATAAACAGGGCCAATTATCAAGACTGGGCTCCTGCAGGAAAGAGAATGGATAAAGGATGATGGGTATACAAATCCCATGAATGTTGTTGCCCTTTTACACAATGAAAGATATGATTATTGATGCTGATGTCAACTGCTCTCTATACTACAACAGGGTCTAAATTTAGGATAAGGTAACTTACAGGGAAGGAAATATGATATGAAAATCAAATTACAGCTGTTGGGAGTGATTAACCTTACAGACTGTGTATAAGGCTCTTTGCTGTGTGTGGGGTTTATCTGTACAATAGATGAAGCAATAACCTATGCCATTTACAACATGCGTAGAGAATAAAACTGGGTAATGGAATGAACATGGGTGGCTGATGAATAACAAGGAACATTCGGGTAGGTAAGTAAGGAAATGAAAATGTTTAAATCACTATGGCACTTACAAGTAGTGGAATGGGATCACACCAGTATGCAGAGGTTACCTATAATGTGTAAAACCGATACATATGATAAGCAATAACAAACTGAGTTTGAAGGGATTTCATATGTAATCTAGCTAACATTAGATATGTGACAAAATTCAGCAATAATGACATCTGGAGACTTAAAATTGATGTTACTGATAGCATCACTTTGCTATTCAGCATTCTCATACAGACCATGGTTATTACCACCAGCTATGTGGTTTCATCGGCTGCGAACATGAGACCATCCTAACACACTAGCCAGGGGACTATGAATATTTATAGTGATCCATTAGATTGAAAACATACTACTGTCACCACCCTCAAGTGGATTCACTAGTCTCATCATCCACAATCACTAAGAATCTACCTGAGGGATCCACAACTAACAAAGGGGAAACTGATCTTTTTTTTTTTTCAATGATCACTGTGTATTCACTGAAAACAAGGATAGCTGAAGGCAGGACATGGCATTTCATTATAAAACAGAATGTAGGAATGCAGTTTTTTTTTTTTTATAAGTATGAAGAGCCAAACAGTAAACATCTGTTTAACATATTCACAGCATGTGCATTTAACCAATGTACAACTTCCCTTTTTTTCTTTTATTCCACCTGCAACCTCAAGATCTGTTGGAAGTGTGAGTACAAAATATAAAACATTGAGTATTTTATACAGCCTCAACCACTTGTCCTAATCATGCAAGTTTCTTTAGATTTTTTTTTTTTTTTAGATGTTGAACAAAAGCCTCATTAGATCATCCTGACCTTCCAAAAATCATATTTATGATGAACTTTGAGTGATGCATGCAGAGAACTCAATATGTTCAATGGAATATCAGAATATATCAAACTAATGTTTATATAATTGTGCTCAACAGATCATATTTAAATTGGCAAAATCTAGCCACAAAATAAGGATTCATTTTCCAAACTTATTCATGCATATCTTACTAGAAGAATAATAAACTGGAGTTTACAAGAACACATAATGAGTATATGCTTACATTGTTCCTGCAACACATGTGCTGATATGAGAAATATTGTTTGGAAAAAAAAAATGAGAAATACACCCACCTTTTCAATTTCTCTTTGGGTTTTTAGCTTGGAAGTCCTTTTTGCTTAAATTGAACTTTATATATTTCTCAATTCCAGCTAAACAGCCTTGTAGATCCTGCTCCAATCGATTTGTAGACAGCATATATGTTCTATGTTGCTGGACTAGAGAAGACACAGGAACACACAGTACTTCCTCTGCTGGTAGGCTGAAGAAGACGCAGATGGTGATAAGCGATGGCTGGACTGCAGAGGATGAAGGTGTTGGATGTTGTTTCTATTGTTGGGCTGAAATGGGTGGGGAAAACATTGATGGAGGTCCTGCGGCTGAGGTGAAATAGAGGTGAAAGGGGAGATGCTGGAAGGTTAGGGGAAAAGGAAAAGTGGGCAACAAAGGCTGAATTTCTGCTACAGCTGAAGGATGGTGGTCTGAAAGTGATGCAGATGTTGGTTGGGCTGAAGGAGAGGTCCACGCACTGGCTGGCTGGCGTTTCCTTCTGCAGGTGGGCTGAAGGCAGGATGAAGACGTGGCTGGGCTGAAGGAGAGGTCCACGCACTGGCTGGCTGGCGTTTCCTTCTGCAGGTGGGCTGAAGGCAGGATGAAGACGTGGCTGGGCTGAAGGAGAGGTCCACGCCCTGGCTGGCTGGCGTTTCCTTCTGCAGGTGGGCTGAAGGCAGGATGAAGACGTGGCTGGGCTGAAGGAGAGGTCCACGCACTGGCTGAAGATGGCTCTCGATCCTCAAAATGGTTGGGGCTGAAGCCAATGAAGACGCCTCTCCCCTTTCCACTTTGAGCTTCCTGCAAAAACCGAAAATCCAATTCAAAAAAAATCCCCCCTCCGTGAATGCCCTGTCCCCCCTTTTAAAGATATTCAGCTTCTTCCTCTTTTCAAAAGATCGCAGCTTCCCTTTTTTGAAAAATCCGTTACCTTTGTTGAAGATTTTGAAACTGAAACATTAAAGTAGCCGTTTTTTTCAAAAGGGCGCTGCTGTATTTTTTTCAAAAAAATGTGTTTCATTTACCTAAGTTTTGGGTAAAATGATTTTTTTTTTTTTGAAAATATGGCTGTGGCGCCGTTTGGGCCGTTTCCTTTTAAGATTTTAGGTAAGCAAATTAATGAAAAGAAGTAAAAGAAATAAAAAAAATAAATAAATAAAAAAAATGAATAATGACATAAATGAGAGGCTTTTATGGAAATGCCATCTCATTCTACTTTTAAAATCCTTTTGAAAATAAAGTTTTTGTTGTGTTTTTACAAGTCTTTTATTTTCAAGTGGGGTGCCACATGTGTGTGGGCCCACTAAAAAAAATAATAATAATAAATAAATAAATAAATAAGAATTTTAAAAGAAAATTTTGCAAATTGGTATGACCTCCGGGTGGGTCCCACTTGAGAATAAGATACTTACCTGAGAATCTGAGTATGATGCTAGTTTAAAGGCGGGTCCCGCTCCGTTTATTTGAAGATACGAAATAAAATATTATTTGTTTTCAAGAATTTGGAAAAATTGGTTTTTCAAGACAAAAATATAGATAAATGTAAAAACAAAATTTGTAAAGAGATTTAAAATCTTTTGCAAAAAGTCTTGAGATAGAGTCTTTAAAATCAATATCCAAATATCCAGATTGTTTTCTTGAGAATTTTTTTTTGTAATTCAAAGTCCTGGGGGTAAAATGGGAAAAATTGGTAATTTTGAATACCCAGGTTTTTAAAAGTCGGTTTTGAAAAGTTTAAAAATCAAATCTGGATTGACAATTTTGAAAATCAGGAGTTCTGGATCTCAAACTGACATGCTATGCAATGAAATGATGCAAAGTGTTCATGCAATGCGATGCAAAGACATGTCTTACAAAGTTGCCACTCTGAATTTGGATTTGAAAATTCTGACTTCTGGTTAAGCACGAAATTTTGAGGATTTGCAATTTGAGGGTGTCTCTGAGTCTAAATAGAGAAGTTTTGAGACTCGAGAATGGAATTTTGGGACTTTCTGCAAGGTTTAATCTTGGAAAATGACCATTTTGCCCTTCATTGCTTCTGAAGAACTGAAATATGATAATTAAAGGGCAATGTCAAGAAGGTGAGTGAAAATTTGGGGTGTTTACAAAAACGTATATAGAAAGTAATAATATCACATTGAATCTTAAGATCATGCTAAAAGGAGTTGCAAGACAAATGATAAAATGTATCTTAAGACGCTGAATATCAGAATATACATATAATGTCCTAAAATAATGGTGACGACTAGTTGTTGAAACATGTGAATGTCACCCTAACCATAAAAAAAAAATGCAGTGTTTGTATTTGATGGTGTAGTATATACATCTAGATGGCATCACAAAGGGGACAGCTATACACACATTTGCAATATGCAAATACTTGTGTGAATACATACACTGAAAAGGAAGTATGATACAAGTATTAAAAAAAATGAAGATGTACATATATGTATGCTATGATGGATAAAATACAGGGAATGAGGTGTGTAAGGTAATAACGGATATAGCTCAGATTAGGTGGAAATGGCAATATGCTGGGGATAATATGTATTTGTAGGAACTTTAGTTGCAGCTGTACCAGACAGAGCTATTTTGACCATGTCAGGGGTTAACTCTCTCTCTCCTTGTGCCATTATTCCAGGTTCCAAAGCATCATAGAACTTTAGGCAACCTAGGAGATCTATCTAGTTTTATTCTGCATGCATTCATATCTCAAGGCAACCTTCAATTCTAAATATCAAACTGAGTCATTCTGGGCCAAGGAGATGGTACCTACCTGGCTGTGAATAGCAACAAATCCGACTGAATTCATGGATAATTGGCTCTGCTTGATCTACGATGAACTCACTGGAGCCGGTCACTGATAAGTGGTTTGATCATAAGGCCCTGAACTGTGTAGCTGGAGGGCTGCTAGTGTGGTTTGTATACACGGTAATTATGAAATGCTGGCATGCTATAATGAAATATGAGCAAAGCATTGAACATGTGCTATGATATGCAGGTAATTGCAAAAACAGGTAGTTACAGATCCGTTGGTTGGAGCTGGGATTCTTGGTAGACCTGTCGATCTGAACTCATTTCGCAATGGATATGCTGGCTGGTAATTTATTCCCCCTCCCCATAGAAGCCATGGAATTACCCATGTTGAATGTTCAACAAGGTAGGTCTATTGATCGAGGGATGCTTAAAAATCCCAACCAATAGCTCACTAACCTCTCGCAGCGGATCATCTTGGGAATTTGATGTTCACCATAACTCTAGCAAAGTGGATACCACACTCACCCAATTTCTCAAAAGGGGAAATAAAGCCATTTGTAAAAGATGATGTAATGGGGAATATATGTATGGAAGACGATAGTTCTAAATTGAACTGAAATATAGAAACAACTATAATAACAAATGCGATCATGCAGTTGATGATGAACCAAATTTTTGAAGAGCGAAGAAGAATGGAATCTAACAAAATATTGGAAATAAATAAAGACAGTCTTACATAAACCCCAACTCGATATTTAACCCTATTGAAACAGGAAATCAGCTAGCATGAGTTCAACAGAGGGCTCGTTGGACCAAAAAAAAAAAAAAGTATATGAAATGAAACAAAATACTATGAATCTGAATGCAAATAAGAACTTATCGGTGAAATGCCTTACAGATAAAAGGGGAGAAACAAAACAAGCGAGCAAAAACGACAGAAACAATAAAAAAAAAGAAATCGATGAAGACATTATTGAACCTAATATACGATGGCGTGAACAGATATTAGAAATAAGAAATCCAGAAATAAATTATAAAAGGAAAATAAATAAAAAAAGAATGTAGGAATGTATATTCTGTTTGTTGTAGCACAGGGATGGGTCGAAATAGCTATGAGCTATTCAAACCCTATCCATGGTGCGATAATAAGGCGACCAGCTAAAAAAAATCAGAGTTACATCAAGAAGAGAGGGGGGGAAACTTACCGAGGTGCTGCAAAGGTTCGGAATGAAGGAGAACTCTTTTCTCCTACGGCAGAGGTCTTCTGCTGCGGCTGCAGGTGGTTTTCCACTATAACTGGTTCGATTGAACCTCTCTGTCAACAGGGAAAGGAAAAGATCAAGCAAAAAGGGAAAGAGAGTCGAGGGACGACCAAGGGTTGGAGGTAAGGATCAATCGTGAGAGAAGGGAAGAAGGAAAAGGGGTAATGCCCAGGCGAAGAAGCAGTAATGGATTGAAGGAAAGAGCAAGGGGAAAGGGTGGAAACCAATTGATGCGTGAAAAAAAAAAGAGAGGCTATGTACAGGAAAAGGGAGGGGTGAAGGCGGTCCGTTTAGGGTTCTCCTGAGTCCCTTTTGAAGGAGGAAGCAGAAGGTTTGGGAAGGGGAAATGGGTTGTTGAAGATGGAGGAGAGGAGGAAAGGTTGTTGCCGATGGAGGGTTCAGAAGGTGAAGATGTGTGATGGAGAGGGAGAAGGAGGAGACTAGGTGGAAGAGAAGGGGGAAAGGCGAGATGGAGGAAACTTCGTGAAGGAAGCTTCTGGAGGGCGGAGAGTGTCCGAGCGAAAGATAGAGAGCCGCCCTATTTTAGGGTTTTTTCCTCTCTTTTTTTTTCAAAACAAGTCCTTCTATTTTAAAAAAAAAAATTCTAAAACGAGGTAAAAAAAAAGATAAGTTTTATAAAAAAAAGGCGATGTGTCAAAGGGACGGTTTTAAGAGCTTATTTCTTTGTATTTTCTTTTTGTTGTTCTGATTTTTTTGATTTTTTGTGTTGTTTTTCCATTTTTTTGTATTTTTGTAATAGAAAAACTAAGATTTTATGAAAACAAAGTTTAAACACTAAATTTTTGTATTTTTCTAAGAAATATTAAAAAAAATGTTTTCCCGAGAATTTCAGGCCATTTTCGGGAAATTTCTTCAAAAGAAGGGGTTTGGACCCAGGTTTTGAGAAAATGTTCGAGTTTTGACACTCAAATCGAGAAATACAATGTGATGGATCCAAACGGATGTCGGATGGACTGTCCGAGCTATTTGAAAACTATTTTTGGTATTTTCTTAAAAATTGGACAATGAGACTCAGATTTAGATCAGGATGATGGGTCCAGATCCGAAACCAAGTCAGATATATAAAATGAAATTAATTTCAGTAAAACTTGAGAAAGGTATTGGAATTTAGATTTAAAAGAGACTCAATTGCTCAGAAAACGATATCAGGGGCAAAAGGAGAATATTTAAAAGATTTTGAAAAATTTGGGGTGTTCACAACTGTGTAGCAAAAGGTACCCAAGGTGTGGTAAAAGAAGTTTTTGATTGGTCACGAGTGGCCAATTTGATCTGATTGTAGCCTGAGTATCCATCCATATAGGAAAACATGGCATGGCTTGCCGTGCTATCGATTAAAAGGTCGATATTGGGGAGTGGATAATCATCCTTTGGGGTGGCCTTATTGAAATCCCTGAAATCAATACAGATTCAGACTTTGCCATTCTATTTGGGAACTGCTACGATGTTCGCCTGTAAACACCCCAAATTTTCACCCTCATCCAGTACTTACATTTTATGTGTCATTGCATATCATTGCATGCATTCGGCATACCATTTCATTGCATTGCATGACATTACATGTCATTACATCTCATTTTCGAGAACCAGAACTCTTGTTTCAAAATGTTTAATCCAGATTTGAGTTTTAAAAACTTTTCTTTCACAATCAATTTTAAAACCAGGGTTTTTAATCAACATTCTGTCATTTGTCAACCCCCAGGATCTTATATTTAGAAGTATTTTCTCAGAAAACAATCAGGATTCATTTCAAACTCAATTTCAATTGATTTCAATTCTCAGATGAGGCCCATTTAGGTGGTGTCGCTTCTGGATTCCTTCATTTATCAAAAAACTCAAAAATTTTAGAGTTCTAGTTGGATCAGGACTTTGTATTTTCATTTGTTTGAATCTTTTTGAACCTTTTTAAAACACCATTCTGATTTTAAACGAGTTATATTCATATCCCTTGCCCATTTCCTCCGTTTTGGCCAAAATCTTAGAGTCCTAGTTGGATCAGAACTCTTCTTCAAGAGTCCAGTCGGATCAGGACTCTTCTTCAGAGTTTTAATCAGATTAGGACTCTAATCTTTTACATCTATTTTTATCCATTTTCAATCAAATCTTTCAAAATGAGTTAGAAACTCAGAGTTTTAGTCAAAATAGGACTCTGTTCAGAGAGTCCTAGTTGGATCAGGACTCTAATCCTGATTTCAATTTTGAGCAAATCTTTCAAAATTCTTTCCATCTATCAAAATTGTTACATTTTTATCAAAGAATTTCAAAATTTTGAGGTTTTATCCTAGAGTCCTGATCAAATCAGGACTCTACCCCAGAGTCCTGATCGAATCAGGACTCTATCCAAAGTTCATTTTCATACTTCATTTTCACTGGTTTTCAAAAGTTTTGCTTAAATTTCATCATTTACTTATCAGAAAACCAAAATTTTTTTTAGAGTTCTGATCGAATCAGGACTTTTTCTCAGAGTCCTAATCAGATCAGAACTCTGAACCAAAACTTCAATTTTATCTTGTTTTTGACTGTTTTTTAAAATTCTCTCATTTGTTTTCTCAAAAAATCCAAAAATTGGAGAGTCCTAGTTCAATTAGGACTCTGTCCTCAGAGTCTCAGTTGAATTAGAACTCTGTTTTATTTCAATATTTGTTATGGTTTTTAACTGTTTTCACAAGTTCTTTCATCTATGTTTCAAAAAAAAATACCAAAAAAATCTAGAGTTTCAGTCCGATCAGGACTCTGTCCTAGTCCAGTCAGGAGTCTGTTTTGAAGTCTGTTGTTACTTCCGTTTTTCGTTCCTTTCTATTTGTTTTAAAAAATTAGGTCATTTTGTAGAGTCCAGCTAATCCAGGACTCCATTTCAGAGTTCTGATCGAGTTAAGAGTCTAACCCTGACTGTATTTTCTGACTTATTTCATCATTTTTGATAAAATCTTTTCAAAAACTCCTTCATTTGTCTTTTAAAATCCAAAATCTAAGAGTCTTAAAATTTCAGGACTCTAACCCAGAGTTTCGGTTCGCTTGAGACTCTAGTTTCAAAACTCTGAATTTCAATTACTGATTTTAACCTCTTTTCAAAGATATTTTCAATATTTATCTCAAATTTCTCAAAACCTGGTGTGGGCCCACTCAGTTGGCGCCATATTCAGAGGAGTTCTGACCCAGTTGGAACTCTATGTCATTTCAAAACTTTGAATTTCAAATTTACTTTTGAAAATCTTTTGAAAATTCTCTCAATTTCAAGCTTTAAAATCATTTTTTTTTAAAACTCAAGTAGGGCCCACTCGGGGTGGCGCCACATTTGAGAAAGTCAAGGTTAGTCTAGGCTTAGTTAGTGTCTTGGTTAGTTTTAGAAGTTTAGAGGAGTCAAAATCTATTTTGAAAACTCATTTTTAAAGTTTTGGTTTTTAAACTAGTGTTTTTAGAGGTTTTTAAAACTTTAAAAACCCAAATGTGGAAAAACGCCAAGTGGCGCCACATTTGGGGGATTATTAGGTTTATCTAGGGGTTAATTAGGGATTAATTAGGATAATTTAGGTCAAGGGCATATAGGTAACTCCACCCAAAATCACCCCCCCTTAGAGAGTCCAAAGTTTTCAAAATTGTTGATTTTTAACCTAAAAATTTATTATAAAAAGAGGCTATATGGGGGTCGATTTTTCCAGCTCTTCTCTTGAGGATTCTTGGAGCTTCTCTCTCTTCTCCATCCCTTCCTCCATTGCTGCAACTCAAAGGTAATTATTTCTTTTAATTTATTTAGTTTATTTAATGCTTTTATTGATTTAAACATCAATTTAGCCATTGGCACCTACCCTTGCATGGATTAAACCATGGATTCAAGTTCAAGAACCTCAAGAATGGTCCAAGAAAGTGATCTAACTCTGTTTCATTGTGTTTACAGGGATTATAATCTGTTAGAATCGAGTATTGTATCGATTTTCATGTTATTAACCAATAAATCGTGAGATTTACCCTTTTAATGGGTTAAATCCATGGTTTTAAAGGTAAAATCGAATTCCAGCCAATGATTCCCTATGTTTATTTATTTTCTTTGCTTATTTATGTTTATTACACATTTTCCAGCATAGAAATCAATTTTATTTTATTTTTTTGGTAGTTTCCTTATTGTTTTCATTAATTAATGCATGGTTTATTAGGTTTCATTAGATTTCTGTGTGTTTTTAAGCATGGATCAGCAAAGAATATATTATTTCATATTGAATCATTTACTGTAAATTTCTGATTTTTTAATATGTAATACATGGATATGTCAGTGAACTACTGTAAAAAATTTGGATGTTTTGGGATTCAGGAACTCTGTCAGAAAAATCAGACATTAAACCATGATTTTCAATCTTTAAAATCGTTGTTAAAATTCAAGAGGTAATTGTCTGTTATGTTATTTTTCTTATCTCATATTCGATTTGAGATCTGTAAAATGATGTGGATTTGTGTTAAGATGATCTATTTACTGTGAAATTTTGGTAATTTTTGGCCTCTGTTTAGTAGTTTTCCTCTGACAGAAAGTCTGATTTTAAATTTAAAACTCGTTAGGGTTTACCAAAACCCTAATCAGACTTGTAATGACCATAGATCTCAAACCACAGATCCGATTCATGATCTGTAAAAAAAGAGTTTCATTATTTTTCTGTCTACTGTTCACTTGTAAAATTTCAGAAAATTTTTATTAAGTTTTTTATTTATTTCTGTATTTTCAATCCGAAGTAGCTGTTTCAACCCCTGTTAGATTCATTATATTTTAGTTCAGATTGTCGGAAGGGTTTCTCCCTAACCGTAGATGATTTTTCCAATATGTAAAGAGTAAAACCTCTGTTTTTATGTCTAGTTTGCCTCTGTAAAAATTCAGAAATTTTCATAGAGGATTGACCCCTGATTCGGGCCTAACTCAGAAACTGGTTTGTGACCTAGGTTAAAAAAAGCATATTTTAGGGTTTTAATGCAATTTTCGGATTAAAACAATGTCAAAAAATTATTTTTGCAATTCAAATCTGATTTTAGGATTATAATAAGTGTATGTGCCAATTTTTATGAAATTTGGAATTCATTTGATGTTTGAATAAATCAAATTACAAAACAGGGTACCTAAAAGATCCAAAAACACTAACAAAATCATGATATTTGTGATGTTTCTTGATTTTTGTGTATAATTTCATGTTTTTAGAGTTGGTTCATGTCTAGAATCATATTAGGGTGTTTCATGTTTGATTTTATGTTTATTTCAATCATAAATCCCAAGTTTTTACCAAAATCTACTTTAGAAAACCCTGATTTCAAGGCCATAGTCTTGCTATCAGGGGTAATTTGGTCATTTGACCTAAATTTCAAAATTCAAAACCCTAATTTTCATGTTTTTAATCATGTCATATCATACTTAGTTCAATTCATCATTATTTGGATTTTAAAAGTTGTATTTTACAAAATATCTTTCTGAAAACCCTGATTTCAAGGCCATAGTCTTGCTATCAGGGGTATTTTAGTCATTTTTACCCTAATTTCGAAATTCCAAATTCCATTTTCATATTTATTCCATCTTATTTCATATTTTATTAAGTTTATATAAGGGAATCATATGGAAACTGGCTTATATCTAGCAAAATCCAGTAATTTCTGGATATTAGTGGATAAATCTAGAAAAGCCAACATATTTTCACTAATTCATTTTTCTAGTTTTGCAAGAACATTGAAGACTTTATTTTCCTTTATTTTCTGTATTTAAATTTGATTAGTGATGTAAATTAAATGTAAATTTGGAATAAGAATTTCAATTCCTGCATAGAATAGGATGCATTACATATAATTTAATTTTGCAAATTTTAATATCTTATGAATGCATTATTCATGCACATATTTCAAATTCACTATAGTCTACACAAATGGCACATGCACAAGCTCTTATGAAGTTGACAAACTTGGTGAAATTTGTATTTATGGCCATAGTCAGAATACGAATGATACCTGGATTTGTAATCTTCATATTCGCCACATTCAGCCTACACTCTTAGGCTAACTTCAAAATGCACTGCATTTCTCAAAAAAATACAAAAAGGATTTCCTCAATTCCTCAAAATCAAGTCTTCCAAATCCATATTCATTCATTTCATTCATTTGCAAATTCCAATTTCAATTCAAAGAAATCAATTTTCACAAAATTTCCAAGTCTTATTCTAAAATCGATTTTCTCAAAACTCTAAGTTTTCAAATGATATTTCAAGTATTTTTCAAAGTTCAAAATTCGATTTTCCAAGTTATAGCTTCAATTTCCAAATTCTAATTCAAGAAAATCAAGTTTTTTAAAGTTATTTGAAATTCCTCAGAATCGATTTTCACAAAACATCAAGATTTCTTCAAAAATCGATTTTCATTTTCCTCAGAAATATTCTCCCACTAAGTTCACGATTTTTCAAGTGTTATCTTTTCCAAGAATCTCCAAATATTTTCCAATATTCAAATCAAACATCAAGTTTTCAAATATGCATTTTCAGAAATTCATAGCACATGCCTGATTCTTTGTGCAGTTAGGAAATAGAACATGATTTAGACAAGTTGAGCAAAGCTAAGCACACAATTGATCCTTGGTTCAATTACCCCTGGTAAAGGCGCCAGGAACGGTTGAACCTCGTACCGACAGGCGAGTCCCATTCTACGAAATTTCCCCGTATTTTAAAAACGGAGGCGAGTTATTTTTAAAACCTTTTTCAAATGTCAGTTTGACTTGCAAAAGTAAAATTTTGCGATGATAACAGGTTTGGCGACCGTGATGGGACCTGTCTTCGCCTGATTAATTATGTGCTTAACTTAGTTCAAATTGTCAAAATCGTGTTCCATGGAATGTCAGCTTTTATTTCATGATATCATGTGAACCTAGGAGCCTAGACTTGAACCCAGCTGACATGGATTGCATGTAGACTAGGCATGGTTTGGTAGGACTATATTGAGGAGAATTATTCATACTCACATAGACTTAGGTCTAATACAACACTCCTCAATCTAGGAATTGTATGAAAACAATGCTTGCTTCTTCAAATATTTCAAAAATTCTATCTCTTTAGGTTTTAGAGCCTTCTGATTTTCTTGCATGTGATCATGTTTTCAAAAACCACCCCACCTACTTTTACCCTGTCTTCACATTGCTGGGCTCTCTTCCAGAACCATAGTTCGGGACAGAGCCTCACAACTGAGCCACTTATTTGGGCTAACGCCCCCCTGCCACGTACCAAGGGTCATAGTCCAACGTACATCGAGGATGTTGGAAAACTTGAACCTAAAACCGAAGAAATTGATTTTATGCCACGTACATCGAGCATTGGCTAGAGTATATAGGCATAGCATGATTGGACATAGATGATCTGAACCTTAGAGTTAGGATTAAGGTCCTACAGCTATTTCAAAACTTGTGCATCTAGAGTCAGCTTTTAGGGAATGCTGTATGTGCATACGTGTTTATACAGGATGTGATTGAATGTCAGTTTCTTTTATTACATTTTTCCATAAGTTTTCTAAAATATTGGACGATTTTCAAAAATCCCCAATTTTTCCATTTGTTTCCATATACTATATAAAAATCCTGTTTTATTCATACCCTGGATGATTTTTTAAATTTTCCTTTATTTTTCTCAAAACTCCAGGTGATTTTTCATCCTTTCGTTCTTCTGGATCTCGAATTTCCTGCTTTACTTTTATCCTGCCTGCATTCTTTTCAAAATTCCTGTATTTTCCCAAGTGTTATTCCAAAATTTCCATGTTTTCTAGTCTGATGGCATCCAGTCAATTTGATTTGGTCTTTCCTGAGGGTCACATCTCCTACGAGGTGCGACAAGGTCTTCCAGAACATCGAGTCCTCAGCACCGGATCCTTCCTTCCCCGGTGGTATTATTCATGGCTCAAGAACTTCTCTTATATGTTTTCGGACCATTTGGATGATTGTGGATTGGAACTGGCATCCGCAGTGGAAAAGCAGACAATCAATGGCAATTTGATCCATGCACTGGCAGAGCGGTGGAATCCGAGCACTAGTACCGTCTGGTTCCCATGGGGGGAGATGACTTTATTGATGGACGAATTCTTAGAGATTATGGGATTACCTGAACCATTTGGTCAGCCTGGAGACCCATTGGAGAAGCAATTTTTGATTAATGTCAAGGGTCTGGATCCCCGAGACGCTCTAGCCTGCATGACAGGATGTAAGTTTTTGCCATTGATAGAGGAGAATGAAAATGAATATGTGGACCTGCTCAAAATCTACAGACAATATGAGGCATTTGTGGAAGTCAATTTCTTATCTCGAACAGCTCGAGAAAGAATGCAGCATGCGATGGTCTTATGCTCTGTGGGATTAGCTCTCTTTCCAGATGGACGAAACTACATGGATATCAGGATAGTTCAACTTCTACGAAGGTGGGGAAGTCGACAGACCAGCCGCCTCTCTATAGCTATGACCGCACTCGCTTTTCTGTACCGAGGGTTGACCCGTTTCACACTCGGAGAATCAATTCTAGTCGAATGGTGCACCTATGCATTGCAATCTTGGTTCCTCCGGCATGTGCCAGCCTGAGCCAGTTCATTCAGATACAATGGTGAAAAGCTTCTTCCAGTTGCTCGATACAGGTTCTTGATTGATAACCTTCAGGAGGAAGAGGTCATGTGGGACTACTTTGATCGTCAGGAGTCACCTCCCAGATATACTTATGCATATGGCAAGCAGTTTAGGCTACTTGGTCCATTCTTCTGCGCATACTACCATCCAGAATGGTGTGTCAAGCAGTTCTCTCAAAGACAGAAGCACATAGAGATTCGTCTACTATCAGGGATCTTGCCAGAATTCGATCTCACATCAGATCAGTGGTCTAGAGCATACCATTCTGCCAGACATGGCTGAGATTCTTTTGTTACTCTCACTATTTTTCCTGGTCCTCAAATGTCCAATGATTATCAAGAGTGGTGGAAAATTGTTCGACCCACTCCCCTTTGTCAAGTTTATTATTAATCATGTCTTTTTTCTTCAATAAAATTCCCTTAATTTTCATCCTATCTTGGTTTGACGACCTCGCCTAGGTAACAAGGCATATTTTCAGTTGTTTATTTTGCAAAGAATAGCAGCGCAATTGTCGTAACTCCAGCGTCGACTCAGTCCCTAGTAATGGGACATCCTTCAAATCGTCTACCAGATATTCAACAAATATTTCCTATTCAAAACCATTTTCAGCAGCTAATCCTCAGTTTTCCCTGCAGAGAGCACCCGCATTGTTACATGGTTCAGACAATGTCTGGAAAGAAAACCGCATTAGTCGAAGGCATGGCACACTCAACAGCTTCAGAAGAACTGAGGGGCAATCCCAACATCATACATGAGAGAAATGAAATTACCTATGAGGGTTTTTCAAAAATCGTGAAATTTTAAAAAAAAATCTACGAACATCTTCATTATGATCACCCAAAAGTTTAATACTTCGGTCCAATTTTTTTCAAAAATCAACCATCGCGGTGATCTTCTTTTCTTAAATTTAATTTTGAACATTATCTTTAAAAATCAATCCTTGTGTTGATTTTCTTTTCCAAAATTATTGTTAAACCAATTCGTTTTCAAAATCAACCCTCATGATGATCTCTCAACCCCCGTGTTGATTCCCCTTTCAAAGATCAGCTCTCACGCTGATCATTCTTCAAAATCAACCTTGCAGTTGATTTTCTTCCCAAAATGAGTTCTCACTTTCAAAATAACATTCTCCTTTTACTTTAAAGATCCCATGTGCAAGCACTTTCTCACTTCTCATTTTGCTTTTATCATTTCAAAGGGATAATATAATTCTATTTCCTTTCCTCGATTTTTAAGCATCAATAAAATTATTAAATTTGCCAATAATTTGGCACCATTTTTTTTGTGTCTCTTTCCTTTTCACAATATGTCTCTTTTGAGGAATGACCTTGAGGATGTCTCTCAATCAAGAAGCCTGACACCTTATTCCTCGATTATCCTTCTTTGTATTCAAAATCTTCCTCCCTAGTTACACTGGGGCATTTTTTTTTGAAAAATCTATCTTTACCTCAAAACATCCTATATGCAGGCAGGATAAACCAATCTCTCTTTTTGCATGTATATGCACCCACTTGCATTAATTTTGTATTCATTTACATTTCATGTGCATTTGCATTTCATTTTGCATTAATTCTGCATCCATTTTCTTCCCCTTCAGATTAAGGGATAAACATGAATCATTTTCCATGATTTTCCCAAAATTCTCCAATTTTTATTCATATCCCCGTTCAGGATAAGGGGTTAATCCTGAAGATCAGACCACATACATCTAAATATGATGGTCTTTTTCATTGCAAGTTCAATAATCCAGTCCTCAAACTGGCCATTCTCAAACTTTCAATCTCAGTCCTCGCATTGTCGATTTTCAAAATTCAATCTTTTGATTAAAGATTTTCCTTTAAGATTCGAACTCGACTCGAACTTCCAATTCTCCTTTGAGATTCAAGTTTCTACTCGAACTTATAAATTTTCTTTGAGATGCGAGTTTTGACTCGAATTTTCCAATTTCCCTTTAAGATTTGAGCCCCGACTCGAACTTTCTAGCTTTCCTTTGAGGATTTGAGTTTTAAACTCGAGTTTTCTTTCCTTCAAGATCTGAACTTTCAAGTTTTCCTTTGAGATTCGAGCCCCGACCAATCTCAAAGAATTGCGTAGCCTTCAAGGATGCATGCAATCAATTCGGTGATTCATATCCAATTTGGCCATGAGATGTGAGCCGTTCAATCATTTGCTCAGAAAAGGAGTGAAGTTCGAATGGGGACCAGAGTGTCAACAATCGTTCGAACGCATAAAGAGATATCTTCTCAATCCTCCTGTTCTAAAGCCGCCAGAATTGGGGAAACCCCTACTGGTATACATTTCAGTCTATCAAGTTGCTTGCGACGGATTCTTGGTGCAATACAAAGAAGGCAGTCTGATAGAGCATGCCATTTACTATGTGAGCAAAACCTTCATTGATTATGAGAAGAAATACTCTCAAATAGAGAAGACATGTCTAGCTCTGGTTTGGATGTGTCAGAAATTGAGACACTATCTGCTGGCATCTGAAGTCAAGATTCTATCCAAATTAAATCCTCTCAAGTACATTCTAGAGCAACCATTCCTTAGTGAACAGATTGCCAAATGGCAAGTCCTATTAATGCAATACGACTTGGAATATGTCTCCCAACAATCTATCAAAGGCCAAGCAATTGTCGACCAATTGGCAGATTTTCCTCTGACAGAGGATGTTAAAGCCGAGGATGATTTCTCCGATGAGCGGATGTGCAATATTCAACAATCCCCAATTTAGAATTTATTCTTCGACGGTTCTAAGAATATGGCAGGCATAGGAATTGGGATTCTGCTAATCACACCAGAGAAGGAGATGATCCCTTTTTCTCTCAAACTGGATTTTCAGTGCACTCACAATATGGCCGAGTATGAAGCTTTGATACAGGGTCTGAAAATTCTACAGGACTTTAATGTCAAAAGAGTGCATGCTTATGGCGATTCTTTGCTCATCGTAAATCAAGTCCTAGCCGAATGGCAAGTAAGGGATCAGAAATTACTTCCTTATCAGAAGATCATCTCAGCTCTTGCCAACAAATTTGAAGAATTTCAACTTTTTCATATCAAGAGAGACTTCAATCAAGTTGCAGACAGTTTAGCTAATCTGGGATCCATCATGTCTTTCAAGAGCGGAGAATCTTGTCGCTACTTTGAAATTGGTAGACTTGATCAACCTGCTTTCGTCCCAGTAGAGCAGATAAACCAGGCTGAGCAAAAGAAGAAGCCCTGGTATCATAACATCAAGAATTTCATTAAAACTGGCGAATTTCCTCCGGAACTCTCAAAGAAAGAGCAGCGAGCAATTCAGTGCATGTCTGCTCGATATTTTATTCTTGCCAATGTCCTCTATCGTCGTGGATTCAGTTCTGAATATTCCAGATGTTTGGACGAAGAAGAAGCCAAAGAAGTTGTGCAGGAAGCACATGAAGGCATTTGCGGTGGTCATGTTGGCTACCAAACTCTTGTCAAACAAATCATCCGAGCAGGATATTACTGGAGGACCATGCAACAAGATTGCTATCGTTTTGTGAAGAAGCGTGTTCAATGCTAGATGCATGCACCTTCTATTCATGCGTCGGTGACATACTTGCAATCTGTCGTCTCACCATGGCCATTTTCCATGTGGGCTTTTGATGTCGTAGGCCCCATTACTCCATCTGCCTCAAATGGTCACAAGTATTTTCTTGCCGCAACAAAATATTTTTCTAAATGGGTAGAAGCAGTCACTCTACGCACAGTAGAAGGTAGACATGTGGTCTCATTCATCCACAAGAATATCTTATGTCATTTCGACATACCGCATGATATTGTGTTAGACAATGGCAGTCACTTCAAGAACAAGAGGATGAGGACGTTCTGCTCAAAGTTCAGAATTCATCATCATTTCTCTGCTCCTTATTATCCTCAAGGAAATGGTCAAGCAGAGGCTACCAATAAGATTTTGATCCGAATCCTGGAGTGAACTCTGGAGACAGGCCGTGACTGGCATGAAAAGATTCATGATGCGTTGTGGGCGTATAGAACCACCATTCGAACTCCAACTAATGCTACTCAGTCAGAACTTGTCTACGGAACTAAAGTAGTACTGCCTCTACATGTTCAGAAACCTGCTCTGAAATTTGCATCACTTCTAGAATTACCTCTTGATCAGTATCAGCAACAACGACTAGTACAACTTGATTTGCTAGATGAAAGAAAACTCAGAGCATGCTCAATCATATCATCAAAGGATAGCCAGACAATATGCAAAATCTGTCATTGAAAGAAAGTTTTGAGTAAATGATCTAGTGCTCAGATCAACGGCTTATCTCAAACACCGCCCGGGTGGCAAGTGTTCACCCAATTGGGAAGGTCCCTATGTTGTCAAAGAGGCATTACCTCGTAACTCATATCGGCTCATCAATGCCGACGGAGTGGAATTACCAGATCCCATCAATGCTCGACATTTAAAAAATTCTATACTTAAATCATGTCTTATCCTTTGTAATTTCAAAATTTTCTTCGAATAATGATCAAATTCTCTTTTCCCAGTTATACTGGGGCATTTTAAAAAAAAACATTTATCTATAAATAACCTGTATGCAGGCAGGATAAACAAATCTCCTATTTTGCACCCATGTGCACTCGGTTATATCATTTTCATATCCGCATACATCTGCATTCATCGACGTCGGTATTCATTGGCAGGTTTCTGCATCAAATTCACTACCCATTTAGGATAAGGGATAATCCTGATACCCCGACCAGCATTCTCATTATAATTCCCAAATACTTTAAGAGCATAGGTCTCTTTCAAAAATTCAAATTTCAAATTAAAAACAAGGTATATTTTCAAAACCCAGTGCTTGAACTGGTACATTTTTTAAATTCAGTGCTCGAACTGGTATACTTCCAAAATCTAGAGCTCGAGCTGATATATCTTTCAAAATCCAATGCTCGAACCGGTATATTTTCAAAATCCAATTACCACCTCGGCCCTCAAGCCACCCAATTTTCAAATTTTCAATTTCGACCCTCAGGTCGCTCAATTTTCAATTTCGACCTTCAGGTCAATCAATTTTCAAATTTCCAATTTCGACCTTCGGGTCAATCAAGTCCCAAATTTCCAATTTCCAATTTCCAATTTCCAATTTCCAATTTCCAATTTCCAATTTCCAATTTCCAATTTCCAATTTCCAATTTCCAATTTTCAATTTCCAATTTCCAATTTCCAATTTTGACCTCGGGTCAATCAAACTCCAATTTCAACCTCAGGTCAATCAAATTTCAATTTCGACTTTCGGGTCATCCAATTTCAAATTTTCAATTTGCAATTTCAAATTTCAAATTTCAAATTTCAAATTTCAAATTTCAAATTTCAAATTTCAAATTTCCAAATTTCCAATCTCTAATTTCCAAATATCAATTTCCAAATGTCTAATATCAATTTTCAAATTTCAAATTTCAAAATTTCAAAATTTCAAAATTTAAAACTTCAAATTTCAATTTCGACCTTTTGGTCACTCAATGCCAATTTCAAAAATTTCTCTTGCGAGAGACCCTTTGTACAGGGAGAGTTCAAGGGAGCCTGTTCTTTTCGCATGCTATCCTTTGTTCACTTAGCCCCATTTTCAGGGAGAGTTTGAAGGACTCGTGTCTTTGTGAACCATTTGCAAAACAAAATTCCAATTTCATACAAGGAACCCTTAGTTCAGAAAGAACTTCGACGGAAGTTCACTTTCCTTGTAATCCCAATTTCATGCTAAGCCATTTCATCATGAAGGACCCTATTTTCATGGAAAGTGTGATGGACTCGTTCCTTCATGACCAATTCACCGACCTCACCATTACCGGCCCCCTTTCCATAAGAGAAGCCTAATGTTAGGAAGTTTTGACGAAAGCTTAATTTCTCTTCGAAAGTTCGTTTTGCAAACACCTCCTCTTCAGGGAAGAGAGGAGTAATTCCTATTTCCAATTTCTGAATCTCTTCCTTTGGGGAAAGGAGAAGAAAATTTCTGTCATGGATGAGTTGCGTTGTGCATCAAATGCTCGCTTTCACAAAGGATTTCAAAGAAATTTTTGCCAATTTGTCATTAAATATTTGTTGATTTCAAAATCTTTATTACAAAAAAAAAAATATTACTTCGGAATACCTCCAGTATTACTTCTGAAAGGACAAAGCTTTCGCAAAAAACAATTCAAAATTCAAAATCTTTCTATTGGCCAACCAAAAGGATGCAGAATAAATCCTCGATATGGCCAGCAAAGGAAATTCAATGTTGTTGCAAAGCCATAAGTGATCGATGTTGATCGTAGCTAATGGCACATTTTTAAAGATCATTCTTGGAAAATAAAAGCAGTTGAAATATCCCGGGGGACACAGAAAAATCCATATAATCTCCATATCTCCTCAATCACCTAAGCTGCAATTAAATATCTCCAAAAGGGATCTCTCAACTGTCGTCAAGATGAAGGCGAATTAGGCGAGTAGACCCCCGGAACTGAAGAAGATTTGAATCATCTCCAAGATGATGGAGTTTGTGACGGATACTTCCAAGGAAAGTTCAGAGCACCGTCAAGATGAAGGCGACTGCGATGAGCCTCCCGACAAACCCTAAAAGATATTTAATTTTTGCTATCATCAAGACATTTCCAACCCATGAGCCAATAACCGTCAACATAATCCCTGAGTGAAAAGAAGGATCTGAACATCTCTGAGATGAAGGAGTTTGTGACGTACCCTTCCAAAAAAAAAGAGAGAGAAAAGTCAGGACATCTCCAAAATGAAGGATGATGTAATCCCCAAAAACCCAAAAGTACTTTAATTCTGCCAATAAAAAGAAAAGAAAAAGTGGGCAGAAAGATCATCATGAGAAAAGAATCCCAGGATATCAGACTGCCGAATCTACCAAGAGTCTTCTTTAAATTTTGTGAAATTCTTTTATCAATATTCTTTCACCAATTGCTTTCGTAATATCAAGAATACTCTCTTTTCTGTTCATATCAAGGAAATTGATAGCTTCCTTGAAAGAAAGCCAATCGCAAGCAATTTGAATTCGAATCTTGATTCTACGGAGTTAAGTCCAGTTGGAAGTAATACTTCAGGTAGAAAAGAGGAAATATTTTCAAAACAATGTGCATTATTTTCAATTATTTCGAATCAACAATAATTTTCAACATTTTGACAATATTTTTAGCTATCCTGACGTGAAGCGAGAGCTTGAGGTTCATCTTTGGCGCATCTTGACATCAGTTGTTATCCCTTTTAGGACTTGATAATGGGAGTTTTCAAGATTCCTTCCCTTCTTTGTTATAATCTGAGCGCCTGGGCTCTCAGATTCACACACTTCCCTGTGTCCCCACTGTCCCACCATAGACAGTCCAATTTCGGCTTGAGGTTAAGCCACCAATCATTTTCTCGCAAAAGGCCATCAATTTCAAAAGTTATTTAGTCTCACCAATGAGACATCCAAAATCAAACCCCTTTTCAAGCTTTAGGGACCCCAATTTCATCTTTTTGCAAAACCCCTATCGGATTTATTGTGCAAAATCCGAAGGTTCCATCACGGTCTCTTCTTTCGAGGATTTTGTTTCATTTTCCGCCCAATCAGGTTAAGGGTACAAACCTGAGCCTCATTTGATGAGGTATTTCATTTTCTGCCCAATCAGGTTAAGGGTACAAACCTGAGCCTCATTTAATGAGGTATTTCATTTTCCGCCCAATCAGGTTAAGGGTACAAACCTGAGCCTCATTTGATGAGGTATTTCATTTTCTGCCCAATCAGGTTAAGGGTACAAACCTGAGCCTCATTTGATGAGGTATTTCATTTTCTGCCCAATCAGGTTAAGGGTACAAATCTGAGCCTCATTTGATGAGGTATTTCATTTTCCGCCCAATCAGGATAAGGGTACAAACCTGAGCTTCCTCTAAGGAGGTATTTCATTTCCCGGTCAGAATAAGGGGTAAAACCTGAGCCTCATTTTGATGAGGTATTTCATTTCCCGGTCAGGTTAAGGGTCAAACCTGAGCTTTGTTTCTACACGAGTTATTTCCCGTCCCATCCAGGATAAAAGCAAAACCTGAACTTCAATCTCACAAAATAAATCTTTCGTCTTTACTCTCCATTTCATACCTATTATGAACACCGTCAGAGTTAATTTTTTCACACTCAGCCAGATTTTTCTAACTGAGGCATTTTTATAGTCCAAATTTGGTATGTTTTTCTTTGCCACTAAGCTCGGCCTTATACCGGCTTAGTAGCAAAGAGGGGCAGCTGTAAACACCCCAAATTTTCACCCTCATCTAGTACTTACATTTTATGTGTCATTGCATATCATTGCATGCATTCGGCATACCATTTCATTGCATTGCATGGCATTACATGTCATTACATCTCATTTTCGAGATCCAGAACTCTTGTTTCAAAATATTTAATCCAGATTTGAGTTTTAAAAACTTTTCTTTCAAAATAATTTTTAAAACCTGGGTTTTTAATCAACATTCTGTCATTTGCCAACCCCCAGGATCTTATAATTAGAAGTATTTTCTCATAAAACAATCTGGATTCATTTCAAAGTCAATTTTAATTAATTTCAATTCTCAAATGAGGCCCATTTAGGTCGTGTCGCTTCTGGATTCCTTCATTTATCAAAAATCTCAAAAATTTTAGAGTTCTAGTTGAATCAGGACTCTGTATTTTCATCTATTTGAATCTTTTTGAACCTTTTTAAAACACCATTCTGATTTTAAACCAGTTATAGTCATATCCCTTGCCCATTTCCTCCATTTTGGCCAAAATCTTAGAGTCCTAGTTGGATCAGGACTCTTCTTCAAGAGTCCAGTCAGATCAGGACTCTTCTTCAGAGTTTTAATCGGATTAGGACTTTAATCTTTTACAGCTATTTTTATCCATTTTCAATCAAATCTTTCAAAATCTATCAAAATGAGTAAGAAACTCAGAGTTTTAGTCAAAATAGGACTCTGTTCAGAGAGTCCTAGTTGGATCAGGACTCTGATCCTGATTTCAATTTTGAGCAAATCTTTCAAAATTCTTTCCATCTATCAAAACTGTTACATTTTTATCAAAGAATTTCAAAATTCTGAGGCTTTATCCTAGAGTCCTGATCAAATCAGGACTCTACCCGAGAGTCCTGATCGAATCAGGACTCTATCCAAAGTTCATTTTCATACTTCATTTTCACTGGTTTTCAAAAGCTTTGCTTAAATTTCATCGTTTACTTATGAGAAAACCAATTTTTTTTTTAGAGTTCTGATCGAATCAGGACTCTTTCTCAGAGTCCTAATCAGATCAGGACTCTGAACCAAAACTTCAATTTTATCTTGTTTTTTACTATTTTTCAAAATTCTCTCATTTGTTTTCTCAGAAAATCCAAAAATTGGAGAGTCCTAGTTCAATTAGGACTCTGTCCCCAGAGTTTCAGTTGAATCAGAACTCTGTTTTATTTCAATATTTGTTATGGTTTTTAACTGTTTTCACAAGTTCTTTCATCTATGTTTCAAAAAAAAATACCAAAAAAAATCTAGAGTTTCAGTCCAATCAGGACTCTGTCCTGGAGTCCTAGTCCAGTCAGGAGTCTGCTTTGAAGTCTGTTGTTACTTTCGGTTTTCGTTCTTTTCTATTTGTTTTAAAAAATTAGGTCATTTTGTAGAGTCCAGCTAATCCAGGACTCTATTTCAGAGTTCTGATCGAGTTAGGAGTCTAACCCTGACTGTATTTTTTGACTTATTTCATCATTTTTTATAAAATCTTTTCAAAAACTCCTTCATTTGGATTTTAAAATCCAAAATCTAAGAGTCCTAAAATTTCAGGACTCTAACCCAAAGTTTCGGTTTGCTTGAGACTGTAGTTTCAAAACTCTGAATTTCAATTACTGATTTTAACCTCTTTTCAAAGATATTTTCAATATTTATCTCAAATTTCTCAAAACCTGGTGTAGGCCCACTCAGTTGGGGCCATATCCAGAGGAGTTCTGACCCAGTTGGAACTCTATGTCATTTCAAAACTTTGAATTTCAAGTTTACTTTTGAAAATTCTCTCAATTTCAAGCTTTAAAATCGTTTTTTTTTTAAAACTCAAGTAGGGCCCACTCGGGGTGGCGCCACATTTGAGAAAGTCAAGGTTACTCTAGGCTTAGTCAGTGTCTTGGTTAGTTTTAGAAGTTTAGAAGAGTCAAAGTCTATTTTGAAAACTCATTTTTAAAGTTTGGTTTTTAAACTAGTGTTTTTAGAGGTTTTTAAAACTTTAAAAACCCAAATGATGCATTGGTGAAGGGTTGAAGGAACGACGTTTGCATTATGAATCCAAGTGCATCCCAGAAGAAGATTGTACGTGGGTGTCGCATTCACCACATGGAATAAGACGGTATGCACTGAATAGTTGATGAAAATCTCAAGAAAAATCTTCCCCTTGGCTGTCTGCTCGTGGTTGTCAAAACCGTAGATCGTTATCAGATTTGGGATATATTCTTCTTCTCTCAGACCCAAGGCCTTGGCCGTCATCTCTTGGCAGATATTGAGACTGCTGCCTCCATCCACAAGCACATGAGGGACAATCATGCCCCGTGTCTGCACCACTATATAGAAAGCATTATTGTGGAATGAATGAGACTTTGGCAAATCTTCATCAAAAAATGTTATTGGTGCATTCGTTATTGCTTGATTGACGATCTGAGCCATATCTTGTGGAGTTGTGCTTGGCTTGACCTTGATCTTCCTTAGTAGATCATCTAGTACTTGCTGATGTTTCGGTGAAGCATGGGTCAGATCCAGGATGGAGATGTTTGACAATGCCGTGATCGGTTTCTGAATTGATTCTGATATCTTACCATTCTTTGAAGCTGCTTTGATAAAGCGCTTCAGAATCTTGAGAATTTGCTTGGCAACCTCTACTACCGCCTTTGTTGACTCTTTAACTTACTTCTAGCTGTTGAAAAATGAGGCGATATCCACCCTCTTGGCGAAAGACTGTGCCTGATGTAGGAATAGGACCTGATGTTGATCCTGAATATCTTGGCTGGAACACGGCTGAATGTTGTTCTGAAGAAAGATGGTTTGCTCTGAAATCACTGAAGCTGAATGTTTAGGGAAAGGCTTGGACAAGATTTCGGGCTGCTCTTCGTCCTCATCCTCGATCAACAAATTCTTGTCGATACGGTCCTGAATGATGTTCTTGAGGACAAAACAATGCTCTGTGTCATGTCCGACAATCCAATGAAATTTGCATAATTTGTCCGTCCATTTTCCCATAGCAACTGGTGGATCGGCCACTTTGGGTAGTTTGACCATCCCTTTTGATAGCATATATTCCAGGACGTCTTCCTAGGATTGCTCTAGAGCTGTGAATTCCCGATCATAACTTCATCCATCAAGCTATGGTTTCCCTTGTTGCCTTGCTTCAAGCTGCTGCACAGGCTGGGCGGGCTGTGGCTTAACGAATTTTCCTTTCTGGGCTGCAGAGTTTGTTTTTTCAGCCTTGGAGCTTCCTGAGTCTTTTCGGTGGTTTTTCTTGTTCTTCTTGCCGCCAGAACTGCTGTTGTTGCCTGAAAAATCCATGGAGTAAGCAACATGTGCTTTCTTCTTCTGCTCAGGGTTCCCTCGGACGAAAGGGTAACCTTCATACAGACCGTTGTCCAATCCTGTTTCGAGCCATTCGACTCTCTCAATCAGCTTAATGAAGGACTTCGCAGGAGATGTAGAGATGAGATTCCTCAGAGGCTGAGCAAAGTTATTCAAGATAATATGTAATGCATGTTCCTTTGGGATGGAAACCTTCATCTTGTTACAGGTGCTCTTCCACCTATGGATGAATTCGCCAGCTCTTTCATTCTTGTTATGCTTCAAATTGTATAAATGGTTGAGAGTCGATGAGGCTTCAACATTAAACATGAAGCGCTCGATGAAAAGATTTACTACTCTATCGAACTCTCATAGTTCGATACGGTTAATGTGGTCCACATACCATCTGGTCGTTGTTCCTTCTAGGCTGCGAGGAAAGCAAATGAACAGAGCCCTGTTGTCTTTCCTGAAACGGCCGCACTCTGCGTAGAACGTGGCCAAATGAGCCTTGGGATTGTCCGTTCCATCAAACTTGAAGAATTTGCGAGGGAGACTTTCTAGATTGTCATCCCCATCTAGGCCGTTGTAGAAATATTTGCCAGAATAGGTATGCTTGCCTTTGCTCTTGGCCTGGATATCTTTGATTACTCGAGTCATTTCTCTCAATTGCTCGTGCATCGGATTCTCAACTTGAGTGGGTTTGTTCACAGATTCAGGCTCTGCAGTGATCTTTAGGAACTGTCGTGGAGGATTCTGACTATAGACAAACTGCTCTTCCTGTTCTGACTCTTCCTCTGTTGATTTTGATTTCTCAGAAGTGGTGTCAGGCTGGACCTTTTTTCTGACAATCCAGACCTGCTTTTTCACAACTTTCTTCTTCATATTGCTTTTTAGAACGACCTTCTTCAGACAAGCCTCAACTTGTTCTGACATCATCGTTGCCATCATTTTCTGGAACAGTCCATACATGGCGGGATCGATATCATATCCCTTGTACTGACTCTGTCCTCTGGCTGACTTGGGAGAGTCCATTGCTTTGATCTCGCTGTCACTGTGCTGAGGGGTTGTTTCTTTCCCAGCTCTTGTCTGAACCATTCTGACAATGCCAATGATTTCTGCAGAATAAGGGAATGGTTAGAGCGCGGAAGAACTTTTTAAAACACAACTTTTGAGAAAAGACGAGAACGGAGGAATCGATAGACAATTAAACAGGTTATCCCATCACCAGGGATCAGGTCACCACAAAACTTGTGATAATTGCGTCACCATTTTTGCGATAACGAAAAATGTGCCTTGTTACCTAGGCGAGGTCGTCCATCATGATAAGAGATTTTTGAAGAGGAATAGAAGGAATGTCCCATCACTAGGGATGAGGTCGTCACAAGAATCATGACCATTTATGCCATAAAACAAAATAAAAGAATAAAATTTGGCCCGAAAAAGCCTTTTAACAGAAAAAAGTTGAACTTTATTGATGACAAATTTAGAGACAAAGAGACGGTGGGTCGAAATTTTGCCACCATTCTTGATATTCAGAAGATACATTGGGTTCAAGAAACACAGACAAAGGAATAAAGGAGTCCCAAGTGTATTTGGTTACATGGTATGCCTTAGACCACTGATCCGACTGCAGATCGAATTCTGGCATGTGGTTTGCTGGGAAACGAGTGTTGACATGAACCTGCCGCTGCGAGAACTGTCTGAGACATCTCTCTAGCTGATAGTCGACATAGAAGAAGAGACCAAGCAGTCTGTAGCATTTGCTACGAGCATAAGTGTAGCAAGGAACAGATTCTTGCATGTCAAAGTAATCCCAAAGGATCTCTTCCTGATGCAGACACTCGATCAAAGCTCGATACTGAATGGTAGACTTCGGCTTCTTGCTATTGAACCTGAAGGAACTGGCTTTTGAAGGCACGTGTCACAGAAACCAAGACTGCAGGGCATAAGTGCATCACTCCACCAAAATGATTTCTCTAAGGGCGAAACGAGCTAAGCCTCGGTAGCGAAAGGCTAAAGCTGCCATGGACACTGAAAGTTGACGGGTCTGCTTGCTTCCCCATCTTCGAAAGAGTTGGGCGACTCTGACATCGATGAAATTCTGACAGTCCTGGAAGAATGCTAATCCCACTGTGCATAGGACCATGGCATGCTGGATTCTTTCTTTCATTGCTCGAGACAAGGTGTCAACTTCCTCATAGGCTCCATACTTGTGATAGAGCCCAAACAAGTCGATGAACTGACTTTCGTTGATCTCAGTGAGAGGCCAAGATCTGCTCCCTGTTGCTCTAGCTAATGCTTCTTGAACGTCTATCCCCTTGATGTTGATTAGGAACTGCTGCTCGACCGGATCATCTGGCTGACCAGCTGACTCTGGCAATCCCATGATGTCGCTGAATTCGTCCATCAGAAGAGTCATTTCTCCCCATGGAAACCAAAAGGTGCAGGTACGTGGATTCTATCGTTCTGCCATTGCCTAAATCAGACTTTCGTTGATGGTTCGCTTGCCCACTATTGATGCCATCTCCAATCCACAATCATCTAAGTGGTCTGGGAACATACGTGAGCAGGTGGCGAACCAAGAAAAATACCACCGAGGGAAGAAGGAATGAGACTGGATAACCCGGTGATCCATCCTTTATCTGATAGAAGACATGACCTCTAGGAAATATAGCATCGAGGGAGTCAAACGCCATCGGAATGATACTGGGGCAAAGAAGAATGAGGAAAATTAGATAAAATATAGGACTTACAGATAGACTCTTGAAGAAAAGAGGATAAACGCAAATTCTGAATTTTTTGAAAGATTGAGGAAATTTTTAAAAGAGGGATTTTCAAGGTTTTTAAAGAAAAAAATTGATCTAAAAGAGAAAGGAATGTAGGTAAAGGAAAAATATGCACCTGGGGTTTCTTAAAATAAGAGGAAATTTTGAATAATATACCCAGAGTATTTGAAAAGGTTTGATATATATAACAAAACATGAGAAACATCGCATAATCAAAGCTGCACAAAGAAGGATGCGCTTACCGCACTCCCTAAAAAGGCTGACTCTAAACGCAATATTTGAAATGGCTTGTAAGACCTTAATCCTAACTCTAGGGTTCAGATCATCTGATTGCAATCAAGGTACACCGATATACTCAAGCTGAAGCTCGAAGTATGTGTCATAGAAATATTTCTCCGGTTCTAAGGTAATGGCTTCCCAACATCCTTGAGTGCCTACCGATATACCTCGGACTATGGCCCTTAGGTACGTGGTAAAGGGGGGCGAACCCAAATAAGTAGTCCAGTTGTGAGGCTCTCTCCCGAACTATGGTTTAATGAGACAGCTCAGCAACGTGAAGACCGGGACAATATAGGTAGGGATGTTTTCAAAAACATGTTCAACATGCAATAAAACCAGAAAGCTCTAATGCAAGTCCTAAAGAGATAGAATTTTAAATGAAGAGAAGCATACACTTGCATACATTGTTTACATTCAATCCCTAGAATTGAGGAGAGTTGTATTTCAGACCTAAGTCTAAGTGAGCATGAAGAAATTCTCCTCAATATGGTCCTACCAAACCATACTTAGATCCTATATGCAATGATGTCGGTTAGGACAAAGTCTAGGCTCTTAAGGTTTGCATGAAAATGAAGCTGACATTTATAGAATAAAGACTTAGACAATATCAAAGCAAAGCAAAGGCATAGATTCGACCGGACAAAGACAGGTCCCATCACGGTCGCCAAAACTATGATCATCGCAAAAAATTTCCTCTTGGTTTTCCTCTTTTCCATTTCAACCTCTATTTCCCTTTTAAAGGGGGAAATAAAAGGGTCAAAAAGAAGAGAGAAGAGAGAGAGAGAATCTCTTTTGCGAAGGTCTCACTTGACCTTAATTTTTGAAAATATTTAGAAGATTACTCGCCTCCGTTTTTAAAATATTTGCGGGAAAACATGAAGAGACGGGATTTGCTCGTCGGTACGAGGTTCGACCGTTCCTGGTGCCTTTACCAGAGGTAATCGAACCAAGGATCGAATTTATGCCTTTTTGCTTTGCCTAAATATTATCTAAGAATTTATTCTAAGTCTAAGGATGCACAAAGAATTATGCTTGTGCAATGTAAATGCAGAAATATATGCTTTTTCAGAAAACACTTTTGGAAATCTGAGATTTTCCAAGTGATTTTGAAGTAAATGTGATAAGGGAATGAATAAATGATTTTTGAATAGTTGAATTTAGCTTAGAACTTGAGATAGATCTGAAAAGATGTTTGAAATTCAAAGTCTTTGAAATAATCAAAGTTGGGAAAATAAGTCTTAAATTGAAAAGAATGATTTGAGGCTGAGAAAAAAAGAAATGAAGTTTCAGAGTCAGAAATGGACTTTGAATTTGAATTTTGAACCTGGATTTAGGAGAGTAGATGAATTTTGAATTAGAATTGAATTTCTGATTTAAAGTTCGAAAAAAGGATGGAATTTTGGATTTAAGAAATTCAAATGGGATTTGAAAAAAATAGGATTGGTTTTGAAATATGGAATTGGGAGTAAGACTGGATCCAGAATCTGGAATCTTAAATGAAATTAGACCCGAAGTCTGGAATCCAATATGGAGTTGAATTCGAAATCTAGAATCCTAAATGGATTTGGATCCGAATTCTGAATCCTAAATGGGATTGGATCTGAAGTGTGGAATCCAAGATGGAGTTGGATCCGAAATCTAGAATCCTAAATGGAATTTGGATCCAAAATCTGGAATCCAATATGAAATTAGAAGATGGATCTAGATTTTGGAAATCCAGATGAGATGTGAAGATGGATCTGGATTCTGGAAATCCAGATGGGATCCGAAGATGGGTCTCGGCTTTGGAAATATAGATGGGATTTGGACTTTGGAAACCCAGATAAAACTTGAAGTTGGATTTGAGAAATCCTAGATTAATTTTCAAAATTTGGGAAGAAGGATAGAGAATGAAACTTGATTTTCAAATTTTGAATCTTGAAATCAGGAGATGAATCTGGAATTTCAAAGTTTGAATTGAACTTTGAAATTTAATCTGGAATATTGAATTGATCTTGAAATTGAGTTTTGAAAAATGAATTTGGAATTTCAAAGTTGAATTGAACTTTGAAATTTGATTCAAATTGGAAATTGAATTTTGAATATAAAAAAGGAATTTGAAATTTCAAAGTTAAATTGAATTTTGAAATTGGAATATTTGAATTTTTTTGAAAAATAAGATAGAATTAAGAATAGGGAGATTTATTTGAATTTATAAATAGGAATTTGAAGATTGATCTAAGAAATGAGAAGACATTTGAAGAATCATCTCAAAATCACTTGGATTTAAAAAAAAAAAAAACTTGAAATACTTTTAAAATTGATGTAATTCTATCCTAAATGATGAATGAATTTTGAAAAATGGATATTGAAAAACACATTTTATTCTTTAAATGAATTGAAATAAGATTGAAGATATAATACATTTCTGACTATGGTCATAAAATGTATTATATAATAATCATATTTAAATTCAAATAAAGAATAAAACACATTTTTGGTGTCTTTATAGAGTTTAAAATGAAATTAACTCTCAATATATCCTGACTATGGCCATTGATATATATCTTGAGTTAATTTTAAGTTAAACTCTGATAAAGGAAGAAGATATTTTGAAAACATGATGATTTTTTTTTAAAAGGATCCAGTGTGGATCCAGTGTTTTTCCATAAAAGATGAAAATCCTAAGTTTTGTTCACATCTTGACTATGGCCATTGATGCAAATCGTCAACTTAGGATTTAGTCACCTTTTATTACAATGGTGAACGTGTCATTCATGTTTTTATTCATGAAATTCCAGAGAAAAAAAAATGATATGAAAACAAGCTATTTCTAAGATATATACATGCTCATACATTTTAATTTAAGCTGGAAAATAAAGGATTCTCAATAATATCTAAATATTACAACTTTGAATTGATTTGAAATCAAAATTCCTAAACTGAGAGGGAAAATAGCTTTTTCTTCATAATTCCTGCAAAATATTGAGTTAGTACAAGATAGAGATAATAAGAAATATCATGTTTAAAATGCAAATGCACATGTGATATTTAAACATCATGCCTGAAATGATAGGAAGATGCAGGTGTGATACCTATATGTCAGACATGAACCCATAGGAAAGTGCATATGTGACACCTATGAGCTAATAGGAAAATACCTCTATATACTTGCCTTGGGGTTTGGTTGGTAAATGAGGCAGATGTATGCTATACACAACTGTGAAGGCAACAAGTGCAATGGAGATGCAAGGTGCTGTGGGATGCAAAAGTATGACAATGGATAGTGTGTTGTGAAGAAGTGATACTGTGACGTGTTATGCCAATGTAGGTATACAGTGAATGAGATGGGTGCTGGAAGTAAAGGGGAGGTGAGTGAAGAGAATGAGTATAGCAGTGAATATGCTAACTGTTGTGCTGAAGGTGGGGTGTGTGAAAGACAGTGAAGTGAAAGTTTGTATTGTAGCAGTGCAATGGGGGTGTAGAGATAGCAATGTAATGAAGTTGAAGGGAATGTTGATGATGGAGATATAAATGGAAATGAGTATGAATTGGTACTGTAGCAGATAATAAAGTGGTTATCCAAATGAATATACAGTAGTCAATTATACATAGATGATGGTTGTGAGTATAGTGTAAGTGTCAATCAGCTAGAGAGATTAAGTGGGTATATATGCTGGTGGATATCGGCAGAAGGGTAAGAAAGATATCGGGGTCCTAATAGATGAGGTAAGTTGTTGTGAGAAGTGTTGGAGAAACGTAGTATGACTGCAGCAGGAAATGGTGTACTGAAGCGACAATATTTCCAAAGACGCAAGTCCCCATGGGGTCTTTGATTTAATTTTGATGTTGTGGCCACAAAATCAACCAGAAGAACTCCTGAACCAACTGCAAGAAGAGACTCCTGCAAAGTGGTTGCAGTCACATAAGTTGAGCCAAATCCGTCAATAAATGTTAGGCCTTTTTGTGACTCTTTTGCCTTTTCTGGACCATTCACATGGGCTTCTGTATGGACACTTAATGATATTGTCTAAGGAGGCTGACCTCCAGTCTTGAATTTTTGTCACTTCAGAGGAACGATACTTTGATGAGAGCTCTCGCTTCTCAAGTGCATCCCTTATTGCTGGCACCCTTGCATTATATTTTGGATGTGATTCCCAGATCCTCCTGGTCAGGGTAATTTCAATATGGTTCCTTTGCTATTTCCAAGACCCACTGCCTCCATTTTACCAATACCAGGGTAGCTTCTATTTGGAAAAGTTGAGATAAAGAAGACATCTGGATCTTTATAGAGGATGTCACTTATGCCATTTATAGGGTGGACATTAAAATTAACTGAAAGCACTTGTTTCGAGCCATGTTGGTAGTGGTACATAGTGGAGAAGATGACAACAAATGATATGAAGGAATGGGTGGTGGTGGTGTAGGGAAGAGGATGCAGTGTACAGGTATGCTGTTTGCCAGATGAAGGCAGCATGGGCATTGGGATGGCAAGACACAGTGAAAGATGAGGTGTTAATGAGGCAAAACGTAAGTGATTGTGAAGAAAATGAAGATGGTGAAGATATGATGAAATGAAATGAGCATAGTGAATATGTATACAATAACTGAAACTATCTAATCCAGGTATTATATCTAATATGCAGAACAAACAGAAATGAGAGGAGAAAAAAGAAGAAGAAAAGAATATATATATATATATATATATATATATATATATATATATATATATATATATATATATATATATATATATATATATATATATATATATATATATATATATATATATATATATATATATATATATAGCCAAGGTGCATAGATAAAGTGTTGTGTACATTGTGTGAACAGCTTAACAATGGATCCCTCCTTGTTTCTAACATCCTTTACCGTAAATGGATAAAATGAAGTTCACCAAAAGGTGATATTTCTCCTAGAAGATGGAACACCTCAGTAAGTCATAAGCTTACCTTTGTGTGTTTTATCCCTTCTACAAACAGACTCTGAAAGCCTTGGGATATCATCTTTTTTTAATACAGGGGATCATTTGAACCAATGATCACTCGATTTATTAGCACAAGCATAATCACTCGTGATTGGTATGCCTGGAAGTTTAGCAATCCACTTTCCTTTTACTGTCTCGGATGATGATATTACAACAAATTTGAATTCAAATGGCAAGATGATTACAAACGAAAGACCCTGAGAAGGACTGATTGAAGCAAAATCGCCTGTCATTAAGACTTCTCTCATTGATCATTAATGAAGCAAGTTCTGAATTGAAATGGATTGGCAGGATACAAATAAAAAAAAAATGCCTAAATTATGATAACAAAATAATCAAAATCATTGAATCAAAAAATCAAGAATGCGTGGAACGAAGGCAAATAGGAAATACACTACAGAAAATGACGATGCTGAATAATATCCAGATAACAAGAATGCATGCATAATGAAGTATGATGTTCCAGCTATAACTAAGACGTGCTGAGATGAGAAAAAAAAAAAGATGATGGATCGATGATTTGCCATACCCATGATTCCTCTTTTTTTTTTATGGATATCCCTTTTATTATGGTACGTCTCAGTACGATACTGACCTGTTCATCAAGACCTTCCCAGAGTAGGAGATTTACAGGAGCAAGCAATAAATTCATAGATCCCTGGAATGGGCAGGCTCATGCTATGGCAGAACCGTCTGCCTTGATGACAATCCAAGGGATGAAGGCGTGAACAAATGCAGGGGGGTGCTCTAGCATTGTATAAATGCAATGGATGATCGGAAGAGCAGTAGATCATATGATCACTGGAATTCTTGATCTCTCATTGCGAGTGATGATCAAAGAAGGAAGGATATTAACTAAAAGAAAAGAAACGATCAAATCGTGATAAAAAAAAATGACAGAAGTAATCATTGATCCCCGAATTCCCAAAAAATACATGACATGATAGATATACCTGTTATATTGAGAAAATCGAAAACCGGAACCCAGAGTTAACATACCATATAATAATAATTCACAGGAAAATAAAGAAAAACAGAAGATCAATTGAAATTTCCAATCGGATGAACCCGATCTGATACTAGATCAGATCAGATATCATCGCGGGAACCACCTCAAAAATGCGAAATCAAGAGAGAAAATAAATGGGCGGATACAATTACGTAGATGAAGGGGAAAAAATGGTAGCATATCGAAGCGTAGAGCAAGAAAAGTGAAAATACAGAAAATGCTATAATGAATTACCAGAGATATTGGATTTAAACAACGTGAACAAAGGTTAGCATTCACATGAACAGAAGAAATTTAACAAAAAATAGATGGATAAACTAAAGACAAATGTCGGAATCGCTCATTCTGTTACTATTGCACAAGGCTGTGTTGAAATTGCTATAGGCAATTCAACGCTACCCATGGTGCGTAGATGGGGCAAAATAAGAGAAAAACAAATTAGATGAAGTAAATGGGAGAGGGGACTCACCGTGATCTTGTTGCAGGGATAATCCCTTTTGCTCTAACTAGTTCCTAGGAAGAAGAGGGCGGCTGAGAGCTCTGCGGTAGGATCTACTTCAGGATATGAAGGAGAGGGAGGCCGGGCAGAAGGGAAATGGCAATCTCAGGGAAGAAGAAGATGTGGGGTGAAGGCGGATGATTTCATCGACTCCCCTACGGTCTCTTTTATAATGAGAGATCATTGGGGAGTCTTGCAGATCGGGTCCCCAGTTTAAAAGGAATTTGCAAAATAGTGGTTTTTCAAAAGATTTTCTAAAACGGAGTCTTTTAACTAAAGAGATTTTTCAAAAAGGAGGTTTCTAAATTAAATTTCCCGTATTTTTCTTTTCCATTTTAATATATTTTTTTCTTTTTCATTGCATTTTCTATATATTTTTTTTTGATGTTTTGATATAAAAACTTTGAAAACTAAAGGGTTTTAAATCAATTTTGGCAAAATTTAAAAATATTTATCAAAAAAGTATTTTATGAGAATTTGGGCTTGAATTTTGGAAAATTCTTCAAAAAATGGGTTTTGATTCAAGATCTTGAGGAAATATTCAAGTTTTTAACCTCGAATCAAGAAATACAGATCATCGAATCCAAATGGACACTGGATCGACTATCTGAACCTTTCGGAAATTCTTTTTAATATTTTTGCGAATTTGATTTTGAAAATTAGATAACGAGGCTCGGCAATGGATCCGAATCCAAAATCGAGTCAGATATAGAAAGTTGATTTGATTCCAGTAAATTCGAGCAGTAAACTGGAATTTTGAGTAAAAATGACTCAATTTATTCAGAAAATGGGGGCCAAGTGCAAAGAGGGAATATTTACAAGATTTTGAAAAATTTGGGGTGTTCATACTGGACCACTTATTTGGGTTAGCGCCCCCCTACCACGTACCTAAGGGCCATACTCTGAGGTATATCGGTAGGTGCTCAAGGATGTTGAGAAGCCATTACCTTAGAATTGGAGAGATATTTCTATGCCACGTACTTCAAGCTCCGGCTTGAGTATATCGGTGTACCTTGATTGGAATCAGATTGTAAGACCCGCAATTTTTCAGAAAATATCTGAATAAAATTCATGAGGCATTTATCGGTAAAAATAACATTTTTTTCTCAGAATGCGAAACGAATCAATTCCTGCCAGCCAGTTATACTTAGGATATTCGGCGATTCGCGAATATATACTCAAACACTCTGGAAGCCATAACTTCCTACCTGAATGAAATCAAGAGATTTCCTCGAGCCAACTTTCTTAGTTACGCCAATACGAAGGGAATGGCGTACTCAGAATTTTTCGGAAAAAAATTGCCAAAAACCTGAATTTTTTGTGGGACCCACAGAAATATTCCTCAGAAAATATCTGGTGGGACCCATGGAAATATCCAAGTGGGCCCCACTCCAAGGAACCTCTTAGAATTTCTGGAATAGCCAAGGGTAAAAAGGGGATTCTGAAACTTGGGGCCCAAGTTTTAGAATCTATAAATAGACCCCCTCCCCTTTAGAAAAAATCGTTCCCCCCTTTTTCTCTCTCCTACTTCCTAAAACCTCCCCTACCTAGCCCAGTAGGTCTGAGCCTACCTGAATTAGCCTGAGCCTGCCTGATCTGGTCTTAGCCTGCCTGACCTGGTCCTAACCCACCTGACCTAGGTCTGAACCTACTTGACTAAATCCAAACCCAGTTGACTTGACTTGAACCTGGTTTGGTTCAAAGTCAAAGTCTAAGTCCTTTTTCGTCCGAAGTTCGAAGTTGATCCTTTTTTAAGTCGAGCCTCGTTCGAAGCATCAAAGCGTTTCAGAGCCGTTTCTTCCACGATTTGAAGTAAGTTCGCTTCGTTGATCCATCTCTCTCAAGTATTTGATGGTTTGTATATAACATATACTTTCTGAAGTAGTATCTTGCTTTAGTTCTTGATTGAGCCCTTTTTGGACATTTCGGTGTTCACCTGCTCATCTCGTAACTATCGTCGGATATATATATTCAAATACGCAGTATATGCGTTCTTCAAAATGGTATCTCGCTTTAGTTCTTGGTTGAGCCCTTTAGAACACTTCGGTGTTCACCCGCTCGCCTCGTAACTATCGTTGGATGCAGAACTAGCTGTATATCTGTTGATTCTGCCGATGCGTCCTATATCGCACAGGCTATGTAATTTACCTTTGCCGTCACGTCGTATGATGCCAAAGCTCCCTGTTTTCTGCACTTCCGATTATGCATTTACTTACGTCGTCGTGTTGAAAGACACCAAGGCTTCTGCTTTCTAAAAATATATATGTAGAATATTTCGTTCGGTTAAATACCCCAAACAATAGTATATGCATTTAAATAGACCCCCTCCCCTTTAGAAAAAATCGTTCCCCCCCTTTTTCTCTCTCCTACTTCCTAAAACCTCCCCTACCTAGCCGAGTAGGTCTGAGCCTACCTGAATTAGCCTGAGCCTACCTGATCTGGTCTTAGCCTGCCTGACCTGGTCCTAACCCACCTGACCTAGGTCTGAACCTACTTGACTAAATCCAAACCCAGTTGACTTGACTTGAACCTGGTTTGGTTCAGAGTCAAAGTTCAAGTCCTTTTTCGTCCGAAGTTCGAAGTTGATCCTTTTTGAAGTCGAGCCTCGTTCGAAGCATCGAAGCGTTTCGGAGCCGTTTCTTCCACGATTTGAAGTAAGTTCAATTCGTTGATCCATCTCTCTCAAGTATTTGATGGTTTGTATATAACATATACTTTCTGAAGTAGTATCTTGCTTTAGTTCTTGATTGAGCCCTTTTTGGACATTTCGGTGTTCACCCGCTCATCTCGTAACTATCGTCGGATATATATATTCAAATACGCAGTATATGCGTTCTTCAAAATGGTATCTCGCTTTAGTTCTTGGTTGAACCCTTTAGAACACTTCGGTGTTCACCCGCTCGCCTCGTAACTATCGTTGGATGCGAAACTAGCTGTATATCTGTTGATTCTTCCGATGCGTCCTATATCGCACAGGCTATGTAATTTACCTTTGCCGTCACGTCGTATGATGCCAAGGCTCCCTGTTTTCTGCACTTCCGATTATGCATTTACTTACGTCGTCGTGTTGAAAGACACCAAGGCTTCTGCTTTCTAAAAATATATATGTAGAATATTTCGTTCGGTTAAACACCCCAAACAATAGTATATGCATTTCTTTACGCCGCCGCCATATAAAGCACAAGCTTCTGCTTATACTACTTATATGGCACGTAAATGAGCGTTCAAATGGAGATCAACTCCAAATCGCCAATGTGATTCCCTTACCGCTCCTCGTTCAAGATTCTGCTTGACGAATGAAGCTCCTATTGGAAAGGCTTCGCTTTTTGGCAAAATGCTCTTTACGTAAAGACTAAGTCAATTACGTATGGTCTGGCTATGGCCCAGGGTTCCTACAACCTTGATGGATGCAAAGTACGCACGATGGTGCGCGTCCATTTCCCAAGTTAAGTGTAGCGATTTCCCGCCAAAGAGGAGAGATGCCGCTGAAATGGATAAAAGAAACACACGCTTTCTTCGTAAAAGAAAGGAAGTGCTGCTGAAAATTCTGGAGAAGCTAAGAATAGCTCAGAAAGAACGTAGCAGGATACTCTGACATATAGCAGAGTGCTACCCAGTTCATGGTTTGCCTCCTACAACGTAGAAGGGTTCGTCGCACCACTGCCGATAGAGCAGGGAAGGTCCTGACGAAATGGTTGGCAGAAGAGCTGCCAGAACCAGTTGAACGGCATAATGATGTCCGTTGATGAAATGATGCCAGATCGACTCGTATCCCTGTGCTTGCAAGGGCACCTTGCTCGTAAGGGTCGTTGAGCCGGAGTAGAGGTTGCACCTTGGCTAGGTTTGGACTCGTTGCGTAAAAATACGCCGAGTAGCCGATCTATTTAGATTGAGTCATATGCATGCTCATTGAGAATGGTTACACAACCAAACTCGTAAGGGCCGAAGAGCCAGAGTGTGTTGTTTCCACCCAAAGAGGTGTGATGCTCGTGGTGGTCGTAGTGCCAAGAGCGGTGTTCTGCATGCATATGAATAAGACTTAAGGTTGCACATACCCCGCAGTTGAAAATCGTGTTAGGGGTACCCCCTCAGTAATGACTGTGTTGGGGCGGACTGAATGGGGTCGGGTACATACTCCCGTAGTGCTAAGACACGAGCTGCCTAAATGGCATGCAGATTCTGTCCAAGTAATTGTAAGACTGGCAGACCCCTTCAGGAATTATGCTCACTGCGGAATGACAGTGATGGTACAACCTTGAGTGACACGTATTTTTCTTTGGACCTGATAGAGTTCACGATGGCCTCAGTCACTCATGGGTTTTAGGGTCGTGGTTATCCTTAAGATCTAAGGATTGAACCCAACTACTGCAAGTAGAGGATGCATCCGAATATGGGCCTAGTAGGGTTCTCCCAGTTGAAACACACTGCTCTACTATGGATAGGGTCAACAGGCCTCTGGGATATCTAAAATACATAGAATAATCAACTCCCAGAACGTCGCGTTGATGCTCGGACAATGCTTTGCCTGCGTACCAAGGGTGGAAGAGGTTAAATATCGAAACAATGCATTAGCTTAGGTACAACGATGCTTGAATGTATGAGTGGATGGACGTGTTGAGTCAGTCCTGCATAACCTTTGTGAAGGTGTCATGTTCGGTATACGACTGGACCGACTGGGCAAAGACCCATGTTGTATCCGCACGGCTAAGCAAAGCTCGAGGAGTTGTCCTTAGATGCGTGGGATACAGATGTGCCAAGTATGAAGACTTGAGCTAGACATCCCTTTGAGACCCGGAAGAGGTCAAGACTAAGTCGTGAAGACTTGAGCAGATGTTCAACTCATAGCCCTGAGGAGGCTCTTGCGATATACGCTCAGTCTTGGATGCTTGAGCGTCGTTATTACGCATTGTGACCCTAAGTGGTCTTTATTTGTACTTGAGTTGAATGAATGTATGACTTCATGCTTACCAGACCATCAGTGGTTCTGACCCCGTTTTATGGGGATTTCAGATGTTGGACCTGCGTTGCGATATGCGGAGCAAGGGAACATCGAGTTCTAGGGTTTCTCTAGGCAGAGTTGTACTGCTTCCTTTTATTGAACCTATACTGCTTTTCCAAGCAGTGATGTTGTAATAAACACAGGGTTTTCGATAAAATGGAATACTTCGGTGGTCGATGAGTTGCTTGGCCACATACCTGCAACGTGCTCGGAGTTTTCTAAAACTGACGACTCATTATCGTCTGATTCCGTTACTAAAAGCTTTTCTAAGTTCCGCTGCAAAGAAAAAAAAAATTCATGAAATTTTTTACTTAGCTTTGTTTTTGGAAATCTGGGGCGTTACACAGATGATCTGAACCATAGAGTTAGGATTAAGGTCCTACAAGCCATTTCAAAATGTTACATTTAGAGTCAGCCTTTAGGGAGTGTTGTTTGCGCATCCTTGTTTGTGCAGTTGTGGTTATGCGATGTTTTCTTATATTTCTCCTATATATATATATCAAACCTTTTCCAAACCCTGGGTATATTATTCAAAACTTCTTCTCAAAAACCCAGGTGTATATTTTTTCTCTATCTATATTTTTTCTCTTTTGTAATTTTCTTCAAAAAAAACCCTGGAAAATTCTTATTAAATTTCCTCAATCTTCCAAAAATTTCTAGGTTTGTATCTATTCTTTAAGAGTCTATCCGTAAGTCCAACATTCAATGATATTATGGGATTGTCAGAACCAGCTGATCAGCCAGATGATCCTGTCGAGCAGCAGTTCCTGATCAACATCAAGGGGGTAGATGTTCGAGAAGCATTAGCCAAAGCAAAAGGGAGCAAATCTTGGCCTCTCACCGAGATCAGTGGAAGTCAGTTTATCGACCTGTTTGGACTCTATTGTAAGTACAAAGCTTACGAGGAAGTTGACACCTTGTTCAGAGCAGCGAAAGACAGAATTCAACATGCCATGATCCTATGCACAGTGGGATTAGCATTCTTCCAAGACGGTCAGAACTTTGTCGATGTTAGAACTGTTCAGCTCTTTAGAAGATGGGGAAACAAGCAGACTCGTCAACTTTCAGTTTCCATGGCAGCTTTACCCTTTCTCTACCTAGGCTCAACTCGCTTTGCCCTTGAAGAGACCATTTTGGTGGAAGGATGCACTTACGCCCTGCAGTCTTGGTTCCTGCGACATGTGCCATCAAAGGCCAGTTCCTTTAGGTTCAACAGTAAGAAGTCGAAGTTTGCCATTCAGTGTCGAGCCTTGATCGAGAGTCTGCATCAGGAGGAGATCATTTGGGATTACTTCGACAGGAGAGAATTAGTTCCTCGCTATACTTATGCAAGGAGCAAGCGCTACAGGTTGCTTGGCCCCTTCTTTTGTGTAGATTATCAGTCAGAGAGGTGTCTCAAACAGTTCTCGGAGTGGCAAGTTTGTGCCAACATTCGCTTCCCGACGAGTAACATGCCATAATTCAATCTGCAGTCAGATTAGTGGTCTGGGGCATACCATGTAACCAAATACACTTGGGATTCTTTCATTTCTCTATCTATATTTTCTGAACCCAATGTATCTACTGAGTATCAAGAGTGGTGGCAAACTGTCTGCCCAGCCCCTTTTTGTCTTTGAATCCATTATCAATAAAAATTATTTTTTATTCTATTAAAAAGCATTTTTCGGCCAAATATTGTTTTAAGCATAGATAGATTCAATGTTTGTGGTGACCTTATCTCCGGCAATGGGGATATTCTTTTAAATATTCTCCTCGTTCTTCTTCAATGTCTTTTTATCATGGTTGAAGACCTCGCCTTGGTAATAAGGCACATTTTTTGTTGTCATGAGAATGATGATGCAATTGTCATAAATCCTGTGACGACCAAATCCCTGGTAATGGGATAATCCTTTTAATTGTCTACCATTCTTTCCTCAAAAGTTTGTTTTGAAAAAGTTTTTTCTTCGCTCTAACCATTCCCTTATTCTATAAAAAGCATTGGCATTGTCAGAATGGTGCAAACAAGGACTGGGAAAGAAACAGCTCCTCAGCACAGTGACAGCGAGATCGAACCAATGGATTCTCCCAAGTCAGTCAGAGGAAAGGGTCAGAACAAGGGAGATGATATTGATCCCACCATGTATGTTCTATTCCAAAAGATGATGGCCAGGATGATGTCCGAATGAGCTGAGGCCAGTCTGAAAAAGACCGTTTCTAAAAGCAAACTGAAGAAGAAGGCTGTGAAAAAGCAAGTCAAGATTATCAGTAAGAAATTTCAGCCAGACACTACTTCGGAAGTTTCAGAATCAGCAAAAGAAGAGTCAGAAGAGGAAGAACAGTGTGTCTTTAGTCAGAACCATCCGCGGTAGTTCGTAAAGATCGCTGAAGAGCCTGAATCTGTGAATAAGCCTAAAATTGGGATCCCATCTGAGGATCCGATGCATGAGCAATTGAAGGAAATGACTCGAGCAATCAAAGACATCCAGGCCAAGAGCAAAGGCAAGCAAACCTATTCAGGCGAAGATTTCTATAACAGCCTAGATGGGGAGGATAATCTGGAGAATCTTCCTTGAAAATTCCTCAAATTTGATGGAACGAGCAATCCAAAAGCTCATTTGGCCACCTTCTATGCGGAATGTGGTCGCTTCAGAAAGGACTACAGGGCTTTTTCCATTTGCTTCCCCCGTAGTCTGGAAGGAGTAGCAGCCAGGTGGTATGCAGACCACATCAACCCTATCTAACTACGAGAGTTCGATAAAGTTGTGAACTTATTCATCGAGCGCTTCATGTTCAATGTTGAGACCTTGCTCACTCTCAATCATTTGTATAATTTGAAATAGAATGAGAATGAGAATGAGAATGAGAGAGTAGAAGAATTCATCCACAGGTGAAGAAGCACCTGCAACAGAATGAAGGTTCCCATCCTAGAGGAGCATGCCTTGTAAATCATCCTCAACACTTTTCTCAGCCTCTGAGGAATCTCATCTCCACGTCTCCTGCAAAATCATTCATCAAATTGATTAAGAGAGCCGAATGACTCGAAACAGGGCTAGATAATGGCCTTTATGAAGGTTACCCATTTGTCCGAGGTATCCCTGAGCAGAAAAAGAAGGCACATGTTGCTTATTCCACAAATTTTTTAGACAATAGAAGCAGTTCTAGCAGCAAGAAAAATAAGAAAAATTGTATCGAGGACTCAAAAAGCTCCAAGGCTGAGAGAGCGAACTCTGCAGCTGTAAACACTCCAAATTTTCACTCACCTCTCTGACATCTCCACCAACCATTGTGAACCATCCTTTAGGATCATTAGAGGGCAAAATGGTCATTTTTTGAGCCTGGAACTTGCAAAAGTCCAAATTTCATCTGCAACTATTAAAATTTCTCTGTTTTATCTCAGATTTTTAAAGTTTTACTCCTGACAGGAGACTGGAATCTCCAATTCCTAGTTCAGGATTGTATTTCATAAGACATGTCTTTGCATATCATCACATGAGCATTTCATATCATTTCACTGCACAGCATGTCATTTCGAGGTCCAGAACTCTCGATTTCAAAACTCTCAATCCAGATTCGAGTTTTTAACTTTTTCAAAATTAATTTCAAACCTTCTGGGTCTTCAAAATTGCCACTTCTTCCCATTTTACCCCCAGGACTCTGAATCTTAAAAGATTTTCTCAGGAAAACAATCTGGATAGTTTTCAATATGGATTTTCAAAATTTTATCAGCTGGATCAGCTCTGCCTGAAGAAGAGGATGGAGCTTTGAATTTAACAACTTTATCTCAGATTTTGCCCTTTTATCAACAATTTCAAAAATCATTCTTTTACAAAACCGTCCCATAGGGGCCACCTCTTTTCATATTTTCCACAATTAGGCCAAGTATTTCTTATTTGCCAGTTAGTCTAGGTTTTTATGAAAATTCCAAAAAGAGGTTTTACTTTCTTGCTTTTATTTCAATAAAGAAGCGATGTGGGGTCCACCCTGAGGTAGCGCCACATAGGCCTTCCTTTTATAAAATTTGAATTTCGAAAAACCCAAAAATATAGGAGCCTTGTCTTTGAATTGGCGCCACTGGGCCCTTTCTCTCTCCTTCCATCCTCTGCCATGCGTCAGTGTGGGGTCACCCTGAGGTGACGCCACGTGTCTTCCTCCCTGCACCTCCATTAATTACCACTTGTCCTCCCTACATCTTCCTCTTTTTACCTTCTGACATGTGTCAATGTGGGGCCTCCTCTGGAATGACTCCTGAAAGTGCACTAGGATCGAGGCAACGAGCACTAGAGGGGGGGGTGAATAGTGCTTTTATAAATAATCTGCGGAATATTGAAGGATTTTGCAAATCGAAAAGCAAACACACAAAGAACACAAGATTTTATCCTGGTTTGGTCTATCTCGACCTACATCCAGTCCCCAAGCAAAACCCGCTTGAGATTTCCACTATCAATCTTGTTAACTACAAGATCACACAGACCAAAACTGGTCTTACTTTCAGTAACAACCCTACTGAAAGCAAACAACTCCTTTACACCAAGGAGTCCTTCTTTTTACAGAAAAGAAATAACAACTTACAATACAACCTATGAGCCTTTCTTTTGAATGCGAATGAGATGCAATTGGCTTTTGAGGTTGTTGAAATACTCTACTCACGAATTCACTATCTCTCAAAGTGATTTGAGTGAAAAACTGAAGTGAAAATATCAAGTGAGTGAGAAAACAAATACTTGACTGAATAGGAGTGAAAAGCAATAAGTAAATGATTCAAATCAATTGAATTCTTGTTATTTTGAGTGTAAAATGCACTCATATTTATAGTTAAAGTTTTCCATACGTTGAGGGTATGAAAGGGTGTCAAAACTGTCCATTTTGAACAATCAAAACGTTTGAAAAATGAAAAGACAAGCCTTTTTTAAGTTTCAGGAAAACGGCAAAATTAGTTGACTGAAACATCAGTTAGTCGACTAATAGTTAGTTATTAGTAGACTGACAGTTATCGTCGGTCGACTGATCTGTTAATCGAGCCGTTTGAAAATATGAACTTTTGAAACTTAGTCGACTTGAGAAAAGTTAGTCGACTGATAATATCATCAGTAGACTGAAAAACCTTTTAGTCGACTGCTGCTAAAATCTTCTGAAAAACAAACATTCTGTTCGGTCGACTGATAAAAGCATTAGTCGACTGCTGCTGAATTTTCAGAAAACACATGTTCTGTCTAGTCGACTGATAAAACCATTAGTCGACTGCTGCCAATTTTCCAGAAAACAGACATTCTGTCCAGTCGACTGATAAAACCTTCGGTCGACTAATTTGACAAAAATGACTTTTTATAGAAAATATGACGCGAAAGGATTAGTCGACTGGGAAGTCTATTGGTCGACTAATAAACATGAAAATTTAAGAAAAGAGTTTTCTAAAAAGATTTTCAAGAGGGTTTCTTTTAGAAAAGTTTTTCTAAAGACTTTTAAGATGAAATGCAACCTAAATATGCACTCTAAGTAAGGCTCTTACAAGAATCTATGACTTTTAATGAATTAAACATTTGCACACTAGTCTTCAAAATTCTTCATCGAATTCTTCAATTTCTTCATAGCCTTAGCTGAAATGCAGTTGATTCCACTTGCTCATCATCAAAACCTTGTACTTGAAGTATCATGTATGGCTTCATTGTCGTAACAATCTCCCCTTTTTTGATGATGACAAACTTAATCAAAGATGAAGCATTTAGATGCATAGATGGAGATTTTACTCCCCCTATCAATATGCTGCAAAACTTTAAAAGTTAGTACTTTCAAAGCATATATATCACATATTGATTGGTTTGCATTTCCATTCACCATTACTTCATACATTCATTCAAAGCTTACTTTTTCTCTTAATTCTTATGCAAGATCTCCTGCAATTTCAATGTAATGCAATGTAATGCTATCTTTTACTTTTTCTCCCCCCTTGTCATAATAAAAAAGAATAAGGGCAGAAATAGCATAAGCAAAATAGCGATACAAGTTTAAAATATTACAACCCATAAAGTATGAAAGTTTAGACAACAAAGTTCAGAAAAGTGAGTTGAGCAAATCCTTGATTGAAGTAATCTCTTTCTGAATCAAAGATAGTTGTTGAGTCACATCTTCACGAAAAGTGTGTTGATGCAGCTCCAAAGCTTCCAGTCTCTGCATAACTTCATCATTGTCTTGATTTGTCAAAAATTTCTTTCTTTTTGTATGAGATGAAGGTGTCGCAGAAGGTGAAGGTTCAAAAATTGATGGTTCAGTAGGATCAGGTGGTTCAGTTTGATCAACATTTAAAGGAGACAAATATTTAATTTTCATTCTTTTAAAAATTGTTTGATCAAAGAAATCTTTTTGCTCGATACATTTTTCATTTGTTAAAGGAACTTTGAAATGTCTAAAAATACGAGTTAAAAGACAACCATAAGGAAGAAATGGTTTTTGTTTCCACAAATTTGTAAAATACACATTGGCCCAGTTAACAAAAATATTTCCAAATAAAACATAAAGAGTCGTAGATAGATCTGTGGAATAATAATCAAAAGAACCAGTTTTAGGTAGAACATTATGGGCAAGGGTTCGTCCAGCAATGCGTTCACGAGTTTGAAGATTAGTATTTTTGAAAAAGAAAGAAAGAAAAGTTAAGACATCTCCAAAATGAAGGAGAATGTAACCAAAACCTAAGAGAGCCAAAAGAGTGCAGAAAGATTCTCATGAGAGAAGCTCCCAGGATATCAAACTGCCAAATTTGCTAAGAATCTTCTTTAAATTTGTGAAATTCTATTATCAATATTCTTTCATCAAATTGCTTTCATAATATCAAATTCTCTTTCCTGTTCATATCAAGGAAATTGATAGCTTCCTTGAAGAAGGTCAATCGTAAGCAATTTGGATTCCAAATCTTGATTCTATGAAGTCAACCTCGTTTGGAGGTAATACTTCAGGTAGAAAAGAAGGAATATCTTTGCAACAATATGCATCATTTTCAAATTATTTAAATCAACAACAGAATCCTCAACATTTTGACAACATTTTCTAGCTATCTGGACGTGGAGTGAGAGCTTGATGTCCGTTTTCGATACATCCTGACACCAATTTTCAATCCCTCTTTAGGACTTGATTACGGGAGTTTTCAAGATTCTTTCCCTTCTTTTATAATTTGAGAGCGTGAGCTCTCAGATTCGCACACTTCCTTGTGTCCCCACTGTTCCGCCATAGACAATCCCATTTCGGTTCGAGGTCAAACCACCAATCATTTTCTCATAAAAGGCAATTTCAAAATCTATTTAGTCTCAGAATGAGACGCCTAAGATCAACCCCTTTTCAAGCTTTAGGGACCCCATTTTTCTTCCTTTTGCAAAAACCTTATCGGATTTATTGTGCAAAATCCAAAGGTTCCATCATTGTCTCTTCCTTCGAGGATTCCGTTCTATTTTCTGCCTGATCAGGTTAAGGGTACAAACCTGAATCTCATTTGATGAGGTATTCCATTTTCCGCCCGATCAAGTTAAGGGTACAAACCTGAGCCTCATTTGATGAGGTATTCCATTTTCTGCCCGATCAGGATAAGGGTACAAACCTGAGCCTCATTTGATGAGGTATTCTATTTTCTGCCTGATCAGGTTAAGGGTACAAACTTGAGCCTCATTTGATGAGGTATTTCATTTTCCGCCCGATCAGGATAAAGGTACAAACCTGAGCCTCATTTGATGAGGTATTCCATTCTCCGCCCGATCAGGTTCAGGGTACAAACCTGAGCCTCATTTGATGAGGTATTCCATTCTCTGCCCGATCAGGTTAAGGGTACAAACCTGAGCCTCATTTGATGAAGTATTTCATTTTCTGCCCAATCAGGATAAGGGTACAAAACTGAGCCTCATTATGATGAGGTATTTCATTCACCAACCAGGTCGAAGGATCAAACCTGAGCCTTTTCCCATGCAAAGCATTTTCTGTCCCATCCAGGTTAAGGGCAAAAACCTGAACTTCACCGCCACAGAACGAATCTTTCCTCCTTGTTCTCCATTTCATATCTACCATCTTCACCAGACTAATATCTCTATACCCAGTCAGATTCTTCTAACTGGGGCATTTTATATAGCCCAAATTTGGTGTATTTTTCTTTGCCACTAAGCTCGGCCACAAGCCGGCTTAGTAGCAAAGAGGAGCATCTGTAAACACCCCAAATTTTCACTCACCTCCCTGACATCTCCATCAATCATCACATTTCGGTTCTCCAAGATCATTGAAGGGAAAAATGGTCATTTTCTGAGATAAGACCTTGCAAAAAGCCCAAAATTTCATTCCCGAGTCTCAAAATTTCTCTATCTAGGCTCAGAAACATCTTTAAACTGCAAATTTTCAAAATCCTATTCTTGACAAGAAGCTAGAATTCCCAATTCTTGGTTTAGAGTGGCAGTTCATGGGACATGTCTTTGCATATCACCGCACGATCATTTCATATCACTTCACTGCACAGCATGTCATTTTGAGATCCAGAACTCTTGATTTTCAAAAGTATAAATCCAGATTTGAGTTTTAAATATTTCAAAAGTGATTTCAAATCCTTGTGGTTTTCAAAACAGTCAGTTTCCCTCGTCCTAACCCCCAGGACTCCGAATTACAAAAGTTTTCTCAAGAAAAACAATCTGGATAGTTTTGATATTGATTTTAAAATTTCGTCAGTTTGAAAGAAGGGGACACAATTTTAGAATTTAGAAGATTTTATTTCAAAACTTTTGCTAAAAGACTCTGAACTTCTTTATAAAACCTATGCATCTTCTATTTTGCCCTAAAAGACCATTTTTTTTTAGTTTTTGAAATCAAGCCATTTTTACTTCGTATTTTCTAATTAGCCTACTATTATAAAATCCCAAAAAAAAATTAATTTTTTTTATTTTTTTCCAAATAAATGATGTGGGACCCGCCTTGAAATGGCGTCATACTCAAATGTTCAGATATTTCTCTTATTTTCAAGAAGGGTCCACCCTGAAGTGGCACCACTTTATGAAACCCTTTTTTTTTTAATTTCCAATTCTATATATTCCAATAAAATAATCAGTGGGCCCACACATAGGTGGTGCCTCACTAACATTCCCCGCAAAGAAAATAAAAAACATCCAGGATTTTTTTTATTTTAAAAAGAATTCTCTTAAACCGGCTGAGGTGGCACCACCTTAAAAAAAAGAAGAAGAAGGGAACTCATTTTACCCACCCTCTTTCTTTTTACCTTTTCAACTCCAAAAGGAGCCACCGTGAAAACCCTCATTTTACCTAAGCTTTGAACCCAAAATTTCCCCTTCAGAAAAGAACACTGTCCTCTTCTCAACGATTGGCGAATTTCTAAAATTTTCAAAATTTTGTTTGAATATTTTCAAATGCTTTCAAAATTCAGTTTGGATGATTTCAAAGCACCCAAATTTTCTGTAAAACCTTCTGAAAGTCTTTTAAAAAGGGAACCCCGTTGGGAGAAAAGGGATCGATTTTTGGGGATTTCGGCTTCCCATATCTCTAAATACCTCTGCTTCCTCCATTTGTTTTCAGCGTTAACATTTCAAAATCCTCTGAAAGGATCTCGATTGGGGTCCGTCCTACATCTTAATCTCCCATTGACGACAGATTGCTTCCACCAGCCTTCAGCAGAACATTCAAAAGGCAACCGGGAAGAGTGTGGTTGGAGTTCTTCCCTTCTACCTTTAGAAGTCAAAATCGGTTCCCATAGGCAACGACCTTCTCAGCCTCTGCCGAATCAAGGTAAAGACCCTCTACATTCGTGTTTACGCAAAGTAAGCATCATGTTATATTGTATTTCTTGCAAATCCGTTTCAGCAACTGATGTATTTTGCATTTTGGTTTATCCAATGTGTCAAGAATCGATGATATCGTTCAATGGTATTCTCGATTCAGTCTGAAGATCATAGTTTCACCAAATAACTATTTTTTTTTTAAGCTTTTGTATGATTCGATCCAGCATCATGAATATTTCAAAATAATTACTTCACTTCAATTCATAATTTTCCTATACATATCTAATTCATCTTGTTATACACCCATGCTTTATCAGTTAAAAGGATTATTTTATCAGAAATTTCAGTTCTTCAGTCTGTTGCAAAATGCAGTAATTAAGACTTCAGGTGTTATCTATGACAATTTCTTCATTATCGCATGATTTTCTTGTTAAAAAAAAAATTAGTTGTAAACCTTTTATATATCATTAGTTTTTTTTTCTACATGTGTATAGGATTTTTGGTTGAAAATGTCTGCATATCGTGGGGTAAAGTGATGGCCGGCAAGGCTTATCATACAGCAAACAATGCTCTTAACCAAAGCACTACATTTAAATTCAGTGTGTTGCTCCTTACAATATCCCCTTGCGTCAACAATGTTTATGTCTTTATATTTCAATATTTCACAGTTTCATATATTTCTTTTTAAAAAAAAAGAAAATTTCATATCCTGTATTCATAGGTTTTACATTTCTCATTTCATAAACTGTGAAATATCTGAGCATTTTATGACTTGTTGGGCATCATTGAATTTCCCAACCTTTGACACCAATCTGAAATGTTATAATGTCATTCATAGAATTTTGATGCTAATGAGTGTAGTACGGATCTGTTTCAGCATTGTTGTTCCACTTGATTCCAGTTTCCTATGTTATTATGTCTCACGATTCTGCATCCTCATCCAGGTGATTTAGCTTAGTTTAGTCCTTTTATTTTACTATTTTGGAGCACCCTGCGTCTGTAGCATATTTAGCAAATAGTCATACTCTGCTTAATCAATGACTGATTCTCTGGATCACGCACAATGTTCTGTAGTTGCTAATTAAGAGATTGGAGAGGCACCATCTCAGCTACTACATGAAACTCCTTTGAGAGTGCAACCAAGGCATTTTTTTTTGTTTGTTGGCTGGCTTGTTCTGTTACTGAGATGACCTTGCTGAATGTATCTTCTGACTGTTTGATGATAGATGATATCGTTGCCTCGGTAGCATTTTTGATATGTTCCTCTATATGATATGTTGCTTCTGCAACAGATGTTTCAGCAGCTGAGACTCGCATCTGAGCATCCTCTGATATGTGAAAGGTAGCTTGCTGGAATGCAATCTCAGCAAACTTCTCATCCAGTGATCCTTGGAGCTTCTGATTGAATATAGATTTGGCAGCTTCAAGTTAAAAAACTGCTACTTCTTGATTATGACGTAGAGAAACAACATACTTCTGTTGCTTAGCCCCAGAAAAAGCCAGCTCTTCAATCAACTGATCTCTCTCATTTTCTGCAGCTTCTAAACTGTATTTAGCTTCTTCCAGAGCAACATTTGTTGCTGATAAATCATAGTGACTTAATTCCAATGCTCCCCCATTTCCCAAGGCCTCCCCATCCCCTTCAAGGAGGGCATGTGCCAGATTATCTTTTGAATCTCCCTGTTAATAGTAATTCAAGAACATGACGTTCTTGAATTACTATTAAGGCCTGTTACCTGTAATATAGCTTATAAGCTTTTGTTTATTTTGCATTCAGCTCACTAATTCCCTTGCTCATTTCATGAATTTTTTTTTATCTTTGCTATTCTCTAACAGCAACATCCCTTTTGTATATACCCCATGTTGTATCTTACTCATCATCTCCTGTATGTATTGTAAGCTCAATTTTTTTTTTTACTGTGTATCTGCCTTGTGAAGGGTATATACGTCACTACTAGTCCCTGTACCAAAGGTCAATGGTACTTACCCTTTGGCCCCACAATTTTTGAAATTTAGTCACATACTCGTATGTTATTATTGTCATTTTTTTTATCTTATTACTACCGTTTAGCAGTTATTACAGAAAATTGAACATTTGGCATTGTTCCCACATAGTTATTCCATATAGTTGCTTCTTATCTAAAACCCTTTCCATAATGCCTTTCATTGTTGGGAAATTGCAACGAGTGTCAAATATATCTATTGGCTAAATATGAAGTTGGCATTTGGCACATAACAGTAGGTCTAAAAAATATATTTTTAGCAAAGCTCATGTATCATTTGTATATTACTTACATATTGTCCAAGATTCTATATTTAGTCATTCCAATATACCTCTGTGACCTTATAGTTATTGTCTTTCATCGATTTTCCTTAAAATATTTTTTTTTGGTTATTGCTTGTATATATCTAGTATTAGCAGCTTCCCTCCCCTCTGTAAAAATTAGGTTGCTATCCTATAGTAAAGCTTAACCAAAGTAAGTATTTTCCTGTGCTTCCAAGTATATATCTCTCAAGAGGCCTATTTTAGGTTACATCAGTCTAAGCCTTTTAACCCGTATGTAGATATATATATATGTACTTTTCATCTAGCTTACTCATGATATCTGGATATTGTCACATGCTTTCATACTTTAGATATTGTATTAACTAGTATACTTTACTATAATTCATGTAAAATTACTGGTACATCACCTTTAATGTGAGACCTTCCCTTCTCTATACATTGTATTTCTTGTGCCAGTTCTCACTTGCAGGGAAATCGGGAGGATGCTGATTCTTTTAATTCTGTATTTCCTTTCTTTTTTTTTTGCTTTATGTCAGAGATGTAATAATCAAATTTGGAATAATATTTACTTTTACTGCTTAGATTAGGATGCATATTATGTAGTTTGATTTATGCAATATCCTGATTATGTGATTCATGCATTTTATTTCAAAATCACTATGGATGTACATGAATGACACATGCACCAACTCTTAGGGAGTTGATGAACTCAGTGGAGTCCATATTTACGGCCCTAGTCGGAATATGGACGAGACCCAGATTCATCATCTTTCTACCAGTCACATTGAGCCTACACCCTTAGGCTATCTTCCAGAATTTCACTGCATGTCTTCAATGATTACAAAATATTTTAGAGTTAGCTAAGTAAACTACAAGCATATTTACGGCCATAGTCGAAATATGTGGTAATATTACCTTAGTTTAATTCTAAAATTACATATTTTCCTGAAAAGATGTTTTCTCAAAAAGGCATTCATCCATTCAAATCATCTGCATCATGGCATCATCTGCTTTTCTCATGATTTTCTCAAGAAAATTTCATTACAAGGAAATTGATTCCTCTAGAAACTCTGAAAATTTTCAAAGTTGGATTTCCCAAGTCAAGTTTTTCGTGATTTTCTCTGGAAAATGTTATTTTCTTAAGATTATTTTTCAAAAGGAGTTTCTCATTATTCTCAAGAATCAAAATCGACTTTCAAAAACTTCAAGGTTGAGATTCTCAAACCTTCAGTTTCTTGAGTTTTGATGTTCCTTCTTCAAAGAGTTTTCCAATGAATTCCAATCATTTTCCAAAGAAAAATTTCAAAGTCAGAGTTTTCCTAACAAATATTTGCCTTTTCAAATGTTCATCTTTTCTCAAGAATTCTTTCCATTTTTCCAGGATTTTCATTTATTCATGATTTTCCCAAATCTTTATAAACTTTCTCGAGATTTCAAATCCTTTTATCAAAATTTCCTAAGAAGTTGATTTCCATCTTTTGCCTGAGAAAGACTTTTCCAACTCCAAAATGTTGTCCAAGCATACATCATGTTTTTCGACATGCATTTTTACAAAATTTCATAGCACATGCCTGAATTCTCTGTGCATTTAGGATAAAACACAATTTCGATGATTGAACTAAGTCAAGCACACATTTGGTCCTTGGTTCGATTACCCCTGTTAAAGGCGGCAGGAACGGTCGAACCTCGTACCGACAGGTCGAGCCCCATCCTACGAATTTTCCTGCTATTTTCAAAATGGAGGTGAGTATTTCAAAACAATTTTCAAATTCTGGTCAAGTTTGACTCGCGAAAACATTTTCCCCTCTCTCTTGCAGGGAAGGAAAAAATTTTTGCGATGATAACACTAGATTGTGAACTAGACGGTTCCAGCCAGCTGTAGCACTGATCTGAACCCTCGGTTCAGACTGGTACTACAACCCAAACCCATATGCTAGAAAAATAAGGGTCCAGTATCCTATGCTGGGCATGCAGACCACCCGCAAGGTGCCCAGCTCCAAACACCTGGTAAATGTGTTGGCCGAAGGGTCTGGTCTGCTGGACCCGACTGTAAACACCCCAAATTTTCCTCATCAATTCTCAAACAACCCTCCTCGTGCAGTGCCAACCCTGTTAGGTCAGTGTAGGAGTCAAACCCCGAGTCAGTTTCAGAAAATTACCATTTTACCCATTTTCATTAGGAAAATTACCATTTTACCCCTAGGTCATCCTGGACCCTAGACAGTCGGAGTCAACAAAGCTCACTGGTCAGTTCAGAACATTTAGAATATCAGTCATTCCAAGCTCATCTGAGCTCACAGTGAGAAGACCTTTTTCATTTATGACAATTCCTGCCAAAATAGGATCATTTCTTCAGAAATGAGCTCATTTCTCACTCAAATCCAAGCCAATTGTCTTTGAGTCAGTCATTCATAGTCAGTCATACTCCACAGGGTCTAACTTGAGTTCACCAGAAGTTCAAGTGCTCTAGTTTCAGTTCAAAACCATTTCTAAGCGTCCAAGAGCCCATTTTAGTCCAGTTCAGCTCTTTCAGCTGAAATTGAGTTGAGTTCAGTCAATTGAGCTAGTGTTTGAGCTTTGATTTTAGTTCATGTCAGTATTACTGACCTTTGTTATAGCTCAAACCCAGCTCAGATTCGTAATTCACTTCGCTTCAGTGACCATTCCGTACTATTTCTCTAAAAATGGCAGCTTTTCTTGAAAATTCAGTCGAAAAGGTCAGCTGAGTCAGTGCCTGGTCAGTTCATTTGAGTTCTGAAACTCTAAAACCCAGCTCAATCTAGCTCATCTCAGTTCAATCCAGCTCGAACCCTAATTTTTAGTGTCACTCTAACCCAGTAGAGTCCCGAAAACCATTTCTTGAGCTATTTTGCAAATTTTATCATTTTTAATGCTCTTTGAACTGGTACAAGTGTCAATCGGGGTCTAACATCCAAAATTCTTCATTCAGGGTCTGCATTTCGCATATCATTTCTCATCATTTCATATCATTTCTCAACATTTCATAACATTTCATCACATGTCATTCCATTTTCGAAGTCCAGAACTCCAGTTTTATAAATTTCAATCCAGATTGAGTTTTAAAAAATTTCAGAAATCAATTTCAAACCCCGGGTTTCCAAAATTGACATTTTTACCCCCAAAAGTCTAAATTTGGAAATATTTTCTCAAGAAAAATAATTTGGATTTGTTTCAAACAGAAATTTTTGAATTCTACACTGGATTTGCTTCGCAACGAGCTATTAAACTTCAAAATCCGAGCTTGTTTCAAAAACTGCCAAAAATAGCTCGTTTCATTTTGAAAATATTTTCTCGAGAAAAACAATCTGGATTTTTTTCAAAATTAAATTTTCAAACTCTACACTGGATTTACTTTGCAACGGGGTATTGAACTTTAAAATCCGAGCTCCTTTCAAAAATTGCCAAAAATAGCTAGTTTCGTTTGGAAATATTTTCTTGAGAAAAACAATCTGGATTTCTTTCAAAATTAAATTTTCAAATTCTACATTGGATTTGCTTCGCAACGAGGTATTGAACTTCAAAATCCGAGCTCGTTTCAAAAACTGCCAAAAATAGCTCGTTTCGTCTGGAAATTTTCTAAAAAGACTATTTTACCCATCTAATCATCAAAAGGAATTTGAAAAGTGGAATTTGGACCCGTTCTAAGATGGCCCATCCATTTGCATTTTCTTGTTTTAATTTATAAGAAAAGAAAAAAAATTTATCTTTTTGTTTTGGTTTGTTTTATTTTATTTATTTTAATTTTTTTTTTTAAATTATTTTTATTCTTTCTAAGGTGGGACCCACAAGGGGGTCACCCAAACCTCCAGCCCATTTCCTTTCTTTCTTCCTCCATTTTCTTTTTTTTATATTTTTATTTTTATTTTTATTTTCTTTTCTTTTCTTCTTTATTTCTTTTCTTTCTTTTTTCTTCCTTTTTCTTTCTTTTTCTTTCTTTCTTTCTTTCCTCCTTTCTTTCCTCTCCCTCCATTCACGTATAGTCTTTCCAGCCCCTCCTTCTTCTTCTTTCCCTCTCCTTTCTTCCCCTTTCTTTCCTTTTCCTTCTTCCCCTCTTCTTTCCATTTTCTTCCCTTCCTTCTTTCCCCTTTCTTCCTTATTCCCCTTTGGATTTTCCCCAAAAGCAATGGCTGCAGCCATTCACGTATATTCCTTCATGAAATATTATTAGTAACTTAGGTTTTGAGTTAATCAAAACCTAAGTTATGATAAAAAGAAAAAAAGAAAAGAACGGCTAGGGGGATTCCTATTCAACGCCTCTCTCTCTCTCTCTCTCTCTCTCTCTCTCTCTCTCTTTTGGCTGCAGCTATCCTTGGCTGCAACTCTCAGCCATTGAAGCCACTTTGAAGCACCACCTGCACCAGCCTTCTAGCAGCCCACCTTGCTTCACCTTCAGCTGCACCAAGGCAGCCACCACCTTGAACCACTACCTTCAACCACCACAGCCACCTTTACCAAGGAGCTTCAGCAACAGCCTCTTCCTCCCAGCTTCCTTCAACCAAGGCAGACCTCCAAGGCTCCTCCATTCAGCCATCAGCACAACCAACTGGAAGACTCCACTCCTTCCAGCCAAAAAGATCTCTCTCATTCAACCTTCAACAAGGCACTTCCACCTTCAATTAGTTCCAGCCATAGTCACCCCATCTACAAGGTGCAGCCATCCATGCCTCCACGCCCAGCCGGCTCTCTCATTGCAGCGGCATCTCTTTGAAGCCTCCAAGTAGCAGTTCTCCAGCCTCTGTTATACTCCACCAAGGGTTCAGTCCACCACTCGGCTACAGCCACTTCCTCCAAGGCAATAGCAAGAAGCGTCTCCCCTCCAACAGGTTCCCTAGTCATCTTGCTCCAACCGTTCCAGCCCTCTTCGTGGGTGTCACAACCACCACAACCCCGTCACTCCAACAGTCCAGCCTTCATCCATTGGCAGCCCCATTAACCATAGCTACCACCTTCAGCTGATCCAAGGAGGAACCCAAGGTGAGTCAATAGTTTCTATCGTCTCACCGATTTCTCTTGTTATTATTATTATTATTTTTTTTTTGTGTGTCATCTATTTATTAAAATGCCATGGATATTCTCTGTAGAAGGATGATTCTAAATGTGAAAGTCAGTTTAAAACTGGATCCATTGTGCTATTTTGTTTTCTTTAATGAATCTCTCATGATTAAGGCTAAGCAAGAGAGGTGGTCCATCCGATGCATGGATCGGACCCCCTCCATTAATAGCCTACATCAAATCGGCTTCATATCCCCTTGTTTTTTTTTTTTTCTTCTTTTATTTCAAGCATTAGTTTTGTATAAATTGAGTATTTTAGGCATTTTATTTGATTAATTTCACTGTTTTATAGGTAGTTTTGTTAGCTTTATTAAGGTTTGCTTAGAAATCCATAGGCTTTAGTTTGTATATGAAGTCCAGTCATCATTTCATGGATATATTTTTGTTCAAAAATCCGAAAAAAAATTGTGATAACTTTAGTTGTATGTCTCTGCTTTTGTGCCAAAAATTTGATGCAATTTGGGTTTCGGAACCTTCTCAAATAAATCAAATTCCAAACTGGGATTTCCTATTTCTAGAACCTCCAATTTCTGCTTTAGCAGACAAAAACCTCCGGCACCACCCTTGTGGGAGATCCGGATCATTCTACAAAAATTACAGTGGATGCATGATTAAGTTTACTAATTATCTAGAAATTTTTAGGTTTTTCCAGTTAGTTTTGATGTCTGTAAAAAATCGGATTTTCCAGATTTCTGGGAAAATCTTTATTTTCTTTCGTCAGGGTATAGATAGACCCTAATGCACCAATTCCGCTCAATCTGTAGCCTGTATGCAAAACATTTCAACACAAAAGTTCTTCCTAACATTATTTCCTGTCATTTCCCAAAATTTGGGAATTTGTGGATCTGTTTCATTATTGTTCCCGGATTTTTTCTTTCTGTCTAACAGATTCCAATGTCCAGAAATATCAGAGATTTAAGTCTCTGATAACAGTATGGCCTTTTCCAAACCATAACCCGAATCCCAATGGTGTAAAAATATCAAATCTTACTCTTTTTGTCAGGGACATTTTCCCACAATTTCAGCCTTTTTCTCATCTGTCTTCCATTTTTCCCACATTTTCTCCCGAAACCTGTCTGTTTCCCCTAAATCCTAGAGTCGCCGGATTCCGATCCAACTTGCCGGAGTGGCACAGCTCCGACCATAGGTCAAAACCAGAAAGTGTAAAAGGAAAAAATCCTTGCCGTACTGTCCTATGTCACCCCATAAATTTTGGGAATTTTTTATGGAAGTTTGATATCCTAAATCCCCTTTAGAATCAACATTTTAGGCAAAAATCACAAAATTTAGGGTTTTTATTTGAATTTCCATATTTACAAATACAAAAAAATTAGATTTTCGAGCTCCATTATGTTTATATGGTTATTTTAGGTGTCCATGCCAAATTTGGCTTAATTCCAAGTTCATTAGCTCCATGTGTTAGTTTATCTTTAAATTCAGAAGCGAAAATCAGTCGAAAATCATGTTAAATTTGATTTTTTATGATATTTTCGTCATTTTAGGGTTTTTATCATGCACATAACCATGTAGAATCATATTAGGGTTAATTTCAATCTCCTTTGCATTTCATATTTTCCAATTTTGCAAAATTTATTTCAGAAAACCCTGGTTTCAAGGCCATAGTCTTGTTATCGGGGGTATTTTGGTTATTTTGACCTAAATTTTGAAATTTCAATTTCTAATTCTCCAAAATTTCATGCATATCATCATATTTATCATATTATGTTTGATTTATTTTATTTGATTTTCAAAATTCCAAAATTTACAAAAATTCTTTCAGAAAACCCTGATTTCAAGGTCATCAGGGGTATTTTGGTCATTTTGACCTCAATTTCGAATTTTCAAGTTTATTTTCGAAATTTATTCATTATTTATCATGTTTATATCAAAGGGGGTATGCATTTGGGTTTATATCTGAATAATATCTGATAATTTCCCATATTTTCGGATAAATTCAGAAAAACCTACATTTTTGTGCTAACATTGTTTTCTAGTTTTGCAGGAACATTCAAGAAGAAGGCTTAGCTTTTATTTTTTTTTTATTTCAATTCAATGTAACCTCAAATGTAATAATTTGGAATAAGAGTTACTTTTCTGCTTAGAATAGGGTTGCATTGCATATAGTTTAATTTATGCATATTTCAATATGTGATGTATGATTCAAGCACATTATTTCAAATTCACTATGCTTTACACGAATGGCACGTATACAAGCTTTTATGGAGTTTATAAACTCGGTGGGATTCATATTTATGGCCATAGTCAGAATATGAAGAAAACCAAGATTTATGATCTTTATATCAGCCACATTCAGCCTACACTCTTAGGCTAAGTTCAAAATGCACTGCATTTTTCAAAGTTTCAAAAGGATTTCTCAATTCCTCAATGAAATTCCCTTTTCAAATTCATATTCATTCATTCATATTATTCAAATTGCATTGTTTTCAAATTCATTTTCCAATTTCAATTTAAAAAAAAATTAGTTTTCTCAAGAATTTCCAAGTCTTTCTCAGGATCTGATTTTCTCAAAATCCTTAGTTTTCAAATGACATTTCAAAGCATTTCCCAAGTTCAAATCAAGATTTTCCTATGTTTTCAAATTTTGAAATTTCAAAATCCCAAGTTTTCATAAATCGATTTTCTCATATTTTCCAATTTTCCTGAGAATTCATTTTCCATTTCAAAAGTCATTTTCCAATAAATTTCTTAGATTTTCTCAAAATTCTCAAATCCATTTTCTCAGAAAAGCAATTCCAAATTTCAAAATCGATTTTCTAAAGTTCAAATTTTCTTGAGAAATCACTTTCTAATGCAAATTTCTGATTTCCAATAAAATTCAATGATTTTCCCAGGAATTCCATTTTCAAGCATTTTTCAGTCCTTTTCTAAATGCATTTCAATTTTCCAAAGCAAACATCATATTTTATCAAACTTGCATCTTTTCAAAATTTCATAGCACTAGCCTGATTCTTTGTGCATTCTAGGAAAAAGAGAGCATAATTTAGATATTTGAGTCAAGTTAAAGCACATAATCGATCCTTGGTTCAATTACCCATGGTAAAGGTGCCCAGGAATTGTTGAACCTCGTACCGACAGGCGAATCCCATTCCACGGAATTTTTCCGCAAATTTTAAAAACGGAGGCGAGTAATTTTCAAAACCAATTTCAAAACTTTGGTCGAGTTTGACTCGCAAAATTAGTTTCTTTCTCGCAAGAGAGGGGAAAAATTTTGCAGGCGCTCAAGGATGTTGGGAAAACACAAGCTTAGAACCAGAGATAAAATTTTATGCCACGTACATCGAGCCTCGGCTCGAGTATATCGGCATAACTGGATTGGACACAGTTGATCTGAGCCTAGAGTCAGGATTAGGGTCCTAAAGCTCTTTCAAAATTGATGCATTTAGAGTCAGCTTCTTAGGGATTGCTGTATGTGCATAATTGTTTGTAATTAAATGTATGATATTCATTTTCGCCTTATTTTCTCATATTTTTCCCAATTTTTCCAAAATACCGAACAATTTTCCAAAATACCTCATTTTTCATCTTTTATGAAATATCTCCTTTTTCTCAAAAACCCTGGATGATTTTTCTAAATTATCCACCTTTTCCTTCAAAACTCCAGGAGATTTTCCATTCTTTCGTTCTTTGGACTTCGAATTTCCAGCTTTCATTTTATCTTGCCTGCAATTTTCAAAATTCTTGTATTTTTCCAAAGTCTAATTCCAGTCTTCTTGTCTTTCAGTCCAATGGCATCCAGTCAGCTCGATTCTGTTTTTTCTGAGGGTCACATCTCCTACAAGGTGCGACAAAGTCTTCTTGAGCATCGATCTCTTAGCACCGGACCCTTCTTCCCCCGGTGGTACTATGTCTGGTTCAAAAACTTCTCTCGTATGTTTCCGGACCACTTGAGCGATTGCGGGTTGGAATTGGCATCTGCATTGGGAAAGTTGACAGTCAACGACAATCTGATTCATGCACTGGCAGAGCGGTGGAATCCGCGCACTTGCACGTTCTGGTTCCCGTGGGGCGAGATGACACTACTGATGGATGAATTTTCAGAGATCATGGGATTGCCTGAGTCAACCGGTCAGCCTGAAGATCCGTTAGAACAGCAGTTTCTAATTAATGTAAAGGGTCTGGACCCTAAAGATGTTGTGGCTCACATGACAGGGCGTAAGTCTTGGCCACTGATTGAAGAAAATGGGAATGAGTACGTGAGCCTAATCGAGATCTACCGGCAGTATGGAGAATTCGCAGAAGTCAGCTCGTTGTCCAAGACAGCTCAAGAGAGAATTCAACATGCGATGGTTTTGTGTACTGTGGGACTTGCTTTCTTTCCAGATGGACAGAATTATGTGGATGTCAGAATAGTGCAGTTTTTGAGAAGATGGGGAAGTCGACAGACCAGCCATCTCTTGATAGCCATGGCCGCGCTTGCTTTTCTATACAGAGGATTGACCCGCTTCACACTTGGAGAGTCCATCCTAGTCGAGGGATGTACCTATGCTCTTCAGTCTTGGTTCCTTAAGCATGTGCTGACCAGAGCTAGTTCGTTCAAATACAACGGCAAGGAACTTCTTCCAGTTGCGCGCTACCGATTCATGATCGATTATCTGCAGGAAGAAGAAGAGGTGTGGGACTATTTTGATCGAGAATTATTGTCTCCCAGATACACCTATGCATATGACAAGAGATTCAAGCTGCTTGGTTCATTCTTCTGCGCCTACTATCATCCAGAGCGGTATGTTCAACCATTTTCGCAGAGGCAGAAGTGCATAGAAATGCAACTACTATCAGGGGTTATGCCAGAGTTCAACCTTGCATCAGCGTAGTGGTCTGGAACATACCATTCTGCCAGATATGACTGTGATTCTTTCATCATTCTCACTCTTTTCCCTGGTCCTCGTGTCTCTGCTGATCATTAAGAGTGGTGGCAGACTGTCTATATGCTCCCTCTTTCCCAAGTCCACTATTGATGCAATCATATTTTTCCTTCAATAAAAAAAAAATCCTTCAATTTTCATTCTATCATGGTTTGACGACCTCGCCTAGGTGACAAGGCATATTTGCAGTTGTTCGTTCTCCTTGCAAAGAATGACAACATAATTGTCGTGACTCCAGCGGCGACCCAATCACTAGTAATGGGATGTTCTTTTAATTATCTACCAAATTCTCATCAAATATTCTTCTTATATTCATTTCTATCCTAAATCTTCATCATCAAAATTTAATCATCTATCTTATTCTGTAGAGAGCATCAGTATTCCCAAGTGATTCAGATCAGATCAAGCAAGAAGACACCACTGTGTCAGTGCATCAGTGATTTTAGAAGCAGGCAAGAAGAAATGGATTCTCCAAGATCTGCCAGAAGACAGAGTATGAATGATAGGGATGACATTAATCCGGCTACATATCAGATGTTCAAGAAAATGATGATTAGGATGATGTCTGAGCAGGCTGAAGACAGTCTCAGAAAGGCTCCCATCAAGGAGAAGACATTTGTCTCCTTCTCTCAGAATATCACTGGCAAGAGCAACAAGTGATTCGACGCGTGTCTGCTCGATATTTTATTCTCGTCGATGTCCTCTATTATCGTGGATTCAGTTCTGAATATTCCAGATGCCTAGACGAAGTTGAAGCCAAAGAAGTCGTGCAGAAGGTACACGAAGGCATTTGCGATGGTCACGTCGGCTACCAAACTCTTATCAAGCAAATCATCTAGGCGGGATATTATTGGAAGACTATGCTACGAGATTGCTACCATTTTGTGAAGAAGTGTGCTCTATGCTAGATGCACGTACTTTCCGTTCATGCGCCAGCAACATATTTGCAATTTGTTATCTCTCCATGACCATTTTCTATGTGGGTCTTTGATGTTGTGGGCCCCATCACTCCTTCTGCTTCAAACAGCTACAAATATTTTCTTGCCGCAACAAAATATTTTACTAAATGGGTCAAAGCTATCACTTTGCCTACAGTAGAAGGTCGACACGTGGTCTCATTCATCCACAAGAATATCCTTTGTCATTTCGGCGTACCGCACGATATCGTGTCAAACAATGGTAGTCATTTCAAGAATGAGAGAATGAGGACATTTGGCTCGAAGTTCAGAATTCAACATCGTTTCTCCGCTCCCTATTATCCTCAAGGGAATGGTCAGGCATATGCTGCCAATAAAATTTTGATTAGAATCCTGGAGCGAACTTTGGAAACAGGCCATGACTGGCATGAGAAGATTCATGATGCGTTGTGGGCGTACAGAACCACCATTCAAACTCCAACTAATGCTACTCCGTCAGAACTTGTCTACGGAATTGAAGTAGTACTGCCTCTACATGTTCAGAAACTTGCCTTGAAGTTCGCATCACTTCTCGAATTACCTCTTGATCAGTATCAGCAACAGCGGCTAGTATAACTTGATTTGCTCGATGAAAGAAGACTCAGAGCAGCAGAGCACGCTCAATCATATCGTCAGAGGATAGCCAGACAATATGCTAAATCCGTCATTGAAAGAAAATTTCGAGTCAATGATCTAGGGCTCAGATCAACGACCTATCTCAAGCACCGCCCGAGTGGCAAATGGTCACCGAATTGAGAAGGGCCCTATGTTATCGAGGAAGCATTACCCCACAATTCATATCTGCTCATCAATGCCGATGGTGTGGAATTATCAGACCCCATCAATGCTCAACATTTGAAAATTTTCTATACTTAAATCCTCTATTCCATCCTTTGTAATTCCTCAATATATTTTCTTCAATAATGGTCAAATTCTTCTTTCCCAGTTACACTGGGGCATTATTTTGAAAATTATTTTCAAAACATCTTGTATGCAGGCAGGATCAAACAAATCTCTCATTTTGCATGCATGTGCATCATTTCACATTCATTTGCATACATTCGCATTCATCTGCATCAATTTGCATTTGCATCGAGTTTCCCCTTCAGGTTAAGGGATAAACCTGAACTTCCCCTTCAGGTTAAGGGATAAACCTGAACCTCCTCTTCAGGTTAAGGGATAAATCCTGAGACCCCGACAGTTGTCCAAGTCGTCGTGAGGGTGAAGACTGAAAATCTTCTATCAAAATCAATTAGTAAATTCTCAAAAATCTAGTGTTCGTGCTGGTAAAAATTTTTAAATCCAGTGTTTGTGCTGGTAAATTCTTCAAAATCCAGTGTTCGTGCTGGTAATTCTTCCAAAAACAGTATTCGTACTGATCTATTTTCAAAATCCAGTACTTATACTGGTTCATTTCCAAAATCCGGTATTCACACTGGTACATCTTTCAAAATCCAATTTTTATTGGTCAAACTTTCTAAATCTGGTTTTACTGGTTAATGTTTTCAAACCTAATCCATGCTGATCTAGTCTTCTTGCAGGATTCGAGTTTCGACTCGAATTTTCTTTCCTCTGGGATTCGAGTTTCAACTCGAATTTCTTTCCCTTCTGAATTGGTCTAGAAGATTAGAGTTCCGACTCTAATCTTCTTCCAAATCCCATTCAAATGTCCTAGAATTGGTCTAGAAGATTAGAATTCCGACTCTAATCTTCTTCCAAATCCAATTCAAATGTCCTAGAATTGGTCTAGAAGATTAGAGTTCCGACTCGAATCTTCTTCCAAATCCAATTTCAAATATCAAATTTCAAATTTCAAAGTTCCAAATTCTAATTTCGGCCCTCGGGCCACCCAATTTCCAAATTTTCAATTTTGACCTTCGGGTCAATCAATTTCCAAATTTCCAATTTCGACCTTCGGGTCAATCAACTTCAATTTTGACTTTCGGGTCAATCAATTTCCAATTTCCAATTTCCAATTTCCAATTTCCAATTTCCAATTTCCAATTTCCAATTTCCAATTTCCAATTTCCAATTTCCAATTTCCAATTTCCAATTTCCAATTTCCAATTTCAAATACCAAATTTTAAATTTCTAATTTCCAATTTTTAATTTCCAATTTCCAATTTCCAATTTTGACATCCGGGTCACCCAATTCTCTATTTCAACCTTCGGGTCACTCGATTTCTAATTTTGACCTTCGGGTCATTCAAATCCTCAATTTCGACCTTCGGGTTATTTAATCCTTCAATCTCAACCTTTGATTTCCCATTTCGACCCCTTGTGTCATTCGACTCCCAATTTCGACCTTCGGGTCATGTAATTCTCAAATCTTGACCTTCGGGTCATCCAATTTGATCAATCAGGCCTCTGGGCCGTCCACTCTATCAGATTCTCAATTCAAGCCTTCGGGTTACGATCTTTGTCAATATCTATCACTTTCCAAGCCTTCGGGTTACAATTTCATTAATGTCAATCATTTTTAAATCAACAAAATCCTGCTTTTGAGCTGGTCGGTCAACAAATCCTGCTTTCGAGCTGGTCGGTCAACAAATCCTGCTTTCGAGCTGGTCGGTCAACAAATCCTGCTTTCTAGCTGGTCGGTCAACAAATCCTGCTTTCGAGCTGGTCGGTCAATAAATCCTGCTTTCGAGCTGGTCGGTCAACAAATCCTGCTTTCGAGCTGGTCGGTCAACAAATCCTGCTTTCTAGCTGGTCGGTCAACAAATCCTGCTTTCGAGCTAGTCGGTCAACAAATCCTGCTTTCGAGCTGGTCGGTCAACAAATCCTGCTTTCGAGCTGGTCGGTCAACAAATCCTGCTTTCGAGCTGGTCGGTCAACAAATCCTGCTTTCGAGCTAGTCGGTCAACAAATCCTGCTTTCGAGCTGGTCGGTCAACAAATCCTGCTTTCGAGCTGGTCGGTCAACAAATCCTGCTTTCGAGCTGGTAGTTCAACAAATCCTGCTTTCGAGCTGGTAGTTCAACAAATCCTGCTTTCGAGCCGGTCGATCAATAAATTCTGCTTTCGAGCTGGTCGATCAATAAATCCTGCTTTCGAGCTGGTTAGTCAAAACAAAACCCAACTTTCGAGTTGATCTCTTACTAAAGTATTTTCAGGATTCAGTTTAGTCATGGATGTGTTGCGTTGTGCTTCAAATACTCGCTTCCACAAAGGATTTCAAGAAAATTTTGCCAATTTGTCATTAAATATTTGTTGATTTCAAAATCTTTATTGCACAAAAACATTACCTCAGAATACCTTCAGTATTACTTTCGAAAGGACAAAGCTTTCGCGAAAAAAGATTTAAAATTCAGAATCTTTCTATTGGCCGACCAAAAGGATGAAGAATAAATCCTCGATATGGCCAGCAAAAGAAATTCAATGTTGTTGCAAAGCCATAAGTGATCGGTATTGATCGCAGTCAATGGCACATTTTTAAAGATCATTCTTGGAAAATAAAGCAGTCGAAATATCCTGAGTGATACAGAAAAATCCATTAAATCCCTATATCTCCTCAATCACCTAAGCTGCAATTAAATATCTGCAAAAGGGATCTCTCAATTGTCGTCAAGATGAAGGCGAATTAAGCGAGTAGACCCCCGGGGCCAAAGAAGATTTGAATCATCTCCAAGATGACGGAGTTTGCGACGGATCCTTCCAGGGAAAGTTCAGAGCACCATCAAGATGAAGGCGACTGCGATGAGCCTCCCGACAAAACCCTAAAGGATATTTAATTTCCGCTATCATCAAGAGATTTTCAACCAATGAGCCAATAACCGTCAATATAATCCCTGAGAAAAAAAAAGAAGGATCGGAGCATCTCTGAGATGAAGGAGTTTGTGACGTACCCTTCCAAAAAAAAAAAGAGAGAAAAGTCAGGACATCTCCAAAATGAAGGATGATGTAATCCCCAAAAACCCAAGAAAGCTCTAATTCTGCCAATAAAAAAAAAGAGTGGGCAGAAAGATCATCATGAGAAAAGAATCCCAGGATATCAGACTACCAAATTTGCCAAAGAATCTTCTTTAATTTTGTGAAATTCTATTATCAATATTCTTTCACCAATTGCTCTCACAATATCAATAATACTCTCTTTTCTGCTCATATCAAGGAAATTGATAGCTTCCTTGAAAGAAAGCCAATTACAAGCAATTTGAATTCGAATCTTGATTCTACGGAGTTAAGCCCAGTCGGAGGTAATACTTCAGGTACAAAAGAGGAAAGATTTTCATACCAATATACATCAATCTCAAGCATTTTGAATCAACAAACAATTTTTAATATTTTGGCAATATTTTCTTACTATCTTGACATGAAGTGAAGAGCTCGATGTCCATCTTGACACATCCTGATATCACCTTTTACCTCCTTGAGAGAGTAACCTTTATCATCTTTCGCGTTGTTGAAAGATTAGCCTTTTCTGTGAAAGGATTGCCTTTGTTATCTTTCGCGTTATTGAAAGAATTCATCTTTTGCGTTGTCAAAAGAATCGCCTTGCTCCTTTGGATCGCCTTGTCATCTTTCGCGTTGTTGAAAGAATCGCCTTTTTCCTTTGAATCGCCTTTCCCATCTTTCGTGTTGTCGAAAGAATTCATCTTTTGCGTTGACAAAAGAATCGCCTTGCTCCTTTGGATCGCCATGTCATCTTTCGTGTTGTTGAAAGAATCGCCTTGTTCCTTTGGATCGCCTTTATTATCTTTCGTGTTGACGAAAGAATCCATCTTTCGCGTTGTCGAAAGAATTCATCTTTTGCGTTGTCAAAAGAATCGCCTTGCTCCTTTGGATCGCCATGTCATCTTTCGCGTTGTTGAAAGAATCGCCTTATTCCTTTGGATCGCCTTTATTATCTTTCGTGTTGACGAAAGAATCCATCTTTTGCGCTGTCGAAAGAATTCATCTTTTGCGTTGTCAAAAGAATCTCCTTGCTCCTTTGGATCGCCTTGTCATCTTTCGCGTTGTCGAAAAAATTCATCTTTTGCGTTGTCAAAAGAATCTCCTTGCTCCTTTGGATCGCCTTGTCATCTTTCGCGTTGTTGAAAGAATCGCCGTGTTCCTTTGGATCGCCTTGTTATCTTTCGCGTTGTCGAAAGAATTCATCTTTCGTGTTGTTGAAAGAGTCACCTTATTCCTCTTCAAGAAAATTGTCTTATTCACCATCCAACTTACCATTTTCATTTCCCAATCAGGATAAGGGTACAAACCTGAGCCTCCTTTGATGAGGTATTTCATTTTCCGCCCAATCATGATAAGGGAACAAACCTGAGCCTCCTTTGAAGAGGTATTTCATTTCCCGATTAGGTTAAGGGTTAAACCTGAGCCTCATTTTGATGAGGTATTTCATTTCCCGGTCAGGTTAAGGGTTAAACCTGAGCTTCGTTTCTACACGAGGTATTTTCAGTCCCATCAAGGTTAAGGGCAAAACCTGAATCTCACTTCTTTTGAGGTAAAATTTTTTTCTTCCTTATTCTCCATTTCATATCTATCATTTTCATCAAGGCTAATCTCTTCAAAACCAGTCAGATCCTTCTAACTGGGGCATTTTTATAGCCCAAATTTGGTGTGTTTTTCTTTGCCACTAAGCTCGTCCACAAGCCGGCTTAGTAGCAAAGAGGGGCATCTGTAAACACCCCAAATTTTCCTCATCCATTCTCAAACAACCCTCCTCGTGCAGTGCCAACCCTGTTAGGTCAATGTAGGAGTCAAACCCCGAGTCAGTTTCAGAAAATTACCATTTTACCCATTTTCATTAGGAAAATTACCATTTTACCCCTAGGTCATCCTGGACCCTAGTCAGTCGGAGTCAACAAAGCTCACTGGTCAGTTCAGAACATTTAGAATATCAGTCATTCCAAGCTCATCTGAGCTCACAGTGAGAAGACCTTTTTCATTTATGACAATTCCTGCCAAAATAGGATCATTTCTTCAGAAATGAGCTCATTTCTCAATCAAATCCAAGCCAATTGTCTTTGAGTCAGTCATTCATAGTCAGTCATACTCCACAGGGTCTAACTTGAGTTCACCAGAAGTTCAAGTCCTCTAGTTTCAGTTCAAAACCATTTCTAAGCGTCCAGGAGCCCATTTTAGTCCAGTTCAGCTCTTTCAGCTGAAATTGAGTTGAGTTCAGACAATTGAGCTAGTGTTTGAGCTTTGATTTTAGTTCATGTCAGTATTACTGACCTTTGTTATAGCTCAAACCCAGCTCAGATTCGTAATTCACTTCGCTTCAGTGACCATTCCGTACTATTTCTCTAAAAATAACAGCTTTTCTTGAAAATTCAGTCGGAAAGGTCAGCTGAGTCAGTGCCTGGTCAGTTCATTTGAGTTCTGAAACTCTAAAACCCAACTCAATCTAGCTCATCTCAGTTCAATCCAGCTCGAACCCCAATTTTCAGTGTCACTCTGACCCAGTAGAGTCCCGAAAACCATTTCTTGAGCTATTTTGCAAATTTTATCAATTTTAATGCTCTTTGAACTGGTACAAGTGTCAATCGGGGTCTAACATCCAAAATTCTTCATTCAGGGTCTGCATTTCGCATATCATTTCTCATCATTTCTCAGCATTTCATAACATTTCATCACATTTCATTCCATTTTCGAAGTCCAGAACTCCAGTTTTATAAATTTCAATCCAGATTGAGTTTTAAAAATTTTCAGAAATCAATTTTAAACCCCGGGTTTCCAAAATTGACATTTTTACCCTCGGAAGTCTAAATTTGGAAATATTTTCTCAAGAAAAATAATTTGGATTTATTTCAAACACAAATTTTTGAATTCTACACTAGATTTGCTTCGCAACGAGCTATTAAACTTCAAAATCCGAGCTTGTTTCAAAAACTGCCAAAAATAGCTCGTTTCGTTTTGAAAATATTTTCTCGAGAAAAACAATCTGGATTTCTTTCAAAATTAAATTTTCAAACTCTACACTGGATTTGCTTCGCAACGGGGTATTGAACTTTAAAATCCGAGCTCGTTTCAAAAATTGCCAAAAATAGCTCATTTCGTTTGGAAATATTTTCTTGAGAAAAACAATCTGGATTTCTTTCAAAATTAAATTTTCAAATTTTACATTGGATTTGCTTCGCAATGAGGTATTGAACTTCAAAATCCGAACTCGTTTCAAAAACTGCCAAAAATAGCTCGTTTCGTCTGGAAATTTTCTAAAAAGACTATTTTACCCATCTAATCATCAAAAGGAATTTCAAAAGTGGAATTTGGACCCGCTCTGAGATGGCCCATCCATTTGCATTTTCTTGTTTTAATTTATAAGAAAAGAAAAAAAAATTATCTTTTTCTTTTGTTTTGTTTTATTTTATTTATTTTAAATTTTTTTTAAATTATTTTTATTCTTCCTAAGGTGGGACCCACAAGGGGGTCACCCAAACCTCCAGCCCATTTCCTTTCTTTTTCCTCCATTTTCTTTTTTATATATATATATATATATTTTTTTTATTTTGTTTTCTTTTCTTTCTTTTTTCTTCCTTTTTCTTTCTTTTTCTTTCTTTCTTTCTTTTCTCCTTTCTTTCCTCTCCCTCCATTCACGTATAGTCTTTCCAACCCCTCCTTCTTCTTCTTTCCCTCTCCTTTCTTCCCCTTTCTTTCCTTTTCCTTCTTCCTCTCTTCTTTCCTTTTTCTTCCCTTCCTTCTTTCCCCTTTCTTCCTTATTCCCCTTTGGATTTTCCCCAAAGCAATGGCTGCAGCCATTCACGTATATTCCTTCATGAAATATTATTAGTAACTTAGGTTTTGAGTTAATCAAAACCTAAGTTATGATAAAAAGAAAAAAAGAAAAGAACGGCTAGGGGGATTCCTATTCAACGCCTCTCTCTCTCTCTCTCTTTTGGCTGCAGCTATCCTTGGCTGCAACTCTCAGCCATTGAAGCCACTTTGAAGCACCACCTGCACCAGCCTTCTAGCAGCCCACCTTGCTTCACCTTCAGCTGCACCAAGGCAGCCACCACCTTGAACCATTACCTTCAACCACCACAGCCACCTTTACCAAGGAGCTTCAGCAACAGCCTCTTCCTCCCAGCTTCCTTCAACCAAGGCAGACCTCCAGAGCTCCTCCATTCAGCCATCAGCACAACCAACTGGAAGACTCCACTCCTTCCAGCCAAAAAGATCACTCTCATTCAACCTTCAACAAGGCACTTCCACCTTCAATTAGTTTCAGCCATAGTCACCCCATCTACAAGGTGCAGCCATCCATGCCTCCACGCCCAGCCGGCTCTCTCATTGCAGCGGCATCTCTTTGAAGCCTCCAAGTAGCAGATCTCCAGCCTCTGTTATACTCCACCAAGGGTTCAGTCCACCACTCGGCTACAGCCACTTCCTTCAAGGCAATAGCAAGAAGCGTCTCCCCTCCAACAGGTTCCCTAGTCATCTTGCTCCAACCGTTCCAGCCCTCTTTGTGGGTGTCACAACCACCACAACCCCGTCACTCCAACAGTCCAGCCTTCATCCATTGGCAGCCCCATTAACCATAGCTACCACCTTCAGCTGATCCAAGGAGGAACCGAAGTTGAGTCAATAGTTTCTATCGTCTCACCGATTTCTCTTGTTATTATTATTATTATTTTTTTTTTGTGTGTGTCATCTATTTATTAAAATGCCATGGATATTCTCTGTAGAAGGATGATTTTAAATGTGAAAGTCAGTTTAAAACTGGATCCATTGTGCTATTTTGTTTTCTTTAATCCATCTCTCATGATTAAGGCTAAGCAAGAGAGGCGGTCCATCCGATGCATGGATCAGACCCCCTCCATTAATAGCATACATCAAATCGGCTTTATATCCCCTTGTTTTTTTTTTTTTTTTTCTTATTTTATTTCAAGCATTTGTTTTGTATAAATTGAGTATTTTAGGCATTTTATTTGATTAATTTCACTGTTTTATAGGTAGTTTTGTTAGCTTTATTAAGGTTTGCTTAGAAATCCATAGGCTTTAGTTTGTATATGAAGTCCAGTCATCATTTCATGGATATATTTTTGTTCAAAAATCCGAAAAAAAATTGTGATAACTTTAGTTGTGTGTCTCTGTTTTTGTGCCAAAAATTTGATGCAATTTGGGTTTCGAAACTTTCTCAAATAAATCAAATCCCAAACTGGGATTTCCTATTTCTAGAACCTCCAATTTCTGCTTTAGCAGACAAGAACCTCCGCCACCACCCTTGTGGGAGATTCGGATCATTCTACAAAAATTACAGTGGATTCATGATTGAGTTTACTAATTATCTAGAAATTTTTAGGTTTTTCCAGTTAGTTTTGCTCTCTGTAAAAAAATGGATTTTCCAGACTTTTGGGAAAATCTTTATTTTCTTTCGTCAGGGTATAGATAGATCCTAATGTACAAATTCCGCTCAATCTGTAGCCTGTATGCAAAACATTTCAACAAAAAAGTTCTTCCTAACATTATTTCCTGTCATTTCCCAAAATTTGGGAATTTGTGGATCTGTTTCATTATTGTTCCCGGATTTTTTCTTTCTGTCTAACAGATTCCAATGTCCAGAAATATCAGAGATTTAAGTCTCTGATAACAGTATGGCCTTTTCCAAACCATAACCCGAATCCCAATGGTGTAAAAATATCAAATCTTACTCTTTTTGTCAGGGACAGTTTTCCACAATTTTAGCCTTTTTCTCATCTGTCTTCCATTTTTCCCACATTTTCTTCCGAAACCTGTCTGTTTCCCCTAAATCCTAGAGTCGCCGGATTCCGATCCAACTTGCTTGAGTGGCACAGCTCCGACCATAGGTCAAAACCAGAAAGTGTAAAAGGAAAAAATCCTTGACGTACTGTCCTCTGTCACCCCATAAAATTTGGGAAATTTTTATGGAAGTTTGATATCCTAAATCTCCTTTAGAATCAACATTTTAGGCAAAAATCACAAAATTTAGGGTTTTTATTTGAATTTCCATATTTACAAATACAAAAAAATTAGATTTTCGAGCTCCATTATGTTTATATGGTTATTTTAGGTGTCCATGCCAAATTTGGCTTAATTCCAAGTTCATTTGCTTCATGTGTTAGTTTATCTTTAAATTCAGAAGCGAAAATCAGTCGAAAATCAGGTTAAATTTGATTTTTTATGATATTTTCGTCATTTTAGGGTTTTTATCATGCACATAACCATGTATAATCATATTAAGGTTAATTTCAATCTCCTTTGCATTTCATATTTTTCAATTTTGCAAAATTTATTTCAGAAAACCCTGGTTTCAAGGCCATAGTCTTGTTATCGGGGGTATTTTGGTCATTTTGACCTAAATTTCGAAATTTCAATTTCTAATTATCCAAAATTTCATGCATATCATCATATTTATCATATTATGTTTGATTTATTTCATTTGATTTTCAAAATTCCAAAATTTACAAAAATTCTTTCAGAAAACCCTGATTTCAAGGTCATCAGGGGTATTTTGGTCATTTTGACCTCAATTTCGATTTTTCAAGTTTATTTTCGAAATTTATTCATTATTTATCATGTTTATATCAAAGAGGGTATGAATTTGGGTTTATATCTGAATAATATCCGATAATTTCCCATATTTTCGGATAAATTCAGAAAAACCTACATTTTTGTGCTAACATTGTTTTCTAGTTTTGCAGGAACATTCAAGAAGAAGACTTAGCTTTTTTTTTTTATTTCAATTCAATGTAACCTCAAATGTAATAATTTGGAATAAGAGTTACTTTTCTGCTTAGAATAGGGTTGCATTGCATATAGTTTAATTTATGCATATTTCAATATGTGATATATGATTCATGCACATTATTTCAAATTCACTATGCTTTACACGAATGGCACGTATACAAGCTTTTATGGAGTTTATAAACTCGGTGGGATTCATATTTATGGCCATAGTCAAAATATGAAGAAAACCAAGATTTATGATCTTTATATCAGCCACATTCAGCCTACACTCTTAGGCTAACTTCAAAATGCACTGCATTTTTCAAAGTTTTAAAAGGATTTCTCAATTCCTCAATGAAATTCCCTTTTCAAATTCATATTCATTCATTCATATTATTCAAATTGCATTGTTTTCAAATTCATTTTTCAATTTCAATTTAAAAAAAAAATCAGTTTTCTCAAGAATTTCCAAGTCTTTCTCAGGATCTGATTTTCTCAAAATCCTAAGTTTTCAAATGACATTTCAAAGCATTTCCCAAGTTCAAATCAAGATTTTCCTATGTTTTCAAATTTTTGAAATTTCAAAATCCCAAGTTTTCAGAAATCGATTTTCTCATATTTTCCATTTCAAAAGTCATTTTCCAATAAATTTCTTAGATTTTCTTAGAATTCTCAAATCCATTTTATTAGAAAAGCAATTCCAAATTGAAATTCCACTAGAGGGGGGGTGAATAGTGAAATATGATTATGATCGACAGAATAAAATAATTAAGCAATAAGGCACAACACATAAAACACAGAAGTTATACTGGTTCGGTCAATATCCAGACCTACATCCAGTCCCCAAGCAAACCACTTGAGATTCCACTATAACATCCGAGTTACCGGATAAATAGTACAACACCCTCTTCCCAAGAGGTCTTCTTCTCTCAACAGAGAAGGGGCACACCCTCTTCCCAAGAGGTCTTCTTCTCTCAACAGAGAAGGGCAACACCCTCTTTTACAGAGGTCTACTTCTTTAAACAAAGAAGGAATACAGTGAATAAACAGATTTACAATACTTCCTATAGAACCTTCAGAATGATATGAATGCACGAATGAAGGATTCTTAGAATGTTCTGTTTGTCACTCAGAGGATACTCTTTGTCAAAGAGCTGGACTTGACTTTTTCTCTTTTCTTTCTTTTTCTTTTTTCTCTTTCTTTTTCAAGGCTCTCTTTTCAAATCACGAATAGAAATTTTTCTCTTTGTAAGCTCACACGTCTATTTCATTCCATGTTTGAATAGTTTATTTGAGTGTGTTTATATAGCCTTTAAAAAGTAGTCGTTACATTTTGGAATTGTAACTTTTTGAAATATGAAATGTTATGTCATTTCAAAAAATATCTTTTAGAGAAGATCGAGAATGCCTTTTTCCATAAGAGTATAATAGAGGGTACACTAGTCGTTGTATTGTTTTAGGTAATACATATTTTATGTAAAAAGTCTATTTCTTACAATAGTACATTGAACGTTGGGTTGTAGTTTTGTCTTTATTCTAATTAATGATTTGAGGTACATTAGTACTTCTTTGCTTTAAATGAGTGTAAGTACTATGAGTGTTTTGAGATATTTATTTGTACATAGTCATGTCAAGTGTTTTCTTTATGTTGTGTTTTTCAAAGTCTCTAGAGAGAATGAGGACCAAAAAGAAGGTCGACATTCTTTGGGAAGGATATTTGGAAAGGATTTGTTACAGAAGGCATTTAATGCTTTGTAGAGAGAATGATGACTTCAAGTAAGTCGACATTCTATGGTTATGAGAAAAGGTAACTAGAGAGAATGATGACTTCAAGTAAGTCGACATTCTATGGTTATGAAAAAAAGGTAACTAGAGAGAATGATGACTTCAAGTAAGTCGACATTCTATGGTTATGAAAAAAAGGTAACTAGAGTCCTTTTAAAGACATATTTTATTTGTTTTTCTTATGTGTAGCCGATTTATGTTTTTGTCTTCTTCTTGTATTAAGAGACATTTCATTAAAGAAGATAACTAAAGTCTTTTCAAAAACATATTTTATTTGTTTTTCTTATGTAGTCGATTTTATGTTTTTGTCTTCTTCTTATAAAAATATTTCTTTAAAGAGGGAAATTAGAGTCTTTTCAAAAACATATTTTATTTGTTTTCTCCATGTAGTCGATGTTATGTTTTTGTCTTTTTCCTACATTCCTTTTTTCATGTTGTCTTGTATATAGTGTAAGGTACAATGATTATATGACAAAAAGTCTTTTTCATAAAAGGTTGTAAGAAGGTACACTTATTATATGACAAAAATTCTTTTTCATAAAAGGTTGTAAGAAGGTACAATTATTGGTTTTCAAAAAAGAAGCTTTTTGAAACTATCGTATACTTTTATGATATAGTATGTATGAATGAGTATGTAATGTGCAAAATGCAAGTTCCTGAAGGTTCTGTTACATATGACTCTAAAGAAGAAAAAAATCTTCATCTTGAGGTAGCCGATTTCTTCATTTGAACTTTTAGAAAAGCATGGCTCATCAAGCTTTTTCTTCAAGGAGTATGATTGCACCATAGTTGTACTTGAACAGGAAGTCTCCATCCTTATTGGGTGAGATATCCTTGCATCAAATACTCGTTAGATTTAAGGCAAAACATATTCAGTCATAATATAACATTATTTCAAGAGAACATATTATCATATCATATAAAATCAAATAAGACAGTGTATTATATTATGTGACATCAAAACCGAGTTTTTCAACATTCTCCCCCTTTTTGATGATGACAAAATATGCTCCCCCTGTCAAAAAGACATTATGCATAGAAATAATAATATGATAAAAAAGTGAAATAATGTTTAAAGAGAGAATGTTTCTCCAATAATGGAGACAGGTTTTCTCCCCCTTTGTCATGGACAAAAAGGAGGGATCAGAGTAAGAAAGTTATTACAGACTAAAAAGTAATTTAAAAGTTATTACAGATAAAATAAAAAATGAGTCTATCTCGAAGGTGGAGAAGGTGAAGGTGTCCGGTTGGCACGATTCCGCTTGCGAGTCTGCTGCAACAGGGCTTGATTACGAAGGATTCGATCCTGAGTTTGCTCGATATCCATCATAGCAGAAAAGTAATTGAAGGAGGACATTGGATCTGCTTCATCAGAGCCGGGCATGTGCAGGGACCTTAGATTGAAGGTGGTACCATCGAGGACGTGAGAGGGACGGAGGATGACTTCGTTGTGAAGTGGTACGTGGAAGTATTTGAGAATGGGAGTTATAAAACACCCAAAAAGAAGAGGCTCAAATTTCTGATAACGAATAAAGAGGTCGAAAATAATGGATGACCAATTTATCGGAAGAGAAGAAAGGATTGCATAGATAAGAAGAGAGATTTTTCGAGGAACTAATCCCTGGCGGGGATGCTTGGGATAGATGTTGTGGAGAAGAATCTGGGCAAGTAGCTGAGCATGAGGTTGGAGATTCCTCATGTGCCACGGAAGTTGGTAGCAGTTGGTGCAGAGAAGTATTTTTCGAAGTACCGATCGGTCGATTGGTACTATGGTGTTAAGGTCGGTACCGGTGGAAGGTAAGTTTAGAATTATACCTAGGTCGGAAGCATCGAAGATCATCAGCTGTCCTCGGACTTTGCTGGTGATTGAGGTTTGTTCATGATCAGAAGAGAAGTTGGTGTAAAACAGTCGGACTAGTTCGGGATAATAGGCAGCTGGAGATGAAGATCCTATGAGAGGTTTGAGTTCAGGGAGATAGGTGTCTAAGTCGAAGAACATGAAGTCGTCAAAGTTGATCAATTTTCCTTCATGAATGGGGCGAGAGCAGAGTGAGTTGTAGTTGTGAAACAAATCAGAATACCTTAGATCGGCGGAGGTGATTACATTGGTAGAGGAGGAAGCCATTATCGAATGTCTTGAAAATAAATCACTAGGAGAGAAAGGAGCTAGAACCGAGAGAAAGTTTGTATAAGGATAGAAAAGTTCGAATGGAATGGTAAGAGATGAACCAATTGATTAAATAGAAGGAAGAAAATAATTGTTGATATGAAATGAATGACATTGGAAGTGAGTAACTTTTAGATTTTAGTCAAATAAGGAAATCCGTGAGGAGTAAGTTAAGAGACTTGTGAATGACAAATCAAATCAATGTGTGAGGATAGTATATTATATTAGATTGAGGAGGACATAGTTATTGAAATATATAGATTTTACTATGGATGAGTTTATCGACTAGTGAGGGAAACCATTAATAGAGTATGGGGTGTCATGTTTTTACAAAAGGATTGATCTTTTTTTTTTAAAAATAATGGCCTAACAAGACAAACAACTTGTTACTCTATGTGAAGGGATTCAAAATTCGTGAATGGAGAGTTAAAGACATAAAAAAGATGATGTGGATATCTAGAGAGGAGAGAAAGAAGGTAAAGGACAACATTTACTTGATTTAGATATGACATAAAGTAGAGATAGAATAAATAAAGGTTTGCTTGGAGACAAGACTTTAAAGGTTCTCGATTTTAGAGAGATATACAATAAGAGAGAGAGATAAGGTTACGGATGGAAAGAAAGGTGATAGGGTGACCATGTGATGTGTACTTTGAAAGATATGACATTTTAAAGAAAAGAGTGCCAAAAAAAAATTTCATGATTAATATTTGTAATTTTTATGAGTATACGTGGATATGAGAAGGACATATTTTGACTTAGACTAGTGGTGAGAGAGATGATAAGACAAAAAGAGGAGAAAGAGTTAAAAATATATAAGAATTGAAATAAGAATAGACATGGAGGAGTTGGATTCAAAAATATATAATAAAAATGAATTCGAGAGATGAAATGAGGAGACAAAGAAATATTTATGAATGAAGGGTAATAAATGTGAGTTGTCATAGAGAGAAGTGAGATGACATATATGGATTTGTGAAGGATAAAGAAGTAATGAAAAAAAGTAGATGAAAGACATAAAGTTATGAATGATATGATTTATTTAAAGAAACTCGACAAGGTAAAGTTTTAAACAAGAGTTGACAAGAATGGAGGCTTAATTTGTATACGAAAGAGATGATAATAGATAGTTTGTAGGGCTATGATATAACAGATGATATAGTAAAAAAAATAATTTACGTGAGAATATGGCAACTAGATCTTTTAAAGGAACTAAATAGTCATTCGATTTTAACTAATAAAGAGTATGAGTTCTCATACACTAAGTAGAGAGGTGAAACAATTTACCGTAAGACAAGTTTTCATAAAGGACAAAAAATGTTAAAGGAGTTGAGTGATGTGATCATTGTTTAATATAATTAGTTTTTATGGATATGAGAGAAAGGAGATAGGACAAGGAGTTATAATGGATGTGTACTTGAAGGATGACAAGTTGAATGACATAAAGAATGTGTCTTATAAGAATACGTGAATATGGAAACTTAGTTTGACTAACTAAAATCGATAAAAAGGAAAGCAAATTAAAATAAGATTTAAACAAGACTTATAAGAAGTATTATATTAAGTGTAATTAATTCATAAGTCACTTAGTTTGCATATTCCTAGTTCTCTTCTAATTCGTGTGAAGTCTTCATGTTTTAATGGTTTGGTGAATATGTCTGCTAACTGTTGATTAGTGGGTATGAATTCTAATTTAATTATGTTGTTTAAGACTTGTTCTCTTAAGAAGTGGTGTCTTATTTGAATGTGCTTAGTTCGTGAGTGTAAAATAGGATTCTTAGATAGGTTTATAGCACTCGTATTATCACAGAAAATGGTTGTATTTTCAAAATTTAAACCAAAATCTTTTAAAGTTTGTTTCATCCAGATGACTTGAGTACAAGCTAGGCTAGCAGCAATGTATTCGGCTTCAGTAGTTGATAATGATACACAGTTTTGTTTCTTACTGAACCATGATACTAGTGAGTGCCCTAGCATGTGACATGTTCCACTTGTGCTTTTTCTGTCAGATTTACTTCCAGCAAAGTCAGCATCGCTGTATGAGATTAGATCAAATGTAAAGGATTTTGAATAGAATAATCCAAAATCAACTGTGTCTTTTAAATATCTCATTATTCTTTTTACAGCTTTAAGATGTGATTCTTTTGGATTTGACTGAAATCTAGCACACAAGCAAACACTAAACATTATATCTAGACGGCTAGCAGTTAAATAAAGAAGTGATCCTATCATACCTCGGTATACCTTTGTATCAACAGACTTACCATCTTCATCTTTGTCCAACACAGTAGTAGTGCTCATAGGAGTAGATTTTGAAGCAGTTGAGTTCATGTTGAACCTCTTCAGAAGTTCACGAGCATACTTAGATTGGTTGATGAAAACTCCATCCTTGGTTTGCTTAATATGCAGTCCAAGAAAGTAGGTGAGTTCTCCCATCATACTCATTTCGAATTCCTTCTGCATGGACTTAGAAAAATCTTCACAGAGAGTGCTGTTAGAAGATCCAAAGATGATGTCGTCGACATAAATTTGAACAATTAGGGTATGATTATTCACTACTTTGACAAATAGTGTTGAATCTACTTTGCCAACAGAAAAACCAGTTTTTAATAAAAAGGTTTTAAGTCTTTCGTACCAAGCACGAGGTGCTTGTTTTAAACCATACAAAGCACGTTTGAGTTTAAAAACATGATCTGGGTATTGTTCATTTTCAAATCCTGGAGGTTGTTTTACATAGACTTCTTCATTTATAAAACCATTTAAGAAAGCACTTTTAACATCCATTTGAAATAATTTGAAATCCATATAGCTTGCACATGCTAAGAGCATTCTAATAGATTCAAGTCTAGCAACAGGAGCAAATGTTTCATCAAAGTCAATACCTTCCTCCTGGTTGTATCCTTGAGCTACTAGTCTGGCCTTGTTTCTTATAACATTACCTGTTTCGTCTAGCTTGTTTCTGAAGATCCATCTTGTCCCAATGATTGGATGATCCTTTGGTCTAGGTACAAGATCCCAAACGTCATTTCTTTGGAATTGATTCAGTTCTTCAGTCATGGCTAGCATCCAGAACTCATCAATGATGGCTTCATCAATCTTCTTTGGTTCAAGTTGAGAAATGAATGCCATGTTTGCAATCCGTTCTAGCTGAGCTCTAGTTTGAACCCCCTTTGTTAGTTCTCCCAAAATCTGCTTTTGAGGATGATCTTTGATATCGACAAAGGTTCTTTGGTGATCATCTTCATTAGACTTAGCTGTGTTATCTAAAAATAAATCTGTACTTTCAACATCATCATCATTAGTTTGTATATGAACAGATTGATCAATAGATTCACAAAAACTAACATGCATAGATTCTTCAATAGTATTATGACTCTTATTGAAAACTCTGTATGCTTTACTATGACTTGAATATCCTAAGAATATGCCTTCAACAGATTTAGCATCAAACTTATCCAGGCTATCTTTTGTGTTTAGGATAAAGCATTTACATCCAAAGACTTTGAAATAGTCTATTCTTGGAGTTCTGTCATAGAATAGTTCATAGAGAGTTGTATTTAATAAGGGTCTAATGAGAACTCTATTTGTTATGTAGCATGCAGTATTAACAGCTTCTGCCCAAAAAGATTTTGCAAGATTATTGTGTTGGAGCATAGTCCTGGCAGATTCTTGAAGGGTTCTATTCTTTCTTTCTACTACACCATTTTGAGGTGAAGCTCTAGGAAAGACAAAGTTATGAGAAATACCATGCAAGTTACAAAATTTTTCGAAGAGTTCATTTTCAAATTCTCCTCCATGGTCACTACGGATTTTAACAATAGAACACGATTTTTCGTTTTGTAATTTAGTACATAAGATTTCAAACTGACAAAACGTGTCACTTTTGTTTTTCAAAAATATTACCCAAGTAAACCTTGAGTAATCATCTACAATGACAAAAGCATATCTATTATGATTAAGGCTAGCTACCCTAGAAGGACCAAAAAGGTCCATATGGAGAAGCTCTAATGGTCTTTTACTTGAAATGACATTTTTTTTATTTGAAAGAAGATTTTGACAATTTTCCTAATTGACATGCATCACAAAAATAATCCTTTTTAAAAGATATGTTGGGTAACCCACGTACTAACTTATTTTTAGCTAGTTTAGAAATGTATTTAGAATTGACATGGCCCATTCTCATGTGCCATAGATGTTGAGTGTCATTATTAGCTATGAGGCAATGTTCTGTGATGTTTTCTAGGTACAGTTTATATATATTATTCTTTCTTATACCTTTTAAGATGATCTTTTCATTGGTGTCAGCTATGAGGCATGCATCATGATTAAAGCTAACATTATAACCTGTGTCACACATTTGACTGATACTTAGTAGGTTATGTTTTAAGCCTTTAACAAGGAGAACATCTTTGATAAGAGGTTTGTCTATGTTACCAATATTTCCAATACCAATTATCAAACCTTTGTTGTTGTCTCCAAAGGTGACGGTTCCTCCTTCTTTATGATGAAGAACAGCAAAAAGGTCTGGATGTCCTGTCATGTGCTTTGAACATCCACTATCTAGTATCCATCTGTTCTTCTTCTTTGGAGCCTGCAAAACATCAAGTAAATCTTCTTTTTGGTACCCAATCGGGTCCTTTTTTGTTAGACTTTGGAACCCATATCCATTTGGATTTGGGTTTGTCTATCTCTTTAGAGGAGTTAAAAAGATTATCATTATAATACTCCTTATTTGGTTCAGATGAACTTTTCACAAACGTGGTCTTTTGATTTATACAAGAAGGTTTTTTGAAATGAGAATAGCCAATACCATTCTTGTAAAAGGAGACCTTCTGAGAGGATAAGAGTTTATCCAAGTTCTCTTTACCTTTAGTAAACTTGAAAACCGTTTTCATGAGGTTCTCAGTTTTACTTTTTAGCTCTGAAATTTCTACTTGCATATCTTTAGTTTTGGAGCTAGTAGAGGAAATTTCAGACATAAGCAAAAGATTTTTCTTTTTCAACTCAGAATTTTCACTGCTGAGTTTTTCATTCTCTTGAGAAAGCTTTAAATTTTCAAATTTTAAAACTTTATTTTTGAAACTTAATTTTCTAGATTCTTCAAATAGTTCTTGAAAAGCATCTAGAAGTTCTTCAAAGGAAAAATCAGAGATTTCACTTACCGAACTTTCGTTTGCCATGAAGCACATATTTGCAGTTTCAGCTTCATCATCACTTGACTCTTCACTAGTGGATGGTTCTGAATCATCCCATTGAGCATGCAGAGCCTTTTTCTTGAAGAACCTCTTCTTTGGTTCCTCAGTTCTGGACTTTCTTTTGAGAAGGGGACAGTCACGTTTTAAGTAGCCTGGCTTATTACACTGAAAGCACATGGGATCTTCTTTAAGATCTTTTCTTTCCTTGTGCCTGTTTGGAAGCCGGTTCCTTCTCATGAAGCGCTTAAATTTTATGGTAAGTAGCGCAATTTCTGATTCTTTATCTGAGTCTTCATTCTCAGATAGGGCTGGGAAAGCTAGAGTTTTCTTTACTGGTTGCTCTTCTTCCCTTCTTTCTTTCATGTGGACTTCATAGGCCATAAGATTGCCTATTAAGTCATCCAATGTAAGTTTAGATAAATCTTGAGCTTCTTCAATAACAGTAGTCTTTTTCTCCCAATCAGTTGTGAGAGATCTCAAGATTTTCTTCACCTTTTCAGTCTGGGAATATGTTACACCCAGAGATTTCAGATCATTGGTGATGTTGGTGAATCTGGTAAACATCTCTGTGATGGGTTCATCTTTGTTCATTTTGAACAACTCATATTTTCTAACAAGAGATGATATTTTGGCTTCTTTTACTTTGTTGGTTCCTTCATGAATAACCTCCAAAGAATGCCAAATGTCATATGCAGATTCACATATGGATATTCTGTTGAATTCATTCTGATCAATGGCACAATATAAGGCATTCATAGCCTTTGCATTTAGGTTTGCCATTTTCTTTTCTTCATCAGACCATAAGATATAGTCTGCGGATGGAGATGTGTATGGATGCTCAACAATTTTCCATACAGCAAAGTCTATGGAATTGAGAAAGATAGTCATTCTGCACTTCCAATATCCATAGTTGAAGCCATTGAAGAAATGAGGACGAGATGCGTGTTGACCTTCAATATCACGAGCATAAGAGGTAGATGCCATTTGTGCTGGAAGACTTGTTACGTCGAAACCAGCAAACCTGCTCTGATACCAAATGAAATTCCACTAGAGGGGGGGTGAATAGTGAAATATGATTATGATCGACAAAATAAAATAATTAAGCAATAAGGCACAACACATAAAACACAGAAGTTATACTGGTTCGGTCAATATCCAGACCTACATCCAGTCCCCAAGCAAACCACTTGAGATTCCACTATAACATCCGAGTTACCGGATAAATAGTACAACACCCTCTTCCCAAGAGGTCTTCTTCTCTCAACAGAGAAGGGGCACACCCTCTTCCCAAGAGGTCTTCTTCTCTCAACAGAGAAGGGCAACACCCTCTTTTACAGAGGTCTACTTCTTTAAACAAAGAAGGAATACAGTGAATAAACAGATTTACAATACTTCCTATAGAACCTTCAGAATGATATGAATGCACGAATGAAGGATTCTTAGAATGTTCTGTTTGTCACTCAGAGGATACTCTTTGTCAAAGAGCTGGACTTGACTTTTTCTCTTTTCTTTCTTTTTCTTTTTTCTCTTTCTTTTTCAAGGCTCTCTTTTCAAATCACGAATAGAAATTTTTCTCTTTGTAAGCTCACACGTCTATTTCATTCCATGTTTGAATAGTTTATTTGAGTGTGTTTATATAGCCTTTAAAAAGTAGTCGTTACATTTTGGAATTGTAACTTTTTGAAATGTGAAATGTTATGTCATTTCAAAAAATATCTTTTAGAGAAGATCGAGAATGCCTTTTTCCATAAGAGTATAATAGAGGGTACACTAGTCGTTGTATTGTTTTAGGTAATACATATTTTATGTAAAAAGTCTATTTCTTACAATAGTACATTGAACGTTGGGTTGTAGTTTTGTCTTTATTCTAATTAATGATTTGAGGTACATTAGTACTTCTTTGCTTTAAATGAGTGTAAGTACTATGAGTGTTTTGAGATATTTATTTGTACATAGTCATGTCAAGTGTTTTCTTTATGTTGTGTTTTTCAAAGTCTCTAGAGAGAATGAGGACCAAAAAGAAGGTCGACATTCTTTGGGAAGGATATTTGGAAAGGATTTGTTACAGAAGGCATTTAATGCTTTGTAGAGAGAATGATGACTTCAAGTAAGTCGACATTCTATGGTTATGAGAAAAGGTAACTAGAGAGAATGATGACTTCAAGTAAGTCGACATTCTATGGTTATGAAAAAAAGGTAACTAGAGAGAATGATGACTTCAAGTAAGTCGACATTCTATGGTTATGAAAAAAAGGTAACTAGAGTCCTTTTAAAGACATATTTTATTTGTTTTTCTTATGTGTAGCCGATTTATGTTTTTGTCTTCTTCTTGTATTAAGAGACATTTCATTAAAGAAGATAACTAAAGTCTTTTCAAAAACATATTTTATTTGTTTTTCTTATGTAGTCGATTTTATGTTTTTGTCTTCTTCTTATAAAAATATTTTTTTAAAGAGGGAAATTAGAGTCTTTTCAAAAACATATTTTATTTGTTTTCTCCATGTAGTCGATGTTATGTTTTTGTCTTTTTCCTACATTCCTTTTTTCATGTTGTCTTGTATATAGTGTAAGGTACAATGATTATATGACAAAAAGTCTTTTTCATAAAAGGTTGTAAGAAGGTACACTTATTATATGACAAAATTTTTTTTTCATAAAAGGTTGTAAGAAGGTACAATTATTGGTTTTCAAAAAAGAAGCTTTTTGAAACTATCGTATACTTTTATGATATAGTATGTATGAATGAGTATGTAATATGCAAAATGCAAGTTCCTGAAGGTTCTGTTACATATGACTCTAAAGAAGAAAAAAATCTTCATCTTGAGGTAGCCGATTTCTTCATTTGAACTTTTAGGAAAGCATGGCTCATCAAGCTTTTTCTTCAAGGAGTATGATTGCACCATAGTTGTACTTGAACAGGAAGTCTCCATCCTTATTGGGTGAGATATCCTTGCATCAAATACTCGTTAGATTTAAGGCAAAACATATTCAGTCATAATATAACATTATTTCAAGAGAACATATTATCATATCATATAAAATCAAATAAGACATTGTATCATATTATGTGACATCAAAACCGAGTTTCTCAACACAAATTTCAAAATCGATTTTCTAAAGTTCAAATTTTCTTGAGAAATCACTTTCTAATGCAAATTTCTGATTTCAAATAAAATTCAATGATTTTCCCAGGAATTCCATTTTCAAGCATTTTCCAGTCCTTTTCTAAATGCATTTCAATTTTCCAAAGCAAACATCATATTTTATCAAACTTGCATCTTTTCAAAATTTTATAGCACTAGCCTGATTCTTTGTGCATTCTAGGAAAAAGAGAGCATAATTTAGATATTTGAGTCAAGTTAAAGCACATAATCGATCCTTGGTTCAATTACCCCTGGTAAAGGTGCCAGGAATGGTTGAACCTCGTACCGACAGGTGGATCCCATTCCACGGAATTTTTCCACAAATTTTAAAAACGGAGGCGAGTAATTTTCAAAACCAATTTCAAAACTTTGGTCGAGTTTGACTCGCGAAATTAGTTTCTTTCTCGCAAGAGAGGGGAAAAATTTTGCGATGATAACACCGACCTTGCGTCTTCCAAACACATGAGTTGGGAGCCCATTAGCTCTGACCACTGCTGCTAAGGGGTTGGGCGTCTGTCATAGGCTGGCCCCAACCTACTAAACCGTTCGGTTGACCCATTGCGCCCATCACGATGAACCGAAAAACAAAGGGAAAACAAAAGACATAACCCTGGGGGCCAGGGGCCCTTTCCACCTCTAATGGGGCCTGGTCACGCCGTGACCCAGGCCAAGGGCATGGTTGTGCTAGTTCCAAACACATTGGGACTGAGCTGAACCGATGTTATGCCAAAGCGGGAGGTGGTGGCTACAGCGCACCAGCCGTAGCACGCCCACACTCAAGTGGGTGCCAACGGGCTGAGTGCATGCTGGACGAGCCCAGCTCAGTCCAGAGCACCCCAGCAAGGGTATCACATCCACGAACATGCCATGAACCCAGCTAAGAGAGAGAAAGGCATAACAAAGCTGAAGCTAACAGAAATATATATATAGGGGATGAAAAACTGAAAATGCACTTGGAAAAACGAAAGAAACTTATTGTAAATAGATATAGCAATCTAACTAATGTAAACCATGGTGAACCAATGAAAAAAAAAAATCAAGTTTCTACAAGCTAATCCACTGATGGACCATGCATGCATAGATGCATTGGCTCCTCGGTTTCATGATGTACCGAAACCATGTGCAAAACAAGTTTATTCTTCACCTTCAAAGCTTGAAGGAAAAAGGTTGAGCAACTGCCTTGCAACGTCAATGGTGAGGCACTCCCACGGCTGGGAGGAAGAGGAATTTAGAGAGGAGAGTGTGGGAGAGAGAACGAGAGAGACAGTGAGAGAATGGGTTTAGAAAACATCGCCCCTCTAATGGGGTATCAATTTTTCCAAAGGGGTTAAAAAGTGGCTGGGTTGAGATGGAGGGTGGAGAATCACCCTCCAAGATGTGGGGCTGGGGTGGATCATGGTTTTCCACCACCGCCCAGCTCCACCATACATCTCCAAGGATTCAAATCTTCTTTTTTTAAATTTTTGGAAATGCCATGGGGCTGCCGCCTCATGCATCCAATAAGGCTCCTTCCAAACCCATGATGGCTCTTCCCTCTTGGGAAGAGCCCTTGGGATTCCTTGAATCCCAAGGCAAAAGGGCTATCAATGCCCCACGCATTCCCCAAGAGGGGATGTCGACCTCCCCTATGCCAAAACGTCTACTCCTCTTGCTTCTTTATTAAATCTTTTTTCTTATTTTTTTTTGAATGATTTGGGTAGGGCCAATCGTGGCCCTCCCTTTTAGTTTTACTCTAGTCTCTTACGAGACTGCCACTAACCCAGCTGGTTTCATGGCCATGGTCGTCCTAAGGCCCTTCAAAATGGACGATCATGGCCTTGGTCGACCTTGACCAATGAAAGAAAAGGTAATTTATCTTATCGATTTTATTTTAAATTGAATTTCAATTATTTTTCCATGATGTACAATCATTTTATTTTACATTATCAAAGTAATTGACATTTCTAATCTACCCAAGCAAAGAAATCTTCGTTATGAACGAATTTGGTCTCGTTTGGGTCCTCGCTACAATTCTGAGCGATCTCCCATAATTCACATGCACTGACGGAGGTTTTTCGTCGTTCGGACCTAAAATTCGAGGTAAATCACAATAGACCTATTATAAACTTACCCTAAAAATTTTGGAGGTTAACTCACTCTAGATTTCCCTCAACTGCCTTTTTACGTAAAATTACGTGATTTGACCTGTATCTCTATGTAGACTAAATTACCAAAAATTGCCAAATCAACAAAATTTCATCGATCTCAACACAATTCGCGTAATATCATACAAAAAAAAAATCATGGACCTTACATCCTCCCCTCCTTAAAAAGGACTTCGTCCGCAAAATCACCCATAGGAGGTTACAAAAAGTTTGAGATATTTCTCTCTCATGCATGCTTCTGGTTCCCATGTGCATTCTTCGATGCCATGGTGCTGCCAACGTACCTTAACTAGTGAAATAGTCTTGGTACGCAAAACCTGATCTCGTCGATCAACTATCTCGCTAGACCATTCTGTCAAAGTCAGATCTTCTTGCACTTCCACATCTTCGTAACGAATGACGTGCGATGAGTCAGGAATGTACTTCCTTAGCATCGACATATGAAACACATTGTGAATGTGGACATACTGTTGAGGTAACTCGACACGATATGCCACTTCACCGATCCTTGCCAAAATCTTGAACGGTCCTACGTATCTCGAACTCAACTTCCCTTTCTTACCGCAACGAAACACACTCTTCGTCGGTAAAACTCTAACAAAAACCAGATCACCAACGTCAAAAGACAACTCGCGTCGTCTCTTATCAGCATAACTCTTTTGTCTATCTTGCACTGCCTTCAAATGTTCTCGAATCTTTTGCACCTACTAAGTGTAGTGCTGAAGAACAATTGGCGATTCTCACGATCTGTCGCTGATATCGTACCAATAAGACGGTGATCAACATGGTCTCCCATACAATGCTTTGTATGGGGCCATCCTGATACTAGCATAGTAACTATTATTGTATGCGAATCCAACCAAACACAGGTGTGAATCCCATTCACCCTTCCAGTCGAGCATACAGGCTCGCAACATGTCTTCTAGCGTCTGAATCGTCCGTTCGGATTGTCCATCTGCCTGAGGATGAAAAGTTGTACTGAACTTCAACTTTGTCCCCAAAATAGATTGCAACTGACCCCACAGTCACGATGTAAACCGGGGATCACAATCAGAAATAATCGATCTTGGCACACCGTGCAGTCGCACAATCTCTCTGACATACAAGTCAGCTAGACTCTCGAGAGATTGATTGATCCTGATAGGCAAGAAATGGGCAGACTTGGTGAGTCTGTCCACGACTACCCAAATTGCATCATGCTTACGTCTCGTCTGCGGTAAACCTACCATAAAATCTATCATAACATCTTCCCACTTCCATGGAGGAATCTTGATCCTCTGCATGGAACCATCGGGATGCTGGTGTTCCACTTTGACCTGCTGACAAGTCAAACATCTCGCAACGTATGCTGCTATCTCGCGCTTCATACCATTCCACCAATATTTGCGTTGCAAATCCTTAAACATCTTCATTCCGCCTGGATGAATCGTATATCTCGACATATGCGCTTCATCAAGAATCTCTTTCTTCAGCTCAGGGTCGTTCGAAACCCAAAGTCAATCTCTCATACGAATGCTGTCATCGTCTGTCACACTAAAGAAAGTATCTGTTTGTCCTGCCAAGGCTAGAAACTTACCATACTGGTTGTCAAGCTTCTCAGCCTCCACGATCCTTGACAAAAATTCTGATCAAATGGTCAGACCAGACAATCTGATCGATCCTCCTTCAACTGAAAAAGGCTTCCAAACTATGAAATCTTCAATCGGCTTCTGGCTCCACACGAGACTAGCCAAAACACCACTCAATTTGTGACTAAGTGCATCTGCCACAATGTTCGCCTTACCAGGGTGGTAAGACAACGTAAAGTCGTAATCCTTGATGAATTCGAGCCAACATCGTTGTCTCATGTTCAACTCCTTCTGAGAGAACAGATATTTGAGACTCTTGTGGTCTGAGAAGACCTCAAACGATTCTCCATACAGATAATGTCGCCACGATTTCAGAGCAAACACAACTGCTGCTAGCTCCAAATTATGTATCGGGTAATTTCTCCCATGGAGCTTCAACTGTCTAGAAGCATACGCAATCACCCTGTCGCGCTGCATTAGCACGCAACCCAATCAGGTACCAGAGGCGTTCGTGTACACCAAAAAACCACCTCTGCCTGAAGGTAAAGCTAACACCGGCGAGGTCGTCAGCTTTGACTTCAAGATATGGAAACTGTCTTCACAAGCACTGTCCCACTCGAACTTGATACCTTTGCGCAAAAGCTTCGTCAACGGTAAGGCAATCCTCGAAAAATCTTGGATGAATCGTCGATAATAACCTGCTGTGATCATCGCAAAATTTTTCCTCTCTAGTGGTTTCTCTCTCTTCCTTCTCTTTTCCTTTCCAACCTCTATTTCCTCCTTTTTGAAGGGAGAAAATAAAAGAAAGAAAAGAGAGAGAGAAGAGAAAAGAAAGAAAGAAAGAGAGGAATTCTTTTGCGGGTTTTCACTTGACCTTGATTTGAAAATATTTAGCAAATAACTCACCTCCGTTTTGAAAATATTTGCGAGAAAAATGGAGAGACAGGATTCGCTCGTCGATACGAGGTTCGACCGTTCCTGGCGCCTTTACCAGGGGTAATCGAACCAAGGATCGAATTTATGCCTTTTGCTTTGCCTAAATATTATCTAAGAATTTATTCTAACCCTAAATGCACAAAGAATCATGCTTGTGCAATGCAAAGATGTATGCTCTTTTTGAAAAATGTTTTGAAAACTTCCAAGTATTCTGAGATGAACTTGATAATGGAGTGAAGAGACAATTTCCGAATGATTGAATCTAATTTAGAACTTGAAATAGATCAGAGAAGTTCTAAGTCTTTTAAAATAATCAAAGTTGGGAAAATAAATCTTTGAATTTAGAAAGAATGATTTGAAGCTAAAAATGAAAGGAAATAGAGTTTCAAAGTTAGAAATGGACTTTGAATTTTAAACTTAGAATGAAGATGAGGAAATGAGTATTTGAAGTGGAATTGAATTTCAAATTTGAAATCAGGATGGACTTAAGAAATCCAAATGGTATTTAAAAAATGGAAACGGATTTAGAAGGTTCAGGTAAGATCTGAAATTGGATTTGAAATCTAGAATTGGGAATGGAATTGGATTCCCGATCCTAAAATGGATTCTGGATCTTAAAACGGATTTTGGATCTGAAGTCTGAGATCCAAGATAGAATTGAGTTCTGGATTCTAAAATGGATTTGGATATGAAGTCCGAGATCTAAGGTAGAATTTGGGTTCTGGATCCTAAAATGGATTTGGATCTGAAGTCTGAGATCCAGGATGAAAGTTGAGTTCTGGATCCTAAAATGGATTTGGATCTAAAGTCTGAGATCCAAAAGTGGAATTGGATTCTGGATCCTAAAATGGAACTGGATCTGAAGTCTGTGATCCAATGTAGAGTTGGACTCTGGACCCTAAGATGGATTTTGGATCTAACTTTGGACTTAGAATTTTTAATTTTGATTTGAGATTTTGAACTCTGAATATATAATAAATGAATTTCAAAGTCAAATTGGACTTTGAATTTGAAAACTTGAATTTTGGAATTTAGAAAATGAATCAAGAATTTCAAAGTTAAATTGAACTTTGAATTTGATTGGAATTTTTGAATATAAAATGAATTTGAAATCTCAAAGTTAAATTTGAACTTTGAGATTGGAAATGAAATAGAATTGAAAATGAAAAGATAAATTGGATTTTATAAGAATTGAGGATTGATTGAAGAAGATATTTACATCACTTGGAGTTTTGAAAAAGGAATTTTTGAAAATATGATGCAATTCTATCCTAAATGATGAATGAATTTTAAATTTTGAAAATGGATTTTGAAAATCGTATTCCATTCTTTACATGAATTGAAATAAGATTGAAAATATAATACATCCTTGACTATGGTCATTGAATGTATTATATAATAATCTATATTTAAATTCAGGTGAAGAATAAAACATATTTTTGTGCTTTTATAGAGTTTAAAATGAAATTAACTCTCAATATACCCTGACTATGGCCATTGGTATATATATTGAGTTAATTTTAAGTTAAACCCTAATAAAAGAAGAAAATATTTGAAAGTATGATGATTTTTGAAGAGGATCCAGTGTAGATCCAATGTTATTTCATAAAAGATGAAAATCCTAAGTCTTGTTTACATCCTGACTATGGCCATTGATGTAAATCATCAACTTAGGATTTAATCACCTCTTATGGAATGATGCACGTGCCATTCGTGTTTCACCATTGTGAGAATTTGAAACAAAAGGGAAGAATGATATGACAATGGATAATTCCTGATATTTACATGCTCATTCATTCTATCTACAACAGGAAATGTAAATTCTCATTAAGATTTAACTTATTACAACATATAAAATTGAATTTACAACTCCAAGTAATGATATTTTCCAATGTTTCCCGCAAAACATTTGGTTGGTATAAAGTGAGAAGAAAATGGAAATGGCAAAATATTCACATTGAATCTAAGGATACCGATAACTAGGTGGACATGCCTAAATAGAAAAGAATGCATGTATGAGAGGCAATGGCATATTCTGTATTCATGAGAAAATGCGCATATATACATGTATATATATACATATATATATATACCGAAGACCTATATGTAGGAAGGCATATGTAATGGGTGGAGGCAAGGGCCAGGATGGTCCAAGGTGAACCATCATGAAGTGCAATAGCCATAGCAGCTCATGATGCATTACTTATGGAAATGAAAGGCTACAGTGGTTTCTTGTGAACCACTATGAAAAGAATGACAATTATGGTAATCCTTGGTGAAACATTATAACAATGAAAAGGCCACAGTGGTTCCTTGTGAACCACTGTGAAAAAGAATGTCAGTTATAGTAGTTCTTGGTGAACTACTATAACCATAATAAAAAAAAAATCACAGTGGTTCCTTGTGAACCACTGTGAAAAGAATGAATCCAATGTCCTGTGGTGAGATCTGTGGTCATATACAGGATCTGATATTTTTAGAAGATCATCTTTAAGGTTTTAAGGAATCCCAGACGCAAACACAAGAAGGTAAACTACAAAATTTTGCACTGTTCAGAGAATTTTCAATGCAACTTTTTCCTGTAAGACGGAGTGAAGGCCAAATATCTAGAGTGAGCCGAGCCATCAATTCATCCATGCCATATGAATGCTGAACTCAAAATGATTAAAATGGTTCAAACGAAATAACACCAGATCAGTTCACAGGATCTTGAGACATTTGCTCAATCACCACATGTTAACACCAGCTCCATATTCACAGAGAATTTGTGAAATGAATAACAAACGACTTGCCACAGATATCAGTGAAAGCGAAGGATAACAACTTTTAGATAAAATCCTGGGTTCTGCTTCTTCCTTCCAGTTTGGATGGAGTAACTCAGATGCACCCCTGTGCACCAACACATGGGTAGGTATGATAAGAGAATCCTAAAACTGGTGCCCTACGATGCTACCATTTTCATATAACATAACAATTTATAAAGCGTGTCCTTGTTTCAAATTCATGCTTTTCCTAACAGACCTAGGGCAGCGACAATAGGAATGCCGCAGGTGTGTGCTATCCCTGTTTGCAAGAAACGTGAAGATAAATGGGCGAGGCATAATATATAGGGGTATCTGGTGAAGTATGGTCTAAGTGGGGTGGAGGATATTGTACAAGATGGTGCCGAGCAGGACATCTGGCGACATTCTCTGCTGATAAAGATACTTCTGTAAAGAGACCATTCCAGATCTGGGGAAGGCCTTGATGCTATGACAGAGTATAGGCATACTAATGTAATTAGTTCAACAAATTTAATGTCTAACATCAATTACTAATGGAAGCCAGAAAATGAGGCTAATGTGAAATGCTACCTTCAGTAATGAATATGACTGTATAAAGAATTACATGAGTATGAGACAATATTAAATGGAAACCAGATCCACTATTAGGCTCAACCGATTATAGGGTATCCAATGCCATACTAGGTCATATTACAGTAAAAGTGTAAGCCATTCATGGATTCAACAGTTCTACAGTAAACCGATGCTTCAAAAGGGAACACAACATATATGAGGAATTCAAGCAGTAGATGAGAGGGGTAAAGGGCTCGCACCTAACCACCACCACCTGATTTGCGGCTTAGCCCCTGCAAAAAAAAAAAGTTTAGTCAGATCGATAGCATACGAATTGACTCTACATAGTATCTTCATGAGTTGGGAGGAATATGATGTAAGTTAATGAATGGGAATGATATGGCTTTGGTTAGATAGTATATGCTGAAGAGATGGAAATGAGGGCAAATGCTAGAAATGCTATTAGTGATTGTGACGTTGCAGATGAGGATGGAAATGATATGCTGGGCGAGATGACTGTCATCAGAACTTCACTTTATCATATGATATAAAAATGAAATGATTACAATGTAGCATAAAAGAAAACCAAAAAAAAAAAAAAAAACTGATGCGAAGATGCAACCGAATGCCAATATAAAAAATGAGTGAAGCCTATATCTAGGATGGGAATCAAGCCTAAAAGAGAAAATTTCAAGATACAAGGGATGGCATATTACAGGATGGATGATGCACTATAAAGAACGAATGACCATTCAAGAATTCATCCGAGAGATCACCATTACTGACCGAAGTCCCGAATGATTCTGACTCTGAGCAGCGTATTCTCCTCTTTCAACCATATCTAACATCCCATGTATATATATATATATATATATATATATATATATATATATATATATATATATATATATATATATATTTAAAACAGAACTTACAAAATCAAAGGCACCTTTTCAGAACATACTTGACGTAAGCCCCTTTTGCCCAATCCTCTCTTGCTTTCATGAACTGAGGTCCAGCACTTTATTCAACTACATGATAATCTTCTGTGGAATTTGTGGTGGCTGTAAAGGGTTTTCGCAGATAATGCAAGAGATTTAAGAATCCTGCCCATGATTCTCTACGGCGTGACCCTTCCATCCAGGTATCTTTAGATGATTATATTCTCAGGAACTCACAAAGGAAAGTGCAAAGAGCAATTCCACTTGTATGAGACTGTTGGGATATCCAAACTCTTTATTGAACCGGATTTCACATTTGTTCATGTTTTCGGCCCTCCTTGGAGGATGACCAGAGGCACACAACCGTGTGAACGTTTTTTTTTTTTTTTGTTCAATATCAAAAAAAAACTCTTCTCATTATGTCTCCAGGCAACTTGCAGAGGCCGTTAAGTTACCTCTATGTTTTCACGCTTAGTTATCCTGCAGATCGAAACAAGTGGAACAAAACAAACGACAAGGAAATGCATAACGGAGAAACAACAGGCTGAACTGTAAAATGTACAAATGGGGAATAGTAAAAGAAATTGGTACGACAGATCGTAAAGGGAGAATAGCATAAACATAAGTTATAATAGCAGTAAATGATTAACACACATCGACTATTAAACTCAGAATGAAATAAACATTCTAAGAGGAATACCCTCTGAACATATGTTCAATACCATGAAACCAGAGCAAATCACCAAGAAAATAGAGACAAACACAAAAGATATGTCGGGATGGTGAATGGATATCAGCGATGCTTCATTATGTAGGTACGAATGGATTTTAAGGGATTTAGCATTATATGAATATGAGCAGGAAATAAACTACAGAAAAGAAAGAAAAAGTGTTGGGATGATAGACTCATCTCTATTGCTATTGCATGTCTGTAGATCGATTTTTCTATGGGCAAAACGATGCTACAAGGATGCCTTTATGTGGTAAAATAAAAAAAAAAAAAAAAAGAAAATAAGATAAAACCCACAAAGAATAGAGGGGACGAGGTACAGTAGAGGCAGAGAAGCAGGTTTTTGCAGAAAGTTCAAAAGGAAAGAGGCACGGTCATTCACCTGTGGTTCTTCTTGATGGAAGGTTGACCTTTGGTGGCTTCCGCTCTGCTGACAGAGGATTGTCCTTCTTCTACCAATTGAGGAGAACTAGAGAAACTGAAGAAGAAGGAGAGGGGATAAAAAAAAAGGGCGCAATGGCGGGGTGGAAAACCAGATGCTCTTCGTGATGAACAAGGGATGATGTAGCGGTGAAAAGGAAAAACCAGCCTCCCCTTTCCCCCTTCTCGATGTTCCTTTATATAGGAAGAGATGAACCATCGAGAAGGCGAGGGTTTGTTGGTGATGGAGGGCAGATCGTCTGGAGCCATCGATTGGAGGGTGACGATTTGAGGGAGAAGGTGGTTCGAGAGAGGTTGTTGCAGATCCATGGTTGAGAAAGGGGGAAGGCTCATGAGGCCGTCCGATGGGGAGGACCCTTCTGAAAGGGGAAGAGAGGCGCCGCCCCTAGGCCTCCGACCTCCTCTCGCCAAGGGTTCTCAAAAACCCTAAAAGGACTTTCCCCGAGCCCCTTTTGATTTAAAATATTTATAACAAGGGGGGCTCTTTTCAAGATTTTTCAAAAAGGTGGTTTTTCTTAAAAAGGGATATTTTCAAAAAGAGGTTTTTAAAAACCGATTTTTGTTATATATATTTTTTTCTTTGCATTTTCCATTTTTTTGGTATTTTTGGAATAAAAATCTAAGATTTTATGAGAAAATAAAGATTAAACACTATTTTTTTTGTATTTTTTTGAGAAATATTTACAAAAGTGTTTTTCCGAGAATTCCAGGCCATTTCGGGGAAATTTCTTCAGAAGGATGGGTTTGGACCCAAGTTTTGAGAAAATGTTCGAGTTTTAAACCTCGAATTGAGAAATACAATTCGATGGATCCAAACGGATACCGGACAAACTGTCTGAGCTTTTTCAAAAAGTTAGTTTGGAAATTTCTTGAATTTGATTTTAAACATTGGACAACGAAGCTCAGATTTGGATTTTGATCTAGATCCGGATCCGAAATTGAGTCAGATATGTAAAATGAATTTAATTTCAACAAGATTTGAGAAATAAAATGGAATTTAGATTAAAACCGACTCAATTACCTAGAAAATGGGGTTAAAGGGCAAAAAGGGGATATTTACAATATTTTGAAAAATTTGGGGTGTTCACAAATGCCCCTCTTTGCTACTAAGCCGGTAAGAAGCCGAGCTTAGTGGCAAAGCTAACACTCCAAATTTTGAAAATGCCCCAGACAACAGATCTGAACTGGGTGTGGAAGAACTATGGCTTTTTAGGTTTAAAGCCTTGTCCTAAATGGCTCTGGGGAAGACGAAATCCTCGGCAATGATATGACTAAATAATAGAAATGAGGAAACCGTGATGGGACTTTGGGCAAAGATCCTGAAATAGTGAAGGATTTTGATCAAGTCTCATGAGCGAGGCGAGATCAATCTTTATGGAATGAGTCAGGCTTAGCCCTTAACATGGATGGGATGAAGATGTATCAAGATAATTTGGATGGGGAAAGGAATATAAGCAGACCTCGATGGGACATTCTTGAGAGAAATGCCTCATGAGATGAAACTCAAGCATGATCCTTTCCTGGATGGATGTATAGAGAGTATGGATTCCCTTGTGGGGAAAACCATGATGGAACGGGAGGATTACCTCGTCGAAACGAGGTTCAAGTTTAACCCAAACCTGAATGGAAGGTACCTTATGGAACGAGGTTCAGGCTTAACCCTTATCCTGAAAGGGACGACCATACAGAATCCTCGGATGAAGAAACCATAATGTGACCTTCGGAATTTGGATGAACAAATCTGAATGGGGTTTTGCGAGAAGAGAAAACAAGAGATTCCCTAAAGCTTGGAAAAGGGATGATCTTGGGCGCCTCATTGCTGAGACTAAATCAGCTTTCTAAAAACAGACGACCTCTCGCAGAAGGTTTTGGGTTATACCTCGAGGAGCGAGGTAACAGGTTTAATCCTTAGCCTGAATGGATACAGGATCCTCGAAGAGCGGGGAAACTGTGATGGGACCTCTAGACTTGGCACAACAAGTCCAAGAGGGGTTTTGCAAAAGAATGAAAATGGGGATCCCTAAAGCTTGAAAAGGGGTTGTTCTTGGGCGTCTCATTGCTGAGACTGAAAAATAGCTTTTGAAAATAACAGACCTTTTTGCAAAAGTTCAGGTTTAACCCTTATCCTAAGCGGGAACTGTCTATGGCGGGACAGTGGGGAACACAAGGAAGTGTGCAAATCTGAGAGCGCTCATATCAGACAAAAGGAAAGGACTTTTCAGTCCTATGGAGGGATGATGTCAGGATACGTCAAAACGAACATCAAGTTCTTGCTTCATTTTGGGATAATGAGAAAGTATTGCCGATAAGATGCCAAAAAATTTGTAGTTGATCTTAAAATGATTGAATTTTGCATATATGTGAAAATATCACCTCTTTCTACCTAGAGTATTAACTCCAATTGACCTAACTCTGTAGAATCAAGAATCAAATTCAAATTTGTTGCTGTTGAGTTTCTTTAAGGAAGATATCAATTTCCTTGATATGAAAAGAAAGGAAACATTCTTAGCTTCATAAAAGTAATTAAGTGAAAAGATATTGATAAAAGGAATTTCACATAGATAAAGATGATTTCTGGCAATTTTCGGCAGTTTGATATCCTGGGCATTTCCCATGATGATCTTTTTGCACTCTTTTGAATCATGGAGCTTTCCTGGTGTGATCATCGCAAAATTTGTCCTCTCTTGTGGTTTCTCTCTCTTCCTTCTCTTTTCCTTTTCTAACCTCTATTTTCCTCCTTTTTGAAGGGAGAAAAAAATAAAAGAAAGAAAAGAGAGAGAGAAGAGAAAAGAAAGAAAGAGAGAAGAGAGAGGAACTCTTTTGCGCGGTCTCACTTGACCTTGATTTGAAAAATATTTAGAAATTTAACTCGCCTTCGTTTTTGAAAATACTGCGGGAAATGGAGAGACGGGATTCGCTCGTCGGTACGAGGTTCGACCGTTCCTGGCGCCTTTACCGGGGGTAATCGAACCAAGGATCGAATCTATGCCTTTTGCTTTGCCTAAATATAATCTAAGAATTTATTCTAATTCTAAATGCACAAAGAATCATGCTTGTGCAATGCAAGGATGTATGCTCTTTTTAAAAGATATTTTTGAAAATTCCCAAGTATTCCGAGATGAACTTTGATAAAGGAGTGAAGAAATGATTGAATCTAACTTAGAACTTAAAATAGATCACAGAAGTTCTAAGTTTTTGAAGTAAATCAGAGTTGGAAAAATAAATCTTGGCTTTGAGGAAGAATAATTTGGAGCTTTGAAATGAAAGAAAAATGAAGTTTCAAAGTCGGAAATGGACCTTGAATTTGATCTTGAATTTAGGAAAGGAAATGAGTATTTGAGATGGAATTGAGTTTAGACTTTGAAGTTTGAAATTGGAATGGACTTGAGAGAATCAAATGGTATTTAAGAATAGAAATGGATTTAAGAGATTCATATTAGATCCAAAATGGAATTGAAATCTAGAATTGGAGCTGGATTCCAAATCCTAAACAGAATAGGATCCGAGCTTTGGAATCCAAGATGGACTTGGGTTCTGGATCTTAAAATGGATTTGGATCTGAAGTCTAAGATCCAAATGTAGAATTGGGTTTTTGATCCTAAGATGGATTTAGATCTGAAGTCTGAGATCCAAGGTGAAATTGGTTCTGGATCCTATGAGGGAATTGGATCTGAAGTCTGAGATCCAAGGTAGAATTGGATTTTGGATCCTATAAGGAGATTGGATTTGAAGTCTAAGATCCAAAGTGAAATTGGATTCTGGATCCTAAAGAGGAATAGGATCTGAAGTCTGAGATCCGATATGAGTGTCGAATCCTGGATCCTAAAATGGATTTGGAGTTAAATTCAGAAGATGAATCAGAAACTTCCAAGTTTAAATTGAACTTGAAAAACGAAATTTAGAATTTGAATATACAAACGAATTTCAAAGTCAAATTAGACCTTGAATTTTTGAATTTGGAATTTAGAAGATGAATCAAGAGTCTCAAAGTTAAAATTGAACTTTGAGTTTGATTAGAGTTTTGAATATAAAATGAGTTTGGAATTTCAAAGTCAAATTGAACTTTGAAATCTGATTTGAATTTGAATATAAAAAATGACTTTGAAATCTCAAAGTTAAATTAAACTTTGAGATTGAAAATGAAATTGAATTTGAAAATGAAAGGATGAATTGGATTTTATAAGAATTGAAGATAGATTGAGGAAGATATTAATATCACTTGGAGTTTTGAAAAAGGATTTGGAAAATATGATGCAATTCTATCCTAAATGATGAATGAATTTAAAGAATTTTGAGATTGAAATTTGAAAAAAGCTATTCCATTCTTTAAGTGAATTAAAATAAGATTGAAGATATAATGCATTCTTGACTATGGTCATTGAATGTATTATATAATAATCTATATTTAAATTCAAGAGAAGAATGAAATACATTTTGTTGCTTTTATAGAATCTAAAATGAAATGAACCCTCAATATACCCTGACTATGGCCATTGGTATACATTTTGAGTTAATTTTACTGATAAAAGAAGAAAATATTTAAGGAAAATATGATGAATTTTGAAAATGGATCTAGTGTTATTTTATAAAAGATAAAAATCCTAAGTTTTGTTTACATCCTGACTATGGCCATTGATGTAAATCATCAACTTAGGATTTAATTACCTCTTATGAAATGGTGCACGTGCCATTCGTGTTCCAATTTGTGAGAATTTGAGAAATAAAGGTAAAAATGCATGAAAACAAACAATTCATGATTTTTACAATGCTCATTCATTCTACCTAAAAGCAGGAAATGTAAAGAACTCTCATTTATATCTAATTATTATAAGTTTTGAAACTGAATTTTGAAACAACTTCTCTAATCCGAGATGATTTTTCACGACTTCCCTGCAAAGAAACGAGTTAGCATAACGCAAGAGAAAACATTTTGTTGAGAGCAAAATTATATATGAGTGTGTTGATTCAAATGCCAGATGCTATGTTTATGCTGAATGAGAAAGGCATATACAAGGGGTGAAGTCAAGAGCCAGGATGGTCCAAGACGAATCAACCTGAAATATGGTAGTTCCTGATGGCCCACCATAGAAAAGAAGGGACCCAGTGATTCATTGTGAACCACTTATGAAAGGAAAACTATTATAGTAGTTTTCGATGAACTACTTATAATAAAGCAGGATTGCAGTGATTCTTTGTGAATCATTGCAAAAGATGACTACCGTAGTAGTCCCTGATGAACTACTATAAAGGAAGGAGACCACGGTGGTTCGTGGTGAACCACTGTGAATACGCAACAACTATGGTAGTTTTTAATAAACTGTCATAGAAGAAAAAGGGGACACAGTGATTCATTGTGAACCACTATGAAAATAAAGTAGGTTCCCTAACTTGGTTACTTAACCAGTAAGTTGAATTGATTACATAACTCAAAGATCAAATATACAAGTTTAATTCAATCAACTCGATGCCACAGGCCTGCATAGTTTCAGCAAGCCGGTTGAAATAAGCTGATCGTATCAATTGATGACACAAAACACCATAAGATCAACTAACAGATCAATTTTTGCAACTGGATTTCCTGAAATAACTATTCATTATGCAATGAGTTGGCTGTATGCAACAACCGTGACATAGGAGATACAAATTCAGGGAGATTAATGGTACTGTGAATATCAGATATAAAATTGAAAATGCCATGAAATGCTTGCACATATAGGGTGAACTGAAACATTGCAGCAGGATATTATATTGATGTGCAGTAATTCAAATACAAAGATGTTGGTGTGTGATGGTGGTTTGGGATGCTGTGTACTAAGTGTCCAACATGTGGGATTGTGAGTGGCTAATGTGTTGTAACAAGGGTAACACAGGTGCACAGGAAGTGGATGTAAGATGCAGTGTTTTGAACCTCAGCAGGATGAAGGTGATGGGGCAATGATATGTGTTGCTGTAATTACAACAATAAAATGTTGGAAATGAGTGGAGTGCAAGATAGCAATTTGTGACACAGTGAAAGATGCTGCATGTTTAACCCCAACGTGTAATGAACTGGAAAAGAGGGCGTTCCAGAAACAGTTGGCTGAGCCTTCATTGCTCGGTCTGGGCTAAGTGGACATTGCTATGAACACATGATTGCTACTGTAGGTGCAAAAATCAGGTGATGGTGATAGTGACTGTATGGTTCCAGCAGGTGGTTGGAAGTCTGATGGCTGTCAAATATGTGAGCCACGTAGGTGTAAGTATAATTTATAGAGGAGAATGGCAAGTGGCAGCAGACGGGTTAGGCATGGCTGGGAGGGACTGACTCCATGTAAGTTAAAGAAAGTATGGGAAAAGAGAATACAACAACTATATATTTCCCATGATATTCCAAGTTTATTGCAGGATCACTGTGGCCAACACCCATCCCTGCACCAGTTCAATAGTTCCAATTCCTTTCAAATATCAACAGTTAAGCATTGTACTTGCATGAGGTAATCCACAAAAAAAAAATATCACTTCTAAAAAAAAGATGCAGGAACTAAAACAACTATGCAAGGAAAAAGATTGATTCTAAAAGAATAGATCATCAGAATCCAAATACTAAAGCAATCTTAAAGAAGGAAACTCACCTGGAAGCTCTGAAGATATCTAAGAAATGGCTCCAGCAGGTGCCAAAAGTGACTTCAGATATCGATAACTATTCTAAACAAGCTCTCCTCGGAATCAAGGGCTTGAGACCACTGGACCTCAAAGTTGGATCAATTACGTATTTCCTGTGATTTACCCAGTTAGCAGCAAGCATATAAATTACAATTATCTTCAGTTGCCCATTTGATTGCTCCTTTAACAGCAAATGGACAAACCCTTTCATTCATAGTCCAGTGATATGCAAAAACAGATGCTATGATATTATAAAAGTGCAATGGGTACCGTGAGGTTTGAGCCCATGAATGCTGATTTCCAAAACAAACTGTTTGCTTCTTTCTAACCGACTGTTGATTACTTATTTCACAAGCACGCTAATTAGAGATTGACTGAAGACTGATGCATGAAGTTTGTCGGATGTCCTTTTCAACAGGATCATATCTGAGATAATTTCTGAATAAGAAAAAGGGGAATGCAAAGGGAAGACCAAACGATAATCCAGTTTAAATCCACCAAGCTTGTCAGATATTCTTTTAGATCCATGGATTTTGAAAATGCTAATATTGCCTCAGAGAGATAATCAAAATATATTCAAAACCAATATAATAACACCATCATTAATCTAGAATTACCAAAAGAGAAGAGAAAAGAAAAGGGTAGTAGAAGTATTTATCCTGATCTCCTTGCTGTGTAGTAAAAATCTGCAAAACACTGCCGCTATATAGTTATACCATCATGGACCGAGCAAGCTCCCCATCCTCCTTGGGGATATAAAAGTATTAAACCAAAAGATATTGACGCAACCATCCTCACCAAACTTTCGATCCTTAAGGATATATACTAACTGTAACCTCATGTACGACATAATGGAAAGGCCTAGGCAGATGGCTTCAAAGTAAAAAAAAAAAAAGTGATCTAAAATCGGCGTGCTGAATGGAAGATCAGCATAATGATCGCTTATGAAGGGCATATGTGGGGAGTGCCTTTTCTGAGCAACTAGATTGCTGAATGACCCCGCAAAACTCCAGATCATCCCTCGTGAAAAACACGATTTTAGAGCAGGCCTTTGGCAGGGACCCAGTCATACTTTCCAGTTCACCAAAGCATATTCAGGTGATATCGATTCTAGCATGTCTTTGCAATTTCTCACCAGATCTATCTCCTCTTTTGCAGCAGAAGCTCAGCAATTGCTAAGAGTTAATAAGGACAGGGTGCATTATGGGGCTAAGTATGTGAATGAAAAGGGGTAAAATACGGATGTAATCATGTGCGAGGATGGTGCCTTCCATTACTTAAACCTGGACATAAGGTGCTATGAGGGTGAAAACACCATGTAGCCATAAAAGAAATAGATAAAATTTACAAGAAATAAGAAGAATCTACACGATATACTGGGCTTGGATCTGCATGAAAATCAGAAATCAATTAATGGGGATGGCATACAGACGTTCATATGCAGAAGGTTATTGATGCAAATAATCAATGACACAAAATAATGGTGAAACTGGAAATCAAATGTAGAACAAATAATATGATATGAACATCAGGGGTAAATAATAAAAAAAAAATGATGAAAACCAAAATGAGACTGGACATATTAACATTCAAATCTTGCCTAAGCATAAAGAAAATTTTGAGAAAGGAAAACAAACGATATTGGAATCGTGTTTCGTTTGCTGTTGCAAAGGAGTGAATCAGTTCTGCTACATGCATACCGATCACACAATCTTGCTAAAAAAAGAAACGAAGACAATGTATATGGATGAAACTTAGAAGAAGACAAAAGGAGATTTCTATGAAAAATAAAAAGGAAAAGGAAGAAACTCTAACCTGATATGAAGGAGGAAGGAGGAGGGGAGCGGGAGTGAGAAGCGTTCCTTCGACTGCTGCCGTTAAGGCTGAAGCTCCTCCGGCCTTGATTCTGTTACCTAGAGCATTTCTGGGCTTTAACTTGAGAATCAAGGGTTGCTTTCTTTGGAGTGCCGATTATTGCAGAGATTGGTTGGCTTCCTTTGATTGAAATGGGGAAAATCTAGGAAATAGGAAGAAGAAGAAAGAGGATATGAGGGAAGAGAAAAGGAAGAAAGTATGAAGAAGAAGATGGCCGGGTAGAAGTTGGATCAAGAAGAGGAAATGCACATGGGAGGGTGAGAATGGATGGTCGAATGGGGCGTCTTGCGAGCTCTTTTTAAAGAGGAGAAGAAGGCTCGGGAAGGGCCGAGCGGTTAGGGATGCCGTTGGCGATCGAGGGTCGCGGTGAAGCAGAAGGAGGATGGGTGGTTAATGGAGGTTGAGATGGAGAGAAGGAGGAGCAGAGCCACGGAGGGGATAGAGGGGAATCAGTAGGCGATTTAGGGTTTCTCAGGGAAAACCCTGAGAGAAATCGGGCGAGAGAGGAAAAAGGGAGGTTTTAGAAGGGTTTATTTGTGAAAAATTTTGGTTTTTCCAAAAAGAGGCTCTCTTTAACAAAAAAAATTCATAAAAATGGTTTAAAAAATGATTTTTTTAGCAAAATCGACTTTAAAAAGTTAAACTCATTCATTTTTCTTAAAATTTTCCATTTTTTGGTTTTTTTTGTTTTATTTTTCCATTTTTTTTTTGCATTTTTAGAATAAAGTCCTAAAGCTTGTGAGAAAACAAAGATTAAAACTATTTTTTTTGTGTTTTTGCAAAAATATTTACAAAAGGGAATTTTTCTGAGAATTTTAAAGTCATTTTGAGAAAATTTCTTCAGAAATGGGTTTGGATCCGGGTTTTGAGGAAATTTGGATTTAAAACACTGGATTTGGATCCGGAATTGATTTTGAATATATGAATATTTTAATTCAAAAAATCTGAAGAATGACTGAAATTTAGTTTTGAAATCGCTTTGATTTTCTCAGAAGATGGAGTGAGGGGCAAAAGGGTCATTTTGCAAGTCTTTGAAAATTTTGGGGTGTTCACAGATGCCCCTCTTTGCTACTAAGCCGGTTGAAAGCCAAGCTTAGTGGCAAAGACAACACTCCAAATTTTGACAATGCCCCAGTCAACAGATCTGAACTGGGTGTGGAAGAATTTATTTTGAAAATATGGCTTCTCAGGCTTAAAACCTTATCCTGAATGGTTTCGGGGAGACGAAATCCTCGAAGTGATATGATTGAGTAAAAGATGAGGAAATCGTGATGAGACTTTGGATGGAAATTCGGAAATGGTGGGAAATGAGAATTTTGATCAGGTCTCATATGGGTGAGACAAGATACTCTTTTTGGAATGATTCAGGTTTAGCCCTTAACCTGGATGGGACAAAGATATGTCAAGATGAATTAGATGAGGAAAGGAATACATGAGAACTTTGATGGGACATTTTTGGAGAATGTCTCGTGAAATGAAGCTCAAGTAGGATCCTATCCTAGATGGATATACAAAGCATGGATTCCTCGATGGGAAGAACCATGATGGGACTTGGAAGGAAATCACCTCGTCGAAACGAGACTCAGGTTTAACCCAAACCTGAAAAAGGAAGATACCTCAATGCACGAGGTTCAGGCTTAACTCTAAATCTGAAAGGGGACGACCATACGGAATCCTGGAGTGAAGAGACCATGATGGGTCATTCGGATTTTGGACGAACAAATCCGAAAGGAGTTTGCGAAAGGAGGAAGAAAATGGGGTTCCCTAAAGCTTTGTAAAAGGGGTGATCTTGGGCGTCTCATGGCTGAGACTGAAATAGCTTTTGAATTTAATGACCTTTTGCAAAAGGTACAGGTTTGACCCTTAGCCTGAGTGGGAACAACCATACGGATTTCTCGGAACCATGATGGGACAAAAGAGATACTTCAGCTGAATGAGGCAACTCTTCTGGAATGTGAGAGATGGAAAATAAGGAGATGTGAGGAAAAATGAATGATGAGTAAGGTAACAGGAGGCGAATCTTTCGATGGAGTGAAAGATGAATAAGGCGGACCTTTTATCAAGGAGACGAATCTCTTGACAAGGCGAAAGATGGAACAAGGCAAATCCTTTGGACAGGAGAAGGTGAGAGCAAAAATATGAAGATGGCGATGAAGATGGCAATCCTTTTAGCAAGGAGAAGGTAAAATATGAAGATATGAAGATGGCAATAGTAAGGAGAAGGCAAAATGTGAAATATGAAGAAGGCAATCGTTTTGGACAGGAGAAGGCAAAATATAAAATATGAAGAAAGCAATCCTTTTGGTAAGGAGAAGGCGAAATGTAAGATATGAAGAAAGCAATCATTTTGGAAAGGAGAAGGCAAAATATAAAATATGAAGAAAGCAATCCTTTTGGTAAGGAGAAGGCAAAATGTAAGATATGAAGAAGGCAATCCTTTTAACAAGGAGAAGGCAATTCTCTCGACAAAGCGAAAGACGAGGAAGGCAATTATTTAATCAAGGAGAAAGGCGAATCTTTTGACAACGCAAAAAGACAGGGAAGGCGATCCTTTTATCAAGAAGAAGGCGAGTCTTTCGACAAAGTGAAAGACGGAAAAGGTAATCCTTTCATCAAGGAGAAGGCGAGTCTTTCGACAAAGCGAAAGACGGAGAAGGCAATCCTTTCATCAAGGAGAAGGCGAGTCTTTCGACAAAGCGAAAGACGAAGAAGGCAATCCTTTTATCAAGGAGAAGGCGAGTCTTTTGACAAAGCAAAAGACGGGGAAGGCAATCCTTTTATCAAGGAGAAGGCGAGTCTCTCGACAAAGCGAAAGACGGAGAAGGCAATCCTTTTATCAAGGAGAAGGCGAGTCTCTCGACAAAGCGAAAGACGGGGAAGGCAATCCTTTTATCAAGGAGAAGGCGAGTCTCTCGACAAAGCAAAAGACGGGGAAGGCAATCCTTTTATCAAGGAGAAGGCGAGTCTTTCGACAAAATGAAAGACGGAGAAAGCAATCCTTTCATCAAGGAGAAGGCGAGTCTTTTGACAAAGCGAAAGACGAAGAAGGCAATCCTTTTATCAAGGAGAAGGCAAATCTTTTGACAAAGCAAAAGACGCGGAAGGCGATCCTTTCAGAAAGGAGAAGGTGAGTCTCTCGACAAAGCAAAAGACGAAGAAGGCAACACCAAGATGTATCAAAACAGATGTCAAGTTCTTATTTCTTTATCAGGAAAGCTGGAAAATTTTGCCAAAAATGATAAAATTTATAGTTGATTCAAGGTAATTTTTTAAGGTAAGCACTTTTAAAAGATGTTCCTTCTTCCACCTAGAGTATTACCCCCAACTAGGTTAACTCTATAGAATTCAGAATCAAAGCCAAATTTTTGTTGTTGGTTTTTCTTCAAGGATGTTATCAATTTCCTTGATATGAAAGGAGAGGAAATATTCTTAGCTTCATAAAAGGTAATTAAATGAGAAGATATTGATAGAAGAATTTCACATAGGTAAAGAAGATTCTTTGCAGTTTGGGCAGTTTGATATCCTGGACATTTTTCTCATGATGATCTTTTTGCACTCTTTTAAGTCACGGGGCTTTCTTGGGCTTTTACATCATCCTTCATTTTGGAGATGTCCTGACTTTTCTCTTTTTTCAGGGAAGGGTACGTCACAAACTCCTTCATCTTGGAGATGTTTTGATCCTTCTTTTATCTCAGGGATTATATATGATGGTATTGGCTCAAAGGTATTTAGATGATAGCTGGAATCAAATATCTTTTAGGGTTTGTCGGTAGGTCCATCACATCCGCCTTCATCTTGACGATGATCCGAACTTTCCCTGGAAGGATCCGTCACAAACTCCGTCATCTTGGAGATGTTTCAAATCTTCTTTGGCTCCGAGGTCTACTCGCTTAATTCGTCTTCATCATGACGACAATTGAGAGATCCCTTTTGCGGATATTTGATTTGCAGCTTAGCTGACTTGAGGAGACATGAATTGGGTAGGTTCTTTTCTGACTGCCCAGGATATTTCCACTGTCTTTCGGTCAAAGAATAATCTTTAAGAATGTGCCATAGTTATGATCAATATCAGCTCATTTATGGCTCTTCAGCATCATTGAATATTTCCTTTACCGGTCATGTCGAAGATTTTTTCTTCATCCTCTTGGTTGACCAACAGAAAATTTGGAGTTTGAGCCTTTCTTCACAAAAGTTTTCACCCTTTTGGAAGGAATACCAAGGAGATTTGAGGAAATTCTTTATGTAATAAAAGTTTGAGATCAACGACTATCTTATGGCAATTTGGCAAGATTTTCCTGAAATCCTTAATGATGAAACCTTTGCTTAACATCGAATTTTGACATATCAGTGGGATTCTGGGGAAGAATCCAACATGAGGCTGAATTATGAAGGTAAATGTAAATTTAAAGTTCGGAAGGCAAGCTTGATATAAAACTGGATTTTGAAGGTAAGCTTTTGAAAGAGTATCCGAATCAGGACTCGGATTCTACAAGGAAAACAAGGAAATTCGAGTAAAAACTCGAATTTTCAAAGGAAAACTGGGAGGTTCAAGTCGGGGCTCGAATCTCAAAGGAAAACTTGAAAATTCATTTATTCAAGGCAAGAAAACTCGAGATAAAACTCAAATTTTCGAAGGACAGCAGGAAGGTTCGAGTCAGGGCTCGAATCTCAAAAAAAGACTTAAAAAGTTCATTTATTGAAGGCAAGAAAATTTGAAACAAAACTCAAATTTTCGAAGGAAAGCAGGAAGGTTTGAGTCAGGGCTCGAATCAAAACTTGAAGGTTCATTTATTGAAGGCAAGAAAACTCGAGATAAAACCCAAATTTTTGAAGGAAAACAAGAAAATTCGAGTCAGGACTCGAATCTTGAAGGAAAACTTGGAAGTTCAGATTTTTGAAGGAAAGGAAGACTCGAGTTAAAACCCAAATCTTTGAAGGAGAGTTGGAGAGTTCGAGTCAAGGCTTGAATTTCAAAGGAAAGAGTTGGAAGTTCGAGTCAAAAAAAACTTGAATCTCAAAGGAGAGTTGATGAGAAGGGATAGAAGAAGACTGGCAGAATTTTAAGGAGAATTGAGGAAAGATTGTAACATGAGGGCTAACTGATCGGTCAGCCAGACACTAGCACGAGTGCTAGGTTTACCTGTATGAGTACTGAATTTTTCAAAAAAAAAAATGCCCCAGTGTAAGTACTGGGTTTTCTGATGGAGATTTAAAGAAAAATGGGACACCGACATTCTTTAAGATACTTAAGATTTGAGCAATAATGATTGTCGACATTTTCAGGATTTTCCCTTATCCTGAAGGGGAAATGGAATAGACATTTTGATGAGAATTTAGAAAGGAATGATTCAGGTTTACCCCTTAACCTGAAAGGGAAGAAGAATAAAATTTATAAAAATGGAGAAGAAGAAAGGAAAAAAAACTTTGAAAATTTATTTTGGAAAAGAATTTTCACAGGTAGCATTGTTGCTCCTATGAAGGATCTCAAGATTTTCCCTTATCCTGAATAAAATTTAAGAAAATTTAACGAAGGGAAATTGATATAAATCTAGAAACTCAATAAAGATTGATAAAACTTGTATTTACAAAAGAATCCTCATAAGTAGCGTCATTGCTCCTACAAGGGGTCTCAGGATTTTCCCTTATCCTGAAAAAGAATAGAATTTAAAGAGATTTACTGAAGGGAAATTGATATAAATATAGAAAATCAATAAAGATCGGCAAAACTTGTATTTACAAAAGAATCCTCATAGGTAGCGTCATTGCTCCTACAAGGGGTCTCAGGATTTTCCCTTATCCTGAAAAAGAATAGAATTTAAAGAGATTTAATGAAGGAAAATTGATATAAATATAGAAAATCAATAAAGATCGGCAAAACTTGTATTTACAAAAGAATCCTCATAGGTAGCATCATTGCTCCTACAAGGGGTCTCAGGATTTTCCCTTATCCTGAATGGGAACACCTCGGACAACGAGGGTCAGGTTTATCCCTTAACCTGAGGGGGAAAGAAGAGTAAAGGAAATACCTCATGGGATAGAGGCGTCAGGTTTATCCCTTAACCTGAAAGGGTAAGAGATTTGATAAAATTTAATAGAATTGAGGAAAATTTGATAAAACTTTATATAAACTTGATAAAGTATGAATAAAATGAATGAAACAGATAAAAATACCAAAATTAACTGAAAATTTATAAGATTTGAAAAAAAGGGCATTTTTTTCTGATCCTGCCTGCATATGGGATCTTGGAAGGAAAAATGTTTATTTAAAAGATAAATGAGAAATCATTTTTTTTGGGGAAGAAAATACATCACAAGAAGAATGATCAGCGCGAGATATGCTCCTTTAAATCAAACATGAGAGATCATCATGAGGGTTAAATTTTTTTGAAGGCAATGGTTTGAAAATCTAATTTTTGAAAAAGAAGATCAACAACAGATTTGATTTCTAAAAATAACAGTTTCGAAATTGATAATAAGATCAACACAAGGGTCGATCTTTGAATATAATGTTTAAAAACCAATTTTGAAAGATAAGACCAACACAAGGGTTGATCTTTGAATATAATGATTTAAAATTGACACAAGGGTTGATCTTGGAATGATTCGAAACCCATTTTGAAAGATTAGACCAACACAAGAGTTGATCTTTGAATATAAAGATTTGAAATCAGTTTTGGAAGATAAGACCAACACAAGGGTTGATTTTTTAATATAATGATTTAAAACCCATTTTTGGAAGATAAGACCAATGCGAGGATTGATCTTTGAATATGACGGTTTGAAAAACCAATCTTGGGAGACAAAACCAACACAGGGGTTGATCTTTGACTATAATGATTTAAAATCAATTTTTGGAAGATGAGACCAATGCCAGGATTGATCTCTGAATATAACGTTTTGAAAAACCACTTTTGGAAAATATGATCAACACAAGATTTGAGATCTATTTGGGAAGATAAGACCAACACAAGGGTTGATCCTTCAATGCAAATGGTTCAAAAACCTATTTTGGAAAGCATGATCAACACGAGGGTTGATTTTTTAATATCATGGTTCGAAAACCTATTTTTGAAAACATGATCAACACGAGGGTTGATTTTTGACAAAGGTTGGACAAAAGACTTTTTTTTTAAAATTTCATGGTTTTTTGAAAAAGATCTCATAGGTAATATCATTTCTCTCATGAATGATGTCAGGATTAGTCCCGCATTTTGAAAAGAACAGGAAAATGTGGTTTTAATAGAAGCTGATGAAGAGATTTTTGAAATATAGATCTTCAAAAGTAAATGCCCCTATGTGGCAGAGGAAGAAAGGATATTAGAGATATAGAGAAAAATTGATATTTCATTGACGAGCAAAACTGATAACAAAGAACTGAAATATTTACAAGTATTTTGACTGAAAGGTCACAAAAGGACTGGACTGACTGGCCCCCTACAAGGTAACTTGGCAAAAAGGGAAAAAGTAGGAGAATTCTGACATCTTCAGTTTTCTGAGTAGCCGGGGGAGAGACTTGGTCATGACGGCTAGGTCATCTTCCTCTTCATCTTCAACAAAAAGACTCTTGTCGGCGCAGTCCTGAACAATATTTTTGAAGACGAAGCAGTGATCGGTGTCATGCCCCACTGCTCGATGAAACTTGCAGAACTGATTTGTGAACCTTCCCATGACCGTGGGAGGATCCGCGACTCTCGAGAGTTTAACCAATCCTTTGGCCAGCATGAATTCAAGGGCTTCTTCGAGCGTTTGCTTCAGAGGAGTGAACTCACGGTCATTACTCCAACCTTCGCGCTTTATCTTCTCCTTTTGCGGAAATTTAGACTGAGACGACTTGTTATTCTGCTTGGAAGACTTTTCCCTTTGAGCTGCGCCGTGGTTTTGACCATTCTTGTTGTCATTTCTGTTTCTTCTGCTGTTATCAAGATCATTGCTAGAGGTATCAGCTGCATGAGTGAACTGCGCTTTCTTTTTCTGATCTTGAATATTTTTGGCAAGAGGCATGCCCTCGTAAAGCCCGCTTTCTATTCCTGCCTCGAGCCATTCGGCTCGCTCAATCAACTTGATAAAGGATTTCGCCGGAGAAGTGGCAATGAGGCTTCTCAGGGGCTGAGAGAAATTGCTGAGGATTATTTGCAATGCATGCTCCTCTGGAATGGGAACTTTCATCTTGTCGCAGGTACTTCTCCACCTGTGGATGAACTCTCCTGCTCTTTCAGTCTCATTCTGCTTTAAGTTTTAAAGGTGATTGAGCGTTGGTGAAACCTTAGTATTGAATAGGAAGCGCTCAATGAACAAATTTACCACTTTATCGAACTCTCGTAGTTCGATAGGATTGATGTGGTCAGCATACCACCTGGCTGCTACACCCTCCAGACTGCGGAGAAAGCAAATGAACAGAGCCCTGTTATCTTTCCTGAAACGACTGCATTCTGCATAAAATGTGGCTAAGTGGGCTTTAGGGTTGCCAGTCCCGTCAAATTTGAGAAACTTGCGAGGAAGATTCTCCAGGTTATCGTCCCCATCTAGACTGTAAGACCCGCAATTTTTCAGAAAATATCTGAATAAAATTCATGAGGCATTTACCGGTAAAAATAGCATTTCTTCTCAGAATGCAAAACGAATCAATTCCTGCGAGCCAGTTATACTTAGGATATTCGTCGAATTGCGAATATATGCTCAAACACTCTGGAAGCCATAACTTCCTAACTAAACGAAATCAATAGATTCGTACGAGCCAACTTTCTTAGTTACGTCAATACGAAGAAAATGGCGTACTCAGAATTTTTCGGAAAAAATCGCTGGAAACCCGAAATTCTTGTGGGACCCACAGAAATATTGGTGGGACCCACAGAAATATTCCTCAGAAAATATCTTGTGGGACCCATAAAATATCCTATGGAAATATCTTGTGGGCCCCACCTCAAAAGGAACCTCCAGGAATTTAAAAGAAGCCAAGGGGTAAAAGGGGCATGGAAAAACCCAAGAGGAGGTGGGCTTGGGCTATAAATAGCCCTCCCCACTCTCTCTCTTCAGATAATTTCGACCCCCCCTCTCTCTCTTGCCTTCTCTCTCTCTCCTAAACCTCCCCTACCTAGCCTAGCCCACCTAAGCCCACCTGGCCTGGTCTGAGCCTGCCTGACTTAGCCTGAGCCTGCCTGACCTGGTCCTAACCCACCTGACCTGGGTCTGAACCCACTTGACCTGGTCCAAACCCAGTTGACTTGACTTGAACCTAGTTGGGTTTAAAGTCAAAGTCAAAGTCCTTTTTGGTCCAGATTCCGGTTTGGGTTTCTGAACCCAAACTTAGCCTACTTGAGCTGAGTTCGAACCTGCTGAACCCAGTTGACTTGGATCGAACCCTGTTTGGTTCAAACCACTTAGGTTGAGTAGCTTGACCTGCTCTACCTCTTTCTCAACTAAGTCAGCTTCATCTGACTTAGTCTGACCTCTCGAAGGAAGGCTCGAAGCCAAAGAAGCAACCCGGAGCCGTTTCTTCCACGATTTGAAGTAAGTTCACTTCGTTGATCCATCTCTCTCAAGTATTTGACTGTTTGTATATAGAATATACTTTCTGAAGTAGTATCTTGCGTTAGTTCTTGATTGAGCCCTTTTTGGACACTTCGGTGTTCACCCGCTCGTCTCGTAACTATCGTCGGATATATCTATGTTCAAACACGCAATATATGCGTTCTTCAAAATGGTATCTCACTTTAGTTCTTGGTTGAGCCCTTTAGGACACTTCGGTGTTCACCCGCTCGCCTCGTAACTATCGTTGGATGCGGATCTAGGTGTATATCTGCTGATTCTGCCGACGCATCTTATATCGCACAGGCTATGTAATTTACCTTTGCCGTCGCGTCGTATGATGCCAAGGCTCCCTGTTTTCTGTACTTCCGATTATGCATTTACTTACGCCGTCGCGTTGAACGATGCCAAGGCTCCTGCTTTCTGCAATGTATTTACTTACGCCGTCGCGTCGAACGATGCCAAAGCTTCTGCTTTGTTATATATGTAGAATATTTCATTCAGTTACACACCCTGAACAATAGTATATGCATTTCTTTACGCCGCCGCTGTATAAAGCACAGGCTTCTGCTTATACTACATATATAGCGCATAAATGAGCGTTCAAATGGAGATCAACTCCAAATCGCCCATGCGATTCCTTGACCGCTCCTCGTTCAAGATTCTGCTTGACGAATGAAGCCCCTATTGGAAAGGCTTCGCTTTTTGGCAAAATGCTCTTTACGTAAAGACTAAGTTAATTACGTATGGCCTGGCTATGACCCAGGGTTCCTGCAACCTTGATGGATGCAAAGTACGCACAACGGTGCGCATCCATTTCCCCGAATTAAGCGTGGCGATTTCCTACCAAAGAAGGGAGATGCCGCTGAAATGGATAAAAGAAACGCACGCTTTCTCCGTAAAAGAGAGGAAGTGCTGCTGAAATTTCTAAAGAAGCTAAGAATAGCTCAGAAAGAACGTAGCCGGATACTCTGACATATAGCAGAGTGCTACCTAGTTCATGGTTTGCCCTTTACAACGTAGAAGGGTTCGTCGCACCACTGCCGGTAGAGCAGGGGAGGTGCTGACGAAATGGTCGGCAGAAGAGCTGCCGGAACCAATGGAACGACATAATGATGTCCGTTGATGGAACGATGCCAGATCGGCTCGTATCCTTGTGCCTGCAAGGGCACTTTGCTCGTAAGGGCCGCTGAGCCGGAGTAGAGGTTGCGCCTTGGCTAGGTTTGGACTCGTTGCGTAAAAATACGCCGAGTAGCCGATCTATTTAGATCGAGTCATATGCATGCTCATTGAGAAGGGTTACACAACCAGACTCGTAATGGCCGAAGAGCCAGAGTGTGTTGTTTCCACCCAAAGAGGTGTGATGCTCGTGGTGGTCGAAGTGCCAAAGAGCGGTGTTCTGCATGCATATGAATAAGACTTAAGGTCGCACATACCCCGCGGTTGAAGATCGTGTTAGGGGTACCCCCTCAGTAATGACTGTGTTGGGGAAGACTGAATGGGGTCGGGTACATACTCCCGTAGTGCTGAAAGCACGGGCTGCCTAAATGGCATGCAGATTCTGTCCAAGTAATTGTAAGACTGGCAGACCCCTTCAGGAATTATGCTCACTATGGAATGACAGTGATGGTACAGCCTTGAGTGACATGTATTTTACTTTGGACCTGATAGAGTCCACGATGGCCTCAGTCACTCATGGGTTTTGGGGTCGTGGTTATCCTTAAGATCTAAGGATTGAACCCAACTACTGCAAGTAGAGGATGCATCCGAATATGGGCCTAGTAGGATTCTCCCAGTTGAAACACACTGCCCTACTATGGATAGGGTCAACAGGCCTCTGGGGTATCTAAAATACATAGAATAATCAAACCCCAGAACGTCGCGTTGATGCCCGGACAATAGCTCTACCTGCGTACCAAAGGCGGGAGCAGTTAATTATCAAACAATGCATTAGTTCTAGGTACAGCGATGCTTTGAATGTATGAGTGGATGACGTGTTGAGTCAGTCCTGCATAACCTTTGTGAAGGTGTCATGTTCGGTATACTACTGGACCGACTGGGCAAAGACCCGTGTTGTATCCGCACGACTAAGCGAAGCTCGAGGAGTTGTCCTTAGATGCGTGAGATACGGATGTGCCAAGTATGAAGACTTGAGCTAGACATCACTTTGAGACCCGGAAGAGGTCATGGCTAAGTCGTGGAGACTTAAGCGGCTATTCAAATCACAGCCTTGAAAAGGCTTGCTCTAAGTCATGAGGACTCGAGCGGATGTTCAACTCATAGCCCTACGGAGGCTCTTGCGATATACGCTAAGTCTTGGAGGCTTGAGCGTCGTTATTGCGCATTGCGACCCTGAGTGGTCATTATCGTACTTGAGTTGAATGGATGTATGACTGCATGCTTACCAGACCATCAGTGGTTCTGACCCCGTTTTATGGGGATTTCAGGTGTTGGACCTGCGTGACGATATGCGGAGCAAGGTGGCATCGAGTTCCAGGGTTTCTCTAGACAGAGTTGTACTGCTTCCTTTTATTGAACCTATACTGCTTTTCTAAGCAGTGATGTTGTAATAAACAAGTGGTTTTCGATAAAATGGAACACTTTGGTGGTCAATGAGTTGCTTGGCCACATACCTGCAACGTGCTCGGGGTTTTCTAAAACTGACGACTCATTATCGTCTTATTCCGCTGCTAAAAGCTTTTCTAAGTTCCGCTGCAAAGAAAAAAAAAGAAATTCATGAAAATTTTAACTTAGCTTTGTTTTGGAAATCCGGGGCGTTACAGAATTGGTATCAGAGCATGTGTCTGAGAAACCTGGTTCAAGATCCATCATAGTCCCGATATCGCACTGTAAGTATATGTTTTTATACTTTTGTTCTGATCTGGGTGCATCTTTGTATAGATGGCAACTCATGACTCGCGTGGATACTGCTATCGCTGCAAGGTCATGCACGATGAGTGGATATGCCCGTATGAAGTCCAAGACTGCCAATACTGTGGCGAAGATGGGCATTCCGCCAATGAATGCCAAAGGAAATATACCGCCGATATGGGTCGGCGGGCATCAAAGGGTCTCAAGGATGAGACTTCGCGTGTCAGTGGACCGCATCACTCTAGTATTGGGAGCAACCATGCCCCAACATCTTTTGATGAATTACCAAGGCTGAGGGATTTTGATTTGAACTTCCCTGCGGAGGTCTATCACTCGCCAAGCTACCATCCGGCATCACATATGCCGAGCTTAAATTGTAGGAACAAAAGAGGGGATTCTTTCTGTTCGCCGATCATTATTCCAGACTCCCAGAGTCTTGATCTTGCTGACTGGGAAAGTGGACTGGAGTCCCTCATATATCCCCAATATTCGCTTGCTAGTGCGGAAGTGCCGCCCAAGCCAAAGCTAGTAGTGCCTGCACCAAGGCCATGTGGCAATAGATGGACCTTTTGGAGTTCGTCTTCATCAAAGAAATTCAAGTCTTAAAGAGACTGGTGATGTTTTGGAGTCAGTAGACTCATGTATATAGTTTCTCAACGCCTAAAGTCTGCCAGTGCGGCATGACGTTTTGTTTAAGGCGATGCTTGTGTAAATGTGATGTATATTAAGTAAATAAAGCTTTTACTTCCTCATATACATCAAGAAACTAAAAACAAGTGCTTGTGTGTGTATAGATAAATGGCTCCTACGACGAGGAGAACCATACCAAGCGAGGAGTCCCATACGCAGGGATTCCTGTTGGAGACACTCAACAATCTGGTTACAGCCATCCGTGAAACGAGGCCAGAGCCAGTCGCACCACGAAACGAGCACTTGGGAGGAGTGACTTATGAGAAGTTCCTCAAGCTTGACCCGCCAGTTTTCATTGGCAGAGCCGATCCTGAGCTCGCGGAGAGTTGGATCGAAGAGACGGAACGTGCCTTCTTAGTACTGGGAGTACCAGAGGAAAAGAAGACCAATTTTGGCACGTATCGGTTGAAAGACAATGCACGGAAGTGGTGGGATACCACTAAACTTATCCAGTTCTCACAAGTCGAAGTCATTCCTTGGACTGACTTTCGGAGGACTTTTATGGATAACTACTTCCCATTGCATTCCAGAAACAAGAAAAAGATGGAGTTTCTGGAGTTGGAACAGGGCGGTATGAGTCTAATGGACTATACCACCAAATTTTAGAATCTAGAGCGCTACTGCTCTCGATTGTTCGAAACAGACCAAGAAAGGGCCGACAAATATGTGAATGGTCTGCGCGAAGGGTTGCGATCTCGAGTGATAACAAGCATGCCTTCGACTTTTCAGGCTGCGGTAGCAGCAGCTTCAAAAATCCAAGAGGACTGGGCACGATCTAAAATGATTGTAGCAAAGAAGCCCATAGTGAATGGTGGGAATCGTAAAAGGACGTTCCCAAGTGGCCAGGGTTCACGACAACCCTTTCAAAAGAAGAAGTTCCAAGGAGGGAACAACACTCAGCAAGTCGTGAGGCCAAGACAGAACCCAACTCCGAATGGTCAGCAGTCCAACTTCAGCTGCCCAAGGTGTCGTATGAACCACCCTGGAAAGTCATGTCCTCGTGACATTGGTGGGTGCTTGTATTGTGGCAAGATGGGCCACTTTATAAGGGATTGCGCCAAGAAGGCTGCAGATGAACAGAGGAGTAATGCCGGATCTGCCGGACCCTCTCGACCAGCACCACAACGTTCTCAGTTTCAACGACCTCCACCTAGAATAGAACAAAGGCCTGCTGCAGGTCGTGTATACGCTGTAACGACTGAACAAGTCGAAAATGGTGACCTGATTGAAGGCACCGTACCTGTTAATGGACATGCAGCTTACGTCTTGTTTGATTGTGGTGCTACTCATACGTTTATCTCTGACGATTTCACCGAACAACTCCACGCTTCGGTGCAACCGATTGATAAAATGATCGAAGTATATAACCCGTTGGGTTCACGCACCAAATGTATCCGGTGTGTGAAAAATTTGGATATTGAGATAGCAGGGCAACACTTGCCTACTGATGCCGTCCTGATCGATATGATACAGTACGATGTCATTCTGGGAATGAATTGGTTGGCTCAGAATAATGCCAAGATTCTGTGCCGCGAGGGCAGAGTAATTCTATCTCGACCCGGATTGCCTAAGATGGAATATTGGTTATCCAAACCTGTTCCACAGAAAAGGCTCATATCAGCACTTAAGGTACAAAAATACCTTAGGAAGGGTTGTGTAGCCTTCCTGTTGAGTCTCTCGGTGGAAAAATCCAACGACCAACCCCTTGAGAGTTTGGAAGTGGTACGGGAGTTTCCCAATGTATTTCCTGAGGAATTGCCAGGACTTCCGCCACTTCGTGAGGTTGAATTTGGAATTCAATCCTTACCTGGAACAGCGCCGATATCCAAAGCCCCGTATCGAATGGCGCCAGCTGAACTCAGTGAGTTGAAGTGTCAGTTGGAAGAACTGATGGAACAAGGGTTCATCCGTCCTAGTGTGTCACCATGGGGAGCCCCGGTACTGTTTGTAAAGAAGAAGGATGGATCCCTTCGGTTATGCATCGATTATCGGATGCTTAACCAGGCAACTGTTAAAAATAAGTACCCGTTGCCTCGGATTGAGGACTTATTCGATCAGCTCAGAACAGCGAGGGTGTTCTCCAAGATCGACCTCAGGTCTGGATACCATCAACTCAGAGTAAAGGAAGAGGATATACCTAAGACTGCCTTCAGAACGAGATATGGCCATTATGAGTTCGTAGTAATGCCCTTCGGACTCACTAATGCGCCTGCTGCCTTTATGGATCTAATGAACCGGATATTCAGACCATATTTGGATAGCTTTGTCATCGTCTTTATTGATGACATTCTCGTATATTCTGAGAACAAGTTACAACACATGGAGCACTTGAAAATCGTCTTGAAAACCCTTCAAGATAACCAACTCTATGCTAAGTTTTCAAAATGTGAATTCTGGCTAGACAAAGTGATGTTCCTTGGTCATGTGATCTCAAAAGATGGAATCGCAGTGGATCCTGCGAAGGTGGAAGCTGTGATGGACTGGAAGCAGCCAGAAAATATCACTGAGGTCCGTAGCTTCCTTGGAATTGCCGGATATTATCGGAAGTTCATACAAGACTTCTCCCGAATCGCCGTACCGATGACGAAATTGCTTAAAAAGGGAGTCAAGTTTGAATGGACTGACCAGTGTAAGGAGTGCTTTGAGGTTCTCAAACAGAGGCTTACCACTGCCCCTGTCCTTACCTTACCTTCTGGTCAGGGAGGCTTCGTGGCATATACCGATGCCTCAGGAACGGGTCTGGGTTGTGTGTTGATGCAGCATGGCAAAGTAATCGCCTATGCGTCACGACAGTTGAAAGTCCATGAGAAAAATTATCCAACCCACGATCTTGAGCTTGCCGCGGTAGTCTTCGCACTTAAAATTTGGCGACACTACCTTTATGGAGAGAAATTTGAGGTCATGTCGGACCATAAAAGCCTAAAATACCTCTTTTCTCAAAAAGAACTCAATATGCGGCAACGGCGATGGCTGGAATTCCTCAAAGACTATGAATTCACGCTTTCCTATCACCCTGGAAAGGCAAATGTTGTAGCAGATGCCCTTAGTCGCAAGACTGTTGGCACTCTGGCCAGCCTAACCGGACAATGGAAGTTGATGGAGGATTTCGTCAAGTGGAAGCCATTTTTGGCTGATTCAGGTAGAATCCAAATGTCATGTTTGACGATCCACATTGAGTTCCTCGATCGCATTGTAGCCGAACAGTTCAAGGATCCCCAGTACTTGGAATTGAAAGCTCGTGTTGAAAAAGATAACACTTTCTTCCATTTGAAAGAAGATGGAGGAATATGGATGGAAGAAAGAATTTGGGTTCCAAATAACCCTGAGCTAAGACAGGAAGTACTCCAGGAGGCCCATAGTAGCAAATATACTATCCACCCTGGGGGTACGAAGATGTTCCGAGATTTGCAGAGAAAGTACTGGTGGAAGGGTATGAAACGTGATGTGGCTACGTTTGTCTCGAAGTGTTTGATCTGCCAGCAAGTTAAGATCGAACATCAGCGCCCTGGTGGAAAGATGCAACGGATCGAGATTCCAGAATGGAAATGGGAAGGCATTACGATGGATTTCATCGTTGGATTGCCTCGATCCAAGAGACAACACGATTCGATATGGGTGATCGTGGACAGACTCACCAAGTCTGCTCACTTCCTGCCAATCAACACTCGATACTCAACTGAACGATTGGCGGAGATCTACATTCGGGAAATCGTTAGACTCCATGGAGTGCCGATTTCGATCATATCCGATCGTGACCCGAAGTTCACCTCTCACTTTTGGGAGCAGCTTCAAAGAGCCCTGGGGACGAAACTCAAGTTCAGTACAGCATTCCATCCCCAAACAGATGGGCAATCAGAACGAACCATACAGACTCTTGAAGATATGCTAAGAGCCTGTATGCTGGAATGGAAAGGTGATTGGGATTCCCACCTAGCGTTGGCTGAATTTGCTTATAATAATAGCCACCACGCTAGCATTGGGATGGCACCGTATGAAGCCTTGTATGGACGACCCTGTAGATCACCAATCCATTGGGGTGAAGTGGGTGAGCGAACCTTGGACTCGCCCATTGTGTTGCAGCATTACACTGAGCAGGTCCACATGATCAGAAAGAAGCTACTGACTGCTCAGAGTCGACAGAAGAGCTACGCCGATCAGCGGCGTAGGGAACTCGCTTTTGCGGTTGGAGATAAGGTTTTTATCAAGGTCTCTCCAACCAAGAGTGTGTTTCGTTTTGGAAAGAAGGGGAAGCTCAGCCCCAGATTCGTTGATCCCTTCGAAGTTTTGAGCCGGATCGGAGAGACTGCCTACCGAGTAGCATTGCCACCACAATACGCGCAAATACATGATGTATTTCACGTATCAATGCTTAGAAAGTACGTTCATGATCCTTCTCACGTCATTCAACATGAAGACATTGACATCCGAGAAGATATGACGGTAGAAGAAAGGCAAGTGGAGATCATGGACCGACGGGAGAAAGTGCTAAGAACAAAGGTCATTCCACTTGTTAAAGTGAGGTGGCAGCATCATGGAATCGATGATTGCACTTCGGAGCCCGAATCGGATATGCGGGATAAATATCCTGAACTCTTCACCTTGTACTCTTAGCTGAATTTCGCGGACGAAATTCCTTTAAGGGGGTAATGATGTAAGACCCGCAATTTTTCAGAAAATATCTGAATAAAATTCATGAGGCATTTACCGGTAAAAATAGCATTTCTTCTCAGAATGCAAAATGAATCAATTCCTGCGAGCCAGTTATACTTAGGATATTGTTATCATCGCAAAATTGTTCCCCTCCCTTGCGAGAGAGAAACGAATTTCGCGAGTCAAACTCGACCAAAGTTTTGAAATTGGTTTTAAAAATTACTCGCCTCCGTTTTGAAAATTTGCGGGAAAATTCCGTAGAATGGGATCCGCCTGTCGGTACGAGGTTCAACCGTTCCTGGCGCCTTTACCAGGGGTAATTGAACCAAGGATCAATTATGTGCTTTAACTTGACTCAAATATCTAAATGATGCTCTATTTTTCCTAGAATGCACAAAGAATCAGGCTTGTGCTATGGAATTTTGAAAATAATGCAAGTTTGAGAAAATATGATGTTTGCTTTGGAAAATTGAAATGCATTTAGAAAAGGACTGGAAAATGCTTGAAAATGGAATTCCTGGGAAAATCATTGAATTTTATTGAAAATCAGAAATTTGCATTGGAAAGTGATTTCTCAGGAAAATTTGAACTTTAGAAAATCGATTTTGAAATTTGGAATTGCTTTTCTGAGAAAATAGATTTGAGAATTCTGAGAAAATCAAGAAATTCATTGGAAAATGACTTTTGAAATGGAAAATGAATTCTCAAGAAAACTGGAAAATATGAGAAAATAAATTTCTAAAAACTTGGGATTTTGAAATTTGAGAATTTGAAAACATAGGAAAATCTTGATTTGAACTTGGGAAATGCTTTGAAATGTCATTTGAAAACTTAGGATTTTGAGAAAATCAGATCCTGAGAAAGACTTGGAAATTCTTGAGAAAATTGAATTTTCTGAAATTGAAATTGGAAAATGAGTTTGAAATAATGCAATTTGAATGATATGAATGAATGAATATGAATTTGAAAAGGGAATTTCATTAAGGAATTGGGAAATCCTTTTAAAACTTTGAAAAATGCAGTGCATTTTGAAGTTAGCCTAAGTGTGTAGGCTGAATGTGGCTAATATGAAGATCATAAATCTTGGTTTTCTTCGTATTCTGACTATGGCCATAAATACAAATCCCACCGAGTTTATAAACTCCATAAAAGCTTGTGCACGTGTCATTCGTGTAAACCATAGTGAATTTGAAATAATGTGCATGAATGATACATCACATATTGAAATTTGCATAAATTAAACTATATGCAATGCAGCCCTATTCTAAGCAGAAATGTAACTCTTATTCCAAATTATTACATTTGAGATTACATTGAATTGAAATAAAATAAATAAAATCTAAGTCTTCTTCTTGAATGTTCCTGCAAAACTAGAAAACAAGGTTAGCACAAAAATGTAGGTTTTTCTGAATTTATCCGAAAATATGGGAAATTATCGGATATTATTCAGATATAAACCCAAATTCATACCCCCTTTGATATAAACATAATAAATAATGAATAAATTTGGAAAATAAACTTGAAAATTCGAAATTGGGGTTCAAAATGACCAAAATACCCCTGATGACCTTGAAATCAGGGTTTTATGAAAGAATTTTTGTAAATTTTGGAATTTTGAAAATCAAATGAAATAAATCAAACATAATATAATAAAATATGATGATATGCATGAAATTTTGGAGAATTAGAAATTGAAATTTCGAAATTTAGGTCAAAATGACCAAAATACCCCTGATAATAAGACTATGGCCTTGAAACCAGGGTTTTCTGAAATAAATTTTGCAAAATTGAAAAATATGAAATGCAAAGGAGATTAAAATTAACCCTAATATGATTTTACATGCTTATGTACATGATAAAAACCCTAAAATGGCAAAAATATCATAAAATATCAAATTTAACTTGATTTTCGCCTGATTTTCGCTTCTGAATTTAAAGATAAACTAACACATGGAGCAAATGAACTTGGAATTAAACCAAATTTGGCATAGATACCTAAAATAACCCTAGAAACATAATGGAGCTCGAAAATTTAATTTTTTTGTATTTTTAAATATGGAAATTCAAATAAAAACCCTAAATTTCATGATTTTTGCCTAAAATATTGATTCTAAAGGGGATTTAGGATATCAAACTTCCATAAAAATTTCCCAAATTTTATGGGATGACAGATGACAGTAAGGCAAAGATTTGTTTATTTTACACTTTCTGGTTTTGAACTATGGTCGGAGCTGTACCACTCCGGCAAGTCGGATCGGAATCTGGCGACTCTAGTAAATGAAGGAAACAGACAGGTTTCGGTAGAAAATGTGGTAAAAATGGCAGACAGATGGGAAAATGGCTGAAATTGTGGGAAAATGTCCCTGACAAAAAGAGGAAGATTTGATATTTTGACACTATTAGGATTCGGGTTACGGTTTGGAAAAGGCCATACTGTTATCAGAGACCTAAATCTCTGAGCTTTCTGGACATTGGAATCTGTTAGACAGAAATAGAAAATCCGGGAAAAATACTGGAACAGATTTAAAAATTCCCAAATTTTGGGAAATGACAGGAAATTATGTTATGAACAACTTTTGTGTTGAATGTTTTTGCAGAAGGGTTATAGATTGGATGGACTTGGTGCATTAAGGTCTGTCTATACCCTGACGAAAGAAAATCGATATTTTCCCAGGGGTCTGAGAAATCCGATTTTTTACAGAGGTCAAAACTGACTGGAAAAACCTCAAAATTTCCAGATCATTAGTAGATTCAATCATGAATCTACTGTGATTTTTATAGAATGATTCAAATCCCACATAAGGGTGGATCCGAAGGTTTTTGTCTGCTAAAGCAGGAATTGAAATTTCTGGATGACAGAAAACCCGATTTAGAGTTTGGTTGGTTTAGAAAGGTTCCGAAACCCGAATTGAATCAAAGTTTTGACAGTACAACAAAGACATGTAAACCTAACTACTCTAAAATTTACAAAATTTTTAAATGCATAAAATCACATAAATTGCTGTATGGACTTTGTCTAAAAACTAAAATTTTACAAATTTTAAACTAAGTAAAGCATGGTTCATATATAAAACGAAATAACTAGCAAAACGAATTAATCTAAGTGCATGCAAACATAAGATGACATGAATCATAAAACTAAAACCTAAATCGAGGAGGATATGATCAATTTAATATTGGCTCTCCAAAATGAGAGATTCGATCCATTGAGTGGACGGATCTTTTCATTTTTTAGCCTACACATAAAGCACAAGTTTTGTATTTATCTATATATATATATATATGTATATATATATAGAGAGAGAGAGAGAGATTAAATGAGAGTTTTCAACAATATGAAACCAGCTTTGGTCTGATCTCACGTTGTGTTTAAATAAACCATGTGATAAATATCTTAAAAAAAAATGAAAGCCAAAGGGTAAAGCAACACTTTACCTTGAGAGAGGGCTGGAAGATGGGGATGGCTTGGATGTGGAGCAGCTGCTGCCAGGCGTGAGGGAGGTGTCCCTGTGGTGCTGCCAAGGATGGAGGTGTGGCTGTTGGCTGGGAGCTTGAAGGTGATGCTTCCAAGTGGAGACCGGCTGAAGCAAGGTGGAGGCTGCAGCTGTTTGTTGAAGCAGATGGTGGCTTGAACCGGCTAGGCGTGGAGGCTGCAGCTGGAGATGACCGGAGGTGCTGGTGGGAAGTGTAAGCTGTGGCTGTTGTGGCTGCAGCAGCCAAGAGAAGGGAAGGAGAGAGCTAAAGGGGGAGAGAGAGAGAGGCGTGAGATGGGAGAAGAGCCGTAAGTGGCTTCTTCTTTTTCCTTTTTTTCTTTAAACAAACCCAACTTAGGTCCTTAATCAGCCTCAACTTAGGGTTTTTAGGGGTTAATGAAAAGAGAGGGAAAGAGTGTACGTGAATGGGCTGGAGAAGGGAAAGGAAGGAAGGGAAGAAGGAAAGAAAGGGAAGGAAAGAAGAAAAAAAAAAGGAAGAAAAAGAAAAAAAAAAAGGAAAGAAAGGAAGAAGAAAGGGAAAGAGAAAGGGAAAAAAGAAAAAGGAAAGGAAGAAAAAGAGAGGGGGCTGGAGGTTTGGGTGACCACTTTGTGGGTCCCACCTTAGGAAGAATATAATAATGAAATAAATAAATAAAATAAAATAAAATAAACAACAAAAAAAAAAAAATAAAGAAAAAGATAATTTTTTTTTTCTTTTCTTATAAATTAAAACAAGAGAATGCAAATGGATGGGCCATCTCAGAGCGGGTCCAAATTTTGATTTTGAAATTCATTTTGACGATTAAAGGGGTAAAATAGTCTTTTTAGAAAATTTTTAGACGAAACGAGCTATTTTTGGCAGTTTTTGAAACGAGCTCGGATTTTGAAGTTCAATACCCCGTTGCGAAGCAAATCCAATGTAGAATTTGAAAATGTAATTTTGAAAGAAATCCAAATTGTTTTTCTCGAGAAAATACTTCCAACAAAACGAGCTATTTTTGGCAGTTTTTGAAACGAGCTCGGATTTTGAATTTCAATATCCCATTGCGAAGCAAATCCAATGTAGAATTTAAAAATATATTTTTGAAAGAAATCCATATTGTTTTTCTCGAGAAAATGCTTCCAACCGAAATGAGCTATTTTTGGCAGTTTTTGAAACGAGCTCGGATTTTGAAGTTCAATAGCTCATTGCGAAGCAAATCCAATGTAGAATTTGAAAATGTAATTTTGAAAGAAATCCAAATTGTTTTTCTCGAGAAAATGCTTCCAACAAAACGAGCTATTTTTGGCAGTTTTGAAACGAGCTCGGATTTTGAATTTCAATATCCCATTGCGAAGCAAATCCAATGTAGAATTTAAAAATATATTTTTGAAAGAAATCCATATTGTTTTTCTCGAGAAAATGCTTCCAACCGAAATGAGCTATTTTTGGCAGTTTTTGAAACAAGCTCAGATTTTGAAGTTCAATAGCTCATTGCGAAGCAAATCCAGTGTAAAACTTGAAAATTTGATTTTGAAAGAAATCCAGATTATTTTTCTTGAGAAAATATTTCCAAATTTAGACTCCCGGGGTGAAAATGTCAATTTTGGAAACCCGAGGTTTGAAATTGATTTCTGAAAACTTTTAAAACTCAATCTGGATTGAAATTTATAAAACTGGAGTTCTGGACTTCGAAAATGAAATGAAATGTGATGAAATGTTATGAAATGCTAAGAAATGATATGAAATGATGAGAAATGACATGCGAAATGCAGACCCTGAATGGAGAATTTTAGATGTTAGACCCCGACGGGCAGCTGTACCAGTTTAAAAAGCATTAAAATTGATAAAATTTGCAAAATAGCTCAAGAAATGGTTTTCGGGACTCTACTGGATCAGAGTGACACTGAAAATTGAGGTTCGAGCTGGATTGAACTGAAATGAGCTAGATTGAGCTGAGTTTTAGAGTTTCAGAACTCAAATGAACTGACCAGGCACTGACTCAACTGACCTTTCCGACTGAATTTTCAAGAAAAGCTGCCATTTTTAGAGAAATGGTACGGAATGATCACTGGAGTGAAGTGAATTATGAACTTGAGCTGAAACAAAGGTCATTAATACTGAGGTGAACTAAAATCGAGGCTCAAACACTAGCTCAACTGACTAAACTTGGCTCAATTTCAGCTAGAAGAGCTAAAATGGACCAAAATGGGCTCCTAGACACTTGGAAATGGTTTTGTACTGAAACTGGAGTGTTTGAACTTCTGGTGAGCTCAAGTTAGACTCTGGGAAACATGACTGACTGGGAATGACAGACTCGGAGACAATTGGTTTGGATTCAAGTGAGAAATGAGCTCATTTTTGAAGAAATGATCCCATTTTGGCAGGAATGGTCAGAAATGAAAATGGTCTGTTCATTGTGAGCTCAGATGAGCTTGAGATGACTGATATTCTAACTGTATTGAACTGACCAATGAGCTTGGTTGACTCCGACTGACTGGGGTCCGGGATGACCTAGGGGTAAAATAGTAATTTTCCTAGTGAAAATGGGTAAATGGTGATTTTCTGAAACTGACTCAGGGTTTGACTCCTACACTGACCTAACAAGGTTGGCACTGCATGACGAGGGTTGTTTGAGAATGGATGTGGAAAATTTGGGGTGTTTACAGATGCCCCTCTTTGCTACTAAGCCGGCTTGAAGACGAGCTTAGTGGCAAAGAAAAACACACCAAATTTTGGCTATAAAAATGCCCCAGTTAGAAGGATCCGACTGGATATGAAGATATTAGCCCTGATGAAAATGGTAGATATAAAATGGAGAATAAAGAAAAAAAAATTTACTTCAAAAGAAGTGAGATTCAGGTTTTGCCCTTAACCTGGATGGGACGGGCAATACCTCATGTAGAAACGAAGCTCAGGTTTGACCCTTAACCTGACCGGGGAATGAAATACCTCATCAAGAAGAGGCTCAGGTTTGTACCCTTAACCTGATCGGGAAATGAAATACCTCATCAGAATGAGGCTTAGGTTTGTACCCTTAACCTGATTGGGCGGAAAATGAAATACCTCATCAAAGGAGGCTCAGGTTTATACCCTTATCCTGATTGGGCGGAAAATGAAATACCTCATCAAAGGAGGCTCAGGTTTGTACCCTTATCCTGATTGGGCGGAAAATGAAATACCTCATCAAAGGAGGCTCAGGTTTGTACCCTTATCCTGATTGGGCAGAAAATGAAATACCTCATCAAAGGAGGCTCAGGTTTGTACCCTTATCCTGATTGGGCAGAAAATGAAATACCTCATCAAAGGAGGCTCAGGTTTGTACCCTTATCCTGATTGGGCAGAAAATGAAATACCTCATCAAAGGAGGCTCAGGTTTGTACCCTTATCCTGATTGGGTAGAAAATGAAATACCTCATCAAAGGAGGCTCAGGTTTGTTCCCTTATCCTGATTGGGCAGAAAATGAATGGAATCCTCGAAGGAAGAAACCATGATGGAACCTTCAGATTTCCGCACAATGAACCCGACAGAGGTTTTGCAAAAGGATGAAATTGGGGTCCCTAAAGCTTGAAAAGGGGTTTGATTTTGGGCGCCTCATTGCTGAGACTAAATAACTTTTGAAATTGGTGACCTTTTGCGAGAAAATGATTGGTGGCTTAACCTCAAGCCGAAATTGGACTGTCTATGGTGGGACAGTGGGGACACAGGGAAGTGTGCGAATCTGAGAGCCCATGCGCTCAGATTATACCAACAGAAGGGAAGGAATCTTGAAAACTCCCATTATCAAGTCCTTAAAAGGGATAACAACTGATGTCAGGATGCGCCAAAGATGAACCTCAAGCTCTCGCTTCACGCCAGGATAGCTAGAAAATATTGTCAAAATGTTGAAAATTATTGTTGATTCGAAATAATTGAAAGTGATGCACATTGCTTTGAAAATATTCCCTCTTTTCTACCTGAAGTATTATCTCTGATTGGGCTTAACTTCGTAAAATCAATATTCGAATTCAAATTGCTTGCAATTGGCTTTCTTTCAAGGAAGCTATCAATTTCCCTGATATGAGCAGAAAAGAGAGTATTCTTGATATTGTGAAAGCAATTTGTGAAAGAATATTGATAATAGAATTTCACAAAATTTAAAGAGGATTCTTTGGCAGATTTGGCAGTCTGATATCCTGGAATTCTTTCTCATGACGATCTTTCTGCCTACTATTTTTTTTTTTGGCAGAATTAGAGCTCTCTTGGGTTTTTGGAGATTACATCATCCTTCATTTTGGAGATGTCTTGACTTTTCTCTCTCTTTTTTTTTTTAGAAGGGTACGTCACAAACTCTTTCATCTCAGAGATGCTCCGATCTTTCTTTTTTTCTCTCAGGGATTATATCGACGGTTATTGGCTCATTGGTTGGAAATCTCTTGATGATAGCAGAAATTAAATATCCTTTAGGGTTTGTCGGGAGGCTCATCGCAGTCGCCTTCATCATGACGGTGCTCTGAACTTTCCCTGGAAGGATCCGTCACAAACTCCGTCATCTTGGAGATGATTCAAATCTTCTTTGGCCTCGGGGGTCTACTCGCCTAATTCGCCTTCATCTTGACGACAGTTGAGAGATCCCTTTTGCAGATATTTAATTGCAGCTTTAGGTGATTGAGGAGATATAGGGATTGAATGGATTTTTCTGTATCACCCAGGATATTTTGACTGCTTTATTTTCCAAGAATGATCTTTAAAAATGTGCCATTGACTGCGATCAATACCGATCACTTATGGCTTTGCAACAACATTGAATTTCCTTTGCTGGCCATATCGAGGATTTATTCTTCATCCTTTTGGTCGGCTAATAGAAAGAATTTGAATTTTGAATCCTTTTTCACGAAAGCTTTGACCTTTCAGAGATAATACTGAAGGTATTCTGAGGTAATGTTTTTGTGCAATAAAAATTTTGAAATCAATAAATATTTAATGACAAATTGACAAGATTTTCTTGAAATCCTTTGTGGAAGCGAGTATTTGAAGCACAACGTAACACATCCATGACAAAAATTTTCTTCTCCTTTCCCCAAAGGAGAAGATTCAGACATTGGAAATAGAAATTACTCCTCTCTTCCCTGAAAAGGAGGTGTTTGCAAAACGAACTTTCGAAGAGAAATTAAGCTTTCGTCAAAACTTCCTAACATTAGGCTTCTCTTATGGAAAGGGGGCCGGTAATGATGAGGTCGGTGAATTGGTCATGAAGGAACGAGTCCATCACACTCTCCCTGAAAAGAGGGTCCTTCATGATGAAATGGCCTAGTTTGAAATTGCGGTCACAAGGAAAGCGAGCTTCCGTCGAAGCTCTCCCTGAATTAAGGGTTCCTTGTATGAAATTGGAAATTTGTTTTGCAAACGGTTCACATAGACACGAGTCCCTTCAAACTCTCCCTGAAAAGGGGCTAGGTGAACAAAGGATAGCATGCGAAAAGAACGAGCTCCCTTGAACTCTCCCTGTACAAAGGGTCTCTCGCAAGAGGAAATGATTGGAATTGGTATGAAATTGGAATTTGGAAAATTTAAAATTTTGAAATTTGGAATTTGAAATTGGAAATTTGGAAATTTGGAAATTGATATTTGGAAACTGGAAATTGATTGACTCGAAGGTCAAAATTGGTTGACCCAAATGTCGAAATCGGAAATTTGGAATTTGAAAATTGGAAATTGGAAATTGGGAAATTGATTGACCCGAAGGTCGAAATTGGAAATTTTGGAAATTGATTGGCCCGAAGGTCGAAATTGGAAATTGAGTGACCCGAAGATCGAATTTGAAAATTGGTTGACCCAGAGGTCGAAATTGGAAATTTGGAAATTGGGTGGCTCGAGGGCCGAATTGGTAATTGAAATTTGAACTTTGATGAATGATCAGCACAAAGACTGAACCCGAGAGGTTGACTGATACGACCCACCAGTGAGACACTAACACAAGTGATCAATCTTGAAAGAACACCAGCATGAATACCGGGTTTTGAAAATATGTCAACATAGACATTGGATTTTAAAAATATATCAGTTCGAGCACTGAATTTTGGAAGTGTACCAGTTTGAGCACTGGATTTCAAAATTGTACCAGTTCAAGCACTGAGTTTTGAAAATATACCTTGTTTTTTATTTGAAATTTGAATTTTTAAAAGAGACCTATGCTCTTAAAGTATTTGGGAATTGTAACGAGAATGATTGTCGGGGTCTCAGGATTATCCCTTATCCTGAATGGGTAGCGAACTTGATGCAAATGCATGCCAATGAATGCAGATGTATGCAAATATGAAAATGATATAAATGAATGCACATGCGTGCAAAATGAGAGATTTGTTTATCCTGCCTGCATACAGGATATTTGTAGATAAAAACAAAATTTTTAAAAAAAATGCCCCAGTATAACTAGGAAAGGAGATTTTAACCATTATTGAACAAAATTTGGAGGAATTACAAAGAATAAGACATGGTTTAAGTATAGAATTTTTTCAAATGCCGAGCATTGATGGGATCTGGTAATTCCACTCCGTCAGCATTTATGAGCCAATATGAATTACGAGGTAATGCCTCTTTGACAACATAGGGAACTTCCCAATTTGGTGACCACTTGCCACCTGGGCGGTGCTTGAGATAAGCCGTTGATCTGAGCACTAGATCATTGACTCGAAATTTTCTTTCAATGACTGATTTTGCATATTGTCTGGCTATCTTCTGACGATATGATTGAGCGTGCTCTGCTGCTCTGAGTCTTCTTTCATCTAGCAAATCAAGTTGTACTAGCCGTTGTTGCTGATACTGATAAAAAGGTAATTATAGAAGTGATGCAAATTTTAGAGCAGGTTTCTGAACATGTAGAAGCAGTACTACTTCAGTTCCGTAGACAAGTTCTGACAAAGTAGCTTTAATTGGAGTTCGAATGGTGGTTCTGTATGCTCACAATGCTTCATGGATCTTCTCATGCCAGTCACGACCTGTTTTCAAAGTTCGCTCCAAGATTCTAATAAGAATTTTATTGGTGGCCTCTGCCTGACCATTCCCTTGAGGATAATAAGGAGCGGAGAAATGATGGTGGATTTTGAACTTCGAACAGAAAGTTCTCATTTTCTCATTCTTGAAATGATTGCCATTATCTAACACAATATCATGCGGTATGCCAAAACGACATAGGATATTTTTGTGGATGAACGAGACCACATGTCGACCTTCTACTATGCGTAGAGTGATAGCTTCGACCCATTTAGTAAAATATTCTGTTGCGGCAAGAAAATATTTGTAGCTGTTTGAAGCAGAAGTGATGGGGCCAACAACATCAAAAGCCCACATAGAAAATGGCCATGGTGAGACGACAGATTACAAATATGTCGCTGGCGCATGAATGGAAGGTGCATGCATCTGGCATTGAACGCACTTCTTCACAAAACGATAACAATCTTGTTGCATAGTTCTCCAGTAATATCCTGCTCGGATGATTTGTTTGACAAGAGTTTGGTAGCCGACGTGACCATCGCAAATGCCTTCGTGTACCTCCCGCATGACTTCTTTGGCTTCATCTTCATCTAGGCATCTGGCATATTTAGAACTGAATCCACGATGATAGAGGACATCGGCAATAATAAAATATCGGGCAGATACATGCCAAATCGCTCGTTACTCTTACCAGTGATATTCTAAGAGAAGGAGACAGATGTCTTCTTTTTTATGGGAGCCTTTCTGAAACAGTCCTTAGCTTGCTCAGACATCATCCTAATCATCATTTTCTTGAACATCTGATATGTAGTAGGATCAATGCCATCCCTATCATTCAAACTCTGTCTTCTGGCAAATCTTGGAGAATCCATTTCTTCTTGCCTGCTTCTAAAATCACTGATGCCCTGATACAGTGGTGTCTTCTTGCTTGATCTGATCTGAACCACTTGGGAATACTGATGCTCTTTGTAGAATGGATGATTAAATTTCGATGATGAAGATTCAAGATAGAAATGAATATAGTAAAAATATTTGATGAGAATTTGATAGATAATTGAAAGAACATCCCATTACTAGGGATTGGGTCGCCGCTGGAGTCACGACAATTATGTTGTCATTCTTTACAAGGAGAACGAACAACTACAAATATGCCTTGTCACCTAGGCGAGGTTATCAAACCATGATAGAATGAAAATTGAAGGATTTTTTTTTTTTCTTTATTGAAGGAAAAATATGATTGCATCAATAGTGGACTTGAGAAAGAGGGAGTATATAGACAGTCTGTCACCACTCTTAACGATCAACAGAGACACGAGGACCAAGGAAAAGAGTGAGAATGATGAAAGAATCCCAGCCATATATGGCAGAATGGTATGCTCCGGACCACTGTGCTGATGTAAGGTCGAACTCTGGCACGACTCCAGATAGCAGCCGCATCTCTATGTGCTTCTGTCTCTGAGAAAACTGTCGAACACACCGCTCCGGATGATAGTAAGCACAGAAGAATGGACCAAGCAACTTGAATCTCTTGCCATATGCATAGGTGTATCTGGGAGGCGATAATTCTCGATCAAAATAGTCCCACACCACTTCTTCTTCCTGCAGATAGTCGATCAGGAATCGGTACCGCGCAACTGGAAGGAGCTCCTTACCGTTGTATCTGAATGAACTAGCTCTGGTTGGTACATGCTGAAGGAACCAAGATTGAAGAGCATAAGTACATCCCTCGACTAAGATGGACTCTCCAAGTGTGAAGCGGGTCAGTCCTCTGTATAGAAAAGCAAGCGCGGCCATGGCTATCGAGAGACGGCTGGTCTGTCGACTTCCCCATCTTCTCAAAAGTTGAACTATTCTGACATCCACATAATTTTGTCCATCTGGAAAGAAAGCAAGTCCCACAGTACACAAAACCATCGCATGCTGAATTCTCTCTCGAGCTGTCCTGGACAACAAGCTGACTTCTGCGAATTCTCCATACTGTCGGTAGATCTCGATCAGACTCACGTATTCATTCCCATTTTCTTCAATCAGTGGCCAAGACTTGCCCCCTGTCATGCGAGCTACGACATCTTTGGGGTCCAGACCCTTGACATTGATCAGAAATTGCTGCTCTAATGGATCTCCAGGCTGATCGACTGGCTCGGGCAGTCCCATAATCTCTGAAAATTCATCCATCAGTATTGTCATCTCGCCCCACGGGAACCAGAACGTGCAAGTGCGCAGATTCCACCGCTCCGCCAGTGCATGAATCAGATTGCCGTTGACTGTCAACTTTCCCACTGCAGATGCCAATTCCAACCCACAATCGCTCAAGTGGTCCGGAAACATACGAGAGAAATTTTTGAACCAGACATAATACCACCGGGGGAAGAAGGGTCCGGTGCTAAGAGATCGATGCTCAGGAAGACTTTGTCGCACCTCATAGGAGATGTGACCCTCAGGAAAAACAGAATCGAGCTGACTGGATGCCATTGGACTGAAAGACAAGAAGACTGGAATTAGACTTTGGAAAAATATAAGAAATTTGAAAATTGCAGGCAGGATAAAATGAAAGCTGGAAATTCGAAGTCCAGAGGAACGAAAGAATGGAAAATTTCCTGGAGTTTTGAAGGAAAAGGTGGATAATTTAGAAAAATCGTCCAGGGTTTTTGAGAAAAAGGAGATATTTCATAAAAGATGAAAAATGAGGTATTTTGGAAAATTGTTTGGTATTTTGGAAAACTTGGGAAAAATATGAGAAAACAAGGCGAAAATGAATATCATATATACAATTACAAACAATTATGCACATACAGCAATCCCTAGGAAGCCAACTCTAAATGCATTGATTTTGAAAGAGCTTTAGGACCCTAATCCTGACTCTAGGCTTAGATCAACTGTGTCCAATCATGCTATGCCGATATACTCGAGCCGAGGCTCGATGTACGTGGCATAAAACTCATCTCCGGGTCTAGGCTTGTGTTTTCCCAACATCCTTGAGCGCCTGCCGATATACGTTGGACTATGGCCCTTGGTACGTGGCAGGGGGGCGTTAGCCCAAATAAGTGGCCCAGTTGTGAGGCTCTGTCCCGAACTATGGTTCTGGAAGAGAGCCCAGCAACGTGAAGACCGGGTAGACATAGGTGGGGTGGTTTTTGAAATATGATCACATGCAGGCAAACAGAGGGCTCTAAGTCCTAAAGAGATAGAATTTTGAAAACTTTTGAAGAAGCAAACATTGTTTTCATACAAGTCCTAGATTGAGGAGTGTTGTATTTTAGACCTAAGTCTATGTGAGCATGCATAATTCTCCTCAATATGGTCCTACCAAACCATGCCTAATCTACATGCAATCCATGTCAGCTGGGTTCAAGTCTAGGCTCCTAGGTTCACATGATATCAGAAATTAAAGCTGACATTTCATAGAACATAATTTTGACAATTGGGCTAAGTTAAAGCACATAATTGATCAGGCGAAGACAGGTCCCATCTCGGTCGCCAAACTTGTTATCATCGCAAAATTGTTCCCCTCTCTTGCGAGAGAGAAACGAATTTCGCGAGTCAAACTCGACCAAAGTTTTGAAATTGGTTTTAAAAATTACTCGCCTCCGTTTTGAAAATTTGCGGGAAAATTCCGTAGAATGGGATCCGCCTGTCGGTACGAGGTTCAACCGTTCCTGGCGCCTTTACCAGGGGTAATTGAACCAAGGATCAATTATGTGCTTTAACTTGACTCAAATATCTAAATGATGCTCTATTTTTCCTAGAATGCACAAAGAATCAGGCTTGTGCTATGGAATTTTGAAAATAATGCAAGTTTGAGAAAATATGATGTTTGCTTTGGAAAATTGAAATGCATTTAGAAAAGGACTGGAAAATGCTTGAAAATGGAATTCCTGGGAAAATCATTGAATTTTATTGGAAATCAGAAATTTGCATTGGAAAGTGATTTCTCAGGAAAATTTGAACTTTAGAAAATCGATTTTGAAATTTGGAATTGCTTTTCTGAGAAAATAGATTTGAGAATTCTGAGAAAATCAAGAAATTCATTGGAAAATGACTTTTGAAATGGAAAATGAATTCTCAAGAAAACTGGAAAATATGAGAAAATAAATTTCTAAAAACTTGGGATTTTGAAATTTGAGAATTTGAAAACATAGGAAAATCTTGATTTGAACTTGGGAAATGCTTTGAAATGTCATTTAAAAACTTAGGATTTTGAGAAAATCAGATCCTGAGAAAGACTTGGAAATTCTTGAGAAAATTGAATTTTCTGAAATTGAAATTGGAAAATGAGTTTGAAATAATGCAATTTGAATGATATGAATGAATGAATATGAATTTGAAAAGGGAATTTCATTAAGGAATTGGGAAATCCTTTTAAAACTTTGAAAAATGCAGTGCATTTTGAAGTTAGCCTAAGTGTGTAGGCTGAATGTGGCTAATATGAAGATCATAAATCTTGGTTTTCTTCGTATTCTGACTATGGCCATAAATACAAATCCCACCGAGTTTATAAACTCCATAAAAGCTTGTGCACGTGCCATTCGTGTAAACCATAGTGAATTTGAAATAATGTGCATGAATGATACATCACATATTGAAATTTGCATAAATTAAACTATATGCAATGCAGCCCTATTCTAAGCAGAAATGTAACTCTTATTCCAAATTATTACATTTGAGATTACATTGAATTGAAATAAAATAAATAAAATCTAAGTCTTCTTCTTGAATGTTCCTGCAAAACTAGAAAACAAGGTTAGCACAAAAATGTAGGTTTTTCTGAATTTATCCGAAAATATGGGAAATTATCGGATATTATTCAGATATAAACCCAAATTCATACCCCCTTTGATATAAACATAATAAATAATGAATAAATTTGGAAAATAAACTTGAAAATTCGAAATTGGGGTTCAAAATGACCAAAATACCCCTGATGACCTTGAAATCAGGGTTTTATGAAAGAATTTTTGTAAATTTTGGAATTTTGAAAATCAAATGAAATAAATCAAACATAATATAATAAAATATGATGATATGCATGAAATTTTGGAGAATTAGAAATTGAAATTTCGAAATTTAGGTCAAAATGACCAAAATACCCCTGATAATAAGACTATGGCCTTGAAACCAGGGTTTTCTGAAATAAATTTTGCAAAATTGAAAAATATGAAATGCAAAGGAGATTAAAATTAACCCTAATATGATTTTACATGCTTATGTACATGATAAAAACCTTAAAATGGCAAAAATATCATAAAATATCAAATTTAACTTGATTTTCGCCTGATTTTCGCTTCTGAATTTAAAGATAAACTAACACATGGAGCAAATGAACTTGGAATTAAACCAAATTTGGCATAGATACCTAAAATAACCCTAGAAACATAATGGAGCTCGAAAATTTAATTTTTTTGTATTTTTAAATATGGAAATTCAAATAAAAACCCTAAATTTCATGATTTTTGCCTAAAATATTGATTCTAAAGGGGATTTAGGATATCAAACTTCCATAAAAATTTCCCAAATTTTATGGGATGACAGATGACAGTAAGGCAAAGATTTGTTTATTTTACACTTTCTGGTTTTGAACTATGGTCGGAGCTGTACCACTCCGGCAAGTCGGATCGGAATCTGGCGACTCTAGTAAATGAAGGAAACAGACAGGTTTCGGTAGAAAATGTGGTAAAAATGGCAGACAGATGGGAAAATGGCTGAAATTGTGGGAAAATGTCCCTGACAAAAAGAGGAAGATTTGATATTTTGACACTATTAGGATTCGGGTTACGGTTTGGAAAAGGCCATACTGTTATCAGAGACCTAAATCTCTGAGCTTTCTGGACATTGGAATCTGTTAGACAGAAATAGAAAATCCGGGAAAAATACTGGAACAGATTTAAAAATTCCCAAATTTTGGGAAATGACAGGAAATTATGTTATGAACAACTTTCGTGTTGAATGTTTTTGCAGAAGGGTTATAGATTGGATGGACTTGGTGCATTAAGGTCTGTCTATACCCTGACGAAAGAAAATCGATATTTTCCCAGGGGTCTGAGAAATCCGATTTTTTACAGAGGTCAAAACTGACTGGAAAAACCTCAAAATTTCCAGATCATTAGTAGATTCAATCATGAATCTACTGTGATTTTTATAGAATGATTCGAATCCCACATAAGGGTGGATCCGAAGGTTTTTGTCTGCTAAAGCAGGAATTGAAATTTCTGGATGACAGAAAACCCGATTTAGAGTTTGGTTGGTTTAGAAAGGTTCCGAAACCCGAATTGAATCAAAGTTTTGACAGTACAACAAAGACATGTAAACCTAACTACTCTAAAATTTACAAAATTTTTAAATGCATATAATCACATAAATTGCTGTATGGACTTTGTCTAAAAACTAAAATTTTACAAATTTTAAACTAAGTAAAGCATGGTTCATATATAAAACGAAATAACTAGCAAAACGAATTAATCTAAGTGCATGCAAACATAAGATGACATGAATCATAAAACTAAAACCTAAATCGAGGAGGATATGATCAATTTAATATTGGCTCTCCAAAATGAGAGATTCGATCCATTGAGTGGACGGATCTTTTCATTTTTTAGCCTACACATAAAGCACAAGTTTTGTATTTATCTATATATATATATATATATGTATATATATATATAGAGAGAGAGAGAGATTAAATGAGAGTTTTCAACAATATGAAACCAGCTTTGGTCTGATCTCACGTTGTGTTTAAATAAACCATGTGATAAATATCTTAAAAAAAAATGAAAGCCAAAGGGTAAAGCAACACTTTACCTTGAGAGAGGGCTGGAAGATGGGGATGGCTTGGATGTGGAGCAGCTGCTGCCAGGCGTGAGGGAGGTGTCCCTGTGGTGCTGCCAAGGATGGAGGTGTGGCTGTTGGCTGGGAGCTTGAAGGTGATGCTTCCAAGTGGAGACCGGCTGAAGCAAGGTGGAGGCTGCAGCTGTTTGTTGAAGCAGATGGTGGCTTGAACCGGCTAGGCGTGGAGGCTGCAGCTGGAGATGACCGGAGGTGCTGGTGGGAAGTGTAAGCTGTGGCTGTTGTGGCTGCAGCAGCCAAGAGAAGGGAAGGAGAGAGCTAAAGGGGGAGAGAGAGAGAGGCGTGAGATGGGAGAAGAGCCGTAAGTGGCTTCTTCTTTTTCCTTTTTTTCTTTAAACAAACCCAACTTAGGTCCTTAATCAGCCTCAACTTAGGGTTTTTAGGGGTTAATGAAAAGAGAGGGAAAGAGTGTACGTGAATGGGCTGGAGAAGGGAAAGGAAGGAAGGGAAGAAGGAAAGAAAGGGAAGGAAAGAAGAAAAAGAAAAGGAAGAAAAAGAAAAAAAAAAAGGAAAGAAAGGAAGAAGAAAGGGAAAGAGAAAGGGAAAAAAGAAAAAGGAAAGGAAGAAAAAGAGAGGGGGCTGGAGGTTTGGGTGACCACTTTGTGGGTCCCACCTTAGGAAGAATATAATAATAAAATAAATAAATAAAATAAAATAAAATAAACAACAAAAAAAAAGAAAAAAGAAAAAGATAATTTTTTTTTTCTTTTCTTATAAATTAAAACAAGAGAATGCAAATGGATGGGCCATCTCAGAGCGGGTCCAAATTTTGATTTTGAAATTCATTTTGACGATTAAAGGGGTAAAATAGTCTTTTTAGAAAATTTTTAGACGAAACGAGCTATTTTTGGCAGTTTTTGAAATGAGCTCGGATTTTGAAGTTCAATACCCCGTTGCGAAGCAAATCCAATGTAGAATTTGAAAATGTAATTTTGAAAGAAATCCAAATTGTTTTTCTCGAGAAAATACTTCCAACAAAACGAGCTATTTTTGGCAGTTTTTGAAACGAGCTCGGATTTTGAATTTCAATATCCCATTGCGAAGCAAATCCAATGTAGAATTTAAAAATATATTTTTGAAAGAAATCCATATTGTTTTTCTCGAGAAAATGCTTCCAACCGAAATGAGCTATTTTTGGCAGTTTTTGAAACGAGCTCGGATTTTGAAGTTCAATAGCTCATTGCGAAGCAAATCCAATGTAGAATTTGAAAATGTAATTTTGAAAGAAATCCAAATTGTTTTTCTCGAGAAAATGCTTCCAACAAAACGAGCTATTTTTGGCAGTTTTGAAACGAGCTCGGATTTTGAATTTCAATATCCCATTGCGAAGCAAATCCAATGTAGAATTTAAAAATATATTTTTGAAAGAAATCCATATTGTTTTTCTCGAGAAAATGCTTCCAACCGAAATGAGCTATTTTTGGCAGTTTTTGAAACGAGCTCAGATTTTGAAGTTCAATAGCTCATTGCGAAGCAAATCCAGTGTAAAACTTGAAAATTTGATTTTGAAAGAAATCCAGATTATTTTTCTTGAGAAAATATTTCCAAATTTAGACTCCCGGGGTGAAAATGTCAATTTTGGAAACCCGAGGTTTGAAATTGATTTCTGAAAACTTTTAAAACTCAATCTGGATTGAAATTTATAAAACTGGAGTTCTGGACTTCGAAAATGAAATAAAATGTGATGAAATGTTATGAAATGCTAAGAAATGATATGAAATGATGAGAAATGACATGCGAAATGCAGACCCTGAATGGAGAATTTTAGATGTTAGACCCCGATTGGCAGCTGTACCAGTTTAAAAAGCATTAAAATTGATAAAATTTGCAAAATAGCTCAAGAAATGGTTTTCGGGACTCTACTGGATCAGAGTGACACTGAAAATTGAGGTTCGAGCTGGATTGAACTGAAATGAGCTGGATTGAGCTGAGTTTTAGAGTTTCAGAACTCAAATGAACTGACCAGGCACTGACTCAACTGACCTTTCCGACTGAATTTTCAAGAAAAGCTGCCATTTTTAGAGAAATGGTACGGAATGATCACTGGAGTGAAGTGAATTATGAACTTGAGCTGAAACAAAGGTCATTAATACTGAGGTGAACTAAAATCGAGGCTCAAACACTAGCTCAACTGACTAAACTTGGCTCAATTTCAGCTAGAAGAGCTAAAATGGACCAAAATGGGCTCCTAGACACTTGGAAATGGTTTTGTACTGAAACTGGAGTGTTTGAACTTCTGGTGAGCTCAAGTTAGACTCTGGGAAACATGACTGACTGGGAATGACAGACTCGGAGACAATTGGTTTGGATTCAAGTGAGAAATGAGCTTATTTTTGAAGAAATGATCCCATTTTGGCAGGAATGGTCAGAAATGAAAATGGTCTGTTCATTATGAGCTCAGATGAGCTTGAGATGACTGATATTCTAACTGTCTTGAACTGACCAATGAGCTTGGTTGACTCCGACTGACTGGGATCCGGGATGACATAGGGGTAAAATGGTAATTTTCCTAGTGAAAATGGGTAAATGGTGATTTTCTGAAACTGACTCAGGGTTTGACTCCTACACTGACCTAACAAGGTTGGCACTGCATGAGGGGGGTTGTTTGAGAATGGATGTGGAAAATTTGGGGTGTTTACAGATATTCGTCGAATTGCGAATATATGCTCAAACACTCTGGAAGCCATAACTTCCTAACTAAACGAAATCAATAGATTCGTACGAGCCAACTTTCTTAGTTACGTCAATACGAAGAAAATGGCGTACTCAGAATTTTTCGGAAAAAATCACCGGAAACCCGAAATTCTTGCGGGACCCACAGAAATATTGGTGGGACCCACAGAAATATTCCTCTGAAAATATCTTGTGGGACCCACAAAATATCCTATGGAAATATCTTGTGGGCCCCACCTCAAAAGGAACCTCCAGGAATTTAAAAGAAGCCAAGGGGTAAAAGGGGCATGGAAAAACCCAAGAGGAGGTGGGCTTGGGCTATAAATAGCCCTCCCCACTCTCTCTCTTGTCATAATTTCGACCCCCCCTCTCTCTCTTGCCTTCTCTCTCTCTCCTAAACCTCCCCTACCTAGCCTAGCCCACCTGAGCCCACCTGACCTGGTCTAAGCCTGCCTGACTTAGCCTGAGCCTACCTGACCTGGTCCTAACCCACCTGACCTGGGTCTGAACCCACTTGACCTGGTCCAAACCCAGTTGACTTGACTTGAACCTAGTTGGGTTTAAAGTCAAAGTCAAAGTCCTTTTTGGTCCAGATTCCGGTTTGGGTTTCTGAACCCAGACTTAGCCTACTTGAGCTGAGTTCGAACCTGCTGAACCCAGTTGACTTGGATCGAACCCTGTTTGGTTCAAACCACTTAGGTTAAGTAGCTTGACCTGCTCTACCTCTTTCTCAACTAAGTCAGCTTCATTTGACTTAGTCTGACCTCTCGAAGGAAGGCTCGAAGCCAAAGAAGCAACCCGGAGCCGTTTCTTCCACGATTTGAAGTAAGTTCGCTTCGTTGATCCATCTCTCTCAAGTATTTGACTGTTTGTATATAGAATATACTTTCTGAAGTAGTATCTTGCGTTAGTTCTTGATTGAGCCCTTTTTGGACACTTTGGTGTTCACCCGCTCGTCTCGTAACTATCGTCGGATATATCTATGTTCAAACACGCAGTATATGCGTTCTTCAAAATGGTATCTCACTTTAGTTCTTGGTTGAGCCCTTTAGGACACTTCGGTGTTCACCCGCTCGCCTCGTAACTATCGTTGGATGCGGATCTAGGTGTATATCTGTTGATTCTGCCGACGCGTCTTATATCGCACAGGCTATGTAATTTACCTTTGCCGTTGCGTCGTATGATGCCAAGGCTTCCTGTTTTCTGTACTTCCGATTACTGCACTTCCGATTATGCATTTACTTACGTTGTCGCGTCGAACGATGCCAAGGCTCCTGCTTTCTGCAATGTATTTACTTACGTCGTCGCGTCGAACGATGCCAAGGCTTCTGCTTTGTTATATATGTAGAATATTTTGTTCAGTTACACACCCTGAACAATAGTATATGCATTTCTTTACGCCGCCGCTTTATAAAGCACAGACTTCTGCTTATACTACATATATAGCGCATAAATGAGCGTTCAAATGGAGATCAACTCCAAATCGCCCATGCGATTCCTTGACCGCTCCTCGTTCAAGATTCTGCTTGACGAATGAAGCCCCTATTGGAAAGGCTTCGCTTTTTAGCAAAATGCTCTTTACGTAAAGACTAAGTTAATTACGTATGGCCTGGCTATGGCCCAGGGTTCCTGCAACCTTGATGGATGCAAAGTACGCACAACGGTGCGCATCCATTTCCCCGAATTAAGCGTGGCGATTTCCTACCAAAGAGGGGAGATGCCGCTGAAATGGATAAAAGAAACGCACACTTTCTCCGTAAAAGAGAGGAAGTGCTGCTGAAATTTCTAAAGAAGCTAAGAATAGCTCAGAAAGAACGTAGCCGGATACTCTGACATATAGCAGAGTGCTACCCAGTTCATGGTTTGCCCTTTACAACGTAGAAGGGTTCGTCGCACCACTGCCGGTAGAGCAGGGGAGGTGCTGACGAAATGGTCGGCAGAAGAGCTGCCGGAACCAATGGAACGACATAATGATGTCCGTTGATGGAACGATGCCAGATCGGCTCGTATCCTTGTGCCTGCAAGGGCACCTTGCTCGTAAGGGCCGCTGAGCCGGAGTAGAGGTTGCGCCTTGGCTAGGTTTGGACTCGTTGCGTAAAAATACGCCGAGTAGCCGATCTATTTAGATTGAGTCATATGCATGCTCATTGAGAACGGTTACACAACCAGACTCGTAAGGGCCGAAGAGCCAGAGTGTGTTGTTTCCACCCAAAGAGGTGTGATGCTCGTGGTGGCCGAAGTGCCAAAGAGCGGTGTTCTGCATGCATATGAATAAGACTTAAGGTCGCACATACCCCGCGGTTGAAGATCGTGTTAGGGGTACCCCCTCAGTAATGACTGTGTTGGGGAAGACTGAATGGGGTCGGGTACATACTCCCGTAGTGCTGAAAGCACGGGCTGCCTAAATGGCATGCAGATTCTGTCCAAGTAATTGTAAGACTGGCAGACCCCTTCAGGAATTATGCTCACTGTGGAATGACAGTGATGGTACAGCCTTGAGTGACATGTATTTTACTTTGGACCTGATAGAGTCCACGATGGCCTCAGTCACTCATGGGTTTTGGGGTCGTGGTTATCCTTAAGATCTAAGGATTGAACCCAACTACTGCAAGTAGAGGATGCATCCGAATATGGGCCTAGTAGGATTCTCCCAGTTGAAACACACTGCCCTACTATGGATAGGGTCAACAGGCCTCTGGGGTATCTAAAATACATAGAATAATCAACCCCCAGAACGTCGCGTTGATGCCCGGACAATAGCTCTACCTGCGTACCAAAGGCGGGAGCGGTTAATTATCAAACAATGCATTAGTTCTAGGTACAGCGATGCTTTGAATGTATGAGTGGATGACGTGTTGAGTCAGTCCTGCATAACCTTTGTGAAGGTGTCATGTTCGGTATACTACTGGACCGACTGGGCAAAGACCCGTGTTGTATCTGCACGATTAAGCGAAGCTCGAGGAGTTGTCCTTAGATGCGTGGGATACAGATGTGCCAAGTATGAAGACTTGAGCTAGACATCACTTTGAGACCCGGAAGAGGTCATGGCTAAGTCGTGGAGACTTAAGCGGCTATTCAAATCACAGCCCTGAAAAGGCTTGCTCTAAGTCATGAGGACTTGAGCGGATGTTCAACTCATAGCCCTACGGAGGCTCTTGCGATATACGCTAAGTCTTGGAGGCTTGAGCGTCGTTATTGCGCATTGCGACCCTGAGTGGTCATTATCGTACTTGAGTTGAATGGATGTATGACTGCATGCTTACCAGACCATCAGTGGTTCTGACCCCGTTTTATGGGGATTTCAGGTGTTGGACCTGCGTGACGATATGCGGAGCAAGGCGGCATCGAGTTCCAGGGTTTCTCTAGACAGAGTTGTACTGCTTCCTTTTATTGAACCTATACTGCTTTTCTAAGCAGTGATGTTGTAATAAACAAGTGGTTTTCGATAAAATGGAACACTTTGGTGGTCAATGAGTTGCTTGGCCACATACCTGCAACGTGCTCGGGGTTTTCTAAAACAGACGACTCATTATCGTCTTATTCCGCTGCTAAAAGCTTTTCTAAGTTCCGCTGCAAAGAAAAAAAAAGAAATTCATGAAAATTTTAACTTAGCTTTGTTTTGGAAATCCGGGGCGTTACATAGACCATCGTAAAAATCTTCACCAGTGTAGGTCTGCTTGCCCTTACCCTTGGCTTGAATATCCTTGATTGCTCGATTCATCTCTTTCATCTGCTTGCTTATCAGGTCCTCTGCTGGAGCCCCAGACTTGGGTTTGTTGACGGATTCGGGCTCTTCCGCAACTATCTTTGGAGGATTCTGCTTGTAGACAATCTGCTCTTCTTCTTCTGACTCTTCCTCGACTGACTCTGATTCTTCCGAAGTAGTGTCCGGTTGTACCTTCTTCCTGATGATTCTGACTTGCTTTTTTACAGGCTTCTTCTTCAACTTGCTTTTAGGAACTGCCTCTTTCAGCTTGGCCTCGGCTTGTTCCGACATCATTCTCGCCATCATCTTTTGGAACATATCATACATAGCAGGGTCGATGTCATCTCCTTTGTTCTGACCCTGCCCCCTGACTGATTTAGGAGAGCTTATCTCTTCCGCCTCACTGTCGCTGAGTTGAGGAACTGTTTCTTTTCCCGCTCTTGTCTGAACCATTTTTGAATAGCAGTGCTCTCTCTGAAGAGGAAAGAGGAAATTTTTAGACCAAAGAAACCTTTTAGAGAAGTTTTGACAAGAGGAAGGATTTATTTTGAAATCTAAAAATTGCATCCCATTACTAGGGATTGAGTCGTCACAAAATTTGTGACAATTGCGTTGTTTACTCTACGAGGGAGAGTAACCAACTAAAATAGGAAAGAAAATACCATTTTGAAAAGGATATCTCTTGACGGAAAGAGTTTTTTATGAAAATATAAACAAGAATATGAAATCAGAAAAATAAGAGAAAAAATGGAATTTTGAGAATAAATGATAAAGATTTTAAAATTTGAAGAATTTGCAGGCAGGATCAGAAGAATTTTGAAGAATTTTTAGAGGAAGAGAAAAGAAAATACACCTGGGTTTTTAGAAACGAAAATGAAAATTTTGAAATATATACCCAGGGTTTTTTAAAATATAAGGAAGATATAAAATATCATACAATCACAAATATACAAGCAAGGATGCACAAACAGCACTCCCTAAAGCTGACTCTATATGTAATATTTTAAAATGGCTAATAAGACCTTAATCCTAACTCTAAGATTTAGATCATCTGATTTCAATCAAGGTATGTCGATATACTCAAGCCAAAGCTCGAAGTACGTGGCATATAAGATATCTCTCCAGTTCTAAGGTAATGGCTTCCCAACATCCTTGAGCGCCTACCGATATACCTCGGACTATGGCCCTTAGGTACGTGGTAGGGGGGCGCAAACCCAAATAAGTGGTCCAATTGTGAGGCTCTCTCCCGAACTATGGTTCAGTGAGATAGCCCAGCAACGTGAAGACCGGAACAATATAGGTAGGGATGTTTTCAAAATATGATCAACATGCAATAAAATCAGAAGGCTCTAATGCAAGTCCTAAAGAGATAGATTTAAATAAAGAGAAGCATACACTTGCATACATTGTTTTGCATTCAATCCCTAAAATTGAGGAGAATTGTATTTAAGACCTAAGTCTAATGTGAACATGGGATAATCTCCTCAATATGGTCCTACCAAACCATATTTAGATCCTATATGCAAATAATGTCAGCTTAGGACAGAGTCTAGGCTCCTAAGGTTTGCATGGAAATGTAGCTGACATATATTAGAATAAAGACTTAGATTATATAAAAGCAAAGCAAAGACATAATTCGACCGGACGAAGACGAGGTCCCATCACGGTCGCCAAAACTGTGATCATTGCAAAATTTTTTCTCTCTTGTTGTTTCTCTCTCTTCCTTCTCTTTTCCTTTTCTAACCTCTATTTTCCTCCTTTTTGAAGGGAGAAAAAAAAAAAAGAAAGAAAAGAGAACCTAAGTCTAATGTGAACATGGGATAATCTCCTCAATATGGTCCTACCAAACCATATTTAGATCCTATATGCAAATAATGTCAGCTTAGGACAGAGTCTAGGCTCCTAAGGTTTGCATGGAAATGTAGCTGACATATATTAGAATAAAGACTTAGATTATATAAAAGCAAAGCAAAGGCATAATTCGACCGGACGAAGACGATGTCCCATCACGGTCGCCAAAACTGTGATCATCGCAAAATTTTTCCTCTCTTGTTGTTTCTCTCTCTTCCTTCTCTTTTCCTTTTCTAACCTCTATTTTCCTCCTTTTTGAAGGGAGAAAAAAATAAAAGAAAGAAAAGAGAGAGAGAAGAGAAAAGAAAGAAAGAGAGAAGAGAGAGGAACTCTTTTGCGCAGTCTCACTTGACCTTGATTTGAAAAATATTTAGAAATTTAACTCGCCTCCGTTTTTGAAAATACTGCGGGAAAATGGAGAGACGAGATTCGCTCGTCGGTACGAGGTTCGACCGTTCCTGGCGCCTTTACCAGGGGTAATCGAACCAAGGATCAAATCTATGTCTTTTGCTTTGCCTAAATATAATCTAAGAATTTATTCTAATTCTAAATGCACAAAGAATCATGCTTGTGCAATGCAAGGATGTATGCTCTTTTTAAAAGATATTTTTGAAAATTCCCAAGTATTCCGAGATGAACTTTGATAAAGGAGTGAAGAAATGATTGAATCTAACTTAGAACTTAAAATAGATCAGAGAAGTTCTAAGTTTTTGAAGTAAATCAGAGTTGGAAAAATAAATCTTGGCTTTGAGGAAGAATAATTTGGAGCTTTGAAATGATAGAAAAATGAAGTTTTAAAGTCGGAAATGGACCTTGAATTTGATCTTGAATTTAGGAAAGGAAATGAGTACTTGAGATGGAATTGAGTTTAGACTTTGAAGTTTGAAATTGGAATGGACTTGAGAGAATCAAATGGTATTTAAGAATAGAAATTGATTTAAGAGATTCAGATTAGATCCGAAAATGGAATTAAAATCTAGAATTGGAGCTGGATTCCGGATCCTAAACAGAATGGGACCCGAGCTTTGGAATCCAAGATGGACTTGGGTTCTGGATCTTAAAATGGATTTGGATCTGAAGTCTAAGATCCAAATGTAGAATTGGGTTTTTGATCCTAAGATGGATTTAGATCTGAAGTCTGAGATGCAAGGTGAAATTGTTTCTGGATCCTATGAGGGAATTGGATCTGAAGTCTGAGATCCAAGATAGAATTGGATTCTGGATCCTACAAGGAGATTGGATTTGAAGTCTATGATCCAAAGTGAAATTGGAGTCTGGATCCTACAGAGGAATAGGATCTGAAGTCTGAGATTCGATATGAGTGTTGAATCCTGAATCCTAAAATGGATTTGGAGTTAAATTCAGAAGATGAATCAGGAACTTCCAAGTTTAAATTGAACTTGAAAAACGAAATTTAGAATTTGAATATACAAACGAATTTCAAAGTCAAATTAGACCTTGAATTTTTGAATTTGGAATTTAGAAGATGAATCAAAAGTCTCAAAGTTAAAATTGAACTTTGAGTTTGATTAGAGTTTTGAATATAAAATGAGTTTGGAATTTCAAAGTCAAATTGAACTTTGAAATCTGATTTGAATTTGAATATAAAAAATGACTTTGAAATCTTAAAGTTAAATTAAACTTTGAGATTGAAAATGAAATTGAATTTGAAAATAAAAGGATGAATTGGATTTTATAAGAACTGAAGATAGATTGAGGAAGATATTAATATCACTTGGAGTTTTGAAAAAGGATTTGGAAAATATGATGCAATTCTATCCTAAATGATGAATGAATTTAAAGAATTTTGAGATTGGAATTTGACAAAAGCTATTCCATTCTTTAAGTGAATTAAAATAAGATTGAAGATATAATGCATTCTTGACTATGGTCATTGAATGTATTATATAATAATCTATATTTAAATTCAAGAGAAGAATGAAATACATTTTGGTGCTTTTATAGAATCTAAAATGAATTGAACCCTCAATATACCCTGACTATGGCCATTGGTATACATTTTGAGTTAATTTTAAGTTAAATTCTGATAAAAGAAGAAAATATTTAAGGAAAATATGATGAATTTTGAAAATGGATCCAGTGTGGATCTAGTGTTATTTTATAAAAGATAAAAATTCTAAGTTTTGTTTACATCCTGATGTGAACACCCCAAATTTTTCAAAATGTGGTAAGTATTTTCTTTTTGGCCTTTGACCCCATTTTCTGAGTAATTGAGTCAGTAAATCTAAATAACAGTTTGATTCTCAAAGTTTTATTCAAATTAAATTCATTTTATATATCTGACTCAATTTCGGATCCGGATCCGGATCCAGATAAAAGATCCAAATCTGAGCTTCGTTGTCCAATGTTTAAAATCAAATTTTCGAAATTTCCAAACTAACCTTTTGAAAAGCTCAGACAGTTTGTCCGGTATCCGTTTGGATCCATAGAATTATATTTCTCAATTCGAGGTTTAAAACTCAAACATTTTCTCAAAACCTGGGTCCAAACCCATTCTTCTGAAGAAATTTCCCCGAAATGGTCCGAAATTCTCAAAAAAATGCTTTTGTAAATATTTCTCAGAAAAATATAAAAAAAAATAGTTTTCTCGTAAAACCTTAGATTTTTATACAAAAAAAATGAAAAATGCAAATAGAAAAAAAAACAATAAATAAATTTTTTTTTATGGAAAATGAAGAAGAAAAAAATACATATGGCTTTTTAGACCTGTTTTAGAAAAATTTATTTTTAAAAGACCCTTTTTTTGGAAAATTTTAAGAAAAATCCCCGTTAACCAAGTTAGGGTTTCTCGAAATGAGGCTTTTTTTCTCTCTCCACTCTCTCTCGCATACTCTCGGCTCTCTGGCCTTCTCCCTCCCCTTCTCTTCCTCTTCCAGAACCATCTTCTCCCCATGTGCAACCTCCTCTCCACCGCCCTCCGATCCTCTTCTTCTTCCATCATCGAGCAACCACCACCTTTCGATCAACCATGGCCATCATCGACCCTCAATCTCCAACAGTCTCTGCATCTCTCCCTTTCTCACCCGCTAGATCAATCTCCCCTCCATCGCATGCCTCATCTCCCATTCATCCATAACCGTTTGGCACCCTTCTGGATCCTTCCTCCGCTTCTTTTAAAAGCAAGCATAGGGGGGGGGATCAGGGAGGAGGACATCGATCACAGCCGTCAAAGGCAGCCATCTCTTTTGGGTTTCACTGCGTTTGATCTTTCTCCCCTCACTAATCCATTTTTTACCACCATCAAACTTCTCTTTTCTCCCTTCGGATCCATTTTTTTTTACCTTCATCTCTTTTCCCTTCCCTAAACCCCTCTTCACGGTGCCTCCTCTGCAAGTAGCTGCTATCAACATCTCCTTCACGGTGCCTCTTTTACAGGATTCTCAAGCAATCCGATTGGTCGAACATCAGTGAAGTGCGGGAACTACAACATCTCTGCAAGAACCTGTTTCCTCTGCTGATCGACTGAAGAGGGCTGATCCATCCTCAACTTCCCAAGGAAAGACCTTCACTCGATCGATTAAATCGAAGCAAAGCTCCACCATGACAAGTAATGATCCCCCTCCTCTCTGTGAAAGTTTTTTTTTTCTCTCTCTCTATAGGATTTCCTTGTTATCTTTTGCCTCTCCTTCGCTTTAATTTTCTTTTCCTGTTGGTTATCAAAGCACAATAGGTAGGATCGACCAGCATATGACAGTGTCGATCCACCTAATTGCTATAGTAAATGGAGCGATTAAGTTCTAACATCTTTTTTTTTTCTTTTCTTTTTTTTTCACCAGTGATTTTCTATTTACAGATTCCTCTGGTTTCTATTTTCTCGTTCATGTTTACGATTTCTCATTTCTAGCCCCTCTATCTTCATCATAGGCGCATGCTATATTAGGATTATGGTTACACTCTTGATTACTTCATTGTACAAAGTCGTAGTATGTACCTCTATTGATCGAAATCTCGATGTAAGCATGTGTTTATGCTTTGCTATAGCATAAATGCAAGCTTTGGTTTCAACGTTGATTTCCTGCAACATCTTCATTGAGGTGCCACATTCTCTACAACAGCCTTAGATGAGTCTGTTTCTTTTATGGCCGAATCGTCATATTCCATCCACAAATCTCCTGTTTAGTCATCGATTCTTTTTAGCAAAAACCATCTGCATTTTTTTTTATCTTATTATTTTCATTTAATTCAGTTAGCATATCATTTGCATACCCTGCTTAATTTCAGCATCTTATTACATATATCAATTTCTCAACATGGTATGTTACAGAGCTTCATTTCATAAACCCTGTATTTCTGCTCATCATCATTGGCGTCCAATGGCTGTTGTGTGTCTCGTATCCCATTTATGTCGTTAGTGCATCTGTCTACCCACTCGTTCCTTTGTATTGCTCATTAAATACCAGAAAAACCTCTCTCAATATCTCTCAAGTCCATTTAATATGCTCATCTATTTTGGTATGAACGAGTATTGTATTCCTTTCTATGAATCAAATTCTGATCATAAAGGTGTTTTTAAGATATTTTTTGAGATTCTCGATTCAAGGATGATTTGAAGATCTCTTAATTTTGGGCTGGATTCAAGGTTAAGTGTATTGGTTTGTGTTGTGAATTGACAGATTTAGCTCTGTATACCCATCTGAACTCGTTTTGTATTCAATTGCATGCACAAGATGATGGGAGTTAATGAACAGGATAAGATTTTTTTTTTCCATATGCTTTTTGAGAGAGATTCTGAATGCTACTTCTGTTGGAAATCTTAATTTAAAGGAATCTGGAGCCACTAATTTGTTGATAAGTGTTGTCGCAGCTCCTTTTTGTGAAGAAACCATGGAGAAAACCTTCTGCTTCAATGTCCTTATCACTCTGCTTTGCAATCACCAAAGCGTAGGGCTAATGCTGTATCAGATTATCCTGTATCTCCGTACATGTATCTCATTCTGGGCATACATTCACTGAATGCATACTCACTAAGCACATTTCACTATGCACACACGTACTGCATGCACATCTATTATTGTTTACTGCATTATAATTCATGTATGTTATGTTTTTTTGTATCCTTAAATACCTTGATTTATTACATTATTAGAATCAATTTACAAAATCGATTTACCTGTGCAAGTCCCTTTGTATTTAGCCATATCCTGTCAAATCCAAAATCAGGCTCTTGAAAATGTATGTTCCCTTAAGGTGACGCAAAAATTTAGATTGCTCTGTTGGCTGAATGGAAATCAGGTTTTTGACCCTCATCCACTGTTCATTATACCTCCCCTCCCCCCCCCGGTATGTTCAAGGATTACGCTTATCATTTGATTTTGACAGTCACAGAAATCGTTTAGTAAAGCCATCTGCTGTGCAACATGATCATTCGTCAGTGTCTCACCACTGCTCATACTCTTATTTTCATTTCTGTGTCTTTTCATTTGTATTTTCAATGTTATCTATGTTCACACCTCATTGCCTTGATCTCAGATTTCATATCTATGCCACGACAAATGATACTTGTAAGAGTGTAGGACTCAGAAATTGTGCGCAATCTGCCGCCATGCGTCACTGAAGCTCAATCTACAGTGCCAAAACATATTACATCACAGCCACTCCAATTTATCACAGTAAAGTGGTATTCTTTTTTGTAAGTATTATAATCACAAGGGCTAGCAATAATTAAAATTGTCTTGGTTTTACTGTAAAAATACTGTTGGCTGAGGTTGCATTCAAATTCACATTATGTACATCTTTGCATCTTAATCTGTGCACCTCTCCATGCTAACCTGTGGCTGCAGGCTAAACAGCGATCGAACCAGGTCTTCGTCATCAATGAGCTATCATAGATAGTATTGATTTTCGTTAAAATCAATTTGAGTGGCGTCTCATCAATTACAATAATTTCTTTGGCATCAAATAGCATATACCCCACCTGTGCACATTCACTAGCATAGTGCTTGCACTTTCATCTTTTGTGCTGCACCTCACAGGGTCCATTGCATTCTCATAATGTTATTTATAGCATTTGTTTTTGCACATCACTTCACTTCACCATAATTTTCTATATCACTAACATCACACCCTTTATGTACCTTCCATTCACAAACTGTATCCAGTTTACTGCATCGACTGTCAAACCCATGTCCTGCCAATTCAAAGTCAGATGCATACTTTGATCAAAATCAGACTTCTGATCAATAAGGAGATACATGCTTTGTGGCCGTGTAAAACTACTCTGGGTTTACTGAATGAGAGTCACAATGACTGTGATTTGCTGTAAAGAAAAGAAACCCCTCCTAAGCATTCTGTAAAAACTGACAATACAACAAAAGAGGATGATATCTCTCCATCCTAGTTTCTTACTATTTCTGGAGTCTTTTCTAAAGAGCAGATCTTCTCATGACACAAAATCTCGATAAGAGGTTTGATCGGGACAAGAAGGCAGGGATCCTACCTTTCATCTTAAGTTCTGCGTTAAGATTACCACACCATGGAAAGCTTGTATTATCATTGATGCTTAAGGCAGTGGGTAACATCTTGCTATTTATTGAGGAGATAAAACAATTGTTATTTAGTCATGAGCATGAGTTGTTAGGAACTAAAACTAAGATTCTTTTTACATTTACTGGAAAACGTGTTGTTCTTTTGTTCCCTATTTATTTCTATTTCCCAGTATTATGTTTTAGTGCTTATCATATCTCGCATCATGTCATCATTTGTTACTCCATTTCCATTGGTAACCAGTCATAACAGTGACATTGTTTTGCAGGGTTCAGTTTGCAGCAAATCGGTCGGCTGTGTGTTGTCAATTTGCTGCAAAATCAATTTAATTCCGTCAAAACAATTCATCGTATGTAGTCATTTTCTACGCAGCATTCCCTGCTGATCATGCTCCACTGTTAGCATATTACCACTTGCCACCAGTCACTATTTATGCACCTTCTCACTTCCATTGTGTCACCACTACTTTCATGGTAATATTTTCAGCAGATCTTTAGTGTTTTATTTGTGCACATTCATTGCACTATGTAACAACACCATAGCACTTTGAAGACACCCCACTACATTTCTACTGTACATTTTCCCATATTCTGCATATATAACCCCTATGCCACACCTTCACCTACACTATGCACCTATGCATACTCCACCATTCACTAGGTATGAATTCTTCCATTAGCTCAGGCACATCATTTTAGCATTACACTTCCATTTGGAGGGCATATATATATTCTAACTAACATAGGATATCATTCATACCTTTCAAACAAACCTACTTTAGGTTCATTATTACATTACATTTAGGATGTTACATGTATATTCTAATACTTACTCAACATATGATTCCAGTATAGAGTTTGTCATTCATATTGCATTTTCATTAGCATAAAATATATGATTGAGTATTTCATTAGCTACATCTTAGGTCCAATGTGATATAGGTGAATTGCTTTCTATGTATATATATCTTGTGTTAACTTGAATTTTACACGGATTAAATAGAAATGTTCTTTTTCTTCTTAGTTTTTTTTTTTTTTTTTGAAATTGTAATTTCAATTCCCTTCAAAATCTGGAATAGTTAGATACTCATGAGAAATTTTACTCTTCCTTTTCTTTATTAGATTAGAATGTATGAGCATATACACCCTCTAAAAATGTATGTTTCATATCATTTTTCTCTCTATTATTCCAAAATCTCACCAATGGTGAAACACGAATGGCACGTGCACCATTTCGTAAGAGGTAATTAATCCTCAGTTGATGATTTACATCAATGGCCATAGTCAAGATGTAAACAAAACTTAATATTTTTATCTTTTATGAAATAACACTGGATCCACACTAGATCCTTTTCAAAAATCATCATATTTTCAAATATTTCACCTTTTATCAGAGTTTAACTTAGAATTAATTCAATATATATACCAATGGCCATAGTCAGGGTATATTGAGAGTTAATTTCATTTTAAACTCTATAAAAGCACAAAATGTGTTTCATTCTTCACCCGAATTTAAACATAGATTATCATATAATACATTCAATGACCATACTCAAGGATGTATTATATCTTCAATCTTGTTTTAATTCACTTAAAGAATGGAATAGCTTTTCAAAATCCAATTTTAAAATTCTTCAAATTCATTCATCATTTAGGATAGAATTGCATCATATTTTCGAAATTTCCTTTTTCAAAAACTCCAAGTAATGTAAATATCTTCCTCAATCTATCTTCAATCCTTATCAAATCTGATTCATTCTTTTATTTTTCAAATTCTATTTCATTTTCAAATCTCGGAGTTCAATTTAACTTTGAGATTTCAAATTCATTTTATATTCCAATTCAAATCAGATTTCAAAGTTCAAAATTTTGAAATTCCAAATTCAGTTTATATTCGAAACTCCAAACAAACTCAAAGTTCAATCTAACTTTGATTCCAAAGTTCAAAGCTCCAAAACCAAAGTCCAATTTGACTTTGAAATTCATTCTCAAAATAAAGTCTGGAGCTCCAACTCCAAAGTTAGATCCAAATTACATCTCGGATTCCAGATTTTGGATCCAATTTCCATTTAGGATTCTAGAATCCATAATCCAACTTCACATTGGATCTTAGACTTCAGATCCGATTCCATTTTAGGATCCAAGACCCAATTCTACATTGGATCTCAGACTTCAGATCCAATTTCCTTATAGGATCTAGAATCCAACTCTACATTGGATCTTAGACTTCAGATCCAATTTCCTTATAGGATCCAGAATCCAATTTCACATTGGATCTCAGACTTCAGATCCAAATCCATCTTAGGATCAAGAGTCCAACTCTACATTTGGATCTCAGACTTCAGATCCACCCCATTTCAGGATTCGGAATCCAATTCCAATTCTAGACTTCAATTCCATTTTTGGATCTAATCTGAATCTCTTAAATCCATTTTTATTCTTAAATACCATTTGATTTTCTCAGTCCATTCTAAATTCAAACTTCAAAATCTAAATTCAATCCATCTCAAGTATTCATTTCCTTTTCTAAGTTCAAGTTCAGAATTCAAAGTCCATTTCCGACTTTGAACTTCATTTCCTTTCATCTCAAAACTTCCAATCACTCTTTCTCAAAATCAAGATTTATCCTTCCAAACTCTGATTTTACTTAGAATTTCTCTGATCTATCTCGAGTTCTTAGTTAAATTCAATCATTTCTTCACCCCTTTACCAAGTTCATCTCAGAATACTTGGAAATTTCTAAATCAAATTTCAAAAGAGCATACATCTTTGCATTACACAAGTATGATTCTTTGTGCATTTAGAGTTAGAATAAATTCTTAGATTATATTTAGGCAAAGCAAAAGGCATAGATTCGATCCTTGGTTCGATTACCTCTGGTAAAGGCGCCAGGAACGGTCGAACCTCGTACCGACGACCGAATCCCGTCTCTCCATTTTTCTGCAAATTTTCAAAACGGAGGTGAGCTATTTGCTAAATATTTTCAAATTAAGGTCAAGTGAGACCGTGCAAAATAGTTCCTCTTCTCTCTTTCTTTCTTTATTTTCTCTTCTCTCTTTCTTTTCTTTCTTTTGTTCTTCTCCCTTCAAAAAGGAGGAGAATGGAGGTTAGAAAAGGGAAAGAGAAGGAAGGGAGAGGAACCATAAAGAGAGGAAAATTTTTGCGACGATCACAGGTTTGGCGACCGAGATGGGACCCGTCTTCGTCCGGTTGAATCTATGCCTTTGCTTTGCTTTGATATTATCTAAGTCTTTATTCTTTCTATGTCAGCTATATTTTCCATGCAAACCTTAGGAGCCTAGACTCTGCCCTAAGCTGACATTATTGCATATAGGATCTAAGTATGGTTTGGTAGGACCATATTGAGGAGATTATTTCATGTTCACATTAGACTTAGGCCTCAAATACAACTCTCCTCAATTTTAGGGATTGAATGCAAAACAATGTATGCAATTGTATGTTTCTCTTTATTTAAATCTATCTCTTTAGGACTTGCATTAGAGTCATCTGGTTTTTTGCATGTTGATCATATTTTGAAAACATCCCTACCTATATTGTCCCGGTCTTCACGTTGCTGGGCTGTCTCATTGAACCATAGTTCGGGATAGAGCCTCACAACTGAACCACTTATTTGGGTTCGCGCCCCCCTACCACGTACCTAAGGGCCATAGTCCGAGGTATATCGGTTGGTGCTCAAGGATGTTGGGAAGCCTTTTTATCTTAGAACCGAAGAATATTTTCTATGCCACGTACTTCGAGCTTCGGCTCGAGTATATCGGCATACCTTGACTGGAATCGGATGATCTGAACCATAGAGTTAGGATTAAGGTCCTACAAGCTATTTCAAATATTGCATTTAGAGTCAGCCTTTAGGGAGTGTTGTGTGCGCATCCTTGTTTGTGCAGCTATGATTGTGTAATATTTCCTTGTATTCTCCTGTATATATCAGACTTTCCTCAAAACTCTGGGTGTACTATTCAAAATTTCCCTCTATTTTCGAAAACCACAGGTGCATATTTTCCCTTTACCTATGTTCTATCCCTTTTGTATGTCAAAACTTTTCTTAAAAACCCTGGAAAGTCTTTTTCCCCTGTTCTTTCCAAAATTTTCAGGATTGATGTCTGTCCTCTTCTTTCATCAAAAGTCTATCCATAAGTCCTGCATTCTATCTGACTCTTTTTCCTCTCCTGCCACAGTATCATTTCAATGGCATCCAAATCTCCCAATGCTATCTTTCCCTGGGATCATGTCTTTTATCAAATAAGGGATGGAACCCCAGATCATTGGGTCATCCAGTCTCGTACCTTCTTCCCTCGGTGGTACTATTCTTGGTTCACCGCCTTCTCACGTATGTTCCCAGACCACTTGGATGATTGTGGATTGGAAATGGCATCGGCAGTTGGCAAGCGAATCATCAACGACAGTATAATTCAAGCCATGGCAGAACGATGGAATCCGCGTACCTGCACATTTTGGTTTCCATGGGGAGAGATGACTTTGCTGATGGATGAGTTCAGTGACATCATGGGGTTGCCAGAGCCAGCCAGACGACCCGGTCAAGCAGCAGTTCTTGATTAATGTCAAAGGAATAGATGTTCGAGAAGCATTGGCTAGAGCCACAGGGAGCAGATCCTGGCCTCTCACGGAGATCAACGGAAGTCAGTTCATCGATCTGTTCGAACTCTATCACAAGTATGGGGCCTATGAAGAAGTCAATACCTTGTCCCGGGCAGCGAAAGAAAGAATTTAGCACGCCATGGTCCTATGCACAGTGGGATTGGCGTTCTTTCAGGATGGTCAAAATTTCATCGATATTAGAATCGCCCAACTCTTTAGAAGATGGGGAAGCAAACAGACCCATCAGCTTTCAGTATCCATGGCAGCTCTAGCTTTTCTCTATAGAGGCTTAGCTCATTTCGCCCTCGGAGAAACCATTTTGGTGGAAGGATGCACGTATGCCTTGCAGTCGTGGTTCTTGCGACATGTGCCGTCGAAAGCCAGTTCTTTCAGATTCAGCAATAAGCAGCCAAAGTCAGCCATTCAGTGCCGAGCTTTGATCGAGAAACTGCATCCGGAGGAGATCGTTTGGGATTTCTTCGACAGAAGAGAAACCGTTCCTCGATACACCTATGCTCGTGACAAGCGCTACAAATTTCTCGACCCTTTCTTCTGCATCGATTATCAGCCAGAGAGGTGTCTCCGACAGTTCTCACAGCGGCAGATTCGTGTCAACACCCGCTTCCCGACGGGCCGCATGCCAGAGTTCGATCTACGGTCGGATCAGTGGTCTGGAGCATACCACGTTGCTGTTATCGTCGTGAAATTTTCTCCGTATTCCCCTTCCTTGCGGAAGAGAGAGGGAAAACGCTTTCGCGCTTCAAACTTGACCGAATTTTGGAAATTGTTTTGAAATACTCACCTCCGTTTTGAAAATTGTGGGAAAATCCATGGGATGGGGCTCGACCTGTCGGTACGAGGTTCGACCGTTCCTGTCGCCTTTAACAGGGGTAATCAAACCAAGGACCAAAATTGTGCTTGACTTAGTTAAATCATCGAAATTATGTTCTATCCTAAATGCACAGAGAATTCAGGCATGTGCTATGAGATTTTGGAAAATGGGAGTAGGAAAAACATGATGTATGCTTGGAAAACATTTGGAGTTTAGAAACATTTCTCAGAAAAAAAAGTCAATTTCTCAGGAAACTCAGATGAAAAAGGGTTTTTGAAATCATGAGAAAGATCATAAAGACTTGGGAAAATCATGAATGATTGAAAATCCTGGGGAAATAGAAGTGATTCTTGAGAAAAGGTGAACATTTGAAAAGGGGAAATATTTCTCAGGAAAACTCTGACTTTGAGAGTTTTCTTAGGAAAATGATGGAAAATTTATAGGAAAACTCATTGGAGAAGGAAATTCAAAACTTGGGAAATTGAAATCCTGGGAATTTTACCCTTGGAATCCTTGGAAATCGATTTTGATCTTGGAGAAAGATTGGATAACTCTTTTTGAAAGTCTTAAGAAAATAATATTTTCCAGGGAAAACTGTGGAAAAACTTGACTTGGGAAAACCGATTTTGGAAAATCCTCAGAGTTTCTTGAGAAATCGATTTCTTGAGAATGAAGTTTTCTTAAGAAAATCATGGGAAAACCAATGATTTCATGATGCAAATGATATGAGTGAATGAATGCACTTTGAAAAGATTTTCTGAGAAATTTGTTGGAAAATGTGCATTAAGTCAAAATAAATCCTTCACATATTCTGACTGTGGCCATGAATATGTTCAGAGTTTAATTGATTTAATGCACAATACTTTGAAAATATTAGAAATATGATGTGCATTTTAAGATAGCCTAAGAGTGTAGGCTCAATGTGACTAGTAGAAAGATGATGAATCTGGGTCTCGTCCATATTCCGACTAGGGCCGTAAATATGGATTCCACCGAGTTCATCAACTTCCTAAGAGTTGGTGCACGTGCCATTCGTGAACATCCATAGTGCTTTTGAAATAAAATGCATGAATCACATAAACATGATATTGCAGGAATTTAAACTATATGATATGCATCCTAGTCTAAGCAGGAAATTAAATATCTTATTCCAAAATTTACATTATTACATCACTAAATAAATGAAATAAAAGAAAATTGCAGACTTCAGCTCCTTCTTTTGAATATCCCTGCCAAACTTGAAAATAAGGTTAGCTCAAATATGTGGGTTTTTCCAAGATTTTCCAATAATATTATGAAATTATTGGATTTAATTGGATATAAACCCTAATCTCATGCTTCCTTGATATTTGAAATGATGTAAATGCAGGAAATTCGGTGGAAAATAGTTTGAAATTCGAAATAGTGGTTAAAATGACCAAAATACCCCTAATTATAAAGTTATACCTTTAAAATCAGGGTTTTTTGAAGGAAAACTTGGTAAAATTGAGATTTCGAAATTCAAATTGAAACAAATGATGATGAAATGCAGTATGAGACATTATGACATGCTGCTAAACACATTAGGACTATAAAATCAGAATTTGGCATTTTGCAATTTATCCAAAATAACAAATTTCGCTTGTTTTTCGCTTGGATCTGGGTCCTACGGGACCTTGTTTTGATATTATGGCTAATCCGAACCTCAAATGGATTCCAAATTGCACCAAATTCGGTATGAAGCATCTACTTACTCTGATAAACAGCCTAGAATGCTAAAAATCACGAAATGATATGATTTAAATGCTAAAATTTAAAGAAAGTCCTAAAATGGTGGATTTTGCCTATGGATCCGAACCAAATGCACTGCTTAACATGATAATGCAAGATTTACACCATGAAAACTTTTGATATTTTGCAGACTGCTAAAGGACCCAAAATAGAACATTTTTGGTTTTTACATCCTCGGGATTTGAGCCATGGTGAGTTCAGTAACAGGGATTTAGTTCTGACAGAGGTAAAAATCACCCTAATCTAATGTAAAATGCTAAACAAATAGAAAACTGCCATGGAAATTTTTGATAATTAACAAAGCTACTCAGGACACCTATATAAACAACTTTTATGTTCATGACATTGGCATTTGATTAACAGAAACATGGATAAAAATATAACGTTTCATTCCTAAATTAACAGAACAGACAAATGTGACTAAACAGAGGACTGACAAGAAAAATCCGAAACAGGTATCATGACTGTTCTAAAAATCACAATCTTTCATATACAAACAGAGGAAATTTCGGACATAACTTTCACTTTTTACAGTTTTGGATTTGGAGCAATACCCAAAGAGAACCCATCGACCTAAGGCGATCCAAAGTCTCAGAGGCCCAAATCAGGCTCTGACACATGTCCCAAACTCTCAGATTGTTTTCAGACAAAAAAGACATCATAAAAATCTGAGAAAATTATATAAAAAACTAGACATTTTCCTGAGTTCATAACATCTTTCGGATCGAAAATCCGATCTCCCATGAGCGAGATCTCGATTTTACAAGTCGGAAACAATTTTTTAAAATGCATCCCGGGTAACAAAACCCGACTTGCCATTTTGAATGTTTACCACAGTAAAAAAATTCAAATGCTTCCGAATTTTTGGCACAATTCTAGGGACACTTAAGGGCGCATTCCGTAATTTGTTTGGGATTTTTAATAAAAAACAAATGCATGAAATGATGTGTGGACTGACTGACAAAAACAGAGAACTACTACAATGAGCAGAATTGAAATAAATGCTAAATTAATCCTAATTAATTCATGAAAGGTGCTAAATTAATGAAATAAAATGCAAATTAAATCTAGCTAAATGCATGAATGCTAAAAATCATCAAGGAAGCATAATCATGTATTTTTATATATGTCGTTTCATGAGAATAGCTCAATCCATCTCTCGGATGAGCTCTTTCTTAAAACGACTCTCGAATCGAATTATGAAATCAAATCAAGTGGAAAAGAGGTGCACCTTGCTTCGTTAGGCAGCGTTGAAGCTCTTGAAAGGGACGGCTATCACGGTCTTCGTTCATCCTTCGATCCGGGCTTCAGATGATTCACCAAAATCGACCCACCGTGCCTTCTTCACTGAGCCAAAGGGGGCATGAATTTCAAAGTGCAAAAGTCGGGTTCTCAAGAAGGCTAGGTCGAATTTTCAAGTCCAACAGGAGTTCTCAAAAGATGGTCCCCCTAGGCTGGGCGTGGAGCCTTATTTTTATAGATTTTTCTGAAAAATTTGAATTTCAAACAGGCTCAATCTGAGCCCTCCATGTGGCGGCATCTCAGGGGGTGCTATCTGGGGGTTTGAAATTCGAATTTGGCTTTTGCAGGGAGCCCTCAGGTGGCGCCACCTCATGGGGCTATTTTTATTAAAAAATATATTAAATAAAAGAGAGGAAGCCAAGTGGGACTCTGGATTGGCGCCACCTCAAAAGGAGATTTGAGGTGTAAAGCTGGAAACAATAGGAGCATGCCATGTGGCGCCACCTCTGGAGGCTCTTGACATGTGTCAGAAGGACAGGAGTGGAGAAAGCAGACTGTGCCACCTCAGAGGAATTCAAATTCTACTTTTCTGCAGGAAAGGAGAGGCTGACATGTGGCATTTCCTCAGAGTGGCTCCTACGATGCCATGTGGCAGGAGAACATGAATGGAGGAAGCAAAATGCACCACCTCAGAGGGGGTTTTTTTCTACTTTTTCTGATGCAGGGAGGTCTGGACATGTGGCAGACAAGTGTCAGCTGTCTGGTGAGGCCTTCTCAAATGGCGCCACCTCAGAAGGTGAATTTGAATTTCAAATGGAGGTTGGCTCTGAAGGAATGAAGGATGGGCATGTGGCATTTCCTCAGAGTGGCTCCTACGATGCCATGTGGCAAGAGGGAGGAAAAGGAGGGAAAGGGACACGTGGCACCATCTCAGACAAAATAGAAAAGGTGAAGTTCAGGCTTTGTGCCACCTCAGCCTAGAGTTTGAATATTTGAATTGTTGCTTTTTCTGAAGGAGGCAAAAAATGACATGTGTCCTCTACTTTTTCTAAGAAGAGCAGAGAATGACATGTGTCAGTCTGCTTTTTCTGAGAAGAGCAGAGAATGACATGTGTCATTTGCTTTTTCTGAGAAGAGCAGAGAATGACATGTGTCATTTGCTTTTTCTAAGAAGAGCAGAGAATGGCATGTGTCAGTCTGCTTTTTCTGAGAAGAGCAGAGAATGACATGTGTCATTTGCTTTTCCTGAGGAAAGGAAAGAGTGACATGTGTCACTTGCAGGAGACATAATTCAAATGGTGCCACCTCAGGGGAGACAAGCTCTACTTTTTGTGAACAGGACAACACATGACACGTGGCATCCCATGGTGACCTTGGAATGACACATGGCACAGGGTGAAGATGGTGGACACTAACACGTGGCATAAAATGAAGAGGATGTCTAATGACATGTGGCGACATCTTAAGATGGCCCCACACTAACACGTGTCGGAGGATGGAAGGAGAGAGAAAATGACATGTGGTGCCACCTCTAGGTGAACCCCACGCTGACACTTGCCAGGTAAATGGGAGGAGAGAGAAAAGACAAGTGGCGCCAATCCAGGGGACAAGGATCCTATTTTTTTGGGTTTTTCAAAATTCAAATTTTTCAAAAGAAAAGCCTGTGTGACACCACCTCAGTGTGGGTCCCACATTGCTTCTTTATTGAAATAGGGATAAAACAACAACTTTTTTTTTTGGAATTTTTATAAAATCTGGACTAATTGGTAAAACAAAAATTTTTGGAAAGAGTTGGCCCCTGTAGGGCGATTTTGTAAAAGGAAGATAGTTGAAATAGCTGACAAAAAGGCAAAATCTGAGTTGAAATTTATTGAAAATTATCCAGATTGTTTTCCTGAGGAAATATTTTGAAATTCAGAGACCTGGGGGTAAAATGGGAAGAGTTGATAATTTTGAAGACCCAGGGCTTTGAAATCAATTTCGAAAAGAGTTGAAATTCTAATCTGGATTGAAAATTTTGAAATCGAGAGTTCTGGACCTCGAAATGACATGCTGTGCAGTGCAGTGATATGAACTGCTCATGCAATGATATGCAATGCCATGTCTTATGCAATATAATCTTGAAGGTTTGGAGATTCCTATCTTCTGTCAGGAATAAAATTTTGAACATCTGAGCTAAAAATAGAGAAATTTTGAGAGTTGCAGATGCAATTTAGACTTCTGTAAGGTCCGGGCTCAGAAAATGACTATTTTGCCCTCCGACGATTTCAAAGGCTGAATGATGATGCTTGGTGGAAATATTGGAGAGGTGAGTGAAAATTTGGGTTGTTTACAGTCGCCAAATACACTTGGGACTCTTTTATTCCTTTGTCTATATTTCCTGGTCCTAATGTATCATGAGAGTATCGAGAATGGTGGCAAACTGTCTGCCCACCTTCTATTTGTATTTAAATTTTGTCATTAATGAAAATGCAAACTTTTGTTCTGATAAAAAGCTTTTTATGGCCAAATCTTATTTTTGTTTTATATGGTTACGAATTCATCCCCAGTGATGAGACCCATTTTATATATTCTTTTTTCGATTATCTCTCGTCAAAATGGACGACCTCGCCTAGGTTATAAGGCGCACTTTGTTGCCACAAAAGGGTGACACAATCATTGCAAAAATTTGTGATGACCCAATCCCTGGTGATGGGATAACTTATCTAAATTGTCTACCAATTCCTTCTTTCATGTCTTTTCCTCAAAAATCGCATTTTCAAAAATTCCTCCGAGCTCTAACCGTTCTTCTACTTCTTCAGAAATCATCTGGCATTGCCAAAAATGGTGCAAACCAGAGCTGGAAAAGAGACTGCTCCTTAGCACAGCGACAGTGAAGTTAAGGCCGTCAACTCTCCTAAGTTAGTTAGGGGGCAGAATCAGAATTAGGCCGATGATATAGACCCCTCCATGTACAACCTGTTCAAAAGAATGATGACCAGAATGATGTCAGAACAGGCAGAAGCTAGTCAGAAGGAGGCTGCTCCAAAAAGCAAGCCCAAGAAGAAGGCTGTGAAAAAGCCAATCAGGATCATCAAGAAGAAAGTCCAGCCTGACACCACTTCTGAAGAAACAGAGTCAGTAGAAGATGAATCGGAAGAAGAAGAATAGTTCGTTTATCATCAGAATCCTCCGCCACAGTTTGCGAAGACCGCTGCAGAGCCCGAATCAATCAACAAGCCCATCCCGGTTAATGACCCAATGCAAGAACATATGAAAGAAATGAATCGGGCTATCAAGGATATTCAGGCCAAAAGCAAGGGCAAGCAGACCTACTCCGGTGAAGATTTTTACCATGGCCTGGACGAGGATGACAATCTAGAAAATCTCCCTCGCAAGTTCCTTAAATTTGACGGAACAAGCAACCCCAAGGCTCACTTGGCCACTTTCTATGTTGAATGCGGCCGTTTCAGGAAAGACAACCGGGCGTTGTTCATTTGCTTTCCGCGCAGCCTAGAGGGGGTAGCGGCCAGGTGGTATGCAGACCACATTAATCCTATCGAACTACGAGAGTTCGATAAAGTCGTGAATTTGTTCATTGAGCGCTTCATGTTCAATGTTGAAGCCTCACCAACCCTCAATCATCTGTACAATTTAAAACAGATGGAGAATGAGAAAGCCAGCGAATTCATCCACAGGTGGAGAAGCACCTGTAACAGAATGAAGGTTCCCATCCCAGAGGAGCACGCCCTACAGATTATTCTGAATAATTTTGCCCAGCCTCTAAGGAACCTCATTTCTACTTCGCCCACCAAATCATTCATCAAGCTAATTGAGAGAGCTAAATGGCTCGAGACCGGTCTGAACAATGGTCTTTACGAAGGATATCCTTTTGTCAGAGGGAATCCTGATCAGAAGAAAAAGGCGCACGCCGCCTATGCTACAAAATTTTCGAATCAGAGCAGCAGCAGTTCTGGCAGCAAGAAGAGCAAGAAAAATCGTAATAAAAATGCCAGACACTTCAGGGCCGAAAGGACAAACTCTGCAACCCAAAAGGGGAAGTTCGTCAAACCACAGCCTGTTCAGTCAGCACCTCAGCCAAAAGCAAAGCAGCCAGAGAAGCCAAAACACGAGGGTTGGAGTTATGACCGAGAATTCACGGCTCTGGAACAATCCCGCGAAGACATCCTAGAATATATGATGTCGAAGGGAATGATCAAACTCCCCAAAGTGGCAGATCCTCCAGTCACTATGGGCAAATGGACGAATAAATTCTGCAAGTTCCACCGAACTGTCGGACATGACACAGAGCACTATTTTGTCCTAAAGAACATCATCCAGGATTGCATCGATAAAAACCTGTTAATCGAGGATGAAGAAGAACAGCCGAAAATTTTATCCAAGCCATTTCCCAAGCACTCAGCTTCAGTTATCACGGAGCAGGCATTCTCTCTTCAAGGTAGCATCCAACCATGTTCTAATCAGGACATTCAGGATCAACATCAGGTCCTAGTCCTTCGCCAAGCGCAGTCTTCCACCAAGAGGGTGGATATCACTGCATTTTCCTGCAAACCAACGAAAACAACGGCAGAAATTGCCAAAATAGTCCCCAGAATCCCGAAGCGCTTTATCAAGGCAGCTTCGAAGGAAGGAAAAACTCCAGGGTCAGTTCAGAAGCCAATCATCGCTCTATCCAATATTTCTATTTTGGACCTGACCCACGCTTCACCTGAGCACCAGCAAGTGCTAGAAGATCTTCTCAGAAAGATCAGAGTCAAGCCTAGCACCACTCCGCAAGATATGGCTCAGATCATCAATCAAGCAATGACGAATGCACCAATCACATTTTCGGATGAAGATCTGCCAAAACCTCATTCATTCCATAACAACGCTCTCTACATAGTAGTGTGGACCAGGGGCATGACAGTCCCTCATGTGCTCGTCGATGGAGGCAGCAGCCTCAATTTCTGTCCTGAGATGACGGCTAAGACTTTAGGCCTAAGAGAAGAGGAATATACCCCGGATCCAATCACGATCTACGGTTTTGATAACCATGGGCAGACAACCAAGGGGAAGATATTTCTCGAAATCTTCATCAACTATTCGGTGCATACTGTACTTTTCCACGTGGTCAATGTGCCGCCCACATACAATCTGTTGCTTGGACGCACTTGGATTCACAACGCCAACGCTGTTCTATCAACCCTGCACCAATGTATCAAGTGGTCAAAGGGAGGCATGATCACTACGGTCCTAAGAGAGGACCCGGAAGAGCGACTCCCACAACCCATGATCTCCCGTCCTACTTTCACTGCCGACATCCCAAGCATCAGGGAAGTTGACGAGATCAATCTGAGTGAAAGCCTAGATATGCTGAAATTGAAAGAAGTTCAGCCGATAGAAAGCGTAACGGCAGTAACCCAGTGGCAGGGACTCCACTTCTTCAAGTTAGGTGGGCGCCTCGACTGCACCTCCTTTCGGGATCATCCTCTTTTCCCTCAGTTCTAAAAAATGAAGAAAGGATTTGATCTTCTAATGAAGCACGGTTATCAGCCCTTCAGGGGCCTGGGCAGAAATGAAGACGACGTTCTGGAGCCAATCATCCCCGCTCAGCATGTCACCAGTACCGGTTTGGGTTTCACGGGTCAGTTATCCGGCAAGCACACTATCTTCGTTAAGGGAGCTCAGTAATGAAGACAACGCCAGTGATTTCTGTTTTTCTTTTGTTATGTCATCTTGTAAGGGCAAGATCCGCCCCAGTTTCTTTCTTTCTACAACAATCGCTTGTAAATGTCCAAGTTTTTCTTAATCAATGAAAAGTTTGTTTTCTCTGTTCATCTTGGTGCACACAAATTCTTTGATTATATCCTTGTCTATGTTATCAATCTTTGTTTCTGTACAAAAGGCTGTTTTTTCGAACATTTTACCCTTTTGTCAAAAAACCTTCTTTGTGCTTACAGGATTGCCGGGATCATGGCTCCTAAATCGCTTAAGAAGCTAGTCATCAATACCAATTTTTATCAAAATAAATCCAAACCGGCCAAAATCTGCAAGGCAAAAGCAGGGGCAGAAGTCAGCAAAGCGACAGAGCAAATTGAAGAGTTGGCATAATTCGACACGACGATTCAAGAATTGCCAGAATTCGCCAGTATTCAGAAGCAAGATGAACCATCACCATTAGTTGAAGACTCGACAGAGGATGTCAACATCGGTTCAGAAGACGATCCGAAAATCCTCAAAATTGGTTCCAGCTTGAATTCAGATGAGAAGGAAAGGCTCATCTACTTCCTCAAACAACATCAGGAAGCCTTCGCTTGGACTTATGAGGATATGCCGGGCTTAGATCCCAAGTTGGTCAAGCAGCGCCTTGTGTTAAAGCCAGATTGCAAGCCAATCAAGCAGAAACTCAGAAAAATGGATCCTCGAGTGGCACCGCAAGTTAAAGAAGGACTTAAAGAGTTGTTAAAGGCAGGATTCATTCAGACCATTGAATATCCAGACTGGTTGGCGAATATCGTGGCAGTTCCTAAAAAGAATGGCAAAGTCCGGATCTGTATTGATTTTAGAGATCTGAACAAAGCCACCCCCAAAGATGACTATCCACTTCCCAACATCGATCTTTTGATCGATAGCACGGCAGGCCATGCCATGTTTTCCTTTATGGATGGATACTCGAGCTACAATCAAATCAAATTGGCCGCTCGTGACCAATCCAAAATATCTTTTACAACACCTTGGGGAACTTTTTGCTACACAGTCATGCCGTTCGGGCTCAAGAATGCTGGGGCAACCTATCAGAGAGCAATGACAGTTATCTTCCATGACCAGATGCACAAGAACATGGATGCCTATGTTGATGACATTCTAGTCAAATCCAAAGAAGGAGAGGATCATCTTGATGCTCTCGGCCAAGTCTTTGAAAGACTTATTCTCTACAAGCTGAGACTCAACCCACAGAAATGCGTCTTCGGAGTGGAATCAGGCAAGCTGCTTGGCTACATGATTAGCAAGAAAGGCATAGAGATAGATCCTGCCAAGGCAAAGGCGATCATTGATATGCCAACTCCCACTAATCTTAAAGAGCTGCGAAGCCTTCAAGGTCGCATTCAGTCAATTCGACTCTTTATCTCCAATTTGGCCATGAGATGCGAGCCCCTCAATCACTTGCTGAGAAAAGAAGTGAAGTTTGAGTGGTGACCAGAATGTCAGCTCTCATTTGAGCACATCAAGCAGTATCTTCTCAATCCACCAGTTCTGAAGCCACAAGAACTTGGAAAGCCGCTTCTCTTGTATATCTCCATCGACCATAATGCTTGTGGCGGATTCGTTGCACAGTATAAGGAAGGCAGTCGGGTAGAACATGCCATCTACTACATCAGCAAGACCTTCATCGATTATGAGAAAAGATACTCTCAGATGGAGAAGACATGTCTAGCCTTAGTGTGGATGTGTCAGAAGCTGAGACATTATCTAATGGCCTTAGAGATCAAAAGTTTCTCAAGACTTAACCCTCTCAAGTATATCCTTGAGCTGCCTTTCCTTACTGGATGGATTGCAAAATGGCAAGTCCTCCTGATGCAGTACGATTTGGAATATGTTTCTCAGAAGTCAGTCAAGGGACAGTCCATCGCAGATCAGCTGGCAGATTTTCCGTTGACAGAAGAGATCAAAGCGGAAGATGATTTCCCTGACGATCGCATCTGCAGTGTTCAGGAATCTCCAATTTGGAATCTATTCTTTGATGGAGCCCGAAACATGTCTGGTACAGGAATTGGGATCTTGCTAATCACTCCTGAAAAGGAGATGCTCCCATATTCCCTCAAACTCAACTTCCAATGTACTCATAATATGGCCGAGTATGAAGCTCTAATACAAGGCCTCAAGATTTTGCAAGACTTTGGTGTCAAGAGAGTACACGCCTGCGGCGACTCATTACTTGTTGTCAGTCAAGTTAATGTTGAATGGCAAGTCAAGGATTCAAAGTTAATCCCTTATCAAAAGATTGCCTTAGCCCTCATAGGCAACTTTGAAGAATTTCAGCTCAACCATGTCAAGAGAGAATACAATCACATAGCAGATGGCCTAGCCTGTTTAGGCTCTGTTGTGTCTTTTAAAGACAGTGAATCCTGTCGTTCATTCAAAATCGGCAGACTCGATTAACCTGCCTACATTCCAGCTGAACAAGTGAACCAAGCCACTCAGAAAGAGAAGCCATGGTACCAAGACATCAAAAACTTCATTGAAACTGGTAAATTTCCAGCGGAAATGCCAAGAAAGGAGCAACACGTGATTCAGCGCATGTCAGCCCGTTATTTTATCTTTGCCAATGTTCTCTACCGTCGTGGGTTCAGTTCTAAGTACGCCAGATGCTTAGATAAAGATGAAGCCATGGAAGTTGTCCGAGAGGCACACGAGGGAATTTGTGGTGGTCACGTTGGCTACCAAACACTCGTCAAGCAGATTATCTGGGCAGGATATTATTGGAAAACCATGCAGCAGGATTGCCATCAATTTGTAAGGAAATGCACCAAATGTCAGATGCACGCACCTTCCATTCATGCGCCAGCCGCGTACTTGCAATCCGTGGTCTCTCCTTGGCCCTTTTTGATGTGGGCATTCGATGTAGTTGGCCCGATTACTCCTTCGGCTTCTAATGACCACCGATACTTCCTCGCAGATACAGAATACTTTACCAAATGGGTCGAAGTTGTCACTCTGCGAACAATAGAAGGCCGACATGAGGTTTCGTTTATTCATAAGAATCTTCTTTGTCGTTTTGGCATCCCGCATGATATTGTGTCAGACAATGGCAGCCATTTCAAGAATAAGAAGATGAAAACTTTCTGCTCGAAGTTCGAGATTCATCACCACTTCTCAGCTCCTTATTATCCTCAAGGAAATGGACAGGCAGAAGCCACCAATAAAATTTTGATCCGCATTCTGGAAAGAACGGTGGAAACAGGTCACGATTGGCATGAGAAGATGCACGATGCACTTTGGGCGTACCGAACCACCATTCGGACTCCAACCAATGCTACTCCTTCGGAGCTTGTCTACGGGACCGAGGTAGTACTACCTCTCCATGTTCAAAAGCCCGCACTCAAGTTTGCGTCGCTCGTCGAACTTCCGCTCGATCAGTATCAGCAGCAGAGGTTGGTACAACTTGATCTATTAGATGAGAAAAGGCTCAAGGCAGCGAAACACGCTCAGGCCTATCGTCAGAGGATAGCTCGGCACTATGCCAAATCAGTTATTGAGAGAAGATTCCGAGTCAATGATCTTGTGCTCAGATCGACAGCTCATCTCAAGCATCGGCCGAAGGGCAAGTGGTCACCCAATTGGGAAGGCCCTTATGTGGTTAAAGAGGCGCTGCCCCGCAATTCCTATCGTTTGATCAACGCAGATAGAGTGAAACTGCCAGATCCTATTAATGCTTTACATTTAAAAAGATTTTACACTTGAATTGTTCATCATAGCCTTTTGTACTCTTTAAAAGTCTTTTTCAATAAAGCAATCAATCTTCCATTAAATTCTCACATTCTTCTCCCTGATACTAGGGCATTTTATTTTGATTTATACTTATCTTCCTTCATCATAATGCAAGCAGGATCAGACGAATCCTTTTTCTTACCAACTCTTTGATAACTTGGTTATCGTTATTAAATTTCGTTCATTTCAGCTTTTATTTTTATCTAATCAAATTTTGTCAATTTATTGTCAATTTTATCAATTTGTCAAATTTTATTAAGTTTTATTCCTTTATCTTTAAAAAATAAACCCTTCAGGTTAAGGGATAAACCTGATGCCTCTTTTCCATGAGGTATTCTTTTATTTATTTTCCCCTCAGGGTAAGGGAAGAACCTGACCCTCGTTGTCCGAGGTGTTCTCATTCAGGATAAGGGATAATCCTGATACCCCTCATTGGAGCATCACTGCTACCCGTGAAAATTCCTTTTCAAAAATAAATTTTCAATAAATTCTTCTCCATCTTTATAAATTTTATTCTTCTTCAGGTTAAGGGATAAACCTGAATTATTTCCCACAAATTCTTCAATTCACCAAAAATTTTGTTCTATGTTCCCTCAGGATAGGGGAAGATCCTGAAGCCATCATAAATAAATTCGGACCTTAGGCCACCTTGGGTCAAGGATCCCGAATGAATCTCTCATCTTCATCATCAAAATCTATTCATGCTTTTGTCAATCTTTCAAGTTCCGACTCCCGGGTTAGAATCATTTCCTTCCCATCTGAGTTCCGACTCAGGATTTCGTTTTTCCATTTTTTTTTATCATTATTTTTCTTAAAAAACCGGGTTCCGATTCGGATTTTTCCTTTTTTGTATATTCTTATTTGAAGTCTCAAGTTCCGACTTGAACTTCTTTTTGAATCCAATGCTCGTATTGGACAATTTTTTGTGTTGAGAATTCGAGTTTTTAAACTCAATTCTCATTTCATTTCCTTATATTTAAAAAACTGGGTTCCGACTCGGATTTTCCTTTTGTATATTCTTATTTTTGAAGTCTCAAGTTCCGACTTGAACTTCCTTTTGAATCCAATGCTCGTATTGGACAAATTTTTGTGTTGAGAATTCGAGTTTTTAAACTCAATTCTCATTTCATTTCCTCATATTTAAAAACCGGGTTTCGACTTGGATTTTCCTTTTGTATATTCTTATTTTTGAAGTCTCAAGTTCCGACTTGAACTTCCTTTTGAATCCAATGCTCGTATTGGACAAATTTTTGTGTTGAGAATTCGAGTTTTTAAACTCAATTCTCATTTCATTTCCTCATATTTAAAAACCGGGTTCCGACTCGGATTTTCCTTTTGTATATTCTTATTTTTGAAGGCTCAAGTTCCGACTTGAACTTCCTTTTGAATCCAATGCTTGTATTGGACAAATTTTTGTGTTGAGAATTCGAGTTTTTAAACTCAATTCTCATTTCATTTCCTTATATTTAAAAATCGGGTTCTGACTCGGATTTTCCTTTTGTATATTCTTATTTTTGAAGGCTCAAGTTCCGACTTGAACTTCCTTTTGAATCCAATGCTCGTGTTGGACAAATCGTTGTTTTGAAAAATCGAGTTTTCAAACTCAATTCTCATTTCATTTCCTTATATTTAAAAAACCGGGTTCCGACTCGGATTTTCCTTTTGTATATTCTTATTTTTGAAGGCTCAAGTTCCGACTTGAACTTCCTTTTGAATCCAATGATCGTGTTGGACAAATCATTGTTTTGAGAATTCGAGTTTTCAAACTCAATTCTCATTTCATTTCCTTATATTTAAAAAACCGGGTTCCGACTCGGATTTTCCTTTTTTATATTCTTATTTTTGAAGTCTCAAGTTCCGACTTGAACTTTCTTTTGAATTCAATGCTCGTGTTGGACAAATTGTTGTTTTGAGAATTCAAGTTTTCAAACTCGATTCACACTCATTTTCTTGTGTTTGAAAAACCGAGTCTCGACTTGGATTTTTTGCTTTTATACATCCTCATTTTTCTCAAAATTTTGACTTGAATCGCATTTGAATCAGAGTTCTCCTTGAATTTCCCCTTCAGGATGAGGGATAATCCTGAAGCATCGACAATCATTCTTATTCAATTCTCAAGCATCTTAGAATGTCGATCTCCTGTTCAAAATCTCTGTTGAAAAATCCAGTGCTCGTGCTGATATGCATTTTCGAAAACCCAGTGCTCGTACTGGGGTGCATTTTTCGAAAACCCAGTGCTCGTACTGGGGTACATCTCTCAAAAACCCAGTGCTCGTGCTGGTGTGCATTTTCGAGACCCAGCGCTCGTACTGGGGCATTTTTGAAATCCAGTGCTCGTGCTGGTACATCTAGCACTCGTGCTAGTGTCTGGCTGACTGATCAGTTAGCCCTCTCGGTTCAGTCTTTGTACTAACCAATCTTCATTATTCAAGCTCTAAATTCTCAATTTCGACCTTCAGGTCATCATTTTATCAAAAAATCAATCTTTTTCTCTTGCGAAGGACCCTCTTCAGGGAGAGGTCGAGGGAGCTCGCTCCTTTCGCATGCAACCATCTTTCTTTCGCAAGAACTCTTTTCCAGGGAGAGTTTGAAGGGACTCGTTTTCTTCGCGAACAGTTTGCAAAACAACAACCAACTTTACACAAAAGAACCCTTTTTCTAGGGAGAGCTTCGACGGAAGCTCGTTTCTTTTTGTGGCCCCCATTTTTCTCATCTTTGGCCAACCCCTTCACAAGGGACCCTCTTCTAGGGAGAGTGTGATGGACTCGTTCCCTCTGTGATACTTTCTCAACTTTGTTTTTCGGCCGCCTTTCCATAAGAGAAGCCTAGAGATAGGGAGTTTTGACGAAAGCTTAATTTCTCTTCAAAAGTTCTGTTTTGCAAACACCTCCTCTTTCAGGGAAGAGAGGAGTATTTCCAACTTCCCATTCAGGTAAGGGCTTAAGCCTGAGTCTCTCTTTTTGGGGAAAAAGAGAGGAGAATTTTGTCACGGACGTGTCAATTCGATATCAAGCGATCTCTTTCATGAAGGATTTTAAGAATATTTTGCCAATTTGTTATCAAGTCATTATTGATCTCAAAATTTTCATCATATAAAGAATTACCTCAAACTACCTTTAGTATTATTTCCAAAAGAGCAAAACTTTTGTGAAATAAGAACTGAATTCAAACCTTTTCTGTTGATCAACCAAGAGGATGAAGAAAAATCTTCAATATGACCAGCAAAGGAAAATTCGATGATGTTGAAAAGCCATGAGCGAATTGATATTGATCATAGCTATGACACATTCTTAAAGACATTCTTTGGCAGTAAGACAGTGGAAATATCCTGAGCAGGAAAAAAAACCTACCCAATCCATATCTCCCCAATCATTTGAGTTGTAAATCAAATATTCGCAAAAGGGATCTCTCAATTGTCGTCAAGATGAAGACGAATTATGCGAGCTAGATCTCCGAGGCCAAAGAAGATTTGAAACATCTCCAAGATGACGGAGCTTGTGACGGATCCTTCCAGGGAAAGTTTGGATCACCGTCGAGATAAAGGCGGATGTGATGGACCTACCTACAAACCCTAAAAGATATTTGATTTCTGCTATCATCTAGAGAATTTTGACCAATGAATCTATGTCGTCAAGCCTAACTCCTAAGAAAAGCAAGGATCGGAACATCTCCAAGATGAAGGAGTTTGTGACGTACCCTTCCCCTGAAAAGAGAGAGAAAAAGTCAGGACATCTCCAAAATGAAGGAGGATGTAAAAGAACCTAAAAAAGCTCCATGGTTCAAAAGAGTGCAAAAAGATCATCATGGGAAATACCTAGGATATCGAACTGCCCAAAACTGTCAGGAATCATCTTTATCTATGTGATATTCTTTTATCAATATCTCTTCACTCAATTGCTTTTATGAAGCTGAGAATGTTTCCTCTCTTTTCATATCAGGGAAACTGATGTCTTCCTTAAAGAAGCTCAACAACAACAAACTTTGAATTTGACTCTTGATTCTACAGAGTTAGCCCAATGGAAGCTAATACTCTAGGTGGAAAAAGGTGGTATTTTTCATACACAATTCAATCATGCTGAATCAACTACAATTTTGACATCTTATTGGCAATATTTTCTCATTATCCCAAGATGAAGTGTGAACTTGATATTCGTTTTGACGTATCCTGACGTCATCCCTCCTTAGGACTGAAAAGTCCTTTCCTTCCGTCTGATCTGAGCGCTCTTAGATTTGCACGCTTCCCTGTATTCCCCACTGTCCCACCATAGACAGTTCCCGCTCAGGATAAGGGTTAAACCTGAACTCTTTGCAAAAGGTCTGTTATTGTCAAAAGCTATTTTCAGTCTCAGCAATGAGGCGCCCAAGAACAACCCCTTTTCAAGCTTTAGGGACCCCCATTTTCATCCTTTTGCAAAAATCCCTCTCGGACTTGTTGTGCAAAGTCTAGAGGTCCCATCACAGTTTCCCCGCTCTTCGAGGATCCTGTATCCATTCAGGCTAAGGATTAAACCTGTTACCTCGCTCCTCGAGGTATAGCCCAAAAACCTTCTGTGAGAGGTCGTCTATTTTTAGAAAGCTGATTTAGTCTCAGCAATGAGACGCCACAGATCCTCCCCTTTTCAAGCTTTAGGGAATCTCTTATTTTTCTCTTCTTGCAAACCCCTTCTAGATTTGTTCGTCTAAATTCTGAAGGTCCCATCATGGTTTCTTCATCCAAGGATTCTGTATGGTTGCCTCTTTCAGGTTAAGGGTTAAGCCTGAGCCTCGTTCCATGAGGTATCTTTCCGTTCAGGTTAGGGTTAAACCTGAGCCTCATTTTCGACTAGATATCCTTTCTAGTCCTTCCACGGTTTTTTCACTTGAGAACTTTGTGCGATTCCTCCCACTCAGGTCAAGGGTAAAACCTGAATCTCGCTTTTGCGATGCATTTGTTGTCCCATCACGGCTTCCTCGTTCGAGGATTCTGTATGGTCGTCCCTTTCAGGATAAGGGTTAAGCCTGAACCTCGTACTTCGAGGTATTTTTCCTTTCTCAGGTTTGGGTTAAACCTGAGTCTCGTTTCGACGAGGTGTTTTTCCTCCAATCCCATCGTGGTTCTTCCCATTGCGGAATTCATGCTTTGTATATTCATCCAGGATAGGATCCTACTTAAGCTTCATCTCACGAGGCATTTTCCAAAATGTCCCATCAGGGTCCTCAAATATTCCTTTCCCCATTCAGGTTATTTTGAGATATATTCGTCCCATCCAGGTTAAGGGCTAAACCTGAGCCATCCCACAAAGATTGATCTTGCCTCGCCCATGAGACTTGATCAGAACTCCCATCTTTCATCATTTCGGGATCATCACTCAAAATCCCATCACGACTTCCTCATTTTCTACTCAATCATATCGTTTTCGAGGATTTTGTCTTCCCAAATCCATTCAAGGATAAAGTTTTAAACCTGAAAAACCATGTCTTTCAAATAAATTGTTCCACACCCAGCTCAGGTCTGCTGACTGGGGCATTTTTCAAAATTTGGAGTGTTTCTTTGCCACTAAGCTCGGCTTTCAACCGGCTTAGTGCAAAGAGGGGCATTTGTGAACACCCCAAAATTTTCAAAATGTGGTAAGTATTTTCTTTTTGGCCTTTGACCCCATTTTCTGAGTAATTGAGTCAGTAAATCTAAATACCAGTTTGATTCTCAAAGTTTTATTCAAATTAAATTCATTTTATATATCTGACTCAATTTCGGATCCGGATCCATATAAAAGATCCAAATCTGAGCTTCGTTGTCCAATGTTTAAAATCAAATTTTCGAAATTTCCAAACTAACCTTTTGAAAAGCTCAGACAGTTCGTCCGGTATCCGTTTGGATCCATCGAATTATATTTCTCAATTCGAGGTTTAAAACTCAAACATTTTCTCAAAACCTGGGTCCAAACCCATTCTTCTGAAGAAATTTCCCCGAAATGGTCCGAAATTCTCAGAAAAATGCTTTTGTAAATATTTCTCAGAAAAATATAAAAAAAAAAAAAAAATCTCGTAAAACCTTAGATTTTTATACAAAAAAAATGAAAAATGCAAATAGAAAAAAAAAACAATAAATAAAAATGTTTTTATGGAAAATGAAGAAGAAAAAAATACATATGGCTTTTTAGACCTGTTGTAGAAAAAATTATTTTAAAAGACCCTTTTTTTGGAAAATTTTAAGAAAAATCCCCATTAACCAAGTTAGGGTTTCTCGAAATGAGGCTTTTTTTCTCTCTCCACTCTCTCTCGCATACTCTCGGCTCTCTAGCCTTCTCCCTCCCCTTCTCTTCCTCTTCCAGAACCATCTTCTCCCCATGTGCAACCTCCTCTCCACCGCCCTCCGATCCTCTTCTTCTTCCATCATCGAGCAACCACCACCTTTCGATCAACCATGGCCATCATCGACCCTCAATCTCCAACAGTCTCTGCATCTCTCCCTTTCTCGCCCGCTAGATCAATCTCCCCTCCATCGCATGTCTCATCTCTCATTCATCCCTAACCGTTTGGCACCCTTCTGGATCCTTCCTCCGCTTCTTATAAAAGCAAGCATAGGGGGGGGATCAGGGAGGAGGACATCGATCACAGCCGTCAAAGGCAGCCATCTCTATTGGGTTTCACTGCGTTTGATCTTTCTCCCCTCACTAATCCATTTTTTACCACCATCAAACTTCTCTTTTCTCCCTTCGGATCCATTTTTTTTTACCTTCATCTCTTTTCCCTTCCCTAAACCCCTCTTCACGGTGCCTCCTCTGCAAGTAGCTGCTATCAACATCTCCTTCACGGTGCCTGTTTTACAGGATTCCCAAGCAATCCGATTGGTCTAACATCAGTGAAGTGCGGGAACTACAGCATCTCTGCAAGAACTTGTTTCCTCTGCTGATCGACTGAAGAGGGCTGATCCATCCTCAACTTCCCAAGGAAAGACCATCACTCGATCGATTAAATCGAAGCAAAGCTCCACCACGACAAGTAACGATCCCCCTCCTCTCTGTGAAAGTTTTTTTTTTTCTCTCTCTCTATAGGATTTCCTTGTTATCTTTTGCCTCTCCTTAGCTTTAATTTTCTTTTCCTGTTGGTTATCAAAGCACAATAGGTAGGATTGACCTGCATATGACAGTGTCGATCCACCTAATTGCTATAGTAAATGGAGCGATTAAGTTCTAACATCTCCTTTTTTTTTCTTTTTTTTTTTTCACCAGTGATTTTCTATTTACAGATTCCTCTGGTTTCTATTTTCTCGTTCATGTTTACGATTTCTCGTTTCTATCCCCTCTATGTTCATCATAGGCGCATGCTATATTAGGATTATGGTTACACTCTTGATTACTTCATTGTACAGAGTCGTAGTATGTACCTCTATTGATCGAAATCTCGATGTAAGCATGTGTTTATGCTTTGCTATAGCATAAACGCAAGCTTTGGTTTTAACGTTGATTTCCTGCAACATCTTCATTGAGGTGCCACATTCTCCACAACAGCCTTAGATGAGTCTGTTTCTTTTATGGCCGAATCGTCGTATTCCATCCACAAATCTCCTGTTTAGTCATCGATTCTTTTTAGCAAAAACCATCTGCATTTTTTTTTTATCTTATTATTTTCATTTAATTCAGTTAGCATATCATTTGCATACCCTGCTTAATTTCAGCATCTTATTACATATATCAATTTCTCAACATGGTATGTTACAGAGCTTCATTTCATAAACCCTGTATTTCTGCTCATCATCATTGGCGTCCAATGGCTGCTGTGTGTCTCGTATCCCATTTATGTCGTTAGTGCATCTGTCTACCCACTCGTTCCTTTGTATTGCTCATTAAAAACCAGAAAAACCTCTCTCAATATCTCTCAAGTCCATTTAATATGCTCATCTATTTTGGTATGAACGAGTATTGTATTCCTTTCTATGAATCAAATTCTGATCATAAAGGTGTTTTTAAGATATTTTTTGAGATTCTCGATTCAAAGATGATTTGAAGATCTCTTAATTTTGGGCTGGATTCAAGGTTAAGTGTATTGGTTTGTGTTGTGAATTGACAGATTTAGCTCTGTATACCCATCTGAACTCGTTTTGTATTCAATTGCATGCACAAGATGATGGGAGTTAATGAACAGGATAAGAAAATTTTTTTTCCATATGCTTTTTGAGAGAGATTCTGAATGCTACTTCTGTTGGAAATCTTAATTTAAAGGAATCTGGAGCCACTAATTTGTTGATAAGTGTTGTCGCAGCTCCTTTTTGTGAAGAAACCATGGAGAAAACCTTCTGCTCCAATGTCCTTATCACTCTGCTTTGCAATCACCAAAGCGTAGGGCTAATGCTGTATCAGATTATCCTGTATCTCCGTACATGTATCTCATTCTGGGCATACATTCACTGAATGCATACTCACTAAGCACATTTCACTATGCACACACGTACTGCATGCACATCTATTATTGTTTACTGCATTATAATTCATGTATGTTATGGTTTTCTGTATCCTTAAATACCTTGATTTATTACATTATTAGAATCAATTTACAAAATCGATTTACCTGTGCAAGTCCCTTTGTATTTAGCCATATCCTGTCAAATCCAAAATGAGGCTCTTGAAAATGTATGTTCCCTTAAGGTGACACAGAAATTTAGATTGCTCTGTTGGCTGAATGAAAATCAGGTTTTTGACCCTCATCCACTGTTCATTATACCTCCCCCCCCCCCGGTATGTTCAAGGATTAAGCTTATCATTTGATTTTGACAGTCACAGAATTCGTTTAGTAAAGCCATCCGCTGTGCAACATGATCATTCGTCAGTGTCTCACCACTGCTCATACTCTTATTTTCATTTCTGTGTCTTTTCATTTGTATTTTCAATGTTATCTATGTTCACACCTCATTGCCTTGATCTCAGATTTCATATCTATGCCACGACAAATGATACTTGTAAGAGTGTAGGACTCAGAAATTGTGCGCAATCAGCCGCCACGCGTCACTGAAGCTCAATCTACAGTGCCAAAACATATTACATCACAGCCACTCGAGTTTATCACAGTAAAGTGGTATTCCTTTTTGTAAGTATTATAATCACAAGGGCTAGCAATAATTAAAATTGTCTTGGTTTTACTGTAAAAATACTGTTGGCTGAGGTTGCATTCAAATTCACATTATGTACATCTTTGCATCTTAATCTGTGCACCTCTCCACGCTAACCTATGGCTGCAGGCTAAACAGCGATCGAACCAGGTCTTCGTCATCAATGAGCTATCATCGATAGTATTGATTTTTGTTGAAATCAATTTGAGTGGCGTCTCATCAATTACAATAATTTCTTTGGCATCAAATAACATATACCCACCTGTGCACATTCACTAGCATAGTTCCTGCACTTTCATCTTTTGTGCTGCACCTCACAGGGTCCATTGCATTCTCATAATGTTATTTATAGCATTTGTTTTTGCACATCACTTCACTTCACCATAATTTTCTATATCACTAACATCACACCCTTTATGTACCTTCCATTCACAAACTGTATCCAGTTTACTGCATCGACTGTCAAACCCATGTCCTGCCAATTCAAAGTCAGATGCATACTTTGATCGAAATCAGACTTCTGATCAATAAGGAGATACATGCTTTGTGGCCGTGCAAAACTACTCTGGGTTTACTGAATGAGAGTCACAATGACTGTGATTTGCTGTAAAGAAAAGAAACCCCTCCTAAGCATTCTGTAAAAACTGACAATACAACAAAAGAAGATGATATCTCTCCATCCTAGTTTCTTGCTATTTCTGGAGTCTTTTCTAAAGAGCAGATCTTCTCATGACACAAAATCTCGATAAGAGGTTTGATCGGGACAAGAAGGTAGGGATCCTACCTTTCATCTTAAGTTCTGCGTTAAGATTACCACACCATGGAAAGCTTGTATTATCATTGATGCTTAAGGCAGTGGGTAACATCTTGCTATTTATTGAGGAGATAAAACAATTGTTATTTAGTCATGAGCATGAGTTGTTAGGAACTAAAACTAAGATTCTTTTTACATTTATTGGAAAACGTGTTGTTCTTTTGTTCCCTATTTATTTCTATTTCCCAGTATTATGTTTTAGTGCTTATCATATCTCGCATCATGTCATCATTTGTTACTCCATTTCCATTGGTAACCAGTCATAACAGTGACATTGTTTTGCAGGGTTCAGTTTGCAGCAAATCGGTCGGCTGTGTGTTGTCAATTTGCTGCAAAATCAATTTAATTCCGTCAAAACAATTCATCGTATGTAGTCATTTTCTCCGCAGCATTCCCTGCTGATCATGCTCCACTATTAGCATATCTCCACTTGCCACCAGTCACTATTTATGCACCTTCTCACTTCCACTGTGTCACCACTACTTTCATGGTAATATTTTCAGCAGATCTTTAGTGTTTTATTTGTGCACATTCATATATAACCCCTATGCCACACCTTCACCTACACTATGCACCTATGCATACTCCACCATTCACTAGGTATGAATTCTTCCATTAGCTCAGGCACATCATTTTAGCATTACACTTCCATTTGGAGGGCATATATATATTCTAACTAACTTAGGATATCATTCATACCTTTCAAACAAACCTACTTTAGGTTCATTATTACATTACATTTAGGATGTTACATGTATATTCTAATACTTACTCAACATATGATTCCAGTATAGAGTTTGTCATTCACATTGCATTTTCATTAGCATAAAATATATGATTGAGTATTTCATTAGCTACATCTTAGGTCCAATGTGATATAGGTGAATTGCTTTCAATGTATATATATCTTGTGTTAACTTGAATTTTACAGGGATTAGATAGAAATGTTCTTTTTCTTCTTAGTTTTTTTTATTTTTTTTTTTGAAATTGTAATTTCAATTCCCTTCAAAATCTGTAATAGTTAGATACTCATGAGAAATTTTACTCTTCCTTTTCTTTATTAGATTAGAATGTATGAGCATATACACCCTCTAAAAATGTATGTTTCATATCATTTTTCTTTTTGTTATTCCAAAATCTCACCAATGGTGAAACACGAATGGCACGTGCACCATTTTGTAAGAGGTAATTAATCCGAAGTTGATGATTTACATCAATGGCCATAGTCAGGATGTAAACAAAACTTAGTATTTTTATCTTTTATGAAATAACACTGGATCCACACTAGATCCTTTTCAAAAATCATCATATTTTCAAATATTTCACCTTTTATCAGAGTTTAACTTAGAATTAATTCAATATATATACCAATGGCCATAGTCAGGGTATATTGAGAGTTAATTTCATTTTAAACTCTATAAAAGCACAAAATGTGTTTCATTCTTCACCCAAATTTAAACATAGATTATCATATAATACATTCAATGACCATAGTCAAGGATGTATTATATCTTCAATCTTGTTTTAATTCACTTAAAGAATGGAATAGCTTTTCAAAATCCAATTTTAAAATTCTTCAAATTCATTCTTCATTTAGGATAGAATTGCATCATATTTCCGATTCCTTTTTCAAAAACTCCAAGTAATGTAAATATCTTCCTCAATCTATCTTCAATCCTTATCAAATCCGATTCATTCTTTTATTTTTCAAATTCTATTTCATTTTCAAATCTCGGAGTTCAATTTAACTTTGAGATTTCAAATTCATTTTATATTCCAATTCAAATCATATTTCAAAGTTCAAAATTTTGAAATTCCAAATTCAGTTTATATTCGAAACTCCAAACAAACTCAAAGTTCAATCTAACTTTGATTCCAAAGTTCAAAGCTCCAAAACCAAAGTCCAATTTGACTTTGAAATTCATTCTCAAAATCAAGTCTGGAGCTCCAACTCCAAAGTTAGATCCAAATTACATCTCGGATTCCAGATTTTGGATCCAATTTCCATTTAGGATTCTAGAATCCATAATCCAACTTCACATTGGATCTTAGACTTCAGATCAGATTCCATTTTAGGATCCAAGACCCAATTCTACATTGGATCTCAGACTTCAGATCCAATTTCCTTATAGGATCCAGAATCCAACTCTACATTGGATCTTAGACTTCAGATCCAATTTCCTTATAGGATCCAGAATCCAATTTCATATTGGATCTCAGACTTCAGATCCAAATCCATCTTAAGATCCAGAGTCCAACTCTACATTAGGATCTCAGACTTCAGATCCACCCCATTTCAGGATCCGGAATCCAATTCCAATTCTAGACTTTAATTCCATTTTCGGATCTAATCTGAATCTCTTAAATCCATTTTTATTCTTAAATACCATTTGATTTTCTCAGTTCATTCTAAATTCAAACTTCAAAATCTAAATTCAATTCCATCTCAAGTATTCATTTCCTTTTCTAAGTTCAAGTTCAGAATTCAAAGTCCATTTCCGACTTTGAACTTCATTTCCTTTCATCTCAAAACTTCCAATCACTCTTTCTCAAAATCAAGATTTATCCTTCCAAACTTTGATTTTACTTAGAATTTCTTTGATCTATCTCGAGTTCTTAGTTAAATTCAATCATTTCTTCACCCCTTTACCAAGTTCATCTCAGAATACTTGGAAATTTCTAAATCCAATTTCAAAAGAGCATACATCTTTGCATTGCACAAGTATGATTCTTTGTGCATTTAGAGTTAGAATAAATTCTTAGATTATATTTAGGCAAAGCAAAAGGCATAGATTCGATCCTTGGTTCGATTACCCCTGGTAAAGGCGCTAGGAACGGTCGAACCTCGTACCGACGACCGAATCCCGTCTCTCCATTTTCCCGCAAATTTTCAAAACGGAGGCGAGTTATTTGCTAAATATTTTCAAATTAAGGTCAAGTGAGACCGCGCAAAATAGTTCCTCTTCTCTCTTTCTTTCTTTCTTTTCTCTTCTCTCTTTCTTTTCTTTCTTTTGTTCTTCTCCCTTCAAAAAGGAGGAGAATGGAGGTTAGAAAAGGGAAAGAGAAGGAAGGGAGAGGAACCATAAAGAGAGGAAAAATTTTGCGACGATCACACCTGACTATGGCCATTGATGTAAATCATCAACTTAGGATTTAATTACCTCTTATGAAATGGTGCACGTGCCATTCATGTTCCCATTTGTGAGAATTTGAGAAATAAAGGTAAAAATGCATGAAAACAAACAATTCATGATTTTTACAATGCTCATTCATTTTACCTAAAAGCAGGAAATGTAAAGAACTCTCATTTATATCTAATTATTATAAGTTTTGAAACTGAATTTTGAAACAACTTCTCTAATCCGAGATGATTTTTCATGACTTCCCTGCAAAGAAACGAGTTAGCATAACGCAAGAGAAAACATTTTGTTGAGAGCAAAATTATATATGAGTGTGTTGATTCAAATGCCAGATGCTATGTTTATGCTGAATGAGAAAGGCATATACAATGGGTGAAGTCAAGAGCCAGGATGGTCCAAGACGAATCAACCTGAAATATGGTAGTTCCCGATGGCCCACCATAGAAAAGAAGGGACCCAGTGATTCATTGTGAACCACTTATGAAAGGAAAACTATTATAGTAGTTTTCGATGAACTACTTATAATAAACCAGGATTGCAGGGATTCTTTGTGAATCATTGCAAAAGATGACTACCGTAGTAGTCCCTGATGAACTACTATAAAGGAAGGAGACCACGGTGGTTCGTGGTGAACCACTGTGAATACGCAGCAACTATGGTAGTTTTTAATAAATTGTCATAGAAAAAAAAGGGGACACAGTGATTCATTGTGAACCACTATGAAAACAGAGTAGGTTCCCTAACTTGGTTACTTAACCAGTAAATTGAATTGATTACATAACTCAAAGATCAAATATACAAGTTTAATTCAATCAACTCGATGCCACAGGTCTGCATAGTTTCAGCAAGCCGGTTGAAATAAGCTGATCGTATCAATTGATGACACAAAACACCATAAGATCAATTGACAGATCAATTTCTGTAACTAGATTTCCTGAAATAACTATTCATTATGCAATGAGTTGGCTGTATGCAACAACCGTGACATAGGAGATACAAATTCAGGGAGATTAATGGTCCTGTGAATATCAGATATAAAATTGAAAATGCCATGGAATGCTTGCACATATAGGGTGAACTGAAACATTGCAGCAGGATATTATATTGATGTGCAGTAATTCAAATATAGAGATGTTGGTGTGTGATGGTGGTTTGGGATGTTGTGTACTAAGTGTGCAACATGTGGGATTGTGAGTGGCTAATGTGTTGTAACAAGGGTAACACAGGTGCACAGGAAGTGGATGTAAGATGCATTGTTTTAAACCTCAGCAGGATAAAGGTGATGGGGCAATGATATGTGTTGCTGTAATTACAACAATAAAATGTTGAAAATGAGTGGAGTGCAAGATAGCAATTTGTGACACAGTGAAAGATGCTGCATGTTTAACCCCAACATGTAATGAACTGGAAAAGAGGGCGTTCCAGAAACAGTTGGCTGAGCCTTCATTGCTCGGTCTGGGCTAAGTGGACATTGCTATGAACACATGATTGCTACTGTAGGTGCAAAAATCAGGTGATGGTGATAGTGACTGTATGGTTCCAGCAGATGGTTGGAAGTCTGATGGCTGTCAAATATGTGAGCCACGTAGGTGTAAGTATAATTTATAGAGGAGAATGGCAAGTGGCAGTAGACGGGTTAGGCATGGCTGGGAGGGACTGACTCCATGTAAGTTAAAGAAAGTATGGGAAAAGAGAATACAATAGCTATATATTTCCCATGATATTCCAAGTTTCTTGCAGGATCACTGTGGCCAACACCCCATCCCTGCACCAGTTCAATAGTTCCAATTCCTTTCAAATATCAACAGTTAAGCATTGTACTTGCATGAGGTAATCCACACAAAAAAAATATATCACTTCTAAAAAAAAGATGCAGGAACTAAAACAACTATGCGAGGACAAAGATTGATTCTAAAAGAATAGATCATCAGAATCCAAATACTAAAGCAGTCTTAAAGAAAGAAACTCACCTGGAAGCTCTGAAGATATCTAAGAAATGGCTCCAGCAGGTGCCAAAAGTGACTTCAGAGATCGATAACTATTCTAAACAGGCTCTCCTCGGAATCAAGGGCTTGAGACCACTGGACCTCAAAGTTGGATCAATTACGTATTTCCTGTGATTTACCCAGTTAGCAGCAAGCATATAAATTACAATTATCTTCAGTTGCCCATTCGATTGCTCCTTTAACAGCAAATGGACAAACCCTTTCATCCATAGTCCAGTGATATGCAAAAACGGATGCTATGATATTATAAAAGTGCAATGGGTATCGTGAGGTTTGAGCCCATGAATGCTGATTTCCAAAACAAATTGTTTGCTTCTTTCTAATCGACTGTTGATTACTTATTTCACAGGCACGCTAATTAGAGATTGACTGAAGACTGATGCATGAAGTTTGTCGGATGTCCTTTTCAACAGGATCATATCTGAGATAATTTCTGAATAAGAAAAAGGGGAATGCAAAGGGAAGACCAAACGACAATCCAGTTTAAATCCACCAAGCTTGTCAGATATTCTTTTAGATCCATGGATTTTGAAAATGCTAATATTGCCTCAGAGAGATAATCAAAATATATTCAAAACCAATATAATAACACCATCATTAATCTAGAATTACCAAAAGAGAAGAGAAAAGAAAAGGGTAGTAGAAGTATTTATCCTGATCTCCTTGCTGTGTAGTAAAAATCTGCAAAACACTGCCGCTATATAGTTATACCATCATGGACCGAGCAAGCTCCCCATCCTCCTCGGGGATATAAAAGTATTAAACCAAAAGATATTGACGCAACCATCCTCACCAAACTTCCGATCCTCAGGGATATATACTAACTGTAACCTCGTGTACGACATAATGGACAGACCTAGGCAGATGGCTTCAAAGTAAAAAAAAAAGTGATCTGAAATCGGCGTGCTGAATGGAAGATCAGCATAATGATCGCTTATAAAGGGCATATGTGGGGAGTGCCTTTCCTGAGCAACTGAATTGCTGAATGACCCCGCAAAACTCCAGATCATCCCTCATGAAAAACACGATTTTAGAGCAGGCCTTTGGCAGGGACCCAGTCATACTTTCCAGTTCACCAAAGCATATTCAGGTGATATCGATTCTAGCATGTCTTTGCAATTTCTCACCAGATCTATCTCCTCTTTTGCAGCAGAAGCTCAGCAATTGGTAAGAGTTAATAAGGACCGGGTGCATTATGGGGCTAAGTATGTGAATGAAAAGGGGTAAAATACAGATGTAATCATGTGCGAGGATGGTGCCTTCCATTACTTAAACCTGGACATAAGGTGCTGTGAGGGTGAAAACACCATGTAGCCATAAAAGAAACAGATAAAATTTACAAGAAATAAGAAGAATCTACACGATATACTGGGCTTGGATCTGCATGAAAATCAGAAATCAATTAATGGGGATGGCATACAGACGTTTATATACAGAAGGTTTTTGATGCAAATAATCAATAACTTAAAATAATGGTGAAACTGGAAATCAAATGTAGAACAAATAATATGATATGAACATCAGGGGTAAATAATAAATAAAAAAAAATGATGAAAACCAAAACGAGACTGGACATATTAACATTCAAATCTTGCCTAAGCATAAAGAAAATTTTGAGAAAGGAAAACAAACGATATTGGAATCGTGCTCCGTTTGCTGTTGCAAAGGAGTGAATCGGTTCTGCTACATGCATACCGATAACACAATCTTGCTAAAAAAAGAAACGAAGACAATGTATATGGATGAAAATTAGAAGAAGACAAAAGGAGATTTCTATGAAAAATAAAAAGGAAAAGGAAGAAACTCTTACTTGATATGAAGGAGGAAGGAGGAGAGGAGCGGGAGTGAGAAGCGTTCCTTCGACTGTTGCCGTTAAGGCTGAAGCTCCTCCGGCCTTGATTCTGTTACCTAGAGGATTTCTGGGCTTTAACTTGAGAATCAAGGGTTGCTTCCTTTGGAGTGCCGATTATTGCAGAGATTGGTTGGCTTCCTTTGATTGAAATGGGGAAAATCCAGGAAATAGGAAGAAGAAGAAAGAGGATCGGAGGGAAGAGAAAAGGAAGAAAGTATGAAGAAGAAGATGGTCGGGTAGAAGCTGGATCAAGAAGAGGAAATGCACATGGGAGGGTGAGAATGGATGGTCGAATGGGGCGTCTTGCGAGCTCTTTTTAAAGAGGAGAAGAAGGTTCGGGAAGGGCCGAGCGGTTAGGGATGCCGTTGGCGATCGAGGGTCGCGGTGAAGCAGAAGGAGGATGGGTGGTTAATGGAGGCTGAGATGGAGAGAAGGAGGAGCAGAGCCACGGAGGGGATAGAGGGGAATCAGTAGGCGATTTAGGGTTTCTCAGGGAAAACCCTGAGAGAAATCGGGCGAGAGAGGAAATAGGGAGGTTTTAGAAGGGTTTATTTGTGAAATTTTTTGGTTTTTCCAAAAAGAGGCTCTCTTTAACAAAAATTTTTCATAAAAATGGTTTAAAAAATGAGTTTTTTAGCAAAATCGACTTTAAAAAGTTAAACTCATTCATTTTTCTTGAAATTTTCCATTTTTTGGTTTTTTTTGTTTTATTTTTCCATTTTTTTTTTGCATTTTTAGAATAAAGTCCTAAAGCTTGTGAGAAAACAAAGATTAAAACTAATTTTTTTGTGTTTTTGCAAAAATATTTACAAAAGGGAATTTTTCTGAGAATTTTAAAGTCATTTTGAGAAAATTTCTTCAGAAATGGGTTTGGATCCGGGTTTTGAGGAAATTTGGATTTAAAACACTGGATTCGGATCCGGAATTGATTTTGAATATATGAATATTTTAATTCAAAAAATCTGAAGAATGACTGAAATTTAGTTTTGAAATCGCTTTGATTTTCTCAGAAGATGGAGTGAGGGGCAAAAGGGTCATTTTGCAAGTCTTTGAAAATTTTGGGGTGTTCACACCTGGGCTTTTACATCATCCTTTATTTTGGAGATGTCCTGACTTTTCTCTCTTTTCGGGGAAGGGTACGTCACAAACTCCTTCATCTTGGAGATGCTCTGATCCTTCTTTTCTTTCTCAGGGATTAGGTTAATGATATAGGTTCATTGGTAAAATCTCTAGATGATAGCAGAAATCAAATATCTTTTAGGGTTTGTCGGTACGTCCATCACACTCGCCTTCATCTCGACGGTGATCCGAACTTTCCCTGGAAGGATCCTTCACAAACTCCTTCATCTCGGTAGATGATCCAAATCTTCTTTGGCCCCGGAGATCTAGCTCGCATAATTCGTCTTCATCTTGACGACAATTGAGAGATCCCTTTTGCGGATATTTGATTGCGGCTTGATAGGATAGGGGATATATGGATTGGGTAGGTCTTTTTTTACTGCCCAGGATATTTCCACTGTCCTACTGCCAAAAGAACGATCTTTAAGAATGTGTCATAGTTATGATCAATATCAATTCACTTATGGCTTTTCAACATCATTGAATTTTCCTTTGCCGGTCATATCGAAGATTTTTCTTCATCCTCTTGGTTGACCAACAGAAAAAGCTTGAATTTAGTTCTTATTTCACAAAAGTCTTGCTTTTTTGGAAATAATACTAAAGGTAGTTTGAGGTAATTCTTTATGTGATGACAGCTTTGAGATCAACAATGACTTTTGATAGCAAATTGGCAAAATATTCTTGAAATCCTTGATGAGTGTAATTGTTTGATATCAATTCGACACGTCCGTGACAAAATTCTCCTCTCTTTTTCCCCAAAAAGAGAGACTCAGGCTTAAGCCCTTACCTGAATGAGAAGTTGGAAATACTCCTCTCTTCCCTGAAAGAGGAGGTGTTTGCAAAACGGAACTTTCGAAGAGAAATTAAGTTTTTGTCAAAACTCCCTATCTCTAGGCTTCTCTTATGAAAAGGTGGCCGAAAAACAAATTTGAAAAAGTATCACAGAGGAACGAGTCCATCACACTCTCCCTAGAAGAGGGTCCTCTATGAAGAGGTTGGCCAAAGATGAGAAAAATGGGGGGCACAAAAAGAAATGAGCTTTCATCGTAGCTCTCACTGGAAAAAAGGTTCTTTTGTGTAAAGTTGGTTGTTGCTTTGCAAACTGTTCACGAAGAAAATGAGTCCCTTCAAACTCTCCTTGGAAGAGGGTTCTTGCGAACAAAAGACGGTTGCATGCGAAAGGAACGAGCTCCCTCGAACTCTCCCTGAAGAGGGTCCTTTGCAAGAGAGAAAAAAAAAAGATTGATTTTTTGAAAAAATGATGACCTGAAGGTCGAAATTGAGAATTTAGAGCTTGAGTTTTGATGATTGGTTAGTGCAAAGACTGAACCTGGAAGGCCAACTGATCAGTCGGCCAGACACTAGCATGAGCGCTAGATGTACCAGCATGAGCGATGGATTTGAAGATGTACCAGCACGAGCGCTGAGTTTTGAAAAATATACCAGTACGAGCATTGGATTTTTAAAAAAATGCCCCAGTATGAGCGCTGGGTTTTCGAAAACGCACACCAGCACGAGCACTGGGTTTTTGAAATGCATACCAGCACGAGCACTGGGTTTTTCAAAAGGAGAGTTGAAAATGAGACAGACATTCGAAGATACTTGAGATTTAAGCGAGAATGATTGCCGGTGTTTCAGGATTATCCCTTATCCTGAAGGGGAAGTCCAGGTTTTGTCCCTTAACCTGAAAGGGAAAGTTCAAGGAAAACTCTGGTCCAAATATGAGCATTAGATCGACAGGGAAAATTCAAGTCGGAACTTTGAGAAAATAAGGATATACAAAAGCGAAAATCCAAGTCGGAACTCGGTTTTTCAAATATAAGAAATAAGTGAGAATCGAGTTTTGAGGACTCGAATTCTCGACACCACGATTTGTCTTATACGAGCATTAGATTCAAAAGGAAGTTCAAGTCGAAACTTGAGACTTCAGAAATAAGAATATACAAAGAGAAAAATCTGAGTCGGAACTCGGTTTTTTTAAACATAAGAAATGAGTGAGAATTGAGTTTGAAAACTCGAATTCTCGACGCAACAATCTGTCCAACACGAGCATTGTTTTCAAAAGGAAGTTCAAGTCGGAACTTGAGACTTCAGAAATAAGAATATACAAAGAGAAAAATCCGAGTCGGAACCCAGTTTTTTAAACATAAAAAATGAGTGAGAATTGAGTTTGAAAACTCGAATTCTCAACACAACAATCTATCCAACATGAGCATTGGATTCAAAAGGAAGTTCAAGTCGGAACTTGAGACTTCAGAAATAAGAATATACAAAGAGAAAAATCTGAGTCGGAACCCGGTTTTTTAAACATAAGAAATGAGTGAGAATTAAGTTTGAAAACTCGAATTCTCGACACAACAATCTATCCAACACGAGCATTGGATTCAAAAGGAAGTTCAAGTCGGAACTTGAGACTTCAGACGAAAATAAAAGGGGAAACCCGAGCCGGGACCCGGATTTAAGAAAAATAATGATAAAATGGAAAATGAAATCCTGAGTTGGAACTCAGATGGGAAGGAAATGATTCCAACCCGAGAGTCGGAACTTGAAGGATTGACAAAAGCATGAATAGATTTCGACGATGAAGATGAGAGATTCATTCGAGATTCTTGACCCAAGGTGGCCTGAGATCCGAATTTATTTATGATGGCTTCAGGATTTTCCCCTATCCTTAGGAAATATAGAACAAAATTTGATGTGAATTGAAGAATTTATGGAAAATAATTCAGGTTTATCCCTTAACCTGAAGAAGAATAAAATTTATAAAAATGGAGAAGAATTTAAAGAAATTTATCGAAAATTTATTTTGGAAAAGAATTTTCACGGGTAGCAGCGGTGCTCCTATGAGGGGTATCAGGATTATCCCTTATCCTGAATGGGAACACCTCGGACAACGAGGGTCAGGTTTTTCCCTTAACCTGAAAGGAAAAATGAATAAAAGAATACCTCATGGGAAAGTGGCATCAGGTTTATCCCTTAACCTGAAAGGGTTAAAAAGAAAAAGATTAATAAAATATAATTGATAAAACTTGATAAAATCTGACAAAATTGATAAATTTAATAATAATTGGATGAAAACTTGATTAAATTGGAAAATGAAACGAATGCAATTAATAAAGATAACAAGATTAATAAAAAATTTGATGAAATTTTAGAAAAAGATTCGCCTGATCCTGCCTGCATATGATGAAGAAAAATGAGTATAGATCCACAATAAAAATGCCCCAGTATCAGGGAGAAGAATGTGAGAATTCAATGGAAGATTGATTGCTTTATTGGAACAGACTTTTGAAGAGTACAAAAGGCTAGGATGAACAATTTAAGTGTAGAATCTATTTAAATGCAGAGCATTAATAGGATCTGGCAGTTCCACTCCATCTGCATTGATCAGACGATAGGAATTGCGAGGCAGCGCTTCTTTAACCACATTAGGGCCTTCCCAATTGGGCGACCACTTGCCGTTCGGCCGATGCTTGAGATGAGTTGTTGATCTGAGCATAAGATCATTAACTCAAAATCTTCTCTCAATAACCGATTTGGTGTAGTGCCGAGCTATCCTCTGACGATAGGCCTGAGCATGCTCTGCTGCCTTGAGCCTTTTCTCATCTAACAAATCAAGTTGTACCAACCTCTGCTGCTGATACCGATCAAGCGGAAGTTCGACGAGTGATGCAAACTTGAGTGCAGGTTTCTGAACGTGGAGAGGTAACACTACCTCAGTCCCGTAGACAAGCTCTGAAGGAGTAGCATTGGTTGGGGTCCAAATGGTGGTTTGGTATGCCCAAAGTGCATCGTGCATCTTCTCGTGCCAATCGCGGCTTGTTTCCACAGTTCTTTTTAGAATGCGGATTAAAATCTTGTTGGTGGCCTCTGCCTGGCCATTTCCTTGATGATAATAGGGAGCTGAGAAGTGGTGGTGAATCCTGAACTTCGAGCAGAAGGTCTTCATCTTCTCATTCTTGAAGTGGCTGCCATTGTCCGTCACGATATCATGTGGGACGCCAAAGCGGCAAAGAAGATTCTTATGAATAAACGAAACCACATGCCGACCTTCTACCGTTCGCAGAGTTACAACTTCGACCCATTTGGTGAAGTATTCTTTAGCTGCAAGAAAGTATCGGTGGCCATTAGAAGCTGAAGGAGTGATCGGACCCACTACGTCGAAGGCCCACATCGAAAAAGGCCAAGGAGAGACCACAGATTGCAAGTAAGCGACTGGCGCATGAATGGAAGGTGCGTGCATCTGACATTTGACGCACTTCCTTACAAATTGATGGCAATCCTGCTGCATGGTTTTCCAATAATATCCTTGTCATCGTCGCAAAATTTCTCCCGTCTTCCCTTCCTTACGGAAGAGAGAGAGAGGGAAAATGCTTTCGCGCTTCAAACTTGACCGGGTTTTGGAAATTGTTTTGAAATACTCGCCTCCGTTTTGAAAATTACGGGAAAATCCATGGGATGGGGCTCGACCTGTCGGTACGAGGTTCGACCGTTCCTGCCGCCTTTAACAGGGGTAATCGAACCAAGGACCAAAATTGTGCTTGACTTGGTTAAATCATCGAAATTATGTTCTATCCTAAATGCACAGAGAATTCAGGCATGTGCTATGAGAATTTTGGAAAATGTAAATTGGAAAATATGATGTATGCTTAGAAAACATTTGGAATTGAAAAGCATTTCTCAGGAAAAAGATGGAAATCAATCTCTCAGGAAACTCAAACAAAGAAGGTTTAAAATCTCGAGAAAGTTTATAAAGAGTTGGAAAATCTTGAAGAAGTGAGAATCTTGAGAAAGTTTAAACGAGAATCTCGGGAAAATCTTGAGAAAGTTTTATAAAGATTTTAAAAAATGAGAATCTTAGGAAAATTTTAAGAATTCTTGAGAAAATATGAACTTTTGAAAAGGAAAGCGCTTGTTGAGAAAGTGCAGACTTTGAGAATTTTCTTAAGAAAATGATAAGAAATTTATAGGAAAGATTCATTGGAGAAGGAAATTTAGAACTTAGGAAATTGAAATCCTGAGAATCTTGTCTTTGAAATGTCTGAAAATCGACTTTGATTTTGAGAAAGATGAAAATTCCTTTTGAAAATGGATCTTAAGAAAATAACTTTTTAAGGAAAATCATAGGAAAACTTTGATTTGGAAAATCCAACTCCGAATATCATCATAGTTTCTTGAGAAAATCGATTCCATGAAGTGAAAACCTTTTGAGAGAATCATGAGGAAAACAAATGATGCAGATGATTTGAATGGAAGAATACACTTTGAAAGGTTTTCTAAAAAATTTGTTGGAGAATGTGCATCAAGTCAAAATAAATCCTTCACATATCCTGACTGTGGCCATGAATATGTTCAGAGTTTAATTGATTTAATACACAAGATTTTGAAAAATTTAGAAATATGATATGCATTTTCAAGATAACCTAAGAGTGTAGGCTCAATGTGACTAGTAGAAAGATGATGGATCTGGGTCTCGTCCATATTCCGACTAGGGCCGTAAATATGGATTCCACCGAGTTCATCAACTCCCTAAGAGTTGGTGCACGTGCCATTCGTGAACATCCACAGTGCTTTTGAAATAAAATGCATGAATCATATAAGCAGGATATTGCATAAATTTAAACTATATGATATGCATCCTAGTTTAAACAGAAAATTAAATCTCTTATTCCAAAATTTACATTATTACATCACTAAATGAATGAAATAAATAGAAATTGTAGATTTCAGCTCCTTCATTAGAATGTCCCTGCCAAACTGGAAATGGGGTTAGTGTAGACCTGTAGGTTTTTCCAGAGTATTCCAATAATATCCGGGAATTATTGGATTTATCCAGATATACCTAACCTCATATCTCCTTGCCATAAATATAATTAAAATAACATGGATGCAAGAAAATACGAAAATAAGAGTTTTGTCCTTTTGAAATCATGGTGAAATCGACTAAAATACTCCCATAAACTGATGACCTTGAAACAAATATACATATATATATCTATATATATATATATAGATATTATTTCAAATAGGGGTAAGGATAAATTGATCATGAAGTCTTATGGAATAGTGTCATGTAGGATAAGGTCCGAAAATCATAAGGGTTTCTAAAATCGAAACTGATAAAATGCTAGTCCATCACCAGAAATCATGAGATTTAAGGGAGCTTCGTTAATGAACAAAGCCACCGATTTTGCTTTGATAGCTTTAAGATTCAAACAAACACTGGAAAAGCATAAATTTGAAAGAAAAAAAAATTTAACATGAGTGAGCAATAGAAATATCGGTTTTCCTAGATTGATTGGAAAAGTATTAACTCTTTCAAAATTAGGAAATATTAGCATCATACAACAACATCTGCAATAGGGTTTATACAAACTGTAGCAAAGGAAAGACACTAACTCATGTGCAGCCGTATGCACCTGAACTATTGGCACAGCCATATATAGTGACACAGCAACCTACTATCCTAATACATATAAATGGTGTTGGACCTCAACCATCTATGCATAAAAAATAAAAAATAAAAAAAAAAATATATAAAAAAAAAACAGTTAATGAAGAATCATAAGCACAACCGAAGGGTCATTTCAACTGTAGACACAACATTTGTCCATCCCAATCCGCATCCGTGTCATACCCTCTTCAGGTTTATGCACCCAATGAGCAAATCCATTAGGATTCAATCTTCATCTTTTTGTAATAATAACAAAACATTCAGCAGCATTCCAACTAAACAGAAATTTACCAAAAAGATCTAATTAATTTGACAAAAAACCATGAGATTTATCAATGGGCTAATATACTGCAGAGAGATACAAAGCAGTCATGCTACCTCACAACAGTGTATGGCTGTGTGAGTGAGAGACAGGGTTGACAATGGATCCGTAACCATATTACTTGTATACAACAATTTGCTAGCATCTTTATAAGCTGAAACCTGAGACATCGTAAGTTCTGGTAACATGGATCCACCATTTCGAAGACTACCTTTAGTGCTATTGGCAGCAGTTGGGCTGGATAGTGCGGAACTCTGTGCTGACATGCGATTAGATGCAGGAACAACCAATGGAAATGGAGGATCATGAGCTGATGGAGGATCCACTCCTGGACCTGACTGACACAGACACACCTATGCGGGCCTTATACATGTACACAATGCTATTGCATGTGAAATCGTCTATGGAAAGGCAGCCTTTTACAGGTTTTAACTTAGATTTTTTTTTTTTTTTTTAGAGAAATCAAGAACCATCAATCTGATGACACTAAGCTAAAAGACTAAGCACACGAATAAAAAGAGAGCTTGTGGAATTTAAACAACAAACAGAGATACAACGTATTTAAATAAAATATAAAAAAATAAAATTCATATAACAAATAACACAGGAGATCTGCTATTCTTATTGATATAGGGCATTGGAATGAGAGGTTCGGTCCATGAAAAGGACGAACCATCTCATCCAATTCATCTGATTGTAAAAGCCCTCCCATTGTCTCTTTTGAATTCGTTTGTAATGCTGAAGTTTAGACTGCTAATGGCCCTTCTCGACACTACCTTTTCTTCCAGCCGACGACAACAAGATCTGCTTTAATAGATCTGAACAAAGGGAGGAAATGATATAGACTTACCTTGGGGTCTCCTGGCCGATTGAATCCGTAAATGAGGATCCCAGGGATTGGTCCCTTTCCGTCTGGCTCCTGGTAGATTGTCACTGCAGGCTAGGCGTTATTATACTGTTCCTTGTAACTTTATTGGAGGAAAATGGCAGAAAGAACAGATGAGGGGTCAAAGCAGTTTTGTCTGATGGGCAGGGAGGAAAGGAGGCGATGAGGGAAGATCCAGAGATGAAAGAGGGTTCAACGATCTGCAATGGGCTCGCTGGAAAGGGGGGTTGAATCTTCAGAGGGGAGCAGAGGGTTTCTGCAAAGAGGACCTCCACAAGTCTTCTCCTGCTAGCCGAGAGGGGACTCCCTGAAGAAGAGGGCGCTGAGGGGTTAGGGAAAGAAATCAAAGGGGCGATGCTGGAGAGTTAGGGGAAAAAGAGAAAAAGTCCCCTTTTTGGGTGGCTTCAGCCCTCTTTTTAAAAAAGAGGTTCCGCCCTTTCAGCCCAAAGCTCGGGCTCCTTCGTGATAAGTTTTAAAAACTGATTTTTGAAACATTTCAAAAATTGTCGCCATTTGGGAGGGCGGCTCCTTTCTTCCAGCAGATTTTTGAAACTTAGGAAAAATGGTGTCTTGGGTAAGGTTTCACGGTGGCTCCATCTTGGGGCTGAAAAGTAATAAAGTAAAAAAAAAAATGAATTTTGTTGTGGTGGTGCCACCTCTTTTGAGAAAACAAAATTTTGCCTTTCTTGGCAAGAAGCCTTAGTGGGGTGCCACCTACGTGGGCCCACTAAGTATTTTATAAAAATTTAAATCAAAATAAAAGGATTTTATAAATCGGTGCCACTTTCGAGTGGGCACTATTTTGGAAATAAGGGAAATTTCGAGAATTTGAGTGTGACACCACCTCGAGGCGGATCCCCCGTCCTTTATTTGAAATAAGAGCCAAATGAGATATTTTGGAATTTTCACAATAATAGGCTAGTTTTGGAAAACACGAAGCCAAATTTGGCTTGATTTCAAAAGTTTTAAAGAAAATGGCTCTTCGGGGCGAAATTTTGAAAGAAGTAGGGAAATTCTGAGTCTTTTTGTAAAAATTTGAAATAGGATCTTATGAATTTTGAAATTGTGTCCCCCTCTTTCCAACTGGCGAAATTCTGAAATGTCAAAACCATCCAGATTGTTTTCTTGAGAAAACTTTTCGTAATTCAGGGTCCTGGGGGTAAAATGGGAAGAATTGATAATTTTAAAAACCCAGGGTTTTGAAATCAATTTTGAAAAGTTTTAAAATCATATCTGGATTGACAATTTCGGAAAATCAGGAGTTCTGGATCTCAAAATGACATGCTGTGCAGTGAAATGATATGAAATGCTCGTGCAATGCTATGCAAAAGACATGTTCTACAAAGTTGCCATTCTGAACTTGAATTTGAAAATTCTGACTTTTGGTTAAGCATGAGATTTTGAGAATTTGCAATTTGAGGGTGTCTCTGAGTCTAAATGGAGAAGTCTTGAGACTCGAGAATGGAATTTAGGACTCTCTGCAAGGTTCCATCTTGGAAAATGACCATTTTACCCTTCCTTGGTTCTGGAGAACCGAAATGTGATGCTTGGTGGAAATGTCAAGAAGGTGAGTGAAAATTTGGGGTGTTTATAGATGCCCCTCTTTGCTACTAAGCCGGCTTGTGGCCGAGCTTAGTGGCAAAGAAAAACACTCCAAATTTGGGCTATACATATAAAAAAAAATGCCCCAGTTAGAAGGATCTGACTCGGTGTGAAGAAATTAGCCCGAGGAAGATGGTAGATATGAAGCGAAGAATGGAGAGGAAAGACTCACTCTGTGAGAGCGAAATTCCGGTTTTTATGCCCTTAACCTGGATGGGACAGAAAATGCTTCGTATGGAACGAAGCTCAGGTTTGACCCTTAACCTGATTGGGGAATGAAATATCTCATTGAAATGAGACTCAGGTTTGTACCCTTAACCTGATTGGGTGGAAAATGAAATACCTCTTTGAATGAGGCTCAGGTTTGTACCCTTATCCTGAACGGGCTAAAAATGAAATACCTCTTTGGATGAGGCTCAGGTTTATACCCTTATCCTGATCGGGCGGAAAATGGAATACCTCATCGATGGAGGCTCAGGTTTGTACCCTTATCCTGATCGGGCGGAAAATGAAATACCTCTTTGGATGAGGCTCAGGTTTATACCCTTATCCTGATCGGGCGGAAAATGGAATACCTCATCGACGGAGGCTCAGGTTTGTACCCTTATCCTGATCGGGCGGAAATGGAATGGAATCCACGAAGGAAGAGACCATGATGGAACCTCCGGATTTTGCACAATACATCCGACAGGGGTTTTGCAAAAGGAAGGAAAATGGGGTCCCTAAAGCTTGAAAAGGGATTGATTTTGGGTGCCTCATTGCTGAGACTAAATAGCTTTTGAAATTGTCTTTTGCGGAAAATGATTGGTAGTTCGACCTCGAACCAAAATGGGACTGTCTATGGTGGGACAGTGGGGACATAGGGAAGTGTGCAATTCTGAGAGTTCATGCTCTCAAAGAAGGGAAGGAACCAAGTCCTTAGGAGGGATTTAAAATTGGTGTCTGGATGTATCAAAGACGGACATCAAGCTCTCACTTCACGTCAGGATAGCTAGAAAATATTGTCAAAATGTTGGAAATTTTGTTGTTGATTCAAAGTTTTTGAAAATGTTGCACATGATCGCAAAGATATTCTTTCTTTTCTACCCAAAGCATTACCTCCAAACGAGGTTCACCTCGTAGAATCGAAATTGGAAACCCAAATTGCTTGCAATTGACCTTCTCCAAGGAAGTTATCAATTTCCTTGATATGAGCAGGAAAGAGAATTTGATATTGTGAAAGCAGTTGATGAAAGAGTATTGATAATAGAATTTCACAAATTTAAAGAAGATTCTTGATAGATTTGGAAGTTTGATATCCTGAGAGCTTCTCTCTTGATAATCTTTCTGCACTCTTTTGGGCCTCTGGTGTTTTGCTACATTCTCCTTCCTTTTGGAGATGTTCTGACTTTTTCTCTCTTTCTTTTTCCTCTCTTGCTATCTTTTGGGAAGGGTACATCACAAACTCCTTCAACTTGGAGATGTTTTGATCCTTCTTGGGCGATGGGTTTGGAGATCTTTGGATGATAGCTGAAATTAAATATCTTTTAGGGATTGTCGAGAGGTTCATCGCATTTGCCTTCATCTCGACAGTGCTTTGGACTTTCCTTGGAAGGATCCGTCACAAACTCCGTCATCTTGGAGATGTTTCGAATCTTCTTTGGCCCCGGGGGTCTACTCGCCTAATTCGCCTTCATCTTGACGACAGGTGAGAGATCCCTTTTGCGGATACTTAATTGCATCTTAGGTGATTCCGAGGAGACAGGGTTTTGATGAATGCTCTCTTTTTCTAGCACTCAGGATATTTCCACTGCCTCATTTTACAAGAATAATCTTTAAAGATGTGCCATTCACTGTGATCAATATCAATCATCCATGGCTTTTCACTAACATTGAATCTTCTTTTCTGGCCATATCGAGGATTTGTCCTTCATCCTTTTGGTTGGCCAATAGAAAGAATTTGAGTTTTGAATCTCTTTTCGCAAAAGCTTCACTCTTTTGGAAGTGATGCTGAAGGTAAATTGAGATAGAGATTAGTGCAATAAAGATTATGAAATCAACAAATAATTTGATTGACAAATTGACAAAATTTTCTTGAAATCCTTGGTGAAAATGAATATTTGAAATCCGACTCAACACATCCGTGACGAAAATTCTCCTCTCTTTTTCCCCAAAAAGAGAGACTCAGGCTTAGCCCTTACCTGAATGGGAAATGGGAAATACTCCTCTCTTCCCTAAAGAGGAGATGTTTGCAAAACGAACTTTCGAAGAGAAATTGAGCTTTCGTCAAAGCTCCCTAATATTAGGCTTCTCTTATGGAAAGGGGGCCGATAATAGTGAGGTCTGAAAATTGGGTCATGAAAGGAACAAGTCCATCACACTCTCTCTGCAAAGAGGGTCCTTCATGATGAAAGTGGCCTAGTATGAAATTGGGGGGTCACAAGAAAAGCGAGTCTCCGTCGAGCCTCTCCCTATCAAAGGGTTTCTTGTGTGAAATTGGAAATTGTTTTGCAAACGGTTCACAAAGACGCGAGTCCCTTCAAACTCTCCCTAAACAGGGGCTAAGTGAACAAATTGGATAGCATACGAAAAGAACGAGCTCCCTCGAACTCTCCCTAAACGGGTTTCTCGCAACAGAAATGATTGAAATTGGATATTGAGATTGATTGACCCAAAGGTCAAAATTGGAAATTGGAAAATTGGTTGCTGGAAATTGAATGACCTGAAGGTTAAAGATTGGAAATTGATTGACTCGAAGGTCGAAAATTGGAAATTGATTGACCCGAAGGTCGAAAAATTGGTAATTGAAATTGAGAATTGGAAATTGGGTGACCCGAAGGTCTAAATTGGAGAATTTCCTTATTTGAAGATTTAAATCGGAATCTGGAGGGCAAAATGTCAAATCCGAGCAATTGACAGACCCTGATGATTGAAATGACTTGGATCAATCAAAGGAGAATGATGAGTTCGAGTCAGAGCTCAAATAAAATATAGAGATCACGAGTTGGAACCCGGATCAACAAAAGAGAATGAAGAGCTCGCATCTGAGCTCAAGTAAATAGAGAGATCTCGAGTCGGAACTCGGATCAACAAAAGAAAATGACAATCTCGGGTTTCAGCTTGAGTAAAGTATAAAGATCTCGAGTCGGAACCCGGACCAACAAAGGAAAATGAAGAGCTCGAGTTAGAGCTCAAACAAGATAATGGGATCACGAGTCAGAACTTGGATCAACAAAAGAAAATGATTTGAATACAAACCCAAGTCGGAACTCGGTTTTTCGAAAAGTTGGGATTTTGAAAATGTACCAGTTTAAACACTGGATTTTGAAATAATACTAGTTCGAGCACTGGGTTTTGATTCAGTATTGGTGATTACCTTTCAGTTTTGAATCATTTAGGAATTGTGATGGGACTGTTTGTTGGGGTCCCAATACTGACCGGTTTGCTGTTAATGCAGTTGAATGCAAATGAATACAAATTGATGCACATGAATGCACAAGTGCGTGAAATGAGGAATTTGTTTATTCTGCCTGCATACAGGATGACATTTTTTAAAAAAATGCCCCAGTGTAACTGGGAAAGAAAGTTTGATTATTATTTAAAGAAAATAGGAAGATTACAAAGAAAGAATAAAGGCTTCAAGTATAGAACTTTTTCAAGTGTCGAGCATTAATAGGATCTGGTAATTCCACTCCATCGGCGTTGATGAGCCAATATGAGTTGCGGGGTAATGCTTCTTTGACGACATATGGGCCTTCCCAATTTGGCGACCATTTACCACCAGGATGATGCTTGAGGTAGGCTGTGGATCGAAGCACCAACTCATTGACTTTGAATCTTCTTTCAATGACAGACTTCGCATACTGCCTGCCTACTCTTTGGCGATAGGATTGAGCATGTTCTGCTGCCTTCAGCCTTCTCTCATCGAGCAAGTCTAACTGTACTAGTCGCTGTTGCTGATATTGATCAAGAGGTAATTGCAGAAGCGATGCAAATTTCAAAGCGGGCTTCTGAACATGTAGCGGCAACACTACTTCCGTTCCATAGACCAGTTCTGATGGAGTAGCATTCGTTGGGGTGCGAATAGTGGTCCGGTAGGCCCATAGTGCATCGTGGATCTTCTCATGCCAGTCATGGCCTGTTTCTACAGTTCGCTCCAAGATACGAATTAAAATTTTGTTGGTGGCCTCTGCCTGACCATTCCCTTGGGGATAATATGGGGCAGAGAAATGATGATAAATCTTGAACTTTGAGCAAAATGTCTTCATTCTTTCATTCTTGAAATGACTTCCATTATCTGATACAATGTCATGCGGGATGCCGAAGTGGCAAAGGATGCTCTTGTGAATAAAAGAGACCACATGTCGGCCTTCTACTGTGCGAAGAGTGATAGCTTCTACCCACTTGGTGAAATATTCTATTGCGGCAAGGAAGTATTTATGGCCACTTGAAGCTGAGGGAGTGATGGGACCTACGACATCGAAGGCCCACATAGAAAATGGCCATGGAGAGACAACAGACTGTAAATAAGTTGCCGGAGCATGAATAGAAGGTGCGTGTATCTGGCATTGCACACACTTCTTCACATAATGATAACAGTCTTGCTGCATAGTCTTCCAATAATAACCTGCTCTGATGATCTGCTTGACAAGGGTTTGGTAGCCGACGTGGCCACCACAAATGCCTTCGTGTGCTTCTCGCACGACTTCTTTGGCTTCGTCTTCATCTAAACATCTGGAATACTCTGAACTGAATCCCCGACGATAGAGGACATTCACCAGAATGAAATATCGGGTAGACATACGCTGGATTGCTCGTTGTTCTTTCCTTGAGAGTTCTAGAGGAAATTCGCCAGTTTCTATGAAAGTTTTGATATTGTGATACCAAGGCTTCTTCCTTTGCTCAGCCTGGTTTACTTGTTCCGCTGGAAGGAAAGCAGGTTGGTCAAGTCTGCCAATTTCAAAAGAGCGACAAGATTCTCCATTTCTGAATGCCATAATGGAGCCTAAACTGGCTAGGCTATCGGCTACTTGATTGAAATCTCTCTTGATATGGAAGAGCTGAAATTCTTCAAACTTGTTGACAAGAGCTGAAACAATTTTTTGATAGGGAAGTAGCTTCTGATCTTTGACTTGCCATTCGGCTCGAACTTGATTGACAACAAGTAATGAGTCACCGTAGGCATGTACTCGCTTGACATTGAAGTCTAATAGAATCTTTAAACCTTGAATCAGGGCTTCATACTCAGCCATATTATGGGTACATTGAAAATCTAACTTGAGAGAAAATAGAATCATTTCTTTCTCTGGAGTGATTAATAAGATTCCAATGCCTATTCCAGCCATATTCTTGGAACCGTCGAAAAACAAATTCCAGATCGGGTATCGCTGGATGTTGCATATTTGCTCATCAGGGAAGTCATCTTCGGCTTTCACTTCTTCTGCTAGAGGAAAATCCGCCAATTGATTTGCAATTGCTTGGCCTTTGATCGATTGTTGCGAGACATATTCTAAGTCATACTGCATCAATAAGACTTGCCATTTGGCGACTCGTCCGCTGAGGAAAGGTTGCTCTAAGATATACTTGAGGGGATTGAGTTTAGACAAAATTTTGACTTTTGACACCAACAGGTAGTGTCTTAGCTTCTGACACATCCATACCAAAGCTAGGCAGGTCTTCTCTATTTGAGAGTATCTCTTCTCATAATCTATGAAAGTCTTACTCACGTAATAAATGGCATGCTCTATCAAGCTACCTTCTTTGTACTGCGCCAAGAATCCGCCGCATGCGACTTGATTGTCTGAGATGTATAGCAAAAGAGGCTTTCCCAATTCTGGAGGCTTCAGAATTGGAGGGTTGAGAAGATACTTCTTGATTCGATCGAACGATTGTTGACATTCTGGTCCCCATTCGAACTTCACTCCTTTTCTGAGCAAGTGGTTGAAAGGTTCGCATCTCATCGCCAAGTTGGAAATAAATCGCCGGATTGACTGCATACGTCCTTGAAGGCTACGCAGTTCTTTGAGATTCTTCGGGGGTGGCATATCAATGATAGCCTTGGCTTTGGCCGGGTCAACTTCAATTCCCTTTTTGCTGACCAGGAAACCCAACAGTTTGCCTGATTCGACTCCAAAGACACATTTTTGCGGGTTAAGCCTTAGCTTGTAAAGAATGAGTCTCTTAAAGACTTGATCAAGCACTTCGAGGTGATCTTCTCCCTCCTTAGATTTCACGAGGATATCATCAACATATGCATCCATGATTTTGCGCATCTGATCGTGAAAGATAACGGCCATTGCCCGTTGATATGTTGCTCCAGCATTCTTGAGCCCAAAAGGCATAATTGTATAGCAGAAAGTGCCCCAAGGCGTGGTGAAAGAATTTTTGGATTGGTCGCGGGCGGCCAACTTAATCTGATTATAGCCAGAATATCCATCCATGAAAGAGAACATAGCATGTCCTGCCGTGCTATCGACTACAAGATCGATGCTTGGAAGTGGATAGTCATCCTTCGGAGTTGCCTTATTGAGGTCTCTGAAGTCTATGCAGATCCTTACTTTGCCACTTTTCTTTGGGACAACGACGATATTGGCTAACCAATCCGGGTAGTCAATAGCTCGGATAAATCCTGCTTTGAGCAAATCTTCAAGTCCCTCTTTGACTTGTTGTTCTATTCTTGGATCCATTTTTCTCAGCTTCTGCTTAACTGGTTTAGCATCTGGCTTCAAGATGAGTCGGTGTTCGACCAATTTGGGGTCTAAGCCCGGCATGTCTTCATATGTCCATGCGAACACTTCTTCACGCCGCTTGAGAAATTTAGTAAGTCTTTCCTTTTCTTCTAAACTCAAACTGGTTCCGATATGGAGAATTTTGGGATCTTCCTCTGAACCGATATTAACATCTTCGGTTGGATCTTGTACTAGAGGAGACGGTTCATCTTGCTTCTGAACAGCGGCGAACTCCGGTAATTCCTGAAGAGACTGATCATATTCTGCACAATCATCTGATCGCTTTGCAATCTGGCCATCTTCGGTGATTGCTTTGATTCTGTGAATTGTTGCCGACTTCTTAAAAGCCTTGGGATTGAGAACGAGCTTCTTAATTGTCCGAGAAGTCATTCTGAAATTTTGGAGAAGAAATCTGGTTCAGATAAATCGGCCTATAGTAAGACAAGCAATCATTTGAAGAGAACCATGCATGAAATTGAATTATAAAATGAAGAGATAGACAGAAAGGGAATGAATGGCATCCAGATAGACAAAGAAACTTGGAATTTTATTGATTGAATTGATCAATGACATTTGATAAAATGAGACATTTATTTTGGAAAGAATAGAAAGAAATAACAAATGGTCTTTATTGTGCCCCTTTGACAAAAACCGTCTCTTTTGACGAGCTTCCGCCGGCAAACCCTAGTCCTGCTCTGTGGGGACGATGTTTCTGGATCATTGGCTCGATGCGGCCATCTTCATTCTTGCCGAGTCCCTTGAAGGGTTGATAACCATGTTTCAGGAGCAAATCGAATCCCTTTCTTGACTTCATGAATTGAGGATACAATGGGTGATCCTTAATGGTGCTGTAGTTCATCCGGCCTCCAACCTTGAAAAATTGAGGACCTTTCCATCGGGCCATGGCTACCGTGTGCAGAGATGGTTTTGATGATGCCTGGAGGATTTCTCGATTCTCTCCGAGATTGATCTCTTCACTTTCCCTGATGCTGGGAATATCTGCATTGAATGAGGGCCGAGGAATCATTGGCTGCGGGAGCCTTTCTTTGGGGTCTTCTCCCAGTATTGTGGTAATCATCCCACCTTTTGACCACTTCACGCATTGATGCAGGGTGGAAGGCACTGCATTAGCATTGTGAATCCACGTCCTTCCGAGGAGCAAGTTGTAGGTTAGTGGTACAATAACCACTTGAAAAAGCACTGAATGCACTGAATAATTGATGAACACCTCCAGGAATATCTTGCCCTTGGCCGTTTGACCATGATTGTCAAACCCATAGATAGTGATGGGATCCGTAATATATTCTTCATCCTTGATCCCTAATGCCTTTGCAGTCATTTCGGGACATATATTGAGGCTGCTGCCTCCATCTACTAGCACATGGGGTACTGTCATTCCTCTGACTCGAACGACAATGTACAGAGCATTATTATGAAAGGAATGAGGCTTTGGAAGGTCCTTATCTGAGAAGGTGATTGGTGCATTGGTCATGGCAGAGTTCACAATCTGTGCCATGTCTTCAGGAGTGGTACTGGGCTTAACTTTGATTTTCCTTAGCAGATCATCCAGTACTTGCTGATGCTTGCTAGAATTCTTGGTCAAGTCAAGGATGGAGACATTGGATAGAGCGGTCAAAGGCTTTTGACTTGACCTTTCTGGCCTAGGTTTGATGATTTGCTTGAGGAAGTCAGGAGTTCCCTTTGACTTGGGGGCTGACTTTATAGGTGCTTCCGAAACTTTCATTTTGCTGAATGATGAAATTAGGTCCATCTTTTTAGAAGCTGGAGCGGCCTGTCGTAGTACTGACACCTGATGCTGAACCTGAAGATCTTGTGCAGAACATGGCTTGACGTGCTCATGTGGTAAGAATGGCTGTGCCGACACTACTGCTGTGGTGTGTGGAGGAAATGGCTGATTGAGAATATCCATCTTCTCTTCTTCTTCTCCTTCCACTAAATTTTTTTTTTCAATGAGATCTTGCACAATGTTTTTGAGAACAAAGCAGTTCTCGGTGTTGTGCCCCACTGTCCTGTGGAACTTGCAGAACTGATCTTTCCATTTCCCCATGGGCACAGGGGGATCAGCCAATCTGGGCAACTTAACCATTTCTTTTGATAGCATATACTCGAGTACATCCTCGAGTGATTGGTCAAGAGGAGTAAACTTTTTGTCGTAGCTCCATCCTTCATGTTTGGTCTTCTCACGCAGTTTTGGCCCTTGATCCTGCTGAGGAGGCTTGCTGTACTGAGGAGCAGGCTTTCCTTTCTGATCCTTGTTGTTCGAACTGCCTGTGCCGTAGCAGTAATCTTTCTTCTGCCCTTTGTATCGATTTTGGCCTTTGTTGTTGTTGCTGGCAGAATAAGTGAAGTGAGCTTTCTTTTTCTGCTCACCTTGGGAGTTGTTCTTGGAAAAGGTAAAGCCTTCATAGACTCCATTTTCCACACTCAGCTCGAGCCATTCGGCTCGTTCAGTCAGCTCAATGAAGGTCCTGGATGGCGCTGTGGAGATCAATCCTCTTAACGGCTGCGAAAAATTGTTGAGGATTAGGGACAATGCATGCCTTTCCGAGATAGGATCTCTCATCTTATTACAGGCTGATCTCCATCTATGAATGAAGTCCCGTGCTTTTTCATTCTCATTCTGCCTTAAATTGCAGAGATGACTTAATGTAGAAAGCGCCTCTGTGTTGAACAAGAAGCGTTCAATAAAGAGATTCACAACTTTGTCGAACTCCTTGAGCTCGATGGGGTTGATATGCTCAGCATACCACTTGGCTGCAACTCCTTCCAAGCTGCGGGGGAAGCATAGAAACAATGCTCGGTTATCCCTTTTGAACCTCGAGCATTCAGCAAAGAAAGTGGCGAGATGCGCTTTTGGGTCGCCAGAACCATCGAACTTGATGAATTTACATGGGAGATTCTCCAGATCATCATCCCCTTCTAAGCCGTCATAGAAGTCCTCACTGGTGAAGACTTTCTTGCCCTTGTCGCGGGCTTGGAGATCCTTGACAACTCGGGCCATTTCTTTAAACTGCGCTTGCAAAGGCTCTTCTTTATCTCGGCCCTTTGATTTGCGACTTTTACTTTGGCCATATTTCTTAAATGCCGGAGGCACTTCATATTCTTCATCTGTATCTTCAATGGAGTCTGATTCATCTGAGATTTCCTCTGGCTGGATCCGCTTCTTGGGAGCCTTCTTACTCCTGGGACCATGAAACTTTTCTCTAACTGGATCCCTTTCTGAGCTGGTATCGGGCTGTTCATTCATCATCTTATTCATCATTTTTCTGAACATGGCATACATTTGAGGGTCTATGCCATCATCTTCTTGCTGCTGCTCTTGACTTTTCTCGGATCGAGGGGAACCCATCTCTTCTTCTGAGGCCGACGAGTACTAGGATGCTGTGGTTCTTTTGCCTGATCTTGTCTCAACCATCAAATGCTGTAGATGCTCTCTGCAGAGCAAAGACCTGATTAGATTTTGTAGGAATTGATTTTTTTTTTTTGGAAGAAATATTTGCTGGAAATATAGTGGACAATTTGAAAAAAGATATCCCATTACTGAGTCGTCGCGGGAATCACGACAATTGTGTTGTTATTTTTTTTTGCAAGAGAAATAAACAATAGAAATATGCCTTGTTACCTAGGCGAGGTCGTCAAACCACAATAGAAAAAAAGAGAATTTTATTAAAATGAGAAGAATAAGATTTTATTGATCTTGACAAAGAGGTGGAGGACAGACGATTTGCCACCATTCACGATAGTCGGCAGACACTCTAGGACCTGGAAAGATTTTAAGAGAGACAAAGGAATCCCAGCTGTAGCGGGCAGAATGATATGCCCCGGACCATTATGCGGAAGTGAGATCAAACTCTGCCATAACTCCTGATAACAAGCGGGCTTCAACGTACTGCTGCCTTTGAGAGAACTGCAGAACACATCTCTCTGGTTGGTAATAAGTGCAGAAGAAAGGTCCCAGCAACTTGAATCGATTGCCATAAGCGTAGGTATATCTGGGAGGAGATATTTGCCGATCATAATAGTCCCAAACAACGTCATCTTCTTGAATGTTGTTGATCATGGTTCGGTACTGCGCCACTGGAAGGAGTTCTTGTCCATTGTATCTAAAAGAGTTTGCTCGGGCTGGAACATGCCGGAAGAACCAGGATTGAAGTGCGTAGATGCAACCTTCAACTAAAATGGATTCTCCAAGCGAGAATCGAGTCAGACCTCGATATAGAAAGGCGAGCGCTGCCATGGCTATGGAGAGGCGATTGGTTTGCTGACTTCCCCATCTTCTCATAAGTTGGATTATCCTGATGTCCATGTAGTTTTGTCCATCTGGGAAGAGGGATAATCCTACAGTGCACAGAACCATCGCATTCTGGATCCTTTCTTTAGCTGTTTTGGATAGCGAGCTGACTTCAACGAAGGTCCCGTACTGGCGGTACAACTCAAGTAGGTCAACATATTCATTTCCTTCCAACTGGATCAGGGGCCAAGATCGGCGGCCTGTCATACGAGCTAAGGAGTCTCGGGGGTCCAAACCCTTGATATTGATAAGGAATTGATGCTCTAATGGATCGCTTGGCTGACCGGCTGATTCTGGCAATCCTATGATTTCTGAAAATTCATCCATTAAAACAGTCATCTCTCCCCATGGGAACCAGAAGGTGCACGTTCGAGGATTCCATTGCTCCGCCATTGCATGGATCAGGTTGCCATTGATGGTCTGCTTTCCGACTGCTGATGCTAGTTCTAATCCGCACTCGCTCAAATGGTCCGGGAACATTCGAGAAAAGCTTTTTAGCCAGGAATAGTACCACCGGGGAATGAAAGTTCCGGTGCTAAGGGCTCGATGTTCAGGACGACCTTGTCGCACCTCGTAGAAGATGTGACCTTCAGGAAAGATAGGATCGACTTGACTGGATGCCATCGAACTGAAAACAGAGAAAGACTCAGAATGAGACTTAGAAAAATGTGAGAAATTTTGAAAAAAATTTGCAGGCAGGATAAAAAATACGGCTGGAAGTTTGAGATCCAGTGGAAAGGTAGAATGTAAAATTACCTGGAGTTTTGAAAGAAATGGGATATTTGAGAAAATCATCCAGGGTTTGAGAAAAATATCTCGTGCAAAATAAGGATATTTGAAAAATGCCTAATAAGTTGGAAAACATTGGGAAATATAAAGAATTGAGGAAATCACACATATAATCACATCCTGCACAAACATTTATGCACATTCAGCACTCCCTAAAAGGCTGACTCTAGATGCATCATTTGAAAACAGCTGTAGGACCCTAATCCTAACTCTAGGTTCAGATCATCTTTGTCCAATCCAGTTATGCCGATATACCCGAATCGAAATCCGAGGTACGTGGCATATAATTTCAACTCCGGTTCTAAGGTAAGGTTTTCCAACATCCTTGAGCACCTACCGATATACTTCGGACTGTGGCCCGCGGTACGTGGTAGGGGGGTGTTAACCCAAATAGTTGGCCCAGTTGTGAGGCTCTGTCCCGAACTAGGGTTCTGGAAGAGAGCCCAGCAACGTGAAGACCGGGTAATAATAGGTAATTGAGGTTTTGAAAAATGATCACATGCAAGAAATAGAGGGCTCTAAATCCTAGAGAGATAGACTTTTGAAAATCTTTGAAGAAGCATACATTGTTTGCATTCAGATCCTAAATTGAGGAGAGTTGTATTTAGACCTAAGTCTATGTGAGCATGAAAATTTCTCCTCAATCTGGTCCTACCAAACCATGCCTAAGCTATATGCAGTCAATGTCAGCTAGGTCAGAATCTAGGCTCCTAGGCTCACATGATATTGAAAGTAAAAGAGCTGACATTTTGTGAACATAATTTCGATAATTGAACTAAGTCAAGCACACTTTTGATCAGACGAGGACAGGTCCCATCTCGGTCGCCAAACCTGTCATCGTCGCAAAATTTCTCCCATCTTCCCTTCCTTACGGAAGAGAGAGAGAGGGAAAATGCTTTCGCGCTTCAAACTTGACCGGGTTTTGGAAATTGTTTTGAAATACTCGCCTCCGTTTTGAAAATTGCGGGAAAATCCATGGGATGGGGCTCGACCTATCGGTACGAGGTTCGACCGTTCCTGCCGCCTTTAACAGGGGTAATCGAACCAAGGACCAAAATTGTGCTTGACTTGGTGAAATTGCCGAAATTGCGTTCTATCCTAAATGCACAGAGAATTCAGGCATGTGCTATGAGAATTTTGGGAAATGTAAATTGGAAAATATGATGTATGCTTAGAAAACATTTGGAATTGAAAAGCATTTCTCAGGAAAAAGATGGAAATCAATCTCTCAGGAAACTCAGACGAAGAAGGTTTGAAATCTCGAGAAAGTTTATAAAGAGTTGGAAAATCTTGAAGAAGTGAGAATCTTGAGAAAGTTTAAACGAGAATCTTGGGAAAATCTTGAGAAAGTTTTATAAAGATTTGAAAAAATGAGAATCTTAGGAAAATTTTAAGAATTCTTGAGAAAATATGAACTTTTGAAAAGGAAAGCGCTTGTTGAGAAAGTGCAGACTTTGAGAATTTTCTTAAGAAAATGATAAGAAATTTATAGGAAAGATTCATTGGAGAAGGAAATTTAGAACTTAGGAAATTGAAATCCTGAGAATCTTGTCTTTGAAATGTCTGAAAATCGACTTTGATTTTGAGAAAGATGAAAATTCCTTTTGAAAATGGATCTTAAGAAAATAACTTTTTAGGGAAAATCATAGGAAAACTTTGATTTGGAAAATCAAACTCCGAAGATCATCATAGTTTCTTGAGAAAATTGATTCCATGAAGTGAAAACCTTTTGAAAGAATCATGAGGAAAACAAATGATGCAGATGATTTGAATGGAAGAATGCACTTTGAAAGGTTTTCTAAGAAATTTGTTGGAGAATGTGCATCAAGTCAAAATAAATCCTTCACATATCCTGACTGTGGCCATGAATATGTTCAGAGTTTAATTGATTTAATACACAAGATTTTGAAAAATTTAGAAATATGATGTGCATTTTCAAGATAACCTAAGAGTGTAGGCTCAATGTGACTAGTAGAAAGATGATGAATCTGGGTCTCGTCCATATTCCGACTAGGGCCGTAAATATGGATTCCACCGAGTTTATCAACTCCCTAAGAGTTGGTGCACGTGCCATTCGTGAACATCCACAGTGCTTTTGAAATAAAATGCATGAATCATATAAGCAGGATATTGCATAAATTTCAACTATATGATATGCATCCTAGTTTAAACGGAAAATTAAATCTCTTATTCCAAAATTTACATTATTACATCACTAAATGAATGAAATAAATAGAAATAGCAGATTTCAGCTCCTTCATTAGAATGTCCCTGCCAAACTGGAAATGGGGTTAGTGTAGACCTGTAGGTTTTTCCAGAGTATTCCAATAATATCCGGGAATTATTGGATTTATCCAGATATACCTAACCTCATATCTCCTTGCCATAAATATAATTAAAATAACATGGATGCAAGAAAATACGAAAATAAGAGTTTTGTCCTTTTGAAATCATGGTGAAATCGACTAAAATACTCCCATAAACTGATGACCTTGAAACAAATATACATATATATATATATAGATATTATTTCAAATAGGGGTAAGGATAAATTGATCATGAAGTCTTATGGAATAGTGTCATGTAGGATAAGGTCCGAAAATCATAAGGGTTTCTAAAATCGAAACTGATAAAATGCTAGTCCATCACCAGAAATCATGAGATTTAAGGGAGCTTCGTTAATGAACAAAGCCACCGATTTTGCTTTGATAGCTTTAAGATTCAAACAAACACTGGAAAAGCATAAATTTAAAAGAAAAAAAAATTTAACATGAGTGAGCAATAGAAATATCGGTTTTCCTAGATTGATTGGAAAAGTATTAACTCTTTCAAAATTAGGAAATATTAGCATCATACAACAACATCTGCAATAGGGTTTATACAAACTGTAGCAAAGGAAAGACACTAACTCATGTGCAGCCATATGCACCTGAACTATTGGCACAAACATATATAGTGACACAACAACCTACTATCCTAATACATATAAATGGTGTTGGACCTCAACCATCTATGCATAAAAAATAAAAAAATAAAATATATATATATATATATATATATAAAAAAAAAATAGTTAATGAAGAATCATAAGCACAACCCAAGGGTCATTTCAACTGTAGACACAACATTTGTCCATCCCAATCCGCATCCGTGTCATACCCTCTTCAGGTTTATGCACCCAATGAGCAAATCCTTTAGGATTCAATCTTCATCTTTTTGTAATAATAACAAAACATTCAGCAGCATTCCAACTAAACAGAAATTTACCAAAAAGATCTAATTAATTTGACAAAAAACCATGAGATTTATCAATGGGCTAATATACTGCAGAGAGATACAAAGCAGTCATGCTACCTCACAACAGTGTATGGCTGTGTGAGTGAGAGACAGGGTTGACAATGGATCCGTAACCATATTACTTGTATACAACAATTTTCTAGCATCTTTATAAGCTGAAACCTGAGACATCGTAAGTTCTGGTAACATGGATCCACCATTTCGAAGACTACCTTTAGTGCTATTGGCAGCAGTTGGGCTGGATAGTGCGGAACTCTGTGCTGACATGCGATTAGATGCAGGAACAACCAATGGAAATGGAGGATCACGAGCTGATGGAGGATCCACTCCTGGACCTGACTGACACAGACACACCTATGTGGGCCTTATACATGTACACAATGCTATTGCATGTGAAATCGTCTATGGAAAGGCAGGCTTTTACACATTTTAACTTAGATTTTTTTTTTTTAGAGAAATCAAGAACCTTCAATCTGATGACACTAAGCTAAAAGACTAAGCACACGAATGAAAAGAGAGCTTGTGGAATTTAAACAACAAACAGAGATACAACGTATTTAAGTAAAATATAAAAAAATAAAATTCTGATAACAAATAACACAGGAGATTTGCTATTCTTATTGATATAGGGCATTGGAATGAGAGGTTCGGTCCATGAAAAGGACGAACCATCTCATCCAATTCATCTGATTGTAAAATCCCTCCCATTGTCTCTTTTGAAATCGTTTGTAATGCTGAAGTTTAGACTGCTAATGGCCCTTCTCGACACTACCTTTTCTTCCAGCCGACGACAACAAGATCTGCATTAATATATCTGAACAAAGGGAGGAAATGATATAGACTTACCTTGGGGTCTCCTGGCCGATTGAATCCGTAAATGAGGATCCCAGGGATTGGTCCCTTTCCGTCTGGCTCCTGGTAGATTGTCACTGCAGGCTGGGCGTTCTTATACTGTTCCTTGTAACTTTATTGGAGGAAAATGGCAGAAAGAACAGATGAGGGGTCAAAGCAGTTTTGTCTGATGGGCAGGGAGGAAAGGAGGCGATGAGGGAAGCTCCAGAGATGAAAGAGGGTTCAACGATCTGCAATGGGCTCGCTGGAAAGGGGGGTCGAATTTTCAGAGGGGAGCAGAGGGTTTCTGTAAAGAGGACCTCCACAAGTCTTCTCCTGCTAGCCGAGAGGGGACTCCCTAAAGAAGAGGGCGCTGAGGGGTTAGGGAAAGAAATCAAAGGGGCGATGCTGGAGAGTTAGGGGAAAAAGAGAAAAAGTCCCCTTTTCGGGTGGCTTCAGCCCTCTTTTTAAAAAAGAGGTTCCCCCCTTTCAGCCCAAAGCTCGGGCTCCTTCGTGATAAGTTTTAAAAACTGATTTTTGAAACATTTCAAAAATTGTCGCCATTTGGGAGGGCGGCTCCTTTCTTCCAGCAGATTTTTGAAACTTAGGAAAAATGGTGTCTTGGGTAGGGTTTCACGGTGGCTCCATCTTGGGGCTGAAAAGTAATAAAGTAAAAAAAAAAATGAATTTTGTTGTGGTGGTGCCACCTCTTTTGAGAAAACAAAATTTTGCCTTTCTTGGCAAGAAGCCTTAGTGGGGTGCGACCTACGTGGGCCCACTAAGTATTTTATAAAAATTTAAATCAAAATAAAAGGATTTTATAAATCGGTGCCACTTTCGAGTGGGCACTATTTTGGAAATAAGGGAAATTTCGAGAATTTGAGTGTGACACCACCTCGAGGCGGGTCCCCCGTCCTTTATTTGAAATAAGAGCCAAATGAGATATTTTGGAATTTTCACAATAATAGGCTAGTTTTGGAAAACACGAAGCCAAATTTGGCTTGATTTCAAAAGTTTGAAAGAAAATGGCTCTTCGGGGCGAAATTTTGAAAGAAGTAGGGAAATTCTGAGTCTTTTTGTAAAAATTTGAAATAGGATCTTATGAATTTTGAAATTGTGTCCCCCTCTTTCCAACTGGCGAAATTCTAAAATGTCAAAACCATCCAGATTATTTTCTTGAGAAAACTTTTCGTAATTCAGGGTCCTGGGGGTAAAATGGGAAGAATTGATAATTTTAAAAACCCAGGGTTTTGAAATCAATTTTGAAAAGTTTTAAAATCAAATCTGGATTGACAATTTTGGAAAATCAGGAGTTCTGGATCTCAAAATGACATGCTGTGCAGTGAAATGATATGAAATGCTCGTGCAATGCTATGCAAAAGACATGTTCTACAAAGTTGCCATTCTGAACTTGAATTTGAAAATTCTGACTTTTGGTTAAGCATGAGATTTTGAGAATTTGCAATTTGAGGGTGTCTCTGAGTCTAAATGGAGAAGTCTTGAGACTCAAGAATGGAATTTAGGACTCTCTGCAAGGTTCCATCTTAGAAAATGACCATTTTGCCCTTCCTTGGTTCTGGAGAACCGAAATGTGATGCTTGGTGGAAATGTCAAGAAGGTGAGTGAAAATTTGGGGTGTTTACAATCCTGCCCAGATAATTTGCTTGACGAGTGTTTGGTAGCCGACGTGACCACCACAAATCCCTTCGTGTGTCTCTCGGACAACTTCCATGGCTTCATCTTTATCTAAGCATCTGGCATACGTAGAACTGAATCCACGACGATAAAGAGTATCGACAAGGATGAAATAACGGGCTGACATGCGCTGAACCGCGTGTTGCTCCTTTCTTGGCATTTCCGCTGAGAATTCACCAGTTTCAATAAAGCTTTTGATATCTTGGTACCAAGGCTTCTCTTTCTGAACGGCTTGGTTTACTTGCTCAGCTGAGATGTAGGCAGGTTGATCAAGTCTGCCGATCTCGAAGGAACGAAAAGATTTACTATCTTTAAAAGACAAAATGGAACCCAGACAGGCTAGGCCATCTGCTATATGATTGTACTCCCTCTTTACATGGTTGAGCTGAAATTCTTCAAAGTTGTCTATGAGAGTTAAGGCAATCTTCTGATAAGGGATAAACTTTGAATCCTTGACTTGCCATTCGGCATTAACTTGGCTTATAACGAGCAATGAGTCGCCAAAGGCATGTACTCTCTTGACATTAAAGTCTTGCAAAATCTTGAGACCTTGTATTAGAGCTTCATACTCGGCCATATTGTGAGTACATTGGAAGTCTAGCTTGAGGGAATAAGGGAGCATCTCCTTTTCAGGAGTGATTAGCAAGATCCCAATTCCTATACCATACATGTTTTTATCTCCATCAAGGAATAGAGTCCAAACTGGGGACTCCTGAACATTGCATATGCGATCGTCAGGGAAATCATCTTCTTCTTTGATCTCTTCTATCAACGGGAAATCTGCCAATTGATCTGCGATGGACTGACCCTTGACTGACTTCTGAGAAACATATTCCAAATCGTACTGCATCAGGAGGACTTGCCATTTTTCAATCCGTCCAGTAAGGAAAGGCTGCTCAAGGATGTATTTGAGAGGGTTAAGTCTTGACAGAATTTTGATTTCTGATGCCAACAGATAATGTCTCAACTTCTGACACATCCATACTAAGGCTAGACATGTCTTTTCCATTTGAGAGTATCTTTTCTCATAATCGATGAAGGTCTTGCTGATGTAGTAGATGGCATGCTCTATCCGGATGCCTTCCTCGTATTGTGCAAGAAATCCACCACAAGCATTATGGTTGATGAAAATATATAAAAGGAGTGGTTTTCCGAGTTCTGGTGGCTTCAGAACTGGTGGATTGAGAAGATACTTCTTGATGCGCTCAAATGAGAGCTGACATTCCGGTCCCCACTCAAATTTCACTTCTTTTCTCAACAGGTGATTGAAGGGTTCGCGTCTCATGGCCAAATTGGAGATAAAGCGACGAATAGACTGAATGCGACCCTGAAGGCTTCGCAGTTCTTTAAGATTAGTGGGAGGCAGCATATCAATGATCGCCTTTGCCTTGGCAGGATCCACTTCTATGCCTTTCTTGCTGATCATATAGCCAAGTAGTTTGCCTGACTCTACTCCAAAGATGCATTTCCGTGGATTGAGTCTCAGCTTGTAGAGAATAAGTCTTTCAAAGACTTGGCCGAGAGCATCGAGATGATCCTCTCCTTCTTTTGACTTAACCAGGATGTCGTCCACATAGGCATCCATATTCTTGTGCATCTGGTCATGGAAGATATCTGCCATTGCTCTCTGATAGGTTGCCCCAACATTCTTGAGCCCAAACGGCATGACTGTATAGCAAAATGTACCCCAAGGTGTAGTAAAAGAAGTTTTGGATTGGTCTCGAGTGGCCAATTTGATTTGATTGTAGCCTGAGTATCCATCCATAAAGGAAAACATGGCATGGCCTGCTGTGCTATCGATCAAAAGATTGATGTTGGGGAGTGGATAATCATCCTTTGGGGTTGCTTTGTTTAGATCTCTGAAATCAATACAGATTCGGACTTTGTCATTCTTTTTGGGAACTGCCACGATGTTCGCCAACCAGTCTGGATATTCAATGGTCTGAATGAATCCTGCTCTTAACAACTCCTCAAGTCCTTCTTTAACTTGCGGTGCCACCCGAGGATCCATTTTTCTTAGTTTCTGCTTGATTGGTTTGCAATCTGGCTTCAACACAAGGCGATGCTCGACTAACTTGGGGTCTAAGCTTGGCACATCCTCATAAGTCCAAGCGAAGACTTTCTGATGCTGTTTGAGAAAATAGACGAGCCTTTCCTTCTCATCTGAATTCAAGTTGGAACCAATCTTGAGGATTTTTGGATCATCTTCCGAACCGATATTGACATCCTCTGTTGGATCTTGAACCAATGGTGATGGTTCATCCTGCTTCTGAATACTTGCAAATCTTGAATCGTTGAGTCGAATTATGCCAACTCTTCGATCTACCCTATCACTTTGCTGACTTTTGCCCCTGCCTTTGCCTTGCAGATTCTGGCCGGTTTGGATTTATTTTGAGAAAAGTTGGTATTGATAACGAGCTTTTTGAGCGATTTAGGAGCCATGATTCCGGCAATCCTGAAAATGCAAAGAAGGTTTTTTTTGAGAAAAGAGTAAGATATTTAAAAATAGCCTTTTGCACAAAAATAGAGAATGACGATATAGACAAGGATACAAGCGAGGAATTTGTGTACACCAAAATAGGAATCAAAATTTCATTGATTTGAAACATTCTTGATATTTACATATGCTTTGATAAAAGAAGGAAACTGGGGCAGATTTTCTGCCCCTACAAGATGACATGGAAAAGAAAGAAAAAGAAAGCAGAAAACACTGGCATTGTCTTCATTGTGCTCCTTTGATAAAGGTGGTCTTCCTGCTGGACAATTGACCCGTGAAACCCAAGCCTGTACCCTCGACATGCCGAGCGGAAACAATCAACTCCAGAATGCCGTCCTTATTGCTGCCCAGGCCTCTGAAGGGCTGATAACCGTGTTTGAGCAGGAGATCAAATCCTCTATTCATTTTTGAGAACTGAGGGAAAAGAGGGTGATCCTGAAAGGAGGTGCAGTTGAGGCGCCCACCTAGCTTGAAGAAGTGAGGTCCCTACCACTGGGTTACTGCCATTACGCTTTCTGTTGGCTGGACTTCTTTCAGCTTTAACATGTCCAAGCTTTTACGTAAATTGATTTCATCGACTTCCCGGATGCTCGGGATGTCGGCAGTGAAAGTAGGACGGGGAATCATCGGCTGCGGGAGTCACTCTTTTGGGTCCTCTCTTAGGACCGTAGTGATCATGCCTCCCTTCGACCACTTGATACATTGGTGCAAGGTTGATGGAACAACATTGGCGTTGTGAATCCAAGTGCACCCAAGCAACAGATTGTATGTGGGCGGCACATTGACCACGTGGAAGAGGACCGTATGCACTGAGTAATTGATGAAGATTTCAAGAAATATTTTCCCCTTGGTTGTCTGTCCATGGTTGTCAAAATCGTAGATCGTTATCGAATCTGGGGTATATTCCTCTTCTTTTAGGCCCAATGCCTTAGCTGTCATTTCAGGACAGATATTGAGGCAGCTGCCTCCATCGACGAGCACATGAGGGACTATCATGCCCCTGGTTTGCACCACTATGTACAAGGCGTTGTTGTGAAATGAATGAGGTTTTGGCAAATCCTCATCTGAAAATGTGATAGGTGCGTTTGTCATGGCCTGATTGACGATTTGAGTCATATCTTGCGTTGTTGTGCTAGGCTTGACCTTGATCTTTCTTAGAAGGTCTTCTAGCACTTGTTGGTGCTCTGGCGAAGCGTGGGTCAGATATAGGATAGAAATGTTGGATAGAGCAGTGATTGGCTTTTGAACTGACCCTAAAGCCTCTTCTTTCTTCAAAGCTGCCTTGATAAAGCGCTTCGGGATCCTGGGAACTATCTTGGCAATTTCTGCCGCTGCTTTCGCTGGTTTCTTGTTGCTGGAGAATGCAGTAATATCCACCCTCTTGGCGGAAGACTGCGCTTGATGAAGGACCAAGACCTGATGTTGATCCTGAATGTCCTGATTAGAACATGGCTGGATGCTACCTTGAAGAGTGAATGTCTGCTCTGTGATGACTGAAGCTGAATGCTTGGGAAATGGCTTGGACAAGATTTCTGGTTGTTCTTCCTTATCCTCGATCAATAAATTCTTGTCAATGCAGTCTTGGATGATATTCTTAAGAACAAAGCAATGCTCGGTATCATGTCCCACAGTCCTGTGAAACTTGCAGAATTTATCTGTCCATTTTACCATAGCAACGGGTGAATCTGCCACTTTGGGGAGTTTGATCATACCCTTCGACATCATATATTCCAAGATGTCTTCGCGAGATTGTTCTAATGCTGTGAACTCTCGATCATAACTCCAACCCTCGTGCTTCGGCTTCTCTGGCTGCTTTGCTTCGGGCTGAGGTGCTGACTGAACGGGCTGTGGCTTGACAAACTTCCCCTTCTGGGCTGCAGAGTTTGTCCTTTCGACCCTGGAGTGCCCTGAGTTCTTGCTGCGATTTTTTTTGCTCTTCTTACGGTTAGAGTCGCTACCATGATCTGAAAACTCTGTAGAATAGGCAACGTGCGCCTTCTTCTTCTGATCAGGATTCCCCTTGACAAAAGGATATTCTTCGTACAGACCATTGTCCAAGCCAGTCTCAAGTCATTCGGCTCTCTCAATTAGTTTGATGAATGATTTAGCAGGCGAGGTAGAAATGAGGTTCCTCAGGGGCTGGGAAAAGTTGTTTAAAATAATCTGTAGGGCGTGCTCCTCTGGGATGGGAACTTTCATTCTGTTACAGGTGTTTCTCCACCTGTGGATGAATTCGCTGGCTTTCTCATTCTCATTCTGTTTTAAATTATACAGATGGTTGAGGGTTGGTGAGGCTTCAACATTGAACATGAAGCGTTCAATGAACAAGTTAACAACTTTATCGAACTCTCGTAGTTCGATAGGATTAATGTGGTCTGCATACCACCTGGCCGCTACACCCTCTAGGCTGCGAGGAAAGCAAATGAATAACGCCTGGTTGTCCTTCCTGAAACGGCCGCACTCAGCATAGAAAGTGGCCAAATGAGCTTTGGGGTTGCTTGTTCCATCGAACTTAAGGAACTTGCGAGGGAGATTTTCCAGATTGTCATCCCCATCTAGGCCATGGTAAAAATTTTCACCAGAATATGTCTGCTTGCCCTTGCTTTTGGATTGGATATCTCTGATGGCCCGATTCATTTCTTTCATCTGCTAATGCATCGGATCATTAGCCGGAACGGGTTTGTTTATTGATTCAGGCTCTACAGCGGTCTTTACAAACTGCGGCGGAAGATTCTGATGATAAACAAACTGTTCTTCCTCTTCTGATTCCTCTTCAACTGATTCTGTTTCTTCAGAAGTGGTGTCAGGCTGCACTTTCTTCCTGACGATCCTGACTGGTTTTTTCACAGCCTTCTTCTTTGGTTTGCTTTTTGGAGCAACCTCCTTCTGACTGGCCTCAGCCTCTTCTGACATCATTCTGGTCATCATCCTTTTGAACAAATTATACATGGCAGGGTCTATGTCATCGATTTGGTTCTGATTTTGCCCCCTGACTGACTTAGGAGAGCTCGTGGCTTCGACTTCGCTGTCGCTGTTGATGTCTTCTTTAAAATCGTTGTAATTTTGAAAAGATTTTTTTATGAAAATCATGTGAAAACCAGACATCAAATAATAAAAACCGGTTCTCACTAGTGGATGAGACCGGGTCGAACTCAGGGAACGGGAATATATCGTATTCGAGTACACAAGTCTGAACTATTCTTTATTGCCGAATTATTTGAAATGTAAAATGTTCAAGTAAAAACAACTAACTATTACAACAAATGAATACCCATCGCAGAGGGCGTAAAGTGCAATATTTACAAACCCAATCAAAGTCCTAATTCTAAACTAAAAAGTAAAACGAAGCTTTATTCTTCGTACTTCGTGTCACATAATCGCTTCCACTCCAGTCTGTGCTATCCTGCACAATTCAAATGAACACGAGCAGTACACGAGATAAAAGTAAAAATTATACTAAACAAAGTACACTAAAAAATTCTAAAAGATATCATGAAAGGAAGCTAATGACAATTAACTAATTAATTCTAAGACTAAAAATAGTATAAAAAACTAACATCATATTTCTTTACTAAGTAAACTAATTACTAATTAGCTAAGTATTCTAATTACAAAGCAATTACCATTGCTAATTATTTCAAATCAACTAATTAAACCTAAATTCAAAACAACTAAGTAAATGTAGTTACTAATTAGTTAGTAACATATAATCAGCAGTAATGGTCATGCAGCAAACAGATAGTAAGCTGGAAATCAGACTGAGATCGGCATTCAAATATTGCTCAGTAATCCGATGTTCAAACAATAATCCGAACAGTCATTCAGTCAAGAGATTAGTAGTTTAGAAATAGTTCAGAAATCAATGCTCAGAAAGAAAATTATTTATTTGATCAACTTTTCTTACAAAGAAACTAACAGCTTTAGAAATTAGGCCTTCAGAAATTAACTCTGATAGTTCAAAATTCTCAAACCTCCGATTGATATTCAGATTAGCTAATTCTCAGAACTCAATAGTTTGATCGATAACAAACATTCGATTGGTGACACAGATCAACCAATCAGCTGTCAAACAATTTTCACCAGAGATTAATGAAACCACACTTACCGGAGATCCATAAGTCGCCGATTCAAATTCAGATGCTCCGATCAAAACGCAGATATTCCGATCATTGGCTTTCAATCGATTGATATTCCACTGATCTTCAGTTAGATCATTGCTTCAACAACATTTTAACAAACTAGAATTGATCTAATCGTTCAGTCGATCAACATCAGGCAGTCGATCAATTAATCCATCGGATTCTCATATTCAGTCGCCGGAAAATAGCAAATAGGGCAACGGCTCATACAAACCACGCTTCAATCATCGGGAGTCAAATGACATTCGATCGGATGATCGATTAAAAATTAGCCGATTCAATTCAATTAAATCAAAACTCTACAGGATTTTGATCAATTAATCAATCGGATTCTTATATTCAGTCGCCGGAAAAATTGAGAATCGATCCAGATGATCGATCAAGCTTCTGTAGAAAAATTGAATTCTGGCGGTAGATTTCAGATTAGTTCTTGTAGAAATGTTGAAATCACCGATTGCTGAAACAATTTTTTTTTTGTTTTTAATGTTTTAGATTTGAGGTTTTATCAAGACTTCAAATCTAAGAAAACTGGAAAAGCTACAGAAGTTCTGAGTTCCATCGGCAAATTTTTTTCTTCTTTTTTTATTTATTTATTTATTTTTTTATGCAGAACCGATTCATGTAACTACGAATTAAAAAATTTATGAAACAAAAACTGTAAATCAAAACATATTTCTTTTAATATGAGCTATGAATGCTTAACAGAAATCAAAATGAAAATTCATAAAGAAGAAGAAGAAGAAGAAGAAGAAGAAGAAGAAGAGGAGAAGAAGGAGAAGAAGAAGAAGAAGAAGAAGAAGAACTTACCGAATTGGAATGGTTAGAAGAGAGGTTGGAATCCTCTCTCTTGCTTCAGCCGTTGTCGGAATTCTCCACCGGAAAGAGGATGAGAAAAAGAGGGGAAAATAGGGAGAAGAAGAAGAAGAGGTAAGAAGAGGTGGAGAGGAAGGGGAAGAAGAGAGGGCTTGGGCAAAAGAGAGAAGACAAGCCTCTCTTCCCCTTACGTATGATATTTATAATTTTGAACTTTTCTCCATAAGTCCCTCTTCTTTGTAAAATTGTATTTCAAAAACCTCTCTTCAAAAAGTTATTTACAAAACAACTCAAAATGACTATGTTTTAGAAAATACAAAACTAAGTTTATTTTAACTCTAATTTTTTTATGATTTTCAAAAACTAAACTACTACAATTATGTCAAACACTAAAATAGGCATTAAAATGTAAAATAAAACTATTTTTCATGCATTTTCTATTTTTAAATCATTTTAGCACATTTACTCGAAACTAACATAAAATTGGGTTTTTAAATCATTTTCTCGTGAAATCATGCATATTTTTATATGAAATATCCCTAAAATATATGCATGATCAAATATCCCCATGCTTATGTTTTGCTAGTCCTCGAGCAAACTAGAAAAATGCATGAAATCAAACTATCACCTAACTCACTTTCATAGGAATCACGGTTGCATTTAGCTCATGCAACAAGCCCTTTCAACCCCTGGGTTACCCCAGTGGACGAGTAAGGTCTCGTGAGGGTTTGCAGTGATGCTACCCACAAACATCTCTGTCATGTATGCATAATATTACACATCCTCATAATCAGTAGGTAATTAAAGACTCTATTTTCACAAATATTTCCTATTATTTCAAAATCACAATATAATTAGAGTCTTTTATGCACCACCACAGAAAAAGAATTTCTTTCACTTTTCTAAATATCACAATTATTTATGTTTTATTCTTAAAAAATCCAATAAAAACAAGTTATTATTTACTTATCCTCACTTATATGTTTTCTGCACAGGTTTTCTCAATCACACTTCTAAGCACTGAACTTTTCTCTCTTTTTCAGCTCTTTTCTCTCTTTTTTTTCTCTTTTCACGCTTTTTCTTTTTGCGCACTTATTTTTCTCATATAGCTTGCGTGTGGTCTGCTTTTATGCCTTGTGCAATGTTAATATCTTCTATACTTCATACCAAAAGATATCAACTAAGACATAAAAGTGACTTCCTTCATTCACCTTTATAACATGAGAGTCAAATATTTCAACTTGTATCTGTTCTCAGTTACTTAGGATCACAAAGTTTTCCACTCTCCTTTTCGAAAATGGAATTAAAAGTTTCAACTTACATCTAAGTTCCATCTACTAAGGATTGTGAAATTATCCAAACAACCTAACACATGCTATATTTTTTTCTTTTGAGCTCATTTTTTTTTACACTTTTGTTCATTTGCTTAGTTTTTCAAAAATACAACTATGCATATTCATATTTATGATTCAAAATAAACTTTAACATGTATCTATCATCATTTCCTCGAAATCCGCATAAACAACCATAATTTTTAGATCTATGTCAGAAAAAAAATTTGTGGGGCTTAAAAAATCCTCTAAAAACATTAGATTTTAAATAACATTCATATAAGTTCAAATTCTTTCTTTAAAAATCTACTTTTCATGAGATATGTGTAAACATGTGCAAGAACGTAAACAGAAATATCAAGGTGTGCAAACTACACCCTCCCCCATGCTTATATGACACTGTCCCAGTGGCACTCCCCCATGCTTATATGAAACTAAGTGAATGCACATGAGAGGAAATAAATGAGGGAAAAGAGTAGAATGACCTGACATGAATTAAAAATATACGTTCTATGAATGTAATGAATACAATGTATACATGACAAAACATGAAACTCATAGAAAAATCAAAAATAAAACCAAATAAAATCTACAAATCCTAGCAACAAATGTAATACTGTACAGAATATGGGTTGCCTCCCATAAAGCGCTAAGTTTCACGTCCCCAGCCAGACGGATCCCTAGAAAAATCCTTCATCGTCCATGAGATTAATGGACATGAAGTCAGACTCAACCGGGCTCAATGTAGAAAATAGTGTCATCTGTGACACTACGCACTGTGTTTCCATCCCTTCTACCTCCAAATGTAGTATCATGACTCTCTTGACATGAAGAACTGAGATTAGTCTCATGTGAGAGACTGGTCAGGAAATGAGAGTCTAGGACCGACCGACTATCAATGAATGCAACTTCAAACAAGTGGTGAATATGATAAGGCTTGACTTGGTCAAGCACCTTCTGCATCTGTACCTCTTGCTTACTAAAAACAATCGGTGATCCTAAAGGCTGAGAAAATGGGGCTCTATATGATGATAATGCATGCTGTGAGTCTGGCCCCCTTCTGTTGAGGTATCATGGAGATCGACTCATCAGTAGAAATGATATGGGGTTCATGAGTCGATTCCTGAGTGGGGTGACACGCCTTCCCATACTGAAGGGATGTAACAGATTCGACTTGTTTATGATGTGAATCAGTGGGTTGCAAGTCAAATGACATGGAATCCTCTCCCTTTGAGACAACAGACTGACTATGAAGGTTCCCCTGGCTTTGCCTAGTAAAAGTCTCAACCAACTGTCCCATTTGAGTCTCTAGCTTGGCTATTGACTGCGTATGGGAGCTCAAAAGTTGTAATATCCTATCTTGGAAAGATTGACTAAATAAAGGCTCATGGGAATGGGGTTGAGTATAAGCATGTTGGGCTGGGGGATGAACCTGTGGAAAAATGGGGTGCGAGTAACCTTGTGAAGGGTTACTGGGTCTATACTGTGTCTAGGAGAGCTGATGGGATGAGGAAATAAACTGGTTTCACCAACCTGGGTTATATGAGGATGTAAATGAATCGGACATGGGTTTAGCGAAACCTTGGGCAGCATTCACCTGCTCCTGAACGAATTCAGGATATAATGGTGCTGCCGGACAATCTGAAACACAGTGTGCAGGGCTAGCACATAGCTCGCACACTCTTTCTACTGGATTTCTCGAAGAATTGGCTAGGAATTGATCTAACTTCCTAGTCAACTGGTCAACCCTGGTACGCAATTCTAACTCAGACCTAACTTCGGAAATCCCAACTTTCCTAGGACCACTAGACACAGGTGTAGTCCTATCGATCCGTGAAGACGAATTATGATGCATCGTGTTTTCACTCAAGGTCTCGAATAGAGACCACGCCGCGTCCTCACTCTTGAGCATAAAAGTGCCCCCACAAGACGAATCAACCATTTGACGATGCTTTTCAGTAAGCCCGTCATAAAAATACTGCACCAACTGCCAACGAGGCACCTGGTGATGGGGACACTTGCGGAGAAGATCTTTCAATCTCTCCCAAGACTCGTGAAATTGTTCTCCCTCAATTTGAGAAAAACTGGTTATAGCTTTACAAAACTGATTCGTTTTACCAATTGGGAAGTATTTTTTTAAAAATTCTCTTTGCATTCCTTCCCAAGTAGTAATACGAACCGTCTCAAGAGATTTTAACCAGTGCTTGGCTTTATCTTTGAGAGAGAACGGAAACAAAGTTAACCGCATAGCATCTTCTCCAAAAGTATTGATTCACACAGTTGAGCAAATCTCAAGGAATTCGTCGAGATGACGATATGGGTCCTCATTGCTAAGGCCATAAAACGAAGGTAACATTTGAATCACACTGGCCTTAATCTCAAAATGGCTCGCTCCTACATCAGGTCTCGTGATGCAGGAGGCGAGAGTATACGTATTTGGCATGAAGTACTCCCTCAAAGGACGGATCAAATGATGATCGTTAGCCATTGCATACACCTTAGAGTAGACCGGTGTAGCACACGTCCTAACTCTGGGTTTTCTACCTAACTAATGCACTAAGCGGCCAAACCACGCAAACCACAAAGCGAGTAAACTAAAAACAACAAAAACTAAACAAACACCACGCAGTTACACATAACAGAGATTATGCATAAGAAATATGAAATCTATGTGTACGGTACCAATCGTACACAGTCACCTCTAAGGGGATCCTAATAGGTGGGCTGTGCAGAAAAGTAAGCTCTTCTCTAAGATATGCACATACGTGGTTCTAAACCTAAATGCAACACAAACACTAGGCAATAAAGTGAATACTAATATTACGCCGTTCCCCGGCAACGGCGCCAAAAATTTGATGTCTTCTTTAAAATCGTTGTAATTTTGAAAAGATTTTTTTATGAAAATCATGTGAAAACCAGACATCAAATAATAAAAACCGGTTCTCACTAGTGGATGAGACCGGGTCGAACTCAAGGAACGAGAATATATCATATTCGAGTACACAAGTCTGAACTATTCTTTATTGCCGAATTATTTGAAATGTAAAATGTTCAAGTAAAAACAACTAACTATTACAACAAATGAATACCCTTCGCAGAGGGCGTAAAGTGCAATATTTACAAACCCAATCAAAGTCCTAATTCTAAACTAAAAAGTAAAACAAAGCTTTATTCTTCGTACTTTGTGTCAGGTAATCGCTTCCACTCCAGTCTGTGCTATCCTGCACAATTCAAATGAACACGAGCAGTACACGAGATAAAAGTAAAAATTATACTAAACAAAGTACACTAAAAAATTCTAAAAGATATCATGAAAGGAAGCTAATGACAATTAACTAATTAATTCTAAGACTAAAAATAGTATAAAAAACTAACATCATATTTCTTTACTAAGTAAACTAATTACTAATTAGCTAAGTATTCTAATTACAAAGCAATTACCATTGCTAATTATTTCAAATCAACTAATTAAACCTAAATTCAAAACAACTAAGTAAATGTAGTTACTAATTAGTTAGTAACATATAATCAACAGTAATGGTCATGCAGCAAACAGATAGTAAGCTGGAAATCAGACTGAGATCGGCATTCAAATATTGCTCAGTAATCCGATGTTCAAACAATAATCCGAACAGTCATTCAGTCAAGAGATTAGTAGTTTAGAAATAGTTCAGAAATCAATGCTCAGAAAGAAAATTATTCATTTGATCAACTTTTCTTACAAAGAAACTAACAGCTTTAGAAATTAGGCCTTCAGAAATTAACTCTGATAGTTCAAAATTCTCAAACCTCCGATTGATATTTAGATTAGCTAATTCTCAGAACTTAATAGTTTGATCGATAACAAACATCTGATTGGTGACACAGATCAACCAATCAGCTGTCAAACAATTTTCACCAGAGATTAATGAAACCACACTTACCGGAGATCCATAAGCCGCCGATTCAAATTCAGATGCTCCGATCAAAACGCAGATATTCCGATCATTGGCTTTCAATCGATTGATATTCCACTGATCTTCAGTTAGATCATTGCTTCAACAACATTTTAACAAACTGGAATTGATCTAATCGTTCAGTCGATCAACATCAGGCAGTCGATCAATTAATCCATCAGATTCTCATATTCAGTCGCCGGAAAACAACAAATAGTTGATAATCCCCGGCAACGGCTCATACAAACCACGCTTCAATCATCAGGAGTCAAATGACATTCGATCGGATGATCGATTAAGAATTAGCCGATTCAATTCAATTAAATCAAAACTCTACAGGATTTTGATCAATTAATCAACCAGATTCTTATATTCAGTCGTCGGAAAAATTGAGAATCGATCCAGATGATCGATCAAGCTTTTGTAGAAATATTGAATTCCGGTGGTAGATTTCAGATTAGTTCTTGTAGAAATGTTGAAATCACCGATTGCTGAAACAAATTTTTTTTTGTTTTTAATGTTTTAGATCTGAGGTTTTATCAAGACTTCAAATCTAAGAAAACCGGAAAAGCTACAGAAGTTCTGAGTTCCATCGGCAATTTTTTTTTCTTCTTTTTTTTTATTTATTTATTTATTTATGCAGAACCGATTCATGTAACTACAAATTAAAAATTTTATGAAACAAAAACTGTAAATCAAAACATATTTCTTTTAATATGAGCTATGAATGCTTAACAGAAATCAAAATAAAAATTCATAAAGAAGAAGAAGAAGAAGGAGAAGAAGAAGAAGAAGAAGAACTTACCGAATTGGAATGGTTAGAAGAGAGGTTGGAATCCTCTCTCTTGCTTCAGCCGTTGTCGGAATTCTCCACCGGAAAGAGGATGAGAAAAAGAGGGAAAAATAGGGAGAAGAAGAAGAAGAGGTAAGAAGAGGTGGAGAGGAAGGGGAAGAAGAGAGGGCTTGGGCAAAAGAGAGAAGACAAGCCTCTCTTCCCCTTACGTATGATATTTATAATTTTGAACTTTTCTCCATAAGTCCCTCTTCTTTGTAAAATTGCATTTCAAAAACCTCTCTTCAAAAAGTTATTTACAAAACAACTCAAAATGACTGTTTTAGAAAATACAAAACTAAGTTTATTTTAACTCTAATTTTTTTATGATTTTCAAAAACTAAACTACTACAATTATGTCAAACACTAAAATAGGCATTAAAATGTAAAATAAAACTATTTTTCATGCATTTTCTATTTTTAAATCATTTTAGCACATTTACTCGAAACTAACATAAAATTGGGTTTTTAAATCATTTTCTCATGAAATCATGCATATTTTTATATGAAATATCCCTAAAATATATGCATGATCAGCTGTGCTGAGGGGCGGTTTCCTTTCCAGCTCTTGTTTGGACCATTTTGACAATGCCAGATGATTTTTGCAGAAATAGAGGAATGGTTAGAGCCCGGAGGAATTTTTGAAAATGCGACCTTTTTGAGAAAAAGACATGAAAGAAGGAATTGATAGACAATTTAGACAAGTTATCCCATCACCAGAGATTGGGTCATCACAAATTTTGCGATAATTGAGTCACCATTTTGCGGCGACAAAAATGCGCCTTATGACTTAGGCTAGGTCGTCCATCATGATGAGAGATAATCGAAGAAAGAATGTAAGAAAGAGGTCTCATCACTGGGGATGAGGTCATCACGAGGATCGTGACCATATAAAACAAATTAAAATTTTGGCCATAAAGAGCTTTTTATCAGAACAAAAAGTTGCATTTTTATTGATGACAAAATTTAAATACAAAGAGAAGGTGGGCAGACAGTTTGCCACCATTCTCGATATTCCGAAGATACATTAGGACCAGGAAATATAGACAAAGGAATGAAGGAGTCCCAAGTGTATTTGGTTACATGGTATGCCCCAGACCACTGATCCGACTGCAGATTGAACTCTGGCATGCGGCCGGTCGAAAAGCAAATGTTGGCGCGAACCTGCCGCTGCGAGAACTGTCGGAGACACCTCTCTGGCTGATAGTCGACACAGAAGAAAGGGCCGAGCAATCTGTAACGCTTGCTACGAGCATAAGTGTAGCGAGGAACTGATTCTCATCTGTCAAAGTAGTCCCAGAGGATCTCTTCTTGGTGCAGACTTTCGATCAAGGATCGACACTGAATGGCAGACTTCGGCTTCTTGCTGTTGAACCTGAAGGAACTGGCTTTTGATGGCACATGTCGCAGGAACCACAACTGCAAGGCATACGTGCATCCTTCCACCAAGATGGTTTCTCCGAGGGCGAAACGAGCTAAGCCTCTGTAGAGAAAGGATAGAGCTGCCATGGATACTGAAAGCTGACGGGTCTGTTTGCTTCCCCATCTTCGAAAGAGTTGGGCGACTCTGACATCGATGAAATTCTGACCATCCTGAAAGAACGCTAGTCCCACTATGCATAGGACCATGGCATGCTGGATTCTTTCTTTCGCTGCTCGAGACAAAGTATCGACTTCTTCATAGGCCCCATACTTGCGATAGAGTCCAAATAGGTCGATGAACTGACTTTCGTTGATCTCCGTGAGAGGCCAAGATCTGCTCCTTGTAGCTCTGGCCAATGCTTCTCGAACATTTATCCCTTTGATATTGATCAGAAACTGTTGCTCGACCGGATCGTCTGGATGACCGCTAGTTCTGGCAATCCCATGATGTCGCTAAACTCGTCCATTAGCAGAGTCATTTCTCCCCATGGGAACCAAAATGTGCAGGTACGTGGATTCCAACATTCTGCCATAACTTGAATCAGACTGTCGTTGATGGTTTGCTTGCCAACTGCCGATGCCATGTCCAATCCACAATTATCCAAGTGGTCTAGGAACATACGCGAGAAGGTGGCGAACCAGGAATAATACCACCGAGGGAAGAAGGTACGAGACTGGATGACCCGATGATCTGGGGTTCCATCCCTTATTTGATAGAAGACATGATCCCTGGGAAAGATAGCATCGAGAGATTCAGATGCCATTGGAATGATACTGAGGCAAAAGAGGAAAAGAGTCAGATAGAATGTAGGACTTACGAATAGGCTTTGATGAAAGAAGAGGATAGACACAAATCCTGTAAATTTTTGAAAGATCAAGGGACTTGGAAAAAAAAAACTTTCCAGGGCTTTTAAGAAAATTTTTGACACAAAAGAGAAAAGAATGTAGGTAAAGGAAAAATATGCACCTGGGGTTTTTGAAAATAGAGGGAAATTTTGAATAGTACCCCCAGGGTTTTGAAAAAAAGGGTTTGATATATACAGGAGAATTGTGATCATCGCAAAAAAAAATTCTCTCTTGTGGTTTCTCTCTCTTCCTTCTCTTTTCCTTTCCAGCCACTATTTCCTCCTTTTTTGAATGGAGGAAATAGAAGAAAGAAAAGAAGAGAGAAGAGAAGAGAAAAGAATAGAGAGAAGAGGAATTCTTTTGTGGGGTCTCACTTGACCTTAATTTTGAAAATATTTAGGAAAATAACTCGCCTCTGTTTTGAAATATTTGCGGGAAAACTGGGAGACGGGATCCGCTCGTCGGTACGAGGTTCGACCGTTCCTAGCACCTTTACCAGGGGTAATCGAACCAAGGGTCGAATTCATGCCTTTTGCTTTGCTAAGAAATTATCTAAGAATTTATTCTAAGTTTAGATGCACAAAGAATCATGCTTGTGCAAATGTGAAGATGTATGCTGTTTTTGAAAATGATTTGAAATTTTCCAAGTGTTTCTGAGATGAATTTGATGATAGAGTGAAGAGATGGTTTCTAACTTAGAACTTAAGATTTAAAGTTCTAAGTTTTTGGAATAATCAAGAGCTTGGAAAAATAAATCTGGATTTGGAAAGAGATGATTTTGAAGTTTGAGATAAAAGAAGAAGAAAGGAAAATTCGAAGTCATAAATGGACTTTGAATTAGGACTTTGAATCAGGATAGAGATGTAATGGAATTGAATTATAACTTTGAAGTTTTTGAAATCAGAATAAAATGTGGGAAATCTAAATAGAATTGAGAAATAGAATTTGATTTTAAAGTTGGGAATTTGAGATAGAATTTGAATCCAAAGTCTGGATTTTAAATCGAGATCAAAATTTGAATTATGGATTTAGAGTTTGAAAAATGAGAATTGGATTTGAATTTTGGGGTGAAATGGAATTGGATTTTAGAATTGGAATCCAATGATGGAATTTGGATCTGAAATTTTGAATGGAATTGGATTCAAGATTTGGAATCCAAGATGAAATTGGGATCAGAAATTTGAGATCCAAAGTAAAGTTGGATTCTGAATCCTAAGATGGAATTGGATCTGAAGTTTGAGATCCAAAGTAGAATTGGGTTCTGGATCCTAAGATGGATTTGGATCTGAAGTGTAAAACCCGTGAAATTTATGAAATTCTAAATGAATAAAAGGGATCCATTATATGAAATAGTAAGATTTTAAGTTAGGCAGTACAAATTTTATGACTTGTGGTTTCTAGAACGAAACCGATAACAAACTCTCACAAGTGGTTTTTGTTGAGAAACTCGGTTTTGATGTCACATAATATGATACACTGTCTTATTTGATTTTATATGATATGATAATATGTTCTCTTGAAATAATGTTATATTATGACTGAATATGTTTTGCCTTAAATCTAACGAGTATTTGATGCAAGGATATCTCACCCAATAAGGATGGAGACTTCCTGTTCAAGTACAACTATGGTGCAATCATACTCCTTGAAGAAAAAGCTTGATGAGCCATGCTTTTCTAAAAGTTCAAATGAAGAAATCGGCTACCTCAAGATGAAGATTTTTTTCTTCTTTAGAGTCATATGTAACAGAACCTTCAGGAACTTGCATTTTGCATATTACATACTCATTCATACATACTATATCATAAAAGTATACGATAGTTTCAAAAAGCTTCTTTTTTGAAAACCAATAAGTGTACCTTCTTACAACCTTTTATGAAAAAGACTTTTTGTCATATAATAAGTGTACCTTCTTACAACCTTTTATGAAAAAGACTTTTTGTCATATAATCATTGTACCTTACACTATATACAAGACAACATGAAAAAAGGAATGTAGGAAAAAAACAAAAACATAACATCGACTACATGGAGAAAACAAATAAAATATGTTTTTGAAAAGACTCTAATTTCCCTCTTTAAAGAAATATTTTTATAAGAAGAAGACAAAAACATAAAATTGACTACATAAGAAAAACAAATAAAATATGTTTTTGAAAAGACTTTAGTTATCTTCTTTAATGAAATGTTTCTTAATACAAGAAGAAGACAAAAACATAAATCGGCTACACATAAGAAAAACAAATAAAATATGTCTTTAAAAGGACTCTAGTTACCTTTTTTCATAACCATAGAATGTCGACTTACTTGAAGTCATCATTCTCTCTAGTTACCTTTTTTCATAACCATAGAATGTCGACTTACTTGAAGTCATCATTCTCTCTAGTTACCTTTTTTCATAACCATAGAATGTCGACTTACTTGAAGTCATCATTCTCTCTACAAAGCATTAAATGCCTTCTGTAACAAATCCTTTCTAAATATCCTTCCCAAAGAATGTCGACCTTCTTTTTGGTCCTCATTCTCTCTGGAGACTTTGAAAAACACAACATAAAGAAAACACTAGACATGACTATGTACAAATAAATATCTCCAAACACTCATAGTACTTACACTCATTTAAAGCAAAGAAGTACTAATGTACCTCAAATCATTAATTAGAATAAAGACAAAACTACAACCCAACGTTCAATGTACTATTGTAAGAAATAGACTTTTTACATAAAATATGTATTACCTAAAACAGTACAACGACTAGTGTACCCTCTATTATACTCTTATGGAAAAAGGCATTCTCGATCTTCTCTAAAAGATATTTTTGAAATGACATAACATTTCACATTTCAAAAAGTTACAATCCCAAAATGTAACGACTACTTTTTAAAGGCTATATAAACACACTCAAATAAACTATTCAAACATGGAATGAAATAGACGTGTGAGCTTACAAAGAGAAAAATTTTCTATTCGTGATTTGAAAAAAGAGCCTTGAAAAAGAAAGAGAAAAAGAAAAAGAAAGAAAAGAGAAAAAGTCAAGTCCAGCTTTTTGACAAAGAGTATCCTCTGAGTGACAAACAGAACATTCTTAGAATCCTTCATTCGTGCATTCATATCATTCTGAAGGTTCTATAGGAAGTATTGTAAATCTGTTTATTCACTGTATTCCTTCTTTGTTTTAAGAAGTAGACCTCTGTGAAAGAGGGTGTTGCCCTTCTCTGTTGAGAGAAGAAGACCTCTTGGGAAGAGGGTGTGCCCCTTATCCGGTAACTCGGATGTTATAGTGGAATCTCAAGTGGTTTGCTTGGGGACTGGATGTAGGTCTGGATATTGACCGAACCAGTATAACTTCTGTGTTTTATGTGTTGTGCCTTATTGCTTAATTATTTTATTTTGTCGATCATAATCATATTTCACTATTCACCCCCCCTCTAGTGGAATTTCATTTGGTATCAGAGCAGGTTTGCTGGTTTCGACGTAACAAGTCTTCCAGCACAAATGGCATCTACCTCTTATGCTCGTGATATTGAAGGTCAACACGCATCTCGTCCTCCTTTCTTCAATGGCTCCAACTATGGATATTGGAAGTGCAGAATGGCTATCTTTCTCAAATCCATAGACTTTGCTGTATGGAAAATTGTTGAGCATCCATACACATCTCCATCCGCAGACTATATCTTATGGTCTGATGAAGAAAAGAAAATGGCAAACCTAAATGCAAAGGCTATGAATGCCTTATATTGTGCCATTGATCAGAATGAATTCAACAGAATATCTATATGTGAATCTGCATATGACATTTGGCATTCTTTGGAGGTTATTCATGAAGGAACCAACAAAGTAAAAGAAGCCAAAATATCATCTCTTGTTAGAAAATATGAGTTGTTCAAAATGAACAAAGATGAACCCATCACAGAGATGTTTACCAGATTCACCAACATCACCAATGATCTGAAATCTCTGGGTGTAACATATTCCCAGACTGAAAAGGTGAAGAAAATCTTGAGATCTCTCACAACTGATTGGGAGAAAAAGACTACTGCTATTGAATAAGCTCAAGATTTATCTAAACTTACATTGGATGACTTAATAGGCAATCTTATGGCCTATGAAGTCCACATGAAAGAAAGAAGGGAAGAAGAGCAACCAGTAAAGAAAACTCTAGCTTTCCCAGCCCTATCTGAGAATGAAGACTCAGATAAAGAATTAGAAATTGCGCTACTTACCAGAAAATTTCAGCACTTTATGAGAAGGAACCGACTTCCAAACAGGCACAAGGAAAGAAAAGATCTTAAAGAAGATCCCATGTGCTTTCAGTGTAATAAGCCAGGCCACTTAAAACGTGACTGTCCCCTTCTCAAAAGAAAGTCCAGAACTGAGGAACCAAAGAAGAGGTTCTTCAAGAAAAAGGCTCTGCATGTTCAATGGGATGATTCAGAACCATCCACTAGTGAAGAGTCAAGTGATGATGAAGCCGAAACTACAAATATGTGCTTCATGGCAAACGAAAGTTCGGTAAGTGAAATCTCTAATTTTTCCTTTGAAGAACTTCTAGATGCTTTTCAAGAACTATTTGAAGAATCTAGAAAATTAAGTTTCAAAAATAAAGTTTTAAAATCTGAAAATTTAAAGCTTTCTCAAGAGAATGAAAAACTCAGCAGTGAAAATTCTGAGTTGAAAAAGAAAAATCTTTTGCTTATGTCTGAAATTTCCTCTACTAGCTCCAAAACTAAAGATATGCAAGTAGAAATTTCAGAGCTAAAAAGTAAAACTGAGAACCTCATGAAAACGGTTTTCAAGTTTACTAAAGGTAAAGAGAACTTGGATAAACTCTTATCCTCTCAGAAGGTCTCCTTTTACAAGAATGGTATTGGCTATTCTCATTTCAAAAAACCTTCTTGTATAAATCAAAAGACCACGTTTGTGAAAAGTTCATCTGAACCAAATAAGGAGTATTATAATGATAATCTTTTTAACTCCTCTAAAGAGATAGACAAACTCAAATGCAAATGGATATGGGTTCCAAAGTCTAACAAAAAAGGACCCGATTGGGTACAAAAAAGAAGATTTACTTGATGTTTTGCAGGCTCCAAAGAAGAAGAACAGATGGATACTAGATAGTGGATGTTCAAAGCACATGACAGGACATCCAGACCTTTTTGCTGTTCTTCATCATAAAGAAGGAGGAACCGTCACCTTTGGAGACAACAACAAAGGTTTGATAATTGGTATTGGAAATATTGGTAACATAGACAAACCTCTTATCAAAGACGTTCTCCTTGTTAAAGGCTTAAAACATAACCTACTAAGTATCAGTCAAATGTGTGACACAGGTTATAATGTTAGCTTTAATCATGATGCATGCCTCATAGCTGACACCAATGAAAACATCATCTTAAAAGGTATAAGAAAGAATAATATATATGAACTGTACCTAGAAAACATCACAGAACATTGCCTCATAGCTAATAATGACACTCAACATCTATGGCACATGAGAATGGGCCATGTCAATTCTAAATACATTTCTAAACTAGCTAAAAATAAGTTAGTACGTGGGTTACCCAACATATCTTTTAAAAAGGATTATTTTTGTGATGCATGTCAATTAGGAAAATTGTCAAAATCTTCTTTCAAATCAAAAAATGTCATTTCAAGTAAAAGACCATTAGAGCTTCTCCATCTGGACCTTTTTGGTCCTTCTAGGGTAGCTAGCCTTAATCATAATAGATATGCTTTTGTCATTGTAGATGATTACTCAAGGTTTACTTGGGTAATATTTTTGAAAAACAAAAGTGACACGTTTTGTCAGTTTGAAATCTTATGTACTAAATTACAAAACGAAAAATCGTGTTCTATTGTTAAAATCCGTAGTGACCATGGAGGAGAATTTGAAAATGAACTCTTCGAAAATTTTTGTAACTTGCATGGTATTTCTCATAACTTTGCCTTTCCTAGAGCTGCACCTCAAAATGGTGTAGTAGAAAGAAAGAATAGAACCCTTCAAGAATCTGCCAGGACTATGCTCCAACACAATAATCTTGCAAAATCTTTTTGGGCAGAAGCTGCATGCTACATAACAAATAGAGTTCTCATTAGACCCTTATTAAATAAAACTCCCTATGAACTATTCTATGACAGAACTCCAAGAATAGACTATTTCAAAGTCTTTAGATGTAAATGCTTTATCCTAAACACAAAAGATAGCCTGGATAAGTTTGATGCTAAATCTGTTGAAGGCATATTCTTAGGATATTCAAGTCATAGTAAAGCATACAGAGTTTTCAATAAGAGTCATAATACTATTGAAGAATCTATGCATGTTAGTTTTTGTGAATCTATTGATCAATCTGTTCATATACAAACTAATGATAATGATGTTGAAAGTATAGATTTATTTTTAGATAACACAGCTAAGTCTAATGAAGATGATCACCAAAGAACCTTTGTCGATATCAAAGATCATCCTCAAAAGCAGATTTTGGGAGAACTAACAAAGGGGGTTCAAACTAGAGCTCAGCTAGAACGGATTGCAAACATGGCATTCATTTCTCAACTTGAACCAAAGAAGATTGATGAAGCCATCATTGATGAGTTCTGGATGCTAGCCATGACTGAAGAACTGAATCAATTCCAAAGAAATGACGTTTGGGATCTTGTACCTAGACCAAAGGATCATCCAATCATTGGGACAAGATGGATCTTCAGAAACAAGCTAGACGAAACAGGTAATGTTATAAGAAACAAGGCCAGACTAGTAGCTCAAGGATACAATCAAGAGGAAGGTATTGACTTTGATGAAACATTTGCTCCTGTTGCTAGACTTGAATCTATTAGAATGCTCTTAGCATATGCAAGCTATATGGATTTCAAATTATTTCAAATGGATGTTAAAAGTGCTTTCTTAAATGGTTTTATAAATGAAGAAGTCTATGTAAAACAACCTCCAGGATTTGAAAATGAACAATACCCAGATCATGTTTTTAAACTCAAACGTGCTTTGTATGGTTTAAAACAAGCACCTCGTGCTTGGTACGAAAGACTTAAAACCTTTTTATTAAAAACTGGTTTTTCTGTTGGCAAAGCAGATTCAACACTATTTGTCAAAGTAGTGAATAATCATACCCTAATTGTTCAAATTTATGTCGACGACATCATCTTTGGATCTTCTAACAGCACTCTCTGTGAAGATTTTTCTAAGTCCATGCAGAAGGAATTCGAAATGAGTATGATGGGAGAACTCACCTACTTTCTTGGACTGCATATTAAGCAAACCAAGGATGGAGTTTTCATCAACCAATCTAAGTATGCTCGTGAACTTCTGAAGAGGTTCAACATGAACTCAACTGCTTCAAAATCTACTCCTATGAGCACTACTACTGTGTTGGACAAAGATGAAGATGGTAAGTCTGTTGATACAAAGGTATACCGAGGTATGATAGGATCACTTCTTTATTTAACTGCTAGCCATCCAGATATAATGTTTAGTGTTTGCTTGTGTGCTAGATTTCAGTCAAATCCAAAAGAATTACATCTTAAAGCTGTAAAAAGAATAATGAGATATTTAAAAGACAGTTGATTTTGGATTATTCTATTCAAAATCCTCTACATTTGATCTAATCTCATACAACGATGCTGACTTTGCTGGAAGTAAATCTGACAGAAAAAGCACAAGTGGAACATGTCACATGCTAGGGCACTCACTAGTATCATGGTTCAGTAAGAAACAAAACTGTGTATCATTATCAACTACTGAAGCCGAATACATTGCTGCTAGCCTAGCTTGTACTCAAGTCATCTGGATGAAACAAACTTTAAAAGATTTTGGTTTAATTTTTGAAAATACAACTATTTTCTGTGATAATACGAGTGCTATAAACCTATCCAAGAATCCTATTTTACACTCACGAACTAAGCACATTCAAATAAGACACCACTTCTTAAGAGAACAAGTCTTAAACAACATAATTAAACTAGAATTCATACCCACTAATCAACAGTTAGCAGACATATTCACTAAACCATTAAAACATGAAGACTTCACACGAATTAGAAGAGAACTAGGAATATGCAAACTAAGTGACTTATAAATTAATCACACTTATTATACTTCGTATAAGTCTTGTTTAAATCTTATTTTAAATTGCTTTCCTTCTTATCTATTTTTAGTTAGTCTAACTAAGTTTCCATATTCACGTATTCTTATAAGACACATTCTTTGTCTTTCAACTTGTCATCTTTCAAGTACACATCCATTATAACTCCTTGTCCCATCTCCTTTCTCTCATATCCATAAAAACTAATTATATTAAAAGCTATCATAACAATGTTCACATCACTCAATTCCTTTATTATTTTTTGTCCTTTATGAAAACTTGTCTTACGATAAATTGTTTCACCTCTCTACTTAGTTTATGAGAACTCATCCTCTTCATTAGTTAAAACCGAATGACTAGTTGATTTCTTTAAAAGATCTAGTTGTTATATTCACACGTAAATTTTTTTTACTATATCATCTATTATATCATAACCCAACAAACTATCTATTATCATATCTTTCGTATACAAATTAAGCCTCCATTCTTGTCAACTCTTGTGTAAAACTTTACCTTGTCGAGTTTCTTTAAATAAATCATATCATTCATAACTTTATGTCTTTCATCAACCTTTTTATTACTTCTTTATTCTTCACAAAAATCCATATATGTCATCTCACTTCTCTCTATGACAACTCACATTTATTACTCTTCATTCATACATAATTCTTTGTCTCCTCATTTCATCTCTCGAATACATTCTATTATACATTTTTGAATCCAACCCCTCCATGTCTATTCTTATTTCAATTCTTATATATTTTTAACTCTTTCTCCTCTTTTTGTCTTATCATCTCTCTCACCACTAGTCTAAGTCAAAATATGTCCTTCTCATATCCACGTATACTCATAAAAATTACAAATATTAATCATGATTTTTTTTTTTGGCACTCTTTTCTTTAAAATGTCATATCTTTCAAAGTACACATCACATGGTCACCCTATCACCTTTCTCTCCATCCGTAACCTTATCTCTCTCTCTTATTGTATATCTCTCTAAAATCGAGAACCTTTAAAGTCTTGTCTCCAAGCAAACCTTTATTTATTCTATCTCTACTTTATGTCATATCTAAATCAAGTAAATGTTGTCCTTTACCTTCTTTCTCTCCTCTCTAGATATCCACATCATCTTTTTTATGTCTTTAACTCTCCATTCACAAATTTTGAATCCCTTCACATAGAGTAACAAGTTGTTTGTCTTGTTAGGCCATTATTTTTAAAAAAAGATCAATCCTTTTGTAAAAACATGACACCCCATACTCTATTAATGGTTTCCCTCACTAGTCGATAAACTCATCCATAGTAAAATCTATATATTTCAATAACTATGTCCTCCTCAATCTAATATAATACACTATCCTCACACATTGATTTGATTTGTCATTCACAAGTCTCTTAACTTACTCCTCACGGATTTCCTTATTTGACTAAAATCTAAAAGTTACTCACTTCCAATGTCATTCATTTCATATCAACAATTATTTTCTTCCTTCTATTTAATCAATTGGTTCATCTCTTACCATTCCATTCGAACTTTTCTATCCTTATACGAACTTTCTCTCGGTTCTAGCTCCTTTCTCTCCTAGTGATTTATTTTCAAGACATTCGATAATGGCTTCCTCCTCTACCAATGTAATCACCTCCGCCGATCTAAGGTATCCTGATTTGTTTCACAACTACAACTCACTCTGCTCTCGCCCCATTCATGAAGGAAAATTGATCAACTTTGACGACTTCATGTTCTTCGACTTAGACACCTATCTCCGCAAACCTCTCATAGGATCTTCATCTCCAGCTGCCTATTATCCCGAACTAGTCCGACTGTTTTACACCAACTTCTCTTCTGATCATGAACAAACCTCAATCACCAGCAAAGTCCGAGGACAGCTGATGATCTTCGATGCTTCCGACCTAGGTAGAATTCTAAACTTACCTTCCACCGGTACCGACCTTAACACCATAGTACCAATCGACCGATCGGTACTTCGAAAAATACTTCTCTGCACCAACTGCTACCAACTTCTGTGGCACATGAGGAATCTCCAACCTCATGCTCAGCTACTTGCCCAGATTCTTCTCCACAACATCTATCCCAAGCATCCCCGCCAGGGATTAGTTCCTCGAAAAATCTCTCTTCTTATCTATGCAATCCTTTCTTCTCTTCCGATAAATTGGTCATCCATTATTTTCGACCTCTTTATTCGTTATCAGAAATTTGAGCCTCTTCTTTTTGGGTGTTTTATAATTCCCATTCTCAAATACTTCCACGTACCACTTCACAACAAAGTCATCCTCCATCCCTCTCACGTCCTCGATGGTACCACCTTCAATCTAAGGTCCCTGCACATGCCCGGCTCTGATGAAGCAGATCCAATGTCCTCCTTCAATTACTTTTCTGCTATGATGGATATCGAGCAAACTCAGGATCGAATCCTTCGTAATCAAGCCCTGTTGCAGCAGACTCGCAAGCGGAATCGTGCCAACCGGACACCTTCTCCTTCTCCACCATCGAGATAGACTCATTTTTTATTTTATCTGTAATAACTTTTAAATTACTTTTTGGTCTGTAATAACTTTCTTACTCTGATCCCTCCTTTTTGTCCATGACAAAGGGGGAGAAAACCTGTCTCCATTATTGGAGAAACATTCTCTCTTTAAACATTATTTCACTTTTTTATCATATTACTATTTCTATGCATAATGTCTTTTTGACAGGGGGAGCATATTTTTTCATCATCAAAAAGGGAGAGAATGTTGAGAAACTCGGTTTTGATGTCACATAATATGATACACTGTCTTATTTGATTTTATATGATATGATAATATGTTCTCTTGAAATAATGTTATATTATGACTGAATATGTTTTGCCTTAAATCTAACGAGTATTTGATGCAAGGATATCTCACCCAATAAGGATGGAGACTTCCTGTTCAAGTACAACTATGGTGCAATCATACTCCTTGAAGAAAAAGCTTGATGAACCATGCTTTCCTAAAAGTTCAAATGAAGAAATCGGCTACCTCAAGATGAAGATTTTTTTCTTCTTTAGAGTCATATGTAACAGAACCTTCAGGAACTTGCATTTTGCATATTACATACTCATTCATACATACTATATCATAAAAGTATACGATAGTTTCAAAAAGCTTCTTTTTTGAAAACCAATAAGTGTACCTTCTTACAACCTTTTATGAAAAAAACTTTTTGTCATATAATAAGTGTACCTTCTTACAACCTTTTATGAAAAAGACTTTTTGTCATATAATCATTGTACCTTACACTATATACAAGACAACATGAAAAAAGGAATGTAGGAAAAAGACAAAAACATAACATCGACTACATGGAGAAAACAAATAAAATATGTTTTTGAAAAGACTCTAATTTCCCTCTTTAAAGAAATATTTTTATAAGAAGAAGACAAAAACATAAAATCGACTACATAAGAAAAACAAATAAAATATGTTTTTGAAAAGACTTTAGTTATCTTCTTTAATGAAATGTTTCTTAATACAAGAAGAAGACAAAAACATAAATCGGCTACACATAAGAAAAACAAATAAAATATGTCTTTAAAAGGACTCTAGTTACCTTTTTTCATAACCATAGAATGTCGACTTACTTGAAGTCATCATTCTCTCTAGTTACCTTTTTTCATAACCATAGAATGTCAACTTACTTGAAGTCATCATTCTCTCTAGTTACCTTTTTTCATAACCATAGAATGTCGACTTACTTGAAGTCATCATTCTCTCTACAAAGCATTAAATGCCTTCTGTAACAAATCCTTTCTAAATATCCTTCCCAAAGAATGTCGACCTTCTTTTTGGTCCTCATTCTCTCTGGAGACTTTGAAAAACACAACATAAAGAAAACACTTGACATGACTATGTACAAATAAATATCTCAAAACACTCATAGTACTTACACTCATTTAAAGCAAATAAGTACTAATGTACCTCAAATCATTAATTAGAATAAAGACAAAACTACAACCCAACGTTCAATGTACTATTGTAAGAAATAGACTTTTTACATAAAATATGTATTACCTAAAACAATACAACGACTAGTGTACCCTCTATTATACTCTTATGGAAAAAGGCATTCTCGATCTTCTCTAAAAGATATTTTTGAAATGACATAACATTTCACATTTCAAAAAGTTACAATCCCAAAATGTAACGACTACTTTTTAAAGACTATATAAACACACTCAAATAAACTATTCAAACATGGAATGAAATAGACGTGTGAGCTTACAAAGAGAAAAATTTTCTATTCGTGATTTGAAAAGAGCGCCTTGAAAAAGAAAGAGAAAAAGAAAAAGAAAGAAAAGAGAAAAAGTCAAGTCCAGCTTTTTGACAAAGAGTATCCTCTGAGTGACAAACAGAACATTCTTAGAATCCTTCATTCGTGCATTCATATCATTCTGAAGGTTCTATAGGAAGTATTGTAAATCTGTTTATTCACTGTATTCCTTCTTTGTTTAAAGAAGTAGACCTCTGTGAAAGAGGGTGTTGCCCTTCTCTGTTGAGAGAAGAAGACCTCTTGGGAAGAGGGTGTGCCCCTTCTCTGTTGAGAGAAGAAGACCTCTTGGGAAGAGGCTGTTGTACTATTTATCCGGTAACTCGGATGTTATAGTGGAATCTCAAGTGGTTTGCTTGGAGACTGGATGTAGGTCTGGATATTGACCGAACCAGTATAACTTCTGTGTTTTATGTGTTGTGCCTTATTGCTTAATTATTTTATTTTGTCGATCATAATCATATTTCACTATTCACCCCCCCTCTAGTGGAATTTCAGTTTTGGATCCGGATCTTGGCGAGATCCGATGATCCGACCCGGTTCACAAGTCCAAGTAAGGAAACCCGATGCTTTCGGGATGATAGCGTGAGATCCGAAGCACATGTAAAGTAAGCAAGTGCAAGTTTAAAACCAACGGGTGAAAAATCTACTTGAAAATGGAAGAAAACCATCAACAAGGAAAAACGTCCCAATATGACATAAAAAGAATATTTTCGCAAAAGTAAACAACAAGTGGTGAAGTGGAGTTATGGTAGGACACATAGGGTTGTAGAGTTGCAACCTCAATTCAAAACCCCCTGTGCACAAATTATTATGATTTCTACCTTGGTGAAAAGGGTAAAAATGTGAGATTATGTTAAGCCTAAATTTTTGGCTTTTCCATCCAGCTCTACCAAGGATTGAGGAGAATCCCATGTGACATGGAAGAGGGGTACCCATAAAGCAAATAGTGAGGGAAGTTAGAGGAAATCATGCCAAAGACAGGAGGGGGCATTGTTGGAAATAGACATCACCCACCAAAAACGTAAGATTTGGGTGAAGTTTTAATGCCTTGAAAATTTGGTAACTTTTCCCTAAATAGAGGAGTTAAATGAGAGATTTTTGGTAAGGAGTTACATTAGACGTCTCTCTCTCTCTCTCTCTCTCTCTCTCTCTCTCTCTCTCTCTCTCTCTCTCTCTCTCTCTCTCACACGGTGGTGGTCGATCTCCATTGGTGGACTGTGTGGACCTCCCTTGCTGAACGCGTGAACATCCATTATCGACGTGGGGTGCCGCTCTAACGAAGAGAAGGGATTGCAGCCTTGCCATCGTGAGACTCCAAAGAGGTAAGGAGCATTGCTATTTGTATGTAAGTGGTTGATGCCTTGTTGCACATCTATGTTGCAATATCATGGAGTTTACGCGACAAGCACCACCTATATGTAGGTATGTTTAGGGCCTTGAGACCCAGGTGGCATGAGTTGAAACACCTACTCGCCAATAGGTCAATATGTAGTGGTTCAGCCAATGGTTCTCACCCTTGGCCAACGTTGGGGCATTGTGGTGTTCTTTGTAAGGGCATTATGTTCCTATATGTATGCCTGGTGATATGTAGTACTCATATCAAAACCTACAGTTCGAATCTATGTAGGAAAAATGCATATATTTTTGGTGTGGGTGTTAGCCATGACAGATTCAAGATCGAAACAAAAATAAAGTAGGCAAATGGCGTGGAACCTTAAGTATCTCGGATTATTATTCATGAAATTATTGTTTGGTTGTATTTTCTTGTTCAATACACCTTTCATACCTTGTAGATTGAATGGTTTTAATCAGGTCTGAAGTTATGTATACGTGATTGCTATTTCACATCATGGTAAAATAAAGATATATCATTCCTATTGGGTAATTCGATTGGATTCGATGTTTTTGAGTGTGGAATGCACTCATATCTATAGTTGAAAAATTTCATACATTGAGGATGAAAGGGGTGGCAAAACAGTCCATTTAGAATGATCAAAATGTTTGAAAAACAAAAAGATACACCCTTTTAAAAGTTACAGAAAAATGACAAAATTAGTCGACTGGGACAATAGTTAGTCGACTGATAATATGTTCAGTCGACTGATAAAACCTTCAGTCAACTACTGCTAAAATTTTCAGGAAACAGATATTGTGTTCAGTCGACTGATAAAACCTTCAGTCGACTGATGCTAAAATTTTTCCAGAAAACAGATATTCTGATCAGTCGACTGATAAAACCTTCAGTCGACTGATGCTAAATTTTTTCCAGAAAACAGATATTCTGATCAGTCGACTGATAAAACCTTCAGTCGACTAATGCTAAAATTTTCAGAAAAATTGATATTCTGTTCAGTCGACTGATAAACTCTTCAGTCGACTGCTGCTAAATTTTTCCAGAAAACGGACATTCTGTCCGGTCGACTGATAAAAATTTCAGTCGACTAATTTTATGATCAGTCGACTGATAAACCCTTCAGTCGACTGCTGCTAAACTTTTCCAGAAAACAGACATTCTGTCCGGTAGACTGATAAATTCTTCGGTCGACTAATTTTACAAAAAAATAACATTTTGCTTAGAAGATTTGAAGCCAAAAAGGTTGGTCGACCGGTGAGCCTATTGGTCGACTAATAAACATGAAAAATTGAGTAAAGAGTTTTCTAAAATGATTTTCATGAAGCGTTCTTTTAGAAAAGTTTTCTAAAGACTTTTTAGGTGAAACGCAACTGAAATATCTATGAAAAAAATAGTCGGATTATGTCCAGTACATAGAACACACATGATAAAGTTGGATAATGTCATGTTGCGGCATATCCAGTGGGGATACGGAATGTACACTCGAGCTCATAAAAAAAACTGAAAATGCCGAACGTTTAAGTACTCGACACAAAGTTGAACCAAAATTATGAAAAATTGTGGTTGGTGCCTTTGAGGCATTCGATGGGTAATGTGCATATACTAAGATCAACCTGAGTATGAGTTGGGGTTTTGAAAATCCCATGTGGTGCAATGACTTGCACATAAGAATAAATAAAATTAAAAATATGCACATATAAATTAAATATGGGATTCTGGGTATACCTGAAAGATGGTATATGTTACTGGTTTTCCCAGGGTTCTGGGTACATCTGAAAGAAGATGTATGTTACTGGATCCAAACAAACAAGAATAAAAAAATGTATACACATATAAATTAAATATGTGGGATTCTGGGTATACCTGAAAGATGGTATATGTTACTGGTTTTTCCAAGGTTCTGGGTACATCTGAAAGAAGATGTATGTTACTGGATCCAAATAAACAAGAATAAAAAAATGTATACACATATAAATTAAATATGTTGGATTCTGGGTATACCTGAAAATGATATATGTTACTAGTTTCCCAGGGCTCTGGGTACACCTGAAAGATGGTGTATGTTATTGGACCCATGGTCTACCTTGGAGAGGGTAGGTGGTACAAGCTTCGTGGACATTCTTGTTCTTGTGAGAGCTAGGCGTCTCACCCGGTCTCCAGTCCACGAAGTTAGGGGACCAGGACTACCAGTATGTCCTAGGTGGTAGATCCAAGTCTTCTGCAAAAGTACAGGGTGCATCCTAAATTTTTGTTCTAGCCACTGGGGAGCTCTCTCTCGGCCACTGACCGTCCCCTTTGGATATCCGTACGGCTAGTCATACGAGTTATTAAATAATAGACCCCCGTATGGTCTCGGTCCGCTACGAGGTCTATGACTGTGCGTACCCACAGGGTAAGAGTAAGATAAACATTAAATAATTTAAGTTGACTAGAAACTTATCTTTGAAGAATTATATATTGTTGAGTTGACTTTAGTAAAACTTGTGGAAGCTATAGCTTGTACTAATGTGGATAAATATACCTCTAGTTCAGTCATCTTTTGCACTGTATCATGAATTAGAAAGCATAATCATCTTCTTAGAATGTTATAAACTTCCATGCTAGTTATATCTGCAGTACTTGCACATATTTGTACAGAGGTCACTGAGCACCACATATAAATATAATGCTTCTTACGCAGACAGGGGAGTCTGACCCTTCTGCTTTAAATGTTTTTCAGGTAGCAACTAATTGGAGCATCGGGGTGTCGTTTTGGATAAAGCCAAGAGATCTCATTTATTCAGTAGTTTATGTTTGAACTCTGATTAGTAGATTTACATTTCTGTTATGGGATGTAATTAATGACATTAATGTTTTAATTAATTAATGGTATGTTTAGTACTTCTCTGTTTTACCCTGTAATGCGCCTGACTTGTGTTTTTCGCACTTCCGCTATTTAAAAAAAAAAAATTACTCCAAAATTTTTACTATAAAAAGTTGGGGCGTTACATGAAGTCTGAGATCCAAAGTAGAATCGGAATCTAAATCCTAAATGGAATTTTGGATCTTAAGCCTGAGATCCAAAGTGGAATGGGGATCTGGATACTAGAATGGATTTTGGATCTGAAGTCTGAGATCCAAAGTGAAGTTGGGTTCATACTTGGAAATCTGGATCCAAGTTGAGATCTAACTTTGGATTTTGGAATTTCAAAATTGATTTGAGGATGAATTTCAAAGTCAAATTGGACTTTGAATTCGAAACTTGAATTTGGAATTTAGAAAATGAATCAAGAATTTCAAAGTTAAATTGAACTTTGAATTTGATTAGAGTTTTGAATATAAAATGAACTTTGGAATTTCAAAGTTAAATTGAACTTTGAAATCTGATTTGATTTGGAATTTTTGAATACAAAATGAATTTGAAATTTCAAAGTTAAATTGAACTTTGAAATCTGATTTGAATTGGAATTTTTGAATACAAGATGAATTTGAAATCTCAAAGTAAAATTGGATTTTGAGATTAAAAAATGATAAGATGAATAGGATTTTACAAGAATTGAAGATTGATTGAAGAAGATATCAACATCATTTGGGTTTTTGAAAAGGGAATTTTGGAAACATGATGCAGTTCTATCCTAAGTGATGAATGAATTTAAAGAATTTAAAATTAGATTTTGAAAAGCATATCCATTCTTTAAATGAATTAGGAATGAGGTTGAAGATATAATACATCCCTGACTATGGTCCTTGGATATATTATATAATAACCACATTTAAATTCAAGTGAAGAATAAAATACATTTTTAGTGCTTTTATAGAATTTAAAATGAAACTAACTCTCAATATACCCTGAATATGGCCATTGGTGTATATATTGAATTAATTTTAGATTAAATTCTGATAAAAGAGGAGAATATAAAAAAAAAATATGATGATTTTGAAAAGGATCTAGTGTGGATCCAGTGTTATTTTATAAAAGATAAAAACACTAAGTCTTGTTTACATCCTGACTATGGCCATTGATGTAAATCATCAACTTAGGATTAATTACCTCTTACGAAATGGTGCACGTGCCATTCGTATTGCCATTTGTGAGAATTTGAGAAATAAAGGCAAAAAAAAAATGCATGAAAAAACAGTAATTCATGATGTTTACAATGTTCATTCATTCTACCTAAAGCAGAAAATGTCGATTCTCATTAAGATCTAAATTATTACAAGGTTTACATTTGAAAATACAAATCTTAAGTGATGATGCTCTCCTCATATCCCCTGCAAAACACTTGATTAATATGAAAAAAATAGAAAGAAATTGCATATATCACACGGATATCTAAAAAAAAAAAATGTTCATATATCAAGACATAAATGATGGAAAAGATGAAAGGGATATATATACCTATATACATGTATATAAGTATATATGTCTATACATATGTGTATATATATATATATATACGCATATATATTGGGTATATACAATGGGTGAAGTCAAGAACAAGGATGGTCCGAGGTGAATCATCATGAAATGTGGTAACTCTTGATAATTATCCACAGAAAAGAAGAGATATGGTGGTTCATTGGGAACCACCGTAAAAAAATGCAGCAACTATGGTAGTTCATTTGTTGAACTACCATGGAGGGAAAGAAGATACAGTGGTTCATAGTGAACCACTATATATATAAAAAAAAATGCAGCAACTATGGTAGTTCATTGTTGAACTGCCATAAAGGAAAAAGAAGGAAGATCATGGTAGAATGATTTCATTAAGAAGATGATTTGTTTATAAGTGCTAATGAATTTAAACGAAGGGATGATTATCTAATGTCTAGCAGATCTATGAAAAGACGCAACTGACTATTCGCACGCAGTAGAATCATAAACATAAAAAGAAATATATACAACTACAGAATCGAAAAACATGAAATTGTGACAAGTAGTGGAGACCCTTTCACTCATATTTTTGAAGCTGCAAACGAAGTTTGTTGCCCTCTCCTACTAGTTTCTGAACAACATTCTGATGGAGGATAAACATAGTAACACATACCCGACCCAAACAAACTGTAACTTTTATAGCTAGACTAATGTTCACCTATAGTAATTTCTGCATGAAAAAGACCTTTTCAAAGGGGAGGCATCAACCACCCTGTTCTGCAATATAATTGTACTTTTGACTGCGAAATTCTATGATGATTCCATTAAACTATTGAACAGTATATATCAAATATTGATAAAAGCCTGACCTGGAATATTTAGGTTCACCACACAGAAGGCCGGATCTGAAAGCACAAAAAAAAATGCACAGCAACAACTAGCATGAACAAACTAGGATGAGCAACTGCTGCCCCAACTTTGAAAAAGGACATGTCAATTGCAACCAGCATTCCGTCATATGGGGACACAAGTTTAAATGCACAGGAGTGTGACTGGATGAGGCACCAGCGGATCAGAGTTAGTTTATTTTAACCCTGCAGTTATTTGGAGCGGAGATCGCCAACTTCTCCATTATGGGAGATACTTTTGAGGAACTTTACAACATCTTCTACAAAGAGAAACACAGTTCTTTCTAACTGAATTTGTATCATTTCAATCTCTCTTGGTAAAATAAATAGCACAGGCAGATATTCTCATACTGTACTAGTTAGTATCATACGAGGTGGGCGAAATTGCAACTTTATCATAGAAACAGCTAGCATGTTCTGTGAAACCAAACAGTTAAAATCAATCAATCAGCTCAACTTATTAGCTGCTCCTCCCTTAGAATCATCACAAAATGTACAAAATTTGCAAATTTCACTATGGTTCTAGAAATCCCTTCTTCGCTGGGATACTCATCTTCATGATAGACAAATATTATATACAGGAAAAGACATAGTTCATGTATAACCTCTTTTTTTTAGATTTTTGCAAGTTTTGAAAAACCGACAGTACACGATGAGTCCACATAACTAGGTGACCTTTTCTATGATAATGGATGATAAATGTAATGATTTACAGAATAAAATGAGAAAGCAAAGTCCCTTCAATTTATAACAAGAGATTTTATTAGGTTAGGAATCTACCCGAATACTCATATCCAGCAAAACAAAGTTTTAACAGATGCCTCTTGCATAAAAGCTGACTCAGCAGGTCAGAAGAGATACCTTTTTTTTTGTTTGATGTGCCTTACTTTCTTCCGACCCCCCTTTCTCTTTTTTTTTTGAGAAAGACCTCACGTAAGCCGGAAGCATTCCAGCATATAGGATATCCGCATGTCAGGTCGAATGCCTCAATGGGGAACTGTTGCAAACCCTCAGGTGGAATCTGAGGATTCTGAAGAGCACGATGGATTGCAGCAACCCACAAGGCTAATGTATTGTAGGTGGTAAGAGGATATCACCCATATTATGGATGATGTATTGCAAAAATTGATAGCATCCTTAACGATATAACAACTTCCTTTAGTGATGAAAATCTTAAATTCATCGATCCTTCAAATTCAATATACTAACTAACAGATCAACCCCAAATATCGGATTTAGAATTTCATAATAATGGATTGATTTCTGCTGCTCATGTCCATAAGGAATAAAAAAAAAAAGCAAATCCATTCAGCCAGATCTCGGTTTGGGAGTGGACAGGTTAACACGATGTTCCATATCATGTGCAGGATGCTACCCCAGCTCGGACTCGAACATTGAAGCATACGACATTGGGACTTAGCGATATGCACAGGGTCAGAAATGGGGATGACATACAGACGTTCATACACAAGAGGTCACTGATGCAAATAACACAAAATTGCAAATAACACCGAATAACACTGAAACTGGAAATCAAAACGTAGAATAAATAATCTGATATGAACATCAGGGGTAAATAATAAAAAAAAATGATGAAAACCAGAAACGAGACTGGACATATTGACATTCAAATCTTGCCTAAGCATAAAGAAAGTTTTGAGAAAAGAAAACAAACGATATTGGAATCGTGTTCCATTTGCTGTAACAATGAGGGGTCGATCCTACTATATGCAGATCGATCCCACCCATAATGTCGAATAATCAGAAAAAAATTAAAACAGAAGAGAGTAATAATAAGAAAATTTTGCAAAAATCAAAGAGAAAAAGGGGAAAACTGATGAAAAATTAGAAGGCAATAGGTAATAGGAGATGGGGAGAAAGGGGTCTCTTGCCTTTTCTGCAGGGATTCTAAATGATAGCCCTCGAATCAGGTCGCAGAAGTTTGATGTTTGTTGAAATTTTGAAAGAAGGGATCGAGCTTCTTCTCTTCTATTCTGGGAGCCTTCTGCTAATGGAGAAGAGGAGAGGATCAGTGGGAGAGGGTGGAATTTCCTCTGTAGTTTGCCATTTGCCGGAGATTGAGAGGAGGCCTGGTGCCAAAGACCGATCAGAAGCTTGAGGAACGATACTCGGCTGCCAAATTTTGATGTTCTGAGATGGGAACCTTTTAGAAGAGAAGGCAGGAAGAAGATAAAAGGGGAAGAAAAGGATGCGTGAAACGATGGAGGGGTGATAACGGATGTAGAGAGGAAGAGGGTGCCGGGGTGAAGATGGATGCCCTAGGGTTTCCTCATCGTGCCCCTCTTAAGGAGGGGGGCGAAGGTTCGAGAATGGGTTGACGGTTGAAGATGAAGGGCAATGGAAGGGGGTTCGAGGGCGAGAGATGGATGGTGATGGAGGGTTTTGATGGTTCTGCACGAAGGGGAAAGAGGTGAGAGTGAGAGGGGCGGCTTCCTTTGGCCCCTTCTTCGCTTACGAAGGGTTTTAAAACCCTAAAAAGAGTTTTTGCGGAGGATCCCCTCTATTTTTTTATATTTTGCAAAGAGGGGGCTCCCGAGGCTTTTAGCAAAATTAATTTTAAAAAAGACTTCAAAAACATTTGCTTTTTCTCGTAGTTTTTCCAATTTTTTTGGTTTCTTTTGTTATTTCTCAATTTTTTGTATTTTTAGAATAAAATCCTAAAAGACAAAGATTAAAATTATTTTTTTTGTGTTTTTGCAAAGACATTTACAAAAGGGAATTTTTCTGAGAATTAAAAGCTATTTTTGGGGAAATTTCTTCAAAAAATGCGTTTGGATCCGAATTTTGAAGAAATATGGATTTCAAGCACTGAATTCGGATCTGGAATTGAATTTGAATATATTAATATGGAATTTAATCCAGAAAATCTGAAGAACGATTGAAATTTAGCTTTGGTTTTCTCAGAAAGTGGAACAAGGGGCAAAAGGGGTCATTTTTACAAAATTTTGAAAAATTTAGGGTGTTCACAGATGCCCCTCTTTGCTACTAATTCGGTTGAAAGTCGAGCTTAGTGGCAAAGACAACACTCCAAATTTTGAAAATGCCCCAGTCAGCAGATCTGAACTGGGTGTTGTTATCATCGCAAAATTTTTAACTTTTGCAAATCAAACTGACCTTTGAAAAAGATTTTGAAAATAACTCACCTCCGTTTTAAAATGCGAGAAAATTTCGTAGAATGGGACTCGCCTGTCGGTACGAGGTTCGACCGTTCCTGCCACCTTTAACAGGGGTAATTGAACCAAGGATCAATCTTATACTCTGCTCTATTCAACTTGTCTAAATCATATTCTAATTTCTAAATGCACATAGAATCAGGCATGTGCTATGAATTTTCAGAAAATGCACATTTGAAAACATGATGTTTGCTTTGAATGATTGAAATATTTAGAAAATGTAAATCTTGGAAATGATATCACATGAAAAATCATGAATTGGGATTTGAAATGTACTTCTGAGAGAAGTAAAAATCGATTTTGAGGAATCCTTGACATTTGGTGCAAATCGATTCTGAGAAACTTGGTTTCTCTGAATTCAAACTTTGAAATTGAAATTCTAACTTAGAAAATTTAAATTTGGAACTTGGGAAATACTTGAAATATCATTGGCAAATCCATATTTTGAGAAAATCGATTTTTGAATAAGACTTAGAAAAATTTTGATTTTTCTAACTTCAAACTTTGAAATTGACTGCATAACTTGGAAAATTGAATTTATGAACTTGAGAAACACTTGAAATATTCTTTGAAAATCAATGCTTTTGGGAAAATCGATTTTGCTATAAGACTTGGGAGATTTTGAGGAATTCAATTTCCTTGACTTAGAATTTAAATTGGAATCGGCAAATGAATGAATATGGATTTGAGGAATTGAGAAATGCTTTTTGTATTTTTGAGAAATGCAGTGCATTTTTGAAGTTAGCCTAAGAGTGTAGGCTGAATGTGGCTAATGTGAAGATCATAAATCTGGGTATCATTCATATTCTGACTATGGCCATAAATACAAATTCCACCAAGTTTATAAACTTCATAAAAGCTAGTGCATGTGCCATTCGTGTAGACCATAGTGAGTTTGAATATGCATGAATCATCATCCATCACACATTAACATTATTTAAAAAAATAAACTATATGCAATGCTGCCTAAGCTAAGCAGGAAATGTAAATTCTTATTCCAAAGTTTAATTTAGTTTACATCACTATTGAAATTTAAATACATAAAAAATAAAGTCTTCAATGTACCTACAAAACTAGAAAACTTTGTTAGTAATGATATGTTGGCTTTTCTAGGTTTATCTAGTAATATCTAAATTACTGGATTTTGCTAGATATAAGCCTTTTTGCCATGATTCCCTTAAATAAAAATGATAAAGATATGAAATCAAATTGAACAAATAATGAATATAATATATGGAATTTCGAAATTGGGGTCCAAACGACCAAAATACCCCTAATAACAAGACTATGACCTTGAAATTAGGGTTTTTAGAAAGATATTTTGGTAAAATGCAAGTTTTGAAATTTGAATGGAATAAACTAAGCTAAATATGATGTGACATGCTTAAATATGTGAAAATTAGGGTTAGGGATTTCGAAATTGAGGTCAAATGACCAAATTACCCCTGATAGCAAGACTATGGCCTTGAAATCAGGGTTTTCTGAAATAGATTTTGGTAAAAATTTGGGTTTTATGACCTAAATGAAATCAAATAACTACAAAATTAAACCTAAAGTATCCTAAGATGCTTCTGAACATAATAAAACCCTAAAATTTTATGCTTATGCACGAAAATCCAATAATATCACAAAAAATATGATTTTAACTGTAAGACCCGCAATTTTTCAGTATCTTTCTGAAGAAATTCACGAGGCATTTTCAAGTAAAAATAACATCTGAACCCGAAATACAAATCAGATCGATTTGTACGAACCAGTTATACTTAAGATATTCGTCGCTTTGCAAATATATGCTCAAACACTCTGGAAGCCATAACCTCTTAACTAAACAAAAACAAAGGATTTCCTCGAGCCAACTTTCTTAGTTACGTCAATACGAAGAGAATGGCGTACTCAGAATTTTTCGGAAAAAAATCGCCGGAAACCCGAAATTCTTGCGGGACCCACAGAAATATTGGTGGGACCCACAGAAATATTCCTCAGAAAATATCTTGTGGGACCCACAAAATATTCTATGGAAATATCTAGTGGGCCCCACCTCAAAAGGAACCTCCTGGAATTAAAATAAAGCTCAGGGGCAAAAGGGGGATAAAAATTCCCAAGAGGAGGTGGGCTTGGGCTATAAATAGCCCTCCCCACTCTCTCTCTTCTCATAATTTCGACCCCCCCTCTCTCTCTTGCCTCCTCTCTCTCTCCTAAACCTCCCCTAGTGAGCCCAAGTGAGTCTGAGCCCACCTGACCTGGCCTGAACCCACCTGACCTGGTCTGAGCCTGCCTGACCTGGTCCTAGCTCACCTGACCTGGGTCTGAACCCACTTGACCTAGTCTAAACCTAGTTGACTTGACTTGAACCTAGTTGGGTTTAAAGTCAAAGTCAAAGTCCGTTTTGGTCCAGATTCCGGTTTGGATTTCTGAACCCAGACTTAGCCTACTTGAGCTGAGTTCGAACCTGCTGAACCCAGTTGACTTGGATCGAACCCTGTTTGGTTCAAACCACTTAGGTTGAGTAGCTTGACCTACTCTCCCTCTTTCTCAACTAAGTCAGCTTCATCTGACTTAGTCTGACCTCTCGAAGGAAGGCTCGAAGCCAAAGAAGCAACCCGGAGCCGTTTCTTCCACGATTTGAAGTAAGTTCGCTTCATTAAACCATCTCTCTCAAGTATTTGATTGTTTGTATATAGCATATACTTTCTGAAGTAGTATCTTGCTTTAGTTCTTGGTTGAGCCCTCTAGGACACTTCGGTGTTCACGCGCTCGCCTCGTAACTATCGTCGGATATATATGTTCGAATACGCAGTATATGCGTTCTTCAAAATAGTATCTCACCCTAGTTCTTGGTTGAGCCCTCTAGGACACTTCGGTGTTCACTCGCTCGCCTCGTAACTATCGTTGGATACAGATCTAGGTGTATATCTGCTGATACTGCCGACGCGTCTTATATCGCACAGGCCATGTAATTTACCTTTGCCGTCGCGTCGTATGATGCCAAGGCTCCCTGCTTTCTGTACTTCCGATTACTGCACTTCCGATTATGCATTTACTTACGCCGTCGCGTCGAACGATGCCAAGGCTCCTGCTTTCTGCAATGTCTTTACTTACGCCGTCGCGTCGAACGATGCCAAGGCTTCTGCTTTGTTATATATGTAGAATATTTCGTTCAGTTACACACCCTGAACAATAGTATATGCATTTCTTTACGCCGCCGCTGTATAAAGCACAGGCTTCTGCTTATACTACATATATAGCGCATAAATGAGCGTTCAAATGGAGATCAAACTCCAAATCGCCCATGCGATTCCTTGACCGCTCCTCGTTCAAGATTCTGCTTGACGAATGAAGCCCCTATTGGAAAGGCTTCGGTTTTTGGCAAAATGCTCTTTACGTAATGACTAAATCAATTACGTATGGCCTAGCTATGGCCCAAGGTTCCTGCAACCTTGATGGATGCAAAGTACGCACAACGGTGCGCATCCATTTCCCGAGTTAAGCGTAGCGATTTCCCACCAAAGAGGGGAGATGCCGCTGAAATGGATAAAAGAAACGCACGCTTTCTCCGTAAAAAAGAGGAAGTGCTGCTGAAATTCCTGAAGGAGCTAAGAATGGCTCGGAAAGAACGTAGCAGAAGTGCTACCCAGTTATGAAACACCTTCTACAATGTAGAAAGGTTCGTCGCACCACTGCCGGTAGAACAGAGAAGGTGTTGACAGAATGGTTGGCAGAAGAGCTGCCAAAACCAGTTAAGTGGCACAATGATGTCCTTTGTTGGAACGATGTCAGAATGACTCGTCTCCCTGACACCTGCAAGGGCATCATACTTGTAAGAGCCGTTGCGCCAAAGTAGTGGTAGCGCCTTGACGAGGTCCTGAGCTCGTTGCGTAAAAATACGCCGAGTAGCCGATCCGTAGAGATCGAGTCATGTGCATGCTCATTGAGAATTATCAGACAACCAGACTCGTAAGGGCCGCTGAGCCGGAGTGTGTTGTTTCCACCGAAAGAGGTGAAGTGCTCGTCAAGGCCGAAGTGCTAAGAGCAGAGTTAAGCATGCATATGAATAAAACCTTTGTTCCACGGTGAAAACCGTGTGGTTGATTGGGGTCGGGTACATACTTCTCAAAGGCTGCCCTATAGGCATGCAATGTTCGTTAAGTAATTGTAAGACCGGCAGGCCCCTTTCAGAATTTCTCACCGAGGAAGACGGTGATGGCGCAGCCTTGAGTGACATATATTTCACCCGAACCTGATAGAGTTCATTGATGGCCTTCGTCACTCAGAGGTATGGAGGTCGTGGTTATCCTTAAATATCTAAGGATTGAACCCAACTACTGCAGTAGCAGAATGCATTCGGATACCTAGTAAGGATCTCTTCCGGTATGCTGTACCGTCCTACTAGGGGGATGGGGTCAACAGGCCTCTGGGGTATCTAAAATACATAGAATAATCAACCCCCAGATCGTCGCGTTGTCGCCCAGATATGAGTCCCCTAAGCCCAGGGGGAGGTGCAATTATCGAAACAAAGCATTAGCTTAGGTACAGCGCTACTTTGAATGTATGAGTGGATGACGTTGTTGAGTCAGTCCTGCATAACCCTTGTAAAGGTGTCATGGTCGGTATACTACTGGACCGATTGGGAAAGAACCCCATTGATATCCGTACGACTAAGTAAAGTTCAGAGAGCTGTCCTTAGATTCGTAGGATACGGATGTGCCAAGCATAAAGGCTTGAGCTAGACATCCATTCGTGACTCTGAGGAAGTCAAGGCTAAGTCGTAGAGACTTGAGAGGTTATTCTAACTCACAGCCCTGAAGAGGCTTATGCGAAGTCATGACGACTTGCGTGGATGTTCAACTCATAGCCCTGATGAGGCTTGTGCGATATACGCTAAGTCATGGAGGCTTGAGCGTCGTATTACGAACTGCGACCCTGAGTGGTCTATGCGTTTACTTGAGTTGAATAGATAGGTGTTTGCCTACTTACCAGACCATCAGTGGTTCTGACCCCGTTTAATGGGGATTTCAGGTGTTGAACCTGCGTGGCGATATGCGGAGCAAGGCGGCATCAAGTTCCAGGGTTTCTCTAGACAGAGTTGTACTGCTTCCTTTTTATTGAACCTACACTGCTTTCCTAAGCAGTAGTGTTGTAATAAACATATGTTTTCGATAAAATGGAACACTTTGGTGGTCAATGAGTTGCTTGGCCACATACCTGCAACGTGCTCGGAGTTTTCTAAAACTGACGACTCATTATCATCTTATCCCGCTGCTAAAAGCTTTTCTAAGTTCCGCTGCAAAGAAAAAAAAAAGAAATCCATGAAAATTTTAACTTAGCTTTGTTTTGGAAATCCGGGGCGTTACAGAATTGGTATCAGAGCATGAGTCTGAGAAACCTGGTTCAAGATCCGTCATGTTTGCGGTATCGCACTGTAAGTATAAATCTTATACTTTCTCTAATTTGGGTGTATTTGTGTGAATAGATAAAATGGCTCCTAGGACGAGGAGAACCATGCCGAGCGAGGAGTCCCATACGCAGGGCTTCCTGCTGGAGACACTCAACAGGCTTGTGTCTGCCATTCGTGAATCAAGGCAAGCACCAGCCCCACCTCGCAATGAGAACCTTGGAGGAATAACATATGAAAGGTTCCTCAAACTCGACCCACCTGTTTTCGTTGGCAGTGCCGATCCAGAGCTTGCAGAAAGCTGGATCGAGGAAACAGAGCGGGCATTCCTGGTATTGGGAGTACCAGAGGATAGAAAGACTAACTTCGGCACATATAGGCTGAAGGATAATGCACGAAAGTGGTGGGATACCACTAAGCTTATCCAGTTCTCACAAGTCGAAGTCATTCCTTGGACTGACTTTCGGAGAACTTTCTTGGATAACTACTTCCCGTTGCACTCCAGAAATAAGAAAAAGATGGAGTTTCTGGAACTAGAGCAGGGTGGTATGAGTCTTATCGACTATACTACCAAGTTTCAGAACCTTGAGCGGTACTGCTCTCGGTTATTCGATACTGACCAAGAGAGGGCCGATAAATATATCAATGGATTTCGGGAAGGGCTACGATCTCGAGTCATAACTAGCATGCCCCAAACATTTCAAGCCGCTATGGCAGCAGCTTCAAAGATTAGTGCAGACTGGGAGCGATGCAAAGGGGTCGTAGTAAAGCGACCGGTAGCAAGTAATGGGAACAACAAGAGGACGTTCCCCGGTGGCCAAGAATCACGACCAACTTTTTATAAGAGGGATTTTCAGGAGAACAACTTTACTCCACCGGCCGAGCGGCCATTACAGATGGTAGAAGCCAATCAGCCCTACCGACAGTCTAATTTTCGATGCCCGAGGTGTAGCTCAGATCACCCCGGAGGGGTTTGTCCTCGCGATACAGGGGGTTGCCTGTATTGCGGCAAACCAGGGCATCGTGTAACAGAATGCCGCAAGAAGGCCTCAGATCTTCAACGAAGAAATATGGGATCTGGAGGACCCTCTCAACAAATACAACAACAACGACTGCCACTACCCAGGATAGAGCAGAAACCTGTGGCAGGTCGTGTCTATGCGGTGACAGCCGAACAACTCACGGATAATGATCGTATCAAGGAATCTAAATACCTTGATAGATAGAGTTGTGTTGGGTAAGAAGCAATTGAAAGACAAGATCCAATGAATGCTTGAGACAAGTGGCTTATGACCTTGTGTACGGTCATCTGGATAGATATGTATCCTTGCTCTGTAAAGTAATTTTGGATTTGTCAAATAAAAATCTTAAGTGCTTATGCCCAAAATTTATGGCTATAGACCCCATGATTGAAAAATTAAGTTTGCGTAATTAGAACGTTAAAAGTTACTTAATAAAATAAACCATCGAGGAATTGTTCCCAAGAAGAGAGTCCTGTGAGGTTTTACATATTCAAGATCAGATCGTCTAGCCAGAGTGAGCCTGTGAGGGTATACAGCTCCGTGCGAGTGTATATGTTCCAAAATCAGTAGCTTAGCTAGTATGATTCTGTGAGGGTGTACTGATCCAATATCAGGTGAGTCTGACGAGGGCGAACCTGTGAGGAGGTACGTTTCCAATACCAGGTAGTCTGACAGGGGACTTATTCCAATATGGTTAATCTCTAAAAGAATGATCTATGTGTATGGAATAGTTACACAAGATGGCTATATTGATAGCCGGTTTGAAGAACATTGATTCAACAAAACTATCGTGGTTGTAGCATAATTTGAACTCAGATATGAGAAGCATACCTCAATTGATCGAGAATCATGATATGAGGTTATGATTGAAATAAATATGATGTTGAACTAAGTGAATAACATTATGAATCTAACATATGGGAGAAATATCCCGAGTTACGCACTTAGTACACTTAACTGAATTTCGCGGACGAAATTCCTTTAAGGGGGTAATGATGTAAGACCCGCAATTTTTCAGTATCTTTCTGAAGAAATTCACGAGGCATTTTCAAGTAAAAATAACATCTGAACCCGAAATACAAATCAGATCGATTTGTACGAACCAGTTATACTTAAGATATTCGTCGCTTTGCAAATATATGCTCAAACACTCTGGAAGCCATAACCTCTTAACTAAACAAAAACAAAGGATTTCCTCGAGCCAACTTTCTTAGTTACGTCAATACGAAGAGAATGGCGTACTCAGAATTTTTCGGAAAAAAATCGCCGGAAACCCGAAATTCTTGCGGGACCCACAGAAATATTGGTGGGACCCACAGAAATATTCCTCAGAAAATATCTTGTGGGACCCACAAAATATTCTATGGAAATATCTAGTGGGCCCCACCTCAAAAGGAACCTCCTGGAATTAAAATAAAGCTCAGGGGCAAAAGGGGGATAAAAATTCCCAAGAGGAGGTGGGCTTGGGCTATAAATAGCCCTCCCCACTCTCTCTCTTCTCATAATTTCGACCCCCCCTCTCTCTCTTGCCTCCTCTCTCTCTCCTAAACCTCCCCTAGTGAGCCCAAGTGAGTCTGAGCCCACCTGACCTGGCCTGAACCCACCTGACCTGGTCTGAGCCTGCCTGACCTGGTCCTAGCTCACCTGACCTGGGTCTGAACCCACTTGACCTAGTCTAAACCTAGTTGACTTGACTTGAACCTAGTTGGGTTTAAAGTCAAAGTCAAAGTCCGTTTTGGTCCAGATTCCGGTTTGGATTTCTGAACCCAGACTTAGCCTACTTGAGCTGAGTTCGAACCTGCTGAACCCAGTTGACTTGGATCGAACCCTGTTTGGTTCAAACCACTTAGGTTGAGTAGCTTGACCTACTCTCCCTCTTTCTCAACTAAGTCAGCTTCATCTGACTTAGTCTGACCTCTCGAAGGAAGGCTCGAAGCCAAAGAAGCAACCCGGAGCCGTTTCTTCCACGATTTGAAGTAAGTTCGCTTCATTAAACCATCTCTCTCAAGTATTTGATTGTTTGTATATAGCATATACTTTCTGAAGTAGTATCTTGCTTTAGTTCTTGGTTGAGCCCTCTAGGACACTTCGGTGTTCACGCGCTCGCCTCGTAACTATCGTCGGATATATATGTTCGAATACGCAGTATATGCGTTCTTCAAAATAGTATCTCACCCTAGTTCTTGGTTGAGCCCTCTAGGACACTTCGGTGTTCACTCGCTCGCCTCGTAACTATCGTTGGATACAGATCTAGGTGTATATCTGCTGATACTGCCGACACGTCTTATATCGCACAGGCCATGTAATTTACCTTTGCCGTCGCGTCGTATGATGCCAAGGCTCCCTGCTTTCTGTACTTCCGATTACTGCACTTCCGATTATGCATTTACTTACGCCGTCGCGTCGAACGATGCCAAGGCTCCTGCTTTCTGCAATGTCTTTACTTACGCCGTCGCGTCGAACGATGCCAAGGCTTCTGCTTTGTTATATATGTAGAATATTTCGTTCAGTTACACACCCTGAACAATAGTATATGCATTTCTTTACGCCGCCGCTGTATAAAGCACAGGCTTCTGCTTATACTACATATATAGCGCATAAATGAGCGTTCAAATGGAGATCAAACTCCAAATCGCCCATGCGATTCCTTGACCGCTCCTCGTTCAAGATTCTGCTTGACGAATGAAGCCCCTATTGGAAAGGCTTCGGTTTTTGGCAAAATGCTCTTTACGTAATGACTAAATCAATTACGTATGGCCTAGCTATGGCCCAAGGTTCCTGCAACCTTGATGGATGCAAAGTACGCACAACGGTGCGCATCCATTTCCCGAGTTAAGCGTAGCGATTTCCCACCAAAGAGGGGAGATGCCGCTGAAATGGATAAAAGAAACGCACGCTTTCTCCGTAAAAGAGAGGAAGTGCTGCTGAAATTCCTGAAGGAGCTAAGAATGGCTCGGAAAGAACGTAGCAGAAGTGCTACCCAGTTATGAAACACCTTCTACAATGTAGAAAGGTTCGTCGCACCACTGCCGGTAGAACAGAGAAGGTGTTGACAGAATGGTTGGCAGAAGAGCTGCCAAAACCAGTTAAGTGGCACAATGATGTCCTTTGTTGGAACGATGTCAGAATGACTCGTCTCCCTGACACCTGCAAGGGCATCATACTTGTAAGAGCCGTTGCGCCAAAGTAGTGGTAGCGCCTTGACGAGGTCCTGAGCTCGTTGCGTAAAAATACGCCGAGTAGCCGATCCGTAGAGATCGAGTCATGTGCATGCTCATTGAGAATTATCAGACAACCAGACTCGTAAGGGCCGCTGAGCCGGAGTGTGTTGTTTCCACCGAAAGAGGTGAAGTGCTCGTCAAGGCCGAAGTGCTAAGAGCAGAGTTAAGCATGCATATGAATAAAACCTTTGTTCCACGGTGAAAACCGTGTGGTTGATTGGGGTCGGGTACATACTTCTCAAAGGCTGCCCTATAGGCATGCAATGTTCGTCAAGTAATTGTAAGACCGGCAGGCCCCTTTCAGAATTTCTCACCGAGGAAGACGGTGATGGCGCAGCCTTGAGTGACATATATTTCACCCGAACCTGATAGAGTTCATTGATGGCCTTCGTCACTCAGAGGTATGGAGGTCGTGGTTATCCTTAAATATCTAAGGATTGAACCCAACTACTGCAGTAGCAGAATGCATTCGGATACCTAGTAAGGATCTCTTCCGGTATGCTGTACCGTCCTACTAGGGGGATGGGGTCAACAGGCCTCTGGGGTATCTAAAATACATAGAATAATCAACCCCCAGATCGTCGCGTTGTCGCCCAGATATGAGTCCCCTAAGCCCAGGGGGAGGTGCAATTATCGAAACAAAGCATTAGCTTAGGTACAGCGCTACTTTGAATGTATGAGTGGATGACGTTGTTGAGTCAGTCCTGCATAACCCTTGTAAAGGTGTCATGGTCGGTATACTACTGGACCGATTGGGAAAGAACCCCATTGATATCCGTACGACTAAGTAAAGTTCAGAGAGCTGTCCTTAGATTTGTAGGATACGGATGTGCCAAGCATAAAGGCTTGAGCTAGACATCCATTCGTGACTCTGAGGAAGTCAAGGCTAAGTCGTAGAGACTTGAGAGGTTATTCTAACTCACAGCCCTGAAGAGGCTTATGCGAAGTCATGACGACTTGCGTGGATGTTCAACTCATAGCCCTGATGAGGCTTGTGCGATATACGCTAAGTCATGGAGGCTTGAGCGTCGTATTACGAACTGCGACCCTGAGTGGTCTATGCGTTTACTTGAGTTGAATAGATAGGTGTTTGCCTACTTACCAGACCATCAGTGGTTCTGACCCCGTTTAATGGGGATTTCAGGTGTTGAACCTGCGTGGCGATATGCGGAGCAAGGCGGCATCAAGTTCCAGGGTTTCTCTAGACAGAGTTGTACTGCTTCCTTTTTATTGAACCTACACTGCTTTCCTAAGCAGTAGTGTTGTAATAAACATATGTTTTCGATAAAATGGAACACTTTGGTGGTCAATGAGTTGCTTGGCCACATACCTGCAACGTGCTCGGAGTTTTCTAAAACTGACGACTCATTATCATCTTATCCCGCTGCTAAAAGCTTTTCTAAGTTCCGCTGCAAAGAAAAAAAAAAGAAATCCATGAAAATTTTAACTTAGCTTTGTTTTGGAAATCCGGGGCGTTACATTAACAGTGTTTTTGGATCTTTCAGGTATCCTGTTTTGCAATTTTATTAATTCAGACATCAAATGGATTCCAAAATTCATCAAATTCTGTACCTGCACTTGTTATAACCCTAATGTCGAATTTGAATTATAAAAATAATTTTTTGACATTAAATTAATCCGAAAATTGCATTAAACCCTAAAAATATGCTATTTTTGACCTAATTCACCAACCAGTTTCATTCCAAGACCTGAACCAGGGGTCAAATCTCCATGAAAATCCATGAAATTTTACAAAGACTAACTAAGAAGGAAAAAAGAGATTTCCCAATTTACAGATTGGAAAAATCATCTCCGGTTAGGGAGAAACTCTTCCGGCAATCTGAGCTAAAATATATCACTTTTAACACGGATTAAAACAGCTGTTTCAGATTGAAAATACAAACATAAATAGAAAACCTAAACACAAATCTCTGAAATTTTAACAGTAAACAGTAGACAGAAAAATAGCAATACTCACGTTTTACAGATCATAAATCGAATCTGTGGTTTGGGATTTATGACTAACACAAGTCTGATTAGGGTTTTGGTAAACCCTAATGAGTTTTAAATTTAAAAACAGATTCTCTGAAAGAGGAAAAATACTAAACAGTGATAAAAAAATCCGAACAATTCACAACAGATAGATCTAATCAATGTGAATCCATAGCACTTTACAAATCTAAAATCGGATATAAGATGAGAGAAATATCATAACATCAAGTTACCTTCTTGATTTTAACCACGATTTTAAAGCCTTAAAAACCCGATTTGATGTCTGATTTTTTTTACAGGGTTCCCGAGATCCAAAACCTCTGATTTTTCTACAGTAACTCAATAACTCATGCATGCATCACATATAAAAAAATCAGAAATAAACAATGAGTACTTCAATCCAAAATAACATTATCTTTACTGTTCTAAACCTAAAACACACAGAAATTTAAGAAACTTGAAAAACCATGCATTAACTAATGTAAATCAATAAAATAAATCATAAAACAGTAAATAAAAATTATTTCTATGCTATATAACGTAAAACAAACATGAATAAACATAAAAAATAAAATAAAATCAGGGAATCAATGGCTGGAATTCAATATTACCTTTAAAACATAGATTTAACCCATGAAAAGGGTAAATCATGTATTTTATTGGTTAATAATGTAAAGAATCATGATTGAATCACTTTTAATGGATTAAAATCCCTGTAAATCACATAAAACAGGGTTAGATCACCTTCTTGGATCGTTCTTGCTGATTCTTGATGGTTTTTGAGGTTAAATCATGATTGATCTTCCATGAGGAGGGGTATCCAAGCCTAGATCTAGGTTTAGAACATTAAAATCATTAAATAAAATATGAAAAAGCAAAGGAAATCATACCTTGGAGTTGCAGCAATGGAGGAAGGGCTGGAGAGGAGAGAGAAGCTCCAAGAATTGAAGGTAAGTGAATAGTAAAAATTGTCCCCCCCTATGCTCCCTTTTATAATAAAAAAATTAGGTTTAGTCTTGGATTTTCAAATTACTTTTTTGCCCTTTTTAAAACCTATCCAAAGTCATTAGGGGGGGAGGCGATTTTTTTAGAGACTCCTAATCCTAATTAACACCTAATGACACCCCTAATTAACCCTAGAGACTCCAAATGTGGTGCCACTTGGCACTTTCCACATTTGATTTTTAAAATCTTAACTAAAACCTTTAAAAACAATAGTTTGAAATCAAGTTTTTAAAAATAGGTTTTTAAAATGGATTTCGACTCTTATAAATTTCTAAAACTAACCAAGACAATAACTTGACCTAGTTTAGCCCTGACTTACTCGAATATGGCACCACCCCGAGTGGGCCCTACTTGAGTTTTTCAAAAAGCGATTTTAAAACTTGAAATTGAAGGAGTTTTCAAAAGGATTTTCAAAGACAAACTTCAAAGTTATAATTTTTGAAATGGCATAGGGTCCTAACTAGGTTAGAACTCCTCTAGATATGGTGCCAACTGAGTGGGCCCACATCGAATTTTGAAGAATTTTGAAATAAACACTGAAAATGGCTTTGAAAAGGGGTTAAAATCGACATTTGAAATTCAAGATCTTTGAAAATAGGGTCTCAAGCGAACTGGAACTCCGACTTAGAGTCCTGAACTCTTAGGACTCTGAGATCTTAGATTTTAAAAGCCAAATGAAAGAATTTTCGAAAGATTTTATCAAGAAATGATGAAATAAGTCAGAAAACACAGTCAGGGTTAGACTCCTAACTCGACCAAACTCTAAAATAGAGTTTTGAACTAACTAGACTCTGTAAAATGACCTAAATTTTGAAAATAATCAAAAAAGACTGAAAATGGAAGTAAAACAGACTCCTGACTGGATTAGGACTCTGGGACAGAGTCTTGATCGGACTGAAACTTTCAAAACTTTGAGAAATTTGATGAATAGAGGAATTCAGAAGCGACACCACCTCAATGGGTCTCATCTGTGAATTGAAATCGATTAAAATTTGAATTTGAAATGAATCCAGATTGTTTTCTTGAGAAAATATTTCGAAATATAAAGTCCTGGGGTTGGAAAATGACAGAGTATTGAATAAAAACCCAGGTTTTGAAATTGATTTGGAAATAAAAGCTTTAAAATTCAAATCTGGATTGAATGTTTTGAAATAGGAGTGCTAGATCTCGAAAATGAGATGCAATGCGATGGAATGATATGCAGAATACATGCAATGATATGCAATGATCTGTAATGACCTATGAAATGGACAAACATTGGATGAGGGTGAAAATTTGGGGTGTTTACAGGTGTGGAAGAATTATTTTAAAAAATATGGCTCTTCAGGCTTAAAACCTTATCCTGAATGGTTTTGGGGAGACGAAATCCTCGAAAATAATACGATTGAGTAGAAAATGAGGAAATCGTGATGGGACTTTGGGTGAAAATCCCGAATTGGTGGAAAATCAAAATTTTGATCAGGTCTCATGGGTGAGATAAGGTACTCTTTTTGGAATGATTCAGGTTTAGCCCTTAACCTGGATGGGACATTTTTGGAGAATGCCTCGTGAAAATGAAGCTCAAATAGGATCCTATCCTGGATGGATATATAAAGCATGAATTCCTTGATGGGAAGAACTATGATGGGACTGGAGAAAAATATCTCATCAAAACGAGGAATCTCGTCGAAACGAGACTCATGTTTAACCCAAAACTGAAAGGAAGATACCTCGCGAAGCGAGGTTTCAGGTTAACTCTTAGTCTGAATAGAAAATCTACCATACGGGTTTCTCAAATGGAGAAACCATAATGGGACCTTCGAAATTTGGACGAACAAATCCGAAAGGGGTTTCGTGAAAGGAGGAAAATATAGGGTTCCCTAAAGCTTTGAAAAGGGTAAGAAATTGGGCGTCTCATTGCTGAGACTGAAATAGCTTTTGAAATCAAATGATCTTTCGCAGAAAATTCAGGTTTGACCCTTATCCTGAGTGGGGGACGACCATGCGGAATCTTCGGATGAAGAAACCATGATGGGACAGGAAGAGATACTTCTTCTGAAGGAGGCAACTTTTCCTAGAAGATATAAACAACGCTAGGTTGCATCAAAACGGATATTGAATGTTTATTTCATTCTTGGAATAGCTAAAAAATTTTGCCAATAAGATAAAATTGTAGTTGTTTCAAACGCTTGAAAATGTGTACGTATGTGCAAAGATATTCTCTCTTTTACCTAGAGTATTTCCCCCAAATGTGGTTAACTCCCTGGTTCTAAGAGTCAAATTCAAAATTTTAGCACTGATGCTTTTCTTTAAGGAAGTTATCTATTTCTCTGATATGAGAAGTAGAAGAAATATTCTTAATTTCATAAAAGCAAGTAATGAGAAGATATTGATAAAGGAATTTTGCATGAGAAAAGATGATTTCTGGCAACTTTGGCAGTTTTGATATCTAGGTGTTTACCACGATGATCTTTTTGCACTCTTTTTGAGTCATTGAACTTTCTTGATTTTTCTCATCATCCTTCATTTGGATGTGTCCTGACTTTTCTCTCTTTTTCGGGGAAGGGTACGTCACAAACTCCTTCATCTTGGAGATGTTTGTGATCATCGCAAAATTTTTCCTCTCTTGTGGTTTCTCTCTCTTCCTTCTCTTTTCCTTTTCTAACCTCTATTTTCCTCCTTTTTGAAGGGAGAAAAATAAAAGAGAGAAAAGAAGAGAGAAGAGAAAAGAAAGAAAGAGAGAGAGAAGAGGAACTCTTTTGCGGGTTTTCACTTGACCTTGATTTGAAAGATATTTAGCAAATAACTCGCCTCCGTTTTGAAAATTTGCGGGAAAAAGATGGAGAGACGGGATTCGCTCGTCGGTACGAGGTTCGACCGTTCCTGGCGCCTTTACCAGGGGTAATCGAACCAAGGATCGAATCTATGCTTTTTGCTTTGCCTAAATATAATCTAAGAATTTATTCTAACTCTAAATGCACAAAGAATCATGCTTGTGCAATGCGAGGATGTATGCTCTTTTCAAAGATGTTTTGGAAATTTCCAAGTATTCTGAGATGAACTTGGTAAGGGAATGAAGAAATGTTTGAATTTAACTTAGAACTTGAGATAGATCAGAGAAGTTCTAAATTTTCAGAGTTGGGAAATAAATATTGATTTTGAAGAGAAAGATTTGAAGCTTTGAAATGAAAGAAAATGGAATTTCAAAGTCAGAAATGGACTTTGATTTTAATCATGGATTTAGGAGAAGAAGATGAAATTTGAAAATGTAATCTTAAGATTTGAAATCAGGACAGGCTTGAGAGATCCAAATGATATATAGAAAGTAGAAATGGATTCAGACGAGATCTGAAAATGGAATTGGATTTGAAATCTAGAATTTAGGAATGGAATTGGATCTTAAAATGGATTTAAAATTTGAAATCTGAGATCCGATGTAAATTTGGGTTCTGGATCCTAAGATAGATTTGGATCTGAAGTCTGAGATCCAATGTAGAGTTGGACTTTGGATCCTAAGATGGATTTAGATCTTGAAGTCTGAGATCCAATATAGAGTTGGACTCTGGATCCTAAGATGGATTTGAATCTGAAATCTAATATCCAAAGTGAAACTGAAGTCTGGATCCTAAAGAGGAATTGGATCTGAAATCTAAGATCCAAAGTGAAACTGAAGTCTGGATCCTAAAGAGGAATTGGATCTGAAGTCTAAGATCCAAAGGTAGAGTTGGATTCTGGATCCTAAAAGGGGGGGATTGGATCTGAAGTCTGAGATCCGATAAGAATGTTGAATCCAGGATCCTAAAATGGATTTGGAATTGTTGAATTTCCAAGTTTTGGATCGAACTTGGAAAATGAAATTTAAAATTTGAATCTTGAATATACAAATGAATTTCAAAGTCAAATTAGACCTTGAATTTTTGAAGTTTTGAATTTGAAATTTAGAAGATGAAGGGAATCTCAAAGTTAAATTGAACTTTGGATTTGATTTGGAGTATTTGAATTTGGAATTTAGAAGATGAATCAAGAGTCTCAAGGTTAAAATTGAACTTTGATTTTGATTGGAGTATTTGAATATAAATGAATTTTGGAATTTCAAAGTCAAATTGAACTTCAAAATCTGATTTGAATTTGAATATAAAATGAATTTGAAATCTCAAAGTTAAATTGAACTTTGAGATTGAAAATGAAATTGAATTTAAAAATGATAAGAATTGAAGATAGATTGAGGAAGATATTTATATCACTTGGAATTTTTGAAAAAGGAATTTTGAAAATATGATGCAGTTCTATCCTAAATGATGAATGAATTTAAATTTTTGAAATTGGATTTTGAAAAGCTATTCCATTCTTTAAATGAGTTAAAATAAGATTGAAGATATAATACATCCTTGACTATGGTCATTGAATGTATTATATAATAATCTATATTTAATCTCAGGTGAAGAATGAAACACATTTGGTGCTTTTATAGAATTTAAAATGAAATTAACTCTCAATATACCCTGACTATGGCCATTGGTATATATTTTGAATTAATTTTAAGTTAAATTCTGATAAAAGAAGAAAATATTTAAGGAAATATGATGAATTTTGAAATGGATCCAGTGTGGATCCAATGTTTATTTCGTAAAAGATAAAAATCCTAAGTCTTGTTTACATCCCGACTATGGCCGTTGATGTAAATCATCAACTTAGGACTAATTCACCTCTTACGAAATGATGCACGTGCCATTCGTGTTCCCATTTGTGAATTTTTGAAAAATAAAGGAGAAAATATGAGAACAAGTGATTCATAATGTTTATAATGCTCATTCATTCTATCTAAAACAGGAAATGTAAATTCTCATTAATATCTAACTATTACAATACATGAAATTGAATTTACAGCTTCAAATAATGACCTTTTCCATATATTCCCCTGCAAAACAACTAGATTAGCACCATGTAAATATATAAGGATATGCAAATACACATGCTTATGCCTATTCTAATGGAGGATATATATGCAAAATGCTATTCTCATGTTTAAATCTAAAATTCATATAGAAAGCCCTGCGTTAAGGGGAAAATATGCATGTGAATATGATGGAGATTTATATGGCAAAGGCATATGCAATGCTTTAAGCTAAATGAAAAAAATGTATATATCTGCCTGAGGTTAAGGAAATCCTATATGGGAAAGGCATATACAATGGGTTAGACTAAATGAAAGTCTATATTTGTCTACCCAAGGCCCTACATATATTTATGGATGAGATGCAATGGACAAAGTGCAAGATATGTTATATACACATGAAATGACATAGTGAACTTGTGGAGGGCAAGAAGGTGATGACAGTGTGATATGCAAGAGAAGATGCAACAGTGTATGAATGGTAGATGAAAATAGTGCAGAGAGTAAAGTATATAGGTAGTGATATGCAGATGTTCATTGGAGGGTAAGCTATGAAATGGAAGACTATATATATATATATATAAAAGGAATGACTTGGATACAGGTTGATCCAAACATCACAGTTTTCTCCAATTGACCGAATCTTATCCCAGCTTCATTGAGTCACAAAATATGAATGAAGCAAATGGGGATGGACATGATTGCTTCAGCAATACCCAGCATTGCTGAAGGTAAATGAATATTGCAGCAATGCCTGGCATTGCTGCAAGTGTTTGTGGTGTTGGAATATGGAAATGTAGCCAGGTGAGGAAGCTGGGAGTTATTGATGAAGGCAGCTGGGGTGCAGGAGAGTGTAGCTGAAGCTTGATGTAGGTAGCGGGGTGATGGTAAGTTTGTGCACATGTGGGCAGTAAATAGTGAAGTGAAGATTAATACTGTGAGTTGGTGGGCAATGGATGAAAATGGTGGCTGGAGATCGGTGATTTGTATGGAAATGTGAATGCTGCACTGAAGGGTACAGGTGTGACAAGAATGTGTTACGAGTGCTGAACAAAGGTGACACAGATGGGGCTTGTTACAGTACTGTTGCAATGTGATGGCAACATACTTAAGATGAAGAAGTGTAACAACGGCTGGAGATTACACTGCAATAGACATACAGTGAAATACTATGTATCTATGCTTCTGTGTGGCTATGAAGACCAATGAGAAACGCAGATGCTGGGCATATATAAGAAGGAAATTAAGAGTATTGATTATGTTGAACATGCAGGAATTGCTGAAGGCCGACACAGAATATACGGGGAAGACATTGTACCATGGCAGTGAACATGTATGCAAGATAATGAAAGGCAATTGCTATTGAAAAGTAAAATACTGTATAAGTGACGTTGAGCTAGAATGTCATACACTCAGGTGTGAAAGAAAAAAAAAGAAAAAATGAAGGTTCGCAAGAAATTAGACATCACAACAAAATATAAGCATAGATAATCAATGAATTTAGGCAGCAAATGAAAATGCACATGAATGTTAAACAGAGAATACCCAAAGGTATATATAATTTTTTTTTTTTTTACTGCCAAAATATAAATTTTTTTTTGAATGTAAATGTCACCCAACCACCGATTAGAAATGTATGTCAGCCAGCTACAAATCGATTTCCATGACTGAATCCTTCAGCAATTTATTTTCATATGAATTGATTCTCGAAAAGCAATATGACAACCAGTAGGTGACAAATTCTACATAGACTCCTGTTTATCATGTTTTCTGTGTTATTCCTTGGTAATATGTAAGTGATGTCATTGGGCTGGATACTCATGTGAAGGTAATGCGCAATTAAAAATAGATTAAAGCATATGAATAGAATGTTGATATAGACACCTATGCTGATGAATATCTACAGTCATTAGCTAGTATTTCACAAATAACTCATCAAAGGCAGGGCCTAGCATCAGTTGACGCTTAACTTAATCCTAAACAAGTCGACCTCTATTGTTTCAGATATACAGAACCTCTGCCAGTAGATGCAGAATCTTTGTGGCCCCATAGTGAGATGAATGTGAATCTCACCGACTTGATCATCTATATAGATTAGAGCTAAGTTTTCCTCCTAACTTCTGAGATTTCAAATGATCAAGGTTGTGTTAGCTAATTTTATATCAGAGAATATTCTAAAAACCAGACAACCAAAGCCACATGGATCGACAGTTTATGGTGGAGCGTTTCTGATCGTCATCCATGCAGATTCGACTAATTCCAATTCATATTATGGACCAACCATCGTTCCTATTGCAATATGGGATTGGTAGGGGATTCATTGCTCTCATCAAATCCAGACAATACCTCCAATGCATGAGGCTCTTATTCTGGAACTGATGTCATATACTGCCACGAATCGACTGCCAATCACTGTTCACAAGGCTAGCAAATCTAGCCAATCGATGCCAAGAAGACGTAAAGAGACAACCCATATAAGAATTTGCAGAAAACTAAATCACTCAGATGCATGGTTACAACTGTGAACGAAAAGGATATATTATGCCGGCTCTAAACGACCAAATCATAATGGGGAAATGACGGAAGAATCAACTGAATCAATAAATCACCAAAATCTGAAGAAGTGCGTGGAATACAAAGATGGATGATAAAGAAAAACAGAAAATGATGGTACTATCATACAAATAGAAACAAGATACAAGAGACATTGAGCAAACAAAATCAACAACTAAGATTGATAAATTTAAATGGGAATGTAATGTCCAGGTGGGACATCGCCAATTGTTCCTGTTAGATGTTATTCCAGATGTGGAGAAACCACCAATCAAGGCATGGTTGAAGCAAATATTGTGATACATAGAGAATGAAATCCAGGCGGATTTTACAGAGAATTAAAAAGGAGAATGCTAAATAGCAGATATCGATGTAAAAAAAAAAGGAATGGTAAATAATTAGTTTACAGGGATACCAAGAAAATGTCAGAATAATGCTTATTCTTGTTCATATCGCATTGAGGCAGGGTGTTCAGCTATAAGCAGATCGCCCATGCCATGGATGCTTAAGAGAGGAGAAAAGGGAGAAGAAACGAGGAGCAACAACTGAAACAGAGCAATGTAAAAATAATAATAATAATAATAATAACAAAAGCAAATGAAAAACCCTCGTTTATACTATAACAGAGTGTAAACGTGATTTATGATGAGATCCAAAGGTTATAAGTTCGTGTTTATGCCATGGCAAGGCATAAACGCATGCTTACAACAAAAAAAAAATGTTTACAAAGAAAAGAGGAAGTAAAAAGAGAGAGGATTGGCTGCTTACTTGTAGAGGATAAATGAAGTGGAGAATCGCAGACCCTTCAGGAAAAAAAAAACCCTTGATGCCTTTGGTGAAGGATGGATGCCTGCTTATATAGGCAACGAGAGAGGGGGGGGGGGGGGGGGGTTCGTTCAGGATGGGCTGGACCAAATCGTCCGGTGGATCGACGAATCGCTTCTGTAATAGATGCTTTAGATGAAGACTTGATGCTGAAATCAATGAATCTTTTACAGTTGATTATTCCTTCCGCCAATGGGGAGGACCAGGAAGAGGAGACGATGGGAAGGGACGAGGGAAGAAGGTTTTGCAGAGGGATTGTGGGTGTCGATAATGGATGCCAATGGGTTAACCCTCTATCCATTCTCCCCTCACTTTGCGCCTCTTTTATAGAGAGAGGAGGAAAAGTCTGGAAGAAAGGAGGTTCTTGTTGGAGATTGACGGGTGAGGACGAGGCGAGGGCGATCGATGGCCATGGGATGGAGGACGCTGAAGGATAATTCGAGAAGGGGATTCTGTTGGGAATCAAGGGTCACCCGTGGAAGGTGATGATCGGAGGGTCGACCCCTTTTGGAAGGATCGAGAAGAAGCTTCTGTTAGAGATGAAGGGTGGAGGAAGGGGAAGACCTGCGATGTTGAAGCGATGGAGAAGGGTAAATGAAGATCGAAGGGTTCGAGCACATGGGGGTCTGTGGGTGGATGGAGGGAGAAGGCCAGAGAGGGTTTCGGTGATGGTTCTGGAAGGAAGGGGGGTTTTCAAAAACTTATTTTTTTCTTTTTTTCTATATATATATATTTTTTTTGTTCTTTTCTTCATTTTCTGGTTTTTTTGTTATTTTTGGAAATAAGATTCTAAACCTAAGCAGTATGAGAGATGAAACTAATTTTTTTACATTTTTTGATAAAAATTTACAAAAGAGAAGTTTTTGAAAGTTTGGGTTTGATTTCTTCAGAAAATGGGTTTTGGACCCAAGTTTTCGAGAAAATATTCGAGTTTTAAACCTCGAATTGAGAAATATAATTCGATGGATCCAAACGGATACCGGACGAAGTGTCTGAGCTTTTCAAAAGTTATTTTGGTAATTTTTAGAAATTGATTAAAAAATTGGATAATGAAGCTCAGATTTGGATTTTGATCTAGATCCGGATCCGAAATTGAGTCAGATATGTAAAATGAATTTAATTTCAGAAAAAATTGAGAAATAAAATGGAATTTAGATTAGAAACTGACTCAATTACCCAGAAAATGGGGGAAAAGGGCAAAAAGGAGATATTTACAACATTTTGAAGAATTTGGGGTGTTCACAATGTTCCGATCCTTCTTTTATCTCAAAGATTCTGTTGATGACATTGGCTCAAAAGGTCTTTAGATGATAGCAGAAATCAAATATCTTTTAGGGTTTGTCGGTAGGTTCATCGCACTCGCCTTCATCTCGACGGTGATCTGAACTTTCCCTGGAAGGATCCTTCACAAACTCCTTCATCTCAGAGATGATTCAAATCTTCTTTAGCCCCGGGGGTCTGCTCGCATATTCGTCTTCATATTGACGATAGTTGAGAGATCCCTTTTGCGGATATTTGATTGCAACTTTAAACGAATGAGAAGATATGAGTCGAGTGGATTCTTTCTATAGCTCAAGATATTTCCACTGCCTAATTGCTAGAAAGTCATTTTAAAACATGCGTCATAGCCAAGATCAATATCAATTCGCTTCTGGCTTTTCAACGTCATTGAAGATTTCTTTCATTGAGGACATTTCTTACATCCTTTTGGTTGATCAACAGGAAAAGATTTGAATTTTACCTCTTTTTCGCAAAAAGTTTCACCTTGTTGAAAAGAAATACTAGAGGTACTCTGAGGTGATTCTTTTGTGCAATGAAATATTAGAATCAACACATTTTTAGCAGATTGGCAAGGTTTTCGAGAATCCTATGTGAAATAATAACTCAATATAGATTTTGATACATCCTTTAGCTGAAATTTTGGAAGAAATAACATGAAGATATTAGGCTTTATCACACAACATTGGCTCAATAGGGACTCAACCTAAGAGCCGTAAAGAATATTGGATCCGTAGGGATTCATCCTACAGATTGAAATTTTGAAAAATGAAGTTTAATTTAATAGAAATTCAACCTAAGAATTTTGCAAAAGAATTTGTGGCTAATAAGAATTTATCTATAGACTGAATTTTCGAAGAACGAATTTGGTTCAATAGGATTTCAACCTAAAAACAGCAAAAGAAATATGGATCAGTAGAAATTCAACCTACAAATTGGATTTTTGAAAAATGAATTTTGGTTTAATAGGAATTCAACAGAAGAATATAGATTAGTAGGAATTCAGCCTACAAAAAATGAATTTTGTTCAATAGGAATTTAACCTAAGAATTGCAAAGGAATATAGGTCAGTAGGACTTCATTTTTTAGATAGATTCTTTTGAAAAATGAATTTTTGGTTCAATAGGAATTCAACCTAAGAACCGCCAAAGAATACACATTAGTAGGAATTCAAACTACAGATTTACTTTTTGAAGAATGAATATGGTTCGATAGGAATTCAGCCTAAGAATCGTAAAAGAACATGGGTTAGTAGGAATTCAACCTACAGATTAAAATTTGGAAAAACGAATTCTGGTTTAATAGGAGTTTAACCTAAGAACTGCAAAAGAATATAGATTGGTAGGTTTTCAACCTACAGGTTTACTTTTTGAAAGATGAATGCGGTTCGATAGGAATTCAACCTAAGAACCGTGAAAAGAATATAGATTAGTAGAAATTCATCCTACAGATTGACTTATGGATGGTCTGAAGGGGATTCAAAATGAGAACTGTGAATTAGTAGGAATTCAACCAAAAGATCGCAGATCAATAGGGGCTCAAGCTAAAGATCAACTGGAAGAAAGGGGCCTAAAGGATTTCAACCTAAGGACTGCGAATTAGTAGGACTTCAACCTAAAGCTCGCTGATCAGTAGAGGTTCAACCTAAAGATCGAAAGAAATGGTCCTAAGGGATTCAAACCTAAGGACTTCGGATCAGTAGGACTTCAACCTAAAGCTCGCTGATCAGTAGGGGTTCAACCTAAAGATCGAAAGAAATGGTCCTAAAGGATTTCAACCTAAGGACTGCGAATCAGTAGGACTTCAACCTAAAGCTCGCTAATCAGTAGGGGTTCAGCCTAAAGATCAAAAGAAATGGTCCTAAAGGATTTCAACCTAAGGACTGCGAATCAGTAGGGCTTCAACATAAGGCTCGCTGATCAGTAGGGGTTCAGCCTAAAGATCGAAAGAAATGGTCCTAAAGGATTTCAACCTAAGGACTGCGAATAAGTAGGACTTCAACCTAAAGCTCGCGGATCAGTAGGGGTTCAGCCTAAAGATCGAAGGGAGAAATGGTCCTAAAGGATTTAAACCTAAGGACTTGCAAATCAGTAGGACTTCAACCTAAAGTTCATTGATCAGTAGGAGTTCAGCCTAAAAATCGACGGAAGAAATGGTCCTAAAGGATTTCAACCTAAGGACTGCGAATCAGTAGGTGATGTCTTCTTTATAATCGTTGTAATTTTGAAAAGATTTTTATATGAAAAACTTGTGAAAACCAGACATCAAATAATAAAAACCGGTTCTCACTAGTGGATGAGACCGGGTCGAACTCAGGGAACAGGAATATGTTGTATTCAAACACAGCAGTCTAAACTATTCTTTATTGCCGAATTTATTGAAGTGTAAAATGTTCAGAAAAGTAAAAACAACTAGCTATTACAACAAATGAATACCCTTCGCAGAGGGCGTAAAGTGCAATATTTACAAACCCAATTAAAATTCCTAATTCTAAAAATAAAAGCAAAAATTCTTCTATTCTTGCACTTCGTGTGTCGTGTAATCACTTCCGCTCCACTCCTGTGCGATCCTGCACAAATCAAAAGGACACGAGCAGTACAAGAGAAAGAAGTAGAAAATATACTAAACAGAACATACTAATTAACTAATTGCTAATACTAAAAAAAAACTAAAATATAGCATGAAAGAAATCTACATTACAAACAAAGATATGCTAATCAGTCAACTAAGCTAATTACAAAACAATTAACAACGAACTCATTACTTAACTAATCACTTAACTAATTTGATTAAAACAGTTAGCAACAACAATTTCAACAATGAAAAATCATAGTTAAATCATCCAACATACTTTGTATTTCAAGCATCCAAATCACATTGAAAATCAAACTCTCAAGTTGCAAACATCCACCGAATTTTCAAATGAATGTAATCTGTCTTTCTTAGGGAATTTCAGACTATAGGATTTAACTATTCATAACCGGCTGGAATAGATCCAGTTCTTCAATCACTGCTGGAATTCAATCACCATTTACAGCTCAACATTACAAAGATCAACTACATTAACTTCAATGGATGGCTATCAGAAGTCAGTGGCAGCCAACAGAGATCTGTCAAGCACAATCTTCAATCTAATTTCAAACAGTCGGTCACTAAAAAAAACAATCAGAGAAAAAAAATCAGTCACCGGAAAAACATTCCAGTAATCAAACTAATTACAAATCAGTTTCTCTAACACTCACATTGAAATCAATTTTTTCCAATACTCATTTGAATTTTTAAACAACACTCACATTTACCAGAAACTTCAATAAAATTGGTTTGAAATAACACTCGTGAAATGAAATTTAATTCCAAATAAAGCAGAGGATAACAATCGTGAAATACATTTCACGGTGGCTCAAGAATGAAACCACCGGATTCACCTCTTCACGGTAATCGTGAAGTTGTTCCAGTTAAATCAGGAGATTCTGGCAAGAGGAGTTCATTCAGGCAGAAGCATCACCGGATTAGTATTCCGACAGACTGGATTTCAATCCAGACCTCCTCTGATTGGTCGATATTAGAGAATCTATCGATGGATTTAGGCGTTACAAAGAGGATTCCGACAAAAGAACAACAGAAGAATCACCGGAAGAGGCACTGGCAGATTCCGACAGAATTTTTTTTAGTCTTGCAGATCTAGAATCTCACGGCAGGCTGAGGAGAAATTCCGGCGGCTGAAGCAAGAAATTCCGGCAATGTCATATGGTCGATCTATATAAAAAAAAAACACAGGTCCGGCAGATCCTATTCCAACAGAGGCAATTGATCCAAACTTCTGATCGATTTAGCATTCAGATCCAATTCATTTTGAAAACAATAATCGATATGAGTAATAATAGTTCAATCGTATTTCTTCATTTCTTTGTTGGAAACAGTAAACACTTCAATAAAGCAATTTTGATCGATTTAAACCTTTGATTGACCAGACTTCATATAGTCGATCCATCCGATCTGGCTATTTAATCATCCGATTTCAATTACTAGTTGATCAGATGATCAACTAGTCTTTTCCAAAACCATCAGATGATCAAATTCCAACTATTAACCTCTGCTAATGTTTATGCTGAGGCTTTTGCAAAAAACTGAATTGCTGCTACTACTACTTTGCAGAAATGATGCTAGATCTTAAAGTACTTACTCTACTATTAATGAAAAACTAATTACTTCAGAAATTAAAAGATGAAAAGAAAACACATGAATGCTATGTAATATCTTGTTTTTCAGGTAGCATATATTACATAGCATTCATGTGTTTTCTTTTCATCTTTTAATTTCTGAAGTAGTGGTTCAACCTAAAGATCAAAAAGAAATGGTCCTAAAGGATTTCAACCTAAGGACTGCGAATCAGTAGGACTTCAACCTAAAGCTCGCTGATCAGTAGGGGTTCATCCTAAAGATCAACTGGAAGAAAGGGTCCTAAAGGATTTCAACCTAAGGACTGCGAATCAGTAGGACTTCAACTTAAAGCTCGCTGATCAGTAGGGGTTCAGCCTAAAGATCGAAAGAAATGGTCCTAAAGGATTTCAACCTACGGACTGCGAATCAGTAGGGGTTCAACCTAAAGATCAAAAGAAATGGTCCTAAATGATTTCATCCTAAGGATTGCGAATCAGTAGGGCTTCAACCTAAGGCTCCCTGATCAGTAAGGGCTCAGCCTAAAGATCGAAAGAAATGGTCCTAAAGGATTTCAAGCTAAGGATTGTGAATCAGTAGGACTTCAACCTAAAGCTCGCAGATCAGTAGGGGTTCAGCCTAAAGATCGAAAGAAAAGGTCCTAAAGGATTTCAACCTAAGGACTGCGAATCAATAGGAGTTCAGCCTAAAGATAGCTGATCAGTAGGAGTTCAGCGTAAAGATCGATTGGGTTAAGAAGAAATTTTGGTTTAAGAAGGGATTTAATCTATGAGTCATATTGGTTTGACAGAGGTTCAACCTATGGGCTTTTGATTCTATAGGAATTCAACCTAAAGATCTCAATTTGAGAATAAAGGATTCAACTTGTGGATTAAAATAGACCATCAGAGTTAAGCTCTATGTGGCCTGATTTTCAGGATCAACCCCTTATCCTGAATGGGGAAGAAATAAGATTTGCGAAGAACTGACGAGAAAAGATAGAAATTTATGGAAGATTTGACTAAAGAGGAGAATCAAGGAAATTTTATGGGAATCATTTTTATAAAAGAATTCTCACAGGTAGCATTGTTGCTTCTATGAGTGGTCTCAGGATTTATCCCTTATCCTGAAAGGGAAAGAAATAAAATTTCAACAAGAATTGATAAAAGGCTTGATAAAGAATCAAAAGAATCAAAAGAATCAGCAAAGCTTGAAAAATTTGATAAAGAAGAGATTTGGCAGAGATTAATGAAGCTTTAAAAAGATAAAAGAAAGACATTCAGGGCTATCCCTTATCCTGAAGCAAGAAGGACCTCGTAAGATGAGGTTTCGGGTTTATCCCTTAACTTGAAGGGGAAAAGAAGAAGGAAAAAGAAATACCTCATGGAAAAGAGGCATCAGGTTTATCCCTTAACCTGAAAGGGGTATTTTTGAAATAAGAATCAAGTAGAATTAATAAAATGGATGAACAATTAATAAAAATGAATAAAAATTGATAAAACTGATAAAGATGGAGAAACAAAAGGTTGATAAAAGTTGAGAAAAAGAGTTTGATCCTGCCTGCATGTGGGATCTTTAAAATGAGAGAAGAAGATGAGAAAATTATTTTTGGAAAGAAAGATTATCTGCGAGAGCTGATCTTTAAAAGGGGATCATTCACGAGAGATCATCATGAGGGTTAATTTTTTGAAGCAATGATTTGAAAACCAATTTTTTAGAAAATATGATCAACACGAAGGTTGATCTTTGAAATGTAATGATTTGAAATCAATTTTTAGAAAATATGATCAACACAAGGGTTGATCTTTGAATGCAATGGTTTGAAAACCAAATTTCAGAAAAATATGATCAACGCAAGGGTTGATCTTTGAATGCAATGGTTCGAAAACCAATATGATCAACACAAGGGTTGATCTTTGAAATGCAATGGTTCAAAAACCAAATTTTTAGAAAATATGATCAACACAAGGGTTGATCTTTGAAATGCAATGGTTTGAAAACCAAATCTTTAAAAAATATGATCAACACAAGGGTTGATCTTTGAAATGCAATGGTTCGAAAACCAAATTTTTAGAAAATATGATCAACACAAGGGTTGATCTTTGAATGCAATGATTCGAAATCAATTTTTAGAAAATATGATCAACACGAGGGTTGATCTTTGAATGCAATGATTTGAAATCAATATGATCAACACAAGGGTTGATCTTTTGAAGTGCAATGGTTCGAAAAACCAAATTTTTGGAAAAGATGATCAACACGAGGGTTGATCTTTGAAAAAGGTTTGGACTAAAATATGAAAAAAGTTCATGATTTTTGAAAACCCTCATAGGTAATATCATTTCTCTCATGAATGATGTCAGGATTGTCCCGCATTTTTTAAAAGAATAGGAATTTGATGACAACAGAATATTTTGAAGTGCAAATGAAAATTTAAACAATAAAAGATGCCTCAATACTAAGAAAAGAAATAAGAATTGAACCTCAAAGATAGGAAGGAAATTGACATTTCATTTATAAGCAAAATTGATAGCAAAGACCAAAATATTTACAGGTATTTTTGACCAAAAGGTCACAAGAGACTCAGGCTGACTTGCCCTTACAGGATGGTTTGGTAAAGAAAAGGGAGGATAACAGAAAAGGCTCTAGTATCATCGGCTTTTTGAATGATCTGGAGAAAGGCTATGTCCGAACAGCGGGCTGCTCTTCAGTTTTCTCTTCTATCAGAAGGTGTTTATCGATGCAGTCCTGGACGATATTTTTCAGAATGAAACAGTGCTCTGTGTCGTGCCCCACTACTTGGTGATACTTGCAGAACTGTTCCTTGAAACTGCCCAAGACTACTGAAGGACCGACAGCTTTTGGCAGACGAATCATATTCTTTGTGAGCATATATTCCAGAACCTCATCGAGTGTCTGCTCCAAAGGGGTGAATTCACGGTCAGGACCCCAATCCTTGCGCTTTGGTTTTTCCTGATTCTTTTCTCGCTGCTAAAAATTAGATTGGGAAGGCTTATTGTTGTTGGAAGACCTTCTTTTTTGACCTCTGAATCCTTCTGAATTGTTGACATGATCATCCTTGTTACCTTTGTTGTCGGATGAGAGACCAGCGAAAAGAGTGAAATGGGCTTTCTTCTTTGCATCTTGATTGCCCCTTGCCAGAGTGGTACCGTCATAGACTCCGTTATCTATTCCCATCTCGAGCCATTCAGCTCGCTCAGTCAACTCAATAAATGACTTGGAAGGGTATGGGAAAATGAGGCTTTTCAGGGGTTGAGAGAAGTTATTGAGGATGAGTTGAAGGGCATGCTCTTCTGAAATGGGGGCTCTCATCTTGTTGCAGGTATCTCTCCACCTACGGATGAAATCTATGGCCTTTTCGTTGTCATCCTGCCTCAAATTGCATAAGTGATTGAGGGTTGGCGGTGCCTCAGTATTGAACATGAATCTTTCTACAAACAGGTTGACAACTTTATCAAAATCACGCAGCTCGATAGGGTTGATGTGCTCCGCATACCACTTAGCTGCTATGCCCTCCAAACTGCGAGAAAAGCACAAGAAGAGGGCCCGATTGTCTTCACTGAACCGATCACATTCGGCGAAGAACATTGCGAGATGGGCCTTTGGGTTGCTGGACCCATCGAACTTAATAAATTTTCAGGGTAGATCTTCCAGGCTGCTGTCCCCATCTAAACCAAGGTAGAAGTCCTGTCTGGTATATATCCTCTTTCCCTTATCTTGGATCTGTAGATCTTTGACCATCTTAGTCAATACTTGAACTGAATTTTCTGTCGGGACCCCATCTTTAGGCTTGTTGACTGATTCGGGTTTCTCTGCTACCTTCTTGACTTGTCGCAGTTGTTTTGGGACGAATACAAACTGCTCTTCTTCAGAATCCTCTCTTGCTGACTCTGTGCCTTCAGAGGTACTGTCCTGCTGAATTTTCTTTTTGTTGATCCTGACATGCTTCTTCACTGGCTTCCTTTTGACCTTGGTTTTAGAGGATGTTTTCTTTGATCCTGCCCCAGCTTGCTCGGACATCATTTTTGCCATCATCTTTTGAAAGATTTTATACATCGTCGAGTCTACATCATCCTTATCTGAATCATGTTTTTTGGATAACCTAGAAGAGTTCATCTCTTCCACTTCGTTGTCATTATGTTGCTGAGCTGCCCTTCTCCCTGCTCTCGTTTGAACCATGATTGGAATTGTTGGTGTTTTCTGAAGAATAAATGAAGGGTTCAGATCAAAGAAATTTTGAAAGGAAAAGAGAATTTTAAAAAGATCTCTCGATAAAAAGGATTTTATATGAAGAAGATGGAATATACGAGGAAGAGTATTTTTGAAGATGAATGACAAGACCTTGAATATTTTTGAAAAATTGCAGGCAGGATCAAAAGAATTTAAATAAATCAGAAGAAGAAGAATACGCCTGGACTTTTGAAAGATAGGGGAAAGAATTTAAAAGAATGTCCAGGGTTTAAGAAATTTATGAGAGAATAAAGAAATAAGAAATATACCATCCTGGATTTTGAGAAAATAAAAGAATTTTTATGAAATAAATATCCAAGGTTTTGAAAAGATAAAAATTTTCAAGATAATATCTAGAAAAAAAAGAATCAATTTATACAAGCAATGATGCACAAAATAGCATTCCCTAGAAGCTGACTCTAAATGCAAATTTTGAAAAGGCTCGTAGGACCTTAATCCTAACTTCTAAGGTTTAGATCATCTGATTCCAATCAAGATACGCCAATATACTCAAGTCGAAGCTCGAAGTACGTGGCGTAAGAATATTTCTCCGGTTCTAAGGTAATGGCTTCCCAACATCCTTGAGCACCTACCGATATACCTTAGACTATGGCCCTTAGGTATGTGGTAGGGGGGCGCGAACCCAAATAGGTGGTTCAGTTGTGAGGCTCTCTCCCGAACTATGGTTCAGTGAGACAGCCCAGCAATGTGAAGACCGGGACAATATAGGTAGGGAGGTTTTCAAAAATATGCTCAACATGCCAAAAATCAGATGGCTCTAATGCAAGTCCTAAAGAGATAGAATTTAAATGAAAAGAAACATACACTTGCATACATTGTTTGCATTCAATCCCTAAAATTGAGGAGAGTTGTATTTCAAACTTAAATCTAATGTGAACATGAAATAATCTCCTCAATATGGTCCTACCAAACCATACTTAGATCCTATATGCATTATGTCAGCTTAGGACAGAGTCTAGGCTCCTAAGGTTTGCATGGAAATGGAGCTGACATTTAGAGAATAAAAACTTAGATAATATCAAAGCAAAGCAAAAGGCAAAAATTCGACCGGACGGAGACGAGTCCCATCACGGTCGCCAAAACTGTGATCATCGCAAAAAAAAATTCTCTCTTGTGGTTTATCTTTTTTCCTTCTCTTTTCCTTTCCAGCCTCTATTTCCTCCTTTTTTGAAGGGAGGAAATAGAAGAAATAAAAGAAGAGAGAAGAGAAAAGAATAGAGAGAAGAGGAATTCTTTTGCGGGGTCTCACTTGACCTTAATTTTGAAAATATTTAGGAAAATAACTCGCCTCCGTTTTGAAATATTTGCGGGAAAACTGGGAGACGGGATTCGCTCGTCGGTACGAGGTTCGACTGTTCCTGGCACCTTTACCAGGGGTAATCGAACCAAGGGTCGAATTCATGCCTTTTGCTTTGCTAAGAAATTATCTAAGAATTTATTCTAAGTTTAGATGCACAAAGAATCATGCTTGTGCGAATGCGAAGATGTATGCTCTTTTTGAAAATGATTTGAAATTTTCCAAGTGTTTCTGAGATGAATCTGATGATAGAGTGAAGAGATGGTTTCTAACTTAGAACTTAAGATTTAAAGTTCTAAGTTTTTGGAATAATCAAAAGCTTGGGAAAATAAATCTGGATTTGGAAAGAGATGATTTTGAAGTTTGAGATAAAAGAAGAAGAAAGGAAAATTCAAAGTCATAAATGGACTTTGAATGAGGATAGAGATGTAATGGAATTGAATTATAACTTTGAAGTTTTTGAAATCAGAATAAAATGTGAGAATTCTAAATAGAATTGAGAAATAAAATTTGATTTGAAAGTTGGGAATTCGAGATAGAATTTGAATCCAAAGTCTGGATTTTAAATCGAGATCAAAATTTGAACTCTAGATTTAGAGTTTGAAAAATGGGAATTGGATTTGAATTTTGGGGTGAAATGGAATTGGATTCTAGAATTGGAATCCAATGATGAAATTTGGATCTGAAATTTTGAATGGAATTGGATTCAAGATTTGGAATCCAAGATGAAATTGGGATCTGAAATTTGAGATCCAAAGTAAAGTTGGATTCTGGATCCTAAGATGGAATTGGATCTGAAGTCTGAGATCCAAAGTAGAATTGGGTTCTGGATCCTAAGATGGATTTGGATATGAAGTCTGAAATCCAAAGTAGAATCGAAATTTAGATCCTAAATGGAATTTTGGATCTTAAGCCTGAGATCAAAAGTGAAATGGGGATCTGGATCCTAGAATGGATTTTGGATCTGAAGTCTGAGATCCAAAGTGAAGTCGGGTTCATACTTGGAAATCTGGATCCAAGTTGAGATCTAACTTTGGATTTTGGAATTTCAAAATTGATTTGAGGATGAATTTCAAAGTCAAATTGGACTTTGAATTTGAAACTTGAATTTGGAATTTAGAAAATGAATAAGGAATTTTAAAGTTAAATTGAACTTTGAATTTGATTGGAGTTTTGAATATAAAATGAACTTTGGAATTTCAAAGTTAAATTGAACTTTGAAATCTGATTTGATTTGGAATTTTTGAATACAAGATGAATTTGAAATCTCAAAGTAAAATTGGATTTTGAGATTAAAAAATGAAGAGATGAATAGGATTTTACAAGAACTGAAGATTGATTGAAGAAGATATCAACATCACTTGGATTTTTGAAAATGGAATTTTGGAAACATGATGCAGTTCTATCCTAAGTGATGAATGAATTTAAAGAATTTAAAATTGGATTTTGAAAAGCATATCCATTCTTTAAATGAATTAGGAATGAGGTTGAAGATATAATATATCCCTGACTATGGTCATTGGATATATTATATAGTAACCACATTTAAATTCAAGTGAAAAATAAAATACATTTTTAGTGCTTTTATAGAATTTAAAATGAAACTAACTCTCAATATACCTTGACTATATCCATTGGTATATATATTGAATTAATTTTAAATTAAATTCTGATAAAAGAGGAGAATATAAAATAAAATAAAATATGATGATTTTGAAAAGGATCCAGTGTGGATCCAGTGTTATTTTATAAAAGATAAAAACACTAAGTCTTGTTTACATCCTGACTATGGACATTGATGTAAATCATCAACTTAGAATTAATTACCTCTTACGAAATGGTGCACGTGCCATTCGTATTGCCATTTGTGAGAATTTGAGAAATAAAGGCAAAAAAAAATGCATGAAAAACAAGTAATTCATGATGTTTACAATGCTCATTCATTCTACCTAAAGTAGAAAATGTAGATTCTCATTAAGATCTAAATTATTACAAGGTTTACATTTGAAAATACAAATCTTAAGTGATGATGCTCTCCTCAGATCCCCTGCAAAACACTTGATTAATATGAAAAAATAGAAAGAAATTGCATATATCACATGGATATCTAAAAAAAAAAAAAGTTCATATATCAAGACATAAATGATGGAAAAGATGAAAGGGATATACATACCTATATACATGTATATAAGTATATATGTCTATACATATGTATATATATACGCATATATATATACATATATATATATATATATATATATATATATATATATATATATATATATATATATATATTGGGTATATACAATGGGTGAAGTCAAGAACCAGCATGGTCCGAGGTGAATCATCATGAAATGTGGTAATTCTTGATAATTATCCACAGAAAAGAAGAGATATGGTGGTTCATTGGGAACTGCCATAAAAAAATGCAGCAACTATGGTAGTTCATTTGTTGAACTACCATGGAGGGAAAGAAGATACAGTGGTTCATAGTGAACCACTATATATAAAAAAAAAAATGCAGCAACTATGGTAGTTCATTGTTGAACTGCCATAAAGGAAAAAGAAGGATGATCATGGTAGAATGATTTCATTAAGAAGATGATTTGTTTATAAGTGCTAATGAATTTAAACGAAGGGATGATTATCTAATGTCTAGCAGATCTATGAAAAGACGCAACTGACTATTCGCACGCAGTAGAATCATAAACATAAAAAGAAATATATACAACTACAGAATCGAAAAACATGAAATTGTGACAAGTAGTGGAGACCCTTTCACTCATATTTTTGAAGCTGCAAACGAAGTTTGTTGCCCTCTCCTACTAGTTTCTGAACAACATTCTGATGGAGGATAAACACAGTAACACATACCCGACCCAAACAAACTGTAACTTTTATAGCTAGACTAATGTTCACCTATAGTAATTTCTGCATGAAAAAGACCTTTTCAAAGGGGAGGCATCAACCACCCTGTTCTGCAATATAATTGTACTTTTGACTGCGAAATTCTATGATGATTCCATTAAACTATTGAACAGTATATATCAAATATTGATAAAAGCCTGACCTGGAATATTTAGGTTCACCACACAGAAGGCCGGATCTGAAAGCACAAAAAAAAATGCACAGCAACAACTAGCATGAACAAACTAGGATGAGCAACTGCTGCCCCAACTTTAAAAAAGGACATGTCAATTGCAACCAGCATTCCGTCATATGGGGAGACAAGTTTAAATGCACAGGAGTGTGACTGGATGAGGCACCAGCAGATCAGAGTTAGTTTATTTTAACCCTGCAGTTATTTGGAGCGGAGATCGCCAACTTCTCCATTATGAGAGATACTTTTTAGAAATTTTCCAACATCTTCTACAATGAGAAACACAGTTCTTTCTAACTGAATTTGTATCATTTCAATCTCTCTTGGTAAAATAAATAGCACAGGCAGATATTCTCATACTGTACCAGTTAGTATCATACGAGGTGTGCGAAATTGCAACTTGATCATAGAAACAGCTAGCATGTTCTGTGAAACCAAACAATTAAAATCAATCAATCAGCTCAACTTATTAGCTGCTCCTCCCTTAGAATCATCACAAAATGTACAAAATTTGCAACTTTCACTATGGTTCTAGAAATCCCTTCTTCGCTGGGTTAATCATCTTCATGATAGACAAGTATTATATACAGGAAAAGACATAGTTCATGTATGACCTCTTTTTTTTAGATTTTTGCAAGTTTTGAAAAACCGACAGTACACGATGAGTCCACATAACTAGGTGATCTTTTCTATGATAATGGATGATAAATGTAATGATTTACATAATAAAATGAGAAAGCAAAGTCCCTTCAATTCATAACAAGAGATTTTATTAGGTTAGGAATCTACCTGAATACTCATATCCAGCAAAACAAAGTTTTAACAGATGCCTCTTGCATAAAAGCTGACTCAGCAGGTCAGAAGAGATACCTTTTTTTTTGTTTGATGTGCCTTACTTTCTTCCGACCCCCCTTTCTCTTTTTTTTTTGAGAAAGACCTCACGTAAGCCGGAAGCATTCCAGCATATAGGATATCCGCATGTCAGGTCGAATGCCTCAATGGGGAACTGTTGCAAACCCTCAGGTGGAATCTGAGGATTCTGAAGAGCACGATGGATTGCAGCAACCCACAAGGCTAATGTATTGTAGGTGGTAAGAGGATATCACCCATATTATGGATGATGTATTGCAAAAATTGATAGCATCCTTAACGATATAACAACTTCCTTTATTGATGAAAATCTTAAATTCATCGATCCTTCAAATTCAATATACTAACTAACAGATCAACCCCAAATATCGGATTTAGAATTTCATAATAATGGATTGATTTCTGCTGCTCAGGTCCATAAGGAATAAAAAAAAAAAAAAGCAAATCCATTCAGCCAGATCTCGGTTTGGGAGTGGACAGGTTAACACGATGTTCCATATCATGTGCAGGATGCTACCCCATCTCGGACTCGAACATTGAAGCAGACGACATTGGGACTTAGAGATATGCAGAGGGTCAGAAATGGGGATGACATACAGACGTTCATACACAGGAGGTCATTGATGCAAATAACACAAAATTGCAAATAACACTGAAACTGGAAATCAAAACGTAGAATAAATAATCTGATATGAACATCAGGAGTAAATAATAAAAAAAATGATGAAAACCAGAAACGAGACTGGACATATTCACATTCAAATCTTGCCTAAGCATAAAGAAAATTTTGAGAAAAGAGAACAAATGATATTGGAATCGTGTTCCATTTGCTGTAGCAATGAGGGGTCGATCCTGCTATATGCAGATCGATCCCTCCCGTACTGCCGAATAATCAGAAAAAAATTAAAACAGAAGAGAGTAATAATAAGAAAATTTTGCAAAAATCAAAGAGAAAAAGGGAAAACTGATGAAAAATTAGAAGACAATAGGTAATAGGAGATGTGGAGAAAGGGGTCTCTTGCCTTTTCTACAGGGATTCTGAATGATAGCCCTCGAATCAGGTTGCAGGAGTTTGATGTTTGCAGAAATTTTGAAAGAAGGGATCGAGCTTCTTCTCTTCTATTCCGGGAGCCTTCTGCTAATGGAGAAGAGGAGAGGATCAGTGGGAGAGGGCGGAATTTCCTCTGTAGTTTGCCATTTGCCGGAGATTGAGAGGAGGCCTGGTGCCAATGACCGATCAGAAGCTTGAGGAACGATACTCGGCTGCCAAATTTCGATGTTCTGAGATGGGAACCTTTTAGAAGAGAAGGCAAAAAGAAGATAAAAGGGGAAGAAAAGGATGCGCGAAACGATGGAGGGGTGATAACATATGTAGAGAGGAAGAGGGTGCCGGGGCGAAGATGGATGCCCTAGGGTTTCCTCGTCATGCCCCTCTTAAGGAGGGGGGTGAAGGTTCGGGAATGGGTCGACGGTTGAAGATGAAGGGCGATGGAAGGGGGTTCGAGGGCGAGAGATGGATGGTGATGGAGGGTTTCGGTGGTTCTGCAGGAAAGGGAAAGAGGTAAGAGTGAGGGGGGCGGCTTCCTTTCGCCGCTTCTTCGCTTACGAAGGGTTTTAAAACCCTAAAAAGAGTTTTTGCGGAGGAGCCCCTCTAATTTTTGATATTTTGCAAAGTGGGGGCTCCCGAGGCTTTTAGCAAAATTAATTTCAAAAAAGACTTCAAAAACATTTGCTTTCTCGTAGTTTTTCCAATTTTTTTGGTTTCTTGTGTTATTTCTCAATTTTTTTGTATTTTTAGAATAAAATCCTAAAAGACAAAGATTAAAATTAAATTTTTTTGTGTTTTTGCAAAGACATTTACAAAAGGGAATTTTTCTGAGAATTAAAAGCTATTTTTGGGGAAATTTCTTCAGAAAATGCATTTGGATCCGGATTTTGAGGAAATATGGATTTCAAGCACTGGATTCGGATCTGGAATTGAATTTGAATATATTAATATGGAATTTAATCCAGAAAATCTGAAGAACGATTGAAATTTAGCTTTGGTTTTCTCAGAAAGTGGAACCAGGGGCAAAAGGGGTCATTTTTACAAAATTTTGAAAAAATTGGGGTGTTCACAAGAATACAAGGAAATATTACATAATCACAGCTGCACAAACAAGGATGTGCACACAACACTCTCTAAAGGCTGACTCTAAATGCAATATTTAAAATGGCTTATAGGACCTTAATCCTAACTCTATGGTTCAGATCATCTGATTCTGATCAAGGTATGCCGATATACTCAAGCTGAAGCTCGAAGTACGTGGCATAGAAGTAATTCTCCGGTTCTAGGGTAAGGGCTTCCCAACATCCTTGAGCACCTACCGATATACCTCGGACTATGGCCCTTAGGTACGTGGTAGGGGGGCGCGAACCCAAATAAGTGGTTCAGTTGTGAGGCTCTCTCCCAAACTATGGTTCAGTGAGACAACCCAGCAACGTGAAGACCGGGACAATATAGTTAGGGAGGTTTTTTGAAAACATGTTCAGCATGCAATAAAATTAAAAGGCTCTAATGCAAGTCCTAAAGAGATAGAATTTAAGTGAAAAGAAGCATATACTTGCATACATTGTTTGTATTCAATCCCTAGAATTGAGGAGAGTTGTATTTAAGACCTAAGTCTAATGTGAACATGGAATAATCTCCTCAATATAGTCCTACCAAACCATACTTAGATCCTATATGCAATGATGTCAGCTTTAGGATAGAGTCTAGGCTCCTAAGGTTTGCATGGAAAATGAAGCTGACATAGAAGAATAAAGACTTAGAAAATATTAAAGCAAAGCAAAGGCATAGATTCAACCGGACGAAGACGGGTCCCATCACGGTCGCCAAAACTGTGATCATCGCAAAAATTTTCCTCTCTAGTGGTTTCTCTCTCTTCCTTCTCTTTTCCTTTCCAACCTCTATTTCCTCCTTTTTGAAGAGAGAAAATAAAAGAAAGAAAAGAGAGAGAGAATAGAAAAGAAAGAAAGAAAGAGAGAGGAATTCTTTAGCGGGTTTTCACTTGACGTTGATTTAAAAATATTTAGCAAATAACTCGCCTCCGTTTTGAAAATATTTGCGGGAAAAATGGAGAGACGGGATTCACTCGTCGGTACGAGGTTCGACCGTTCCTGGCGCCTTTACTAGGGGTAATCGAACCAAGGATCGAATTTATGCCTTTTGCTTTGCCTAAATATTATCTAAGAATTTATTTTAACCCTAAATGCATAAAGAATCATGCTTGTGCAATGCAAAGATGTATGCTCTTTTTGAAAGATGTTTTGAAAACTTCCAAGTATTCTGAGATGAACTTGATAATGGAGTGAAGAGACGATTTCCGAATGATTGAATCTAATTTAGAACTTGAAATAGATCAGAGAAGTTCTAAGTCTTTTAATATAATCAGAGTTGGGAAAATAAATCTTTGAATTTGGAAAGAATGATTTGAAGCTAAAAATGAAAGAAAATGGAGTTTCAAAGTTAGAAATGGACTTTGAATTTTAAACTTAGAATGAAGATAAGGAAATGAGTATTTGAAGTGGAATTGAATTTCAAATTTGAAATCAGGATGGACTTGGGAAATCCAAATGGTATTTAAAAAATGGAAACGGATTTAGAAGGTTCAGGTAAGATCTGAAATTGGATTTGAAATCTAGAATTGGGAATGGAATTGGATTCCCGATCCTAAAATGAATTCTGGATCTTAAAACGGATTTTGGATTTGAAGTCTGAGATCCAAGGTAGAATTGGGTTCTGGATCCTAAAATGGATTTGGATCTGAAGACTGAGATCCAAGGTAAAATTTGGGTTCTGGATCCTAAAATGGATTTGGATCTGAAGTCTGAGATCCAGGATGGAAGTTGTGTTCTGGATCCTAAAATGGATTTGGATCTGAAGTCTGAGATCCAAAAGTGGAATTGGATTCTGGATCGTAAAATGGAACTGGAACTGGATCTGAAGTCTGTGATCCAATGTAGAGTTGGACTCTGGACCCTAAGATGGATTTTGGATCTAACTTTGGACTTGGAATTTTTAATTTTGATTTGAGATTTTGAACTTTGAATATATAAATGAATTTCAAAGTCAAATTGGACTTTGAATTTGAAAACTTGAATTTTGGAATTTAGAAAATGAATCAAGAATTTCAAAGTTAAATTGAACTTTGAATTCGATTGGAATTTTTGAATATAAAATGAATTTGAAATCTCAAAGTTAAATTTGAACTTTGAGATTGGAAATGAAATAGAATTGAAAATGAAAAGATGAATTGGATTTTATAAGAATTGAGGATTGATTGAAGAAGATATTTACATCACTTGGAGTTTTGAAAAAGGAATTTTTGAAAATATGATGCAATTCTATCCTAAATGATGAATGAATTTTAAATTTTGAAAATGGATTTTGAAAACCGTATTCCATTCTTTACATGAATTGAAATAAGATTGAAAATATAATACATCCTTGACTATGGTCATTGAATGTATTATATAATAATCTATATTTAAATTCAGGTGAAGAATAAAACATATTTTTGTGCTTTTATAGAGTTTAAAATGAAATTAACTCTCAATATACCCTGACTATGGCCATTGGTATATATATTGAGTTAATTTTAAGTTAAATCCTAATAAAAGAAGAAAATATTTGAAAGTATGATGATTTTTGAAGAAGATCCAGTGTAGATCCAATGTTATTTCATAAAAGATGAAAATCCTAAGTCTTGTTTACATCCTGACTATGGCCATTGATGTAAATCATCAACTTAGGATTTAATCACCCCTTATGGAATGGTGCACGTGTCATTCGTGTTTCACCATTGTGAGAATTTGAAACAAAAGGGAAGAATGATATGACAATGGATAATTCCTGATATTTACATGCTCATTCATTCTATCTACAACAGGAAATGTAAATTCTCATTAAGATTTAACTTATTACAACATATAAAATTGAATTTACAACTCCAAGTAATGATATTTTCCAATGTTCCCTGCAAAACGCTTGGTTGGTATAAAGTGAGAAGAAAATGGAAATGGCAAAATATTCACATTGAATCTAAGGATACCGATAACTAGGTGGACATGCCTAAATATAAAAGAATGCACATATGAGAGGCAATGGCATATTCTGTATTCATGAGAAAATGCGCATATATACATGTATATATATACATATATATATACCGAAGACCTATATGTAGGAAGGCATATGTAATGGGTGGAGGCAAGGGCCAGGATGGTCCAAGGTGAACCATCATGAAGTGCAATAGCCATAGCAGCTCATGATGCATTACTTATGGAAATAAAAGGCTACAGTGGTTTCTTGTGAACCACTGTGAAAAGAATGACAATTATGGTAATCCTTGGTGAAACATTATAACATTGAAAAGGCCACAGTGGTTCCTTGTGAACCACTGTGAAAAAGAATGTCAGTTATAGTAGTTCTTGGTGAACTACTATAACCATAATAAAAAAAAAAACCCACAGTGGTTCCTTGTGAACCACTGTGAAAAGAATGAATCCAATGTCCTATGGTGAGATTTGTGGTCATATACAGGATCTGATATTTTTAGAAGATCATCTTTAAGGTTTTAAGGAATCCCAGACGCAAACACAAGAAGGTAAACTGCAAAGTTTTGCACTGTTCAGAGAATTTTCAATGCAACTTTTTCCTGTAAGACGGGGTGAAGGCCAAATATCTAGAGTGAGTTGAGCCATCAATTCATCCATGCCATATGAATGCTGAACTCAAAATGATTAAAATGGGTCAAATGAAATAACACCAGATTAGTTCACAGGATCTTGAGACATTTGCTCAATCGCCACATGTTAACACCAGCTCCATATTCACAGAGAATTTGTGAAATGAATAACAAACGACTTGCCACAGATATCAGTGAAAGCGAAGGATAACGACTTTTAGATAAAATCTTGGGTTCTGCTTCTTCCTTCCAGTTTGGATGGAGTAACTCAGATGCACCCCTGTGCACCAACACATGGGTAGGTATGATAAGAGAATCCTGAAACTGGTGCCCTACGATGCTACCATTTTCACATAATATAACAGTTTTAGAAGCGTGTCCTTGTTTCAAATTCATGCTTTTCCTAACAGACCTAGGGCAGCGACAATAGGAATGTCGCAGGTGTGTGATATCCCTGTTTGCGGGAAACGTGAAGATAAATGGGCGAGGCATAATATATAGGGGTATCTGGTGAAGTATGGTCTAAGTGGGGTGGAGGATATTGTACAAGATGGTGCCGAGCAGGACATCTGGCGACACTCTTTGCTGATAAAGATACTTCTGTAAAGAGACCATTACAGATCTGGGGAAGGCCTTGATGCTATGACAGAGTATAGGCATACTAATGTAATTAGTTCAACAAATTTAATGTCTAACATCAATTACTAATGGAAGCCAGAAAATGAGGCTAATGTGAAATGCTACCTTCAGTAATGAATATTGACTGTATAAAGAATTACATGAGTATGAGACAATATTAAATGGAAACCAGATCCACTATTAGGCTCAACCGATTATAGGGTATCCAATGCCATACTGGGTCATATTACAGTAAAAGTGTAAGCCATTCATGGATTCAACAGTTCTATAGTAAACCGATGCTTCAAAAGGGAACACAACATATTTGAGGAATTCAAGCAGTAGATGAGAGGGGTAAAGGGCTCGCACCTAACCACCACCACCTGATTTGCGGCTTAGCCCCTGCAAAAAAAAAAAAATTTAGTCAGATCGATAGCATACGAATTGACTCTACATAGTATCTTCATGAGTTGGGAGGAATATGATGTAAGTTAATGAATGGGCATGATATGGCTTTGGTTAGATAGTATATGATGAAGAGATGGAAATGAAGGCAAATGCTAGAAATGCTATTAGTGATTGTGACGTTGCAGATGAGGATGGAAATGATATGCTGGGCGAGATGACTGTCATCAGAACTTCACTTTATCATATGATATAAAAATGAAATGATTACAATGTAGCATAAAAGAAAACCAAAAAAAAAAACTGATGCGAAGATGCAACCAAATGCCAATATAAAAAATGAGTGAAACCTATATTCTCAAGAACTCACAAAGGAAAGTGCAAAGAGCAATTCCACTTGTATGAGACTGTTCGGATATCCGAACTCTTTATTGAACCGGATTTCACATTTGTTCATGTTTTCGGCCCTCCTTGGAGGATGACCAGAGGCACACAGCCGTGTGAACGTTTTTTTTTTTTTGGTTCAATATCAAAAAAAAGCTCTTCTCATTATGTCTCCAGGCAACTTGCAGAGGCCATTAAGTTACCTCTATGTTTTCACGCTTAGTTATCCTGCAGATCGAAACAAGTGGAACAAAACAAATGACAAGGAAATGCATAACGGAGAAACAATAGGCTGAACTGTAAAATGTACAAATGGGGAATAGTAAAAGAAATTGGTACAACAGATCGTAAAGGGAGAATAGCATAAACATAAGTTATAATAGCAGTAAATGATTAACACACATCGACTATTAAACTCAGAAAGAAATAAACATTCTAAGAGGAATACCCTCTGAACATATGTTCAATACCATGAAACCAGAGCAAATCACCAAGAAAATAGAGACAAACACATAAGATATGTCGGGATGGTGAATGGATATCAGCGATGCTTCATTATGTAGGTACGAATGGATTTTAAGGGATTTAGCATTATATGAATACGAGCAGGAAATAAACTGCAGAAAAGAAAGAAAAAGTGTTGGGATGATAGACTCATCTCTATTGCTATCGCATGTTTGTAGATCGATTTTGCTATGGGCAAAACGATGCTACAGGGATGCCTTAATGTGGTAAAATAAATAATAATAATAAAAAAAAGAAAATAAGATAAAACCCACAAAGAATAGAGGGGACGAGGTACAGTAGAGGCAGAGAAGCAGGTTTTTGCAGAAAGTTCTAAAGGAAAGAGGCACGGTCATTCACCTGTGGTTCTTCTTGATGGAAGGTCGACCTTTGGTGGCTTCCGCTCTGCTGACAGAGGATCGTCCTTCTTCTACCAATTGGGGAGAACCAGAGAAAAAGAAGAAGGAGAGGGGATAAAAAAAAAGGGCGCAATGGCGGGGTGGAAAACCAGATGCTCTTCGTGATGAACAAGGGATGATGTACCGGTGAAAAGGAAAAACCAGCCTCCCCTTTCACCCTTCTCGATGTTCCTTTATATAGGAAGAGATGAACCATCGAGAAGGCGAGGGTTTGTTGGTGATAGAGGGCAGATTGTCTCGAGCCATCGATTGGAGGGTGACGATTTGAGGGAGAAGGTGGTTCGAGAGAGGTTGTTGCAGATCCATGGTTGAGAAAGGGGGAAGGCTTGTGAGGACGTCCGATGGGAAGGACCCTTCTGAAAGGGGAAGAGAGGCGCCGCCCCTGGGCCTCCGACCTCCTCTCGCCAAGGGTTCTCAAAAACCCTAAAAGGACTTTCCCCGAGCCCCTTTTGATTTAAAATATTTATAACAAGGGGGGCTCTTTTCGGGATTTTTCAAAAAGGTGGTTTTTCTTAAAAAGGGATATTTTCAGAAAGAGGTTTTCAAAAACCGATTTTTGTTAGATATATTTTCTTTTTTTTTTCTTTGCATTTTCCATTTTTTTTTGTATTTTTGGAATAAAAATCTAAGAATTTATGAGAAAATAAAGATTAAACACTATTTTTTTTTGTATTTTTCTGAGAAATATTTACAAAAGTGTTTTTCCGAGAATTCTAGGCCATTTTGGGGAAATTTCTTCAGAAGGATGGGTTTGGACCCAAGTTTTGAGAAAATGTTCGAGTTTTAAACCTCGAATTGAGAAATACAATTCGATGGATCCAAACGGATACCAGACAAACTGTCTGAGCTTTTTCAAAAAGTTAGTTTTGAAATTTCTTGAATTTGATTTTAAACATTGGACAACGAAGCTTAGATTTGGATTTTGATCTAGATCCGGATCCGAAATTGAGTCAGATATGTAAAATGAATTTAATTTCAACAAGATTTGAGAAATAAAATGGAATTTAGATTAAAATCGACTCAATTACCCAGAAAATGGGGTTAAAGGGCAAAAAGGGGATATTTACAATATTTTGAAAATTTTAGGGTGTTCACACCTGCCAATCAGAGAAAACTGCGAATCTCTGACACATTTTGAGGTTGCATCTAGCCTAGAACTGCTTTAACCTTAGCTGGATCGACTAACACTTCATCCTTGGATATCACGTGACCAAGAAACATAACTCGCTCAAGCCAAAACTCGCACTTGGAGAACTTGGCAAACAACTGATGCTCATGAAGAGTACTCAAAACATTACACAAGTGCTCTTGATGCTTCTCAGGACTCTCTGAGTAGACGAAAATGTCGTCAATGAACACGATCATGAACATATCCACAAATGGACGAAAAATCTGATTCATCAGATCCATGAATGCAGCTGGTGCATTCGTGAGGACAAAAGGCATCACCATGAACTCGTATAAACCATACCTCATTCGGAAAGTTGTCTTCTCAATGTCTTCTTCTCGAATACAAAGTTGATGATAACCTGACCTGAGGTAAATCTTCAAGAAAATTTTTGCCCTCTGCAACTGATCGAAAAGATCTTTGATCCTGGGTAACAAATATTTGTTCTTGATCGTCGCTTGATTGAGCATTCGATAGTCGATGCACAACCTCAAGGATCCATCCTTCTTCTTCACGAACAACACTGGTGCTCCCCATGGAGAAGCACTGGGTCGAATAAAACCCTGATCTAAGAGTTCTTCCAACTATTGCTTCAATTCCTCAAGCTCTGCCGAAGCCATACGGTAAGGTGCCTTGGAAATAGGAGTAGTTCCAGGCAACAACTCGATACAAAATTCGATTTCTCGTTTCGGAGATAAACCAGGTAATTCCTCTGGAAACACATCAGAAAATTCTCGGACCACGTCCAAGTCATCAATCGAAACCATCTCATGTTCGACTGGGGTAATACTGACAAAAAATGTAGTACTCCCGTTCAGCAAATACTTCTGGGCCTTGAAGGAAGAGATCATACGACTATCGCGCAAGGGTCGAGGAAGCTTGATCTCCAAGACAGGACGATTAGGCTGAAAAAGAACAACCTTGCCTTTTCGACAAAAGACTTGAGCATGATACTCAAAAAGTCAATCCATGCCTAAAATGACATCCAAACTCAGTCATGTCTAGCAGGATCACATCAGCTGACAGGTTTTGCCCTGCCACTGACACCTCGATGCTCGGAATGTATGAATCACAAAAAGACTAATCACCTGTCGGAGTGCGGACCTCCAACGGATAATTCAAAGGCTCTACGGTCAAAGGTAAAGTACTGGCAAATCTAGCAGCTATAAAAGAATGCGAAGCACCATAATCAAATAACGTAAAGACTGCATGTCCTGCGACTGAAATAGTACCTTGGACCAATTCACCCTTGGTCACTTGTTCCACAGTTGTCGCGTAAGCACGTCCGACAATGACCTTCTGGTTGCCCTGCTTTGGCTGATGTTGTTGTTGCTTCTGATACGGCTGAGGCTACCTCGGCTGCGCCTGCTAAGATGTCCCTGGCATATTTCTTCGCTGATCATCTGCTTTCTTCTTCCTGCAGTCTCTGATGTAATGACCCATCTTGCCACAGTAAAGGCATTCACCCGTGTCACGTGGGCAGGGTCATCCTGGATGATCGACAATACACTTTAGACGACCTGCCACCGTGATCTGCCTCTGCGGCTGCTGGTACTGGCGCTGCTGTTGCTGATTCTGGGGCCGTCGATTTTGGTATGGTTGTTGGTTGGTGTTGTTGCTGTTGCTTCTATTCTTCTTTGAAGAGGGATAGAACTTCCTTCCACCCTGATTCCTCTGAAACTGTCGCTTTCTAGGCCAACTCTTTTGGCCTTGATGTTGTTGCTGCTGTCCTCGAGATACTGGTACCTTCTAGGATTCCGTCCAATCATGCTCTAATAGGGAGGCTGTCTCCAAAGCCTCATCCACTGTCGTCGGTGCACGCGTATACACCTTCATTCGCAGAACAGGCTTCAGACCTCGAGCAAACTTCAGTGCTCGCTCCTTCTTAGTAGTATACTAGTTCGGGCAGTATCTTTTCAGACTGCGGAAATGAGTGACGTACTCCGCGAGTGTTGAACTTCCTTGTTGTAGATCGAGAAACTCTAGCATCTTCCTGCTCCTCTCGTGAGCCAGGAAATATGCAACATAGAAGGCTTCAACAAACTGCTCTCATTCGATCGGCTGGTTGTCGAACTTGATCTCCCAGGTGGTAGCCCACCACCTTTCAGCATCCTTTTGGAGACGATACGTCCCAAAGTCAACCTTGCGATCATCGTCCACCTGTAAGACACGAAAGATCCGCTCAATCTCTCGTATTCAATCTTCTGCTGCTTCCGGTGTCGCTTTTCCGTCGAATGAGGGAGGATTCATGCTCATGAACTATTTATATGGTACTACTGCGGCTGCAGGAACTTGGGCAGAAGTTCCCTGACCCTGGGCGGCCTGCTGAATGTGCTCGCCCATGTTCCTCATTGTCTCGGCCTGGCGTCCAACTACCTCAGTAAGGTTGTTGAGCGTTTCCATGAGATCATCGCATCGCGTACGCCACGCCATCTAAATAAGCAAGATTACACATAAGCAACTGAGCAAGTACTCAAATATAGGAAATTCATTTCATTAATAGGAAAATTGCATGCATTACAGAAACACCCTTCATCCAGACAGTGTTAATCAAACACTGCTAACAACTTAAGCAAAATTCAAAAATGAAGCGCTGACTTAGTGCTTCTCACAATATAACATCACACTCTCATGACTGACTAGTGTAAAAATCTCGGTAATCCTTCCGACTTCCACAGCGTCGCGACCTGATACGAGGAGGAGAAATAGGAGTCCTCAACAGCGTATCAGATATCTCCTAGACTTCCATCAGTATCGGCGTTACAGGAGGTTCTGGCACGTATTCTGATAAAACAACATAAGGATACTACTTAGGAGAATACTAGGGAGAATCTAGTGCTCCACGCCTTTCTCCATCCTGACTATCCACTTCGACTATCATAGGTCCAGTGACCGAAGACACATTCTCAATATCATCAGCATTGCTCCTCCAGAGCTCATCCCGCAGCTTCGTTTGACATTCTTCCTCGATATGCCCCCGAAGACTGCAATAAAGGCAATCTGACAATTCACGGGGACAAATTTGTCCCACGTGATCTACCAAACACCTGGCACAAGGAGGTGCCAACATATCCACACTACATGCTAAGTGTTGCACAACTCCACTCAAAGCCTCCTCGCCTCATGCCAAGTTCTAGAGAGCTTCCAAAATCTTCCCGTAGCTCAGGTTTGTCGCCATCTAACCCACACACAGAACCCAAACACACAATGCTAACTAAGAAGTAAGGAACAAAGAAATAAATAAGGTTTAATCATACTTACATTGCGATGGACAATGCACGATGAAGCTTGGACCACACTTAAACACTGCTCTGATACCAAGATCTGTGGTGCCCCAAATCCCAACCTTGGAGAAACCTTGAATTTTCTATGATTTTTTTTTAAAGGGTTTTACTGAAAACAGCGGAAAACAAGGTGTAAGAAAGGTGGCAAAGCCGCGAGTCTGGACGACCGCAGGTGAGTACAACAAAAGTAACTAACAGTGTAAATAAAGGTACAACCATAAATATAAAGAAGGTATACAACCCGACAGTTTAAAGTTTGCAAACTGTAATAGTACAAAATCTTAAAAATAGGGAAAACATCCCAACCAAAACCCAAAACCACTGAGACAGGATCTGCAACTAAGTGTGGGTTTCCAAGCCTCCACCGTGTGTCATCGCATCAACACTGTACCTGTTCGTCACCTACATCCCCATAAAACAGGGTCAGTCCTCTTGCGAGGTGGTGAAGAAACAACCACAATATATATGTCAATCCAAGAGGAAAAACAGGAAACAGAACAAGAACTAACAAGTGTAGGTGTCTGTGTCAGGTAAGTGCGTACGTGACAAGTTCTAGTCAAGTGAAGAAGTAACAAAACTAAAGTAATTGTAAGCAACTAAGAACAATAACAGAACTGCAACAAGTACTGAACAAGTAACTGAAGTAACTGCTGAAAGTAAAGAAACTGAAACAACTACAATATGTCAGCTCTGATTGGTTAGTCTTTAAGTTCTTCTTGTTACTCCTTCGGGTACGTGAAGGAACCTCGCATTCTGTGAGACATGCACCCGACGTCTGTTATTCAAATTCTAGTGTGGTAACCGGGGATGCTACAGACCGAGTAAACCTCATGCTCACACAGCTGAGAGAAACTCTCACATAGGCAAGGATTGCAATCCATACTACTGTAGTAGTGAGGTCCTAAAAAGGCAACCTCGACCTCCCTGACTCTGAGTGACTGGAGGCCAAAGGGCGCTACGGCTCCTGTCAAAACATGTGTCGTAGTAATGACAAGTCACTCAGGGTTGTACCATCCACCCTCTCCATAGTGAACCGTATGTGAATGGGGGCGAAGCAGGTTTATCTTTCTTAGGCTCATCGTTTAGTTATACCTCTCAACGAGGATTTTATGCCTTGTGGTTCCCGCGGGGTATGCAAAACAAGGACTTGGCCTGTCCATCCATGTGTTCAGCCTCACACGGCCAACAAGAGCACATCGCTCGTAAAAGCGATCACAACACCATATTATTTCTTTTCTAATTCAAGGTATAGTCACATGTGAGTCCACTCACGACAGAAGGGCCATCGCCCAGAGACTCCAACTGAGTCCACAACACAAATCATATTCATTCATACCCTATGGTGTTTAAGTTTCAGTCTTTTCATTTCATGAAGTAAGTGCACTTTGTGCACTCACCAATGCCTCAAGCAATGTACCAGTCGAGGTACGCACTACTCAGTACAAGTGTCAGGATGTGCCATGTGCAAAGTGTAAAATAGATACAACATGCTTTCTATCATTTGCACAATCATAAGAATAGAGGCATTATGTAATTTTATTTTTGAGAGACAAGAAAATGTGCAAGCAAATATACAATCTCATGCATATGAAATTTCATCAATTTCCATCACTCAAGTAGTTGACACTAAATCATTAAGATTGACACTTTGCATAACATGAAATTATTCTCGTAGGGAAAATTCATGATTTGGCATACTTAAGTGTTGAGATTGAATTTAACAATAATCCCATACTTATGGGAATAACATTAGCATTTCCACGGTGTGGGGTACCATGCCTGTGGACCCGATACAAATTGAACAATGTTTGTGATTTGGAACCAATGCAGTCTCTATGTATGTGGAGTTGCAATAGTGCTCATCCACTTACATCACTAGTCAATCAAAACGGAAACCAAGGTTTGAGTATTTCTCAAGGAATGCGACACACTCACGTGTCAAGAGCAAAATCGGAAAATATCCTGCCTAATGGAGATTACATTGGCTTTTCCACAGTTCGGGGTGTCGCGTCCGCGGACCCAAAACAAAACATTTTGACAAGACGATCATAAAGTAAACACTAGGTAACTCATCCCATTTCGGAGTGTAGATTATCTGAGAAAACACTTGGACGGGACACCAGATCACGTGTCCATTCGGTCGCATCGAAACACTCAACTATATGTATTAACTTTATATATATATATGTTACGAGGCTCACCTATATCGACATATATATATGTATATGATGCATACCCCTTATATGTATATGTATATGTATATATATATATATATATATATATATATATATATATATATATATATATATATATATATATATATAATTACCCGAATCTGATGCATCCCAAGGCATGTGCACGCATGCTAAACACCCTAACCGAACTGCGAAAGGGTGCAGGGCAAGACAAAACACGAATTTGGACCCACTAAGGTTTGGCTAGATGTAAGGCTTCATGCTGGTCATAAAAAAAAAGTCTTTTCTAGAGACAGCCGATTAAATGGAGTTAACAAGGTTGCAGGGATTCCGGCAATGAAATCCGGACCTGCTGCCAAAGGGGGCCTATAGGCATATGCAGGTCTGGTCCTCCCGACCAGATTGCTGAGTCCCCCATGCAGTTCTGTTCTGACTCACAGTTTGGACCAGACCACGGAAGTGCCTCGGTTGGGGCTGAATCAAGCTGCCAAAAAGGGCAGCCACGGTTAACACTGCAGATCTGGGTGCCAAGGTAGCTGGACAGGGAGTCTGGTCCATAGGACCAGGCTGCTATCAAACACACTCAGGTCTGAACACTTTGGTTCAGACCTGGAACAACAAGGGTCGGCCACACATGGCCTTGGTGCCCAGCACCACACGGCTGGCACCCGACTCCAACAATGAGAAAAACCGGGCTGGCACCAAGTGCCAAGCCTGGACTGGAGTCTGGTGTGTGAACTAGACGGTTCCAGCCAGCTGTAGCACTGGTCGGTTCAGACCGGTACTCATATGCTAAAAAAAGAAGGGACTGGCATCCTATGCTGGGCATGCAGACCACCCGCAAGGTGCCCAGTTCCAAACACCTGGTAAACGTGTTGGCTGAAGGGTCTGGTCCACTGGACCAGACCTTGCGTCTTCCAAACACATGAGTTGGGAGCCCATTGGCTCAGACCACTGCTGCTAAGGGGTTGGGCGCCTGTCATAGGCTGGCCCCAACCTACTAAACCATTTGGTTGACCCATTGCGCCCATTGCGCCCATCACGATGAACCGAAAAAAAAAGGGAAAACAAAAGACATAACGCTAGGGGCCAGGGGCCCTTTCCACCTCTAATGGGGCCTGGTCACGCTGTGACCCAGGCCAAGGTCATGGTTGTACCAGTCCCGAACACATTGGGACTGGGCTGAACTGATGCTATGCCAAAGAGGGAGGTGGCGGCTGTAGCGCACCAGTCGCAGCACGCCCACACACAAGTGGGTGCCAACAAGCTGGGTACATGCTGGACGAGCCCTGCTCGGTCCAGAGCACCCCAGCAAGGGTATCACATCCACGAACATGCCATGAACCCAGCTAAGAGAGAGAAAGGCATAACAAAGCTGAAGCTAACAGAAAAATATATATAGGGGATGAAAAACTGAAAATGCAATTGGAAAAATGAAAGAAACTGATTGTAAATAGATGCAACAATCTAACTAATGTAAACCATGGTGAACCAATGAAAAAAAAATAGGTTTCTACAAGCTAATCCACCGATGGAGCATGCATGCATAGATGCATTGGCTCCTCGATTTCATGATGTACCGAAACCATGTTCAAAACGAGTTGATTCTTCACCTTCGAAGCTTGAAGGAAGGAGGTTGAGCAGCTGCCTTGCAACGTCAATGGTGAGGCACTCCAAGGGCTGGGAGGAAGAGGAGAGTGTGGGAGAGAGAACGAGAGAGAGAGTGAGAGAATGGGTTTATAAAAAATCGCCCCTCTAATGGGTTATCGATTTTTCCAAAGGGGTTAAAAAGTGGTTGGGTTGAGATGGAGGGTGGAGGCTCACCCTCCAAGATGTGGAGCTGGGGTGGATCATGGTTTTCCCCGCCCATCTCCAAGGATTCAAATCTTCTTTTTTTAAAATTTCAGAAATGCCATGGGGTTGCCGCCCCATGCATCCAATAAGGCTCCTTCCAAACTCATGATGGTTGTTCCCTCTTAGGAAGAGCCCTTGGGATTCCTTGAATCCCAAGGCAAAAGGGCTATCAATGCCCCACGCATTCCTCAAGAGGGGATGTCGACCTCCCCTATGCCAAAACGTCTACTCCTCTTGCTTCTTTATTAAATCTTTTTTCTTATTTTTTTTTTGAATGATTTGGGTAGGGCCAATCGTGGGCCTCCCTTTTAGTTTTACTCTAGTCTCTTACGAGACTGCCACTGACCCAGCTGGTCAACATGACCAGCTGATTTCATGGCCATGGTAGTCCCAAGGCCCTTCGAAATGGATGGTCATGGCCTTGGTCGACCTTGAGCAATGAAAGAAAAGGTAATTTATCTTATCGATTTTATTTTAAATTGAATTTCAATTATTTTTCCATGATGTACAATCATTCTATTTTACATTATCAAAGTAATTGACATTTCAAATCTACCCATGCAAAGAAATCTTCGTTACGAACGAATTTGGTCGTGTTTGGGTCCTCGCTATATTTCTAAGCGATCTCCCATAATTCACATGCACTGACGAAGTTTTTTCGTCGTTCAGACCTCAAATTTGGGGTAAATCACAATAGTCCTATTATAAACTTACCCAAAAAAAATTGGAGGTTAACTCGCTCTAGATTTCCCTCAATTGCCTTTTTACGTAAAATTACACAATTTGACTCGTATTTCTATGTAGGCTAAATTACAAAAATTGCCAAATCAATAAAATTTCATCGATCTCAACACAATTCTCATAATATCATCACAAAATAAATCATGGACCTTTCACTCTGAGATGGCGCCACATGGAAGGTCCAGATTTATTCTGTTTGAATTTCAAAACTCCCCTGAAAATTTATAAATACTATAGCCCATGCCCAGCTAAGGGGGGCTCTCTTTTCTTTATTTGAACTTCAGTCAAATTTCCACTTTCAACTTCACTTTTCCTCCTCTGAGTTCACGCCCCCCCTGGGCCCATCTGAAAGATTGCATCAAAGTACTTACCTGGCTCACGCCATTCCAAGCTCGACCTAGGAGCAGAGGTCGATTTTCATGTGCATTCTGAAGCTCTGTTTGAAAAGCGAGAGAAGCCATTCGTAGCCGCCCATTTTGGGAGTTTCAAAACAGCAAAAGAACACAAGGTGAGCTCCCATTTGAGTTGATTCTATTGAAATAATACTCTCATTTCAATTTACATACTGAATCCCATGGATTTTTCGTTTTAAAGAAAGGGTTCGTCCGAATGATGGATTGAACTATTCCCATAAAATGACATATATTAAGTAGGATCATGCTTCCTTGATGATTTTCTAGCATTCATGCATCAATTAGATTTAATTCATATTTTATTCTGTTGATTTAGAATATTTTATAAGTTAATTAGGTTGCATTTAGTATTTATTTCATTTTTGTTTCATTTCAGTAGTTCTCTGTCTTTAGCAGTCAGTTCACACGTTATTTTATGTTTTTATTTTTTTCTAAAAATGCCAAAAAAATCATATTATGTGAGAACAATTGTCCCTGATAACCTGCAAAAAAATAGGAATCGTTTGAGTTCATTTGCTTTATTCAAAATTCAAAATGCCAAGTCGGGTTTTATGACCCGGGAAATGTTCAGAACATTGAGTTTCAACTTGTAAAATCGATATCTCCCTCATGAGAGATCTGATTCCTTTGAAAAATGCCCTGAACTCATGATTGTGTCTAGTATTTAATATGATTTTAGCATATTTTTCTGATTTTTTTTGCTGTTTGAGAAAAATCTGAGAGTTTGGGACACATGTCAAAGCCTAATTTGAGTCTCTGAGACTCTGGATCAATTTAAGTCGACTGGTTCTCCCGAATATAACTCCAAATCTAGATTTATAAAAAGTGAACTTTATGTTCTAAATGTTTCCTATTTGATTCTGAAAGTTTGTAATTTTTAGGACAGTTTGCATCTCCTTTTCATATTTTTTATTTTGGTCTCTTGTTTTGGTATTTATATCTGCTATGCTGGTTTATGCGTGTAATGTCATATTTTTATTTTTCAAACAGTTAGTCAAATGCCGAATCCATACAAATAAAAGTTGTTCATATGCATGTCACTAGTTCCCCATTTAATTTTCGTAAATTTTGGTGGTTAATTATCATTTTTTATCTATTTTCACATCAGATCATACTGATTTTAGTCCCGTCAGAACCAAATCTCTGCTACCGAACTCATCGTAGGTCAAATCCTGTAGTTGTAAATACCAAATATGTTCATTTTTATGTCCTTTAGAAGCTTGCAAAATATCAAACATTTCTATGTTGGATTTGTGCATTATTGTGTTAAATGCTATGTTTGGTTCATACCCGTAGGCGAAATTTGCTTGTTTTAGAATTTTCTTTGAAATTTTGCATCTAGGCCATGTCATTTCATGCATTTTATCATTCTATGTTGTTTCTAAAAGTAGAGGTATATTCTCTACCAAATTTGGCATGATTTGAGAACCGTTTGATGACCGGTTTAGCCGTATCATCAAATCAAGGTTCCCACGAGACCCTGATCCGGGCGAAAAACAAGCAAAATTCATTATTTTGGCCAAATATTAAATGTCAATTCTGATTTTTACAGTCCCATCGTATTTAGCAGTATATCATCATGTCTTATCATGCATTTCATCATCATTTTACTCCATTTGAATTTTAAAATCCCTAAATTTTGTCAAAATTCTTTCAAAAACCTTGATTTTAAAGGTATAACCTCAATATTAGGGGTATTTTGGTCATTTTGACTATAATTCCGAATTTTCAACTATTTATTACTGGATTTCCCTGCATTTGCATCATTTTAAATCATTCAAATATCAAGGAAGTATGAAAATCAGGTTCATATCCAACTCAATCCAATAATCTCAGGATGTTATTGGAAAACCTTGGAAAAACCCACATATTTGAGCTAACCCCATTTCAAGCTTGGTAGGGACATTCAAAGGAAGGAGCTGGAATCTGCAATTTTCTTTCTTTCATTTGATTTAGTGATGTAATAATGTAACTTTGGAATAAGAGATTTATCTTTCTGTTTAGATTAGGAGGCATATCATATAGTTTCTTTCTGTAATATCCTGATTATATGAATCATACATTTTCTTTGAAAATCACCATGGATGAACATGAATGGCACATGCACCCACTATTAAGGAGTTAGTAAACTCGGAGGATTCCGTATTTTTGGCCCTAGTCAGAATATGGACGAATCCCAGATCTACTATCTTCTCATTAGCCACATTGAGTCTACACTATTAGGCTATCTTCAAAATCACATCATATTTCCATTTTGCAAAATATTGTGGAATTAAATCAATTAAATTCTAAGCATGTTCACGGCCACAGTCGGAATATGTAAAGAATTTACTTTGGTTTAATACACATTTTCCCACTAAATCTCTCAAAATTTTCCTGAAATATCTTTACCAAAGTGCATCCATCCATTCAAATCATTGGCATCATGAAATTACATGCATTTCTCATGCTTTTTCTCAAGAAAATTTCATTCTAAGGAAATTGATTCCTCAAGAGACTCTGAAATTTTTCAAAGTTGGATTTTCTCAAGTTAAGTTTCCTATGATCTTCCTGGAAAACACTCCTTTCTTAGAATTCAATTTCAACTCTTCAAAAGGAAATTCTCTATCATCTTCAAAAACTCAAAAATTGATTTTCAAATATTTCAAGGCTAAGATTCTCCGAATTTCAATTTCCTGATTTTTTATTTTCCTTCGCCAAAGAGTTTTCCTATGAATTTTCAAAGCTGGAGTTTTCCTGACAAACATTTTCCCTTTCAATGTTCATCTTTTCTCAAGAATTCTTTCCATTTTCCTAGGATTTTCTCACGTCCTCAAAAACTTTCTTATGATTTTTTAAATCCTTTTATCTGAGTTTTCCTGAGAAATTGATTTCCATCTTTTGCGTGAGAAATATTTTTTCAACTCCAAAGCATACATCATGTTTTCTAATCTGCATTTTACCAAGTTTCATAGCACATGCCTGAATTCTCTGTGCATTTAGGATAGAACACGATTTTTGTTAATTTAACTAAGTCAAGAACACATTTGGTCCTTGGTTCGGTTACCTTTGGTAAAGGTGCCAGGAACGGTCGAACCTCGTACTGACAGGTCGAGTCCCATTCCACAGAATATTTCCTGCTATTTTCAAAACAGAGGCGAGTATTTCAAAACAATTTTCAAACTATGGTCAAGTTTGACTCGCGGAAGGTTTCCCTTCTCTCCCGTAGGGAAGGAAAAAAATTTGTGACGATAACAGGTTTGGCGACCGTGATGGGACCTGTCCTTGTCTGATCAAAAGTGTAAGACTCACGAATTTTCTGAGAAAATTATCCAATAGAAGATGAAACTTCATAGTTGTCACTATCTATGTATTTGTACATAAATATGTATATTCATATGTATGTGTGTATGTGCATTTGTATATATATATATATATATATATATATATATATATATATATATATATATATATATATATATATATATATATATATATATATATATATATCGGAAACTCTAATGTGAACAAGTGTTTATATACATATTGAAATAAATGCATATGCATGCATATTTCGATGCATTGGTCATCAAAACCCTAAGTTTTATCCAAATTGCATGAGATCAATCGGATCTCAAATCGAGAAATTTAAACTATGTTAAAACCTCATCACTTTATGTAAATTAATAAAGAATGTAAATTTTAAAGAGGTATGGGTCATACCGAAGATGATTTTTCACTAAAAATAATAATTTAGAATATAATTTAATATTCGGGTTATATTTTAATTTTTGTCGGGTTTGAGACCAACTAGGGGGGGTGGTGGGTTGACCTAGCCCATGGTCGACCATAGGTGGACATGGATAACCCTGGAGACCAGCTGGTCAATTTGACCAAGCTAGGAGGTGGCTATTTTGTAATTTAAGAAAATACTTTTCTCAGAAATGATTCTGATTGGTTCCAGCCATGGGACACTTCTTGAAAAATTTTAAAGGCAAGAGGGCATAATAGACATTAATTAATGACATTCTTGAAAGACATTTTAGAGAATTCAAATGAAATAAGCCTATTGGTGCTGAAAAAGTAGAACTAAAGTATTACAAGTATGCCATCACCTAGAAGGGTGTGACATACATCCTAACCATTCATTTCTAACTTTTAATCTCAGCCATCCACTTAAAACCCTAGCATATTTAACCTTTGAGAAGAGAGAGAAAGTCATTCTCTCATCTTCTTTCTCTCTCCGTCCTCTCTCCCCTCTCTCTCTCTCCCAAAATTGTGGGGCTCTCCCACCATAGCCAACCCCTTCTTTCTCTCCACCTTGCTAGTGTGTAGGGTTGGGTACCACGTGGGACTCCATCCTACACACCCAAGCAAGAGTAGATCCCCTCCATCATTCCAAAAGTCATTGAAATTGATATTTCTTCCATTGTCCATTTGTATTTTTCATTTTTGGTAATGTATTCTCCATTCTTTGTGTAAACATGAAACCGAGTTCCACAATGCATGTATGTTGAGTTGCATGTGGATTCGGTGGATTAGATTTATGTGTTATTCCTTACATTCAGTTTATAGCACTTGTGTGAGATGCATCACGTGAACACACACACTTATACTTCAAAAAAAAAAATATGTATTTTGTAAAAACGAGTTTCCCGAATCTAGAGTTGTCAAAAATACTTTTGAAGATTCGATCATATCTCCCTAGATACTGATCGGACTTTCGTGTTCTTGGACATTCTGGAAAGCCCAGACAGAGGCCGCCAACTTTGTAGTTGAGGAATTTTCTAGATTCAGAATGCAAAGTTCTTTAAAATCTCTGTTAAAAATATCATTTTTGCATGCAATGGTTTTTCCTGAATCTAGAGTTGTCAGAGACACCTATGATAAATCGACTGTATCACTCTGGATACATGTTCGATTTTGGTGTTCTTGGACATTCTGGAAAGCTAAGATGCAAATATTTAACTTTGTAGTTGAATGTTTGATCTGATTCGGTCCACATGGTCCTCTAAAATCTCTGTTAAAAATGTCATTTTTGCATGCATTGGTTTTTCTCGAATCCAGAGTTGTCAGAAGCACCTATGATAAATCGACTGTATCGCTCGGGATACATGTTTGATTTTAATTTTCTTGGACATTATGGAAATCTCATATGCAAATCTCTAACTTTGTAGTTGAAAGTTTGATCTGATTCGGTCCTCATGGTCCTCTAAAATCTATGTTAAAAATATTATTTTTGCATGCATTGGTTTTTCCCGAATCTAGAGTTGTCAGAAATACCTATGATAAATCGACTGTATCTCCTTAGATACAGGTCACATTTCTATGTTCTTAGACATTTTGGAAAGCTAATACACAGTCCTACAACTTTGTAGTTGATGACTTGTCCTGATTTAGTCCATATAGGCTTCCAAATCTACTATTAAAATATTGAACATTCAGATTTTTGTCAATCCCTATTCAGTCCAGAATGCTCTGGACAGTGTCCTGTAGTTTTGAGATTTCTCCTGACTCCCTTCATGAAAATTCAATTGGTTTGATTCTATAGAAATATAAGAGATAACTCTACAACTTTTATGTTTAAGGTTAGGGCTGAATCTTTGTTTAAATATCTCAAAAACATCAATCTTCCGGCTATTATAGAAAGTTATGATTTTCTTTTAACTGGTTTTAAATCTCTTTCTTTTTGGGGTCAAGTTGGGTGCGGCCCAGTTGAAACACCAAGTCACTGAACTCAAATTGCCTGATTAAGCTTGTTTACCATCTAATATGGTTGAAATTGAGATTAGCTAACATGTGATATCATGCTCGTATTATTTTGATTTATGTACGCTTACACACTACATGAGAACAATGCGACATAAATGTTATAACATGAATGAGTACTTCCACTTGCACATCTTGTCACCAAATTTAAATGTATTAAATGAATTACGTTAATAATTCAAGTGTCCTAGCATTTAATGAATATTTGATTATGTTTCATGTACGTTTGCATTGATCACACGATCCACCTTTGACACTTGATCTATCCTGTAAGTATAAGGAGGACTCGAGGCCCCTTGTAAGGGTGTATTTATCAGTGAGACTTTGTGGAATGCTAAAAAATCCATAGCGAGTTAGTGTGGACAATAGACCCACCTTGTGAGTTGAGCTCACTTATGTTAGAAATGTGCAGTTACCCGTACTTTCTTTCTTATGAATATCTCATGCGATATAATTCTAGAGAGGTCTTCTTTTGGTTAGATAATTAATGAAATATTCATTGTTGAATGCTAATGTTAATCATGTTAGTTGATTGATCTTGATCATACTGCTTATCTTTGATTATAATGCTAGAGTTGTATCTTTCTCGCTCACTTGCTAGATATTTGATGTTACTGCCTAAGTATGTTAGTGGTTGACATTGTTGTTTATTTCTTGGCATTGTCCTCTACTTATTGCAGTTACACATATTTAATCACTTCAGTTATGTTAATTGTCTCACCACGATGCACATATATGTTCACTTGTATATATGCATTGATTGCGATATTTTACCTGTTCTGTCATGACAAATTCACTTGTGCTATTGCTCTGGTTAATTATGTTATTAGATGCATATCATGTTATAAATGCTATGATTTGTGCAAATGGATTCTCGTGGTCGATTTCTCACCAACTCGTAAGAGTACTGACCCCATTTTATGGGGATACAGGTGTTTTGACTTCTCATGGTGCGATGGAGCTCAATGTGGGGCGGAGGACTGAACCCACACTTCTAGAACGTCAAAGATCTTGGCAGATGTTTTTGTAAAAAGGAAAATGTTGTATCATCTTGTAAACAATATTAAATAAAATGTTTCATCTTGTTGTTTCCTCTGTAACCCGCCCAGAATTTTCACTTGTTTTTTCCTTTTTGGTTTTTTTTGCTTTGCGCAATATATTTAAATAAAAAAAAAACTAAAAACCTAAAGGATTTTCCAAGCTGGGATTCTGGGGCGTTACAAAAAGTGTGCTTGACTTAGTTCAATTATCAAAATTGTGTTCTCAAAATGTCAGCTCTTTTGCTTTCTGATATCATGCGAACCTAGGAGCCTAGATTTTGACCTAGCTGACATTGATTGCATATAACTTAAGCATGGTTTGGTAGGACTATATTGATGAGATATTTTCATGCTCACATAGACTTAGGTCTAAACACAACTCTCCTCAATTTAGGATCTGAATGCAAACAATGTATGCTTCTTTAAAAAGTTTTAAAAAATCTATCTCTCTAGGACTTAGAGCCTTCTATTTCTTGCATGTGATCATTTTTTCAAACCGCTTTACCTATCTTTACCTAGTCTTCACGTTGCTGGGCTCTCTTCCAGAACCCTAGTTTGGGACAGAGACTCACAACTGGGCCACTTATTTGGGTTAACGCCCCCTACCACGTACTAAGGGCCACAGTTCGAAGTATATCGGTAGGCGCTCAAGGATGTTGGAAAACCTTACCTTAGAACCGGAGTTGAAATTCTATGCCACGTACTTCGGGTCTCAACTCGAGTATATCGACATAACTGGATTGAACAAAGATTATCTGAACCTAGAGTTAGGATTAGGATCCTACAGCTGCTTTTCAAAATGATGCATCTAGAGTCATCCTTTTAGGGAGTGTTGTATGCGCATAAATGTATGTGCAGGATGTGATTGTATGCACCTTATTTCCTCAATTCCTCATATTTTCTATTTTTTTTTCAAACTATTAGACCATTTTCCAAATATCCTCATTTTCCATTTTTATAAAATATTTCTCTTATTTTATCCAAACCCTGGACGATTTTTCCAAACCATCTACTTTTTTCTCAAAACTCCAAGTGATTTTTCATTCTTCCATTCTACTGGATCTCGAATTTTCAGCCTTATTTTGATCCTGCTTGCAAATTTTTGAAATTTCAAATTTTGCGTATATCTTCAAAAACTTTTCCATATCTTCCAATATATCTTCCAAATTTTATCCAAAAATTTTATTTGTCATCTCCTTCTAAGATTGCCAATCTGATCGCATCATTTTTTTCTCTCAAGATTGTTGCCTTCAAAATTCTTTCTCTATCATGCTAAACATCCCATTTTGTACTGCAGAGGGCATTGGCATGGTTGTGTGATCCAGACGAGATCAAAGACCGCTACTTCGGCATATTAGTTATAGACAGTGAGTAAGAAATGGATTCCATAAAGTCTGCCAAAGAGGGAGCTCAGACCAGTAAGGATAAGATCGATCCCGCTATATATCGGTTGTTAAAAAAAATGATGATCGGGATATTATCCGCAGAAGCTGAGGCTAATTTCAGAAAAGTTCCTGTTAAAGAAGAGGCTTCTATCACCATCCTTATGAGCATCATTGGCAACCACAGCAGCACAAAAAGTTCTAAACCCAGCAACAACAAAAACAGAGGCAATTGAAGCAACAATTTAGAAGAGTCTAAGGGTCAGAAGGAAAAGTATTCCAAAATCCAGGATAGACCTTTTCAATCCATCCCTCAGCAAAAGGAAAAAAATCAAGAAAAACCAAAGCGCGAAAACTGGAGCAATGATCGAGATTTCACTCCTATAGACGAGCCACTCGACAAAGTCCTTGAATACATGTTGATCAAGGGATTAGTCAGGCTCCTAAAATCCATGGATCCTCCCACCATCATGGGAAGATTCATGAACCAGTTCTGCAAATTCCATCGGGCAGTAGGGTATGACACTGATCATTGTTTCGTCTTAAAAAACATTATGCAAGACTACATTAATAAAAAACTCTTTGTTGAAGATAGAGAAGAAGAACATCCAGTAGCCATGACCAAGCAGGTTCAGTCAAGTTCCCAGAAAGAAGTCAAAGAAGTCAGCCCTCAACATAAATCAAGCAATCCGAAGACGATAAAGCATGATGGTTGGGGTTATGACCGCGAGTTTACTCCTTTAGGTCAGCCAATCGAGGAAATTCTTGGATATAAGCTTACAAAGAATATGGTCAAACTTCAAAGGATTGTTTATCCTCCCGTCACAATGGGAAAATGGAAAGATTGTTTATGCAAGTTTCATCATGCAATGGGGCACGATACTGAACGCTACTTCATTCTAAAAAATATTATACAGGACTACATCGATAAAGAGCTTTTGGTGCCAGAAGAAAGAGAGGGACAACTTGCAGTCCTGACCAAGCCTTTCCCAGATCACTCAGAAGAATGACAATGCCAATGCCCTCTCATTTGTGTCATTTTGACTTTTTGTCAAGACGATATAGTCCTAGTTTTTCTTTTTTAAGTTGTCATCTCTTTTAATGCATCAATAAAATCATCAACTTTTTCTCATTTCAGGGTGTCATTTTTTTTTTCATGATTTCTCTAAATTCTCATGTAATATATCTCTTGTAAATAATTTTTCCTTAAAAACTTTTGCTTGCCTTTCTTCTTTCGCAAAATTCTTTTCCTGAATCCACATGGATGCTCATTATTAACTCTGATTTTCCTCTTTTGTCATTATGTTTCTTCTCAAAAGAGCCTTCTTTAAATTTTATTTTCTCTTCCCTATTACACTCGGGCATCTTTTAAAAATTTGATTTCAAACATTCTGTATGCAGGCAGGATCAAATAAAATCTCTCATCTTTCATCTACACTTCATTTGCATTTCATTTGCACTTGCATTTCATTTGCATTAATTATGCACCCAATTCATTTCCTATTCAGGATAAGGGATAAATTCTGAGACTATGCATAATATGATTCTATCTATTTCTCATCCTAATCATCAATCCCTAACTTCAGTTTACAATCTCTGTCGATTTTTCCTCAAAATTCTTCAGATATAATCCTTTTTCCAAAATTCAGTTCCCGCACTGACGATTTGCAAAATTTTGATCCTCTAATCGAGTTCTCCTCTGAAGTACTGAATTCTAATTTAGACTTATTTTCCTTTCAAACCTAACTCTCAGGTTGGTCCATTTTTCTTTTAGAAATTCGAGTTCTAACTTGGATTTCTTCTTTTTTAAAATCCAACTTTCAAGTTTGTTTATATTTTTCCTTTGAAGATCCGAGTTTCGACTCGGGTTTTCCTTGAAATTATTTTTCCTTTAAAGATCCGACTTCTGACTCGGGTTTTCCCTCAAATTATTTTTTCTTTGAAGATCCGAGTTCTGACTCGGGTTTTCCTTTAAATTATTTTTCCTTTGAAGATTAGAGTTCCGACTTGAGTTTTCCTTTAAATTATTTTTCCTTTGAAGATCCGAGTTCTGACTCGGGTTTTCCTTTAAATTATTTTTCCTTTGAAGATCCGAGTTTTGACTCGGGTTTTCCTTTAAATTTGTTTTTTCTATGAAGATCCGAGTTTCGACTCGGGTTTTCCTTTAAATTATTTTTCCTTTGAAGATCCGAGTTCCGACTCGGGTTTTCCTTTAAATTATTTTTCCTTTGAAGATCCGAGTTCCGACTCGGGTTTTCCTTTAAATTATTTTTCTATTGAAGATCCGAGTTTCGACTCAGGTTTTCCTTTAAATTATTTTTCTTTTGAAGATCCGAGTTCTGACTTGGGTTTTCCTTTAAATTATTTTTCCTTTGAAGATCCGAGTTTCGACTCTGGTTTTCCTTTGAATTATTTTTTTCTATGAAGATCCGAGTTTCGACTCGGGTTTTCCTTTGAATTATTTTTCCTTTGAAGATCCGAGTTCTGACTCGGGTTTTCCTTTAAATTATTTTTCCTATGAAGATCTAAGTTTTGACTCGGGTTTTCCTTTAAATTATTTTTCCTTTGAAAGTCCGAGTTTCGACTCGGGTTTTCCTTTAAATTATTTTTTTCTTTGCAGATCCGAGTTTCGAATCGGGTTTTCCTTCAAATTATTTTTCGTTTGAAGATCCGAGTTTTGACTCGGATTTTCCCTCAAATTATTTTTCCTTTGAAGATACGAGTCCTGACTCGGGTTTTCCTTCAAACTATTTTCCTTTGAATATCTGAGTTTCGACTCGCGATCTCTTTACTTTATTCGAGCTCTGACCCGAGCTCTTCATTCTCCATTGTTGATCCAGGTTCCGAGTTGCGATCTCTTTACTTTATTCGAGCTCTGACCCGAGCTCTTCATTCTCTTGTGTTGATCCAGGTTCCAACTCGTGATCTCTTTACTTTATTTGAGCTTTGACTCGAGCTCTTTATTCTCCTTTGTTGATCCAAGTCACTTTGATCCTCAGGGTCAGTTAATTTCTCAAATTTGACCTTTTGTCCACCAATTTCCAATTTAAATCTTCAGATCATTCAATTCTTTAATTTTGACCTCCGGGTCACCTAATTTCCAATTTTCAATTCCAATTACCAAATTCTCAATTTCGACCGTCAGGTCATCCAATTTCTGATTTTGACCTCCAGGTCATTCAATTTCCAATTTCAACCTTCGTGTCACTCAATTCTCAATTTCGACCTCCTGGTCACTCAATTTTCATACTCTCAATTTTTAATTTCCAATTTTGACCTCTGGGTCACACAACTTTAACCTTTGGATCAACCAATTCTCAATTTCGACCGTTAGGTCATCCAATTTCAAACCTTCAGGTTACCATTTCTATCTCAATCATTTTCGACCTGCGGGTCACCTTTGCCAATCATGGTCGTATTCATTTCACCTATTGGCCCAATATCCAAATTTCAATCATTTTCTCTTGCGAGAGACTGTAAACACCCCAAATTTTTCAAATCCATTTCAGATCCCTCCTTTTATAGATGCCAAACCCCTTTTGAATTCCCGATTCATTTAGGAGTATATTTGAATCAATTCATGATCTCGAGCTCATCTGATATCCGAGATCCAACTTTATTTCTTAAGTTTTGATCTAATATCCAAGATTTGTTTCCAGGTTTGATCCAATATCCAAATCCGAACTCCATCATAAGCCTGGATTTTTCATTTTTATAAATTCATTCCCAAGGTTCAAACCCAATTTGAACTAATTTCCCCCATTTTGATCTATAATCGAGATCCAGATCCAAATCTGATTTTTATTCAAAACCTCAGATCTGGATCCTTTTCAAAATTCAATCTTTGTCCTAATTTTAAAGATTAATTCTTAAATTTGAAATTCAAGTCCACCATTTTGCAAAATTCTTTTGAAAATGCCGTGGATCCAATTCATAATCCAATTCCAAAATACCAAAATGGATCCACATCCAGTTTCAAAATCCAATTTTTTATCTCCAATTCAAAAACAATTCTTGAATTTCAAACCCAAAATTCAATACTTTTGCAAAATTTCCAAAAATTCAATCTGGACCTGGGTTTTAACTCAATTTGGATTCAAAAATCAAATTGGATCTTGGATCCAATTGAAATCCGTTCTTTTCAAAATCCTCCTTTTTATTTATATTTTATTTAACTTAGATTTTAAACCTATTGAATCATAAAACAAAAAAAATACATTTTTAAAGAAAGGTTGCTGCATCAGCCCTAGACCCTCCAGAAAAAGGGGAAGAAAAGAATGATGAAACAAAGAAAGAAAAAAAAGGAGGAAATGAAGGAGGAAAAGAAGGAAGAAAATGAGCATAAAAGAAGCAAGACAAGAAGGAGAAAGAAGAATAAGAAGAGAGGGAAAGAAAGAAAAAAGGAGGGGGAGGACATTCAGCGATTGGTGGCAGCAGTCTCTCTCTCCTCTTCACTTGGAGTTTACGAAATTTGGAAAAGTTGTTAGCCCTTTCTTTCAGACCCCTTCAGCCAAGGTGAGTACTCTTATTTTCCCTTAAAATTTCTTGTCATAGCATGATTAATGGATTAGAATTTGAGTTTTCATCTTCCTATTTGCTTCATTTTAATCTTTGTTTAACATATTTTGATTGAGCCAAAAGAATTCAAGTGATTTGATCTTTTTAGATCAAATCCTTCTTTCAAATGGGCTACAACAAGTTAGATTTGTGCCTCAGTCTCTTTGGTTTTCTTTTAGTACATTTTATGTCTTAATTTTTCATCATCCATGCATTCATTCATGTTTTAAGGCATTAGATCTCATGTTTGAACATCTACGCAGGTGTAGTTTGCTTTCATCATATTCAGTTGCATTCTAAATTCTACTTTGAATTTTGGTGCATTTTAGATCTATCGATTTGTATGTAATCAGAGCTCATTTCAATCTGCATTTTTTACTGCAACTTCATACATATGTCTTCATGCTCTCCACCAAAAATTAGATCATTCTGAGTTTGTTTGGCTGACTTTAAAAATCAAGATTCAGAACCTATTATTTTGCAGCATCAGGATTTTAGCAGAATCAGGACCAACTTGCAGGTATTATTTCTCCCTAATCAGAGATGATCTTTCTGATATGTAAATAGGGGTGTTTTTTAAATTAAATTTAGTTTGTCCATATCAAATTTCAGAGATTTTTATGGTGTGTTCATACCTTTTTTGGGTCAAAAACCACAACCCTGTTAGACTGTATCATTTTAATGACTCAGATTTTGATCTATTTTGTCAGAATTATATTTCCTTAATTGCAGATCATTTTTCAATTCTGTAAAATGGTTTTTCTTTGTTTATATGTCTAGTTTGTCTCTGTAAATGTTTAGAATTTTCTACGGTAAATTGCTATTTTATTTTGATTAAATACTAGAACCCTGTATCTTGATTTTGTATATGTTCTCATTTTGTTCCACATACCATAACTGTTGTTTCCCACCTTCAATAAATCGCCATATGATTGACAACATTCTTCAGCAAAATCGTTGTTACGATTTTTTGGGTCTCCAATGAGTCCCTACTATGATTTTTAGTGTTTTCAGGTCTCCAACGACCCCCACAACGATTTGTAGTGTTGTTCGGTCATCCTACAACGATAGTGTTGTAGTGTTGTTCGGTCATCCTACAATGATTTGTAGTGTAATTTCCCCCATTTTGATCTGTAATCGAGATCCAGATCCAAATCTATTTTTTATTCAAAACGTCAAATCTGGATCATTTTCAAAATTCAATCTTTGTCCTAATTTTAAAGATTAATTCCTAAATTTGAAATTCAAGTCCATCATTTTGCAAAATTCTTTTGAAAATATTATGGATCCAATTCATAATCCAATTCCAAAATACCAAAACGGATCTATATCCAGTTTCGAAATCCAATTTTTTATCTCCAATTCAAAAATAATTTTTTGAATTTCAAACCCAAAATTCAATACTTTTGCAAAATTTCCAAAAATTCAATCTGGACTTGGGTTTTAACTCAATTTGGATTCAAAAATCAAATTAGATCTTGGATCCAATTGAAATTCGCTATTTTCAAAATCCTCCTTTTTATTTATATTTTATTTAACTTAGATTTTTAAACCTATTAAATCATAAAAGAAAAAAAATACATTTTTAAAGAAAGGTCGCTGCCTCAGCCCTAGACCCTCCAGAAAAAGGGGAAGAAAAGAAGGAGGAAACAAAGAAAGAAAAAAAATGAGGAAACAAAGGAGGAAAAGAAGGAAGAAAATGAGCAGAAAAGAAGCAAGAAAAGAAGGAGAAAGAAGAATAAGAAGAGAGAGGAAAGAAGAAAAAAGGAGGGGGAGGACATTCAGTGATTGGTGGCAGCAGTCTCTCTCTCATCTCTCCTCTTCACTTGGAGTTTACGAAATTTGGAGAAGTTGTTAGTCCTTTCTTTCAGACCCCTTCAGCCAAGGTGAGTATTCCTCTTCTATTCCCTTAAAATTTATTGTCATAGCATGATTAATGGATTAGAATCTGAATTTTCATCTTCCTATTTGCTGCATTTTAATCTCTGTTTAACATATTTTGATTGAGCCAAAAGAATTGAAGTGATTTGATCTTTTTAAATCAAATCCTTCTTTCAAATGGGCTACAACAAGTTAGATTTGTCCCTCAGCCTTTTTGGTTTTATTTTAGTACATTTTATGTCTTAATTTTTCATCATCCATGCATTCATTCATGTTTTATCTCTTTTAGGACTTGCATTAGAGACATCTGGTTTTATTGCATGTTGAACATGTTTTTGAAAACATCTCTACCTTTATTGTCCCGATCTTCACGTTGCTGGGTTGTCTCACTGAACCATAGTTCGGGAGAGAGCCTCACAACTTGACCACTTATTTGGGTTAGTGCCCCCCTACCACGTACCTAAGGGCCATAGTCCGAGGTATATCGGTAGGTGCTCAAGGATGTTGGGAAACCATTACCTTAGAACCATAGAGATATTTCTATGCCACGTACTTCAAGCTTCGGCTTGAATATATCGGCGTACCTTAATTAGAATCAGATGATCTGAACCATAGAGTTAGGATTAAGGTCCTATCAGCCATTTCAAATATTGCATTTAGAGACAGCTTTAGGGAGTGTTGTTTGTGCATCCTTGTTTGTATAACTGTGATTCTGTGATACTTATTTTATCTCCTTATATTTTCTAAAACCCTGGGTATATTATTCAAAATTTCCTCTTTGTTTTTAAAACCCAAGTGTATTTTTCCTTTCTTCTTCTGATTTCTTCAAATTCTATGATCCTGCCCGCAATTCTTCAAATTTTAAATCTTTACCATCTATTTTCAAATTCTTTTCCCTCCTATATTTCCAATGTATCTTCTGATTCTATTTTTCTTGTTTACCTTTTTATAAATGAAATCTCTTTCCATCAAGAGATATCATTTTCAAAATAGCATTTTCCTTCGTGTTTTAGTTGTTTATTTCCCCTCATGGAGTAACAGCGCAATTGTCATAAATTCTGTGATGACTCAATCCCTAGTAATGAGATATAATTTTTTTTAAAACCTATTTTACCTTATTCCTTCTCTTGTCAAAACTTCTCCCAAAATTTCTTCAGTCTAAACCCTCCCTTTACTACGTAGAAAAATATGTTTCAGACGAGGACAGGAAAGGAGACTGCTCAACAATACAGCGACGGTGAGGTCAAAGGAATGAATTCCCCAAGTCACTCAGAGGACAGGGTCAGGGCAAGGGAGATGATATTGATCCCGCTATGTATGGTATGTTTCAGAAAACGATGGCTAGGATGACGACAGAGCAAACTGAGGCCAGCCTGAAAAAGACAGTTCCTAAAGGCAAGCTGAAAAAGAAGGTTGCGAGAAAGCATGTTAGGATCATCAAAAAGAAGATGTAGCTAGATAATACTGCTGAGGGCATAGAATCAAAGGAAGAAGAAGAAGAACAGTCTGTGTTCAGCAAGAATCCTCCGCGGCAGTTTGTAAAGATAGCCGCTGAAGAGCCCAAATCTGTCAACAAACCCAAGTCTGGGATTCCAGCAGAGGACCCGATGCGTGAGCAATTGAAGGAGATGACTCGAGCAATCAAGGACATTCAAGCCAAGAGTAAGGGCAAGCAGACCTACACTGGCAAGGATTTCTACGATGGCCTAGATGGGGATGATAAGCTGGAGAATCTTCCTCGCAAATTTCTCAAGTTTGACGGAACTGACAATCCTAAGGCTCACCTAGCCACCTTTTATGCAAAATGCTGTCATTTTAGAAAGGACAACAGGGCTCTATTCATTTGCTTTCCTCGCAGTCTGGAGGGTATAGCGGCCAGGTGGTATGCCGACCACATCAATCCTATCGAACTACGAGAGTTCGATAAGGTGGTAAATTTGTTCATCGAGCACTTCCTATTCAACACTGAGGCTTCACCTACGTTCAATCACCTTTACAACCTGAAGCAGAATGAAAATGAAAAAGTCGGAGAATTCATCCACAGGTGGAGAAGCACCTGCAACAAAATGAAGGTTCCCATTCCCGAAGAACATGCACTGCAAATGATCCTCAATAATTTTTCTCAACCCCTAAGGAGCCTCATCGTCACTTCCCCGGCGAAATCCTTCATCAAATTGTTTGAGCGAGCCGAATGACTTGAGGCAGGAGTGGAAAATGGGCTCTACAAGGGCGTGCCTCTGGTTAAGAATATCCAAGACCAGAAGAAGAAGGCGCAATTCACTCACTCAGCTGATACCTTCGGCAATAATCATGGCAGTAGCAGCAGGGAAAACAAAAATAACAGTTGTAGTGGCTCGAAAATAGATCAGAACAAGGGGAAGAAGGAAAGGTTCTTTAAAAACAATGACAAACCACTTCTGACTGACCTACAACAAAAAGAGGATCTTCAAGAGAAGCCCAAGTACATCAAGTGGGAGAAAGATCGAATCTTCACTCCTTTAGATCAACCTTTGGAAACAGTTCTAGAATATATGTTGACCCATGGAATGATCAAACTCCCTAAAGTCGCAGATCCTCCCGTAATTTTGGGAAAATTTAAAGAGTAATTTTGCAAGTTCCACAGGACAACGGGGCACGATACAGAACATTGTTTCGTCCTCAAGCATATGATACAAGACTGCATTGATAGAAATCTTTTGCTGGAGGACGAGGAAGAAGTGCACCCCGCCGTCTTGACCGAGCCATTTCCAGACCACTCAAAGAATTGATAATGCGAAAGTTTTTTTTTGCTTTCATCCCTATTTGTTAGTCACCTTGTAGGGGCAAGTTAGACCAGTCTTTTGTGACTTTTTGTTAGAATGCTTGTAAATATTCAGTTTTGCTTTATCAATGAAATGTCAATTTTTCTTCATATCTTTGATATCAAATACTTCTTTCCTTTGCCACACTAGGGGCATTTATTTTTGAAAAATTATAGTTTTATTTCAAAAACCTTCTTCGTCATCGGCTTCTATCAAGCCGCATTAAATCCCTATTCTTCTTAAAAGGAGGGACAATCCCGACATCATTCATGAGAGAAATGATATTACCTATGAGGGTTTTTCAAAAAAATCATGAAATTTTGAAAATTTCTGCAAAATCTTCCTCAGGATCATCAAAAGTTCAATACTTTGGTCCAATCTTTTTCAAAATCAACCATCGCTCGCGTTGATCTTCCTTTTCCAAAAAAATGGTTTCGAATCATTTTCTCCAAGAATCAACCCTCGTGTTGATCTCTTTTTTTTCAAAATTGGTTTCAAACCATTACCTTCAAAAATCAACCCTCATGTTGATCTTCTTTTTCAAAATTTGGTTTTTGAACCATTGTCTTCAAATCAACCATCATGTTGATCTCTCTTCAAAATCAACCCTCATGTTGTTTCTTCTTCAAAGATCGACTCTCACATTTACCATTCTTCAAAATCAACCTTGCGATTGATCCTCTTCCCAAAATGATTTCTCACTTGTCTTTCAAATGAACATTTTCCTCTCACTTTAAAGATCCCATGTGCAGGCAAGATCAGACAAACTTTTTTTTTCTCTCAAATCTTATCAATTTTCAGTTAATCTTATTATCTTTATTAATTTCATTCATTTTTTTCAATTTGATCAAGTTTATATCAATTTACCATCAATTTTATCAAGTTTTATCAAATTTTCATCAAATTTTATTAAATTTTATCAATCCTTTTAATCTTGAAAATTGGACCGCATGCAGCTAAACTATGTTGATCCATCTAATTCATAAAATCAAGAATCTTTCATCAAGAATTTCCCTTCTAAATTCAAATCTCAGGTTATCTCTCTTCAAATTCCTTCGACCTCCCCTTCAGTTTAAGGGATAAACCTGAATCATTTTCTATGATTTCCTAAAATTCTCATCAATGTCTATTCTATGCCCATTCAGGATAAGGGGATAATCCTGAAAGCAAATCACATACAATTAATTATGATGGTCTATTAAATTCTAAATCTTCATCAAGAATCTTCATTATTCTAAAGTTGATTTGCAAGTTGAATCTTTTTTTTCAAACCCAGTGCTCGAGCTGGTCATTTTTTTCTAAATTTTTTATCCCAGATCGAATCATGTTCAAAACCCAGTCCTCGAACTAGTCATTTTCTAAATTTTTGATCCTAAATCAAATCATGTTCGAAACCCAATCCTCGAACTGGTCATCTTCTAAATTTTTGATCCCAGATCGAATCATGTTCAAAACCCAGTCCTTGAACTGGTCATTTTCTAAATTTTTGATCCTAGATTGAATCATGTTCGAAACCTAGTCCTCAAACTAGTCATCTTCTAAATTTTTGATCCTAGATCGAATCATTTTCAGAACCCAGTGCTCAAGCTGGTCATTTTTCTAAATTTTCGATCCTAGATCGAATCATTTTCAGAACCCAGTGCCAGAGCTGGTCATTTTTCTAAATTTTTTATCCTAGATCGAATCATTTTTGAAACACAATCCTTGAACTGGTCATCTTCTAAAATTTTGATCCTAGATCAAATCATTTTTTGGAAGCCAGTTCTCGAACTAGTCATTCTTCTAAATTCATGATCCTAGATCGAACCATTCATTTAAAAAACTCAGTATTCGCACTCGTTATTTTTCAAAATTTTCAAAATCTTTAAAATCTAGAGACCAAGTTCATTTGAAAAACTCAGTCCTCAAACTGGTCATTTTTCAAAATTAAAGACCGAGTTCATTTGAAAAACCCAGTCCTTGCACAAGTTATTTCTCAAAAATTGCAATCAAAGATCAAGTTCATTTGAAGAATCCAGTCCTTGTGTTGTTTGTCTCTCAGAAAGTCTCAATCTTAGATCAAATTATCAATCAAAGGTTCCAGCTCCTTTGCTGGTCGTTAAATGAAACGTCCCAGTTCTCACTGGTCGTTAAATCAAAGGTTTCAGCTCCTTTGTTGGTCGTTAAAGGAAAGGTCCCAATTTTCACTGGTTGTTAAATCAAAGGTTCCCGCTCCTTCGCTGGTCGTTAAATGAAAGGTCTCAGTTTTCACTGATCGTTAAATCAAAGGTTCCAGCTCCTTCGTTGGTCGTTAAATGAAAGGTCCCAGTTTTTACTGGTGGTTAAATCAAAGGTTCCAGCTCCTTCGTTGGTCGTTAAATGAAAGGTCCCAGTTTTTACTCGTCGTTAAATCAAAGGTTTCAGCTCCTTCGCTGGTCGTTAAATGAAAGGTCTCAGTTTTCACTAGTCGTTAAATCAAAGGTTCCAGCTCCTTTACTGGTCATTAAATGAAAGTAAACAGTTTTTACTAGTCATTAAATCAAAGGTTCCAGTTCCTTCGCTGGTCGTTAAATGAAAGGTCCCAGTTTTCACTGGTCGTTAAATCAAATGTTCCAGCTCCTTCGCTGGTCGTTAAATAAAAGGTCCCAGTTTTCACTGATCGTTAAATCAAAGGTTCTAGCTCCTTTTTTGGTCGTTAAATGAAAGGTCCCAGTTTTCACTGGTCGTTAAATCAAAGGTTCCAGCTCCTTCGCTGGTCGTTAAATGAAAGGTCCTAGTTTTCACTGATCGTTAAATCAAAGGTTCCAGCTCCTTCCCTGGTCGTTAAATGAAAGGTCCTAGTTTTCACTGGTCATTAAATCAAAGGTTTCAGCTCCTTCGTTTGTCGTTAAATGAAAGGTCCCAGTTTTCACTGGTTGTTAAATCAAAGGTTCCTGCTCCTTCGCTGGTCGTTAATTGAAAGGTCCCAATTTTCACTGGTTGTTAAATCGAAGGTTCCAACTCCTTCGCTGGTGTTAAATGAAAGGTCCCAATTTTCACTGGTCATTAAATCAAAGGTTTCAGCTCCTTCGTTGGTCATTAAATGAAAGGTCCCAGTTTTCACTGGTCGTTAAATCAAAGGTTACAGCTCCTTCGCTGGTCGTTAAATGAAAGGTCTCAGTTTTTACTGGTCATTAAATCAAAGATTTCAGCTCCTTTACTGGTCATTAAATCAAGGATTCTAGTTTTCACTGGTCATTAAATCAAAGATTTCAGTTTTCACTGGTCGTTAAATCAAACGTTTCAGCTCCTCCGCTGGCCGTTAAATAAAGGTCCCAACTTTTACTGGTCAAAATTTCCAAAATCAAAGATTCAACTCAAGGTCTCATTAAAATCTATATTGAGTGATTATTTCACAAAAAATTCTTGAAAACTTTGCCAATTTGCTGAAAGCATTTGTTGATTCCAACATTTTACTGCACAAAAGAATTACCTCTAGTATTCTTGCCAAAAAGGTAAAACTTTTTGCGGAAAAGGGATAAAATTCAAATCTTTTTCCTGTTGATCAACCAAAATGATGTAAGAAATATCCTCGATATGATTAGCGAAAGAAATATTCAATGACATTGAAAAGCCAAAAGTGAATCGATATTGATCATAGCCATGGTGCGTGTTTTAAGGCAATTTTCTGGTAATCAGGCAATAGAAATATCCTGAGCTTTAAAAAGAATCCACTCAATCCATATCTCCTCAGTCATTTAAGCTGCAATTAAATATCTACAAAAGGGATCTCTCAATTTTCGTCAAGATGAAGATGAATATGCGAGCTAGACTCCCGGGGCCAAAGAAAAATTGGATCATCTTCGAGATGAAGGAGTTTGTGACGGATCCTTCTAGGGAAAGTTCAGATCACCGTTAAGATGAAGGCAGATGCGATGAACCTATCGACAAACCCTAAAAGATATTTGATTTTTGCTATCATCTAAAGACCTTTTGAGCCAATATCATCAGTATAATTCCTGAGACGGAAGAAGGATCAGAACATCTTTAAGATGAAGGAGTTTATGATGTACCCTTCACCGAAAAAGAGAGAAAAGTCAGAACATCTCCAAAATGAAGGATGATGTAATAAGCTTCCCCTGAAAACCCAAGAAAGCTCAATGTCTCAAAGAGAGTGCCAAAAGATCATGGGAAAACACCCAGATATCAAACTGTCGCAATTTCCAGAAATCCTCTTTTCTTATGCAAAATTCTTTTATCAATATCTTTTCATTACTTGCTTTTATGAAATTAAGAAATATTTTTTCTCTTCTCATACCAGGGAAATGGATAGCTTCCTTGGAGAAAGTCATCAACGCTAAAAAATTGAATTTGATTCTTAAGACCAAGGAGTTAACCTTGTTGGAGGAAATACTCTAGGTAAAAAAGGGAATGTCTTTTGCACACATGCACACATCTTCAAACATCTGAATCATCTACAATTTCATCTTATTGGCAAAATTTTCTAGTTATTCAAAATGAAATAAATGCTCAATATCCATTTTGATACGACCTAGCATTGTGTATATTTTCAAGAAGAGTTGCCTCATTCAGGAGAGGTATCTCTCCCTGTCCCATCATGGTTTTTCTTATTCAAAAATTATGTATTCTCGCACCCACTCAGGTTAAGGGTCAAACCTGTACTTTTCTACGAGAGGCCATCGATTTTAAAAGCTAATTTCTGTCTCAGCAATGAGGTGCCCCATATCATTCCTTTTCCAAAGTTTTAGGGAACCCCATTTTCCTCCTTTCGCAAACCCCTTTCGGATTTGTTCGTCCAAACTCTGAAGGTCCCATCATGGTTTCTTCGTTCGAGGATTCCGTATGGTCATCCCTTTCAGGTTGAGGGTCAAGCCTGAACCTCGCTTCTTGAGATACCGTCCCTTTCAGGTTAAGGGATAAGCCTGAACCTTATTTTTCCACGAAGTATCTTCTGTTCAGATTTGGGTTAAACCTGAGTCTCATTTTTGGCAAGGTAGTTCTCCCAGTCCCATCATGGTTTTCCCCACAAAGAAATCCATGCTTTGTATATCCATCCAGAAAGGATCATACTAAAAGCTTCATCTTACGAGGCATTTTGTTCAAAAATGTCTCATCAAGGTCTTTGTGTATTTCTTTCCCATTCAGGTAAGGGTAGAACCTGAAATTCATCTTGATATATCTTCGTCCCAACCAGGTTAAGGGATAAACCTGAATCTATCCAAAAGCTGATCTTGTCTCACCCATGAGACTTGATCAAAATTCTTATTTTCCACCATTTCAAGATCTTCACCCAAAGTCCCATCACGATTTCCTCATTTCTATTATTCAGTCATATCATTTTCGAGGATTTCGTCCCCCCAGAACCATTCAGGATAAGGTGTTAAGCCTGAGAAATCATGTCTTTACAAAATAAATTCTTCCACACCCAGTTCAGATCTGTTGACTGGGGCAATTTTCAAAATTTGGAGTGTTTTCTTTGCCACTAAGCTCGGCTTTCAACCGGCTTAGTAGCAAAGAGGGACATTTGTAAACACCCCAAACTTTTCAAATCCATTTTGGATCCCCGCTTTTAAAGATGTCAAACCCCTTTTGAATTCCCGATTCATTGAGGAGTATATTTGAATCGATTCGTGATCTCGAGCTCATCTGATATCCGAGATCCAACTTCATTTCTTAAGTTTTGATCTAATATCCAAGATCTGTTTCCAGGTTTGATCCAATATCCAAATCTGAACTAAATCATAAGCCTGGATTTTTCATTTTTATAAATTCATTCCCAAGGTTCAAACCCAATTTGAACTAATTTCCCTCATTTTGATCTATAATCGAGATCCAGATCCAAATCTTATTTTTATTCAAAACATCAGATCTGGATCCTTTTCAAAATTCAATCTTTGTCCTAAATTTAAAGATTAATTCTTAAATTTGAAATTCAAGTCCATCATTTTGCAAAATTCTTTTGAAAATACCCTGGATGCAATTCATAATCCAATTCCAAAATACCAAAACGGATATAGATCCAGTTTCAAAATCCAATTTTTTATCTCCAATTCAAAAACAATTCTTGAATTTCAAACCCAAAATTCAATACTTTTGCAAAATTTCCCAAAATTCAACTTGGATCTGGGTTTTAACTCAATTTGGATTCAAAAATCAAATTGGATCTTGGATCCAATTGAAATCCATTATTTTCAAAATCCTCCTTTTTATTTATATTTTATTTAACTTAGATTTTTAAACATATTTAAATCATAAAAGAAAAAAATACATTTTTAAAGAAAGGTCGCTGCCTCAGCCCTAGACCCTCCAGAAAAAGGGGAAGAAAAGAAGAAGGAAACAGAAGAAAAAAAAAGAGGAAAAGAAGGAAGAAAATGAGCAGAAAAGAAGCAAGAAAAGAAGGAGAAAGAAGAATAAGAAGAGGGAGGAAGGAAGAAAAAAGGAGGGGGAGGACATTCAGCGATTGGTGGTCAGTAGTCTCTCTCTCTCATCTCTCCTCTTCACTTGGAGTTTACGAAATTTGGAGAAGTTGTGAGCCCTTTCTTTCAGACCCTTCACCCAAGGTGAGTATTCCTCTTCTATTCCCTTAAAATTTCTTGTCATAGAATGATTAATGGATTAGAATCTGAGTTTTCATCTTCCTATTTGCTGCATTTTAATCTTTGTTTAACATATTTTGATTGAGCCAAAAGAATTGAAGTAATTTGATCTTTTTAGATCAAATCCTTCTTTCAAATGGGCTACAACAAGTTAGATTTGTGCCTCAGCCATTTTGGTTTGCTTTTAGTACATTTTATGTCTTAATTTTTTATCATCCATGCATTCATTCATGTTTTAAGGCATTAGATCTCATGTTTGAACATCCACGCATGTGCAGTTTGCTTTCATCATGTTCAGTTGCATTCTAAATTAAACTTTGAATTCTGGTGCATTTTAGATCTATCGATTTGTATGTAATCAGATGTCATTTTAATTTGAATTTTTGACTGCAACTTCATACATATGTCTTCATGCTCTCCACCAAAAATGAGATCATTCTGAGTTATTTTGACCCACTTTAAAAATTAAGATTCAGAACCTATTATTTTGCACCGTCAGGATTTTAGCAGAATCAGGAACAACTTGCGGGAGTGATTTCTCCCTAACCAGAGATGATCTTTCCAATATGTAAAAAAGGGTATTTTTTAAATTGAATCTAGTTTGTCCATATCAAATTTCAGTGATTTCTATGGTGTGTTCATACATTTTTTGGGTCGAAAACCACAACCCTTATACCCTGTGTCATTTTAATGACTCAGATTTTGATCTATTTTGTCAGAATTATATTTCCCTAATGAAAGTTCATTTTTCAATTCTGTAAATTGAGTTCTCTTTGTTTATATGTCTAGTTTATCCCTGTAAATGTTTTAAATTTTCCATGGTAAATTGCTATTTTATTTTGATTAAATACCAGAACCCTGTATCCTAATTTTGTATATGTTTTGATTTTGGCCCTCATGACATAACTATTGTTGCCCACCTTCAATAAATCGCCATATGATTAACAACATTCTTCAGCAAAATCATTTTTATAATTTTTTGGGTCTCCAATGAGTCCCTACTATGATTTGTAGTGTTTTTGGGTCTTCAACGACCCCCACAACGATTTACAGTGTTGTTCGGTCATCCTACAATGATTTATAGTGTTGCCCGGTCTTTTGACTACAATTTATAGTGTTTTCGGGTCTTTAATGAGTCTTATAGTAATTTGTAGTGTTGTTTGGTCATCCTACAGTGATTTGTAGTGTTGTCCGGTCTTTTAACTACGATTTGTAGTGTTGTTCAGTAACAAATCGCTGTAAATCGCTACCCGAATTAGGACCAACTTGTCAGGGTCATATCTCTCTAACTAAAGACCGAAATTCAAATCCGTAAAAAATGGTGCCTTTGTTGTGGAGTCTAGTTTATTGTTGTCAATTTTCAGCTATTTATATGGTTATTTATTATCCCATTTGGATAAAAAACCAGACCCCTATCAGTCTGCCTTATTTCAGTGACACAGGTTTTAGTTCATTTTGTAAGAGTCATATCTCCCTAATGGGAGATTATTTTCCAAATTCGTAAAAAGGGCTTTCTTTCTATATGTGTCTAGTTTATATCTGGAAAGTTTTATAACTTTCTATGCTCATTTGGTATTTCAAACCTGTTGAAAACTGAGACTGGTTACAAAATTTCAAATTCTGTAATAGGTTCATTTCCTGTTTGGAAACAATGACTTCTCGAAGTTGCTATTTTCAAACCAAAATTAATTTTTCAATTATTTAAATTGGGTTAGTTTGTAGATTGAATTGAGCAACGTTTTCTTCAAATTTGGTAGAAATCAGGTCTGTTTAGCCTCTGTAACATCAAGTTTACTAAAACCTGTTTGGTAAAATCCAATTTCCTGTTTCTGAAATTAATGCTCTGATGTTTTGATCATAACTCTAGTTTCATAAATGATTTTGATATTTTATAAAAAGGGAATGCTTCCTTGTTGTGTTATGAATCCATGGGTTCATTTTTAATCGAAATCAAATCATTTAAGACTTCCATCCACTCAGAATGCTTCGACAGCTTCATCTGCAAAATCCTGATTCTGCAAAATACTGTATTATCTGTATGAAAGAATCCAAACTCAGGTTTTCCTCAGATGATTGCTTAGCATTTTCAATTCTACAACATTCATCAGATTGTTATGCATCTGCATATCATTTTAGACATTTCTAAGGTCATTGACCATTCATTCATTACATCTTTCAAAAACAGATTTCATAAAGAAGCATTGCTTTGTTAAAATGAAGTCAAAATTGGCATTTTATCACTTTTTAAATTCATTTTTTCAAACATAATTCTTGTATTTCATAAATTAAAAAATGAATTTTATCAAGTTAGAATGCCTTAACTTCATTTCAAACAAACTTTGGAGTTTATTTGCCTTTATTTCAATCATTTTCAACTTATTTTCATGAGAATCTCAATTTCAAGGTTAAATTCAATTTGAATTCAAGCTTTAAAATGTATTTATATATTTTAAAACCCCAATTTTGAAAATTCAAAACTCCAAAGCACCATTTTCAAAAGTTTTGCAAAGTCATACATCATTCACTTTTATTTTATTTGATTCTCTTTATTTCTGAGGCATAAAAGGCTAATTTTGGATGTATTCTTCAATTTTTCAATAATTGAAGAAAAAACCATAAAAGCCTACACTTATTTCTAACAAGTTTGCTCATTTTGCAGGATTTTTTGTTTTGTTATTTCTTTTTTTAATCGTTGTATCAATTCAAAGGTTGTAATAAATCAATTAATGAGAAGTTTACTTTATGCTTAGCTTAGAATGAATGAGCATGTAGTTTAACTTTTCATTTTCATAAACAATATGTTACATTTCTATTTTCATTTTCAATAACACTACGGTGAAACACAAATGGCATAAGCACCATTCTCATAAAAGGTGATTAAATCCTAAGTTGACGATTTGCATTTATGGCCATTGTCAAAATGTTAACAAAACTTAGTGTTTTCATCTTTTATGGAATAACATTGGGTCTACATTGGATCTCTTTCAAAAAAAATCATCATGTTTTTCTAAATATTTTCTTCCTTTATCAGAGTTTAACTTAAAATTAATTCAAAACATATATCAATGGCCATAGTCAGGATATATTGAGAGTTAATTTTAAACTCTATAAAGGCACCAAAATGTATTTTATTCTTCAAATAAATTTAAATACGATTATTATATAATACACTTTATGGCCATAGTCAGAAATGTATTATATCTTCAATCTTATATCAATTTACTTAAAGAATGAAATATGTTTTTCAAAACCTAATTTCAAATTTTTTTTAATGCATTCATCATTTAAGATAGAATTGCTTCAGCATTTTCCACCTCTTTGAAACCATTTTCAAATTTCCAAGTGAATTTTGAAATAATTTTCAAAAGATGTTTTTCATTCCTAAATTCCAAGTCATTGTTTTATTCCACTTCATAAATCCAATCTTATTTCTCAATTTCATTTTCAATTCCCTTTAACTTTAAATCCTATTTCAAATACCCATTTTTGATTCCCAATTTTCAATTTTATTTTTAAATTTCTATCTTTGAATTTTACATTTCAACTTTGAATTTTATTCCTTGTTTCTCTCAAAAACCCAATCTCGATTCTCAATTCAATTCAGACCTCAAATTCTAAAAAAAACTTAACTTTGGATTCGATTTCCAGATCTTCGATTTCAATGCTTTTAAATTCATTTTAAATTCTTGAATTTCAAAATCGTCATCTGATTTGCGACATCTTTCAGTAAATCGCTATTGCAATTTATCGTACCTTTCCATAAATCATTGTGTGATTTACAATGACTTTTAGCAAATCATCCTGCGATTTATGGTATTGCGATTTATCGCGTCTTTCAGAAAATGATTGTTGCGATTTACGGTATTGCGATTTATCGCATCTTTCAGAAAATCATTATTGCGATTTACAGTATTCTTCTATAAATTTTAAATCAATTTCTGAACTTTCAGGCCGTTCCCTAAAAGATGTTTCCAAAATTCATTCCCAAAAACACTTAGAAAATCTCAATTTTTCTGAAGCATTTCTAAAAATATGCATTCTTCTCAAGTTCAAAATCATAGCACAAGCCTGATTCAGTGTGCATTTAGGATTTAGAATAAATACTTAGATAATTTTGGGCAAAGCAAAGGCATGAATTCGATCCTTGGTTCGATTACCTCTGGTAAAGGCGCCAGGAACAGTTGAACCTCGTACCGCCGAGCGAATCCCGTCTCTCCATTTTCCAGAAAAAATTCAAAACGGAGGCGAGTAAATTTTCAAAATCTTTTTCCAAAGGTCAAGTAAGACCTTGCAAGAATTTTTCTCTTTTCCCCCTAAAAAGGAAGAAGAGGAAAACTTTTGCATGATCACAAAGACCCTTTTTAGGGAGAGTTCGGGGAGCTCGTTCTTCTTGCATGCTCTCCAATTCGTTCACTTAGCCCCTTTTCAAGGAGAGTGTGAAGGGACTCGCGCCTTTGTAAACCGTTTGCAAAACAATTTCTAATTTCACACAAGGAACCCTTTTTATAGGGAGAGGCTCGACGGAGACTCGCTTTCCTTGTGGTCTCCCCAATTTTCATACTAGGCCATTTTCGTCATGAAGGACCCTCCTTTTAGGGAAAGTGTGATGGACTCGTTCCTTCATGACCCAATTTACCGACCTCACTACTATCGGCCCCCTTTTCATAAGAGAAGCCTAATGTTAGGGAGCTTTGACGAAAGTTCAATTTCTCTTCGAAAGTTCGTTTTGCAAACACCTTCTCTTCAGGGAAGAGAGGAGTAATTCCTATTTCCCATTCAGGTAAGGGCTAAGCCTAAATCTTCTCCTTTGGAAAAAGGAGAGGATAATTTTCATCACGGATGTGTTAAGCTAGACTTCAAATGCTATCTTTCACAAAGGATTTCAAGAAAATTTTGCCAATTTGTCAATCAATTACTTGTTAATTTAAAAATCTTTATTGCACGAATATTTACCTCAAAGTACCTTAAGTATTAATTCTAAAAAGGCAAATGTCGTCAAGATGAAGATGAATTATGCGAGTTAGATCCCCGGGGCCAAAGAAGATTCAGATCATCTCCGAGATGAAGGGGTTTATGACGGATCCTTCCAAGGAAAGTCCAAAACACTGTCAAGTTGAAGGAAGATGTGATGAACCTCCCGACAATCCCTAAAAGATATTTAATTTCTGCCATCATCCAGAGATCTACAACCAATGAGCCAATATCGTCAATATAATCCATGAGGCAAAGAAGGATTGAAACATCTTCAAGTTAAAGGAGTTTGTGACGTACCCTTCCAAAAAGAAAGAGAGAGAGGAAAAAGAAAGAGAGAGAGGGAAAAGAAAGAGAGAAAAGTCAGGACATCTCCAAAATGAAGGATGATGTAATAAACTCCCCCGAAGCCCAAGAGAGCTCAAAAGAGTGCAAAAAGATTATCATGAGAGAAGCCTCCTAGAATATCAAACTGCCAAATCTACCAAGAATCTTCTTTAATTTTGTGAAATTCTATTATCAATATTCTTTCATCAATTGCTTTCATAATATGAAAATTCTCTCTTTCCTGTTCATATCAAGAAAATTGATAGCTTCCTTGAAGAAGGTTAATCACAAGCAATTTGAATTCTGAATCTTGATTCTATGAAGTCAATCTCGTTTGGAGGAAATACTTCAGGTAGAAAAGGAAAAATATTTTTGCAACAATGTGCACCATTTTCAAATACTTTGAATCAACAACAAAATTTTCAACATTTTGACAATATTTTCTATCCATCCTGACGTGGAGTGAGAGCTTGATGTCCATTCTTGATACATTCTGACACCATTTTCAATCCCTCTTTAGGACTTGATAACAAAAGTTTTCAAGATTCCTTCACTTCTTGTATAATCTGAGTGCTCGGGCTCTCAGATTCGCACACTTCCCTGTGTCCCCATTGTCCTGCCATAGACAGTTCAATTTCGGTTCGAGGTCGAACCCCCAATCATTTTATCCCAAAATGAAATTTCAAAAGCTGATTTAGTCTCAGAAATGAGGCACCCAAGATCAATCCATTTTCAAGCTTTAGGGACCCCATTTTCCTTCCTTTTGCAAAACACCTATCGGATTTATTATGCAAAATTCAAAGGTTCCATCATTGTCTCTTCTTTTGAGGATTCCATTTCTTTTCCGCCCGATCAGGTTAAGGGTACAAACCTGATCATGCATATAATTCAGGGTTTTTTAACATTTAAATATGCATGATTTTATGAAATAATGTTTCAAAAACCCAATTTTATGATAGTTTTCGAGTAAATATGCTTAAATGATTTAAAAATAGAAAATGCATGAAAAATAGTTTTATTTTACATTTTTATGCATATTTTAGTTTTTGTTATATTCATAGTAGTTTAGTTTTAGTTTGCAATTAAAAATGAAATAAAAAATAATAATAATATAGAAAAATATTTTTTCATTTTAAGTGTTTGTTTTTTTAAAAAAAGAGAAAAAAATTTAGAATAGTTTTTTTTAGTTCTTCATAAATAAGTTTTGTTTTTAAATCTTTGAAAATTTTATAATAAACTGGTATTTAGTTTTTGATTTTTGAAAATTGCAAAAATAAACACAAACCGGTTCACCCGGTTTGCTTTTCAAGAATAAATAAACAAACCGGCTTAAACCGGTTTGCATTTGTTTCAAACCGGTTCCAGCCGGTTTGTTGTTTTTAAAAACCCCAAACACAGGAAAAATCGGGCGCCTCCTCCATTCACGCCCAAACCTTTCTCTTTCCCCTCTTTCCCTCTCTTTTCCTCTTTTCTCACCATCTTCCACTAACACCGGTGGCTATTCCCTTCCCTACCTTCCCTTTCTCCCTCTTTCTCTGTCAAATCCGGCAACCGGCGGTGGTGGAACTTCCTTCCGGCGACGGCGGCGGTGGTGGAGGTCGCCAGCTTCTTCCCTCAGGTTCACGGTGCGGTGAGTGCTGAGTCTTTCTCTTCTTCTACTTCTTCTTCTTCTTCTTCTTTTTCTTCCTCCGATCTTCAGCATTTTCTTCTTCCAATTGTTTTTCTTCTTCCGATTTCGATTTCTTCTTCAGTTTCTTCTTCTTCTGCAGCTTCTTCTTCTTCTTCTTCTTCTTCTTCAGCTTCGTTAATTCTTTTTCTTCATCTTGTATTTCATTTCTGATTGTGCTGTTTTACTTCTGAAAAAAAAAACGGGAATAAATAGATCAAAATACAGATTATGTAGTTGTTCTGGTTTTTATCAATTACAGATTTGTTCAATTTTTTTAGATTTGAGTTCCTGTTATATATTTTTTTTCTTTCGGTTGTTGTTTTTCATTCATTAAGTTTACTCTTTTGCATTAGTTAATATCATGTTTACTTTCATTGAATTTCTGATTTTTTTAGTTTGGCATATTCTGTTTTACATTCTTTCATGTAATTGTCTGTTTGATTTTTGTGTTGCTGCTATAGTCTAGGTTAGATCGATTTTTAATTTTTGTTCTGCAATTCATATTTGTTGTTTTCTTTTATTCAATTTACATATTCTTAGTTGCTTTCAATTCAATTGCTGTTTGTTGAATTTTACATTTCCTGTTGTTAGTTTAATTTTCCTGTTTTCTACACAATTAGTTGCCTTTCTTCTGCAATTTGTTCGTTTGTTTTTGTTCATTCTGAAATTCCTGTTTTTCATTAGTTTCTTATTATCTTAGTTGTTTTCTTGTAAATCATTTCATGTTTGCTTTTATTCTTGTAGCAGTTATTTTCTAATTCATTGTCTAGTATACATGTTATTTCTTCTATATCTGGTACTGCTCGTGTTCCTTTGAAGTGTGCAGGATAGCATAGGAGTGGAGCGGAAGCGATTACGTGACACGAAGTACGAAGAATAAAGTCTTTTTACTTTTTAGTTTAGATTTAGGAATTTAAGTGGGTTTGTAAATATTGCACTTTACGCCCTCTGCGAAGGGTATTCATTTGTTGTAATAGTTAGTTGTTTTTACTTTTCTGAACATTTTACATTTCAAATAATTCGGTAATAAAGATTAGTTTAGACTTGTGTGTTTGAATACAACATATTCCCGTTCCCTGAGTTCGACCCGGTCTCATCCACTAGTGAGAACCGGTTTTTTTTATTTGATGTCTGGTTTTCACATGTTTTTCATATAAAAATCTTTTCAAAATTTACAATGATTTAAAAGAAGACATCAAATTTTTGGCGCCGTTGCCGGGGAACGGCGTAATATTAGTATTCACTTTATTGCCTAGTGTTTGTGTTGCATTTAGGTTTAGAACCACGTATGTGCATATCTTAGAGACGAGCTTACTTTTCTGCACAGCCCACCTATTAGGATTCCCTTAGAGGTGACTGTGTACGATTGGTACCGTACACATAGATTTTATATTTCTATGCATAATCTCTTTTATGTGTAACTGCGTGGTGTTTTTTTAGTTTTTGTTGTTTTTAGTTCACTCGCTTTGTGGTTTGCGTGGTTTGGCTGCTTAGTGCGTTTGTTAGGTAGAAAACCCAAAGTTAGGACGTGTGCTACACCGGTCTACTCTAAGGTGTACGCAATGGCTGACGATCATCAATTGATCCGTCCTTTGAGGGAGTACTTCATGCCAAATACGTATACTCCCACCTCCTGCATCACGAGACCTGATGTAGGAGCGAGCCATTTTAAGATTAAGGCCAGTGTGATTCAAATGTTACCCTCGTTTTATGGCCTTAGCAATGAAGACCCATATCGTCATCTCGACGAATTCCTTGAGATTTGCTCGACTGTGCGAATCAATAATTTTGGAGACGACGCTATGAGGTTAACTTTGTTTCCGTTCTCTCTCAAAGATAAAGCCAAGCATTGGTTAAAATCTCTTGAAACGGTTCGTATTACTACTTGGGAAGGAATGCAAAAAGAATTTTTAAAAAAATATTTCCCAATTGGTAAAACGAATCAGTTTCGTAAAGCTATAACCAGTTTTTCTCAAATTGAGAGAGAACAATTTCACGAGTCTTGGGAGAGATTGAAAGATCTTCTCCGCAAGTGTCCCCATCACCAGGTGCCTCGTTGGCAGTTGGTGCAGTATTTTTATGACGGGCTTACTGAAAAGCATCGTCAAATGGTTGATTCGTCTTGTGGGGGCACTTTTATGCTCAAAAGTGAGGACGAGGCATGGTCTCTATTTGAGACCTTGAGTGAAAACATGATGCATCATACTTTGTCTTCACGGCTCGATAGGACTACATCTCTGTCTAGTGGTCCTAGGAAAGTTGGGATTTTTGAATTTGGGTCCGAATTAGAATTGCGTACCAAGGTTGACCAATTGACTAGGAAGTTAGATCAATTCCTAGCCAATTCTTCGAGAAATCCAATAGAAAGAGTGTGCGAGATATGTGCTAGCCCTGCACACTGTGTTGTGGATTGTCCGGCAGTACCATTATATCCTGAATTCATTCAGGAGCAGGTGAATGTTGCCCAAGGTTTCGCTAAAACCATGCCCGATTCATTTACATCCTCATATAACTCAGGTTGGCGAAACCAGTTCATTTCCCCATCCCATCAGCCTTCTCAGACACAGTATAGACCCAGTAACCCTTCACAAGGTTACTCGCATCCTATATTTCCACAGGTTCATCCCCAGTATTGTCTACCTTCTCCTCAGGAGCCTATTCCAAGTTCATCATTTCAAGAGAAGATGTTAGAAGCCTTTTCTGATATCAAGGCCACTCTTTGTTCCCATACGCAGTCAATAGCCAAGCTAGAAACTCAAATGGGACAATTAGCTCAGACATTGAGTAGGCAAAACCAGGGGAACCTTCATAGTCAGTCTGTTGTCTCAAAGGGAGAGGATTCCATGTCATTTGACTTGCAACCCACTGATTCACATCATGAGCAAGTCAAATCTATTACATCCCTTCAGTATGGGAAGGCGTGTCACTCCACTCAGGAATCGACTCATGAGCCTCATATCACTTCTACTGACGAGTCGATTTCCATATTACCTCAGCAGAAGGGGCAAGGCCCTCAGTTGTTACAGTCTTCATACAAAGCCCCATTTTCTCAGCCTTTAGGATCACCAATTTTTAGTAAGCAAGAGGTACAGATGCAGAAGGTGCTTGATCAAGTCAAGCCTGATCATATTCACCACTTGTCTGAAGTAGCATTCATTGATACTCGGTCGGTCCTAGACTCTCGATTCTTGACCAGTCTCTCAGATGAGACTAATCTTTGTTCTTCACGTCGAGAGAGTCATGATACTACATTTGGAGGTAGAAGGGATGGAAACACAGTGCGTAGTGTCACAGATGACACTCTTTTCTATATAGAGCCTGGTTGAGTCTGACTTCATGTCCATTGATCTCATGGATGATGAAGGATTTTTTTCAGAGATCCGTCTGGCTGGGGACGTGAAACTTAGCGCTTTATGGGAGACAACCCATATCTTGTAGATTTGTTTAGAATTTATAGATTTTATTTTGTTTTTACTTCTTCATGAGTTTTTCATGTTGTTTTTGTTTCATTCATGAGTTTTATGTTTTGTCATGTATACATTGCATTCATTACATTCATAAAACATGTATTTTTAATTCATGTCAGGTCATTCTACTCTTTTCCCTCAATTATTTTCTCTCATGTGCATTCACTTAGTTTCATATAAGCATGGGGGAGTGCCACTGGGACAGTGTCATTCAAGCATTGGGGAGGGTGTAGTTTGCACACCTTGATATTTCTGTTTACGTTCTTGCACATGTTTACATATCTCTCATAAAAAGTAGATTTTTAAAGAAATAGTTTGAACTTATATGAATGTTATTTCAAATCTAATGATTTTTAGAGGATTTTTAAGCCCCACGAAATTTTTTTCTGACATAGATCTAAAAATTATGGTTGTTTATGCGGATTTCGAAGAAATGATGATAGATACATGTTAGAATTTATTTTGAATCATAAATATGAATATGCACAGTTCTATTTTTGAAAAACTAAGCAAATGAACAAAAGTGTAAAAATGAGCTCAAAAGAAAAAATTATAGCATGTGTTAGGTTGTTTGGATAATTCCACAATCCTTAGTAGATGGAACTTAGATGTAAGTTGAAACTTTTAATTCCATTTTCGAAAAGGAGAGTGGAAAACTTCGTGATCCTAAGTAACTGAGAACAGATACAAGTTGAAATGTTTGATTCTCATGTTATAAAGGTGAATGAAGGAAGTCACTTTTATGTCTTAGTTGATATCTTTTGGTATGTATTGAAAAAGTATAGAAAATATTGACATTACACAAGGCATAAAAGCAGACCACACGCAAGCTATAAGAGAAGAATAAGTGCGCAAAAAGAAAAAGCGTGAAAAGAAAAAAAAGAGAGATAAAAGAGCTTAAAAAGAAAGAAAAGTTCAATGCTTAGAAGTGTGATTGAGAAAACCTGTGCAGAAAACATATGAGTGAGGATAAGTAAATAATAATATGTTTTTATTGGATTTTCTAAGAATAAAACATAAATAATTGTGATATTTTAGAAAAGTGAAAGAAATTCTTTTCTGTGGTGGTGCATAAAAGACTCTAATTATATTTCGATTTTGAAATAACAGGAAATATTTGTGAAAATAAAGTCTTTGATTATCTACTGATTGTGAGGATGTGTAATATTATGCATACATGACAGAGATGTTTGTGGGTAGCATCACTGCAAACCCTCACGAGACCCTACTCGTCCATTGGGGTAACCTAGGGGTTGAAAGGGCTTGTTGCATGAGCTAAATGCAACCGTGATTCCTACGAAAGTGAGTTAGGTGATAGTTTGATTTCTTGCATTTTTCTAGTTTGCTCGAGGACTAGCAAAACATAAGCATGGGGGTATTTGATCATGCATATAATTCAGGGTTTTTTAACATTTAAATATGCATGATTTTATGAAATAATGTTTCAAAAACCCAATTTTATGATAGTTTTCGAGTAAATATGCTTAAATGATTTAAAAATAGAAAATGCATGAAAAATAGTTTTATTTTACATTTTTATGCATATTTTAGTTTTTGTTATATTCATAGTAGTTTAGTTTTAGTTTGCAATTAAAAATGAAATAAAAAATAATAATAATATAGAAAAATATTTTTTCATTTTAAGTGTTTGTTTTTTTAAAAAAAGAGAAAAAAATTTAGAATAGTTTTTTTTAGTTCTTCATAAATAAGTCTTGTTTTTAAATCTTTGAAAATTTTATAATAAACTGGTATTTAGTTTTTGATTTTTGAAAATTGCAAAAATAAACACAAACCGGTTCACCCGGTTTGCTTTTCAAGAATAAATAAACAAACCGGCTTGAACCGGTTTGCATTTGTTTCAAACCGGTTCCAGCCGGTTTGTTGTTTTTAAAAACCCCAAACACAGGAAAAATCGGGCGCCTCCTCCATTCACGCCCAAACCTTCCTCTTTCCCTCTCTTTCCCTCCTTTCTCACCATCTTCTACTAACACCGGTGGCTATTCCCTTCCCTACCTTCCCTTTCTCCCTCTTTCTCTGTCAAATCCGGCAACCGGCGGTGGTGGAACTTCCTTCCGGCGATGGCGAAACTTCCTTCCGGCGATGGCGGCGGTGGTGGAGGTCGCCAGCTTCTTCCCTCAGGTTCACGGTGTGGTGAGTGCTGAGTCTTTCTCTTCTTCTACTTCTTCTTCTTCTTCTTCTTCTTCTTCTTCTTCTTCTTCTTCTTTTTCTTCCTCCGATCTTCAGCATTTTCTTCTTCCAATTGTTTTTCTTCTTCCGATTTCGATTTCTTCTTCAGTTTCTTCTTCTTCTGCAGCTTCTTCTTCTTCTTCTGATATTCTTCTTCTTCTTCTTCTTCTTCTTCTTCTTCAGCTTCGTTAATTCTTTTTCTTCATCTTGTATTTCATTTTTGATTGTGCTGTTTTACTTCTGAAAAAAAAAAACGGGAATAAATAGATCAAAATACAGATTATGTAGTTGTTCTGGTTTTTATCAATTACAGATTTGTTCAATTTTTTTAGATTTGAGTTCCTGTTATATTTTTTTTTCTTTCGGTTGTTGTTTTTCATTCATTAAGTTTACTCTTTTGCATTAGTTAATATCATGTTTACTTTCATTGAATTTCTGATTTTTTTAGTTTGGCATATTCTGTTTTACATTCTTTCATGTAATTGTCTGTTTGATTTTTGTGTTGCTGCTATAGTCTAGGTTAGATCGATTTTTAATTTTTGTTCTGCAATTCATATTTGTTGTTTTCTTTTATTCAATTTACATATTCTTAGTTGCTTTCAATTCAATTGCTGTTTGTTGAATTTTACATTTCCTGTTGTTAGTTTAATTTTCCTGTTTTCTACACAATTAGTTGCCTTTCTTCTGCAATTTGTTCGTTTGTTTTTGTTCATTCTGAAATTCCTGTTTTTCATTAGTTTCTTATTATCTTAGTTGTTTTCTTGTAAATCATTTCATGTTTGCTTTTATTCTTGTAGCAGTTATTTTCTAATTCATTGTCTAGTATACATGTTATTTCTTCTATATCTGGTACTGCTCGTGTTCCTTTGAAGTGTGCAGGATAGCATAGGAGTGGAGCGGAAGCGATTACGTGACACGAAGTACGAAGAATAAAGTCTTTTTACTTTTTAGTTTAGATTTAGGAATTTAAGTGGGTTTGTAAATATTGCACTTTACGCCCTCTGCGAAGGGTATTCATTTGTTGTAATAGTTAGTTGTTTTTACTTTTCTGAACATTTTACATTTCAAATAATTCGGTAATAAAGATTAGTTTAGACTTGTGTGTTTGAATACAACATATTCCCATTCCCTGAGTTCGACCCGGTCTCATCCACTAGTGAGAACCGGTTTTTATTATTTGATGTCTGGTTTTCACATGTTTTTCATATAAAAATCTTTTCAAAATTTACAACGATTTAAAAGAAGACATCAAAACCTGAGCCTCATTTAATGATGTATTTATTTTCCGCCCGATCAGGTTAAGGGTACAAACCTGAGCCTCATCTAATGCGGTATTTCATTTTCCGCCCGATCAGGTTAAGGGTATAAACCTGAGCCTCATTTTGATGAGGTATTTCATTTTCCGCCCGATCAAGTTAAGGGTACAAACCAGAGCCTCATTTTGATGAGGTATTTCATTTTCCGCCCAATCAGGTTAAGGGTATAAATTTGAGCCTCATTTTGATGAGGTATTTCATTTTCGCCCGATCAGGTCAAGGGTTAAAACCTGAGTTTCGTTCCATGCGAGGTATTTCCATCCCATCTAGGATAAGGGCAAAGCCTGAACTTCACTCTCGCAGTATGAATCTTTCTTCTTCATTCTCTATTTCATAACTACCATCTTCATCAGGGCTAATTTTCTCATACCCGGTCAGATCCTTCTAACTAGGGCATTTTATATAGCCCAAATTTGGTGTATTTTTCTTTTGCCACAAAGCTCGGCCACAAGCCGACTTAGTAGCAAAGAGGGGCATCTGTAAACACCCCAAATTTTCACTCACCTCCCCGACATCTCCTCCAACCATTGTGAACCATCCTTTAGGATCATTGGAGGATAAAATGGTCATTTTCTGAGCCTGGAACTTACAAAAGTCCAAATTTCATCTGCAGCTCTCAAAATTTCTCTGTTTTAGCTCAGATTTTCAAAGTTTTACTCCTGATAGGAGACTGGAATCTCCAATTCCTAGTTCAGGATTGTATTTCATAAGACATGTCTTTGCATATCATCACATGATCATTTCATATCATTTCACTGCACAACATGTCATTTCGAGGTCCAGAACTCTCGATTTCAAAACTCTCAATCCAGATTCGAGTTTTTAACTTTTTCAAAATTGATTTCAAACCTCCTGGGTCTTCAAAATTGCCACTTCTTCCCATTTTACCCCCAGGACTCTCAATCTCAAAAGATTTTCTCAAGAAAACAATCTGGATAGTTTTCAGTATGGATTTTCAAAATTTTATCAATTGGATCAGCTATGCCTAAAGAAGGGGATGGAGCTTTGAATTTAACAATTTTATCTCAGATTTTACCCTTTTATCAGCAATTTCAAAAATCATTCTTTTACAAAACCGTCCCATAGGGGCCACCTCTTTTCAAAATTTCCGCAATTAGGCCAAGTATTTCTTATTTGCCAGTTAGTCTAGTTTTTTATGAAAATTCTAAAAAGAGGTTTTACTTTCTTGCTTTTATTTCAATAAAGAAGCGATGTGGGGTCCACCCTGAGGTGGCGCCACATAGGCCTTCCTTTTATAAAACTTGAATTTCAAAAAACCCAAAAATATAGGAGCCTTGTCTCTGAATTGGCACCACTGGGCCCTTTCTCTCTCCTTCCATTCTCTGCCATGTGTCAGTGTGGGGTCACCCTGAGGTGACGCCATGTGTCTTCCTCCCTGCACCTCCATTAATTGCCACTTGTCCTCCCTACATCTTCCTCTTTTTACCTTCTGACATGTGTCAATGTGGGGCCTCCTCTGGAATGGCTCCACGTGTCTTCAGTCTCCTTTTTATTTCATGCCACGTGTCAGTGTGAGGTCACTCTGAGGTGACGCCACATGTCATTCTCTTTCTCTCTTATTCATTTGACACTTGTCACTATGAGGCCACCCTGAGATGACGCCACATGGCTATTCTCCATTCCTCCAGAATCAAACAAGTTTGAATTTCAAATGAGCCCTGAGGTGGCGCCATCTGAGATGCCTCCTCCTGCAACTGACACGTGTTAGTGTGGAGCCACCATGAGGTGGAGCCACATGTCCAGCTCTCCCTTCTCCCAAAAAAGTAGAATTACCCCCCTCTGAGGTGGTGCCATTTCTGAAAAGGAGCTCTGAAAGTGCAGTAGGATCGAGGCAACAAGCACTAGAGGGGGAGTGAATAGTGCTTTTAAAAATTGTCTGCAGAATATTAACAAATTTTGCAATTTGAAAAGCAATCACACAAAGGAACACAAGAATTTATTCTGGTTTGGTCTTTCCCGACCTACATCCAGTCCCCAAGCAAAACCCGCTTGAGATTTCCACTATCAACCTTTTGTAACTACAAGATCATATAGACCAAATCCGGTTCCACTTCCAGTAACACATCTACTGAAAGCAAACAACTCCTTTAAACCAAGGAGTCCTTCCTTTTACAGAAAATAAGTAACAACTTACAAAACAACCTATGAGCCTTTCTTTTGAATGCAAATGAGATGCAATTGGCTTTTGAGGTTGTTGAAATACTCTACTCACGAATTCACTATATCTCAAAGGAATTTGAGTGAAACACTGAAGTGAAAATATCACGTGAGTGAGAAAACAAAAACTTTGAATGAATAGGAGTGAAAAACAAGAAGTAATTCAATTGGATTTTTATGTTTTTTAGTGTAGAAAATACTCATATTTATAGTTGAAAGTTTTCATACGTTGAGGGTATGAAAGTGTGTCAAAACAGTTCATTTTGAACAATCAAAACGTTTGAAAAACGAAAAGACACACCTTTTTGAAGTTTCAGGAAAAACGACAAAATTAGTCGACTGGAACAGTAGTTAGTCGATTAATAGTTAGTTATTAGTAGACTGACAGTTATCGTCGGTCGACTGATCTGTTTATCGAGCCGTTTGAAAATCTGAAATTTTGAAACTTAGTCGACTAGAGATAAAATTAGTCGACTGATAATATCATCAGTAGACTGAAAAACCTTTCAGTCGACTGCTGCTAAAATCTTTTGAAAAACATATATTCTGTCTGATCTACTGATAAAAGCATTAGTCGACTGCGACTAAATTTTCAAAAAACACATGTTCTGTCCAGTCGACTGATAAAACCATTAGTCGACTGCTGCTAATTTTCCAAAAAACAGACATTCTGTCCAATTGACTGATAAAACCTTCGGTCGACTAATTTGACAAAAATGACTTTTTAGAAAATATGGCACAAAAGGATTAGTCAACTGGTGAGTCTATTGGTCGACTAATAAACACAAAAATTTAGGAAAAGAGTTTTCTAAAATGATTTTCATGAGGGGTTCTTTTAGAAAAGTTTTTCTAAAGACTTTTTTTTAGGTGAAATGCAATCTAAATATGCACTCTAAGTAAGGCTCTTACAAGAATCTGAGACTTTTAATGAATTAAACATTTGCACACTAGTCTTCAAAGATTCTTCATCGAATTCTTCAATGTCTTCATTGCCTTAGCTGAAATGTTGTGGCGCCCCAAACCCCGACCTTGGAAAAAACTTGAAATTTCCATGGAAAGAATTTTTTTTTTTAAAGTTTAAGCATGAAATCATTGGAAAGCAAGCGTGGGAAAACAACAAAGCCGCAAGTCTGAGCGGCCGCCACAGATAAGGAACAGTGTAACCAGACAGGGTAACTACGAAGTGAAGAGGGGAAACACCCCAATAGTTTTAAAGAGTTTACAGATAATAAGTACAAAAGGTACAAAATAGGGAGTACATCCCTTCAACAACCAAAAACCCAAAAACCACCAGGTACAAGAACTGCAGGTCAAGTGTGTGGGTCCTCTGAGCCTCCACCGTGTATCATCGCATCCGCACTATACCTGTTCGTCACCTACATTCCCATAAAACGGGGTCAATCATCTTGCGAGGTGGTGAAGAAACAACCACAAGCAAATGTATATATATATATATCACGTATACAGAAAAACAGGAAATAAGCTGACAAGTGTAAGTGCCTGTGTCAGGAAGGTGTAAAGTGACAAGTACTAGCCAAAGAACTATAGTAACAGAAAAAATAAGTAGCCAAAGCAATGAACTGAAACGTAAGTGAACTGAGCAGCAAGTAACCAAAGTAACACTGAAGTGACTATAGCAACTGAAGTAAGTCTACAACACAAGTAAACCGATATCTACTGTAAGTCAGCTGTTTGGTTAGTTCTTAAGTTCTTCTTATTACTCCTTCGGGTACATGAAAGAAACCTCGCATTCTGTGAAACATGCACCTGGCGTCTGTTATTTAAATTCTAGTGTGGTAACCGGGGAAGCTACAGACGGAGTCAACCTTATGCGAGCAGCACACGACTAGGAGAAAACACTCACATAGGCAATGATTGCAATCCATACTACTGCAGTAGTGAGGCCCTAAGAAGGTAACCTCAACCTCCTTGACTCTGAGTGACTGGAGGCCAAAGGAACGCTACAACTTCTGTCAAAACACGTGTCGTAGTAACGACAAGTCACTCAGGGTTGTACCATCCACCCTCTCCCAAGGTGTACCGTTTTGTGAATGGGGCGAAGCAGGTTTATCTTTCTTAAGGCTCAAGTTCAATCATACCTCACAACGAGGAATCTTCCTCGTGGTCCCTGCAGGGTACGCAAAACGAGGACTTGGCCTGCCCATCCACGTGCTCAGCCTCAAAAGGCCAACGGAGCACACTGCTCGTGAAAACAGTCAAATCACCATATTATTTTATCTTCTATTAGGGTACATCATACAAGAGTCCACACAACACAAGGGTCACTACCCGAAAACTCCAACAGAGCCCACAACAAGAATTTCAATATTTATACCCTATGGTGTTCTATTTTCTCTCTTTTCGTAAGTGCACCAAATGTGCTTACTGATGCCTCAGCGATGTACCTCCTTTGGGTACGTACTACACACAACTGTGTCAAGATGTGCCAAGTGCAAAGTGTAAGAGTAATTACAATTTCTACCTTTCGCACAAGTGTAACTACAGAGACATTAAATGATATTTAAACTGCACTATATTAAGTATTGCATTATCAACATTTTCATACTCAAGGGTCGAAATTGAATTTAACCCATCATTCTGTCTAATGGGAATAACATTGGTTTTTCCCAAGGTGAATCGTTGCTCTTGTAAGGAAGATGCAACTGCGACTCAAAGGACCATTACACGTGGTTCAATGCACTTACATGTTTATGGTGAAATCTGAGATATTCCCGCCTTATGGGAACAACATTAGCTATATCCACGGTATGGGGAGCCGCACCTGTGGTCCCGAAACAAATTGTTTGTCAAAATGAACGTAGGACAACACTAATCAATTCAAAATGTAACATCATCAAGAGGAAAATGCTTGGGCGGGACACAAGAGTGTCGCCTGTCCATTCGGTCATGCTGAAACAGTCACCATGTATTCTGGTATACCAGTGTGTACAAACCTATACCTATGTACATATGTACATATATCCATTCACACTCAAGTACGTATAGATAACCTATATATATATATATATATATATATATATATATATATATATATATATATATATATATATATCAAACTCGATAAAACCCAAGGCATGTAAAGTTTTGCCAAAACCCTAACCGAATGCACGGAGGGTGCGGGGCAAAGCAATTACTAGTTGAACCGAATGTGGTTCAGCTTGAAGTAGCCATGGACTGGTTTTTGATAGGAAGGCATTGACGGCCATCATGGTGTCTCTACGAGGCTGCAAGGGTGCCAAAGTGGGGGCCACACGCTTGCTGCCCAAAAACCCAAACCAACAGATGGTCTGGTCCCACGGACCAGACTGTCATACAACCTAACCGAATCTTATCAATCTTGTGGATCATTCCAAAATCATTATAGGAAATCGGTTGTGACTGGTCCAAGCCCCGACAAGGGTCAACCGAAAGTCTCATGAAAAAGGTGCACTCTCTGCAGTGTCAAAGTGTCGGGTCCCTAGGACCAAACAGCAACTAGAACGGATTAGGGTCTGAACCGATTGGGTTCAGACCCAAACCTAAGGTGGTTCAGCCAAAAAAGGGTTCTCGTGAGTGTCCAACATCAGTTGGATGACACCCGGCTCCAACTAGGTAGAGTCGCGGCTGGCACTAAGCGCTAGCCGGCTTGCCAAGGAGTCCAGGTCTTAACCATGGTTCAGACCAACACTCACTAGGTGCTAACTAGGTAATAAGAGATGCACAGCACCCACGGTGTGCATGCCCAGCTCCAGCCAAGTGGAAACTGGCTGGGCTAGGTTCGCCCAGCTCAGGTCACCCGGCTATGGGGCAGGTCTGGACCCTCATTTCTGATCCGCACCCTAACCCATGCCATCTAGCAATATGCGTAGCACAGACATGTAAGGAAATGCAACTAACTGTATAACATAATTATTACTATATATATTATTTATTATTAATATATATATTTTTTTAAAACTACTGCTACTGGGTGTGAGGGCCACCGCAAAGCGCCTGCTCCATTCTTAGAGCGAAAAGGAGAGAAAAGAAAAAATGGGGGTTTGGTCCACTAGACCAGACCGAGTTACCCTTGCCAACGTGAACCAGAGCACAAGGGCTCGGTTCACAACAGCTAAGAGGGTGTGCTGGGGACGCCTATGGCCGGCCCAGCTGCTCCAGTCCGGGTCTCAAAAGGGAAAACCGAAAACAAAAAAAAATAAGAACAACATCATAACTAAAAGAAATACCAGAGGTTAACACCTTAACCATCGACAGCCTGTCCTTTGCACGTCTCAAAGAAAGTGGTCACATAGTGACCCAGGCTCTAGGGCTAGCTTGCAACACCAGTCCCATTGTGCTGGGACTAGGTTTAGCCGAAAACCCAAAAAGAAAGAATACACACAAAAAAAGAACAAAACAAGAGAATGAAAAGGGGGCTGACGGGTTGGGTGTAAGCTGGACGAGCCCAGCTCGGTTCAGCACACCCCTATGATGAGGATGCCATGAAAATAATTAGCAAACAAAAGAAACCATGACATAACAACATTATCATGGAAAATGAACAACTAACATGTATAGGAGAAACAAGAACAAAGACGCCAATGTAGGAATCAAAAGGAAATCTATTTCCAAGGCATGCAGTACAAAAGCTTATGAAAACAATGAAAATTCAATAATCAAAATTGCTTTTCTAACTAATCCGTCACTTGGGCTTGCATGCATTGATGCAAGGCACCAATGGCTTCATGTAAATCCGTAATCGACAAGAAGGTGAGTCTTCACCTTAACTTCTTGGAGAAGATGAAGGATGATGCAACAACACTCCACGCCTAGGTGGTTTCCACGGTTCGGAGGGAGGAAACAAGAGGAGAAGAAGGAGGTTTGAGAGAGAGAAGAGAGAGAGAGAGTAAGTTAAGAAAAATCACCCATTAGAGAGGGACTCATTTTTTTTTTTTTGAGTTTTATAGAATGTGCTTTAGGGATGGACGGCTGGGGTTGTTCCTTCCAAGATGGAGGGCTGGGGCGCTCCATGCCCCCCAACAACCAATGCATGTAGAGCTTTCCAAAAGATTTTAGAAAACTTTCTAGAATGTGTTATCATCGGAAAATTTTTAACTTTTTGCGAGTCAAACTGACCTTTGAAAAAGATTTTGAAAATAACTCGCCTCCGTTTTAAAATGCGGGAAAATTCCGTAGAATGGGACTCGCCTGTCGGTACGAGGTTTGACCGTTCCTGCCACCTTTAACAGGGGTAATCGAACCAAGGATCAATCTACTGCTCAGATCTATTCAACTTGTCTAAATCATATTCTAATTTCTAAATGCACATAGAATCAGGCATGTGCTATGAATTTCTAAAAATGCACATTTGAAAACATGATGCTTGCTTTGAATAACTGAAACACTTAGAATAGATATCACATGGAAAATCGTGAATTGGGATTTGAAATATACTTCTGAGAAAAGTAAAAATCGATTTCTGAAGAAATGTAAGGATTTTGTGAAAATCGATTTTGAGAAATATGAAATAACTTTAGAAAACTTGATTTCTTTGAATCAGAACTCTGAAATTGAAAATATAACTTAGAAAATCGAATTTGGAACTTGGGAAATACTTGAAATATCATTGGCAAATCCATATTTTGAGAAAATCGATTTTTTTGAATAAGACTTAGAAATTTTTTTATTTTTCTAACTTCAAACTTTGAAATTGACTGCATAACTTGGAAAATTGAATTTATGAACTTGAGAAACTCTTGAAATATTCTTTGAAATTCAATGCTTTTGGGAAAATCGATTTTGCTATAAGACTTAGGAGATTTTGAGGAATTCAATTTCCTTGACTTAGAATTTGAATTGGAATTGGCAAATGCATGAAATGAATGAATATGAATTTGAGGAATTGAGAAATACTTTTTGTATTTTTGAGAAATGCAGTGCATTTTGAAGTTAGCCTAAGAGTGTAGGCTGAATGTGGCTAATGTGAAGATCATACATCTGGGTATCATTCGTATTCTGACTATGGCCATAAATACAAATTCCACCAAGTTTATAATCTTCATAAAAGCTAGTGCATGTGCCATTCGTGTAGACCATAGTGAGTTTGAATATGCATGAATCATCATCCATCACACATTGACATTATAAAAAAAATAAACTATATGCAATGCAACCTAAGCTAAGCAGGAAATGCAAATTCTTATTCCAAAGTTTAATTATAAATTACATCACTATTGAAATTTAAATACATGAAAAATAAAATCTTCAATGTACCTGCAAAACTAGAAAACTTTGTTAGTAATGATATGTTGGCTTTTCTAGGTTTATCCAGTAATATCTAGAAATTACTGGATTTTGCTAGATATAAGCCTTTTTGCCATGATTTCCTTAAATCAAAATTGATAAAATATGAAATAAGATTGAATAAATAAGGAAGATAAGATATGAAATTTCGAAATTGGGGTCAAAATGACCAAAATACCCTTAATAACAAGACTATGGCCTTGAAATTAGGGTTTTTAGAAATATATTTGGTAAAATGCAAGTTTTGAAATACAAATGAGAATAAATCAAACTAAATATGCTATGACATGATTAAAAATATGAAAATTAGGGTTAGGAATTTCGAAATTGAGGTCAAATGACCAAATTGCCCCTGATAGCAAGACTATGGCCTTGAAATCAGGGTTTTTAGAAAATATTTTGGTAAAAACTTAGGTTTTATGCACTAAATGAAATCAAATGAGCATCAAATTAAACCTAAAGCATCCTAATATGATTATGAATATGATTAAACCCTAAAAATATATGCTTATGCACGAAAATCCAAGAATATCACAAATTTTGTGATTTTTTTTAGTGTTTTGGAATTCTTCGGGTACCCTGTTTTGCAATTCAAGTCATTCAAACATAAAACGGATTCTAAAAATCTTCAAAATTGGTACCTGTACTTGTTATAACCCTAATATCAAATTAGAATTATAAAATTATTTTTTTGGCATTAAATTAATCCGAAAATAGCATCAAACCCTAAAAATATGGTATTTTTGACCTAGCTCACCAACCAGTCTCAGTCCAAGACCCGAACCAGGGGTCAAACCTCCATGGAAATCTATGAAATTTTACAGAGAACAAATAGACAGGAAAACAAAACTTTTCCTTTTTACAGATTTGAAAACGCTTTTAAAACCAGGGAGATACCCATCCGACAATCCGGACTTGAATATATTGATTTTAACTTTGGTCCTGACTGATACTTTCAATTGAAAATTCCGTGATAAATAGCAGAACTCATTCAAAATATCTGAGACTTTAACAGTAAACAGTTGACATAAAAATAACAATACTCACATTTTACAGATCATGAATCGGATCTGTAGTTTGGGATTTATAAACAACATAACTCTGATTAGGGTTTTGGTAAACCCTAACGAGTTTTAAATTGAAAATCAGAGTCTCCTACAATGGAAAAATATTACCAGTAATAAAAAATTCTGAAAATTTCACAGTAGATATATCTAATCAATATGAATCCATAGCAATTTAAAGATCTAAAATCGGATATAGGATGAGAAAAATATCATCACAGCAAGTTACCCTCTTGATTTTAACAACGATTTTAAAGTTTTAAAAACCCGATTTGGTGTCTGATTTTTCTGACAGGGTTCCCGAAGTCCAAAATCTCTGCTTTTTTTACAGTAGATCAATCACATATGCATGCATCACATATAAAAAAATCAGAAATTAACAGCACATATTTTAATCCGAAACAACATGCTTTTTTTTTGTTCTAAACTAAAAACACACAGAAATATAAGAAACTTGAGAAAATATGCATTAACTAATGAAAAACAATAAAATAAACACTAAAACAGTAAAATAAAATTTATTTCTATGCTGGAAAATGTGTAATAAACATGAATAAGTAAATAAATAAATAAAATACAGGGAATCCATGGCTGGAATTTGCTTTCACCTTTGAAATCATGGATTTAACCCATTTAACGGGTAAATCTTACATTTCGTCGGTTAAGAACATGAAAAACGTACCTCTCATCGATTCTAATGGATTAGAATCCTTGAAATCACCCTCAAACTGAGTTAGATCATCTTATTGGGTCGATTTTGGAGTTCTTGGATGAAATCCATGGTTAAATCCATGAACACAAGAGTTTCCATGGTGAAATCTATTGAAAAATCATAAAAACTAATAAAATAATAAAAAAATAATATTAAATAAACTCACCTTGGGGCTGCAGCTGCAATGGAGGAAGGTGGAGGTGCTGGAGAGGAGAGAGAGGCCACGAAAATTTGAGAGAAAAAGAGCTCTTTTTGACCCCCTTTAGGTCCCCTATTTATAGATTTTCAAAAAGTCACTTAATTAGGGTTAATTAAGAGGTTTTTCATTTTTTCAGGACTCTTTCTAATAAATCCACTAAGGGCAACGATTTTTTTTGGTTTCCTAACCCTTAATGAACTCCAATTAAACTCTAATTAAACCCTAAAAAGTCCAAATGTGACACCACCTATTATGGTCCCACATTTGGTTTTTAAAACCTGAATTTAAAACCTTTAAAAACCAATGGTTTAAAAGTTAAATAAAATGGATTTTTAAAATTGATTTTGACTCCTCTAAACCCCTAACCTAACTAGGACAATGACTAACCCTAGTCTAGCCCTGACTTACTCGAATATGGCGCCACCCCGAGTGGGCCCTACTTGAGTTTAAAAAAAAAAACGATTTTAAAACTTGAAATTGAAGGAGTTTTCAAAAGATTTTCAAAAGTAAACTTAAAATTAGAATTTTTGAAATGGCATAGGGTTCTAACCGAGTCAGAACTCCTCTGGATATGGTGCCAACTGAGTGGGCCCACATCGAGTTTTGAAGAATTTTGAAATAAACACTGAAAATGGCTTTGAAAAGGGGTTAAGATCAGTATTTGAAATTCAAGATCTTTGAAAATAGGGTCTCAAGCGAACTGGAACTCCGAATTAGAGTCCTGAACTCTTAGGACTCTGTGATTTTGGTTTTTAAAATCCAAATAAAGAAAGTTTTGAAAAGATTTCATCGAAAATGGTGAAAAAAGTCAGAAAATACAGTCAGAGTTAGACTCCTAACTCGATCAGAACTCTAAATTAGAGTCCTGGATTAACTAGACTCTACAAAATGACCTAATTTTTGAAAACAAATGAAATAAAAAAAAATGGAATAAAAACAAACTTCAAAATAGACTCCTGACTGGACTAGGACTCTGGGGCAGAGTCCTGATCGGACTGAAACTCTAGATTTTTGGTATTTTCTGAAAAACAAATGAAAGAATTTTGAAAAACAGTTAAAAACATGATAAAATTGAATTTTGGTTCAGAGTCTTCATACGATTAGGACTCTAAGAAAGAGTCCTAATTCAATCAGAACTCTAAGAATTTTGGTTTTCTGATAAGCAAATGATGAAATTTTGGCAAAGCTTTTGAAAACCAGTGAAAATGAATTGAGAAAATCAATTTTGGATAGAGTCCTACTTCGATCAGGACTCTGGGGTAGAGTCCTGATTTGATCAGGACTCTAAGATAAAACCTCAGAATTTTGAAATTCTTTGATAAAAGTGTAACAAATTTGATAAATGGAAAGATTTTTGAAAGATTTTCTCAAAATTGAAATCAGGATCAGAGTCCAGATCCAACTAGGACTCTCTGAACAGAGTCCTGTTTTAACTGAAACTCTGAGTTTCTGACTCATTTTGAAAGATTTTGAAAGATTTGATTGAAAATGGATAAAAATAGTTGTAAAAGATTAGAGTTCCAATCCAATTGAAACTCTAAAGAAGAGTCCTGATCCGACTGGACTCTTGAAGAAGAGTCCTGATCCAACTAGGACTCTGAAATTTTGGCCAAAACAGAAGATTTTAAAAGGTTTTCTTCAAAGACAGGTAAAAAGGTAGTGAAAAGTAGAGTTTTGATCCAACTAAGACTCTGGAAAAAGAGTCATGATCCAATTAGGACTCTAAGATTTTTGAGATTTTTGAAGGAATCCAGAAGCGACACCACCTAAATGGGCCTCATCTGAGAATTAAAATCACTTGAAATTGAGTTTGAAATGAATCCAGATCGTTTTCTAAGAAAGTATTTCAAAATATAAGGTCCTGGGGGTTAGAAAATGACAGAATGTTGAATAAAAACCCAGGTTTTGAAATTGATTTTTGAAAGAAAAAGTTTTAAAACTCAAATCTGGATTAAATATTTTAAAAACATGAGTGCTGGATCTCGAAAATGAGATGCAATAACATGCAATGCTATGTAGTGCAATGAAATGGTATGCCGAATGCATGCAATGATATGCAATGACACATGAAATGTAAGTACTGGATGAGGGTAAAAATTTGGGTTGTTTACAGATGCCCCTCTTTGCTACTAAACCGGTTGTAAGACGAGCTTAGTGGCAAAGAAAACACACCAAATTTGGATTATAAAAAATGCCCCAGTTAGATGAATCTAACTGAGTATGAAAGAATTAATCCAAGTGATGATGGTAGATATGAAATGGAGAATAAGGATAAAATTTTATTTCAAAAGAAAGTAAGATTCAGGTTTTGCCCTTAACCTGGATGGGACATGAAATACCTCGTATGGAACGAAGCTCAGGCTTAACCCTTAACCTGACCGGGTTGAAAATGGAATACCTCATCAAAGGAGGCTCAGGTTTGTACCCTTGACCTGATTGGGTGGAAAATGAAATACCTCATCAAAGGAGGCCCAGGTTTATACCCTTAACCTGATTGGGCAGAAAATGGAATACCTCATCAAAGGAGGCCCAGGTTTATACCCTTAACCTGATTGGGAAGAAAATGGAATACCTCATCAAAGGAGGCCCAGGTTTATACCCTTAACCTGATTGGGCAGAAAATAGAATACCTCATCAAAGGAGGCCCAGGTTTATACCCTTAACCTGATTGGGCAGAAAATGGAATACCTCATCAAAGGAGGCCCAGGTTTATACCCTTAACCTGATTGGGCAGAAAATGGATGGAATCCTCGAAAGAAGAGACCGTGAAGGAACCTTTAGATTTCCGCAGAATGAATCCGATAGGGGTTTTGCAAAAGGAAGTAAATTGGGGTCCCTAAAGTTTGAAAAGAGATTGATTTTGTGCGCCTCATTGCTGAGACTAATTAACTTTTGAAATTGCCTTTTGCTGAAATTGTTGGCTTAACCTCAAGCTGAAATTGGACTGTCTATGATGGGACAGTGGGGACACAGGGAAGTGTGCGAATCTAAGAGCCCGTGCGCTCAGATTATACCAAAGATGGGAAGGAATTCTTGAAAACTCCCGTTATCAAGTCCTTAAAAGGGATAACAACTGATGTCAGGATGCACCAAAGATGAACCTCAAGCTTGCTTCACGTCAGGATAGCTAGAAAATATTGTCAAAATGTTGAAAATCATTGTTGATTCAAAATAATTTAAAATGATGCACATTGTTTTGAAAGTGTTCCCTCTTTTCTACCTAAAGTATTACCTCTGACTGAGCTTAACTCGGTAGAATCAAGATTCGAATTCAAATTGCTTGTGATTGGCTTTCTTTAAAGGAAGCTATCAATTTCCTTGATATGGACGGGAAAGAAAGTATTATTGATATTGCGAGAGCTATTGGTGAAAGAATATTGATAAAAGAATTTCACAAAATTAAAGAAGATTCTTGATAGATTTGGCAGTCTGATATCCTGGGATTTTTTTCTCATGATGATCTTTCTACACTCCGTTTTTTTTTTAGCAGATTGGAGCTCTCTTGGATTTTTCGAGAATTACATCATCCTTCATTTTGGAGATGTCCTGACTTGTCTCTCTCTCTTTTTTTTTTTTTTTTTGGGAAGGGTACGTCACAAACTCCTTCATCTCAGAGATGTTCCGATCCTTCTTTTCTCTCAGGGGTTATCATGATGATTATTGGCTCTTTGGTAGGAAATCTCTTGATGATAGCTGGAATTAAATATCTTTTAGGGTTTGTCGGTAGGCTCATCACACTCGCCTTCATCTCGACGGTGATCTGAACTTTTCCTAGAAGGATCCGTCACAAACTTCGTCATCTTGAAGATGATCCAAATCTTCTTTGGCCCCGGGGGTCGACTCTCTTAATTCGCCTTCATCTTGACGACAATTGAGAGATCCCTTTTGCAGATATTTAATTGCAGCTTAGGTGATTGAGGAGATATGGAGATTGAGTGGATTTTTCTGTATCACCCAGGATATTTGGACTGCTTTATTTTTCAAGAATGGTCTTTAAAATGTGTCATTGACTGCGATCAATATCAATCACTCATGGCTTTGCAACAACATTGAATTCTCTTTGCTAGCCATATCGCGGATTTATTCTTCATCCTTTTGGTTGGCCAATAAAAAGATTTTGAACTTGGAATCCTTTTTCGTGAAAGCATTGCCCTTTCGGAAGTAATAGTGGAGGTATTCTGAAGTAATAATTTTGTGCAATAATGATTTTTGAAATCAACAAATATTTAATGACAAATTGGCAAAATTTTCTTGAAATCCTTTTGTGAAAGCGAGCATTCGAAGCACAACGCAACGCATCCATGACAAAAATTCTCTTCTCCTTTCCCCAAAGGAGAAGATTCAGAAATTAGAATTGGGAATTACTCCTCTCTTCCCTGAAGAGGAGGTGTTTGCAAAACGAACTTTCGAAGAGAAATTAAGCTTTCGTCAAAACTTCCTAACATTAGGCTTCTCCTATGGAAAGGGGGCCGAAATTGGTGAGGTTGGTAAATTGGTCATGAAGGAACGAGTTCATCACACTCTCCCTGAAAAGAGGGTCCTTCATGATGAAATGGCCTAGTCTGAAATATGGGGCCACAAGGAAAGCAAGTCTCCGTCGAGTCTCTCCCTATAAAAAGGGTTCCTTGTGTGAAATTTGGAATTTTGTTTTGCAAACGGTTCACAAAGACACGAGTCCCTTCAAACTCTCCCTGAAAAGGGGCTAAGTGAACGAATTGGATAGCATGCGAAAAGAGCGAGCTCCCTCGAACTCTCCCTATAAAAAGGGTCTCCCGCAAGAGAAAATAATTGAAATTGGGTATTGGGTGACTCAAAAGGGTCAAATTTTGGAAATTGAAATTTTGAAATTTGGTATTTGAAATTGGAAATTGGAAATTGGAAATTGGAAATTGGAAATTGGAAATTGATAATTGGAAATTGGAAATTTGGAAATTGATAATTGAAAATTGATTGACCTGAAGGTCGAAATTGTGAATTGGTTTACTGAGAATGACATGGGTTCTATAGGGATTCAGCCTAAGAACGACATTGGTTCTATTGAGAACGACATTGGTTCGATTGAGAACGACATTGGTTCAATTAAGAACAACATTGGTTCACTGGGAACAACATGGGTTCAATAGGCATTCAGCCTAAGAACGACATTGGTTCAATTGAGAACAACATTGGTTCACTGTGAACGACATGGGTTCAATAGGGATTTAGCCTAAGAACGACATTGGTCCCGCAGGGGTTCGACCTACGAACTATCAATTCCATAGGAATTCAACCTAAGGATCATAGCTTAAGAAGGAATAATTCCAACTTGTGAGCTTTGAATGGACGAGGTGCTAAACTGGGTTTTTGAGGGAAGATTCGAATCAGAATTCAATTATTCAAGGAAAACTAGATGAATTGGATTTTGAAAGACAATTCGAGTCGGAACTCGGATCTTCTAGACCAACTCGCAGGATAGTTTGAGTAGAAGTTCAAACTTGTAAAGGAAAGCTAAGCGAATTGGATTTGAAAGAAAATTCAAGTCGGAACTTGGATTTTCTAGACCAATTCTGAATTGGATTTGGAAGAAGATTCGAATCGGAACTTGACTCTTCTAGACCAATTCTAGAATCTAGAGGGAAGAAAATTATACGAATTGGATTTGTAAGAAAATTCAAGTCGGAACTTGGATTTTCTAGACCAATTCTGAATTGGATTTGGAAGAAGATTCGAATCGGAACTCGACTCTTCTAGACCAATTCTAGAATCTAGAGGAAAGAAAATTATACGAATTGGATTTGTAAGAAAATTCAAGTCGGAACTTGGATTTTCTAGACCAATTCTGAATTGGATTTGGAAGAAGATTCGAATCGAAACTCGACTCTTCTAGACCAATTCTAGAATCTAAAAGAAAGAAAATTATACGAATTGGATTTGTAAGAAAATTCAAGTCGGAACTTGGATTTTCTAGACCAATTCTGAATTGGATTTGGAAGAAGATTCGAATCGAAACTCGACTCTTCTAGACCAATTCTAGAATCTAGAGGAAAGAAAATTATACGAATTGGATTTGTAAGAAAAATCAAGTCGGAACTTGGATTTTCTAGACCAATTCTGAATTGGATTTGGAAGAAGATTCGAATCGGAACTCGACTCCTCTAGACCAATTCAAGACATTTAAAGGAAAGAAAAGTTGATAAGTATAAAGATGACATTTGGGACTAGTTCAACTAGCACGAGCATCAGATTTTGGAAGAGTACGAGTACGAGCACTGGATTTTGAAAGATTACCAGTACAAGCACTGGATTTTAAATGGTTACCAGTACGAGCACTGGGTTTTAAATGATTACCAGTACGAGTACGGGGTTTTGAAAGTTTACCAGCACGAACACTGGATTTTGAAAGTTTACCAGCACGAACATTGGATTTTTGAAAAATTACCATCACGAACATTGGATTTTTGAAAAATTACCAGCACGAACACTGGATTATGAAGAATTACTAATGGATTTTGATGGAAAATTTTCAGTCTTCACCCTTACGACAACTTGGGCGACTGTCGGGGCCTCAGCTGCTTTAGGTAAACGGATCATATCTTTCGCGAGCATGTATTCCAAAATACTCTCTAGTGTCTGGTCCAAAGGGATGAACTTTCGATCCGTACTCCAATCCTTGCGCTTTGGCTTTTCTTGATCTTTCTCTTTATGCTGAGGACTAGATTGAAGAGGCCTATCATTGTTGGAGAACTTTCCTTTTTGGCCCATGGATCCCTCTGAATAGTGATCATGATTCTTCTTATTGCTTTTGCTATCATTGGCAGAAAGAGTGAAGTGAGCCTTCGGAGATCTTACCGTATCTTTCGCGAGCATGTATTCCAAAAAACTTTCAAATATTTGATCCAAAGGGGCCATCTTGCGGTCCTGATTTCGATTATCATGTTGTACCTCTTGCCGAGTGCTTGATTTCTGCTGAGACTTGGCAAAGACAGTCGACTGGTATTCTTTCTCACCCTTAACAAAGAAATTCTTGTCGATATAATCTTGGACGATATTCTTAAAGACGAAACAATGTTCAATATCGTGCCCCGTTGTTTGGTGGAATTTGCAGAAGCGGTCTTTCCATTTCCCTAGGGCGACCAGAGGATTAGCAATTCTTGGAAGCTTAACCATTCCTTTGCTCAGCATGTATTCAAGGACCTCTTCGAGGGGCTGATCTAGAGGAGTGAATTCGCGATCGTAACCCCAACCGTCATGCTTTTTCTTCTCTTTCTGTTGACTCAATTTTTCACTCTGCTTTAAAGATTTCTCTTTCTGACTTGTATGATTGCCTTTGTTATTTTTGCAATCACTGCGATTGGCATCAACGAAGAAGATGAGTTTTGTCTTCTTTTCTGAATCTTGATTATTCCTGACGGAGGTGACGCCATCATGGAAATCTTTGTTCCTGAAGACCTTCTTTCCCTTGTCATGAGCTTGCAAATCTTTAATCATCTTGGCCATTTCCTTCAGCTTTATTTGGACTGGATCATCCATTGCTTAATCTTTCAATTTATAGGATGTCCCTTGTCTATGAGAGGATCTTTGAAATGCTTGCCAGACTTCATACTCTTCATCAGTGCCAACTACTGATTCTGATTCGTCAGATGTATCCTCGTGTTGGATATGTTTCTTGGATAGTTTTAAAACTTTCTTGGCTGACCGACCTTTTGCCATCTGCTTGACCTGGATCTTTTCTGTACTAGCTTCAGCTTGTTCTGTCAACATTTTGGTCATCATCTCTTTGAACATAGCATATATCTGGGGATCAACATCATCCTTTGCTTGCTGACCCTGACTTCTAGCTGATCGAGGTGAGTCCATTTCCTCTTCTGAAGCGATTGAGTATGCCACACCTTCGATTGATGAGGTTTTCTTTCTGGATCTTGTATAAATCATCGAGTATCACAAATGTTCTCCTAAATGTTGCTGATGCTCTCTGCAAGGTAGAACTGATGATTAGGCTTTTGAAGGAAATTGGGTTGGAGGAAGATATTCACTGAGAATTTTGGTAGACAATTGAAAGAGTATCCCATTACTAGGGATTGAGTCGTCGCTGGGATTACGACAATTGTGTTGTCATTCCTTTGCAAAATAAACAACTGAGAATATGCCTTGTTACCTAGGCGAGGTCGTCAAACCAAGGTGAAATGTAGAATAAAGGAATTTTATTGAGGGGAAAAACATGATTTTATCAATAATATACTTGACAGAGGGGAGGAGGACAGACAATTTTCCACCACTCCGGATAATTAGAAGACACACGAGGGCCGGGAAAAATAGTAAGATTGACAAAGGAATCCCAGCCATGTCTGGCAGAATGGTATGCTCCGGACCACTGATCTGATGCGAGGTCGAATTCTGGCAGAACCCCTGCTAGTGGACGAATCTCTACGTGCTTCTGCCTCTAAGAGAACTGCCTGACACACCGCTCTGGATAATAGTATGCGTAGAAGAAGGGGCCAAGTAGCCTGAACCGCTTGCCGTATGCATAAGTGTATCTAGAAGGTGATTCCTGACGATCAAAGTAGTCCCATACGACCTCTTCCTCCTGAAGATTATCGATCAAGAATCGGTATCGCGCAACTGGTAGAAGCTTTTCACCATTGTATCTGAAGGAACTGGCTCGGACTGGCACATGCCGAAGGAACCAAGATTGTAATGCGTAGGTGCACCCTTCGACTAGAATTGATTCTCCGAGTGTGAAACGAGTCAACCCTCTGTATAGAAAAGCGAGTGCGGCCATGGCTATGGAGAGGTGGCTGGTCTGTCGACTTCCCCATCTCCTTAGAAGCTGAACTATTCTGATATCTATATAATTCCGTCCATCGAGAAAGAAAGCTAATCCCGCCGTGCACAGAACCATCGCATGCTGAATTCTCTCTCGAGTTGTCTTGGACAACGAGCTGACTCCCACAAATGTCCCATACTGTCTGTAGATTTCGAGCAGGTCCACATATTCATTTCCATCTTCTTCAATCAGAGGCCAAGACTTGCGTCCTGTCATGCGAGCTAAGGCCTCCTTAGGGTCCAGACCCTTGACGTTAATCAAAAACTGTTTGTCCAATGGATCTCCAGGCTGACCGGCTGGCTCGGGCAATCCCATAATCTCTGAAAATTCATTCATCAGTATTGTCATCTCGCCCCACGGGAACCAGAAGGTAGAAGTGCTCGGATTCCACCGTTCTGCTAGTGCATGGATCAAGTTGCCGTTGACTGTCTGCTTTCCCACTGCGGACGCCAACTCTAGCCCACAATCGTCCAAGTGGTCCGGAAACATACGAGAGAAATTCTTGAACCATAAATAGTACCACCGGGGAAAGAAGGATCCGGTGCTGAGGACTCGATGTTCAGGAAGACTTTGTCGTACCTCGTAGGAGATGTGACCCTCAAGGAAAACTGAATCAAGCTGACTGGATGCCATCAGACTGGAAGACATAGAAAATTGGAATAAGACTTGGGAAAATACAAGAATTTTGAAAGAGAATTGCAGGCAGGATAAAATGAAGTAGAAAATTCGAGATCCAGAAGAAAGGAAAGATGGGAAATCACTTGGAGTTTTGAAGAAAATAGAGGAATTTCATGAAAATCGTCCAGGGTTTTAATATTTCATAAAATGGAGTATTTGAAAATCGTCAAGGATTTAAAACATGGACAGTACATGGACATGGATTGGGGAATTTTGAAAATCGTCCAGTATTTTAGAAAATTGGGAAAATATGGAAAATATCAAAGAAATGACTATAACACATTCAATTACAACAAGTATGCACATACAGCATTCCCTAAAAGCTGACTCTAGATGCACAAATTTTGAAATAGCTGTAGGACCTTAATCCTAACTCTAAGGTTCAGATCATCTGTGTCCAATCCAGTTATGCCTATATACTCAAGCCAAGGCTCGATGTACATGGCATAAAATCAATTTCTCCGGTTCTAGGTTCAAGTTTTCCAACATCCTTGAGCACCTGCCGATATACGTTGGACTATGACCCTTGGTACGTGGCAGGGGGGTTTTCACCCAGATAGGTGGCCCAGTTGTGAGGCTTTGTCCCGAACTATGGTTCTGGAAGAGAGCCCAGCAACGTGAAGACCGGGACAATATAGGTAGGGTGATTTTTGAAATATGAGCACATGCAAGAAAACAGAGGGCTCTAAGTCCTAAAGAGATAGAATTTTGAAATATTTGAAGAAGCAAACATTGTTTTCATACAATTCCTAAATTGAGGAGTGTTGTATTAGACCTAAGTCTATGTGAGCATGAATAATTCTCCTCAATATGGTCATACCAAACCATACCTAGTCTATATGCATTCCATGTCAGCTGGGTTCAAGTCTAGGCTCCTAGGTTCACATGATATCATAAAGCAAAGCTGACATTCCATGGAAATCGATTTTGACAATTTGAACTAAGTAGAGCATTAGATTGATCAGGCAAAGACAGGTCCCATCTCGGTCGCCAAACCTGTTATCATCGCAAAATTTTTAACTTTTTGCGAGTCAAACTGACCTTTGAAAAAGATTTTGAAAATAACTCGCCTCCGTTTTAAAATGCGGAAAAATTTCGTAGAATGGGACTCGCCTGTCGGTACGAGGTTCGACCGTTCCTGCCACCTTTAACAGGGGTAATCGAACCAAGGATCAATCTACTGCTCTGCTCTATTCAACTTGTCTAAATCATATTCTAATTTCTAAATGCACATAGAATCAGGCATGTGCTATGAATTTCTAAAAATGCACATTTGAAAACATGATGCTTGCTTTGAATAACTGAAACACTTAGAATAGATATCACATGGAAAATCGTGAATTGGGATTTGAAATGTACTTCTGTGAAAAGTAAAAATCGATTTCTGAAGAAATATAAGGATTTTGTGAAAATCGATTTTGAGAAATATGAAATAACTTTGGAAAACTTGATTTCTTTGAATCAGAACTCTGAAATTGAAAATATAACTTAGAAAATCGAATTTGGAACTTGGGAAATACTTGAAATATCATTGGCAAATCCATATTTTGAGAAAATCGATTTTTTTGAATAAGACTTAGAAATTTTTTTATTTTTCTAACTTCAAACTTTAAAATTGACTGCATAACTTGGAAAATTGAATTTATGAACTTGAGAAACTCTTGAAATATTCTTTGAAATTCAATGCTTTTGGGAAAATCGATTTTGCTATAAGACTTAGGAGATTTTGAGGAATTCAATTTCCTTGACTTAGAATTTGAATTGGAATTGGCAAATGCATGAAATGAATGAATATGAATTTGAGGAATTGAGAAATACTTTTTGTATTTTTGAGAAATGCAGTGCATTTTGAAGTTAGCCTAAGAGTGTAGGCTGAATGTGGCTAATGTGAAGATCATAAATCTGGATATCATTCGTATTCTGACTATGGCCATAAATACAAATTCCACCAAATTTATAAACTTCATAAAAGCTAGTGCATGTTCCATTCGTGTAGACCATAGTGAGTTTGAATATGCATGAATCATCATCCATCACACATTGACATTATAAAAAAAATAAACTATATGCAATGCAACCTAAGCTAAGCAGGAAATGTAAATTCTTATTCCAAAGTTTAATTATAAATTACATCACTATTGAAATTTAAATACAAGAAAAATAAAATCATCAATGTACCTGCAAAACTAGAAAACTTTGTTAGTAATGATATGTTGGCTTTTTTAGGTGTATCCAGTAATATCTAGAAATTACTGGATTTTGCTAGATATAAGCCTTTTTGCCATGATTTCCTTAAATCAAAATTGATAAAATATGAAATAAGATTGAATAAATAAGAAAGATAAGATATGAAATTTCGAAATTGGGGTCAAAATGACCAAAATACCCCTAATAACAAGACTATGGCCTTGAAATTAGGGTTTTTAGAAATATATTTGGTAAAATGCAAGTTTTGAAATACAAATGAGAATAAATCAAACTAAATATGCTATGACATGATTAAAAATATGAAAATTAGGGTTAGGAATTTCGAAATTGAGGTCAAATGACCAAATTGCCCCTGATAGCAAGACTATGGCCTTGAAATCAAGGTTTTTAGAAAATATTTTGGTAAAAACTTAGGTTTTATGCACTAAATGAAATCAAATGAGCATCAAATTAAACCTAAAGCATCCTAATATGATTATGAATATGATTAAACCCTAAAAATATATGCTTTTGCACGAAAATCCAAGAATATCACAAATTTTGTGATTTTTTTTAGTGTTTTGGAATTCTTCAGGTACCCTGTTTTGCAATTCAAGCCATTCAAACATAAAACAGATTCTAAAAATCCTCAAAATTGGTACCTGCACTTGTTATAACCTTAATATCAAATTAGAATTATAAAAATATTTTTTTGGCATTAAATTAATCCGAAAATAGCATCAAACCCTAAAAATATGCTATTTTTGACCTAGCTCACCAACCAGTCTCAGTCCAAGACCCGAACCAGGGGTCAAACCTCCATGGAAATCTATGAAATTTTACATAAAACAAATAGACAAGAAAACAGAACTTTTACTTTTTACAGATTTGAAAAAGCTTTTAAAACCAGGGAGATACCAATCCGACAATCCGGACTTGAATATATTGATTTTAACTTTGGTCCTAACTGATACTTTCAATTGAAAATTCCGTGATAAATAGCAAAACTCATTCAAAATATCTGAGACTTTAACAGTAAATAGTTGACAGAAAAATAACAATACTCACTTTTTACAGATCAAGAATCAGATCTGTAGTTTGGGATTTATAAACAACACAAGTCTGATTAGGGTTTTGGTAAACCCTAACGAGTTTTAAATTGAAAATCAGAGTCTCCTACAATGGAAAAATACTAAACAGTAATAAAAAATTCTGAAAATTTGACAGTAGATATATCTAATCAACATAAATCCATAGCAATTTACAGATCTAAAATCGGGTATAGGATGAGAAAAATATCATCACAGCAAGTTACCCTCTTGATTTTAACAACGATTTTAAAGTTTTAAAAACCCGATTTGGTGTCTGATTTTTCTGACAGGGTTCCCGAAGTCCAAAATCTCTGCTTTTTTTACAGTAGATCAATCACATATGCATGCATCACATATAAAAAAATCAGAAATTAACAGCACATATTTTAATCCGAAACAACATGCTTTTTTTTTGTTCTAAACTAAAAACACACAGAAATATAAGAAACTTGAGAAAATATGCATTAACTAATGAAAAACAATAAAATAAACACTAAAACAGTAAAATAAAATTTATTTCTATGCTGGAAAATGTGTAATAAACATGAATAAGTAAATAAATAAATAAAATACAGGGAATCCATGGCTGGAATTTGCTTTCACCTTTGAAATCATGGATTTAACCCATTTAACGGGTAAATCTTACATTTCGTCGGTTAAGAACATGAAAAACGTACCTCTCATCGATTCTAATGGATTAGAATCCTTGAAATCACCCTCAAACTGAGTTAGATCATCTTATTGGGTCGATTTTGGAGTTCTTGGATGAAATCCATGGTTAAATCCATGAACACAAGAGTTTCCATGGTGAAATCTATTGAAAAATCATAAAAACTAATAAAATAATAATAAAATAATATTAAATAAACTCACCTTGGGGCTGCAGCTGCAATGGAGGAAGGTGGAGGTGCTGGAGAGGAGAGAGAGGCCATGAAAATTTGAGAGAAAAAGAGCTCTTTTTGACCCCCTTTAGGTCCCCTATTTATAGATTTTCAAAAAGTCACTTAATTAGGGTTAATTAAGAGGTTTTTCATTTTTTCAGGACTCTTTCTAATAAATCCACTAAAGGCAACGATTTTTTGTGGTTTCCTAACCCTAAATGAACTCCAATTAAACTCTAATTAATACCTAATTAAACCTTAAAAAGTCCAAATGTGACACCACCTAGTATGGGCCCACATTTGGTTTTTAAAACCTGAATTTAAAACCTTTAAAAACCAATGGTTTAAAAGTTAAATAAAATGGATTTTTAAAATTGATTTTGACTCCTCTAAACCCCTAATCTAACTAGGACAATGACTAACCCTAGTCTAGCCTTGACTTACACGAATATGGCGCCACCCCGAGTGGGCCCTACTTGAGTTTAAAAAAAAAACGATTTTAAAACTTGAAATTGAAGGAGTTTTCAAAAGATTTTCAAAAGTAAACTTAAAATTAGAATTTTTGAAATGGCATAGGGTTCTAACCGAGTCAGAACTCCTCTGGATATGGTGCCAACTGAGTGGGCCCACATCGAGTTTTGAAGAATTTTGAAATAAACACTGAAAATGGCTTTGAAAAGGGGTTAAAATCAGTATTTGAAATTCAAGATCTTTGAAAATAGGGTCTCAAGCGAACTGGAACTCCGAATTAGAGTCCTGAACTCTTAGGACTCTGTGATTTTGGTTTTTAAAATCCAAATAAAGAAATTTTTGAAAAGATTTCATCGAAAATGGTGAAACAAGTCAGAAAATACAGTCAGAGTTAGACTCCTAACTCGATCAGAACTCTAAATTAGAGTCCTGGATTAACTGGACTCTAAAAAATGACCTAATTTTTTAAAACAAATGGAATAAAAAAAAATGGAATAAAAACAAACTTCAAAACAGACTCCTGACTGGACTAGGACTCTGGGGCAGAGTCCTGATCGGACTGAAACTCTAGATTTTTGGTATTTTCTGAAAAACAAATGAAAGAATTTTGAAAAACAGTTAAAAACATGATAAAATCGAATTTTGGTTCAGAGTCTTCATACGATTAGGACTCTAAGAAAGAGTCCTAATTCAATCAGAACTCGAAGAATTTTGGTTTTCTGATAAGCAAATGATGAAATTTTGGCAAAGCTTTTGAAAACCAGTGAAAATGAAGTGAGAAAATCAATTTTGGATAGAGTCCTACTTCGATCAGGACTCTGGGGTAGAGTCCTGATTTGATCAGGACTCTGAGATAAAACCTCAGAATTTTGAAATTCTTTGATAAAAGTGTAACAAATTTGATAAATGGAAAGATTTTTGAAAGATTTTCTCAAAATTGAAATCAGGATCAGAGTCCAGATCCAACTAGGACTCTCTGAACAGAGTCCTGTTTTAACTGAAACTCTGAGTTTCTGACTCATTTTGAAAGATTTTGAAAGATTTGATTGAAAATGGATAAAAATAGTTGTAAAAGATTAGAGTTCCAATCCAATTGAAACTCTAAAGAAGAGTCCTGATCCGACTGGACTCTTGAAGAAGAGTCCTGATCCAACTAGGACTCTGAAATTTTGGCCAAAACAAAAGATTTTAAAAGGTTTTCTTCAAAGACAGGTAAAAAGGTAGTGAAAAGTAGAGTTTTGATCCGACTAAGACTCTGGAAAAAGAGTCATGATCCAATTAGGACTCTAAGATTTTTGAGATTTTTGAAGGAATCCAGAAGCGACACCACCTAAATGGGCCTCATCTGAGAATTAAAATCAATTGAAATTGAGTTTGAAATGAATCCAGATCGTTTTCTAAGAAAGTATTTCAAAATATAAGGTCCTGGGTGTTAGAAAATGACAGAATGTTGAATAAAAACCCAAGTTTTGAAATTGATTTTTGAAAGAAAAAGTTTTAAAACTCAAATCTGGATTAAATATTTTAAAAACATGAGTGCTGGATCTCGAAAATGAGATGCAATGACATGCAATGCTATGTAGTGCAATGAAATGGTATGCCGAATGCATGCAATGATATGCAATGACACATGAAATGTAAGTACAGGATGAGGGTAAAAATTTGGGTTGTTTACAGATGCCCCTCTTTGCTACTAAACCGGTTGTAAGCCGAGCTTAGTGGCAAAGAAAACACACCAAATTTGGATTATAAAAAATGCCCCAGTTAGATGAATCTAACTGAGTATGAAAGAATTAATCCAAGTGATGATGGTAGATATGAAACGGAGAATAAGGATAAAATTTTATTTCAAAAGAAAGTAAGATTCAGGTTTTGCCCTTAACCTGGATGGGACGGGAAATACCTCGTATGGAACGAAGCTCAGGCTTAACCCTTAACCTGACCGGGTTGAAAATGGAATACCTCATCAAAGGAGGCTCAAGTTTGTACCCTTGACCTGATTGGGTGAAAAATGAAATACCTCATCAAAGGAGGCCCAGGTTTATACCCTTAACCTGATTGGGCAGAAAATGGAATACCTCATCAAAGGAGGCCCAGGTTTATACCCTTAACCTGATTGGGCAGAAAATGGAATACCTCATCAAAGGAGGCCCAGGTTTATACCCTTAACCTGATTGGGCAGAAAATGGACGGAATCCTCGAAAGAAGAGACCGTGATGGAACCTTCGGATTTCCACACAATGAATCCGATAGGGGTTTTGCAAAAGGAAGTAAATTGGGGTCCCTAAAGTTTGAAAAGAGATTGATTTTGTGTGCCTCATTGCTGAGACTAATTAACTTTTGAAATTGCCTTTTGCTGAAATTGGTGGCTTAACCTCAAGCCGAAATTGGACTGTCTATGATGGGACAGTGGGGACACAGGGAAGTGTGCGAATCTGAGAGCCCGTGCGCTCAGATTATACCAAAGAAGGGAAGGAATTCTTGAAAACTCCCATTATCAAGTCCTTAAAAGGGATAACAACTGATGTCAGGATGCGCCAAAGATGAACCTCAAGCTCTCGCTTCACGTCAGGATAGCTAGAAAATATTGTCAAAATGTTGAAAATCATTGTTGATTCAAAATAATTTAAAATGATGCACATTGTTTTGAAAGTGTTCCCTTTTTTCTACCTAAAGTATTACCTCTGACTGGGCTTAACTCCGTAGAATCAAGATTCGAATTCAAATTGCTTGCGATTGACTTTCTTTCAAGGAAGCTATCAATTTCCTTGATATGGACGGGAAAGAAAGTATTCTTTATATTACGAGAGCTATTGGTGAAAGAATATTGATAAAAGAATTTCACAAAATTAAAGAAGATTCTTGATAGATTTGGCAGTCTGATATCCTGGGATTCTTTTCTCATGATGATCTTTCTACACTCTTTTTTTTTTTTAGCAGATTGGAGCTCTCTTGGATTTTTCGAGAATTACATCATCCTTCATTTTGGAGATGTCCTGACTTGTCTCTCTCTTTTTTTTTTTTTTTTTTGGGAAGGGTACGTCACAAACTCCTTCATCTCACAGATGTTCTGATCCTTCTTTTCTCTCAGGGGTTATCATGATGATTATTGGCTCTTTGGTAGAAAATCTCTTGATGATAGCTGGAATTAAATATCTTTTAGGGTTTGTCGGTAGGCTCATCACACTCGCCTTCATCTCGACGGTGATCTGAACTTTTCCTAGAAGGATCCGTCACAAACTCCGTCATCTTGGAGATGATCCAAATCTTCTTTGGCCCCGGGGGTCGACTCGCTTAATTCGCCTTCATCTTGACGACAATTGAGAGATCCCTTTTGCAGATATTTAATTGCAGCTTAGGTGATTGAGGAGATATGGAGATTGAGTGGATTTTTCTGTATCACCCAGGATATTTCGACTGCTTTATTTTTCAAGAATGGTCTTTAAAATGTGTCATTGACTGCGATCAATATCAATCACTCATGGCTTTGCAACAACATTGAATTCTCTTTGCTGGCCATATCGCGGATTTATTCTTCATCCTTTTGGTTGCACAATAAAAAGATTTTGAACTTGGAATCCTTTTTCGTGAAAGCATTGCCCTTTCGAAAGTAATAGTGGAGGTATTTTGAAGTAATAATTTTGTGCAATAATGATTTTTGAAATCAACAAATATTTAATGACAAATTGGCAAAATTTTCTTGAAATCCTTTTGTGAAAGCGAGCATTCGAAGCACAACGCAACGCATCCATGACAAAAATTCTCTTCTCCGTTCCCCAAAGGAGAAGATTCAGAAATTAGAATTGGGAATTACTCCTCTCTTCCCTGAAGAGGAGGTGTTTGCAAAATGAACTTTCGAAGAGAAATTAAGCTTTCGTCAAAACTTCCTAACATTAGGCTTCTCTTATGGAAAGGGGGCCGGAATTGGTGAGGTTGGTAAATTGGTCATGAAGGAACGAGTTCATCACACTCTCCCTAAAAAGAGGGTCCTTCATGATGAAATGGCCTAGTCTGAAATTATGGGGCCACAAGGAAAGCAAGTCTCCGTCGAGTTTCTCCCTATAAAAAGGGTTCCTTGTGTGAAATTTGGAATTTTGTTTTGCAAACGGTTCACAAAGACACGAGTCCCTTCAAACTCTCCCTGAAAAGGGGCTAAGTGAACAAATTGGATAGCATGCGAAAAGAGCGAGCTCCCTCGAACTCTCCCTATAAAAAGGGTCTCCCGCAAGAGAAAATAATTGAAATTGGGTATTGGGTGACTCAAAAGGGTCAAATTTTGGAAATTGGAATTTTGAAATTTGAAATTGGAAATTGGAAATTGGAAATTTGGAAATTGATAATTGAAAATTGGAAATTGATTGACCTGAAGGTCGAAATTGTGAATTGGTTTACTGAGAATGACATGGGTTCTATAGGAATTCAGCCTAAGAACGACTTTGGTTCTATTGAGAACGGAATTGGTTAGATTGAGAACGACATTGGTTCAATTAAGAACAACATTGGTTCACTGGGAACAACATGGGTTCAATAGGGATTCAGCCTAAGAACGACATTGGTTTAATTGAGAACAACATTGGTTCACTGTGAACGACATGGGTTCAATAGGGATTTAGCCTAAGAACGACATTGGTTCAATTGAGAACGACATTGGTCCCGCAGGGGTTCGACCTACGAACTATCAATTCCATAGGAATTCAACCTAAGGATCATAGCTTAAGAAGGAATAATTCCAACTTGTGAGCTTTGAATGGACGAGGTGCTAAACTGGGTTTTTGAGGGAAGATTCGAATCGTAATTCAATTCTTCAAGGAAAACTAGATGAATTGGATTTTGAAAGACAATTCGAGTCGGAACTCGGATCTTCTAGACCAACTCGCAGAATAGTTTGAGTAGAAGTTCAAACTTGTAAAGGAAAGCTAAGCGAATTGGATTTGAAAGAAAATTCAAGTCGGAACTTGGATTTTCTAGACCAATTCTGAATTGGATTTGGAAGAAGATTCGAATCGGAACTCGACTCTTCTAGACCAATTCTAGAATCTAGAGGGAAGAAAATTATACGAATTGGATTTGTAAGAAAATTCAAGTCGGAACTTGGATTTTCTAGACCAATTCTGAATTGGATTTGAAAGAAGATTCGAATCGGAACTCGACTCTTCTAGACCAATTCTAGAATCTAGAGGAAAAAAAATTATACGAATTGGATTTGTAAGAAAATTCAAGTTGCAACTTGGATTTTCTAGACCAATTCTGAATTGGATTTGGAAGAAGATTCGAATCGGAACTCGACTCTTCTAGACCAATTCTAGAATCTAAAGGAAAGAAAATTATACGAATTGGATTTGTAAGAAAATTCAAGTCGGAACTTGGATTTTCTAGACCAATTCTGAATTGGATTTGGAAGAAGATTCAAATCGAAACTCGACTCTTCTAGACCAATTCTAGAATCTAGAGGAAAGAAAATTATACGAATTGGATTTGTAAGAAAATTCAAGTCCGAACTTGGATTTTCTAGACCAATTCTGAATTGGATTTGGAAGAAGATTCGAATCGGAACTAGACTCCTCTAGACCAATTCAAGACATTTAAAGGAAAGAAAAGTTGATAAGTATAAAGATGACATTTGGGACTAGTTCAACTAGCACGAGCATCAGATTTTGGAAGAGTACGAGTACTGGATTTTGAAAGATTACCAGTACGAGCACTGGATTTTTAATGGTTACCAGTACGAGCACTGGGTTTTAAATGATTACCAGTACGAGTACTGGGTTTTGAAAGTTTACCAGCACGAACATTGGATTTTTAAAAAATTACCAGCACGAACACTGGATTATGAAGAATTACTAATGGATTTTGATGGAAAATTTTCAGTCTTCACCCTTACGACAACTTGGGCGACTGTCGGGGCCTCAGGATTTATCCCTTATCCTGAATGGGGAGTTCAATGCAAATTGATGTAGATGAATACAGATGAATGCGAATGAATGCATGCAAATGCAAATGAATGTAGATGGGTGCACATGTGTGCAAAATGAGAGATTTGTTTGATCCTGCCTGCATACAGAAAGTTTTGAAGCCAATTTTCAAAATAATGCCCCAGTATAACTGGGGAGTGAGAGTTTGGATGAAAGGATAAGTAGTTGATATTTGATGAGAATTCTCTGAGGATAACGAGGTAAAAACTGACAATGAGCTTCTTGGTTGATCAGAGAGGCACTTTAAAAAAGGTTACCCCTTATAAGAAGACATTTAAACATTTGCAAATGAGGAATATAAAAGATGACGCCAGGACATAAGAAAGATTGACAAATTTATTAATGCATTGAAGAAGGAAATAACAAATTTATAGAAGAACTGGGACTACATTGTCCCTTCAAAATGACAAAATGATGAAAGTGACATAGTCTCGACATTGTCAATTTTTAGAAAACTTGCTCAGGATGGTCGACTGGTATCTTCCTCATCTTCAATAAGGATATTCTTGTCGATGCAATCTTGAATGATATTCTTCAAGACGAAACAATTCTTAGTGTCATGTCCCACTACTCGATGAAATTTGCAAAATTTTCCTTTGAATCTGCCCATGATTGTTGCGGGATCAGCTGCTTTAGGTAAACGGATCATATCTTTCGCGAGCATGTATTCCAAAACACTCTCTAGTGTCTGGTCCAAAGGGGTGAACTTTCGATCCGTACTCCAATCCTTGCGCTTTGGCTTTTCTTGATCTTTCTCTTTATGCTGAGGACTAGATTGAAGAGGCCTATCATTGTTGGAGAACTTTCCTTTTTGGCCCTTGGATCCCTCTGAATAGTGATCATGATTCTTCTTATTGCTTTTGCTATCATTGGCAGAAAGAGTGAAGTGAGCCTTCGGAGATCTTACTGTATCTTTCGCGAGCATGTATTCCAAAAAACTTTCAAATATTTGATCCAAAGGGGCCATCTTGCGGTCCTGATTTCGATTATCATGTTGTACCTCTTGCCGAGTGCTTGATTTCTGCTGAGACTTGGCAAAGACAGTCGACTGGTATTCTTTCTCACCCTTAACAAAGAAATTCTTGTCGATATAATCTTGGACGATATTCTTAAAGACGAAACAATGTTCAATATCGTGCCCCGTTGTTTGGTGGAATTTGCAGAAGCGGTCTTTCCATTTCCCTAGGGCGACCAGAGGATTAGCAATTCTTGGAAGCTTAACCATTCCTTTGCTCAGCATGTATTCAAGGACCTCTTCGAGGGGCTGATCTAGAGGAGTGAATTCGCGATCGTAACCCCAACCGTCATGCTTTTTCTTCTCTTTCTGTTGACTCAATTTTTCACTCTGCTTTAAAGATTTCTCCTTCTGACTTGTATGATTGCCTTTGTTATTTTTGCAATCACTGCGATTGGCATCAACGAAGAAGATGAGTTTTGTCTTCTTTTCTGAATCTTGATTATTCCTGACGGAGGTGATGCCATCATGGAAATCTTTGTTCCTGAAGACCTTCTTTCCCTTGTCATGAGCTTGCAAATCTTTAATCATCTTGGCCATTTCCTTCAGCTGTATTTGGACTGGATCATCCATTGCTTAATCTTTCAATTTATAGAATGTCCCTTGTCTATGAGAGGATCTTTGAAATGCTTGCCAGACTTCATACTCTTCATCAGTGCCAACTACTGATTCTGATTCGTCAGATGTATCCTCGTGTTGGATATGTTTCTTGGATAGTTTTAAAACTTTCTTGGCTGACCGGCCTTTTGCCATCTGCTTGACTTGGATCTTTTCTGTACTAGCTTCAGCTTGTTCTGTCAACATTTTGGTCATCATCTCTTTGAACATAGCATATATCTGGGGATCAACATCATCCTTTGCTTGCTGACCCTGACTTCTAGCTGATCGAGGTGAGTCCATTTCCTCTTCTGAAGCGACTGAGTATGCCACACCTTCGATTGATGAGGTTTTCTTTCCGGATCTTGTATAAATCATCGAGTATAACAAATGTTCTCCTGAATGTTGCTGATGCTCTCTGCAAGGTAGAACTGATGATTAGGCTTTTGAAGGAAATTGGGTTGGAGGAAGATATTCACTGAGAATTTTGGTAGACAATTGAAAGAGTATCCCATTACTAGGGATTGAGTCGTCGCTGGGATTACGACAATTGTGTTGTCATTCCTTTACAAAACAAACAACTGAGAATATGCCTTGTTACCTAGGCGAGGTCGTCAAACCAAGGTGAAATGTAGAATAAAGGAATTTTATTGAGGGGAAAAACATGATTTTATCAATAATATACTTGACAGAGGGGAGGGGGACAGACAATTTTCCACCACTCCGGATAATCAGAAGACACACGAGGGCCGGGAAAAATAGTAAGATTGACAAAGGAATCCCAGCCATGTCTGGCAGAATGGTATGCTCCGGACCACTGATCTGATGCGAGGTCGAATTCTGGCAGAACCCCTGCTAGTGGACGAATCTCTACGCGCTTCTGCCTCTGAGAGAACTGCCTGACACACCGCTCTGGATAATAGTATGCGCAGAAGAAGGGGCCCAGTAGCCTGAACTGCTTGCCGTATGCATAAGTGTATCTAGAAGGTGATTCCTGACGATCAAAGTAGTCCCATACGACCTCTTCCTCCTGAAGATTATCGATCAAGAATCGGTATCGCGCAACTGGCAGAAGCTTTTCACCATTGTATCTGAAGGAACTGGCTCGGACTGGCACATGCCGGAGGAACCAAGATTGTAATGCGTAGGTGCACCCTTCGACTAGAATTGATTCTCCGAGTGTGAAACGGGTCAACCCTCTGTATAGAAAAGCGAGTGCGGCCATGGCTATGGAGAGGTGGCTGGTCTGTCGACTTCCCCATCTCCTTAGAAGCTTAACTATTCTGATATCTATATAATTCCATCCATCAGGAAAGAAAGCTAATCCCACCGTGCACAGAACCATTGCATGCTGAATTCTCTCTCGAGTTGTCCTGGACAACGAGCTGACTCCCACAAATGTCCCATACTGTCTGTAGATTTCGAGCAGGTCCACATATTCATTTCCATCTTCTTCAATAAGAGGCCAAGACTTGCGTCCTGTCATGCGAGCTAAGGCATCCTTAGGGTCCAGACCCTTGACGTTAATAAAAAATTGTTTCTCCAATGGATCTTCAGGCTGACCGGCTGGCTCGGGCAATCCCATAATCTCTGAAAATTCATCCATCAGTATTGTCATCTCGCCCCACGGGAACCAGAAGGTAGAAGTGCTCGGATTCCACCGTTCTGCTAGTGCATGGATCAAGTTGCCGTTGACTGTCTGCTTTCCCACTGCGGACGCTAACTTTAGCCCACAATCGTCCAAGTGGTCCGGAAACATACGAGAGAAATCCTTGAACCATAAATAGTACCACCGGGGAAAGAAGGATTCGGTGCTGAGGACTCGATGTTCAGGAAGACTTTGTCGCACCTCGTAGGAGATGTGACCCTCAGGGAAAACTGAATCAAGCTGACTGGATGCCATCAGACTGGAAGACATAGAAAATTGGAATAAGACTTTAAAAAATACAAGAATTTTGAAATAGAATTGCAGGCAGGATAAAATGAAGTAGAAAATTCGAGATCCAGAAGAAAGGAAAGATGGGAAATCACCTGGAGTTTTGAAGAAAATAGAGGAATTTCATGAAAATCGTCCAGGGTTTTAATATTTCATAAAATGGAGTATTTGAAAATCGTCAAGGATTTAAAACATGGACAGTACATGGACATGGATTGGGGAATTTTGAAAATTGTCCAGTATTTTAGAAAATTGGAAAAATATGGAAAATATCAAAGAAATGACTATAACACATTCAATTACAACAAGTATGCACATACAGCATTCCCTAAAAGCTGACTCTAGATGCACAAATTTTGAAATAGCTGTAGGACCTTAATCCTAACTCTAAGGTTCAGATCATCTGTGTCCAATCCAGTTATGCCTATATACTCAAGCCAAGGCTCGATGTACATGGTATAAAATCAATTTCTCCGGTTCTAGGTTCAAGTTTTCCAACATCCTTGAGCACCTGCCGATATACGTTGGACTATGGCCCTTGGTACGTGGCAGGGGGGTTTTCACCCAGATAGGTAGCCCAGTTGTGAGGCTCTGTCCCGAACTATGGTTCTGGAAGAGAGCCCAGCAACGTGAAGACCGGGACAATATAGGTAGGGTGATTTTTGAAATATGAGCACATGCAAGAGAACAGAGGGCTCTAAGTCCTAAAGAGATAGAATTTTGAAATATTTGAAGAAGCAAACATTGTTTTCATACAATTCCTAAATTGAGGAGTGTTGTATTAGACCTAAGTCTATGTGAGCATGAATAATTCTCCTCAATATGGTCATACCAAACCATACCTAGTCTATATGCATTCCATGTCAGCTGGGTTCAAGTCTAGGCTCCTAGGTTCACATGATATCATAAAGCAAAGCTGACATTCCATGGAAATCGATTTTGACAATTTGAACTAAGTAGAGCATTAGATTGATCAGGCAAAGACAGGTCCCATCTCGGTCGCCAAACCTGTTATCATCGCAAAATTTTTAACTTTTTGCGAGTCAAACTGACCTTTGAAAAAGATTTTGAAAATAACTCGCCTCCGTTTTAAAATGCGGGAAAATTTCGTAGAATGGGACTCGCCTGTCGGTACGAGGTTCGACCGTTCCTGCCACCATTAACAGGGGTAATCGAACCAAGGATCAATCTACTGCTCTGCTCTATTCAACTTGTCTAAATCATATTCTAATTTCTAAATGCACATAGAATCAGGCATGTGCTATGAATTTCTAAAAATGCACATTTGAAAACATGATGCTTGCTTTGAATAACTGAAACACTTAGAATAGATATCACATGGAAAATCGTGAATTGGGATTTGAAATGTACTTCTGAGAAAAGTAAAAATCGATTTCTGAAGAAATGTAAGGATTTTGTGAAAATCGATTTTGAGAAATATGAAATAACTTTGGAAAACTTGATTTCTTTGAATCAGAACTCTGAAATTGAAAATATAACTTAGAAAATCGAATTTGGAACTTGGGAAATACTTGAAATATCATTGGCAAATCCATATTTTGAGAAAATCAATTTTTTTGAATAAGACTTAGAAAGTTTTTGATTTTTCTAACTTCAAACTTTGAAATTGACTGCATAACTTGGAAAATTGAATTTATGAACTTGAGAAACTCTTGAAATATTCTTTGAAATTCAATGCTTTTGGGAAAATCGATTTTGCTATAAGACTTAGGAGATTTTGAGGAATTCAATTTCCTTGACTTAGAATTTGAATTGGAATTGGCAAATGCATGAAATGAATGAATATGAATTTGAGGAATTGAGAAATACTTTTTGTATTTTTGAGAAATGCAGTGCATTTTGAAGTTAGCCTAAGAGTGTAGGCTGAATGTGGCTAATGTGAAGATCATAAATCTGGGTATCATTCGTATTCTGACTATGGCCATAAATACAAATTCCACCAAGTTTATAAACTTCATAAAAGCTAGTGCATGTGCCATTCGTGTAGACCATAGTGAGTTTGAATATGCATGAATCATCATCCATCACACATTGACATTATAAAAAAAATAAACTATATGCAATGCAACCTAAGCTAAGCAGAAAATGTAAATTCTTATTCCAAAGTTTAATTATAAATTACATCACTATTGAAATTTAAATACATGAAAAATAAAATCTTCAATGTACCTGCAAAACTAGAAAACTTTGTTAGTAATGATATGTTGGCTTTTCTAGGTGTATCCAGTAATATCTAGAAATTACTGGATTTTGCTAGATATAAGCCTTTTTGCCATGATTTCCTTAAATCAAAATTGATAAAATATGAAATAAGATTGAATAAATAAGGAAGATAAGATATGAAATTTCGAAATTGGGGTCAAAATGACCAAAATACCCCTAATAACAAGACTATGGCCTTGAAATTAGGGTTTTTAGAAATATATTTAGTAAAATGCAAGTTTTGAAATACAAATGAGAATAAATCAAACTAAATATGCTATGACATGATTAAAAATATGAAAATTAGGGTTAGGAATTTCGAAATTGAGGTCAAATGACCAAATTGCCCCTGATAGCAAGACTATGGCCTTGAAATCAGGGTTTTTAGAAAATATTTTGGTAAAAACTTAGGTTTTATGCACTAAATGAAATCAAATGAGCATCAAATTAAACCTAAAGCATCCTAATATGATTATGAATATGATTAAACCCTAAAAATATATGCTTATGCACGAAAATCCAAGAATATCACAAATTTTGTGATTTTGTTTAGTGTTTTGGAATTCTTCGGGTACCCTGTTTTGCAATTCAAGCCATTCAAACATAAAATGGATTCTAAAAATCCTCAAAATTGGTACCTGAACTTGTTATAACCCTAATATCAAATTAGAATTATAAAAATATTTTTTTGCATTAAATTAATCCGAAAATAGCATTAAACCCTAAAAATATGCTATTTTTGACCTAGCTCACCAACCAGTCTCAGTCCAAGACCCGAACCAGGGGTCAAACCTCCATGGAAATCTATGAAATTTTACAGAGAACAAATAGACAATAAAACAGAACTTTTCCTTTTTACAGATTTGAAAAATCTTTTAAAACCATGGAGATACCCATCCGACAATTCGGACTTGAATATATTGATTTTAACTTTGGTCCTGACTGACACTTTCAATTGAAAATTTCGTGATAAATAGAAAAACGCATTCAAAATATCTGAGACTTTAACAGTAAATCGTTGACATAAAAATAACAATACTCACTTTTTACAGATCATGAATCGGATTTGTAGTTTGGGATTTATAAACAACACAAATCTGATTAGGGTTTTGGTAAACCCTAACGAGTTTTAAATTGAAAATCAGAGTCTCCTACAATGGAAAAATATTAACAGTAATAAAAAATTCTTAAAATTTCACAGTAGATATATCTAATCAACATGAATCCATAGCAATTTACATATCTAAAATCGGGTATAGGATGAGAAAAATATCATCACAGCAAGTTACCCTCTTGATTTTAACAACGATTTTAAAGTTTTAAAAACCCGATTTGGTGTCTGATTTTTCTGACAGGGTTCCCGAAGTCCACAATCTCTGATTTTTTTACAGTAGATCAATCACATATGCATGCATCACATATACAAAAATCAGAAATTAACAGCACATATTTTAATCCGAAACATCATGCTTTTTTTTTGTTCTAAACTAAAAACACACAGAAATCTAAGAAACTTGAGAAAATATGCATTAACTAATGAAAAACAATAAAATAAACACTAAAACAGTAAAATAAAATTTAATTTTATGCTGGAAAATGTGTAATAAACACGAATAAGTAAAAAAATAAATAAAATACAGGGAATCCATGGCTGGAATTTGCTTTCACCTTTGAAATCATGGATTTAACTCATTTAACGGGTAAATCTTACGTTTCGTCGGTTAAGAACATGAAAAACGTACCTCTTATCGATTCTAATGGATTAGAATCCTTGAAATCACCCTCAAACTGAGTTAGATCATCTTCTTGGGTCGATTTTGGGGTTCTTGGATGAAATCCATGGTTAAATCCATGAACACAAGAGTTTCCATGGTGAAATCTATTGAAAAATCATAAAAACTAATAAAATAATAATAAAATAATATTAAATAAACTCACCTTGGGGCTGCAGCTGCAATGGAGGAAGGTGGAGGTGCTGGAGAGGAGAGAGAGGCCACGAAAATTTGAGAGAAAAAGAGCTCTTTTTGACCCCCTTTAGGTCCCCTATTTATAGATTTTCAAAAAGGCACTTAATTAGGGTTAATTAAGAGGTTTTTCATTTTTTCAGGACTCTTTCTAATAAATCCACTAAGGGCAACGATTTTTTGTGGTTTTCTAACCCTAAATGAACTCCAATTAAACTCTAATTAATACCCAATTAAACCCTAAAAAGTCCAAATGTGACACCACCTATTATGGTCCCACATTTGGTTTTTAAAACCTGAATTTAAAACCTTTAAAAACCAATGGTTTAAAAGTTAAATAAAATGGATTTTTAAAATTGATTTTGACTCCTCTAAACCCCTAACCTAACTAGGACAATGACTAACCCTAGTCTAGCCCTGACTTACTCGAATATGGCGCCACCCCGAGTGGGCCCTACTTCAGTTTTAAAAAAAAATGATTTTAAAACTTGAAATTGAAGAAGTTTTCAAAAGATTTTCAAAAGTAAACTTAAAATTAGAATTTTTGAAATGGCATAGGGTTCTAACCGAGTCAGAACTCCTCTGGATATGGTGCCAACTGAGTGGGCCCACATCGAGTTTTGAAGAATTTTGAAATAAACACTGAAAATGGCTTTGAAAAGGGGTTAAAATTAGTATTTGAAATTCAAGATCTTTGAAAATAGGGTCTCAAGCGAACTGGAACTCCGAATTAGAGTCCTGAACTCTTAGGACTCTGTGATTTTGGTTTTTAAAAGCCAAATAAAGAAATTTTTGAAAAGATTTCATCGAAAATGGTGAAACAAGTCAGAAAATACAGTCAGAGTTAGACTCCTAACTCGATCAGAACTCTAAATTAGAGTCCTGGATTAACTGGACTCTAAAAAATGACCTAATTTTTGAAAGCAAATGGAATAAAAAAAAATGGAATAAAAACAAACTTCAAAACAGACTCCTGACTGGACTAGGACTCTGGGGCAGAGTCCTGATCGGACTGAAACTCTAGATTTTTGGTATTTTCTGAAAAACAAATGAAAGAATTTTGAAAAACAGTTAAAAACATGATAAAATTGAATTTTGGTTCAGAGTCTTCATACGATTAGGACTCTAAGAAAGATTCCTAATTCAATCAGAACTCTAAGAATTTTGGTTTTCTGATAAGCAAATGATGAAATTTTGGCAAAGCTTTTGAAAACCAGTGAAAATGAAGTGAGAAAATCAATTTTGGATAGAGTCCTACTTCGATCAGGACTCTGGGGTAGAGTCCTGATTTGATCAGGACTCTGAGATAAAACCTCAGAATTTTGAAATTCTTTGATAAAAGTGTAACAAATTTGATAAATGGAAAGATTTTTGAAAGATTTTCTCAAAATTGAAATCAGGATCAGAGTCCAGATCCAACTAGGACTCTCTGAACAGAGTCCTGTTTTAACTGAAACTCTGAGTTTCTGACTCATTTTGAAAGATTTTGAAAGATTTGATTGAAAATGGATAAAAATAGTTGTAAAAGATTAGAGTTCCAATCCAATTGAAACTCTAAAGAAGAGTCCTGATCCGACTGGACTCTTGAAGAAGATTCCTGATCCAACTAGGACTCTGAAATTTTGGCCAAAACAGAAGATTTTAAAAGGTTTTCTTCAAAGACAGGTAAAAAGGTAGTGAAAAGTAGAGTTTTGATCCGACTAAGACTCTGGAAAAAGAGTCATGATCCAATTAGGACTCTAAGATTTTTGAAGGAATCCAGAAGCGACACCACCTAAATGGGCCTCATCTGAGAATTAAAATCAATTGAAATTGAGTTTGAAATAAATCCAGATCGTTTTCTAAGGAAGTATTTCAAAATATAAGGTCCTGGGGGTTAGAAAATGACAGAATGTTGAATAAAAACCCAGGTTTTGAAATTGATTTTTGAAAGAAAAAGTTTTAAAACTCAAATCTGGATTAAATATTTTAAAAACATGAGTGCTGGATCTCGAAAATGAGATGCAATGACATGCAATGCTATGTAGTGCAATGAAATGGTATGCCGAATGCATGCAATGATATGCAATGACACATGAAATGTAAGTACTGGATGAGGGTAAAAATTTGGGGTGTTTACAGAATGCCACTATTAAAAGCCTTTAGAACTTTAAACAATTACAATGAGGCACCCTTGGTTGCCACCCAACTCCACCTATCGATTTTGAGGGTTTGAATTTTTTTAAAAACCTTTCAAATTTGCCATGGGGCGCCAGCCTCATGGCTCTTTTTTTGAAATGACGCCCCTCATGATGGAGCCTAGGCTTCATCATGAGTGGCCAAGGAAGGCCTTCTTTTAAATACCAAGCAAAAGTATTTCAAAATCGCCATCCAGCTGGTCAATCCTTGATCAGCTGGTCAACTATGGACATGGATGTCCACTATAGGGTCGTCCAAGGGTTTTCGATCCACTAGATGCTCCGGATCCAAGTCCCAAAACCGTATGTTATGTATATCATAAAAAAACGCATATTTAATGCATTAAAATAATAATTTAATTTCAACAATTTATTTTGTTCTCTTTATGACCTTAATTATCGTAGAATGGTCAATTCCTCTTAAGGAAATTACCTCCCATTTGCTCGAATTAAGCGTTTTAAGATTCGGGTCCAATCGTAGATCAAAACTTGAAATTCATATGCACTGACGAGGTTCCTTCGTCATTCAGATCCCAAATTCGGGGTGTATCACTACAACCTTATTCCAAACTTACCCTAAAAGTTTCAGAAATTAATTTGCCTTAGATTTCCCGAAATCGCTCTTTTACATAAAATTACGCAATTTTACCCGATTCTCAAATTAAGCAAATCATCAGAAATTGCCAAAACATAAAAATTCATCGATTCTCATATAATTACACCACATACATCAAAATTAGAGTTGTGGATCTTACATCCTCCCTTTTTTAAAAAGGATTTCGTCCTCAAATCACCCTTAGGAGGTTACAAAAAGTTCTGGATAAGTCTCTCTCACGCTTGCTTCTAGTTCCCATGTGCATTCTTCAATGCCATGGTGCTGCCATCGTACCTTAACTAACGAAATAATCTTGGAATGCAAAACTTGATCTCGTCGATCAAAAATCTCGATAGGCCTTTCTGATAAAGTCAGATCTTCCTGCACGTCCACATCTTCGTAACGAATGACATGCGATGGGTCAGGAATGTATTTCCTGAGCATCGACACATGAAAAACATTATGGATGTGGGCATACTGGAGAGGCAATTCGACACGATATGCCACCTCGCCCATCTGCGCCACGATCTCGAATGGTCTAACGTACCTCGGACTCAACTTCCCTTTTTTCCCAAAACGAAATACGCTCTTAGTCAGCGAAACTCTGACAAAAACCATGTCTCCAACATCAAAAGACAATTCGCGACGTCTCTTATCGGCATAACTCTTCTGTTTATCTTGCGCTGCCTTCAAACGTTCACGAATTTTCTGCACCTGTTGCGTGTAGTGCTGAAGAACAATAGGCGATTCGCTTGATCTATCGCTGATGTCATCCCAATAAGATGGCAACCGACAAGGTCTACCATACAATGCTTCATACGGGGCCATCCCGATACTAGCGTGGTAACTATTGTTATACGCAAACTCTACCAAACATAGGTGTGAATTTCATTCACCCTTCCAATCAAGCATACAAGCTCGCAACATATCTTCCAACGTTTGAATCATTCACTCGGACTGTCCATCCGTCTGAGGATGAAAGGCTGTACTAAACTTCAACTTCGTCCCCAAAGCAGATTGCAACTGACCCCACAGTTGCGAAGTGAATCGGGGATCACGATCAGAAATAATAGACATCGGTACACCGTGAAGTCGAACGATCTCTCTAATGTACAAGTCAGCTAGGCTCTCAAGAGACTGACTGACCTTGATTGGCAAGAAATGGGCAGACTTGGTGAGTCTGTCCACGACTACCCATATCGCATCGTGTTTACGCCTAGACAGTGGCAATCCTACCACAAAATCCATTGTAACATTCTCCCATTTCCACTGAGGAATCTCAATCCTCTGCAAGGTACCACCGGGACGCTGATGTTCCGCTTTAACTTGCTGACACGTCAGGCATCTCGCAACGTAAGTCGCTATCTTGCGCTTCATACCACTCCACCAATACTTCCGCTGTAAGTCCTTAAACATTTTTGTTCCTCTGGGATGAATCGTATATCTTGACATATGAGCTTCGTCAAGAATTTCTCTCTTCAGCTCAGGGTTGTTCGGAACCCAAAGGCGATCTCTCATACGAACGCTGCCATCTCTAGACACTCTGAAAGAAGAATCTGCTCGCTCGGCCAAGGCTAGAAACTTGCCATACTGGTCGTCAAGCTTCTGAGCCTCTACGATTTTTGGCAAAAACTCGGATCGAATGGTTAGACCAGACCATCTGATCGAACCACCACCAATAGAAAAAGGTTTCCAAGCAACGAAATCTTCGATAAGCTTCTGGCTCCACACAAGACTAGTTAGAACGCCACTCGTTTTGCGGCTAAGCGCATCTGCCACAACGTTCACCTTACCAGGATGATAAGACAACGTGAAATCATAGTCCTTGATGAACTCAAGCCATCGTCGTTGCCTCATATTCAACTCTTTCTGAGAGAATAGATACTTGAGGCTCTTGTGGTCTGAAAAGACCTCAAACAATTCCCCATATAGGTAATGTCGCCATGATTTCAAAGCAAACACGACTGCTGCCTACTCTAAATCGTGTGTCGGATAGTTTCGCTCATGAGTTTTCAACTGTCTGGAAGCATAAGCAATTACTCGGCCATACTGCATAAGCACGCAACCTAAACTGGTACCAGAGGCGTCTGTGTACACCACAAAGCCACCTCTGCTAGAGGGTAAAGCCAATACCGGCAAGGTTGTCAACTTCATCTTCAGGATCTGGAAACTGTCCTCACAGGCACTGTTCCACACGAACTTAATACCTTTACGCAACAACTTCGTCAAAGGTAAAGCGATCCTCGAGAAGTCTTGGATAAAACGTGGATAATAACCGGCCAATCCAAGAAAACTACGAATCTCAGACACATTCCTGGGTTGCTTCCAACCCAAAATTGCTTCGACTTTCGCTGGATCAACGGATACTTCGTCCTTCAATATCACATGGCCAAGAAACATGACGTGCTCGAGGCAAAACTCACACTTAGAGAATTTGGCGAACAACTGATGCTCGCGAAGAGTACTCAACACAATTCGTAGATGCTCTCGATGCTGCTCCGGACTCTCCAAATAGACCAAGATGTTGTCGATAAATACTGTCACGAACGAGTCCACATATGGACGAAAAATCCGGTTCATCAAATCCATGAATGCTGCTGGAGCATTCGTGAGGCCAAAAGGCATCACCAAGAACTCATACAACCCATATCTCGTCCGGAAAGCTGACTTCGCAATATCATCCTCTCGGATACGAAGCTGATGGTAACCCGATCTGAGATCGATCTTCGAGAAGACCTTTTCCTTCTGCAACTGATTGAAAAGATCTTCGATCCTCGGCAACAGATACTTGTTCTTAATTGTCGCTTGGTTGAGCATCCGATAATCGATGCACAACCGCAGGGATCCATCCTTCTTCCGTACAAACAGTACTGGTGCTCCCCAAGGTAAAGCACTAGGCCGAATAAAACCCTGATCAAGGAGTTCTTCCAACTGACGCTTCAACTCTTCAAGTTCCGCTGGAGGCATACGATATGGTTCCTTGGAAATCGGTGTCATTTCAGGCATCAATTCGATACCGAACTCGATCTCTCACCTCGGAGGTAACCCAGGTAGCTCCTTCGGAAATACATCAGAAAAATCTCGGACCACGTCCAAGTCATAGATCAAAACCATCTCGTTTTCAACTGGGGAAATACTGACTAAGAATGCAGTACCCTTGTTTCGCAGATACTTCTGAGCCTTGAAATAAGAAATCATGCGGCTATCGCGCAAAGGTCGATGAAGCTTGATCTCCAAAACAGGATGATCAGGCTGAGAAAGAACGATTTTGCCTTCCCGACAAAAGACTTGAGCATGGTACTCAAAAAGCCATTCCATGCCCAAAATCATGTCGTACTCTGTCATGTCTAACAGGATAACGACAACTGACAGGTTTTGCCTTGCCATTGACACTGTGATGTTTGGCATATACGAGTTACAAAAAGACTGCTCTCCAGTCGGAGTGCGAACCTCCAACGGAAAAATCAAAGGCTCAACTGATAAAGGCAAGGTACGAGCAAATGTAGCTGCTATAAACAAATGAGTAGCTCCACAATCAAGCAAAGTAAATGCTTCATGACCGGCTACCAAGATCGTACCTTAGACCAACTCCGCCTTGGTCACCTGCTCGACTGTTGCCGCGTATGCTCGACCGGCAATGACCTTCTGGTTTGTTGTCTTCAGTGGATATGACTGCTGCTGCTGCTGCTGTGTCGCTGGCTGTCGTTGCGGCGCCGGCTGGGAAGTACTCGGCGTATTCCTGCGCTGGTCGTCTGCTTGCTTCTTCCTACAATCCTGGATGTAATGACCCATCTTCCCGCAATATAAGCATCTGCCTGTGTCCTGTGGGCAAGGTCGCCCTGGATGATCTGTAGTATATTTCGGGCAACTAGCCGCAGTAAGCTGCTTTTGCTGCGGTTGCTGGCGTTGCTGGTGCTGGGGTCTACGGTTCTGATACTGATTCTGGCGGGTGTTGCTATTGTTGTTATTTCGCTGCTTCTTTGATTGAGGATGGAACCTTCTTCCATCCTGATTCCTATGGAAATGTCTTTTCCTTGGCCAACTCCTTTGGCCAGGATTCTGCTGTTGCTGACGTGATGTGGGAGTCTTTTGCGATTCTGTCCAGTCATGTTCAAGCAAGGAGGTCGTCTCTAAAGCCTCATCGACTGTCATAGGTGCACATGTGTACACCTTCGTCCTTAAGACTGGCTTCAGACCCCGAGCAAATTTAAGAGCTCGCTCCTTTTCTGTCGTATATAAGTGCGGACAAAACCTCTCCAAGGTTCGAAAACGCGTGACATAATCAGAGAGAGAAGAACTACCCTGTTGGAGGTCAAGAAACTCCTGCATTTTCCGATTCCTCTCGTGAGCTGGAAAATAGGCTGCGTAGAATGTTTCCACAAATTGCTCCCAATCAACTGGCTGGTTGTCGAACTTTATCTCCCAGGTGGTCGCCCACCACCTTTCCGCATCCTTCTTGAGACGATATGTCCCAAAATCTACTTTCCGATCATCACCAACTTGTAACACCCGGAAAATACGCTCTATTTCTCTGATCCAATCCTCGGCTGCTTCTGGCGATGACTTTCCATCAAACGAGGGAGGGTTCAAGTTCATAAACTGCTTATATGGGACTGCTGTAACAGAAATCTGGGCAGGTGTTCCCTGTCCTTGGGCGGCCTGCTGGAGGTGCTCGCCCATGTTCCTCATGGTCTCTACTTGTCGTCCTATAACCTCTGTAAGGTTGTTCAGAGTCTCCATCAGGTCGTCACATCTGGCGCGCCACGCCATCTAAATACGCAACAATCTATACATAAGAAACCAACGACTACATGAATATAGGGAAATTTCTATTTCATTAATAACAAAAACTGAAACATTACATAAGCACCCTTCATCAAGATAGGGTTAAACAAGCACTGCCAACGATTTAAGCACGACAAAAGCAAAAACGAAACATGGACTCAGTGTTTCCAACATCTAAGCATCACAATTTTACGGCTTGCTAGTGTAGAAGTTCATGTAGTCCTTCCGACTATCATAGCGCCTCGGCCTAACACGTGGAGGAGAAACAACATTCCTCAGCGGCGTGTCAGAGATCTCCTGGACTTCCTTCAGAATCGGCGACACGTACTCCGAAGAAATAGCATAGGGGTAGGACTCGAGAGAATATTGGGGAGAATCGATCGCTCCTCACCTTTCTCCGTCCTGGCTATCCACTTCCAGAACCAAAGGTCCAGAGACCGAAGAAACATCCTCGATATCTTCCGCATTGCTCTTCCAGAGCTCATCCCTCTGCTTCGTCTGACATTCCTCTTTGACATCCCCACGAAGACTACAGTAGGGGCACTTAGCTAACTCACGGGGACAGATTTGTCCCACGTGATCTTCCAAACACCTTGCACATGGAGGTGCCAACATGTGCACATTACGTGCCAAATGTCACACAGCTCCACTCAGGGCCTCTTTGCCTCGAGTCAGGTTTTGAAGAGCCTTCAAAATCTTGCCGTAGGTCAGGTTTGTCGACATCTATTACATACACAGAACCACAAACACAAACCATCTAAAAAAAATGGGAAATGAAGGAAATAAAGAAGTTAAACTTATACTTACAGTGCGATGGATGATGCACGATGAAGCTCTGACCACACACTAAACATTGCTCTGATACCAAACACTGTGGTGCCCCAAACGCCGACCTTGGAAAAAACTTGAGATTTCCATGGAAAGAAAAAAAAAATTGAAAGTTTAAGCAGGAAATTATTGGAAAGCAAGCGTGGGAAAACAACAAAGCCGCAAGTCTGGGCGGCTGCCACAGATAAGGAACAGTGTAACCAGACAGGGTAACTACGAAGTAAAGAGGGGAAACACCCCAATAGTTTTAAAGAGTTTACAGATAATAAGTATAAAAGATACAAAATAGGGAGTACATCCCTTCAACAACCAAAAACCCAAAAACCACCAGGTACAAGAACTGCAGGTCAAGTGTGTGGGTCCTCTGAGCCTCCACCGTGTATTATCGCATCCGCACTGTTTGTCACCTACATCCCCCATAAAACGGGGTCAATCCTCTTGCGAGGTGGTGAAGAAACAACCACAAGCAAATGCATATATATATATATATATCATGTATACAGGAAAGCAGGAAATAAGCTGACAAGTGTAAGTGCCTGTGTCAGGTAGGTGTAAAGTGACAAGTACTAGCCAAACAACTATAGTAATAGGAAAAATAAGTAGCTAAAGCAACGAACTGAAACGTAAGTGAACAAAGCAGAAAGTAACCAAAGTAACACTGAAGTGACTCTAGCAACTGAAGTAAGTCTACAACACAAGTAAAGCAATATCCACTGTAAGTCAGCTGTTTGGTTAGTTCTTAAGTTCTTCTGATTACTCCTTCGGGTACGCAAAGGAAACCTCGCATTCTGTGAAACATGCACCCAGCGTCTGTTATTTAAATTCTAGTGTGGTAACCGGGGAAGCTACAGACCGAGTCAACCTTATGCGAGCAACACACGGCTAGGAGAAAACACTTGCATAGGCAAGGATTACAATCCATACTACTGCAGTAGTGAGGCCCTAAGAAGGTAACCTCAACCTCCCTGACTCTGAGTGACTGAAGGCCAAAGGAACGCTACAGCTCCTGTCAAAACACGTGTCGTAGTAACAACAAGTCACTCAGGGTTGTACCATCCACCCTCTCCCAAGGTGAACCGTTTTGTGAATGGGGCGAAGCAGGTTTATCTTTCTTAAGGCTCAAGTTCAATCATACCTCACAATGAGGAATCTGCCTCATGGTCCCCGTAGGTTACGCAAAACGAGGACTTGGCCTGCCCATCCACGTGCTCAGCCTCACACGGCCAACGGAGCACACTGCTCGTGAAAACAGTCAAATCACCATATTATTTTATCTTCTATTAGGTTACATCATACAAGAGTCCACACAACACAAGGGTCACTGCCCGCAAACTCCAACTGAGCCCACAACAAGAATTTCAATATTCATACCCTATGGTGTTCTATTTTCTCTCTTTTCGTAAGTGCACCTAATGCGCTTACTGATGCCTCAGCGATGTACCTCCTCCGGGTACGTACTACACACAACTGTGTTAAGATGTGCCAAGTGCAAAGTGTAAGAGTAATTACAATTTCTACCTTTTGCACAAATATAACTACAGAGACATTAAATGATATTTAAACTGCACTATATTAAGTATTGCATTATCAACATTTTCATACTCAAGGGTCAAAATTGAATTTAACCCATCATTCTGTCTAATGGGAATAACATTGGTTTTTTCCAAGGTGAATCGTTGCTTTTGTACGGAAGATGCAACTGCGACTCAAAGGACCATTACACGTGGTTCAACACACTTACATGTTTATGGTGAAATCTGAGATATTCCCGCCTTATGGGAACAACATTAGCTATATCCACGGTATGGGGAGCCGCGCCTGGGTCCCGAAACAAACCGTTTGTCAAAATGAACGTAGGACAACACTAATCGATTCAAAATGTAACATCATTAAGAGGAAATGGCTTGGGCGGGACACAAGAGTGTCGCCTGTCCATTCGGTCATGCTGAAACAGTCGTCATGTATTCTGATATACCGGTGTGTACAAACCTATACCTATGTACATATGTACATATATCCATTCACACTCAAGTACGTATAGATAACCTGTATATATATATATATATCAAACTCGATAAAACCCAAAGCATGTAAAGTTTTGCCAAAACCCAAACCGAATGCACGGAGGGTGCGGGGCAAAGCAATTACTAGTTGAACTGAATGTGGTTCAGCTTGAAGTAGCCACAGACTGGTTTTTGATAGGAAGGCATTGACGGCCATCATGGTGGCTCTACGAGGCTGCAAGGGTGCCAAAGTAGGGGCCACACGCTTGCTGCCCAAAAACCCAAACCAATAGATGGTCTGGTCCCACGGACCAGACTGTCATACAACCTAACCTAATCTGATCAATCTTGTGGATCATTCCAAAATCATTACAGGAAATCGGTTGTGACTGGTCCAAGCCCCGACAACGGTCAACCGAAAGTCTCATGAAAAGGTGCACTCTCTGCAGTGTCAAAGTGTCAGGTCCCTAGGACCAAACAACAACTAGAACGGATTAGGGTCTGAACCGATTGGGTTCAGACCCGAACCTAAGGTGGTTCAGCCAAAAAGGGGTTCTCGTGAGTGTCCAACATCAGTTGGATGACACCCAGCTCCAACTAGGTAGAGCCGCGGCTGGCACTAAGTGCTAGCCGGCCTGCCAAGGAGTCCAGGTCTGAACCATGGTTCAGACCAGCACTCACTGGGTGCTAACCAGGTAATAAGAGATGCACAGCACCCACGGTGTGCATGCCCAGCTCCAGCCAAGTGGAAACTGGCTGGACTAGGTTCGCCCAACTCGGGTCAACCGGCTATGGGGCTGGTCTGGACCCTCGTTTCAGATCCGCACCCTGACCCATGCCATCTAGCACTATGCGTAGCACGGACATGTAAGGAAATGCAACTAACTGTATAACATAATTATTACTATATATATTATTTATTATTAATATATATATATTTTTTGAAAACTACTGCTACTGGGCGCGAGGGCCACCGCACAGCGCCTGCTCCATTCTTAGAGCGAAAATGAGAGAAAAGAAAAAATGGGGGTTTGGTCCACTAGACCAGACCGAGTTACCCTTGCCAACGTGAACCAGAGCACAAGGGCTCGGTTCACAGCAGATAAGAGGGTGTGCTGGGGATGCCTAAGGCCGGCCCAGCAGCTCCAGTCCGGGTCTCAAAAGGGAAAACCGAAAATGAAAAAAAAATAAGAACATCATAACTAAAAGAAATACCAGAGGTTAGCACCTTAACCATCGACAGCCTGTCCTTTGCACGTCTCAAAGAAAGTGGTCACATAGTGACCCAAGCTCAAGGGCTAGGCTGCAACACCAGTCCCATTGTGCTAGGACTGGGTTTAGCCGAAAACCCAAAAAGAAAGAATGCACACAAAAAAAGAGAATGAAAAGAGGGCTGACGGGTTTGGTCCAGCACACCCCTATGATGAGGATGCCATGAAAATAATCAGCAAACAAAAGAAACCATGGCATAACAGCATTGTCATGGAAAATGAACAACTAACATGTATAGGAGAAACAAGAACAAAGACGCCAATGTAGGAATCAAAAGGAAATCTATTTCCAAGGCATGCAGTACAAAAGCTTATGAAAACAATGAAAATTCAATAATCAAAACTGCTTTTCTAACTAATCTGTCACTTGGGCTTGCATGCATTGATGCAAGGCGCCAATGGCTTCATGTAAATCCATAATCGACAAGAAGGTGAGTCTTCACCTTAACTTCTTGGAGAAGATGAAGGATGATGCAGCAACACTCCACGACCAGGTGGTTCCCACGGTTCGAAGGGAGGAAACAAGAGGAGAAGAAGGAGGTTTGAGAGAGAGAAGAGAGAGAGAGAGAGAGAGAGAGAGAGAGAGAGAGAGAGAGAGAGAGTAAGTTAAGAAAAATCGCCCATTAGAGAGGGACCCATTTTTTTTTTTTTTTTATAGAATGTGCTTTAGGGATGGACGACTGGGGTTGTTCCTTCCAAGATGGAGGGTTGTGGAGCTCCACGCCCCCCAACAACCAATCCATGTAGAGCTTTCCAAAAGATTTTAGAAAACTTTCTAGAATGCCACTATTAAAAGCCTTTAGAACTTTAAACAATTATAATGGGGAGCCCTTGGTTGCCACCCAACTCCACCTATCGATTTTGAGGGTTTGAATCTTTTTAAAAACCTTTCAAATTTTCCATGGGGTGCCAGCCCCATGGCTCTTTTTTTGAAATGACGCCCCTCATGATGGAGCCTAGGCTTCATCATGAGTTTCTTGAAAAGATGAGTGGCCAATGAAGGCCTTCTTTTAAATACCAAGCAAAAGTATTTCAAAATCGCCATCCAGCTGGTCAATCCTTGATCAGCTGGTCAACTATGGACATGGATGTCCACTATAGGGTCGTCCAAGGGTTTTGGATCCACTAGATGCTCCGGATCCAAGTCCCAAAACTGCATGTTATGTATATCATAAAGAAACGCCTATTTAATGCATTAAAATAATAATTTAATTTCAACAATTTATTTTGTTCTCTTTATGACCTTAATTATCGTAGAATGGTCAATGCCTCTTAAGGAAATTACCTCCTATTTGCTCGAATTAAGCGTTTTAAGATTCGGGTTCAATCGTAGATCAAAACTCGAAATTCACATGCACTGACGAGGTTCCTTCGTCATTCAGATCCCAAATTCGGGGTGTATCACTACAACCCTATTCCAAACTTACCCTAAAAGTTTCAGAAATTAATTTGCCCTAGATTTCCCGAAATCGCTCTTTTTACATAAAATTACGCAATTTTACCCGATTCTCAAATTAAGCAAATCATCAGAAATTGTCAAAACATAAAAATTCATCGATTCCCTTATAATTACACCACATACATCAAAATTAGAGTCATGGATCTTACAAATGTAGTTGATTTCACTTGCTCATCATCAAAACCTTGTACTTGAAGTATCATGTACGGCTTTATTGTCGTAACAATCTCTCCCTTTTTGATGATGACAAACTTAATCAAAGATGAAGCATTTAGATGCATAGATGGAGATTTTACAACCCCTATCAATATGCTGCAAAACATTAAAAGTTAGCACATTTAAAGCACATATATCACATATTGATTTGTTTGCATTTCCATTCACCATTACTTCATGCATTTAAAAACTTTTTCATAAATGCAATTTTCAATGCTTTCTTGTTCTCTTAATTTCGCATTTCTCTTGCAAGATCTCCTGCAATTTCAATGTAATTTCAATGTAATGCTATCTTTTATCTTTTTGTCCCCCTTTGTCATAATAAAAAAGAATAAGGGCAGAAATAGCATAAGCAAAATGGAGATACAAGTTTAAAATATTACAACCCATAAAGTATCAAAGTTTAGTAAAGACAAAACATAAAGATTAGAAAACTGAGTTGAGCAAGTCCTTGATTGAAGTAATCTCTTTCTGAATCGAAGATAGTTGTTGAGTCACATCTTCACGAAAAGTGCGTTGATGCAGCTCCAAGGCTTCCAGTCGCTGCAAAACTTCATCATTGTCTTGACTTGTAGAAAATTTCTTTCTTTTTACATGAGATGAAGGTGTCGCAGAAGGTGAAGGTTCAGAAATTGATGGTTCAGTAGGATCAGATTGTTCAGTTTGATTAACATTTAAAGGAGGCAGATATTTAATTTTCATTCTTTTAAAAATTGTTTGATCAAAGAACTCTTTTTGCTCAATATATTTTTCATTTGTTAAAGAAACTTTGAAATGTCTAAAAATACGAGTTAGAAGACATCCATAAGGAAGAAATGGTTTTTGTTTCCATAAATTTGTAAAATACACATTAGCCCAATTTACAGAAATATTTCTAAATAAAACATAAAGAGCTGTAGATAGATCTGTGAAATAGTAATCAAAAGAACCAGTTTTAGGTAGAACATTGTGGGCAAGGATTCGTTCAGCAATGTGTGCACGAGTTTGAAGATTAGTATTTTTAAAAGGAGGGCAGTGAGGTGCACCTGGAAGAAGAATTTGTTCAAAAATTCTCTCATCATTCAGTTCAACAGTGTTGAAAAGATTGTCTGAAGATGGAATTTCTAGGATTTATCCAAGTAGTTTTGAATCAAACTCGATTTCAACATCACGAACAAGAGAGGACAGAACTCCAGTTTCATGATAAAAATGTAAATTCGTATAAAATAAGTGAATTAGAAAAGGATAATGAAGGGTATCTGCACAGGCATCAAAAAGATGTGAAATTCCTGGAAACAATTCTCTTATTTTGTAACGAGAAAACAAGTGAAACAGTACATTTCGGCCTGGTAAAATAGGTAGTGCAGAAATCGATCCAAAAGTATCATATAAAAGAGGATTTCAGAGTAATCTGAGAGAAAATCCATGTCTTGAAGAAGGTGTAGGAGGAGGAGAACCTAAACCTTTTGCAGATGCAGTCTTTAAACGAGGCATGGTTAAAAAAAATAGATTTACCAAAAAGAATGTCGGCTTCCAAACGATGTCCGGCAGAAGGAAAATGTTGTCCGGCGTTGTGAAACAGAAACAGAGGACGATACGGTGGCTGAAGGAGAGTGTGAAGGCTGCCACAAGGGGATTCCAGCAATGGCTGAAGATACACCGTCACGACAAGAGTGTTCTGGCGTGATTTGAAGATTCCGGCGTCTCCCTGTCACGGCAAGAAAATCCTAGCGAGGATAGGATCGAACGGTACTCCGAGGGTTTTTTTTTTCAAAAGAGAGAGAAGAAAGAGTTTGAGAGAGGGTTTCGTTTTTTCAAAGGGTTTTGTTTTTAAGAAAAATGAAAAGGTGTGAAAATAAAATGAAACGATGCTTTTTAAAAAAAATGGGTGTTAAAAAAAAATCCAAGGGGTATCGGGTCCCTTCAGTTAAATTTAAAAAAAAAAAAATTTAGTCGACTAAGAATGTGAGACTCATTCTAAACATCAGTCGACTAGAAATATATCGGTTGACTAATATGATGCGATTCATTCTAAAATTTTAAAGCATCAGTCAACTAAAATTTTATCGGTCGACTAATATAGTGCTATTTTGAGATTTTGTTCAAAAATCAGCATTTTTATAAATCCAAAAACAAGCAAATGCCTAGTTCTATCCTAATTCTCATAAAATCTTCATTTTTAAGAGGTTTAGTGAAGATATTGGCATGTTGTTCTTTAGTGGAAATAAAATTTAACGAAATATCTCCTTTTAACACATGATCTCTTAAGAAATGATGTCTAACTTCAATATGCTTAGTTCTTGAGTGTTTAACAGGATTTTTAGAAAGATTTATAGCACTAGTGTTATCACAATAAATAGTTGTTGTGGAGTAATTCAAACCAAAATCTTTTAAGGTCTGTTTCATCCATAGTACTTGTGAACACGCTAAACTAGTTGCTATATATTCTGCTTCAGTTGTTGAGAGTGACACTGAATTTTGCTTTTTACTAAACCAAGAGACTAAGGAATTTCCTAAGAAATGACAAGTTCCACTAGTACTCTTGCGATCAGATTTACTTCCTGCAAAATCTGCATCACTATATGAAACTAAATCAAAGGAAGATGATTTTGGGTAAAACAAACTAAAATCTGAAGTATCTTTCAAATAACAAAGAATTTGTTTTACTGCAGTTAAATGAGATTCCTTTGGATTAGCTTGAAATCTTGCACACATACAAATACTAAACATAATATCAGGTCGACTAGCAGTTAAGTATAATAGAGATCCGATCATACCTCTGTAGAGCTTAGTATCTACACTTTTACCATTTTCATCTTTATTAAGAGAAGTAGTTGTACTCATAGGATTCCTTTTTGATTTCGATGAGTCCATCCCAAATCTCTTGAGAAGTTCTTTTGTGTACTTAGCCTGATTGATGAAGATTCCTTCTTCAGTTTGCTTTATTTGAAGTCCAAGGAAGTAGTTTAATTCGCCCATCAAACTCATTTCAAACTCTTCCTGCATAGCTTTAGCAAATTCTTTACAAAGAGAATCATTAGTAGAACCAAATATTATGTCATCAACATAAATTTGCATAATAAGAATATCTAAATTAATATTTTTAATAAATAAAGTGGAGTCTACCCGACCAATGGAAAAACCAGATTGTTCTAGAAAATTTCGTAGTCTTTCATACCACGCTCTTTGTGCTTGTTTAAGTCCGTACAAAGTTGTTTTTAATTTGTAGACTTTTTCTGGATATTTCTCATTTTCAAAGCCTGGAGGTTGCTCTACATAAACTTCTTCATTGATGTGTCCATTTAAGAATGCACTCTTAACATCAATTTGATATAACTTGAAGTTCATGTAACTAGCAAAAGCAAGCATCATTCGAATTGACTCCAATCGAGCCACTGGTGCATAGGTTTCATCAAAATCTATGCCTTCTTCTTGATTATAGCCTTGTGCTACTAGCCTTGCTTTGTTATGAATGACTTCGCCATTTTCGTCCAGCTTATTTCGGAAGACCCATCTTGTTCCAATTACCGGATGATCCTTTGGTCTATCAACTAGATCCCAAACATCATTCCTAGTAAATTGGTTAAGTTCTTCAGACATGGCCAAAAGCCAAAATTCATCATCACAAGCCTCATCTATATTCTTTGGTTCTATTTTAGATATGAAAGCAACATTCACAATATATTTTTCTAATTGCCTTCTAGTTTGAACACCACTTTTTATTTCTCCAATAACTTGTTTAGGTGGATGATTAAGAACTTCTTTCCAAACAGGTTGAAGAGGAACATTTTCTTGAGAAGTATTCTCTATCAAGGGTTTTTCTTGAAGTATTACTTCTTCTCCTTCACTTAGAGGAACCTGCTCACAATTCTCATCAAATGCAACATGTAAAGATTCTTCGATGCAAGATGTTCTTTTATTGAAAATACGATAAGCTTTACTTCTAGAAGAATATCCAAGAAATATTGATTCATTTGATTTTGAATAAAACTTATCAAGATTATCTTTGATATTTAACAAGAAACATTTACTACCAAAATTTTTGAAATATGAGATCTTTGGTATACGATCATAATATAATTAAAAACTTGTTTTATGTAAGATTGGTTGAATAAGAACACGGTTTAAAACATAACATGCTGTATTTATTGCTTCAGCCCAAAAGTATTTTGGTAAATTTTTATCTTGAAGCATGGTTCTAGCACATTCTTGTAAAGTTCTATTCTTTCTTTCAACAACTCCATTTTGTGGAGCCGCTCTAGGAAAAGCAAAGTTGTGAGATATACCCTGTAAATCGCAATACTTTATAAAAGATTCATTTTCAAATTCACCACCATGATCACTACGAATTTTAATTATAGATGTAGATTTTTCATTTGTAATTCTTCTACAAAGTTTGGAAAATTCAGAAAAAACATCATTTTTGCTTTTTAGAAAAATCACCCATGTAAATCGAGAATAATCATCTACTATAACAAAAGCATACTTGCTACCATTCAAACTTTGAATTCTAGATGGTTCAAATAGATCTAAATGTAAAAGTTCAAGAGGACGTTTTGTTGAAACTATATCTTTTGCTTTAAAAGAACTCTTGATTTGTTTACCCTTTTGGCAAGCATCACATAAGTGATCTTTCTTATATGGTATTCTAGGTAGGCCTCTTACAAGATCATTCTTGGATAACTTGGAAATAATTTTAAAGTTATCATGTCCAAGTCTCTTGTGCCATAACCATTGAATTTCATTTGAAACAATAAGACATTTTTCATTAAAAGTGGGTAACTCATCTAGATATAGTTCATACACATTGTTCCTTCTTTTACCTTTAAAAATGATCTTTTTAGATTGAAAATCAGAAATTAAGCATAAATCATTTTCAAAAGAAACATGAAAACCTTTATCACATAATTGACTAATAGATAATAAATTATGCATTAAACCATCTACTAAAAGAATATTTTCTATCAAGGGAAATTTTGGATTACCAATATTACCAATACCTATTACTTTTCCCTTGTTATTGTCACCAAAGGTCATGGTTCCTCAATCCTTATTTTGGAGGGTGGAAAATAATTCCGGCCTTTCAGTCATATGTTTGGAACAACCACTGTACAATATTCATTTTCTCCTTATTTTGTGTACCTACAACAAAATTAGAAGACAAAGCATTTGACCCCTTTCTATTTTCGGGTCCATGAGAGTTAGTCTTAGGAACCCATATCCATTTGGATTTTGGTTTCCTTTGATAATAAATATTCTTTCTATAAAAAGATTTAGCATTTCTAGAATAATCATGTCTAGGCTTATAAGTATTATAAGTTCCATGATTAGATGTATTTCTACTAGAAAATTTAGTTGTTTGAACAAATGGTTGAGAATATTGTCTTTGATTTTTCACAACATAGTTTGGTCTATTTTGAGTATCAAAGAAACTATATCCCAATCCGGTTTTATTAACCGAACATCTTTGAGAACCAAGAAGTCTTGCTAGATTCTCTTGACCATTTGTGAATTTGGTCACTATAGAAAGAAGATCATTTGATTTTTCTTTTAGACTAATTATTTCTTTTTTGTAAGAGATTGGTTCTTGTTCCAATTTCTTTTATCTCAAATACTTGGCAAGAGTTTTCCTTCTTGAGTTCTTCAATCTCTTGAAGTAATGCTTTATTTTGAGAGTCAAGAGTTGAATTTTCAGTTTTTAACTCTTTATTTTTAGAACCTAGACTCTTAAAGTTAGCATATAAATCATTAAATGCTTCTAATAACTCATTATAGTCAAATTGACTTACCGAATCTTCTTGTGCTACAAAGCACATGTTGGCGACTTCTTCATTTGATTCTTCATCGGAAGAGGAGTCACTATCATCCCAACATGCTTGAAATGCCTTTTTCTTCTTGAATTGGTCTTTGGGCTTGATTTTGAGAAGAGGACAATCTTTCTTGATATGTCCAGCCTTTTTGCAATTAAAACACTTGACTTCATTTGGACTGGAAGAATCTGCTTTCTTTACCTTTCTTTGAAATCTTTCCTTTTTGATGAATCTTCTGAATTGCCTTGTAATGAGGGCAATATCTTCATCTTCATCTTCTTTTGAATTTTCTGAGTCAGAAGTAGCCTTAAAAGCAAGAGATTTCTTCTTGGGTTCTTCTTCTTATCTGTCTTGAAGTTGTACTTCATATGCCATTAGGTTACCACCCAAATCTTCAAGAGTGAGAGTGTTTAAATCATTTGCCTCTTCAATAGCAGTGGTTTTTCTCTCCCATTCATGAGTTAAACACCTTAGGATCTTTCTGACTAAATCCACTTGTGAATATTCTTTTCCAAGGGATTTCAGAGTGTTAGTTATATCGGTCATTCTTGTTACCATGTTCGATATAGATTCATTTTGCTTCATTTTAAACAATTCAAATTTATGAACCAAAGAAGCAATTTTGAATTCCTTTACCTTTGACGTACCTTCATGAGTCACGAGAAGAGTATGCCAGATTTCATTTGTTGTAGAGCATTAAGAGATGCGATTGAACTCTACCTTGTCAACGGCACAATATAATGCATTCATCGCCTTGGCATTCAGTGAAGTGGTTTTCTTTTCTTCATCGGTCCATTGGCTGAAATCAGTTGATGGAGTTTGGTATTTTTTTGAAACAACTCTCCAAATATCGAGATCCATGGATTGTAAGAATATTATCATTCTCACTTTTCAGTATCCATAGTTTGTTCCGTCGAAGAGATGAGAAAGAACAGAGGAACTTCCTTCTTTGTGCTGAGATGTTGTAGTTGCCATGCTAGATGATGATCAAATCAAAATAATAGCTAACCTGCTCTGATACCAAATGAAAGTGCAGTAAGATCGAGGCAACGAGCACTAGAGGGGAGGTGAATAGTGCTTTAACAAATTGTCTGCGGAATATTAACGAATCTTTCAATTTGAAAAGCAATCACACAAAGGAACACAAGAATTTATCCTGGTTCGGTCTTTCCCGACCTACATCCAGTCCCCAAGCAAAACCCGCTTGAGATTTCCACTATCAACCTTGTGTAACTACAAGATCATACAGACCAAATCCGGTCCCACTTCCAGTAACACACCTACTGAAAGCAAACAACTTCTTTAAACCAAGGAGTCCTTCCTTTTACAGAAAATAAGTAACAACTTACAAAACAACCTATGAGCCTTTCTTTTGAATGAAAATGAGATGCAATTGGCTTTTGAGGTTGTTGAAATACTCTACTCACGAATTCACTATATCTCAAAGGAATTTGAGTGAAACACTGAAGTGAAAATATCACGTGAGTGAGAAAACAAATACTTTGAATGAATAGGAGTGAAAAACAAGAAGTAATTCAATTGGATTTTTATGTTTTTGAGTGTAGAAAGCACCCATATTTATAGTTGAAAGTTTCCATATGTTGAGGGTATGAAAGGGTGTCAAAACAGTCCATTTTGAATGATCAAAATGTTTGAAAATGAAAAGACACGCCTTTTTGAAGTTTCAAGAAAAATGACAAAATTAGTCGACTGAAATAGTAGTTAGTCGACTAATAGTTAGTTATTAGTAGACTGACAGTTATCGTCGATCGACTGATCTGTTTATCGAGCCGCTTGAAAATCTAAACTTTTGAAACTTAGTCGACTAGATATAAAATTAGTCGACTGATAATATCATCAGTAGACTGAAAAACCTTTCAGTCGACTGCTGCTAAAATCTTTTGAAAAACATACATTCTGTCCGGTCGACTGATAAAAGCATTAGTCGACTGCTGCTAAACTTTCAAAGAACACATGTTCTGTCCAGTCGACTGATAAAACCATTAGTCGACTGCTGCTAATTTTCCAGAAAACAGACATTTTGTCTAGTCGATTGATAAAACCTTCGGTCGACTAATTTGACAAAAATGACTTTTTAGAAAATATGGCGCGAAAGGATTAGTCGACTGGTGAGTCTATTGGTCGACTAATAAACACAAAAATTTAAGAAGAGAGTTTTCTAAAAAGATTTTCATGAGGGGTTCTTTTAGAAAAGTTTTTCTAAAGACTTTTTTTAGGTGAAATGCAATCTAAATATGCACTCTAAGTAGGGCTCTTACAAGAATCTAAGACTTTTAATGAATTAAACATTTGCACACTAGTCTTCAAAGATTTTTCATCGAATTCTTCAATGTTTTCATTGCCTTAGCTGAAATGCAGTTGATTTCACTTGCTCATCATCAAAACCTTGTACTTGACGTATCATGTATGGCTTTATTGTCATAACAAGCTCTCCTTAAAAATAGCTCTACAACTTGATTTTAGGAAAAAGCAAAAACAAAATTCAAAAACCCTTGAAGTGGTGCCATATGCTTCCTCTGCTCCTTTCCTCTAACACATGGCAGTGTAGAGCCACCCTGAGTTGATGCCACATGTCCATCTCTGCTTCCTCCAGAAAAAGCAAAACTTCAAAATTTCAAACTCCACATTGAGGTGGCGCAAATTTAGAATTTTTAATTTTCATTTTTATTTGCTTTACAAAATAACAAAGTGGGCCCACACATAGGTGGCACCACACTAGACCTCCCTGCAGAGAAAATGAAGCCAACTCCTTTTCAAAAAATTTCAAACTCTGCTAAGGTGTCTTATTTATAAAATTTGCATTTATTTTATTTCAAAACATCCAAAGTAGCATCTTCTGAGATGGCGCCACATGGAAGGTCCAGATTTATTCTGTTTGAATTTCAAAACTCTCCTGAAAATTTATAAATACTATAGCCCACGCCCAGCTAAGGGGGGCTCTATTTTCTTTATCTCAACTTCAGTCAAATTTTCACTTTCAACTTTACTTTTCCTCCTCTGAGTTCACGCCCCCCCTGGGCCCATCTGAGAGATTGCATCAAAGTACTTACCTGGCTCACGCCCTTCTAAGCTTGACCTAGGAGCAGAGGTCGATTTTCATGTGCATTCTAAAGCTCGGTTTGAAAAGTGAGAGAAGCCATTCATAGCCACCCATTTTGGGAGTTTCAAAACAGCAAAAGAACACAAGGTGAGCTCCCATTTGAGTTGATTCTATTGAAATAATACTCTCATTTCAATTTATATACTGAATCACATGGATTTTTCGTTTTAAAGAAAGGGTTCGTCTGAATGATGGATTTAACCATTCCCATAAAATGACATATATTAAGTAGGATCATGCTTCCTTTATGATTTTCTAGCAGTCATGCATCAATTAGATTTAATTCATATTTTATTTCGTTGATTTAGCATATTTTAGAAGTTAATTATGTTGCACTTAGTGTTTATTTCAATTCTGTTTCATTTCAGTAGCTCTCTATTTTTAGTAGTTAGTCCACATGTTATTTTATGTTTTTATTTTTTCCAAAAGTGCCAAAAAATCATATTATGTGTGAATAGCTGTCCTTGATATCCTGAAAAAAAAAAAGGAATCGTTTGCGTTCATTTGCTTTGTTCAAAATTCGAAATTCCAAGTCAGGTTTTATGACCCGGGAAATGTTCAGAACATTGAGTTTCAAATTGTAAAATCAATATCTCCCTCATGGGAGATCCGATTCCAGATCCGAAAAATGCCCTGAACTCGAGATTGCGTCTAGTATTTAATCTGATTTTATCATATTTTCTAATTTTTTTTTACTGTCTGAAAAAAATCCGAGAGTTTGGGACACGTATCAGAGCCTAATTTGAGTCTCTAAGATTTTGGATCGACTTAAGTCGACTGGTTCTCCTGAATATAGCTCCAAATATGGATCTATAAAAAGTGAACTTTATGTTCTAAATGTCCCTTATTTGATTCTGAAAGTTTGCAATTTTTAAGATAGTCTGCATCCCCTTTTCGTATTTTTTATTTCAGTCTCTTGTTTTGGTATTTATATCTGCTCTGCTGGTTTATGCGTGTAATGTCATATTTTTATTTCTCAGACATTTAGTCAAATGCCAAATCTATACAAATGAAAGTTGTTCATATAAATGTCAGTAGTTTTCCATTTAAGTTTCGTAAATTTTGGTGGTCAATTATCATTTTTTATTCATTTTCACATCAGATCATACTGATTTTAGTCCCATTAGAACCAAATCTCTGCTACCAAACTCATCGTAGGTCAAATACCGAGGCTGTAAAAGCCAAATATGTTCATTTTCATGTCCTTTAGCAGCATGCAAAATATCAGACATTTATATGATGGATTTTTGCATTATTGTGTTAAATGCTATGTTTGGTTCGTACCAGTAGGCGAAATTTGCTTATTTTATGATTTTCTTTGAAATTTTGCATCTAGGCCATGTCATTTCATGCATTTTATCATTTTATGTTGTTTCTAAGGGTAGAGGGATGTTCTCTACCAAACACTACAACAAAGCAGTAGATTAGCGACAACCACATTCCGTCGCTACGCCTATTAGCGACGGATTAGCAAAGACGAGGTGACGGTATGCTTATGTCGCGATTTTTTCGACTCTAACTGGCGTCGGAATAAATCTGTCGCCAGGTCCGTCGCTAAGTGCAACGGACTAACGAGCGTTGTATTCCGTCGCCAATCCGCCAGTACTAAACGACGACCACGGCTTGGCGACGGATTTACGTCTGTCGCTAGATTTATATGAATAGTGACGAATGGTTCTGTCGCTAATCCGTCGCAAACACGAAAAAAAATTAAAAAAATTTATTTGAAAATTAAATACCGAGAACGGTACAATTTATATTTCCTGTAAATAAAAAACAAATCATACAAAAAATTCCATATAAAAAGAATCTACAACAATTAATCGTTCTACCTTAAAATTAACAAGTTTAATTATTTACAATTCAACAATTACAATTAGGAAACATAAAAAAATAGAAGTTCTTCAACACAGTTCTCTAATCATCACCAAGATTTTGTGCGTCTTCTTGTTCATTGTCTTTATTTGTCCCTTCAGCTCCGCTACGCTAATTATCGCTAGCAGCCTACACCAGAAAAGAATAGTCAGTATTGATAAACAAAATATAATGAAATAAATTACACACTATATGTGATTCTATCATGTGCTCATGTGTGTTCTAAGGCAATAAAAAAACTCTATATGTGATTCTATCATGCTCATATGTGCTCTGAAGCAGGCAAAAAACTATATATATGATTTTATCATGCTCATATGTGTGCTAAGGCAGTCAAAAAACTGAATATGTGATTATAGCATGTTCATATGTGTTCTAAGGCAGCTAGAAAAACTCTATATGTGATTCTACCATACTCAGATGTGCTTTAAGGTAGGCAAAAAGCTATATATGTGATTCGATCATGCTCGAATGTGTGCTAAGGCAGTAAAAAAATTGAATATGTGATTATAGCATGCTCATATGAGCTCTAAGGCAGGCAAAGCAAAAAAAATTATATGTGATTCTATCATAAATGATATATGTTCTAAGGCAGTAAAAAAACTCTATATGTGATTTTGGCATGCTCATATGAGTTTTAAGGAAGTCAAAAAACTGAATATGTGATTATAACATGCTCATATGTGTTCTTAGGCAGTCAAAAAACTGAATATGTGGTTATAGCATGCTCATATGTGTTCTAAGGCAGTCAAAAAAACTTTATATGTGATTCTATCATGCTCATATGTGTTCTTAGGCAGTCAAAAAACTGAATATGTGATTATAGCATGCTCATATGTGCTCTAAGGCAAGCAAAAAATTTGATATGTGCTTATAGCATGCTCATATGTGCTCTAAGGCAATAAAAAAACTCTATATGTTATTATAGCATGCTCATATGTGCTCTAAGGCAATAAAAAAACTTTATATGTGATTCTATCATGCTCATATGTGCTCTAAGGCAGACAGAAAGTTATATATGTGATTCTATCATGCTCATATGTGTGATAAGGCAGTCAAAAAACTGAATATGTGATTATAACATGCTCATATGTGCTCTTAGGCAGTCAAAAAACTAAATATGTGATTATAGCATGATCATATGTGTTCTAAGGCAGTCAAAAAAACTTTATATGTGATTCTATCATGCTCATATGTGTTCTTAGGCAGTCAAAAAACTGAATATGTGATTATAGCATGCTCATATGTGCTCTAAGGCAGGCAAAAAAATTTATATGTGATTATAGCATGCTCATATGTGCTCTAAGGCAATAAAAAACTCTATATGTTATTATAACATGCTCGTATATGCTCTAAGGCAATAAAAAAACTCTATATGTGATTCTATCATGCTTATATGTGCTCTAAGGCAGGCAAAAAGTTATATATGTGATTCTATCATGCTCATATGTTTGCTAATGCAATCAAAAAACTGAATATGTGATTATAACATGCTCATATGTGTTCTTAGGCAGTCAAAAAACTGAATATGTGATTATAGCATGCTCATATGTGTTTTAAGGCAGTCAAAAAAACTTTATATGTGATTCTATCATACTCATATGTGTTCTTAGGTAGTCAAAAAACTGAATATGTGATTATAGCATGCTCATATGTGCTCTAAGGCAGGCAAAAAAAATTATATGTGATTCTATCATGCTCATATGTGCTCTAAGGCAGACAAAAAGTTATATATGTGATTCTATCATGCTCATATGTGTGCTAAGGCAGTCAAAAAACTGAATATGTGATTATAACATGCTCATATGTGCTCTTAGGCAGTCAAAAAACTGAATATGTGATTATAGCATGCTCATATGTGTTCTAAGGCAGTCAAAAAAACTTTATATGTTATTCTATCATACTCATATGTGTTCTTAGGTAGTCAAAAAACTGAATATGTGATTATAGCATGCTCATATTTGCTCTAAGGCAGGCAAAAAAATTTATATGTGATTATAGCATGCTCATATGTGCTCTAAGGCAATAAAAAAACTCTATATGTTATTATAGCATGCTCATATGTGCTCTAAGGCAATAAAAAAACTCTATATGTGATTCTATCATGCTCATATGTGCTCTAAGGCAGGCAAAAAAATTTATATGTGATTATAGCATGCTCATATGTGCTCTAAGGCAATAAAAAAACTCTATATGTTATTATAGCATGCTCATATGTGCTCTAAGGCTATAAAAAAACTCTATATGTGATTTTATCATGCTCATATGTGCTCTAAGGCAGGCAAAAAGTTATATATGTGATTCTATCATGCTCATATGTGTGCTAAGGCAGTCAAAAAATTGAATATGTGATTATAACATGCTCATATGTGTTCTTAGGCAGTCAAAAAACTGAATATGTGATTATAGCGTGCTCATATAAGTTCTAAGGCAGTCAAAAAAACTTTATATGTGATTCTATTATGCTCATATGTGTTCTTAGGCCTTAAATATACATCAAGATTTTGGCCAGGTGAGGTCGGACCAGGGATCAATAGAGACAAGAAAAGATTTGGATGTTTCATACACAAGCTTGGTGTAAGGTTGTATGGAGTTACAAATACTGGCCAGCATGAGTATGGAGTTGATCTACCCCCAAATGGATTAAATCTATCTGTACATAGACCGAGTCTAACATTTCGCACTTTCATTGCGAAGTTCTGATGAGTACGATCAAACTGCTTCCAAGCTTCAACGTCAACAGGATGCGTGATCTTGTTTTCATCGTGTCGAACTTTATTTGCATGCCATCTCATGTGTTTAGTTGTCCTTGAAGACATATACAATCGTTGCAATCTAGGAGTGATAGGAAAGTAGCGGAGCGACTTGTATGAAACTTCCTTTGATCTCGTGCTACCATTGCCTCTTGTCTTTAGCTTGAACCGAGGATGCCCACATGACGGGCATGATATGTTGTTTTCCTGCTCTTTGAAATACAACATGCAGTGATTTGGACAAGCATCAATCTTTTTGTAACCCATCCTAGAGCGTTCACCATAACTTTCACACGATAGAAATTTTGTGGCAATTTCTCATCTTTGGGCAACATACTCTTCACAATCATGCACAAACGGTCAAAACATGATTGACTAAAATTATACTCGGACTTCAAATTCATTAGTTGAAGAACTGCAGACAAGATAGTGTGACTCTCGTAACCGTTCCAAAGTGGCTCATCAGCATCTCTAAGTAAATCATAAAATCTACTAGTTGCATCGTTTGGTGATTCTTCATCTATGGCAGTTCTTACATTACTAGAACTCATAGCAAAACCCAGTTCTGTTCCTGCGGCATCAAATATCAAATCCGTATATGGATTATCGTGCACCACATTCACCCATGCATCAAAATCGTTTCTATATTCTTCTCCATGAAATGTCCAGTTCTGATAATCACTCACAAAACCCTTCCTGTATAGGTGATGTCTAACGCTATGAGGTTCTACAAATCGATTATTCTTACAAATCTTGCAGGGACACCTAATCTGACCTATGGAATCCACTGTACTGACATTTTCCGTTGCAAATTCAATAAAACTGTCAACACCATCCATATATTCATGCGATAACTCATTGTCCACTATCCTATGGTACATCCATTCACGGTTTGCAGTCATTTTCTTATGATGTTACGAATAATAGCCTAACACATTAAAAGAGAACAATCAGAATGCTACGATGAAGAACATATCAAATTTATCATGTAATATATGATGTTATACAATAACAAGAATTTTGATGCATGCATTGATAACTTAATATTTTCATGTGCAAACCATTAATGACACGATACAATCATTTGAAACATGCTTTTATTATATAATTTCACATGGAAGTCATAATCAAATTGAAAGTAACTACATGCAAGCATACAATTACATCAAACATTGCAATACATTGTAATTATTCATATCAAACAAATGGCAAACATGTACCTGCAGCAAACACACTTTAATATCTCACTAACTACTACCATGCCTAGCATGGACTCCGTACTCCAAAAATAAGAACACTTCAATATTCATACATTAAAATCATGCTCAGCATGATCTCCGAACTCCAACAAAGCAACCCTAAAAATCAACAACTAAGTGAGTGTGTAAACAATAAAGTGTTACATCTACTAAATTAAATAACATGTGATATGCTTGCATCACTTACTCACCACGGGTATTTACCTGATTTGCATTGTTTTTGACACTTACTTACCACAGGTGGCTGAGCACGAGCTGATTCTGTTGAAAAATCTGCACAAAAAAACACTGTTTCAAAATGAAGTCACTACGAAATAAAAAAAAAACTGTTCTGGCAAGGGGTCGACTCCCCTGCTGTTCCGGCAGGGGGTCGACCCCCTTATGAAACATAGGGGGTTAACCCCATTACGGAACGTAGGGGGTTAACTGACCCCCTGTTCGGGCAGGGGGTCGACCCCCAGCCTTTCCGCCAGTGAGTCGACCCCCTACCGGAACAGCAGGGGGTTGCCCTCCTGCCTGAGCAGGCAGAGGGTTGACCCCCTGCTTGTTCCGACAGGTGGTTAACCCCCCTGCCGGAACAGGCAGAGGGTTAACCCCGTGCCTATTCTGGCAAGGAGTTAACCCCCTGCTATTCCGGCAGGGGGTTTAACCTTTGCCGAAAATGGCAGGGGGTTAACCCCTTGCCGGAAAGGTAGGGGGCAGAGGGCCCCTACCGGAAACGGCAGGGGTTAACCCCCTGCCGGAAAACGCAGGGGGTTAACCCCCTACCAGAACATCAAGGGGTTAACCCCCGCATTTTCCGGCAGGGGGTCGACCCCCTGCCGAAAACGTAGGGGGTTAACCCCCTGCCAGAAAATGTGAGGGTTACCCCCGTGCGTTTTCCAGCAGGGGGTAGCGGGGGTTACCCCCCCTGCGTTTTTCGGCAGGGGGTTAACCCTTTGCCGGAAAATGCAGGGGGGTAACCCTTGCATTTTCCGATAGGGGGTCGACCCCCTGCCGGAAACGGCAGGAGGTTAACCCCCTGCCGGAAAACGCAGGGGGTTAACCCCCGCATTTTCCAGTAGGGGGTTAACCCCTTGCGTTTCCGGAAGGGGGTTAACCCCTTGCATTTCCTGCAGGGGGTCGACCCCCTGCCGGAAAACGCTGGGGGGGGGGGGGGGGGGCGTCCTTTACCTTCCTCCGGGCGGCGGGGCCTGCAGACGGTGGGACCGGCGAACGGCGGGAGTGGGACCGGCGAACGGCGGGAGCAGAGAAAGAAGAAAAGGAAAATCTGTCTGGGATTAGGGTTATTCGAAACTTAGCGACGGCTTAGCGACATAATTAATTCCGTCGCTAAGCCCACATAAATCAAATTTATGAAACCCGCGATAGACTGCTCTCCGTCGCCACGGCCGTCGCTAAGTAGCAACAGACTTGAGTTTGTCGCAAGAGTCATCGGCAAATCGTGTGGCCGTAACGACAAAATAGTATGTCGCAAACTTTGTCGCTAAATAGCGACGGACTATAGTCTATCGCTGGTTTTGTGTGCTTCATTGATTATAGCGACGAATGTTTGTCGCTCGGTAATCCGTCGCTAACAAGCGACGAAAATATTCCGTCGCTAACAACGTGTTTTCTTGTAGTGAAATTTGGCATGATTTGAGAACCGTTTGATGATCGGTTTAGCCGTATCATCAAATCAGGGTTCCCGCGGGACCCTGATCTGGGCGAAAAACAAGCAAAATTTGTTATTTTGGCCAAATTTTAAATGTCAATTCTGTTTTTTATAGTCCCATCATATTTAGCAGTATATTATCATGTCTTATCATGCATTTCATCATCATTTTACTCTATTTGCATTTTAAAATCCCTAAATTTTGTCAAAACTCCTTCAAAAACCTTGATTTTAAAGGTACAACCTCAATATTAGGGGTATTTTGGTCATTTTGACCACAATTCTGAATTTTCAACTATTTATTACTGAATTTTCTTGCATTTACATCATTTTAAATCATTCAAATATCAAGAAAGTATGAAAATCGAGTTTATATCCAACTGAATCCAATAATCTCAATATATTATTGGAAAACCTTGGAAAACCCACATATTTGAGCTAACCCTATTTCAAGCTTGACAGGGACATTCAAAGGAAGGAGCTGGAATCTGCAATTTTCTTTCTTTCATTTTATTCAGTGATGTAATAATGTAACTTTGGAATAAGAGATTTATCTTTCTGCTTAGATTAGGAGGCATATCATATAGTTTCTTTCTGTAATATCCTGATTATATGAATCATACATTTTCTTTGAAAATCACCATGGATGAAAATGGCATGTGCACCCGCTATTAAGGAGTTAGTAAACTCGGAGGATTCCGTATTTTTGGCCCTAGTTAGAATACGGACGAATCCCAGATCTACTATCTTCTCATTAGCCACATTGAGCCTACATTATTAGGCTATCTTCAAAATCACATCATATTTCCATTTTGCAAAATATTGTGGAATTAAATCAATTAAATTCTAAGCATGTTCACGGCCACAGTCAGAATATGTAAAGAATTTACTTTGGTTTAATACACATTTTCCCACTAAATATCTCAAAATTTTCCTGAAATATCTTTACCAAAGTGCATCCATCCATTCAAATCATTGGCATCATGAAATTACATGCATTTCTCATGCTTTTTCTTAAGAAAATTTCATTCTAAGGAAATCGATTCCTCAAGAGACTTTGAAATTTTTCAAAGTTGGATTTTCTCAAGTTAAGTTTCCTATGATCTTCCTGGAAAACACTCCTTTCTTAGAATTCATTTTCAACTCTTCAAAAGGAAATTCTCTATCATCTTCAAAAACTCAAAAATCGATTTTCAAATATTTCAAGGCTAAGATTCTTTGAATTTCAATTTCCTGAGTTTTGATTTTCCTTCTCCAAAAAGTTTTCCTATGAATTTTCAATCATTTTTCAAAGAAAATTTTCAAAGCTGGAGTTTTCCTGACAAACGTTTTCCCTTTCAATGTTTATCTTTTCTCAAGAATTCTTTCCATTTTCCCAGGATTTTCTCATGTCCTCAAAAACTTTCTTATAATTTTTTAAATCCTTTTATCTGAGTTTTCCTGAGAAATTGATTTTCATCTTTTGCCTGAGAAATAATTTTCCAACTCCAAAGCATACATCATGTTTTTCAATCTGCATTTTACCAAGTTTCATAGCACATGCCTGAATTCTCTATGCATTTAAGATAGAGCACGATTTTTGTTAATTTAACTAAGTCAAGCACATATTTGGTCCTTGGTTCGGTTACCCCTAGTAAAGGCTCCAAGAACGGTCGAACCTTGTACCGACAGGTCGAGTCCCATTCCATAGACTATTTCCCGCTATTTTCAAAACAGAGGCGAGTATTTCAAAACAATTTTCAAACTCTGGTCAAGTTTGACTCGCGGAAGCGTTTCCCCTCTCTCCCGCAGGGAAGGGAGAAATTTTGCGATGATAACAGTTGTAAGAACCACGATATTTCTGAGATATTTTGTATTGACATGTGTTTCATTATTTGTTACATCTTGCTTTGTCGCAAGAATTTCTCGTAATTGTGCTAATATAGCAATACGAAGTCTTAATCGCGTAAGATTCGATTTATGAAGCAATTAAGGACGACCTTGGCGAACTAAGGACCGATATCCCTAGATTAGATTTATAACACATCTAAGTAGGTTCACTCTGAATTTGAAACCTAAACCAGGAAAATATTTCATGTAATATGGCGAAAAATGGGTATAACGGTAAATACGAGTCACGACGAGAGCGAATTTTGTCAGAATGGAAAACCTAAATGAATAAATTTAAAACTTAGGTTTTAATTTACAAAGGATAAGGTTTGAAATGGAATTTTTTAAATGATTGAAACCTAGCTTTTAAATGAAAATTTTACTAAGGTTTTATGAGATATTAAAATTTGATTTTTTGTAAAGTTAAAAGAGACTTTTTCAAAAATCTCCAAGACTTAATTTGGAAATTGAAAAAGGTAGTTAGCATGGAGCCCACGTGAGCATGAGCTCAGCCCATGCTACTTTTCAAAAAAATAAAGCAATAATACAAAAAAAATGGTATTTAAAAAGGCATTTTTGAAAAGGTTGAAAATTTTCAAAATGGGGGTTGGTTTTTGGAAATTATAGAAGTGGGTGGCTTAGCATCCATAGGCTGGACGCCCCTTAGGGGGTAGCTCCAGCCCATCAAAATATATATATATATATATATATATATATATATGAAATTTGATTTTTAAAAGGGTTTGACCTTTGGGTCAAAAAGTGGGGTCTATGGAGAGACCTACTCTCCCTAATTTAGGGAGAGTGGTTGGGAGCTAGGCTCAAGGGTTGTACACCCTTGAGCTTGGCCCATCATAGGGGGTCAAATCCCTTGGACCTAACCCCTATAGCACCATAGAGGGAGGGAGGGGCATGTGGGAGGAGAGCCTTCCATCTCCTCCCCTCTCATCCCAGCCCTCCATCACATGGAGGGGGTATTTAAGGGAGTGAGGAGAGAGAAATTCATTTATCTCTTCCTCCTCCTCCACTGTCTCCCTCCTTTCTTCTTTTTCTCAAGTGTGAGAGTGAAGAGGGTGAGAGAGAGAGGCCTTGTCCAGAGGTTTTGTGGGCTGTAGAAGGTGAGTGTGGGGTTGCAAGGGGCTGGTAGGGGCAGCGCGGATGTGGTAGAAGCCGGCACCTCAATTCCTTCTTCTTTTCGAACTCCAAGGTGAAGGATTTCAAATTTCTTTCCCATTTTATTTGGAAAATACATATTGTATGATGTGCATGCTGTCGAATGGTTTGTTTACATGGGTTATGATGTCCCATGACGAAAAATGTATCACTTAAGCCCGAACACACATACACCGGACGTTCTACGCAATGAAGCTATCCTTAGGCGTTTTCGGAGTTCTGGAGCTCCGGAGTCCGCTCTGCTAAAAAGACTTTATCTCACTCAATACTGGTCCAAACAAGGCGATCTTGGACTTTTCGGAAAGGAGAGACGATGCTATCCAACATCCATGTTTACAGTTTTTGCTGGTTTGGTCTGCAAACCTCTCTAAAAATTCACGTTTTAGCAGACGTCCAGGGATTTCTGTCAGTGTCCAGGAAGTCCCATACACTGTCCGGTAATCTGGTGGTATTTCTCAAACCGTTTGCCAGAATTTTTCACGCTATGACTTTTCGGAAAGGTAAGACTCTTAGCTACGACTTCGATGTTGAAAATTTCTTCTAATTCATTTTTCAAATCCCTTAAAAAGTTCACATTTTGTAGACTGACGGGTCTCCGACAGTGGTCCCAGAAGTTCCAGACACTGTCTGGTAACTTGGCGCCACTTCCCAGATTGCTGGCCGGATTCGGATGATCTTGGTCTCTGTGCGAAGCTGAGACATGGATCTACGAGTTCTGTGTTGGAAATCTTCGCTGTTTCGATGCGTACGGACCCCGAATTGGGTCATCTTTCAGGCCATTTATGGGCAATATATATAACTATATATATATATATATATATATATATATATATATATATATATATTAAAAAAAAAAGGATGGTTGGGACTCGCCGTGTCCCGTTGCAACTTCTGCAACTTAATGTGTAGCAGGGTGGTCTGACCCACCTCGGGGTTCAGACCCACCCGTTGGGTCTTCCCCAATTATAGGGGGAAGGGGCGCCATACGGGACGCCCCACGGTTTGGGTAACAGGGTGCGCATTGCACCCGGGGCACCCTCTTGTTGGGACACGCCCCAGCAGCCAGCAGGCTGCAGCCTTGCTGCTGGATGTCCCTTGGCCAAGGAGGTTTCCCCCTAAACCCGGCAGGGTCTGGTCCGACGTGGGCCAGACCAGCTGGTCGTTGATCAGTCTGCCCTTTTGTCCGTGCCTTAGCCGCACCCCATGGTGCAGGCTGCTCGTGGCCTTTGCGGGCTGCTTCCATATTAGCAGCCCAGGTCTGACATACGGGTCAGACCAGGGACAAGGCCAGGTCTAGTCCAGCAGACCAGACCGTCCAAAAGGACCCCGGTAGGAGCCCCACAGTATTGTCGGGTGCTAAGTGCGCCCAGGGGACTTAGCCGACCGTCAAGTGGGTACGTGTCCGGCTGCAACCACCTTGTAGTCTCATTGTAGAGCTTAGTAAAGCTCATATTAGTTGTCGTGGTAGACATGAGAGACCCCAAATAACCTACCTGTGTGGATTCCACTTTGCCACCAATTCAAAATGCACGAAAACGCGCGTATGAAGGCAAACAGATGGAAAGCCACTAAGGGAATCCTTGCGGCACACATATTTTTGTCCAAACAGCCCGTATAGTACACTTGGCACCAACGGCGTAAGGTACTGCCCGTAGGGCTGGGTGGGCTATAGTTAGCCTTTTCGGCATTTTTGCACGTGTTGCGCCGTTTACCCTTGCATGTCCCGTCGGTGGTCCCGTATGACCACCAAAGCCTTCGTTGTCACATCGTGGTGAGTGATAAAAAGGGGGATAGTGAGGCGAGCGGTACGCTGCCCACGTAGTTTATTATGATTCCCAAGTATTGGGTTTTTCGACGTTTTTAGCAGAAAACCATCATTTTGGCCTCTTTGAGTTTTGCTAGTGCGGTGGCACATCATGGATGTATTGACGTAATCCCCGTACACATGGGGTTACTTTAAGAACTTTTCTCGACACTCATAAGTGTCGACACTACGATTTTTTTGAGCGAATGGCTTCGCTAAGCGTTGGAGCCGACATAGGGCAGCGGAAATATGTATATTTGGGAAATTCGTGCTTAAAGTTTTGGACACTTGTGGTCATACGAAAATGATGATATATATATTTTGGGCCTGTTATCACTCAGAATTGTGCCTTTATGAATATGTGTTCCCCATCGTGATAATGTGTGGTTTATGCACGTGGCACATCATGACATGTATGTCACCCATTTGAATTCGCCGAGTACCTCTTGTTTTGGCTCACATTCGTATATCAATGGATATACGACACACCAGAGGCGTGTTTTGTACTCGATGTGACATACCTCTGGAAAAAAACTGAAAGCACTGTAGGGTATGACACTTTCGACCTGTTGAGGTTTGGGACTCGGTTGGAGTCTTCGGGCAGTGGCCCGGGTTTGTGAGAGTATACTCACACCTTGTGTCACCCTAGGCATAAAAATGAAAATGTTATAATATCGTCTTTATAGGCGATGTGCTCGTGGTGGCCGTGAGAGGCTGAGCACGTGGATGGGCAGGCCAAGTCCTCGTTTGCGTACCCCGCGGGGACCACGAGGCACAACTACCTCAGAGTTAGGGAGGTATGACTTGAAGAATGAGCCTAAATAAGATAATCCTGCCACGCCCCATTCACAAATTTGGTCACCCAGGGAGAGGGTGAATGGTACAGCCCTGAGTGACGTGTCATTACTACGACCTGTTCTTTTGAGGAGCCGATGTGCCCTCTGACCTCCAGTCACTCGGAGTTAGGGAGGTCAAGGTTGCCCTCCACAGGGACCTTTGCTACTACAGTAGTACGGATTGCAATCCTTTGCCCCTGCGAAAGGTTTCTCCTGGCTGCGTGTCTCCCGCAGGTGGTTTTCTCGTTCTGTAGCATCCCCGGTTACCACACTAGAAATTTAATAACAGACGTCGGGCCGGGTGCATGTCTCACAGAACTCGAGGGTCTTTCCTTCGCGTACTCGAAGGAGGTTAAAAAGAACATAAAGACTAATCAAACAGACTGACGTACAGTAGTTGGTTACTTGCTTACTTTAGCACTGCTTGTACTTCTATTTAACTTTGTACTTTATTGATTAGTTGCTGCTCTGTTTCAGTTGTTGCACTGCTACTTACTTGTAGTTTTACAGTCTTCTAGCACGAGCACTTACCTGACACTTGCACATGTATCTGTCACTTTACCTGTTGCATGATATGTGCCTTTCCTTGATAAAATGGATATACAATGTTGTTGTTCTTCACTAACTCGCAAGAGTTTTGACCCCGTTTTATGGGGATACAGGTGATGAGTAGGCGCAGTGGCGATGCGACGGTGTACGGTTGGAGACTTGAGACCCACACTTAGCTGCAGATCTTGGTCCTTGTCTTGTTTTGGGGTTTGAGGAGAGTTTTTCTCTCATTTTGGGAGAGACTCGTTGTATGGGTGTTTTCAGTCTCATTTGGTAAAACTCTGATATTATATGTATTTGGAATGGACATGTGGTTTATATCTTTTACTATGCCCCGCTCAGACTTGCGGCCTTTGCTTACCCCTTTGCATTTCCGCTATCGGTTTAAAACTCTTACAAAAAAAAATTTGCTCAAAAACCAAAGGTTTTTACAAGGTCGGGGTTTGGGGCGTCACAACAGCAGCCCAGAAGGGAAAGTTTGTCAAGTCGCAGCCAGTTCAGCCAATGCCAAGGCCTGAAGCAAAGCAGTAAATAAAATCAAAGCACGATGGCTGGAGTTATGACAGAGAGTTTACCGCTCTGGAGCAATCCTGGGAAGATGTCCTAGAATACATGCTGTCGAAGGGGATGGTCAAACTCCCTAAGGTGGTTGATCCACCAACTGTTATGGGCAAATGGATGAAAAAATTCGGCAAATTCTATCAAACTATGGGACATGACACAGTGTAAGGTCCATGATTTAATTTTGAGGTAACATTACGCGAATGGTGTTGTGATCGAGAATTCTTGTTGAATTTGCAATTTTCGTATTTAAGCCTGCATGGAGATACGAGTCAAAATCACGTAAGTTTACATTAAATAGCAATTGAGAAAAATCTATAACGAATTAACCTCAGAAATTTTTAGGGCAAGTTTATAATACGTATATTTTGATTATCCCCAAATTTGAAGTCTGAACGACGAAAAAAACCCGTCAGTGCATGTGATTTACGGGACATCGCTTAGAGACTTAGCGAGGGCCTAAACGAGACCCATTTCGTTCATAACGGAGATTTCTTCGCTTGGGTAGCTTTGAAATGCTATTTACATTATATATATTAAATAAAAAATAAATATACATGATGGAAAATATTTATAATTCGTTTACTAATAAAATTGATATCAAAATTTGGTTTCTTTTGTTGGTCAAAGGTCGACCAAGGCCATGGTTGTCCATTTAGGATGGCCTTGGGACGACCTTGGCCATGAAACCAGCTGGTCACGTTGACCAGCTGGATGGGTGGCAGTCTTGTAAGAGACTAAAAACAAACTTCAAGGGAGGGCCACGATTGGCCCTACCAAAATCAAATCAAATCAATTTTTTTTTTAATAATAACATATCATAAAAAGGTGGGAGAAGGAATGCATGGCATAGAGGGGGTCGACTTCTCTCCTTGAGAAGTGCGTGGGCTTTGAAAGCCTCTTGCCTTGGGATTCAAGGAAATCCCAAGGGCTCTTCCCAATGTGGAAGAGCCATAATGAGGCTGGACTTGCCTCATTGGATGCATGGGGCGGCAGCCCCATGGCATTCTTGTGATTTTTGAGAGGATTTTCAAATCCTCCATGGTGTGTGGTGGAGCTGGGCGGCAGTGTGAATTCGTGACCCACTCCCAGCCCCAGATCTTGGAGGGTGAATCTCCACCCTCCATCTCAACTAACCCCTTTATAAGCCCATTTGAAAAAACGAGAACCCCCAAAGGGGGCGATTTTTCTAGACACACTCTCTCTCTCTCTCCCATATCTTCTCTTCTCTTCTCCCCAACCATGGAGTGTACCTCCACCATTTTCGTTGGAGAAACCCTCGCAGTCGTGACTTCCATTTCCACTTCCAAGCTCCGAAGGTGAAGACTCAACCCATTTTTTTTATGTCGTTTTAGTACACCATGAAACCGAGGAGGCATGGCATCTATGTATGCATGCTCCATTGGTGGATTAGCTGGATAAGTTTCCATTTGACCCCATGTTTTCATTTACATTCGATGGCTTGTGTTGTTTCCCATGCTGCTGCATTCTTTTTTTTAGTCGTGAGCTTTGCTGAAACTCTTTTTTTATATTTTTTGTTTGCTTCTTGCTGGCGCTTCTCTCTCTCTAGTTGCTAGGTATAGTGGCTGGATCTGGAACATGTTGATTCTGCTGGGTACACTCTGGACTAAGCTGGGCTCATCCACAGGTACCCAGTCCTTTGGCACCTCCTGTAGAATGTTGGATGGCTAGCGGGTGGCGAACCACAACCACTCTTCTTTTTTGTGGTATTTTCGGTGTGCTGGGTTCAGACCCAGTCCCAAAGTGTTTGGGACTGGCACGTCAAGGGTGCCATGACCTAGGTCACGATGTGACTAGGGTCCCTATGGGAAAGGGGCCCAGGCCCCTTAGGGTTTTTGTTTTCGTTTGGAGTTTGGCGCGTCGGGTCACCCGGGGCCTTGGGCACCCGGGTTGGCCAAGTGTGGGGAACATGGGTCACAGACCCATGTGACTGGTCTGAACCAAGGGTTTAGACCAAAACTCTGTCAGGGCGCGAGGGTCCGGTCCCAGGGACTAGACCCCAGCCCCTCTCGTTTTGGCTCAGTACCGACCCCAAGGCAGCTGCCCTATGGCGAGCTGTTGCAGTGCTTCGCGGTTGGTCGCTGCACCACGTTGGAGAACGGTCTGAATTGTAAGACCCAATTTTTTTTTTGAAGAATTTACTGTTGCCTAGAGTTGATATATGTATGTTTTCATGTGTTATGATTGTAGCACGCAATTAAATAGAATTTGACTATGCTTTGTATTTCAGCTTTATGTGCGCGACCCAAAAATCGCGTAAGTACAGTATATGAGTAAGAAGAGACTAATTCTGGGCAAATTAACCTCTGAAAATTTAAGGGTAAGTTTATAATATATCTGTATAGTTTGTCCTCGAATTTGGGACCTATACGATGAAAAAACCTTGTCAGTGCATGTGAATTACGAGATTTGCTTAACAATAGCATGCGAGTCGTAACAAGCATATTTCTCGCAAACGAAGGGCAATTTCTTTAAGAAGCTTTGAATATTTTATGACAATTGAGAATATGAAAATAAGTATTTGAATTATTGAAGTTAAATTTCAGTTTAAAAGCATTAAATGAGCATTTTTTTTTATATTATGTAATTTTTTATTTTGGGTTTTGGATCTGGAGTTGGCTCAGATCCATGGACGTCCCAGCCCCATCATGCACCCCTCTAGGAGGACGTCCATGGCCATGGTGGACCAGCTGGTCAAGGGTTGACCAACTGGGTGGTGACATTCTTGTAAAAGAATGTATGGCTTGAAAAGGGAAGGCCTCTATTGGCCAAACCCTTGATTCAAGACCTCATGATGAGGCTTAGAGCTCATCATGAGGGGCGTGTTTTCCAAAGAGGAAAGGCATAGGGCTGCGCCCCATGGCCTTTTGGAAATTGTTTTGAAGCTTTTCAAATAGATAAAAATGATAAGCTGAAAAGGGTGGCAGCCTTGGGGCTCCCCTTGTAAATATCTCAAGTTTTAAATGCTTTTTCAAACCCTTTTGAATGGCGTTTTTGAAAGGAATTTAAAAGATTTCAAATAATGGCTTGTGAGTGGAAGTATGGGCGACTATGGGGGGGCGTGGAGCACTCCAGCCCTCCATCTTCCCTCATTTGATCCCAGCCGTCCAATTGTGAAACCCAATGTATTTAAGACTTTGGGAGGTAAAGAGAGAGAAAATGGTGGACAATTTTCTCTCCTCTCTTCCTTTTGAAATTCTACTAGAGGTGGGGGTGAATAGTGAAATTTGTTGCAGATCGATAATATAAAAAATATGACAATAAGGCACAACACAATAAACACAGAATTTATACTGGTTCAGCCGAGTTACTGACCTACATCCAGTCCTCAAGTAAAACACTTGAGCCTTTCACTATAAAATCCGAGTTATCAGATAAATAGTACAACACCCTTTTCCTCATAGGTCTACTTTTCTCAACAGAGAAGGGAAACACCCTCTTTCTCAGAGGTCTACTTCTCTCAACAGAGAAGGGAACACTCTCTTTCACAGAGGTCTACTTCTTTCAACAGAGAAGGGAAACACCCTCTTTCTCAAAGGTCTACTTCTCTCAATAGAGAAGGGATACAGTGAATAACAGAAAGTTACAATACTTCCTATATGTTATCATCGCAAAATTTTACTTTTGCAAATCAAACTGACCTTTGAAAAAGATTTTTGAAAATAACTCGCCTCCGTTTTAAAATGCGGGAAAATTCCAAAGAATGGGACTCGCCTGTCGGTACGAGGTTCAACCGTTCCTGCCGCCTTTAACAGGGGTAATTGAACCAAGGATCAATCTTACGCTCTACTCTATTCAACTTGTCTAAATCATATTCTAATTTCTAAATGCACATAGAATCAGACATGTGCTATGAATTTTCAGAAAATGCACATTTGAAAACATGATGTTTGCTTTGAATGATTGAAATATTTAGAAAATGTAAATCTTGGAAATGATATCACATGAGAAATCGTGAAATGGGATTTGAAATGTACTTCTGAGAGAAGTAAAAATCAATTTTGAGGAATCCTTGACATTTGGTGAAAATCGATTCTGAGAGACTTGGTTTCTCTGAATTCAAACTTTGAAATTGAAATTCTAACTTAGAAAATTTGAATTTGGAACTTGGGAAATACTTGAAATATTCTTTGAAATTCAATGCTTTTGGGAAAATCGATTTTGCTATAAGACTTAGGAGATTTTAAGGAATTCAATTTCCTTGACTTAGAATTTGAATTGGAATTGGCAAATGCATGAAATGAATGAATATGGATTTGAGGAATTGAGAAATATTTTTTTGTATTTTGAGAAATGCAGTGCATTTTGAAGTTAGCCTAAGAGTGTAGGCTGAATGTGGCTAATGTGAAGATCATAAATCTAGATATCCTTCATATTCTGACTATGGCCATAAATACGAATTCCACCAAGTTTATAAACTTCATAAAAGCTAGTGTATGTGCCATTCGTGTAGACCATGGTGAATTTGTAAAAATATGCATGAATCATCATCCATCACACATTAAAATTATAAAAATAAACTATATGCAATGCAACCTAAGCTAAGCAGAAAATGTAAATTCTTATTCCAAAGTTTAATTACAAGTTACATCACTATTGAAATTTAAATACATGAAAAAAATAAAGTCTTCAATGTACCTGCAAAACTAGAAAACTTTGTTAATGAAAATATGTTGGCTTTTCTAGATTTATCCAACAATATCAGGAAATTGTTGGATTTTGCTAGATATAAGCCTTTTCCTTGATTCCCATAAAAAAAAATGATAAAGTATGAAATAAAATTGAATAAATATGAAAGAGAAGATATGAAATTTCGAAATTGGGGTCAAAATGACCAAAATACCCCTAATAACAAGACTATGGCCTTGAAATTAGGGTTTTTAGAAAGATATTTTGATAAAATGCAAATTTTGAAATTTGAATGGAATAAACTCAAACCAAATATGCTATGACATGATTAAAAATATGAAATTAGGGTTAGGGATTTCGAAATTTAGGTCAAATGACCAAATTGCCCCCGATAGCAAGACTATGGCCTTGAAATCAGGGTTTTTAGAAATAGATTTTTTTGTAAAAACTTAGGTTTTATGCACTAAATGAAACCAAATGAGCATAAAATTAAACCTAAAGCATCCTAATATGATTATGAACATGATTAAATCCTAAAAATATATGCTCATGCACAAAAATCCAATAATATCACAAAAACTGTGATTTTAGCAGTGTTTTTGGATCTTTCAGGAACCCGGTTTTGAAATTTGCTAAATTCAGCCATCAAATGGATTCCAAAATCCATAAAAATTGGTACCTTCACTTGTTATAACCCTAATGTCGAATTGGAATTATAAAAATAAATTTTTTGACATTAAATTAATCCGAAAATTGCAGTAAACCCTAAAATATGCTATTTTTGACCTAATTCACCAACCAGTCTCAATCCAAGACCTGAACCAGGGATCAAATCTCCATGGAAATTTATGAAATTTTACAGAGACTAACTAAGAAAAAAAACAGAGATTTCCCAATTTACAAATCGGAAAAATCATCTCCGGTTAGGGAGAAACCCTTGCGGCAATCTGAGCTAAAATATATCACTCTTAACAGGGATTAAAACAGCTATTCCAGATTGAAAATACAGACATAAATAGTAATTCTAAACAAAAATCTCTGAAATTTTAGTGGTGAACAGTAGACAGAAAAATAATAATACTCACTTTTTACAGATCATGAATCGGATCTGTGGTTTGGGATTTATGACTAACACAAATCTGATTAGGGTTTTGGTAAACCCTAACGAGTTTTAAATTTAAAAACAGATTCTCTAAATAGGGAAAAATACTAAACTGTGATAAAAAAATCCAAAAATTTCACAGCCGACAGATCTACTCAATGTGAATCCATATCACTTTACAGATCTAAAATCGGATATAAGATGAGAGAAATATCATCACAGCAAGTTACCTTCTTGATTTTAACCACGATTTTAAAGCTTTAAAAACCCGATTTGATGTCTGATTTTTTTGACAAGGTTCCCGAGGTCCAAAACCTCTGATTTTTCTACAGTAACCCAATAACTCATTCATGCATCACATAAAAAATCAGAAATAAACAATGAGAACTTCAATCCGAAATAACATTATCTTTACTGTTCTAAATCTAAAACACACAGAAATTTAAGAAAATTGAAAAACCATGCATTAACTAATGTAAATAAATAAAATAAACCATAAAACAGTAAATAAAACTTATTTCTATGCTATAGAACGTAAAACAAACATGAATAAACCATGAAAATAAAATAAAAACAGGGAATCAATGGCTGGAATTTGATATCACCTTTAAAACATAGATTTAACCCATTAAAAAGGGTAAATCATATATTTTATTGGTTAATAATGTAAATAATCATATTAAAATCAATTCTAATGGATTAAAATCCCTGTAAATCACCCAAAACAGGGTTATATCACCATATTGGATCATTCTTGCTGATTCTTGATGGTTCTTGAGGTGAAACTATGGTTGATCTTCCATAAGGAGGGGTATCTAAGCCTAGATCTAGGTTTAAAACATTAAAATCATTAAATAAAATATGAAAAAGGCAAAGGAATTCATACCTTGGAGTTGCAGCAATGGAGGAAGGGCTGGAGAGGAGAGAGAAGCTCCAAGAATCCAAAGGAAAGCAAGTTGGAAAAATCGACCCCCCTATGGCTTTCTATTTATAAAAAAAAATTAGGTTAAAAATCAAATGTTTTAAAAAAATTGGACTCTTCTAAGGGGGGCGATTTTGGGATGTAAAGACTATCCTACCCCTAGCCTAAATTATCCTATTTAATACCTAATTAACCCCTAGACTCTCCTAAAAAATCCCCAAATGTAATGCCACTTGGCATTTTCTACATTTGGCTTTTTTAAAACACCTTTAAAAACCTTTAAAAACACTAGTTTTAAAAACTAAACTTCAAAATGGGTTTTCAAAATGATATTAACTCTTCTAAACCCCTAACACTAACCAAGACACTGACTAACCCTAGTCTAGCCCTGACTTACTCGAATATGGCGCCACCCCGAGTGGGCCCTACTTGAGTTTTTCAAAAAGCGATTTTAGAACTTGAAATTGAAGGAGTTTTCAAAAGATTTTCAAAAGTAATCTTAAAATTAGGATTTTTGAAATGGCATAGGGTTCTAACTGAATTAGAATTCCTCTGGATATGGTGCCAACTGAGTGGGCCCACATCGAATTTTGAAAATTTTGAAATACACACTGAAAATGGCTTTGAAAAGGGGTTAAAATCGATATTTGAAATTCAAGATCTTTGAAAATAGGGTCTCAAGAGAACTGGAACTCAGGGTTAGAGTTCTGAACTCTTAGGACTCTGAGATTTTAGATTTTAAAAGCCAAATGAAAGAATTTTCAAAAGATTTTATCAAGAAATGATGAAATAAGTCAGAAAATACAGTCAGGGTTAGACTCCTAACTCGACCGAACTCTAAAATAGAGTCCTGAACTAACTGGACTCTGTAAAATGACCTAAATTTTGAAAACAACCAAAAAAGACTGTAGATGGAAGTAAACAGACTTCAAAACAGATTTTTGACTGGATTTGGACTCTGGGACAGAGTCCTGATCGGACTGAAACTTTCAAAAATTTGAGAAATTTGATGAATAGAGAAATTCAGAAGCGACACCATCTCAATGGGCCTCATCTGTGAATTGAAATCGATTAAAATTTGAATTTGAAATGAATCCAGATTGTTTTCTGAGAAAATATTTCGAAATATAAAGTCCTGGGGTTGGAAAATGACAAAGTATTGAATAAAAACCCAGGTTTTGAAATTGATTTTGAAATAAAAGCTTTAAAATTCAAATCTGGATTGAATGTTTTGAAATAGGAGTGCTAGATCTCGAAAATGAAATGCAATGACATGCAATGCTATGCAGAATACATGCAATGACATGCAATGATCTGTAATGACACTGGATGAGGGTGAAAATTTGGGGTGTTTACAGATGCCCCTCTTTGCTGCTAAGCCGATTGAAAGCCGAGCTTAGTGGCAAAGAAAACACACCAAATTTGGATTATAAAAATGCCCCAGTTAGATGAATCTGACTGGGTACGAAAGAATTAGTTCAAGTGATGATGATAGATATGAAATGAAGAATAAGGAGAAAATTTTACTTCGAAAAGAAGTGAGATTCAGGTTTTGCCCTTAACCGGAATGGGATGGGAAATACCTCGTATGGAACGAAGCTCAGGCTTAACCCTTAACCTGACCGGGTTGAAAATGAAATACCTCATCAAGGGAGGCTCAGGTTTGTACCCTTGACCTGATTGGGTGGAAAATGGAATACCTCATCAAAGGAGGCCCAAGTTTATACCCTTAACCTGATTGGGCGGAAAATGAAATACCTCATCAAAGGAGGCTCAGGTTTATACCCTTATCCTGATCGGGCAGAAAATGGAATACCTCATCAAAGGAGGACCAGGTTTATACCCTTAACCTGATTGGGCAATGAAAATGAAATACCTCATCAAAGGAGGCTCAGGTTTATAACCTTATCCTGATTGGGCAGAAAATGAAATACCTCATCAAAGGAGGCTCAGGTTTATACCCTTATCCTGATCGGGCAGAAAATGAAATACCTCATCAAAGGAGGCCCAGGTTTGTACCCTTATCCTGATTGGGCAGAAAATGAAATACCTCATCAAAGGAGGCTCAGGTTTATACCCTTAACCTGATCGGGCAGAAAATGAAATACCTCATCAAAGGAGGCTCAGGTTTATACCCTTAACCTGATCGGCCAGAAAATGAAATACCTCATCAAAGGAGGCTCAGGTTTATACCCTTAACCTGATTGGGCAGAAAAATGGAATACCTCATCAAAGGAGGCTCAGGTTTATACCCTTAACCTGATTGGGCAGAAAGATGGAATACCTCATCAAAGGAGGCTCAGGTTTATACCCTTAACCTGATTGGGCAGAAAATGGAATACCTCATCAAATGAGTCTCAGGTTTATTCCCTTAACCTGATTGGGCAGAAAATGAAATACCTCATCAAATGAGGCTCAGGTTTATACCCTTATCCTGATCGGGCAGAAAATGGACGGAATCCTCGAAAGAAGAGACCGTGATGAAACCTTCGGATTTCCGCACAATGAATCCGATAGGGGTTTTGCAAAAGGAAGGAAATTGGGGTCCCTAAAGTTTGAAAAGGGATTGATTTTGGGTGCCTCATTGCTGAGACTAATTAACTTTTGAAATTGCCTTTTGCTGAAATTGGTGGCTTAACCTCAAGCCGAAATTGGACTGTCTATGGTGGGACAGTGGGGACACAGGGAAGTGTGCGAATCTGAGAGCCCGTGCGCTCAGATTATACCAATAGAAGGGAAGGAATCTTGAAAACTCCCGTTATCAAGTCCTTAAAAGGGATAACAACTGATGTCAGGATGCACCAAAGATGAACCTCAAGCTCTCGCTTTACGCCAGGATAGCTAGAAAATATTGTCAAAATGTTGAAAATTATTGTTGATTCAAAATAATTGAAAATAATGCACATTGTTTTGAAAGTATTCCCTCTTTTTTACCTGAAGTATTACCTCCGACTGGGCTTAACTCCGTAGAATCAAGATTCGAATTCAAATTGCTTGCGATTGACTTTCTTTCAAGGAAGCTATCAATTTCCTTGATATGGACGGAAAAGAAAGTATTCTTGATATTGCGAGAGCTATTGGTGAAAGAATATTGATAAAAGAATTTCACAAAATTAAAGAAGATTCTTGATAGATTTGGAAGTCTGATATCCTGGGATTCTTTTCTCATGATGATCTTTCTGCACTCTCTTTTTATCAGATTGGAGCTCTCTTGGATTTTTCGGGAATTACATCATCCTTCATTTTGGAGATGTCCTGACTTTTCTCTCTTTTTTTCCTTGGGAAGGGTACGTCACAAACTCCTTCATCTCAGAGATGTTCCGATCCTTCTTTTCTCTCAGGGATTATCTTGATAGTTATTGGCTTATTGGTTGGGAATCTCTTGATGATAGCTGGAATCAAATATCTTTTAGGGTTTGTCGGTAGGCTCATCACACTCGCCTTCATCTCGACGGTGATCTGAACTTTCCCTGGAAGAATCCGTCACAAACTTCATCATCTTGGAGATGATCCAAATCTTCTTTGGCCCCGGGGGTCGATTCGCTTAATTCGCCTTCATCTTGACGACAATTGAGAGATCCCTTTTGCAGATATTTAATTGCAGCTTAGGTGATTGAGGAGATATGAAAATTGAGTGGAATTTTCTGTATCACCCAGGATATTTTGACTGCTTTATTTTTCAAGAATGGTCTTTAAAAATGTGCCATTAACTGCGATCAATATCAATCACTCATGGCTTTGCAACAACATTGAATTCTCTTTGCTGGCCATATCGCGGATTTATTCTTTATCCTTTTGGTTGGCCAATAAAAAGATTTTGAACTTTGAATCCTTTTTCGCGAAAGCTTTGTCCTTTCGGAAGTAATACTGAGGGTATTTTGAGGTAATAATTTTGTGCAATAAAGATTTTTGAAATCAACAAATATTTAATGACAAATTGGCAAAACTTTCTTGAAATCCTTTTGTGAAAGCGAGCATTTGAAGCACAACGCAACACATCCATGACAAAAATTCTCTTCTCCTTTCCCCAAAGGAGAAGATTCAGAAATTAGAATTGGGAATTACTCCTCTCTTCCCTGAAGAGGAGGTGTTTGCAAAACGAACTTTCGAAGAAAAATTAAGCTTTCATCAAAACTTCCTAACATTAGGCTTCTCTTATGGAAAGGGGCCCGGAATTGGTGAGGTTGGTAAATTGGTCATGAAGGAACGAGTTCATCACACTCTCCCTGAAAAGAGGGTCCTTCATGATGAAATGGCCTAGTCTGGAATCATGGGGCCACAAGGAAAGCAAGTCTCCGTCGAGTCTCTCCCTATAACAAGGGTTCCTTGTGTGAAATTTGGAATTTTGTTTTGCAAACGGTTCACAAAGACACGAGTCCCTTCAAACTCTCCCCGAAAAGGGGCTAAGTGAACGAATTGGATAGCATGCGAAAAGAGCGAGCTCCCTCGAACTCTCCCTATAAAAAGGGTCTCTCGCAAGAGAAAATAATTGAAATTGGGTATTGGGTGACTCAAAAGGGTCAAATTTTGGAAATTGGAATTTTGAAATTTGATATTTGAAATTGGAAATTGGAAATTGGAAATTGGAAATTGGAAATTGAAAATTGAAAATTGATAATTGGAAATTGGAAATTGGAAATTGGAAATTGGAAATTTGGAAATTGATGTTCGGAAATTGGAAATTGATTGACCCGAAGGTCGAAATTGTGAATTGGTTTACTGAGAATGACATGGGTTCTGTAGGGATTCGACCTATGAACTATCTATTCCATAGGGATTTAACCTAAGGATCATAGTTTAAGAAGGAATGATTCCAACTTGTGAGCTTTGAATGGACCAGGTGCTAAACTGGGTTTTTGAGGGAAGATTCGAATCGGAATTCAACTCTTCAAGGAAAACTAGATGAATTGGATTTTGAAAGAGAATTCGAGTCGGAACTCGAATCTTCTAGACCAGTTCTGAATTGGATTTAGAAGAAGATTCAAGTCGGGACTCGGATCTTCTAGACCAACTCTGAAGGAAAGGAAAACTCGGATCGGAACCCGAATCTTTGAAGGAAAACTAGATCCATCGTGGAAGGAGAAGAAATTCAAGTCGGAACCCGAATCCCAAAGGCAAACTGGATCAACTAGAAGGAAAGAAGATTCGAGTCGGAACTCGAATCTCGAAGGAAAACTAAACCGGTTAGAAGGAAAGGAAATTCGAGTCGAAACTCGAATTCCGGAGGAAAACTAGGTTAACCAAAAGGAAAGAGGATTCGAGTCGGAACTCGAATCCCGCAGGAAAACTTAAACCGGTGTGGAAGGAAAGGAAATTCGAGTCGGAACTCGAATTCCGAAGGAAAACTAGGTTAACCAGAAGGAAAGAAGATTCGAGTCGAAACTCAAATCCCAAAGGCAAACTTAAACCGGTGTGGAAGGAAAGGAAATTCGAGTCGGAACTCGAATCCCAAAGGAAAACTAAATTAGTGGACACTGAATTTTAAAGTGTACCAGTGCAAACACCGGATTTTGAAAATATGCCAATACAAGCATTATGTTTCGAAAAATTACCAGTACGAATACCGGGTTTTGGAAGATTACCAGTACGAGTGTTAGATTTTGGAAGGTTACCAGTACGAGCACTGGATTTTAAAAGGTTATCAGTACGAGCGATGGATTTTAAATGGTTACCAGTACGAGCACTGGGTTTTGGAAATTTACCAGCACGAACACTGGATTTTTGAAAAATTACCAGCACAACACTGGATTCTGAAGAATTACTAATTGATTTTGACAGAAAATTTTCAGTCTTCACCCTCACGACGACTTGGACAACTGTTGGGGTCTCAGGATTTATCCCTTATCCTGAATGTGTAATCGATGCAAATGCAAATTGATGCAGATGAATGCGAATGAATGCATGCAAATGCAAATGAATGTAAATGGGTGCACATGCGTGCAAAATGAGAGATTTGTTTGATCCTGCCTGCATACAAGATATTTGTAGGTAAAAACAAAATTTCAAAAATGCCCCAGTGTAACTGGGAAAAGAATTTTGATTATTATTGAAGAAAATTTGGAAGAATTACAAAGAATAGGGAATTTTTCAAGTATAGAATTTTTTCAAATGTCGAGCATTGATGGGATCTGGTAATTCTATTCCATCAGCATTGATGAGCCGATATGAATTGCGAGGTAGTGCCTCTTTGACAACATAAGGACCTTCCCAATTTGGCGACCATTTGCCGCCCGGGCGATGCCTGAGGTAAGCTGTTGATCTGAGCACTAGATCATTGACCCAAAATTTTCTCTCAATGACAGATTTTGCATATTGTCGGGCTATCCTCTGGCGATAGGATTGAGCATGCTCTGCTGCTCTGAGCCTTCTTTCATCGAGCAAATCAAGTTGTACCAGTCGCTGTTGCTGATACTGATCAAGAGGTAATTCTAGAAGTGATGCAAATTTCAGAGCAGGTTTCTGAACATGTAGAGGCAGTACTACTTCAGTTCCGTAGACAAGTTCTGACGGAGTAGCATTCGTTGGAGTTCAAATGGTGGTTCTGTATGCCCATAATGCATCATGAATCTTTTCATGCCAGTCACGGCCCGTTTCTAAAGTTCGCTCCAGGATTCGAATCAGAATCTTGTTGGTGGCCTCTGCCTGACCATTCCCTTGAGGATAATAAGGAGCGGAAAAATGATGATGAATTTTGAATTTTGAGCAGAATGTCCTCATTCTTGAAATGACTGCCATTATCCGACACAATATCATGCGGTATACCGAAACGACAAAGGATATTCTTATGGATGAAAGAAACCACGTGTCGACCTTCTACTGTGCGTAGAGTGACTGCTTCTACCCATTTAGTAAAATATTCTGTTGCGGCCAGAAAATATTTATGACCATTGGAGGCTGAAGGAGTGATGGGGCCTACGACATCGAAAGCCCACATGGAAAATGGCCATGGCAAGACGACAGATTGCAAGTATGTCGTTGGCGCATGAATGGAAGGCGCATGCATCTGACATTGAACGCACTTCTTCACAAAACGATAGCAATCTTGTTGCATAGTTCTCCAATAATATTCTGCTTGGATGATTTGTTTGACGAGAGTCTGATAGCCAACATGACCACTGCAAATGCCTTCATGTGCTTCTTGCACAACTTCTTTGGCTTCTTCTTCGTCCAAACATCTGGAATACTCAGAACTGAATCCACGACGATAAAGGACGTCGGTAAGAATAAAATATCGAGCAGACATGCGTTGAATTGCTCGCTGCTCTCTCTTTGATAATTCTGGAGGAAATTCGCCAGTTTTAATGAAATTCTTGATATCATGATACCAGGGCTTCTTCTTTTGCTCAGCCTGGTTTATCCGCTCTACTGAGACGAAAGCAAGTTGATCAAGTCCACCAATTTCAAATGAGCGACAAGATTCTCCGTTCTTGAAAGACATGATGGATCCCAGATTGGCTAAACTGTCTGCAACTTGATTGAAATCTCTCTTGATATGAAAAAGTTGGAATTCTTCGAATTTGTTGGCAAGAGCTGAGACAATCTTCTGGTAAGGAAGTAATTTTTGATCTTTCACTTGCCATTCGGCCAGAACTTGATTGGCGATTAACAAAGAATTGCCATAAACATGCACTCTTCTGACATTAAAATCCTGTAGAATTTTCAGACCTTGTATCAAAGCTTCATACTCGGCCATATTGTGAGTGCACTAAAAATCCAGTTTGAGAGAAAAGGGAATCATCTCTTTCACTGGTGTGATTAGCAGAATTCCGATTCCTATGCCTGCCATATTCTTGGAACCGTCGAAGAATAAATTCCAAATTGGGGATTGTTTAATATTGCAGATCCGCTCATCGGGGAAATCATCCTCAGCTTTAACATCCTCTGCTAGGGGAAAATCTGCTAATTGGTCTGCAATTGCTTGGCCTTTGATAGATTGCTGAGAGACATATTCCAAGTCGTATTGCATTAATAGGACTTGCCATTTGGCGATTCATCCGCTGAGAAATGGTTATTCAAGAACGTACTTGAGAGGATTTAATTTAGATAGAATCTTGACTTCAGACGCCAATAGATAATGTCGCAATTTCTGACACATCCATACCAGAGCTAGGCATGTCTTCTCTATCTGAGAGTATTTCTTCTCATAATCAATAAAGGTCTTGCTCACATAGTAAATGGCATGTTCTATCAAGATGCCTTCTTCGTATTGCGCCAAGAATCCGCCGCAAGCAACTTGATTAACTGAAATGTATAGCAATAGGGGTTTCCCTAATTCTGGCGGCTTTAAAACAGGAGGATTGAGAAGATATTTCTTGATGCGTTCGAACGACTGCTGACACTCTGGTCCCCATTCGAACCTCACTCCTTTTCTGAGCAAATGATTGAAAGGCTCACATCTCATGGCCAAATTGGAAATGAATCGCCGAATTGATTGCATGTGTCCTTGAAGGCTACGCAATTCTTTGAGATTAGTCGGGGGCGGCATGCCAATGATAGCTTTGGCCTTAGCGGGATCCATTTCTATCCCCTTCTTGCTGACCAAGAAGCCTAGCAACTTGCCTGATTCGACTCCAAAAACACATTTTTGTGGATTGAGTCTTAGCTTGTAAAGAATGAGTCGCTTGAAAACTTGATTAAGAGCTTCGATGTGATCTTCCTCTTCTTTGGATTTCACCAGAATATCATCGACATATGCATCCATGATTTTGTGCATCTGATCATGGAATATAACGGCCATAGCGCGCTGATAAGTGGTTCCAGCATTCCTGAGCCCAAAAGGCATGACTGTGTAACAGAAAGTGCCCCATGGCGTGGTAAAGGATGTTTTGGATTGGTCACGAGCGGCCAACTTGATTTGATTATATCCGGAGTATCCATCCATAAAGGAGAACATAGCATGCCCGGCTGTGCTATCGACTAGGAGATCAATGTTTGGGAGCGGATAGTCATCCTTTGGAGTGGCTTTATTGAGATCACGGAAGTCGATACAGATTCGCACTTTCTCATTCTTCTTAGGAACTGCTACGATATTCGCCAACCAATCCGGGTAATCGATTGCTCGAATGAATCCTGCTTTAAGCAGATCCTCAAGTCCTTCCTTGACCTGTTGCTCGATTCGAGGATCCATTTTTCTCAACTTCTGCTTGACTGGTTTCGCCTCAGGCTTCAAAATGAGGCGATGTTCCACCAATTTCGGATCTAAACCTGGCATATCCTCATAAGTCCATGCGAATACTTCTTCATGCTGCTTGAGGAAATTAGTGAGCCTTTTTTTCTCTCCTGGGCTCAAACCACTGCCAATTTTGAGAATTCTAGGATTGTCTTCTGATCCGATATTGATATCCTCAGTCGGATCTTGAACTAAGGATGATGGCTCATCTTGCTTCTGAACCGATGCAAATTCTGGCAGTTCCTGAAGAGCTGAATCGAACTCTGCGGATTCTTCTGACTGTTTTGCAGTTTGACCACATTCTGCTCTTATTCTGACCTGATGAATTATTGCTGATTTCGAACAAGCTTTTGGGTTAAAGACGAGCTTCTTGATAGATCGGGAAGACATTCTGAAAATTGGAGGATAAATTGATTTAGGGAAATTGCTCATCATGAAATAAATTGCTTTTATTGAAAATAATTGGAAAGATAAAAGAGCAAAATAATTTCAATTTTGTGAAGATTTAATATTGAGGAGTAAAGAGACAAACGGCATCAAGATAGACAAAGGAAACTGGAAACTTTATTGAAAGATAGAATTAATCAAAATGACAATGATGAAAATGAAATGGGATATCATCCCGACAAAAGAATAGAAAAAGAAAGACAAAGGAATTCTTCTAATGCGCTCCCTTAATGAAAACAGTCCCTTTCTGAGATCTTCGGCCATTAAAGCCCAATCTGGTTCTTTTAGGGCAGTGCTGAGGAATCACTGGTTCAAGACGACCATCTTCATTTTTGCCTAGGCCTCGAAAAGGCTGGTAGCCGTGCTTCACTAATAAATCAAATCCCTTCTTAGCTTTCATAAATTGGGAGAATAGCGGATGATCCTTAAGTGTGCTGTAATCAATTCGTCCTCCAATCTTGAAGAACTGTGGACCTCCCCATCGGGTCGCAGCCACTGTATGCTCGGGTCGCTCTGTCGTCTGCATGATTCCTGAATCCTCTTCGAAGCTGACCTCTTCAATACCCCTAATGCTAGGGATATCAGTAGTGAAGGAGGGCCTGGGAACCATGGGCTGTGCTAGCCTCCGCTCCGGATCTTCGCCTAAGACTGTCGTGATCATACCACCTTTTGATCACTTGATGCACTGATGAAGAGTAGACGGTACTGCGTTTGTGTTGTGGATCCATGGTCTCCCGAGAAGTAGATTATAAGTAGGCGGCACATTGACCACGTGAAAGAGAATTGAATGGACCGAGTAGTTAATGAAGATCTCTAGGAATATTTTTCCTTTCGCTGTTTGGCCATGATTGTCGAATCCATAAATGGTGATTGGATCTGGAATGTATTCTTCTTCTTTTATGCCCGAAGCTTTGGCGGTCATTTCCGGACATATATTGAGGTTGCTGCCTCCATCGATCAGCACATGAGGAACTGTCATCCCTCTGGTTCGAACCACAACATACAAGGCGTTGTTATGGAACACATGAGGCTTAGGGAGATCCTCATCGAAGAAAGTAACTGGAGCATTAGTCATGGCCTGATTGACTATGTGGGCCATGTCTTTCGGAGTTATGCTTGGTTTCACCTTGATTTTCTGCAACAGATTATTTAATACTTGCTGATGTTTAGCGGAAGCTTGGGTTAAGTCCAAAATTGAGACATTAGATAATGTTGTAATAGGCTTTAGAGTGAATGTCTCGCTTTTCTTTGTGGTGGACTTAATGAGATGCTTAGGGAGCCATGGCATACTTCTGGCTACCTCGGGAGATATCCCAGCGGGCTTGTCAGATACTTTCAATTTGCCGAAAGCTGAAATAAGGTCCATCTTCTGGGCCTTGGACCGAGCCTACTGCAATACCAGGACTTGATGCTGAGCTTGCATGTCATTTTCAGAGCACGGCTTGATATGCTCCTGTGGTTGAAACGACTGTTCGGTGATGACTACTGTAGAATGATGAGGAAATGGCTCTTTTAGAATATCTATATTTTCATCTTCCGCACCTTCTACCAGAAGATTTTTATCAATAAGGTACTGAACAATATTCTTCAGAACGAAGCAATTCTCAGTGTTGTGCCCCACTGTTCTGTGGAACTTGCAGAATTGGTCTTTGAATTTTCCCATAGGAACGGGAGGATCGGCCAGCCTTGGCAACTTGACCATCTCCTTGGTCAACATGTACTCGAGCACAGTCTCGAGTGATTGATCTAATGGAGTGAATTTCCTGTCATAGCTCCATCCTTCATGCTTCACTTTCTCTCGGGGTTTTGATCCCTGCTCTAGCGGCTTGCTGAATTGCGGGATCGACTTCCCTTTCTGATCATTCCTGTTTGAACCTCCTGCCCCATAACAGAAGTCTCTATTCTGCCCCTTGCGATGATTCCATTTATTATTACTGACAAAATTAGTGAAGTGAGTCTTCTTCTTTGACTCGTTCTGGCCGCTGTTCTTGGTGAAAGTGAAACCTTCATAGAAACCATTCTCCATACTCAATTCGAGCCATTCGGCTCGCTCTGTTAACTCTATAAAGGTTCTGGATGGTGTGGTGGAGATGAGGCCTTTTAGAGGCTGCGAGAAATTGCTTAGAATCAAGGACAAAGCATGCCCTTCTGATATGGGGTCTCTCATCTTGTTGCAAGCTGACCTCCAGCGGTGGATGAAGTCTCTAGCTTTTTCATTTTCTCTCTGTTTCAGGCCACAGAGGTGGCTAAGGGTCGGGAGCGCCTCAGCATTGAACATAAAGCGCTCAATGAACATATTTACCACCTTATCAAATTCTTTCAGCTCTATGGGGTTGATGTGCTCCGAGTACCATTTAGCTGCCGTTCCCTCCAGACTGCGAGGGAAGCAAAGGAAGAGTGCCCGATTGTCACGCTTGAATCATGAAAATTCAGCGAAAAACATGGCGAGATGAGCCTTAGGGTCGCCAGAACCATCAAACTTGATAAATTTTCTAGGGAGATTATCCAGATTGTCATCCCCATCTAAACCATCATAGAAGTCTTCGCTGGTGAAGACTTTCTTGCCCTTGTCGCGGGCCTACAGATCTTTGACCATCCTCATCATATCTTTTAATTGTGACTGAGTAGGGTCATCAACAGACTGATTTTTGGATTTGTAAGCCGACCCCTGACCCTGAGTTGACCTTTTGGATTCATATTTATTTTCACATTCCTTGTCAGCATCGTCAGCTGATTCTGACTCATCAAATATTTCCTCGTGACGACTCTGCTTTTTGCTGATCTTCACATTCTTGACGGCATGACCCTTATCTTTTTGTTTGGTCTGAATTTGCTCAGTACTGGCCTCAGCTTGCTCTGCCAGCATCTGGGTCATCATTTTTTTGAACATGACGTACATTTGGGGATCGATGCCATCATCCGCCTGCTGACCCTGACTCTGGATTGATCGAGGTGAGTCCATCTCTTCTTCTGAAGCTACTGAATACGCGACGCCTTCAACTGATGCGGTTTTCTTTCTGGATCTTGTATGAACCATCGGGTATCACAAATGTTCTCTTGGATGTTGCTGGTGCTCTCTGCAGGGCAGAACTGATGGTTAGGCTTCTGAAGGAAATTTGGTTTGGAGGAAAATATTTGTTGAGAATTTTGGTAGACAATTGAAATAATGTCCCATTACTAGGGATTGAGTCGTCGCTGGGATTACGACAATTATGTTGCTATTATTTGCAAGATAAACAACTGAAAATAAGCCTTGTTACCTAGGCGAGGTCGTCAAACCAAAGTGAAATGTAAAATAAAGGAATTTTATTGTGGCGAAAAACATGATTTTATCAATAATACACTTGACAGAGGGGAGGGGGACAGACAATTTTCCACCACTCTACAAAATCAGAAGACACACGAGGACCAGGAAAAATAGTAAGATTGACAAAGGAATCTCAGCCATATCTGGCAGAATGGTATGCTCCGGACCACTGATCTGATGCGAGATCGAATTCTGGCAGAACCCCGGCTAGTTGACGAATCTCTACGCGCTTCTGCCTCTGAGAGAACTGCCTGACACACCGCTCTGGATGATAGTATGCGCAGAAAAATGGGCCAAGTAGTCTGAATCGCTTGCCGTAAGCATAAGTGTATCTGGGAGGTGATTTCTGGCGATCAAAGTAGTCCCATACGACCTCTTCCTCCTGAAGGTTGTCGATCAAGAACCGGTATCGCGCAACTGAAAGAAGCTTTTCACCATTGTATCTAAAGGAACTGGCTCGGACTGGCACATGTCGGAGGAACCAAGACTGCAAGGCATAGGTGCACCCTTCGACTAGGATCGACTCTCCAAGTGCGAAACGAGTCAACCCTCGGTATAGAAAAGCGAGTGCGGCCATGGCTATTGAGAGGTGGCTGGTCTGTCGACTTCCCCATCTCCTGAACTATTCTGATATCCATGTAAATCCGTCCATCGGGAAAGAAAGCTAATCCTACCGTGCACAGAACCATCGCGTGCTGAATTCTCTCTCGAGCTGTTCTGGACAGCGAGCTGACTTCCACAAATGTCCCATACTGTCTGTAGATTTCGAGCAGGTCCACATATTCATTTCCATCCTCCTCTATCAATGGCCAAGACTTGCATCCTGTCATGCGAGCTAAGGCATCCTTAGGGTCCAGACCCTTAACATTAATCAGAAACTGTTTCTCCAATGGATCTCCAGGCTGACCGGCTGGCTCCGGCAATCCCATAATCTCTGAAAATTCATCCATCAGTACTGTCATCTCGCCCCACGGGAACCAGAAGGTAGAAGTGCTTGGATTCCACCGCTCTGCTAGTGCATGAATCAAGTTGCTGTTGACTGTCTGCTTTCCTACTGCGGACGCCAGTTCCAATCCACACTCGTCCAGATGGTCCGGAAACATACGAGAGAAGTTCTTGAACCATGAATAATACCACCAGGGAAAGAAGGATCCGGTGCTGAGGACTCGATGTTCGGGAAGACTTTGTCGCACCTCGTAGGAGATGTGACCCTCAGGGAAGACTGAATCAAGCTGACTGGATGCCATCGGACTGGAAGACATGGAAATTGGAATAAGACTTGGGAAAATACAGGAAATTTGAGAAAAATGCAGGCAGGATAAAAATAAAGCAGGAAATTCGAGATCCAGAAAAAAGGAAAGATGGGAAATCACCTGGAGTTTTGAAGGAAATTAAGGGAAATTTGGAAAATCATCCAGGGTTTGATGAAATATGAAGAAATAAATGGAAAATGAAGTATTTGGAAAATCGTCCAAGGTTTAAAACATGGACAGTACATAGATTGGGGAATTTTGAGAAAATCGTCCAGTATTTTAGAAAATTGGGAAAATATGGAAAATAAAAAGGAAATAACATATTCAATCAAATTTTGCATAAACAAGTATGCATAAACAACATTCCCTAAAAACTGACTCTAGATGCACAAATTTTGAAATGGCTGTGGGACCTTAATCCTAACTCTAAGGCTCAGATCATCTGTATCCAATCCAGTTATGCCTATATACTCAAGCCAAGGCTCAATGTACGTGGCATAAAATCAATTTCTCCGGTTCTAGGTTCAAGTTTTCCAACATCCTTGAGCACCTGCCGATATATGTTGGACTATGGCCCTTGGTACGTGGCAGGGGGGTTTTCACCCAAATAGGTGACCCAGTTGTGAGGCTCTGTCCCGAACTATGGTTATGGAAGAGAGCCCAGCAACGTGAAGACCGGGACAATATAGGTGGGGGTGGTTTTTGAAAAACATGAGCACATGCAATCAAATAGAAGGCTCTAAGTCCTTAAGAGATAGATTTTTGAAATATTTGAAGAAGCAAGCATTGTTTTCATACAATTCCTAAATTGAGGAGTGTTGTATTAGACCTAAGTCTATGTGAGCATGAATAATTCTCCTCAATATGGTCCTACCAAACCATACCTAGTCTATATGCATTCCATGTCAGCTGGGTTCAAGTCTAGGTTCCTAGGTTCACATGATATCATAAAGCAAAACTGACATTCCATGGAAATCGATTTTGACAATTTGAACTAAGTAGAGCATTAGATTGATCAGGCAAAGACAGGTCCCATCACGGTCGCCAAACCTGTTATCATCGCAAAATTTTACTTTTGCAAATCAAACTGACCTTTGAAAAAGATTTTTGAAAATAACTCTCCTCCGTTTTAAAATGCGGGAAAATTCCAAAGAATGGGACTCGCCTGTCGGTACGAGGTTCAACCGTTCCTGCCGCCTTTAACAGGGGTAATTGAACCAAGGATCAATCTTACGCTCTACTCTATTCAACTTGTCTAAATCATATTCTAATTTCTAAATGCACATAGAATCAGGCATGTGCTATGAATTTTCAGAAAATGCACATTTGAAAACATGATGTTTGCTTTGAATGATTGAAATATTTAGAAAATGTAAATCTTGGAAATGATATCACATGAGAAATCGTGAAATGGGATTTGAAATGTACTTCGGAGAGAAGTAAAAATCAATTTTGAGGAATCCTTGACATTTGGTGAAAATCGATTCTGAGAGACTTGGTTTCTCTGAATTCAAACTTTGAAATTGAAATTCTAACTTAGAAAATTTGAATTTGGAACTTGGGAAATACTTGAAATATTCTTTGAAATTCAATGCTTTTGGGAAAATCGATTTTGCTATAAGACTTAGGAGATTTTAAGGAATTCAATTTCCTTGACTTAGAATTTGAATTGGAATTGGCAAATGCATGAAATGAATGAATATGGATTTGAGGAATTGAGAAATACTTTTTTGTATTTTCTGAAATGTAGTGCATTTTGAAGTTAGTCTAAGAGTGTAGGCTGAATGTGGCTAATGTGAAGATCCTAAATCTAGATATCCTTCATATTCTGACTATGGCCATAAATACGAATTCCACCAAGTTTATAAACTTCATAAAAGCTAGTGTATGTGCCATTCGTGTAGACCATGGTGAATTTGTAAAAATATGCATGAATCATCATCCATCACACATTAAAATTATAAAAATAAACTATATGCAATGCAACCTAAGCTAAGCAGGAAATGTAAATTCTTATTCCAAAGTTTAATTACGAGTTACATCACTATTGAAATTTAAATACATGAAAAAAATAAAGTCTTCAATGTACCTGCAAAACTAGAAAACTTTGTTGATGAAAATATGTTGGCTTTTCTAGATTTATCCAACAATATCAGGAAATTGTTGGATTTTGCTAGATATAAGCCTTTTCCTTGATTCCCTTAAAAAAAATGATAAAGTATGAAATAAAATTGAATAAATATGAAAGAGAAGATATGAAATTTCGAAATTGGGGTCAAAATGACCAAAATACCCCTAATAACAAGACTATGGCCTTGAAATTAGGGTTTTTAGAAAGATATTTTGATAAAATGCAAATTTTGAAATTTGAATGGAATAAACTCAAACCAAATATGCTATGACATGATTAAAAATATGAAATTAGGGTTAGGGATTTCGAAATTTAGGTCAAATGACCAAATTGCCCCCAATAGCAAGACTATGGCCTTGAAATCAGGGTTTTTAGAAATAGATTTTTTTGTAAAAACTTAGGTTTTATGCACTAAATGAAACCAAATGAGCATAAAATTAAACCTAAAGCATCCTAATATGATTATGAACATGATTAAATCTTAAAAATATATGCTCATGCACGAAAATCCAATAATATCACAAAAATTGTGATTTTAGCAGTGTTTTTGGATCTTTCAGGAACCCGGTTTTGCAATTTGCTTAATTCAGCCATCAAATGGATTCCAAAATCCATAGAAATTGGTACCTGCACTTGTTATAACCCTAATATTGAATTGGAATTATAAAAAAAAAAAATTGACAATAAATTAATCCGAAAATTGCATTAAACCCTAAAATATGTTATTTTTGACCTAATTCACCAACCAGTCTCAATCCAAGACCTGAACCAGGGATCAAATCTCCATGGAAATTTATTAAATTTTACAGAGACTAACTAAAAACAAAAACAGAGATTTCCCAATTTACAGATCGGAAAAATCATCTCCGGTTATGGAGAAACTCTTCCAGCAATCTGAGCTAAAATATATCACTCTTAACAGGGATTAAAACAGCTCTTCCAGATTGAAAATACAGACATAAATAGCAATTCTTAACAAAAATCTCTGAAATTTTAGTGGTGAATATTAGACAGAAAAATAACAATACTCACTTTTTACAGATCATGAATCGAATCTGTGGTTTGGGATTTATGACTAACACAAGTCTGATTAGGGTTTTGGTAAACCCTAACGAGTTTTAAATTTATAAACAGATTCTCTAAAAGGGGAAAAATACTAAACAGAGATAAAAAAATCCGAAAATTTCACAGCAGACAGATCTACGCAATGTGAATCCATAGCACTTTACAGATCTAAAATCGGATATAAGATGAGAGAAATATCAACACAGCAAGTTACCTTCTTGATTTTAACCATGATTTTAAAGCTTTAAAAACCCGATTTGATGTCTGATTTTTTTGACAGAGTTTCCGAGGTGTAAAACCTCTGATTTTTCTACAGTAACTCAATAACTCATTCATGCATCACATATAAAAAAATCAGAAATAAACAATGAGAACTTAAATCCGAAATAACATTATCTTTACTGTTCTAAACCTAAAACACACAGAAATTTAAGAAACTTGAAAAACCATGCATTAACTAATGTAAATAAATAAAATAAACCATAAAACAGTAAATAAAACTTATTTCTATGCTATAGAACGTAAAACAAACATGAATAAACCATAAAAATAAAATAAAAATAGGGAAGCAATGGCTGGAATTTGATATCACCTTTAAAACATAGATTTAACCCATTAAAAAGGGTAAATCATATATTTTATTGGTTAATAATATAAAGAATCATATTAAAATCAATTCTAATGGATTAAAATACCTGTAAATCACCCAAAATAGGGTTAGATCACCTTCTTGGATCGTTCTTGCTGATTCTTGATGGTTCTTGAGGTAAAACTATGGTTGATCTTCCATAAGGAGGGGTATCTAAGCCTAGATCTAGGTTTAAAACATTAAAATCATTAAATAAAATATGAAAAAGGCAAAGGAATTCATACCTTGGAGTTGCAGCAATGGAGGAAGGGCTGGAGAGGAGAGAGAAGCTCCAAGAATCCAAAGGAAAGCAAGTTGGAAAAATCGACCCCCCTATGGCTTTCTATTTATAAAAAAAATTTAGGTTAAAAATCAAATGTTTTAAAAAAATTGGACTCTTCTAAGGGGGGCGATTTTGGGGTGTAAAGACTATCCTACCCCTAGCCTAAATTATCCTATTTAATACCTAATTAACCCCTAGACTCTCCTAAAAAATTCCCAAATATAATGCCACTTGACATTTTCTACATTTGGCTTTTTTAAAACACCTTTAAAAACCTTTAAAAACACTAGTTTTAAAAACTAAACTTCAAAATGGGTTTTCAAAATGATATTAACTCTTCTAAACCCCTAACACTAACCAAGACACTGACTAACCCTAGTCTAGCCCTGACTTACTCGAATATGGCGCCACCTCGAGTGGGCCCTACTTGAGTTTTTCAAAATGCGATTTTAGAACTTGAAATTGAAGGAGTTTTCAAAAGATTTTCAAAAGTAATCTTAAAATTAGGATTTTTGAAATGGCATAGGGTTCTAACTGAATTAGAATTCCTCTGGATATGGTGCCAACTGAGTGGGCCCACATCGAATTTTGAAAATTTTGAAATACACACTGAAAATGGCTTTGAAAAGGGGTTAAAATCGATATTTGAAATTAAAGATCTTTGAAAATAGGGTCTCAAGCGAACTGGAACTCCGGGTTAGAGTCCTGAACTCTTAGGACTCTGAGATTTTAGATTTTAAAAGCCAAATGAAAGAATTTTCAAAAAATTTTATCAAGAAATCATGAAATAAGTCAGAAAACACAGTCATGGTTAGACTCCTAACTCGACCGAACTCTAAAATAGAGTCCTGAACTAACTGGACTCTGTAAAATGACCTAAATTTTGAAAACAACCGAAAAAGACTAAAGATGGAAGTAAACAGACTTCAAAACAGATTTTTGACTGGATTTGGACTCTGGGACAGAGTCCTGATCGGACTGAAACTTTCAAAAATTTGAGAAATTTGATGAATAGAGAAATTCAGAAGCGACACCATCTCAATGGGCCTCATCTGTGAATTGAAATTGATTAAAATTTGAATTTGAAATGAATCCAGATTGTTTTCTGAGAAAATATTTCGAAATATAAAGTCTTGGGGTTGGAAAATGATAGAGTATTGAATAAAAACCCAGGTTTTGAAATTGATTTTGAAATAAAAGCTTTAAAATTCAAATCTGGATTGAATGTTTTGAAATAGGAGTGCTAGATCTCGAAAATGAAATGCAATGACATGCAATGCTATGCAATGACATGCAATGCTATGCAGAATACATGCAATGACATGCAATGATCTGTAATGACACTGGATGAGGGTGAAAATTTGGGGTGTTTACACTATAGAACCTTCAAAATGATATGAATGCACGAATGAAGATTCTCAGAATGCTCTTTTCTTTTCACACAGATGATTCTCTTTGTCAAAGAGCTTTTCTTGACTTTTTCTCTTTCTTTTCTCTTTCTTTTTCTAGGCTCTCTCTTTTCAAATATTGAATAGGAATTTTTCTCTTTGTAAGCTCACATGTCTTGTTCGAAATACTATTTTGTTAGTGTATATATAGCCTCAAAAAAATAGTCGTTGCCTTTTTTAAATGATGGTCCTTTTAAGATGTGAGATGTCAAGTCAATTAAAAAACAACTTTGTGTAAAAAGATATGTGTACTATATTGCTTTTTCGAAAAGTCTTCTTTCCATAAGTGTAGCATTTGGGGTACACTATTTATTGTTGTATTTTAGATGAGATATAATTTGTAAAAGGTCTATTCTTATAATAAATGATTTGTAGTACATTGAACGTTGGAGTGTAAGTTATCATGTAGTTTTGTCTTTATTCAATTTAATGATTTGTAGTACATTAGTATTTTTATTACAAATCGTCACTTCTTTACTTAAATATATGTAAGTACAATAAATGCTTTGTTGAGTACTTTATTTATAAATGGTCATTTCACAAATGCTTTTTGAGGTGTCATTTAATGTTTACAGAAAGAATGATGACTTTAAGTAAGTCAACATTCTTGAGTGTGGATTTTATTATTAAATAAATAGTCATTTTTCAAATGCTTTTGACGTGGCTTTTAATGCTTACAGAAAGAATGATGACTTTAAGTATAAGTTGACATTCTTGAGTGTGGATTTTAGTATTAAATAAATAAATGGTCATATCCTGAGTAAATGCTTTGAAGTACCATTTAATGCTTATTAAAAACTGATGTTCTCAAATATAAGTCGTCATTTCTTGAGTGAGTATTTTTGAAATACATTTAGTGCTTTGAATAATACATATATTAAAATTGTCATTTCTTGAATTAATTGCTTTAAAGTACAATTATTGCTTGAGTATTTTAAATAATGTTTTCAAATACAAGTCGTCATTTCTTAAAAAACTGTTTTGTTCAACAATAAATGTTTGTGTATAAAAATAATGTTCATTTTCTCAAATCATCATTTTTCAAATGAATGCTTGTGTATATCTTTTCACAATTTGTCTTTTCTTACATAAATACTTATGTATTATGAACCAAAATTTCTTACGTAAATGTTTGTGTATTATGAACCAATGCATTTTGTCTTTTCTTACATAAATGCTTATGTATTATGTACCAATACATCTTTTCACAATTTGTCTTTTCTTACATAAATGTTTGTAGGAAGTACAATTAATGCTTTTGAAATCATGAGCTATTATATCTTGTCAAAATGTCTTTTTCATAAATGCTTGTAGAAAGTACAATGATTTGTTTCAAAAAGGTGTTTTTGAAATACTACAATATACATAACGTATCCTTTTATGAAAGCTTTACTTTTTGTAAATAAATGTCTTGTATGATTTCAAAGCATATAGTCTAATATGAAATATGCATGCTTTTGAATGTTCAGTTACATATGACTATAAAGAAGAAAAAAATCTTCATCTTAAAGTAGCCATTCTTCTTGGATAATCTTTATGGATGTATGGCCCATCAAGCTTTTTCTTCAGAGTAGTATGATTGCATCAACTAGTTGCACTTGATCAAGTTGTCTTCACTCTTCTTAAGTGAAATAACCTTGCATCAAATACTCGTTAAATACATAGCGCATCATATCCAGTCATAGTATAACATGTTCAGTTTCATATATGAAAGCATATCATATTTATCATATCTCATGAAAGCATATTATGTATTTATCATGTATCATATATATGCATCATGAAAGCATATCATATTTATCATGTATCATCAAAACATAGTTTCTCAACATTCTTCCCCTTTTTGATGATGACAATATATGCTCCCGCTTTCAATAAGCCATATATATATAATGTTTTGAATATGATATCAGAAATAAAAAATACATAAAAAATAGTAATCATAAGAAAACACCATAATTAACATAAAAAAGTTTGTGTACACTTCATGTGTATGAGATAAAGAGTTAAACGTTTTTCTCCTACATAGGAGAGGTAGGTTTTCTCTACCCCTTTGTCATTGACAAAAAGGAGGGATCAAAGTAGAAGAGTTAATATTATAGACTAGGTTGAAGCAAGTTGAGAGTTGAAGACAACAATTCAAGAAATGGATTTCATAAAATACATGGGGCGATCCATTGTTTTGAGAAAGAGTGAAGAAGAAAGTGAGCTCAATTCATGTGAAAGAGATGAATAGAGATAAAGTCAAGCTATGACATCATGTCATAATAATGAAAAGACATAAAGAGAAATTTTAAGTTGGGCGTATGAGGAGAAGTTCAATAATGTCATAAAGAAGCAAACAACAAGTTGAGAGAGTAGTCAAAGAAAAGAGTGATGAGAGACATGAATTTTCCAATAAGACATGGATAGATAAGAGGACAAAAATAATTAATGAGTGACATGAGATGAAAGACATAAAAAAAATGTCATGATTGTCTTGAATTAATGTTTATAGCTCATATAGGTATAACAGACATATTGTTGAAAGACATAGTTTTAAAGACAAAAGAAACTCGACATGGGAGAGTCCATTTGTTTTTGAGAATAAAAAGTGAAGTTTTAAAATCTTGTCATAGGGCCAAATCCATGGTTTTGAGATGACAAAAGGTGAATTCAAATTTTGTGAAAGAGAGAGAAAGATGGGACCAATGAAAAATAGGACAACTAAACTTAATTAATTTGCTATGTAAAAAATATAAGAAGAAAGACATGATTGTCTAAAATGAGTTTTGTATAGATTCCTATAGAGATGTGTAAAAGAGGTGATTAGACATAAAGTTGAGTGTACTTAAAGATAATATATTTGTGAATAAGGGTAAAAAAAATTGGCGATAAAGAAGAAGTTCAATCATGAAAAACACACAATACATTGAGAGAAATATCAAAGAGAAGAGAGATGAGAGACATGGGGGTCGATCCAAAGTTCAGAAACATAAAGGAATGTCATGATTAATTTATGTTCCCTTATTGATAGTCGTGAGAGAGGAGAGGATGATGGTGAAGTGACTTGTATTTGATAAAAAGAATAATAATAATTTTTTAAGAAAGAGGGGCCAAAAATGGCTTGTAAAGATGATGAGACCTAAAGTAGAATAAATCAGAAGTAGTATTTGAGAGAGGATACCAAAAGTGACGAGAGAAGCAAAAAAATAAAAATAATTGGTTTTAAAAAAGAAAACACAATGCATGAATGAACCAAAGTGACATGGGTGACAGGATAGAATACAATAAAATGAACATAAGAGTATAAAATATGGTTAAATAAGAATTCGAAACGAATCGTGAAGAAAAAGAGGTCAATAAAAAATGTGAACTCGTGTAAGATGGTTTTACTATGTTCTGGTTAGACATATATTAGATTCAGTGAATTTAAACAAATTAATTATAGCTTATAAATTACTTAGTTTACAGATTCTTAATTCTCTTCTGATTCGTATAAAGTCTTCATGTTTTAAAGGTTTAGTGAAAATGTCTCCTAATTGTTGATTAGTGGGTATAAATTCAAGTTTAATTATGTTATTTAAAACTTGTTCTCTTAAAAAGTGGTGTCTAATTTGTATGTTCTTTGTACGTGAGTGAAGAAAAGGATTTTTAGACAAATTGACTGCACTTGTATTATCACAGAAAATAGTTGTATTTTCAAATATTAAACCAAAATCATTTAAGGTTTGTTTCATCAAAGTCAATACCTTCCTTCTGATTGTATCCTTGAGCCACAAGCCTTGCCTTGTTTTTTATAACATTACCTGATTCATCCAGCTTGTTTCTGAAGATCCATCTGGTCTCAATGATTTGATGATCTTTTGGTTTTGGTACAAGATCCCACACATCATTTCTTTGGAACTGGTTAAGTTCTTCAGTCATGGCTAGCATCCAGAACTCGTCAATGATAGCTTCATTAATCTTCTTAGGTTCAAGTTGAGAAATGAAAGCTATATTTGCAATACGTTCCAGCTAAGCTCTTGTTTGAACCCCCTTAGTCAGGTCTCCCAAAATTTGCTTTTGAGGATGATTTTTGATTTCAGCAAAAGTTCTTTGATGATCATCTTCATTAGATTTAGCTGTGTTATCTAAGAAAAAATATGTACTTTCAAGATCATCATTGTTAGTCTGTTTATGAACAGATTGATCAACAGATTCACAAAAACTGACATGCATAGATTCTTCAATAGAATTAGAACTCTTATTAAAAACTCTGTAAGCTTTACTATGACTTGAATATCCTAAGAGTATGCCTTCAACGGATTCAGCATCAAATTTATCAAGGCTATCTTTTGTGTTAAGGATAAAGCATTTACACCCAAAGACTTTGAAGTAGTCTATTCTTGGAGTTCTGTCATAGAATAGTTCATAGGGAGTTTTATTCAATAAGGGCCTGATAAGAACTCTATTTGAGATATAGCATGTAGTGTTAACAGCTTCAACCCAAAAATATTTAGCAAGATTATTATGTTGGAGCATAGTTCTAGTAGATTCTTGAAAGGTTCTATTCTTTCTTTCTACTACACCATTTTGAGGTGTAGCTCTAGGAAATGCAAAGTTATGTGAAATATCATGCAAGTTACAAAAATTTACAAAAAGATCATTATCAAATTATCATCCATGGTTACTACGATTTTTAACAATTGTAGAAGATTTTTCATTTTGTAATTTTTTTACATAAAATTTCAAATTCACAAAACGTATTACTTTTGTTTTTCAAAAATATTACCCAAGTGAACCTTGAGTAATCATCAACAATGACAAAAGCATATTTATTACGATTAAGACTAGCTACCCTAGAAGGACCAAAAAGATCCAGGTGGAGAAGCTCTAAAGGTCTTTTACTTGAAACAATATTTTTTGATTTGAAAGATGATTTTGACAATTTTCCTAATTGACATGCATCACAAAAATAGTCATTTTTAAATGATATTTTAGGTAACCCACGTACTAAATTGTTTTTAGCTAATTTAGACATGTATTTTGAGTTGACATGACCCATTCTTATGTGTCATAAATTTTGAGTGTCATTATTAGCTATAAGACAGTGTTCAGTAATGTTCTCTAGGTATAATTCATATATATTATTTCTTCTTATACCTTTTAAAATGATATTTTCGTTGGTGTCTGCTATAAGGCATGCATCATGTTTAAAGCTAATATTATAACCTGTGTCACACATTTGACTTATACTTAAGAGGTTATGTTTTAAGCCTTTAACAAGGAGAACATCTTTGATAAAAGGTTTATCGATATTACCAATATTGTCAATACCAATTATCAAACCTTTGTTGTTATCTCCAAAGGTGACGGTTCCTCCTTCTTTATGATGAAGAACAACAAAAATATCTAGATGCCCTGTCATATGTTTTGAACATCCACTGTCTAGTATCCATCTGTTCTTCTTTGGAGCCTGCAAAACATTAAGTAAAAGTTCTTTTTGGTACCCGATCGGGTCCCTTTTTGTTAGACTTTGGAACCCATATCCATTTTGATTTGGGTTTATCTATAATCTTAGAGGAGTACAAGGAATTAAAATTAAGATTATAATACTCCTTTTCAGGTTCAGAAGAACATTTGACAAAAGTGATCTTTTGATTCATACAAGAAGGTTTGCTGAAGTGAGAGTAACCAATACCATTCTTGTAAAAAGAGAATTTTTGAGAGGATAGGAGTTTATCCAAGTTCTCTTTTCCTTTGGTAAACTCGAAAACCGTTTTCATAAGGTTTTCAGTTTTACTTTTTAATTCTGAAATTTGTACTTGAAGATTTTTAGTATTGGAGCTAGTAGAAGAGATTTCAAAAGTAAGCATAAAATTTTTCTTTTTCAACTCAGAAATTTCAATACTGAGTTTTTCAATTTTTTGAGAAAGCTCTAAATTTTCAGATATTAAACTTTTATTTTTTAGACTCATTTTTTTAGATTCTTCAAATAGTTCTTGAAAAGCATCTAGAAGTTCTTCAAAGAAAAAGTCAGAAATTTCACTTACAGAGCTTTCGTTTGCCATGAAGCACATGTTTGCAATTTCGGCTTCATCATCCTTAACTTTTCACTGGTGGATGGTTCTGAATCATCCCATTGAGCATAGAGAGCCTTCTTCTTGAAGAATCTTTTCTTTGGTTCATCGACTTTAGATCTTCTCTTTAGAAGAGGACAATCATGTTTTACGTGACCTGACTTATTGCATTGATAGCACATAGTGTTTTTTTTAGAATCTTTCTTTTCTTTGTGCTTTTTGGACAACCTGTTCTTTCTCATGAAGCGCTGAAATCTTTGAGTAAGTAGCGCAATTTCAGACTCATTTTCTGAGTCCTCATTCTTAGAGATGGCTGGGAAGGCTAGATTTTTCTTTGGAGATTGTTCTTCTTCCCTTCTTTCCTTCATATGAACTTCATAGGCCATAAGATTGCCTATTAAGTCGTTTAGAGTAAGCTTGCAAAGATCTTGGGCTTCTTCAATAGCTGCAGTCTTTTTCTCTCAGTCAGTTGTGAGAGATCTCAAAATCTTTTTCACCTTATCAGTCTGGGAATAAGTTTCTCCCAGAGATTTAAGATCATTGGTAATATTGGTGAATCTAGTGAACATTTCAGTAATGGTTTCATCTTTGATCATCTTGAAAAGTTCATATTTTCGAACCAATGATGAGATCTTAGCTTCTTTTACTCTGTTTGTTCCCTCATGAATAACTTCTAGAGAATGCCAAATATCATGAGCAGAATCACAAATGGATATTCTGTTAAATTCATTTTGGTCTATGGCACAGTATAGAGCATTCATGGCTTTTGCATTTAAGTTTGTCATTTTTCTTTCTTCATTAGTCCATGAAGAGTAGTTTGATGTAGGAGAAGAATATGGACATTCTACGATATTCCATACAACAAAATCTACAGACTTGAGAAATATGGTCATTCTACATTTCTAATATCCATAGTTAGTGCCATTAAAAAATGGAGGGCGAGATGAGTGTTGACCTTCGATGTCACGAGCATAAGAGGTTGATGTCATTTTTGTGTTGGAAGACTTGTTATGTCGAAACCAGCAGAACCTGCGTTGATACCAAATGAAATTCCACTAGAGGGGGGGTGAATAGTGAAATTTGTTGCAGATCGATAATATAAAAAATATGATAATAAGGCACAACACAATAAACACAGAATTTATACTGGTTCGGCCGAGTTACTGCCCTATATCCAGTCCTCAAGTAAAATACTTGAGCCTTTCACTATAAAATCCGAGTTACCCGATAAATAGTACAACACCCTCTTCCTCAGAGGTCTACTTCTCTCAACAGAGAAGGGAAACACCCTCTTTCTCAGAGGTCTACTTCTCTCAACAGAGAAGGGAACACCCTCTTTCACAGAGGTCTACTTCTCTCAACAGAGAAGGGAAACACCCTTTTTCTCAGAGGTCTACTTCTCTCAACAGAGAAGGGATACAGTGAATAACAGAAAGTTACAATACTTTCTATAGAACCTTTAGAATGATATGAATGCACGAATGAAGATTCTCAGAATGCTCTTTTCTTTTCACACAGATGATTCTCTTTGTCAAAGAGCTTTTTTTGACTTTTTCTCTTTCTTTTCTAGGCTCTCTCTTTTCAAATATTGAATAGGATTCTTTCTCTTTGTAAGCTCACATCTCTTGTTCGAAATACTATTTTTTTAGTGTATATATAGCCTCAAAAAAATAGTCGTTGCCTTTTTTAAATGATGGTCCTTTTAAGATGTGAGATGTCAAGTCAATTAAAAAACAACTTTGTGTAAAAAGATATGTGTACTATATTGCTTTTTCGAAAAGTCTTCTTTCCATAAGTGTAGCATTTGGGGTACACTATTTATTGTTGTATTTTAGATGAGATATAATTTGTAAAAGGTCTATTCTTATAATAAATGATTTGTAGTACATTGAACGTTGGAGTGTAAGTTATCATGTAGTTTTGTCTTTATTCAATTTAATGATTTGTAGTACATTAGTATTTTTATTACAAATCGTCACTTCTTTACTTAAATATATGTAAGTACAATAAATGCTTTGTTGAGTACTTTATTTATAAATGGTCATTTCACAAATGCTTTTTGAGGTGTCATTTAATGTTTACAGAAAGAATGATGACTTTAAGTAAGTCGACATTCTTGAGTGTGGATTTTATTATTAAATAAATAGTCATTTTTCAAATGCTTTTGACGTGGCTTTTAATGCTTACAGAAAGAATGATGACTTTAAATATAAGTCGACATTCTTGAGTGTGGATTTTAGTATTAAATAAATAAATGGTCATATCCTGAGTAAATGCTTTGAAGTACCATTTAATGCTTATTAAAAAATGATGTTCTCAAATATAAGTCGTCATTTCTTGAGTGAGTATTTTTGAAATACATTTACTGCTTTGAATAATACATATATTAAAATTGTCATTTCTTGAATTAATTGCTTTAAAGTACAATTATTGCTTGAGTATTTTAAATAATGTTTTCAAATACAAGTCGTCATTTCTTAAAAAAATGTTTTGTTCAACAATAAATGTTTGTGTATAAAAATAATGTTCATTTTCTCAAATCATCATTTTTCAAATGAATGCTTGTGTATATTTTTTCACAATTTGTCTTTTCTTACATAAATGCTTATGTATTATGAACCAAAATTTCTTACGTAAATGTTTGTGTATTATAAACCAATACATTTTGTCTTTTCTTACATAAATGCTTATGTATTATGAACCAATACATCTTTTCACAATTTGTCTTTTCTTACATAAATGCTTGTAGGAAGTACAATTAATGCTTTTGAAATCATGAGCTATTATATCTTGTCAAAATGTCTTTTTCATAAATGCTTGTAGAAAGTACAATGATTTGTTTAAAAAATGTATTTTTGAAATGCTACAATATACATAACGTATCCTTTTATGAAAGCTTTACTTTTTGTAAATAAATGGCTTGTATGATTTCAAAGCATATAGTCTAATATGAAATATGCATGCTTCTGAAGGTTCAGTTATATATGACTATAAAGAAGAAAAAATTCTTCATCTTGAAGTAGCCGATCTTCTTGGATAATCTTTATGGATGTATGGCCCATCAAGCTTTTTCTTCAAAGTAGTATGATTGCATCAACTAGTTGCACTTGATCAAGTTGTCTTCACTATTCTTAAGTGAAATAACCTTGCATCAAATACTCGTTAAATACATAGCACATCATATCCAGTCATAATATAACATGTTCAGTTTCATATATGAAAGCATATCATATTTATCATATCTCATGAAAGCATATCATGTATTTATCGTGTATCATATATATGCATCATGAAAGCATATCATATATCATCAAAACATAGTTTTTCAACACCTTTCCCCTCTCTACTCTTTTCTCTTTCTCCCAACCGTGGACACCATCTCCATCTTTTTGAAAGCCTCGAAGGTGAGACACCGCTTCCCTTATCCATGTTGGGAGAAACGTTGGATTTTATTTGAGCATGCTTGCATGCATTTCGTTGAGCAAAATAGTGGTAAGACTCCATGAGATCAGATTCCATTTGCTCTTGTTTTTCCATTTCATGTATTTGCTTTTCCTCGTTATTGCAATGTAGTTGCACAATGGTTGGAAGCCATTAAACATTTCTTGCGTTTTCCTTTGTTCGTCGCATCTTGTTCATTATGGCTTGTTTCGTGACAGCTAAGGTTTTGTCAAGGCATGATTCAGTTGGTAAGGAGGCCACGGTTTGGCACAAGCCCAGCAAACCCACCTATTCGGGTTAGCCCCTTTTTGGGTGCTGCTGGCTTAGGCTAAATAGGCTGAGCCATGGTGGAGTGCACCATTGCTTCTCTTCTTTTTTTTATCTCATTTTGTTTTCTGTTCGTTGGGCCATGGACGCCATGAGCCATTTGCTTTTAATGTTGTTCGGTTGGACCAGTCCAGCCTACTGGACGTGTCCAGTAGGTGCGTCTCAAGTCGACCACAAACGGGTCTGCCTGGGCGCCCCTCTCTTTTACCTTTTTGGTTCAACGTGAACCTTGGCCGAACCCACCAACTAAGGTGGGTGTGGGCCAGTTTGCCTCCGGCCTAACATGGTCTGGACCGAATATGGTCCAGACCTGTCAAAGGCCGTTCCATAGCTATGTCCGGCTGGGGCGTTGAGCCCTTCATATTTTTTTTTTGGTTGCTGTCATGATGCAGCCATGCAACGGTTAGGCTGCAGCCGGGTGCAGGTTGTTGGGCCTGCACCTCCCTTCGGTGCTGGTTGAGCCCAGCCTGGGTCTGGACAATTGGTCCAGACTGTATTCAAGCCTGAGCACGACCTGCATGGTCTGAACCAGTTGGTCCAGACCTGGACATGTTTTGGTGGCTGAGCCACGCTTGGTCTGGACGCCCAGTCCAGACCCCTGCATATTGTTTGAGCCAGCCTAGCGTGGGCCTGGACTAATCACTCTAGGCCTGGGTTGTCTTTCACTTGCTGAGACCCCCGCCCATGGCCTCTCCCTGGACCGGACCCACTCGGTCCAGGTGGATTGGCTCCTGCGATGGGGTGACAACATAGTCTGTTGTCTCCCTTTCGTTTCAGCAGTGTCGCCCATATCGGGCCTGCTGTGTGCGCGTGGTGCCCATGGCACCGAGTGGCTGGTAAGTTAGTGAGTATGTTTTGGACAACTCCAGCCCAACAGTTGGAACTTCCTCTATTTCGCCGCACTTTTTGCTTTGTTAGCGAGCCTCCGGTTGCAGCCTTTAAGGCTGCATATGAGCTTGACACAGGTTGAATTACCCAAGTGGTTCCATAGGTTCTGACATGTTACGACATGAATGAAGAGCGCGCGATTGCCCCAAAGCAAGTATAAAAATGTATACGTAGCTATGTATGCGCAAAGAAATGATAAAATCGTCAATTTGTGTAGTGTAGATTCCCCCCCCCCCCCCCCCCCCCTCGTTGGGTATGGTCGCTTTTGCATAGAACACAATGTTGCAAATGATACCTTCTTAAATGACTTCAAAATAAGAGTTTTACGTAATCAAGAGATTTATGGCACTTCTCTTGTCATACACGACACAACACAAATTATGTAAGTGTATCATCACGAGTTATGTGTTGCAAGATATCGTAACAAAGTGCGCAATAAAATGATAAACCCATCAATACGGGTAATGTGGATGCATACTTTTAAGCATGTGTCCGCTTTCGCAATAGAACGCAAAATGCTTGCAAATGACACCTTATTGAATGCCTTCAAGTAAAATGAGGTTTTTGCGTAATTAAGAAACCTATGGCATATGTCATCAAATAAATGCATTCATCATGCTCATATCTGTCATATTTGAAGGTACAAATCACTTTGGCAATTGGATACATTTCCTTAAGTACGAAGGGACCTTGAGGCACGTGTATGGAAATATAGTCTTTTGAGACTTATGTGATATTTGGAACTCCTTAGCGAGTTTTGGTGCGAGTGATGGCCCCACCTCGCGAGACGAGCTCGCTTACGTTAAAAATACATGGTTTTTATGCTTCAACACGTCTCTTGATTCGTTCTAGTAATGCTTTCCATGGCAAAATGTTTCTAACTGTCTCATCGTAATGCTCGATGTTCTATGTCGTCACATTGCTAGTTCACGTACTATCACACATATATGTCCACTTGTATCTATGCACAGTTCACGATAACTTATTTGTTCTCCATGACACATTCTCCTGTGTGGTTACATTAATTGATTATGTTCTGTGATGCATATCATGCTATGATTGCTATGATTTGTGAAATGAGTAGTCGTAGTTATTTTCTCATGTCTTGCTTAATTGCATTGACTCATGCTAGTTGTTATTGTAAGACCCACGAATTTTCTGAGGAATTTATTGCTTACTTAAGGTTGAAATGTATGCTTTTGTGTGATTATGAGATATAGCACGTGATTTGAAGTGAATTGACTGTGCTTTGTATTTCTACCTTATACGCGCGACCCAAAAAAAATCACATAAATACACTGTGTAAGTAAGAAGTGCCTAATTCTGGATGACTTAGCTTCTGAAATTTTAAGGGTTAATTTATAATATATTTTTATAGCTTGTCCCCGAATTGGGGACTTATACGACGTAAAAACCTTGTCAGTGCATGTGAATTATTCTAAATTTCCCCTATTTTTCAGAAACCCTAGGTGTATATTTTTATCTACCTACATTTCTTTTCTCTCTTTAGATCAAATTTTCTTCAAAAACCCATGAAAATTTCCTTTAAAAAATCCTCGATCTTTTAGAAATTTCCAGGTTTGATTCTTCAAGAGTCTATCCGTAAGTCCTGCATTCTATCTAATTCTCCTCATTCTTCTTTGCCCCAGTATCATTTCGATGGAGACCGATTCTCTCGATGTTGTCTTTCCCCGAGATCATGTCTTCTATCAAATACAAGATAAATCCCCAGATCATCGGGTCATCCAGTCTCATCCTTTCTTCCCTCGGTGGTATTATTCTTGGTTCGCCACCTTCTCGCGTATGTTCCCAGACCATTTGGATGACTGTGGGTTAGAGATGGCATTGGCAGTAGGCAAGCGAACTATCAACGGAAGTTTAATTCAAGCTATGGAAGAACAGTAGAATCCACGTACCTGCACATTTTGGTTTCCATGGGGAGAAATGACTCTACTCATGGACGAATTCAATGATATTATGGGATTGCCCGAACTAGCTGGTCAGCCAGATGATCCTGTCAAGCAACAATTTCTGATCAACATCAAAGGAGTGGATGTTCGAGAAGCCTTGGCCAGAGCAACAGAGAGCAGATCCTGGCCTCTCACTGAGATCGATGGAAATCAGTTCATTGACCTATTCGGACTCTATCGCAAGTACGGAGCTTACGAAGAGGTTGACACTTTGTCTCGAGCAGCAAAAGACAGAATTCACCATGCAATGATCCTATGCACAGTGGGACTAGCTTTCTTCCAAGATGGTCAAAATTTCATAGATATTAGAGTTGCTCAGCTCTTTCGAAGATGGGGAAGCAAGCAGACCTGTCAGCTTTCAGTTTCTATGGCAGCCTTGGCTTTTCTTTACCAAGGCTTGGCTCGTTTTGCCCTCGGAGAGACTATTCTGGTAGAAGGATGCACTTATGCTGTACAGTCATGGTTCCTGCGACATGTGCCATCAAAGGCCAATTCTTTCAGATTCAACAGTAAGCAGCCGAAGTCGGCCAGTCAATATCGAGCCTTGATCGAGAAACTGCATCAGGAGTTGATTGTTTGGGACTTCTTTGTCAGAAAAGAATCAGTTCATCGTTACACCTATGCTCGCAGCAAGCGCTACAGATTGCTTGGCCCCTTCTTCTGTGTTGATTATCAGCCAGAAAGATGTCTCAGGCAGTTTTCGCAGCGGCAAGTTGGTGCCAACATCCGCTTCCTGATGGGCAACATGCCAGAATTCAACCTACAGTCGGATCAGTGGTCTGGGGCATACCATGTCACCAAATATACTTGGGATTCCTTCATTTCCCTATCTTTATTTCCGGGATCAAATGTATCTTCCGAATATCAAGAGTGGTGGCAAACTGTCTGCCCACCCTCTCTTTGTCTTTGAATATTACTATCAATAAAAATTACTTTTTGGGCAAAATTTTATTCTTTTATTTTATTTTATAGCACAAATGGTCACGATTCTGGTGACGACCTCATCCCGGGTAAATGGGACATTCCTCCTACTTCTCTTTAATATCTCTTATCATGGTTGACGACCTCGCCTAGGTAACAATGCACATTTCTCTGTTACCATAAAGATGGTAACACAATTATCACAAGTCTTGTGATGACCCAATCCAGGGTAATGGGATAATCTCTTAAAATTGTTTACCAAAGCCCTTCATTCTTGCTTTTCTCAAAGAATTGTGATTTTCAAAAGGTTTCTTCCATACTCTAACCATTCCCGTATCTTGCAGAAAAACTTTGGCATCTCAAAAATGGTTCAGACAAGAGCTGGTAAACAAACTGTTCAGCAACACAGTGATAGCGAGAGAGAAGAGATGAATTCTCCCAGATCATCTAAGAAGCATGACTCAGGGGACGAGAGTGATGTTGATCCTGCTATGTACAGAGTCTTCCAAAAGATGATGTCCAAAATGAAAGCAGCTTCTAAAAGCAAGATTAAGAAAAAGCCCATGAAAAAGCCTGTCAAGATCAGTAAACGGAAAGTACAGCGTGACAGCACCTCGGAAGATTCTGAATCAGCAGAAGAAGTCTCTGAAGAAGAAGAGCAGCTGATTTATATCCCCAAGCATCTGCGACAGCCTAAGAGAACAGTTGAAGAGCCTGTGCCAATAAGCAAACCCAAATACGGGGCACCTGCGGAAGATCCCATTCAGGCATTAACGAAAATAGTCAAGGATCTACAAATCCGAGACAAGGGAAATAGGTCATACACCAGGCAGGATTTCTACCTTGGCTTAGAAGGGGATAAAAATCTGGAAAACCTCCCTCGAAAATTCATTAAGTTCGATGGAACCGGCGATCCTAAAGCTCATTTGGCCATGTTTTTCGCAGAATGCACTCGGTTCAACGAGGATAACCGTGCCCTTTTCCTCAGTTTCCCCCGCAGTTTCAAGGGGATAGCTGCCAAGTGGTACACCGAGCACGTCAATTTCATTGAATTGAGGGATTTTGATAAAGTTGTTAATATGTTTGTCGAGCGTTTTCTGTTCAATACAGAAGCTCTGCCCACACTAAACCATTTGTGCAACCTCAAGCAGGAACCCAATGAAAAGGCCAGAGATTTTATAGATAAGTGGAGTATTTATAATAAGATGAGAAATCCCATTTCTGAAGAGCACGCCCTCCAAATCATTCTCAATAACTTTTGTCAGCCTTTGAAAAGCCTCATTTTCCCATACCCATCCAAATCATTTATTGAATTGACAGAACGAGCAGAATGACTCGAAATGGGAGTCGAAAATGGAATGTATGAAGGTGTCACTTTGGCCAAGAATATCTAGGATCCAAAGAAAAAGGCACACTTTACTTACTCAGCCGACGCTCCCGGGGATAATCAAGGCAGTAGCAGCAAGAATGGCAGTGGCACGAAGCCTGAGCAGAACAAAGGTAGAAAATGAAAGTTCTTCAAGAACAATGATAAGCCTCTCTTAAGCGGTCCTCAACAAAAAGGGGATCTTCAGGAAAAGCCCAAGCATATCGATTGGAGCAGGGATCGAAAATTTACTCCCCTCGATCAGCCTTTGGAAAAAGTTCTGGAATATTTACTATCCCATGGAATGGTAAAACTTCCCAAAGTTGCAGATCCGCCAGTAATCATGAGAAGATTCAAGAAGCAGTATTGCAAGTTTCACAGAGCGACAGGGCATGATACAGAATATTGCTTTGTCCTGAAAAGTTTGATTCAGGACTGCATTGACAAAAGCATCCTCATAGAAGACGAAGAGGAAGGCAAAATGGAAATCCTGTCTGCCCCATTCCCAAAACATTCAGCATCGACCATTTCAAAACATTCATTTCTTCCACAAAACCATATACATCCATGCTCCAGTGAAGAACTAAGTCTCCAGCATCAGGTAATGGTTCTACATCAGGATCAACCTACATCTCAGAAGATGAATATCTTCTCATTTCTGAACCAAAGGAATATATCAGTTGAGAATGGAAAAACTCAAGTTTTTCCAAAAAGATTCCTTAAGAAAGAAGCCTGCGCAGAGGAAGCAGAAACCTCTAAGGCAGCAGAAGAGCGAGCCAATAGTTTCCAAAAGCCGATTACAGCGCTCTCCAACATTTTCATCCTTGAATTAACTCATGATTCTCCTAAGCATCAAGAGAAGCTAGATGATTTATTGAGAAAGATTAAGGTGAAGCTAGGCACCACGCCAAAAGATATGGCACAAATAGAGAATCAGGCGATGACTAATGCGCCTATCACATTTTCAGATAAGGACCTGCCAAAGCCTCATTCTTTTCACAACAATGCATTATACATCGTGGTAAGGACCAGGGGCATGATTGTCCCACATGTACTTGTTGATGGAGGCAGCAAGCTCAACATTTGCCTAGAAATGACAGCAAAGGCTTTAGGATTGAAAGAAGAAGAATATGTGCCTGATCCTATCACCATCTATGGCTTCGACAATCATGGGCAGACTGCCAAGGGCAAGATCTTTCTGGAAATCTTCATTAATTACTCGGTGCACATAGTTTTGTTCCACGTCGTCAATGTGCCGCCAACTTACAATCTTCTATTCGGATGAACATGGATCCACAATGCTAATGTTGTTCCATCAACCCTCCATTAGTGCATGAAATGGTCCAAGGGAAGAATGATTACCACCATCTTGGGAGAAGATCCTGAAGAGAGGCTGCCACAGCCTATGATTCCCCGCCCAACATTTATGGCAGATATTCCAAGCATCCGAGAAGCTGATGAAACCATCCTCAGTGAAAGTTTAGAAATGTTGAAGCTGAGAGATGTCATGGATGAAGAAAATGTTGCAGCCACAGTCCAATGGCAGGGACCTTGTTTCTTCAAATTAGGAGGACGTATCAACTACACCTCCTTCAGAGATCATCCTTTATTTCCACAATTTTCCAAAGCAAGAAAAGGATTTGATCTGTTGATAAAACATGGATATCAGCCATTCCAAGGCATGGGGAAAAATGAGGACGGCATAGTGAAGCCTATCATTCTCGTTCAACATGCAGACAGTTCAGGGTTGGGGTTCACCGGCCAAGATTCTAGCAAGAAAACAGTTTTTGTCAGAGGAAATGAATGAAGATGATGTCTTAGTTTTCCTATTTTTCTTATCTTTCCGTTAAATCTTGTAGGGATAGCACTGTCCCAATCCTTTTGTTCAGTTTTGTAAATATTTTATTCTCAATCAATGAAAAACTTAATCTTTCCTTCATATTTGAGCATCTATCATTCTTTCTTATATTTTGTTCATGCCATTATTCTTTGCTATGTACAAAAAGCTTGTTGTTGGCTTATACTTTTCCTTAAAAACCTTTCTGGGCATTTTCAGGATCATAACTCCTAAATCAATGAAGAAATTCATTATCAACCCCAAATATTTAAAATTGGCAAGGATTCCTAAGATGAAAGACAGAGCAGAGGTCAGCTAGGCAGCAAAGCAGACCGAAGAGCTAGTAGAATTTGATTCCACTATCCAAGAATTGCGAGAATTTGCCCACATTCAGAAACAGGATGAAGAAGTCTTTGGTTCAAGGTCCAACTGAGGATATCAACATTGGTTCAAAAGATGATCCGAAAATTCTCAAAATCGGTTCGGGCCTACAAGCAGTAGAGAAAGAAAGACTTGTCTGATTCCTTAAGCAACATCAAGAAGTATTTGCCTGGACTTATGAAGATATGCCAGGATTAGATCCCAAGCTGGTTGAGCATCGACTCAAATTGAAACCAGATTCCAGACCGATCAAGCAGAAACTAAGGAAGTTAGACCCTCAAATTGAGCAGCAAGTCAAGGAAGGACTTGAAGATTTGTTAAAAGCAGGCTTTATCTGAGCCATTGATTACCCAAATTGGTTGGCAAATATCGTAGAAGTCCCTAAAAAGAACGGAAAAGTTCGGATCTGCATTGATTTCAGGGATCTCAACAAGGCTACCCCAAAAGATGATTATCCACTTCCCAACATTGATCTGTTGATCGATACTACAGCGGGTCACGCCATATTTTCTTTCATGGATGGATATTCAGAATATAACCAGATCAAGCTGGCCGTTCGTGATCAGTCAAAGACTTCCTTTACCATACCATGGGTAACCTTCTGCTATACAGTTATGATGTTTGGGCTAAAAAATGTTGGGGCAACCTATCAGAAGTGAATGGCCGTTATTTTTCATGATCAAATGCATAAAAATATAGATGCATATATGGATGACATTTTGGTCAAGTCTAAAGAAGAAGAGGATCACCTTGATGCTCTTGGTCAAGTCTTTGAAAGGCTTATCCTCTACAAGTTAAGACTTAATCCTCAGAAATGTGTTTTCAGAGTTGAGTTCGGCAAATTGCTCGGCTTCATTATCAGTAAGAAAGGAATAGAGGTGGACCCGGCCAAAGCAAAAGCCATTATTGATATGCCGCCTCCAACTAATCTCAGAGAACTACGAAGCCTGCAAGGGCGTATTCAGTCTATTCGCAGATTCATTTCCAATTTGGCTATGAGATGTGAACCTTTCAATCATTTGCTAAGAAAAGGAGTTAAATTTGAATGGGGATCGGAATGTCAATGCTCGTTTGAGCGCATCAAGCAGTATCTCCTTAATCCACCAGTTTTGAAGCAGCCAAAATTGGGGAAGCCTCTCTTACTGTACATTTCTGTCAATCAGAATGCCTATGGTGGATTCCTTGCACAGTATGAAGGAGGCAGTCTGATAAAGCATGCCATCTACTATGTGAGCAAAACCTTTATTGATTATGAAAAGAAGTATTCTCAAATGGAGAAAACTTGTCTAGCGCTGGTTTGGATGTGCCAGAAATTAAGACATTACTTGTTGGCATCTGAAATCAAATTTCTATCAAAGCTTAATCCTATCAGATACATTCTTGAGCAACCATTTCTCACTGGACGGATTGCGAAGTGGCAAGTCCTTCTAATGCAATATGACTTAGAGTATGTTTCTCAAAAGTTGATTAAAGGCCAAGCGATCGCAGATCAGTTGGCAGATTTTCCTTTGACAAGAGAAATTAAAGCAGAGGATGATTTTCCTGATGAGCACAACTGCAATGTCCAACAACCTCCAATTTGGAATCTATTCTTCGATGGCTCTAAAAATATGTCTGGCATAGGGATTGGAATTTTGCTAATCACTCCAGAAAAAGAAATGATCCCTTATTCTCTCAAGCTTGGTTTCCAATGCACTCATAATATGGCCTAGTATGAAGCTCTAATACAAGGCCTCAAAATTCTGCAAAATTTCAAAGTTAAGAGAGTGCATGCCTTTGGCAATTCATTACTTGTTGTCAGTCAAGTTAACACTGAATGGCAAGTGAAAGATTCCAAATTGATTCCCTATCAAAAGATCGTCCTAGCTCTTGTGGACAACTTCGAAGAATTTCAGTTCAATCACATCAAAAGAGAGCACAATCAGATAGTCGATGGCTTAGCCAGCCTAAGCTTCATTCTATCCTTCAAAGGCAGTGAATCATGTCATTCTTTTAAAGTTGGCAGACTTGAGCAACCTGCTTTCATTTCAACCATACAAGTAAACCAGGTCAATCAAAAGGAGAAGCCTTGGTACCAAAATATCAAAAATTTTATTGAGACTGGTGAATTTCCACCAGAAATGCCAAAAAGGGAGCAACGTGCAATTCAGCGTATGTCCACCCATTATTTCATTCTTGCCAATGTCCTCTACCGCCGTGGGTTCAGTTCTGAGTATGCAAGATGCTTAGACAAAGAAGAAGCTATGAAAATTATCCAAGAGGCACATGAAGGGATTTGTGGTGGCCATGTTAGCTATCAAACTCTCGTCAAACAGATCGTCCGAGCAGGGTACTACTGGAATACCATGCAGCAGGACTGCCATCGATTTGTGAAGAAGTGCGTCAAGTGCCAAATGCACGCATCTTCCATTCATGCACCGGTCACATATCTACAATCAGTTGTTTCTCCTTGGCCATTTTCTATGTGGGCTTTCAACGTCGTAGGCCCGATTACTCCTGCTTCAAATGGCCACAAATACTTTCTGGCTGCGACAGAATATTTCACCAAATGGGTTGAAGTTGTTGCTCTACGCACAGTAGAAGGCCGCCATGTGGTTTCTTTCATTCACAAGAACATTCTATGTCGCTTTGGCATACCACATGACATCGTGTCAGATAATGAAAACCATTTAAAAAATGAGATGATGAAAACTTTCTGTTCTAAATTCAAAATTTGTCACCATTTCTCAGCTCCCTACTATCCTCAAGGGAATTGCCAAGCAGAGGCTACCAATAAGGTTCTGATCCGCATTTTGGAAAGAACTGTGAGAACAGGTCGAGATTGGCATGAGAAAATTCATGATGCACTTTGGCCTTACCGAACCACTATTCGGACTCCGACTAACGCCACTCTTTCAGAACTTGTTTACGGAACTGATATAGTGTTGTCTCTCCATGTTCAGAAGTCTGCTCTCAAATTTGCTTCCTTTATAGAATTGCCACTTGATCAGTATCAGCAACAGAGATTGGTGCAGCTGGATCTACTGGATGAAAAGACTCAATGCAGCAAAGCATGCTCAAGCTTATCGACAAAGGATAGCTCAACACTATGCCAAGTCCGTCATTGAGAGAAAATTTCGAGTTAACGATTTGGTGCTCAGATCAACGGCTCATCTCAAGCATCGACCACGGGGCAAGTGGTCACCCAATTTGGAAGGCCCTTATGTGGTTAAGGAAGCATTGCCTCGCAACTCGTATCGTCTAATCAATGCAGATGGGGTGAAAATGCCAGATCTTGTCCACGCTCTGCATCTGAAGAAATTTTATACTTAGAATTTTCATTCTAAAGCATGTTGTACTATTCAAAGAGCCATTTCAATAAAACAATGATCTTCTATCAATTTTTACATTCTTCTCCATGACACTGGGGCATTTTTTTTTTTCATTTGTGATCTATAATCATCTTCCTTCATCATATGCAGGCAGGATTAGACAAAATTCTTTTCTCAAATCCTACTAACTTTCAAATGATCTGGTGATCTTTGATAATTTCCTTCATATGTTTTATTTTCTCAAATTAAATTTTCATCAAATTATTATCAATGTTTGTCAAAGTTTTAAACAATTTTCATCAATCTTATCTTTTATCCACCTTTGTCTTTAAAAAAGTACCCTTTCAGGTTAAGGGATAAACCTGATGCCTCCTTTCAATGAGGTATTCTTTTATTATTCCCCCCATTCAGGATAAGGGGATAAATCCTGAAAGCCGACCACATGCAATTAAACTATGATGGTCCACTAATTCTCACCAAGAACCTTTATCTTTTAAATTCATTTTGAAAATCTACCTCATCTTCAAAACCCAGTCCTCGCACTGGTTATTTCTCAAACTTTTCAATCATATATTGAGCTCATTTAGAAAATCCGATTCTCACACCGATAAGTTTCTAAATCCAGTCTTCTGATCAAAGACCTTCCTTCTGCAAAATTCAAGTTTTGACTTGAACATCCCAAAATTTGATATATTTTCAAAGGATCCAGCATCTCGCTCGTCATGTACTTCCAAAGGATCCAGCATCTCGCTGGTCATGTATTTTCAAAAGGATCCAACACTCGTTGGTCATGTCTTCCAAAAGATCCAGCATCTCGCTGGTCATATATTTCCAAAGGATCCAGCATCTCGCTGGTCACGTATTTTCAAAAGGATCCAACCCTTGTTGGTCATGTATTTCCAAAAGGATCCAACACTCGTTGGTCATGTCTTCCAAAAGACCCAGCTCCCGCTGGTCATGTATTCCAAAAGGATCCAACATCTTCCTGGTCATGTATTTCGAAAAATCCCAGCTCACAAGTGTCGAGCTCCCAAATCAATGTGTTCCACAAATCAAACCTTCAGTGTGCGATTTCTCCATTTTCTCATTTCCAAACCTTCAGTTCTCTAATCCCCCAAATCCATTAGTTTCCCAACATTTCATCGTTTTCTCAACCCTCGGGTTATAATCTCTCAATTTCAATCATTTTCAAATCTTCAAAACCTTTTCAAATCAAAATCCAGTTTCTCATAACTGGTCGGGATTCAAAATCCAGTTTTTCATAACTGGTCGAGATTTAAAATCCAGTGTTTTCACTGGTTGGGATTTTTAAAATCCAGTTTTTTATAACTGGTCGGGATTTAAAATCCAGTGTTTTCACTAGTCAGGATTTTCAAAATCCAGTTTTTCATAACTGGTTAGGATTTAAAATCCAGTTTTTCATAACTGGTCGGGATTTAAAATCCAGTGTTTTCACTGGTCAAGATTTTCAAAATCCAGTTTTTCATAACTGGTCGGGATTTAAAATCTAGTGTTTTCACTGGTCGGGATTTTCAAAACCCAGTTTTTCATAACTGGTCGGGATTTAAAATCCAGTGTTTTGACTGGTCAGGATTTTTAAAATCCAGTTTTTCATAACTGGTCGGGAATTAAAATCCAGTTTTTCATAACTGGTCGGGATTTGAAATCCAGTTTTTCATAACTGGTCGGGATTTAAAATCCAGTGTTTTCACTATTCGGGATTTTCAAAATCCATTTTTTCATAACTAGTCGGGATTTAAAATCCAGTGTTTTCACTGGTTGGGATTTAAAAAAAAAAATCAGTTTTTCATATCTGGTCGAGATTTAAAATTCAGTGTTTTCACTAGTCGGGATTTTCAAAATCCAGCTTTTCATCACTGGTCGGGATTCAAAATCTAGTGTTTTCACTGGTCAAGATTTTTAAAATCCAGTTTTTCATAACTGGTCGGGATTTAAAATCCAGTGTTTTCACTGGTCGGGATTTTCAAAATCCAGTTTTTCATAACTGGTTGGGATTTAAAATCCAGTGTTTTCACTGGTCGGGATTTTCAAAATCCAGTTTTTCATAACTGGTCGGGATTCAAAATCCAGTGTTTTCACTAGTCGGGATTTTAAAAATTCAGTTTTTCATAACTGGTTGGGATTTAAAATCCAGTGTTTTCACTGGTCGGGATTTTCAAAATACAGTTTTTCATAACTGGTCGAGATTTAAAATCTAGTGTTTTCACTGGTCGGGATTTTTTAAAAACCAGTTTTTCATAACTGGTCGGGACTTAAAATCCAGTGTTTTCACTGGTCGGGATTTTCAAAATCCAGTTTTTCATAACTGGTCAGGATTTAAAATCCAGTGTTTTCCCTGGTCAGGGTTTTTAAAAATCCAGTTTTTCATAACTAGTCTGGATTTAAAATCCAGTGTTTTCACTGGTCAGGATTTTCAAAATCCAGTTTTTCATAACTGGTCGGGATTTAAAATCCAGTGTTTTCACTGGTCGGTATTTAAAATCCAGTGTTTTCATTGGTCGGGATTTTCAAAATCTAGTTTTTCATAACTGGTCGGGATTTAAAATCCAGTGTTTTCACTGGTCGGGATTTTCAAAACCCAGTTTTTCATAACTGGTCAAGAATTTAAATCCAGGTTCTCATAACTGGTCTGGATTTCCAAAATCCAAAGTTCTCTCATCAATCAAGTTATCCATGGTCTGATTTTTATAACATTCCTCTAAATTACAGCTAAAGGTCTCATCAAAATTCATATTGAGTGATTATTTCATAAAAGAATGCTGGAACATTATGCCAATTTGCTAAAAACAGTTGTTGATTCCAATATTCTTACTACATGAAAGAATTACCTCAGATTACCACTAGTATTTCTTTCCAAAGGGGTGAAACCTTTTGCAAAAAGAGGTAAAATTCAAAGCTTTTCCTATTGATAAACCAAAAGGATGTAAGAAATGTCCTCGGTATGATCAATGAAAGAAATCTTTAATGATGTTGAAAAGCCAGAAGCGAATTGATATTGATCATGGCTATGGCGCATGTTTAAAGACGACTATCTGGTAATCAGGTAGTGGAAATATCTTCAGCTACAAAAGAATCCACTCAATCCATGTCTCACATTCATTTAAAAGTTGCAATCAAATATCTGCAAAAGGGATCCCTCAACTGTCGTCAAGATGAAGACAAATATGCGAGATAGACCCCCGGGGCCAAAGAAGATTTGGATCATCTCCGAGATTAAGGAGTTTGTGACAGATCCTTCTAGGGAAAGTTCAGATCACCGTCAAGATGAAGGCGAGTATGATGAACCTACCGACAAACCCTAAAAGATATTTGATTTCTGCTATCATCTAAAGACCTTTTGAGTCAATGTCATCAATAGAATCCCTGAGATAAAAGAAGGATCACAACATCTCCAAGATAAAGGAGTTTGTGACGTACCCTTCCCTGAAAAAGAGAGAAAAGTATGGACACATCCAAATGAAGGATGATGTGAAAAACCGAGAAAATTCAGTGACTCAAAAAGAGTGCAAAAGGATCATCATGGGAAAACACCCAGATATCAGACTGCCAAATTTGTCAGAAGTCATCTTTTCTCGTGCAAAATTCTTTTATCAATATCTCTTCACTACTTGCTTTCATGAAATTAAGAATATTTCTTCTCTTCTCATATCAAGAAAATAGATAACTTCCTTGAAGAAAATCATGAGTGCTAAAATTTTGAATTTGACTCTTAGAACCAAGGAGTTAACCTCATTGGAGGAAATACTCTAAGTAAAAGAGGGAATATCTTTGCACATACGTGCACATTTTCAAGCGTTTGAGTCAACTAAAATTTTATCTTATTGGCAAAATTTTCTAGCTATTCCAAAAATGAAATAAATATTCAATATTCATTTTGATGCGACCTAGCGTTGTTTATATTTTTCAAAAAGAGTTGCCTCCTTCAGGAGAAGTATTTCTTCCTGTCCCATCACGGTTTTCTCATTTAAGAATCTCGTATGGTAGTACCCACTCAGGTTAAGGGTCAAAACCCGAATTTTCTGCGAAAGGTCATTCATTTCAAAAGCTATTTCAGTCTCAGCAAATGAGACGCCCATATCACCCCTTTTCCAAGCTTTAGGGAATCCCAATTTCATCCTTTTGCAAACCCTTTTCGGATTTGTTCGTCCAAACTCGGAAGGTCCCATCATGGTTTTTTCGTCTAAGGATTCCATTTGGTCGTCCTCTTCAGATTAAGGGTTAAGCCTGAACCTCGCTTCGCGAGGTATCTTCCTTTTTTAGGTTTGGGTTAAACCTAAGTCTTGTTCCTACAAACTTCCTCATTTTGACAAGATGTTTTCTTCCAAGTCCCATCATGGTTCTTCTCATCGAGGAATCCATGTTTTGCATATCCATTCAGGAAAGGATCATACTTGAGCTTCATCTCATGAAGCATTCTCCAAAAATGTCCCATCAAGATCCTCATGTATTCCATTCCTCATTCAATTCATCTTGATATATTTTTGTCCCATCCAGATTAAGGGCTAAACTTGAATCATTCCAAAAGGCATATCTTGTCCCACCCATGAGACTTGATCAAAATTCTTATTTCCACCATTTCGGGATTCTCATCCAAAGTCCCATCACGATTTCCTCATCTTCTATTGCTTAGTCATATCCTTTTTTGAGGATTTCGTTTCCCCAAAACCATTCAGGATAAGGTATTTAGCCTCAGAAGTCATATTTTCAAAATAATTCTTCCACACCCAGTTGAGATCTGCTGACTAGGGCATTTTCAAAATTTGGAGTGTTATCTTTGCCACTAAGCTCAGCTTTCAACCGGCTTAGTAGCAAAGAGGGGCATCTGTGAACACCCCAAATTTTTCAAAGTTTTGTAAAAATGTTCTTTTTGCCTCTGGCTCTATCTTCTGAGAAAATCAAGGCAATTTCAAAGCCAAATTTCAATTATTCTTCAGATCTTCTGGGTTAAATTCCATGTCAATATATCCAACTCTATTCTGAATCCGAACCCAGTGTTTTAAATCCAAATCTGAGCCTCGTTGTCCAATTTCCAAATTAAAATTACAAAAATACCAAAAAATGGTTTTGAATGGCTCAGGCAGTTCATCAGGCATTCTATTGGATCCGCAACTCTATATTTCTCGATTCGAGGTTTTAAACCTCGAATATTTCTTGAAAATCCAGATCCAAACTCATTTTCTGAAGAAATTTTTCCAAAATAGCCTTGAATTCTCAGAAAAACTCTCCTTTGTAAATATTTTGCAAAAATACAAAAAAAATAGTCTTAAATCTTTAGTTTTCTTATAAATCTTAGGATTTTACTCTAAAAATACAAAAAATGGAAAAACAACACAAAAACCAAAAAAATTGGAAAAACTACGAGAAAAACAAATGATTTTAAACTTTTTTTTAAGTTAATTTTGCTAAAAACGTCATTTTAAACCATTTTTTAAATTTTTTTCTTAAAAGGGACCCTTCTTTTGAAAAAAGGGAAAAACTTGCAACAACTCCTTCACGTGCATCCCTTCTCTCCTCACCAGCGTCGATCCTCAAACAACCTTCCCTATTTTCCACCTTCCATCTTCAACTGACCTCCCTCTCGAACCCTCCACTTTTTCTTTAAGAGGAGGCCTCCACCCATTATCGAGGGGAGCCATCAGAGCACCATCCATTGATTTTTCTCATATCCACCTTCACGCAGCAACCCTCGAGGCATCCATTTTCTTCCTTCGATAACCCATTATCGAGTTTTCTTCTGATCCATCCATCCATCATCCGTTGGTACACAACAAATTCTCCTTCAGCATCATCCATTATCAGACGGAAAATCATTCAGAGACATTTACAATTACAGTAAAGGAGATAAACCCATCCTACGGTTGCACGCAGAGAACTCATCTCTTCTACCTCCATCTCAGTGAATCAAGGAATTTTGTTCAGCAGGAAAGCAAGGAGAGAATCCTTCCTTGAATTCACAGTAAGCGAGTCTTCTATTCTCTTTTGTTTATTGTTTTCATAAACCTCGGAGTTGTTCTTCATTATATGATAAGTAAGCCTTTGTTGTAATGTCGATCTGCATACAGCAGAATCAGCTTACATATGGCAACATTAACGGAACAACAAGCGTTCCAACATTTCTTTGTGTTTTCATTTTATTTATACTGTAATTTCACTCTTATTGGGTTGAGGCCATCAGATTCAATGATCTAATAGGGTTCATTTGAATCCTGGTCTAATTTATTTTTCTTTTTTTACCAAACTTTGTTTTCGTTTTTTATCTTCATGTGAGTTTTTGAATCGCCTATATGATCTCTATTTTTAACATTTGATCTCTTGCCTCTGTTAGCTATCGTTTTTTTATTTCCATTAACATGGTGGCTTCAGATAACTTGATTGTCGGCCTCACATCGGCCACTATATCATATATGCATCGCCATTCACTGCTTAAACATGAAGACATCACGTAGGAAGAGATCGTGCATCTCCTTATTTGATAGTTAGATCATGTACATTTAGATATTATATTTTTTTTTTGTTACAGTTGAATAATATGCATCCAGAGGTTAGGTCCTTTGGTAAATTCATTCATATAGATTCATTTAGAGGTTTGTTCCATCATATTTTCTTTCACAAGCATTTATACTTCGATGAAGGTATAATCCCCTGTTGCATTTGTGTTCATTGTTTTATATTCCATCAACACATTCACGATGCCTGCGCTTTCTTTACATAGTGTAAGCACCTGCTGTCACTAATTACAAACCTAGATGCACTCATATTGTAAGAACCATGATAATTCTGATATATATATTGAATTAAAATATGATTCAGTAATAGTAGTCTCTTGCTTTGACGCGAGAATTTTCTCGTAATTGTGCCAAAGTAGCGATACAAAGTCTTCATCGCGTAAAAATTTGAATTTCTAAGCGACGAAGGACAACCCTAGCAATCTAAGGTCCCATATTCTTAGATTCGATTTATAACATATCGAAGTAGGTTCACTCCGAATTTGGATCCTAAACGAGAAAAAAAAATATCTCGTTATTTCAGGTATTTTGGTGAAAGGGGTATATCGGTAAATATGAGTCGGATCGAGGCCGGAATTCGTCGAAACTGGAGATCTAAATACGTAATATTGAAATCTAGGTCTTAAAATTATGAAATATAATTTAGAAATAAAGCATTTAAATTATTTAAATCTAACTTTTAAATAAGAAAGCAATTAGGGGTTTTGAATAACTAAATAGCAATTTTTATAAAACCTAATTCAGCTTTTTCAAAAAGTTTAAAGGAAGAAGCTTGTTTGGAAAATATTTAAGAAGTGGTTAGCATGGGCCCATGTCAGCCCATGCTACCTTGAAAAAAAAAAAAATTTAAAACAAGAAAAAAAAATGCATTTAATAAAGGATTTTTGAAAAGTTTGAAAAGAGACAAACTCAAGGTTTGTTTTTGGAAATTTGAAAAGGTGGGTGGCATGAAGCCACGTGAGCATGGGCTCAGCCCATGCTACTTCCTAAAAAAAAAGAGAAGTTTGAAAAAGTAGCTTTGAAAAGTCAATGGTCAAGGGAGTGGGTGGGGGTAGGTAGTCCTTGATGGGAGTGGGTAAAGGAGTAGGTAGAGAGTGGTTAGAGGGGAGGAGCCTTGTAGTCAAAACCTAGAGAGAGCTAGGGAGGGCTGGGGAGATGGAGAACCCTCCATCTCCTCTCCATTGTTCCCCACCCTTCATCTCCAACCACTCCAATTCCTCTCTATAAATCTTGAAGAAAGAGAGGAGAGAGAAAGAGTTGGCTCTTTCTCCTCCCCTCTCTCTCCTTCTTCTCTCTTCTCCCCCATCTTCTCTTTTGTTTTTTTTTGTGCTGTGTGTGTGAGGGTGGCACAGCCTCCAGCTGAAGGATTCCATCCCCTTTTTGCAAGGTGAGTTATCTTCCTACGTTTGAATTTTTTTTTGGATTAGCATATGCATGTTTTTGGTTTTGCCTTCTTGCTAAAAACCAAGTTGCATACATGATGAGGAATGAATTTTTGTGGTGGATTTAGATCCACAAAGGTTTCGTTTAAGTTGTTTAAGTTGTTGTTTCCAACTAGAAAATGTTTCTCATATATGTATTTTCCCTTGATTGCTTCTCGTTTTTCCCGAGTTGTCAGGGAACCCTCCGAAAAAACAAGCGTATCTTCCTGGATACGTGTCGGATCGGAGTGTTCTTAAACATTCTAAAAAGGGTAGACAGAGTTCTACAACTTCTCAGTTAAGAACTTTGTCTGTTTCGGCCTTCAGAGGTGTCAAAAATCTACGTTACGGGATGACAATGTTTCCCAAAAGCAACTCAGAAATGTCCTGGGTGACGCTTGGTCTTTCTGCGGTAACTCCTGGACTGCTTATCGAAGTGCGTACTTCTTAGACATTATGAAAAGCCCTAACCAAGCTCTACAACATTGTTGTTAATCGTTTTGTCTGTTTCGGCCTGTAGAGTTGTTGTTTTTCATCATTGTCAGCGGATGACTTGTTTCGTCAGCGGTCTGAAAATGATCCAGACAATGTCCGGCGTTTCCGATGTAACTCCTGGCCCATTTGACGAAACTCAGACTTTTTGACGTCTGTGGAAAGGTAACGAGTAGCTCCACAACTTTCATGTTCGGCATTTTTGCCGAAACAGCTTGTAAGCTGCCAGAAAATGGCAGCCTTTCGACTGCAGTTTAGAAAAAAAAAATATATAAATAAATGTATATAGTGTTCAACGTTTTTAGTCCCTAACGTCCTGTCCATTCCTTGTGGGGTGGTGCTACCTGTCCGGTCTGTACCATTGTGGGACAGACCCAACTAGGTGCACACTGGTCTGAGCATGAGCTCGACCAAGTGCACCTAGCTGGACCTTTGGCGCAGCCTTTGGCCGCCGGGCGCTAGGCACCCCACCTCTCTTGGGCGCACCTAGGTGCGAGTATGGGCTGCGGTCTGCAGCTTTGGTTCGGACCCTTCCCTGGGTCTGACCAGGGGTACAGAAGTAGTACACACCTCCGTGTGCTACTCTGTCTCTTTTGAACTAGCTGGGTCTGGACCCACAGGGTCCCGACCATGCTGGTTGGCTTGACCCCCAGATGGAGGTCGTTGGGCAAGCGTGCGCCCCTTGGGTGCGGGCTGGGCCTACTACCCCTGGTCCGAACCCCCTGGGTTCAGACCAGGGGCTTTTCTTGCGGCCCATCTGGGTCTGGTCACCCCTGGACCAGACCCTGCTGGTGTGGGTTTTAGCCCTTGCCCACTTGGGCATTTGACCCAGCCGAGCCCCACTATGGGAGCTCGCCTAGGCACAGCCGGGTGCGGCTGCACCCGGGTGAGCTAGGCTTTGGCCCTTGGCCAGTGCTGCATCAAGGCAGCAGTTGGTCTGCACTTAAAGTACAGACCTAGTTTGACTTGGGCCTAGTGGCCCAGTCATGCAGCAGGCCCGACTTGGGCCTTGATCTTTGCCTTGGTGCCAAGTTGGCACCGGGTGCTAAGGCACCCGGCTACTCTGCCGCCCCTTTAGCAACCCGTGGGGCTGGGTTGGCAGCCCGTGGTCTGAGCCATTCTCGGGCTCAAACCTATGTCTTTTTTACCACAAGTGGTCTGATTCAAAGGACCAAACCTTACGGCTTTGCCTTTGGGTCGGTTGGGACACCACCAACCGGTTCCCCGTGGTGGCACCAGTTCAGTCCGAACCACCTTGGATTCAGACCAAGGTGGGTTTATGGGCCTTGCCGGGTCTGATCCCACTGGGACCAGACCTAGCTGAGCGTCTCTTGGGAGCTCAGCAGACTAGTTACAACTTCCCTTTCATCGTAGCGAATGTGCAAGGCGAGAAAGTAGCTATAAAGTGAGAAAATTAGCTAGTGAGCAACAAGATAGTTGCGATCATGGGCATCGGATGCCCGTGCCTCATTGTCCTATCGTGGCAGTGATGTGTTGAGCTTGTGACGTGTGTCATGCTACACACTTGCGTGTACTTTCCCACCTGCGTTGGACGCCTCAGGCAGATAGCATCGTTCGTGCCCCTTTTTGGTGCGGGCAGAGTGCGGCCACGCACTTAGATATGCTAATGTAATTTCCATACGAGTGGGATTAAGTTAGGTCTCGCTCTCAACACACTTGATTGACGATTTTGTGAAGGTCCTCCACATAAGGTTTTGCTACGCGAGATTTGCCGCGATACGACGAGTGAGATACACGTATTTGGGAAAATATTTATTCCAGTCTTTGGACACTCGTCGCATATACAATGGCTATCGTATATGCATTTTGAGCCTTGTGCCACTCAAAAATAGCGAGTTGTATCATTTTAAAAAAAAAAATATATTTGTTTGTATCGTTGCCCCTGCTCGATACCTGTGCTATTGATTTTGACTTTACGACCTTTCTTGTTTCGCACGTGCACGTTGGCACATCTTGATCGTAGGTCACCGAGTGCGGGTAGTCGAGTGTTACTTGTTGATTCATGTTCATATGTGATGACTCTTTTACGCACCAGAGGCGTGCTTCACACTCGATGCGACATATGCTTGAAAGCTAGAACACCATCTGGGTATTTGCACAGTTTGACCTGTTTAGGTTTGGGGCTCAGTTGGAGTCTTCGGGCAATGGCTCACGATCGTGAGAGAGCTCACGTATTGTGATACCCTAGAAATGGAAATGGTAGTGATGTGAGATCACTTTCACCGGCAGCGTGCTCTTCATGGGTCGGGTGAGGCCGAGCACGTGGGTGACATGGCTAAGACCTCGCTGCGTGCCCCGTGGGGACCACGAGGCATTTGTGAAGTTTTAAATTTGTGAAAAAGGCATGGGTTGGATATGCGTGCATTATCATAGTGCGAATATCACAATACGATCACTTGTTTACTGCCTTGTTAAATGCCACTTAGCCCTTGTACGTGTTCGCACGTGAGTAGAATGGAGATACGTAAATATGAACATTTACATTTGATGGTTGAGTCGTTATACTTTGCTTTTGCACCTATTGACATGTACGTCATGTGGATCGTATGCGACATCGGTACACATATATATATATATATATATGTGGTAGTTCACCTCTTGGCATTAAGCTAATGCTTGTCGCATCCCCTGATTATTAAGGTATGATCATCGCCTTCGCCGGCAAGGCTCTTCACTATGCTGGTTGTACTGGAGCACGTAAATGTTCGAGTGTGACCTCGACATTTCTGCTCATTTTGCCCTGCGAGGAACACAAGGCCAGATGAGCCTAAGTACCTCGGAATGAGGAATTGTGACTAGATACGCCTAATTGTGGATTGGGATACGCGATGATTTAATTGCTTTACTGCTTAAATGTCTGATTAGTTTCGTGTGCATTTTCATTGGGCACACGATTTACCCTTGGAATTTGCTCCATCTCGAACAGGAAAGAGGGGACTTGAAATATATTGTAGAACTATATACTTATCTTTGAAGACTGTTATGGATGTTATGAACTCCGTGGCGAGTTTGTGTGGGCTGTAGATCCATCTCGTGAGTTGAGCTCACCTGTGCTAAGGACGAGTGGTTACACGTATTTTTCCTTGTAGTATATCCTGTGTGTTTTGGATATATATAATTGATGAACATTCATCGTCACCCTGGAATGTGAATGCTAACCATTTGATCACGATAGTGCTGCTCATCCTTGATCGTGATGCTAGAGTTGTAGCTTCTTTGCTTACTCGCTTAGATGACTGCCGTCACTGTCTAAGTTGTTAGTGTTCGACACCGTCGCTTATCACTTGGAAGTACTCGTTACTTTGCTTACTTACTCAGATGTTTGAGGTTACTATCTAAACGTGTTAAGGCTTGATATTATCGCTTATCACTTAGTATTATTTTTACTTCACTGCTTGTGTTGGTACTGTCCTTGCGCTTGTCTCGTGCTTGGTACCTTAGTCGTTTCGTTGTTCAGTAGATGCTGGGCTTGTTTTCTTTGCTCAGTTCGTAGTAGTTGTTGTACTTGCTACTTTCACTGTTGCTTGGACTTGTAACACGTACACTTGCTTACTTGACACGCGCACTTGTACTTTGGTTTAAATGTTTCTAACTGTTCCATCATGTTAGAAATAGCCTGTTACTTGCAGTTTTCAAGCATGACATATCTGTATCCTATTTCATGCTTTATACCTTATGCTTTTCCTTAGAAATGATAAATGTATGGATGGTTTATCTCACCAGCTTGCAAGAGTACTGACCCCATTTTATGGGGATACAGGTGTTTGGCTTCTAGTGGTGTGATGGAGCTCGATGTGCGGCGGAGGACTGAACCCACACTCTAGAACTCGAAGATCTTGGCAGTGGTCGTTGGAAAAGGGAAATGATGTATATTGCTCACGTATCAATTTGTAATAAATAAAATGTTTCTTATTGTTGTTTCTTCCTGTGACTCGCTCAAAAATTCCCACTGTTTTCCCCTGCTAGTTTTCCTTTATGCGCAATGTTTTCAAAAAAAAAATTTACTCTGAAAATTTAAGGATTTTTCAACTTGGGATTTTGGGGCGTCGCAGAACTTGGTATCAAAGCCATGTTTTAGGAGTGTGGTTCAAGTCTCTGCACGCATCGACCATCGCACTGTAAGTATGCCTCATTTAGCATGATTGTGATTCTGTTGTTTAGTTGTCCTTTCTGCATGCTTGTGGTAGATTTCTCTTAAAAGGGTTTGTGTTGCGCTTGTGGATGTGGATTCCCAAACTAGTTCGTACTTCCTTTGTGTTTTCCAACGTCGTTGGATATGTTCATAATCTTATCCTTGTGAACGGTATATTTTTGGAAGCGATCTTTCGGTCAGAAGGTTAGAGCCCTGTCTGTGCCAATTGAATCTTTGTGTTCCTCGTTGGAGGATGTTGTTGTTCCCAGTTGTTTTTGGTGATGAGAACACGTGCGCCTAGCAGTGGCTTTTGCGTTGCCGATGATGGCAATCGACTTTTGAGAGGGTCGTTATTGGGAACGACATAACACCAAACTTCAGAGTGTTGTTGCTCTTGAGAGAGCATTGTGGGTATTCTTGTTTCCCAGCCATAGTCTGAGGGACTCGTGGTATCTTGAGTTGGCTCAGGTGATGATTCCTGGTAGTGCCAACGATGCCATCGGAGTGGTGATTCTCCGATGATGCCATTAGGGTGGTGATTCCCTAATGATGCTACTGAAGTGGTGACTCTTCAGTATTGCCGTTAGAGTAGTGACTCTCTAACGATGTCGTCGGGGTGACGATTCTCTGATGATGCCATTAGGGTGGTGATTCCCTAGTGATGCTACTGAGGTGGTGATTCCTCAGTATTGCCGTTAGAGTGGTGACTCTCTAACGATGCCATTAGGGTGGTGATTCCCTAATAATGCTACTGAAGTGGTGACTCTTCTGTATTGCCGTTAGAGTAGTGACTCTCTAACGATGCCGTCAGGGTAGTGATTCTCTGACGATGCCATTAGGGTGGTGACTCTCTAGTGATGCTACAGAGGTGGTGATTCCTCAGTATTGCCGTTAGAGTGTTGACTCTCTAACGATGCCATTAGGGTGGTGATTCCCTAGTGATGCTACTGAAGTGGTGATTCTTCAGTAATGCCGCTAGAGTGGTGATTCTCTAGCGATGCCGTCAAGGTGGTGACTCTTTGACGATGCCATTGAGGTGGTGATTCCCTCATGATGCTACTGGGGTGGTGACTCTCCAGTAATGCCGCTAGAGTGGTGATTCTCTAGCGATGCCATTAGAGTGGTGATTCTCTGATGAAGGTTGTTGAAGTGATGATTCTTCAATAATGTCATTTGAATGATGATTCACTTGTGATGATGTCGGAGTAGTGATCCTCCGAGCAACGTGTTAGAGTGGTGATTCTCTAATGTTGGTCATCAAGAATAGTGATTTTCTGATGACAGCGGCCCTATGTGGCATCGCTTGAGATATTGCACAATTAGATTTGTGTTGTGACATTGTTTGAATTACGCATCGTGTACTCGAAAACTTTTGAATGATTGTTGTGGTTATTACTTAGCAAAACCTATCGCTTAATAACTATTATATATGTTTGTCCTGATAGATGGATTGGGAAGCCCAATGCAACGATATTGTGGGTACTGTGAACAACCTTGCAGAGGTTGTACAACAGCAGGAGGTTGCGATGCAACAGATGGGTGCGAACCTTCAGCGGGTCGCCCATGATAGGCAGAACGTATGTACGGTCACCTACAAGCGCTTTATGGAATTAGATCCTCCTGCTTTCCTGGGTAAGACAGACCCTGAAGCTGCTGAGTCATGGTTACGAGAGATAGAACGTATTTTTCGCATTCTAGATGTCCCTGAGGAGCGGAAAGTGAACTTTGGCACCTATCGTTTGAAAGACCATGCTGAGAAGTGGTGGGACACGATCTCTACGGTTAAATTTCAAAATGGGAATGTTACGTGGGATGAATTTGTAGAGGTTTTTAACTCTGCATATTTTCCCAAGCATGAACGAAGCAAGAAGAAGCAAGAGTTTTTGGATCTGCAACAGGGGACGATGACCCTATCTGATTATATCACCAAGTTTCGCAGTTTAGAACGATATTGTCCGAATGTGTACGTCCTGGAAAAGGATCGAGCAATGAAGTTTGCTCGTGGATTGAAGCCAACTCTGAGAACCAACGTGTTCACTAACGCACCAAAGTCACTTGACGAGGCCATCGAGGTAGCAACACTATTGGAATAAGCCCAGATTGAGGAGCAGAAAAACTAGTGGAGTGGAGCCGAATCACAGACAAAGATTTTCGCGTGTACCAGTGAGAAGGATCCCAAAGGAGATGAGTCCACACAGCCTACAAGGAAGCAAAAGCGTTAGGAAGACTACCAGAACCGCCAGCAACGAAGTCGATCTCGACGACAAAGTGTGCAACGAAAGTGCCGGCGATGCAACAGAGATCACGCTTTTGGAGTTTGCCCTCTCTACGACGGCAAGTGTTTCAAGTGTGAACAACCAGGACATATTGCTAAGTTTTGTCCAAAGAGGTCTATTGGAGACCTTGCTCATGCTGATTAAGCTCTATCGACAGAAGATGACGTGATGACGAACGAGGAAGCTGTCAGGATCGTTGATCATCGAGATCAAAGTTTTGCGTACCGAAACCATTCCGTTGGAAAAGGTACGGTGGCAACACCATGGCATCGAAGAATGCTCATGGGAGCCTGAAGCGTGTATAAGGGAAGACTGTCCCGACTTTTGTGTTTGTGATTTCGTGGACGAAATCCTCTTTAAGGAGGGTAGGATGTAAGAACCATGATAATTCTGATATATATATTGAATTAAAATATGATTCAGTAATAGTAGTCTCTTGCTTTGACGCGAGAATTTTCTCGTAATTGTGCCAAAGTAGCGATACAAAGTCTTCATCGCGTAAAAATTTGAATTTCTAAGCGACGAAGGACAACCCTAGCAATCTAAGGTCCCATATTCTTAGATTCGATTTATAACATATCGAAGTAGGTTCACTCCGAATTTGGAACCTAAACGAGAAAAAAAAAATCTCGTTATTTCATGTATTTTGGTGAAAGGGGTATATCGGTAAATATGAGTCGGATCGAGACCCGAATTCGTCGAAACTGGAGATCTAAATATGTAATATTGAAATCTAGGTCTTAAAATTATGAAATATAATTTAGAAATAAAGCATTTAAATTATTTAAATCTAACTTTTAAATAAGAAAGCAATTAGGGGTTTTGAATAACTAAATAGCAATTTTTATAAAACCTAATTCAGCTTTTTCAAAAAGTTTAAAGGAAGAAGCTTGTTTGGAGAATATTTAAGAAGTGGTTAGCATGGGCCCATGTCAGCCCATGCTACCTTGAAAAAAAAAAAAATTTAAAACAAGAAAAAAAAATGCATTTAATAAAGGATTTTTGAAAAGTTTGAAAAGAGACAAACTCAAGGTTTTTTTTGGAAATTTGAAAAGGTGGGTGGCATGAAGCCACGTGAGCATGGGCTCAGCCCATGCTACTTCCTAAAAAAAAGAGAAGTTTGAAAAAGTAGCTTTGAAAAGTCAAGGGTCAAGGGAGTGCGTGGGGGTAGGTAGTCCTTGATGGGAGTGGGTAAAGGAGTAGGTAGAGAGTGGTTAGAGGGGAGGAGCCTTGTAGTCAAAACCTAGAGAGAGCTAGGGAGGGCTGGGGAGATGGAGAACTCTCCATCTCCTCTCCATTGTTCCCCACCCTTCATCTCCAACCACTCCAATTCCTCTCTATAAATCTTGAAGAAAGAGAGGAGAGAGAAAGAGTTGGCTCTTTCTCCTCCCCTCTCTCTCCTTCTTCTCTCTTCTCCCCCATCTTCTCTTTTGTTTTTTTTGTGCTGTGTGTGTGAGGGTGGCACAGCCTCCAGCTGAAGGATTCCATCCCCTTTTTGCAAGGTGAGTTATCTTCCTACGTTTGAATTTTTTTTTGGATTAGCATATGCATGTTTTTGGTTTTGCCTTCTTGCTAAAAACCAAGTTGCATACATGATGAGGAATGAATTTTTGTGGTGGATTTAGATCCACAAAGGTTTTGTTTAAGTTGTTTAAGTTGTTGTTTCCAACTAGAAAATGTTTCTCATATATGTATTTTCCCTTGATTGCTTCTCGTTTTTCCCTAGTTGTCAGGAAACCCTCCGATAAAACAAGCGTATCTCCCTGGATACGTGTCGGATCGGAGTGTTCTTGGACATTCTGGAAAGGGTAGACAGAGTTATACAACTTCCCAGTTAAGCACTTTGTCTGTTTCGGCATTCAGGGAGGTCAAAAATCTACGTTACAAGATGACAATGTTTCCCATCAGCAACTCAGAAATGTCCTGGGTGACGCTTGGTCTTTCTGCGGTAACTCCTGGACTGCTTATCAGAGTGCGTACTTCTTAGACATTATGAAAAGCCCTAACCGAGCTCTACAACATTGTTGTTAATCATTTTGTCTGTTTCGGCCTGTAGAGTTGTTGTTTTTCATCATTGTCGGCGGATGACTTGTTTCGTCAGCGGTCTGAAAATGATCCAGACAATGTCCGGCGTTTCCGCTGTAACTCCTGGCCCATTTGACAAAACTCAGACTTTTTAACGTCTGTGGAAAGGTAACGAGTAGCTCCACAACTTTCATGTTCGGCATTTTTGCCGAAACAGCTTGCAAGCTGCCAGAAAATGGCAGCCTTTCGACTGCAGTTTAGAAAAAAAAAATATATAAATATATGTATATAGTGTTCAACGTTTTTAGTCCCTAACATCCTGTCCATTCCTTGTGGGGTGGTGCTACCTGTCCGGTCTGTACCATTGTGGGACAGACCCAACTAGGTGCACACTGGTCCGAGCATGAGCTCGACCAAGTGCACCTAGCTGGACCTTTGGCGCAGCCTTTGGCCGCCGGGCGCTAGGCACCCCACCTCTCTTGGGCGCACCTAGGTGCGAGTATGGGCTGCGGTCTGCAGCTTTGGTTCGGACCCTTCCCTGGGTCCGACCAGGGGTACAGGAGTAGTACACACCTCCGTGTGCTACTCTGTCTCTTTTGAACTAGCTGGGTCTGGACCCACAGCGTCCCGACCATGCTGGTTGGCTTGACCCCCGGATGGAGGTCGTTGGGCAAGCGTGCGCCCCTTGGGTGCGGGCTGGGCCTACTACCCCTGGTCCGAACCCCTTGGGTTCAGACCAGGGGCTTTTCTTGCGGCCCATCTGGGTCTGGTCACCCCTGGACCAGACCCTGCTGGTGTGGGTTTTAGCCCTTGCCCACTTGGGCATTTGACCCAGCCGAGCCCCACTATGGGAGCTCGCCTAGGCACAGCCGGGTGCGGCTGCACCCGGGTGAGCTAGGCTTTGGCCCTTGGCCAGTGCTGCATCAAGGCAGCAGTTGGTCTGCACTTAAAGTACAGACCTAGTTTGACTTGGGCCTAGTGGCCCAGTCATGCAGCAGGCCCGACTTGGGCCTCGATCTTTGCCTTGGTGCCAAGTTGGCACCGGGTGCTAAGGCACCCGGCTACTCTGCCGCCCCTTTAGCAACCCGTGGGGCTGGGTTGGCAGCCCGTGGTCTGAGCCATTCTCGGGCTCAAACCTATGTCTTTTTTACCACAAGTGGTCTGATTCAAAGGACCAAACCTTACGGCTTTGCCTTTGGGTCGGTTGGGACACCACCAACCGGTTCCCCGTGGTGGCACCAGTTCAGTCCGAACCACCTTGGATTCAGACCAAGGTGGGTTTATGGGCCTTGCCGGGTCTGATCCCACTGGGACCAGACCTAGCTGAGCGTCTCTTGGGAGCTCAGCAGACTAGTTACAACTTCCCCTTCATCGTAGCGAATGTGCAAGGCGAGAAAGTAGCTATAAAGTGAGAAAATTAGCTAGTGAGCAACGAGATAGTTGCGATCATGGGCATCGGATGCCCGTGCCTCATTGTCCTATCATGGCAGTGATGTGTTGAGCTTGTGACGTGTGTCATGCTACACACTTGCGTGTACTTTCCCACCTGCGTTGGACGCCTCAGGCAGATAGCATCGTTCGTGCCCCTTTTTGGTGCGGGCAGAGTGCGGCCACGCACTTGGATATGCTAATGTAATTTCCATACGAGTGGGATTAAGTTAGGTCTCACTCTCAGCACACTTGATTGACGATTTTGTGAAGGTCCTCCACATAAGGTTTTGCTACGCGAGATTTGCCGCGATACGACGATTGAGATACACGTATTTTGGAAAATATTTATTCCAGTCTTTGGACACTCGTCGCATATACAATGGCTATCGTATATGCATTTTGAGCCTTGTGCCACTCAAAAATAGCGAGTTGTGTCATTTTAAAAAAAAATATATATTTGTTTGTATCGTTGCCCCGGCTCGATACCTGTGCTATTGATTTTGACTTTACGACCTTTCTTGTTTCGCACGTGCACGTTGGCACATCTTGATCGTAGGTCACCGAGTGCGGGTAGTCGAGTGTTACTTGTTGATTCATGTTCATATGTGATGACTATTTTACGCACCAGAGGCGTGCTTCACACTCGATGCGACATATGCTTGAAAGCTAGAACACCATCTGGGTATTTGCACAGTTTGACCTGTTTAGGTTTGGGACTCAGTTGGAGTCTTCGGGCAATGGCTCACGATCGTGAGAGAGCTCACGTATTGTGATACCCTAGAAATGGAAATGGTAGTGATGTGAGATCACTTTCACCGGCAGCGTGCTCTTCATGGGTCGGGTGAGGCCGAGCACGTGGGTGACATGGCTAAGACCTCGCTGCGTGCCCCGTGGGGACCACGAGGCATTTGTGAAGTTTTAAATTTGTGAAAAAGGCTTGGGTTGGATATGCGTGCATTATCATAGTGCGAATATCACAATACGATCACTTGTTTACTGCCTTGTTAAATGCCACTTAGCCCTTGTACGTGTTCGCACGTGAGTAGAATGGAGATACGTAAATATGAACATTTACATTTGATGGTTGAGTCGTTATACTTTGCTTTTGCACCTATTGACATGTACGTCATGTGGATCGTATGCGACATCGGTACACATATATATATATGCGGTAGTTCACCTCTTGGCATTAAGCTAATGCTTGTTGCATCCCCTGATTATTAAGGTATGATCATCGCCTTCGCCGGCAAGGCTCTTCACTATGCTGGTTGTACTGGAGCACGTAAATGTTCGAGTGTGACCTCGACATTCCTGCTCGTTTTGCCCTGCGGGGAACACAAGGCCAGATGAGCCTAAGTACCTCGGAATGAGGAATTGTGACTAGATACGCCTAATTGTGGATTGGGATACGCGATGATTTAATTGCTTTACTGCTTAAATGTCTGATTAGTTTCGTGTGCATTTTCATTGGGCACACGATTTACCCTTGGAATTTGCTCCATCTCGAACGGGAAAGAGGGGACTTGAAGTATATTGTAGAACTATATACTTATCTTTGAAGACTGTTATGGATGTTATGAACTCCATGGCGAGTTTGTGTGGGCTGTAGATCCATCTCGTGAGTTGAGCTCACCTGTGCTAAGGACGAGTGGTTACACGTATTTTTCCTTGTAGTATATCCTGTGTGTTTTGGATATATATAATTGATGAACATTCATCGTCACCCTGGAATGTGAATGCTAACCATTTGATCACGATAGTGCTGCTCATCCTTGATCGTGATGCTAGAGTTGTAGCTTCTTTGCTTACTCGCTTAGATGACTGCCGTCACTGTCTAAGTTGTTAGTGTTCGACACCGTCGCTTATCACTTGGAAGTACTCGTTACTTTGCTTACTTACTCAGATGTTTGAGGTTACTATCTAAACGTGTTAAGGCTTGATATTATCGCTTATCACTTAGTATTATTTTTACTTCACTGCTTGTGTTGGTACTGTCCTTGCGCTTGTCTCGTGCTTGGTTCCTTAGTCGTTTCGTTGTTCAGTAGATGCTGGGCTTGTTTTCTTTGCTCAGTTCGTAGTAGTTGTTGTACTTGCTACTTTCACTGTTGCTTGGACTTGTAACACGTACACTTGCTTACTTGACACACGCACTTGTACTTTGGTTTAAATGTTTCTAACTGTTCCATCATGTTAGAAATAGCCTGTTACTTGCAGTTTTCAAGCATGACATATCTGTATCCTATTTCATGCTTTATACCTTATGCTTTTCCTTAGAAATGATAAATGTATGGATCGTTTATCTCACCAGCTCGCAAGAGTACTGACCCCATTTTATGGGGATACAGGTGTTTGGCTTCTAGTGGTGCGATGGAGCTCGATGTGCGGCGGAGGACTGAACCCACACTCTAGAACTCGAAGATCTTGGCAGTGGTCGTTGGAAAAGGGAAATGATGTATATTGCTCACGTATCAATTTGTAATAAATAAAATGTTTCTTATTGTTGTTTCTTCCTGTGACTCGCTCAAAAATTCCCACTGTTTTCCCCTGCTAGTTTTCCTTTATGCGCAATGTTTTCAAAAAAAAAATTTACTCTGAAAATTTAAGGATTTTTCAACTTGGGATTTTGGGGCGTCGCAGAACTTGGTATCAAAGCCATGTTTTAGGAGTGTGGTTCAAGTCTCTGCACGCATCGACCATCGCACTGTAAGTATGCCTCATTTAGCATGATTGTGATTCTGTTGTTTAGTTGTCCTTTCTGCATGCTTGTGGTAGATTTCTCTTAAAAGGGTTTGTGTTGCGCTTGTGGATGTGGATTCCCAAACTAGTTCGTACTTCCTTTGTGTTTTCCAACGTCGTTGGATATATTCATAATCTTATCCTTGTGAACGGTATATTTTTGGAAGCGATCTTTCGGTCAGAAGGTTAGAGCCCTGTCTGTGCCGATTGAATCTTTGTGTTCCTCGTTGGAGGATGTTGTTGTTCCCAGTTGTTTTTGGTGATGAGAACACGTGCGCCTAGCAGTGGCTTTTGCGTTGCCGATGATGGCAATCGACTTTTGAGAGGGTCGTTATTGGGAACGACATAACACCAAACTTCAGAGTGTTGTTGCTCTTGAGAGAGCATTGTGGGTATTCTTGTTTCCCAGCCATAGTCTGAGGGACTCGTGGTATCTTGAGTTGGCTCACGTGATGATTCCTGGTAGTGCCAACGACGCCTTCGGAGTGGTGATTCTCCGATGATGCCATTAGGGTGGTGATTCCCTAATGATGCTACTGAAGTGGTGACTCTTCAGTATTGCCGTTAGAGTAGTGACTCTCTAACGATGTCGTCGGGGTGACGATTCTCTGATGATGCCATTAGGGTGGTGATTCCCTAGTGATGCTACTGAGGTGGTGATTCCTCAGTATTGCCGTTAGAGTGGTGACTCTCTAACGATGCCATTAGGGTGGTGATTCCCTAATAATGCTACTGAAGTGGTGACTCTTCAGTATTACCGTTAGAGTAGTGACTCTCTAACGATGCCGTCAGGGTAGTGATTATCTGACGATGCCATTAGGGTGGTGACTCTCTAGTGATGCTACTGAGGTGGTGATTCCTCAGTATTGCCGTTAAAGTGTTGACTCTCTAACGATGCCATTAGGGTGGTGATTGCCTAGTGATGCTACTGAAGTGGTGATTCTTCAGTAATGCCGCTAGAGTGGTGATTCTCTAGCGATGCCGTCAAGGTGGTGACTCTTTGACGATGCCATTGAGGTGGTGATTCCCTCATGATGCTACTGGGGTGGTGACTCTCCAGTAATGCCGCTAGAGTGGTGATTCTCTAGCGATGCCATTAGAGTGGTGATTCTCTGATAAAGGTTGTTGAAGTGATGATTCTTCAACAATGTCATTTGAATGATGATTCACTTGTGATGATGTCGGAGTAGTGATCTTCCGGGCAACGTGTTAGAGTGGTGATTCTCTAATGTTGGTCATCAAGAATAGTGATTTTCTGATGACAGCGGCCCTATGTGGCATCACTTGAGATATTGCGCAATTAGATTTGTGTTGTGACATTGTTTGAATTATGCATCGTGTACTCAAAAACTTTTGAATGATTGTTGTGGTTATTACTTAGCAAAACCTATCGCTTAATAACTATTATATTTGTTTGTCCTGATAGATGGCCTGGGAAGCCCAATGCAACGATATTATGGGTACTGTGAACAACCTTGCAGAGGTTGTACAACAGCAGGTGGTTGCGATGCAACAGATGGGTGCGAACCTTCAGCGGGTCGCCCATGATAGGCAGAACGTAGGTACGGTCACCTACAAGCGCTTTATGGAATTAGATCCTCCTGCTTTCCTGGGTAAGACAGACCCTGAAGCTGCTGAGTCATGGTTACGAGAGATAGAACGTATTTTTCGCGTTCTGGATGTCCCTGAGGAGCGGAAAGTGAACTTTGGCACCTATCGTTTGAAAGACCATGCTGAGAAGTGGTGGGACACGATCTCTACGGTTAAATTTCAAAATGGGAATGTTACGTGGGATGAATTTGTAGAGGTTTTTAACTCTGCATATTTTCCTAAGCATGAACGAAGCAAGAAGATGCAAGAGTTTTTGGATCTGCAACAGGGGACGATGACCCTATCTGATTATATCACCAAGTTTCGCAGTTTGGAACGATATTGTCCGAATGTGTACGTCCTGGAAAAGGATCGAGCAATGAAGTTTGCTCGTGGATTGAAGCCAACTCTGAGAACCAACGTGTTCACTAACGCACCAAAGTCACTTGACGAGGCCATCGAGGTAGCAACACTATTGGAAGAAGCCCAGATTGAGGAGCAGAAAAACCAGTGGAGTGGAGCCGGATCACAGACAAAGATTTTCGCGTGTACCAGTGAGAAGGATCCCAGAGGAGATGAGTCCACACAGCCTACAAGGAAGCAAAAGCGTCAGGAAGACTACCAGAACCGCCAGCAACAAAGTCGATCTCGACGACAAAGTGTGCAATGAAAGTGCCGGCGATGCAACAGAGATCACGCTTTTGGAGTTTGCCCTCTCTACGACGGCAAGTGTTTCAAGTGTGAACAACCAGGACATATTGCTAAGTTTTGTCCAAAGAGGTCTATTGGAGACCTTGCTCATGCTGATTAAGCTCTATCGACAGAAAATGACGTGATGACGAACGAGGAAGCTGTCAGGATCGTTGATCATCGAGATCAAAGTTTTGCGTATCGAAACCATTCCGTTGGTAAAGGTACGGTGGCAACACCATGGCATCGAAGAATGCTCATGGGAGCCTGAAGCGTGTATAAGGAAAGACTGTCCCGACTTTTGTGTTTATGATTTCGTGGACGAAATCCTCTTTAAGGAGGGTAGGATGTAAGAACCATGATAATTCTGATATATATATTGAATTAAAATATGATTCAGTAATAGTAGTCGCTTGCTTTGACGCGAGAATTTTCTCGTAATTGTGCCAAAGTAGCGATACAAAGTCTTCATCGCATAAAAATTTGAATTTCTAAGCGACGAAGGACAACCCTAGCAATCTAAGGTCCCATATTCTTAGATTCGATTTATAACATATCGAAGTATGTTCACTCCGAATTTGGAAACTAAACGAGAAAAAAAAATATCTCGTTATTTTATGTATTTTGGTGAATGGGGTATATCGGTAAATACGAGTCGGATCGAGGCCCGAATTCGTCGAAACTGGAGATCTAAATACGTAATATTGAAATCTAGGTCTTAAAATTATGAAATATAATTTAGAAATAAAGCATTTAAATTATTTAAATCTAACTTTTAAATAAGAAAGCAATTAGGGGTTTTGAATAACTAAATAGCAATTTTATAAAACCTAATTCAGCTTTTTCAAAAAGTTTAAAGGAAGAAGCTTGTTTGGAGAATATTTAAGAAGTGGTTAGCATGGGCCCATGTCAGCCCATGCTACCTTGAAAAAAAAAAAAAATTTAAAACAAGAAAAAAAAATGCATTTAATAAAGGATTTTTGAAAAGTTTGAAAAGAGACAAACTCAAGGTTTGTTTTTAGAAATTTGAAAAGGTGGGTGGCATGAAGCCACGTGAGCATGGGCACAGCCCATGCTACTTCCTAAAAAAAAAGAGAAGTTTGAAAAAGTAGCTTTGAAAAGTCAATGGTCAAGGGAGTGGGTGGGGGTAGGTAGTCCTTGATGGGAGTGGGTAAAGGAGTAGGTAGAGAGTGGTTAGAGGGGAGGAGCCTTGTAGTCAAAACCTAGAGAGAGCTAGGGAGGGCTGGGGAGATGGAGAACCCTCCATCTCCTCTCCATTGTTCCCCACCCTTCATCTCCAACCACTCCAATTCCTCTCTATAAATCTTGAAGAAAGAGAGGAGAGAGAAAGAGTTGGCTCTTTCTCCTCCCCTCTCTCTCCTTCTTCTCTCTTCTCCCCCATCTTCTCTTTTGTTTTTTTTGTGCTGTGTGTGTGAGGGTGGCACAGCCTCCAGCTGAAGGATTCCATCCCCTTTTTGCAAGGTGAGTTATCTTCCTACGTTTGAATTTTTTTTTGGATTAGCATATGCATGTTTTTTGGTTTTGCCTTCTTGCTAAAAACCAAGTTGCATACATGATGAGGAATGAATTTTTGTGGTGGATTTAGATCCACAAAGGTTTCATTTAAGTTGTTTAAGTTGTTGTTTCCAACTAGAAAATGTTTCTCATATATGTATTTTCCCTTGATTGCTTCTCGTTTTTCCCGAGTTGTCAGGGAACCCTCCGATAAAACAAGCGTATCTCCCTGGATACGTGTCGGATCGGAGTGTTCTTGGACATTCTGGAAAGGGTAGACAGATTTCTACAACTTCTCAGTTAAGAACTTTGTCTGTTTTGGCTTTAGAGACGGCAAAAATCCACGTTACGGGATGACAATGTTTCCCATCAGCAACTCAGAAATGTCCTGGGTGACGCTTGGTCTTTCTGCGGTAACTCCTGGACTGCTTATCAGAGTGCGTACTTCTTAGACATTATGAAAATCCCTAACCGAGCTCTACAACATTGTTGTTAATCGTTTTGTCTGTTTCGGCCTGTAGAGTTGTTGTTTTTCATCATTGTCGGCGGATGACTTGTTTCGTCAGCGGTCTGAAAATGATCCAGACAATGTCCGGCATTTCCGTTGTAACTCCTGGCCCATTTGACGAAACTCAGACTTTTTGACGTCTGTGGAAAGGTAACGAGTAGCTCCACAACTTTCATGTTCGGCATTTTTGCCGAAATCTGCCAGAAAATGGCAGCCTTTCGACTGCAGTTTAGAAAAAAAAAATATATAAATATATGTATATAGTGTTCAACGTTTTTAGTCCCTAACGTCCTGTCCATTCCTTGTGGGGTGGTGCTACCTGTCCGGTCTGTACCATTGTGGGACAGACCCAACTAGGTGCACACTGGTCCGAGCATGAGCTCGACCAAGTGCACCTAGCTGGACCTTTGGCGCAGCCTTTGGCCGCCGGGCGCTAGGCACCCCACCTCTCTTGGGCGCACCTAGGTGCGAGTATGGGCTGCGGTCTGCAGCTTTGGTTCGGACCCTTCCCTGGGTCCGACCAGGGGTACAGGAGTAGTACACACCTCCGTGTGCTACTTTGTCTCTTTTGAACTAGCTGGGTCTGGACCCACAGGGTCTCGACCGTGCTGGTTGGCTTGACCCCCGGATGGAGGTCGTTGGGCAAGCGTGCGCCCCTTGGGTGCGGGCTGGGCCTACTACCCCTGGTCCGAACCCCTTGGGTTCAGACCAGGGGCTTTTCTTGCGGCCCATCTGGGTCTGGTCACCCCTGGACCAGACCCTGCTGGTGTGGGTTTTAGCCCTTGCCCACTTGGGCATTTGACCCAGCCGAGCCCCACTATGGGAGCTCGTCTAGGCACAGCCGGGTGCGGCTGCACCCGGGTGAGCTAGGCTTTAGCCCTTGGCCAGTGCTGAATCAAGGCAGCAGTTGGTCTGCAGTTAAAGTACAGACCTAGTTTGACTTGGGCCTAGTGGCCCAGTCATGCAGCAGGCCCGACTTGGGCCTCGATCTTTGCCTTGGTGCCAAGTTGGCACCGGGTGCTAAGGCACCCGGCTACTCTGCCGCCCCTTTAGCAACCCGTGGGGCTGGGTTGGCAGCCCATGGTCTGAGCCATTCTCGGGCTCAAACCTATGTCTTTTTTACCACAAGTGGTCTGATTCAAAGGACCAAACCTTACGGCTTTGCCTTTGGGTCGGTTGGGACACCACCAACCGGTTCCCCGTGGTGGCACCAGTTCAGTCCGAACCACCTTGGATTCAGACCAAGGTGGGTTTATGGGCCTTGCCGGGTCTGATCCCACTGGGACCAGACCTAGCTGAGCGTCTCTTGGGAGCTCAGCAGACTAGTTACAACTTCCCCTTCATCGTAGCGAATCTGCAAGGCGAGAAAGTAGCTATAAAGTGAGAAAATTAGCTAGTGAGCAACGAGATAGTTGCGATCTTGGGCATCGGATGCCTGTGCCTCATTGTCCTATCGTGGCAGTGATGTGTTGAGCTTGTGACGTGTGTCATGCTACACACTTGCGTGTACTTTCCCACCTGCGTTGGACGCCTCAGGCAGATAGCATCATTCGTGCCCCTTTTTGGTGCGGGCAGAGTGCGGCCATGCACTTGGATATGCTAATGTAATTTCCATACGAGTGGGATTAAGTTAGGTCTCATTCTCAACACACTTGATTGACGATTTTGTGAAGGTCCTCCACAGAAGGTTTTGCTACGCGAGATTTGCCGCGATACGATGATTGAGATACACGTATTTGGGAAAATATTTATTCCAGTCTTTGGACACTCGTCGCATATACAATGGCTATCGTATATGCATTTTGAGCCTTGTGCCACTCAAAAATAGCGAGTTGTGTCATTTTAAAAAAATATATATATTTGTTTGTATCGTTGCCCCGGCTCGATACCTGTGCTATTGATTTTGACTTTACGACCTTTCTTGTTTCGCACGTGCACGTTGGCACATCTTGATCGTAGGTCACCGAGTGTGGGTAGTCGAGTGTTACTTGTTGATTCATGTTCATATGTGATGACTATTTTACGCACGAGAGGCGTGCTTCACACTCGACGCGACATATGCTTGAAAGCTAGAACACCATCTGGGTATTTGCACAGTTTGACCTGTTTAGGTATGGGACTCAGTTGGAGTCTTCGGGCAATGGCTCACGATCGTGAGAGAGCTCACGTATTGTGATACCCTAGAAATGGAAATGGTAGTGATGTGAGATCACTTTCACCGGCAGCGTGCTCTTCATGGGTCGGGTGAGGCCGAGCACGTGGGTGACATGGCTAAGACCTCGCTGCGTGCCCCGTGGGGACCACGAGGCATTTGTGAAGTTTTAAATTTGTGAAAAAGGCATGGGTTGGATATGCGTGCATTATCATAGTGCGAATATCACAATACAATCACTTGTTTACTGCCTTGTTAAATGCCACTTAGCCCTTGTACGTGTTCGCACGTGAGTAGAATGGAGATACGTAAATATGAACATTTACATTTGATGGTTGAGTCGTTATACTTTGCTTTTGCACCTATTGACATGTACGTCATGTGGATCGTATGCGACATCGGTACACATATATATATATATATATATGCGGTAGTTCAGCTCTTGGCATTAAGCTAATGCTTGTTGCATCCCCTGATTATTAAGGTATGATCATCGCCTTCGCCGGCAAGGCTCTTCACTATGCTGGTTGTACTGGAGCACGTAAATGTTCGAGTGTGACCTCGACATTTCTGCTCGTTTTGCCCTGCGGGGAACACAAGGCCAGATGAGCCTAAGTACCTCGGAATGAGGAATTGTGACTAGATACACCTAATTGTGGATTGGGATACGCGATGATTTAATTGCTTTACTGCTTAAATGTCTGATTAGTTTCGTGTGCATTTTCATTGGGCACACGATTTACCCTTGGAATTTGCTCCATCTCGAACGGGAAAGAGGGGACTTGAAGTATATTGTAGAACTATATACTTATCTTTGAAGACTGTTATGGATGTTATGAACTCCGTGGCGAGTTTGTGTGGGCTGTAGATCCATCTCGTGAGTTGAGCTCACCTGTGCTAAGGACGAGTGGTTACACGTATTTTTCCTTGTAGTATATCCTGTGTGTTTTGGATATATATAATTGATGAACATTCATCGTCACCCTGGAATGTGAATGCTAACCATTTGATCACGATAGTGCTGCTCATCCTTGATCGTGATGCTAGAGTTGTAGCTTCTTTGCTTACTCGCTTAGATGACTGCCGTCACTGTCTAAGTTGTTAGTGTTCGACACCGTCGCTTATCACTTAGAAGTACTCGTTACTTTGCTTACTTACTCAGATGTTTGAGGTTACTATCTAAACGTGTTAAGGCTTGATATTATCGCTTATCACTTAGTATTATTTTTACTTCACTGCTTGTGTTGGTACTGTCCTTGCGCTTGTCTCGTGCTTGGTTCCTTAGTCGTTTCGTTGTTCAGTAGATGCTGGGCTTGTTTTCTTTGCTCAGTTCGTAGTAGTTGTTGTACTTGCTACTTTCACTGTTGCTTGGACTTGTAACACGTACACTTGCTTACTTGACACGCGCACTTGTACTTTGGTTTAAATGTTTCTAACTGTTCCATCATGTTAGAAATAGCCTGTTACTTGCAGTTTTCAAGCATGACATATCTGTATCCTATTTCATGCTTTATACCTTATGCTTTTCCTTAGAAATGATAAATGTATGGATCGTTTATCTCACCAGCTCGCAAGAGTACTGACCCCATTTTATGGGGATACAGGTGTTTGGCTTCTAGTGGTGCGATGGAGCTCGATGTGCGGCGGAGGACTGAACCCACACTCTAGAACTCGAAGATCTTGGCAGTGGTCGTTGGAAAAGGGAAATGATGTATATTGCTCACGTATCAATTTGTAATAAATAAAATGTTTCTTATTGTTGTTTCTTCCTGTGACTCGCTCAAAAATTCCCACTGTTTTCCCCTGCTAGTTTTCCTTTATGCGCAATGTTTTCAAAAAAAAAATTTACTCTGAAAATTTAAGGATTTTCCAACTTGGGATTTTGGGGCGTCACACATATCCAGTCATGCCATTTGTGCGTTACTGTCTCCAGACATAATCAGTGAGCTCATTCATAGAGCTCGCTAGGGATTTACATCCTTTTCATGGATCTGTCTGTTGAACCCACTCACTGGACTCACCCAATATATACACTCTCTGTAAGTATACCCATTGAATTCATCACATTAGTTTCAATTCTAACAGTGGTACAATCCCTTACATCTGAACTTCTTTCTTGCTCACTATTTGAAAATCACTTACAGAAGGATGCCATAACACAACAACCAATTGGCTCTCCAATTCAAATCACCAGGTCTGGTGTACCTTCTCTGCAGTAGAAGGCTATGAGGGTCCTTGGAAATATCATTTCAATTAGGCCAAATATCATTGCAGCTGCAGAGACGTATGCTTCAACAACAACACAATGCAGTATACCACGCGAGCTTCCAAAGATACCTTCATTCCATAAATTTGCCAGACGTGAGCAATATGCACAAAGAGATGAATTAGAGTCTAATAGGAAGTGGTGGCCTGGAAGTGATCTAGAAAAACAAGATTTTACAGCAGAAATTGATTCTAGAAATTACAGGGTTAGGAATTGGTATGTTGACTTTTCTGCAACTTGTGGTAATCTTGAGGGGTCAAGAATATCTGGTGAAAATTCCCAGCTAGATTTTTCAAGTGATATCCGATTGAATTTCCATGAGCATTCTGGGGAAAGGGGAGCAGTGCGAAACAGATTCTTTCTTGGTTTATGCTTTATGAGAATCTGTTTTGTCTCGCTTTTTTTTTCATTTAATTTCGAAATATTATCTTGAAGTGCCAGCTGTTACATTAGTGAGAATGATTCATTCTGGTATATAAAATCATTGTTGTGGATACATTGAATGTTTCTGCTAAATGTTGGGAAACGACAGTGCAGTTAGCATTGAAGTAATGGCATAACAGGAGACCACCGATGCTCTCTCTTCTGAGTGCATCTCAGATCCCATCTATATTGTATATCCCACAGTGTGCACACCACCCACTGTGTGGATAGATCACCATTTCTAGCACACACCAAGACACCTCCCAGCACCTTTTTACGGCAGCGATTTTGCATTCACTGCTTATCCTGAACCTGTGAAGGCATTGTACAGTAGTTTGCATCACACCTTTCCTTATACCTTCACCTTCCTTTACTATTCATTGTTCTACTTCCTACTATCCATACTTTCATCATATACAGCATAGAGTATATCTTTGCTGTCATCATTTTTTTTTCTTTTTCTATTCATCATTGTCATAGAGACAACGCACTTGGCGCAACTTACTTGCATCAATTCCTTGCTGTTGTCATTTGTTATGGCATCATACCACACACTGCCATTCCAACTGGCACCATCCTCTTACACTTTAATGTCTAAATTTCTCTCCATTTATGAACATTGCTGCCCCCACATCCTATTACCTGCAGTAAGTATCTCAAACAACACCCTGCTGTTGTCATCCAACAACATCCCCTGTACAATGCTTTTGTGTCCCCACTTAGGTATAACTCACTGCTAGTATTGCTGCACCTGTATAGTTCCTTCCCATTCACCATTCCACCTATATACATATATATATATATATATAGATAGATAGATATGTGTATATATATATATATATATATTCATATATGTATACATATATGTATATAGATATACATATAAATGTATATATATGCATATATACATGTACATAGGTATATATCACTTTCATCTTTTCGACACTTTAGATCTTAAATATCTTGGCATGTGAGCATTTTTATCATTGACACCCATATATGTGCAATTTTCCTCTATTTTCATACTAATGAAGTGTTTTGCAGGAAATATGTGGAAAATGTCATTACTTGGGATTTGTATTTTCAATTATAAGCGTTGTAATAAATTAGATCTTAATGAGAATTTACATTTTCTGTTCTAGATTAGAATGAATGAGCATATAAATATCATTTGTTGCATCATTTTCCTTCATTTCAAAGTTTCACAAATGGGAACACGAATGGCACGTGCACCATTTCGTAAGAGGTAATTAATCCTAAATCGATGATTTACATCAATGACCATAGTCAGGATGTAAACAAAACTTAGGATTTTTATCTTTTATAAAATAACACTAGATCCACACTAAAATAATACTGGATCCTTTTCAAAATTCATCATATTTTCTTTAAATATTTTCCTCTTTTATCAGAGTTTAGTCTAAAATTGATTCAATACATATATCAATGGCCATAGTCAGGATATATTGAGAATTAATTTCATTTTAAACTCTATAAAAGCACCAAAATGTATTTTATTCTTCATTTGAATTTAGATATGATTATTATATAATACATTCAATGACCATAGTCAGGAGTGTATTATATCATTAATCTTATTTACATTCATTTAAAGAATGAAATATGACTTTCAAATACAATTTCAAAAATTATTTAAATTCATTCATCATTTAGGATAGAATTGCATCATATTTTTAAAATTCCCTTTTCAAAATTCCAAGTGATTCTTTTTCTTTATTTCTCAGATCAAATCTTATTTATGGATTCAAATTCAATTCTATCTCATTTTCAAGATTCAAACTCGATTTCAAAGTCCAATTTGACTTTGAAATTTCAAAATCTTTTTTGTATTCAAAATTCAAATTTCCAATTCAATTCAAAATTCAATTTCAAAGTTCAATGTAACTTTGAAGTTTCTGATTCATTTTCAAAATCAAAATCAAGTTTATCTTCTCATCTTCAAAATTCAAAATCAAAGTTTGAGATTGATTCTGAATCTCAAAGCTTGACCCTTCCTAAGTTTTAAATTCAATCTGAGTTTCCAAAAACCCAGATCCATCTTCAAAAGTCCCATATGGACTTTCAAAATCCAAATCCAAAGTTAAAACCAACTTCACCTTGGATCTCAGACCTTCAAGATCCAAAAAACCATTTTAGGATCCAAAATTCAATTCTATCTCAGAATCTCAGACTTCAGATCCAAATTCCATTTAGGATCCAGAATCCAATTCCATCTTGGATCTTAGACTTCATATTCAATCCCCATTTAGGATCTTAAATCCAAAATCCAACCTCACCTTGGATCTCAGACTTCAAATCCAAAATCCATTTTAGGATCCAGAATCAAACTTCACCTTGGATCTCAGACTTCAAATCCAAAATTCATTTTAGGATCCAGAATCCACTTCTATCTTGGATCTCAGACTTCAGATCCAAATTCCATCATTGGATCTCAGATTTCAGATCCAATTCCCATTTGGGATTCTAAATCCAGCATTCAATCTCATCTTGGATCTCGATTCCATTTAGGATTCAAACTTGGGATTCAAATTCCATCTTGAATTCCAAATTTTTGAATCAAATTTTATTCCAACTCTCAAATCCAATCCCATTTCATTCCAGGTTTCAAAATCCCAGTTTATCTTGATCTCCAAAATTTCAAAAACCAATTCTGTTTCTCAAATCCTATTTGGACTTCTTAAATCTCATTCTGATTTTAAACTTCAAAAGTTAGGATTCAATTTTAAACATATATTCTGGTCCAAAACTCTAATTCAGAGTCCATTTTATGACTTTGAAAATTCCATTCTCCTCCTTTTATTTCAACTTCAAAAACATTCCTTTCAAAGTCCAGATTTATTTTTTTTCAAACTCTGATTATTCCAAAACTCGGAACCTTAAAATCTTAAAGTTCTAAGTTAGAAACCATTTCTTCACTCTATTCATCAGAAACACTTGGAGATTTCCAAAATCATTTTTAAAAAAGCATACATCCTTGCATCTGCACAAGCATGATTCTTTGTGCATCTAGACTTAGAATAAATTCTTAGATAATCTTTTTAGCAAAGCAAAAGGCATGAATTCGACCCTTTGTTCGATTACCTTTGGTAAAGGCGCCAGGAACGGTCGAACCTCATACCGATGAGCGAATCATGTCTCCTAGTTTTCCCGCAAATATTTCAAAAAAAAAATGGAGGCGAGTTATTTTCTTAAATATCTTCAAAATTAAGGTCAAGTGAGACCCCGCAAAAGAGTTCCTCTCTCTTCTTCCTTTTCTCATTTCTCTTCTCTCTTTCTTTCTATCTTTTATTTTCTCCCTTCAAAAAGGAGGAAATAGAGGTTGGAAAGGAAAAGAAAAGGAAGAGAGAGAAATACCAAGATAGGAAAATTTTTGCGATGATCACACCTCCTTGTCGGTTGGTTTTGGCTGTAGCGCCTAGCACTGCTTCTTGGCTAGTGCGAGTTGCACCATGGTTGGTTTGGACGCCTTTGTCCAGACCAGTGACCATTGTTCTTCCCCTCCCGAGTTTGAACTCGGGCCTGCGGCAGGCCCGAATCCTAGTCGCTGCACTTGAACCGATTTCGGTTTAGGTGTCATCCTTGTTCGGCATGGTGCAAGTCTGGACCAGACTTGTCAAGGGCTCCCTGTCCCTTTGACGCACGCACAAGTTTGTTCCAGACTTGTGTTTGGCCCTTTACACCTGAACCCAGCTTGGTTCAGGGTGTTTCTCGTGGACCCTTGAGCTGGGACAAGTCTGGACCAAATTCCAGACTTGCTGCCATTTGTTTCCGGACCCCATGGTTCAGCTGTCCGGGGCTGGACACTTGTCCATACCGATGGCGGCGTGCCCGCAGGTCAGCAGCACCCAGTGACGATGCTTGCGGTTACTACAATTTCGTGGTTGTGTTAGCCGGTTCGAGTAAGTCTGGACCGAATGTCCAGACTTGCCACCGAGCCTTTCCGGACCCCATGGTCCAGATGTGTGGGTTTGGACTGTTGTCCAGACCTGCGGGCCACTTGGACTCGCGTGGTAGTGGCACCTATACAGTGTTTCGGGTAGCTTCTATTTCCATGTTGTGCGGCTGCAGTCTGATGACAACAGCATGTGTGTTTTGATGATGCATAAATATCACGTTTTATTAATACATTTTCACTGCATAAATGCATCATCTATAGGTTTAAAGCATATACTTAGGTGCATAATGATGTTAGGGAGCTCTGGTTCGAATTTCATCAAAATCGGAGTTAATTTGAAGGAATTATGGCATTTACAGTGTAACGGGTCAAATATCGGATCCGATTTGAGAGATTTGGATCCAGACGCCCATTTGGACTTTGGATCTGGACCAAATTACATGGATTTAACCCAGATCCAGCCCACTTAAGTTTTGTAAAAGCATTTTCTAAAAACCCCCTGCAGAAAGAGGCGCCCAGCAAATATTTTTATTTTAAACCTGTTTTTGAAAATAAACCCAAAGTAGCCAAAACGTCAAAAGGGAGAGGGGGCGCCCATTCCAGCTTGTCTTTGCCTTGGTTTTCGTGCCCTAAGGGCACGATTCTAACTCCAGCCCCCTTCTCATCCTCCATCTTCACGCCATCTCCATTAGAGCATGAAAATAAGCTTGAGATCCAAGCTTTTTCTTGCCTTCTTTCACAACCTCTCCATTTCTTTAATCTCCATTGTTGTTGTGTTTTGCAGGTGCAGCAGAGGTGGGAAACACTTTTCTTGGGTGGAAGTGCGAAACACTCCAACGAGAAGGGCCGGCTCTACCTCCATCCGGTCTTCTACGCCCCCCGATCGAGAATCGGTTCACACTTCATCTTCGGTGGATTTCCAACGTGTTGTAGCTATAGGACATGGTACCATGGTGTATTTCCAGCATCAACGAGGTCCCGAACGGTGCAAAGCCAAGCAAAGTCCGCTCTTCTTCATCCCCCCACTCTTCGGATCGCCCAAAAGGTAGGTCTTCTCACCCATTGCTTCTAGTTAAAACCTATCATGTGCGTGTGTAATATGTGGGTGTTTTTCTGTATTTTTGTCAGCTTTAGTATAGCTTTTGTTCGTGCAAAAGCCAGCACGTAGTGTGTTTAGGTTTTATGTTGGTGAAAATCATCTTTTTCATCCAACGTTTGGAGTTTTTAGCTCTTTTTGGGTGCGTGCGTGTGTTTGAAATGAGAGTTCTATATGTCTGCATTTTTTCAGTTGTTCTAAGTCCATTAGTTCTTATTTTGTTCGAGTTTAGTACCTTAGGAAAAGTGACTATGTGATTTTCTATTTTGTGCGTTTTTAGATTTTGCTAAAATTATCTAGTCGAGTGTAGTTTTTCCGGTTTTTAGGTAGGACATCCAACAGTTTGTAATTTGTTTTTGTGTGCTATTTTAATGTTAGTTTGTCAATTATTGTTTAGGTTTTTCATAGATTTTAATTCGTGTATTGTGTTTAGTATGAAATTCTGTTTTGTTCTTAGTCTAGCCGATTGTAGGAATATGTTAGAATTTGTTTTCTGTTATGATTTGATTTCCAGCATGTTAGTTGTTTAGTTTGTGTGTTTTTAGCTTCATGTAGATTGTCCTAATTATGTGTTAGTTTAGTTTAAATTAGATTTATATTTGGTGTTATGTTAATAGTTAAATTAGCTATTTCGTTTTTCATATAGGTGTAGTCGTCTTCTCCAAATGTAGGTCGGCCATTAGAGGTCCAGCAAGGTTGCATGTTTCAGTTATTAGGTCATTAGGTTTTAGGAAATTAGAATTAAAATGTCTAGGTGCAATGTATTTTGTTTTAGGTAATTTAGCATTAATTGAGTAAGTTCGAATTGTGTGTAGGAATTAACTTAGATAGAATTGCTAATATCGGTTTTAATGTAGTATTAACTTAGTGATTTTTAATTTTTGTGTAGTAGTTAATATGGATAAGTTTGATTTTTGGTAGCTTTCCCTTTATGCCCTTTGTTTGAGTTGTATATATATTAATTTAGTTAGGTTAGTTTTATTTTAAGTCTAGGATGTAAATTCATGTAGATTTTAGTCAAAGGGCAGTAGCGTCTTTATGGTTGAGCATACGAATTTGGTAGAAGACTAATCCCTCTAAAATCGTGAATTGCAATTAAGAGGAAAGCCCTAATTCCCAACCAAGTCATAAATGCCTTCTCATTTTCAAAGTTGGAAACCCTTTGGAATTCAAAAGGGTCTTTTAATGAGGGTTACACGACTTTTGGAAACCCTTTGGAATTCCAAAGGTCCTTCCAAAAGCATACACGAATTTTGGGAAGTTTTGAACTTATAAATACTCATTTAAAGTCAACCCCAAAATCATGTGGGATGCTTTGGGAATGTTTTCAAAAAGAGGATTTAATGCTTAATTCTCAAAAGAGTTCCAAAATAGTTTACTCGATTTTGGCAAGAAGTTAAATGTTATCTCTTCTTTCAAGAGTTAGCCAAAATCGTGTAGTGTGATTTTAGAAGGTTTTCAAAAGGGATTCAATAGTTTTTTAATGCCTATTTGGAAAAACATGTGGATTTAAATAGCTGGACGGTTTTTGAAGATGAGTCTTTCCCTAAGAGCAATTAAGGCAATAATGAGAGAAGTTGGCCCCTACCAAAATCGTGTGTCTCAAATTCATTAGCCCTCTTTACTATTTTTGTTATTTGAATTAGCATTAATTAGGTGTTAATTAAATTAGTAATGTAGCATTAAAGTAGATTTTCTAAATTCGTGTATACTTATTTAGGTAGTTTTTAGTTTTAGGTTACATTTAAGTTAGGATTTAAATTAGATTTACATTAGTGTTTTAGGAAATAACATTTAGTTATTAGTGTAATTAATGATTTTAGGGTGGCGTGTAATGTAAAGCCCCATCTCTTAAAACCGCCCCCTACTAACCCTAGTTAGTGTATAACCTATGTAGTTAATTTAATTTATTAATTGTTAATTGTAGGTAATTAGTTATCCTAACTAACCATAGTTAATTACTAACCCTACCCTTAGTTAAAACCCAAATGCCTTAGTCAACCTAACCCTAGTTAGAACAAACCTTAGTTAGTTAGTAGTTCTAATTAGTTAACCCTAGTAGTTAGTCAAACCTAATTAACCCAAACCGACCTACTTATTAGACCCTAGTTAACCCTTACCTAAACCTAGTTAGCCATATAACCTTACCCCTAGTTAAACCTAGTTAGTTCTAACCGAACTTCATTAACCGAACCCTAGTTACACCCTCTTAACCATAACCACCCTTATCTAACCATAGTCAACTTTAGTAGACCGAAATTAGTTAGCCTACCCTTAGTCAACTAACCCTTGTTAGTTAGATTAACCCTAGGTATTTAGTTAACTTAATTAACCCAAACCGACCTTAGCTAGTTGACCTACTTACCCCAGTCGCCCCCTAGTCAAATCCATAACCTTAACCGACCCCTACCTTATCCCATCCGACCCTTGTCCACCATAGTTAAACCCTAGCTAACATAAACCGTAGTTAATTACTAATCCTAGCCTTAGTTAAACCCCTAATCCTATTTAGAATCTAACCCTAGTTAGTTTAACCGTAGATTAGTAATTGCTTTATTAGGTTAGAATTAACATTAGATTAATTAGTTCATTAGGTAATCATGTTAGCTAGAGTATGTTAGATTTAGTTAGATTTGTTATTTAGGTTAGATAGTTAATTAAGTTAGTTAGTAAGTTAGTAGTTGTTTTAGTAGGTATAATTAATATTAGAATAGATAGTTAAGTTAGTTAGTGATATTAGATATTATGCATTAGGTTTAATTAGAGTTTAGATTAATTTAGATATCTTATTTAGAGTGCTAGTGAGTTTAGGTTAGGTTAGTTCTTAAATTTTATAATGTAATGTAATTGTTATTGTTTTCTGTATTCTAACAGTAGATTAGGTTCAGTTAGGACTGCTTTTGTATGTAGTTCAATGTCCAAATGTCAAATGTGGATTAAAAGGGATGAATAGTGCACTGAACCAAAACCCTAATTTTTACCCGATCGTGCACTAGCTAGTTCATGTGGATTTTTCGTGAGTTTTCTGAATATTATTTTTCTATTCTCCACATTCGTGTGTTAACTGTCTGCCGACAAAATTTCAGCTCGATCCGAGTTGATTTGGTCTAGTTTTTAAGCGTATTATGAAAACAGCTTTTTCTGATTTTGAAATTTCGGGTCCAGCGATTTCCCAAATTATCCTGATTTTGAAACGCTTCGTTCTGGAGATCCAGAACGTATTTTTCACTTATGTAAAATGTGTCAGTTCCTTGGATCTGTCTTTTATAGAATAGAAGTGATTTGACTAATTTTGGAATTCGTTTGACCACTCAAACAGTCGTTTTGCGAAAAGCTGTCATAATCCATTTTTGCCTTCTTTAGGGACAAAACAGTCTTTTAAGTAATTGTTTAATTTCGGGTAGTTTTACTGTTTTCTAGTTGTGTAATCAGTAAATTAATAGTATTTAGAGTAATTATAGTTATTTAGCTTAGTTAGTTTACTCAGTTAGTATAATCTTAGTTTTAGATGTTTAAATTAACTTTAATTTAATTTAGAAATAGTTTAGAAATAATGTAGATGTAATCTAGATAAATTCTTGATTTAGTTACTGACTTTGTGTTTTTATTGTGTAGGTTTTTAAGTTAGAACAGGTTCACAGGTGTAATTCAATTATAATGTGCGACTGCACTTGATGTGAAAAGACAGAAATGCCTCTGGAGACCTGCAGAAGACTTAGCCTCCGATTTTATTTTATTTTCATAGTTTAGAATGTTATTTAATGTAACTTGTAAACATTGACATAGTTGTAAACTTTGTTTTTATTAATAAAGTGTTATTTTAGAATTAATTCAGAATGTTCTCGTTCCCTGTGGATTCGACCCGTACTCGCCACTTCGGTGGAAAGTCGGTTTTATATCTTTGGTTGACGATTTTCCCATGTTTTCATTGAAAAATAATGTTGAAAAAAATATTCACTCCAAAAGTGCAACCATGTTTGTTGCAATCGTAGCATGACCTTTATTGCAACCAGAGTAGGTTGTTGCTGCAGTAGTTTCGGGGCAGCAAAGGTTCAAACTCCCGCCCTTGTGTGTTCGCAGGCGTTACGCATAGTATGGCTATCTTGGTTTGGCAGCACATCGCAATGTGCACGGCATAGTTGCCGAATCAACCTTTCGCAAACAACAACACACCTTGTCGCCTCTAGGGCAGAAAATGCATATAGGTAAATAAGTTTTTTTACCTTGTGCAACGGCATGCTTATGCTTCATAATCAGCCCTTACGTAATTTTGGGGTTCACAAACTATAAAGCAATTAAAGATATGCATGCAAAGCTTGTATTCATAATGTAAGGGTAAGAACTATAAATTTTTGTAGTTCGACTCACCTACGTTGAGGTTATGGTCGCCTCGACATAAACATGATATAGTCGCAAATGAATGCCTTCAAGTAAAATAGGAGTTTTCATAACTACGAAACTTAAGGCACAGGTCATCAAATGAAATTAGACACATAATCGTGCACGTTGTGTTTGTTTATGCACTCCCATGACTTGCTCGCACTACTTGAACATATTAGTCACATTGGAAAATGAATGGTTTCCCCTAAGCACGAGGGAGCTCGAGGCACTTCGTATGATTTTGCAGTCTTTTTAGACTTGTGCAACTCCTTGGCGAGTTGTTGTGGGCGATGGCCCCACTTAGCGAGAGGAGCTCGCTTATAGTTGTAATATATGGTTTATGAACCTTGGCACAGCTTGTGAGTCACGCATTACGTGACAAATGTTTCTAACTGTCTCATCATAACGTACAATGTTTGGTATTGGCACTTAACTAGTTCTCTCACTTATGACACGATGCACATGCTTGTCCACTTGTACTTGTGCACAGTTCATGATGACACATCTACTTGCATATCATAGTCTGTTGTTAGTACTTTATGTTCTGTGATGCATGCCTTGTTACAATGTTATGTATCGTGTTAGAAATTTATGTTCCTTGATGCATACCTTGCTATTTGATATGAGTTGTGAACTGAATAGTCGTAGATAGTTGCTCATGCTTTGTCTACTTGCACTGATTTCTGTTAGTTGCAGTCTTTAGTAGATCCATGTATAGTTTTATACTTGTTCATGCTGTATTTGCTCAAGTAATATAAGATTAGCATGCTATGTATGTCTTGAATAGCTTGCTTTCGATTTCCACACTTGATATATCGTGGTTTGGTTTGTCTCACCAGCTCGAAAGAGTACTGACCCTGTTTTATGGGGATACAGGTTTACTTAGACGTGCGATGGAGCTCGGTGTGCTGCAGCGGACTCAGAACCCACACTTCTGAACCTCACTTGTTGGATCCTGTCAGGTTGGTTTTGTATAAGGGAATGATATGTAAATTGGTAAAATGATTAATAAAAGTTGTTCCACTTTACTGTTGTTTCACTCATGTAGTGGCTGCCCAATATTTTCCGCTTATTCTATCCCTTTTTGGTTTCTTCCACACTTGCGTACTTGTTTCAAAAAAAAAAAGGAAAGTTTACTCAAAATTCAAAAGGATTTATAAGTGGGAAATCTGGGGGCGCTACAGTTTGGTATCAGAGCAGGTTTTAAAAGAGTTAAGAAGTGTGGTTCAAGTCTCTGCATGCATCAGCCTTCGCACTGTAAGTATTTCTTGTTCAGTTTCTGATTGTTTAATGACTTGTTCTGCCTGATTTGATGACCTTGTGTGTTTTTCGGGTGTCGTTTGATGTGAGACCCTATTTCGTGCTTAAGCCTCGTATATTGGGCTTAAGGCATCGATTATCAGAACCTAAGGGTTTGTTCACGCTTGTGGATCTAGTTTCCCAAGCTGTTTCGAGTTGACTTCTGTGAGATTGGAGATCTTTCGACTAAGATCTCAAAGGACTACTTGTGTAGTTCGCCCTTCTCGTTCCACATCATGTGGTGGAGACGATTGATTTATCGTAGCAATTATCGAGCTCTTAGCCTTATCGTGTTGTAGACGAGATGGCTTTGATAGAGATCGTCGTGTAAGGCTCAGAGTGGATGTTATCGCTCTCTTCCAACCTTGTTGGAATTGTTTGTAACCCTGTCATTGACAAAGGGTATCTCGTTTGATGTGATCCTTTTCTGGACAGAAGGCTGAAGCATTGTCTGTGCCAGTGAGCCTCTGCGTATCCCATTGGCGGATACTGCTGATTCCCCCCCAGTCGTTCTTGACGATGAGAAAGTATCTGTTGTTTCGCGCTTAGCATAGTGCTCTTCAGTTGCCTATGATGGCACTTTGACTCCTGAGAGGGTCGTGTTCTGGGGATTGTTAACACCGATCATTCGGGTGTTGTTGCTCGAGAGAGAGCGTTGTAGAAATTTTTGTTTCCCCCACCACTGTCTGAAAGATTGTGATGCGTTGGCTCAAGAGGTGATTCATGGTAGCGCCAACTATGTCGCTGGATGGCGTAGCTCTCCAGCGATGCTGTTAGCATGGTGATTCGCTGATGATGCCATTAGAGTGGTGATTCTCTAATGAAGGTCATTGGAGTGGTGATTCTCCAGTGATACCGTTGGAGTAGCGACACTTTAGCAATGTCGTTAGCATGGTGATTCGCTGACGATGCCATTAGAGTGGCGATTCTCTAATGAAGGTCATTGGAGTGATGATTCTCTAGTAATACCGTTGGAGCGGCGACACTTCAGCGATACCGTTAGCGTGGTGATTCGCTAACGATGCCATTAGAGTGGTGATTCTCTAATGAAGGTCATTAGAGTGGTGATTCTCCAGTGATACAGTTAGAGCGGCAACGCTTTAGCGATGCCGTTGGCGTGGCGATTTGCTAATGATGCCATTAGGATGGTGATTTCCTAATGATGCCATTAGGATGGTGATTTCCTAATGAGGTTGCTGAGATGGTGATTCCCTGGCAAGGCCGTCAGCATGGCAATGCACTGATGTTGCCGTTAGCATAGTGATCCGCTGGCGATGTCATTAGGATGGCGATTTGCTAATGATGCCATTAGGATGGTGATTTCCTAATGATGCCGCTAGGGTGGTGTTTTCCGTAACGGTGATGTGATTAACGAGGTTACGATGAAGATATCCTGTGACGATGCTAGATGAGTAACGATGACTCTCGTGTTTTGTTGTGTCATGTGATAATGACTCTCCTTGTTTCGTTAGAATGGTGTTTCTCTAACGTTTGTCATCTAGAATAGTGATTTTCTAGCGATAGCGACCTTGTTTGGTGTCACTGAAGATCGTTTGTAGAACGTGTTTTCGTTGTGTTGTGTTGCACGATTGAATTGTGATGTGATTCCTGTCTGAATTATGTGTGTTTTGTGCTCATGATTGTTGTTTGATTTCTGCGATTGTCGTTTCGCAAGTATGGTTTTTCAAACCTACCGATTGACTTGCTTCATCTTCTTGTCATGATAGATGACTTGGAAGACTAGATGCAACGATATTATGGAGGTTGTGCAGCAGCAGACGGCTGCGATGCAACAGATGGGTGTGAATCTTCAGCACGTAGCCCAAGATGTGCAGAACAGTAGTGCAGTTACGTATAAGCGATTCATGGAATTAGATCCTTCTGCTTTTATGGGTAAGACAGACCCTGAAGCTGCTGAGTCATGGTTACGTGAGATAGAACGTATTTTTCGTGTTCTGGATGTCCCAGAGGAGAAAAAAGTGAGTTTTGGTACTTATCGCTTGAAAGACCATGCTGAGAAGTGGTGGGACATTGTTTCTTTGGTCAGATTCAAGGACGCGACTGTTACGTGGGACGAATTCGTTGAAGTTTTAACTCTGCTTACTTTCTGAAGCACGAGCGCAGAAGAAGATGCAAGAATTTCTAGATCTTCAGCAAGGAACGATGACCTTGTCTAATTTTATTACGAGATTTCGTTGTTTGGAACGATATTGTCCGGACGTTTACATTGTGGAGCATGATCGAGCACTGAAGTTTGCTTGTGGTTTGAGGCCTACTTTGAGAACTAAGGTGTTCACTAGCGGGCCTAAATCGCTCGAAGAAGCTATTGAGGTAGCTACTCTGCTGGATGAAGACCAAGCGGAGCATCAGGCTCAGATTTGTGCGATTACCAGCTTGAAGAAACCTAGAAGGGTAGAGTCTTCGCCACCTACTAGCGAGCGAAAGCGTCAGAAAGTGCAGCCAAATCGCCAGTGTAAGCGATCCCAGCGATCGAATGTCCTGCGAAAGCGACCTCAGAGACCAAAAGTTCAACGAAAGTGTCGACAATGTGACGTAGATCACGGTCTTGGAACTTGTCCTTGTTTCAATGGCAAGTGTTTCAAGTGTGGACAGCCAGGGCATGTCGCCAAGTTTTGTCTAAAGAAGTCTGCGAGAGACTTAGTTGTGGACGATTAGGCGTTGTCAGACGAGATCTGACCATTTTGTTGTTTTGTGATTTCGCGGACGAAATCCTTCTTATGGAGGGTAGAATGTAAGACCCGCGAATTTTCTTAGGAATTTACTGCTTACTTAAGGTTGAAATGTATGCTTTGGTGTGATTATGAGATATAGCACGTGATTTGATGTGAATTGACTGTGCTTTGTATTTTTGCCTTGTACGCGCGACCCAAAAAAAAATCGCATAAATACACTGTGTAAGTAAGAAGTGCCTAATTATTGACAAATTAGCTTCTGAAATTTTAAGGGTTAATTTATAATATATTTTTATAGCTTGTCCCCAAATTCGGGACTTATACGACGTAAAAACCTTGTCAGTGCATGTGAATTACGAGTTTTGCTCTACGATTGAACCTGAATCGTAATACGCTTAATTCTCGCAATCGAATGAGAATTTGCTTGAGAGGCTTCAACCATTTCATATTAATTGAGGTTATATACAGCACTAAATGATTTATCAGAATTTATTTAATATTTTAATGCATTAATTAAGCGTTGTTTTGAAACTTAAGGCATATCGGATTTTGGATTTGGATTCGGGTCAACTAGAGGACCCAAACCCTTTGGGCGTCCTCTCTAGAGGACCCTTTTGGGCTTGGTTGACCAACTGGTCAAGGTTTGACCAGATGGGTGGCAATTTTGAAATGTTTTTGCATGGCTTTTGAAATAGAGGCCTTGATTGGCCCTTGATCTTGTCAAAATCCTCATGATGGAGCCCAAAGCTCATCATGAGGGGACATTTTTCCAATAAAGGAGGCATGTGGCTGGCGCCCCATGGCTCATTTGTAATATCTTTAAAGCTTTTTAAATAGCCAAAGCCGATTGGCTAGCCTTAGGGGCACCCCATGTGATTTCTACAAACTTTAAGGGCTTTTCTAAAACCTTTTTGATGGCACACTTGAAAACCTTTTTAGAATTTCAAATACTAAACATGCAATGGGCATGGGTTGGCCATGGGGGGGCGTGGAGCACCCCAGTTGTCCATCTAGGCTGGACTAATCCCAGCCATCTGTTCCTCCTAACCCTAGCTACTTAAGCTTTGAAGAGAGAGAAAGAACTCATCCCTTGGGCGATTTTCTTGGAGGAGCCTCTCTCTCCCTTCTCTTGCTCTTCTTCCCCTAGGTGTGTGAGTGTGGTGTGGAGCACCACCTAGTTCCAGCCGTGAGCACCTCCTTCATCTCCTTATTTTCTATTGTAAAGCCGCGAAGGTGAGACACCTCCTTCCCTTTTTAACGATTGTGGATTTCGTTCAAGCAAAGTTCTATCTTTGTTTGCATTATTGAGCATTTTCGTTTTGATTCCTCATTTCCTGTTTATGTATTTTGCAAATGGGATGCACACTATGAGAATGTGTTTTTCGTTTTTAAGCAAGTCTTTATGCATTTGCTTTCGCCGCCATACCATGAGCATGGTTGGCTTGAGAGCATCACGATTTTTATGTTCCATTTGTTGATTTCCATAAGGATACATGCATTCATTTCCATTTCAGGTCCATGCACCATCTGCTTCTTTTCTTCCTTTGCATCTAATAACTTTTAGTTTTTGTTTCGCTTGGCTTTTGTCGTCGTACGCTCCTTCATTTGGCCCAACCGAATCTGGTCCAGACTGCTAGACGTGTCCAGCAGCCTGTTGACTTTGGAACGACTCCCTGCTAGGGCATCTTTCCCTTCTTCTTGCTTGTGGTGTGCTACGAACCGTGGCCAAGCCCACCGAACTGGATGGGTGTGGGTCGATTTGGCCCTGGCCTGACATGGTCTGGACCGACTGGTCCAGACCTGTCAAAAGCTTGCCTCACGCTGTTGGTTGGGGCATCCTTTTACTCGCCTCACTTCGGTCTTTCTCCTTTTGACCGCGCCCTCCCCGGGTGACTTGGGTGCGCAGGCACCCATGCGTTGTGCGCTAGCACTTTGGTGCTGGTCTCCTTGTCGGCTGGTGTTGGCTGCAGCGCCCAGCACTGCTTCCTGGCTAGTGCATGCTGCACCATGGTTGGTCTGGAAGCCTTTGTCCAGACCAGTGACCAGCGCTCTTCCCCTCCCGAGTTTGAACTCGGGCCTACGGCAGGCCCGAATCCTAGTCGCTGCACCTGAACCGATTTCGGTTCAGGTGTCATCCTTGTTCGGCATGGTGCAAGTCTGGAGCAGACTTGCTGAGGGCTCCCTGGCCCTTTGACGCAGGCACAAGTCTGTTCCAGACTTGTGTTTGGCCCTTTACACCTGAACCCAGCTTGGTTCAGGGTGTTTCTCATGGACCTTTGAGCTGGGGCAAGTCTGGACCAAATTCTAGACTTGCTGCCATTTGTTTCCGGACCCCATGGTCCAGCTGTCCGGGGGCTGGACTCTTGTCTAGACCGGTGGCGGCGTGCCCGCAAGACAGCAGCACCTAGTGATGATGCTTGCGGTTACTACGATTCCGTGGTTGTGTTAGCCGGTTCAGGTAAGTCTGGACTGAATGTCCAGACTTCCCACCGAGGCTTTTCGGACCCCATGGTCAAGCTGCGTGGGTCTGGACTGTTGTCCAGACCTGTGGGCCACTTGGACTCGCGTGGCAGCGGCACCTATACGGTGTTTCGGGTAACTTCTATTCCCACGTTGTGCGGCTGCAGTCTGATGACAGCAGCATGTGTGTTTGTTGCAATCGTAGCATGACCTTTATTGCAACCATAGTAGGTTGTTGCTGCAATAGTTTCGGGGCAGCAAAGGTTCGGACCCCCACACTTGTGTGTTTGCGGGCGTTACGCGTAGTATGACTATCTTGGTTTGTCAGCACATCGCAATGTGCATGGCATAGTTGCCGAATCAACCTTTCGCAAACAACAACACACCTTGTCACCTCTAGGGCAGGAAATGCATATAGGTAAATAAGTTTTTTTTACCCTGTGCAATGGCATGCTTATGCTTCGTAATCAGCCCTTACGTAATTTTGGGGTTCGCAAACTGTAAAGCAATTAAAGATATGCATGCAAAGCTTGTATTAGCAACGTAAGGGTAAGAACTATCAATTTTTGTAGTTCGACTCACCTACGTTGAGGTTATGGTCGCCTCGACATAAACATGATATAGTCACAAATGAATGCCTTCAAGTAAAATAGGGGTTTTCATAACTACGAAACTTAAGGCACAGGTCATCAAATGAAATTAGCCACATAATCCTTCGCGTTATGTTTGTTTATGCACTCCCATGACTTGCTTGCACTACTTGAACGTATTAGTCACATTGGCAAATGAATGGTTTCCCCTAAGCACGACGGAGCTCAAGGCACTTGGTATGATTTTGCAATCTTTTGAGACTTGTGCAACTCCTTGGAGAGTTGTTGTGGGCGATGGCCCCACTTAGCGAGAGGAGCTCGCTTATAGTTGTAATATATGGTTTATGAACCTTGGCACAACTTGTGAGTCACGCATTACGTGACAAATGTTTCTAACTGTCTCATCATAACGTACAATGTTTGGTATTGGCACTTAACTAGTTCTCTCACTTATGACACGATGCACATGCTTGACCACTTGTACTTGTGCACAGTTCACGATGACACATCTACTTGCATATCACAGTCTATTGTTAGTACTTTATGTTCTGTGATGCATGCCTTGTTACAATGTTATGTATCGTGTTAGAAATTTATGTTCCTTGATGCATACCTTACTATTTGATATGAGCTGTGAACTGAATAGTCATAGATAGTTGCTAATGCTTTGCCTACTTGCACTGATTTCTGTTAGTTGCAGTCTTTAGTAGATCCATGTATAGTTTTATACTTGTTCATGTTGTATTTGCTCAAGTATTGTAATATTAGCATGCTATTGAAATTCCACTAGAGGGGGGGTGAATAGTGAAATACGATGCAAGTTGATATAATAAAAAATAAAGCAATAAGACACAACACAATAAACACAGGATTTATACTGGTTCGGTGAAAACCCTGACCTACATCCAGTCCCCAAGCAAACCACTTGAGTTTTCCACTATAACATCCGAGTCACCGGATAAATAGTACAACACCCTCTTCCTCAGAGGTCTTCTTCTCTCAACAGAGAAGGGGCACACCCTCTTCCACAGAGGTCTTCTTCTCTCAACAGAGAAGGACAACACCCTCTTTCACAGAGGTCTTCTTCTCTCAACAGAGAAGGGCAACACCCTCTTTCACAGAGGTTTACTTCTTTCAACAAAGAAGGATTACAGTGAATAACAGAAAGTTACAATACTTCCTATAGAACCTTCAGGATGATATGAATGCACGAATGAAGGATTCTCAGAATGTTTTGTTTGTCACTCAGAAGATACTCTTTGTCAAAGAGTTATTTTTGACTTTTTCTCTTTCTTTTTCTAGGCTCTCTTTCAAATATCGAATAGGTATTTTTCTTGTTGTAAGCTCACTTGTCTATTTCATTCTCAGCTGAATAGTTCATTTGAGTGTGTTTTTATAGCTTAAAAAAATAGTCGTTGGCTTTTTGAAATCATAGCCTTTTTGAGATGTGAAATGTCATGTCATTTCAAAAAACATCTTTAGAGAGATTCGAGAAAGTCTTCTATCCATAAAAGTAAAATATAGGGTACACTAGTCGTTGTAATATTTTAGGTAATATATATTTTATGTAAAAAGTCTATTTCTTACAATAGTACATTGAACGTTGGATTGTAGGTTGTCATATGGTTTTGTCTTTATCCTAATTAATGATTTGTGGTACATAGGTACTTCTTTACTTTAAATGAGTGTAAGTACAATGAGTGCTTTGAGATATTTATTTGTACATAGTCATGTCAAGTGTTTTCTTTATGTTGTGTTTTTCAAAGTCTACAGAGAGAATGAAGACTACAAGTTAGTCGACATTTTTGAGAAGGATATTTAACAAGGATTCTTTACAGAAGGTATTTAATGCTATACAAAGAGAATGATGACTTTAAGTAAGTCGACATTCTATGAGTTTGTAAAAAGGTAACTAGAGTCTTTTTCAAAACATATTATATTTGGTTTCTTTGTGTAGCCGATTTCATGTTTTGTCTTTTTCCTATATTTGAAATCATTTCTTTAAAGAAGGTAACTAGAGTCTTTTCAAAACATATTATATTTGTTTTCTTTGTGTAGTTGATTTCATGTTTTGTCTTTTTCCTATATTTGAAATCATTTCTTTAAAGAAGGTAACTAGAGTCTTTTCAAAACATATTATATTTGTTTTCTTTGTATAGCCGATTTCATGTTTTGTCTTTTTCCTATATTTGATATCATTTCTTTTCATGTTGTCTTATATATGATATAAGGTACAATTATTACATTTTGAAATCATGTCAAAATACCTTTTTCATAAAGGGTTGTAAGAAGGTACAATTATTTGTTTTCAAAAAGGAGCTTTTTGAAACTATCGTATACTTTTATGAAATAGCTTTTATGAGTGAGTATGTAATATGCAATATGCATCCTTCTGAAGGTTCTGTTACAAATGACTCTAAAGAAGAAAAAATCTTCAACTTGAGGAAGCTGATCTCTTTAGATGGTCTTTAGGAGTGCATGGCTCAACAAGCTTTTTCTTCAAGGAGTATGATTGCATCATAGTTGTACTTGAACAAGAGGTCTTCATCCTTTTTGAGTGAGATATCCTTGCATCAAATACTCGTTAGATATATGGCAAAACATATTCAGTCATTATATTGAAAGTGCACTAGGATCGAGGCAACGAGCACTAGAGGGGGGTGAATAGTGCTTTTAAAACTTTCTGCGGAATATTGAATGATTTTGCAAATCTCAAAGCAAACACACAAAGAACACAAGATTTTATCCTGGTTCGGTCAAACCCGACCTACATCCAGTCCCCAAGCAAAACCCGCTTGAGATTTTCCACTATCAACCTTGTAAACTACAAGATCACACAGACCATAACCGGTCCCACTTTCAGTAACAATCCTACTGAAAGCAAACAACTCCTTTACACCAAGGAGTCCTTTTTACACAAAAGAAATAACAACTTACAATACAACCTATGAGCCTTCCTTTTGAATGCAAATGAGATGCAATTGGCTTTTGAGGTTGTTGAAATACTCTACTCACGAATTCACTATCTCTCAAAGTGATTTGAGTGAAAAACTGAAGTGAAAGTATCACGTGAGTGAGAAAACAAATACTTGAATGGATAGGAGTGAAAAGCAAGAAGTAATTCAATATAATTCTATTGAATTTCATTGTTTTGAGTGTAGAATGCACTCATATTTATAGTTAAAATATTTCATACGTTGAGAGTATGAAAGGGTGTCAAAACTGTCCATTTTGAACGATCAAAATGTTTGAAAAATGAAAAGACACGCCTTTTTGAAGTTTCAGGAAAACGGCAAAATTAGTCGACTGAAACATCAGTTAGTCGACTAATAGTTAGTTATTAGTAGACTGACAGTTATCGTCGGTCGACTGATCTGTTAATCGAGCCATTTGAAAATCTGAACTTTTGAAACTTAGTCGACTGGAGAAAAGTTAGTCGACTGATAATATCATCAGTAGACTGAAAAAACTTTTAGTCGACTGCTGCTAAAAACTTCTGAAAAACAAACATTCTGTTCGGTCGACTGATAAAAAGAATTAGTCGACTGCTGCTAAATTTTTCAGAAAACACATGTTCTATTCAGTCGACTGAAAAACCATTAGTCGACTGCTGCTAAATTTTACAGAAAACACATGTTCTGTTCAGTCGACTGAAAAATCATTAGTCGACTGCTGCTAATTTTCCAGAAAACATACATTCTGTCCAGTCGACTGATAAAACCTTCGGTCGACTAATTTGACAAAAATGACTTTTTAGAAAATATGGCGCGAAAGGATTAGTCGACTGATAAGTCTATTGGTCGACTAATAAACATGAAAATTTAAGAAAAGAGTTTTCTAAAAAGATTTTCAAAAGAGTTTCTTTTAGAAAAGTTTTTCTAAAGACTTTTAAGGTGAAATGCAACCTAAATATGCACTCTAAGTAAGGCTCTTACAAGAATCTAAGACTTTTAATGAATTAAACATTTGCACACTAGTCTTCAAGGATTCTTCACTGAATTCTTCAATTTCTTCATAGCCTTAGCTGAAATGCAGTTGATTCCACTTTCTCATCATCAAAACCTTGTACTTGAAGTATCATGTATGGCTTCATTGTCGTAACATATATAACATTTTTTAAGAAGACATATTATCATATCATATGACATTTAAATAAGACAGTGTATCATATTATGTGACATCAAAACAGAGTTTCTCAACATTCTCCCCCTTTTTGATGATGACAAAATATGCTCCCCCTGTCAAAAAGACATTATGCATAGAAATAATAATATCATAAATATTAAAAAAATGTTTAAAGAGAGAGTATTTCTCCAATAATGGAGACCGGGTTTCTCCCCCTTTGTCACAGACAAAAAGGAAGGGATCAGAGTATCAGAGTTATTACAGACCAAAAGTGATTAAAGTTATTACAGTCCCAAAAAAATAAGTTTATTTTGAGCCGGAGGAAGGGTGAAACTGTCGGAGTAATGCATCTTGGCCGAGTTGTAGTGAAGCTTGATTCTGCAGAAGGAGATCTTGGGTGTTCTGGACAGTGACAAGAGCTGTGAAGATGTCAAGGTCAGAAGTTGCTGCTTGATCTGCTTCGTGAGGGCCTTCGTCGTCAGAGTTTAAAGTAGAGGACTCTTCTTCATGGAGAGAGGAGTCATCAATTATATTGTTTGAGTAGTAGACGACATCTGTTGCACGAGGAATCTGGAAGAATTCAAGAATGAGTGTGATGAAATATCCGAAGGGAAGAGACTTAAGAGAACGAAAGTTGATCATGTTGTGGAAGATGACACTGGACCAGTTGATGGGAAAGGCATAGAAGATGGCATAAAGAAGAAGGGAGACTTCATTTGCAATAAATCCCCTGGAGGGCGACTTGGGGACGATATTGGAGGAAAGAATTTTGGATAGCAATAGAGCATGAGGTTTGAGATTGCTCTCATGCCATGGGAAGTGAGTGGAGCGAGTGGAGAGGAGGATTTTCTGAAACACAGAGTGGTCGAGAGGAACAATGTTGGAAAGTTCAATACCGTAAGAAGAAATATTCAAAATATTGCCTAACTGAGATATGTCAAAGGAGAAAATTTTTCCATGTACCATGGAAGTGATAGAAGAGTGATCATGGTCGATAGAAAGGTTGGTGTAGAAAACTTTGATAAGGTGAGGATAGATGGGCATTTGTTTAGGAGAGGCTAGAACATGAATAAGTTCAGAAAGAGAAGTTTGTAAGTCAAACGCTGGAAAGGCTTCAAGATGAACCAAGCTGCCTGGTAGGATTGTCAAAGATTTTATGTAGTGATAAGTGTGAATGAGATCCGGAAATCTCAACTCCGAAGCTTGGGGTAAGTCGGATGTGCAAGAGAATGCCATTGCAAGAGCCTAAAAAAAATGAGCAAGAGAGAAAGACTTGGAAAGGAGTAAGAGTTTGTAAGAGAATAGAGAAAATCGTGGGAAGGAGATATGAATCAATCTAATAAATAGAAGAAGAAATATAATGGTGATAAGAAATGAATGACATTGGAAGTGAAGGATTTTTAGATTTTAGTGGAAAGAGGAAATGCGTGAGTTGTAAAATAAGAGACTTGTGAATGACAAATCAAATCAATTTCGGAAGATAGTGTATTATATTAGTGAAGATATTAAGGACATAGTTTCAAAATAATATGTAACAAATTTTCTATGGGCAATCTTGTTGGATAGTGAGAAGAGTCATGAATTGAGTATGGAGTGTCATATTAAACGTAAGAGAAAGAATGATTCAAGAGTTTTTAAAGATTTTCGTGAAGATCATGAAGAATAGAGAGTGAATAATGGCCTAATAAGAACAAACAACTTTTTCAAAGGTTTACTTTATGTGAAAGCATTCCAAAATCGTGAAGAGGGAGTTTGGAATAGGACAAACATGAGAATATGATGAAATGCAATAATTTCTTATTTAAAAAGTGTATATTTTGATATACGTGAAAGGAGTGTGAATAGATATAAAGGAAGGTGATACGGATGTGTGAAGAAATGAGAGTGGTCATAAAAGACACAAATCACTTGAAGTTGGATAGGAAATGTATGACATAAAGTGGAGTAAAGGACAAGGTTTTAATGAGTCTCGATTGGAGAGAGATATAAAATATATGAGAGTGTCATGGTCACGGATGAAAAGGAACTTCGTATAATGTAGAGAGAGAGAGAGAGAGAGAGATAAAAAGGTGATACAAAACGTACTAATGAGTGGAGTACAAGTTTTTGAATAGAGAATTTTTACAATACTTTTTGTAAAAGATGTAAAGCATGAAGAGATGATAATAGATTGTTCTTAGGCTATGATATAATAGATGATATAGTAAAAATTTACGTGAGATATAATAACTTAAAAGGTGGTACGAGAGGATAATCATTTGAATTTTTCATGAAAGGCATTAATGTTTTAGTGATGTGTCTCGATAGGAAGAAAAGGAAGATATGATAGAGATAGAGTGTACGTAATATATGATATAACAAATGATATAGTAAAAATTTTACGTAAAAACATAGCAACTAGATCTTTAGAAGAAGGTAAAAAGAACCAAAAAATAATTATTCGATTTTGACTAAAATTTGAAAAGCAAGATTTCTCATAAACTAATATGTTATCATGTTGAAGGTGAATCAACTTATCGTAAGATAAGTTTTCACAAAAGGACAAAAAAAAATAATAAAAGAGTTATGAGATGAGTGATGTGAACAATGTCATGATAGCCTTTAATATAATTAGTTCTTATGGATATGAGTGAAAGGAGATAGGACAAGGAGTCATTATGAAGGTGTACTTGAAAGATGACAAGTTGAAAGACATAAAGAATGTGTCTTAAGAATTTAGAGTATACGTGAATATGGAAACCTAGTTTAAAAAAAATCGATAAGAAGAAAAAAACTTTTAAAGTAAGATTTTATCAAAACTTACAAGAAGTATTATAATAAGTGTGATTAATTTATAAGTCACTTAGTTTGCATATTCCTAGTTCTCTTCTAATTCGTATAAAGTCTTCATGTTTCAATGGTTTAGTGAATGTCTGCTAACTGTTGATTAGTGGGTATGAATTCGAGTTTAATTATGTTGTTTAAGACTTGTTCTCTTAAGAAGTGGTGTCTTATTTGAATGTGCTTAGTTCGTGAGTGTAAAATCGGATTCTTAGATAAGTTTATAGCAGTAGTATTATCACAGAAAATAGTTGTATTTTCAAAATTTAAACCAAAATCTTTTAAGGTTTGTTTCATCCAGATAACTTGTGTACAGACGAGGTTAGCAGCAATGTATTCGGCTTCAGTAGTTGATAAGGATACACAGTTTTGTTTCTTACTGAACCATGATACAAGTGAGTGTCCTAGCGTATGACATGTTCCACTTGTGCTTTTTCTGTCAGATTTACTTCCAGTAAAGTCAGCATCGCTGTATGAGATTAAATCAAATATAGAGGATTTTGAATAGAATAATACAAAATCAACTGTGTCTTTTAAATATCTCATTATTCTTTTTACAGCCTTAAGATGTGATTCTTTTGGATTTGACTGAAATCTAGCACACAAGCAAACACTGAACATAATATCTGGACGGCTAGCAGTTAAATAGAGAAGTGATCCTATCATACCTCGGTATACCTTTGTATCAACAGACTTACCATCTTCATCTTTGTCCAAAACAGTAGTAGTGCTCATAGGAGTAGATTTTGAAGCAGTTGAGTTCATGTTGAACCTCTTCAGAAGTTCACGAGCATACTTAGACTGATTGATGAAAACTCCATCCTTGGTTTGCTTAATATGCAGTCCAAGAAAGTAGGTGAGTTCTCCCATCATACTCATTTCAAATTCTTTCTGCATGGACTTAGAAAATTCTTCACAAAGAGTGCTGTTAGAAGATCCAAAGATGATATCGTCCACATATATTTGAACAATTAGGGTATGATTATTCACTATTTTCACAAATAAAGTAGAGTCTGCTTTGCCTACAGAAAAACCAGTTTTTAATAAAAAGGTTTTAAGTCTATCATACCAAGCACGAGGTGCTTGTTTTAATCCATACAAAGCACGTTTGAGTTTGAAAACATGATCTGGATATTGTTCATTTTTAAATCCTGGAGGCTGTTTTACATAAACTTCTTCATTTATAAGACCATTTAAAAAGGCACTTTTAATATCCATTTGATATAATTTGAAATCCATATAGCTTGCATATGCTAAAAACATTCTAATGGATTCAAGTCTAGCAAGAGGAGCAAATGTTTCATCAAAATCAATACCTTCCTCCTGGTTGTATCCTTGAGCTACTAGTCTTGCTTTGTTTCTTATAACATTACCTGTTTCATCTAGCTTGTTTCTGAAGATCTATCTTGTCCCAATGATCGGATGATCCTTTGGTCTTGGTACAAGATCCCAAACTTCATTCCTTTGGAATTGATTCAGTTCTTCAGTCATGGCTAGCATCCAGAACTCATCGATGATGGCTTCATCAATCTTCTTTGGTTCAAGTTGAGAAAGGAATGCCATATTTGCAATCCGTTCTAGCTGAGCTCTAGTCTGAACCCCCTTTGTTAGTTCTCCCAAAATCTGCTTTTGAGGATGATCTTTGATATCAACAAATGTTCTTTGATGATCATCTTCATTAGACTTAGCTGTGTTATCTAAAAATAAATCTATACTTTCAACATCATCATCGTTAGTTTGCTTATGAACAGATTGATCAATAGATTCACAGAAACTAACATGCATAGATTCTTCAATAGACTTAGAACTCTTATTGAAAACCCTGTATGCTTTACTATGACTTGAATATCCTAAAAATATGCCTTCAATAGATTTAGCATCAAATTTATCTAGGCTATCTTTTGTGTTTAGGATAAAGCATTTACATCCAAAGACTTTGAAATAGTCTATTCTTGGAGTTCTGTCATAGAATAGTTCATAGGGAGTTTTATTTAATAAGGGTCTAATGAGAACTCTATTTGTTATGTAGCATGCAGTATTAACAGCTTCTGCCCAAAATGATTTAGCAAGATTATTGTGTTGGAGCATAGTTCTAGCAGATTCCTGAAGGGTTCTATTCTTTCTTTCTACTACACCATTTTGAGGTGCAGCTCTAAGAAAGGCAAAGTTATGAGAAATACCATGCAAGTTACAAAATTTTTCAAAAAGTTCATTTTCAAATTCTCCTCCATGGTCACTACGGATTTTAACAATAGAACAAGATTTTTCATTTTGTAATTTTTTACATAAAATTTCAAATTGACAAAACGTATCACTTTTGTTTTTCAAAAATATTACCCAAGTAAATCTTGAGTAGTCATCTACAATGACAAAGACGTATTTATTGTGATTATGACTAGCTACTCTAGAAGGACCAAAGAGATCCAGGTGGAGAAGCTCTAGAGGTCTTTTGCTTGAAATGATATTTTTTGATTTAAAAGATGATTTGGACAGTTTTCCTAATTGACATACATCACAAAAATAATCTTTTTTAAAAGATATTTTGGGTAACCTACGTACCAACTTATCTTTAGCTAATTTAGACATATACTTAGAATTGACATGACCCATTCTCATGTGCCATAGATGTTGAGAGTCATTATTAGCTATGAGGCAATGTTCTGTGATGTTTTCTAGGTATAGTTCATATATATTATTTTTTCTTATACCTTTTAAGATAATATTTTCATTGATGTCTGCTATAAGACAAGCATTATGATTAAAGCTAACATTATAACCTGTATCACACATTTGACTAATACTTAGAAGGTTATGTTTTAAGCCTTTAACCAGGAGAACGTCTTTGATAAGAGGTTTATCTATATTTCCAATATTACCAATACCTATTATCAAACCTTTGTTGTTATCCCCAAAGGTGACGGTTCCTCCTTTTTTATGAAGAACAGCAAAGAGATCTGAATGTCCAGTCATGTGTTTTGAACATCCACTGCCTAGAATCCATCTGTTCTTCTTGTTTGGAGCCTATAAATCATTAAGTAAAATTTCTTTTTGGTACCCAATCGGGTCCCTTTTTGTTAGACTTTGGAACCCATATCCATTTGGATTTGGGTTTGTCTACAGCCTTAGAGGAGTTCAAAAAGTTAAAATTATAATACTCCTTATTTTGTTCAGAAGAACTTTTCACAAAAGTGGTCTTTTGATTCATACAAGAAGGCTTGTTGAAATGAGAGTAGCCAATACCATTCTTGTAGAAAGAGACTTTTTGAGAGGATAGGAGTTTATCCAAGTTCTCTTTTCCTTTAGTAAACTTGAAAACCGTTTTTATAAGGTTCTCAGTTTTACTTTTTAATTCTGAAATTTCTACTTGCAGATTTTTAGTCTTGAAGCTAGTAGACGAGATTTCAGAAGTAATAAGAAGATTTTTCTTTTGTAACTCAGAATTTTTAATACTAAGTTTTTCATTTTTCAAAAGGAGCTCTAGATTCTCAGATTTTAACTGTTTATTTTTTAGAATCGTTTTCCTTGATTCTTCAAAAAGTTCCTGAAAAGCATTTTGAAGATCTTCAAAGGAGAAATCAAGAGATTCACTTATAGAGCTTTCTGCCATGAAGCACATGTTGGCGGTTTTTGCTTCATCATCATTTGACTCTTCACTGGTGGATGGTTCTGAATCATCCCATTGAGCATGCAGAGCCTTTTTCTTGAAGAACCTTTTCTTTGGTTCCTCAGTCTTGGATTTTCTTTTGAGAAGAGGACAGTCACGTCTCAGGTGACCTGGCTTATTACACTGGTAGCACATAGAATCTTCTTTTGGGTCTTTTCTTTCTTTGTGCTTATTTGGAAGCCGGTTCCTTCTCATAAAGCGCTGAAATTTTCTGGTGAGTAGCGCAATCTCAGTTTCTTTTTCTGAGTCTTCATCCTCAGAATGGGCTGGGAAGGCTAGAGTTTTCTTGTTCTTCTTCCCTTCTTTCCTTCATGTGGACTTCATATGCCATAAGATTTCCTATTAGATCGTCCAGGGAAAGTTTGGATAAATCTTGAGCTTCTTCAATAGCAGTAGTCTTTTTCTCCCAATCAGTTGTGAGAGATCTCAAGATTTTCTTCACCTTTTCTGTCTGAGAGTGGGTTACACCCAGAGATTTCAGACAGTTGGTGATGTTGGTGAATCTGGTGAACATCTCTGTGATGGGTTCATCTTTGTTCATTTTGAACAACTCATATTTTCTGACAAGAGATGAGATTTTGGCTTCTTTCACTTTGTTGGTTCCTTCATGAATAACCTCCAAAGAATGCCAAATATCATATGCAGATTCACATACAGATATTCTATTGAATTCATTATGATCGATGGCACAATATAAGGCATTCATAGCCTTTGCATTTAGGTTTGCCATTTTCTTTTCTTCATCAGCACATAAGTTATAGTCTGCGGAAGGAGATGTGTATGGATGCTCAACAATTTTCCATACAGCAAAATCTATGGATTTGAGAAATATAGTCATTCTGCACTTCCAGTATCCATAGTTGGAGCCGTTAAAGAAAGGAGGACGAGATGCGTGTTGACCTTCAATATCACGAGCATAAGAGGTAGATGCCATATGTGCTGGAAGACTTGTTATGTCGAAACCAGCAAACCTGCTCTGATACCAAATGAAATTCCACTAGAGGGGGGGGGGGGTGAATAGTGAAATACGATGCAAGTTGATATAATAAAAAATAAAGCAATAAGGCACAACACAATAAACACAGGATTTATACTGGTTCGGTCAAAACCCTGACCTACATCCTGTCCCCAAGCAAACCACTTGAGCTTTCCACTATAACATCCGAGTCACCGGATAAATAGTACAACACCCTCTTCCTCAGAGGTCTTCTTCTCTCAACAGAGAAGGGGCACACCCTCTTCCACAGAGGTCTTCTTCTCTCAACAGAGAAGGACAACACCCTCTTTCACAGAGGTCTTCTTCTCTCAACAGAGAAGGGCAACACCCTCTTTCACAGAGGTCTACTTCTTTCAACAAAGAAGGATTACAGTGAATAACAGAAAGTTATAATACTTCCTATAGAACCTTCAGGATGATATGAATGCACGAATGAAGGATTCTCAGAATGTTCTGTTTGTCACTCAGAAGATACTCTTTGTCAAAGAGTTATTTTTGACTTTTTCTCTTTCTTTTTCTAGGCTCTCTTTCAAATATCGAATAGGTATTTTTCTTGTTGTAAGCTCACTTGTCTATTTCATTCTCATCTGAATAGTTCATTTGAGTGTGTTTTTATAGCTTAAAAAAATAGTCGTTGGCTTTTTGAAATCATAGCCTTTTTGAGATGTGAAATGTCATGTCATTTCAAAAAACATCTTTAGAGAGATTCGAGAAAGTCTTCTATCCATAAAAGTAAAATATAGGGAACACTAGTCGTTGTAATATTTTAGGTAATATATATTTTATGTAAAAAGTCTATTTCTTACAATAGTACATTGAACGTTGGATTGTAGGTTGTCATATGGTTTTGTCTTTATCCTAATTAATGATTTGTGGTACATAGGTACTTCTTTACTTTAAATGAGTGTAAGTACAATGAGTGCTTTGAGATATTTATTTGTACATAGTCATGTCAAGTGTTTTCTTTATGTTGTGTTTTTCAAAGTCTACAGAGAGAATGAAGACTACAAGTTAGTCGACATTTTTGAGAAGGATATTTAACAAGGATTCTTTACAGAAGGTATTTAATGCTATACAAAGAGAATGATGACTTTAAGTAAGTCGACATTCTATGAGTTTGTAAAAAGGTAACTAGAGTCTTTTTCAAAACATATTATATTTGGTTTCTTTGTGTAGCCGATTTCATGTTTTGTCTTTTTCCTATATTTGAAATCATTTCTTTAAAGAGGGTAACTAGAGTCTTTTCAAAACATATTATATTTGTTTTCTTTGTGTAGTTGATTTCATGTTTTGTCTTTTTCCTATATTTGAAATCATTTCTTTAAAGAAGGTAACTAGAGTCTTTTCAAAACATATTATATTTGTTTTCTTTGTGTAGCCGATTTCATGTTTTGTCTTTTTCCTATATTTGAAATCATTTCTTTTCATGTTGTCTTGTATATGATATAAGGTACAATTATTACATTTTGAAATCATGTCAAAATACCTTTTTCATAAAGGGTTGTAAGAAGGTACAATTATTTGTTTTCAAAAAGGAGCTTTTTGAAACTATCGTATACTTTTATGAAATAGCTTTTATGAGTGAGTATGTAATATGCAATATGCATCCTTCTGAAGGTTCTGTTACAAATGACTCTAAAGAAGAAAAAATCTTCAACTTGAGGAAGCCGATCTCTTTAGATGGTCTTTAGGAGTGCATGGCTCAACAAGCTTTTTCTTCAAGGAGTATGATTGCATCATAGTTGTACTTGAACAAGAGGTCTCCATCCTTTTTGAGTGAGATATCCTTGCATCAAATACTCGTTAGATATATGGCAAAACATATCCAGTCATTATATAACATTTTCAAGAAGACATATTATCATATCATATGACATTTAAATAAGACAGTGTATCATATTATGTGACATCAAAACAGAGTTTCTCAACAGCTATGTATGTCTTGAATAGCTTGCTTTCGATTTCCACACTTGGTATATCGTGGTTTGGTTTTTCTCACCAGCTCGAAAGAGTACTGACCCCATTTTATGGGGATACAGGTTTACTTAGGCATGCAATGGAGCTCGGTGTGCTGCAGCGGACTCAGAACCCGCACTTTTGAACCTCACTTATTGGATCCTGGCAGTTTGGTTTTGTATAAGGGAATGATATGTAAATTGGTAAAATGATTAATAAAAGTTGTTCCACGTTACTGTTGTTTCACTCATGTAGTGGCCGCACAGGTGTAAACACCCCAAATTTTCACCCTCATCCAATGTTTGTCCATTTCATGTGTCATTGCATATCATTGCATGCATTCGGCATATCATTTCATCGCATTGCATGCCATTACATCTCATTCTCGAGATCCAACACTCCTGTTTTCAAAACATTCAATCCAGATTTGAATTTTAAAAACTTTTATTTCAAAATCAATTTCAAAACCTGGGTTTTTATTCAATACTCTGTCATTTTCCAACCCCAGGACTTTATATTTCGAAATATTTTCTCAAGGAAACAATCTGGATTCATTTCAAATTCAAATTTCAATCGATTTCAATTCACAGATGAGACCCATTGAGGTGGTGTCGCTTCTGAAGTCCTCTATTCATCAAATTTTTCAAATTTTTGAAAGTTTCAGTCCGATCAGTACTCTGTCTCAGAGTCCTGATCCGGTCAGGAGTCTGTTTTGAAGTCTGTTTTACTTTCATTTTCAATCTTTTCCGTTTGTTTTCAAAATTTAGGTCATTTTACAGAGTCCAGTTAGTTCAGGATTCTATTTTAGAGTTCGGTCGAGTTAGGAGTCTAACCCTGACTGTGTTTTCTGACTTATTTCATCATTTCTTGATAAAATCTTTTGAAAATTCTTTCATTTGGCTTTTAAAATCTAAAATCTCAGAGTCCTAAGAGTTCAGGACTCTAACCCGGAGTTCCAGTTCGCTTGAGACCCTATTTTCAAAGATCTTGAATTTCAAATATCAATTTTAACCCCTTTTCAAAGCCATTTTCAGTGTTTATTTCAAAATTTCCAAAACTCGATGTGGGCCCACTCAGTTGGCACCATATCCAGAGGAATTCTAACTCAGTTAGAACCCTATGCCATTTCAAAAATTTTAATTTTAAGATTGTCTTTGAAAATCCTTTTGAAAACTCCTTCAATTTCAAGTTTTAAAATCACTTTTTGAAAAACTCAAGTAGGGCCCACTCGGGGTGGCGCCATATTTGAGTAAGTCAGGGCTAGACTAGGGTTAGTTGATGTCTTGGTTAGTGTTAGAGGTTTAGAAGAGTCAAAACCATTTTGAAAAACTCATTTTGAAAGTTAGTTTTTAAAACTAGTGTTTTTAAAGGTTTTTAAAGGTGTTTTAAAAACCCAATGTGAGAAAATGCCAAGTGGCACCACATTTGGGGGATTCTTAGGTTTAGCTAGGGGTTAATTAGGGATTAATTAGGATAATTTAGGTCAAGGGAATATAGGTAACTCCACCCAAAAATCGCCCCCCCTTAGAGAGTCCAAAGTTTTCAAAATTGTTGATTTTTAACCTAAAAATGTATTATAAAAAGAGGCTATAGGGAAGTCGATTTTATCATCTCTCTCCTATTGGATTCTTGGAGCTTCTCTCTCCTCTTCAGCCCTTCCTCCATTGCTGCAAGCATCAAGGTAATATTTTTAATATTTTTTTAGTTTTATTCAATACTTTTTCATGTTTTAAATCAATTTTAGCCATTGGTACCATCACCTTCATGGATTAAACCATGGATTCAACCTCAAGAACCATCAAGAATCAGCAATAACGATCCAAGAAGGTGATCTAACCCTGTTTTGGATGATTTACATGGATTTTAATCCATTAGAATTGATTTTAATATGATTCTTTACATTATTAACCAATAAAATATATGATTTACCCTTTTTAATGGGTTAAATCTATGTTTTAAAGGTGATATCAAATTCCAGCCATTGATTCCCTGTTTTTATTTTATTTTCATGGTTTATTCATGTTTGTTTTACGTTCTATAGCATAGAAATAATTTTTATTTACTGTTTTATGGTTTATTTTATTTATTTACATTAGTTAATGCATGGTTTTTCAAGTTTCTTAAATTTCTGTGTGTTCTAGGTTTAGAACAGTAAAGATGATGTTATTTCGGATTGAATCACTCATTGTTTATTTCTGATTTTTTTATATGTGGTGCATGCATGAGTTATTGAGTTACTGTAGAAAAATCAGAGGTTTTGGATTTCGGAAACCCTGTCAAAAAAATCAGACATCAAATCGAGTTTTTAAAACTTTAAAATCGTGGTTAAAATCAAGAAGGTAACTTGCTGTTATGATATTTCTCTCATCTTATATTCGATTTTAGATATGTAAAGTGATATGGATTCACATTGAGTAGATATGTCTGCTGTGAAATTTTCAGATTTTTTAATCACTGTTTATTATTTTTCCCTTTTTAGAGAATCTGGTTTTAAATTTAAAACTCGTTAGGGTTTACCAAAACCCTAATCAGACTTGTGTTAGTCATAAATCCCAAACCACAGATCCGATTCTAGATCTGTAAAAAGTGAGTATTGTTTTTTTTCTGTCTACTGTTCACTACTAAAATTTAAGAGATTTTTGTTTAGGATTGATATTTATGTATGTATTTTGAATCTGGAATAGCTGTTTTAATCCCTGTTAAGAGTGATATATTTTAGCCCAGATTGCCGGAAGGGTTTCTCCCTAACCATAGATAATTTTTCTGATCTGTAAATTGGAAAATCTCTGTTTTTCTTCTTAGTTAGTATCTGTAAAATTTCATAAGTTTCCATGGAGATTTGACTCCTGGTTCAGGTCTTGGACTGAGACTGGTTGGTGAATTAGGTCAAAAATAGCATATTTTAGGGTTTAATGCAATTTTCGGATTAATTTAATGTCAAAAAATTATTTTTATAATTCCAATTCGACATTAGGGTTATAAAGAGTGCAGGTACCAATTTTTATGGATTTTTGAATCCATTTGATGGCTGAATTAAGCAAGTTGCAAAACCGGGTTCCTGAAAGATCCAAAAACACTGCTAAAATCACAGTTTTTGTGATATTATTGGATTTTCGTGCATAAGCATATATTTTTAGGGTTTAATCATGTTCATAATCATATTAGGATGCTTTAGGTTTAATTTGGTGCTCATTTGATTTCATTTAGTGCATAAAACCTAAGTTTTTACCAAAATCTATTTCTAAAAACCCTGATTTCAAGGCCATAGTCTTGCTATTGGGGGCAATTTGGTCATTTGACCTAAATTTCGAAATCCCTAACCCTAATTTTATATTTTAATCATGTCATAGCATATTTGGTTTGAGTTTATTCCATTCAAATTTCAAAACTTGCATTTTATCAAAATATCTTTCTAAAAACCCTAATTTCAAGGCCATAGTCTTGTTATGAGGGGTATTTTTGTTATTTTGACCCCAATTTCGAAATTTCATATTTTCTCTTTCATATTTATTCAATTTTATTTCATATTTTATCATTTTTATTTAAGGGAATCAAGGAAAAGGCTTATATCTAGCAAAATCCAGTAATTTCTAGATATTACTGAATAAATCTAGAAAAGCCAACATATTTTCATTAACAAAGTTTTCTAGTTTTGCAGGTACATTGAAGACTTTATTTTTCATGTATTTAAATTTCAATAGTGATGTAATTTGTAATTAAACTTTGGAATAAGAATTTACATTTCCTGCTTAGCTTAGGATGCATTGCATATAGTTTATTTTTTTTATAATGTTAATGTGTGATGGATGATAATTCATGCATATTTTTATAAATTCACCATGGTCTACACGAATGGCACATGCACTAGCTTTTATGAAGTTTATAAACTTGGTGGAATTCGTATTTATGGCCATAGTCAGAATATGAATGATACCCAGATTTATGATCTTCACATTAGCCACATTCAGCCTACACTCTTAGGCTAACTTCAAAAATGCACTGCATTTCTCAAAAATACAAAAAGTATTTCTCAATTCCTCAAATCCATATTCATTCATTTCATGCATTTGCTAATTCCAATTCCAATTTTCAATTCAAAGAAGTTCATTTTCTCAAAATCTCCTAAGTCTTATAGCAAAATCGATTTTCCCAAAAGCATTGAATTTCAAAGAATATTTCAAGTATTTCCCAAGTTCCAAATTCAAATTTTCTAAGTTAGAATTTCAATTTCCAAGTTTGAATTCAGAGAAACCAAGTCTCTCAGAATCGATTTTCACCAAATGTCAAGGATTCCTCAAAATCGATTTTATTTCTCTGAGAAGTACATTTCAAATCCCAATTCATGATTTCCAAGATTTACATTTTCTAAATATTTCAATCATTCAAAGCAAACATCATGTTTTCAAATATGCATTTCTTGAAAATTCATAGCACATGCCTGATTCTATGTGCATTTAGAAATTAGGATATGATTTAGACAAGTTGAATAGAGTAGAGCATAAGATTGATCCTTGGTTCAATTACCCCTCTTTAAGGTGGCAGGAACGGTTGAACCTCGTACCGACAGGCGAGTCCCATTCTACGGAATTTTACCGCATTTTTAAACGGAGGCGAGTTATTTTCAAAATCTTTTCAAAGGTCAGTTTGACTTGCAAAAGTAAAAATTTTGCGATGATAACAGGTTTGGCGACCGTGATGGGACCTGTCTTTGCCTGATCAATCTAATGCTCTACTTAGTTCAAATTGTCAAAATCGATTTCCATGGAATGTCAGCTTTGCTTTATGATATCATGTGAACCTAGGAGCCTAGACTTGAACCCAGCTGACATGGACTGCATGTAGACTAGGTATGGTTTGGTAGGACCATATTCAGGAGAATTATTCATGCTCACATAGACTTAGGTTTAATACAACACTCCTCAATTTAGGAATTGTATGAAAACAATGCTTGCTTCTTCAAATATTTCAAAAATCTATCTCTTTAGGACTTAGAGCCTTCTATTTGATTGCATGTGCTCATGTTTTTCAAAAACCACCCCCACCTATATTGTCCCAGTCTTCACGTTGCTGGGCTCTCTTCCAGAACCATAGTTCGGGACAGAGCCTCACAACTGGGCCACCTATTTGGGTGAAAACCCCCCTGCCACGTACCAAGGGCCATAGTCCAACGTATATCGGCAGGTGCTCAAGGATGTTGGAAAACTTGAACCTAGAACCGGAGGAATTGATTTTATGCCACGTACATTGAGCCTTGGCTCGAGTATATAGGCATAACTGGATTGGATACAGTTGATCTGAACCCTAGAGTTAGGATTAAGGTCCTACAGCTATTTCAAAATTTGTGCATCTAGAGTCAGCTTTACGGAATGCTGTATGTGCATACTTGTTTGTGCAGAATGTGATTGAATATGTTATAGTCATTTCCTTTTATTTTCCATATTTTCCCAATTTTCTAAAATACTGGACGATTTTCTCAAAATTCCCCAATCTATGTCCATGTACTGTCCATGTTTTAAAACCTTGGACGATTTTTCAAATACTTCATTTTCCATTTTTCATCAAACCCTGGACGATTTTCCAAATTTCCCTTAATTTCCTCAAAACTCCAGGTGATTTCCCATCTTTCCTGTCTTCTGGATCTCGAATTTCCTGCTTTATTTTTATCTTGCCTGCACTTTTCTCAAATTTCCTGTATTTTCCCAAGTCTCATTCCAATTTCCATGTCTTCCAGTCCGATGGCATCCAGTCAGCTTGATTGAGTCTTCCCTGAGGGTCACATCTCCTACGAGGTGCGACAAAGTCTTCCCGAACATCGAGTCCTCAGCACCGGATCCTTCTTTCCACGGTGGTATTATTCATGGTTCAAGAACTTCTCTCGTATGTTTCCGGACCATCTGGACGAGTGTGGATTGGAACTGGCGTCCGCAGTGGGAAAGCAGACAGTCAACGACAACTTGATCCATGCACTAGCAGAGCGGTGGAATCCGAGCACTTCTACCTTCTGGTTCCCGTGGGGCGAGATGACAGTACTGATGGATGAACTATCAGAGATTATGGGATTGCCCGAGCCAACCGGTCAGCCTGGAGATCCATTGGAGAAACAATTTTTTATTAATGTCAAGGGTCTGGAGCCAAAAGATGCCTTAGCTCGCATGACTGGACGCAAGTCTTGGCCTCTGATTGAAGAAGACGGAAATGAATATGTGGACCTGCTCGAAATCTACAGACAGCATGGGACATTTGTGGAAGTCAGCTCGTTGTCCAGGACAGCTCGAGAAAGAATTCAGCATGCGATGGTTCTGTGCACGGTGGGATTAACTTTCTTTCCCGATGGACGGAATTACATGGATATCAGAATAATTCAGCTTATGAGAAGATGGGGAAGTCGACAGACCAGACACCTCTCAATAGCCATGGCCGCACTCGCTTTTCTATACCGAGGGTTGACTCGTTTCGCACTCGGAGAATCGATCCTAGTCGAAGGGTGCACCTATGCCTTGCAGTCTTGGTTCCTCCGACATGTGCCAGTCCGAGCCAGTTCCTTCAGATATAATGGTAAAAAGCTTCTTCCAGTTGCGCGATACCGGTTCTAGATCGACAACCTTCAGGAGGAAGAGGTTGTATGGGACTACTTTGATCGCCAGGAATCACCTCCCAGATACACTTATGCTTACGGCAAGCGATTCAGACTACTTGGCCCGTTTTTCTGCGCATACTATCATCCAGAGCGGTGTGTCAGGCGATTCTCTCAGAGGCAGAAGCGCGTAGAGATTCGTCCACTAGCCGGGGTTCTGCCAGAATTCGATCTCGCATCAGATCAGTGGTCCGGAGCATACCATTCTGCCAGACACGGCTGTGATTCTTTTGTCAGTCTTACTATCTTTCCTGGTCCCCGTGTATCTTTTGATTATCTGGAGTGGTGGAAAATTGTCTGTCCCCCTCCCCTCTGTCAAGTGTATTATTGAAAGAACCATGTTTTTCCCCTTAATAAAAATTCCTTTATTTTACATTGGTTTGACGACCTCACCTAGGTAACAACGCATATTTTCAGTTGTTTATCTTACAAAGAATAGCAACACAATTGTCGTAATCCCAACGACGACTCAATCCCTAGTAATGGGATATTATTTCAATTGTCTACCAAAATTCTCAATAAATATTTTTCTCCAAACCAAATTTCCGTCAGAAGCCTAACCATCAGTTCTACCCTGCAGAGAGCATCAGAGAACATTTGCAATACCCGATGGTCAATACAAGATCCAGAAAGAAAACAACATCAGTTGAAGGCGTCGCGTAGTCAGTAGCTTGAGAAGAAGAAATGGACTCACCCCGATAAATCCAGAGTCAGGGTCAGCAGGCGGATGATGGCATCGATCCCCAAATGTACATCATGTTCAAAAAAATGATGACCAAGATGCTGGCAAGGCAAGCTGAGGCCAGCACTGAGCAAAATCAGACCAAACAGAAAGGTAAGGGTCATGCCGTCAAGAATGTAAAGATCAGCAAAAAGCAAAGTCGTCACGAGGAAATATCTGATGAGTTAGAATCAGCTGACGATGCTGACAAGGAATGTGAAAATAAATATGAATTCAAAAGGTCGACTCAGGGACAGGGGTCGGCTTACAAAACCAAAAACCAGTCTGTTAATGACCCTACCCAGTCACAGCTAAAAGACATGATGAAAATGGTCAAAGATCTGCAGGCCCGCGACAAGGGCAAGAAAGTCTTCACCAGTGAAGACTTCTATGATGGTTTAGATGGGGACAACAATCTGGATAATCTCCCCAGAAAATTTATCAAGTTTGATGGTTCTGGCGACCCTAAAGCTCATCTCGCCATGTTTTTCGCTGAATGTTCACGATTCAAGCGTGACAATCGGGCACTCTTCCTTTGCTTCCCTCGCAGTCTGGAGGGAACGACAGCTAAATGGTACTCGGAGAAGATCAACCCCATAGAGCTGAAAGAATTCGATAAGGTGGTAAATATGTTCATTGAGCGCTTTCTGTTCAATGCTGAGGCACTCCCGACCCTCAGCCATCTTTGTGGCCTGAAATAGAGAGAAAATGAAAAGGCCCGAGATTTTATCCACCGCTGGAGGTCAGCTTGTAATAAAATGAGAGATCCCGTATCAGAGGGGCACGCTTTGTCTCTAATTCTGAGTAACTTCTCGCAGTCTCTAAAAGGCCTCATCTCCACCGCACCATCCAGAACCTTTATAGAGTTAACAGAGCGAGTCGAATGGCTCGAATTGAGTATGGAGAATGGTTTCTATGAAGGTTTCACTTTCACCAAGAACAGCGGCCAGAACGAGTCAAAGAAGAAGACTCACTTCACTAATTCTGTCAATAATAATAAATGGAATCATCGCAAGGGGCAGAATAGAGACTTCTGTTATGGGGCAGGAGGTTCAAACAGGAATGATCAGAAAGGGAAGCCGATCCCGCAATTCAGCAAGCCGCTTCAACTAGAACAGGGACCAAAACCCCGAGAGAAAGTGAAGCACGAAGGATGGAGCTATGAGAGGAAGTTCACTCCATTAGATCAATCACTCGAGACTGTGCTCGAGTACCTGTTGACCAAGGAGATGGTCAAATTGCCCAGGCTGGTCGATCCTTCCGCTCCTATGGGAAAATTCAAAGACCAATTCTGCAAATTTCATCGAACAGTGGGGCATAATACTGAGAATTGCTTCGTTCTGAAGAACATAGTTCAAGATCTTATTGACAAGAATCTTCTGATAGAAGGTGCCGAAAATGAGAATATAGAAATTTTGAAATAACCATTTCCCCCTTATAATACAGCGGTCATCTCTGAAGGAATGCACTAAGGGCATTTGCTTGTCTTTTCATTTCCATTTTTTTTATTTCCACATTCGGGATGATATCCCATTCCATTCTCATCATTGTCATTTTGATTAATTCTATCTTTCAATAAAGTTGCAAGTCTCCTTTGTCTATCTTGGTGCCATTTGTTTCTTTGCTTCTCAATATTAAATCTTCACAAAATTGAAATCATTTTGCTTTTTCATCTTTCCAATTATTTTCAATAAAAGCAATTTATTTCATGATGAGCAATTTCCCTAAATCAATTTATCCTCCAATTTTCAGAATGTCTTCCCGATCTATCAAGAAGCTCGTCTTTAATCCAAAAGCCTGTTCAAAATCAGCAATAATTCATCAGGTCAGAATAAGAACAGAATGCAGTCAGACTGCAAAGCAGTCAGAAGAATCCGCAGAGTTTGATTCAGCTCTTCAAGAACTGCCAGAATTTGCATCGGTTCAGAAGCAAGATGAGCCATCATCCTTAGTTCAAGATCCGACTAAGGATATCAATATCGGATCAGAAGACAATCCTAGAATTCTCAAAATTGGTAGTGGTTTGAGCCCAGGAGAGAAAGAAAGGCTCACTAATTTCCTCAAGCAGCATGAAGAAGTATTCGCATGGACTTATGAGGATATGCCAGGTTTAGATCCGAAATTGGTGGAACATCGCCTAGTTTTGAAGCCTGAGGCGAAACCAGTCAAGCAGAAGTTGAGAAAAATGGATCCTCGAATCGAGCAACAGGTCAAGGAAGGACTTGAGGATCTACTTAAAGCAGGATTCATTCGAGCAATTGATTACCCGGATTGGTTGGCGAATATCGTAGCTGTTCCTAAGAAGAATGAGAAAGTGCGAATCTGTATCGACTTCCGTGATCTCAATAAAGCCACTCCAAAGGATGACTATCCGCTCCCAAACATTGATCTCCTAGTCGATAGCACAGCCGGGCATGCTATGTTCTCCTTTATGGACGGATACTCCGGATATAATCAAATCAAGTTGGCCGCTCGTGACCAATCTAAAACATCCTTTACCACGCCATGGGGCACTTTCTGCTATACAGTCATGCCTTTTGGGCTTAAGAATGCTGGAGCCACTTATCAGCGCGCTATGGCCGTTATATTCCATGATCAGATGCACAAGACTATGGATGCATATGTCGATGATATTCTGGTGAAATCCAAAGAAGAGGAAGATCACATCGAAGCTCTCAATCAAGTTTTCAAGCGACTCATTCTTTACAAGCTAAGACTCAATCCACAAAAATGTGTTTTTGGAGTTGAATCAGGCAAGTTGCTAGGCTTCTTGGTCAGCAAGAAGGGGATAGAAATGGATCTCGCTAAGGCCAAAGCTATCATTGGCATGCCGCCCCCGACTAATCTCAAAGAATTGCGTAGCCTTCAAGGACGCATGCAATCAATTCGGCGATTCATTTCCAATTTGGCCATGAGATGTGAGCCTTTCAATCATTTGCTCGGAAAAGGAGTGAGGTTCGAATGGGGACCAGAGTGTCAGCAGTCGTTCGAACGCATCAAGAAATATCTTCTCAATCCTCCTGTTTTAAAGCCGCCAGAATTAGGAAAACCCCTATTGCTATACATTTCAGTTAATCAAGTTGCTTGCGGCGGATTCTTGGCGCAATACGAAAAAGGCAGCTTGATAGAACATGCCATTTACTACGTGAGTAAGACCTTTATTGATTATGAGAAGAAATACTCTCAGATAGAGAAGACATGCCTAGCTCTGGTATGGATGTGTCAGAAATTGTGACATTATCTATTGGCGTCTGAAGTCAAGATTCTATCTAAATTAAATCCTCTCAAGTATATTCTTGAACAACCATTTCTCAGCGGACGAATCGCCAAATGGCAAGTTCTATTAATGCAATACGACTTGGAATATGTCTCTCAACAATCTATCAAAGGCCAAGCAATTGCAGACCAATTAGCAGATTTTCCTCTAGCAGAGGATATTAAAGCTGAGGATGATTTCCCCGATGAGCGGATCTGCAATATTCAACAATCCCCAATTTGGAATTTATTCTTCGACGGTTCCAAGAATATGGCAGGCATAGGAATCGGAATTCTGCTAATCACACCAGAGAAAGAGATGATTCCCTTTTCTCTCAAACTGGATTTTCAGTGCACTCACAATATGGCCGAGTATTAAGCTTTGAAACAAGGCCTGAAAATTCTACAAGATTTTAATGTCAAAAGAGTGCATGCTTATGGCGATTCTTTGTTAATCGTCAATCAAGTTCTGGTCGAATGGCAAGTGAAAGATCAGAAATTACTTCCTTACCAGAAGATTGTCTCAGCTCTTGCCAACAAATTCGAAGAATTCCAACTTTTCCATATCAAGAGAGATTTCAATCAAGTTGCAGACAGTTTAGCTAATCTGGGATCCATCATGTCTTTCAGGAGTGGAGAATCTTGTCGCTCATTTGAAATTGGCAGACTTGATCAACCCGCTTTCGTCCCAATAGAGCAGATAAACCAGGCTGAGCAGAAGAAGAAGCCTTGGTATCATGATATCAAGAATTTCATTAAAACTGGCGAATTTCCTCTAGAATTATCAAAGAGAGAGCAGCAAGCAATTCAACGCATGTCTGCTCGATATTTTATTCTTGCCGACGTCCTTTATCGTCGTGGATTCAGTTCTGACTATTCCAGATGTTTGGACGAAGAAGAAGCCAAAGAGGTTGTGCAAGAAGCACATGAAGGCATTTGCGGTGGTCATGTTGGCTATCAGACTCTCGTCAAACAAATCATCCGAGCAGGATATTATTGGAGAACTATGCAACAAGATTGCTATCGTTTTGTGAAGGAGTGCGTTCAATGTTAGATGCATGCGCCTTCCATTCATGCGCCAGCGCCATACTTGCAATCTGTCGTCTCGCCATGGCCATTTTCCATGTGGGCTTTCGATGTCGTAGGCCCCATCACTCCTTCAGCCTCCAATGGTCATAAATATTTTCTGGCCACAACAGAATATTTTACTAAATGGGTAGAAGCAGTCACTCTACGCACAGTAGAAGGTCGGCACGTAGTTTCTTTCATCCATAAGAATATCCTTTGCCGTTTCGGTATACCGCATGATATTGTGTCAGATAATGGCAGTCATTTCAAGAATGAGAGAATGAGGACATTCTGCTCAAAGTTCAAAATTCATCATCATTTTTCCGCTCCTTATTATCCTCAAGGGAATGGTCAGGCAGAGGCCACCAACAAGATTCTGATTCGAATCCTGGAGCGAACTTTAGAAACGGGCCGTGACTGGCATGAAAAGATTCATGATGCATTATGGGCATACAGAACCACCATTCGAACTCCAACGAATGCTACTCCGTCAGAACTTGTCTATGGAACTGAAGTAGTACTGCCTCTACAAGTTCAGAAACCTGCTCTGAAATTTGCATCACTTCTAGAATTACCTCTTGATCAGTATCAGCAACAGCAACTGGTACAACTTGATTTGCTCGATGAAAGAAGGCTCAGAGCAGCAGAGCATGCTCAATCCTATCGCCAGAGGATAGCCCGACAATATGCAAAATCTGTCATTGAGAGAAAATTTCGGGTCAATGATCTAGTGCTCAGATCAACAGCCTATCTCAGGCATCGCCCAGGTGGCAAATGGTCGCCAAATTGGGAAGGTCCTTATGTTGTCAAAGAGGCACTACCTCGCAATTCATATCGGCTCATCAATGCTGATGGAATAGAATTACCAGATCCCATCAATGCTCGACATTTGAAAAAATTCTATACTTGAACAACTCCCTATTCTTTGTAATTCTTCCAAATTTTCTTCAATAATGATCAAAATTCTTTTTCACAGTTACACTGGGGCATTTTAAAATTTTGTTTTTATCTACAAATACCCTGTATGCAGGCAGGATAAACAAATCTCTTATTTCATGCACCTGTGCATTCATGTGCATCAATTTGCATTCATTTGCATTCAATCGCATTAATAACGATATGGTCAGTATTGAGATTTCAATTATCAATCCCATCACAATTCCTAACGGTTCAAGATTGAAAGACAATCACCAAAACTGAACCAAAATCCAGTATCCAAACTGGTACATTTTTAAAACCGGTATGCGTACCGGTATCCTTTCAAAATCAAGAACTCGTGTTAGTGTTCCACTGAATGGTCATGTCAGTCGACCTCTTGAGTTCAATCCTCGTGTTGATCACTCATCAAATTTCCAATTTCCAATTATCAATTTCCAAATTTCCAATTTCCAATTTCCAATTTCCAATTTCCAATTATCAATTTCCAAATTTCCAATTTCCAATTTTCAATTTCCAATTTCCAAATTTCCAATTTCAAATATCAAATTTCAAAATTCCAATTTCCAAATTTTGACCCTTTTGGTCACCCAATACCCAATTTCAATTATTTTCTCTTGCGAGAGACCCTTTTTATAGGGAGAGTTCGAGGGAGCTCGCTCTTTTCGCATGCTATCCAATTCGTTCACTAAGCCACTTTTCAGGAAGAGTTTGAAGGGACTTGTGTCTTTGTGAACCGTTTGCAAAACAAAATTCCAAATTTCACACAAGGAACCCTTTTTATAGGGAGAGACTCGACGGAGACTTGCTTTCCTTGTGGCCCCCATAATTTCAGACTAGGCCATTTCATCATGAGGGACCCTCTTTTCAGGGAGAGTGTGATGAACTCGTTCCTTCATGACCAATTTACCAACCTCACCAATTCCGGCCCCCTTTCCATAAGAGAAGCCTAATGTTAGGAAGTTTCGACGAAAGCTTAATTTCTCTTCGAAAGTTCGTTTTGCAAACACCTCCTCTTCAGGGAAGAGAGGAGTAATTCCCAATTCCAATTTCTGAATCTTCTCCTTTGGGGAAAGGAGAAGAGAATCTTTGTCATGGATGTGTTGCGTTGTGCTTCAAATGCTCGCTTTCACAAAAGGATTTCAAGAAAGTTTTGCCAATTTGTCACTAAATATTTGTTGATTTCAAAAATCTTTATTGCACAAAATTATTACTTCAGAATACCCCCAGTATTACTTCCGAAAGGACAAAGCTTTCGCGAAAAAGGATTCAAAGTTCAAAATCTTTCTATTGGCCAACCAAAAGGATGAAGAATAAATCCGCGATATGGCCAGTAAAGAAAACTCAATGTTGTTGCAAAGCCATGTGTGATTGATATTGATCGCAGTCAATGGCACATTTTTAAAGACCATTCTTGAAAAAATAAAGCAGTCGAAATATCCTGGGTGATACAGAAAAATCCACTCAATTTTCATATCTCCTCAATCACCTAAGCTGCAATTAAATATCTGCAAAAGGGATCTCTCAATTGTCGTCAAGATGAAGGCGAATTAAGCGAGTCGACCCCTGGGGCTAAAGAAGATTTGGATCATCTCCAAGATGATGGAGTTTGTGACAGATCCTTCCAGGGAAAGTTCAGATCACCGTCGAGATGAAGGCGAGTGTGATGAGCCTACCGACAAACCCTAAAAGGTATTTAATTTCTGCTATCATCAAGAGATTTCCTACCAAAGAGCCAATAACTATCAAGATAATCCCTGAGAGAAAAGAAGGATCGGAACATCTCTGAGATGAAGAAGTTTGTGACGTACCCTTCCAAAAAAAAAAAGAGAGAGACAAGTCAGGACATCTCCAAAATGAAGGATGATGTAATTCCCAAAAAATCCAAGAGAGCTCCAATCTGCTAAAAAGAGAGTGCAGAAAGATCATCATGAGAAAAGAATCCCAGGATATCAGACTTCCAAATCTATCAAGAATCTTCTTTAATTTTGTGAAATTCTTTTATCAATATTCTTTCACCAATAGCCCTCGCAATATCAAGAATACTTTCTTTTCCGCCCATATCAAGGAAATTGATAGCTTCCTTGAAAGAAAGCCAATCGCAAGCAATTTGAATTTGAATCTTGATTCTACGGAGTTAAGCCCAGTCGGAGGTAATACTTTCGGTAGACAAGAAGGAATATTTTCACACCAATGTGCATCATTTTCAATTATTTTGAATCAACAACAATTTTCAACATTTTGACAATATTTTCTAGCTATCCTGGCATGAAGCGAGAGCTTGAGGTTCATCTTTGGCGCATCCTGACATCAGTTGTTATCCCTTTTAGGACTTGATAACGGGAGTTTTCAAGATTCCTTCCCTTCTTTGGTATAATCTGAGCGCCTGGGCTCTCAGATTCGCACACTTCCCTGTGTCCCCACTGTCCTACCATAGACAGTCCAATTTCGGCTTGAGGTTAAGCCACCTATTTCAGCAAAAAGCAATTTCAAAAGCTATTTAGTCTCAGCAATGAGACACCCAAAATCAAACCCTTTTCAAGCTTTAGGGACCCCAATTTCCTTCCTTTTGCAAAACCCCTATCGGATTCATTGTGCGGAAATCCGAAGGTTCCATCATGGTCTCTTCTTTTGAGGATTCCGTCCATTTTCATTGCCCAATCAGGATAAGGGTATAAACCTGAGCCTCCTTTGATGAGGTATTCCATTTTCTGCCCAATCAGGTTAAGGGTATAAACCTGGGCCTCCTTTGATGAGGTATTCCATTTTCTGCCCAATCAGGATAAGGGTATAAACCTGAGCCTCCTTTGATGAGGTATTCCATTTTCTGCCCAATCAGGTTAAGGGTATAAACCTGGGCCTCCTTTGATGAGGTATTCCATTTTCTGCCCAATCAGGTTAAGAGTATAAACCTGGGCCTCATTTGATGAGGTATTCCATTTTCCACCCGATCAGGTTAAGGGTACAAACCTGAGCCTCCTTTGATGAGGTATTCCATTTTCTGCCCAATCAGGTTAAGGGTATAAACCTGGGCCTCCTTTGATGAGGTATTCCATTTTCTGCCCAATCAGGTTAAGGGTATAAACCTGGGCCTCATTTGATGAGGTATTCCATTTTCCACCCGATCAGGTTAAGGGTACAAACCTGAGCCTCCTTTGATGAGGTATTCCATTTTCTGCCCGATCAGGTCAAGGGTACAAACCTGAGCCTCCTTTGATGAGGTATTCCATTTTCTGCCCGATCAGGTTAAGGGTACAAACCTGAGCCTCCTTTGATGAGGTATTCCATATTCATTTCCCGGTCAGGTTAAGGGTTAAACCTGAGCTTCGTTTCTACACGAGGTATTTTCTGTCCCATCCAGGTTAAGGGCAAAACCTGAATCTCACTTCATTTTGAAATAAAATTTTCTTCTTATTCTCCATTTCATATCTACCATCATCCCTTGGATTAATTCTTTCATACCCAGTCAGATTTATCTAACTGGGGCATTTTTATGGTTCAAATTTGGTATGTTTTCTTTGCCACTAAGCTCGGCTTTCAACCGGCTTAGCAGCAAAGAGGGGCATCTGTAAACACCCCAAATTTTCACCCTCATCCAATGTTTGTCCATTTCATGTGTCATTGCATATCATTGCATGCATTCGGCATATCATTTCATCGCATTGCATAGCATTGCATGCCATTACATCTCATTCTCGAGATCCAGCACTCCTGTTTTCAAAATATTCAATCCAGATTTGAATTTTAAAAGCTTTTATTTCAAAATCAATTTCAAAACCTGGGTTTCTATTCAATACTCTGTCATTTTCCAACCCCAGGACTTTATATTTCGAAATATTTTCTCAAGGAAACAATCTGGATTCATTTCAAATTCAAATTTGAATCGATTTCAATTCACAGATGAGACCCATTGAGGTGGTGTCGCTTCTGAAGTCCTCTATTCATCAAATTTTTCAAATTTTTGAAAGTTTCAGTCCGATCAGGACTCTGTCTCAGAGTCCTGATCCGGTCAGGAGTCTGTTTTGAAGTCTGTTTTACTTCCATTTTCAATCTTTTCCGTTTGTTTTCGAAATTTAGGTCATTTTACAGAGTCCAGTTAGTTCAGGATTCTATTTTAGAGTTCGGTCGAGTTAGGAGTCTAACCCTGACTGTGTTTTTTGACTTATTTCATCATTTCTTGATAAAATCTTTTGAAAATTCTTTCATTTGGCTTTTAAAATCTAAAATCTCAGAGTCCTAACAGTTCAAGACTCTAACCCGGAGTTCCAGTTCGCTTGAGACCCTATTTTCAAAGATCTTGAATTTCAAATATCAATTTTAACCCCTTTTCAAAGCCATTTTCAGTGTTTATTTCAAAATTTTCAAAACTCGATGTGGGCCCACTCAGTTGGCACCATATCCAGAGGAATTCTAACTCAGTTAGAACCCTATGCCATTTCAAAAATTCTAATTTTAAGATTGTCTTTGAAAATCCTTTTGAAAACTCCTTCAATTTCAAGTTTTAAAATCACTTTTTGAAAAACTCAAGTAGGGCCCACTCGGGGTGACGCCATATTTGAGTAAGTCAGGGCTAGACTAGGGTTAGTTGATGTCTTGGTTAGTGTTATAGGTTTAGAAGAGTCAAAACCATTTTGAAAAACTCATTTTGAAAGTTAGTTTTTAAAACTAGTGTTTTTAAAGGTTTTTAAAGGTGTTTTAAAAACCCAATGTGAGAAAATGCCAAGTGGCACCACATTTGGGGGATTATTAGGTTTAGCTAGGGGTTAATTAGGGATTAATTAGGATAATTTAGGTCAAGGGCATATAGGTAACTCCACCCAAAAATCGCCCCCCCTTAGAGAGTCCAAAGTTTTCAAAATTGTTGATTTTTAACCTAAAAATGTATTATAAAAAGAGGCTATAGGGAAGTCGATTTTATCATCTCTCTCCTATTGGATTCTTGGAGCTTCTCTCTCCTCTTCAGCCCTTTCTCCATTGCTGCAAGCATCAAGGTAATATTTTTAATATTTTTTTAGTTTTATTCAATACTTTTTCATGTTTTAAATCAATTTTAGCCATTGGTACCATCACCTTCATGGATTAAACCATGGATTCAACCTCAAGAACCATCAAGAATCAGCAAGAACGATCCAAGAAGGTGATCTAACCTTGTTTTGGATGATTTACAGGGATTTTAATCCATTAGAATTGATTTTAATATGATTCTTTACATTATTAACCAATAAAATATATGATTTACCCTTTTTAATGGGTTAAATCTATGTTTTAAAGGTGATATCAAATTCCAGCCATTGATTCCCTATTTTTATTTTATTTTCATGGTTTATTCATGTTTGTTTTACGTTCTATAGCATAGAAATAAGTTTTATTTACTGTTTTATGGTTTATTTTATTTATTTACATTAAATAATGCATGGTTTGTCAAGTTTCTTAAATTTCTGTGTGTTCTAGGTTTAGAACAGTAAAGATAATGTTATTTCGGGTTGAAGTTCTCATTATTTATTTCTGATTTTTTTATATATGATGCATGCATGAGTTATTGAGCTACTGTAGAAAAATCAGAGGTTTTGGATCTCGGAAACCCTGTCAAAAACATCAGACATCAAATCGGGTTTTTAAAGCTTTAAAATCATGGTTAAAATCAAGAAGGTAACTTGATGTTATGATATTTCTCTCATCTTATATCCGATTTTAGATCTGTAAAGTGATATGGATTCACATTGAGTAGATATGTCTGCTGTGAAATTTTCAGATTTTTTTATCACTGTTTAGTATTTTTCCCTTTTTAGAGAATCTGGTTTTAAATTTAAAACTCGTTAGGGTTTACCAAAACCCTAATCAGACTTTTGTTAGTCATAAATCCCAAACCACAGATCCGATTCTAGATCTGTAAAAAATGAGTATTGTTATTTTTCTGTCTACTGTTCACCACTAAAATTTCAGAGATTTTTGTTTAGAATTGATATTTATGTCTGTATTTTCAATCTGGAATAGCTGTTTTAATCCCTGTTAAGAGTGATATATTTTAGCCCAGATTGCCGGAAGGGTTTCTCCCTAACGAGAGATGATTTTTCCGATCTGTAAATTGGAAAATCTTTGTTTTTCTTCTTAGTTAATCTCTGTAAAATTTCATAAGTTTCCATGGAGATTTGACCCCTGGTTCAGGTCTTGGACTGAGACTGGTTGGTGAATTAGGTCAAAAATAGCATATTTTAGGGTTTAATGCAATTTTCGGATTAATTTAATGTCAAAAAATTATTTTTATAATTCCAATTCGACATTAGGGTTATACAAAGTGCAGGTGCCAATGTTTATAGATTTTGGAATCCATTTGATGGCTGAATTAAGCAAGTTGCAAAACCGGGTTCCTGAAAGATCCAAAAACACTGCTAAAATCACAGTTTTTGTGATATTATTAGATTTTCGTGCATAGGCATATATTTTTAGGGTTTAATCATGTTCATAATCATATTATGATGCTTTAGGTTTAATTTTGTGCTCATTTGATTTCATTTAGTGCATAAAACCTAAGTTTTTACCAAAATCCATTTCTAAAAACCCTGATTTCAAGGCCATAGTCTTGCTATTGGGTGCAATTTGGTCATTTGACCTAAATTTCGAAATCCCTAACCCTAATTTCATATTTTAATCATGTCATAGCATATTTGGCTTGAGTTTATTCCATTCAAATTTCAAAACTTGCATTTTATCAAAATATCTTTCTAAAAACCCTAATTTCAAGGCCATAGTGTTGTTATGAGGGGTATTTTGGTCATTTTGACCCCAATTTCGAAATTTCATATTTTCTCTTTCATATTTATTCAATTTTATTTCATATTTTATCATTTTTTTTAAGGGAATCAAGGAAAAGGCTTATATCTAGCAAAATCCAGTAATTTCTAGATATTACTGGATAAATCTAGAAAAGCCAACATATTTTCATTAACAAAGTTTTCTAGTTTTGCAGGTACATTGAAGACTTTATTTTTCATGTATTTAAATTTCAATAGTGATGTAATTTGTAATTAAACTTTGGAATAAGAATTTACATTTCCTGCTTAGCTTAGGATGCATTGCATATAGTTTATTTTTTTTATAATGTTAATGTGTGATGGATGATGATTCATGCATATTTTTATAAATTCACCATGGTCTACACGAATGGCACATGCACTAGCTTTTATGAAGTTTATAAACTTGGTGGAATTCGTATTTATGGCCATAGTCAGAATATGAATGATACCCAGATTTATGATCTTCACATTAGCCACATTCAGCCTACACTCTTAGGCTAACTTCAAAAATGCATTGCATTTCTCAAAAATACAAAAAGTATTTCTCAATTCCTCAAATCCATATTCATTCATTTCATGCATTTGCTAATTCCAATTCCAATTTTCAATTCAAAGAAGTTCATTTTCTCAAAATCTCCTAAGTCTTATAGCAAAATCGATTTTCCCAAAAGCATTGAATTTCAAAGAATATTTCAAGTATTTCCCAAGTTCCAAATTCAAATTTTCTAAGTTAGAATTTCAATTTCCAAGTTTGAATTCAGAGAAACCAAGTCTCTCAGAATCGATTTTCACCAAATGTCAAGGATTCCTCAAAATCGATTTTATTTCTCTGAGAAGTACATTTCAAATCCCAATTCACGATTTCCAAGATTTACATTTTCTAAATATTTCAATCATTCAAAGCAAACATCATGTTTTCAAATATGCATTTCTTGAAAATTCATAGCACATGCCTGATTCTATGTGCATTTAGAAATTAGGATATGATTTAGACAAGTTGAATAGAGTAGAGCATAAGATTGATCCTTGGTTCAATTACCCCTCTTTAAGGTGGCAGGAACGGTTGAACCTCGTACCGACAGGCGAGTCCTATTCTACGGAATTTTACCGCATTTTTAAACGGAGGCGAGTTATTTTCAAAATCTTTTCAAAGGTCAGTTTGACTTGCAAAAGTAAAAATTTTGCGATGATAACAGGTTTGGCGACCGTGATGGGACCTGTCTTTGCCTGATCAATCTAATGCTCTACTTAGTTCAAATTGTCAAAATCGATTTCCATGGAATGTCAGCTTTGCTTTATGATATCATGTGAACCTAGGAGCCTAGACTTGAACCCAGCTGACATGGACTGCATGTAGACTAGGTATGGTTTGGTAGGACCATATTGAGGAGAATTATTCATGCTCACATAGACTTAGGTCTAATACAACACTCCTCAATTTAGGAATTGTATGAAAACAATGCTTGCTTCTTCAAATATTTCAAAAATCTATCTCTTTAGGACTTAGAGCCTTCTATTTGATTGCATGTGCTCATGTTTTTCAAAAACCACCCCCACCTATATTGTCCCAGTCTTCACGTTGCTGGGCTCTCTTCCAGAACCATAGTTCGGGACAGAGCCTCACAACTGGGCCACCTATTTGGGTGAAAACCCCCCTGCCACGTACCAAGGGCCATAGTCCAACGTATATCGGCAGGTGCTCAAGGATGTTGGAAAACTTGAACCTAGAACCGGAGGAATTGATTTTATGCCACGTACATTGAGCCTTGGCTCGAGTATATAGGCATAACTGGATTGGATACAGTTGATCTGAACCCTAGAGTTAGGATTAAGGTCCTACAGCTATTTCAAAATTTGTGCATCTAGAGTCAGCTTTACGGAATGCTGTATGTGCATACTTGTTTGTGCAGAATGTGATTGAATATGTTATAGTCATTTCCTTTTATTTTCCATATTTTCCCAATTTTCTAAAATACTGGACGATTTTCTCAAAATTCCCCAATCTATGTCCATGTACTGTCCATGTTTTAAAACCTTGGACGATTTTTCAAATACTTCATTTTCCATTTTTCATCAAACCCTGGACGATTTTCCAAATTTCCCTTAATTTCCTCAAAACTCCAGGTGATTTCCCATCTTTCCTGTCTTCTGGATCTCGAATTTCCTGCTTTATTTTTATCTTGCCTGCATTTTTCTCAAATTTCCTGTATTTTCCCAAGTCTCATTCCAATTTCCATGTCTTCCAGTCCGATGGCATCCAGTCAGCTTGATTGAGTCTTCCCTGAGGGTCACATCTCCTACGAGGTGCGACAAAGTCTTCCCGAACATCGAGTCCTCAGCACCGGATCCTTCTTTCCCCGGTGGTATTATTTATGGTTCAAGAACTTCTCTTGTATGTTTCCGGACCATCTGGACGAGTGTGGATTGGAACTGGCGTCCGCAGTGGGAAAGCAGACAGTCAACGACAACTTGATCCATGCACTAGCAGAGCGGTGGAATCCGAGCACTTCTACCTTCTGGTTCCCGTGGGGCGAGATGACAGTACTGATGGATGAACTATCAGAGATTATGGGATTGCCCGAGCCAGCCGGTCAGCCTGGAGATCCATTGGAGAAACAATTTTTGATTAATGTCAAGGGTCTGGAGCCAAAAGATGCCTTAGCTCGCTTGACTGGACGCAAGTCTTGGCCTCTGATTGAAGAAGACGGAAATGAATATGTGGACCTGCTCGAAATCTACAGACAGCATGGGACATTTGTGGAAGTCAGCTCGTTGTCCAGGACAGCTCGAGAAAGAATTCAGCATGCGATGGTTCTGTGCACGGTGGGATTAACTTTCTTTCCCGATGGACGGAATTACATGGATATCAGAATAATTCAGCTTATGAGGAGATGGGGAAGTCGACAGACCAACCACCTCTCAATAGCCATGGCCGCACTCGCTTTTCTATACCGAGGGTTGACTCGTTTCGCACTCGAAGAGTCGATCCTAGTCGAAGGGTGCACCTATGCCTTGCAGTCTTGGTTCCTCCGACATGTGCCAGTCCGAGCCAGTTCCTTCAGATATAATGGTAAAAAGCTTCTTCCAGTTGCGCGATACCGGTTCTTGATTGACAACCTTCAGGAGGAAGAGGTCGTATGGGACTACTTTGATCGCCAGGAATCACCTCCCAGATACACTTATGCTTACGACAAACGATTCAGACTACTTGGCCCGTTTTTCTGCGCATACTATCATCCAGAGCGATGTGTCAGGCAAACCTGTTATCATCCGTTTTGCTCCAGGTGATTTTCCATCTTTCCTTTCTTCTGGATCTCGAATTTTTTGCTTCATTTTATCCTGCCTGCAAATCTCTTTCAAAATTCCTGTATTTTCCCAAGTCTTATTCCAATTTCCATGTCATCCAGTCTGATGGCATCCAGTCAACTTGATTCAGTCTTCCCTGAGGGTCACATCTCCTACGAGGTGCGACAAAGTCTTCCTGAACATCGAGTCCTCAGCACCGGATCTTTCTTTCCCCGGTGGTATTATTCATGGTTCAAGAACTTCTCTCATATGTTTTCGGACCATCTGGACGAGTCTGGATTGGAACTGGCGTCCGCAGTGGGAAAGCAGACAGTCAACGGCAACTTGATCCATGCACTAGCAGAGCGGTGGAATCCGAGCACTTCTACCTTCTGGTTCCCTTGGGGCGAGATGACAGTGCTGATGGATGAATTTTCAGAGATCATGGGATTGCCCGAGCCAGCCGGTCAGCCTGGAGATCCATTGGAGAAACAGTTTTTGATTAATGTTAAGGGTCTGGACCTTAAGGGTGCCCTAGCCCGCATGACAGGACGCAAGTCTTGGCCTCTGATTGAAGAAGATGGAAATGAATATGTGGATCTGCTCGAAATCTATAGACAGTATGGGACATTCGTAGAAGTCAGCTCGTTGTCCAGGACAGCTCGAGAAAGAATTCAGCATGCGATGGTTCTGTGCATGGTGGGATTAGCTTTCTTTCCCGATGGACGAAATTACATGGATATTAGAATAGTTCAGCTTCTAAGGAGATGGGGAAGTCGACAGACCAGCCGCCTCTCAATAGCCATGGCCGCACTCGCCTTTCTATACCGAGGGTTGACTCGTTTCGCACTCGGAGAATCGATCCTAGTCGAAGGATGCACCTATGCCTTGCAGTCTTGGTTCCTCCGGCATGTGCCAGTCCGAGCCAGTTCCTTCAGATACAATGGTGAGAAGCTCCTTCCAGTTGCACGATACCGATTCTTGATCGACAACCTTCAGGAGGAAGAGGTCGTATGGGACTACTTTGATCGCTAGGAATCACCTCCCAGATATACTTATGCATACGGCAAGCGATTCAGGCTACTGGGCCCGTTTTTCTGCCCATATTATCATCCAGAGCGGTGTGTCAGGCAGTTCTCTCAGAGGCAGAAGCGCATAGAGATTCGTCCACTAGCCGGGGTTCTGCCAGAATTCGATCTCACATCAGATCAGTGGTCCGGAGCATACCATTCTGCCAGACATGGCTGGGATTCCTTTGTCAGTCTTACTATTTTTCCTGGTCCTCGTGTATCTTTTGATTATCTGGAGTGGTGGAAAATTGTCTGTCCCCCTCCCCTCTGTCAAGTATATTATTGATAAAATCATGTTTTTCCTCTCAATAAAAATTCCTTTATTTTACATTGGTTTGACAACCTCGCCTATGTAACAAGGCATATTTTCAGTTGTTTATCCTGCAAAGAATAGCAACACAATTGTCGTAATCCCAGCGACGACTCAATCCCTAGTAATGGGATATTATTTCAATTGTCTACCAAAATTCTCAACAAATATTTTCCTCCAAACCAAATTTCCTTCAGAAGCCTAACCATCAGTTTTGCCATGCAGAGAGCATCAGTAATATCCAAGAGAACATTTGCGATACCCGATGGTTGATACAAGATCCAGAAAGAAAGCCGCATCAGTTGAAGGCATCGCGTACTCGGTAGCTTCAGAAGAAGAGATGGACTCACCTCGATCAATCCAGAGTCAGGGTCAGCAGGCGGATGATGGCATCGATCCCCAAATGTACGTCATGTTCAAAAAAATGATGACCAAGATGCTGGCAGAACAAGCTGAGGCCAGTACTGAGCAAATTCAGACTAAGCAGAAAGATAAGGGTCATGCCGTCAAGAATGTGAAGATCAGTAAAAAGCAGAATCGTCATGAGGAAATGTCTGATGAGTCAGAATCAGCAGATGATACTGACCAAGAGTATGAAAACAAGCAAGAATTCAAAAGGTCGACTCAGGGGCAGGGGTCGGCCTACAAATCCAAGAATCAGTCTGTTGACGACCCTACGCAGTCACAACTGAAAGATGTGATGAAAATAGTTAAGGATCTTCAAACTCGTGACAAGGGCAAAAGAGTCTTTACAAGTGAAGACTTCTATGACGGACTGGATGGGGATGATGATCTTGATAATCTCCCCAAGAAATTTATCAAGTTTGATGGTTCGGGTGACCCAAAAGCACATCTCGCCCTATTCTTCGCAGAATGTTCCAGGTTCAAGAGGAACAATCGTGCCTTATTTCTCTGCTTCCCTCGCAGTTTGGAAGGTGTCGCAGCAAAGTGGTACTCAGAGCACATTAATCCGATAGAACTGAAAGAATTCGACAAAGTGGTCAATTTATTTATTGAGCGCTTTCTATTCAACGCTGAAGCACTCCCGACTCTCAGTCATCTCTGCAGTCTGAGGCAGAAGAAAAACAAGAAGGCCAGGGATTTCATTCATAGATGGAAATCCGCTTGCAATAAGATGTGCGAGCCAATAGCAGAAAGACACGCACTATCTTTGATCCTGAGCAACTTTTCGCAACCCCTGAGGGGAATAATTTCTACATCTCCATCGAAGAGCTTCATAGAACTAACAGAACGAGCCGAATGGCTCGAGTTGAGTATGGAGAACGGGTCTTATGAAGGTTTTATGTTTACAAAGAATAACAGTCAACAAGAATCAAAGAAGAAAGCCCATTTTACCTACTCTGCCAATAACAGTAAGAATCAGAACAAAGGAAATGGAAAAAATCATAGTTATGCTTCAGGAGGGTCAAATCCCAACAAAAGTGATCAGAAAGGCAAGTCGATTATTCAATATGATAAGCAGCCACAACAAACCCTCGAACAAAGATCAAGACCACAAGAAAAGCCGAAGCGGGAAGGATGGAGTTATAACCGCAAGTTTACTCCTCTAGACCAGTCCCTCGAGACAGTATTAGAATATATGCTCGGCAGTGATATGATTAAGCTTCCAAGGGTAGCTGACCCGCCAGTGGTTATGGGAAAAATGAAGGACAGATTCTGCAAGTTCCACCGAACTGTGGGACATGATACCGAGAACTGTTTCGTTCTCAAAAACATCATACAAGATTATGTTGACAAAAATCTGTTAGTAGAAGGGGCTGAAGATGAGAAAATGGAGATTCTAAAACAGCCTTTCTTGCAGCACTCAACAGCAATGATATATGATCATCCCTTTCAGCCACAAGATCATATCCGACCATGCCCTAGCAGTGATATCAATGTGCAGCATCAGGTATTAGTATTGCATAAGGCCCAGTCCGGTTCTCAAAAGATGGACCTCGTTTCAGCATTCAGTAAGCTGAAAGTTTCGAGAGAACCCGCTAGAATATCTCCAGAGGTAGCCAAAAGAATGCCATGGTTACCCAAGAACCTTGTCAAATCTACTTCGGAAAAAGGGAGAAAACTAGAAGAAAAGGTCTACACGGTGCAAAGACCAATCACTGCCTTCTCTAATATCCCTATCCTTGAGTTGGCACGTGCCTCTCCTAAGCATCAGCAAGTTCTGGACGATTTACTGCGAAAGATCAAAGTCAAGCCAGACACCACACCTGAAGACATGGCTCAGATCGTTAATCAGGCCATGACCAATGCTCCCATAACCTTCTCAGATGAGGATCTGCCAAAACCTCACGCATTTCATAACAATGCCTTGTACATTATGGTGCGAACCAGGGGAATGACTGTACCCCACGTGCTTGTAGATGGAGGCAGTAGCCTCAACATTTGTCCTGAAATGACTGCCAAGGCTCTGGGTATAAAAGAAGAAGAGTATACACCGGATCCGATCACCATTTATGGGTTTGATAATCATGGACAGACAGCAAAGGGAAAGATCTTCTTGGAAATATTTATCAACTACTCTGTTCATACAGTGCCTTTCCATGTCGTTAACGTGCCACCAACGTATAATCTTCTACTGGGAAGAACATGGATTCATAATGCCAACGCCGTGCCATCCACTCTGCATCAGTGCATCAAGTGGTCTAAAGGTGGCATGATAACTACTGTTTTGGGGGAAGATCCTGAAGAGAGGCTACCTCAGCCTATGATCCCTAGGCCAACTTATACTGCTGATATCCCTAGCATTAGAGAAAGTGAAGAAATTGTTCTCAGTGAAAGCCTTGAAATGCTAAAGTTAGGAGCAACATCAGAGACAAATCACACAGCAGCGATGGTCCAATGGCAAGGACCACATTTCTTTAAGATTGGAGGTCGTCTCGATTACAGTACTTTCAAAGACCATCCTCTTTTCCCGCAGTTTGTTAGAACCAAGAAAGGATTTGACCTGTTACTGAAGCATGATTATCAGCCTTTTAAAGGATTGGGCAAGAACGGAGATGGCCGGCTAGAGCCAGTGATCCCTGATCATCATCCGCGCAGGGCAGGACTAGGATTCACGGGCAAAAGATCCCACAAAAATACTGTCTTCATTAAAGGGATCCATTAAAAAATTTTCTACCATCTGTCTTTTCTATTTCATTCATTTGATTTTTGCAGTTTGTAGGGACAATGTCCCATTTCAGTTCATTTTAAATGTCCTTATTTCATTTCAAGTCTTCAATAAAGTTATCAAGTTTCTCGTCTATCTGGATGTCATCTTTCTCTTATTCCTCTGCAATTTGTCTTCAAAAATTATTTGTTCTTATCTTTTTTATAACCATGCAATTTATGTCATAGTAAAGGAGCTTTCTCTAAAAGCTATTCCTTTTCAAAATTTCAGAATGTCTTCTCAACCGATAAAAAGGTTAGTCATTAATCCTTCAATCCTATCGAAACCGGCAAAGATATATCGGGTCCGAGCAAGAGCAGGGGACAGTAAGGTCACAAAGCAGTCAAAAGAAATGGCAAAATTCGATTCGTCGCTTCCAGAGTTGCCAGAATTTACAGCGATTCAGAAACAAGATGAACCATTGACCCTAGTCCAGGATCCGACTGAGGACATCAATATTGGTTCAGAAGATAGTCCAAAAATTCTCAAGATCGGCACCAGCCTAAGTACAGATGAGAAGGAAAGGCTCATTGACTTTCTCAAGCAACACCAAGAAGTATTCGCATGGACTTATGAAGATATGCCAGGTTTAGATCCTAAATTGGTGGAACATCGACTCGTTCTGAAGCCTGATGCGAAACCTGTTAAACAAAAGTTAAGGAAAATGGATCCTCGAATCGAGCAACAGGTCAAGGAAGGACTTGAGGACCTGCTTAAAGCAGGATTCATTCGAGCAATAGATTATCCGGACTGGTTGGCGAATATCATTGCAGTTCCCAAGAAAAATGGCAAAGTGCAAATTTGTATCGACTTTCGCGATCTCAATAAAGCTACTCCAAAGGATGACTATCCCCTCCCAAATATTGACCTCCTAGTTGATAGCACGGCTGGGCATGCCATGTTTTCCTTCATGAACGGATACTCCGGATATAATCAGATCAAGTTAGCCGCTCGTGACCAATCCAAAACATCCTTCACTACGCCATGGGGCACTTTCTGTTATACAGTCATGCCGTTTGGGCTCAAAAATGCTGGGGCAACTTATCAGCGTGCAATGGCTGCCATTTTCCATGATCAGATGCACAAGACTATGGATGCATATGTTGATGACATCCTGGTCAAATCCAAAGAAGAAGAAGATCATATTGATGCCTTAAGTCAAGTCTTCAAGCGGCTTATTCTTTATAAGCTAAGACTCAACCCTCAGAAGTGTGTCTTCGGAGTTGAATCAGGCAAATTGCTAGGCTTCTTGGTCAGCAAAAAGGGGATAGAAATGGATCCCGCTAAAGCAAAGGCCATCATTGACATGCCACCTCCAACTACTCTTAAGGAGTTGCGTAGTCTTCAGGGACGTATGCAATCAATTCGGAGATTCATATCCAACCTTGCCATGAGATGTGAACCTTTCAATCATCTACTCAGAAAAGGAGTGAAATTTGAATGGGGACCAGAGTGTCAGCAATCGTTTGAGCGTATCAAGAAATATCTTCTTAATCCGACCGTTCTAAAGCCACCAGAATTGGGAAAGCCTCTCTTGCTATACGTTTCAGTTAACCAAGCCGCTTGTGGCGGATTCTTGGCACAATATGAAGAAGGCAGTTTGGTTGAACATGCCATTTACTATGTAAGCAAGACTTTCATTGACTACGAGAAGAAATATTCTCAAATAGAGAAGACATGCCTAGCACTGGTATGGATGTGTCAGAAGCTGAGACATTACTTGTTAGCATCAGAAGTCAAGATTCTCTCAAAACTTAATCCTCTCAAGTATATTCTCAAACAACCATTTCTTAGTGGACGGATTGCTAAGTGGCAAGTCCTGTTAATGCAGTATGATTTGGGGTATGTTTCTCAGCAATCTATCAAAGGTCAAGCAATTGCAGACCAATTGGCAGATTTTCCTTTAGCAGAAGATGTTAGAGTCGAGGATAGCTTTCCCGATGAGCGGATCTGTAATGTTCAACAATCCCCAGTTTGGAATCTGTTTTTCGACGGATCCAAGAACATGGCCGGCATAGGAGTCGGAATCTTGCTGATCACACCAGAGAAAGAGATGATCCCCTTTTCTATGAAACTGGATTTTCAATGTACCCATAATATGGCTGAGTATGAAGCTTTAATACAAGGTATGAGAATTTTGCAAGACTTCAATGTTCAGAGGGTACACGCTTTCGGCGATTCATTGCTCGTCGTCAGCCAAGTCAAAGCTGAATGGCAGGTAAAAGATCAGAAGTTGCTCCCTTACCAAAAGATCATTTTATCCCTTATCAACAATTTCGATGAATTTCAGCTTTTCCATATTAAAAGAGAGTTTAATCAAATAGCTGATGGTTTGGCCAGCCTGGGCTCCATTATGTCTTTCAGAAATGGAGAATCCTGTCGCTCCTTTGAAATCGGTAGACTTGACCAACCTGCCTTCGTTCCGGTAATGCAAGTCAACCAGGCGGAACAGAAAAAGAAGCCTTGGTATCAAGATATCAAAAACTTTATTGAAACTGGTGAGCTTCCACCAGAACTATCAAAGAAGGAGCAAAAAGCAATTCGGCATATGTCCGCCCGCTATTTTATCCTTGCCAATGTTCTTTATCGTCGTGGGTTCAGTTCTGAGTATTCCAGGTGCTTAGACGAAGAAGAAGCTAAAGAAATCATACGAGAAGCGCATGAAGGTATTTGCGGTGGTCATGTCGGCTACCAAACCCTTGTTAAACAAATCATTCGGGCAGGATACTATTGGAGAACCATGCAGCAAGACTGCTATCGTTTTGTGAAGAAGTGCGTTCAGTGTCAGATACACGCACCTTCCATTCATGCGCCAGCCACGTACTTGCAATCAATCGTGTCTCCATGGCCATTTTCTATGTGGGCCTTCAACGTCGTAGGACCCATCTCTCCTTCAGCTTCTAATGGTCATAAATATTTCCTTGCCGCAACAGAGTATTTCACCAAATGGGTTGAAGCCGTCACTCTGCGTACAGTGGAAGGTCGACATGTAGTCTCGTTCATTCATAAGAACATTCTTTGTCGTTTCGGTATACCACACGACATCGTGTCAGATAATGGTACTCATTTCAAGAATGAGAGAATGAAGATCTTTTGTTCAAAATTTAGAATTCATCATCATTTTTCAGCTCCTTATTATCCACAAGGAAATGGTCAGGCAGAAGCAACCAACAAAAGTTTGATTCGCATCTTGGAAAGAACCGTTGAGACGGGTCGTGATTGGCACGAGAAAATTCATGATGCACTTTGGGCATATCGAACTACCATTCGAACCCCAACCAATGCGACGCCTTCAAAACTTGTTTATGGGACTGAGGTGGTGTTACCTCTTCATGTTCAGAAACCCGCCCTTAAGTTCGCATCTCTTTTAGAGCTACCACTCGATCAGTATCAGCAACAGAGATTGGTACAGTTAGATTTACTCGATGAAAAAAGACTCAAAGCAGCAGAACACGCTCAGTCTTATCGTCAGAGGATAGCAAGGCAATATGCCAAGTCAGTCATCAAAAGGAGATTCCAAGTTAATGACTTGGTCCTTAGATCAACGACTCATCTCAAGCATCGTCCACGTGGCAAATGGTCACCAAACTGGGAAGGTCCCTACGTGGTGAAAGAAGCGTTGCCCCGTAATTCATATCGTCTGATTAATGCAGACGGGGTAGAACTATCTGACCCCATTAATGCTCGACATCTGAAGAAATTCTATACCTAGAAAATCTCTATCCTATCTTTTGTATTCTTCAAAAATTCTCCTCAATAAATGAATAATTATTCTTTGGTCAAAATACCCCTCTTCCCCAGAATATACTGGGGCATTCTTGTTAAAGTTGCCTTTTATCCAAAACAATTTGTGTGCAGGCAGGATCTAATAAATCTCTCATTTTGCACGCATGTGCACTCAGTTGCATCCATTTGCATTTGCACGCATTCATCTGCGTCAATTTACATTGAATTTCCCATTCAGGATAAGGGATAAATCCTGAGACCCCGGCAAGTCGTCCAAGTCATCGCCAATTGATGACCCTTCAAAACCCAGTGCTCGTACTGGTAATCTTTTAAAAACCAGTGCTCGTACTGGTAATCTTTTGAAAACCCAGTGCTCGTACTGGTAATCTTTTAAAAACCAGTGCTCGTACTGGTAATCTTTTGAAAACCCAGTGCTCGTACTGGTAATCTTTAAAACCCAGTGCTCGTACTGGTAATCTTTTAAAAAACCAGTGCTCGTATTGGTAATCTTTTAAAATTCAGTGCTCGTACTGATAACCTTTTAAAATCCAGTGCTCGTACTGGTAACCTTTTAAAGTCCAGTGCTCGTACTGGTATCCTTTAAAAATCCAGTGCTCGTACTGATAGTCTTTTAAAATTCAGTGCTCGTACTAATAACTTTTTAAAATCCAGTGCTCGTATTGGTAGTCTTTTAAAGTCCAGTGCTCGTACTGGTATCCTTTAAAAATTCAGTGCTCGTACTGGTAATATTTTAAAATACAGTGCTCGTACTGATAACTTTTTAAAAACCCAGTGCTCGTACTGGTAATCTTTTAAAATTCAGTGCTCGTACTGATAACCTTTTAAAATCCAGTGCTCGTACTGGTAACCTTTTAAAGTCCAGTGCTCGTACTGGTATCCTGTAAAAATTCAGTGCTCATACTGGTAGTCTTTTAAAATTCAGTGCTCGTACTGATAACTTTTTAAAATCCAGTGCTCGTACTGGTAGTCTTTTAAAGTCCAGTGCTCGTACTGGTATCCTTTAAAAATCCAGTGCTCGTACTGGTAATCTTTTAAAATTCAGTGCTCGTACTGACAACTTTTTAAAATCCAGTGCTCGTACTGGTAGCCTTTTAAAATCCAGTGCTCGTACTGGTAATCTTTTAAAATACAGTGCTCGTATTGGTACTTTGCAAAAGTTCGGTCTTCACACTGGTCGCAACATAACTCTCACATTGAGGTTCAGGCTCAATCTTTAGACCTGCGAACCAAACAATCTGTATCAGACTCTTGGGTCATTCCATTCTGTTAATCTGACATTCGGGGTGCCGATTTTGTCAAGACCTCTAGTCATTCGTGTTATCAAGCAGTTCTTTGAGTTATCAAAAGCTATCAAAATCAATCGCCAAGTATCTCTCTTGCGAGGGACCCTTTTTCCAGGGAGAGTTCGAGGGAGCTCGTTTATTTTCGCATGTCTTTATTGTTCGGTCGTTGAACCCCTTTTTCTAGGGAGAGTTTGAAGGGACTCGTGATTCACGAACAGTTTGCAAAATAATCTTTATTGTCACACAAGGAACCCTTTTTCTAGGGAGAGTTTCGACGGAAGCTCGTCCTCCTTGTAGCCTTAAATGTCTTTTGTTAGGCCACCCCCGTCGTCGAGGACCCTTTTTCCAGGGAGAGTGTGATGAACTCGTTCCTCTATGATATCCTTTCAATCTCTGTTAGCGGCCCCCTTTCCATAAGAAAAGCCTAGAAATAGGGAGTTTTGACGAAAACTCTATTTCTCTTCGAAAGTTCGTTTTGCAAACACTTCCTCTTCAGGGAAGAGAGGAGTATCTTTTGTTACCCGTTCAGGTAAGGGTCAAGCCTGAGTCTCTCCTTTGGGGAAAGGAGAGGAGAATCTAGCCACGGATGTGTCATATAGATCTCAAATGATTTCCTTCACCAAGGATTCCAAGAATATTTTGCCAATTTGCCATAAAAAAAAATAGTTGTTGATTCCAAAATCTTTATCGCATAAAATTGTACCTCAGAATATCTTCAGTATTACTTCCGAAGTGACAAAGCTTTTGCGAAAAAGGATTCAAAATTCAAAATCTTTCTATTGGCCAACCAAAAGGATGAAGAATAAATCCGCGATATGGCCAGCAAAGAAAATTCAATGTTGTTGCAAAGCCAGAAGTGATTGATATTGATCACAGTCAATGGCATATTTTTAAAGATCATTCTTGGAAAATAAGCAGTCGAAATATCCTAGGTGATACAGAAAAATCCACTCAATCTCCATGTCCCCTCAATCACCTAAGCTGCAATTAAATATCTGCAAAAGGGATCTCTCAACTGTCGTCAAGATGAAGGCGAATTAGACGAGTCGACCCCCGGGGCCAAAGAAGATTTGGATCATCTCCAAGATGACGGAGTTTGTGACGGATCCTTCCAGAGAAAGTCCAGATCACCGTCGAGATGAAGGCGAGTGTGATGGACCTCTCGACAATCCCTAAAAGGTATTTAATTTCTGTTATCATCAAGAGATTCCTAACCAATGAGCCAATAACCGTCAATATAATCCCTGAGAGAAAAGAAGGATCGGAACATCTTTGAGATGAAGGAGTTTGTGACGTACCCTTCCAAAAAAAATAAAGAGAGAAAAGCCAGGACATCTCCAAAATGAAGGATGATGTAATTCCCGAAATATCCAAGAGAGCTCCAATTCTGTCAAAAAAGAGTGCAGAAAGATCATCATGAGAAAAGAATCCCAGGATATCAGACTGCCGAATCTATCAAGAATCTTCTTTAATTTTGTGAAATTCTTTTATCAATATCCTTTCGCTAATAGCTCTCGCAATATCAAGAATACATTCTTTTCCGTCCATATCAATGAAATTGATAGCCTCCTTGAAGGAAAGTCAATTGCAAGTAATTTGAATTCGAATCTTGATTCTACGGAGTTAAGTCCAGTCGGAGGTAATACTTCAGGTAGAAAAGAGGGAATATTTTTCATATATATATGTGCTTATCATTCTTGAATTAACTACAATTTTTATCTTATTGGCAATCTTTTCAAGTTATCCCGACATGAAGTGAGAACTTGATATTTATTTTGATGTATCCAGGCGTTGTTGTTATCCCTTTTAGGATCAGATGATGGGAGTTGTCCAAGATCCTTCTCTTCTTGTTTTGATCTGAGTGCCTGGGCTCTCAGATTCGCACACTTCCCTGTGCTCCCCACTGTCCCACCATAGACAGTTCCCGTTCAGGTTAAGGGTTAAACCTGAATTTTCCGCAAAAGGTCATCTGTCTTAAAAGCCATTCAGTCTTAGCAATGAGACGTCCAAGATCAATCCCTTTTTAAGCTTTAGGGAACCCTCTTTCTTCCTTTTGCAAACCCCTCTCGGATTTATTGTGCAGAATTCGAAGGTCCCATCATGGTTTCTTCATTTGAGGATTCCGTATATCGTCCCCTTTCAGGTTAAGGGTTAAGCCTGAGCCTCGTTTTTCCACAAGGTATCGTCCCCTTTCAGGTTAAGGGTTAAGCCTGAGCCTCATTTTTCCACGAGGTATTTCCTGTCCCATCCAGGTTAAGGGCAAAACCTGAATCTCACTTCTTTTCGAAGTAAAATTTTCTCCTTATTCTTCATTTCAAATCTATCATCATCCTTTGAACTAATTCTTTCATACCCAGTCAGATTCATCTAACTGGGGCATTTTTATAGTCCAAATTTGGTATGTTTTCTTTCCCACTAAGCTCGGCTTTCAACCGGCTTAGCAGCAAAGAGGGGCATCTGTAAACACACCAAATTTTTAACTTCATCCAGTGTTTGTCCATTTCATAAGTCATTACAGATCATTGCATGTCATTGCATGTATTCTACATAGCATTGCATGTCATTGCATAGCATTGCATGTCATTGTATCTCATTTTCGAGATCCAGCACTCCTATTTCAAAACAATCAATCCAGATTTGAATTTTAAAGCTTTATTTCAAAATCAATTTCAAAACCTTGGTTTTTATTCAATACTCTGTCATTTTCCAACCCCAGGACTTTATATTTCGAAATATTTTCTCAAGGAAACAATCTGGATTCATTTCAAATTCAAATTTTAATCGATTTCAAGTCACAGATGAGACCCATTGAGGTGGTGTCACTTATGAAGTCCTCTATTCATCAAATTTCTCAAAATTTTGAAAGTTTCAGTCCGATCAGGACTCTGTCTTAGAGTCCTGATCCGATCAGGAGTCTGTTTTGAGGTCAGTTTTACTTCCATTTTCAATCTTTTCTGTTTGCTTTCGAAATCTAGGTCATTTCACAGAGTCCAGTTAGTTCAGGACTTTATTTTAGAGTTCGGTCGAGTTAGGAGTCTAACCCTGACTGTGTTTTCTGACTTATTTCATCATTTCTTGATAAAATCTTTTGAAAATTCTTTCATTTGGCTTTTAAAATCTAAAATCTCAGAGTCCTAAGAGTTCAGGACTCTAATCCGGAGTTCCAGTTCGCTTGAGACCCTATTTTCAAAGATCTTGAATTTCAAATACTGATTTTAACCCCTTTTCAAAGCCATTTTCAGTGTTTATTTCAAAAATGTTCAAAATTCGATGTGGGACCACTCAGTTGGCACCATATCCAGAGGAATTCTAACTCAGTTAGGACCTTATGACATTTCAAAAATCCTAATTTTAAGTTTACTTTTGAAAATCTTTTGAAAACTCCTTCAATTTCAAGTTTTAAAATCGCTTTTTGAAAAAAACTCAAGTAGGGCCCACTCGGGGTGGCGCCATATTCGAGTAAGTCAGGGCTAGACTAGGGTTAGTTGATGTCTTGGTTAGTGTTAGAGGTTTAGAAGAGTCAAAACCATTTTGAAAAACTCATTTTTGAAAGTTAGTTTTTAAAACTAGTGTTTTTAAAGGTTTTTAAAAGTGTTTTAAAAACCCAATGTGAGAGAATGCCAAGTGGCACCACATTTAGGGGATTTTTAGGATTAGCTAGGGGTTAATTAGGCATTATTTAGGATAATTTAGACTAGGGGTAGTTAGGTAACTCCACCCCAAAATCGCCCCCCCTTTTAGAGACCAAAATTTTCAAAATTGTCAATTTTTAAACCTAATTTTTTTATTATAAATAGAGGCATAAGGGGGGTCGATTTTCCCATCTCTCTCCTATTGAGTCCTTGGAGCTTTTCTCTCTTCTCCATCCCTTCCTCCATTGCAGCAGCCTCAAGATAATGTTTTTCTTTAATTTTTAGTTTTTATTTAATGTTTTTCATTGTTTTAAGCATGATTTAGCCATTGGCACCATCATCTTCATGGATTAAACCATGGAGTTGACCTCAAGAACCATCAAGAATCAGCAAGAACGATCCAAGAAGGTGATTTAACCCTGTTTTGGATGATTTACAGAGATTTTAATCCATTAGAATTGATTTTAATATGATTCTTTGCATTATTAACCAATAAAATATATGATTTACCCTTTTTAATGGGTTAAATCTATGTTTTAAAGGTGATATCAAATTCCAGCCATTGATTTCCTGTTTTTAATTTATTTTCATGGTTTATTTATGTTTGTTTTACGTTCTATAGCATAGAAATAATTTTTATTTACTGTTTTATGGTTTATTTTATTTATTTACATTAATTAATGCATGGTTTTTCAAGTTTCTTAAATTTCTGTGTGTTCTAGGTTTAGAACAGTAAAGATGATGTTATTTCGGATTGAAGCACTCATTGTTTATTTCTGATTTTTTTATATGTGGTGCATGCATGAGTTATTGAGTTACGGTAGAAAAATTAGAGGTTTTGGATTTCAGGAACTCTGTCAAAAAAATCAGACATCAAATCGGGTTTTTAAAGCTTAAAATCATGGTTAAAATCAAGAAGGTAACTTGCTGTGATGATATTTCTCTCATCTTATATCCGATTTTAGATATGTAAAGTGCTATGGATTCACATTGAATAGATCTGTCTTCTGTGAATTGTTCGGATTTTTCGACCACTGTTTAGTATTTTTCCCTTTTCATAGAATCTGTTAGTCAATTTAAAGCTCGTTAGGGTTTACCAAAACCCTAATCAAACGTGTGTTAGTCATAAATCTCAAACCACAGATCCGATTTTAGATCTGTAAAAAGTGAGTATTATTATTTTTCTGTCTACTGTTCATCACTAAAATTTCAGAGATTTTTGTTTAGAATTGCTATTTATGTCTGTATTTTCAATCTGGAATAGCTGTTTTAATCCCTGTTAAGAGTGATATATTTTAGCTCATATTTCCGAAAGGGTTTCTCCCTAACCAGAGATGATTTTTTCGATCTGTAAATTGGGAAATCTTTGTTTTTCTTTCTAGTTAGTCTCTATGAAATTTCATAATTTTCCATGGAGATTTGACCCCTGGTTCAGGTCTTGGACTGAGACTGGTTGATGAATTAGGTCAAAAATAGCATATTTTAGGGTTTAATGCAATTTTCGGATTAATTTAATGTCAAAAAATTATTTTTATAATTCCAATTCGACATTAGGGTTATAAAAAGTGCAAGTACCAATTTTTATGGATTTTGGAATCCATTTGATGGCTGAATTGAGCAAATTGCAAAACCGGGTTCCTGAAAGATCCAAAAACACTGCAAAAATCACAGTTTTTGTGATATTATTGGATTTTCGTGCATAAGCATATATTTTTAGGGTTTAATCATGTTCATAATCATGTTAGGATGCTTTAGGTTTAATTTTGTGCTCATTTGATTTCATTTAGTGCATAAAACCTAAGTTTTTACCAAAATCTCTTTCTAAAAACCTTGATTTCAAGGCCATAGTCTTGCTATCGGGGGTAATTTGGTCATTTGACCTAAATTTTGAAATCCCTAACCCTAATTTTTACATATTTAAGCATGTCATATCATATTTAGCTTAGTTTATTCCATTCAAATTTCAAAACTTGCATTTTATCAAAATATCTTTCTGAAAACCCTAATTTCAAGGCCATAGTCGTGTTATTAGGGGTATTTTGGTCATTTTGACCCCAATTTCAAAATTTCATATTTTACCTTTATTATTTCTTCAAATTTTATCATTTTGATTTAAGGGAATCATGGCAAAAAGGCTTATATCTAGCAAAATCCAACAATTTCCTGATATTGTTGGATAAATCTAGAAAAGCCAACATATATTCATTAACCAAGTTTTCTAGTTTTGCAGGTACATTGAAGACTTTATTTTTCATGTATTTAAATTTCAATAGTGATGTAACTTGTAATTAAACTTTGGAATAAGAATTTACATTTCCTGCTTAGCTTAGGTTGCATTGCATATAGTTTATTTTTATAATTTTAATGTGTGATGGATGATGATTCATGCATATTTTTTACAAATTCACCATGGTCTACACAAATGGCACATGCACTAGCTTCTATGAAGTTTATAAACTTGGTGGAATTTGTATTTATGGCCATAGTCAGAATACGAATGATACTCAGATTTATAATCTTCACATTAGCCACATTCAGCCTACACTCTTAGGCTAACTTCAAAAATGCACTGCATTTCTCAAAATACAAAAAGTATTTCTCAATTCCTAAAAATCATATTCATTCATTTCAAGTATTTCCCAAGTTCCAAATTCAAATTTTCTAAGTTAGAATTTCAATTTCCAAGTTGGAATTCAGAAAGACCAAGTCTCTCAGAATCGATTTTCACCAAATGTCAAGGATTCCTCAAAATCGATTTTATTTCTCTCAGAAGTACATTTCAAAATCCCATTTCACGATTTTTCATGTGATATCATTTCCAAGATTTACATTTTCTTAATATTTCAATCATTCAAAGCAAACATCATGTTTTCAAATGTGCATTTTCTGAAAATTCATAGCACATGCCTGATTCTATGTGCATTTAGAAATTAGAATATGATTTAGACAAGTTGAATAGAGTAGAGCATAAGATTGATCCTTGGTTCAATTACCCCTGTTAAAGGTGGCAGGAACGGTTGAACCTCGTACCGACAGGTGAGTCCCATTCTACGGAATTTTCCCGCATTTTAAAAGCGGAGGCGAGTTATTTTCAAAAATCTTTTTCAAAGGTCAGTTTGATTTGCAAAAGTAAAAATTTTGCGATGATAACACATGTGCTCATGTTTTTCAAAAACCACCCCCACCTATATTGTCCCGGTCTTCACGTTGCTGGGCTCTCTTCCAGAACCATAGTTCGGGACAGAGCCTCACAACTGGGCCACCTATTTGGGTGAAAAACCCCCTGCCACGTACCAAGGGCCATAGTCCAACGTATATCGGTAGGTGCTCAAGGATCTTGGAAAACTTGAACCTAGAACCAGAGGAATTGATTTTATGCCACGTACATTGAGCCTTGGCTCGAGTATATAGGCATAACTGGATTGGATACAGTTGATCTGAACCCTAGAGTTAGGATTAAGGTCCTACAGCTATTTCAAAATTTGTGCATCTAGAGTCAGCTTTTAGGGAATGTTGTATGTGCATACTTGTTTGTGCAGAATGTGATTGAATATGTTATAGTCATTTCCTTTTATTTTCCATATTTTCCCAATTTTCTAAAATACTGGACGATTTTCTCAAAATTCCTCAATCTATGTCCATGTACTGTCCATGTTTTAAAACCTTGGACGATTTTTCAAATACTTCATTTTCCATTTTTCATCAAACCCTGGACGATTTTCCAAATTTCCCTTAATTTCCTCAAAACTCTAGGTGATTTCCCATCTTTTCTGTCTTCTGGATCTCGAATTTCCTGCTTTATTTTTATCCTGCCTGCATTTTTCTCAAAATTCCTGTATTTTCTCAAGTCTCATTCCAATTTCCATGTCTTCCAGTCTGATGGCATCGAGTCAGCTTGATTCAGTCTTCCCTGAGGGTCACATCTCCTACGAGGTGCGACAAAGTCTTCTCGAACATCGAGTCCTCAGCACCGGATCCTTCTTTCCCCGGTGGTATTATTCATGGTTCAAGAACTTCTTTCATATGTTTCCGGACCATCTGGACGAGTGTGGATTGGAACTAGCGTCCGCAGTGGGAAAGCAGACAGTCAACGGCAAGTTGATCCATGCACTAGCAGAGCGGTGGAATCCGAGCACTTCTACCTTCTGGTTCCCGTGGGGCGAGATGACAGTACTGATGGATGAACTCTCAGAGATTATGGGATTGCCCGAGCCAGCCGGTCAGCCTGGAGATCCATTGGAGAAACAGTTTTTGATTAATGTCAAGGGTCTGGACCCAAAAGATGCCTTAGCTCGCATGACTGGACGCAAGTCTTGGCCTCTGATTGAAGAAGACGGAAATGAATATGTGGACCTGCTCGAAATCTACAGACAGCATGGGACATTTCTAGAAGTCAGCTCGTTGTCCAGGAAAGCTCGAGAAAGAATTCAGCATGCGATGGTTCTGTGCACGGTGGGATTAACTTTATTTCCCGATGGACGGAATTACATGGATATCAGAATAATTCAGCTTATGAGGAGATGGGGAAGTCGACAGACCACCCACCTCTCAATAGCCATGGCCGCACTCGCTTTTCTATACCGAGGGTTGACTCGTTTCGCACTCAGAGAGTCGATCCTAGTCGAAGGGTGCACCTATGCCTTGCAGTCTTGGTTCCTCCGACATGTGCCAGTCTGAGCCAGTTCCTTCAGATATAATGGTAAAAAGCTTCTTCCAGTTGCTCGATACCGGTTCTTGATCGACAACCTTCAGGAGGAAGAGGTCGTATGGGACTACTTTGATCGCCAGGAATCACCTCCCAGATACACTTATGCTTACGGCAAGCGATTCAGACTACTTGGCCCGTTTTTAGCGCATACTATCATCCAGAGCGGTGTGTCATGCAGTTCTCTCAGAGGCAGAAGTGCGTAGAGATTCGTCCACTAGCCGGGGTTCTGCCAGAATTCGATCTCGCATCAGATCAGTGGTCCGGAGCATACCATTCTGCCAGACATGGCTGGGATTCTTTTGTTAGTCTTACTATCTTTCCTGGTCCCCGTGTATCTTCTGATTATCTGGAGTGGTGAAAAATTGTCTGTCCCCCTCCCCTCTGTCAAGTGTATTATTGAAAGAACCATGTTTTTCCCCTCAATAAAAATTCCTTTATTTTACATTGGTTTGACGACCTCGCCTAGGTAACAAGGCATATTTTCAGTTGTTTATCTTGCAAAGAATAGCAACACAATTGTCGTAATCCCAACGACGACTCAATCCCTAGTAATGGGATATTATTTCAATTGTCTACCAAAATTCTCAATAAATATTTTTCTCCAAACCAAATTTCCGTCAGAAGCCTAACCATCAGTTCTACCCTGCAGAGAGCATCAGAGAACATTTGCAATACCCGATGGTCAATACAAGATCCAGAAAGAAAACCACATCAGTTGAAGGCGTCGCGTACTCAGTAGCTTCAGAAGAAGAGATGGACTCACCCCGATCAATCCAGAGTCAGGGTCAGCAGGCGGATGATGGCATCGATCCCCAAATGTACATCATGTTCAAAAAAATGATGACCAAGATGCTGGCAGAGCAAGCTGAGGCCAGTACTGAGCAAAATCAGACCAAACAGAAAGGTAAGGGTCATGCCGTCAAGAATGTAAAGATCAGCAAAAAGCAGAGTCATCACGAGGAAATATCTGATGAGTCAGAATCAGCTGACGATGCTCACAAGGAATGTGAAAATAAATATGAATTCAAAAGGTCGACTCAGGGACAGGGGTCGGCTTACAAATCCAAAAACCAGTCTGTTAATGACCCTACCCAGTCACAGCTAAAAGACATGATGAAAATGGTCAAAGATCTGCAGGCCCGCGACAAGGGCAAGAAAGTCTTCACCAGCGAAGACTTCTATGATGGTTTAGATGGGGACGACAATCTGGATAATCTCCCCAGAAAATTTATCAAGTTTGATGGTTCTGGCGACCCTAAAGCTCATCTCGCCATGTTTTTCGCTGAATGTTCACGATTCAAGCGTGACAATCGGGCACTCTTCCTTTGCTTCCCTCGCAGTCTGGAGGGAACGACAGCTAAATGGTACTCGGAGCACATCAACCCCATAGAGCTGAAAGAATTCGATAAGGTGGTAAATATGTTCATTGAGCGTTTTCTGTTCAATGCAGAGGCACTCCCAACCCTCAGCCATCTCTGTGGCCTGAAACAGAGAGAAAATGAAAAGGCCCGAGATTTTATCCACCGCTGGAGGTCAGCTTGTAATAAAATGAGAGATCCCATATCAGAGGGTGTTATCGTCGCAAAAAAATTTTCCCCGTCTTCCCTTCCTTGCAGAAGAGAGAGGAAAATGCTTTCGCGATTCAAACTTGACCGAATTTTGGAAATTGTTTTGAAATACTCGCCTCCGTTTTAAAAATTGCGGGAAAATCCATGGGATGGGGCTCGACCTGTCGGTACGAGGTTCGACCGTTCCTGCCGCCTTTAACAGGGGTAATCGAACCAAGGACCAAAATTATGCTTGACTTAGTAAAATCATTGAAATTATGTTCTATCCTAGATGCACAGAGAATTCAGGCATGTGCTATGAGATTTGGTAAAATATGGGTTGGAAAACTATGATGTATGCTTAGAAAACATTTGGAGTTGAAAAGCATTTCTCAGGAAAATATGGAAATCAATCTCTCAGAAAAACTCAGACGAAGAAGGTTTGAAAATCTAGGGAAAGTTTATAAAGACTTAGAAAATCTTGAAGAAGCGAGAATCTCGAGAAAATCTTGAGAAATTTTATAAAGATCTGGAAAATCACGAAGAGATGAGAATCTCAGAAAAATTTTTAGAAAGCTTAGAAAGACTTGGAAAACCATGAGGAAATAAGAATCTCAGGAAAACTTTAAGAAAGCTTAGAAAGATTTGGAACACCATGAGGAAATGAGAATCTCAGGAAAATTTTGAGAAAGCTTAGAAAGACTTGGAAAACCATGAGGAAATAAGAATCTCAGGAAAATTTTAAGAAAGCTTAGAAAGATTTGGAACACCATGAGGAACTGAGAATCTCAGGAAAATTTTGAGAAAGTTTATAAAAACTTAGAAAACTCTGAAGAAATGAGAATCTCAGGAAAAGTTTGAGAAAGTTATAAAGACTTGGAAAACTATGAAGAAATGAGAATCTCGGGAAAATTGGAAGGAATTCTTGAGAAAAGATGAATACTTGAAAGGAAAGCATTTGTTGGGAAAACTCGGACTTTGAGAATTTTCTTAAGAAAATGATAGAAAATTTTGTAGGAAAAATTCATTGGAGAAGGAAATTCAAAACTTAGGAAATTGAATTCCTGAGAATCTTGTCTTTTGAAATGTTGGAAAATCAACTTGGATTCTTGAGAAAGATGAAAAATTCCTTTTAAAAAGAATCTTAAGAAAATAACATTTTCAGAGAAAATCATGGGAAAATTTTGATTTGGAAAAATCCAACTTCGAATATCATCATAGTTTCTTGAGAAATCGATTCCATGAAGTGAAAATCTCTTGAGAAAATCATGAGAAAAACAAATGATGCAAATGATTTGAATGAATGAATGCAGTTTGAAAAGATTTCTGGAAAATCTGTTGGAAAAATATGGATTAAGCCAAAGTAAATCCTTCACATATTCTGACTGTGGCCATGAATATGTTCAGAGTTTATTTGAGTTAATTCACAATATTTTGAAAACATTGGAAATATGAGGTGCATTTTCAAGATAGCCTAAGAGTGTAGGCTCAATGTGACTGGTAGAGAGATGATGGATCTGGGTCTCCTCCATATTCCGACTAGGGCCGTAAATATAGATTCCATCGAGTTCATCAACTCTCTAAGAGTTGGTGCACGTGCCATTCGTGTTCATCCACGGTGAATTTTGAAAATTGAGATATATGCATCATAGAATCAGGATATTACTGAAATCAAACTATATGAGATGCGGCCTAATCTAAGCAGTAAAAGTAAATCTTATTCCAAGGTTTACATTGGATTGTTACATTGCTTGACATAAAGTAAAAAAAAAAATGAAATGGAGCCGAGGAATCAGCATCTTCTAGATTTTCCTGCAAAATGAGAGTTAGTACAAGATAACCAAAAAAATGGGTATATATATATATACATATTATATACCAAAGAGATGTATATCAAAATTTACTAAAATTGATGTTAAATGATATGTATCAATGGAAGTGTATTTACATGAGAAAATATATACATGAATGCTCATATATGGAAATAAGGACACATGAAGGCATATATATATAAGTATATATCTATGTATATATATATACATATATATATACATATATACGTATACATATAGGTAGATATACATATGTATTGATATATATATACCTATAATAAGAAAATATACACATTTAAGGGAAATTCTATATAATGGGTAAAATCAGAAATTACAGGTATAGACAGTTTCTGTAGGTGATTTTACAAGGCCGTAATTCCCAAATTACAACATATTTTTCAATAAAAAGGGGTATGGAGCTTCCCTATATATCAATAATGAAACACGCCAAAAATGGTATAGAGATCATGAACGGATATGGATATATCCGTTCATGAAGGTGGCTGTTTATCAAGACTGCACTCTTGCAGCAGAAAAGATGGTAAATACATAATGTGCAGGAAATGCACTGTGGAAACACCATGGGCTGTTTCAAGGATATTAGGAAAAGGGTTGTGCAAAGCTTAGTGGAGAGGTGAAGATGTTGTGGAAAGTGATAAAACAAAGTATGTACTTGGTGCTGCAAATGGGGGTGATATTATAACAATACAGCAAACAGGAAAAGTGGGCTTCTGTGTTATTGAAGTGATGCTGAAAATGATAAATGTGGGAGGATATACAGGTAGCTGTTGAGTCTACCTAAACATTACAAATGATGAAACCAACAACTGATGAATGAAGTTAAGTTACAAATAACAAATGCTTGAAAGTAATACACTGGATGAATGTAACTACACTAACCAGAAAACACATACATACAAAAATTAGAACTTAGACTAAAAGGAAATTCAGTAAATATATCCAGGGGATATATACAACGCATTATGGATTGAAATCCAATAGAAATGGGAATGGTAAAGAACCAGACTTTTCCATAAGATGTCAATATGAATAGGGAAGTGGAAAGCATAAAGAATCCAGGCTACATGTTAGTGATTTGGCTACAGCCGTATTGGCAGATCAAGGAACCCACGACAGAGGTTCATTTCTGTAGCAACTGAGTAAATAATGGATCAACATAAATATCTTCTGTTTCAAAAAAAAAAAATGCTCAAAGGGCAGTAAATTGGTATTCAAAACTAATGTATAATCAAAAGAAAGAAACAGCCATGAGTTGGCTGATGCTTCAGAACATACAAAGAAAAGGGATGAATGCTCTAATGCAAAAGAAGAAGAAAAAAAAAATGCAGGAATTCATTGATGTGCAAAGAATGTTTTAAAAAAAAAAATGCTCAAAGGGCAGTAAATCTATATTCAAAGCTAATGTATAATCAAAAGAAACAAACAGCCATGAGTTGGCTGATGCTTCAGAACATACAAAGAAAATGGATGAATCAGGGAAATGAGGAATGAGAAAAGGTGAGAACCAAAGAAAAAAAAAAGGAATAACACCGATGAACAGGAGAATGACTCACCGTGAATCAAACGAAAGGCTTCTTCTTGTGGATCCCCTGTGGCTGGGCTGAAGGAGAGATGAGAAGGAGCTTTGGAGAGCTCTCTGCAATCTGGACCGGAGAGCCAAAATCCCTAAAGGGTAAAAGCTTCACGGCCAGCCCAAAGGGTACCTGCAAAAATAAAAAAGTAAGAGATCCATCGACCTCCTGCCACCCGAGAGGCACAAAGGTTTTGATAGATGAGAGGGCTGGAGTTTCCTTCTGAATGAAAGGGGACGGACAACAGTTGGCTGGGCTGAAGTGAGGATGCAGGAACCGTTGAAAGCTTGGTTGCTGGGCTGAAGAAGGAGCACGTTGGCTGGGCTGGTTTTCCTACTGTGGCTAGAATGAAGAAGGTAGGCGTTGGAGGTGGGAAAGCTCCACGCTCAGCCTCTTGCTGGCTGGGCTAAAGAAGAGGGCAGCCAGTGGTGTATCTTCTTGATGGCTGGTGCTGGAGAAGAGAATGGACAGCAACCGATGGATCTTCTTGATGGCTGGTGCTGGAGAAGAGGATGGACAGCAGCTGATGGGTTGAAGAAGATGCAGTTTTGCTGCTGGACTGAAGAAGATGGGAAGGAGCTGGTTCTTCCTGCTGATGGGCTGAAGAAGGTGTGGCAACCTTTGAAAAACGCCAGATGGAGGAAGTGGCTGGCCTAGAAGGGAAAAGCTCCACCCCCTTTGTGAATCCCCTGCAATCAAAACCCAAGAAAACTCCTCAATCGGCCTCTCCCCTTTGGTTGTAGAAAAAAATCGTTCCCTCTTGGTGAATCCCCTGTGATAAGCACAAAAGACCTCCCTTTTCCATTCAAAACCCCCCTTCTTTAAAGAATTTTCAGCCTCCTTAAAAAAAAGCGCAGCCCCCCTCTTCTAAAAAAAAAAAACGCAACTCTCTAGTTCCGTTACATTTTCTTTTTTTTTAAAATGTTTGAAAGTTTTGTAACTGAAATTTTGAAAATCCGCCGTTTTGGAGGTGGATGAAATCTTAGGTTTTTAAAACCATTTTGGGTTCATTTACCTAAGTTTTAGGTAAAAATGAATATTTTTTGGAAAGTTTGGTTGTGGCGCCGTTTTGGGGCTGTTTCTTTTAAAAAAAAATGAATAGTAAATAAAATAAATAAATAAAAAATAAAAAGAATAAAATTAATTGGGAGATGCCACCTCAGCCAATTTTTTAAAATTCTTTTTGAAAATAAAGTTTTATTTTGTTTTAGCAAATCTTTTATTTTCAAGTGGAGTGCCGCAAGTGTGTGGGCCCACTATTTTAGGACATAACATAAAAAAATAAAATAAAAATAAGAAAATAAAAAGAAGAGGAATTTACAAAATTGGTGCCATCTTCGGGTGGGTCCCGCTTGAAAGTAAGAAACTTACTTGGGAATCTGAGTATGATGCTAGTTCAAAGGCGGGTCCCGCTCCATTTATTTGAAAATACGAGATAAAATATTATTTGTTTTTCAAGAATTTGGAAAATTGGCTTTTCAGGGCAAAAATATGGATAAAGTAAATGTAAAAAAAAAAAATTTGTAAAGAGATTTAAAATCTTTTTGCAAAATTTTTGAGTTAAAATCTTTAAAATCAGTATCCAAATATCCAGATTGTTTTCCTAAAAAAAACTTTTGTAATTAAAAAGTCCTGGGGGTAAAATGGGAAAAATTGGTAATTTTGAATACCCAGGGTTTTAAAAATCAATTTGAAAAAGTTTAAAAATCAAATCTGGATGGACAATTTTGAAAATCAGGAGTTCTGAATCTCAAAATGACATGCTGTGCAGTGAAATGATGCAATGATATGCAAAGACATGTTCTATGAAATGTCACTCTGAGCTCGGACTTGGAAATTTTAGCTTTTTGTCCAAAAAAAGGATTTTGAAATTTTGCCCTTTGAAGATGTCTTTGAACCTAAATATGGAAATTTTGAGGCTCAAGAGTGAAATTTAGGACTTTCTGCAAGGTTCAATCTTGGAAAATGACCATTTTTCCCTTCATGGGTTCCGGAGAACCGAAATGGGGTGATTGAGGGCAATGTAAGGGAGGTGAGTGAAAATTTGGGGTGTTTACAGATGCCCCTCTTTGCTACTAAGCCGGCTTATGGTCGAGCTTAGTGGCAAAGAAAACACACCAAATTTGGGCTATATAAAATGCCCCAGTTAGAAGGATCTGACTGGGTATGAAGAAGTTAGCCCGAGGAAGATGGTAGATATGACATGGAGAATAAAGAGAAAATAGATTTGCTCTGAGAGAGCGAAGTTCAGGTTTTTGCCCTTAACCTGGATGGGACAGAAAACGCTTCGTATGGAACGAAGCTCAGGTTTGACCCTTGACCTGATTGGGAAATGGAATATCTCATCGAAATGAGACTCAGGTTTGTACCCTTAACCTGATCGGGTGGAAAATGGAATACCTCTTCAAGGGAGGCTCAGGTTTATACCCTTATCCTGATTGGGCGGAAAATGAATACCTCTTTGAATGAGGCTCAGGTTTGTACCCTTATCCTGATCGGGCGGAAAATGGAATACCTCTTTGAATAAGGCTCAGGTTTGTACCCTTATCCTGATCGGGTGGAAAATGGATTTGTATGATGGAACCTTCGGATTTTGCACAATAAATTCAACAGGGGTTTTGCAAAAGGATGGAAAATGGGGTCCCTAAAGCTTGAAAAGGGGTTGATCTTGGGTGTCTCATTGCTGAGACTAAAATCAGCTTTTGAAATTACCTCTTTTGCGGGAAATGATTGGTGGTTCGACCTCGAACCGAAATGGGGCTGTCCATGGTGGGACAGTGGGGACACAGGGAAGTGTGCAATCTGAGAGTTCATGCTCTCAAAGAAGGGAAGGAATCAAGTCCTTAAGAGGGATTTAAAATTGGTGTCAGGATGCATTGAAAACGGACATCAAGCTCTCACTTCATGTCAGGATAGCTAGAAAATATTGTCAAAATGTTGGAAATTTTGCTGTTGATTCAAAATATTTGAAAATGTTGCACATTTTTTCAAAGATATTCTTTCTTTTCTACCCAAAGCATTACCTCCAAATAAGGTTCACTTCGTAGAATCAAGATTTAGCATCCAAATTGCTTGCAATTGACCTTCTTCAAAGAAATTATCAATCTCCTTGATATGAACAAGAAAGAGAATTTGATATTATGAAAGCAACTGATGAAAGAATATTGATAATAGAATTGCACAAATTTAAAGAAATTCTTGGCAAATTTTGGCAGTTTGATATCCTGGGAGCTTCTCTCATGATAATCTTTTTGCACTCTTTTGGCTCTTTTGAGTTTTTTGTTGCATTCTCCTTCATTTTGGAGATGTTCTGACTTTTTCTCTCTTTCTTTTTCCTCTCTCGCTCTCTTTTGGGAAGAGTACGTCACAAACTCCTTCAACATGGAGATGTTTCGATCCTTCTTTGACGATATTGGTTCTTGGGTTTAGAGATCTTTGGATGATAGCTGAAATTAAATATCTTTTAGGGATTGTCGGGAGGTTCATCGCATCTGCCTTCATCTCGACAGTGCTTTGGACTTTCCCTGGAAGGATCCGTCGCAAACTCCGTCATCTTGGAGATGTTTCGAATCTTCTTTGGCCCCGGGGTCTATTCGCCTAATTCGCCTTCATCTTGACGACAGGTGAGAGATCCCTTTTGTGGATATTTAATTGCAGCTTAGGTGATTTGGAGGAAACGGGGCTTGGGTAAATGCTCTCTTTTCTAGCGCTCAGGATATTTCCACTGCCTTATTTTACAAGAATAATCTTTAAAGATGCGCCATTGACTGTGATCAATATAAATCATTTATGGCTTTGCAATAACACTGAATCTTCTTTGCTGGCCATATCGAGGATTTATCCTTCATCCTTTTGGTTGGCCAATAGAAAGCATTTGAAGTTTTAAATCTCTTTTCGCAAAAGTTTCACTCTTTTGGAAGTAATGCTGAAGATAGACTGAGGTAAGGGTTTGTATAATAAAGTTTTTGAAATCAATAAATAATTGATTGACAAATTGACAAAATTTTCTTGAAATCTTGGGTGAAAGTGATCATTTGAGGTCCGGTTCAACACATCCATGACGAAAATTATCCTCTCCTTTCCCCAAAGGAGGTGACTATCAGTTTACTGGGAACAATATCAGTTCAATTAAGAACGACCATCGGTTCGTTGAGAACTATATCAGTTCAATTAAGAACAACCATCGCTGGAAATAATATCAGTTCAATGAAGAACGACCATCGGTTCATTTGGAACACTATCAGTTCAATGAAGAACAACTATCAGTTCGCTTGGGAACACTATCAGTTCGATCAAGAACGACTATCAGTTCACTTGGAACACTATCAGTTCAATGAAGAACGACTATCAGTTCACTTGGGAACAATATCAGTTCAATTAAGAACGACCATCGGTGGGAATAATATCAGTTCAATTAAGAACGACCATCGATTCGCTGGAACACTATCAGTTCAATGAGGAACATCTATCAGTTCACTGGAAACACTATCAGTTCAATGAAGAACGACTATTAGTTCACTGGGAACACTATCAGTTCGATGAAGAACGACTATCAGTTCACTTGGAACACTATCAGTTCAATGAAGAACGACTATCAGTTCACTTGGAACACTATCAGTTCTATGAAGAACGACTATCAGTTCACTTGGGAACGCTATCAGTTCACTGAAGAACGAGGATCATTATAGAGAGTTGGATTACTTTTATGAATGGTTTCAGGATTATCCCCTTATCCTGAACGGAGAATGGAAATTGGATGACCTGGCGGTCGAAATTGAGAATTTTGGTAGTTTAAAAATTGGAGATTGGATGACCCGGAGGTCAAAATTGAAGAATTATGGAAAATGATTCAGGTTTATCCCTTAACCTGAAGGGGAATGTTGATGTAAATTTAATGCAAATGAATATGATTAAATGCAAATTGATGTAAATGAATGCAGAATTAATGCAAATGAGTGCATATATATGCAAAATGAGATATTGGTTTATCCTGCCTGCATACAGGATGTTTTGAGGTAAAGATAAATTTTCAAAAAAAATGCCCCAATGTGACTGGGGAGGAAAATCTTGAATAAAAAAAGGATAATTGACAAGCTTCTTGACTAATATACGTCCTCAAGATCATTCCTCACAAGAGAGACATTTTGAAAAGGAAGAAGAAGCAAATAAGATGGCGCCAAGCTATTGAAAAATTCGATGACTTTATTGATGCTTTAAAATCAAGGAAAGAGAATGGGATTACATTATTCTTTTTGAAAAAGCAAAATGGGAAATGGGAAATTGTTGGCATTGTCATCTTCTGGAATGATTGTGGAAAAAGTTTAGTCAGGATGACTAGTCCTCTTTTCCATCTTCAACAAGGAGCTTCTTGTCAATGCAGTCTTGAACAATGTTCTTAAGGACGAAGCAGTTTTCTGTATCATGCCCTACTGCTCGATGAAATTTGCAAAACTGTTCTTTGAATCTGCCCATAATTGCTGGAGGATAACTGGCTTTAGGCAACCGAACAAGGTCTTTCTCAAGCATATACTCGAGTATACTCTCGAGTGTCTGATCCAGAGGGGTGAATTCTCGATCAGTTCTCCAGTCTTTGCGCTTTGATTTTTCCTGATCTTTCTTTTGATGCTGAGGGCTGGATTGGAGAGGTTTATCACTGTTGATGTCCTTCCCTTTATGCCTTTTGATTCTCTCCAAACTGTTGCCATGATCATTCTTGTTGCCTTTGCTATTGTTGAAAGATTTGGCCGCAAAAGTGAAGTGAGCCTTCTTTTTGGCATCTTGACTGTTTCTTGCAATGGTAAGGCCTTCATAGACTCCATTCTCTACTCCCATTTCGAGCCATTCAGCTCGTTCAATGAGTTTAACGAAAGACTTGGAGGGTGAGGTAGAGATTAATCCTCTCAGAGGTTGCGAAAAATTGTTGAGGATTAAGGATAAAGCATGTCTTTCTGATATAGGATCCCTCATTTTGTTGCAGGTCTCTCTCCATCTGTGAATGAAGTCCCTTGCCTTTTCATTTTCATTTTGTCTTAGATTGCAGAGATGGCTCAATGTTGGGAGTGCTTCAGTATTGAACAGAAATCGCTCAATGAATAGGTTGACCACCTTATCGAATTCTCGCAGCTCAATTGGATTGATATGCTTGGAGTACCACTTGGCGGCAGTGCCTTCTAAGCTACGAGGAAAACAGAGAAATAGGGCCCTATTGTCTCTCTTGAATTTGGAACATTCGACGAAGAACATGGCGAGATGGGCTTTCGGGTCACCAGAACCATCGAACTTGATGAACTTGCGAGGCAGATTTTCCAGATCTTCGTCTCCTTCTAAGCCATCATAAAAATCTTCGCTAGTGAAGACTTTCTTGCCCTTCTCGCGAGCTTGCAGGTCTTTAACAACTTTGGCCATTTCTTTGAACTGTGACTGCAGGGGCTCTTCTGCAACTTGATTCTTTGATTTGCGACTCCTCCTTTGTTTTTGGCCCTGTTTCTGAAATACCGGAGGCACCTCATATTCTTCATTGGTGTCTTCCTCTAATTCTGATTAATCTGATATTTCTTCTGGCTGAATTTGCTTCTTGGAGTTCTTCTTATCCTTGTGCCCATGGAACTTCTCTCTGAATGGGTTCTTCTCTACACTGGTCCCAGCCTGTTCACTCATCATTTTGGTCATCATTTTCTGGAACATAGCATACATTTGTGGGTCTATGCCATCCTCCTCTTGTTGTTGATCTTGATTCACGGGATGATCCATTTCGCCTTCTGAGGCTGAGGAGTGTTGTGATGATGTGGTTCTTCTTCCTGACCTTGTTCGAACTATCAAATATTAAGGATGCTCTCTCTACAAGATGAAGTCTTGATTAGACTCTGAGGGAACTTTACATTGGGAGGAAAATGATTATTGACGATATGGTAAACAATTGGAAGAATATCCCATTACTAGGGATGGAGTCGTCGCTGAAATCACGACAATTGTGTTGTCATTCTTTGTAAGAGAAATAACAACGAAAAATGTGCCTTGTTACCTAGGCGAGATCATCAACCACGAGGAAAATACCATTTTTAAAGGAAAGAGATATCTCTTGAAAAAACAATCCGCAAACGGATTTAGAATAAGGAGAAGGCAAGTGGGTAAACAATTTCCACCGCAATAATCAAGGTATGCACAAAAAAAATACGATGAAGAATTTTGCAAATAGACAAAAGAATTGAAAATTCAATGAGAGAAAACATATGATTTTGAAAAATTGCAGGCAGGATAAAATGCAGCTGAAAATTTGAGATCCAGTAGAACGGGAGAATGAAAAATCACCTGGAGTTTTGAAAGAAATTGGATATTTGGGAAAATCTTCCAGGGTTTGAGAAAATAAAGGGAAAAGATGAGAAATATGGATATTTGAAAATATTTTGGGAAAATGTAAGGAAATAGAGGTAATAGACAAACAATCACATCCTGCGCAAACATTCATGCACATACAGCACTCCCTAAAACGCTGACTCTAGATGCATTATTTTGAAAATAGCTGTAGGACCCTAATCCTAACTCTAAGTTCAGATCATCTTTGTCCAATCCAGTTATGCCGATATACCCGAACCGAAATTCGAGGTATGTGGCATATAATTTCAACTCCGGTTCTAAGGTAAGGTTTTCCAACATCCTTGAGCGCCTACCGATATACTTCGGACTGTGGCCCGCGGTACGTGGTAGGGGGGTGTTAACCCAAATAGGTGACCCAGTTGTGAGGCTCTGTCCCGAACTAGGGTTCTGAAAGAGAGCCCAGCAACGTGAAGACCGGGTAATGATAGGTAATTGGGGTTTGAAAAAATGATCACATGCAAGAAATAGATGGCTCTAAATCCTAGAGAGATAGATTTTGAAAATCTTTGAAGAAGCATACATTGTTTGCATTCAGATCCTAAATTGAGGAGAGTTGTATTCAGACCTAAGTCTAGGTGAACATGAAAAATATCTCCTCAATCTGGTCCTACCAAACCATGCCTAAGTTATATGCAGTCAATGTCAGCTAGGTCAGAATCTAGGCTCCTAGGTTCGCATGATATAAAAAGTAAAGAGCTGACATTTTGTGAATACATAATTTCAATAATGGAACTAAGTCAAGCATAATTTAGGTCAAACAAGGACAGGTCCCATCTCGGTCGCCAAACCAGTTATCGTCGCAAAAAAATTTTCCCCGTCTTCCCTTCCTTGCAGAAGAGAGAGGAAAATGCTTTCGCGATTCAAACTTGACCGGATTTTGGAAATTGTTTTGAAATACTCGCCTCCGTTTTAAAAATTGCGGGAAAATCCATGGGATGGGGCTCGACCTGTCGGTACGAGGTTCGACCGTTCCTGCCGCCTTTAACAGGGGTAATCGAACCAAGGACCAAAATTATGCTTGACTTAGTAAAATCATTGAAATTATGTTCTATCCTAGATGCACAGAGAATTCAGGCATGTGCTATGAGATTTGGTAAAATATGGGTTGGAAAACTATGATGTATGCTTAGAAAACATTTGGAGTTGAAAAGCATTTCTCAGGAAAATATGGAAATCAATCTCTCAGAAAAACTCAGACGAAGAAGGTTTGAAAATCTAGGGAAAGTTTATAAAGACTTAGAAAATCTTGAAGAAGCGAGAATCTCGAGAAAATCTTGAGAAATTTTATAAAGATCTGGAAAATCATGAAGAGATGAGAATCTCAGAAAAATTTTTAGAAAGCTTAGAAAGACTTGGAAAACCATGAGGAAATAAGAATCTCAGGAAAACTTTAAGAAAGCTTAGAAAGATTTGGAACACCATGAGGAAATGAGAATCTCAGGAAAATTTTGAGAAAGCTTAGAAAGACTTGGAAAACCATGAGGAAATAAGAATATCAGGAAATTTTTAAGAAAGCTTAGAAAGATTTGGAACACCATGAGGAACTGAGAATCTCAGGAAAATTTTGAGAAAGTTTATAAAAACTTAGAAAACTCTGAAGAAATGAGAATCTCAGGAAAAGTTTGAGAAAGTTATAAAGACTTGGAAAACTATGAAGAAATGAGAATCTCGGGAAAATTGGAAGGAATTCTTGAGAAAAGATGAATACTTGAAAGGAAAGCATTTGTTGGGAAAACTCGGACTTTGAGAATTTTCTTAAGAAAATGATAGAAAATTTTGTAGGAAAAATTCATTGGAGAAGGAAATTCAAAACTTAGGAAATTGAATTCCTGAGAATCTTGTCTTTTGAAATGTTGGAAAATCAACTTGGATTCTTGAGAAAGATGAAAAATTCCTTTTAAAAAGAATCTTAAGAAAATAACATTTTCAGAGAAAATCATGGGAAAATTTTGATTTGGAAAAATCCAACTTCGAATATCATCATAGTTTCTTGAGAAATCGAATCCATGAAGTGAAAATCTCTTGAGAAAATCATGAGAAAAACAAATGATGCAAATGATTTGAATGAATGAATGCAGTTTGAAAAGATTTCTGGAAAATCTGTTGGAAAAATATGGATTAAGCCAAAGTAAATCCTTCACATATTCTGACTGTGGCCATGAATATGTTCAGAGTTTATTTGAGTTAATTCACAATATTTTGAAAACATTGGAAATATGAGGTGCATTTTCAAGATAGCCTAAGAGTGTAGGCTCAATGTGACTGGTAGAGAGATGATGGATCTGGGTCTCCTCCATATTCCGACTAGGGCCGTAAATATAGATTCCATCGAGTTCATCAACTCTCTAAGAGTTGGTGCACGTGCCATTCGTGTTCATCCACGGTGAATTTTGAAAATTGAGATATATGCATCATAGAATCAGGATATTACTGAAATCAAACTATATGAGATGCGGCCTAATCTAAGCAGTAAAAGTAAATCTTATTCCAAGGTTTACATTGGATTGTTACATTGCTTGACATAAAGTAAAAAAAAAAATGAAATGGAGCCGAGGAATCAGCATCTTCTAGATTTTCCTGCAAAATGAGAGTTAGTACAAGATAACCAAAAAAATGGGTATATATATATACATATTATATACCAAAGAGATGTATATCAAAATTTACTAAAATTGATGCTAAATGATATGTATCAATGGAAGTGTATTTACATGAGAAAATATATACATGAATGCTCATATATGGAAATAAGGACACATGAAGGCATATATATATATAAGTATATATCTATGTGTATATATATACATATATATATACATATATACGTATACATATAGGTAGATATACATATGTATTGATATATATATACCTATAATAAGAAAATATACACATTTAAGGGAAATTCTATATAATGGGTAAAATCAGAAATTACAGGTATAGACAGTTTCTGTAGGTGATTTTACAAGGCCGTAATTCCCAAATTACAACATATTTTTCAATAAAAAGGGGTATGGAGCTTCCCTATATATCAATAATGAAACACGCCAAAAATGGTATAGAGATCATGAACGGATATGGATATATCCGTTCATGAAGGTGGCTGTTTATCAAGACTGCACTCCTGCAGCAGAAAAGATGGTAAATACATAATGTGCAGGAAATGCACTGTGGAAACACCATGGGCTGTTTCAAGGATATTAGGAAAAGGGTTGTGAAAAGCTTAGTGGAGAGGTGAAGATGTTGTGGAAAGTGATAAAACAAAGTATGTACTTGGTGCTGCAAATGGGGGTGATATTATAACAATACAGCAAACAGGAAAAGTGCTTCTGTGTTATTGAAGTGATGCTGAAAATGATAAATGTGGGAGCATATACAGGTAGCTGCTGAGTCTACCTAAACATTACAAATGATGAAACCAACAACTGATGAATGAAGTTAAGTTACAAATAACAAATGCTTGAAAGTAATACACTGGATGAATGTAACTACACTAACCAGAAAACACATACATACAAAAATTAGAACTTAGACTAAAAGGAAATTCAGTAAATATATCCAGGGGATATATACAACGCATTATGGATTGAAATCCAATAGAAATGGGAATGGTAAAGAACCAGACTTTTCCATAAGATGTCAATATGAATAGGGAAGTGGAAAGCATAAAGAATCCAGGCTACATGTTAGTGATTTGGCTACAGCCGTATTGGCAGATCAAGGAACCCACGACAGAGGTTCATTTCTGTAGCAACTGAGTAAATAATGGATCAACATAAATATCTTCTGTTTCAAAAAAAAAAAATGCTCAAAGGGCTGTAAATTGGTATTCAAAACTAATGTATAATCAAAAGAAAGAAACAGCCATGAGTTGGCTGATGCTTCAGAACATACAAAGAAAAGGGATGAATGCTCTAATGCAAAAGAAGAAGAAAAAAAAAATGCAGGAATTCATTGATGTGCAAAGAATGTTTTAAAAAAAAAAATGCTCAAAGGGCAATAAATCTATATTCAAAGCTAATGTATAATCAAAAGAAACAAACAGCCATGAGTTGGCTGATGCTTCAGAACATACAAAGAAAATGGATGAATCAGGGAAATGAGGAATGAGAAAAGGTGAGAACCAAAGAAAAAAAAAAGGAATAACACCGATGAACAGGAGAATGACTCACCGTGAATCAAACGAAAGGCTTCTTCTTATGGATCCCCTGTGGCTGGGCTGAAGGAGAGATGAGAAGGAGCTTTGGAGAGCTCTCTGCAATCTGGACCGGAGAGCCAAAATCCCTAAAGGGTAAAAGCTTCACGGCCAGCCCAAAGGGTACCTGCAAAAATAAAAAAGTAAGAGATCCATCGACCTCCTGCCACCCGAGAGGCACAAAGGTTTTGATAGATGAGAGGGCTGGAGTTTCCTTCTGAATGAAAGGGGACGGACAACAGTTGGCTGGGCTGAAGTGAGGATGCAGGAAACGTTGAAAGCTTGGTTGCTGGGCTGAAGAAGGAGCACGTTGGCTGGGCTGGTTTTCCTACTGTGGCTAGAATGAAGAAGGTAGGCGTTGGAGGTGGGAAAGCTCCACGCTCAGCCTCTTGCTGGCTGGGCTAAAGAAGAGGGCAGCCAGTGGTGTATCTTCTTGATGGCTGGTGCTGGAGAAGAGAATGGACAGCAACCGATGGATCTTCTTGATGGCTGGTGCTGGAGAAGAGGATGGACAGCAGCTGATGGGTTGAAGAAGATGCAGTTTTGCTGCTGGACTGAAGAAGATGGGAAGGAGCTGGTTCTTCCTGCTGATGGGCTGAAGAAGGTGTGGCAACCTTTGAAAAACGCCAGATGGAGGAAGTGGCTGGCCCAGAAGGGAAAAGCTCCACCCCCTTTGTGAATCCATTGCAATCAAAACCCAAGAAAACTCCTCAATCGGCCTCTCCCCTTTGGTTGTAGAAAAAAATCGTTCCCTCTTGGTGAATCCCCTGTGATAAGCACAAAAGACCTCCCTTTTCCATTCAAAACCCCCCTTCTTTAAAGAATTTTCAGCCTCCTTAAAAAAAAACGCAGCCCCCCTCTAAAAAAAAAAAAAAACGCAACTCTCTAGTTCCGTTACATTTTCTTTTTTTTGAAAATGTTTGAAAGTTTTGTAACTGAAATTTTGAAAATCCGCCGTTTTGGAGGTGGATGAAATCTTAGGTTTTTAAAACCATTTTGGGTTCATTTACCTAAGTTTTAGGTAAAAATGAATATTTTTTGGAAAGTTTGGTTGTGGCGCCGTTTTGGGGCTGTTTCTTTTAAAAAAAATGAATAGTAAATAAAAAAATAAATAAAACATAAAAAGAATAAAATTAATTGGGAGATGCCACCTCAGCCAATTTTTTAAAATTCTTTTTGAAAATAAAGTTTTATTTTGTTTTAGCAAATCTTTTATTTTCAAGTGGAGTGCCGCAAGTGTGTGGGCCCACTATTTTAGGACATAACATAAAAAAATAAAATAAAAATAAGAAAATAAAAAGAAGAGGAATTTACAAAATTTGTGCCATCTTCGGGTGGGTCCCGCTTGAAAGTAAGAAACTTACCATGGAATCTGAGTTTGATGCTAGTTCAAAGGCGGGTCCCTCTCCATTTATTTGAAAATACGAGATAAAATATTATTTGTTTTTCAAGAATTTGGAAAATTGGCTTTTCAGGGCAAAAATATGGATAAAGTAAATGTAAAAAAAGAAAAAAATTGTAAAGAGATTTAAAATCTTTTTGCAAAATTTTTGAGATAAAATCTTTAAAATCAGTATCCAAATATCCAGATTGTTTTCCTAAAAAAAACTTTTGTAATTAAAAAGTCCTGGGGGTAAAATGGGAAAAATTGGTAATTTTGAATACCCAGGGTTTTAAAAATCAATTTGAAAAAGTTTAAAAATCAAATCTGGATGGACAATTTTGAAAATCAGGAGTTCTGAATCTCAAAATGACATGCTGTGCAGTGAAATGATGCAATGCTATGCAAAGACATGTTCTATGAAATGTCACTCTGAGCTCGGACTTGGAAATTTTAGCTTTTTGTCCAAAAAAAGGATTTTGAAATTTTGCCCTTTGAAGATGTCTCTGAACCTAAATATGGAAATTTTGAGGCTCAAGAGTGAATTTAGGACTTTCTGCAAGGTTCAATCTTGGAAAATCACCATTTTGCCCTTCATGGGTTCCGGAGAACCGAAATGGGGTGATTGAGGGCAATGTCAGGGAGGTGAGTGAAAATTTGGGGTGTTTACAGAGGGGCACGCTTTGTCTTTAATTCTGAGTAACTTCTCGCAGCCTCTAAAAGGCCTCATCTCCACCGCACCATCCAGAACCTTTATAGAGTTAACAGAGCGAGCCGAATGGCTCAAATTGAGTATGGAGAATGGTTTCTATGAAGGTTTCACTTTCACCAAGAACAGCGGCCAGAACGAGTCAAAGAAGAAGACTCACTTCACTAATTCTGTCAATAATAATAAATGGAATCATCGCAAGGGGCAGAATAGAGACTTCTGTTATGGGGCAGGTGGTTCAAACAGGAATGATCAGAAAGGGAAGTCGATCCCGCAATTCAGCAAGCCGCTTCAACTAGAACAGGGACCAAAACCCCAAGAGAAAGTGAAGCACGAAGGATGGAGCTATGAGAGGAAGTTCACTCCATTAGATCAATCACTCGAGACTGTGCTCGAGTACCTGTTGACCAAGGAGATGGTCAAATTGCCCAGGCTGGTCGATCCTTCCGCTCCTATGGGAAAATTCAAAGACCAATTCTGCAAATTTCATCGAACAGTGGGGCATAATACTGAGAATTGCTTCGTTCTGAAGAACATAGTTCAAGATCTTATTGACAAGAATCTTCTGATAGAAGGTGCCGAAGATGAGAATATAGAAATTTTGAAATAACCATTTCCCCCTTATAATACAGCGGTCATCTCTGAAGGAATGCACTAAGGGCATTTGCTTGTCTTTTCATTTCCATTTTTTTTATTTCCACATTCGGGATGATATCCCATTCCATTCTCATCATTGTCATTTTGATTAATTCTATCTTTCAATAAAGTTGCAAGTCTCCTTTGTCTATCTTGGTGCCATTTGTTTCTTTGCTTCTCAATATTAAATCTTCACAAAATTGAAATCATTTTGCTTTTTCATCTTTCCAATTATTTTCAATAAAAGCAATTTATTTCATGATGAGCAATTTCCCTAAATCAATTTATCCTCCAATTTTCAGAATGTCTTCCCGATCTATCAAGAAGCTCGTCTTTAATCCAAAAGCCTGTTCGAAATCAGCAATAATTCATCAGGTCAGAATAAGAACAGAATGCAGTCAGACTGCAAAGCAGTCAGAAGAATCCGCAGAGTTTGATTCAGCTCTTCAAGAACTGCCAGAATTTGCATCGGTTCAGAAGCAAGATGAGCCATCATCCTTAGTTCAAGATCCGACTAAGGATATCAATATCGGATCAGAAGACAATCCTAGAATTCTCAAAATTGGTAGTGGTTTGAGCCCAGGAGAGAAAGAAAGGCTCACTAATTTCCTCAAGCAGCATGAAGAAGTATTCGCATGGACTTATGAGGATATGCCAGGTTTAGATCCGAAATTGGTGGAACATCGCCTCGTTTTGAAGCCTGAGGCGAAACCAGTCAAGCAGAAGTTGAGAAAAATGGATCCTCGAATCGAGCAACAGGTCAAGGAAGGACTTGAGGATCTACTTAAAGCGGGATTCATTCGAGCAATTGATTACCCGGATTGGTTGGAGAATATCGTAGCAGTTCCTAAGAAGAATGGGAAAGTGTGAATCTGTATCGACTTCCGTGATCTCAATAAAGCCACTCCAAAGGATGACTATCCGCTCCCAAACATTGATCTCCTAGTCGATAGCACAGCCGGGCATGCTATGTTCTCCTTTATGGACGGATACTCCGGATATAATCAAATCAAGTTGGCCGCTCGTGACCAATCTAAAACATCCTTTACCACGCCATGGGGCACTTTCTGCTATACAGTCATGCCTTTTGGGCTTAAGAATGCTGGAGCCACTTATCAGCGCCCTATGGCCGTTATATTCCATGATCAGATGCACAAGACTATGGATGCATATGTCGATGATATTCTGGTGAAATCCAAAGAAGAGGAAGATCACATCGAAGCTCTCAATCAAGTTTTCAAGCGACTCATTCTTTACAAGCTAAGACTCAATCCACAAAAATGTGTTTTTGGAGTCGAATCAGGCAAGTTGCTAGGCTTCTTGGTCAGCAAGAAGGGGATAGAAATGGATCCCGCTAAGGCCAAAGCTATCATTGGCATGCCGCCCCCGACTAATCTCAAAGAATTGCGTAGCCTTCAAGGACGCATGCAATCAATTCGGCGATTCATTTCTAATTTGGCCATGAGATGTGAGCCTTTCAATCATTTGCTCAGAAAAGGAGTGAGGTTCGAATGGGGACCAGAGTGTCAGCAGTCGTTCGAACGCATCAAGAAATATCTTCTCAATCCTCCTGTTTTAAAGCCGCCAGAATTAGGAAAAACCCTATTGCTATACATTTCAGTTAATCAAGTTGCTTGCGGCGGATTCTTGGCGCAATACGAAAAAGGCAGCTTGATAGAACATGCCATTTACTACGTGAGTAAGACCTTTATTGATTATGAGAAGAAATACTCTCAGATAGAGAAGACATGCCTAGCTCTGGTATGGATGTGTCAGAAATTGCGACATTATCTATTGGTGTCTGAAGTCAAGATTCTATCTAAATTAAATCCTCTCAAGTATATTCTTGAATAACCATTTCTCAGCGGACGAATCGCCAAATGGCAAGTTCTATTAATGCAATACGACTTGGAATATGTCTCTCAACAATCTATCAAAGGCCAAGCAATTGCAGACCAATTAGCAGATTTTCCTCTAGCAGAGGATATTAAAGCTGAGGATGATTTCCCCGATGAGCGGATCTGCAATATTCAACAATCCCCAATTTGGAATTTATTCTTCGACGGTTCCAAGAATATGGCAGGCATAGGAATCGGAATTCTGCTAATCACACCAGAGAAAGAGATTATTCCCTTTTCTCTCAAACTGGATTTTCAGTGCACTCACAATATGGTCGAGTATTAAGCTTTGATACAAGGTCTGAAAATTCTACAAGATTTTAATGTCAAAAGAGTGCATGCTTATGGCGATTCTTTGTTAATCGTCAATCAAGTTCTGGTCGAATGGCAAGTGAAAGATCAGAAATTACTTCCTTACCAGAAGATTGTCTCAGCTCTTGCCAACAAATTCGAAGAATTCCAACTTTTCCATATCAAGAGAGATTTCAATCAAGTTGCAGACAGTTTAGCTAATTTGGGATCCATCATGTCTTTCAGGAGTGGAGAATCTTGTCGCTCATTTGAAATTGGCAGATTTGATCAACCCGCTTTCGTCCCAATAGAGCAGATAAACCAGGCTGAGCAGAAGAAGAAGCCTTGGTATCATGATATCAAGAATTTCATTAAAACTGGCGAATTTCCTCTAGAATTATCAAAGAGAGAGCAGCAAGCAATTCAACGCATGTCTGCTCGATATTTTATTCTTGCCGACGTCCTTTATCGTCGTGGATTCAGTTCTGAGTATTCCAGATGTTTGGACGAAGAAGAAGCCGAAGAGGTTGTGCAAGAAGCACATGAAGGCATTTGCGGTGGTCATGTTGGCTATCAGACTCTCGTCAAACAAATCATCCGAGCAGGATATTATTGGAGAACTATGCAACAAGATTGCTATCGTTTTGTGAAGGAGTGTGTTCAATGTCAGATGCATGCGCCTTCCATTCATGCGCCAGCGCCATACTTGCAATCTGTCGTCTCGCCATGGCCATTTTCCATGTGGGCTTTCGATGTCGTAGCCCCATCACTCCTTCAGCCTCCAATGGTCATAAATATTTTCTGGCCGCAACAGAATATTTTACTAAATGGGTAGAAGCAGTCACTCTACGCACAGTAGAAGGTCGGCACGTAGTTTCTTTCATCCATAAGAATATCCTTTGCCGTTTCGGTATACCGCATGATATTGTGTCAGATAATGGCAGTCATTTCAAGAATGAGAGAATGAGGACATTCTGCTCAAAGTTCAAAATTCATCATCATTTTTCCGCTCCTTATTATCCTCAAGGGAATGGTCAGGCAGAGGCCACCAACAAGATTCTGATTCGAATCCTGGAGTGAACTTTAGAAACGGGCCGTGACTGGCATGAAAAGATTCATGATGCATTATGGGCATACAGAACCACCATTCGAACTCCAACGAATGCTACTCCGTCAGAACTTGTCTACGGAACTGAAGTAGTACTGCCTCTACATGTTCAGAAACCTGCTCTGAAATTTGCATCACTTCTAGAATTACCTCTTGATCAGTATCAGCAACAGCGACTGGTACAACTTGATTTGCTCGATGAAAGAAGGCTCAGAGCAGCAGAGCATGCTCAATCCTATCGCCAGAGGATAGCCCGACAATATGCAAAATCTGTCATTGAGAGAAAATTTCGGGTCAATGATCTTGTGCTCAGATCAACAGCCTATCTCAGGCATCGCCCAGGTGGCAAATGGTCGCCAAATTGGGAAGGTCCTTATGTTGTCAAAGAGGCACTACCTCGCAATTCATATCGGCTCATCAATGCTGATGGAATAGAATTACCAGATCCCATCAATGCTCGACATTTGAAAAAATTCTATACTTGAACAACTCCCTATTCTTTGTAATTCTTCCAAATTTTCTTCAATAATGATCAAAATTCTTTTTCACAGTTACACTGGGGCATTTTAAAATTTTGTTTTTATCTACAAATACCCTGTATGCAGGCAGGATAAACAAATCTCTTATTTCATGCACCTGTGCATTCATGTGCATCAATTTGCATTCATTTGCATTCAATCGCATTAATAACGATATGGTCAGTATTGAGATTTCAATTATCAATCCCATCACAATTCCTAACGGTTCAAGATTGAAAGACAATCACCGAAACTGAACCAAAATCCAGTATCCAAACTGGTACATTTTTAAAACCGGTATGCGTACCGGTATCCTTTCAAAATCAAGAACTCGTGTTAGTGTTCCACTGAATGGTCATGTCAGTCGACCTCTTGAGTTCAATCCTCGTGTTGATCACTCATCAAATTTCCAATTTCCAATTATCAATTTCCAAATTTCCAATTTCCAATTATCAATTTCCAAATTTCCAATTTCCAATTTCCAATTTCCAATTTCCAAATTTCCAATTTCCAATTTCCAATTTCAAATATCAAATTTTAAAATTCCAATTTCCAAATTTTGACCCTTTTGGTCACCCAATACCCAATTTCAATTATTTTCTCTTGCGAGAGACCCTTTTTATAGGGAGAGTTCGAGGGAGCTCGCTCTTTTCGCATGCTATCCAATTCGTTCACTTAGCCACTTTTCAGGAAGAGTTTGAAGGGACTCGTGTCTTTGTGAACCGTTTGCAAAACAAAATTCCAAATTTCACACAAGGAACCCTTTTTATAGGGAGAGACTCGACGGAGACTTGCTTTCCTTGTGGCCCCCATAATTTCAGACTAGGCCATTTCATCATGAGGGACCCTCTTTTCAGGGAGAGTGTGATGAACTCGTTCCTTCATGACCAATTTACCAACCTCACCAATTCCGGCCCCCTTTCCATAAGAGAAGCTTAATTTCTCTTCGAAAGTTCGTTTTGCAAACACCTCCTCTTCAGGGAAGAGAGGAGTAATTCCCAATTCCAATTTCTGAATCTTCTCCTTTGGGGAAAGGAGAAGAGAATTTTTGTCATGGATGTGTTGCGTTGTGCTTCAAATGCTCGCTTTCACAAAAGGATTTCAAAAAAGTTTTGCCAATTTGTCACTAAATATTTGTTGATTTCAAAAATCTTTATTGCACAAAATTATTACTTCAGAATACCCCCAGTATTACTTCCGAAAGGACAAAGCTTTCGCGAAAAAGGATTCAAAGTTCAAAATCTTTCTATTGGCCAACCAAAAGGATGAAGAATAAATCCGCGATATGGCCAGTAAAGAAAACTCAATGTTGTTGCAAAGCCATGTGTGATTGATATTGATCGCAGTCAATGGCACATTTTTAAAGACCATTCTTGAAAAAATAAAGCAGTCGAAATATCCTGGGTGATACAGAAAAATCCACTCAATTTTCATATCTCCTCAATCACCTAAGCTGCAATTAAATATCTGCAAAAGGGATCTCTCAATTGTCGTCAAGATGAAGGCGAATTAAGCGAGTCGACCCCTGGGGCTAAAGAAGATTTGGATCATCTCCAAGATGATGGAGTTTGTGACGGATCCTTCCAGGGAAAGTTCAGATCACCGTCGAGATGAAGGCGAGTGTGATGAGCCTACCGACAAACCCTAAAAGGTATTTAATTTCTGCTATCATCAAGAGATTTCCTACCAAAGAGCCAATAACTATCAAGATAATCCCTGAGAGAAAAGAAGGATCGGAACATCTCTGAGATGAAGGAGTTTATGACGTACCCTTCCAAAAAAAAAAAGAGAGAGACAAGTCAGGACATCTCCAAAATGAAGGATGATGTAATTCCCAAAAAATCCAAGAGAGCTCCAATCTGCTAAAAAGAGAGTGCAGAAAGATCATCATGAGAAAAGAATCCCAGGATATCAGACTTCCAAATCTATCAAGAATCTTCTTTAATTTTGTGAAATTCTTTTATCAATATTCTTTCACCAATAGCCCTCGCAATATCAAGAATACTTTCTTTTCCGCCCATATCAAGGAAATTGATAGCTTCCTTGAAAGAAAGCCAATCGCAAGCAATTTGAATTTGAATCTTGATTCTACGGAGTTAAGCCCAGTCAGAGGTAATACTTTTGGTAGACAAGAAGGAATATTTTCACACCAATGTGCATCATTTTCAATTATTTTGAATCAACAACAATTTTCAACATTTTGACAATATTTTCTAGCTATCCTGGCATGAAACGAGAGCTTGAGGTTCATCTTTGGCACATCTTGACATCAGTTGTTATCCCTTTTAGGACTTGATAACGGGAGTTTTCAAGATTCCTTCCCTTCTTTGGTATAATCTGAGCGCCTGGGCTCTCAGATTCGCACACTTCCCTGTGTCCCCACTGTCCTACCATAGACAGTCCAATTTCGGCTTGAGGTTAAGCCACCTATTTCAGCAAAAAGCAATTTCAAAAGCTATTTAGTCTCAGCAATGAGACACCCAAAATCAAACCCTTTTCAAGCTTTAGGGACCCCAATTTCCTTCCTTTTGCAAAACCCCTATCGGATTCATTGTGCGGAAATCCGAAGGTTCCATCATGGTCTCTTCTTTCAAGGATTTCGTCCATTTTCATTGCCCAATCAGGATAAGGGTATAAACCTGAGCCTCCTTTGATGAGGTATTCCATTTTCTGCCCAATCAGGTTAAGGGTATAAACCTGGGCCTCCTTTGATGAGGTATTCCATTTTCTGCCCAATCAGGATAAGGGTATAAACCTGAGCCTCCTTTGATGAGGTATTCCATTTTCTGCCCAATCAGGTTAAGGGTATAAACCTGGGCCTCCTTTGATGAGGTATTCCATTTTCTGCCCAATCAGGTTAAGGGTATAAACCTGGGCCTCATTTGATGAGGTATTCCATTTTTCACCCGATCAGGTTAAGGGTACAAACCTGAGCCTCCTTTGATGAGGTATTCCATTTTCTGCCCGATCAGGTCAAGGGTACAAACCTGAGCCTCCTTTGATGAGGTATTCCATTTTCTGCCCGATCAGGTTAAGGGTACAAACCTGAGCCTCCTTTGATGAGGTATTCCATTTTCATTTCCCGGTCAGGTTAAGGGTTAAACTTGAGCTTCGTTTCTACACGAGGTATTTTCTGTCCCATCCAGGTTAAGGGCAAAACCTGAATCTCACTTCATTTTGAAATAAAATTTTCTTCTTATTCTCCATTTCATATCTACCATCATCCCTTGGATTAATTCTTTCATACCCAGTCAGATTTATCTAACTGGGGCATTTTTATGGTTCAAATTTGGTATGTTTTCTTTGCCACTAAGCTCGGCTTTCAACCGGCTTAGCAACAAAGAGGGGCATCTGTAAACACCCCAAATTTTCACCCTCATCCAATGTTTGTCCATTTCATTTGTCATTGCATATCATTGCATGCATTCGGCATATCATTTCATCGCATTGCATAGCATTGCATGCCATTACATCTCATTCTCGAGATCCAGCACTCCTGTTTTCAAAATATTCAATCCAGATTTGAATTTTAAAAGCTTTTATTTCAAAATCAATTTCAAAACCTGGGTTTTTATTCAATACTCTGTCATTTTCCAACCCCAGGACTTTATATTTCGAAATATTTTCTCAAGGAAACAATCTGGATTCATTTCAAATTCAAATTTGAATCGATTTCAATTCACAGATGAGACCCATTGAGGTGGTGTCGCTTCTGAAGTCCTCTATTCATCAAATTTTTCAAATTTTTGAAAGTTTCAGTCCGATCAGGACTCTGTCTCAGAGTCCTGATCCGGTCAGGAGTCTGTTTTGAAGTCTGTTTTACTTCCATTTTCAATCTTTTCCGTTTGTTTTCGAAATTTAGGTCATTTTACAGAGTCCAGTTAGTTCAGGATTCTATTTTAGAGTTCGGTCGAGTTAGGAGTCTAACCCTGACTGTGTTTTCTGACTTATTTCATCATTTCTTGATAAAATCTTTTGAAAATTCTTTCATTTGGCTTTTAAAATCTAAAATCTCAGAGTCCTAAGAGTTCAAGACTCTAACCCGGAGTTCCAGTTCGCTTGAGACCCTATTTTCAAAGATCTTGAATTTCAAATATCAATTTTAACCCCTTTTCAAAGCCATTTTCAGTGTTTATTTCAAAATTTCCAAAACTCGATATGGGCTCACTCAGTTGGCACCATATCCCGAGGAATTCTAACTCAGTTAGAACCCTATGCCATTTCAAAAATTCTAATTTTAAGATTGTCTTTGAAAATCCTTTTGAAAACTCCTTCAATTTCAAGTTTTAAAATCACTTTTTGAAAAACTCAAGTAGGGCCCACTCGGGGTGGCGCCATATTTGAGTAAGTCAGGGCTAGACTAGGGTTAGTTGATGTCTTGGTTAGTGTTAGAGGTTTAGAAGAGTCAAAACCATTTTGAAAAACTCATTTTGAAAGTTAGTTTTTAAAACTAGTGTTTTTAAAGGTTTTTAAAGGTGTTTTAAAAACCCAATGTGAGAAAAATGCCAAGTGGCACCACATTTGGGGGATTATTAGGTTTAGCTAGGGGTTAATTAGGGATTAATTAGGATAATTTAGGTCAAGGGCATATAGGTAACTCCACCCAAAAATCGCCCCCCCTTAGAGAGTCCAAAGTTTTCAAAATTGTTGATTTTTAACCTAAAAATGTATTATAAAAAGAGGCTATAGGGAAGTCGATTTTATCATCTCTCTCCTATTGGATTCTTGGAGCTTCTCTCTCCTCTTCAGCCCTTTCTCCATTGCTGCAAGCATCAAGGTAATATTTTTAATATTTTTTTAGTTTTATTCAATACTTTTTCATGTTTTAAATCAATTTTAGCCATTGGTACCATCACCTTCATGGATTAAACCATGGATTCAACCTCAAGAACCATCAAGAATCATCAAGAACGATCCAAGAATGTGATCTAACCCTGTTTTGGATGATTTGCAGGGATTTTAATCCATTAGAATTGATTTTAATATGATTCTTTACATTATTAACCAATAAAATATATGATTTACCCTTTTTAATGGGTTAAATCTATGTTTTAAAGGTGATATCAAATTCCAGCCATTGATTCCCTATTTTTATTTTATTTCCATGGTTTATTCATGTTTGTTTTACGTTCTATAGCATAGAAATAAGTTTTATTTACTGTTTTATGGTTTATTTTATTTATTTACATTAAATAATGCATGGTTTGTCAAGTTTCTTAAATTTCTGTGTGTTCTAGGTTTAGAACAGTAAAGATAATGTTATTTTGGGTTGAAGTTCTCATTATTTATTTCTGATTTTTTTATATATGATGCATGCATGAGTTATTGAGCTACTGTAGAAAAATCAGAGGTTTTGGATCTCGGGAACCCTGTCAAAAACATCAGACATCAAATCGGGTTTTTAAAGCTTTAAAATCATGGTTAAAATCAAGAAGGTAACTTGATGTTATGATATTTCTCTCATCTTATATCCGATTTTAGATCTGTAATGTGATATGGATTCACATTGAGTAGATATGTCTGCTGTGAAATTTTCAGATTTTTTTATCACTGTTTAGTATTTTTCCCTTTTTAGAGAATCTGGTTTTAAATTTAAAACTCGTTAGGGTTTACCAAAACCCTAATCAGACTTTTGTTAGTCATAAATCCCAAACCACAGATCCGATTCTAGATCTGTAAAAAATGAGTATTGTTATTTTTCTGTCTACTGTTCACCACTAAAATTTCAGAGATTTTTGTTTAGGATTGATATTTATGTCTGTATTTTCAATCTGGAATAGCTGTTTTAATCCCTGTTAAGAGTGATATATTTTAGCCCAGATTGCCGGAAGGGTTTCTCCCTAACCAGAGATGATTTTTCCGATCTGTAAATTGAGAAATCTTTGTTTTTCTTCTTAGTTAGTCTCTGTAAAATTTCATAAGTTTTCATGGAGATTTGACCCATGATTCAGGTCTTGGACTGAGACTGGTTGGTGAATTAGGTCAAAAATAGCATATTTTAGGGTTTAATGCAATTTTCGGATTAATTTAATGTCAAAAAATTATTTTTATAATTCCAATTCGACATTAGGGTTATAAAGAGTGCAGGTACCAATGTTTATAGATTTTGGAATCCATTTGATGGCTGAATTAAGCAAGTTGCAAAACCGGGTTCCTGAAAGATCCAAAAACACTGCTAAAATCACAGTTTTTGTGATATTATTGGATTTTCGTGCATAAGCATATATTTTTAGGGTTTAATCATGTTCATAATCATATTAGGATGCTTTAGGTTTAATTTGGTGCTCATTTGATTTCATTTAGAGCATAAAACCTAAGTTTTTACCAAAATCTATTTCTAAAAACCCTGATTTCAAGGCCATAGTCTTGCTATTGGGGGCAATTTGGTCATTTGACCTAAATTTCGAAATCCCTAACCCTAATTTCATATTTTAATCATCTCATAGCATATTTGGTTTGAGTTTATTCCATTCAAATTTCAAAACTTGCATTTTATCAAAATATCTTTCTAAAAACCCTAATTTCAAGGCCATAGTCTTGTTATGAGGGGTATTTTGGTCATTTTGACCCCAATTTCGAAATTTCATATTTTCTCTTTCATATTTATTCAATTTTATTTCATATTTTATCATTTTTTTTTAAGGGAATCAAGGAAAAGGCTTATATCTAGCAAAATCCAGTAATTTCTAGATATTACTAGATAAATCTAGAAAAGCCAACATATTTTCATTAACAAAGTTTTCTAGTTTTGCAGGTACATTGAAGACTTTATTTTTCATGTATTTAAATTTCAATAGTGATGTAATTTGTAATTAAACTTTGGAATAAGAATTTACATTTCCTGCTTAGCTTAGAATGCATTGCATATAGTTTATTTTTTTTATAATGTTATTGTGTGATAGATGCTGATTCATGCATATTTTTATAAATTCACCATGGTCTACATGAATGGCACATGCACTAGCTTTTATGAAGTTTATAAACTTGGTGGAATTCGTATTTATGGCTATAGTCAGAATATGAATGATACCCAGATTTATGATCTTCACATTAGCCACATTCAGCCTACACTCTTAGGCTAACTTCAAAAATGCATTGCATTTCTCAAAAATACAAAAAGTATTTCTCAATTCCTCAAATCCATATTCATTCATTTCATGCATTTGCTAATTCCAATTCCAATTTTCAATTCAAAGAAGTTCATTTTCTCAAAATCTCCTAAGTCTTATAGCAAAATCGATTTTCCCAAAAGCATTGAATTTCAAAGAATATTTCAAGTATTTCCCAAGTTCCAAATTCAAATTTTCTAAGTTAGAATTTCAATTTCCAAGTTTGAATTCAGAGAAACCAAGTCTCTCAGAATCGATTTTCACCAAATATCAAGGATTCCTCAAAATCGATTTTATTTCTCTCAGAAGTACATTTCAAATCTCAATTCACGATTTCCAAGATTTACATTTTCTAAATATTTCAATCATTCAAAGCAAACATCATGTTTTCAAATATGCATTTCTTGAAAATTCATAGCACATGCCTGATTCTATGTGCATTTAGAAATTAGGATATGATTTAGACAAGTTGAATAGAGTAGAGCATAAGATTGATCCTTGGTTCAATTACCCCTCTTTAAGGTGGCAGGAACGGTTGAACCTCGTACCGACAGGCGAGTCCCATTCTACGGAATTTTCCCGCATTTTTAAACGGAGGCGAGTTATTTTCAAAATCTTTTCAAAGGTCAGTTTGACTTGCAAAAGTAAAAATTTTGCGATGATAACAGGTTTGGCGACCGTGATGGGACCTGTCTTTGCCTGATCAATCTAATGCTCTACTTAGTTCAAATTGTCAAAATCGATTTCCATGGAATGTCAGCTTTGCTTTATGATATCATGTGAACCTAGGAGCCTAGACTTGAACCTAGCTGACATGGACTGCATGTAGACTAGGTATGGTTTGGTAGGACCATATTGAGGAGAATTATTCATGCTCACATAGACTTAGGTCTAATACAAGACTCCTCAATTTAGGAATTGTATGAAAACAGTGCTTGCTTCTTCAAATATTTCAAAAATCTATCTCTTTAGGACTTAGAGCCTTCTATTTGATTGCATGTGCTCATGTTTTTCAAAAACCACCCCCACCTATATTGTCCCGGTCTTCACGTTGCTGGGCTCTCTTCCAGAACCATAGTTCGGGACAGAGCCTCACAACTGGGCCACCTATTTGGGTGAAAACCCCCCTGCCACGTACCAAGGGCCATAGTCCAACGTATATCGGCAGGTGCTCAAGGATGTTGGAAAACTTGAACCTAGAACCGGAGGAATTGATTTTATGCCACGTACATTGAGCCTTGGCTCGAGTATATAGGCATAACTGGATTGGATACAGTTGATCTGAACCCTAGAGTTAGGATTAAGGTCCTACAGCTATTTCAAAATTTGTGCATCTAGAGTCAGCTTTACGGAATGCTGTATGTGCATACTTGTTTGTGCAGAATGTGATTGAATATGTTATAGTCATTTCCTTTTATTTTCCATATTTTCCCAATTTTCTAAAATACTGGATGATTTTCTCAAAATTCCCCAATCTATGTCCATGTACTGTCCATGTTTTAAAACCTTGGACAATTTTTCAAATACTTCATTTTCTATTTTTCATCAAACCCTGGACGATTTTCCAAATTTCCCTTAATTTCCTCAAAACTCCAGGTGATTTCCCATCTTTCCTGTCTTCTGGATCTCGAATTTCCTGCTTTATTTTTATCTTGCCTGCATTTTTCTCAAATTTCCTGTATTTTCCCAAGTCTCATTCCAATTTCCATGTCTTCCAGTCCGATGGCATCCAGTCAGCTTGATTCAGTCTTCCCTGAGGGTCACATCTCCTACGAGGTGCGACAAAGTCTTCCCGAACATCGAGTCCTCAGCACCGGATCCTTCTTTCCCCGGTGGTATTATTCATGGTTCAAGAACTTCTCTCGTATGTTTCCGGACCATCTGGACGAGTGTGGATTGGAACTGGCGTCCGCAGTGGGAAAGCAGACAGTCAACGACAACTTGATCCATGCACTAGCAGAGCGGTGGAATCCGAGCACTTCTACCTTCTGGTTCCCGTGGGGCGAGATGACAGTACTGATGGATGAACTATCAGAGATTATGGGATTGCCCGAGCCAGCCGGTCAGCCTGGAGATCCATTGGAGAAACAATTTTTGATTAATGTCAATGGTCTGGAGCCAAAAGATGCCTTAGCTCGCATGACTGGACGCAAGTCTTGGCCTCTGATTGAAGAAGACGGAAATGAATATGTGGACCTACTCGAAATCTACAGACAGCATGGGACATTTGTGGAAGTCAGCTCGTTGTCCAGGACAGCTCGAGAAAGAATTCAGCATGCGATGGTTCTGTGCACGGTGGGATTAACTTTCTTTCCCGATGGACGGAATTACATGGATATCAGAATAATTCAGCTTATGAGGAGATGGGGAAGTCGACAGACCAGCCACCTCTCAATAGCCATGGCCGCACTCGCTTTTCTATACCGAGGGTTGACTCGTTTCGCACTCGAAGAGTCGATCCTAGTCGAAGGGTGCACCTATGCCTTGCAGTCTTGGTTCCTCCGACATGTGCCAGTCCGAGCCAGTTCCTTCAGATATAATGGTAAAAAGCTTCTTCCAGTTGCGCGATACCGGTTCTTGATTGACAACCTTCAGGAGGAAGAGGTCGTATGGGACTACTTTGATCGCCAGGAATCACCTCCCAGATACACTTATGCTTACGGCAAGCGATTCAGACTACTTGGCCCGTTTTTCTGCGCATACTATCATCCAGAGCGGTGTGTCAGGCAAACCTGTTATCATCCGTTTTGCTCCAGGTGATTTTCCATCTTTCCTTTCTTCTGGATCTCGAATTTTTTGCTTTATTTTATCCTGCCTGCAAATCTCTTTCAAAATTCCTGTATTTTCCCAAGTCTTATTCCAATTTCCATGTCTTCCAGTCTGATGGCATCCAGTCAGCTTGATTCAGTCTTCCCTGAGGGTCACATCTCCTACGAGGTGCGACAAAGTCTTCCTGAACATCGAGTCCTCAGCACCGGATCTTTCTTTCCCCGGTGTTATTATTCATGGTTCAAGAACTTCTCTCGTATGTTTCCGGACCATCTGGACGAGTGTGGATTGGAACTGGCGTCCGCAGTGGGAAAGCAGACAGTCAACGGCAACTTGATCCATGCCCTAGCAGAGCGGTGGAATCCGAGCACTTCTACCTTCTGGTTCCCGTGGGGCGAGATGACAGTGCTGATGGATGAATTTTCAGAGATCATGGGATTGCCCGAGCCAGCCGGTCAGCCTGGAGATCCATTGGAGAAACAATTTTTGATTAATGTTAAGGGTCTGGACCTTAAGGATGCCTTAGCCCGCATGACAGGACGCAAGTCTTGGCCTCTGATTGAAGAAGATGGAAATGAATATGTGGATCTGCTCGAAATCTATAGACAGTATGGGACATTCGTAGAAGTCAGCTCGTTGTCCAGGACAGCTCGAGAAAGAATTCAGCATGCGATGGTTCTGTGCACGGTGGGATTAGCTTTCTTTCCCGATGGACAAAATTACATGGATATTAGAATAGTTCAGCTTCTAAGGAGATGGGGAAGTCGACAGACCAGCCGCCTCTCAATAGCCATGGCCGCACTCGCCTTTCTATACCGAGGGTTGACTCGTTTCGCACTCGGAGAATCGATCCTAGTCGAAGGATGCACCTATGCTTTGCAGTCTTGGTTCCTCCGGCATGTGCCAGTCCGAGCCAGTTCCTTCAGATACAATGGTGAGAAGCTCCTTCCAGTTGCACGATACCGATTCTTGATCGACAACCTTCAGGAGGAAGAGGTCGTATGGGACTACTTTGATCGCCAGGAATCACCTCCCAGATATACTTATGCATACGGCAAGCGATTCAGGCTACTGGGTCCGTTCTTCTGCGCATATTATCATCCAGAGCGGTGTGTCAGGCAGTTCTCTCAGAGGCAGAAGCGCGTAGAGATTCGTCCACTAGCCGGGGTTCTGCCAGAATTCGATCTCACATCAGATCAGTGGTCCGGAGCATACCATTCTGCCAGACATGGCTGGGATTCCTTTGTCAGTCTTACTATTTTTCCTGGTCCTCGTGTATCTTCTGATTATCTGGAGTGGTGGAAAATTGTCTGTCCCCCTCCCCTCTGTCAAGTGTATTATTGATAAAATCATGTTTTTCCTCTCAATAAAAATTCCTTTATTTTACATTGGTTTGACAACCTCGCCTAGGTAACAAGGCATATTTTCAGTTGTTTATCCTGCAAAGAATAGCAACACAATTGTCGTAATCCCAGCGACGACTCAATCCCTAGTAATGGGATATTATTTCAATTGTCTACCAAAATTCTCAACAAATATTTTCCTCCACACCAAATTTCCTTCAGAAGCCTAACCATCAGTTCTGCCCTGCAGAGAGCATCAGTAATATCCAAGAGAACATTTGCGATACCCGATGGTTGATACAAGATCCAGAAAGAAAGCTGCATCAGTTGAAGGCGTCGCGTACTCGGTAGCTTCAGAAGAAGAGATGGACTCACCTCGATCAATCCAGAGTCAGGGTCAGTAGGCGGATGATGGCATCGATCCCCAAATGTACGTCATGTTCAAAAAAATGATGACCAAGATGCTGGCAGAACAAGCTGAGGCCAGTACTGAGCAAATTCAGACTAAGCAGAAAGATAAGGGTCATGCCGTCAAGAATGTGAAGATCAGTAAAAAGCAGAATCGTCATGAGGAAATGTCTGATGAGTCAGAATCAGCAGATGATACTGACCAAGAGTATGAAAACAAGCAAGAATTCAAAAGGTCGACTCAGGGGCAGGGGTCAGCCTACAAATCCAAGAATCAGTCTGTTGACGACCCTACGCAGTCACAACTGAAAGATGTGATGAAAATAGTTAAGGATCTTCAAACTCGTGACAAGGGCAAAAGAGTCTTTATAAGTGAAGACTTCTATGACGGACTGGATGGGGATGATGATCTTGATAATCTCCCCAAGAAATTTATCAAGTTTGATGGTTCGGGTGACCCAAAAGCACATCTCGCCCTATTCTTCGCAGAATGTTCCAGGTTCAAGAGGAACAATCGTGCCTTATTTCTCTGCTTCCCTCGCAGTTTGGAAGGTGTCGCAGCAAAGTGGTACTCAGAGCACATTAATCCGATAGAACTGAAAGAATTCGACAAAGTGGTCAATTTATTTATCGAGCGCTTTCTATTCAACGCTGAAGCACTCCCGACTCTCAGTCATCTCTGCAGTCTGAGGCAGAAGGAAAACAAGAAGGCCAGGGATTTCATTCATAGATGGAAATCCGCTTGCAATAAGATGTGCGAGCCAATAGCAGAAAGACACGCACTATCTTTGATCCTGAGCAACTTTTCGCAACCCCTGAGGGGACTAATTTCTACATCTCCATCGAAGAGCTTCATAGAACTAACAGAACGAGCCGAATGGCTCGAGTTGAGTATGGAGAACGGGTCTTATGAAGGTTTTATGTTTACAAAGAATAACAGTCAACAAGAATCAAAGAAGAAAGCCCATTTTACCTACTCTGCCAATAACAGTAAGAATCAAAACAAAGGAAATGGAAAAAATCATAGTTATGCTTCAGGAGGGTCAAATCCCAACAAAAGTGATCAGAAAGGCAAGTCGATTATTCAATATGATAAGCAACCACAGCAAACCCTCGAACAAAGATCAAGACCACAAGAAAAGCCGAAGCGGGAAGGATGGAGTTATAACCGCAAGTTTACTCCTCTAGACCAGTCCCTCGAGATAGTATTAGAATATATGCTCGGCAGTGATATGATTAAGCTTCCAAGGGTAGCTGACCCGCCAGTGGTTATGGGAAAAATAAAGGACAGATTCTGCAAGTTCCACCGAACTGTGGGACATGATACCGAGAACTGTTTCGTTCTCAAAAACATCATACAAGATTATGTTGACAAAAATCTGTTAGTAGAAGGGGCTGAAGATGAGAAAATGGAGATTCTAAAACAGCCTTTCTTGCAGCACTCAACAGCAATGATATCTGATCATCCCTTTCAGCCACAAGATCATATCCGACCATGCCCTAGCAGTGATATCAATGTGCAGCATCAGGTATTAGTATTGCATAAGGCCCAGTCCGGTTCTCAAAAGATGGACCTCGTTTCAGCATTCAGTAAGCTGAAAGTTTCGAGAGAACCCGCTAGAATATCTCCAGAGGTAGCCAAAAGAATGCCATGGTTACCCAAGAACCTTGTCAAATCTACTTCGGAAAAAGGGAGAAAACTAGAAGAAAAGGTCGACACGGTGCAAAGAACAATCACTGCCTTCTCTAATATCCCTATCCTTGAGTTGGCACGTGCCTCTCCTAAGCATCAGCAAGTTCTGGACGATTTACTGCGAAAGATCAAAGTCAAGCCAGACACCACACCTGAAGACATGGCTCAGATCGTTAATCAGGCCATGACCAATGCTCCCATAACCTTCTCAGATGAGGATCTGCCAAAACCTCACGCATTTCATAACAATGCCTTGTACATTATGGTGCGAACCAGGGGAATGACTGTACCCCACGTGCTTGTAGATGGAGGCAGTAGCCTCAACATTTGTCCTGAAATGACTGCCAAGGCTCTGGGTATAAAAGAAGAAGAGTATACACCGGATCCGATCACCATTTATGGGTTTGATAATCATGGACAGACAGCAAAGGGAAAGATCTTCTTGGAAATATTTATCAACTACTCTGTTCATACAGTGCCTTTCCATGTCGTTAACGTGCCACCAACGTATAATCTTCTACTGGGAAGAACATGGATTCATAATGCCAACGCCGTGCCATCCACTCTGCATCAGTGCATCAAGTGGTCTAAAGGTGGCATGATAACTACTGTTTTGGGGGAAGATCCTGAAGAGAGGCTACCTCAGCCTATGATCCCTAGGCCAACTTATACTGCTGATATCCCTAGCATTAGGGAAAGTGAAGAAATTGTTCTCAGTGAAAGCCTTGAAATGCTAAAGTTAGGAGCAACATCAGAGACAAATCACACAGCAGCGATGGTCCAATGGCAAGGACCACATTTCTTTAAGATTGGAGGTCGTCTCGATTACAGTACTTTCAAAGACCATCCTCTTTTCCCGCAGTTTGTTAGAACCAAGAAAGGATTTGACCTGTTATTGAAGCATGATTATCAGCCTTTCAAAGGATTGGGCAAGAACGGAGATGGCCGGCTAGAGCCAGTGATCCCTGATCATCATCCGCGCAGGGCAGGACTAGGATTCACGGGCAAAAGATCCCACAAAAATACTGTCTTCATTAAAGGGATCCATTAAAAAAATTTCTACCATCTGTCTTTTCTATTTCATTCATTTGATTTTTGCAGTTTGTAGGGACAATGTCCCATTTCAGTTCATTTTAAATGTCCTTATTTCATTTCAAGTCTTCAATAAAGTTATCAAGTTTCTCGTCTATCTGGATGTCATCTTTCTCTTATTCCTCTGCAATTTGTCTTCAAAAATCATTTGTTCTTATCTTTTTTATTCCCATGCAATTTATGTCATAGTAAAGGAGCTTTCTCTAAAAGCTATTCCTTTTTAAAATTTCAGAATGTCTTCTCAACCGATAAAAAGATTAGTCATTAATCCTTCAATCCTATCGAAACCGGCAAAGATATATCGGGTCTGAGCAAGAGCAGGGGACAGTAAGGTCACAAAGCAGTCAGAAGAAATGGCAAAATTCGATTCGTCGCTTCCAGAGCTGCCAGAATTTGCAGCGATTCAGAAACAAGATGAACCATTGACCCTAGTCCAGGATCCGACTGAGGACATCAATATTGGTTCAGAAGATAGTCCGAAAATTCTCAAGATCGGCACCAGCCTAAGTACAGATGAGAAGGAAAGGCTCATTGACTTTCTCAAGCAACACCAAGAAGTATTCGCATGGACTTATGAAGATATGCCAGGTTTAGATCCTAAATTGGTGGAACATTGACTCGTTCTGAAGCCTGATGCGAAACCTGTTAAACAAAAGTTAAGGAAAATGGATCCTCGAATCGAGCAACAGGTCAAGGAAGGACTTGAGGACTTGCTTAAAGCAGGATTCATTCGAGCAATAGATTATCCGGACTGGTTGGCGAATATCATTGCAGTTCCCAAGAAAAATGGCAAAGTGCGAATTTGTATCGACTTTCGCGATCTCAATAAAGCTACTCCAAAGGATGACTATCCCCTCCCAAATATTGACCTCCTAGTTGATAGCACGGCTGGGCATGCCATGTTTTCCTTCATGGACGGATACTCCGGATATAATCAGATCAAGTTAGCCGCTCGTGACCAATCCAAAACATCATTCACTACGCCATGGGGCACTTTCTGTTATACAGTCATGCCGTTTGGGCTCAAAAATGCTGGGCCAACTTATCAGCGTGCAAAGGCTGCCATTTTCCATGATCAGATGCACAAGACTATGGATGCATATGTTGATGACATCCTGGTCAAATCCAAAGAAGAAGAAGATCATATCGATGCCTTAAGTCAAGTCTTCAAGCGGCTTATTCTTTATAAGCTAAGACTCAACCCTCAGAAGTGTGTCTTCGGAGTTGAATCAGGCAAATTGCTAGGCTTCTTGGTCAGCAAAAAGGGGATAGAAATGGATCCCGCTAAAGCAAAGGCCATAATTGACATGCCACCTCCAACTACTCTTAAGGAGTTGCGTAGTCTTCAGGGACGTATGCAATCAATTCGGAGATTCATATCCAACCTTGCCATGAGATGTGAACCTTTCAATCATCTACTCAGAAAAGGAGTGAAATTTGAATGGGGACCAGAGTGTCAGCAATCGTTTGAGCGTATCAAGAAATATCTTCTTAATCCGCCCGTTCTAAAGCCACCAGAATTGGGAAAGCCTCTCTTGCTATACGTTTCAGTTAACCAAGCCGCTTGTGGCGGATTCTTGGCACAATATGAAGAAGGCAGTTTGGTTGAACATGCCATTTACTATGTAAGCAAGACTTTCATTGACTACGAGAAGAAATATTCTCAAATAGAGAAGACATGTCTAGCACTGGTATGGATGTGTCAGAAACTGAGACATTACTTGTTAGCATCAGAAGTCAAGATTCTCTCAAAACTTAATCCTCTCAAGTATATTCTCGAACAACCATTTCTTAGTGGACGGATTGCTAAGTGGCAAGTCCTGTTAATGCAGTATGATCTGGGGTATGTTTCTCAGCAATCTATCAAAGGTCAAGCAATTGCAGACCAATTGGCAGATTTTCCTTTAGCAGAAGATGTTAGAGTCGAGGATAGATTTCCCGATGAGCGGATCTGTAATGTTCAACAATCCCCAGTTTGGAATCTGTTTTTCGACGGATCCAAGAACATGGCCGGCATAGGAGTCGGAATCTTGCTGATCACACCAGAGAAAGAGATGATCCCCTTTTCTCTGAAACTGGATTTTCAATGTACCCATAATATGGCTGAGTATGAAGCTTTAATACAAGGTATGAGAATTTTGCAAGACTTCAATGTTCAGAGGGTACACGCTTTCGGCGATTCATTGCTCGTCGTCAGCCAAGTCAAAGCTGAATGGCAGGTAAAAGATCAGAAGTTGCTCCCTTACCAAAAGATCATTTTATCCCTTATCAACAATTTCGATGAATTTCAGCTTTTCCATATTAAAAGAGAGTTTAATCAAATAGCTGATGGTTTGGCCAGCCTGGGCTCCATTATGTCTTTCAGAAATGGAGAATCCTGTCGCTCCTTTGAAATCGGTAGACTTGACCAACCTGCCTTCGTTCCGGTAATGCAAGTCAACCAGGCGGAACAGAAAAAGAAGCCTTGGTATCAAGATATCAAAAACTTTATTGAAACTAGTGAGCTTCCACCAGAACTATCAAAGAAGGAGCAAAAAGCAATTCAGCATATGTCCGCCCGCTATTTTATCCTTGCCAATGTTCTTTATCGTCGTGGGTTCAGTTCTGAGTATTCCAGGTGCTTAGACGAAGAAGAAGCTAAAGAAATCATACGAGAAGCGCATGAAGGTATTTGCGGTGGTCATGTCGGCTACCAAACCCTTGTTAAACAAATCATTCGGGCAGGATACTATTGGAGAACCATGCAGCAAGACTGCTATCGTTTTGTGAAGAAGTGCATTCAGTGTCAGATACACGCACCTTCCATTCATGCGCCAGCCACGTACTTGCAATCAGTCGTGTCTCCATGGCCATTTTCTATGTGGGCCTTCAACGTCGTAGGACCCATCTCTCCTTCAGCTTCTAATGGTCATAAATATTTCCTTGCCGCAACAGAGTATTTCACCAAATGGGTTGAAGCCGTCACTCTGCGTACAGTGGAAGGTCGACATGTAGTCTCATTCATTCATAAAAACATTCTTTGTCGTTTCGGTATACCACACGACATCGTGTCAGATAATGGTACTCATTTCAAGAATGAGAGAATGAAGATCTTTTGTTCAAAATTCAGAATTCATCATCATTTTTCAGCTCCTTATTATCCACAAGGAAATGGTCAGGCAGAAGCAACCAACAAAAGTTTGATTCGCATCTTGGAAAGAACCGTTGAGACGGGTCGTGATTGGCACGAGAAAATTCATGATGCACTTTGGGCATATCGAACTACCATTCGAACCCCAACCAATGCGACTCCTTCAGAACTTGTTTATGGGACTGAGGTGGTGTTACATCTTCATGTTCAGAAACCCGCCCTTAAGTTCGCATCTCTTTTAGAGCTACCACTCGATCAGTATCAGCAACAGAGATTGGTACAGTTAGATTTACTCGATGAAAAAAGACTCAAAGCAGCAGAACACGCTCAGTCTTATCGTCAGAGGATAGCAAAGCAATATGCCAAGTCAGTCATCGAAAGGAGATTCCAAGTTAATGACTTGGTCCTTAGATCAACGGCTCATCTCAAGCATCGTCCACGTGGCAAATGGTCACCAAACTGGGAAGATCCCTACGTGGTGAAAGAAGTGTTGCCCCGTAATTCATATCGTCTGATTAATGCAGACGGGGTAGAACTATCTGACCCCATTAATGCTCGACATCTGAAGAAATTCTATACCTAGAAAATCTCTATCCTATCTTTTGTATTCTTCAAAAATTCTCCTCAATAAATGATCAATTATTCTTTGGTCAAAATACCCCTCTTCCCCAGAATATACTGGGGCATTCTTGTTAAAGTTGCCTTTTATCCAAAACAATTTGTGTGCAGGCAGGATCTAATAAATCTCTCATTTTGCACGCATGTGCACTCAGTTGCATCCATTTGCATTTGCACGCATTCATCTGCGTCAATTTACATTGAATTTCCCATTCAGGATAAGGGATAAATCCTGAGACCCCGGCAAGTCGTCCAAGTCATCGCCAATTGATGACCCTTCAAAACCCAGTGCTCGTACTGGTAATCTTTTAAAAACCAGTGCTCGTACTGGTAATCTTTTGAAAACCCAGTGCTCGTACTGGTAATCTTTTAAAAACCAGTGCTCGTACTGGTAATCTTTTGAAAACCCAGTGCTCGTACTGGTAATCTTTAAAACCCAGTGCTCGTACTGGTAATCTTTTAAAAAACTAGTGCTCGTATTGGTAATCTTTTAAAATTCAGTGCTCGTACTGATAACCTTTTAAAATCCAGTGCTCGTACTGGTAACCTTTTAAAGTCCAGTGCTCGTACTGGTATCCTTTAAAAATCCAGTGCTCGTACTGATAGTCTTTTAAAATTAGGTGCTCGTACTAATAACTTTTTAAAATCCAGTGCTCGTACTGGTAGTCTTTTAAAGTCCAGTGCTCGTACTGGTATCCTTTAAAAATCCAGTGCTCGTACTGGTAATATTTTAAAATACAGTGCTCGTACTGATAAATTTTTAAAAACCCAGTGCTCGTACTGGTAATCTTTTAAAATTCAGTGCTCGTACTGATAACCTTTTAAAATCCAGTGCTCGTACTGGTAACCTTTTAAAGTCCAGTGCTCGTACTGGTATCCTTTAAAAATCCAGTGCTCGTACTGGTAGTCTTTTAAAATTCAGTGCTCGTACTGATAACTTTTTAAAATCCAGTGCTCGTACTGGTAGTCTTTTAAAGTCCAGTGCTCGTACTGGTATCCTTTAAAAATCCAGTGCTCGTACTGGTAATCTTTTAAAATTCAGTGCTCGTACTGATAACTTTTTAAAATCCAGTGCTCGTACTAGTAGCCTTTTAAAATCCAGTGCTCGTACTGGTAATCTTTTAAAATACAGTGCTCGTATTGGTACTTTGCAAAAGTTCGGTCTTCATACTGGTCGCAACATAACTCTCACATTGAGGTTCAGGCTCAATCTTTAGACCTGCGAACCAAACAATCTGTATCAGACTCTTAGGTCGTTCCATTTTGTTAATCTGACATTCGGGGTGCCGATTTTGTCAAGACCTCTAGTCATTCGTGTTATCAAGCAGTTCTTTGAGTTATCAAAAGCTATCAAAATCAATCGCCAAGTATCTCTCTTGCGAGGGACCCTTTTTCCAGGGAGAGTTCGAGGGAGCTCGTTTATTTTCGCATGTCTTTATTGTTCGGTCGTTGAACCCCTTTTTCTAGGGAGAGTTTGAAGGGACTCGTGATTCACGAACAGTTTGCAAAATAATCTTTATTGTCACACAAGGAACCCTTTTTCTAGGGAGAGTTTCGACGGAAGCTCGTCCTCCTTGTAGCCTTAAATGTCTTTTGTTAGGCCACCCCCGTCGTCGAGGACCCTTTTTCCAGGGAGAGTGTGATGAACTCGTTCCTCTATGATATCCTTTCAATCTCTGTTAGCGGCCCCCTTTCCATAAGAAAAGCCTAGAAATAGGGAGTTTTGACGAAAACTCTATTTCTCTTCGAAAGTTCGTTTTGCAAACACTTCCTCTTCAGGGAAGAGAGGAGTATCTTTTGTTACCCGTTCAGGTAAGGGTCAAGCCTGAGTCTCTCCTTTGGGGAAAGGAGAGGAGAATCTAGCCACGGATGTGTCATATAGATCTCAAATGATTTCCTTCACCAAGGATTCCAAGAATATTTTGCCAATTTGCCATAAAAAAAATAGTTGTTGATTCCAAAATCTTTATCGCATAAAATTGTACCTCGGAATATCTTCAGTATTACTTCCGAAGTGACAAAGCTTTTGCGAAAAAGGATTCAAAATTCAAAATCTTTCTATTGGCCAACCAAAAGGATGAAGAATAAATCCGCGATATGGTCAGCAAAGAAAATTCAATGTTGTTGCAAAGCCAGAAGTGATTGATATTGATCACAGTCAATGGCATATTTTTAAAGATCATTCTTGGAAAATAAGCAGTCGAAATATCTTGGGTGATACAGAAAAATCCACTCAATCTCCATGTCCCCTCAATCACCTAAGCTGCAATTAAATATCTGCAAAAGGGATCTCTCAACTGTCGTCAAGATGAAGGCGAATTAGACGAGTCGACCCCCGGGGCCAAAAAAGATTTGGATCATCTCCAAGATGACAGAGTTTGTGACGGATCCTTCCAGAGAAAGTCCAGATCACCGTCGAGATGAAGGCGAGTGTGATGGACCTCTCGACAATCCCTAAAAGGTATTTAATTTCTGTTATCATCAAGAGATTCCTAACCAATGAGCCAATAACCGTCAATATAATCCCTGACAGAAAAGAAGGATCGGAACATCTCTGAGATGAAGGAGTTTGTGACGTACCCTTCCAAAAAAAATAAAGAGAGAAAAGCCAGGACATCTCCAAAATGAAGGATGATGTAATTCCCGAAAAATCCAAGAGAGCTCCAATTCTGTCAAAAAAGAGTGCAGAAAGATCATCATGAGAAAAGAATCCCAGGATATCAGACTGCCGAATCTATCAAGAATCTTCTTTAATTTTGTGAAATTCTTTTATCAATATCCTTTCGCTAATAGCTCTCGCAATATCAAGAATACATTCTTTTCCGTCCATATCAATGAAATTGATAGCCTCCTTGAAGGAAAGTCAATTGCAAGTAATTTGAATTCGAATCTTGATTCTACGGAGTTAAGCCCAGTCGGAGGTAATACTTCAGGTAGAAAAGAGGGAATATTTTTCATATATATATGTGCTTATCATTCTTGAATTAACTACAATTTTTATCTTATTGGCAATCTTTTCAAGTTATCCCGACATGAAGTGAGAACTTGATATTTATTTTGATGTATCCAGGCGTTGTTGTTATCCCTTTTAGGATCGGATGATGGGAGTTGTCCAAGATCCTTCCCTTCTTGTTTTGATCTGAGTGCCTGGGCTCTCAGATTCGCACACTTCCCTGTGCTCCCCACTGTCCCACCATAGACAGTTCCCGTTCAGGTTAAGGGTTAAACCTGAATTTTCCGCAAAAGGTCATCTGTCTTAAAAGCCATTCTGTCTTAGCAATGAGACGTCCAAGATCAATCCCTTTTTAAGCTTTAGGGAACCCCCTTTCTTCCTTTTGCAAACCCCTCTCGGATTTATTGTGCAGAATTCGAAGGTCCCATCATGGTTTCTTCATTTGAGGATTCCGTATATCGTCCCCTTTCAGGTTAAGGGTTAAGCCTGAGCCTCGTTTTTCCACGAGGTATCGTCCCCTTTCAGGTTAAGGGTTAAGCCTGAGCCTCGTTTTTCCATGAGGTATTTCCTGTCCCATCCAGGTTAAGGGCAAAACCTGAATCTCACTTCTTTTCGAAGTAAAATTTTCTCCTTATTCTTCATTTCATATCTATCATCATCCTTTGAACTAATTCTTTCATACCCAGTCAGATTCATCTAACTGGGGCATTTTTATAGTCCAAATTTGGTATGTTTTCTTTGCCACTAAGCTTGGCTTTCAACCGGCTTAGCAGCAAAGAGGGGCATCTGTAAACACACCAAATTTTTACCTTCATCCAGTGTTTGTCCATTTCATAAGTCATTACAGATCATTGCATGTCATTGCATGTATTCTGCATAGCATTGCATGTCATTGTATCTCATTTTCGAGATCCAGCACTCCTATTTCAAAACAATCAATCCAGATTTGAATTTTAAAGCTTTATTTCAAAATCAATTTCAAAACCTGGGTTTTTATTCAATACTCTGTCATTTTCCAACCCCAGGACTTTATATTTCGAAATATTTTCTCAAGGAAACAATCTGGATTCATTTCAAATTCAAATTTTAATCGATTTCAAGTTACAGATGAGACCCATTGAGGTGGTGTCGCTTCTGAAGTCCTCTATTCATCAAATTTCTCAAAATTTTGAAAGTTTCAGTCCGATCAGGACTCTGTCTCAGAGTCCTGATCCGGTCAGGAGTCTGTTTTGAGGTCAGTTTTACTTCCATTTTCAATCTTTTCTGTTTGCTTTCGAAATCTAGGTCATTTCACAGAGTCCAGTTAGTTCAGGACTCTATTTTAGAGTTCGGTCGAGTTAGGAGTCTAACCCTGACTGTGTTTTCTGACTTATTTCATCATTTCTTGATAAAATCTTTTGAAAATTCTTTCATTTGGCTTTTAAAATCTAAAATCTCAGAGTCCTAAGAGTTCAGGACTCTAACCCGGAGTTCCAGTTCGCTTGAGACCCTATTTTCAAAGATCTTGAATTTCAAATACTGATTTTAACCCCTTTTCAAAGCCATTTTCAGTGTTTATTTCAAAAATGTTCAAAATTCGATGTGGGACCACTCAGTTGGCACCATATCCAGAGGAATTCTAACTCAGTTAGGACCTTATGACATTTCAAAAATCCTAATTTTAAGTTTACTTTTGAAAATCTTTTGAAAACTCCTTCAATTTCAAGTTTTAAAATCGCTTTTTGAAAAAAACTCAAGTAGGGCCCACTCGGGGTGGCGCCATATTCGAGTAAGTCAGGGCTAGACTAGGGTTAGTTGATGTCTTGGTTAGTGTTAGAGGTTTAGAAGAGTCAAAACCATTTTGAAAAACTCATTTTTGAAAGTTAGTTTTTAAAACTAGTGTTTTTAAAGGTTTTTAAAAGTGTTTTAAAAACCCAATGTGAGAGAATGCCAAGTGGCACCACATTTGGGGGATTTTTAGGATTAGCTAGGGGTTAATTAGGCATTATTTAGGATAATTTAGACTAGGGGTAGTTAGGTAACTCCACCCCAAAATCGCCCCCCCTTTTAGAGACCAAAATTTTAAAAATTGTCAATTTTTAAACCTAATTTTTTTATTATAAATAGAGGCATAAGGGGGGTTGATTTTCCCATCTCTCTCCTATTGAGTCCTTGGAGCTTCTCTCTCTTCTCCATCCCTTCCTCCATTGCAGCAGCCTCAAGGTAATGTTTTTCTTTAATTTTTAGTTTTTATTTAATGTTTTTCATTGTTTTAAGCATGATTTAGCCATTGGCACCATCATCTTCATGGATTAAACCATGGAGTTGACCTCAAGAATCAGCAAGAACGATCCAAGAAGGTGATCTAACCCTGTTTTGGATGATTTACAGATATTTTAATCCATTAGAATTGATTTTAATATGATTCTTTGCATTATTAACCAATAAAATATATGATTTACCCTTTTTAATGGGTTAAATCTATGTTTTAAAGGTGATATCAAATTCCAGCCATTGATTCCCTGTTTTTAATTTATTTTCATGGTTTATTTATGTTTGTTTTACGTTCTATAGCATATAAATAATTTTTATTTACTGTTTTATGGTTTATTTTATTTATTTACATTAATTAATGCATGGTTTTTCAAGTTTCTTAAATTTCTGTGTGTTCTAGGTTTAGAACAGTAAAGATGATGTTATTTCGGATTGAAGCACTCATTGTTTATTTCTGATTTTTTTATATGTGGTGCATGCATGAGTTATTGAGTTACGGTAGAAAAATTAGAGGTTTTGGATTTCGGAAACTCTGTCAAAAAAATCAGACATCAAATCAGGTTTTTAAAGCTTTAAAATCGTGGTTAAAATCAAGAAGGTAACTTGCTGTGATGATATTTCTCTCATCTTATATCCGATTTTAGATATGTAAAGTGCTATGGATTCACATTGAATATATCTGTCTTCTGTGAATTGTTCGGATTTTTCGACCACTGTTTAGTATTTTTCCCTTTTCATAGAATCTGTTAGTCAATTTAAAGCTCGTTAGGGTTTACCAAAACCCTAATCAGACGTGTGTTAGTCATAAATCCCAAACCACAGATCCGATTTTAGATCTGTAAAAAGTGAGTATTGTTATTTTTCTGTCTACTGTTCATCACTAAAATTTCAGAGATTTTTGTTTAGAATTGCTATTTATGTCTGTATTTTCAATCTGGAATAGCTGTTTTAATCCCTGTTAAGAGTGATATATTTTAGCTCATATTGCCGGAAAGGTTTCTCCCTAACCGGAGATGATTTTTCCGATCTGTAAATTGGGAAATATTTGTTTTTCTTTCTAGTTAGTCTCTATGAAATTTCATAAATTTCCATGGAGATTTGACCCCTGGTTCAGGTCGTGGACTGAGACTGGTTGATGAATTAGGTCAAAAATAGCATATTTTAGGGTTTAATGCAATTTTCGGATTAATTTAATGTCAAAAAATTATTTTTATAATTCCAATTCGACATTAGGGTTATAAAAAGTGCAAGTACCAATTTTTATGGATTTTGGAATCCATTTGATGGCTGAATTGAGCAAATTGCAAAACCGGGTTCCTGAAAGATTCAAAAACACTGCAAAAATCACAGTTTTTGTGATATTATTGGATTTTCGTGCATAAGCATATATTTTTAGGGTTTAATCATGTTCATAATCATGTTAGGATGCTTTAGGTTTAATTTTGTGCTCATTTGATTTCATTTAGTGCATAAAACCTAAGTTTTTACCAAAATCTCTTTCTAAAAACCTTGATTTCAAGGCCATAGTCTTGCTATCGGGGGTAATTTGGTCATTTGACCTAAATTTTGAAATCCCTAACCCTAATTTTTACATATTTAAGCATGTCATATCATATTTAGCTTAGTTTATTCTATTCAAATTTCAAAACTTGCATTTTATCAAAATATCTTTCTGAAAACCCTAATTTCAAGGCCATAGTCTTGTTATTAGGGGTATTTTGGTCATTTTGACCCCAATTTCAAAATTTCATATTTTACCTTTATTATTTCTTCATATTTTATCATTTTGATTTAAGGGAATCATGGCAAAAAGGCTTATATCTAGCAAAATCCAACAATTTCTTGATATTGTTGGATAAATCTAGAAAAGCCAACATATATTCATTAACCAAGTTTTCTAGTTTTGCAGGTACATTGAAGACTTTATTTTTCATGTATTTAAATTTCAATAGTGATGTAACTTGTAATTAAACTTTGGAATAAGAATTTACATTTCCTGCTTAGCTTAGGTTGCATATAGTTTATTTTTATAATTTTAATGTGTGATGGATGATGATTCATGCATATTTTTTACAAATTCACCATGATCTACACAAATGGCACATGCACTAGCTTCTATGAAGTTTATAAACTTGGTGGAATTTGTATTTATGGCCATAGTCAGAATACGAATGATACTCAGATTTATAATCTTCACATTAGCCACATTCAGCCTACACTCTTAGGCTAACTTCAAAAATGCACTGCATTTCTCAAAATACAAAAAGTATTTCTCAATTCCTCAAAATCATATTCATACTAAAAGAACATCAAGTTCGAAAAATGACTTTAATGTGAAACTATCTTCAATAAAATCAAGTCCAAAGATGACTTGGTTAACCCACAAGAATCATAAAGCGGCTAAGTGCACAAAGGCACAATGAAATACTCACAAATGCACAAAGGCATAAAAATAATATAGAATCTTTATTTAGAGAACTTAAAATCTTTAGAAAGAACTAATGAACTTTATGCAATTATGTGAATCATGCACATGAAACAACAAATGAAAAGATAACAACTTTTATTAAAGGTGAGTTAATTAAATTTATGCATACCACAATGTGGTCACAATAATCAATTAAAAACATAATCCACTCACCCATCCTAGAGTGAATTTAAGTATAGAGGACCAAATATATATATATATATATATAATTATCAATAAAATGCATGAATTTTATTGATAAATATTTTTCTATACAAGGAAGGAACAAGTAGTAAAGAATTTTAAAAGATTCATTAAAGAATTTAAAAGATCCTACATGACAAAGGGAATTATATAAGTAAGTCAAAACCAATTTGCAAATTTAAAAAATCCCATAATATCATGAAATGGTATATTTTAAAAGTTGCCGTTGACTGTCTGCTTTCCCACTGCAGACGCCAGTTCCAATCCACACTCGTCCAGATGGTCCGGAAACATATGAAAGAAGTTCTTGAACCATGAATAATACCACCGGGGAAAGAAGGATCCGGTGCTGAGGACTCGATGTTCGGGAAGACTTTGTCGCACCTCGTAGGAGATGTGACCCTCAGAGAAGACTGAATCAAGCTGACTGGATGCCATCAGACTGGAAGACATGGAAATTGGAATGAGACTTGAGAAAATACAGGAATTTTGAGAAAAATGCAGGCAGGATAAAAATAAAGCAGGAAATTCGAGATCCAGAAGACAGAAAAGATGGGAAATCACCTAGAGTTTTGAGGAAATTAAGGGAAATTTGGAAAATCGTCCAGGGTTTGATGAAAAATGGAAAATGAAGTATTTGAAAAATCGTCCAAGGTTTTAAAACATGGACAGTACATGGACATAGATTGGGGAATTTTGAGAAAATCGTCCAGTATTTTAGAAAATTGGGAAAATATGGAAAATAAAAGGAAATGACTATAACATATTCAATCACATTCTGCACAAACAAGTATGCACATACAACATTCCCTAAAAGCTGACTCTAGATGCACAAATTTTGAAATAGTTGTAGGACCTTAATCCTAACTCTAGGGTTCAGATCAACTGTATCCAATCCAGTTATGCCTATATACTCGAGCCAAGGCTCAATGTACGTGGCATAAAATCAATTCCTCCGGTTCTAGGTTCAAGTTTTCCAAGATCCTTGAGCACCTACTGATATACGTTGGACTATGGCCCTTGGTACGTGGCAGGGGGGTTTTCACCCAAATAGGTGGCCCAGTTGTGAGGCTCTGTCCCGAACTATGGTTCTGGAAGAGAGCCCAGCAACGTGAAGACCGGGACAATATAGGTGGGGGTGGTTTTTGAAAAACATGAGCACATGTGTTATCATCGCAAAATTTTTACTTTTGCAAATCAAACTGACCTTTGAAAAAGATTTTTGAAAATAACTCGCCTCCGTTTTTCAAATGCGGGAAAATTCCGTAGAATGGGACTCACCTGTCGGTACGAGGTTCAACCGTTCCTGCCACCTTTAACAGGGGTAATTGAACCAAGGATCAATCTTATGCTCTACTCTATTCAACTTGTCTAAATCATATTCTAATTTCTAAATGCACATAGAATCAGGCATGTGCTATGAATTTTCAGAAAATGCACATTTGAAAACATGATGTTTGCTTTGAATGATTGAAATATTAAGAAAATGTAAATCTTGGAAATGATCGCATGAAAAATCGTGAAATGGGATTTTGAAATGTACTTCTGAGAGAAATAAAATCGATTTTGAGGAATCCTTGACCTTATTTCAAGTTTGGCAAGGACATTCAAAAGAAGGAGCTGAAGACTGCAAATTTCTTTTATTTCCTTTATTTAGTGATGTAATAATGTAAATTTTGGAATAAGAGAGTTAATTTCCTGCTTAGACTAGGAAGCATGTCATATAGTTTGAATTTATGCAATATCCTGCTTATATGATTCATGCATTGTTATTTCAAAAGCACTATGGATGTTCACGAATGGCACGTGCACCAACTCTTAGGGAGTTGATGAACTCGGTGGAATCCATATTTACGGCCCTAGTCGGAATATGGACGAGACCCAGATCCATCATCTTTCTACTAGTCACATAGAGCCTACACTCTTAGGCTATCTTAAAATGCACATCATATTTCCAAAGTTTTCAAAATCATGTGCATCAAATCCACTAAGTTCTGAACATATTCATGGCCACAGTCAGAATATGTGAAGGATTTATTTGGACTTAATGCACATTTTCCAACCAATTCCTCAGAAAATCTTTTCAAAGGGCATTCATTCACTCATGTCATTTGCATCATGAAATCATTTTCTCAAGAAAACTTCATTCTCAAGAGATCGATTTCTCAAGAAACTCTATGGATTTTCCAAAATCGGTTTTCCCAAGTCAAGTTTTTCACAGTTTTCCTTGGAAAATGTTATTTTCTTAAGATTTTCAAAAAGAATTTTCCAATCTTCCCCAAAGATCAAAATCGATTTCCAAGTATTTCAAGGTTAAGATTCTCAGGTTTTCAACTTCCCAAGTTTCAATTTTCCTTTTCCACAAGGGATTTCCAATGAATTTCCATCATTTTCTAAGAAAACTCTCAAAGTCCAAGTTTTCCTAAGAAGTGTTTCCCTTTTCAAAGGTTCACCCTTTTCTCAAGAATCACTTCCATTTTCCCAGGATTTTCAACCATTCATGATTTTCCCACAACTTCATGAACTTTCCCATAATTTCAAAAACCCTTTTTTTTTTCTTCACATGAGTTTTCCTGAGAAATTGACTTTCAGCTTTTTCCTGAGAGAATCTTTTCAACTCCAAATATTTTCCAAGCATACATCATGTTTTCCCAAGCTGCATTTTCCAAAATCTCATAGCACATGCCTGAATTCTTTGTGCATATAGGATAGAACACGATTTTGATGATTTAACTAAGTCAAGCACAATTTTGGTCCTTGGTTCGATTACCCCTATTAAAGGCGGCAGGAACGGTCGAACCTCGTACCGACAGGTCGAGCCCCATCCCATGGATTTTCCCGCAATTTTCAAAACGGAGGCGAGTATTTCAAAACCATTTTCAAAATCCGGTCAAGTTTGAATCGCGAAAGCATTTTCCCTCTCTCTCTTCCGCAAGGGAGGGAAGACGGGGGAAAAATTTCGCGACGAGAACACCAATCACTCGAGGACGTGCTCGAGTACATGCTATCAAAAGAGATGGTCAAATTGCCCAGATTGGCCGATCCCCCTGTGCCCATGGGGAAATGGAAAGATCAGTTCTGCAAGTTCCACAGGACAGTGGGACACAACACTGAGAACTGCTTTGTTCTAAAAAACATCGTGCAAGATCTCATTGAAAAGAATCTATTGGTAGAAGGAGAAGAAGAAGAGAAGATGGACATTCTCAATCACCCCTTCCCTTCGCACACCACAGCAGTAGTGTCTGCACAACCATTTCTACCGCATGAGCATATCAAGCAATGTTCTGCGCAAGACCTACAAGTTCAGCACCAGGTATCGGTACTACGACAAGCAGCTCCAGATTCTAAGAAGATGGACTTAATTTCAGCATTCGGTAAAATGAAAGTTGCGAAAGCACCTGTGAAGTCAGTTCCCAAGTCAAAAGGAACTCCTGACTTCTTCAAGCAAATCGTTAGACCAAGGTCAGAAAGGTCAAGTCAGAAGCCTCTGATTGCTCTATCCAATGTCTCCATCCTTGACTTGACCAAGAATTCTAGTAAGCACCAGCAAGTACTGGATGATTTACTCACGAAAATCAAGGTTAAGCCCAGTACCACTCCTGAAGACATGGCACAGATTGTGAACTCTGCCATGACCAATGCGCCAATCACCTTCTCAGATGAGGACCTTCCAAAGCCTCATTCCTTTCATAATAATGCCTTGTACATTGTCGTTCGAGTCAGAGGAATAACAGTTCCCCATGTACTGGTCGATGGAGGCAGTAGCCTCAACATATGTCCCGAAATGACCGCAAAGGCGTTAGGGATCAAAGATGAAGAATATATTCTGGATCCCATCACTATCTATGGGTTTGACAATCATGGTCAAACGGCCAAGGGCAAGATATTCCTGGAAGTGTTCATCAACTATTCAGTGCATTCAGTGCTTTTTCACGTGGTTAATATACCACCAACCTACAACTTGCTGCTCGAAAGGACATGGATTCACAATGCTAATGCAGTGCCTTCCACCCTACATCAATGTGTGAAGTGGTCAAAAGGTGGAATGATTACCACAATACTGGGAGAATAACCAGAAGAAAGGCTCCCGCAGCCCATGATTCCTCGGCCATCATTCAATGCGGATATTCCCAGCATCAGGGAAAGCGAAGAGATCAACCTCAGAGAAAATCGAGAAATACTCCAGGCATCCTCAGAACTATCTTCGCACACAGTAGCCACGACCCGATGGAAAGGTCCTCAATTCTTCAAGGTCGGAGGCCGAATCGACTACAGCACCATTAAGGGTCACCCATTGTTTCCACAATTTATGAAGTCAAAAAAAGGATTCGATTTGCTCCTGAAGCATGGCTATCAACCCTTCAAGGGACTCGGCCAGAACGAAGATGGCCGCATCGAGCCAGTGATCCAGAAACATCGTCCCCACAGAGCAGGACTAGGGTTCTCCGGAGGAAGCTCATCAAGGAAGACTGTTTTTGTCAAAGGAGCACAATGAAGACCATTTGTTATTTTCTTTCTATTCTTTTCCAAATAAATGTCTCATTTTACCAATGTCATTGATCAATTCAATCAATAAAATTCCAAGTTTCTTTGTCTATCCGGATGCCATCTACTCCCTTTTTGTCTGTCTCATCATTTTATAATTCAATGCCATTTTATGTATGGTTCTCTTCAAATGATTGCTTGTCTTACTATAGGCCAATTTGTCTGAACCAAATTTCTTCTCCAAAATTTCAGAATGACTTCTCGGACAATCAAGAAGCTCGTTCTCAATCCCAAGGCCTTTCAGAAGTCGACAACAATTCACAGAATCAAAGCAAGCACCGAAAATGATTAGATTGCAAAGCAGTCAGATGATTGTGCAGAACACGATCAGTCTCTCCAGGAATTACCGGAGTTCACCGCAGTTCAGAAGCAGGACGAACCATCTCCTCTAGTACAAGATCCAACTGAAGGTGTCAATATCGGTTCAGAGGAAGATCCAAAAATTCTCCAGATCGGAACCAGTCTGAGTTCAGAAGAAAAGAAAAGGTTTACAAATTTTCTCAAGCGGCATGAAGAAGTGTTCGCATGGACATATGAAGACATGCCGGGCTTAGACCCCAAATTGGTCGAGCACCGACTCATCTTGAAGCCTGACACTAAACCAGTTAAACAAAAGCTGAGAAAAATGGATCCCAGAATAGAACAACAAGTCAAAGAAGGACTTGAAGATTTGCTCAAAGCAGGATTTATCCGAGCTATTGACTACCCGGATTGGTTAGCCAATATCGTCATTGTCCCAAAGAAAAGTGGCAAAGTAAGGATCTGCATAGACTTCAGAGACCTCAATAAGGCAACTCTGAAGGATGACTATCCACTTCCAAGCATCAATCTTCTAGTCGATAGCACGACAGGACACGCCATGTTCTCTTTCATGGACGGATATTCCGGCTACAATCAGATTAAGTTGGCCGCCCGCGACCAATCAAAAACTTCCTTCACTACGCCTTGGGGCACTTTTTGCTATACAGTTATGCCTTTTGGGCTCAAGAATGCTGGAGCAACGTATCAACGGGCAATGGCTGTCATCTTTCACGATCAGATGCGCAAAATCATGGATGCGTATGTTGATGATATTCTCGTGAAATCTAAAGAGGAAGAAGATCACCTCGAAGCTCTTGATCAAGTCTTCAAGAGACTCATTCTTTACAAGTTAAGGCTTAACCCGCAAAAATGTGTCTTTGGAGTCGAATCAGGCAAACTATTGGGTTTTCTGGTCAGCAAAAGGGGAATTGAAGTTGACCCAGTCAAAGCAAAGGCTATTATTGATATGCCACCCCCAAAGAATCTCAAAGAACTGCGTAGCCTCCAAGGAAGTATGCAATCAATCCGGCGATTTATTTCCAATTTGGCAATGAGATGCGAACCTTTCAACCACTTGCTCAGAAAAGGAGTGAAGTTTGAATGGGGACCAGAGTGCCAGCAATCGTTCGATCGAATCAAGAAGTATCTTCTTAATCCTCCCATCCTAAAGCCACCAGAATTGGGAAAACCTCTTTTGCTATACATCTCAGTCAATCAAGTCGCCTGTGGCGGATTCTTGGCGCAATACAAAGAAGGCAGCTTGATAGAACATGCCATTTATTACGTGAGTAAGACTTTCATAGATTATGAGAAGAGATACTCTCAAATAGAGAAGACCTGCCTAGCTCTGGTATGGATGTGTCAGAAGCTAAGACACTACCTGTTGGCATCAGAAGTCAAAATCCTGTCTAAACTCAATCCTCTCAAGTACATTTTAGAGCAACCCTTCCTTAGCGGACGAGTCGCCAAATGGCAAGTCTTATTGATGCAGTATGATTTAGAATATGTCTCGCAGCAATCAATCAAAGGCCAAGCAATTGCGGATCAATTGACAGATTTTCCTCTGGCAGAAGAAGCGAAAGCCGAAGATGACTTCCCTGATGAGCAAATTTGCAATATCCAGCAATCTCCAGTCTGGAATTTATTTTTCGATGGTTCTAAGAATATGGTGGGAATAGGCATCGGAATCCTATTAATCACTCCTGAGAAGGAGATGATTCCATTTTCTCTCAAGCTAGACTTTCAATGCACTCACAATATGGCTGAATACGAAGCCCTGATTCGAGGTCTAAAGATTCTATTAGACTTCAATGTCAAGAGAGTACATGCCTACGGTGACTCATTACTTGTTGTCAATCAAGTTCGAGCCGAATGGCAAGTCAAAGATGAGAAGTTATTTCCCTATCAGAAAATTGTTTCAGCTCTCGTCAGCAAGTTCGGAGAATTTCAGTTATTCCACATCAAGAGAGATTTTAATCAAGTGGCCGATAGCCTAGCCAGTTTAGGCTCCATTATGGCATTCAAGAATGAAGAATCTTGTCGCTCTTTTAAAATTGGCAGACTTGACCAACCTGCTTTCATTCCAGCGGAACAGGTAAACCAGGCTGAGCAAAAGAAGAAGCCTTGGTATTACAACATCAAAACTTTCATAGAAACTGGCGAGTTTCCTCTAGAACTCTCAAAGAAAGAGCAGCGAGCAATCCAGCGTATGTCTACTCGATACTTCATTTTGGCCAATGTCCTCTATCATCGTGGATTCAGTTCAGAGTATTCCAGATGTTTAGATGAAGACGAAGCCAAAGAAGTCGTGCGAGAAGCACACGAAGGCATTTGTGGTGGCCACGTTGGCTACCAAACCCTTGTCAAGCAAATCATCAGAGCAGGTTACTACTGGAAGACTATGCAACAAAACTGCTATCATTATGTGAAGAAGTGTGTACAATGCCAGATACACGCACCTTCTATTCATGCCCCGACAACTTATTTACAGTCTGTTGTTTCTCCATGGTCGTTCTCCATGTGGGCCTTCGATGTTGTAGGTCCCATCACTCCTTCAGCTTCAAATGACCACAAATACTTCCTTGCCGCAACAAAATATTTCACCAAGTGGGTAGAAGCCATCACTCTTCGCACAGTAGAAGGCCGACACGTGGTCTCTTTTATTCACAAGAACATCCTTTGCCGTTTCGGCATCCCACATGACATTGTGTCAGACAATGGCAGTCATTTCAAGAATGAAAAGATGAAGACATTCTGCTCAAAATTCAAGATCTATGACCATTTTTCCGCTCCATATTATCCTCAAGGGAATGGTCAGGCAGAGGCCACCAACAAGATTTTAATTCGTATCTTGGAGCGAACTGTGGAAACAGGCCGTGACTAGCATGAGAAGATCCACGATGCACTATGGGCCTACCGGACCACTATTCGTACACCAACCAATGCTACCCCATCAGAACTGGTCTATGGGACAGAAGTAGTATTGCCGCTACATGTTCAGAAGCCCGCTTTGAAATTTGCTTCACTTCTGCAATTACCTCTTGATCAATACCAGCAGCAGCGACTAGTGCAGCTAGACTTACTCGACGAGAGAAGGCTAAAAGCAGCAGAGCATGCTCAATCCTATCGCCAGAGAGTAGCCAGGCAATATGCGAAATCTATCATCAAAAGAAGATTCAAAGTCAATGATTTAGTACTTCGATCCACAGCTTATCTCAAGCATCGTCCCGGCGGCAAATGGTCGCCAAATTGGGAAGGTCCCTACGTTGTCAAAGAAGCATTACCCCGCAACTCATATCGGCTCATCAATGCCGATGGGGTAGAATTGCCAGATCCTATTAATGCTCGACACTTGAAAAAGTTTTATACTTGAAACATTCATTCTCCTCTTGTAATCCTTCCTGTTTCCTTCAAATAATGATTCAACTTTCTTTCCCAGTTACACTGGGGCATTTTTGAAATTTTGTTCTGTACGCAGGCAGGATAAACAAATTCCTCATTTCATGCACATATGCATTCATATGCATCAATTCATATTCATTTGCATTCAACTGCATTAACAATAATCTGGTCAGTATTGGGATTTCAACAAACAGTCCCATCACGATTCCTAAATGATTCAAAATCGAAAGGTCATCACCAATACTGAACCAAAACCCAGCGCTCGGACTGGTATTATTTCAAAATCCAGTACTCAAACTGGCACATTTTCAAAATCCCAATTTTTCAGAAAACTGAGTTCCGACTCGGGTTTTTTATTCAAATCATTTTCATTTGTTGATCCGGGTTCCGACTCGAGATCTCTCTATGTATTCGAGCTCCTCATTTTCATTTGTTGATCCGGGTTCCGACTCGTGATCTCATTATCTTATTTGAGCTCTGATTTGAGCTCTTCATTTTCTTTTGTTGATCCGAGTTTCGACTCGTGATCTCATTATCTTATTCGAGCTCAGATGCGAGCTCTTCATTTTCTTTGGTTGATCCGGGTTCCGACTCGAGATCTCTTTAGTTATTCGAGCCTTGACTCGAGCGCTTCATTTTCTTCTGTTAATCCGGGTTCTGACTCGTGATCTCTGAATTTTATTCGAGCTCTGACTCGAACTCATCATTCTCCCTTATTGATACAAGTCATTTTGATCCTTAGGGTCTGTCGATTGCTCAAATTTGACATTTTGACCTCCAAATTCCAATTTAAATCTTCAAATCAAGCAATTCTCCAATTTCGACCTCTGGGTCACCCAATTTCCAATTCTCAACCTCAATTTCCAATTTCCAATTTTCGACCTTCGGGTCAATCAATTTCCAATCTTTGACCTTCATTTCTCAATTTCGACCTTTAGGTCACTCAATTCTCAATTTCGACCTTCGGGTCACACAATTTCGACCTTTCGGTCAACCAATTCTCAATTTCGACCTTTTTGGTCAAATCAATTCTCAATTTCGACCGCCAGGTCATCCAAATTTCGACCTTCGGGTCATTCAATTCTCAACAACCGATTTTCCAATTTCTAATTTCGACCTTCGGGTCAATCAATCTCAATATCCAATTTCAATCATTTCCTCTTGCGAAAGACCCTTTTTAGGGAGAGTTCGAGGGAGCTCGTTCTTTCGCATGCTATCCAATTTGTTCACTTAGCCCCTTTTCAGGGAGAGTTTGAAGGGACTCGCGTCTTTGTGAACCGTTTGCAAAACAATTTCCAATTTCACACAAGAAACCCTTTTTAAGGGAGAGGCTCGACGGAGACTCGTTTCCTTGTGACCCCCCAATTTCATACTAGGTCATTTTTCATCATGAAAGACCCTCTTTGCAGGGAGAGTGTGATGGACTCGTTCCTTTCATGACCCAATTTTCAAATCTCACTATTATCGGGCCCCTTTCCATAAGAGAAGCCTAATATTAGGAAGCTTTGACGAAAGCTCAATTTCTCTTCGAAAGTTCGTTTTGCAAACACCTCCTCTTCAGGGAAGAGAGGAGTATTTCCCAATTCCCATTTAGGTAAGGGCTAAGCCTGAGTCTCTCTTTTTGGGGAAAAAGAGAGGAGAATTTTCGTCACGGATGTATTGAGCCGGATTTAAAACGCTCTCTTTCACCAAGGATTTCAAGAAAATTTTATCAATTTGTCAATCAATTAATTGTTGATTTCAGAATCTTTATTGCACAAGCCTTTATCTCAATTTACCTTCAGCATTACTTCCAAAAGAGTGAAGCTTTTGCGAAAAGAGATTCAAAATTCAAATTCTTTTTATTGGCCAACCAAAAAGATGAAGGATAAGTCCTCGATATGGCCAGAAAAGAAGATTCAATGTTATTGAAAAGTTGTAGATGATTGATATTGATCGCGGCTATGGCACATCTTTAAGGATTATTCTTGTAAAGACAAGGCAGTGGAAATATCCTGAGTGCTAGAAAAGAGAGAATTCGCCCTAACCCTGTCTCCTCAGAATCACCTAAGCTGCAATTAAATATCCGCAAAAGGGATCTCTCACCTGTCGTCAAGATGAAGGCGAATTAGGCGAGTAGATCCCCGGGGCCAAAGAAGATTCGAAACATCTCCAAGATGACGGAGTTTGTGACGGATCCTTCCAGGGAAGGTCCAAAGCACTGTCAAGATGAAGGCAGATGCGATGAACCCCCTCGACAATCCCTAAAAGATATTTAATTTCAGCTAAAGATCTTCCAGCCAATGAGCCAATATCATCAAAATAACACATAAACCAATATCATCAAAGGAGGATCGAAACATCTCCAAGTTGAAGGAGTTTGTGACGTACCCTATTCCCAAAAGAGAGAAAGAGAGGAAAAAGAAAGAGAGAAAAAGTCAAAACATCTCCAAAATGAAGGAGAATATAGCCAAAAAACTCAAAGAGAGCCAAAAGAGTGCAGAAAGACTATCATGAGAGAAGCTCTCAGGATATCAAACTGCCAGATCTATCAAGAATCCTCTTTAATCTTGTGAAATTCTATTATCAATACTCTTTCATCAATTGCTTTCATAATATCAAATTCTCTTTCCCGCTCATATCAAGGAAATTGGTAACTTCCTTGAAGAAGGTCAATTGCGAGCAATTTGGATTTCAAGTCTCGATTCTACAAAGTGAACCTTGCTTGGAGGTAATGCTTTAGGTAGAAAAGAAGGAATATCTTTGCAACAATGTGCAACATTTTCAAAAATTTTGAATCAACAGCAGAATTTCCAACATTTTGACAATATTTTTCCAGCTATCCTGACGTGAAGTGAGAGCTTGATATCCGTCTTTGATACATCCAGACACCAATTTTAAATCCCTCTTAAGGACTTGATTCCTTCCCTTCTTTGAGAGCATGAACTCTCAGATTGCACACTTCCCTGTGTCCCCACTGTCCCACCATAGACAGTCCCATTTCGGCTTGAGGTCAAGCCACCAATTCCAGCAAAAGGCAATTTCAAAAGCTGATTTTAGTCTCAGCAATGAGACGCCCAAGATCAATCCCTTTTCAAGCTTTAGGGAGCCCATTTTTCTTCCTTTTGCAAAAACCCTGTCGGATTTATTGTGCAAGATCCGAAGGTTCCATCATGGTCTCTTCTTTCGAGGAGTCCATTCCATTTCTGCCCAATCAGGATAAGGGTACAAACCTGAGCCTCATTCAAAGAGGTATTCCATTTCCGCCCGATCAGGATAAGGGTATAAACCTGAGCCTCATTCAAAGAGGTATTCCATCTTCCGCCCGATCAGGATAAGGGTATAAACTTGAGCCTCATTTGATGAGGTATTTCATTTTCCACCCGATCAGGATAAGGGTATAAACCTGAGCCTCAATCAAAGAGGTATTTCATTTTCCACCCGATCAGGATAAGGGTATAAACCTGAGCCTCAATCAAAGAGGTATTTCATTTTCCACCCGATCAGGATAAGGGTATAAACCTGAGCCTCAATCAAAGAGGTATTTCCATTTTCCACCCGATCAGGATAAGGGTATAAACCTGAGCCTCATTCAAAGAGGTACTTCATTTTCCACCCGATCAGGATAAGGGTATAAACTTGAGCCTCAATCAAAGAGGTATTTCATTTTCCACCCGATCAGGATAAGGGTATAAACCTGAGCCTCAATCAAAGAGGTATTTCATTTTCCGCCCGATCAGGATAAGGGTACAAACTTGAGCCTCAATCAAAGAGGTATTCCATTTTCCGCCCAATCAGTATAAGGGTATAAACCTGAGCCTCAATCAAAGAGGTATTTCATTTTCCGCCCGATCAGGATAAGGGTACAAACCTGAGCCTCATCCAAAGAGGTATTTCATTTTCCGCCCGATCAGGATAAGGGTACAAACCTGAGCCTCATCCAAAGAGGTATTTCATTTTCCGCCCGATCAGGATAAGGGTACAAACCTGAGCCTCATCCAAAGAGGTATTTCATTTTCCGCCCGATCAGGATAAGGGTATAAACCTGAGCCTCAATCAAAGAGGTATTTCATTTCCCACCCGATCAGGATAAGGGTATAAACCTAAGCCTCAATCAAAGAGGTATTTCATTGTCCGCCCGATCAGGATAAGGGTACAAACCTGAGCCTCAATCAAGGAGGTATTTCATTTTCCGCCCGATCAGGATAAGGGTACAAACCTGAGCCTTAATCAAAGAGGTATTTCATTTTCCACCTGATCAGGATAGGGGTATAAACCTGAGCCTCAATCAAGGAGGTATTTCATTTGCCGCCCGATCAGGATAAGGGTACAAACCTGAGCCTCAACCAATGAGATATTTCCATTTTCCGCCCGATCAGGATAAGGGTACAAACCTGAGCCTCAATCAAAGAGGTATTCCATTTTCCGCCCGGTCAGGTTAAGGGTACAAACCTGAGTCTCATTTCTATGAGATATTTCATTCCCCAATCAGGTCAAGGGTTCAAACCTGAGCTTCGTTCCATGCGAGATATTTCTGTCCCATCCAGGTTAAGGGCAAAAACCTGAATTTTGCTCTCACAAAGCAAATCTTTCCTTTCCATTCTTCGCTTCATATCTACCATCTTCCTCGGGCTAATTTCTTCACACCCAGTCAGATCCTTCTAACTGGAGCATTTTTTTATGTATAGCCCAAATTTGGTGTGTTTTTCTTTGCCACTAAGCTCGGCCATGAGCCGGCTTAGTAGCAAAGAGGGGCATCTGTAAACACCCCAAATTTTTACTCACCTCCCCGACAGTTCCACCAAGCATCATCATCCAGCCTCTGAAATCGTTGGAGGGCAAAATGGTCATTTTCTGAGCTTGGACCTTGAAAAAGTCCAAATTTCATCTGAAACTCTCAAAATTTCTCTAAATTTTAACTCAGATGTTCAAAAAAATTTATTCCTGACAGGAGACAGACACCTCCAAAGTCTTGGTTCAAGATTGCATTTCATAAGACATGACATTGCATATCATTGCATGAGCATTTCAAATCACTGCACTGCACAACATGACATTTCAAGGTCCAGAACTCTTGATTTCAAAATTTTCAATCCAGATTAGAATTTTAACTCTTTTCAAAATTGATTTCAAAACCTTGGGTCTTCAAAATTATCAATTCTTCCCATTTTACCCCTAGGGCTCTGAATTTCAAAATATTTTCTCAGGAAAACGATCTGGATAGTTTTCAATATAGATTTCAGCCACTTCACCTCAGATTTTGCCCTTTTTAACAATTTCAAATATCCTCCTTTTACAAAATTGCCCTACAGGGGCCAACTCTTTCCAAAAAATCCTGTTTTACCAATTAGTCCAGATTTTATGAAAATTCCAAAAAGAAGTTGTTGTTTTATCCTTATTTCAGTAAAGAAGTAATGTGGGACCCACACTGAGGTGGTGTCACACAAGCTTTTCTTTTGAATATTTGAATTTTGAAAAACCCAAAAATATAAGAGCCTTGTCCCCTGGATTGGTGCCACTTGTCCTTTCTCTCTCCTCTCATCTACATGCCAAGTGTCAGTGTGGGGCTACCTTAAGAACCCGCCACATGTCATCCCATGTATCTGCCATGTGTCACCCTATCCATCCTGCGCCATGTGTCATTCCAAGACTACCAGGAGATGCCACGTGTCATAGGTTGTCCTGTCTAGAAAAGTGGAGCTTGTCTCCCCTGAGGTGGCGCCACTTGAAGTGTGTCTCCTGCAGAGGACACGTGTCAACCTCTCCCTCCTTCTAGAAAAGTAACCTGACACATGTCTCTCCCTACTTTTCTCAGAAAAGTAGGAGACATGTGTCACTCCTAAATTCCTACAGAAAAGGTAGGCTTGTCTCCTCTGAGGTGGCGCCATCTGGAGTGTGTCTCTTGCAGAGGACACATGTCAAGCTCTCATTCCCTTAGAAAAAGCAAATGCCATGTGTCATTTCCTGCTCTCTTCAGAAAAAGCAAATCATTCAAATGTTCAAACAGGGCCTAGGTGGCGCAAATCCTGAGCTCTGATCTTTCCAGATGGCCTATGAGGGCACCACATGTCCCTTCCCTCCTTTTCCTCCCTCTTGCCACATGGCATTGTAGGAGCCACCCTGAGGTGGCGCCACATGTCCATCCTCCAGGGCCAACCTCCATTTGAAATTCAAATTCTCCTCTGAGGTGGCGCCATCTGAAGAACCTCCTCCAGCAGGCTGACACTTGGAACCATCCTGGACTGCCACATGTCCAGATCTCCTTTCTCCAGAAAAGGTAGAATTCAAATTCCTCTCAGGTGGCGCCTTCTGAGCCCATTGCTCTGTCCTTCTGACATGTGTCAAACACCTTTTGAGGTGGCACCATTCCAGGACTCCACTTGGCTCCATTTTGATTTTTATTTTATTTTTAATAAAAGTAGCCCACCATGAGGTGGCGCCACCTGAGGACTCCCTACAAAAGGTGAGTTTGAATTTCAAATTCCAAGAGAACACCCTCTGAGGTGGCGCCTTCTGGGAGTTCCCTGCAGAGAGAATCAAGCAAACTTTTGAAAAAATCCAAATTCCCCCTGCTGAGGTGTCTCACCCACAAAATTTCCATTTTTTTTATTTTTCTCAAAAATCAAAATAGCCTCATAAGGTGGTGCCACCTGAGGGCTCCCTGCAAAAGCCAAATTCGAATTTCAAACCCCCAGATGGCACCCCCTGAGATGGCGCCACATGGAGGGCTCAGATTGAGCCTGTTTGAATTTCAAATTTCTTCAGAAAATTTATAAAAACAAAGCTCCACGCCCAAGAGAAGAGAGCATCTTTGGAGACCATTTTTGTGAATTTGAAAATCCGACCTAGCCTCCCTAAAATCTGATTTTGAACTTTGGAAATCGTGCCCCCTTTGGCTCATTGGAGAAGGTGGAGTAAAGCTCGTGCAGTGGCCAATTCGATTCAAGCGGAGGTCGATTTTGGTGAACCATCTGAAGCACGGAGCAAAGAACGAAGGAAGCTCGTGATAGATGCCCCTTTCAAGAGCTTATACGCTGCATAACGAAGCAAGGTGCACTTCTTTTCCCCTTGATGTGATTCCATAATTCGAATCGGGAGTCGTTTGAAGAAAGAGCTTATCCGAGGGATGGATTGAGCTATTCTCATAAAACGACATATATAAAAATGTTTCATTATGATTCCTTGATGATTTTTAACATTCATGTAGTTATCTAGGTTTAATTTGCATTTTATTTCATTCATTCAGCATATTTCATGAATTAATTAGGATTAATTTAGCATTTATTTCAATTCTGCTTATTTTCAGTAGGTCTCTGTTTTTGTCTGTCAGTCCACACGTCATTTCATGCATTTATTTTTTATTCAAAATCCAAAAAAAATCACGGAATGCGCCCTTAGGTGTCCCTGAAATTTTGCCAAAAATTCGGATGCATTTGAATTTGTTTACTGCGGTAAACATTCAAAATGCCAAGTCGGGTTTTGTTACCCGGGATGCATTTTGAAAATCATTTGCAGACTTGTAAAATCGAGATATCCCTCATTGGAGATCCGATTTTCGATCCGAAAGATGTTCTGAACTCGGGAGAATGTTTAGTTTTTAATATAATTTTTTCAGAGTTTTTTGATTTTTTTAATGTCTAAAAAAAAATCCGAGAGTTTGGGACACGTGTCAGAGCCTAATTTGGGCCTCTGAGATCTTGGATCGACTTAGGGCTATGGTTTCTCTTTGTGTGGTGCTCCAAATCCAAAACTGTAAAAAGTGAAAGTTATGTCCGAGGTGTCTTCTGTTTGAATCTGAAAGCCTGTGATTTTTAGAACAGTGTTGATCCCTGCTTCGGATTTGTTTTGTCAATCCCCTGTTTTGCTACATTTGTCTGTTCTGTTAGTTTAGGCAGGAATAGTTATATTTGTATCTGTGATTCCGTTGATCAAATGCCAAAGTCATAAACATGAAAGTTGTTTATGTAGGCGTCGTGCATAGCTATGATTAATTTCATAAATTTCCATGGCTGTTTTATATTTTTTTGGCATTTTACATCAGATTAAGGTGATTTTTACCTCTGTCAGAACTAAATCCCTGTTTCTGAACTCTCCACGGCTCAAATTCCGAGGCTGTAAAAACAAAAAATGTTCCATTTCGGGTCTTTTAGCAGTCTGCAAAATATCAGAAGTTTTCATGGTGTAATATTGCATCATCATGTTAAGCATTGCATTTGGTTCGGATCCATAGGCAAAATCCACCATTTTAGGACTTTCTTTGAATTTTAGCATTTAAATCATATCATTTCGTGATTTTTAGCATTCTAGGTTGTTTATCAGAGTAATTAGATGATTTATACCGAATTTGGTGCAATTTGAAATCCATTTGAGGTTCGGATTAGCCATAATACCAAAACAGGGTCCCGCAGGACCCAGATCCAAGTGAAAAACAAGCGAAATTCGTTATTTTGGATAAATTGCAAAATGTCAAATTCTGATTTTACAGTCCTAATGTGTTTAGCAGCATGTCATACTGCATTTCATCATCATTGAATTTAATTTGAATTTCGAAATCCCAATTTTACTAAGTTTGCCTTCAAAAAACCCTAATTTTAAAGGTGTAACTTTAATTTTAGGGGTATTTTGGTCATTTTGACCCCAATTCCGAATTTCAAACTGTTTTCCACTGAATTCCCTGCATTACATCATTTCAAATATCAAGAAAGCATGATCATAGGGTTTATATCCAATTAAATCCAATAATTTCATAATATTATTGGAAAAGTTTGGAAAAACCCACATATTTGAGCTAACCTTATTTCAAGTTTGGCAGGAACATTCAAAAGAAGGAGCTGAAGTCTGCAAATTTCTTTTATTTCCTTTATTTAGTGATGTAATAATGTAAATTTTGGAATAAGAGAGTTAATTTCCTGCTTAGACTAGGATGCATGTCATATAGTTTGAATTTATGCAAATATCCTGCTTATGTGATGCATACATCTTATTTCAAAAGCACTATGGATGTTCACGAATGGCACGTGCACCAACTCTTAGGGAGTTGATGGACTCGGTGGGATCCATATTTACGGCCCTAGTCGGAATATGGACGAGACCCAGATCCGTCATCTTTCTACTAGTCACATAGAGCCTACACTCTTAGGCTATCTTAAAATGCACATCATATTTCCAAAGTTTTCAAAATCATGTGCATCAAATTAACTAAGTTCTGAACATATTCATGGCCACAGTCAGAATATGTGAAGGATTTATTTGGACTTAATGCACATTTTCCAATCAATTCCTCAGAAAATCTTTTCAAAGGGCATTCATTTACTCATGTCATTTGCATCATGAAATCATTGATTTTCTCAAGATTTTCTCAAGAAAACTTCATTCTCAAGAAATCGATTTCTCAAGAAACTCTAAGGATTTTCCAAAATCGGTTTTCCAAAGACAAGTTTTTCCACAGTTTTCCCTGGAAAATGATATTTTCTTAAGAGATTCAAAAGAGTTTTCCAATCTTTCCCCAAGATCAAAATCGATTTCCAAGTATTTCAAGGGTAAAAATTCCTAGGATTTCAATTTCCCAAGTTTTGAATTTCCTTACCCAATGAGTTTTCCTATAAATTTTCCATTATTTTCCTAAGAAAACTCTCAAAGTCCAAGTTTTCCTAAGAAGTATTTCCCTTTTCAAACGTTCACCTTTTTTCAAGAATCACTTCCATTTTCCCAGGATTTTCAACTATTCCTGATTTTCTCACATCTTTATAAGCTTTCTCATGTTTTCAAAAACCCTTTTTATCTGAGTTTCCTGAGAAATTGACCCTTTTCCTGAGAGATTATTTCCAACTCCAAATGTTTTCTAAGCATACATCATGTTTTCCAACTTGCATTTTCCAAAATCTCATAGCACATGCCTGAATTCTTTGTGCATTTAGGATAGAACACGATTTTGATGATTTAACTAAGTCAAGCATAGTTTTGGTCCTTGGTTCGATTACCCCTGTTAAAGGCGGCAGGAACGGTCGAACCTCGTACCGACAGGTCGAGCCCCATCCCATGGATTTTCCCACAATTTTCAAAAACGGAGGCGAGTATTTCAAAAGCAATTTCCAAAATTCGGTCAAGTTTGAAGCGCGAAAGCGTTTCCTCTTTCTCTCTTCCGCAAGGAAGGGAAGACAGGGGAAAAATTTCGCGACGATAACAGCTGGCTCGGGCAATCCCATGATTTCTGAAAATTCATTCATCAGTATTGTCATCTCGCCCCACGGGAACCACAAGGTAGAAGTGCTCGGATTCCACCGTTCTGCTAGTGCATGGATCAAGTTGTCGTTGACTGTCTGCTTTCCCACTGCGGACGCCAGTTCTAACCCACAATCGTCCAAGTGGTCCGGAAACATACGAGAGAAATTCTTGAACCATAAATAGTACCACCGGAGAAATAAGGATCCGGTGCTGAGGACTCGATGCTCGGGAAGACTTTGTCGCACCTCGTAGGAGATGTGACCCTCAGGGAAGACTGAATCAAGCTGACTGGATGCCATCAGACTGGAAAGCATGGAAAATTGGAATAAGACTTGGGAAAATACAGAAAATTCGAGGGAAATGCAGGCAGGATAAAAATAAAGTAGGAAATTCGAGATCCAGAAGACAGGAAAGATGGGAAATCACCTGGAGTTTTGAAGGAAATTTAGGGAAATTTGGAAAATCGTCCAGGGTTTGATGAAGAAATGAAGTATTTGGAAAATCGTCCAAGGTTTAAAACATGGACAGTACATGGACATAGATTGGGGAATTTTGAGAAAATCGTCTAGTATTTTAGAAAATTGGGAAAATATGGAAAATAAAAAAGAAATAACACATTCAATCACATTCTGCATAAACAAGTATGCACATACAGCCTTCCCTAAAAGCTGACTCTAGATGCACAAATTTTGAAATAGCTGTAGGACCTTAATCCTAACTCTAAGATTCAGATCAACTGTATCCAATCCAGTTATGCCTATATACTCAAGCCAAGGCTCGATGTACGTGGCATAAAATCAATTTCTCCGGTTCTAGGTTCAAGTTTTCCAACATCCTTGAGCACCTGCCGATATACGTTGGACTATGGCCCTTGGTACGTGGCAGGGGGGTTTTCACCCAAATAGGTGGCCCAGTTGTGAGGCTTTGTCCCGAACTATGATTCTGGAAGAGAGCCCAGCAACGTGAAGACCGGGACAATATAGGTGGGGTGATTTTTGAAAAACATGAGCACATACAATCAAACAGAAGGCTTTAAGTCCTAAAGAGATAGAATTTTGAAATATTTGAAGAAGCAACCATTGTTTTCATACAATTCCTAAATTGAGGAGTGTTGTATTAGACCTAAGTCTATGTGAGCATGAATAATTCTCCTCAATATGGTCCTACCAAACCATACCTAGTCTATATGCATTCCAAGTCAGCTGGGTTCAAGTCTAGGCTCCTAGGTTCACATGATAGCATAAATTAAAAGCTGACATTCCATGGAAATCGATTTTGACAATTTGAACTAAGTAGAGCATTAGATTGATCAGGCAAAGACAGGTCCGATCACGGTCGCCAAACCTGTTATCATCGCAAAATTTTTAACCTTTTGCAAATCAAATTGACCTTTGAAAAAGATTTTGAAAATAACTCGCCTCCGTTTTTAAAATGCGGGAAAATTCTGTAGAATGGGACTCGCCTGTCGGTACGAGGTTCAACCGTTCCTGCCACCTTTAACAGGGGTAATTGAACCAAGGATCAATCTTATGCTCTACTCTATTCAACTTGTCTAAATCATATTCTAATTTCTAAATGCACATAGAATCAGGCATGTGCTATGAATTTTCAGAAAATGCACATTTTGAAAACATGATGTTTGCTTTGAATGATTGAAATATTTAGAAAATGTAAATCTTGGAAAATCGTGAATTGGGATTTGAAATGTACTTCTGAGAGAAATAAAATCGATTTTGAGGAATCCTTGACATTTGGTGAAAATCGATTCTGAGAGACATGGTTTCTCTGAATTCAAACTTGGAAATTGAAATTCTAACTTAGAAAATTTGAATTTGGAACTTGGGAAATACTTGAAATATCATTGGCAAATCCATATTCTTTTGAATAAGACTTAGAAAATTTCTAACTTCAAACTTTGAAATTGACTGCATAACTTTGGAAAATTGAGTTTATGAACTTGAGAAACACTTGAAATATTCTTTGAAATTCAATGCTTTTGGGAAAATCGATTTTGCTATAAGACTTGGGAGATTTTGAGGAAATGAACTTCTTTGAATTGAGATTTGAATTGGAATTGGCAAATGCATGAAATGAATGAATATGGATATGAGGAATTGAGAAATACTTTTTGTATTTTTGAGAAATGCAGTGCATTTTTGAAGTTAGCCTAAGAGTGTAGGCTGAATGTGGCTAATGTGAAGATTATAAATCTGAGTATCATTTGTATTCTGACTATGGCCATAAATACAAATTCCACCAAGTTTATAAACTTCATAGAAGCTAGTGCATGTGCCATTCGTGTAGACTATGGTGAATTTGTAAAAATATGCATGAATCATCATCCATCACACATTAACATTATTTATATGCAATGCAGCCTAAGCTAAGCAGGAAATGTAAATTCTTATTCCAAAGTTTAATTACAAATTACATCACTATTGAAATTTAAATACATGAAAAATAAAGTCTTCAATGTACTTGCAAAACTAGAAAACTTGGTTAATGAAAATATGTTGGCTTTTCTAGATTTATCCAGTAATATCTAGAAATTACCGGATTTTGCTAGATATAAGCCTTTTCCTTGATTCTCTTAAATAAAAATGATAAAGTATGAAATAAAATAGAATAAATAAGGAAGATAAGATATGAAATTTCGAAATTGGGGTCCAAATGACCAAAATACCCCTAATAACAAGACTATGGCCTTGAAATTAGGGTTTTTTAGAAAGATATTTGGATAAAATGCAAGTTTTGAAATTTGAATGGAATAAGCTAAGCTAAATATGATGTGACATGATTAAAAATTATGGAAATTAGGGTTAAGGATTTCGAAATTGAGGTCAAATGACCAAATTGCCCCCGATAGCAAGACTATGGCCTTGAAATCAGGGTTTTCTGAAATAGATTTTGGTAAAAACTTAGGTTTTTTGCACTAAATGAAATCAAATGAGCATCAAATTAAACCTAAAGCATCCTAATATGATTATGAACATGATTAAACCATAAAAATATATGCTTATGCACGAAAATCCAATAATATCACAAAAACTGTGATTTTAGCAGTGTTTTTTGATCTTTCAAGAACCCAGTTTTGCAATTTGCTTAATTCAGCCATCAATCAGATTCCAAAAATCCTCAAAATTGGTACCTGCACTTGTTATAACCCTAATGTTGAATTGGAATTATAAAAATAATTTTTTAACATTGAATTAATCTGAAAATTGCATTAAACCCTAAAAATATGTTATTTTTGACCTAATTCACCAACCAGTCTCAGTCCAAGACCTGAACCAGGGGTCAAATCTCTATAAAAATCCATGAAATTTTACAAAAACTAACTAAGAAGAAAAACAGAGATTTCCCAATTTACAGATCGGAAAAAGCATCTCCGGTTAGGGAGAAACCTTTCCGGCAATCTGAGTTAAAATATATCACTTTTAATAGGGATTAAAACGGCTACTTCAGATTGAAAATACAGACATAAATAGCAATCCTAAACAAAAATCTCTGAAATTTTAGTGGTGAACAGTAGACAGAAAAATAACAATACTCACTTTTTACAGATTATGAATCGGATCTGTGGTTTGGGATTTATGACTAACACAAGTCTGATTAGGGTTTTGGTAAACCCTAACGAGTTTTAAATTTAAAAACAGATTCTCTGAAAGAGGCAAAATACTAAACAGTGATCAAAAAATCCGAAAATTTCATAGCAGACAGATCTACTCAATGTGAATCCATATCACTTTACAGATCTAAAATCGGATATAAGATGAGAGAAATATCATCACAGCAAGTTACCTTCTTGATTTTAACCACGATTTTAAAGCTTTAAAAACCCGGTTTGATGTCTAATTTTTTTGACAGGGTTCCCGAGCTCCAAAACCTATGATTTTTCTACAGTAACTCCATAACTCATGCATTCACCACATATAAAAAAATCAGAAATAAAAAATGAGTACTTCAATCTGAAATAACATTATCTTTACTGTTCTAAACCTAAAACACACAGAAATTTAAGAAACTTGAAAAACCATGCATTAACTAATATAAATCAATAAAATAAACCATAAAACAGTAAATAAAAATTATTTCTATGCTATAGAACGTAAAACAAACATGAATAAACCATGAAAATAAAATAAAAACAGGGAATCAATGGCTGGAATTTGATATCACCTTTAAAACATAGATTTAACCCATTAAAAGGGTAAATCATATATTTTATTGGTTAATAATGTAAAGAATCATATTAAAATCAATTCTAATGGATTAAAATCCCTATAAATCACATAAAACAGGGTTAGATCACCTTCTTGGATCGTTCTTGCTGATTCTTGATGGTTCTTGAGGTTAAACCATGGTTGGATCTTCATAAGGAGGGGTGTCCAAGCCTAGATCTAGGTTTAAATCATTAAAAACACTAAATAAAATATTAAAAATTGAAAAAATTATTTACCTTGGAGTTGCTGCAATGGAGGAAGGCTGGAGAGGAGAGAGAAGCTCCAAGAATCCAATAGGAGGTGGCTGGAAAAATCATCCCCCCCTGGGGCCTCTTTATAAAGAAATTTTGTTTAGGTTAAAAAATCAAGTTTTCTAAAAATTTTGGACTCTCTAAGGGGGGCGATTTTGGGGTGTAAAGACTATCCTACCCCTAGCCTAAATTATCCTATTTAATACCTAATTAACCCCTATACTCTCCTAAAAAATCCCCAAATGTAATGCCACTTGGCATTTTTAATATTTGAGTTTTAAAACACCTTTTAAAAACCTTTAAAAACACTAGTTTTAAAAACTAAACTTCAAAAATGAGTTTTTAAAATGAATTTTGACTCTTCTAAACCTCTAACACTAACCAAGACACTGACTAACCCTAGTCTAGCCCTGACTTACTCGAATATGGCGCCACCCCGAGTGGGCCCTACTTGAGTTTTTACAAAAATATGATTTTAAAACTTGAAATTGAAGGAGTTTTCAAAAGGATTTTCAAAAGTAATCTTAAAATTAGAATTTTTGAAATGGCATAAGGTTCTAACTGAATTAGAATTCCTCTGGATATGGTGCCAACTGAGTGGGCCCACATCGAGTTTTGGAAATTTTGAAATAAACACTGAAAATGGCTTTGAAAAAGGGTTAAAATCGACATTTAAAATTCAAGATCTTTGAAAATAGGGTCTCAAGCGAACTGGAACTCCGAGTTAGAGTCCTGAACTCTTAGGACTCTGAGATTTTAAATTTTAGAATTCAAATGTAAAATTTTTTGAAAGATTTTATCGAGAAATGATGAAATAAGTCAGAAAACACAGTCAGGGTTAGACTCCTAACTCGACCGAACTCTAAAATAGAGTCCTGAACTAACTGGACTCTGTAAAATGACCTAAATTTCGAAAACAAACGGAAAAGATTGAAAATGGAAGTAAAACAGACTTCTGATCGGATTAGGACTCTGAGATAGAGTCCTGATCGGACTGAAACTTTCAAAAATTTGAGAAATTTGATGAATAGAGGAATTCAGAAGCGACACCACCTCAATGGGTCTCATCTGTGAATTGAAATCGATTAAAATTTGAATTTGAAATGAATTCAGATTGTTTCCTTGAGAAAATATTTCGAAATATAAAGTCCTGGGGTTGGAAAATGACAGAGTGTTGAATAAAAACCCAGGTTTTAAAATTGATTTTGAAATAAAAGCTTTAAAATTCAAATCTGGATTGAATGTTTTGAAATAGGAGTGCTAGATCTCGAAAATGAAATGCAATGACATGCAACGACATGCAATGCTATGCAATGCGATGAAATGATATGCAGAATACATGTAATGATATGCAATGACACATGAAATGGACAAACATTGGATGAGGGTCAAAAGTTGGGGTGTTTACACTGGCTTAGCCTTTGGCTTTAAAACGAGGCGATGTTCGACCAATTTGGGGTCTAAGCCCGGCATATCTTCATATGTCCATGCAAACACTTCTTCATGTTGCTTGAGAAAATTTGTAAGCCTTTCCTTTTCTTCCGGACTCAGACTGGTTCCGATCTGGAGAATTTTGGGATCTTCCTCTGAACCAATATTGACATCTTCAGTCGGATATTGTACTAGAGGAGATGGTTCGTCCTGCTTCTGAACTGCGGCGAACTCTGGTAATTCCTGCACAATCATCTGACTGCTTTGCAATCTTGCCATCTTCAGTGCTTGCTTTGACTCTGTGAATTGCTGCCAACTTCTGAAAAGCCTTGGGATTAAGAATGAGCTTCTTGATTGTCCGAGAAGTCATTCTGAAATTTTGGATAAGAAATTTGGTTCAGATAAAATTGCCCATCGTAAGACAAGCAATCATTTGAAGAGAACTATGCATAAAATGGCATTAAAAATTATAAAATGAAGAGATGGACGGAAAGGACACAGATGGCATCCAGATAGAAAAAGAAAATTGGAATTTTATTGATTTTGAATTGATCAAAGACATTGATAAAATGAGACATTTATTTTGGAAAGAATAGAAGGAAAATAACAAATGGTCTTCAATGTGCCCCTTTGACAAAAACAGTCTTCTTTGGTGAGCTTCCGCCAGAGAACCCCAGTCCTGCTCTGTGGGGACGATGCTTTTGGATCATTGGCTCGATGCGGCCATCTTCATTTTTGCCGAGTCCTTTGAAGGGTTGATAACCATGCTTCAGGAGTAAATCAAATCCCTTTCTTGCCTTCATGAATTGCGGGAACAACGAATGATCTTTGATGGTACTGTAGTTAACCTGACCTCTAACCTTAAAGAATTGAGGACCTCTCCATCGGGTCATGGCTACAGTGTGCAAGGATAGTTCCGAGGATGCCTGGAGTATTTCTCGATTTTCTCCGAGACTGATTTCTTCACTCTCCCTGATGCTGGGGATATCCGCCGTGAATGATGGTCGGGGGATCATGGGCTACGTGAGCCTTTCTTCTGGGTCTTCTTCCAGCACTGTTGTAATCATTCCACCTTTTGACCATTTTACACATTGATGAAGGGTGGAAGGCACTGCATTTGTATTGTGGATCCATATTCTTCCGAGCAGTAGGTTGTAGGTGGGTGGTACATTGACCACATGGAAAAGTATTGAATGCACTGAATAGTTGATGAACACTTCCAGAAATATCTTGCTCTTAGTTGTTTGACCATGATTGTCAAACCCATAGATAGTGATAGGGTCTGGAATGTATTCTTCATCCTTGATCCCTAATGCCTTTGCTGTCATCTCGGGATATATGTTGAGTCTGCTGCCTCCATCAACTAGCACATGTAGTACCGTCATTCCTCTCACTCGAACAACGATGTACAAAGCATTATTATGAAAGGAATGAGGCTTTGGAAGGTCCTCATCCGAGAAAGTGATTAGTGCATTGATCATGGCTGAATTCACTATTTGTGCCATGTCTTCAGGAGTGGTACTGGGTTTGACTTTGATTTTTCTGAGCAAATCATCCAGTACTTGGTGTTTGCGGGAATTCTTGGCTAAGTCCAAAATTGAAACATTGGACAGAGCAGTTAGAGGCTTCTGAGTTGAAGTTTCTCCCTTTTTTGTAAGGGATTTGAGAAAATGCTTTGGGAACCCTGGAATTTTACTGGCTGCTGTAGGAAATATTTCGGCTGGCTCCGCTGATACTTTTAGCTTATCAAAAGCTGAAATTATGTCCACCTTCTTGGTGGCTGGTGCTGCTTGTCGCAGTACTGAAACCTGGTGCTGAACTCGGAGATCTTGTGCAGAACATGGCTTGATGTGTTCGTGAGGCAGGAATGGCTGTGCAGATACTACTACCGTGGTGTGTGAAGGAAAGGGCTGCTTTAGAATATCCATTTTTTCTTCTTCTTCTCCTTCCACTAAAAGATTTTTATCAATAAGATCTTGCACAATGTTTTTTAGAACAAAGCAGTCCTCAGTGTTGTGTCCCACTGTCTTGTGGAACTTGCAAAACTAATCTTTCCATTTCCCCATGGGCACAGGGGGATCGACCAATCTAGGCAACTTAACCATCTCTTTTGACAACATATACTCGAGCACATCTTCGAGTGATTGATCGAGAGGAGTAAACATTCGGTCATAGCTCCATCCTACATGTTTGATCTTCTCACGCAATTTCGACCCTTGATCCTGCTGTATTGAGGAGCAGGCTTTCCTTTCTGATCTTTGTTGTTTGAACTGCCTGTGCCGTAGCAGTAATCTTTCTTCTGCCCTTTATACTGATTTCAACTATTATTGTTATTGTTGTTGTTGGCAGAATAGGTGAAGTGAGCTTTCTTCTTCTGCTCACCTTGGGGGTTGTTTTTGGAAAAAATGAAGCCTTCGTAGACTCCATTCTCCACACTCAGCTCGAGCCATTTGGCTCGTTCAGTCAACTCGATGAAAGTCCAGGATGGTGCAGTAGAGATTAATTCTCTTAATGGTTGCGAAAAGTTGTTGAGAATCAATGACAGGGCGTGCCTTTCCGAGATAGGATCTCTCATTTTGTTACAGGCTGACCTCCATCTGTGAATAAAATCCTGTGCTTTGTCATTCTCATTCTGCCTTAAATTGCAGAGATGACTTAGTGTAGAAAGCGCCTTTGTGTTGAACAAGAAGCGTTCAATAAACAGGTTTACAACTTTGTCGAACGCCTTGAGCTCGATGGGGTTGATATGCTCAGCATACCACTTAGCTGCAACTTCTTCCAATTTGTGGGGGAAGCATAGAAATAGTGCCCGGTTGTCCCTCTTAAACCTCAAGCACTCGGCAAAGAAAGTGGCAAGATGAGCTTTCAGGTCGCCAGAACCGTCAAACTTGATGAATTTTCGGAGAAGATTCTCCAGATCTTCATCACCTTCTAAGCCGTCATAAAAGTCTTCGCTGATGAAGACTTTCCTGCCCTTGTCGTGGGCTTGGAGATCCTTAACAACTCGGGCCATTTCCTTGAACTGCGCTTGTAGAGGCACTTCTGTGACCTGACTCTTTGATTTGCGGCTTTTTTTTTTGTTCTTGGCCCCGCTTCTGAAATGCCGGAGGCACTTCATACTCTTCATCGGTATCTTCAATTGAGTCTATTTCGTCTGAGATCTCTTCCGGCTGAACTTGCTTCTTGGAAACCTTCTTATCCCTGTGACTATGGAACTTTTCTCTGAATGGATTTCTTTCTGAGCTGGTTCCGGGCTGTTCATTCATCATCTTATTCATCATTTTTCGGAGCATGGCATACATTTGCGGGTCTATGCCATCATCTTCTTGTTGCTGCTCTTGACTCCTCTCGGATCGCGGGGAGCCCATCTCTTCTTCTGAGCCCGACGAGTAGTGAGATGCCATTGTTTTTTTGCCTGATCTTGTCCGAACCATCAAATGTTATAGATGCTCTCTACAGGGAAAAGACCTGATTAGATTATTAAGGAATTGGCTTTTGGAAGAAATATTTGCTGAAAATATGGTAGACAATTTGAAAAAGTTATACCATTACTAGGGATTGAGTCATCGCAGGAATCACGATAATTGTGTTGTCATTCTTTTTGCAAGAGAAATAAACAACGAAAATATGCCTTATTACTTAGGCGAGGTCGTCAAACCACAATAAAGAGAGAAAATTTTATTGGAATGAGAAAATTGAACTTTTATTGATCTTGACAAAAAGGTGGAGGACAAACAATTTGCCACCATTCATGATAGTCGGCAGACACTCTAGGACCAAGAAAGATTTTAAGAGAAACAAAGGAATCCCAGCCGTAGCGGGCAGAATGATATGCTCCGGACCATTGTGCGGAAGTGAGATCAAATTCTGCCATAGCTCTTGATAGTAGTCTGACTTCAATGTACTGCTGCCTCTGGGAGAACTGCCGAACACACCGCTCTGGTTGGTAGTAAGTACAGAAGAATGGTCCCAAGAATTTGAACCGCTTGCCATAAGCGTATGTATATTTGGGAGGGGACAAGTGTCGATCAAAATAGTCCCAGACTACGTCATCTTCTTGAATGTTGTCGGTCATGGACCGGTACTGTGCCACTGGAAGAAGTTCTTGACCATTGTATCTAAAAGAGCTTGCTCGGGCTGGAACATGCTGGAAGAACCAGGATTGAAGTGCGTAGATGCAACCTTCAACGAGAATGGACTCTCCAAGTGAGAAACGTGTCAGACCCCGGTACAAGAAAGCAAGAGCTGCCATGGCTATGGAAAGACGATTGGTCTGTCGACTCCCCCATCTTTGCATAAGTTGGATTATTCTGATATCCATGTAGTTTTGTCCATCTGGGAAGAGGGCTAATCCTATAGTGCATAGAACCATTGCATTCTGAATTCTTTCTTTAGCTGTCCTTGATAGCGAACTAACTTCAACGAAGGTCCCGTACTGGCGGTACAACTCGAGCAGGTTGACATATTCATTTCCGTCCAACTAGATCAGGGGCCAGGATCGGCGGCCTGTCATATGAGCTAAGGAGTCTCGGTGATCCAAACCCTTGACATTGATAAGGAATTGATGTTCTAATGGATCTCCTGGTTGACCGGCTGGTTCTGATAATCCCATGATTTCTGAAAATTCATCCATTAACATGGTCATCTCCCCCCATGGGAACCAAAAGGTACAGGTTTGTGGATGTCAACGTTCTGCCATTGCATGGATCAGGTTGTCGTTGATGGTCTGCTTTCCGACTGCTGACGTCAATTCTAATCCGCACTCACTCAAATGGTCCGGGAACATTCGAGAAAAGCTTTTGAGCCAAGAATACTACCACCGGAGAATGAAAGTTCCGGTGCTAAGGGCTCGATGTTCAGGACAACCTTGTTGCACCTCGTAGGAGATGTGACCTTCAGGAAAGATATGATCGACTTGACTGGATGCCATCAAACTGAAAACAGAGAAAGACTCAGAATGAGACTGTGGGAAATTTTGAAAAATTTTGCAAGCAGGATACAAAATGCAGCTGGAAATTCGAGATCCAGTAGAAAGGTAGAATGGAAAATCACCTGGATTTTTTAAAGAAATGGGATATTTTGAAAAGTCATTCAGGGTTTGAGAAAATAAAGGAAAAGGTGAAAAATATGGAAATTTGAAAAATATTTTTGGGAAAATGTAAGAAAATAGAGGTAACATACGAATAATCACATCCTGCACAAACATTTATGCACATTCAGCACTCCCTAAAAGGCTGACTCTAGATGCATCATTTTGAAAATAGCTGTAGGACCTTAATCCTAACTTTAGGTTCAGATCATCTTTGTCCAATCCAGTTATGCCGATATACCCGAATCGAAATCCGAGGTACGTGGCATATAATCTCAACCCCGGTTCTAAGGTAAGGTTTTCCAACATCCTTGAGCGCCTACCAATATACTTCGGACTGTGGCCCGCGGTACATGGTAGGGGGGTGTTAACCCAAATAGTTGGCCCAGTTGTGAGGCTCTGTCCCGAACTAGGGTTCTGGAAGAGAGCCCAGCAACGTGAAGACCGGGTAATGATAGGTAATTGAGGTTTGAAAAAATGATCACATGTAAGAAATAGATGGCTCTAAGTCCTAGAGAGATAGATTTTTGAAAACTTTGAAGAAGCATACATTGTTCGCATTCAGATCCTAAATTAAGGAGAGTTATATTTAGACCTAAGTCTATGTGAACATGAAAATATCTCATCAATCTGGTCCTACCAAACCATGCCTAAGCTATATGCAGTCAATGTCAGCTAGGTCAGAATCTAGGCTCCTAGGTTTGCATGATATTAGAAAATAAATAACTGACATTTTGTGAACACAATTTTGAGAATTAAACTAAGCCAAGCACATTTTTTATCAAACAAGGACAGGTCCCATCACGGTCGCCAAACCTGTTATCGTCGCAAAATTTTTCCGTCTTCCCTTCCCTTGCGGGAGAGAAAGAGGAAAACTGCTTTCGCGAGTCAAACTTGACTGGATTTTGGAAATTGTTTTGATATACTCGTCTCCGTTTTGAAAATAGCGGGAAAATCCATGGGATGGGGCTCGACCTGTTGGTACGAGGTTCGACCATTCCTGCCGCCTTTAACAGAGGTAATCAAACCAAGGACCAAAATGTGTGCTTGGCTTAGTGAATTCCTCGAAATTGTATTCTATCCTAAATGCACAGAGAATTCAGGCATCTGCTATAGGATTTTGTAAAAAAATAGTTGGAAAACGTGATGTATGCTTCAACAACATTTTGGAGTTGGGAAATATTTCTCAGAAAAAAAGATGGAAATCAGTTTCTCAGGAAACTCTGATAAAAAGGATTTAAAATCTCGAGAAAATTTATGAAGATTTGGGAAAATCATGAATGGTTGAAAATCTTAGGAAAATAGAAGTGATTCTTGAGAAAAAGGTGAACACTGGAAGAGAAAATGCTGATCAGAGAAATTCTAGCTTTGAAAAGTTTTCTCAAGAAAATAAGCAAAATTCATTGAAAAACTCTTTAGAGAAGGAAAATTGAAACTCCATAATTGAAACCCTGAGAATCTTAACCTTGAAATACTTGGAAATCGATTTTGATTTTTGAGAAAGATGAGAAATTCCCTTTAAAAAATGAATCTTAAGAAAATGACATTTTCCAGGGGAAATCACGGGAAAACTTGACTTGGAAAATCCGATTTTGAAAATTTTAGAAATTTCTTGAGAAATTGATTTCCATGGAGTGAAACTTTTCTCAAGAAAATCATGAGAAAGCAGATGATGCCATGATGCAGAAGATTTGAATGAATGAATACACTTTGAAAAGATTTTCTGATAAATTTGTTGGAAAAATGCGTATTAAGTCAAAATAAATCCTTCACATATTATGACTGTGGCCATGAATATGTTCAGGGTTTATTTGAGTTAATTCACAATGTTTTGCAAAATTAGAAATATGATGTGCATTTTTAAGATATCCTAAGAGTGTAGGCTCAATGTGACTGGTAGAAAGATGATGGATCTGAGTTTTGTCCATATTCTGACTAGGGCCGTAAATATGGACTCCACCGAGTTCATCAACTCCCTAAGAGTTGGTGCACGTGCCATTCGTGTACATCCATAGTGCTTTTGCAATAGAATGCATGATTCATAAGATCAGGATATTACAAAATCAAACTACATGATATGCATCCTAATCTAAGCAGAGAAAAGTAAATATTATTCCAAGGTTTACATTTGATTGTTACATTGTTGACAAAAATAAAAATATAACTAAATATTTGATAGCACAAAAAAGAAACCACATCTTCCAGATTTTCCTGCAAAATGAGAATTAGTACGAGAAATATGGCTTACAAAGGAGAGATTTGCAAATTTTACCTCAATGAACATACATAGGTAGTTACACCAGGACTACAATCAAAATATACAATACAACGGCTAAAAACATAACTGAAATGCCTGTGGTGATATCTAGGCACCAAGTTTAGACTAAAATGAAAATATATATATATATATGCTAAATGAAATGTGATAATGGATTTGTATTTATAGGGGAAAATATCTACCTAAGTGCTTATATGTGAAAAGCAATGTATATGAAGAGATACATGTATAGACATATAGGTGTACGTATACATATATGTACGTATATGAATGTAGGTGTATATATATACAGATAAATATTAAAATATGAATAACAATGGATTTTCCATAGATAATAGTTATCTACATAAAGGGACATATACATGCATGGGCTATACATAGTGGAGATTACTGTGCAAAAGGCTAATAATTTGCAGAAAATTTATGCTGAATTTAGATAGCTATGTTAATGGATGAGCCGTGGCTAGGGTGTACAGGAGAAGAGTAATGGTAGGTAGATAGAAAGGGGAAAAGATGGAAAAGTAAGAACAGGAAAATCTATCTATTCCATACGTGTTACAAGCCTATTTGTGGTAATCTTGACACAGGATGCTACATGTGTATCTGTATGGAGAAAAAAAAAAGACTATACATACAGGACCTATACCCCAAAGCCCCAAAAAAAAAAATATACAGATTTTGGATACACGGATTTCACATTCCCCCTAAAAAAAAAAAAATCTGCAACTACAGTTTTATCAGTCTATACAGCCAACTATTGCAACTTTCCTATGTTTTCTCAAGTAACAATCTTGACAGAGGGCATCATAAAGTGATCAACTGCTGGCACACAAAAAAAAAGTATTATTGTCACTTTCACCAAAATGGCTTTCCTCAGCGTCCAGCCATTAAAATCGAAGCACACTTTCCCCTCACATTATGGCCCAATAAATTTTCTTGATGGCTGAGAACTATGCAAAAGGGGAGTTTGGAAAGTAAAGGAAATGGGAAATGAAACCTGATACGAACACGATTTGAAATATAACTACCTAAATTCTTAAACAGTTGGATATACAGACATGAACATCAATCTTACAACAGATGTGTCAAACCAAGCTTCCATCTCAAATCATACCTCATCCAAGATTGTTTTAAGGCAATAAAAGAAAATGACATAATATATAGAGTGCCAAGGAGCTGGATGATTGTATTGGCTACTGTACATATATGACAGTTTAGAGCAGAACACACTTGAGTTTATCTATATGTTGTAACATAGGATAATGGAGAGGGTTTAGCAAAACAAAAGGATATAGTCCAAAACTGAAATGAAAATTAATGCTGCTGATTAATATGCAAATGGACGAACACCATTAGTAAAGGAAGTAAAAGAAAAGAGGCATGCAGTAAGCTACGTGAAACAAGGCATGAGTTCTGGAAAACAGAGAAATCTGGAAAGTCATAAAGTACCACAGCATACAGATGACAACAGTAACTACAACAATGAGACATTATAACGAATTAAGATAAGCATTTGTGTCACATTCAGATGTTGCACTTAGGTCAAGAGTGCCATTTTCTGTACGATAAATCCATAAGGATTATCGTTTGGGGCCATGACATGCGTATGCTTTTTAAAAAAAGAAAAAAAAAATTGTATGGATAATAAAAAAAAAAGATTGAAGTACAGAGGAGTTATAGTAAACATTACTATGTGGGGAAACATGGGGAATAACAAGGCTTTCTAAAGGAAGGTGAGAATGATACCAGCTAATATCACCTCCACTGAATTTGTAACAAAATTTAGAATGTTAACAGGCTAGAAATTAGTTGCAGAATGACTCCAATAGCGTAAGTGGAGTCATGAATACGTAACAGAATGATCCAGATGTGCAGGTCACGAATTGCAATGAAGAGATTATCTGAAAACATTTTAGATGCTGGAATAAATTATGCAAAAGCTTTTGAGAGAGAAAAAAAATGACGATTTTAGGACAATGCTGAAATGAATTGTGCAAAAGCTTTTTAAAAAAAAAATGACGATTTGGGGATCATGCTGGAATGAATTGTGCAAAAGCCTTTTAAGAAAAAAAATGATGATTTTAGGATCATGCTGGAATGAGAATGCCATTAAAGGGGCATCATCGATTCCAGACACATTGGAAAACCCAAGGTGCAAGCCACATCCATCATTGTCACGGGTTTTGCATTTGCAGAGGACATAAACGCAGTGCCTAATTCGCACAAATGTAGAGGTAAAGGGGGTCATTACCTTGATTTGGCAGAGGCTGAAGAAGTGCTTCTTACAGGGTGATCTGAGCCTCCAAGAAATTGCCTATTGTCCTCTTTGAAAAGCTCGATCAATCTCAGGTGGAAGAAGCAGGAGAAAGGAAGAAGTTCCCCTCCGCTGGGAAGAGAGGAAGGCAGATGATGAAGGGAGGAAGAGCTAGAGTCACCGATGGGATCTTTTGCTACTAAACTGAAGGCAAGGTGAAAATGTTGGCTGCTTATGCTGATGGGCTGAAGGAGATGCATGAACACGCTGGACTTCTTGCGGCTGATGGGCTGAAGGAGATGAGAGCAGGAACTCGTGAACAGGGGAGAGCTGGGATTAAGGGAAGTCGTTGATGCCTCTTTGCTGGACCCTCCTCCTCTCTTTAATAGCCGGCCCTTCAAATCCCCCTTTTTCCTCCCCTTTAGCCCACCTTGATAACCCTTAAAACAGACTTTTAAAATTTTTTGAAATCTTTTTGAAAAAGGGGAACTCGCCGTTTTGAGAGGGAACGGCTCCTACTCTTAAGATGACCTTTGAAAACTTAGGTAAAATGGGGGTTTTACAGTGGCGCCCTTTGGGGCTGAAAAAGTAATACAAAAGGACAATGGGTAAAATGGTTTTTAAGGTGGCGCCACCTCATTGGATTTGAAACTCTTTGAAGTAAAAAAGAAAGGTTTGCTTTTCTTGGTAGGGAGTCTTAGTGGGGCGCCACCTACGTGGGCCCACTAATTATTTTATTAAAATTGAGTTAAATAAAAAAAGAAAGAAATTTAAATAAGTAAATAATAAAAAAAAAAGTTTTATAAATTGGTGCCACTTCCGAATGGGCACTATTTTGAAAATAAGAGAATTTTTTGAGAATTTGAGTGTGACACCACCTCGAGGTGGGTCCCACGTCACTTATTTGAAATAAAGGCCAAATGAGATATTTTGGAATTTTCACAATAATAGGCTAGTTTAGAAAACACGAAGTGAATTTTGGTTTGATTTCAAAATTTGGAAGAAATTGGTTATTCATGGCAAAATTTGGAAAGATGCGGAGAAATTCTAAGCCTTTTTGTAAAAGTTTGAAATAAGGTCTTATGAATTTGAAATTGTGTCCCCCTCTTTTCAATTGACAAAATCTTGAAAATCAATGTCCTAAACTATCCAGATCGTTTTCTTGAGAAAATTTTTGTAATTTGGAGTCCTGGGGGTAAAATGGGAAGAATTTGGAAATTTTAAAAACCCAGGGATTTGAAATCAATTTTGAAATATTTAAAACTCGAATCTGGATTGACATTTTTGAAAATCAGGAGTTCTGGATCTCAAAATGACATATTGTGCATTGAAATGATATAAAATGCTCATGCGATGTTATGCAAAGACATGTTTTCCTGAAATGCTCCTCTGAATTAAGAATTTGAAAATTCTGACTTCTGGTTAAGCCTGAGATTTTGAAAATTTGCAGTTTGAAGATGTTTCTAAGTTTAAATAGAGAAGTTTTGAGGCTCGAGAATGGAATTTAGGACTTTCTGTAAGGCTCAATCTCAAAAAATGACCATTTTGCCCTTCATTGATTTCGGAGAATCAGAATGTAATGATTGATGGAAATGTCAAGAAGGTGAGTGAAAATTTGGGGTGTTTACAATCAAGACTCTAATCCTGATTTCAATTTTGAGAAAATCTTTCAAAATTCTTTCCATCTATCAAAATTGTTACACTTTTATCAAAGAATTTCAAAATTCTGAGGTTTTATCCCAGAGTCCTGATCAAATCAGGACTCTACCCCAGAGTCCTGATTGAATCAGGACTCTATCCAAAATTGGTTTTCATACTTCATTTTCACTGGTTTTCAAAAGCTTTGCTTAAATTTCATCATTTACTTATCAGAAAAACAAAATTTTTTAGAGTTCTGATCGCAATAGAACACAAAATGCTTACAAATGACACCTTATCGAATGCCTTCAAGTAAAATGAGGTTTTTGCATAATTAAGAAACCTATGGCATATGTCATCAAATGAATGCATTCATCATGCTCATATCTGTCATATTTGAAGGTACGAATCACTTTGGCCATTGGATACATTTCCCTAAGTACGAAGGGACCTTGAGGCACGTGTATGGAAATATAGTCTTTTGAGACTTATGTGATATTTGGAACTCTTTAGCGAGTTTTGGTGCGGGTGATTGTGAACACCCCAAATTTTTCAAAATATTGTAAATATTCTCTTTTTGCCCCTAACCCCATTTTTTGAGTAATTTAGTCAGTTTTAAATCTAAATTCCAGTTTATTTCTCAGATTTTACTGAAATTAATTCATTTTATATGTCTGACTCGATTTTGGATCCGGATCCAATATCAGAATCCAAATCTGAGCTTCATTATCCAATTTTTTTAAACCAAATTCTCAAAATTACCAAAATAACTTTTGAAAAGCTCAGACAGTTCGTCCGGTATCTGTTTGGATCCATAGCATTGTATTTCTCGATTCGAGGTTCAAAACTTGAATATTTTCTCAAAACCTGAATCCAAACTCGTTTTCTGAAGAATTTTTTTAAAAAAAATAACCCTGATTTCTCAGAAAACCCTTCTTTGTAAATATTTCTCAAAAATTACAAAAAGGTTTTTAAAATCCCTTATTTTCCCTAGTTTCATAGTTTTATTTCAAAAATATCAAAAAATTTGGAAAATACAAAGAAAAAGAAAAGAAAAAATCAATAAAATAAAATAAGAAATATAATAGAAAAGAAACAAAAAAAAAATGGTTTTTTTAAAAACACCTTTTTGGAAATTAGTTTTGTTAAAATCCACGTTTTAACAAAAACTGTTGGACACTGTTTTTGAAAATTTTCTGAATTCAGAAGGACCAAAAGTGTAAAAAATCTAACAACCCCTCGTTATAAAGAGAGGCCGCAAGAGAGGGTTTAGGGCATCGTCTTCACCCCCGCACCCCTAGTTTCTTCTCCTTCCTCTCTATGATCCGTCATTCATCTCCTTATTGCATTCTTCATGATCTCCTCTTTTCCATCCGTCTTCATCCCTCTGATTTTCTCTCTGTAATCCTTCTCTCCATCGCCTGAAGGAAATGGTTCGATCATCCCCTGCAACAATCAAGTAAGCAAACCTCTCTTATTCTTCAATAGCAGAAGACTTCCGCCATAGGAGAGTGTGATCATCGCAAAATTTTTCCTCTATAGTGGTTTCTCTCTCTTCTCTTTTCCTTTCCAACCTCTATTTCCTCCTTTTTGAAGGGAGAAAATAAAAGAAAGAAAAGAAAGAGAGAAGAGAAAAGAAAGTAAGAAAGAGAGAGTAATTCTTTTGCGGGTTTTCACTTGACCTTGATTTGAAAATATTTAGCAAATAACTCGCCTCCGTTTTGAAAATATTTGCGGGAAAAATGGAGAGACGGGATTCGCTCGTCGGTACGAGGTTCGACCGTTCCTGGCGCCTTTACCAGGGGTAATCGAACCAAGGATTGAATTTATGCCTTTTGCTTTGCCTAAATATTATCTAAGAATTTATTCTAACCCTAAATGCACAAAGAATCATGCTTGTGCAATGTAAAGATGTATGCTCTTTTTGAAAGATGTTTTGAAAACTTCCAAGTATTCTGAGATGAACTTGATAATGGAGTGAAGAGATGATTTCTGAATGATTGAATCTAATTTAGAACTTGAAATAGATCAGAGAAGTTCTAAGTCTTTTAAAATAATCAAAGTTGGGAAAATAAATCTTTGAATTTGAAAAGAATGATTTGAAGCTAAAAATAAAAGGAAATGGAGTTTCAAAGTTAGAAATGAACTTTGAATTTTAAACTTAGAATGAAGATAAGGAAATGAGTATTTGAAGTGGAATTGAAATTCAAATTTGAAATCAGGATGGACTTGAGAAATCCAAATGGTATTTAAAAAATGGAAACGGATTTAGAAGGTTCAGGTAAGATCTGAAATTGGATTTGAAATCTAGAATTGGGAATGGAATTGAATTCCCGATCCTAAAATGGATTCTCGATCTTAAAATGGATTTTGGATCTGAAGTCTGAGATCCAAGGTAAAATTGGGTTCTGGATCCTAAAATGGATTTGGATCTGAAGTCTGAGATCCAAGGTAGAATTTGGGTTCTGGATCCTAAAATGGATTTGGATCTGAAGTTTGAGATCCAGGATGGAAGTTGAGTTCTGGATCCTAAAATGGATTCGGATCTGAAGTCTGAGATCCAAAAGTGGAATTGGATTCTGGTTCCTAAAATGGAACTGGATCTGAAGTCTGTGATCCAATGTAGAGTTGGACTCTGGACCCTAAGATGGATTTTGGATCTGAAGCCTGAGATCCAAAGTAGAATTGGATTCTGGATCCAAAATCTTAAATAGGAATTGGATCTGAAGTCTGAGATCCAAAAGTGGATTGGGTTCTGGATCCTAAAATGGATTTTTGGATCTGAAGTTTGAGATCCAAGGTGAAGTTGGATTCTGGATCCAAAATCTTAAATAGGAATTGGGTCCGAAATTTGGAATCCGAGATGAATTTTGGATCTAACTTTGGACTTGGAATTTTTAATTTTGATTTGAGATTTTGAGCTCTGAATATATAAATGAATTTCAAAGTCAAATTGGACTTTGAATTTGAAAACTTGATTTTTGGAATTTAGAAAATGAATCAAGAATTTCAAAGTTAAATTGAACTTTGAATTTGATTGGAATTTTTGAATATAAAATGAATTTGAAATCTCAAAGTTAAATTTGAACTTTGAGATTGGAAATGAAATAGAATTGAAAATGAAAAGATGAATTGGATTTTACAAGAATTGAAGATAAGAAGATATTTACATCGCTTGGAGTTTTGAAAAGGGAATTTTAAAAATATGATGCAGTTCTATCCTAAGTGATGAATGATTTTAGATAGTTTTGAAATTAGATTTTGAAAAGCTCCCCGACATTTCCACCAAGCATCATCATTCAGCCTTTGAAATCGCCGGAGGGCAAAATGGTCATTTTCTGAGCCCGGACCTTACAGAAGTCTAAATTTTATCTGCAACTCTCAAAATTTCTCTATTTTTAGCTCAGACGTTCAAAATTTTATTCCTGACAGAAGACAGGCATCTCCAAGTCTTGGTTCAAGATTCTATTGCATAAGACATGACATTGCATATCATTGCATGAGCATTTCATATCACTGCACTGCACAACATGTCATTTCGAGGTCCAGAACTCTTGATTTCAAAATTTTCAATCCAGATTAGAATTTCAACTATTTTCAAAGTCGATTCCAAAACCCTGGGTCTTCAAAATTATCAATTCTTCCCATTTTACCCCCAGGGCTCTGAATTTCAAAATATTTCCTCAAGAAAACGATCTGGATAGTTTTCAATATGGATTTCAATCACTTCACCTTAGATTTTTCCCTTTTGTCAGCTATTTCAACTGTCTTCCTTTTACAAAATCTCCTTACAGGGGCCAACTCTTTCCAAAAACTTCTGTTTTACCAATTAGTCCAGATTTTATGAAAATTCCAAAAAGAAGTTGTTGTTTTATCCTTATTTCAATAAAGAAGCAATGTGGGACCTACACTGAGGTGGTGTCACATAGGCTTTTCTTTTGAAAACCCAAAAATATAGGAGCCTTGTCCCCTGGATTGGTGCCACTTGTCTTTTCTCTCTCCTCCCATTTATCTGTCAAGTGTCAGTGTGGGGCTACCTTAAGAAGCCGCCACATGTCATTAGACACCATCTTCACCCTGCGCCATGTGTCATTCCAAAGATCATCCATGAGATGCCAAGTGTCTTGTGTTGTCCTGGCCAGAAAAAGCAAAACTTGTCTCCTCTGAGGTGGCGCCATTTGAAGTGTGTCTCCTGCAGAGGACACGTGTCACTCCTAGCTTTCTCCAGAAAAAGGTAGGCTTGTCTCCTCTGAGGTGGCGCCATTTGAAGTGTGTCTCTTGCAGAGGACACATGTCAATCTCTCATCTTCTCAGAAAAATCAAATGCCATGTGTCACTCTCTGCTCTTCTCAGAAAAAGTAGATGCCATGTGTCACTCTCTGCGATTCTTAGAAAAAGTAGATGCCATGTGTCATTTCCTGCTCTCTTCAGAAAAATTGGAATTCAAATATTCAAATCTCTCCAGCGGTGGCGCAAATCCTGAACTTCACATTTTCCATTTTGTCTGAGATGGCGCCACATGGCTTGGGCCTCCTTCTCTTCCCTCTGCCACGTGTCAATCTCTGCTTCTTTCAGAAAAAGCAGGATGACACATGTCTTTCCCCTACTTTTCTCAGAAAAGTAGATGACACATGTCATGTCCAGCTTCCTTCAGAAAAAGTAGAGGACTCATGTCACACTTGGCTTCCTTCAGAAAAGCAACCATTCAAAAATTTTTAGACAAGAGCTAGGTGGCAAAAATCCTGGAGTTCTACCTTTTTCTACTTTGAATATGAGGGCGCCACATGTCCCTTGCTTTTCCCTTCTGCCACATGGCATTGTAGGAGCCACTCTGAGGAACTGCCACATGTCCCTCCTCCATTCCTCCAGGCCAACCTCCATTTGAAATTCAAATTCTCCTCTGAGGTGGCGCCATTTGAGAGAAGGCTTCTCCAGACAGCTGACACTTGTCTGCCACATGTCCAGACCTCCCTGCATCAGAAAAAGTAGAACCCCCCCCTATGAGGTGGCGCATTCTGCTTCCTCCATTCCTGTTCTCCTGCCACATGGCAGTGTGGAGCAACTTGGAGGGGGGCGCCACATGTCAGCCTCTCCTTTCTTGCAGAAAAGTAGAATTTGAATTCTTCTGAGGTGGCACAGTCTGCTTCCTCCACTCCTGTCCTTCTGACACATGTCAAGAGCCTCCATAGGTGGTGCCACATGGCATGCTCCTATTGTCTCCAGCTTTACACCTCAAAACACCTTTTGAGGTGGCGCCAATCTAGAGCCCCACTTGCAGAGAAAATCAAGCAAACCCAATTTTGAAAATTTTCAAATTCTGCTGAGGTGTCTCAACCACAAAATTTCCCATTTTATTTTGTCAAAAAAATCAAAATAGCACCCCTGAGATGGCGCCACATGGAGGGCTCAGATTGAGCCTGTTTGAAATTCAAATTTTTTAGAAAAAGTCTATAAAAATAAAGCTCCACGCCCAGCTTGAGGAGCTCTTTTTGGGACTTGGAAATTCGACCTAGACTTGCTTCAGAATCTGATTTTGAACCTTAGAATTCACGCCCCCCCCTTTGGCTCAGTGAAGAAGGTGCAGTAGGTCGATTTTGGTGAATCATCCGAAGCCCGGAGCGAAGGATGAACAAAGCCCTTGGTAGCAGTCCTTTTCAAGAGTTTTAAAGCTGCGTAACGAAGCAAGGTGAACCTCTTTTCCTCTTAATTTGATTTCATAATTTGATTCGGGAGTCGTTTGAAGAAAGAGCTCATCCGAGAGATAGATTGAGCTATTCTCATAAAATGACATATATAAAAATACATGATTATGATTCTTTGATGATTTTTAACATTCATTCATTTATCTAGATTTAATTTGCATTTTATTTCGTTAATTTAGCATGTTTCATGAATTAATTAGGATTAATTTAGCATTTATTTCAATTCTGCTCAGTTTCAGTAGTTCTCTGTTTTTGTCAGTCAGTCTACATGTCATTTCATGCGTGTAATTTTTGTTAAAAAATCCAAAAAAATCATGAAATGCGCCCTTATGTGTCCCTAGAAATGTGACAAAAATTAGGAAGCATTTGAATTCGTTTACTGTGGTAAATGTTCAAAAAGGTGAGTCGGGTTTTACCACCCGGGATGTATTTTAAATTTTTACTTCCGAGTTGTAAAATCGCGATCTCCCTCATGGGTGATCCGATTTTCAATCCGAAAGATGTCATAAACTCGTAAAATGTATAATTTTTAATATGATTTTATCAGATTTTTATGATTTTTGTTTATGTCTGACAAAAATCCGAGAGTTCGAAACACGTGTCAGAGCCTGATTTGGGCCTCTGAGACTTTGGATCGATTTAGGTCGATGAATTCTCTTTGGGTATTAATCAAAATCCAAATCTGTAAAAAGTAAAATTTATGTCCGGGATGTTCTCTGTGTGAATATGAAAGATTATGATTTTTAGAACAGTGGTGATACCTGTTTCGGATTTTTCTTGTCAGTCATCTGTTTGGTCACATTTGTCTGTTCTGTTATTGTAGGCGTGAAAAATTATATTTTTATCTGTGTTTCTGTTAATCAAATGCCAAAGTCTCGAACATAAAAGTTATCTCTGTAGGTGTCTTAAGTATCTCTGTTAAATATCAGAAATTTCCATGGCTGTTTTATATTTATTTAGCATTTTATATTAGATTAGATTGATTTTTACCTCCGTCAGAACCAAATCCCTGTTACCGAACTCACCATGGCTCAAATCCTAAGGCTGTAAAAACCAAAAATGTTCCATTTCGGGTCTTTTAGCAGTCTGCAAAATATCAGAAGTTTTTATGGTGTAAATCTTGCATTATCATATTAAGCATTGCATTTGGTTCGGGTCCATAGGCGAAATCCATCATTTTAGGACTTTCTTTAAATTTTAGCATTCAAATCATATCATTTCGTGCATTTTAGCATTCTAAGCTGTTTATCAGAGTATGTAGATGCTTCATACCGAATTTGGTGTGATTTGGAATTCATTTGAGGCTTGATTTAGCCATAATATCATCAAAACAGGGGCCCGCAGGACCCTGATCCAAGCGAAAAACAAGCAAAATTCGTTATTTTGGATAAATTGCAAAATGTCAAATTCTGATTTTACAGTCCTAAGGTGTTTAGCAGCATGTCATAATGCCTCATCATGCATTTCATCATCATTTGATTCAATTTGAATTTTGAAATCTCAATTTTACCAAGTTTTCCTTCAAAAAACCCTGATTTTAAAGGTATAACTTTATAATTAGGGGTATTTTGGTCATTTTGACCCCAATTCCGAATTTGAAACTATTTTCTACTAAATTTCCTGCATTTACATCATTTCAAATATCAAGAAAGTATGAGAATAGGGTTTATATCCAATTAAATCCAATAATTTCATAATATTATTGGAAAAACCCACATATTTAAGCTCACCTTATTTCAAGTTTGGCAGGGATATTCAAAAGAAGGAGCTGAAGTCTGCAAATTTCTTTCATTTCATTTATTCAGTGATGTAATAATGTAAAATTTGGAATAAGAGATTTAATTTCCTGCTTAGACTAGGATGCATATCATATAGTTTGAATTTATGCAATATCCTGTTTCTATGATTCATGCATTTTATTTCAAAAGCACTATGGATGTACACAAATGGCACGTGCACCAACTCTTAGGGAGTTGATGAACTCGGTGGAATCCATATTTACGGCCCTAGTCAGAATATGGACGAGACCCAGATCCATCATCTTTCTACTAGTCACATTGAGCCTACAATCTTAGGCTATCTTAAAATGCACATCACATTTCTAATATTTTCAAAGTATTGTGCATTAAATCAATTAAACTCTGAACATATTCATGGCCACAGTCAGGGTATGTGAAGGATTTATTTTGACTTAATACACATTTTCCAACAAATTTCTTAGAAAATCTTTCAAAGTGCATTCATTCACTCATATCATTTGCATCATGAAATCCTTGGTTTTCCCATGATTTTCTTAAGAAAACTTCATTCTCAAGAAATCGATTTCTCAAGAAACTTTTTTTGGATTTTCCAAAATCGGTTTTCCCAAGTTAATTTTTCACAGTTTTCCATGGAAACCAGTCTCTCAAGAAACTTCCAAGTTGGATTTCCAAAATCAAAGTTTTCCCTCGATTTTCCCTGGAAAATGTTATTTTCTTAAGATTTTCAAAAAGAGTTTTCCAATCTTCCTCAAGAATCAAAAATCGATTTCCAAGTATTTCAAGGGTAAGATTCCCAGGATTTCAATTTCCTAAATTTCAGTTTTCTTCTCCAATGAGTTTTCCTATAAATTTTCCATCGTTTTCCTAAGAAAGTCCTCAAAGTCAGAGTTTTCTTGAGAAATGTTCCCATTTTCAAATGTTCACCTTTTTCTCAAGAATCACTTCTATTTTCCCAGGATTTTCAACTATTCATGGTTTTCCCACATCTTTATGAGTTTTCTCGTGATTTCAAAAACCCTTTTTTCATCTGAGTTTCCTGAGAAATTGACCTTTTCTCTGAGAAATGTTTTTCAACTCCAAATGTTTTTCAAGCATACATCATGTTTTTCCTACTTCCATTTTCCAAAATCTCATAGCACATGCCTGAATTCTCTGTGTATTTAGGATAGAACATAATTTCGATGATTTAACTAAGTCAAGCACAATTTTGGTCCTTGGTTCGATTACCCCTGTTAAAGGCGGCAGGAACGGTCGAACCTCGTATCGACAGGTCGAGCCCCATCCCATGGATTTTCCCGCAATTTTCAAAACGGAGGCGAGTATTTCAAAACAATTTCCAAAATCCGGTCAAGTTTGAATCGCGAAAGCGTTTCCCTCTTTCTCTTCCGCAAGGAAAGGAAGACGGGAAAAATTTTGCGACGATAACAGGTTTGGCGACCGTGATGGCACCTGTCCTCGTCTTGTCAAAATAGTGCTTGACTTAGTTCAATTATCGAAATTGTGTTCACAAAATGTCAGCTCTTTACTTTTTATATCATGTGAACCTAGGAGCCTAGATTCTGACCTAGGTGACATTGATTGCATATAGACTAGGCATGGTTTGGTAGGACCAGATTAAGGAGAAATTTTCATGTTCACATAGACTTAGGTCTAAATACAACTCTCCTCAATTTAGGATCTGAATGCAAACAATGTATGCTTCTTCAAAGTTTTCAAAATCTATCTCTCTAGGATTTAGAGCCCTCTATTTCTTGCATGTGATCATTTTTTAAAAAAATCTCCATTACCTATCATTACCCGGTCTTCACGTTGCTGGGCTCTCTTCCAGAACCCTAGTTCGGGACAGAGCCTCACAACTGGGCCAACTATTTGGGTTAACACCCCCTACCACGTACCGCGGGCCACAGTCCGAAGTATATCGGTAGGCGCTCAAGGATGTTGGAAAACCTTACCTTAGAACCGGGGTTGAGATTATATGCCACGTACCTCGGATTTCGATTCGGGTATATCGGCATAACTGGATTGGACAAAGATGATCTGAACCTAAAGTTAGGATTAAGGTCCTACAGCTGTTTTCAAAATGATGCATCTAGAGTCAGCCTTTTAGGGAGTGCTGAATGTGCATAAATGTTTGTGCAGGATGTGATTATTCGTATGTTACCTCTATTTTCTTACATTTTCCCAAAAATATTTTTCAAATTTCCATATTTCTCGCCTTTTCCTTTATTTTCTCAAACCCTGGATGATTTTCCCAAATATCCAATTTCTTTCAAAACTCCAGGAGATTTTCCACTCTACCTTTCTACAGGATCTCGAATTTCCAGCTGCATTTTATCCTGCCTGCAATAGTTTTCCAAAATTTTCCCACATTTTCCCAAAAGTCTCATTCTGAGTCTTTCTCGATTTTCAGTTCGATGGCATCCAGTCAAGTCGATCCAATCTTTCCTGAAGGTCACATCTCCTACGAGGTGCAACAAGGTCGTCTTGAACATCGAGCCCTCAGCACCGGAACTTTCATTCCCCGATGGTACTATTCCTGGCTAAAAAGCTTTTCCCGAATGTTCCCGGACCATTTGAGCGAGTGCGGATTAGAATTGACGTCAGCAGTTGGAAAGCAAACCATCAATGGCAACCTGATCCATGCAATGGCAGAGCGATGGAATCCTCGGACGTGTACCTTCTGGTTCCCATGGGGGAGAAATGACCGTTTTAATGGATGAATTTTCAGAGATCATGGGGTTACAAGAACCAGCTGGTCAACCAAGCGATCCATTAGAACATCGATTCCTTATCAATGTCAAGGGTTTGGACCCCCGAGACTCCTTAGCTCGTATGACAGGCCGTCGATCTTGGCCCCTGATCTAGTTGGAGGGAAATGAATATGTTGACCTAGTCGAGTTGTACCGCCAGTACGGGACCTTCGTTGAAGTCAGTTCGCTATCCAGGACAGCTAAAGAAAGGTTTCAGAATGCAATGGTCCTGTGCACTGTAGGATTATCCATCTTTCCAGACGGACAAAACTCTATGGACATCAGAATAATCCAGCTTATGAGAAGATGGGGAAGTCGGCAGACCAACCGTCTTTCCATAGCCATGGCAGCGTTAGCTTTCCTATATCGAGGCCTGACTCGATTTTCACTTGGAGAATCCATTTTAGTTGAAGGTTGCATCTACGCACTTCAGTCCTGGTTCTTCCAGCATGTTCCAGCTCGAGCAAGCTCTTTCAGATACAATGGCCAAGAACTTCTCCCAGTGTCGCAGTACCGATCCATGATCAACAACATTCAAGAAGATGACATTGTTTGAGACTATTTTGATCGGCAATTGTCCCCTCCCAGATATACGTACGCTTATGGCAAGCGGTTCAAGTTATTGGGACCATTCTTCTGCACTTACTACCAACCAGAGAGATGTGTTCGACAATTCTCCCAGAGGCAGCAGTATGTCGAAGCCTGACTGTTATCAGGAGCCATGGCAGAGTTCGATCTCACCTCCGCACAATGGTCCGGGGCATATCATTCCGCCTGCTACGGCTGGGATTCCTTTGTTTCTCTTAAAATCTTTCTTGGTTCTAGAGTGTCTGTCGACTATCATGAATGGTGGCAAATTGTCTGTCCTCCACCTCTCTGTCAAGATCAATAAAATCATATTTTCCTCATTTCTATTTTCTCTCTTTCTATTTGTGGTTTGACGACCTCGCCTAGGTAACAAGGCATATTTTCGTTGTTCATTTTCTTTTGCAAAAAGAATGACAACACAATTGTCGTGATTCTCGCGGCGACTCAGTCCCTAGTAATGGGACATCTTTTTCAAATTGTCTACCATATTTTCAACAAATATTTCTTCCAAAAATCAATTCCTACAAAATCTAATCAGGTTTTTGCCCTGCGGAGAGCTTTTACAACATTTGATGGTGCAAACAAGATCAGGCAAAAAGACAACAGCACCGCAGTACTCGTCAGCTTCGGAAGAAGAGATGGGTTCCCCCCGATCCGAGAGGAGTCAAGAGCAGCAACAAGAAGATGATGGCATAGACCCTCAAATGTATGTCATGTTTCGAAAAATGATGAACAAAATGATGAATGAGCAGCCCGGGACCAGCTCAGAAAGGAATCCATTCAGAGAAAAGTTCCATGGTCATAGGGGTAAGAAGGCTTCCAAAAGGCAAATCCAGTCAGAGGAAATCTCAGATGAATCAGACTCCATTGAAGATACGGATGAAGAATATGAAGTGCCTCCAGCATTTCAGAAATGTGGCCAAAGTAAAAGCCGCAGATCAAAAAGCCGAGATGCAGAAGAGCCCTTGCAAGCACAGTTCAAGGAAATGGCCCGAGTTGTCAAGGATCTACAAGCCCGCGACAAGGGCAAGAAAGTCTTCACCAGTGAGGACTTCTATGACGGCCTAGAAGGGGATGATGATCTGGAGAATCTTCCCCGAAAATTTATCAAGTTCGACGGTTCTGGCGACCCAAAAGCGCATCTCGCCACTTTCTTTGCAGAATGCTCTCGGTTCAAAAGGGACAACAGAGCATTGTTCTTATGTTTTCCCCGCAGCTTGGAAGGAGTTGCAGCTAAGTGGTATGCTGAGCATATCAACCCCATCGAGCTCAAGGAGTTCGATAAAGTCGAAAATCTATTTATTGAACGCTTCTTGTTCAACACAGAAGCGTTGCCTACATTGAGTCATCTCTGTAATCTCAGGCAGAATGAGAATGAAAAGGCACGGGACTTTATCCACAGATGGAGATCGGCCTGCAACAAAATGAGAGATCCTATCTCGGAAAGGCACGCCCTGTCCTTAATCCTCAACAACTTTTCGCAGCCGTTAAGAGGATTGATCTCCACAGCACTATCACGTACCTTCCTCGAATTGACTGAAAGAGCCAAATGGCTCGAACTGAGTGTGAAAAATGGAGTCTATGAAGGCTTCACATTCTCCAAGAACAACTCCCAAGGTGAGCAGAAGAAAAAAGCTCACTTCACTTACTCTGCCAACAACAACAACAAAGGTTGAAATCAGCACAAAGGGCAGAAAAGAGATTAATTCTACAGCTCAGGCAGTTCAAACAACAAGGATCATAAAGCAAAACCTGCTCCTCAGTATAGCAAGCCTCCTCAGCATAACCAAGGGCCGAAACTGCGTGAGAAGACTAAACATGAAGGATATAGTTACGATAGAAAGTTTACTCCTCTAGACCAATCACTCGAAGATGTGCTCGAGTATATGCTGTCAAAAGAGATGGTCAAGTTGCCTAGATTGGCCGATCCCCCTATGCCCATGGGGAAGTGGAAAGATCAGTTTTGCAAGTTCCACAGGACGGTGGGACACAACACTGAGAACTGCTTTGTTCTCAAAAACATTATACAAGATCTCATTGAAAAAAATCTTTTAGTGGAAGGAGAAGAAGAAGAAAAAATGGATATTCTCAATCAACCCTTTCCACCACACACCACAGCAGTAGTGTCGGCACAGCCATTCTTACCGCATGAGCACATCAAGCCGTGTTTTGCACAAGATCTCCAGGTTCAGCATCAGGTGTCAGTGCTACGACAGGCAGCTCCAGCTTCTAAGAAGCTGAACCTAATTTCAGCATTCAGCAAGATGAAAGTTTCAGAAGCACCTATAAAGTCAGCCCCCAAGTCAAAGGGAACTCCTGACTTCTTCAAGCAAATCATCAAACCCAGGCCGGAAAATTCAAGTCAGAAGCCTCTGACCGCTCTATCCAATGTCTCCATCTTTGATTTGGCCAAAAATTCTAGCAAGCACCAGCGAGCACTGGAAGATTTACTGAGGAAAATCAAAGTTAAGCCCAGTACCACTCCGGAAGACATGGCACAGATAGTGAATTCGGCCATGACCAACGCACCAATTACCTTCTCGGATGAGGACCTTCCAAAGCCTCATTCCTTTCATAATAATGCTTTGTACATTGTCGTTCGAGTCAGAGGAATGACAGTACCACATGTGCTGGTCGATGGAGGCAGTAGCCTCAATATTTGTCCAGAGATGACCGCAAAAGCATTAGGGATCAAGGATGAAGAATATATTCCAGATCCCATCACTATCTACGGGTTTGACAACCATGGTCAAACGGCAAAAGGAAAGATATTTCTGGAAGTGTTCATCAACTATTCGGTGCATTCAGTACTTTTCCACGTGGTTAATGTGCCACCCACCTACAACTTGCTGCTCGGAAGGACGTGAATTCATAATGCAAATGCAGTGCCTTCCACCCTGCATTAATGTGTAAAATGGTCAAAAGGTGGAATGATTACCACAATACTGGGAGAAGACCCAGAAGAAAGGCTCCCGCAGCCAATGATTCCTCGGCCCTCATTCAATGCGGATATTCCCAGCATCAGGAAAAGTGAAGAGATCAATCTCGGAGAGAATCAAGAAATACTCCGGGCATCATCAGAACTATCTCTGCACACGGTAGCCACGACCCGATGGAGAAGTCCTAAATTCTTCAAGGTTGGAGGCCGGATCAACTACAGTACCATTAAGGATCACCCATTGTTTCCACAATTCATGAAGTCAAGAAAGGGATTTGAGTTGCTTCTAAAACATGGTTATCAACCCTTCAAAGGACTCGGCAAGAATGAAGATGGTCACATCGAGCCAGTGATCCAGAAGCATCGTCCCCACAGGGCAGGATTGGGGTTCTCCGGAGGAAGCTCATCAAGGAAGACTGTTTTTGTCAAAGGGGCACACTAAAGACCATTTGTTATTTCTTTCCATTCTTTCCAAAATAAATGTCTCATTTTATCAAATGTCATTGATCAATTCAATCAATAAAATTCTAAGTTTCTTTGTCTATCTGGATGCCATTTATTCCCTTTCTGTTTATCTCTTCATTTTATAATTCAATGCCATTTTATGCATGGTTCTCTTCAAATGATTGCTTGTCTCGCTATAAGCCGATTTATCTGAACCAAATCTCTTATCCAAATTTTCAGAATGACTTCTCGGACAATCAAGAAGCTCGTTCTCAATCCCAAGGCTTTTCAGAAGTCGGCAGCAATTCACAGAGTCAAGGCGAGCACCAAAGATGGCAAGATTGCAAAGCGATCAGATGATTGTGTAGAATATGATCAGTCTCTTCAAGAGTTACCAGAGTTCACCGCAGTTCAGAAGCAGGACGAACCATCTCCTCTAGTACAAGATCCTACTGAAGATGTCAATATCGGTTCAGAGGAAGATCCCAAAATTCTCCAGATCGGAACCAGTCTGAGTCCGAAAGAAAAGGAAAGGCTCACTAATTTTCTCAAGTAACATCAAGAAGTATTCGCGTGGACATATGAAGATATGCCGGGCTTAGACCCAAAATTAGTCGAACACCATCTTTTCTTGAAGCCAGATGCTAAGCCAGTTAAGCAGAAGCTGAGAAAAATGGATCCAAGGATAGAACAACAAGTCAAGGAAGGACTTGAAGATCTGCTCAAAGCAGGATTTATCCGAGCTATTGACTACCCAGATTGGTTAGCCAATATCGTCGTTGTCCCAAAGAAAAGTGGCAAAGTAAGGATCTGCATAGACTTCCGAGACCTCAATAAGGCAACCCCGAAGGATGATTATCTACTTCCAAGCATCGATCTTCTAGTCGATAGCACGGCAGGACATGCTATGTTCTCTTTCATAGATGGATATTCCGGCTACAATCAGATTAAGTTGGCCGCTCGCGACCAATCAAAAACTTCCTTCACCACGCCTTGGGGCACTTTTCGCTATACAGTTATGCCTTTTGGGCTCAAGAATGCCGGAGTAACGTATCAACGGGCAATGGCCGTTATCTTTCACGATCAGATGCGCAAAATCATGGATGCGTATGTTGACGATATCCTCGTGAAATCTAAAGAGGGAGAAGATCACCTTGAAGCCCTTGATCAAGTCTTTAAGCGACTCATCCTTTATAAGTTAAGGCTTAACCTGCAAAAGTGTGTCTTTGGAGTCGAATCAGGCAAACTGTTGGGTTTTCTGGTCAGCAAAAAGGGAATTGAAATTGACCCAGCCAAAGCAAAGGCTATCATTGATATGCCACCCCCAACAAATCTCAAAGAATTGCGTAGCCTTCAAGGACGTATGGAATCAATCCGGCGATTTATTTCCAACTTGGCAATGAGATGCGAACCTTTCAACCACCTGCTCAGAAAAGGAGTGAAGTTCGAATGGGGACCAGAGTGTCAGCAATCATTCGATCGAATCAAGAAGTATCTTCTCAATCCTCCAATCCTGAAACCGCCAGAATTGGGAAAACCTCTTTTATTATATATCTCAGTCAATCAAGTCGCATGCGGCGGATTCTTGGCGCAATACAAAGAAGGCAGCTTGATAGAGCATGCCATTTATTACGTGAGTAAGACTTTCATAGATTATGAAAAGAGATACTCTCAAATAGAGAAGACCTGCCTAGCACTGGTATGGTTGTGTCAGAAGTTAAGACACTACCTGCTGGCATCTGAAGTCAAAATTTTGTCCAAGCTCAATCCTCTCAAATACATCTTGGAGCAACCTTTCCTCAGCGGACGGGTCACAAAATGGCAAGTCTTACTGATGCAGTACGACTTAGAATATGTCTCGCAACAATCAATCAAAGGCCAAGCAATTGCAGACCAATTACCGGATTTTCGTTTAGCGGAAGAGGTGAAAGCCGAAGATGATTTCCCAGATGAGCAAATTTACAATATCCAGCAATATCCAGTCTGGAATTTGTTTTTCGATGGTTCCAAGAATATGGCCGGAATAGGCATTGGGATCTTATTAATCACTCTTGAGAAGGAGATGATTCCATTTTCTCTCAAGTTAAACTTTCAATGCACCCATAACATGGCTGAATATGAAGCCCTGATTCAAGGTCTAAAAATTCTATTAGATTTCAAGGTTAAGAGAGTACATGCCTACGACGACTCATTACTTGTTGTCAATCAGGTTCGAGCTGAATGGCAAGTCAAAGATCAGAAGCTATTCCCCTATCAGAAAATTGTTTCAGCTCTTGTCAGCAAGTTTGAAGAATTTCAGCTCTTCCATATCAAGAGAGATTTTAATCAAGTGGCGGATAGCCTAGCCAGTTTAGGCTCCATTATGGCATTCAGAAATGGAGAATCATGTCGCTCCTTTGAAATTGGCAAACTTGACCAACCTGCTTTCCTTCCAGCGGAACAAGTAAACCAGGCTGAACAAAGGAAGAAGCCTTGGTATTACAACATCAAGACTTTCATAGAAACTGGTGAATTCCCTCCAGAAATCTCAAAGAGAGAGCAACGGGCAATCCAGCGTATGTCTACTCGATACTTCATTTTGGCCAATGTCCTCTATCGTCGTGGATTCAGTTCAGAATATTCCAGATGTTTAGATGAAGAAGAAGCCAAAGAAGTCATGCGAGAAGCACACGAAGGCATTTGTGGTGGCCACGTCGGCTACCAAACCCTTGTCAAACAGATCATCAGAGCAGGTTACTACTGGAAGACCATGCAACAAGACTGTTATCATTATGTGAAGAAGTGTGTGCAATGCCAAATACACGCACCTTCTATTCATGCTCTGGCAACTTATTTACAATCCGTTGTTTCTCCATGGCCATTCTCTATGTGGGCCTTTGATGTCGTAGGTCCCATCACTCCTTCAGCTTCAAATGACCACAAATACTTCCTTGCCGCAACAGAATATTTCACCAAGTGGGTAGAAGCTATCACTCTTCGCACAGTAGAAGGCCGACACGTGGTCTCTTTCATTCACAAGAACATCCTTTGCCGTTTCGGCATCCCGCATGACATCGTGTCAGACAATGGCAGTCATTTCAAGAATGAAAAGATGAAGACATTCTGCTCAAAGTTCAAGATCTGTCATCATTTTTCCGCTCCCTACTATCCCCAAGGGAATGGTCAGGCAGAGGCCACCAACAAAATTTTAATTTGTATCTTGGAGCGAACTGTAGAAACAGGCCCTGACTGGCATGAGAAGATCCATGATGCATTATGGGCCTACCGGACCACCATTCGCACTCCAACGAATGCTACTCCATCAGAATTGGTCTATGGAACAGAAGTAGTATTGCCGCTACATGTTCAGAAGCCTGCTTTGAAGTTCGCATCGCTTCTAGAATTACCTCTTGATCAATACCAGCAGCAGCGACTAGTGCAGCTAGACTTACTCAACGAGAAAAGGCTAAAAGCAGTAGAGCATGCTCAATCCTATCGCCAGAGAGTAGCCAGGCAATATGCGAAGTCTATCATCGAAAGAAGATTCAAAGTCAATGATTTAGTACTTCGATCCACAGCTTATCTCAAGCATCGTCCAAGCGGCAAATGGTCGCCAAATTGGGAAGGTCCCTATGTTATCAAAGAAGCATTACCCCGCAACTCATATCGGCTCATCAATGCCGATGGGGTAGAATTGCCGGATCCCATTAATGCTCGACACTTGAAAAAGTTTTATACTTGAAACATTTATTCTCCTCTTGTAATCCTTCCTATATTCTTCAAATAATGATCAAACTTTCTTTTCCCAGTATACACTGGGGCATTTTTAAATTTTGTTCTGTATACAGGCAGGATAAACAAATTCCTCATTTCACGCACTTGTGCATTCATGTGCATCAATTCATATTCATTTGCATTCAACTGCATTGACAACAATCCGGTCAGTATTGGGATTTCAACAAACATTCCCATCACAATTCCTAATGATTCAAAATTGAAAGGGAATCACCAATACTGAACCAAAACCCAATGCTCGAACTGGTATTATTTTAAAATCCAGAGTTCAAACTGGTACATTTTCAAAATCCCAACTTTTCGGAAAACCGAGTTCTGACTCGGGTTTTTATTCAAATCATTTTTTCCTTTGTTGATCCGGGTTCCGACTCGAGATCTCTTTATCTATTTGAGCTCAGATTCGAGCTCTTTATTTCCCTTTGTTGATCCGGGTTCCGACTCGAGATCTCTTTATTCATTCGAGCTCTAACTCGAGCTCTTCATTTTTTCATTTGTTGATCCGGGTTCCGACTCGAGATCTCTTTATTCATTCAAGCTCCTATTCGAGCTCTTCATTTTCCTTTGTTGATCCGAGTTCCGACTCGTGATCTCATTACCTTACTCGAGCCCTGACTCGAGCTCTTCATTTTCCTTTGTTGATCCGAGTTCCGACTCGTGATCTCATTACCTTACTCGAGCCCTGACTCGAGCTCTTTATTTTTCTCTGTTGATCCGAGTTCCGACTCGTGATCTAATTACCTTACTCGATCCCTGACTCGAGCTCTTCATTTTCTTCTGTTGATCCGGGTTCCGACTCGTGATCTCTGTATTTATTCGGGCCCTGACTCAAGCTCATTATTCTCCTTGTTGATCCAAGTCATTTCGATCATCAGGGTCTGTCAATTACTCAAATTTGATATTTTTCCCTCCAAATTTCAATTTAAATGTTCAAACCAGGCAATTCTCCAATTCCGACCTCTGGGGTCACCCAATTTCCAATTCTCAATTTCAATTACCAATTTCTAATTTTCAACCTTCGGGTCAATCAATTTCCAATTTTCGACCTCCGGGTCAATCAATTTTCAATTTTCGACCCTCAGATCAATCAATTGCCAAATTTTCGACCTTCGGGTCAACCAATTTCCAATTTTCGACCTTCGGGTCAATCATTTTCCAATCTTTGACCTTCGGGTCACTCAATTTCCAAATTTCGACCTTCGGGTCACTCAATTCCAAATTTCGACCTTCGGGTCGCTCAATTCACAATTTCGACCTTTTGGTCAACCAATTCTCAATTTCGACCTTCGAGTCACACAATTTCGACCTTTTGGTCAACCAATTCTCAATTTCGACCGTCAGGTCATCCAATTTCGATCTTCGAGTCATTCAATTTCTAGTAACCAATTTTCCAATTTCCAATTTCGACCTTTGGGTCAATCAATCTCAATATCCAATTTCAAATCATTTTCTCTTGCGAGAGACCCTTTTAGGGAGAGTTTGAGGGAGCTCGTTCTTTTCGCATGCTATCCAATTCGTTCACTTAGCCCCTTTTCAGGGAGAGTTTGAAGGGACTCGCGTCTTTGTGAACCGTTTGCAAAACAATTTCCAATTTTACACGAGGAACCCTTTTTAAGGGAGAGGCTCGACAAAGACTCGCTTTTCTTGTGACCCCCCAATTTCATACTAGGCCATTTTCGTCATGAAGGACCCTCTTGGCAGGGAGAGTCTGATGGACTCGTTCCTTTCATGACCCAATTTTCAGACCTCACTATTATCGGCCCCCTTTCCATAAGAGAAGCCTAATATTAGGGAGCTTTGACGAAGGCTCAATTTCTCTTCGAAAGTTCGTTTTGCAAACACCTCCTCTTCAGGGAAGAGAGGAGTATTTCCCATTTCCCATTCAGGTAAGGGCTAAGCCTAAGTCTCTCTTTTTGGGGAAAAAGAGAGGAGAATTTTCGTCACGGACGTGTTGCGCCGGATTTCAAATACTCACTTTCACCAAGGATTTCAAGAAAATTTTGTCAATTTGTCAAATCAATTATTAGTTGATTTCAGAATCTTCACGGCACAAATATTTATTTCGGTTTGCCTTTAGCATTACTTCCAAAAGAGCAAAGCTTTTGCAAAAAGAGATTCAAACTTCAAATTCTTTCTATTGGCCAACCAAAAGGATGAAGGATGAATCCTCGATATGGCCAGAAAAGAAGATTCATCGTTATTACAAAGCCATGGATGATTGATATTGATCGCAGTCAATGGCACATCTTTAAAGACTATTCTTGTAAAGAAGAGGCAGTGGAAATATCCTGAGTGTTAGAAAAGAGAGCATTCACCCAAGCCTTGTCCCCTCAAAATCACCTAAGCTGCAATTAAATATCCGCAAAAGGGATCTTTCACCTGTCGTCAAGATGAAGGCAAATTAGGCGAGTAGACCCTCGGGGCCAAAGAAGATTCGAAACATCTCCAAGATGACGGAGCTTGTGACGGATCCTTCCAGGGAAAGTCCAAAGCACTGTCGAGATGAAGGCAGATGCGATGAACCTCTCGACAATCCCTAAAAGATATTTAATTTCAGCTATCATCCAAAGATCTCCAAACAACATCGTCCAAGAAGGATCGAAACATCTCCAAGTTGAAGGAGTTTGTGACGTACCCTTCCAAAAGAGAGAAAGGGAGGAAGAAGAAAGAGAGAAAAAAATCAGAACATCTCCAAAATGAAGGAGAATATAGCCAAGACACTAGAGAGCCGAAAGAGTGCAGAAAGATTATCAGGAGAGAAGCTCTCAGGATATCAAACTGCCAGATCTATCAAGAATCTTCTTTAAATTTGTGAAATTCTACTATCAATATTCTTTCATCAACTGCTTTCACAATATCAAATTCTCTTTCCTGCTCATATCAAGGAAATTGATAGCTTCCTTGAAGAAGGGCAATTGCAAATAATTTGGGTTTCCAATCTTGATTCTACAAAAGTGAACCTTGTTTGGAGGTAATGCTTTGGGTAGAAAAAAAAAAGAATATCTTTGCAACCACGTGCAGCATTTTCAAAAATTTTGAATCAATAGCAAAATTTCCAAAATTTCCAACATTTTGACAATATTTTCTAACTATCGTGACGTGAAGTGAGAGCTTGATGTCCGTCTTTGATACATCCTGACACCAATTTTAAATCCCTCTTAAGGACTTGATTCCTTCCCTTCTTTGAGAGCGTAAGCTCTCAGATTAGCACACTTCCCTGTGTCCCCACTGTCCCACCATAGACATTCCCATTTCGGTTTGAGGTCGAACCACCAATCATTTTCCCGCAAAAGGCAATTTCAAAAGCTATTTAGTCTCAGCAATGAGACGCCCAAGATCAATCCCTTTTCAAGCTTTAGGGACTCCATTTTCCTTCCTTTTGCGAAAACCCTATCGGATTTATTGTGCAAAATCCGAAGGTTCCATCATCGTCTCTTCTTTCGAGGATTTCATTCCATTTTCTGCCCGATCAGGATAAGGGTACAAACCTGAGCCTCGTTTGATGAGGTATTTCATTTTCTGCCTGATCAGGATAAGGGTACAAACCTGAGCCTCAATCAAAGAGGTATTTCATCTTCCGCTCGATCAGGTTAAGGGTACAAACCTGAGTCTCATTTCGATGAGATATTCCATTCCCCAATCAGGTTAAGGGCCAAACCTGAGCTTCGTTCCATACGAGGTATTTCTGTCCCATCCAGGTTAAGGGCATAAACCTGAATTTCACTCCCAAAGAGTGAGTCTTTTCTCTTCATTCTTCGCTTCATATCTACCATTTTCCTCGGGCTAATTTCTTCACACCCAGTCAGATCCTTCTAACTGGGGCATTTTTTTATATATAGCCCAAATTTGGTGTGTTTTTCTTTGCCACTAAGCTCGGCCATGAGCCGGCTTAGTGGCAAAGAGGGGCATCTGTAAACACCCCAAATTTTCATTCACCTCCCCGACATTTCCACCAAGAATCATCATTCAGCCTTTGAAATCGCTGGAGGGCAAAATGGTCATTTTCTGAGCCCGGACCTTACAGAAGTCTAAATTTTTTCTGCAACTCTCAAAATTTCTCTATTTTTAGCTCAGACGTTCAAAATTTTATTCCTGACAGGAGACAGGCATCTCCAAGTCTTGGTTCAAGATTCTATTGCATAAGACATGACATTGCATATCATTGCATTAGCATTTCATATCACTGCACTGCACAACATGTCATTTCGAGGTCCAGAACTCTTGATTTCAAAATTTTCAATCCAGATTAGAATTTCAACTATTTTCAAAGTCGATTCCAAAACCCTGGGTCTTCAAAATTATCAATTCTTCCCATTTTACCCCAGGGCTCTGAATTTCAAAATATTTCCTCAAGAAAATGATCTGGATAGTTTTCAATATGGATTTCAATCACTTCACCTTAGATTTTTCCCTTTTGTCAGCTATTTCAACTATCTTTCTTTTACAAAATCGCCTTACAGGGGCCAACTCTTTCCAAAAACTTCTGTTTTACCAATTAGTCCATATTTTATGAAAATTCCAAAAAGAAGTTGTTGTTTTATCCTTATTTCAATAAAGAAGCAATGTGGGACCCACACTGAGGTGGTGTCACATAGGCTTTTCTTTTGAAAAACCTGAATTTTAAAAAACCCAAAAATATAGGAGCCTTGTCCCCTGGATTGGTGCCACTTGTCTTTTCTCTCTCCTCCCATTTATCTGTCAAGTGTCAGTGTGGGGCTACTTTAAGAAGCCGCCACATGTCATTAGACACCATCTTCACCATGCGCCATGTGTTGTCCTGGCAAGAAAAAGCAAAACTTGTCTCCTCTGAGGTGGCGCCATTTGAAGTGTGTCTCCTGCAGAGGACACGTGTCACTCCTAGCTTCCTCCAGAAAAAGGTAGGCTTGTCTCCTCTGAGGTGGCGCCATTTGAAGTGTGTCTCTTACAGAGGACACATGTCAATCTCTCATCTTCTCAGAAAAAGCAAATGCCATGTGTCACTCTCTGCTCTTCTCAGAAAAAGTAGATGCCATGTGTCACTCTCTGCTCTTCTCAGAAAAAGTAGATGCCATGTGTCATTTCCTGCTCTCTTCAGAAAAACTGGAATTCAAATATTCAAATCTTTCCAGCGGTGGCGCAAATCCTGAACTTCACCTTTTCCATTTTGTCTGAGATGGCACCACATGGCTTGGGCCTCCTTCTCTTCCCTCTGCCACATGTCAATCTCTGCTTCTTTCAGAAAAAGCAGGATGACACATGTCTTTCCCCTACTTTTCTCAGAAAAGTAGATGACACATGTCATGTCCAGCTTCCTTCAGAAAAAGTAGAGGACACCTGTCACTCTTGGCTTCCTTCAGAAAAGCAACCATTCAAAAATTTTCAGACAAGAGCTAGGTGGCGAAAATCCTGGAGTTCTACCTTTTTCTACTTTGAATATGAGGGCGCCACATTCCCCTTGCTTTTCCCTTCTGCCACATGGCATTGTAGGAGCCACTCTGAGGAACTGCCACATGTCTCTCCTCCATTCCTCCAGGGCCAACCTCCATTTGAAATTCAAATTCTCCTCTGAGGTGGCACCATTTGAGAGAAGGCTTCTCTAGACAGCTGACACTTGTCTGCCACATGTCCAGACCTCCCTGCATCAGAAAAAGTGGAAAAAACCCCCTATGAGGTGGCGCATTCTGCTTCCTCCATTCCTGTTCTCCTGCCACATGGCAGTGTGGAGAAACTTGGAGGGGGGCGCCACATGTCAGCCTCTCCTTTCCTGCAGAAAAGTATAATTTGAATTCCTCGGAGGTGGCACAGTCTGCTTCCTCCACTCCTGTCCTTCTGACACATGTCAAGAGCCTCCAGAGGTGGTGCCACATGGCATGCTCCTATTGTCTCCAGCTTTACACCTCAAAACACCATTTGAGGTGGCGCCAATCTAGAGCCCCACTTGGCTTCATCCCTTTTATTTATTTTATTTTTTTAATAAAAATAGCCCCATGAGGTGGTGCCACCTGAGGGCTCCCTACAAAAGCCAAATTTTGAATTTCAAACCCCAGGTAGCACCCCCTGAGGTGGCGCAATCTCGGAGCTTCCTGCAGAGAAAATCAAGCTAACCCAATTTTGAAAATTTTCAAATTCTGTTGAGGTGTCTCATCCACAAAATTTCCCATTTTATTTTCTCAAAAAAATCAAAATAGCACCCCTGAGAAGGCGCCACATGGACGGCTCAGATTGAGCCTGTTTGAAATTCAAATTTTATAGAAAAAGTCTATAAAAATAAGGCTCCATGCCCAGCTTGAGGAGCTCTTTTTGGGACTTGGAAATTCGACCTAGACTTGCTTCAGAATCTGATTTTGAACCTTAGAATTCACGCCCCCTTCTTTGGCTCAGTGAAGAAGGTGCAGTACGTCAATTTTGGTGAATCATCCGAAGCCCGGAGCGAAGGACGAACAAAGCTCTTCGTAGCAGTCCCTTTCAAGAGTTTCAAAGCTGCGTAACGAAGCAAGGTGCACCTCTTTTCCTCTTGATTTGATTTCATAATTTGATTCGGGAGTCGTTTGAAGAAAGAGCTCATCCGAGAGATGGATTGAGCTATTCTCATAAAACGACATATATAAAAATACATGATTATGATTCCTTGATGATTTTTAGCATTCATGCATTTAGCTAGATTTAATTTGCATTTTATTTCATTAATTTAGAATGTTTCATGAATTAATTAGGATTAATTTAGCATTTATTTCAATTCTGCTCAGTTTCAGTAGTTCTCTGTTTTTGTCAGTCAGTCCACACGTCATTTCATGTGTGTAATTTTTGTTAACAAATCCAAACAAATCATGGAATGCGCCATTAGGTGTCCCTAGAAATGTGCCAAAAATTCGGAAGCATTTGAATTCGTTTACTGTGGTAAACGTTCAAAAAGGTGAGTCGGGTTTTACCACCCGGGATGCATTTTAAATTTTTACTTCCGACTTGTAAAATCGAGATCTCCCTCATGGGAGATCCGATTTTCTATCCGAAAGATGTTCTGAACTCGAAAGGATGTCTAGTTTTTAACCTGATTTTAACAGATTTGTCTGATTTTTTTTATGTCTGACAAAAATCCAAGACTGCGGGACACGTGTCAGAGCCTGATTTGGGCCTCTGAGACTTTGGATCGATTTAGGTTGATGGGTTCTCTTTGGGTATTGATCCAAATCCAAATCTTTAAAAAGTAAAAGTTATGTCCGGGATGTTTTCTGTGTGAATATGAAAGCTTGTGATTTTATAAACAGTGGTGATACCTGTTTCGGATTTTTCTTGTCAGTCACCTGTTTGGTCACATTTGTCTGTTCTGTTATTTTAGGCGTGAAAAACTATATTTTTATCTGTGTTTCTGTTAATCAAATGCCAAAGTCATGAACATAAAAGTTGTCCCTGTAGGTGTCTTGCGTATCTCTGTTAAATATCAGAATTTTCCATGGTTGTTTTCTATTTATTTAGCATTTTATATTAGATTAGACTCTCTATTTTTAAGGGAGAGACTCGACGGAGACTCGCTTTTCTTGTGACCCCCCAATTTCATACTAGGCCATTTTCGTCATGAAGGACCCTCTTGGCAGGGAGAGTGTGATGGACTCGTTCCTTTCATGACCCAATTTTTAGACCTCACTATTATCGGCCCCCTTTCCATAAGAGAAGCCTAATATTAGGGAGCTTTGACGAAGGCTCAATTTCTCTTCGAAAGTTCGTTTTGCAAACACCTCCTCTTCAGGGAAGAGAGGAGTATTTCCCATTTCCCATTCAGGTAAGGGCTAAGCCTAAGTCTCTCTTTTTGGGAAAAAAGAGAGGAGAATTTTTGTCACGAAAGTGTTGGGCCGGATTTCAAATACTCACTTTCACCAAGGATTTCAAGAATATTTTGTCAATTTGTCAAATCAATTATTTGTTGATTTCAGAATCTTCACGGCACAAATCTTTATTTCGGTTTGCCTTTAGCATTACTTCCAAAAGAGCAAAGCTTTTGCAAAAAGAGATTCAAACTTCAAATTCTTTCTATTGGCCAACCAAAAGGATGAAGGATGAATCCTCGATATGGCCAGAAAAGAAGATTCAACGTTATTGCAAAGCCATGGATGATTGATATTGATCGCAGTCAATGGCACATCTTTAAAGACTATTCTTGTAAAGACGAGGCAGTGAAAATATCCTGAGTGTTAGAAAAGAGAGCATTCACCCAAGCCTTGTCCCCTCAAAATCACCTAAGCTGCAATTAAATATCCGCAAAAGGGATCTCTCACCTGTCGTCAAGATGAAGGCGAATTAGGCGAGTAGACCCTCGGGGCCAAAGAAGATTCGAAACATCTCCAAGATGACGGAGCTTGTGACGGATCCTTCCTGGGAAAGTCCAAAGCACTGTCGAGATGAAGGCAGATGCGATGAACCTCTCAACAATCCCTAAAAGATATTTAATTTCAGCTATCATCCAAAGATCTCCAAACAACATCGTCCAAGAAGGATCGAAACATCTCCAAGTTGAAGGAGTTTGTGACGTACCCTTCCAAAAGAGAGAAAGGGAGGAAGAAGAAAGAGAGAAAAAAATCAGAACATCTCCAAAATGAAGGAGAATATAGCCAAGACACCAGAGAGCCGAAAGAGTGCAGAAAGATTATCAGGAGAGAAGCTCTCAGGATATCAAACTGCCAGATCTATCAAGAATCTTATTTAAATTTGTGAAATTCTACTATCAATATTCTTTCATCAACTGCTTTTACAATATCAAATTCTCTTTCCTGCTCATATCAAGGAAATTGATAGCTTCCTTGAAGAAGAGCAATTGCAAATAATTTGGGTTTCCAATCTTGATTCTACAAAAGTGAACCTTGTTTGGAGGTAATGCTTTGGGTAGAAAAAAAAAAAAGAATATCTTTGCAACCACGTGCAGCATTTTCAAAAATTTTGAATCAACAGCAAAATTTCCAAAATTTCCAACATTTTTACAATATTTTCTAACTATCCTGACGTGAAGTGAGAGCTTGATGTCCGTCTTTGATACATCCTGACACCAATTTCAAATCCGTCTTAAGGACTTGATTCCTTCCCTTCTTTGAGAGCGTAAGCTCTCAGATTAGCACACTTCCCTGTGTCCCCACTGTCCCACCATAGACTGTCCCATTTCGGTTTGAGGTCGAACCACCAATCATTTTCCCGCAAAAGGCAATTTCAAAAGCTATTTAGTCTCAGCAATGAGACGCCCAAGATCAATCCCTTTTCAAGCTTTAGGGACCCCATTTTCCTTCCTTTTGCGAAAACCCTAACGGATTTATTGTGCAAAATCCGAAGGTTCCATCATGGTCTCTTCTTTCGAGGATTCCATTCCATTTTCTGCCCGATCAGGATAAGGGTACAAACCTGAGCCTCGTTTGATGAGGTATTTCATTTTCTGCCCGATCAGGATAAGGGTACAAACCTGAGCCTCAATCAAAGAGGTATTTCATCTTCCGTCCGATCAGGTTAAGGGTACAAACCTGAGTCTCATTTCGATGAGATATTCCATTCCCCAATCAGGTTAAGGGCCAAACCTGAGCTTCGTTCCATACGAGGTATTTCTGTCCCATCCAGGTTAAGGGCATAAACCTGAATTTCACTCCCAAAGAGTGAGCCTTTTCTCTTCATTCTTTGCTTCATATCTACCATTTTCCTCGGGCTAATTTTCTCACACCCAGTCAGATCCTTCTAACTGGGGCATTTTTTTATATATAGCCCAAATTTGGTGTGTTTTTCTTTGCCACTAAGCTCGGCCATGAGCCGGCTTAGTGGCAAAGAGGGGCATCTGTAAACACCCCAAATTTTCATTCACCTCCCCGACATTTCCACCAAGCATCATCATTCAGCCTTTGAAATCGCCGGAGGGCAAAATGGTCATTTTCTGAGCCCGGACCTTACAGAAGTTTAAATTTTATCCGCAACTCTCAAAATTTCTCTATTTTTAGCTCAGACGTTCAAAATTTTATTCCTGACAGGAGACAGGCATCTCCAAGTCTTGGTTCAAGATTCTATTGCATAAGACATGACATTGCATATCATTGCATGAGCATTTCATATCACTGCACTGCACAACATGTCATTTCGAGGTCCATAACTCTTGATTTCAAAATTTTCAATCCAGATTTGAATTTCAACTATTTTCAAAGTCGATTCCGAAACCCTGGGTCTTCAAAATTATCAATTCTTCCCATTTTACCCCCAGGGCTCTGAATTTCAAAATATTTCCTCAAGAAAACGATCTGGATAGTTTTCAATATAGATTTCAATCACTTCACCTCAGATTTTTCCCTTTTGTCAGCTATTTCAACTGTCTTCCTTTTACAAAATCGCCTTACAGGGGCCAACTCTTTCCAAAAACTTCTGTTTTACCAATTAGTCCAGATTTTATGAAAATTCCAAAAAGAAGTTTATTGTTTTATCTTTATTTCAATAAAGAAGCAATGTGGGACCCACACTGAGGTGGTGTCACATAGGCTTTTCTTTTGAAAAAACTGAATTTTGAAAAACCCAAAAATATAGGAGCCTTGTCCTCTGGATTGGTGCCACTTGTCTTTTCTCTCTCCTCCCATTTATCTGTCAAGTGTCAGTGTGGGCTACCTTAAGAAGCTGCCACATGTCATTAGACACCATCTTCACCTTGCGCCATGTGTCATTCCAAAGATCATCCATGAGATGCCAAGTGTCCTGTGTTGTCCTGGCCAGAAAAAGCAAAACTTGTCTCCTCTGAGGTGGCACCATTTGAAGTGTGTCTCCTGCAGAGGACACGTGTCACTCCTAGCTTCCTCCAGAAAAAGGTAGGCTTGTCTCCTCTGAGGTGGCTCCATTTGAAGTGTGTCTCTTGCAAAGGACACATGTCAATCTCTCATCTTCTCAGAAAAAGCAAATGCCATGTGTCACTCTCTGCTCTTCTCAGAAAAAGTAGATGCCATGTGTCACTCTCTGCTCTTCTCAGCAAAAGTAGATGCCATGTGTCATTTCCTGCTATCTTCAGAAAAACTGGAATTCAAATATTCAAATCTCTCCAGAGGTGGCGCAAATCCTGAACTTCACCTTTTCCATTTTGTTTGAGATGGCGCCACATGGCTTGGGCCTCCTTCTCTTCCCTCTGCCACGTGTCAATCTCTGCTTCTTTCAGAAAAAAGCAGGATGACACATGTCTTTCCCCTACTTTTCTCAGAAAAGTAGATGACACATGTCATGTCCAACTTCCTTCAAAAAAAGTAGAGGACACATGTCACTCTTGGCTTCCTTCAGAAAAGCAACCATTCAAAAATTTTCAGACAAGAGCTAGGTGGCGAAAATCCTGGAGTTCTACCTTTTTCTACTTTGAATTTGAGGGTGCCACATGTCACTTGTTTTTCCCTTCTGCCACATGGCAATGTAGGAGCCACTCTGAGGAACTGCCACATGTCTCTCCTCCATTCCTCCAGGGCCAACCTCCATTTGAAATTCAAATTCTCCCTTGAGGTGGCGCCATTTGAGAGAAGGCTTCTCCAGACAGCTGACACTTGTCTGCCACATGTCCAGACCTCCCTGCATCAGAAAAAGTAGAAAAACCCCCCTATGAGGTGGCGCATTCTGCTTCCTCCATTCCTGTTCTCCTGCCACATGGCAGTGTGGAGCAACTTGGAGGGGGGCGCCACATGTCAGCCTCTCCTTTCCTACAGAAAAGTAGAATTTGAATTCCTCTGAGGTGGCACAGTCTGCTTCCTCCACTTCTATCCTTCTGACACATGTCAAGAGCCTCCAGAGGTGGTGCCACATGGCATGCTCCTATTGTCTCCAGCTTTACACCTCAAAACACCTTTTGAGGTGGCGCCAATCTAGAGCCCCACTTGGCTTCATCCCTTTTATTTATTTTATTTTTTTAATAAAAATAGCCCCATGAGGTGGCGCCACCTGAGGGCTCCCTACAAAAGCCAAATTTTGAATTTCAAACCCCAGGTAGCACCCCCTGAGGTGGCGCAATCTGGGAGCTTCCTGCAGAGAAAATCAAGCAAACCCAATTTTAAAAATTTTCAAATTCTGTTGAGGTGTCTCATTCACAAAATTTCCCATTTTATTTTCTCAAAAAAATCAAAATAGCACCCCTGAGATGGCGCCACATGGAGGGCTCAGATTGAGCCTGTTTGAAATTCAAATTTTTCAGAAAAAGTCTATAAAAATAAGGCTCCACGCCCAGCTTGAGGAACACTTTTTGGGACTTAGAAATTCGACCTAGACTTGCTTCAGAATCTGATTTTGAACCTTAGAATTCACGCCCCCCCCTTTGGCTCAGTGAAGAAGGTGCAGTAGGTCGATTTTGGTGAATCATCCGAAGCCCGGAGCGAAGGACGAACAAAGCTCTTCGTAGCAGTCCCTTTCAAGAGTTTCAAAGCTGCGTAACGAAGCAAGGTGCACCTCTTTTCCTCTTGATTTGATTTCATAATTTGATTCGGGAGAAGTTTGAAGAAAGAGCTCATCCGAGAGATGGATTGAGCTATTCTCATAAAACGACATATATAAAAATACATGATTATGATTCCTTGATGATTTTTAGCATTCATGCATTTAGCTAGATTTAATTTGCATTTTATTTCATTAATTTAGCATGTTTCATGAATTAATTAGGATTAATTTAGCATTTATTTCAATTCTACTCAGTTTCAGTAGTTCTCTATTTTTGTCAGTCAGTCCACACGTCATTTCATGCGTGTAATTTTTGTTAACAAATCCAAAAAAATCATGGAATGCGCCATTAGGTGTCCCTAGAAATGTGCCAAAAATTCGGAAGCATTTGAATTCGTTTACTGCGGTAAACGTTCAAAAAGGTGAGTCGGGTTTTACCACCCGGGATGCATTTTAATTTTTTACTTCCGACTTGTAAAATCGAGATCTCCCTCATGGGAGATCCAATTTTCGATCTGAAAGATGTTCTGAACTCGAAAGGATGTCTAGTTTTTAACCTGATTTTAACAGATTTGTCTGATTTTTTTTTATGTCTGACAAAAATCCGAGACTGCGGGACACGTGTCAGAGCCTGATTTGGGCCTCTGAGACTTTGGATCGATTTAGGTCGATGGGTTCTCTTTGGGTATTGATCCAAATCCAAATCTTCAAAAAGTAAAAGTTATGTCCGAGATGTTCTCTGTGTGAATATGAAAGCTTGTGATTTTATGAACAGTGGTGATACCTGTTTCGGATTTTTCTTGTCAGTCACCTGTTTGGTCACATTTGTCTATTCTGTTATTTTAGGCATGAAAAACTATATTTTTATCTGTGTTTCTGTTAATCAAATGCCAAAGTTATGAACATAAAAGTTGTCCCTGTAGGTGTCTTGCGTATGTCTGTTAAATATCAGAAATTTCCATGCCTGTTTTCTATTTATTTAGCATTTTATATTAGATTAAATTGATTTTTACCTCCGTCAGAACCAAATCCCTGTTACCGAACTCACCATGGCTCAAATCCCGAGACTGTAAAAAACAAAAATGTTCCATTTCGAGTCCTTTAGCAGTTTAAAAAATATCAGAAGTTTTTATGGTGTAAATCTTGCATTATCATATTAAGCATTGCATTTGGTTCGGGTCCATAGGCGAAATCCATCATTTTAGGACTTTCTTTAAATTTTAGCATTCAAATCATATCATTTCGTAAATTTTAGCATTCTAGGCTGTTTATCATAGTATGTAGATGCTTCATACCGAATTTGGTGTGATTTGGAATTCATTTGAGGCTTTATTTAGCCATAATATCATCAAAATAGGGCCCCGCAGGACCCTGATCCAAGCGAAAAACAAGTGAAATTCGTTATTTTGGAAAAATTGCAAAATGTCAAATTCTGATTTTATAGTCCTAAGGTGTTTAGCAGCATGTCATAATGCCTCATCATGCATTTCATCATCATTTGATTCAATTTGAATTTCGAAATCTCAATTTTACCAAGTTTTCCTTCAAAAAACCCTGATTTTAAAGGTATAACTTTATAATTAGGGGTATTTTGGTCATTTTGACCCCTATTCCGAATTTCAAACTATTTTCTACTGAATTTCCTGCATTTACATCATTTCAAATATCAAGGAAGTATGAGAATAGGGTTTATATCCAATTAAATCCAATAATTTCATAATATTATTGGAAAATCTTGGGAAAACCCACATATTTGAGCTAACCTTATTTCAAGTTTGGCAGAGATATTCAAAAGAAGGAGCTGAAGTCTGCAAATTTCTTTCATTTCAATTATTTAGTGATGTAATAATGTAAAATTTGAAATAAGAGATTTAATTTCCTGCTTAGACTAGGATGCATATCATATAGTTTGAATTTATGCAATATCCTATTTCTATAATTCATGCATTTTATTTCAAAAGCACTATGGATGTACACGAATGGCACATGCACCAACTCTTAGGGAGTTGATGAACTCGGTGGAATCCATATTTACGGCCCTAGTCGGAATATGGACGAGACCCAGATCCATCATCTTTCTACTAGTCACATTGAGCCTACACTCTTAGGCTATCTTAAAATGCACATCATATTTCTAATATTTTCAAAGTATTGTGCATTAAATCAATTAAACTCTGAACATATTCATGGCCACAGTCAGGATATGTGAAGGATTTATTTTGACTTAATACACATTTTCCAACAAATGTCTTAGAAAATCTTTCAAAGTGCATTCATTCAATCATATCATTTGCATCATGAAATCCTTGGTTTTCCCATGATTTTCTTAAGAAAACTTCATTCTCAAGAAATCGATTTCTCAAGAAACTCTGAGGATTTTCCAAAATCGGTTTTCCCAAGTTAAGTTTTCACAGTTTTCCATGGAAACCAGTCTCTCAAGAAACTTCCAAGTTGGATTTCCAAAATCAAAGTTTTCCCTCGATTTTCCTTGGAAAATGTTATTTTCTTAAGATTTTCAAAAAGAGTTTTTCAATCTTCCTCAAGAATCAAAAATCGATTTCCAAGTATTTCAAGGGTAAGATTCCCAGGATTTCAATTTCCTAAATTTCAGTTTTCTTCTCCAATGAGTTTTCCTATAAATTTTCCATCGTTTTCCTAAGAAAGTCCTCAAAGTTAGAGTTTTCCTGAGAAATGTTCCCCTTTTCAAATGTTCACCTTTTTCTCAAGAATCACTTCTATTTTCCCAGGATTTTCAACTATTCATGGTTTTCCCACATCTTTATGAGCTTTCTTGTGATTTCAAAAACCCTTTTTTCATCTGAGTTTCCTGAGAAATTGACCTTTTCCCTGAGAAATGTTTTTCAACTCCAAATGTTTTTCAAGCATACATCATGTTTTTCCTACTTCCATTTTCCAAAATCTCATAGCACATGCCTGAATTCTCTGTGCATTTAGGATAGAACATGATTTCGATGATTTAACTAAGTCAATCACAATTTTGGTCCTTGGTTCGATTACCCCTGTTAAAGGCGGCAGGAACGGTCGAACCTCGTACCGACAGGTCGAGCCCCATCCCATGGATTTTCCCGCAATTTTCAAAACGGAGGCGAGTATTTCAAAATAATTTCCAAAATCCGGTCAAGTTTGAATCGCGAAAGCGTTTCCCTCTTTCTCTTCCGCAAGGAAAGGAAGACGGGAAAAATTTCGCGATGATAACAGGAAAGCCTACGAATAGACATGGGACCGTAACAGGCTTACACTACACCAACAACCTGCAGATGTACCAATATTGTAAATGCCACATAGAAGTTGTTGGTCAATTGATAGATGATGTGATGTAAGCAACATGAAGAGCTGAGTTGCACAGCTACAATAGGGTGAGATGTGGTGATGAATGTTGCAGCAGCTATGTACCATGAATGGGACTGTATTTTCTAAGACAAGTATGAGAGTGGAAAGGACGAGTGCCACAGATGTAAGCTAGGCGTATTATGCCCAAATGGGTTTAGTGATGCAAGAATTATGTATAAAGGAGTACATAGTGATGACAATGACAATATAGAGGTGCAATTGATGTAGAAAAGGAAAAGGGAATAAACAGTGTCATGGCAGCTGAATGCAAATGCTGGATGGAGGTGTTAAAATACAAAGACCTGGCTGATGTATAAGTGCAATAAATATGCAATGAATAGAAACATACAGGTGGTGGTACATATAAAAGAGAGGGAAGAAAAAAAAAACTAAGCAGAGCCTATTTTACAGTGAATTAAAAATTGGTTTTAACGCCTCAATGTATTCCACAGTAAAACCAGCAATAGGCCTCAATATATTTTAATGCCATGCTGATCTTTTTTTTTATGAGAAATTCGTGCCCAGATTCTTCTTATTTATCATATAACTTTGAGATCAGCTTACCCAGTTAACCGAATTAGAACAATGACGAACAAAATAAATATCAATTAGCACCATGATATATATTCAGCAACAAAAATCTGCAGATATGGAATTCTTTCCATTGAAAAAAAAAAATTGATTAGATGGATTGTGTCCTAGCAAAGGGAAATTGAGTATTTAACCACCTATATGGTCCCTGGTATATTTTTTTTTTGAAAGGGGAATGAAATGGAGTCATTGCTATGTACATCTACCAGTTGGCTCTTTATTACAGGGCACAATGAACATGATCCCTACTTAAAACATTGCATCCAGAAAATTTAGAGACGAGATATTATTACTAACATCCTTAATAATAATAACTTTCTCAAACTATTGGCCTGTATTACCTGGACGGAAATAGGGTTCGAAATATGGACACAAGCCTTGAATATCAAACACAAGGAAACTTTCAAAAATATATAGCATGGCGGAATTCATAGGGGGTTAGAGAGGTTTATAACAAAGTACCCAAGCAACCGACTTAGCACTAAAGGGAAGGGATCTCTCATGCTGGAATTAAAACTACTATGAGTCTATGGAGACCAACAAGCTCACTCGCAATCAAGGTTGCCATACAACAAAGTGGGACATTTCCATTTTACAATATAATGGTGCTTTAGAAAGGAAATCATTCATAGAAAACAAGCTATCAGATGGTCATAACATATATGAATGCCTTTAGTTAACTAGTAACTTGTTGAAGAGGTGGCGGTGAGGTGACGAAAATGAAAGTTTCTCAGGTGACTGCAAGAACGAACACGTGTGTGGGTGTGCGCCTGTACATTATTTATGTGAAGGGCAGGGATCAAACCTGGTCGCAGCTAAGAAATGTTGGTTCTTGCTTGTATTAACCGACTGAATGCTTCCTCTGACTGAACTTAGTGTTGATATCAAAATGAAAGCACAAGATCAAAGTGCAGAAATCTCCTTACTGAACTTAGTGTTGATATCAAAATGTAAAGCACAAGATCAAAGTGCAAAAATCCTGCAGAACCAAAAGAAATGACATAAGGCCATTGGAAAACTAAGTGAACTAAGATACATAGATGAAGGTAAACAGGGGTAGCAAACATTCTTTAAATCTGACATAGATGAAGTTTCATATTCCATCCTAACATATGCTTACTCATCGAAACAGAAAGCTAGCAAACCGGATGCTTAAGTGATACAGTGAACTTACCGAAATTCAAAAGAAATCAGAATGAAACTTTCAGCAAAGCCAGGATTAGAAATTACATTCAGTAATGAAACCCCTACAAAAATCAGCATATGAAAATTAATAGTTAGGAGTAAGACACAACGGGAATTCACAATGAATTTCGAGCCTCTAAACATAGCGCCATTGCCCAATCTCAATGAATTTTAGATCCTCATGTGGTAGGCTTTTCAGTTCTGCTCCTTGCCGCAACTTGATTTTTGTCCTTTCCCTGAGATAACCTTAATCACCGGGTTAGTCCTGGCGATCTTGAGGATATACTAATGCCGAAAGGATCAACCTAAATACAAGAACAAGTCATCGAACGAATCACCACGAGCTTTTGTAGTGAATCTGCTAAGTTTAAAAGGGGATTCCTGACCCATTAGGTGTTAGTTGGATTTCAACTTGGAATGGAATGGCTCACGATAAAATCTAACGTTGATCTTCATGACAGATTAGTACAGGTAAGAATCATGAAATGGAGTCACTCCAGGGTTATCAAACATCGAAACCAAACATGAAATTCCCTGACAAATTAGATGTAAGCATGATTTTAGACCACCAGAATGTAATATTTGAAAATAAACACAGAGAATTACTAACTGTTAACATCCAATTACTCCCCAAATTGATGCAATCATGGATGCCACGGTGCAAAATTACATCAATAACTATAATCTTGTAGTGAATCAGACACCAAAAGGTAGAAGAAATTTGCGAACCAGAAACTGGAAATCAAAAACGAAATAGCACATGGACATAGGATTGAAAGTCATCCTTTAATCAACAATGACAATTACTATGGAAATTGATAATCAATAAGAGGAAAAGAGGAAAAGAAAGAGAGAAATAAATAAATAAACAAAAAAAAAGAAAGGAAATCAATGAAATACCACATTAACCATCTTTGTCAAACTTAATGAGAACCCAATAAGACTCGGTTAGTAGCATTCAAATCTGATTCCAGTACCCAGACAACTTGCCAGGGAAGCATTCTTACTGGAGGTCAGTGAAAAGTATGTAAAACAAATGCTTCCATGCCGAAATTTGTTCAGTTGGCAAGCAAAAGATCATTCGATCGAACATCAGAAATTACTACACTTCGAAGCCCCAAAAAAAAAGAAAGAAAAAGAAAATAGAAATGGAAATTCCTAACTAAACAGAAATGTTAAAAGAATAAAACAACGATATGAGCAAGACTTTGATATGTTGGGATACGTTGATCCCATTAATTTTGCATATAGGAGCCGGTATTGCTATAAGCAAACCGACATACTCGATGGTGCGTCCATGGGGTAAAACCAGGGAAATGTGAAGGGGATAATATGATGAAACGAGAACAGAAACTAGAAATACAGTGCCGTAAGGAAATATCGATGGAGAACTAGAGATGAGAGAGGGATTCTTACCAGCTTCTTGCAGAGGGGGGGGGGGGGTTATCTCGAGGGATGCCGCAGGAAGTGGATAGGTCAAACAATGGATGCTACTGGATGCTACTGGATGATACAGGAGGGAGTTCCTTCCTCTTCTATTGTGAAAGCCCCTTCTTGTTGAAGAAGAACGGGGGGTTCAGATGGGAGAAATGTGACGGAGAAGCGACTCGCTGATGAGAGTGAATAAACGAGATCAGGATGTTGAGAATCTCCTCTTTTTTTTCTTCTCCCCCGTTTTTCTTCTTATGATGCCTTGTTTTTATAGGCTTCAGAAGGATCGAGAGAGGTCGTTATGTATCGACGGTCGAGAAGGAAGGAGAGGCGTCCATTGGTGATGGACGATGGGAGGGATGAAGATGGAATCACCGTTGGAGATGAACGGGAGATGGAAGCCATGGAGGATCGGAGCGTTCGGTGGAAGCTCCTGCGGCTGAGGGTTTTTGGTAAGAGAGAGGGCTTGGGTGCGGCTGCTTGCGGTTGAGGAGGGGTTTCGTAACCCTAATACGATTTTTCTTTTTTCTGTTAAAACCCTCCTGCTTTGAAGATTTTCAAAAAAAGGCGGTGGTTTTTGTGATCATCGCAAAATTTTTCCTCTTATAATATTCTCTCTCTTCCTTCTCTTTTCCTTTCTAACCTCTATTTCCTCCTTTTTGAAGGGAGAAAATAAAAGGGCATAAAGAAAGAGAGAAGAGAAAAGAAAAGAAGAGAAGACGAATTCTTTTGCGGGGTCTGGTCTCACTTGACATTAATTTTGAAAATATTTAGAAAATGACTCGCCTCCGTTTTGAAATATATTGCGGGAAAATGGAGAGATGGGATTCGCTCGTCGGTACGAGGTTCGACCGTTCCTGGCGCCTTTACCAGGGGTAATCGACCCAAGGATCGAATCTATGCCTTTTGCTTTGCCTAAATATCATCTAAGAATTTATCCTAAAGATCTAAATGCACAAAGAATCATGCTTGTGCAATACAAGGATGTATGCTCTTTTTGAAAGATGTTTTGAAAATTTCCAAGTATTCTGAGATGAACTTGGTAAGGGAGTGAAGAAATGATTGAATCTAACTTAGAACTTGAGATAGATCAGAGAAATTCTAAGTCTTTAAAGTAATTTAGAGTTGGAAGAATAAATCTTGATTTTGGAAAGAGAATGATTTAAAGCTGAGATAAAAAGGGAAAGAAAGAAAATTTTCAAAGTTTAGAAGATGGACTTTGAACTTAGAGATAAAATTGAAAATGGAATTGAATTTCAGATTTGAAATCAGGATGGATTTGAGAAATCCAAATGGTATTTGAAAATAGAAATGGATTTAGGAAGTTCAGATGAGATCTGAAAATGGAATTGGATTTGAAATCCAAACTTGGGAATGGAATTGGATCCTAGATCTTAACTAGAATTGGATCCAAGATTTGGAATCCAAGATGGAATTAGGTTCTGAATCCTAGGATGGATTTTTTTGAATCTCAAAATGGATTTAGAATCTGAGATCCAAGATAGAGTTGGACTCTGGATTCTAAAAATGGATTTTGGATCTGAAGTCTGAGATCCAAGATAGAGTCGGGTTATGGATCCTAAAATGGATTCGGATCTTAAAGTCTGAGAAAGAATCGAATTGGACTCTGGACCCTAAAATAGATTTGAATCTGAAGATCTGAGATCCAAGATAGAGCCGGGCTCTGGATCCTAAGATGGATTTTGGATCTGAAGATGGATTTAGGATCTGAAATTTGAGATCCAAGATAGAGTTGGACTCTAGATCCTATGATGGATTTTGGATCTAAAGTCTGAGATCCAAAGTAGAATTGGATTCTGGATCCTAAAGTGGAATGGGGATCTGAAGTCTAAGATCCAATGTGAAGTTGGATTCTGGATCTAGAATCCTAAATGGGAATTGGATCCGAAATCTGGAATCCAAGATGTAATTTGGATCTAATTTTGGATTTTCAAAAATTGGTTTGAGAATAAATGAATTTCAAAGTCAAATTGGACTTTGATTTTAGAGCTTTGAAATTGAAATTCAGAAAATGAATCAAGAATCTCGAAGTTAGATTGAACTTTGGATTTGATTGGAGTTTTGAAAATGAATTTGGAATTTCAAAGTCAAATTGAACTTTGAAATCTGATTTGAATTGGAATTTTTGAATATAAAATGAATCTGAAATTTCAAAGTCGAATTGAACTTTGAAATCTGATTTAAATTGGAATTTTTGAATGTAAAATGAACTTGAAATCTCAAAGTTTAAATTGGACTTTGAGATTTGAAAATGAAAAGATGAATTAGATTTTTACAAGAATTGAAGATTTGATTGAAGAAGATATTAACATCACTTGGATTTTGGAAAAAAAAAATTTGAAAATATGATGCAGTTCTATCCTAAGTGATGAATGAATTTAGAGAATTTTGAAATTGGATTTTGAAAATCATATTTCATTCTTTACATGAATTGAAATAAGATTGAAAATAAAATACATCCCTGACTATGGTCATTGAATGTATTATATAATGATCTATATTTAAATTCAGGTGAAGAATAAAACATATTTTTGTGCTTTTATAGAGTTTAAAATGAAATTAACTCTCAATATACCCTGACTATGGTCATTGGTATATATTTTCAGCCAATTTTAAGTTAAACTCTAATAAAAGAAGGAAATATTTGAAAATATAATGATTTTTTAAAGAGAGGATCCAGTGTGGATCCAATGTTATTTCATAAAAGATAAAAATCCTAAGTCTTGTTCACATCCTGACTATGGCCATTGATGTAAATCATCAACTTAGGATTTAATCACCTCTTATGGAACGGTGCACGTGCCATTCGTGTTTCACCATTGTGAGATTTTGAGAAATAAAGGTAAAAGCATGAAAACAAGCACTTTATGGCCTTTACAATGCTCATTCAATTTAATCTAAGAATTGGAAATGTAAATTTTATACCTAATTTATTACAACTTTGAATTGCAAATATTAGAAATTTCTACTCCAAGAGAGAAATTCAAGCTTCTTATATATTCCTGCAAAACAGAGTTAGCACATGACTGGATGTGATGATACTGAAAAAAAAAATACTATTTAAGAGCCAATGTGTATGTAATCATAATGAAATGGGTATGCACCTATCTAAATGTGATAATTATACTAAATGAAGGGTATAAAAAAAAGTATATATAACATCTTACATTGATGATGAAGCCTACATACCTTGGTTTAAGGGTGATCCATAGGCCCATGAAGGAGATTTTGAATGCATATGTATGACATCTAAACTGATTGGGCAAGGGGTAGAGGTACATGGAATCTACAGCCTTACTTGGGTTGTTTACAAAGGAGATGGAGCTGATGATGTTATATAATTAATGAAGTAGAAGATGTTGTAAAAGGGGTGAAGTTGTGTATGTGTAATAATGTCATGATAGTGGTGATATACTGAGATTTTTTTACTGCTATGTGACACAGCAGTGGCATAAGGAGTGGAGTTAGTATAGCAGAACATGTAGTGAAATCAGTTGTTGGAGTGTAACATGGATGGTGCTGGATGTTATGAAGGTTATGCAGGGTTTTATGTGTAAGTAGGAATGGAATATGCATGGCTGATGCAGAAAAACCTCTTTTGACTTGAACACATCATCTAAAGGAAGACTATTTTCCAAAACCTGCAAATGATTGCCAAAGAGCTCAATTTGGGAAACCGCAACATCATCATATAACCCTATGAATACCTCAAATGTCGCCTTGTATCAAAATATTGTATCTTCATTGACCCCCTTTGATTCTCAACAACTGCTTCCAGCTAGTTTATTCGACTTTTCTCAGCAAGCTAGCTGCTTCTTGAAGAAGAGATTGGTATGTTACAAGTTGTGAGTACAGGTGAAAAGGGGACAACAAGTTGGAGGTTGGGCTGTTACACAGGACTATGAATAGTGTAAAATGCAATGAAGTGGGTAAGCATGCAGAAGTGGAAATAGTAGGTGTGATGTACACTTAAAGGAGGTTAGCAGGAAGGTGAATGGGAAGGGATGGCAGCGCTGAGGGAATGATGCTACAAATAGTGTGCTGGACCAGTATGCTGGGAGATGCATAACAGTGTAATAGTGATTGTGCAAATATGATTGTGTTAAGGTACAACAAAGAGGTAGTGAGGGAGATATGTATAAACAATAAAAAAAAGAGTATGCTCATGGTGAGAATGGACTGGGGATTAAGCGATTTGCAGGAAATCAATGCTGCAACTATAGGTATTAACACAAGGTGGATGTGCAGGGATGCATGACTCATAGCAGTGCCTGGGCACTGCTATGGATATGTAAATGGTTACAGCAGTGCTAGGCACTGCTATAAACATGTGGAAGGTTACCACAAGTGGATGGAATGTTTGGAGTTTCAACAAGGAAGGTGGCGGTGGGAAGCGATGTGGTAGCTGGGACGTGGCTGATAATACCGTGGACATATTGAAATGAACTGGGATGTGATGGCATATGTTGTGGTAGGCTACAAGGTGAATAGTGTCATTAGTAGAAAACGTGTGTTGGTGATGAGGCTGTAACTCATAGATGACACGGTTGATGTTGTGCATAATGAAGAGAATGTGGTCATGAATGAAGAGAGTGATGAATAGGTGCTGTAAGTAAGTAAAGGTGCAGCGACAATATGTAGGGAAGTAAAGGTGTAGACTGTAGAGCCATGAATACCTTCCTAAGGCTTTTAGAATATAGATATTCTACAGCATCCACCACAGCATTGGAAGTAAAAAAAAAGAAAAGAATTTGCTTTTGAATAACAGATACCTTCAACTTTCCAGACAAAAAGAAGTTATGTAAATTTTCCAGATGCTCCATACACAAATGGCCATGCTGGACCTAGGAAAATTTCAGCCACAGTTTGGCCTTTCGGTGAGCTTCAACATGCTTAATAGCCTTTTTATGAGTTTGAGAATGTCATATCAGTTGCAAAGAATCATCTGAATTTGCAAATGTTGATTCAAGACTATTGAAGTGGAAATATTTTCTGAATCATCAAAGGTTGGCGTCCACTTTTATTTTCTGACAGCAATAACCTTCACCTTTGATCAAATCCTGTGCAGAACTTCTGCACTTGTGGAATCACCTGGCACTTCCAAATACATTGAGCTAGCACACACTATATCATCATATTCATTGTAATGACTAATTGCAAGTCGTTCTTCCTGCAACAATGGTGATTATCCTCATCATATGAAATCAGTAACAAGAGGTAATGAGACAAGCATGACTAAGAAGATCGATTCAAAAATTTGCTCAGCCTCGTAGGGAACTATACAATTTTCATTTTCCTGTTAGTATTATCCCTGGCACATTCTGAGACGATGCCAATCCTCTTTAAACAAAATATCTTCAGCAAACCCCACGCCCCTTGAGTGTCATGCTGCAGGGGAATGAAGAGGCACAGGTATTTCGGCGCCCAGATGTAATACGATAGATCTTATGGCAGATTTACAGTAGTGCACGGTGAGTATAGAAGGGATGTGCTATGGTTGAGATTCAGTTCCATGCTGCTGGTGGGTGGATAGGATCATACCCAGATATTTCTTATGCAAGATTAATAATGATGTTCAGAGTAATTCACTCAGATTTGATCGTGAGACAATCATACCATGACCAAAGACGCTAGCATATGACCATCAACTTCTAAAAAAAAAGGAAAATGACTAATATCGTAAAAAAAAAAATGGCATAGAACAATTAATGAACTATGAAATCTAAAGAGAATGCTTCAGCAGAAATACAGAGACAAGGCTAATGATGACAACGAGACTTTAAAAAAAAAAAAGATCAACAGAATGCATAAATTGAAATAGACATGATTTTTCAAAACAGAAATACGGTAAAGAGCAAAAAAAACAAACAAACAAAAAAACAAAACCAAATAATGAATCCAACGCTAAAACGAGAAATAAAAAAAAAATGCATGTTGATAATCAAAACGACTAGAAGAAATAATAACATAAAGAAAAATGTTGGCCGATGTATCACAAGGGAACTAGAATTCTTAAACAACGAAAGGAATGAGAAAAAAAAATGTATTGGAATGGGGCCATTCCATTAATGTTGCACATTGGATAAATTGATCTGCTATAAGCAAATCAATGCTACCACTGGTGCTTCAGATGGGAGCAAGAGGAATCGAGGAAAAAAAAAAAGGAGTCTTACCTTGGTTATTTGTTGTAGGGAGGATCGTTTAGGTAACTGCAGATGCTTTAGAATGATCGTCACAATTCCGATGGAATGAAAACAGGTGACTTGGGCAATTGAGTAACAATGTTCCTTCTGCAATCCGGGTGAATGCTCAATGGCGTTCCTGGCTGATCGTAGATTGTAATGGAGGATATGAGAGGGTAAAGCTGGATGAAGCCGATGAAATGAATGAAAATGGACGACAGTGGAGAGGTAGGAGACAGAGGGTGCGTGAAAAAGAGGAGGCTATCTACAGGAAAGGGGAGGGGTGAAGACGATCCCCTTCTTCTCCTGCGTGATCCCTTCTTAAAGATGAAGAAGAGCCTTCGAGAGGGTATTTGTTGGAGATGGAGGGCCATCCAGTGGAAGAGGGAGCGATAGATGGTGATCAGGAGAATGGCTGTTATGAAGTTTTCTAAATTCCCAAGGGAGGCTTCCTTCAGGAGCTTTTCTAAAATAGTGGTCTTTGATTTTCAAAAAGGGGGTTTTAAAAGAGGTTTTTAGCAAAGTTCCACTCTTTCAAGCTTAAAAATCATTTGACTTCTTTATTTTTTTCCAATTTTTTTGATTTTTGTGTTATTTTTCATTTTTTTGTATTTTTGGAATAAAAATCTAAGAATTTACGAGAAAACAAAGATTAAACACTAATTTTTTTGTATTTTTCTGAGAAATATTTACAAAAGTATTTTTCTGAGAATTTCTGACCATTTTGGGGAAATTTCTTCAGAAGAATGGGTTCGGACCCGAGTTTTGAGAAAATGTTTGAGTTTTAGAACTCGAATCGAGAGAAACAACATGATGGATCCAAACGGATGTCGGATGGATTGTCCGAGCTATTTAAAAACTATTTTTGGTATTTTCTGAAATTTTAATTTAAAAGTTGGACAACGAGGCTCAAATTTGGATCTGGACAATGGATCCAGATCTGAAATCAATTTAAACATATAAAATTAATTTAATTTCAATAAATCTTGAGAAATAAACTGGAATTTAGATTAAAAATGACTCATTTGCTCAAAAAATGAATTTAGGGGCAAAAAGGGAATATTTAAAAGATTTTTGAAAATTTTGGGGTGTTCACAGTTTTCCAAAAAGCTTTTGCAAAAACTTGTTTTTAGTAAAAAGGCTTATTCTTCAAGAAGTTTTTTTTTCCAAAAAAAGATTTTTGTTTCCAAATTTTATATATTTTTTTTGTTCTTTTCTTCATATATATATATATATATATATATATATTATATCTTTTTGTTATTTTCTATATATATATATATATAGATATTTTTGTGATTTTGGAATAATATTCTAAAATCTAAGAAAAATAAGAGATTTAAAAACTATTTTTGTAATTTTGAAAAATATGTACAAAAGATGAGTCTTTTGAGAAAACTTTTGAAATTTTCTTAGACAACGGGTTTGGATCCAAGGTTTTTGAGAAAGTATTCGAGTTTTGGTTCTCGAATCGAGGACTATAGGACAATGGACCCAAACAAATGCCGGATGGACTGTCTGATCCTTTCAAAAATTCATTTTTGGAATTTTATGAATTTTGATCAAAATTTGGATAGCGAGGCTCAGATTTTGATTTTAACTGGATATGGACCAAAATTAAGTCAGATATAAGAAGATTGATTTAATTCCAGAAAATTCAAGAATAAACCGGAGTTTTGTTTTAAAGTGACTCAATTTTGTCAGAAAATGAGGGTCAGAGGCAAAAGGGGATATTTATGACATTTTGAAAAATTTGGGGTGTTCACAGATGCCCCTCTTTGCTACTAAGCCAGTTGAAAGCCGAGCTTAGTGACAAAGAAACACTCCAAATTTTAAAAAATGTTCCAGTCAACATATCTCAACTGGGTGTTGAAGAATTTATTTTGAAAGCATGGCTTTTCAGGCTTAAAACCTTTATCCTGAATGCTCCTGGGGGGACGAAATCCTCGATGATGACATAACTGAATGATAGAAATGAGGAAATTATGATGGGACTTTGGGTAAAGATCCCAAAAATAGTGAAAGATAAGAATTTTGATCAAGTCTCGTCGGTGAGACCAGATCAACCTTTTGGAATGACTCAGGTTTAGCCCTTAACCTGGATGGGATAAAGATATATCAAGATAATTTGGGATGGGGTTTCATAAGCAGACCTCGATGGGACATTTTGAGAGAAATGCCTCGTGAGATGAAATTTCAAGGATGATCCTTTCCTGAATGGATGTACAGAGCATGAATTCCTTTGTGGGGAAAAACCATGATGGGATGGGAGGATTAACTCGTTGAAACGAGGTTCAGGTTTAACCCAAACCTGAATGGAAGGTACCTCGTAGAACGAGGTTCAGGCTTAACCCTTAACCTGAAGGGGACGACCATACAGAATCCTTAGATGAAGAAAACCGTGATGGGACAACAAAAATACATCGCCAAAGCGAGATTCAGGTTTAGCCCTTAACTTGAGTGGGGACAACCATACGGATTTCTCAAAACCGTGATGGGACAGGAGAGATACTTCAACTGAATGGGTAACTCTTCTAGAAGATATAAACAACACTAGGTTGCATCAAAATGGATATTGAATACTTATTTCATTCTTAGAATATGTAGAAAATTTTGCCAATAAGATAAATTTATAGTTGACTTCAACGCTTGAAAATGTGCACATGTGTGCAAAGATATTCCCTCTTTTACCCAGAGTATTTCCTCCAACGAGGTTAACTCCTCGGTTTTTAAGAGTCAAATTCAAAATTTCAACGCTGATGATTTTCTTCAAGGAAGCTATCCATTTTCTTGATATGAGAAGAGAAGGAATATTCTTAATTTCATAAAAGCAAGAGGTGAAAAGATATTGATAAAAGAATTTTGCATAAGAGAAGATGACTTCCGGCAATTTAGCCAGTTTGATATCTGAGTGTTTTCTCATGATAATCTTTTTTTTGCACTCTTATTGGGTTATTGAACTTTTTTGGGCTTTTTACATCATCCTTCATTTTGGAGATGTCCTGACTTTTCTCTCTTTTTCAGGGAAGGGTACGTCACAAACTCCTTCATCTCAGAGATGCTCTGATCCTTCATTTTCTCAGGGATTATATATGATGGTATTGGCATCTTTTAGATGATAGCGGAAATCAAATATCTTTTAGGGTTTGTCGGTAGGTCCATCACACTCGCCTTCATCTCGACGGTGATCTGAACTTTCCCTCGAAGGATCCTTCACAAACTCCTTCATCTTGGTAGATGATCCAAATTTTCTTTGGCCCCGGGGGTCTGCTCGCCTATTCGTCTTCATCTTGACGACAATTGAGAGATCCTATTTGCAGTTATTTGATTATAGCTCTAAGTGGATGAGGAGACATGAATGAGTGGATTCTTTTTATCGCTCAGGATATTTCCACTACCTAATTGCCAAAAAATTGTCCTTAAACATGCGCCATAGCTATGATCAATATCAATTCGCTTCCGTCTTTTTAATGTCATCGAATATTTCTTTTGCCCATCATACTGAGGACATTTCTTACATCCTTTTGGTTGATCAACAGGAAAAGATTAGAATTTTACCTCTTTTTCGCAAAAAGTAATCTGAGGTAATACTTTTGTGTAGTAAGATTTATTGGAATCAACAAATATTTTTAGCAATTTGGCAAATTTTTCATGAATTCTTTGTGAAATAATCACTCAATATAGATTTTGATACGACCTTTAGTTGCAATTTATGATTTTGGACATTCTGACCAGTAAAACTGGAACCTTTCATTTAACGACCAACGAAGGAGCTGAAACCTTTCATTTAACGACCAACGAAGTAACTGGGACCTTTTATTTAATGACCAGCGAAGGAGCTGAAACATTTCATTTAAGGACCAGCGAAGTAGCTGGGACATTTCATTTAACGACCAACGAAGTAGCTGGGATATTTCATTTAACGACCAACGAAGTAGCTGGGACATTTCATTTACTCATATAACGACCAGCGAAGTAGCTGGGACATTTCATTTAATCATTTAACGACCAGCGAAGTAGCTGGGACATTTCATTTAATCATTTAACGACCAGCGAAGTAGCTGGGACATTTTATTTAATCATTTAACGACCAGCGAAGTAGCTGAGACCTTTCATTTAATCATTTAACGACCTGCGAAGTAGCTGGGACATTTCATTTAATCATTTAACGACCAACGAAGTAGCTGGGATCTTTTCATTTAATCATTTAACAACCAGCGAAGTAGCTGGGACTTTTCATTTAATCATTTAACGACCAACGAAGTAGCTGGGACATTTCATTTAACGACCAGCGGAGTAGCTGGAACATTTCATTTAACGACCAGCGAAGTAGCTGGGACATTTTATTTAACGGTCTTTGATTTAAGATTGAGACTTTCTGGGGGACAAACAGCACGAGGACTGAACTTCATCTTTAGATTTGAAACTATAATCTTGTAGTGAATCAGACACCAAAAGGTAGAAGAAATTTGCGAACCAGAAACTGGAAATCAGAAACGAAATAGCACACGAGTTTTAAATTTAAAAACAGATTCTCTATAAAGGGAAAAATACTAAACAGTGATCAAAAAATCCGAAAATTTCACAGCAGACATATCTACTCAATGTGAATCCATAGCACTTTACAGATCTAAAATCGGATATAAGATGAGAGAAATATCATAACAGCAGATTACCTTCTTGATTTTAACCATGATTTTAAAGCTTTAAAAACCTGATTTGATGTCTGATTTTTTTGACAGGGTTCCCGAGATCCAAAACCTCTGATTTTTCTACAGTAACTCAATAACTCATGCATGCATCACATATAAAAAAATCAGAAATAAACAATGAGTGCTTAAATCCGAAATAACATCATCTTTACTGTTCTAAACCTAGAACACACAGAAATTTAAGAAACTTGAAAAACCATGCATTAACTAATGTAAATAAATAAAATAAACCATAAACAGTAAAAAAACTTATTTCTATGCTATAGAACATAAACCAAACATGAATAAACCATGAAAATAAATTAAAAACAGAGAATCAATGGCTGGAATTTGATATCACCTTTAAAACATAGATTTAACCCATTAAAAAGGGTAAATCATATATTTTATTGGTTAATAATGCAAAGAATCATGTTAAAATCAATTCTAATGGATTAAAATCTCTGTAAATTATCCAAAACAGGGTTAGATCACCTTCTTGGATTGTTCTTGCTGGTTCTTGATGGTTCTTGAGGTGAAACCATGGTTGATCTTCCATAAGGAGGGGTGTCCAAGCCTAAATCTAGGTTTAAAGCATTAAATAAAATAAGAAAAGTGAAGAAGTTCATACCTTGGAGTTGCAGCAATGGAGGAAGGGCTGGAGAGGAGAGAGAAGCTCCAAGAATCCAATAAGAGAGAGATGGGAAAATCGACCCCCTATGGGTCCCTATTTATAGAATTTTTTTAGGTTTTAAAAATTGACAATTTAAAAAATTTTGGACTCTTCTAAGGGGGGCGATTTTGGGGTGGAGTTACCTAACTACCCCTAGTCTAAATTATCCTAAATAATGCCTAATTAACCCCTAGCTAATCCTAAAAAATCCTCAAATGTGGTGCCACTTGGCATTTTCTCACATTGGGTTTTTAAAACTCCTTTAAAAACCTTTAAAAATACTAGTTTTAAAAACTAACTTTCAAAAATGAGTTTTTCAAAATGGTTTTGACTCTTCTAAACCTCTAACACTAACCAAGACATCAACTAACCCTAGTCTAGCCCTGACTTACTCAAATATGGCGCCACCCCGAGTGGGCCCTACTTGAGTTTTTCAAAAAGCGATTTTAAAACTTGAAATTGAAGGAGTTTTCAAAAGATTTTCAAAAGTAAACTTAAAATTAGGATTTTTGAAATGGCATAAGGTCCTAACTGAGTTAGAATTCCTCTGGATTTGGTGCCAACTGAGTGGGCCCACATCGAATTTTGAACATTTTTGAAATAAACACTGAAAAATGGCTTTGAAAAGGGGTTAAAATTAGTATTTGAAATTCAAGATCTTTGAAAATAGGGTCTCAAGCGAACTGGAACTCCGGGTTAGAGTCCTGAACTCTTAGGACTCTGAGATTTTAGATTTTAAAAGCCAAATGAAAGAATTTTCAAAAGATTTTATCAAGAAATGATGAAATAAGTCAGAAAACACAGTCAGGGTTAGACTCCCAACTCGACCGAACTCTAAAATAGAGTCCTGAACTAACTGGACTCTGTGAAATGACCTAAATTTCGAAAACAAACGAAAAAGATTGAGAATGGAAGTAAAACAGACTTAAAAACCAAACTTCTGACCGGATTAGGACTCTGAGACAGAGTCCTGATCGGACTGAAACTTTCAAAAATTTGAGAAATTTGATGAATAGAGGCATTCATAAGCAACACCATCTAAATGGGTCTCATCTGTGAATTGAAATCGATTAAAGTTTGAATTTGAAAGGAATCCAGATTGTTTTCTGAGAAAATATTTCGAAATACAAAGTCCTGGGGTTGGAAAATGACAGAGTATTGAATAAAAACCCAGGTTTTGAAATTGATTTTGAAATAAAGTTTTAAAATTCAAATCTGGATTGAATGTTTTTGAAATAGGAGTGCTGGATCTCGAAAATGAGATGCAATGTCATACAATGCTATGCAGAATACGTGCAATGACATGCAATGATCTGTGATGACTTATGAAATGGACAAATACTGGATGAAGGTAAAAATTTGGTATGTTTACAGCGGCTATGGCACATCTTTAAGGATTATTCTTGTAAAGACAAGGCAGTGGAAATATCCTGAGTGCTAGAAAAGAGAGAATTCGCCCTAACCCTGTCTCCTCAGAATCACCTAAGCTGCAATTAAATATCCGCAAAAAGGATCTCTCACCCGTCGTCAAGATGAAGGCGAATTAGGCGAGTAGACCCCCGGGGCCAAAGAAGATTCGAAACATCTCCAAGATGACGGAGTTTGTGACGGATCCTTCCAGGGAAGGTCCAAAGCATTGTCAAGATGAAGGCAGATGCGATGAACCCCTCGACAATCCCTAAAAGGTATTTAATTTCAGCTAAAGATCTTCCAGCCAATGAGCCAATATCATCAAAATAACCCATAAACCAATATCATCAAAGGAGGATCGAAACATCTCCAAGTTGAAGGAGTTTGTGACGTACCCTTTTCCCAAAAGAGAGAAAGAGAGGAAAAAGAAAGAGAGAAAAAGTAAGAGCATCTCCAAAATAAAGGAGAATGTAGCAAAAACCCAGAGAGCCAAAAGAGTGCAGAAAGATTATCATGAGAGAAGCCCTCAGGATATCAAACTGCCAAATCTATCAAGAATCTTCTTTAAATTTGTGAAATTCTATTATCAATACTCTTTCATCAACTGTTTTTATAATATCAAATTCTCTTTCTTGTTCATATCAAGGAAATTGATAACTTCCTTGAAGAAGGTCGATTGCGAGCAATTTGGGTTTCCAATTTCGATTCTACGAAGTGAACCTTGTTTGGAGGTAATACTTTGGGTAGAAAAGAAAGAATATCTTTGCAACAATGTGCAACATTTTCAAAAACTTTAAATCAACAATATTTTGATAATATTTTCTAGCTATTTTGACGTGAAGTGAGAGCTTTATATCCGTCTTCGATGCATCTTGACACCAATTTTAAATCTCTCTTAAGGACTTGATTCCTTCCCTTCTTTGAGAGCATGAACTCTCAGATTTGCACACTTCCCTGTGTCCCCACTGTCCCACCATAGACAGTCCCATTTCGGTTCGAGGTCGAACCACCAATCATTTTCTCGCAAAAGGCAATTTCAAAAGCTGATTTTAGTCTCAACAATGAGACGCCCAAAACCAATCCCTTTTCAAGCTTTAGGGACCCCATTTTCCTTCCTTTTGCAAAAACCCTGTCGGATTTATTGTGCAAGATCCGAAGGTTCCATCATGGTCTCTTCTTTCGAGGAGTCCATTCCATTTCTGCCCAATCAGGATAAGGGTACAAACCTGAGCCTCAATCAAAGAGGTATTTCATTGTCCGCCCGATCAGGATAAGGGTATAAACCTGAGCCTCATTCAAAGAGGTATTCCATCTTCCGCCCGATCAGGATAAGGGTATAAACCTGAGCCTCATTTGATGAGGTATTTCATTTTCCGCCCGATCAGGATAAGGGTATAAACCTGAGCCTCATTCAAAGAGGTATTCCATTTCCGCCCGATCAGGATAAGGGTATAAACCTGAGCCTCATTCAAAGAGGTATTCCATCTTCCGCCCGATCAGGATAAGGGTATAAACCTGAGCCTCATTTGATGAGGTATTTCATTTTCCACCCGATCAGGATAAGGGTATAAACCTGAGCCTCAATCAAAGAGGTATTTCATTTTCCACCCGATCAGGATAAGGGTATAAACCTGAGCCTCAATCAAAGAGGTATTTCATTTTCCACCCGATCAGGATAAGGGTATAAACCTGAGCCTCAATCAAAGAGGTATTTCCATTTTCCACCCGATCAGGATAAGGGTATAAACCTGAGCCTCATTCAAAGAGGTACTTCATTTTCCACCCGATCAGGATAAGGGTATAAACCTGAGCCTCAATCATAGAGGTATTTCATTTTCCACCCGATCAGGATAAGGGTATAAACCTGAGCCTCAATCAAAGAGGTATTTCATTTTCCACCCGATCAGGATAAGGGTACAAACCTGAGCCTCAATCAAAGAGGTATTCCATTTTCCGCCCAATCAGGACAAGGGTATAAACCTAAGCCTCAATCAAAGAGGTATTTTATTTTCCGCCCGATCAGGATAAGGGTACAAACCTGAGCCTCATCCAAAGAGGTATTTCATTTTCCGCCCGATCAGGATAAGGGTACAAACCTGAGCCTCATCCAAAGAGGTATTTCATTTTCCGCCCGATCAGGATAAGGGTACAAACCTGAGCCTCATCCAAAGAGGTATTTCATTTTCCGCTTGATCAGGATAAGGGTACAAACCTGAGCCTCATCCAAAGAGGTATTTCATTTTCCGCCCAATCAGGATAAGGGTATAAACCTGAGCTTCAATCAAAGAGGTATTTCATTGTCCGCCCGATCAGGATAAGGGTACAAACCTGAGCCTCAATCAAGGAGGTATTTCATTTTCCGCCCGATCAGGATAAGGGTACAAACCTGAGCCTCAATCAAAGAGGTATTTCATTTTCCATCCGATCAGGATAAGGGTATAAACCTGAGCCTCAATCAAAGAGGTATTTCATTTTCCGCCCGATCAGGATAAGGGTACAAACCTGAGCCTCAACCAATGAGGTATTTCCATTTTCCGCCCGATCAGGATAAGGGTACAAACCTGAGCCTCAATCAAAGAGGTATTCCATTTTCCGCCCGGTCAGGTTAAGGGTACAAACCTGAGTCTCATTTCTATGAGATATTTCATTCCCCAATCAGGTCAAGGGTTCAAACCTGAGCTTCGTTCCATGCGAGATATTTATGTCCCATCCAGGTTAAGGGCAAAAACCTGAATTTTGCTCTCACAAAGCAAATCTTTCCTCTTCATTCTTCGCTTCATATCTACCATCTTCCTCGGGCTAATTTCTTCACACCCAGTCAGATCCTTCTAACTGGAGCATTTTTTTATGTATAGCCCAAATTTGGTGTGTTTTTCTTTGCCACTAAGCTCGGCCATGAGCCGGCTTAGTAGCAAAGAGGGGCATCTGTAAACACCCCAAATTTTTACTCACCTCCCCGACAGTTCCACCAAGCATCATCATCCAGCCTTTGAAATCGCTGGAGGGCAAAATGGTCATTTTCTGAGCTCGGACCTTGAAAAAGTCCAAATTTCATCTGCAACTCTCAAAATTTCTCTAAATTTTAACTCAGATGTTCAAAAAAATTTATTCCTGACTGGAGACAGACACCTCCAAAGTCTTGGTTCAAGATTGCATTTCATAAGACATGACATTGCATATCATTGGATGAGCATTTCAAATCACTGCACTGCACAGCATGACATTTCGAGGTCCAGAACTCTTGATTTCAAAATTTTCAATCCAGATTAGAATTTTAACTCTTTTCAAAATTGATTTCAAAACCCTGGGTCTTCAAAATTATCAATTCTTCCCATTTTACCCCTAGGGCTCTGAATTTCAAAATATTTTCTCAGGAAAACGATCTGGATAGTTTTCAATATGGATTTCAGCCACTTCACTTCAGATTTTGCCCTTTTTAACAATTTCAAATATCCTCCTTTTACAAAATTGCCCTACAGGGGCCAACTCTTTCCAAAAATTCCTGTTTTACCAATTAGTCCAGATTTTATGAAAATTCCAAAAAGAAGTTATTGTTTTATCCTTATTTCAGTAAAGAAGCAATGTGGGACCCACACTGAGGTGGTGTCACACAAGCTTTTCTTTTGAAAATTTGAATTTTGAAAAACCCAAAAATATAGGAGCCTTGTCCCCTGGATTGGTGCCACTTGTCCTTTCTCTCTCCCCCCATTTCCATGCCAAGTGTCAGTGTGGGGCTACCTTAAGAAGCCGCCACATGTCATCCCATGTATCTGCCATGTGTCACCCTATCCATCCTGCGCCATGTGTCATTCCAAGACTACCAGGAGATGCCAAGTGTCATAGGTTGTCCTGTCTAGAAAAGTGGAGCTTGTCTCCTCTGAGGTGGCGCCACTTGAAGTGTGTCTCCTGCAGAGGACACGTGTCAACCTCTCCCTCCTTCTAGAAAAGTAGCCTGACACATGTCTCTCCCTACTTTTCTCAGAAAAGTAGGAGACATGTGTCACTCCTAAATTCCTACAGAAAAGGTAGGCTTGTCTCCTCTGAGGTGGCGCCATCTGGAGTGTGTCTCCTGCAGAGGACACATGTCAAGCTCTCATTCCCTTAGAAAAAGCAAATGCCATGTGTCATTTCCTGCTCTCTTCAGAAAAAGCAAACCATTTAAATGTTCAAACAGGGCCTAGGTGGCGCAAATCCTGAGCTCTGATCTTTTCAGATGGCCTATGAGGGCACCACATGTCCCTTCCCTCCTTTTCCTCCCTCTTGCCACATGGCATTATAGGAGCCACCCTGAGGTGGCGCCACATGTCCATCCTCCATTCCTCCAGGGCCAACCTCCATTTGAAATTCAAATTCTCCTCTGAGGTGGCGCCATCTGAAGAACCTCCTCCAGCAGGCTGACACTTGGAACCATCCTGGACTGCCACATGTTCAGATCTCCTTTCTCCAGAAAAGGTAGAATTCAAATTCCTCTGAGGTGGCGCCTTCTGAGCCCACTGCTCTGTCCTTCTGACATGTGTCAAACACCTTTTGAGGTGGCACCATTCCAGGACTCCACTTGGCTCTATTTTGATTTTTATTTTATTTTTAATAAAAGTAGCCCACAATGAGGTGGCGCCACCTGAGGACTCCCTACAAAAGGTGAGTTTGAATTTCAAATTCCAAGAGAACACCCTATGAGGTGGCGCCTTCTGGGAGTTCCCTGCAGAGAGAATCAAGCAAACTTTTGAAAAATTCCAAATTCCCCCTGCTGAGGTGTCTCACCCACAAAATTTTCATTTTTTTTTTCTCAAAAATCAAAATAGCCTCATGAGGTGGCGCCACCTGAGGGCTCCCTGCAAAAGCCAAATTCGAATTTCAAACCCCCAGATGGCGCCACATGGAGGGCTCAGATTGAGCCTGTTTGAATTTCAAATTTCTTCAGAAAATTTATAAAAACAAGGCTCCACGCCTAAGAGAAGGAAGCATCTTTGGAGACCATTTTTGTGAACTTGAAAATCCGACCTAGCCTCCTTAAAATCTGATTTTGAACTTTGGAAATCGTGCCCCCTTTGGCTCATTGGAGAAGGTGGAGTAAAGCTCGTGCAGTGGCCAATTCGATTCAAGCGGAGGTCGATTTTGGTGAACCATCTGAAGCCCGGAGCAAAGAACAAAGGAAGATCGTGATAGCCGCCCCTTTCAAGAGCTTCTACGCTGCATAACGAAGCAAGGTGCACTTCTTTTCCCATTGATTTGATTCCATAATTCGAATCGGGAGTCGTTTGAAGAAAGAGCTCATCCGAGGGATGGATTGAGCTATTCTCATAAAATGACATATATAAAAATGTTTCATTATGCTTCCTTGATGATTTTTAACATTCATGTAGTTAGCTAGGTTTAATTTGCATTTTATTTCATTCATTTAGCATATTTCATGAATTAATTAGGATTAATTTAGCATTTATTTCAATTCTGCTTATTTTCAGTAGGTCTCTGTTTTTGTCAGTCAGTCCACACGTCATTTCATGCATTTATTTTTTACTAAAAATCCCCAAAAAATCACGGAATGCGCCCTTAGGTGTCCCTGAAATTTTGCCAAAAAGTAGGAGGCATTTGAATTTGTTTACTGTGGTAAACATTCAAAATGGAAAGTCGGGTTTTGTTACCCGGGATGCATTTTGAAAATCATTTGCCGACTTGTAAAATCGAGCTATCCCTCATGGAAGATCCGATTTTCGATCCGAAAGATGTTCTGCACTCGGGAGAATTTCTAGTTTTTAATATGATTGTTTCAAATTTTTGTGATTTTTTTTAATGTCTGAAAAAAATCCGAGAGTTTGGGATACGTGTCAGAGCCTAATTTGGGCCTCTGAGATTTTGGATCGACTTAGGGCTATGGTTTCTCTTTGTGTGTTGCTCCAAATCCAAAACTGTAAAAAATGAAAGTTATGTCCGAGGTGTCCTCTGTTTGCATCTGAAAGCCTGTGATTTTTAGAATAGCGTTGATTCCTTCTTCAGATTTTTTTTGTCAGTCCTTTGTTTTGCTACATTTGTCTGTTCTGTTAGTTTAGGCAGGAATAGTTATATTTTTATCTGTGTTTCCGTTGATCAAATGCCGAAGTCATAAACATAAAAGTTGTTAATGTAGGCGTCGTAAGTAGCTCTGATTAATTTCATAAATTTCCATGGACGTTTTATATTTTTTTGGCATTTTACATCAGATTAGGGTGATTTTTACCTCTGTCAGAACTAAATCCCTGTTTCTGAACTCACCATGGCTCAAATCCCGAGGCTGTAAAAACCAAAAATGTTCCATTTCGGGTCTTTTAGCAGTCTGAAAAATATCCAAAGTTTTCATGGTGTAAATCTTGCATCATCATGTTAAGCATTGCATTTGGTTCGGATCCATAGGCAAAATCCACCATTTTAGAACTTTCTTTGAATTTTAGCATTTAAATCATATCATTTCGTGATTTTTAGCAGTCTAGGTTGTTTATCAGAGTAAGTAGATGCTTCATACCGAATTTGGTGAAATTTGAAATCCATTTGAGGTTCGGATTAGCCATAATACCAAAACAGGGTCCCGCAGGACCCAGATCCAAGCAAAAAACAAGCGAAATTCGTTATTTTTGATAAATTGCAAAATATCAAATTCTGATTTTACAGTCCTAATGTGTTTAGCATCATGTCTCTTACTGCATTTCATCACCATTTGATTCAATTTGAATTTCGAAATCTCAATTTTACCAAGTTTTCCTTCAAAAAACCCTGATTTTAAAGGTGTAACTTTAATTTTAGGGGTATTTGGGTCATTTTGACCCCAATTCCGAATTTGAAACTGTTTTCCACTGAATTCCCTGTATTTACATCATTTCAAATATCAAGGAAGCATGAGAATAGGGTTTATATCCAATTAAATCCAATAATTTCATAATATTATTGGAAAATCTTGGAAAAACCCACATAGTTGAGCTAACCCTATTTCAAGTTTGGCAGGAACAATCAAAAGAAGGAGCTGAAGTCTGCAAATTTCTTTTACTTCCTTTATTTAGTGATGTAATAATGTAAATTTTGGAATAAGAGAGTTAATTTCCTGCTTAGACTAGGATGCATATCATATAGTTTGAATTTATGCAAATATCCTGCTTATGTGATGCATACATCTTATTTCAAAAGCACTATGGATGTTCACGAATGGCACGTGCACCAACTCTTAGGGAGTTGATGGACTCGGTGGGATCCATATTTACGGCCCTAGTCAGAATATGGACGAGACCCAGATCCATCATCTTTCTACTAGTCACATAGAGCCTACACTCTTAGGCTATCTTAAAATACACATCATATTTCCAAAGTTTTCAAAATCATGTGCATCAAATCAACTATGTTCTGAACATATTCGTGGCCACAGTCAGAATATGTGACGGATTTATTTGGACTTAATGCACATTTTCCAATCAATTCCTCAGAAAATCTTTTCAAAGGGCATTCATTTACTCATGTCATTTGCATCATGAAATCATTGATTTTCTCAAGATTTTCTAAAGAAAACTTCATTCTCAAGAAATCGATTTCTCAAGAAACTCTAAGGATTTTTCAAAATCGGTTTTCCAAAGACAAGTTTTTCCACAGTTTTCCCTGGAAAATGATATTTTCTTAAGAGATTCAAAAGAGTTTTCCGATCTTTCCCCAAGATCAAAATCGATTTCCAAGTATTTCAAGGGTAAAAATTCCTAGGATTTCAATTTCCCAAGTTTTGAATTTCCTTCCCCAATGAGTTTTCCTATAAATTTTCCATTATTTTCCTAAGAAAACTCTCAAAGTCCAATTTTTTCTAAGAAGTATTTCCCTTTTCAAAGGTTCACCTTTTTCTCAAGAATCACTTCCATTTTCCCAGGATTTTCAACTATTCCTGATTTTCTCACATCTTTATAAGCTTTCTCATGTTTTCAAAAACCCTTTTTATCTGAGTTTCCTGAGAAATTGACCCTTTTCCTGAGAGATTCTTTCCAACTCCAAATGTTTTCTAAGCATACATCATGTTTTCCAACTTGCATTTTCCAAAATCTCATAGCACATGCCTGAATTCTTTGTGCATCTAGGATAGAACACAATTTTGATGATTTAACTAAGTCAAGCATTGTTTTGGTCCTTGGTTCGATTACCCCTGTTAAAGGTGGCAGGAACGGTCGAACCTCGTACCGACAGGTCGAGCCCCATCCCATGGATTTTCCCGCAATTTTCAAAAACGGAGGCGAGTATTTCAAAAGCATATTCCAAAATCCGGTCAAGTTTGAAGCGCGAAAGCGTTTCCTCTTTCTCTCTTCCGCAAGGAAGGGAAGACAGGGGAAAAATTTCGCGACGATAACAGCCGTGACTGGCATGAGAAGATCCACGATGCATTATGGGCCTACCGGACCACCATTCGCACTCCAACGAATGCTACTCCATCAGAATTGGTCTATGGAACAAAAGTAGTATTGCCGCTACATGTTCAGAAGCCCGCTTTGAAGTTCGCATCGCTTCTAGAATTACCTCTTGATCAATACCAGCAGCAACGACTAGTGCAGCTAGACTTACTCGACGAGAAAAGGCTAAAAGCAGCAGAGCATGCTCAATCCTATCGCTAGAGAGTAGCCAAGCAATATGCGAAGTCTATCATCGAAAGAAGATTCAAAGTCAATGATTTAGTACTTCGATCCACAGCTTATCTCAAGCATCGTCCAGGCGGCAAATGGTCGCCAAATTGGGAAGGTCCCTATGTTATCAAAGAAGCATTACCCCGCAACTCATATCGACTCATCAATGCCGATGGGGTAGAATTGCCGGATCCCATTAATGCTCGACACTTGAAAAAGTTTTATACTTGAAACATTTATTCTCCTCTTGTAATCCTTCCTATATTCTTCAAATAATGATCAAACTTTCTTTTCCCAGTATACACTGGGGCATTTTTAAATTTTGTTCCGTATGCAGGCAGGATAAACAAATTCCTCATTTCACGCACTTGTGCATTCATGTGCATCAATTCATATTAATTTCATTCAACTGCATTGACAACAATCCGATCAGTATTGGGATTTCAACAAACATTCTCATCACAATTCCTAATGATTCAAAATTGAAAGGGAATCACCAATACTGAACCAAAACCCAGCGCTCGAACTGGTATTATTTCAAAATCCAGAGTTCAAACTGGTACATTTTCAAAAACCCAACTTTTCGTAAAACCGAGTTCCGACTCGGGTTTTTATTCAAATCATTTTTTCCTTTGTTGATCCAGGTTCCGACTCAAGATCTCTTTATCTATTTGAGCTCAGATTCGAGCTCTTTATTTCCTTTTGTTGATCCGGGTTCCGACTCGAGATCTCTTTATTCATTCGAGCTCTAACTCGAGCTCTTCATTTTTTCATTTGTTGATCCGGGTTCCGACTCGAGATCTCTTTATTCATTCAAGCTCCTATTTGAGCTCTTGATTTTCCTTTGTTGATCCGAGTTTCGACTCGTGATCTCATTACCTTACTCGAGCCCTGACTCGAGCTCTTCATTTTTCTCTGTTGATCCGAGTTCTGACTCGTGATCTCATTACCTTACTCGAGCCCTGACTCGAGCTCTTCATTTTTCTCTGTTGATCCTAGTTCCGACTCGTGATCTCATTACCTTACTCGAGCCTGACTCGAGCTCTTCATTTTCTTCTGTTGATCCGGGTTCCGACTCGTGATCTCTGTATTTATTCAGGCCCTGACTCGAGCTCATTATTCTCCTTGTTGATCCAAGTCATTTCGATCATCAGGGTCTGTCAATTACTCAAATTTGATATTTTGCCCTCCAAATTTCAATTTAAATCTTCAAACCAGGCAATTCTCCAATTCTGACCTCTGGGGTCACCCAATTTCCAATTCTCAATTTCAATTACCAATTTCCAATTTTCGACCTTCGGGTCAATCAATTTACAATTTTCGACCCTCGGGTCAATCAATTGCCAAATTTTCGACCTTCGGGTCAACCAATTTCCAATTTTCGACCTTCAGGTCAATCATTTTCCAATCTTTGACCTTCGGGTCACTCAATTTCCAAATTTTGACCTTCGGGTCACTCAATTCCAAATTTCGACCTTCGGGTCGCTCAATTCACAATTTTGACCTTTTGGTCAACTAATTCTCAATTTCGACTGTCAGGTCATCCAATTTCGATCTTCGGGTCATTCAATTTCCAGTAACCAATTTTCCAATTTCCAATTTCCAATTTCCAATTTCGACCTTTGGGTCAATCAATCTCAATATCCAATTTCAAATCATTTTCTCTTGCGAGAGACCCTTTTAGGGAGCGTTTGAGGGAGCTCGTTCTTTTCGCATGCTATCCAATTCGTTCACTTAGCCCCTTTTCAGGGAGAGTTTGAAGGGACTCACGTCTTTGTGAACCGTTTGCAAAACAATTTCCAATTTCACAGGAGGAACCCTTTTTAAGGGAGAGGCTTGACGGAGACTCGCTTTTCTTGTGACCCCCCAATTTCATACTAGGCCATTTTCGTCATGAAGGACCCTCTTGGCAAGGAGAGTGTGATAGACTCGTTCCTTTCATGACCCAATTTTCAGACCTCACTATTATCGGCCCCCTTTCCATAAGAGAAGCCTAATATTAGGGAGCTTTGACGAAGGCTCAATTTCTCTTCGAAAGTTCGTTTTGCAAACACCACCTCTTCAAAGAAGAGAGGAGTATTTCCCATTTTCCATTCAGGTAAGGGCTAAGCCTGAGTCTCTCTTTTTGGGGAAAAAGAGAGGAGAATTTTCGTCATGGACGTGTTGGGCCGGATTTCAAATACTCACTTTCACCAAGGATTTCAAGAAAATTTTATCAATTTGTCAAATCAATTATTTGTTGATTTCAGAATCTTCACGGCACAAATCTTTATTTCGGTTTGCCTTTAGCATTACTTCCAAAAGAGCAAAGCTTTTGCGAAAAGAGATTCAAACTTCAAATTCTTTCTATTGGCCAACCAAAAGGATGAAGGATGAATCCTCGATATGGCCAGAAAAGAAGATTCAACGTTATTGCAAAGCCATGGATGATTGATATTGATCGCAGTCAATGGCACATCTTTAAAGACTATTCTTGTAAAGACGAGGCAGTGAAAATATCCTGAGTGCTAGAAAAGAGAGCATTCACCCAAGCCTTGTCCCCTCAAAATCACCTAAGCTGCAATTAAATATCCGCAAAAGGGATCTCTCACCTGTCGTCAAGATGAAGGCGAATTAGGCGAGTAGACCCCCGGGGCCAAAGAAGATTCGAAACATCTCCAAGATGACGGAGCTTGTGACGGATCCTTCTAGGGAAAGTCCAAAGCATTGTCGAGATGAAGGCAGATGCGATGAACCTCTCGACAATCCCTAAAAGATACTTAATTTCAGCTATCATCCAAAGATCTCCAAACAACATTGTCCAAGAAGGATCAAAACATCTCCAAGTTGAAGGAGTTTGTGACGTACCCTTCCAAAAGAGAGAAAGAGAGGAAGAAGAAAGAGAGAAAAAAATCAGAACATCTCCAAAATGAATGAGAATATAGCCAAGACACCAGAGAGCCGAAAGAGTGCAGAAAGATTATCAGGAGAGAAGCTCTCAGGATATCAAACTGCCAGATCTATCGAGAATCTTCTTTAAATTTGTGAAATTCTACTATCAATACTCTTTCATCAACTGCTTTCACAATATCAAATTCTCTTTCCTGCTCATATCAAGGAAATTGATAGCTTCCTTGAAGAAGGGCAATTGCAAATAATTTGGGTTTCCAATCTTGATTCTACAAAAGTGAACCTTGTTTGGAGGTAATGCTTTGGGTAGAAAAAAAAAAAAAGAATATCTTTGCAACGTTGACCAGTTGACTGGGAAAAAAAAAAGAATATCTCCGAAGTTGGGTCCGAGTTAGAATTACGTACCAAGGTTGACCAGTTGACTAGGAAGTTAGATCAATTCCTAGCCAATTCCTCAAGAAATCCAGTAGAAAGAGTGTGTGAGCTATGTGCTAGCCCTGCACACTGTGTTGCGGATTGTCCGGCAGCGCCATTATATCCTGAATTCGTTCAGGAGCACGTGAATGTTGCCCAAGGTTTCCCTAAACCCATGCCCAATTCATTTACATCCTCATATAACCCAGGTTGGCGAAACCAGTTTATTTCCCCATCCCATCAGCCCTCCCAGACACAGTATAGACCCAGTAACCCTTCACAAGGTTACTCTGTTATCGTCGCAAAATTTTTCCCCCGTCTTCCCTTCCTTACGGAAGAGAAAGAGGGAAACGCTTTCGCGCTTCAAACTTGACCGGATTTTGGAAAATGTTTTGAAATACTCGCCTCCGTTTTGAAAATTGCGGGAAAATCCATGGGATGGGGCTCGACCTGTCGGTACGAGGTTCGACCGTTCCTGCCGCCTTTAACAGGGGTAATCGAACCAAGGACCAAAATTGTGCTTGACTGAGTTAAATCATCAAAATCGTGTTCTATCCTAAATGCATAGAGAATTCAGGCATGTGCTATGAGATTTTGGAAAATGACAGTTGAAAAATATGATGTATGCTCGGAAAATATTTGGAGTTGAAAACATTCTCTCAGGAAAAAGCTGAAAGTCAATTTCTCAGGAAAACTCATGTGAAAAAGGGTTTTTGAAATCACAGGAAAGTTTATGAAGTTGTGGGAAAATCATGAATGGTTGAAAATCCTGGGAAAATGGAAGTGATTCTTGAGAAAAGGGTGAACCTTTGAAAAGGGAAACACTTCTTAGGAAAACTTGGACTTTGAGAGTTTTCTTAGGAAAATGATGGAAAATTTATAGGAAAACTCTTGTGGAAAAGGAAAATTGAAGCTTGGGAAATTAAAATCCTGAGAATCTTAATCTTGGAATACTTGGAAATCGATTTTGACTAAAAAAAAAAAGGTAAGAGACTTCTCTTGAAATTCTTGGGAAAATGACCTTTTCCCCTGGAAAACTGTGGAAAAACTTGACTTGAGAAAACCGATTTTGAAAATTCTCATAGTTTGTTGAGAAATTGGTTTCATTGAAAATGAAATTTTCTTGAGAAAATCATGAGAAAATCGATGATTTCATGATGCGAATGACATGAATGCACTTTGAAAGGATTTTATGAGGAATTGGTTGAAAAAATGTGCAATAAGTCCAAATAAATCCTTCACATATCCTGACTATGACCATGAATATGTTCAGAACTTAATTGATTTAATGCACAATGCTTTGAAAACTTTGGAAATATGATGTGCATTTTAAGATAGCCTAAGAGTGTAGGCTCAATGTGACTAATAGAAAGATGATGGATCTGGGTCTCGTCCATATTCCGACTAGGGCTGTAAATATGGATTCCACCGAGTTCATCAACTCCCTAAGAGTTGGTGCACGTGCCATTCGTGAACATCCATAGTGCTTTTGAAATAACAATGCATGAATCATATAAGCAGGATATTGCATAAATTCAAACTATATGATATGCATCCTAGTCTAAGCAGGAAATTAACTTTCTTATTCCAAAATTTACATTATTACATCACTAAATAAAGGAAATAAAAGAAATTTGCAGACTTCAGCTCCTTCTTTTGATTGTTCCTGCCAAACTTGAAATAAGGTTAGCTCAAATATGTGGGTTTTTCCAAGATTTTCCAATAATATTATGAAATTATTGGATTTAATTGGATATAAACCCTAGTCTCATGCTTCCTTGATATTTGAAATGATGTAAATGCAGGAAATTCGGTGGAAAATAGTTTAAAATTCGGAATTGGGGTCAAAATAACCAAAATACCCCTAATATTAAAGTTATACCTTTAAAATCAGGGTTTTTTTTTAAGGAAAACTTGGTAAAATTGAGATTTCGAAATTCAAATTGAATCCAATGATGATGAAATGCAGTATGAGGCATTATGACATGCTTCTAAACACATTAGGACTGTAAAATTAGAATTTGACATTTTGCAATTTATCCAAAATAATGAATTTCGCTTGTTTTTCACTTGGATCCCGGCCCTGCGGGACCCAATTTTGGTATTATGGCTAATCCGAACCTCAAATGGATTCCAAATTGCACCAAATTCGGTATGAAGTATCTACTTACTCTGATAAACAGCCTAGAATGCTAAAAATCACGAAATAATATGATTTAAATGCTAAAATTTAAAGAAAGTCCTAAAATGATGGATTTTGCCTATGGATCCAAACCGAATGCAATGCTTAACATGATAATGCAAGATTTACACCATGAAAACTTCTGATATTTTGCAGACTGATAAAGGACCCGAGATGAAACATTTTTGGTTTTTATAGCTTCGGGATTTGAGCCATGGTGAGTTTAATAACAGAGATTTAGTTCTGACAGAGGTAAAAATCACCCTAATCTGATGTAAAATGCTAAAAAATAATAAAACGGCCATGGAAATTTATGAAATTAATCAGAGCTACTCAGGACACCGACTTGAACAACTTTCATGTTCATGACTTTGGAATTTGATCAACATAAACATGGATAAAAATGTAACTTTGTGTTCCTAAGTTGACAGAACAGACCAATGTGACCAAACAAAAGACTGACAAGAAAAATCCGAAGCAGGTATCAACACTGTTTGAAAAATCACAGGCTTTCATATGCATACAGAGGACACTTCGGACATAACTTTCACTTTTTACAGTTTTGGATTTGGAGCAACACACAAAGAGAAACCATAGCCCTAAGTCAATCCAAGATCTCAGAGGCCCAAATCAGGCTCTGACACGTGTCCCGAACTCTCGGATTTTTTGTCAGAAATAAAAAAAAAAAAAAAACTCTGAGAAAATCAGATTAAAAACGAGACATTCTCCTGCGTTCAGGGCATCTTTCGGATCGAAAATCGAATATCCCATGAGGGATATCTCGATTTTACAAGTCGGCAAATGATTTTCAAAACGCATCCCGGGTAACAAAACCCGACTTGCCATTTTGAATGTTTACAACAGTAAAAAAATTCAAATGCCTCCGAATTTTTGGAACAATTCTAGGAACACCTAAGGGCGCATTCCATGAATTTTTTGATATTTTTAATAAAAAATAAATGCATGAAATGATGTGTGGACTGACTGACAAAAATAGAGACCTACTGAAAATGAGCAGAATTGAAATAAATGCTAAATTAATTCTAATTAATTCATGAAACGTGCTATATTAATGAAATAAAATGCAAATTAAACCTAGCTAAATGCATGAAGGTTAAAAATCATCAAGGAAGCATAATTAAATATTTTTATATATGTCGTTTTATGAGAATAGCTCAATCCATCTCTCGGATGAGCTCTTTCTTCAAACGACTCCCGAATCGAATTATGGAATCAAATCAAGGGGAAAAGAAGTGCACCTTGCTTCGTTACGCAGCGTAGAAACTCTTGAAAGGGGCGGCTATCACGAGTTTCCTTCGTCCTTCGCTCCGGGCTTCGGATGGTTCACCAAAATCGACCCACTACACCTTCTTCACTGAGCCAAAGGGGCGTGAATTCCAAAGTGCAAAAATCGGATTTTCAGGAAGGCTAGGTCGAATTTTCAAGTTCACAAAAAAATGGTCTCTCTATGCTGGGCGTGGAGCCTTGTTTTTATAGATTTTCTGAAAAATTTTGAATTTCAAACAGGCTCAATCTGAGCCCTCCATGTGGCGCCATCTCAGGGGTGCTTATTTTGATTTTTGAGAAAATAAAAAATGAGAATTTTGTGGGTGAGACACCTCAGCAGGATTTGAAATTTTTCAAAATTTGGTTTGCTTGATTTTCTCTGCAGGAAGCTCCCAGATGGCGCCACCTCAGAGGGTGCTCTCTTGGAATTTGAAATTCAAACTCACCTTTTGTAGGGAGTCCTCAGGTGGCGCCACCTCATGGTGGGCTACTTTTATTAAAAATAAAATAAAAATTGAAGCCAAGTGGGACTCTGGATTGGTGCCACCTCAAAAGGTGTTTGACACATGTCAGAAGAACAGAGCAGTGGGCTCAGAAGGCGCCACCTCAAAGGAGTTTGAATTCTACTTTTTCTGATGAAAGGAGATCTGGACATGTGGCAGTCCAGGATGGTTCCATACCTGACATGTGTCAGCCTGCTGGAGGAGGTTCTTCAGATGGCACCACCTCATGGGGGATTTGAATTTTAAATGGAGGTTGGCCTTGGAGGAATGGAGGGTGGACATGTGGCGCCACCTCAGGGTGGCTCCTACAATGCCATGTGGCAGGAGGGATAGGCAAGGGACATGTGGCGCCCTCATAGGCCATCTGGAAAAATCAGAGCTCTGGATTTGCGCCACCTAGGAGGAGATTTGAATATTTGAATGGTTTGCTTTTTCTGAAGAAAGCCAGGAGTGACATGTGTCTCCTACTTTTCTAAAAAGAGTAGGGAGAAGACATGTGTCTTCTACTTTTTCTGAAGGAGGTAGAAGGAGACATGTGTCACGTGCTTTTTCTGAAAGAAGCAGAGAATGACATGTGGCAGAGGGGAGAGAAGGAGGGCCAAGTCATGTGGCGCCATCTCAGACAACATGGAAAAGGTGAAGTTCAGGATCTGCGCCACCTATGAGGAGACAAGCCTACCTTTTCTGGAGGAATTTAGGAGTGACATGTGTCTCGTACTTTTCTGAGAAAAGTAGGGAGAGACATGTGTCAGGCTACTTTTCTAGAAGGAGGGAGAGGTTGACACGTGTCCCCTGCAGGAGACACACTTCAAGTGGCGCCACCTCAGAGGAGACAAGCTCCACTTTTTCTAGACAGGACAACCTATGACACTTGGCATCTCCTGGTAATCTTGGAATGACACATGGCGCAGGATGGATAGGGTGACACATGGCAGATAAATGGGATGACATGTGGCGGCTTCTTAGGGTAGCCCCACACTGACACTTGGCATGGAAATGGGAGGAGAGAGAAAAGACAAGTGGCACCAATCCAGGGGACAAGGCTCCTATATTTTTGGGTTTTTCAAAATTCAAATTTTCAAAAGAAAAGCTTGTGTGACACCACCTCAGTGTGGGTCCCACATTGCTTCTTTACTGAAATAAGGATAAAACAACAACTTTTTGGAATTTTCATAAAATCTGGACTAATTGGTAAAACAGGAATTTTTGGAAAGAGTTGGTCCCTGTAGGGCAATTTTGTAAAAGGGAGATATTTGAAATTGTCAAAAGGGCAAAATCTGAGGTGAAGTGGCTGAAATCCATATTGAAAACTATCCAGATCGTTTTCCTGAGAAAATATTTTGAAATTCAGAGTCCTGGGGGTAAAATGGGAAGAATTGATAATTTTGAAGACCCAGGGTTTTGAAATCAATTTTGAAAAGAGTTGAAATTCTAATCTGGATTGAAAATTTTGAAATCGAGAGTTCTGGACCTCGAAATGACATGATGTGCAGTGCAGTGATTTGAAATGCTCATGCAATGATATGCTATGTCATGTCTTATGAAATGCAATCTTGAACCAAGACTTGGAGTTGTCTGTCTCCTGTCAGGAATGAATTTTTGAACATCTGAGTTAAAATTAGAGAAATTTTGAGAGTTTCAGATGAAATTTGGACTTTTGCAAGGTCCGGGCTCAGAAAATCACCATTTTGCCCTCCAGCGATTTCAGAGGCTGGATGATGATGCTTGGTGGAACTGTCGGGGAGGTGAGTGAAAATTTGGGGTGTTTACAGATGCCCCTCTTTGCTACTAAGCCGGCTCATGGCCGAGCTTAGTGGCAAAGAAAAACACACCAAATTTGGGCTATACATAAAAAAAATGCCCTAGTTAGAAGGATCTGACTGGGTGTGAAGAAATTAGCCCGAGGAAGATGGTAGATATAAAGCGAAGAATGGAGAGGAAAGACTCACTCTGTGAGAGTGAAATTCAGGTTTTATGCCCTTACCCTGGATGGGACAGAAATACCTCGTATGGAACGAAGCTCAGGTTTGGCCCTTAACCTGATTGGGGATGGAATATCTCATAACATGAGACTCAGGTTTGTACCCTTAACCTGATCGGGCGGAAAATGAAATACCTCATCAAAGGAGGCTCAGGTTTGTACCCTTATCCTGATCGGGCGGAAAATGAAATACCTCTTTGAATGAGACTCAGGTTTATACCCTTATCCTGATCGGACGGAAAATGAAATACCTCTTTGATTGAGGCTCAGGTTTATACCCTTATCCTGATCAGGCGGAAAATGAAATACCTCTTTGATTGAGGCTCAGGTTTATACCCTTAACCTGATTGGGCGGAAAATGAAATACCTCTTTGATTGAGGCTCAGGTTTGTACCCTTATCCTGATCGGGCGGAAAATGAATGGAATCCTCGAAGGAAGAGACCATGATGGAACCTTTGGATTTTGCACAATAAATCCAATAGGGTTTTTGCAAAAGGAAGGAAAATGGGGTCCCTAAATCTTGAAAAGGGATTGATTTTGGGCGTCTCATTGCTGAGACTAAAATCAGCTTTTGAAATTGCCTTTTGCGGGAAATGATTGGTGGTTCGACCTCGAACCGAAATGGGACTGTCTATGGTGGGACAGTGGGGAGACAGGGAAGTGTGCAAATCTGAGAGTTCATGCTCTGAAAGAAGGGAAGGAATCAAGTCCTTAGGAGGGATTTAAAATTGGTGTCAGGATGCATCGAAAATGGACATCAAGCTCTCACTTCACGTCAGGATGACTAGAAAATATTGTCAAAATATTGAGAATTCTGCTGTTGATTCAAAATTTTTGAAAATGTTGCATATTGTTGCAAAGATGTTCTTTCTTTTCTACCTGAAGCATTACCTCCAAACAAGGTTCACTTTGTAGAATCGAATTTGGAAACCCAAATTGCTTGCAATTGACCTTCTCCAAGGAAGTTATCAATTTCCTTGATATGAGCAGGAAAGAGAATTTGATATTATGAAAGCAGTTGATGAAAGATTATTGATAATAGAATTTCACAAATTTAAAGAGGATTCTTGATAAATCTGGCAGTTTGATATCCTGAGGGCTTCTCTCATGATAGTCTTTCTGCACTCTTTTGGCTCTCTTGTGTTTTGGCTGCATTCTCCTTCATTTTGGAGATGTTCTGACTTTTTCTCTCTTTATTTTTCCTCTCTTTCTCTCTTTTGGGAAAAGGGTACGTCACAAACTCCTTCAACTTGGAGATGTTTCGATCCTCCTTTGATGATATTGGTTTATGGGTTATTTTGATGATATTGGCTCATTGGTTGGAAGATCTTTAGCTGAAATTAAATACCTTTTAGGGATTGTCGAGGGATTCATCGCATCTGCCTTCATCTTGACAGTGCTTTGGACCTTCTCTGGAAGGATCCGTCACAAACTCCGTCATCTTGGAGATGTTTTGAATCTTCTTTGGCGCTGGGGGTCTACTCGCCTAATTCGCCTTCATCTTGACGACAGGTGAGAGATCCCTTTTGCGAATATTTAATTGCAGCTTAGGTGATTCTGAGGAGACAGGTTTGGGTGAATTCTCTCTTTTCTAGCACTCAGGATATTTCCGCTGCCTCGTCCTTACAAGAATAGCCTTTAAAGATGCGCCATTGATTGCGATCAATATCGATCATCTACGGCTTTTCAATAACATTGAATCTTCTTTTTTGGCCATATTGAGGATTTATCCTTCATCCTTTTGGTTGGCCAATAGAAAGAATTTGAGTTTTGAATCTCTTTTTGCAAAAGCTTCACTCTTTTGGAAGTGATGCTGAAGGTAAATTGAGATAGAGATTAGAGCAATAAATATTCTGAAATCAACAAATAATTTGATTGACAATTTGACAAAATTTTCTTGAAATCCCTAGTGAAAGTGAGTATTTGAAATCCGGCTCAACACATCCGTGACGAAAATTCTCCTCTCTTTTTCCCCAAAAAGAGAGACTCGGGCTTAGCCCTTACCTGAATGGGAATTGGGAAATACTCCTCTCTTCCTTGAAGAGGAGGTGTTTGCAAAACGAACTTTCGAAGAGAAATTAAGCTTTCGTCAAAGCTCCCTAGTGTTAGGCTTCTCTTATGAAAAGGGGGCCGGTAATAGTGAGGTCTGAAAATTGGGTCATGAAAGGAACGAGTCCATCACACTCTCCCTGCAAAGAGGGTCTTTCATGACGAAAAATGGCCTAGTATGAAATTGGGGGGTCACAAGAAAAGCGAGTCTCCGTCGAGCCTCTCCCTTTGAAAGGGTTTCTCGTGTGAAATTGGAAATTGTTTTGCAAATGGTTCACAAAGACGCGAGTCCCTTCAAACTCTCCCTGAAAAGGGGCTAAGTGAACGAATTGGATAGCATGCGAAAAGAACGAGCTCCCTCGAACTCTCCCTAAAAAGGGTCTCTCGCAAGAGAAAATGATTGAAATTGGATATTGAGATTGATTGACCCAAAGGTCGAAATTGAAAATTGGAAAATTGGTTGCTGGAAATTGAATGACCCGAAGGTCGAAATTGGATGATCTGATGGTCGAAATTGAGAATTGATTTGACCAAAAAGGTCGAAATTGAGAATTGGTTGACCGAAAGGTCGAAATTGTGTGACCCGAAGGTCGAAATTGAGAATTGATTTGACCAAAAAGGTCGAAATTGTGTGACTCGAAAGTCGAAATTGAGAATTGAGTGACCTAAAGGTCGAAATTGAGAAATGAATGTCAAAGATTGGAAATTAATTGACCCGAAGGTCGAAATTTGGAAATTGATTGACCCGAAGGTCCAAAATTGGAAATTGATTGACCCGAAGGTCGAAAATTAGAAATTGATTGACCCGAAGGTCGAAAATTGGAAATTGGTTGACCCGAAGGTCGAGAATTGGAAATTGGTAATTGAAATTGAGAATTGAAAATTGGGTGACCCAGAGGTCGAAATTGGAGAATTGCCTGATTTGAAGATTTAAATTGGAATTTGGAGAGCAAAATATCAAATTTGAGCAATTGACATACCCTGAGGCTCAACAAAGGAGAATGATGAGTTCGAGTCAGAGCTCGAATAAAATACAGAGATCACGAGTCGGAACCCAAATCAACAAAAGAAAATGAAGAACTCGAATCAGAGCTCGAATGATGTAATGAGATCACGAGTCGGAACCCGGATCAACAAAAGAGAATGAAGAGCTTGCATCTGAGCTCAAGTAAGATAATGAGATCACGAGTCGGAACCCAGATCAACAAAGAAAATGAAGAGCTCGAATCAGAGCTCGAATGAATAGAGAGATCTCGAGTCGGAACCCGGATCAACAAAAGAAATGAAGAGCTCGCATCTGAGCTCGAATAAGGTAATGAGATCACGAGTCAGAACCCGGATCAACAAAGAAAATGAAGAGCTCGAATCAGAGCTCGAATGAATAGAGAGATCTCGAGTCGGAACCCGGATCAACAAAAGAAATGAAGAGCTCGCATCTGAGCTCGAATAAGGTAATGAGATCACGAGTCGGAACCCGGATCAACAAAGAAAATGATTTGAATAAAAAACCCGAGTCGGAACTCGGTTTTGGGATTTTGAAAATGTACCATTTTGAATACTGGATTTTGAAATAATACCAGTTCGAGCGCTGGGTTTTGGTTCAGTATGGGTGATGACCTCTCAATTTTGAATCATTAGGAATTGTGATGGGACTGCTTGTTGAAATCCCAATACTGACCAGATTGTTGTTCATGCAGTTGAATGCAAATGAATATGAGTTGATGCACATGAATGCACAAGTGCGTGAAATGAGGAATTTGTTTATCCTGCCTATATACAGAGCAAAATTTTAAAAATGCCCCAGTGTAACTGAGAAAGAAAGTTTGATCATTATTTGAAGAAAATAGGAAGGATTACAAGAGGAGAATAAATGTTTCAAGTGTAAAACTTTTTCAAGTGTCGAGCATTAATAGGATCTGGCAATTCTACCCCATCGGCATTGATGACCCGATATGAGTTGCGGGGTAATGCTTCTTTGACAACATAGGGACCTTCCCAATTTGGCAACCATTTGCCGCCGGGACAATGCTTGAGATAAGCTGTGGATCGAAGTACGAAATCATTGACTTTGAATCTTCTTTCGATGATAGATTTCGCATATTGCCTGGCTATTCTCTGGCGATAGGATTGAGCATGCTCTGCTGCTTTTAGCCTTCTCTCGTCGAGTAAGTCTAGCTGCACTAGTCGCTGTTGCTGGTATTGATCAAGAGGTAATTGCAGAAGTGAAGCAAATTTCAAAGCGGGCTTCTGGACATGTAGCGGCAATACTACTTTTGTCCCATAGACCAGTTCTGATGGGGTAGCATTCGTTGGTGTACGAATGGTGGTCCGATAGGCCCATAGTGCATCGTGGATCTTCTCATGCCAGTCACGGCCTGTTTCCACAGTTCGCTCCAAGATACGAATTAAAATCTTGTTGGTGGCCTCTGCCTGACCATTCCCTTGAGGATAATATGGAGCGGAAAAATGGTGATAGATCTTGAATTTTGAGCAGAATGTCTTCATCTTTTCATTCTTGAAATGACTGCCATTGTCTGACACAATGTCATGTGGGATGCCGAAACGGCAAAGGATGTTCTTGTGAATAAAAGAGACCACGTGTCGGCCTTCTACTGTGCGGAGACTGATGACTTCTACCCACTTGGTGAAATATTCTGTTGCGGCAAGGAAGTATTTGTGTCCATTTGAAGCTGAAGGAGTGATGGGACCTACAACATCGAAGGCCCACATGGAGAACGGCCATGGAGAAACAACGGATTATAAATATGTTGCTGGCATATGGATAGAAGGTGCGTGTATCTGACATTGTACACACTTCTTCACATAATGATAACAGTCTTGTTGCATAGTCTTCCAGTAGTACCCTGCTCTTATGATTTGCTAGATGGTTGATATTTTGGAATACTCTTTTTAAAACAATTATTTTCAATAAAACTTTGGAAAATCGTCAACCAAAAATATAAAAACCGACTTTCCACAAAGTGGTAAGTACGGGTCGATCCTCAGGGAACAGGAATTAAACACAATATTTCTATAAAATTCAATTTATTAATGCCAAATGTCAACCTACAATTACAAAGTTAATACAACTGCAATTAAACACTAAAAGAAAAGTAAACAAGCAATCAGTCTTCTGCTCCACACCAAGGGTATTTCCGTCGTTTCGCCACTTAAAGAATCTTCTCACTTGGACAATAACCCTGGACACTAAATATGTTTTTCAACCTAAAGATGCAGAAAAATACAAAGTTAGTTTTCTATTCGAATAACGAAAACAATAACTAAGACTAGTTCTAATTTTACGAAAATTGTAAAGCAAATACTATTTATCAAGCAAAAATTAACTAAAATACTAAATTAATGCTAAAATTACTCAATTTAACTCTACTAATGCTGTATGATGATGATGCAACTCCTAAAATGCAGAAACTACTAAAAACAAATCTAAAAGGCCGAAATTAAGAAAATTACGAAACTGCCCCTAACTAGTGTAAAATAGCATTCTGACAGGTTATCGGAAAACCACTGTTTGACAGGGCAAACGAGGTCCGATTTTCCCGAAATTTGTTCTGTTCTGCAACTAACAGATTGAACAAAACGACAGTTTTTACAGAATTGAAAAACAGTATCGGGAACTCCAGATATAAGCGTTTCAAATCTGAGAAAAATCAGGATATCGCCAGTCCTGTAATTTAAAATCCAGAAAAAGCGGTTTTCGCAAAACGCTTAAAAATCAAACCAACTCAACTCCGAATGAGCTGAAATTTGGTCTGCAGTGAAATAACACGTCAATAAAGTGAATAGACGAAATTTTTTTGGAAAACACAGAGTTTATGCACAGAAAATAATGCTAGTGCGATAGGGCAAAAATCTGGTTTTTATTTCAATGCACTATTCACTATATGAATCTATTTTAAACACTATGAACGTAATCTAACTATAATGCAGACTTAAATACTTCTATATGACATAATATATGCTGATATTGACTGTGATAAAACTAAATGAGATTTAAATGACAAATGATATGCATTTCATGACTTTGCCTTGAATGAGCTAATGATGTAAATGTCCCTAAAATACTAATGCAAGAAAGTAACTATATGCATAAGACATGCAATACACATAAACTAGATACGACTATGCTAACTAAACTATTAATAAGAAAAAGACATTAACAATCACACATTCAATCAACCAATGATAAAATCTAACTAAAATGATTACATAAATAACTAAACTAACTATTCTAAAGACAAGATGACTGAAATATAAAGGAGAAGAGACCACTAACGACCCATGGGGTGCAGCCCTTGGAATGTGACTATGGTTGACTCAACTAGGCTCTATCTTAACTTAGCTAGGTTCGGGTTTGGCTAAGGTTGACTCGACCTTGGGTTGGACTAGGACTCGACTAGGGCTAGGTTTTGACTTGGTTAGGTTACTAAGACTAGGTTGGACTCAGTTGAGGGTTGACTTAGTCAACGAAGGTTGGTTTAGTCTAGATGGGTTCGGTTTTGAGTTTCCTTAGTCAACTAGGTTCGGTTGACTCCAATGGACTCGGTTTAGGTTTAGCTAAGGGGGGTGAACTTGGATAGGCTCGAGTTAGGTTTGACTTGACTCGAACTAGGGCTAGGTCTAGGTTTTGTTTTGACTTTGACTTAGTCAACTAGGCTCGAATGGGCTAAGGTAAGCTCGGTTGACTCACTAGGTTTAGACTAAGTTTTGACCCGAGTTAGGTCTTTGACTAGGTTTGACCAAGGTTGGGTCTTGGATTTAGGTTTAGCAAGACTAGGGTGAACTCGGTTTAGGTAGGCTTGAACTAAGTTTGACTCCACTAGGTTTGACTAAGGTTGGGCTTTGGTTTTAGACTTGACCTAAGTGCGGTTTAGGCTTTGACTTGGGCTAGGCTAGGTTTTGACTAGACTCAAAGGGGGTGTAGACGAGGGGTTGACTCGACCTAGGCTCAGTTTGACTAGGTTAGGTCTAGACTAAAGTAGTAACCAAAGTTCACAATTTTAATGGAGGAGGTTGGAAAAAGGAATGTAATAATTACCAATGTTCAAACTTTGAAATGCTTTGGATTCTCAAAAATCGCCCCATTTAAAGAGGGGGTTACACTCCTTAATTGCCTTTAATGCCTTTTTGGAAATCTGAAAAGGCCAATCTAGAAATCCACGATTTTTGCTTTTCAAGATGGAATTAAAATGCTTTTAATGCTCTATGGAAATCGTGTAACCTAGATTGGAATTTTGGTTTAATTGCAAAACACTTTCCAAAGTTAAGGAGTAACTCCTTCTTTAATGCACATTCAAAATTCAAATCTTCCTTAAATGCCTCACACGATTTTTGAAGAATATCCTTTTTCCAAAAGCTTTCCAATTTTCAATTACTTTAATTACCTCCCTTCTCAAAAATCGCCAACTTCAATGGATGCTACTTTCTAAACTAATAGACTTAATTATACCTAGGGAACAAAAGAACATAAATGGAAAATCGATTTCCTAGGAGTTAATGCTAACCTAATTCCAAAACTTACCTAAATACAACCCTAAAAACGGCTAAAACAATAAACCCTAATACATTGAATCTAGACACCTTCCTAACTCAACTAATGACCATTAAGACTTTCTAAAAATCGACCAAGAGCTCAAGGAGAGCTCTAATGGCTGCCGCCCACCTTGGGGAAGAAGAAGAACTACACGAAAATAAAAAAAAATATATAAAATTATAAAATAACGAAAAGCAATAAAACCAAGTAACTACTATTTTGATAAAACTAAGTTAGAAAATACTAAAAATGACTCCTAATTACACAAAGGCTAACAATAACATCACTATGCTGGACTTAAAATCATAAAAAAAATAAAGAAAACTCGATTTTTATAATTTTCAATAATACACTCAAACACCAAAACGAAAAATGATTAAAACCATTAAGTAAATCAATCCTAAAACAATTGAACGACTAACACCAATTTATGCTACTGTTAACACACTAAACACACAGCAAGCAACACAACTTACTACTCTAAACCCCATTTTAACAAAAATATAAAGATCGGCTAGAATATCCCTAGCCGATTTTTTTTTCTTTTTTCAAAAATAAAATCAAAACGAAACACACGCACAACCCACTACTTAGAATAAACTAAAATGAAATTTTCGAATGAGATTTTCAGCAACCCAATACAAGACACAAGCTGGACAAAACAAAAATAGCAAAACAGAAAAAATATTTTTGTAGAAATCAAGAATCGGCTAGAAAAAGTCTAGCCGATTTTTCTTCTTTTCAAGCAAAAACAACACCCAAACAAACCTAACGACTAAGATGAATCAAAATGAAATTTGTGTCTGAGATTTTCTAAAAAGAAAACACCTATAACACGCTGGAAAAAAAAACCCAAATCGACTAGAAAAGCCTCTTGCCGATTTGCACGTTTTAGATAAAAACGATGGAAAAACACAAATCGAATACACAACCAATGAAAGAAAACCTAATCTAACGTGCTGGTCTGTGCACGCATGCTATTCTAAGGTTGAAATAAAAAGAAAAACAAGAAACATACAGAAAATAAAAAAACAAAAACCACACACACAAATCGGTTTTATCTAGAAGAGAAGGAAGAAGAAGACCTACCTTTTGGAAGATCCGACGACCGGGGGGGGTGAAGAAGAGCGGACCGTGGCTGGATGTAGACGTCTTCTACAGTTCAAGGATGCTGTACTTCACCAAAAATGGCACCTATTGCAGCTGCTACACGTTGGAGATCCACCGATGATGGCATGTGAGCCGATTCGCGATCGGAGGGTGTAGAAAGCCGGATGGAGGTAGGGCCGGCTCACCTTGGTGGTGTGTTGCGCACTCCCGCCCAAGGTTAATGGTCTCCACCTCTGCTACACCTGCAAAAGTACAGAAAAATGGTGAAAAGACAGCAAGGAATAAGAAAGAAAAGAAAAGAAACCAAAGAAAGCTTGAAAATATGCTTGAAAATCAAGCATAGGTCGATCTTCAATGGCCAACACTTGGGGAAGATGGAGAGGAAGGAGCTGCTGCTGTAGAGTCACTGTAGGGGGCGTCCAAACACAGCCAAAGACCCCTAGGGTTCTTGAAAAAAAAACTATTTATAGTTTTGACATTTTTCAGAAAGAGTGTTAAAAAATAAAATATTGCTAGGCGCCACTTTCTGGGGGGTTTTTAGAAAAACTTTTTGAAATGGGTATGGATAGGTGTGTGGGTTGGGTTTTGGGCTTTCTAAGAGTTGATCCAAGGTCCAATTGACCTAATTGGGTCGGATATGGATCCGATTCACCTCGAAATCCGTGCCCAAACACTGAAATAGCCATAACTCTCTCATTTTAACTCTGATTTTTCTGAAATTCGAACCATAGCCCCTTACTATCAAAACACATCTAAACATGGGTTTAAAACCTTAAACTTGATACAAAACGCATGAAAAACTTGTTTACATGATGTGCATTTCATGCATCATCAAATACCCCCATGCTTGAATGTTTGTTAGTCCCTTAACAAACCCTAATCATGATATGCACTGAAGACAAGAAATGCTAAGCATGAATGCATAATACTACCTCACTTTCGTAGGAATCACGGTTGCATTTAGCGTATGCAACAAGCCCTTTAAACCTCTAGCTTACACTAGTGGACGAGTAAGGTCTCGTGAGGGTTTGCAGCGATGCTACCCACAAACATCAATAAAATGCAAGGATGATCTTTCAAAAATATTAGGCTCTTAAGAATGCAGTTGTAACAAATATTTCATGTAATTGACATTCTCAAAACAAGTTTAAAAATCTCATGCCTCCACAGTAAAAATTCTTTTCCTTCACTTTTCTAATATTGTAGCTAGTTCATGATTTTTCTCCGAAAGTCAAGTATTCTCATGTTTTACTCATTTATTCTCACTTGTATATTTTCTGCACAGTAATGCACCTATATACTTAAGCAATAAAAATTTTCTCATTCAGCACATTCTTTTTCTTTCATTTTCAACTTTTGATCTCTTGTGCATTCTTCTCATATGAGCACTATTTCGAATAGTCAGTTTTCGTGACCCGTGTAGCGAGCTTTGGGTCAGTGACTCCCAAGTCGGCCGACCTTAGGGCACTAGATACAGAGTATCCCTCGGACTTAATTGCTCGAGTCACTAGACCTTCTATTCTAATAGTTTACGTATAGTCTTCCTCTTGTCATGTGCAATGTCTCTATCTCTTAGGCTTTCTATGCAGTCCATGTAACAAGCTTTCGAACCGGTGGCTCCCAAGTCAGTTGGCTTTGGGGCACCAGGTGTAAAACACCTTTCAGATTCTACTTACTCGAACTATAAAGGCCACAAATATAGACTTAGACAAGAAGATGATCTCCTTCGTTATCCTTTTCGTTAAGACACTCAAACACTTCATCTCGTGTCTGAGTTCCACTACTAGGATTCACGAAGACATCAACAACTAAACGTAGCTCTATTCTTTTAAACTCATTTTTCAAACATATCTTTCCATTGCTTATTTCTTCCTCAAAACATACTGTGCATACTTATACAAAAGTGATTCAAAATTTTCTAACAATCAAATACTATCTTTTCTTTGAATTATCTCATAAACAACTACTACATTTGATTCAGTTCAGAGAAAAAAAATTTTATGGGGCTTAAAAATTTTTAAACTGTTAGATTATGCCAAAAACAATCATATATGCTACACTTTGTTCTTAAATGCCTACTTTGATTACCAGTCATACAAAAATTTTTTTTTTTTTTTTTGTGTATTTTTTTTTTGTGCATGCATCTAAACCACCCCCCCATGCTTGAATGACACTGTCTCTAGTGGCATACAAAATGAATAAAAATGTAATGCAAATGCACACTAAAAGACACTAACAAAAATATGGGAGAAAGGATAGATACAACCTGCTTTGCTCTGAGCTTTTGAAGTTGATTTTCCTCTGATTCTTGAATTCTTTGAAAACTCTTCTCTGTACCTGGTAATTGACACACTAATTGTTAAGTTCATCCTGCATACATCAAAACACAAATTAGCACATGTGAAATGAAATACTAAATAAATAAAAACTCTGAAATGAAAAATAAATAATGTACATATGATACATCCCTCTGGTCGAATCTTCATGCCTTCGTGAGATGCACTATCTCACACTCACCATCCTGTAAGGCATCTGAAATGAATGGCTTCAGTCTTTGCCCATTTACTTTGAATGTACCTTGGGTCATAGGATCGAATAATGTCACTGCTCCATGGGGAAATACTTCTTTTACAATGTATGGACCTGTCCATCTCGATCTTAACTTCCCTGGGAATAAATGTAAACGAGAATTGTATAGCCACACTTTCTGATCTGGCTCAAACACTTTTCTGACAATATACTTATCATGAAATGCTTTAGTGCGAGCTTTGTATAATTTGGCATTCTCATATGCATCATTCCTGAGTTCCTCTAATTCTGAGAGCTGCAGTGCTCTCTCTTTGCCAGCCTGGGTGAGGTCAAAATTCAATTTCTTTATAGCCCAGAACGCTCTATGCTCTAGCTCGACAGGAAGATGGCATGCTTTCCCGAATACAAGGCGATACGGAGACATGCCAATGGGAGTCTTGAATGCAGTTCTATATGCCCAAAGTGCATCATCTAAGCGCTGGGACCAATCCTTGCGGTCCGGACGAACTGTCTTTTCTAAAATTCGCTTAATCTCCCTATTGGACACTTCAACCTGTCCACTAGTCTGCGGATGATATGGAGTGGTGAATCTATGATTGACAGAATATCTTCTCAGCAGAGAAGCTATCTGAACATTCCTAAAATGCTTGCCACCATCGCTAATCATCGCACGTGGCACTCCAAAATGACTGAAAATGTTGTGCTTAATGAACTTAAGCACTACTCTGTGATCATTGGTCTTGGTTGCCACAGCCTCGACCCACTTGGACACATAATCAACCGCCACCAGAATATATAAATTTCCGAATGAGGGCGGAAATGGTCCCATGAAATCAATGCCCCAAACATCAAAAATTTCGACTATCAAAATCGGCAGCAAGGGCATCATGTCCCTCTTGGACATGTTTCCAATCTGCTGACATCGCAGGCATCGCCTACAGAACTCATGAGCGTCCCTGTGGAGTGTGGGCCAATAAAATCCTGACTGCAAAACCTTTGCAGCCGTCTTCCTACTACTAAAATGCCCTCCACAGGCTAACGAATGAGAAAAAATCAAAATGGATTGGTATTCCTCCTCCGGAACGCATCTCCTAATGATCTGATCTGCACAGTATTTGAACAACTCCGGTTCATCCCAATAATAGTGCCTCACCTGAGATAGGAACCTCTCACGCTCATTCTTGTTCCAATGCTCAGGTATCTGCCTCGAAACCAGATAGTTCACAATATCTGCAAACCAGGGTAACTGCGATGTACTGACTGACATGATCTGCTCGTCGGGGAAAGAATCACTGATCGGTCTCTGATCCTGCGTGGTCTCCACGATCAGTCTGGAAAGATGGTCTGCTACTACATTCTCGCTTCCCTTCTTATCTCGAATCTCGAGATCAAACTCCTGTAGTAATAGGACCCAACGAATTAATCTCGGTTTGGTGTCTTTCTTATTCAACAAATATTTCAATGCAGAATGATCAGAATAGACAACCACCTTCGAACCGAGTAAATAGGACCTAAATTTATCCAATGCGAAAACTACCGCAAGTAGTTCCTTCTCTGTCGTAGTATAATTCATCTGTGCATCAGACAGAGTTCTACTCGCATAGTAGATCACATAGGGCTTCTTATCAATGCGTTGTCCTAGAATGGCCCCCATAGCATAATCAGAAGCATCGCACATAATCTCAAATGGGAGAGTCCAATCTGGAGGTCTCAAAATAGGTGCAGTAATCAAGGCCTCTTTGAGAATCTCAAAGGCCTTCATACAATCCTCACCGAAAACAAATGGCTGGTCTTTCTCCAATAACGTGCAAAGCGGTCGAGAGATTTTGCTGAAATCTTTTATGAACCGCCTGTAAAATCCCGCATGCCCTAAAAATGATCGAATCTGCCTCATAGAGGTGGGTGGAGTCAAACGAGAAATGGATTCCACCTTCGCTCTGTCAACCTCAATACCACGCTTGGACACAATGTGTCCAAGTACAATCCCCTCCTGAACCATAAAATGGCTCTTTTCCCAACTCAGGACGAGATTGGTATCCACACACCTACTCAGTACTCGAGCAAGTTTGTGGAGGCAATCTTCAAAAGAAGAGCCATACACAGAAAAGTTGTCCATAAAAACTTCCATCACATCATCAATCATGTCCGAGAAGATAGCAAGCATGCACCTATGAAAAGTAGCCGGGGCATTACAAAGCCCAAAAGGCATACGTCTAAATGCGAAGGTGCCATAAGGACATGTAAACGTGGTCTTCTCTTGGTCGTCAGGATGGACAGCTACCTGATTGTATCCTGAATATCCGTCTAGAAAGCAGTAGTAGCTCTGTCCTGCGAGTCGCTCTAAGATCTGATCAATGAATGGCAATGGGAAATGATCTTTCCTAGTTGCCACATTCAACTTCCTATAATCGATGCAGACTCGCCATCCTGTAGTGGTCCTCATCGGAATTTTCTCACCCTTCTCATTCTCAACCACAGTGAGTCCTGACTTCTTTGGCACAACTTGAATCGGACTGACCCACTGACTATCAGAAATAGGGTAAATGATTCCGGCATCCAACCACTTCACCACCTCTTTCTTCACCACTTCCTTCATGTTGGGATTTAGCCTTCTCTGCATATCCCTAAATGGCTTGATTTCCTCATTACAATGGATCCTATGCATGCAGAATGAAGGATCAATCCCCTTTAGATCAGCAACTCCCCATCCAATCGCTGCCTTGTGCTCTCGAAGAATAGTCAGTAATTTCTGTTCCTGCTCCTCAGTGAGCAAGGACGAGATGATCACAGGCAGAGTCTCATCATCTCCGAGGTATGCATACTTGAGTGAATCCGGTAAGGGTTTCAACTCAAGTTTCGGAGGTGACTCGATCGACGATTTGGTGGGGGTCTCCGCAAGTGGTGGAAGAGGTTCCCTGACTGCTCCCCAAGGTGGTCTCTCCGACGACACTCTAGACACATCTACACTATCTACACCGCTATTCTTCTCTATATGGTACAAATCTAAAGAATCCTCAGTAATGTACAACTCGGGCTGCTCCTCCACTAACTCCTGTGCAATGTCTACATGAAAGCAGTCCATGTCTCCTGCTGGTCCCATCGCGGCATTGAAAATATTCAGCTTTACCTTCCTATTGCCGAATGAGAGATCCATGGCTCCGGTCCTACAGTTGATGCACGCATTGGCAGTCGCCAAGAATGGTCTGCCTAAAATAATCGGAGTCTGGTGCTGGCTGTCTACTCCTTCCATATCAAGGATAATGAAATCGACTGGAAAATAAAAGTCATCCACTTTAACTAGCACGTCCTCCAAGACACCTCTCGGTACCTTGACGGAACGATCTGCCAGTTGAAGTGTAATCGGAGTCGATCTCATCTCACCTAGCCCAAAAGAATCAAAGAAATATCCGGGCAGAATGTTCACGCTTGCTCCAAGATCGAGCAATGCGCGTTCTAACCGGATGTTCCCTATAGTACAAGCAATGATAGGGGCTCCAGGGTCCTTGAGCTTTGGTGGTGTCTGATGCTGAAGTACTGAACTCACCTGCTCAGTCAGATGGACCCTGTTAGGAACTCGCTCTCTGGATTTCCTCTTTTGCGTACATAGCTCCTTCAGGAATTTGGCATAAGCCGGCACCTGTTGAATAGCATCGAGCAAAGGTAGGTTGATTTGTACATGCTTGAAGATATCAAGCATGTCCTGGATCTTCGCACCTTGCTTCCCTCTATAACCAGGAGACTCTAATGCTTTGGGATAGGGTGGTGGGGGAATATACTCTGCTGGCTCCTCCTCTTTGCGAGAAGGCTCACTCCTATCCTTCTTCTTCTCTGAGGATAAAGATGATGAAGGTGATGATAGGGATGGGGATGATGATTGAGCCGACGTAGGTGAAACAATGGTCTCTGGCTCCTCTATCTTCTCTCTACTCTCAACGTGATACTCATGTCCACTCCTCAAGGCCATAACTGATTTAGCCTGCTGCTGTGTCTCAGTATGAAATAGGCCTCCAGTCATCTGGTCCTTACCCTTCGGGTTCATGACAGCCTGACTCGGCAATGTACCCTCGGGTCTCCTACTAATAGCCTCAGCTAACTGTCCCATTTGCGACTCTAACTTCGCAATGGACTGCGTATGCGAGCTCAAAATCTGGCTACACTTCTCGAAGGCGTTCTGATTAGAGGTTTTCACCTCTTGAAATGCCTGGAGAAGTCTCTCCTCAAAAGATGTCTGCGGGGCAGACTCCTGCTGAATCGGGGAAGGAACTGAAGAAGAAGAAGACTGAGAATAGTTCGGTCTTTGAAATGGCTGAGTAAAAGATGACTGCCGAACTGGCTGAGAGGAAGAAGGCAACTGTATAGAAGACTGTGGATTCTTCCAAGAAAAATTGGGATGGTTACGCCAACCCGGATTATATGTCGATGAAAATGGGTTATTTGGCGGTCTGACGTAACCCTGAGCTGCCTGAACTTGTTCTTGAACAAATTCAGGGTACTGAGCTGCCGAAGGGCACTCAGTGATCTCGTGTGTCGGACTGGCACAAAGAGTACACACCTGCTGTGTAGTGGATGGTCCTGAGAGAAGCTGGTCCAGCTTCTGAGCAATCATGTCTACTTTACACTGCAGTGCAGTAGATGGACCAATCTCAAGAACGTCAGCTTTCTTCTGAATGCTGGGTGTGGCTCTATCAGAATGAGAGCTCGAAGCATGGTGGAGTGAATTCTCGGCCAATGTATCAAATAGCCTCCATGCTTCGTCCTCGCTCTTCAGCATGAATGTCCCACCGCATGAAGAGTCGATCATCTGACGATTCTTGTCAGACAATCCATCATAGAAACTCTGCACCAGTTGCCATTTCGGCACCTGATGATGGGGGCATTTCCTGAGGAGATCCTTCATTCTCTCCCAGGTCTCATGAAAGCGCTCACCATCTAACTCTGAAAAGCTAGTGATGGCTCTACGATATTGGTTCGTGCGACCAATGGGAAAGTATTTCCGAAGAAACTCCTGTTGCAACTGATCCCAGGACTCTATTTCTACAGAATCTAAGGACTTTAGCCAATACTTGGCTTTGTCCTTCAATGAAAAAGGGAATAGAGTCAACCTCAATGCATCATCATCGAAATTCTGTATCTTAACAGTAGAACAGATTTCGAGGAATTCATCTAAGTGTCGGTAGGGATTCTCATGACTAAGGCCATAAAAGGATGGAAGCATTTGAATAATGCTGGCCTTAATCTCATAATGTGGCGCTCCTACATCGGGTCTCCGAATGCAGGATGCCTGAACATAGTCTGTGGGAATGAAGTATTCCCGCAGAGGGCGTGAAAGAACTGGGGGTGGAGGTGGAGGATCCATGTCAGCCATTGTTGCCGAACTTCGATGAGAATGTAAAATTCTCTCTGGGTTGTCAACAAATGGGTGTAATGGGGTTCCTAGACCTCGTCGACCCTGCATACACTGGTACTAAGACCAGATGTAAGCAAACGACCTAACTAAAAAATTAAACTAGCACAGATACTAAAATGTAAATAAGCAAATAACAGTAACTAAAAACAAACAAATATGCTATATAGCTATGTCAGAATTCTATACTAAATAATTAAATACAAAGTAAACTATTCTAAAATGCTAAAACAAATAAATACAGGAAATCACAAACTATGTTTTTCTAAAACCCACCTGTCTAATCGCTCCTTGCAGAATGATAATTAAGTGAATCCTAAAAAGAACAATATGTGAATCCTATATTTACTAACTATGTTAATCCTATGTTCACTTACTAATCCTACTAACTAAAAAGAAAACAACTAATTAACTAACTAAAACAAAATAATAATAAATTAAACTCTAAGAAATAAAGTAATTAATTCGCCGTTCCCCGGCAACGGCGCCAAAATTTGGTTGATATTTTGGAATACTCTTTTTAAAACAATTATTTTCAATAAAACTTTGGAAAATCGTCAACCAAAAATATAAAAACCGACTTTCCACAAAGTGGTAAGTACGGGTCGATCCTCAGGGAACAGGAATTAAACACAATATTTCTATAAAATTCAATTTATTAATGCCAAATGTCAACCTACAATTACAAAGTTAATACAACTGCAATTAAACACTAAAAGAAAAGTAAACAAGCAATCAGTCTTCTGCTCCACACCAAGGGTATTTCCGTCGTTTCGCCACTTAAAGAATCTTCTCACTTGGACAATAACCCTGGACACTAAATATGTTTTTCAACCTAAAGATGCAGAAAAATACAAAGTTAGTTTTCTATTCGAATAACGAAAACAATAACTAAGACTAGTTCTAATTTTACGAAAATTGTAAAGCAAATACTATTTATCAAGCAAAAATTAACTAAAATACTAAATTAATGCTAAAATTACTCAATTTAACTCTACTAATGCTGTATGATGATGATGCAACTCCTAAAATTCAGAAACTACTAAAAACAAATCTAAAAGGCCGAAATTAAGAAAATTACGAAACTGCCCCTAACTAGTGTAAAATAGCATTCTGACAGGTTATCGGAAAACCACTGTTTGACAGGGCAAACGAGGTCCGATTTTCCCGAAATTTATTCTGTTCTGCAACTAACAGATTGAACAAAACGACAGTTTTTACAGAATTGAAAAACAGTATCGGGAACTCCAGATATAAGCGTTTCAAATCTGAGAAAAATCAGGATATCGCCAGTCCTGTAATTTAAAATCCAGAAAAAGCGGTTTTCGCAAAACGCTTAAAAATCAAACCAACTCAACTCCGAATGAGCTGAAATTTGGTCTGCAGTGAAATAACACGTCAATAAAGTGAATAGATGAAATTTTTTGGGAAAACACGGAGTTTATGCACAGAAAATAATGCTAGTGCGATAGGGCAAAAATCTGGTTTTTATTTCAATGCACTATTCACTATATGAATCTATTTTAAACACTATGAACGTAATCTAACTATAATGCAGACTTAAATACTTCTATATGACATAATATATGCTGATATTGACTATGATAAAACTAAATGAGATTTAAATGACAAATGATATGCATTTCATGACTTTGCCTTGAATGAGCTAATGATGTAAATGTCCCTAAAATACTAATGCAAGAAAGTAACTATATGCATAAGACATGCAATACACATAAACTAGATACGACTATGCTAACTAAACTATTAATAAGAAAAAGACATTAACAATCACACATTCAATCAACCAATGATAAAATCTAACTAAAATGATTACATAAATAACTAAACTAACTATTCTAAAGACAAGATGACTGAAATATAAAGGAGAAGAGACCACTAACGACCCATGGGGTGCAGCCCTTGGAATGTGACTATGGTTGACTCAACTAGGCTCTATCTTAACTTAGCTAGGTTCGGGTTTGGCTAAGGTTGACTCGTCCTTGGGTTGGACTAGGACTCGACTAGGGCTAGGTTTTGACTTGGTTAGGTTACTAAGACTAGGTTGGACTCAGTTGAGGGTTGACTTAGTCAACGAAGGTTGGTTTAGTCTAGATGGGTTCGGTTTTGAGTTTCCTTAGTCAACTAGGTTCGGTTGACTCCAATGGACTCGGTTTAGGTTTAGCTAAGGGGGGTGAACTTGGATAGGCTCGAGTTAGGTTTGACTTGACTCGAACTAGGGCTAGGTCTAGGTTTTGTTTTGACTTTGACTTAGTCAACTAGGCTCGAATGGGCTAAGGTAAGCTCGGTTGACTCACTAGGTTTAGACTAAGTTTTGACCCGAGTTAGGTCTTTGACTAGGTTTGACCAAGGTTGGGTCTTGGATTTAGGTTTAGCAAGACTAGGGTGAACTCGGTTTAGGTAGGCTTGAACTAAGTTTGACTCCACTAGGTTTGACTAAGGTTGGGCTTTGGTTTTAGACTTGACCTAAGTGCGGTTTAGGCTTTGACTTGGGCTAGGCTAGGTTTTGACTAGACTCAAAGGGGGTGTAGACGAGGGGTTGACTCGACCTAGGCTCAGTTTGACTAGGTTAGGTCTAGACTAAAGTAGTAACCAAAGTTCACGATTTTAATGGAGGAGGTTGGAAAAAGGAATGTAATAATTACCAATGTTCAAACTTTGAAATGCTTTGGATTCTCAAAAATCGCCCCATTTAAAGAGGGGGTTACACTCCTTAATTGCCTTTAATGCCTTTTTGGAAATCTGAAAAGGCCAATCTAGAAATCCACGATTTTTGCTTTTCAAGATGGAATTAAAATGCTTTTAATGCTCTATGGAAATCGTGTAACCTAGATTGGAATTTTGGTTTAATTGCAAAACACTTTCCAAAGTTAAGGAGTAACTCCTTCTTTAATGCACATTCAAAATTCAAATCTTCCTTAAATGCCTCACACGATTTTTGAAGAATATCCTTTTTCCAAAAGCTTTCCAATTTTCAATTACTTTAATTACCTCCCTTCTCAAAAATCGCCAACTTCAATGGATGCTACTTTCTAAACTAATAGACTTAATTATACCTAGGGAACAAAAGAACATAAATGGAAAATCGATTTCCTAGGAGTTAATGCTAACCTAATTCCAAAACTTACCTAAATACAACCCTAAAAACGGCTAAAACAATAAACCCTAATACATTGAATCTAGACACCTTCCTAACTCAACTAATGACCATTAAGACTTTCTAAAAATCGACCAAGAGCTCAAGGAGAGCTCTAATGGCTGCCGCCCACCTTGGGGAAGAAGAAGAACTACACGAAAATAAAAAAAAATATATAAAATTATAAAATAACGAAAAGCAATAAAACCAAGTAACTACTATTTTGATAAAACTAAGTTAGAAAATACTAAAAATGACTCCTAATTACACAAAGGCTAACAATAAGATCACTATGCTGGACTTAAAATCATAAAAAAAATAAAGAAAACTTGATTTTTATAATTTTCAAAAAAAATAAAGAAAACAAAAATATAAAGATCGGCTAGAATATCCCTAGCCGATTTTTTTTTCTTTTTTCAAAAATAAAATCAAAACGAAACACACGCACAACCCACTACTTAGAATAAACTAAAATGAAATTTTCGAATGAGATTTTCAGCAACCCAATACAAGACACAAGCTGGACAAAACAAAAATAGCAAAACAGAAAAAATATTTTTGTAGAAATCAAGAATCAGCTAGAAAAAGTCTAGCCGATTTTTCTTCTTTTCAAGCAAAAACAACACCCAAACAAACCTAACGACTAAGATGAATCAAAATGAAATTTGTGTCTGAGATTTTCTAAAAAGAAAACACCTATAACACGCTGGAAAAAAAAACCCAAATCGACTAGAAAAGCCTCTTGCCGATTTGCACGTTTTAGATAAAAACGATGGAAAAACACAAATCGAATACACAACCAATGAAAGAAAACCTAATCTAACGTGCTGGTCTGTGCACGCATGCTATTCTAAGGTTGAAATAAAAAGAAAAACAAGAAACATACAGAAAATAACAAAACAAAAACCACACACACAAATCGGTTTTATCTAGAAGAGAAGGAAGAAGAAGACCTACCTTTTGGAAGATCCGACGACCGGGGGGGTGAAGAAGAGCGGACCGTGGCTGGATGTAGACGTCTTCTACAGTTCAAGGATGCTGTACTTCACCAAAAACGGCACCTATTGCAGCTGCTACATGTTGGAGATCCACCGATGATGGCATGTGAGCCGATTCGCGATCGGAGGGTGTAGAAAGCCGGATGGAGGTAGGGCCGGCTCACCTTGGTGGTGTGTTGCGCACTCCCGCCCAAGGTTAATGGTCTCCACCTCTGCTACACCTGCAAAAGTACAGAAAAATGGTGAAAAGACAGCAAGGAATAAGAAAGAAAAGAAAAGAAACCAAAGAAAGCTTGAAAATATGCTTGAAAATCAAGCATAGGTCGATCTTCAATGGCCAACACTTGGGGAAGATGGAGAGGAAGGAGCTGCTGCTGTAGAGTCACTGTAGGGGGCGTCCAAACACAGCCAAAGACCCCTAGGGTTCTTGAAAAAAAAACTATTTATAGTTTTGACATTTTTCAGAAAGAGTGTTAAAAAATAAAATATTGCTAGGTGCCACTTTCTGGGGGGTTTTTAGAAAAACTTTTTGAAATGGGTATGGATAGGTGTGTGGGTTGGGTTTTGGGCTTTCTAAGAGTTGATCCAAGGTCCAATTGACCTAATTGGGTCGGATATGGATCCGATCCACCTCGAAATCCGTGCCCAAACACTGAAATAGCCATAACTCTCTCATTTTAACTCCGATTTTTCTGAAATTCGAACCATAGCCCCTTACTATCAAAACACATCTAAACATGGGTTTAAAACCTTAAACTTGATACAAAACGCATGAAAAACTTGTTTACATGATGTGCATTTCATGCATCATCACTAGACAAGGGTTTGGTAGCCGACGTGGCCACCACAAATGCCTTCGTGTGCTTCTCGCACGACTTCTTTGGCTTCGTCTTCATCTAAACATCTGGAATACTCTGAACTGAATCCACGACGATAGAGGACATTGGCCAACATGAAGTATCGAGTAGACATACGCTGGATTGCTCGTTGCTCTTTCTTTGAGAGTTCTGGAGGAAATTCACTAGTTTCCATGAAAGTTTTGATATTGTAATACCAAGGCTTCTTCTTTTGCTCAGCCTGGTTTACTTGCTCCGCCGAAAGGAAAGCAGGTTGGTCAAGTCTGCCAATTTCAAAAGAGCGACAAGATTCTCCATTTCTGAATGTCATAATGGAGCCTAAACTGGCTAGGCTATCGGCCACTTGATTGAAATCTCTCTTGATGTGGAATAACTGAAATTCTTCAAAATTGCGGACAAGCGCTGAAACAATTTTCTGATAGGGAAATAACTTCTGATCTTTGACCTGCCATTCGGCTCGAACTTGATTAACAACGAGTAATGAGTCACCATAGGCATGCACTCTCTTAACATTGAAGTCTAGTAGAATCTTTAGACCTTGAATTAGGGCTTCATATTCAGCCATATTGTGGGTACATTGAAAATCTAACTTGAGAGAAAACGGAATCATCTCTTTTTCTGGAGTGATTAATAGGATTCCGATGCCTATTCCCGCCATATTCTTAGAACCATCGAAAAATAAATTCCAGACTGGAAATTGTTGGATATTGCAAATTTGCTCATCAGGGAAGTCATCTTCGGCTTTCACTTCTTCAGCCAGAAGAAAATCCGCCAATTGATCTGCAATTGCTTGGCCTTTGATTGATTGCTGCGAGACATATTCTAAGTCATACTGCATCAGTAAGACTTGCCATTTTGCGACTCGTCCGCTGAGGAAAGGCTGCTCTAAGATGTATTTGAGGGGATTGAGTTTAGACAGGATTTTGACCTCTGATGCCAACAGGTAGTGTCTTAGCTTCTGACACATCCATACCAGAGCTAGGCAGGTCTTCTCTATTTGAGAGTATCTCTTTTCATAATCTATGAAAGTCTTACTCACGTAATAAATGGCGTGTTCTATCAGGCTGCCTTCTTTGTATTGCGCCAAGAATCCACCGCATGCGACTTGATTAACTGAGATGTATAATAAAAGAGGTTTTCTCAATTCTGGCGGCTTCAGGATGGGAGGATTAAGAAGATACTTCTTGATTCGATCGAACGATTGCTGACATTCTGGCCCCCATTCGAACTTCACTCCTTTTCTGAGTAAGTGGTTGAAGGGCTCACATCTCATCGCCAAATTGAAAATGAATCGCCGGATTGACTGCATACGTCCTTGAAGGCTACGTAGTTCTTTGAGATTCTTCGGGGATGGCATATCAATGATAGCCTTTGTTTTGGCTGGGTCAATTTCAATTCCCCTTTTGCTGACCAAAAAACCCAGCAGTTTGCCTGATTCGACTCCAAAGACACATTTTTGCAGGTTAAGCCTTAACTTGTAAAGAATGAGTCTCTTAAAGACTTGATCAAGGGCTTCGAGGTGATCTTCTCCCTCTTTAGATTTCACGAGAATATCGTTAACATACGCCTCTATGATTTTGCGCATATGATCGTGAAAGATAACGGCCATTGCTCGTTGATATGTTGCTCCAGCATTCTTGAGCCCAAAAGGCATAACTGTATAGCAGAAAGTGCCCCAAGGCGTGGTTAAAGAAGTTTTGGATTGGTCGCGGGCGGCCAACTTAATCTGATTGTAGCCGGAATATCCATCCATGAAAGAGAACATGGCATGTCCTGCCGTGCTATCGACTAGAAGATCGATGCTTGGAAGTGGATAGTCATCCTTCGGAGTTGCCTTATTGAGGTCTCTGAAGTCTATGCAAATCCTCACTTTGCCATTTTTCTTTGGGACAACGACGATATTGGCTAACCAATCCGGGTAGTCAATAGCTCGGATAAATCCTGCTTTGAGCAAATCTTCAAGTCCTTCTTTGACTTGTTGTTCTATTCTGGGATCCATTTTTCTCAGCTTCTGCTTGACTAGCTTAGCATCCGGCTTTAAGACAAGACGGTGTTCGACCAATTTGGGGTCTAAGCCCGGCATGTCTTCATATGTCCATGCGAACACTTCTTCATGCCGCTTGAGAAAATCTGTAAGCCTTTTCTTTTCTTCCGGACTCAGACTGGTTCCGATCTGAAGAATTTTGGGATCTTCCTCTGAACCAATATTGACACCTTCAGTTGGATCTTGTACTAGAAGAGATGGTTCATCTTGCTTCTGAACATCGGCGAACTCTGGTAATTCCTGAAGAGACTGATCGTATTCTGCACAATCATCTAACTGCTTTGCAATCTTATCATTTCCGGTGCTTGCTTTGATTCTGTGAATTGCTGTCGACTTCTGAAAGGCCTTGGGATTGAGAACGAGCTTCTTGATTGTCCGAGAAGTCATTCTGAAATTTTGGAGAAGAAATCTGGTTCAGACAAATCGGCCTATAGTAAGACAAGCAATCATTTGAAGAGAAAATGGCATTATAAAATGATGAGACAGACAGAAAGGGAGTAGATGGCATCCGGATAGACAAAGAAACTTGGAATTTTATTGATTTATCAATGACATCGATAAAATGAGACATTTATTTGGAAAAGAATAGAAAGACAAAAACAATTGGTCTTCATTGTGCCCCTTTGACAAAAACAGTCTCCTTTGACGAGCTTCCGCCGGCAAACCCTAGTCCTGCTCTGTGGGGACGATGTTTCTGGATCATTGGCTCGATGCGGCCATCTTCGTTCTTGCCGAGTCCCTTGAAGGGTTGATAGCCATGCTTCAGGAGTAACTCAAATCCCTTTTTTGACTTCATGAATTGTGGAAACAATGGGTGATCCTTAATGGTGCTGTAGTTGATTCGGCCTCCAACCTTGAAGAATTGAAGACCTTTCCATCGGGTTGTGGCTACTGTGTGCGGAGATAGTTCTGAGGATGCCTGAAGTATTTCTCGATTTTCTCCGAGGTTGATCTCTTCGCTTTCCCTGATGCTGGGAATATCCGCATTGAATGATGGCCGGGGAATCATGGGCTGCGGGAGCCTTTCTTCTGGGTCTTCTCCCAGTATTGTGGTAATCATTCTACCTTTTGACCACTTCACACATTGATGTAGGGTGGAAGGCACTGCATTTGCATTGTGAATCCATGTTCTTCCGAGCAGCAAGTTGTAGGTGGGTGGTACGTTAACCACATGGAAAAGCACTGAATGCACTGAATAGTTGATGAACACCTCCAGGAATATCTTCCCTTTTACCGTTTGACCATGGTTGTCAAACCCATAGATAGTGATAGGGTCTGGAATATATTCTTCATCCTTGATCCCTAATGCCTTTGCGGTCATTTCGGGACATATGTTGAGGCTACTGCCTCCATCGACCAGTACATGGGGAACTGTCATTCCTCTGACTCGAACGACAATGTACAAGGCATTATTATGAAAGGAATGAGGCTTTGGAAGGTCCTCATCTGAGAAGGTGATTAGTGCATTGGTCATGGCAGAGTTCACAATCTGTGTCATGTCTTCATGAGTGGTACTGGGTTTAACTTTGATTTTTCTGAGCAGATCCTTTAGTACTTGTCGATGCTTGCTAGAATTTTTGGCCAAATCAAAGATGGAGACATTGGATAGAGCGGTCAGAGGCTTCTGACTTGAATTCTCCAGTCTGGGTTTGATAATTTGCTTGAAGAAGTCAGGAGTTCCCTTTGACTTAGGGTCTGACTTTACAGGCGCTTCAAAGACTTTCATCTTGCTGAATGCTGAGATTAGGTCCATCTTCTTAGAAGTTGGAGCTGCCTGTCGTAGCACCGACACCTGATGCTGAACCTGGAGATCTTGCGCAGAACACGGCTTGATGTGCTCGTGCGGTAGGAATGGCTGTGCCGACACTACTGCTGTGGTGTGTGGAGGAAATGGCTGATTGAGAATATCCATCTTCTCTTCTTCTTCTCCTTCCACTAAAAGATTTTTTTCAATGAGATCTTGCACGATGTTTTTGAGAACAAAGCAGTTCTCGGTGTTGTGCCCCACTGTCCTGTGAAACTTGCAGAACTGATCTTTCCATTTTCCCATGGGCACAGAGGGATCGGCCAATCTGGGCAACTTAACCATCTCTTTTGATAGCATGTACTCGAGCACATCCTCGAGTGATTGGTCAAGAGGAGTAAACTTTCTGTCGTAGCTCCATCCTTCATGTTTGGTCTTCTCATGCAGTTTTGGCCCTTGATCCTACTGAGGAGGCTTGCTGTACTGAGGAGCAGGCTTTGCTTTCTGATCCTTGTTGTTCGAACTGCCTGTGCCGTAGCAGTAATCTTTCTTCTGCCCTTTGTATCGATTTTAGCCTTTATTGTTGTTGCTGGCAGAATAAGTGAAGTGAGCTTTCTTTTTCTGCTCACCTTGGGAGTTGTTCTTGGAAAAGGTAAAGCCTTCATAGACTCCATTTTCCACACTTAGTTCGAGCCATTCGGCTCGTTCAGTCAACTCAATGAAGGTCCTGGATGGTGCTGTGGAGATCAATCCTCTTAACGGCTGCGAAAAATTGTTGAGGATTAGGGACAATGCATGCCTTTCCGAGATAGGATCTCTCATCTTATTACAGGCTGATCTCCATCTGTGAATGAAGTCCCATGCTTTTTCATTCTCATTCTGCCTTAAATTGCAGAGATGACTCAGTGTAGGCAGCGCTTCTGTGTTGAACAAGAAGCGTTCAATAAAGAGATTCACAACTTTGTCGAACTCCTTGAGCTCGATGGGGTTGATATGCTCAGCATACCACTTGGCTGCAACTCCTTCCAAGCTGCGGGGGAAGCATAGAAACAATGCTCGGTTATCCCTTTTGAACCGAGAGCATTCAGCAAAGAACGTAGCGATGTGTGCTTTTGGGTCGCCAGAACCATCGAACTTGATGAATTTACGGGGGAGATTCTCAAGATCATCATCCCCTTCTAAGCCGTCTTAGAAGTCCTCACTGGTAAAGACTTTCTTGCCCTTGTCGCGGGCTTGCAAATCCTTGACAACTCGGTCCATTTCTTTAAACTGCGCTTGCAAAGGTTCTTCTTTATCTCTGCTCTTTGATCTGCGGCTTTTACTTTGGCCACGCTTCTGAACTGCCGGAGGCACCTCATATTCTTCATCTGTATCTTCAATGGAGTCTGATTCATCTGAGATTTCCTCTGGCTGGATCCGCTTCTTGGGAGCCTTCTTACTCCTGCGACCATGGAACTTTTCTCTAAATGGATCCCTTTCTGAGCTGGTCCCGGGTTGTTTATTCATCATCTTATTCATCATTTTTCTGAACATGGCATACATTTGAGGGTCTATGCCGTCATCTTCTTGCTACTGCTCTTGACTCTTCTCGGATCGAGGGGAACCCATTTCTTCTTCCGAGGCTGACGAGTACTGGGATGCCGTGGTTCTTTTGCCTGATCTTGTCTCAACCATCAAATGATATGGATGCTCTCTGCAGGGCAAAGACCTGATTAGATTATGAAGGAATTAGCTTTCGGAAGAAATATTTGCTGAAAATATGGTAGACAATTTGGAAAAGATGTCCCATTACTAGGGACTGAGTCGTCGTGGGAATCACGACAATTGTGTTGTCATTCCTTCTGCAAAAGAAATAAACAACGAAAATATGCCTTGTTACCTAGGCAAGGTCGTCAAACCACAATGGAAAGAGAGACAATTTTATAGAAATGAGAAAACATGACTTTATTGATCTTGACAAAGAGGTGGGGGACAAACAATTTGCCACCATTCATGATAGTCGGCAGACACTCTAGGACCTGGAAAGATTTTAAGAGAGACAAAGGAATCCCAGCTGTAGCGGGCAGAATGATATGCCCCGGACCATTGTGCGGAAGTGAGATCAAACTCTGCCATAACTCCTGATAACAGTCGGGCTTCGACGTACTGCTGCCTCTGGGAGAATTGTCAAACACATCTCTCTGGTTGGTAATAAGTGCAGAAGAAAGGTCCTAGCAACTTGAACCGTTTGCCATAAGCGTAGGTATATCGGGGAGGAGACAGCTGCCGATCAAAATAGTCCCAGACTACGTCATCCTCTTGAATGTTGTTGATCATAGACCGGTACTGCGCCACTGGAAGGAGTTCTTGACCATTGTATCTGAAAAAGTTTGCTCGGGCTGGAACGTGTTGGAAAAACCAGGACTGAAGTGCGTAGATGCATCCTTCAACTAAAATGGATTCTCCAAGTGAGAATCGAGTCAGTCCTCGATATAGGAAGGCGAGCGCTGCCATGGCTACAGAGAGGCGATTGGTTTGCCGACTTCCCCATCTTCTCATAAGCTGAATTATTCTGATGTCCATGTAGTTTTGTCCATCTGGGAAGAGGGATAATCCTACAGTGCATACAACCATTACATTCTGAATCCTTTCTTTGGCTGCTCTTGATAGCGAGCTGACTTCGACGAAGGTCCCGTACTGGCGGTACAATTCAAGTAGGTCAACATATTCATTTCCTTCCAACTGGATCAGGGGCCAGGATCGGCGGCCTGTCATACGAGGTAAGGAGTCTCGGGGGTCCAAACCCTTGACATTGATAAGGAATTGATGCTCTAATGGGTCTCCTGGTTGACCGGCTGGTTCTGGCAACCCCATGATTTCTGAAAATTCATCCATTAAACGGTCATTTCTCCCCATGGGAACCAGAAGGTGCACGTTCGAGGATTCTATCGCTCCGCCATTGCATGGATCAGGTTGCCATTGATGGTCTGCTTTCCGACTGCTGACGCCAGTTCTAATCCGCACTCGCTCAAATGGTCCAGAAACATTCGGGAAAAGCTCTTTAGCCAGGAATAATACCACCGGGGAATGAAAGTTCCGGTGCTAAGGGCTCGATGTTCAGGACGACCTTACCGCACCTCGTAGGAGATGTGACCTTCAGGAAAGAGAGGATCGACTTGATTGGACGCCATCGAACTGAAAACAGAGAAAGACTCAGAATGAGACTTAGGAAAATGTGAGAAATTTTTGAAAAAAAATTTGCAGGCAGGATAAAGTGCAGCTGGAAATTCGAGATCCAGTAGAATGGTAGAATGAAAAATCGCCTGGGGTTTTGAAAGAAATTGGATATTTGAGAAAATCATCCAGGGTTTGAGAAAAAGACCTTGTGGAAAATAAGGATGTTTGGAAAAAGACCAAATGAGTTGAAAAACATTGGGAAATATAAAGAATTGAGAAAATCATACATACAATCACATCCTGCACAAACATTTATGTACATTCAGCACTCCCTAAAAGGCTGACTCTAGATGCATCAATTTGAAAACAGCTGTAGGACCTTAATCCTAACTCTAGGTTCAAATCATCTTTGTCCAATCCAGTTATGCCGATATACCTGAATCGAAATTCGAGGTACGTGGCATAGAGTTTCAACTCCGGTTCTAAGGTAAGGTTTTCCAACATCCTTGAGCGCCTACCGATATACTTCGGATTGTGGCCCGCGGTACGTGGTAGGGGGGTGTTAACCCAAATAATTGGCCCAGTTGTGAGGCTCTGTCCCGAACTAGGGTTCTGGAAGAGAGCCCAGCAACGTGAAGACCGGGTAATGATAGGTAATTGAGGTTTGAAAAAATGATCACATGCAAGAAATAGATGGCTCTAAGTCCTAGAGAGATAGATTTTGAAAATCTTTGAAGAAGCATACATTGTTTGCATTCAGATCCTAAATTGAGGAGAGTTGTATTTAGACCTAAGTCTATGTGAGCATGAAAATATCTCCTCAATCTGGTCCTACCAAACCATGCCTAGTCTACATGCAGTCAATGTCAGCTAGGTCCAAATCTAGGCTCCTAGGTTCGCATGATATCAAAAGTAAAGAGCTGACATTTTGTGAACACAGTTTCAATAATTGAACTAAGTCAAGCACTTTTTAATCAGACAAGGATAGGTCCCATCTCGGTCGCCAAACCTGTTATCGTCGCAAAATTTTTCCCCCGTCTTCCCTTCCTTGCGGAAGAGAAAGAGGGAAACGCTTTCGCGCTTCAAACTTGACCGGATTTTGGAAAATGTTTTGAAATACTCACCTCCGTTTTGAAAATTGCGGGAAAATCCATGGGATGGGGCTCGACCTGTCGGTACGAGGTTCGACCGTTCCTGCTGCCTTTAACAGGGGTAATCGAACCAAGGACCAAAATTGTGCTTGACTGAGTTAAATCATCAAAATCGTGTTCTATCCTAAATGCATAGAGAATTCAGGCATGTGCTATGAGATTTTGGAAAATGCCAGTTGAAAAATATGATGTATGCTCGGAAAATATTTGGAGTTGAAAACATTCTCTCAGGAAAAAGCTGAAAGTCAATTTCTCAGGAAAACTCATGTGAAAAAGGGTTTTTGAAATCACAGGAAAGTTTATGAAGTTGTGGGAAAATCATGAATGGTTGAAAATCCTGGGAAAATGGAAGTGATTCTTGAGAAAAGGGTGAACCTTTGAAAAGGGAAACACTTCTTAGGAAAACTTGGACTTTGAGAGTTTTTTTAGGAAAATGATGGAAAATTTATAGGAAAACTCTTGTGGAAAAGGAAAATTGAAGCTTGGGAAATTGAAATCCTGAGAATCTTAATCTTGGAATACTTGGAAATCAATTTTGACTAAAAAAAAAAGGTAAGAGACTTCTCTTGAAATTCTTGGGAAAATGACCTTTTCCCCTGGAAAACTGTGGAAAAACTTGACTTGAGAAAACCGATTTTGAAAATTCTCATAGTTTCTTGAGAAATTGGTTTCATTGAAAATGAAATTTTCTTGAGAAAATCAATGATTTCATGATGCGAATGACATGAATGCACTTTGAAAGGATTTTCTGAGGAATTGGTTGGAAAAATGTGCATTAAGTCCAAATAAATCCTTCACATATCCTGACTGTGACCATGAATATGTTCAGAACTTAATTGATTTAATGCACAATGCTTTGAAAACTTTGAAAATATGATGTGCATTTTAAGATAGCCTAAGAGTGTAGGCTCAATGTGACTAATAGAAAGATGATGGATCTGGGTCTCGTCCATATTACGACTAGGGCCATAAATATGGATTCCACCGAGTTCATCAACTCCCTAAGAGTTGGTGCACGTGCCATTCGTGAACATCCATAATGCTTTTGAAATAACAATGCATGAATCATATAAGCAGGATATTGCATAAATTCAAACTATATGATATGCATCCTAGTCTAAGCAGGAAATTAACTTTCTTATTCCAAAATTTACATTATTACATCACTAAATAAATGAAATAAAAGAAATTTGCAGACTTCAGCTCCTTCTTTTGATTGTTCCTCCCAAACTTGAAATAAGGTTAGCTCAAATATGTGGGTTTTTCCAAGATTTTCCAATAATATTATGAAATTATTGGATTTAATTGGATATAAACCCTAGTCTCATGCTTCCTTGATATTTGAAATGATGTAAATGCAGGAAATTCGGTGGAAAATAGTTTGAAATTCGGAATTGGGGTCAAAATGACCAAAATACCCCTAATATTAAAGTTATACCTTTAAAATCAGGTTTTTTTTTTTAAGGAAAACTTGGTAAAATTGAGATTTCGAAATTCAAATTGAATCCAATGATGATGAAATGCAGTATGAGGCATGATGACATGCTGCTAAACACATTAGGACTGTAAAATTAGAATTTGACATTTTGCAATTTATCCAAAATAATGAATTTCGCTTGTTTTTCACTTGGATCCCGGTCCTGCGGGACCCTATTTTGGTATTATGGCTAATCCGAACCTCAAATGGATTCCAAATTGCACCAAATTCGGTATGAAGTATCTACTTACTCTGATAAACAGCCTAGAATGCTAAAAATCACGAAATGATATGATTTAAATGCTAAAATTTAAAGAAAGTCCTAAAATGATGGATTTTGCCTATGGATCCGAACCGAATGCAATGCTTAACATGATAATGCAAGATTTACACCATGAAAACTTCTGATATTTTGCATACTGATAAAGGACCCGAAATGGAACATTTTTGGTTTTTACAGCTTCGGGATTTGAGCCATGGTGAGTTCAATAACAGAGATTTAGTTCTGACAGAGGTAAAAATCACCCTAATCTGATGTAAAATTCTAAACAAATATAAAACAGCCATGGAAATTTATGAAATTAATCAGAGCTACTCAAGACACCTACTTGAACAACTTTCATGTTCATGACTTTGGCATTTGATCAACATAAACATGGATAAAAATGTAACTTTGTGTTCCTAAGTTGACAGAACAGACCAATGTGACCAAACAGGAGACTGACAAGAAAAATCCAAAGCAGGTACCAACACTATTTGAAAATTACAGGCTTTCAGATGCAAACAGAGAACACCTCGTATATAACTTTCACTTTTTACAGTTTTGGATTTAGAGCAACACACAAATAGAAACCATAGCCCTAAGTCGATCCAAGATCTCCGATGCCCAAATCAGGCTCTGACACGTGTCCCGAACTCTCGGATTTTTTGTCAGACATAAAAAAAATCAAAAAACTCTGAGAAAATCAGGTTACAAAATAGACATTCTCCCGAGTTCAAGACATCTTTTGGATCGAAAATCGAATATCCCATGAGGGATATCTCGATTTTACAAGTCGGAAAATGATTTTCAAAACGCATCCCGGGTAACAAAACCCGACTTGCCATTTTGAATGTTTACCACAGTAAACAAATTCAAATGCCTCCGAATTTTTGGCACAATTCTAGTGACACCTAAGGGCGCATTCCGTGATTTTTTTTGAGATTTTTAATAAAAAATAAATGCATGAAATGACGTGTGGACTGACTGACAAAAATAGAGACCTACTGAAAATGAGCAGAATTGAAATAAATGTTAAATTAATTCTAATTAATTCATGAAACATGCTAAATTAATGAAATAAAATGCAAATTAAACCTAGCTAAATGCATGAAGGTTAAAAATCATCAAGTAAGCATAATTAAATATTTTTATATATGTCGTTTTATGAGAATAGCTCAATCCATCTCTCGGATTAGCTCTTTCTTCAAACGACTCCCGAATCGAATTATGGAATCAAATCAAGGGGAAAAAAAGTGCACCTTGCTTCGTTACGCAGCGTAGAAACTCTTGAAAGGGGCAGCTATCACGAGCTTCCTTCATCCTTCGCTCCGGGCTTCGGATGGTTCACCAAAATCGACCTACTACACCTTCTTCACTGAGCCAAAGGGGCGTGAATTCCAAAGTGCAAAAATCGGATTTTCAGGAAGGCAAGGTCGAATTTTCAAGTTCTCAGAGGGTGCTCTCTTGGAATTTGAAATTCAAACTCACCTTTTGTAGGGAGTCCTCAGGTGGCGCCACCTCATGGTGGGCTACTTTTATTAAAAATAAAATAAAAATAAAAATTGAAGCCAAGTGGGACTCTGGATTGGTGCCACCTCAAAAGGTGTTTGACACATGTCAGAAGAACAGAGCAGTGGGCTCAGAAGGCGCCACCTCAGAGGAGTTTGAATTCTACTTTTTCTGATGAAAGGAGATCTGGACATGTGGCAGTCCAAGATGGTTCCATACCTGACAAGTGTCAGCATGCTGGAGGAGGTTCTTCAGATGGCGCCACCTCATGGGGGATTTGAATTTTAAATGGAGGTTGGCCCTGGAGGAATGGAGGGTGGACATGTGGCACCACCTCAGGGTGGCTCCTACAATGCCATGTGGCAGGAGGGATAGGCAAGGGACATGTGGCGCCCTCATAGGCCATCTGCAAAAATCAGAGCTCTGGATTTGCGCCACCTAGGAGGAGATTTGAATATTTGAATGGTTTGCTTTTTCTGAAGAAAGCCAGGAGTGACATGTGTCTCCTACTTTTCTGAAAAGAGTAGGGAGAAGACATGTGTCCTCTACTTTTTCTGAAGGAGGTAGAAGGAGACATGTGTCACTTGCTTTTTCTGAAAGAAGCAGAGAATGACACGTGGCAGAGGGGAGAGAAGGAGGGCCAAGCCATGTGGCGCCATCTCAGACAACATGGAAAAGGTGAAGTTCAGGATCTGCGCCACCTATGAGGAGACAAGCCTACCTTTTCTGTAGGAATTTAGGAGTGACACGTGTCTCCTACTTTTCTGAGAAAAGTAGGGAGAGACATGTGTCAGGCTTCTTTTCTAGAAGGAGGGAGAGGTTGACACGTGTCCCCTGCAGGAGACACACTTCAAGTGGCGCCACCTCAGAGGAGACAAGCTCCACTTTTTCTAGACAGGACAACCTATGACACTTGGCATCTCCTGATAATCTTGGAATGACACATGGCGCAGGATGGATAGGGTGACACATGGTAGATAAATGGGATGACATGTGGCGGCTTCTTAGGGTAGCCCCACACTGACACTTGGCATGGAAATGGGAGGAGAGAGAAAAGACAAGTGGCACCAATCCAGGGGACAAGGCTCCTATATTTTTGGGTTTTTCAAAATTCAAATTTTCAAAAGAAAAGCTTGTGTGACACCACCTCAGTGTGGGTCCCACATTGCTTCTTTACTGAAATAAGGATAAAACAACAACTTATTTTTAGAATTTTCATAAAATCTGGACTAATTGGTAAAACAGGAATTTTTGGAAAGAGTTGGTCCCTGTAGGGCAATTTTGTAAAAGGGAGATATTTGAAATTGTCAAAAGGGCAAAATCTGAGGTGAAGTGGCTGAAATCCATATTGAAAACTATCCAGATCGTTTTCTTGAGAAAATATTTTGAAATTCAGAGTCCTGGGGGTAAAATGGGAAGAATTGATAATTTTGAAGACCCAGGGTTTTGAAATCAATTTTGAAAAGAGTTGAAATTCTAATCTGGATTGAAAATTTTGAAATCGAGAGTTCTGGACCTCGAAATGACATGTTGTGCAGTGATTTGAAATGCTCATGCAATGATATGCAATGTCATGTCTTATGAAATGCAATCTTGAACCAAGACTTGGAGCTGTCTGTCTCCTGTCAGGAATGAATTTTTGAACATCTGAGTTAAAATTAGAGAAATTTTGAGAGTTTCAGATGAAATTTGGACTTTTGCAAGGTCCGGGCTCAGAAAATGACCATTTTGCCCTCCAGCGATTTCAGAGGCTGGATGATGATGCTTGGTGGAACTGTCGGGGAGGTGAGTGAAAATTTGGGGTGTTTACATACTCCCATCCCATTTTTCCACAGGTTCATCCCCAGTATTGTCTACTTTCTCCTAAGAAGCCCATTCCAAGTTCATCATTTCAAGAGAAGATGTTAGAAGCCTTTTCTGATATCAAGGCCACTCTTTGTTCCCATACGCAGTCAATAGCCAAGCTAGAGACTCAAATGGGACAATTAGCTCAGACATTGAGTAGACAAAGTCAGGGGAACCTTCATAGTCAGTCTGTTGTCTCAAAGGGAGAGGATTTCATGTCATTTGACTTGCAACCCACTGATTCACATCATGAGCAAGTCAAATCTGTTACATCCCTTCAGTATAAGAAAGCGTGTCACTCCACTCAGGAATTGACTCATAAACCTCATATCATTTCTACTGACGAGTCGATCTCTATGATACCTCAAAAGAAGGGGCCTTACTCACAGCATACATTTTCATCATATAAAGCCCCATTTTCTCAGCCTGTAGGATCACCGATTGTTTTTAGTAAGCAAGAGGTGCAGATGCAGAAGGTGCTTGACCAAGTCAAGCCAGATCATATTCACCACTTGTCTGAAGTTGCATTCATTGATAGTCGGTCGGTCCTAGACTCTGATTTCCTGACCAATTTCTCAGATGAGACTAATCTCCGTTCTTCATGTCAAGAGAGTCATGATACTACAGTTAGAGGTAGACGTGATGGAAACACAGTGCGTAGTGTCACAGATGACACTCTTTTCTTTATAGAGGCTCATTGAGCGATACTTCATGTCCATTGATCTCATGGACGATGAAGGTTTTTCCAGGGATCCGTCTGGCTGGGGACGTGAAACTTAGCGCTTTATGGGAGGCAACCCATATCTTGTATATTATTAGATTTGATTAGAATTTATATATTTTATTTTGTTTTTACTTTTTCGTGAGTTTTTCATGTTCTTTTTGTTTCATTCTATGAGTTTTATGTTTTGTCATGCATACATTGCATTCATTACATTCATAGAACGTATATTTTTAATTCATGTCAGGTTATTCTACTCTTTTCCCTCATTTATTTTCTCTCATGTGCATTCACGTAGTTTCATATAAGCATGGGGGAGTGCCACTGGGACAGTGTCATTCAAGCATGGGGGAGGGTGTAGTTTGCACACCTTGATATTTCTGTTGACGTTCTTGCACATGTTTACACATCTCTCATGAAAAGTAGATTTTTAAAGAAAGAGTTTGAACTTATATGAATGTTATTTCAAATCTGATGTTTTTAGAGGATTTTTAAGCCCCACGAAATTTTTTTCTGACATGGATCTAAAAATTATGGTTGTTTATGCGGATTTTGAAGAAATGATGATAGATACATGTTAGAATTTATTTTGAATCATAAATATGAATATGCACAGTTCTATTTTTGAAAAAACTAAGCAAATGAACAAAAGTGTAAAAAAAGAGCTCAAAAGAAAAAAAAAATGCGTTAGGTTGTTTGGATAATTCCACAATCCTTAGTAGATGGAACTTAGATGTAAGTTGAAACTTTTAATTCCATTTTCGAAAAGGAGAGTGGAAAAACTTCATGATCCTAAGTAACTGAGAACAGATACAAGTTGAAATGTTTGACTCTCATGTTATAAAGGTGAATGAAGGAAGTCACTTTTATGTCTTAGTTGATATCTTTTGGTATGTATTGAAAAAGTATAGAAGATATTGACATTGCACAAGGCATAAAAGCAGACCACACGCAAGCTATAAGAGAAGAATAAGTGCGCAAAAAGAAAAAGTGTGAAAAAATAAAAAAAATCGAGAAAAGAGCTGAAAAAGAGATAAAAGTTCAGTGCTTAGAAGTGTGATTGAGAAAACCTGTGCAGAAAACATGAGTGAGGATAAGTAAATAACTTGTTTTTATTAGATTTTCTAAGAATAAAACATAAATAATTGTGATATTTAGAAAAGTGAAAGAAATTCTTTTCTGTGGTGGTATATAAAAGACTCTAATTATATTGTGATTTTGAAATAACAGGAAATATTTGTGAAAACAAAGTCTTTAATTACCTACTGCTTATGAGGATGTGTAATATTATGCATACATGACAGAGATGTTTGTGGGTAGCATCACTGCAAACCCTCACGAGACCTTACTCGTCCACTGGGGTAACCCAGGGGTTGAAAGGGCTTGTTGCATGAGCTAAATGCAACCGTGATTCCTACGAAAGTGAGTTAGGTGATAGTTTGATTTCTTGCATTTTTCTAGTTTGCTCGAGGACTAGCAAAACATAAGCATGGGGGTATTTGATCATGCATATAATTCAGGGTTAATTAACATTAAAATATGCATGATTTTATAAAATAATGTTTCAAAAACCCAATTTTATGTTAGTTTTCGAGTAAATGAGCTAAAATGATTGAAAATTAGAAAATGCTTGAAAAATTAGCTTTATTTTGCATTTTAGTACATATTTTAATGTTTGTATTTACGTAGTAGTTTTAGTTGTTAATAAAATTTTTAAAAAAATAGAGAAACATAGTTTCATTTTGCAAGTTAGTTAAATCATTTTGGTTTTCTTTATAGAAAATAAGAAAAAAATATTAAATATATAGAGTAGAATAGTTATATTTTTTTTTTTAGAAAAAAATAATAATAATCAAATAAGGTTTTTAGGTTTTTTGCAAATAAAACTTTTAAATAGTTTTTTTTAGATTTTTTTAAAAAAAAAAAAAAAAAATAAACCAAACCGGTTCAAACCGGTTTGCATTTAAAAAAACTAAAAAAAAAAAATAAGTAACCGGCTTGAACCGGTTTGAATTTTTAACTGAAAACATTTTTTGTTTCAAACCGGTTCCAACCGGTTTGAAAGGTTTTTAAAACCCAGAAAAATGAAAAGGGGGGCGTCTTCACCCTGTGCGCCAATTCCAAATCCTCTTTCCCCTCTTTCCCTTTCTTCTCAACCGTTTCCATTGCCGGATTCCCCTTTACCCCTTATTTTCCCTCTATTTCTTCTTCCTCCTTTCATATTCTTCAATCCGGTGGTGGTGGAGCTTCAGTCCGGCGGCGGCGTGTAGGTGGATGGCCATTCTCCCCTAATCTTTCCGGCTACGGTAAGTTCTTCAGCTTTTCTTCTTCCTCATCTTCTTCTTCCTCTTCTTCGGATTCTTCTTCTTCTTCCTCATCTTCTTCTTCCTCTTCTTCGAATTCTTCTTCTTCTTCCTCATCTTCTTCTTCCTCTTCTTCGGATTCTTCTTCTTCTTCCTCAGTTTCGTCTACTTCTTCTTCGGATTCTTTTCTTGATTGCTGCTATTTCAGTAAAACGAAAATGAAAAAAAAACAGAAAAATGAAAAGAAAAAGAAAAAAATTGTGATTGTTGTGATTTGTTATTTTTGAAAAACGAAAAAAAGGAAAAAATGTTAGCATTAGGTTATGATTCAATGTGTTCATTACCGATTATATTTTTTTTAGTGTAGTTTCTTGTTTTTAGTTGTCTGCAAATTTGGTTGAGTTTCCTGTTTTTTTTACTGTTTTGTTCTTTCATTTTCTGTATCTGTTTATAACATTTGATTAGTTAATTTCCTATTTTTTTAGTTTTCCTGTTTTTTTTTTTGTTTTTAGCAAATATCTTGTTTGTTTTCATTTCAAAAATTAATTCATGATCTGTTAGTTAAATGTTTCTTTTGCATTCATTGATTTCCCTCTTTTGCAGTCTTTGATATCGTGTTTACTGTTTTCATAATTTTTTTCTGTTTGTTTTCTTCTGAATTTTTGTTTGTCTCTACATTAAAGTCTTGTGTTCATTCAATTTCTGTAGATAAATTGTTAGATGCTTGTTTGTTCATGTACTAAAATTAATTTCCTGTTTTTCTTTAGTTTTGTAATTGCCTGTGTGTCAAGTGATTTCCTGTTGTGTATTCATCCGATCATCATTAATTTTCTTGTTGTTTATGTCATTTTCGATTTCTGTTTTGATTCATTATCAGATTTTCTGTTTTTCTTTTAAATCCATTTCCTGTTGTGTCTAATTCAATTAGTGAGTGTTCTCTTTTTATCTTTCATTCTTCTGTTTTTCATTCTTTAAGTCCAGTTTTAATTCATTTCAAGTCCTATTTTTAGTTATTGCATTTTCCAGGTTTTGCATTAAGTTTGTTTTCCTGTTTCACGTTTTGTTTTACTTCAAGTCAGTTTTCTTGTTTACTTCATTTTCCGGTCTTTTATTTCATTTCTTGTCATTCAATTAATTTCCAGTTCATTTTCTTGTTTTTGTTAAGTAAGTATTAGTTGTTAGTTAAGTAAACAATTAGTTAATTGATTTGTAATTAGTTAGTTAGTAGTAGATTTAATTAGAATCAGTTTTCGATTGTAAGTAGTCATTTAGGTTTCTTTTCTGATGTCTTTCATATTTCTAGCATTTAATTAGTTTTTTTTTAGTATAGTGTTTACTTTTCTCTCTGGTACTACTCGTGTTCATTTGAGTTGTGCAGGATAGCACAGGATTGGAGCGGAAGCGATTATGTGACACGAAGTACGAAGAATAAAGCTTCTTTTTGCTTTTATTTTTAGAATTAGGAATTTGATTGGGTTTGTAAATATTGCACTTTATGCCCTCTGCGAAGGGTATTCATTTGTTGTAATAGTTAGTTGATTTTATATTTCTTGAACATTTTACATTTCAATAATGTGGCAATAAGGAATAGTTTAGAATTGTGTGCTTGAATACGAAATATTCTCGTTCCCTGAGTTCGACCCGGTCTCATCCACTAGTGAGAACCGGTTTTTATTATTTGATGTCTGGTTTTCACATGTTTTTCATATAAAAATCTTTTCAAAATTACAACGATTAAAAAGAAGACATCAGGCACCATTTGAGAGAAGGCTTCTCCAAACAGCTGACACTTGTCTGCCACATGTCAACCTCTCCTTTCCTACAGAAAAGTAGAATTTGAATTCCTCCGAGGTGGCACAGTCTACTTCTTCCACTCCTGTCCTTCTGACATGTGTCAAGAGCTTCCAGAGGTAGCGCCACATGCATTCTCCTACTGTTTTCAACTTTACACCTCAGAACACCTTTTGAGGTGGCGCCAGTCCAGAGCCCCACTTGGCTTCATTCCTTTTATTTATTTTATTTATTTTTAATAAAAATAGCCCCATGAGGTGGCGCCACCTGAGGGCTCCCTACAAAAGCCAATTTTTGAATTTCAAACCCCAGGTAGCACCCCTTGAGGTGGCGCAATTTGGGAGCTTCCTGCAGAGAAAATCAAGCAAACCCAATTTTGAAAATTTTCAAATTCTGCTGAGGTGTCTCATCCACAAAATTTCCCATTTTATTTTCTCAAAAAAATCAAAATAGCACCCCTGAGATGGCGCCACATGGAGGGATCAGATTGAGCCTCTTTGAAATTCAAATTTTTCAGAAAAAGTCTATAAAAATAAGGCTCCACGCTCAGCTTGAGGAGCTCTTTTTGGGACTTGGAAATTCGACATAGACTTGCTTCAGAATCTGATTTTGAACCATAGAATTCACGCCCCCCCCCCCCCTTTGGCTCAGTGAAGAAGGTGCAGTGGGTCGATTTTGGTGAATCATCTGAAGCCCGGAGCGAAGGACAAACCAAGCCCTTGGTAGCAGTCCCTTTCAAGAGTTTCAAAGCTGCGTAACGAAGCAAGGTGCACCTATTTTCCTCTTGATTTGAATTCATAATTTGATTCGAGAGTCGTTTGAAGAAAGAGCTCATCTGAGAGATGGATTGAGCTATTCTCATAAAACAACATATATAAAAATACATGATTATGATTCCTTGATGATTTTTAGCATTCATGCATTTAGCTAGATTTAATTTGCATTTTATTTCATTAATTTAGCATGTTTCATAAATTACTTAGGATTAATTTAGCATTTATTTCAATTCTGCTCAGTTTCAGTAGTTCTCTGTTTTTGTCAGTCAGTCCACACGTCATTTCATGCATGTAATTTTTGTTAAAAAATCTAAAAAAATCATGGAATGCGCCCTTAGGTTTTCCTTTAAAATGTGCCAAAAATTCGGAAGCATTTGAATTCGTTTACGGCGGTAAACATTCAAAAAGATGAGTCGGGTTTTACCACCCGGGATGCATTTTAAATTTTTACTTCTGACTTGTAAAATCAAGATCTCCCTCATGAAAGATTCAATTTTCGATCCGAAAAATGTTTTGAATTTGTAACGATGTATAGTTTTTAACCTGATTTTCTCAGATTTGTCTGATTTTTTTATGTTTGACAAAAATCCAAGAGTGCGGGACACGTGTCAGAGCCTGATTTGAGCCTTTGAGACTTTGGATCGATTTAGGTCGATGGGTTCTCTTTGGGTATTGATCCAAATCCAAATCTGTAATAAGTAAAAGTTATGTCCAGGATGTCCTCTGTGTGAATATGAAAGCTTGTGAGTTTTAGAACAGTGGTGATACCTGTTTCGGATTTTTCTTGTCAGTCACCTGTTTGGTCACATTTGTCTGTTCTGTTATTTTAGGCGTCAAAAATTATATTTTTATCTGTGTTTATGTTAATCAAATGCCGAAGTCATGAACATGAAAGTTGTCTCTGTAGGTGTCGTGAGTATCTCTGTTAAATATCAGAAATTTTCATGGCTGTTTTCTATTTATTTAGCATTTTATATTAGATTAGATTGATTTTTACCTCCATCAGAACCAAATCCCTGTTACCGAACTCACCATGGCTCAAATCCTGAGAATGTAAAAACCAAAAATGTTCCATTTCGGGTCCTTTATCAGTCTAAAAAATATCAGAAGTTTTTATGGTGTAAATCTTGCATTATCATATTAAGCATTGCATTTGGTTCGGGTCCGTAGGCGAAATCCATCCTTTTTAGGACTTTCTTTAAATTTTAGTATTCAAATCATATCATTTCATGAATTTTAGCATTCTAGGATGTTTATCAGAGTATGTAGATGCTTTATACCGAATTTGGTGTAATTTTGAATCCATTTGAGGCTTGGTTTAGCCATAATATCAAAACAGGGCCCCGCGGGACCCGGATCCAAGCGAAATTCGTTATTTTAGATAAATTGCAAAATATCAAATTCTGATTTTACAGTCCTAACGTGTTTAGAAGCATATAATCATGCCTCATACTACATTTCATCATCATTTGATTCAATTTGAACTTCAAAATCTCAATTTTACCAAAATTTCCTTCAAAAACCCTGATTTTAAAGGTATAACTTTAATATTAGGGGTATTTCGGTCATTTTGACCCCAATTTCGAATTTCAATCTATTTTCTACTGAATTTCTTGCATTTTCATCATTTCAAATATCAAGGAAGCGTGAAGAATAGGGTTTATATCCAACTAAGTCCAATAATTTCAGAATATTATTGGAAAATCTTGGAAAAACCCACATATTTGAGCTAACCCCATTTCAAGCTTGGCAGGGACATTCAAAGGAAGGAGCTGAAGTCTGTAATTCCATTTGTTTCATTTATTTAGTGATGTAATAATGTAAATTTTGGAATAAGAGATTTAATTTTCTGCTTAGACAAGGATGCATATCATATAGTTTAAATTCATGCAATATCCTGTTTATGTGATTCATGCATTTTATTTCAAAAGCACTATGGATGTTCACGAATGGCACGTGCACCAACTCTTAGAGAGTTGACGGACTCGGTGGAGTCCATATTTACGGCCCTAGTCGGAATATGGACGAGACCCAGATCCATCATCTTTCTACCAGTCACATTGAGCCTACACTCTTAGGCTATCTTAAAAATGCACACCATATTTCCAAAATTTCAAAGTATTGTGCATTAAATCAATTAAACTCTGAACATATTCATGGCCACAGTCAGGATATGTGAAGGATTTATTTTGACTTAATACACATTTTTCCAACAAATTTCTTAGAAAATCTTTCAAAGTGCATTCATACATCCATATCATTTGCATCATGAAATCCTTGGTTTTCCCATGATTTTCTTAAGAAAACTTCATTCTCAAGAAATCGATTTCTCAAGAAACTTTGAGAATTTTCCAAAATCGGTTTTCCCAAGTTAAGTTTTCACAGTTTTCCATGGAAACCAGTCTCTCAAGAAACTTCCAAGTTGGATTTCCAAAATCAAAGTTTTCCCTCGATTTTCCCTGAAAAATGTTATTTTCTTAAGATTTTCAAAAAGAGTTTTCCAATCTTCCTCAAGAATCAAAAATCGATTTCCAAGTATTTCAAGGGTAAGATTAACAGGATTTCAATTTCCCAAATTTCAGTTTTCTTCTTCAATGAGTTTTCCTATAAATTTCCCATCATTTTCCTAAGAAAGTCCTCAAAGTCAGAGTTTTCCTAAGAAATGTTCCCCTTTTCAAATGTTCACCTTTTTCTCAAGAATCACTTCTATTTTCCAAGGATTTTCAACTATTCATGGTTTTCCCACATCTTTATGAGCTTTCTCGTGATTTCAAAAACCCTTTTTTCATCTGAGTTTCCCGAGAAATTGACCTTTTCCCTGAGAAATGTTTTTCAACTCCAAATGTTTTTCAAGCATACATCATGTTTTTCCTACTTCCATTTTCCAAAATCTCATAGCACATGCCTGAATTCTCTGTGCATTTAGGATAGAACATAATTTTGATGATTTAACTAAGTCAAGCACAATTTTGCTCCTTGGTTCGATTACCCTTGTTAAAGGCGGCAGGAACGATCGAACCTCGTATCGACAGGTCGAGCCCCATCCCATGGATTTTCCCGCAATTTTCAAAACAGAGGCGAGTATTTTAAAACAATTTCCAAAATCCGGTCAAGTTTGAATCGCGAAAGCGTTTCCCTCTTTCTCTTCCGCAAGGAAAGGAAGACGGGAAAAATTTCGCGACGATAAAAGGTTTGGCGACCGTGATGGGACCTGTCCTCGTCTGGTCAAAATAGTGCTTGACTTAGTTCAATTATCGAAATTATGATCACAAAATGTGAGCTCTTTTACTTTCAATATCATGTGAGCCTAGGAGCCTAGATTCTGACCCAGCTGACATTGATTGCATATAGCTTAGACATGGTTTGGTAGGACCATATTGAGGAGAAATTTTCATGTTCACATAGACTTAGGTCTAAATACAACTCTCCTCAATTTAGGATCTGAATACAAACAATGTATGCTTCTTCAAAGTTTTCAAAATCTATCTCTCTAGGATTTAGAGCCCTCTATTTCTGGCATGTGATCATTTTTTTAAAAATCTCCATTACCTATCATTACCCGGCCTTCACGTTGCTGGGCTCTCTTCCAGAACCCTAGTTCGGGACAGAGCCTCACAACTGGGCCAACTATTTGGGTTAACACCCCCCTACCACGTACCGCGGGCCACAGTCCGAAGTATATCGGTAGGCGCTCAAGGATGTTGGAAAACCTTACCTTAGAACCGGAGTTGAAATTATATGCCACGTACCTCGGATTTCGGTTCGAGTATATCGGCATAACTGAATTGGACAAAGATGATCTGAACCTAGAGTTAGGATTAAGGTCCTACAGTTGTTTTCAAAATGATGCATCTAGAGTCAGCCTTTTAGGGAGTGCTGAATGTGCATAAATGTTTGTGCAGGATGTGATTGCTCGTATGTTACCTCTATTTTCTTACATTTTCCCAAAAATATTTTTCAAATTTCCATATTTCTCGCCTTTTCCTTTATTTTCTCAAACCCTGGATGATTTTCCCAAATATCCAATTTATTTCAAAACTCCAGAAGATTTTTCACTCTACCTTTCTACTGGATCTCGAATTTCCAGCTGCATTTTATCCTGCCTGCAATAATTTTCCAAAATTTTCCCACATTTTCCCAAAAGTCTCATTCTGAGTCCTTCTCTATTTTCAGTTCGATGGCATCCAGTCAAGTCGATCCAATCTTTCCTGAAGGTCACCTCTCCTATGAGGTGCGACAAGGTCGTCCTGAACATCGAGCCCTCAGCACCGGAACTTTCATTCCCCGGTGGTACTATTCCTGGCTAAAAAGCTTTTCCCGAATGTTCCCGGACCATTTGAGCGAGTGCGGATTAGAATTGGCGTCAGCAGTTAAAAAGCAGACCATCAACGGCAACCTGATCCATGTAATGGCAGAGCGATGGAATCCTCGGACGTGTACCTTCTGGTTCCCATGGGGAGAAATGACCGTTTTAATGGATGAATTTTCAGAGATCATGGGGTTACCAGAACCAGCTGGTCAACCAAGCGATCCATCAGAACATCAATTCTTTATCAATGTCAAGGGTTTGGACCCCCGAGACTCCTTAGCTCGTATGACACGCCGCCGATCTTGGCCCCTGATCCAGTTGGAGGGAAATGAATATGTTGACCTACACGAGTTGTACCGCCAGTACGGGACCTTCGTTAAAGTCAGTTCGCTATCCAGGACAGCTAAAGAAAGGATTCAGAATTCAATGGTCCTGTGCACTGTAGGATTATCCCTCTTTCCAGACGGACAAAACTATATGGACATCAGAATAATCCAGCTTATGAGAAGATGGGGAAGTCGGCAGACCAACCGTCTTTCCATAGCCATGGCAGCGTTAGCTTTCCTATATCGAGGCCTGACTCGATTTTCACTTGGAGAATCCATTTTAGTTGAAGGTTGCATCTACGCACTTCAGTCCTGGTTCTTCCAGCATGTTCCAGCTCGAGCAAGCTCTTTCAGATACAATGGCCAAGAACTTCTCCCAGTGTCACAGTACCGATCCATGATCAACAACATTTAAGAAGATGACATTGTTTGGGACTATTTTGATCGGCAATTATCCCCTCCCAGATATACGTACGCTTATGGCAAGCGGTTCAAGTTATTGGTATCATTCTTCTGCACTTATTACCAACCAGAGAGATGTGTTCAACAATTCTCCCAGAGGCAGCAGTACATCGAAGCCCGACTGTTATCAGGAGCTATGGCCGAGTTCGATCTCACCTCTGCACAATGGTCTGGGGCATATCATTCTGCCCGCTACGGCTGGGACTCCTTTGTCTCCCTTAAAATCTTTCCTGGTCCTAGAGTGTCTGCCGACTATCATGAATGGTGGCAAATTGTCTGTCCTACACCCCTTTGTCATGATCAATAAAATCATGTTTCCTCATTTCTATAAAATTGTCTCTCTTTCTATTGTGGTTTGACGACCTCGCCTAGGTAACAAGGCATATTTTCGTTGTTTATTTCTTTTGCAAAAAGAATGACAACACAATTGTCGTGATTCTCGCGGCGACTCAGTCCCTAGTAATGGGACATCTTTTTCAAATTGTCTACCATATTTTCAGCAAATATTTCTTCCAAAAATCAATTCCTACAAAATCTAATCTGGTCTTTGCCCTGCAGAGAGCGTCTACAACATTTGATGGTACAAACAAGGTCAGACAAAAGAACAGCAGCACCACAGTACTCGTTGGCCTCTGAAGAAGAGATGGGTTCCCCCCGGTCTGAGAGCAGTCAAGAGCAGCAACAAGAAGATGATGGCATAGACCCTCAAATGTATGCCATGTTTCAAAAAATGATGAACAAAATGATGAATGAGCAGCCCGGGACTAGCTTAGAAAGGAATCCATTCAGAGAAAAGTTCCATGGTCACAGGGGTAAGAAGGCTTCCAAAAGGCAGATCCAGTCAGAGGAAATCTCAGATGAATCAGACTCCATTGAAGATACGGATGAAGAATATGAAGTGCCTCCAGCATTTCAGAAATGTGGCCAAAGTAAAAGCCGCAGATCAAAAAGCCGAGATGCAGAAGAGCCCCTGCAAGCACAGTTCAAGGAAATGGCCCGAGTTGTCAAGGATCTACAAGCCCGCGACAAGGGCAAGAAAGTCTTCACCAGTGAGGACTTCTATGACGGCCTAGAAGGGGATGATGATCTGGAGAATCTTCCTCGAAAATTTATCAAGTTCGACGGTTCTGGCGACCCAAAAGCACATCTCGCCACTTTCTTTGCAGAATGCTCTCGGTTCAAAAGGGACAACAGAGCATTGTTCTTATGCTTTCCCCGCAGCTTGGAAGGAGTTGCAGCTAAGTGGTATGCTGAGCATATCAACCCCATCGAGCTCAAGGAGTTCGATAAAGTCGTAAATCTGTTTATTGAACGCTTCTTGTTCAACACAGAAGCGTTGCCTACATTGAGTCATCTCTGCAATCTCAGGCAGAATGAGAATGAAAAGGCATGAGACTTTATCCACAAATGGAGATCGGCCTGCAACAAAATGAGAGATCCTATCTCGGAAAGGCACGCCCTGTCCTTAATCCTCAACAACTTTTTGCAGCCGTTAAGAGGATTGATCTCCACAGCACCATCACGTACCTTCCTCTAATTGACTGAAAGAGCCGAATGGCTCGAAGTGAGTGTGGAAAATGGAGTCTATGAAGGCTTCACATTCTCCAAGAACAACTCCCAAGGTGAGCAGAAGAAAAAAGCTCACTTCACTTATTCTGCCAACAACAGCAACAAAGGCCGAAATCAGCACAAAGGGCAGAAAAGAGATTACTGCTACAGCTCAGGCAGTTCAAACAACAAGGATCATAAAGCAAAACCTGCTCCTCAGTATAGCAAGCCTCCTCAGCAGGACCAAGGGCCGAAACTGCGTGAGAAGACTAAACATGAAGGATGGAGTTACGATAGAAAGTTTACTCCTCTAGACCAATCACTCGAATATGTACTCGAGTACATGCTATCAAAAGAAATGGTCAAGTTGCCCAGATTGGCTGATCCCCCTGTGCCAATGGGGAAGTGGAAGGATCGATTTTATAAGTTCCACAGGACAGTGGGACACAACACTAAGAACTGCTTTGTTCTCAAAAACATTGTACAAGATCTCATTGAAAAAAATCTTCTAGTGGAAGGAGAAGAAGAAGAGAAAATGAACATTCTCAATCACCCCTTCCCTTCGCACACCACGGCAGTGGTGTCCGCACAGCCATTCTTACCGCATGAGCACATCAAGCCGTGTTCTGCACAAGATCTCCAGGTTCAGCATCAGGTGTCAGTGCTACGACAGGCAGCTCTAGCTTCTAAGAAGATGAACCTAATTTCAGCATTCGGCAAGATGAAAGTTTCGGAAGCACCTATAAAGTCAGCCCCCAAGTCAAAGGGAACTCCTAACTTCTTCAAGCAAATCATCAAACCCAGGCCGAAAAATTCAAGTCAGAAGCCTCTGACCGCTCTATCCAATGTCTCCATCTTTGATTTGGCCAAAAATTCTAGCGAGCACTGGAAGATTTACTCAGGAAAATCAAAGTTAAGCCCAGTACCACTCCGGAAGACATGGCACAGATAGTGAATTCGGCCATGACCAACGCACCAATTACCTTCTCGGATGAGGACCTTCCAAAGCCTCATTCCTTTCATAATAATGCTTTGTACATTGTCGTTCGAGTCAGAGGAATGACAATACCACATGTGCTGGTCGATGGAGGCAGTAGCCTCAATATTTGTCCCGAGATGACCGCAAAAGCATTAGGGATCAAGGATGAAGAATATATTCCAGATCCCATCACTATCTACGGGTTGGACAACCATGGTCAAACGACAAAAGGCAAGATATTTCTGGAAGTGTTCATCAACTATTCGGTGCATTCAGTACTTTTCCACGTGGTTAATGTGCCACCCACCTACAACTTGCTGCTTGGAAGGACGTGGATTCATAATGCAAATGCAGTACCTTCCACCCTGCATCAATGTGTAAAATGGTCAAAAGGTGGAATAATTACCACAATACTGGGAGAAGACCCAGAAGAAAGGCTCCCGCAGCCAATGATTCCTTGGCCCTGATTCAATGCGGATATTCCCAACATCAGGGAAAGTGAAGAGATCAAGCTCGGAGAGAATCAAGAAATACTCTGAGCATCATCAGAACTATCTCTGCACACGGTAGCCACGACCCGATGGAGAGGTCCTCAATTCTTCAAGGTTGGAGGCCGGATCAACTACAGTACCATTAAGGATCACCCATTGTTTCCACAATTCATGAAGTCAAGAAAGGGATTTGAGTTGCTTCTAAAACATGGTTATCAACCCTTCAAAGGACTCAGCAAGAATGAAGATGGCCGCATCGAGCCAGTGATCCAGAAGCATCGTCCCCACAGGGCAGGATTGGGGTTCTCCGGAGGAAGCTCATCAAGGAAGACTGTTTTTGTCAAAGGGGCACAATAAAGACCATTTGTTATTTCTTTCCATTCTTTCCAAAATAAATGTCTCATTTTATCAAATGTCATTGATCAATTCAATCAATAAAATTCCAAGTTTCTTTGTCTATCTAGATGCCATTTATTCCCTTTCTGTCTATCTCTTCATTTTTTAATTCAATGCCATTTTATGCATGGTTCTCTTCAAATGATTGCTTGTCTCGCTATAAGCCGATTTATCTGAACCAAATCTCTTATCCAAATTTTCAGAATGACTTCTCGGACAATCAAGAAGCTCGTTCTCAATCCCAAGGCTTTTCAGAAGTCGTCAGCAATTCACAGAGTCAATGCGAGCACCAAAGATGGCAAGATTGCAAAGCGATCAGATGATTGTGTAGAATATGATCAGTCTCTTCAAGAGTTACCAGAGTTCGCCGCAGTTCAAAAGCAGGATGAACCATCTCCTCTAGTACAAGATCCTACTGAAGATATCAATATCGGTTCAGAGGAAGATCCCAAAATTCTCCAGATCGGAACCAGTCTGAGTCCGGAAGAAAAGGAAAGGCTCACTAATTTTCTCAAGCAACATCAAGAAGTATTCGCGTGGACATATGAAGATATGCCGGGCTTAGACCCAAAATTAGTCGAACACCGTCTTGTCTTGAAGCCAGATGCTAAGTCAGTTAAGCAGAAGCTGAGAAAAATGGATCCAAGGATAGAACAACAAGTCAAGGAAGGACTTGAAGATCTGCTCAAAGCAGGATTTATCCGAGCTATTGACTACCCAGATTGGTTAGCCAATATCGTCGTTGTCCCAAAGAAAAGTGGCAAAGTAAGGATCTGCATAGACTTCCGAGACCTCAATAAGGCAACCCCGAAGGATGATTATCCACTTCCAAGCATCGATCTTCTAGTCGATAGCACGGCAGAACATGCTATGTTCTCTTTCATGGATGGATATTCCAGCTATAATCAGATTAAGTTGGTCGCTCGCGACCAATCAAAAACTTCCTTCACCACGCCTTGGGGCACTTTCTGCTATACAGTTATGCCTTTTGGGCTCAAGAATGCCGGAGCAACGTATCAACGGGCAATGGCCGTTATCTTTCACGATCAGATGCGCAAAATCATGGATGCGTATGTTGACGATATCCTCGTGAAATGTAAAGAGGGAGAAGATCACCTTGAAGCCCTTGATCAAGTCTTTAAGTGACTCATCCTTTATAAGTTAAGGCTTAACCCACAAAAGTGTGTCTTTGGAGTCGAATTAGGCAAACTGTTGGGTTTTCTGGTCAGCAAAAAGGGAATTGAAATTGACACAGCCAAAGCAAAGGCTATCACTGATATGCCACCCTCAACAGAATCTCAAAGAACTGTGTAGCCTTCAAGGACATATGTAGTCAAAATCCGAGGTACGTGGCATATAATTTCAACTCCGGTTCTAAGGTAAGGTTTTCCAACATCCTTGAGCGCCTACCGATATACTTCGGACTGTGGCCCGTGGTACATGGTAGGGGGGTGTTAACCCAAATAGTTGGCCCAGTTGTGAGGCTCTGTCCCGAACTAGGGTTCTGGAAGAGAGCCCAGCAACGTGAAGGCCGGGTAATGATAGGTAATGGAGATTTTTAAAAAAATGATCACATGCAAGAAATAGAGGGCTCTAAATCCTAGAGAGATAGATTTTGAAAACTTTGAAGAAGCATACATTGTTTGTATTCAGATCCTAAATTGAGGAGAGTTGTATTTAGACCTAAGTCTATGTGAACATGAAAATTTCTCCTCAATATGGTCCTACCAAACCATGTCTAAGCTATATGCAATCAATGTCAGCTGGGTCAGAATCTAGGCTCCTAGGCTCACATGATATTGAAAGTAAAAGAGCTGACATTTTGTGAACATAATTTCGATAATTGAACTAAGTCAAGCATAATTTTAATCAGACAAGGACAGGTCCCATCACGGTCGCCAAACCTGTTATCGTCGCGAAATTTTTCCTCATCTTCCCTTCCTTGCGGAAGAGAGAGGGAACGCTTTCGCGCTTCAAACTTGACCGAATTTTGGAAATTATTTTGAAATACTCGCCTCCGTTTTAAAAATTGCGGGAAAATCCATGGGATGGGGCTCGACCTGTCGGTACGAGGTTCGACCGTTCCTGTCGCCTTTAACAGGGGTAATCGAACCAAGGACCAAAACTATGCTTGACTTAGTTAAATCATCGAAATTATGTTCTATCCTAAATGCACAGAGAATTCAGGCATGTGCTATGAGATTTTGGAAAATGGGAGTAGGAAAAACATGATGTATGCTTAGAAAACATTTGGAGTTGAGAAACATTTCTCAAAAAAAAAAGGTCAATTTCTCAGGAAACTCAGATGAAAAAAAGGTTTTTGAAATCATGAGAAAGTTCATAAACACTTGAGAAAATCATGAATGATTGAAAATCCTGGGGAAATAGAAGTGATTCTTGAGAAAAGGTGAACATTTGAAAAGGGGAAACATTTCTGAGGAAAACTCTGGCTTTGAGAGTTTTCTTAGGAAAATGATGGAAAGTTTATAGGAAAACTCATTGGAGAAGGAAATTCAAAACTTGGGAAATTGAAATCCTGGGAATTTTACCCTTGGAATCCTTGGAAATCGATTTTGATCTTGGAGAAAGATTGGAAAACTCTTTTTGAAAGTCTTAAGAAAATAACATTTTCCAGGGAAAACTGTGGAAAAACTTGACTTGGAAAAACCGATTTTGGAAAATTCTCAGAGTTTCTTGAGAAATCGATTTCTTGAGAATGAAATTTTCTTAAGAAAATCATGAGAAAACCAATGATTTCAAGATGCAAATGATATGAGTGAATGAATGCATTTTGGAAGATTTTGTAAGGAATTTGTTGAAAAAATGTGTATTAAGTCAAGATGAATCCTTCACATATTCTGACTGTGGCCATGAATATGTTCAGAGTTTAATTGATTTAATGCATAATGCTTTGAAAACATTGGAAATATGATATGCATTTTAGGATAGCCTAAGAGTGTAGGCTCAATGTGACTAGTAGAAAGATGATGGATCTGGGTCTCGTCCATATTCCGACTAGGGCCGTAAATATGGATTCCACCGAGTTCATCAACTCCCTAAGCGTTGGTGCACATGCCATTCGTGTACATCCATAGTGCTTTTGAAATAAAATGCATGAATCATATAAGCAGGATATTGCATAAATTTAAACTATATGATATGCATCCTAGTCTAAGCAGAAAATTAAAATCTTATTCCAAAATTTACATTATTACATCACTAAGTAAATGAAATAAATGAAAATTTTCAAACTTCAGCTACTTCTTTGGAATGTCCCTGCCAAACTTGAAATAAGGTTAGCTCAAATATGTGGGTTTTTCCAAGATTTTCCAATAATATTCTGAAATTATTGGATTTAATTGGATATAAACCCTAATCTCATGCTTCCTTGATATTTGAAATGATGTAAATGCAGGAAATTCGGTGGACAATAGTTTGAAATTCGGAATTGGTGTCAAAATGACCAAAATACCCCTAATTATAAAGTTATACCTTTAAAATCAGGGTTTTTTGAAGGAAAACTTGGTAAAATTGAGATTTTGAAATTCAAATTGAATCAAATGATGATGAAGTGCAGTAAGAGACATGATGACATGCTGCTAAACACACTAGGACTGTAAAATCAGAATTTGACATATTGCAATTTATCCAAAATAACGAATTTCTCTTGTTTTTCGCTTGGATCCGGGTCCTACGGGACCCTGTTTTGATATTATGGCTAATCCGAACCTCAAATGGATTCTAAATTGCACCAAATTCGGTATGAAGCATCTACTTACTCTGATAAACAGCCTAGAATGCTAAAAATTACGAAATGATATGATTTAAATGCTAAAATTTGAAGAAAATCCTAAAATGGTGGATTTTGCCTATGGATCCGAACCAAATACAATGCTTAACATGATACTGAAAGATTTACACCATGAAAACTTCTGATATTTTTCAAACTGTTAAAGAACCCAAAATGAAACATTTTTGGTTTTTACAGCCTCGGGATTTGAGCCATGGTGAGTTCGGCAACAGGGATTTAGTTCTCACAGAGGTAAAAATCACCCTAATCTGATGTAAAGTGCTAAAAAAAAATAGAAAACAGCCATGGAAATTTATGATATTTAACAGAGCTACTCAAGACACCTACATGCACAACTTTTATGTTCATGACTTCGGCATTTGATCAACAGATACACAGATAAAAATATAACTTTTCATTCCTAAATTGACAGAACAGACAAATGTAGCAAAATAGAGGACTGAAAAGAAAAATCCGAAATAGGTATCACAACTGTTCTAAAAATCACAATCTTCCATATGCAAACAGAGGACATCTCGGACATAACTTTCACTTTTTACAGTTTTGGATTTGGAGCAACACACAAAGAGAAATTATAGCCCTAAGTCGATCCAAAATCTCAGAGGCCCAAATCAGTCTCTGACACGTGTCCCGAACTCTCGGATTTATGTCAGACATAAAAAAAAATCAGAAACATTTGGGAAAATCAGGTTAAAAACTAGACATTCTCCCGAGTTCATAACATCTTTTGGATCGAAAATCGGATATACCATGAGAGAGATCTCGATTTTACAAATTGGCAAATGATTTTCAAAACGCATCCCGGGTAACAAAACCCGACTTGCCATTTTGAATGTTTACCGCAGTAAACAAATTCAAATGCTTCCGAATTTTTGGCAAAATTCTAGGGACACTTAAGGGCGCATTCCATGATGTTTTTGGGATTTTTAATAAAAAATAAATGCATGAAATGACGTATGGACTGACTGACAAAAACAGAGAACTACTGAAAATGAACAGAATTGAAATAAATGCTAAATTAATCCTAATTAATTCATGAAACGTGCTAAATTAATAAAATAAAATGCAAATTAAACCTATCTAAATGCATGAATGCTAAAACTCATCAAGGAAGCATAATCATGTATTTTTATATATGCCGTTTCATGAGAATAGCTCAATCCATCTCTCGGATGAGCTCTTTCTTCAAACGATTCTCGAATCAAATTATGAAATCAAATCAAGAGGAAAAGAGGTGCACCTTGCTTCGTTAGGAAACGTTGAAGCTCTTGAAAGGGGCGGCTATCACGGGCTTCGTTTGTCCTTCGATCTGAGCTTCGGATGATTCACCAAAATCGACCCACCGTGCCTTCTTCACTGAGCCAAAGGGGGCGTGAATTCCAAAGTGCAAAAAAATCGGATTCTCAAGAAGGCCAGGTCGAATTTCCAAGTCCAAAAAAAAGTTCTCAAAGATGGTCCCCCTATGCTGGGCGTAGATCCTTGTTTTTATAGATTTTTCTGAAAAATTTTGAATTTCAAACAGGCTCAATCTGAGCCCTCCATGTGGCGCCATCTCAGGGGGTGCTATCTGGGGGTTTTAAATTCGAATTTGGCTTTTGCATGGAGCCCTCAGGTGGTGCCACCTCATGGTGTGCTACTTTTATTAAAAATAAAATAAAAATAAAATTTGAAGCCAAGTGGGACTCTGGATTGGCGCTACCTCAAAAGGTGTTTGACACATGTTAGAAGAACAAAGCAGTGGGCTCAGAAGGTGCCACCTCAGAGGAGTTTGAATTCTACTTTTTCTGATGAAAGGAGATCTGGACATGTGGCAGTCCAGGATGGTTCCATACCTGACAAGTGTCAGCTTGCTAGAGGAGGTTCTTCAGATGGCGCCACCTCAGAGGGGGATTTGAATTTTAAATGGAGGTTGGCCCTGGAGGAATGGAGGGTAGACATGTGGCGCCACCTCAGGGTGGCTCCTACAATGCCATGTGGCAAGAGGGAGGAAAAGGAGAGAAAGGGACACGTGGCATCATCTCACACAAAATAGAAAAGGTGAAGTTCATGATTTGCGCCACCTCAGCCTGGAGTTTGAATATTTGAATCATTGGTTTTCTCATGATTTTCTCAAAAAGAACTTCATCCTCAAGAAATCGATTTCTCAAGAAACTCTGAGAATTTGTCAACATCGGTTTTCCCAAGTCAAGTTTTCACAGTTTTCCATGGAAACCAGTCTCTCAAGAAACTTCTAAGTTGGATTTCCAAGATCAAAGTTTCCCTTGATTTTCCCTGGAGAATGTCATTTTCTTAAGATTTTCAAAAAGAGTTTTCCAATCTTTCTCAAGAATCAAATTTTCAAGGGTTTTAAGGCTAAGATTCCCAGGATTTCAATTTCCCAAGTTAAGTTTTCTTCTCCAATGAGTTTTCCTATAAATTTTCCATCATTTTCCTAAGAAAATTCTCAAAGTCCAAGTTTTCCTGAGAAGTGTTTCCCTTTTGGAATGTTCACCCTTTTTCTCAAGAATCCCTTCTATTTTCCCAGGATTTTCATCCATTCATGATTTTCCCACACCTTTATGAACTTCCTCGTGATTTCAAAACCCCTTTCATCTGAGTTTCCTGAGAAATTGACTTTCTTGAGAAATAGCTTTCAACTCCAAATATTTTCCAAGCATACATCATGTTTTCCAACTTACATTTTCCAAAATCTCATAGCACATGCCTGAATTCTCTGTGCATTTAGGATAGAACATAACTTTGATAATTTTGCTAAGTCAAGCATAGTTTTGGTCCTTGGTTCGATTACCCCTGTTAAAGGCGGCAGAAACGGTCGAACCTCGTACCGACAGGTCGAGCCCCATCCCATGGATTTTCCCGCAATTTTCAAAACGGAGGCGAGTATTTCAAAACAATTTCCAAAATCCGGTCAAGTTTGAAGCGCGAAAGCACTTCCCTCTCTCTCTTCTTCAAGGAAGGGAAGACGGGAAAAATTTCGTGACGATAACAGGTTTGGCGACCGTGATGGGACCTGTCCTTGTCTAATTAAAATTATGCTTGATTTAGTTCAATTATCGAAATTATGTTCACAAAATGTCAGCTCTTTTACTTTCAATATCATGTGAGCCTAGGAGCCTAGATTCTGACCCAACTAACATTGATTGCATATAGCTTAGACATGGTTTGGTAGGACCATATTGAGGAGAAATTTTCATGCTCACATAGACTTAGGTCTAAACACAACCCTCCTCAATTTAGGATCTGAATGCAAACAATGTATGCTTCTTCAAAGATTTTCAAAATCTATCTCTCAGGATTTAGAGCCATCTATTTCTTGCATGTGATCATTTTTTAAATCCCAATTACCTATCATTACCCGGTCTTCACGTTGCTGGGCTCTCTTCCAGAACCCTAGTTCGGGACAGAGCCTCACAACTGGGCCAACTATTTGGGTTAACACCCCCCTACCACGTACCGCGGGCCACAGTCCGAAGTATATCAGTAGGCGCTCAAGGATGTTGGAAAACCTTACCTTAGAACCGGAGTTGAAATTCTATGCCACGTACCTCAAATTTCGGTTCGAGTATATCGGCATAACTGGATTGGACAAAGATGATCTAAACTTAGAGTTAGGATTAGGGTCCTACAACTGTTTTCAAAGTGATGCATCTAGAGTCAGCCTTTAGGGAGTATTGTATGTGCATGAATGTTTGTGCAGGATGTGATTGTTTGTATGTTATCTCTATTTCCTTACATTTTCCCAAAAATATTTTTTCCAAATATCCATATTCTCACCTTTTCCTTTATTTTCTCAAACCCTGGATGATTTTTCCAAATATCCAAATTTTTTTTCAAAACTCTAGGCGATTTTCTATTCTCCCGTTCTACTGGATCTCGAACTTCCAGCCTTATTCCAATCCTGCCTGCAAATTTTTGAAATTTCAAATTTTGCTTATATCTTCAAAAACTTTTCCATATCTTCCAAATATATCTTCCAATTTTTATCCAAAATTTTTGTCATGTCCTTTTGATCCCATCATTTGTTTTTCTCTCAAGATTGTTGCTTTCAATTTTTTTTTTTTTTTCATCATGCTAAACATCCCATGTGGTTCTGCAGAAGGCATTTTCATAGTTGTGTGATCCTGACAAGATCAAAGACAGCGCTACTTTAGCACATTAGTTACAGACAGTGAGTGAGAAATGGATTCCATAAAGTCTGTCAAAGAGGGAGCTCAGACCATCAAGGAGGAGATTGATCCCGTTATATATCGGTTGTTCAAAATAATGATGATTGAGATATTATCCGAGCAAGCTGAAGCCAATTTCGGAAAAGTTCTTGTTAAAGAAGAGGCATCCATCACCGTCCCTATGAGCATCATTGGAGACCACAACAGTGCAACCAGTGCTAAACCCAGCAACAACAAAAACAGAGGCAGTCAAAGCAGCAAGTTAGAAGAGTCTAAAGATCTGAAAGGAAAGTATTCTAGAATCCAGAATAAACCTTTTCAATCTAGCCCTCAGCAAAAGGAAAAAAATCAAGGAAAACCAAAGCGCGGAAACTGGAGCGGCGATCAAGATTTCACTCCTATAGACGAGCCACTCGACAAAGTCCTTGAATACATGTTGATTAAGGGATTAGTCAGGCTCCCAAAAGCCACAGATCCTCCCACCATCATGGGAAGATTCTTGAACCAGTTTTGCAAATTCCACCGAGCAGTAGAGCATGACACTGATCGATGTTTTGTCTTCAAAAACATTGTGCAAGACTATATTGATAAGAACCTTTTTGTTGAAAGCAGAGGAGAAGAACATCCAGTAGCCCTAACCAAGCAAGTTCAGTCCAATTCCCAGAAAGAAGTCAAAGAAGTCAGCATTCAACAGAAATCCAGCAATCCGAAGAAGATAAAGCATGATGGTTGGAGTTATGATCGCGAGTTTACTCCTTTAGGTCAGCCAATCGAAGAAATTCTTGGATATTTGCTCGCGAAGAATATGATCAAACTTCCAAGGATTGTGGATCCTCCCGTCACCATGGAGAAATGGAAAGATTGTTTCTGCAAGTTCCATAGAGCAATGGGGCACGATACTGAACGCTGCTTCATTCTCAAAAATATTGTATAAGACTACATCAATAAAGAGCTTTTGGTGCTGGAAGAAAGAGAGGGACGAGTTGCAGTCCTGATCAAGCCTTTCCCAGATCACTCAGAAGAATGACAATGCCAATGCCAATACCTTCTCATTTTGTCAGGACGATATAGTCCTAGTTGTTTTCCTTTTTCAAGTTGTCATCCCTTTTAAGGCACCAATAAAATCATCAATTTTTCTCATGACATTCTTCTTTTGATTGTTCTGTTTTTTTTATTATTCTCTCTTCCCCATTACACTGGGGCATCTTTTTGAAAATTTGTTTTCAAACATTCTGTATTGCAGGCAGGATCAAATAAAATCTCTCACCATTCATTTGCACTTCATTTGCATTTCAGGTGCATGTGCATTGCATTTGCATTAGCTATGCACCCAATTCTAGTTCCCATTCAGGATAAGGGATAAATCCTGAGACTATGAAGGATTTCTCATCCTAATCATCAATCCCTGACTTCAGTTTACAATCTCTGTTGATTTCTCCTCAAAATTTTGCAGATAGAATCCTCTTTTCAAAAATCCAGTTCCTACACTAACAATTTGCAAAATTTTGATCTCCTAACCGGGTTCTCCTCTGAAGATCTGAATTCCGATCCAACTTTCAAGTTGGACCATATTTTTTCTTTAAAAAACTGAGTTCCGACTCAGATTTTTCTTCAAATTATATTTTCTTCGAAAAACCGAGTTCCGACTCAGGTTTTCCTGTAAATCATCTTTCTTTTGTTGATCCGGGTTCCGACTCGAGATCTCTTTATTTATTCAAGCTCAGATTTGAGCTCTTCATTTTCTTTTGTTGATCCGGGTTCTGACTCGTGATCTCTCTACATCATTCGAGCTCTAACTCGAGCTCTTCATTTTTTCATTTGTTGATCCGGGTTCCGACTCGAGATCTCTTTATTCATTCAAGCTCAGATTTGAGCTCTTCATTTTCTTTTGTTAATCCGGGTTCCGACTCGTGATCTCTCTACATCATTCGAGCTCTAACTCGAGCTCTTCATTTTTTCATTTGTTGATCCGGGTTCCGACTCGAGATCTCTTTATTCATTCAAGCTCAGATTTGAGCTCTTCATTTTCTTTTGTTGATCCGGGTTTCGACTCGTGATCTCTCTACATCATTCGAGCTCTAACTCGAGCTCTTCATTTTTTCATTTGTTGATCCGGGTTCCGACTCGAGATCTATTTATTTATTCAAGCTCAGATTTGAGCTCTTCATTTTCTTTTGTTGATCCGGGTTCCGACTCGTGATCTCTCTACATCATTCGAGCTCTAACTCGAGCTCTTCATTTTTTCATTTGTTGATCCGGGTTCCGACTCGAGATCTCTTTATTCATTCGAGCTCTAACTCGAGCTCTTCATTTTTTTATTTGTTGATCCGGGTTCCGACTCGAGATCTCTTTATTCATTCGATCTCTAACTCGAGCTCTTCATTTTTTCATTTGTTGATCCGGGTTCCGACTCGAGATCTCTTTATTCATTTGAGCTCCTATTCGAGCTCTTCATTTTCCTTTGTTGATCCGGGTTCCGAGTGGTGATCTCATTATCTTATTCGAGCTCAGATTCGAGCTCTTCATTTTCTCTGTTGATCTGAGTTCTGACTCATGATCTCAATTACCTTACTCGAGCCCTGACTCGAACTCTTTATTTTTTTTCTGATGATCCGGGTTCCGACTCATGATCTCTGTATTTATTCGAGATCTGACTCGAACTCATCATTTTCCTTTGATTGATTCAAGTCATTTCGATCATCAGGGTCTGTCAATTGCTCAAATTTGATATTTTGCCCTCCAAATTCCAATTTAAATCCTTGGATCAAACAATTCTCCAATTCCGACCTCTGGGTCACCCAATCTCCAATCTCAATTCCAATTCTCAAATTTCAATTACCAATTTCCAATTTCGACCTTCGGGTCACTCAATTTCCAATTTCGACCTTTAGGTCACTCGATTTCCAAATTTTCGACCCTCGGGTCAATCAATTTCCAATTTTTGACCTTCGGGTCAATCTATTTCCAAATTTTCGACATTCAGGTCACTCAATTCACAATTTTGACCTTTTGGTCAATCAATTCTCAATTTCGACTGTCAGGTCATCCTATTTCGACCTTCGGGTCATTCAATTTCCAGCAACCAATTTTCCAATTTCCAATTTCGACCTTTGGGTCAATCAATCTCAATATCCAATTTCAATCATTTTCTCTTGCGAGAGACCCTTTTTAGGGAGAGTTTGAGGGAGCTCGTTCTTTTCGCATGCTATCCAAGTAGTTCACTTAGCCCCTTTTCAGGGAGAGTTTGAAGGGACTCACGTCTTTGTGAACTGTTTGCAAAACAATTTCCAATTTCACACGAGGAACCCTTTTTAAGGGAGAAGCTCGACGAAGACTCGCTTTTCTTGTGACCCCCCAATTTCATACTAGGCCATCTTTCGTCATGAAAGACCCTCTTTGCAGGGAGAGTGTGATGGACTCGTTCCTTTCATGACCCATTTTTCAGACCTCACTATTATCGGCCCCCTTTCCATAAGAGAAGCCTAATATTAGGGAGCTTTGACGAAAGCTCAATTTCTCTTCGAAAGTCTGTTTTGCAAACACCTCCTCTTCAGGGAAGAGAGGAGTATTTCCCATTTCCCATTCAGGTAAGGGCTAAGCCTAAGTCTCTCTTTTTGGGGAAAAAGAGAGGAGAATTTTCGTTACGGATGTGTTGAGCCGGATGTCAAATACTCATTTTCACCAAGGATTTCAAGAAAATTTTATCAAATTTGTCAATCAATTGTTGATTTCAGAATCTTTAATGCAAAAATCTTTATTTCAGTTTACCTTCAACATTACTTCCAAAAGAGTGAAGCTTTTGCGAAAAGAGATTCAGAATTCAAATTCTTTCCATTGGCTAACCAAAAGGACGAAGGATAAGTCCTCGATATGGCCAGAAAAGAAGATTCAATGTTACTGAAAAGCCGTAGATGATCGATATTGATCACAGTCAATGGCACATCTTTAAAGATTATTCTTGTAAAATGAGGCAGTGGAAATATCCTGAGCGCAAGAAAAAGAGAGCATTTACCCAAGCCATGTCTCCTCAGAATCACCTAAGCTGCAATTAAGTATCCGCAAAAGGGATCTCTCACCTGTCGTCAAGATGAAGGCGAATTAGGCGAGTAGACCCCCGGGGCCAAAGAAGATTCGAAACATCTCCAAGATGACGGAGTTTGTGACGGATCCTTCCAGAGAAAGTCCAAAGCACTGTCGAGATGAATGCAGATGCAATGAACCTCTCGACAATCCCTAAAAGATATTTAATTCCACCTATCATCCAAAGATTTCTAACCCATGAGCCAATATCATCAAAGAAGGATCGAAACATCTCCAAGTTGAAGGAGTTTGTGACGTACCCTTCCCCAAAAAGAGAGAAAGAGAGGAAAAAGAAAGAAAAAAAAAAGAAGGGTCAGAACATCTCCAAAATGATAGAGAATATAGCCAAAACACTAGAGAGCCAAAAAGAGTGCAGAAAGATTATCATGAGAGAAGCCCTCAGGATATCAAACTGCCAAATCTATCAAGAATCTTCTTTAAATTTGTGAAATTCTATTATCAATACTCTTTCATCAACTGCTTTCATAATATCAAATTCTCTTTCTTGTTCATATCAAGGAAATTGATAACTTCCTCGAAGAAGGTCAATCGCAAGAAATTTGGATTTCCAATCTCGATTCTACGAAGTGAACCTTATTTGGAGGTAATACTTTGGGTAGAAGAGAAAGAATATCTTTGCAACATTTTCAAAAATTTTGAATCAACAACAAAGTTTCTAACATTTTGACAATATTTTCTAGCTATCTTGACGTGAAGAGGGAGCTTGATATCCGTCTTTGATACATCCTGACACCAATTTTAAATCCCTCCTAAGGACTTGATTCCTTCCCTTCTTTGAGAGCATGAACTCTCAGATTTGCACACTTCCCTGTGTCCCCACTGTCCCACCATAGACAGTCCCATTTCGGTTCGAGGTCGAATCACCAATCATTTCCCGCAAAAGGCAATTTCAAAAGTTGATTTTAGTCTCAGCAATGAGACGCCCAAAATCAATCCCTTTTCCAGCTTTAGGGACCCTATTTTCCTTCCCTTTGCAAAACCCCTGTCGGATTTACTGTGCAAAATCCGAAGGTTCCATCATGGTCTCTTCCTTCGAGGATTTCATTCCATTTTCCGCCCGATCAGGATAAGGGTACAAACCTGCGCCTCGATCAAAGAGATATTCCATTTTCCGCCCGATCAGGATAAGGGTACAAACCTGAGCCTCAATCAAAGAGGTATTCCATTTTCCGCCCGATCAGAATAAGGGTACAAACCTGAGCCTCAATCAAAGAGGTATTCCATTTTCCGCCCGATCAGGATAAGAGTATAAACCTGAGCCTCATTCAAAGAGGTATTTCATCTTCCGCCCGATCAGGATAAGGGTACAAACCTGAGCCTCGATCAAAGAGGTATTCCATTTTCCGCCCGATCAGGATAAGGGTACAAACCTAAGCCTCATTCAAAGAGGTATTTCATTTTCCGCCCGATCAGGTTAAGGGTACAAACCTGAGTCTCATTTCGATGAGATATTCCATTCCCCAATCAGGTCAAGGGTTAAAACCTGAGCTTCGTTCCATGCGAGGTATTTCTGTCCCATCCAGGTTAAGGGCAAAAACCTGAACTTCGCTCTAACAGAGCAAATCTTTCTTCTTCATTCTTCGCTTCATATCTACCATCTTCCTCGGGCTAATTTCCTCACACCCAGTCAGGTCCTTCTAACTGGGGCATTTTTTTTTATGTATAGCCCAAATTTGGTGTGTTTTTCTTTGCCACTAAGCTCGGCCATGAGCCGGCTTAGTAGCAAAGAGGGGCAGTTGTAAACACCCCAAATTTTCACTCATCTCTCCAACATTTCCACCAAACATCATCATTCAACTTTTGAATCGCCAGAGGGCAAAATGGTCATTTGCTGAGCTCGGACCTTGCAAAAGTTCAAATTTCATCTGCAACTCTCAAAATTTCTTTATTTTGTCTCAGATGTTCAAAATTTTACTCCTGACAGAAGACAGGAATCTTCAAGTCTTGGTTCAAGATTCTATTGCATAAGACATGACATTGCATATCATTGCATGAGCATTTCATATCACTGCACTGCACAGCATGTCATTTCGAGGTCCAGAACTCTTGATTTCAAAATTTTCAATCCAGATTAGAATTTTAACTCTTTCCAAAATTGATTTCAAAACCCTGGGTCTTCAAAATTACCAATTCTTCCCATTTTACCCCTAGGACTCTAAATTTCAAAATACTTCCCCAGGAAAACAATCTAGATGATTTTCAATAAATTTCAACTCAGATTTTGCCTTTCGCCAGCTATTTCAACTATCATCCTTTTGCAAAATTGCCCTACAGGGGCCAACTCTTTCCGAAAATTTCTGTTTTACCAATTAGTCCTGATTTTATAAAAATTCCAAAAAAAAAAAATTTTGTTTTATCCCTATTTCAATAAAGAAGCAATGTGGGACCCACACTGAGGTGGTGTCACACGGGCTTTTCTTTTAAAAAAATTGAATTTTGAAAACCCCAAAAAAATAAGAGCCTTGTCCCCTGGATTGGCGCCACTTGTCTTTTCTCTCTCCTCCCATTTACCTGCCAAGTGTCAGCGTGGGGTTCACCTAGAGGTGGCGCCACATGTCACCTTCTCTCTTCTGCCATCCTCCGACATGATGCAAATGATATGAGTGAATGAATGCACTTTGAAAGATTTTCTAAAAAATTTGTTGGAAAAATGTGTATTAAGTCAGAATAAATCCTTCACATATCCTGACGGTGGCCATGAATATGTTTAGAGTTTAATTGATTCAATGCACAATGCTTTGGAAATATTGGAAATATGATGTGCATTTTTAAGATAGCCTAAGAGTGTAGGCTCAATGTGACTAGTAGAAAGATGATGGATCTGGGTCTGGTCTATATTCTGACTAGGGCCGTAAATATGGATTCCACCGAGTTCATCAACTCCCTAAGAGTGGGTGCACGTGCCATTCGTGAATATCCATAGTGCTTTTGAAATAAAAATGCATGAATTATATAAGCAGGATATTGCATAAATTTAAATTATATGATATGCATCCTAGTCTAAGCAGGAAATTAAATTTCTTATTCCAAAATTTACATTATTACATCACTAATCAAATGAAATAAATGAAAATTGCAGACTTCAGCTCCTTCTTTTGAATGTCCCTGCCAAAAAGTTGAAATAAGGTTAGCTCAAATATGTGGGTTTTTCCAAGATTTTCCAATAATATTGTGAAATTATTGGATTTAATTGGATATAAACCCTATTCTCATGCTTCCTTGATATTTGAAATGATGAAAATGCGAGAAATTCAGTAGAAAATAGTTTGAAATTCGGAATTGGGGTTAAAATAACCAAAATACCCCTAAAATCAAAGTTATACCTTTAAAATCAGGGTTTTTGAAGGAAATTTTGATAAAATTGAGATTTTGAAATTCAAATTGAATCAAATGATGATAAAATGCAGTAAGAGACATGATGACATGCTGATAAACACACTAAGACTGTAAAATCAGAATTTGACATATTGCAATTTATCCAAAATAACGAATTTCGCTTATTTTTCGCTTGGATCTAGGTCCTGCGGGACCCTGTTTTGATATTATAGCTAATCCGAACCTCAAATGGATTCTAAATTGTACCAAATTCGGTATAAAGCATCTACTTACTCTGATAAACAGCATAAAATGCTAAAAATCACGAAATGATATGATTTAAATGCTAAAATTTGAAGAAAATCCTAAAATGGTGGATTTTGCCTATGGATCCGAACCAAATACAATGCTTAACATGATACTGAAAGATTTACACCATGAAAACTTCTGATATTTTTCAGACTGTTAAAGAACCCAAAATGGAACATTTTTGGTTTTTACAGCCTCGGGATTTGAGCCATGGTGAGTTCGGCAACAGGGATTTAGTTCTGACAGAGGTAAAAATCACCCTAATCTGATGTAAAATGCTAAAAAAAATAGAAAACAGCCATGGAAATTTATGATATTTAACAGAGCTACTCACGACACCTACATGCACAACTTTCATGTTCATAATTTTGGCATTTGATCAACAGAAACACAGATAAAAATATAACGTTTCATTCCTAAATTGACAGAACAGACAAATGTAGCAAAACAGAGGACTGAAAAAAAAAATCCGAAACAGGTATCACAACTATTCTAAAAATCACAATCTTCCATATGCAAACAGAGGACATCTCGGAAATAACTTTCATTTTTTACAGTTTTGGAGTTGGAGCAACACACAAAGAGAAACCATAGCACTAAGTCGATCCAAAATCTCAGAGGCCCAAATCAGTCTCTGACACGTGTCCCGAACTCTTGGATTTTGGTCAGACATAAAAAAAAATCAGAAAAATCTGAGAAAATCAGGTTAACAACTAGACATTCTCCCGAGTTCATAACATCTTTCGGATCGAAAATCGGATCTCCCATGAGGGATCTCTCGATTTTACAAGTCGGAAAACAATTTTTAAAACGCATACCGGGTAACAAAACCCGACTTGTCATTTTGAATGTTTACCGCAGTAAACAAATTCAAATGCTTTCGAATTTTTGGCACATTTCTAGGGACACCTAAGGGCGCATTCCGTGATTTTTTTTGGGATTTTTAATAAAAAATAAATGCATGAAATGACCTGTGGACTGACTGACCAAAACAGAGAACTACTGAAAATGAGCAGAATTGAAATAAATGCTACATTAATCCTAATTAATTCATGAAACATGCTAAATTGATGAAATAAAATACAAATTAAATCTAGCTAAATGCATGAATGCTAAAATCATCAAGGAAGCATAATCATGTATTTTTATATATCTCGTTTCATGAGAATAGCTCAATCCATCTATCGGATGAGCTCTTTCTTCAAACGACTCCCGAATCGAATTATGAAATCAAATCAAGAGGAAAAGAAGTGTACCTTGCTTCGTTAGGCAGCGTTGAAGCTCTTGAAAGGGGAGGCTATCACGAGCTTCGTTCGTCCTCCGATCCGGGCTTCGGATGATTCACCAAGATCGACCCACTGCACCTTCTCCACTGAGCCAAAGGGGGCGTGAATTCCCAAGTTCAAAATCGGGTTCTCAGAAGGCTAGGTCGAATTTCAAAGTCCAAAAAAAAGAAGCTCTCAAAAGATGGTCTCTCTAGGCTGGGCGTGGAGCCTTGTTTTTATAGATTTTTCTGAAAAATTTGAATTTCAAACAGGCTCAATCTGAGCCCTCCATGTGGCGCCATCTCAGGGGGTGCTATCTGGGGATTTGAAATTCGAATTTGGCTTTTGCAGGAAGCCCTCAGGTGGCGCCACCTCATGGGGCTATTTTTATTAAAAAATATATTAAATAAAAGAGAGGAAGCCAAGTGGGACTCTGGATTGGCGCCACCTCAAAAGGAGATTTGAGGTGTAAAGCTGGAAACAATAGGAGCATGCCATGTGGCGCCACCTCTGGAGGCTCTTGACATGTGTCAGAAGGACAGGAGTGGAGGAAGCAGGTTGTGCCACCTCAGAGGAATTCAAATTCTACTTTTCTGCCGGAAAGGAGAGGCTGACATGTGGCATTTCCTCAGAGTGGCTCCTACGATGCCATGTGGCAGGAGAACATGAATGGAGGAAGCAAAATGCGCCACCTTAGAGGGGGGCTTTTCTACTTTTTCTGATGCAGGGAGGTCTGGACATGTGGCAGACAAGTGTCAGCTGTCTGGTGAGGCCTTCTCAAATGGCGCCACCTCAGAGGAGAATTTGAATTTCAAATGGAGGTTGGCCCTGGAGGAATGAAGGATGGACATGTGGCATTTCCTCAGAATGGCTCCTACGATGCCATGTGGCAGTTGGGAAAGGCAAGGAACATGTGGCGCCATCTTGGCCAAGTAGAAAAAGGTAGAACTCCAGGATTTTCGCCACCTAGCTCTTGTCTTAAAATTTTTGAATGATTGCTTTTCTGAAGAAAGCCAAGAGTGACATGTGTCCTCTACTTTTTCTGAAGGAGGTTGGAGGAGACATGTGTTACCTGCTTTTTCTGAAAGAAGCAGAGAATGACACGTGGCAGAAGGGAGAGAAGGAGGTTTAAGCCATGTGGCGCCATCTCAGACAAAATGAAAAAGGTGGAGTTCAGGATTTGCGCCACCTATGGAGAGATTTGAATATTTGAATTCTAGCTTTCTCTGAAGAGAGCAGGAAGTGACACGTGGCATTTGCTTTTTCTGAGAAGAGCAGAGAATGACACATGGCATTTGCTTTTTCTGAGGAAATGAGAGATTGACATGTGTCCTCTGCAGGAGACACAGTCCAAATGGTGCCACCTCAGAGGAGACAAGCCTACCTTTTCTGGAGGAATCTAGGAGTGACACGTGTCTCCTATTTTTCTGAGAAAAGTAGGGAGAGACATGTGTCAGGCTACTTTTCTAGAAGGAGGGAGAGGTTGACACGTGTCCCCTGCAGGAGACACACTTCAAGTGGCGCCACCTCAGAGGAGACAAGCTCCACTTTTTCTGGACAGAACAACCCATGACACTTGGCATCTCAGAGTGATCTTTGGAATGACACATGGCGCAGGATGGATAGGGTGACACATGGCAGATAAATGGGATGACATGTGGCAGCTTCTTAAGGTAGCCCCACACTAACACTTGGCATGTAGATGAGAGGAGAGAGAAAAGACAAGTGGCGCCAATACAGGGGACAAAGCTCCTATATTTTTGGGTTTTTCAAAATTCAAATTTTCAAAAGAAAAGCTTGTGTGACACCACCTCAGTGTGGGTCCCACATTGCTTCTTTATTGAAATAAGGATAAAACAACTTCTTTTTGGAATTTTCATAAAATCTGGACTAATTGGTAAAACAGGAATTTTTGGAAAGAGTTGGCCCCTGTAGGGCAATTTTGCAAAAGGATGATAGTTGAAATAGTTGGCGAAAGGCAAAATCTAAGTTGAAATTTATTGAAAATCATCCAGATTGTTTTCCTGGGGAAGTATTTTGAAATTCAGAGCCCTGGGGTAAAATGGGAAGAATTGGTAATTTTGAAGACCCAGGGTTTTGAAATCAATTTTGGAAAGAGTTAAAATTCTAATCTAGATTAAAAATTTTGAAATCAAGAGTTCTGGACCTCGAAATGACATGCTGTGCAGTGATATGAAATGCTCATGCAATGATATGCAATGTCATGTCTTATGCAATAGAATCTTGAACCAAGACTTGAAGATTCCTGTCTTCTATCAGGAGTAAAATTTTGAACATCTGAGACAAAATAGAGAAATTTTGAGAGTTGCAGATGAAATTTGGACTTTTGCAAGGTCCGAGCTCAGCAAATGACCATTTTGCCCTCTGGCAATTCAAAAGTTGAATGATGATGTTTGGTGGAAATGTTGGAGAGATGAGTGAAAATTTGGGGTGTTTACAAAAGGCTATCATTGATATGCCACCCCCAACAGAATCTCAAAGAACTGCGTAGCCTTCAAGGACATATACAGTCAATCCGGCGATTTATTTCCAACTTGGCGATGAGATGCGAACCTTTCAACCACTTGCTCAGAAAAGGAGTGAAGTTCGAATGGGAACCGGAGTGTCAGCAATCATTCGATCGAATCAAGAAGTATCTTCTCAATCCTCCAATCCTGAAACCGCCAGAATTGGGAAAACCTCTTTTATTAAATATCTTAGTCAATCAAGTCGCATGCGGCAGATTCTTGGCGCAATACAAAGAAGGCAGCTTGATAGAGCATGCCATTTATTACGTGAGTAAGACTTTCATAGATTATGAAAAGAGATACTCTCAAATAGAGAAGACCTGCCTAGCTCTGGTATGGATGTGTCAGAAGTTAAGACACTACTTGCTGGCATCTGAAGTCAAAATTTTGTCCAAGCTCAATCCTCTCAAATACATCTTGGAGCAACCTTTCCTCAGCGGACAGGTCGCAAAATGGCAAGTCTTACTGATGCAGTACTACTTAGAATATGTCTCGCAGCAATCAATCAAAGGCCAAGCAATTGCAGACCAATTAGCGGATTTTCCTTTAGCAGAAGAGGTGAAAGCCGAAGATGATTTCCCAGATAAGAAAATTTGCAATATCCAGCAATATCCAGTCTGGAATTTGTTTTTCGATGGTTCCAAGAATATGGCCGGAATAGGCATTGGGATCTTATTAATCACTCCTGAGAAGGAGATGATTCCATTTTCTCTCAAGTTAAACTTTCAATACACCCATAACATGGCTGAATATGAAGCCCTGATTCAAGGTCTAAAAATTCTATTAGATTTCAAAGTTAAGAGAGTGCATGACTACGGCGACTCATTACTTGTTGTCAATCAAGTTCGAGCTGAATGGCAAGTCAAAGATCAGAAGCTATTCCCCTATCAGAAAATTGTTTCAGCTTTTGTCAGCAAGTTTGAAGAATTTCAGCTCTTCCATATCAAGAGAGATTTTAATCAAGTGGCGGATAGCGTAGCCAGTTTAGGCTCCATTATGGCATTCAGAAATGGAGAATCCTGTCGCTCCTTTGAAATTGGTAGACTTGACCAACCTGCTTTCCTTCCAGCGGAACAAGTAAACCAGGCTGAACAAAGGAAGAAGCCTTGGTATTACAACATCCAGACTTTCATAGAAACTGGTGAATTCCCTCCAGAAATCTCAAAGAGAGAGCAGCGGGCAATCCAGCGTATGTCTACTCGATACTTCATTTTGGCCAATGTCCTCTATCGTCGTGGATTCAGTTCAGAATATTCCAGATGTTTAGATGAAGAAGAAGCCAAAGAAGTCGTGCGAGAAGCACACGAAGGCATTTGTGGTGGCCACGTCGGCTACCAAACCCTTGTCAAACAGATCATCAGAGTAGGTTACTACTGGAAGACCATGCAGCAAGACTGTTATCATTATGTGAAGAAGTGTGTGCAATGCCAAATACACGCACCTTCTATTCATGCTCCGACAACTTATTTACAATCCGTTGTTTCTCCATGGCCATTCTCTATGTGGGCCTTCGATGTCGTAGGTCCCATCACTCCTTCAGCTTCAAATGACCACAAATACTTCCTTGCCGCAACAGAATATTTCACCAAGTGGGTAGAAGCTATCACTCTTCGCACAGTAGAAGGCCGACACGTGGTCTCTTTCATTCACAAGAACATCCTTTGCCGTTTCGGCATCCCGCATGACATTGTGTCAGACAATGGCAGTCATTTCAAGAATGAAAAGATGAAGACATTTTGCTCAAAGTTCAAGATCTGTCATCATTTTTCCGCTCCCTACTATCCCCAAGGGAATGGTCAGGCAGAGGCCACCAACAAAATTTTAATTCGTATCTTGGAGCAAACTGTAGAAACAGGCCGTGACTGGCATGAGAAGATCCACGATGCATTATGGGCCTACCGGACCACCATTCGCACTCCAACGAATGCTACTCCATCAGAATTGGTCTATGGAACAGAAGTAGTATTGCCGCTACATGTTCAGAAGCCCGCTTTGAAGTTCTCATTGCTTCTAGAATTACCTCTTGATCAATACCAGCAGCAGCGACTAGTGCAGCTAGACTTACTCGACGAGAAAAGGTTAAAAGCAGCAGAGCATGCTCAATCCTATTGCCAGAGAGTAGCCAGGCAATATGCGAAGTCTATCATCGAAAGAAGATTCAAAGTCAATGATTTAGTACTTCGATCCACAGCTTATCTCAAGCATCGTCCAGGCGGCAAATGGTTGCCAAATTGGGAAGGTCCCTATGTTATCAAAGAAGCATTACCCCGCAACTCATATCGGCTCATCAATGCCGATGGGGTAGAATTGCCGGATCCCATTAATGCTCGACACTTGAAAAAGTTTTATACTTGAAACATTTATTCTCCTCTTGTAATCCTTCCAATATTCTTCAAATAATGATCAAACTTTCTTTTCCCAGTATACACTGGGGCATTTTTAAATTTTATTCTGTATGCAGGCAGGATAAACAAATTCCTCATTTCACGCACTTGTGCATTCATGTGCATCAATTCATATTCATTTGCATTCAACTGCATTGACAACAATCCAGTCAGTATTGGGATTTCAACAAACATTCCCATCATAATTCCTAATGATTCAAAATTGAAAGGGAATCACCAATACTGAACCAAAACCCAGCGCTCAAACTGGTATTATTTCAAAACCCAGAGTTCAAACTAGTACATTTTCAAAAACCCAACTTTTCGGAAAACCAAGTTCCGACTCGGGTTTTTATTCAAATCATTTTTTCCTTTGTTGATCCAGGTTCCGACTCGAGATCTCTTTATCTATTTGATCTCAGATTCGAGCTCTTTATTTCCCTTTGTTGATCCGGGTTCCGACTCGAGATCTCTTTATTCATTCGAGCTCTAACTCGAGCTCTTCATTTTTTCATTTGTTGAATCGGGTTCCGACTCGAGATCTCTTTATTCATTCAAGCTCCTATTCGAGCTCTTCATTTTCCTTTGTTGATCCGAGTTTCGACTCGTGATCTCATTACCTGACTCGAGCTCTTCATTTTTCTCTGTTGATCCGAGTTCCGACTCATGATCTCATTACCTTACTCGAGCCCTGACTCGAGCTCTTCATTTTTCTCTGTTGATCCGAGTTCCGACTCGTGATCTCATTACCTTACTCGAGCCCTGACTCGAGCTCTTCATTTTTCTCTGTTGATCCGAGTTTCGACTCGTGATCTCATTACCTTACTCGAGCCCTGACTCGAGCTCTTCATTTTCTTCTGTTGATAGGGGTTCTGACTCGTGATCTCTGTATTTATTCGAGCCCTGACTCGAGCTCATTATTCTCCTTGTTGATCCAAGTCATTTCGATCATCAGGGTCTGTCAATTACTCAAATTTGATATTTTGCCCTCCAAATTTCAATTTAAATCTTCAAACCAGGCAATTCTCCAATTCCAACCTCTGGGGTCACCCAATTTCCAATTCTCAATTTCAATTACCAATTTCCAATTTTCGACCGTCGGGTCAATCAATTGCCAAATTTTCGACCTTCGGGTCAACCAATTTCCAATTTTCGACCTTCGGGTCAATCATTTTCCAATCTTTGACCTTCGGGTCACTCAATTTCCAAATTTCGACCTTCGGGTCACTCAATTCCAAATTTCGACCTTCGGGTCGCTCAATTCACAATTTCGACCTTTTGGTCAACCAATTCTCAATTTCGACCTTCGAGTCACACAATTTCGACCTTTTGGTCAACCAATTCTCAATTTCGACCGTCAGGTCATCCAATTTCGATCTTCGGGTCATTCAATTTCCAGTAACCAATTTTCCAATTTTCAATTTCGACCTTTGGGTCAATCAATCTCAATATCCAATTTCAAATCATTTTCTCTTGCGAGAGACCCTTTTAGGGAGAGTTTGAGGGAGCTCGTTCTTTTCGCATGCTATCCAATTCGTTCACTTAGCCCCTTTTCAGGGAGAGTTTGAAGGGACTCGCGTCTTTGTGAACCATTTGCAAAACAATTTCCAATTTCACACGAGGAACCCTTTTTAAGGGAGAGGCTCGACGGAGACTCGCTTTTCTTGTGACCCCCAATTTCATACTAGGTCATTTTTGTCATGAAGGACCCTCTTGGCAGGGAGAGTGTGATGGACTCGTTCCTTTCATGACCCAATTTTCAGACCTCACTATTATTGGCCCCCTTTCCATAAGAGAAGCCTAATATTAGGGAGCTTTGACGAAGGCTCAATTTCTCTTCGAAAGTTCATTTTGCAAACACCTCCTCTTTAGGGAAGAGAGGAGTATTTCCCATTTCCCATTCAGGTAAGGGCTAAGCCTTAGTCTCTCTTTTTGGGGAAAAAGAGAGGAGAATTTTCGTCACGGACGTGTTGGGCCGGATTTCAAATACTCACTTTCACCAAGGATTTCAAGAAAATTTTATCAACTTGTCAAATCAATTATTTGTTGATTTCAGAATCTTCACGACACAAATCTTTTTTTCGGTTTGCCTTTAGCATTACTTCTAAAAGAGCAAAGCTTTTGCGAAAAGAGATTCAAACTTCAAATTCTTTCTATTGGCCAACCAAAAGGATGAAGGATGAATCCTCGATATGGCCAGAAAAGAAGATTCAACGTTATTGCAAAGCCATGGATGATTGATATTGATCGCAGTCAATGGCACATCTTTAAAGACTATTCTTGTAAAGACGAGGCAGTGAAAATATCTTGAGTGCTAGAAAAGAGAGCATTTACCCAAGCCTTGTCCCCTCAAAATCACCTAAGCTGCAATTAAATATCCGCAAAAGGGATCTCTCACCTGTCGTCAAGATAAAGGCGAATTAGGCGAGTAGACCCCCGGGGCCAAAGAAGATTCAAAACATCTCCAAGATGACGGAGCTTGTGACGGATCCTTCCAGGGAAAGTCCAAAGCACTGTCGAGATGAAGGCAGATGCGATGAACCTCTCGACAATCCCTAAAAGATATTTAATTTCAGCTATCATCCAAAGATCTCCAAACAACATCGTCCAAGAAGAATCAAAACATCTCCAAGTTGAAGGAGTTTGTGACGTACCCTTCCAAAAGAGAGAAAGAGAGGAAGAAGAAAGAGAGAAAAAAATCAGAACATCTCCAAAATGAAGGAGAATATAGCCAAGACAACAGAGAGCCGAAAAAGTGCAGAAAGATTATCAGGAGAGAAGCTCTCAGGATATCAAACTGCCAGATCTATCAAGAATCTTCTTTAAATTTGTGAAATTCTACTATCAATACTCTTTCATCAATTGCTTTCACAATATCAAATTCTCTTTCCTGCTCATATCAAGGAAATTGATAGCTTCCTTGAAGAAGGGCAATTGCAAATAATTTGGGTTTCCAATCTTGATTCTACAAAAGTGAACCTTGTTTGGAGGTAATGCTTTGGGTAGAAAAAAAAAAAAGAATATCTTTGCAACCACGTGCAGCATTTTCAAAAATTTTGAATCAACAGCAAAATTTCCAACATTTTGACAATATTTTCTAGCTATCCTGACGTGAAGTGAGAGCTTGATGTCCGTCTTTGATACATCCTGACACCAATTTCAAATCCCTCTTAAGGACTTGATTCCTTCCCTTCTTTGAAAGCGTAAGCTCTCAGATTAGCACACTTCCCTGTGTCCCCACTGTCCCACCATAGACAGTCCCATTTCGGTTTGAGGTCGAACCACCAATCATTTTCCCGCAAAAGGCAATTTCAAAAGCTATTTAGTCTCAGCAATGAGACGCCCAAGATCAATCCCTTTTCAAGCTTTAGGGACCCCATTTTCCTTCCTCTTGCGAAAACCCTGTCGAATTTACTGTGCAAAATCCGAAGGTTCCATCATGGTCTCTTCTTTCGAGGATTCCATTCCATTTTCTGCCCGATCAGGATAAGGGTACAAACCTGAGCCTTCTTTGATGAGGTATTTCATTTTTCGCCTGATCAGGATAAGGGTACAAACCTGAGCCTCAATCAAAGAGGTATTTCATCTTCCGCCCGATCAGGTTAAGGGTACAAACCTGAGTCTTATTTCGATGAGATATTTCATTCCCCAATCAGGTTAAGGGCCAAACCTGAGCTTCGTTCCATACGAGGTATTTCTGTCCCATCCAGGTTAAGGGCATAAACCTGAATTTCACTCCCACAGAGTGAGTCTTTTCTCTCCATTCTTCGCTTCATATCTACCATTTTTCTCGGGCTAATTTTCTCACACCCAGTCAGATCCTTCTAACTGGGGCATTTTTTTATATATAGCCCAAATTTGGTGTGTTTTTCTTTGCCACTAAGCTCGGCCATGAGCCGGCTTAGTAGCAAAGAGGGGCATCTGTAAACACCCCAAATTTTCATTCACCTCCCCGACATTTCCACCAAGCATCATCATTCAGCCTTTTATCTGCAACTCTCAAAATTTTCTGAGCCCGGACCTTACAGAAGTCTAAATTTTATCTGCAACTCTCAAAATTTCTCTATTTTTAGCTCAGATGTTCAAAATTTTATTCCTGACAGGAGACAGGCATCTCCAAGTCTTGGTTCAAGATTCTATTGCATAAGACATGACATTGCATATCATTGCATGAGCATTTCATATCACTGCACTGCACAACATGTCATTTCGAGGTCCAGAACTCTTGATTTCAAAATTTTCAATCCAGATTAGAATTTCAACTATTTTCAAAGTCGATTCCAAAACCCTGGGTCTTCAAAATTATCAATTCTTCCCATTTTACCCCCAGGGCTCTGAATTTCAAAATATTTCCTCAAGAAAACGATCTGGATAGTTTTCAATATGGATTTTAATCACTTCACTTCAGATTTTGCCCTTTTGTCAGCTATTTCAACTGTCTTCCTTTTACAAAATCGCCCTACAGGGGCCAACTCTTTCCAAAAACTTTTGTTTTACCAATTAGTCCAGATTTTATGAAAATTCCAAAAAGAAGTTGTTGTTTTATCCTTATTTCAATAAAGAAGCAATGTGGGGCCCACACTGAGGTGGTGTCACATAGGCTTTTCTTTTGAAAAACCTGAATTTTGAAAAACCCAAAAATATAGGAGCCTTGTCCCCTGGATTGGTGCCACTTGTCTTTTCTCTCTCCTCCCATTTATCTGTCAAGTGTCAGTGTGGGGCTACCTTAAGAAGCCGCCACATGTCATTAGACACCATCTTCACCCTGCGCCATGTGTCATTCCAAAGATCATCCATGAGATGCCAAGTGTCCTGTGTTGTCCTGGCCAGAAAAAACAAAACTTGTCTCCTCTGAGGTGGCGCCATTTGAAGTGTGTCTCCCGCAGAGGACACGTGTCACTCCTAGCTTCCTCCAGAAAAAGGTAGGCTTGTCTCTTCTGAGGTGGCGCCATTTGAAGTGTGTCTCTTGCAGAGGACACATGTCAATCTCTCATCTTCTCAGAAAAAGCAAATGCCATGTGTCACTCTCTACTCTTCTCAGAAAAAGTAGATGCCATGTGTCACTCTCTGCTCTTCTTAGAAAAAGTAGATGCCATGTGTCATTTTCTGCTCTCTTCAGAAAAACTGGAATTCAAATATTCAAATCTCTCCAGAGGTGGCACAAATACTGAACTTCACCTTTTCCATTTTGTCTGAGATGGCGCCACATGGCTTAGGCCTCCTCTTCCCTCTGCCACGTGTCAATCTCTGCTTCTTTCAGAAAAAGCAGGATGACACATGTCTTTCCCCTACTTTTCTCAGAAAAGTAGATGACACATGTCATGTCCAGCTTCCTTCAGAAAAAGTAGAGGACACATGTCACTCTTGGCTTCCTTCAGAAAAGCAACCATTCAAAAATTTTCAGACAAGAGCTAGGTGGCGAAAATCCTAGAGTTCTACCTTTTTTCTACTTTGTCTATGAGGGCGCCACATGTCCCTTGCTTTTCCCTCCTGCCACATGGCATTGTAGGAGCCACTCTGAGGAACTGCCACATGTCCCTCCTCCATTCCTCCAGGGCCAACCTCCATTTGAAATTCAAATTCTCCTCTGAGGTGGCGCCATTTGAGAGAAGGCTTCTCCAAACAGCTGACACTTGTCTGCCACATGTCAGCCTCTCCTTTCCTGCAGAAAAGTAGAATTTGAATTCCTCTGAGGTGGCACAGTCTACTTCTTCCACTCTTGTCCTTCTGACATGTGTCAAGAGCTTCCAGAGGTAGCGCCATATGGCATTCTCCTACTGTTTTCAACTTTACACCTCAGAACACCTTTTGAGGTGGCGCCAATCTAGATCCCCACTTGGCTTCATTCCTTTTATTTATTTTATTTTTTTTTAATAAAAATAGCCCCATGAGGTGGCGCCACCTGAGGGCTCCCTACAAAAGCCAAATTTTGAATTTCAAACCCCAGGTAGCACCCCCTGAGGTGGCGCAATCTGGGAGCTTCCTACAGGGAAAATCAAGCAAACCCAATTTTGAAAATTTTCAAATTCTGCTGAGGTGTCTCATCCATATAATTTCTAATTTTATTTTCTCAAAAAAATCAAAATAGCACCCCTGAGATGGCGCCACATGGAGGGCTCAGATTGAGCCAGTTTGAAATTCAAATTTTTCAGAAAAAGTCTATAAAAATAAGGCTCCACGCCCAGCTTGAGGAGCTCTTTTTGGGACTTGGAAATTCGACCTAGACTTGCTTCAGAATCTGATTTTGAACCTTAGAATTCACGCCCCCCCCTTTGGCTCAGTGAAGAAGGTGCAGTGGGTCGATTTTGGTGAATCATCCGAAGCCCGGAGCGAAGAACGAACCAAGCCCTTGGTAGCAGTCCCTTTCAAGAGTTTCAAAGATTTGTAACGAAGCAAGGTGAACCTATTTTCCTCTTGATTTGATTTCATAATTTGATTCGGGAGTCGTTTGAAGAAAGAGCTCATCCGAGAGATGGATTGAGCTATTCTCATAAAACGACATATATAAAAATACATGATTATGATTCCTTGATGATTTTTAGCATTCATGAATTTAGATAGATTTAATTTGCATTTTATTTTGTTAATTTAGCATGTTTCATGAATTACTTAGGATTAATTTAGCATTTATTTCAATTCTGCTCAGTTTCAGTAGTTGTCTGTTTTTGTCAGTCAGTCCACACGTCATTTCATGTGTGTAATTTTTGTTAAAAAATCCAAAAAAATAATGGAATGCGATCTTAGATGTCCCTAGAAATGTGCCAAAAACTCGGAAGCATTTGAATTTGTTTATTGTGGTAAACATTCAAAAAGGTGAGTCGAGTTTTACCACTCGGGATGCATTTTAAATTTTTACTTCCGACTTGTAAAATCGAGATGTCCCTCATGGGAGATCAGATTTTCGATCCGAAAGATATTCTGAACTCGAAAGGATGTCTAGTTTTTAACGGGAAGTTCTCAGAGTTTTATGATTTTTTTTATGTCTGACAAAAATCCGAGAGTGCGGGAAGCGTGTCAGAGCCTGATTTGGGCCTCTGAGACTTTGAATCGACTTAGGTCGATCGGTTCTCTTTGGATATTGATCCAAATCCAAATCTGTAAAAAGTAAAAGTTTTTTAAGGGATGTCCTCTGTGTGAATATGAAACCTTGTGATTTTTAGAATAGTGGTGTACCTGTTTCGGATTTTTCTTGTCAGTCACCTGTTTGGTCACATTTGTCTGTTCTGTTATTTTAGGTGTACAAAATTATATTTTTATCTGTGTTTCGGTTAATCAAATGCTAATATCATGAACATGAAAGTTGTCCCTGTAGGTGTCGTGAGTATCTCTGTTAAATATCAGAAATTTTCATGGCCGTTGTCTATTTATTTAGCATTTTATATTAGATTAGATTCATTTTTACCTCCGTCAGAACCAAATCCCTGTTACCGAACTCACCATGACTCAAATCCCGAGGCTGTAAAAACTAAAAATGTTCCATTTCGGGTTCTTTAGCAGTTTGCAAAATATCAGAAGTTTTTATGGTGTAAATCTTGCATTATCATATTAAGCATTGCATTTGGTTCGGGTCCATAGGCGAAATCCATCCTTTTTAGGACTTTCTTTAAATTTTAGTATTCAAATCATATCATTTCGTGAATTTTAGCATTCTAAGATGTTTATTAGAGTATGTAGATGCTTCCTACCGAATTTGGTGTAATTTTGAATCCATTTGAGGCTTGGTTTAGCCATAATATCAAAACAGGGCCCCGCGGGACCCGGATCCAAGCGAAAAACAAGCGAAATTCGTTATTTTAGATAAATTGCAAAATATCAAATTCTGATTTTACAGTCCTAACGTGTTTATCAGCATATCATCATGCCTCATACTGCATTTCATCATCATTTGATTCAATTTGAACTTCAAAATCTCAATTTTACCAAAATTTCCTTAAAAAACCCTGATTTTAAAGGTATAACTTTAATATTAGGGGTATTTCGGTCATTTTGACCACCATTTCGAATTTCAATCTATTTTCTACTGAATTTCTTGCATTTTCATCATTTCAAATATCAAGGAAGCGTGAAGAATAGGGTTTATATCCAACTAAGTCCAATAATTTCAGAATATTATTGGAAAATCTTGGAAAAACCCACATATTTGAGCTAACCCCATTTCAAGCTTGGCAGGGACATTCAAAGGAAGGAGCTGAAGTCTGTAATTCCATTTGTTTCATTTATTTAGTGATGTAATAATGTAAATTTTGGAATAAGAGATTTAATTTTCTGCTTAGACAAGGATGCATATCATATAGTTTAAATTCATGCAATATCCTGTTTATGTGATTCATGCATTTTATTTCAAAAGCACTATGGATGTTCACGAATGGCACGTGCACCAACTCTTAGAGAGTTGACGGACTCGGTGGAGTCCATATTTACGGCCCTAGTCGGAATATGGACGAGACCCAGATCCATCATCTTTCTACCAGTCACATTGAGCCTACACTCTTAGGCTATCTTAAAAATGCACACCATATTTCCAAAATTTCAAAGTATTGTGCATTAAATCAATTAAACTCTGAACATATTCATGGCCACAGTCAGGATATGTGAAGGATTTATTTTGACTTAATACACATTTTTCCAACAAATTTCTTAGAAAATCTTTCAAAGTGCATTCATACATCCATATCATTTACATCATGAAATCCTTGGTTTTCCCATGATTTTCTTAAGAAAACTTCATTCTCAAGAAATCGATTTCTCAAGAAACTCTGAGGATTTTCCAAAATCGGTTTTCCCAAGTTAAGTTTTCACAGTTTTCCATGGAAACCAGTCTCTCAAGAAACTTCCAAGTTGGATTTCCAAAATCAAAGTTTTCCCTCGATTTTCCCTGGAAAATGTTATTTTCTTAAGATTTTCAAAAAGAGTTTTCCAATCTTCCTCAAGAATCAAAAATCGATTTCCAAGTATTTCAAGGGTAAGATTCCCAGGATTTCAATTTCCCAAATTTCAGTTTTCTTCTCCAATGAGTTTTCTTATAAATTTTCCATCGTTTTCCTAAGAAAGTCCTCAAAGTCAAAGTTTTCCTGAGAAATGTTCCCCTTTTCAAATGTTCACCTTTTTCTCAAGAATCACTTCTATTTTTCCAGGATTTTCAACTATTCATGGTTTTTCCACATCTTTATGAGCTTTCTCGTGATTTCAAAAACCCTTTTTTCATCTGAGTTTCCTGAGAAATTGACCTTTTCCCTGAGAAATGTTTTTCAACTCCAAATGTTTTTCAAGCATACATCATGTTTTTCCTACTTTCATTTTCCAAAATCTCATAGCACATGCCTGAATTCTCTGTGCATTTAGGATAGAACATAATTTCGATGATTTAACTAAGTCAAGCACAATTTTGGTCATTGGTTCGATTACCCCTGTTAAAGGCGGCAGGAACGATCGAACCTCGTACCGACAGGTCGAGCCCCATCCCATGGATTTTCCCGCAATTTTCAAAACGGAGGTGAGTATTTCAAAACAATTTCCAAAATCCGATCAAGTTTGAATCGCGAAAGCGTTTCCCTCTTTCTCTTCCGCAAGGAAAGGAAGACGGGAAAAATTTCGCGACGATAACAGTAGACCATTGGAAGAGTATCCCATTACTAGGGATTGAGTCGTCATAAGGATTATGACAATTGTGTTGTCATCCTTTTGCAAGGGAAATAAACAACGGAAAATGTGCCTTGTTACCTAGGCGAGGTCGTCAACCACGAGGAAAACACCATTTTTGAAGGAAAGAGATATCTTTTGGAAAAACACTCCGCAAATGGATTTAAAATAAGGAGAAGGCAAGTGGGTAAACAATTTCCACAACAATAATCAAGGTATGCCTGAGGAAAAGGCTGACTCTAGATGCATTATTTTGAAAACAGTTGTAGGACCTTAATCCTAACTCTAGGATCAGATCATCTTTGTCCAATCCAGTTATGTCAATATAACCGAATCGAAATCTGAGATACGTGGCATATAATTTCAACTCCGGTTCTAAGGTAAGGTTTTCCAACATCCTTGAGCGCCTACCGATATACTTCGGACTGTGGCCCGCGGTACGTGGTAGGGGGGTGTTAACCCAAATAATTGGCCCAGTTGTGAGGCTCTGTCCCGAACTAGGGTTCTGGAAGAGAGCCCAGCAACGTGAAGACCGGGTAATGATAGGTAATGGAGATTTTGAAAAATGATCACATGCAAGAAATAGAGGGCTCTAAATCCTAGAGAGATAGATTTTGAAAACTTTGAAGAAGCATACATTGTTTGCATTCAGATCCTAAATTGAGGAGAGTTGTGTTTAGACCTAAGTCTATGTGAACATGAAAATTTCTCCTCAATATAGTCCTACCAAACCATGCCTAGTCTATATGCAGTTAATGTCAGCTAGGTCAAAATCTAGGCTCCTAGGTTTGCATGATATCAGAAGTAAAAGAGCTGACATTTTAAGAAATAATTTCGATAATTGAACTAAGTCAAGCACAATTTTGACCAGACAAGGACAGGTCCCATCTCGGTCGCCAAACCTGTTATCGTCGCAAAATTTTTCCCGTCTTCCCTACCTTGCGGAAGGGAGAGGGAAATGCTTTCGCGATTCAAACTTGACATGATTTTGGAAATTGTTTTGAAATACTCACCTCCGTTTTGAAAATTGCGGGAAAATCCATGGGATGGGGCTCGACCTGAGAATTCAGGCATGTGCTATGAGATTTTGTAAAATGCAAGTTGGGAAAACATGATGTATGCTTGGAAAATATTTAGAGTTGAAAAGCATCTCTCAAAAAAAGATGAAAATCAATTTCTCAGGAAACTCAGATGAAAAAGATTTAAAAACTCGAGAAAGTTCATAAAGTTGTGGGAAAATCATGAATGGTAAAAAATCCCAGGAAAATAGAAGTGATTCTTGAGAAAAGGTGAACATTTGAAAAAGGGAAACACTTCTCAGGAAAACTCTGACTTTGAGGATTTTCTTAGGAAAATGATGGAAAATTTATAGGAAAACTCATTTGAGAAGAAAAACTGAACTTGGGAAATTGAAATCCTGGGAATCTTAGCCTTAAACCCCTTTGAAAATTGTTTTTTGATTCTCGAGAAAGGTTGGAAGACTCCTTTTGAAAATCTTAAGAAAATAACATTTTCCAAGGAAAATCGAGGGAAAACTTTGATTTTGGAAATCCAACTTAGAAGTTTCTTGAGAGACTAATTTCCATAGAAAACTGTGAACACTTGACTTGGGAAAACCAATTTTGGAAAATACTCATAGTTTCTTGAGAAATCGATTTCTTTGAGAATGAAGTTTTCTTAAGAAAATCATGGGAAAACCAAGGATTTCATGATGCAAATGATATGAGTGAATGAATGCATTTTGGAAGATTTTCTAAGAAATTTGTTGGAAAAATGTGTATTAAGTCAAAATAAATCATTCACATATCCTGACTGTGGCCATGAATATGTTCAGAGTTTAATTGATTTAATGCACAATACTTTGAAATTTTGGAAATATGGTGTGCATTTTTAAGATAGCCTAAGAGTGTAGGCTCAATGTGACTGGTAGAAAGATGATGGATCTGGGTCTCGTCCATATTCCGACTAGGGCCGTAAATATGGACTCCACCGAGTCCGTCAACTCTCTAAGAGTTGGTGCACGTGCCATTCGTGAACATCCATAGTGCTTTTGAAATAAAATGCATGAATCATAGAAATAGGATATTGCATGAATTTAAACTATATGATAAGCATCCTTGTCTAAGCAGAAAATTAAATCTCTTATTCCAAAATTTACATTATTACATCACTAAATAAATGAAACAAATGGAATTACAGACTTCAGCTCCTTCCTTTGAATGTCCCTACCAAGCTTGAAATGGGGTTAGCTCAAATATGTGGGTTTTTCCAAGATTTTCCAATAATATTCTGAAATTATTGGACTTAGTTGGATATAAACCCTATTCTTCACGCTTCCTTGATATTTGAAATGATGAAAATGCAAGAAATTCAGTAGAAAATAGATTGAAATTCGAAATGGTGGTCAAAATGACCAAAATACCCATAATATTAAAGTTATACCTTTAAAATCAGGTTTTTTTTTTTTAAGGAAAACTTGGTAAAATTGAGATTTTAAAATTCAAATTGAATCAAATGATGATGAAATGCAGTATGAGACATTATGACATGCTGCTAAACACCTTAGGACTATAAAATCAGAATTTGACATTTTGCAATTTATCCAAAATAATGAATTTCACTTGTTTTTCACTTGGATCTGGGTCCCGCGAGGTCCTGTTTTGATGATATGGATAAATCAAACCTCAAATGGATTCCAAATTATACCAAATTCGATATGAAGCATCTACATACTCTGATAAACATCCTAGAATGCTAAAATTTACGAAATGATATGATTTGAATGCTAAAATTTAAAGAAAGTCCTAAAAATGGTGGATTTCGCCTACAGACCCGAACCAAATGCAATGCTTAATATGATAATGCAAAATTTACACCATTAAAACTTATGATATTTTTTAGACTACTAAAGGACCCGAAATGGAACATTTTTGGTTTTTACAGCCTCGGGATTTGAGCCATGGTGAGTTCGGTAGCAGGGATTTGGTTCTGACAGAGGTAAATCAACCTAATCTAGTATAAAATGTTAAAAAAACTAAAAAACAGCCATGGAAATTTCTGATATTTAACAGATCTACTCACGACACCTACAGGGACAACTTTCATGTTCATGACTTTGGCATTTGATCAACAGAATCATGGATAAAAATATAACTTTTCATTCCTAAATCGACAGAATAGACAAATGTGACCAAACAGATGACTGACAAGAAAAATCCGTAACTGATATCACAACTATTTTAAAAATCATACGCTTTCAGATGCAAACAGAGGACATTCCGAGCATGACATTCACTTTTTACAGATTCGGATTTGGAGCAATACTCAAAGAGAACCTATGGCCTTAAGTCGATCCAAAGTCTTAGAGGCCCAAATCAGGCTATGACACATGTCACAAACTCTCGGATTTTTTTCAGACAATAAAGAACATCATAAAAATCTGAGAAAATCATTTTAAAAACTAAACACCCTCTAGAGTTTAGAACATCTTTTGGATCGAAAATCGGATCTCCCATGAGGGAGATCTTGATTTTACAAGTCGGAAAAGACATTTTAAAATGCATCTCGGGTAATAAAACCTGACTCACCTTTTTGAACGTTTACTGTAGTAAAAGAATTCAAATCTCTCCGAATATTTGGCACATTTCTAGGGACACCTAAGGGCGCATTCCATGATTTTTGTAGAATTTTTAATGAAAAATAAATGCATAAAATGACGTGTGGACTGACTGAAAAAAATAGAGAGCTACTAAAATTGAGCAGAATTGAAATAAATGCTTAATTAAACCTAATTAACCTATAAAACATGTTAAATTAATGAAATAAAATACAAACTAAATCTAGCTAAATGCATGAATGCTAAAAATCATCAAGGAAGCATAATTATGTATTTTTATATATGTCATTTTATGAGAATAGCTCAATCCATCCCTCGGATGAGCTCTTTCTTCAAACGACACCTGAATCAGATCATGATATGAAATCAAGAGGAAAAGTGGTGCACCTTGCTTCGTTACGCAGCTTTGAAACTCTTGAAAGGGACTGCTACCAAGGGCTTCGTTCGTCCTTCGATCCGGGCTTCGGATGATTCACCAAGATCGACCCACGCTTGAATCGAATTGGCCACAGCACGAGCAATGTAGGTACTTCATTGCACCTTCTCCACTGAGCCCAAGGGGGTGTGAATTCCAAGGAACACAAGTGAGTTCTAGAGGGGACCTAGGCTGGATTTCAAAATCAGAATTGGAGTCCCAAATTGGAGTTCAAAATTCGATCCCTTAGGCTGGGCGTGAGCCCTGTTATTTGTAGAATTTTCTGAAAATTTTGAATTTCAAACAGGCTCAATCTGAGCCCTCCATGTGGTGCCATCTCAGGGGGTGCTATTTTGATTTTTTTGAGAAAATAAAATGGGAAAATTTGTGGGTGAGACACCTCAGCAGAATTTGAAAATTTTTAAAATTTGGGGTCTGCTTGATTTTCTCTGCAGGAGGCTCCCAAATTGCGCCACCTCAGGGGGTGCTATCTGAGAGTTTGAAATTCAAAATTTGCCTTTTCTGAAGCTTCTCAAATGGCGCCACCTCAGAGGGCTAGTTTTATAAAAATAAAAAATAAAAAAAATAAAAGAAGTGAAGCCAAGTGGGGCTCTGGAATGGCGCCACCTCAAAAGGAGGTTTGAGGTGTAAAGTTGGAAACAGTAGGAGCATGCCATGTGGCGCTACCTCTGGAAGCTCTTGACACATGTCAGAAGGACATGAGTGGAAGAAGCAGACTGTGCCACCTCAGAGGAATTCAAACTCTACTTTTTCTGCAGGAAAGGAGAGGCTGACATGTGGCGCCACCTTAGGGTGGTTCCACACTGCCATGTGGCAGAAGAACAGGACTGGAAGAAGCAGAATGCACCACCTCAGAGGGGGGCTTTTCTACTTTTTCTGATGCAGGGAGGTCTGAACATGTGGCAGACAAGTGTCAGCTGTCTGGAGGAGTTTTCTCAAATGGCGCCACCTCAGAAGGAGATTTGAATTTCAAATGGGGGTTAGCTCTGGAGGAATAGAGGATGGACATGTGGCAGTTCCTCAGAGTGGCTCCTACAATGCCATGTGGCAGGAGGGAGGAGCAATTAACATGTGGCGCCCTCATATTCAAAGTAGAAAAAGCAGAATCCAAGATTTGCGCCACCTAGGTCTTGTCTAAAAATTTTTGAATGGTTGCTTTTTCTGAAGAAAGCCAAGAGTGACACGTGTCCTCTACTTTTTCTGAAGGAAGCTAGACATGACATATGTCATCTACTTTTCTGAGAAATGGTAGGGGGAAGACATGTGTCATCCTGCTTTTTCTGAAAGAAGCAGAGATTGACACGTGGCAGAGGGAAGAGAAGGAGGTTCAAGCCATGTGGCGCCATCTCAGACAAAATAGAAAAGGTGAAGTTCAGAATTTGCGCCACCTCTGGGAGGATTTGAATATTTAAATTCTAGCTTTTTCTGAAGAGAGCAGGAAATGACATGTGTCATTTTCTTTTTCTGAGAAGGGCAGAGAATGACATGTGTCATTTGCTTTTTCTGAGAAGAGCAGAGAATGACATGTGTCACCTGCTGCAGGAGAGAATACCTCAGATGGCGCTACCTCAGAAGGAGACAACTCTACTTTTTCTGGAGGAAGCTAGGAGTGACACGTGTCTCCTACTTTTCTGAGAAAAGTAGGAAGAGACATGTGTCATGCTACTTTTCTGAAGGAGGGAGAGGTTGAGACTGTTGAGAAACTCTGTTTTGATGTCACATAATATGATACACTGTCGTATTTGATTTTATATGATATGATAATATGTCCTCTTGAAAAATGTTATATTATGACTGAATATGTTTTGCCATAAAACAAACGAGTATTTGTTGCAAGGATATCTCACCCAAAAAGGATGGAGACTTCCTGTTCAAGTATAACTAGTGCAATCATACTCCTTGAAGAAAAAGCTTGATGAGCCATGCATTCCTAAAGTTCAAATGAAGAGATCGGCTACCTCAAGATGAAGACTTTTTTCTTCTTTAGAGTCATATGTAACAGAACCTTCAGGAACATGCATATTGCATATTACATACTCATTCATAAAAACTATATCATAAAAGTATACGATAGTTTCAAAAAGCTCCTTTTTTATTGTACCTTCTTACAACCCTTTATGAAAAAGATATTTTGTCATGTAATAATTGTACCTTACACTATATACAAGACAACATGAAAAAGAAATGTAGGAAAAAGACAAAAACATAAAATCGGCTACATAGAGAAAAACAAATATAATATGTTTTTGAAAAGACTCTAGTTACCTTCTTTAAAGAAATGTTTTTAATATAAGAAAAAGACAAAAACATAAAATTGGCTACATAAAGAAAAACAAATATAATATGTTTTTTAAAAGACTCTAGTTACCTTCTTTAAAGAAATGTATTTAATATAAGAAGAAGACAAAAACTTAAAATCGGCTACACAAAGAAAAACAAATATAATATATTTTAAAAAAAAACTCTAGTCACCTTCTTTAAAAGAAATGTTTTTAATATAAGAAGAAGACAAAAACATAAAATCGGCTACACAAAGAAATACAAATATAATATGTTTTTGAAAGGACTCTAGTTACCTTTTTACAAAACCATAAAATGTCGACTTACTTGAAGTCATCATTCTCTTTGTACAAAGCATTAAATACCTCCTGTAACAAATCCTTGTTAATATCCTTCTCAAAGAATGTCGACTTTCTTTATTCCTCATTCTCTCTGAAGACTTTGAAAAACACAACATAAAGAAAACACTTGACATGACTATGTACAAATATATATCTCAAAGCACTCAGTGTACTTACACTCATTTAAGGTAAAGAAGTACTTATGTACCTCAAATCATTAATTAGAATAAAGACAAAACTACAATCCAACGTTCAATGTACTATTGTAAGAAATAGACTTTTTACATAAAATATGTATTACCTAAAATATTACAACGACTAGTGTACCCTATATTTTACTTTTATGGAAAAAGGCATTCTCGAATTTCTCTAAAAGATATTTTTGAAATGACATAACATTTCACATTTCAAAAAGGCTACGATTTCAAAATATAACAACTACTTTTTTTAAGCTATATAAACACACTCAAATAAACTATTCAACAAGAGGTATGGAATAGACATGTGAGCTTACAATGAGAAAAATTCTATTCATTATTTGAAAAGAGAGCCTTGAAAAAGAAAGAGAAAAAGAAAAGAAAGAAAAGAGAAAAAGTCAAGTCCAGCTCTTTGACAAAGAGCATCCTCTGAGTGACAAACAGAACATTCTGAGAATCCTTCATTCGTGCATTCATATCATTCTGAAGGTTCTATAGGAAGTATTGTAACTCTGTTATTCACTGTTTTCCTTCTTTGTTGAAAGAAGTAGACCTCTGTGAAAGAGGGTGTTGCCCTTCTCTGTTGAGAGAAGAAGACCTCTGTGAAAGAGGGTGTTGTCCTTCTCTGTTGAGGGAAGAAGACCTCTGAGGAAGAGGGTGTTGTACTATTTATCCGGTGACTCGGATGTTATAGTGGAAAGCTCAAGTGGTTTACTTGAGGACTGGATGTAGGTCTGGGTACTGACCGAACCAGTATAAATTCTGTGTTTTATGTGTTGTGCCTTATTGCCTGATTATTTCATTTTTATCGATCTTTATCGTATTTCACTATTCATCCCCCCTCTAGTGGAATTTCAGACACGTGTCCTCTGCAGAAGATACACTTCAAATGGCGCCACCTTAGAGGAGACAAGTTTTACTTTTTCTGGACAGGACAACACATGACACTTGGCATCTCAGGGTGATCTTTGGAATGACACATGGCGCAGGGTGGAGATGGTGGATACTGACACATGGCATGGAATGACATGTGGCGGCTTCTTAAGGTAGCCCCACACTGACACTTGGCAGATAAATGGGAGGAGAGAGAAAAGAAAAGTGGCACCAATCCAAAGGACAAGGCTCCTATATTTTTGGGTTTTTCAAAGTTCAGGTTTTTCAAAAGAAAAGCCTGTGTGACACCACCTCATTGTGGGTCACAGATTGCTCCTTTATTGAAATAAGGACAAGACAACAACCTCTTTTTGGAATTTTCATAAAATCTGGACTAATTGGTAAAACAAAAATTTTTGGAAAGAGTTGGCCCTTGTAGGGCGATTTTGTAAAAGAATGATAGTTGAAATAGCTGACAAAAGGGCAAAATCTGAGGTGAAGTGGCTGAAATCCATATTGAAAACTATCCAAATCGTTTTCTTGAGGAAATATTTTGAAATTCAGAGCCCTAGGGGTAAAATGGGAAGAATTGATAATTTTGAAGACCCAGGGTTTTGAAATCAATTTTGAAAAGAGTTGAAATTCAAATCTGGATTGAAAATTTTGAAATCGTGAGTTCTGGACCTCGAAATGACATGCTGTGCAGTGCAGTGATATGAAATGCTCATGCAATGTCATGTCTTATGCAATAGAATCTTGAACCGGTCTTTGGAGATTCCCGTCTCTTGTTAAGAGTAGAATTTTGGACATCTGAGCTAAAAATAGAGAAATTTTGAGAGTTGCAGATGAAATTTAGACTTTTGCAAGGTCCGGGCTCAGAAAATGACTATTTTGCTCTTCAGCGATTTCAAAGACTGAATGATGATGCTTGGTGGAAATGCTGGAGAGGTGAATGAAAATTTGGGGTGTTTACAGGCATGCCTTTCTGATATAGGATCTCTCATTTTATTGCAGGTTGATCTCCATCTATGAATAAAGTCCCGTGCTTTTTCATTTTTGTTCTGCCTTAGATTGCAAAGATGACTTAGTGTCGGGAGTGCCTCTGTGTTGAACAGGAAGCGTTCAATAAATAAATTTACCACTTTATCGAATTCCTTGAGCTCGATGGGATTGATATGCTCAGCATACCATTTAGCTGCAACTCCTTCCAAGCTGCGGGGGAAACACAAAAATAGTGCTTTGTTGTCCCTCTTGAACCTCGAGCACTCAACAAAGAACATGGCGAGATGAGCTTTCGGGTCGCCATAAACATCAAACTTGATGAATTTTCGGGAAAGGTTTTCAAGATCATCATCCCCTTCTAGGCCATCATAAAAATCTTCACTGGTGAAGACTTTCTTGCCCTTGTCGCGGACTTGCAAATCTTTAACCACTCTGGCCATTTCTCTGAACTGTGCTTGTAGGGGCTTCTACGACCTGGCTCTTTGGTTTGCGGCTCCTCCTTGGCTCCCTGCCATATTTTGGGAATGTCGAAGGTACCTCATACTCTTCATCGGTGTCCTCCGCCAATTCTGTCTCGTCTGAGATCTCTTCCGGCTGGACTTGCTTCTTTGAAGTCTTGGTTGATTTGCGACCATGGAACTGCTGCTTGAATGGGTTCTTTTCTGAACTGGTTCCGGGTTGTTCGCTTATCATCTTATTCATCATCTTCTGGAACATGGCATACATTTGTGGGTCTATTCCATCATCCTCTTGTTGCTGATCTTGACTTCTGACAGATCGTGGGGAGCCCATCTCTTCTTCTGAAGCTGACGAGTACTAAGATGCTGTTGTTTTTTTGCCTGATCTTGTCCGAACCATCAAATGTTGTGGATGCTCTCTGCAGGGCAAAGACCTGATTAGATTATGAAGGAATTGTTTTTTGGAAGAAATATTTGCTGGAAATATGGTAGACAATTTGAAAAGAATATCCCATTACTAGGGATTGAGTCATCGCAGAGAAATAAACAATGAAAAATGTGCCTTGTTACCTAGGCGAGGTCATCAAACCATAATAGAAAGAAAGAAAATCTTATTTGGAATGAGAAAAATATGATTTTATTGATTTTGCAAAGAGGTGGAGGATAAACAATTTGCCACCATTCATGATAGTCGGCAGACACTTTAGGACCAGGAAAATATTTGAGAGAGACAAAGGAATCCCAGCTGTAGCGGGCAGAATGATATGCCTTGGACCATTGTGCGGAAGTGAGATCGAATTTTGCCATGGCTCTTGATAATAATCGAGCTTCGATATATTGCTGCCTTTGGGAAAACTGCCGAACACATCACTTCGGCTGGTAGTAAGTGCAGAAGAATGGTCCCAGCAACTTGAATCGCTTGCCATAAGTATACGTATATCTGGGAGGAGATAATTGTCGATCAAAATAGTCCCAGACTATGTCATCTTCTTGAAGGCTGTCAATCATGGACCGGTACTGCGCCACTGGAAGAAGTTCTTGGCCATTGTATCTGAAAGAGCTTGCTCGGGCTCGAACATGTTGGAAGAAACATGATTGAAGCGCGTAAATGCATTCTTCAACTAAGATGGATTCTCCAAGTGAGAAACGAGTCAATCCCCGATACAGGAAAACAAGTGTTGCCATAGCTATGGAAAGACGGTTGGTCCATCGACTTCCCCATCTTCTCATAAGCTGGATTATTCTGATATCCATGTAGTTTTGTTCGTCTGGGAAGAGGGCTAATCCTACAGTACATAGAACCATCGCATTCTGAATTCTTTCTTTAGCTATCCTTGATAGTGAGCTGACTTCAGCGAAGGTCCCATATTGATGGTATAACTCAAGCAGATTGACATATTCATTTCCGTCCAACTGGATCAGGGGCCAAGATCGGCGGTCTGTCATACAAGCTAAGGAGTCTCGGGGGTCCAAACCCTTGACATTGATCAGGAATTGATGCTCTAACGGATCTCCTGGTTGACCTGGTTTTGATAATCCCATAATTTCTGAAAATTCATCCATTAAAATGGTCATCTCTCCCCACAGGAACCAGAAGGTGCAGGTTCGTGGATTCCATCGCTCTGCCATTGCATGGATCAGGTTGCCATTCATTGTCTGCTTTCTGACTGCTGACGCCACTTCTAATCCGCACTCGCTCAAATGGTCTGGGAACATGCGAGAAAAGCTTTTGAGCCATGAATAATACCACCGAGGAATGAAAGTTTCGGTGCTAAGGGCTCGATATTCAGGACGACCTTGTCGCACCTCGTAGGAGATGTGACCTTCAGGAAAGATAGGATCGACTTGACTGGATGCCATCAAACTAAAAATAGCGAAAGACTCGGAATCAGACTTAGGAAAATGTAGAAAATTTTGAAAAATTTGCAAATAGGATATAAAATGCAGCTGGAAATTCGAGATCCAGTAGAACGGGAGAATGAAAATCACCTAGAGTTTTGAAAGAAATTGGATATTTGGGAAAATCATCCAGGGTTTGAGAAAATAAAAGAAAAAGATGAGAATATGGATACTTGGAAAATATTTTTGGGGAAAATATGAGAGAAATAAAGGTAGCATACAAACAATCACATCCTGCACAAACATTTATGCACATACAACACTCCCTAAAAGGCTGACTCTAGATGCATTAGGTTGAAAACAACTGTAGGACCTTAATCCTAACTCTAGGTTCAGATCATCTTTGTCCAATCCAGTTATGCAGATATACCCGAACCGAAATCCGAGGTACGTGACATATAATTTCAACTTCGGTTCTAAGGTAAGGTTTTCCAACATCCTTGAGCGCCTACCGATATACTTCGGACTGTGGCCCACGGTACGTGGTAGGGGGGCGTTAACCCAAATAAGTGGCCCAGATGTGAGGCTCTGTCCCGAACTAGGGTTCCAAAAGAGAGCCCAGCAACGTGAAGACCTGGTAATGATAGGTAAGGGAAGTTTGAAAAAATGATCACATGCAAGAAATAGGGGGCTCTAAATCCTAGAGAGATAGATTTTAAAAATCTTTGAAGAAGCATACATTATTTGCATTCAGATCCTAAATTGAGGAGAGTTGTATTTAGACCTAAGTCTATGTGAGCATGAAAATATCTCCTCAATTTGGTCCTACCAAACCATGCCTAGTCTATATGCAGTCAATGTCAGCTAGGTCAGAATCTAGGCTCCTAGGTTCGCATGATATCAAAAGTAAAAGAGCTGACATTTTGTGAACACAGTTTCGATAATTGAACTAAGTCAAACACAATTTTGATCAGACAAGGACAGGTCCCATCACGATCGCAAAACCTGTTATCATCGCAAAAATTCTTTCGTCTTCCCTTCTTTGCGGGAAAGAGAGGAGAATACTTTCGCGAGTCAAACTTGACCAGAGTTTTGGAAATGGTTTTTGAAATACTCGCCTCCGTATTTGAAAATAGCGGAAAAATCCATGGGATGGGGCTCGACCTGTCGGTATGAGGTTCAACCATTCCTGCCGCCTTTAACAGGGGTAATCAAACCAAGGACCAAAAGTGTGCTTGACTGAGTTAAATTATCAAAATCGTCTTCTATCCTAAATGCACAAAGAATTCAGTCATATGCTATGAAATTTTGCAAAATGTAGGTTGGAAAACATGATGTATGCTCAGAAAATGCTTTGGAATTAAAAATATATTTCTCAGGAAAAAGATAAAAATCAGTCCCTCAGAAAACTCTAACGAAAAGATTTGGAATATCAAGAAAATTTATAAGGATCTGGGAAAAATCATGAATGGATGTAAATCCTGAGAAAATAGAAATAATTCTTAAAAAAAATAAACATTGGGAAAGGAAAACATTTGTTAGGAAAATTGAGAATTTCTTTGGAAAATGATTGAAATTCATTGGAAAAACTCGTTGGAGGAGGAAAATCAAAACTCAGGAAGTTGAAATCCTAAGAATCTTGGCCTTGAAATATTTGAAAATCAATTTTGATTCTCGAGAAAGATTAAAACTCCTTTTGAAAATAAATCTTGAGAGAAGGGGTTTTCCATGGAAGATCATGAAAAGTATGACTTGGGAAATCCAACTTTGAAGTTTTCAAAGTTTCTTGAGAACTCGATTTCCATGGAATGACATTTTCTTAAGAAAAAGCTTGAGAAATGTAGGTGATTTCATGATGCAAATGACATGAATGGATGAATGCCTTTTTATGAAAACCCTTTTTATTTTTTTAGGAAAATATGCAATTTTAGGATTAAACTAAGTAGAATCATCACATATTCTGACTATGGCCGTAAATATGTTTATAATTTACTTAGTTAATTCTAAAATATTTTGTAAGATTGAAAATATGCAGTGAAATTTTTGGAAGATAGCCAAAGAGTGTAGGCTCAGTGTGACTGGTAGGAAGATGCTGAATCTGGGTTTCGTCCATATTTCGACGAGGGCCGTAAATATGGACTCCACCGAGTTCATCAACTCCCTAAGAGTTGGTGCACGTGTCATTCGTGTTCATCCATAGTGATTTTAAAGTAAAATGCATGAGTCACATAATCAGGATATTGCGGAAACTCAAACTATATGATATGCATCCTAATCTAAGCGGGAAATAAAATCTCTTATTCTAAAATTTACATTGTTACATCACTAATTAAATGAAATAAAAGGAAATTGTAGACTTCAGCTCCTTCTTTTGAATGTCCCTACCAAACTTGAAATGGGGTTAACTCAAACATGTGGGTTTTTTAGAGATTTTCCAATAATATCTTGAGATTATTGGATTTAGTCAGGTATAAACCCTATTTTACACTTACTTGATGTTTGAAATGATGCAAATGCAAGAAAATCCAGTAAAAAATAGTTTGAAATTCGAAATGGTGGTCAAAATGACTGAAATACCCCTAATTTTGAAATTACACCTTTAAATTCAGGGTTTTGAAGGAAATTTTGGTAAAATTCGAGATTTTGAAATTTGAATTGGACCAAATGATGATGAAAATGCAAGATGAGACATGATGACATGCTTCTAAACACCTTAGGACTGTAAAATCAGAATTTGACAGATTGCAACTCATCCAAAATAACGAATTTCGCTTGTTTTCCGCTTGGGTCAGGGTCCCACGGGGCCCTGTTTTTATGATACGGCTAAACCGAGCATCAAACGATCTTCGAATAATGTCAAATTCAGTATGAGACATCCCTTAACCCTTATAAACAGCCTAGAATGCTAAAATTCATGAAATGATATGGTTTAGGTGCGAAAAGTTAAAGAAAATCCTAAAATGGGTGAATTTCGCATACTGGCGCAAACCAAATATAGCATTTAACACGACAATGCAAAAATTCAACCATATAAATGTCTAATATTTTTCAGACTGCTAAATGACATAAAAATGAACAATTTTTTCTTTTATAGCCACGGGATTTGAACTACGAGGAGTTCGGTAATAGGAATTTGGTTCTGATGGGGGTAAGATCAACCTATTCTAATATAAAATATAATGAAAAATAGCAGCCGACCATAGAAATTCCTGATATTTAAATTAAGAACTAAAGACATATGCAGGAACAACTTTTATTTTTATGGATTTGGCATTTAGTCAACAGGAACAGGGATAAAATTGCGACATCATATGCATAATTCAGAAGAACAGATAAACATGCCAAAATAAGAGACTGACAAGAAAAATCCGAAACTGATATTAAGACTGTCCTAAAAATCAAAAAATTTCACAGTCAAATAAAAGACATTTGGAACATGACATTCACCTTTTACAGATCTGGATTTAGAGCTATATCCAGAGAGAACCCATCGACTTAAGTCGATCCAGAGTCTCAGAGACTCAAATCAAGCTCTGACACGTGTCCCAAACTCTCAGATTTTTGTTAGACATCAAAAAATTCGGAAAACATCAGCTTAATAACTAGACATAATTTAGAGTTCAGGACATTTTTTGGATAAAAAATCGGATCTCATATGAGGGAGATCTCGATTTTATAAGTCAGAAATAAATCTTCAAAACGTTTCCTGGGTAACAAAACCCGACTTAGCATTTTGAACTTTACATGTAGTAAATTAATTCAAATCATTCCGATTTTTTGGCAGATTGTTAAGGACACCTAAGAGCGCATACTATGATTTGTTTAACATTTTTAACGAAAAATAAATACATAAAATAACGAGTGGACTGACTGACAAAAATAGAGAATTACAGAAATAAAGCAGAATGCATGAAACATCAAATAAATTCCTAGAACAATGCTATTTTAATGAAACAAAATATAAATCTACCTTATTTTAATGCATGAACATGATGAAATGCGAAAAATTGAATCAAGGAAGCGTAAGAAAATTCTTTTGATATACGTCATTTTATGAGAATAGCTCGATCCATCCTTCGGATGGGCTCTTTTCTCAAAACGACAATACAAATCAAGGAAATGGTATTGTTACGATAAAATCAATTGGAATAGAAGTGCACCTTGGGTTCTCCTACAGTTTTGGAATTCCCAAAATGAATGGCTACGAACGGCTTCTCTCGTCCTTCGACCCGGGTTTCTGAAGATTCACGAAAATCGACCCACGCTCCTAGGCCGAACTTGAAGTGATGTGAGCAAGGTTAGTGCTTCAATGCACTCTCTTAAATGAGCCCAAGGGGGGCGTGAATTCAGAAAAGCCAAGGTCGAATTCTAGAGGGAATTTTGATTGAGGTTCAAAATCCAAAAAAAGCCTCCCTAAGCTGGGCGTGGGCTATGGCATTTGTAGAGGTTCTGGAGATTTTTGAAATTTAAACAGGGTTAATCTGAGCCTTCCATGTGGCGCCATCTCAGGGCATGCCATTTGGATTTTTGGAATAAATAAAATATGAATTTTGTGGGTGTGACACCTCAGCAGGGTGTGAACACCCCAAATTTTTCAAAATGTTGTAAATATCTCCTTTTTGCCCTTTTCCCCCATCTTTTGGGTAATTGAGTCAGTTTTAAATCTAAATTCCATTTTTTATTTCTCAAATTTTGTGGAAATTAAATTCATTTTACATATCTGACTCAATTTCGGATCCAGATCTACATCAAAATCCAAATCTGAGCTTCATTATCCGATTTTAAATCAAATTCTCAAAATTATCAAAAATAACTTTTTTTGAAAAGCTCAGACACTTCGTCCGGTATCTGTTTGGATCCATCGTATTATAGTCCTCAAATCAAGGTTTAAAACTCGAATGTTTTCTCAAAACTTGGATCCAAACCCATTCTTCTGAAGAAATTTCCCCGAAATGGTCTGAAATCCTCAGAAAAATACTTTTGTAAATATTTCTCAAAAAAATACAAAAAAAAAATAGCGTTTAATCTTTGTTTTCATGTAAAAAAAACTTAGATTATGTTCCAAAAATACAAAAAATAGAAAAATCATGCAAAAACCCAAAAAAAATAGGAAAAACTACGTGGTTTTTGAAGATTTTTGCCGAAAAAACTCACCTTTAACCATCTTTTTAGAAAAACCTGAAAAGGAGGCCTTTTTTGGAAAAACTAACTTTTAAGGTTTAAAGGATGTCGGGAAGCCCTTACCGTAGAACCGGAGAAATATCTTATATGCCACGTACTTCGAGCTTCGGCTTGAGTATATCGGCGTACCTTGATTGGAATCAGATGATCTAAACCATAGAGTTAGGATTAAGGTCCTACAAGCTGTTTCAAATATTGCATATAGAGTCAGCCTTTAGGGAGTGCTATGTGCGCATCCGTGTTTGTGCAGCTATGATTATGCGATATTTTCCTTGTGTTCTCCTATGTATATCAACCTCTTTTAAACCCTGGGTGTACTATTCAAAAATTTTCCTCTATTTTCCAAAAACACCAGGTGTATACTTTTCCTTTTACCTACATTCTTTTCTCTTTTGTGTCAAAATTTTCCTTAAAAACCCTGGAAAGTCTTTTCCTGAGCCCCTTGATCTTTCGAAAATTTCCAGGATTTGTGTCTATCCTTTTTCTATCCGTAAGTCCTGCATTCTATCTGACTCTTTTTCCTTTTGCCTCAGTATCACTCCGATGGCATCCGAATCTCCTGATGCTATCTTTCCTTGGGATCATGTCTTCTATCAAATAAGGGATGGAACCCCAGATCATCGGGTCATCCAGTCTCGTACCTTCTTCCCTCGGTGGTACTATTCTTGGTTCACCGCCTTCTCGCATATGTTCTCAGACCACTTGGACGATTGTGGATTGGAGATGGCATCGGCAGTGGGCAAGCGAACCATCAACGGCAGTCTGATTCAAGCTATGGTAGAGCGATGGAACCCGCGTACCTACACGTTTTGGTTTCCATGGGGAGAGATGACTATGCTAATGGACGAGTTCAATGACATCATGGGGTTGCCAGAACCAGCTGGTCAGCCAGATGATCCGGTCGAGCAGCAATTCTTGATCAATGTCAAAGGGGTAGATGTTCGAGAAGCATTGGCCAGAGCTACAGGGAGCAGATCCTAGCCTCTCACAGAGATCAGCGGAAGTCAGTTCATCGATCTGTTCGAACTCTATCACAAGTATGAGGCCTACGAAGAAGTCGATACCTTATCTCGAGCAGCGAAAGAAAGAATCCAGCATGCCATGATCCTATGCACAGTGGGGCTGACATTCTTTCAGGATGGTCAGAATTTCATCGATATCAGAGTCGCCCAACTTTTTCGAAGATGGGTAAGCAAGCAGACCCGTCAGCTTTCTGTCTCCATGGCAGCTCTAGCTTTCCTCTACAGAGGTTTGGCTCGATTTGCCCTCGGAGAGACCATTTTGGTAGAAGGATGCACATATGCCTTGCAGTCGTGGTTCCTGCGACATGTGCCGTCAAAAGCCAGTTCTTTCAGATTCAACAACAAGCAGCCGAAATCAACCATTCAGTGCCGAGCTTTGATCGAGAAACTGCATCAGGAGGAAATCATTTGGGACTTCTTCGACAGAAGAGAGACCGTTCCTCGCTACACCTATGCTCGTGACAAGCGCTACAAACTGCTCGGCCCTTTCTTCTGCGTAGACTATCAACCAGAGAGATATCTCCGACAGTTTTCGCAGCGGCAGGTTCGTGTCAACACTCGCTTTCCGACAGGCCGCATGCCAGAGTTCGATCTACGGTCAGATCAGTGGTCTGGAGCATACCACGTCGCCAAATACACTTGGGACTCCTTTATTCCTTTGTCTATATTTCCCGGTCCTAATGTATCATCAGAGTATCGAGAATGGTGGCAAACTGTCTGCCCACTTTCTCTTTGTATTTAAATTTTGTCATTAATGAAAATGCAAACTTTTTGTCCTGATAAAAAGCTTTTATGGACAAGTCTTATTTTGTTTCATGTAGTTATGAATTCATCCCCAGTGATGAGACCCATTTTTTCTTTGTTCAAATTATCCCTCGTCATGATGGACGACCTCGCCTAGGTCATAAGGCGCATTCTTGTCGCCATAAAAGGGTGACGCAATCATCGCAAAAATTTGTGATGACCCAATCCCTGGTGATGGGATAACTTATCTGAAATGTCTATCAATTCTTTCCCTCATGTCTTTTCCTAAAAATCACATTTTCAAAAAAATTCCTCTGAATCCTAACCATTTCTTTCACCTTCGCAAGAAATCACTGGCATTGGCAAAATGGTTGTAACGAGGGCAGGAAAAGAAATAATTCCTCAACACAGCGACAGTGAGGCCAAAGGGATGGATTCTCCCAAATCAGTCAGGGGACAGAATCAGAATCAAGCAGATGATATAGATCCAGCCATGTATAATCTATTCAAAAGAATGATGACCAAAATGATGGCTGAGCAGGCCGAGGCTAGTCAGAAAGACGTTGCTCCAAAAAGCAAGCCAAAGAAGAAGGCTGTAAAGAAGCCAGTCCGGATTGTTAGAAAGCAAGTACAGCCCGACACCACTTCTGAAGAAACAGAATCAGTCGAGGAATCGGAAGAGGAAGAGCAGCTTGTTTATCAGAATCCTCCACCGCAGTTTGCAAAGACCGCTGCAGAGCCCGAATCAATCAATAAGCCTATTCCCGTTAATGACCCAATGCAAGAGCAGATGAAAGAAATGAATAGGGCCATCAAGGATATCCAAGCCAAAAGCAAGGGTAAGCAGACCTACTCTGGCGAAGATTTTTACCACGGCCTGGACGGGGATGACAATCTCGAGAATCTCCCTCGGAAGTTCCTTATATTCGATGGAACCAGCAACCCCAAGGCTCATTTGGCCACCTTTTATGCCGAATGCGGCCGTTTCAGGAAAGACAATCGGGCGTTATTTATATGCTTTCCTCGCAGCTTAGAAGGGGTAGCAGCCAGGTGGTATGCAGACCACATTAATCCTATCGAACTAAGAGAGTTCGATAAAGTTATGAATTTGTTCATAGAACGCTTCATGTTCAATGTTGAAGCCTCACCAACCCTCAATCATCTGTACAATTTAAAACAGATGGAGAATGAGAAAGCCAGTGAGTTCATCCACAGGTGGAGGAGCACCTGTAACAAAATGAAGGTCCCCATCCCGGAGGAGCACGCCCTGCAGATTATTCTGAATAATTTTGCTCAGCCTCTGAGGAACCTTATTTCTACATCACCTGCTAAGTCATTCATCAAACTGATCGAGAGAGCCGAGTGGCTCGAGACCGGCCTGGATAATGGCCTGTATGAGGGTTACCCTTTCGTCCGAGGAAACCCTGAGCAGAAGAAAAAGGCTCATGTTGCTTATTCCACGGTTTTGCCCGACAACAGCAGTAGCTCTGGCAAAAAGAAAAGCAAGAAGAATCGTAGCAAGAACTCAGGGCATCTCAAGGCCGAAAGAGCAAACTCTACAGCCCAGAAGGGAAAATTTGTTAAGCCACAGCCCGTCCAACCAGTGCCCCGGCCAGAAGTGAAGCAGCCAGAAAAGCCGAAGCACGAAGGTTGGAGTTATGATCGGGAGTTCTCAGCTTTAGAGTAGTCCCGCGAAGACATCTTAGAATATATGATGTCGAAAGGAATGATCAAGCTCCCCAAGGTGGCGGACCCTCCCGTCGCTATGGGTAAATGGACTGACAAGTTCTGCAAGTTTCACCGGACTATGGGACATGACACCGAGCATTGCTTTGTCCTCAAGAACATCATTCAAGATTGTATTGACAAGAACATGCTGATTGAGGACGAGGATGAGCAGCAGCCAGAAGTCTTGTCCAAACCTTTTCCTAAACATTCAGCTTCAGTCGTTACAGAGCAGGCATTCTCTCTGCAAGGCAGTATCCAACCATGTTCTAGGCAAGACATTCAGGATCAGCATCAGGTCCTAGTCCTTCGCCAAGCACAGTCCTCCGCCAAGAGGGCGGATGACACCGCATTTTCTAGTAAAACAATCAAGGCAACAACAGAAATTACCAAAGTGGTCCCCAGGATCCCGAAGCGCTTTATCAAGGCAGCTTCGAAGAAAGAAGAGGCTTCAGGGTCGGTTCAGAAGCCGATTACAGCATTATCCAACATCTCTATCTTGGACCTGACTCACGCTTCATCTTAGCACCAGCAAGTGCTATAAGATCTTCTCAGAAAGATCAAAGTCAAGCCTAGCACGACTCCGCAAGATATGGCTTAGATCGTCAATCAGGCCATGACAAATGCACCAATCACCTTTTCTGATGAGGATTTGCCAAAGCCTCATTCCTTTCATAACAATGCCCTATATATAGTGGTGCAAACCAGGGGCATGACAGTCCCTCATGTGCTCGTCGATGGAGGCAGCAGCCTAAATATCTGTCCAGAAATGACAGCCAAGGCGTTGGGTTTAAAAGAAGAGGAATACACCCCAGATCCGATCACGATCTACGGTTTTGATAACCATGGGCAGACAGCCAAGGGGAAGATATTTCTCGAGATCTTCATCAACTATTCGGTGCATACTATACTCTTCCATGTGGTCAATGTACCGCCAACATACAATCTGTTGCTGGGGCACACCTGAATCCACAATGCCAATGTGGTCCCATCAACCCTGCACCAGTGTATCAAATGGTTGAAGGGGGGCATGATCACTACGATCCTAGGAGAGGATCCGGAAGAACGACTCCCGCAGCCGATGATTCCCCGTCCCACTTTCACTGCCGACATCCCGAGCATCCGGGAAGCTGAAGAGATTGATCTGAGTGAAAGTCTGGATATGCTAAATTTGAAAGAAATCCAGCCAACAGAAAATGTCACCGCAGTTGTTCAGTGGCAGGGACCTCGCTTCTTCAAGCTAGGAGGATGCCTCGATTGCACCTCATTTAAAGATCACCCTCTGTTTTCTCGATTCTCAAAATCAAGAAAAGGATTTGATCTCCTAATGAAGCACGGGTATCAACCCTTAAGGGGCCTCGGCAAAGATGAAGACGACATCCTGGAGCCGATCATCCCTGCTCAGCATGTCACCGGCACAGGCTTGGGTTTCACAGGTCAGTCATCCGGCAGAAAGACCATCTTCGTCAAGGGAGCTCAGTAATGAAGACAATGCCAGTGTTTTCTGTTCTCTTTCCTTTCTGTCATCTTGTAAGGGCAAGATCCGTCCCAGTTTCTTTCTTTTTCTCAAACAATCGCTTGTAAATGTCAAAGTTTACTTAATCAATGAAAAGTTTGTTTGCTCTGTTCATCTTGGTGTACACAAATCCTCTGCTTATATCCTTATCTATGTTGTTATTCTCTGTTTTTGTACAAAAGGCTATTTTTTCGAACATTTTACCTTTTTCTCAAAGGCCTTCTTTTTCGCTTCCAGGATTGCCAGGATCATGGCTCCTAAATCGTTCAAAAAGCTCGTCATCAACACCAACCTTTTTCAAAATAAACCAGCCAGAGCATGCAAAGCGAAGGCAGGGGCAGAAGTCAGCAAAATGACAGAGCAGATTGAAGAGTTGGCAGAATTTGACTCGACAATTCAAGGTTTGCCAGAATTTTCCAGCATTCAGAAGCAGGATGAACCATCGCCGTTAGTTCAAGATCCAACGGAGGATGTTAATATTGGTTCGGAAGACGATCCAAGAATCCTCAAAATGGGTTCCAGTCTAAGTTTAGATGAGAAGAAAAGGCTCATCTACTTCCTCAAACAGCATCAGGAAGTCTTCGCTTGGACTTATGAAGATATGCCAGGTTTAGACTCCAAGTTAGTCAAGCATCGCCTTGCGTTGAAGCCAGATTGCAAACCAATCAAGCAGAAACTAAGAAAAATAGATCCTCGGGTGGCACCGCAAGTCAAAGAAGGACTTCAAGAATTGTTAAAAGCAGGGTTCATTCGGACCATCGAATACCCAGATTGGTTGGCGAACATTGTGGCAGTCCCCAAAAAGAATGGCAAAGTTCGGATTTGTATTGACTTTAGAGATCTGAACAAAGCAACCCCGAAAGATGATTATCTACTCCCCAACATCGATCTTCTGATCGATAGCACGGCAGGTCATGCCATGTTCTCCTTCATGGATGGATACTCGGGCTACAATCAAATCAAATTGGCCGCTCGTGACCAATCCAAAACTTCTTTTACCACGCCTTGGGGCACCTTTTGTTATACAGTCATGCCATTTGGACTCAAGAATGCCGGGGCAACCTATCAGAGGGCTATGGCAGTGATCTTTCATGATCAGATGCACAAGAACATGGATACCTATGTGGATGACATCCTGGTCAAGTCCAAAGAAGGAGAGGATCATCTTGATGCTCTCGGCCAAGTCTTCAAAAGACTTATTCTCTATAAGCTGAGGCTCAATCCACAGAAATGCGTCTTCGGAGTGGAGTCAGGCAAGCTGCTTGGCTACATGATCAGCAAGAAAGGCATAGAGGTGGATCCTGCCAAGGCAAAGGCAATCATTGACATGCCGCCTCCCACCAACCTCAAAGAATTAAGGAGCCTTCAGGGGCGCATTCAATCTATTCGACGTTTCATCTCAAATTTGGCCATGAGATGCGAGCCCTTCAATCACTTATTAAGAAAAGAAGTGAAATTTGAATGGGGATCAGAATGCCAGCTCTCATTTGAGCGCATCAAGCAGTATCTTCTCAATCCACCTGTTCTGAAGCAACCAGAACTCGGAAAACCACTCCTCTTGTATATTTTTGTCAACCACAATGCTTGTGGCGGATTTCTTGCGCAATACAAGGAAGGCAGCCGGATTGAGCATGCCATCTACTACGTCAGCAAGACTTTCATCGATTATGAGAAGAGGTACTCTCAGATGGAGAAAACATGTCTAGCCTTAGTATGGATGTGTCAGAAGCTGAGACATTATCTCCTGCATCAGAAATCAAAATTTTGTCCAGGCTCAATCCTCTCAAGTACATCCTTGAGCAGCCTTTTCTTACTGAACGGATTGCGAAATGGCAAGTCCTCCTGATGCAGTATGACTTGGAATACGTTTCTCAGAAGTCAGTCAAGGGTCAGTCCATCGCAGATCAGTTGGCAGACTTCCCGTTGACAGAAGAAATCAAGGCGGAAGATGATTTTCCTGACGATCGAATTTGCAGTATTCAGGAATCTCCAGTTTGGACTCTATTCTTTGATGGAGCCAGAAATATGTCTGGTATAGGGATTAGGATCTTGTTGATCACTCCTGAAAAGAAGATGCTCCCTTATTCCCTCAAGCTCAATTTCCAATGTACTCACAACATGGCTGAGTATGAAGCTCTAATACAAGGCCTCAAGATTCTGCAAGACTTTGATGTCAAGAGAGTACATGCCTTTGGCGATTCCTTGCTTGTTGTTAACCAAGTTAATGTAGAATGGCAAGTAAAAGACTCGAAGTTAATTCCCTATCAGAAGATCGCCTTGGCTCTCATAGGCGATTTTAAAGAATTTCAGCTCAATCATGTCAAGAGGGAATACAATCACATAGCAGACGACCTAGCTTGTTTAGGCTCTATTCTGTCTTTCAGGGATAGTGAGTCCTGTTGTTCCTTCGAGATCGACAGACTTGATCAACCTGCCTACATTCCAATTGAGCAAGTGAACTAGGCCGCTCAGAGGAAAAAGCCTTGGTATCAAGACATCAAAAGCTTTATCGAAACTGGTGAATTCCCACCAGACATGCCAAGAAGGGAGCAACGTGTAATTCCACGCATGTTAGTCCGCTATTTCATCCTTGCCAATACTCTCTACCGTCGTGGGTTCAGTTCTGAGTATGCTAGATGTTTAGATAAGGATGAAGCCATGGAAGTTGTCCAAGAGGCACACGAAGGAATTTGTGGTAGTCACGTCGGCTACCACACAGTCGTCAAGCAGATTATCCGCGCAGGATATTACTGGAAAACCATACAGCAAGATTGCCATCGATTTGTAAGGAAGTGCGTCAAATGTCAGATGCACGCGCCTTCCATTCATGCGCCAGCAGCATACTTGCAATCCGCGGTTTCTCCTTGGCCCTTTTCGATGTGGGCCTTCGACGTGGTTGGTCCGATCACTCCTTCAGCTTCTAATGGCCACCGATACTTCCTCGCAGCCATAGAATACTTCACCAAATGGGTCGAAGTTATCACTCTGCGAACGGTAGAGGGCCGACACGTGGTTTCGTTTATTCATAAGAATCTTCTTTGCCGCTTCGGCGTCCCATACGATATTGTGTCGGACAATGGCAGTCATTTCAAGAATGAGAAGATGAAGACCTTCTGCTCGAAGTTCGGGATTCATCACCACTTCTCAGCTCCTTACTATCCCCAAGGGAATGGCCAGACTGAGGCCACCAACAAGATTTTGATCCGCATTCTGGAAAGAACAGTGGAAACGGGCCGTGATTGGCACGAGAAGATGCACGACGCACTTTGGGCGTACCGAACCACCATTCGAACCCCAACCAATGCTACGCCTTTAGAGTTTGTTTATGGGACGGAGGTGGTATTACCTTTACATGTTCAGAAGCCCGCACTCAAGTTTGCGTCGCTCATTGAACTTCCACTTGATCAGTATCAGCAGCAGAGATTGGTACAGCTTGATCTATTAGACGAGAAAAGACTCAAGGCAGCAGAGCACGCTCAGGCCTATCGTCAGAGGATAGCTAGGCACTACGCCAAATCAGTTATTGAGAGAAGGTTTCGAGTTAATGATCTTGTGCTCAGATCGACAGCTCATCTCAAGCACCGGCCGAAAGGCAAGTGGTCACCCAATTGGGAAGGCCCTTATGTGGTTAAAGAAGCATTGCCTCGCAATTCCTATCGTCTGATCAACGCAGATGGGGCGGAACTGCCAGATGCTATTAATGCCCTACATTTGAAGAGATTTTACACTTGAATTCCTAGCCTTTTGTACTCTTAAAAAATCTCTCTCAATAAAGCGACGATTTTCTATTAAATTCTCACATCTTCTCCCTGATACTGGGGCATTTTGTTTTGATCTATACTTGTCTTCCTTCGTCATATGCAGGCAGGATTAGACGAACTCTTTTTCTGAAAAACTTATCAATTTTTCAGTTAATCTATTTTTATTTAAATTGCATCTATTTCATTCTCCGATTTAATTGAATTTTCATCGATTTGTTATCCATTTTTATCATTTTGTCAAGTTTATCAAGTTTTTATCAAACTTTTAAAATTTTATCGATCTTTTATTTTACATCCCTTTCAAGTTAAGGGTTAAAACCTGAACTACTTCCCATAAACTTTTCAATTCATATCAACCTTTATTCATTCTTCTTCAGGATAAGGGAAAATCCTGAAGTAATCAAAGTTCAGACCATCTTGGGTCAAAAATCTTAAATAAATCTTTGTAATCGTCGGAATTTATTCATGCATTTTGTCAATTCTTCTAAAATCCGACTCTTGGGTAAGAATTATCTCCTTCTCATCTAGGTTCCGACTCGGATTTTCCTTTTTGTATATTCTTATTTTTGAAGTCTCGAGTTCCGACTTGAACTTCCTTTTGAATCCAATGCTCGTGTTGGACAATTCATTGTTTTGAGAATTCGAGTTTTCAAACCCGATTCTCACCTTCTTTCTTGTATTTAAAACCGAGTTTCGACTCAGATTTTCCTTTTTGTATATTCTTATTTTTGAAGTCTCGAGTTTCGACTTGAACTTCCTTTTGAATCCAATGCTCGTGTTGGACAATTCATTGTTTTGAGAATTTGAGTTTTCAAACCCGATTCTCACCTTCTTTCTTGTATTTAAAACCGGGTTCCGACTCGGATTTTCCTTTTTGCATATTCTTATTTTTGAAGTCTCGAGTTCCGACTTGAACTTCCTTTTGAATCCAATGCTCGTGTTGGACAATTCATTGTTTTGAGAATTCGAGTTTTCAAACCCGATTCTCACCTTCTTTCTTGTATTTAAAACCGGGTTCCGACTCGGATTTTCCTTTTTGTATATTCTTATTTTTGAAGTCTCAAGTTCCGACTTGAACTTCCTTTTGAATCCAATGCTCATGTTGGACAATTCATTGTTTTGAGAATTCGAGTTTTCAAACCCGATTCTCACCTTCTTTCTTGTATTTAAAAACCGGGTTCCGACTCGGATTTTCCTTTTTGTATATTCTTATTTTTGAAGTCTCAAGTTCCGACTTGAACTTCCTTTTGAATCCAATGCTCGTGTTGGACAATGCATTGTTTGGAGAATTCGAGTTTTCGAACCCGATTCTCACTTTCTTTCTTATATTTAAAAAAACGGGTTCCGACTCGGATCTTCCCTTTTGTATATTCTTAAAAGTCTCAAGTCCCGACTTGAACTTCCCTTTTCCAATGCTCGTATTGGACAGATTATTGTGAATTCGAGTTTTCACACTCACTCATTTTTTCCCCTTCAGGATAAGGGATAATCCTGAAACATCGGCAATCATTCTCGCTTATTTCTCAAGTATCTTTGAATGTCGGTCTCGTTTTCAAATTCTCCTGTTAAAGCATCCAGTGCTCGTGCTGGTGTGCATTTCGAAAATCCAGTACTCGTGCTGGTGTGTATTTCGAAAACCCAGTGCTCGTACTGGTGTGCATTTCGAAAATCCAGTGCTCGTACTGGTGTGTATTTTTCAAAAACCCAGCGCTCATACTGAGGCATTTTTCGAAATCCAGTGCTCGTGCTGGCACATCTAGCGCTCGTGCTAGTGTTTGGCTGACTAATCAGTTAGCCCTCCAGGTTAAGTTTTTGTGATAACCAAGCATCATCATTTCAAGCTCTAAATTCTCAATTTCGACCTTTAGGTCACCATTTTATCAAGAATCAATCTTTTTCTCTTGCAAAGGACCCTCTTCAGGGAGAGTTCGAGGGAGCTTGTTCCTTTCGCATACAACCCTCTTCCGTTCGCAAAGAACCCTCTTCCAGGGAGAGTTTTGAAGGAACTCATTTTCTTCGTGAACAGTTTGCAAAACAACGACCAACTTTACACAAAAGAACCCTTTTTCTAGGGAGGGCTTCGACGGAAGCTCGTTTCTTTTGTAGCCCCTGTTTTATCATCTTTGGCCAACCCCTTCATAGAGGACCCTCTTCTAGGGAGAGTGTGATGGACTCGTTTCTCTGTGATACTTTCTCAACTTTGTTTTTCGGCCGCCTTTACATAAGAGAAACCTAGAGATAGGAGTTTTGACGAAAGCTTGATTTCTCTTCGAAAGTTCCGTTTTGCAAACACCTCCTCTTTGGGGAAGAGAGGAGTATTTCCAACTTCCCATTCAGGTAAGGGCTTAAGCCTGAGTCTCTCTTTTTGGGGAAAAAGAGAGGAGAATTTTGTCACGGACATGTCGATCCGATGTCGAGCGATCTCTTTCATCAGGGATTTATAGAATACTTTAGCCAATTTGCTATCAAAAATCATTGTTGATCTCAAAGCTTTCATCACATAAAGAAATTGTCTCAAACTACCTCTAGTATTATTTCCAAAAGGAGCAAGACTTTTGCGAAATGAGAACTAAATTCAAGCTTATTCTGTTGGTTAACCGAAAGGATAAAGGAAAAATCTTCGATATGACCAGTAGAGGAAAATTCAATGATGTTGAAAAGCCATAAGTGAACTGATATTGATCGTAGCTGTGGCGCATTCCTAAAGATCACTTTTCTGGCAGTAAGACAGTGGAAATATCCTGGGCAGTAAAAAGAACCTACCCATTCCATATATCCTCAGTCGCCTAAGCTGCAATCAAATATCTGCAAAAGGGATCTCTCAATTGTCGTCAAGATGAAGGCGAATTAAGCGAGTAGACCCCCGGGGCCAAAGAAGATTTGAAACATCTCCAAGATGACGGAGTTTGTGACGGATCCTTCCAGGGAAAGTTCGGATCACCGTCGAGATGAAGGCGGATGCGATGAACCTACCGACAAACCCTAAAAGATATTTGATTTCTGCTATCATCCATAGATTTCAACCCAGTAAACCTATATCATCAAGCATAATTCCTGAGAAAGAAAAAGAAGGATCGGAGCATCTCCAAGATGAAGGAGTTTGTGACGTACCCTTCCTTGAAAAAGAGAGAAAAGTCAGGACATCTCCAAAATAAAGGATGATGTAAAAAGAACCCGAGAAAGCTCCATGGTTCAAAAGAGTGCAAATAGATCATCATGGGAAATGCCCAGGATATCAAACTGCCCAAAACTGTCAGGAATCATCTGTATCTATGTGACATTCTTTTATCAATATCTCTTCATTCAATTGCTTTTATGAAGCTGAGAATGTTTCCTCTCTTTTCATATCAAGGAAATTGATATCTTCCTTGAAGAAACTTAACAGCAACAAAATTTGAATTTGACTCTTGATTCTACAAAGTTAGCCCGATTATAGCTAATACTCTATGTAGAAAGAGGTGATATTTTTCATACACAATTCAATCATGCTGAATCAACTATAATTTTGACATCTTATTGGCAATATTTTCTCATTATCCGAAAATGAAGTGTGAACTTGATGTTCGTTTTGACGTATCCTGACGTCATCCCTCCTTAGGACTGAAAAGTCCTTTCCTTCCGTCTGATCTGAGCGCTCTCGGATCTGCACACTTCCCTGTGCTCCCCACTGTCCCGCCATAGACAGTTCCCGCTCAGGATAAGGGCTAAACCTGAACTTTTTGCAAAAGATTTGTTATTGTCAAAAGCTATTTTCAGTCTCAGCAATGAGGCGCCCAAGCACAACCCCTTTTCAAGCTTTAGGGACCCCCATTTTCATCCTTTTGCAAAAAAACCCTCTTGGACTTGTTGTGCAAAGTCTAGAGGCCCATCACAGTTGTCCTCGCTCCTCGAGGATCCTGTATCCATTCAGGCTAAGGATTGAACCTGTTACCTCGCTCCTCGAGGTGTAACCACCCAAACCTTCTGCGAGAGGTCGTCTGTTTTAGAAAGCTGATTTTAGTCTCAGCAATGAGGTGCCCAAGATCATCCCTTTTCCAAGCTTTAGGGAATCCCTTGTTTTTCTCTTCTCGCGAACCCCTTCTGGATTTGTTCGTCCAAATTCCGAAGGCCCCATCATGGTTTCTTCATCCGAGGATTCCGTATGGTCGTCCCTTTCAGGTTAAGGGTTAAGCCTGAACCTCGCTCCACGAGGTACCTTCCGTTCAGGTTAGGGTTAAACCTGAGTCCCATTCCGACTAGATATCCTTTCTAGTCCCATCACCGTTTCCTCGCTCCTCAAGGATTCTGTATCCATTCAGGCTAAGGATTAAACTTGTTACCTCGCTCCTCGAGGTACCACCCAAACCTTCTGCGAGAGGTCGTCTGTTTTTTAGAAAGCTGATTTTAGTCTCAGCAATGAGGCGCCCAAGATCATCCCTTTTCTAAGCTTTAGGGAATCCCTTGATTTTCTCTTCTCGCAAAAACCCCTTTCGGATTTGTTCGTCCAAATTCTGAAAATTCCATCACGGTTTCTTCATCCGAAGATTCTGTATCATCCCCACTCAGGTCAAGGATTAAAATCTTAAATCTTCTTCTGATGATATGTTCCTTCCTGTCCCATCACGGTTCCTTTGTTTAAAGAGTCCGTATGGTCATCCCTTTCAGGATAAGGGTGAAGCCTGAACCTCACTCCGTGAGGTATCTTCCTTTCAGGTTTGGGTTAAACCTGAGCCTCGTTTTGACGAGGCAATCCTCCTATCCCATCATGGCTTTCCCCACAAAAGAATCTGTGCTCTTTGTATATCCATCCAGGAAAGGATCGTCCTTGAGTTTTATCTCATGAGGCATTTCTCTCAAAATGTCCCATCGAGGTCCATTTATGTTTCCTTTCCCCATCCGAATTATCTCGATCTATCTTCGTCCCATCCAGGTTAAGGGCTAAACCTGAGTCATTCCAAAGGGCTGATCTTGTCTCACCCATGAAACTTGATCAAAATTCTTATCTTTCACCATCCCTGGGATTTTCACCCAAAGTCCCATCACGATTTCCTCATTTCTATCATTCAGTCGTATCATTGTTGAAGATTTCATCCCCCCAGGACCATTCAGGATAAGGTTTCAAGCCCAAAAAGCCGTGTTTTCAAAATAATTCTTCCACACCCAGCTCGGATCAGCTGACTGGGGCATTTTTCAAAATTTGGAGTGTTTCTTTGCCACTAAGCTCGGCTTTCAACCGGCTTAGTAGAAAAGAGGGGCATCTGTGAACACCCCAAATTTTTCAAAATGTTGTAAATATCCCCTTTTTGCCCTTTTCCCCCATCTTTTGGGTAATTGAGTCAGTTTTAAATCTAAATTCCATTTTTTATTTCTCAAATTTTGTGAAAATTAAATTCATTTTACATATCTGACTCAATTTCGGATCCGGATCTACATCAAAATCCAAATCTGAGCTTCATTATCCGATTTTAAATCAAATTCTCAAAATTATCAAAAATAACTTTTTTTGAAAAGCTCAGACACTTCGTCCGGTATCCGTTTGGATCCATCGTATTATAGTCCTCAAATCAAGGTTTAAAACTCGAATGTTTTCTCAAAACTTGGATCCAAACCCATTCTTATGAAGAAATTTCCCCGAAATGGTCTGAAATCCTCAGAAAAATACTTTTGTAAATATTTCTCAGAAAAATACAAAAAAAAAAATAGCGTTTAATCTTTGTTTTCATGTAAAAAAAACTTAGATTATGTTCCAAAAATACAAAAAATGGAAAAATCATGCAAAAAACCAAAAAAATTAGGAAAAACTACGTGGTTTTTGAAGATTTTTGCCGAAAAAACTCACCTTTAACCATCTTTTTAGAAAAACCTAAAAAGGAGCCCTTTTTTTGGAAAAACTAACTTTTAAGGTTTAAAGGTCGAGTTAGGGTTTTTGAAAACCCTAACTCGCCTTCCTCTCTCGCCCCCCCCCCCCCCCCCCCTCACTTTCGCCTCTCTCCCTCCATGGCCGACGACCCCCATGTGCATCCTTCATCCTTCAGCCATCCGATCCCCAACGACCTCCCTCAACCCTTCATTCTCAACAACCTTCGCCCTTCTTTTTCCCTGTTCCGTTCATCTCCAACCTCCTTCCATCAATCCCCATCGCCTTCCAGATCCTTCCTCCATTTGCTATATAAACCACCACAGGGGAAGGCTAAAAGGGAGACGATCGACCGAAGCTTCCCTGACTCCTCCTCTTCCTTGCTCCTTTTCGCCATTTCTTCTTCCTCCTGGTTTTTTATTCCGAAGGATCCTCCCCTCAAAGCAGGGCGCCGTCAAGCTCAGCCTGACCCCCTCCTCTTTTTCTGCAACGCCATCCATCGGATCTCCAATCACCAATCAGTTACATCTGTGGCTGAAGATTGACTATGATTCAAGAAGCCATGGAGCCCAACCAAATCCGACAATAGCCTGTAAAGCCACGGTTGAAGCCACCATCCGATTGCTTCCAGAGGCCTCAGAACTTCAGTAAATCACGATACAAAGCAAAGACTTTCACCTTAGAAGCTGGAACAGAGCCCGTTGGTCCAGGTGATAAGCTTGATTGCTGAGAAAGCAGCATAAAACCCAAAAAGGTCACCGAACACCCTGCTGTATATGATCTCTCTGCACTTGTGGTACAACAACCTCTTCTATTACCTGCAACATAGTGTTACAATTGCATATTCTCTGCTTCTTTCATCACTCGAATAAATAACACAGCAGCAGGTACCCCCCTTTTTTCTTTTCTTTCGCTTTTCATTCTTTTCCTCTCTCTTTCCTTTCTCATCTCTTGTATTTATCATGCATGGTATATGATTCTTCACATGTGTGTTTTAGCCCAATTATATGTGTTTGCCTGGTTCTCCAATTCATAAATTGCATTTTGGCGTCTCTTATGGTGGTCTTATCTACTTTTGAGAAGCACACGTGATATCTTCTAATATTGAGTTGGATTAAACAGAACTGAGGCTCTTGACCAAATTTCTGGTAGTTGAAGCATATCTATAATTATGTTGTGGATTGGTCTTGATGCTAACTCAACATTGTGCTTTATATCTATAGTCTCAAGCTTGTATTCCGTTAACCTTAACTGAGTTGTATGGGGTCCATGAGTTCACTGACGTCCATTTGAATCCAAAGCAATGCATATCAGAATTGGCATAATTATTTTGTGCATGGTTGTTTCAGTTTGCATCACACAGAATGTGAATTGTTGGAAGGATGTTGCCCACATTTTGAACATACAGCTGAGAACATGGTATATTGTTCATCTTCGCAAGTTGACTATATATTATGTCTGGTAACTGCATCATTTTAGTAACATTGGCTAGTTAGTGCGTGTACTGTTGGAATCAGTTGAAAGAGTGTGAAGGTAATTACAATGAAACCTTAAATATTTATGCATTTGGTTTACAATTTTATATTTAGAAACATTGGACTTTTTTTTTTCTGTCTTTAGGTATTATCACAATCTCTTTGCTTTCAAACCATGTCCATAGTGTGAAGTGTCCTTACCTGTATAATATTGTCTAGGTTTCTGCATTATGCTTAGGTGTTAATACTGTTCAACAACAGTAAGGAGCTTCAGAACCAACTCTAGTCATAGGACTTGTCCTTCGATGTGGTTAACATCAAATTTGGTTGCTAGTAGTGTTGTGTGTGTGGAGAACCTGACAACTTGATCATTGTCTTAGCTAAAACATTTTAATCATCCTTCATGTTTCTCATTTACAGCTTTGGTTGGAGAAATCTGTTAAGAGTTATTTTTGTTTCTTTGTTTGTGGTCTCTACGTTGATGATAGATGATGGTGTAACAAGCTTTTGTAGATAATCTCTGCAAGGGGATATACAATGGGTTATGGGATACCACTTTCTCAGCGTGACTATGCAACCCAGCCTCCTGTTTGGCTGGTCATGGATGGTCAACATTAGTCCAACCCAGCTATGGTTAATAGCTCACTACACAGAGGCGTACTTCACCTCACCTGGCCTATTACATCTTTACTCAGTAACAGTACCACTTCATTACCACACTTCTTAATACACAGCTGCATCACACCAGCAGGCTTCATCCCTTGTCATCACCCTAACCATACATCCTGCACATTACATCCCTTCAGTCACATGCTATCACAAAAGCAGCATGTTTGGTATAACATTAAACCCATAGCAGCATCAAATTCACCTCCAATATTAGTCATCCCCAGCTTTCATTATCAACCACTTACTCACTCGCTATATTCACCTAGTCCATGTGCAATTTTATGAAGGTTTCTCCTCATTAGCATAATAAGCCCCTTACTTATATATTTCATGTATACACAGGTATGGCATTTAGGCGTATATACAGGCATTTTTCCATGAGACTTGTGGTTAACAGATTCATTTATATCTTATCACTAACCTAGACATAAGGTTGTATATAGGTTAGTCTTTAGCATAGCCTGCTCCATTTTCTTTATATTTCGCAATTTTACCTTGCACTAACTCAGTATTTGCATGAAATACATGAAAATGTCTGTTTCTCTTCCCTAGAATTAAAAACTCATAAATTTTAAAATTCAACAATGTAATAGCTAGATCTTAGTGAGAATATTCATTTTCCTGCACTAGATTAGCATGTCTGAGCATATAAATATCATGAATTGTCTGTTCATTCTTTCCTTTTATTGCAAAATTTCACGAATGGGAAACACGAATGGCACATGCACTATTCTAATAAAAGTTGATCAAATCCTAAGTTGATGATTTGCATCAATGGCCATAGTCAGGGTGCAAACAAGACTTAGGATTTTCATCTTTTATGGAATAACACTAGATCCTTTTCAAAATCATCATATTTTCTTTAAACATTTTCTTCTTTTATCAGAATTTAACTTAAAATTAATTCAAAATATATACCAATGGCCATAGTCAGGGTATATTGAGAGTTAATTTCATTTTTAATTCTATAAAAGCACCAAATGTGTTTCATTCTTCACCTGAATTTAAATATAGATTATTATATAATACATTCAATGACCATAGTCAAGGATTTTTTATATCTTCAATCTTATTTTAATTCATTTAAAGAATAGAATAGGTTTTCAAAATCCAATTTCAAAATTCTTTAAATTCATTCATCATTTAGGATAGAATTGCATCATATTTCTCAAAATTCATTTTTCAAAAACTCCAAGTGATGTAAATATCTTCCTCAATCTATTCTTATAAAATCCAATTCATTCTTTCAAATTTTCAAAATTCTATTTTCAATCTCAAAGTTCAAATTAACTTTGAGATTTCAAATTCATTTTATATTCAAAATTCAAATCCGATTTCAAAGTCCAATTTGACTTTGAAACTTCAGAATCATCTTGTATTTCAAATTCCAAATTCTATCTTAAAGTACAATATTAACTTTGAAATTTCACCTGTATATTCAAGATTCAATTCATTTTTCCAAACCCAATTCAAAATTTAGAAATTCTTGATTCATCTTCTAAATTCCAGATTCAAATTCCAAATTCAAAGTCCAATTTGACTTTGAAATTCATATTCCAAGTTCAAAATTCTCAAATCATATTTTAAAATTCCAAATCCAAAGTTAGATTCAAAATCCAACTTGGATCCAGATTTCCAAGTACAAATCCTCACTTTTTGGATCTCAAATTCAGATCCAAAACTCATTCTAAAGATCCAGGATTCAACACTCATATTGGATCTCAGACTTTAGACCCAATTTCTCTTTAGGATCCAGGACCCAATTCCAATATTTGGATCTCAGACTTCAGATCCAATTCTCCTTTAGGATCCAGATTTCAATTTCACTTTGGATCTCAGAATGCAGATCCAAATCCATGATAAGGTCCAGAATTCAATCACAATTTGGATCTCAGACTCTAGATCCAAATCCATCTTAGGATCCAGAATCCGATTTTACATCAGATCTCAGATCTTAAAATCCATTTTTAGATCCAATTTCATTCCCAATTCTAGATTTCGAATCTAATTCCCTTTTCAAATCTCATCTGAATTCCATAAATCCACATCTATTTTTAGATCCAGTTTAAAGATCCAATTCCATTTCATTTCCAGATTCCAAATCTAAATCCACTTACAAATCATATCTGGATTTCTTAAATTCATTTCTACACCATTTAGATTTCTCAGATCCATTCTAAATTTAAGATCTCTAATTTCAAAAATCTAAATTCAATTCCATCTCAAGTATTCATTTCCTTTCTTAAAAATTCAAGTTCAAATCCAAAGTTCATTTCCAAACTTTGAAATTTCATTTCCTTTCATTTTCAAAAGCTTCAAGTCATTCTCAAAATCAAGATTTATTCTTTCAATTCTGATTTACTTCGAAAACTTAGAACTTCTCTGATCTATCTCAAGTTCTAAAGTTAGATTCAAACATTTCTTCACTCCCTTACCAAGTTCATCTCAGAACACTTGGAAATTTTCAAAAACATGTTTTTCAAAATAGCACACATCTTTACATTGCACAAGCATGATTCTTTGTGCATTTAGAGTTAGAATAAATTCTTAGATTATATTTAGACAAAGCAAAAGGCATAGATTCGATCCTTGGTTCGATTACCCCTAGTAAAGGCGCTAGGAACGGTCGAACCTCGTACCGACGAGCGAATCCCGTCTCTCCATTTTCCCGCATATTTTCAAAAACAGAGGCGAGTTAAATTTCTAAATGTTTTCAAATTAAGGTCAAGTGAAAACCCGCAAAAGAGTTCCTCTTCTCTCTCTCTTTCTTTCTTTTCTCTTTTCTCTTTCTTTTCTCTCTTTTATTTTTCTACCTTCAAAAAGGAGGAAAATAGAGGTTAGAAAAGGAAAAGAGAAGGAAGAGAGAGAAACCACAAGAGAGGAAAAATTTTGCGATGATCACACAGGGGAGTTAGAAAATTTTCAAAGACTTTGCTTGATTTTCTCTGCAGGAATTCCCCCTATGGCACCACCTCACAGGGTGCTACCTGGGAGTTTGAAATTCAAACTTTGCTTTTTGCAAAGGGGCCTCATATGGCGCCACCTCATGGTGGGTTACTTTTATTTTTAACACAATAAAATAAAATAAAAAATGAAGACAAATGGAAGCTCTGGAATGACGCCACCTCAACAAAGGTTTGAAATTCAAAGCTGGAAGAAATGGGAGAATGCCATGTGGTGCCACCTCAGAGTGGTTCCACACTGACATGTGTCAGAAGGACAGAGCAGTGGGCTCAGGTGGCGCCACCTCTGAGGAATTTGAATATTTAAATTTCTGCTTTTTCTGGATGGAGCAGGGGTTGACATGTGGCGCCACCTCAGGGTGGCTCCACACTGCCATGTGGCAAGAGGACAGGAGCAGAGGAAGTAAAATGTGCCACCTCAGAGGAGGGTTGCTTCCACTTTTTTTGATGCAGGGAGATTTGGACATGTGACAGTTCAGGATGGTTCTGCCTCTAACAAGTGTCATCGAGCTGGAAGAGTCTCTTCAAATGGCACCACCTCAGGGGAGAATTTGAAATTCAAATGAGGTTGGCTCTTGAGGAATGGAGGGTGCCATGTGGCGTCACCTCAATTTATATAAAAAATGAATTTATGGATGAAAAATCAGAATTTGCGCCACCTAAGCCTGAGTTTGAACTTTTGAATTGTTGCTTTTTCTGAGGAAGGCAAAGAGTGACACGTGTCCTTTGCTTTTTCTGAGAAAAGCTAAGAGTGACATGTGTCGTTTACTTTTCTGAGAAAAGTAGGGAAAGACATGTGTCAGTCTGCTTTTTCTGAAGAAGGGAAAGAGTGACATGTGTCACTGGCAGGAGACATACTTCAAATGGCGCCACCTCAAGGGAGACAAGCTCTACTTTTTCTGGACACGGCAGCACATGACAATGGCGTTCTCTGAGCAACATCAGAATGACACATGGCAAGGGGTGAAGGTGGTGGACATTGACATGTGGCATAGAATAAAGAGGTAGCTAATGACATGTGGCGCCATCTTAAAGTTGCCCCACACTCACACGTATCAGAGGATGGAATGAGAGAGAAGGTGACATGTGGCGCCATCTAGGGACAAGGCTCCTATATTTTTGGGTTTTTCAAAATTCAGTTTTTTCAAAAGGAAAGCCTATGTGGCACCACCTCTGGGTGGACCCCACATTGCTTCTTTATTGAAATAAAGGTAAGACAATAAAATCTCTTTTTTTGGATTTTTCATAAAAACCTAGACTAATTGGCAAATACGAAATACTTGGCATAATTATGAAAATTTTAAAAAGAGGTACCCCCTATAGGGCGTTTTTGTAAAAGAATGATATTTGAAATTGCTGACAAAAGGGGCAAAATCTGAGATAAAATGGCAAAATTCAAAACTAAGAAATCCATATTGAAAAACTATCCAGATCATTTTCCCGAGAAAATATTTTGAAATTCAGAGTCCTGGGGGTAAAATGGGAAGAATTGACAATTTTGAAGACCCAGGGTTTTGAAATCAATTTTGAAAAGAGTTGAAATTCGAATCTAGGTTGAAAATTTTGAAATCGAGAGTTCTGGACGTCGAAATGACATGTTGTGCAGTGCAGTGATATGAAATGCTCATGCAATGGTATGCAATGACATGTCTTATGAAATGTGCTCTTGAACCAGGATTTGGAGATTCCCGTCTCCTGTCAGGAATAAATTTTTTGAAAATCTGAGCTAAAATAGAAAATTTTTGAGGGTTGCAGATGAAATATGGACTTTTGCAAGTTCTGAGTTCAAAAAATGACCATTTTGCCCTCCGACGATCTCAGGGGAAGGGTTGTGAAGTCTAGTGGAAATGTCGAGGAGGTGAGTGAAAATTTGGGGTGTTTACAGGCACCTCCGTGTGCGAGGTGTAAGATCTGTCATGAGGGATAGATTTGTCCACGGTTGTGGTGTCATTGCCCTTATTATGGCCATAAAGGGCATATTGAGACAGAGTGCCAGCGTAGATTGGAAGATCTGGCTTCCAAGATTGGCCAGGCACCGTTACCAGTTGACCCAGTGAGACTCACATGTTTCGTCAGGTTCTCCCGAGTACACGCCAACTTCCTACTCACGTTCTGTTTATCATGAGTACGTGCCACCTTCACCTCCGTTGTCTCGGGCTGTGAGTCCTCCTGAGTACATGCCTTCTTCTCCTCCTCGTCTGCAGCGGAGATGGTGCGGGAACCGGAATAGCTACCGTGACATCTACACTAGTAGGGAGTGAGAACAGTAGCACTGATGTAAACCTATTGATGTCTTCTTTTAAATCGTTGTAATTTTGAAAAGATTTTTAAATGTAAAACATGTGAAAACCAGACATCAAATAATAAAAACCGGTTCTCACTAGTGGATGAGACCGGGTCGAACTGAGGGAATGGGAATATATCGTATTCAAGTACACAAATCTAAACTATTCTTTATTGCCGAATTATTTGAAATGTAAAATGTTCAGAAAAGTAAAAACAACTAACTATTACAACAAATGAATACCCTTCGCAGAGGGCGTAAAGTGCAATATTTACAAACCCAATTAAATTCCTAATTCTAAACTAAAACGTAAAAAGAAACTTTATTCTTCGTACTTCGCGTGTCGTGTAATCACTTCCACTCCACTCCTGTGCTATCCTGCACAATGCAAATGAACACGAGCAGTACAAGATACTAACAAGTGTATTATGAACAATGTAAATCTAGAACTGACCAAAGATCTAAGATATGATGAAACTTTATAAAGCAACTATACTATATGTAATCAACTCAAGAACCTAGATACAATGCAGTACAAAAGCTAAAACAGTAAAATGAAATCTATACTAAAACAATAAAATGAAAGGTTTAACATGCTGAAGTAGTACAAAACAACAAACAACACTTAACCGATCTACATTACAGGTAATCAACAAGAATTTATGGAAAACAACAGAATTTCAGTAAACTCAGAAACAACTTAGTAAAATGCAAAACAGAAATTTAATGTGATAAGGAAAACATGATGCAAACAACTAATGAAGGAAACTTATGAAGATGAACTGCAATGTTGTAACAAACAAATCAAACAAATCAAACAGGAAATACAGAAAATGAAGAACACTTGAAACAAGAAATGAGTAAGTAAAAAATAGAAAAACAAAGAATACTAAGCAAAATAGGAAATACAGAAAATGATTGATTACACTAAAAAGAAAATAAAAGATGCAATAAAAAAATAGGAAATTACAATGAAAAATGTAACAAAACATGAATAATCGGTAACAGGAGATAAAAAAAAAACTGAACAACAGAAATTTACTTAATGCAATGAGTAAAAAAAAAACATAATGCAAAACAATGAATGAATGAAATTATGAAAATAACAGACTAATCAAAACAGAAAAAAAAAATAGATGTATAACAAGAAAATTAAACGATGAACATAAATTTCAAAAACAACAAAACAGGAAAATAACAAAATGTCAAGCAGAAAAAAAAAAAAACAAATTACAGATTAAAAAACAGAATTATGAATACATACAGGAAATCTAACTAAAAATGAACTACAAAATAGAATATCGGACGATACAAAAAGAAACAAAAACTGAAACATCTATCGATTTTTTTTTTCTTTCTTTTCGTTTTTACTTTTTTTTTATTTTGTTTTTCATAATCAACACAGCTGAAGAAAAATTAACAAAGCTGAAGAAGAAGAAGAAGAAAAGGATCGGATGAAGAAAAATCGGAGGAAGAAGAAAAAGAAACTGCAGAAATTGGAAGAAGAAGAAGATCTGAAGAAGTAGAAGAAGAAGAAGCTGTAGAAGATGAAGATTCGGATGAAGAAGAAGAAGAAGAAGAAGAAGAACACTCAGCACTCACCGTGAACCTGAGGGGTTTGGGGAGAATGTGGCGACCTCCACCACCACGCCGTCGCCGGACTGAAGCTTCACCACCACCGGTTGCCGGATTTGACAGAGAAAGAGGGAGAAAGGGAAGGTAGGGAAGGGAATAGCCACCGGTGTTAGTGGAGGATGGTGAGAAAAGAGGGAAAGAGAGGGAAAGAGGGGAAAAAGGAAGTTTCAGGCGTAAATGGAGGAGGCGCCCGATTTTTTCGTTGCTTTGGGTTTTTAAAACATTACAAACCGGTTCACCGGTTTGTAACAGTTTTTATTTTGAAATGCAAACCGGTTGGAACCGGTTTGTGATATATTTTTTCATTTTTTTCAAGAATTCAAACCGTGTAAAACGGTTTGTTATTTTATAATTTCTTTTTTTCAGTTTTTTAAAATTCAAAAACTATGTAAACCTAGTTTATTATAAAGTTTTCAAAAATTAAAATCAAAACTTATAAAGACTTAAAAACTATTCTAACTATTTATTTCTATTTAATTTTTTTTCTTTTCTAAAAAAAAACAAACATTTAAAATGATTTTATTAACAATATAAAACTATTTTCTCTATTTTTTATTTTTTTATTTTATTTTTTAATTGAAAACTAAAACTACATTACTATGACTATAACAAAAACTAAAATATGCATAAAAATGTAAAATAAAACTATTTTTCGTGCATTTTCTATTTTTAAATCATTTTAGCACATTTACTCGAAAACTAACATAAAATTGGGTTTTTGAAACATTATTTTATAAAATCATGCATATTTAAATGTTAATAAACCTGAATTATATGCATGATCAAATACCCTCATGCTTATGTTTTGCTAGTCCTCGAGCAAACTAGAAAAATGCAAGAAATCAAACTATCACGTAACTCACTTTCGTAGGAATCACGGTTGCATTTAGCTCATGCAACAAGCCCTTTCAACCCCTGGGTTACCCCAGTGGACGAGTAAGGTCTTGTGAGGGTTTGCAGTGATGCTACCCACAGACATCTCTATCATGTATGCATAATATTATACATCCTCATAATCAGTATATAATCAAAGACTTTATTTTCACAAATATTTCCTGTTATTTCAAAATCATAATATAATTAGAATCTTTTATGTACCACCACAGAAAAAGAATTTCTTTCACTTTTCTAAAAATCACAATTATTTATGTTTTATTCTTAGAAAATCCAATAAAAACATATTATTATTTACTTATCCTCACTCATATGTTTTCTGCACAGGTTTTCTCAATCGCACTTCTAAGCACTGAACTTTTCTTTCTTTCTAAGCTCTTTTCTCTCTTTTTTTTTTCTTTTCACGCTTTTTCTTTTTGCGCACTTATTTTTCTCATATAGCTTGCGTGTGGTCTGCTTTTATGCCTTGTGCAATGTCAATATCTTCTATACTTTTTCAATACATCCCAAAAGATATCAACTAAGACATAAAAGTGACTTCCTTCATTTACCCTTATAACATGAGAATCAAACATTTCAACTTGTATCTGTTCTCAGTTACTTAGGATCACGAAGTTTTCCACTCTCCTTTTCGAAAATGGAATTAAAAGTTTCAACTTACATCTAAGTTCCATCTACTAAGGATTGTGAAATTATCCAAACAACCTAACGCATGCTTTTTCTCACTTTTTGAGCTCATTTTTTTACGCTTTTGTTCATTTGCTTAGTTTTTCAAAAATACAACTGTGCATATTCATATTTATGATTCAAAATAAATTCTAACATGTATCTATCATCATTTCTTTGAAATCCGCATAAACAACCATAATTTTTAGATCTATGTCAGAAAAAAAAAATCGTGGGGCTTAAAAATCCTCTAAAAACATCAGATTTGAAATAACATTCATATAAGTTCAAACTCTTTCTTTAAAAATCTACTTTTCATGAGAGATGTGTAAACATGTGCAAGAACGTAAACAGAAATATCAAGGTGTGCATTCTACACCCTCCCCCATGCTTGAATGACACTGTCCCAGTGGCACTCCCCCATGCTTGAATGAAACTAAGTGAATGCACATGAGAGAAAATAAATGAGGGAAAAGAGTAGAATGACCTAACATGAATTAAAAATACACGTTCTATGAATGTAATAAATGCAATGTATACATGACAAAACACAAAACTCATGAATGAAACAAAAAGAACCTGAAAAACTCATGAAAAAGTACAAGCAAAATAAAATCTATAAATTCTAAGCAAATCTAATAATATACAAGATATGGGTTGCCTCCCATAAAGCGCTAAGTTTCATGTCCCCAGCCAGACGAATCCCTGGAAAAACCTTCATCGTCCATGAGATCAATGAACATGAAGTCAGACTCAACCGGGCTCTATGAAGAAAAGAGTGTCATCTGTGACACTGCGCACTGTGTTTCCATCCCGTCTACCTCTAACTGTAGGATCATAACTCTCTCGACGTGAAGAACAGAGATTAGTCTCATCTGAGAGACTGGTCAAGAATCGAGAGTCTAGGACCGACCGAGTATCAATGAATGCTACTTCAGACAAGTGGTGAATATGATCAGGCTTGACTTGGTCAAGCACCTTCTGCATCTGCACCTCTTGCTTACTCAAAACGATTGGTGATCCTAAAGGCTGAGAAAATGGGGCTTTATATGATGAAAATGTATGCTGTGAGTAAGGTCCCTTCTGTTGAGGTATCATGGAGATCGACTCGTCAGTAGAAATGATATGAGGTTCATGAGTCGATTCCTCAGTAGAGTGACACACCCTCCCATACTGAAGGGATGTAACAGATTTGACTGGCTCATGATATGAAGTAGGTTGCAAGTCAAATGACATGGAATCCTCTCCCTTGGATGTGACAATAGACTGACTAGATGGGTTGCCCTCTCTTTGCCTACTGAAGGCCTCAACCAATTGTCCCATTTGAGTCTCTAGCTTGGCTATTGACTGCGTATGGGAACTCAAAAGTTGTAATATCCTATCTTGGAAGGATTGACTAAATGAAGGCTCATGAGGATGGGGTTGAGTATAAGCAGGTTGGGCTGGGGGATGAACCTGTGAAAAAATGGGGTGGGAGTAACCTTGTGAAGGGTTACTGGGTCTATACTGTGTCTGGGAGGGCTGATGGGATGGGGAAATAGACTGGTTTCGCCAATCTGGGTTATATGAGGATGTAAATGAATCGGGCATGGGTTTAGCGAAACCTTGGGCAGCATTCATCTGCTCCTGAATGAATTCAGGATATAATGACGCTGCCGGACAATCCGCAACACAGTGTGCAGGGCTAGCACATAGCTCGCACACTCTTTCTACTGGACTTCTCGAAGAATTGGCTAGGAATTGATCTAACTTCCTAGTCAACTGGTCAACCTTGGTATGCAATTCTAATTCAGACCCAACTTCGGAAATCCCAACTTTCCTAGGACCACTAGACAGAGATGTAGTCCTATCGAGCCGTGAAGACAAGGTATGATGCATCGTGTTTTCACTCAAGGTCTCGAATAGAGACCACGCCTCGTCCTCACTTTTGAGCATAAAAGTGCCCCCACAAGACGAATCAACCATTTGACGATGCTTTTCAGTAAGCCCGTCATAAAAATACTGCACCAACTGCCAACGAGGCACCTGGTGATGGGGACACTTGCGGAGAAGATCTTTCAATCTCTCCCAAGACTCGTGAAATTGTTCTCCCTCAATTTGAGAAAAACTGGTTATAGCTTTACGAAACTGGTTCGTCTTACCAATTGGGAAATATTTTTTTAAAAATTCTTTTTGCATTCCTTCCCAAGTAGTAATATGAACTGTCTCAAGAGATTTTAGCCAGTGCTTGGCTTTATCTTTGAGAGAGAACGGAAACAAAGTTAACCTCATAGCGTCGTCTCCAAAATTATTGATTCGCACAGTCGAGCAAATCTCAAGGAATTCGTCGAGATGACGATATGGGTCCTCATTGCTAAGGCCATAAAACGAAGGTAACATTTGAATCACACTGGCCTTAATCTCAAAATGGCTCGCTCCTACATCAGGTCTCGTGATGCAGGAGGTGGGAGTATACGTATTTGGCATGAAGTACTCCCTCAAAGGACGGATCAATTGATGATCGTCAGCCATTGCGTACACCTTGGAGTAGACCGGTGTAGCACACGTCCTAACTTTGGGTTTTCTACCTAACTAACGCACTAAGCGGCCAAACCACAAAGCGAGTAAACTAAAAACCACAAAAACTAAACAAACACCACGCACTTACATATAACAGAGATTATGCAAAAGAAATATAAAATCTATGTGTATGGTACCAATTGTACACAGTCACCTCTAAGGGAATCCTAATAGGTGGGCTGTGCAGAAAAGTAAGCTTGTATCTAAGATATGAACATACGTGGTTCTAAACCTAAATGCAACACAAACACTAGGCAATAAAGTGAATACTAATATTACGCCGTTCCCCGGCAACGGCGCCAAAAATTTGATGTCTTCTTTTAAATCGTTGTAATTTTGAAAAGATTTTTAAATGTAAAACATGTGAAAACCAGACATCAAATAATAAAAACCGGTTCTCACTAGTGGATGAGACCGGGTCGAACTCAGGGAACGGGAATATATCGTATTCAAGTACACAAATCTAAACTATTCTTTATTGCCGAATTATTTGAAATGTAAAATATTCAGAAAAGTAAAAACAACTAACTATTACAACAAATGAATACCCTTCGCAGAGGGCGTAAAGTGCAATATTTACAAACCCAATTAAATTCCTAATTCTAAACTAAAACGTAAAAAGAAACTTTATTCTTCGTACTTCGCGTGTCGTGTAATCACTTCCGCTCCACTCCTGTGCTATCCTGCAAAATGCAAATGAACACGAGCAGTACAAGATACTAACAAGTGTATTATGAACAATGTAAATCTAGAACTGACCAAAGATCTAAGATATGATGAAACTTTATAAAGCAACTATACTATATGTAATCAACTCAAGAACCTAGATACAATGTAGTACAAAAGCTAAAACAGTAAAATGAAATCTATACTAAAACAATAAAATGAAAGGTTTAACATGCTGAAGTAGTACAAAACAACAAACAACACTTAACCGATCTACATTACAGGTAATCAACAAGAATTTATGGAAAACAACAGAATTTCAGTAAACTCAGAAACAACTTAGTAAAATGCAAAACAGAAATTTAATGTGATAAGGAAAACATGATGCAAACAACTAATGAAGGAAACTTATGAAGATGAACTGCAATGTTGTAACAAACAAATCAAACAGGAAATACAGAAAATGAAGAACACTTGAAACAAGAAATGAGTAAGTAAAAAATAGAAAAACAAAGAATACTAAGCAAAATAGGAAATACAGAAAATGATTGATTACACTAAAAAGAAAATAAAAGATGCAATAAAAAAATAGGAAATTACAATGAAAAATGTAACAAAACATGAATAATCGGTAACAGGAGATAAAAAAAAAACTGAACAACAGAAATTTACTTAATGCAATGAGTAAAAAAAAAACATAATGCAAAACAATGAATGAATGAAATTATGAAAATAACAGGCTAATCAAAACAGAAAAAAAATAGATGTATAACAAGAAAATTAAATGATGAACATAAATTTCAAAAACAACAAAACAGGAAAATAACAAAATGTCAAACAAAAAAAAAAAACAAATTACAGATTAAAAAACAGAATTATGAATACATACAGGAAATCTAACTAAAAATGAACTACAAAATAGAATATCGGACGATACAAAAAGAAACAAAAACTGAAACATCTATCGATTTTTTCTTTCTTTCTTTTCGTTTTTAATTTTTTTTTTTCTGTTTTTCATAATCAACACAGCTGAAGAAAAATTAACAAAGCTGAAGAAGAAGAAGAAGTAGAAGAAGAAGAAAAGGATCGGATGAAGAAAAATCGGAGGAAGAAGAAAAAGAAACTGCAGAAATTGGAAGAAGAAGAAGATCTGAAGAAGTAGAAGAAGAAGAAGCTGCAGAAGATGAAGATTCGGATGAAGAAGAAATAAAGAAGAAGAAGAAGAACACTCAGCACTCACCGTGAACCTGAGGGGTTTGGGGAGAATGTGGCGACCTCCACCACCACGCCGTCGCCGGACTGAAGCTTCACCACCACCGGTTGCCGGATTTGACAGAGAAAGAGGGAGAAAGAGAAGGTAGGGAAGGGAATAGCCACCGGTGTTAGTGGAGGATGGTGAGAAAAGAGGGAAAGAGAGGGAAAGAGGGGAAAAAGGAAGTTTCAGGCGTAAATGGAGGAGGCGCCCGGTTTTTTCGTTGCTTTGGGTTTTTAAAACATTACAAACCGATTCACCGGTTCGTAACAGTTTTTATTTTGAAATGCAAGCCGGTTGGAACCGGTTTGTGATATATTTTTTCATTTTTTCAAGAATTCAAACCGTGTAAAACGGTTTGTTATTTTATAATTTCTTTTTTTCAGTTTTTTAAAATTCAAAAACTATGTAAACCTAGTTTATTATAAAGTTTTCAAAAATTAAAATAAAAACTTATAAAGACTTAAAAACTATTCTAACTATTTATTTCTATTTAATTTTTTTTCTTTTCTAAAAAAAAAACAAACATTTAAAATGATTTTATTAACAATATAAAACTATTTTCTCTATTCTTTATTTTTTTATTTTATTTTTTAATTGAAAACTAAAACTACATTACTATGACTATAACAAAAACTAAAATATGCATAAAAATGTAAAATAAAACTATTTTTCGTGCATTTTCTATTTTTAAATCATTTTAGCACATTTACTCGAAAACTAACATAAAATTGGGTTTTTGAAACATTATTTTATAAAATCATGCATATTTAAATGTTAATAAACCTGAATTATATGCATGATCACCTTTTTGTTAGGACACTGAGTCAGTGTCTGTTGTTATTGCGGAGGAATGTATCTTGTAACCCAGTTATAGAGGATAATTTTGGCTTGTACTGAATATATGTATGCATCTTTGATCGTATAATGAAATCTTGTTTTGGCATTTACTCTTTGCTTATACGAGTCTTCTTTTTGTTAAGATGACTTGACGCGAGCGTTGTGACCGTATTATGGACACCTTGAACAACTTGGCAGAAGTTGTCGGTAGGCAGGCTGAGGCCATACGTGCCATGGGAGAGAATCTGCAAGCCTCTTAGGGACGAGAGACTCCGATTTCTATGCCTCCACTAGTGTTAGCAGTGACAACTGTACCCTACAAGCAGTTCATGGGCATGAACCCTCCGTCCTTTGACAGGAAGTCTACACCGGAGGCAGCCGAGGAATGGATACGAGAGATCGAGCGGATCTTTCAAGTGTTACAGGCTAGTGATGACCGGAAGGTGGATTTCGGCACGTACATACTACAGAAGGACGCTGAAATGTGGTGCACTTACGTGAAAGCAGTTCGTAGAGGTTTTCTACGCAGCCTACTTCCCGACCCACGAGCGCAGCCGGAAGATGCAGGAGTTCCTCGACCTTCAGCAGGGGAACTCTACTTTGGCAAACTATATTTTGAAGTTTAGAAGCCTGAAGCGCTTCTGTTCGCATGTGTACGTGACAGAGAAGGAACAAGCGATGAAGTTCGCTCGCAGTTTGAAGTTAGCTCTGCGTTTAAGAGTGATCACGCATGCCCCCTCGACACTCGAGGAAGCCCTGGAGATGGATACACTTCTGGAGCAGGAATGGATAGAATCCCAGAAGACTCCGCTGTCTAAAGGAAACCAGCAGCAGCAAGGCCAAAGGAGTTGGCCTAAGAAGAGACCATATCAACAGAACTCGGGTGGAAAGACGTCTGCACCACCAGCAAAGAGAAACTGTCAGAACAACAACCGTCAGCGACAGTCTCGTCAGCCCCAGCAGTAGCAGAGACAGGTGGTGGCGACATCGGGGTGCCCGAAATGTCGTATGGATCATCTTGGCCGACCTTGTCCTCGTGACGTTGGAGGATGCATCTACTGTGGCAAGATGGGCCACTACATCCGGGACTGTCAGAAGAAGCAGTCCGATGATCTGAGGAGGAACACACCAGGAATGTCACATCCAGCACCTCAGCGACCTCCTTAGCAGTAGCAACAACAATCTTACCCACCGCAACAATCTTTCCAGCAGAAGACGGGTAACTAGAGGACAATGGCAGGGCGTGCCTACGAAACCACTATCGAGCAAGTGACCAAAGGAGAGTTGGTCCAAGGTACTATTCCAGTCGCTGGTCATGTAGCTTTTACTCTGTTTGATTGTGGTGCTTCGCATTCGTTTATAGCCTCTAGATTTGCTAGTTCTTTGCCTATGACTGCTGTGCTATTGAATTACCCGTTGGAAGTTCATACACTGACTCGTGATCAGTCTTTGTGTACCTTGTACATTCCAGGAATAGAGGTGTTAGTGGCAAGTCAGAACTTTCCAGCTGACTTGATCCTGCTAGACATGACGGAGTTCGATGCCATTCTAGGCATGAACTGGTTATTTGAGTATCATGCTCAAGTCCTGTGCAGAGAAGGCAAGGTGGTTTTGTACCCTCCTGATCGTCCGATTCTGGAGATCAGCCTTGCTCGACCTATCAGAGACAGTCGCTTGATTTCGTCTTTTAAGGTTCAGAAGTATCTGCGAAATGGGGGTACTGCATTCTTGGTCAGTATCGCCCCAGTTGAACCGGTGTTAACTCCTATCGAGGATCTAGATGTAGTTCAGGAGTTTCCTGATGTATTTTTTGAGGAGCTGCCTGGATTACCCTCGAAGCGTGAGATCGAGTTTTGTATTGAGTTGTTACCTAAAACAACTTCGATATCGAAGGCACCGTATCGCATGGCTCCAGCAGAACTCGAAGTGTAAGACCTGTAAAATTTTCTGAGAAATTTACTATTTGCATAATATTGAAATGTATGCTTTCGTGTGTTTATAAAACTATAGCACATAATTAAGTATAATTGACTATGCTTTGTATTTCAGCTTTGTGCGCGCGACCCAAAAATCATGTAAGTACACTGTGTAAGTAAGAAGAGCCCAATTCCGGACGAATTAACCTCTGAAAATTTAAGGGTAAGTTTGTAATATATTTGTATAGCTTGTCCCCGGATTTGGGACCTGTACGATGAAAAAACTCCATTAGTGCATGTGAATTACGAGATTTGCTCAACGATTATACGCGAGTCGTAATAAGCCTATTTCTTGCAAACAAAAGGGAATTTTCTTAAGAAGCATTGAACATTCCATGTCAATTAAGATTATGAAAATCAATAAATGATTTATTGAAGTTGAATTTCATATTTAAAAGCATTAAATAAGCATTGTTTTGGATTTAGTGCATTTGGCGATTTTAGATCTGGATAGCCCAGACCCATGGAAGCGCCCCAAACCCATTGGGCGACCTTCCATGTGGACGTTTTTCGCTATGGTGAACCAGCTGGTCAGTAGTTGACCAGCTGAGTGACATTTTTTCAAAAGGATGCATGACTTGGAAAATAGGAGGGCCTCTATTGGCCCAACCCTTGATACAAGGCTCATGATGAAGCTCATGGCTTCATCATGAGGGGCGACTTCCCTAGGAGGGATGAAAGTGCACTAGGATCGAGGCAACGAGCACTAGAGGGGGGGTGAATAGTGCTTTTATAACTTTCTGCGGAATATTGAAGGATTTTACAAATCTCAAAGCAAACACACAAAGAACACAAGATTTTATCCTGGTTCGGTCAAACCCGACCTACATCCAGTCCCCAAGCAAAACCCGCTTGAGATTTTCCACTATCAACCTTGTAAACTACAAGATCACACAGACCATAACCGGTCCCACTTTCAGTAACAATCCCACTGAAAGCAAACAACTCCTTTACACCAAGAAGTCCTTCTTTTTACACAAAAGAAATAACAACTTACAATACAACCTATGAGCCTTTTTTTTGAATGCAAATGAGATGCAATTGGCTTTTGAGGTTGTTGAAACACTCTACTCACGAATTCACTATCTCTCAAAGTGATTTGAGTGAAAAACTGAAGTGAAAATATCACGTGAGTGAGAAAACAAATACTTGAATGGATAGGAGTGAAAAGCAAGAAGTAATTCAATATAATTCTATTGAATTTTCATGTTTTTGAGTGTAGAATGCACTCATATTTATAGTTAAAAGATTCCATACGTTGAGAGTATGAAAGGGTGTCAAAACTGTCCAATTCGAATGATCAAAACGTTTGAAAAATGAAAGACACGCCTTTTTGAAGTTTCAGAAAAACGGCAAAATTAGTCGACTGAAACATCAGTTAGTCGACTAATAGTTAGTTATTAGTAGACTGACAGTTATCGTCGGTCGACTGATCTGTTAATCGAGCCGTTTGAAAATCTGAACTTTTGAAACTTAGTCGACTTGAGAAAAGTTAGTCGACTGATAATATCATCAGTAGACTGAAAAACCTTTTAGTCAACTGCTGCTAAAAACTTCTGAAAAACAAACATTCTGTTCGGTCGACTGATAAAAAGCATTAGTCGACTGCTGCTAAATTTTTCAGAAAACACATGTTCTGTTCAGTCGACTGATAAAACCATTAGTCGACTGCTGCTAATTTTCCAGAAAACAGACATTCTGTCCAGTCGACTGATTAAACCTTCGGTCGACTAATTTGACAAGAATGACTTTTTAGAAAATATGGCGCGAAAGGATTAGTCGACTGATAAGTCTATTGGTCGACTAATAAACATGAAAATTTAAGAAAAGAGTTTTCTAAAAAGATTTTCAAAAGAGTTTCTTTTAGAAAAGTTTTTCTAAAGACTTTTAAGGTGAAATGCAACCTAAATATGCACTCTAAATAAGGCTCTTACAAGAATCTAAGACTTTTAATGAATTAAACATTTGCACACTAGTCTTCAAGGATTCTTCACTGAATTCTTCAATTTCTTCATAGCCTTAGCTGAAATGCAGTTGATTCCACTTGCTCATCATCAAAACCTTGTACTTGAAGTATCATGTATGGATTCATTGTCGTAACAAGGAAGTCATGGGGCTGGCGCCCTATGGCCTTCTTGTAAAATTTTCAAAGCTTTTCAAATAACTAAATTTGATCGGCTTATTTGGGCGACAGCTAAGGGCACTCCTTTGTAAATTTTACAAACTTTAAAGGCTTTTATAAAAGCAACTCAATGACGTTTTTGAAAACTTTTCTGAAAGTTTTGAAAGGAAGACATGCATTGGAGGCTTGGTCGGCTATGGGGGTGTGTGGAGCACCCCAGCCCTCCATCTACCCTCATTCAATCCCAACCATCCGTTTTGTTCAACCTACGTATTTAAGGCATTAAGAGAGAGAAAGAGAGCTTTTCTTTTGGGCAATTTTTGGAGTCTCTCTTGCTCTCTCCTCTCTCCTCTATCTCCAAACTGTGAGAGTGGGTGTGTGTGTGTGTGGGTGCCTAGCTGAAACTCCAAAACCGTAGCACCTCTTCCATTGTTGAAAGCCTCGAAGGTGAGCTTTCTTTTCATATACCATTTGTGGGTTTCGATTGAGCAAGCGTATCCATGATTCTTGCATTTTCAGAAGCTACTATTAGTTATATTTCAGATTTATGGATTCAACGTGTATGCTTGCATGCATTGTGGATGTGTTTTCGACTGCACAATGGCTTGAAGCCATTTCATATTTATGTGTTTTCCTATATTTGTTGCATCTTGTTCACTATGGATTGTTGTGTGTCAGCCAAGGTTTTCCTTCTAAGGCATGATTTCGGTTGGCTAGGAAGCCTTAGACCGACCCCTTTGTTCAGCCGCCATACACAGCTGGGTCGACCATCTTGGGTTCGGATGCTGCTGGACTGGGGAAGGCAGGCTGAGCCGGGATGGTCCAGCACCATTGCCCTTTCTTTCTTTTTGGGTTCTGACCGGCCTGGGATGTCTTGGCCCCCTTACCGTTCGGTTGGACCAGTCCAGCCTGTTGGACGTGTCCAGCAGGGTGCGTCCCAGGTCGACCACGAACGGGTTAGCCTGGGCACCTCTTTCATTTTTCCCCTTTTGGTTTTGTGTGAACCGTGGCCGAACCCACCAACTCGGGTGGGTGTGGGCCGGTTTGCTTCGGGTCTGACATGGTCTGGACCGAATATGGTCCAGACCTGTCAAAGGCCTGTACCGAACTAGTTTTGGTTGGGGCGTCTCTCTCTATCTCCATTTCAGTTTTTGCGCAGCTATGACAGCGCCCATTTCGGGTGGCTTGGATTTTTCGAATGGCCTGACATGGTTTGGACCGAATAGGGTCCAGACCTGTTAGAGGCCCCTAACCGAACCAAGTTCGGCTAAGGGCTCTTTGCCTTTGTGCCCAGCTAGAGTTGGTGTTGTTTGGGCTGCTGCAACCTGGCCGCAGCAAGTGGACCATAGCTGAGTGCGGGATGGTAAGCCTGCACCCCTCCGTTTTGTGGCAGCTGGGCCATGTTTGGGGTCTGAACACTCGGTCCAGACCCTGCTCAAGTTAGAGCAGCCCATAGGTTGGTCTGGACAAGTCGGTCCAGACCTGGGCTATTTTAGCCGCAACTGTGTGTGTGTGTGCAGACATTTTCTCAGACTAGGCACACCTAGTCCCTGAGCCACATTCGGGTCTGAACGTGTAGTCCAGACCATGCTCTCAGGATGGAGCCGACCCAGCATGGGTCTAGACCAATTCGGTCCAGACCTGGGCCTGCCTGCGTTGTCGTGACCAACATTAGTGGTCTTCCCCTGGACCAAGCCCACTTGGTCCAGAAGGTTCGGTCCCTGCAGCGAACTACTCGTTGTCACCTTGCAGTTGGGCGCTACTTCTCCGGTTCAGCAGCATTGCCCAAATTGGGCTTGCTGTGTGCGTGTGATGCCCCATGGCACCAATGTGACATGTTCGGTTGGCGAGACAGTTTTGGGCAGATTTCCGCCCAGCAGCTGATACATATATGTTCCTCTATTTCTTTGCGCCGTTGTGCTTCGTTAATCAGCCTCCCGGACAGCAGCCTATGGGCTGCATGTAAGCTCAAGTCGGGTTCCAATTGCCTCGACATTTCCATAATTGTTGACTTGTCATACGTAGACGAAAAACCTACGATCTCTCCAAAGCAAAAATAAAAATATACATAGCTATATATGCGCAATGAAACGATAAATTCATTGATGTGATATTGTATGGACTTACCTTTTTGTACGTGTGTCCGCTTTCGCAAAAGAATGCAACTATGACACCTTATCCAATGCTTTTAAGTAAAATAAGGCTTTTTGGCGTAATTAAGGAACTAATGGCACATGTCAAATGAAAACCCATCGACACGGGCAATGTGGATGCATATCTTTATGCATGAGTTCGCTTTTTCATAGAATGCAAAGTATTTGCAATTGATGCCTTATTTGAATACCTTCAAAAATAGGGTTTTTGCGAAACCTATGTCATATATCATCAAATCAATGCAAACATCATATTCGTTATAATTAAATATTTTTCCCTAAGTATGAAGGGAGTTTGAGGCACACGTATGGAAATTACAGTCTTTTGAGACTTATGCGATATTGGAACTCCTTGGTGAGTCTTGGTGCGGGTGAAGGCCCCACTTCGCGAGATGATCTCGCTAATGTTAGAAATACATGGTTTACATGCTTTTGCACGTATCATGATTAGTTTTAGAGATGCTTCACCATGGAAAAATGTTTCTAACTGTCTCATCGTAATGCTCGATGTTTTGTATTAATCACATTGTTAGTTCACGCACTTGTGGCACGATGCACATGTATGTCTACTTGCATTTATGCATAATTCATGGTGACTTAGCTGTTCTGCATAACACATTTCTCTATGTTGATACATTGGTTAATTATGTTCCTTGATGCATACTATGCTTAAAAATTGCTATGAATTATGGAATGGACAGTCTTGGTCATTTTCTCATGATTTGTCTAATTACGATTCGAAAAGCATGTTATTGCCAGTAAATCATCAATTATTGCTCCACGTGTAGCTATGTTACTCTTGTATACATGCTTATGCTATACTTGTGCAATTATAGTAAATAAGCATGCTATGTGTTTCATGATAAACTGTGCTCTCGTTTTCCACACATTGGTATATTGTGTTTTGGTTTGTTTCACCAGCTCGAAAGAGTACTGACCCCGTTTTATGGGGATACAGGTGTTTGCTTAGGTGTGCGATGGAGCTCGATGCACGGCAGAGGACATGAACCCACACTTCTAGCACTTCGAGATCTTGGCAGTTGTTGATTTTGTAAAAAGGCAATGATTTGTACAATTTGTAAAGTGATAATAAAAGTTGTTTCACTTCATTGTTGTTTCACCCTGTGACCCGCCCAGAGTTTCTACTTGTGTTTTCCCTTTTTTGGTACTTCCGCACTTGCATAAATGTTTTAAAAAAAAAAAGTTTACCCTAAATCCAAAGGATTTTTAAGGGTTTTCTAAGTCAAGAATTCTGGGGCGTCGCACAAAGAACTAAAGCGTCAGTAGGAAGAGTTGATGGAGCAAGGGTTTATCATAAACAGTGCATCGTCGTGGGGTGCACCTGCTTTGTTTATGAAGAAAAAGATGGAACCATGAGGTTGTGCATTGATTACAAAATGCTCAACCAAGCGATGATTAAGAACAAGTATCCATTGCCGAGAATAGAAGATCTCTTTGATCAGTTGCAGAGAGCCAAGATATTCTCGAAGATCAACCTCAGGTCGGGTTATAATCAGCTCCGAATCAGAGAGAATGATGTCTCAAAGACAACTTTTTGAACTAGATACGGGTTGTATGAGTTCGTTGTGATGCCTTTTGGGCTCATAAATGCACCAGCAGCATTCATGGATTTGATGAACCGTATCTTCTGTCCGTACGTGGATACCTTCGTGATTGTGTTCATCGATGATATCTTGATCTACTTAGAGACTTTTGAGCAGCACCGAGAGCATCTGCATATAGTTTTGGGAGTACTTTGGGAGCACAGGTTGTTTGCCAAGTTCTCCAAGTGCGAGTTTTGGCTCCGACGAGTCATGTTTTTGGGTCACGTGATATTCAGTGATGGAGTGTCAGTCGATCTGGCAAAGGTTGAAGCAGTGTTGGACTAGAAGCAACCTCAGTCTGTTACTGACATCCGCAGTTTTCTCGGGTTAGCTGGTTACTACCAGCGTTTCATTCAGGACTTCTCCAGGATTGCACTTCCTTTGACGAAGCTTTTCCGTAAGGGAGTCAAGTTTGAGTGGACTGACTATTGCGAAGAGAGTTTCCAGATCCTGAAGATGAAGCTGACTACCTCTCCGATGTTAGCTTTACCTTCTGGTAGGGGTGGGTTTGTGGTGTACACAAATGCCTCAGGTATAGGATTGGGATGCGTGCTCATGCAGCATGGTTGAGTTATTGCGTATGCCTCGTGTAACGCCCCGGATTTCCAAAACAAAGCTAAGTTAAAATTTTCATGAATTTCTTTTTTTTTTCTTTGCAGCGGAATTTAGAAAAGCTTTTAGCAGCGGAATAAGACGATAATGAGTCGTCGGTTTTAGAAAACTCCGAGCACGTTGCAGGTATGTGGCCAAGCAATTCATTGACCACCAAGGTGTTCCATTTTATCGAAAACTCATGTTTATTACAACACTACTGCTTAGAAAAGCAGTGTAGGTTCAATAAAAGGAAGCAGTACAACTCTGTCTAGAGAAACCCTGGAACTCGATGCCGCCTTGCTCCGCATATCGCCACGCAGGTCCAACACCTGAAATCCCCATAAAACGGGGTCAGAACCACTGATGGTCTGGTAAGCATGCAATCATGTAACCATTCAACTCAAGTACGATAATGACCACTCAGGGTCGCAATGCGCAATAACGACGCTCAAGCCTCCAAGACTTAGCGTATATCGCAAGAGCCTCCTCAGGGCTATGAGTTGAACATCCGCTCGAGTCCTCATGACTTAGAGCAAGCCTTTTCAGGGCTGTGATTTGAATAGCCGCTTAAGTCTCCACGACTTAGCCATGACCTCTTCCGGGTCTCAAAGTGATGTCTAGCTCAAGTCTTCATACTTGGCACATCCGTATCCCACGCATCTAAGGACAACTCCTCGAGCTTCGCTTAGTCGTGCGGATACAACACGGGTCTTTGCCCAGTCGGTCCAGTAGTATACCGAACATGACACCTTCACAAAGGTTATGCAGGACTGACTCAACACGTCATCCACTCATACATTCAAAGCATCGCTGAACCTAGAACTAATGCATTGTTTCGATAATTAACCGCTCCCGCCTTTGGTACGCAGGTAGAGCTATTGTCCGGGCATCAACGCGACGTTCTGGGGGTTGATTATTCTATGTATTTTAGATACCCCAGAGGCCTGTTGACCCTATCCATAGTAGGGCAGTGTGTTTCAACTGGGAGAATCCTACTAGGCCCATATTCGGATGCATCCTCTACTTGCAGTAGTTGGGTTCAATCCTTAGATCTTAAGGATAACCACGACCCCAAAACCCATGAGTGACTGAGGCCATCGTGGACTCTATCAGGTCCAAAGTAAAATACATGTCACTCAAGGCTGTACCATCACTGTCATTCCACAGTGAGCATAATTCCTGAAGGGGTCTGCCAGTCTTACAATTACTTGGACAGAATCTGCATGCCATTTAGGCAGCCCGTGCTTTCAGCACTACGGGAGTATGTACCCGACCCCATTCAGTCTTCCCCAACACAGTCATTACTGAGGGGGTACCCCTAACACGATCTTCAACCGCGGGGTATGTGCGACCTTAAGTCTTATTCATATGCATGCAGAACACCGCTCTTTGGCACTTCGGCCACCACGAGCATCACACCTCTTTGGGTGGAAACAACACACTCTGGCTCTTCGGCCCTTACGAGTCTGGTTGTGTAACCGTTCTCAATGAGCATGCATATGACTCGATCTAAATAGATCGGCTACTCGGCGTATTTTTACGCAACGAGTCCAAACCTAGCCAAGGCGCAACCTCTACTCCGGCTCAGCGGCCCTTACGAGCAAGGTGCCCTTGCAGGCAACAGGGATACGAGCCGATCTGGCATCGTTCCATCGACGGACATCATTATGCCGTTCCATTGGTTCCGGTAGCTCTTCTGCCAACCATTTCGTCAGCACCTCCCCTGCTCTACCGGCAGTGGTGCGACGAACCCTTCTACGTTGTAGAGGGCAAACCATGAACTGGGTAGCACTCTGCTATATGTCAGAGTATCCTGCTACGTTCTTTCTGAGCTATTCATAGCTTCTTCAGAAATTTCAGCAGCACTTCCTCTCTTTTACGGAGAAAGCGTGCGTTTCTTTTATCCATTTCAGCGGCATCTCCCCTCTTTGGTAGGAAATCGCCACGCTTAATTCGGGAAATGGATGCGCACCGTTGTGCGTACTTTGCATCCATCAAGGTTGCAGGAACCCTTGGCCATAGCCAGGCCATACGAAATTGACTTAGTCATTACGTAAAGAGCATTTTGCCAAAAACCGAAGCCTTTCCAATAGGGGCTTCATTCGTCAAGCAGAATCTTGAACGAGGAGCGGTCAAGGAATCACATGGGCGATTTGGAGTTTGATCTCCATTTGAACGCTCATTTATGCGCTATATATGTAGTATAAGCAGAAGCCTGTGCTTTATACAGCGGCGGCGTAAAGAAATGCATATACTATTGTTCAGGGTGTGTAACTGAACGAAATATTCTACATATATAACAAAGCAGAAGCCTTGGCATCGTTCGACGCGACGGCGTAAGTAAAGACATTGCAGAAAGCAGGAGCCTTGGCATCGTTCGACGCGACGGCGTAAGTAAATGCATAATCGGAAGTACAGAAAGCAGGGAGCCTTGGCATCATACGACGTGACGGCAAAGGTAAATTACATAGCCTGTGCGATATAAGACGCGTCGGCAGAATCAGCAGATATACACCTAGATCTGTATCCAACGATAGTTACGAGGCGAGCGAGTGAACACCGAAGTGTCCTAGAGGGCTCAACCAAGAACTAGGGTGAGATACTATTTTTGAAGAACGCATATACTGCGCATTCGAACATATATATCCGACGATAGTTACGAGGCGAGCGCGTGAACACCGAAGCGTCCTAGAGGGCTCAACCAAGAACTAAAGCAAGATACTACTTCAGAAAGTATATTCTATATACAAACAATCAAATACTTGAGAGAGATGGATCAACGAAGCGAACTTACTTCAAATCGTGGAAGAAACGGCTCCGGGTTGCTTCTTGGGCTTCGAGCCTTCCTTCGAGAGGTCAGACTAAGTCAGATGAAGCTGACTTAGTTGAGAAAGAGGTAGAGCAGGTCAAGCTACTCAACCTAAGTGGTTTGAACCTAACAGGGTTCAATCCAAGTCAACTGGGTTCAGCAGGTTCGAACTCAGCTCAAGTAGGCTAAGTCTGGGTTCAGAAACCCAAACCGGAAATAGGACTAAAAAGGACTTTGACTTTGACTTTAAACCCAACTAGGTTCAAGTCAAGTCAACTGGGTTTGGACCAGGTCAAGTGGGTTCAGACCCAGGTCAGGTGGGTTAGGACCAGGTCAGGCAGGCTCAGGCTAAGTCAGGCAGGCTCAGACCAGGTCAGGTGGGCTAGGCTAGGTAGGGGAGGTTTAGGAGAGAGAGAGAAGGCAAGAGAGAGAGGGGGGGGTCGATTTTTATGAGAAGAGAGAGAGTGGGGAGGGCTATTTATAGCCCAAACCCACCTCCTCTTGGGTTTTTCCATGCCCAAACTACCCCCTTGGCTTCTTTTTAATTCCAAGAGGTTCCTTGGTGTGGGGCCCACTTGGATATTCCATGGGATATTTTTGTGGGTCCCACCAGATATTTTCTGAGGAATATTTCTGTGGGTCCCACCAATATTTCCGTGGGTCCCGCAAGAATTTCGGGTTTCCGGCGATTTTTTCCGAAAAATTCTGAGTACGCCATTTTCTTCGTATTGACGTAACTAAGAAAGTTGGCTCGTACGAATCTATTGATTTCGTTTAGTTAGGAAGTTATGGCTTCCCGAGTGTTTGAGCATATATTCGCGATTCGACGAATATCCTAAGTATAACTGGCTCGCAGGAATTGATTCGTTTCGCATTCTGAGAAGAAATGCTATTTTTACCGGTAAATGCCTCATGAATTTTATTCAGATATTTTCTGAAAAATTGCGGGTCTTACATCATTACCCCCTTAAAGGAATTTCGTCCGCGAAATTCAGCTAAGAGTACAAGGTGAAGAGTTCAGGATATTTATCCCGCATATCCGATTCGGGCTCCCAAGTGCAATCATCGATTCCATGATGCTGCCACCTCACTTTAACAAGTGGATTGACCTTCGTTCTTAGCACTTGCTCCCGTCGGTCCATGATCTCCACTGGCCTTTCTTCTACCGTCATATCTTCTCGGATGTCAATGTCTTCATGTTGAATAACGTGAGAAGGATCATGAACGTACTTTCTAAGCATTGATACGTGAAATACATCATGTATTTGCGCGTATTGTGGTGGCAATGCTACTCGGTAGGCAGTCTCTCCGATCCGGCTCAAAACTTCGAAGGGACCAACGAATCTGGGGCTGAGCTTCCCCTTCTTTCCAAAACGAAACACACTCTTGGTTGGAGAGACCTTGATAAAAACCTTATCTCCAACCGCAAAAGTGAGTTCCCTACGCCGTTGATCGGCGTAGCTCTTCTGTCGACTCTGAGCAGTCAGTAGCTTCTTTCTGATCATGTGGACTTGCTCAGTATAATGCTGCAACACAATGGGCGAGTCCAAGGTTCGCTCACCCACTTCACCCCAATGGATCGGTGATCTACAGGGTCGTCCATACAAGGCTTCATACGGCGCCATCCCAATGCTAGCGTGGTGGCTATTATTATAAGCAAATTCAGCCAACGCTAGGTGGGAATCCCAATCACCTTTCCATTCCAGCATACAGGCTCTGAGCATATCTTCAAGAGTCTGTATGGTTCTTTCTGATTGCCCATCTGTTTGGGGATGGAATGCTGTACTGAACTTGAGTTTCGTCCCCAGGGCTCTCTGAAGCTGCTCCCAAAAGTGAGAGGTGAACTTCGGGTCACGATCGGATATGATCGAAATCGGCACTCCATGGAGTCTAACGATTTCCCGAATGTAGATCTCCGCCAATCGTTCAGTTGAGTATCGAGTGTTGATTGGCAGGAAGTGAGCAGACTTGGTGAGTCTGTCCACGATCACGCATATTGAGTCATGTTGTCTCCTGGATCGAGGCAATCCAACGATGAAATCCATCGTAATGCCTTCCCATTTCCATTCTGGAATCTCGATCCGTTGCATCTTTCCACCAGGGCGCTGATGTTCGATCTTAACTTGCTGGCAGATCAAACACTTCGAGACAAACGTAGCCACATCCCGCTTCATACCCTTCCACCAGTACTTTCTCTGCAAATCTCGGAACATCTTCGTACCCCCAGGGTGGATAGTATATTTGCTACTATGGGCCTTCTGGAGTACTTCCTGTCTTAGCTCAGGGTTATTTGGAACCCAAATCCTTTCTTCTATCCATATTCCTCCATCTTCTTTCAAATGGAAGAAAGTATCATCTTTTTCAGCACGAGCTTTTAATTCCAAGTACTGGGGATCCTTGAACTGTTCGGCTACGATGCGATCGAGGAACTCAATGTGGATCGTCAAACATGACATTTGGATTCTACCTGAATCAGCCAAAAATGGCTTCCACTTGACGAAATCCTCCATCAACTTCCATTGTCCGGTTAGGCTGGCCAGAGTGCCAACAGTCTTGCGACTAAGGGCATCTGCTACAACATTCGCCTTTCCAGGGTGATAGGAAAGCGTGAATTCATAGTCTTTGAGGAATTCCAGCCATCGCCGTTGCCGCATATTGAGTTCTTTTTGAGAAAAGAGGTATTTTAGGCTTTTATGGTCCGACATGACCTCAAATTTCTCTCCATACAGGTAGTGTCGCCAGATTTTAAGCGCGAACACTACCGCGGCAAGCTCCAAGTCGTGGGTTGGATAGTTTTTCTCATGGACCCTCAACTGTCGTGATGCATAGGCGATTACTTTGCCATGCTGCATCAACACACAACCCAGACCTGTTCCTGAGGCATCGGTATATGCCACGAAGCCTCCCTGACCAGAAGGTAAGGTAAGGACAGGGGCAGTGGTAAGCCTCTGTTTGAGAACCTTCAAGCACTCCTTACACTGGTCAGTCCATTCAAACTTGACTCCCTTTTTAAGTAATTTCGTCATCGGTACGGCGATTCGGGAGAAGTCTTGTATGAACTTCCGATAATATCCGGCAAGTCCAAGGAAGCTACGAACCTCAGTGATATTTTCTGGCTGCTTCCAGTCCATCACAGCTTCCACTTCGCAGGATCCACTGCGATTCCATCTTTTGAGATCACATGACCAAGGAACATCACTTTATCTAGCCAGAATTCACATTTTGAAAACTTAGCATAGAGTTGGTTATCTTGAAGGGTTTTCAAGACGATTTTCAAGTGCTCCACGTGTTGTTCCTTGTTCTCAGAATATACGAGAATGTCATCAATAAAGACGATGACAAAGCTATCCAAATATGGTCTGAATATCCGGTTCATTAGATCCATAAAGGCAGCAGGCGCATTAGTGAGTCCGAAGGGCATTACTACGAACTCATAATGGCCGTATCTCGTTCTGAAGGCAGTCTTGGGTATATCCTCTTCCTTTACTCTGAGTTGATGGTACCCAGACCTGAGGTCGATCTTGGAGAACACCCTCGCTGTTCTGAGTTGATCGAATAAGTCCTCAATCCGAGGCAACGGGTACTTATTTTTAACAGTTGCCTGGTTAAGCATCCGATAATCGATGCATAACCGAAGGGATCCATCCTTCTTCTTTACAAACAGTACCGGGGCTCCCCACGGTGACACACTAGGACGGATGAACCCTTGTTCCATCAGTTCTTCCAACTGACACTTCAACTCACTGAGTTCAGCTGGCGCCATTCGATACGGGGCTTTGGATATCGGCGCTGTTCCAGGTAAGGATTGAATTCCAAATTCAACCTCACGAAGTGGCGGAAGTCCTGGCAATTCCTCAGGAAACACATCGGGAAACTCCCGCACCACTTCCAAACTCTCAAGGGTTTGGTCATTGGATTTTTCCACCGAGAGACTCAACAGGAAGGCCACACAACCCTTCCTAAGGTATTTTTGTACCTTAAGTGCTGATATGAGCCTTTTCTGTGGAACTGGTTTGGATAATCGGTACTCCATCTTAGGCAATCCGGGTCGAGATAGAATCACTCTGCCCTCGCGGCACAGAATTTTGGCATTATTCTGAGCCAACCAATTCATTCCCAGAATGACATCGTACTGTATCATATCGATCAGGATGGCGTCGGTAGGCAAGTGTTGCCCTGCTATCTCAATATCCAAATTTTTCACACACCGGATACATTTGGTGCGTGAACCCAACGGGTTATATACTTCGATCATTTTATCAATCGGTTGCACCGAAGCGTGGAGTTGTTCGGTGAAATCGTCAGAGATAAACGTATGAGTAGCACCACAATCAAACAAGACGTAAGCTGCATGTCCATTAACAGGTACGGTGCCTTCAATCAGGTCACCATTTTCGACTTGTTCAGTCGTTACAGCATATACACGACCTGCAGCAGGCCTTTGTTCTACTCTAGGTGGAGGTCGTTGAAACTGAGAACGTTGTGGTGCTGGTCGAGAGGGTCCGGCAGATCTGGCATTACCCCTCTGTTCATCTGCAGCCTTCTTGGCGCAATCCTTTATAAAGTGGCCCATCTTGCCACAATATAAGCACCCACCAATGTCACGAGGACATGGCTTTCCGGGGTGGTTCATACGACACCTTGGGCAGCTGAAGTTGGACTGCTGACCATTCGGAGTTGGGTTCTGTCTTGGCCTCACGACTTGCTGAGTGTTGTTCCCTCCTTGGAACTTCTTCTTTTGAAAGGGTTGTCGTGAACCCTGGCCACTTGGGAACGTCCTTTTACGATTCCCACCATTTACTATGGGCTTCTTTGCTACGATCACTTTAGATCGTGCCCAGTCCTCTTGGATTTTTGAAGCTGCTGCTACCGCAGCCTGAAAAGTCGAAGGCATGCTTGTTATCACTCGAGATCGCAGCCCTTCGCGCAGACCATTCACATATTTGTCGGCCCTTTCTTGGTCTGTTTCGAACAATCGAGAGCAGTAGCGCTCTAGATTCTGAAATTTGGTGGTATAGTCCATTAGACTCATACCGCCCTGTTCCAACTCCAGAAACTCCATCTTTTTCTTGTTTCTGGAATGCAACGGGAAGTAGTTATCCATAAAAGTCCTCCGAAAGTCAGTCCAAGGAATGACTTCGACTTGTGAGAACTGGATAAGCTTAGTGGTATCCCACCACTTCCGTGCATTATCTTTTAATCGATACGTGCCAAAGTTGGTCTTCTTCTCTTCTGGTACTCCCAGTACTGAGAAGGCACGTTCTGTCTCTTCGATCCAACTCTCCGCGAGCTCAGGATCGGCTCTGCCAATGAAAACTGGCGGGTCAAGCTTGAGGAACTTCTCATAAGTCACTCCTCCCAGGTGCTCGTTTCGTGGTGCGACTGGTTCAGGCCTCGTTTCACGGATGGCGGTAACCAGGTTGTTGAGTGTCTCCAACAGGAATCCTTGCGTATGAGACTCCTCGCTTGGTATGGTTCTCCTCGTCATAGGAGCCATTTATCTATGCACACACAAGCACTTGTTTTTAGTTTCTCGATGTATATGAGGAAGTAAAAGCTTTATTTACTTAATATACATCACATTTACACAGGCATCGCCTTAAACAAAACGTCATGCCGCACTGGCAGACTTTAGGCGTTGAGAAACTATATACATGAGTCTATTGACTCCAAAACATCACCAGTCTCTTTAAGACTTGGATTTCTTTGATGAAGACGAACTCCAAAAGGTCCATCTATTGCCACATGGCCTTGGTGCAGGCACTACTAGCTTTGGCTTGGGCGGCACTTCCGCACTAGCAAGCGAATACTGGGGATATATGAGAGACTCCAGTCCACTTTCCCAGTCAGCAAGATCAAGACTCTGGGAGTCTGGAATAATGATTGGCGAACAGAAAGAATCCCCTCTTTTGTTCCTGCCATTTAAGCTCGGCGTATGTGATGCCGGATGGTAGCTTGGCGAGTGATAGACCTCCGCAGGGAAGTTCAAATCAAAATCCCTCAGCCTTGGTAAGTCATCAAAAGATGTTGGGGTATGGTTGCTCCCAACACTAGAGTGATGCGGTCCACTGACACGCGAAGTCTCATCCCTGAGACCCTTTGAAGCCCGCCGACCCATATCGGCGGTATATTTCCTTTGGCATTCGTTGGCGGAATGCCCATCTTCGCCACAATATTGGCAGTCTTGGACTTCATACGGGCATATCCACTCATCGTGCATGACCTTGCAGCGATAGCAATATCCACGCGAGTCATGAGTTGCCATCTATACAAAGATGCACCCAGATCAGAACAAAAGTATAAAAACATATACTTACAGTGCGATATCGGTACCATGACGGATCTTGAACCAGGTTTCTCAGACTCATGCTCTGATACCAATTCTGTAACGCCCCGGATTTCCAAAACAAAGCTAAGTTAAAATTTTCATGAATTTCTTTTTTTTTTCTTTGCAGCGGAATTTAGAAAAGCTTTTAGCAGCGGAATAAGACGATAATGAGTCGTCGGTTTTAGAAAACTCCGAGCACGTTGCAGGTATGTGGCCAAGCAATTCATTGACCACCAAGGTGTTCCATTTTATCGAAAACTCATGTTTATTACAACACTACTGCTTAGAAAAGCAGTGTAGGTTCAATAAAAGGAAGCAGTACAACTCTGTCTAGAGAAACCCTGGAACTCGATGCCGCCTTGCTCCGCATATCGCCACGCAGGTCCAACACCTGAAATCCCCATAAAACGGGGTCAGAACCACTGATGGTCTGGTAAGCATGCAATCATGTAACCATTCAACTCAAGTACGATAATGACCACTCAGGGTCGCAATGCGCAATAACGACGCTCAAGCCTCCAAGACTTAGCGTATATCGCAAGAGCCTCCTCAGGGCTATGAGTTGAACATCCGCTCGAGTCCTCATGACTTAGAGCAAGCCTTTTCAGGGCTGTGATTTGAATAGCCGCTTAAGTCTCCACGACTTAGCCATGACCTCTTCCGGGTCTCAAAGTGATGTCTAGCTCAAGTCTTCATACTTGGCACATCCGTATCCCACGCATCTAAGGACAACTCCTCGAGCTTCGCTTAGTCGTGCGGATACAACACGGGTCTTTGCCCAGTCGGTCCAGTAGTATACCGAACATGACACCTTCACAAAGGTTATGCAGGACTGACTCAACACGTCATCCACTCATACATTCAAAGCATCGCTGAACCTAGAACTAATGCATTGTTTCGATAATTAACCGCTCCCGCCTTTGGTACGCAGGTAGAGCTATTGTCCGGGCATCAACGCGACGTTCTGGGGGTTGATTATTCTATGTATTTTAGATACCCCAGAGGCCTGTTGACCCTATCCATAGTAGGGCAGTGTGTTTCAACTGGGAGAATCCTACTAGGCCCATATTCGGATGCATCCTCTACTTGCAGTAGTTGGGTTCAATCCTTAGATCTTAAGGATAACCACGACCCCAAAACCCATGAGTGACTGAGGCCATCGTGGACTCTATCAGGTCCAAAGTAAAATACATGTCACTCAAGGCTGTACCATCACTGTCATTCCACAGTGAGCATAATTCCTGAAGGGGTCTGCCAGTCTTACAATTACTTGGACAGAATCTGCATGCCATTTAGGCAGCTCGTGCTTTCAGCACTACAGGAGTATGTACCCGACCCCATTCAGTCTTCCCCAACACAGTCATTACTGAGGGGGTACCCCTAACACGATCTTCAACCGCGGGGTATGTGCGACCTTAAGTCTTATTCATATGCATGCAGAACACCGCTCTTTGGCACTTCGGCCACCACGAGCATCACACCTCTTTGGGTGGAAACAACACACTCTGGCTCTTCGGCCCTTACGAGTCTGGTTGTGTAACCGTTCTCAATGAGCATGCATATGACTCGATCTAAATAGATCGGCTACTCGGCATATTTTTACGCAACGAGTCCAAACCTAGCCAAGGCGCAACCTCTACTCCGGCTCAGCGGCCCTTACGAGCAAGGTGCCCTTGCAGGCAACAGGGATACGAGCCGATCTGGCATCGTTCCATCGACGGACATCATTATGCCGTTCCATTGGTTCCGGCAGCTCTTCTGCCAACCATTTCGTCAGCACCTCCCCTGCTCTACCGGCAGTGGTGCGACGAACCCTTCTACGTTGTAGAGGGCAAACCATGAACTGGGTAGCACTCTGCTATATGTCAGAGTATCCTGCTACGTTCTTTCTGAGCTATTCATAGCTTCTTCAGAAATTTCAGCAGCACTTCCTCTCTTTTACGGAGAAAGCGTGCGTTTCTTTTATCCATTTCAGCGGCATCTCCCCTCTTTGGTAGGAAATCACCACGCTTAATTCGGGAAATGGATGCGCACCGTTGTGCGTACTTTGCATCCATCAAGGTTGCAGGAACCCTTGGCCATAGCCAGGCCATACGAAATTGACTTAGTCATTACGTAAAGATCATTTTGCCAAAAACCGAAGCCTTTCCAATAGGGGCTTCATTCGTCAAGCAGAATCTTGAACGAGGAGCGGTCAAGGAATCGCATGGGCGATTTGGAGTTTGATCTCCATTTGAACGCTCATTTATGCGCTATATATGTAGTATAAGCAGAAGCCTGTGCTTTATACAGCGGCGGCGTAAAGAAATGCATATACTATTGTTCAGGGTGTGTAACTGAACGAAATATTCTACATATATAACAAAGCAGAAGCCTTGGCATCGTTCGACGCGACGGCGTAAGTAAAGACATTGCAGAAAGCAGGAGCCTTGGCATCGTTCGACGCGACGGCGTAAGTAAATGCATAATCGGAAGTACAGAAAGCAGGGAGCCTTGGCATCATACGACGCGACGGCAAAGGTAAATTACATAGCCTGTGCGATATAAGACGCGTCGGCAGAATCAACAGATATACACCTAGATCTGTATCCAACGATAGTTACGAGGCAAGCGAGTGAACACCGAAGTGTCCTAGAGGGCTCAACCAAGAACTAGGGTGAGATACTATTTTTGAAGAACGCATATACTGCGCATTCGAACATATATATCCGACGATAGTTACGAGGCGAGCGCGTGAACACCGAAGCGTCCTAGAGGGCTCAACCAAGAACTAAAGCAAGATACTACTTCAGAAAGTATATTCTATATACAAACAATCAAATACTTGAGAGAGATGGATCAACGAAGCGAACTTACTTCAAATCGTGGAAGAAACGGCTCCGGGTTGCTTCTTGGGCTTCGAGCCTTCCTTCGAGAGGTCAGACTAAGTCAGATGAAGCTGACTTAGTTGAGAAAGAGGTAGAGCAGGTCAAGCTACTCAACCTAAGTGGTTTGAACCTAACAGGGTTCAATCCAAGTCAACTGGGTTCAGCAGGTTCGAACTCAGCTCAAGTAGGCTAAGTCTGGGTTCAGAAACCCAAACTGGAAATAGGACTAAAAAGGACTTTGACTTTGACTTTAAACCCAACTAGGTTCAAGTCAAGTCAACTGGGTTTGGACCAGGTCAAGTGGGTTCAGACCCAGGTCAGGTGGGTTAGGACCAGGTCAGGCAGGCTCAGGCTAAGTCAGGCAGGCTCAGACCAGGTCAGGTGGGCTCAGGTGGGCTAGGCTAGGTAGGGGAGGTTTAGGAGAGAGAGAAGGCAAGAGAGAGAGGGGGGGGTCGATTTTTATGAGAAGAGAGAGAGTGGGGAGGGCTATTTATAGCCCAAACCCACCTCCTCTTGGGTTTTTCCATGCCCAAACTACCCCCTTGGCTTCTTTTTAATTCCAAGAGGTTCCTTGGTGTGGGGCCCACTTGGATATTCCATGGGATATTTTTGTGGGTCCCACCAGATATTTTCTGAGGAATATTTCTGTGGGTCCCACCAATATTTCCGTGGGTCCCGCAAGAATTTCGGGTTTCCGGCGATTTTTTCCGAAAAATTCTGAGTACGCCATTTTCTTCGTATTGACGTAACTAAGAAAGTTGGCTCGTACGAATCTATTGATTTCGTTTAGTTAGGAAGTTATGGCTTCCCGAGTGTTTGAGCATATATTCGCGATTCGACGAATATCCTAAGTATAACTGGCTCGCAGGAATTGATTCGTTTCGCATTCTGAGAAGAAATGCTATTTTTACCGGTAAATGCCTCATGAATTTTATTCAGATATTTTCTGAAAAATTGCGGGTCTTACACCTCGCGACAACTGAAGATTCACGAAAGGAATTATCCGACTCACGACTTGGAGTTAGCAGCTGTGGTGTTTGCCTTGAAGTCATGGCAACACTATTTGTACGGAGACACATTCGAGGTCTTTTCTGACCACAAGAGTCTCAAGTATTTATTTTTCCAAAAGGAATTGAATATGAGACAGCGTCGTTGGCTCGAGTTTATAAATGATTATGAGTTTATGTTGTCTTACCACCCTGGTAAGGCGAACGTCATAGCGGATGCGCTTAGTCGCAAATCGAGCAGTGTTCTGGCTAGCCTAGTGTGGAGCCAGAAGTTGATTAAAGATTTCGTGGCTTGGAAGCCATTCGCGATCGGAGGTGGAACGATCAAATTGTCCAGTTTGACCATTTGATTAGAGTTCTTGCCTAAGGTTATTGAGGCTCAGAAGCGAGACACTCAGTATAAGAAGTTTGTTGACCGAGCTCGTGAAGAGGGCTCAGTATTTCGTGTTGATGATGACGGTTGTATCCGCCTGAAGCATCGACTTTGGGTGCCTAATGACCCTGAGTTGAGAAAAAAGATTCTTGATGAGGCACATCTGTCAAAGTACACCGTTCATCCTGGTGGTACTAAGATGTTTGAAGACCTTCAACGAAAGTATTGGTGGAATGGGATGAAGCATGAAGTCGCAGCATATGTATCGAGGTGTTTGACTTGTCAGCAAATCAAGATCGAGCACCAGCGTCCCAGAGGTTCCATGCAGAGGATCGAGATTCCTTAGTGGAAATAGGAAGATATCACGATGGACTTCGTGGTAGGTTTACCATGAACCAGGAGAAAGCACGATGTGATATGGGTAATTGTGGACAGACTCACCAAGTCTGCTCATTTCTTACCTATCCGGATCAGTCATTCGCTGAAAAGCCTAGCCGACTTGTACATACGTGAGATCGTGAGGTTACATGGTGTACCTACGTCTATCATTTCGGATCGTGATCCCAGATTCATGTCGCGACTGTGGGGACAGTTGCAGTCAGCTTTGGGAACGAAGCTAAAGTTCAGTACCGCTTTTCACCCTCAGATTGATGGTCAGTCAGAGAGAACGATTCAGACGTTAGAAGATATGTTGCAGGCTTGTATGCTCGACTGGAAGGGTGATTGGGATTCACACTTGTGTTTAGTTGAGTTTGCCTACAACAACAGTTATCACGCTAGTATCGGAATGACTCCGTACGAAGCCTTGTATGGGAGACCTTGACAATCACCGTCATATTGGGACGATATCAGCGATCAATCCAGTGAATTGTCGATTGTTCTTCAGCACTACACTCAGCAAGTGCAGAAGATTCGAGAGTGTTTGAAGGCAGCTCAAGATAGACAAAAGAGTTACGCCGACAAGAGGCGCCGAGAACTCCAGTTTAATGTGAACGACATGGTTTTCGTGAATGTGTCACCAACGAAGAGCGTCTTTTGATTCGGGAAGAAAGGGAAGTTGAGTCCTAGATATGTTGGGCCGTTCAAGATTCTTGAGAGGATCGATGGAGCAGCCTATCGGATTAAGCTACCGCTGCAGTATGATCAAATTCATAATGTTTTTCACGTGTTGATGTTGAGAAAGTACATTCAAGACCCATCACATGTCATCCGATACAAAGATATGGAAGTGCAAGAGGACTTGGCTGTAGCCGAGAGACCTGTCGAGATGATGGATTGCAGAGATCAAGTATTGCGTACTAAGACCATTCCGTTGGTTAAGGTACGGTGGCAACACCATGGCATCGAAGAATGCACATGAGAGCCAGAGGCCAGTATGAGGGAGAAATACCCTAATCTTTTTGTGGCATAGTGTTCATGATTTCGTGGACGAAATCCCTTTTTAGGAGGGAAGGATGTAAGAACCATGATATTTCTGAGATATCTTTTATTGAAATATGCTTCGATATCTGTCGTCTCTTGCTTCGTCGCAAGAATTTTCTCGTAATTGTGACAAGGTAGCGATACAAAGTCTTAATCGCGTAAATTTTGAATTTTGAAGCAACGAAGGACAACCCTAGCAATCTAAGGTCCCATACTCTTAGATTCGATTTATAACATATTAAAGTAGGTTCACTCCGAATTTGGAACCTAAACGAGAAAAATATCTTGTTATTTCATGTAATTTGGTGAAAAAGGGTATATCGATAAATACGAGTTGTATCAAGGCCCAATTTCGTCAGACTTAGAAATTTAAATATATATTATTAAAATTTAGGTCTTAATTTACGTAAAATAAATTGGAAATAAAATATTCAAATTAATTTCAACATATCCCTTTTAAACCATAAATAAATCGGGTTTTTCATAAAGTAAATTGCACTTTTTGTAAAACTAAAGGTGGTTGTTTTAAAAAGTGTTTATGGAGGTTGGATTTTGAATTTTATAAAAGTGGTTGGCATGGGCTCCACCTCAGCCCATGCCATTTTGAGGATTGGTGGAAATGAATTTGCAAAAAAAATGCATTTCTTAAAGCATTTTTGAAAAGTTTGTAAAAAATAAAACAAGGTGTCATGTTTTGGGTTTTTGAAAAGTGGGTGGGCTCAGCCCACGTTTTTCAAAATGGGGTAGGCTGGGCGCCCCTTTCGGGGTAGCACCTACCCATTTCAATCCAATCAAAAATAAAATAATAAAGGTTTGAAAATTCAATTTTTTTGGGTGTTGACCTTGGCCTTGAAAGGTCAAGGCCAACCACTCCCCTTGAATCAAGGGGAGTGGTTGGGGGACAGCCCCTTGACCTGCCTTGACTGCCTAGGGGGGGGTTGGCTTAGGGAGGTGCATGGGGGAGGGAGACTCTCCATCTCCTCTCCTCTCTCTCCCCACCCTCCATCAACTTTCTCCTTTTTTTTTAAATTGAGAGAAGAGAGAGGGTCGACACCAGCTCCCTTCTTCTCTCTCCTTCTACTCTCTTCTCCCTTCCTTCTTCCTTCACTTGGCTAGTTTTGTGGCAGCTGAGAAGAAGCTCCTCCACCGCAAGGTGAGTAAGAACCCTTTTGCATTGTTTTTTTTTTTTTTTGGTAAAGTGTGATTGATAGGCATGGATGTCGGTTTGCATTTGCAAGGTGCAAACCGACCCATGGTGGCTTTATGCCACGGTTGTGATAAGAAAGCACTAGGGATTCATCTTGATCTATGTGTGATGCCATAAAAATCTCATGGGTTACTTCTTGTTAACTTAGCATTCCTTTTTAATTTATTGCTTTTCTCATTTTTTTTTTCGGGTTGTCAAGGTACCCTCCGGTAAAATGAGCGTATCTCCCTGGATACACATTGGATTGGAAAGTTCTTGGACATTTCGGAAAGCTAGGACAAATATACATAACTTCATAGTTGTATATTTTGCCTGGTTCGGCATGCAGAGCTGCCGCAAAATCTCATCTTTGGCTGACAAGATTCTTCATCAGCAACCCAGGAACGTCCCGAGTGACGCCTGGTTTTTCGGTAATATCTCCCGAACCGTTTGTTGGATTTCGAATTTCTTGGATGCTGTAGAAAGCTGACAAAACTCTCTATGAGTTTTGAGTTTAGCGTTTTTGCTGGAACAACTTATAGACTGCCGGAAAATGTCAGCCTTTCGGCTGCAGTATTATATATATATATATATATATATATATATATATATAATGGTATATAGTCGGGTGTTAGGTTTTATTTTCTTTGGGAGAGTTGTGTGGGAAAGGGTTGTAGCCCTGGTCCGAGCTGCCACTAGGATCGAACCAGGGGCTGCACAGCCCCTTTCCCTTCCCTTGGTCCACCAATAGGCAGCAAGGGACTGGGTGCTCTTGGCACCCAAGCTTTTCCCCTTGGCGCACCCACTTGGTGGGGGCGCCGGCCAATATGTGGCCTGATCTAGACCCAGGGTTGGGTCAGACCAGGAGCCACAGACCTCAGGTCTGTGGCTGGTCGTCAGTCTGTGGCCTTGCCCAGTCTGGACCTGCATGGTCCAGACCATGCAGGCTGGTCGGCACCGCCCAGCAGGGTGACAAGCACCCTTGGGTGCACCCTTAGGTGCGGGTGCAGGTTCGGTTTGGGCCCTCAAAAGGGGCGGGGGGGGGGGGGGGACGACCAGGGACATGGGCCCAGCACGTGCCCCAGTGTGCTGGCCTGTCCCCCTTGCCTTAGCAGGGTCTGGACCTATAGGGCCCAGACCGTGCTACCAGGCTGACCCACCTAGTCGGGTGTTCTGGGCTAGCTGCACCCCATGCGGCTGTGGGCTTAGCCCAGTGCCCTGGTTCGAACCCCCTGGGTTCAGAACAGGGGCCCTTCCTTGGACTCAGCTGGGTCTGGTAACGGCTAGACCAGACCCTGCAGGGTGATCTTGGCCCAGCCTCTTTGGGCCTAGCTTTGGCGAGCCCACTATGGGGCTCCTTTGTTGCTTAGCCGGGTGCACCCGAGTGAACTTGGCGCTGGCCTTGGCCAGTGCCGCAGCCTAGTAGTGCTTGGTCTGCACGTAGGGTGCAGACCAAGATGGTTGTGGGCCTAGTGGCCCTGTCGCAGCAGGCCCCACATGGACCTTGCTCCTTCCTTTGGCGCCAAGATCGGCACCCGGCAACCTTGCTACCCTTGGGCAGCCATGAGCTGGACCCCCGACTCGTGGTTTGCACCACTAGGAGGACCCGTATGGGTCGACATGTCGCCCATTAAAGTTCCCGCGGAAGTCCTCCGATGGCGGCAATCGTTTCTCTCGTCGCCGCCAAGCGAAAATTAGCTTGTTAAGGGAGAATGCGCATTTTTAAGCAACAATGTCGTTGCGGTCGCGGATTTTTTGATGCTCATACCCTGCTGACCACCCTGGCAGCGAGGTGGTTGAGTCATGACATATGTCCCTTTACTCGTTTGCGTGTACCTCGCTTGTTTTCGTCAGACCCCCTTCCGGCACTTAGTCTTGTTGGGGCCCCGTTTGCGCGGGCAAAGTGCGGCTACGTAATTGGTTATGCTAACATAATTATCACACGTAGGGGATTATGTTAGATCTCGCTCTTGACACTTGCGTGTGTCAGTTTCATGAAGGACCTTCGCAGAAGGTTTCGTTACGCAAGATTTGCCGCGATACGAGGTTTAGAATACGCGTATTTGGAAAGATACGTATTCAAGGCTCTCGACACCCCTCACATATATAGTAGCTATTGTATATGTATTTTGAGATTTGTGCCACTTAAAATTGTGATTTGTGCCACTTTACATACTTATGGACGTATCGTCGCTCATAGCACAATACTTGTGCAAAATCACATCTTTGTGGTTTTTCCTGTTTCGCATGTGCACGTTGACACATCCTGACACGTATGTCACTGATGCTTGGTTGTCGAGTATGTTCTTGTTTGACTCTCATTCGTATGTCGATGGACATACGATGCACCAGAGGCGTTCTTTTCACTCGACATGACATACACTTGAAAGAAACTGAAAACACTGTAGGGTACGACACTTTTGACCTATTGAGGTTTTGGGACTCGATTGGAGTCTACGGGCAATGGCCCGGGTTCGTGAGAGTGGGCTCACATATTGTGTCACCCTAGGCATAAAATAAACATGGTATTATATCGTCTTCACAAGCGATGTGCTCGTGGTGGCCGTGTGAGGCTAAGCACATGAATGGGAAGGCCAAGTCCTCGTTTGCGTACCCCGCGGGGACCACGAGGCACAACAACCTCGAGAGGAGGTACGACTTGAAGATTGAGCCTAAATAAGATAAACCTGTTGCGCCCCATTCATAATTTGGTCACCTAGGGAGAGCGTGAATGGTACAACCCCGAGTGACATGTCGTTACTATGACTTGTTCTTTCGAGGAGCCACAGAGCCCTTTGACCTCCAGTCACTCTGAGTTAGGGAGGTCAAGGTTTGCCCTCTTTAGGGACCTCTGCTACTGCAGTAGTACGAATTGCAATCCTTTGCCCCTGCGAAAGATTTCTGCTGGTTGCGTGCTGTCCGTAGGTGGTTTTCTCGGTCTGTAGCATCCCCGGTTACCACACTAGAAACTGAATAACAGACGTCGGGTGCATGTCTCACAGAACTCGAGGGTTTTCCTTCGCGTACCCAAAGGAGGTAAAAAGAAGAACATAAGTACTAACCAAACAGACTAACGTACAGTAGATGGTTACTTGTCTTTGCTTTAGCACTGCCTGTACTTCTGTTAGTTGTTGTACTTTACTACATAGTTTTAGTTTTGTTGCACTTGTTACTCCTTTGTAGTTGTACAGTCTTGTAGCACTTGCACCTACCTGACATGCACATATACTGTTATTTAAATGTTTCTAATTGTTCCCTTATGCTAGAGATAGCCTGTTACTTAGGTTGCTTATTGTATGCTTTTCTATAAAAATGATAATGTAAGGATGGGTTGTCTCACCAACTCGAAAGAGTTTTGACCCCGTTTTATGGGGATACAGGTGACGAGCAGACGCAGCCCGACGCGACGACGCACAAAAGGAGGCTTGAGACCCACACTTAGTAGCGGATCCTGGCTTCTTCTGGTTTTGGGGTTTGAGGGGTTTTTCCTCTCTTTTTGAGAGATTGTTCTTTTTTGTACCCAGTCTCATTTTGTAATATTACAAACATTATGGTAATGAATTGCACTTTGTTTCGACTTGTGGGTTGTTTTTCCTTACTGTGGCTCGCTCAGACTTGCGACCTTCATGTTACCCCTATTTTCCTTTTGTACTTCCGCTGATTGGCTTCAAACTACTTATCTTCAAAAAAAAAAATTGTGCTAAAAAACCAAAGGTTTTTACGAGGTCGGGGTTTGGGACATCACATCTGCGATGGCCTGACCTTTGATCGACTTCTAAGAAACATACTCTAAGTCATACTGCATTAGAAAGACTTGCCATTTGGAAACCCGTCCGCTGAGGTATGGTTGCTCAAGGATATATTTGAGAGGATTGAGCTTTGATAAGAATATGACTTCAGATGTCAATAAGTTGTGTCTCAATTTCTGGCACATCTAAACCAGAGCTAAACAAGTCTTCTTCATCTGAGAATAGTTCTTTTTATAATCGATAAAAGTTTTGCTCACATAGTAAATGGCATGTTCTATCAGGCTGCCTTCTTTATACTGTGTCAAAAATCCGCCGCAGGCGTTTTGATTGACAGAGATGTAAAATAGTAGAGACTTCCCTAATTCTGGCGGCTTCAGAATAGGTGAATTAAGAAGATATTGCTTGATGCGTTCGAATGACTGCTGACATTCTGGCCCCCATTCGAATTTCACTCCTTTCCTTAGTAGATGATTGAATGGTTCGCATCTCATTGCCAAATTGGAGATGAATCGCCGAATAGACTGAATGTGCCCTTGGAGGCTTCACAGCTCTTTGAGATTTGTTAGAGGCAGCATATCAATGATGGATTTTGCTTTAGCAGGATCTACCTCTATTCCTTTCTTGCTAATTATGAAACCAAGTAACTTATCAGACTCTACTCCCAAAACACATTTATGAGGGTTGAGCTTTAATTTATAGAGAATAAGTCTTTCAAAGACTTGACCAAGAGCATCGAGATGATCCTCTTCTTCTTTAGATTTGACCAGGATGTCATCCACATAGTGTAAACACCCCAAATTTTCACTCACCTCCCTGACATCTCTACCAATTATCACATTTCAGTTCTTCGGAAGCAATGAAGGGCAAAATGGTCATTTTTTGAGTTTAGACCTTGCAGAAAGTCTAAAATTTCATTCTTGAGCCTCGAAATTTCTATATTTAGGTTCAGAGACATCTTCAAACTGCAAATTTTCAAAATCCTTTTCACTGCACAACATGTCATTTCGAGGTCCAGAACTCCTGATTTTCAAAATTGTCAATCCAAATTTGATTTTTAAACTTTTCAAAATTGATTTTCAAAACCCTGGGTCTTCAAATATGTCAATCTTTCCCATTTTACCCCCAGGACTTTTTAATTACAAAAGTTTTTCTCAGGAAAATAATAAGGATATTTGGATATTGATTTTAAAGATTTTATCTCAAAACTTTTTGCAAAAAGATTTTAAATCTCTATACAAAATTTCTGTATTTTCTTTATCCATATTTTTGCCCTGAAAAACCAATTTTTCCAAATTCTTGAAAACAAACAAAGTTTTATCTCGTATTATAAAAATTTCAAAAAAAAAAGAAGAAGTTATTTCTTCTGTTTTTATTTTCAAATAAATGGAGCAGGACCCGCCTTTGAACTAGCATCACACTCAGACTCTCAGGTAAGTTTCTTGTTTTCAAGCGGGACCCACTCGGAGATCGCACCAATTGGCAAATTCTTATTTTTAATTTCTTAATGTTATTTATTTATTTATTTATTTATTTAGTGGGCCCACACACATGTGGCACCCCAATTGAAAATAAAAGATTTGCCAAAACAAAATAAAACTTTATTTTTCAAAAGGATTTTAAAAGTGGGTTGAGGTGGCATTTCCATAAAAGCCTCTCATTTATTTCATTATTCATTTTTTTATTTCTTTTTATTTATTTGCTTGCATAAGATTTTTTTTTTTTTAAAAAAACAGCCTTAAATGGCACAACCGAACTTCCCTAAAAAAAAAATTAATAAATTTCATTTTACCTAAAACTTAGGTAAATGAAATGAAATTTTGAAAAACATAGGATGCGCCCCTCTTGAAAACGATTGTTTCAAATTTCAAAAGATGTAACGGAACCTCATGAAAGGAGGCTTAGTTTTTCTTCAAGGGGCTGAAAGTTTTTAAAAAGGGAGGATTTTTTATCGAAAAGGGGGGAGGAGAGGAGGAAGTAGGGAGGCTGATTGAGGGTTTTCTTTGGTTTTGATTGCAAGGGATTCACAAGGGGGTGGAGCTTTTCCCTTCTGGGCCGGCCATTTCCTCCATCTAGCTTTTTTCAAAGGTTGCTGCCCCTTCTTCAGCCCATCAGCAGGAAGATCCAGCAGCTGGCTTCACCTTTTCTTCAGCCTAGCTGCAGGAGAGCCAGCATTTTCACCTCCACTTCAGCCCAGCCGCAGGAGAGCCAGCGTTTTCACCTCTCCTTCATCCCAGCCAACTGTTGTCCATCCCCATCCACTTCAGCCATGCCGCAGGGGATCTAGCAGGTGGCTGCATCTTCTTCAGCCCACCAGCAAGAGATCCAGCCATCATCCCATCTGTGAGATTGGTTGCAGCAATCATATTCCAGGAGACATCATCTCCTTTGATTCACGCTAATCAGAAACGGCAGGAGCTAGCTGAGCAGATCAAGGAAATTTCAAAGACATTTAAGGTTTCAGACACACCAACACAGGCAGGACGTGATTGCCTATTTCTACTTCAACAGAGCACTTGGAATTGGATGCAATGGAGTTCAATAATTTGGATTTCCATGAATGACACATCAGAGTGCAGACAGGATTTCGTGCCAATTGTGCTGAAAATTCCACCAGCCTACCATTTGTCATAGTGCAGCATCCTCACGCATCAATCTAAAGTAGTTCCATGACAGCAGACCGGGTTACTGGAGTTGCTATTTATTTTAATCAAGGTGGTACAATGACAAGGAGAAGATCACACGATCAGTGGAAGTTGGCACGTTGTTGTAACAACATTTGGCTAATTTTGTTTCTGTTTCGACATGTTTCATTTCTCATCACTCTAAATTTGATTCTCTATTGTATGATATGCAGCTACAACAGTTCGATTATCTGATGTACGATATGCAGCGATAGTTGTTCCAGTTATGTAATGCAATACTGTTGTTGATCTTAGGAGCTTGTGAAAGACAAACGATGTTCAGAATATGCCCAATATGCTTTCCATTGCCTACCTAACATCTTGTATACATTATTTGAATGATGCCCATCTTATTATCTCAGATTTTGTATTTAGTTATCCTTAGTCATCAACATATATCAATCTATTTGAATGACTGTAATTCAGCCAATTACAGGAGAATGAAGAAATTCTTTATTTATGACCTTCAGCCACATACTTTCAGCCTAAAATTTCTGTAGATTAGAATATATTAGCTTTTGCATAGTCATCTACATCATGTATAGCCTATTCATGTAGATATTTTCTAGGTAGATATCCATCACATTCCAGTCATGTGTTGCCTTTTCCTCCATAATTAACTATATTCCCTATTATATGCATGTATTCCACAACATCTTCATCTCTCCATTAAGCTTTTCACAGCCTTTTCACAATATTCTTGAAACAGCCCATGGTGCTTCCACAGTACATTTCCTGCACATTGTGTATGTTATGTATTTACCCATCTCCTCTTCTGTAGGTACCCAGTCTTGAGAATGATCCATATTCATGGATGGATATATCCATATCCATTCATGATCTCTAGACCCTCTTTGGCATGCTTTTTTATTGATATACAGGGAAGCTTCATGCTACATTTTGCTGAAAAACTGTTCGTAATTTGAGAAGTGTAACCTTGTGAAATCATGTACAGAAATTGTATATATCATGTATTTTCTGATATATATATTTACCTATTATATATGGAATTTCAATTATTATATATGTTTTTTCATTATATGTACATATACCTATGTATATATATATATATATATATATATATATATATATATATATATATATATATATATATAGGTGTAAATAATGTAGATATATCTATATATATATTTATACTTATATATATACATGTGGATCCCTTCATGTACACTTGTTTCCATTTATGACCATTTATGTAGCTATTTTCTCATGTAAATACACTTCCATCGTTACATGTCACAAATTTTAGCATTTAGATATATATATATATCTTCGTTATACAGGTTATCTATATACCCATTTCCTTGGTTATCTGGTACTAATTCTCATTTTGCAGGAAAATCTAGAGGAATGGTATTCTTTTACACTACGTACTTTTTATTTATATCAGAGATGTAATAATCAAACTTGGAATAATATTTACTTTTACTGCTTAGATTAGGATGCATCTCATGTAGTTTGATTTATGCAATATCCTGATTCTATGATTCATATATCTCATTTCCCAAAATCACCGTGGATGTACACGAATGGCACGTGCACCAACTCTTAGAGAGTTGATGAACTCGGTGGAGTCCATATTTACGGCCCTAGTCGAAATATGGAGGAGACCCAGATCCATCATCTTTCTACCAGTCACATTGAGCCTACACTCTTAGGCTATCTTAAAAATGCACATCATATTTCTAATTTTCAAAAATATTGTGAATTAACTCAAATAAACTCTGAACATATTCATGGCCACAGTCAGAATATGTGAAGGATTTATTTTGACTTAATACACATTTTTCCAACAAATTTCTCAGAAAATCTTTTCAAAGTGCATTCATTCATTCAAATCATCTGCATAATGGCATCATCTGCTTTTCTCATGATTTTCTCAAGAAAATTCCATTCTCTGAAAAATCGATTCCTCAAGAAACTATGAAGATTCTCGAAGATTGGATTTCCCAAGTCAAAGTTTTCCCGTGATTTTCCCTGAAAATGTTATTTTCTTAAGATTCTTTTCAAAGGGAATTTCTCATCTTTCTCAAGAATCAAAGTTGATTTTCAGATATTTCAATGACAAGATTCTCAGGATTTCAATTTCCTAAGTTTTGACTTTCCATCTCCAAAGAGCTTTCCTATAAATTTTCCATCATTTTCCAAAGAAAATTCTTAAAATCAGAGTTTTCCTGATAAATATTTTCTTTTTCTAATATTCATCTTTTTTTCAAGAACCTTCTCCATTTTCCTAGGATTTTCATCCATGCATTATTTTCCCAAAACTTCATAAACTTTCTGGTGATTTCCCAATTCTTTCATCTGAGTCCCTTGAGAGGTTGATTTCCATCTTTTTCCAGAGAAATGCTTTTCAACTCCAAATGTTTTCTAAGCATACATCATAGTTTTCCAATTTATATTTTACAAAATCTCATAGCACATGCCTGAATTCTCTGTGCATTTAGGATAGAACACAATTTCGATAATTTAACTAAGTCAAGCACATTTTTGGTCCTTGGTTCGATTACCCTTGTTAAAGGCGGCAGGAACGGTCAAACCTTGTACCGACAGGTCGAGCCCCATCCCATGGATTTTCCTGCTATTTTTAAAACGGAGGCAAGTATTTCAAAACAATTTCCAAAATCTGGTCAAGTTTGACTCGCGAAAGCATTTTCCTCTCTCTTCCGCAGGGAAGGAAAGAGGGAAAAATTTTGCGATGATAACAGGTTTGGCGACTGTGATGGGACCTGTCCTTTTCCGATAAAAAATGTGCTTGATTTAGTTCAATTGTCGAAATTATGTTCACAAAGTGTCAGCTCTTTACTTTTGCTATTATATGAACCTAGGAGCCTAGATTCTGACCTAGCTGACATTGACTGCATATAGCTTAGGCATGGTTTGGTAGGACCAGATTGAGGAGATATTTTTATGCTCACATAGACTTAGGTGTAAACACGACTCTCCTCAATTTAGGATCTGAATGCAAACAATGTATGCTTCTTCAAAGATTTTTTAAAATCTATCTCTCTAGGATTTAGAGCCCTCTATTTCTTGCATGTGATCATTTTTTCAAACCCCTTTACCTATCATTACCCGGTCTTCACGTTGCTGGGCTCTCTTCCAGAACCCTAGTTCGGGACAAAGCCTCACAACTGGGCCACTTATTTGGGTTAACACCCCCCTACCACGTACCGCAGGCCACAGTCTGAAGTATATCGGTAGGCGCTCAAGGATGTTGGAAAACCTTACCTTAGAATCGGAGTTGAAATTATATGCCACGTACCTCGGATTTCGATTCGGGTATATCTGCATAACTGAATTGGACAAAGATGATCTGAACCTAGAATTAGGATTAGAGTCCTACAGTTGTTTTTCAAAATGATGCATCTAGAGTCAGCCTTTTAGGGAGTGGTGTATGTGCATAAATGTTTGTGCAGGATGTGATTGTTTGTATGTTACCTTTATTCCTCTCACATTTTTCCCAAAAATATTTTCAAATACCCATATTTCTCATCTTTTCCTTTTATTTTCTCAAACCATGGATGATTTTCCCAAATATCCAATTTCTTTCAAAACTCCAGGTGATTTTTCATTCTCCCGTTCTACTGGATCTTGAATTTTCAGCTGCATTTTAATCCTGCCTGCAATTTTCCAAAATCATATATTTTCTCTCATTGGATTTTCAATCCTTTTGTCTATTTGCAAAATTCTTCGCCTTATTTTCCTCGCATACCTTGACTATTGCGGTGAAAATTGTTTACCCACTTGCCTTCTCCTTATTCTAAATCCGTTTGCGGATTGTTTTTTTCCAAGAGATATCTCTTTCCTTCAAAAATGGTGTTTTCCTCATGGTTGACGACCTCGCCTTGGTAACAAGGCACATTTTCTGTTGTTTATTTCTCTTATAAAGAATGACAACACGATTGTCGTGATTTCAGCAGCAATTCCATCCCTAGTAATGGGATATTCTTCCAATTGTCTACCATATCATCAATAATCATTTTCCTCCCAATCCAAAATTTCCTTAGAGTCTAATCAAGACTTTATCCTACAGAGAGCATCCGCAACATTTGATGGTTCAAACAAGGTCAGGAAGAAGAACCTCATCACCACAACACTCCTCAGCCTCAGAAGGAGAAATGGATCCCCCCGAAAGTCAAGATTAGCAGCAAGAGGAGGATGTCATAGACCCACAGATGTATGCCATGTTCCAAAAAATGATGACCAAAATGATGAACGAGCAGCCCGGGACCAGTTCAGAAAAGAATACATTCAGAGAGAGGTTCCACGAGCACAAGGATAAGAAGACTTCCAAGAAGCAAGTTCAGCCGGAGGAAATTTTAGATGAATCAGAATCAGCGGAAGACACTGAGGAAGAATATGAGGTACCTCCGGCATTTCAGAAACATAGCCAAGAACAAAGGAGGAGTCACAAATCAAAAGGTCAAGTTGCAGAAAAGCTTTTGCAGACACAGTTCAAAGAAATGGCCAGAGTTGTTAAAGACATGCAAGCTCGCGACAAGGGCAAGAAAGTCTTCACAAGCGAGGACTTCTATGATGGCCTAGAAGGAGACGAAGATCTGGAAAATCTGCCTCATAAATTCATCAAGTTCGACGGTTCTGGTGATCCCAAAGACCACCTCGCCATGTTCTTCGCCGAATGCTCCAAATTCAAGAGAGACAATAGAGCCCTATTTCTCTGTTTTCCCCGTAGCTTAGAAGGCACTGCCGCCAAGTGGTACTTTGAGCATATCAATCCAATCGAACTGCAAGAATTCGATAAGGTGGTCAATCTATTCATCGAGCGATTTCTGTTCAATACTGAAGCACGACCAACGTTAAATCACCTCTATAATCTGAAGCAGGGAGATAGTGAAAAAGCCAAGGACTTCGTTCGCAGATGGAGAGAGACCTGCAACAAAATGAGGGATCCTATATCAGAGAGACATGCTTTATCACTGATCCTCAACAACTTTTCACAGCCTTTGAGGAGTCTCATTTCTACCTCACCATCCAAGTCTTTCATTGAACTCATTGAACGAGCCGAATGGCTCAAGATGGGAATAGAGAACAATGTCTATGATGGTATCACCCTCGTCAAGAACAATCTAGATTAAAAAAAAAGGGAAATTTCGCCTCCTCCGCCAACATCAGCCGCAATTATAACAAAAGTAGTAAGGGCAACCATGCAGATCGAGAGGAAAAACAGAATAGCAAGCTATCTCAGCCCAACTTTCCACAAAAGGAAAAGATAAAGCGTGAAGGTTGGAGTAATGATCGTGTGTTCACTCCTCTCAAACAAACACTCGAAGAAGCCCTTGAATTCATGTTGACCAAGGGATTAGTGAAGCTCCCAAAAGCCACAACTCCTCCCACCATCATGGGAAGGTTCATGAATCAGTTCTGCAAGTTCCATCGGGCAGTAGGGCATGACATCGATCATTGTTTTGTCTTCAAAAATATTGTTCAGGACTGCATTGACAAAAGCCTCCTCGCTGAAGCTGAAGAAGAAGACGAGCTGGCCATCCTGACCGAGCCTTTCCCAGATCATTCAGAAAGTTGGTGTCAAAGTTCCCTCCTTTCTTCCTTTTGTTTTGCCAGTCACCTCGTAGGAGCAAGTCAGTCCAGTTTTTGCAACCTTTTGGTCGAGTGCTTATAAATATGCAGTCTTTTTGTTATCAGTTCTGCTTATCAATAAAATGTCAACTTTCTTCATCCAATACTTCTTTCTTTTGCCCCATTAGGGCACCTTTTTAACATTTTCGTTAAAAAAAAAAAACTTCTTTGCCATCAGCTTCTATTAAGCCACATTAAATTCCCATTCTTTTCAGGATGAGGGGCAATCCCAACATCATTCATGAGAGAAATGAAATTACCTATGAGGGTTTTTCAAAAATCATGATTTTTTTTTTTAAATTTTCTACAAACATCTTCGTTATGATCACCCAAAAGTTTAATATTTCGGTCCAATCTTTTTCAAAAATCAACCATCGCGGTGATCTTCTTTTCTTAAATTGGTTTCGAACCATTATCTTTTAAAATCAACCTTTGTATTGATTTTCTTTCCAAAATTAGTGTTAAACCAATTCATTTTCAAAATCAACCCTCATGATGATCTCTCTTCAAAATCAACCCTCGTGTTGATTTCCCTTTCAAAGATCAGCTCTCACACTGATCATTCTTCAAAATCAACCTTGCAGTTGATTTTCTTCCCAAAATGATTTCTCACTTTCAAAATAACATTTTCCTTTTACTTTAAAGATCCCATGTGCAAGCACTTTCTCACTTCTCATTTTGCTTTTATCATTTCAAAGGGATAATATAATTTTGTTTCCTTTCTTTGATTTTTAAGCATCAATAAAATTATTAAATTTGCTAATAGTTTGGCACCATTTTATTTGCGTCTCTTTCCTTTTCACAATATGTCTCTTGTGAGGAATGACCTTGAGGATGTCTCTCAATCAAGAAGCCTGTCACCTTAGTCCTCGATTATCCTTCTCTGTATTCAAAATTTTCCTCCCTAGTTACACTGGGGCACTTTTTTTGAAAAAACTATCTTTATCTCAAAACATCATGTATGCAGACAGGATAAACCAATCTCTCATTTTGCATGTATATGCACCCACTTGCATTAATTTTGTATTCATTTACATTTCATGTGCATTTGTATTTCATTTTGCATTAATTCTGCATTCATTTTCTTCCCCTTCAGGTTAAGGGATAAACCTGAATCATTTTTCATGATTTCCCTAAAATTCTCCAATTTCTATTCATATCCCCGTTCAGGATAAGGGGTTAATCTTGAAAATCAGACCACATACATCTAAATATGATGGTCTTTTTCATTGCAATTCAAATAATCCAGTCCTCGAACAGGCCCTTCTCAAAACTTCCAATCCCAGCTCTCGCACTATCGATTTTCAAAAATTCAATCTTCTGATTAAAGATTTTCCTTTAAGATTCGAGCCCTGACTCAAACTTTCCAGCTTTCCTTTGAAGATTTGAGTTTTTAACTCAAATCTTCTTTCTTTCAAAATCTAAACTTTTCAGTTTCCTTTTGAGATTCGAGCCCTGACTCGAACTTTCCTGCTTTCCTTCGAAGATTTGAGTTTTAACTCAAGTTTTCTTTCCTTCAAAATCTGAACTTTCCAGCTTTCCTCTGAATATTTGAGTTTCGACTCAAAAATCTGAATTGGCCTAGTTTTTCCTTTTAAGATTTGGGTTTCGACCCAAACTTTATCTCATTAGAAACCAAACTTCCTAGCTTTCCTTTGAAGGCTCGAGTTTTTGACTCGAATATTCCAACTTTCCTTGTAAAACCTGAGTCTTGATTCGGATGGTATTTCAAAACCAGCTTTGGAGTTAGGCTTACCTTCAAAATCCAGCATTATGCCAGGACTTACCTTCAAAATTCCAACTTCGTATTGGATTTACCTTCGAAATTGAGTACCATCGTCAGGGATGTGTCAACTCGGATGTCAAGCGATCTCTTTTACTAAGGCTTTCAAGAACACTTTGTCAATTTGTCAATAAATTATCAGTTGATTTCAGAATTTTATTGCACAAATTTTTACCTCAGTTTACCTTCAGTATTACTTCCAAAAAGGCAAAGCTTTTGTGAAGAAGGATACAAAATCCAAATTCTTTCTATTGGCCAACCAAAAGAATGAAGGATAAATCCTCGATATGGCCAGAAAAGAAGATTCAATGTTATTGCAAAGCCACGAATGATTGATATTGATCGCAGTTATGGCACATCTCTAAAGATTATTCTTGTAAAGATGAGGCAGTGGAAATATCCTGAGTGCTAGAAAAATAGAGTATTCATCAAAACCCTGTCTCCTCAGAATCACCTAAGCTGCAATTAAGTATCCGCAAAAGGGATCTCTCACTTGTCGTCAAGATGAAGGCGAATTAAGCGAGTAGACCTCCGGGGCCAAAGAAGATTCAAAACATCTCCAAGATGACGGAGTTTGTGATGGATCCTTCTAGGGAAAGTCCAAAGCACTGTCGAGATGAAGGCAGATGCGATGAACCTCCTGACAATCCCTAAAAGATATTTAATTTCCGCTATCATCTAAAGATCTCTAACCCATGAGCCAATATCGTCAAAGAAGGATTGAAACATCTCCAAGTTGAAGGAGTTTGTAACGTACCCTTCCAAAAAGAGAGTAAGAGAGGAAAAATAAAGAGAGAAAAGTCAAGACATCTCCAAAATAAATGATGATGTAATAAACTCTCCCGAAGCCCAAAAGAGTGCAGAAAGATTATCATGAGAGAAGTTCTCAGGATATCAAACTGCCAAATCTATCAAGAATCTTCTTTAAATTTGTGAAATTCTATTATCAATATTCTTTCATCAATTTCTTTCATAATATTAAATTCTCACTTTCCTGTTCATATCAAGGAAATTGATAACTTCTTTGAAGAAGGTCAATCGCAAGTAATTTGGATTCAAAATCTTGATTCTATGAAGTCAATTCTGTTTGGAGGTAATAAAGAATATTTTCACAACAATGAGCATCATTTTCAATTATTTTGAATCAACAAAATTTTCAACATTTTGACAATATTTTCTAGCTATCCTGACGTTAAGTGAAAGCTTGATGTCCATATTGATCATCTTGACCCCTTCGAGAGATTTTTCTTTGTCGTCTTTCACATTGTTGAAAGATTAGCCTTATCTTCGAAAGGATACCCTTTATCATCTTTCACGTTGTTGAAAGATTAGCCTTCTCTCCGAAAGGATAGCCTTTGTCATTTTTCGTGTTGTCGAAAGAATCACCTTGCTCCTTTGGATTGCCTTTGTCATCTTTCGTGTTGTCGAAAGAATCGCCTTGCTCATTTGGATTGTCTTTGTCATCTTTCGCGTTGTCGAAAGAATCACCTTGCTCATTTGGATTGCCTTTGTCATCTTTCGCGTTGTCGAAAGAATCGCCTTGCTCATTTGGATTGTCTTTGGCATCTTTCGTGTTGTCGAAAGAATCGCCTTGCTCCTTTGGATTGCCTTTGGCATCTTTCGTGTTGTCGAAAGAATCACCTTACTCCTTTGGATTGCCTTTGTTATCTTTCGTGTTTTCGAAAGAATCGCCTTACTTTTTTTAATTGCCTTTTGTCATCTTTCGCGTTGTCGAAAGAATCGCCTTGCTCCTTTGGATTGCCTTTGTCACCTTTCGCATTGTCGAAAGAATCGCCTTACTCCTTTGGATTGCCTTTTGTCATCTTTCGCATTGTCGAAAGAATCGCCTTGCTCTTTTGGATTGCCTTTGTCATCCTTCACGTTGTCGAAAGAATCGTCTTGCTCCTTTGGATTGCCTTTGTCATCTTTCGCGTTGTCGAAAGAATCGCCTTGCTCCTTTGGATTGCCTTTGTCATCTTTCGTATTGTCGAAAGAATCGCCTTGTTCCTTTGGATCGCCTTTGTCATCTTTCGCATTGTCGAAAAAATCACATTGTTCCTTTGGATTACCTTTGTCATCTTTCGTATTGTCGAAAGAATCACCTTGTTCCTTTGGATCGCCTTTGACATCTTTCACATTATCGAAAGAATCGCCTTGTACCTTTGGATCGCCTACGTTTATCTTTCGCATTGCCGAAAGAGTTGCCTTATTCTTCGTTGGAAAAATTGCCTTATTCATCTTTTGCGTTGTCAAAAGAGTTGCCTTACTCTTCTCTGAAAGAGTTTGCCTTGTCTGTCTTTCGCGTTTTCGAAAGAGTTACCTTATTCTTGTCAAAAGATTGTCATATCCATCTTTCGCGTTGTCAAAAGAGTCATCTTACTCCTTACCATATTCATATTTCACACTGATGAAAAATTCACCAGATCGTCTTGACCATCTTCCAAGATTGCCTCTTACAATTCCATTTTCATCGCCTCGTTCCTCTTCAAGAAAAGTTATCTTATTCACCTTCCAAATATTCCATTTTCTGCCCAATCAGGATAAGGGTACAAACCTGAGCCTCCTTTGATGAGGTATTCCATTTTCCGCCAAATCAGGACAAGGGTACAAACCGGAGCCTCCTTTGATGAGGTATTCCATTTTCCGCTCGATCAGGATAAGGGTACAAACCTGAGCCTCATTCAATGAGGTGTTTCACTTCCTGCCCGATCAGGTTAAGGGTACAAACCTGAATCTCATTTCAATAGGATATTTCATTCCTCAATCAGGTTAAGGGTTAAACCTGAGCTTTTCCCATGCGAAGCATTTTCTGTCCCATCCAGGTTAAGGGCAAAAACCTGAACTTCACCACCACAGAGTGAATCTTCCTCCTCGTTCTCCATTTTCATATCTACCATCTTTCTCGTGCTAATTTCTTCATACCCAGTCAGATCCTTCTAACTGGGGCATTTTTATATAGCCCAAATTTGGTGTGTTTTTTTTGCCACTAAGCTCGGCCATAAGCCGGCTTAGTAGCAAAGAGGGGCATATGTAAACACCCCAAATTTTCACTCACCTTCCTGACATCTCTACCAATTATCACATTTCAGTTCTCCGGAAGCAATGAAGGGCAAAATGGTCATTTTCTGAGTTTAGACCTTGCAGAAAGTCTAAAATTTCATTCTTGAGCCTCGAAATTTCTATATTTAGGTTCAGAGATATCTTCAAACTGCAAATTTTCAAAATCCTATTCCTGACAAGAAGTTAGAATTTCCAATTCTAGACTCAGAATGACATTTCATAGAACATGTCTTTGCATAGCATTGCATGAACATTTCATATCATTTCACTGCACAACATGTCATGTCGAGGTCCAGAACTCCTGATTTTCAAAATTTTCAATCCAAATTTGATTTTTAAACTTTTCAAAATTGATTTTCAAAACCCTGGGTCTTCAAAATTGTCAATCTTTCCCATTTTACCCCCAAGACTTTTTAATTACAAAAGTTTATCTCAGGAAAATAATATGGATATTTGGATATTGATTTTAAAGATTTTATCTCAAAACTTTTTGCAAAAAGATTTTAAATCTCTTTACAAAATTTCTGTATTTTCTTTATCCATATTTTTGCCCTGAAAAACCAATTTTTCCAAATTCTTGAAAACAAACAAAGTTTTATCTTGTATTATAAAAAATCTAAAAAAAAAGAAGTTATTTCTTCTGTTTTTATTTTCAAATAAATGGAGCGGTCGCCTTTGAACTAGCATCACACTCAGACTCTCAGGTAAGTTTCTTGTTTTCAAGCGGGACCCACTCGGAGATCGCAGCAATTGAAAAATTCTTCTTTTTAATTTCTTAATGTTATTTTTTTTGTTTTTTAGTTAGTGGGCCCACACACATGTGGCACCCCAATTGAAAATAAAAGATTTGCCAAAACAAAATAAAACTTTATTTTTCAAAAGGATTTTAAAAGTGGGTTGAGGTGGCATTTCCATAAAAGCCTCTCATTTATTTCATTATTCATTTTTTTATTTCTTTTTATTTATTTGCTTGCATAAGATTTTTTTTTTTTTAAAAAAACAGCCTTAAATGGCACAACCGAACTTCCCTAAAAAAAAAATTAATAAATTTCATTTTACCTAAAACTTAGGTAAATGAAATGAAATTTTGAAAAACATAGGATGCGCCCCTCTTGAAAACGATTGTTTCAAATTTCAAAAGATGTAACGGAACCTCATGAAAGGAGGCTTAGTTTTTCTTCAAGGGGCTGAAGGTTTTTAAAAAGGGAGGATTTTTTATCGAAAAGGGGGGAGGAGAGGAGGAAGTAGGGAGGCTGATTGAGGGTTTTCTTTGGTTTTGATTGCAAGGGATTCACAAGGGGGTGGAGCTTTTCCCTTCTGGGCCGGCCATTTCCTCCATCTAGCTTTTTTCAAAGGTTGCTGCCCCTTCTTCAGCCCATCAGCAGGAAGATCCAGCAGCTGGCTTCACCTTTTCTTCAGCCTAGCTGCAGGAGAGCCAGCATTTTCACCTCCACTTCAGCCCAGCCGCAGGAGAGCCAGCGTTTTCACCTCTCCTTCAGCTCAGCCAACTGCTGTCCATCCCCATCCACTTCAACCCAGCCGTAGGGGATCTATCAGGTGGTTGCATCTTCTTCAGCCCACCAGCAAGAGATCCAGCCATCATCCCATCTGTGAGATTGGTTGCAACAATCATATTCTAGGACACATTATCTCCTTTGAATCACGCTAATCAGAAACGGCAGGAGCTAGCTGAGCAGATCAAGGAAATTTCAAAGACATTTAAGGTTTCAGACACAGCAGCACAGGCAGGACATGATTGCCTATTTCTACTTCAACATAGCACTTGGAATTGGATGCAATGGAGTTCAATAATTTGGATTTCCATGAATGACACATCGGAGTGCCAACAGGATTTCGTGCCAATTATGCTGAAAATTCCACCAGCCTACCATTTGTCATAGTGCAGCATCCTCACACATCAATCTAAAGTAGTTCCATGACAGCAGACCGGGTTACTGGAGTTGCTATTTATTTTAATCAAGGTGGTACAATGACAAGGAGAAGATCACACAATCAGTGGAAGTTGGCACGCTGTTGTGACAACATTTGGCTAATTCTGTTTCTGTTTCGACATGTTTCATTTCTCATCACTCTAAATTTGATTCTCTATTGTATGATATGCAGCTACAGCAGTTCGATTCTCTTATGTACGATATGCAGCGACAGTTGTTCCAGTTATGTTATGCAATACTGTTGTTGATCTTAGGAGCTTGTAAAAGACAAACGATGTTCAGAATATGCCCAATATGCTTTCCATTGCCTACCTAACATCTTGTATACATTATTTGAATGATGCCCATCTTATTATCTCAGATTTTGTATTTAGTTATCGTAAGTCATCAACTTATATCAATCTAACTGAATGACTGTAATTTAGCTAGTTACAGGAGAATGAAGAAATTCTTTATTTATGACCTTCAGCCACATACTTTCAGCCTAAAATTTTTGTAGATTAGAATATATTAGCTTTTGCATAGTCATCTACATCATGTATAGCCTATTCATGTAGATATTTTCTAGGTAGATATCCATCACATTCCAGTCATGTGTTGCCTGTTCCTCCATAATTAACTATATTCCCTATTATATGCATGTATTCCACAACATCTTCATCTCTTCATTAAGCTTTTCACAGCCTTTTCACAATATTCTTGAAACAGCCCATGGTGCTTCCACAGTACATTTCCTGCACTTTACCCATCTCTTCTTCTGCAGGTACACAATCTTGAGAATGAGCCATATTCATGGATGAATATATCCATATCCATTCATGATCTCTAGACCCTCTTTGGCATGCTTTTTTATTGATATATAGGGAAGCTTCATGCTAAATTTTGCTGAAAAACTATTTGTAATTTGAGAATTATAGCCTTGTGAAATCATGTACATAAATTGTATATATACTGTATTTTCTGATATATATATCTACCCATTATATATGTAATTTCAATTATTATATATGTTTTTTCATTATATGTACATATACCTATGTATATATATATATATATCTATGTACATATATATATAGGTGTAAATAATGTAGATATATCTATATCTATATATATATATACTTATGTATATACATGTGGATCCCTTCATGTACACTTGTTTCCATATATGACCATTTATGTAGCTATTTTCTCATGTAAATACACTTCCATCGTTACATGTCACAAATTTTAGCATTTATATATATATATATATATATATATATATATATATATATATATATATATATATCTTCGTTATACAGGTTATCTATATACCTATTTCCTTGGTTATCTTGTACTAATTCTCATTTTGCAGGAAAATCTGAAGGATGTTGATTCTTTTACACTATGTACTTTTTATTTATGTCAGAGATGTAATATCAAACTTGGAATAATATTTACTTTTACTGCTTAGATTAGGATGCATCTCATGTAGTTTGATTTCTGCAATATCCTGATTCTATGATTCATATATCTCATTTTGCAAAATCACCGTGGATGTACACGAATGGCACATGCACCAACTCTTAGAGAGTTGATGAACTCAGTGGAGTCCATATTTACGACCCTAGTCGGAATACGGAGGAGACCCAGATCCATCATCTTTCTACCAGTCACATTGAGCCTACACTCTTAGGCTATCTTAAAAATGCACATCATATTTCCAATTTTCCAAAATATTGTGAATTAACTCAAATAAACTCTGAACATATTCATGGCCACAGTCAGAATATGTGAAGGATTTATTTTGACTTAATACACATTTTTCCAAAAAATTTCTCAGAAAATCTTTTCAAAGTGCATTCATTCATTCAAATCATCTACATAATGGCACCATCTGCTTTTCTCATGATTTTCTCAATAAAATTCCATTCTCTGAAAAATCAATTCCTCAAGAAACTATGAAGATTCTCGAAGATTGGATTTCCCAAGTCAAAGTTTTCCCGTGATTTTCCCTGAAAATGTTATTTTCTTAAGATTGTTTTCATAGGGAATTTCTCATCTTTCTCAAGAATCAAACTTGATTTCTAGATATTTCAAAGACAAGATGTTGAGAAACTCGGTTTTTGATGTCACATAATATGATACACTGTCTTATTTGATTTTGTATGATATGATAATATGTTCTCTTGAAATAATGTTATATTATGACTGAATATGTTTTGCCTTAAATCTAACGAGTATTTGATGCAAGGATATCTCACCCAATAAGGATGGAGACTTCCTGTTCAAGTACAACTATGGTGCAATCATACTCCTTGAAGAAAAAGCTTGATGAGCCATGCTTTCCTAAAGTTCAAATGAAGATATCGGCTACCTCAAGATGAAGATTTTTTCTTCTTTAGAGTCATATGTAACAGAACCTTCAGGATCTTGCATTTTGCATATTACATACTCATTCATACATTCTATATCATAAAAGTATACGATAGTTTCAAAAAGCTTCTTTTTTGAAAAACCAATAAGTGTACCTTCTTACAACTTTTTTATGAAAAAGACTTTTTGTCATATAATAAGTGTACCTTCTTACAACTTTTTATGAAAAAGATTTTTTGTCATATAATAAGTGTACCTTCTTACAACCTTTTATGAAAAAGACTTTTTGTCATATAATCATTGTACCTCACACTATATACAAGACAACATGAAAAAAGGAATGTAGGAAAAAGACAAAAACATAACATCGACTACATGGAGAAAACAAATAAAATATGTTTTTTCTCTAATGAAATGTTTCTTAAAAAAGAAGACAAAAACATAAATCGGCTACACATAAGAAAAACAAATAAAATATGGTTTTAAAAGGACTATAGTTACTTTTTCTCATAACCATAGAATGTCGACTTACTTGAAGTCATCATTCTCTTTACAAAGCATTAAATGCCTTCTGTAACAAATCCTTGTTAAATATTCTTCTCAAAGAATGTTGACCTTCCTTTTGGTCCTCATTCTCTCTGGAGACTTTGAAATACACAACATAAAGAAAACACTTGACATGACTATGTACAAATAAATATCTCAAAACACTCATAGTACTTACACTCATTTAAAGCAAAGAAGTACTAATGTACCTCAAATCATTAATTAGAATAAAGATAAAACTACAACCCAACGTTCAATGTACTATTGTAAGAAATAGACTTTTTACATAAAATATGTATTACCTAAAAACAATACAACGACTAGTGTACCCTCTATTTTACTCTTCTGGAAAAAGGCATTCTCGATCTTCTCTAAAAGATATTTTTGAAATGACATAACATTTCACATTTCAAAAAGTTACAATTTCAAAATGTAACGACTACTTTTTATAAGCTATATAAACACACACACATAAACTATTCAAACAAGAGGAATGGAATAGACGTGTGAGCTTACAAAGAGAAAAAGTTCTATTCGTGATTTGAAAAGAGAGCCTTGAAAAAGAAAAGAGAAAAAGTCAAGTCCAGCTCTTTGACAAAGAGTATCCTCTGAGTGACAAACAGAACATTCTTAGAATCCTTCATTCGTGCATTCATATCATTCTGAAGGTTCTATAGGAAGTATTGTAACTCTGTTATTCACTGTATTCCTTCTTTGTTTAAAGAAGTAGACCTCTGTGAAAGAGGGTGTTGCCCTTCTCTGTTGAGAGAAGAAGATCTCTTGGGAAGAGGGTGTGCCCTTCTCTGTTGAGAGAAGAAGACCTCTTGGGAAGAGGGTGTGCCCCTTCTCTGTTGAGAGAAGAAGACCTCTTGGGAAGAGGGTGTTGTACTATTTATCCGGTAACTCGGATGTTATAGTGGAATCTCAAGTGGTTTGCTTGGGGACTGGATGTAGGTCTGGATATTGACCGAACCAGTATAACGTCTGTGTTTTATGTGTTGTGCCTTATTGCTTAATTATTTTATTTTATCGATCATAATCAAATTTCACTATTCACCCCCCCTCTAGTGGAATTTCATTTGGTATCAGAGCAGGTTTGCTGGTTTCGATGTAACAAGTCTTCCAGCACAAATGGCATCTACCTCTTATGCTCGTGATATTGAAGGTCAACACGCATCTCGTCCTCCCTTCTTCAATGGCTCCAACTATGGATATTGGAAGTGCAGAATGGCTATCTTTCTCAAATCCATAGACTTTGCTGTATGGAAAATTATTGAGCATCCATACACATCTCCATCCGCAGACTATAACTTATGGTCTGATGAAGAAAAGAAAATGGCAAACTTAAATGCAAAGGCTATGAATGCCTTATATTGTGCCATTGATCAAAATGAATTCAACAGAATATCTATATGTGAATCTGCATATGACATTTGGCATTCTTTGGAGGTGATTCATGAAGGAACCAACAAAGTTAAAGAAGCCAAAATATCATCTCTTGTTAGAAAATATGAGTTGTTCAAAATGAACAAAGATGAACCCATCACAGAGATGTTTACCAGATTCACCAACATCACCAACGATCTGAAATCTCTGGGTGTAACATATTCCCAGACTGAAAAGGTGAAGAAAATCTTGAGATCTCTCACAACTGATTGGGAGAGAAAGACCACTGCTATTGAAGAAGCTCAAGATTTATCTAAGCTTACATTGGACAACTTAATAGGCAATCTTATGGCCTATGAAGTCCACATGAAAGAAAGAAGGGAAGAAGAGCAACCAGTAAAGAAAACTCTAGCTTTCCCAGCCCTATCTGAGAATGAAGACTCAGATAAAGAATCAGAAATTGCGCTACTTACCAGAAAATTTCAGCGCTTCATGAGAAGGAATCGGCTTCCAAACAGGCACAAGGAAAGAAAAGATCTTAAAGAAGATCCCATGTGCTTTCAGTGTAATAAGCCAGGGCACTTAAAACGTGACTGTCCCCTTCTCAAAAGAAAGTTCAAGACTGAGGAACCAAAGAAGAGGTTCTTCAAGAAAAAGGCTCTGCATGCTCAATGGGATGATTCAGAACCATCCACTAGTGAAGAGTCAAGTGATGATGAAGCCGAAACTGCAAATATGTGCTTCATGGCAAACGAAAGTTCGGTAAGTGAAATCTCTGATTTTTCCTTTGAAGAACTTCTAGATGCTTTTCAAGAACTATTTGAAGAATCTAGAAAATTGAGTTTTAAAAATAAAGCTTTAAAATCTGAAAATTTAGAGCTTTCTCAAGAGAATGAAAAACTCAGCAGTAAAAATTCTGAGTTGAAAAAGAAAAATCGTTTGCTTATATCTGAAATTTCTTCTACTAGCTCCAAAACTAAAGATATGCAAGTAGAAATTTCAGAACTAAAAAGTAAAACTGAGAACCTCATGAAAACGGTTTTCAAGTTTACTAAAGGTAAAGAGAACTTGGATAAACTCTTATCCTCTCAGAAGGTCTCCTTTTACAAGAATGGGATTGGCTACTCTCTTTTCAAAAAACCTTCTTGTATAAATCAAAAGACCACATTTGTGAAAAGTTCATCTGAACCAAATAAGGAGTATTATATTGATAATCTTTTTAACTCCTCTAAAGAGATAGACAAACCCAAATCCAAATGGATATGGGTTCCAAAGTCTAACAAAAAAGGACCCGATTGGGTACCAAAAAGAAGATTTACTTAATGTTTTGCAGGCTCCAAAGAAGAACAGATGGATACTAGATAGTGGATGTTCAAAGCACATGACAGGACATCCAGACCTTTTTGCTGTTCTTCATCATAAAGAAGGAGGAACCGTCACCTTTGGAGATAACAACAAAGGTTTGATAATTGGTATTGGAAATATTGGTAACATAGACAAACCTCTTATCAAAGACGTTCTCCTTGTTAAAGGCTTAAAACATAACCTACTAAGTATCAGTCAAATGTGTGACACAGGTTATAATGTTAGCTTTAATCATGATGCATGCCTCATAGCTGACACAAATGAAAACATCATCTTAAAAGGTATAAGAAAGAATAATATATACGAACTATACCTAGAAAACATCACAGAACATTGTCTTATAGCTAATAATGACACTCAACATCTATGGCACATGAGAATGGGCCATGTCAATTCAAAATACATGTCCAAACTAGCTAAAAATAAATTAGTATGTGGGTTACCCAACATATCTTTTAAAAAGAATTATTTTTGTGATGCATGTCAATTAGGAAAATTGTCAAAATCTCCTTTCAAATCAAAAAATGTCATCTCAAGTAAAAGACCTTTAGAGCTTCTCCACCTGGACCTTTTTGGTCCTTCTAGGGTAGCTAGCCTTAATCATAATAGATATGTTTTTGTCATTGTAGATGATTACTCAAGATTTACTTGGGTAATATTTTTGAAAAACAAAAGTGACACGTTTTGTCAGTTTGAAATCTTATGTAAAAAATTACAAAACGAAAAATCATGTTCTATTGTTAAAATCCGTAGTGACCATGGAGGAGAATTTGAAAATGAACTCTTTGAAATTTTTTGTAACTTGCATGGTATTTCTCATAACTTTGCCTTCCCTAGAGCTGCACCTCAAAATGGTGTAGTAGAAAGAAAGAATAGAACCCTTCAGGAATCTGCCAGGACTATGCTCCAACACAATAATCTTGTAAAATCTTTTTGGGCAGAAGCTGTTAATACTGCATGCTACATAACAAATAGAGTTCTCATTAGACCCTTATTAAATAAAACTCCCTATGAACTATTCTATGACAGAACTCCAAGAATAGACTACTTCAAAGTCTTTGGATGTAAATGCTTTATCCTAAACACAAAAGATAGCCTGGATAAGTTTGATGCTAAATCTGTTGAAGGCATATTCTTAGGATATTCAAGTCATAGTAAAGCATACAGAGTTTTCAATAAGTGTCATAATACTATTGAAGAATCTATGCATGTTAGTTTTTGTGAATCTATTGATCAATCTGTTCATATACAAACTAATGATGATGTTGAAAGTACAGATTTATTTTTAGATAACACAGCTAAGTCTAATGAAGATGATCACCAAAGAACCTTTGTCGATATCAAAGATCATCCTCAAAAGCAGATTTTGGGAGAACTAACAAAGGGGGTTCAAACTAGAGCTCAGCTAGAACGGATTGCAAACATGGCATTCATTTCTCAACTTGAACCAAAGAAGATTGATGAAGCCATCATTGATGAGTTCTGGATGCTAGCCATGACTGAAGAACTGAATCAATTCCAAAGAAATGACGTTTGGGATCTTGTGCCGAGACCAAAGGATCATCAAATCATTGGGACAAGATGGATCTTCAGAAACAAGCTAGACGAAACAGGTAATGTTATAAGAAACAAGGCCAGACTAGTAGCTCAAGGATACAACCAGGAGGAAGGTATTGACTTTGATGAAACATTTGCTCCTGTTGCTAGACTTGAATCTATTAGAATGCTCTTAGCATATGCAAGCTATATGGATTTCAAATTATTTCAAATGGATGTTAAAAGTGCTTTCTTAAATGGTTTTATAAATGAAGAAGTCTATGTAAAACAACCTCCAGGATTTGAAAATGAACAATACCCAGATCATGTTTTTAAACTCAAACGTGCTTTGTATGGTTTAAAACAAGCACCTCGTGCTTGGTACGAAAGACTTAAAACCTTTTTATTAAAAACTGGTTTTTCTGTTGGCAAAGCAGATTCTACACTATTTGTCAAAGTAGTGGATAATCATACCCTAATTGTTCAAATCTATGTCGACGACATCATCTTTGGATCTTCTAACAGCACTCTATGTGAAGATTTTTCTAAGTCCATGCAGAAGGAATTCGAAATGAGTATGATGGGAGAACTCACCTACTTTCTTGGACTGCATATTAAGCAAACCAAGGATGGAGTTTTCATAAACCAATCTAAGTATGCTCATGAACTTCTGAAGAGGTTTAACATGAACTCAACTGCTTCAAAATCCACTCCTATGAGCACTACTACTGTGTTGGACAAAGATGAAGATGGTAAGACTGTTGATACAAAGGTATACCGAGGTATGATAGCATCACTTCTTTATTTAACTGCTAGCCGTCCAGATATAATGTTTAGTGTTTGCTTGTGTGCTAGATTCCAGTCAAACCCAAAAGAATCACATCTTAAAGCTGTAAAAAGAATAATGAGATATTTAAAAGACACAGTTGATTTTGGATTATTCTATTCAAAATCCTCTACATTTGATCTAATCTCATACAGTGATGCTGACTTTGCTGGAAGTAAATCTGACAGAAAAAGCACAAGTGGAACATGTCACATGCTAGGGCACTCACTGGTATCATGGTTCAGTAAGAAACAGAATTGTGTATCATTATCAACTACTGAAGCCGAATACATTGCTGCTAGCCTAGCTTGTACTCAAGTTATCTGGATGAAACAAACATTAAAAGATTTTGGTTTAAATTTTGAAAATACAACTATTTTTTGTGATAATACAAGTGCTATAAACCTATCTAAGAATCCTATTTTACACTCACGAACTAAGCACATTCAAATAAGACACCACTTCTTAAGAGAACAAGTCTTAAACAACATAATTAAACTAGAATTCATACCCACTAATCAACAGTTAGCAGATATATTCACTAAACCATTAAAACATGAAGACTTCACACGAATTAGAAGAGAACTAGGAATATGTAAACTAAGTGACTTATAAATTAATCACACTTAATATAATACTTCTTATAAGTTTTGTTAAAATATTATTTTAAAAGTTTTTTTTTTTTCTTATCGATTTGTGTTAGTCAAACTAGGTTTCCATATTCACGTATACTCTAAACTCTTATAAGACACATTCTTTATGTCTTTCAACTTGTCATCTTTCAAGTACACATCCATAATGACTCCTTGTCCTATCTCCTTTCACTCATATCCATAAGAACTAATTATATTAAAAGCTATCATGACATTGTTCACATCACTCATCTCATATCTCCTTTATTATTTGTTGTCCTTTTGTGAAAACTTCTTTTACGTTAAGTTGATTCTCCTTCAACATGATAACATATTATTCTATGAGAAATCTTACTTTTCGAATTTTAGTCAAAATCGAATGATGTTTTTTTTTGTTCTTTTTACCTTCTTCTAAAGATCTAGTTGCTATGTTTTTACGTATAAATTTTACTATATCATTTGTTATATCATATAGTATGTACACTCTATTTTTTCCTTTCCTCCTATCAAGACAATTCACTAAGACATTAATGCCTTTCATGAAAAATTCAAATGATTATCCTCTCGTACCACCTTTTAAGTTATTATATTTACTATATCATCTATTATATCATAGCCTAAGAACAACCTATTATCATTTCTTCATGGTTTACATCTTTTACGAAAAAATACTGTAAAATTCTCTTTTTAAAAACTTGTACTCCACTCATTAGTACGTTTTGTATCACCATTTTATCTCTCTCTATACATTATACGAAGTTCCTTTTCATCCGTGACCATGACTCTCTCATATATTTTATATCTCTCTCCAATCGAGATTCATTAAAACCTTGTCCTTCACTCCACTTTATGTCATACAATTTCTATCCAACTTCAAGTGATTGATGTCCTTTATGACCACTCTCATTTCTTTTACATATCCGTATCACCCTCCTTTATATCTATTCACACTCCTTTCACGTATATCAAAATATACACTTCTTAAATAAGAAATTATTGCATTTCCTCATACTCTAATGTTTGTCCTATTCCAAACTCCCTCTTCACGATTTTGGAATGCTTTCACATAAAGTAAATTCTTGAAAAAGTTGTTTGTTCTTATTAGGCCATTATTCACTCTCTATTCTTCATGATCTTCACGAAAATCTTTAAAAACTCTTGAATCATTCTTTCTCTTACATTTAATATGACACTCCATACTCAATTCATGACTCTTCTCACTATCCAACAAGAATGCCCATAGTAAATTTGTTACATATATAGAAAAATTATTTCGAAACTATGTCCTTCTTAATATCTATATAAAACACTTTCTTCCAAAATTGATTTGATTTGTCATTCACAAGTCTCTTATTTTACAACTCACGCATTTCCTCATTTCATATCAACAATTATTTTCTTCCTTCTATTTAATCAATTGGTTCATCTCTTACCATTCCATTCGATCTTTTCTATCCTTATACAAATTTTCTCTCGGCTCTAGCTCCTTTCTCTCCTAGTGCTTTATTTTCAAGACACTCGAAAATGACTTCCTCTTCTACCAATGTGATCACCTCCGCCGATCTAAGGTATCCTGATTTGTTTCACACCTACACCTCAAGCTCAGCTACTTGCCCAGATTCTCTTCCACAACCTCTATCCCAAGCATCCCCGCCAGGGATTAGTTCCTCGAAAAATCTCTCTTCTTATTTACGCCATCCTTTCTTCTCTTCCGATAAATTGGTCATCCATTATTTTCAACCTCTTTATTCGTTATAAGAAATTTGAGCCTCTTCTTTTTGGGTGTTTTATAACTCCCATTTTCAACTACTTCCAAGTACCACTTCACAACGAAGTCATCCTCCGACCCTCTCACGTCCTCGATGCTACCACCTTCAATCTAAGGTCCCTGCACATGCCCGGCTCTGATGAAGCAGATCCAATATCCTCCTTCAATTACTTTTCTGCTATGATGGATATCGAGCAAACTCAAGATCGAATCCTTCGTAATCAAGCCCTGTTGCAGCAGACTCGCAAGCGGAATCGTGCGACCCGGACGCCTTCACCTTCTCCACCTTCGAGATAGACGTTTTTTTATATTTAGTCTGTAATAACTTTTAAATTATTTTTTGGTCTGTAATAACTTTGTTTTTACTCTGATTCCTCCTTTTTGTCCATGACAAAGGGGGAGAAAACCTGTCTCCATTATTGGAGAAATACTCTCTCTTCAAACATTATTTCACCTTTTTTATCATATTATTATTTCTATGCATAATGTCTTTTTGACAGGGGGAGCATATTTTGTCATCATCAAAAAGGGGGAGAATGTTGAGAAACTCGGTTTTTGATGTCACATAATATGATACACTGTCTTATTTGATTTTGTATGATATGATAATATGTTCTCTTGAAATAATGTTATATTATGACTGAATATGTTTTGCCTTAAATCTAACGAGTATTTGATGCAAGGATATCTCACCCAATAAGGATGGAGACTTCCTGTTCAAGTACAACTATGGTGCAATCATACTCCTTGAAGAAAAAGCTTGATGAGCCATGCTTTCCTAAAGTTCAAATGAAGATATCGGCTACCTCAAGATGAAGATTTTTTCTTCTTTAGAGTCATATGTAACAGAACCTTCAGGATCTTGCATTTTGCATATTACATACTCATTCATACATTCTATATCATAAAAGTATACGATAGTTTCAAAAAGCTTCTTTTTTGAAAAACCAATAAGTGTACCTTCTTACAACTTTTTTATGAAAAAGACTTTTTGTCATATAATAAGTGTACCTTCTTACAACTTTTTATGAAAAAGATTTTTTGTCATATAATAAGTGTACCTTCTTACAACCTTTTATGAAAAAGACTTTTTGTCATATAATCATTGTACCTCACACTATATACAAGACAACATGAAAAAAGGAATGTAGGAAAAAGACAAAAACATAACATCGACTACATGGAGAAAACAAATAAAATATGTTTTTTCTCTAATGAAATGTTTCTTAAAAAAGAAGACAAAAACATAAATCGGCTACACATAAGAAAAACAAATAAAATATGGTTTTAAAAGGACTATAGTTACTTTTTCTCATAACCATAGAATGTCGACTTACTTGAAGTCATCATTCTCTTTACAAAGCATTAAATGCCTTCTGTAACAAATCCTTGTTAAATATTCTTCTCAAAGAATGTCGACCTTCCTTTTGGTCCTCATTCTCTCTGGAGACTTTGAAATACACAACATAAAGAAAACACTTGACATGACTATGTACAAATAAATATCTCAAAACACTCATAGTACTTACACTCATTTAAAGCAAAGAAGTACTAATGTACCTCAAATCATTAATTAGAATAAAGACAAAACTACAACCCAACGTTCAATGTACTATTGTAAGAAATAGACTTTTTACATAAAATATGTATTACCTAAAAACAATACAACGACTAGTGTACCCTCTATTTTACTCTTCTGGAAAAAGGCATTCTCAATCTTCTCTAAAAGATATTTTTGAAATGACATAACATTTCACATTTCAAAAAGTTACAATTTCAAAATGTAATGACTACTTTTTATAAGCTATATAAACACACACACATAAACTATTCAAACAAGAGGAATGGAATAGACGTGTGAGCTTACAAAGAGAAAAAGTTCTATTCATGATTTGAAAAGAGAGCCTTGAAAAAGAAAAGAGAAAAAGTCAAGTCCAGCTTTTTGACAAAGAGTATCCTCTGAGTGACAAACAGAACATTCTTAGAATCCTTCATTCGTGCATTCATATCATTCTGAAGGTTCTATAGGAAGTATTGTAACTATGTTATTCACTGTATTCCTTCTTTGTTTAAAGAAGTAGACCTCTGTGAAAGAGGGTGTTGCCCTTCTCTGTTGAGAGAAGAAGACCTCTTGGGAAGAGGGTGTGCCCTTCTCTGTTGAGAGAAGAAGACCTCTTGGGAAGAGGGTGTTGTACTATTTATCCGGTAACTCGGATGTTATAGTGGAATCTCAAGTGGTTTGCTTGGGGACTGGATGTAGGTCTGGATATTGACCGAACCAGTATAACGTCTGTGTTTTATGTGTTGTGCCTTATTGCTTAATTATTTTATTTTATCGATCATAATCAAATTTCACTATTCACCCCCCCTCTAGTGGAATTTCACAAGATTCTCAGGATTTCAATTTCCTAAGTTTTGACTTTCCATCTCCAAAGAGCTTTCTTATAAATTTCCATCATTTTCCTAAGAAAATTCTTAAAATCAGAGTTTTCCTGATAAATATTTTCTTTTTCCAATATTCATCTTTTTTTCAAGAACCTTCTCCATTTTCCTAGGATTTTCATCCATTCATTATTTTCCCAAAACTTCATAAACTTTCTGGTGATTTCCCAATTTTTTCATCTGAGTCCCTTGAGAGGTTGATTTCCATCTTTTTCCCGAGAAATGCTTTTCAACTCCAAATGTTTTCTAAGCATACATCATAGTTTTCCAACTTATATTTTATAAAATCTTATAGCACATGCCTGAATTCTCTGTGCATTTAGGACAGAACACAATTTCGATAATTTAACTAAGTCAAGCACACTTTTGGTCCTTGGTTCGATTACCCCTGTTAAAGGCGGCAGGAACGGTTGAACCTCGTACCGACAGGTCGAGTCCCATCCCATGGATTTTTCTGCTATTTTCAAAACGGAGGCGAGTATTTCAAAACAATTTCCAAAATCCGGTCAAGTTTGACTCGCGAAAGCATTTTCCTCTATCTTCCGCAGGGAAGGGAAGAGGGAAAAATTTTATGACGATAACACATAGGCATGAATGTTTTTATGCATTTGATCATGAAAAATAACGGTCACTGCTCTCTAATAGGCTGCCCCAGCATTCTTGAGCCCAAACAACATGACTGTATAGCAAAAAGTTCCCCACGGTGTGGTGAAGGAAGTTTTTGACTGATCACAAGTGACCAACTTGATTTGATTGTAGCCTGAATATCCATCCATAAAGGAAAACATGGCATGGTCTGCCGTGCTATATATCATAAGATCAATATTGGGGAGTGGATAATTGTGAACACCCTAAATTTTTCAAAATTTTATAAAAATTCTCTTTTTTCCCTTGGCCCCCATTTTCTGAATAATTGAGTCAGTTTTGATCAAAATTCCACTTATTTCTTGGATTCACTGGAATCCAAATCCATTTTCTATATCTAACTCAATTCCAGATCCGGATCCAGTGTAAAAGTACAAATCTGAGCCTCGTTATCCAATTTTCAAATTGAAATTACAAAAATACCAAAAATAATCTTTGAATGACTGAGACAGTTCATCCGGTATCCGTTTGGATCCACTGATCTATATTCCTCAATTTGAGGTCCGAAACTCGAATATTTCCTCAAAATTTTGGATCTAAACCCATTTTCTGAAGAAATTTTTAAAGAATAGCACTGAATTCTCAGAAAACCCTTCTTTTGTAAATATTTTTAAAATTTTGCAAAAATAGTTTAAAACCCTTTATTTTCCCATAGTTTTAAGAGTTTTTATTTCAAAAATACAAAAAAAAATATATAAAATGCCAAGAAAAGAACAAAAAAATAGGAAAAGAAAAGGAAATTAAAAAAAATATAGCTTAAAACCCTTTTTCGCAATTAGAAAACCCCTTTTCTGAAAACTTTGTTAAAGAGCCCCCTTTTTATAAAATTTTAAAAAACAAGAACCAATTTTGAAAAAAACCTAACGACCTTCTGTTATAAAACAGAAGCCGCAGGCCTCCTCTGATTCATCGCCTTCACCCCTCCATTTCACGCATATATGTGCCTTCTTCATCCTCTCTCGTCTTCTCTTTCCCCATTGCCCTCTCTTCCTCTGGTTCCCTTCTTCTTGATCTGTCTTCACCCTTTCCCCCTTCACTTTTCATCCAGAGATTCGCCTTCTACCTCTCCATCTGATCATTTCCTCCCTCTTCTTCTTCCCTTCAGTTTTGTAGCAGAATCAAGATCGAAGGAGCCTCAGCTCCAGTGGCAGTAGTTAAAGGTCGCAAACGACATTGAAAGATCAACTATATTCTTCTACAATCAGATCTTCCATCGATTCACGGTAAGTATTCCTTTTTTTCCTGATTTTTCTTGAAATTTCTTTCATTCACTCCTGTAAACACCCCAACTTTTCACTCACCTCCTCGACATCTCCATCAACCATTGTGAACCATCCTTTAGGATCACTGGAGGGCAAAATGGTCATTCTCTAAGCTTGAATCCGGCAAAACTCCAGATTTCATCCCCGATTCTCAATTTTTTTTATTGTTTTGCTCAGAATTATCTCCAGTCACAAAATCTCAAAGTCCTATTCACATCAAGAGATTGAAATCTCCAGTTTTTCATGCAACATTGAATTTCTTGAGACATGTCATTACATAACATTTTAGAGCATTTCATATCATTTCACTGCACAGCATGTCATTTGGAGGTTCAGAACTCGTGATTTCAAAATTCTCAATCCAGATTTGAATTTCAAACTCTTTTGAAATCAATTTTCAACCCCTGGGTCTTCAAAACTGCTATTTTTTCACATTTTAACCCCAGGACCCTAGATTTTTGAAAAGTTTTCTCAGAAAAACAATCTGGATAGTTTTCAATATGGATTTTTCAAATTTTATCAACTGGATCAACTCTACCTAAAGAAGGGGACAAAGCTTTGAATTCAGTTGTTTTATCCTAGAGTTTGCCCTTTTAGTCAGCAATTTCAAATATCATTCTTTTACAAAATCGCCCTGCAGGGGCCACCTCATTTCAAAAAATTTCAAATTCTGCTAAGGTGTCTTATTTACAAAATTTGCATTTTATTTATTTTAAAAAAATCCAAAGTGGCATCCTCTGAGATGGCGCCACATGGAGGGTCTAGATTCATTCTGTTTGAATTTCAAAATCTTCCCAGAAATCTATAAATACCCTAGCCTACGCCCAGTCTAGGAAGAGGCTCTCTTTTTGGATCTGAACTTCAACTTCAAACTTTCTTTCCTCCTCTGAATTCACGCCCCTCCTTGGGCCCATCTGGGACAGTACCTCGAAGTGCCTACCTGACTCATGTCACTCCCAGCTCGACCTAAGAGCAGAGGTCGATTTTCATGTACATTTTGAAGCTCGGTTCGAAAAACGAGAGAAGCCATCCATTGCCGCCCATTTCTGAAGTTTCAAAACAGCAAAAGAACATAAGGTGAGCTCTCATTTGAGTTGATTCTATTGTAATAATGCTTTTGTTTCAATTTACATACTGAATCCCATGGATTTTTCCTTTTAAAGAAAGGGTTCGTACGGATGATGGATCAAACCATTCCCCTAAAATGACATATATTAAGTATGATCATGCTTCCTTGATGATTTTTCAGCATTCATGCATTAATTAGATTTAATTCATATTCTATTTCATTAATTTAGCATATTTTAGAAATTAATTAGGTTGCATTTAGTGTTTATTTTAATTCTGTTTCATTTCAGTAGTTCTCTGTTTTTAGCAGTCAGTCCACACGTTATTTTATATATATATTTTTTAAAAATGACAAAAAAATTGTATTATGTGCAAATAGTTGTCCCTGATAATCTACAAAAAAATTGGAATCGTTTGAGTTCATTTGCTTTGTTTAAAATTCAAAATGCCAAGTCGGGTTTAAAACCTGGGAAACATTGATGATGTTAGATCTCAACTTGTAAAATCAAGATCTCCCTCATGAGAGATCCAATTCCTGATCCAAAAATTTCCCTGAACTCAGGATTGAGTTTAGTATTTAATTGGATTTTATCCGATTTTTATGAATTTTTTTGCTATGTGAAAAAAATCCAAGAGCTCGGGACACATGTCAGAGCCCAATTTGAGCCTCTGAGACTCAGGATCGATTTGAGTCAACTGGTTCTCTCTGAATATAGCTTCAAATCCGAATCTATAAAAAAAGAACTTCATGTTATAAATGTCCTCTGTTTGATTATGAAATTTTGTAATTTTTAGAATAGTCTGCATTCCCTTTTTATATTTTTTATTTTGGTCTTTTGTTTTGTTGTTTGTACGTGCTCTTCAGATTTATGCATATAATATCATATTTTTATTTCTCTTTAGATTAGCTAAATACCAAATCCATACAAATGAGAGTTGTTCATATGATGTCAATAGTCCCCCTTTTAATTTTCGGAAATTTTTGTGGTCACTTATCATTTTTTATCCATTTTCGAAGTAGATCCTATTGATTTCAATTCTGTCAGAATTAAATCTCTACTACCAAACTCACCGTAGGTCAAATTCCGTGGCTGTAAAATCCAAATGTGTTCATTTCACTGTCCTTTAGCAGTCTAAAAAATGTCAGATATTTTTATGGTGGATTTTTGCATTATTTTGTTAACTGCTATGTTTGGTTCGTAGCCGTAGGTGAAATTTGCTTATTTTAGGGTTTTCTTTGAGATTTTACATTTAGGCCATGTCATTTCATACATTTTATCATTCTATGATGTTCTTAAGGGTAGAGGGATGTTCTCTATCGAATTTGGCATAATTGGAGAATCGTTTGATGATCGGTTTAGATGTATCATCAAATCAGGGTTTCCGTGGGACCCTGATCCAGGCGAAAAACAAGCGAAATTCATTATTTTGGCCAAATTTCAAATGTCAATTCTGATTTTTACAGTTCCATCATATTTAGTAGCATGTCATCATGCATTTCATCATCGTTTGATTCCATTTGCATTTTAAAATCCCCAAATTTTGTCACAACTCCTTCAAAAACCCTGATTTTAAAGGCATAACCTCAATATTAGGGGTATTTTGGTCATTTTGACCACAATTCCGAATTTTAAACTATTTATTACCTGATTTTCATGCATTTGCATCATTCAAATATCAAGAAAATATGAAAATTGGGTTTATATCCAACTCAATCCAATAATCTCAGGATATTATTGGAAAAACCCACATATTTGAGCTAACCCCATTTCAAGCTTGGCAGGGATATTCAAAGGAAGGAGCCAGAATCTGCAATTTTCCTTCTTTCATTTTATTTAGTGAAGTAATAATGTAAATTTTAGAATAAGAGATTTACTTTTCTGCTTAGATCATGATGCATATCATATAGTTTGAGTTTCTGCAATATCATGATTATGTGATTCATGCATTTTCTTTGAAAACCACTGTGGATGAACACGAATGGCACGCGCAACAACTCTTAGGGAGTTAATGAACTCGGTGGAGTCCATATTTATGGCCCTAGTCAGAATATGGACGAGACCCAGATTCAACATCTTCCTACTAGTCACACTGAGCCTACACTCTTAGGCTATCTTCCAAAATTCATTGCATATCCTTGATTTTTTACAAAATATTTTAGAATTAACTAAGTAAATTACAAGCATATTTACGGCCATAGTTGGAATATGTGGTAATCTTACCTTAGTGTAATTCTAAAACTGCATATTTTCCTGAAAATATATTTTCATGAAAAGACATTCATTCATTCAGGATAGTTTGCATCATGAACTCATAGTCTTTTTCTTTTGATAAAGTCAAAAAGATCTTTTTCCAAGAAAATAGATTTCTCAAGATGCTCTGAAAATGTTTTCAAAGATTGATTTTCCCAAGCTAAGTTTTCCCTGATTTTCTCGGAAAATATTTCATCTTATAATTCATTTCTAATTTTTCAAATAAAACCTTTTATCATTTTCCAGAGTCAAAATCGATTTCTGATTCTTCAAGGCCAGGATTCCCAGAATTTTAATTTCCTAAGATTTGATTTCCTTTCTTAAAAGAGTTTTCCTATGAATCCTCAATCATTTTCCAAAGAAAATTTTCAAAGTTGGAGTTTTCCTAACAAACATTTTCCCTTTCAATATTTATCCTTTCCCGAGAATTCTTTCTATTTTCCTCAGATTTTCCTCTATTCATGATTTTCCCATATTTTAGAGATTTTCTTAAGATTTTAAAATCCTTTCATTAAAGTTTTCTTGAGAGATTGATTTCCATCTTTTCCTTAGAAATATTTTTCATTCCAAAATATTTTTCTGAGCATACATCATGTTTTCCAACTTGCATTTTGCGAAGTTCCATAGCACATGCCTGAATTCTCTATGCATTTAGGATAGAACATGATTTTGGTAATTTAGCTAAGTCAAGCACACATTTGGTCCTTGGTTCGACTACCCCTGTTAAAGGTGGCAGGAACGATCGAACCTCGTACTGACAGGTCGAGCACCATCCTATGGATTTTCCCGCTATTTTAAAAAATGGAGGCGAGTGTTTCAAAACAATTTTCAAACTCTGGTCAAGTTTGACTTGCAGAAACGTTTTCCCTCTCTCTCACAGGGAAGAGAAAAATTTTGCGACGATAACAGGTTTGGCGACCGTGATAGGACTTGTCCTTGTCTGATCAAAAGTGTGCTTGACTTAGTTCAATTATCAAAGTTGTGTTCTCAAAATGTCAGCTATTCTGCTTTTTGATATCATGCGAACTTAGGAGCCTAGATTCTGACCTAGCTGACATTGATTGCATATAGCTTAGGCATGGTTTGGTAGGACTATATTGAGGAGATATTTTCATGCTCACATAGACTTAGGTCTAAATACAACTCTCTTCAATTTAGGATCTGAATGCAAACAATTTATGTTTCTTCAAAAGTTTTCAAAAATCTATCTCTTTAGGACTTAGAGCATTCTATTTCTTGCATGTGATCATTTTTTTCAAACCCCTCTACCTATCTTTACCCAGTGTTCACGTTGCTGGGCTCTCTTCAAGAACCCTAGTTCGGGACAGGGCCTCACAACTGGGCCACTTATTTGGGTTGAGGCCCCCTACCACGTATTAAGGGCCACAGTCCGAAGTATATCGGTAGGTGCTCAAGGATGTTGGAAAACCTTACCCTAGAACCGGAGTTGAAATTCTATGCAACGTACTTCGGGTCTCAACTTGAGTATATCGGCATAATTGGATTGGACAAAGATGATCTGAATTTAGAGTCAGGATTAGGGTCCTACAACTGCTTTTCAAAATGATGCATCTAGAGTCAGCCTTTTAGGGAGTGTTGTATGTGCATAAGTGTTTATGCAGGATGTTATTGTATGCACCTTATTTTCTCATTTTCTCGTATTTCTCAATTTTTCCCAAACTATTAGACCATTTTCCAAATACCCTTATTTTTCTTTTCATTTTCATAAAATAATTCTCTTATTTTCTCCAAACTCTGGACAATTTTTTCCAAACCATCTAATTTCTCTCAAAACTCCAGGTGAATTTTTATTCTTCCATTCCACTAGATCTTGAATTTTCCACCTCATTTTTATCTTGTCTGCATTTTTCAAAAAATCCTGTATTTTTCCTAAGTCTGATTCCGAGTCTGTCTCTATTTTTCAGTTCGATGGCATCCAGTCAAATCGATCCTATTTTTCCTGAAGGTCACATCTCCTACGAGGTGCGACAAGGTCGTCCTGAATATCGAGCCCTCAGCACCAGAAGTTTCATTCCCCGGTGGTACTACTCATGGCTCAAAAGCTTTTCTCGCATGTTTCCGAACCATTTGAGCGAGTGTGGATTAAAATTGACATCAGCAATCGGAAAACAAACCATCAATGGCAACCTGATTCATGCAATGGTGGAGTGATGGAATCCACGTACATGCACTTTCTGGTTTCTGTGGGGAGAGATGACCCTTTTAATGGATGAATTTTAAGAGATTATGGGATTACCAGAACCAGTCGGTCAACCAGGAGATTCGTTGGAGCATCAATTTCTAATCAATGTCAAGGGTTTGGATCCTCGAGATGCCCTAGCCCGTATGACAGGCCACCAATCTTGGCCCCTGATTCAGATGGATGGAAATGAATATGTCAATCTGCTTGAGTTATACCATCAATACGGGACCTTCGTCGAAGTCAGCTCACTATCAAGGACAACTAAAGAAAGAATTCAGAACACAATGGTTCTATGTAATGTAGGATTAGCCCTCTTCTCAGACGGACAAAACTACATGAATATCAGAATAATCCAGCTCATGAGAAGATGGGGAAGTCGACAGACAAACCGTCTCTCCATAGCCATGGCAGCACTCGCCTTCCAGTACCGAGGGTTGACCCATTTTTCACTTGGAGTCTATCTTAGTTGAAGGATGCATTTACACACTTCAATCCTGGTTCTTCCAGCACATTCCAGCCCGGGCAAATTCTTTCAGATACAATGGCCAAGAACTCCTTCCAGTGGCGTAGTATCCGTCCATGATCGACAACATTCAGGAAGATGACATCGTCTGAGACTACTTTCATCGACAATTATCCCCTACCAGATACACATATGCTTATGGCAAGCGGTTCAAGTTGCTGAGACCATTCTTTTGCACTTACTGTCAGCCAGAACGATGTGTTCGACAGTTCTCTCAGAGACAACAGTACATCGAGGCTTGGCTACTATCAGGAGCTATGACCGAATTTGACTTTACCTCTGCACAATGGTCTGGGGCATATTATTCTGCCCGCTATGGCTAGGATTCCTTTGTTACTCTGAAGTTCTTTCCTGATCCTAAAGTGTCTGTCGACTATTATGAATGGTGGCAAATTGTTTGTCCTCCACCTCTTTGTCAAGATCAATAAAATCATATTTTTCTTTCTTCAATAAAATTTCCTCCCTTTCTACCATGGTTTGACGACCTCGCCTAGGTAACAAGGCACATTTTTCGTTGTTCATCTCTCTTACAAAGAATGACAACACAATTGTCGTGATTTCCGTGGCAACTCAATCCCTAGTAATGGGATAATCTTCCAATGGTCTACCATATTTTCCTCAATATTTCCTTCCAAAAATTCAAAGATTTTCCTCAAAATCTAATCCTATCTTTGCCCTGCAGAGTCCTGGAAAGAAAGGGAAAGAAAGAGACACAAGAGTCTTGCAAAGAAAGGGAAAGAAAGAGACACAAGAGTCCTGCAAAGAAAGGGAAAGAGACACAAGAGAGCCTTCACAACATTTGATGGTTCAAACGAGGTCCGGAAGGAAAACATCATCGCAACGTATCAGCTACTCATCAGCATCAGAAGAAGAGATGAATTCGCCAAGGTCAGTCAGAGACCAAGAGCAGCCAGAAGATGACGACATCGACCCTCAGATGTATGCAATGTTCCAGAAAATGATGAAAAATATGATGAGTGATCAAGCCAGTAGCAGTACTGACGCAAATTTGATGAAAGCCCATCTTGCCATGTTCTTTGCAGAGTGCTCAAGGTTCAAGAGGGACAACAAAGCACTATTTTTATGCTTTCCCTGTAGCTTGGAAGGAGTTGCAGCTAAATGGTATGTTGAGCATATCAACCCCATCGAGTTTAAGGAGTTTGATAAAGTTGTAAATCTTTTTGTTGAACGCTTCTTGTTCAACACTGAGACGCTTCCCACCTTAAATCATCTCTGCAATCTGAAGCAGAAGGAGGATGAAAAAGCAAGAGATTTCATTCATCGATGGAGGGGAACCTGCAACAAGATGAGGAACCCCATTTTTGAGGAGCATGCACTCCAAATCATTCTCAACAACTTATCACAACCTTTGAGAAGTTTGATTTCTACATCTCCATCTCGTTCCTTCATTGAGTTCACAGAGAGAGCTGAGTGGCTCGAGCTAGGTATGGAAAATGGCGTATATGAGGGCATCACCCTCGCAAAAAATAATCATCCAAGTGATCCCAAAAAGAAAACACATTTCACTTACTCTACCAACAACAATAATAACAGTCGAAATCATTACAAAGGGCAAAAGAAAGATTATTGTTACAACGCAAGCAATTCAAACAACAAAGGTGATCAGAAACGGAAGCCTGCTCCTCAATACAACAAGCCCCCTCAGCAAGATCAAGGGCCAAAATTGCGTGAAAAGACCAGGCATGAAGGATGGAGCTACGATAGAAAATTCACTCCTGTTGACCAATCACTCGAAGATGTGCTCGAGTATATGCTGTCGAAGAAAATGATCAAATTGCCTAGATTGGCCGATCCCCCTGTGCCTATGGGAAAATGGAAATAACAATTCTGCAAGTTCTATAGGACAGTGGGACACAACACGGAGAACTGCTTCATTCTCAAAAATATTGTTCAGGATTACATTGATAACAATCTCTTGGTAGAAGGAGATGAAGAAGAGAAGATGGACATTCTAAATCGGCCATTTCCTCCGCACACCACAGCAATGATCACTGAACAGCCTTTTCAACCATAGGATCACATAACTCCATGTTCAGAACAAGACATCCAAGTGCAGTATCAAGTTCTCGTGCTGCATCAAGCATGACCCGGCAGTGAAAAGAAAATGGATCTTATCTCAGCCATTAGCAAGCTGGTAGTATCGGCAGAACCTATAAGGGCATCCCCTAAGAAAGTAAAAGGGATTCCCGAATTCCTTAAACAGTTCATCAAGCCTATGCCAGAAAAAGGAGAAATGTCAACTCAAAATCCACTAACTGCTTTGTCCAATGTTTCAATTTTGGACTTAGCTAAAAACTCTTGCAAGCACCAACAAGTATTGGACGATTTGCTCAAGAAGATTAAAGTTAAGCCCAGTACCACGCCTGAAGACATGGCTCAAATTATAAATTCAGCCATGACAAATGCGCCAATCACCTTCTCAGAGGAAGACCTTCCAAAGCCTCACACCTTCCATAACAATGCCTTGTACATCATCGTTCAAGCAAGGGGAATGACAATACCTCATGTACTGGTTGATGGAGGCAGTACCCTCAACATATGTCCCGAGATGACAGTGAAGGCACTAGGCATCAAGAAGGAAGAGTACATTCCAAATCCTATCACCATATATGGATTCAACAACCATGGTCAAACGGCAAAAGGAAAGATCTTTTTAGAAGTGTTTATCAATTACTCAGTGCATTCAGTGCTCTTTCATGTGGTTAATGTACCACCCACCTATAATCTGCTTCTCCGGAGACCTTGGATCCACCATACAAATGCGGTGCCTTCCACTCTTCATCAGTGTATAAAGTGGTCCAAAGGTGGGATGATCACAACTGTATTGGGAGAGGACCCAGAAGAAAGGCTCCCGCAGCCCATGATTCCTAGACCCGCATTCACTACAGATATCCCTAGCATCAGGGAAAGAGAAGAAGTCAGTCTCGGAGAGAGTCTAGAAATACTCCAGACATCAGAGCTCTCTATGCATACTATAGCCATGACCCGATGGAGAGGTCCTCAGTTCTTCAAGATCGGAGGACGACTCGACTACAACACTCTCAGAGATCACCCGTTGTTTCCCCAGTTCATGAACATGAAGAAAGGGTTTGATCTGCTTCTCAAGCATGGCTACCAACCTTTCAAAGGCTTGGGCAAAAACGAAGATGGTCGCATTGAACAAATGATTCTGAAGCATCATCCTCTCAGAACAGGACTGGAATTCTCTGGCAAAAGCTCACAAAAGAAGATTGTTTTTGTTAAGGGGTCACATTGAGAATCATTTTTGTATCTCCTTTCTACCCTTTTCGAAATAAATGTCTCATTCTATCAATGTCTTTGATCAATTCAAAATCAAGAAAATTTCAAGTTTCTTTGTCTATCTGGATGCCATCTATCTCATTACTCTATCTCCTTATTTTACAATTTCATTGTCATTTTATTCATGCTTCTTTTCAAATGATATTTACGATGGGCGATTTTCTCTGAATCAAGTTTCTTCTTTAAATCTTAGAATGCATTCCCGAGCAATCAAGAAGCTCGTTCTCAATCCAAAGGCTTTCCAGAAGTCTACAACAATTCACCAAGTCAAAGCCAGCACAGAAGATGGCAAATCTGCAAAGCAGTCAGATGAGTATGCAGAATTCGATCAGTCTCTTCAAGAATTGCCAGAATTCACCTCAGTTCAGAAGCAGGACAAACCATCAACTCTAGTCCAAGATCCGACTAAGGATGTCAATATCGGTTCAAAAGACAATCCCAAGATTCTCAAGATTGGCACCAATCTGAGTTCAGAAGAAAAGGAAAGGCTCACCAATTTTCTCAGACAACATAAAGAAGTATTTGCATGGACATATGAAGATATGTCGGGTTTAGGTCCTAAATTAGTCGAACATTGCCTCATTTTGAAATCAAGTGTTAAGCCAGTCAAACAGAAGCTGAGAAAAATGGATCCCAGAATAGAACAACAAGTCAAAGAAGAACTCAAAGATTTACTCAAAGTAGGGTTCATGCGAACTATTGACAACCCAGATTTGTTAGCCAATATTGTCGTTGTTCCAAAGAAAAATGACAAAGTGAGGATTTGCATAGACTTCAGAGACCTTAATAAAGCAACTCCAAAGGATGATTATCCACTTTCAAATATTGAACTTTTTATCAACAACACGGTAGAACATGTCATGTTCTCTTTTATGGATGGATATTCCGGCTACAATTAGATTAAGTTGGCCGCTCGCGACCAATCAAAAACTTCCTTCACTACGCCTTGAGGCACTTTTTGTTATACAATCATGCCATTTGGGCTCAAAAATGCTGGAGCAACATATCAACATGTGATGGCCGTCATCTTTCATGATCAGATGCGCAAAATCATGGATGCACAAGTTGATGATATCCTCGTGAAATCTAAAGAGGAAGAAGTGTTATCGTCGCAAAAAATTTCCCGTCTTCCCTTCCTTGCGGAAGAGAGAGGAAAATGCTTTCGCGATTCAAACTTGACCGGATTTTGGAAATTGTTTTGAAATATACTCGCCTCCGTTTTTGAAAATTGCGGGAAAATCCATGGGATGGGGCTCGACCTGTCGGTATGAGGTTCGACCGTTCCTGCCGCCTTTAACAGGGGTAATCGAACCAAGGACCAAAATTATGCTTGACATAGTTAAATCATCGAAATTGTGTTCTATCCTAAATGCGCAGAGAATTCAGGCATGTGCTATGAGAATTTTGGGAAATGTAAATTGGAAAATATGATGTATGCTTAGAAAATATTTGAAGTTGGAAAGCATTTCTCAGGAAAAGATGGAAATCAATCTCTCAAGAAAACTCAGACGAAGAAGGTTTGAAATCTCGAGAAAGTTTATAAAGAGTTGGAAAATCTTGAAGAAGTGAGAATCTTGAGAAAGTTTAAATGAGAATATCGGGAAAATCTTGAGAAAGTTTATAAAGACTTAGAAAAATGAGAATCTTAGGACAATTTTGAGAAGGCTTAGAAAGACTTGGAAAATCATGAGGAAATGAGACTCTCAGGAAAACTGTAGGAATTCTTGAGAAAACATGAACATTTGAAAAAAGGAAAGCACTTGTTGGGAAAACTCAGACTTTAAGAAAAGGATAGAAAATTTATAGGAAAGGTTCATTGGAGAATGAAACTTAGAACTTGGGAAATTGAAATCCTGAAAACATTGTCCTTGAAATCTCTGAAAATCGATTTCTGATTCTTGAGAAATATGAAAATTCCTTTTGAAAAATGGATCTTAAGAAAATAACTTTTTAAGGAAAATCACGGGAAAACTTTGATTTGGGAAATCCAACTCCGAATATCATCATAGTTTCTTGAGAAAATCGATTCCATGAAGTGAAAATCTTTTGAGAAAAACAAATGATGCAGATGATGTGAATGAATGAATGCACTTTTGAAAAGATTTCTGAAAATTTTATTGGAAAAATGTGGATTAGACCAAAATAAACCCTTCACATATTCTGACTGTGGCCATGAATATATTCAGGGTTTATTTGAATTAATTCACAATATTTTGAAATCGTTGGAAATATGAGGTGCATTTTCAAGATAGCCTAAGAGTGTAGGCTCAATGTGACTGGTAGAGAGATGATGGATCTGGGTCTCGTTCATATTCCGACTAGGGTCGTAAATATGGACTCCACCGAGTTCATCAACGCTCTAAGAGTTGGTGCACGTGCCATTCGTGTTCATCCACGGTGGGTTTTGAAAACTAAGATATATGCATCATAGAATCAGGATATTACTGAAATCAAACTATATGAGATGCGGCCTAATCTAAGCAGTAAAAGTAAATCTTATTCCAAGGTTTACATCGGATTGTTACATTGCATAACATAAAGTAAAAGAAAATTGAAATGGAGCCAAGGAATCAACCTCTTCTAGATTTTCCTGCAAAATAAGAGTTAGTACAAAATAAACAAAGAAATGGACATATATATATAATATATACAACGAAGAGACATATACATATATCAAAATGCTAAAATAGGTGCTAAATGTCATGTAACGATGGAGGTGTAACTATATGAGAAAATATATGGATGTTCATACATGGAAATAAGAGCACATGCAGAGATATATATATATATAAGTATATATCTATGTATATATATATATACATATATATATACATATATACGTATACATATAGATAAATATATATAGATATACATATATATATAGATATATATATACATATAATGAGAAAATATGTACATACTAATGGAAATGACGTATAATAGGTAAAACCAGAAATTACAGGTATATACAGTTTCTGTAGGTGATTTCACACAACCATACTTCTCAAATTATAATGCAATTTCCAGTAAAAATGGGTATGGAGCCTCCCTATATATCCATAATGAAGCACGCCAAAGATGGTTGGGAGATCACGATTGGATATAGAGATATCCGTTCATGAATATGGCCAAATATCAAGACTGCACACTTGCAGCAGAAAATGAATATGTGCAGGAAATGGGTTGTGGAAGCATCATGGGCTATTTCAAGGATATCATGAAAAGGATATGAAAAGCTTGGTGAATACGTGAAAATGTCGTGGAAAATGATGAAATAATATGTATAATTGGTGCTGCAAATGGGGTGATATAGCAAACAAGAATTTAGCACTAAGCTAAGCAAAATTTCATAAAACCAAGGGTGATGTTCCAGCCATAGCTTCATAAAACAGAGATTTTAACAGCAAGCTAGACAAAATCTCATAAATCAAATGATGGTGTTCCAACATAACTTCATAAAACAGGAATTTGAATATCAAGCTCATAAATCAAATGATGAAGTTCCAGCCATAACTTCATAAAACAAGAATTTTGAACATCAAGCTCATAAATCAAATGATGATATTCCAGCCCATAGTTTCATAAAACAGAAATTGTAGCATCAAATGATGAAGTTCCAGCCATAACTTCATAAAACAAGAATTTTACCATCAAGCTAAACAAAATTTCATAAATCAAATGATGAAGTTCCAGCCATAACTTCATAAAACAGGAATTTGAATATCAAGCTCATAAATCACATGATGAAGTTCCAGCCATAACTTCATAAATCAAGAATTTTGAACATCAAGCTCATAAATCAAATGATGAAGTTCCAGCCATAACTTCATAAAACAAGAATTTTGAACATCAAGCTCATAAATTAAATGATGATGTATTTACAAGAGTAAGAGAAAAGAAAAATACATGTAATAGCAAATACTCATGAAGGGATATGTATATATATATAAGTATATATATACATATATATATATATATATATCCATATATACATATACACGTATACATATAGGTAGATATACATATATACATATAATGAGAAGACATATATGTTTAATGGAAATTCCACATAATGGGTAAAACCAGAAAATATATGTATATACAGTTTCTGTAGGTGATTTCGCACAACCGTATTTCCCAAACTACAAGGTAATTTTCAATAAAAATAGGTATAGAGCTTCTCTATATATCAGTAATGATGCTTGCAAAAGATGGCATATGGATCATGAACGGATGTGGATATATCCGTTCATGAACATAGCCGATTATCAAGACTGCATACCTGCAGAAGATGGTAAATATAACACATACGTGATGTGTAAGAAGTTCATTGTGGGAACAATGGGCTGTCTTCAAGAAAATTGTGACAAGGCTATGAAAAGTACATCCCATGTAATGCAGCAGTGACATTAGCATACTAACATGGCTGGGTTATGCCAGACGTCTACATATTGTCCATCAGATAATCATTCAGCAATTTGAGGAGATGCTTGACATTTTGCAGTAGAAGATCAAATGGCTAAATCAAAGATATCAACCCTTTTTACATAACATATTTCACTATATTAATAAATGAAGGATTTTCAATTAACTACAGTGAAAACCAGAAACCATGACTCTTTGTGTCCTGTAATCAATTTGATTTTCAGGTGGACCAGTCCTCATTAATTAAGTTTTAGCATCGAACCGAATTCTGGATGCCACAAAACATGCTTGGCATTATTTATGATACTAAGCTATATATACATATCTATACAACTGATAATAAAACATGCTGATAATACATTTTCAGAACTAATCTATATAATAAATCAAACAAATCAATCTTACAAATGAGATCAATTGGTCATAACAAATGGCTTCAGCAGATGCTCCCTCACAATAAATAGTATGATGCAAAGACCCTAAATGATACTATTTACAGTAGTGAAGCAGGGTGGCAGTGTGATTTTGCAGAAGAAGAAAAAAAAACAATAATACACAAAATATCAGTAAACTATATGTCAGATGCATAGGTTGAGAAAGGCCTTGCGCTGGATCAATCTTGGGCGAGTTTGGGTTGCGCAGGAGCAGCTTTAAGTTGTTCTTCAGTTACCTTCAGATAATCTTCACTGAAATAAGGTTTTTCAGCAGCTTGAGGGATTAGAAAAGAGGGCAGTCTCCTGCGTTTTTGCTGGATCTTCTGTTGGCTGAAGGACGATGGGCTGAAGGCTGAAGGTGGAAGACCTGCAACTGGATCTCCTGCTGATGGGGCTGAAGGCTGATGAAGGATGGCGCTGGCTGTTGTGGCTGAAGCAAGATAGGAAAAACGGTGGTGGCTCTCTTGCGGTTGGGCTGGAGTGGAGGTGTGCGGCAACTGCTGGAGGTGGAAGATCTGCGACTGGTGGTGATGGTGATGCAACCGTTGAAGTGTCTGGTGGTTGGGCTGAAGAAGGATGAAGCTCTTGTTGGTAGGTTGGAGATGGTGAGAAACCTGCGGCTGGGCTGTAGTGGCTGAAGAGGGATCTCGATAGCCAAATGGCTGGGGCTGAAGAAGGTGAAAACGCCTCCTTTCCACCTTGAGAGCCTCCTGCAAAAACCGAAAATCTCCAATTCAAAACCCTCTCTCGTGAATGCTCTGCCCCCCTTTTTAAAAACTTTCCCCTCTTTTCAAAAAAAAACGCAGCCCTCCCTTCCGTTACAATTTTTTTTTTTGAAAACTTTTCAAAGTTTTTGTAACTGATTTTTAAAAACTCGTCGTTTTAGAGGCTGGACAAAATCTTAGGTTTTTAAAATCATTTTGGGTTTGTTGACCTAAGTCTTAGATAACTAAGCATTTTTTTTAAAAACTGTTTCTAAAAAAAATGAATAGTGATATCATAAAAAAAAAAATTTAATGATAATAATAAATGGGAGATGCCACCTCAGCCATCTTTAAAATTCTTTTGAAAATAAAGCTTTATTTTGTGTTGGCAACTTCTTTTATTTTCAATTGGGGTGCCACATGTGTGTGGGCCCACTGACTAAAAATGAATAATATTGAGAAAAATAAAAAGGAAAATTTGCAAATTGGTATGGACTTCGGGTGGGTCCCGCTTGAGAATAAACACCTTACCTGAGAGTCTTAGTATGATGCTAGTTCAAAGGCGGGTCTCGCTCCATTTATTTGAAGATACGAGATAAAACCTTATTTGTTTTTCAAGAATTTGGAAAAATTGGGTTTTCAGGGCAAAAATATGGATAAATGTAAAAACAAAATTTGTAAAGAGATTTAAAATCTTTTGCAAAAACTGTTTTGAGATAAAATCTTTAAAATCAATATCCAAATATCCAGATTGTTTTCTTGAGAAAATTTTTGTAATTCAAAGTCCTGGGGGTAAAATGGGAAAATTTGATAATTTTGAATACCCAGGGTTTTTAAAAATCAATTTGAAAAAGTTTAAAAATCAAATCCGGATGCACAATTTTGAAAATCAGGAATTCTGGATCTCAAACTGACATGCTATGCAGTGAAATGATGCAATGCTATGCAAAGACATGTTCTATGAAATGTCACTCTCAGCTTGGACTTGGAAATTCTAACTTCTTCTCCAGAAAAAGGATTTGAAAATTTTCAATTTGAAGATGTCTTTGAACCTAAATATAGAAATTTTGAAGCTCAAGAATGAAATTTAGGACTTTCTGCAAGGTTCAATCTTGGAAAATGACCATTTTGCCCTTCATTGCTTCTGAAGAACTGAAATATGATGATTGAGGGCGATGTCAAGAAGGTGAGTGAAAATTTGGGGTGTTTACAGATGCCCCTCTTTGCTACTAAGCCGGCTTATGGTCGAGCTTTGTGGCAAAGAAAACACACCAAATTTGGGCTATATATAAAAAAATGCCCCAGTTAGAAGGATCTGACTGGGTATGAAGAAGTTAGCCCGAAGAAGATGGTAGATATGAAATGGAGAAATGAAGAGGAGAAACTCACTCTGTGAGAGCGAAGTTCAGGTTTATGCCTTTAACCTGGATGGGACAGGAAATGCTCTGTATGGAACGAAGCTTAGGTTTGACCCTTAACTTGATTGGGGATTGAAAAATCTCATAGAAATGAGATTCAGGTTTGTGCCCTTATTCTGATTGGGCGGAAAATGGAATACCTCTTCAAGGGAGGCTCAGGTTTATACCCTTATCCTGATTGGGCGGAAAATGGAATACCTCTTCAAGAGAGGCTCAGGTTTATACCCTTATCCTGATTGGGCGGAAAATGAATTGGTATGATGAAACCTTCGGATTTTGCACAATAAATCCAACAGGGGTTTTGCAAAAGGAAGGAAAATGGGGTCCCTAAAGCTTGAAAAGGGGTTGATCTTGGACGTCTCATTGCTGAGACTAAAATCAGCTTTTGAAATTGCCTCTTGCGGGAAATGATTGTTGGTTCGACCTCAAACCGAAATGGGACTGTCTATGGTGGGACAGTGGGGACACAGGGAAGTGTGCAAATCTGAGAGTTTATGCTCTCAAAGAAGGGAAGGAATCAAGTCTTTAAGAGGGATGTAAAATTGGTGTCAGGATGTATCAAGGATGGATATCAAGCTCTCACTTCATGTCAGGATAACTAGAAAATATTGTCAAAATATTGAGAATTCTGTTGTTGATTCAAAGTTTTTGAAGATGTTGCGCATTATTGCAAAGATATTTTTTACTTTCTACCCAAAGCATTACCTCCAAACAAGGTTCACTTCGTAGAATCGAGACTTGAAATCCAAATTGCTTGCAATTGACCTTCTTTAAGGAAGCTATCAATTTCCTTGATATGAACAAGAAAGATAATTTGATATTATGAAAGCAGTTGATGAAAGGATATTGATAATAGAATTTCACAAATTTAAAGAAATTCTTGGTAGATTTGGCAGTTTGATATCCTGGGAGCTTCTCTCATGATAATCTTTCTGCACTCTTTTGGCTCTCTTGGGTTTTGGCTACATTCTCCTTCATTTTGGAGATGTTCCGACTTTTTCTCTCTTTCTTTCTCCTCTCTTTCTCTCTTTTGGGAGGGTACGTCACAAGCTCCTTCATCTTGGAGATGTTTCGATCCTTCTTTGATGATATTGGCTCATGGGTCAGAAATTTTTTGGATGATAGCTAAAATTAAATATCTTTTAGGGATTGTTGAGAGGTTCATCGCATCTGCCTTCATCTCGACAGTGCTTTGGACTTTCCCTGGAAGGACCCGTCACAAACTCCGTCATCTTGGAGATGTTTCGAATCTTCTTTGGCCCCGGGGGTCTACTCGCTTAATTCGCCTTCATCTTGACGACAAGTGAGAGATCCCTTTTGCGGATACTTAATTGCAGCTTAGGTGATTCTGAGGAGACAGGGTTTTGATGAATACTCTATTTTTCTAGCACTCAGGATATTTTCACTGCCTCGTCTTTTCAAGAATAGTCTTTAAAGATGTGCCATTGACTGCGATCAATATCAATCATTTATGGCTTTGCAATAACACTGAATCTTCTTTGCTGGCCATATCGAGGACTTATCCTTCATCCTTTTGGTTGGCCAATAGAAAGAATTTGAAGTTTGAATCTCTTTTCGCAAAAGCTTCACTCTTTTGGAAGTAATGCTGAAGGTAAACTGAAATAAAGATTTGTGCAATAAAGATTCTGAAATCAACAATTAATTGATTGACAAATTGACAAAATTTTCTTGAAATCCCTAGTGAAAGTGAGTATTTGCAATCTGGCTCAACACATCCGTGACGAAAATTCTCCTCTCTTTTTCCCCAAAAAGAGAGACTCAGGCTTAGCCCTTACCTGAATGGGAAATGGAGAATACTTCTCTCTTCCCTGAAGAGGAGGTGTTTGCAAAACGAACTTTCGAAGAGAAATTAAGCTTCCGTCAAAGCTCCCTAATATTAGGCTTCTCTTATGGAAAGGGGGCCGATAATAGTGAGGTCTGAAAATTGGGTCATGAAAGGAGTGAGTCCATCACACTCTCCCTGCAAAGAGGGTCCTTCATGATGAAAAATGGCCTAGTATGAAATTGGGAGGTTACAAGAAAAACGAGTCTCCGTCGAGCCTCTCCTTTAAAAGGGTTCCTTGTGTGAAATTGGAAATTGTTTTACAAACGGTTCACAAAGACACGAGTCCCTTCAAACTCTCCCTAAACAGGGGATAAGTGAACAAATTGGATAGCATGCGAAAAGAATGAGCTCCCTCGAACTCTCCCTAAACGGGTCTCTCGCAAGAGAAAATGATTGAAATTGGATTGACGCAAAGGTCGAAATTGGAAATTGGAAAATTGCTTGTTTGGAAATTGGATGACCCAGAAGTCGAAATTGGATAATTGAATGACCTAACGGTCGAAATTGGGAATTGATAGACTAAAAGGTCAAAATTGTGTGACCCGAAGGTAGGAATTGAGAATTGAGTGACCCGAAGGTCGAAAATTAGAAATTAAATGACCTGAAGGTCAAAATTGAGAATTGAGAATTTAAATTGGAAATTGGGTGACCCCAGGGGTCGGCATTGGAGAATGGCATGATCCAAAGATTGAAATTGGAAATTAGTGGGCAAAATATCAAATTTGAGCAATTGACAGACCCTGAGGATCGAAATGACTTGTATCAAGAAAGGAGAATGATGAATTAGAGTCAGAGCTCGAATAAAATATAGAGATCACGAGTCGGAACCCGGATCAACAAAAGAAAATGAAGTGCTTGAATTAGAGTTTGGATAAGACAAAGAGATCTCGAGTCGGAACTCGAATCAACAGAGAAAATGAAGAGCTCGAATCTGAGCTCGAATAAAATAGAGAGATCTCGAATCGGAACCCGGATCAACAAAAGAAAATGATGTGAAATAAAACCCGAGTTGGAACTCATTTTTTCGAAAAGTTTGGGATTTTGAAAATGTACCAGTTTAAACATTGGATTTTGAAACAATACCAGTTCGAGCACTGGGTTTTAGTTCAGTATTGGTGATTACCTTCCAATTTTGAATCATTAGAAATTATGATGGGACTGTTTGTTGAAATCCCAATACTGACTGGATTGTTGTTAATGTATTTGAATGCAAATGAATATGAATTGATGCACATGAATGCACAAGTGCGTGAAATGAGGAATTTGTTTATCCTGCCTGCATACAGAACAAAATTTTAAAAATGCCCCAGTGTAACTGGGAAAGAAAGTTGAATCATTATTTGAAGGAAACAGGAAGATTACAAGAGGAGACTAAATGTTTCAGGTGTAGAACTTTTTCAAGTGTCGAGCATTAATAGGATCTGGCAATTCTACCCCATCGGCGTTGATGAGCCGATATGAGTTGCGGGGTAATGCTTCTTTGACGACATATGGGCCTTCCCAATTTGGCGACCATTTACCGTCAGGATGATGCTTGAGATAGGTTGTGGATCGAAGCACTAACTCATTGACTTTGAATCTTCTTTCGATGATAGACTTCGCATACTGCCTGGCTACTCTCTGGCGATAGGATTGAGCATGCTCTGCTGCTTTTAACCTTCTCTCATCGAGTAAGTCTAACTGTACCAGTCGCTGCTGCTGGTATTGATCAAGAGGTAATTGCAGAAGCGATGCGAATTTCAAAGCGGGCTTCTGAACGTGTAGCGGCAACACTACTTCTGTTCCATAGACCAGTTCTGATGGAGTAGCATTCGTTGGAGTGCGAATAGTGGTCCGGTAAGCCCATAGTGCATCGTGGATCTTCTCATGCCAATCACGACCTGTTTCCACAGTTCGCTCCACGATGCGAATTAAGATCTTGTTGGTGGCCTCTGCCTGACCATTCCCTTGAGGATAATATGGGGCAGAGAAATGATGACAAATCTTGAACTTTGAGCAGAATGTCTTCATTCTTTCATTCTTGAAATGACTGCCATTATCTGATACAATGTCATGCGAGATGCCGAAACGGCAAAGGATGCTCTTGTGAATAAAAGAGACCACATGTCGGCCTTCTACTGTGCGAAGAGTGATAGCTTCTACCCACTTGGTGAAATATTCTGTTGCGGCAAGGAAATATTTATGGCCATTTGAAGCTGAAGGAGTGATGGGACCTACAACATCAAAGGCCCACATAGAGAACGGCCATGGAGAGACAACAGATTGTAAATAAGTTGTCGGAGCATGAATAGAAGATGCGTGTATCTGGCATTGCACACACTTCTTCACATAATGATAACAGTCTTGTTGCATAGTTTTCTAATAATAACCTGCTCTGATGATCTGCTTGACAAGGGTTTGGTAGCCGACGTGACCACCACAGATACCTTCGTGTGCTTCTCGCACAACCTCTTTGGCTTCGTCTTCATCTAAACATCTGTAATACTCTGAGCTGAATCCACGACGATAGAGGACATTGGCCAAAATGAAATATCGAGTAGACATACGCTGGATTGCTCGCTGCTCTTTCTTTGAGAGTTTTGGAGGAAATTCGCCAGTTTCTATGAAAGTTTTGATGTTATAATACCAAGGCTTCTTCCTTTGCTCAGCCTGGTTTACTTGTTCAACTGGAAGGAAAGCAGGTTGGTCAAGTCTGTCAATTTCAAAAGAGCGACAAGATTCTCCATTTCTGAATGCCATAATAGAGCCTAAACTGGCTAGGCTATCAGCCACTTGATTAAAATCTCTCATGATATGGAAGAGCTGGAATTCTTCAAACTTGCTGATAAGAGCTGAAACAATTTTCTGATAGGGAAATAGCTTCTGATCTTTAACTTGCCATTCAGCTCGAACTTGATTGACAACAAGTAATGAGTCGCCGTAGGCATGCACTCTCTTAACATTGAAGTCTAGTAGAATCTTTAGACCTTGAATCAGGGCTTCATATTCAGCCATATTGTGAGTGCATTGAAAATCTAATTTGAGAGAAAATGGAATCATCTCTTTCTCAGGAGTGATTAATAAAATTTCGATGCCTATTCCAGCCATATTCTTAGAACCATCGAAAAATAAATTCCAGACTGGAGATTGCTGGATATTGCAAATTTGCTCGTCTGGGAAATCATCTTCGGCTTTCACCTCTTCCGCCAAAGGAAAATCCACTAATTGGTCTGCAATTGTTTGGCCTTTGATTGATTGCTGCGAGACATATTCTAAGTCATACTGCATCAATAAGACTTGCCATTTGGCGACTCGTCCGCTGAGAAAAGGTTGCTCCAAGATGTATTTGAGAGGATTGAGTTTAGACAAGATTTTGACTTCTGATGCTATCTGGTAGTGTCTTAGCTTCTGACACATCCACACCAGAGCTAGGCAGGTCTTCTCTATTTGGGAATATTTCTTTTCATAGTCTATGAAAGTCTTACTCACATAATAGATGGCGTGCTCTATCAGGCTGTCTTCTTTGTATTGTGCCAAGAATCCGCCGCATGCAACTTGATTGGCTGAGATGTATAACAAAAGAGGCTTTTCCAATTCTGGCGGCTTCAGGATTGGAGGATTGAGAAGATACTTCTTGATTCTATCAAACGATTGCTGACACTCTGGTCTCCATTCGAACTTAACTCCTTTTCTGAGCAAGTGGTTGAAAAGTTCACATCTCATCGCCAAGTTGGAAATAAATCGCCGGATTTATTGCATGCGTCCCTGAAGGATACGCAACTTTTTGAGATTTTTCGGGGGTGGCATATCAATGATAGCCTTGGCTTTGGCCGGGTCAACTTCAATTCCCTTTTTGCTGACCAGAAAACCCAACAGTTTGCCTGATTCGACTCCAAAGACACATTTTTGCGGGTTAAGCCTTAACTTGTAAAGAATGAGTCTCTTAAAGACTTGATCAAGTGCTTCGAGGTGATCTTCTCCCTCTTTAGATTTCACGAGGATATCATCAACATACGCATCCATGATTTTGCGCATCTGATCATGAAAGATAACGGCCATTGCCCGTTGATATGTTGCTCCAGCATTCTTGAGCCCAAAAGGCATAACTGTATAGCAAAAAGTGCCCCAAGGCGTAGTAAAGGAAGTTTTAGATTGGTCGCGGGCGGCCAACTTAATCTGGTTGTAGCCGGAATATCCATCCATGAAGGAGAACATGGCATGTCCTGCTGCGTTGTCAATCAGAAGATCAATGCTTGGCAGTGGATAGTCATCCTTCGGAGTTGCCTTGTTGAGGTCTCTGAAGTCTATGCAAATCCTGACTTTGCCACTTTTCTTTGGGACAACGACGATATTGGCTAACCAATCTAGATAGTCAATAGTTCGGATAAATCCTGTTTTGAGCAGATCTTCAAGTCCTTCTTTGACCTGTTGTTCTATTCTGGGATCCATTTTTCTCAGCTTTTGCTTAACTGGCTTTACATCTGGCTTCAAAACGAGTCGATGTTCGACCAATTTGGGATCTAAGCTCGGCATATCTTCATATGTCCATGCAAAAACTTCTTTATGTTGTTTGAGAAAATTGGTGAGCCTTTCTTTCTCTTCCGGACTTAGACTGGTACCGATCTTGAGGATCTTGGGATATTCCTCTGAGCCGATATTGACATCTTCAGTAGGATCTTGTACTAGAGAAGATGGTTCATCTTGCTTCTGAACTGAGGCGAACTCTGGTAATTCCTGAAGATACGGATCAAATTCTGCATAATCATCTAACTGTTCTGCAACCTTGCTATCTCTTGTGCTTGCTTTGACTCGGTGAATTGCTGCCGATTTTTGGAAAGCCTTGGGATTGATAACGAGTTTCTTGATTGTTCGGGAAGACAATTCTGAAATTTTGGATAAGAAATTGGATTCAGAAAAAAATCGTCCATCATACGACAAACAATCATTTAAAAAGAATTATGCATAAAATGACATTTGAGTTATATAATGAGGAGATAGAGAAGGAAGATAGATGGCATCCAGATAGACAAAGAAACTTGACATTTTATTGATTTCAATTGATAAAAGACATTAAGACATTTATTTTGAAAGGAATAGAAAGGAAATGCAACAACGATTCTCAATGTGCCCCTCTAACATAAACAGTCTTCTTTGGTGAGCTCCCGCCAGAAAACCCTAATCCTGCCCTATGGGGATGATGCTTTTGGATCATTGGCTCGACACGACCATCTTCATTTTTTCCTAGTCCTTTAAAGGGTTGATAACCATGCTTCAGAAGTAAATCAAATCCCTTTCTTGCTTTCATGAATTGTGGAAACAATGGATGATCTTTGACAGTGTCGTAGCTGACACGACCTCCAATCTTGAAGAACTTGGGACCTCTCCATCGGGTCATGGCTACAGTATGCAGGGATAATTCTGATGTGGCCTGAAGTATTTCCTGACTTTTTCCGAGACTGATTTCTTCATTCTCTCTGATGCTAGGAATATCTGCAGTGAATGATGGTCGAGGAATCATAGGCTGTGGGAGCCTTTCTTCCGGGTCCTCTCCGAGCACTGTTGTAATCATTCCACCTTTGGACCATTTTACGCATTGATGCAAGGTGGAAGGCACTGCGTTTGCATTATGAATCCATGTCCTTCCGAGCAACAGATTGTAGGTGGGTGGCACATTGACCACATGAAAAAGCACTGAATGCACAGAATAGTTAATGAATACTTCCAGGAATATCTTGCCTTTTGCCGTCTGACCATGGTTGTCAAACCCATAGATGGTGATAGGGTCTGGAATGTATTCTTCTTCCTTAATGCCTAGTGCCTTTGCGGTCATTTCAGGACATATATTGAGGTTGCTGCCTCCATCTACTAGCACATGGGGTACTGTCATTCCCCTGACCCGAACGACGATGTAAAGAGCATTACTGTGAAAGGAATGAGGCTTTGGAAGGTCCTTATCCGAGAAAGTGATTGGCGCGTTGGTCATGGCCGAATTCACTATTTGTGCCATGTCTTCAGGAGTGGTACTGGGCTTAACTTTGATCTTTCTGAGCAGATCATCCAGTACTTGCTGATGCTTGCAGGAACTCTTGGCCAAATCAAGAATGGAAACATTGGATAGAGCGGTCAGAGTCTTCTGACTTGAATTCTCTGGCTTGGGCTTGATGATTTGATTGAGAAAATCAGGAAGTCCCTTTGACTTGGGGATTGACTTTACAGGTGCTTCAGAAATTTTCATCTTGCCCAATGCTGAGATTAGATCCATCTTCTTAGAATCAGAAGTTGCTTGTCGTAGTACTGACACCTGGTGCTGAACCTGGAGATCTTGTGCAAAACACGGCTTGATATGCTCATGCGGTAAGAATGGTTGTGCGGACACCACTGCCGTGGTGTGTGAAGGAAAAGGCTGCTTAAGAATGTTCATTTCTTCTTCTTCTTCCCCTTCTACCAATAAATTTTTATCGATAAGATCCTGCACAATGTTCTTGAGAACGAAACAGTTCTCAGTGCTGTGTCCCACTGTTTTGTGGAACTTGCAGAATTGATCTTTCCATTTCCCCATAGGCACAGGGGGATCAGCCAGTCTAGGCAACTTGACCATTTCTTTCGACAGCATATATTCGAGCACATCTTCGAGTGATTGGTCGAGAGGAGTGAATTTTCGGTCATAACTCCATCCTTCGTGTTTAACCTTTTCACGCAATTTAGGCCCTTGGTCTTGCTGAGAAGGCTTGCTGAACTGAGGAGCAGGCTTCATTTTCTGATCTCCTTTATTGTTGGAATTGTTTGTGCCATAGCAGTAATCTTTCTTCTGCCCTTTATACTGATTTCGGCTATTGTTGTTGTTGTTGTTGGCAGAGAAGGTGAAGTGAGCTTTCTTCTTCTGCTCACTTTGGGGGTTACTTTTGGAAAAAGTGAAGCCTTCATAGACTCCATTCTCTACGCTCAGCTCGAGTCATTCTGCTCGCTCAGTTAATTCAATGAAGGTCCGAGACGGTGCAGTAGAGATTAATCGTCTTAACAGCTGCGAAAAGTTATTGAGGATTAGGGACAGGGCGTGCCTTTCCGAGATAGGATCTCTCATCTTGTTACAGGCTGACCTCCATCTGTGAATAAAGTCTCGTGCTTTTTCATTCTCGTTCTGCCTCTGACTGCAGAGATGACTTAATGTCGGGAGCGCTTCTGTGTTGAACAAAAAGCGTTCAATAAATAAATTCACCACTTTATCGAACTCCTTGAGCTAGATGGGATTGATATGTTCAGCATACCATTTAGCTGCAACTCCTTCCAAGCTGCGAGGGAAACACAGGAACAGTGCTCTGTTATCTCTCTTGAATCTTGAACACTCTGCGAAGAAAGTGGCGAGATGGGCTTTCGAATCGCCAGAACCATCGAACTTGATGAATTTTCGGGGAAGGTTTTCGAGATCGTCATCCCTTTCGAGGCCGTCATAGAAGTCCTCACTGGTGAAGATTTTCTTGCCCTTGTCGCGGGCTTGGAGATCCTTAACAACTCGGGCCATTTCCCTGAATTGTGACTGCAGAGGTTCTTCTGTGACTTGATTCTTTGCTTTGCGGCTCCTCCTTTGTTCTCGGCCACGTTTCTGAAATGCCGGAGGCACCTCATATTCTTCCTCAGTGTCTTCAGTTGATTCGGATTCATCTGAGATTTCTTCTGGCTGAATCTGCTTTTTGGGAGCCTTCTTATTCTTGTGCCCGTGGAACTTTTCTCTAAATTGATTTTTTTTTGCACTAGTCCCAGCCTGTTCACTCATCATTTTATTCATCATCTTTCGGAACATGGCATACATTTGAAGGTCTATGCCGTCATTGCTGCTCTTGACTCTTCTCAGATCGGGGGGAGCACATCTCTTCTTCTGAGGCTGACGAGTATTGCGATGTCATTGTTCTTTTGCCTGATCTTGTCTGAACCATCAAATGTTATGGATGCTCTCTTCAGGGCAAAGACCTGATTAGATTATGAAGGAATTGGTTTTTGGAAGAAATATTTATTGAAAATATGGTAGACAATTTGAAGAAGATGTCCCATTACTAGGGACTGAGTCGTTACTAGAATCACGACAATTGTGTTGTCAATTCTTTTAGCACGAGAAACAAACAACGAAAATATGCCTTGTTACCTAGGCGAGGTCGTCAAACCACAATAGAAAAAGAGAGAATTTTATTAAAATGAGAAAACATGATTTTATTGATCTTGACAAAGAGGTGGAGGACAAACAATTTGCCACCATTCATGATAATCAGCAGACACTCTAGGACCAGGAAAGATTTTAAGGGAGACAAAGGAATCCCAGCCGTAGCGGGCAGAATGATATGCCTCGGACCATTGCGCAGAAGTGAGATCAAACTCTGCCATAACTCCTGATAACAATCGGGCTTCGACGTACTGCTGTCTCTGGGAGAACTGCCGGACACATCTCTCTGGTTGGTAGTAAGTGCAGAAGAAAGGTCCCAGCAACTTGAACCGCTTGCCATAAGCATACGTATATCTGGGAGGAGATAGTTGTCGATCAAAATAGTCGCAGACTACGTCATCTTCTTGAATGTTATTGATCATAGACCGGTACTGTACCACTGGAAGAAGTTCTTGACCATTATATCTGAAAGAGCTTGCTCGGGCTGGAACATGCTGGAAAAACGAGGATTGAAGTGCGTAGATGCAACCTTCAACTAAGATGGATTCTCCAAGTGAGAATCGGGTCAAACCACGATATAGGAAGGAGAGCGCTGCCATGGCTATGGAGAGACGATTGGTTTGTCGACTTCCCCATCTTCTCATAAGCTGGATTATTGTAATGTCCATGTAGTTTTGTCCATCTGGGAAGAGGGATAATCCTACAGTGCATAAAACCATTGCATTCTGAATCCTTTCTTTAGCTGTCCTGGACAACGAACTGACTTCAACGAAGGTCCCGTACTGACGATACAACTCAAGCAGGTCGACATATTCATTCCCCTCCAACTGGATCAAGGGCCAGGATCGGCGGCCTGTCATACGAGCTAATGAATCTCGGGGGTCCAAACCCTTGACATTGATGAGGAATTGATGTTCTAATGGATCGCTTGGCTGACCGACTGGCTCTGGCAATCCCATGATCTCTGAAAATTCATCCATTAAAACGGTCATTTCTCCCCACGGGAACCAGAATGTACATGTCCGAGGATTCCATCGCTCCGCCATTGCGTGGATCAGGTTGCCGTTGATGGTCTGCTTTCCAACTGCTGACGCCAATTCTAATCCGCACTCGCTCAAATGGTCCGGGAACATTCGGGAAAAGCTTTTTAGCCAGGAATAATACCACCGGGGAATGAAAGTTCTGGTGCTAAGGGCTCGATGTTCAGGACGACCTTGTCGCACCTCGAAGGAGATGTGACCTTCAGGAAAGATAGGATCGACTTGACTGGATGCCATTGAACTGAAAATAGAAGAAGACTTAGAATGAGACTTAGGAAATTGTGAAATTTTGAAAAAAAAAATTGCAAGCAGGACAAAAAAATGTAACTGGAAAATTCGAGATCCAGGGGAAAGGTAGAATGTAAAATTACCTGGAGTTTTGAAAGAAATGGGATATTTGAGAAAATCATCCAGGGTTTGAGAAAAATATCTCGTGCAAAATAAGGATATTTGAAAAAAACCTAATAAGTTGGAAAACATTGGGAAATATAAAGAATTGAGGAAATAACACACATATAATCATATCCTGCACAAACATTTATGCACATTCAGCATTCCCTAAAAGGCTGACTCTAAATGCATCCATTTGACAACAGCTGTAGGACCCTAATCCTAACTCTAGGTTCAGATCATCTTTGTCCAATCCAGTTATGCCGATATACCCGAACCGAAATCCGAGGTACGTGGCATATAATTTAAACTCCGGTTCTAAGGTAAGGTTTTCCAACATCCTTGAGCGCCTACCGATATACTTCGGACTGTGGCCCGCGGTACGTGGTAGGGGGGTGTTAACCCAAATAATTGGCCCAGTTGTGAGGCTTTGTCCCGAACTAGGGTTCTGGAAGAGAGCCCAGCAACGTGAAGACCGGGTAACGATAGGTGATTGGGGTTTGAAAAAATGATCACATGCAAGAAATAGATGGCTCTAAATCCTAAAGAGATCGACTTTTGAAAATCTTTGAAGAAGCATACATTGTTTGCATTCAGATCCTAAATTGAGGAGAGTTGTATTTAGACCTAAGTCTATGTGAGCATGAAAATATCTCCTCAATATAGTCCTACCAAACCATGCCTAAGCTATATGCAGTAAATGTCAGCTAGGTCAGAATCTAGGCTCCTAGGCTCACATGATATTGAAAGTAAAAGCTGACATTTTGTGAACATAATTTCGATAATTGAACTAAGTCAAGCACAATTTAAGTCAGACAGGACAGGTCCCATCACGGTCGCCAAACCTGTTATCGTCGCAAAATTTTTCCCGTCTTCCCTTCCTTGCGGAAGAGAGAGGAAAATGCTTTCGCGATTCAAACTTGACCGGATTTTGGAAATTGTTTAGAAATATACTCGCCTCCGTTTTTGAAAATTGCAGGAAAATCCATGGGATGGGGCTCGACCTGTCGGTACGAGGTTCGACCGTTCCTGCCGCCTTAAACAGGGGTAATCGAACCAAGGACCAAAATTATGCTTGACATAGTTAAATCAACCAAATTGTGTTCTATCCTAAATGCGCAGAGAATTCAGGCATGTGCTATGAGAATTTTGGGAAATGTAAATTGGAAAATATGATGTATGCTTAGAAAATATTTGAAGTTGGAAAGCATTTCTCAGGAAAAGATGGAAATCAATCTCTCAAGAAAACTCAGACGAAAAAGGTTTGAAATCTCGAGAAAGTTTATAAAGAGTTGGAAAATCTTGAAGAAGTGAGAATCTTGAGAAAGTTTAAATGAGAATCTCGGGAAAATCTTGAGAAAGTTTATAAAGACTTAGAAAAATGAGAATCTCAGGACAATTTTGAGAAGGCTTAGAAAGACTTGGAAAATCATGAGGAAATGAGACTCTCAGGAAAACTGTAGGAATTCTTGAGAAAACATGAACATTTGAAAAAAGGAAAGCACTTGTTGGGAAACTCAGACTTTAAGAAAAGGATAGAAAATTTATAGGAAAGGTTCATTGGAGAATGAAACTTAGAACTTGGGAAATTGAAATCCTGAAAACATTGTCCTTGAAATCTCTGAAAATCGATTTCTGATTCTTGAGAAATATGAAAATTCCTTTTGAAAAATGGTTCTTAAGAAAATAACTTTTTAAGGAAAATCATGGGAAAACTTTAATTTGGGAAATCCAACTCCGAATATCATCATAGTTTCTTGAGAAAATCGATTCCATGAAGTGAAAATCTTTTGAGAAAATCATGAGAAAAACAAATGATGCAGATGATGTGAATGAATGAATGCACTTTTGAAAAGATTTTTGAAAATTTTATTGGAAAAATGTGGATTAGACCAAAATAAATCCTTCACATATTTTGACTGTGGCCATGAATATATTCAGGGTTTATTTGAATTAATTCATAATATTTTGAAATCATTGGAAATATGAGGTGCATTTTCAAGATAGCCTAAGAGTGTAGGCTCAATGTGACTGGTAGAGAGATGATGGATCTGGGTCTCGTCCATATTCCGACTAGGGTCGTAAATATGGACTCCACCGAGTTCATCAACTCTCTAAGAGTTGGTGCACGTGCCATTCGTGTTCATCCACGGTGGGTTTTGAAAATTGAGATATATGCATCATAGAATCAGGATATTACTGAAATCAAACTATATGAGATGCGGCCTAATCTAAGCAGTAAAAGTAAATCTTATTCCAAGGTTTACATCGGATTGTTACATTGCATAACATAAAGTAAAGTAAAATTGAAATGGAGCCAAGGAATCAACCTCCTCTAGATTTTCCTGCAAAATGAGAGTTAGTACAAAATAAACAAGGAAATGGACATATATATAATATATACAACGAAGAGACATATACAAATATCAAAATGCTAAAATAGGTGCTAAATGTCATGTAACGATGGAGGTGTAACTATATGAGAAAATATATGGATGTTCATACATGGAAATAAGAGCACATGCAGAGATATATATATATATATATACAAGTATATATCTATGTATATATATATATATATATATATATATATATATATATATACATATATATATATACATATATACGTATACATATAGATAAATATATATAGATATACATATATATATAGATATATATATATACATATAATGAGAAAATATGTACATACTAATGGAAATTACGTATAATAGGTAAAACCAGAAATTACAGGTATATATAGTTTCTGTAGGTGATTTCACACAACCATACTTCTCAAATTATAATGCAATTTCCAGTAAAAATGGGTATGGAGCCTCCCTATATATCCATAATGAAGCATGCCAAAGATGGTTGGGAGATCACGATTGGATATAGAGATATTCGTTCATGAATATGGCCAAATATCAAGACTGCACACTTGCAGCAGAAAATGAATATGTGCAGGAAATGGGTTGTGGAAGCATCATGGGCTATTTTAAGGATATCATGAAAAGGATATGAAAAGCTTGGTGAATAGGTGAAAATGTCATGGAAAATGATGAAATAATATGTATAATTGGTGCTGCAAATGGGGTGATATAGCAAACAAGAATTTAGCACTAAGCTAAGCAAAATTTCATAAAACCAAGGGTGATGTTCCAGCCATAGCTTCATAAAACAGAGATTTTAACAGCAAGCTAGACAAAATCTCATAAATCAAATGATGGTGTTCCAACATAACTTCATAAAACAGGAATTTGAATATCAAGCTCATAAATCAAATGATGAAGTTCCAGCCATAACTTCATAAAACAAGAATTTTGAACATCAAGCTCATAAATCAAATGATGATATTCCAGCCCATAGTTTCATAAAACAGAAATTGTAGCATCAAATGATGAAGTTCCAGCCATAACTTCATAAAACAAGAATTTTACCATCAAGCTAAACAAAATTTCATAAATCAAATGATGAAGTTCCAGCCATAACTTCATAAAACAGGAATTTGAATATCAAGCTCATAAATCACATGATGAAGTTCCAGCCATAACTTCATAAATCAAGAATTTTGAACATCAAGCTCATAAATCAAATGATGAAGTTCCAGCCATAACTTCATAAAACAAGAATTTTGAACATCAAGCTCATAAATTAAATGATGATGTATTTACAAGAGTAAGAGAAAAGAAAAATACATGTAATAGCAAATACTCATGAAGGGATATGTATATATATATAAGTATATATATACATATATATATATATCCATATATACATATACACGTATACATATAGGTAGATATACAATAGATATACATATATATAGATACATATATACATATAATGAGAAGACATATATGTTTAATGGAAATTCCACATAATGGGTAAAACCAGAAAACATATGTATATACAGTTTCTGTAGGTGATTTCGCACAGCCGTATTTCCCAAACTACAAGGTAATTTTCAATAAAAATTGGTATAGAGCTTCTCTATATATCGGTAATGACTTTTGCAAAAGATGGCATATGGATCATGAACGGATGTGGATATATCCGTTCATGAACATAGCCGATTATCAAGACTGCATACCTGCAGAAGATGGTAAATATAACACATACGTGATGTGTAAGAAGTGCATTGTGGGAACAATGGGCTGTCTTCAAGAAAATTGTGACAAGGCTATGAAAAGTACATCCCATGTAATGCAGCAGTGACATTAGCATACTAACATGGCTGGGTTATGCCAGACGTCTACATATTGTCCATCAGATAATCATTCAGCAATTTGAGGAGATGCTTGACATTTTGCAGTAGAAGATCAAATGGCTAAATCAAAGATATCAACCCTTTTTACATAACATATTTCACTATATTAATAAATGAAGGATTTTCAATTAACTACAGTGAAAACCAGAAACCATGACTCTTTGTTTCCTGTAATCAATTTGATTTTCAGGTGGACCAGTCCTCATTAATTAAGTTTTAGCATCGAACCGAATTCTTGATGCCACAAAACATGCTTGGCATTATTTATGATACTAAGCTATATATACATATCTATACAACTGATAATAAAACATGCTGATAATACATTTTCAGAACTAATCTATATAATAAATCAAACAAATCAATCTTACAAATGAGATCAATTGGTCATAACAAATGGCTTCAGCAGATGCTCCCTCACAATAAATAGTATGATGCAAAGACCCTAAATGATACTATTTACAGCAGTGAAGCAGGGTGGCAGTGTGATTTTGCAGAAGAAAAAAAAAACAATAATACACAAAATATCAGTAAACTATATGTCAGATGCATAGGTTGAGAAAGGCCTTGCGCTGGATCAATCTTGGGCGAGTTTGGGTTGCGCAGGAGCAGCTTTAAGTTGTTCTTCAGTTACCTTCAGATAATCTTCACTGAAATAAGGTTTTTCACCAGCTGGAGGGATTAGAAAAGAGGGCAGTCTCCTGGATTTTTGCTGGATCTTCTGTTGGCTGAAGGACGATGGGCTGAAGGCTGAAGGTGGAAGACCTGCAACTGGATCTCCTGCTGATGGGGCTGAAGGCTGATGAAGGATGGCGCTGGCTGCTGTGGCTGAAGCAAGATAGGAAAAACGGTGGTGGCTCTCTTGCGGTTGGGCTGGAGTGGAGGTGTGCGGCAACTGCTGGAGGTGGAAGATCTGCGACTGGTGGTGATGGTGATGCAGCCGTTGAAGTGTCTGGTGGTTGGGCTGAAGAAGGATGAAGCTCTTGTTGGTAGGTTGGAGATGGTGAGAAACCTGCGGCTAGGCTGTAGTGGCTGAAGAGGGATCTCGATAGCCAAATGGCTGGGGCTGAAGAAGGTGAAAACGCCTCCTTTCCACCTTGAGAGCCTCCTGCAAAAACCGAAAATCTCCAATTCAAAATCCCCTCTCGTGAATGCCCTACCCCCCTTTTTAAAAACTTTCCCCTCTTTTAAAAAAAAAACGCAGCCCTCCCTTCCGTTACAATTTTTTTTTTTGAAAACTTTTCAAAGTTTTTGTAACTGAATTTTAAAAACTCACCGTTTTAGAGGCTGTACAAAATCTTAGGTTTTTAAAATCATTTTGGGTTTGTTGACCTAAGTCTTAGATAACTAAGCATTTTTTTTAAAAACTGTTTCTAAAAAAAATTTATAGTGATATCATAAAAAAAAAAAATTAATGATAATAATAAATGGGAGATGCCACCTCAGCCATCTTTAAAATTCTTTTGAAAATAAAGCTTTATTTTGTGTTGGCAACTTCTTTTATTTTCAATTGGGGTGCCACATGTGTGTGGGCCCACTAACTAAAAATGAATAATATTGAGAAAAATAAAAAGGAAAATTTGCAAATTGGTATGGACTTCGGGTGGGTCCCGCTTGAGAATAAACACCTTACCTGAGAGTCTTAGTATGATGCTAGTTCAAAGGCGGGTCCCGCTCCATTTATTTGAAGATACGAGATAAAACCTTATTTGTTTTTCAAGAATTTGGAAAAATTGGGTTTTCAGGGCAAAAATATGGATAAATGTAAAAACAAAATTTGTAAAGAGATTTAAAATCTTTTGCAAAAACATTTTTGAGATAAAATCTTTAAAATCAATATCCAAATATCCAGATTGTTTTCTTGAGAAAATTTTTGTAATTCAAAGTCCTGGGGGTAAAATGGGAAAATTTGATAATTTTGAATACCCAGGGTTTTTAAAAATCAATTTGAAAAAGTTTAAAAATCAAATCTGGATGGACAATTTTGAAAATCAGGAGTTCTGGATCTCAAACTAACATGCTATGCAGTGAAATGATGCAATGCTATGCAAAGACATGTTCTATGAAATGTCACTCTCAGCTTGGACTTGGAAATTCTAACTTCTTCTCCAGAAAAAGGATTTGAAAATTTTCAATTTGAAGATGTCTCTGAACCTAAATATAGAAATTTTGAAGCTCAAGAATGAAATTTAGGACTTTCTGCAAGGTTCAATCTTGGAAAATGACCATTTTGCCCTTCATTGCTTCTGAAGAACTGAAATATAATGATTGAGGGCGATGTCAAGAAGGTGAGTGAAAATTTGGGGTGTTTACAAGAAGATCACCTTGAAGTCCTTGATCAAGTTTTTAAGCGACTCATTCTTTATAAGTTAAGACTTAACCCCCAAAAGTGTGTTTTTAGAGTCGAATCAGGCAAACTGTTGGGTTTTCTGGTCAGTAAAAAAGGGATAAAAGTAGACCCATCTAAAGCAAAATTCATCATTGATATGCCTCCGCCAACAAATCTCAAAGAATTGCGTAGCCTTCAGGGATGCATGCAATCAATCCAACGATTTATATCCAATTTGGCAATGAGATGTGAGCCTTTCAATCACTTACTCAGAAAAGGAGTGAAGTTCGAATGGGGACCAGAGTGTCAGCAATCATTCGATCGTATCAAAAGGTATCTCCTCAATCCTCTCATCCTAAAATTGCCAGAATTGGGAAAACCCCTTTTGTTATACATCTCAGTTAATCAAGTCGCATGCGGCGGATTCTTGGCACAATATAAAGATGGCAGCTTGATAGAGCACGCCATTTATTATGTGAGTAAGACTTTCATAAACTATGAAAAGAAATATTATCAAATAGAGAAGACATGTTTAGCTCTAGTATGGATGTGTCAGAAGCTAAGGCACTACTTGCTGGCATCTGAAGTCAAAGTCCTGTCCAAACTCAATCCTCTCAAGTATATCCTAGAGCAACCTTTTCTCAGCGAACGAATCACCAAATGGCAAGTCTTACTAATGCAGTATGACTTAAAATATGTATCATAACAATCAATTAAAGACCAAGCAATTGCAGATCAATTGGCTGACTTTCCTCTGGCAGAAGAAGTGAAAGAAAAAGATGACTTCCCTGATGAACAAATATGCAATGTTCAGCAATCTCCAGTCTGGAATTTATTTTTCGATGGTTCAAAGAATATGGCTGGAATAGGCATTGGGATCTTATTAATCACTACTGAGAAGGAGATGATTCCCTTTTCTCTAAGCTTGATTTTCCATGCACTCACAACATGGCCGAGTACGAAGCTCTAATTCAAGGTCTAAAGATTCTACTAGACTTCAACGTCAAGAGAGTGCATGCTTATGGTGATTCATTGCTCGTCGTCAATCAAGTCTAAGTCAAATGGCAAGTCAAGGATTAGAAGCTACTTCCTTACCATAAGATCGTCTCAACTCTTGCCAACAATTTTGAAGAATTTCAGCTCTTCCATATCAAGAGAGATTTCAATCAAGTGGCTGGTAGCCTAGCCAATCTGGGCTCCATTGTGGCATTCAAAAGTGGAGAATCTTGTCGCTCCTTTGAAATTGGCAGACTTGACAAACCTGCCTTCCTTCCAATAGAACAAGTAAACCAAGCCGAGCAAAAGAAGAAGCCTTGATATTACAACATCAAGAACTTCATAAAAACCGGTGAATTTTTTCCAGATTTCTCAAAGAAAGAGCAGCGAGCAATCCAGCGTATGTCTACCCTGTATTTTATTCTGGCAAACGTCCTCTATCATCCTGGATTCAGTTCCAAGTATTCCAGATGCTTAGACGAAGACGAAGCCAAAGAAATCGTGCGGGAGGCAAACAAAGGCATTTATGGTGGCCACGTCGGCTACCAAACCCTTGTCAAGCAAATCATCCTAGCAGGCTATTACTGGAAGACTATGCAGCAAGACTATTACCATTTCATAAAAAAGTGTGTTCAATGCCAGATACATACACCCTCTATTCATGCGCCAACAACATATTTGCAATTTGTTGTCTCTCCATGGCCGTTCTCTATGTGGGCCTTTGATGTTGTAGGTCCCATCACTCCTTCTGCTTCAAATGGCCACAAATACTTTCTTGCCGCAATAAAATATTTCACCAAGTGGGTAGAAGATATCACTCTTCGCACAATAGAAGAACGCCATGTGGTCTCATTTATCCAGAAGAACATCCTTTGCCGTTTTGGCATACCGCATGATATTGTGTCAGATAATAGCAGTCATTTCAAGAATAAAAGAATGAAAACATTATGCTCAAAGTTCAAAATCCATCATCATTTCTCCACTCCATATTATCCTCAAGGGAATGGTCAGGCAAAAGCTACCAACAAGATATTAATTTGTATCTTGGAGCGAACTGTAGAAACAGGCCGTGACTGGCATGAGAAGATCCACGATGCACTATGGGCCTACCGAACCACCATTCGCACTTCAACAAATGCTACTCCATCAGAACTGGTCTATGGAACCGAAGTAGTATTGCCTCTATATATTCATAAGCTCGCTTTGAAATTTGCATCCCTTCTAGAATTACCTTTTGATCAATACCAGCAGCGACGACTGGTACAGTTAGACTTGGTTGAAGAGAGAAGGCTAAAAGTAGCAGATCATGCTCAATCCTATCGTCAAAGAATAACCAGGCAATACACGAAGTCTGTCATCAAAAGGAGATTCAAAGTTAATGATTTAGTACTTCGATCCACAACTTATCTCAAGCATCGTCCCAGCGGGAAATGGTCACCAAATTGGGAAGGTCCCTATGTCATCAAAGAAGCATTACCTCATAACTCATATCGGCTCATCAATGCTGATGGGATAGAATTACCAGATCCCATTAATGCCCGACACTTGAAAAAGTTCTATACTTGAAGCATCTATTCTTCCTTTGTAATCTTCCTATTTCCTTCAATAAGGATCAAACTTTCCTTTTCTAGTTATACTGGGGCATTTTTATTTTTTTTTCTGTATGCAGACAGGATAAACAAATCTCTCATTTTACACACTTGTGCACCTGTGTGCATCAATTTGCATTCATTTGCATTCTACTGCATTAATATCAATTTGGTCAGTATTGAGATTTCAACAAATAGTCTCATCACAATTCCCAATTGTTATTCAAAATTAAAAGACAATCATTAGCACTGAATCAAAAATCCAGTGCTCAAACTAGTATATTTTCAAAGTCCAGTGCTCGAACTGGTACATTTCCAAAATCCAGTGCTCGAACTGGTACATTTTCAAAATCCAGTACTCGAACTGGTACATTTTCAAAAATCCAGTGCTCAAACTGGTACATTTCCAAAATTCAGTGCTCAAACTGGTATATTTCCAAAATCCAATGCTCGAACTGGTACATTTCCAAAATCCAGTGCTCGAACTGATATATTTCCAAAATCCAGTGCACGAACTGGTACATTTTCAAAATCCAGCGCTCAAACTGGTACATTTTTCAAAACCAAGTGCTAGAACTGACATATTTTCAAAAATCCAATGCTCATACTAGCATATTTCCAAAATCCAGTGATTGTGCTGTTACACTTTGTAAAACCCAATGCCTATACTAGTATTCTTCCAAAATCTAACTCCGTGTTAGTATCCCATCAATTACATCAGTCAATCTTCTAGGTTCGGTCTTCGTACGAACCTCTCATCAAAATTCAATTCCCAATTTCGACCTCCAGGTAATCCAATTTTGATCTTTGGGTCACCTAATTTCCAACTCTCAATTTTCAATTTTCAATTTCCAATTTTGACCTCTGGGTCACACAATTTCGACTTTTAGTCAACCAATTTTCAATTTCGACCGTTAGGTCATCCAATTTCAAACCTTCGGGTTACCAATTCTATCTCAATCATTCTCAACCTGCGGGTCACCTTCGCCAATCATGGTTGTATTCATTCTGCCTATTGGCCCAATATCCAAATTTCAATCATTCTCTCTTAAGAGAGACCCTTTTTAGGAAGAGTTCGAGGGAGCTCATTCTTCTCGCATGCTATCTGATGATGCATGAAATGCACATCATTATAATATAATATTCATGCATTTTTATGTGTTCTTAAGGTTTAGAACCCATGAATGGATGTATTTTGATATAAAGCGGTGTCGGTTCGAATTTCAATCAAATCGGAGTTAAATTGAGTGAGATATTGCAATTTTAGTGCTTGGGCACGGATTTCAAGGCAAATTGGATCAAGATCCGACCCAAATATCTCATTTTGGGTCTTGGATTAGTCCATAAACATCACAATTCAACTCACATGTGATCCAAACCCAATTCATAAACCATTTTCAGAAAACCCCCTTCAAAAGAGGCGCCTAGCATTTAATTTCATTTTAAACCTCTTTTTGAATTTGTAAAAAAAAACTTTAGATTAGGTTTAAATATGATTTTATGAAAACCCTAGGACGTTTCTTTCTTGGATTTAAGCCCAGCCAGAGCTCCTCTTCCTCTTCCATACCTTCCTCTCCATTCCACCTCCATTGATTCTCCTTTCTTTATTGTTTCTTTCCCTTCATGTTTTTCTTCCTCCTCCCTTTTCTCCCCCATCATAGTGTGAAGCATTTAACGTGTGATTTGCTGTATTTTTGCAAGGTTGCAGACCAACGTGGGTGTTCTTTCCAGCTGGTGTGCCGTCTACACCACTAGGAAAGGCCGACTTCTTCCCCTTCCGGCCCTCTTCTCCATTGGGTGCAGCCCTTTCACTTCCACCGCTCGACACCATTCGTTAGGCGTATCCTTGCAACAATACACAACCACGTTGATATGAATCACAACAACAATGAGCTTGGCAGCAAAGTTCCATGGCTTAAATCGCTCTACCTCATCCCCACCTTCGTCGGACTGCCCTAGAGGTTAGTCATCTTCTTCCTCATTTTCTTTTAGGTAAAATCGAGTCTACCTATGGTCGATTCTTCTCAACCTCAAACCCCTTTTCTTATTTTCTATTTGTTTGACAACAAAACCACTGTTTGCATTTAGTGTTCATCTCAGTATTTAGATCGAGCCTTATATGCATTTAAATTGTAATTCATTTTAGAGTTCAATTTTTATCAATTGCAAGAAGCGGCTAGATCTTATCTAGCCGATTTGGGGGAGTTTCCCATGAGTGATTTGTATTACATTGTATGTTGTTCAGGTCATGTCTGTGTCCCACAGTCTTTTGCATGTTTAGGTTGAGTTCTAATGTGCTTTAGAGAGTCAAGTTGCTTGGTGTTTAGTCTAATAGGGAAAATCGGCTAAGTCTAGCTTACCCGATTTTAATGTGTGCCCAGTTTTTATTCTGATAAATTTTTTTTGTTACAGTAGCTTAGTTTAGTGTTTTAGACTTATTAGAATCATATCCAGTCATAGCTTAGCTTAGACTACCTTAGAATTTTGTTTTACCTTTGTTGTGTTAGTTGACAAAATAATTTTTATGTGTAAATTAGAGAAGTCGGGTTTAGTATGTCAATGGTTGTCGTCTTCTTCATAGGAGAAGACAGCCATGGTTGTAACTTAGAGTTTAGGAAGGTTTTGTTTAGGATCCAGGTTCATTGTATTCAGTTTTAGTAAGTTTTAAGATTTAATTAATTAATTTAGATTTGTGAGTGTTAGCCAAAATAGCATTTTTTGATTTGTGTATTACATTTTATTCATACCCCTACACTTATTTATGTAGATGTTAGTTAGGTTAGGTTAGTTAGAGCCTAGATTGACTAATCATTTAATTTCAAATTTTAGTATGAAGGGCACATTGGTATTTTTGTTCAAGGGATGATTTTGGCATGTGTTGTAGCCCCCGAAATTCGTGGAATTTAATTGAGGCAAGTTTTGACCTCTCCTTCTAGTCCAGCCAAGATAGAATCATTCTCTCCTTTCAATCTTGGAAATAAATTTGAGTTTCAATTCTATTTCTAAAATTCTTTTGCATGATTTTGGGAAAGATTTTCAAATTGGCAATCTAATTTTAAGGCAAACTTGAAACCGTGTAGGCCCATTGAGCTTGACGAGTTTGACTTTGCAATCCTTCCAAAGGGGTCCTTAAGATAAGAATACATGGGCTCCACTCACTTCCAAATTCTCCACTTAGTATTTATATGCCCTCTTTTAATTACATAGCTTAGCATAGTATAGATATGACATTAACCATTTTAGTAGGTTTTGACTTTACTTTAGGCTTTCAAAAACGTGTTTAGCAATTTAGGAAAGTAAGTTGTCTTTGTAATTGTTTTGATTTAATTACTGATTTTATTTTTAGGCTAAAGTCTTGTTTTAGGATTACATATTTAGTTTCAAATTCTAATTGATTAACCTCTTAGTAATTAGGTCAGTTATTAGAAGTTAACCAAAATCGTGTAGGTGTCCTTGTTTAGTAAGTCTAAGCCTTACTAACCCTAGTGGGTCCATCTAGGGTGGCGTGAACCTAAGTCTAAGACCCATTCTAGCCATCCCCTAGACTAAACCTAGTTAGTCACTAACCTTAGTTAAAGTTCATGTAGTATTAACTTCATTTAAATAGATAGGTTTAGATTTAATGTTCATGCTTGTAGTTAATTAGTTAGTTGATATTAATTCAATTATCATAGGTTAGTTGATTTCATTAGTGTAAATTTGCTTAACACTTGCATGCATTATAGTATTCCATTTGAGCATTAATGTGTATTTCTCACAAAATATTGTAGGTAGCAATTTAGATTTTATTTTATTAGTGTAATTTGTTTTATTTTCTGTTAGTAGTTAGTATTAGGACTGTGAATGACTGTTTTTGTATGGATTCTAAGAGATAGTGCACAAATTGGATTTTTACAAATGAATAGTACACTGAAATAAAAACCAGAATTTTGCACTGCCTTGCACTCCTTATTTTATGTGAAAATTTTCTGAGTTTTTCTAAAAAAAAAATCTATTTTATTCATCAACATGTTAACTGTTTACAAACTACAATTCAGCTCATTACGAGTTGATTTGGTTTGACTTTTAAGCGTTTTTCAAAATCAGTTTTTTTGCGTTTTTGAAATGCTTATATCCGGAGTTTCCGGATGCATTTTTCAAATCCGTAAAATCTGACAGATTCTTGAATCTGTCATGAACAAAACAAAAGAAAAATCGTTAAAATAAACTTTGTTTGCTCCTTCAAATTCACTGTTTGCGAAAACTTGTCAGAATCCAGTTTTGCACTATTTGAGGATAAAACAGTCATTTTACTAGTTGTGTGATTTTCGGTAGTTCTTATTGTTTTTCTGCATTTTAGTTTGTATATTTGCAGCAATTAGCTTAGTTAGATCCATAATAATTAGTTGATGTAATGAGAAATGACATTTTAGTTAATCTTGATTTTTAATTATAATTTAGTTCAGTAATTCCTCGTAGAATTAGGTTTAGTATATTTTTAGAATCATTTATTATAATTGTGCACTAAATTTATGTTTTATTGTGTTTTAGGTTGATCAAGTTTACAACAGGTCAAAAAGGTGAATTCAGAGTGAAAGTGCGAGTGCACATGTTGTGAAAAGATAAAATTACCCCTGGAGATCTGGAGAAGACTTTAGAAACCTATTTCTAGTTAACTTTAGTTTTTAGTTTGTAATTTCATTAGAATTGTATTGTTTGACTTAGTATAACATTCTGATATTAATAAATTGAAGTTTTTAGAAGTAAATTGAATATTTCTTGTTTCTTAGGGATTCGACCCGTACTTGCCACATTCGTGGAAAGTCGGTTTTTATTATCTTTGGTTGTCAATTTTCTAAATGCTTTTAATGAAAATAATGTTTTAAAAATACCACTGCAAAAAGATCAACCAAGTTTTTGGCGCCATTGCCGTGGAACGACGATTATATTCTATTATTTCTGAAATTAATTTATTAATAATTGTTTAGTTAATTGTTTTATTTGTTTTAGTAGTAGGATTAACATAGTTAGTAAATATAGGCTTCACTTACTATTTTCCTAGGATTCACTGGAATACATACTTCAAGGAGCGATTAGACAGGTGGGTTTTAGCAAACATAGTTTGTGATTTCCTATATCTGTTTATTTTGGTGATTTAGATTAGATTTTGTTCTGTTATTCTTATAGAATAGTTAGTTAATTCTGACATAGTTAGAGTAGTATTGGTATTTATTCTTTGCTTTTGTGATTTTAATTGCAGTATTTAGATTAGTTTAGTTTAGATAGATTTAGGTCGTTCCATACATCTGGTCTTAGCACCAGTGTATGCAGAGGCGAAGAGCTTTGGGTACTCCATTGCATCCTTTTGTTGACAACCCAAAGAGAATTTTACATTCTTCTCGAAGTTAGAGAGCAATGGGTGATATGAATCCTCCAGCTCCATTTCCTCCTCGCGCTCTGAGGGAGTACTTCACTCCCACAGACTATGTCCAGGCATCCTGCATTCGGAGACCCTATGTAGGAGTGCCTCATTATGAGATTAAGGCCAATATCATTTAGATGCTCCCATCCTTCTATAGCCTTAGTCATGACGATCCCTATAGGCACCTTGAGGAGTTCCTCAAAATCTGTTCTACAGTGAAGATACAGAATTTCGATGACGATGCTTTGAGATTGACCCTGTTCCCATTCTCATTGAAGGACAAAGCCAAGTATTGGCTAAAATCCTTAGATTCCATAGAAATAGGGTCCTGGGATCAAATGCAGTAGGAGTTCCTGAGAAAATACTTTCCCATAGGTAGGACAAACCAGTTTAGGCGAGCCATCACTAGCTTTTTAGAGCTAGATGGTGAGCAATTTCATGAGACCTGGGAGAGGAACCATTAGATGATCGACTCTTCTTACGGGGGGACATTCATGTTAGATAGGTGGCGTTCTCGAAATTGGATTGTCCCCATCATCAGGTGCCGAGATGGCAACTGGTGCAGAGTTTCTACTATAGATTGTCTGACAGGAACCGTCAGGTGATCGACTCTTCTTACGGGGGGACATTCATGTTGAAGAGTGAAGATGAAGCATGGAGACTGTTTGACACTTTAGCAGAGAATTCCCTCCATCATGCCTCTAGCTCTCATTCTGAGAGACCCACTATAAGAACTCAAAAAAAAAAATTTGTTTGGATCCGGGCCGGATCCGGGTCGGATCCGGACCCGGATCCGACCCGGGTAAATCAGTCGGCTGCGTGCTTTTAAAAGCATTCAGCGACTGAGGGAGGAGGTTCTCGAAACCTCCTTCCCCCTCTCGTCTCTCGGTCTTCCCCCCGACTCGTCTCTACGCCCTCTCTCTCGCTGGAGACCCCGGTCGACCTGCCGCCACCTGCGACCTCCTTCCGATGCCGCCGCTGCCGCCGCCGGTGACTCCTCAGGTACGCTTCTTTTTCTTCTTCTCTCCTCTTCGTCTTCCCCGACCCTCCTCTTCAAGGGTCGGTGAACCAGAGCCACCAATCATGGTGGCTCTGGGTCTGCCAGGGAGGGAGGTGCTGCGCACCTCCCCTCATTTTCCCCCTCCTCTCTGTCCCCTCTGTCACGGCAGGGGAGGGGCCGAGCCCCTCCTCTCTGCTCCCTTTTAGGCAGGGGAGGGGATGAGCCCCCTCCTTGCTCCCTTTAAGGCAGGGGAGGGGCTGAGCCCCCTCCTTGCTCTCTGTTATGGCAGGGGAGGGGCTGAGCACCCTCCCTGCCCTTTCATTCGGCAGGGGAGGGGCTGAGCCCCCTCCCTGATTCGTGATACGGTACAGGAGGGGCTGAGCCCCCTCCGTGCTTTTTGTTTTGACAGGAGAGGGGGGTTGAGCCCCTCCCTGCTCTTTGTTACGGCAAGGGAGGGGGCCGAGCCCTCCCTGTGCCTCTTTTCTCCATAGGCAAGGGCATTGCCCCTGCCTTCGCTATTTTTCGGTAGGCCGGGGCAAGCCCCCTTGTCTCGTTTTTCATTGGCATCGGGAGGGCCTCCGTTCGTTGTTGAAAGGCAAGGTGCGGCCTCCTGCTTCCCCCTTAGTGGCTCGCAAGGAAGGGCCTCGCTTCCTTGCTCTCTTGGCTGGCAGGGCGAAGCCTCCCTCGTTGTCTTCTTCGGGCAAGGGTGCGACCCCCTGCCTCCCCGTTATTCGCTGACAGCATGTCAGCAGGGGCTCGTGGCCCTGCCCCTGCTTCTTGCGCTTATAGCAGGTGCGCATGTGCACGATGCCCTACCTCTGTTTCCCTTACGTCAGGACGGTGATAGTTCCCCTGACTTTCTATTTTGGTATTAGCTTGCTAAGATCGTTACTTTTACAGCTTGTACGACGGATCCTGCTCGCGCTCCGCGACCCGAGCCGCCAATCGCGTACACCCGCGGACGACAGCAAGTTTGCAACTCTCAAAGGTAGGGGAGGATTGCACAGAAGACTTGGACAATTGAATTGAGTTCAATTAACTAAAAAGGATAATTAAATAAATATATATGCATATATATATATATCATATATATTTATACGAGTACACATTTAACTCAAGGACGCAGTTTCGCGATCCTTGTCCTTTACTTTGCCGTTGCGCATCGCGCACAGGTTTTGTGTTGCACTCCTGTTTACAGTTCCTTTACTTTGCCGTTGCGCATCGTGCAAAGGTTCTGCGTTGCACTTCTGCTTATAGTCTTTACTTGCCGTCGCGCGTTGTGCGAGGGTTTGCGTTGCACTTCTGCTTACCGCCTTTACTTTGTCGTTGCGCCTAGGCTCTTGCTTTTGCATATGTGTTGGTATTGCCTTGCTTTTGCAGATGACGTGCAGGTTCTTGCTCTTTGCGTATGCCTTAAAGGCATCCTCGTGGAGGATGCAAGAGACATCTATCACTCACTCTTGCGACAAGAGTTCAGTTGGGAGCTGGCGATACATCCTCGTCTAAGGAGAGGGATACTCGCAAGGATCCTGGCTCTTCGTGCGTGCAGTTCGACAGAGTCGACTTGAGGTTTCAGGGAGCTGCACAAAAGCATCAAAGACTGCTCCAAATCGAAGCAGTTGGAAGGATGTGACTGGCTGGTTCTGCTCGCATTTTTGGCATATCTCGGGTGATCCCGAATTGGAGGTTCAAGCGAACTTCTTAGCGGGTGTTCTGTTGAGAGACCCGTATCCCGTCTATCGAGGCCGGTATCGAGTCATGCGAGACATGTAGATACCCCGATAGCGGATGTGATTCGAGATAATCACATGCATCATGTTGGCACAAGGTACTGCTGTTTCAAAAGATAGAGTAAAGTTGATAAACTTTACATCTTTGTGAAACACTCCTGTTGAGGCTTCTATTGAGGAGCTATACCCCCCCTTCATCCAAGAGTACTTGTAGTCGTGCACGACACGTCTAGTACTGCGATGATCGGATGAGACGGTCGTGCGACCTCGAACAACGCTAAATGCAAATTGTTGTAATCACATAAATGGCCTCACATTCGCCTTCACAGGCAAGATGCTCGAGTGGTTTAAATACCACAGCATAGAATGGGTCGTTAGTTAAGCAACCCCTAATGCACCCGTTCGCTTCTGGTTGTCTGTCAAGGGAGAGGACAGATCGGTACAAAAACTCCAATGGACAGGTTGTTAACAACCACCCCACGGGCAAAGATCCGGCCTCCCCAGGCATTGGAGTTAGGGGATAGGGGCTACACAAGTTAGCTCAACACTTCTGCAGAAGTTGGATGCATCCGTGGCATTGCTTTTCAGCCTCTGGGGAATCCTCTCTCGGCTAATGTCATCCCCTTTGGAGCGGACTCAACTAGCTATTCGGGTTATCGAAAATACATAGAATAACAGACGCCCAAACTAGTCTCAGTTGTTTCTATGTTTTGCTTGCGCGTACCTGCAGGCCAGTAATTATCAAAACATAAGGTCTGTTCACACTGGTTTTGGGTCTTGAGATTTACTTGCACTACGGATTCGCTTGCACTACTGATTCACTTGCACTACTGATTCGCTTGCACTACTAATTCGCTTGCTTGCTCGATAGTTCAGTATTCTACTCGTTGAACTGTGCACGCCTGTCAAGGCGTTACTCTAGTTGATTAAACTGCTTACGCAGTTCTTTGCGGAGTAATAAGGAGTTTCTCATGCTAGTTAAATGCTTATAATAATAGCATTATACCAGTTGCTACATATTAACATGTGACTTGCTTTATCCCTTGGTTGAACTGTTTGGTACTTATTGTAGCGTAACACTTGTTGGTTTGCATCTCTTATGATTGATGTAATTGCATACAGCTCGTAATCTACAAACTGGTGGCAACTAGGATTGATGTGGCCGCTTGTCTTATAAGCTGCTTACATATTGTGATATAATTGTTGCCGTATGATTGCTTATGAATGGCTTGTGATGTAATGGTTTATGCCTTATGATTAATTTAATTACTTGTTCATGGACTGAGCCATTTTATGGTAATTATATGTTTTACGAGCATTGTTATGAGTGCTTGTCTTATTCAGTTATTTTGTTTGGCTGACGGGTAGAGTTAGTTACCCTTCGCCCATAGAATCAACTGAATTGCCATATCTGCGCGTTCTCATTTGTTGTTTACACATGCTTTGAGGGCCTATTTAAGGATTGCAATATTCCTCGTGGCAATCATACGATGCGTAGGATTATATGCTTCTGCGCGGAGTGATACAATGCATATTGCTGATATACATGCTTGTGCCCATATTGTGGCTACTGACCTCGAGAGCAGTCAACTGTTCGGAGCAGTCGATTGTATAGATGCGTGTATCACCGAGTAGGGTGTCTGACGAGCACCTGATCTCCAAAGGATTATCTGCGAGGGCGTGTATGATCAAGACCAGGTACCCGGCTAGAGTGGTAGATTCTCTGTGAGGATGTACACTGTCCACGAACGGGTAGCCGCAAAGACGGTGAACTCCTGTGAGGAAGTGTATGGTCCAAGATCAGGTATACCATGTAGGGCGGAATTCCTTGTGAAGTTATACATTTCCCAGACCAGGTGATTCGGCGTTGATCTTGTTGTATGTATTAGTAGCTATCGACCCCAAGAGTGGTCTTTTGTGTTGATGCGTGTATCGCAATGATTTTCATTGGATATGGCATCTATTGGGGATCGGTTTCCCAAAGGTTTCCCTGTGAGGTTATACTTTTCCCAGATCGGGTGACCCGGCTAGACGGAGAGATTCTCTGTGAGGATGTACACTGTCCACGAACGGGTAGCTGCAAAGACGGTAAACTCCTGTGAGGAAGTGTAGGGTCCAAGATCAGGTATACCCTCTAGGGCGGTAATTCCTTGTCTGGTCGTATATCTCTCGGACCGAACGATCCGACGTGGATCTTGTGTTTTCGCTTACCATAAAAAGTTATGGTGAGCTGTGACGATCTTCTGAGATTGTTTGTGATAGCCAACTATGAATTCATAGTTTTGGCTTTCTATTTTAGCATGATTACGTGCGTGACTCAGATGTGAGAATCAGATCGTTAGTGATTTGAGTTAGTAATCATGTTTTGGACCTTCTACGAAAGGGTGAGCTTCTCTGAGAAAGTACGATGCCTTAGTGCATCATAACCGGTGACGGTTAGCCGCGTAAGATTTTGAGAGATAAGGATAGATTAAGGTCGTTTAGGACAAAGCGTTGGTTAGAAGTAGTGAGTGACAAATGATGTCCTGATGGTGATTGGATGCAGAGACCTCTTTCTAGGAACAAGGACAAGCTTGTTGCGTAGTAGTTCACAACTTATGATCAAATGGATCGTATGCTGCGTTTGTCAGTTGCACCGCTCACTTGCTTTAAACAACTTGCTTGCTTTGAACTGCTTACGCATTTGCACTGCTTACGCACTTGCACTATTTACCTGTTTAACTGCGTAGCTTACTGAATTAAATGTACTTAATTCAGTTCCTTGTAGTCTCTCTTGTGCACCTACTAGTTTTTCGCGAAACTAACCCATTTTATGGGTACAGGTGATTTTTAGGTACACTACGGGCGATGGCGCGATTGCAAGATGGCTTCAAGACTTCTTCTTCCTGCTCTTAGCTCACGTCCTGGACGCTTGGGTTTGCATCGGATTTCCCTTAGGATATCCGAATCTTGTGAGTTTGGTTCTTTTAGCTAACGTGCCCAAAGTTGTCAGCTTGCCTTATGATTTATCAAAGAAAATCTTTCCGCTGATTTCATAAACAAACTCTGAAGGAAAGAGATATTTCTAGTCTCTTGCCTGTTTTTCTGAAACGGGTTCGCAAGTTTGAAATTTGGGGCGTTACAACTTGGTATCAGGGCTAAAGGAAGTAAGGATTCTTGACCATTGAGCATCCGCATCGTGCTGTAAGTATACCATTTTTCTTATTTTATAGATGTTTTTAGCGTTGTTAAGCTAAATGGTTTGACATGTTATGCTTATGTACCAGCATGGCTGGTTTTTTTGTGAACTACTCATGTTACGCATGAATAGTACGAATGTTTTTGGCTTCCTTTTCGAGTTTCCTCAGATTTTGATCTTTGGTATCCCTTGTTTACATCAAGGATGGTAAAGAACTCTAACTAAGTTTTGGCTTATGAATGGTCAAATATTAGGGAAAAATGCCCAGACTTGTATTTTGACCAATGAATGCAATAGAAATTTCGCGGACGAAATTATTTTTAAGGAGGGTAGGATGTAAGAACTCAAAAAAAAAAATTTGTTTGGATCCGGGCCGGATCCGGACCCGGATCCGACCCGGGTAAATCAGTCGGCTACGTGCTTTTAAAAGCACGCAGCGACTGAGGGAGGAGGTTCTCGAAACCTCCTTCCCCCTCTCATCTCTCGGTATTCCCCCCGACTCGTCTCTACGCCCTCTCTCTCGCTGGAGACCCCGGTCGACCTGCCGCCACCTGCGACCTCCTTCCGATGCCGCCGCTGCCGCCGGCGGCGACTCCTCAGGTACGCTTCTTTTTCTTCTTCTCTCCTCTTCGTCTTCCCCGACCCTCCTCTTCAAGGGTCGGTGAACCAGAGCCACCAATCGTGGTGGCTCTGGATCTGCCAGGGAGAGAGGTGCTGCGCACCTCCCCTCATTTTCCCCCTCCTCTCTGTCCCCTCTGTCATGGCAGGGGAGGGGCCGAGCCCCTCCTCTCTGCTCCCTTTTAGGCAGGGGAGGGGCTGAGCCCCCTCCTTGCTCCCTTTTAGGCAGGGGAGGGGCTGAGCCCCCTCCCTGCCCTTTCGTTCGGCAGGGGAGGGGCTGAGCCCCCTCCCTGATTCGTGATACGGTAGGGGAGGGGCTGAGCCCCCTCCGTGCTTTTTGTTTTGACAAGAGAGGGGGGTTGAGACCCTCCCTGCTCTTTGTTACGGCAAGGGAGGGGGCCGAGCCCTCCCTGTGCCTCTTTTCTCGTTAGGCAGGGGCATCGCCCCTTCCTTCGCTGTTTTTCGGCAGACCAGGGCAAGCCCCCTTGTCTCGGTTTTTATTGGCATCGGGCGGGCCTCCGTTCGTTGTTGAAAGGCAAGGTGCGGCCTCCTGCTTCCCCCTTAGTGGCTCGCAGGAAATAGCCTCGCTTCCTTGCTCTCTTGGCTGGCAGGGCGAAGCCTCCCTCGTTGTCTTCTTCGGGCAAGGGTGCGACCCCCTGCCTCCCCGTTGTTCGCTGACAGCATGTCAGCAGGGGCTCGTGGCCCTGCCCCTGCTTCTTGCGCTTATAGCAGGTGCGCATGTGCATGATGCCCAGCCTCTGTTTCCCTTACGTTAGGATGGTGATAGTGCCCCTGACTTTCTATTTTGGTATTAGCTTGCTAAGATCGTTACTTTTACAGCTTGTACGACGGATCCTGTTTCAAAAGATAGAGTAAAGTTGATAAACTTTACATCTTTGTGAAACACTCCTGTTGAGGCTTCTATTGAGGAGCTATACCCCCCCTTCATCCTAGAGTACTTGTAGTCGTGCACGACACGTCTAGTACTGCAATGATCGGATGAGACGGTCGTGCGACCTCGAACAACGCTAAATGCAAAATGCTGTAATCACATAAATGGCCTCACATTCGCCTTCACAGGCAAGATGCTCGAGTGGTTTAAATATCACAGCATAGAATCGGTCGTTAGTTAAGCAACCCCTAACGCACCCGTTCGCTTTTGGTTGTCTGTCAAGGGAGAGGACAGATCGGTACAAAAACTCCAATGGACAGGTTGTTAACAACCACCCCACGGGCAAAGATCCGGCCTCCCTAGTCATTGGAGTTAGAGGATAGGGGCTACACAAGTTAGCTCAACACTTATGCAGAAGTTGGATGCATCCGCGGCACTGCTTTTCAGCCTCTGAGGAATCCTCTCTCGGCTAATGCCGTCCCCTTTGGAGCGGACTCAACTAGCTATTCGAGTTGTCGAAAATACATAGAATAACAGACGCCCGAACTAGTCTCAGTTGTTTCTATGTTTTGCCTGCGCGTACCCGCAGGCCAGTAATTATCAAAACATAAGGTCTGTTCACACTGGTCATGGGTCTTGAGATTCACTTGCACTACGGATTCGCTTGCACTACTAATTCACTTGCTTGCTCGATAGTTCAGTATGCTACTCGTTGAACTGTGCACGCCTGTCAAGGCGTTACTCTAGTTGATTAAACTGCTTACGCAGTTCTTTGCGGAGTAATAAGGAGTTTCTCATGCTAGTTAAATGCTTATAATAATAGCATTATACCAGTTGCTACATATTAGCATGTGACTTGCTTTATCCCTTGGTTGAACTGTTTGGTGCTTATTGTAGCGTAACACTTGTTGGTTTGCATCTCTTATGATTGATGTAATTGCATACAGCTCATAATCTACGAACTGGTGGCAACTAGGATTGATGTGGCCGCTTGTCTTATAAGCTGCTTAGATATTGTGATATAATCGTTGCCGTATGATTGCTTATGAATGGCTTGTGATGTAATGGTTTATGCCTTACGATTAATTTAATTACTTGTTCATGGATTGAGCCATTTTATGGTAATTATATGTTTTACGAGCATTGTTATGAGTGCTTGTCTTATTCAGTTGTTTTGTTTGGCTGACGGGTAGAGTTAGTTACCCTTCGCCCATAGAATCAACTGAATTGCCATATCTGCGCGTTCTCATGTGTTGTTTACACATGCTTTGAGGGCCTATTTGAGGATTGCAATATTCCTCGTGGCAATCATACGATGCATAGGATTATATGCTTCTGCGCGGAGTGATACAATGCATATTGCTGATATACATGCTTGTGCCCATATTGTGGCTACTGACCTCGAGAGCAGTCAACTGTTTGGAGTAGTCGATTGTATAGATGCGTGTATCACCGAGTAGGGTGTCTGACGAGCACCTGATCTCCAAAGGATTATTGCGAGGGCGTGTATGATCAAGACCAGGTACCCGGCTAGAGTGGTAGATTCTCTGTGAGGATGTACACTGTCCACGAACGGGTAGCCGCAAAGACGGTGAACTCCTGTGAGGAAGTGTATGGTCCAAGATCAGGTATACCATGTAGGGCGGAATTCCTTGTGAAGTTATACATTTCCCAGACCAGGTGATTCGGCGTTGATCTTGTTGTATGTATTAGTAGCTATCGACCCCAAGAGCGGTCTTTTGTTTTGATGCGTGTATCGCAATGATTTTCATTGGATATGGCATCTGTTGGGGATCGGTTTCCCAAAGGTTTCGTTGTGAGGTTATACTTTTCCCAGATCGGGTGACCCGGCTAGACAGAGAGATTCTCTGTGAGGATGTACACTGTCCACGAACGGGTAGCTGCAAAGACGGTAAACTCCTGTGAGGAAGTGTAGGGTCCAAGATCAGGTATACCCTCTAGGGCGGTAATTCCTTGTCCGGTCGTATATCTCTCGGACCTAACGATCCGACGTGGATCGTGTGTTTTCGCGTACCATAAAAAGTTATGGTGAGCTGTGACGATCTTCTGAGATTGTTTGTGATAGCCAACTATGAATTCATAGTTTCGGCTTTCTGTTTTAGCATGATTACGTGCATGACTCAGATGTGAGAATTAGATCGTTAGTGATTTGAGTTAGTGATCATGTTTTGGACCTTCTACGAAAGGGTGAGCTTCTCTGAGAAAGTACGACGCCTTAGTGCATCATAACCGGTGACGGTTAGCCGCGTAAGACTTTGAGAGATGAGGATAGATTAAGGTCGTTCAGGACAAAGCGTTGGTTAGAAGTAGTGAGTGACAAATGATGTCATGATGGTGATTGGATGCAGAGACCTCATTCTAGGAACGAGGACAAGCTTGTTGCGTAGTAGTTCACAACTTACGATCAAATGGATCGTATGCTGCGTTTGTCAGTTGCACTGCTTACTTGCTTTAAACTGCTTACTTGCTTTGAACTGCTTACGCATTTGCACTGCTTACGTGCTTGCACTATTTACCTGTTTAACTGCATATCTGCTTTAAACTGCGTAGCTTACTGAATTAAATGTACTTAATTCAGTTCCTTGTAGTCTCTCTTGTGCACCTACTAGTTTTTCGCGAAACTAACCCATTTTATGGTACAGGTGATTTTTAGGTACACTACGGGCGATGGCGTGATTGCAAGATGGCTTCAAGACTTCTTCTTCCTGCTCTTAGCTCGCATCCTTGACGCTTGGGTTTGCATCGGATTTCCCTTAGGATATCCGAATCTTGTGAGTTTGGTTCTTTTAGCTAACGTGCCCAAAGTTGTCAGCTTGCCTTATGATTTATCAAAGAAAAATCTTCCGCTGATTTCATAAACAAACTCTGAAGAAAAGAGATATTTCTAGTCTCTTGCCTGTTTTTCTGAAACGGGTTCGCAAGTTTGAAATTTGGGGCGTTACACCCACACCCAGCATTCCCAAGAAAGGTGGCGTTCTCGAAATTGGTCCATCTACTGCATTACAATGCAAAGTGGATATGCTTTCACAGAAGCTGGATCAACTTCTTGCGGGCCCATCCCCCAGCCATCAAGTGTGTACTCTCTGTGCCATTCTGGCACATTTGGACACTGAGTGCCCTTTGACAGCTCAGTATCTAGAATTTGTGCAAGAGCAAGTTCAGGTCGCTCAGGGTTACGCCAGACCCCCGAACAACCCATATTCATCTACATATAACCCGGGGTGGCATAACCATCCTAACTTCTCATGGAAGAATCCCCAGACTTCCACTCAACTCCCCCCTTCTGAGCCGGCTCGACCACCACCGTTTACTCAGACATTTCAGAGGCCGAGTGTTCCTCAGACCACTCCTCCTTTTTCTCCTCAGCTCTCATAAGAGTCTGCTCAACAGACTTCTTTCGAGGAGAGACTTCTCCAAGCATTCCAAGAGGTGAAAACCTCTAATCAAAATTCCTTCGAGAAGTGCAGCCAGATATTGAGTTCTCATACTTAATCCATTACGAAGTTAGAATCGCAGATGGGACAATTAGCAGAAGCGATAAGTCAGAGACCTGAGGGTAGTTTGCCGAGTCAGGCCGTGATGAACCCGAAGGGCAAGGAACCAATGACAGGAGGCCTGTACATAACAGAGTCACAACAACAGCCCAAAGTTGTTATGGCCCTTAGGAGCGGACGTGAGTATCACGTCGAGAGTAGAGTGAGGACAGATGAGCCAAAATCAAGCATACCATCTTCTGCGGCTCAGTCCTCCACCCCAGTTCAGAAGCAAGATAGGGGTGAGCCTTCTCACAAAGAGGAGGATCCCCAGATGTATATTCCAAAACCACCCTATCCCAAAGCGTTAGAGTCTCCCGTTGGTAGAGAAAAGCAAAACACGAAGGTCCAGGACATGCTTGAGATCTTCAAGCATGTACAGATCAACTTGCCTTTGCTAGATGCCATCAAGCAGGTGTTGGCTTATGCCAAATTCCACAATGAACTCTATACCCAGAAGAGGAAATCTAGAGGAAGAGTTCCTACCAAGGTTCATCTGACTGAGCAGGTGAGTTTAGTGCTTCAGCACCAGACTCCACCAAAGCTCAAGGACCCTGGAGCTCCGATCATCGCATGCACCCTAGGAAACATCCAGATAGAACGCGCCTTGCTCAACCTTGGAGCAAGCGTGAACATCCTGCCCTAATATTTATATGATTCATTTGGGCTAGGAGAAATGAGATCGACCCCGATTACACTCCAGCTAGCAGATTGTTCTCTCAAGGTACCGAGAGGTATCTTGGAAGATGTGCTAGTGAAAGTGGATCAGTTCTACTTTTCGATCGATTTCATTATCCTTGACATGGAGGAAATTGATAGCCAGCATCAGACTCTGATAATTTTGTGCAGACCATTTTTGGCGACAGCCAATGCCTGCATCAATTGCCGAACCGGAGCCATGGACTTGTCGTTCGGCAACTGAAAGGTCAGGCTGAACATCTTCAATGCCACGATGGGTCCAGTGGGAGATACGAAGTTCTTTCAGGTTGATATAGCACAAGATTTAGTAGAAGCACATCCGGAGTTGTATATGACAGAGGAGTCCCTTGATATGTTTCTATATAGGAGATGATAGTTGTAGAGTTAGTGTAGATGTGTCGTTAGCATCGTCAGGATCCCATCATTGGAGAAGGAGCATTGAGCCTCTCCCACCACTTGCTAAGACCCAAGCCAAATCATCGATAGAGTCTCCCCCACAACTTGAGTTGAAACCCTTACCAGATTCACTCAAGTATACATACCTAGGAGTTGGTGAGACTTTACTTGTGATCATCTCGTCACTGCTCATAGAGGAGCAGGAATAGAGACTGATAGACATTTTGTGAAAGCACAAGGCAGCGATTGGTTGGGGGGTCACAGATTTGAAAGGGATTGATCCTTCATTCTGCATGCATCAGATTCATTGTGATGAAAAAGCCAAGCCGGTGTGTGACATGCAGAGAAGATTAAACCCTAATATGAAAGAAGTGGTGAAAAATGAAGTGGTCAAGTGGTTGGATTCTGGGATCATATACTCCATTTCTGATAGCCAGTGGGTCAGTCTGATTCAGGTCGTGCCAAAGAAATCTGGACTCACTATTGTGGAGAACGAAAAGGAGGAGAGCATTCCGATGAGGACCACCACAGGGTGGCAAGTCTGTATTGATTATAGGAAGCTGAATGCAGCAACACGGAAGGATCACTTCCCGTTGCCGTTTATTGATCAGATTTTGGAAAGACTCGCCGGACAGAGCTACTACTGTTTTTTGGACGGATATTCTGAATATAATCAAGTAGTTGTCCATCCTGACGACCAGGAGAAAACCACATTTACCTGTCCATATGGCACTTTCGCATTTAGACGTATGCTGTTTGGGCTCTACAATGCCCCAACAACTTTTCAGAGGTGCATGATATCTATCTTCTCTGACATGGTGGACGATGTCATAGAAGTTTTCATGGATGATTTTTCTGTGTATAGCTCTTCCTTTGAGGATTGCCTCCAGAAACTTACTCGAGTACTGAGTAAGTGTATGGAGACGAACCCAGTATTGAGTTGGGAGAAGAGCCATTTTATGGTCCAAGAGGGGATTGTGCTCGGACACATTGTGTCCAAAAGAGGGATAGAGGTTGATCAAGCGAAGGTTGAGTCAATTTCACGATTGACTCCACCTACCACTATTAGGCAAGTACGTTCATTCTTAGGGCATGCCAAATTTTATAGGCGGTTCATCAAAGATTTTAGCAAAATCTCTCGACCGCTGTGCTCGTTATTGGCAAAGGATCAACCCTTTGAGTTTGGTGATGACTGCATGAAGGCCTTTGAGATACTCAAAGGGGCCTTGACCATTGTGCCCATTTTGAGATCTCTGAATTGGATGCTTTCATTCGAGATCATCTGCGATGTGTCCGACTATGCGATGGGAGCTATTTTAGGACAACGGGTTGAAAAGAAGCCTTATGTGATATACTATGCGAGCAGAACTTTGTCTAATGCTCAGATGAACTACACCACGACAGAGAAGGAATTGCTCGCAGTAGTATTCGCTTTGGATAAGTTTAGGTCTTATCTTCTCGGTTCGAAAGTGGTTGTCTATTCTGATCACGCTGCATTGAAGTACCTTCTCAGCAAGAAAGACACCAAACTGAGGCTCATCCGATGGGTCCTGCTACTATAGGAGTTTGATCTCGAGATTCGAGATAAGAAGGGAAGTGAGAACGTAGTAGCAGACCATCTCTCTAGACTGATCGTGGAGTTCACTCAGGATCAGAGGCCGATCAGTGATTCTTTCCCCGATGAGCAGATTATGGCCGTCGGAACATCGCAGTTACCCTGGTTCGCAGATATTGTGAACTATCTGGTTTCGAGGCAGATTCCTGTGTATTGGAATAAGAATCAGCGAGAGCGCTTCTTATCACAAGTGAGACAGTACTATTGGGATGAACCAGAATTGTTCAGATATTGCGCGGACCAGATCATTAGAGGTGCATCCCGGAGGAGGAGTATGAGTCCATCCTCAGTTTTTGTTATTCGCTAGCTTGTGGAGGGCATTTTAGTAGTAGGAAGATAGCTGCAAAGATTTTGCAATCTAGATTTTTTTGGCCCACACTCCACAGAGATGTGCATGAGTTCTGCAGAAAGTGCATTCGTTGTCAGCAGACAAGGAATATGTCCAAGAGGGACATGATGCCCTTGCTCCCGTTCTTAATTGTTGAGATTTTCGATGTTTGGGGAATAGATTATATGGGCCCATTCCCACTGTCGTTTGGCAATTTGTATATCTTAGTGGCGGTTGATTATGTGTCCAAATGGGTCGAGGTTGTGACAACCAAGACCAACGATCACAGAGTTATGCTTAAGCTCATTAAGCACAATATTTTCAGTCGTTTTGGTGTGCCACGTGCGATGATAAGTGATGGTGGAAAGCACTTCAGGAATATACAGGTTGCTTCTCTTTTGAGTAAGTATTTTGTCAATCATCGATTCACCACTCCTTATCATCCGCAAACCAGTGGGCAGGTCGAGGTTTCTAATAGGGAAATCAAGTGGATCTTAGAAAAGATAGTCCGCCCGGACCACAAGGATTGGTCCCAGTGCTTAGATGATGCTCTTTGGGCATACAGAACTGCGTTTAAAACCCCCAATGGCATGTCCCCGTATCGTCTGGTTTTCGGGAAAGCGTGCCACTTCCCTGTCGAGCTGGAACACAGAGCTTACTGAGCAATCAAGAAGTTTAATTTTGACATCACCCAGGCTGGCAAAGAGCGATCATTGCAGCTCACTGAGCTAGAAGAGCTCAGGAATGATGCATACGAGAATGCCAAGTTATATAAAGCTCGCACTAAGGCCTTTCATGATAGGCACATTATCAGAAAAGTGTTTGAGCCGGATCAAAAAGTTTGGTTATTCAATTCTCGTTTGCATCTGTTCTCAGGTAAATTAAGGTCAAGATGGGATGGACCCTACATTGTGAGAGAAGTATTCCCGCACGGAGCAGTGATATTATTTGACCCACGCACCAGAGGCACATTCAAGGTGAATGGGCAACGACTGACGCCCTATATCTCAGATACCTTATAGGCCGGTGAGTGTGAGGTCTGGGATCTCACAAAGGAATAGGATCTGAGCAGAAGAATATATCATATGTAGATAGTAGAATTAGGTTTTTCAGTTTTAGCATTTGTTTTTGTTCAGTCATTCGATTTCATATGAGTTTACAATTGTTCTGATTCATGCAGGTTTATCTAATATTCAATATGTGACTATAGGTTACCAGGTGTAGGGCACAACCTTCAAAGCAGACCATTGACCAGATTAGCAGAAAACTATGCATTCATATATGCATAGTGGTGGTGCAAAGTCAAGTCAATCATCAACTTCAGAGGCCCGACACATATCAGGTTGTATCTATCCTTTCTCTCGTATTTATTTTATTGATCTTTAGTGCGCATTTGCATTGCATGTTTGCATATCTTATATGCCACTAGGGACAGTGTCATTCAAGCATGAGGGGATGGTTTAGATGCACACTAAAATTTGGTTTATTATCTCTGGTAACTAGGTCTTTAAGAACTAGTTTATAACATATATGATTGTTTTTGCATAATCTAACAATTTAGAATTTTTTAAGCCCCATGTGATTTTTTTTTCTGATCTGATCCAAAAAGAGTAGTTATTTATGAAACAATTCAAAGAAAAGATAGTATTTGAATGTTAGAATTTTTTGAATCACTTTAGTATAAGTATGCACAGTATGTTTGTGGAAGAACTAAGCAATTGAAAAATATTTAGAAATATGAGCTTAAAAGAAAAGAGCTACGTTTAGTTGTTGATGTCTTCGCGATTCCCAATAGTTGAGCTCAGACACAAGTTGAAGTGTTTGAAGTCTCATGACAAAAAGGATAATGAAGGAGATCATCTTCTTGTCTAGTCGATATATGTGGCCTATGTTGTAAGACCCGCAAAATTTTCTGAAGAATTCACTATTTGCAGAAATTTGAAGTGTATACTTTCGTATGTTATGATTGTAGCATGTAATTAGCTATAATTTGACTATGCTTTGTTTTTCAGCTCATTATGCGCGCGACCCAAAATCGCGTAAATACACTATATAAGTAAGAAGATCCCAATTCCGCATGAATTAACTTCTGAAAATTTAAGGGTAAGTTTATAATATATCTGTATGGTTTGTCCTCGAATTTGGGACCTATACGATGAAAAAACCCCGTCAGTGCATGTGAATTACGAGAATTGCTTAACGATAGTACGCGAGTCGTAACGAGTGTAATTCTCGCAAACGAAGGGAAATTTCTTTATGAAGCCTTGAACATTTCATGTCAATTAAGATTGTGAAAATGAGTATTTGATTTATTGAAGTCAAATTTCAGTTTAAAATCATTAAATGAGCTTTTACTTTAATTATTTAATTATTGCTTTGGATTTGGATCGGCTAGAGGTGACCCAAACCCATGTGGCGCACCTCTAGTGGATATTTTTGACCTTGGTGGACCAGCTGGTCAATTGTTGACCAGCTGGGTGGTGGCATTCATGTAAAAGAATGTTTTGCTTGAAAAGGGAGGGCCATGATTGGTCATTCCCTTGATTCAAGGCCTCATGATGAGGCTTAAAGCTTCATCATGAGGGGCATTTTTCCAAGAGAGGAAGGCATGGGGCTGTGCCCCATGGCCTTTTGGTTATTATTTTGAACCTTTTCAAAATGCAAAAATCGGTTGGCTAAAAAGGGTTGCAGCCTTGGGGCTCACCTTGTAATTTCTCAAAACTTAAATGGCTTTTCAAAACCCATTTGAGTGGCGTTTTTAAAAGAGTTTTAAAAGATTTCAAAAAATAGATTTCTATTGGCCTTGTGGGCGGCCATGGAGGGGCGTGGAGCACCCCAGACCTTCATCTCCTCTACTTTAATCCCAGCCATTCAATCTAGAAACCCTAGGTACTTATACCTAGAAGAAAGAAGGAAAGCCCATATGGGAGATTTTCCTTCTCTCTCTTCCCTTCACTCTCTCTCTCACCTTCTCTTCTTCTCCAAGTCGTGTAAGAGAGTGAGTGTGGGTGCAAAGCACCACTTAGGTTGAAGCTCCTAAGCCGTAGCATTCTCTTCATCCTCTTTGAAAGCCTCGGAGGTGAGATTCTCCATTCCCATGACTACCAATGTGTTTGTAAAACCGTGTGTTTCCTTTACACATATCCATGTATGTGGTTTTCGGTTGAGCATGCTTTCATGCATTTGTTTTTCCTCGTTATGCAATGTAGTTGTACAATAGTTTGAGGCCATTTCATATTTCTTGCATTTTTCCTTTGATTTGTTGCTTTTTCTTCATTATTTGGCTTGATTCGTGGTAGCCACGGTTCTGCCCTGTTATGGCAGTGAATCCGTGCTGCCAAGGCATTGCTCGTTTGGCAAGGAGGCCATGGATCAGCCCTATGCCCAGCACCCCTTAACCAGTCGGACCAGTCCTCCTTGGTTTCGGGTATTCCTGAACTGGGCTAGCCAAGGCCGAGCCAGGATGGTCCAGCACCATCTTCCTCTTTTTTTTTCCTTTTTGGATCTGTCTGGCCAGGGACGTCATGGTCCCCTTGCTTATTCGGTTGGACCAGTCCAGCCAGCTGGACGTGTCCAGCAAATGCGTCCCAGGTCGACCACAATCGGGTCAACCAGGGCCTTCCCCTCTGTTGTGCACTTCGGCATTTTTGCAAACCCATGCGAGCGCCCATTTTGGGTGGCTGGGGGTTTTAGTTGGCCTGACATGGTCTGAACTGAATCTGGTCCAGACCTGTCAGAGGCCCTTGGCCGAACCCAGTTCGATTAGGGGCACCTCCACCCTTCAGCCCCAATGGCTAATGCCGATGGGCTTGCTGCAACCGGGTTGCAGCAAGTGGACTACAACCGGGTGCAGGCAGGTGGGCCTGCACCCCTCCCTTCGGTGCTGGTTGAGCCCAGTTTGGGTATGGACACTCGGTCCAGACCGTGCTCAAGTCTGAGCAAGCCTCGCATGGTCTGGACCAGTAGGTCCAGACCTGGGCTATTCCTTGGTATGGACTCACACTTATTCGCGTATGTCCGCTTTTGCAATAGAACGCAAGGTGCTTGCAAATGACACCTTATCGAATGTCTTCCAGTAAAATAAGGCTTTTACGTAATTAAGAAACCTATGACGTATGTCAAACAAATGAATGAAATTATGGCACTTCTCTTGTCATACACGGCACGACACAAATTGTGTATTTATTTAAGTGTATCATCACGTGTTATGTGTTGCATGATATTGTAACAAAGTGTGCAATAAAATGATATAAGGATTTTAGGTAATTAAGAAGCTCATAGTGTACGCTGAATCGTAACACTTAGCTTGAAATGGTATAATTGCGGTGTTTTCTTGTCGCACACTCTAGTTAGTGCATAAATGTATGCTAACGTCTGTTTGTATAATGTTATTATTGAGCATGAACCACTTTGACAATTAAATGTATTTTCTTATGTACAAAGGGATCTTGAGGCACACATATGGAAATTTTAGTCTTCTGAGACTTATGTGAGAATTGGAACTCCTTGACAAGTTTTGGTGTGGGCGATAGACCCACCTCACAAGACAGGCTCGCTTATGGTAGAGATACATGGTTTATATGCTTTTACACAACTCGTGAGTCACGCCTTACCGTGGATAAATGTTTCTAACTGTCTCATCATAATGATCATTGATTTGTATCGTCACATTGCTAGTTCTCATACTTGTTGCACGATGCACATACATGTCCACTTGTATCTATGAACAGTTCACGATAACTTATCTGTTCTGCATGACATATTCTCTTGGGTTGATACGTTGGTTGATTATGTTCTGTGATGCATATCCTGCTACAAATGCTATGAATTGTGTAATGAATAGTCGTGGTCATTTTCTCATGTTTTGCCTAGGTGCATTGACTAAGGTTCTAAAAGCATGATATTGCCAGTAAATTATCACTTATTGCTCCATGTGTAGCTTTATCACTCTTGTATACCTGCTTATGCTATACCTATTCAATTATTGTGAATGAATAAACGTATGAGAAATGATAAGCTTTGCTTCGTTTTCCATATATTGGTATATTGTGATTGGTTTGTCTCACCAGCTCGCAAGAGTACTGACTCCGTTTTATGGGGATACAGGTCTTTGCTTCTAGGCGTGCGATGAAGCTCGGTGTGCGGCGGGGGACATGAACCCACACTTCTAGAAGGTCAAGGATCTTGGCAGAGTTTTTGTAAAAGGAAATGACTGTACCATTTTGTAAAACGTATAAATAAAAGATGTTTCTTACCCTTGTTGTTTCACCAGTGTGACCCGCCCAAGGTTTTCCACTTGTTTTCCCATTTTGGTTTTTTTGCTTTGCATAATGTATTTAAAAAAAAAAAAAGTTTATCCTAAAATCGAAAGGATTTTTATTTTCCAAGTCAGGAATTCTAAGGCGTCACAGACCTGGTATCAGAGCCACATTTTTAGAAGGGTGTTACATAAGTGTGGTTCAAGTCTCTGCACGCATCGACAATCGCACTGTAAGTATGCTTAGTTCAGTAGAATTGTATTTCTGTTGTTTAATTGCTTCTCCTGCATGATTAGCTCAAATTCTATGATATTTCGGGTGTCGTCCGATGCGAGACACAATTTCGTGTTTAGGTCTTGTATATTTGGTTTAAGGTATCGAATGTCGGAACCTAGGGGTTCGTTTATGCTTGTGGATATAGTTTCCCAAGCTATTTCGAGTTGACTCCTGCGAGAGTTGAAGTTCTCGACTGAGACCTAGGGAACTAGTTGCATAGTTCGCCCTTCTCGTCCACATTGTGTTGGTGGAGATGATTAAAGAATCGTAGTGACGATCGAAACATTTATCCTCATCGTATTAAAGGCGATGTAGTTTGATGAGAATTGTCGTGTGAGGCTCTAAGTGAGTGTTTTCCCTCCTTCTCCAACTTTGTTGGAATTGTTCGTGACCCTATCTTTGACGAAGGGTATCTTTTCGGATATGACCTTTTTAGACAGAAGGCTGAAGCCTTGTCTGTGTCAGTTGAGCCTCTGCGTATCCCGTTGGAGGATATTGTTGATCCCTAGTTGTTCTTAGTGATGAGAACATGAATGATGTTTTTCCCTTGGCATGTTGCTTTTGTGTTGCCGGTGATGGCATTTGACTCTTGAGAGGGTCGTATTTGGGGATAGCTTAACACCGATTTTCAGGGTGTTGCTGTAAGACCCGCGAATTTTTCTGAGAATTTTACTGCTTGCTTAGTGATGATATGTATGCTTTCGTGTGTTTATGAGATTATAACACGTAATTTGATGCAAATTGGTTGTGCTTTGTATTTCTGCTTTGTGCGCGCGACCCGAGAATCGCGTAAATACACCGTGTAAGTAAGAAGAGCTTAAATCCGGATGAATTAACCTTTAAAATTCTAAGGGTTAATTTATAATATATTTATATAGTTTGCCTCCGAATTTGGGACCCATACGACGTAAAAACCCCGTCAGTGCATATGAATTACGAGTTTCGCTCGACGATTGGACACGAATCATAATACTCTTAATTCTTGCAAACGAATGAGAATTTTCTTAATAGGCATTGAATATTCTATGTTAATTGAGGTTATGAAAAAAACTAAATGGTTTATTGAAGTTGAATTTCATTTTGAAAGCACTAAATAAGCACTATTTTTAAAAGTATTAAAATTGGTGATTTTGGATTTAGATCCGGATCGGCTAGAGGAGGCCCAACTCATTTGGGCGCCCCTCTAGAGGACAATTTTAGACATGGTTGACCATCTGGTCAAAGGTAGACCAGCTGGGTGGCATTGTTGCAAGGATTTTTAAACAATTTGAAAAGAAGGCCACGATTGGCCATTGTTTCTTTCCAAGACTCATGATGAAGCATAAGGCTTCATCATGAGGGGCGCATTCCAACAAAAGGGAGCATGGGGCTGGCGCCCCATGGTCTTTTTGTAATTAGTCTAAAGCATTTCAAATAAATAAATTCGGTTGGGCATAAGGGGTGGCACCTAATGGCACACATTGTAAATCTTCAAAACAATAAAGGCCTTTGTCAAAGTAACTTTAATGGCATTTTTGAAAGGGCTTCAAAAGTTTTCAAATAATAGACATGCATTGGTCTATAGGTGGCTATGGGGGGGGGGGGGGCGTGGAGCACTTCAGCCATCCATCCAAGCTGGGTTAATCCTAGCTGTTTGTTCCTCTTGACCTAGATATTTAAGTCTTGAAGAGAGAGAATGGGGGACTCCCTTGGACGATTTTTTTTGGTGGAGCCTCTCTCTCTTCCCCCTTTCCTTTTCCCAAACCGTGAGAGCCTTAGTGAGTGTGTGTGGGTGCTAAGCACCACGTTGGGTGGAGCATCTCAACCGTGACACCATCTCAAAGCCTTAAAGGTGAGCTCTCCTTTCATATACCATTTGTGGATTTCGATTTGAACATGTCCTACATGTTCTTGCATTTTCGTAAGTCTCCCTTTTTATATACCTTAAGGTGGGTTTTCGTTTGAGAGCACTTTGATTTTTGGTTCCACGTTGATGGTTTCTTTAAGCAAGCTTGCATGCATCATATTGTAGGTTTCGATTGAGCAAACATCTATGCATTCTTGCATTTTTGTGGGTTTTCCCTCTTTACGTACCTTAATGTGGGTTTTGCTTGAGGACCTTTCTGTTTTGGCTCCACATTGTCGCTTGTTTTGAGCAAGCTCGCATGCATTAGAAATGAGGTTTCAGTTGGCAAGGAGGCACCGCTTTTGCCTAACCCCAGCAAACCCACCTATTCGGGTTCACCCTTGTTGGGTGCTGCTGGCTTAGGTTAAGCAGGTCGAGCCATGTTTGAGAGGCCCGGTTTGCCCTTTTGTTTTGGCCTTGCGTTTCTGAGTTGGCCGGCCATGAAGGCCATGGCCTTTTTTTTTTCATTTTCTGCTCGGTTCTTATTCTTTTATTTTTTTCTGTTCGTGGGAACTTGTCCAGGCTGCTGGACGTGTCCAGCAAGCAGGTGACCAGACCGCTTCCAGCCCGGGGCGTCTTCTTCTTCTTCTTCCTTGTGGTGAGGAGTGAACCGTGGCCGAACCTACTTAACCGGGTGGGTGTGGGTTGGTTTGCCCCTGGCCTGACATGGTCTGGACCGCATGTGGTCCAGACCTGTCTAAGGTCTATCCCACGTTGGTTTAATGGGACGTCTCTCTCTATCTCCCTTTCAACTTTGGAACTTTTGAGCCAGCACCCATTTTGGGTGGTTGGGATGTTCGGTCAGCCTGACATGGTCTGGACCGGGGTTGGTCCAGACCTGTTAGAGGCCCCTAACCGAACCTGGTTTCGGTTAAGGGCTCCTCGTTTTCATGCCCAGCTTAGTGTTGGTGCTGTTTGGGGCTGTTGCAGCCTGGCTGCAGCATCTTGGACCCCGGCTGGGTGCAGGTTGTGGGCCTGCACCCCTTCTTTGGTGGCAGTCGTGCCACAGTTTGGGTCTGGACATTCGGTCCAGATCCTGCTCCAGTTAGAGCAGCCCATATATGGGTCTGGACCAGTCGGTCCAGACCTGGGCCTTTCCCCTTGTTGTCACAACCTGGTGTGTGTGGGTGTGCAGGCTCTTTCCCCGAACCCGGCACACCTAGCCCGAGTGTTTCGGCCCTTGCAGCAAGGCCATTGGTGTCGTATGACAGCATAGCTGCTGTCCTCTTTTCGGGTTTGCAGCACTGCCCAAACCGGGTTTGCTGAGTGTGCTTTTTGCCCCATGGCTCTATATGGCAAGTGGTAGAGTGGGTCCGTTTTTGACAACTTCAGTCCAGCAAGATGGAAGTTCTTTCTTTTGCCGCACTTTTAGCATCGTTAGCGAGCTTCCGAGCTGTAGCCTATGAGCTACAAGTGTGTTTGATGCGGGATCCAATATCCCAAGGAATACATTACGCAGTTTGTCTAGATACGAAGTGCACTATGAGTGTGCGTTGTCCAATGCAAAGTTACATGAAAATGGTTATGTATGCGCACTAGGATGATAAACCCATCAATATGGGTAATGTGAATGCATATGTTCAAGCATATATACGCTTTTTGCATAGAACGCAAAATATTTGCAATTGATGCCCTATCGAATGAATGTTTATAAAAAAATAGGGTTTTCGCAAAACCTATAGCGAATGTCATCAAATGAAAGTAGTCGCATGGTCGTGCTTGTATGTTTGATTTCACGATCACTTTGGCAAAATTAAATGTATTTTCCCTAAGTACGTAGGGATACTCGAGGTTCATCTTTGGAGATTATCAGTCTTTTGAGACTTGTGGAACTCCTTGGCAAGTTCGGGTGCGGGTGATGGCCCCACTGTAAACAGCCCAAATTTTCACTCACCTTCTTGACATCGCCCTCAATCGGCACATTTCAGTTCTCCGGAAGCAATAAAGGGCAAAAGGGTCATTTTCTGAGATTGAACCTTGCAGAAAGTCCAAAATTTTATTCTTGAGCCTCAAAATTTCTATATTTAGGTTCAGAGACATCTTCAAATTGCAAAATTTCAAAATCCCTTTTCTGGACAAAAAACTAGAATTTCCAAGTCCTAGCTCAGAGTGACATTTCATAGAACATGTCTTTGCATAGCATTGCATCATTTCACTGCACAGCATGTCATTTTGAGATCCAAAACTCCTGATTTTCAAAATTGTCCATCCAGATTTGATTTTTAAAACCCTGGGTATTCAAAATTACCAAATTTTCCCATTTTACCCCCAGGACTTTGAATTACAAAAATTTTCTCAAGAAAAACAATGTGGATATTTGGATATTGATTTTAAAGATTTTATCTCAAAACTTTTTGCAAAAAGATTTTAAATCTCTTTACAATTTTTTTTTACATTTATTTTATCCATATTTTTGCCTTGAAAATCCAATTTTTCCAAATTCTTGAAAACAAATAATGTTTTATCTCGTATTTTCAAATAAATGGAGCGGGACCCGCCTTTGAACTAGCATCATACTCAGACTCTCAGGTAAGTTGTTTATTCTCAAGCGGGACCCACCCGAAGTTCGCACCAATTTGCAAATTTTTCTTTTTAATCTCTCAGTATTATTTATTTATTTATCTATTTTAGTTAGTGGACCCACACACATGTGGCACCCCATTTGAAAATAAAAGACTTGAAAAAAACAAAATAAAACATTATTTTCAAAAGGGTTTTAAAAGTGGATTGAGGTGGCATTTCCATAAAATCCTCTCATTTATTTCAACATTCATTTTTATTTTATTCCTTTTTATTGAATTGTTTAAATAAATTTTATTTTTAAGAAGGATGCAGCCTTAAATGGCACAGCCAAATTTCCTTAAAGAAATAAATGTAATTTTACCTAAAACCTAGGTAAATAAAACAAAAAAATTTGAAAATCATAAGGTGCGCCGCTCTTAAAACGGTTATTTCAAAATGTTTTTTTTCAAAAGAGAGGTAACGGAACCTCATGAACATTTTCTTTTTTTTGAAAAGGTATTCAATTTCTTTAAAGAGAGGGAGGCTATGGATCGATGGGAGGAGGAGGAATTTTGATTTGCGGTTTTCTTTTTGATTTTGCAGGAGAGGATATTCAAACATGGAGCTCTCCTCCACCTCCAACAGCAACTGCCTTCCACCTTACTTCAGCCCAGCCACCAAGCATTTCAACGGTTCCTGCAGCCCAGCCCAACAGGAGGTCCAGCGTGAAGCCCATCCTTCTCCAGCCCAGCAGAAGAACCAGCCAGCCCAACGTTGTCATCCTCCTTCAAGCCAGCCGCAGGACCTCCACCAACGTCTTCCCCTTCTTCAGTCCAGCCACAGCAGGAAAGCCCAGTCGCAGGGCACCTACAGCAGCTGCCTTCCATCATCTTCCGCACACCAGCTGAACGTCCAAGAAGCTGTTGCATATCCTTCACCTCACCTTCAGCCTTGCCATAGGAAATCCAACGGTTGTTGTCATTTTCCTTCAGCCCACCAGCAGAAGGATATCCAACGAAAGAGGGATTCACCAAGAAAGGGGCCATTTTCCTTCAGCCGAAGGAAGGAGGAGGCAAATCTGCATTTTCTCAAAGTGCAGGAAACTCCAGCCAACGTGTCCATCCCCTTTTCAGCCCATTTTCAGTCCACAAGCTGCAGGAGATCCCCAATCCAGCAGAGAACCCAACGTGTTCTCCATTTCATTCAGCCCAACTACATCACCATTTGATTTAGGTGATCATGTTTTGTTTAAGCTTAATGCTACAATTCCTGTTTTATGAAGCTATGGCTGGAACATTCACAGTTTGATTTATGAGATCATGCTTAGCTTAACGTTGAATTCCTGTTTGCTGTATTGTTATAATATCACCTCATTGACAGCACCAATTAACACATGCACCCATAAAGTGTTAGTTGCTTGCTGGTTGTTTGGTACATGGAAGATCTTAAGCAAAGTCAACTGTTAAGGCTGCATGTTGGGAGAGCAGTCCTTAGTTATGATGTCTGACGTGTTTGATGTGTGTTGTTACATTAGCTGCAAGTGCTACCATGATTTCCATTTCATTGCCTATCTACCTGAAATCCTTATTACTTATTTGCCATATGTGTCTCCCATGATGAATGACAACATTCATAAGCTGCATGACCCCTTTCATTTCATAGGCTTATTGCCATTACTAGAATGGTATACCTCAATGTACACATTCCAGTTTTGTTGTATCACTCTTATCTTCATCTCATCTCTATATCACTTGTAACATGTAACTCATAGGTACAAGCTGCTGCCTCAACTGCAATCTATATGCTGCCAAGTATATCAAACAGCCTTAACATGGCTGAAGCATTAGTTCAATTTCCTGAGCATGCTTGTACCACTACACAGTTGTAAATTGAGATTCATAGATCACATTATCATTTTATATTGACCTTTTGCTACAGTCATTCCCATCAACATATGTATTAGTTGAATTATATTATCATTATGACTATGCATTCATAGCATAAAATTTCTGTAGGTTAGAACACCTCAATTTTATATAGCCATTGGTCCACTAATCTATCTATTGTGTGCATCCCATCTTCACATTTTCTTATATATTCCAACCCTATTGAACTATTCCACAGCACTTTCACATTTCCATTATGCTTTCATGATATCCTTGAAATAGCCCATAGTGCTTCCATATTGCATTTCCAGTATATTATGTATGTTATATATTTATCATCTCTTCTGCTGCAGGTGTGCAGTCTTGATAATTAGCCACATTCATGAACGGATATATCCATATCCGTTCATGATCCCTATGCCATCTTTTGTATGCTTTGTCACTGATATATAGGGAAGCTCCATACCCAGTTTCACTGAGAAATATGCTATAATTTGAGAATTACAGCTTTGTGAAATCCCCTACAGAAACTGTATATACCTGTATTTTCTGATTTTACCCATTATATGGATTTTCCATTAATATGTATATTTTCTCATTACATGTATATATATATCTATATATATGTATATCTACCTATATGTATACATATATATGTATATATATATATATGTTATATACATATATATATACATATATATATACTTATATATATATATATATATATATATATATATATATCCCTTCATGTGCACTTATTTCCATATATGAGCATCCATGTATCTAATTTCTCATATAAATACATGTCCATTGTTACATATCATTTAGCACCAATTTTAGCAATTTTGATATATATATACATATCTTCTTTGTATATATTATATATATATGTCTATTTCCTTGGTTATCTTGTACTAATTCTCATTTTGCAGGAAAATCTAGAAGATGTTGATTCCTTGGCTCCATTTCATTTTTTTTTTTTTTTTACTTTATGTTAGCAATGTAACAATCAAATGTAAACCTTGGAATAATATTTACTTTTACTGTTTAGATTAGGCTGCATCTCATATAGTTTGATTTCAGTAATATCCTGATTCTATGATGCATATATCTCAATTTTCAAAATTCACCGTGGATGAACACGAATGGCACGTGCACCAACTCTTAGAGAGTTGATGAACTCGGTGGAGTCCATATTTACGGCCCTAGTCGGAATATGGACGAGACCCAGATCCATCATCTTTCTACCAGTCACATTGAGCCTACACTCTTAGGCTATTTTAAAAATGCACATCGTATTTCCAATTTTTCAAAATATGGTGAATTAACTCAAGTAAACTCTGAACATATTCATGGCCACAGTCAGAATATGTGAAGGATTTATTTTGGCTTAATACACATTTTTCAACCAATTTTTCAGAAATCTTTTCAAAGTTCATTCATTCATTCCAATCATCTGCATCATTTGTTTTTCTCATGACTTTCTCAAGAAATTTTCACTTCATGGAAATCGATTCCTCAAGAAACTATGATGATATTCGGAGTTGGATTTTCCAAATCAAAGTTTTCCTGTGGTTTTCCTTGAAAATATTATTTTCTTAAGATACTTTCAAAAGGAATTTCTCATCTTTCTCAAGAATCAAAGTTGATTTTCAGACATTTCAAAGAAAAGATTCTCAAGAATTCAATTTCCTAAGTTTTGAATTTCCTTCTCCAATGAGTTTTCCTATAAATTTTTTTATCATTTTCCTAAGAAAATTCTCAAAATCCGAGTTTTCCTGATAAGTGTTCTTCTTTTCAAATGTTCATCTTTTCTCAAGAATTCCTTCCATTTTTCCCGAAATTCTCATCTCTTCATGGTTTTCCAAGTCTTTATAAACTTTCTCAAAATTTTCCTAAGATTCTCATTTCTTCATGGTTTTCCAAGTCTTTATAAACTTTCTCAAAATTTTCCTGAAATTCTCATTTCTTCATGGTTTTCCAAGTCCTCATAAACTTTCTCAAGATTTTCTCGAGATTCTCACTTCTTCAAGACTTTCCAAATCTTTATAAACTTTCTCGAGATTTCAAACCTTCTTCGTCTGAGTTTCCTGAGAGATTGATTTCCATCTTTTTCCTGAGAAATGTTTTTCAACTCCAAATGTTTTCTAAGCATACATCATATTTTCCAATTTACATTTTCCAAAATTCTCATAGCACATGCCTGAATTCTCTGTGCATTTAGGATAGAACACGATTTCAGTAATTTCACTAAGTCAAGCACAATTTTGGTCCTTGGTTCGATTACCCCTATTAAAGGCGGCACGAACGGTCGAACCTCGTACCGACAGGTCGAGCCCCATCCCATAGATTTTCCCACAATTTTCAAAACGGAGGCGAGTATTTCAAAACAATTTCCAAAATCCGGTCAAGTTTGAATCGCAAAAGCATTTCCCTCTCTCTTCTGCAAGGAAGGGAAGATGGGAAAAAATTTGCGACGATAACAGGTTTGGCGACCGAGATGGGACCTGTCCTTATTTGACCTAAATTGTGCTTGACTTAGTTCAATTATCGAAATTATGTTCACAACATGTCAGCTCTTTACTTTTGATATCATGCGAACCTAGGAGCTTAGATTCTGACCTAGCTGACATTGACTGCATATAGCTTAGGCATGGTTTGGTAGGACCAGATTGAGGAGAAATTTTCATGCTCACATAGACTTAGGTCTAAACACAACTCTCCTCAATTTAGGATCTGAATGCAAACAATGTATGCTTCTTCAAAGATTTTCAAAAGTCTATCTCTCTAGGATTTAGAGCCATCTATTTCTTGCATGTGATCATTTTTCAAAATCTCCATTACCTATCATTACCCGGTCTTCACGTTGCTGGGCTCTCTTCCAGAACCCTAGTTCGGGACAGAGCCTCACAACTGGGCCACCTATTTGGGTTAACACCCCCCTACCACGTACCGCGGGCCACAGTCCGAAGTATATCGGTAGGCGCTCAAGGATGTTGGAAAACCTTACCTTAGAACCGAAGTTGAAATTATATGCCACGTACCTCGGGTTTCGGTTCGGGTATATCGGCATAACTAGATTGGACAAAGATGATCTGAACCTAGAGCTAGGATTAGGGTCCTACAGCTGTTTTCAAAATAATGCATCTAGAGTCAGCCTTTTAGGGAGTGTTGTATGTGCATAAATGTTTGTGCAGGATGTGATTGTTCGTATATTACCTCTATTTCATTACATTTTCCCAAAATATTTTCAAATATCCATATTTCTCATCTTTTCCCTTTATTTTCTCAAACCCTGGAAGATTTTCCCAAATATCCAATTTCTTTCAAAACTCCAGGTGATTTTTCATTCTCCCATTCTACTGGATCTCGAATTTCCAGCTGTATTTTATCCTGCCTGCAATTTTTCAAAATCATAGGTTTTCTCTCATTGGATTTTCAATTCTTTTGTCTATTTGCAAAAAATTCTTCACCTTATTTTCCTCGTGCATACCTTGATTATTGCGGTGGAAATTGTTTACCCACTTGCCTTCTCCTTATTCTAAATCCATTTGCGGATTGTTTTCCAAGAGATATCTCTTTCCTTCAAAATGGTGTTTTTCCTCGTGGTTGACGACCTCGCCTAGGTAACAAGGCACATTTTCCGTTGTTATTTCTCTTACAAAGAATGACAACACAATTGTCGTGATTTCAGTGGCGACTCCATCCCTAGTAATGGGATATTCTTCCAATTGTCTACCATATCATCAATTATCCTTATTTTATTCAAAAAATTTCTCCCTAGTTACACTGTGGCATTTTTTTTCAAAAATTTATCTCAAAAACATCCTGTATGCAGGCAGGATAAACCAATCTCTCATTTTGCATATATATGCACTCATTTGCATTCATTTGCACTCATTCATTTGCATTAGATTCACATCAAAATTCCACTTCAGGTTAAGGGATAAACCTGAGATTTCCCCTTCAGGTTAAGGGATAAAACCTGAATCATTTTCCATAATTCTTCAATTTCGACATCCCGGTCATTCAATCTCCAATTTTCAAATTACCAAAATTCTCAATTTCGACCGCCAGGTCATCCAATTTTCATTCCCCGTTCAGGATAAGGGGATAATCCTGAAACCATTCATAGAAGCGATTCAACTCTCTATAATGGTCCTTGTTCTTCATTGAACTGATAGTGTTCCAAGTGTTCCAGATAGTCGTTCTTCATCGAACTTATAGTGTTCCAAGTGAACTGATAGTCGTTCTTCATTGAACTTATAGTGTTTCAAGTGAACTGATAGTCGTTCTTTATTGAACTTATAGTGTTCCAGATAGTCGTTCTTCATCGAATTGATAGTGTTCCCAAATGAACTGATAGTCGTTCTTCATTGAACTTATAGTGTTCCAAGTGAACTGATAGTCGTTCTTCATCGAACTGATAGTGTTTCAAGTGAACTGATAGTCGTTCTTCATCGAACTTATAGTGTTCCAAGTGAACTGATAGTCGTTCTTCATTGAACTTATAGTGTTCCAAGTGAACTGATAGTCGTTTTTCATTGAACTGATAGTGTTCCAAGTGAACTGATAGTCGTTCTTCATTGAACTTATAGTGTTCCAGATGGTCGTTCTTCATTGAACTTATAGTGTTCCAAGCGAACTGATAGTCGTTCTTCATTGAACTGATAATGTTCCAAGTGCACTGATGGTCGCTCTTCATTGAACTGATAGTGTTCCCAATGAACCGATGGTCGTCCTTCATTGAACTGATATTATTCCCAGCGATGGTCGTCCTTCATTGAACTGATATTGTTCCCAGTGAACTGATAGTCCTCTCCTTTGGAAAGGAGATGAGAATTTTTGTCACAGATGTGTTGAGCCGGACCTCAAACGCTCTCTTTCACCCAGGATTTCAAGAACATGTTGTCAATTTGTCAATCAAATTATTTGTTGATTTCAGAATTTTTATTGCATAAATATTTACCTCATTTCACCTTTAGCATTACTCCCAAGAGAGTGAAGCTTTTGCGAAAAGAGATTCAAACTTCAAATTCTTTCTATTGGCCAACCAAAAGGATGAAGGATAAATCCTCAATATGGCCAGAAAAGAAGATTCAATGTTATTGAAAAGCCATAAATGATTGATATTGATCGCAGTTATGGCACATGTCTAAAGATTATTCTTGTAAAGACGAGGCAGTGGAAATATTCTGAGCACTAGAAAAGAGAGAATTTACCCAAGCCCTGTCTCCTCAAAATCACCTAAGCTGCAATTAAATATCCGCAAGAGGGATCTCTCACTTGTCGTCAAGATGAAGGCGAATTAAGCGAGTAGACCCCCAGGGCCAAAGAAGATTTGAAACATCTCCAAGATGACGGAGTTTGCGACGGATCCTTCCAGGGAAAGTCAAAAGCACTGTCGAGATGAAGGCAAATGCGATGAACCTCTCGACAATCCCCAAAAGATATTTAATTTCCGCTATCATCCAAAGATCTCTAACCCATGAGCCAATATCGTTAAAGAAGGATCGAAACATCTCCAAGTTGAAGGAGTTTGTAACGTACCCTTCCAAAAAAGAGAGAAAGAGAGGAAAAAGAAAGAGAGAAAAAGTTAGAACATCTCCAAAATGAAGGAGAATATAGCCAAAACCCAAGAGAGCCAAAAGAGTGCAGAAAGATTATCATGAGAGAAGCTCCCAGGATATCAAACTACCAAATCTATCAAGAATTCTCTTTAAATTTGTGAAATTCTATTATCAATACTCTTTCATCAATTGCTTTCATAATATCAAATTTTCTTTCCTGTTCATATCAAGGAAATTGATAACTTCTTTGAAGAAGGTCAATCGCAAGCAATTTGGATTCAAAATCTTGATTCTATGAAGTCAATCCTGTTTGGAGGTAATACTTCAGGTGGAAAAGAAAAAATATTTTCATCATTTTCAATTACTTTGAATCAACAACAAATTTTCAACATTTTGACAATATTTTCTAGCTATCCTGACGTTAAGTGAGAGCTTGATGTCCATATTGATGCATCTTGACCCCTTCGAGAGATTTTCCTTTGTCGTCTTTCACATTGTTGAAAGATTAGCCTTATCTCCGAAAGGATAGCCTTTATCATCTTTTCATGTTATTGAAAGATTAGCCTTATCTCTGAAAGGATAGCCTTTATCATCTTTTCATGTTGTTGAAAGATTAGCCTTCTCTTCGAAAGGATTGCCTTTTGTCATCTTTCGCGTTGTCGAAAGAATTGCCTTGTTCCTTTGGATTACCTTTGTCATCTTTCGTGTTGTCGAAAGAATCGCCTTGTTCCTTTGGATTACCTTTGTCATCTTTCGCGTTGTCGAAAGAATCGCCTTGTTCCTTTGGATTGCCTTTGTCATCTTTCGCGTTATCTAAAGAATCGCCTTGTTCCTTTGGATCGCCAGCGTTCATCTTTCGCATTGCCGAAAGAGTTGCCTTATTCTTCGTTGGAAAAATTGCCTTATTCATCTTTTGTGTTGTCAAAAGAGTTGCCTTACTCTTCTTTGAAAGAGTTTGCCTTGTCTGTCTTTCGCGTTGCTGAAAGAGTTACCCGTCAAAAGATTGCCATATCCATCTTTCGCGTTGTCGAAAGAGTCGTCTTACTCCTTACCATATTCATATTTCACACTGATGGAAAATTCATTGGATCATCTTGATCATCTTCCAAGATTGCCTCTTACAATTTTATCGCCTCGTTCCTCTTCAAGAAAAGTTGTCTTATTCACCTTCCAAATATTCCATTTTCTGCCCGATCAGGATAAGGGTACAAACCTGAGCCTCATTTGAAGAGGTATTCCATTTTCTGCCCGATCAGGATAAGGGTACAAACCTGAGCCTCATTTGAAGAGGTATTCCATTTTCTGCCCGATCAGGATAAGGGTACAAACCTGATCCTCATTTGAAGAGGTATTCCATTTTCCACCCGATCAGGATTAGGGTATAAACCTGAGCCTCACTCAAAGAGGTATTTCATTCTCTGCCCGATCAGGTTAAGGGTACAAACCTGAATCTCATTTCAATGAGATATTTCATTTCCCCATCAGGTCAAGGGTTAAAACCTGAGATTCGTTCCATATGAGTATTTATGTCCCATCCAGGTCAAGGGTATAAACCTGAGTTTCACTCTCACAGAGTGAGTCTTTCCTCTTCATCTCTCTATTTTATATCTACCATCTTCCTCGGGCTTAATCTCTAAATACCCAGTAAAATCCTTCTAACTGGGGCATTTTTTTATAGCCCAAATTTGGTGTGTTTTCTTTGCCACTAAGCTCGACCATAAGCCGGCTTAGTAGCAAAGAGAGGCATCTGTAAACACCTCAAATTTTCACTCACCTTCTTGACATCGCCCTCAATCAGCACATTTCAGTTCTCCGGAAGCAATAAAGGGCAAAAGGGTCATTTTCTGAGATTGAACCTTGCAGAAAGTCCAAAATTTTATTCTTGAGCCTCAAAATTTCTATATTTAGGTTCAGAGACATCTTCAAATTGCAAAATTTCAAAATCCCTTTTCTGGACAAAAAGCTAGAATTTCATTCTTTTATTACAAGTTTTTCTTTTGATTTCTTATTTCCATTATACACCATTATTTCAATTTTGTTCTCCTTTCCGCTTCTTTCTTGTTGTAGTTCTTTTCTTTCTTTATTGATTGCATCTCCATTTTACTTCTACTAAACACGATCGGCCATCCCTTAGCCATTAGCGTAATCACGGTTTTTATCTGAGCCTAAGCTGTTAAGGAATCCATCTGCATTCCTTTTACATTTAGAATGATCTTTGCGATGACACCCGATCTGATCACGTATCAGATCAGATTCATTTTGCAGAAGTTTTAATCAGTTACATTAAATTTCTTTCTCTCCTAAGATTATAAATCGTTTTGTTGGTTCATTTTATGATTCAAGTCCTTTTAATGTGAAAATATACTTTGCATCTTGATCATTACTTCCCTGTACCTAATTCAAATTTTTCCTCTTTGATTTTCGGTTTGTGTTTTCCCTCTGCTTTTATATATATATATATATATATATATATATATATATATATATATATATATATATATATATATATATATATATATTGCATTCTCGAACCTGTATGTCTCAGATGGATTCAACGATTTTCCAAGATCTGAATCCTCTATAAAAATCTCGTTATCATCTATGTTCAGCAGCATGTTCTCGTGCATAATTTTTTTTTTTTTTTTGCACTTTGCAATTTCACGTGCATCGTGTTTTCTGCATTTGTATACCCCTGTTATCCTCCCATATCCCCATAGGCAGCATCAGAAGCGAGCTTGTCTTCTCTTGCAATACCTCATCCCTCTCCCAGCAGATCTCCAATGCGTTAAATAAAGGTAAGCTACTTCCAGCCAACATAATCATGGGGCTGTTGACAAGGCTGGAACAGGTTATTACCAGGAAGGTGTTGGTGCTGAAGTGAGGAATCCGGGCGAACCTAGCGAGCGTCAAGCCAAAGATTTGACTGATGTTAAGAAGAGTAGGCTCGCTGATTCTATAATTCCTCACATCCTGAATCTGTAAGTCTGCTTTAGCACAAAAGTTTTCTGCAAATTTGGAGCGGATTCTGTTTTGTTTTTGGCAATTCATGTGAGTTCATGTGTACCCATCGTTGCTGAACTTATGAAACGTGTGAATGGTGAGAGGGTGGCATAGTTATTGGTTTATGGGGGGCGGGGGGATATTTAAGAAAAGTTATGTAGAGAAAGAGAGGCATTTGGTGATGATAGATAACCCATCTTCATTTTCTTGTTGGATTGAAGTGTTACTATGGTGATTAATGCAAGAAATTTATCGAGTCAAGTGTGTATGGATTGTTCCTTGAATTGTATAATTCGAAAGGTAAGATGGTGCTTTGATCCATCTTCATGTTCGCTCTTTTTCATCCTTTTCTTTTTTAGTTTATGTAATCTATTCATGCCTCTTTTTCCCTGTTTCTAAATATTTTTATTTGCATTGTTCATCCGAGAGAATCAATGGGACAATTCTTTGTCAAAACAATGAGAAATTGTCCCTTTGAATGGGTTACGAGTATCAATACATATTGGTATGAATGAAACCATCTTGGTTATGTAATTGAACTGGTTTTGGAAGCTTTGTTTTAGTTTGATTTAAAAGATTTTAGTGCAACAGTGAATTATTCCTCCTATTTTTTGTTTTTATATATAACTTCTTCTTCTTTGGTCTATAATCACAAGTACGATGATCTTTCTTTGATGGTTATAACTCTTGATATGTAAGCTGATCATCACAAATAATGTTTCACCATCACTCCCGGCACTATGCTTCACTTACAGCGCCCTGCAGCACCCTTCAGCATATGCATATGTGCATTTGTTGTTTGCCATCTTTTTCGCTTGCATCATTCCCCTTTTTGCTTACAGCAAACACATGTTCAGCACTTCACCTGGTATATATGTCACTTGGTATATATCCATTGAAGTACATTACAGCCTTGTCGCACATTCATCCATTTGTTATACAATATAAATAACACTACTGCATATCCTGTGCACCCTGTTGTAATTACCTCTTTGTATTTATTAAACATATGACACTACAACACCACAGCATATTTTCAACACATCCCTCCACAACCTCTTCAACCCCCACCATCTACATGAAGTCCCACTTACACTATCCCCTGTCGTCGCACCCAGCACATACCTACCATGCCACAGTCTCACCTGTGTGTTTCTACACTTCATCAACATCCTTCACTTCCCTGCACACTCCCAGCTATGACTCCATCTACCTCACATCCCGCGTCTTTTCTGTAAGGCACCCCACTTCACTTTTCTGCACTCATCTGTGGTACCCTACAACCACTATCCACCACTACCGTTTCCAGCCCCTCACATCCATTATGGCAACACATCTCAGCACCAACACTTGCTGAACACCAATCCACTGCGAACTCCCTCATTACCGCCACCATTTACATCCACTTCAACCATAACACTGAAAGTGCACTAGGATCTAGTGCACTTTCATTTGGTATCAGAGCACAGGTTTGCTATTACTTTGATTTGACCATCATCTAGCATGGCAACTACAACATCTCAGCACAAAGAAGGAAGCTCCTCTGTTCGTCCTCCTCTCTTCGACGGAACAAACTATGGATACTGGAAAGTAAGAATGACAATATTCTTGCAATCCATGGATCTCGATATCTGGAGAGTTGTTTCAGAAAAGTACCAAACTTCATCAACTGATTTCAGCCGATGGACCGATGATGAAAAAAAGACTGCTTCACTAAATGCCAAAGCCATGAATGCATTATATTGTGGCGTTGACAAGGTAGAATTCAATCGCATCTCTCAATGCTCTACAGCAAATGAAATTTGGCATACTCTTCTAGTAACTCACGAAGGTACGTCAAAGGTAAAGGAATCTAAAATTGCTTCTTTAGTTCATAAATTTGAATTGTTCAAAATGAAGCAAAATGAATCTATATCGGACATGGTAACTAGAATGACCGATATAACTAACACTTTGAAATCCCTTGGAAAAGAATATTCACAAGTGGATCTAGTTAGAAAGATTCTAAGGTGTTTAACTCCTGAATGGGAGAGAAAAACCACTGCTATTGAAGAAGCAAATGATCTCAATACTCTCACTCTTGAAGACTTAGTTGGTAACCTAATGGCATACGAGGTCCAACTTCAAGACAGACAAGAAGAAGAGCCTAAGAAGAAATCTCTTGCTTTTAAGGCTACTTCTGACTCAGAAAATTCAGAAGAAGATGAAGATGAAGATATTGCCCTCATCACAAGGCAATTCAGAAGATTCATCAAAAAGGGAAGATTTTAAAGAAAGGCAAAGAAAGCAGATTCTTCCATTCCCAATGAAGTAAAGTGCTTTAACTGTAAAAAGGCAGGACATATCAGGAAAGATTGTCCTCTTCTCAAAATCAAGCCCAAGGACCAATTCAAGAAAAAAAAAGGCATTTCAAGCATGTTGGGATGATAGTGACTCCTCTTCCGATGAAGAATCAAATGACAAAGTCGCCAACATGTGTTTTGTAGCACAAGAAGATTCGGTAAGTCAATTTGACTATGATGAGTTATTTAAAGCATTTAATGATTTATATGCTAAATTTAAGAGTCTTAGTTCTAAAAATAAAGAGTTAAAAACTAAAAATTTAACTCTTGACTCTTAAAATAAAGTGTTACTTCAAGAAATAGAAGATCTCAAGAAGGAAAATTCTTGCCAAGCACTTGAGATAAAAGAAATTGGAGTTAGAACCAATCTTTTACAAAAAGAAATATCTAGTCTTAAAAAAAAGTCAAATGATCTTCTTTCTATAGTGACCAAATTCACAAATGGTCAAGAGAATCTAGAAAAACTTCTTGGTTCTCAAAGATGCTCGGTTAATAAAACCGGATTGGGATATAGCTTCTTTGATACTCAAAATAGACCAAACTATGTGGTGAAAAATCAAAGACATTATTCTCAACCTTTTGTTCATAGAACTAAACTTTCTAGTTCTAATAGAAATGCATCTAGATATGATTATTCTAGACATGTTTATTCTAAATCCTTTTATAGAAAGAATATTTATTATCAAAGGAAACCAAAATCCAAATGGATATGGGTTCCTAAGACTAACTCTCATGGACCCGAAAATAGAAAGGGGTCAAATGCTCTGTTTTCTGATTTTGTTGTAGGTACACAACATAAGGAGCAAATGGATATTGGAAAACGGCTGTTCCAAACATATGACTGGAAGGCCGAAGTTATTTTCCACCCTCCAAAATAAGGATGGAGGAACTGTCACCTTTGGTGACAATAACAAGGGAAAAGTGATAGGTATTGGTAATATTGGTAATCCAAAATTTCCCTTGATAGAAAATGTTCTTTTAGTAGATGGTTTAATGCATAATTTAATATCTATCATTCAATTATGTGATAAAGGTTTTCATGTTTCTTTTGAAAATGATTTATGCTTAATTTCTGATTTTCAATCTAAAAAGATCATTTTTAAAGGTAAAAGAAGAAACAATGTGTATGAACTATATCTAGATGAATTACCCTCTTTTAATGAAAAATGTCTTATTGTTTCAAATGAAATTCAATGGTTATGGCACGAGAGACTTGGACATGTTAACTTTAAAATTATTTCAAAGTTATCCAAGAATGATCTTGTAAGAGGCCTACCTAGAATACCATATAAAAAGGATCACTTATGTGATGCTTGTCAAATGGGTAAACAAATCAAGAGTTCTTTTAAAGCAAAAGATATAGTTTCAACAAAACGTCCTCTTGAACTTTTACATTTAGATCTATTTGGACCATCTAGAATTCAATGTTTGAATGGTAGCAAGTATGCTTTTGTTATAGTAGATGATTATTCTCGGTTTACATGGGTGATTTTTTTAAAAAGCAAAAATGATGCTTTTTCAGAATTTTCTAAACTTTGTAGAAGAATTACAAATGAAAAATATACATCTATTATTAAAATTCGTAGTGATCATGGTGGTGAATTTGAAAATGAATCTTTTCTAAAGTTTTGTGATTTACATGGTATATCTCACAACTTTGCTTTTCCTAGAGCGGCTCCACAAAATGGAGTTGTTGAAAGAAAGAATAGAACTTTGCAAGAATGTGCTAGAACCATGCTTCAAGATAAAAATTTACCAAAATACTTTTGGGCTGAAGCAATTAATACAGCATGTTATGTCTTAAATCGTGTTCTTATTCGACCAATTTTACATAAAACATGTTTTGAATTGTATTATGATCGTATACCAAAGATCTCATATTTCAAAAATTTTGGTAGTAAATGTTTCTTGTTAAATACCAAAGATAATCTTGATAAGTTTGATTCAAAATCAGATGAATCAATATTTCTTTGATATTCTTCTAGAAGTAAAGCATATCGTATTTTCAATAAAAGAACATCTTGTATTGAAGAATCTTTACATGTTGCATTTGATGAGAATTGTGAGCAGGTTATACCTCTAAGCGAAGGAGAAGTAATACTTCAAGAAGAACCCTTGATAGAGAGTACTTCTCAAGAAAATATTCCTCTTCAACCGGTTTGGAAAGAAGTTCCTAATCATCCACATGAACAAGTTATTGGTGAAATAAAGAGTGGTGTCCAAACTAGAAGGCAGTTAGAAAAATATATTGCAAATGTTGCTTTCATATCTAAATTAGAACCAAAGAATATCAATGAGGCTTGTGTTGATTAATTTTGGCTTTTGGCCATGTCTGAAGAACTTAACCAATTTACTAAGAATGATGTTTGGGATCTAGTTGATAGACCAAAGGATCATCCGGTAATTGGAACAAGATGGGTCTTCCGAAATAAGCTGGATGAAAATGGTGAAGTCATTCGTAACAAAGCAAGGCTAGTGGCACAAGGCTATAATAAAAAAGAAGACATAGATTTTGATAAAACCTATGCACCAGTGGCTCGATTAGAGTCAATTCGAATGATGCTTGCTTTTGCTAGTTACATGAACTTCAAGTTATATCAAATTGATGTTAAGAGTGCATTCTTAAATGGACACATCAATGAAGAAGTTTATGTAGAGCAACCTCCAGGCTTTGAAAATGAGAAATATCCAGAAAAAGTCTACAAATTGAAAAGAGCTTTGTATGGACTCAAACAAGCACCAAGAGCGTGGTATGAAAGACTACAAAATTTTCTAGAACAATCTGGTTTTTCCATTGGTCGGGTAGACTCCACTTTATTTATTAAAAATCTTAATTCAGATATTCTTATTGTGCAAATTTATGTTGATGACATAATATTTGGTTCTACTAATGATTCTCTTTGTAAAGAATTTGCTAAAGCTATGCAAAAAGAGTTTGAAATGAGCTTGATGGGCGAATTAAACTACTTCCTTGGACTTCAAATAAAGCAAACTGAAGAAGGAATCTTCATCAATCAGGCTAAGTATACAAAAGAACTTCTCAAGAGATTTGGGATGGACTCATCGAAATCCAGAAGGAATCCTATGAGTACAACTACTTCTCTTGATAAAGATGAAAATGGTAAAAGTGTAGATACTAAGCTCTACAGAGGTATGATCGGATCTCTATTATACTTAACTGCTAGTCGACCTGATATTATGTTTAGTGTTTTTATGTGTGCAAGATTTCAAGCTAATCCAAAGGAATCTCATTTAACTGCAGTAAAACAAATTCTTCGTTATTTGAAAGATACTTCAGATTTCGGATTGTTTTACCCAAAATCATCTTCCTTTGATTTGGTTTCATATAGTGATGCAAATTTTGTAGAAAGTAAATCTGATCGCAAGAGTACTAGTGGAACTTGTCATTTCTTAGGAAATTCCTTAGTCTCTTGGTTTAGTAAAAAGCAAAATTCAGTATCACTCTGAACAACTGAAGCAGAATATATAGCGGCTAGTTTAGCATGTTCACAAGTACTTTGGATGAAACAGACCTTAAAAGATTTTGGTTTGAATTACTCCACAACAACTATTTATTGTGATAACACTAGTGCTATAAATCTTTCGAAAAATCCTATTCAACACTCAAGAACTAAGCATATTGAAGTTAGACATCATTTTTTAAGAGATCATGTGTTAAAAGGAGATATTTTGTTAAATTTTATTTCCACTAAAGAACAACATGCCGATATCTTCACTAAACCTCTTAAAAATGAAGATTTTATGAGAATTAGGAGAGAACTAGGTATTTGTTCATTTTTGGATTTATAAAAATGCTGATTTTTGAACAAAATCTCAAAATCGCATTATATTAGTCGACCAATAAAATTCTAGTCGACTGGTGTTTTAAATTTTGGAATGTATCGCACCATATTAGTCGACCGATATATTTCTAGTCGACTGATGATATTTTTAGAATGAGTCGCACATTCTTAGTCGACCGATAAAGATTTAGTCGACTAAAATTTTTTAAATTTTTAAATGAAGGGACCTGATACCCCTTGGATTTTTAAAAAACACCCGTTCTTTTTAAAATAAGCATCGTTACACTTTGTTTTCGTATCTTTTTGTTTTTCTTAAAAACGAAAACCTCTTTTGGTCTCTTTCCTCTCTCTCTTCCGAAAAACCCTCGGAGTGCCGTTCGATCCCATTTTCGCCGGGATTTTCTTGCCGTGACAGGGAGACGCTGGAATCTTCTGGCCGTGATCTTAAAACGCCGAAATCCTCCTGCAGTAACTGGCGCATCTTCAAAACACGCCGGAACCCTCTTGTGTGACAGTGCATTGCCGGAATCCCCTTGTGGCCGACTTCTTTCTCACCGTCAGCCATTGTATCCTCCTCTGGTTCTGTTTCACATCGCCGGACAGCGTTCTACTTCTGCCGGAAATCATTTGGAAGTCGTCATTGTTTTTGGTAACTCTATTTTTTTTAACCATGCCTCGTACGAAGTCTGCATCTGCAAAAGGTTTAGGTTCTCCTCCTCCTACACCTACTTCAAGACATGGTTTTTCACTAAGATTACTTCGCAATCCTCTTGTCTATGATACTTTTGGATCAATTTCTGCACTACCTATTTTACCAGGCCGAAATGTTCTATTTCACTTATTTTCTCGTTACAATATGAGAGAATTATTTCCTGGAATTTCACATCTTTTTGATGTATGTGCAGATACCCTTCACTATCCGTTTCTTATTCACTTGTTTTACACGAATTTACAAATGGATCATGAAACTGGAGTTTTGTCCTCTCTTGTTCGTGATGTTGAAATCGAGTTTGATTCGAAATTACTTGGAGAAATTCTTGAAATTCTACCTTCAGACACTCTTTTCAACACTATTGAATTGAATGATGAAAGAGTTTTTGAACAAATTCTTCTTCCAAGAGCACCTCACTGCCCTCCTTTCAAAAATACTAATCTTCAAACTCGTGCACGCATTGCTGGACGAATCCTTGCCCACAATGTTCTACCCAAAACTGGTTCTTTTGATTATTATTCCACAAATCTATCTACGGCTCTTTATGTTTTATTTGGAAATATTTCTGTCAACTGGGCCAATGTGTATTTTACAAACTTGTGGAAACAAAAACCATTTCTTCCTTATGGTTGTATTTTAACCCGTATTTTTAGACATTTCAAAGTTCCTTTAACAAATGAAAAATACATTGTGCAAAAAGAGTTCTTTGATCAAACAATTTTTAAAAGAATGAAAATTAAATATCTGCCTCATTTAAATGTTGATCAAACTGAACCATCTGATCCTAATGAACCATCAATTTCTGAACCTTCACCTTCTGCGACACCTTCATCTCATGCAAAAAAGAAAGAAATTTTTGACAAGTCAAGACCATGATGAAGTCATGCAGAGACTGGAAGCTTTAGAGCTGCATCAACATACTTTTCGTGAAGATGTGACTCAACAACTATCTTCGATTCAGAAAGAGATTACTTCAATCAAGGATTTGCTCAACTCACTTTTCTAATCTTTCTTGTCTGAACTTTCATACTTTATGGGTTGTAATATTTTAAACTTGTATCTCTATTTTGCTTATGCTATTTCTGCCCTTACTCTTTTTTATTCTGACAAAGGGGGAGAAAAAGATGATAGCAATTACATTGCAGGAGATCTTGCATGAGAAATGCAAAAATTAAGAGAAAAAAAGAAAAAGAAAGCTTTGAATGAATGTATTTCTAAATGCATGAAGAAATGATGAATGGAAATGCAAACCAATCAATATGTGATATATGTGCTTTAAATGTGCTAACTTTTAATGTTTTGCAGCATATTGATAGGGGGAGTAAAATCTCCATCTATGCATCTAAATGCTTCATCTTTGATTAAGTTTGTCATCATCAAAAAGGGGGAGATTGTTACGACAATGAAGCCATACATGATACTTCAAGTACAAGGTTTTGATGATGAGCAAGTGGAATCAACTGCATTTCAGCTAAGGCTATGAAGAAATTGAAGAATTCGATAAAGAATCTTTGAACACTAGTGTGCAAATGTTTAATTCATTAAAAGTCTTAGATTCTTGTAAGAGCCTTACTTAGAGTGCATATTTAGGTTGCATTTCACCTTAAAAGTCTTTAGAAAAACTTTTCTAAAAAGAACTCTCATGAAATTTTTTTTAGAAAACTCTTTTCTTAAATTTTCATGTTTATTAGTCGACCAATAGACTTACCAGTCGACTAATCCTTTCGCGTCATATTTTCTAAAAAGTCATTTTTGTTAAATTAGTCGACTGAAGGTTTTATCAGTCGACTGGACAGAATGTCTGTTTTCTGGAAAATTAGCAGCAGTCGACTAATGGTTTTATCAGTCGCCTGAACACAACATGTGTTTTCTGAAAATTTAGCAGCAGTCGACTAATGCTTTTTATCAGTCGACCGAACAGAATGTTTGTTTATCAGAAGATTTTAGCAGCAGTCAACTAAAAGGTTTTTCAGTCTACTGATGATATTATCAGTCGACTAACTTTTCTCAAGTCGACTAAGTTTCAAAAGTTCAGATTTTCAAACGGCTCGATTAACAGATCAGTCGACCGACGATAACTGTCAGTCTACTAATAACTAACTATTAGTCGACTAACTGATGTTTCAGTCGACTAATTTTGTCGTTTTCCTGAAACTTCAAAAGGCGTATCTTTTCATTTTTCAAACGTTTTGATCGTTCAAAATGGACAGTTTTGATACCCTTTCATACCCTCAACGTATGGAAAACTTTAACTATAAATATGAGTGCATTTTACACTAAAAAACAACAAGAATTCAATCAATTTGAATCATTTACTTATTGCTTTTCACTCCTATTCATTCAAGTATTTGTTTTCTCACTCACGTGATATTTTCACTTCAGTTTTTCACTCAAATCACTTTGAGAGATAGTGAATTCGTGAGTAGAGTATTTCAACAACCTCAAAAGCCAATTGCATCTCATTTACATTCAAAAGGAAGGCTCATAGGTTGTTTTGTAAGTTGTTACTTATTTTCTGTAAAAAGGACTCCTTGGTGTAAAGGAGTTGTTTGCTTTCAGTAGGGTTGTTACTGAAAGTGGGACCAGTTATGGTCTGTGTGATCTTATATTTTACAAGGTTGATAGTCAATATCTCAAGCGGGTTTTGCTTGGGGACTGGATGTAGGTCGGGTTAGACCGAACCAGGATAAAATCTTGTGTTCTTTGTGTGTTTGCTTTGAGATTTGCAAAATCATTAAATATTCCGCAGACAATTTTTTAAAAGCACTCTCTAGTGCTCGTTGCCTAGATCCTAGTGCACTTTCAAACGCTATGTTCATTTCCATATCCTTACCTATAGCTGTACCTCAGCTCATTCACCAATAATTGTGTCTATACCCGTGTTGCACAGGAACTCCCTGCTACAACCTCCACAATTCTACCATGCCTACAGCCACCCCATCAACATTATATCACAACCTTCAACGTCCAGCTCCATCTGTTGTAACCTCCCAGTTCTTCTTAATCCATTTCCAGCCATCACCCACTTGCAGCAACCCTTGCTGCACTACATCACCATCACGTCCTATCATTGTAAAGGCAATTGCAGTTTCACCACTGCTGCACTTATCTCCCGCCATCACCCATTTAGCTCTCTGCAGCCACAACCTTCCCTGCATCATCAGTATGCCGTATGCCATGCCCTTGCAACACCTCCATTCACACCATCAGTCCTTGCTTTTTTTTTCATCACCTACACCACACATCCACCATGTATAACATAAGCATCTTTTCATTAATAGTGATCATGTATATATCACTTTCAAGCATGATTTTCTCCTACATTTCTATATTTTGTGAATGTCATAACTTGTTAACCCTGTTTTGCAGGATCATAGATTTTTCTCTTTCAAAGTTAGATGTTTTCTTTTTCTTTTATTCCTTCATTAGCTTTCATTCGCATCTATCTACACTAAAGTACATGTTATATATATATATATATATATATATATATATATATATATATATATATATATATATATATATATATACGCATGTATACATATAGATACACATATATACGAATGTATACATATATATGTATATATCCATGTATATGTAAGTACTTGTATAAGCTCTCATGTATATATATATATATACGTATATATATAGGTATGTATGTCATTTTCCATCTTTTTCATCATATATATCTTGATATGTGAGCATTTCACCATTGATCTCCATGTGATATGTGCAATCTCTCTCTTCTTTTCATATTAATCAAGTGTTTTGCAGGGAATATGTGAAAGATATCATCATTGGGAGTTGTAAATTCAATTTTGGTATATTGTAATAGTTAGATCTTAATGAAAATTTACATTTTCTGTTTTAGATAGAATGAATGAGCATTGTAAGTATCATGAATTGCTTATTTTCATACTTTTTGCCTTTATTTCTCAAAATCTCACAATGGAGAAACACGAATGATACGTGCACCATTTCATAAGAGGTAATTAATCCTAAGTTGATGATTTACATCAATGGCCATAGTCAGGATGTAAACAAAACTTAGTATTTTTATCTTTTATAAAATAACATCCACACTGGATCCTTTTCAAGATTCATCATATTTTCTTTAAATATTTTCCTCTTTTATCTGGGTTTAATTTAAAATTAATTCAATATATATACCAATGGTCATAGTCAGGGTATATTGAGATTTACTTTCATTTTAAACTCTATAAAAGCACAAAAATATGTTTTATTCTTCACCTGAATTTAAATATAGATCATTATATAATACATTCAATGACCATAGTCAAGGATGTATTATATTTTCAACCTTATTTCAATTCATGTAAAGAATGAAACATGATTTTCAAAATACAATTTCAAAATTCTTTAAATTCATTCATCACTTAGGATAGAATTGCATCATATTTTCAAAATTCTTTTTCATAAATCCAAGTGATTTCCTTCAGATATATTCTTCACTTCTCAAATCAATTTTTCAACTCTTGTAAATTCAAATATCATTTTCAGATTCTAAATTCGAAGTCCAATTTGACTTTGAAATTCATTTGTATATCTGAAATTCAAATTCTAATTCAAATCAAAGTTCAAAGTTCACTTTAACTTTGAAATTCTGATTCACAAATCAAACTTTAAATCCAAAGTCCAATTTGACATTGAAATTTATTTGTATATTCAAAATTCAATTTTCAAATCAAAATTCCAAAATACATTGTCAAGATTCAAATTCAATATCTCAAAATTCCATTTTCAAAGTTCAATCTAACTTTGAAACTTCTGATTCATCTTCTCATTTCAAGTTCAAAATCAAGTTTATTTTCTTATCCTCAAAATCCTCTTGAGATTGGTTCTGAATCTTAAGATTCAAGTCTTTTTCTAAGTTTTAAATTCAATTTGGGTTTTCAAAAACTCAGATCCATCTTCAAAGCACCATTTGGACTTTCAAAGTCCAAAATCCAAAGTTAGAATTCAATCTCAATCCATTTTTTAGGATCCAGAATCCAATGCCACTTTGGATCTCAGACTTCAGATCCAAATCCATTTTAGGATCCAGAATCCAATTCTACTTTGGATCTTAGACTTCAGATCCAAATCCATTTTAGGATCCAGATTCCAATTCTACTTTGGATCTCAGACTTCAGATCCAAATTTCATTTTAGGATCCAGAATCCAATTCTACTTTGGATCTCAGACTTCAGATCCAATTCCATTTTTAGGATCCAGAATCCAATTCTACTTTGGACCTCAAATTTCAGATCTAAATCCATCTTAAGATCTAGACTTCGGATTTGAATTCTAGATTTTAAATCAAATTCTATTTTCAATTCCGAATTTCAAATCCAATTCCATTTCATTTCATTTCCAAATTTCAAATCTAATCTCATTTTCAGATCTCATCCGAACCTTCTAAATCCATTTCTATGTCATTTGAATCTCTCAAATCCATCATAATTGCAAATTTTAAATTCAATTCCATTTCAAATTTTATCTCTTCTCCTAAATCTAAGTTCAAAGTCCATCTTCTGACTTTGAAATTTCTTTCCTTTTCCTTTTTCATTCATCTTCAAAACATTTTTTTTCTCCTAAGCTCTGATTATTCCAAAAACTTAGAACTTTAAATCTTAAGTCCTAAGTTAGAAACCATCTCCTCACTCCATTATCAAGTTCATCTCAAAACACTTGGAAATTTTTAAAACATCTTTCAAAAGAGCATACATCCTTGCATTTGCACAAGCATGATTCTTTGTGCATTTAGACTTAGGATAAATTCTTAGATAATATTTAGGCAAAGCAAAAGGCATAGATTCGATCCTTGGTTCGATTACCCCTGGTAAATGTGCCAGGAACGGTTGAACCTCGTACCGACGAGCGAATCCTGTCTCTCCATTTTCCTGTAATATATTTCAAAACGAAGGCGAGTAATTTTCTAAATATTTTCAAATCAAGGTCAAGTGAGACCCCACGAAAGAATTCCTCTCTCTTCTTTTTCTCTTCTTTTCTCTTCTCTCTTCTTTCTCTTTCTTTTATTTTACTCCCTTCAAGAAGGAGGAAAATAGAGGTTGGAGAAGGAAAAGCGAAGAGAGAGAAACCACAAGAGAGGAAAATTTTTTGCGATGATCACAAATTTTGCGACCGTGATGGGACCCGTCTTCGTCCGGTTGAATCTATGCCTTTGCTTTGCTTTAAATGTTATCTAAGTCTTTATTCTTTAAATGTCAGCATCATTTTCATGCAAACTTTAGGAGCCTAGACTTTGTCCTAAAGCTGACATTATTTGCATATAGGATCTAAGTATGGTTTGGTAGGACCATATTGAGGAGATTATTCCATGTTCACATTAAATCTAGGGCTTAAATACAACTCTCCTCAATTTTAGGGATTGAATGTAAAACAATGTATGCAAGTGTGTGCTTCTTTTCATTTAAATCTATCTCTTTAAGACTTGCATTAAAGCTTTTCTGGTTTTATCTGCATGTTGAGCATATTTTGAAAACATCCCTACCTATATTTGTCTCGGTCTTCGCATTGTTGGGCTGTCTCACTCAACCATAGTTTGGGAGAGAGCCTCACAACTGGACCACTTATTTGGGCTTGCGCCCCCCTACCACGTACCTAAGGGCCATAGTTTGAGGTATATCAATAGGTGCTCAAGGATATTGGGAAGCCATTACCTTAGAACCGGAGAGATATTTTTTATGCCATGTACTTCGAGCATGCCTTGATTGGAATCAAATGATATAAATCTTAGAGTTAGGATTAAGGTCCTATCACCATTTCAAATATTGCATTTAGAGTCGGCCTTAGGGAGTGCTGTTTGTGCGTTGTGAACACCCCAAATTTTTCAAAATGTTGTAAATATCCCCTTTCTGCCCTTTGCCCCCATTTTCTGGGTAATTGAGTCAGTTTTAAATCTAAATTCCCTTTTGTTTCTCAAAATTTGGTTGAAATTAAATTCATTTTCCATATCTGACTCAATTTCGGATCCGGATCCATTATCAAAATCCAAATCTGAGCTTCATTATCCAATTTTAAATTAAATTCTCAAAATTACCAAAATAATCTATTGAAAAGCTCAGACACTTCGTCCGGTATCCGTTTGGATCCATCGAGTTGTATTTCTCGATTCGAGGTTTAAAACTCAAATATTTCCTCAAAACTTGGGTCAAAACCCATTTTCTGAAGAAATTTCCTCAAAAATAGCCTTGAAAACCTTCTCTTGTAAAAATTTCTCAAAAATACAAAAAAAAATAGTTGAAATCCTTGTTTTTCCGTAAATTTTAAGATTTTATTCCAAAAATATCAAAAAGATATATAAAATTAAGAAAAGAACAAAAAAATATATAAAAAAAAAGAAACAAAATCGGATCTTGAAAGAGGAAGAAGAAGAAAAGAAGAAGGGCAGTTTTTGCAAAAGCCTTTGAAAAAGAGCTGGCCTTTGAAATTTTAAGAAAATGAGAGGATTGTTGGCGAAAAAAAAAAATTGCATTAGGGTTACGAAGGCTCTCTCCATCGCCTTTTGGGTTTTCTCTCCGCCAAACCCTCCAGAAGCTTCACCTTCCCCCCCCTCATTCTTGCCTCTCTCTCTCTCCATGGCCAGAACTCCTCCCATGTGCGATCTGGTTGCCCCATCGCCCTCCATCTCCGAATCTTCCTTCTCCACCCTTGATTCCCAACAGAATCTCCTTCTCAAATTATCCTTCATCGTCCTCCATCCCATGGCCATCGATCGCCCTCGCCTCGTCCTCACCCGTCAATCTCCAACAAGAACCCCCTTTCTTCCGGACTTTTCCTGCTCCCTCTATAAAAGAGGCGCAATGAGAGGGGAGAAGGGATCGAGAGTTAACCCATTGGCAACCACCATCCACACTCACGCAGCACCCTTTGCCTCTCACGTCTATCGTTTCAGATCGACCTTCCATCATCACCCAAGCCTCTTCTGAAGAGGAGACTTCAAGTCGAGCGCCCATCTTCCCCATTCTTACTCAAACCCTCTCTTTCGGAGTCCCAACGAAAAAAAAAAAAACAAACAAACAGAAAGAAGCCGAGCTCTGCAGCAGGGTCGTGGTCTTCTCTCGTTTCAGCTTTCTTGATCTCTGCAAGCAAGGCACCCCCTCAGTAGTAACCCGAAACAAATCACCCCACAACAATCAGAGGTAAGTGCATCATCTCTTTCCCCCTTGTTCTTTTTTTCCTTTTCTGTTCTGTTGTCCCTTCATGTTGTCTATGCCCGTTACCCCCTATTAATCACTCTAGCTCTTCTGTTGTGAATTTCCTACGTTCGAATCTATCGGCGCATCCGTGAGGGAATTGGGTTGACTATAGCGATGCCAATCCCTCTCTTATGCAACAATAATGGAGCGATTACGCTCAAACATTTTTTTTTTTTTGGATTTCACTCCATATAATATTGTTATCATCCCCTCTCCTCATATCCGGTCGTCGTTTAAAATTTGCATTTCATTGGATGGATCCATGTATCCATCAAGTCATGGCAGGTCACAATTGAGAGTTCGGCATGATCTCTGGTTCTGGAGGTTGAGGGCGTTATTTGATTTTTGATTATCTGCTGGTATTGATTCCCACTTCCTGCTTGGGTTATTGCACAACTTTGGCTCTCTTTCTTTTCCTTCCCTTGCCCATTTTGAAGCATAATCGACCCACGTATACGGTGATGGCCTGCATTTTATAACATCAGTGTGTTCTCTGCTGATTCCCATATCACACAGTATTTTATCAAATACCAGCAGTCAAAGATCTGTAGTGTATCTGTAAGCCTCAGTGATTTTATCGGTGCTTTGATTTTGATGGCCGACCAATATGATGTCATCGAGGTTTCACTAATGCTTGATTTCAATTTCGGATGAGATAATATCTCGATATTTCCTATGAGGTTGACGCTACTGCGTTTCTTTTTTTTTTTTTTTTTTTTCCTTTCTTCTTTTGACTCCTTCCATAAGCCTATATCCCCCTTTTAGACATCGGTGTTGGTTGTCACTCACTATGTTATGTACATGTCAGCATAGTATCACCTTAGATTTCATCAAGTGTGTATAGCAGATTAAGATTATGGTCGTAAGCAGCAATTGCTTATTAGCCTTGGTATCTGGTTATGGTTCTTCATGCCTTATTCTTGATTGCAATCACGATTATCAGAATACTGTGTCGTTAATCTACTTACTGCTATAGTTTGCCTATTTAATCCATTAACTATCAGTTTGAATTCATCTGTTGTTTTAGGTTGTTGTGTGCTATTTGCTTGATCTAAGTTGTTGCTTTAATGATTCAAAGCTTGCTTCACTCACTTATTAATTTTAATATGCTGTTCATTTATATCATTCATTGTTTACTGGAATCATTTATTGTGTACTTTGGTATATTTGTTATCTCAATCATCTGATATTTGCCTAACTTTTGTACTATTTATCCAAGGTGTTTGTCCATTTTCTGTCTACCTAATTCATGGCATCCGACAATGTTGCATTTGTGTTTCCTGTCCTCATATACCCCCTCCATTTCCTATGTTACCCCTTTTGTTCATGTGTCAATGGAGATTCGGACTCACTAGAAGTCTGTATCCACTGTGTTTTACCAAGCCTATGTGAGTTCGTCACATCCACAGCAATGCGTAAAACAGAGATTGGTGGGTCAAAGATCCTGCTGTGTTGTGTCTTGATGTATACTAGAAAGTTACGTTGCGCAATATCGACGTCTTCAGAGTTGGCGTATCTCCTGCAAAATGTGTTCAGGAAGTGTTGACCAAGGATGTAATGTTGATGACGTGCACAGGATTGCGGTGAAATTTCCCTTTGCAGCAAGACAACAATGTCCTCAAAATAAAATCAACCAACTGCATATTCTAACACCCCTGTTGTATCTTTTTTTTTTTTTAGTAGCGCTTTGAATTTTTATGGTTTCGTTTTAACCCATCCACCGAGGTATCAATCCCTTCCAGTATCTAAGTTACACAAGCCCAACAACATCCAATTGCTATACCAGATTAATTACTCTCACCTCTCACATTGTCACATTTTTTTTATTATTACACTCCCTGCATATCTACATTGTTTAGATATTCCATATTTACAGAAATGTGGGTATATATCTGCACAACATTTTTTTTTTTTTTTAGATTGTATTCCATAACATATAAAATGCCCATTGTTCAGGGCCATATTCTTCCATATTAGCTACACAACCCTTGCTTCGTTTGCATATATATGGCTCACAGCATATCACATTTTCTTTTCTTTTTTTCTTTTTCATAACATGTCAATTGACATACCTTCAACAATTCATCTATTTTCCCTAGGCATATTCACCACACCCAAGCCCATAGCCTCTGGTATGTTGTATCTCACATACATTGAGATTGAGCTATCAGAATTTAGTAATTTTCCATGTAAAAATACTTCCAGTTCTCTGAACTCATTGTCAATACCCAATGGTCTCCAGAGGCACCTGCATCTTCTTATGTACAACACCTTTGCTGTCCAGCCATGTCTGTTGCAACCATCTCCTGATGGTAATATTCCCGGTCATGGCTGCTACAGCTACTTCTGCATCCATAGTTGTCTCATACCCAGGATCTCCTTCCACCAGTTAGGTTTCATACCACCTACTTCATTCTCTGCATGTCACACATTTTCCACGTAAGCACCAACATCATACATTACTTCCTTCACTGCCCTTGCAGTGTCAGCAGCATGTTACTCATCCTTTTCACTGTTTCGTACTCACTACAGTATTTATACATCACCTGTCACCATGTATAAGGCCTTCCCATAGTGGCATGCCTTCATTTGCATCATTCTCATAGCTCCATCATGCATCTGCTAGAGCATTTCCCTAATAAAAGATCCATTTCTAGACATGCATATGCTCAACATTTTTTTCAATACATTATATGTCTCTCTCCTTCACATAGATGTTCATGTAGGTTGTCACACTCATTCCCTACCAAACTTAGGATAGCATAAATAATTTTCCATACACATTCTGATGTATATTCTCTTATATACCTATTAGGTTGTCAATATAACACTTTTTTTTTTCTTACATGTTGTCTATTGTGTTCTTGTTTCGTACTGACCATGTTTTGCAGGTATATGTGGAAAACACTATTTTCTTCCTTAGTTCAAGAGTCTTATCATTTCAATTCAATTCCCAAATTGTAATAGATAGAGTATAATGAGAAAATTTACATTTTCTGCATTAGATAGGATGAATGAGCATTGTAAATGCCACGAATTGCTTGTTTTCATGCTTTCACCTTTATTTCTCAAAATCTCACATTGGTGGAACACGAATGACACGTGCACCATCTCATAAGAGGTAATTGATCCTAAGTCGATGATCCACATCAATGGCCATAGTCAGGGTGTGGACAAAACTTAGGATTTTTATCTTTTACGAAATAACACTGGATCCACACTGGATCCAATTTTCAAAATTCATCATATTTTCTTAAATATTTTCTTTTTTTCCCCTTTTATTAGAATTTAACTTAAAATTAACTCAAAATATATACCAATGGCCATAGTCAGGGTATATTGAGAGTTAATTTCATTTTAAATTCTATAAAAGCACCAAATGTATTTTATTCTTCTCTTGAATTTAAATATAGATTATTACATAATACATTCAATGACCATAGTCAATGATGTATTATATCTTCAATCTTATTTTAAATTCATTTAAAGAATGAAATAGCTTTTCAAAATCCAATTTCAAAATTCTTTTAATTCATTCATCATTTAGGATAGAACTGCATCATATTTTCAAAATTACTTTTTCAAAACTCTAAGTGATGTAAATATCTTCTTCAATCAATCTTCAATCCTATTCATCTTTTTCAATTCTATTTTCCATCTGAGAGTCCAATTTAACTTTGAAGATTTCAATTTCATTTCATATTCAAAATTTCCAATTCAAATTCATTTTCAAAGTCCAATTTTACTTTGAAACTTCAAATTCATTTTCAAAAGCTCCAATCAAACTCAAAGTTCAATTTAACTTTGAGATTCTTGATTTATTTCAGGCTTCAAATCCCAGGTATAAATTGACTTTGGAATTCATCTGTATATTCAAAATTCAATGTCTAAAATTCCTTTTCCCAAATTCAAATCAGACTTAGAAATTCTTGATTTCTCTTCTGAATTTAACTCCAAATCCATTTTAAGATCCAAAATTCAACACTCATATTGGATCTCAGACTTCAGATCCAATTTCCCTTTAGGATCCAAAATCCAAAACTTCACTTTGGGTCTCAGACTTCAGATCCAAGTCTGTCTTAGGATCCAGAATCCAACTTCACTTTTGGATCTTAGATTTCAGATCCAATTCCATCTTAGGGTCCAGAGTCCAATTCAACTTTGGATCCCAGACTTCAGATCTAATGTCATTTCTTGAATCTCAGATCTTAAAACCATTATCCGATTCCATTTCTAAATTTCAAATCCAAGTCCATTTCCAGATCTCAATTCAAATCCCTAAATCCATCTTCTATTCTTAAACACCATTTAGATTTCTCAGATCCATTCTAAATTTAAGATTTCCAATTTCAAAATCTAGATTCAATTCCATCTCAAGTATTCATTTCCTTTCCTAAATTCAAATTCAAATTCAAATTCAAAAGTCCATTTCTGACTTTGAAATTCCATTTTCTTTCATTTCAAAACTTCAAATCTTTCTCTTCAAAATCAATATTTATTTCCCAAACTCTGAATACTTAGAACCTCTCTGATCTATCTCAAGTTCTAAGTTAAATTTAAATCATTTCTTCATTTCTTTGCCAAAGTTCATCTCAGAATACTTGGAAATTTCTAAACCAATTTTCGAAAGAGCATTCATCCTTGCATTGCACAAGCATGATTCTCTATGCATTTTAGATTTAGGATAAATTCTTAGATTATATTTAGGCAAAGCAAAAGGCATAGACTCGATCCTTGGTTCGATTACCCCTGGTAAAGGCGCCAGGAACGGTCAAACCTCGTACCGACGAGCGAATTCCGTCTCTCCATTTTCCCGCAAATTTTCAAAACGGAGGCGAGTTAAATTTCTAAATATTTTCAAATCAAGGTCAAGTGAAAACCCGCAAAAGAGTTCTTCTTCTCTCTCTCTTTCTTTCTTTTCTCTTCTCTCTTTCTTTTCTGCCTTTTATTCTTCTCCCTTCAAAAAGGAGGAAAATAAGAGGTCAGAAAAAGGAAAAGAGAAGGAAGAGAGAGAAACCAAAAGAGAGAATAGGAAAAATTTTGCGATGATCACAGATTTGGCGACCGTGATGGGACCTTCTTCGTCCGGTTGGATCTATGCCTTTGCTTTGCTTTTATATAATCTAAGTCTTTATTCTAACATATGTCAGCTACATTTCCATGCAAACCTTAGGAGCCTAGACTCTGTCCTAAGCTGACATCATTGCATATAGGATCTAAATATGGTTTGGTAGGACCATATTGAGGAGATTATATCCATGTTCACATTAGATTTAGGCCTTGAATACAACTCTCCTCAATTTTAGGGATTGAATGCAAAACAATGTATGCAAATGTATGCTTCTCTTTATTTAAATCTATCTCTTTAGGACTTGCATTAGAGCCTTCTGATTTTATTACATATTGATCATATTTTTGAAAACATCCCTATCTATATTGTCCCGGTCTTCACGTTGTTGGGCTGTCTCACTGAACCATAGTTCGGGAGAGAGCCTCACAACTGGACCACTTATTTGGGTTCGCGCCCCCCTACCACGTACCTAAGGGCCATAGTCCGAGGTATATCGGTAGGTGCTCAAGGATGTTGGGAAGCCCTTACCTTAGAACCGGAGAAATATCTTATATGCCACGTACTTCGAGCTTCGGCTTGAGTATATCGGCATACCTTGATTGGAATCAGATGATCTGAACCATAGAGTTAAGATTAAGGTCCTACAAGCTATTTCAAATATTGCATATAGAGTCAGCCTTTAGGGAATGTCGTATGCATATCCTTGTTTGTGCGGTTTTGGTTATGCAATGTCTCTCATGTTTTCTTATATATATCAAACCTTTCCAAAACCCTGGGTATATATTATTTAAAATTTCCTCTTTTAAAACCCCAGGTGTATCTTTTTTCTTCTTCTTTTCTTGATTTCTTTAAATTCTTTTCTGATCCTACCTGCAATTTTTTCCACTTTTTCAAAATTTACCATCTATTATTCTAAAATTTTCTTCTATATATCTTCTAACTCTATTTTGTTACAAAAAATCTCTTTCATCAAGAGATATCCTTTTAATCATATTCTAAATTGTTTATTTTTTCTCACGGGAAAATAATACGACTGTCATGCCTCTCGTGCGGGCTCAATCCCTAGTAGTGGGATATCTCTTTGTCAAATTCGATTTCTTCCTTTATCAAAGTTTCCTCCAAAATCTTTCTAAAAGGGTCCCATTTTGTCCTAGCAGAGAGAGCATTCGGTATTAACGGGTGGTTCAGACTAAGATCAGAGGCCGCACCAGTCAGAAGCAAGAATTGAGAAATGGACTCTCAGAGGTTTGCCAGAGAAGGAGGTCAGGACAGCCAGAATGAGATTGCTCCTGCCATATATCGGTTGTTCAAAAAGATGATGGTTGAGATATTATCCGATCAGGCTGAAGCCAGTTTTGGAAAAGCTCCCACCAAGGAAGAGACACCTGTCACTTTCCGAACGAGCAAGCACAACGATGGCAGTGCAGGAAGTTCTAAAATCAGCAGGAGTGGCAACAAAGGCAACCCGGGCAATCAAAACAGCGATTGGGAGTCATCTAGGAACCAGAAGGGAAAGTTCAGCAGAAACCAAGATGAACCACTTCAATCCAATCCTCCGCAGAAGGAGAAGAATCAGGAAAAGCTAAGGCGTAAAGATTGGAGTAGTAACCGAGATTTCACTCCCTTGGATGAGCCGCTGGATAAAGTTCTTGAATACATGTTAACCAAGAGACTAGTCAGGCTCCCAAAAGCCACGAGTCCTTCCACTATCTTGGGAAAATACAAGAAACAATTCTGCAAATTCCATCGGACAACAGGACATGACACTGATCACTGCTTTGTTTTCAAAAATATTATTCAAGACTGCATTGATAGGAATCTTTTTGTTGAAGACAAAGAAGAAAAGTGCCCGATTCCCCTAACCAAGCATGCTCAATCTAGCTCTCAGGAAAGGGACGGCTCTCGACAAAAATCAGGCAAGCCAAAGGAGACAAAGCATGTTGGCTGGAGTTATGATCGCCAGTTTTCCCCTTTAGGTCAGCCAGTCGAGGAAGTTCTCGAATACCTGCTCACGGAGGACATGATCAAGCTTCCCAAGGGAGTTGATCCTTCAGTCACCATGGGAAAATGGAAAGAGTGTTTTTGCAAATTTCATCAAGTAAGGGGGCACGATACAGAGCATTGCTTTGTCCTAAAAAACATCATACAGGATTTCATCGACAAAGAAATTTTGGTACCAGAGGAAGGAGGGGAGCAACCTGCAGTTCCAACCTAGACTCTTTCGGATCACCCGAAGAATTGATAAAGCCAAAGTTTCCTGCTTTCGTCCCTTTTTTTTAGTTATCTTGTAGGGGCAAGTCAGTTCAGCCTTCTATAGATCTTTTCCTTTTTAAAAAAAAGTTCTTGTAAATATTTAGTTTTGTTATCAAACCTTTACTTATCAATGAAATGTCAAGTTTTCTTTATATCTTTGGTATTCAAATACTTTCTTCTTTTGCCATACTGGGCATTTAAATTCTTGTTCTTTTCAGAATGCGAGACAATCCTGACATCATTCATGAGAGAAATGATATTACCTATGAGGGCTTTTCAAAAATCATGAAATTTTGAAAATCTTTGTTATGACCAAAGAGCTCAAATGTTCTTTGGCCCGACCTTTGTCAAAAATCAACCCTCGTGTTGATCATATCTTCAAAAATAGGTTTTCGAACCATTGCGTTGGCAATCAACCCTCGTGTTGATCATGTCTTCCAAAATAGATTTTTTTTTTGAGCCATTGCATTTAAGGATCAACCCTGGTGTTGGTCTTATCTTCCAAAAATAGGTCTCGAATCTTGTGTTGATCATATTTTTCAAAAGTGATTTTTCAAAACCTTTATATTCAAAGATCAATCCTTGTGTTGGTCTTATCTTCCAAAATGAATTCTAAACCTTTATATTCAAAGATCAATCCTTGTGTTGGTCTCATCTTCCAAAATGAATTCTAAACCTTTATATTCAAAGATCAATCCTTGTGTTGGTCTTATCTTCCAAAATGGATTTCAGATCTTTATATTCAAAGATCAACCCTTGTATTGGTCTTATCTTCTAAAATTGGTTTCAAAAGCATTTATTCAAAAAGATCAACCCTTGTGTTGATCTTATTATCAGTTTCGAACTATTACTTTCAGAAATCAGATCTACTATTGATATTCTTTTTCGAAAATTAGATTTCAAACCATTGCCTTCAAAAATTGACCCTCATGATGATCTCTCATGTTGATTTGAAGGATCAATCCTCGCACTGATCATTCTTCTTATGGTGGATTTTCTTCCCAAAAACGATTTTTAAATTAAATAAACATTTTCTTTTAAAGATCCCACGTGCAGGCAGGATCAGACAAACTCTTTTTTAAAAAAATCTTCTCAATTTTCCAGTTAATCTTATTATCTTTATTAGTTGCATTCATTTCATCTTCAATTTAATCAAATTTTCGACAGTTTATTATCTTTATCAATTTTTTGTCAAGTTTTCATCAATTTCATTAAATTCTATCAATTTTTTTCTTTAAACCCTTTCAGGTTAAGGGATAAACCTGATGCCTCTTTCCTATGAGGTATTTCCTTTATTCTTATTTTTTCTGCTCAGGTTAAGGGATAAACCTGACCCTCGTTGTCCGAGGTGTTCCCATTCAGGATAAGGGATAATCCTGAAACACCTCGTAGGAGCCACGACGCTACCTATGAGGATTCTTTTGTAAATACAAGTTTTATTAATCTTTGTTGATTTTCTAGATTTATATCAGTTTCTCTTCATTAAAACTCTTTAAAATCTATTCTTCTTTTCATTCAGGATAAGGGATAATCCTAAAACCCTTCGTAGGAGCCACAATGCTACCTATGAGGATTCTTTTGTAAACACAAGTTTTTTTAATCTTTGTTGATTTTCTAGATTTATATCAATTTCTCTTCATTAAATCTCTTTAAATTCTTTTTCCCATTCAGGATAAGGGAAAAATCCTGAAACCCCTATCTGGAGCGATAGTGCTACCTATGAGGATTCTTTTGTAAATAACAAGTTTTATCAACCTTCATTTGATTTTTTAAATTTATATCGATTTCTCTTCGTTTAAATTTTTATTAAATTCTATTCTTTTCCCATTCAGGATAAGGGATAATCCTGATACCCCTCATAGGAGCATCGCTGCCACCCGTGAGAATCCTTTTCCAAAACAAATTTCCAAATAAATCTATTTAAATTCCTCTCCATGTTTATAAATTTTATTCTTCTTCAAATAAAGGGATAAATCTGGATTATTCCCCCCAAAAATTCTTCAATTCTCATCAAATTTTATTCCATACTCCTTTAGGATAGGAGAAGATCCTGAAACCGTTCGAACCTTAGGCCATTTTGGGTCTAGGATCTCGAATAAATCCCTCATCTTCATCATCAAAATCTACTCATGCTTCTGTCAATCCTTCAAGTTCCGACTCTTGGGTAGAAATTATTTCCTTACCGTCTGAGTTCCGACTCAGGTTTTTGTTTTTGTTTTTTGTTTTCATTTTTATTTTTAAAGATCCGGGTTCCGACTCGGGTCTCCCCTTTTCATATTTATATATCATTTGAAGTTTCGAGTTCCGACTCGGACTTCCTATCGGATTCAACGCTCGTGTTGGAACCGATCGTACCCTTGAAGATTCGAGTTTTTCAAAACTCGGGTTCTTCCATTTTTTATCATTATTTTTAAAGATCCGGGTTCCGACTCGGGTTTTCCCTTCTTTATCTATCGTTTGAAGTCCCGAGTTCTGACTCGGACTTCCTATCGGATTCAACGCTCGTGTTGAAACCGATCATACCCTTGAAGATTCGAGTTTTTCAAACCTCGGGTTCTTCCATTTTTTATCATTATTTTTAAAAATCCGGGTTCCGACTCGGGTTTCCCTTTTTTATATATATATCGTTTGAAGTCTCGAGTTCCGACTCGGACTTCCTATCGGATTCAACGCTCGTGTTGGAACCGATCGTACCCTTGAAGATTCGAGTTTTTCAAAACTCGGGTTCTTCCATTTTTTTTTATCATTATTTTTAAAAATCCGGGTTCCGACTCGGGTTTCCCTTTTTTATATATATATCGTTTGAAGTCTCGAGTTCCGACTCGGACTTCCTATCGGATTCAACGCTCGTGTTGGAACCGATCGTACCCTTGAAGATTCGAGTTTTTCAAAACTCGGGTTCTTCCATTTTTTATCATTATTTTTAAAGATCCGGGTTCTGACTCGGGTTTTCCCTTCTTTATATATCGTTTGAAGTCTCGAGTTCCGACTCGGACTTCCTATCGGATTCAACGCTCGTGTTGAAACCGATCGTACCCTTGAAGATTCAAGTTTTTCAAAACTCGGGTTCTTCCTTTTTTTATCATTATTTTTGAAGATCCGGGTTCCGACTCGGGTTTTCCCTTCTTTATATATCGTTTGAAGTCTCGAGTTCCGACTCGGACTTCCTATCGGATTCAACGCTCGTGTTGGAACCGATCGTACCCTTGAAGATTCGAGTTTTCGAAACTCGGATTCCCCATCTTTATCATTTTTAAAAGATCCGGGTTCCGACGCGGGTTTTTCCTTTTATATATCATTTGAAGTCTCAAGTTCCTACTTGAACTTTCTTTTGAATCCAATGCTCGTGTTGGACAAAATTGTTGGGTTGAGAATTCGAGTTTTCAAACTCGATTCTCACTCATTTCTTATATTTGAAAAACCGAGTTCCGACTTGGATTTTCGCTTTTGTATATCCTTATTTTCTCAAAAGTTCCTCCTTGAACTTCCCCTTCAGGATAAGGGATAATCCTGAAACACCGGCAATCATTCTCGCTTAATTCTCAAGTATCTTCGAATGTCGGTCTCATTTTCAAATTCTCCTATTAAACCATCCAGTGCTCGTACTGGTGTGCATTTTTCAAAAACCCAGCGCTCGTACTGGGACATTTTTTTCAAAATCCAGCACTCGTGCTGGTGCATCTAGCGCTCGTGCTAGTGTTTGGCTGACTAATCAGTTAGCCATCCAGGTTCAGTCTTTGTGCTAACCAAACATCATCATTTCAAGCTATAAATTCTCAATTTCAACCTTCGGGTTATCATTTCATCAAAAGTCTATCTTTTCTTACGAAGGACCCTCTTCAGGGAGAGTTCGAGGGAGCTCGTTCCTTTCGCATGCAACCATCTTCAGTTCGCAAGAACCCTCTGCCAGGGAGAGTTTGAAGGGACTCATTTTCTTTGCGAACAGTTTGCAAAACAACAACCAACTTTACACAAGAGAACCCTTTTTCCAGAGAGAGCTTCGACGGAAGCTCGTTTCTTTTGTGGCCCCTGTTTTTATCATCTTTGGCCAACCCCTTCACAGAGGACCCTCTTCTAGGGAGAGTGTGATGGACTCGTTCCTCTGTGATACTTTCTCAACTTTGTTTTTCGGCCGCCTTTCCATAAGAGAAGCCTAGAGATAGGAAGTTTTGACGAAAACTTAATTTCTCTTCGAAAGTTTCGTTTTGCAAACACCTCCTCTTTCAGGAAAGAGAGGAGCATTTCCAACTTCCCATTCAGGTAAGGGCTTAAGCCTGAGTCTCTCTTTTTGGGGAAAAGAGAGGAGAATTTTGTCATGGACGTGTCAGTTCGATATCAAGCAATCTCTTTCATCAAGGATTTCTAGAATACGTTGCCAATTTGCTATCAAAAGTCATCGTTGATCTCAAAGTTTTCATCGCAAAGGATTATCTCAAACTACCTTCAGTATCATTTTCAAAAGAGCAAGACTCTTGCGAAGTAAGAGCTAAATTCAAGCTTTTTCTGTTGGTCAACCAAGAGGTTGAAGAAAAATCTTTGATATGACCGGCAAAGGAAAATTCAATGATGTTGAAAAGCCATAAGTGAACTGATATTGATTATAGCTGTGGCGCATTCTTAAAGATTATTCTTTTGGCGGTAAGACAGTAGAAATATCCTGGGCAGTAAAAAGAACCTACCCAATCCATATATCCTTAGTCATCCAAGCTAAGCTGCAATCAAATATCCGCAAAAGGGATCTCTCAATTGTTGTCAAGATGAAGGCAAATTAAGCGAGTAGACCCCCGGGGCCAAAGAAGATTTGAAACATCTCCAAGATGACGGAGTTTGCGACAGATCCTTCCAGAGAAAGTTCGGATCACCGTCGAGATGAAGGCGGATGCGATGGACCTACCGACAAACCCTAAAAGATATTTGATTTCTGCTATCATTTAGAGATTTCAACCCAACGACCAATGTCATAATCCCTGAGAAAGAAAAAGAAGGATCGGAACATCTCCAAGATGAAGGAGTTTGTGACGTACCCTTCCTCGAAAAAGAGAGAAAAGTCAGGAGAATCTCCAAAATGAAGAAGGATATAAAAGAACCCAGAAAAGATCCATGGTTCAAAAGAGTGCGAACAGATTATCATGGGAAATGCCCAGGATATCAAACTGCCCGAAACTGTCAAGAATCATCTTTATCTATGTGAAATTCTTTATCAATGTCTTTTCACTTAATTGCTTTCATGAAGCTAAGAATGTTTTCCTCTCTTTTCATGTCAAGGAAATTGATATCTTCCTTAAAGAACCTCAACAACAACAAATTTGAATTTTAGATCTCAAATTCTACAGAGTTAGCCCAATTGAAGCTAATACTCTAGGTAGAAAGAGGTGATATTTTCACACATGAGCACAATTCAATCATTCGGAATCAACTACAATTTTTGGCATCTTGTTGGCAATATTTTCTAGTTATCCCAACATGAAGAGTGAACTTGAGGATCGTTTTGACGTATCCTGACGTCATCCCTCCTTAGGACTGAAAAGTTCTTTCCTTCCGTCTGATCTGAGCGCTCTCGGATCCGCACACTTCCCTGTGCTCCCCACTGTCCCACCATGGACAGTACCCGCTCAGGATAAGGGTTAAACCTGAACCTTTTGCAAAAGATCTGTTATTGTTAAAAGCTATTTTCAGTCTCAGCAATGAGGCACCCAAGAACAACCCCTTTTCAAGCTTTAGGGGCCCCCATTTTTATCCTTTTGCAAAAACCACTCTTGGACTTGTTGTGCAAAGTCTAGAGGCCCATCACAGTTTCCCTCGCTCCTCGAGGATTCTGTATCCATTCAGGCTAAGGATTAAACCTGTCACCTCGCTCCTCGAGGTGTAACCAAAAAACCTTCTGCGAGAGGTCGTCTGTTTTTAGAAAGCTGATTTTAGTCTCAGCAATGAGGCGCCCAAGATCATCCCTTTTCCAAGCTTTAGGGAATCCATTGATTTTCTCTTCTCGCAAACCCCTTTTGAATTTGTTCGTCCAAATTCCGAAGGCCCCCATCATGGTTTCTTCATCCGAGGATTCCGTATGGTCGTCCCTTTCAGGTTAAGGGTTAAACCTGAACCTCGCTCCACGAGGTACCTTCCGTTCAGGTTAGGGTTAAAACCTGAGTCCCATTCCGACAAGATATCCTTTCTAGTCCCATCACCGTTTCCTCGCTCCTCGAGGATTCTGCATCCATTCAGGCCAAGGATTAAACCTGTTGCCTTGCTCCTCGAGGTACCACCCAAACCTTCTGCGAGAGGTCGTCTATTTTTAGAAAGCTGATTTTAGTCTCAGCAATGAGGCGCCCAAGATCATCCCTTTTCCAAGCTTTAGGGAATCCCTTGTTTTTCTCTTCTCGCAAACCCCTTTCAGGATTTGTTCATCCAAATTCTGAAGGCTCCATCACAGTTTCTTCATCCGAAGATTCCGTATCATCCCCCACTCAGGTCAAGGATTAAAATCTTAAATCTTCTTCTAATGATATGTTCCTTCCTGTCCCATCACGGTTTCTTTGTTTAAAGAGTCCGTATGGTCATCCCTTTCAGGATAAGGGTGAAGCCTGAACCTCACTCCGTGAGGTACCTTCCTTTCAGGTTTGGGTTAAACCTGAGCCTCGTTTTGACGAGGCAATCCTCCTGTCCCATCATGGCTTTCCCCACAAAAGAATCTGTGCTCGTTGTACATCCATCCAGGAAAGGATCGTCCTTGAGTTTCATGTCACGAGGCATTTCTCTCAAAATGTCCCATCGAGGTCTGCTTATATTCCTCCCCATCCAAATTATCTTGATCTATCTTCGTCCCATCCAGGTTAAGGGCTAAAACCTGAGTCATTCCAAAGGGCTGATCTTGTCTCACCCATGAGACTTGATCAAAATTCTTATCTCTCACCATCCCTGAAATTTTTCACCCAAAGTCCCATTACGATTTCCTCATTTCTATCATTCAGTCGTATCATTGTCGAGGATTTCATCCCCCCAGGACCATTCAAGATAAGGTTTCAAGCCCAAAGAGCCGTGTTTTCAAAATAAGTCTTCCACACCCAGCTCGAATCAGCTGACTGGGGCATTTTTCAAAATTTGGAGTGTTTCTTTGCCACTAAGCTCGGCTTTCAACCGGCTTAGTAGCAAAGAAGGGCATCTGTGACACCCCAAATTTTTCAAAATGTTGTAAATATCCTCTTTCTGCCCTTTGCCCCCATTTTCTGGGTAATTGAGTCAGTTTTAAATCTAAATTCCCTTTTGTTTCTCAAAATTTGGTTGAAATTAAATTAATTTTCCATATCTGACTCAATTTCGGATCCGGATCCATTATCAAAATCCAAATCTGAGCTTCATTATCCAATTTTAAATTAAATTCTCAAAATTACCAAAATAATCTTTTGAAAAGCTTAGACACTTCGTCCGGTATCCGTTTGGATCCATCGAGTTGTATTTCTCGATTCGAGGTTTAAAACTCAAATATTTCCTCAAAACTTGGGTCAAAACCCATTTTCTGAAGAAATTTCCTCAAAAATAGCCTTGAAAACCTTCTCTTGTAAATATTTCTCAAAAATACAAAAACAAATAGTTGAAATCCTTGTTTTTCCGTAAATTTTAAGATTTTATTCCAAAAATATCAAAAAGATATATAAAATTAAGAAAAGAACAAAAAAATATATAAAAGAAAAGAAACAAAATCGGATCTTGAAAGAGGAAGAAGAAGAAAAGAAGAAGGGTAGTTTTTGCAAAAGCCTTTGAAAAAGAGCTGGCCTTTGAAATTTTAAGAAAATGAGAGGATTGTTGGCGAAAAAAAAAAAAATCGCATTAGGGTTACGAAGGCTCTCTCCATCGCCTTTTGGGTTTTCTCTCCGCCAAACCCTCCAGAAGCTTCACCTTCCCCCCCCCTTATTCTTGCCTCTCTCTCTCTCCATGGCCAGAACTCCTCCCATGTGCGATCCGGTTGCCCCATCGCCCTCCATCTCCGAATCTTCCTTCTCCACCCTTGATTCCCAACAGAATCTCCTTCTCGAATTATCCTTCATCGTCCTCCATCCCATGGCCATCGATCGCCCTCGCCTCGTCCTCACCCGTCAATCTCCAACAAGAACCCCCTTTCTTCTGGACTTTTCCTGCTCCCTCTATAAAAGAGGCGCAATGAGAGGGGAGAAGGGATCGAGAGTTAACCCATTGGCAACCACCATCCACACTCACGCAGCACCCTTTGCCTCTCACGTCTATCGTTTCAGATCGACCTTCCATCATCACCCAAGCCTCTTTTGAAGAGGAGACTTCAAGTCGAGCGCCCATCTTCCCCATTCTTACTCAAACCCCCTCTTTCGGAGTCCCAACGAAAAAAAAAAAACAAACAAACAGAAAGAAGCCGAGCTCTGCAGCAGGGTCGTGGTGTTCTCTCGTTTCAGCTTTCTTGATCTCTGCAAGCAAGGCACCCTCTCAGTAGTAACCCGAAACAAATCACCCCACAGCAATCAGAGGTAAGTGCATCATCTCTTTCCCCCTTTTTCTTTTTTTCCTTTTCTGTTCTGTTGTCCCTTCATGTTGTCTATGCCCGTTACCCCCTATTAATCACTCTAGCTCTTCTGTTGTGAATTTCCTACGTTCGAATCTATCGGCGCATCCGTGAGGGAATTGGGTCGACTATAGCGATGCCAATCCCTCTCTTATGCAACAATAATGGAGCTATTACGCTCAAACATTTTTTTTTTTTTTGGATTTCACTCCATATAATATTGTTATCATCCCCTCTCCTCATATCCGGTCGTCATTTAAAACTTGTATTTCATTGGATGGATCCATGTATCCATCAAGTCATGGCAGGTCACAATTGAGAGTTCGGCATGATCTCTGGTTCTGGAGGTTGAGGGCGTTATTTGATTTTTGATTATCTGCTGGTATTGATTCCCACTTCCTGCTTGGGTTATTGCACAACTTTGGCTCTCTTTCTTTTCCTTCCCTTGCCCATTTTGAAGCAGAATCGACCCACGTATACGGTGATGGCCTGCATTTTATAACATCAGTGTGTTCTCTGCTGATTCCCATATCACACAGTATTTTATCAAATACCAGCAGTCAAAGATCTGTAGTGTATCTGTAAGCCTCAGTGATTTTATCGGTGCTTTGATTTTGATGGCTGAACAATATGATGTCATCGAGGTTTCACTAATGCTTGATTTCGATTTCGGATGAGATAATATCTCGTTATTTCCTATGAGGTTGAAGCTACTGCGTTTCTTTTTTTTTTTTTCTTTTCCTTTCTTCTTTTGACTCCTTCCATAAGCCTATATCCCCCTTTTAGACATCGGTGTTGGTTGTCACTCACTATGTTATGTACATGTCAGCATAGTATCACCTTAGATTTCATCAAGTGTGTATAGCAGATTAAGATTATGGTCGTAAGCAGCAATTGCTTATTAGCCTTGGTATCTGGTTATGGTTCTTCATGCCTTATTCTTGATTGCAATCACGATTATCAGAACACTGTGCCGTTAATCTACTTACTGCTATAGTTTGCCTATTTAATCCATTAACTATCAGTTTGAATTCATCTGTTGTTTTAGGTTGTTGTGTGCTATTTGCTTGATCTAAGCTGTTGCTTTAATGATTCAAAGCTTGCTTCACTCACTTATTAATTTTAATATGCTGTTCATTTATATCATTCATTGTTTACTGGAATCATTTATTGTGTACTTTGGTATATTTGTTATCTCAATCATCTGATATTTGCCTAACTTTTGTACTATTTATCCAAGGTGTTTGTCCATTTTCTGTCTACCTAATTCATGGCATCCAACAATGTTGCATTTGTGTTTCCTGTCCTCATATACCCCCTCCATTTCCTATGTTACCCCTTTTGTTCATGTGTCAATGGAGATTCGGACTCACTGGAAGTCTGTATCCACTGTGTTTTACCAAGCCTATGTGAGTTCGTCACATCCACAGCAATGCGTAAAACAGAGATTGGTGGGTCAAAGATCCTGCTGTGCTGTGTCTTGATGTATACTAGAAAGTTACGTTGCGCAATATCGACGTCTTCAGAGTTGGCGTATCTCCTGCAAAATGTGTTCAGGAAGTGTTGACCAAGGATGTAATGTTGATGACGTGCACAGGATTGCGGTGAAATTTTCCTTTGCAGCAAGACAACAATGTCCTCAAAATAAAATCAACCAACTGCATATTCTAACACCCCTGTTGTATCTTTTTTTTATTTTTTTTTTAGTAGCGCTTTGAATTTTTATGGTTTCGTTTTAACCCATCCACCGAGGTATCAATCCCTTCCAGTATCTAAGTTACACAAGCCCAACAACATCCAATTGCTATACCAGAGTAATTAATCTCACCTCTCACATTGTCACATTTTTTTTATTATTACACTCCCTGCATATCTACATTGTTTAGATATTCCATATTTACAGAAATGTGGGTATATATCTGCACAACATTTTTTTTTTTTTTAGATTGTATTCCATAACATATAAAATGCCCATTGTTCAGGGCCATATTCTTCCATATTAGCTACACAACCCTTGCTTCGTTTGCATATATATGGCTCACAGCATATCACATTTTCTTTTCTTTTTTTCTTTTTCATAACAAGTCAATTGACATACCTTCAACAATTCATCTATTTTCCCTAGGCATATTCACCACACCCAAGCCTATAGCCTCTGGTATGTTGTATCTCACATACATTGAGATTGAGCTGTCAGAATTTAGTAATTTGCCATGTAAAAATACTTCCAGTTCTCTGCACTCATTGTCAATACCCAATGGTCTCCAGAGGCACCTGCATCTTCTTATGTACAGCACCTTTGCTGTCCAGCCATGTCTGTTGCAACCATCTCCTGATGGTAATATTCCCGGTCATGGCTGCTACAACTATTTTTGCATCCATAGTTGTCTCATACCCAGGATCTCCTTCCACCAGTTAGGTTTCATACCACCTACTTCATTCTCTGCATGTCACACATTTTCCACGTAAGCACCAACATCATACATTACTTCCTTCACTGCCCTTGCAGTGTCAGCAGCATGTTACTCATCCTTTTCACTGTTTCGTACTCACTACAGTATTTATACATCACCTGTCACCATGTATAAGGCCTTCCCATAGTGGCATGCCTTCATTTGCATCATTCTCATAGCTCCATCATGCATCTGCTGGAGCATTTCCCTAATAAAAGATCCATTTCTAGACATGCATATGCTCAACATTTTTTTCAATACATTATATGTCTCTCTCCTTCACATAGATGTTCATGTAGGTTGTCACACTCATTCCCTACCAAACTTAGGATAGCATAAATATTTTTCCATACACATTCTGATGTATATTCTCTTATATACCTATTAGGTTGTCAATATAACACTTTTTTTTTTCTTACATGTTGTCTATTGTGTTCTTGTTTCGTACTGACCATGTTTTGCAGGTATATGTGGAAAACACTGCTTTCTTCCTTAGTTCAAGAGTCTTATCATTTCAATTCAATTCCCAAATTGTAATAGATAGAGTATAATGAGAAAATTTACATTTTCTGCATTAGATAGGATGAATGAGCATTGTAAATGCCACGAATTGCTTGTTTTCATGCTTTCACCTTTATTTCTCAAAATCTCACATTGGTGGAACACGAATGGCACGTGCACCATCTCATAAGAGGTAATTGATCCTAAGTCGATGATCCACATCAATGGCCATAGTCAGGGTGTGGACAAAACTTAGGATTTTTATCTTTTACGAAATAACACTGGATCCACACTGGATCCAATTTTCAAAATTCATCATATTTTCTTAAATATTTTCTTTTTTTCCCCTTTTATTAGAATTTAACTTAAAATTAACTCAAAATATATACCAATGGCCATAGTCAGGGTATATTGAGAGTTAATTTCATTTTAAATTCTATAAAAGCACCAAATGTATTTTATTCTTCTCTTGAATTTAAATATAGATTATTACATAATACATTCAATGACCATAGTCAAGGATGTATTATATCTTCAATCTTATTTTAAATTCATTTAAAGAATGAAATAGCTTTTCAAAATCCAATTTCAAAATTCTTTTAATTCATTCATCATTTAGGATAGAACTGCATCATATTTTCAAAATTACTTTTTCAAAACTCCAAGTGATGTAAATATCTTCTTCAATCAATCTTCAATCCTATTCATCTTTTTCAATTCTATTTTCCATCTGAGAGTCCAATTTAACTTTGAAGATTTCAATTTCATTTCATATTCAAAATTTCCAATTCAAATTTAATTTCAAAGTCCAATTTTACTTTGAAACTTCAAATTCATTTTCAAAAGCTTCAATCAAACTCAAAGTTCAATTTAACATTGAGATTCTTGATTCATTTCAGGCTTCAAATCCCAGGTCTAAATTGACTTTGGAATTCATCTGTATATTCAAAATTCAATGTCTAAAATTCCTTTTCCCAAATTCAAATCAGACTTAGAAATTCTTGATTTCTCTTCTGAATTTAACTCCAAATCCATTTTAAGATCCAAAATTCAACACTCATATTGGATCTCAGACTTCAGATCCAATTCCCCTTTAGGATCCAAAATCCAAAACTTCACTTTGGGTCTCAGACTTCAGATCCAAGTCTGTCTTAGGATCCAGAATCCAACTTCACTTTTGGATCTTAGATTTCAGATCCAATTCCATCTTAGGGTCCAGAGTCCAATTCAACTTTGGATCCCAGACTTCAGATCTAATGTCATTTCTTGAATCTCAGATCTTAAAACCATTATCCGATTCCATTTCTAAATTTCAAATCCAAGTCCATTTCCAGATCTCAATTCAAATCCCTAAATCCATCTTCTATTCTTAAACACCATTTAGATTTCTCAGATCCATTCTAAATTTAAGATTTCCAATTTCAAAATCTAGATTCAATTCCATCTCAAGTATTCATTTCCTTTCCTAAATTCAAATTCAAATTCAAATTCAAAAGTCCATTTCTGACTTTGAAATTCCATTTTCTTTCATTTCAAAACTTCAAATCTTTCTCTTCAAAATCAATATTTATTTCCCAAACTCTGAATACTTAGAACCTCTCTGATCTATCTCAAGTTCTAAGTTAAATTTAAATCATTTCTTCATTTCTTTGCCAAAGTTCATCTCAGAATACTTGGAAATTTCTAAACCAATTTTCGAAAGAGCATTCATCCTTGCATTGCACAAGCATGATTCTCTATGCATTTTAGATTTAGGATAAATTCTTAGATTATATTTAGGCAAAGCAAAAGGCATAGAATCGATCCTTGGTTCGATTACCCCTGGTAAAGGCGCCAGGAACGGTCAAACCTCGTACCGACGAGCGAATTCCGTCTCTCCATTTTCCCGCAAATTTTCAAAACGGAGGCGAGTTAAATTTCTAAATATTTTCAAATCAAGGTCAAGTGAAAACCCGCAAAAGAGTTCTTCTCTCTCTCTTTCTTTCTTTTCTCTTCTCTCTTTCTTTTCTGCCTTTTATTCTTCTCCCTTCAAAAAGGAGGAAAATAAGAGGTCAGAAAAAGGAAAAGAGAAGGAAGAGAGAGAAACCAAAAGAGAGAATAGGAAAAATTTTGCGATGATCACATGCGTCCTTGTTTGTATATCTGTGATTGTGTGATATTTTATCTCTTATATTTTCCAAAACCCTGGGTATATATTATTCAAATTTTCCTTTTGTTTTTGAAACCCAGGTGTATTTTCCTTTCCCTTCTTCTAAATTTCTTCTGATCCTTCCTGCAAGTTCTTCAAATTTTAAATCTTTACCATTTACTCTCAAATTTCATTTTTTCTCTTATTTTCTTCTGATTTTATATTCTTGTTTATATTTTCATAAAAATCTCTTTCCAACATGAGATATCCTTTTCAAAATGATATTTTCTTTCATATTTTTAGTTGGTTACTCTCCCTCGTAGAGTAAACAACACAATTGTCACAAAAATTTGTGGCGACTCAATCCCTAGTAATGGGATACAATTTTTAATAGAGTTCAACCTAAATCCTTCCTTTTGTCAAAACTTCTCGAAAAAGTTTCTTTGGTCTAAAAACCTCCACTTTCCTCCACAGAGAGAGCGCTGATATTCAAAAATGGTTCAGACTAGAGCTGGAAAAGAAACAGTTCCTCAACACAGCGACAGTGAGGCGGAAGGGATGAGCTCTCCTAAATCAGTCAGGGGACTCTAAACACCCCAAATTTTCACTCACCTCCCCGACATCTTCACCAAACATCATCATTCAACCTTTGAAATCGCCGGAGGGCAAAATGGTCATTTTCTGAGCCCGAACCTTGCAAAAGTCTAAATTTCATTTGCAACTCTCAAAATTTCTTTATTTTTATCTCAGAGATTCAAAATTTTACTCCTGACAGGAGACAAGAATCTCCAAGTCTTGGTTCAAGATTCTATTGCATAAGACATGACATTGCATATCATTGCATGAGCATTTCATATCACTGCACTGCACAACATGTCATTTCGAGGTCCAGAACTCTTGATTTCAAAATTTTCAATCCATATTCGAGTTTCAACTCTTTTCAAAATTGTTTTCAAAACCCTGGGTCTTCAAAATTATCAATTCTTCCCATTTTACCCCCAGGATTCTGAATTTCAAAATATTTTTTCAGGAAAACGATCTGGATAGTTTCCAATATGGATTTCAGCCACTTCAACTCAGATTTTGCCCTTTTGTTAGCTATTTCAAATATCTTCCTTTTACAAAATCGCCCTACAGGAGCCAACTCTTTCCAAAAATTCCTGTTTTACCAATTAGTCCAGATTTTATGAAAATTCCAAAAAGAAGTTGTTGTTTTATCATTATTTCAATAAAGAAGCAATGTGGGACCCACACTGAGGTGGTGTTACACAAGCTTTTCTTTTGAAAATTTGAATTTTGAAAAACCCAAAAATATAGGAGCCTTGTCCCCTGGATTGGCGCCACTTGTCTTTTCTCTCTCCTCCCATTTCCATGCCAAGTGTCAGTGTGGGGCTACCTTAAGAAGCCGCCACATGTCATCCCATTTATCTGCCATGTGTTAGTATCCACCATACCTATCATGCGCCATGTGTCATTTCAAAGAACACCAGGAGATCCCAAGTGTCATAGGTTGTCCTGTCTAGAAAAAGTGGAGGCTTGTCTCCTCTGAGGTGGCGCCACTTAAAGTGTGTCTCCTGCAGAGGACACGTGTCAACCTCTCCCTCCTTCAGAAAAAGTAGCCTGACACATGTCTCTCCCTACCTTTCTCAGAAAAATAGGAGACACGTGTCACTCCTAGCTTCCTCCAGAAAAGGTAGGCTTGTCCCCTCTGAGGTGGCGCCATTTGAAGTGTGTCTCCTGCAGAGGACACATGTCATTCTCTGCTCTTCTCAGAAAAAGTAGATGCCATGTGTCATTTCCTGCTCTCTTCAGAAAAAGCTAGAATTCAAATATTCAAATCTCTCCATAGGTGGCGCAAATCCTGAACTTCTACCTTTTTCATTTTGTCTGAGATGGCGCCACATGGCTTGGGCCTCCTTCTCTCCCCTCTGCCACGTGTCATTCTCTGCTTCTTTCAGAAAAAGCATGTGACACATGTCCCCTTCTACCTCCTTCAGAAAAAGTAGAGGACACATGTCACTCTTGGCTTCCTTCAGAAAAGCAACCATTCAAAAATTTTAAGACAAGAGCTAGGTGGCGAAAATCCTGGAGTTCTACCTTTTTCTACTTGGCCAAGATGGCGCCACATGTTCCTTGCCTTTCCTAACTGCCACATGGCATCGTAAGAGCCATTCTGAGGAAATGCCACATGTCCATCCTTCATTCCTCCAGAGCCAACCTCCATTTGAAATTCAAATTCACCTTCTGAGGTGGCGCCATTTGAGAAGACTTCTCCAGACAGCTGACACTTGTCTGCAACATGTCCAAACCTCCCTGTATCAGAAAAAGTAGAAAAACCCCCCTCTGAGGTGGCGCATTTTGCTTCCTCCATTCATGTTCTCCTACCACATGGCATCGTAGGAGCCACTCTGTGGAAATGCCACATGTCAGCCTCTCCTTTCCTGCAAAAAAGTAGAATTTGAATTCCTCTGAGGTGGCACAGCCTGCTTCCTCCACTCCTATCCTTCTGACACATGTCAAGAGCCTCCAGAGATGGTGCCACATGGCATGCTCCTACTGTTTCCAGCTTTACACCTCAGAACACCTTTTGAGGTGGCACCAATCCAGAGTCCCACTTGGCTTCAAATTTTATTTTTATTTTATTTTTAATAAAAGTAGCACACCATGAGGTGGAGCCACCTGAGGGCTCCCTGCAAAAGCCAAATTCGAATTTCAAACCCCCAGATAGCACCCCCTGAGATGGTGCCACATGGAGGGCTCAGATTGAGCCTGTTTGAAATTCAAATTTTTTCAGAAAATCTATAAAAACAAGGATCCACGCCCAGCATGGGGAGACCATCTTTTAAGAACTCCTGTTGGACTTGAAAATTCGACCTAGCCTTCTTGAGAATCCGATTTTTGCACTTCGGAATTCACGCCCCCCTTTGGCTCAGTGAAGAAGGCACGGTGGGTCGATTTTGGTGAATCATCCGAAGCTCGGATCGAAGGACGAACGAAGCCCGTGATAGCCGCCCCTTTCAAGAGCTTCAACGCTTCCTAACGAAGCAAGGTGCACCTCTTTTCCTCTTGATTTGATTTCATAATTCGATTAGAGAGTCGTTTGAAGAAAGAGCTCATCCGAGAGATGGATTGAGCTATTCTCATGAAACGGCATATATAAAAATACATGATTATGACTCCTTGATGATTTTTAACATTCATGCATTTAGCTAGATTTAATTTGCATTTTATTTCATTCATTTAGCACGTTTCATGAATTAATTAGGATTAATTAAACATTTATTTCAATTCTGCTCATTTTCAGTAGTTCTCTGTTTTTGTCAGTCAGTCCACACGTCATTTCATGCATTTATTTTTTATTACAAATCCCAAAAAAAATCACAGAATGCGCCCTTAGGTGTCTCTAAAATTGTGCCAAAAATTCAAAAGCATTTGAATTTTTTTACTATGGTAAACAATCAAAATGGCAAGTCGCATTTTGTTACCCGGGATGCGTTTTAAACATTATTTGTCGACTTGTAAAATCGAGATATCCATCATGAGACATCCGATTTTCGATCCGAAAGATGTTATGAACTCGGGAAGATGTCTAGTGTTTAACCTGATTTTCTTAGATTTTTATGATTTTTTTTAATATCTGACAAAAATCCGCGAGTTCGGGACACGGGTCAGAGTCTGATTTGGGCCTCTAAGACTTTGGATCGACTTGGGTCGATGGGTTCTCTTTTTGTGTTTCTCCAAATCCAAAACTATAAAAAGTGAAAGTTATGTCCGAGGTGTCCTCTGTTTTCATCTGAAAGACTGCGATTTTTAGAACAGTAGTAATACCTGTTTCGGATTTTTCTTGTCAGTCCCCTGTTTGGTCACATTTGTCTATTCTGTCAATTTAGGAACACAAAGTTATATTTTTATCTATGTTTTGGTTGATCAAATGACAAAGTTATGAACATAAAAGTTGTCCATGTAGGTGTCGTGAGTAGCTCTGTTAAATATCATAAATTTTCATGGCTGTTTTCTATTTTTTTAGCATTTTACATTAGATCAGATCAATTTTTACCTCTGTCAGAACCAAATCTATGTTACCAAACCTACCATGGCTCAAATCCCGAGGCTGTAAAAACCAAAAATGTTTCATTTCTGGTCCTTTAGCAGTCTGCAAAATATAAGAAGTTTTCATGGTGTAAATATTGCATTATCATATTAAGCATTGCATTTGGTTCGGATCCATAGGCAAAATCCACCATTTTAGGATTTCCTTTAAATTTTAGTATTCAAATCATGTCATTTCGTGATTTTTAGCATTCTAGGATGTTTATCAGAGTAGGTAGAGGCTTAATACCGATATTTGTGCAATTTGGAATCCATTTGAGGTTCGGATTAGCCATAATACCAAAACAGGGTCCCGCAGGACCCGGATCCAAGTGAAAAACAAGCGAAATTCATTATTTTGGATAAATTGCAAAATGTCAAATTCTGATTTTACAGTCCTAATGTGTTTAGAAGCATGTCATCATATCTCATACTGCATTTCATCATCATTTGATTCAATTTGAATTTCAAACTCTCAATTTTACCAAGTTTTCCTTCAAAAACCCTGATTTTAAAGGTATAACTTTAATTTTAGGGGTATTTTGGTCATTTTGACCCCAATTCCGAATTTCAAACTATTTTTCACCGAATTTCCTGCATTTACATCATTTCAAATATCAAGGAAGCATGAGATTAGGGTTTATGTCCAATTAAATCCAATAATTTCAGAATATTATTCGAAAATCTTGGAAAAACCCACATATTTGAGCTAACCCCATTTTAAGGTTTGGCAGGAACATTCAAAATAAGGAGCTGAAGTCTGAATTTTCTTTTTATTTCATTTATTTAGTGATGTAATAATGTAAATTTTGGAATAAGATTTTAATTTCCTACTTAGACTAGGATGCATATCATATAGTTTGAATTTATGCAATATCCTGCTTATATGATGCATGCATCTTATCTCAAAAGCACTATGGATGTACACAAATGGCACGTGCACCAACTCTTAGGGAGTTGATGAACTCGGTGGAGTCCATATTTACGGCCCTAGTTGGAATATGGACGAGACCCAGATCCATCATCTTTCTACCAGTCACATTGAGCCTACACTCTTAGGCTATCTTAAAATGCACATCATATTTCTAATATTTTCAAAGTATTGTGCATTAAATCAATTAAACTCTGAACATATTCATGGCCACAGTCAGAATATGTGAAGGATTTATTTTGACTTAATACACATTTTTCCAACAAATTTCATAGAAAATCTTTCAAAGTGCATTCATTCACTCATATCATTTGCATCATGAAATCATTGATTTTCCCGTGATTTTCTTAAGAAAACTTCATTCTCAAGAAATCAATTTCTCAAGAGACTCTGAGAATTTTTCAAAATCAGTTTTCCCAAGTCAAGTTTTTCCACAGTTTTCCATGGAAAAGGTTATTTTCTCAAGATTTTCAAAAGAAGTCTCTCATCTTTCTCAAAATCAAAATCGATTTCCAAGTGTTTCAAAGCTAAGATTCCCAGGATTTCACTTTCCCAAGTTTCAATTTTCCTTCTCCACAAGGGTTTTCCCATGTATTTCAATCATTTTCCCAAGAAAACTTTCAAAACTTGAAGCTCTTTCCTAAGAAGTGTTTCCCTTTTCAAATGTTCACCTTTTTCTCAAGAATCACTTCCATTTTCCCAGGATTTTCAACCATTCGTGATTTTCCCACATCTTCATGAACTTTCCCGTGATTTCAAAAGCCCTTTTCCACATGAGTTTTCCTGAGAAATTGACTTTCATCTTTTTCCTGAGAAATTCTTTTCAACTCCAAATATTTTCCAAGCATACATCATGTTTTCCCAAGCTGCATTTTCCAAAATCTCATAGCACATGCCTGAATTCTCTGTGCATATAGGATAGAACACGATTTCGATAATTTTACTAAGTCAAGCACAATTTTGGTCCTTGGTTCGATTACCACTGTTAAAGGCGGCAGGAACGGTCGAACCTCGTACCGACAGGTCGAGCCCCATCCCATGGATTTTCCCGCTATTTTAAAAAATGGAGGCGAGTATTTCAAAACATTTTCCAAAATCCGGTCAAGTTTGAAGCGCGAAAGCGTTTCCCTCTCTCTCTTTCGCAAGGAAGGGAAGACGGGAAAAATTTCGCGACGATAACAGGTTTGGCGACCGTGATGGGACCTGTCCTTATCTGATCAAAGTTATGCTTGACTTAGTTCAATTATCAAAACTGTGTTCACAAAATGTCAGCTCTTTACTTTTTGCTATCATGCGAACCTAGGAGACTAGATTCTGACCTTGCTGACATTCACTGCATATAGCTTAGGCATGGTTGGGTAGGACCAGATTGAGGAGAAATTTTCATGCTCACATAGACTTAGGTCTAAACACAACTCTCCTCAATTTAGGATCTGAATGCAAACAATGTATGCTTCTTCAAAAATTTTCAAAAGTCTATCTCTTTAGGACTTAGAGCCCTCTATTTCTTGCATGTGATCATTTTTTTCAAAACTTCCATTACCTATCATTACTCGGTCTTCACGTTGCTGGGCTCTCTTCCAGAACCCTAGTTCGGGACAGAGCCTCACAACTGGGCCAACTATTTGGGTTAACACCCCCCTACCACGTACTGCGGGCCACAGTCCGAAGTATATCGGTAGGCGCTCAAGGATGTTGGAAAACCTTACCTTAGAACCGAAGTTGAAATTCTACGCCACGTACCTCGGATTTCGATTCGAGTATATCGGCATAACTGGATTGGACAAAGATGATCTGAGCCTAGAGTTAAGATTAAGGTCCTATAGCTGTTTTCAAAGTGATGCATCTAGAGTCAGCCTTTTAGGGAGTGTTGTATGTGCATAAATGTTTGTGCAGGATGTGATTGTATGCTACTTTTATTTCCCTCATATTTTCCCCAAAATATTTTCAAATTCTCATCTTTTCCCTTTATTTTCTCAAACCCTGGATGATTTTCTCAAATATCCAATTTCTTTCAAAACTCCAGGCGATTTTTCATTCTACCATTCTACTGGATCTCGAATTTCTAGCTGCATTTTTATCCTGCCTGCAAATTTTTTTCAAAAATTTCCCATATTTTCTTAAGTCTCATTCTGAGTCTTTCTCTGTTTTCAGTTCGATGGCATCCAATCAAGTCGATCCTATCTTTCCTGAAGGTCACATCTCCTACGAGGTGCGACAAGGTCGTCCTGAACATCGAGCACTTAGCACCGGAACTTTCATTCCCCGGTGGTACTATTCCTGGCTAAAAAGCTTTTCTCGAATGTTCCCGGACCATTTGAGCGAGTGCGGATTAGAACTGGCATCAGCAGTCGGAAAGCAGACCATCAATGGCAACCTGATCTATGCAATGGCGGAGCGATGGAATCCTCGAACGTGTACGTTCTGGTTTCCATGGGGAGAGATGACCGTTTTAATGGATGAATTTTCAGAAATCATGGGGTTGCCAGAACCAGCCGGTCAACTAGGAGACCCATTAGAGCATCAATTCCTTATCAATGTCAAGGGTTTAGACCCCCGAGACTCCTTAGCTCGTATGACATGCCGCCGATCTTGGCCTCTGATCCAGTTGGAAGGAAATGAATATGTTGACCTACTTGAGTTGTACCGCCAGTACGGGACCTTCGTCGAAGTCAGCTCGCTATCAAGAACAGCCAAAGAAAGGATTCAGAATGCAATGGTTCTGTGCACTGTAGGATTATCCCTCTTTCCAGACGGACAAAACTACATGGACATCAGAATAATCCAGCTTATGAGAAGATGGGGAAGTCGACAAACCAATCGCCTCTCCAAAGCCATGGCAGCACTCGCTTTCCTATATCGTGGACTGACTCGATTCTCACTTAGAGAATCCATTTTAGTTGAAGGATGCATCTACGCACTTCAGTCCTGGTTTTTCCAACATGTTCCGGCCCGAGCAAGCTCTTTCAGATACAATGGTCAAGAACTTCTCCCAGTATCGTAGTACCGAACCATGATCAACAATATTCAAGAAGATGACATTGTCTGGGACTATTTTGATCGGCAACTATCCCCTCCCAGATATACGTACGCTTATGGCAAGCGGTTCAAGTTGCTGGGACCATTCTTCTGCACTTACTACCAACCAGAGAGATGTGTTCGACAGTTCTCCCAAAGGCAGCAATACGTCGAAGCCCGACTGTTATCAGGAGCTATGGCAGAGTTCGACCTCACTTCCGCATAATGGTCCGGGGCATATCATTCTGCCCGCTACAGCTGGGATTCCTTTGTTTCCCTTAAAATCTTTCCTGGTCCTAGAATGTCTGCTGACTATCATGAATGGTGGCAAATTGTTTGTCCCCCACCTCTTTGTCAAGATCAATAAAGTCATGTTTCCTCATTTCTGTAAAATTGTCTCTCTTTCCATTGTGGTTTGACGACCTCGCCTAGGTAACAAGGCATATTTTCGTTGTTTATTTCTTTTGCAGAAGGAATGACAACACAATTGTCGTGATTCCCGCGACGACTCAGTCCCTAGTAATGGGACATCTTTTCCAAATTGTCTACCATATTTTCAGCAAATATTTCTTCCAAAAAATCAATTCCTACAAAATCTAATCACGTCTTTGCCCTGCAGAGAGCATCCACAACATTTGATGGTGCAAACAAGATCAGGCAAAAGGACAGCAACACCGCAGTACTCGTCAGCTTCGGAAGAAGAAATGGGTTCCCCCCGATCCGAGAAGAGTCAAGAGCAGCAGCAAGAAGATGATGGCATAGACCCTCAAATGTATGCCATGTTTCAAAAAATGATGAACAAAATGATGAATGAGCAGCCCGGGACCAGCTCAGAAAGGAACCCATTCAGAGAAAAGTTCCATGATCACAGGGGTAAGAAGGCTCCCAAGAAGCAAATCCAGCCAGAAGAGATTTTAGATGAATCAGACTCCATTAAAGATACTGATGAAGAATATGAGGTGCCTCCAGCATTTCAGAAACGTGGCCAAAGTAAAAGCCGCAGATCAAAAAGCCGAGATGCAGAAGAACCCTTGCAAGCACAGTTCAAGGAAATGGCCCGAGTTGTCAAGGATCTGCAAGCCCGCGACAAGGGCAAGAAAGTCTTCACCAGTGAGGACTTCTATGACGGCTTAGAAGGGGATGATGATCTGGAGAATCTTCCCCGAAAATTCATCAAATTCGACGGCTCTGGCGACCCAAAAGCTCATCTCGCCACTTTCTTTGCTTAATGCTCGAGGTTCAAAAGGGATAACCGAGCATTGTTTCTATGCTTCTCCCGCAGCTTGGAAGGAGTTGCAACTAAATGGCATGCGGAACATATCAATCCAATCAAACTCAAGGAGTTCGATAAAGTAGTAAACCTATTCATTGAACGCTTCTTGTTCAACACGGAGGCGCTTCCTACATTAAGTCATCTCTGCAATCTAAGGCAGAATGAGAATGAAAAGGCACGGGACTTCATTCACAGATGGAGATCAGCCTATAATAAGATGAGAGATACTATCTCGGAAAGGCACGCCCTGTCCTTAATCCTCAACAACTTTTCGCAGCCATTAAGAGGATTGATCTCCACAACACCATCCAGGACCTTCATTGAGCTCACTGAACGAGCCGAATGGCTCGAACTAAGTGTGGAAAATGGAGTCTATGAAGGCTTCACCTTTTCCAAGAACAACTCTCATGGTGAGCAGAAGAAGAAAGCGCACTTCACTTATTCTGCCAGCAACAGCAACAAAGGCCGAAATCAGCACAAAGGGCAGAAGAAAGATTACTGCTATGGCACAGGCAGTTCAAACAACAAGGACCAGAAAGGAAAGCCTGCTCCTCAGTACAGCAAGCCTCATCAGTAGGATCAAGGGCCGAAACTGCGTGAGAAGACTAGACATGAAGGATGGAGTTACGATAGAAAATTTACTCCTCTTGACCAATCACTCGAGGATGTGCTCGAGTACATGCTATCAAAAGAGATGGTTAAGTTGCCCAGATTGGCCGATCCCCCTGTGCCCATGGGGAAATGGAAAGATCAATTCTGCAAGTTCCACAGAACAGTGGGACACAACACTGAGAATTACTTTGTTCTCAAAAACATCGTGCAAGATCTCATTGAAAAGAATCTATTGGTAGAAGGAGAAGAAGAAGAGAAAATGGACATTCTCAATCACCCCTTCCCTTCGCACACCACAGCTGTAGTATCGGCACAGCCATTTCTGTCGCATGAGCACATCAAGCCGTGTTCTGCACAAGATCTACAAGTTCAGCATCAGGTGTCAGTACTACGACAAGCAACTCCTGATTCCAAGAAGATGGACTTAATCTCAGCATTCGACAAGATGAAAGTTTCGGAAGCATCTATAAAGTCAGCCCCCAAGTCAAAGGGAACTCCTGACTTCTTCAAGCAAATTATCAAACTCAGGCTGGAGAATTCAAGTCAGAAGCCTCTGACCGCTCTATCCAATGTCTCCATCCTTGACTTGGCCAAGAATTCTAGCAAGCACCAGCAAGTACTAGATGATTTACTCAGGAAAATCAAGGTTAAAACAAGTACCACTCCTGAAGATATGGCACAAATTGTGAACTCCGCCATGACCAATGCACCAATTACCCTCTCGGATGAGGACCTTCCAAAGCCTCATTCCTTTCACAATAATGCTCTTTACATCGTCGTTCGGGTAAGGGGAATGACAGTACCCCATGTGCTAGTAGATGGAGGCAGCAACCTCAATATATGTCCTGAGATGACCGCAAAAGCATTAGGGATCAAAGATGAAGAGTACATTCCAGATCCCATCACTATCTACGGGTTTGACAACCATGGTCAAACAGCAAAAGGGAAGATATTTCTGGAGGTATTCATCAACTATTCGGTGCACTCCGTCCTTTTTCATGTGGTTAATGTACCACACACCTACAACTTGCTGCTCGGAAGGACGTGGATTCACAATGCTAATGCAGTGCCTTCCACCCTCCATCAATGCGTGAAATGGTCAAAAGGTGGAATGATTACCACTATACTGGGAGAAGACCTAGAAGAAAGGCTCCCGCAGCCCATGATTCCTCGACCATCATTCAACGCGGATATTCCCAGCATCAGGGAAAGTGAAGAGATCAATCTCGGAGAGAATCGAGAAATTCTTCAGGCATCATCAGAGCCACCTCTGCACACGGTAGCCACGACCCGATGGAGAGGTCCTCAATTCTTCAAGGTTGGAGGCCGAATCGACTATAGCACCATTAAGGATCACCCATTGTTTCCACAATTCATGAAGTCAAGAAAGGGATTTGATTTGCTTCTAAAGCATGGTTATCAACCTTTCAAGGGACTCGGCAAGAACAAGGACGGCCGCATTGAACCAGTGATCCAGAAACATCGTCCCCACAGAGCAGGACTAGGGTTCTCCGGAGAAAGCTCGTCAAGGAAGACTGTTTTTGTCAAAGGGGCACAATAAAGACCATTTGTTATTTCTTTCCTTTCTTTCCATTCTTTCCAAAATAAATGTCTCATTTTATCAAATGTCATTGATCAATTTAATCAATAAAATTCCAAGTTTCTTTATCAATCCGGATGCCATCTACTCCCTTTCTGTCTATCTCTTAATTTTATAATTCAATGCTATTTTATGCATGGTTCTCTTCAAATGATTGCTTGTCTTACTATAGGCCGATTTATCTGAACCAGATTTCTTCTCCAAAATTTCAGAATGACTTCTCGGACAATCAAGAAGCTCGTTCTCAATCCCAAGGCTTTTCAGAAATCGACAGCAATTCACAGAATCAAAGCAAGCACCGGAAATGATAAGAGTGCAAAGCAGTCAGATGATTGTGCAGAATATGATCAGTCTCTTCAGGAATTATCAGAGTTCGCCGTTGTTCAGAAGCAAGATGAACCATCTCCTCTAGTACAAGATCCGACTGAAGATGTCAATATCGGTTCAGAGGAAGATCCCAAAATTCTCCAGATCGGAACCAGTCTGAGTCCGGAAGAAAAGAAAAGGCTTACAGATTTTCTCAAGCGGCATGAAGAAGTGTTTGCATGGACATATGAAGACATGCCGGGCTTAGACCCCAAATTAGTCGAACACCGTCTTGTCTTAAAGCCGGAGGCTAAACCAGTTAAGCAGAAGCTAAGAAAAATGGATCCAAGAATAGAACAACAAGTCAAGGAAGGACTTGAAGATTTGCTCAAAGCAGGATTTATTCGAGCTATTGACTACCCAGATTGGTTAGCCAATATCGTCGTTGTCCCAAAGAAAAGTGGCAAAGTAAGGATCTGCATAGACTTCTGAGACCTCAATAAGGCAACTCCGAAGGATGACTATCCACTTCCAAGCATCGATCTTCTAGTCGATAGCATGGCAGGACATGCCATGTTCTCGTTTATGGATGGATATTCCGGCTACAATCAAATTAAGTTAGCCGCCCGCGACCAATCAAAAACTTCCTTCACTACGCCTTGGGGCACTTTCTGCTATACAGTTATGCCCTTTGGGCTCAAGAATGCTGGAGCAATATATCAACGAGCAATGGCCGTTATCTTTCAGGATCAAATGCGCAAAATCATGGATGCGTATGTTGACGATATCCTCGTGAAATCTAAAGAGGGAGAAGATCACCTCGAAGCGCTTGATCAAGTCTTTAAGCGACTCATCCTTTATAAGTTAAGGCTTAACCTGCAAAAGTGTGTCTTTGGAGTCGAATCAGGCAAACTGTTGGGTTTTCTGGTCAGCAAAAAGGGGAATGAAATTGACCCAGCCAAAGCAAAAGCTATCATTGATATGCCACCCCCGAAAAATCTCAAAGAATTGCGTAGCCTTCAAGGACGTATGCAATCAATCCGGCGTTTTATTTCCAATTTGGCAATGAGATGCGAACCTTTCAATCACTTGCTCAGAAAAGGAGTGAAGTTCGAATGGGGACCAGAGTGTCAGCAATCGTTCGATAGAATCAAGAAGTATCTTCTCAATCCTCCAATTCTGAAGCCGCCAGAATTGGGAAAACCTCTTCTATTAAACATCTCAGTCAATCAAGTCGCATGCGGCGGATTCTTGGCGCAATACAAAGAAGGTAGCTTGATAGAGCATGCCATTTATTACGTGAGTAAGACTTTCATAGATTATGAAAAGAGATACTCTCAAATAGAGAAGACCTGCCTAGCTCTGGTATGGATGTGTCAGAAGCTAAGACACTACCTGTTAGCATCTGAAGTCAAAATCTTGTCTAAGCTCAATCCTCTCAAATACATCTTGGAGCAACCTTTCCTAAGCGGACGGGTCGCCAAATGGCAAGTCTTACTGATGCAGTATGACTTAGAATATGTCTCGCAACAATCAATCAAAGGTCAAGCAATTGCAGATCAATTGGCGGATTTTCCTCTGGCAGAAGAAGTGAAAGCCGAAGATGACTTCCCTGATGAGCAAATTTGCAATATCCAGCAATCTCCAGTCTGGAATTTATTTTTCGATGGTTCCAAGAATATGGCTGGAATAGGCATTGGGATCTTATTAATCACTCCTGAGAAAGAGATGATTCCATTTTCTCTCAAGTTAGATTTTCAATGCACTCATAATATGGCTGAATATGAGGCCCTGATTCAAGGCCTAAAAATTCTATTAGATTTCAATGTTAAGAGAGTGCATGCCTACGGTGACTCATTACTTGTTGTCAATCAAGTTCAAGCCGAATGGCAAGTCAAAGATCAGAAGCTATTTCCCTATCAGAAAATTGTTTCAGCTCTTGTCAACAAGTTTGAAGAATTCCAGTTATTCCATATCAAGAGAGATTTTAATCAAGTGGTCGATAGCCTAGCCAGTTTAGGCTCCATTATGGCATTCAAGAATGGAGAATCTTGTCGCTCCTTCAAAATTAGCAGACTTGACCAACCTGCTGTCCTTCCCATAGAGCAGGTAAACCAGGCTGAGCAAAAGAAGAAGCCTTGGTATTACAATATCAAAACTTTCATAGAAACTGGTGAATTTCCTCAAGAACTCTCAAAGAAAGAGCAGCGAGCAATCCAGCGTATGTCTACTCGATACTTTATTTTGGCCAATGTCCTCTATCGTCGAGGATTCAGTTCAGAGTATTCCAGATGTTTAGACGAAGACGAAGCCAAAGAAGTCGTGCGAGAAGCACATGAAGGCATTTGTGGTGGCCACGTCGGCTACCAAACCCTTGTCAAACAGATCGTCAGAGCAGGTTACTACTGGAAGACTATGCAACAAGATTGTTATCATTATGTGAAGAAGTGTGTGCAATGCCAGATACACGCACCTTCTATTCATGCTCCGGCAACTTATTTGCAATCTGTTGTTTCTCCATGGCCATTCTCCATGTGGGCCTTCGATGTCGTAGGTCCCATCACTCCTTCAGCTTCAAATGGCCATAAATACTTCCTTGCCGCAACAAAATATTTCACCAAGTGGGTAGAAGCTATCACTCTTCGCACCGTAGAAGGACGACATGTGGTCTCTTTCATTCACAAGAACATCCTTTGACGTTTCGGCATTCCACATGACATTGTGTCAGACAATGGCAGTCATTTCAAGAATGAAAAGATGAAGACATTCTGCTCAAAATTCAAGATCTATCACCATTTTTCTGCTCCATATTATCCTCAAGGGAATGGTCAGGCAGAGGCCACCAATAAGATTTTAATTCGTATCTTAGAGCGAACTGTGGAAAGAGGTCGTGATTGGCATGAGAAGATCCACGATGCACTATGGGCCTACCAGACCACCATTCGCACTCCAACAAACGCTACTCCATCAGAATTGGTCTACGGAACAGAAGTAGTATTGCCGCTACATGTTCAGAAGCCCGCTTTGAAATTTGCTTCACTTCTGCAATTACCTCTTGATCAATACCAGCAGCAGCGACTAGTGCAGCTAGACTTACTCGACGAGAGAAGGCTAAAAGCAGCAGAGCATGCTCAATCTTATCGCCAGAGAGTATCCAGGCAATATGCGAAGTCTATCATCGAAATAAGATTCAAAGTCAATGATTTAGTACTTCGATCCACAACTTATTTCAAGCATCGTCCCGGCGGCAAATGGTCGCCAAATTGGGAAGGTCCCTATGTTGTCAAAGAAGCATTACCCCGCAACTCATATCGGCTCATCAATGCCGATGGGGTAGAATTGCCAGATCCTATTAATGCTCGTCACTTGAAAAAGTTTTATACTTAAAACATTTATTCTCCTCTTGTAATCCTTCCTATTTTCTTTCAAATAATGATCAAGCTTTTTTTCCCAGTTACACTGGGGCATTTTAAAAATTTTTGTTTTGTATGCAGGCAGGATAAACAAATTCCTCATTTCACGCACTTGTGCATTCATATGCATCAATTCATATTCATTTGCATTCAACTGCATTAACAACAATCCGGTCAGTATTGGGATTTCAACAAACAGTCCCATCGCGATTCCTAATGATTCAGAATGGAAAGATAATCGCCAATACTGAACCAAAACTCAGCGCTCAAACTGGTATTATTTCGAAATCCAGTGTGCAAACTGGTACATTTTCAAAATCCCAACTTTTTTTGAAAAACCGAGTTCCGACTCAGGTTTTTATTCAAATCATTTTCTTCTGTTGATCCGGGTTCCGACTCGAGATCTCATCATACGAGCTCTAACTCGAGCTCTTCATTTTTTTTTTTTGATCCGGGTTCCGACTCGAGATCTCTTTATCTTATCCAAGCTCTAATTCAAGCACTTCATTTTCCTTTGTTGATCCGGGTTCCGACTCGAGATCTCATTACCTCATCCGAGCTCTAATTCGAGCCTTTCTTTTTGTTGATCCGGGTTCCGACTCGAGATCTCTCTATTCATTCGAGCTCAGATTCAAGCTCTTCATTTTTCTCTGTTGATCCGGGTTCCGACTCGAGATCTCCTTATCCTTTCGAGCTCAGATTCAAGCTCTTTATTTTCTTTTGTTGATCCGGGTTCCGACTCGAGATCTCTCTATTCATTCGAGCTCAGATTCGAGCTCTTCATTTTTCTTTTGTTGATCCGGGTTTTGACTCGAGATCTCTCTATTCATTTGAGCTCAGATTCGAGCTCTTCATTTTTCTCTGTTGATCCGGGTTCCGACTCGAGATCTCTCTATTCATTCGAGCTCAGATTCGAGCTCTTCATTTTTCTCTGTTGATTCGGGTTCCGACTCGTGATCTCATTACATCATTTGGGTTCTGATCCGAGCTCTTCATTTTCTTTTGTTGATCCGGGTTCCGACTTGAGATCTCTTTATTCATTTGAGCTCAGATTCTAGCTCTTTATTTTCATTTGTTGGTCCGGGTTCCGACTCGAGATCTCTTTATTCATTCTAGCTCAAATTCGAGCCCTTCATTTTCTTTTGTTGATCCGGGTTCCGACTCGTGATCTCTCTACATCATTCGAGCTTTGATTCGAGCTCTTCATTTGTTGATCCGGGTTCTGACTCGTGATCTCTGTATTTTATTCAAGCTTTGACTCGAACTCATCATTCTCCTTTGTTGATCCAAGTCATTTCGATCCTCAGGGTCTGTCAATTGCTCAAATTTGATATTTTGCCTTCCAAATTCCAACTTAAATCTTTGAATCAGGCAATTCTCAATTTCAAATACCAATTTCCAATTTTCGACCTTCGGGTCAATCAATTTCAAATTTTCGACCTTTGGGTCAATCAATTTCCAAATTTTTGACCTTCGGGTCACCCAATTTCCAAATTTCGACCTTCAGGTCACTCAATTCACAATTTCGACCTTTTGGTCAACCAATTCTCAATTTCGACCATCAGGTCATCCTATTTCGACCTTCGGGTCATTCAATTGCCAGCAACCAATTTTCCAATTTTCAATTTCGACCTTTGGGTCAATCAATCTCAATATCCAATTCCAATCATTTTCTCTTGCGAGAGACCCTTTTTAGGGAGAGTTCGAGGGAGCTCGTTCTTTTCGCATGCTATCCAATTTGTTCACTTAGCCCCTTTTTAGGGAGAGTTTGAAGGGACTCGCGTCTTTGTGAACCGTTTGCAAAACAATTTCCAATTTCACACGAGGAACCCTTTTTAAGGGAGAGGCTCGACGGAGACTCGCTTTTCTTGTGACCCCGCAATTTCATACTAGGCCATTTTTCGCCATGAAAGACCCTCCTTGCAGGGAGAGTGTGATGGACTCGTTCTTTTCATGACCCGATTTTCAGAACTCACTATTATCGGCCCCTTTCCATAAGAGAAGCCTAATATTAGGGAGCTTTGACGAAAGCTTAACTTCTCTTCGAAAGTCAGTTTTGCAAACACCTCCTCTTCAGGGAAGAGAGGAGTATTTCCCATTTCCCATTCAGGTAAGGGCTAAGCCTGAGTCTCTCTTTTTGGGGAAAAAGAGAGGAGAATTTTTGTCATGGATGTGTTGGGCCGGATTTCAAATACTCTCTTTCACCCAGGATTTCAAGAAAATTTTGTCAATTTGTCAATCAAATTATTTGTTGATTTCAGAATCTTTATTGCACTAATCTCTATCTCAATTTACCTTCAGCATCGCTTCCAAAAGAGTGAAGCTTTTGCGAAAAGAGATTCAAAACTCAAATTCTTTCTATTGGCCAACCAAAAGGATGAAGGATAAATCCTCAATATGGCCAGAAAAGAAGATTCAATGTTAGTGAAAAGCCATGGATGGTTGATATTGATCACAGTCAATGGCACATCTTTAAAGATTATTCTTGTAAAATAAGGCAGTGGAAATATCCTGAGCGCTAGAAAAAGAGAGCATTCATCAAAACCCTGTCTCCTCAGAATCACCTAAGCTGCAATTAAATATCTGCAAAAGGGATCTCTCACCTGTCGTCAAGATGAAGGCAAATTAGGCGAATAGACCCCCGAGGCCAAAGAAGATTCGAAACATCTCCAAGATGACGGAGTTTGTGACGGATCCTTCCAGGGAAGGTCCAAAGCACTGTCAAGATGAAGGCAGATGCGATGAACCCCTCGACAATCCCTAAAAGGTATTTAATTTCAGCTATCATCCAAAGATCTTCCGGCCAATGAGCCAATATCATCAAAATAACTCATAAGCCAATATCATCAAAGGAGGATCGAAACATCTCCAAGTTGAAGGAGTTTGTGACGTACCCTTTCAAAAGAGAGAAAGAGAGGAAAAAAAGAGAGAGAAAAAGTCAGAATACCTCCAAAATGAAGGAGAATGTAGCCAAAAAACTCAAAAGAGCCAAAAGAGTGCAACAAGATTATCATGAGAGAAGCTCCCAGGATATCAAACTGCCAGATCTATCAAGAATCCTCTTTAATCTTGTGAAATCCTATTATCAATACTCTTTCATCAACTGCTTTCATAATATCTAATTCTCTTTCCTGTTCATATCAAGGAAATTGATAGCTTCCTTGAAGAAGGTCAATTGCAAGCAATTTGGATTTCAAGTCTCGATTCTACGAAGTGAACCTTGTTTGGAGGTAATGCTTCTGGTAGAAAAGAAAGAATATCTTTGCAACCATGTGCAGCATTTTCAAAAATTTTTGAATCAACAACAGAATTTTCAATATTTTGACAATATTTTTTAGCTATCCTGACGTGAAGTGAGAGCTTGATATCCGTCTCTGACACATCCAGACACCAATTTTAAATCCCTCTTAAGGACTTGATTCCTTCCCTTCTTTGAGAGCATGGACTCTCAGACTTGCACACTTCCCGGTGTCCCCACTGTCCAACCATAGACAGTCCCATTTTGGTTCGAGGTCGAACCACCAATCATTTCTCGCAAAAGGCAATTTCAAAAGCTGATTTTAGTCTCAGCAATGAGACGCCCAAAATCAACCCCTTTTCAAGCTTTAGGGACCCCATTTTTCTTCCTTTTGCAAAAACCCTATCGGATTTATTGTGCAAAATCCGAAGGTTCCATCATGGTCTCTTCTTTTGAGGATTCCATTTCATCTTCCGCCCGATCAGGATAAGGGTATAAACCTGAGCCTCATTCAAAGAGGAATTCCATCTTCCGCTCGATCAGGATAAGGGTATAAACCTGAGCCTCATTCAAAGAGTTATTCCATTTTCCGCCCGATCAGGATAAGGGTATAAACCTGAGCCTCATTCAAAGAGGTATTCCATCTTCCGCCCGATCAGGATAAGGGTATAAACCTGAGCCTCATTCAAAGAGGTATTCCATTTTCCTCCCGATCAGGATAAGGGTATAAACCTGAGCCTCATTAAAAGAGGTATTCCATTTTTCGCCCGATCAAGATAAGGGTATAAACCTGAGCCTCATCTAAAGAGGTATTTCATTTTCCGCCCGATCAGGATAAGGGTATAAACCTGAGTCTCATTTCGATGAGATATTACATTCCCCAATCAGGTTAAGGGTCAAACCTGAGCTTCGTTTCATACGAGGTATTTTGTCCCATCCAGGTCAAGGGCATAAACCTGAATTTCACTCTCACAGAGTGAGTCTTTTCTCTTCATTCTTCATTTCATATCTACCATCTTCCTCGGGCTAATTTCTTCACACCCAGTCAGATCCTTCTAACTGGGGCATTTTTTTATGTATAGCCCAAATTTGGTGTGTTTTTCTTTGCCACTAAGCTCGGCCATGAGTCGGCTTAGCAGCAAAGAGGGGCATCTGTAAACACCCCAAATTTTCACTCACCTCCCCGACATCTTCACCAAACATCATCATTCAACCTTTGAAATCGCCGGAGGGCAAAATGGTCATTTTCTGAGCCCGAACCTTGCAAAAGTCTAAATTTCATTTGCAACTCTCAAAATTTCTTTATTTTTATCTCAGAGATTCAAAATTTTACTCCTGACAGGAGACAGGAATCTCCAAGTCTTGGTTCAAGATTCTATTGCATAAGACATGACATTGCATATCATTGCATGAGCATTTCATATCACTGCACTGCACAGCATGTCATTTCGAGGTCCAGAACTCTTGATTTCAAAATTTTCAATCCAGATTAGAATTTCAACTCTTTTAAAAATTGATTTCAAAACCCTGGGTCTTCAAAATTATCAATTCTTCCCATTTTACCCCCAGGATTCTGAATTTCAAAATATTTCCTCAGGAAAACGATCTGGATAGTTTCCAATATGGATTTCAGCCACTTCAACTCAGATTTTGCCCTTTTGTTAGCTATTTCAAATATCTTCCTTTTACAAAATCGCCCTACAGGGGCCAACTCTTTCCAAAAATTCCTGTTTTACCAATTAGTCCAGATTTTATGAAAATTCCAAAAAGAAGTTATTGTTTTATCCTTATTTCAATAAAGAAGCAATGTGGGACCCACACTGAGGTGGTGTCACACAAGCTTTTCTTTTGAAAATTTGAATTTTGAAAAACCCAAAAATATAGGAGCCTTGTCCCCTGGATTGGCGCCACTTGTCTTTTCTCTCTCCTCCCATTTCTATGCCAAGTGTCAGTGTGAGGCTACCTTAAGAAGCCGCCACATCTCATCCCATTTATCTGCCATGTGTTAGTATCCACCATACCTATCATGCGCCATGTGTCATTTCAAAGAACACCAGGAGATGCCAAGTGTCATAGGTTGTCCTGTCTAGAAAAAGTGGAGGCTTGTCTCCTCTGAGGTGGCGCCACTTAAAGTGTGTCTCCTGCAGAGGACACATGTCAACCTCTCCCTCCTTCAGAAAAAGTAGCCTGACACATGTCTCTCCCTACCTTTCTCAGAAAAATAGGAGACACGTGTCACTTCTAGCTTCCTCCAGAAAAGGTAGGCTTGTCCCCTCTGAGGTGGCGCCATTTGAAGTGTGTCTCCTGCAGAGGACACATGTCATTCTCTGCTCTTCTCAGAAAAAGTAGATGCCATGTGTCATTTCCTGCTCTCTTCAGAAAAAGCTAGAATTCAAATATTCAAATCTCTCCATAGGTGGCGCAAATCCTGAACTTCTACCTTTTTCATTTTGTCTGAGATGGCGCCACATGGCTTGGGCCTCCTTCTCTCTCCTCTGCCACGTGTCATTCTCTGTTTCTTTCAGAAAAAGCAGGTGACACATGTCCCCTTCTACCTCCTTCAGAAAAAGTAGAGGACACATGTCACTCTTGGCTTCCTTCAGAAAAGCAACCATTCAAAAATTTTAAGACAAGAGCTAGGTGGTGAAAATCCTGGAGTTCTACCTTTTTCTACTTGGCTAAGATGGCGCCACATGATCCTTGCCTTTCCTAACTGCCACATGGCATCGTAGGAGCCATTTTGAGGAAATGCCACATGTCCATCCTTCATTCCTCCAGAGCCAACCTCCATTTGAAATTCAAATTCACCTTCTGAGGTGGCGCCATTTGAGAAGACTTCTCCAGACGGCTGACACTTGTCTGCCACATGTCTAAACCTCCCTGCATCAGAAAAAGTAGAAAAACCCCCCTCCGAGGTGGCACATTTTGCTTCCTCCATTCATGTTCTCCTGCCACATGGCATCGTAGGAGCCACTCTGAGGAAATGCAACATGTCAGCCTCTCCTTTCCTGCAGAAAAGTAGAATTTGAATTCCTCTGAGGTGGCACAGCCTGCTTCCTCCACTCCTATCCTTCTGACACATGTCAAGAGCCTCCAGAGATGGGACCACATGGCATGCTCCTACTGTTTCCAGCTTTACACCTCAGAACACCTTTTGAGGTGGCACCAATTCAGAGTCCCACTTGGCTTCAAATTTTATTTTTATTTTATTTTTAATAAAAGTAGCACACCATGAGGTGGCACCACCTGAGGGCTCCCTGCAAAAGCCAAATTCGAATTTCAAACCCCCAGATAGCACCACCTGAGATGGTGCCACATGGAGGGCTCAGATTGAGCCTGTTTGAAATTCAAATTTTTTCAGAAAATCTATAAAAACAAGGCTCCACGCCCAGCATGGGGAGATCATCTTTTAAGAACTCCTGTTGGACTTGAAAATTCGACCTAGCCTTCTTGAGAATCTAATTTTTGCACTTTGGAATTCACGCCCCCCTTTGGCTCAGTGAAGAAGGCACGGTGGGTCGATTTTGGTGAATCATCCGAAGCTCGGATCGAAGGACGAATGAAGCCCGTGATAGCCGCCCCTTTCAAGAGCTTCAACACTTCCTAACGAAGCAAGGTGCACCTCTTTTCCTCTTGATTTGATTTCATAATTCGATTCGAGAGTCGTTTGAAGAAAGAGCTCATCCGAGAGATGGATTGAGCTATTATCATGAAACGGCATATATAAAAATACATGATTATGACTCCTTGATGATTTTTAACATTCATGCATTTAGCTAGATTTAATTTGCATTTTATTTCATTCATTTAGCACGTTTCATGAATTAATTAGGATTAATTAAACATTTATTTCAATTCTGCTCATTTTCAGTAGTTCTCTGTTTTTGTTAGTCAGTCCACACATCATTTCATGCATTTATTTTTTATCAAAAATCTCAAAAAAATCACGGAATGCGCCCTTAGGTGTCTCTAGAATTGTGCCAAAAATTCGGAAGCATTTGAATTTGTTTACTGCAGTAAACATTCAAAATGGCAAGTCGGCTTTTGTTACCCGGGATGCGTTTTAAAAATTATGTTTTAACTTGTAAAATCGAGATATCCCTCATGGGAGTTCCTATTTTTGATCCGAAAGATGTTATGAACTTGGGAGAATGTCTAGTTTGTAAGCTGATTTTTTCAGATTTTTATGATTTTTTGTAATATCTAACAAAAATCTGAGAGTTTGTGACATGTGTCAGAGCCTGATTTGGGCCTCTGAGACTTTGGATCAACTTGGGTCGATGGGTTCTCTTTTGGTGTTGCTCCAAATCCAAAACTGTAAAATATGAAAGTTATGTTCGAGGTGTCCTATATTTGCATCTGAAAGACTGCGATTTTGAGAATAGTAGTGATACCTGTTTCGGATTTTTCTTGTGAGTCCTCTGTTTGGTCACATTTGTCTGTTCTGTCAATTTAGGAACACAAAGTTATATTTTTATCTATGTTTCTGTTGCTCAAATGCCAAAGTTATGAACATTAAAGTTGTCCACGTAGGTGTCATGAGTATCTCTGTTAAATATCATAAATTTCCATGGCTGTTTTCTATTTTTTTAGCATTTTATATTAGATAAGATCAATTTTTACCTCTGTCAGAACCAAATCCATGTTACCGAACTCACCATGGCTCAAATCCCAATGCTGTAAAAACCAAAAATGTTCCATTTCGGGTCCTTTAGCAGTCTGCAAAATATCAAAAGTTTTCATGATGTAAATCTTGCATTATCATATTGAGCATTGCATTTGGTTCGGATCCATAGGCAAAATCCACCATTTTAGAATTTCCTTTAAATTTTAGTATTCAAATCATGTCATTTCGTTATTTTTAGCATTCTAGGCTGTTTATCAGAGTAGGTAGAGGCTTCATACCGAATTTGGTGCAATTTGAAATCCATTTGAGGTTCGGATTAGCCATAATACCAAAATAGGGTCCCGCAGGACCCGGATCCAAGTGAAAAACAAGCGAAATTCGTTATTTTGGATAAATTGCAAAATGTAAAATTCTGATTTTACAGTCCTAATGTGTTTAGCAGCATGTCATCATATCTCATACTGCATTTCATCATCATTTGATTCAATTTGAATTTCAAAATCTCAATTTTACGAAGTTTTCCTTCAAAAACCCTGATTTTAAAGGTATAACTTTAATTTTAGGGGTATTTTGGTCATTTCGAACCCAATTCCGAATTTCAAACTATTTTCCACCGAATTTCCTGCATTTGCATCATTTCAAATATCAAGGAAGCATGAGACTAGGGTTTATGTCCAATTAAATCCAATAATTTCAGAATATTATTCGAAAATCTTGGAAAAACCCACATATTTGAGCTAACCCCATTTCAAGGTTTGGTAGGGACATTCAAAAGAAGGAGCTGAAGTCTGCATTTTCCTTTTATTTCATTTATTTAGTGATGTAATAATGTAAATTTTGGAATAAGATTTTAATTTCCTGCTTAGACTAGGATGCATATCATATAGTTTGAATTTATGCAATATCCTGCTTATATGATGCATGCATCTTATTTCAAAAGCACTATGGATGTACACGAATGGCACGTGCACCAACTCTTAGGGAGTTGATGAACTCGCTGGAGTCCATATTTACGGCCCTAGTCGGAATATTGACGAGACACAGATCCATCATCTTTCTACCAGTCACATTGAGCCTACACTCTTAGGCTATCCTAAAATGCACATCATATTTCTAATATTTTCAAAGTATTGTGCATTAAATCAATCAAACTCTAAACATATTCATGGCCACAGTCAGAATATGTGAAGGATTTATTTTGATTTAATACACATTTTTCCAACAAATTTCTTAGAAAATCTTTCAAAGTGCATTCATTCACTCATATCATTTGCATCATGAAATCATTGATTTTCCCGTGATTTTCTTAAGAAAACTTCATTCTCAAGAAATCGATTTCTCAAGAGACTCTAAGAATTTTTCAAAATCAGTTTTCCCAAGTCAAGTTTTTCCACAGTTTTCCATGGAAAAGGTTATTTTCTCAAGATTTTCAAAAGAAGTCTCTCATCTTTCTCAAAATCAAAATCGATTTCCAAGTGTTTCAAAGCTAAGATTCCCAGGATTTCACTTTCCCAAGTTTCAATTTTCCTTCTCCACAAGGGTTTGAAATTCCACTAGAGGGGGGGGGGGGGGGTGAATAGTGAAATATGATAAAGATCGATAAAATAAAATAATCAGGCAATAAAGCACAACACATAAAACACAAAATTTATACTTGTTCGGTCAATACCCAGACCTACATCCAGTCCCCAAGCAAACCACTTGAGCTTTCCACTATAACATTCGAGTCACCGGATAAATAGTACAACACCCTCTTCCTCAGAGGTCTTCTTCTCTCAACAGAGAAACACCCTCTTCCACAGAGGTCTTCTTCTCTCAACAGAGAAGGACAACACCCTCTTTCTCAGAGGTCTACTTCTTTCAAAAAAGAAGGAATACAGTGAATAACAGAAAGTTACAATACTTCCTATAGAACCTTTAGAATGATATGAATGCACGAATGAAGGATTCTCAGAATGTTCTGTTTGTCACTCAGAGGATACTCTTTGTCAAAGAGATGGACTTGACTTTTTCTCTTTTCTTTCTTTTCTTTTTCTCTTTCTTTTTCAAGGCTCTTTTTTCAAATAATGAATAGAATTTTTCTCGTTGTAAGCTCACATGTCTATTCCATACCTCTTGTTGAATAGTTTATTTGAGTGTGTTTATATAGCTTAAAAAAAGTAGTTGTTATATTTTGAAATCGTAGCCTTTTTGAAATGTGAAATGTTATGTCATTTCAAAAATATCTTTTAGAGAAATTCGAGAATGCCTTTTTCCATAAAAGTAAAATATAGGGTACACTAGTCGTTGTAATATTTTAGGTAATACATATTTTATGTAAAAAGTCTATTTCTTACAATAGTACATTGAACGTTGGGTTGTAGTTTTGTCTTTATTTTAATTAATGATTTGAGGTACATAAGTACTTCTTTACTTTAAATGAGTGTAAGTACAATGAGTGCTTTGAGATATTTATTTGTACATAGTCATGTCAAGTGTTTTCTTTATGTTGTGTTTTTCAAAGTCTTCAGAGAGAATGAGGACTACAAGAAAGTTGACATTCTTTGAGAAGGATATTAACAAGGATTTCTTACAGGAGGTATTTAATGCTTGTACAAAAAGAATGATGACTTTAAGTAAGTCGACATTCTATGGATTTGTAAAAAGGTAACTAGAGTCTTTATCAAAATAATTTATATTTGTTTTCTTTGTGTAGCCGATTTTATGTTTTTGTCTTCTTCCTATATTTAAAAACATTTCTTTAAAGAAGGTAACTAGAGTCTTTTCAAAAACATATTATATTTGTTTTTCTTTGTGTAGCCGATTTTATGTTTTTGTCTTCTTCCCATATTTAAAAACATTTCTTTAAAGAAGGTAACTAGAGTCTTTATCAAAATAATTTATATTTGTTTTTCTCTATGTAGCCGATTTCATGTTTTGTCTTTTTCCTACATTTCTTTTCATGTTGTCTTGTATATAGTGTAAGGTACAATTATTACATGTCAAAATATCTTTTTCATAAAGGGTTGTAAGAAGGTACAATTATTAGTTTTCAAAAAGGAGCTTTTTGAAACTATCTTATACTTTTATGATATAGTTTTTATGAATGAGTATGTAATATGCAATATGCATGTTCCTGAAGGTTCTGTTACATATGACTCTAAAGAAGAAAAAAGTCTTCATCTTGAGGTAGCCGATCTCTTTAGTTGAACTTTAGGAATGCATGGCTCATCAAGCTTTTTCTTCAAGGAGTATGATTGCACTAGTTGTACTTGAACAGGAAGTCTCCATCCTTTTTGGGTGAGATATCCTTGCATCAAATACTCATTAGATTTATGGCAAAACATATTCAGTCATAATATAACATTTTTTCAAGAGGAATATTATCATATCATATAAAATCAAATACGACAGTGTATCATATTATGTGACATCAAAACAGAGTTTCTCAACATTCTCCCCCTTTTTGATGATGACAAAATATGCTCCCCCTGTCAAAAAGACATTATGCATAGAAATAATAATATGATAAAATATTGAAAAATGTTTAAAGAGAGTATTTCTCCAATAATGGAGACAGGATTTCTCCCCCTTTGTCATAGACAAAAAGGAAGGGATCAGAGTAAAAGAGTTATTACAGACCAAAAGTAATTAAAAGTTATTACAGACAAAAAAAAAAAGTTTATCCCGAAGGTGGAGGGTGTTGATGTGTTTGGTTTACTGGATCCGACTGGAGGGTTCGTAGAGTTTGCTGCAACGAGGCTTGACGACGAAGAATACGATCCTGAGAGCGCTGGACATCCATCAGAGCAGGGAAGTAATTGAAGGTGGATGTTGGATCTTCTTCATCAGAGACGGGCATGTGCAGGGACCTTAGATTAAAGGTGGTAGCATCAAGGACCTGAGAGGGATGGAGGATAACTTCGTTGTGAAGGGGTACTTTGAAGTATTTGAGAATGGGAGTTATGAAACACCCGAAAAGAAGAGGCTTGAATTTTTGATAACGAATAAAAAGGTTGAAAAGAATGGAGGACCAGTTTATTGGAGTAGAAGAAAAAATTGCGTAGATAAGAAGAGAGATTTTTCGTGGAACTAATCCCTTGCGGGGAAACTTGGGGTAGATGTTGTGGAGAAGAATCTGGGCAAGTAATTAAGCATGAGGTTGGAGATTCCTCATGTGCCAGGGAAGTTGGTAGCAGTTGGTGCAGAGAAGAATTTTTCGAAGTACCGATCGTTCGATTGGTACTATGGTGTTGAGGTCTGTGCCGGTGGAAGGTAGGTTTAGAATTCTACCTAGTGAGGAAGCATGAAAGAACATCAGTTGTCCGCGTACTTTGGTGGTGATAGTTGTTTGTTCATGATCAGTAGAAAAGTTTGTATAGAATAGTCGAACTAGTTCAGGATAATAGGCAGTGTGGGATGAAGATCCTAGTAGATGTTTGAGTTTGGGGAGATAGTTGTCTAGGTCAAATAGCATGAAGTCTTCATAGTGAACTAATTTTCCTTCATGAATGGGTTGAGAGCAAAGTAGGTTGTAGTCATGAAAAAGCTCGGGATACCTTAGATCTGCGGCAGTGATTGCAGAGTTGGAGGAAGAAGCCATTGCAAAAGGATGTTGAGAGGGATGAGTTTGAAGATAGAGCTACGAGTGTTATTGGTGAGGAATGAACCAATCGATTAAATAGAAAAGAGAAAATAATTGTGACAATAATTTGAATGACACTGAAAGTGAAGGATTTTTGGATTGTAGTTTGAATAAGGAAATTTGTGAGTTGTAAGTTAAGGGGCTTGTGAATGACAAATCAAATCAATGGTGGAAGATAGTGTATCATATTGGTATGTAAGTTAAGAAGGACATAGATTTGAACAAATATACTATGGGAGAGTGTATCGTGTAGTGAGAAATATGATGAATGGAGTATGAAGTGACATAATGAAGAGAGTGAAGAAAATAATGTGTTAATTAATAAGTATATATTTTGATGAGTGAAAAAAGAATGACTAGACATAAACTTATAATTGATATGAATTATTGTTTATTTGATAAACATATTTTTAAAGAAACTCGATTTGAGGAAGTTCATAGAGAATAGAGTTAAGTTTAAAATGAGTCACAAGCTTGGTTTGACAAGAATAGAGAATCAATTTGTATAAGAGAGAGAAAGTACTAAAGGTACTTAAGAGAATAAAAGTAAAGGACACGGTTTTAATGAGTCTCTATTGGAGGGAGATATAGGATGAGAGAGTGATGGTCACAGATAAAAAGGAACTTCATATAATATAGAGAGGGAAAGAGAAAAATGATACGAATATGTAGAGAAACGAGAAAGGACAACTATCACTTGATTTAGATATGACATAAAGTGGAGTTAGGATAGACAAGAAGTAAAGTTTTGCTTGAGGACAAGACTTTAATGAGTCTCGATTTTAGAGAGAGATATATGAGAGAGTCATGGTCACGGATGGAAGGTCACTTCATATGAGAAAAAGAGAGAAAGAGGTAATAAAAAGGTGGTACAAGTAGTATTAAAAAATAATAGAGGACAGGTTGTCGAAAAAGGAGAGTGACTAGTATTATTTCATAAAAGATGTGAAGGATGAAAAGGATGATAATAGATTATACTTACGCTATGAAATAACCGATGATATAGTAAAAGTTTACGTGGAATATAACCACTTAAAAGGTGATACAAAAAAAATAAGAATCACTTTGAATTTTTATAAGAGGTTTTAAGATTTTAGAGAAGTATATTAATACAAGGTCATGAAAGAAAATATATCACATAAATATAATTAATTAAGAATAATGATCAAAATTATGAGGAATCATGTTTGGAGGTCGGCTAGCTTATCGTATGAGAGGTTGTCACAAAAAGACAAAAGATATAAAAGGTGAAATGAAATGAGTGATGTGATCTAAGTCATGATAGCTTTTTACTTAAAGTAAATGGTTCTTATGGATATACGTAAAAGGAGATAGGACAAGAAGTCATTATGAGAGTGTACTTGAAAGATGACAAGTTGAAAGACATAAAGAATGTGTCATGATGAATGTGTTTCTATGAGTATTGAGAGTATACGAAAATATGAAAACATAGTTTGACTTTGAATAGTAAAACAAACACAAAAAAAATCGATAAGAAAAAGCCTTTTAAAATAAGATAAAAGCAATAATCTTAATAAGTGTGATTAATTTATAAGTCACTTAGTTTGCACATTCCTAGTTCTCTTCTAATACGTGTGAAGTCTTCATGTTTTAATGGTTTAGTGAATATGTCTGCTAACTGTTGATTAGTGGGTATAAATTCGAGTTTAATAATGTTGTTTAAGACTTGTTCTATTAAGAAGTGATGTCTTATTTGAATGTGCTTAGTTCGTGAGTGTAAAATGGGATTCTTAGATAAGTTTATAGCACTAGTATTGTCACAGAAAATAGTTGTATTTTCAAAATTTAAACCAAAATCTTTTAAGGTTTGTTTCATCCAGATAACTTGTGTACAGGCTAGGCTAGCAGCAATATATTCGGCTTTAGTAGTTGATAAGGATACACAGTTTTGTTTCTTACTGAACCATGATACAAGTGAGTGCCCTAGCATATGACATGTTCCACTTGTGCTTTTTCTATCAGATTTACTTCCAGCAAAGTCAGCATCGCTGTATGAGATTAGATCAAATGTAGAGGATTTTGAATAGAATAATCCAAAATCAATTGTCTTTTAAATATCTCATTATTCTTTTTACAGCTTTAAGATGTGATTCTTTTAGATTTGACTGAAATCTAGCACACAAGCAAACACTGAACATAATATCTGGACGGCTAGCAGTTAAATATAGAAGTGATCCTATCATACCTCGGTATACCTTTGTATCAACAGACTTATCATCTTCATCTTTGTCCAAAACAGTAGTAGTGCTCATAGGAGTAGATTTTGAAGCAGTTGAGTTCATGTTGAACCTCTTCAGAAGTTCACGAGCATACTTAGATTGATTGATGAAAACTCCATCCTTGGTTTGCTTAATATGCAGCCCAAGAAAGTAGGTGAGTTCTCCCATCATACTCATTTCAAATTCTTTCTGCATGGACTTAGAAAATTCTTCACAAAGAGTGCTGTTAGAAGATCCAAAGATGATATCGTCTACATATATTTGAACAATTAGGGTATGATTATTCATTATTTTAACAAATAATGTAGAGTCTGCTTTGCCTACAGAAAAACCAGTTTTTAACAAAAAGGTTTTAAGTCTATCATACCAAGCACGAGGTGCTTGTTTTAAACCATACAAAGCCCGTTTGAGTTTGAAAACATGATCTGGATATTGTTCATTTTCAAATCCTGGAGGTTGCTTTACATAAACTTCTTCATTTATAAATCCATTTAGAAAAGCACTTTTAACATCCATTTGATATAGTTTGAAATCCATATAGCTTGCATATGCTAAAAACATTCTAATAGATTCAAGTCTAGCAACAGGAGCAAATGTTTCATCAAAATCAATACCTTCCTCCTGGTTGTATCCTTGAGCTACTAGTCTGGCCTTGTTTCTTATAACATTACCTGTTTCGTCTAGCTTGTTTCTGAAGATCCATCTTGTCCCAATGATAGGATGATCTTTTGGTCTTGGTATAAGATCCCAAACTTCATTCCTTTGGAATTGATTCAGTTCTTCAGTCATGGCTAGCATCCAGAACTCATCAATGATGGCTTCATCAATCTTCTTTGGTTCAAGTTGAGAAATGAAAGCCATGTTTGCAATCCGTTCTAGCTGAGCTCTAGTTTGAACCCCCTTTGTCAGGTCTCCCAAAATCTGCTTTTGAGGATGATCTTTGATATCGACAAATGTTCTTTGATGATCATCTTCATTAGACTTAGTTGTGTTATCTAAAAATAAATCTGTACTTTCAACATCATTATCGTTAGTTTGCTTATGAACAGATTGATCAATAGATTCACAGAAACTAACATGCATAGATTCTTCAATAGACTTAGAATACTTATTGAAAACCCTGTATGCTTTACTATGACTTGAATATCCTAAAAATATGCCTTCAATAGATTTAGCATCAAATTTATCTAGGCTATCTTTTGTGTTTAGGATAAAGCATTTACAACCAAAGACTTTGAAATAGTCTATTCTTGGAGTTCTGTCATAGAATAGTTCATATGGAGTTTTATTTAATAAGGGTCTAATGAGAACTCTATTTGTTATGTAGCATGCAGTATTAACAGCTTCTGCCCAAAAAGATTTAGCAAGATTATTGTGTTGGAGCAAAGTTCTAGCAGATTCCTGAAGCGTTCTATTCTTTCTTTCTACTACACCATTTTGAGGTGCAGCTCTAGGAAAGGCAAAGTTATGAGAAATACCATGCAAGTTACGAAAATTTTCAAAAAGTTCATTTTCAAATTCTCCTCCATGGTCACTACGGATTTTAACAATAGAACAAGATTTTTCATTTTGTAATTTTTTACATAAGATTTCAAATTGACAAAACGTGTCACTTTTGTTTTTCAAAAATATTACCCAAGTAAATCTTGAGTAGTCATCTACAATAACAAAAACGTATTTATTGTGATTATGACTAGCTACTCTAGAAGGACCAAAAAGATCCAGGTGGAGAAGTTCTAAAGGTCTTTTACTTGAAATGATATTTTTTGATTTGAAAGATGATTTTGACAGTTTTCCTAATTGACATGCATCACAAAAATAATCCTTTTTAAAAGATATTTTGGGTAACCCACGTACTAACTTATCTTTAGCTAATTTAGACATGTATTTAGAATTGACATGACCCATTCTCATGTGCCATAGATGTTGAGTGTCATTATTAGCTATGAGGCAATGTTCTGTGATGTTTTCTAGGTATAGTTCATGTATGTTATTCTTTCTTATACCTTTTAAAATGATGTTTTTGTTGGTGTCTGTTATGAGGCATGCATCATGATTAAAGCTAACATTATAACCTGTGTCACACATTTGACTGATACTTAGTAGGTTATGTTTTAAGCCTTTAACAAGGAGAACGTCTTTGATAAGAGGTTTATCTATGTTACCAATATTACCAATACCAATTATCAAACCTTTGTTGTTATCTCCAAAGGTGACGGTTCCTCCTTCTTTATGATGAAGAACAACAAAAAGGTCTGGATGTCTTGTCATGTGCTTTGAACATCCACTATCTAGTATCCATCTGTTCTTCTTCTTTGGAGCCTGCAAAACATTAAGTAAATGTCTTTTTTGGTACCCAATCGGGTCCTTTTTTGTTAGACTTTGGAACCCATATCCATTTGGATTTGGGTTTGTCTACATCTTTAGAGGAGTTAAAAAAATTATCATTATAATACTCCTTATTTGGTTCAGACGAACCTTTTACAAACGTGGTCTTTTGATTTATACAAGAAGGCTTGTTGAAATGAGAGTAGCCAATACCATTCTTGTAGAAAGAGACTTTCTGAGAGGATAAGAGTTTATCTAAGTTCTCTTTACCTTTAGTAAACTTGAAAACCGTTTTCATGAGGTTCTCAATTTTACTTTTTAGTTCTGAAATTTCTACTTGCAGATTTTTAGTTTTGGAGCTAGTAGAAGAGATTTCAGACATAAGCATTAAGTTTTTCTTTTTCAACTCAGAATTTTCACTGTTGAGTTTTTCATTTTTTGGGGAAAGCTCTAGATTTTCAGATTTTAAAGCTTTATTTTTGAAACTCAATTTTCTAGATTCTTCAAATAATTCTTGAAAAGCATCTACAAGTTCTTCAAAGGAAAAATTAGAAATTTCACTTACAGAGCTTTCGTTTGCCATGAAGCACATATTTGCAGTTTCGGCTTCATCATCACTTGACTCTTCACTGGTGGATGGTTATGAGTCATCCCATTGAGCATGCAGAGCCTTTTTCTTGAAGAACCTCTTCTTGGGTTCCTCAGTCTTGGACTTTCTTTTGAGAAGGGGACAATCACGCCTTAAGTGACCTGGTTTATTACACTGATAGCACATGGGATCTTCCTTAGGATCTTTTCTTTCCTTGTGCCTGTTTGGAAGCCGGTTTCTTCTCATGAAGCGCTGAAATTTTCTGGTAAGTAGCGCAATTTCGGATTCTTTATCTGAGTCTTCATTCTCAGATAGAGCTGTGAAAGCTAGAGTTTTCTTTATTGGTTGCTCTTCTTCCCTTCTTTCTTTCATGTGGACTTCATAGACCATAAGATTGCCCATTAAGTCGTCCAAAGTAAGCTTAGATAAATCTTGAGCTTCTTCAATAGCTGTAGTCTTCTTCTCCCAATCAGTTGTGAGAGATCTCAAGATTTTCTTCACCTTTTCTGTCTAGGAATATGTTACACCCAAAGATTTCAGATCGTTGGTGATGTTGGTGAATCTGGTAAACATCTCTGTGATGGGTTCATCTTTGTTCATTTTGAACAACTCATATTTTCTAACCAGAGATGAGATTTTGGCTTCTTTTACTTTGTTGGTTCCTTCATGAATAACCTCCAAAGAATGCCAAATGTCATATGCAGATTCACATATAGATATTCTATTGAATTCGTTCTGATCAATGGCACAATATAAGACATTCATAGCCTTTGCATTTAGGTTTGCCATTTTCTTTTCTTCATCAGACCATAAGTTATAGTCTGTGGATGGAGATGTGTATGGATGCTCAACAATTTTCCATACAGCAAAATCTATGGATTTGAGAAATATAGTCATTCTGCACTTCCAGTATCCATAGTTGGAGCCATTGAAGAAAGGAGGACGAGATGCGTGTTGACCTTCAATATCACGAGCATAAGAGGTAGATGTCATTTGTGCTGGAAGACTTGTTATGTCGAAACCAGCAAACCTGCTTTGATACCAAATGAAATTCCACTAGAGGGGGGGTGAATAGTGAAATATGATAAAGATCGATAAAATAAAATAATCAGGCAATAAAGCATAACACATAAAACACAGAATTTATACTGGTTCAGTCAATACCCAGACCTACATCCAGTCCCCAAGCAAACCACTTGGGCTTTCCACTATAACATCCGAGTCACCGGATAAATAGTACAACACCCTCTTCCTCAGAGGTCTTCTTCTCTCAACAGAGAAGGACAACACCCTCTTCCACAGAGGTCTTCTTCTCTCAACAGAGAAGGACAACACCCTCTTTCTCAGAGGTCTACTTCTTTCAACAAAGAAGAAATACAGTGAATAACAGAAAGTTACAATACTTCCAATAGAACTTTCAGAATGATATGAATGCACGAATGAAGGATTCTTAGAATGTTCTGTTTGTCACTCAGAGGATACTCTTTGTCAAAGAGCTGGACTTGACTTTTTCTCTTTTCTTTCTTTTCTTTTTCTCTTTCTTTTTCAAGGCTCTCTTTTCAAATAATGAATAGAATTTTTCTCGTTGTAAGCTCACACGTCTATTCCATACCTCTTGTTGAATAGTTTATTTGAGTGTGTTTATATAGCTTAAAAAAAGTAGTCGTTACATTTTGAAATTGTAGCCTTTTTGAAATGTGAAATGTTATGTCATTTCAAAAATATCTTTTAGAGAAATTCGAGAATGCCTTTTTCCATAAAAGTAAAATATAGGGTACACTAGTCATTGTAATATTTTAGGTAATACATATTTTATGTAAAAAGTCTATTTCTTACAATAGTACATTGAACGTTGGATTGTAGTTTTGTCTTTATTCTAATTAATGATTTGAGGTACATAAGTACTTCTTTACTTTAAATGAGTGTAAGTACAATGAGTGCTTTGAGATATTTATTTGTACATAGTCATGTCAAGTGTTTTCTTCATGTTTTTAAATATGGGAAGAAGACAAAAACATAAAATCGGCTACACAAAGAAAAACAAATATAATATGTTTTTGAAAAGACTCTAGTTACCTTCTTTAAAGAAATGTTTTTAAATATGGGAAGAAGACAAAAACATAAAATCGGCTACACAAAGAAAACAAATATAAATTATTTTGATAAAGACTCTAGTTACCTTTTTACAAACCCATAGAATGTCGACTTACTTGAAGTCATCATTCTTTTTGTACAAGCATTAAATACCTCCTGTAAGAAATCCTTGTTAATATCCTTCTCAAAGAATGTCGACTTTCTTGTCTTCTTTAAAGAAGGTAACTAGAGTCTTTATCAAAATAATTTATATTTGTTTTTCTCTATGTAGCCGATTTCATGTTTTGTCTTTTTCCTACATTTCTTTTCATGTTGTCTTGTATATAGTGTAAGGTACAATTATTACATGTCAAAATATCTTTTTCATAAAGGGTTGTAAGAAGGTACAATTATTAGTTTTCAAAATGGAGCTTTTTGAAACTATCGTATACTTTTATGATATAGTTTTTATGAATGAGTATGTAATATGCAATATGCATGTTCCTGAAGGTTCTGTTACATATGACTCTAAAGAAGAAAAAAGTCTTCATCTTGAGGTAGCCGATCTCTTCAGTTGAACTTTAGGAATGCATGGCTCATCAAGCTTTTTCTTCAAGGAGTATGATTGCACTAGTTGTACTTGAACAGGAAGTCTCCATCCTTTTTGGGTGAGATATCCTTGAATCAAATACTCGTTAGATTTATGGCAAAACATATTCAGTCATAATATAACATTTTTCAAGAGGACATATTATCATATCATATAAAATCAAATACGACAGTGTATCATATTATGTGACATCAAAACAGAGTTTCTCAACAGGGTTTTCCCATGTATTTCAATCATTTTCCCAAGAAGACTTTCAAAACTTGAAGCTCTTTCCTAAGAATTGTTTCCCTTTTCAAATGTTCACCTTTTTCTCAAGAATCACTTCCATTTTCCCAGGATTTTCAACCATTCGTGATTTTCCCACATCTTCATGAACTTTCCCGTGATTTAAAAAGCCCTTTTCCACATGAGTTTTCCTGAGAAATTGACTTTCATCTTTTTCCTGAGAAATTCTTTTCAACTCCAAATATTTTCCAAGCATACATAATGTTTTCCCAAGCTGCATTTTCCAAAATCTCATAGCACATGCCTGAATTCTCTGTGCATATAGGATAGAACACGATTTCGATAATTTTACTAAGTCAAGCACAATTTTGGTCCTTGGTTCGATTATCCCTGTTAAAGGCGGCAGGAACGGTCGAACCTCGTACCGACAGGTCGAGCCCCATCCCATGGATTTTCCCGCTATTTTCAAAAACGAAGGCGAGTATTTCAAAACATTTTCCAAAATCCGGTCAAGTTTGAAGCGCGAAAGCATTTCCCTCTCTCTCTTTCGCAAGGAAGGGAAGACTGGAAAAATTTCGCGACGATAACAGGGACAAGGTCAGAACAGGAAAGATGACATCGACCCCACTATGTATGATATGTTCCAAAAGATGATGGCAAGGATGATGTCGGAGCAAGCCGAGGCCAAGCTGAAAGCGGCAGTTCCAAAAAGCAAGCTGAGGAAGAAGCCTGTAAAGAAGCAAGTCAGAATCATCAGAAAGAAGGTAAGCCAGACACTGCTTCTGAGGAATCAGAGTTAGTCGAGGAAGAATCAGAAGAGGAAGAGCAGATTGTCTATAAACAGAATCCTCCGAGACAGTCGGTCAAGATAGTTGCAGAAGAGACCGAATCCGTCAACAAGCCCAAGTCTGGGGCTCTAGCAGAAGACCCGATGAGCAAGCAGATAAAAGAAATGAATCGAGCAATCAAGGACATTCAAGCCAAGGGTAAGGGCAAACAGACCTACACTGGCGAAGATTTTTACGATGGTCTAGATGGGGACGACAACCTGGAGAATCTTCCTCGCAAGTTTCTCAAATTTGATGGGACTGGCAACCCTAAAGCCCACTTAGCCACCTTTTATGCAAAATGTTGTCGTTTCAGAAAAGACAACAGGGCTCTGTTCATCTGTTTTCCCCGCAGTCTAGAGGGTGTAGCAGCCAGGTGGTATGCTGACCACGTGAATCCTATCGAACTACGAAAGTTCGATAAGGTAGTAAATTTGTTCATCGAGCGCTTCTTATTCGACGCTGAAGCCTCACCTACATTAAATCATCTTTACAACCTGAAGCAAGGAGAGACTGAAAGAGCAGGAGATTTCATTCACAGGTGGAGAAGCACCTGTAATAAGATAAAGGTACCCATTCCAGAGGAGCACGCATTGTAGGTGATCCTCAACAATTTCTCTCAGCCCATAAGGAGCCTCATCGCCACTTCCCCGGCGAAATCCTTCATCAAGTTGATTGAGCGAGCTGAATGGCTCGAAGCAAGAATAGAAAGCGGGCTTTACGAGGCACACCTCTGGTCAAGAATATCCAAGATTAGAAGAAAAAGGCGCAATTCGCTCATTCAGTTGATGCCTCCTGCAATAATCTTGGCAGTAGCAGCAAAGGAAACAAAAACAACAGTGACAATGGCCCGAAAATAGATCAGAGCAAGGGGCAAAAGGAGAGATCTTATAAGAACAATGACAAACCGCTTCCAATTGGCCTTCAGCAAAAGGGTGATCTTCAAGAGAAGCCCAAATATATCAAGTGGGAGAAAGATCGAGTCTTCACCCCGTTAGCTTAAAGTTTAGAAGTGATTATGGATTACTTTTTAAAGCATGGGATGATCAAACTCCCTAAAATCGCAGATCCTCCTGTAATGTTGGGAAAATTCAAGGACCAATTCTGCAAGTACCATAGGGCAACAGGGCACGACACAGAGCACTGTTTCGTCCTCAAGCACATGATACAAGACTGCATTGACAGGAGTGAGCTAATAGAGGACAAGGAAGAAGGGCAACCAACAGTCCTGACAGAGCCATTTCTGGATCACTCAAAGAATTGAGGATGCCCAAGTTCTCCTGCACTGTCGTTTTCTTTTGTTAGTCATCTTGTAGGGGCAAGTCAGCCCAGTCCTTTTGAATCCTTTTCTTTCAAAGTTCTTGTAAATATTCAGTCTTGTTATCAAACTTTTGCTTATCAATGAAATGTCGATGTTCTTTTTATCTTTTTACTTCCTTCTTTTGCCATACTGGGGCATTTAAATTTCTGTTCTTTTCAGAATGCGGGACAATCCTGACATCATTCATGAGAGAAATGATATTACCTATGAGAGCTTTTTCAAAAAAACATGTTTTCAAATATTCTTCATTATGACCAAAGAGTTCAAATATTCTTTGGTCCAACCTTTGTCAAAAATCAACCCTCGTGTTGATCATATTTTCAAAAATAAGTTTCCGAACCATTGCATTGAAAATTCAACCCTCGTGTTGATCCTATCTTCCAAAGATCGGTTTCGAAACATTATATTCAAAGATCAACCCTTGTGTTGGTCTTATCTTCCAAAATGGATTTCAAATCTTTATAGATCAACCCTTGTGTTGGTCTTATCTTCCAAAAAGGATTTCGAATCTTTATATTCAAAGATCAACCCTTGTGTTGGTCTTATCTTCCAAAATGGATTTCAAATCTTTATATTCAAAGATCAACCCTTGTGTTGGTCTTATCTTCCAAAATGGGTTTCGAATCATTCAAAGATCAACCCTTGTGTTGATTTCAAATCTTTATGTTCAAAGATCAACCCCTGTGTTGGTCTTATCTTTCAAGATTGGTTTTAAAACATCATATTCAAAGATCAACCCTTGTATTGATCTTATTATCAGTTTCAAACTGTTAATTTTAGAAATCAGATCTATTGTTGATATTCTTCTTCAAAAATAGGTTCTCAAACCATTGCCTTAAAAAATTGACCCTCATGATGATCTCTCATGTTTGATTTAAAGGATCAAATCTCGCGCTGATCATTCTTCTTGCTGTGGATTTTCTTCCCCAAAATAATTTCTCACTTATCCTTTAAAATAAACATTTTCCTTTCAAGATCCCATATGCAGGCATGATCATAAAAACTCTTTTTTCTCTTAAATCTTATAAAATTTTCAGTTAATTTGGATATCTTTATCAGTTTCATTTCATTTTATTCATATTTTTATCAAGTTTACATCAATTTTATCAAGTTTATCAATATTTCCTCAAATTCTATTAAATTTTATCAATTCTTTACCCTTTCAGGTTAAGGGATAAACCTGACCCTCGTTGTCCGAGGTGTTACCCTTTCATGTTAAGGGATAAACCTGACCCTAGTTGTCTGAGGTGTTTAACCCTTTCAGGTTAAGGGATAAACCTGATGCCTCTTTCCCATGAGGTATTTTCTAAATCTTTTATTTCCCCCGCAGGTTAAGGGATAAACCTGACCCTCGTTTGTCCGAGGTTTTCCCATTCAGGATAAGGGATAATCCTGAAACCCTTCGTAGGAGCAATAACGCTACCTATGAGGATTCTTTTGTAAATACAAGTTTTGTCAATCTTTATTGATTTTCTAGGTTTATATCAATTTCTCTTCATTAAATTTCCTTAAATTCTATTCTTTCTCCCATTCAGGATAAGGGATAATCCTGAGACCCTTCGTAGGAGCAATGACGCTACCTACGAGAATTTTTTTTGCAAATACAAGTTTTATCAATCTTTACTTGATTTTCTAAATTTATATCCATTTCTCTTCATTTAAATTTTATTCTTTTTACCCTTTCAGGTTAAGAGATAAACCTGACCCTCGTTGTCCGAGGTGCTGCCCTTTCAGGTTAAGGGATAAACCTGACCCTCGTTGTCCGAGGTGTTTTCCCCCTCAGGTTAAGGAATAAACCTGACCCTCGTTGTCCGAGGTGTTCCCATTCAGAATAAGGGATAATCCTGAAACCCCTCGTAGGAGCAATAACGCCACCAATGAGGATTCTTTTGTAAATACAAGTTTCATCAACCTTTTATTGATTTTTCTAAATTTATATCAATTTCTCTTCATTTACTGTCTTTAAATTCTATTCTTTTTCCCATTCAGGATAAGGGATAATCCTGAGACCTCTCGTAGAGGCAATAATGCTACCTATGAGAATTCTTTTCGCAAATACGAGTTTTTTTTTTCTGATCTTTATTGATTTCTAAATCTATATCAAATTCTCTTTAAATTCTATTCTTTTTCCCATTCAGGATAAGGGATACTCCTGAGATCACTCATAGGGGGAACAATGCTACTCGTGAGAATTCTTTTTACAAAATAAATCAATTTACTCAAATTCTCTCCATTTTTATCAATTTTTCATCAAAATCCTATATCCTTCTCTCTTCTCAAATTTTATTCCTTCTATTTTTCCCATTCAGGATAAGGGGTTAATCCTGAAAATTGGACCGCATATCTGGTCCATCTAAATCATAGATCATAAAATTCTAAATCTTGTCATATCCCTTCTAAATTCAAGTTTCAAAGTTATCTTGTCACAAAATCTTCTATTTCCGCTTCAGGTTAAGGGATAAACCTGAATCATTCTTTTCCTAAATTCTCATCAAATGTCTATTCCATTTCCCCTTCAAGATAAGGGATAATCCTGAAACCTCGGCAATCATTCCTGTTTCAAATTTCTAAATATCTTAAAAATGTCGGTCTCCTTCCCAACTCTCAGTTGGAAAATTCGGTGCTCACACTGATTATTTTGCTAAAGTTTTCAAATCTAAAGATCAAGTTCAGTCCTTGTGATGTTTGTCTCCTAGAAAGTCTCAATCTTAGATCAAATCATTAAATCAAAGGTCGTTAAATGAAATGTCCCAGCTACTTCGCTGGTCGTTAAATGAAATGTCCCAGCTACTTCGTTGGTCGTTAAATGAAATGTCCCAGCTACTTCGTTGGTCGTTAAATGAAATGTCCCAGCTACTTCGCTGGTCGTTAAATGAAATGTCCCAGCTACTTAGCTGGTCGTTAAATAAAATGTCTCAGCTACTTCATTGGTCGTTAAATGAAATATCCCAGCTACTTCGTTGGTCGCTAAATGAAATGTCCTAGCTACTTCGTTGGTCGCTAAATGAAATGTCCCAACTACATCGCTGGTCTTTAAATGAAATGTCCCAGCTCCTTAGTTGGTCGTTAAATGAAATGTCCCAGCTACTTCGCTGGTCGTTAAATGAAATGTCCCAGCTACTTCATTGGTCATTAAATGAAATGTCCCAGCTATTTCGCTGGTCGTTAAATGAAATGTCCCAGTTACTTCGCTGGTCATTAAATGAAATGTCCCAGCTACTTCGCTGGTCGTTAAATAAAATGTCTCAGCTATTTCGCTGGTCGTTAGATGAAATGTCCCAGCTCCTTCGCTGGTCGTTAAATGAAATGTCCCAGCTACTTCGCTGGTCGTTAAATAAAATGTCCCAGCTACTTCGTTGGTCGTTAAATGAAAAGTTCCAGCTACTTCGTTGGTCGTTAAATGAAAGGTCCTAGTTTCACTGGTCGTTAAATGAAAGGTTACAGCTCCTTCGCTGGTCGTTAAATGAAAGGTCCCAGTTTTACTGGTCAGAATGTCCAAAATCATAAATTGCAACTAAAAATCGCATCAAAATCTATATTGAGTGATTATTTCACACAGAATTCGTGAAAACTTTGCTGATTTGCTAAAAATATTTGTTGATTCTAATAAATCTTATTGCACAAAAAGAATTACCTCAGATTACCTCTAGTATTCTTTCCAAAAAGGTGAAACTTTTTTTGTAAAAGAGGTAAAATTCAAATCTTTTCCTGTTGATCAACCAAAAGGATGTAAGAAATGTCCTCGATATGATCAGTGAAAGAAATCTTCAATGATGTTGAAAAGCTAGAAGCGAATTGATATTGATCATGGCTATGGCGCATGTTTAAAAATAGCTTTCTGGCAATCAGGCAGTGGAAATATCCTGAGCAATAAAAAGAGTCCACTCAATCCATGTCTCCTTATTTCATTTAAAGTTGCAATCAAATATATGCAAAAGGGATCTCTCAATTGTTGTCAAGATGAAGGCGAATAGGCAAGCTTGACCCCCGAGTCCAAAGAAGATTTGGATCATCTCCGAGATGAAGGAGTTTGTGAAGAATCCTTCCATGAAAAGTTCAGATCACCGTCGAGATGAAGGCGAGTGTGATGAGCCCACTGACAAACCTTAAAAGATATTTGATTTCTGCTATCATCAAAAGACCCTTTGAGCCTATATCATCAATAGAATCCTTGAGATAAAAGAAGGATCGAAACATCTCCAAGATGAAGGAGTTTGTGATGTACCCTTCCCTGAAAAAAGAGAGAAAAGTCAGGACATCTTCAAAATGAAGGATGATGCAAAAAGCCTGAAAAAAGTTCAATGACTCAAAAAGAGTGCAAAAAGATTATCATGAGAAAACACTCAGATATCAAATTGCCTAAATTGCCAGAAACCATCTTCTCTCATGCAAAATTCTTTTATCAATATCTTCTTACTATTTGCTTTTATGAAATTAAGAATATTTCTTCTCTTCTCATATCAAGGAAATGGATAGCTTTCTTGAAGAAAATCATCATCGCTAAAATTTTTGAGTTTGACTCTTAAAACCAAGGAGTTAACCTCGTTGGAGGAAATACTCTAGGTAAAAGAAGAATACCTTTGCACACATGTGCACATTTTCAAGCATTGAAGTCATATATAAATTTATCTTATTGGCAAAATTTTCTAGATATTCTAAGAAAGAAATTAATATTCAATATCCATTTTGGTGCAACCTAGCGTTGTTTATATCTTCCAGAAGAGTTACCCCATTCAGTTGAAGTATCTCTTTTATCCCATCACGGTTTTGAGAATTCCATATGGTTGTTCCCACTCAGGTTAAGGGCCAAACCTGTATTTTCTGCGAGAGGTCATTAAATTCAAAAGCTATTTTAGTCTCAGCAATAAGACGCTCAAAATCATCCATTTTTCAAGCTTTTGGGAATCCCATCTTCCTCCTTTCGCAAACCCCTTTTCGGATTTGTTCGTCCAAACTCCGAAGGTCTCATCATGGTTTCTTCACTCGAGGATTCCGTATGGTCGTCCCCTTCAGGTTAAGGGTTAAGTCTGAACCTCGCCCATCGAGGTATCTTCCTTTTTCAGGTTTTTGGTTAAACATGAGTCTCGTTTCGACGAGGTTCCTCGTTTCAACAAGGTGTTTCCTTTCAGTCCCATCATGGTTTTTCCCATCGAGGAATCCATGCTCTGTATATCCATCTAGGACAGGATCCTACTTAAGCATCATCTTCTTTCCCAAAAATGTCCCATCAAGGTTATCATATATTCCTTCCCCCATTCAGGTTATTCTGGGTTAAGGGTTAAACCTGACTCATTCCAAAAGTTGATTTAGCATCACTCATGAGACTTGATCAAAATTCTTATCTTTCATCATTTTGGGATCTTTGCCTAAAGTCCTATCACGATTTCCTCATTTCTATTATTCAGTCATATCATTTTCGAGGATTTCGTCTCCCCAAGTCATTCAGGATAAGGTTTTAAGCTTGAAAATCATGTCTTCTAATTAAATTCTTCCACACCAAGTTCAGATATGCTGACTGGGGCATTTTCAAAATTTGGAGTGTTATCTTTGCCACTAAGCTCAACTTTCAAACTGCTTAGTAACAAAGAGGGGCATTTGTGAACACCCCAAAATTTTCAAAATCTTTTAAATATCCCCTTTTTGCCCCTGATATCATTTTCTGAGCAATTGAGTCACTTTTAAATCTAAATTCTAGGACATTTCTCAAGTTTTGTTGAAATTAAGTTCATTTTATATGTTTAACTTGATTTCGGATCTGGACCCATTGTCAAGATCCAAATCTGAGTCTCGTTGTCTAATTTTTAAATTAAAAATTATAGAAAATACCAAGAATGGTTTTTTAGCTCGGACAGTCCATCTGACCTCCGTATGGATCCATTGGGTTGTATTTCTCGATTCAAGTTTTAAAACTTGAACATTTTCTCAAAACTTAGGTCCAAAACCCATTTTTCTGAAATAATTTTCCCAAAATAGCCTTGGATTCTCAGAAAAACACTCTTTTTATAAATATTTCTCAAAAAATTTATAAATTGGTTTTAAATCCCTTGTTTTCTTAGTTTCATTTCAAAAATTGGAAAATACAAAGAAAAAGAAAAGAATATATATATATATATATATATATATATATATATATATATATATATATATATATTTGGTTTTAGAAAAACTTTTTCTGAAAAATACCCCTGTTTCTAAAAACCCCTTTTGAAAATCACTTTTTTAAAACCACCTTTTAGAAATTTTTTTGAAAGGAGCCCCCCTTAGGAATTTTAGGAAAATTGCAACAGCTCCTTTCCGCGCACCCGCCTTCTCCTATCTCTGCCGCTGATCTCAAACAAACCTCCATGGAATCTCTCATTTTCTACCTTCCATCGCCAACTGAACTTGTCTCGAACTATCATTTTCTTCTTTAAAAGGGGAGCATACAGACGAAGCAAGGCATCCGTTTCCCACCCTTCCCCTTCTCTCTTTCCTTCAGAAGCATCCATTCTTGACCACTCCATTTGATCGGTTTTCTTCTAAAAGAACCACTTCAATCCATTTTCATCCACAATCCCCCTCTCGATCCATCATTCGCCTTCCCTCCATGATCCATTTCGTTCATCCCTTGCCTATCCATCCCTTGCCTATCGACCCCTTCTTCCCCTCTGCATTTTTTTGGGTCCTATCCCAATGGCCTGAATATGATCAATCCAGCAGCAGCCACAGCCAGAGGTAAGTGTTTTGTTTTTGTTTTCTTTCTTTCTTCCTTTCATTTCTCTGTTCTTGTTCTTAACTTTCAAATTTGGCCCTGTTGACGCACCTCTGGTGGTGTTGGGTTGCTTATGCAACACCAACCCATCCCTGTGCAAGATTGATGGGAATCCTCAGATCCCTACACTTTCATTCTTTTATTACAAGTTTTTCTTTTGATTTCTTATTTCCATTGTACACCATTATTTCAATTTTGTTCTCCTTTCCGCTTCTTTCTTGCTGTATTTCTTTTCTTTCTTTATTGATTGCATTTCCATTTTACTTGTAGTAAACACGATCAGCCATCCCTTAGCCATTAGCGTAATCACGGTTTTTATCTGGGCCTAAGCTGTTAAGGAATCCATCTGCATTCCTTTTACATTTAGAATGATCTTTGCGATGACACCCGATCTAATCCCGTATCAGATCAGATTCATTTTGCAGAAGTTTTAATCAGTTACATTAAATTTCTTTCTCTCCTAAGATTATAAATCCTTTTGTTGGTTCATTTTATGATTCAAGTCCTTTACATGTGAAAATATACTCTGCATCTTGATTGTTACTTCCCTGTAGCTGATTCACATTTTTCCTCTTTGATTTTCGGTTTGTGTTTTCCCTCTGTTTTTTTTATATATATATATATTGCATTCTCGAACCTGTATGTCTCAGATGGATTCAACGATTTTCCAAGATCTGAATCCTCTATAAAAATCTCGTTATCATCTATGTTCAGCAGCATGTTCTTCTGCATTTTTTTTTTTTTTTATTTTGCACTTTGCAATTTCACGTGCATCGTGTTTTCTGCATTTGTATACCTTTGTTATCCTCCCATATCCCCATAGACAGCATCAGGAGCGAGCTTGTCTCCTCTTGCAATACCTCACCCCTCTCTCAGAAGATCCCCAGTGCGTTAAATAAAGGTAAGCTACTTCCAGCCAACATAATTCTGGGGCTGTTGACAAGGCTGGAACATGTTATTACCAGAAAGGTGTTGGTGCTGAAGTGAGGAATCCGGGCGAACCCAGCGAGCGTCAAGCCAAAGATTCGACTGATGTTAAGAAGAGTAGGCTCTTTGATTCTATAATTCCTCACATCCTGAATCTGTAAGTCTGCTTTAGCACAAAAGTTTTCTGCAAATTTGGAGCGGATTCTGTTTTGTTTTTGGCAATTCATGTGAGTTCATGTGTACCCATCATTGCTGAACTTGTGAAACGTGTGAATGGTGAGAGGGTGGCGTAGTTATTGGTTTATGGGGGGCGGGGGGATATTTAAGAAAAGTTATGCAGAGAAAGAGAGGCATTTGGTGATGATAGATAACCCATCTTCATTTTCTTGTTGGATTGAAGTGTTACTATGGTGATTAATGCATGAAATTTATCGAGTCAAGTGTGTATGGATTGTTCCTTGAATTGTATAATTCGAAAGGTAAGATGGTGCTTTGATCCATCTTCATGTTCGCTCTTTTTCATCCTTTTCTTTTTTAGTTTATGTAATCTATTCATGCCTCTTTTTCCCTGTTTCTAAATATGTTTATTTGCATTGTTCATCCGAGAGAATCAATGGGACAATTCTTTGTCAAAACAATGAGAAATTGTCCCTTTGAATGGGTTACGAGTATCAATACATATTGGTATGAATGAAACCATCTTGGTTATGTAATTGAACTGGTTTTGGAAGCTTTGTTTTAGTTTGATTTAAAAGATTTTAGTGCAATTTATATATAATTTCTTCTTCTTTGGTCTATAATCACAAGTACGATGATCTTTCTTTGATGGTTATAACTCTTGATATGTAAGCTGATCATCACAAATAATGTTTCACCATCACTCCCGGCACTATGCTTCACTTACAGCGCCCTGCAGCACCCTTCAGCATATGCATATGTGCATTTGTTGTTTGCCATCTTTTTTGCTTGCATCATCCCCCTTTTTGCTTACAGCAAACACATGTTCAGCACTTCACCTGGTATATATGTCACTTGGTATATATTCATTCAAGTACATTACAGCCTTGTCGCACATTCATCTATTTGTTATACAACATAAATAACACTATTGCATATCCTGTGCACCCTGCTATAATTACCTCTTTGTATTTATTCCGCATATGACACTACAGCACCACAGCATATTTTCAACACATTCCTCCACAGCCTCTTCAGCCCCCACCATCTACATGAAGTCCCACTTACATTATCCCCTGTCGTGGCACCCAACACATACCTACCATGCCACAGTCTCACCTGTGTGTTTCTACACTTCATCAACATCCTTCACTTCCCTGCACACTCCCAGCTATGACTCCATCTACCTCACATCCCACATCTTTTCTGTAAGGCACACCACTTCACTTTTTTGCACTCATCTGTGGCACCCTACAGCCACTATCCACCACTACCGTTTCCAGCCCCTCACATCCATTATGGCAGCACATCTCAGCACCAACACTTGCTAAACACCAATCCACTGCGAACTCCCTCATTACCGCCACCATTTACATCCACTCCAACCATAACACTATATTCATTTCCATATCCTTACCTATAGTTGTACCTCAGCTCATTCACCAATAATTGTGTCTATACCCCTGTTGCACAAGAACTCCCTGCTACAGCCTCCACAATTCTACCATGCCTACAACCACCCCATCAACATTATATCACAGCCTTCAACGTTCAGATCCATCTGCTGTAACCTCCCAATTTTTCTTAATCCATTTCCAGCCATCACCCACTTGCAGCAACCCTTGCTGCACTACATCACCATCACGTCCTATCATTGTAAAGGCAATTGCAGTTTCACCACTGCTGCACTTATCTCCCGCCATCACCCATTCAGCTCTCTGCAGCCACAGCCTTCCCTGCATCATCAGCATGCCATGCCCTTGCAACACCTCCATTCACACCAACAGTCCTTCCTTTTTTTTTCATCACCTACACCACACATCCACCATGTATAACATAAGCATCTTTTCATTAGTAGTGATCATGTATATATCACTTTCAAGCATGATTTTCTCCTACATTTCTATATTTTGTGAATGTCATAACTTGTTAACCCTCTTTTGCAGGATCATAGATTTTTCTCTTTCAAAGTTGGATGTTTTCTTTTTCTTTTATTCCTTCATTAGCTTTCATTCTCATCTATCTACACTAAAGTACATGTTATATATGATATAAATACACATATATATATGTATACATATATATGTATGTATCCATGTATATGTAAGTACATGTATAAGCTCTCATGTTTATATATATATATATATATATATATATATATATATATATATATATATATATAGGTATGTATGTCATTTTTCATCTTTTTCATCATATATATCTTGATATGTGAGCATTTCACCATTGATCTCCATGTGATATGTGCAATCTCTCTCTTTTTTTTATATTAATCAAGTGTTTTGCAGGGAATATGTGGAAGATATCATCATTGGGAGTTGTAAATTTAATTTTGGTATATTATAATAGTTAGATCTTAATGAAAATTTGCATTTTCTGTTTTAGATAGAATGAATGAGCATTGTAAGTATCATGAATTGCTTATTTTCATACTTTTTGCCTTTATTTCTCAAAATCTCACAATGGAGAAACACGAATGGCACGTGCACCATTTCGTAAGAGGTAATTAATACTAATTTGATGATTTACATCAATGGCCATAGTCAGGATGTAAACAAAACTTAGTATTTTTATCTTTTATAAAATAACACTGGATCCACACTGGATCCTTTTCAAGATTCATCATATTTTCATTAAATATTTTCCTCTTTTATCAGGGTTTAATTTAAAATTAATTCAATATATATACCAATGGCCATAGTCAAGGTATATTGAGAGTTAATTTCATTTTAAACTCTATAAAAGCACAAAAATATGTTTTATTCTTCACCTGAATTTAAATATAGATCATTATATAATACATTCAATGACCATAGTCAAGGATGTATTATATTTTCAATCTTATTTCAATTCATGTAAAGAATGAAACATGATTTTCAAAATCCAATTTCAAAATTCTTTAAATTCATTCATTACTTAGGATAGAATTGCATCATATTTTCAAAATTCTTTTTCATAAATCCAAGTGATTTCCTTCAGATATATTCTTCACTAAACAAATCAATTTTTCAACTCTTGTAAATTCAAATATCATTTTCAGAATCTAAATTCGAAGTCCAATTTGACTTTGAAATTCATTTGTATATCCGAAATTCAAATTCTAATTCAAATCAAAGTTCAATTTAACTTTGAAATTCCGATTCATCTTCTGATTCCCAAATCAAACTTTAAATCTAAAGTCCAATTTGACTTTGAAATTCATTTGTATATTCAAAATTCAATTTTCAAATCAAAATTCCAAAATTCATTGTCAAGATTCAAATTCAATATCTCAAAATTTCATTTTCAAAGTTCAATCTAACTTTGAAACTTCTGATTCTTCTTCTCATTTCAAGTTCAAAATCAAGTTTATTTTCTTATTCTCAAAATCCTCTTGAGATTGGTTCTGAATCTCAAGATTCAAGTCTTTTTCTAAGTTTTAAATTCAATCTAGGTTTTCAAAAACTCAAATCCATCTTCAAAGCACCATTTGGACTTTCAAAGTCCAAAATCCAAAGTTAGAATTCAATCTCAATCCATTTTTTAGGATCCAGAATCCAATGCCACTTTGGATCTCAGACTTCTGATCCAAATCCATTTTAGGATCCAGAATTCAATTCTACTTTGGATCTCAGACTTCAGATCCAAATCCATTTTAGGATCCAGAATCCAATTCTACTTTGGATCTCAAACTTCAGATCCAAATTTCATTTTAGGATCCGGAATCCAATTCTACTTTGGATCTCAGACTTTAGATCCAATTCCAATTTTAGTATCCAGAATCCAATTCTACTTTGGACCTCAGATTTCATATCTAAATCCATCTTAAGATCCAGACTTCGGATTTGAATTCCAAATTTTAAATCAAATTCTATTTTCAAATCCAAATTTCAAATCCAATTCCATTTCATTTCCAAATTTCAAATCTAATCTCATTTTCAGATCTCATCTGAACCTTCTAAATCCATTTCTATGCCATTTGAATCTCTCAAATCCATCATAATTGCAAATTTTAAATTCAATTCCATTTCAAATTTTTTCTCTTCTCCTAAATCTAAGTTCAAAGTCCATCTTCTGACTTTGAAATTTCTTTCCTTTTCCTTTTTCATTCATCTTCAAAACATTTTTTTTCTCCTATGCTCTGATTATTCCAAAAACTTAGAACTTTAAATATTAAGTCCTAAGTTAGAAACCATCTCCTCACTCCATTATCAATTTCATCTCAGAACACTTGGAAATTTTCAAAACATCTTTCAAAAGAGCATACATCCTTGCATTTGCACAAGCATGATTCTTTGTGCATTTAGACTTAGGATAAATTCTTAGATAATATTTAGGCAAAGCAAAAGGATAAATTCGATCCTTGGTTTGATTACCTCTGGTAAAGGCGCCAGGAATGATCGAACCTCGTACCGACGAGCAAATCCCGTCTCTCCATTTTCCCGCAATATATTTCAAAACGGAGGCAAGTAATTTTCTAAATATTTTCAAATCAAGGTCAAGTGAGACCCCACAAAAGAATTCCTCTCTCTTTTTTTTCTCTTATTTTCTCTTCTCTCTTCTTTCTCTTTCTTTTTTTTTACTCCCTTCAAAAAGGAGGAAAATAGAGGTTGGAGAAGGAAAAGAGAAGGAAGAGAGAGAAACCACAAGAGAGGAAATTTTTTTGCGATGATCACACTTAGTTGTTGCCGATTAGGCACCGTCAGATGAGATCTAACCATTTTGTTGTTCTTTGATGTTTTGTGATTTCGCGGATGAAATCCTTTTTAAGGAGGGTAGGGTGTAAGACCCGCAAATTTTTTTGAAGAATTCACGGTTTGCATAAAGTTGAAGTGTATACTTTCGTATGTTATGATTGTAGCACGTAATTAGCTATAATTTGACTATGCTTTGTTTTTTAGCTCATTATGCGCGCGACCTGAAATCGCGTAAATATACTATATAAGTAAGAAGAGCCTAATTCTAGACGAATTAACTTCTGAAAATTTAAAGGTAAGTTTATAATATACATGTATGGTTTGTCCCCGAATTTGGGACCTATACGACAAAAAAAACCCATCAGTGCATGTGAATTACAAGAATTGCTTAACGATAGTACGCGAGTTGTAACGAGTGTAATTCTCGCAAACGAAGGGAAATTTCTTTATGAAGCCTTGAACATTTCATGTCAATTAAGATTGTAAAAATGAGTATTTGATTTATTAAAGTCAAATTTCAGTTTAAAATCATTAAATGAGCTTTTACTTTAATTATTGCTTTGGATTTGGATCGGCTAGAGGTGGCCCAAACCCATGTGGCACCCCTCTAGTGGACGTTTTTGACCTTGGTGGACCAGCTGGTCAATTGTTGACCAGCTGGGTGGTGGCGTTCTTGTAAAAAGAATGTTTTGCTTGAAAAGGGAGGGCCATGATTGGCCATGCCCCTCATGATGAGGCTTAAAGCTTCATCATGAGGGGAGTTTTTCCAATAGAGGAAGGCATGGGGCTGCGCTCCATGGCCTTTTAGCTATTATTTTGAACCTTTTCAAAATGCAAAAATCGGTTGGCTGAAAAGGGTGGCAGTCTTGGGGCTCACCTTGTAATTTCTCAAAACTTAAATGGCTTTTCAAAACCCTTTTGAGTGGCGTTTTTGAAAGAGTTTTAAAAGATTTCAAAAAGTAGATTTCTATTGGCCTTGTGGGCGGCCATGGAGGGGCGTAGAGCACCCCAGCCCTCCATCTCCTCTACTTTAATCCCAGCCATTCAATCTAGAAACCCTAGGTACTTATACCTAGAAGAAAGAAGGAAAGCCCATATGGGCGATTTTCCTTCTCTCTCTTCTTTTCACTCTCTCTCTCTCTCACCTTATCTTCTTCTCCAAGTCATGTAAGAGAGTGAGCGTGGGTGCTAAGCACCACTTAGGTTGAAGTTCCTAAGCTGTAGCATTCTCTCCATCCTCTTTGAAAGCCTCGGAGGTGAGATTCTCCATTCCCATGACTACCAATGTGTTTGTAAAACCGTGAGTTTCCTTTACACATATCCATGTATGTTGTTTTTGGTTGAGCATGCTTTCATGAATTTGTTTTTCCTCGTTATGCAATGTAGTTGTACAATAGTTTGAGGCCATTTCATATTTCTTGCGTTTTCCCTTTGTTTTGTTGCTTTTTCTTTATTATTTGGCTTGATTCGTGGTAGCCACGGTTCTGCCCTGTTATGGCAGTGAATCCGTGCTGCCAAAGCATTGCTCGTTTGGCAAGGAGGCCATGTGCCCAGCACCCCTTAACCAGTCGGACCAGTCCTCCTTGGTTTCAGGTGTTGCTGACCTGGGCTAGCCACGGCAGAGCCAGGATGGTCCAACACCATCTTCCTCTTTTTTTTCCTTTTTGCATCTGTCTGGCCAGGGACGTCATGGTCCCCTTGCTGTTCGGTTGGATCAGTCCAGCAGGTGCATCCCAGGTCGACCACAATCGGGTCAGCCAAGGTCTTCCCCTCTCTTGTGTACTTCGGCATTTTCGCAAACCCATGCCAGTGCCCATTTTGAGTGGCTGGGGGTTTCAGTTGGCCTGACATGGTCTGGACCGAATCTGGTCCAGACTTGTCAGAGACCCTTGGCCGAACCCAGTTCGGTTAGGGGCACCTCCACCCTTCAGCCCCAATGGCTAACGTCAGTGGGCTTGCTGCAACCGGGTGCAGGCAGGTGGGCCTGCACCCCTCCCATCGGTGGTGGCTGAGCCCAGTTTGGGTCTGGACACTCGGTTCAGACCGTGCTCAAGTTTGAGCAAGCCCCGCATGGTCTGAACTAGTCGGTCCGGACCTGGGCTATTCCTTGGTAGCCGCGACTTGTGTGTGTGCGGACTTTTCTTCGGACCAGGCTCACTTAGTCCAGGTGCTTTGGCCCCTGCAGCATGCTGCTATCGCCTTGCAGTTTAGGTTTTTGCCTCATTTCGGTTCAGCAGTGCCGCCAAACTAGGCCCTGCTATATGTTGAGTGTGGTGTCCCATGGCGCCGGGTGACTAGTATGTTGACGGGCCTAATTGGGCCAGACTCGTGTTCAGCCCACTAGGTATTTCCCTCTCTTGTAGAACTCCCATTTCGAGTTCCTTAGCCACATTATTAGCAGCGTTAATAGCAGTGTTGGCGAGCCTCCAGGCTGCAGCCTATGGGGCTGTATGTATGCTTATGACACGGGTTCCAAATACCCCAATGATTCCATAGAATTTGACTCATAGTAGCATGGACGAAGAGTGTGCGTTGTCCAAAGCAAACTAACGTAAATATGATTATGTATGCAAAAAGAAATGATAAAACCATCGATGTGATGTGGTATGGACTCACACTTATTCACGTATGTCCGCTTTTGCAATAGAACGCAAGGTGCTTGCAAATGACACCTTATCGAATGTCTTCCAGTAAAATAAGGTTTTTATGTAATTAAGAAACCTATGACGTATGTCAAACAAATGAATGCAATTATGGCACTTCTCTTTTCATACACGGCACGACACAAATTGTGTATTTTTTTAAGCGTATCATCACGTGTTATGTGTTACATGATATCGTAACAAAGTGTGCAATAAAACGATAAGAGAATTTTAGGTAATTAAGAAGCTCACGGTGTACACTGAATCGTAACACTTAGCTTGAAATGGTATAATTGCGGTGTTTTCTTGTCGCACACTCTAGTTAATGCATAAATATATGTTAACGTCTGTTCGTATAATGTTATTATTGAGCACGAACCGCTTTGACAATTAAATGTATTTCCCTATGTACGAAGGGATCTTGAGGCACACATATGGAATTTTTAGTCTTCTGAGACTTATGTGAGAATTGGAACTCATTGGTGAGTTTTGTTGTGGGCAATAGACCCACCTCGCGAGACGGGCTCGTGTGGCGCCTGTAAACACCCCAAATTTTAACCCTCATCCAGTCTTACATTTCATATGTCATTGCATATCATTGCATATGTTCGGCATACCATTTCATTGCATTGTATAGCATTGCATGTCATTACATCTCATTTTCGAGATCCAGCACTCCAGTTTTCAAAATATTTAATCCAGATTTGGGTTTTAAAATTTTCTTTCAAAAACAATTTTAAAACCTGGGTTTTTAATCAACATTCTGTCGTTTGCCAACCCCCAGGACCTTATATTTTGAAATGTTTTTTTTCAGAAAACAATCTGGATTCGTTTTAAACTCAATTTTCAACTGATTTCAATTCTCAGATGAGACCCATTTAGATGGTGTCGCTTCTGGATTCCTTCATTTATCAAATTTCTCAAAAATTTCAGAGTCCTAGTTGGATCAGGACTCTACCTTTTTATCTTTTTAAAACATCTTTAAAACTCCATTTTGATTTTAAACCAGTTATGGTCATATCCCTTGTCCATTTCCTCCATTTTAGAAAAAATCTTAGAGTCCTAGTTGGATCAGGACTCTTTTTCCAGAGTCCAGTCAGATCATAACTCTACTTTTCACTACCTTTTTACCTGTTTTTGGAGAAAACCTTTTAAAATCTTTTGTTTTGGCCAAAATTTTAGAGTCTTAGTTGGATCATGACTCTTCTTCAGAGCTCCAGTCAGACTAGGACTCTGTCTTTTGTTACTATTTTTACCTATTTTTAACCAAATCTTTCAAAATGAGTAAAAAACTCAGTATTTTAGTCAAAATAGGACTCTGTTCAGAGAGTCCGAGTTGGATCAGGACTCTGATCCTGATTTCAATTTTGAAAGAATCTTTCAAAAATCTTTCCATCTATCAAAACTGTTACACTTTTATCAAAGAATTTCAAAATTCTGAGGTTTTATCCCAGAGTCCTGATCAAATCAGGACTCTACCCCAGAGTCCTGATCGAATCAGGACTCTATCCAAAGTTCATTTTCTCACTTTATTTTCACTGGTTTTCAAAAGCTTTGCTTAAAATTCATCATTTGCTTACCAGAAAAACCAAAATTCTTAGAATTCTGATCGAATCAGGACTCTTTCTTAGAGTCCTAATCAGATCAAGACTCTGAACCAAAACTTCAATTTCATCCTGTTTTTCAAAATTCTCTTATTTGTTTTCTCATAAAATCCAAAAATCTGAGAGTCCTAGTTCAATAATGACTCTGTCCCCAGAGTCTCAGTTGAATCAGAACTCTGGTTTATTTCAATATTTGTTATTGTTTTTACTACTTTCACAAGTTCTTTCATCTCTTTTTCAGAAAATACCTAAAAAATCTAGAGTTTTAATCCGATCAGGACTCTGTCCTGGAGTCCTAATCCAGTCAGAAGTATGTTTTAAAGTTCGTTTTTACTTTCATTTTCATTTATTTCCATTTGTTTTCGAAAATTAGGTCATTTTGTAGAATCCTATTTTATTCAGAACTCTATTTCAAGGTTTTGGTTGAATTAGGAGTCTAACCTTGACTGCATTTTCTGCCTTATTTTACCATTTTTTTTATAAAATCTTTCAAAAACTCCTTCATTTGGCTTTTAAAATCCAAAATCTCAGAGTCCTAAAAATTCAGGACTCCAGCCCAGAGTTCCAGTTCGCTTAGAACTCTATTTTCAAAACTTTGAATTTCAACTGTTGATTTTAACCCTTTTTTAAAGCTATTTTTAGTATTTATTTCAAGTTTTTCAAAACTTTGATGTGGGCCCCCCTCCGTTGGCGCCATATCCAGAGGAGTTCTGACTCAGTCAAGACTCTGTACCATTTCAAGCCTTTCAATCTCAAAGTCTACTTTTGAATCTCTTTTGAAAAACCTCTCATTTTCAAGTTTTAAAATCGTTTTTGAAAATTCAAGTGGGGCCCACTCGGGGTGGCACCACATTTGAAGAAGTCGAGGTTAGACTAGGGTTATTCATTGTTCTAGTTAGGTTAGGGGTTTAGGGGAGTCAAAGTCAATTTTAAAAATCCATTTTATTTAAGTTTTAAACCATTGGTTTTTAAAGGTTTTAAATTCAAGTTTTAAAAACCAAATGTGGGTCCATACTAGGTGGTGCCATATTTGGACTTTCTAGGGTTTAATTAGGTGTTAATTGAAATTCCACTAGAGGGGGGGTGAATAGTGAAATTTGATAATGATCGATAAAATAAAATAATTAAGCAATAAGGCACAACACATAAAACACAGAAGTTATACTGGTTCGGTCAATATCCAGACCTACATCCAGTCCCCAAGCAAACCACTTGAGATTCCACTATAACATCCGAGTTACCGGATAAATAGTACAACACCCTCTTCCCAAGAGGTCTTCTTCTCTCAACAGAGAAGGGGCACACCCTCTTCCCAAGAGGTCTTCTTCTCTTAACAGAGAAGGGCAACACCCTCTTTCACAGAGGTCTACTTCTTTAAACAAAGATGGAATACAGTGAATAAACAGAGTTACAATACTTCCTATAGAACCTTCAGAATGATATGAATGCACGAATGAAGTATTCTAAGAATGTTTTGTTTGTCACTCAGAGGATACTTTTTGTCAAAGAGCTGGACTTGACTTTTTCTCTTTTCTTTCTTTTTCTTTTTCTCTTTCTTTTTCAAGGCTCTCTTTTCAAATCACGAATAGAATATTTTTCTCTTTGTAAGCTCACACGTCTATTTCATTCCTCTTGTCTGAATAGTTTATGTGTGTGTGTTTATATAGCTTAGAAAAAGTAGTCGTTACATTTTGGAATTGTAACTTTTTGAAATGTGAAATGTTATGTCATTTCAAAAATATCTTTTAGAGAAGATCGAGAATGCCTTTTTCCAGAAGAGTAAAATAGAGGGTACACTAGTCGTTGTAGTGTTTTAGGTAATACATATTTTATGTAAAAAGTCTATTTCTTACAATAGTACATTTGAACGTTGGGTTGTAGTTTTGTCTTTATTCTAATTAATGATTTGAGGTACACTAGTACTTCTTTACTTTAAATGAGTGTAAGTACTATGAGTGCTTTGAGATATTTATTTGTACATAGTCATGTCAAGTGTATTCTTTATGTAGTGTATTTCAAAGTCTCCAGAGAGAATGAGGACCAAAAAGAAGGTTGACATTCTTTGGGAAGGATATTTAGAAGGGATTTGTTACAGAAGGCATTTAATGCTTTGTAGAGAGAATGATGACTTCAAGTAAGTCGACATTCTATGGTTATGAGAAAAAGGTAACTAGAGTCCTTAAAAATTTTAATTTATTTTTCTTATATAGTCGATTTTATGTTTTTGTCTTCTTCCTACATTCCTTTTTCATGTTGTCTTGTAAGGTACAATGACAAAATGTCTTTTTCATAAAAGGTTGTAAGAAGGTACAATTATTATATGACAAAATATCATTTTCATAAAAGGTTGTAAGAAGGTACACTTATTGGTTTTCAAAAAAGAAGCTTTTTGAAACTATCGTATACTTTTATGATATAGTGTTTATGAATGAGTATGTAATATGCAATATGCAAGTTCCTGAAGGTTCTGTTACATATGACTCTAAAGAAGAAAAAAAAATCTTCATCTTGAGGTAGCCGATCTCTTTATTTGAACTTTTAGGAAAGCATGGCTCATCAAGCTTTTTCTTCAAGGAGTATGATTGCACCATAGTTGTACTTGAACAGGAAGTCTCCATCCTTATTGGGTGAGATATCCTTGCATCAAATACTCGTTAGATTTATGGCAAAACATATTCAGTCATAATATAACATTATTTCAAGAGAACATATTATCATATCATATAAAATCAAATAAGACAGTGTATCATATTATGTGACATCAAAACCGAATTTCTCAACATTCTCCCCCTTTTTGATGATGACAAAATATGCTCCCCCTATCAAAAAGACATTATGCATAGAAATAATAATATGATAAAAATGTGAAATAATGTTTAAAGAGAGACTGTTTCTCCAATAATGGAGACAGGTTTTCTCCCCCTTTGTCATGGACAAAAAGGAGGGATCAGAGTAAAAAAGTTATTACAGACCAAAAAGTAATTTAAAAGTTATTACAGACTAAAAATGCGTCTATCTCGAAGGTGGAGAAGGTGAAGGCGTCCGGTTGGCACAATTCCGCTTGCGAGTCTGCTGCAACAGGGCTTGATTACGAAGGATTCGATCTTGAGTTTGCTTGATATCCATCATAGCAGAAAAGTAATTGAAGGAGGATATTGGATCTGCTTCATCAGAGCCGGGCATGTGCAGGGACCTTAGATTGAAGGTGGTAGCATCGAGGACGTGAGAGGGTCGGAGGATGACTTCGTTGTGAAGTGGTACTTGGAAGTAGTTGAAAATGGGAGTTATAAAACACCCAAAAAGAAGAGGCTCAAATTTCTGATAACGAATAAAGAGGTCGAAAATAATGGATGACCAATTTATCGGAAGAGAAGAAAGGATTGCGTAGATAAGAAGAGAGATTTTTCGAGGAACTACTCCCTGGCGGGGATGCTTGGGATAGAGGTTGTGGAAAAGAATCTGGGCAAGTAGCTGAGCTTGAGGTTGGAGATTCCTCATGTGCCACGGAAGTTGGTAGCAGTTGGTGCAGAGAAGTATTTTTCGAAGTACCGATCGGTCGATTGGTACTATGGCGTTAAGGTCGGTACCGGTGGAAGGTAGATTTAGAATTCTACCTAGGTCGGAAGCATTGAAAATCATCAGTTGTCCTCGGACTTTGCTGGTGATTGAGGTTTGTTCAAGATCAGAAGAGAAGTTGGTATAAAACAGTCGAACTAGTTCAGGATAATAGGCGGCTGGGGATGAAGATCCTATGAGAGGTTTGAGTTCGGGGAGATAGGTGTCTAAGTCGAAGAACATGAAGTCATCAAAGTTGATCAATTTTCCTTCATGAATGGGGCGAGAGCAGAGTGAGTTGTAGGTGTGAAACAAATCAGGATACCTTAGATCGGCGGAGGTGATCACATTGGTAGAAGAAGAAGCCATTTTCGAGTGTCTTGAAAATAAAGCACTAGGAGAGAAAGGAGCTAGAACCGAGAGAAAATTTGTATAAGGATAGAAAAGATCGAATGGAATGGTAAGAGATGAACCAATTGATTAAATAGAAGGAAGAAAATAATTGTTGATATGAAATGAATGACATTGGAAGTGAGTAATTTTTAGATTTTAGTCAAATAAGGAAATCCGTGAGGAGTAAGTTAATAGACTTGTGAATGATAAATCAAATCAATGTTTGAGGATAGTGTATTATATTAGATTGAGGAGGACATAGTTATTGAAATATATAGATTTTACTATGGGTGAGTTTATCGACTAGTGAGAGAACCCATTAATAGAGTATGGGGTGTCATGTTGAATAACAAAATGATTGATCTTTGAGAATAATGGCCTAACAAGACAAACAACTTGTTATTCTATGTGAAGGGATTCTAAATTCGTGAATGGAGAGTTAAAGACATACAAAAGATGATGTGGATATCTAGAGAGGAGAGAAAGAAAATAAAGGAAAGCATTTACTTGATTGAGATATGACATAAAGTAAAGATAGAATAAATAAAGGTTCTCGATTTTAGAGAGATATATAATAAGAGAGAGACAAGGTCACGGATGGAAAGAAAGGTCATAGGGTGATCATGTGATGTGTACTTTGAAAGATATGACATTTTAAAGAAAAGGGTGCCTAAAAAAATGTTTCATGATTAATATTTGTAATTTTTTTTTTTTTTAAGAGTATACGTGGATATGAGAAGGACATATTTTGACTTAGACTAGTGGTGAGAGAGATGATGAGACAAAAAGGAGAAAGAGTGAAAAAAAATATATAAGAATTGAAATAAGAATCGACATGGAGGAGTCAGATTCAAAAATGTATATAAAAAATGTATTCGAGAGATGAAATGAGGGGAAAAAAATATTTATGAATAAAGAGTGAGAGAAGTGAGATGACATATATGAATTTTTGTGAAGGATAAAGAAGTAAAAAAAATTGATGAAAGACATAAAGTTATGATTGATATGATTTATTTAAAGAAACTCGACAAGGTTAAGTTTTAAACAAGAGTAGACAAAAATGGAGGCTTAATTTGTATACAAAAGAGATGATAATAGATAGTTTGTTGGGCTATGATATAATAGATGATATAGTAAAAAAACTTTACGTGTGAATATAGCAACTAGATCTTTTAAAGAGATCAACTAGTCATTCGATTTTAACTCATGAAGAGTATGAGTTCTCATAAACTAAGTAGAGAGGTGAAACAATTTTATCGTAAGACAAGTTTTCATAAAGGACAAAAAAAATATTAAAGGAGTTGAGTGATGTGAACATTGTTATGATGGCTTTTAATACAATTATTTTTATGGATATGAGAGAAAGGAGATAGGACAAGGAGTTATAATGGATGTGTACTTGAAAGATGACAAGTTGAATGACATAAAGAATGTGTCTTATAAGAATACGTGAATATGGAAACTTAGTTTGACTAACTAAAATCGATAAGAAGGAAAGCAATTTAAAATAAGATTTACACAAGACTTATAAGAAGTATTATAGTAAGTGTGATTAATTTATAAGTCACTTAGTTTACATATTCCTAGTTCTCTTCTAATTCATGTGAAGTCTTCATGTTTTAATGGTTTAGTGAATATGTCTGCTAACTGTTGATTAGTGGGTATGAATTCTAGTTTAATTATGTTGTTTAAGACTTGTTCTCTTAAGAAGTGGTGTCTTATTTGAATGTGCTTAGTTCGTGAGTGTAAAATAGGATTCTTAGATAGGTTTATAGCACTCGTATTATCACAGAAAATAGTTGTATTTTCAAAATTTAAACCAAAATCTTTTAAAGTCTGTGTCATCCAGATGACTTGAGTACAAGCTAGGCTAGCAGCAATGTATTCGGCTTCAGTAGTTGATAATGATACACAATTTTGTTTCTTACTGAACCATGATACTAGTGAGTGCCCTAGCATGTGACATGTTCCACTTGTGCTTTTTCTGTCAGATTTACTTCCAGCAAAGTCAGCATCACTGTATGAGATTAGATCAAATGTAGAGGATTTTGAATAGAATAATCCAAAATCAACTGTGTCTTTTAAATATCTCATTATTCTTTTTACAGCTTTAAGATGTGATTCTTTTGGATTTGACTGAAATCTAGCACACAAGCAAACACTAAACATTATATCTGGACGGCTAACAGTTAAATAAAGAAGTGATCCTATCATACCTCGGTATACCTTTGTATCAACAGTCTTACCATCTTCATCTTTGTCCAACACAGTAGTAGTGCTCATAGGAGTAGTTTTTGAAGCAGTTGAGTTCATGTTGAACCTCTTCAGAAGTTCACGAGCATACTTAGATTGATTGATGAAAACTCCATCCTTGGTTTGCTTAATATGCAGTCCAAGAAAGTAGGTGAGTTCTCCCATCATACTCATTTCGAATTCCTTCTGCATGGACTTAGAAAAATCTTCACAGAGAGTGCTGTTAGAAGATCCAAAGATGATGTCGTCGACATAGATTTGAACAATTAGGGTATGATTATTCACTACTTTGACAAATAGTGTAGAATCTGCTTTGCCAACAGAAAAAACAGTTTTTAATAAAAAGGTTTTAAGTCTTTCGTACCAAGCACGAGGTGCTTGTTTTAAACCATACAAAGCACGTTTGAGTTTAAAAACATGATCTGGGTATTGTTCATTTTCAAATCCTGGAAGTTGTTTTACATAGACTTCTTCATTTATAAAACCATTTAAGAAAGCACTTTTAACATCCATTTGAAATAATTTGAAATCCATATAGCTTGCATATGCTAAGAGCATTCTAATAGATTCAAGTCTAGCAACAGGAGCAAATGTTTCATCAAAGTCGATACCTTCCTCCTGGTTGTATCCTTGAGCTACTAGTCTGGCCTTGTTTCTTATAACATTACCTGTTTCGTCTAGCTTGTTTCTGAAGATCCATCTTGTCCCAATGATTGGATAATCCTTTGGTCTCGGTACAAGATCCCAAACGTCACTTCTTTGGAATTGATTCAGTTCTTCAGTCATGGCTAGCATCCAGAACTCATCAATGATGGCTTCATCAATCTTCTTTGGTTCAAGTTGAGAAATGAATGCCATGTTTGCAATCCGTTCTAGCTGAGCTCTAGTTTGAACCCCCTTTGTTAGTTCTCCTAAAATCTGCTTTTGAGGATGATCTTTGATATCGACAAAGGTTCTTTGGTGATCATCTTCATTAGACTTAGCTGTGTTATCTAAAAATAAATTTGTACTTTCAATATCATCATCATTAGTTTGTATATGAAGAGATTGATCAATAGATTCACAAAAACTAACATGCATAGATTCTTCAATAGTATTATGACACTTATTGAAAACTCTGTATGCTTTACTATGACTTGAATATCCTAAGAATATGCCTTCAACAGATTTAGCATCAAACTTATCCAGGCTATCTTTTGTGTTTAGGATAAAGCATTTACATCCAAAGACTTTGAAGTAGTCTATTCTTGGAGTTCTGTCATAGAATAGTTCATAGGGAGTTTTATTTAATAAGGGTCTAATGAGAACTCTATTTGTTATGTAGCATGCAGTATTAACAGCTTCTGCCCAAAAAGATTTTGCAAGATTATTGTGTTGGAGCATAGTCCTGGCAGATTCCTGAAGGGTTCTATTCTTTCTTTCTACTACACCATTTTGAGGTGCAGCTCTAGGAAAGGCAAAGTTATGAGAAATACCATGCAAGTTACAAAAATTTTCAAAGAGTTCATTTTCAAATTCTCCTCCATGGTCACTACGGATTTTAACAATAGAACATGATTTTTCGTTTTGTAATTTTTTACACAAGATTTCAAATTGACAAAACGTGTCACTTTTGTTTTTCAAAAATATTACCCAAGTAAATCTTGAGTAATCATCTATAATGACAAAAGCATATCTATTATGATTAAGGCTAGCTACCCTAGAAGGACCAAAAAGGTCCAGGTGGAGAAGCTCTAAAGGTCTTTTACTTGAAATGACATTTTTTGATTTGAAAGAAGATTTTGACAATTTTCCTAATTGACATGCATCACAAAAATAATCCTTTTTAAAAGATATGTTGGGTAACCCACGTACTAATTTATTTTTAGCTAGTTTGGACATGTATTTTGAATTGACATGGCCCATTCTCATATGCCATAGATGTTGAGTGTCATTACTAGCTATAAGACAATGTTCTGTGATGTTTTCTAGGTATAGTTCGTATATATTATTCTTTCTTATACCTTTTAAGATGATGTTTTCATTTGTGTCAGCTATGAGGCATGCATCATGATTAAAACTAACATTATAACCTGTGTCACACATTTGACTGATACTTAGTAGGTTATGTTTTAAGCCTTTAACAAGGAGAACGTCTTTGATAAGAGGTTTGTCTATGTTACCAATATTTCCAATACCAATTATCAAACCTTTGTTGTTATCTCCAAAGGTGACGGTTCCTCCTTCTTTATGATGAAGAACAACAAAAAGGTCTGGATGTCCTGTCATGTGCTTTGAACATCCACTATCTAGTATCCATCTGTTCTTCTTCTTTGGAGCCTGCAAAACATTAAGTAAATCTTCTTTTTGGTACCCAATCGGGTCCTTTTTTGTTAGACTTTGGAACCCATATCCATTTGGATTTGGGTTTGTCTATCTCTTTAGAGGAGTTAAAAAGATTATCAATATAATACTCCTTATTTGGTTCGGATGAACTTTTCACAAACGTGGTCCTTTGATTTATACAAGAAGGTTTTTTGAAATGAGAATAGCCAATCCCATTCTTGTAAAAGGAGACCTTCTGAGAGGATAAGAGTTTATCCAAGTTCTCTTTACCTTTAGTAAACTTGAAAACCGTTTTCATGAGGTTCTCAGTTTTACTTTTTAGCTCTGAAATTTCTACTTGCATATCTTTAGTTTTGGAGCTAGTAGAAGAAATTTCAGATATAAGCAAAAGATTTTTCTTTTTCAACTCAGAATTTTCACTGCTGAGTTTTTCATTTTCTTGAGAAAGCTCTAAATTTTCAGATTTTAAAGCTTTATTTTTGAAACTCAATTTTTTAGATTCTTCAAATAGTTCTTGAAAAGCATCTAGAAGTTCTTCAAAGGAAAAATCAGAGATTTCACTTACCGAACTTTCGTTTGCCATGAAGCACATATTTGCAGTTTCGGCTTCATCATCACTTGACTCTTCACTAGTGGATGGTTCTGAATCATCCCATTGAGCATGCAGAGCCTTTTTCTTGAAGAACCTCTTCTTTGGTTCCTCAGTCTTGGACTTTCTTTTGAGAAGGGGACAGTCACGTTTTAAGTGCCCTGGCTTATTACACTGAAAGCACATGGGATCTTCTTTAAGATCTTTTTTTTCCTTGTGCCTGTTTGGAAGTCGGTTCCTTCTCATGAAGCGCTGGAATTTTCTGGTAAGTAGCGCAATTTCTGATTCTTTATTTGAGTCTTCATTCTCAGATAGGGCTGGGAAAGCTAGAGTTTTCTTTACTGGTTGCTCTTCTTCCCTTCTTTCTTTCATGTGGACTTCATAGGCCATAAGATTGCCTATTAAGTCGTCCAATGTAAGCTTAGATAAATCTTGAGCTTCTTCAATAGCAGTGGTCTTTTTCTCCCAATCAGTTGTGAGAGATCTCAAGATTTTCTTCACTTTTTCAGTCTGGGAATATGTTACACCCAAAGATTTCAGATCGTTGGTGATGTTGGTGAATCTGGTAAACATCTCTGTGATGGGTTCATCTTTGTTCATTTTGAACAACTCATATTTTCTAACAAGAGATGATATTTTGGCTTCTTTAACTTTGTTGGTTCCTTCATGAATAACCTTCAAAGAATGCCAAATGTCATATGCAGATTCACATATAGATATTCTGTTGAATTCATTTTGATCAATGGCACAATATAAGGCATTCATAGCCTTTACATTTAAGTTTGCCATTTTATTTTCTTCATCAGACCATAAGTTATAGTCTGCGGATGGAGATGTGTATGGATGCTCAACAATTTTCCATACAGCAAAGTCTATGGATTTGAGAAAGATAGCCATTCTGCACTTCCAATATCCATAGTTGGAGCCATTGAAGAAGGGAGGACGAGATGCGTGTTGACCTTCAATATCACGAGCATAAGAGGTAGATGCCATTTGTGCTGGAAGACTTGTTACGTCGAAACCAGCAAACCTGCTCTGATACCAAATGAAATTCCACTAGAGGGGGGGTGAATAGTGAAATTTGATAATGATCGATAAAATAAAATAATTAAGCAATAAGGCACAACACATAAAACACAGAAGTTATACTGGTTCAGTCAATATCCAGACCTACATCCAGTCCCCAAGCAAACCACTTGAGATTCCACTATAACATCCGAGTTACTGGATAAATAGTACAACACCCTCTTCCCAAGAGGTCTTCTTCTCTCAACAGAGAAGGGGCACACCCTCTTCCCAAGAGGTCTTCTTCTCTCAACAGAGAAGGGCAACACCCTCTTTCACAGAGGTCTACTTCTTTAAACAAAGAAGGAATACAGTGAATAAACAGAGTTACAATACTTCCTATAGAACCTTCAGAATGATATGAATGCACGAATGAAGGATTCTAAGAATGTTTTGTTTGTCACTCAGAGGATACTTTTTGTCAAAGAGCTGGACTTGACTTTTTCTCTTTTCTTTCTTTTTCTTTTTCTCTTTCTTTTTCAAGGCTCTCTTTTCAAATCACGAATAGAATATTTTTCTCTTTGTAAGCTCACACGTCTATTTCATTCCTCTTGTCTGAATAGTTTATGTGTGTGTGTTTATATAGCTTAGAAAAAGTAGTCGTTACATTTTGGAATTGTAACTTTTTGAAATGTGAAATGTTATGTCATTTCAAAAATATCTTTTAGAGAAGATCGAGAATGCCTTTTTCCAGAAGAGTAAAATAGAGGGTACACTAGTCGTTGTAGTGTTTTAGGTAATACATATTTTATGTAAAAAGTCTATTTCTTACAATAGTACATTTGAACGTTGGGTTGTAGTTTTGTCTTTATTCTAATTAATGATTTGAGGTACACTAGTACTTCTTTACTTTAAATGAGTGTAAGTACTATGAGTGCTTTGAGATATTTATTTGTACATAGTCATGTCAAGTGTATTCTTTATGTAGTGTATTTCAAAGTCTCCAGAGAGAATGAGGACCAAAAAGAAGGTCGACATTCTTTGGGAAGGATATTTAGAAGGGATTTGTTACAGAAGGCATTTAATGCTTTGTAGAGAGAATGATGACTTCAAGTAAGTCGACATTCTATGGTTATGAGAAAAAGGTAACTAGAGTCCTTAAAAATTTTAATTTATTTTTCTTATATAGTCGATTTTATGTTTTTGTCTTCTTCCTACATTCCTTTTTCATGTTGTCTTGTAAGGTACAATGACAAAATGTCTTTTTCATAAAAGGTTGTAAGAAGGTACAATTATTATATGACAAAATATCTTTTTCATAAAAGGTTGTAAGAAGGTACACTTATTGGTTTTCAAAAAAGAAGCTTTTTGAAACTATCGTATACTTTTATGATATAGTGTTTATGAATGAGTATGTAATATGCAATATGCAAGTTCCTGAAGGTTCTGTTACATATGACTCTAAAGAAGAAAAAAAAATCTTCATCTTGAGGTAGCCGATCTCTTTATTTGAACTTTTAGGAAAGCATGGCTCATCAAGCTTTTTCTTCAAGGAGTATGATTGCACCATAGTTGTACTTGAACAGGAAGTCTCCATCCTTATTGGGTGAGATATCCTTGCATCAAATACTCGTTAGATTTATGGCAAAACATATTCAGTCATAATATAACATTATTTCAAGAGAACATATTATCATATCATATAAAATCAAATGAGACAGTGTATCATATTATGTGACATCAAAACCGAATTTCTCAACATTAATTAGGGATTAATTAGAGTCTATTTAGGCTAGAATTATCCAAAAAAATCGTCCTCCCCATGTGGTTTATCAAAAATAATTAAAAAGAGTCCAAAAAATCAAAACTCTTCCTAAACAAATCAAAAAAAAAATCTATAAATAGGGGACCTAAAGGGGGTCAAACGGAGCTCTTTTCTCTCTCAAATTTTCGTGGCTTCTCTCTACTCTCCAGCACCTCCACCTTCCTCCATTACAGCTTCAGCCACAAGGTGAGTTATTTAATATTATTTTATTATTATTTTATTATTTTTTATTAGTTTTTTATGATTTTTCAATAGATTTCACCATAGAAACTCCCCTTTCATGGATTTAACCATGGATTCAACCTCAAGAACCTCAAGTTCAATTCAAAAAGATGATCTAACCTTGTTCCATGCTGTTTTTCATGGTTCTAATCCATTAGAATTGATTATTGCATTATTTTTTATATTCTTAACCAAGAAAACATGAGATTTATCCGATTAAATGGATTAAATCCATGGTTTCAAGGGTAAAAGAAATTCCAGCCATGGATTCCCTGCGTTTTATTTATTTTTTTACTTATTCATGTTTATTACATGTATTCCAGCATAGAAATTAATTTTGTTTTACTGTTTAAGTATTTTGTTTTATTGTTTTCATTGATTAAAGCATGTTTTATTGAGTTTTATTAAATTTATGTGTGTTTTAAGCTTAGATCAGTAAAGAGCGTGTTAGTTCGTATTGAAGTACTCACTGTAAATTTTTTATTTTTTTATATGTGATACACGGATATGTCAGTGAGCTACTGTAAAAAAATAAGATGTTTTGGGATTCGGGAATCTTGCTAATAAAATATAAATTCAAATCAGGATTTCTGTTGATTAAAATCGTTGTTTAATTTCAAGCCTAACATGAAGATGTGTTATTTCTCTCATCCAATATCCCATTCAAGATCCGTAAAGTGAAGTAGCTTAATGTTGATGTGAACTATTTACTGTGAAATTTTGATAATTTTTTGCCTCTGTTTGCTATTTTTCTTCTGCCAGAGAATCAGATTTAAAATTTAAAACTCGTTAGAGTTTACCAAAACCCTAATCTGACTTGTGATGATCATAGATCTCAAACCGTAGATTTGATTCATGATCTGTAAAAAAGGAATTTCATTATTTTTCTGTCTATTGTTCACTGATAAAATTTAAAGAATTTTTAATGAGGTATGGTATTTGTTTCTATATTTTCAATCAGAAGTACATGTTTTAACCAATGTTAGATTCATTAAATTTTAGTCTGGACTGCCGTAAGGGTTTCTCCCTCATCGGAGATTTTTTTTCCAAACTGTAAAATGGGAAATATATGTTCTTTTGTATAATTTACCTCTGTAAAATTTTCAGAAATTTTTATAGTGATTTGACCCCTAATTTGGGTCTAACACTGGAACTGGTCTATAACCATGGACAAAAACAACTTATTTTAGGGTTTTAATGTAATTTTCGAGTTGGAATAATTATAAAAATATATTTTTACAATTCCAATCTTATTTTAGGGTGACAATTCCAATCAGATGTTTTGGGATTCAGGAACCATGTTAATAAAATACAAAGTCAAATCGTAATTTCTGTTGATTAAAATCGTTGTTTAATTTCAAGCCTAACTTGTAGATGTGTTATTTCTCTCATCCGATATTCGATTTGAGATCTGTAAAGTGCGGCAGCTTCATGTTGATGTGATCTATTTACTGTAAAATTTTGATAATTGTTTGCTTCTTTTTGCTATTTTTCTTCTGTGAGAGAATCAGATTTAAAATTTAAAACTCGTTAGGGTTTACCAAAACCCTAATCTGACTTGTGATGATCATAGATCTCAAACTGTACATTTGATTCATAATCTATAAAAAAAGAATTTCATTATTTTTCTGTCTACTATTCACTGCTAAAATTTAAAGAATTTTTGATGAGGTTTGTTATTTGTTTCTGTATTTTCAATCAAAAGTACCTGTTTTAACCAATGTAAGATTCATTATATTTTAGTCTGGATTGCCGGAAGGGTTTCTCCCTTATCGGAGATGCTTTTTTTAAACTTTAAATAGGGAAATATCGGTTTTTTTGTCTAGTTTACCTCTATAAAAGTTCAGAAATTTTTATAGTGATTTGATTCCTAATTCAGGTCTAACACTAGAACTGGTCTGTGACCATGGACAAAAATAGCTTATTTTAGGGTTTTAATGCAATTTTCGAGTTGGAATAATTATAAAAATATAATTTTACAATTCCAATCTTATTTTAGGGTGATAATAAGCGAAGGTGTAGATTTTTATCAAATTTGGAATTCATTTGATGCTTGAATGGATCAAATTGCAAAACAGGGTACCTGTAGGATCCCGAAACACTGCCAAAATGATGATATTTGTGATATTTCTTGATTTTCGTGTATAAGTTCATGTTTTTAGGGTTTGTTCATGTTTAGAATCATATTAGGATGTTTCATGTTTGATTTTATGTTTATTTCAATCATAAATCCCAAGTTTTTACCAAAATCTATTTCAGAAAACCCTGATTTCAAGGCCATAGTCTTGCTATCAGGGGTAATTTGGTCATTTGACCTCAATTTCGAAATTCTAAAATCCTAATTTTTATGTTTTTAATCATGTCATATCATATTTGGTTTAATTTATCCTCATTTAAATTTCAAAAGTTATATTTTACAAAATATCTTTCTAAAAACCCTGATTTCAAGGCCATAGTCTTGCTATCAGGGGTATTTTGGTCATTTTGACCCTAATTTCGAATTTTCAAATCTCATCTTTATTATTTATTCAATTTTATTTCATATTTCATTAAGTTTATATCAGAGAATCATGGAAAAAGGCTTATATCTAGCAAAATCCAGCAATTTTTAGATATTGCTGGATAAACCTAGAAAAATCAACATATCTTCACTAATCCATTTTTATAGTTTTGCAGGGACATTGAAGACTTTATTTTCAGTCATTTAAATTCCATTAGTGATGTAAATTAAATGTAATATTTGGAATAAGATTTACATTTTTTGCTTAGATTAGGATTTGCATTGCATATAGATTAATTATGCAAATTTTAATATCTGATGAATGCATTCATGCACATATTACAAATCCACTATGGTCTACACGAATGGCACATGTAGTAGCTCTTATGGAGTTGACAAACTTGGTGGAATTCATATTTATGGCCATAGTCAGAATACGAATGAGACCCAGATTTGTAATCTTCATATTAGCCACATTTAGCCTACACTCTTAGGCTAACTTCAAAATGCACTGCATTTCTTAAAACTCAAAAGGATTTTCTCAATTCCTCAAAATCAAGTCTTTCAAATCCATATTCATTCATTTGCAAATTCAAATTCTAATTCCAAGAAATCGATTTTCTCAAAATTTTCTAAGTCTTTCTCAGAAGTCGATTTTCTCAAAAACATTGAGTTTCAATGGTATTTCAAGCATTTCCCAAGTTCAAAATCATGATTTTTCAAGTTATATATTCAATTTCCAAGTTCTAATTCAGAAAAATCAAGTTTTACAAAGTTATTGGGGTTTTCTCAGAAATCGATTATCACAAAACCTCTGGATTCTTCAGAATCGATTTTCACTTTCTTCAGAAGTGTTCTTTCAACATGATTCACAATTTTCCAAGTGACATCTTTTCCAAGAAATTCCAATCATTTTCAATCCTTGAGGCAAACATCATGTTTTCAAATTTGCATTTTCAAGAAAATTCATAGCACATGCCTGATTCTTTGTGCATTTAGGAAATAGAACACGATTTAGACAAGTTGAGCAAAGCTAAGCACACAATTGATCTTTGGTTCAATTACCCCTGGTAAAGGCGCCAAGAACGGTTGAACCTCGTACCGACAGACGAGTCTCATTCTTCAGAATTATCCCGCATTTTAAAACGGAGGCGAGTTATTTTCAAAGGTCAGTTTGACTTGCAAAAGTAAAATTTTGTGATGATAACAGGTTTGGCGACCGTGATGGGACCTATCTTCGTCTGATCAATTGTGCACTTGACTTAGTTCAAATTGTCAAAATCGTGTTCCATGGAATGTCAGCTTTTACTTTCTGTTATCATGTGAACCTAAGAGCCTAGACTTGAACCCAGCTGACATGGATTGCATATAGACTAAGTATGATCTGGTAGGACCATATTGAGGAGATATTATTCATGCTCACATAGACTTAGGTCTAATACAACACTCCTCAATCTAGGATTTATATGAAAACAATGTTTGCTTCTTCAAAAAAATTTAAAATCTCTATCTCTTTAGGTTTTAGAGCCTTATGATTTTCTTGCATGTGATCATGTTTTCAAAAACCACCCCACCTATCTTTACCCAGTCTTCACGTTGCTGGGCTTTCTTCCAGAACCATAGTTCGGGACAAAGCCTCACAATTGGGCCACCTATTTGGGTGAAAACCCCCCTGCCACGTACCAAGGGCCATAGTCCAACATATATCGGCAGGCGCTCAAGGATGTTGGAAAACTTGAACCTAGAATCAGAGAAATTGATTTTATGCCACGTACATCGAGCCTCGGCTCGAGTATATAGACATAGCATGATTGGACACAAATGATTTGAACCTTAGAGTTAGGATTAAGGTCCTACAGCTATTTCAAAACTTGTGCATCTAGAGCCAGCTTTTAGGGAATGTTGTATGTGCATACTTGTTTGTACAGGATGTGATTGAATGTCAGTTTCTTTTATTATATTTTTCCATAAGTTTTCTAAAATACTGGACAATTTTCAAAAATCTCCAATTTTTTCATCTATTTCTATATACTATCTAAAAATCCTATTTTATTCAAACCCTGGATGATTTTTCAAATTCTCCTTTATTTTCCTCAAAACTCCAGGTGATTTTCCATCCTTTCGTTCTTCTGGATCTCGAATTTCCTGCTTCATTTTTATCCTGCCATTATTCTTTTCAAAATTCTTGTATTTTCTCAAGTCTTATTCCAATTCTTCATGTTTTTCAGTCTGATGGCATCCAGTCAACTCGATTCAGTCTTCCCTGAGGGTCACATCTCCTACGAGGTGCGACAAGGTCTTCTTGAACATCGAGTCCTCAACACCGGATCCTTCTTTCCCCGGTGGTATTATTCATGGCTCAAGAACTTTTCTCGTATGTTTCTGGACCATTTGTACGATTGTGGATTGGAACTGCCATCCGCAGTGGGAAAGCAGACAGTTAACGGCAATTTGATCCACGCACTGGCAGAGCGGTGGAATCCGAGCACTAGTACCTTCTGGTTCCCATGGGGGGAAATGACTTTATTGATGGACGAATTCTCAGAGATTATGGGATTACCTGAACCAGTTGGTCAGCCTGGAGATCCATTGGAGAAACAATTTTTTATCAATGTCAAGGGTCTAGATCCCCGAGACGCTTTAGCTCGCATGACAGGATGCAAGTCTTGGCCATTGATCAAGGAGAATGAAAATGAATATGTGGACCTGCTTGAAATCTACAGACAGTATGAGACATTTGTGTAAGTCAGTTCCTTATCTCGAACGGCTCGAGAAAGAATCCAGCATGCGATGGTCTTATGTACTGTGGGATTAGCTCTCTTTCCAGATGAACGGAATTACATGGATATAAGGATAGTTCAACTTCTACGAAGGTGGAGAAGTCGACAGACCAGTCGCCTCTCTATAGCCATGGCCGCACTCGCTTTTCTATACCGAGGATTGACCCGTTTCACACTCGAAGAATTAATTCTAGTCGAAGGGTGCACCTATGTATTGCAATCTTGGTTTATCTGGCATGTGCTAGCCCGAGCCAGCTCATTCAAATACAATGGTGAAAAGCTTCTTCCAGTTGCTCGATACTGATTCTTGATTGATAACCTTCAGGAGGAAGAAGTTGTATGGGACTACTTTGATCGTCAGGAATCACCTCCCAGATATACTTACGCATACGGCAAGCGGTTCAGACTACTTGGCTCATTCTTCTGCGCATACTACCATCCAGAGCGTTGTGTCAGGCAGTTCTCTTAGAGACAAAGGCGCATAGAAATTCATCTACTATAAGAGATCTTGCCAGAATTCGATCTCACATCAGATCAGTGGTCTGGAGCATACCATTCTGCCAGACATGGCTGGGATTCTTTTGTTAATCTTACTATTTTTCCTGGTCCTCAAGTGTCCTCTGATTATCAGGAGTGGTGGAAAATTGTCTGTCCCCCTCCCCTTTGTCAAGTGTATTATTAATAAAATCATGTCTTTTTCCTTCAATAAAATTCCCTTAATTTTCATCCTATCTTGGTTTAACGACCTCGCCTAGGTAACAAGGCACATTTTCAGTTGTTTATTTTGCAATGAATAGCAACGCAATTGTCGTGACCCCAACGACGACTCAGTCTCTAGTAATGGGATATCCTTCAAATTGTCTACCAGATATTCAACAAATATTTCCTATTCAAAACCATTTTCAGCAGCTAATCCTCAGTTTTTCCCTACAGAGAGCACCTGCATCCTTACATGGTTTAGACGAGATCCAGAAAGAAAACCGCGCCAGTCCAGATTATCAGTTCCCCGTCAGTTTCAGTACAAGAAATGGCCTCTTCACAATCTGCCGGAAATGGAAAGCAGCAAGCTAATGATGACATCGACCCACAAATGTATTCATTGTTCCAGAGAATGCTAAGTAAGTTAATGACTGAAGAAACAGGAGCTAGCTCAGAAAGAGCCCACAATAAGAAAAAGGTCAAAGGCCGAACAGTGAAAAAGAATGTGAAGATCACTAGGAAGCAGAATCATCACGAAGAAATATCTGATGAGGCAGAATCAGCAAAAGATACTGATGAGGAATATGAAACTCACCAAGCAGTTAGAAAGTCTACTCAAAAGCAGAGGTCAACTTATAAATCTGGGAATCAGTCTGTCAATGACCCTACTCAGCCACAACTCCGAGATGTGATGAAGATGGTCAAGGATCTGCAGGCCCGTGACAAGGGCAAAAGGGTCTTTACAAGTGAAGATTTTTATGACGGACTGGATGGGGATGATGATCTTGACAATCTCCCCAAGAAATTTATCAAATTCGATGGTTGGGGTGACCCAAAGGCACACCTCGCCTTTTTCTTTGCAGAATGTTTCAAGTTCAGGAGGAATAACCGAGCCTTATTTCTTTGTTTCCCTCACAGTCTGGAGGGTATTGCAGCAAAATGGTATTCAGAGCATATTAATCCTATAGAGCTAAAAGAGTTTGACAAAGTGGTCAATTTGTTTATTGAACACTTTTTATTCAATGCTGAGGCCCTCCCGACTCTCAATCATCTCTGCAGTCTAAAGCAGAAGGAAAACAAAAAAGCCAGGGATTTTATTCATAGGTGGAGATCCGCTTATAACAAGATGCGTGATCCGATATCAGAGGGACATGCATTATCTTTGATCTTGAGTAACTTCTCGCAACCCCTAAGGGGACTGATTTTCACATCTCCATCCATGACCTTTATAGAATTGACAGAACGAGCTGAATGGCTCGAGTTGAGTATGGAAATGGATCGTACGAGGGTTTCATCTTCACCAAGAATAGCAATCAACAAGAATCGAAAAAGAAAATCAATTTCATCTTCTCTTCCAACGTCGGCCACAGTGACTGCAAAAATAGCAAGAGCAACCATACAGGCCAAAAAAAAAAGTCTTCAAGGCAAAATAAAAAGTTGGATCAACAGAAAGAAAAGATAAAGCGAGATGGTTGGGGTAGCGATCGCCAGTTTACTCCTCTTGAGCAACCTGTCGATGAAATCCTTGAATATATGTTGACCAAGGAATTGGTAAAGCTCCCAAGAGCTACAGATCCTCCCACAATCATGGAAAGATTCATAGACCAGTTTTAAAATTTTCATCGGGCAGTAGGGCATGATATTGACCATTGCTTCGCCTTCAAGAACATCGTTCAAGACTGCATTGACAAGAATCTCCTTGTTGAAGATGAAAAGAAGGACCAACCATCCTGATTAAGCTTTTTCCTCAATCACTCAAGAAGCTGACAATGCTAACATTTCTCATTTCTCATTTTGCTTTCATTACTTTGAAGGGATGATGAAATCCCATTTACCTTTCCCTGATATTCATTTTTCCTTCACTACATCAATAAAATTATCAATTTTCATCATAAGCTTGATGCCATCTCTTGTTCTCCTTCTCCACAAAATATTCTTTCATGTGGAATGACCCTTTTCAGAGTCCCTCATGAATCGATCAAAAGTTGATTGTTTTGTTACCTTCAGGGCGCGTTCTTCGAACGACAATTATCTTTCTTCTATCCAAAACTTGCTTCCCCTGTTACATTGGGGCATTACTTTGAAAATTGTCTTTAAAACATCCTGTATGCAGGCAGGATCAAACAAATCTCTCATTTTGCATGTATCTGCATTCATTTGCATTCGGTTTACATCAGTCTAACTACCCATTCAGGATAAAGGATAAATCCTGAGACCCCAACAGTTGTCCAAGTCATCGTGAGAATGAAGACTTAAAATCTCTCATCAGAATCAGTTGGGTAAGATTTTCAAAATCCAGTGTTCGTGCTGGTAAATTTTCAAAAATCAATGCTCGTGTTGGTAAAATTTTGAAATCTAGTGTTTGTGCTGGAAATTCTTCAAAATCCAGTGTTCGTGCTGGTAATTCTTCAAAAAACAGTATTCGTACTGATCCATTTTCAAAATCCAGTACTTGTACTGGTTCATTTTTAAAATCCGGTATTCACACTGGTACATCTTTCAAAATCCAATTGTTATTGGTCGGACTTTGAAAATCAAATTTTTATTGGTCAAACTTTCTAAATCCGGTTTTACTGGTTAATGTTTTCAAACCTAATTCATGCTGGTCTAGTCTTCTCGCGGGATTCGAGTTCCGACTCGAATTTTTTTTCCTCCCGGATTCGAGTCCCAACTCTAATTTCTTTCTCTTCTGAATTGGTCTAGAAGATTCGAGTTCCGATTCGAATCTTCTTCCAAATCCAATTCAGAATTGGTCTAGAAAATCCGAGTTCTGACTCGAATTTTCTTTCAAATCCAATTCATCTAGTTTTCTTTCCTTCAAATGTCTTGAATTGGTCTAGAAGATTCGAGTTCCGATTCAAATCTTCTTCCAAATCCAATTCAGAATTGGTCTAGAAAATCTGAGTCCCGACTCAAATTTTCTTCCAAATCCAATTCGTCCAATTTTCTTTCCTCCAAATTCTAGAATTGGTCTAGAAGATCCGAGCTCCGACTTGAATCTTCTTCCAAATCCAATTTACCTAGTTTAAAAGTTTGAACTTCTACAAAAACTATCTTGCAAATTGGTCTAGAAAATCCGAGTTCCGACTCAAATTTTCTTTCCTTCTAATTGATCTAGTTTTCCTTCAGGATTCGAGTTCCGACTCAAATTTCTTTTCCTTCCAAATTGATCTAGTTTTCCATTAGGATTCGAGTTCCGACTCAAATTTCTTTTCCTTAAAACCAAATTGGTCTAAGTTTTTCCTTTAGGGTTCGAGTTTCGACTCGAATTTCCTTTCCTTCTGAACTTTCAAAGTTTTTCCTTTAGGATTCAGGTTCCGACTCGAATTTCTTTTCCTTAAATCCAAATTGGATAAAGTTTTCCTTTTGGGTTCGTGTTCCGACTTGAATTTCCTTTCCTTTAAATCCAAATGGGTCTAGTTTTTCCTTCAAAGATTTGAGTTTCGACTCAAATTTTCTTTCCTTCAAAACCAAACTTTCTAGTTCTCCTTTGAAGACTCGGGTTACGACTCAAACTTTCCAGTTTTCCTTAGAGGATCTGAGTTTCGACTCGGTCGTTCTTTCAAAACCAACTTCTGAGTTGGACTTACCTTCAAAATCCAGCATTGTGCTAAGACTTACTTTTAGAATTCCAATTTCCTATTGGATTTACCTTTAGAGTTTAGGTTTGTGTAGGACCTTCATCCAGAATCCCACTGATGTGTCAACTCGGATATCAAGCAATTTCTTTCACCAAAGATTCCAAGAATATTTTGCCAATTTGTCATTAAATATTTATTGATTTAAAAACCTTTATTGCATAAAAGAATTACCTCAAAATTACCTTCAGTGTTACTTACAAAAGGACAAAGCTTTTGCGAAGAAGGAATCAAAATTCAAAATCTTTCTATTGGTCAACCAAAAGGATGAAGAATAAATCCGCGATATGGCCAGCAAAGAAAATTCAATGTTGTTGCAAAGCCATAAGTGATTGATATTAATCGCAGTCAATGGCACACTTTTAAAGATCATTCTTGGAAAATAAAGCAGTCGAAATATCCTTGGGTGATACAGAAAAATCCACTCAATGTCCATATCTCCTCAATCATCTAAGCTGCAATTAAATATCTGCAAAATGGATCTCTCAATTGTCGTCAAGATAAAGACGAATTATGCGAGTTAGACCCCTGGGGCCAAAGAAGATTTGAATCATCTTCAAGATGACGGAGTTTGTGACGGATCCTTCCAAGGAAAGTTCAGAGCACCGTCAAGATGAAGGCGACTGCGATGAACCTCTCAACAAACCCTAAAAGATATTTAATTTCTCTATCATAAAGAGATTTCCAACCAAAGAGCCAATAATCGTCAATATAATCCCTGAGAGAAAAGAAGGATCAAAACATCTTTGAGATGAAGGAGTTTGTGACGTACCCTTCCAAAAAAAAAGAGAAAGAGAGAAAAGTCAGGACATCTCTAGAATGAAGGATGATGTAATCCCCGAATACCCAAGAAAGCTCCAATTCTGTCAAAAAGAGAGTGCAGAAAGATCATCATGAGAAAACAATCCCAGGATATTAGGCTGCCGAATCTATCAAGAATCTTCTTTAATTTTTTGAAATTCTTTTATCAATATTCTTTCACCAATAGCTCTCGCAATATCAAAAATACTTTCTTTTCCGTCCCTATCAAGGAAATTGATAGCTTCCTTGAAAGAAAGCCAATTGTAAGCAATTTGAATTTGAATCTTGATTCTACGGAGTTAGCTCAATTGGAGGTAATACTTTGGGTAGAAAAGAGAAAATATTTTCGTACCGATATACATCATTGTTTAGTATTTTGAATCAACAAACAATTTTAAACATTTTGGCAATATTTTCTTACTATCTTGACATGAAGCGAAGAGCTCAATGCCCATCTTGACATATTCTGGCATCACCTTTTGCCTCCTTGAGAGAGTAACCTTTATCATCTTTCGCGTTGTTGAAAGATTAGCCTTCTCTCCAAAAGGATAGCCTTTGTCGCCTTTCGCGTTGTTGAAAGATTAGCCTTCTCTCCAAAAGGATAACCTTATTCATCTTTCGCATTGTTGAAAGAATCACCTTGTTCCTATGGATCACCTTATTCATCTTTCGCGTTGTCGAAAGAATCACCTTGTTCCTATGGATCACCTTATTCATCTTTCTTATTGTCGAAATAATCGCCTTGTTCCTATGGATCACCTTATTCATCTTTCGCGTTGTCGAAAGAATCACCTTGTTTTTTTGGATCACCTTATTTATCTTTCGCGTTGTCGAAAGAATCGCCTTGTTCCTATGGATCACTTTATTCATCTTTCGCGTTGTCGAAAGAATCACCTTGTTCCTTTGGATCACCTTACTCATCTTTCGCGTTGTCGAAAGAATCGCCTTGTTCCTATTGATCACCTTATTCATCTTTCGGGTTGTCGAAAGAATCACCTTGTTCCTTTGGATCACCTTATTCATCTTTCGCGTTGTCGAAAGAATCGCCTTGTTCGTATGGATCACCTTATTCATCTTTCGCGTTGTCGAAAGAATCGCCTTGTTCCTTTGGATCACCTTATTCATCTTTCGCGTTGTCGAAAGAATCGCCTTGTTCATATGGATCACCTTATTCATCTTTCGCGTTGTCGAAAGAATCGCCTTGTTCCTTTGGATCACCTTATTCATCTTTTGTGTTGTCGAAAGAATCACCCTGTTCCTTTGGATCACCTTATTCATCGTTCGCATTGTCGAAAGAATCACCTTAATCCTTTGGATCGCCTTATTCATCTTCCGCATTGTTAAAAGATTAGCCTTTTCTCCGAAAGGACAGCCTTAACTATCTTTCGCATTGTCAAAAGAATTGCCTTCTATCGCCTTATTCATCTTTTGCGTTGTCGAAAGAATCGCCCTGCTATTTTGGATCGCCTTATTCATCTTTCGCGTTGTCGAAAGAATCGCTCTGCTCTTTTGGATCGCCTTATTCATCTTTCACGATGTCGAAAGAGTTACCTTATTCCTCTTCAAAAAAGTCGTCTTATTTGTCATCCAACTTACCATTTCTATTCCCAATCAGGTTAAGGGTATAAACCTGGGCCTCATTTGATGAGGTATTTTATTTTCCGCCCAATCACGTTAAGGGTATAAACCTGGGCCGCATTTGATGAGGTATTCCATTTTCCGCCCAATCAGGTTAAGGGTATAAACCTGGGCCCCATTTGATGAGGTATTTCATTTCCCGATCAGGTCAAGGGGTTAAACCTGAGCCTCATTCTTATGAGGTATTTTGTTTCCCGTCCCATCCAAGTTAAGGGCTAAGCCTGAGCCTCATTTTGATGAGGTGAATCTTTTTCTTTGTTCTCTATTCCCTATCTATCATCATCATCAGAGCCAATTCTTTCACACCCAACCAGATTTTTCTAACTGGGGCATTTTTTTTATATATATATAGTCCAAATTTGGTGTGTTTTCTTTGCCACTAAGCTCGGCTTACAACCGGCTTAGTAGCAAAGAGGGGCATCTGTAAACACCCGAAATTTTAACCCTCATCCAGTCTTACATTTCATGTCATTGCATATCATTGCATACGTTCGGCATACCATTTCATTGCATTGCATAGCATTGCATGTCATTACATCTCATTTTCGAGATCCAACACTCCTGTTTTCAAAATATTTAATCCAGATTCAGGCTTTAAAACTTTTCTTTCAAAAACAATTTTAAAACCTGGGTTTTTAATCAACATTCTGTCATTTGCCAACCCCCAGGACCTTATATTTTGAAATGTTTTTTTTTCAGAAAACAATCTGGATTCGTTTTAAACTCAATTTTCAACTGATTTCAATTCTCAGATGAGACCCATATAGGTGATGTCGCTTCTGGATTTCTTCATTTATCAAATTTCTCAAAAATTTCAGAGTCTTGGTTGGATCAAGACTCTACCTTTTTATCTTTTTAAAACATTTTCAAAACTCCATTTTGATTTTAAACCAGTTATGGTCATATCCCTTGTCCATTTCCTCCATTTTGGCCAAAATCTTAGAGTCCTAGTTGGATCAGGACTCTTTTTCCAGAGTCCAGTTGGATCATAACTCTTCTTTTCACTACCTTTTTACCTGTTTTCGGAGAAAACCTTTTAAAATCTTCTGTTTTAGCCAAAATTTCAATCTTAGTTGGATCATGACTCTTCTTCAAAGCTCCAGTCGGACTAAGACTCTGTCTTTTGTTACTATTTTTACCTATTTTTAACCAAATCTTTCAAAATGAGTCAAAAAATCAGAGTTTTAGTCAAAACAGGACTCTGTTCAGAGATTCGTAGTTGGATCAGGACTCTAATTCTGATTTCAATTTTGAAAGAATCTTTCAAAAATCTTTCCATCTATCAAAATTGTTATACCTAAAGGGGGTCAAAGGGAACTCTTTTCTCTCTCAAATTTCCGTGGCTTCTCTCTCCTCTCCAGCACCTCCACCTTCCTCCATTGCAGTTTCAGCCCCAAGGTGAGTTATTTAATATTATTTTATTATTTTTTATTAGTTTTTTATGATTTTTCAATAGATTTCACCATGGAAACTCCCCTTTCATGGATTTAACCATGGATTCAACCTCAAGAACCTCAAGTTCAATTCAAGAAGATAATCTAACCCTGTTCCATGCTGTTTTCCATGATTCTAATCCATTAGAATTGATTATTGCATTATTTTGTTATATTCTTAACAAAGAAAACATGAGATTTATCCGATTAAATGGATTAAATCCATGGTTTCAAGGGTAAAAGCAATTCTAGCCATGGATTCCCTGTGTTTTATTTATTTTTTTACTTATTCATGTTTATTACATGTATTCCAGCATAAAAATTAATTTTGTTTTACTGTTTAAGTATTTTTTTTATTGTTTTCATTGATTAAAGCATGTTTTATTGAGTTTTATTAAATTTATGTGTGTTTTAAGCTTAGATCAGTAAAGAGCATGTTAGTTCGTATTGAAGTACTCACTGTAAATTTCTGATTTTTGTATATGTGATACACGGATATGTCAGTGAGCTACTGTAAAAAAATTAGATGTTTTGGGATTCAGGAACCATGTTAATAAAATACAATGTCAAATCGTGATTTCTGTTGATTAAAATCGTTGTTTAATTTCAAGCCTAACTTGCAGATGTGTTATTTCTCTCATCCGATATCCGATTTGAGATCTGTAAAGTGTGGCAGCTTCATGTTGATGTGATCTATTTACTGTAAAATTTTGATAATTGTTTGCTTCATTTTGCTATTTTTCTTCTGCCAGAGAATCAGATTTAAAATTTAAAACTCGTTAGGGTTTTCCAAAACCCTAATCTGACTTGTGATGATCATAGATCTCAAACTGTAGATTTGATTCATGATCTATAAAAAAATAATTTCATTATTTTTCTGTTTACTGTTCACTGCTAATATTTAAAGAATTTTTTATGAGGTCTGTTATTTGTTTCTATATTTTCAATCGAAAGTACCTGTTTTAACCAATGTTAGATTCATTGAATTTTAGTCCGGATTGCCGGAAGGGTTTCTCCCTTATCGAAGATGCTTTTTTTAAACTGTAAAAATGGATATATCTGTTTTTCTGTCTAGTTTACCTCTATAAAATTTTAGAAATTTTCATAGTGATTTGATTCCTAATTCAGGTCTAACACTAGAACTGGTCTGTGACCATGGACAAAAATAATTTATTTTAGGGTTTTAATGCAATTTTCGAGTTGGAATAATTATAAAAATATATTTTTACAATTCCAATCTTATTTTAGGGTGATAATAAGCGAAGGTGTAGATTTTTATCAAATTTGGAATTCATTTGATGCTTGAATGGATCAAATTGCAAAACAGGGTACCCGTAAGATCCCGAAACACTGCCAAAATCATGATATTTGTGATATTTCTTGATTTTCATGTATAAGTTTATGCTTTTTGGGTTTGTTCATGTTTAGAATCATATTAATACGTTTCATGTTTGATTTTATGTTTATTTCAATCATAAATCCCAAGTTTTTACCAAAATCTATTTCAGAAAACCCTGATTTCAAGGCCATAGTCTTGCTATCAGGGGTAATTTGGTCATTTGACCTCAATTTCGAAATTCTAAAAGCCTAATTTTTATGTTTTTAATCATGTCATATCATATTTGGTTTAATTTATCCTCATTTGAATTTCAAAAGTTGTATTTTATAAAATATCTTTCTAAAAACCCTGATTTCAAGGCCATATTCTTGCTATCAGGGGTATTTTGGTCATTTTGACCCTAATTTCGAATTTTCAAATCTCATCTTTATTATTTATTCAATTTTATTTCATATTTCATTAAGTTTGTATCAGAGAATCATGGAAAAAGGCTTATATCTAGCAAAATCCAGCAATTTTCAGATATTGCTGGATAAACCTAGAAAAATCAACATATCTTCACTAATCCATTTTTATAGTTTTGCAGGGACATTGAAGACTTTATTTTCAGTCATTTAAATTCAATTAGTGATGTAAATTAAATGTAATATTTGGAATAAGATTTACATTTTTTGCTTAGATTAGGATTTGCATTGCATATAGATTAATTATGCAAATTTTAATATCTGATGAATGCATTCATGCACATATTACAAATCCACTATGGTCTACACGAATGGCACATGTAGTAGCTCTTATGGAGTTGACAAACTTGGTGGAATTCATATTTATGGCCATAGTCAGAATACGAATGAGACCCAGATTTGTAATCTTCATATTAGCCACATTTAGCCTACACTCTTAGGCTAACTTCAAAATGCACTGCATTTCTTAAAACTCAAAAGGATTTTCTCAATTCCTCAAAATCAAGTCTTTCAAATCCATATTCATTCATTTGCAAATTCAAATTCTAATTCCAAGAAATCGATTTTCTCAAAATTTTCTAAGTCTTTCTCAGAAGTCGATTTTCTCAAAAACATTGAGTTTCAATGGTATTTCAAGCATTTCCCAAGTTCAAAATCATGATTTTTCAAGTTATATATTCAATTTCCAAGTTCTAATTCAGAAAAATCAAGTTTTACAAAGTTATTGGGGTTTTCTCAGAAATCGATTATCACAAAACCTCTGGATTCTTCAGAATCGATTTTCACTTTCTTCAGAAGTGTTCTTTCAACATGATTCACAATTTTCCAAGTGACATCTTTTCCAAGAAATTCCAATCATTTTCAATCCTTGAGGCAAACATCATGTTTTCAAATTTGCATTTTCAAGAAAATTCATAGCACATGCCTGATTCTTTGTGCATTTAGGAAATAGAACACGATTTAGACAAGTTGAGCAAAGCTAAGCACACAATTGATCTTTGGTTCAATTACCCCTGGTAAAGGCGCCAAGAACGGTTGAACCTCGTACCGACAGACGAGTCTCATTCTTCAGAATTATCCCGCATTTTAAAACGGAGGCGAGTTATTTTCAAAGGTCAGTTTGACTTGCAAAAGTAAAATTTTGCGATGATAACAACGCCCCAAACCCCAACCTTGGAAAAACCTTAGATTTTCTATGAATTTTTTTTTGAAAGGTTTTATTGAAAAACAACGGAAAAAAAGGTGTGAGGAAGGTGGCAAAGCCGCGAGTCTGGACGGCCACAGGTGAGTCCAACAAAAGTAACTAACAGTGTAAATAAAAGTACAACCACAATTATAAAGAGGGTATACAACCTGACAATTTAAAGTTTACAAAATGTAATAGTACAAAATCTCAAAATAGGGAATATATCCCAACCAAAACCCAAAACCACTGGGACAGGATCTATAGCTAAGTGTGGGTCCCCAAGCCTCCACCGTGTGTCGTCGCATCAATACTATACCTGTTCATCACCTGCATCCCCATAAAATGGGGTCAGTGCTCTCGCGAGGTGGTGAAGAAACATCCACAATATATATCATATCTAAGAGGAAAAACAAGGAACAAAAACAAGAACTAACAAGTGTAAGTGTCGGTGTCAGGTAAGTGCGTACGTGACAAGTGCTAGTCAAGAGAAAAAGTAACAGAACTGAAGTAACTGTAAGGCAAGTAACTAAGAGCAGTAGCAGAACTGGAACAAGTATTGAACAAGTAAAGTAACTGAAGTAACTGCTAAAAGTAAAGAAACTGAAACGACTACAGTATGTCAGCTGCGATTGGTTAGTCTTTAAGTTCTTCTTGTTACTCCTTCGGGTACGTGTGATCATCGCAAAATTTTTCCTCTCTTGTGTTCTCTCTCTTCCTTCTCTTTTCCTTTCTAACCTCTATTTCTCTTTTTTTGAGGGGAGAAATGAAAAAATAGAAAAGAAGAGAGAAGAGAAAAGAAAAGAAGAGAGAAGAGGAACTCTTTTGCGGGGTCTCACTTGACCTTAGTTTTGAAAATGTTTAAGAAAATAACTCGCCTCCATTTTGAAATATTTGCGGGAAAATTGGGAGACGGGATTCGCTCGTCGGTACGAGGTTCGACCGTTCCTGTCGTCTTTACCAGGGGTAATCGAACCAAAGATCGAATTTATGCATTTTTGCTTTGCTAAAAGATTATCTAAGAATTTATTCTAAGTCTAAAAATACACAAAGAGTCAGGCTTGTTCAATGCAAGGATGTATGCTCTTTTTAAAAAAATGATTTGGAAATCTCCAAGTGTTCCTGAGATGAATCTAATAATAGAGTGAAGAAAATGGTTTCTAACTTAGAACTTGAGATTTAAAGTTCTAAGTCTTTGAAATAATCAGAGTTTGGGAAAATAAATCTTTGAATTTGAAAAGAATGATTTGAAAATGAGAGAAAAAGAAATAAAGTTTTAAAGTCAGAAATAGACTTTGAATTTGAATTTTAAATCTGGATAGAGATGAAATTTGAAATGGAATTGAATTTCAGATTTAAAGTTTGAAATCAGGATGGAATTCGGATTTGGGAAATCCAAATGGAATTTAAAAATAGAAATAGATTTAAGAAGTCCAAATGGGATCCGAAAGTGGAATTGGGTTTGAAATCTGGAAATCAATATAGACTTGGATTTGAAATCTGGAATTAGGAAGGGAATTGGATTTGAGATCTGGGGTCCAAAATGGAATTTGAATACAAAATGAAGTTAAATTCTGGGATGGAATTGGATCCGAAGTCTAAGATCCATAATGAAGTTGAATTCTGGGATCCTAAATGGAATTGAATTCGAAGTCAAAGATCCATAATGAAGTTGAATTCTGGGTCCTAAATGGAATTTGGATCTGAAGTCTGAGATCCAAGATAGAATTGGATTCTGGATCCTAAAAATGGATTTTGGATCTGAAGTCTGAGATCCAAGATGAAATTGGATTCTGGATACTAAAATGGATTTGGGTTCTAGATCTAGAATTGGATTTTTTTGAAGTTTAAATTTAGAAGATAAATCAGGAATTTCAAAGTTTAAATTTGAGCTTTGAAATTTGGGATGTTAATTTGAATTCGAATTTGAATCCTGAAAATGAATTTAGAATTCCAAAGTTAAATTGAACTTTGAAATTTGATTTGAAATTTAAAAATTTGAATCTTGAATATACAAATGAATTTCAAAGTCAAATTGGACTTTGAATTTGAAGTTTGAATTTGGAATCAGAATATGAATCGGAGATCTCAAAATTAAATTGAACTTTGAAATTGAATTTGGAAATGGAATTTTTAATATAAAATTGAATTTGAAATCTCAAAGTCAAATTGGACTTTGAAATCGAAATTTAAATCTTTGAAATAAGATAGAAGAATGAATTGAAATAGAGATTGAAGAAAGATATTTGAGATCACTTGGATTTTGAGAAAGAATTTTGAAAATATGATGCAGTTTTATCCTACATGATGAATGAATTTAAAGAATTTTAAATTGGATTTTGAAAAGCATATTTCATTCTTTAAATGAATTTAAAATAAGATTGAAAATATAATACATCCTTGACTATGGTCATTGAATGTATTATGTAATAATCTATATTTAAATTTAGATGAAGAATAAAACATATTTTGGTGCTTTTATAGAGTTTAAAATGAAATTAACTCTCAATATACCCTGACTATGACCATTGATATATATATATATATTTTGAGTTAATTTTAAACTAAACTCTGATAAAAGAGGGAAATATTTAGAAAAATATGACGATTTTTTAAAGGGATCCAGTGTTATTCCATAGAAGATAAAAATCCTAAGACTTGTTCACATCCTGACTATGGTCATTGATGTGAATCATCAACTTAGGATTTAATCACCTTTTATAAAACGGTGCACGTGTCATTCGTGTGCCCATTTGCGAAATTTTGAAATAAAAGCAGAAAATGATATGAAAACAAACGATTCATGATATCTATAATGCTCATTCATTCTAATCTAGGACGGGAAATGTAGGGTTTTCATTAATACCCAGCTTATTACAAATTTGGGAATGCAAAGGAATCATAAAATCCTAAATCTAAGAAAATTCCAACAATTTCTGAATATTTCTTGCAAAACACTTAGTTATTATAAAGTGAGAGGAAAATGGAAATGGAAAAAATATTTACATTGTATCTAAGGATACCGATAATTAGATAGACATGCCTAAATAGAGAAGAACACATATATGAGAGGCAATGGCATATTCTGTATCTATGAGAGAATGTGCATATATACATATATATATATATATATGTATATATATATATATATATATATATATGTGTGTGTGTGTGTATGTACATATATGTAACACCATAGGTAAATGAAAACCTATATGAGAGGGCATATGCAATGGATGAAGGCAAGAGCCAGAATGGTCCAAGGTGAACCATCCTGAAATGTGACAGCCATAGCTGCTTGTGGTGAGCTATTATGAAAATGGAAGGTCCTAGTGGCTTTTTGTGAACCACTTGTGAGAACTCACAGTTTGTGGCAAGTCTATATACAATGATTGTGTTGTAGTGCCTGATGATGCATGAAATGCACATCAAGTTAACAAGTTTTTCATGCATTTGGTAATGAGTTTAAGATGTTAAACCCATGTTTAGATGCATTTTGATAGTAAGGGTTTCGAATTTCAGAGAAATCGGAGTTAAAATGAGAGAGTTATGGCTATTTCAGTGTTCGGGCACGAATTTCGATGTGGATCGGATCCATATCCGACCCAATTAGGCTATTTGGACCTTGGATCAACCTTTTGAAAACCCAAAATCCAACCCACACGCATATCCATATCCAATTCAAAAAGTTTTACAGAAAACCCCTCAGAAAGTGGCGCATAGGAATAAAATTTTTTATAACCTTGTTTCTGAAATTTCAAAAAGTATAAATACACTTTTTAGAAGAACCCTAGGCGTCTTTGGCATTTGGATTGGCGCCTCTTGCTGTGATTGTAGCTCCAGTCCTTCTCCTACCTATCGTTCCATCACGTTCTCCATTGAAGATTGGTTCTTGCTTGGTTTCCAAGCATTAGTCTTTCTCCCGTTTCAATTCTAATCATTTCTTTAGCATCCTTGTTGTGATTAATCATCATTTTTTGTATTTTTGCAGGTGTAGCAGAGGTGGAGACCATTAATCTTGATCGGAAGTGCGAAACACTCCATCAAGATGAGCCGGCCCTACCTCCATCCGGTTTTCTAAACCCTCCGATCGCGAATCGGCACCCGTTCCATTTTCGGTGGATCTCCAACGTGTTGCAGCTGCAAAAGTACTATTCGTGGTGATATTCCAGCATTCTTGAACGGTTCAGGACGTCAAACCAAGGCCATTGTCTGCTCTCTTCTTCCCTACGATCGTCGGATAGCCCTAGAGGTAGATCTTCTTCTCTCTTTTCTTCTAGCTAAAGCCTAAAATGTGTGTGTGTTCTTTGTGTTTTATTTTCTGTGTGTTGCTGTGTTTTTCATGTTTCAGCCTTAGTATAGAGCTCGTTCACAGACCAGCACGCTAGATTAGGTTTTATTTCATTGATTGTGTATTCGATTTGTGTTTTTCTATCGTTTTCATCTAAAAACGTGTAAATCGGCTAGAACCCCTTCTAGCCGATTTTTCCATTTTATGTCCAGCGTGTTGGTGTTGTTCTTTTTCCCAAAACATCGTTTCAAAAAGTTGTATTTTGATTTAGTTTAATCGTTGGTTTTGTTTGTTTGGTGTTTTAATTAAAAAGAAAAGAAAAAATCGGCTAGATTAACTCTAGCCGATCTTGGTGTTTCAATACGTTTAAGTACTGGAACTTTTCTGTGTGTCTTTCGTGTAATCTGAAGATTATTCGTCTGTGTCCTGTGTGATCGAGATTTGTTTTTGTTAAAGAATTAGGTTGCTTTGATTCTTAGGTGTTGTGTGAATGTTTTTGCCAAACTCGTGAATAAAGGGTTGAAGTTGGGTAATTACGATGAGTCTATTGTGTAGTTGTGTAATTTGATGTTTGTTTGCAGTTAACAGTCTTGTAAGGTTGTGTAACTCAAGTTCATAGGATTTGATTCCTGCTAAATATCGTTTTTGATGTTTTAGTGTTTTTAGTGCTTTGTTGTTATTGAGAAAAATACAAAAATTAAGTTTTCGTGTGTTCTTAATTGTAGTGTCCAGCCGGCTGTAGTCCAATATTCATTTAGTCCAGTTGTTACAGTAGTTTAATTAGTTGATTAATTTTTAGTTAATATAGATTTTTATTTGTTGTGGTAAATGTAGTGCTAAATAAGCTTAGATTCTTATTGTTTTAGTTTATTCGTGTAGTTAGGTTAGTATTCTTTTGGTTCATGTAATTCCCAGCATAATATTGTGAACAGCCCAAATTTTTCAAAAAATTGTAAAAATGACCTTTTTGCCCCTGACTCCATTTTTTTTAGAAAACCAAAGCTAAAAATCAGATATTCTTCAGATTTTCAGGATTAAAGTCCATATTGATATATTCAAATTCGATTCCAGATCCGGACCCAGTGTTCAAAATCCAAATCTGAGCTTTGTTATCCAAATTTTCAAAATAAAATTTCAAAAATACCAAAAATTACCTTTTGAAAGGATCAGACAGTCCATCCGATATCCGTTTGGGTCCATCAAGTTATATTACTCGATTCGAGATTTAAAACTCGAATATTTCCTCAAAACTTGGGTCCAAACCCATTTTTTGAAGAAATCAAACCCAAATTTCTCAGAAAACCCTTCTCTTTGTAAATATTTCTGAAAATTTATAAAATGACTTTTAAATCCCTTATTTTTCTTAGTTTCATAACTTTATGTACTAAAATGAAGAAAAAGAACAAAAATTCAAAAAGAAGAGAAAAATCTGAAAAAAATTAGAAGTAAGCCTTTTTATAAAAATCATTTCTTATGAAAACCCCTTTTTAGCAAATTTTTCTTAAAAGAACCCCTCCTTGAAAAATTTCATGAAAAACCGGAGAGACCCCTTTGCAAAAATGTTTTTAGGGTTTTTCTTTGAAAACCCGTAAGAAGGCGAGGATAAGTGGTGGCCGACTCTCTTCATCGCCCCTCTCTCTTTCTCTCTCCTCCATTACCCACTGAAACCCTCTCTTCCTCTAAACCCTCCATCGCACTCCTCCATTCCTCCTCCTCAAAACCACCTTCCTGAACCACCCATCTCTAACAGCAACAAACCCTAAACCCCTTCTCGAATCATCTTCTCCACCTTTAAAAGGGGCACGGAAGGCCTCTTTTCCACAATTCGTCATCACCCCACCATGTTCTCTTCTTTCTTCCTGATTTCCCCTTTCTTTTTCTTCAACTTTCCCTAGTTCTACTCATTCTGCCGAAGGAGGTCAATCAACACCCTGTAGCAGCGATCAGCCCATCTAAAGAAAAATCGATCCCCTGCAGCAATACACGGGAGAAACATATCCCCCTCTCGATCGAATCCGATTACTCCGAAGCGTCTGAAGTTACAGTTTGCGTCGGTATACCCATAGTATACCTTTGCTGGGTGTCGATCCCCCTCTCTCTTCCTGCCTTCTTCCTTAAGTTTCCCCCATTTATCGGATTGAAGGAAATTCCACCTCCTGCAACGAGCAAAACCAAGAGGAAGCACCGCCTCATTGGTCGAATCGTGAGTAGATTTCTTTACTTTTTCATTTTCTTTTCCCCTTTTTTTTTTATCATATCTTCTCCTCGTTCCCTCTTGGTTTTAATAAGTTAAGCTACAAGCCTTGTACACAGCACTGACCTGCACATAGCAGCTTTAGTCTGTGTTTGGCAATAACAACAGAACACATTGGTTCCGACAACAAATTTTTTTTTTCCTTTCCTTTTCTTCTTCCCTTTTTTTTCTTTTTTTTCTTTCGTTTCTTACTATTTACCTTTGAATCTTTCAATTTTTTATAAGTTTGGATATTTGTTTACATTTGATCCTCAGTTTTTATGATCAATCGCTCGATATGCATAATTTCTTGTTGATAGTTTCGATCCCTTAATATTCGTCCTGATTTTTTTTACTCTCCGCTTTAGTTTAGTTCTTTATTCATGTTTTCCTTATCTTTTTGTTTCATCAGCATCAGATCTCCCATTTCAGGTTATCTCAACGCGTCTCTAATCTTCTGATCTATCTTGTTTTCGTTAATTTTCACATATTGCTTTCTGTTTATGTTCACCGGATGCCATCTATTTTCAATTTGCAAGATAAGGAATCAATTAAATTCAAATAGAAATCCCTCCCAACATGGAATTATTTGCCAGCAGTGGTGGAGAGACTATTTACGATGGTTAAGCCTCTCTGCAAGAATCTTTGGGCCTAACATATCTATATAATCCACGATTGTCCTTCTCGAGCGAAAGGATCCCAACTCACCTATGTCCAATCTCACCAAGGTAGTCTATGGCTTTGATGATCAAAGAGTGTATGATAATGAAAATATGTGAAATAGCTTCGGAACACAGAAGCCTAGATACATCGCCATATTCATATCTTCATTTGCATATCAGCTCTGGGTAAGAAGGAAGTTGGTTCTCGCCATGGTTCACGATACGGTGCCCCTTTGTTTTTTTTGCGAACCTGGCAATTGAATATTAACCCAAATAAATGATTCCTGGATTATTTTTTTGTGTCTTCTTAAGTTGTTTGCTCTTGCAGGTACATCTTTTCCCATTTCCACTTATTTGACAATTAGGGTCAAACCATGCCCTATATTCAGAGGGATATCAAGAGAAGATGAAACACTCTTTCGGGTCCCTGCAAAGATAATTAACATAATAGTCAGAATAGGCTGCAATAATTCTCTTTTTGCTATCCTACTATTGATCTGATAAAACCAGAGGTAAAGATTTGCTGCTGGTCTCTAATAAGATGAATCTTTGGTCGATCAAGGAAATCCTGTGGTGTCAAAATATATATATCACATAAATCCTGCGGTCCTATGTGGTCAGAGAGTAAACAGGGTTTGAAGCATTCACATGCTATTCATGTTGGTAACACGGCTATCATTATATAGTTTGGTCTGTTAATACTAGGTTAACAGGATACTGGATTAACAGGGTCAATGTTTAGGTGTATTAGCTATGTGTTACCTTCTGCAGGTCTGATGGTTCATATTTGCCGATTCCTATGCTTCGTAACAATGGGTATATGTCAAATGTTGATAACAGGAGGTGTGCATTACTTGGGATCAATTCATCATGATATGCACTGTCAATTTGGTTAGCTTTTCTATAAGGATCAAGCTGTTGCAATCAGGTGAGAGTCACTCATTTACCCTTTTTTTTTTTTAGCTGTAACTTGCTTTTGCTGCATCATACTACCTATCTTCTGTTTCAAACCTTCTGATTGTTTCTTTTTCACCCATTACTTGAATCTACTGTAAAACCATCTCTACATGTTGCATACCATATCGATGATTAGATATTGCATTCCATAAGTCATTTTTTTAGATTGACCTTCAATCTATGCATCTGTACCTATACCGATTCCCCAGCCTTCTCATCCCACTGTAACAAACAAGTTTATTTTTTTTAGAAAGGTCCAGGGATGATTCTGTTCTCAAGTTGACTGATGACAGATCAACATGGTAATCCTCCCTTGACATCACTTACAGTAAGAGTTGAAGGGGGGGGTGGGGTGCTACAACAACATATATTCTGAAGTCTCTAATCATTCCCCAAATATAGAATTTGCAGATAATCTTGGTACTATTAGACATTTGCAGATACTCACTCCCTAACTTTGAGTGCAGGGTGACAACATGGAAAACTCAAGGATGTCTTTGTTTCCCTTTTATCCCAGCAAGGGTCTGGGGAAAATCCTAACACCGATTCAGAAACTTGATGTTGGAGTCTCTTGCCATCGAGGGTGAGAAGATTGTCCGATAAGATCTGTTGGTGATCAGGGTATCCAAAAAAAAAATGATAAAAGAGGATCTTAGCTAGTGCCACTTAAAAGGTATGTCATTTAAAAGATTTTTGTTCAAAGCTAATAGCCGAAACCATACAACTGAATCATCTGGTTCAGTCACATAACATGAGCTCTAACCCTTGCTTCACGCAGTGTATGTTCATTCATTACTCTCTTCTCTTCACTCCTGCACACACCTATCATTTCATTGCAATGTTTCTGCAAAATACACTATTCGTACATCTCCACCATCACTACAGCATATCATTTATAATCAATTTATTGCTTAATTCTTGAGAATATGATGTCAGAGTTGGTTTGCTAATCAAATTTAAGGCTTGAGTTTTATGTCTGAAATTGACCAACTAAATTTGCTATTTGAGTTTCAAAAGTCTGATGTCTAAATTTGATGTGTTAATCCGTTCATTGTATTTGAAAGGATCAGTATTTGTACTTAACTCACTGTTCGTATACATCAATATTTGAAAGGATCAGTATTTGTGCATTATTTTCTCATCAATCCCGCACTACTTATATTTCAAGTTGTATATATGATCAGTTTGACCTACTCATTATTCGTATACATCCAGTCTGGTCTATGTTTTATGCATGTCTAAATGTAAATATGTTCCATCTTACTCATATCCCACCTATCAATATAAGTGTATTTCTCATTAGGCTTAAGCATTGCCTTTGGGTATGTATATGATATTTTTACATGATTATATGTACATCTCTTCATTAGTGGAAACCTAATCATATGTACATTGGTTCTAGCATGACATCTTCCATTTGCTTCTATATTTTACAGTTTGCTTTATACTAACCTCTTTTTACAGGAAAATATATGAAAAGTGTCATTTTTTTTAATAATTGTAATTTCAATTCAAACTCCAAGTTGTAATAGCTAGATTTGAATGAGAATTTATATTTCTTGTTTTAGATAGAATGAATGAGCATTGTAAATACCATGAATTGTTTGTTTTCATGCATTTTTGGCCTTTATTTCTCAAAATTCTCACAATGGTGAAACACGAATGGCACGTGCACCATTTCGTAAGAGGTAAATTAATCCTAAGTTGAGGATTTACATCAACGGCCATAGTCGGGATGTAAACAAGACTTAGTGTTTTTATCTTTTATGAAATAACATTGGATCCACACTTGATCCCTCTTTTAAAAAATCATCATATTTTTCTTTAAATATTTTTCTCTTTTATCAGAATTTAATCTAAAATTAATTCAATATATATACCAATGGCCATAGTCAAGGTATATTAAGAGTTAATTTCATTTTAAATTCTATAAAAATGTATTTTATTTTTCACTTGAATTTAAATGTGGTTATTATATAATATATTCAATAACCATAGTCAGGGATATATTATATCTTCAACCTCATTCTTAATTCATTTAAAGAATGAAATAACTTTTCAAAATCCTATTTCAAAATTATTCAAATTCATTTCATCATTTAGGATAGAATTGCATCATATTTTCAAAATTTCCTTTTAAAATCCAAGTGATTGTGAACATCTCTTCTTTAAATTCCTATTTCAAATCTACCTCATTTCCAAACTTTGAAATCAAATTCAAAGTTTAAAATTCAACTTGATTCATTTTATAAAATTCCAAATCCAAGTTCAAAGTCCAATTTGACTTTGAAAATCATTCTCAAAATCAATTTTGAAATTCCAAAAATCCAAAGTTAGATCCTAATCCCAACTTGAATCCAGATTTTCAAGTACAATCCCCACTTTTGGATCTCAGACTTTAGATCCAAATTCTATTTTAGGATCCAGAATTCAACTCCCATCACTGGATCTTAGGTTTCAGATCCAAAATCCATTCTAGGATCCAGAACCCAATTCTACATTGGATCTCAGATTTCAGATCCAAATCCATCTTAGGATCCAGATCCCAATTCTACTTTTTGGATCTTAGACTTCAGATCCAATTCCATTTTAGGATCCAGAATCTAACTTCACTTTGGATCTCAGACTTCAGATCCAAATCCATTTTAGGATCCAGAACCCAACTTTACTTTGGATCTCAGACTTCATATCCAAGTCCATCTTAGGATCCAGATCCCAATTCTACTTTTTGGATCTCAAACTTTCGATCCAAAATCTATCTTGGATTCCAAATCTTAGATCCAATTCCATTTAAAATTCAAAATCCAATTTCATCTTGGATCCCAGAGTTCAGATCCAATTCCCGTTTTGGATTTTAAATCCAGAATTCAAAATTTAAAAATCTCAATTCTATTTAGAATCCATACTTTGAATTCAAATTCCATTCTGAATTCCAGATTTCAAATCAACTTCCATTCTCAATTCCAAATCCAATTCCATTTCATCCCAAAACTCAAATCTCATTCCCATTTAGGATTCTAAATCCAAGAATTCAATCTCCTCCTGAATTTCAACTCTATTTAGAATCTAGACTTTGGATCCAAATCCCATCTTGAATTTCAACTTTCAAATCAATCTTACTTCTCAATTCTATTTTTCCACATTTTATTCTGATTTCAAACTCCAAAAGTTAGTATTCAATTTCATTTTCATCTCTATTCTGATTCAAAGTCCATTTATGACTTTGAAATTTCCTTTCTTCTCCTTTTATCTCAACTTCAGAATTATTTCTTTCAAAGCCAAGATTTATTCTCAGACTCTGATTACTCTAAAAACTTGGAACTTTAAATCTTAAAGTTCTAAGTTAGAAACCATTCCTTCACTTTATCATCATATTCATCTCAGAAACACTTGGAAAATTTCAAATCATTTTTAAAAAGAGAATACATCCTTGCATTTGCACAAACATGATTCTTTGTGCATTTAGACTTAGAATAGATTCTTAGATAATTTCTTAGCAAAGTAAAAGGCATAAAATTTGACCCTTGGTTCGATTACCCCTGGTAAAGGTGCCAGGAACGGTCAAACCTCATACCGACGAGCGGATCCCGTTTCCCAGTTTTCCTGCAAATATTTCAAAATGGAGGCGAGTTATTTTCTCAAATACTTTCAAAATTAAGGTCAAGTGAGACCCCGCAAAAGAGTTCCTCTCTCTCTTCTTTTCTCTTCTCTCTTTCTTTCTGCCTTTTATTCTCCTCCCTTCAAAAAGGAGGAAATAGAGGTTGGAAAGGAAAAGAGAAGGAAGAGAGAGAACATTACGAGAGGAAAAATTTTGCGATGATCACAGTTTTGGCGACCGTGATGGGACCCGGCCCCGTCTCGTCGAATTATGCCTTTGCTTTGCCTTAATATTTTCTAAGTCTTTATTCTTCTATGTCAGCTTCATTTCCATGCAAACCTTAGGAGCCTAGACTCTGTCCTAAAGCTGGCATCATTGCATATATGATCTAAGTATGGTTTCGTAGGACCATATTGATGAGATTATTCCATAATCACATTAGACTTAGGTCTTAAATACAACTCTCCTCAATTCTAGGGATTGAATGCAAAACAATATATGCAAGTGTATGCTTCTCTTCATTTTAATCTATCTCTTTAGGACTTGCATTAGAGCCATCTGATTTCTTGCATGATGAGCATATTTTGAAAACCTCTCTACCTAATATTGTCTCGGTCTTCACGTTGCTGGGTTGTCTCACTGAACCATAGTTCGGGAGAGAGGCTCACAACTGGACCACTTATTTGGGTTTGTGCCCCCCTACCACGTACCTAAGGGCCATAGTCCGAGGTATATCGGTAGGTGCTCAAGGATGTTAGGAAGCCATTACTTTAGAACTGGAGGAATATTTCTATGCCACATACTTCGAGCTTCGGCTTGAGTATATTGGCGTATCTCGATTGGAATCAGATGATCTGAACCCTAGAGTTAGGATTAAGGTCCTACAAGCCATTTCAAAATATTGCATTTAGAGTCAGCCTCTAGGGATTGCTGTTTGTGCATCCTTGTTTGTATATCTATGATTGTATGGTATTTTATATTCCCTATATTTTCTAAAACCCTGGGTATATATTATTCAAAATTTTCTCATTGTTTTAAAACCCAGGTGTATTTTCCTTTTTCTTCTCTTAATTTCTTCTAATTCTTTTTTGATCCTGCCTGCAATTCTTCAAAAATTTTATTTTCTATATTCTATTCCTTACCCTCAGTTACAATAAAACATCTTTTGTCAGGATATGTCCTTTTCAAAATTTATCTTTATTCACATTTTACTTGTCTATCCTTTTTCATAAAAACAGTGCGGTTGTCGCAAATTTTGGTGACAACCCGATCCCTCGTAATGGGATGTTTTCATTTTCAGATTACGATTTCCTCCTTTATTAAAATTTCTTCCTATATTTTTTTTAAAGACCCATTTATGCTCTACAGAGAGCATTGGCGCTATCAGTTGAGTCAGGCAAAGCTCAAAGATTACACTGCTCTAACATCCCAGTTACAAGCAGAGAAAATAAGGAATGGATTCTCAAAAATCTGTCAGAAAGGGAGTTCAGGACAACGAAAGTGAGATCGATCCCGCGATATACCAATTATTCAAAAGGATGATGGTTGAAATATTGTCTGAACAAGCTGAAGCCAATTGCAGAAAAGCTCCCACAGAAGGAAAGACACCTGTCACTTTCCCCATGAATGAACACGGCAATATCGGTATAGGAAATTCCAAAGCCAGCAGGAGCAATAATCAATGCAACCAGGGCAGCAACTTGAGAGAGTATAAAAGCCAGATTGGGAAATATTGTGAAAACCGTGATAGACCTCTTCAATACAGTCCTCAACAAAGAGGCAAGAAGCAAGAAGAACCAAAGCGTAAGGATTAGAGCAAGGATCGAGATTTCACTCCTTTAGATGAACCGCTCGACAAAATCCTCGAATACATGATGTCTAATGGATTACTCAGGCTCCCAAAAGCCGTCAGCCCTTCCACAGTCATGGGAAAATATATAGACCAGTTTTGCAGATACCATCAAGTAACAGGGCATGACACTGAGCATTGCTTCATCTTCAAGAATATCGTTCAAGACTGCCTTGATAAGAATCTCTTCGTTAAAAATGAAGAAGAAAGGCATCCAGATCTCCAAAACATGCAAGCCCAGTCCAGTTACCAGACAGGGGTCAGTGCTCAGCAGAAGTCAAGCAAGCCAAAGAAAGCAAAGCATGAAGGTTGGGGTTATGATCGTCAGCTTACCCCTCTAGGTCAGTCGATCGAAGAAGTTCTCCAATACCTGTTCGAGAAAGAAATGATCAAACTCCCAAAGCAAGATGATCCCTCTGTCACCAAAGGGAAATGGAAGAATCGCTTTTGCAAGTTTCATCGAGCGAGGGGGCATGACACGGAGCGCTGTTTCGTCCTCAAAAACATTGTACAGGACTACATTGACCAGGAGCTTCTGGTGCCAGAGGAAGGAGAAGAGCAGACTGCAATTCCGCCCGAACCGCTTGCAGACCACTCAGAGAATTGAGAATACCAAGAGTTTTTCGCTTTCACCTCTTTCTGTCAGTCACTTTTGTAGGGGCAAGTCAGCCCAGTCTTTATGACTTCTTTTAGTTAAAATACTTGTAAATATTCAGTTCTGTTATCAACTTTTGCTTATCAATGAAATGTCGATTTTCTTTATATCTTTGATATTCAATACTTTCTTTTTTTTGCTATATTTGGGCATTAAAATTTCTTTTTCAAATTCGGGACAATCCTGACATCATTCATGAGAGAAATAATATTACCTATGAGGGTCTTTCAAAAATCATGAAAATTTTAGTTCAAATATTTTATTACAACCTTTTTCAAAGATCAACCCTTGTGTTGATCATATTTTTCTAACAAATTGATTTCAAATCATTGCATTTCAAAGATCAACCCTTGTGTTGATCATATTTTCTGAAAATTGATTTTTAATTATTACATTCAAAGATCAACCCTTATGTTGATCATATTTTCCAAAAAATTGACTTCGAATCATTACATTCAAAGAACAACCCTTGTGTTGATCATATTTTCTAAAAAATTGATTTCGAATCATCTTATTCAAAGATCAACCCTTGTGTTGATCATATTTTCTAAAAAGTTGATTTCAAATCATTACATTCAAAGATCAACCCTTGTGTTGATCATATTTTCTAAAAAGTTGATTTCGAATAAATACATTCAAAGATCAACCCTTGTGTTGATCATATTTTCTAAAAATTGGTTTCGAATCATTACATTCCAAGATCAACTTGCATGTTGATCATATTTTCTAAAAAATTGATTTCTAACCATGGCATTCAAAGATCAACCCTTGTGTTGATCATATTTTCTAAAAAATTGATTTCAAATCATTACATTCAAATGTCAACCCTCGTGTTGATTATATTTTCTAAAAATTGGTTTTCAAATCATTGATTCAAAAAAATTAACCCTCATGATGATCTCTCATGAATGATCCCCTTTCAAAGATCAGCTCTCACGATCAATCTTTCTTTCCAAAAAATGATTTTCTCATTTTAAAGATCCCACATGCAGGCAAGATCAAACTCTTTTTCAAAAAATTTCAAATCTTCTTTGAGTCTTTATCAGTTTTATCTATCTTTATTAAATTTTATTAAATTTTATTCATCCATTTTTATTAATTCTTCTTGTCAATTCTTATTTCAAAAAAAAATCCCTTTTAGGTTAAGGGATAAACCTGATGCCTCTTTCCCATGAGGTATTTTTTTTTCCTTCTTTTTCTTTCTTTCTCCCCCCTTCAGGTTAAGGGATAAACCTGAAACATCATCCTACGAGGTCCTTCTTGCTTCAGGATAGGGGATCGTCCTGAATGTCTTTCTTCTTCTTTTAAATCTTCATTAATCTCTGCCAAATCTTTTCTTTACCCAATTTTTTTCAGTTTTATTTTTCTTTTTCAAATTTTGTCGATTCTTTTCTTTATCAAGCCTTTTATTAATTTCCCTTTCCCATTCAGGATAAGGGATAATCCTGAAACCCCTCATAGGAGCAACAATGCTACCTGTGAGAATTCTTTTACAAAGATAATTTCCATAAAAATTTCCTTGATTCTTCTCTTTTGTCAAATCTTCCAACAATTTCTATCTCTTCTCGTCAGTTCTTCTTAAATTTTATTTTCTCCCCAATCAAGATAAGGGGGCGAACAGATCGCATGCAAGTAAATTCAATCTTCTAAATGGTCATTCTCAATCCCAGGTCCGGTCCTTGCACTGGCAAATTTTCAAAACTCAATCTTTTGATTAAAAACTTTCTGTCAAAAACTCGAGTTTCCACTCGAGCTTCTTCCTCTAATTTTTTCGTTTGAAGTTGTGAGTTCCGACCAGGACTTCCTTTTGAATCCAATCCTCGCATTGGAAATCCATCATTTCTTTAGAAATCCGAGTTCCAGCTCGGGTTTTTCCTCTATTATCTTTCGTTCAAAGTTCTGAGTTCCGACCTGGACTTCCTTTTGAATCCAATCCTCGCATTGGAAATCCATCATTTCTTTAGAAATCCGAGTTCCAGCTCGGGTTTTCTTCTATTATTTTTCGTTCGAAATTCTGAGTTCCGACCATGACTTCCTTTTGAATCCAATCCTCGCATTGGAAATCCATCATTTCTTTAGAAATCCGAGTTCCAGCTCGAGTTTTTCTTTTATTATTTTTCGTTCGAAGTTCTGAGTTCCGACCAGGACTTCCTTTTGAATCCAATCCTCGCATTGGAAATCCATCATTTCTTTAGAAATCCAAGTTCCATCTCGGGTTTTTCTTCTATTATTTTTCGTTCGAAGTTCTGAGTTCCGACCAGACTTCCTTTTGAATCCAATCCTCGCATTGGAAATCCATCATTACTTTAGAAATCCGAGTTCCAGCTCGGGTTTTTCTTCTATTATTTTTTCGTTCGAAGTTCTCAGTTCCGACCAGGACTTCCTTTTGAATCCAATCCTTGCATTGGAAATCCATCATCTCTTTAGAAATCCAAGTTCCAGCTCAGGTTTTTCTTCTATTATTTTTCGTTCGAAGTTCTGAGTTCCGACCAGGACTTCCTTTTGAATCCAATCCTCGCATTGGAAAACCATCATTTCTTTAGAAATCCGAGTTCTAGCTCGGGTTTTTCTTTTTTATTTTTCATTCAAAGTTCTGAGTTCCGACCAGGACTTCCTTTTGAATCCAACCTTTGCATTGGAAATCAATCATTTCTTTAAAAATTTGAGTTTTTCAAAACTCGGGTTTCTCTTTTATCCGAGTCCCAGCTCGGGTTTTTCCTCTATGCCCTTTCAAGGTAAGGGATAAACCTAATGCCTCCTGCTAACGAGGTATTTCTTTCCTTCTCCCCTTCAGGTTAAGGGATAAACCTGATACCTCCTACTAATGAGGTATTTCTTTCCTCACTTCCCAGTTCAGGATAAGGGGATAAATCCTGAAAACAGACCCCATGCAGTTAGGATGCGATGGTCCATTGAATTTAGAATCTCTCATCAAAGTTTACTTTCCTAGCTCATCCTATTTCTCAAAATTCTCAATCATATGTTGAGCTCATTTGGAAAATCCGGTTCTCGCGCCGGTAACCTTCTAAATCCAGTGTTCTGATCAAATTCTTTTCTTTTACAAAATTCAAGATCTGACTTAAATCTGATGTATTTCTAAAAGATCCAACACTCGTTGGTCATGTATTTCAAACGTTCCAGCATTTTGCTTGTCAAGTATTTCAAACGTTCAAGCTCTTGCTTGTCAGGTATTCCAAACGTTCCAGCTTTCGCTGGTCAGGTATTTCCAAAAGATCCAACACTCGTTGGTCATGTATTTCAAACGTTCCAGCATTTTGCTGGTCAAGTATTTCAAACGTTCCAGCTCTTGCTGGTCAGGTATTCCAAACGTTCCAGCTTTCGTTGGTCAGGTATTTCCAAAAGATCCAACACTCGTTGGTCATGTATTTCAAACATTCCAGTTTTGCTGGTCAGGTATTTCAAACGTTCCAGCTTTTGCTGGTCAGGTATTTCAAACGTTCCAGCTTTCGCTGGTCAGGTATTTCTAAAAGATCAACACTCGTTGGTCATGTATTTCAAACGTTCCAGTTTTTTTTTGCTGGTCAGGTATTTCAAACGTTCCAGCTTTCGCTGGTTAGGTATTTCAAAAGATCCAACACTCGTTGGTCATGTATTTCCAAAACGTTCCAACTTTCGCTGGTCAGGTATTTCAAATGTTCCAGCATTTTGCTGGTCAAGTATTTCAAACGTTCCAGCTCTTGCTGGTCAGGTATTTCAAAACGTTCCAGCTTTTGCTGGTCAGGTATTTCCAAAAGATCAACGCTCGTTGGTCATGTATTTCAAACGTTCCAGCTTTTGCAGGTCATGTATTTCAAACGTTCTAGCTTTTGCTGGTCAGGTATTTCAAATGTTCCAGCTTTCGCTGGTCAGGTATTTCAAATGTTCCAGCTTTCACTGGTCATGTATTTCAAACGTTCCAGCTTCTACTGGTCATGTATTTCAAAGGTTCCAGCTTCTGCTGGTCATGTATTTCCAAAATCAAAAGATTGCAACTCAAGATCTTATCAAAATCTATATTGAGTGATTATTGTACAAAGAATTCATGAAAACTTTGCCAATTTGCTAAAAGCATTTGTTGATTCTAAATATTCTTACTGCACAAAAAGAATTTTCTCAGATTACCTTCAGTATTTCCTTCCAAAAGGTGAAACTTTTTGCGAAAAAGAGGTAAAATTCAAATCTTTTCCTGTTGATCAACCAAAAGGATGTAAGAAATATCCTCGATATGATCAATGAAAGAAATCTTCAATGATGTTGAAAAGCCAAAAGCGAATTGATATTGATCTTGGCTATGGTGCATGTTTTAAAATGACTTTTTGGCAATCAGGCAGTGGAAATATCTCGAGCTATAGAAAGAATCCACTCGACCCATATCTTCTCATTCGTTTAAAGTTGCAATCAAATATCCGCAAAAGGGATCTCTCAACTGTCGTCAAGATAAAGACAAATATGCGAGCAGACCTACGGGGCCAAAGAAGATTTGGATCATCTCCGAGATGAAGGAGTTTGTGAAGAATCCTTCCAGGGAAAGTTTAGATCATCGTCAAGATGAAGGCGAGTGTGATGAGCCTACCGACAAACCCTAAAAGATATTTGATTTCTGCTATCATCTAAAGACCTTTTGATCCAATGTCATCAATAGAATCCTTGAGATAAAAGAAGGATCGGAACATCTCCAAGATGAAGGAGTTTGTGACGTACCCTTCCCTAAAAAAGAGAGAAAAGTCAGAACATCTCCAAATGAAGGATGATGTAAAAGCCCTAGAAAGCCCAATGACTCAAAAAGAGTGCAAAAAAAGATCATCATGGGAAAACACCCAGATATCAAACTGCCAAAGTTGCCAGAAAATTCTTTTATCAATATCCCTTCATTACTTGCTTTTATGAAATTAAGAATATTTCTTCTCTTCTCATATCAAGGAAATGGATAGCTTCCTTGAAGAAAATCATCAGCGCTAAAAATTTGAATCTGACTCTTAGAACTGAGGAGTTAACCTCATTTTGGGGAAATACTCTAGGTAAAAGAGTGAATATCTTTTGTACATACGTGCACATTTCCAAGCGTTTGAATCAACTATAATTTTATTTTATTGGCAAAATTTTCTAGCTATTCCAAGAATGAAATAAGCATTCAATATCCATTTTGATGCAACCTAGCGTTGTATATATTTCCCAAAAGAGTTGCCTCGGAAGGAAGTATCTCTTCCTGTCCCATCACGGTTTTCTCATTAAAGAATTCCGTATGGACGACCCACTCAGGATAAGGGTCAAACCTGAACCATCTGCGAAAGATCATTTGATTTCAAAAGCTATTTCAGTCTCAGCAATGAGATGCCCAATTTCTTCCCATTTTCAAAGCTTTAAAGAACCCTATATTTCCTCCTTTCGCAAAAACCCCTTTCGGATTTGTTCGTCCAAATTCCGAAGGTCCCATTATGGTTTCTCCATTTTTGAGAAACCTGTATGGTAGATTTCCCCCACTCAGGATAAGGGTCAAACCTGAACCATCTGCGAAAGATCATTTGATTTCAAAAGCTATTTCAGTCTCAGCAATGAGACGCCCAATTTCTTCCCCTTTTCAAAGCTTTAGGGAACCCTATATTTCTCCTTTCGCAAAAACCCTTTTCAGATTTTTTCGTCCAAATTCCGAAGGTCCCATCATGCTTTCTCCATTTTTGAGAAACTTGTATGGTAGATTTCCCCCACTCAGGTTAAGGGCCAAACCTGAACCCCCTGCGAGAGGTCATAGATTTCAAAAGCTATTTCAGTCTCAACAATGAGACGCCCAATTTCTTCCCCTTTTCAAAACTTTAGGGAACCCTATATTTTCTTCCTCTCGTAAAACCCCTTTCGGATTTGTTCGTCCAAGTTCCGAAGGTCCCATTATGGTTTCTCCATTTGAGAAACCCGTATGGTAGATTTCCTATTCAGGCTAAGAGTTAACCCGAAACCTCGCTTCGCGAGGTATCTTTCTTGCAGGTTTAGGTTAAACCTGAGACTCGTTCCAACGAGATTCCTCGTTCTAACGAGATGTTTCCTTCCAATCCCATCATGGTTCTTCCCATCAAGGAATCCATGTTTGGTATATCCATCCAGGATAGGATCCTATTTGAGCTTCATTCCACTTGACATTCTCCAAAAATGTCCCATCAAGTTCTTCGCATAATCCTTTCCTCATTCAGTTCATTTTGATATATCTTTGTCCCATCCAGGTTAAGGGCTAAACCTGAATCATTCCAAAAAGAGTATCTTGTCTCACCCATGAGACCTGATCAAAATTCTGATTTTCCACCATTTTCGGGATTTTCACTTAAAGTCCCATCACGATTCCTTCATCTTTTACTCAATTATATCATCTTCGAGGATTTCGTCTCCCCAAAACCATTCAGGATAAGGTTGTAAGCCTGAAAAACCATATTTTCAAAATAATCCTTCCACACCCAATTCAGATCTGCTGACTGAGGCATTTTTCAAAATTTGGAGTGTTATCTTTGCCACTAAGCTCGGCTTTCAACCGGCTTAGTAGCAAAGAGGGGCATCTGTGAACACCCCAAATTTTTCAAAAATTTCTAAAAATGACCTTTTTGCCCCTGACTCCATTTTTTTGAGAAAACCAAAGCTAAAAATCAGATATTCTTTAGATTTTCTGGATTAAAGTCCATATTGATATATTCAAATTCGATTCCAGATCCGGACCCAGTGTTCAAAATCCAAATCTGAGCTTTGTTATCCAAATTTTCAAAATAAAATTTCAAAAATATCAAAAATAATCTTTTAAAAGGATCAGACAGTCCATCCGGTATCTGTTTGGGTCCATCAAGTTATATTCCTCGATTCGAGATTTAAAACTTGAATATTTCCTCAAAACTTGGGTCCAAATCCATTTTCTAAAGAAATCAAACCGAAATTTCTCAGAAAACCCTTCTCTTTGTAAATATTTCAGAAAATTTATAAAATAACTTTTAAATCCCTTATTTTTCTTAGTTTCACAACTTTATGTACTAAAATGAAGAAAAAGAACAAAAAATTCAAAAAGAAGAGAAAAATATGAAAAAAATTAGAAGTAAGCCTTTTTATAAAAATCATTTCTTATGAAAACCCCTTTTTAGCAAATTTTTCTTAAAAGAACCCCTCCTTGAAAAATTTCATGAAAAACCGGAGAGACCCCTTTGCAAAAATGTTTTTAGGGTTTTTCTTTGAAAACCCGTAAGAAGGCGAGGAGAAGTGGCGGCCGACTCTCTTCATCGCCCCTCTCTCTTTCTCTCTCCTCCATTACCCACCGAAACCCTCTCTTCCTCTAAACCCTCCATCGCACTCCTCCATTCCTCCTCCTCAAAACCACCTTCCCGAACCACCCATCTCTAACAGCAACAAACCCTAAACCCCCTCTCGAATCATCTTCTCCACCTTTAAAAGGGTCACGGAAGGCCTCTTTTCCACGATTCGTCATCACCCCACCATGTTCTCTTCTTTCTTCCTGATTTTCCCTTTCTTTTTCTTCAACTTTCCCTAGTTCTACTCATTCCGCCGAAGGAGGTCAATCAACACCCTGTAGCAGCGATCAGCCCATCTGAAGAAAAATTGATCCCCTGCAGCAATACACGATAGAAACATATCCCCCTCTCGATCGAATCTGATTACTCCGAAGCGTCTGAAGTTACAGTTTGCGTCGGTATACCCATAGTATACCTTTGCTGGGTGTCGATCCCCCTCTCTCTTCCTGCCTTCTTCCTTAAGTTTCCCCCATTTATCGGATTGAAGGAAATTCCACCTCCTGCAACGAGCAAAACCCAGAGGAAGCACCACCTCATTGGTCGAATCGTGAGTAGATTTCTTTACTTTTTAATTTTCTTTTCCCCTTTTTTTTTATCATATCTTCTCCTCGTTCCCTCTTGGTTTTAACAAGTTAAGCCGCAAGCCTTGTACACAACATTGACCTGCACATAGCAGCTTTAGTCTGTGTTTGGCAATAACAACAGAACACATTGGTTCTGACAACAATTTTTTTTTCCTTTCCTTTTCTTCTTCCCTTTTTTTTCTTTCTTTTCTTCTTTTTCTTACTATTTACCTTTGAATCTTTCTAATTTTTATAAGTTTTGGATATTTGTTTACATTTGATCCTCAGTTTTTATGATCAATCGCTCGATATGCATAATTTCTTGTTGATAGTTCTGATCTCTTAATATTCGTCCTGATTTTTTTTAATCTCCGCTTCAGTTTAGTTCTTTATTCATGTTTTCCTTATCTTTTTGTTTCATCAGCATCAGATCTCCCATTTCAGGTTATCTCAACGCGTCTCTCATCTTCTGATCTATCTTGTTTTCATTAATTTTCACATATTGCTTTCTGTTTATGTTCATCGGATGCCATCTATTTTCAATTTGCAAGATAAGGAATCAATTAAATTCAAATAGAAATCCCTCCCAACATGGAATTATTTGCCAGCAGTGGTGGAGAGACTATTTACGACGGTTAAGCCTCTCTGCAAGAATCTTTGGGCCTGACATATCTATATAATCCACGATTGTCCTTCTCGAGCGAAAGGATCCCAACTCACCTATGTCCAATCTCACCAAGGTAGTCTATGGCTTTGATGATCAAAGAGTGTATGATAATGAAAATATGTGAAATAGCATCGGAACATAGAAGCCAAGATACATCACCATATTCATATCTTCATTGGCATATCAGCTCTGGGTAAGAAGGAAGTTGGTTCTCGCCATGGTTCACGATACGGTGCCCCTTTGTTTTTTTTGCGAACCTGGCAATTGAATATTAACCCAAATAAATGATTCCTGGATTATTTTTTTGTGTCTTCTTAAGTGGTTTGCTCTTGCAGGTACATCTTTTCCCATTTCCACTTATTTGATAGTGAGGGTCAAACCATGCCCTATATTCAGAGGGATATCAAGAGAAGATGAAACACCCTTTCGGGTCCCTGCAAAGATAATTAACATAATAGTCAGAACAGGCTGCATTAATTCTCTTTTTGCTATCCTACTATTGATCTGATAAAACCAGAGGTAAAGATTTGTTGTTGGTCTCTAATAAGATGAATCTTTGGTCGATCAAGGAAATCCTGTGGTGTCAAAATATATATATCACATAAATCCTGCGGTCCTATGTGGTCAGAGAGTAAACAGGGTTTGAAGCATTCGCATGCTATTCATGTTGGTAACACGGCTATCATTATATAGTTTGGTCTGTTAATACTGGGTTAACACGATACTGGGTTAACAGGGTCAATGTTTAGGTGTATTAGCTATGTGTTACCTTTTGCAGGTCTGATGGTTCATATTTGCCGATTCCTATGTTTCGTAACAATGGGTATATGTCAAAAGTTGATAACAGGTGGTGTGCATTACTTGGGATCAATTCATCATGATATGCACTGTCAATTTGATTAGCTTTTCTATAAGGATCAAGCTGTTGCAATCAGGTGAGAGTCACTCATTTACCCTTTTTTTTTAGCTGTAACTTGCTTTTGCTGCATCATACTACCTATCTTCTGTTTCAAACCTTCTGATTGTTTCTTTTTCACCCATTACTTGAATCTACTGTAAAACCATCTCTACATGTTGCATACCATATCGATGATTAGATATTGCATTCCATAAGTCATTTTTTTAGATTGACCTTCAATCTATGCATCTGTACCTATACCGATTCCCCAGCCTTCTCATCCCACTGTAACAAACAAGTTTATTTTTTTTAGAAAGGTCCAGGGATGATTCTGTTCTCAAGTTGACTGATGACAGATCAACATGGTAATCCTCCCTTGACATCACTTACAGTAAGAGTGGAAGGGTGGGGTGGGGTGGGGTGCTACAACAACAGATATATTCTGAAGTCTCTAATCATTCCCCAAATATAGAATTTGCAGATAATCTTGGTACTATCAGACATTTGCAGATACTCACTCCCTAACTTTGAGTGCAGGGTGACAACATGGAAAACTCAAGGATGTCTTTGTTTCCCTTTTATCCCAGCAAGGGTCTGGGGAAAATCCTAACACCGATTCAGAAACTTGATGTTGGAGTCTCTTGCCATCGAGGGTGAGAAGATTGTCCGATAAGATCTGTTGGGGATCAGGGTATCCAAAAAAAAATGATAAAAGAGGATCTTAGCCAGTGCCACTTAAAAGGTATGTCATTTGAAAGATTTTTGTTCAAAGCTAATAGCCGAAACCATACAGCTGAATCATCTGGTTCAGTCACATAACATGAGCTCCAACCCTTGCTTCACGCAGTGTATGTTCATTCATTACTCTCTTCTCTTCACTCCTGCACACACCTATCATTTCATTGCAATGTTTCTGCAAAATACACTATTCGTACATCTCCACCATCACTACAGCATATCATTTATAATCAATTTATTGCTTAATTCTTGAGAATATGATGTAAGAGTTGGTTTGCTAATCAAATTTAAGGCTTGAGTTTTATGTCTGAAATTGACCAACTAAATTTGCTATTTGAGTTTCAAAAGTCTGATGTCTAAATTTGATGTGTTAATCCGTTCATTGTATTTGAAAGGATTAGTATTTGTACTTAAGTCACTGTAAATTCCTCTGTCACTTATTGTAATTTTGATAAGTCCTGATGCTTTTGAGGACTTATCCTTGGGTGATAGGATTCCACACTATAATAATATTTTGAGGTTTGCTGTCCTAAAAGAAGACCATTGCTTTATGGCAATTGGAGGTTGTTAGAGTAGCGAAATTGATGGTGGTGATCCATCCTTGGATCATACTGCTTTGATTCAAACAGCTTTAAGGCATACTAAAGAAATTACCCAACATTACTTTCTGCATATTTTCTATATAGGTACCTTTGGTTAGATATATAGTACTCCATATATCCCATCCTGCTATACCTCTGTAGTTATAAATATTTACAACACCCACTGCACTTTGTAGCAGTACAGTGCTGTTGTTACCTACCTTTGTAAAAACCTTCATCTTAATATATGCATAACACCTTCCAACCTCACTTCATCATTTCAGTTGTCCCTAACTACTTACAAGAGCATTCATCATCATTTAAACAACATCCCCTACATAATGCTCTTCTTCACTAGCATAAGCTTACTCACTATCCCTTGCAGGTTTGGCTTGTGCATTGTTTTCTCATCAATCTCGTACTACTTATATTTCAAGTTGTATATATGATCAGTTTGACCTACTCATTATTCGTATACATCCAGTCTGGTCTATGTTTTATGCATGTCTAAATGTAAATATGTTCCATCTTACCCATATCCCACCTATCAATATAAGCGTATTTCTCATTAGGCTTAAGCATCGCCTTTGGGTATGTATATGATATTTTTCCATGATTATATGTACATCTCTTCATTAGTGGAAACCTAATCATATGTACATTGGTTCTAGCATGACATCTTCCATTTGCTTCTATATTTTACAGTTTGCTTTATACTAACCTCTTTTTACAGGAAAATATATGAAAAGTGTCATTTTTTTTAGAAATTGTAATTTCAATTCAAACTCCAAGTTGTAATAGCTAGATTTGAATGAGAATTTATATTTCTTGTTTTAGATAGAATGAATGAGCATTGTAAATACCATGAATTGTTTGTTTTCATGCATTTTTGGCCTTTATTTCTCAAAATTCTCACAATGGTGAAACACGAATGGCACGTGCACCATTTCATAAGAGGTAAATTAATCCTAAGTTGAGGATTTACATCAACGGCCATAGTCGGGATGTAAACAAGACTTAGTATTTTTATCTTTTATGAAATAACACTGATCATGCATATAATTCAGGGTTTATTAACATTTAAATATGCATGATTTTATGAAATAATGTTTCAAAAACCCAATATTATGTTAGTTTTTGAGTAAAAGTGCTAAAATGATTTAAAATTAGAAAATGAATAAAAAATAGTTTTATTTTACATTCTTATGCCTATTTTAGTTTTTTTAGTGATTTTAGTTTTTATTAAAAAGAAAAAAAAAATTAGAGAAAAATAGTTTTATTCATTTTAAGTGTTGTTTTTAGAAAAGAAGAAAAATATAGTAGATGAGTTTGTGAAGATCTTTTATAGTTTGGTTTTTGAAAAGTTTCACAGTTTTCTTTACTTTTGAAAAGAATAAAAAAAAATAAAAAATAAAAATAATAATAAATAAGAATACAAACCGGGTGGAACCGGTTTGTATTTCTAAAAAGTAGCAAGTGAAAACCAAACCAGTTGGAACCGGTTTGGAAGTTTTGAAATAAAACAATGGTTGTTTCAAACCGGTTCCAACCGCTTTGAACCCTTTTAAAAAGGGGCGTAAAGCAGATCGGAAGGGGCTCCAGTTTTGTGCGCCAAAAATTTTCTTTTCCCCCTCTGTTTTTCATCTCTTCCTTCCGTTTTTCCTAATTGCCGGATTCCCTCATCTCACGTTACTTCTTATTCTTCTTCTTCTTCTTCTTCTTCCAGCAGCAGCAGCAACTATTCATCATCCGGTGGCAAGGAGATCTTCAATCGATGGCGGCGCCTGAAGTGGAAGCCACCTCTTCCTTCCTTTTTCGGTAAGTAATTCCTTCTACTTCTTCTTCTTCTTCTTCTTCTTCTTCCAAATAGTTTTCTTCTTCTTTGTTTTTAATTCTTTCTGAAGGATAATCTGCTGAATCTTAATTTCAAAAAAAATAAAAAATAAAAAAACAGAAAGAAAGAAAGAAAATAAAACAGATCGGAATCGTGAAGAGTTCCTTTCTGTATTTGAATTCTGGTCTGTATTTGAATTCCGGTCTGTATTTGAACTCCGGTGACTATCTGAAATTCCGGTGGATGTCTTCTGTTAAAGAAAATCAAAACAGAAAGAAAAAAAAGTTTTGTTTACTCGATCATTTCTGTTTCCAATTTTTTTTCCGATCTTTGATTTTTGTAATTGATGTTGTAGTTAAATGAACTTTGATTCGAGATTTATAGTCTGAAATCCATAATGTCACCGGATTACAATACTATGATCTAAAAATTTCGATAATTTTTCCGGCAATCAAGATTGAATCCAATTTGTGTTCGGTTACCTGATTTCAATCAGCTAGAAGTTCAGATTAATATCTGATTTCTAGTGTTTAATACATCTGATCTGTTTTTAGTCGAACTCTCTTCACATTTGCAATGAAAACCTGAGCCTTCTTGAATTGCCAGAACTATCTCTGAATCCATAAACTGATTGAGTATTAGTGGATTTTCTGTTCTCAATTAGATCATGTCTGTTTTTTTTCTTTTTCATTCAGTTCAGTTTTTCTTTTAAATTCCTTTTCTTTTCATTTTGATAAAATCCTATTTTTTTTTTTTAGTAAATTCATATTCATATTTTCTGTTTTGCAACATCCTGTTTCTGTTTTACATTTTATTTTCTATATTTTTAGTTGACATAGGTCGATTTGCTGTTTGTTTTTCTTCCAAGGATTTCTCTTGTTTTGCTTTAGTCAATATCTCTTACAAATGTGTTTCTTTTGCTATGTCTGTGTAAGTTTTCAGCTTGTTTTTCATTAAGTCATTCCTTGATGATTAAAACTCTTGATTTTACTGTTTTCAAAAGTTCTAGTGTTGTATTTTTTTCAATATTGTAAGTGCATAGCTTGTTAATAAAGTTTTAATTGTCTTTACCGTTCATTAATTGAAATAATTAGATTTCATAAAGTGGAGTGTTAGTTACTTGTGTTAGTTAAGGTAGTTTCAATTGTCATGGAAGTCTTTTGATAATATTCTTCAGTGTTCTTTAACATTTAGCTAGTTAATATAGGTTTCTATTTCTATCTCTGGTACTGCTCGTGTTCGTTTTATTTGTGCAGGTTCGCACAGGAGTGGAGCAGAAGCGATTGCATGACATGGGAAATGCAAGAATAGAAGATGTTTTTCTCTTATTTTAGAATTTAGGAATTTAATTGGGTTTGTAAATATTGCACTTTACGCCCTCTGCGAAGGGTATTCATTTGTTGTAATAGTTAGTTGTCTTTACTTTTCTTGAATATTTTACATTTCAAATAATTCGGCAATAAAGATTAGTTAGATTTGTGTGTTTGAATACAACATATTCCCGTTCCCTGAGTTCGACCCGGTCTCATCCACTAGTGAGAACCGGTTTTTATTATTTGATGTCTGGTTTTCACATGCTTTTCATATAAAAATCTTTTCAAAATTACAACGATTTAAAAAAAGACATCAAATTTTTGGCGCCGTTGCCGGGGAACGGCGTAATATTAGTATTCACTTTATTGCCTAGTGTTTGCTTTGCATTTAGGTTTAGAACCACGTATGTGCATATCTTAGAGAAGAGCTTACTTTTCTGCACAGCCCACCTATTAGGATTCCTTTAGAGGTGACTGTGTACGATTGGTACCGTACACATAGATTTTATATTTCTTTGCATAATCTCTGTTATGTGTGACTGCGTGGTGTTTGTTTAGTTTTTGTTGTTTTTAGTTTACTCGCTTTGTGGTTTGCGTGGTTTGGCCGCTTAGTGCGTTAGTTAGGTAGAAAACCCAAAGTTAGGACGTGAGCTACACCGGTCTACTCTAAGGTGTATGCAAGGGCGACGCTCACTTGACCCTGAGCTGGTAGACCCTGAGATTAAGGCCAGTGTAATCCAAATGCTACCCTCATTTTATGGCCTTAGCAATGAAGACCCATATCGTCATCTCGACGAATTCTTAGAGATTTGTTCTACAGTGAGAATCAACAACTTTGGAGATGATGCTATGAGGTTGACCCTGTTTCCCTTCTCTCTGAAGGATAAAGCCAAACACTGGCTGAAGGCATTAGATACAGTTAGAATTACCACATGGGAACATATGCAAAGAGAATTTTTAAAGAAATATTTCCCAATCGGTAAGACGAATCAGTATCGAAAAGCCATCACCAGTTTTACGCAAATAGAGGGGGAACTGTTTCATGAGACTTGGGAGAGGATGAAGGATCTTCTCCGCAAGTGTCCCCACCACCAGGTGCCTCGATGGCAACTGGTGCAATATTTCTATGACGGTCTTACTGAGAAGAATCGTCAAATGGTTGATGCCGCATGTGGGGGCACTTTCATGCTCAAGAGTGAGGATGAAGCGTGGTTGCTTTTTGAGACATTAAGCGAGAATTCGATGCACCATGCGACAGCTTCACGATCTGATAGAGTTACACCTGTACAGGATAGCACTAAGAAGGCAGGTATTTTTGAGATAGGGATGAACCTTGAGTTGAGCAACAAGGTAGACCAACTGTCCCAGAAATTAGATCAATTGTTGTTGGGTCCCTCTCCTGCCATGCAGGTGTGTGCGTTGTGTGCAAGTCCTGCACACCATGTTCTCCAATGTCCAGCTGCGTCACAGTATCCTGAGTTTGTCCAAGAGCAGGCTCAGATGGCTCAGAACTTCGCTAGGCCCGCACCCAATCCATTTGCCAATACTTAAAACCCGGGCTGGCGAAACCATCCATATTTCTCATGGCGTAACTCACAAGCCCAAGCTCCTAACCCTTCCCAGAATCAATCCAGGCAAGGTGGTTATACACCTGGATTTCACAGATCCAATGATCCTTCAGCCCAACCTGCGTATAATCAAATCCATTTTCAGGAGCCTTCACATAGTCAGTCCTTCGAGGACAAAATGCTACAAGCATTTTCAGATATTAAGGCGAATTTGAGCTCACATACCCAGTCAATTTCAAAGTTAGAAACTCAAATGGGGCAGCTCGCGGAAGCACTTAGCAGGAGAAGTGAGGGAGCATTGCCTAGTCAGCCTATAGTTAACCCTAGGGGTAAAGAACCTCTGCAGAGTTTGCATATGACAGATACACATCAAGAGCAAGCTCAGGCAGTAGTAACCCTTAGAAGTGGGAAGCAATACCATTCGAGGGAGGCTGCAGAAGAAAGAGAGAAGATAAGTAAGAAGCAGCCTGTCCCTAATGTTGTACCTCAGGAAAGCGAGAAGGTTCTTCCATTTGGGCCTTCCACAACCCATATTCCTAAAGCCCCCTTTCCTGAGGCGTTAGAGAAACCGAGAGCATTAGGTAAGTCGGGAGTAAACATGCAAGAGATGCTTGAGATATTCAAGCACGTCCATATAAACCTTCCCTTACTAGATGCCATCCAGCAAGTCCCTGCATATGCAAAGTTCCTCAAAGAGCTTTGTACGCAGAAAAGGAAGTTGAGGTCCCATGCGCAGAAGAAAATATATTTGACGGAGCAGATCAGTGCAGTATTGCAACACCAGACTCCACCCAAACTTAAGGACCCAGGGACCCCTATCATCTCATGTGTCATAGGAAACATTACTGTTGAGCGTGCTTTGCTTGACCTTGGGGCAAGTGTTAACATTTTGCCGGGTTTCTTCTATGACAAATTTGGATTGAAAGAGATGAAATCCACACCTATGACGCTTCAATTAGCGGATAGATCGATTAAGGTCCCAAGAGGGATACTTGAAGATGTTTTAGTCAAGGTGGAGGATTGTTATTACCCTGTCGACTTCGTGATTCTAGATATGGAGGGAGTTGATAGCATCAGACAGACTCCTATTATTCTTGGTCGCCCTTTCCTAGCTATCGCCAATGCGTGCATTAATTGCTGCACTGGTGAAATGGATGTTTCATTTGGAAATAGGAAAATAAGGATGAACATTTTTTGTGCATCGATGGAGTCTGATACTGAAGAAGCTTCTTTTGAGGTTGATATCATTCAAGATATTATAGAAGCTGAACATGATTGGTTGTTGAGTGATCCACCTCAAGAGGAGATTGATGAATCATTCAAAGAGGATCGCCTTGATATGATAGATAGTGAGGCAGATAATGTCAGTGGGGTTTGGCATTCCGAACCACTTCCAGAATTAGCTGAGAAGCCCGCAAAGCCATCGATAGAGAGTCCCCCAGAGTTGGAGTTAAAGCCTTTACCAGCTTCACTCAAGTATGTCTTTTTAGGAAAAGAGCAGACTCTCCCAGTTATTATTTCTGCAAACCTGACAGAGTCACAGGAGCATCAGTTGTTACAGGTTTTGCATGAGCACAAGGAAGCTATTGGATGATCTGTGGCGGATTTAAAGGGGATTGACCCTTCCTTTTGTATGCATCGGATCATTATGGATGAGGGAGCTAAACCCTCAAGAGAATCACAAAGGAGACTAAATCCTCACATGAAAGAAGTGGTGAAGAAGGAAGTAGTTAAACTGTTAGATGCTGGGATTATTTATCCTATCTCCGATAGTCAGTGGGTGAGTCCTACCCAGGTTGTTCCCAAAAAGTCTGGGCTCACTGTGGAAAAGAATGAGAAAGGAGAGAGCATTCCCATGAGGATTACTACGGGATGGCGAGTATGTATTGACTATAGGAAGTTGAACAGTGCAACTAGGAAAGATCATTTCCCGTTACCGTTCATCGACCAAATTTTAGAAAGACTTGCAAGCCAGCAATATTATTGTTTTTTAGATGGATATTCCGGATATAACCAGGTGGCCGTTCATCCCGAGGATCAGAATAAGACAACATTTACCTGTCCCTATGGTACATTTGCGTATAGGAGGATGCCGTTTGGGCTTTGTAATGCCCGGGCTACATTTCAGAGATGTATGATGGCGATTTTCTCTGACATGATGGATGATGTCCTTGAGATTTTCATGGACGATTTCTCGGTTTATGCTCTTCTTTTGATGATTGTCTCAAAAAATTATCTCGTGTACTTCAGCGCTGTAGGGAGACAAATCTAGTGTTGAGTTGGGAAAAGAGTCATTTCATGGTACAGCAGGGGATTGTTCTTGGACATATTGTGTCTGAGAAAGGTATTGAGGTCGATAAGGCCAAAGTGGAGACCATTGTCAAATTAGCTCCACCGACCTCTGTGAGGCAAGTGCGTTCATTTTTAGGGCATGCAGGTTTCTATAGACGGCTGATTAAGGATTTTAGTCAGATTTCTAGACGGTTGTGTAACCTGTTGTCGAAAGACCAGTTGTTTCTGTTTGATGATGCCTGTCTGAAGGCATTCTTAGCCCTAAAGGAAGCACTGACCACTGCTCCTATTCTCAGATCTCCTGAGTGGTCAGTGCCTTTTGAGATTATGTGTGACGCTTCAGATTATGCGGTTGGAGCAATTTTAGGACAGAAGATTGAGAAACGATCTCATGTTATTCATTATGCTAGTAGGACTCTTTCTGACACACAAATGCATTATACTACCACTGAGAAGGAGTTACTAGCTGTTGTATTTGCACTTGAGAAGTTTCGATCATATTTGTTAGGCTCCAAAGTTATCATTTACTCAGATCATGCCGCATTGAGATATTTGATGAGTAAAAAGGATGCTAAACCGCGTCTCATTCGTTGGATTCTTCTGTTACAAGAATTTGATATTGAGATTCGAGATAAGAGTGGATGTAAGAATCTTGTAGCAGATCATCTGTCTAGACTGACTATAGATTCATCTATTGATCAAGGACAGATTTGTTGATTCTTTTCCGGATGAGCAGTTATTTCATGTCAAGCGTTTACCTTGGTTTGCGGATATCGTAAATTTTCTGGTTACTAGAGAGTATCCTGCGCACTGGAACCGGAATGAAAAAGATAGATTTTTTGCGCAGGTGAAACATTATTTTTGGGAGGAACCAGAATTATTTAGATCCTGCCCGGACCAGATGATTCGGAGATGTGTGCCCGAAGAAGAGTATCATTCCATTTTATCATTTTGTCATTCTTTAGCTTGTGGAGGTCATTTTTCTAGTCGGAAGACCGCTGCAAAGGTCCTTCAGTCTGGATTTTGGTGGCCCACACTTCATAGAGATGCTCACGAATTCTGTAGGAAGTGTTTGCGATGTCAGCAAACATGTCGCATTACCAAGCGCGACATGATGCCTCTTTTACCTATTCTGATTGTGGAAATTTTTGATGTTTGGGGCATTGATTTCATGGGTCCTTTTCCGCCATCATTTGGATTTACATATATTTTAGTGGCAGTTGATTATGTTTCAAAATGGGTCGAGGTTGTGGCCACCCGGACCAATGATCATAAAGAGGTGCTTAGGTTTATCAAACACAACATTTTTAGTCGGTTCGGTGTTCCTAGAGCGATCATCAGTGATGGTGGTACGCACTTTCGTAATGTGCAGGTAGCTTCCTTACTTAGGAAATATTCTGTGCATCATCGGATTGCTACACCTTACCACCCACAAACCAGTGGCCAAGTTGAGGTATCTAACAGGGAGATAAAGAGGATTCTTGAAAAGACAGTCAGACCAGACCGCAAGGATTGGTCTCAGCGCCTTGATGATGCCTTGTGGGCTTATAGGACTGCTTTCAAGACCCCGATTGGTATGTCACCATTTCGATTAGTTTTCGGGAAACCTTGCCATCTTCCTGTTGAGTTAGAACATAGAGCATATTGGGCTATAAAAAAATTCAATTTCAACATGACCCAAGCTGGAGTCGAGAGAAAATTACAGTTGAGTGAGCTAGAGGAATTGCGTAATGAAGCCTATGAGAGTGCAATGATTTACAAAGCTCGAACTAAGCATTTTCATGATCGATATATTGTTAGGAAACAGTTCGAGCCTGGGCAAAAGGTATGGCTTTATCATTCACGTCTTCATCTTTTTCCAGGTAAGTTGAAGTCAAGATGGAATGGTCCATTTGTTGTGCATAGGGTGTTTCCATATGGAGCGATAGATCTTTTTGACCCTCGTAAGGGTGCTATTTTTAAAGTAAATGGGCAACGGCTGAAGCCTTATATCTCAGATATTGTGACAGGACAAGACATTGAGGATGTTGATCTTTTAGAAGTTTAGGACTCACACATGTTTGTATATATTTTAAAAATTTTGTAAATATTCATAGAAAAACAATTTTTTAAAGAGTACTTTCATATAGTTCATGTGCATAATTCATAAATCATGATCAGGGTAGACATATTTTCACATTTTCGATTTCATTGAGTTTACTTTCTTTCCCTCATTGATTTTATCTCATATGCATTCACTTAGTTTCACATAAGCATGGGGGAATGCCACTGGGACAGTGTAATTCAAGCATGGGGGAGGGTGTAGTAGCTCACCAGAATATTTTTGTCTACGTTCTTGCACATGTTTACACATCTCTCATAAAAAGTAGATTTTTAAAGAAAGAGTTTGAACTTATATGATTGTTATTTCAAATCTGATGTTTTTAGAGGATTTTTAAGCCCCACAAATTTTTTTTCTGACATAGATCTAAAAATTATGGTTGTTTATGCGGATTTCGAAGAAATGATGATAGATACATGTTAGAATTTATTTTGAATCATAAATATGAATATGCACAGTTCTATTTGTGAAAAACTAAGCAAATGAACAAAAGTGTAAAAATGAGCTCAAAAGAAAAAAATATAGCATGTGTTAGGTTGTTTGGATAATTCCACAATCCTTAGTAGATGGAACTTAGATGTAAGTTGAAACTTTTAATTCCATTTTCGAAAAGGAGAGTGGAAAACTTCGTGATCCTAAGTAACTGAGAACAGATACAAGATGAAATGTTTGATTCTCATGTTATAAGGGTGAATGAAGGAAGTCACTTTTATGTCTTAGTTGATATCTTTTGGTATGAAAAAGTATAGAAGATATTGACATTGCACAAGGCATAGAAGCAGACCACACACAAGCTATATGAGAAAAATAAGTGCGCATAAAGAAAAAGCGTGGAAAGAAAAAAAAAAGAAGATAAAAGAGCTTTAAAAGAAAGAAAAGTTCAATGTTTAGAAGTGTAATTGAGAAAACCTGAGCAGAAAACATATGAGTGAGGATAAGTAAATAATAATATGTTTTTATTGGATTTTCTAAGAATAAAACATAAATAATTGTGATATTTAGAAAAGTGAAAGAAATTCTTTTTCTGTGGTGGTATATAAAAGATTCTAATTATATTTTGATTTTGAAATAATAGGAAATATTTGTGAAAACAAAGTCTTTAATTACCTACTGCTTGTGAGGATGTGTAATATTATGCATACATGACAGAGATGTTTGTGGGTAGCATCACTGCAAACCCTCACGAGACCTTACTCGTCCACTGGGGTAACCCAGGGGGTGAAAGGGCTTGTTGCATGAGCTAAATGCAACCGTGATTCCTACGAAAGTGAGTTAGGTGATAGTTTGATTTCTTGCATTTTTTCTAGTTTGCTCGAGGACTAGCAAAACATAAGCATGGGGGTATTTGATCATGCATATAATTCAGGGTTTATTAACATTTAAATATGCATGATTTTATGAAATAATGTTTCAAAAACCCAATATTATGTTAGTTTTTGAGTAAAAGTGCTAAAATGATTTAAAATTAGAAAATGAATAAAAAATAGTTTTATTTTACATTCTTATGCCTATTTTAGTTTTTTTAGTGATTTTAGTTTTTATTAAAAAGAAAAAAAATTTAGAGAAAATAGTTTTATTCATTTTAAGTGTTGTTTTTAGAAAAGAAGAAAAATATAGTAGATGAGTTTGTGAAGATCTTTTATAGTTTGGTTTTTGAAAAGTTTCACAGTTTTCTTTACTTTTGAAAAGAATAAAAAAAAAATAATAATAATAATAAATAAGAATACAAACCGGGTGGAACCGGTTTGTATTTCTAAAAAGTAGCAAGTGAAAACCAAACCGGCTGGAACCGGTTTGGAAGTTTTGAAATAAAACAATGGTTGTTTCAAACCGGTTCCAACCGGTTTGAACCCTTTTAAAAAGGGGCGTAAAGCAGATCAGAAGGGGCTCCAGTTTTGTGTGCCAAAAATTTTCTTTTCCCCCTCTGTTTTTCATCTCTTCCTTCTGTTTTTCCTAATTGCCGGATTCCCTCATCTCACGTTACTTCTTCTTCTTCTTCTTCTTCTTCTTCCAGCAGCAGCAGCAACTATTCATCATCCGGTGGCAAGGAGATCTTCAATCGATGGCGGCGCCTGAAGTGGAAGCCACCTCTTCCTTCCTTTTCCGGTAAGTAATTCCTTCTACTACTTCTTCTTCTTCTTCTTCTTCTTCCAATTAGTTTTCTTCTTCTTTGTTTTTAATTCTTTCTGAAGGATAATCTGCTGAATCTTAATTTCAAAAAAAATAAAAAATAAAAAAACAGAAAGAAAGAAAGAAAATAAAACAGATCGGAATCGTGAAGAGTTCCAGTCTGTATTTGAATTCCGGTCTGTATTTGAATTCCGGTCTGTATTTGAACTCCGGTGACTATCTGAAATTCCGGTGGATGTCTTCTGTTAAAGAAAATCAAAACAGAAAGAAAAAAAAGTTTTGTTTACTCGATCATTTCTGTTTCCAATTTTTTTTCCGATCTTTGATTTTTGTAATTGATGTTGTAGTTAAATGAACTTTGATTCGAGATTTATAGTCTGAAATCCATAATGTCACCGGATTACAATACTATGATCTAAAAATTTTTGATCGATCACCTAGATTGATGTCTGTGTTTTTTTCCGGCGATAATTTTTCCGGCAATCAAGATTGAATCCAATTTGTGTTCGGTTACCTGATTTCAATCAGCTAGAAGTTCAGATTAATATCTGATTTCTAGTGTTTAATACATCTGATCTGTTTTTAGTCGAACTCTCTTCACATTTGCAATGAAAACCTGAGCCTTCTTGAATTGCCGGAACTATCTCTGAATCCATAAACTGATTGAGTATTAGTGGATTTTCTGTTCTCAATTAGATCATGTCTGTTTTTTTTCTTTTTCATTCAGTTCAGTTTTTCTTTTAAATTCCTTTTCTTTTCATTTTGATAAAATCCTGTTTTTTTTTTTTTAGTAAATTCATATTCATATTTTCTGTTTTGCAACATCCTGTTTCTGTTTTACATTTTATTTTCTATATTTTTAGTTGACATAGGTCGATTTGTTGTTTGTTTTTCTTCCAAGGATTTCTCTTGTTTTGCTTTAGTCAATATCTCTTACAAATGTGTTTCTTTTGCTATGTCTGTGTAAGTTTTCAGCTTGTTTTTCATTAAGTCATTCCTTGATGATTAAAATTCTTGATTTTACTGTTTTCAAAAGTTCTAGTGTTGTATTTTTTTCAATATTGTAAGTGCATAGCTTGTTAATAAAGTTTTAATTGTCTTTACCGTTCATTAATTGAAATAATTAGATTTCATAAAGTGGAGTGTTAGTTACTTGTGTTAGTTAAGGTAGTTTCAATTGTCATGGAAGTCTTTTGATAATATTCTTCAGTGTTCTTTAACATTTAGCTAGTTAATATAGGTTTCTATTTCTATCTCTGGTACTGCTCGTGTTCGTTTTATTTGTGCAGGTTCGCACAGGAGTGGAGCAGAAGCGATTGCATGACATGGGAAATGCAAGAATAGAAGATGTTTTTCTCTTATTTTAGAATTTAGGAATTTAATTGGGTTTGTAAATATTGCACTTTACGCCCTCTGCGAAGGGTATTCATTTGTTGTAATAGTTAGTTGTCTTTACTTTTCTTGAATATTTTACATTTCAAATAATTCGGCAATAAAGATTAGTTAGATTTATGTGTTTGAATACAACATATTCTCGTTCCCTGAGTTCGACCCGATCTCATCCACTAGTGAGAACCGGTTTTTATTATTTGATGTCTGGTTTTCACATGCTTTTCATATAAAAATCTTTTCAAAATTACAACGATTTAAAAGAAGACATCAAACACTGAATCCCTCTTTTCAAAAATCATCATATTTTCTTTAAATATTTTTCTCTTTTATCAGAATTTAATCTAAAATTAATTCAATATATATACCAATGGCCATAGTCAGGGTATATTGAGAGTTAATTTCATTTTGAAATCTATAAAAATGTATTTTATTCTTCACTTGAATTTAAATGTGGTTATTATATAATATATTCAATGACCATAGTCAGGGATATATTATATCTTCAACCTCATTCTTAATTCATTTAAAGAATGGAATAACTTTTCAAAATCCTATTTCAAAATTGTTCAAATTCATTTCATCATTTAGGATAGAATTGCATCATATTTTCAAAATTTCCTTTTAAAATCCAAGTGATTGTGAATATCTCTTCTTCAAATTCCTATTTCAAATCTACCTCATTTCCAAACTTTGAAATCAAATTCAAAGTTTAAAATTCAACTTGATTCATTTTATAAAATTCCAAATCCAAGTTCAAAGTCCAATTTGACTTTGAAAATCATTCTCAAACTCAATTTTGAAATTCCAAATATCCAAAGTTAGATCCTAATCCCAACTTGAATCCGGATTTTCAAGTACAATCCCCATTTTTGGATCTCAGACTTTAGATTCAAATTCTATTTTAGGATCCAGAATTCAACTCCCATCACTAGATCTTAGGTTTCAGATCCAAAATCCATTCTAGGATCCAGAACCCAATTCTACATTGGATCTCAGATTTCAGATCCAAATCCATCTTAGGATCTAGATCCCAATTCTACTTTTTGGATCTCAGACTTCAGATCCAATTCCATTTTAGGATCCAGAATCCAACTTCACTTTGGATCTCAGACTTCAGGTCCAAATCCATTTTAGGATCCAGAACCCAACTTTACTTTGCATCTCAGACTTCAGATCTAAGTCCATCTTAGGATCCAGATCCCAATTCTATTTTTTGGATCTCAAACTTCAGATCCAAAATCTATCATGGCTTCCAAATCTTAGATCCAATTCCATTTAAAATTCAGAATCCAATTTCATCTTGGATCCCAGAGTTCAGATCCAATTCCCGTTTTGGATTCTAAATCCAGAATTCAAAATTTAAAAATCTCAATTCTATTTAGAATCCATACTTTGAATTCAAATTCCATTCTGAATTCCAGATTTCAAATCAACTTCCATTCTCAATTCCAAATCCAATTCCATTTCATCCCAAAACTCAAATCCCATTCCCATTTAGGATTCTAAATCCAAGAATTCAATCTCCTCCTGAATTTCAACTCTATTTAGAATCCAGACTTTGGATCCAAATCACATCTTGAATTTCAACTTTCAAATCAATCTTACTTCTCAATTCTATTTTTCCACAGTTTATTTTGATTTCAAACTCCAAAAGTTAGAATTCAATTCCATTTTCATGTCTATTCTGATTCAAAGTCCATTTATGACTTTGAAGTTTCCTTTCTTCTCCTTTTATCTCAACTTCAGAATTATTTCTTTCAAAGCCAAGATTTATTCTCAGACTCTGATTACTCTAAAAACTTGGAACTTTAAATCTTAAAGTTCTAAGTTAGAAACCATTCCTTCACTTTATCATCAGATTCATCTCAGAAACACTTGGAAAATTTCAAATCATTTTTAAAAAGAGCATACATCCTTGCATTTGCACAAGCATGATTCTTTGTGCATTTAGACTTAGAATAGATTCTTAGATAATTTTTTAGCAAAGTAAAAGGCATGAAATTCGACCCTTGGTTCGATTACCCCTAGTAAAGGCGCCAGGAACAGTCGAACCTCGTACCGACGAGCGGATCCCGTCTCCCAGTTTTCCCGCAAATATTTCAAAACGGAGGCAAGTTATTTTCTCAAATACTTTCAAAATTAAGGTCAAGTGAGACCCCGCAAAAGAGTTCCTCTCTCTCTTCTTTTCTCTTCTCTCTTTCTTTCTGCCTTTTATTCTCCTCCCTTTTATTCTCCTCCCTTCAAAAAGGAGGAAATAGAGGTTGGAAAGGAAAAGAGAAGGAAGAGAGAGAACATTACGAGAGGAAAAATTTTGCGATGATCACAAATATTTAGTTAATGTGTTTTGTTTTCTTAGTGTAATTAGATTCATTAAGGTTTTGTGCAAGTTATATTTGTCATTAGCATAATTTTCTTTGCTTAGTTTTGCAATTTTATGTTGGTTATGTGAAAATTTTTATTGTTATTTGATTAGTCGTCTTCCCCAAGGTGGGGCGTCAGCCATTACTGCTCCATTAGAGCTCTAGGCTGTTTTTATTAAGTGGTTTGTGTCTTTAGAAAGTGTCTTAGAGTGTTCAGGTTCATTGGTATAGCTTAGGAGACGTTTTTGTGTAATAAAGCAAGTTGGATTCTAAGATTATGTCAATTAATGTGTTTTAGAATATTTATTTAGTTTTTTTAATGTTTTCCTTGCTGTAGTTGAATATTAATTGTTTAGGTTAAGATAGTATCATTGTATTAGCTAGGTGTTAACGTTTTTAGACGAAGAGTAAAAAAATAATTGGAGTGGAAAACGTTTTGTTTAGAAGAAAAAAAATCTGCTGTCTTCCAAATTCGTGCATACTATTTTGGAAATATTTTGAACATTTACTCCAATCAAGAGAGAAAGTTTCTCCTTTTAATATTTTTGGAAACACCATTTGGATTTCAAAGATTTACTAAAAGATTGATACACGATTTTTGGGATTGAAAGTAAAACTTATTCTTTCTTTTTAAAAGATCACTAAAAACGTGTTCAAGATTTTTGGAAAGGTTTTCAAAAAGTACTTACCGTTTTTGAAAAGCAAGGTTGGAAACGTGTGGTCCCCTCTGTGAGTTGGATGTTTTCAATTCTTTATGACCATTTGATTTACCAAGCAATTAAGGTAAGTTTATCCCTCTTGATTGGACGTTTTTATCAAAATCAATTTGTTCCAACTATTTGCTAGCTCCTAATTATTACCTTCTTCTTTAGTAACTTATATTAGGTGTATTAATTAGGTTTTAAATATTTAAATTAATAGTATTAACTTTAGATTAGTAGATAGTGTCTTATTTAGGAAGGCCTTAACTAGGGTTTCTTGTATTAGGCGTGTAATTAGTGGAGTCATTAGCTTTAGTCTTAATTAATTAAGTTTTAATTTTAAGTGTTTAAATTAGCTAATGTCTAAGATAGTCAACCTAACCTAACCTAGTCAATCTAGTCAACCCAGTTAGGTGTGTCGTGTCCCTAGCCTAAGTCGAGTCCACCTAGTGAACCCAGTCAATCTAGCCAAGTGTGGCGTGAGCCTAATCCTATCTTAAACCCACCACTCTTTAGCATTTAGTGGTTTAGTACATTTATTTTTAAGTATATTAACTTCAGTATAAGTAGTGTAGGTTTTCTTTTAATCGATCTAGTAGAGTGGAGCATTGCTTGTTTAAGGTGTGTTTGATACTTGCTTTGTTTATGTTAGTAACTTAATTAGTTCATTTGCATTTAGCTTGTATTAATTGCAGTCACTCATTCATATAGTTAAGTGCATGTTTAAGTACATTAGTTACAATTGCATTATTAGTTCATTTTGTTTTTAGTCATAAAGTGCATATCATATTTCGTTTTTATTTCATTTCGCATCATTGCATTTAACATCAGCATACAATCTGTCATTTAGGTTGCATTAGGTTTAATTTGCATTATTTAGTGTTTAAATAGATTTATAAAGTGAATAGTGCATTCAAAACAAAACCCGATTTTTGCCGTATCGCACTGTCATCATTTCCTGTGCAAAAATTTCGAGTTTTTAAATTTTTATTTTTCTATTCCCTTTACTAGTGTGTTAACTGCCTACATACCAAATTTCAGCTCGATCCGAGTTGGGTTGGTCTGATTTTTAAGCGTTTTGTGAAAACTGCTTTTTCTGGTTTTTAAATTTCGGGACTTGCGATATCCTGATTTTTCTTCATTTTGAAACGCTTATATCTGGAGTTCCAGATATCATTTTTTCATTCTGTAAAAACTGTCAAATTATTTAGTCTGTTAGTTACAGAACAGAACCAAATTCGGGAAAATCGGACTTCGTTTGCTATGTTAAACAGTGGTTTTCCAAAGAGTTGTCAGAAGTCTCTTTTACACTAGTTAGGGGCATCTTAGTAATTTTATTGTTTTCAGCATTTTCGTACTGTTTTGAGGATTTTATGCATATTAGGAGCTGCAGCTGCATCATACAGCATTGTTAGACTTAGGTTAGTTAATTGTTTTCTCATAATTAGGATTTGTTCTATTAATTTCTTGAAAATTAGATTTAGTTTCATTTATAGCTTGCATCATTAGCATAAGTTATTAACCATTTATTTTCCTTTGTTTTTAGGTTGAAAGGCATACTCATTTCCAGGGTTTAGTGTCTAAGTGCGAAGATTGAATAACTGGCGAAAGGACCAAAATACCCTTGGCGTGCAACTGAAGATTGAATTGCTTTTTTATTTCATTTTAGTGTTAAAATTGTAGTTGTATTAACTTTGTAATTGTAGATTGAGATTTGAGATTAATAAATTAAACTTTTGAGAGATATTCTGAGTAACTCCTGTTCCTTGAGGATTCGACCCGCACTTACCACTTCATGGAAAGTCGGTTTTTATATCTTTGGTTGACAATTTTCCAAAGCTTTTATTGAAAATTATTGTTTTAAAAATACCATTTCCAAAAGATCAACCAAATTTTGGCGCCGTTGCCGGGGAACGGCGAATTACTTATTTTATTTCTTAGAGTTTGATTTATTAATCTGATTTAGTTAGTTACTTAGTTGTTTAATTTTCTAGTTAGTAGGATTAGTAAGTGAATATAGGATTAACATAGTTAGTAAATATAGGATTCACGTACTGTTCTTTCTAGGATTCACTTTATATTCATTCTGCAAGGAGCGATTAGACAGGTGGGTTTTAGAAAAACTTAATTGTGATTTCATGTATTTATCTTTTCAGTACTTTAGAGTAGTTTAATTTGTTATTTCATTTACGTAGTTAGATAATTCTGACATAATTAGTTTAGCATATTTGTGTAGTAGTTGTTCTATTTGTGTTATTTATATTTTAGTACCTGTGTTAGTTTAGATTTAGATTTAGGTCGTGTGCTTACATCTGGTCTTAGTACCAGTGTATGCAGGGGTGACAAGGTCTAGGAACACCATTACATCCATTTGTTGACAACCCAGAGAGAATTTTACATTCTCATCGAAGTTCGACAACAATGGCTGACATGGATCCTCCACCTCCACCCCCAGTTCATCCACGTCCTCTGCAGAAATACTTCATTCCCATAGACTATGTCCAGGCATCCTGCATTCAGAGACCCGATGTAGGAGCGCCTCACTACGAGATTAAGGCTAGCATTATCCAGATGCTCCCATCTTTTTATGGCCTTAGTCACGAGGATCCCTACCAGCATTTAGATGAATTCCTCGAGATCTGTTCTACTGTAAAGATACAGAATTTCGACAATGACGCTTTGAGGTTGAATCTATTTCCCTTTTCATTGAAGGCCAAGACCAAGTATTGGCTAAAGTCCTTAGATTCTGTAGAAATAGAGTTGTGGGATCAGTTACAGCAGGAGTTTCTTAGGAAATACTTTCCCATTGGTTGTACGAACCAATATTGTAGAGCCATCACTAGCTTCTAAGAGCTAGATGGTGAGCACTTTCATGAGACTTGGGAGAGAATGAAGGATCTCCTCAGGAAATGTCCCCATCATCAGGTGCCGAGATGGCAACTGGTGCAGAGCTTCTACGATGGATTGTCTGACAGGAATCGTCATATGATCGACTCTTCATACAGGGGGACATTCATGTTGAAGAGCGAGGATGAAGCATGGAGGTTGTTTGATACATTGGTCGAGAAATCCCTCCACCATGCTTCGAGCTCTCATTCGGATAGAGCCACACCCAGCATTCAGAAGAAAGCTGGTGTTCTTGAGATTGGTCCATCTACTACACTACAGTGCAAGGTAGACATGATTGCTCAGAAGCTGGACCAGCTTCTCTCAGGACCACCCACTACCCAGCAGGTGTGTACTCTATGTGCCAGTTCGGCACATGATATTACTGAGTGCCCTTCGGCAACTCAGTACCCTGAATTTGTTCAAGAACAAGTTCAGGCAGCTCAAGGTTACGTCAGACCGCCGAACAACCCATTCTCATCTACATATAATCTGGGTTGGCATAACCATCCCAATTTTTCATGAAAGAATCCAGTCTTTCATGCAGATGCCTACATCCTCTCAGCCAACTCGGCCGCCATCTTTTTCTCTGACATTTCCGAGGCCGAGTTATTCTCAGTCTTCCTCATTTCCTCCCCTGATTCAGCAGGAGTCTGCCCCGCAAACATCTTTTGAGGAGAGACTTCTCCAGGCATTCCAAGAGGTGAAAACCTCTAATCAGAATGCCTTCGAGAAGTGTAGCCAGATATTGAGCTCACATACGCAGTCCATTGCGAAGTTAGAGTCGCAAATGGGACAGTTAGTAGAGGCGATCAGTAGAAGACCCGAGGGTACATTGCCGAGCTAGGCTGTCATGAACCCGAAGGGCAAGGACCAGATGACTGGAGGCCTATTTCATGATGAGTCACAGCAGCAGGCCAAATCTGTTATGGCCCTGAGGAGTGGACGTGAGTATCACGTCGAGAGCAGAGAGAGAGAGTAGAGAGAAAATAGAGGAGCCAAAGACCATTATTTCACCTTCGTCGGCTGAGCCATCATTATCATCCCCGTCCCCATCATCATCATCATCTTCATCCTCAGTGCAGAAGAAGGATATGAGCGAACCCTCTCACAAAGAGGAGGAACCACCCGAGTATATTCCCCCACCACCCTATCCTAAAGCACGAGAGTCTCCCAGATTTAGAGGGAAGTAGGGTGCGAAGATCCAGGACATGCTGGACATCTTCAAGCATGTGCAAATCAACTTACCTTTGCTTGATGTGATTCAGCAGGTGCCGACATATGCCAAATTCCTGAAGGAGCTATGTACGCAGAAGCAGAAATCTAGAGAGAGAGTTCCTAACAGGGTCCATCTTACTGAGCATGTGAGTTCAGTACTTCAGCATCAGACACCACCAAAGCTCAAGGACCCTGAAGCCCCGATCATTGCTTGTACCATAGGGAACATCTGGATAGAACGCGCATTGCTCGATCTTGGAGCAAGCATGAACATTCTGCTCGGGTATTTCTTTGATTTTTTTGAGCTAGGAGAGATGAGATCGACCCCTATTACACTTCAGCTGGCAGATCGTTCTGTCAAGGTACCGAGAGGTGTCTTGGAGGACGTGCTAGTTAAGGTGGATGACTTTTATTTCCCCGTCGATTTCATCATTCTGAATATGGAAGGAGTAGACAGCCAGCACCAGACTTCGATCATTTTGGGCAGACCATTCTTGGCGACTACCAATGCGTGCATCAACTGTAGGACCGGAGCCATGGATCTCTCATTCGGCAATAGGAAGGTCAAGCTGAATATTTTCAATGCCGCTATGGGACCAGCAGGAGACATGGACTGCTTCTATGTAGATATTGCGCAGGAGTTATTGGAGGAGCAACCCGATTTGTATATTACTGAGGATTCTTTAGATTTGTACCATATAGAGAAGAATAGTTATATAGATAGCGTAGATGTGTCTAGAGTGTCGTCAGAGAGACCACCTTGGGGAGCTATCATTGAACCTCTTCTACCACTTGCGGAGTCCCTCGCCAAATCTTCGATTGAGTCACCTCCGAAACTCGAGTTGAAACCCTTACCGGATTCACTCAAGTATGCATATCTCGGAGATGATAAGACTCTGCCTGTGATCATCTCGTCTCTGCTCACTAAGGAGCAGGAGCAGAGATTGTTGACTATTCTGCGAGAGCACAAGGCAACGATTGGCTGGGGAGTTGTTGATCTGAAGGGGATTGATCCTTCATTCTGCATGCATAGAATCCATTGCGATGAGGAAGTCAAGCCGGTGCAAGATATGCAGAGACGGCTAAATCCCAATATGAAGGAAGTGGTGAAGAATGAGGTGGTGAAGTGGTTGGATGTCAGGATTATCTACCCTATTTCTGATAGTCAGTGGGTCAGTCTGATTCAGATTGTGCCAAAGAAGTCAGGACTCACTGTTGTGGAGAACGAGAAGGGTGAGAGAATTCCGATGAGAACCACTACAGGATGACGAGTCTGCATCAATTATAGAAAGCTGAACGTGGCAACTAGGAAAGATCATTTCCCATTGCCGTTCATTGATCAGATCTTAGAGAGACTCACAGGACAGAGCTACTACTGCTTTTTAGATGGATACTCAGGATACAATCAGGTAGTTGTCCATCCTGACGACCAGGAGAAGACGACATTTACATGTCCTTATGGCACCTTCGCGTTCAGACGTATGCCGTTTGGGCTATGCAATGCCCCAACCATTTTTCAGAGGTGCATGCTTGCTATCTTCTCGGACATGATAGATTATGTGATGGAGGTTTTCATGGAAGACTTTTCAGTTTATGGCTCTTCATTTGAAGATTGCCTCCAAAAACTTACTCGAGTATTGAGTAGGTGTGCGGAGACAAATATTGTTTTGAGTTGGGAAAAGAGCCACTTTATGGTCCAGGAGGGGATTGTGCTTAGACAAATTGTGTCCAAGCGAGGCATTGAGGTTGACAGAGCGAAGGTGGAATCCATTTCGCGATTGACTCCACCCACCTCTGTGAGGCAGATTAGGTTATTTTTAGGGCATGCGGGTTTTTATAGGCGATTCATAAAAGATTTCAGCAAAATCTCTCTACCGCTTTGCACTTTATTGGAGAAGGACTAACCCTTTGTTTTAGCGAGGATTGCATGAAGGCCTTTGAGATTCTCAAAGAGGCCTTGATTACTGCACCCATTCTGAGACCTCCGGATTGGAATCTCCCATTTGAGATTATGTGTGATGCATCTGATTATGCTATGGGGGCTATATTAGGACAGTGCATTGATAGGAAGCCCTATGTGATTTATTACGCAAGTAGAACTCTGTCTGATGCTCAGATGAATTATACCACGATAGAGAAGGAGCTACTTGCTGTAGTATTCGCATTGGACAAGTTTAGGTCCTATTTGCTCGGTTCGAAGGTGGTTGTCTATTCTGACCATGCTGCATTGAAATATTTATTGAATAAAAAAGACACCAAACCGAGACTCATTCGTTGGGTTCTGCTACTACAAGAGTTTGATCTCGAGATTCGAGATAAGAAGGGAAGCGAGAATGTAGTAGCAGACCACCTTTCTAGACTGATCATGGAGACCATGCAGGATCAGAGGCCGATCAGTGATTCTTTCCCCGACGAGCAGATCATGTCAGTCAAGACATCACAATTACCCTGGTTTGCAGATATTGTGAACTATCTGGTTTTGAGGCAGATACCTGAGCATTGGAATAAGAATGAGCGTGAGAGATTCCTATCTCAGGTGAGGCACTATTATTGGGATGAACCAGAGTTGTTCAGATATTGCGCAGATCAGATCATTAGAAGATGTGTCCCGGAGGAGGAGTACGAGTCCATTTTGAGTTTTTCCCATTTATTAGCCTGTGGAGGGCATTTTAGCAGTAGGAAGACGGCTGCAAAGGTTTTGCAGTCCGAATTTTATTGGGCCACACTCCACAGGGATGCCCATGAGTTCTGTAGGCATTGCATTAGATGTCAATAGATTGAGAACATGTCCAAGAGGGACATGATGCCTTTGCTTCCAATTTTGATTGTCGAGATTTTTGATGTTTGGGGCATTGATTTCATGGGACCATTTCCGCCTTCATTCGAAAATTTATACATTCTTGTGGCGGTTGATTATGTGTCCAAGTGGGTCGAGGCTGTGGCAACCAAGACCAATGACCATAGAGTGGTGCTTAAGTTCATTAAGCATAACATTTTCAGTCGTTTTGGTGTGCCACGTGCGATGATTAGCGATGGTGGCAAGCATTTTAGGAATGTACAGATAGCTTCTCTGCTGAGAAGATATTCTGTCAATCATAGATTCACCACTCCGTATCATCCACAGACTAGTGGACAGGTAGAGGTGTCGAATAGAGAGATTAAGCGGATTTTAGAGAAAACAGTTCGCCCCGACCGCAAGGATTGGTCCCAGCGCTTAGATGATGCACTTTGGGCATATAGGACTGCATTCAAGACTCCCATTGGCATGTCCCCGTATCGCCTTATATTCGGGAAAGCATGCCATCTTCTTGTCAAACTGGAGCATAGAGCGTATTGGGCTATCAAGAAATTGAATTTTGACCTCACCCAGGCTGGCAAAGCGAGAGCACTGCAGCTCTCAGAATTAGAGGAACTCAGGAATGATGCTTATGAGAATGCCAAGTTATACTAAAGCATTTCATGATAAGCACATTGTCAGAAAAGTGTTTGAGCCAGAGCAGAAAGTGTGGCTATATAATTCTCGTTTGCATTTATTCCCAGGGAAGTTGAGATCGAGATGGACAGGACCATACATCGTGAAAGAAGTGTTTCCACATGGAGCAGTTACATTATTTGATCCTATGACCCAAGGTACATTCAAGGTTAATGGGCAAAGACTGAAGCCCTTCATTTCCGATTCCTTGCAGAATGGTGAGTGTGAGATAGTGCATCTCACGAAGGCATGAGGATTCAACTAGAGGGATGTATCATATGTACACTAGTTTGTTTTTCATTTCAGTATTTTTCTTTATTCAGTATTTTATTTCATATGTGCTGACATTTGTTTTGATGTATGCAGGATGAATCTAACACTTAGTGTATCAGTTACCAGGTACAAAAAAGAGCTTTCAAAGAATTCATCGATCAGATGAAAAAGTCAAAAGGCAATTAAACTTCTAAAGCTCGAGCCGATCAAGTTGTATCTATCCTTTCTCCCATATTCATTTTATGGTCTTTTAGTGTGCATTCGCATTGCATGTTTACATATTTTGTATGCCACTAGGGACAATGTCATTCAAGCATGGGGGGTGGTTTAGATGCATGCACACTAAATTTTTTTTTATGTCTGGTAGCTAAAGTAGGCATTTGAGAACAAGTTTGTAGCATATATGATTGTTTTTGGCATAATCTAACAGCTTAAAATTTTTTTAAGCCCCATGTAAATTTTTTTTCTGAACTGATTCAAATATAGTAGTATTTATGAGAAAATACAAAGAAAAGATAGTATTTGATTGTTAGAAAATTTTGAATCACTTTAGTATAAGTATGCACAGTATGTTTTGTGAAAGAAATAAGCAATGGAAAGATGTTTTAGAAGAATGAGCTTAAAAGAATAGAGCTACGTTTAGTTGTTGATGTCTTCATGAATCCTAGTAGTGGAACTCAGACACGAGATGAAGTGTTTGAGTCTCTTGACGAAAAGGATAACAAAGGAGATCATCCTCTTGTCTAGTAGATATCTGTGGCCTTTGTAGTTCGAGTAAGTAGAATCTGAAGGGTGTTTTACACCTGGTGCCCCAAAGCCAGCTGGTTTGGGAGCCACCGGTTCGAAAGCTTGTTACATGGACTGCATAAAAAGCCTAAGAGATAGAGACATTGCACATGACGAGAGGAAGACTATACGTAAACTATTAGAATAGAAGGTCTAGTGACTCGAGGAATTAAGTCCGAGGGATACTTTGTATCTAGTGCCCTAAGGTCGGCCGGCCTGGGAGTCACTGACCCAAATCTTGCTACACGGGTCACGAAAACTGACTATTTGAAATAGTGCTCATGTGAGAAAAATGTTCAAGAGTGAGAATTGAAAAAAGGGTGAAAATTGAAAATCCAAAAAAAGAAAAAGAATGTGCTGAATGAGAAAATTTTCATTGCTTAGGAATATGTGTGCATTACTGTGCAGAAAATATACAAGTGAGGATAGATAAGTAAAACATGATAGTACTTGACTTTCTGAGAAAAATCATAGATACCTACAATTTTAGAAAAGTGAAGGAAAAAGAATTTTTACTATGGTGGCATGAGATTTCTGAATTTGTTTTTGAAAATGTCAATTACATGAAATATTTGTTCCAACTATTTTCTTAATTACCTAATATTCTTGAAAAGTCATTCTTGCATTTCATTGATGTTTGTGGGTAGCATCTCTGCAAACCCTCACGAGACCTTACTCGTCCACTGGTGTAAGCCAGGGGTTTAAAGGGCTTGTTGCATATGCTAAATGGAACTGTGATTCCTACGAAAGTGAGTTAGTTTTTATGCATTCATGTTTAACATTTCTTGTTTCTGTTGCATAGCATAATTATGGTTTGTTAAGGGACTAACAAACATTCAAGCATGGGGGTATTTGATGATGCATAAAATGCACATCAAGTTAACAAGTTTTTCATGCATTTGGTAATGAGTTTAAGGTTTTAAACTCATGTTTAGATGCATTTTGATAGTAAGGGGTTGTGGTTCGAATTTCAAAAAAATCGGAGTTAAAATGAGAGAGTTATGGCGATTTCAGTGTTCGGGCACGGATTTTGAGGTGAATCGGATCCATATCCGGCCCAATTAGGCTATTTTGACCTTGGATCAACCTTTTTAATTCCCAAAATCCAACCCACACGCATATCTATATCCAATTCAAAAAGTTTTACAGAAAACCCCTCAGAAAGTGGCACATAGGAATAATTTTTTTTATAACCTTGTTTCTGAAATTTCAAAAAGTATAAATACACTTTTTAGAAAAACCCTAGGCGTCTTTGGCATTGGGATTGGCGCCTCTTGCTGTGATTATAGCTCCAGCCCTTCTCCTACCTATCGTTCCATCATGTTCTCCATTGAAGATTGGTTCTTGCTTGGTTTCCAAGCATTAGTCTTTCTCCCGTTTCAATTCTAATCATTTCTTTAGCATCCTTGCTGTGATTAATCATCATTTTCTGTATTTTTGCAGGTGTAGCAGAGGTGGAGACCATTAATCTTGATCGGAAGTGCGAAACACTCCATCAAGATGAGCCGTCCCTACCTCCATCCGGTTTTCTAAACCCTCCAATCGCGAATCGGCACCCTTTCCATCTTCGATGGATCTCCAATGTGTTGCAGCTGCAAAAGTACTGTTCGTGGTGATATTCCAGCATTCTCGAACGGTTCGGAACGTCAAACCAAGGCCATTGTTCGCTCTCTTCTTCCCTACGATCGTCGGATCGCCCTAGAGGTAGATCTTCTTCTCTCTTTTCTTCTAGCTAAAGCCTAAAATGTGTGTGTGTATTCTTTGTGTTTTATTTTCTGTGTGTTGCTGTGTTTTTCATGTTTCAGCCTTAGTATAGAGCTCGTGCACAGACCATCACGCTAGATTAGGTTTTATTTCATTGATTGTGTATTCGATTTGTGTTTTTCTATCGTTTTCATCTAAAAACGTGTAAATCGGCTAGAACCCCTTCTAGCCGATTTTTCCATTTTATGTCCAGCGTGTTGGTGTTGTTCTTTTTCCCAAAACATCGTTTCAAAAAGTTGTATTTTGATTTAGTTTAATCATTGGTTTTGTTTGTTTGGTGTTTTAATTAAAAAGAAAAAAAAATCGGCTAGATTAACTCTAGCCGATCTTGGTGTTTCAATACGTTTAAGTGCTGCAACTTTTCTGTGTGTATTTCGTGTAATCTGAAGATTATTCGTCTGTGTCCTGTGTGATCGAGATTTGTTTTTGTTAAAGAATTAGGTTGCTTTGATTCTTAGGTGTCGTGTGAATGTTTTTGCCAAACTCGTGAATAAAGGGTTGAAGTTGGGTAATTACGTGTGAGTCTATTGTGTAGTTGTGTAATTTGATGTTTGTTTGCAGTTAACAGTCTTGTAAGGTTGTGTAACTCAAGTTCATAGGATTTGATTCTTGCTAAATATCGTTTTTGATGTTTTAGTGTTTTTAGTGCTTCGTTGTTATTGAGAAAAATACAAAAATTAAGTTTTCGTGTGTTCTTAATTGTAGTGTCTAGCCGGCTGTAGTTCAATATTCATTTAGTCCAGTTGTTACAGTAGTTTAATTAGTTGATTAATTTTTAGTTATTATAAATTTTATTTGTTGTGGTAAATGTAGTGCTAGATAAGCTTAGATTCTTATTGTTTTAGTTTATTCGTGTAGTTAGGTTAGTATTCTTTTGGTTCATGTAATTCCCAACATAATATTTAGTTAATGTGTTTTCTTTTCTTAGTGTAATTAGATTCATTAAGGTTTTGTGTAAGTGAGATTTGACATTAGCATAATTTTCTTTGCTTAGTTTTGCAATTTTATGTTTGTTAAGTGAAAAATTGTATTGTTATTTGATTAGTCGTCTTCCCCAAGGTGGGGCGTCAGCCATTAGAGCTCCATTAGAGCTCTAGGCTGTTTTTATTAAGTGGTTTGTGTCTTTAGAAAGTGTCTTAGAGTATCCAGGTTCATTGGTATAGCTTAGGAGACGTTTTTGTGTAATTAGGCAAGTTGGATTCTAAGATTATGTCAATTAATGTGTTTTAGAATATTTATTTAGTTTCCTTAATGTTTTCCTTGCTGTAGTTGAATATTAATTGTTTAGGTTAAGATAGTATCATTGTATTAGCTAGGTGTTAACGTTTTTAGAAGAAGAGTAGAAAGGTAATTGGAGTGGAAAACGTTTTGTTTAGAAGAAAAAAAAATCTGCTGTCTTCCAAATTCGTGCATACTATTTTGGAAATATTTTGAACATTTACTCCAATCAAGAGAGAAAGTTTCTCCTTTTAATATTTTTGGAAACACCATTTGGATTTCAAAGATTTACTAAAAGATTGATACACGATTTTTGGGATTGAAAGTAAAACTTATTCTTTCTTTTTAAAAGATCACTAAAAACGTGTTCAAGATTTTTGGAAAGGTTTTCAAAAAGTACTTACCGTTTTTGTAAAGCAAGGTTGGAAACGTGTGGTCCCCTCTGTGAGTTGGACGTTTTCAATTCTTTATGCCCATTTGATTTACCAAGCAATTAAGGTAAGTTTATCCCTCTTGATTGGACGTTTTTGTCAAAATCAATTTGTTCCAACTATTTGCTAGCTCCTAATTATTACCTTCTTCTTTAGTAACTTATATTAGGTGTATTAATTAGGTTTTAAATATTTGAATTAATAGTATTAACTTTAGATTAGTAGATAGTGTCTTATTTAGGAAGGCCTTAACTAGGGTTTCTTGTATTAGGCGTGTAATTAGTGGAGTCATTAGCTTTAGTCTTAATTAATTAAGTTTTAATTTTAAGTGTTTAAATTAGCTAATGTCTAAGATAGTCAACCTAACCTAACCTAACCTAGTCAATCTAGTCAACCCAGTTAGGTGTGTCGTGTCCCTAGCCTAAGTCGAGTCCACCTAGTGAACCCAGTCAATCTAGCCAAGTGTGGCGTGAGCCTAATCCTATCTTAAACCCACCACTCTTTAGCATTTAGTGGTTTAGTACATTTATTTTTAAGTATATTAACTTCAGTATAAGTAGTGTAGGTTTTCTTTTAATCGATCTAGTAGAGTGGAGCATTGCTTGTTTAAGGTGTGTTTGATACTTGCTTTGTTTATGTTAGTAACTTAATTAGTTCGTTTGCATTTAGCTTGTATTAATTGCAGTCACTCATTCATATAGTTAAGTGCATGTTTAAGTACATTAATTACAATTGCATTATTAGTTCATTTCGTTTTTAGTCATAAAGTGCATATCATATTTCATTTTTATTTCATTTCGCATCATTGCATTTAACATCAGCATACAATATGTCATTTAGGTTGCATTAGGTTTAATTTGCATTATTTAGTGTTTAAATAGATTTATAAAGTGAATAGTGCATTTAAAACAAAACCCAATTTTTTCCCTATCGCACTGTCGTCATTTCATGTGCAAAAAATTCGAGTTTTTAAATTTTTATTTTTCTATTCACTTTACTAGTGTGTTAACTGCCTACAAACCAAATTTCAGCTCGATCCGAGTTGGGTTGGTCTGATTTTTAAGCGTTTTATGAAAACTGCTTTTTCTGGTTTTTAAATTTCAGGACTTGCGATATCCTGATTTTTTGCCCATTTTGAAATGCTTATATCTGGAGTTCCAGATATCATTTTTTCATTCTGTAAAAACTGTCAGATTATTTAATCTGTTAGTTACAGAACAGAACCAAATTCGGGAAAATTGGACCTTGTTTGTTTTGTCAAACAGTGGTTTTCTAAAGAGTTGTCAAAAGTCTCTTTTACACTAGTTTGGGGCATCTTAGTAATTTCATTCTTTTCAGCATTTTCGTACTGTTTTGAGGATTTTATGCATATTAGGAGCTGCATCTGCATCATACAGCATTGTTAAACTTAGGTTAGTTAATTTTTGAATTAGTTTAATATTTTGGTTAATTGTTTTCTCATAATTAGGATTTGTTCTATTAATTTCTTGAAAATTAGATTTAGTTTCATTTATAGCTTGCATCATTAACATAAGTTATTAACCCTTTATTTTCCTTTGTTTTTAGGTTGAAAGGCATACTCATTTCCAGGGTTTAGTGTCTAAGTGCGAAGATTGGATAACTGGCGAAAGGACCAAAATACCCTTGGCGTGCAACTGAAGATTGAATTGCTTTTTCATTTCATTTTAGTGTTAAAATTGTAGTTGTATTAACTTTGTAATTGTAGATTGAGATTTGAGATTAATAAATTAAACTTTTGAGAGATATTCTGAGTAACTCCTGTTCCCTGAGGATTCGACCCGCACTTGCCACTTCGTGAAAAGTCGATTTTTATATCTTTGGTTGACAATTTTCTAAAGCTTTTATTGAAAATTATTGTTTTAAAAATACCATTTCCAAAAGATCAACTAGTGCCCATTTGTGAATTTCTAAGGAAAAGAAATTTTATCTTTGTGATGCTACTCAGAGGGGAGGGCTGGAAATGCAATGTTGTTGGTGGTAACAACAGGGGCTGTTCAGACACCTATAGCAGGTGGCATGAAGTAGAAGGAGGGCTGGAAATGCAATGCTATTGGTGGTAACAACAGGGGTTGTTGGGGCACCTACAGCAAGTGGTTTACAGCTGTGATAAGAGGACGCAACACGTTCATGGGATGTAAAGGGGCCAACTGGCAGTGGCTCCAGAAACAGTAGAGGAGGTCAAAGGGGACCTCGATTTAGACTTTTACAGTTTTGAAATTCATGTCAGGAGACCTATTTTACCACAGTCGACTTCAGCGAATCGGACCTCCATGATGTCATTAACTGTAATTCAAACTCATGTTACAGAAGCTCCGATGCTTGCTCCAGCAGATCATGATGGGTGACTTTGATTAATGTAGGATGATGTTCAAATGGAATGGGAAGAGCTAGATTATAACAAATAACATCATTCTAATGCAGGTTTATTTGGACAGGAATTGCTCATAACTTAGCATGCTCGGGTCAAGCTATTGTGCAGATAAAAAAAAAAAGAACAGTGTGATAAAAAAACTAAGACAAAATGCCAAATTTAAAGCTACCATGATCATAAAATCGGAGGTAAGTAACTGCTAAAACCAGTGATGTTGATGTGTGTGTATGCTGAATTGATATGTGATGAGTGCCAGTGATATGTGACCACGGGTGATTTGTGCTAGTAATATGTGACCATGGGGATGATAAGGGAATGTGCAATAAAAGTGTAACAGACAAAAATATTGCTACAAATATTGAAGAGCATGAGTATGGGAATGCAAGGCATTGTGGAGCAGAGCTCATACCTTTGTCCCTCAGATCCCTGTTCAGGATGGTGCTCGTTCCAACCATAAATAACTACAATGGATATAGCAAACATTTCCAGATTTGAAATTAGATAATGCAGGGAACCCATCGACCATTGGAAAACAGTTGAACTTGTTCTGCATTAACATCAAAATTGTTGGGTTTAATCAAAGTTCCATAACCTGGAAGACCTTCCATTTCTTCTTCAAGATGGTGGCAAACAGATTTCATGCTGGAGATCTTGAACATCTATTCTTGCACTTGAGGCCTCTGATCCATGGTGGAGGCCAATGAAGTTCCTGGAGATACAACAATCAACGCATTGAAAGCATTGATTTCTGCTACACACAGTTTTCAATCATTCTCATATGTACAGGTTGCAATCAAAGGGGTCATCCATTACTCTGCTGGGCCATGGATCTTTAACACTTGAGTCAGTCAAAAGCCAAGAAAGCCATCAATGTGCCTGCAATTTGGGAGACCAGGCCATATAATGAGAAAACATGAACACTATCAATAGACAATACTCCTGCAAGCATGCTAAATAGCATAGGAGCATAACCAATCAAGTGTTTGTCACTTCCACGATAGTCAGCGGGAGGAGGTAGTGAAAGCAGTCTCACAGTCAGACGCACGGCGTGCTCCTGGCCCACTGATTGTAATCTCATGTACTTTCTCGAGCTTCGCTAAACTTCCATCAAATTCATGAGCAATTCAGTGGTGTTACCCTTGAAGCAGGAGTTATCACCAAAGAATTTACAATTGATGTGGATACAGGAGGTGGGGGGATGCACAGTAATATGTGGGGTGCTGATGATTGAGAGTCTTATGATAAAATATCTAAGAAGAGGCCACATCAAAAACTATAAATTAGGCAAAACTTGAATTACATTCAACAAAATCATGCTTTTCACACAACATTTCAACATATATAAAAAAGAAAGGAAATTGACTGCATATTCACATACCTCAACTAGCTTTTTCAAAATATGGAGAGCAATATGACTGTGAATTCATATGCCTTCCGTCTGGCTTTCTCCACTATCTTTTGCCACTGTAGCTGAGATTGAAACTCCTCGGAAGCTTACCTATTCGACTTGATTGCCACCCACAAAATCACGACAAATCAGATATCATATTCCTCCAGGTTTTGGAAGTCCCATTCTCTTGATCACCAATGTTAAAACGAGAACTAGTAGGCAACAGATCAAGCATTTTCCTAGTTTGTGGAATCATTTATGCTTCATAGGAAAGCCTAGAGGCATATGACAATAGACCTACCCCAACAGAAAAAACCATTTCTACACCCAAAATAGTATCATCTTCTGCAATTTTCCATAATTAGAAAGCATAAAAAAAAACATGTATGACTATTGCTATAGCAGATTACCTTCCAAGTTATGAACATCTCATAGCCATGCAGTTTGAAAGTCAAGGTTATATGATCAATCACCTCTGGGTTTAAATCAAAATTGCAGAGAGATATACAGGGTATACAACATATGACATACTATGGACATGTTGATGTAAAAGGTGGAAGTGAATGGTATGCTTCATAACACTTACCTCATTGTAGCCCTATTCGGAGTTTGAGAGGGATTTTTGAATTTGAAAGATGCCTCCAACCTAGAGCATCATATCCTTTGATCAAAACAGTCTGCTACTGTAACAAGACATACTATAGGGTTTTCCAGATTCCAATGTGGCTCGCTGATCCTGATCATAAAAGGGGGATCTCGAACAACCAAAATATAAGACAACTGCAACTTTAAAATTCTGTAAAACAGCAATTTCCCCCTTTACATCGGTTTATTGACTCAAAATATCTGATGGCCTTCATAATCTGAGGACCTTGTAATGCTAAAGATAAAACAATAAACAGAAATGGTGAGGAGCATATTAGTGGAGATACAGGTAGCAATTGCAATGTAATAGCAGATCATTCTCTACGGAAATGGCTTCATCAGTGACCATCAGTCTAGAGGAGAGATGCAGCAATAGCAGCTCGCCCCATGTAATACTCTGTCAGAATGCGTCCCTTCCTGTGTCATTCTTTGCTACCTCAAGATGAAGGAGTCACAGACGACATCACAGATGATGTATTGGAATGGGCATAGGCTCGAAAGATGCTTGGGAAGCAGATGCTCATAATCAAATCACATATATATAGGTGTTAAATCCCAAGTAATACAACGATCTTATCATGTTTACACCCAGAAGAAAGACAAAAAAAAATATTCCAACGAGATCTTGCTTAATATTTGCTATTTGATGCTGACGAGCTTTTCAGAAAATTATGAAATAAACCCAAACAGTCAACAATGTAATGGAACAAATGAATGTCGATACTAAGACATGAATATGATGCAGAGATAGATGAAGTAGGAAAAGTGGTGATGGTTACAGCGAAGAAATAGTGTGAACAAAATGAGATGAATCCTAGATGAAGAAAACGGATGCCACAAATTGACAAGAATAAAATAAAATGAGAGGGGTAGATCAATGCCGATAGAACCTATTGCATTTAATAATTGCAGTAAAAAAAAATATAGGCCTTATCAAACATTGACAAGATGAAGTAAAAAATCGACACAGAGTTCCAGAGATTTCTCTGTAATACTAAGTCTTCAACGCATAGACCTCTGATATGTTATATGAATGAGACCCGATGCTGCTGAAATCGAGCCAAACAGAAATAAAACCAGATCTCACACTAGAGAGCGTGAACAAAGATCAATCGGGGATCCAGATGAGCTATAATAGATCACCGAAACATAAACACATATTTAAATTCATGTAAACTGAAGAAAAACCAAGATAAATTATAAATCAAAGGAAAAGAACAAAAGGAAAAATGCAGCAAAACAAAGAAAATAAAACAAAAACAAAAGAAGAAAAGAAAACAAAATTTTGTTGGAATACCATGATTCCGTTGATGTTGCATTATGTAAACCGAAATTGCCATAAGCAAATCGGATCTACAGGGTATGCGTTTATTGGGATAGAACGAGAAATCAAAAGGAAAATGCGGATTAGAGGGAGAAGGGGTTCTTTACAGAGGATCAAAAAAAGAAGGAAAAGAACGATTACTTACCTGTGATGGCTGAGGTAATTGGTCTTTCACTGCTACTTGAGGAGAATCAGAGAAGAAGCGTGAAGAAAATGAAGGGGTGAAGATGCATGAGAAGAAGGAAGAAGGTGCCATGCGGGGGTGAAAGGCGATTGAGAGGAGGAGGTAAGGGAGGGGTGATCACGGATGAAGTGGGGTTTCCTTCTTTGCCGATTGTAAAGAGGAGGATGGAAGAATCGGCAAGGGGCTTCCGTTGCAGATGGGTGGAGGAGAATCCAAGGGTGGTTGGCGATTGAAGGTGGAAACGAAAGGGGAGATGATCGGCAATGGAGAAGAAAGAGAGAGCGAGAAGGGAGGTCGGCCAAGGGGAGGAAGAGGTTTCCAAAGGGCCGAGAGTATGCGAGAGAGAGAGGGTTTCTGTAACCCTAAAAAAAATTTGTTAAAAGCTTTTTATCAAAGGGTGAGACTCCATTTTTAAAGAATTTTCAAAATGGTGGTCCTTTCAAAAAGTTTTTTTTTTCAAAAAAATGGTTTTAGAAGGTGTTTTCAAAAGGAGGTTTTTCAAAAACCGATTTTTGTTTCTTTTCTATTATATATATATATATTATTTTTTTTCTTTTTCTTTTGTTTTTTCCAATTTTTTTGGTAATTTTTGAAATAAAACTATGAAACTAAGAAAATAAGGGATTTTAAAAACCTTTTTGTAAATTTTTGAGAAATATTTACAAAAGAATGGTTTTCTGAGAAATCGGGGTTATTTTGGGGAAATTTCTTCAAAAAATGGGTTTGGACCCTAGTTTTGAGAAAATATTCGAGTTTCAAACCTCGAATCGAGGAATATAACGCGATGGATCCAAACGGATACCAGACGAACTGTCTAAGCCTTTTAAAAGGTTATTTTGGTAATTTTGAGAATTTATTTTATAAATCGGATGACAAAGCTCAGATTTGGATTTTGACAATGGATCCGGATCCGAAATCAAGTCAGATATATAAAATGGATTTAATTTCAGTAAAATCTGAGAAATAAACTGGTATTTAGATTTAAACTGACTCAATTACCCAAAAAATGGGGGCAAAGGGCAAAAAGGGAATATTTATAAGATTTTTGAAAATTTTGGGGTGTTCACAGATGCCCCTCTTTGCTACTAAGCCGGTTGAAAAGCCGAGCTTAGTGACAAAGAAACACTCCAAATTTTGAAAAATGCCCCAGTCAGCAGATCTGAACCAGGTGTAGAAGAATTTACTTTGAAAAGACAGGATTTCAGGCTTAATACCTTATCTTGAATGGCTTTGGGGAGACGAAATCCTTGAAAATGATATGACTGAATAACAGAAATGAGAAAATCGTGATGGGACTTTGGGCGAAAATCTCGAAATGGTGAAAAATAAGGATTTTGGTCAGGTCTCATGGGTGAGACAAAATCAGCTTTTGGAATGACTCAGGTTTAGCCCTTAACCTGGATGTGACGAAGATATCTCAAGATAATCTGAATGGGGGAAGGAATATATGAAGACCTTGATGGAACATTTTTAAGAAAATGCCTCGTGAGATGAAGCTCAAGTAAAATCTTGTCTTGGATGGATATACAAAGCATGGATTCCTCGATGGGAAGAACCATGATGGGACTGGAAGAAAATACCTCGTCAAAACGAGGAATCTCGCTGGAACGAGACTCAAGTTTAACCCAAACCTGAAAAAAGAAAATACCTCGTGGTACGAGGTTTCAGGCTTAACCCTTAACCTGAAAGGGACGACCAGATGGAATCGTCGAACGAAGAAACCATGATGGGACCTTTCGGAGTTTGAAGTCAAATTAACATCTCAGATCAAATTTCGAAGCTCAATTTAAACTTTGAAATTCCTGATTCATCTTTTAAATTTAAACTTTAAAATCCAATTCTAAAATAAGAATCCAACTCCATTTAGGGATCCAGATTTCCAAATCCAATCTCTATTTCGGATTCCAGACTTCGGATCCAATTCCATTTAGGATTCAGAATTCAACTTCATTTTGGATTCCAGATTTCAGATCCAATTCCATTTAGGATCCTAGATTTCGGATTCAACTCCATCTTGGATTCCAGACTTCGGATCCAATTCCATTTAGGATTTTAGATCCAGAATTCAACTTCATTTTTGGATTCCAGACTTTGGATCAAATTTCATTTAGGATTCAGAACTCAACTTCATTTTTTGGATCCCAGACTTCAGATCCAATTCCATTTAGGATTCACACTTTGGATTCAAATTCCATCTTGGATCCCAGATTTCAAATCCAATTCCATTCCCAATTTCAGATTTCAAATCTGTCTTGATTTCCAGATTTCAAATCCAATTCCATTTTCAGATCCCATCTGGACTTCTTAAAGCCATTTCTATTTTTAAATTCCATTTGAATTTCTCAAATCCAAATTTCATCCTGATTTCAAACTTTAAATCTAGAATTCAATACCACTTCAAATTTCATCTTCTCTCCTAAATCAAGGTTCAAAATTCAAATTCAAAGTCCATTTCTGACTTTGAAACTTTATTTCTTTTTCTCTTATCTTCAAATCATTCTTTTCAATTCAAGATTTATTTTTCTCAACTCTGATTTAGAACTTCAAACATCTTTTCAGATCTATCTCAAGTTATAAGTTAAATTCAACTATTCAAAAATCATTTCTTCATCCCCTTTATCACATTTACTTCAAAATCACCTGGAAAGTCTCAAATTTCCAAAAGTGTTTTCTCAAAAGCATACATTTCTGTATTTACATTGCACAAGCATGATTCTCTATGCATTTTAGATTTAGAATAAATTCTTAGATAATATTTTAGCAAAGCAAAAAGGCATAAATTCGATCCTTGGTTCGATTACCCCTGGTAAAGGCGCCAGGAACGGTCGAACCTTGTACCGACGAGCGAGCCCTGTCTCCCAATTTTCCCGCAAATATTTCAAAACGGAGGCGAGTAATTTTTCTAAATATTTTCAAAATTAAGGACAAGTGAGACCTTGTAAAAGAGTTTCTCTCTCTTCTTCCTTTTCTCATTCTCTCTTCTTTTCTATCTTTTATTCCCCTTCAAAAAGGGAATAGAGGCTAGAAAGGCGAAGAGAAAGGAAAAGAGGAACAAGAGGAACAAGAGGAAAAATTTTGCGATGATCACAGTGATGGCCCCACCTCGCGAGGCAAGCTCGCTTACGTTAAAAATACATGTTTTTTATGCTTCAGTCTCTTGATTCGTTCTAGAGATGCTTTCCGTGGCAAAATGTTTTTAACTGTCTCATTGTAATGCTCGATGTTCTATGTCGTCACATTGCTAGTTCACGTACTATCGCACATATATGTCCACTTGTATCTATGCACAGTTCACGATAACTTATATGTTTTGCATGACACATTCTCCTGTGTGGTTACATTAATTGATTATGTTCTGTGATGCATATCATGCTATGATTGCTATGATTTGTGAAATGAGTAGTCATAATTATTTTCTCATGTTTTGCTTAATTGCATTGACTCATGCTAGTTGTTATCGCTTATTGCTCCATGTGTAGTTTCGTCACTCTCTTTACACTTGCTTATGCTTTACTTGTTCAATTATTGTGAATGAGCATGCTATGTGTTGCATATTAAGCCATGCTCTCGTTTTCCACATACTGGTATATTGTGATTGGTTTGTCTCACCAGCTCGAAAGAGTACTGACCTCGTTTTATGGGGATACAGGTGTTGCTTCTAGGCATGCGATGGAGTTCGATGTGCGGCAGAGGACTTGAACCCACTCTTCTAAAACATCAAGGATCTTGGTAGAGATTTTGTAAAAGGGAATGATTTATACTATTTTGTAAAATATATTAAATAAAAATTGTTTCATAATGTTGTTGATTCACTATTGTGACCCGCCCAGAGTTTTCCGCTTGTTTTCTTTTTTGGTACTTCTACACTTGCGCAATTATTTAAAAAAAAAAATTACCCTAAATTCAAAGGATTTTTAAGGATTTTCAAAGTTGGGAATTTTGGGCGTCGCATGAACCATTTTTTTAGATTATTTATTATGGTTAGTGTGAGAATGTGGTTTTCTCTTATTGCAGATAGCAGATTGCTAGCAAAAATTTGATCCAGACAAATTGCAAGCAATTGTTCTACCAAGGGTTTTCACAACAATTATTCTTGTTTCAAAGGTCAGGTCCTATTTGCCTGGGTACTTAGGAAGAATTGGTATTTAGCAGAAAATGCCTATGATGACATAGGGATGGCAGTGGACCCGAGGGAAATGGGACCCCACACCGCCTTGCCCCCATTTGGACCAGGGATGGAGGATATGAAACGGGGATGGAGGTTAAAATCAAAACTTGTGCATGGATGGAGGAAGGATGGACTTACTCTTTCCCCTTCCCCGCCTCGTTCCCATCCCAATCCCCACCCTGTCCCCGATCTTTCTTTAGGAATGGCAGTAGACGGAGAGAAAATGAGCCCCCACCCTGCCTCGTCCCATTTGGACCGGGGATGGAGGACATGAAACTGGGATAGAGGCAGGGATAGAAGTTAAAATAAAAACCCATGCGAAGATGGAGGGCAGGATTTTGAGACGGGTCGGGGGTGGACTGGAGACCTTGTCCAATCCGCTTTCCGGACTAGAGATTCTGCACAAAGCAACCATTAGATGAGAAAGATATTTCACATCCATGGTCGGCAATTTGAGAGACTAAAAAAGGTTTAAATTTAGTTTTGGAACAACTCTAACTTTTGGAACAAAATGATTTTGAGAACTTTTTGAGTTTAGAGTTCCAATACTAGAAATTTTCAAAAAAGTTCCATCGACCGTAGAAACACAAGAGCCCTTTGAATTGGTCAAATCCCGACCAGTTATGAAAACTGGATTTTGAAAATCCCGACCAATGAAAACACTGGATTTCAAATCCCGACCAGTTATGGAAAATTGGATTTTGAAAATCCTGACCAGTGAAAACACTGGGTTTCAAATCCCGACCAGTTATGAAAAACTAGATTTTGAAAATCCCGACCAGTGAAAACACTGGATTTCAAATCCCGACCAGTTATGGAAAACTGGATTTTGAAAATCCCGACCAGTGAAAATACTGGATTTCAAATCCCGACCAGTTATGAAAACTGGATTTTGAAAATCCCGACCAGTTATGAAAAATGGGATTTCAAATCCCGACCAATTATGAATAACTGGATTTTGAAAATCTCAACCAGTGGAAAAACTGGATTTCAAATCCCGACCAGTTATGAAATCCTTAAAATGAATTTAGAATTTTAAAGTTGAATTGAACTTTGAAATTTGATTTGAATTTGAAATGGAACTTTGAATATAAAAATGAATTTTGAAACTTAAAAGTCAAATTGGACTTTGAAATTGAATTTTGAATCTTGAAATGAGATAGAATTGATGAATTGAAATTGAAACTTGAAGAAAGATATTCAAGACCACTTGGATTTTGAAAAAGAATTTTGAAAATATGATGCAATTCTATCCTAAATGCTGAAATGAATTGAAAGAGTTTGAAATTGGATTTGAAAAGCATATTTCATTTTTTAAGTGAATTGAAATAAGATTGAAGATATAATACATCCTTAACTATGGTCATTGAATGCATTATATAATAATCTATATTTGAATTCAGGTGAAGAATAAAACACATTTTTTATGCCTTTATAGAGTTTAAAATGAAATTAACTCTCAATATATTCTGACTATGGCCATTGATATATATTTGAGTTAATTTTAAGTTAAACTTTAATAAAGAAAGAAAATATTTGAAAGGATGATGATTTTTAAAGGGGGATCCAACGTAGATCCAATGTTATTCCATAAAAGATGAAAATCCTAAGTTTTGTTCACATCCTGACTATGGCCATTGATGCAAATCATCAACTTAGGATTTAATCACCTTTTATTAGAATAGTGCACGTGCCATTCGTGTTTCACCATAGTGGATTTTTGAAAAATAAAGGCAAAATGACATGAAACAAGCAATTTATGACTTTTATATGCTCATCCATTCTATCTAAGACTGGAAATGTAGAGTTTTCATTAATGTCTAGCTTATTACAACACTGGAATTGAAAATATCAGAAATTTCTAATTCAAGCTTTTCACATATTCCTGCAAGATGGGGTTAACATCAAAAACATGGAAGATAATAGGAGGTATCACATCAAAAACCTATACATTTATATATATATATATATATATATATATATATATATATATATATATATATATATATATGGAGTATCTACATGAAGAGGGTAGATATATACATATATTCACACAAAAAATAATAAAAAAAATGATGATGTCCATGTGATATGAGAATGAGATGAAGTATTATCACACGTATGGACCAACCCCTATAAAATCCAAAAAAAAAAAAAAGAATGCCTAATTACCTGGTAATCCAAAAAAAAAAATGTGATTGTTATTGCAGCAAACATGTGATTGATGAAAATGGAGATGTGTAATAGCAAATGACTGTTGTGTACAGATGATATGTAGAAGTGATACAAATGTGCTAACTGCTGATATATGAATGCAGAAGTATTGTGACACAGGATATGAGAATGGAACCAATGCTATGATGCAAGCATAGCCATGGATTGAGTGTTTAATGAAAACACTTTGATGAATATAGTGGTGTGCTCACAGTAGAGGTGAGCTGAATGTGGATGTGAAGTGAAGAAACAATGTTGTTTTCAGTAGTGGTAGAGGGATGTGGCTGTGTGAATGAACGCATGTTCAGTGAGAATAACACACGTTCAGTGACTAGATGGTGGAGCCACATAACACAACTCCATCTGATGGAGCTAGAGCAGAATGACCCTCAGCAACACAACATCGTTATTGCTTGAAGTCGTTGACAGCTTGGCTTTGAGCAGTCCCAGAATTCCAGCTTGGCCCATCAGTCTTGAATTACTAAAATATATAATTGCAGGTATACACAAAGGCACATATTATTAAGAACAAACTGAATATAAGTCAACTGATTTATCAGAAACTGTCAGAAGTTAATACATCATCATCAGAGATACCCATTAAGGTAATACATAGCCAAACTTCATTATCGTTTCTGCCATCATCACAGGACATTGGCACAATCATTCTCAGACTAAAAAAAAAAGAGAAAGGAATATCTAGACTTATCTTAGAAATTATGGGCCAAACACCATGTTTAATAACAATAATATATATATATATATATATATATATATATATATATATATATATATATATATTGACAACATAAATTGATTGAGGGTGGTTTTACCAGGGTGTAGGGTTCTGCTAGAGGAACTAACTGGCTGTAATTAGCTGAAAAGGGACATTGTTGTATTATTTCATCTTATCAAGCCACCACCATTCATTACAGTTAGAATCACTGAGGCTGCTGTTTACAATGGCTCATTCAATGTTGTCAAGCTCCTTTCATTAATGCTGCTGGAGGTAGTTCACCACAGGAGATGGTTCATCACTAAAACCAGTTTTCATCCAAACTCTACTTCCTTATTCCATTCCCCAGTATGCTCTTAGACTGTAGCTACCCCATACCTTCCATTCACATTCCAAACCCAGCGGAGCTATATGCCCATGCCACTCATCAATATCCTGTAACCCATTCATGATATCCTACTGTCATACACACACTTGTGTTGCCTTATCAGTTACATAGTTACATACTACCTGTATGCACAATCCCTACTATCCGAAATCAGCAGATATCTCTCACAACACCTACTTTTAACTGTTGTATGAGACATTGACCATTTAACTCCCTTAGGTTTCAGGCCAGATCTTGGGTTTAGCTGGCAGCACATTGAAGTGTTAGCTCCAAACTAGGCTTTAACAGATACATTTTGCTGATTAAGGTTTTGGGTCGTCACATACTATATTTCCCATGTATTCATTATATAAGGTATATCGGTCCCCAGCCCAGTAGCTAATTTACCACATCCTGCACCTATATGTCCATTGGCTGTAAAAATCTATCATAAGCCTTCACTTGGTTTCAGCTATTGCCTGACTCACCACCATTTATCCTCTATTTTTTTGGCACTTCAATACCATAAGCATCACAATCACCATTTGTCACCAACCATCTTATTGCTACCATTCTACTACTACAGTGACGTTCTGTTCCTGCACTTCATTTTTTTAAACATCTTAGTCATCAGCTACCTTACCCTTGCAACACCTCCATTCACACCCATTTTACATATGTCATTATCTCAGCTATCCACACTGTCCCTTCACATTCACCATTTCACCTATATATATATATATATATATATATATATATATATATATATATATATATATATATATATATATACATATATAAGTGAATAAATATTCACATATACCTATATGTATATATATATATATATATATATATATATATATATATATATATATATATATATATATATATATATATATATGCATGTTTATATGTACATAAATTTCATTTTTCACAATTTAGAACTTAAATGCCTTGGCACATGAGCATTTTCACCATTGACATCTATATAATATGTGCAGTTTTCTCCCATTTTTTTATATTAACCCAGTTGTTTTGTAGGAATATGTGGAAAATCTCATTACTGGGAGTAATGAATTCAACTTGATGTGTTATAATAGTTAGATCTTAAATGAGAATTTACATTTTCTGTCTTAGATAGAATGAATGAGCATTGTAAATATCATTAATTTCATGCTTTTTACATTCATTTTCCAAAATCTCACAATGGTGAAACACGAATGGCACGCGCACCATTTCGTAATAGGTAATAAATCCTAAGTTGATGATTTACATCAATGGCCATAGTGAGGATGTAAACAAAACTTAGTATTCTTATCTTTTATAAAATAACACTGGATCCACACTGGACCCTTTTCAAAATTCATCATATTTTCTTTAAATATTTTCCTCTTTTATCAGAGTCTAATCTAAAATTAATTCAATGTATATACCAATGGTCATAGTCAGGGTATATTGAGAGTTAATTTCATTTTAAACTCTGTAAAAGCACCAAAATAGGTTTTATTCTTCACTTGAATTTAAATATAGATTATTATATAATACATTCAATGACCATAGTCAAGGATGTATTATATTTTCAATCTTATTTCAAATTCATGTAAAGAATGAAACATGGTTTTCAAAATCCAGTTTCAAAGTTATTTAAATTCATTCATCATTTAGGCTAGAATTGCATCATATTTTCAAAAATTCTCTTCAAAAATCCAAGTGATTTTGAACATCTTTCTTCAAATTTCTATTTTAAATTCTAATTCTATCTCAATTTCAAATTCCGATTTGACTTTGGAATTTCAAAATCATTTTATATTCAAACTCCAAAATTCCAATTCAATTCAAAGTTCAATTTTGAAATTTCTGATTCATTCTCAAAAACAAAATCAAGTTCATCTTCTTATCTTCAATCAAAGTTTGAGTTTGAATCTCAAAACTTGACTCTTCTTAAAATTTTAAATTCAATCTGGGCTTTCAAAACCCAGATCCATCATTAAAGGTCCCATTTGGACTTTCAGAATCTAAATCCAAACTTAGATCCTAAATCCCAACTTGGATCCAGATTTCCAAGTACAATCTCCACTTTTGATCTCAGATTTCAGATCCAATTTTATTTTAGGATCCAGAATTCAACTCTATCTTGGATCTCAGACTTCAGATCCAAACTCTATTTTAGGATCCAGAATCCAATTTCATCTTGGATCTCAGATTTCAGATCCAAAATCCATCTTAGGGTCCAGAATCCAAGTCTATTTTGGATCTCAAATTTCATATCCTAAATCCTATTTAAGATCCAATTCCATTCCCAAGTCTGAATTTCAAATCCAAATTACATTTTCAGATCACATTTGAACTTCCTAAATCCATTTCTATTTTTAAATACCATTTGATTTTCTCAAATCCATCCTGATTTCAAATTTTAAATTCAATCCCATTTCGAAGTTTCATCTCTTCTCCTAAATCTAAGTTCAAAGTCCGTTTTTCTGACTTTAAAATTTCTTTCCTTCTTCCCTTTATCTCAGCTTCAAAAATCATTCATTTCAAATCAAGATTTATTTTTCCAACTCTGATTATTTCAAAGACTTAGAACTTTTCTGATCTATCTCAAGTTCTACGTTAGATTTTATCATTCAAAAACCATTTCTTCACTCCATTATCAAGTTCATCTCAGAATACTTGGAAATTTTCAAAACATTTTTCAAAAAAGCATATATCCTTGCATTGCACAAGCATGATTCTTTGTGCATTTAGATTTAGGATAAATTCTTAGATGATATTTCAGCAAAGAAAAAGGCATAAATTTGATCCTTGGTTCGATTACCCCTGGTAAAGGTGTCAGGAACGGTCGAACCTTGTACCGACAAGCGAATCCCGTCTCTCCATTTTCCTGTAATATATTTCAAAATGGAGGCGAGTTAATTTTCTAAATATTTTCAAATCAAGGTCAAGTGAGACCCCGCAAAAGAGTTCCTCTCTCTCCTCTTCTTTTCTTTTTCCTTTCTCTTTCTTTTCTGTCTTTTATTTTTTTCTCCCTTCAAAAAGGAGGAAAATAGAAGTTAGAAAAGGAAAGTTGAAGGAAGAGAGAGAAACCACAAGAGAGGAAAAATTTTGCGATGATCACAACATACCAAGCATGGATTTCTTTGTGGGGAAAAATCAATATGGGACTAGGAGGACTACCTCGTTTGGAATGAGGCTCAGGTTTAACCCAAACCTGAACGGAAGATACCTCGTGGAGCGAGGTTCATTCTTAAACCCTTAACCTGAAACAGATGATACCTCGGATGGCGAGGTTCAGGCTTGACCCTTAACCTGAAAGGGACGACCATACAGAATCATTGAACGAAGAAACCGTGATGGGACATAAAGAAATACATCGCCAAAACGAGATTCAGGTTTAACCCTTGACCTGAGTGGGGGGGGAGGGGAACCGTATAAAATCCTCAGATGAAGAAACCATGGTGGGACTAGAAAGGATATCTAGTCGAGGCGAGACTCAGGTTTAACCCTAACCTGAATGGAAAGTACCTCGTGGAGCGAGGTTTAGGCTTAACCCTTAACCTGAAAGGGGCGACCATACAGAATCCTCGGATGAAGAAACCATGATGGGACCTTAAGAACTTGGACAAACAAATCCGAAAGGGGTTTGCGAGAAGAGAAAAAGGAATGGGGTTCCCTAAAGCTTGAAAAAGGGATGATCTTGGGCGCCTCATTGCTGAGACTAAATCAGCTTTTAAAAACAGACGACCTCTCGTAGAAGGTTTGGGTGATATCTCGAGGAGCGAGGTAACAAGTTTAATCCTTAGCCTGAATGTATACAGAATCCTTGAGGAGCGAGGAAACTGTGATGGGATCTCTAGACTTTGCACAACAAGTCCAAGAGGGGTTTGCAAAAGGATGAAAAATGGGGGTCTCTAAAGCTTGAAAAGGGGTTGATCTTGGGTGCCTCATCGCTGAGACTAAAATAACTTTTGACAATAACAGATCTTTTGCAGAAAGTTCAGGTTTAATGCTTATCTTGAGCAAGAATTGTCTATGGCAGGACAATGGGGAACACAGAAAAGTGTGCAAATCCGAGAGACTCAGATCAAATAGAAGGGAAGGACTTTTTAGTCCCAAGGAGGGATGACGTCAGGATATGTCAAAATGAATGTCAAGTTCTTACTTCATGTTGGGATAAAGAGAAGATATTGCCAATAAGATGTCAAAAATTGTAGTTGATTCAGAATAATGGAATTGTGCTCATATGTGTGAAAATATCACCTCTTTCTACCTAGAGTATTAACTCCAATTGGGCTAACTTTGTAGAATCAAGAATCAAATTCAAATTTGTTGTTGTTGAGTTTCTTCAAGGAAGATATAAATTTTCTTGATATAAAAAGAGAGGAAATATTCTTAGCTTCATAAAAACAATTGAATGAAAAGATATTGATAGAAGAATTTCACATAGATAAAGATGATTCCTGGCAATTTCGGGCAGTTTGATATCTTGGGGCTTTTTCCATGATGATCTTTTTGCACTCTTTTAAGTCATGGAGTTTTCTTGGGTTCTTGGGAGAAGCTTATTACATCATCCTTCATTTTGGAGATGTCCTGACTTTTCTCTCTTTTTCGGGGAAGGGTACGTTACAAACTCCTTTATTTTGGAGATGTTTTGATCCTTCTTTTTCTTAGGGATTATGCTAATGATATTGTTTCTTGGGTTGAAATCTCTGGATGATAGCAGAAATCAAATATCTTTTGGGGTTTGTCGGGAGTCTCATCGCAGTCGCTTTCATCTTGGCGGTGATCTGAACGTTCCCTGGAAGGATCCTTCACAAACTCTTTCATCTCGGAGATGATCCAAATCTTCTTTGGACCCGGGGGTCTAGCTCGCATATTCATCTTCATCTTGACAACAATTGAAAGATCCCTTTTGCAGATATTTGATTGCAACTTAAATGACTGAGGATATATGGATTGGGTAGGTCCTTTTTACTACCCAGGATATTTCCACTGTCTCACTGCCAAAAGAATGATATTTAAAAATATGATATAACTATGATCAATATCAATTTGCTTATGGCTTTTCAACATCATTGAATTTTTCCTTTGTAGGTCATATCGAAGATTTTTCTTCATCCTCTTGGTTGACCAACAGAAAAAGCTTGAATTCTGCTATTTTTTCACAAAAGTCTTGTCCTTTTGAAAGTAATATTGAGGATAGTTTGAGGTAATTCTTTATGCGATGAAAGCTTTGAGATCAACAATGGTTTTTTATAGCAAATTGACAAAGTATTCTAGAAATCCTTGATGAAAGAAATTGCTTGATGTCGAATCGACACGTCCGTGACAAAATTCTCCTCTCTTTTTCCTCAAAAAGAGAGACTCAGGCTTAGCCCTTACTTGAATGGGAAGTTGGAAATACTCCTCTCTTCCCCAAAGAGGAGGTGTTTGCAAAATGGAACTTTCGCAGAGAAAATAAGTTTTCGTCAAAACTCCCTATCTCTAGGCTTCTCTTATAAAAAAATGGCCGAAAAAAATGAAGTTGAGAAAGTATCACAGAGGAACGAGTCCATAACACTCTCCCTAGAAGAGGGTCATCTGTGAAGGGGTTGGCCAAAGATGAGAAAAACGGGGCCACAAAAAGAAACGAGCTTCCGTCGAAGCTCTCCCTGGAAAAAGGGTTCTTTTGTGTAAAGTTGGTTGTTGTTTTGTAAACTATTCGCGAAAAAAATGAGTCCCTTCAAACTTTCCCTAGAAAAGGGTTCTTGCGAACGAAAGATGATTGCGTGCGAAAGGAACAAGCTTCCTCGAACTCTCCCTAGAAGAGGGTCCTTCGCAAGAGAATAAGGCTGAATTTTGATAGGATGGTAACCCGAAGGTTGAAATTGAGATTTTAAGGAAATTGGATCTGAAGTCTGAGATCCAAAAGTGGAATTGGATTCTGGATCCTAAAATAGAATTGGATCTGAAGTCTGAGATCCAATATGAATGTTGAATTCTGGATCCTAAAATGGATTTGGAGTTAAATTCAGAAGATGAATCAAGAACTTCCAAGTTTAAATTGAACTTGAAAAATGAAATTTAGAATTTGAATATACAAACGAATTTCAAAGTCAAATTAGACCTTGAATTTTTGAAGTTTGAATTTGGAATTTAGGAGATGAATCAAGAATCTCAAAGTTAAATTGAACTTTGAGTTTGATTGGAGTTTTGAAAAAATGAATTTGGAATTTCAAAGTCAAATTGAACTTTGAAATCTGATTTGAATTTGAATATAATTTGAAATCTCGAAGTTAAATTGAACTTTGAGATTGAAAAATAAAATAGAATTTTGAAAAATAAAAGGATGAATCAGATTTGATAAGGATTGAAGATAGATTGAGGAAGATATTTACATCACTTGGATTTTGAGAAAAGAATTTGGAAAATATGATGCTATTCTATCTCAAATGATGAATGAATTTAAGTAACTTTGAAATTTGGATTTTGAAAAGCTATTACATTCTTTAAATGAATTTAAGATACGATTGAAAAATATAATACATCCTTGACTATGGTCATTGAATGTATTATATAGTAATCTATATTTAAATTCATGTGAAGAATAAAACATATTTTTGTGCTTTTAGAGAGTTTAAAATGGAATTAACTCTCAATATACCCTGGCTATGGCCATTGATATATATTTTAAGCCGATTCTAAGTTAAACTCTAATAAAAGAAGGAAATATTTGAAAATATGATGATTTTTGAAGAGGATCCAGTGTGGATCCAATGTTATTTTATAAAAGATAAAAATACTATGTCTTGTTTACATCCCGACTATGGCCGTTGATGTAAATCATCAACTTAGTATTAATTTACCTCTTACAAAATGGTGCACGTGCCATTCGTGTTTCACCATTGGTGTAGTTTTGAAAACAAAAGAGGAAAATGTCATGAATCAAGCAATTCTAGAAGATATATACATGCTCATTCATTCTATTCTAAGACAAAGAATGTAAATCTTCATTGTATCTAGTTATTACATTGTCGGATGGAATTTAAATTCAAATTCCTAGACTAAGAAGAGAAATAGTCTTGATCCCTGCAAACTCAAGTTAACATGAGAGGAAAACTGTTATCGTCGCAAAATTTTTCCCGTCTTCCCTTCCTTGCGGAAGAGAGAGGGAAATGCTTTCGCGATTCAAACTTGACCGGATTTTGGAAATTGTTTTGAATACTCGCCTCCGTTTTAAAAATTGCGGGAAAATCCATGGGATGAGGCTCGACCTGTCGGTACGAGGTTCGAGCGTTCCTGCCGCCTTTAACAGGGGTAATCGAACCAAGGACCAAAATTATGCTTGACTTAGTAAAATCATTGAAATGGTGTTCTATCCTAAATGCACGGAGAATTCAGGCTTGTGCTATGAGATTTGGTAAAATATGGGTTAGAAAATTATGATGTATGCTTAGAAAACATTTGGAGTTGAAAATTTTTCGAGAAAAGATGGAAATCAATCTCTCAGGAATCTCAGACGAAGAAGGTTTGAAATCTTGAGAAAATTTATAAAGATTTGGAAAATCTTGAAGAAGGGAGAATCTAGAGAAAATCTTGAGAAAGTTTATAAGGACTTGGAAAATCATGAAGAAATAAGAATCTCAGGAAAATTTTGAGAAAAGTTTATAAAGACTTGGAAAACCATGAAGAAATAAGAATCTCAGGAAAATTTTAAGAAAGTTTAGAAAGACTTGTAAAACCATGAAGAAATGAGAATCTCAGGAAAATTCTGAGAAAGTTTAGAAAGACTTAGAAAAATGAGAATCTCAGGAAATTTTAAGAATTCTTGAGAAAATATGAACTTTTGAAAAGGAAAACACTTGTTGAGAAAATGCAGACTTTGAGAATTTTCTTAAGAAAATGATAGGAAATTTATAGGAAAGATTCATTGGAGAAGGAAATTTAGAACTTAGGAAATTGAAATCCTGAGAATCTTGTCTTTGAAATGTCTGAAAATCAACTTTGATTTTTGAGAAAGATGAGAAATTCCTTTTGAAAAGAATCTTAAGAAAATAACATTCCATGGAAAATCATAGGAAAAACTTTGATTTGGAAAATCCAACTTCGAATATCATCATAGTTTCTTGAGAAAATCGATTCCATGAAGTGAAAATCTTTTGAGAAAATCATGAGAAAAACAAATGATGTAGATGATGTGAATGAATGAATGCACTTTTGAGAAGATTTCTTAAAATTTTATTGGAAAAATGTGGATTAAGCCAAAGTAAATCCTTCATATATTCTGACTGTGGCCATGAATATATTCAGGGTTTATTTGAGTTAATTCACAATATTTGGAAAACATTGGAAATATGAGGTGCATTTTCAAGATAGCCTAAGAGTGTAGGCTCAATGTGACTGGTAGAGAGATGATGGATCTGGGTTTTGTCCATATTCCGACTAGGGCCGTAAATATGGACTCCACCGAGTTCATCAACTCTCTAAGAGTTGGTGCACGTTCCATTCGTGTTCATCCACGGTGAATTTGGAAAATGGAGATATATGCATCATATAATCAGGATATTACTGAAATCAAACTATATGAGATGCAGCCTAATCTAAGCAGTAAAAGTAAATCTTATTCCAAGGTTTACATTGGATTGTTACATTGCATAACATAAAGCAAAAGAAAATTGAAATGGAGCCAAAGAATCTGCATCTGTAAACACCCCAAATTTTCACTCACCTCCCCGACATTTTCATCAAACATCATCATTCAGCCTTTGAAATCGCCGGAGGGCAAAATGGTTATTTTCTGAGTTCAAACCTTGTAAAAGTCCAAATTTCATCTGGAACTCTCAAAGTCTCCCTATTTTAGCTCAGATGTTCAAAATTTTATTCCTGACAGGAGACAGGCATCTCCAAGTCTTGGTTCAAGATTATATTGCATAAGACATGTCATTGTATAGCATTGCATGAGCATTTCATATCACTGCACTGCACAACATGTCATTTCGAGGTCCAGAACTCTCGATTTCAAAATTTTCAATCCAGATTAGAATTTCAACTCTTTTCAAAATTGATTTCAAAACCCTGGGTCTTCAAAATTATCAGTTCTTCCCATTTTACCCCCAGGGCTCTGAATTTTAAAATATTTCCTCAGGAAAATGATCTGGATAGTTTTAATATGGATTTCAGCCACCTTATCTCAAATATCTTCCTTTTACAAAATTGCCCTACAGGGGCCAACTCTTTCCAAAAATTCCTGTTTTACCAATTAGCCCAGATTTTATGAAAATTCCAAAAAGAGGTTGTTGTCTTGTTCATAATTCAATAAAGAAGCAATGTGGGACCCACACTGAGGTGGTGTCACATAGACTTTTCTTTTGAAAAACCTGAACTTTGAAAAACCCAAAAAAATAGGAACCTTGTCCCCTAAATTGGTGCCACTTGTCCTTTCTCTCTCCTCCCATTTACCTGCCATGTGTCAGCATAGGGTTCACCTAGAAGTGCCACATGTCACCTTCTCTCTTCTGCCATCCTTTGACACGTGTCAGCGTGGGGCCACCTTAAGATGCTGCCACATGTCATTAGTCATCCTCTTCATTTTATGCCACGTGTCAATGTCTACCATCTTCACCCTGTGCCATGTGTCATTCCAAGGTCACCATGAGATGCCACGTGTCATGTGTTGTCCTGTTCAGAAAAAGTAGAACTTGTCTCCTCTGAGGTGGCACCATTTGAATTATGTCTCCTGCAAGTGACACATGTCACTCTCTCCTTTCCTTAGGAAAAGCAAGCGACACGTGTCAATCTCTGCTCCTTTCAGAAAATGCAGAGGACACATGTCTCCCTCCTATTTTTCTCAAAAAAAGTAGATGACACATGTCATCTCCAGCTTCCTTTAGAAAAAGTAGAAGACACATGTCACTCCCTGCTTTTCTCAGAAAAAGCAAGTGACACATGTCACCCTCTGCTCTTCTCAGAAAAAGCAAGGGACACGTGTCTCTCTCTGCTTTCTTCAGGAAAAGCAAGTGACACATGTCCCTTTCTGCCTCCTTCAGAGAAAGCTAGAATTCAAATGTTCAAACTCCAGTCTGAGGTTGCGCAAATCCTGAACTTCACCTTTTCTATTTTGTGTGAGATGGTGCCACGTGTCCCTTTTCCTCCCTCTTGCCACATGTCATTGTAGGAGCCACCCTGAGGTGGTGCCACATGGCAGTCTCTCCTTTCCTCTAGAAAAAGCAGAAATTTAAATTTCAAACTCTCTTAGAGGTGGCACCATCTGAATCCTCTGCCTTTCCTTCTGACACATGTCAATGAAGATGCTTTGAGATGGCGCCACATGTCAGTCTCTCCTTTCATCAGAAAAAGTAGAATTCAAACCCCTCTGAGGTGGCGTCTTCTGCTTCCTCTGCTCCTACCTTCTGACACATGGCAATGTGGATGCTCTGAGATGGCGCCACATGGAAGTCTCTCCTCCTTCCAGAATAAAGCAGAATTTGAATTTCAAACTCCAAGACAACACCCTCTGAGATGGCGCCACATGGAGGGCTCAGATTAAGCTTCTTTGAATTTCAAAATTTTCCAAAAATCTCTATAAATACAAGGCCCCATGCCCAGCCTAAGGGGGATTCTTTTGGATTTAGCATTTTCACTCTGAGAGCCCTGTTTGAGAATTGAACTTCAGAATTCCATTTTCATTCTTTCTTGGTTTCCTCTGGATTCACGCCCCTCTGGAGCCCATTATCAAGGTAGCCACTCTTTTTGGGAGTTCCAAAACCACTGGAGAACACAAGGTAAGCCTCCATTCCTATTGATTTCACTATGATAATTCTTTTGGTTTGATTCGTGTTGTCGTTTGAAGAAAGAGCTCATCCGAGGGATGGATTGAGCTATTCTCATAAAACGACATATATAAAAATACATAATTATACTTCCTTGATGATTTTTAACATGCATGTAGTTAGCTAGATTTAATTTGCTTTTTATTTCATTCATTTAGTACATTTCATGAATTAATTAGGATTAATTTAGCATTTATTTCAATTCTGCTTATTTTCAGTAGGTCTCTTTTTTTGTCAGTCAGTCCAAACGTCATTTCATGCATTTATTTTTTATTAAAAATCCCAAAATAATCACGAAATGCACCCTTAGGTGTCCCTATAATGTTGCCAAAAAATCGGAGGCATTTGAATTTGTTTACTGCGGTAAACATTTGAAAATCATTTTCCGACTTTTAAAATCGAGATATCCCTCATGAGAGATCCGATTTTTGATACAAAAAATGTTATGAATTTGGGAGAATGTCTAGTTTTTAATATGAGTTTTTCAGATTTTTCTGATTTTTTTTTATGTCTGACAAAAATCCGAGAGTTCGGGACACGTGTCAGAGCCTAATTTGGGCCTCTGAGATCTTGGATCGACTTAGGGCTATGGTTTCTCTTTGTGTGTTGCTCCAAATCCAAAACTATAAAAAGTAAAAATTGTGTCCGAGATGTCCTTTGTTTTAATCTGAAAGCCTGTAATTTTTAGAACAGTGTTGACCCCTGCTTCGGATTTTTCTTGTCAGCCCCCGGTTTTGCTACATTTGTCTGTTCTGTTAGTTTAGGCAGAAATAGTTATATTTTTATCTGTGTTTTCGTTGATCAAATGCCAAAGTCATAAACATGAAAGTTGTTCATGTAGCTGTCGTGCATAACTCTGATTAATTTCATAAATTTACATGGCCTTTTTGTATTTATTTAGCATTTTTCATCAGATTAGTGTGATTTTTAGCTCTGTCAGAACTAAAGCTCTGTTATTGAACTCACCATGGCTCAAATCCCAAAGCTATAAAAACCAAAAATGTTCCATTTTGAGTCTTTTAGCAGTCTGCAAAATATCAGAAGTTTCCATGGTGTAAATCTTGCATTATCATATTAGGCATTGCATTTGGTTCGGATCCATAGGCAGAATCCATCATTTTTAGGACTTTCCTTGAATTTTAGCATTTAAATCATATCATTTCATGATTTTTAGCATTCTAGGTTGTTTATCAGAGTGTTTAGATGCTTCATACCGAATTTGGTGCAATTTGGAATCCATTTGAGGTTCGGATCATCCATAATACCAAAACAGGGTCCCGCAGGACCCGGATCCAAGTGAAAAATAAGCGAAAATCGTTATTTTTGATAAATTGCAAAATACCAAATTCTGATTTTACAGTCTTAATGTGTCTAGCAGCATGTCATCATATCTCTTACTGCATTTTATCATCATTTGATTCAATTTGAACTTCAAAATCTCAATTTTACCAAGTTTTCCTTCAAAAAACCCTGATTTTAAAGGTATAACTTTAATTTTAGGGGTATTTTGGTCATTTTGACCCCAATTCTGAATTTCAAACTGTTTTCCACTGAATTCCCTGCATTTACATCATTTCAAAACATCAAGGAAGCATGAGAATAGGGTTTATATCCAATTAAATCCAATAATTTCATAATATTATTGGAAAATCTTGGAAAAACCCACATATTTGAGCTAACTTTATTTCAAGCTTGGCAGGGACATTCCAAAGAAGGAGCTGAAGTCTGCAAATTTCTTTTATTTCCTTTATTTAGTGATGTAATAATGTAAATTTTAGAATAAGAGATTTAATTTCCTGCTTAGACTAGGATGCATATCATATAGTTTGAATTTATGCAATATCCTGTTTCTATGATTCATGCATTTTATTTCAAAAGCACTATGGATGTTCACGAATGGCACGTGCACCAACTCTTAGGGAGTTGATGGACTCGGTGGGATCCATATTTACGGCCCTAGACGGAATATGGACGAGACCCAGATCCATCATCTTTCTACTAGTCACATTGAGCCTACACTCTTAGGCTATCTTAAAATGCACATCATATTTCCAAAGTTTTCAAAAATCATGTGCATCAAATCAACTAAGTTCTGAACATATTCATGGCCATAGTCAGAATATGTGAAGGATTTATCTTGACTTAATGCATATTTTTCCAACAAATCTCTTAGAAAATCTTTTCAAAGTGCATTCATTCACTCATGTCATTTGCATCATAAAATCATTGATTTTCTCAAGATTTTCTCAAGAAAACTTCATTCTCAAGAAATTCTAAGGATTTTTCAAAATCGGTTTTCCAAAGACAAGTTTTTTCACAGTTTTCCCTGGAAAATGATATTTTCTTAAGAGATTCAAAAGAGTTTTCCAATCTTTCTCCAAGATCCAAAATCGATTTCCAAGTATTTCAAAAGGTAAAATTCCCAGGATTTCGATTCCCCAAGTTTTGAATTTCCTTCTCCAATGAGTTTTCCTATAAATCTTCCATTATTTTCCTAAGAAAACTCTCAAAGTCCAAGTTTTCCTAAGAAGTATTTCCCTTTTCAAAGGTTCACCTTTTTTCAAGAATCACTTCCATTTTCCCAGGATTTTCAACTATTCCTGATTTTATCACATCTTTATAAGCTTTCTCATGTTTTCAAAAACCCTTTTTATATGAGTTTCCTGAGAAATTGAACTCTTTCCTGAGAGATTCTTTTCAACTCCAAATATTTTCCAAGCATACATCATGTTTTTCCAAGATGCATTTTACAAAAATTCTCATAGCACATGCCTGAATTCTCTGTGCATTTAGGATAGAACATAACTTTGATAATTTCGCTAAGTCAAGCATAGTTTTGGTCCTTGATTCGATTACCCCTGTTAAAGGCGGCAGGAACGGTCGAACCTCGTACCGACAGGTCGAGCCCCATCCCATGGATTTTCCCGCAATTTTCAAAATGGAGGCGAGTATTTCAAAAGCAATTTCCAAAATCCGGTCAAGTTTGAAGCGCGAAAGCGTTTCCTCTTTCTCTCTTCCGCAAGGAAGGGAAGACGGGAGAAAAATTTCGCGACGATAACAGGTTTGGCGACCGTGATGGGACCTGTCCTTGTCTGACCTAAATTATGCTTGACTTAGTTAAATTATCAAAATTATGTTCACAAAATGTCAGCTCTTTTACTTTCAATATCATGTGAGCCTAGATTCTGACCTAGCTGACATTGATTGCATATAGCTTAGGCATGGTTTGGTAGGACCATATTGAGGAGAAATTTTCATGCTCACATAGACTTAGGTCTAAATACAACTCTCCTCAATTTAGGATCTGAATGCAAACAATGTATGCTTCTTCAAAGATTTTCAAAATCTATCTCTCTAGGATTTAGAGCCATCTATTTCTTGCATGTGATCATTTTTTCAAAACTCCCTTACCTATCCTTACCCGGTCTTCACGTTGCTGGGCTCTCTTCCAGAACCCTAGTTCGGGACAGAGCCTCACAACTGGGCCAACTATTTGGGTTAACACCCCCCTACCACGTACCGCGGGCCACAGTCCGAAGTATATCGGTAGGCGCTCAAGGATGTTGGAAAACCTTACCTTAGAACCGGAGTTGAAACTCTATGCCACGTACCTCAGATTTCAATTCGGGTATATCGGCATAACTGGATTGGACAAAGATGATCTGAACTTAGAGTTAGGATTAAGGTCCTACAGCTGTTTTCAAAATGATGCATCTAGAGTCAGCTTTTTAGGGAGTGCTGAATGTGCATAAATGTTTATGCAGGATGTGAGTTTGTATGCTACTTTTATTTCTCTCATATTTTTTTCAAAAATATCTTTCCAAATATCCATATTCTCATCTTTTCCTTTATTTTCTAAAACCCTGGATGGTTTTTCCCAAATATTCAATTTCTTTCAAAACTCCAGGTGATTTTTCATTCTCCCGTTCTACTGGATCTCGAATTTTCAGCTGCATTTGTATCCTGCCTGCAATTTTTCAAAATCATATGTTTTCTTTCCTTGGATTTCAATCATTTTGTCTATTTGCCAAATTCTTCATCTTATTTTCTTCTTGAATACCTTGATTTATTGCGGTGAAAATTGTTTACCCACCTGCCTTCTCCTTATTCTAAATTCATTTGCGGATTGTTTTTTTAAGAGATATCTCTTTCCTTCGAAAATGGTGTTTTACTCGTGGTTGACGACCTCGCCTAGGTAACAAGGCACATTTTCTGTTGTTTATTTCTCTTATAAAGAATGACAACACAATTGTCATAATCCTTATGACGACTCACTCCCTAGTAATGGGATAATCTTCCAATGGTCTACCATATTTTCTTCAATATTTCCTTCCAAAAATCCAAAAAAAAAAAATTTCCTCAAAATTTGATCCTATCTTTGCCCTGCAGAGTCCTGTAGAGAAAGAGAAAGAGAGAGAATATAAGAAAGCCTTCACAACATTTGATGGTTCAGACAAGGTCAGGGAAGAAGACCGCACCAATTCAGCGTATCATCTACTCATCAACATCAGAAGGAGAGATGAATTTGCCAAGGTCAGACAAAGACCAAGAGCAACCAGAAGATGACAGTATCGACCCTCAGATGTACGCAATGTTTCAGAAGATGATGAAGAGGATGATGAGTGAGCAGGCTGGCACCAGCTCAGACAAAAATCCATTCAGTCAGAGAATTAGAGATCGTGTGGCCAAGAGGTCAACCAAGTCCTCTGAGGAGAATGTTCAAGATACTTCAGACGAAGATGATACTGATGAAGAATATGAGGTGCCTCCGGCATTTCAGAAATGTGGCCAAAGGAGGAGTCACAAATCAAAAAGTCAGGTCGCAGAAGAGCCCCTGCAAGCACAATTCAGGGAAATGGCCAGAGTGGTCAAGGATCTGCAAGCCCGCGACAAGGGCAATAAAGTCTTCACCAGCGAGGACTTCTACGACGGTTTAGAAGGGGATGATGATCTGGAGAATCTTCCCCGAAAATTCATCAAGTTCGATGGTTCTGGCGACCCAAAAGCCCATCTCGCCATGTTCTTCGCTGAATGCTCTAGGTTCAAAAGAGACAACAGAGCATTGTTCTTATGCTTTCCCGCAGCCTGGAAGGAGTCGCGGCCAAATGGTACGCGGAACATATCAATCCTATAGAACTGAAAGAGTTCGACAAAGTCGTGAATTTGTTTGTCGAGCGATTTCTGTTCAATACGGAAGCACTCCCAACATTGAGCCATCTCTGCAATCTAAGGCAGAATGAAAATGAAAAGGCAAGGGACTTCATTCGCAGATGGAGAGAGACCTGCAACAAAATGAGGGATCCTATATCAGAAAGACATGCTTTATCATTGATCCTCAATAATTTTTTTGCAACCTCTGAGAGGATTAATTTCTACCTCACCATCCAAATCTTTCGTTGAACTCATTGAACGAGCAGAATGGCTCGAGTTGAGTATGGAGAATGGAGTCTATGAAGGCTTCACATTTTCCAAGAACAACCCTCAAGGTGAACAAAAGAAGAAAGCTCACTTCACTTTTGCGGCTAAATCTTTCAATAATAGCAAAGGCAACAAGAATGATCATAGTTTGGAGAGAATCAAAAAGCAAAGAGGAAAGGACATCAACAGTGATAAACCTCTCCAATCCAGCCCTCAGCATCAAAAGAAAGATCAGGAAAAATCAAAGCGCAAGGACTGGAGAACTGATCCAGAATTCACCCCTCTGGATCAGACACTCGAGAGTATCCTCGAGTATATGCTTGAGAAAGATCTTGTCTGGTTGCCTAAAGTTGCTGATCCTCCAGCAATTATGGGCAGATTCAAATAACAATTTTGCAAGTTTCATCGAGCAGTAGGGCATGATACAGAAAACTGCTTTGTCCTTAAGAACATTGTTCAAGACTGCATTGACAAGAAGCTCCTCGTTGAAGATGAAAAGGAGGACTAGTCATCCTGACAAAGATTTTTTCTACAATCATTCAAGAAGATGACAATGCCAACAATTTCCCATTTCCCATCTTGCTTTTTCAAAAGAATAATGTAATCCCATTCTCTTTCCTTGATTTTAAAGCATCAATAAAGTCATCGAATTTTTCAATAACTTGGTGTCGTCTTATTTACTTCCTCTTCCTTTTCATAATGTCTCTCTTGTGAAGAATATCTTGAGGACATCTATCAGTCAAGAAGTTTGTCGCCTTATTCATCAATTATCCTTCTTTTATTCAAAATTTTCTCCCTAGTTACACTGGGGCATTTTTTTGGAAAATTTATCTTTACCTCAAAACATCCTGTATGCAGGCAGGATAAACCATTCTCTCATTTTGCATATATATGCACTCATTTGCACTTCATTTGCATTTCATGTGCATGTGCATTGCATTTGCATTGACTATGCACCCAATTCCATTCCCCTTCAGGTTAAGGGATAAACCTGAATCATTTTCCATAATTCTTCAATTTCGACCCTCGGGTCATCCAATTCTTCAATTTCGACCTTCGGGTCACCTAATTCCCAATTTTAAAATCACCAAAATTCTCAATTTCGATCGCCAGGTCATCCAATTTTCAGTCCCCGTTCAGGATAAGGGGATAATCCTGAAACCATTCATAGAAGCAATCCAACTCTCTATAATGGTCCTCGTTCTTCATCGAACTGATAGTGTTCTAAGTGAACTGATAGTTGTTCTTCATTGAACTGATAGTGTTCCTAGCGAACTGATAGTCGTTCTTCATCAAACTGATAGTGTTCCAAACGAACTGATAGTCGTTCTTCATTGAACTGATAGTGTTCCAAGTGAACTGATAATCGTTCTTCATCGAACTGATAGTGTTCCAAGTGAACTGATAGTTGTTCTTCATCGAACTGATAGTGTTCCAACCAAACTGATAGTGTTCCAAGTGAACTGATAGTCGTTCTTTATTGAACTGATAGTGTTCCAAGCGAACTGATAAGTGTTCCAAGCGAACTGATAGTGTTCCAAGCGAACTGATAGTCGTTCCAAGCGAACTGATAGTCGTTCCAAGTGAACTGATAGCTGTTCTTCATTGAACTGATAGTGTTCAAGTGAACTGATAGTCGTTCTTCATTGAACTGATAGTGTTCCAAGTGAACTGATAGTCGTTCTTCATTGAACTGATATTGTTCCAAGTGAACTGATAGTCGTTCTTCATTGAACTGATATTGTTCCAAACGAACTGATAGTCGTTCTTCATTGAACTGATATTGTTCCTAACGAACTGATAGTCGTTCTTCACTGAACTGATAGTGTTCCAAGCGAACTGATAGTCGTTCCAAGCGAACTGATAGTCGTTCTTCATCGAACTGATAGTGTTCCAAGTTAACTGATAGTCGTTCTTCATCGAACTGATAGTGTTCCAAGTGAACTGATAGTCGTTCTTCATCGAACTGATAGTGTTCCAAGTGAACTGATAGTCGTTCTTCATTGAACTGATAGTATTCCAAGCAAACTGATAGTCGTTCTTCATTGAATTGATAGTGTTCCAAGCAAACTGATAGGCGTTCTTAATTGAACTGATATTATTCCCACCGATGGTTGTTCTTAATTGAACTGATATTGTTCCCAGCAAACCGATGGGCGTTCTTAATTGAACTGATATTGTTTCCAGCAAACCGATGGTCGTTCTTAATTGAACTGAAATTGTTCCCAGTGAACTAATAGTCACCTCCTTTGAGGAAAAGAGAGGAGAATTTTCATCACGGATGCGTTAAGCTGGACCTCATGTGCTCTCTTTCATCAAGGATTTCAAGAAAATTTTGTCAATTTGTCAATCAATTGTTGATTTCAGAATCTTTATTGCACAAATCTTTATTTCAGTTTACCTTCAGCATTACTTCCAAAAGAGTGAAGCTTCTGCGAAAAGAGATTCAAACTTCAAATTCTTTTTATTTGCCTACCAAAAGGATGAAGGATAAGTCCCCGATATGGCCAGAAAAGAAGATTCAATGTTATTGAAAAGTCGTAGATGATTGATATTGATCGCAGTCAATGACACATCTTTAAAAATTATTCTTGTAAAGACGAGGCAGTGGAAATATCCTGAGCGCTAGAAAAGAGAGCATTTACCCAAGCCCCGTTTCCTCAAAATCACCTAAGCTGCAATTAAGTATCCGCAAAAGGGATCTCTCACCTGTCGTCAAGATGAAGGCGAATTAGGCGAGTAGACCCCCGGGGCCAAAGAAGATTCGAAACATCTCCAAGATGACGGAGTTTGTGACGGATCCTTCCAGAGAAAGTCCAAAGCACTGTCGAGATGAAGGCAGATGCGATGAACCTCTCGACAATCCCTAAAAGATATTTAATTTCAGCTATCGCCCAAAGATCTCCAAACCCATCATCCAAGAAGGATGGAAACATCTCCAAGTTGAAGGAGTTTGTGACGTACCCTTTTCCCAAAAGAGAGCAAGAGAGGAAAAAGAGAGAGAGAAAAAGTCGGAACATCTCCAAAATGAAGGAGAATGTAGCCAAAACACCAGAGAGTCAAAAAAAAAGTGCAGAAAGATTATCATGAGAGAAGCTCCCAGGATATCAAACTGCCAAATTTATCAAGAATCCTCTTTAACTTTGTGAAATTCTATTATCAATATTCTTTCATCAATTGCTTTCATAATATCAAATTCTCTTTCTTGTTCATATCAAGGAAATTGATAGCTTCCTTGAAGAAGGTCAATTGCAAACAATTTGGGTTTCCAATTTCGATTCTACGAAGTGAACCTTGTTTGGAGGTAATCCTTTGGGTAGAAAAGAAAGAATATCTTTGCAACAATGTGCAACATTTTCAAAAATTTTGAATCAACAACAGAATTTCCAACATTTTGACAATATTTTTCAGCTATCCTGACATGAAGTGAGAACTTGATGCCCGTCTTTGATACATCCTGACACCAATTTTAAATCCCTCTTAAGGACTTGATTCCTTCCCTTCTTTGAGAGCATGAACTCTCAGATTGCACACTTCCCTGTGTCCCCACTGTCCCACCATGGACAGTCCCATTTCGGTTCGAGGTCGAACCACCAATCATTTCCTGCAAAAGGCAATTTCAAAAGCTGATTTTAGTCTCAACAATGAGACGCCCAAGATCAATCCCTTTTCAAGCTTTAGGGACCCCATTTTCCTTCCTTTTGCAAACAACCCTGTCGGATTTACTGTGCAAAATCCAAAGGTTCCATCATGGTCTCTTCCTTCGAGGATTCCATTCATTTTTCGCCCGATCAGGATAAGGGTACAAACCTGAGCCTCCTTTGATGAGGTATTCCATTTTTCACCCGATCAGGATAAGGGTACAAACCTGAGCCTCAATCAAAGAGGTATTTCATTTTCCGCCCGATCAGGATAAGGGTACAAACTTGAGCCTCAATCAAAGAGGTATTTCATTTTCCACTCGATCAGGATAAGGGTACAAACCTGAGCCTCAATCAAAGAGGTATTTCATTTTCCGCCCGATCAGGATAAGGGTACAAACCTGAGCCTCAATCAAAGAGGTATTTCATTTTCCACCCGATCAGGATAAGGGTACAAACCTGAGCCTCAATCAAAGAGGTATTTCATTTTCCGCCCGATCAAGATAAGGGTACAAACCTGAGCCTTAATCAAAGAGATATTTCATTTTTCGCTCGATCAGGATAAGGGTACAAACCTGAGCCTCAATCAAAGAGGAATTCCATTGTCCGCCCGATCAGGTTAAGGGTACAAACCTGAGCCTCAATCAAAGAGGTATTCCATTGTCCGCCCTATCAGGATAAGGGTACAAACCTGAGCCTCAATCAAAGAGGTATTTCATTTTCCGCCCGATCAGGTTAAGGGTACAAACCTGAGTCTCATGTTATGAGATATTCCATCCCCAATCAGGTTAAGGGTCAAACCTGAACTTCGTTCCATGCGAGGTATTTCAGTCCCATCCAGGTCAAGGGCATAAACCTGAACTTTGCTCTCACAGAGCAAATCTTTCCTCTTTATTCTTCGCTTCATATCTACCATCTTCCTCGGACTAATTTCTTCACACCCAGTCAGATCCTTCTAACTGGGGCATTTTTTTTATGTATAGCCTAATTTTGGTGTGTTTTTCTTTGCCACTAAGCTCGGCCATGAGCCAGCTTAGCAGCAAAGAGGGGCATCTGTAAACACCCCAAATTTTCACTCACCTCCCCGACATTTTCACCAAACATCATCATTCAGCCTTTGAAATCGCCGGAGGGCAAAATGTTCATTTTCTGAGTTCGAACCTTGTAAAAGTCCAAATTTCATCTGGAACTCTCAAAGTCTCCCTATTTTAGCTCAGATGTTCAAAATTTTATTCCTGACAGGAGACATGCATCTCCAAGTCTTGGTTCAAGATTATATTGCATAAGACATGTCATTGTATAGCATTGCATGAGCATTTCATATCACTGCACTGCACAGCATGTCATTTCGAGGTCCAGAACTCTCGATTTCAAAATTTTCAATCCAGATTAGAATTTCAACTCTTTTAAAAATTGATTTCAAAACCCTGGGTCTTCAAAATTATCAGTTCTTCCCATTTTACCCCCAAGGCTCTGAATTTTAAAATATTTCCTCAGGAAAATGATCTGGATAGTTTTAATATGGATTTCAGCCACCTTATCTCAGATTTTGCCCTTTTGACAATTTCAAATATCTTCCTTTTACAAAATTGCCCTACAGGGGCCAACTCTTTCCAAAAATTCCTGTTTTACCAATTAGCCCAGATTTTATGAAAATTCCAAAAAGAGGTTGTTGTCTTGTTCTTATTTCAATAAAGAAGCAATGTGGGACCCACACTGAGGTGGTGTCACATAGACTTTTCTTTTGAAAAACCTGAACTTTGAAAAACCCAAAAAAATAGGAACCTTGTCCCCTAAATTCGTGCCACTTGTCCTTTCTCTCTCCTCCCATTTACCTGCCATGTGTCAGCATAGGGTTCACCTAGAAGTGCCACATGTCACCTTCTCTCTTCTGCCATCCTTTGACACGTGTCAGCGTGGGGCCACCTTAAGATGCCGTCACATGTCATTAGTCATCCTCTTCATTTTATGCCACGTGTCAATGTCTACCATCTTCACCCTGTGCCATATGTCATTCCAAGGTCACCATGAGATGCCACGTGTCATGTGTTGTCCTGTTCAGAAAAAATAGAACTTGTCTCCTCTGAGGTGGCACCATTTGAATTATGTCTTCTGCAAGTGACACATGTCACTCTCTCCTTTCCTTAGGAAAAGCAAGCGACACGTGTCAATCTCTGCTCCTTTCAGAAAAAGCAGAGGACACATGTCTCCCTCCTATTTTTCTCAAAAAAGTAGATGACACATGTCATCTCCAGCTTCCTTTAGAAAAAGTAGAAGACACATGTCACTCCCTGCTTTTCTCAGAAAAAGCAAGTGACACATGTCACCCTCTGCTCTTCTCAGAAAAAGCAAGGGACACGTGTCTCTCTCTGCTTTCTTCAGGAAAAGCAAGTGACACATGTCCCTTTCTGCCTCCTTCAGAGAAAGCTAGAATTCAAATGTTCAAACTCCAGTCTGAGGTTACGCAAATCCTGAACTTCACCTTTTCTATTTTGTGTGAGATGGTGCCACGTGTCCCTTTTCCTCCCTCTTGTCACATGTCATTGTAGGAGCCACCCTGAGGTGGTGCCACATGGCAGTCTCTCCTTTCCTCTAGAAAAAGCAGAAATTTAAATTTCAAACTCTCTTAGAGGTGGCACCATCTGAATCCTCTGCCTTTCCTTCTGACACATGTCAATGAAGATGCTTTGAGATGGCGCCACATGTCAGTCTCTCCTTTCATCAGAAAAAGTAGAATTCAAACCCCTCTGAGGTGGCGTCTTCTGCTTCCTCTGCTCCTACCTTCTGACACATGGCAATGTGGATGCTCTGAGATGGCGCCACATGGAAGTCTCTCCTCCTTCCAGAATAAAGCAGAATTTGAATTTGAAACTCCAAGACAACACCCTCTGAGATGGCGCCACATGGAGGGCTCAGATTAAGCTTCTTTGAATTTCAAAATTTTCCAAAAATCTCTATAAATACAAGGCCCCATGCCCAGCCTAAGGGGGATTCTTTTGGATTTAGCATTTTCACTCTGAGAGCCCTGTTTGAGAATTGAACTTCAGAATTCCATTTTCATTCTTTCTTGGTTTCCTCTGGATTCACGCCCCTCTGGAGCCTATTATCAAGGTAGCCACTCTTTTTGGGAGTTCCAAAACCACTGGAGAACACAAGGTAAGCCTCCATTCCTATTGATTTCACTATGATAATTCTTTTGGTTTGATTCGTGTTGTCGTTTGAAGAAAGAGCTCATCCGAGGGATGGATTGAGCTATTCTCATAAAACGACATATATAAAAATACATAATTATACTTCCTTGATGATTTTTAACATGCATGTAGTTAGCTAGATTTAATTTGCATTTTATTTCATTCATTTAGTACATTTCATGAATTAATTAGGATTAATTTAGCATTTATTTCAATTCTGCTTATTTTCAGTAGGTCTCTGTTTTTGTCAGTCAGTCCACACATCATTTCATGCCTTTATTTTTTATTAAAAATCCCAAACAAATCACGAAATGCGCCCTTAGGTGTCCCTAAAATGTTGCCAAAAATTCGGAGGCATTTGAATTTTTTTACTGCGGTAAACATTCAAAATGACAAGTCGGGTTTTGTCACCCGGGATGCGTTTTGAAAATCATTTGCCGACTTTTAAAATCGAGATATCCCTCATGGGAGATCCGATTTTTGATACGAAAATTGATATGATTTTGGGAGAATGTCTAGTTTTTAATATGAGTTTTTAAGATTTTTCTGATTTTTTTTAATGTCCGAAAAAAATCCGAGAGTTCGGGACACGTGTCAGAGTCTAATTTGGGCCCTTGAGATCTTGGATCAACTTAGGGCTATGGTTTCTCTTTGTGTGTTGATCCAAATCCAAAACTATAAAAAGTGAAAATTGTGTCCGAGATGTCCTTTATTTTAATCTGAAAGCCTGTAATTTTTAGAATAGTGTTGACCCCTGCTTCGGATTTTTCTTGTTAGCCTCTTGTTTTGCTACATTTGTCTGTTCTGTTAGCTTAGGCAGAAATAGTTTTATTTTTATCTGTGTTTACGTTGATCAATCGCCAAAGTCATAAACATAAAAGTTGTTCATGTAGATGTCATGCATAACTCTGATTAATTTCATAAATTTCCATGGCCGTTTTATATTTATTTAGCATTTTGCATCAGATTAGTGTAATTTTTACCTCTGTCAGAACTAAAGCTCTGTTATTGAACTCACCATGGCTCAAATCCCAAGGCTATAAAAACCAAAAATGTTCCATTTCGGGTCTTTTAGAAGTCTGCAAAATATCAGAAGTTTCCATGGTGTAAATCTTGCATTATCATATTAGGCATTGCATTTGGTTCGGATCCATAGGCAGAATCCATCATTTTTAGGACTTTCCTTGAATTTTAGCATTTAAATCATATCATTTCATGATTTTTAGCACTCTAGGTTGTTTATCAGAGTGTTTAGATGCTTCATACCGAATTTGGTGCAATTTGGAATCCATTTGAGGTTCGGATCATCCATAATACCAAAACAGGGTCCCACAGGACCCGGATCCAAGTGAAAAATAAGCGAAAATCGTTATTTTTGATAAATTGCAAAATACCAAATTCTGATTTTACAGTCTTAATGTGTCTAGCAGCATGTCATCATATCTCTTACTGCATTTTATCATCATTTGATTCAATTTGAACTTCAAAATCTCAATTTTACCAAGTTTTCCTTCAAAAAACCCTGATTTTAAAGGTATAACTTTAATTTTAGGGGTATTTTGGTCATTTTGGCCCCAATTCCGAATTTTAAACTGTTTCCCACTGAATTCCCTGCATTTACATCATTTCAAAACATCAAGGAAGCATGAGAATAGGGTTTATATCCAATTAAATCCAATAATTTCATAATATTATTGGAAAATCTTGGAAAAACCCACATATTTGAGCTAACTTTATTTCAAGCTTGGCAGGGACATTCCAAAGAAGGAGCTGAAGTCTGCAAATTTCTTTTATTTCCTTTATTTAGTGATGTAATAATGTAAATTTTGGAATAAGATATTTAATTTCCTGCTTAGACTAGGATGCATATCATATAGTTTGAATTTATGCAATATCCTGTTTCTATGATTCATGCATTTTATTTCAAAAGCACTATGGATGTTCACGAATGGCACGTGCACCAACTCTTAGGGAGTTGATGGACTCGGTGGGATCCATATTTACGGCCCTAGTCGGAATATGGACGAGACCCAGATCCATCATCTTTCTACTAGTCACATTGAGCCTACACTCTTAGGCTATCTTAAAATGCACATCATATTTCCAAAGTTTTCAAAAATCATGTAAGACCCGCAATTTTTCAGTATCTTTCTGAAGAAATTCACGAGGCATTTTCAAGTAAAAATAACATCTGAACCCGAAATACAAATCAGATCGATTTGTACGAACCAGTTATACTTGAGATATTCGTCGCTTTGCGAATATATGCTCAAACACTCTGGAAGCCATAACCTCTTAACTAAACAAAAACAAAGGATTTCCTCGAGCCAACTTTCTTAGTTACGTCAATACGAAGAGAATGGCGTACTCAGAATTTTTCGGAAAAAAATCGCCGAAAACCCGAAATTCTTGCGGGACCCACGGAAATATTGGTGGGACCCACAGAAATATTCCTCAGAAAATATCTTGTGGGACCCACAAAATATCCTATGGAAATATCTAGTGGGCCCCACCTCAAAAGGAACCTTCTGGAATTAAAATAAAGCTCAGGGGCAAAAGGGGGATAAAAATTCCCAAGAGGAGGTGGGCTTGGGCTATAAATAGCCCTCCCCACTCTCTCTCTTCTCATAATTTCGACCCCCCCTCTCTCTCTTGCCTCCTCTCTCTCTCCTAAACCTCCCCTAGTGAGCCCAAGTGAGTCTAAGCCCACCTGACCTGGCCTGAACCCACCTGACCTGGTCTGAGCCTGCCTGACCTGGTCCTAGCTCACCTGACCTGGGTCTGAACCCACTTGACCTAGTCCAAACCTAGTTGACTTGACTTGAACCTAGTTGGGTTTAAAGTCAAAGTCAAAGTCCATTTTGGTCCAGATTCCGGTTTGGATTTCTGAACCCAGACTTAGCCTACTTGAGCTGAGTTCGAACCTGCTGAACCCAGTTGACTTGGATCGAACCCTGTTTGGTTCAAACCACTTAGGTTGAGTAGCTTGACCTACTCTCCCTCTTTCTCAACTAAGTCAGCTTCATCTGACTTAGTCTGACCTCTTGAAGGAAGGCTCGAAGCCAAAGAAGCAACCCGGAGCCGTTTCTTCCACGATTTGAAGTAAGTTCGCTTCGTTGATCCATCTCTCTCAAGTATTTGACTGTTTGTATATAGAATATACTTTCTGAAGTAGTATCTTGCTTTAGTTCTTGGTTGAGCCCTCTAGGACACTTCGGTGTTCACGCGCTCGCCTCGTAACTATCGTCGGATATATATGTTCGAATACGCAGTATATGCGTTCTTCAAAATAGTATCTCACCCTAGTTCTTGGTTGAGCCCTCTAGGACACTTCGGTGTTCACTCGCTCGCCTCGTAACTATCGTTGGATACAGATCTAGGTGTATATCTGCTGATACTGCCAACGCGTCTTATATCGCACAGGCCATGTAATTTACCTTTGCCGTCGCGTCGTATGATGCCAAGGCTCCCTGCTTTCTGTACTTCCGATTACTGCACTTCCGATTATGCATTTACTTACGCCGTCGCGTCGAACGATGCCAAGGCTCCTGCTTTCTGCAATGTCTTTACTTACGCCGTCGCGTCGAACGATGCCAAGGCTTCTGCTTTGTTATATATGTAGAATATTTCGTTCAGTTACACACCCTGAACAATAGTATATGCATTTCTTTACGCCGCCGCTGTATAAAGCACAGGCTTCTGCTTATACTACATATATAGCGCATAAATGAGCGTTCAAACGGAGATCAACTCCAAAAATCGCCCATGCGATTCCCTTACCGCTCCTCGTATAAGATTCTGCTTGACGAATGAAGCCCCTATTGGAAAGGCTTCGCCTTTTGGCAAAATGCTCTTTACGTAAAGACTAAATCAATTACGTATGGCCTAGCTATGGCCCAAGGTTCCTGCAACCTTGATGGATGCAAAGTACGCACAACGGTGCGCATCCATTTCCCGAGTTAAGCGTAGCGATTTCCCACCAAAGAGGGGAGATGCCGCTGAAATGGATAAAAGAAACGCATGCTTTCTCCGTAAAAGAGAGGAAGTGCTGCTGAAATTCCTGAAGGAGCTAAGAATGGCTCAGAAAGAACGTAGCAGAAGTGCTACCCAGTTATGAAACACCTTCTACAATGTAGAAAGGTTCGTCGCACCACTGCCGGTAGAGCAGAGAAGGTGTTGACAGAATGGTTGGTAGAAGAGCTGCCAAAACCCGTTAAGTGGCACAATGATGTCCTTTGTTGGAACGATGTCAGAATGACTCGTCTCCCTGACACCTGCAAGGGCATCATACTTGTAAGAGCCGTTGCGCCAAAGTAGTGGTAGCGCCTTGACGAGGTCCTGAGCTCGTTGCGTAAAAATACGCCGAGTAGCCGATCCGTAGAGATCGAGTCATGTGCATGCTCATTGAGAATTATCAGACAACCAGACTCGTAAGGGCCGCTGAGCCGGAGTGTGTTGTTTCCACCGAAAGAGGTGAAGTGCTCGTCAAGGCCGAAGTGCCGTGAGCAGAGTTAAGCATGCATATGAATAAAACCTTTGTTCCACGGTGAAAACCGTGTGGTTGATTGGGGTCGGGTACATACTTCTCAAAGGCTGCCCTATAGGCATGCAATGCTCGTCAAGTAATTGTAAGACCGGCAGGCCCCTTTCAGAATTTCTCACCGAGGAAGACGGTGATGGCGCAGCCTTGAGTGACATATATTTCACCCGAACCTGATAGAGTTCATTGATGGCCTTCGTCACTCAGAGGTATGGAGGTCGTGGTTATCCTTAAATATCTAAGGATTGAACCCAACTACTGCAGTAGCAGAATGCATTCGGATACCTAGTAAGGATCTCTTCCGGTATGCTGTACCGTCCTACTAGGGGGATGAGGTCAACAGGCCTCTGGGGTATCTAAAATACATAGAATAATCAACCCCCAGATCGTCGCGTTGTCGCCCAGATATGAGTCCCCTAAGCCCAGGGGGAGGTGCAATTATCGAAACAAAGCATTAGCTTAGGTACAGCGCTACTTTGAATGTATGAGTGGATGACGTTGTTGAGTCAGTCCTGCATAACCTTTGTGAAGGTGTCATGGTCGGTATACTACTGGACCGATTGGGAAAGAACCCCATTGATATCCATACGACTAAGTGAAGCTCGGAGAGCTGTCCTTAGATTCGTAGGATACGGATGTGCCAAGCATAAAGGCTTGAGCTAGACATCCATTCGTGACTCTGAGGAAGTCAAGGCTAAGTCGTAGAGACTTGAGAGGTTATTCTAACTCACAGCCCTGAATAGGCTTATGCGAAGTCATGACGACTTGCGTGGATGTTCAACTCATAGCCCTGATGAGGCTTGTGCGATATACGCTAAGTCATGGAGGCTTGAGCGTCGTATTACGAACTGCGACCCTGAGTGGTCTATGCATTTACTTGAGTTGATTAGATAGGTGTTTGCCTACTTACCAGACCATCAGTGGTTCTGACCCCGTTTAATGGGGATTTCAGGTGTTGAACCTGCGTGGCGATATGCGGAGCAAGGCGGCATCAAGTTCCAGGGTTTCTCTAGACAGAGTTGTACTACTTCCTTTTTATTGAACCTACACTGCTTTCCTAAGCAGTAGTGTTGTAATAAACATATGTTTTCGATAAAATGGAACACTTTGGTGGTCAATGAGTTGCTTGGCCACATACCTGCAACGTGCTCGGAGTTTTCTAAAACTGACGACTCATTATCGTCTTATTCCGCTGCTAAAAGCTTTTCTAAGTTCCGCTGCAAAGAAAAAAAAAGGAAATTCATGAAAATTTTAACTTAGCTTTGTTTTGGAAATCCGGGGCGTTACAAATCATGTGCATCAAATCAACTAAGTTCTGAACATATTCATGGCCACAGTCAAAATATGTGAAGGATTTATCTTGACTTAATGCATATTTTTCCAACAAATCTCTTAGAAAATCTTTTCAAAGTGCATTCATTCACTCATGTCATTTGCATCATAAAATCATTGATTTTCTCAAGAAAACTTCATTCTCAAGAAATCGATTTCTCAAGAAATTCTAAGGATTTTTCAAAATCGGTTTTCCAAAGACAAGTTTTTTCACAGTTTTCCCTGGAAAATGATATTTTCTTAAGAGATTCAAAAGAGTTTTCCAATCTTTCTCCAAGATCCAAAATCGATTTCCAAGTATTTCAAAAGGTAAAATTCCCAAGATTTCGATTCCCCAAGTTTTGAATTTCCTTCTCCAATGAGTTTTCCTATAAATCTTCCATTATTTTCCTAAGAAAACTCTCAAAGTCCAAGTTTTCCTAAGAAGTATTTCCCTTTTCAAAGGTTCACCTTTTTTCAAAAATCACTTCCATTTTCCCAGGATTTTCAACTATTCCTGATTTTATCACATCTTTATAAGCTTTCTCATGTTTTCAAAAACCCTTTTTATATGAGTTTCCTGAGAAATTGAACTCTTTCCTGAGAGATTCTTTTCAACTCCAAATATTTTCCAAGCATACATCATGTTTTTCCAAGATGCATTTTACAAAAATTCTCATAGCACATGCCTGAATTCTCTGTGCATTTAGGATAGAACATAACTTTGATAATTTCGCTAAGTCAAGCATAGTTTTGGTCCTTGATTCGATTACCCCTGTTAAAGGCGGCAGGAACGGTCGAACCTCGTACCGACAGGTCGAGCCCCATCCCATGGATTTTCCAGCAATTTTCAAAATGGAGGCGAGTATTTCAAAAGCAATTTCCAAAATCCGGTCAAGTTTGAAGCACGAAAGCGTTTCCTCTTTCTCTCTTCCGCAAGGAAGGGAAGACGGGGGAAAAATTTCGCGACGATAACATCTTCTAGATTTTCCTGCAAAATGAGAGTTAGTACAAAATAACCAAGGCAATGAACATATATATATAATATATACAACGAGGAGACATATACATATATCAAAATGCTAAAATAAGTGCTAAATGTCATGTAACAATGGAGGTGTAACTATATGAGAAAATATATGGATGTTCATACATGGAAATAAGAGCACATGAAGAGATATGTATATATAGTTATAAGTATATATCTACATATATATATATACATATATATATACATATATACATATACATATAGTTAAACATATATAGATATATATATAGATATATATATACATATAATGAGAAAATATGTACATACCAATGGAAACTACATATAATAGGTAAAACCAGAAATTACAAGTATATACAGTTTCTGTAGGTGATTTCACACAACCATACTTCTCAAATTACAAAGTAATTTTCAATGAAAATGGGAATAGAGCTTCCCTATATATCCATAATGAAGCACACCAAAGATGGTTAGGAGATCACGATTGGATATAGAGATATCCGTTCATGAACATGGTCAAATATCAAGACTGCACACTTACAGCAGAAAATGAATATGTGCAGGAAATGGGTTGTGGAAGCATCATGGGCTATTTCATGGATATCATGAAAAGCTTGGTGAATAGGTGAAAATGTTGTGAAAAATGATGAAACAATATATATAAGTGGTGCTGCAAATGGGGTGATATTATAACAATATAGCAAACAAGAATTTAGCACTAAGCTAAGCAAAATTTCATAAAACCAAAGATGATATTTCAGCCATAGCTTCATAAAACAGAAATTGTAGCATCAAATGATGAAGTTCCAGTCATAACTTCATAAAACCAGAATTTTAAACATCAAGCTAAACAAAAATTTCATAAATCAAATGATGATGTATTTTCAAGAGTAAGAGAAAAGAAAAATACATGTAATAGCAAGTACTCATGAAGGGATATATATATAAGTATATCTATACATATATATATATACATATATATATCCATATACACATATACACGTATACATATAGATAGATATACAATAGATATACATATATATAGATATATATACACATAATGAGAAGACATATATGTTTGATGGAAATTCCACATAATGGGTAAAACCAGAAAATATATGTATATACAGTTTCTGTAAAGGATTTTACACAGCCATATTTCCCAAATTACAACATATTTCTCAACAAAATCGGGTATGGAGCTTCCCTATATATCAATAACCAAGCATACCAAAGATGGTCTGTAAAGCCTGGATGGATATTAAAGTATTCATACATGAACAGGGCCAATTATCAAGACTGGGCTTCTGCAGAAAAGAGTGGATAAAGGATGATGGGTATACAAATCCCATGAATGTTGTTGCCCTTTTACACAATGAAAGATATGATTATTGATGCTGATGTCAACTGCTCTCTATACTACAACAGGGTCTAAATTTAGGATAAGGTAACTTACAGGGAAGGAAATATGATATGAAAATCAAATTACAGCTGTTAGGAGTGATTAACCTTACAGACTGTGTATAAGGCTCTTTGCTGTGTGTGGGGTTTATCTGTACAATAGATGAAGCAATAACCTATGCCATTTACAACATGCGTAGAGAATAAAACTGGGTAATGGAATGAACATGGGTGGCTGATGAATAACAAGGAACATTCGGGTAGGTAAGTAAGGAAATGAAAATGTTTAAATCACTATGGCACTTACAAGTAGTGGAATGGGATCACACCAGTATGCAGAGGTTACCTATAATGGGTAAAACCGATACATATGATAAGCAATAACAGACTAAGTTTGAAGGGATTTCATATGTAATCTAGCTAACATTAGATATGTGACAAAATTCAGCAATAATGACATCTGGAGACTTAAAATTGATGTTACTGATAGCATCACTTTGCTATTCAGCATTCTCATACAGACCATGGTTATTACCACTAGCTATGTGGTTTCATCGGCTGCGAACATGAGACCATCCTAACACACTAGCCAGGGGACTATGAATATTTATAGTGATCCATTAGATTGAAAACATACTACTGTCACCACCCTCAAGTGGATTCACTAGTCTCATCATCCACAATCACTAAGAATCTACCCGAGGGATCCACAGCTAACAAAGGGGAAACTGATCTTTTTTTTTTTTCAATGATCACTGTGTATTCACTGAAAACAAGGACAGCTGAAGGCAGGACATGGCATTTCATTATAAAACAGAATGTAGGAATGCAGTTTTTTTTTTTTATAAGTATGAAGAGCCAAACAGTAAACATCTGTTTAACATATTCACAGCATGTGCATTTAACCAATGTACAACTTCCCTTTTTTTCTTTTATTCAACCTGCAACCTCAAGATCTGTTGGAAGTGTGAGTACAAAATATAAAACATTGAGTATTTTATACAGCCTCAACCACTTGTCCTAATCATGCAAGTTTCTTTAGATTTTTTTTTTTTTTTAGATGTTGAACAAAAGCCTCATTAGATCATCCTGACCTTCCAAAAATCATATTTATCATGAACTTTGAGTGATGCATGCAGAGAACTCAATATGTTCAATGGAATATCAGAATATATCAAACTAATGTTTATATAATTGTGCTCAACAGATCATATTTAAATTGGCAAAATCTAGCCACAAAATAAGGATTCATTTTCCAAACTTATTCATGCATATCTTACTAGAAGAATAATAAACTGGAGTTTACAAGAACACATAATGAGTATATGCTTACATTGTTCCTGCAACACATGTGCTGATATGAGAAATAATGTTTGGAAAAAAAAAATAGAAATACACCCACCTTTTCAATTTCTCTTTGGGTTTTTCAGCTTGGAAGTCCTTTTTGCTTAAATTGAACTTTATATATTTCTCAATTCCAACTAAACAGCCTTGTAGATCCTGCTCCAATCGATTTGTAGACAGCAGATATGTTCTATGCTGCTGGACTAGAGAAGACACAGGAACACGCAGTACTTCCTCTGCTGGTGGGCTGAAGAAGACGCAGATGGTGATAAGCGATGGCTGGACTGCAGAGGATGAAGGTGTTGGATGTTGTTTCTATTGCTGGGCTGAAATGGGTGGGGAAAATATTGATGGAGGTCCTGGGGCTGAGGTGAAATAGAGGTGAAAGGGGAGATGCTGGAGGGTTAGGGGAAAAGGAAAAGTGGGCAACAAAGGCTGAATTTCTGCTACAGCTGAAGGATGGTGGTCTGAAAGGGATGCAGATGTTGGCTAGGCTGAAGGAGAGGTCCACGCACTGGCTGGCTGGTGTTTCCTTCTGCAGGTGGGCTGAAGGCAGGATGAAGACGTGGCTGGGCTGAAGGAGAGGTCCACGCACTGGCTGGCTGGCGTTTCCTTCTGCAGGTGGTATGAAGGCAGGATGAAGACGTGGCTGGGCTGAAGGAGAGGTCCACGCCCTGGCTGGCTGGCGTTTCCTTCTGCAGGTGCGCTGAAGGCAGGATGAAGACATGGCTGGGCTAAAGGAGAGGTCCACGCACTGGCTGAAGATGGCTCTCGATCCTCAAAATGGCTGGGGCTGAAGCCAATGAAGACGCCTCTCCCCTTTCCACTTTGAGCTTCCTGCAAAAATCGAAAATCCAATTCAAAAAAAAATCCCCCCTCCGTGAATGCCCTGTCCCCCCTTTTAAAGATTTTCAGCTTCTTCCTCTTTTCAAAAGATCGCAACTTCCCTTTTTTGTGAGAATCTGGGTATGATGCTAGTTCAAAGGCGGGTCCCGCTCCGTTTATTTGAAGATACGAAATAAAATATTATTTGTTTTCAAGAATTTGAAAAAATTGGTTTTTCAAGACAAAAATATAGATAAATGTAAAAACAAAATTTGTAAAGAGATTTAAAATGTTTTGCAAAAAGTCTTGAGATAAAGTCTTTAAAATCAATATCCAAATATCCAGATTGTTTTCTTGAGAATTTTTTTTGTAATTCAAAGTCCTGAGGGTAAAATGGGAAAAATTGGTAATTTTGAATACCCAGGTTTTTAAAAGTCGGTTTTGAAAAGTTTAAAAATCAAATCTGGATTGACAATTTTGAAAATCAGGAGTTCTGGATCTCAAACTGACATGCTATGCAATGAAATGATGCAAAGTGTTCATGCAATGCGATGCAAAGACATGTCTTACAAAGTTGCCACTCTGAATTTGGATTTGAAAATTCTGACTTCTGGTTAAGCACGAAATTTTGAGGATTTGCAATTTGACGGTGTCTCTGAGTCTAAATAGAGAAGTTTTGAGACTCGAGAATGGACTTTTGGGACTTTCTGCAAGGTTCAATCTTGAAAAATGACCATTTTGCCCTTCATTGCTTCTGAAGAACTGAAATATGATAATTAAGGGCAATGTCAAGAAGGTGAGTGAAAATTTGGGGTGTTTACAGATGCCCCTCTTTGCTACTAAGCCGGCTTATGGTCGAGCTTAGTGGCAAAGAAAACACACCAAATTTGGGCTATATATAAAAAAAATGTCCCAGTTAGAAGGATCTGACTGGATATGAAGAAGTTAGCCCGAAGAAGATGGTAGATATGAAATGGAGAAATGAAGAGGAGAAACTCACTCTGTGAGAGCGAAGTTCAGGTTTATGCCCTTAACCTGGATGGGACAGGAAATGCTCCGTATGGAACGAAGCTCAGGCTTTTACCCTTAACCTGATCGGGCAGAAAAATAAAATACCTCGTTGATTGAGGCTCAGGTTTGTACCCTTATCCTGATTGGGCGAAAAATGGATGAAATCCTCGAAAGAATAGACAATGATGGAACCTTCGGATTTTGCACAATAAATCTGACAGGGGTTTTGCAAAAGGAAGGAAAATGGGGTCCCTAAAGCTTGAAAAGGGATTGATTTTGGGTGTCTCATTGCTGAGACCAAGTTAGCTTTTGAAATTGCCTTTTGCGAGAAAATGATTGTTGGTTCGACCTCGAACCGAAATGGGACTGTCTATGATGGGACAGTGGGGACACAGGGAAGTGTGCAAATCTGAGAGTTTATGCTCTCAAAGAAGGGAAGGAATCAAGTCCTTAAGAGGGATGTAAAATTGGTGTCAAGATGCATCGAAAACGAACATCAAGCTCTCACTTCACGTCAGGATAGTTGGAAAATATTGTCAAAATGTTGAGAATTTTGTTGTTGATTCAAAATATTTGAAATGATGCACATTGTTGAAAAGATATTCCTTATTTTCTACCCAAAGCATTACCTCTAAACAAGGTTCACTTTGTAGAATCAAGATTGGAAACCCAAATTACTTGCAATTGACCTTCTGCAAGGAAGCTATCAATTTCCTGGATATGAGAAGGAAAGAGGATTTGATATTTGTGAAAGCAGTTGATGAAAGAGTATTGATAATAGAATTTCACAAATTTAAAGAGGATTCTTGATAAATTTGGCAGTTGGATATCCTGGGGGCTTCTCTCATGATAATCTTGCTGCATTCTTTTGGTTTTTTTTTTTTTTGTTTTTTGCTACAGTCTCCTTCATTTTGGAGATGTTCTGACTTTTTCTCTCTCTTGCTCTCTTTTGGGAAGGGTACGTCACAAACTCCTTCAACTTGGAGATGTTTCGATCCTTCTTTAACGATATTGGCTCATGGTGTGGGAGATCTTTGGATGATAGCTGAATATAAATATCTTTTGGGGATTGTCGGGAGGCTCATCGCATCTGCCTTCATCTCGACAGTACTTTGGACTTTCCCTGGAAGGATCCGTCACAAACTCCGTCATCTTGGAGATGTTTCAAATCTTCTTTGGCCCCGGGGGTCTACTCGCTTAATTCGCCTTCATCTTGACGACAATTGAGAGATCCCTTTTGCAGATATTTAATTTCAGCTTGAGGAGACAAGGCTTGGGTAAATGCTCTCTTTTCTAGCGTTTAGGATATTTTCACTGCCTCGTTTTTACAAGAATGGTCTTTAAAATGTGTCATAACTGCGATCAATATCAATCATCTATGGCTTTTCCATAACATTGAATCTTCTTTTCTGGCCATATCGAGGATTTATCCTTCATCCTTTTGGTTGGCCAATAGAAAGAATTTGAAGTTTGAATCTCTTTTCGCAAAAGCTTCACTCTCTTGGAAGTAATGCTGAAAAGATTTGTGTAATAAAGTTTTTGAAAATACTGTGACAAATTGATAAAATTTTCTTGAAGTCCTGGGTGAAAGAGAGCATTTGAAGTTCGGTTCAACACATCCGCGACAAAAATTCTCTTCTCTTTTTCCCCAAAAAGAGAGACTCAGGCTTAGCCCTTACCTGAATGGGAAATGGGAAATACTCCTCTCTTCCCTGAAGAGGAGGTGTTTGCAAAACGGACTTTCGAAGAGAAATTAAGCTTTCGTCAAAGCTCCCTAATATTAGGCTTCTCTTATGGAAAGGAGGCCGATAATAGTGAGGTCAGAAAATTTGAGTCATGGAGGAACAAGTCCATCACACTCTCCCTGACAAGAGGGTCCTTCATGACGGAAATGGCCTAGTATGAAATTGGGGGGTTACAAGAAAAGCGAGTCTCCGTCGAGCCTCTCCCTATGAAAGGGTTCCTTGTGTGAAATTGGAAATTGTTTTGCAAACGGTTCACAAAGACGCGAGTCCCTTCAAACTCTCCCTGAAAAGGGGCTAAGTGAACGAATTGGATAGCATGCGAAAAGAACGAGCTCCCTCGAACTCTCCCTAAAAAAGGGTCTCTCGCAAGAGAAAATGATTGAAATTGGATATTGAGATTGATTGACGCAAAGGTCGAAATTGGACATTGGAAAATTGCTTGTTTGGAAATTGGATGACCCAGAGGTCGAAATTGGATAATTGAATGACCTAACGGTCAAAATTGGGAATTGATAGATCAAAAGGTCGAAATTGTGTGACCCAAAGGTCGGAATTGAGAATTGAGTGACCCGAAGGTCGAAAAATAAATGACCTGGAGGTCAAAATCGAGAATTGAGAATTGAGAATTGAGAATTGAAATTGGAAATTGGGTGACCCTAGGGGTCGGAATTGGAGAATTGCCTGATCCAAAGATTGAAATTGGAAATTAGTGGGAAAAATGTCAAATTTGAGCAATTGACAGACCGTGATGGTTGAAATGACTTGGATTGATCAAAGGAGAATGATGAGTTCTAGTCAGAGCTCGAATAAAATATAGAGATCACGAGTCGGAACCCGGATCAACAAAAGAAAATGATGTGAAATAAAACCCGAGTTGGAACTCGATTTTTCGAAAAGTTTGGGATTTTGAAAATGTACCAGTTTAAACATTGGATTTTAAAACAATACCAGTTTGAGCACTGGGTTTTAGTTCAGTATTGGTGATTACCTTCCAATTTTGAATCATTAGAAATTGTGATGGGACTGTTTGTTGAAATCCCAATACTGACTGGATTGTTGTTAATGTAGTTGAATGCAAATGAATTTGAATTGATGCACATGAATGCACAAGTGCGTGAAATGAGGAATTTGTTTATCCTGCTTGCATACAGAACAAAATTTTAAAAATGCCCCAGTGTAACTGGGAAAGAAAATTGAATCATTATTTGAAAGAAACAGGAAGATTACAAGAGGAGACTAAATGTTTCAAGTGCAGAACTTTTTCAAGTGTCGAGCATTAATGGGATCTGGCAATTCTACCCCATCGGCGTTGATGAGCCGATATGAGTTGCGGGGTAATGCTTCTTTGACGACATATGGGCCTTCCCAATTTGGCGACCATTTACCGCCAGGATGATGCTTGAGATAGGCTGTGGATCGAAGCACTAACTCATTGACTTTGAATCTTCTTTCGATGACAGACTTCGCATACTGCCTGGCTACTCTCTGGCGATAGGATTGAGCATGTTCTACTGCTTTCAGCCTTCTCTCATCGAGCAAGTCTAACTGTACCAGTCGCTGCTGCTGATATCGATCAAGGGGTAATTCTAGCAGTGACGCAAATTTCAAAGCGGGCTTCTGAACATGTAGCGGCAACACTACTTCTGTTCCATAGACCAGTTCTGATGGAGTAGCATTCGTTGGAGTGCGAATAGTGGTCCGGTAGGCCCATAGTGCATCGTGGATCTTCTCATGCCAATCACGACATGTTTCCACAGTTCGCTCCAAGATGCGAATTAAGATCTTGTTGGTAGCCTCTGCCTGACCATTCCCTTGAGGATAATATGGAGCAGAGAAATGATGATAGATCTTGAACTTTAAGCAAAATGTCTTCATCTTTTCATTCTTGAAATGACTGCCGTTATCTGATACAATGTCATGCGGGATGCCGAAACGGCAAAGGATGCTCTTGTGAATAAAAGAGATCACATATCGGCCTTCTACTGTGCGAAGAGTGATAGCTTCTACCCACTTGGTGAAATATTCTGTTGCGGCAAGGAAATATTTATGGCCATTTGAAGCTGAAGGAGTGATGGGACCTACAACATCGAAGGCCCACATAGAGAACGGCCATGGAGAAACAACAGACTGTAAATAAGTTGCCGGAGCATGAATAGAAGGTGCATGTATTTGGCATTGCACACACTTCTTCACATAATGATAACAGTCTTGTTGCATAGTCTTCCAATAGTAACCTGCTCTGATGATCTGCTTGACAAGGGTTTGGTAGCCGACGTGGCCACCACAAATGCCTTCGTGTGCTTCTCGCACGACTTCTTTGGCTTCTTCTTCATCTAAACATCTGGAATACTCTGAGCTGAATCCACGACGATAGAGGACATTGGCCAAAATGAAGTATCGAGTAGACATACGCTGGATTGCTCGCTGCTCTTTCTTTGAGAGTTCTGGAGGAAATTCACTGGTTTCTATGAAAGTTTTGATGTTGTAATACCAAGGTTTCTTCCTTTGCTCAGCCTGGTTTACTTGTTCCGCTGGAAGGAAAGCAGGTTGGTCAAGTCGGCCAATTTCAAAAGAGCGACAAGATTCTCCATTTCTGAATGCCATAATAGAGCCTAAACTGGCTAGACTATCGGCCACTTGATTAAAATCTCTTTTGATGTGGAATAACTGAAATTCTTCAAACTTGCTGACAAGAGCTGAAACAATTTTCTGATAGGGGAATAACTTCTGATCTTTCACTTGCCATTCGGCTCGAACTTGATTGACAACGAGTAATGAGTCAGCGTAGGCATGCACTCTCTTAACATTGAAGCCTAGTAGAATCTTTAAACCTTGAATCAGGGCTTCATATTCAGCCATATTATGGGTGCATTGAAAATCTAACTTGAGAGAAAATGGAATCATCTCCTTCTCAGGAGTGATTAATAAGATTCCAATGCCTATTCCGGCCATGTTCTTAGAACCATCAAAAAATAAATTCCAGACTGGAGATTGCTGGATATTGCAAATTTGCTCATCAGGGAAGTCATTTTCGGCTTTCACATCTTCTGCTAGAGGAAAATCTGCCAATTGATCTGCAATTGCTTGACCTTTGATTGATTGTTGCGAGACATATTCTAAGTCATACTGCATCAATAAGACTTGCCATTTTGCGACTCGTCCACTGAGGAAAGGTTGCTCTAAAATATACTTGAGAGGATTGAGTTTAGACAAAATTTTGACTTCAGATGCCAGCAGGTAGTGTCTTAGCTTCTGACACATCCATACCAGAGCTAAGCAGGTCTTCTCTATGTGGGAGTATTTCTTTTCATAATCTATGAAAGTCTTACTCACATAATAAATGGCGTGCTCTATCAAGCTGCCTTCTTTGTACTGCGCCAAGAATCCGCCGCATGCAAATTGATTGACCGAGATGTATAACAAAAGAGGATTTCCCAATTCTGGCGGCTTCAGGATTGGAGGATTGAGAAGATACTTCTTGATTCTATCGAACGATTGCTGACACTCTGATCCACATTCGAACTTCACTCTTTTTCTGAGCAAGTGGTTGAAAGGTTCACATCTCATCGCCAAGTTGGAAATAAATCGCCGGATTGATTGCATACGTCCCTGAAGGCTACGCAACTCTTTGAGATTTTTCGGAGGTGGCATATCAATGATAGCCTTTGCTTTGGCCGGGTCAACTTCAATTCCCTTTTTGCTGACCAGAAAACCCAACAATTTGCCTGATTCGACTCCAAAAACACACTTTTGCGGGTTAAGCCTTAACTTGTAAAGAATGAGTCTCTTAAAGACTTGATCAAGGGCTTCGAGGTGATCTTCTCCCTCTTTAGATTTCACAAGAATATCATCAACATACGCATCCACGATTTTGCGCATTTGATCATGAAAGATAACGGCCATTGCCCGTTGATATGTTGCTCCAGCATTTTTGAGCCCAAAAGGCATAATAACTGTATAGCAAAAAGTGCCCCAAGGCGTAGTAAAGGAAGTTTTAGATTGGTCGCGGGCGGCCAACTTAATCTGTTTGTAGCCGGAATATCCATCCATGAAGGAGAACATGGCATGTCCTGCTGTGCTGTCAATCAGAAGATCAATGCTTGGCAGTGGATAGTCATCTTTCGGAGTTGCCTTGTTGAGGTCTCTGAAGTCTATGCAAATCCTGACTTTGCCACTTTTCTTTGGGACAACGACGATATTGGCTAACCAGTCTGGGTAGTCAATAGTTCGAATAAATCCTGCTTTGAGCAGATCTTCAAGTCCTTCTTTGACTTGTTGCTCTATTCTAGGATCCATTTTTCTCAGCTTTTGCTTAACTGGCTTTACATCTGGCTTCAAAACGAGACGATGTTCGACCAATTTGGGATCTAAGCCCGGCATATCTTCATATGTCCATGCAAAAACTTCTTCATGTTGTTTGAGAAAATTGGTGAGTCTTTCTTTCTCTTCTGGACTTAGACTAGTGTCGATCTTGAGAATCTTGGGATCTTCCTCTGAGCCGATATTGACATCCTCAGTAGGATCTTGTACTAGAGCAGATGGTTCATCTTGCTTCTGAACTGAGGTGAACTCTTGTAATTCCTGAAGAGACGGATCAAATTCTGCATAATCATCTAACTGCTTTGCAACCTTGCTATCTCCTGTGCTTGCTTTGACTCGGTGAATTGCTGTCGATTTCTGGAAAGCCTTTGGATTGATAACGAGTTTCTTGATTGCTCGGGAAGACATTTCTGAAATTTTGGATAAGAAATGGGATTCAGGAAAAATCGTCCATCATACGACAAACCATCATTTAAAAATAATCATGCATAAAATGACATTGAGTTATAAAATGAGGATGTAGAGACAAAAGAGGCAGATGGCATCCAGATAGACAAAGAAACTTGACATTTTATTGATTTCAATTGATAAAAGACATTGAGACATTTATTTTGAAAGGAATAGAAAGGAAATGCAACAACGATTCTCAATGTGCCCCTCTAACAAAAACAGTCTTCTTTGGTGAGCTCCCGCCGGAAAACCCTAATCCTGCCCTGTGGGGACGATGCTTTTGGATCATTGGCTCGACACGACCATCTTCATTTTTGCCCAGTCCTTTAAAGGGTTGATAACCATGCTTCAGAAGTAAATCGAATCCCTTTCTTACTTTCATGAATTGTGGAAACAATGGATGATCTTTGACAGTGTCGTAGCTGACACGACCTCCAATCTTGCCACCTTTAGACCACTTGATGCACTGATGCAGAGTGGATGGCACGGCGTTGGCATTATGAATCCATGTTCTTCCCAGTATAAGATTATACGTTTGTGGCACGTTAACGACATGGAAAAGCACTGTATGAACAGAGTAGTTGATAAATATTTCCAAGAAGATCTTTTCCTTTGCTGTCTTTCCATGATTATCAAACCCATAAATGGTGATCGGATCCGGTGTATACTCTTCTTCTTTTATACCCAGAGCCTTGGCAGTCATTTCAGGACAAATGTTGAGGCTACTGCCTCCATCTACAAGCACGTGGGGTACAGTCATTCCCCGGGTTCGCACCACAATGTACAAGGCATTGTTATGAAATGCGTGAGGTTTTGGCAAATCCTCATCTGAGAAGGTTATGGGAGCATTGGTCATGGCCTGATTAACGGTATGAGCCATGTCTGGCAGAATGGTATGCTCCGGACCACTGATCTGATGCGAGATCGAATTCTGACAGAACCCCGGCTAGTGGACGAATCTCTACGCGCTTCTGCCTCTGAGAGAACTGCCTGACACACCGCTCTGGGTGATAGTATGCGCAGAAAAATGGGCCAAGTAGCCTGAATCGCTTGCCGTATGCATAAGTATATCTGGGAGGTGATTCCTGGCGATCAAAGTAGTCCCATACGACCTCTTCCTCCTGAAGGTTGTCGATCAAGAACCGGTATCGTGCAACTGGAAGAAGCTTCTCTCCATTGTATCTGAATAAACTGGCTCGGACTGGCACATGCCGGAGGAACCAAGACTGCAAGGCATAGGTGCACTCTTTGACTAGAATCGATTCTCCGAGTGCAAAACGAGTCAACCCTCTGTATAGAAAGGCGAGTGCGGTCATGGCTATTGTGAGGCGGCTGGTCTGTCGACTTCCCCATCTCCTTAGAAGCTGAACTATTCTAATATCCATGTAATTCCGTCCATCGGGAAAGAAATCTAATCCCACCGTGCACAGAACCATCGCATGCTGAATTCTTTCTCGAGCTGTCCTGGAAAACGAGCTGACTTCTACGAATGTCCCATACTGTCTGTAGATTTCGAGCAGATCCACATATTCATTTCCATCTTCTTCAATCAGAGGCCAAGACTTGCGTCCTGTCATGCGGGCTAAGGCATCCTTAGGGTCCAGACCCTTAACATTAATCAAAAACTGTTTCTCCAATGGATCTTCAGGCTGACCGGCTCGCTCGGGCAATCCCATGATCTCTGAAAATTCATCCATCAGCACTGTCATCTCGCCCCACGGGAACCAGAAGGTAGAAGTGCTCGGATTCCACCGCTCTGCTAGTGCATGGATCAAGTTGTCGTTGACTGTCTGCTTTCCCACTGCGGACGCCAGTTCCAATCCACACTCGTCCAGATGGTCCGGAAACATACGAGAGAAGTTCTTGAACCATGAATAATACCACCGGGGAAAGAAAGATCCGGTGCTGAGGACTCGATGTTCAGGAAGACTTTGTCGCACCTCGTAGGAGATGTGACCCTCAAGGAAGACTGAATCAAGCTGACTGGATGCCATCAGACTGGAAGACATAGAAATTGGAATAAGACTTGGGAAAATACAGGAATTTTGAAAGAGATTTGCAGGCAGGATAAAATGAAGCAGAAAATTCGAGATCCAGAAGAAAGGAAAGATGGAAAATCACTTGGAGTTTTGAAGAAAATAGAGGAATTTCATGAAAATCGTCCAGGGTTTTAATATTTCATAAAATGGAGTATTTGAAAATCGTCCAAGGTTTAAAACATAGACAGTACATGGACATAGATTGGGGAATTTTGAGAAAATCGTCCAGTATTTTAGAAAATTGAGGAAAATATGGAAAATAAACGGAAATGACTATAACATATTCAATCACATTCTGCACAAACAAGTATGCACATACAGCATTCCCTAAAAGCTGACTCTAGATGCACAAATTTTGAAATGGATGTAGGACCTTAATCCTAACTCTAAGGTTCAGATCAACTGTATCCAATCCAGTTATGCCTATATACTCAAGCCAAGGCTCAATGTACGTGTCATAAAATCAATTTCTCCGGTTCTAGGTTCAAGTTTTCCAACATCCTTGAGCACCTGCCGATATACGTTGGACTATGGCCCTTGGTACGTGGCAGGGGGTTTTCACCCAAATAAGTGGCCCAGTTGTGAGGCTCTGTCCCGAACTATGGTTCTGGAAGAGAGCCCAGCAACGTGAAGACTGGGACAATATAGGTGGGGTGATTTTTGAAAAACATGAGCTCATGCAATCAAATAGAAGGCTCTAAGTCCTAAAGAGATAGATTTTTGAAATATTTGAAGAAGCAAACATTGTTTTCAATCAAACCTAGATTGAGGAGGGTTGTATTAGACCTAAGTCTATGTGAGCATAAAAATTTCCTCCTCAATATGGTCCTACCAAACCATACCTAGTCTATATGCATTCCATGTCAGCTGGGTTCAAGCCTAGGCTCCTAGGTTCACATGATATCATAAAGCAAAGCTGACATTCCATGGAAATCGATTTTGACAATTTGAACTAAGTAGGGCATTAGATTGATCAGGCAAAGACAGGTCCCATCACGGTCGCCAAACCTGTTATCATCGCAAAAATTTTTAACTTTTTGCGAATCAAACTGACCTTTGAAAAAGTTTTTGAAAATAACTCGTCTCCATTTTTAAAATGCGGGAAAATTCCGTAGAATGAGACTCGCCTGTCGGTACGAGGTTCAACCGTTCCTGCCACCTTTAACAGGGGTAATTGAACCAAGGATCAATCTTATGCTCTACTCTATTCAACTTGTCTAAATCATATTCTAATTTCTAAATGCACATAGAATCAGGCATGTGCTATGAATTTTCAGAAAATGCATGTTTGAAAACATGATGTTTGTTTTGAATGATTGAAATATTTAGAAAATGTATCACATGGAAAATCGTGAATTGGGATTTGAAATATACTTATGAGAGAAATAAAATCGATTTTGAGGAATCCTTGACATTTGGTGAAAATCGATTCTGAGAGACTTGGTCTTTCTGAATTCAAACTTGGAAATTGAAATTCTAACTTAGAAAATTTGAATTTGGAACTTGGGAAATACTTGAAATGAATGAATATGATTTTGAGGAATTGAGAAATACTTTTTGTATTTTGAGAAGTGCAGTGCATTTTTTAAGTTAGCCTAAGAGTGTAGGCTGAATGTGGCTAATGTGAAGATCATAAATCTAAGTATCATTCGTATTCTGACTATGGCCATAAATACAAATTCCACCAAGTTTATAAACTTCATAGAAGCTAGTGTATGTGCCGTTCGTGTAGACCATGGTGAATTTGTAAAAATATGCATGAATCATCATCCATCACATATTAAAATTATAAAAATAAACTATATGCAATGCAACCTAAGCTAAGCAGGAAATGTAAATTCTTATTCCAAAGTTTAATTACAAGTTACATCACTATTGAAATTTAAATACATGAAAAATAAAGTCTTCAATGTACCTGCAAAACTAGAAAACTTGGTTAATGAATATATGTTGGCTTTTCTAGATTTATCCAACAATATCAGGAAATTGTTGGATTTTGCTAGATATAAGCCTTTTTTGCCATGATTCCCTTAAATCAAAATGATAAAATATGAAGAAATAATAAAGGTAAAATATGAAATTTCGAAATTGGGGTCAAAATGACCAAAATACCCCTAATAACAAGACTATCGCCTTGAAATTAGGGTTTTCAGAAAGATATTTTGATAAAATGCAAGTTTTGAAATTTGAATGGAATAAACTAAGCTAAATATGATATGACATGCTTAAATATGTAAAAATTAGGGTTAAGGATTTCGAAATTTAGGTCAAATGACCAAATTACCCCCGATAGCAAGACTATGGCCTTGAAATCAAGGTTTTTAGAAAGAGATTTTGGTAAAAACTTAGGTTTTATGCACTAAATGAAATCAAATGAGCACAAAATTAAAAATAAAGCATCCTAACATGATTATGAACATGATTAAACCCTAAAAATATATGCTTATGCACGAAAATCCAATAATATCACAAAAACTGTGATTTTAGCAGTGTTTTTGGATCTTTCAGGAACCCGGTTTTGCAATTTGCCTAATTCAGCCATCAAATGGATTCCAAAATCCATAAAAATTGGTACCTGAACTTGTTATAACCCTAATGTCGAATTGGAATTATAAAAATAATTTTTTAACATTAAATTAATCCGAAAATTGCATTAAACCCTAAAAATATGTTATTTTTGACCTAATTCACCAACCAGTCTCCGTTCAAGACCTGAACCAGGGGTTAAATCTCCATGAAAATTTATGAAATTTTAGAGAGACTAACTAGAAATAAAAACAAAGATTTCCCAATTTACAGATCGGAAAAATCATCTCCGGTTAGGGAGAAACCCTTCCGGCAATCTGAGCTAAAATATATCACTCTTAACAGGGATTAAAACAGCTATTCCAGATTGAAAATACAGACAAAAATAGAAATTCTAAACAAAAATCTCTGAAATTTTAGTGGTAAACAGTAGACAGAAAAATAACAATACTCACTTTTTACAGATCTAAAATCGGATCTGTGGTTTGGGATTTATGACTAACACAAGTCTGATTAGGGTTTTGGTAAACCCTAACGAGCTTTAAATTGAACAACAGATTCTCTGAAAATGGAAAAATATTAAACAGTGGTCAAAAAATCCTAAAAATTTACAGAAGACATATCTATTCAATGCAAATCCATATCACTTTACATATCTAAAATCGGATATAAGATGAGAGAAATATCATCACAGCAAGTTACCTTCTTGATTTTAACCATGATTTTAAAGCTTTAAAAACCCGATTTGATGTCTGATTTTTTTGACAGGGTTCCCGAGATTCAAAACCTATGATTTTTCTACAGTAACTCAATAACTCATGCATGCACCACATATAAAAAAATCAGAAATAAACAATGAGTGCTTCAATCCGAAATAACATCAACTTTACTGTTCTAAACCTAGAACACACAGAAATTTAAGAAACTTGAAAAACCATGCATTAACTAATGTAAATAAATAAAATAAACCATAAAACAGTAAATAAAAATTATTTCTATGCTATATAATGTAAAAAAACATGAATAAACCATGAAAATAAATTAAAAGCAGGGAATCAATGGCTGGAATTTGATATCACCTTTAAAACATAGATTTAACCCATTAAAAAGGGTAAATCATATATTTTATTGGTTAATAATGCAAAGAATCATATTAAAATCAATTCTAATGGATTAAAATCTTTGTAAATCATCCAAAACAGGGTTAGATCACCTTCTTGGATCGTTCTTGCTAATTCTTGATGGTTCTTGAGGTCAAATCCATGGTTTAATCCATGAAGATGATGGTGCCAATGGCTAAATCATGCTTAAAACAATGAAAAACATTAAATAAAAACTAAAAATTAAAGAAAAACATTACCTTGAGGCTGCTGCAATGGAGGAAGGGCTGGAGAAGAGAGAGAAGCTCCAAGAACTCAATAGGAGAGAGATGGGAAAATCGACCCCCCTTATGCCTCTATTTATAATAAAAAAATTAGGTTTAAAAATTGACAATTTTGAAAATTTTGGACTCTAAAAGGGGGGGCGATTTTGGGGCGGAGTTACCTAACTACCCCTAGTCTAAATTATCCTAAATAATGCCTAATTAACCCCTAGCTAATCCTAAAAATCCACCAAATGTGGTGCCACTTGGCATTCTCTCACATTGGATTTTTAAAACACTTTTAAAAACCTTTAAAAACACTAGTTTTAAAAACTAACTTTCAAAAATGAGTTTTTCAAAATGGTTTTGACTCTTCTAAACCTCTAACACTAACCAAGACATCAACTAACCTTAGTCTAGCCCTGACTTACTCGAATATGGCGCCACCCCGAGTGGGCCCTACTTGAGTTTTTTTCAAAAAGCGATTTTAAAACTTGAAATTGAAGGAGTTTTCAAAAGATTTTCAAAAGTAAAATTAAAATTAGGATTTTTGAAATGTCATAAGGTCCTAACTGAGTTAGAATTCCTCTGGATATGGTGCCAACTGAGTGGGCCCACATCGAATTTTGAACATTTTTGAAATAAACACTGAAAATGGCTTTGAAAAGGGGTTAAAATCAGTATTTGAAATTCAAGATCTTTGAAAATAGGGTCTCAAGCGAACTGAAACTCTGGGTTAGAGTCCTGAACTCTTAGGACTCTGAGATTTTAGATTTTAAAAGCCAAATGAAAGAATTTTCAAAAGATTTTATCAAGAAATGATGAAATAAGTCAGAAAACACAGTCAGGGTTAGACTCCTAACTCGACCGAACTCTAAAATAGAGTCCTGAACTAACTGGACTCTGTGAAATGACCTAGATTTCGAAAGCAAACGGAAAAGATTGAAAATGGAAGTAAAACTGACCTCAAAACAGACTCCTGACCGGATCAGGACTCTGAGACAGAGTCCTGATCGGACTGAAACTTTCAAAAATTTGAGAAATTTGATGAATAGAGGAATTCAGAAGCGACACCACCTCAATGGGTCTCATCTGTGACTTGAAATCGATTAAAATTTGAATTTGAAATGAATCCAGATTGTTTCCTTGAGAAAATATTTCGAAATATAAAGTCCTGGGGTTGGAAAATGACAGAGTATTGAATAAAAACCCAGGTTTTGAAATTGATTTTGAAATAAAGCTTTAAAATTCAAATCTGGATTGATTGTTTTGAAATAGGAGTGCTGGATCTCGAAAATGAGATGCAATGACATGCAATGCTATGCATAATACATGCAATGACATGCAATGATCTGTAATGACTTATGAAATGGACAAACACTGGATGAAGGTAAAAATTTGGTGTGTTTACAGATGCCCCTCTTTGCTGCTAAGCCGGTTGAAAGCCGAGCTTAGTGGCAAAGAAAACATACCAAATTTGGACTATAAAAATGCCCAGTTAGATGAATCTGACTGGGTATGAAAGAATTAGTTCAAAGGATGATGATAGATATGAAATGAAGAATAAGGAGAAAATTTTACTTCGAAAAGAAGTGAGATTCAGGTTTTGCCCTTAACCTGGACTGGACAGGAAATACCTCGTATGGAACGAAGCTCAGGCTTAACCCTTAACCTGAAAGGGGACGATACCTCGTGGAAAAACGAGGCTCAGGCTTAACCCTTAACCTGAAAGGGGACGATACCTCGTGGAAAAACGAGGCTCAGGCTTAACCCTTAACCTGAAAGGGGACGATACCTCGTGGAAAAATGAGGCTCAGGCTTAACCCTTAACCTGAAAGGGGGACGATACCTCATGGAAAAATGAGGCTCAGGCTTAACCCTTAACCTGAAAGGGGGACGATACCTCATGGAAAAACGAGGCTCAGGCTTAACCCTTAACCTGAAAGGGGACGATACCTCATGGAAAAACGAGGCTCAGACTTAACCCTTAACCTGAAAGGGGACGATATACGGAATCCTCAAATGAAGAAACCATGATGGGACCTTCGAATTCTGCACAATAAATCCGAGAGGGGTTTGCAAAAGGAAGAAAGGGGGTTCCCTAAAGCTTGAAAAGGGATTAATCTTGGACGTCTCATTGCTAAGACTGAATGGCTTTTAAGACAGATGACCTTTTGCGGAAAATTCAGGTTTAACCCTCAACCTGAACGGGAACTGTCTATGGTGGGACAGTGGGGAGCACAGGGATGTGTGCGAATCTGAGAGCCCAGGCACTCAGATCAAAACAAGAAGGGAAGGATCTTGGACAACTCCCATCATCCGATCCTAAAAGGGATAACAACAATGCCTGGATACATCAAAATAAACATCAAGTTCTCACTTCATGTCAGGATAACTTAAAAAGATTGCCAATAAGATAAAAAATTGTAGTTAATTCAAGAATGATAAGCACATATATATATATATATATGAAAAATATTCCCTCTTTTCTAACTGAAGTATTACCTCCGACTGGGCTTAACTCCGTAGAATCAAGATTCGAATTCAAATTACTTGCAATTGACTTTCCTTCAAGGAGGCTATCAATTTCATTGATATGGACAAAAAAGAATGTATTCTTGATATTGCGAGAGCTATTAGCGAAAGGATATTGATAAAAGAATTTCACAAAATTAAAGAAGATTCTTGATAGATTCGGCAGTCTGATATCCTGGGATTCTTTTCTCATGATGATCTTTCTGCACTCTTTTTTTGACAGAATTGGAGCTCTCTTGGATTTTTCGGGAATTACATCATTCTTCATTTTGGAGATGTCCTGGCTTTTCTCTCTTTATTTTTTTTGGAAGGGTACGTCACAAACTCCTTCATCTCAGAGATGTTCCGATCATTCTTCTCTCTCAGGGATTATATTGACGGTTATTAGCTCATTGGTTGGGAATCTCTTGATGATAGCAGAAATTAAATATCTTTTAGGGTTTGTCGGTAGGCTCATCACACTCCCCTTCATCTCGACGGTGATCTGAACTTTCCATGGAAGGATCCGTCACAAACTCCGTCATCTTGGAGATGATCCAAATCTTCTTTGGCCCCGGGGGTCGACTCGTCTAATTCGCCTTCATCTTGACGACAGTTGAGAGATCCCTTTTGCAGATATTTAATTGCAGCTTAGGTGATTGAGGGGACATGGAGATTGAGTGGATTTTTCTGTATCACCCAGGATATTTCGACTGTTTTATTTTTCAAGAATGGTCTTTAAAAATGTGCCATTGACTGCGATCAATATCAATCACTTCTGGCTTTGCAACAACATTGAATTTTCTTTGTTGGTCATATCGCGGATTTATTTTTCATCCTTTTGGTTGGCCAATAGAAAGATTTTGAATTTTGAATCCTTTTTCGCAAAAGCTTTGTCACTTCGGAAGTAATACTGAAGATATTCTGAGGTACAATTTTATGCGATAAAGATTTTGGAATCAACAACTATTTTTTTTTATGGCAAATTGGCAAAATATTCTTGGAATCCTTGGTGAAGGAAATCATTTGAGATCTATATGACACATCCGTGGCTAGATTCTCCTCTCCTTTCCCCAAAGGAGAGACTCAGGCTTGACCCTTACCTGAACGGGTAACAAAAGATACTCCTCTCTTCCCTGAAGAGGAGGTGTTTGCAAAACGAACTTTCGAAGAGAAATAGAGTTTTCGTCAAAACTCCCTATTTCTAGGCTTCTCTTATGGAAAGGGGGCCGCTAACAGAGATTGAAAGGATATCATAGAGGAACGAGTCCATCACACTCTCCCTGGAAAAAGGGTCCTCGACGACGGGGGTGGCCTAACAAAAGACATTTAAGGCTACAAGGAGGACGAGCTTCCGTCAAAACTCTCCCTAGAAAAAGGGTTCCTTGTGTGACAATAAATATTATTTTGCAAACTGTTCGTGAATCATGAGTCCCTTCAAACTCTCCCTAGAAAAAGGAGTTCAACGACCGAACAATAAAGACATGCGAAAAGAAACGAGCTCCCTTGAACTCTCCCTGGAAAAAGGGTCCCTCGCAAGAGAGATACTTGGCGATTGATTTTGATAGCTTTTGATAACTCAAAGAACTGCTTGATAACACGAATGACTAGAGGTCTTGACAAAATCGGCAACCCGAATGTCAGATTAACAGAATGGAACGACCCAAGAGTCTGATACAGACTGTTTGGTTCGCAGGTCTAAAGATTGAGCCTGAACCTCAATGTGAGAGTTATGTTGCGACCAGTATGAAGACCGAACTTTTGCAAAGTACCAATACGAGCACTGTATTTTTAAAAGATTACCAGTACGAGCACTGGATTTTTTAAAGGATACCAGTACGAGCATTGGACTTTAAAAGGCTACCAGTACGAGCACTGGATTTTAAAAAGTTATCAGTACGAGCACTGAATTTTAAAAGATTACCAGTACGAGCACTGGATTTTTAAAGGATACCAGTACGAGCACTGGACTTTAAAAGACTACCAGTACGAGCACTGGATTTTAAAAAGTTATCAGTACGAGCACTGAATTTTAAAAGACTACCAGTACGAGCACTGGATTTTTAAAGGATACCAGTACGAGCACTGGACTTTAAAAGGTTACCAGTACGAGCACTGGATTTTAAAAGGTTATCAGTACGAGCACTGAATTTTAAAAGATTACCAATACGAGCACTGGTTTTTTAAAAGATTACCAGTACGAGCACTGGGTTTTAAAGATTACCAGTACGAGCACTGGGTTTTCAAAAGATTACCAGTACAAGCACTGGTTTTTAAAAGATTACCAGTACGAGCACTGAGTTTTCAAAAGATTACCAGTACGAGCACTGGTTTTTAAAAGATTACCAGTACGAGCACTGGGTTTTCAAAAGATTACCAGTACGAGCACTGGTTTTTAAAAGATTACCAGTACGAGCACTGGGTTTTCAAAAGATTACCAGTACGAGCACTGGTTTTTAAAAGATTACCAGTACGAGCACTGGGTTTTGAAGGGTCATCAATTGGCGATGACTTGGACGACTTGCCGGAGTCTCAGGATTTATCCCTTATCCTGAATGGGAAATTCAATGTAAATTGACGCAGATGAATGCGTGCAAATGCAAATGGATGCAACTGAGTGCACATGCGTGCAAAATGAGAGATTTATTAGATCCTGCCTGCACACAAATTGTTTTGGATAAAAGGCAACTTTAACAGGAATGCCCCAGTATATTCTGGGGAAGAGGGGTATTTTGACCAAAGAATAATTGATCATTTATTGAGGAGAATTTTTGAAGAATACAAAAGATAGGATAGAGATTTTCTAGGTATAGAATTTCTTCAGATGTCGAGCATTAATGGGGTCGGATAGTTCTACCCCGTCTGCATTAATCAGACGATATGAATTACGGGGCAACGCTTCTTTCACCACATAGGGACCTTCCAAGTTTGGTGACCATTTGCCACGTGGACGATGCTTGAGATGAGCCGTTGATCTAAGGACCAAGTCATTAACTTGGAATCTCCTTTCGATGACTGACTTGGCATATTGCCTTGCTATCCTCTCACGATAAGACTGAGCGTGTTCTGCTGCTTTGAGTCTTTTTTCATCGAGTAAATCTAACTGTACCAATCTCTGTTGCTGATACTGATCGAGTGGTAGCTCTAAAAGAGACGCGAACTTAAGGGCGGGTTTCTGAACATGAAGAGGTAACACCACCTCAGTCCCATAAACAAGTTCTGAAGGAGTCGCATTGGTTGGGGTTCGAATGGTAGTTCGATATGCCCAAAGTGCATCATGAATTTTCTCGTGCCAATCACGACCCGTCTCAACGGTTCTTTCCAAGATGCGAATCAAACTTTTGTTGGTTGCTTCTGCTTGACCATTTTCTTGTGGATAATAAGTAGCTGAAAAATGATGATGAATTCTGAATTTTGAACAAAAGATCTTCATTCTCTCATTCTTGAAATGAGTACCATTATCTGACACGATGTTGTGTGGTATACCGAAACGACAAAGAATGTTCTTATGAATGAACGAGACTACATGTCGACCTTCCACTGTACGCAGAGTGACGGCTTCAACCCATTTGGTGAAATACTCTGTTGCGGCAAGGAAATATTTATGACCATTAGAAGCTGAAGGAGAGATGGGTCCTACGACGTCGAAGGCCTACATAGAAAATGGCCATGGAGACACGACTGATTGCAAGTACGTGGCTGGCGCATGAATGGAAGGTGCGTGTATCTGACACTGAACACACTTCTTCACAAAACGATAGCAGTCTTGGTGCATGGTTCTCCAATAGTATCCTGCCCGAATGATTTGTTTAACAAGGGTTTGGTAGCCGACATGACCACCGCAAATACCTTCATGCGCTTCTCGTATGATTTCTTTAGCTTCTTCTTCGTCTAAGCACCTGGAATACTCAGAACTGAACCCACGACGATAAAGAACATTGGCAAGGATAAAATAGCGGGCGGACATATGCCGAATTGCTTTTTGCTCCTTCTTTGATAGTTCTGGTGGAAGCTCACCAGTTTCAATAAAGTTTTTGATATCTTGATACCAAGGCTTCTTTTTCTGTTCCGCCTGGTTGACTTGCATTACCGGAATGAAGGCAGGTTGGTCAAGTCTACCGATTTCAAAGGAGCGACAGGATTCTCCATTTCTGAAAGACATAATGGAGCCCAGGCTGGCCAAACCATCAGCTATTTGATTAAACTCTCTTTTGATATGGAAGAGCTGAAATTCATCGAAATTGTTGATAAGGGATAAAACGATCTTTTGGTAAGGGAGCAGCTTCTGATCTTTTACCTGCCATTCAGCTTTGACTTGGCTGACGACGAGCAATGAATCGCCGAAAGCATGTACCCTCTGAACATTGAAGTCTTGCAAAATTCTCATACCTTGTATTAAAGCTTCATACTCGGCCATATTATGGGTACACTGAAAATCCAATTTCAGAGAAAAGGGGATCATCTCTTTCTCTGATGTGATCAGCAAGATTCCGACTCCTATGCCGGCCATGTTCTTGGATCCGTCGAAAAACAGATTCCAAACTGGGGATTGTTGAACATTACAGATCCGCTCATCGGGAAAGCTATCCTCGATTCTAACATCTTCTGCTAAAGGAAAATCTGCCAATTGGTCTGCAATTGCTTGACCTTTGATAGATTGCTGAGAAACATACCCCAGATCATACTGCATTAACAGGACTTGCCACTTAGCAATCCGTCCACTAAGAAATGGTTGTTCGAGAATATACTTGAGAGGATTAAGTTTTGAGAGAATCTTGACTTCTGATGCTAACAAGTAATGTCTCAGCTTCTGACACATCCATACCAGTGCTAGGCATGTCTTCTATATTTGAGAATATTTCTTCTCGTAGTCAATGAAAGTCTTGCTTACATAGTAAATGGCATGTTCAACCAAACTGCCTTCTTCATATTGTGCCAAGAATCCGCCACAAGCAGCTTGGTTAACTGAAACGTATAGCAAGAGAGGCTTTCCCAATTCTGGTGGCTTTAGAACGGGCGGATTAAGAAGATATTTCTTGATACGCTCAAACGATTGCTGACACTCTGGTCCCCATTCAAATTTCACTCCTTTTCTGAGTAGATGATTGAAAGGTTCACATCTCATGGCAAGGTTGGATATGAATCTCCGAATTGATTGCATACGTCCCTGAAGACTACGCAATTTCTTAAGAGTAGTTGGAGGTGGCATGTCAATGATGGCCTTTGCTTTAGCGGGATCCATTTCTATCCCCTTTTTGCTGACCAAGAAGCCTAGCAATTTGCCTGATTCAACTCCGAAGACACACTTCTGAGGGTTGAGTCTTAGCTTATAAAGAATAAGCCGCTTGAAGACTTGACTTAAGGCATCGATATGATCTTCTTCTTCTTTGGATTTGACCAGGATGTCATCAACATATGCATCCATAGTCTTGTGCATCTGATCATGGAAAATGGCGGACATTGCACGCTGATAGGTTGCCCTAGCATTTTTGAGCCCAAACGGCATGACCGTATAACAGAAAGTGCCCCATGGCGTAGTGAATGATGTTTTGGATTGGTCACGAGCGGCTAACTTGATCTGATTATATCCGGAGTATCCGTCCATGAAGGAAAACATGGCATGCCCAGCCGTGCTATCAACTAGGAGGTCAATATTTGGGAGGGGATAGTCATCCTTCGGAGTAGCTTTATTGAGATCGCGAAAGTCGATGCAAATTCGCACTTTGCCATTTTTCTTGGGAACTGCAACGATATTCGCCAACCAGTCCGGATAATCTATTGCTCGAATGAATCCTGCTTTAAGCAAGTCCTCAAGTCCTTCCTTGACCTGTTGCTCGATTCGAGGATCCATTTTCCTTAACTTTTGTTTAACAGGTTTCGCATCAGGCTTCAGAATGAGTCGATGTTCCACCAATTTAGGATCTAAACCTGGCATATCTTCATAAGTCCATGCGAATACTTCTTGGTGTTGCTTGAGAAAGTCAATGAGCCTTTTCTTCTCATCTGTACTTAGGCTGGTGCCGATCTTGAGAATTTTTGGACTATCTTCTGAACCAATATTGATGTCCTCAGTCGGATCCTGGACTAGGGTCGATGGTTCATCTTGTTTCTGAATCGCTGCAAATTCTGGCAGCTCTGGAAGCGACGAATCGAATTCTGCCATTTCTTCTGACTGCTTTGTGACCTTACTGTCCCCTGCTCTTGCTCGGACCCGATATATCTTTGCCGGTTTCGATAGGATTGAAGGATTAATGACTAACCTTTTTATCGGTTGAGAAGACATTCTGAAATTTTGAAAAGGAATAGCTTTTAGAGAAAGCTCCTTTACTATGACATAAATTGCATGGGAATAAAAAAGATAAGAACAAATGAATTTTGAAGACAAATTGCAGAGGAATAAGAGAAAGATGACATCCAGATAGACGAGAAACTTGATAACTTTATTGAAGACTTGAAATGAAATAAGGACATTTAAAATGAACTGAAATGGGACATTGTCCCTACAAACTGCAAAAATCAAATGAATGAAATAGAAAAGACAGATGGTAGAAAATTTTTTAATGGATCCCTTTAATGAAGACAGTATTTTTGTGGGATCTTTTGCCCGTGAATCCTAGTCCTGCCCTGCGCGGATGATGATCAGGGATCACTGGCTCTAGCCGGCCATCTCCGTTCTTGCCCAATCCTTTGAAAGGCTGATAACCATGCTTCAGTAACAGGTCAAATCCTTTCTTGCTTCTAACAAACTGCGGGAAAAGAGGATGGTCTTTGAAAGTACTGTAATCAAGACGACCTACAATCTTAAAGAAATGTGGTCCTTGCCATTGGACCATCGCTGCTGTGTGATTTGTCTCTGATGTTGCTCCTAACTTTAGCATTTCAAGGCTTTCACTGAGAACAATTTCTTCACTTTCCCTAATGCTAGGGATATCAGCAGTATAAGTTGGCCTAGGGATCATAGGCTGAGGTAGCCTCTCTTCAGGATCTTCCCCCAAAACAGTAGTTATCATGCCACCTTTAGACCACTTGATGCACTGATGCAGAGTGGATGGCACGGCGTTGGCATTATGAATCCATGTTCTTCCCAGTAGAAGATTATACGTTGGTGGCACGTTAACGACATGGAAAAGCACTGTATGAACAGAGTAGTTGATAAATATTTCCAAGAAGATCTTTTCCTTTGCTGTCTGTCCATGATTATCAAACCCATAAATGGTGATCGGATCCGGTGTATACTCTTCTTCTTTTATACCCAGAACCTTGGCAGTCATTTCAGGACAAATGTTGAGGCTACTGCCTCCATCTACAAGCACGTGGGGTATAGTCATTCCCCGGGTTCGCACCACAATGTACAAGGCATTGTTATGAAATGCGTGAGGTTTTGGCAGATCCTCATCTGAGAAGGTTATGGGAGCATTGGTCATGGCCTGATTAACGGTCTGAGCCATGTCTGGCAGAATGGTATTCTCCGGACCACTGATCTGATGCGAGATCGAATTTTGGCATAAACCCGGCTAGTGGACGAATCTCTACGCGCTTCTGCCTCTGAGAGAACTGCCTGACACACCGCTCTGGGTGATAGTATGCGCAGAAAAACGGGCCAAGTAGCCTGAATCGCTTGCCGTATACATAAGTATATCTGGGAGGTGATTCCTGGCGATCAAAGTAGTCCCATACGACCTCTTCCTCCTGAAGGTTGTCGATCAAGAACCGGTATCTTGCAACTGGAAGAAGCTTCTCTCCATTGTATCTGAATGAACTGGCTCGGACTGGCACATGCCGGAGGAACCAAGACTGCAAGGCATAGGTGCACCCTTCGACTAGAATCGATTCTCCGAGTGCAAAACGAGTCAACCCTCGGTATAGAAAGGCGAGTGCGGCCATGGCAATTGAGAGGCGGCTGGTCTGTCGACTTCCCCATCTCCTTAGAAGCTGAATTATTCTAATATCCATGTAATTCCGTCCATCGGGAAAGAAAGCTAATCCCACCATGCACAGAACCATCGCATGCTGAATTCTTTCTCGAGCTGTCCTGGACAACGAGTTGACTTCTACGAATGTCTCATACTGTCTGTAGATTTAGAGCAGATCCACATATTCATTTCCATCTTCTTCAATCAGAGGCCAAGACTTGCGTCCTGTCATGCGGGCTAAGGCATCCTTAGCGTCCAGACCCTTAACATTAATCAAAAATTGTTTCTCCAATGGATCTTCAGGCTGACCGGCTGGCTCGGGCAATCCCATGATCTCTGAAAATTCATCCATCAGCACTGTCATCTCGCCCCACGGGAACCAGAAGGTAGAAGTGCTCGGATTCCACCGCTCTACTAGTGCATGGATTAAGTTGCCGTTGACTGTCTGCTTTCCCACTGCGGACGCTAGTTCCAATCCACACTCGTCCAGATGGTCCGGAAACATACGAGAGAAGTTCTTGAACCATGAATAATACCACCGGGGAAAGAAAGATCCGGTGCTGAGGACTCGATGTTCAGGAAGACTTTGTCGCACCTCGTAGGAGATGTGACCCTCAGGGAAGACTGAATCAAGATGACTGGATGCCATCATACTGGAAGACATAGAAATTGGAATAAGACTTGGGAAAATACAGGAATTTTGAAAGAGATTTGCAGGCAGGATAAAATAAAGCAGAAAATTCGAGATCCAGAAGAAAGGAAAGATGGAAAATCACCTGGAGTTTTGAAGAAAATAGAGGAATTTCATGAAAATCGTCCAGGGTTTTAATATTTCATAAAATGGAGTATTTGAAAATCGTCCAAGGTTTAAAACATAGACAGTACATGGACATAGATTGGGGAATTTTGAGAAAATCGTCCAGTATTTTAGAAAATTGAGGAAAATATGGAAAATAAAAGGAAATGACTATAACATATTCAATCACATTCTGCACAAACAAGTATGCACATACAGCATTCCCTAAAAGCTGACTCTAGATGCACAAATTTTGAAATGGCTGTAGGACCTTAATCCTAACTCTAAGGTTCAGATCAACTGTATCCAATCCAGTTATGCCTATATACTCAAGCCAAGGCTCGATGTACGTGGCATAAAATCAATTTCTCCGGTTCTAGGTTCAAGTTTTCCAACATCCTTGAGCACCTGCCGATATACGTTGGACTATGGCCCTTGGTACGTGGCAGGGGGTTTTCACCCAAATAAGTGGCCCAGTTGTGAGGCTCTGTTCCGAACTATGGTTCTGGAAGAGAGCACAGCAACGTGAAGACCGGGACAATATAGGTGGGGTGATTTTTGAAAAACATGAGCTCATGCAATCAAATAGAAGGCTCTAAGTCCTAAAGAGATAGATTTTTGAAATATTTGAAGAAGCAAACATTGTTTTCAATCAAACCTAGATTGAGGAGGGTTGTATTAGACCTAAGTCTATGTGAGCATGAAAATTTCCTCCTCAATATGGTCCTACCAAACCATACCAAGTCTATATGCATTCCATGTCAGCTGGGTTCAAGCCTAGGCTCCTAGGTTCACATGATATCATAAAGCAAAGTTGACATTCCATGGAAATCGATTTTGACAATTTGAACTAAGTAGAGCATTAGATTGATCAGGCAAAGACAGGTCCCATCACGGTCGCCAAACCTATTATCATCGCAAAAAATTTTAACTTTTTGCGAATCAAACTGACCTTTGAAAAAGTTTTTGAAAATAACTCGCCTCCGTTTTTAAAATGCGGGAAAATTCCGTAGAATGGGACTCGCCTGTCGGTACGAGGTTCAACCGTTCCTGCCACCTTTAACAGGGGTAATTGAACCAAGGATCAATCTTATGCTCTACTCTATTCAACTTGTCTAAATCATATTCTAATTTCTAAATGCACATAGAATCAGGCATGTGCTATGAATTTTCAGAAAATGCACGTTTGAAAACATGATGTTTGCTTTGAATGATTGAAATATTTAGAAAATGTATCACATGGAAAATCGTGAATTGGGATTTGAAATATACTTATGAGAGAAATAAAATCGATTTTGAGGAATCCTTGACATTTGGTGAAAATCGATTCTGAGAGACTTGGTCTTTCTGAATTCAAACTTGGAAATTGAAATTCTAACTTAGAAAATTTGAATTTGGAACTTGGGAAATACTTGAAATGAATGAATATGATTTTGAGGAATTGAGAAATACTTTTTGTATTTTGAGAAATGCAGTGCATTTTTGAAGTTAGCCTAAGAGTGTAGGCTGAATGTGGCTAATGTGAAGATCATAATTCTAAGTATCATTTGTATTCTGACTATGGCCATAAATACAAATTCCACCAAGTTTATAAACTTCATAGAAGCTAGTGTATGTGCCATTCGTGTAGACCATGATGAATTTGTAAAAATATGCATGAATCATCATCCATCACACATTAAAATTATAAAAATAAACTATATGCAATGCAACCTAAGCTAAGCAGGAAATGTAAATTCTTATTCCAAAGTTTAATTACAAGTTACATCACTATTGAAATTTAAATACATGAAAAATAAAGTCTTCAATGTACCTGCAAAACTAGAAAACTTGGTTAATGAATATATGTTGGCTTTTCTAGATTTATCCAACAATATCAGGAAATTGTTGGATTTTGCTAGATATAAGCCTTTTTGCCATGATTCCCTTAAATCAAAATGATAAAATATGAAGAAATAATAAAGGTAAAATATGAAATTTCGAAATTGGGGTCAAAATGACCAAAATACCCCTAATAACAAGACTATGGCCTTGAAATTAGGGTTTTCAGAAAGATATTTTGATAAAATGCAAGTTTTGAAATTTGAATGGAATAAACTAAGCTAAATATGATATGACATGCTTAAATATGTAAAAATTAGGGTTAGGGATTTCGAAATTTAGGTCAAATGACCAAATTTCCCCCGATATCAAGACTATGGCCTTGAAATCAAGGATTTTAGAAAGAGATTTTGGTAAAAACTTAGGTTTTATGCACTAAATGAAATCAAATGAGCACAAAATTAAACCTAAAACATCCTAACATGATTATGAACATGATTAAACCCTAAAAATATATGCTTATGCACGAAAATCCAATAATATCACAAAAACTGTGATTTTAGCAGTGTTTTTGGATCTTTCAGGAACCCGGTTTTGCAATTTGCCTAATTCAGCCATCAAATGGATTCAAAAATCCATAAAAATTGGTACCTATACTTGTTATAACCATAATGTCGAATTGGAATTATAAAAATAATTTTTTGACATTAAATTAATCCGAAACTTGCATTAAACCCTAAAAATATGCTATTTTTGACCTAATTCACCAACCAGTCTCAGTTCAAGACCTGAACCAGGGGTTAAATCTCCATGGAAATTTATTAAATTTTATAGAGACTAACTAGAAAGAAAAACAGAGATTTCCCAATTTACAGATCGGAAAAATCATCTCCGGTTAGGGAGAAACCCTTCCGGCAATCTGAGATAAAATATATCACTCTTAACAGGGATTAAAACAGCTATTCCAGATTGAAAATACAGACATAAATAAAAATTCTAAACAAAAATCTCTGAAATTTTAGTGGTGAACAGTATACAGAAAAATAACAATACTCACTTTTTACAGATCTCAAATCGGATCTGTGGTTTGGGATTTATGACTAACACAAGTCTGATTAGGGTTTTGGTAAACCCTAACGAGCTTTAAATTGAACAACAGATTCTCTGAAAAGGGAAAAATACTAAACAGTAGTAAAAAAATCCGAAAAATTCACAAAAGACAGATCTATTTAATGTGAATCCATAGCACTTTACAGATCTAAAATCGGATATAATATGAGAGAAATATCATCATAGCAAGTTACCTTCTTGATTTTAACCACGATTTTAAAGCTTTAAAAACCCGATTTGATGTCTGATTTTTTTGACAGGGTTCCCGAGATCCAAAACCTCTGCATTTTTCTACAGTAACTCAATAACTCATGCATTCACCACATATAAAAAAATCAGAAATAAAAAATGAGTGCTTCAATCCGAAATAACATCATCTTTACTGTTCTAAACCTAGAACACACAGAAATTTAAGAAACTTGAAAAACCATGCATTAACTAATGTAAATAAATAAAATAAACCATAAAACAGTAAATAAAAATTATTTCTATGCTATAGAACGTAAAACAAACATGAATAAACCATGAAAATAAATTAAAAACAGGGAATCAATGGCTGGAATTTGATATCACCTTTAAAACATAGATTTAACCCATTAAAAAGGGTAAATCATATATTTTATTGGTTAATAATGCAAAGAATCATATTAAAATCAATTCTAATGGATTAAAATCTCTGTAAATCATCCAAAACAGGGTTAGATCACCTTCTTGGATCGTTCTTGCTGATTCTTGATGGTTCTTGAGGTCAAATCCATGGTTTAATCCATGAAGATGATGGTGACAATGGCTAAATCATGCTTAAAACAATGAAAAACATTAAATAAAAACTAAAAATTAAAGAAAAACATTACCTTGAGGCTGCTGCAATGGAGGAAGGGCTGGAGAAGAGAGAGAAGCTCCAATAACTCAATAGGAGAGAGATGGGAAAATCGACCCCCCTTATGCCTCTATTTATAATAAAAAAATTAGGTTTAAAAATTGACAATTTTGAAAATTTTGGACTCTAAAAGGGGGGGCGATTTTGGGGTGGAGTTACCTAACTACCCCTAGTCTAAATTATCCTAAATAATGCCTAATTAACCCCTAGCTAATCCTAAAAATCCCCCAAATGTGGTGCCACTTGGCATTCTCTCACATTGGGTTTTTAAAACACTTTTAAAAACCTTTAAAAACACTAGTTTTAAAAACTAACTTTCAAAAATGAGTTTTTCAAAATGGTTTTGACTCTTCTAAACCTCTAACACTAACCAAGACATCAACTAACCCTAGTCTAGCCCTGACTTACTCGAATATGGCGCCACCCTGAGTGGGCCCTACTTGAGTTTTTTTCAAAAAGCGATTTTAAAACTTGAAATTGAAGGAGTTTTCAAAAGATTTTCAAAAGTAAACTTAAAATTAGGATTTTTGAAATGTCATAAGGTCCTAACTGAGTTAGAATTCCTCTGGATATGGTGCCAACTGAGTGGGCCCACATCGAATTTTGAACATTTTTGAAATAAACACTGAAAATGGCTTTGAAAAGGGGTTAAAATCAGTATTTGAAATTCAAGATCTTTGAAAATAGGGTCTCAAGCGAGCTGGAACTCCGGGTTAGAGTCTTCAACTCTTAGGACTCTGAGATTTTAGATTTTAAAAGCCAAATGAAAGAATTTTCAAAAGATTTTATCAAGAAATGATGAAATAAGTCAGAAAACATAGTCAGGGTTAGACTCCTAACTCGACCGAACTCTAAAATAGAGTCCTGAACTAACTGGACTCTGTGAAATGACCTAGATTTCGAAAGCAAACGGAAAAGATTGAAAATGGAAGTAAAACTGACCTCAAAACAGACTCCTGACCGGATCAGGACTCTGAGACAGAGTCCTGATCGGACTGAAACTTTCAAAAATTTGAGAAATTTGATGAATAGAGGAATTCAGAAGCGACACCACCTCAATGGGTCTCATCTGTGACTTGAAATCGATTAAAATTTGAATTTGAAATGAATCCAGATTGTTTCCTTGAGAAAATATTTCGAAATATAAAGTCCTGGGGTTGGAAAATGACAGAGTATTGAATAAAAACCCAGGTTTTGAAATTGATTTTGAAATAAAGCTTTAAAATTCAAATCTGGATTGATTGTTTTGAAATAGGAGTGTTGGATCTCGAAAATGAGATGCAATGCTATGTAGAATACATGCAATGATCTGTAATGACTTATGAAATGGACAAACACTAGATGAAGGTAAAAATTTGGTGTGTTTACACCATCGGGTCATAGCTACAGTGTGCAGGGATAATTCTGATGTTGCATGGAGTATCTCCTGACTTTCTTTGAGACTGATTTCTTCATTCTCTCTGATGCTAGGAATATCTGCAGTGAATGATGGTCGAGGTATCATAGGCTGTGGGAGCCTTTCTTCCGTGTCCTCTCCGAGCACAGTTGTAATCATTCCACCTTTTGACCATTTTACGCATTGATATAAGGTGGAAGGTACTGCATTTGCATTATGAATCCATGTCCTTCCGAGCAGCAAATTGTAGGTGGTGGCACATTGACCACATGAAAAAGCACTGAATGTACCGAATAATTAATGAATACTTCCAGGAATATCTTGCCTTTTGCCGTCTGACCATGGTTGTCAAACCCATAGATGGTGATAGGGTCTGGAATGTATTCTTCTTCCTTAATGCCTAGCGCCTTTGTGGTCATTTCGGGACATATGTTGAGGTTGTTGCCTCCATCAACCAGTATATGGGGTACTGTCATTCCCCTTACCCGAACGACGATGTAAAGAGCATTATTGTGAAAGGAATGAGGCTTTGGAAGGTCCTTATCCGAGAAAGTGATTGGCGCGTTGGTCATGGCCGAATTCACTATTTGTGCCATGTCTTCAGGAGTGGTACTGGGCTTAACTTTGATCTTTCTGAGCAGATCATCCAGTACTTGCTGATGCTTGCAGGAACTTTTGGCCAAGTCAAAAATGGAAACATTGGACAGAGCGGTCAAAGGCTTCTGACTTGAATTCCCTGGCTTGGGCTTGATGATTTGATTGAGAAAATCAGGAAGTCCCTTTGACTTGGGGGCTGACTTTACCGATGCTTCAGAGACTTTCATCTTGCCCAATGCTGAGATTAGATCCATCTTCTTAGAATCAGGAGTTGCTTGTCGAAGCACTGACACCTGATGTTGAACTTGTAGATCTTGTGTAGAACACGGCTTGATGTGTTCGTGAGGCAGGAATGGTTGGGCAGATACTACTGCTGTGGTGTGTGAAGGAAAAGGCTGTTTAAGAATATCCATTTTTTCTTCTTCTTCTCCTTCTACCAATAGATTTTTATTGATAAGATCATGTACAATGTTCTTGAGAACGAAACAGTTCTCAGTGCTATGTCCCACTGTTCTGTGGAACTTGCAGAATTGATCCTTCCATTTCCCCATAGGCACAGGGGGATCAGCCAACCTCGGTAACTTGACCATCTCTTTCGACAACATATACTCGAGCACATCTTCGAGTGATTGGTCGAGAGGAGTAAATTTTCGGTCATAGCTCCATCCTTCATGTTTAACTTTTTCACGCAGTTTCGGCCCTTGGTCTTGCTGAGAAGGCTTGCTGTATTGAGGAGCAGGCTTTGTTTTCTGATCTCCTTTATTGTTGGAATTGTTTATGCCATAGCAGTAATCTTTCTTCTGCCCTTTGTACTGATTTTTGTTGTTGTTGTTGGCAGAGAAGGTGAAGTGAGCTTTCTTCTTTTGCTCACCTTGGGGATTACTCTTGGAAAAGGTGAAGCCTTCATAGACTCCATTCTCTACGCTCAGCTCGAGCCATTCGGCTCGTTCAGTCAACTCGATGAAAGTCCGGGATGGTGCGGTGGAGATCAATCCTCTTAAAGGCTGCGAAAAGTTGTTGAGGATTAAGGACAGTGCGTGCCTTTCCGAGATAGGATCTCTCATTTTGTTACAGGCTGACCTCCACCTGTGAATGAAGTCCCGTGCTTTTTCATTCTCATTCTGCCTCAGACTGCAGAGATGACTTAATGTCGGGAGCGCTTCTGTATTGAACAAAAAGCGTTCAATAAATAAATTCACCACTTTATCAAACTCTTTGAGCTCGATGGGATTGATATGCTCAGCATACCACTTAGCTGCAACTCCTTCCAAGCTGCGAGGGAAACATAGAAATAATGCTCGGTTGTCCCTTTTGAACCTAGAGCATTCTGCAAAGAAAGTGGCGAGATGAGCTTTCGGATCGCCAGAACCATCGAACTTGATAAATTTTCGGGGAAGGTTTTCGAGATCATCATCCCCTTCGAGACCGTCATAGAAGTCCTCACTGGTAAAGACTTTCTTGCCCTTGTCACGGGCTTGGAGATCCTTAACAACTCGGGTCATTTCCCTGAATTGCGACTGCAGGGGTTCCTCTGTAACTTGATTCTTTGCTTTGCGGCTCCTCCTTTGTTTTCGACCCTGTTTCTGAAATGCCGGAGGCACCTCATATGCTTCATCGGTGTCTTCCTCTGATTCTGATTCATCTGAAATTTCCTCTGGCTGAATTTGCTTCTTGGAAGTCTTCTTATCCTTGTGCCCGTGGAACTTCTCTCTGAATGAATTCTTCTCTACACTGGTCCCAGCCTGTTCATTCATCGTTTTGGTCATCATTTTCTGGAACATGGCATACATCTGTGGGTCTATACCATCCTCCCCTTGCTGCTGCTCTTGACTCTTCTCGGATCGCGGGGAGTCCATCTCTTCTTCTGAGGTCGACGAGTACTGAGATGTCGTTGTTCTTTTTCCTAATCTTGTTCGAACCATCAAATGTTGTGGATGCCCTCTGCAGGATGAAGTCTTGATTAGACTCTGAGGAAATTTTGGATTGAAAAAAAAAATGATATGGTAGACAATTGGAAGAATATCCCATTACTAGGGATGGAGTCGCCACAGAAATCACGACAATTGTGTTGTCATTTTTTGTAAGAGAAATAACAACGGAAAATGTGCCTTGTTACCTAGGCGAGGTCATCAACCACGAGGAAAATATCATTTTTAAAAGAAAGAGATATCTCGTGAAAAAACAATCCGCAAATGGATTTAGAATAAGGAGAAGGCAAATGGGTAAACAATTTCCACCGCAATAAATCAAGGTATTCATGAGGAAAATAAGATGGAGAATTTGGCAAATAGACAAAAGGATTGAAAAATCAATGAGAGAAAACATATGATTTTAAAAAAAATTGCAGGAAGGAAAAATGTAGCTGGAAAATTCGAGATTCAGTGGAACGGAAGGATGGATAATCACCTGGAGTTTTGAAAGAAATTGGATATTTGGGAAAATCTTCCAGGGTTTGAGAAAATAAAGGAAAAGATGAGAATATGGGTATTTGAAAATATTTTAGGAAAAATATAGGAAAATAGAGGTAATATAAGAACAATCACATCCTGCACAAACATTTATGCACATACAGCACTCCCTAAAAGGCTGACTCTAGATGCATTATTTTGAAAACAGCTGTAGGACCCTAATCCTAACTCTAGGTTCAGATCATCTTTATCCAATCCAGTTATGCCGATATACCCGAATCGAAATCCGAGGTACGTGGCATATAATTTCAACTCCGGTTCTAAGGTAAGGTTTTTCCAACATCCTTGAGCGCCTACCGATATACTTCGGACTGTGGCCCGCGGTACGTGGTAGGGGGGTGTTAACCCAAATAATTGGCCCAGTTGTGAGGCTCTGTCCCGAACAAGGGTTCTGGAAGAGAGCCCAGCAACGTGAAGACCGGGTAATGATAGGTAATTGGGGTTTGAAAAAAATGATCACATACGAGAAATAGATGGCTCTAAATCCTAGAGAGATAGACTTTTGAAAATCTTTGAAGAAGCATACATTGTTTGCATTCAGATCCTAAATTGAGTAGAGTTGTATTTAGACCTAAGTCTATGTGAGCATGAAAATATCTCCTCAATCTGGTCCTACTAAACCATGCCTAAGCTATATGCAGTCAATGTCAGCTAGGTCAGAGTCTAGGCTCCTAGGTTCGCATGATAGAAAAAGTAAAGAGCTGACATTTTGTGAACATAATTTCGATAATTGAACTAAGTTAAGCACATTTTTTATCAGACAAAGATAGGTCCCATCACGGTCGCCGAACCTGTTATCGTCGCAAAATTTTTCCCGTCTTTTCTTCCTTGCGGAAGAGAGAGGGAAATGCTTTCGCGATTCAAACTTGACCGGATTTTGGAAATTGTTTTCAATACTCGCCTCCGTTTTGAAAATTGCGGGAAAATCCATGGGATGGGGCTCGACCTGTCGGTACGAGGTTTGACCGTTCCTGCCACCTTTAACAGGGGTAATCGAACCAAGGACCAAAATTATGCTTGACTTAGTAAAATCATTGAAATGGTGTTCTATCCTAAATGCACAGAGAATTCAGGCTTGTGCTATGAGATTTGGTAAAATATGGGTTAGAAAATTATGATGTATGCTTAGAAAACATTTGGAGTTGAAAATTTTTCGAGAAAAGATGGAAATCAATCTCTCAGGAATCTCAGACGAAGAAGGTTTGAAATCTTGAGAAAATTTATAAAGATTTGGAAAATCTTGAAGAAGGGAGAATCTAGAGAAAATCTTGAGAAAGTTTATAAGGACTTGGAAAATCATGAAGAAATGAGAATCTCAGGAAAATTTTGAGAAAAGTTTATAAAGACTTGGAAAACCATGAAGAAATAAGAATCTCAGGAAAATTTTAAGAAAGTTTAGAAAGACTTGTAAAACCATGAAGAAATGAGAATCTCAGGAAAATTCTGAGAAAGTTTAGAAAGACTTAGAAAAATGAGAATCTCAGGAAAATTTTAAGAATTCTTGAGAAAATATGAACTTTTGAAAAGGAAAACACTTGTTGAGAAAATGCAGACTTTGAGAATTTTCTTAAGAAAATGATAGGAAATTTATAGGAAAGATTCATTGGAGAAGGAAATTTAGAACTTAGGAAATTGAAATCCTGAGAATCTTGTCTTTGAAATGTCTGAAAATCAACTTTGATTTTTGAGAAAGATGAGAAATTCCTTTTGAAAAGAATCTTAAGAAAATAACATTCCAAGGAAAATCATAGGAAAAACTTTGATTTGGAAAATCCAACTTCGAATATCATCATAGTTTCTTCAGAAAATCGATTCCATGAAGTGAAAATCTTTTGAGAAAATCATGAGAAAAACAAATGATGTAGATGATGTGAATGAATGAATGCACTTTTGAGAAGATTTCTGAAAATTTTATTGGAAAAATGTGGATTAAGCCAAAGTAAATCCTTCATATATTCTGACTGTGGCCATGAATATATTCAGGGTTTATTTGAGTTAATTCACAATATTTGGAAAACATTGGAAATATGAGGTGCATTTTCAAGATAGCCTAAGAGTGTAGGCTCAATGTGACTGGTAGAGAAATGATGGATCTGGGTTTTGTCCATATTCCGACTAGGGCCGTAAATATGGACTCCACCGAGTTCATCAACTCTCTAAGAGTTGGTGCACGTGCCATTCGTGTTCATCCACGGTGAATTTGGAAAATGGAGATATATGCATCATATAATCAGGATATTACTGAAATCAAACTATATGAGATGCGGCCTAATCTAAGCAGTAAAAGTAAATCTTATTCCAAGGTTTACATTGGATTGTTACATTGCATAACATAAAGCAAAAGAAAATTGAAATGGAGCCAAAGAATCTGCATCTTCTAGATTTTCCTGCAAAATGAGAGTTAATACAAAATAACCAAGGCAATGAACATATATATATAATATATACAACGAGGAGACATATACATATATCAAAATGCTAAAATAAGTGCTAAATGTCATGTAACAATGGAGGTGTAACTATATGAGAAAATATATGAATGTTCATACATGGAAATAAGAGCACATGAAGAGATATGTATATATAGTTATAAGTATATATCTACATATATATATATATACATATATACATATACATATAGTTAAACATATATAGATATATATATATAGATATATATATACATATAATGAGAAAATATGTACATACCAATGGAAACTACATATAATAGGTAAAACCAGAAATTACAAGTATATACAGTTTCCGTAGGTGATTTCACACGACCATACTTCTCAAATTACAAAGTAATTTTCAATGAAAATGGGAATAGAGCTTCCCTATATATCCATAATGAAGCACACCAAAGATGGTTAGGAGATCACAATTGGATATAGAGATATCCGTTCATGAACATGGTCAAATATCAAGACTGCACACTTACAGCAGAAAATGAATATGTGCAGGAAATGGGTTGTGGAAGCATCATGGGCTATTTCATGGATATCATGAAAAGCTTGGTGAATAGGTGAAAATGTTGTGAAAAATGATGAAACAATATATATAAGTGGTGCTGCAAATGGGGTGATATTATAACAATATAGCAAACAAGAATTTAGCACTAAGCTAAGCAAAATTTCATAAAACCAAAGATGATATTCCAGCCATAGCTTCATAAAACAGAAATTGTAGCATCAAATGATGAAGTTCCAGTCATAACTTCATAAAACCAGAATTTTAAACATCAAGCTAAACAAAAATTTCATAAATCAAATGATGATGTATTTTCAAGAGTAAGAAAAAAGAAAAATACATGTAATAGCAAGTACTCATGAAGGGATATATATATATATATAAGTATATCTATACATATATATATACATATATATATCCATATACACATATACACGTATACATATAGATAGATATACATATATATAGACATATATACACATATAATGAGAAGACATATATGTTTGATGGAAATTCCACATAATGGGTAAAACCAGAAAATATATGTATATACAGTTTCTGTAAAGGATTTTACACAGCCATATTTCCCAAATTACCACATATTTCGCAACAAAATCGGGTATGGAGCTTCCCTATATATCAATAACCAAGCATACCAAAGATGGTCTGTAAAGCCTGGATGGATATTAAAGTATTCATACATAAACAGGGCCAATTATCAAGACTGGGCTCCTGCAGGAAAGAGAATGGATAAAGGATGATGGGTATACAAATCCCATGAATGTTGTTGCCCTTTTACACAATGAAAGATATGATTATTGATGCTGATGTCAACTGCTCTCTATACTACAACAGGGTCTAAATTTAGGATAAGGTAACTTACAGGGAAGGAAATATGATATGAAAATCAAATTACAGCTGTTGGGAGTGATTAACCTTACAGACTGTGTATAAGGCTCTTTGCTGTGTGTGGGGTTTATCTGTACAATAGATGAAGCAATAACCTATGCCATTTACAACATGCGTAGAGAATAAAACTGGGTAATGGAATGAACATGGGTGGCTGATGAATAACAAGGAACATTCGGGTAGGTAAGTAAGGAAATGAAAATGTTTAAATCACTATGGCACTTACAAGTAGTGGAATGGGATCACACCAGTATGCAGAGGTTACCTATAATGGGTAAAACCGATACATATGATAAGCAATAACAAACTGAGTTTGAAGGGATTTCATATGTAATCTAGCTAACATTAGATATGTGACAAAATTCAGCAATAATGACATCTGGAGACTTAAAATTGATGTTACTGATAGCATCACTTTGCTATTCAGCATTCTCATACAGACCATGGTTATTACCACCAGCTATGTGGTTTCATCGGCTGCGAACATGAGACCATCCTAACACACTAGCCAGGGGACTATGAATATTTATAGTGATCCATTAGATTGAAAACATACTACTGTCACCACCCTCAAGTGGATTCACTAGTCTCATCATCCACAATCACTAAGAATCTACCTGAGGGATCCACAACTAACAAAGGGGAAACTGATCTTTTTTTTTTTTTTCAATGATCACTGTGTATTCACTGAAAACAAGGATAGCTGAAGGCAGGACATGGCATTTCATTATAAAACAGAATGTAGGAATGCAGTTTTTTTTTTTTATAAGTATGAAGAGCCAAACAGTAAACATCTGTTTAACATATTCACAGCATGTGCATTTAACCAATGTACAACTTCCCTTTTTTTCTTTTATTCCACCTGCAACCTCAAGATCTGTTGGAAGTGTGAGTACAAAATATAAAACATTGAGTATTTTATACAGCCTCAACCACTTGTCCTAATCATGCAAGTTTCTTTAGATTTTTTTTTTTTTTTTAGATGTTGAACAAAAGCCTCATTAGATCATCCTGACCTTCCAAAAATCATATTTATGATGAACTTTGAGTGATGCATGCAGAGAACTCAATATGTTCAATGGAATATCAGAATATATCAAACTAATGTTTATATAATTGTGCTCAACAGATCATATTTAAATTGGCAAAATCTAGCCACAAAATAAGGATTCATTTTCCAAACTTATTCATGCATATCTTACTAGAAGAATAATAAACTGGAGTTTACAAGAACACATAATGAGTATATGCTTACATTGTTCCTGCAACACATGTGCTGATATGAGAAATATTGTTTGGAAAAAAAAAATGAGAAATACACCCACCTTTTCAATTTCTCTTTGGGTTTTTAGCTTGGAAGTCCTTTTTGCTTAAATTGAACTTTATATATTTCTCAATTCCAGCTAAACAGCCTTGTAGATCCTGCTCCAATCGATTTGTAGACAGCATATATGTTCTATGTTGCTGGACTAGAGAAGACACAGGAACACACAGTACTTCCTCTGCTGGTAGGCTGAAGAAGACGCAGATGGTGATAAGCGATGGCTGGACTGCAGAGGATGAAGGTGTTGGATGTTGTTTCTATTGTTGGGCTGAAATGGGTGGGGAAAACATTGATGGAGGTCCTGCGGCTGAGGTGAAATAGAGGTGAAAGGGGAGATGCTGGAAGGTTAGGGGAAAAGGAAAAGTGGGCAACAAAGGCTGAATTTCTGCTACAGCTGAAGGATGGTGGTCTGAAAGTGATGCAGATGTTGGTTGGGCTGAAGGAGAGGTCCACGCACTGGCTGGCTGGCGTTTCCTTCTGCAGGTGGGCTGAAGGCAGGATGAAGACGTGGCTGGGCTGAAGGAGAGGTCCACGCACTGGCTGGCTGGCGTTTCCTTCTGCAGGTGGGCTGAAGGCAGGATGAAGACGTGGCTGGGCTGAAGGAGAGGTCCACGCCCTGGCTGGCTGGCGTTTCCTTCTGCAGGTGGGCTGAAGGCAGGATGAAGACGTGGCTGGGCTGAAGGAGAGGTCCACGCACTGGCTGAAGATGGCTCTCGATCCTCAAAATGGTTGGGGCTGAAGCCAATGAAGACGCCTCTCCCCTTTCCACTTTGAGCTTCCTGCAAAAACCGAAAATCCAATTAAAAAAAAATCCCCCCTCCGTGAATGCCCTGTCCCCCCTTTTAAAGATATTCAGCTTCTTCCTCTTTTCAAAAGATCGCAGCTTCCCTTTTTTGAAAAATCCGTTACCTTTGTTGAAGATTTTGAAACTGAAACATTAAAGTAGCCGTTTTTTTCAAAAGGGCGCTGCTGTATTTTTTTCAAAAAAATGTGTTTCATTTACCTAAGTTTTGGGTAAAATGATTTTTTTTTTTTGAAAATATGGCTGTGGCGCCGTTTGGGCCGTTTCCTTTTAAGATTTTAGGTAAGCAAATTAATGAAAAGAAGTAAAAGAAATAAAAAAATAAATAAATAAAAAAAATGAATAATGACATAAATGAGAGGCTTTTATGGAAATGCCATCTCATTCTACTTTTAAAATCCTTTTGAAAATAAAGTTTTTGTTGTGTTTTTACAAGTCTTTTATTTTCAAGTGGGGTGCCACATGTGTGTGGGCCCACTAAAAAAAATAATAATAATAAATAAATAAATAAATAAGAATTTTAAAAGAAAATTTTGCAAATTGGTATGACCTCCGGGTGGGTCCCACTTGAGAATAAGATACTTACCTGAGAATCTGAGTATGATGCTAGTTTAAAGGCGGGTCCCGCTCCGTTTATTTGAAGATACGAAATAAAATATTATTTGTTTTCAAGAATTTGGAAAAATTGGTTTTTCAAGACAAAAATATAGATAAATGTAAAAACAAAATTTGTAAAGAGATTTAAAATCTTTTGCAAAAAGTCTTGAGATAGAGTCTTTAAAATCAATATCCAAATATCCAGATTGTTTTCTTGAGAATTTTTTTTTGTAATTCAAAGTCCTGGGGGTAAAATGGGAAAAATTGGTAATTTTGAATACCCAGGTTTTTAAAAGTCGGTTTTGAAAAGTTTAAAAATCAAATCTGGATTGACAATTTTGAAAATCAGGAGTTCTGGATCTCAAACTGACATGCTATGCAATGAAATGATGCAAAGTGTTCATGCAATGCGATGCAAAGACATGTCTTACAAAGTTGCCACTCTGAATTTGGATTTGAAAATTCTGACTTCTGGTTAAGCACAAAATTTTGAGGATTTGCAATTTGAGGGTGTCTCTGAGTCTAAATAGAGAAGTTTTGAGACTCGAGAATGGAATTTTGGGACTTTCTGCAAGGTTTAATCTTGGAAAATGACCATTTTGCCCTTCATTGCTTCTGAAGAACTGAAATATGATAATTAAAGGGCAATGTCAAGAAGGTGAGTGAAAATTTGGGGTGTTTACAAAAACGTATATAGAAAGTAATAATATCACATTGAATCTTAAGATCATGCTAAAAGGAGTTGCAAGACATGATAAAATGTATCTTAAGACGCTGAATATCAGAATATACATATAATGTCCTAAAATAATGGTGACGACTAGTTGTTGAAACATGTGAATGTCACCCTAACCATAAAAAAAAAATGCAGTGTTTGTATTTGATGGTGTAGTATATACATCTAGATGGCATCACAAAGGGGACAGCTATACACACATTTGCAATATGCAAATACTTGTGTGAATACATACACTGAAAAGGAAGTATGATACAAGTATTAAAAAAAATGAAGATGTACATATATGTATGCTATGATGGATAAAATACAGGGAATGAGGTGTGTAAGGTAATAACGGATATAGCTCAGATTAGGTGGAAATGGCAATATGCTGGGGATAATATGTATTTGTAGGAACTTTAGTTGCAGCTGTACCAGACAGAGCTATTTTGACCATGTCAGGGGTTAACTCTCTCTCTCCTTGTGCCATTATTCCAGGTTCCAAAGCATCATAGAACTTTAGGCAACCTAGGAGATCTATCTAGTTTTATTCTGCATGCATTCATATCTCAAGGCAACCTTCAATTCTAAATATCAAACTGAGTCATTCTGGGCCAAGGAGATGGTACCTACCTGGCTGTGAATAGCAACAAATCCGACTGAATTCATGGATAATTGGCTCTGCTTGATCTACGATGAACTCACTGGAGCCGGTCACTGATAAGTGGTTTGATCATAAGGCCCTGAACTGTGTAGCTGGAGGGCTGCTAGTGTGGTTTGTATACACGGTAATTATGAAATGCTGGCATGCTATAATGAAATATGAGCAAAGCATTGAACATGTGCTATGATATGCAGGTAATTGCAAAAACAGGTAGTTACAGATCCGTTGGTTGGAGCTGGGATTCTTGGTAGACCTGTCGATCTGAACTCATTTCGCAATGGATATGCTGGCTGGTAATTTATTCCCCCTCCCCATAGAAGCCATGGAATTACCCATGTTGAATGTTCAACAAGGTAGGTCTATTGATCGAGGGATGCTTAAAAATCCCAACCAATAGCTCACTAACCTCTCGCAGCGGATCATCTTGGGAATTTGATGTTCACCATAACTCTAGCAAAGTGGATACCACACTCACCCAATTTCTCAAAAGGGGAAATAAAGCCATTTGTAAAAGATGATGTAATGGGGAATATATGTATGGAAGACGATAGTTCTAAATTGAACTGAAATATAGAAACAACTATAATAACAAATGCGATCATGCAGTTGATGATGAACCAAATTTTTGAAGAGCGAAGAAGAATGGAATCTAACAAAATATTGGAAATAAATAAAGACAGTCTTACATAAACCCCAACTCGATATTTAACCCTATTGAAACAGGAAATCAGCTAGCATGAGTTCAACAGAGGGCTCGTTGGACCAAAAAAAAAAAAAAGTATATGAAATGAAACAAAATACTATGAATCTGAATGCAAATAAGAACTTATCGGTGAAATGCCTTACAGATAAAAGGGGAGAAACAAAACAAGCGAGCAAAAACGACAGAAACAATAAAAAAAAAGAAATCGATGAAGACATTATTGAACCTAATATACGATGGCGTGAACAGATATTAGAAATAAGAAATCCAGAAATAAATTATAAAAGGAAAATAAATAAAAAAAGAATGTAGGAATGTATATTCTGTTTGTTGTAGCACAGGGATGGGTCGAAATAGCTATGAGCTATTCAAACCCTATCCATGGTGCGATAATAAGGCGACCAGCTAAAAAAAATCGGAGTTACATCAAGAAGAGAGGGGGGGAAACTTACCGAGGTGCTGCAAAGGTTCGGAATGAAGGAGAACTCTTTTCTCCTACGACAGAGGTCTTCTGCTGCGGCTGCAGGTGGTTTTCCACTATAACTGGTTCGATTGAACCTCTCTGTCAACAGGGAAAGGAAAAGATCAAGCAAAAAGGGAAAGAGAGTCGAGGGACGACCAAGGGTTGGAGGTAAGGATCAATCGTGAGAGAAGGGAAGAAGGAAAAGGGGTAATGCCCAGGCGAAGAAGCAGTAATGGATTGAAGGAAAGAGCAAGGGGAAAGGGTGGAAACCAATTGATGCGTGAAAAAAAAAAAGAGAGGCTATGTACAGGAAAAGGGAGGGGTGAAGGCGGTCCGTTTAGGGTTCTCCTGAGTCCCTTTTGAAGGAGGAAGCAGAAGGTTTGGGAAGGGGAAATGGGTTGTTGAAGATGGAGGAGAGGAGGAAAGGTTGTTGCCGATGGAGGGTTCAGAAGGTGAAGATGTGTGATGGAGAGGGAGAAGGAGGAGACTAGGTGGAAGAGAAGGGGGAAAGGCGAGATGGAGGAAACTTCGTGAAGGAAGCTTCTGGAGGGCGGAGAGTGTCCGAGCGAAAGATAGAGAGCCGCCCTATTTTAGGGTTTTTTCCTCTCTTTTTTTTTCAAAACAAGTCCTTCTATTTTAAAAAAAAAAAATTCTAAAACGAGGTAAAAAAAAAGATAAGTTTTATAAAAAAAAGGCGATGTGTCAAAGGGACAGTTTTAAGAGCTTATTTCTTTGTATTTTCTTTTTGTTGTTCTGATTTTTTTGATTTTTTGTGTTGTTTTTCCATTTTTTTGTATTTTTGTAATAGAAAAACTAAGATTTTATGAAAACAAAGTTTAAACACTAAATTTTTGTATTTTTCTAAGAAATATTAAAAAAAATGTTTTCCCGAGAATTTCAGGCCATTTTCGGGAAATTTCTTCAAAAGAAGGGGTTTGGACCCAGATTTTGAGAAAATGTTCGAGTTTTGACACTCAAATCGAGAAATACAATGTGATGGATCCAAACGGATGTCGGATGGACTGTCCGAGCTATTTGAAAACTATTTTTGGTATTTTCTTAAAAATTGGACAATGAGACTCAGATTTAGATCAGGATGATGGGTCCAGATCCGAAACCAAGTCAGATATATAAAATGAAATTAATTTCAGTAAAACTTGAGAAAGGTATTGGAATTTAGATTTAAAAGAGACTCAATTGCTCAGAAAACGATATCAGGGGCAAAAGGAGAATATTTAAAAGATTTTGAAAAATTTGGGGTGTTCACAACTGTGTAGCAAAAGGTACCCAAGGTGTGGTAAAAGAAGTTTTTGATTGGTCACGAGTGGCCAATTTGATCTGATTGTAGCCTGAGTATCCATCCATATAGGAAAACATGGCATGGCTTGCCGTGCTATCGATTAAAAGGTCGATATTGGGGAGTGGATAATCATCCTTTGGGGTGGCCTTATTGAAATCCCTGAAATCAATACAGATTCAGACTTTGCCATTCTATTTGGGAACTGCTACGATGTTCGCCTGTAAACACCCCAAATTTTCACCCTCATCCAGTACTTACATTTTATGTGTCATTGCATATCATTGCATGCATTCGGCATACCATTTCATTGCATTGCATGACATTACATGTCATTACATCTCATTTTCGAGAACCAGAACTCTTGTTTCAAAATGTTTAATCCAGATTTGAGTTTTAAAAACTTTTCTTTCACAATCAATTTTAAAACCTGGGTTTTTAATCAACATTCTGTCATTTGTCAACCCCCAGGATCTTATATTTAGAAGTATTTTCTCAGAAAACAATCAGGATTCATTTCAAACTCAATTTCAATTGATTTCAATTCTCAGATGAGGCCCATTTAGGTGGTGTCGCTTCTGGATTCCTTCATTTATCAAAAAACTCAAAAATTTTAGAGTTCTAGTTGGATCAGGACTTTGTATTTTCATTTGTTTGAATCTTTTTGAACCTTTTTAAAACACCATTCTGATTTTAAACCAGTTATATTCATATCCCTTGCCCATTTCCTCCGTTTTGGCCAAAATCTTAGAGTCCTAGTTGGATCAGAACTCTTCTTCAAGAGTCCAGTCGGATCAGGACTCTTCTTCAGAGTTTTAATCAGATTAGGACTCTAATCTTTTACATCTATTTTTATCCATTTTCAATCAAATCTTTCAAAATGAGTTAGAAACTCAGAGTTTTAGTCAAAATAGGACTCTGTTCAGAGAGTCCTAGTTGGATCAGGACTCTAATCCTGATTTCAATTTTGAGCAAATCTTTCAAAATTCTTTCCATCTATCAAAATTGTTACATTTTTATCAAAGAATTTCAAAATTTTGAGGTTTTATCCTAGAGTCCTGATCAAATCAGGACTCTATCCAAAGTTCATTTTCATACTTCATTTTCACTGGTTTTCAAAAGTTTTGCTTAAATTTCATCGTTTACTTATCAGAAAACCAAATTTTTTTTTAGAGTTCTGATCGAATCAGGACTTTTTCTCAGAGTCCTAATCAGATCAGGACTCTGAACCAAAACTTCAATTTTATCTTGTTTTTGACTGTTTTTTAAAATTCTCTCATTTGTTTTCTCAAAAAATCCAAAAATTGGAGAGTCCTAGTTCAATTAGGACTCTGTCCTCAGAGTCTCAGTTGAATTAGAACTCTGTTTTATTTCAATATTTGTTATGGTTTTTAACTGTTTTCACAAGTTCTTTCATCTATGTTTCAAAAAAAAATACCAAAAAAATCTAGAGTTTCAGTCCGATCAGGACTCTGTCCTAGTCCAGTCAGGAGTCTGTTTTGAAGTCTGTTGTTACTTCCGTTTTTCGTTCCTTTCTATTTGTTTTAAAAAATTAGGTCATTTTGTAGAGTCCAGCTAATCCAGGACTCCATTTCAGAGTTCTGATCGAGTTAAGAGTCTAACCCTGACTGTATTTTCTGACTTATTTCATCATTTTTGATAAAATCTTTTCAAAAACTCCTTCATTTGTCTTTTAAAATCCAAAATCTAAGAGTCTTAAAATTTCAGGACTCTAACCTAGAGTTTCGGTTCGCTTGAGACTCTAGTTTCAAAACTCTGAATTTCAATTACTGATTTTAACCTCTTTTCAAAGATATTTTCAATATTTATCTCAAATTTCTCAAAACCTGGTGTGGGCCCACTCAGTTGGCGCCATATTTAGAGGAGTTCTGACCCAGTTGGAACTCTATGTCATTTCAAAACTTTGAATTTCAAATTTACTTTTGAAAATCTTTTGAAAATTCTCTCAATTTCAAGCTTTAAAATCATTTTTTTTTTAAAACTCAAGTAGGGCCCACTCGGGGTGGCGCCACATTTGAGAAAGTCAAGGTTAGTCTAGGCTTAGTTAGTGTCTTGGTTAGTTTTAGAAGTTTAGAGGAGTCAAAATCTATTTTGAAAACTCATTTTTAAAGTTTTGGTTTTTAAACTAGTGTTTTTAGAGGTTTTTAAAACTTTAAAAACCCAAATGTGGAAAAACGCCAAGTGGCGCCACATTTGGGGGATTATTAGGTTTAGCTAGGGGTTAATTAGGGATTAATTAGGATAATTTAGGTCAAGGGCATATAGGTAACTCCACCCAAAATCACCCCCCCTTAGAGAGTCCAAAGTTTTCAAAATTGTTGATTTTTAACCTAAAAATTTATTATAAAAAGAGGCTATATGGGGGTCGATTTTTCCAGCTCTTCTCTTGAGGATTCTTGGAGCTTCTCTCTCCTCTCCATCCCTTCCTCCATTGCTGCAACTCAAAGGTAATTATTTCTTTTAATTTATTTAGTTTATTTAATGCTTTTATTGATTTAAACATCAATTTAGCCATTAGCACCTACCCTTGCATGGATTAAACCATGGATTCAAGTTCAAGAACCTCAAGAATGGTCCAAGAAAGTGATCTAACTCTGTTTCATTGTGTTTACAGGGATTATAATCTGTTAGAATCGAGTATTGTATCGATTTTCATGTTATTAACCAATAAATCGTGAGATTTACCCTTTTAATGGGTTAAATCCATGGTTTTAAAGGTAAAATCGAATTCCAGCCAATGATTCCCTATGTTTATTTATTTTCTTTGCTTATTTATGCTTATTACACATTTTCCAGCATAGAAATCAATTTTATTTTATTTTTTTGGTAGTTTCCTTATTGTTTTCATTAATTAATGCATGGTTTATTAGGTTTCATTAGATTTCTGTGTGTTTTTAAGCATGGATCAGCAAAGAATATATTATTTCATATTGAATCATTTACTGTAAATTTTTGATTTTTTAATATGTAATACATGGATATGTCAGTGAACTACTGTAAAAAATTTGGATGTTTTGGGATTCAGGAACTCTGTCAGAAAAATCAGACATTAAACCATGATTTTCAATCTTTAAAATCGTTGTTAAAATTCAAGAGGTAATTGTCTGTTATGTTATTTTTCTTATCTCATATTCGATTTGAGATCTGTAAAATGATGTGGATTTGTGTTAAGATGATCTATTTACTGTGAAATTTTGGTAATTTTTGGCCTCTGTTTAGTAGTTTTCCTCTGACAGAAAGTCTGATTTTAAATTTAAAACTCGTTAGGGTTTACCAAAACCCTAATCAGACTTGTAATGACCATAGATCTCAAACCACAGATCCGATTCATAATCTGTAAAAAAAGAGTTTCATTATTTTTCTGTCTACTGTTCACTTGTAAAATTTCAAGAAATTTTTATTAAGTTTTTTATTTATTTCTGTATTTTCAATCCGAAGTAGCTGTTTCAACCCCTGTTAGATTCATTATATTTTAGTTCAGATTGTCGGAAGGGTTTCTCCCTAACCGTAGATGATTTTTCCAATATGTAAAAAGTAAAACCTCTGTTTTTATGTCTAGTTTGCCTCTGTAAAAATTCAGAAATTTTCATAGAGGATTGACCCCTGATTCGGGCCTAACTCAGAAACTGGTTTGCGACCTAGGTTAAAAAAAGCATATTTTAGGGTTTTAATGCAATTTTCGGATTAAAACAATGTCAAAAAATTATTTTTGCAATTCCAATCTGATTTTAGGATTATAATAAGTGTATGTGCCAATTTTTATGAAATTTGGAATTCATTTGATGTTTGAATAAATCAAATTACAAAACAGGGTACCTAAAAGATCCAAAAACACTAACAAAATCATGATATTTGTGATGTTTCTTGATTTTTGTGTATAATTTCATGTTTTTAGAGTTGGTTCATGTCTAGAATCATATTAGGGTGTTTCATGTTTGATTTTATGTTTATTTCAATCATAAATCCCAAGTTTTTACCAAAATCTACTTTAGAAAACCCTGATTTCAAGGCCATAGTCTTGCTATCAGGGGTAATTTGGTCATTTGACCTAAATTTCAAAATTCAAAACCCTAATTTTCATGTTTTTAATCATGTCATATCATACTTAGTTCAATTCATCATTATTTGGATTTTAAAAGTTGTATTTTACAAAATATCTTTCTGAAAACCCTGATTTCAAGGCCATAGTCTTGCTATCAGGGGTATTTTAGTCATTTTTACCCTAATTTCGAAATTCCAAATTCCATTTTCATATTTATTCCATCTTATTTCATATTTTATTAAGTTTATATAAGGGAATCATATGGAAACTGGCTTATATCTAGCAAAATCCAGTAATTTCTGGATATTAGTGGATAAATCTAGAAAAGCCAACATATTTTCACTAATTCATTTTCTATTTTGCAAGAACATTGAAGACTTTATTTTCCTTTATTTTCTGTATTTAAATTTGATTAGTGATGTAAATTAAATGTAAATTTGGAATAAGAATTTCAATTCCTGCATAGAATAGGATGCATTACATATAATTTAATTTTGCAAATTTTAATATCTTATGAATGCATTATTCATGCACATATTTCAAATTCACTATAGTCTACACAAATGGCACATGCACAAGCTCTTATGAAGTTGACAAACTTGGTGAAATTTGTATTTATGGCCATAGTCAGAATACGAATGATACCTGGATTTGTAATCTTCATATTCGCCACATTCAGCCTACACTCTTAGGCTAACTTCAAAATGCACTGCATTTCTCAAAAAAATACAAAAAGGATTTCCTCAATTCCTCAAAATCAAGTCTTCCAAATCCATATTCATTCATTTCATTCATTTGCAAATTCCAATTTCAATTCAAAGAAATCAATTTTCACAAAATTTCCAAGTCTTATTCTAAAATCGATTTTCTCAAAACTCTAAGTTTTCAAATGATATTTCAAGTATTTTTCAAAGTTCAAAATTCAATTTTCCAAGTTATAGCTTCAATTTCCAAATTCTAATTCAAGAAAATCAAGTTTTTTAAAGTTATTTGAAATTCCTCAGAATCGATTTTCACAAAACATCAAGATTTCTTCAAAAATCGATTTTCATTTTCCTCAGAAATATTCTCCCACTAAGTTCACGATTTTTCAAGTGTTATCTTTTCCAAGAATCTCCAAATATTTTCCAATATTCAAATCAAACATCAAGTTTTCAAATATGCATTTTCAGAAATTCATAGCACATGCCTGATTCTTTGTGCAGTTAGGAAATAGAACATGATTTAGACAAGTTGAGCAAAGCTAAGCACACAATTGATCCTTGGTTCAATTACCCCTGGTAAAGGCGCCAGGAACGGTTGAACCTCGTACCGACAGGCGAGTCCCATTCTACGAAATTTCCCCGTATTTTAAAAACGGAGGCGAGTTATTTTTAAAAACTTTTTCAAATGTCAGTTTGACTTGCAAAAGTAAAATTTTGCGATGATAACAGGTTTGGCGACCGTGATGGGACCTGTCTTCGCCTGATTAATTGTGTGCTTAACTTAGTTCAAATTGTCAAAATCGTGTTCCATGGAATGTCAGCTTTTATTTCATGATATCATGTGAACCTAGGAGCCTAGACTTGAACCCAGCTGACATGGATTGCATGTAGACTAGGCATGGTTTGGTAGGACTATATTGAGGAGAATTATTCATACTCACATAGACTTAGGTCTAATACAACACTCCTCAATCTAGGAATTGTATGAAAACAATGCTTGCTTCTTCAAATATTTCAAAAATTCTATCTCTTTAGGTTTTAGAGCCTTCTGATTTTCTTGCATGTGATCATGTTTTCAAAAACCACCCCACCTACTTTTACCCTGTCTTCACATTGCTGGGCTCTCTTCCAGAACCATAGTTCGGGACAGAGCCTCACAACTGAGCCACTTATTTGGGCTAACGCCCCCCTGCCACGTACCAAGGGTCATAGTCCAACGTACATCGAGGATGTTGGAAAACTTGAACCTAAAACCGAAGAAATTGATTTTATGCCACGTACATCGAGCATTGGCTAGAGTATATAGGCATAGCATGATTGGACATAGATGATCTGAACCTTAGAGTTAGGATTAAGGTCCTACAGCTATTTCAAAACTTGTGCATCTAGAGTCAACTTTTAGGGAATGCTGTATGTGCATACGTGTTTATACAGGATGTGATTGAATGTCAGTTTCTTTTATTACATTTTTCCATAAGTTTTCTAAAATATTGGACGATTTTCAAAAATCCCCAATTTTTCCATTTGTTTCCATATACTATATAAAAATCCTGTTTTATTCATACCCTGGACGATTTTTTAAATTTTCCTTTATTTTTCTCAAAACTCCAGGTGATTTTCCATCCTTTCGTTCTTCTGGATCTCGAATTTCCTGCTTTACTTTTATCCTGCCTGCATTCTTTTCAAAATTCCTGTATTTTCCCAAGTGTTATTCCAAAATTTCCATGTTTTCTAGTCTGATGGCATCCAGTCAATTTGATTTGGTCTTTCCTGAGGGTCACATCTCCTACGAAGTGCGACAAGGTCTTCCAGAACATCGAGTCCTCAGCACCGGATCCTTCCTTCCCCGGTGGTATTATTCATGGCTCAAGAACTTCTCTTATATGTTTTCGGACCATTTGGATGATTGTGGATTGGAACTGGCATCCGCAGTGGAAAAGCAGACAATTTGATCCATGCACTGGCAGAGCGGTGGAATCCGAGCACTAGTACCGTCTGGTTCCCATGGGGGGAGATGACTTTATTGATGGACGAATTCTTAGAGATTATGGGATTACCTGAACCATTTGGTCAGCCTGGAGACCCATTGGAGAAGCAATTTTTGATTAATGTCAAGGGTCTGGATCCCCGAGACGCTCTAGCCTGCATGACAGGATGTAAGTTTTTGCCATTGATAGAGGAGAATGGAAATGAATATGTGGACCTGCTCAAAATCTACAGACAATATGAGGCATTTGTGGAAGTCAATTTCTTATCTCGAACAGCTCGAGAAAGAATGCAGCATGAGATGGTCTTATGCTCTGTGGGATTAGCTCTCTTTCCAGATGGACGAAACTACATGGATATCAGGATAGTTCAACTTCTACGAAGGTGGGGAAGTCGACAGACCAGCCGCCTCTCTATAGCTATGGCCGCACTCGCTTTTCTGTACCGAGGGTTGACCCGTTTCACACTCGGAGAATCAATTCTAGTCGAATGGTGCACCTATGCATTGCAATCTTGGTTCCTCCGGCATGTGCCAGCCTGAGCCAGTTCATTCAGATACAATGGTGAAAAGCTTCTTCCAGTTGCTCGATACAGGTTCTTGATTGATAACCTTCAGGAGGAAGAGGTCATGTGGGACTACTTTGATCGTCAGGAGTCACCTCCTAGATATACTTATGCATATGGCAAGCAGTTTAGGCTACTTGGTCCATTCTTCTGCGCATACTACCATCCAGAGTGGTGTGTCAGGCAGTTCTCTCAAAGACAGAAGCACATAGAGATTCGTCTACTATCAGGGATCTTGCCAGAATTCGATCTCACATCAGATCAGTGGTCTAGAGCATACCATTCTGCCAGACATGGCTGAGATTCTTTTGTTACTCTCACTATTTTTCCTGGTCCTCAAATGTCCAATGATTATCAAGAGTGGTGGAAAATTGTTCGACCCACTCCCCTTTGTCAAGTTTATTATTAATCATGTCTTTTTTCTTCAATAAAATTCCCTTAATTTTCATCCTATCTTGGTTTGACGACCTCGCCTAGGTAACAAGGCATATTTTCAGTTGTTTATTTTGCAAAGAATAGCAGCGCAATTGTCGTAACTCCAGCGTCGACTCAGTCCCTAGTAATGGGACATCCTTCAAATCGTCTACCAGATATTCAACAAATATTTCCTATTCAAAACCATTTTCAGCAGCTAATCCTCAGTTTTCCCTGCAGAGAGCACCCGCATCGTTACATGGTTCAGACAATGTCTGGAAAGAAAACCGCATTAGTCGAAGGCATGGCACACTCAACAGCTTCAGAAGAACTGAGGGGCAATCCCAACATCATACATGAGAGAAATGAAATTACCTATGAGGGTTTTTCAAAAATCGTGAAATTTTAAAAAAAAATCTACGAACATCTTCATTATGATCACCCAAAAGTTTAATACTTCGGTCCAATTTTTTTCAAAAATCAACCATCGCGGTGATCTTCTTTTCTTAAATTTAATTTTGAACATTATCTTTAAAAATCAATCCTTGTGTTGATTTTCTTTTCCAAAATTATTGTTAAACCAATTCGTTTTCAAAATCAACCCTCATGATGATCTCTCAACCCCCGTGTTGATTCCCCTTTCAAAGATCAGCTCTCACGCTGATCATTCTTCAAAATCAACCTTGCAGTTGATTTTCTTCCCAAAATGAGTTCTCACTTTCAAAATAACATTCTCCTTTTACTTTAAAGATCCCATGTGCAAGCACTTTCTCACTTCTCATTTTGCTTTTATCATTTCAAAGGGATAATATAATTCTGTTTCCTTTCCTCGATTTTTAAGCATCAATAAAATTATTAAATTTGCCAATAATTTGGCACCATTTTTTTTGTGTCTCTTTCCTTTTCACAATATGTCTCTTTTGAGGAATGACCTTGAGGATGTCTCTCAATCAAGAAGCCTGACACCTTATTCCTCGATTATCCTTCTTTGTATTCAAAATCTTCCTCCCTAGTTACACTGGGGCATTTTTTTTTGAAAAATCTATCTTTACCTCAAAACATCCTATATGCAGGCAGGATAAACCAATCTCTCTTTTTGCATGTATATGCACCCACTTGCATTAATTTTGTATTCATTTACATTTCATGTGCATTTGCATTTCATTTTGCATTAATTCTGCATCCATTTTCTTCCCCTTCAGATTAAGGGATAAACATGAATCATTTTCCATGATTTTCCCAAAATTCTCCAATTTTTATTCATATCCCCGTTCAGGATAAGGGGTTAATCCTGAAGATCAGACCACATACATCTAAATATGATGGTCTTTTTCATTGCAAGTTCAATAATCCAGTCCTCAAACTGGCCATTCTCAAACTTTCAATCTCAGTCCTCGCATTGTCGATTTTCAAAATTCAATCTTCTGATTAAAGATTTTCCTTTAAGATTCGAACTCGACTCGAACTTCCAATTCTCCTTTGAGATTCAAGTTTCTACTCGAACTTATAAATTTTCTTTGAGATGCGAGTTTTGACTCGAATTTTCCAATTTCCCTTTAAGATTTGAGCCCCGACTCGAACTTTCTAGCTTTCCTTTGAGGATTTGAGTTTTAAACTCGAGTTTTCTTTCCTTCAAGATCTGAACTTTCAAGTTTTCCTTTGAGATTCGAGCCCCGACCAATCTCAAAGAATTGCGTAGCCTTCAAGGATGCATGCAATCAATTCGGTGATTCATATCCAATTTGGCCATGAGATGTGAGCCGTTCAATCATTTGCTCAGAAAAGGAGTGAAGTTCGAATGGGGACCAGAGTGTCAACAATCGTTCGAACGCATAAAGAGATATCTTCTCAATCCTCCTGTTCTAAAGCCGCCAGAATTGGGGAAACCCCTACTGGTATACATTTCAGTCTATCAAGTTGCTTGCGACGGATTCTTGGTGCAATACAAAGAAGGCAGTCTGATAGAGCATGCCATTTACTATGTGAGCAAAACCTTCATTGATTATGAGAAGAAATACTCTCAAATAGAGAAGACATGTCTAGCTCTGGTTTGGATGTGTCAGAAATTGAGACACTATCTGCTGGCATCTGAAGTCAAGATTCTATCCAAATTAAATCCTCTCAAGTACATTCTAGAGCAACCATTCCTTAGTGAACAGATTGCCAAATGGCAAGTCCTATTAATGCAATACGACTTGGAATATGTCTCCCAACAATCTATCAAAGGCCAAGCAATTGTCGACCAATTGGCAGATTTTCCTCTGACAGAGGATGTTAAAGTCGAGGATGATTTCTCCGATGAGCGGATGTGCAATATTCAACAATCCCCAATTTAGAATTTATTCTTCGACGGTTCTAAGAATATGGCAGGCATAGGAATTGGGATTCTGCTAATCACACCAGAGAAGGAGATGATCCCTTTTTCTCTCAAACTGGATTTTCAGTGCACTCACAATATGGCCGAGTATGAAGCTTTGATACAGGGTCTGAAAATTCTACAGGACTTTAATGTCAAAAGAGTGCATGCTTATGGCGATTCTTTGCTCATCGTAAATCAAGTCCTAGCCAAATGGCAAGTAAGGGATCAGAAATTACTTCCTTATCAGAAGATCATCTCAGCTCTTGCCAACAAATTTGAAGAATTTCAACTTTTCCATATCAAGAGAGACTTCAATCAAGTTGCAGACAGTTTAGCTAATCTGGGATCCATCATGTCTTTCAAGAGCGGAGAATCTTGTCGCTACTTTGAAATTGGTAGACTTGATCAACCTGCTTTCGTCCCAGTAGAGCAGATAAACCAGGCTGAGCAAAAGAAGAAGCCCTGGTATCATAACATCAAGAATTTCATTAAAACTGGCGAATTTCCTCCGGAACTCTCAAAGAAAGAGCAGCGAGCAATTCAGTGCATGTCTGCTCGATATTTTATTCTTGCCAATGTCCTCTATCGTCGTGGATTCAGTTCTGAATATTCCAGATGTTTGGACGAAGAAGAAGCCAAAGAAGTTGTGCAGGAAGCACATGAAGGCATTTGCGGTGGTCATGTTGGCTACCAAACTCTTGTCAAACAAATCATCCGAGCAGGATATTACTGGAGGACCATGCAACAAGATTGCTATCGTTTTGTGAAGAAGCGTGTTCAATGCTAGATGCATGCACCTTCTATTCATGCGTCGGTGACATACTTGCAATCTGTCGTCTCACCATGGCCATTTTCCATGTGGGCTTTTGATGTCGTAGGCCCCATTACTCCATCTGCCTCAAATGGTCACAAGTATTTTCTTGCCGCAACAAAATATTTTTCTAAATGGGTAGAAGCAGTCACTCTACGCACAGTAGAAGGTAGACATGTGGTCTCATTCATCCACAAGAATATCTTATGTCATTTCGACATACCGCATGATATTGTGTTAGACAATGGCAGTCACTTCAAGAACAAGAGGATGAGGACGTTCTGCTCAAAGTTCAGAATTCATCATCATTTCTCTGCTCCTTATTATCCTCAAGGAAATGGTCAAGCAGAGGCTACCAATAAGATTTTGATCCGAATCCTGGAGTGAACTCTGGAGACAGGCCGTGACTGGCATGAAAAGATTCATGATGCGTTGTGGGCGTATAGAACCACCATTCGAACTCCAACTAATGCTACTCAGTCAGAACTTGTCTACGGAACTAAAGTAGTACTGCCTCTACATGTTCAGAAACCTGCTCTGAAATTTGCATCACTTCTAGAATTACCTCTTGATCAGTATCAGCAACAACGACTAGTACAACTTGATTTGCTAGATGAAAGAAAACTCAGAGCATGCTCAATCATATCATCAAAGGATAGCCAGACAATATGCAAAATCTGTCATTGAAAGAAAGTTTTGAGTAAATGATCTAGTGCTCAGATCAACGGCTTATCTCAAACACCGCCCGGGTGGCAAGTGTTCACCCAATTGGGAAGGTCCCTATGTTGTCAAAGAGGCATTACCTCGTAACTCATATCGGCTCATCAATGCCGACGGAGTGGAATTACCAGATCCCATCAATGCTCGACATTTAAAAAATTCTATACTTAAATCATGTCTTATCCTTTGTAATTTCAAAATTTTCTTCGAATAATGATCAAATTCTCTTTTCCCAGTTATACTGGGGCATTTTAAAAAAAAACATTTATCTATAAATAACCTGTATGCAGGCAGGATAAACAAATCTCCTATTTTGCACCCATGTGCACTCGGTTATATCATTTTCATATCCGCATACATCTGCATTCATCGACGTCGGTATTCATTGGCAGGTTTGTGCATCAAATTCACTACCCATTTAGGATAAGGGATAATCCTGATACCCCGACCAGCATTCTCATTATAATTCCCAAATACTTTAAGAGCATAGGTCTCTTTCAAAAATTCAAATTTCAAATTAAAAACAAGGTATATTTTCAAAACCCAGTGCTTGAACTGGTACATTTTTTAAATTCAGTGCTCGAACTGGTATACTTCCAAAATCTAGAGCTCGAGCTGATATATCTTTCAAAATCCAATGCTCGAACCGGTATATTTTCAAAATCCAATTACCACCTCGGCCCTCAAGCCACCCAATTTTCAAATTTTCAATTTCGACCCTCAGGTCGCTCAATTTTCAATTTCGACCTTCAGGTCAATCAATTTTCAAATTTCCAATTTCGACCTTCGGGTCAATCAAGTCCCAAATTTCCAATTTCCAATTTCCAATTTCCAATTTCCAATTTCCAATTTCCAATTTCCAATTTCCAATTTCCAATTTCCAATTTCCAATTTCCAATTTCCAATTTTCAATTTCCAATTTCCAATTTCCAATTTTCAATTTTGACCTCGGGTCAATCAAACTCCAATTTCAACCTCAGGTCAATCAAATTTCAATTTCGACTTTCGGGTCATCCAATTTCCAATTTTCAATTTGCAATTTCAAATTTCAAATTTCAAATTTCAAATTTCCAAATTTCCAATCTCTAATTTCCAAATATCAATTTCCAAATGTCTAATATCAATTTTCAAATTTCAAATTTCAAAATTTCAAAATTTAAAACTTCAAATTTCAATTTCGACCTTTTGGTCACTCAATGCCAATTTCAAAAATTTCTCTTGCGAGAGACCCTTTGTACAGGGAGAGTTCAAGGGAGCCTGTTCTTTTCGCATGCTATCCTTTGTTCACTTAGCCCCTTTTCAGGGAGAGTTTGAAGGACTCGTGTCTTTGTGAACCATTTGCAAAACAAAATTCCAATTTCATACAAGGAACCCTTAGTTCAGAAAGAACTTCGACGGAAGTTCACTTTCCTTGTAATCCCAATTTCATGCTAAGCCATTTCATCATGAAGGACCCTATTTTCATGGAAAGTGTGATGGACTCGTTCCTTCATGACCAATTCACCGACCTCACCATTACCGGCCCCCTTTCCATAAGAGAAGCCTAATGTTAGGAAGTTTTGACGAAAGCTTAATTTCTCTTCGAAAGTTCGTTTTGCAAACACCTCCTCTTCAGGGAAGAGAGGAGTAATTCCTATTTCCAATTTCTGAATCTCTTCCTTTGGGGAAAGGAGAAGAAAATTTCTGTCATGGATGAGTTGCGTTGTGCATCAAATGCTCGCTTTCACAAAGGATTTCAAAGAAATTTTTGCCAATTTGTCATTAAATATTTGTTGATTTCAAAATCTTTATTACAAAAAAAAAATATTACTTCGGAATACCTCCAGTATTACTTCTGAAAGGACAAAGCTTTCGCAAAAAACAATTCAAAATTCAAAATCTTTCTATTGGCCAACCAAAAGGATGCAGAATAAATCCTCGATATGGCCAGCAAAGGAAATTCAATGTTGTTGCAAAGCCATAAGTGATCGATGTTGATCGTAGCTAATGGCACATTTTTAAAGATCATTCTTGGAAAATAAAAGCAGTTGAAATATCCCGGGGGACACAGAAAAATCCATATAATCTCCATATCTCCTCAATCACCTAAGCTGCAATTAAATATCTCCAAAAGGGATCTCTCAACTGTCGTCAAGATGAAGGCGAATTAGGCGAGTAGACCCCCGGAACTGAAGAAGATTTGAATCATCTCCAAGATGACGGAGTTTGTGACGGATCCTTCCAAGGAAAGTTCAGAGCACCGTCAAGATGAAGGCGACTGCGATGAGCCTCCCGACAAACCCTAAAAGATATTTAATTTTTGCTATCATCAAGAAATTTCCAACCTATGAGCCAATAACCGTCAACATAATCCCTGAGTGAAAAGAAGGATCTGAACATCTCTGAGATGAAGGAGTTTGTGACGTACCCTTCCAAAAAAAAAGAGAGAGAAAAGTCAGGACATCTCCAAAATGAAGGATGATGTAATCCCCAAAAACCCAAAAGTACTTTAATTCTGCCAATAAAAAGAAAAGAAAAAGTGGGCAGAAAGATCATCATGAGAAAAGAATCCCAGGATATCAGACTGCCGAATCTACCAAGAGTCTTCTTTAAATTTTGTGAAATTCTTTTATCAATATTCTTTCACCAATTGCTTTCGTAATATCAAGAATACTCTCTTTTCTGTTCATATCTAGGAAATTGATAGCTTCCTTGAAAGAAAGCCAATCGCAAGCAATTTGAATTCGAATCTTGATTCTACGGAGTTAAGTCCAGTTGGAAGTAATACTTCAGGTAGAAAAGAGGAAATATTTTCAAAACAATGTGCATTATTTTCAATTATTTCGAATCAACAATAATTTTCAACATTTTGACAATATTTTTAGCTATCCTGACGTGAAGCGAGAGCTTGAGGTTCATCTTTGGCGCATCTTGACATCAGTTGTTATCCCTTTTAGGACTTGATAATGGGAGTTTTCAAGATTCCTTCCCTTCTTTGTTATAATCTGAGCGCCTGGGCTCTCAGATTCACACACTTCCCTATGTCCCCACTGTCCCACCATAGACAGTCCAATTTCGGCTTGAGGTTAAGCCACCAATCATTTTCTCGCAAAAGGCCATCAATTTCAAAAGTTATTTAGTCTCACCAATGAGACGTCCAAAATCAAACCCCTTTTCAAGCTTTAGGGACCCCAATTTCATCTTTTTGCAAAACCCCTATCGGATTTATTGTGCAAAATCCGAAGGTTCCATCACGGTCTCTTCTTTCGAGGATTTTGTTTCATTTTCCGCCCAATCAGGTTAAGGGTACAAACCTGAGCCTCATTTGATGAGGTATTTCATTTTCTGCCCAATCAGGTTAAGGGTACAAACCTGAGCCTCATTTAATGAGGTATTTCATTTTCCGCCCAATCAGGTTAAGGGTACAAACCTGAGCCTCATTTGATGAGGTATTTCATTTTCTGCCCAATCAGGTTAAGGGTACAAACCTGAGCCTCATTTGATGAGGTATTTCATTTTCTGCCCAATCAGGTTAAGGGTACAAATCTGAGCCTCATTTGATGAGGTATTTCATTTTCCGCCCAATCAGGATAAGGGTACAAACCTGAGCTTCCTCTAAGGAGGTATTTCATTTCCCGGTCAGAATAAGGGGTAAAACCTGAGCCTCATTTTGATGAGGTATTTCATTTCCCGGTCAGGTTAAGGGTCAAACCTGAGCTTTGTTTCTACACGAGTTATTTCCCGTCCCATCCAGGATAAAAGCAAAACCTGAACTTCAATCTCACAAAATAAATCTTTCGTCTTTACTCTCCATTTCATACCTATTATGAACACCGTCAGAGTTAATTTTTTCACACTCAGCCAGATTTTTCTAACTGAGGCATTTTTATAGTCCAAATTTGGTATGTTTTTCTTTGCCACTAAGCTCGGCCTTATACCGGCTTAGTAGCAAAGAGGGGCAGCTGTAAACACCCCAAATTTTCACCCTCATCTAGTACTTACATTTTATGTGTCATTGCATATCATTGCATGCATTCGGCATACCATTTCATTGCATTGCATGGCATTACATGTCATTACATCTCATTTTCGAGATCCAGAACTCTTGTTTCAAAATATTTAATCCAGATTTGAGTTTTAAAAACTTTTCTTTCAAAATAATTTTTAAAACCTGGGTTTTTAATCAACATTCTGTCATTTGCCAACCCCCAGGATCTTATAATTAGAAGTATTTTCTCATAAAACAATCTGGATTCATTTCAAAGTCAATTTTAATTAATTTCAATTCTCAAATGAGGCCCATTTAGGTCGTGTCGCTTCTGGATTCCTTCATTTATCAAAAATCTCAAAAATTTTAGAGTTCTAGTTGAATCAGGACTCTGTATTTTCATCTATTTGAATCTTTTTGAACCTTTTTAAAACACCATTCTGATTTTAAACCAGTTATAGTCATATCCCTTGCCCATTTCCTCCATTTTGGCCAAAATCTTAGAGTCCTAGTTGGATCAGGACTCTTCTTCAAGAGTCCAGTCAGATCAGGACTCTTCTTCAGAGTTTTAATCGGATTAGGACTTTAATCTTTTACAGCTATTTTTATCCATTTTCAATCAAATCTTTCAAAATCTATCAAAATGAGTAAGAAACTCAGAGTTTTAGTCAAAACAGGACTCTGTTCAGAGAGTCCTAGTTGGATCAGGACTCTGATCCTGATTTCAATTTTGAGCAAATCTTTCAAAATTCTTTCCATCTATCAAAACTGTTACATTTTTATCAAAGAATTTCAAAATTCTGAGGTTTTATCCTAGAGTCCTGATCAAATCAGGACTCTACCCGAGAGTCCTGATCGAATCAGGACTCTATCCAAAGTTCATTTTCATACTTCATTTTCACTGGTTTTCAAAAGCTTTGCTTAAATTTCATCGTTTACTTATGAGAAAACCAATTTTTTTTTTAGAGTTCTGATCGAATCAGGACTCTTTCTCAGAGTCCTAATCAGATCAGGACTCTGAACCAAAACTTCAATTTTATCTTGTTTTTTACTATTTTTCAAAATTCTCTCATTTGTTTTCTCAGAAAATCCAAAAATTGGAGAGTCCTAGTTCAATTAGGACTCTGTCCCCAGAGTCTCAGTTGAATCAGAACTCTGTTTTATTTCAATATTTGTTATGGTTTTTAACTGTTTTCACAAGTTCTTTCATCTATGTTTCAAAAAAAAATACCAAAAAAAATCTAGAGTTTCAGTCCAATCAGGACTCTGTCCTGGAGTCCTAGTCCAGTCAGGAGTCTGCTTTGAAGTCTGTTGTTACTTTCGGTTTTCGTTCTTTTCTATTTGTTTTAAAAAATTAGGTCATTTTGTAGAGTCCAGCTAATCCAGGACTCTATTTCAGAGTTCTGATCGAGTTAGGAGTCTAACCCTGACTGTATTTTTTGACTTATTTCATCATTTTTTATAAAATCTTTTCAAAAACTCCTTCATTTGGATTTTAAAATCCAAAATCTAAGAGTCCTAAAATTTCAGGACTCTAACCCAAAGTTTCGGTTTGCTTGAGACTGTAGTTTCAAAACTCTGAATTTCAATTACTGATTTTAACCTCTTTTCAAAGATATTTTCAATATTTATCTCAAATTTCTCAAAACCTGGTGTAGGCCCACTCAGTTGGGGCCATATCCAGAGGAGTTCTGACCCAGTTGGAACTCTATGTCATTTCAAAACTTTGAATTTCAAGTTTACTTTTGAAAATTCTCTCAATTTCAAGCTTTAAAATCGTTTTTTTTTAAAACTCAAGTAGGGCCCACTCGGGGTGGCGCCACATTTGAGAAAGTCAAGGTTACTCTAGGCTTAGTCAGTGTCTTGGTTAGTTTTAGAAGTTTAGAAGAGTCAAAATCTATTTTGAAAACTCATTTTTAAAGTTTGGTTTTTAAACTAGTGTTTTTAGAGGTTTTTAAAACTTTAAAAACCCAAATGATGCATTGGTGAAGGGTTGAAGGAACGACGTTTGCATTATGAATCCAAGTGCATCCCAGAAGAAGATTGTACGTGGGTGTCGCATTCACCACATGGAATAAGACGGTATGCACTGAATAGTTGATGAAAATCTCAAGAAAAATCTTCCCCTTGGCTGTCTGCTCGTGGTTGTCAAAACCGTAGATCGTTATCAGATTTGGGATATATTCTTCTTCTCTCAGGCCCAAGGCCTTGGCCGTCATCTCTTGGCAGATATTGAGACTGCTGCCTCCATCCACAAGCACATGAGGGACAATCATGCCCCTGGTCTGCACCACTATATAGAAAGCATTATTGTGGAATGAATGAGACTTTGGCAAATCTTCATCAAAAAATGTTATTGGTGCATTCGTTATTGCTTGATTGACGATCTGAGCCATATCTTGTGGAGTTGTGCTTGGCTTGACCTTGATCTTCCTTAGTAGATCATCTAGTACTTGCTGATGTTTCGGTGAAGCATGGGTCAGATCCAGGATGGAGATGTTTGACAATGCCGTGATCGGTTTCTGAATTGATTCTGATATCTTACCATTCTTTGAAGCTGCTTTGATAAAGCGCTTCAGAATCTTGAGAATTTGCTTGGCAACCTCTACTACCGCCTTTGTTGGCTCCTTAACTGACTTCTAGCTGTTGAAAAATGAGGCGATATCCACCCTCTTGGCGAAAGACTGTGCCTGATGTAGGAATAGGACCTGATGTTGATCCTGAATATCTTGGCTGGAACACGGCTGAATGTTGTTCTGAAGAAAGATGGTTTGCTCTGAAATCACTGAAGCTGAATGTTTAGGGAAAGGCTTGGACAAGATTTCGGGCTGCTCTTCGTCCTCATCCTCGATCAACAAATTCTTGTCGATACGGTCCTGAATGATGTTCTTGAGGACAAAACAATGCTCTGTGTCATGTCCGACAATCCAATGAAATTTGCATAATTTGTCCGTCCATTTTCCCATAGCAACTGGTGGATCGGCCACTTTGGGTAGTTTGACCATCCCTTTTGATAGCATATATTCCAGGACGTCTTCCTAGGATTGCTCTAGAGCTGTGAATTCCCGATCATAACTTCATCCATCAAGCTATGGTTTCCCTTGCTGCCTTGCTTCAGGCTGCTGCACAGGCTGGGCGGGCTGTGGCTTAACGAATTTTCCTTTCTGGGCTGCAGAGTTTGTTTTTTCAGCCTTGGAGCTTCCTGAGTCTTTTCGGTGGTTTTTCTTGTTCTTCTTGCCGCCAGAACTGCTGTTGTTGCCTGAAAAATCCATGGAGTAAGCAACATGTGCTTTCTTCTTCTGCTCAGGGTTCCCTCGGACGAAAGGGTAACCTTCATACAGACCGTTGTCCAATCCTGTTTCGAGCCATTCGACTCTCTCAATCAGCTTAATGAAGGACTTCGCAGGAGATGTAGAGATGAGATTCCTCAGAGGCTGAGCAAAGTTATTCAAGATAATATGTAATGCATGTTCCTTTGGGATGGAAACCTTCATCTTGTTACAGGTGCTCTTCCACCTATGGATGAATTCGCCAGCTCTTTCATTCTTGTTATGCTTCGAATTGTATAAATGGTTGAGAGTCGATGAGGCTTCAACATTAAACATGAAGCGCTCGATGAAAAGATTTACTACTCTATCGAACTCTCATAGTTCGATACGGTTAATGTGGTCCACATACCATCTGGTCGTTGTTCCTTCTAGGCTGCGAGGAAAGCAAATGAACAGAGCCCTGTTGTCTTTCCTGAAACGGCCGCACTCTGCGTAGAACGTGGCCAAATGAGCCTTGGGATTGTCCGTTCCATCAAACTTAAAGAATTTGCGAGGGAGACTTTCTAGATTGTCATCCCCATCTAGGCCGTTGTAGAAATATTTGCCAGAATAGGTATGCTTGCCTTTGCTCTTGGCCTGGATATCTTTGATTACTCGAGTCATTTCTCTCAATTGCTCGTGCATCGGATTCTCAACTTGAGTGGGTTTGTTCACAGATTCAGGCTCTGCAGTGATCTTTAGGAACTGTCGTGGAGGATTCTGACTATAGACAAACTGCTCTTCCTGTTCTGACTCTTCCTCTGTTGATTTTGATTTCTCAGAAGTGGTGTCAGGCTGGACCTTTTTTCTGACAATCCAGACCTGCTTTTTCACAACTTTCTTCTTCATATTGCTTTTTAGAATGACCTTCTTCAGACAAGCCTCAACTTGTTCTGACATCATCGTTGCCATCATTTTCTGGAACAGTCCATACATGGCGGGATCGATATCATATCCCTTGTACTGACTCTGTCCTCTGGCTGACTTGGGAGAGTCCATTGCTTTGATCTCGCTGTCACTGTGCTGAGGGGTTGTTTCTTTCCCAGCTCTTGTCTGAACCATTCTGACAATGCCAATGATTTCTGCAGAATAAGGGAATGGTTAGAGCGTGGAAGAACTTTTTAAAACACAACTTTTGAGAAAAGACGAGAACGGAGGAATCGATAGACAATTAAACAGGTTATCCCATCACCAGGGATCAGGTCACCACAAAACTTGTGATAATTGCGTCACCATTTTTGCGATAACGAAAAATGTGCCTTGTTACCTAGGCGAGGTCGTCCATCATGATAAGAGATTTTTGAAGAGGAATAGAAGGAATGTCCCATCACTAGGGATGAGGTCGTCACAAGAATCATGACCATTTATGCCATAAAACAAAATAAAAGAATAAAATTTGGCCCGAAAAAGCCTTTTAACAGAAAAAAGTTGAACTTTATTGATGACAAATTTAGAGACAAAGAGACGGTGGGTCGAAATTTTGCCACCATTCTTGATATTCAGAAGATACATTGGGTTCAAGAAACACAGACAAAGGAATAAAGGAGTCCCAAGTGTATTTGGTTACATGGTATGCCTTAGACCACTGATCCGACTGCAGATCGAATTCTGGCATGTGGTTTGCTGGGAAGCGAGTGTTGACATGAACCTGCCGCTGCGAGAACTGTCTGAGACATCTCTCTAGCTGATAGTCGACATAGAAGAAGAGACCAAGCAGTCTGTAGCATTTGCTACGAGCATAAGTGTAGCAAGGAACAGATTCTTGCATGTCAAAGTAATCCCAAAGGATCTCTTCCTGATGCAGACACTCGATCAAAGCTCGATACTGAATGGTAGACTTCGGCTTCTTGCTATTGAACCTGAAGGAACTGGCTTTTGAAGGCACGTGTCACAGAAACCAAGACTGCAGGGCATAAGTGCATCACTCCACCAAAATGATTTCTCTAAGGGCGAAACAAGCTAAGCCTTGGTAGCGAAAGGCTAAAGCTGCCATGGACACTGAAAGTTGACGGGTCTGCTTGCTTCCCCATCTTCGAAAGAGTTGGGCGACTCTGACATCGATGAAATTCTGACAGTCCTGGAAGAATGCTAATCCCACTGTGCATAGGACCATGGCATGCTGGATTCTTTCTTTCGTTGCTCGAGACAAGGTGTCAACTTCCTCATAGGCTCCATACTTGTGATAGAGCCCAAACAAGTCGATGAACTGACTTTCGTTGATCTCAGTGAGAGGCCAAGATCTGCTCCCTGTTGCTCTAGCTAATGCTTCTTGAACGTCTATCCCCTTGATGTTGATTAGGAACTGCTGCTCGACCGGATCATCTGGCTGACCAGCTGACTCTGGCAATCCCATGATGTCGCTGAATTCGTCCATCAGAAGAGTCATTTCTCCCCATGGAAACCAAAAGGTGCAGGTACGTGGATTCTATCGTTCTGCCATTGCCTAAATCAGACTTTCGTTGATGGTTCGCTTGCCCACTATTGATGCCATCTCCAATCCATAATCATCTAAGTGGTCTGGGAACATACGTGAGCAGGTGGCGAACCAAGAAAAATACCACCGAGGGAAGAAGGAATGAGACTGGATAACCCGGTGATCCATCCTTTATCTGATAGAAGACATGATCTCTAGGAAATATAGCATCGAGGGAGTCAAACGCCATCGGAATGATACTGGGGCAAAGAAGAATGAGGAAAATTAGATAAAATATAGGACTTACGGATAGACTCTTGAAGAAAAGAGGATAAACGCAAATTCTGAATTTTTTGAAAGATTGAGGAAATTTTTAAAAGAGGGATTTTCAAGGTTTTTAAAGAAAAAAATTGATCTAAAAGAGAAAGGAATGTAGGTAAAGGAAAAATATGCACCTGGGGTTTCTTAAAATAAGAGGAAATTTTGAATAATATACCCAGAGTATTTGAAAAGGTTTGATATATATAACAAAACATGAGAAACATCGCATAATCAAAGTTGCACAAAGAAGGATGCGCTTACCGCACTCCCTAAAAAGGCTGACTCTAAACGCAATATTTGAAATGGCTTGTAAGACCTTAATCCTAACTCTAGGGTTCAGATCATCTGATTGCAATCAAGGTACACCGATATACTCAAGCTGAAGCTCGAAGTATGTGTCATAGAAATATTTCTCCGGTTCTAAGGTAATGGCTTCCCAACATCCTTGAGTGCCTACCGATATACCTCGGACTATGGCCCTTAGGTACGTGGTAAAGGGGGGCGAACCCAAATAAGTAGTCCAGTTGTGAGGCTCTCTCCCGAACTATGGTTTAATGAGACAGCTCAGCAACGTGAAGACCGGGACAATATAGGTAGGGATGTTTTCAAAAACATGTTCAACATGCAATAAAACCAGAAAGCTCTAATGCAAGTCCTAAAGAGATAGAATTTTAAATGAAGAGAAGCATACACTTGCATACATTGTTTACATTCAATCCCAAGAATTGAGGAGAGTTGTATTTCAGACCTAAGTCTAAGTGAGCATGAAGAAATTCTCCTCAATATGGTCCTACCAAACCATACTTAGATCCTATATGCAATGATGTCGGTTAGGACAAAGTCTAGGCTCTTAAGGTTTGCATGAAAATGAAGCTGACATTTATAGAATAAAGACTTAGACAATATCAAAGCAAAGCAAAGGCATAGATTCGACCGGACAAAGACAGGTCCCATCACGGTCGCCAAAACTATGATCATCGCAAAAAATTTCCTCTTGGTTTTCCTCTTTTCCATTTCAACCTCTATTTCCCTTTTAAAGGGGGAAATAAAAGGGTCAAAAAGAAGAGAGAAGAGAGAGAGAGAATCTCTTTTGCGAAGGTCTCACTTGACCTTAATTTTTGAAAATATTTAGAAGATTACTCGCCTCTGTTTTTAAAATATTTGCGGGAAAACATGAAGAGACGGGATTTGCTCGTCGGTACGAGGTTCGACCGTTTCTGGTGCCTTTACCAAAGGTAATCGAACCAAGGATCGAATTTATGCCTTTTTGCTTTGCCTAAATATTATCTAAGAATTTATTCTAAGTCTAAGGATGCACAAAGAATCATGCTTGTGCAATGTAAATGCAGAAATATATGCTTTTTCAGAAAACACTTTTGGAAATCTGAGATTTTCCAAGTGATTTTGAAGTAAATGTGATAAGGGAATGAATAAATGATTTTTGAATAGTTGAATTTAGCTTAGAACTTGAGATAGATCTGAAAAGATGTTTGAAATTCAAAGTCTTTGAAATAATCAAAGTTGGGAAAATAAGTCTTAAATTGAAAAGAATGATTTGAGGCTGAGAAAAAAAGAAATGAAGTTTCAGAGTCAGAAATGGACTTTGAATTTGAATTTTGAACCTGGATTTAGGAGAGTAGATGAATTTTGAATTAGAATTGAATTTCTGATTTAAAGTTCGAAAAAAGGATGGAATTTTGGATTTAAGAAATTCAAATGGGATTTGAAAAAAATAGGATTGGTTTTGAAATATGGAATTGGGAGTAAGACTGGATCCAGAATCTGGAATCTTAAATGAAATTAGACCCGAAGTCTGGAATCCAATATGGAGTTGAATTCGAAATCTAGAATCCTAAATGGATTTGGATCCGAATTCTGAATCCTAAATGGGATTGGATCTGAAGTGTGGAATCCAAGATGGAGTTGGATCCGAAATCTAGAATCCTAAATGGAATTTGGATCCAAAATCTGGAATCCAATATGAAATTAGAAGATGGATCTAGATTTTGGAAATCCAGATGAGATGTGAAGATGGATCTGGATTCTGGAAATCCAGATGGGATCCGAAGATGGGTCTCGGCTTTGGAAATATAGATGGGATTTGGACTTTGGAAACCCAGATAAAACTTGAAGTTGGATTTGAGAAATCCTAGATTAATTTTCAAAATTTGGGAAGAAGGATAGAGAATGAAACTTGATTTTCAAATTTTGAATCTTGAAATCAGGAGATGAATCTGGAATTTCAAAGTTTGAATTGAACTTTGAAATTTAATCTGGAATATTGAATTGATCTTGAAATTGAGTTTTGAAAAATGAATTTGGAATTTCAAAGTTGAATTGAACTTTGAAATTTGATTCAAATTGGAAATTGAATTTTGAATATAAAAAAGGAATTTGAAATTTCAAAGTTAAATTGAATTTTGAAATTGGAATATTTGAATTTTTTTGAAAAATAAGATAGAATTAAGAATAGGGAGATGAATTTGAATTTATAAATAGGAATTTGAAGATTGATCTAAGAAATGAGAAGACATTTGAAGAATCATCTCAAAATCACTTGGATTTAAAAAAAAAAAAAACTTGAAATACTTTTAAAATTGATGTAATTCTATCCTAAATGATGAATGAATTTTGAAAAATGGATATTGAAAAACACATTTTATTCTTTAAATGAATTGAAATAAGATTGAAGATATAATACATTTCTGACTATGGTCATAAAATGTATTATATAATAATCATATTTAAATTCAAATAAAGAATAAAACACATTTTTGGTGTCTTTATAGAGTTTAAAATGAAATTAACTCTCAATATATCCTAACTATGGCCATTGATATATATCTTGAGTTAATTTTAAGTTAAACTCTGATAAAGGAAGAAGATATTTTGAAAACATGATGATTTTTTTTTAAAAGGATCCAGTGTGGATCTAGTGTTTTTCCATAAAAGATGAAAATCCTAAGTTTTGTTCACATCTTGACTATGGCCATTGATGCAAATCGTCAACTTAGGATTTAGTCACCTTTTATTACAATGGTGAACGTGTCATTCATGTTTTTATTCATGAAATTCCAGAGAAAAAAAAAATGATATGAAAACAAGCTATTTCTAAGATATATACATGCTCATACATTTTAATCTAAGCTGGAAAATAAAGGATTCTCAATAATATCTAAATATTACAACTTTGAATTGATTTGAAATCAAAATTCCTAAACTGAGAGGGAAAATAGCTTTTTCTTCATAATTCCTGCAAAATATTGAGTTAGTACAAGATAGAGATAATAAGAAATATCATGTTTAAAATGCAAATGCACATGTGATATTTAAACATCATGCCTGAAATGATAGGAAGATGCAGGTGTGATACCTATATGTCAGACATGAACCCATAGGAAAGTGCATATGTGACACCTATGAGCTAATAGGAAAATACCTCTATATACTTGCCTTGGGGTTTGGTTGGTAAATGAGGCAGATGTATGCTATACACAACTGTGAAGGCAACAAGTGCAATGGAGATGCAAGGTGCTGTGGGATGCAAAAGTATGACAATGGATAGTGTGTTGTGAAGAAGTGATACTGTGACGTGTTATGCCAATGTAGGTATACAGTGAATGAGATGGGTGCTGGAAGTAAAGGGGAGGTGAGTGAAGAGAATGAGTATAGCAGTGAATATGCTAACTGTTGTGCTGAAGGTGGGGTGTGTGAAAGACAGTGAAGTGAAAGTTTGTATTGTAGGAGTGCAATGGGGGTGTAGAGATAGCAATGTAATGAAGTTGAAGGGAATGTTGATGATGGAGATATAAATGGAAATGAGTATGAATTGGTACTGTAGCAGATAATAAAGTGGTTATCCAAATGAATATACAGTAGTCAATTATACATAGATGATGGTTGTGAGTATAGTGTAAGTGTCAATCAGCTAGAGAGATTAAGTGGGTATATATGCTGGTGGATATCGGCAGAAGGGTAAGAAAGATATCGGGGTCCTAATAGATGAGGTAAGTTGTTGTGAGAAGTGTTGGAGAAACGTAGTATGACTGCAGCAGGAAATGGTGTACTGAAGCGACAATATTTCCAAAGACGCAAGTCCCCATGGGGTCTTTGATTTAATTTTGATGTTGTGGCCACAAAATCAACCAGAAGAACTCCTGAACCAACTGCAAGAAGAGACTCCTGCAAAGTGGTTGCAGTCACATAAGTTGAGCCAAATCCGTCAATAAATGTTAGGCCTTTTTGTGACTCTTTTGCCTTTTTTGGACCATTCACATGGGCTTCTGTATGGACACTTAATGATATTGTCTAAGGAGGCTGACCTCCAGTCTTGAATTTTTGTCACTTCAGAGGAACGATACTTTGATGAGAGCTCTCGCTTCTCAAGTGCATCCCTTATTGCTGGCACCCTTGCATTATATTTTGGATGTGATTCCCAGATCCTCCTGGTCAGGGTAATTTCAATATGGTTCCTTTGCTATTTCCAAGACCCACTGCCTCCATTTTACCAATACCAGGGTAGCTTCTATTTGGAAAAGTTGAGATAAAGAAGACATCTGGATCTTTATAGAGGATGTCACTTATGCCATTTATAGGGTGGACATTAAAATTAACTGAAAGCACTTGTTTCGAGCCATGTTGGTAGTGGTACATAGTGGAGAAGATGACAACAAATGATATGAAGGAATGGGTGGTGGTGGTGTAGGGAAGAGGATGTAGTGTACAGGTATGCTGTTTGCCAGATGAAGGCAGCATGGGCATTGGGATGGCAAGACACAGTGAAAGATGAGGTGTTAATGAGGCAAAACGTAAGTGATTGTGAAGAAAATGAAGATGGTGAAGATATGATGAAATGAAATGAGCATAGTGAATATGTATACAATAACTGAAACTATCTAATCCAGGTATTATATCTAATATGCAGAACAAACAGAAATGAGAGGAGAAAAAAGAAGAAGAAAAGAATATATATATATAGCCAAGGTGCATAGATAAAGTGTTGTGTACATTGTGTGAACAGCTTAACAATGGATCCCTCCTTGTTTCTAACATCCTTTACCGTAAATGGATAAAATGAAGTTCACCAAAAGGTGATATTTCTCCTAGAAGATGGAACACCTCAGTAAGTCATAAGCTTACCTTTGTGTGTTTTATCCCTTCTACAAACAGACTCTGAAAGCCTTGGGATATCATCTTTTTTTAATACAGGGGATCATTTGAACCAATGATCACTCGATTTATTAGCACAAGCATAATCACTCGTGATTGGTATGCCTGGAAGTTTAGCAATCCACTTTCCTTTTACTGTCTCGGATGATGATATTACAACAAATTTGAATTCAAATGGCAAGATGATTACAAACGAAAGACCCTGAGAAGGACTGATTGAAGCAAAATCGCCTGTCATTAAGACTTCTCTCATTGATCATTAATGAAGCAAGTTCTGAATTGAAATGGATTGGCAGGATACAAATAAAAAAAAAATGCCTAAATTATGATAACAAAATAATCAAAATCATTGAATCAAAAAATCAAGAATGCGTGGAACGAAGGCAAATAGGAAATACACTACAGAAAATGACGATGCTGAATAATATCCAGATAACAAGAATGCATGCATAATGAAGTATGATGTTCCAGCTATAACTAAGACGTGCTGAGATGAGAAAAAAAAAAGATGATGGATCGATGATTTGCCATACCCATGATTCCTCTTTTTTTTTTATGGATATCCCTTTTATTATGGTACGTCTCAGTACGATACTGACCTGTTCATCAAGACCTTCCCAGAGTAGGAGATTTACAGGAGCAAGCAATAAATTCATAGATCCCTGGAATGGGCAGGCTCATGCTATGGCAGAACCGTCTGCCTTGATGACAATCCAAGGGATGAAGGCGTGAACAAATGCAGGGGGGTGCTCTAGCATTGTATAAATGCAATGGATGATCGGAAGAGCAGTAGATCATATGATCACTGGAATTCTTGATCTCTCATTGCGAGTGATGATCAAAGAAGGAAGGATATTAACTAAAAGAAAAGAAACGATCAAATCGTGATAAAAAAAAATGACAGAAGTAATCATTGATCCCCGAATTCCCAAAAAATACATGACATGATAGATATACCTGTTATATTGAGAAAATCGAAAACCGTTACCCAGAGTTAACATACCATATAATAATAATTCACAGGAAAATAAAGAAAAACAGAAGATCAATTGAAATTTCCAATCGGATGAACCCGATCTGATACTAGATCAGATCAGATATCATCGCGGGAACCACCTCAAAAATGCGAAATCAAGAGAGAAAATAAATGGGCGGATACAATTACGTAGATGAAGGGGAAAAAATGGTAGCATATCGAAGCGTAGAGCAAGAAAAGTGAAAATACAGAAAATGCTATAATGAATTACCAGAGATATTGGATTTAAACAACGTGAACAAAGGTTAGCATTCACATGAACAGAAGAAATTTAACAAAAAATAGATGGATAAACTAAAGACAAATGTCGGAATCGCTCATTCTGTTACTATTGCACAAGGCTGTGTTGAAATTGCTATAGGCAATTCAACGCTACCCATGGTGCGTAGATGGGGCAAAATAAGAGAAAAACAAATTAGATGAAGTAAATGGGAGAGGGGACTCACCGTGATCTTGTTGCAGGGATAATCCCTTTTGCTCTAACTAGTTCCTAGGAAGAAGAGGGCGGCTGAGAGCTCTGCGGTAGGATCTACTTCAGGATATGAAGGAGAGGGAGGCCGGGCAGAAGGGAAATGGCAATCTCAGGGAAGAAGAAGATGTGGGGTGAAGGCGGATGATTTCATCGACTCCCCTACGGTCTCTTTTATAATGAGAGATCATTGGGGAGTCTTGCAGATCGGGTCCCCAGTTTAAAAGGAATTTGCAAAATAGTGGTTTTTCAAAAGATTTTCTAAAACGGAGTCTTTTAACTAAAGAGATTTTTCAAAAAGGAGGTTTCTAAATTAAATTTCCCGTATTTTTCTTTTCCATTTTAATATATTTTTTTCTTTTTCATTGCATTTTCTATATATTTTTTTTTGATGTTTTGATATAAAAACTTTGAAAACTAAAGGGTTTTAAATCAATTTTGGCAAAATTTAAAAATATTTATCAAAAAAGTATTTTATGAGAATTTGGGCTTGAATTTTGGAAAATTCTTCAAAAAATGGGTTTTGATTCAAGATCTTGAGGAAATATTCAAGTTTTTAACCTCGAATCAAGAAATACAGATCATCGAATCCAAATGGACACTGGATCGACTATCTGAACCTTTCGGAAATTCTTTTTGATATTTTTGCGAATTTGATTTTGAAAATTAGATAACGAGGCTCGGCAATGGATCCGAATCCAAAATCGAGTCAGATATAGAAAGTTGATTTGATTCCAGTAAATTCGAGCAGTAAACTGGAATTTTGAGTAAAAATGACTCAATTTATTCAGAAAATGGGGGCCAAGTGCAAAGAGGGAATATTTACAAGATTTTGAAAAATTTGGGGTGTTCACACTGGACCACTTATTTGGGTTAGCGCCCCCCTACCACGTACCTAAGGGCCATACTCTGAGGTATATCGGTAGGTGCTCAAGGATGTTGAGAAGCCATTACCTTAGAATTGGAGAGATATTTCTATGCCACGTACTTCAAGCTCCGGCTTGAGTATATCGGTGTACCTTGATTGGAATCAGATTGTAAGACCCGCAATTTTTCAGAAAATATCTGAATAAAATTCATGAGGCATTTATCGGTAAAAATAACATTTTTTTCTCAGAATGCGAAACGAATCAATTCCTGCCAGCCAGTTATACTTAGGATATTCGGCGATTCGCGAATATATACTCAAACACTCTGGAAGCCATAACTTCCTACCTGAATGAAATCAAGAGATTTCCTCGAGCCAACTTTCTTAGTTACGCCAATACGAAGGGAATGGCGTACTCAGAATTTTTCGGAAAAAAATTGCCAAAAATCTGAATTTTTTGTGGGACCCACAGAAATATTCCTCAGAAAATATCTGGTGGGACCCATGGAAATATCCAAGTGGGCCCCACTCCAAGGAACCTCTTAGAATTTCTGGAATAGCCAAGGGTAAAAAGGGGATTCTGAAACTTGGGGCCCAAGTTTTAGAATCTATAAATAGACCCCCTCCCCTTTAGAAAAAATCGTTCCCCCCTTTTTCTCTCTCCTACTTCCTAAAACCTCCCCTACCTAGCCCAGTAGGTCTGAGCCTACCTGAATTAGCCTGAGCCTGCCTGATCTGGTCTTAGCCTGCCTGACCTGGTCCTAACCCACCTGACCTAGGTCTGAACCTACTTGACTAAATCCAAACCCAGTTGACTTGACTTGAACCTGGTTTGGTTCAAAGTCAAAGTCTAAGTCCTTTTTCGTCCGAAGTTCGAAGTTGATCCTTTTTTAAGTCGAGCCTCGTTCGAAGCATCAAAGCGTTTCAGAGCCGTTTCTTCCACGATTTGAAGTAAGTTCGCTTCGTTGATCCATCTCTCTCAAGTATTTGATGGTTTGTATATAACATATACTTTCTGAAGTAGTATCTTGCTTTAGTTCTTGATTGAGCCCTTTTTGGACATTTCGGTGTTTACCTGCTCATCTCGTAACTATCGTCGGATATATATATTCAAATACGCAGTATATGCGTTCTTCAAAATGGTATCTCGCTTTAGTTCTTGGTTGAGCCCTTTAGAACACTTCGGTGTTCACCCGCTCGCCTCGTAACTATCGTTGGATGCAGAACTAGCTGTATATCTGTTGATTCTGCCGATGCATCCTATATCGCACAGGCTATGTAATTTACCTTTGCCGTCACGTCGTATGATGCCAAAGCTCCCTGTTTTCTGCACTTCCGATTATGCATTTACTTACGTCATCGTGTTGAAAGACACCAAGGCTTCTGCTTTCTAAAAATATATATGTAGAATATTTCGTTCGGTTAAATACCCCAAACAATAGTATATGCATTTAAATAGACCCCCTCCCCTTTAGAAAAAATCGTTCCCCCCCTTTTTCTCTCTCCTACTTCCTAAAACCTCCCCTACCTAGCCGAGTAGGTCTGAGCCTACCTGAATTAGCCTGAGCCTACCTGATCTGGTCTTAGCCTGCCTGACCTGGTCCTAACCCACCTGACCTAGGTCTGAACCTACTTGACTAAATCCAAACCCAGTTGACTTGACTTGAACCTGGTTTGGTTCAGAGTCAAAGTTCAAGTCCTTTTTCGTCCGAAGTTCGAAGTTGATCCTTTTTGAAGTCGAGCCTCGTTCGAAGCATCGAAGCGTTTCGGAGCCGTTTCTTCCACGATTTGAAGTAAGTTCAATTCGTTGATCCATCTCTCTCAAGTATTTGATGGTTTGTATATAACATATACTTTCTGAAGTAGTATCTTGCTTTAGTTCTTGATTGAGCCCTTTTTGGACATTTCGGTGTTCACCCGCTCATCTCGTAACTATCGTCGGATATATATATTCAAATACGCAGTATATGCGTTCTTCAAAATGGTATCTCGCTTTAGTTCTTGGTTGAACCCTTTAGAACACTTCGGTGTTCACCCGCTCGCCTCGTAACTATCGTTGGATGCGAAACTAGCTGTATATCTGTTGATTCTTCCGATGCGTCCTATATCGTACAGGCTATGTAATTTACCTTTGCCGTCACGTCGTATGATGCCAAGGCTCCCTGTTTTCTGCACTTCCGATTATGCATTTACTTACGTCGTCGTGTTGAAAGACACCAAGGCTTCTGCTTTCTAAAAATATATATGTAGAATATTTCGTTCGGTTAAACACCCCAAACAATAGTATATGCATTTCTTTACGCCGCCGCCATATAAAGCACAAGCTTCTGCTTATACTACTTATATGGCACGTAAATGAGCGTTCAAATGGAGATCAACTCCAAATCGCCAATGTGATTCCCTTACCGCTCCTCGTTCAAGATTCTGCTTGACGAATGAAGCTCCTATTGGAAAGGCTTCGCTTTTTGGCAAAATGCTCTTTACGTAAAGACTAAGTCAATTACGTATGGTCTGGCTATGGCCCAGGGTTCCTACAACCTTGATGGATGCAAAGTACGCACGATGGTGCGCGTCCATTTCCCAAGTTAAGTGTAGCGATTTCCCGCCAAAGAGGAGAGATGCCGCTGAAATGGATAAAAGAAACACATGCTTTCTTCGTAAAAGAAAGGAAGTGCTGCTGAAAATTCTGGAGAAGCTAAGAATAGCTCAGAAAGAACGTAGCAGGATACTCTGACATATAGCAGAGTGCTACCCAGTTCATGGTTTGCCTCCTACAACGTAGAAGGGTTCGTCGCACCACTGCCGATAGAGCAGGGAAGGTCCTGACGAAATGGTTGGCAGAAGAGCTGCCAGAACCAGTTGAACGGCATAATGATGTCCGTTGATGAAATGATGCCAGATCGACTCGTATCCCTGTGCTTGCAAGGGCACCTTGCTCGTAAGGGTCGTTGAGCCGGAGTAGAGGTTGCACCTTGGCTAGGTTTGGACTCGTTGCGTAAAAATACGCCGAGTAGCCGATCTATTTAGATTGAGTCATATGCATGCTCATTGAGAATGGTTACACAACCAAACTCGTAAGGGCCGAAGAGCCAGAGTGTGTTGTTTCCACCCAAAGAGGTGTGATGCTCGTGGTGGTCGTAGTGCCAAGAGCGGTGTTCTGCATGCATATGAATAAGACTTAAGGTTGCACATACCCCGCAGTTGAAAATCGTGTTAGGGGTACCCCCTCAGTAATGACTGTGTTGGGGCGGACTGAATGGGGTCGGGTACATACTCCCGTAGTGCTAAGACACGAGCTGCCTAAATGGCATGCAGATTCTGTCCAAGTAATTGTAAGACTGGCAGACCCCTTCAGGAATTATGCTCACTGCGGAATGACAGTGATGGTACAACCTTGAGTGACACGTATTTTTCTTTGGACCTGATAGAGTTCACGATGGCCTCAGTCACTCATGGGTTTTAGGGTCGTGGTTATCCTTAAGATCTAAGGATTGAACCCAACTACTGCAAGTAGAGGATGCATCCGAATATGGGCCTAGTAGGGTTCTCCCAGTTGAAACACACTGCTCTACTATGGATAGGGTCAACAGGCCTCTGGGATATCTAAAATACATAGAATAATCAACTCCCAGAACGTCGCGTTGATGCTCGGACAATGCTTTGCCTGCGTACCAACGGTGGAAGAGGTTAAATATCGAAACAATGCATTAGCTTAGGTACAACGATGCTTGAATGTATGAGTGGATGGACGTGTTGAGTCAGTCCTGCATAACCTTTGTGAAGGTGTCATGTTCGGTATACGACTGGACCGACTGGGCAAAGACCCATGTTGTATCCGCACGGCTAAGCAAAGCTCGAGGAGTTGTCCTTAGATGCGTGGGATACAGATGTGCCAAGTATGAAGACTTGAGCTAGACATCCCTTTGAGACCCGGAAGAGGTCAAGACTAAGTCGTGAAGACTTGAGCAGATGTTCAACTCATAGCCCTGAGGAGGCTCTTGCGATATACGCTCAGTCTTGGATGCTTGAGCGTCGTTATTACGCATTGTGACCCTAAGTGGTCTTTATTTGTACTTGAGTTGAATGAATGTATGACTTCATGCTTACCAGACCATCAGTGGTTCTGACCCCGTTTTATGGGGATTTCAGATGTTGGACCTGCGTTGCGATATGCGGAGCAAGGCAACATCGAGTTCTAGGGTTTCTCTAGGCAGAGTTGTACTGCTTCCTTTTATTGAACCTATACTGCTTTTCCAAGCAGTGATGTTGTAATAAACACGGGGTTTTCGATAAAATGGAACACTTTGGTGGTCGATGAGTTGCTTGGCCACATACCTGCAACGTGCTCGGAGTTTTCTAAAACTGACGACTCATTATCGTCTGATTCCGTTACTAAAAGCTTTTCTAAGTTCCGCTGCAAAGAAAAAAAAAATTCATGAAAATTTTTACTTAGCTTTGTTTTTGGAAATCTGGGGCGTTACACAGATGATCTGAACCATAGAGTTAGGATTAAGGTCCTACAAGCCATTTCAAAATGTTACATTTAGAGTCAGCCTTTAGGGAGTGTTGTTTGCGCATCCTTGTTTGTGCAGTTGTGGTTATGCGATGTTTTCTTATATTTCTCCTATATATATATCAAACCTTTTCCAAACCCTGGGTATATTATTCAAAACTTCTTCTCAAAAACCCAGGTGTATATTTTTTCTCTATCTATATTTTTTCTCTTTTGTAATTTTCTTCAAAAAAAAACCTGGAAAATTCTTATTAAATTTCCTCAATCTTCCAAAAATTTCTAGGTTTGTATCTATTCTTTAAGAGTCTATCCGTAAGTCCAACATTCAATGATATTATGGGATTGTCAGAACCAGCTGATCAGCCAGATGATCCTGTCGAGCAGCAGTTCCTGATCAACATCAAGGGGGTAGATGTTCGAGAAGCATTAGCCAAAGCAACAGGGAGCAAATCTTGGCCTCTCACCGAGATCAGTGGAAGTCAGTTTATCGACCTGTTTGGACTCTATTGTAAGTACAAAGCTTACGAGGAAGTTGACACCTTGTTCAGAGCAGCGAAAGACAGAATTCAACATGCCATGATCCTATGCACAGTGGGATTAGCATTCTTCCAAGACGGTCAGAACTTTGTCGATGTTAGAACTGTTCAGCTCTTTAGAAGATGGGGAAACAAGCAGACTCGTCAACTTTCAGTTTCCATGGCAGCTTTACCCTTTCTCTACCTAGGCTTAACTCGCTTTGCCCTTGAAGAGACTATTTTGGTGGAAGGATGCACTTACGCCCTGCAGTCTTGGTTCCTGTGACATGTGCCATCAAAGGCCAGTTCCTTTAGGTTCAACAGTAAGAAGTCGAAGTTTGCCATTCAGTGTCGAGCCTTGATCGAGAGTCTGCATCAGGAGGAGATCATTTGGGATTACTTCGACAGGAGAGAATTAGTTCCTCGCTATACTTATGCAAGGAGCAAGCGCTACAGGTTGCTTGGCCCCTTCTTTTGTGTAGATTATCAGTCAGAGAGGTGTCTCAAACAGTTCTCGGAGTGGCAAGTTTGTGCCAACATTCGCTTCCCGACGGGTAACATGCCATAATTCAATCTGCAGTCAGATTAGTGGTCTGGGGCATACCATGTAACCAAATACACTTGGGATTCTTTCATTTCTCTATCTATATTTTCTGAACCCAATGTATCTACTGAGTATCAAGAGTGGTGGCAAACTGTCTGCCCAGCCCCTTTTTGTCTTTGAATCCATTATCAATAAAAATTATTTTTTATTCTATTAAAAAGCATTTTTCGGCCAAATATTGTTTTAAGCATAGATAGCTTCAATGTTTGTGGTGACCTTATCTCCGGCAATGGGGATATTCTTTTAAATATTCTCCTCGTTCTTCTTCAATGTCTTTTTATCATGGTTGAAGACCTCGCCTTGGTAATAAGGCACATTTTTTGTTGTCATGAGAATGATGATGCAATTGTCATAAATCCTGTGACGACCAAATCCCTGGTAATGGGATAATCCTTTTAATTGTCTACCATTCTTTCCTCAAAAGTTTGTTTTGAAAAAGTTTTTTCTTCGCTCTAACCATTCCCTTATTCTATAAAAAGCATTGGCATTGTCAGAATGGTGCAAACAAGGACTGGGAAAGAAACAGCTCCTCAGCACAGTGACAGCGAGATCGAACCAATGGATTCTCCCAAGTCAGTCAGAGGAAAGGGTCAGAACAAGGGAGATGATATTGATCCCACCATGTATGTTCTATTCCAAAAGATGATGGCCAGGATGATGTCCGAATGAGCTGAGGCCAGTCTGAAAAAGACCGTTTCTAAAAGCAAACTGAAGAAGAAGGCTGTGAAAAAGCAAGTCAAGATTATCAGTAAGAAATTTCAGCCAGACACTACTTCGGAAGTTTCAGAATCAGCAAAAGAAGAGTCAGAAGAGGAAGAACAGTGTGTCTTTAGTCAGAACCATCCGCGGTAGTTCGTAAAGATCGCTGAAGAGCCTGAATCTGTGAATAAGCCTAAAATTGGGATCCCATCTGAGGATCCGATGCATGAGCAATTGAAGGAAATGACTCGAGCAATCAAAGACATCCAGGCCAAGAGCAAAGGCAAGCAAACCTATTCAGGCGAAGATTTCTATAACAGCCTAGATGGGGAGGATAATCTGGAGAATCTTCCTTGAAAATTCCTCAAATTTGATGGAACGAGCAATCCAAAAGCTCATTTGGCCACCTTCTATGCGGAATGTGGTCGCTTCAGAAAGGACTACAGGGCTTTTTCCATTTGCTTCCCCCGTAGTCTGGAAGGAGTAGCAGCCAGGTGGTATGCAGACCACATCAACCCTATCTAACTACGAGAGTTCGATAAAGTTGTGAACTTATTCATCGAGCGCTTCATGTTCAATGTTGAGACCTTGCTCACTCTCAATCATTTGTATAATTTGAAATAGAATGAGAATGAGAATGAGAATGAGAATGAGAGAGTAGAAGAATTCATCCACAGGTGAAGAAGCACCTGCAACAGAATGAAGGTTCCCATCCTAGAGGAGCATGCCTTGTAAATCATCCTCAACACTTTTCTCAGCCTCTGAGGAATCTCATCTCCACGTCTCCTGCAAAATCATTCATCAAATTGATTAAGAGAGCCGAATGACTCGAAACAGGGCTAGATAATGGCCTTTATGAAGGTTACCCATTTGTCCGAGGTATCCCTGAGCAGAAAAAGAAGGCACATGTTGCTTATTCCACAAATTTTTTAGACAATAGAAGCAGTTCTAGCAGCAAGAAAAATAAGAAAAATTGTATCGAGGACTCAAAAAGCTCCAAGGCTGAGAGAGCGAACTCTGCAGCTGTAAACACTCCAAATTTTCACTCACCTCTCTGACATCTCCACCAACCATTGTGAACCATCCTTTAGGATCATTAGAGGGCAAAATGGTTATTTTTTGAGCCTGGAACTTGCAAAAGTCCAAATTTCATCTGCAACTATTAAAATTTCTCTGTTTTATCTCAGATTTTTAAAGTTTTACTCCTGAAAGGAGACTGGAATCTCCAATTCCTAGTTCAGGATTGTATTTCATAAGACATGTCTTTGCATATCATCACATGAGCATTTCATATCATTTCACTGCACAGCATGTCATTTCGAGGTCCAGAACTCTCGATTTCAAAACTCTCAATCCAGATTCGAGTTTTTAACTTTTTCAAAATTAATTTCAAACCTTCTGGGTCTTCAAAATTGCCACTTCTTCCCATTTTACCCCCAGGACTCTGAATCTTAAAAGATTTTCTCAGGAAAACAATCTGGATAGTTTTCAATATGGATTTTCAAAATTTTATCAGCTGGATCAGCTCTGCCTGAAGAAGAGGATGGAGCTTTGAATTTAACAACTTTATCTCAGATTTTGCCCTTTTATCAACAATTTCAAAAATCATTCTTTTACAAAACCGTCCCATAGGGGCCACCTCTTTTCATATTTTCCACAATTAGGCCAAGTATTTCTTATTTGCCAGTTAGTCTAGGTTTTTATGAAAATTCCAAAAAGAGGTTTTACTTTCTTGCTTTTATTTCAATAAAGAAGCGATGTGGGGTCCACCCTGAGGTAGCGCCACATAGGCCTTCCTTTTATAAAATTTGAATTTCGAAAAACCCAAAAATATAGGAGCCTTGTCTTTGAATTGGCACCACTGGGCCCTTTCTCTCTCCTTCCATCCTCTGCCATGCATCAGTGTGGGGTCACCCTGAGGTGACGCCACGTGTCTTCCTCCCTGCACCTCCATTAATTACCACTTGTCCTCCCTACATCTTCCTCTTTTTACCTTCTGACATGTGTCAATGTGGGGCCTCCTCTGGAATGACTCTTGAAAGTGCACTAGGATCGAGGCAACGAGCACTAGAGGGGAAGGTGAATAGTGCTTTTATAAATAATCTGCGGAATATTGAAGGATTTTGCAAATCGAAAAGCAAACACACAAAGAACACAAGATTTTATCCTGGTTTGGTCTATCTCGACCTACATCCAGTTCCCAAGCAAAACCCGCTTGAGATTTCCACTATCAATCTTGTTAACTACAAGATCACACAGACCAAAACTGGTCTCACTTTCAGTAACAACCCTACTGAAAGCAAACAACTCCTTTACACCAAGGAGTCCTTCTTTTTACAGAAAAGAAATAACAACTTACAATACAACCTATGAGCCTTTCTTTTGAATGCGAATGAGATGCAATTGGCTTTTGAGGTTGTTGAAATACTCTACTCACGAATTCACTATCTCTCAAAGTGATTTGAGTGAAAAACTGAAGTGAAAATATCAAGTGAGTGAGAAAACAAATACTTGACTGAATAGGAGTGAAAAGCAATAAGTAAATGATTCAAATCAATTGAATTCTTGTTATTTTGAGTGTAAAATGCACTCATATTTATAGTTAAAGTTTTCCATACGTTGAGGGTATGAAAGGGTGTCAAAACTGTCCATTTTGAACGATCAAAACGTTTGAAAAATGAAAAGACAAGCCTTTTTTAAGTTTCAGGAAAACGGCAAAATTAGTTGACTGAAACATCAGTTAGTCGACTAATAGTTAGTTATTAGTAGACTGACAGTTATCGTCGGTCGACTGATCTGTTAATCGAGCCGTTTGAAAATATGAACTTTTGAAACTTAGTCGACTTGAGAAAAGTTAGTCGACTGATAATATCATCAGTAGACTGAAAAACCTTTTAGTCGACTGCTGCTAAAATCTTCTGAAAAACAAACATTCTGTTCGGTCGACTGATAAAAGCATTAGTCGACTGCTGCTGAATTTTCAGAAAACACATGTTCTGTCTAGTCGACTGATAAAACCATTAGTCGACTGCTGCCAATTTTCCAGAAAACAGACATTTTGTCCAGTCGACTGATAAAACCTTCGGTCGACTAATTTGACAAAAATGACTTTTTATAGAAAATATGACGCGAAAGGATTAGTCGACTGGTAAGTCTATTGGTCGACTAATAAACATGAAAATTTAAGAAAAGAGTTTTCTAAAAAGATTTTCAAGAGGGTTTCTTTTAGAAAAGTTTTTCTAAAGACTTTTAAGGTGAAATGCAACCTAAATATGCACTCTAAGTAAGGCTCTTACAAGAATCTATGACTTTTAATGAATTAAACATTTGCACACTAGTCTTCAAAATTCTTCATCGAATTCTTCAATTTCTTCATAGCCTTAGCTGAAATGCAGTTGATTCCACTTGCTCATCATCAAAACCTTGTACTTGAAGTATCATGTATGGCTTCATTGTCGTAACAATCTCCCCTTTTTTGATGATGACAAACTTAATCAAAGATGAAGCATTTAGATGCATAGATGGAGATTTTACTCCCCCTATCAATATGCTGCAAAACTTTAAAAGTTAGTACTTTCAAAGCACATATATCACATATTGATTGGTTTGCATTTCCATTCACCATTACTTCATACATTCATTCAAAGCTTACTTTTTCTCTTAATTCTTATGCAAGATCTCCTGCAATTTCAATGTAATGCAATGTAATGCTATCTTTTACTTTTTCTCCCCCCTTGTCATAATAAAAAAGAATAAGGGCAGAAATAGCATAAGCAAAATAGCGATACAAGTTTAAAATATTACAACCCATAAAGTATGAAAGTTTAGACAACAAAGTTCAGAAAAGTGAGTTGAGCAAATCCTTGATTGAAGTAATCTCTTTCTGAATCAAAGATAGTTGTTGAGTCACATCTTCACGAAAAGTGTGTTGATGCAGCTCCAAAGCTTCCAGTCTCTGCATAACTTCATCATTGTCTTGATTTGTCAAAAATTTCTTTCTTTTTGTATGAGATGAAGGTGTCGCAGAAGGTGAAGGTTCAAAAATTGATGGTTCAGTAGGATCAGGTGGTTCAGTTTGATCAACATTTAAAGGAGACAAATATTTAATTTTCATTCTTTTAAAAATTGTTTGATCAAAGAAATCTTTTTGCTCGATACATTTTTCATTTGTTAAAGGAACTTTGAAATGTCTAAAAATACGAGTTAAAAGACAACCATAAGGAAGAAATGGTTTTTGTTTCCACAAATTTGTAAAATACACATTGGCCCAGTTAACAAAAATATTTCCAAATAAAACATAAAGAGTCGTAGATAGATCTGTGGAATAATAATCAAAAGAACCAGTTTTAGGTAGAACATTATGGGCAAGGGTTCGTCCAGCAATGCGTTCACGAGTTTGAAGATTAGTATTTTTGAAAAAGAAAGAAAGAAAAGTTAAGACATCTCCAAAATGAAGGAGAATGTAACCAAAACCTAAGAGAGCCAAAAGAGTGCAGAAAGATTCTCATGAGAGAAGCTCCCAGGATATCAAACTGCCAAATTTGCTAAGAATCTTCTTTAAATTTGTGAAATTCTATTATCAATATTCTTTCATCAAATTGCTTTCATAATATCAAATTCTCTTTCCTGTTCATATCAAGGAAATTGATAGCTTCCTTGAAGAAGGTCAATCGTAAGCAATTTGGATTCCAAATCTTGATTCTATGAAGTCAACCTCGTTTGGAGGTAATACTTCAGGTAGAAAAGAAGGAATATCTTTGCAACAATATGCATCATTTTCAAATTATTTAAATCAACAACAGAATCCTCAACATTTTGACAACATTTTCTAGCTATCTGGACGTGGAGTGAGAGCTTGATGTCCGTTTTCGATACATCCTGACACCAATTTTCAATCCCTCTTTAGGACTTGATTACGGGAGTTTTCAAGATTCTTTCCCTTCTTTTATAATTTGAGAGCGTGAGCTCTCAGATTCGCACACTTCCTTGTGTCCCCACTGTTCCGCCATAGACAATCCCATTTCGGTTCGAGGTCAAACCACCAATCATTTTCTCATAAAAGGCAATTTCAAAATCTATTTAGTCTCAGAATGAGACGCCTAAGATCAACCCCTTTTCAAGCTTTAGGGACCCCATTTTTCTTCCTTTTGCAAAAACCTTATCGGATTTATTGTGCAAAATCCAAAGGTTCCATCATTGTCTCTTCCTTCGAGGATTCCGTTCTATTTTCTGCCTGATCAGGTTAAGGGTACAAACCTGAATCTCATTTGATGAGGTATTCCATTTTCCGCCCGATCAAGTTAAGGGTACAAACCTGAGCCTCATTTGATGAGGTATTCCATTTTCTGCCCGATCAGGATAAGGGTACAAACCTGAGCCTCATTTGATGAGGTATTCCATTTTCTGCCTGATCAGGTTAAGGGTACAAACTTGAGCCTCATTTGATGAGGTATTTCATTTTCCGCCCGATCAGGATAAAGGTACAAACCTGAGCCTCATTTGATGAGGTATTCCATTCTCCGCCCGATCAGGTTCAGGGTACAAACCTGAGCCTCATTTGATGAGGTATTCCATTCTCTGCCCGATCAGGTTAAGGGTACAAACCTGAGCCTCATTTGATGAAGTATTTCATTTTCTGCCTAATCAGGATAAGGGTACAAAACTGAGCCTCATTATGATGAGGTATTTTATTCACCAACCAGGTCGAAGGATCAAACCTGAGCCTTTTCCCATGCAAAGCATTTTCTGTCCCATCCAGGTTAAGGGCAAAAACCTGAACTTCACCGCCACAGAACGAATCTTTCCTCCTTGTTCTCCATTTCATATCTACCATCTTCACCAGACTAATATCTCTATACCCAGTCAGATTCTTCTAACTGGGGCATTTTATATAGCCCAAATTTGGTGTATTTTTCTTTGCCACTAAGCTCGGCCACAAGCCGGCTTAGTAGCAAAGAGGGGCATCTGTAAACACCCCAAATTTTCACTCACCTCCCTGACATCTCCATCAATCATCACATTTCGGTTCTTCAAGATCATTGAAGGGAAAAATGGTCATTTTCTGAGATAAGACCTTGCAAAAAGCCCAAAATTTCATTCCCGAGTCTCAAAATTTCTCTATCTAGGCTCAGAAACATCTTTAAACTGCAAATTTTCAAAATCCTATTCTTGACAAGAAGCTAGAATTCCCAATTCTTGGTTTAGAGTGGCAGTTCATGGGACATGTCTTTGCATATCACCGCACGATCATTTCATATCACTTCACTGCATAGCATGTCATTTTGAGATCCAGAACTCTTGATTTTCAAAAGTATAAATCCAGATTTGAGTTTTAAATATTTCAAAAGTGATTTCAAATCCTTGTGGTTTTCAAAACAGTCAGTTTCCCTCGTCCTAACCCCCAGGACTCCGAATTACAAAAGTTTTCTCAAGAAAAACAATCTGGATAGTTTTGATATTGATTTTAAAATTTCGTCAGTTTGAAAGAAGGGGACACAATTTTAGAATTTAGAAGATTTTATTTCAAAACTTTTGCTAAAAGACTCTGAACTTCTTTATAAAACCTATGCATCTTCTATTTTGCCCTAAAAGACCATTTTTTTTTAGTTTTTGAAATCAAGCCATTTTTACTTCGTATTTTCTAATTAGCCTACTATTATAAAATCCCAAAAAAAAATTAATTTTTTTTATTTTTTTCCAAATAAATGATGTGGGACCCGCCTTGAAATGGCGTCATACTCAAATGTTCAGATATTTCTCTTATTTTCAAGAAGGGTCCACCCTGAAGTGGCACCACTTTATGAAACCCTTTTTTTTTTAATTTCCAATTCTATATATTCCAATAAAATAATCAGTGGGCCCACACATAGGTGGTGCCTCACTAACATTCCCCGCAAAGAAAATAAAAAACATCCAGGATTTTTTTTATTTTAAAAAGAATTCTCTTAAACCGGCTGAGGTGGCACCACCTTAAAAAAAAGAAGAAGAAGGGAACTCATTTTACCCACCCTCTTTCTTTTTACCTTTTCAACTCCAAAAGGAGCCACCGTGAAAACCCTCATTTTACCTAAGCTTTGAACCCAAAATTTCCCCTTCAGAAAAGAACACTGTCCTCTTCTCAACGATTGGCGAATTTCTAAAATTTTCAAAATTTTGTTTGAATATTTTCAAATGCTTTCAAAATTCAGTTTGGATGATTTCAAAGCACCCAAATTTTCTGTAAAACCTTCTGAAAGTCTTTTAAAAAGGGAACCCCGTTGGGAGAAAAGGGATCGATTTTTGGGGATTTCGGCTTCCCATATCTCTAAATACCTCTGCTTCCTCCATTTGTTTTCAGCGTTAACATTTCAAAATCCTCTGAAAGGATCTCGATTGGGGTCCGTCCTACATCTTAATCTCCCATTGACGACAGATTGCTTCCACCAGCCTTCAGCAGAACATTCAAAAGGCAACCGGGAAGAGTGTGGTTGGAGTTCTTCCCTTCTACCTTTAGAAGTCCAAATCGGTTCCCATAGGCAACGACCTTCTCAGCCTCTGCCGAATCAAGGTAAAGACCCTCTACATTCGTGTTTACGCAAAGTAAGCATCATGTTATATTGTATTTCTTGCAAATCCGTTTCAGCAACTGATGTATTTTGCATTTTGGTTTATCCAATGTGTCAAGAATCGATGATATCGTTCAATGGTATTCTCGATTCAGTCTGAAGATCATAGTTTCACCAAATAACTATTTTTTTTTTAAGCTTTTGTATGATTCGATCCAGCATCATGAATATTTCAAAATAATTACTTCACTTCAATTCATAATTTTCCTATACATATCTAATTCATCTTGTTATACACCCATGCTTTATCAGTTAAAAGGATTATTTTATCAGAACTTTCAGTTCTTCAGTCTGTTGCAAAATGCAGTAATTAAGACTTCAGGTGTTATCTATGACAATTTCTTCATTATCGCATGATTTTCTTGTTAAAAAAAAATTTAGTTGTAAACCTTTTATATATCATTAGTTTTTTTTTCTACATGTGTATAGGATTTTTGGTTGAAAATGTCTGCATATCGTGGGGTAAAGTGATGGCCGGCAAGGCTTATCATACAGCAAACAATGCTCTTAACCAAAGCACTACATTTAAATTCAGTGTGTTGCTCCTTACAATATCCCCTTGCGTCAACAATGTTTATGTCTTTATATTTCAATATTTCACAGTTTCATATATTTCTTTTTAAAAAAAAAGAAAATTTCATATCCTGTATTCATAGGTTTTACATTTCTCATTTCATAAACTGTGAAATATCTGAGCATTTTATGACTTGTTGGGCATCATTGAATTTCCCAACCTTTGACACCAATCTGAAATGTTATAATGTCATTCATAGAATTTTGATGCTAATGAGTGTAGTACGGATCTGTTTAAGCATTGTTGTTCCACTTGATTCCAGTTTCCTATGTTATTATGTCTCACGATTCTGCATCCTCATCCAGGTGATTTAGCTTAGTTTAGTCCTTTTATTTTACTATTTTGGAGCACCCTGCGTCTGTAGCATATTTAGCAAATAGTCATACTCTGCTTAATCAATGACTGATTCTCTGGATCACGCACAATGTTCTGTAGTTGCTAATTAAGAGATTGGAGAGGCACCATCTCAGCTACTACATGAAACTCCTTTGAGAGTGCAACCAAGGCATTTTTTTTTGTTTGTTGGCTGGCTTGTTCTGTTACTGAGATGACCTTGCTGAATGTATCTTCTGACTGTTTGATGATAGATGATATCGTTGCCTCGGTAGCATTTTTGATATGTTCCTCTATATGATATGTTGCTTCTGCAACAGATGTTTCAGCAGCTGAGACTCGCATCTGAGCATCCTCTGATATGTGAAAGGTAGCTTGCTGGAATGCAATCTCAGCAAACTTCTCATCCAGTGATCCTTGGAGCTTCTGATTGAATATAGATTTGGCAGCTTCAAGTTAAAAAACTGCTACTTCTTGATTATGACGTAGAGAAACAACATACTTCTGTTGCTTAGCCCCAGAAAAAGCCAGCTCTTCAATCAACTGATCTCTCTCATTTTCTGCAGCTTCTAAACTGTATTTAGCTTCTTCCAGAGCAACATTTGTTGCTGATAAATCATAGTGACTTAATTCCAATGCTCCCCCATTTCCCAAGGCCTCCCCATCCCCTTCAAGGAGGGCATGTGCCAGATTATCTTTTGAATCTCCCTGTTAATAGTAATTCAAGAACATGACGTTCTTGAATTACTATTAAGGCTTGTTACCTGTAATATAGCTTATAAGCTTTTGTTTATTTTGCATTCAGCTCACTAATTCCCTTGCTCATTTCATGAATTTTTTTTTATCTTTGCTATTCTCTAACAGCAACATCCCTTTTGTATATACCCCATGTTGTATCTTACTCATCATCTCCTGTATGTATTGTAAGCTCAATTTTTTTTTTTACTGTGTATCTGCCTTGTGAAGGGTATATACGTCACTACTAGTCCCTGTACCAAAGGTCAATGGTACTTACCCTTTGGCCCCACAATTTTTGAAATTTAGTCACATACTCGTATGTTATTATTGTCATTTTTTTTATCTTATTACTACCGTTTAGCAGTTATTACAGAAAATTGAACATTTGGCATTGTTCCCACATAGTTATTCCATATAGTTGCTTCTTATCTAAAACCCTTTCCATAATGCCTTTCATTGTTGGGAAATTGCAACGAGTGTCAAATATATCTATTGGCTAAATATGAAGTTGGCATTTGGCACATAACAGTAGGTCTAAAAAATATATTTTTAGCAAAGCTCATGTATCATTTGTATATTACTTACATATTGTCCAAGATTCTATATTTAGTCATTCCAATATACCTCTGTGACCTTATAGTTATTGTCTTTCATCGATTTTCCTTAAAATATTTTTTTTTGGTTATTGCTTGTATATATCTAGTATTAGCAGCTTCCCTCCCCTCTGTAAAAATTAGGTTGCTATCCTATAGTAAAGCTTAACCAAAGTAAGTATTTTCCTGTGCTTCCAAGTATATATCTCTCAAGAGGCCTATTTTAGGTTACATCAGTCTAAGCCTTTTAACCCGTATGTAGATATATATATATATATGTACTTTTCATCTAGCTTACTCATGATATCTGGATATTGTCACATGCTTTCATACTTTAGATATTGTATTAACTAGTATACTTTACTATAATTCATGTAAAATTACTGGTACATCACCTTTAATGTGAGACCTTCCCTTCTCTATACATTGTATTTCTTGTGCCAGTTCTCACTTGCAGGGAAATCGGGAGGATGCTGATTCTTTTAATTCTGTATTTCCTTTCTTTTTTTTTTGCTTTATGTCAGAGATGTAATAATCAAATTTGGAATAATATTTACTTTTACTGCTTAGATTAGGATGCATATCATGTAGTTTGATTTATGCAATATCCTGATTATGTGATTCATGCATTTTATTTCAAAATCACTATGGATGTACATGAATGACACATGCACCAACTCTTAGGGAGTTGATGAACTCAGTGGAGTCCATATTTACGGCCCTAGTCGGAATATGGACGAGACCCAGATTCATCATCTTTCTACCAGTCACATTGAGCCTACACCCTTAGGCTATCTTCCAAAATTTCACTGCATGTCTTCAATGATTACAAAATATTTTAGAGTTAGCTAAGTAAACTACAAGCATATTTACGGCCATAGTCGAAATATGTGGTAATATTACCTTAGTTTAATTCTAAAATTACATATTTTCCTGAAAAGATGTTTTCTCAAAAAGGCATTCATCCATTCAAATCATCTGCATCATGGCATCATCTGCTTTTCTCATGATTTTCTCAAGAAAATTTCATTACAAGGAAATTGATTCCTCTAGAAACTCTGAAAATTTTCAAAGTTGGATTTCCCAAGTCAAGTTTTTCGTGATTTTCCCTGGAAAATGTTATTTTCTTAAGATTATTTTTCAAAAGGAGTTTCTCATTATTCTCAAGAATCAAAATCGACTTTCAAAAACTTCAAGGTTGAGATTCTCAAACCTTCAGTTTCTTGAGTTTTGATGTTCCTTCTTCAAAGAGTTTTCCAATGAATTCCAATCATTTTCCAAAGAAAAATTTCAAAGTCAGAGTTTTCCTAACAAATATTTGCCTTTTCAAATGTTCATCTTTTCTCAAGAATTCTTTCCATTTTTCCAGGATTTTCATTTATTCATGATTTTCCCAAATCTTTATAAACTTTCTCGAGATTTCAAATCCTTTTATCAAAATTTCCTAAGAAGTTGATTTCCATCTTTTGCCTGAGAAAGACTTTTCCAACTCCAAAATGTTGTCCAAGCATACATCATGTTTTTCGACATGCATTTTTACAAAATTTCATAGCACATGCCTGAATTCTCTGTGCATTTAGGATAAAACACAATTTCGATGATTGAACTAAGTCAAGCACACATTTGGTCCTTGGTTCGATTACCCCTGTTAAAGGCGGCAGGAACGGTCGAACCTCGTACCGACAGGTCGAGCCCCATCCTACGAATTTTCCTGCTATTTTCAAAATGGAGGTGAGTATTTCAAAACAATTTTCAAATTCTGGTCAAGTTTGACTCGCGAAAACATTTTCCCCTCTCTCTTGCAGGGAAGGAAAAAATTTTTGCGATGATAACACTAGATTGTGAACTAGACGGTTCCAGCCAGCTGTAGCACTGATCTGAACCCTCGGTTCAGACTGGTACTACAACCCAAACCCATATGCTAGAAAAATAAGGGTCCAGTATCCTATGCTGGGCATGCAGACCACCCGCAAGGTGCCCAGCTCCAAACACCTGGTAAATGTGTTGGCCGAAGGGTCTGGTCTGCTGGACCCGACTGTAAACACCCCAAATTTTCCTCATCAATTCTCAAACAACCCTCCTCGTGCAGTGCCAACCCTGTTAGGTCAGTGTAGGAGTCAAACCCCGAGTCAGTTTCATAAAATTACCATTTTACCCATTTTCATTAGGAAAATTACCATTTTACCCCTAGGTCATCCTGGACCCTAGACAGTCGGAGTCAACAAAGCTCACTGGTCAGTTCAGAACATTTAGAATATCAGTCATTCCAAGCTCATCTGAGCTCACAGTGAGAAGACCTTTTTCATTTATGACAATTCCTGCCAAAATAGGATCATTTCTTCAGAAATGAGCTCATTTCTCACTCAAATCCAAGCCAATTGTCTTTGAGTCAGTCATTCATAGTCAGTCATACTCCACAGGGTCTAACTTGAGTTCACCAGAAGTTCAAGTGCTCTAGTTTCAGTTCAAAACCATTTCTAAGCGTCCAAGAGCCCATTTTAGTCCAGTTCAGCTCTTTCAGCTGAAATTGAGTTGAGTTCAGTCAATTGAGCTAGTGTTTGAGCTTTGATTTTAGTTCATGTCAGTATTACTGACCTTTGTTATAGCTCAAACCCAGCTCAGATTCGTAATTCACTTCGCTTCAGTGACCATTCCGTACTATTTCTCTAAAAATGGCAGCTTTTCTTGAAAATTCAGTCGAAAAGGTCAGCTGAGTCAGTGCCTGGTCAGTTCATTTGAGTTCTGAAACTCTAAAACCCAGCTCAATCTAGCTCATCTCAGTTCAATCCAGCTCGAACCCTAATTTTTAGTGTCACTCTGACCCAGTAGAGTCCCGAAAACCATTTCTTGAGCTATTTTGCAAATTTTATCATTTTTAATGCTCTTTGAACTGGTACAAGTGTCAATCGGGGTCTAACATCCAAAATTCTTCATTCAGGGTCTGCATTTCGCATATCATTTCTCATCATTTCATATCATTTCTCAACATTTCATAACATTTCATCACATTTCATTCCATTTTCGAAGTCCAGAACTCCAGTTTTATAAATTTCAATCCAGATTGAGTTTTAAAAAATTTCAGAAATCAATTTCAAACCCCGGGTTTCCAAAATTGACATTTTTACCCCCAGAAGTCTAAATTTGGAAATATTTTCTCAAGAAAAATAATTTGGATTTGTTTCAAACACAAATTTTTGAATTCTACACTGGATTTGCTTCGCAACGAGCTATTAAACTTCAAAATCCGAGCTTGTTTCAAAAACTGCCAAAAATAGCTCGTTTCATTTTGAAAATATTTTCTCGAGAAAAACAATCTGGATTTTTTTCAAAATTAAATTTTCAAACTCTACACTGAATTTACTTTGCAACGGGGTATTGAACTTTAAAATCTGAGCTCCTTTCAAAAATTGCCAAAAATAGCTAGTTTCGTTTGGAAATATTTTCTTGAGAAAAACAATCTGGATTTCTTTCAAAATTAAATTTTCAAATTCTACATTGGATTTGCTTCGCAACGAGGTATTGAACTTCAAAATCCGAGCTCGTTTCAAAAACTGCCAAAAATAGCTCGTTTCGTCTGGAAATTTTCTAAAAAGACTATTTTACCCATCTAATCATCAAAAGGAATTTGAAAAGTGGAATTTGGACCCGTTCTAAGATGGCCCATCCATTTGCATTTTCTTGTTTTAATTTATAAGAAAAGAAAAAAAAATTATCTTTTTGTTTTGGTTTGTTTTATTTTATTTATTTTAATTTTTTTTTTTAAATTATTTTTATTCTTTCTAAGGTGGGACCCACAAGGGGGTCACCCAAACCTCCAGCCCATTTCCTTTCTTTCTTCCTCCATTTTCTTTTTTTTATATTTTTATTTTTATTTTTATTTTCTTTTCTTTTCTTCTTTATTTCTTTTCTTTCTTTTTTCTTCCTTTTTCTTTCTTTTTCTTTCTTTCTTTCTTTCCTCCTTTCTTTCCTCTCCCTCCATTCACGTATAGTCTTTCCAGCCCCTCCTTCTTCTTCTTTCCCTCTCCTTTCTTCCCCTTTCTTTCCTTTTCCTTCTTCCCCTCTTCTTTCCATTTTCTTCCCTTCCTTCTTTCCCCTTTCTTCCTTATTCCCCTTTGGATTTTCCCCAAAAGCAATGGCTGCAGCCATTCACGTATATTCCTTCATGAAATATTATTAGTAACTTAGGTTTTGAGTTAATCAAAACCTAAGTTATGATAAAAATAAAAAAAGAAAAGAACGGCTAGGGGGATTCCTATTCAACGCCTCTCTCTCTCTCTCTCTCTCTCTCTCTCTCTTTTGGCTGCAGCTATCCTTGGCTGCAACTCTCAGCCATTGAAGCCACTTTGAAGCACCACCTGCACCAGCCTTCTAGCAGCCCACCTTGCTTCACCTTCAGCTGCACCAAGGCAGCCACCACCTTGAACCACTACCTTCAACCACCACAGCCACCTTTACCAAGGAGCTTCAGCAACAGCCTCTTCCTCCCAGCTTCCTTCAACCAAGGCAGACCTCCAGAGCTCCTCCATTCAGCCATCAGCACAACCAACTGGAAGACTCCACTCCTTCCAGCCAAAAAGATCACTCTCATTCAACCTTCAACAAGGCACTTCCACCTTCAATTAGTTTCAGCCATAGTCACCCCATCTACAAGGTGCAGCCATCCATGCCTCCACGCCCAGCCGGCTCTCTCATTGCAGCGGCATCTCTTTGAAGCCTCCAAGTAGCAGATCTCCAGCCTCTGTTATACTCCACCAAGGGTTCAGTCCACCACTCGGCTACAGCCACTTCCTTCAAGGCAATAGCAAGAAGCGTCTCCCCTCCAACAGGTTCCCTAGTCATCTTGCTCCAACCGTTCCAGCCCTCTTTGTGGGTGTCACAACCACCACAACCCCGTCACTCCAACAGTCCAGCCTTCATCCATTGGCAGCCCCATTAACCATAGCTACCACCTTCAGCTGATCCAAGGAGGAACCGAAGTTGAGTCAATAGTTTCTATCGTCTCACCGATTTCTCTTGTTATTATTATTATTATTTTTTTTTTGTGTGTGTCATCTATTTATTAAAATGCCATGGATATTCTCTGTAGAAGGATGATTTTAAATGTGAAAGTCAGTTTAAAACTGGATCCATTGTGCTATTTTGTTTTCTTTAATCAATCTCTCATGATTAAGGCTAAGCAAGAGAGGCGGTCCATCCGATGCATGGATCAGACCCCCTCCATTAATAGCATACATCAAATCGGCTTTATATCCCCTTGTTTTTTTTTTTTTTTTCTTATTTTATTTCAAGCATTTGTTTTGTATAAATTGAGTATTTTAGGCATTTTATTTGATTAATTTCACTGTTTTATAGGTAGTTTTGTTAGCTTTATTAAGGTTTGCTTAGAAATCCATAGGCTTTAGTTTGTATATGAAGTCCAGTCATCATTTCATGGATATATTTTTGTTCAAAAATCCGAAAAAAAATTGTGATAACTTTAGTTGTATGTCTCTGCTTTTGTGCCAAAAATTTGATGCAATTTGGGTTTCGGAACCTTCTCAAATAAATCAAATTCCAAACTGGGATTTCCTATTTCTAGAACCTCCAATTTCTGCTTTAGCAGACAAAAACCTCCGGCACCACCCTTGTGGGAGATCCGGATCATTCTACAAAAATTACAGTGGATGCATGATTGAGTTTACTAATTATCTAGAAATTTTTAGGTTTTCCCAGTTAGTTTTGATGTCTGTAAAAAATCGGATTTTCCAGATTTCTGGGAAAATCTTTATTTTCTTTCGTCAGGGTATAGATAGACCCTAATGCACCAATTCCGCTCAATCTGTAGCCCGTATGCAAAACATTTCAACACAAAAGTTCTTCCTAACATTATTTCCTGTCATTTCCCAAAATTTGGGAATTTGTGGATCTGTTTCATTATTGTTCCCGGATTTTTTCTTTCTGTCTAACAGATTCCAATGTCCAGAAATATCAGAGATTTAAGTCTCTGATAACAGTATGGCCTTTTCCAAACCATAACCCGAATCCCAATGGTGTAAAAATATCAAATCTTACTCTTTTTGTCAGGGACATTTTTCCACAATTTTAGCCTTTTTCTCATCTGTCTTCCATTTTTCCCACATTTTCTTCCGAAACCTGTCTGTTTCCCCTAAATCCTAGAGTCGCCGGATTCCGATCCAACTTGCCTGAGTGGCACAGCTCCGACCATAGGTCAAAACCAGAAAGTGTAAAAGGAAAAAATCCTTGACGTATTGTCCTCTGTCACCCCATAAATTTTGGGAATTTTTTATGGAAGTTTGATATCCTAAATCCCCTTTAGAATCAACATTTTAGGCAAAAATCACAAAATTTAGGGTTTTTATTTGAATTTCCATATTTACAAATACAAAAAAATTAGATTTTCGAGCTCCATTATGTTTATATGGTTATTTTAGGTGTCCATGCCAAATTTGGCTTAATTCCAAGTTCATTAGCTCCATGTGTTAGTTTATCTTTAAATTCAGAAGCGAAAATCAGTCGAAAATCATGTTAAATTTGATTTTTTATGATATTTTCGTCATTTTAGGGTTTTTATCATGCACATAACCATGTAGAATCATATTAGGGTTAATTTCAATCTCCTTTGCATTTCATATTTTCCAATTTTGCAAAATTTATTTCAGAAAACCCTGGTTTCAAGGCCATAGTCTTGTTATCGGGGGTATTTTGGTTATTTTGACCTAAATTTTGAAATTTCAATTTCTAATTCTCCAAAATTTCATGCATATCATCATATTTATCATATTATGTTTGATTTATTTTATTTGATTTTCAAAATTCCAAAATTTACAAAAATTCTTTCAGAAAACCCTGATTTCAAGGTCATCAGGGGTATTTTGGTCATTTTGACCTCAATTTCGAATTTTCAAGTTTATTTTCGAAATTTATTCATTATTTATCATGTTTATATCAAAGGGGGTATGCATTTGGGTTTATATCTGAATAATATCTGATAATTTCCCATATTTTCGGATAAATTCAGAAAAACCTACATTTTTGTGCTAACATTGTTTTCTAGTTCTGCAGGAACATTCAAGAAGAAGACTTAGCTTTTATTTTTTTTTTATTTCAATTCAATGTAACCTCAAATGTAATAATTTGGAATAAGAGTTACTTTTCTGCTTAGAATAGGGTTGCATTGCATATAGTTTAATTTATGCATATTTCAATATGTGATGTATGATTCATGCACATTATTTCAAATTCACTATGCTTTACACGAATGGCACGTATACAAGCTTTTATGGAGTTTATAAACTCGGTGGGATTCATATTTATGGCCATAGTCAGAATATGAAGAAAACCAAGATTTATGATCTTTATATCAGCCACATTCAGCCTACACTCTTAGGCTAACTTCAAAATGCACTGCATTTTTCAAAGTTTCAAAAGGATTTCTCAATTCCTCAATGAAATTCCCTTTTCAAATTCATATTCATTCATTCATATTATTCAAATTGCATTGTTTTCAAATTCATTTTCCAATTTCAATTTAAAAAAAAATCAGTTTTCTCAAGAATTTCCAAGTCTTTCTCAGGATCTGATTTTCTCAAAATCCTTAGTTTTCAAATGACATTTCAAAGCATTTCCCAAGTTCAAATCAAGATTTTCCTATGTTTTCAAATTTTGAAATTTCAAAATCCCAAGTTTTCATAAATCGATTTTCTCATATTTTCCAATTTTCCTGAGAATTCATTTTCCATTTCAAAAGTCATTTTCCAATAAATTTCTTAGATTTTCTCAGAATTCTCAAATCCATTTTCTCAGAAAAGCAATTCCAAATTTCAAAATCGATTTTCTAAAGTTCAAATTTTCTTGAGAAATCACTTTCTAATGCAAATTTCTGATTTCCAATAAAATTCAATGATTTTCCCAGGAATTCCATTTTCAAGCATTTTTCAGTCCTTTTCTAAATGCATTTCAATTTTCCAAAGCAAACATCATATTTTATCAAACTTGCATCTTTTCAAAATTTCATAGCACTAGCCTGATTCTTTGTGCATTCTAGGAAAAAGAGAGCATAATTTAGATATTTGAGTCAAGTTAAAGCACATAATCGATCCTTGGTTCAATTACCCATGGTAAAGGTGCCAGGAATTGTTGAACCTCGTACCGACAGGCGAATCCCATTCCACGGAATTTTTCCGCAAATTTTAAAAACGGAGGCGAGTAATTTTCAAAACCAATTTCAAAACTTTGGTCGAGTTTGACTCGCAAAATTAGTTTCTTTCTCGCAAGAGAGGGGAAAAATTTTGCAGGCGCTCAAGGATGTTGGGAAAACACAAGCTTAGAACCAGAGATAAAATTTTATGCCACGTACATCGAGCCTCGGCTCGAGTATATCGGCATAACTGGATTGGACACAGTTGATCTGAGCCTAGAGTCAGGATTAGGGTCCTAAAGCTCTTTCAAAATTGATGCATTTAGAGTCAGCTTCTTAGGGATTGCTGTATGTGCATAATTGTTTGTAATTAAATGTATGATATTCATTTTCGCCTTATTTTCTCATATTTTTCCCAATTTTTCCAAAATACCGAACAATTTTCCAAAATACCTCATTTTTCATCTTTTATGAAATATCTCCTTTTTCTCAAAAACCCTGGATGATTTTTCTAAATTATCCACCTTTTCCTTCAAAACTCCAGGAGATTTTCCATTCTTTCGTTCCTTTGGACTTCGAATTTCCAGCTTTCATTTTATCTTGCCTGCAATTTTCAAAATTCTTGTATTTTTCCAAAGTCTAATTCCAGTCTTCTTGTCTTTCAGTCCAATGGCATCCAGTCAGCTCGATTCTGTTTTTCCTGAGGGTCACATCTCCTACAAGGTGCGACAAAGTCTTCTTGAGCATCGATCTCTTAGCACCGGACCCTTCTTCCCCCGGTGGTACTATGTCTGGTTCAAAAACTTCTCTCGTATGTTTCCGGACCACTTGAGCGATTGCGGGTTGGAATTGGCATCTGCAGTGGGAAAGTTGACAGTCAACGACAATCTGATTCATGCACTGGCAGAGCGGTGGAATCCGCGCACTTGCACGTTCTGGTTCCCGTGGGGCGAGATGACACTACTGATGGATGAATTTTCAGAGATCATGGGATTGCCTGAGTCAGCCGGTCAGCCTGAAGATCCGTTAGAACAGCAGTTTCTAATTAATGTAAAGGGTCTGGACCCTAAAGATGTCGTGGCTCACATGACAGGGCGTAAGTCTTGGCCACTGATTGAAGAAAATGGGAATGAGTACGTGAGCCTAATCGAGATCTACCGGCAGTATGGAGAATTCGCAGAAGTCAGCTCGTTGTCCAAGACAGCTCAAGAGAGAATTCAACATGCGATGGTTTTGTGTACTGTGGGACTTGCTTTCTTTCCAGATGGACAGAATTATGTGGATGTCAGAATAGTGCAGTTTTTGAGAAGATGGGGAAGTCGACAGACCAGCCATCTCTTGATAGCCATGGCCGCGCTTGCTTTTCTATACAGAGGATTGACCCGCTTCACACTTGGAGAGTCCATCCTAGTCGAGGGATGTACCTATGCTCTTCAGTCTTGGTTCCTTAAGCATGTGCTGACCAGAGCTAGTTTGTTCAAATACAACGGCAAGGAACTTCTTCCAGTTGCGCGCTACCGATTCATGATCGATTATCTGCAGGAAGAAGAAGAGGTGTGGGACTATTTCGATCGAGAATTATTGTCTCCCAGATACACCTATGCATATGACAAGAGATTCAAGCTGCTTGGTTCATTCTTCTGCGCCTACTATCATCCAGAGCGGTATGTTCAACCATTTTCGCAGAGGCAGAAGTGCATAGAAATGCAACTACTATCAGGGGTTATGCCAGAGTTCAACCTTGCATCAGCGTAGTGGTCTGGAACATACCATTCTGCCAGATATGACTGTGATTCTTTCATCATTCTCACTCTTTTCCCTGGTCCTCGTGTCTCTGCTGATCATTAAGAGTGGTGGCAGACTGTCTATATGCTCCCTCTTTCCCAAGTCCACTATTGATGCAATCATATTTTTCCTTCAATAAAAAAAAAATCCTTCAATTTTCATTCTATCATGGTTTGACGACCTCGCCTAGGTGACAAGGCATATTTGCAGTTGTTCGTTCTCCTTGCAAAGAATGACAACATAATTGTCGTGACTCCAGCGGCGACCCAATCACTAGTAATGGGATGTTCTTTTAATTATCTACCAAATTCTCATCAAATATTCTTCTTATATTCATTTCTATCCTAAATCTTCATCATCAAAATTTAATCATCTATCTTATTCTGTAGAGAGCATCAGTATTCTCAAGTGATTCAGATCAGATCAAGCAAGAAGACACCACTGTGTCAGTGCATCAGTGATTTTAGAAGCAGGCAAGAAGAAATGGATTCTCCAAGATCTGCCAGAAGACAGAGTATGAATGATAGGGATGACATTAATCCGGCTACATATCAGATGTTCAAGAAAATGATGATTAGGATGATGTCTGAGCAGGCTGAAGACAGTCTCAGAAAGGCTCCCATCAAGGAGAAGACATTTGTCTCCTTCTCTCAGAATATCACTGGCAAGAGCAACAAGTGATTCGACGCGTGTCTGCTCGATATTTTATTCTCGTCGATGTCCTCTATTATCGTGGATTCAGTTCTGAATATTCCAGATGCCTAGACGAAGTTGAAGCCAAAGAAGTCGTGCAGAAGGTACACGAAGGCATTTGCGGTGGTCACGTCGGCTACCAAACTCTTATCAAGCAAATCATCTAGGCGGGATATTATTGGAAGACTATGCTACGAGATTGCTACCATTTTGTGAAGAAGTGTGCTCTATGCTAGATGCACGTACTTTCTGTTCATGCGCCAGCAACATATTTGCAATTTGTTATCTCTCCATGACCATTTTCTATGTGGGTCTTTGATGTTGTGGGCCCCATCACTCCTTCTGCTTCAAACAGCTACAAATATTTTCTTGCCGCAACAAAATATTTTACTAAATGGGTCAAAGCTATCACTTTGCCTACAGTAGAAGGTCGACACGTGGTCTCATTCATCCACAAGAATATCCTTTGTCATTTCGGCGTACCGCACGATATCGTGTCAAACAATGGTAGTCATTTCAAGAATGAGAGAATGAGGACATTTGGCTCGAAGTTCAGAATTCAACATCGTTTCTCCGCTCCCTATTATCCTCAAGGGAATGGTCAGGCATATGCTGCCAATAAAATTTTGATTAGAATCCTGGAGCGAACTTTGGAAACAGGCCATGACTGGCATGAGAAGATTCATGATGCGTTGTGGGCGTACAGAACCACCATTCAAACTCCAACTAATGCTACTCCGTCAGAACTTGTCTACGGAATTGAAGTAGTACTGCCTCTACATGTTCAGAAACTTGCCTTGAAGTTCGCATCACTTCTCGAATTACCTCTTGATCAGTATCAGCAACAGCGGTTAGTATAACTTGATTTGCTCGATGAAAGAAGACTCAGAGCAGCAGAGCACGCTCAATCATATCGTCAGAGGATAGCCAGACAATATGCTAAATCCGTCATTGAAAGAAAATTTCGAGTCAATGATCTAGGGCTCAGATCAACGACCTATCTCAAGCACCGCCCGAGTGGCAAATGGTCACCGAATTGAGAAGGGCCCTATGTTATCGAGGAAGCATTACCCCACAATTCATATCTGCTCATCAATGCCGATGGTGTGGAATTATCAGACCCCATCAATGCTCAACATTTGAAAATTTTCTATACTTAAATCCTCTATTCCATCCTTTGTAATTCCTCAATATATTTTCTTCAATAATGGTCAAATTCTTCTTTCCCAGTTACACTGGGGCATTATTTTGAAAATTATTTTCAAAACATCTTGTATGCAGGCAGGATCAAACAAATCTCTCATTTTGCATGCATGTGCATCATTTCACATTCATTTGCATACATTCGCATTCATCTGCATCAATTTGCATTTGCATCGAGTTTCCCCTTCAGGTTAAGGGATAAACCTGAACTTCCCCTTCAGGTTAAGGGATAAACCTGAACTTCCCCTTCAGGTTAAGGGATAAATCCTGAGACCCCGACAGTTGTCCAAGTCGTCGTGAGGGTGAAGACTGAAAATCTTCTATCAAAATCAATTAGTAAATTCTCAAAAATCTAGTGTTCGTGCTGGTAAAAATTTTTAAATCCAGTGTTTGTGCTGGTAAATTCTTCAAAATCCAGTGTTCGTGCTGGTAATTCTTCCAAAAACAGTATTCGTACTGATCTATTTTCAAAATCCAGTACTTATACTGGTTCATTTCCAAAATCCGGTATTCACACTGGTACATCTTTCAAAATCCAATTTTTATTGGTCAAACTTTCTAAATCTGGTTTTACTGGTTAATGTTTTCAAACCTAATCCATGCTGATCTAGTCTTCTTGCAGGATTCGAGTTTCGACTCGAATTTTCTTTCCTCTGGGATTCGAGTTTCAACTCGAATTTCTTTCCCTTCTGAATTGGTCTAGAAGATTAGAGTTCCGACTCTAATCTTCTTCCAAATCCCATTCAAATGTCCTAGAATTGGTCTAGAAGATTAGAATTCCGACTCTAATCTTCTTCCAAATCCAATTCAAATGTCCTAGAATTGGTCTAGAAGATTAGAGTTCCGACTCGAATCTTCTTCCAAATCCAATTTCAAATATCAAATTTCAAATTTCAAAGTTCCAAATTCTAATTTCGGCCCTCGGGCCACCCAATTTCCAAATTTTCAATTTTGACCTTCGGGTCAATCAATTTCCAAATTTCCAATTTCGACCTTCGGGTCAATCAACTTCAATTTTGACTTTCGGGTCAATCAATTTCCAATTTCCAATTTCCAATTTCCAATTTCCAATTTCCAATTTCCAATTTCCAATTTCCAATTTCCAATTTCCAATTTCCAATTTCCAATTTCCAATTTCCAATTTCCAATTTCCAATTTCCAATTTCCAATTTCCAATTTCAAATACCAAATTTTAAATTTCTAATTTCCAATTTTTAATTTCCAATTTCCAATTTCCAATTTCCAATTTCCAATTTCCAATTTCCAATTTCCAATTTTGACATCCGGGTCACCCAATTCTCTATTTCAACCTTCGGGTCACTCGATTTCTAATTTTGACCTTCGGGTCATTCAAATCCTCAATTTCGACCTTCGGGTTATTTAATCCTTCAATCTCAACCTTTGATTTCCCATTTCGACCCCTTGTGTCATTCGACTCCCAATTTCGACCTTCGGGTCATGTAATTCTCAAATCTTGACCTTCGGGTCATCCAATTTGATCAATCAGGCCTCTGGGCCGTCCACTCTATCAGATTCTCAATTCAAGCCTTCGGGTTACGATCTTTGTCAATATCTATCACTTTCCAAGCCTTCGGGTTACAATTTCATTAATGTCAATCATTTTTAAATCAACAAAATCCTGCTTTTGAGCTGGTCGGTCAACAAATCCTGCTTTCGAGCTGGTCGGTCAACAAATCCTGCTTTCGAGCTGGTCGGTCAACAAATCCTGCTTTCTAGCTGGTCGGTCAACAAATCCTGCTTTCGAGCTGGTCGGTCAATAAATCCTGCTTTCGAGCTGGTCGGTCAACAAATCCTGCTTTCGAGCTGGTCGGTCAACAAATCCTGCTTTCTAGCTGGTCGGTCAACAAATCCTGCTTTCGAGCTAGTCGGTCAACAAATCCTGCTTTCGAGCTGGTCGGTCAACAAATCCTGCTTTCGAGCTGGTCGGTCAACAAATCCTGCTTTCGAGCTGGTCGGTCAACAAATCCTGCTTTCGAGCTAGTCGGTCAACAAATCCTGCTTTCGAGCTGGTCGGTCAACAAATCCTGCTTTCGAGCTGGTCGGTCAACAAATCCTGCTTTCGAGCTGGTAGTTCAACAAATCCTGCTTTCGAGCTGGTAGTTCAACAAATCCTGCTTTCGAGCCGGTCGATCAATAAATTCTGCTTTCGAGCTGGTCGATCAATAAATCCTGCTTTCGAGCTGGTTAGTCAAAACAAAACCCAACTTTCGAGTTGATCTCTTACTAAAGTATTTTCAGGATTCAGTTTAGTCATGGATGTGTTGCGTTGTGCTTCAAATACTCGCTTCCACAAAGGATTTCAAGAAAATTTTGCCAATTTGTCATTAAATATTTGTTGATTTCAAAATCTTTATTGCACAAAAACATTACCTCAGAATACCTTCAGTATTACTTTCGAAAGGACAAAGCTTTCGCGAAAAAAGATTTAAAATTCAGAATCTTTCTATTGGCCGACCAAAAGGATGAAGAATAAATCCTCGATATGGCCAGCAAAAGAAATTCAATGTTGTTGCAAAGCCATAAGTGATCGGTATTGATCGCAGTCAATGGCACATTTTTAAAGATCATTCTTGGAAAATAAAGCAGTCGAAATATCCTGAGTGATACAGAAAAATCCATTAAATCCCTATATCTCCTCAATCACCTAAGCTGCAATTAAATATCTGCAAAAGGGATCTCTCAATTGTCGTCAAGATGAAGGCGAATTAAGCGAGTAGACCCCCGGGGCCAAAGAAGATTTGAATCATCTCCAAGATGACGGAGTTTGCGACGGATCCTTCCAGGGAAAGTTCAGAGCACCATCAAGATGAAGGCGACTGCGATGAGCCTCCCGACAAAACCCTAAAGGATATTTAATTTCCGCTATCATCAAGAGATTTTCAACCAATGAGCCAATAACCGTCAATATAATCCCTGAGAAAAAAAAAGAAGGATCGGAGCATCTCTGAGATGAAGGAGTTTGTGACGTACCCTTCCAAAAAAAAAAAGAGAGAAAAGTCAGGACATCTCCAAAATGAAGGATGATGTAATCCCCAAAAACCCAAGAAAGCTCTAATTCTGCCAATAAAAAAAAAGAGTGGGCAGAAAGATCATCATGAGAAAAGAATCCCAGGATATCAGACTACCAAATTTGCCAAAGAATCTTCTTTAATTTTGTGAAATTCTATTATCAATATTCTTTCACCAATTGCTCTCACAATATCAATAATACTCTCTTTTCTGCTCATATCAAGGAAATTGATAGCTTCCTTGAAAGAAAGCCAATTACAAGCAATTTGAATTCGAATCTTGATTCTACGGAGTTAAGCCCAGTCGGAGGTAATACTTCAGGTACAAAAGAGGAAAGATTTTCATACCAATATACATCAATCTCAAGCATTTTGAATCAACAAACAATTTTTAATATTTTGGCAATATTTTCTTACTATCTTGACATGAAGTGAAGAGCTCGATGTCCATCTTGACACATCCTGATATCACCTTTTACCTCCTTGAGAGAGTAACCTTTATCATCTTTCGCGTTGTTGAAAGATTAGCCTTTTCTGTGAAAGGATTGCCTTTGTTATCTTTTGCGTTATTGAAAGAATTCATCTTTTGCGTTGTCAAAAGAATCGCCTTGCTCCTTTGGATCGCCTTGTCATCTTTCACGTTGTTGAAAGAATCGCCTTTTTCCTTTGAATCGCCTTTCCCATCTTTCGCGTTGTCGAAAGAATTCATCTTTTGCGTTGACAAAAGAATCGCCTTGCTCCTTTGGATCGCCATGTCATCTTTCGTGTTGTTGAAAGAATCGCCTTGTTCCTTTGGATCGCCTTTATTATCTTTCGTGTTGACGAAAGAATCCATCTTTCGCGTTGTCGAAAGAATTCATCTTTTGCGTTGTCAAAAGAATCGCCTTGCTCCTTTGGATCGCCATGTCATCTTTCGCGTTGTTGAAAGAATCGCCTTATTCCTTTGGATCGCCTTTATTATCTTTCGTGTTGACGAAAGAATCCATCTTTTGCGCTGTCGAAAGAATTCATCTTTTGCGTTGTCAAAAGAATCTCCTTGCTCCTTTGGATCGCCTTGTCATCTTTCGCGTTGTCGAAAAAATTCATCTTTTGCGTTGTCAAAAGAATCTCCTTGCTCCTTTGGATCGCCTTGTCATCTTTCGCGTTGTTGAAAGAATCGCCGTGTTCCTTTGGATCGCCTTGTTATCTTTCGCGTTGTCGAAAGAATTCATCTTTCGTGTTGTTGAAAGAGTCACCTTATTCCTCTTCAAGAAAATTGTCTTATTCACCATCCAACTTACCATTTTCATTTTCCAATCAGGATAAGGGTACAAACCTGAGCCTCCTTTGATGAGGTATTTCATTTTCCGCCCAATCATGATAAGGGAACAAACCTGAGCCTCCTTTGAAGAGGTATTTCATTTCCCGATCAGGTTAAGGGTTAAACCTGAGCCTCATTTTGATGAGGTATTTCATTTCCCGGTCAGGTTAAGGGTTAAACCTGAGCTTCGTTTCTACACGAGGTATTTTCAGTCCCATCAAGGTTAAGGGCAAAACCTGAATCTCACTTCTTTTGAGGTAAAATTTTTTTCTTCCTTATTCTCCATTTCATATCTATCATTTTCATCAAGGCTAATCTCTTCAAAACCAGTCAGATCCTTCTAACTGGGGCATTTTTATAGCCCAAATTTGGTGTGTTTTTCTTTGCCACTAAGCTCGTCCACAAGCCGGCTTAGTAGCAAAGAGGGGCATCTGTAAACACCCCAAATTTTCCTCATCCATTCTCAAACAACCCTCCTCGTGCAGTGCCAACCCTGTTAGGTCAATGTAGGAGTCAAACCCCGAGTCAGTTTCAGAAAATTACCATTTTACCCATTTTCATTAGGAAAATTACCATTTTACCCCTAGGTCATCCTGGACCCTAGTCAGTCGGAGTCAACAAAGCTCACTGGTCAGTTCAGAACATTTAGAATATCAGTCATTCCAAGCTCATCTGAGCTCACAGTGAGAAGACCTTTTTCATTTATGACAATTCCTGCCAAAATAGGATCATTTCTTCAGAAATGAGCTCATTTCTCAATCAAATCCAAGCCAATTGTCTTTGAGTCAGTCAGTCATACTCCACAGGGTCTAACTTGAGTTCACCAGAAGTTCAAGTCCTCTAGTTTCAGTTCAAAACCATTTCTAAGCGTCCAGGAGCCCATTTTAGTCCAGTTCAGCTCTTTCAGCTGAAATTGAGTTGAGTTCAGACAATTGAGCTAGTGTTTGAGCTTTGATTTTAGTTCATGTCAGTATTACTGACCTTTGTTATAGCTCAAACCCAGCTCAGATTCGTAATTCACTTCGCTTCAGTGACCATTCCGTACTATTTCTCTAAAAATGACAGCTTTTCTTGAAAATTCAGTCGGAAAGGTCAGCTGAGTCAGTGCCTGGTCAGTTCATTTGAGTTCTGAAACTCTAAAACCCAACTCAATCTAGCTCATCTCAGTTCAATCCAGCTCGAACCCCAATTTTCAGTGTCACTCTGACCCAGTAGAGTCCCGAAAACCATTTCTTGAGCTATTTTGCAAATTTTATCAATTTTAATGCTCTTTGAACTGGTACAAGTGTCAATCGGGGTCTAACATCCAAAATTCTTCATTCAGGGTCTGCATTTCGCATATCATTTCTCATCATTTCTCAGCATTTCATAACATTTCATCACATTTCATTCCATTTTCGAAGTCCAGAACTCCAGTTTTATAAATTTCAATCCAGATTGAGTTTTAAAAATTTTCAGAAATCAATTTCAAACCCCGGGTTTCCAAAATTGACATTTTTACCCCCGGAAGTCTAAATTTGGAAATATTTTCTCAAGAAAAATAATTTGGATTTATTTCAAACACAAATTTTTGAATTCTACACTAGATTTGCTTCGCAACGAGCTATTAAACTTCAAAATCCGAGCTTGTTTCAAAAACTGCCAAAAATAGCTCGTTTCGTTTTGAAAATATTTTCTCGAGAAAAACAATCTGGATTTCTTTCAAAATTAAATTTTCAAACTCTACACTGGATTTGCTTCGCAACGGGGTATTGAACTTTAAAATCCGAGCTCGTTTCAAAAATTGCCAAAAATAGCTCATTTCGTTTGGAAATATTTTCTTGAGAAAAACAATCTGGATTTCTTTCAAAATTAAATTTTCAAATTTTACATTGGATTTGCTTCGCAATGAGGTATTGAACTTCAAAATCCGAACTCGTTTCAAAAACTGCCAAAAATAGCTCGTTTCGTCTGGAAATTTTCTAAAAAGACTATTTTACCCATCTAATCATCAAAAGGAATTTCAAAAGTGGAATTTGGACCCGCTCTGAGATGGCCCATCCATTTGCATTTTCTTGTTTTAATTTATAAGAAAAGAAAAAAAAATTATCTTTTTCTTTTGTTTTGTTTTATTTTATTTATTTTAAATTTTTTTTAAATTATTTTTATTCTTCCTAAGGTGGGACCCACAAGGGGGTCACCCAAACCTCCAGCCCATTTCCTTTCTTTTTCCTCCATTTTCTTTTATATATATATATATATATATATTTTTATTTTGTTTTCTTTTCTTTCTTTTTTCTTCCTTTTTCTTTCTTTTTCTTTCTTTCCTCCTTTCTTTCCTCTCCCTCCATTCACGTATAGTCTTTCCAACCCCTCCTTCTTCTTCTTTCCCTCTCCTTTCTTCCCCTTTCTTTCCTTTTCCTTCTTCCTCTCTTCTTTCCTTTTTCTTCCCTTCCTTCTTTCCCCTTTCTTCCTTATTCCCCTTTGGATTTTCCCCAAAGCAATGGCTGCAGCCATTCACGTATATTCCTTCATGAAATATTATTAGTAACTTAGGTTTTGAGTTAATCAAAACCTAAGTTATGATAAAAAGAAAAAAAGAAAAGAACGGCTAGGGGGATTCCTATTCAACGCCTCTCTCTCTCTCTCTCTTTTGGCTGCAGCTATCCTTGGCTGCAACTCTCAGCCATTGAAGCCACTTTGAAGCACCACCTGCACCAGCCTTCTAGCAGCCCACCTTGCTTCACCTTCAGCTGCACCAAGGCAGCCACCACCTTGAACCATTACCTTCAACCACCACAGCCACCTTTACCAAGGAGCTTCAGCAACAGCCTCTTCCTCCCAGCTTCCTTCAACCAAGGCAGACCTCCAGAGCTCCTCCATTCAGCCATCAGCACAACCAACTGGAAGACTCCACTCCTTCCAGCCAAAAAGATCACTCTCATTCAACCTTCAACAAGGCACTTCCACCTTCAATTAGTTTCAGCCATAGTCACCCCATCTACAAGGTGCAGCCATCCATGCCTCCACGCCCAGCCGGCTCTCTCATTGCAGCGGCATCTCTTTGAAGCCTCCAAGTAGCAGATCTCCAGCCTCTGTTATACTCCACCAAGGGTTCAGTCCACCACTCGGCTACAGCCACTTCCTTCAAGGCAATAGCAAGAAGCGTCTCCCCTCCAACAGGTTCCCTAGTCATCTTGCTCCAACCGTTCCAGCCCTCTTTGTGGGTGTCACAACCACCACAACCCCGTCACTCCAACAGTCCAGCCTTCATCCATTGGCAGCCCCATTAACCATAGCTACCACCTTCAGCTGATCCAAGGAGGAACCGAAGTTGAGTCAATAGTTTCTATCGTCTCACCGATTTCTCTTGTTATTATTATTATTATTTTTTTTTTGTGTGTGTCATCTATTTATTAAAATGCCATGGATATTCTCTGTAGAAGGATGATTTTAAATGTGAAAGTCAGTTTAAAACTGGATCCATTGTGCTATTTTGTTTTCTTTAATCAATCTCTCATGATTAAGGCTAAGCAAGAGAGGCGGTCCATCCGATGCATGGATCAGACCCCCTCCATTAATAGCATACATCAAATCGGCTTTATATCCCCTTGTTTTTTTTTTTTTTTCTTATTTTATTTCAAGCATTTGTTTTGTATAAATTGAGTATTTTAGGCATTTTATTTGATTAATTTCACTGTTTTATAGGTAGTTTTGTTAGCTTTATTAAGGTTTGCTTAGAAATCCATAGGCTTTAGTTTGTATATGAAGTCTAGTCATCATTTCATGGATATATTTTTGTTCAAAAATCCGAAAAAAAATTGTGATAACTTTAGTTTTGTGTCTCTGTTTTTGTGCCAAAAATTTGATGCAATTTGGGTTTCGAAACTTTCTCAAATAAATCAAATCCCAAACTGGGATTTCCTATTTCTAGAACCTCCAATTTCTGCTTTAGCAGACAAGAACCTCCGCCACCACCCTTGTGGGAGATTCGGATCATTCTACAAAAATTACAGTGGATTCATGATTGAGTTTACTAATTATCTAGAAATTTTTAGGTTTTTCCAGTTAGTTTTGCTTTCTGTAAAAAAATGGATTTTCCAGACTTTTGGGAAAATCTTTATTTTCTTTCGTCAGGGTATAGATAGATTCTAATGTACAAATTCCGCTCAATCTGTAGCCTGTATGCAAAACATTTCAACACAAAAGTTTTTCCTAACATTATTTCCTGTCATTTCCCAAAATTTGGGAATTTGTGGATCTGTTTCATTATTGTTCCCGGATTTTTTCTTTCTGTCTAACAGATTCCAATGTCCAGAAATATCAGAGATTTAAGTCTCTGATAACAGTATGGCCTTTTCCAAACCATAACCCGAATCCCAATGGTGTAAAAATATCAAATCTTACTCTTTTTGTCAGGGACATTTTTCCACAATTTTAGCCTTTTTCTCATCTGTCTTCCATTTTTCCCACATTTTCTTCCGAAACCTGTCTGTTTCCCCTAAATCCTAGAGTCGCCGGATTCCGATCCAACTTGCCTGAGTGGCACAGCTCCGACCATAGGTCAAAACCAGAAAGTGTAAAAGGAAAAAATCCTTTACGTATTGTCCTCTGTCACCCCATAAATTTTGGGAATTTTTTATGGAAGTTTGATATCCTAAATCCCCTTTAGAATCAACATTTTAGGCAAAAATCACAAAATTTAGGGTTTTTATTTGAATTTCCATATTTACAAATACAAAAAAATTAGATTTTCGAGCTCCATTATGTTTATATGGTTATTTTAGGTGTCCATGCCAAATTTGGCTTAATTCCAAGTTCATTAGCTCCATGTGTTAGTTTATCTTTAAATTCAGAAGCGAAAATCAGTCGAAAATCATGTTAAATTTGATTTTTTATGATATTTTCGTCATTTTAGGGTTTTTATCATGCACATAACCATGTAGAATCATATTAGGGTTAATTTCAATCTCCTTTGCATTTCATATTTTCCAATTTTGCAAAATTTATTTCAGAAAACCCTGGTTTCAAGGCCATAGTCTTGTTATCGGGGGTATTTTGGTTATTTTGACCTAAATTTTGAAATTTCAATTTCTAATTCTCCAAAATTTCATGCATATCATCATATTTATCATATTATGTTTGATTTATTTTATTTGATTTTCAAAATTCCAAAATTTACAAAAATTCTTTCAGAAAACCCTGATTTCAAGGTCATCAGGGGTATTTTGGTCATTTTGACCTCAATTTCGAATTTTCAAGTTTATTTTCGAAATTTATTCATTATTTGTCATGTTTATATCAAAGAGGGTATGCATTTGGGTTTATATCTGAATAATATCCGATAATTTCTCATATTTTCGGATAAATTCAGAAAAACCTAGATTTATGATCTTTATATCAGCCACATTCAGCCTACACTCTTAGGCTAACTTCAAAATGCACTGCATTTTTCAAAGTTTCAAAAGGATTTCTCAATTCCTCAATGAAATTCCCTTTTCAAATTCATATTCATTCATTCATATTATTCAAATTGCATTGTTTTCAAATTCATTTTCCAATTTCAATTTAAAAAAAAAATCAGTTTTCTCAAGAATTTCCAAGTCTTTCTCAGGATCTGATTTTCTCAAAATCCTAAGTTTTCAAATGACATTTCAAAGCATTTCCCAAGTTCAAATCAAGATTTTCCTATGTTTTCAAATTTTGAAATTTCAAAATCCCAAGTTTTCATAAATCGATTTTCTCATATTTTCCAATTTTCCATTTCAAAAGTCATTTTCCAATAAATTTCTTAGATTTTCTCAGAATTCTCAAATCCATTTTATTAGAAAAGCAATTCCAAATTGAAATTCCACTAGAGGGGGGGTGAATAGTGAAATATGATTATGATCGACAGAATAAAATAATTAAGCAATAAGGCACAACACATAAAACACAGAAGTTATACTGGTTCGGTCAATATCCAGACCTACATCCAGTCCCCAAGCAAACCACTTGAGATTCCACTATAACATCCGAGTTACCGGATAAATAGTACAACACCCTCTTCCCAAGAGGTCTTCTTCTCTCAACAGAGAAGGGGCACACCCTCTTCCCAAGAGGTCTTCTTCTCTCAACAGAGAAGGGCAACACCCTCTTTCACAGAGGTCTACTTCTTTAAACAAAGAAGGAATACAGTGAATAAACAGATTTACAATACTTCCTATAGAACCTTCATAATGATATGAATGCACGAATGAAGGATTCTTAGAATGTTCTGTTTGTCACTCAGAGGATACTCTTTGTCAAAGAGCTGGACTTGACTTTTTCTCTTTTCTTTCTTTTTTCTCTTTCTTTTTCAAGGCTCTCTTTTCAAATCACGAATAGAAATTTTTCTCTTTGTAAGCTCACACGTCTATTTCATTCCATGTTTGAATAGTTTATTTGAGTGTGTTTATATAGCCTTTAAAAAGTAGTCGTTACATTTTGGAATTGTAACTTTTTGAAATATGAAATGTTATGTCATTTCAAAAAATATCTTTTAGAGAAGATCGAGAATGCCTTTTTCCATAAGAGTATAATAGAGGGTACACTAGTCGTTGTATTGTTTTAGGTAATACATATTTTATGTAAAAAGTCTATTTCTTACAATAGTACATTGAACGTTGGGTTGTAGTTTTGTCTTTATTCTAATTAATGATTTGAGGTACATTAGTACTTCTTTGCTTTAAATGAGTGTAAGTACTATGAGTGTTTTGAGACATTTATTTGTACATAGTCATGTCAAGTGTTTTCTTTATGTTGTGTTTTTCAAAGTCTCCAGAGAGAATGAGGACCAAAAAGAAGGTCGACATTCTTTGGGAAGGATATTTAGAAAGGATTTGTTACAGAAGGCATTTAATGCTTTGTAGAGAGAATGATGACTTCAAGTAAGTCGACATTCTATGGTTATGAGAAAAGGTAACTAGAGAGAATGATGACTTCAAGTAAGTCGACATTCTATGGTTATGAAAAAAAGGTAACTAGAGAGAATGATGACTTCAAGTAAGTCGACATTCTATGGTTATGAAAAAAAGGTAACTAGAGTCCTTTTAAAGACATATTTTATTTGTTTTTCTTATGTGTAGCCGATTTATGTTTTTGTCTTCTTCTTGTATTAAGAGACATTTCATTAAAGAAGATAACTAAAGTCTTTTCAAAAACATATTTTATTTGTTTTTCTTATGTAGTCGATTTTATGTTTTTGTCTTCTTCTTATAAAAATATTTCTTTAAAGAGGGAAATTAGAGTCTTTTCAAAAACATATTTTATTTGTTTTCTCCATGTAGTCGATGTTATGTTTTTGTCTTTTTCCTACATTCCTTTTTTCATGTTGTCTTGTATATAGTGTAAGGTACAATGATTATATGACAAAAAGTCTTTTTCATAAAAGGTTGTAAGAAGGTACACTTATTATATGACAAAAATTCTTTTTCATAAAAGGTTGTAAGAAGGTACAATTATTGGTTTTCAAAAAAGAAGCTTTTTGAAACTATCGTATACTTTTATGATATAGTATGTATGAATGAGTATGTAATGTGCAAAATGCAAGTTCCTGAAGGTTCTGTTACATATGACTCTAAAGAAGAAAAAAATCTTCATCTTGAGGTAGCCGATTTCTTCATTTGAACTTTTAGAAAAGCATGGCTCATCAAGCTTTTTCTTCAAGGAGTATGATTGCACCATAGTTGTACTTGAACAGGAAGTCTCCATCCTTATTGGGTGAGATATCCTTGCATCAAATACTCGTTAGATTTAAGGCAAAACATATTCAGTCATAATATAACATTATTTCAAGAGAACATATTATCATATCATATAAAATCAAATAAGACAGTGTATCATATTATGTGACATCAAAACCGAGTTTTTCAACATTCTCCCTCTTTTTGATGATGACAAAATATGCTCCCCCTGTCAAAAAGACATTATGCATAGAAATAATAATATGATAAAAAAGTGAAATAATGTTTAAAGAGAGAATGTTTCTCCAATAATGGAGACAGGTTTTCTCCCCCTTTGTCATGGACAAAAAGGAGGGATCAGAGTAAGAAAGTTATTACAGACTAAAAAGTAATTTAAAAGTTATTACAGATAAAATAAAAAATGAGTCTATCTCGAAGGTGGAGAAGGTGAAGGTGGAGAAGGTGAAGGTGTCCGGTTGGCACGATTCCGCTTGCGAGTCTGCTGCAACAGGGCTTGATTACGAAGGATTCGATCCTGAGTTTGCTCGATATCCATCATAGCAGAAAAGTAATTTAAGGAGGACATTGGATCTGCTTCATCAGAGCCGGGCATGTGCAGGGACCTTAGATTGAAGGTGGTACCATCGAGGACGTGAGAGGGACGGAGGATGACTTCGTTGTGAAGTGGTACGTGGAAGTATTTGAGAATGGGAGTTATAAAACACCCAAAAAGAAGAGGCTCAAATTTCTGATAACGAATAAAGAGGTCGAAAATAATGGATGACCAATTTATCGGAAGAGAAGAAAGGATTGCATAGATAAGAAGAGAGATTTTTCGAGGAACTAATCCCTGGCGGGGATGCTTGGGATAGATGTTGTGGAGAAGAATCTGGGCAAGTAGCTGAGCATGAGGTTGGAGATTCCTCATGTGCCACGGAAGTTGGTAGCAGTTGGTGCAGAGAAGTATTTTTCGAAGTACCGATCGGTCGATTGGTACTATGGTGTTAAGGTCGGTACCGGTGGAAGGTAAGTTTAGAATTCTACCTAGGTCGGAAGCATCGAAGATCATCAGCTGTCCTCGGACTTTGCTGGTGATTGAGGTTTGTTCATGATCAGAAGAGAAGTTGGTGTAAAACAGTCGGACTAGTTCGGGATAATAGGCAGCTGGAGATGAAGATCCTATGAGAGGTTTGAGTTCAGGGAGATAGGTGTCTAAGTCGAAGAACATGAAGTCGTCAAAGTTGATCAATTTTCCTTCATGAATGGGGCGAGAGCAGAGTGAGTTGTAGTTGTGAAACAAATCAGGATACCTTAGATCGGCGGAGGTGATTACATTGGTAGAGGAGGAAGCCATTATCGAATGTCTTGAAAATAAATCACTAGGAGAGAAAGGAGCTAGAACCGAGAGAAAGTTTGTATAAGGATAGAAAAGTTCGAATGGAATGGTAAAAGATGAACCAATTGATTAAATAGAAGGAAGAAAATAATTGTTGATATGAAATGAATGACATTGGAAGTGAGTAACTTTTAGATTTTAGTCAAATAAGGAAATCCGTGAGGAGTAAGTTAAGAGACTTGTGAATGACAAATCAAATCAATGTGTGAGGATAGTGTATTATATTAGATTGAGGAGGACATAGTTATTGAAATATATAGATTTTACTATGGATGAGTTTATCGACTAGTGAGGGAAACCATTAATAGAGTATGGGGTGTCATGTTTTTACAAAAGGATTGATCTTTTTTTTTTTAAAATAATGGCCTAACAAGACAAACAACTTGTTACTCTATGTGAAGGGATTCAAAATTCGTGAATGGAGAGTTAAAGACATAAAAAAGATGATGTGGATATCTAGAGAGGAGAGAAAGAAGGTAAAGGACAACATTTACTTGATTTAGATATGACATAAAGTAGAGATAGAATAAATAAAGGTTTGCTTGGAGACAAGACTTTAAAGGTTCTCGATTTTAGAGAGATATACAATAAGAGAGAGAGATAAGGTTACGGATGGAAAGAAAGGTGATAGGGTGACCATGTGATGTGTACTTTGAAAGATATGACATTTTAAAGAAAAGAGTGCCAAAAAAAAAATTCATGATTAATATTTGTAATTTTTATGAGTATACGTGGATATGAGAAGGACATATTTTGACTTAGACTAGTGGTGAGAGAGATGATAAGACAAAAAGAGGAGAAAGAGTTAAAAATATATAAGAATTGAAATAAGAATAGACATGGAGGAGTTGGATTCAAAAATATATAATAAAAATGAATTCGAGAGATGAAATGAGGAGACAAAGAAATATTTATGAATGAAGGGTAATAAATGTGAGTTGTCATAGAGAGAAGTGAGATGACATATATGGATTTGTGAAGGATAAAGAAGTAATGAAAAAAAGTTGATGAAAGACATAAAGTTATGAATGATATGATTTATTTAAAGAAACTCGACAAGGTAAAGTTTTAAACAAGAGTTGACAAGAATGGAGGCTTAATTTGTATACGAAAGAGATGATAATAGATAGTTTGTAGGGCTATGATATAACAGATGATATAGTAAAAAAAATAATTTACGTGAGAATATGGCAACTAGATCTTTTAAAGGAACTAAATAGTCATTCGATTTTAACTAATAAAGAGTATGAGTTCTCATACACTAAGTAGAGAGGTGAAACAATTTACCGTAAGACAAGTTTTCATAAAGGACAAAAAATGTTAAAGGAGTTGAGTGATGTGATCATTGTTTAATATAATTAGTTTTTATGGATATGAGAGAAAGGAGATAGGACAAGGAGTTATAATGGATGTGTACTTGAAGGATGACAAGTTGAATGACATAAAGAATGTGTCTTATAAGAATACGTGAATATGGAAACTTAGTTTGACTAACTAAAATCGATAAGAAGGAAAGCAAATTAAAATAAGATTTAAACAAGACTTATAAGAAGTATTATATTAAGTGTAATTAATTCATAAGTCACTTAGTTTGCATATTCCTAGTTCTCTTCTAATTCGTGTGAAGTCTTCATGTTTTAATGGTTTGGTGAATATGTCTGCTAACTGTTGATTAGTGGGTATGAATTCTAATTTAATTATGTTGTTTAAGACTTGTTCTCTTAAGAAGTGGTGTCTTATTTGAATGTGCTTAGTTCGTGAGTGTAAAATAGGATTCTTAGATAGGTTTATAGCACTCGTATTATCACAGAAAATGGTTGTATTTTCAAAATTTAAACCAAAATCTTTTAAAGTTTGTTTCATCCAGATGACTTGAGTACAAGCTAGGCTAGCAGCAATGTATTCGGCTTCAGTAGTTGATAATGATACACAGTTTTGTTTCTTACTGAACCATGATACTAGTGAGTGCCCTAGCATGTGACATGTTCCACTTGTGCTTTTTCTGTCAGATTTACTTCCAGCAAAGTCAGCATCGCTGTATGAGATTAGATCAAATGTAAAGGATTTTGAATAGAATAATCCAAAATCAACTGTGTCTTTTAAATATCTCATTATTCTTTTTACAGCTTTAAGATGTGATTCTTTTGGATTTGACTGAAATCTAGCACACAAGCAAACACTAAACATTATATCTAGACGGCTAGCAGTTAAATAAAGAAGTGATCCTATCATACCTCGGTATACCTTTGTATCAACAGACTTACCATCTTCATCTTTGTCCAACACAGTAGTAGTGCTCATAGGAGTAGATTTTGAAGCAGTTGAGTTCATGTTGAACCTCTTCAGAAGTTCACGAGCATACTTAGATTGGTTGATGAAAACTCCATCCTTGGTTTGCTTAATATGCAGTCCAAGAAAGTAGGTGAGTTCTCCCATCATACTCATTTCGAATTCCTTCTGCATGGACTTAGAAAAATCTTCACAGAGAGTGCTGTTAGAAGATCCAAAGATGATGTCGTCGACATAAATTTGAACAATTAGGGTATGATTATTCACTACTTTGACAAATAGTGTTGAATCTACTTTGCCAACAGAAAAACCAGTTTTTAATAAAAAGGTTTTAAGTCTTTCGTACCAAGCACGAGGTGCTTGTTTTAAACCATACAAAGCACGTTTGAGTTTAAAAACATGATCTGGGTATTGTTCATTTTCAAATCCTGGAGGTTGTTTTACATAGACTTCTTCATTTATAAAACCATTTAAGAAAGCACTTTTAACATCCATTTGAAATAATTTGAAATCCATATAGCTTGCACATGCTAAGAGCATTCTAATAGATTCAAGTCTAGCAACAGGAGCAAATGTTTCATCAAAGTCAATACCTTCCTCCTGGTTGTATCCTTGAGCTACTAGTCTGGCCTTGTTTCTTATAACATTACCTGTTTCGTCTAGCTTGTTTCTGAAGATCCATCTTGTCCCAATGATTGGATGATCCTTTGGTCTAGGTACAAGATCCCAAACGTCATTTCTTTGGAATTGATTCAGTTCTTCAGTCATGGCTAGCATCCAGAACTCATCAATGATGGCTTCATCAATCTTCTTTGGTTCAAGTTGAGAAATGAATGCCATGTTTGCAATCCGTTCTAGCTGAGCTCTAGTTTGAACCCCCTTTGTTAGTTCTCCCAAAATCTGCTTTTGAGGATGATCTTTGATATCGACAAAGGTTCTTTGGTGATTATCTTCATTAGACTTAGCTGTGTTATCTAAAAATAAATCTGTACTTTCAACATCATCATCATTAGTTTGTATATGAACAGATTGATCAATAGATTCACAAAAACTAACATGCATAGATTCTTCAATAGTATTATGACTCTTATTGAAAACTCTGTATGCTTTACTATGACTTGAATATCCTAAGAATATGCCTTCAACAGATTTAGCATCAAACTTATCCAGGCTATCTTTTGTGTTTAGGATAAAGCATTTACATCCAAAGACTTTGAAATAGTCTATTCTTGGAGTTCTGTCATAGAATAGTTCATAGAGAGTTGTATTTAATAAGGGTCTAATGAGAACTCTATTTGTTATGTAGCATGCAGTATTAACAGCTTCTGCCCAAAAAGATTTTGCAAGATTATTGTGTTGGAGCATAGTCCTGGCAGATTCTTGAAGGGTTCTATTCTTTCTTTCTACTACACCATTTTGAGGTGAAGCTCTAGGAAAGACAAAGTTATGAGAAATACCATGCAAGTTACAAAATTTTTCGAAGAGTTCATTTTCAAATTCTCCTCCATGGTCACTACGGATTTTAACAATAGAACACGATTTTTCGTTTTGTAATTTAGTACATAAGATTTCAAACTGACAAAACGTGTCACTTTTGTTTTTCAAAAATATTACCCAAGTAAACCTTGAGTAATCATCTACAATGACAAAAGCATATCTATTATGATTAAGGCTAGCTACCCTAGAAGGACCAAAAAGGTCCAGATGGAGAAGCTCTAATGGTCTTTTACTTGAAATGACATTTTTTTGATTTGAAAGAAGATTTTGACAATTTTCCTAATTGACATGCATCACAAAAATAATCCTTTTTAAAAGATATGTTGGGTAACCCACGTACTAACTTATTTTTAGCTAGTTTAGAAATGTATTTAGAATTGACATGGCCCATTCTCATGTGCCATAGATGTTGAGTGTCATTATTAGCTATGAGGCAATGTTCTGTGATGTTTTCTAGGTACAATTTATATATATTATTCTTTCTTATACCTTTTAAGATGATCTTTTCATTGGTGTCAGCTATGAGGCATGCATCATGATTAAAGCTAACATTATAACCTGTGTCACACATTTGACTGATACTTAGTAGGTTATGTTTTAAGCCTTTAACAAGGAGAACATCTTTGATAAGAGGTTTGTCTATGTTACCAATATTTCCAATACCAATTATCAAACCTTTGTTGTTGTCTCCAAAGGTGACGGTTCCTCCTTCTTTATGATGAAGAACAGCAAAAAGGTCTGGATGTCCTGTCATGTGCTTTGAACATCCACTATCTAGTATCCATCTGTTCTTCTTCTTTGGAGCCTGCAAAACATCAAGTAAATCTTCTTTTTGGTACCCAATCGGGTCCTTTTTTGTTAGACTTTGGAACCCATATCCATTTGGATTTGGGTTTGTCTATCTCTTTAGAGGAGTTAAAAAGATTATCATTATAATACTCCTTATTTGGTTCAGATGAACTTTTCACAAACGTGGTCTTTTGATTTATACAAGAAGGTTTTTTGAAATGAGAATAGCCAATACCATTCTTGTAAAAGGAGACCTTCTGAGAGGATAAGAGTTTATCCAAGTTCTCTTTACCTTTAGTAAACTTGAAAACCGTTTTCATGAGGTTCTCAGTTTTACTTTTTAGCTCTGAAATTTCTACTTGCATATCTTTAGTTTTGGAGCTAGTAGAGGAAATTTCAGACATAAGCAAAAGATTTTTCTTTTTCAACTCAGAATTTTCACTGCTGAGTTTTTCATTCTCTTGAGAAAGCTTTAAATTTTCAAATTTTAAAACTTTATTTTTGAAACTTAATTTTCTAGATTCTTCAAATAGTTCTTGAAAAGCATCTAGAAGTTCTTCAAAGGAAAAATCAGAGATTTCACTTACCGAACTTTCGTTTGCCATGAAGCACATATTTGCAGTTTCAGCTTCATCATCACTTGACTCTTCACTAGTGGATGGTTCTGAATCATCCCATTGAGCATGCAAAGCCTTTTTCTTGAAGAACCTCTTCTTTGGTTCCTCAGTTCTGGACTTTCTTTTGAGAAGGGGACAGTCACGTTTTAAGTAGCCTGGCTTATTACACTGAAAGCACATGGGATCTTCTTTAAGATCTTTTCTTTCCTTGTGCCTGTTTGGAAGCCGGTTCCTTCTCATGAAGCGCTTAAATTTTCTGGTAAGTAGCGCAATTTCTGATTCTTTATCTGAGTCTTCATTCTCAGATAGGGCTGGGAAAGCTAGAGTTTTCTTTACTGGTTGCTCTTCTTCCCTTCTTTCTTTCATGTGGACTTCATAGGCCATAAGATTGCCTATTAAGTCATCCAATGTAAGTTTAGATAAATCTTGAGCTTCTTCAATAGCAGTAGTCTTTTTCTCCCAATCAGTTGTGAGAGATCTCAAGATTTTCTTCACCTTTTCAGTCTGGGAATATGTTACACCCAGAGATTTCAGATCATTGGTGATGTTGGTGAATCTGGTAAACATCTCTGTGATGGGTTCATCTTTGTTCATTTTGAACAACTCATATTTTCTAACAAGAGATGATATTTTGGCTTCTTTTACTTTGTTGGTTCCTTCATGAATAACCTCCAAAGAATGCCAAATGTCATATGCAGATTCACATATGGATATTCTGTTGAATTCATTCTGATCAATGGCACAATATAAGGCATTCATAGCCTTTGCATTTAGGTTTGCCATTTTCTTTTCTTCATCAGACCATAAGATATAGTCTGCGGATGGAGATGTGTATGGATGCTCAACAATTTTCCATACAGCAAAGTCTATGGAATTGAGAAAGATAGCCATTCTGCACTTCCAATATCCATAGTTGGAGCCATTGAAGAAATGAGGACGAGATGCGTGTTGACCTTCAATATCACGAGCATAAGAGGTAGATGCCATTTGTGCTGGAAGACTTGTTACGTCGAAACCAGCAAACCTGCTCTGATACCAAATGAAATTCCACTAGAGGGGGGGTGAATAGTGAAATATGATTATGATCGACAAAATAAAATAATTAAGCAATAAGGCACAACACATAAAACACAGAAGTTATACTGGTTCGGTCAATATCCAGACCTACATCCAGTCCCCAAGCAAACCACTTGAGATTCCACTATAACATCCGAGTTACCGGATAAATAGTACAACACCCTCTTCCCAAGAGGTCTTCTTCTCTCAACAGAGAAGGGGCACACCCTCTTCCCAAGAGGTCTTCTTCTCTCAACAGAGAAGGGCAACACCCTCTTTCACAGAGGTCTACTTCTTTAAACAAAGAAGGAATACAGTGAATAAACAGATTTACAATACTTCCTATAGAACCTTCAGAATGATATGAATGCACGAATGAAGGATTCTTAGAATGTTCTGTTTGTCACTCAGAGGATACTCTTTGTCAAAGAGCTGGACTTGACTTTTTCTCTTTTCTTTCTTTTTCTTTTTTCTCTTTCTTTTTCAAGGCTCTCTTTTCAAATCACGAATAGAAATTTTTCTCTTTGTAAGCTCACACGTCTATTTCATTCCATGTTTGAATAGTTTATTTGAGTGTGTTTATATAGCCTTTAAAAAGTAGTCGTTACATTTTGGAATTGTAACTTTTTGAAATGTGAAATGTTATGTCATTTCAAAAAATATCTTTTAGAGAAGATCGAGAATGCCTTTTTCCATAAGAGTATAATAGAGGGTACACTAGTCGTTGTATTGTTTTAGGTAATACATATTTTATGTAAAAAGTCTATTTCTTACAATAGTACATTGAACGTTGGGTTGTAGTTTTGTCTTTATTCTAATTAATGATTTGAGGTACATTAGTACTTCTTTGCTTTAAATGAGTGTAAGTACTATGAGTGTTTTGAGATATTTATTTGTACATAGTCATGTCAAGTGTTTTCTTTATGTTGTGTTTTTCAAAGTCTCTAGAGAGAATGAGGACCAAAAAGAAGGTCGACATTCTTTGGGAAGGATATTTAGAAAGGATTTGTTACAGAAGGCATTTAATGCTTTGTAGAGAGAATGATGACTTCAAGTAAGTCGACATTCTATGGTTATGAGAAAAGGTAACTAGAGAGAATGATGACTTCAAGTAAGTCGACATTCTATGGTTATGAAAAAAAGGTAACTAGAGAGAATGATGACTTCAAGTAAGTCGACATTCTATGGTTATGAAAAAAAGGTAACTAGAGTCCTTTTAAAGACATATTTTATTTGTTTTTCTTATGTGTAGCCGATTTATGTTTTTGTCTTCTTCTTGTATTAAGAGACATTTCATTAAAGAAGATAACTAAAGTCTTTTCAAAAACATATTTTATTTGTTTTTCTTATGTAGTCGATTTTATGTTTTTGTCTTCTTCTTATAAAAATATTTTTTTAAAGAGGGAAATTAGAGTCTTTTCAAAAACATATTTTATTTGTTTTCTCCATGTAGTCGATGTTATGTTTTTGTCTTTTTCCTACATTCCTTTTTTCATGTTGTCTTGTATATAGTGTAAGGTACAATGATTATATGACAAAAAGTCTTTTTCATAAAAGGTTGTAAGAAGGTACACTTATTATATGACAAATTTTTTTTTTCATAAAAGGTTGTAAGAAGGTACAATTATTGGTTTTCAAAAAAGAAGCTTTTTGAAACTATCGTATACTTTTATGATATAGTATGTATGAATGAGTATGTAATATGCAAAATGCAAGTTCCTGAAGGTTCTGTTACATATGACTCTAAAGAAGAAAAAATCTTCATCTTGAGGTAGCCGATTTCTTCATTTGAACTTTTAGGAAAGCATGGCTCATCAAGCTTTTTCTTCAAGGAGTATGATTGCACCATAGTTGTACTTGAACAGGAAGTCTCCATCCTTATTGGGTGAGATATCCTTGCATCAAATACTCGTTAGATTTAAGGCAAAACATATTCAGTCATAATATAACATTATTTCAAGAGAACATATTATCATATCATATAAAATCAAATAAGACATTGTATCATATTATGTGACATCAAAACCGAGTTTCTCAACACAAATTTCAAAATCGATTTTCTAAAGTTCAAATTTTCTTGAGAAATCACTTTCTAATGCAAATTTCTGATTTCAAATAAAATTCAATGAATTTCCCAGGAATTCCATTTTCAAGCATTTTCCAGTCCTTTTCTAAATGCATTTCAATTTTCCAAAGCAAACATCATATTTTATCAAACTTGCATCTTTTCAAAATTTTATAGCACTAGCCTGATTCTTTGTGCATTCTAGGAAAAAGAGAGCATAATTTAGATATTTGAGTCAAGTTAAAGCACATAATCGATCCTTGGTTCAATTACCCCTGGTAAAGGTGCCAGGAATGGTTGAACCTCGTACCGACAGGTGGATCCCATTCCACGGAATTTTTCCACAAATTTTAAAAACGGAGGCGAGTAATTTTCAAAACCAATTTCAAAACTTTGGTCGAGTTTGACTCGCGAAATTAGTTTCTTTCTCGCAAGAGAGGGGAAAATTTTTGCGATGATAACACCGACCTTGCGTCTTCCAAACACATGAGTTGGGAGCCCATTAGCTCTGACCACTGCTGCTAAGGGGTTGGGCGTCTGTCATAGGCTGGCCCCAACCTACTAAACCGTTCGGTTGACCCATTGCGCCCATCACGATGAACCGAAAAACAAAGGGAAAACAAAAGACATAACCCTGGGGGCCAGGGGCCCTTTCCACCTCTAATGGGGCCTGGTCACGCCGTGACCCAGGCCAAGGGCATGGTTGTACTAGTTCCAAACACATTGGGACTGAGCTGAACCGATGTTATGCCAAAGCGGGAGGTGGTGGCTACAGCGCACCAGCCGTAGCACGCCCACACTTAAGTGGGTGCCAACGGGCTGAGTGCATGCTGGACGAGCCCAGCTCAGTCCAGAGCACCCCAGCAAGGGTATCACATCCACGAACATGCCATGAACCCAGCTAAGAGAGAGAAAGGCATAACAAAGCTGAAGCTAACAGAAATATATATATAGGGGATGAAAAACTGAAAATGCACTTGGAAAAACGAAAGAAACTTATTGTAAATAGATATAGCAATCTAACTAATGTAAACCATGGTGAACCAATGAAAAAAAAAAATCAAGTTTCTACAAGCTAATCCACTGATGGACCATGCATGCATAGATGCATTGGCTCCTCGGTTTCATGATGTACCGAAACCATGTGCAAAACAAGTTTATTCTTCACCTTCAAAGCTTGAAGGAAAAAGGTTGAGCAACTGCCTTGCAACGTCAATGGTGAGGCACTCCCACGGCTGGGAGGAAGAGGAAGTTAGAGAGGAGAGTGTGGGAGAGAGAACGAGAGAGACAGTGAGAGAATGGGTTTAGAAAACATCGCCCCTCTAATGGGGTATCAATTTTTCCAAAGGGGTTAAAAAGTGGCTGGGTTGAGATGGAGGGTGGAGAATCACCCTCCAAGATGTGGGGCTGGGGTGGATCATGGTTTTCCACCACCGCCCAGCTCCACCATACATCTCCAAGGATTCAAATCTTCTTTTTTTAAATTTTTGGAAATGCCATGGGGCTGCCGCCTCATGCATCCAATAAGGCTCCTTCCAAACCCATGATGGCTCTTCCCTCTTGGGAAGAGCCCTTGGGATTCCTTGAATCCCAAGGCAAAAGGGCTATCAATGCCCCACGCATTCCCCAAGAGGGGATGTCGACCTCCCCTATGCCAAAACGTCTACTCCTCTTGCTTCTTTATTAAATCTTTTTTCTTAATTTTTTTTGAATGATTTGGGTAGGGCCAATCGTGGCCCTCCCTTTTAGTTTTACTCTAGTCTCTTACGAGACTGCCACTAACCCAGCTGGTTTCATGGCCATGGTCGTCCTAAGGCCCTTCAAAATGGACGATCATGGCCTTGGTCGACCTTGACCAATGAAAGAAAAGGTAATTTATCTTATCGATTTTATTTTAAATTGAATTTCAATTATTTTTCCATGATGTACAATCATTTTATTTTACATTATCAAAGTAATTGACATTTCTAATCTACCCAAGCAAAGAAATCTTCGTTATGAACGAATTTGGTCTCGTTTGGGTCCTCGCTACAATTCTAAGCGATCTCCCATAATTCACATGCACTGACGGAGGTTTTTCGTCGTTCGGACCTAAAATTCGAGGTAAATCACAATAGACCTATTATAAACTTACCCTAAAAATTTTGGAGGTTAACTCACTCTAGATTTCCCTCAACTGCCTTTTTACGTAAAATTACGTGATTTGACCTGTATCTCTATGTAGACTAAATTACCAAAAATTGCCAAATCAACAAAATTTCATCGATCTCAACACAATTCGCGTAATATCATACAAAAAAAAAATCATGGACCTTACATCCTCCCCTCCTTAAAAAGGACTTCGTCCGCAAAATCACCCATAGGAGGTTACAAAAAGTTTGAGATATTTCTCTCTCATGCATGCTTCTGGTTCCCATGTGCATTCTTCGATGCCATGGTGCTGCCAACGTACCTTAACTAGTGAAATAGTCTTGGTACGCAAAACCTGATCTCGTCGATCAACTATCTCGCTAGACCATTCTGTCAAAGTCAGATCTTCTTGCACTTCCACATCTTCGTAACGAATGACGTGCGATGAGTCAGGAATGTACTTCCTTAGCATCGACATATGAAACACATTGTGAATGTGGACATACTGTTGAGGTAACTCGACACGATATGCCACTTCACCGATCCTTGCCAAAATCTTGAACGGTCCTACGTATCTCGAACTCAACTTCCCTTTCTTACCGCAACGAAACACACTCTTCGTCGGTAAAACTCTAACAAAAACCAGATCACCAACGTCAAAAGACAACTCGCGTCGTCTCTTATCAGCATAACTCTTTTGTCTATCTTGCACTGCCTTCAAATGTTCTCGAATCTTTTGCACCTACTAAGTGTAGTGTTGAAGAACAATTGGCGATTCTCACGATCTGTCGCTGATATCGTACCAATAAGATGGTGATCAACATGGTCTCCCATACAATGCTTTGTATGGGGCCATCCTGATACTAGCATAGTAACTATTATTGTATGCGAATCCAACCAAACACAGGTGTGAATCCCATTCACCCTTCCAGTCGAGCATACAGGCTCGCAACATGTCTTCTAGCGTCTGAATCGTCCGTTCGGATTGTCCATCTGCCTGAGGATGAAAAGTTGTACTGAACTTCAACTTTGTCCCCAAAATAGATTGCAACTGACCCCACAGTCACGATGTAAACCGGGGATCACAATCAGAAATAATCGATCTTGGCACACCGTGCAGTCGCACAATCTCTCTGACATACAAGTCAGCTAGACTCTCGAGAGATTGATTGATCCTGATAGGCAAGAAATGGGCAGACTTGGTGAGTCTGTCCACGACTACCCAAATTGCATCATGCTTACGTCTCGTCTGCGGTAAACCTACCATAAAATCTATCATAACATCTTCCCACTTCCATGGAGGAATCTTGATCCTCTGCATGGAACCATCGGGATGCTGGTGTTCCACTTTGACCTGCTGACAAGTCAAACATCTCGCAACGTATGCTGCTATCTCGCGCTTCATACCATTCCACCAATATTTGCGTTGCAAATCCTTAAACATCTTCATTCCGCCTGGATGAATCGTATATCTCGACATATGCGCTTCATCAAGAATCTCTTTCTTCAGCTCAGGGTCGTTCGAAACCCAAAGTCAATCTCTCATACGAATGCTGTCATTGTCTGTCACACTAAAGAAAGTATCTGTTTGTCCTGCCAAGGCTAGAAACTTACCATACTGGTTGTCAAGCTTCTCAGCCTCCACGATCCTTGACAAAAATTCTGATCAAATGGTCAGACCAGACAATCTGATCGATCCTCCTCCAACTGAAAAAGGCTTCCAAACTATGAAATCTTCAATCGGCTTCTGGCTCCACACGAGACTAGCCAAAACACCACTCAATTTGTGACTAAGTGCATCTGCCACAATGTTCGCCTTACCAGGGTGGTAAGACAACGTAAAGTCGTAATCCTTGATGAATTCGAGCCAACATCGTTGTCTCATGTTCAACTCCTTCTGAGAGAACAGATATTTGAGACTCTTGTGGTCTGAGAAGACCTCAAACGATTCTCCATACAGATAATGTCGCCACGATTTCAGAGCAAACACAACTGCTGCTAGCTCCAAATTATGTATCGGGTAATTTCTCCCATGGAGCTTCAACTGTCTAGAAGCATACGCAATCACCCTGTCGCGCTGCATTAGCACGCAACCCAATCAGGTACCAGAGGCGTTCGTGTACACCAAAAAACCACCTCTGCCTGAAGGTAAAGCTAACACCGGCGAGGTCGTCAGCTTTGACTTCAAGATATGGAAACTGTCTTCACAAGCACTGTCCCACTCGAACTTGATACCTTTGCGCAAAAGCTTCGTCAACGGTAAGGCAATCCTCGAAAAATCTTGGATGAATCGTCGATAATAACCTGCTGTGATCATCGCAAAATTTTTCCTCTCTAGTGGTTTCTCTCTCTTCCTTCTCTTTTCCTTTCCAACCTCTATTTCCTCCTTTTTGAAGGGAGAAAATAAAAGAAAGAAAAGAGAGAGAGAAGAGAAAAGAAAGAAAGAAAGAGAGGAATTCTTTTGCGGGTTTTCACTTGACCTTGATTTGAAAATATTTAGCAAATAACTCACCTCCGTTTTGAAAATATTTGCGAGAAAAATTGAGAGACAGGATTCGCTCGTCGATACGAGGTTCGACCGTTCCTGGCGCCTTTACCAGGGGTAATCGAACCAAGGATCGAATTTATGTCTTTTGCTTTGCCTAAATATTATCTAAGAATTTATTCTAACCCTAAATGCACAAAGAATCATGCTTGTGCAATGCAAAGATGTATGCTCTTTTTGAAAGATGTTTTGAAAACTTCCAAGTATTCTGAGATGAACTTGATAATGGAGTGAAGAGACAATTTCCGAATGATTGAATCTAATTTAGAACTTGAAATAGATCAGAGAAGTTCTAAGTCTTTTAAAATAATCAAAGTTGGGAAAATAAATCTTTGAATTTAGAAAGAATGATTTGAAGCTAAAAATGAAAGGAAATAGAGTTTCAAAGTTAGAAATGGACTTTGAATTTTAAACTTAGAATGAAGATGAGGAAATGAGTATTTGAAGTGGAATTGAATTTCAAATTTGAAATCAGGATGGACTTAAGAAATCCAAATGGTATTTAAAAAATGGAAACGGATTTAGAAGGTTCAGGTAAGATCTGAAATTGGATTTGAAATCTAGAATTGGGAATGGAATTGGATTCCCGATCCTAAAATGGATTCTGGATCTTAAAACGGATTTTGGATCTGAAGTCTGAGATCCAAGATAGAATTGAGTTCTGGATTCTAAAATGGATTTGGATATGAAGTCCGAGATCTAAGGTAGAATTTGGGTTCTGGATCCTAAAATGGATTTGGATCTGAAGTCTGAGATCCAGGATGAAAGTTGAGTTCTGGATCCTAAAATGGATTTGGATCTAAAGTCTGAGATCCAAAAGTGGAATTGGATTCTGGATCCTAAAATGGAACTGGATCTGAAGTCTGTGATCCAATGTAGAGTTGGACTCTGGACCCTAAGATGGATTTTGGATCTAACTTTGGACTTAGAATTTTTAATTTTGATTTGAGATTTTGAACTCTGAATATATAATAAATGAATTTCAAAGTCAAATTGGACTTTGAATTTGAAAACTTGAATTTTGGAATTTAGAAAATGAATCAAGAATTTCAAAGTTAAATTGAACTTTGAATTTGATTGGAATTTTTGAATATAAAATGAATTTGAAATCTCAAAGTTAAATTTGAACTTTGAGATTGGAAATGAAATAGAATTGAAAATGAAAAGATAAATTGGATTTTATAAGAATTGAGGATTGATTGAAGAAGATATTTACATCACTTGGAGTTTTGAAAAAGGAATTTTTGAAAATATGATGCAATTCTATCCTAAATGATGAATGAATTTTAAATTTTGAAAATGGATTTTGAAAATCGTATTCCATTCTTTACATGAATTGAAATAAGATTGAAAATATAATACATCCTTGACTATGGTCATTGAATGTATTATATAATAATCTATATTTAAATTCAGGTGAAGAATAAAACATATTTTTGTGCTTTTATAGAGTTTAAAATGAAATTAACTCTCAATATACCCTGACTATGGCCATTGGTATATATATTGAGTTAATTTTAAGTTAAACCCTAATAAAAGAAGAAAATATTTGAAAGTATGATGATTTTTGAAGAGGATCCAGTGTAGATCCAATGTTATTTCATAAAAGATGAAAATCCTAAGTCTTGTTTACATCCTGACTATGGCCATTGATGTAAATCATCAACTTAGGATTTAATCACCTCTTATGGAATGATGCACGTGCCATTCGTGTTTCACCATTGTGAGAATTTGAAACAAAAGGGAAGAATGATATGACAATGGATAATTCCTGATATTTACATGCTCATTCATTCTATCTACAACAGGAAATGTACATTCTCATTAAGATTTAACTTATTACAACATATAAAATTGAATTTACAACTCCAAGTAATGATATTTTCCAATGTTTCCCGCAAAACGTTTGGTTGGTATAAAGTGAGAAGAAAATGGAAATGGCAAAATATTCACATTGAATCTAAGGATACCGATAACTAGGTGGACATGCCTAAATAGAAAAGAATGCATGTATGAGAGGCAATGGCATATTCTGTATTCATGAGAAAATGCGCATATATACATGTATATATATACATATATATATATATACCGAAGACCTATATGTAGGAAGGCATATGTAATGGGTGGAGGCAAGGGCCAGGATGGTCCAAGGTGAACCATCATGAAGTGCAATAGCCATAGCAGCTCATGATGCATTACTTATGGAAATGAAAGGCTACAGTGGTTTCTTGTGAACCACTATGAAAAGAATGACAATTATGGTAATCCTTGGTGAAACATTATAACAATGAAAAGGCCACAGTGGTTCCTTGTGAACCACTGTGAAAAAGAATGTCAGTTATAGTAGTTCTTGGTGAACTACTATAACCATAATAAAAAAAAATCACAGTGGTTCCTTGTGAACCACTGTGAAAAGAATGAATCCAATGTCCTGTGGTGAGATCTGTGGTCATATACAGGATCTGATATTTTTAGAAGATCATCTTTAAGGTTTTAAGGAATCCCAGACGCAAACACAAGAAGGTAAACTACAAAATTTTGCACTGTTCAGAGAATTTTCAATGCAACTTTTTCCTGTAAGACGGGGTGAAGGCCAAATATCTAGAGTGAGCCGAGCCATCAATTCATCCATGCCATATGAATGCTGAACTCAAAATGATTAAAATGGTTCAAACGAAATAACACCAGATCAGTTCACAGGATCTTGAGACATTTGCTCAATCACCACATGTTAACACCAGCTCCATATTCACAGAGAATTTGTGAAATGAATAACAAACGACTTGCCACAGATATCAGTGAAAGCGAAGGATAACAACTTTTAGATAAAATCCTGGGTTCTGCTTCTTCCTTCCAGTTTGGATGGAGTAACTCAGATGCACCCCTGTGCACCAACACATGGGTAGGTATGATAAGAGAATCCTAAAACTGGTGCCCTACGATGCTACCATTTTCATATAACATAACAATTTATAAAGCGTGTCCTTGTTTCAAATTCATGCTTTTCCTAACAGACCTAGGGCAGCGACAATAGGAATGCCGCAGGTGTGTGCTATCCCTGTTTGCAAGAAACGTGAAGATAAATGGGCGAGGCATAATATATAGGGGTATCTGGTGAAGTATGGTCTAAGTGGGGTGGAGGATATTGTACAAGATGGTGCCGAGCAGGACATCTGGCGACATTCTCTGCTGATAAAGATACTTCTGTAAAGAGACCATTCCAGATCTGGGGAAGGCCTTGATGCTATGACAGAGTATAGGCATACTAATGTAATTAGTTCAACAAATTTAATGTCTAACATCAATTACTAATGGAAGCCAGAAAATGAGGCTAATGTGAAATGCTACCTTCAGTAATGAATATGACTGTATAAAGAATTACATGAGTATGAGACAATATTAAATGGAAACCAGATCCACTATTAGGCTCAACCGATTATAGGGTATCCAATGCCATACTAGGTCATATTACAGTAAAAGTGTAAGCCATTCATGGATTCAACAGTTCTACAGTAAACCGATGCTTCAAAAGGGAACACAACATATATGAGGAATTCAAGCAGTAGATGAGAGGGGTAAAGGGCTCGCACCTAACCACCACCACCTGATTTGCGGCTTAGCCCCTGCAAAAAAAAAAAGTTTAGTCAGATCGATAGCATACGAATTGACTCTACATAGTATCTTCATGAGTTGGGAGGAATATGATGTAAGTTAATGAATGGGAATGATATGGCTTTGGTTAGATAGTATATGCTGAAGAGATGGAAATGAGGGCAAATGCTAGAAATGCTATTAGTGATTGTGACGTTGCAGATGAGGATGGAAATGATATGCTGGGCGAGATGACTGTCATCAGAACTTCACTTTATCATATGATATAAAAATGAAATGATTACAATGTAGCATAAAAGAAAACCAAAAAAAAAAAAAAAAACTGATGCGAAGATGCAACCGAATGCCAATATAAAAAATGAGTGAAACCTATATCTAGGATGGGAATCAAGCCTAAAAGAGAAAATTTCAAGATACAAGGGATGGCATATTACAGGATGGATGATGCACTATAAAGAACGAATGATAAACAAGAATTCATCCGAGAGATCACCATTACTGACCGAAGTCCCGAATGATTCTGACTCTGAGCAGCGTATTCTCCTCTTTCAACCATATCTAACATCCCATGTATATATATATATATATATATATATATATATATATATATATATATATATATTTAAAACAGAACTTACAAAATCAAAGGCACCTTTTCAGAACATACTTGACGTAAGCCCCTTTTGCCCAATCCTCTCTTGCTTTCATGAACTGAGGTCCAGCACTTTATTCAACTACATGATAATCTTCTGTGGAATCTGTGGTGGCTGTAAAGGGTTTTCGCAGATAATGCAAGAGATTTAAGAATCCTGCCCATGATTCTCTACGGCGTGACCCTTCCATCCAGGTATCTTTAGATGATTATATTCTCAGGAACTCACAAAGGAAAGTGCAAAGAGCAATTCCACTTGTATGAGACTGTTGGGATATCCAAACTCTTTATTGAACCGGATTTCACATTTGTTCATGTTTTCGGCCCTCCTTGGAGGATGACCAGAGGCACACAACCGTGTGAACATTTTTTTTTTTTTTTTGGTTCAATATCAAAAAAAAGCTCTTCTCATTATGTCTCCAGGCAACTTGCAGAGGCCGTTAAGTTACCTCTATGTTTTCACGCTTAGTTATCCTGCAGATCGAAACAAGTGGAACAAAACAAACGACAAGGAAATGCATAACGGAGAAACAACAGGCTGAACTGTAAAATGTACAAATGGGGAATAGTAAAAGAAATTGGTACGACAGATCGTAAAGGGAGAATAGCATAAACATAAGTTATAATAGCAGTAAATGATTAACACACATCGACTATTAAACTCAGAATGAAATAAACATTCTAAGAGGAATACCCTCTGAACATATGTTCAATACCATGAAACCAGAGCAAATCACCAAGAAAATAGAGACAAACACAAAAGATATGTCGGGATGGTGAATGGATATCAGCGATGCTTCATTATGTAGGTACGAATGGATTTTAAGGGATTTAGCATTATATGAATATGAGCAGGAAATAAACTACAGAAAAGAAAGAAAAAGTGTTGGGATGATAGACTCATCTCTATTGCTATTGCATGTCTGTAGATCGATTTTTCTATGAGCAAAACGATGCTACAAGGATGCCTTTATGTGGTAAAATAAAAAAAAAAAAAAAAAGAAAATAAGATAAAACCCACAAAGAATAGAGGGGACGAGGTACAGTAGAGGCAGAGAAGCAGGTTTTTGCAGAAAGTTCAAAAGGAAAGAGGCACGGTCATTCACCTGTGGTTCTTCTTGATGGAAGGTTGACCTTTGGTGGCTTCCGCTCTGCTGACAGAGGATTGTCCTTCTTCTACCAATTGAGGAGAACTAGAGAAACTGAAGAAGAAGGAGAAGGGATAAAAAAAAAAGGGCGCAATGGCGGGGTGGAAAACCAGATGCTCTTCGTGATGAACAAGGGATGATGTAGCGGTGAAAAGGAAAAACCAGCCTCCCCTTTCCCCCTTCTCGATGTTCCTTTATATAGGAAGAGATGAACCATCGAGAAGGCGAGGGTTTGTTGGTGATGGAGGGCAGATCGTCTGGAGCCATCGATTGGAGGGTGACGATTTGAGGGAGAAGGTGGTTCGAGAGAGGTTGTTGCAGATCCATGGTTGAGAAAGGGGGAAGGCTCATGAGGCCGTCCGATGGGGAGGACCCTTCTGAAAGGGGAAGAGAGGCGCCGCCCCTAGGCCTCCGACCTCCTCTCGCCAAGGGTTCTCAAAAACCCTAAAAGGACTTTCCCCGAGCCCCTTTTGATTTAAAATATTTATAACAAGGGGGGCTCTTTTCAAGATTTTTCAAAAAGGTGGTTTTTCTTAAAAAGGGATATTTTCAAAAAGAGGTTTTTAAAAACCGATTTTTGTTATATATATTTTTTTCTTTGCATTTTCCATTTTTTGGTATTTTTGGAATAAAAATCTAAGATTTTATGAGAAAATAAAGATTAAACACTATTTTTTTTGTATTTTTTTGAGAAATATTTACAAAAGTGTTTTTCCGAGAATTCCAGGCCATTTCGGGGAAATTTCTTCAGAAGGATGGGTTTGGACCCAAGTTTTGAGAAAATGTTCGAGTTTTAAACCTCGAATTGAGAAATACAATTCGATGGATCCAAACGGATACCGGACAAACTGTCTGAGCTTTTTCAAAAAGTTAGTTTGGAAATTTCTTGAATTTGATTTTAAACATTGGACAACGAAGCTCAGATTTGGATTTTGATCTAGATCCGGATCCGAAATTGAGTCAGATATGTAAAATGAATTTAATTTCAACAAGATTTGAGAAATAAAATGGAATTTAGATTAAAACCGACTCAATTACTCAGAAAATGGGGTTAAAGGGCAAAAAGGGGATATTTACAACATTTTGAAAATTTTGGGGTGTTCACAAATGCCCCTCTTTGCTACTAAGCCGGTAAGAAGCCGAGCTTAGTGGCAAAGCTAACACTCCAAATTTTGAAAATGCCCCAGACAACAGATCTGAACTGGGTGTGGAAGAACTATGGCTTTTTAGGTTTAAAGCCTTGTCCTAAATGGCTCTGGGGAAGACGAAATCCTCGGCAATGATATGACTAAATAATAGAAATGAGGAAACCGTGATGGGACTTTGGGCAAAGATCCTGAAATAGTGAAGGATTTTGATCAAGTCTCATGAGCGAGGCGAGATCAATCTTTATGGAATGAGTCAGGCTTAGCCCTTAACATGGATGGGATGAAGATATATCAAGATAATTTGGATGGGGAAAGGAATATAAGCAGACCTCGATGGGACATTCTTGAGAGAAATGCCTCATGAGATGAAACTCAAGCATGATCCTTTCCTGGATGGATGTATAGAGAGTATGGATTCCCTTGTGGGGAAAACCATGATGGAACGGGAGGATTACCTCGTCGAAACGAGGTTCAAGTTTAACCCAAACCTGAATGGAAGGTACCTTATGGAACGAGGTTCAGGCTTAACCCTTATCCTGAAAGGGACGACCATACAGAATCCTCGGATGAAGAAACCATAATGTGACCTTCGGAATTTGGATGAACAAATCTGAATGGGGTTTTGCGAGAAGAGAAAACAAGAGATTCCCTAAAGCTTGGAAAAGGGATGATCTTGGGCGCCTCATTGCTGAGACTAAATCAGCTTTCTAAAAACAGACGACCTCTCGCAGAAGGTTTTGGGTTATACCTCGAGGAGCGAGGTAACAGGTTTAATCCTTAGCCTGAATGGATACAGGATCCTCGAAGAGCGGGGAAACTGTGATGGGACCTCTAGACTTGGCACAACAAGTCCAAGAGGGGTTTTGCAAAAGAATGAAAATGGGGATCCCTAAAGCTTGAAAAGGGGTTGTTCTTGGGCGTCTCATTGCTGAGACTGAAAAATAGCTTTTGAAAATAACAGACCTTTTTGCAAAAGTTCAGGTTTAACCCTTATCCTAAGCGGGAACTGTCTATGGCGGGACAGTGGGGAACACAAGGAAGTGTGCAAATCTGAGAGCGCTCATATCAGACAAAAGGAAAGGACTTTTCAGTCCTATGGAGGGATGATGTCAGGATACGTCAAAACGAACATCAAGTTCTTGCTTCATTTTGGGATAATGAGAAAGTATTGCCGATAAGATGCCAAAAAATTTGTAGTTGATCTTAAAATGATTGAATTTTGCATATATGTGAAAATATCACCTCTTTCTACCTAGAGTATTAACTCCAATTGACCTAACTCTGTAGAATCAAGAATCAAATTCAAATTTGTTGCTGTTGAGTTTCTTTAAGGAAGATATCAATTTCCTTGATATGAAAAGAAAGGAAACATTCTTAGCTTCATAAAAGTAATTAAGTGAAAAGATATTGATAAAAGGAATTTCACACAGATAAAGATGATTTCTGGCAATTTTCGGCAGTTTGATATCCTGGGCATTTCCCATGATGATCTTTTTGCACTCTTTTGAATCATGGAGCTTTCCTGGTGTGATCATCGCAAAATTTGTCCTCTCTTGTGGTTTCTTTCTCTTCCTTCTCTTTTCCTTTTCTAACCTCTATTTTCCTCCTTTTTGAAGGGAGAAAAAAATAAAAGAAAGAAAAGAGAGAGAGAAGAGAAAAGAAAGAAAGAGAGAAGAGAGAGGAACTCTTTTGCGCGGTCTCACTTGACCTTGATTTGAAAAATATTTAGAAATTTAACTCGCCTTCGTTTTTGAAAATACTGCGGGAAATGGAGAGACGGGATTCGCTCGTCGGTACGAGGTTCGACCGTTCCTGGCGCCTTTACCGGGGGTAATCGAACCAAGGATCGAATCTATGCCTTTTGCTTTGCCTAAATATAATCTAAGAATTTATTCTAATTCTAAATGCACAAAGAATCATGCTTGTGCAATGCAAGGATGTATGCTCTTTTTAAAAGATATTTTTGAAAATTCCCAAGTATTCCGAGATGAACTTTGATAAAGGAGTGAAGAAATGATTGAATCTAACTTAGAACTTAAAATAGATCACAGAAGTTCTAAGTTTTTGAAGTAAATCAGAGTTGGAAAAATAAATCTTGGCTTTGAGGAAGAATAATTTGGAGCTTTGAAATGAAAGAAAAATGAAGTTTCAAAGTCGGAAATGGACCTTGAATTTGATCTTGAATTTAGGAAAGGAAATGAGTATTTGAGATGGAATTGAGTTTAGACTTTGAAGTTTGAAATTGGAATGGACTTGAGAGAATCAAATGGTATTTAAGAATAGAAATGGATTTAAGAGATTCATATTAGATCCAAAATGGAATTGAAATCTAGAATTGGAGCTGGATTCCAAATCTTAAACAGAATAGGATCCGAGCTTTGGAATCCAAGATGGACTTGGGTTCTGGATCTTTAAATGGATTTGGATCTGAAGTCTAAGATCCAAATGTAGAATTGGGTTTTTTATCCTAAGATGGATTTAGATCTGAAGTCTGAGATCCAAGGTGAAATTGGTTCTGGATCCTATGAGGGAATTGGATCTGAAGTCTGAGATCCAAGGTAGAATTGGATTTTGGATCCTATAAGGAGATTGGATTTGAAGTCTAAGATCCAAAGTGAAATTGGATTCTGGATCCTAAAGAGGAATAGGATCTGAAGTCTGAGATCCGATATGAGTGTCGAATCCTGGATCCTAAAATGGATTTGGAGTTAAATTCAGAAGATGAATCAGAAACTTCCAAGTTTAAATTGAACTTGAAAAACGAAATTTAGAATTTGAATATACAAACGAATTTCAAAGTCAAATTAGACCTTGAATTTTTGAATTTGGAATTTAGAAGATGAATCAAGAGTCTCAAAGTTAAAATTGAACTTTGAGTTTGATTAGAGTTTTGAATATAAAATGAGTTTGGAATTTCAAAGTCAAATTGAACTTTGAAATCTGATTTGAATTTGAATATAAAAAATGACTTTGAAATCTCAAAGTTAAATTAAACTTTGAGATTGAAAATGAAATTGAATTTGAAAATGAAAGGATGAATTGGATTTTATAAGAATTGAAGATAGATTGAGGAAGATATTAATATCACTTGGAGTTTTGAAAAAGGATTTGGAAAATATGATGCAATTCTATCCTAAATGATGAATGAATTTAAAGAATTTTGAGATTGAAATTTGAAAAAAGCTATTCCATTCTTTAAGTGAATTAAAATAAGATTGAAGATATAATGCATTCTTGACTATGGTCATTGAATGTATTATATAATAATCTATATTTAAATTCAAGAGAAGAATGAAATACATTTTGTTGCTTTTATAGAATCTAAAATGAAATGAACCCTCAATATACCCTGACTATGGCCATTGGTATACATTTTGAGTTAATTTTACTGATAAAAGAAGAAAATATTTAAGGAAAATATGATGAATTTTGAAAATGGATCTAGTGTTATTTTATAAAAGATAAAAATCCTAAGTTTTGTTTACATCCTGACTATGGCCATTGATGTAAATCATCAACTTAGGATTTAATTACCTCTTATGAAATGGTGCACGTGCCATTCGTGTTCCAATTTGTGAGAATTTGAGAAATAAAGGTAAAAATGCATGAAAACAAACAATTCATGATTTTTACAATGCTCATTCATTCTACCTAAAAGCAGGAAATGTAAAGAACTCTCATTTATATCTAATTATTATAAGTTTTGAAACTGAATTTTGAAACAACTTCTCTAATCCGAGATGATTTTTCACGACTTCCCTGCAAAGAAACGAGTTAGCATAACGCAAGAGAAAACATTTTGTTGAGAGCAAAATTATATATGAGTGTGTTGATTCAAATGCCAGATGCTATGTTTATGCTGAATGAGAAAGGCATATACAAGGGGTGAAGTCAAGAGCCAGGATGGTCCAAGACGAATCAACCTGAAATATTGTAGTTCCTGATGGCCCACCATAGAAAAGAAGGGACCCAGTGATTCATTGTGAACCACTTATGAAAGGAAAACTATTATAGTAGTTTTCGATGAACTACTTATAATAAAGCAGGATTGCAGTGATTCTTTGTGAATCATTGCAAAAGATGACTACCGTAGTAGTCCCTGATGAACTACTATAAAGGAAGGAGACCACGGTGGTTCGTGGTGAACCACTGTGAATACGCAACAACTATGGTAGTTTTTAATAAACTGTCATAGAAGAAAAAGGGGACACAGTGATTCATTGTGAACCACTATGAAAATAAAGTAGGTTCCCTAACTTGGTTACTTAACCAGTAAGTTGAATTGATTACATAACTCAAAGATCAAATATACAAGTTTAATTCAATCAACTCGATGCCACAGGCCTGCATAGTTTCAGCAAGCCGGTTGAAATAAGCTGATCGTATCAATTGATGACACAAAACACCATAAGATCAACTAACAGATCAATTTTTGCAACTGGATTTCCTGAAATAACTATTCATTATGCAATGAGTTGGCTGTATGCAACAACCGTGACATAGGAGATACAAATTCAGGGAGATTAATGGTACTGTGAATATCAGATATAAAATTGAAAATGCCATGAAATGCTTGCACATATAGGGTGAACTGAAACATTGCAGCAGGATATTATATTGATGTGCAGTAATTCAAATACAAAGATGTTGGTGTGTGATGGTGGTTTGGGATGCTGTGTACTAAGTGTGCAACATGTGGGATTGTGAGTGGCTAATGTGTTGTAACAAGGGTAACACAGGTGCACAGGAAGTGGATGTAAGATGCAGTGTTTTGAACCTCAGCAGGATGAAGGTGATGGGGCAATGATATGTGTTGCTGTAATTACAACAATAAAATGTTGGAAATGAGTGGAGTGCAAGATAGCAATTTGTGACACAGTGAAAGATGCTGCATGTTTAACCCCAACGTGTAATGAACTGGAAAAGAGGGCGTTCCAGAAACAGTTGGCTGAGCCTTCATTGCTCGGTCTGGGCTAAGTGGACATTGCTATGAACACATGATTGCTACTGTAGGTGCAAAAATCAGGTGATGGTGATAGTGACTGTATGGTTCCAGCAGGTGGTTGGAAGTCTGATGGCTGTCAAATATGTGAGCCACGTAGGTGTAAGTATAATTTATAGAGGAGAATGGCAAGTGGCAGCAGACGGGTTAGGCATGGCTGGGAGGGACTGACTCCATGTAAGTTAAAGAAAGTATGGGAAAAGAGAATACAACAACTATATATTTCCCATGATATTCCAAGTTTATTGCAGGATCACTGTGGCCAACACCCATCCCTGCACCAGTTCAATAGTTCCAATTCCTTTCAAATATCAACAGTTAAGCATTGTACTTGCATGAGGTAATCCACAAAAAAAAAAATATCACTTCTAAAAAAAAGATGCAGGAACTAAAACAACTATGCGAGGAAAAAGATTGATTCTAAAAGAATAGATCATCAGAATCCAAATACTAAAGCAATCTTAAAGAAGGAAACTCACCTGGAAGCTCTGAAGATATCTAAGAAATGGCTCCAGCAGGTGCCAAAAGTGACTTCAGATATCGATAACTATTCTAAACAAGCTCTCCTCGGAATCAAGGGCTTGAGACCACTGGACCTCAAAGTTGGATCAATTACGTATTTCCTGTGATTTACCCAGTTAGCAGCAAGCATATAAATTACAATTATCTTCAGTTGCCCATTTGATTGCTCCTTTAACAGCAAATGGACAAACCCTTTCATTCATAGTCCAGTGATATGCAAAAACAGATGCTATGATATTATAAAAGTGCAATGGGTACCGTGAGGTTTGAGCCCATGAATGCTGATTTCCAAAACAAACTGTTTGCTTCTTTCTAACCGACTGTTGATTACTTATTTCACAAGCACGCTAATTAGAGATTGACTGAAGACTGATGCATGAAGTTTGTCGGATGTCCTTTTCAACAGGATCATATCTGAGATAATTTCTGAATAAGAAAAAGGGGAATGCAAAGGGAAGACCAAACGATAATCCAGTTTAAATCCACCAAGCTTGTCAGATATTCTTTTAGATCCATGGATTTTGAAAATGCTAATATTGCCTCAGAGAGATAATCAAAATATATTCAAAACCAATATAATAACACCATCATTAATCTAGAATTACCAAAAGAGAAGAGAAAAGAAAAGGGTAGTAGAAGTATTTATCCTGATCTCCTTGCTGTGTAGTAAAAATCTGCAAAACACTGCCGCTATATAGTTATTCCATCATGGACCGAGCAAGCTCCCCATCCTCCTTGGGGATATAAAAGTATTAAACCAAAAGATATTGACGCAACCATCCTCACCAAACTTTCGATCCTTAAGGATATATACTAACTGTAACCTCATGTACGACATAATGGAAAGGCCTAGGCAGATGGCTTCAAAGTAAAAAAAAAAAAAAGTGATCTAAAATCGGCGTGCTGAATGGAAGATCAGCATAATGATCGCTTATGAAGGGCATATGTGGGGAGTGCCTTTTCTGAGCAACTAGATTGCTGAATGACCCCGCAAAACTCCAGATCATCCCTCGTGAAAAACACGATTTTAGAGCAGGCCTTTGGCAGGGACCCAGTCATACTTTCCAGTTCACCAAAGCATATTCAGGTGATATCGATTCTAGCATGTCTTTGCAATTTCTCACCAGATCTATCTCCTCTTTTGCAGCAGAAGCTCAGCAATTGCTAAGAGTTAATAAGGACAGGGTGCATTATGGGGCTAAGTATGTGAATGAAAAGGGGTAAAATACGGATGTAATCATGTGCGAGGATGGTGCCTTCCATTACTTAAACCTGGACATAAGGTGCTATGAGGGTGAAAACACCATGTAGCCATAAAAGAAATAGATAAAATTTACAAGAAATAAGAAGAATCTACACGATATACTGGGCTTGGATCTGCATGAAAATCAGAAATCAATTAATGGGGATGGCATACAGACGTTCATATGCAGAAGGTTATTGATGCAAATAATCAATGACACAAAATAATGGTGAAACTGGAAATCAAATGTAGAACAAATAATATGATATGAACATCAGGGGTAAATAATAAAAAAAAAAAATGATGAAAACCAAAATGAGACTGGACATATTAACATTCAAATCTTGCCTAAGCATAAAGAAAATTTTGAGAAAGGAAAACAAACGATATTGGAATCGTGTTTCGTTTGCTGTTGCAAAGGAGTGAATCAGTTCTGCTACATGCATACCGATCACACAATCTTGCTAAAAAAAGAAACGAAGACAATGTATATGGATGAAACTTAGAAGAAGACAAAAGGAGATTTCTATGAAAAATAAAAAGGAAAAGGAAGAAACTCTAACCTGATATGAAGGAGGAAGGAGGAGGGGAGCGGGAGTGAGAAGCGTTCCTTCGACTGCTGCCGTTAAGGCTGAAGCTCCTCCGGCCTTGATTCTGTTACCTAGAGGATTTCTGGGCTTTAACTTGAGAATCAAGGGTTGCTTTCTTTGGAGTGCCGATTATTGCAGAGATTGGTTGGCTTCCTTTGATTGAAATGGGGAAAATCTAGGAAATAGGAAGAAGAAGAAAGAGGATCTGAGGGAAGAGAAAAGGAAGAAAGTATGAAGAAGAAGATGGCCGGGTAGAAGTTGGATCAAGAAGAGGAAATGCACATGGGAGGGTGAGAATGGATGGTCGAATGGGGCGTCTTGCGAGCTCTTTTTAAAGAGGAGAAGAAGGCTCGGGAAGGGCCGAGCGGTTAGGGATGCCGTTGGCGATCGAGGGTCGCGGTGAAGCAGAAGGAGGATGGGTGGTTAATGGAGGTTGAGATGGAGAGAAGGAGGAGCAGAGCCACGGAGGGGATAGAGGGGAATCAGTAGGCGATTTAGGGTTTCTCAGGGAAAACCCTGAGAGAAATCGGGCGAGAGAGGAAAAAGGGAGGTTTTAGAAGGGTTTATTTGTGAAAATTTTTGGTTTTTCCAAAAAGAGGCTCTCTTTAACAAAAAAAATTCATAAAAATGGTTTAAAAAATGATTTTTTTAGCAAAATCGACTTTAAAAAGTTAAACTCATTCATTTTTCTTAAAATTTTCCATTTTTTGGTTTTTTTTGTTTTATTTTTCCATTTTTTTTTTGCATTTTTAGAATAAAGTCCTAAAGCTTGTGAGAAAACAAAGATTAAAACTAATTTTTTTGTGTTTTTGCAAAAATATTTACAAAAGGGAATTTTTCTGAGAATTTTAGTCATTTTGAGAAAATTTCTTCAGAAATGGGTTTGGATCCGGGTTTTGACGAAATTTGGATTTAAAACACTGGATTCGGATCCGGAATTGATTTTGAATATATGAATATTTTAATTCAAAAAATCTGAAGAATGACTGAAATTTAGTTTTGAAATCGCTTTGATTTTCTCAGAAGATGGAGTGAGGGGCAAAAGGGTCATTTTGCAAGTCTTTGAAAATTTTGGGGTGTTCACAGATGCCCCTCTTTGCTACTAAGCCGGTTGAAAGCCAAGCTTAGTGGCAAAGACAACACTCCAAATTTTGACAATGCCCCAGTCAACAGATCTGAACTGGGTGTGGAAGAATTTATTTTGAAAATATGGCTTCTCAGGCTTAAAACCTTATCCTGAATGGTTTCGGGGAGACGAAATCCTCGAAGTGATATGATTGAGTAAAAGATGAGGAAATCGTGATGAGACTTTGGATGGAAATTCGGAAATGGTGGGAAATGAGAATTTTGATCAGGTCTCATATGGGTGAGACATGATACTCTTTTTGGAATGATTCAGGTTTAGCCCTTAACCTGGATGGGACAAAGATATGTCAAGATGAATTAGATGAGGAAAGGAATACATGAGAACTTTGATGGGACATTTTTGGAGAATGTCTCGTGAAATGAAGCTCAAGTAGGATCCTATCCTAGATGGATATACAAAGCACGGATTCCTCGATGGGAAGAACCATGATGGGACTTGGAAGGAAATCACCTCGTCGAAACGAGACTCAGGTTTAACCCAAACCTGAAAAAGGAAGATACCTCAATGCACGAGGTTCAGGCTTAACTCTAAATCTGAAAGGGGACGACCATACGGAATCCTGGAGTGAAGAGACCATGATGGGTCATTCGGATTTTGGACGAACAAATCCGAAAGGAGTTTGCGAAAGGAGGAAGAAAATGGGGTTCCCTAAAGCTTTGTAAAAGGGGTGATCTTGGGCGTCTCATGGCTGAGACTGAAATAGCTTTTGAATTTAATGACCTTTTGCAAAAGGTACAGGTTTGACCCTTAGCCTGAGTGGGAACAACCATACGGATTTCTCGGAACCATGATGGGACAAAAGAGATACTTCAGCTGAATGAGGCAACTCTTCTGGAATGTGAGAGATGGAAAATAAGGAGATGTGAGGAAAAATGAATGATGAGTAAGGTAACAGGAGGCGAATCTTTCGATGGAGTGAAAGATGAATAAGGCGGACCTTTTATCAAGGAGACGAATCTCTTGACAAGGCGAAAGATGGAACAAGGCAAATCCTTTGGACAGGAGAAGGTGAGAGCAAAAATATGAAGATGGCGATGAAGATGGCAATCCTTTTAGCAAGGAGAAGGTAAAATATGAAGATATGAAGATGGCAATAGTAAGGAGAAGGCAAAATGTGAAATATGAAGAAGGCAATCGTTTTGGACAGGAGAAGGCAAAATATAAAATATGAAGAAAGCAATCCTTTTGGTAAGGAGAAGGCGAAATGTAAGATATGAAGAAAGCAATCATTTTGGAAAGGAGAAGGCAAAATATAAAATATGAAGAAAGCAATCCTTTTGGTAAGGAGAAGGCAAAATGTAAGATATGAAGAAGGCAATCCTTTTAACAAGGAGAAGGCAATTCTCTCGACAAAGCGAAAGACGAGGAAGGAAATTATTTAATCAAGGAGAAAGGCGAATCTTTTGACAACGCAAAAAGACAGGGAAGGCGATCCTTTTATCAAGAAGAAGGCGAGTCTTTCGACAAAGTGAAAGACGGAAAAGGTAATCCTTTCATCAAGGAGAAGGCGAGTCTTTCGACAAAGCGAAAGACGGAGAAGGCAATCCTTTCATCAAGGAGAAGGCGAGTCTTTCGACAAAGCGAAAGACGAAGAAGGCAATCCTTTTATCAAGGAGAAGGCGAGTCTTTTGACAAAGCAAAAGACGGGGAAGGCAATCCTTTTATCAAGGAGAAGGCGAGTCTCTCGACAAAGCGAAAGACGGAGAAGACGGAGAAGGCAATCCTTTTATCAAGGAGAAGGCGAGTCTCTCGACAAAGCGAAAGACGGGGAAGGCAATCCTTTTATCAAGGAGAAGGCGAGTCTCTCGACAAAGCAAAAGACGGGGAAGGCAATCCTTTTATCAAGGAGAAGGCGAGTCTTTCGACAAAATGAAAGACGGAGAAAGCAATCCTTTCATCAAGGAGAAGGCGAGTCTTTTGACAAAGCGAAAGACGAAGAAGGCAATCCTTTTATCAAGGAGAAGGCAAATCTTTTGACAAAGCAAAAGACGCGGAAGGCGATCCTTTCAGAAAGGAGAAGGTGAGTCTCTCGACAAAGCAAAAGACGAAGAAGGCAACACCAAGATGTATCAAAACAGATGTCAAGTTCTTATTTCTTTATCAGGAAAGCTGGAAAATTTTGCCAAAAATGATAAAATTTATAGTTGATTCAAGGTAATTTTTTAAGGTAAGCACTTTTAAAAGATGTTCCTTCTTCCACCTAGAGTATTACCCCCAACTAGGTTAACTCTATAGAATTCAGAATCAAAGCCAAATTTTTGTTGTTGGTTTTTCTTCAAGGATGTTATCAATTTCCTTGATATGAAAGGAGAGGAAATATTCTTAGCTTCATAAAAGGTAATTAAATGAGAAGATATTGATAGAAGAATTTCACATAGGTAAAGAAGATTCTTTGCAGTTTGGGCAGTTTGATATCCTGGACATTTTTCCCATGATGATCTTTTTGCACTCTTTTAAGTCACGGGGCTTTCTTGGGCTTTTACATCATCCTTCATTTTGGAGATGTCCTGACTTTTCTCTTTTTTCAGGGAAGGGTACGTCACAAACTCCTTCATCTTGGAGATGTTTTGATCCTTCTTTTATCTCAGGGATTATATATGATGGTATTGGCTCAAAGGTATTTAGATGATAGCTGGAATCAAATATCTTTTAGGGTTTGTCGGTAGGTCCATCACATCCGCCTTCATCTTGACGATGATCCGAACTTTCCCTGGAAGGATCCGTCACAAACTCCGTCATCTTGGAGATGTTTCAAATCTTCTTTGGCTCCGAGGTCTACTCGCTTAATTCGTCTTCATCATGACGACAATTGAGAGATCCCTTTTGCGGATATTTGATTTGCAGCTTAGCTGACTTGAGGAGACATGAATTGGGTAGGTTCTTTTCTGACTGCCCAGGATATTTCCACTGTCTTTCGGTCAAAGAATAATCTTTAAGAATGTGCCATAGTTATGATCAATATCAGCTCATTTATGGCTCTTCAGCATCATTGAATATTTCCTTTACCGGTCATGTCGAAGATTTTTTCTTCATCCTCTTGGTTGACCAACAGAAAATTTGGAGTTTGAGCCTTTCTTCACAAAAGTTTTCACCCTTTTGGAAGGAATACCAAGGAGATTTGAGGAAATTCTTTATGTAATAAAAGTTTGAGATCAACGACTATCTTATGGCAATTTGGCAAGATTTTCCTGAAATCCTTAATGATGAAACCTTTGCTTAACATCGAATTTTGACATATCAGTGGGATTCTGGGGAAGAATCCAATATGAGGCTGAATTATGAAGGTAAATGTAAATTTAAAGTTCGGAAGGCAAGCTTGATATAAAACTGGATTTTGAAGGTAAGCTTTTGAAAGAGTATCCGAATCAGGACTCGGATTCTACAAGGAAAACAAGGAAATTCGAGTAAAAACTCGAATTTTCAAAGGAAAACTGGGAGGTTCAAGTCGGGGCTCGAATCTCAAAGGAAAACTTGAAAATTCATTTATTCAAGGCAAGAAAACTCGAGATAAAACTCAAATTTTCGAAGGACAGCAGGAAGGTTCGAGTCAGGGCTCGAATCTCAAAAAAAGACTTAAAAAGTTCATTTATTGAAGGCAAGAAAATTTGAAACAAAACTCAAATTTTCGAAGGAAAGCAGGAAGGTTTGAGTCAGGGCTCGAATCAAAACTTGAAGGTTCATTTATTGAAGGCAAGAAAACTCAAGATAAAACCCAAATTTTTGAAGGAAAACAAGAAAATTCGAGTCAGGACTCGAATCTTGAAGGAAAACTTGGAAGTTCAGATTTTTGAAGGAAAGGAAGACTCGAGTTAAAACCCAAATCTTTGAAGGAGAGTTGGAGAGTTCGAGTCAAGGCTTGAATTTCAAAGGAAAGAGTTGGAAGTTCGAGTCAAAAAAAACTTGAATCTCAAAGGAGAGTTGATGAGAAGGGATAGAAGAAGACTGGCAGAATTTTAAGGAGAATTGAGGAAAGATTGTAACATGAGGGCTAACTGATCGGTCAGCCAGACACTAGCACGAGTGCTAGGTTTACCTGTATGAGTACTGAATTTTTCAAAAAAAAAAAATGCCCCAGTGTAAGTACTGGGTTTTCTGATGGAGATTTAAAGAAAAATGGGACACCGACATTCTTTAAGATACTTAAGATTTGAGCAATAATGATTGTCGACATTTTCAGGATTTTCCCTTATCCTGAAGGGGAAATGGAATAGACATTTTGATGAGAATTTAGAAAGGAATGATTCAGGTTTACCCCTTAACCTGAAAGGGAAGAAGAATAAAATTTATAAAAATGGAGAAGAAGAAAGGAAAAAAAACTTTGAAAATTTATTTTGGAAAAGAATTTTCACAGGTAGCATTGTTGCTCCTATGAAGGATCTCAGGATTTTCCCTTATCCTGAATAAAATTTAAGAAAATTTAACGAAGGGAAATTGATATAAATCTAGAAACTCAATAAAGATTGATAAAACTTGTATTTACAAAAGAATCCTCATAAGTAGCGTCATTGCTCCTACAAGGGGTCTCAGGATTTTCCCTTATCCTGAAAAAGAATAGAATTTAAAGAGATTTAATGAAGGGAAATTGATATAAATATAGAAAATCAATAAAGATCGGCAAAACTTGTATTTACAAAAGAATCCTCATAGGTAGCGTCATTGCTCCTACAAGGGGTCTCAGGATTTTCCCTTATCCTGAAAAAGAATAGAATTTAAAGAGATTTAATGAAGGAAAATTGATATAAATATAGAAAATCAATAAAGATCGGCAAAACTTGTATTTACAAAAGAATCCTCATAGGTAGCATCATTGCTCCTACAAGGGGTCTCAGGATTTTCCCTTATCCTGAATGGGAACACCTCGGACAACGAGGGTCAGGTTTATCCCTTAACCTGAGGGGGAAAGAAGAGTAAAGGAAATACCTCATGGGATAGAGGCGTCAGGTTTATCCCTTAACCTGAAAGGGTAAGAGATTTGATAAAATTTAATAGAATTGAGGAAAATTTGATAAAACTTGATATAAACTTGATAAAGTATGAATAAAATGAATGAAACAGATAAAAATACCAAAATTAACTTAAAATTTATAAGATTTGAAAAAAAGGGCATTTTTTTCTGATCCTGCCTGCATATGGGATCTTGGAAGGAAAAATGTTTATTTAAAAGATAAATGAGAAATCATTTTTTTTGGGGAAGAAAATACATCACAAGAAGAATGATCAGCGCGAGATATGCTCCTTTAAATCAAACATGAGAGATCATCATGAGGGTTAAATTTTTTTGAAGGCAATGGTTTGAAAATCTAATTTTTGAAAAAGAAGATCAACAACAGATTTGATTTCTAAAAATAACAGTTTCGAAATTGATAATAAGATCAACACAAGGGTCGATCTTTGAATATAATGTTTAAAAACCAATTTTGAAAGATAAGACCAACACAAGGGTTGATCTTTGAATATAATGATTTAAAATTGACACAAGGGTTGATCTTGGAATGATTCGAAACCCATTTTGAAAGATTAGACCAACACAAGAGTTGATCTTTGAATATAAAGATTTGAAATCAGTTTTGGAAGATAAGACCAACACAAGGGTTGATTTTTTAATATAATGATTTAAAACCCATTTTTGGAAGATAAGACCAATGCGAGGATTGATCTTTGAATATGACGGTTTGAAAAACCAATCTTGGGAGACAAAACCAACACAGGGGTTGATCTTTGACTATAATGATTTAAAATCAATTTTTGGAAGATGAGACCAATGCCAGGATTGATCTCTGAATATAACGTTTTGAAAAACCACTTTTGGAAAATATGATCAACACAAGATTTGAGATCTATTTGGGAAGATAAGACCAACACAAGGGTTGATCCTTCAATGCAAATGGTTCAAAAACCTATTTTGGAAAGCATGATCAACACGAGGGTTGATTTTTTAATATCATGGTTCGAAAACCTATTTTTGAAAACATGATCAACACGAGGGTTGATTTTTGACAAAGGTTGGACAAAAGACTTTTTTTTTAAAATTTCATGGTTTTTTGAAAAAGATCTCATAGGTAATATCATTTCTCTCATGAATGATGTCAGGATTAGTCCCGCATTTTGAAAAGAACAGGAAAATGTGGTTTTAATAGAAGCTGATGAAGAGATTTTTGAAATATAGATCTTCAAAAGTAAATGCCCCTATGTGGCAGAGGAAGAAAGGATATTAGAGATATAGAGAAAAATTGATATTTCATTGACGAGCAAAACTGATAACAAAGAACTGAAATATTTACAAGTATTTTGACTGAAAGGTCACAAAAGGACTGGACTGACTGGCCCCCTACAAGGTAACTTGGCAAAAAGGGAAAAAGTAGGAGAATTCTGACATCTTCAGTTTTCTGAGTAGCCGGGGGAGAGACTTGGTCATGACGGCTAGGTCATCTTCCTCTTCATCTTCAACAAAAAGACTCTTGTCGGCGCAGTCCTGAACAATATTTTTGAAGACGAAGCAGTGATCGGTGTCATGCCCCACTGCTCGATGAAACTTGCAGAACTGATTTGTGAACCTTCCCATGACCGTGGGAGGATCCGCGACTCTCGAGAGTTTAACCAATCCTTTGGCCAGCATGAATTCAAGGGCTTCTTCGAGCGTTTGCTTCAGAGGAGTGAACTCACGGTCATTACTCCAACCTTCGCGCTTTATCTTCTCCTTTTGCGGAAATTTAGACTGAGACGACTTGTTATTCTGCTTGGAAGACTTTTCCCTTTGAGCTGCGCCGTGGTTTTGACCATTCTTGTTGTCATTTCTGTTTCTTCTGCTGTTATCAAGATCATTGCTAGAGGTATCAGCTGCATGAGTGAACTGCGCTTTCTTTTTCTGATCTTGAATATTTTTGGCAAGAGGCATGCCCTCGTAAAGCCCGCTTTCTATTCCTGCCTCGAGCCATTCGGCTCGCTCAATCAACTTGATAAAGGATTTCGCCGGAGAAGTGGCAATGAGGCTTCTCAGGGGCTGAGAGAAATTGCTGAGGATTATTTGCAATGCATGCTCCTCTGGAATGGGAACTTTCATCTTGTCGCAGGTACTTCTCCACCTGTGGATGAACTCTCCTGCTCTTTCAGTCTCATTCTGCTTTAAGTTTTAAAGGTGATTGAGCGTTGGTGAAACCTTAGTATTGAATAGGAAGCGCTCAATGAACAAATTTACCACTTTATCGAACTCTCGTAGTTCGATAGGATTGATGTGGTCAGCATACCACCTGGCTGCTACACCCTCCAGACTGCGGAGAAAGCAAATGAACAGAGCCCTGTTATCTTTCCTGAAACGACTGCATTCTGCATAAAATGTGGCTAAGTGGGCTTTAGGGTTGCCAGTCCCGTCAAATTTGAGAAACTTGCGAGGAAGATTCTCCAGGTTATCGTCCCCATCTAGACTGTAAGACCCGCAATTTTTCAGAAAATATCTGAATAAAATTCATGAGGCATTTACCGGTAAAAATAGCATTTCTTCTCAGAATGCAAAACGAATCAATTCCTGCGAGCCAGTTATACTTAGGATATTCGTCGAATTGCGAATATATGCTCAAACACTCTGGAAGCCATAACTTCCTAACTAAACGAAATCAATAGATTCGTACGAGCCAACTTTCTTAGTTACGTCAATACGAACAAAATGGCGTACTCAGAATTTTTCGGAAAAAATCGCTGGAAACCCGAAATTCTTGCGGGACCCACAGAAATATTGGTGGGACCCACAGAAATATTCCTCAGAAAATATCTTGTGGGACCCACAAAATATCCTATGGAAATATCTTGTGGGCCCCACCTCAAAAGGAACCTCCAGGAATTTAAAAGAAGCCAAGGGGTAAAAGGGGCATGGAAAAACCCAAGAGGAGGTGGGCTTGGGCTATAAATAGCCCTCCCCACTCTCTCTCTTCAGATAATTTCGACCCCCCCTCTCTCTCTTGCCTTCTCTCTCTCTCCTAAACCTCCCCTACCTAGCCTAGCCCACCTAAGCCCACCTGGCCTGGTCTGAGCCTGCCTGACTTAGCCTGAGCCTGCCTGACCTGGTCCTAACCCACCTGACCTGGGTCTGAACCCACTTGACCTGGTCCAAACCCAGTTGACTTGACTTGAACCTAGTTGGGTTTAAAGTCAAAGTCCTTTTTGGTCCAGATTCCGGTTTGGGTTTCTGAACCCAGACTTAGCCTACTTGAGCTGAGTTCGAACCTGCTGAACCCAGTTGACTTGGATCGAACCCTGTTTGGTTCAAACCACTTAGGTTGAGTAGCTTGACCTGCTCTACCTCTTTCTCAACTAAGTCAGCTTCATCTGACTTAGTCTGACCTCTCGAAGGAAGGCTCGAAGCCAAAGAAGCAACCCGGAGCCGTTTCTTCCACGATTTGAAGTAAGTTCACTTCGTTGATCCATCTCTCTCAAGTATTTGACTGTTTGTATATAGAATATACTTTCTGAAGTAGTATCTTGCGTTAGTTCTTGATTGAGCCCTTTTTGGACACTTCGGTGTTCACCCGCTCGTCTCGTAACTATCGTCGGATATATCTATGTTCAAACACGCAGTATATGCGTTCTTCAAAATGGTATCTCACTTTAGTTCTTGGTTGAGCCCTTTAGGACACTTCGGTGTTCACCCGCTCGCCTCGTAACTATCGTTGGATGCGGATCTAGGTGTATATCTGCTGATTCTGCCGACGCATCTTATATCGCACAGGCTATGTAATTTACCTTTGCCGTCGCGTCGTATGATGCCAAGGCTCCCTGTTTTCTGTACTTCCGATTATGCATTTACTTACGCCGTCGCGTTGAACGATGCCAAGGCTCCTGCTTTCTGCAATGTATTTACTTACACCGTCGCGTCGAACGATGCCAAAGCTTCTGCTTTGTTATATATGTAGAATATTTCATTCAGTTACACACCCTGAACAATAGTATATGCATTTCTTTACGCCACCGCTGTATAAAGCACAGGCTTCTGCTTATACTACATATATAGCGCATAAATGAGCGTTCAAATGGAGATCAACTCCAAATCGCCCATGCGATTCCTTGACCGCTCCTCGTTCAAGATTCTGCTTGACGAATGAAGCCCCTATTGGAATGGCTTCGCTTTTTGGCAAAATGCTCTTTACGTAAAGACTAAGTTAATTACGTATGGCCTGGCTATGGCCCAGGGTTCCTGCAACCTTGATGGATGCAAAGTACGCACAACGGTGCACATCCATTTCCCCGAATTAAGCGTGGCGATTTCCTACCAAAGAGGGGAGATGCCGCTGAAATGGATAAAAGAAACGCACGCTTTCTCCGTAAAAGAGAGGAAGTGCTGCTGAAATTTCTAAAGAAGCTAAGAATAGCTCAGAAAGAACGTAGCCGGATACTCTGATATATAGCAGAGTGCTACCTAGTTCATGGTTTGCCCTTTACAACGTAGAAGGGTTCGTCGCACCACTGCCGGTAGAGCAGGGGAGGTGCTGACGAAATGGTCGGCAGAAGAGCTGCCGGAACCAATGGAACGGCATAATGATGTCCGTTGATGGAACGATGCCAGATCGGCTCGTATCCTTGTGCCTGCAAGGGCACTTTGCTCGTAAGGGCCGCTGAGCCGGAGTAGAGGTTGCGCCTTGGCTAGGTTTGGACTCGTTGCGTAAAAATACGTCGAGTAGCCGATCTATTTAGATCGAGTCATATGCATGCTCATTGAGAAGGGTTACACAACCAGACTCGTAATGGCCGAAGAGCCAGAGTGTGTTGTTTCCACCCAAAGAGGTGTGATGCTCGTGGTGGTCGAAGTGCCAAAGAGCGGTGTTCTGCATGCATATGAATAAGACTTAAGGTCGCACATACCCCGCGGTTGAAGATCGTGTTAGGGGTACCCCCTCAGTAATGACTGTGTTGGGGAAGACTGAATGGGGTCGGGTACATACTCCCGTAGTGCTGAAAGCACGGGCTGCCTAAATGGCATGCAGATTCTGTCCAAGTAATTGTAAGACTGGCAGACCCCTTCAGGAATTATGCTCACTGTGGAATGACAGTGATGGTACAGCCTTGAGTGACATGTATTTTACTTTGGACCTGATAGAGTCCACGATGGCCTCAGTCACTCATGGGTTTTGGGGTCGTGGTTATCCTTAAGATCTAAGGATTGAACCCAACTACTGCAAGTAGAGGATGCATCCGAATATGGGCCTAGTAGGATTCTCCCAGTTGAAACACACTGCCCTACTATGGATAGGGTCAACAGGCCTCTGGGGTATCTAAAATACATAGAATAATCAACCCCCAGAACGTCGCGTTGATGCCCGGACAATAGCTCTACCTGCGTACCAAAGGCGGGAGCAGTTAATTATCAAACAATGCATTAGTTCTAGGTACAGCGATGCTTTGAATGTATGAGTGGATGACGTGTTGAGTCAGTCCTGCATAACCTTTGTGAAGGTGTCATGTTCGGTATACTACTGGACCGACTGGGCAAAGACCCGTGTTGTATCCGCACGACTAAGCGAAGCTCGAGGAGTTGTCCTTAGATGCGTGAGATACGGATGTGCCAAGTATGAAGACTTGAGCTAGACATCACTTTGAGACCCGGAAGAGGTCATGGCTAAGTCGTGGAGACTTAAGCGGCTATTCAAATCACAGCCTTGAAAAGGCTTGCTCTAAGTCATGAGGACTCGAGCGGATGTTCAACTCATAGCCCTACGGAGGCTCTTGCGATATACGCTAAGTCTTGGAGGCTTGAGCGTCGTTATTGCACATTGCGACCCTGAGTGGTCATTATCGTACTTGAGTTGAATGGATGTATGACTGCATGCTTACCAGACCATCAGTAGTTCTGACCCCGTTTTATGGGGATTTCAGGTGTTGGACCTGCGTGACGATATGCGGAGCAAGGCGGCATCGAGTTCCAGGGTTTCTCTAGACAGAGTTGTACTGCTTCCTTTTATTGAACCTATACTGCTTTTCTAAGCAGTGATGTTGTAATAAACAAGTGGTTTTCGATAAAATGGAACACTTTGGTGGTCAATGAGTTGCTTGGCCACATACCTGCAACGTGCTCGGGGTTTTCTAAAACTGACGACTCATTATCGTCTTATTCCGCTGCTAAAAGCTTTTCTAAGTTCCGCTGCAAAGAAAAAAAAAGAAATTCATGAAAATTTTAACTTAGCTTTGTTTTGGAAATCTGGGGCGTTACAGAATTGGTATCAGAGCATGTGTCTGAGAAACCTGGTTCAAGATCCGTCATAGTCCCGATATCGCACTGTAAGTATATGTTTTTATACTTTTGTTCTGATCTGGGTGCATCTTTGTATAGATGGCAACTCATGACTCGCGTGGATACTGCTATCGCTGCAAGGTCATGCACGATGAGTGGATATGCCCGTATGAAGTCCAAGACTGCCAATACTGTGGCGAAGATGGGCATTCCGCCAATGAATGCCAAAGGAAATATACCGCCGATATGGGTCGGCGGGCATCAAAGGGTCTCAAGGATGAGACTTCGCGTGTCAGTGGACCGCATCACTCTAGTATTGGGAGCAACCATGCCCCAACATCTTTTGATGAATTACCAAGGCTGAGGGATTTTGATTTGAACTTCCCTGCGGAGGTCTATCACTCGCCAAGCTACCATCCGGCATCACATATGCCGAGCTTAAATTGTAGGAACAAAAGAGGGGATTCTTTCTGTTCGCCGATCATTATTCCAGACTCCCAGAGTCTTGATCTTGCTGACTGGGAAAGTGGACTGGAGTCCCTCATATATCCCCAATATTCGCTTGCTAGTGCGGAAGTGTCGCCCAAGCCAAAGCTAGTAGTGCCTGCACCAAGGCCATGTGGCAATAGATGGACCTTTTGGAGTTCGTCTTCATCAAAGAAATCCAAGTCTTAAAGAGACTGGTGATGTTTTGGAGTCAGTAGACTCATGTATATAGTTTCTCAACGCCTAAAGTCTGCCAGTGCGGCATGACATTTTGTTTAAGGCGATGCTTGTGTAAATGTGATGTATATTAAGTAAATAAAGCTTTTACTTCCTCATATACATCGAGAAACTAAAAACAAGTGCTTGTGTGTGCATAGATAAATGGCTCCTACGACGAGGAGAACCATACCAAGCGAGGAGTCCCATACGCAGGGATTCCTGTTGGAGACACTCAACAATCTGGTTACAGCCATCCGTGAAACGAGGTCAGAGCCAGTCGCACCACGAAACGAGCACCTGGGAGGAGTGACTTATGAGAAGTTCCTCAAGCTTGACCCGCCAGTTTTCATTGGCAGAGCCGATCCTGAGCTCGCGGAGAGTTGGATCGAAGAGATGGAACGTGCCTTCTTAGTACTGGGAGTACCAGAGGAAAAGAAGACCAATTTTGGCACGTATCGGTTGAAAGACAATGCACGGAAGTGGTGGGATACCACTAAACTTATCCAGTTCTCACAAGTCGAAGTCATTCCTTGGACTGACTTTCGGAGGACTTTTATGGATAACTACTTCCCATTGCATTCCAGAAACAAGAAAAAGATGGAGTTTCTGGAGTTAGAACAGGGCGGTATGAGTCTAATGGACTATACCACCAAATTTCAGAATCTAGAGCGCTACTGCTCTCGATTGTTCGAAACAGACCAAGAAAGGGCCGACAAATATGTGAATGGTCTGCGCGAAGGGTTGCGATCTCGAGTGATAACAAGCATGCCTTCGACTTTTCAGGCTGCGGTAGCAGCAGCTTCAAAAATCCAAGAGGACTGGGCACGATCTAAAATGATTGTAGCAAAGAAGCCCATAGTGAATGGTGGGAATCGTAAAAGGACGTTCCCAAGTGGCCAGGGTTCACGACAACCCTTTCAAAAGAAGAAGTTCCAAGGAGGGAACAACACTCAGCAAGTCGTGAGGCCAAGACAGAACCCAACTCCGAATGGTCAGCAGTCCAACTTCAGCTGCCCAAGGTGTCGTATGAACCACCCTGGAAAGTCATGTCCTCGTGACATTGGTGGGTGCTTGTATTGTGGCAAGATGGGCCACTTTATAAGGGATTGCGCCAAGAAGGCTGCAGATGAACAGAGGAGTAATGCCGGATCTGCCGGACCCTCTCGACCAGCACCACAACGTTCTCAGTTTCAACGACCTCCACCTAGAATAGAACAAAGGCCTGCTGCAGGTCGTGTATACGCTGTAACGACTGAACAAGTCGAAAATGGTGACCTGATTGAAGGCACCGTACCTGTCAATGGACATGCAGCTTACGTCTTGTTTGATTGTGGTGCTACTCATACGTTTATCTCTGACGATTTCACCGAACAACTCCACGCTTCGGTGCAACCGATTGATAAAATGATCGAAGTATATAACCCGTTGGGTTCACGCACCAAATGTATCCGGTGTGTGAAAAATTTGGATATTGAGATAGCAGGGCAACACTTGCCTACTGATGCCGTCCTGATCGATATGATACAGTACGATGTCATTCTGGGAATAAATTGGTTGGCTCAGAATAATGCCAAGATTCTGTGCCGCGAGGGCAGAGTAATTCTATCTCGACCCGGATTGCCTAAGATGGAATACTGGTTATCCAAACCTGTTCCACAGAAAAGGCTCATATCAGCACTTAAGGTACAAAAATACCTTAGGAAGGGTTGTGTAGCCTTCCTGTTGAGTCTCTCGGTGGAAAAATCCAACGACCAACCCCTTGAGAGTTTGGAAGTGGTACGGGAGTTTCCCAATGTATTTCCTGAGGAATTGCCAGGACTTCCGCCACTTCGTGAGGTTGAATTTGGAATTCAATCCTTACCTGGAACAGCGCCGATATCCAAAGCCCCGTATCGAATGGCGCCAGCTGAACTCAGTGAGTTGAAGTGTCAGTTGAAAGAACTGATGGAACAAGGGTTCATCCGTCCTAGTGTGTCACCGTGGGGAGCCCCGGTACTGTTTGTAAAGAAGAAGGATGGATCCCTTCGGTTATGCATCGATTATCGGATGCTTAACCAGGCAACTGTTAAAAATAAGTACCCGTTGCCTCGGATTGAGGACTTATTCGATCAGCTCAGAACAGCGAGGGTGTTCTCCAAGATCGACCTCAGGTCTGGATACCATCAACTCAGAGTAAAGGAAGAGGATATACCTAAGACTGCCTTCAAAACGAGATATGGCCATTATGAGTTCGTAGTAATGCCCTTCGGACTCACTAATGCGCCTGCTGCCTTTATGGATCTAATGAACCGGATATTCAGACCATATTTGGATAGCTTTGTCATCGTCTTTATTGATGACATTCTCGTATATTCTGAGAACAAGGAACAACACATGGAGCACTTGAAAATCGTCTTGAAAACCCTTCAAGATAACCAACTCTATGCTAAGTTTTCAAAATGTGAATTCTGGCTAGACAAAGTGATGTTCCTTGGTCATGTGATCTCAAAAGATGGAATCGCAGTGGATCCTGCGAAGGTGGAAGCTGTGATGGACTGGAAGCAGCCAGAAAATATCACTGAGGTCCGTAGCTTCCTTGGACTTGCCGGATATTATCGGAAGTTCATACAAGACTTCTCCCGAATCGCCGTACCGATGACGAAATTGCTTAAAAAGGGAGTCAAGTTTGAATGGACTGACCAGTGTAAGGAGTGCTTTGAGGTTCTCAAACAGAGGCTTACCACTGCCCCTGTCCTTACCTTACCTTCTGGTCAGGGAGGCTTCGTGGCATATACCGATGCCTCAGGAACGGGTCTGGGTTGTGTGTTGATGCAGCATGGCAAAGTAATCGCCTATGCGTCACGACAGTTGAAAGTCCATGAGAAAAATTATCCAACCCACGATCTTGAGCTTGCCGCGGTAGTCTTCGCACTTAAAATTTGGCGACACTACCTTTATGGAGAGAAATTTGAGGTCATGTCGGACCATAAAAGCCTAAAATACCTCTTTTCTCAAAAAGAACTCAATATGCGGCAACGGCGATGGCTGGAATTCCTCAAAGACTATGAATTCACGCTTTCCTATCACCCTGGAAAGGCAAATGTTGTAGCAGATGCCCTTAGTCGCAAGACTGTTGGCACTCTGGCCAGCCTAACCGGACAATGGAAGTTGATGGAGGATTTCGTCAAGTGGAAGCCATTTTTGGCTGATTCAGGTAGAATCCAAATGTCATGTTTGACGATCCACATTGAGTTCCTCGATCGCATTGTAGCCGAACAGTTCAAGGATCCCCAGTACTTGGAATTGAAAGCTCGTGCTGAAAAAGATAACACTTTCTTCCATTTGAAAGAAGATGGAGGAATATGGATGGAAGAAAGAATTTGGGTTCCAAATAACCCTGAGCTAAGACAGGAAGTACTCCAGGAGGCCCATAGTAGCAAATATACTATCCACCCTGGGGGTACGAAGATGTTCCGAGATTTGCAGAGAAAGTACTGGTGGAAGGGTATGAAACGTGATGTGGCTACGTTTGTCTCGAAGTGTTTGATCTGCCAGCAAGTTAAGATCGAACATCAGCGCCCTGGTGGAAAGATGCAACGGATCGAGATTCCAGAATGGAAATGGGAAGGCATTACGATGGATTTCATCGTTGGATTGCCTCGATCCAAGAGACAACATGATTCGATATGGGTGATCGTGGACAGACTCACCAAGTCTGCTCACTTCCTGCCAATCAACACTCGATACTCAACTGAACGATTGGCGGAGATCTACATTCGGGAAATCGTTAGACTCCATGGAGTGCCGATTTCGATCGTATCCGATCGTGACCCGAAGTTCACCTCTCACTTTTGGGAGCAGCTTCAAAGAGCCCTGGGGACGAAACTCAAGTTCAGTACAGCATTCCATCCCCAAACAGATGGGCAATCAGAACGAACCATACAGACTCTTGAAGATATGCTAAGAGCCTGTATGCTGGAATGGAAAGGTGATTGGGATTCCCACCTAGCGTTGGCTGAATTTGCTTATAATAATAGCCACCACGCTAGCATTGGGATGGCACCGTATGAAGCCTTGTATGGACGACCCTGTAGATCACCAATCCATTGGGGTGAAGTGGGTGAGCGAACCTTGGACTCGCCCATTGTGTTGCAGCATTACACTGAGCAGGTCCACATGATCAGAAAGAAGCTACTGACTGCTCAGAGTCGACAGAAGAGCTACGCCGATCAGCGGCGTAGGGAACTCGCTTTTGCGGTTGGAGATAAGGTTTTTATCAAGGTCTCTCCAACCAAGAGTGTGTTTCGTTTTGGAAAGAAGGGGAAGCTCAGCCCCAGATTCATTGGTCCCTTCGAAGTTTTGAGCCGGATCGGAGAGACTGCCTACCGAGTAGCATTGCCACCACAATACGCGCAAATACATGATGTATTTCACGTATCAATGCTTAGAAAGTACGTTCATGATCCTTCTCACGTCATTCAACATGAAGACATTGACATCCGAGAAGATATGACGGTAGAAGAAAGGCAAGTGGAGATCATGGACCGACGGGAGCAAGTGCTAAGAACAAAGGTCATTCCACTTGTTAAAGTGAGGTGGCAGCATCATGGAATCGATGATTGCACTTCGGAGCCCGAATCGGATATGCGGGATAAATATCCTGAACTCTTCACCTTGTACTCTTAGCTGAATTTCGCAGACGAAATTCCTTTAAGGGGGTAATGATGTAAGACCCGCAATTTTTCAGAAAAATATCTGAATAAAATTCATGAGGCATTTACCGGTAAAAATAGCATTTCTTCTCAGAATGCAAAATGAATCAATTCCTGCGAGCCAGTTATACTTAGGATATTGTTATCATCGCAAAATTGTTCCCCTCCCTTGCGAGAGAGAAACGAATTTCGCGAGTCAAACTCGACCAAAGTTTTGAAATTGGTTTTAAAAATTACTCGCCTCCGTTTTGAAAATTTGCGGGAAAATTCCGTAGAATGGGATCCGCCTGTCGGTACGAGGTTCAACCGTTCCTGGCGCCTTTACCAGGGGTAATTGAACCAAGGATCAATTATGTGCTTTAACTTGACTCAAATATCTAAATGATGCTCTATTTTTCCTAGAATGCACAAAGAATCAGGCTTGTGCTATGGAATTTTGAAAATAATGCAAGTTTGAGAAAATATGATGTTTGCTTTGGAAAATTGAAATGCATTTAGAAAAGGACTGGAAAATGCTTGAAAATGGAATTCCTGGGAAAATCATTGAATTTTATTGGAAATCAGAAATTTGCATTGGAAAGTGATTTCTCAGGAAAATTTGAACTTTAGAAAATCGATTTTGAAATTTGGAATTGCTTTTCTGAGAAAATAGATTTGAGAATTCTGAGAAAATCAAGAAATTCATTGGAAAATGACTTTTGAAATGGAAAATGAATTCTCAAGAAAACTGGAAAATATGAGAAAATAAATTTCTAAAAACTTGGGATTTTGAAATTTGAGAATTTGAAAACATAGGAAAATCTTGATTTGAACTTGGGAAATGCTTTGAAATGTCATTTGAAAACTTAGGATTTTGAGAAAATCAGATCCTGAGAAAGACTTGGAAATTCTTGAGAAAATTGAATTTTCTGAAATTGAAATTGGAAAATGAGTTTGAAATAATGCAATTTGAATGATATGAATGAATGAATATGAATTTGAAAAGGGAATTTCATTAAGGAATTGGGAAATCCTTTTAAAACTTTGAAAAATGCAGTGCATTTTGAAGTTAGCCTAAGTGTGTAGGCTGAATGTGGCTAATATGAAGATCATAAATCTTGGTTTTCTTCGTATTCTGACTATGGCCATAAATACAAATCCCACCGAGTTTATAAACTCCATAAAAGCTTGTGCACGTGCCATTCGTGTAAACCATAGTGAATTTGAAATAATGTGCATGAATGATACATCACATATTGAAATTTGCATAAATTAAACTATATGCAATGCAGCCCTATTCTAAGCAGAAATGTAACTCTTATTCCAAATTATTACATTTGAGATTACATTGAATTGAAATAAAATAAATAAAATCTAAGTCTTCTTCTTGAATGTTCCTGCAAAACTAGAAAACAAGGTTAGCACAAAAATGTAGGTTTTTCTGAATTTATCCGAAAATATGGGAAATTATCGGGTATTATTCAGATATAAACCCAAATTCATACCCCCTTTGATATAAACATAATAAATAATGAATAAATTTGGAAAATAAACTTGAAAATTCGAAATTGGGGTTCAAAATGACCAAAATACCCCTGATGACCTTGAAATCAGGGTTTTATGAAAGAATTTTTGTAAATTTTGGAATTTTGAAAATCAAATGAAATAAATCAAACATAATATAATAAAATATGATGATATGCATGAAATTTTGGAGAATTAGAAATTGAAATTTCGAAATTTAGGTCAAAATGACCAAAATACCCCTGATAATAAGACTATGGCCTTGAAACCAGGGTTTTCTGAAATAAATTTTGCAAAATTGAAAAATAAGAAATGCAAAGGAGATTAAAATTAACCCTAATATGATTTTACATGCTTATGTACATGATAAAAACCCTAAAATGGCAAAAATATCATAAAATATCAAATTTAACTTGATTTTCGCCTGATTTTCGCTTCTGAATTTAAAGATAAACTAACACATGGAGCAAATGAACTTGGAATTAAACCAAATTTGGCATAGACACCTAAAATAACCCTAGAAACATAATGGAGCTCGAAATTTAATTTTTTTGTATTTTTAAATATGGAAATTCAAATAAAAACCCTAAATTTCATGATTTTTGCCTAAAATATTGATTCTAAAGGGGATTTAGGATATCAAACTTCCATAAAAATTTCCCAAATTTTATGGGATGACAGATGACAGTAAGGCAAAGATTTGTTTATTTTACACTTTCTGGTTTTGACCTATGGTCGGAGCTGTACCACTCCGGCAAGTCGGATCGGAATCCGGCGACTCTAGTAAATGAAGGAAACAGACAGGTTTCGGTAGAAAATGTGGTAAAAATGGCAGACAGATGGGAAAATGGCTGAAATTGTGGGAAAATGTCCCTGACAAACAGAGGAAGATTTGATATTTTGACACTATTAGGATTCGGGTTACGGTTTGGAAAAGGCCATACTGTTATCAGAGACCTAAATCTCTGAGCTTTCTGGACATTGGAATCTGTTAGACAGAAATAGAAAATCCGGGAAAAATACTGGAACAGATCTAAAAATTCCCAAATTTTGGGAAATGACAGGAAATTATGTTATGAACAACTTTCGTGTTGAATGTTTTTGCAGAAGGGTTATAGATTGGATGGACTTGGTGCATTAAGGTCTGTCTATACCCTCACAAAAGAAAATCGATATTTTCCCAGGGGTCTGAGAAATCCGATTTTTTACAGAGGTCAAAACTGACTGGAAAAACCTCAAAATTTCCAGATCATTAGTATATTCAATCATGAATCTACTGTGATTTTTATAGAATGATTCGAATCCCACATAAGGGTGGATCCGAAGGTTTTTGTCTGCTAAAGCAGGAATTGAAATTTCTGGATGACAGAAAACCCGATTTAGAGTTTGGTTGGTTTAGAAAGGTTCCGAAACCCGAATTGAATCAAAGTTTTGACAGTACAACAAAGACATGTAAACCTAACTACTCTAAAATTTACAAAATTTTTAAATGCATAAAATCACATAAATTGCTGTATGGACTTTGTCTAAAAACTAAAATTTTACAAATTTTAAACTAAGTAAAGCATGGTTCATATATAAAACGAAATAACTAGCAAAACGAATTAATCTAAGTGCATGCAAACATAAGATGACATGAATCATAAAACTAAAACCTAAATCGAGGAGGATATGATCAATTTAATATTGGCTCTCCAAAATGAGAGATTTGATCCATTGAGTGGACGGATCTTTTCATTTTTTAGCCTACACATAAAGCACAAGTTTTGTATTTATCTATATATATATATATATGTATATATATATATAGAGAGAGAGAGAGAGATTAAATGAGAGTTTTCAACAATATGAAACCAGCTTTGGTCTGATCTCACGTTGTGTTTAAATAAACCATGTGATAAATATCTTAAAAAAAAATGAAAGCCAAAGGGTAAAGCAACACTTTACCTTGAGAGAGGGCTGGAAGATGGGGATGGCTTGGATGTGGAGCAGCTGCTGCCAGGCGTGAGGGAGGTGTCCCTGTGGTGCTGCCAAGGATGGAGGTGTGGCTGTTGGCTGGGAGCTTGAAGGTGATGCTTCCAAGTGGAGACCGGCTGAAGCAAGGTGGAGGCTGCAGCTGTTTGTTGAAGCAGATGGTGGCTTGAACCGGCTAGGCGTGGAGGCTGCAGCTGGAGATGACCGGAGGTGCTGGTGGGAAGTGTAAGCTGTGGCTGTTGTGGCTGTTGTGGCTGCAGCAGCCAAGAGAAGGGAAGGAGAGAGCTAAAGGGGGAGAGAGAGAGAGGCGTGAGATGGGAGAAGAGCCGTAAGTGGCTTCTTCTTTTTCCTTTTTTTCTTTAAACAAACCCAACTTAGGTCCTTAATCAGCCTCAACTTAGGGTTTTTAGGGGTTAATGAAAAGAGAGGGAAAGAGTGTACGTGAATGGGCTGGAGAAGGGAAAGGAAGGAAGGGAAGAAGGAAAGAAAGGGAAGGAAAGAAGAAAAAGAAAAGGAAGAAAAAGAAAAAAAAAAGGAAAGAAAGGAAGAAGAAAGGGAAAGAGAAAGGGAAAAAAGAAAAAGGAAAGGAAGAAAAAGAGAGGGGGCTGGAGGTTTGGGTGACCACTTTGTGGGTCCCACCTTAGGAAGAATATAATAATAAAATAAATAAATAAAATAAAATAAAATAAACAACAAAAAAAAAAAATAAAGAAAAAGATAATTTTTTTTTTCTTTTCTTATAAATTAAAACAAGAGAATGCAAATGGATGGGCCATCTCAGAGCGGGTCCAAATTTTGATTTTGAAATTCATTTTGACGATTAAAGGGGTAAAATAGTCTTTTTAGAAATTTTTTAGACGAAACGAGCTATTTTTGGCAGTTTTTGAAACGAGCTCGGATTTTGAAGTTCAATACCTCGTTGCGAAGCAAATCCAATGTAGAATTTGAAAATGTAATTTTGAAAGAAATCCAAATTGTTTTTCTCGAGAAAATACTTCCAACAAAACGAGCTATTTTTGGCAGTTTTTGAAACGAGCTCGGATTTTGAATTTCAATATCCCATTGCAAAGCAAATCCAATGTAGAATTTAAAAATATATTTTTGAAAGAAATCCATATTGTTTTTCTCGAGAAAATGCTTCCAACCGAAATGAGCTATTTTTGGCAGTTTTTGAAACAAGCTCGGATTTTGAAGTTCAATAGCTCATTGCGAAGCAAATCCAATGTAGAATTTGAAAATGTAATTTTGAAAGAAATCCAAATTGTTTTTCTTGAGAAAATGCTTCCAACAAAATGAGCTATTTTTGGCAGTTTTGAAACGAGCTCGGATTTTGAATTTCAATATCCCATTGCGAAGCAAATCCAATGTAGAATTTAAAAATATATTTTTGAAAGAAATCCATATTGTTTTTCTCGAGAAAATGCTTCCAACCGAAATGAGCTATTTTTGGCAGTTTTTGAAACGAGCTTAGATTTTGAAGTTCAATAGCTCATTGCGAAGCAAATCTAGTGTAAAACTTGAAAATTTGATTTTGAAAGAAATCCAGATTATTTTTCTTGAGAAAATATTTCCAAATTTAGACTCCCGGGGTGAAAATGTCAATTTTGGAAACCCGAGGTTTGAAATTGATTTCTGAAAACTTTTAAAACTCAATCTGGATTGAAATTTATAAAACTGGAGTTCTGGACTTCGAAAATGAAATGAAATGTGATGAAATGTTATGAAATGCTAAGAAATGATATGAAATGATGAGAAATGACATGCGAAATGCAGACCCTGAATGGAGAATTTTAGATGTTAGACCCCGATTGGCAGCTGTACCAGTTTAAAAAGCATTAAAATTGATAAAATTTGCAAAATAGCTCAAGAAATGGTTTTCGGGACTCTACTGGATCAGAGTGACACTGAAAATTGAGGTTCGAGCTGGATTGAACTGAAATGAGCTAGATTGAGCTGAGTTTTAGAGTTTCAGAACTCAAATGAACTGACCAGGCACTGACTCAACTGACCTTTCCGACTGAATTTTCAAGAAAAGCTGCCATTTTTAGAGAAATGGTACGGAATGATCACTGGAGTGAAGTGAATTATGAACTTGAGCTGAAACAAAGGTCATTAATACTGAGGTGAACTAAAATCGAGGCTCAAACACTAGCTCAACTGACTAAACTTGGCTCAATTTCAGCTAGAAGAGCTAAAATGGACCAAAATGGGCTCCTAGACACTTGGAAATGGTTTTGTACTGAAACTGGAGTGTTTGAACTTCTGGTGAGCTCAAGTTAGACTCTGGGAAACATGACTGACTGGGAATGACAGACTCGGAGACAATTGGTTTGGATTCAAGTGAGAAATGAGCTCATTTTTGAAGAAATGATCCCATTTTGGCAGGAATGGTCAGAAATGAAAATGGTCTGTTCATTGTGAGCTCAGATGAGCTTGAGATGACTGATATTCTAACTGTCTTGAACTGACCAATGAGCTTGGTTGACTCCGACTGACTGGGGTCCGGGATGACCTAGGGGTAAAATGGTAATTTTCCTAGTGAAAATGGGTAAATGGTGATTTTCTGAAACTGACTCAGGGTTTGACTCCTACACTGACCTAACAAGGTTGGCACTGCATGACGGGGGTTGTTTGAGAATGGATGTGGAAAATTTGGGGTGTTTACAGATGCCCCTCTTTGCTACTAAGCCGGCTTGAAGACGAGCTTAGTGGCAAAGAAAAACACACCAAATTTTGGCTATAAAAATGCCCCAGTTAGAAGGATCCGACTGGATATGAAGATATTAGCCCTGATGAAAATGGTAGATATGAAATGGAGAATAAAGAAAAAAAAATTTACTTCAAAAGAAGTGAGATTCAGGTTTTGCCCTTAACCTGGATGGGACGGGCAATACCTCGTGTAGAAACGAAGCTCAGGTTTGACCCTTAACCTGACCGGGGAATGAAATACCTCATCAAGAAGAGGCTCAGGTTTGTACCCTTAACCTGATCGGGAAATGAAATACCTCATCAGAATGAGGCTTAGGTTTGTACCCTTAACCTGATTGGGCGGAAAATGAAATACCTCATCAAAGGAGGCTCAGGTTTATACCCTTATCCTGATTGGGCGGAAAATGAAATACCTCATCAAAGGAGGCTCAGGTTTGTACCCTTATCCTGATTGGGAGGAAAATGAAATACCTCATCAAAGGAGGCTCAGGTTTGTACCCTTATCCTGATTGGGCAGAAAATGAAATACCTCATCAAAGGAGGCTCAGGTTTGTACCCTTATCCTGATTGGGCAGAAAATGAAATACCTCATCAAAGGAGGCTCAGGTTTGTACCCTTATCCTGATTGGGTAGAAAATGAAATACCTCATCAAAGGAGGCTCAGGTTTGTTCCCTTATCCTGATTGGGCAGAAAATGAATGGAATCCTCGAAGGAAGAAACCATGATGGAACCTTCAGATTTCCGCACAATGAACCCGACAGAGGTTTTGCAAAAGGATGAAATTGGGGTCCCTAAAGCTTGAAAAGGGGTTTGATTTTGGGCGCCTCATTGCTGAGACTAAATAACTTTTGAAATTGGTGACCTTTTGCGAGAAAATGATTGGTGGCTTAACCTCAAGCCGAAATTGGACTGTCTATAGTGGGACAGTGGGGACACAGGAAAGTGTGCGAATCTGAGAGCCCATGCGCTCAGATTATACCAACAGAAGGGAAGGAATCTTGAAAACTCCCATTATCAAGTCCTTAAAAGGGATAACAACTGATGTCAGGATGCGCCAAAGATGAACCTCAAGCTCTCGCTTCACGCCAGGATAGCTAGAAAATATTGTCAAAATGTTGAAAATTATTGTTGATTCGAAATAATTGAAAGTGATGCACATTGCTTTGAAAATATTCCCTCTTTTCTACCTGAAGTATTATCTCTGATTGGGCTTAACTTCGTAAAATCAATATTCGAATTCAAATTGCTTGCAATTGGCTTTCTTTCAAGGAAGCTATCAATTTCCCTGATATGAGCAGAAAAGAGAGTATTCTTGATATTGTGAAAGCAATTTGTGAAAGAATATTGATAATAGAATTTCACAAAATTTAAAGAGGATTCTTTGGCAGATTTGGCAGTCTGATATCCTGGAATTCTTTCTCATGACGATCTTTCTGCCTACTATTTTTTTTTTTGGCAGAATTAGAGCTCTCTTGGGTTTTTGGAGATTACATCATCCTTCATTTTGGAGATGTCTTGACTTTTCTCTCTCTTTTTTTTTTTAGAAGGGTACGTCACAAACTCTTTCATCTCAGAGATGCTCCGATCCTTCTTTTTTTCTCTCAGGGATTATATCGACGGTTATTGGCTCATTGGTTGGAAATCTCTTGATGATAGCAGAAATTAAATATCCTTTAGGGTTTGTCGGGAGGCTCATCGCAGTCGCCTTCATCTTGACGGTGCTCTGAACTTTCCCTGGAAGGATCCGTCACAAACTCCGTCATCTTGGAGATGATTCAAATCTTCTTTGGCCCCGGGGGTCTACTCGCCTAATTCGCCTTCATCTTGACGACAGTTGAGAGATCCCTTTTGCAGATATTTAATTGCAGCTTTAGGTGATTGAGGAGATATAGGGATTGAATGGATTTTTCTGTATCACCCAGGATATTTTGACTGCTTTATTTTCCAAGAATGATCTTTAAAAACGTGCCATTGACTGCGATCAATACCGATCACTTATGGCTTTGCAACAACATTGAATTTCCTTTGCTGGCCATATCAAGGATTTATTCTTCATCCTTTTGGTCGGCTAATAGAAAGAATTTGAATTTTGAATCCTTTTTCACGAAAGCTTTGACCTTTCAGAGATAATACTGAAGGTATTCTGAGGTAATGTTTTTGTGCAATAAAAATTTTGAAATCAATAAATATTTAATGACAAATTGACAAGATTTTCTTGAAATCCTTTGTGGAAGCGAGTATTTGAAGCACAACGTAACACATCCATGACAAAAATTTTCTTCTCCTTTCCCCAAAGGAGAAGATTCAGACATTGGAAATAGAAATTACTCCTCTCTTCCCTGAAAAGGAGGTGTTTGCAAAACGAACTTTCGAAGAGAAATTAAGCTTTCCTCAAAACTTCCTAACATTAGGCTTCTCTTATGGAAAGGGGGCCGGTAATGATGAGGTCGGTGAATTGGTCATGAAGGAACGAGTCCATCACACTCTCCCTGAAAAGAGGGTCCTTCATGATGAAATGGCCTAGTTTGAAATTGCGGTCACAAGGAAAGCGAGCTTCCGTCGAAGCTCTCCCTGAATTAAGGGTTCCTTGTATGAAATTGGAAATTTGTTTTGCAAACGGTTCACATAGACACGAGTCCCTTCAAACTCTCCCTGAAAAGGGGCTAGGTGAACAAAGGATAGCATGCGAAAAGAACGAGCTCCCTTGAACTCTCCCTGTACAAAGGGTCTCTCGCAAGAGGAAATGATTGGAATTGGTATGAAATTGGAATTTGGAAAATTTAAAATTTTGAAATTTGGAATTTGAAATTGGAAATTTGGAAATTTGGAAATTGATATTTGGAAACTGGAAATTGATTGACTCGAAGGTCAAAATTGGTTGACCCAAATGTCGAAATCGGAAATTTGGAATTTGAAAATTGGAAATTGGAAATTGGGAAATTGATTGACCCGAAGGTCGAAATTGGAAATTTTGGAAATTGATTGGCCCGAAGGTCGAAATTGGAAATTGAGTGACCCGAAGATCGAATTTGAAAATTGGTTGACCCAGAGGTCGAAATTGGAAATTTGGAAATTGGGTGGCTCGAGGGCCGAATTGGTAATTGAAATTTGAACTTTGATGAATGATCAGCACAAAGACTGAACCCGAGAGGTTGACTGATACGACCCACCAGTGAGACACTAACACAAGTGCTCAATCTTGAAAGAACACCAGCATGAATACCGGGTTTTGAAAATATGTCAACATAGACATTGGATTTTAAAAATATATCAGTTCGAGCACTGAATTTTGGAAGTGTACCAGTTTGAGCACTGGATTTCAAAATTGTACCAGTTCAAGCACTGAGTTTTGAAAATATACCTTGTTTTTAATTTGAAATTTGAATTTTTAAAAGAGACCTATGCTCTTAAAGTATTTGGGAATTGTAACGAGAATGATTGTCGGGGTCTCAGGATTATCCCTTATCCTGAATGGGTAGCGAACTTGATGCAAATGCATGCCAATGAATGCAGATGTATGCAAATATGAAAATGATATAAATGAATGCACATGCGTGCAAAATGAGAGATTTGTTTATCCTGCCTGCATACAGGATATTTGTAGATAAAAACAAAATTTTTAAAAAAAATGCCCCAGTATAACTAGGAAAGGAGATTTTAACCATTATTGAACAAAATTTGGAGGAATTACAAAGAATAAGACATGGTTTAAGTATAGAATTTTTTCAAATGCCGAGCATTGATGGGATCTGGTAATTCCACTCCGTCAGCATTTATGAGCCGATATGAATTACGAGGTAATGCCTCTTTGACAACATAGGGACCTTCCCAATTTGGTGACCACTTGCCACCTGGGCGGTGCTTGAGATAAGCCGTTGATCTGAGCACTAGATCATTGACTCGAAATTTTCTTTCAATGACTGATTTTGCATATTGTCTGTCTATCTTCTGACGATATGATTGAGCGTGCTCTGCTGCTCTGAGTCTTCTTTCATCTAGCAAATCAAGTTGTACTAGCCGTTGTTGCTGATACTGATAAAAAGGTAATTCTATAAGTGATGCAAATTTTAGAGCAGGTTTCTGAACATGTAGAAGCAGTACTACTTCAGTTCCGTAGACAAGTTCTGACAAAGTAGCTTTAATTGGAGTTCGAATGGTGGTTCTGTATGCTCACAATGCTTCATGGATCTTCTCATGCCAGTCACGACCTGTTTTCAAAGTTCGCTCCAAGATTCTAATAAGAATTTTATTGGTGGCCTCTGCCTGACCATTCCCTTGAGGATAATAAGGAGCGGAGAAATGATGGTGGATTTTGAACTTCGAACAGAAAGTTCTCATTTTCTCATTCTTGAAATGATTGCCATTATCTAACACAATATCATGCGGTATGCCAAAACGACATAGGATATTTTTGTGGATGAACGAGACCACATGTCGACCTTCTACTATGCGTAGAGTGATAGCTTCGACCCATTTAGTAAAATATTCTGTTGCGGCAAGAAAATATTTGTAGCTGTTTGAAGCAGAAGTGATGGGGCCAACAACATCAAAAGCCCACATAGAAAATGGCCATGGTGAGACGACAGATTGCAAATATGTCGCTGGCGCATGAATGGAAGGTGCATGCATCTGGCATTGAACGCACTTCTTCACAAAACGATAACAATCTTGTTGCATAGTTCTCCAGTAATATCCTGCTCGGATGATTTGTTTGACAAGAGTTTGGTAGCCGACGTGACCATCGCAAATGCCTTCGTGTACCTCCCGCATGACTTCTTTGGCTTCATCTTCATCTAGGCATCTGGCATATTTAGAACTGAATCCACGATGATAGAGGACATCGGCAATAATAAAATATCGGGCAGATACATGCCAAATCGCTCGTTACTCTTACCAGTGATATTCTAAGAGAAGGAGACAGATGTCTTCTTTTTTATGGGAGCCTTTCTGAAACAGTCCTTAGCTTGCTCAGACATCATCCTAATCATCATTTTCTTGAACATCTGATATGTAGTAGGATCAATGCCATCCCTATCATTCAAACTCTGTCTTCTGGCAAATCTTGGAGAATCCATTTCTTCTTGCCTGCTTCTAAAATCACTGATGCCCTGATACAGTGGTGTCTTCTTGCTTGATCTGATCTGAACCACTTGGGAATACTGATGCTCTTTGTAGAATGGATGATTAAATTTCGATGATGAAGATTCAAGATAGAAATGAATATAGTAAAAATATTTGATGAGAATTTGATAGATAATTGAAAGAACATCCCATTACTAGGGATTGGGTCGCCGCTGGAGTCACGACAATTATGTTGTCATTCTTTACAAGGAGAACGAACAACTACAAATATGCCTTGTCACCTAGGCGAGGTTATCAAACCATGATAGAATGAAAATTGAAGGATTTTTTTTTTCTTTATTGAAGGAAAAATATGATTGCATCAATAGTGGACTTGAGAAAGAGGGAGTATATAGACAGTCTGTCACCACTCTTAACGATCAACAGAGACACGAGGACCAAGGAAAAGAGTGAGAATGATGAGAGAATCCCAGCCATATATGGCAGAATGGTATGCTCCGGACCACTGTGCTGATGTAAGGTCGAACTCTGGCACGACTCCAGATAGCAGCCGCATCTCTATGTGCTTCTGTCTCTGAGAAAACTGTCGAACACACCGCTCCGGATGATAGTAAGCACAGAAGAATGGACCAAGCAACTTGAATCTCTTGCCATATGCATAGGTGTATCTGGGAGGCGATAATTCTCGATCAAAATAGTCCCACACCACTTCTTCTTCCTGCAGATAGTCGATCAGGAATCGGTACCGCGCAACTGGAAGGAGCTCCTTACCGTTGTATCTGAATGAACTAGCTCTGGTTGGTACATGCTGAAGGAACCAAGATTGAAGAGCATAAGTACATCCCTCGACTAAGATGGACTCTCCAAGTGTGAAGCGGGTCAGTCCTCTGTATAGAAAAGCAAGCGCGGCCATGGCTATCGAGAGACGGCTGGTCTGTCGACTTCCCCATCTTCTCAAAAGTTGAACTATTCTGACATCCACATAATTTTGTCCATCTGGAAAGAAAGCAAGTCCCACAGTACACAAAACCATCGCATGCTGAATTCTCTCTCGAGCTGTCCTGGACAACAAGCTGACTTCTGCGAATTCTCCATACTGTCGGTAGATCTCGATCAGACTCACGTATTCATTCCCATTTTCTTCAATCAGTGGCCAAGACTTGCCCCCTGTCATGCGAGCTACGACATCTTTGGGATCCAGACCCTTGACATTGATCAGAAATTGCTGCTCTAATGGATCTCCAGGCTGATCGACTGGCTCGGGCAGTCCCATAATCTCTGAAAATTCATCCATCAGTATTGTCATCTCGCCCCACGGGAACCAGAACGTGCAAGTGCGCGGATTCCACCGCTCCGCCAGTGCATGAATCAGATTGCCGTTGACTGTCAACTTTCCCACTGCAGATGCCAATTCCAACCCACAATCGCTCAAGTGGTCCGGAAACATACGAGAGAAATTTTTGAACCAGACATAATACCACCGGGGGAAGAAGGGTCCGGTGCTAAGAGATCGATGCTCAGGAAGACTTTGTCGCACCTCATAGGAGATGTGACCCTCAGGAAAAACAGAATCGAGCTGACTGGATGCCATTGGACTGAAAGACAAGAAGACTGGAATTAGACTTTGGAAAAATATAAGAAATTTGAAAATTGCAGGCAGGATAAAATGAAAGCTGGAAATTCGAAGTCCAGAGGAACGAAAGAATGGAAAATTTCCTGGAGTTTTGAAGGAAAAGGTGGATAATTTAGAAAAATCGTCCAGGGTTTTTGAGAAAAAGGTGATATTTCATAAAAGATGAAAAATGAGGTATTTTGGAAAATTGTTTGGTATTTTGGAAAACTTGGGAAAAATATGAGAAAATAAGGCGAAAATGAATATCATATATACAATTACAAACAATTATGCACATACAGCAATCCCTAGGAAGCCAACTCTAAATGCATTGATTTTGAAAGAGCTTTAGGACCCTAATCCTGACTCTAGGCTTAGATCAACTGTGTCCAATCATGCTATGCCGATATACTCGAGCCGAGGCTCGATGTACGTGGCATAAAACTCATCTCCGGGTCTAGGCTTGTGTTTTCCCAACATCCTTGAGCGCCTGCCGATATACGTTGGACTATGGCCCTTGGTACGTGGCAGGGGGGCGTTAGCCCAAATAAGTGGCCCAGTTGTGAGGCTCTGTCCCGAACTATGGTTCTGGAAGAGAGCCCAGCAACGTGAAGACCGGGTAGACATAGGTGGGGTGGTTTTTGAAATATGATCACATGCAGGCAAACAGAGGGCTCTAAGTCCTAAAGAGATAGAATTTTGAAAACTTTTGAAGAAGCAAACATTGTTTTCATACAAGTCCTAGATTGAGGAGTGTTGTATTTTAGACCTAAGTCTATGTGAGCATGCATAATTCTCCTCAATATGGTCCTACCAAACCATGCCTAATCTACATGCAATCCATGTCAGCTGGGTTCAAGTCTAGGCTCCTAGGTTCACATGATATCAGAAATTAAAGCTGACATTTCATAGAACATAATTTTGACAATTGGGCTAAGTTAAAGCACATAATTGATCAGGCGAAGACAGGTCCCATCTCGGTCGCCAAACTTGTTATCATCGCAAAATTGTTCCCCTCCCTTGCGAGAGAGAAACGAATTTCGCGAGTCAAACTCGACCAAAGTTTTGAAATTGGTTTTAAAAATTACTCGCCTCCGTTTTGAAAATTTGCGGGAAAATTCCGTAGAATGGGATCCGCCTGTCGGTACGAGGTTCAACCGTTCCTGGCGCCTTTACCAGGGGTAATTGAACCAAGGATCAATTATGTGCTTTAACTTGACTCAAATATCTAAATGATGCTCTATTTTTCCTAGAATGCACAAAGAATCAGGCTTGTGCTATGGAATTTTGAAAATAATGCAAGTTTGAGAAAATGTGATGTTTGCTTTGGAAAATTGAAATGCATTTAGAAAAGGACTGGAAAATGCTTGAAAATGGAATTCCTAGGAAAATCATTGAATTTTATTGGAAATCAGAAATTTGCATTGGAAAGTGATTTCTCAGGAAAATTTGAACTTTAGAAAATCGATTTTGAAATTTGGAATTGCTTTTCTGAGAAAATAGATTTGAGAATTCTGAGAAAATCAAGAAATTCATTGGAAAATGACTTTTGAAATGGAAAATGAATTCTCAAGAAAACTGGAAAATATGAGAAAATAAATTTCTAAAAACTTGGGATTTTGAAATTTGAGAATTTGAAAACATAGGAAAATCTTGATTTGAACTTGGGAAATGCTTTGAAATGTCATTTGAAAACTTAGGATTTTGAGAACATCAGATCCTGAGAAAGACTTGGAAATTCTTGAGAAAATTGAATTTTCTGAAATTGAAATTGGAAAATGAGTTTGAAATAATGCAATTTGAATGATATGAATGAATGAATATGAATTTGAAAAGGGAATTTCATTAAGGAATTGGGAAATCCTTTTAAAACTTTGAAAAATGCAGTGCATTTTGAAGTTAGCCTAAGTGTGTAGGCTGAATGTGGCTAATATGAAGATCATAAATCTTGGTTTTCTTCGTATTCTGACTATGGCCATAAATACAAATCCCACCGAGTTTATAAACTCCATAAAAGCTTGTGCACGTGCCATTCGTGTAAACCATAGTGAATTTGAAATAATGTGCATGAATGATACATCACATATTGAAATTTGCATAAATTAAACTATATGCAATGCAGCCCTATTCTAAGCAGAAATGTAACTCTTATTCCAAATTATTACATTTGAGATTACATTGAATTGAAATAAAATAAATAAAATCTAAGTCTTCTTCTTGAATGTTCCTGCAAAACTAGAAAACAAGGTTAGCACAAAAATGTAGGTTTTTCTGAATTTATCCGAAAATATGGGAAATTATCGGGTATTATTCAGATATAAACCCAAATTCATACCCCCTTTGATATAAACATAATAAATAATGAATAAATTTGGAAAATAAACTTGAAAATTCGAAATTGGGGTTCAAAATGACCAAAATACCCCTGATGACCTTGAAATCAGGGTTTTATGAAAGAATTTTTGTAAATTTTGGAATTTTGAAAATCAAATGAAATAAATCAAACATAATATAATAAAATATGATGATATGCATGAAATTTTGGAGAATTAGAAATTGAAATTTCGAAATTTAGGTCAAAATGACCAAAATACCCCTGATAATAAGACTATGGCCTTGAAACCAGGGTTTTCTGAAATAAATTTTGCAAAATTGAAAAATAAGAAATGCAAAGGAGATTAAAATTAACCCTAATATGATTTTACATGCTTATGTACATGATAAAAACCCTAAAATGGCAAAAATATCATAAAATATCAAATTTAACTTGATTTTCGCCTGATTTTCGCTTCTGAATTTAAAGATAAACTAACACATGGAGCAAATGAACTTGGAATTAAACCAAATTTGGCATAGACACCTAAAATAACCCTAGAAACATAATGGAGCTCGAAAATTTAATTTTTTTGTATTTTTAAATATGGAAATTCAAATAAAAACCCTAAATTTCATGATTTTTGCCTAAAATATTGATTCTAAAGGGGATTTAGGATATCAAACTTCCATAAAAATTTCCCAAATTTTATGGGATGACAGATGACAGTAAGGCAAAGATTTTTTTATTTTACACTTTCTGGTTTTGACCTATGGTCGGAGCTGTACCACTCCGGCAATTTGGATCGGAATCCGGCGACTCTAGTAAATGAAGGAAACAGACAGGTTTCGGTAGAAAATGTGGTAAAAATGGCAGACTGATGGGAAAATGGCTGAAATTGTGGGCAAATGTCCCTGACAAACAGAGGAAGATTTGATATTTTGACACTATTAGGATTCGGGTTACGGTTTGGAAAAGGCCATACTGTTATCAGAGACCTAAATCTCTGAGATTTCTGGACATTGGAATCTGTTAGACAGAAATAGAAAATCCGGGAAAAATACTGGAGCAGATCTAAAAATTCCCAAATTTTGGGAAATGACAGGAAATTATGTTATGAACAACTTTCGTGTTGAAAGTTTTTGCAGAAGGGTTATAGATTGGATGGACTTGGTGCATTAAGGTCTGTCTATACCCTGACGAAAGAAAATCGATATTTTCCCAGGGGTCTGAGAATTCCGATTTTTTACAGAGGTCAAAACTGACTGGAAAAACCTCAAAATTTCCAGATCATTAGTAGATTCAATCATGAATCTACTGTGATTTTTATAGAATGATTCGAATCCCACATAAGGGTGGATCCGAAGGTTTTTGTCTGCTAAAGCAGGAATTGAAATTTCTGGATGACAGAAAACCCGATTTAGAGTTTGGTTGGTTTAGAAAGGTTCCGAAACCCGAATTGAATCAAAGTTTTGACAGTACAACAAAGACATGTAAACCTAACTACTCTAAAATTTACAAAATTTTTAAATGCATAAAATCACATAAATTGTTGTATGGACTTTGTCTAAAAACTAAAATTTTACAAATTTTAAACTAAGTAAAGCATGGTTCATATATAAAACGAAATAACTAGCAAAACGAATTAATCTAAGTGCATGCAAACATAAGATGACATGAATCATAAAACTAAAACCTAAATCGAGGAGGATATGATCAATTTAATATTGGCTCTCCAAAATGAGAGATTCGATCCATTGAGTGGACGGATCTTTTCATTTTTTAGCCTACACATAAAGCACAAGTTTTGTATTTATCTATATATATATATATGTATATATATATATATATATATATAGAGAGAGAGAGAGAGATTAAATGAGAGTTTTCAACAATATGAAACCAGCTTTGGTCTGATCTCACGTTGTGTTTAAATAAACCATGTGATAAATATCTTAAAAAAAAATGAAAGCCAAAGGGTAAAGCAACACTTTACCTTGAGAGAGGGCTGGAAGATGGGGATGGCTTGGATGTGGAGCAGCTGCTGCCAGGCGTGAGGGAGGTGTCCCTGTGGTGCTGCCAAGGATGGAGGTGTGGCTGTTGGCTGGGAGCTTGAAGGTGATGCTTCCAAGTGGAGACCGGCTGAAGCAAGGTGGAGGCTGCAGCTGTTTGTTGAAGCAGATGGTGGCTTGAACCGGCTAGGCGTGGAGGCTGCAGCTGGAGATGACCGGAGGTGCTGGTGGGAAGTGTAAGCTGTGGCTGTTGTGGCTGTTGTGGCTGCAGCAGCCAAGAGAAGGGAAGGAGAGAGCTAAAGGGGGAGAGAGAGAGAGGCGTGAGATGGGAGAAGAGCCGTAAGTGGCTTCTTCTTTTTCCTTTTTTTCTTTAAACAAACCCAACTTAGGTCCTTAATCAGCCTCAACTTAGGGTTTTTAGGGGTTAATGAAAAGAGAGGGAAAGAGTGTACGTGAATGGGCTGGAGAAGGGAAAGGAAGGAAGGGAAGAAGGAAAGAAAGGGAAGGAAAGAAGAAAAAGAAAAGGAAGAAAAAGAAAAAAAAAAAGGAAAGAAAGGAAGAAGAAAGGGAAAGAGAAAGGGAAAAAAGAAAAAGGAAAGGAAGAAAAAGAGAGGGGGCTGGAGGTTTGGGTGACCACTTTGTGGGTCCCACCTTAGGAAGAATATAATAATAAAATAAATAAATAAAATAAAATAAAATAAACAAAAAAAAATAAAAAAAATAAAGAAAAAGTTAATTTTTTTTTCTTTTCTTATAGATTAAAACAAGAGAATGCAAATGGATGGGCCATCTCAGAGCGGGTCCAAATTTTGATTTTGAAATTCATTTTGACGATTAAAGGGGTAAAATAGTCTTTTTAGAAAATTTTTAGACGAAACGAGCTATTTTTGGCAGTTTTTGAAACGAGCTCGGATTTTGAAGTTCAATACCCCGTTGCGAAGCAAATCCAATGTAGAATTTGAAAATGTAATTTTGAAAGAAATCCAAATTGTTTTTCTCGAGAAAATACTTCCAACAAAACGAGCTATTTTTGGCAGTTTTTGAAACGAGCTCGGATTTTGAATTTCAATATCCCATTGCGAAGCAAATCCAATGTAGAATTTAAAAATATATTTTTGAAAGAAATCCATATTGTTTTTCTCGAGAAAATGCTTCCAACCGAAATGAGCTATTTTTGGCAGTTTTTGAAACGAGCTCGGATTTTGAAGTTCAATAGCTCATTGCGAAGCAAATCCAATGTAGAATTTGAAAATGTAATTTTGAAAGAAATCCAAATTGTTTTTCTCGAGAAAATGCTTCCAACAAAACGAGCTATTTTTGGCAGTTTTGAAACGAGCTCGGATTTTGAATTTCAATATCCCATTGCGAAGCAAATCCAATGTAGAATTTAAAAATATATTTTTGAAAGAAATCCATATTGTTTTTCTCGAGAAAATGCTTCCAACCGAAATGAGCTATTTTTGGCAGTTTTTGAAACGAGCTCAGATTTTGAAGTTCAATAGCTCATTGCGAAGCAAATCCAGTGTAAAACTTGAAAATTTGATTTTGAAAGAAATCCAGATTATTTTTCTTGAGAAAATATTTCCAAATTTAGACTCCCGGGGTGAAAATGTCAATTTTGGAAACCCGAGGTTTGAAATTGATTTCTGAAAACTTTTAAAACTCAATCTTGATTGAAATTTATAAAACTGGAGTTCTGGACTTCGAAAATGAAATGAAATGTGATGAAATGTTATGAAATGCTAAGAAATGATATGAAATGATGAGAAATGACATGCGAAATGCAGACCCTGAATGGAGAATTTTAGATGTTAGACCCCGATTGGCAGCTGTACCAGTTTAAAAAGCATTAAAATTGATAAAATTTGCAAAATAGCTCAAGAAATGGTTTTCGGGACTCTACTGGATCAGAGTGACACTGAAAATTGAGGTTCGAGCTGGATTGAACTGAAATGAGCTGGATTGAGCTGAGTTTTAGAGTTTCAGAACTCAAATGAACTGACCAGGCACTGACTCAACTGACCTTTCCGACTGAATTTTCAAGAAAAGCTGCCATTTTTAGAGAAATGGTACGGAATGATCACTGGAGTGAAGTGAATTATGAACTTGAGCTAAAACAAAGGTCATTAATACTGAGGTGAACTAAAATCGAGGCTCAAACACTAGCTCAACTGACTAAACTTGGCTCAATTTCAGCTAGAAGAGCTAAAATGGACCAAAATGGGCTCCTAGACACTTGGAAATGGTTTTGTACTGAAACTGGAGTGTTTGAACTTCTGGTGAGCTCAAGTTAGACTCTGGGAAACATGACTGACTGGGAATGACAGACTCGGAGACAATTGGTTTGGATTCAAGTGAGAAATGAGCTCATTTTTGAAGAAATGATCCCATTTTGGCAGGAATGGTCAGAAATGAAAATGGTCTGTTCATTGTGAGCTCAGATAAGCTTGAGATGACTGATATTCTAACTGTCTTGAACTGACCAATGAGCTTGGTTGACTCCGACTGACTGGGGTCCGGGATGACCTAGGGGTAAAATGGTAATTTTCCTAGTGAAAATGGGTAAATGGTGATTTTCTGAAACTGACTCAGGGTTTGACTCCTACACTGACCTAACAAGGTTGGCACTGCATGAGGGGGGTTGTTTGAGAATGGATGTGGAAAATTTGGGGTGTTTACAGATATTCGTCGAATTGCGAATATATGCTCAAACACTCTGGAAGCCATAACTTCCTAACTAAACGAAATCAATAGATTCGTACGAGCCAACTTTCTTAGTTACGTCAATACGAAGAAAATGGCATACTCAGAATTTTTCGGAAAAAATCACCGGAAACCCGAAATTCTTGCGGGACCCACAGAAATATTGGTGGGACCCACAGAAATATTCCTCTGAAAATATCTTGTGGGACCCACAAAATATCCTATGGAAATATCTTGTGGGCCCCACCTCAAAAGGAACCTCCAGGAATTTAAAAGAAGCCAAGGGGTAAAAGGGGCATGGAAAAACCCAAGAGGAGGTGGGCTTGGGCTATAAATAGCCCTCCCCACTCTCTCTCTTGTCATAATTTCGACCCCCCCTCTCTCTCTTGCCTTCTCTCTCTCTCCTAAACCTCCCCTACCTAGCCTAGCCCACCTGAGCCCACCTGACCTGGTCTGAGCCTGCCTGACTTAGCCTGAGCCTGCCTGACCTAGTCCTAACCCACCTGACCTGGGTCTGAACCCACTTGACCTGGTCCAAACCCAGTTGACTTGACTTGAACCTAGTTGGGTTTAAAGTCAAAGTCAAAGTCCTTTTTGGTCCAGATTCCGGTTTGGGTTTCTGAACCCAGACTTAGCCTACTTGAGCTGAGTTCGAACCTGCTGAACCCAGTTGACTTGGATCGAACCCTGTTTGGTTCAAACCACTTAGGTTAAGTAGCTTGACCTGCTCTACCTCTTTCTCAACTAAGTCAGCTTCATTTGACTTAGTCTGACCTCTCGAAGGAAGGCTCGAAGCCAAAGAAGCAACCCGGAGCCGTTTCTTCCACGATTTGAAGTAAGTTCGCTTCGTTGATCCATCTCTCTCAAGTATTTGACTGTTTGTATATAGAATATACTTTCTGAAGTAGTATCTTGCGTTAGTTCTTGATTGAGCCCTTTTTGGACACTTTGGTGTTCACCCGCTCGTCTCGTAACTATCGTCGGATATATCTATGTTCAAACACGCAGTATATGCGTTCTTCAAAATGGTATCTCACTTTAGTTCTTGGTTGAGCCCTTTAGGACACTTCGGTGTTCACCCGCTCGCCTCGTAACTATCGTTGGATGCGGATCTAGGTGTATATCTGTTGATTCTGCCGACGCGTCTTATATCGCACAGGCTATGTAATTTACCTTTGCCGTCGCGTCGTATGATGCCAAGGCTTCCTGTTTTCTGTACTTCCGATTACTGCACTTCCGATTATGCATTTACTTACGCCGTCGCGTCGAACGATGCCAAGGCTCCTGCTTTCTGCAATGTATTTACTTACGCCGTCGCGTCGAACGATGCCAAGGCTTCTGCTTTGTTATATATGTAGAATATTTTGTTCAGTTACACACCCTGAACAACAGTATATGCATTTCTTTACGCCGCCGCTGTATAAAGCACAGGCTTCTGCTTATACTACATATATAGCGCATAAATGAGCGTTCAAATGGAGATCAACTCCAAATCGCCCATGCGATTCCTTGACCGCTCCTCGTTCAAGATTCTGCTTGCCGAATGAAGCCCCTATTGGAAAGGCTTCGCTTTTTAGCAAAATGCTCTTTACGTAAAGACTAAGTTAATTACGTATGGCCTGGCTATGGCCCAGGGTTCCTGCAACCTTGATGGATGCAAAGTACGCACAACGGTGCGCATCCATTTCCCCGAATTAAGCGTGGCGATTTCCTACCAAAGAGGGGAGATGCCGTTGAAATGGATAAAAGAAACGCACGCTTTCTCCGTAAAAGAGAGGAAGTGCTGCTGAAATTTCTAAAGAAGCTAAGAATAGCTCAGAAAGAACGTAGCCGGATACTCTGACATATAGCAGAGTGCTACCCAGTTCATGGTTTGCCCTTTACAACGTAGAAGGGTTCGTCGCACCACTGCCGGTAGAGCAGGGGAGGTGCTGACGAAATGGTCGGCAGAAGAGCTGCCGGAACCAATGGAACGACATAATGATGTCCGTTGATGGAACGATGCCAGATCGGCTCGTATCCTTGTGCCTGCAAGGGCACCTTGCTCGTAAGGGCCGCTGAGCCGGAGTAGAGGTTGCGCCTTGGCTAGGTTTGGACTCGTTGCGTAAAAATACGCCGAGTAGCCGATCTATTTAGATTGAGTCATATGCATGCTCATTGAGAACGGTTACACAACCAGACTCGTAAGGGCCGAAGAGCCAGAGTGTGCTGTTTCCACCCAAAGAGGTGTGATGCTCGTGGTGGCCGAAGTGCCAAAGAGCGGTGTTCTGCATGCATATGAATAAGACTTAAGGTCGCACATACCCCGCGGTTGAAGATCGTGTTAGGGGTACCCCCTCAGTAATGACTGTGTTGGGGAAGACTGAATGGGGTCGGGTACATACTCCCGTAGTGCTGAAAGCACGGGCTGCCTAAATGGCATGCAGATTCTGTCCAAGTAATTGTAAGACTGGCAGACCCCTTCAGGAATTATGCTCACTGTGGAATGATAGTGATGGTACAGCCTTGAGTGACATGTATTTTACTTTGGACCTGATAGAGTCCACGATGGCCTCAGTCACTCATGGGTTTTGGGGTCGTGGTTATCCTTAAGATCTAAGGATTGAACCCAACTACTGCAAGTAGAGGATGCATCCGAATATGGGCCTAGTAGGATTCTCCCAGTTGAAACACACTGCCCTACTATGGATAGGGTCAACAGGCCTCTGGGGTATCTAAAATACATAGAATAATCAACCCCCAGAACGTCGCGTTGATGCCCGGACAATAGCTCTACCTGCGTACCAAAGGCGGGAGCGGTTAATTATCAAACAATGCATTAGTTCTAGGTACAGCGATGCTTTGAATGTATGAGTGGATGACGTGTTGAGTCAGTCCTGCATAACCTTTGTGAAGGTGTCATGTTCGGTATACTACTGGACCGACTGGGCAAAGACCCGTGTTGTATCCGCACGATTAAGCGAATCTCGAGGAGTTGTCCTTAGATGCGTGGGATACGGATGTGCCAAGTATGAAGACTTGAGCTAGACATCACTTTGAGACCCGGAAGAGGTCATGGCTAAGTCGTGGAGACTTAAGCGGCTATTTAAATCACAGCCCTGAAAAGGCTTGCTCTAAGTCATGAGGACTCGAGCAGATGTTCAACTCATAGCCCTACGGAGGCTCTTGCGATATACGCTAAGTCTTGGAGGCTTGAGCGTCGTTATTGCGCATTGCGACCCTGAGTGGTCATTATCGTACTTGAGTTGAATGGATGTATGACTGCATGCTTACCAGACCATCAGTGGTTCTGACCCCGTTTTATGGGGATTTCAGGTGTTGGACCTGCGTGACGATATGCGGAGCAAGGCGGCATCGAGTTCCAGGGTTTCTCTAGACAGAGTTGTACTGCTTCCTTTTATTGAACCTATACTGCTTTTCTAAGCAGTGATGTTGTAATAAACAAGTGGTTTTCGATAAAATGGAACACTTTGGTGGTCAATGAGTTGCTTGGCCACATACCTGCAATGTGCTCGGGGTTTTCTAAAACAGACGACTCATTATCGTCTTATTCCGCTGCTAAAAGCTTTTCTAAGTTCCGCTGCAAAGAAAAAAAAAGAAATTCATGAAAATTTTAACTTAGCTTTGTTTTGGAAATCCGGGGCGTTACATAGACCATCGTAAAAATCTTCACCAGTGTAGGTCTGCTTGCCCTTACCCTTGGCTTGAATATCCTTGATTGCTCGATTCATCTCTTTCATCTGCTTGCTCATCAGGTCCTCTGCTGGAGCCCCAGACTTGGGTTTGTTGACGGATTCGGGCTCTTCCGCAACTATCTTTGGAGGATTCTGCTTGTAGACAATCTGCTCTTCTTCTTCTGACTCTTCCTCGACTGACTCTGATTCTTCCGAAGTAGTGTCCGGTTGTACCTTCTTCCTGATGATTCTGACTTGCTTTTTTACAGGCTTCTTCTTCAACTTGCTTTTAGGAACTGCCTCTTTCAGCTTGGCCTCGGCTTGTTCCGACATCATTCTCGCCATCATCTTTTGGAACATATCATACATAGCAGGGTCGATGTCATCTCCTTTGTTCTGACCCTGCCCCCTGACTGATTTAGGAGAGCTTATCTCTTCCGCCTCACTGTCGCTGAGTTGAGGAACTGTTTCTTTTCCCGCTCTTGTCTGAACCATTTTTGAATAGCAGTGCTCTCTCTGAAGAGGAAAGAGGAAATTTTTAGACCAAAGAAACCTTTTAGAGAAGTTTTGACAAGAGGAAGGATTTATTTTGAAATCTAAAAATTGCATCCCATTACTAGGGATTGAGTCGTCACAAAATTTGTGACAATTGCGTTGTTTACTCTACGAGGGAGAGTAACCAACTAAAATAGGAAAGAAAATACCATTTTGAAAAGGATATCTCTTGACGGAAAGAGATTTTTATGAAAATATAAACAAGAATATGAAATCAGAAAAATAAGAGAAAAAATGGAATTTTGAGAATAAATGATAAAGATTTTAAAATTTGAAGAATTTGCAGGCAGGATCAGAAGAATTTTGAAGAATTTTTAGAGGAAGAGAAAAGAAAATACACCTGGGTTTTTAGAAACGAAAATGAAAATTTTGAAATATATACCCAGGGTTTTTTAAAATATAAGGAAGATATAAAATATCATACAATCACAAATATACAAGCAAGGATGCACAAACAGCACTCCCTAAAGCTGACTCTATATGTAATATTTTAAAATGGCTGATAAGACCTTAATCCTAACTCTAAGATTTAGATCATCTGATTTCAATCAAGGTATGTCGATATACTCAAGCCAAAGCTCGAAGTACGTGGCATATAAGATATCTCTCCAGTTCTAAGGTAATGGCTTCCCAACATCCTTGAGCGCCTACCGATATACCTCGGACTATGGCCCTTAGGTACGTGGTAGGGGGGCGCGAACCCAAATAAGTGGTCCAATTGTGAGGCTCTCTCCCGAACTATGGTTCAGTGAGACAGCCCAGCAACGTGAAGACCGGAACAATATAGGTAGGGATGTTTTCAAAATATGATCAACATGCAATAAAATCAGAAGGCTCTAATGCAAGTCCTAAAGAGATAGATTTAAATAAAGAGAAGCATACACTTGCATACATTGTTTTGCATTCAATCCCTAAAATTGAGGAGAATTGTATTTAAGACCTAAGTCTAATGTGAACATGGGATAATCTCCTCAATATGGTCCTACCAAACCATATTTAGATCCTATATGCAAATAATGTCAGCTTAGGACAGAGTCTAGGCTCCTAAGGTTTGCATGGAAATGTAGCTGACATATATTAGAATAAAGACTTAGATTATATAAAAGCAAAGCAAAGACATAATTCGACCGGACGAAGACGAGGTCCCATCACGGTCGCCAAAACTGTGATCATCGCAAAATTTTTTCTCTCTTGTTGTTTCTCTCTCTTCCTTCTCTTTTCCTTTTCTAACCTCTATTTTCCTCCTTTTTGAAGGGAGAAAAAAATAAAAGAAAGAAAAGAGAACCTAAGTCTAATGTGAACATGGGATAATCTCCTCAATATGGTCCTACCAAACCATATTTAGATCCTATATGCAAATAATGTCAGCTTAGGACAGAGTCTAGGCTCCTAAGGTTTGCATGGAAATGTAGCTGACATATATTAGAATAAAGACTTAGATTATATAAAAGCAAAGCAAAGGCATAATTCGACCGGACGAAGACGAGGTCCCATCACGGTCGCCAAAACTGTGATCATCGCAAACTTTTTCCTCTCTTGTTGTTTCTCTCTCTTCCTTCTCTTTTCCTTTTCTAACCTCTATTTTCCTCCTTTTTGAAGGGAGAAAAAAATAAAAGAAAGAAAAGAGAGAGAGAAGAGAAAAGAAAGAAAGAGAGAAGAGAGAGAAACTCTTTTGCGCGGTCTCACTTGACCTTGATTTGAAAAATATTTAGAAATTTAACTCGCCTCCGTTTTTGAAAATACTGCGGGAAAATGGAGAGACGAGATTCGCTCGTCGGTACGAGGTTCGACCGTTCCTGGCGCCTTTACCAGGGGTAATCGAACCAAGGATCAAATCTATGTCTTTTGCTTTGCCTAAATATAATCTAAGAATTTATTCTAATTCTAAATGCACAAAGAATCATGCTTGTGCAATGCAAGGATGTATGCTCTTTTTAAAAGATATTTTTGAAAATTCCCAAGTATTCCGAGATGAACTTTGATAAAGGAGTGAAGAAATGATTGAATCTAACTTAGAACTTAAAATAGATCAGAGAAGTTCTAAGTTTTTGAAGTAAATCAGAGTTGGAAAAATAAATCTTGGCTTTGAGGAAGAATAATTTGGAGCTTTGAAATGATAGAAAAATGAAGTTTTAAAGTCGGAAATGGACCTTGAATTTGATCTTGAATTTAGGAAAGGAAATGAGTACTTGAGATGGAATTGAGTTTAGACTTTGAAGTTTGAAATTGGAATGGACTTGAGAGAATCAAATGGTATCTAAGAATAGAAATTGATTTAAGAGATTCAGATTAGATCCGAAAATGGAATTAAAATCTAGAATTGGAGCTGGATTCCGGATCCTAAACAGAATGGGACCCGAGCTTTGGAATCCAAGACGGACTTGGGTTCTGGATCTTAAAATGGATTTGGATCTGAAGTCTAAGATCCAAATGTAGAATTGGGTTTTTGATCCTAAGATGGATTTAGATCTGAAGTCTGAGATGCAAGGTGAAATTGTTTCTGGATCCTATGAGGGAATTGGATCTGAAGTCTGAGATCCAAGATAGAATTGGATTCTGGATCCTACAAGGAGATTGGATTTGAAGTCTATGATCCAAAGTGAAATTGGAGTCTGGATCCTACAGAGGAATAGGATCTGAAGTCTGAGATTCGATATGAGTGTTGAATCCTGAATCCTAAAATGGATTTGGAGTTAAATTCAGAAGATGAATCAGGAACTTCCAAGTTTAAATTGAACTTGAAAAACGAAATTTAGAATTTGAATATACAAACGAATTTCAAAGTCAAATTAGACCTTGAATTTTTGAATTTGGAATTTAGAAGATGAATCAAAAGTCTCAAAGTTAAAATTGAACTTTGAGTTTGATTAGAGTTTTGAATATAAAATGAGTTTGGAATTTCAAAGTCAAATTGAACTTTGAAATCTGATTTGAATTTGAATATAAAAAATGACTTTGAAATCTTAAAGTTAAATTAAACTTTGAGATTGAAAATGAAATTGAATTTGAAAATAAAAGGATGAATTGGATTTTATAAGAACTGAAGATAGATTGAGGAAGATATTAATATCACTTGGAGTTTTGAAAAAGGATTTGGAAAATATGATGCAATTCTATCCTAAATGATGAATGAATTTAAAGAATTTTGAGATTGGAATTTGACAAAAGCTATTCCATTCTTTAAGTGAATTAAAATAAGATTGAAGATATAATGCATTCTTGACTATGGTCATTGAATGTATTATATAATAATCTATATTTAAATTCAAGAGAAGAATGAAATACATTTTGGTGCTTTTATAGAATCTAAAATGAATTGAACCCTCAATATACCCTGACTATGGCCATTGGTATACATTTTGAGTTAATTTTAAGTTAAATTCTGATAAAAGAAGAAAATATTTAAGGAAAATATGATGAATTTTGAAAATGGATCCAGTGTGGATCTAGTGTTATTTTATAAAAGATAAAAATTCTAAGTTTTGTTTACATCCTGATGTGAACACCCCAAATTTTTCAAAATGTGGTAAGTATTTTCTTTTTGGCCTTTGACCCCATTTTCTGAGTAATTGAGTCAGTAAATCTAAATAACAGTTTGATTCTCAAAGTTTTATTCAAATTAAATTCATTTTATATATCTGACTCAATTTCGGATCCGGATCCGGATCCAGATAAAAGATCCAAATCTGAGCTTCGTTGTCCAATGTTTAAAATCAAATTTTCGAAATTTCCAAACTAACCTTTTGAAAAGCTCAGACAGTTTGTCCGGTATCCGTTTGGATCCATCAAATTATATTTCTCAATTCGAGGTTTAAAACTCAAACATTTTCTCAAAACCTGGGTCCAAACCCATTCTTCTGAAGAAATTTCCCCGAAATGGTCCGAAATTCTCAAAAAAATGCTTTTGTAAATATTTCTCAGAAAAATATAAAAAAAAATAGTTTTCTCATAAAACCTTAGATTTTTATACAAAAAAAAATGAAAAATGCAAATAGAAAAAAAAAACAATAAATAAATTTTTTTTATGGAAAATGAAGAAGAAAAAAATACATATGGCTTTTTAGACCTGTTTTAGAAAAATTTATTTTTAAAAGACCCTTTTTTTGGAAAATTTTAAGAAAAATCCCCGTTAACCAAGTTAGGGTTTCTCGAAATGAGGCTTTTTTTCTCTCTCCACTCTCTCTCGCATACTCTCGGCTCTCTGGCCTTCTCCCTCCCCTTCTCTTCCTCTTCCAGAACCATCTTCTCCCCATGTGCAACCTCCTCTCCACCGCCCTCCGATCCTCTTCTTCTTCCATCATCGAGCAACCACCACCTTTCGATCAACCATGGCCATCATCGACCCTCAATCTCCAACAGTCTCTGCATCTCTCCCTTTCTCACCCGCTAGATCAATCTCCCCTCCATCGCATGCCTCATCTCCCATTCATCCATAACCGTTTGGCACCCTTCTGGATCCTTCCTCCGCTTCTTTTAAAAGCAAGCATAGGGGGGGGATCAGGGAGGAGGACATCGATCACAGCCGTCAAAGGCAGCCATCTCTTTTGGGTTTCACTGCGTTTGATCTTTCTCCCCTCACTAATCCATTTTTTACCACCATCAAACTTCTCTTTTCTCCCTTCGGATCCATTTTTTTTTACCTTCATCTCTTTTCCCTTCCCTAAACCCCTCTTCACGGTGCCTCCTCTGCAAGTAGCTGCTATCAACATCTCCTTCACGGTGCCTCTTTTACAGGATTCTCAAGCAATCCGATTGGTCGAACATCAGTGAAGTGCGGGAACTACAACATCTCTGCAAGAACCTGTTTCCTCTGCTGATCGACTGAAGAGGGCTGATCCATCCTCAACTTCCCAAGGAAAGACCTTCACTCGATTGATTAAATCGAAGCAAAGCTCCACCATGACAAGTAATGATCCCCCTCCTCTCTGTGAAAGTTTTTTTTTTCTCTCTCTCTATAGGATTTCCTTGTTATCTTTTGCCTCTCCTTCGCTTTAATTTTCTTTTCCTGTTGGTTATCAAAGCACAATAGGTAGGATCGACCAGCATATGACAGTGTCGATCCACCTAATTGCTATAGTAAATGGAGCGATTAAGTTCTAACATCTTTTTTTTTTCTTTTCTTTTTTTTTCACCAGTGATTTTCTATTTACAGATTCCTCTGGTTTCTATTTTCTCGTTCATGTTTACGATTTCTCATTTCTAGCCCCTCTATCTTCATCATAGGCGCATGCTATATTAGGATTATGGTTACACTCTTGATTACTTCATTGTACAAAGTCGTAGTATGTACCTCTATTGATCGAAATCTCGATGTAAGCATGTGTTTATGCTTTGCTATAGCATAAATGCAAGCTTTGGTTTCAACGTTGATTTCCTGCAACATCTTCATTGAGGTGCCACATTCTCTACAACAGCCTTAGATGAGTCTGTTTCTTTTATGGCCGAATCGTCATATTCCATCCACAAATCTCCTGTTTAGTCATCGATTCTTTTTAGCAAAAACCATCTGCATTTTTTTTTATCTTATTATTTTCATTTAATTCAGTTAGCATATCATTTGCATACCCTGCTTAATTTCAGCATCTTATTACATATATCAATTTCTCAACATGGTATGTTACAGAGCTTCATTTCATAAACCCTGTATTTCTGCTCATCATCATTGGCGTCCAATGGCTGTTGTGTGTCTCGTATCCCATTTATGTCGTTAGTGCATCTGTCTACCCACTCGTTCCTTTGTATTGCTCATTAAATACCAGAAAAACCTCTCTCAATATCTCTCAAGTCCATTTAATATGCTCATCTATTTTGGTATGAACAAGTATTGTATTCCTTTCTATGAATCAAATTCTGATCATAAAGGTGTTTTTAAGATATTTTTTGAGATTCTCGATTCAAGGATGATTTGAAGATCTCTTAATTTTGGGCTGGATTCAAGGTTAAGTGTATTGGTTTGTGTTGTGAATTGACAGATTTAGCTCTGTATACCCATCTGAACTCGTTTTGTATTCAATTGCATGCACAAGATGATGGGAGTTAATGAACAGGATAAGATTTTTTTTTTCCATATGCTTTTTGAGAGAGATTCTGAATGCTACTTCTGTTGGAAATCTTAATTTAAAGGAATCTGGAGCCACTAATTTGTTGATAAGTGTTGTCGCAGCTCCTTTTTGTGAAGAAACCATGGAGAAAACCTTCTGCTTCAATGTCCTTATCACTCTGCTTTGCAATCACCAAAGCGTAGGGCTAATGCTGTATCAGATTATCCTGTATCTCCGTACATGTATCTCATTCTGGGCATACATTCACTGAATGCATACTCACTAAGCACATTTCACTATGCACACACGTACTGCATGCACATCTATTATTGTTTACTGCATTATAATTCATGTATGTTATGGTTTTTTGTATCCTTAAATACCTTGATTTATTACATTATTAGAATCAATTTACAAAATCGATTTACCTGTGCAAGTCCCTTTGTATTTAGCCATATCCTGTCAAATCCAAAATCAGGCTCTTGAAAATGTATGTTCCCTTAAGGTGACGCAAAAATTTAGATTGCTCTGTTGGCTGAATGGAAATCAGGTTTTTGACCCTCATCCACTGTTCATTATACCTCCCCTCCCCCCCCCCCCCCCCGGTATGTTCAAGGATTACGCTTATCATTTGATTTTGACAGTCACAGAAATCGTTTAGTAAAGCCATCTGCTGTGCAACATGATCATTCGTCAGTGTCTCACCACTGCTCATACTCTTATTTTCATTTCTGTGTCTTTTCATTTGTATTTTCAATGTTATCTATGTTCACACCTCATTGCCTTGATCTCAGATTTCATATCTATGCCACGACAAATGATACTTGTAAGAGTGTAGGACTCAGAAATTGTGCGCAATCTGCCGCCATGCGTCACTGAAGCTCAATCTACAGTGCCAAAACATATTACATCACAGCCACTCCAATTTATCACAGTAAAGTGGTATTCTTTTTTGTAAGTATTATAATCACAAGGGCTAGCAATAATTAAAATTGTCTTGGTTTTACTGTAAAAATACTGTTGGCTGAGGTTGCATTCAAATTCACATTATGTACATCTTTGCATCTTAATCTGTGCACCTCTCCACGCTAACCTGTGGCTGCAGGCTAAACAGCGATCGAACCAGGTCTTCGTCATCAATGAGCTATCATAGATAGTATTGATTTTCGTTAAAATCAATTTGAGTGGCGTCTCATCAATTACAATAATTTCTTTGGCATCAAATAGCATATACCCCACCTGTGCACATTCACTAGCATAGTGCCTGCACTTTCATCTTTTGTGCTGCACCTCACAGGGTCCATTGCATTCTCATAATGTTATTTATAGCATCTGTTTTTGCACATCACTTCACTTCACCATAATTTTCTATATCACTAACATCACACCCTTTATGTACCTTCCATTCACAAACTGTATCCAGTTTACTGCATCGACTGTCAAACCCATGTCCTGCCAATTCAAAGTCAGATGCATACTTTGATCAAAATCAGACTTCTGATCAATAAGGAGATACATGCTTTGTGGCCGTGTAAAACTACTCTGGGTTTACTGAATGAGAGTCACAATGACTGTGATTTGCTGTAAAGAAAAGAAACCCCTCCTAAGCATTCTGTAAAAACTGACAATACAACAAAAGAGGATGATATCTCTCCATCCTAGTTTCTTACTATTTCTGGAGTCTTTTCTAAAGAGCAGATCTTCTCATGACACAAAATCTCGATAAGAGGTTTGATCGGGACAAGAAGGCAGGGATCCTACCTTTCATCTTAAGTTCTGCGTTAAGATTACCACACCATGGAAAGCTTGTATTATCATTGATGCTTAAGGCAGTGGGTAACATCTTGCTATTTATTGAGGAGATAAAACAATTGTTATTTAGTCATGAGCATGAGTTGTTAGGAACTAAAACTAAGATTCTTTTTACATTTACTGGAAAACGTGTTGTTCTTTTGTTCCCTATTTATTTTTATTTCCCAGTATTATGTTTTAGTGCTTATCATATCTCGCATCATGTCATCATTTGTTACTCCATTTCCATTGGTAACCAGTCATAACAGTGATATTGTTTTGCAGGGTTCAGTTTGCAGCAAATCGGTCGGCTGTGTGTTGTCAATGTGCTGCAAAATCAATTTAATTCCGTCAAAACAATTCATCGTATGTAGTCATTTTCTACGCAGCATTCCCTGCTGATCATGCTCCACTATTAGCATATTACCACTTGCCACCAGTCACTATTTATGCACCTTCTCACTTCCATTGTGTCACCACTACTTTCATGGTAATATTTTCAGCAGATCTTTAGTGTTTTATTTGTGCACATTCATTGCACTATGTAACAACACCATAGCACTTTGAAGACACCCCACTACATTTCTACTGTACATTTTCCCATATTCTGCATATATAACCCCTATGCCACACCTTCACCTACACTATGCACCTATGCATACTCCACCATTCACTAGGTATGAATTCTTCCATTAGCTCAGGCACATCATTTTAGCATTACACTTCCATTTGGAGGGCATATATATATTCTAACTAACATAGGATATCATTCATACCTTTCAAACAAACCTACTTTAGGTTCATTATTACATTACATTTAGGATGTTACATGTATATTCTAATACTTACTCAACATATGATTCCAGTATAGAGTTTGTCATTCATATTGCATTTTCATTAGCATAAAATATATGATTGAGTATTTCATTAGCTACATCTTAGGTCCAATGTGATATAGGTGAATTGCTTTCTATGTATATATATCTTGTGTTAACTTGAATTTTACAGGGATTAGATAGAAATGTTCTTTTTCTTCTTAGTTTTTTTTATTTTTTTTTTTGAAATTGTAATTTCAATTCCCTTCAAAATCTGTAATAGTTAGATACTCATGAGAAATTTTACTCTTCCTTTTCTTTATTAGATTAGAATGTATGAGCATATACACCCTCTAAAAATGTATGTTTCATATCATTTTTCTTTTTGTTATTCCAAAATCTCACCAATGGTGAAACACGAATGGCACGTGCACCATTTTGTAAGAGGTAATTAATCCGAAGTTGATGATTTACATCAATGGCCATAGTCAGGATGTAAACAAAACTTAGTATTTTTATCTTTTATGAAATAACACTGGATCCACACTAGATCCTTTTAAAAAATCATCATATTTTCAAATATTTCACCTTTTATCAGAGTTTAACTTAGAATTAATTCAATATATATACCAATGGCCATAGTCAGGGTATATTGAGAGTTAATTTCATTTTAAACTCTATAAAAGCACAAAATGTGTTTCATTCTTCACCCAAATTTAAACATAGATTATCATATAATACATTCAATGACCATACTCAAGGATGTATTATATCTTCAATCTTGTTTTAATTCACTTAAAGAATGGAATAGCTTTTCAAAATCCAATTTTAAAATTCTTCAAATTCATTCATCATTTAGGATAGAATTGCATCATATTTTCGAAATTTCCTTTTTCAAAAACTCCAAGTAATGTAAATATCTTCCTCAATCTATCTTCAATCCTTATCAAATCTGATTCATTCTTTTATTTTTCAAATTCTATTTCATTTTCAAATCTCGGAGTTCAATTTAACTTTGAGATTTCAAATTCATTTTATATTCCAATTCAAATCAGATTTCAAAGTTCAAAATTTTGAAATTCCAAATTCAGTTTATATTCGAAACTCCAAACAAACTCAAAGTTCAATCTAACTTTGATTCCAAAGTTCAAAGCTCCAAAACCAAAGTCCAATTTGACTTTGAAATTCATTCTCAAAATAAAGTCTGGAGCTCCAACTCCAAAGTTAGATCCAAATTACATCTCGGATTCCAGATTTTGGATCCAATTTCCATTTAGGATTCTAGAATCCATAATCCAACTTCACATTGGATCTTAGACTTCAGATCCGATTCCATTTTAGGATCCAAGACCCAATTCTACATTGGATCTCAGACTTCAGATCCAATTTCCTTATAGGATCTAGAATCCAACTCTACATTGGATCTTAGACTTCAGATCCAATTTCCTTATAGGATCCAGAATCCAATTTCACATTGGATCTCAGACTTCAGATCCAAATCTATCTTAGGATCAAGAGTCCAACTCTACATTTGGATCTCAGACTTCAGATCCACCCCATTTCAGGATTCGGAATCCAATTCCAATTCTAGACTTCAATTCCATTTTTGGATCTAATCTGAATCTCTTAAATCCATTTTTATTCTTAAATACGATTTGATTTTCTCAGTCCATTCTAAATTCAAACTTCAAAATCTAAATTCAATCCATCTCAAGTATTCATTTCCTTTTCTAAGTTCAAGTTCAGAATTCAAAGTCCATTTCCGACTTTGAACTTCATTTCCTTTCATCTCAAAACTTCCAATCACTCTTTCTCAAAATCAAGATTTATCCTTCCAAACTCTGATTTTACTTAGAATTTCTCTGATCTATCTCGAGTTCTTAGTTAAATTCAATCATTTCTTCACCCCTTTACCAAGTTCATCTCAGAATACTTGGAAATTTCTAAATCAAATTTCAAAAGAGCATACATCTTTGCATTACACAAGTATGATTCTTTGTGCATTTAGAGTTAGAATAAATTCTTAGATTATATTTAGGCAAAGCAAAAGGCATAGATTCGATCCTTGGTTCGATTACCTCTGGTAAAGGCGCCAGGAACGGTCGAACCTCGTACCGACGACCGAATCCCGTCTCTCCATTTTTCCGCAAATTTTCAAAACGGAGGTGAGCTATTTGCTAAATATTTTCAAATTAAGGTCAAGTGAGACCGTGCAAAATAGTTCCTCTTCTCTCTTTCTTTCTTTATTTTCTCTTCTCTCTTTCTTTTCTTTCTTTTGTTCTTCTCCCTTCAAAAAGGAGGAGAATGGAGGTTAGAAAAGGGAAAGAGAAGGAAGGGAGAGGAACCATAAAGAGAGGAAAATTTTTGCGACGATCACAGGTTTGGCGACCGAGATGGGACCCGTCTTCGTCCGGTTGAATCTATGCCTTTGCTTTGCTTTGATATTATCTAAGTCTTTATTCTTTCTATGTCAGCTATATTTTCCATGCAAACCTTAGGAGCCTAGACTCTGCCCTAAGCTGACATTATTGCATATAGGATCTAAGTATGGTTTGGTAGGACCATATTGAGGAGATTATTTCATGTTCACATTAGACTTAGGCCTCAAATACAACTCTCCTCAATTTTAGGGATTGAATGCAAAACAATGTATGCAATTGTATGTTTCTCTTTATTTAAATCTATCTCTTTAGGACTTGCATTAGAGTCATCTGGTTTCTTGCATGTTGATCATATTTTGAAAACATCCCTACCTATATTGTCCCGGTCTTCACGTTGCTGGGCTGTCTCATTGAACCATAGTTCGGGATAGAGCCTCACAACTGAACCACTTATTTGGGTTCGCGCCCCCCTACCACGTACCTAAGGGCCATAGTCCGAGGTATATCGGTTGGTGCTCAAGGATGTTGGGAAGCCTTTTTATCTTAGAACCGAAGAATATTTTCTATGCCACGTACTTCGAGCTTCGTCTCTAGTATATCGGCATACCTTGACTGGAATCGGATGATCTGAACCATAGAGTTAGGATTAAGGTCCTACAAGCTATTTCAAATATTGCATTTAGAGTCAGCCTTTAGGGAGTGTTGTGTGCGCATCCTTGTTTGTGCAGCTATGATTGTGTAATATTTCCTTGTATTCTCCTGTATATATCAGACTTTCCTCAAAACTCTGGGTGTACTATTCAAAATTTCCCTCTATTTTCGAAAACCACAGGTGCATATTTTCCCTTTACCTATGTTCTATCCCTTTTGTATGTCAAAACTTTTCTTAAAAACCCTGGAAAGTCTTTTTCCCCTGTTCTTTCCAAAATTTTCAGGATTGATGTCTGTCCTCTTCTTTCATCAAAAGTCTATCCATAAGTCCTGCATTCTATCTGACTCTTTTTCCTCTCCTGCCACAGTATCATTTCAATGGCATCCAAATCTCCCAATGCTATCTTTCCCTAGGATCATGTCTTTTATCAAATAAGGGATGGAACCCCAGATCATTGGGTCATCCAGTCTCATACCTTCTTCCCTCGGTGGTACTATTCTTGGTTCACCGCCTTCTCACGTATGTTCCCAGACCACTTGGATGATTGTGGATTGGAAATGGCATCGGCAGTTGGCAAGCGAATCATCAACGACAGTATAATTTAAGCCATGGCAGAACGATGGAATCCGCGTACCTGCACATTTTGGTTTCCATGGGGAGAGATGACTTTGCTGATGGATGAGTTCAGTGACATCATGGGGTTGCCAGAGCCAGCCAGACGACCCGGTCAAGCAGCAGTTCTTGATTAATGTCAAAGGAATAGATGTTCGAGAAGCATTGGCTAGAGCCACAGGGAGCAGATCCTGGCCTCTCACGGAGATAAACGGAAGTCAGTTCATCGATCTGTTCGAACTCTATCACAAGTATGGGGCCTATGAAGAAGTCAATACCTTGTCCCGGGCAGCGAAAGAAAGAATTTAGCACGCCATGGTCCTATGCACAGTGGGATTGGCGTTCTTTCAGGATGGTCAAAATTTCATCGATATTAGAGTCGCCCAACTCTTTAGAAGATGGGGAAGCAAACAGACCCATCAGCTTTCGGTATCCATGGCAGCTCTAGCTTTTCTCTATAGAGGCTTAGCTCATTTCGCCCTCGGAGAAACCATTTTGGTGGAAGGATGCACGTATGCCTTGCAGTCGTGGTTCTTGCGACATGTGCCGTCGAAAGCCAGTTCTTTCAGATTCAGCAATAAGCAGCCAAAGTCAGCCATTCAGTGCCGAGCTTTGATCGAGAAACTGCATCCGGAGGAGATCGTTTGGGATTTCTTCGACAGAAGAGAAACCGTTCCTCGATACACCTATGCTCGTGACAAGCGCTACAAATTTCTCGACCCTTTCTTCTGCATCGATTATCAGCCAGAGAGGTGTCTCCGACAGTTCTCACAGCGGCAGATTCGTGTCAACACCCGCTTCCCGACGGGCCGCATGCCAGAGTTCGATCTACGGTCGGATCAGTGGTCTGGAGCATACCACGTTGCTGTTATCGTCGTGAAATTTTCTCCGTATTCCCCTTCCTTGCGGAAGAGAGAGGGAAAACGCTTTCGCGCTTCAAACTTGACCAAATTTTGGAAATTGTTTTGAAATACTCACCTCCGTTTTGAAAATTGTGGGAAAATCCATGGGATGGGGCTCGACCTGTCGGTACGAGGTTCGACCGTTCCTGTCGCCTTTAACAGGGGTAATCAAACCAAGGACCAAAATTGTGCTTGACTTAGTTAAATCATCGAAATTATGTTCTATCCTAAATGCACAAAGAATTCAGGCATGTGCTATGAGATTTTGGAAAATGGGAGTAGGAAAAACATGATGTATGCTTGGAAAACATTTGGAGTTTAGAAACATTTCTCAGAAAAAAAAGTCAATTTCTCAGGAAACTCAGATGAAAAAGGGTTTTTGAAATCATGAGAAAGATCATAAAGACTTGGGAAAATCATGAATGATTGAAAATCCTGGGGAAATAGAAGTGATTCTTGAGAAAAGGTGAACATTTGAAAAGGGGAAATATTTCTCAGGAAAACTCTGACTTTGAGAGTTTTCTTAGGAAAATGATGGAAAATTTATAGGAAAACTCATTGGAGAAGGAAATTCAAAACTTGGGAAATTGAAATCCTGGGAATTTTACCCTTGGAATCCTTGGAAATTGATTTTGATCTTGGAGAAAGATTGGATAACTCTTTTTGAAAGTCTTAAGAAAATAATATTTTCCAGGGAAAACTGTGGAAAAACTTGACTTGGGAAAACCGATTTTGGAAAATCCTCAGAGTTTCTTGAGAAATCGATTTCTTGAGAATGAAGTTTTCTTAAGAAAATCATGGGAAAACCAATGATTTCATGATGCAAATGATATGAGTGAATGAATGCACTTTGAAAAGATTTTCTGAGAAATTTGTTGGAAAATGTGCATTAAGTCAAAATAAATCCTTCACATATTCTGACTGTGGCCATGAATATGTTCAGAGTTTAATTGATTTAATGCACAATACTTTGAAAATATTAGAAATATGATGTGCATTTTAAGATAGCCTAAGAGTGTAGGCTCAATGTGACTAGTAGAAAGATGATGGATCTGGGTCTCGTCCATATTCCGACTAGGGCCGTAAATATGGATTCCACCGAGTTCATCAACTTCCTAAGAGTTGGTGCACGTGCCATTCGTGAACATCCATAGTGCTTTTGAAATAAAATGCATGAATCACATAAACATGATATTGCAGGAATTTAAACTATATGATATGCATCCTAGTCTAAGCAGGAAATTAAATATCTTATTCCAAAATTTACATTATTACATCACTAAATAAATGAAATAAAAGAAAATTGCAGACTTCAGCTCCTTCTTTTGAATATCCCTGCCAAACTTGAAAATAAGGTTAGCTCAAATATGTGGGTTTTTCCAAGATTTTCCAATAATATTATGAAATTATTGGATTTAATTTGATATAAACCCTAATCTCATGCTTCCTTGATATTTGAAATGATGTAAATGCAGTAAATTCGGTGGAAAATAGTTTGAAATTCGAAATAGTGGTTAAAATGACCAAAATACCCCTAATTATAAAGTTATACCTTTAAAATCAGGGTTTTTTGAAGGAAAACTTGGTAAAATTGAGATTTCGAAATTCAAATTGAAACAAATGATGATGAAATGCAGTATGAGACATTATGACATGCTGCTAAACACATTAGGACTATAAAATCAGAATTTGGCATTTTGCAATTTATCCAAAATAACAAATTTCGCTTGTTTTTCGCTTGGATCTGGGTCCTACGGGACCTTGTTTTGATATTATGGCTAATCCGAACCTCAAATGGATTCCAAATTGCACCAAATTCGGTATGAAGCATCTACTTACTCTGATAAACAGCCTAGAATGCTAAAAATCACGAAATGATATGATTTAAATGCTAAAATTTAAAGAAAGTCCTAAAATGGTGGATTTTGCCTATGGATCCGAACCAAATGCACTGCTTAACATGATAATGCAAGATTTACACCATGAAAACTTTTGATATTTTGCAGACTGCTAAAGGACCCAAAATAGAACATTTTTGGTTTTTACATCCTCGGGATTTGAGCCATGGTGAGTTCAGTAACAGGGATTTAGTTCTGACAGAGGTAAAAATCACCCTAATCTAATGTAAAATGCTAAACAAATAGAAAACTGCCATGGAAATTTTTGATAATTAACAGAGCTACTCAGGACACCTATATAAACAACTTTTATGTTCATGACATCGGCATTTGATTAACAGAAACACGGATAAAAATATAACGTTTCATTCCTAAATTAACAGAACAGACAAATGTGACTAAACAGAGGACTGACAAGAAAAATCCGAAACAGGTATCACGACTGTTCTAAAAATCACAATCTTTCATATACAAACAGAGGAAATTTCGAACATAACTTTCACTTTTTACAGTTTTGGATTTGGAGCAATACCCAAAGAGAACCCATCGACCTAAGGCGATCCAAAGTCTCAGAGGCCCAAATCAGGCTCTGACACATGTCCCAAACTCTCAGATTGTTTTCAGACATAAAAAACATCATAAAAATCTGAGAAAATTATATAAAAAACTAGACATTTTCCTGAGTTCATAACATCTTTCGGATCGAAAATACGATCTCCCATGAGCGAGATCTCGATTTTACAAGTCGGAAACAATTTTTTAAAATGCATCCCGGGTAACAAAACCCGACTTGCCATTTTGAATGTTTACCACAGTAAAAAAATTCAAATGCTTCCGAATTTTTGGCACAATTCTAGGGACACTTAAGGGCGCATTCCGTAATTTGTTTGGGATTTTTAATAAAAAACAAATGCATGAAATGATGTGTGGACTGACTGACAAAAACAGAGAACTACTACAATGAGCAGAATTGAAATAAATGCTAAATTAATCCTAATTAATTCATGAAAGGTGCTAAATTAATGAAATAAAATGCAAATTAAATCTAGCTAAATGCATGAATGCTAAAAATCATCAAGGAAGCATAATCATGTATTTTTATATATGTCGTTTCATGAGAATAGCTCAATCCATCTCTCGGATGAGCTCTTTCTTAAAACGACTCTCGAATCGAATTATGAAATCAAATCAAGTGGAAAAGAGGTGCACCTTGCTTCGTTAGGCAGCGTTGAAGCTCTTGAAAGGGACGGCTATCACGGTCTTCGTTCATCCTTCGATCCGGGCTTCAGATGATTCACCAAAATCGACCCACCGTGCCTTCTTCACTGAGCCAAAGGGGGCATGAATTTCAAAGTGCAAAAGTCGGGTTCTCAAGAAGGCTAGGTCGAATTTTCAAGTCCAACAGGAGTTCTCAAAAGATGGTCCCCCTAGGCTGGGCGTGGAGCCTTGTTTTTATAGATTTTTCTGAAAAATTTGAATTTCAAACAGGCTCAATCTGAGCCCTCCATGTGGCGGCATCTCAGGGGGTGCTATCTGGGGGTTTGAAATTCGAATTTGGCTTTTGCAGGGAGCCCTCAGGTGGCGCCACCTCATGGGGCTATTTTTATTAAAAAATATATTAAATAAAAGAGAGGAAGCCAAGTGGGACTCTGGATTGGCGCCACCTCAAAAGGAGATTTGAGGTGTAAAGCTGGAAACAATAGGAGCATGCCATGTGGCGCCACCTCTGGAGGCTCTTGACATGTGTCAGAAGGACAGGAGTGGAGAAAGCAGACTGTGCCACCTCAGAGGAATTCAAATTCTACTTTTCTGCAGGAAAGGAGAGGCTGACATGTGGCATTTCCTCAGAGTGGCTCCTACGATGCCATGTGGCAGGAGAACATGAATGGAGGAAGCAAAATGCACCACCTCAGAGGGGGGTTTTTTCTACTTTTTCTGATGCAGGGAGGTCTGGACATGTGGCAGACAAGTGTCAGCTGTCTGGTGAGGCCTTCTCAAATGGCGCCACCTCAGAAGGTGAATTTGAATTTCAAATGGAGGTTGGCTCTGGAGGAATGAAGGATGGGCATGTGGCATTTCCTCAGAGTGGCTCCTACGATGCCATGTGGCAAGAGGGAGGAAAAGGAGGGAAAGGGACACGTGGCACCATCTCAGACAAAATAGAAAAGGTGAAGTTCAGGCTTTGTGCCACCTCAGCCTAAAGTTTGAATATTTGAATTGTTGCTTTTTCTGAAGGAGGCAAAAAATGACATGTGTCCTCTACTTTTTCTAAGAAGAGCAGAGAATGACATGTGTCAGTCTGCTTTTTCTGAGAAGAGCAGAGAATGACATGTGTCATTTGCTTTTTCTGAGAAGAGCAGAGAATGACATGTGTCATTTGCTTTTTCTAAGAAGAGCAGAGAATGGCATGTGTCAGTCTGCTTTTTCTGAGAAGAGCAGAGAATGACATGTGTCATTTGCTTTTCCTGAGGAAAGGAAAGAGTGACATGTGTCACTTGCAGGAGACATAATTCAAATGGTGCCACCTCAGGGGAGACAAGCTCTACTTTTTGTGAACAGGACAACACATGACACGTGGCATCCCATGGTGACCTTGGAATGACACATGGCACAGGGTGAAGATGGTGGACACTAACATGTGGCATAAAATGAAGAGGATGTCTAATGACATGTGGCGACATCTTAGGATGGCCCCACACTAACACGTGTCGGAGGATGGAAGGAGAGAGAAAATGACATGTGGTGCCACCTCTAGGTGAACCCCACGCTGACACTTGCCAGGTAAATGGGAGGAGAGAGAAAAGACAAGTGGCGCCAATCCAGGGGACAAGGCTCCTATTTTTTTGGGTTTTTCAAAATTCAAATTTTTCAAAAGAAAAGCCTGTGTGACACCACCTCAGTGTGGGTCCCACATTGCTTCTTTATTGAAATAGGGATAAAACAACAACTTTTTTTTTTGGAATTTTTATAAAATCTGGACTAATTGGTAAAACAGAAATTTTTGGAAAGAGTTGGCCCCTGTAGGGCGATTTTGTAAAAGGAAGATAGTTGAAATAGCTGACAAAAAGGCAAAATCTGAGTTGAAATTTATTGAAAATTATCCAGATTGTTTTCCTGAGGAAATATTTTGAAATTCAGAGACCTGGGGGTAAAATGGGAAGAGTTGATAATTTTGAAGACCCAGGGCTTTGAAATCAATTTCGAAAAGAGTTGAAATTCTAATCTGGATTGAAAATTTTGAAATCGAGAGTTCTAGACCTCGAAATGACATGCTGTGCAGTGCAGTGATATGAACTGCTCATGCAATGATATGCAATGCCATGTCTTATGCAATATAATCTTGAAGGTTTGGAGATTCCTATCTTCTGTCAGGAATAAAATTTTGAACATCTGAGCTAAAAATAGAGAAATTTTGAGAGTTGCAGATGCAATTTAGACTTCTGTAAGGTCCGGGCTCAGAAAATGACTATTTTGCCCTCCGACGATTTCAAAGGCTGAATGATGATGCTTGGTGGAAATATTGGAGAGGTGAGTGAAAATTTGGGGTGTTTACAGTCGCCAAATACACTTGGGACTCTTTTATTCCTTTGTCTATATTTCCTGGTCCTAATGTATCATGAGAGTATCGAGAATGGTGGCAAACTGTCTGCCCACCTTCTATTTGTATTTAAATTTTGTCATTAATGAAAATGCAAACTTTTGTTCTGATAAAAAGCTTTTTATGGCCAAATCTTATTTTTGTTTTATATGGTTACGAATTCATCCCCAGTGATGAGACCCATTTTATATATTCTTTTTTCGATTATCTCTCGTCAAAATGGACGACCTCGCCTAGGTTATAAGGCACACTTTGTTGCCACAAAAGGGTGACACAATCATTGCAAAAATTTGTGATGACCCAATCCCTGGTGATGGGATAACTTATCTAAATTGTCTACCAATTCCTTCTTTCATGTCTTTTCCTCAAAAATCGCATTTTCAAAAATTCCTCCGAGCTCTAACCGTTCTTCTACTTCTTCAGAAATCATCTGGCATTGCCAAAAATGGTGCAAACCAGAGCTGGAAAAGAGACTGCTCCTTAGCACAGCGACAGTGAAGTTAAGGCCGTCAACTCTCCTAAGTTAGTTAGGGGGCAGAATCAGAATTAGGCCGATGATATAGACCCCTCCATGTACAACCTGTTCAAAAGAATGATGACCAGAATGATGTCAGAACAGGCAGAAGCTAGTCAGAAGGAGGCTGCTCCAAAAAGCAAGCCCAAGAAGAAGGCTGTGAAAAAGCCAATCAGGATCATCAAGAAGAAAGTCCAGCCTGACACCACTTCTGAAGAAACAGAGTCAGTAGAAGATGAATCGGAAGAAGAAGAATAGTTCGTTTATCATCAGAATCCTCCGCCACAGTTTGCGAAGACCGCTGCAGAGCCCGAATCAATCAACAAGCCCATCCCGGTTAATGACCCAATGCAAGAACAGATGAAAGAAATGAATCGGGCTATCAAGGATATTCAGGCCAAAAGCAAGGGCAAGCAGACCTACTCCGGTGAAGATTTTTACCATGGCCTGGACGAGGAAGACAATCTAGAAAATCTCCCTCGCAAGTTCCTTAAATTTGACGGAACAAGCAACCCCAAGGCTCACTTGGCCACTTTCTATGTTGAATGCGGCCGTTTCAGGAAAGACAACCGGGCGTTGTTCATTTGCTTTCCGCGCAGCCTAGAGGGGGTAGCGGCCAGGTGGTATGCAGACCACATTAATCCTATCGAACTACGAGAGTTCGATAAAGTCGTGAATTTGTTCATTGAGCGCTTCATGTTCAATGTTGAAGCCTCACCAACCCTCAATCATCTGTACAATTTAAAACAGATGGAGAATGAGAAAGCCAGCGAATTCATCCACAGGTGGAGAAGCACCTGTAACAGAATGAAGGTTCCCATCCCAGAGGAGCACGCCCTACAGATTATTCTGAATAATTTTGCCCAGCCTCTAAGGAACCTCATTTCTACTTCGCCCGCCAAATCATTCATCAAGCTAATTGAGAGAGCTAAATGGCTCGAGACCGGTCTGAACAATGGTCTTTACGAAGGATATCCTTTTGTCAGAGGGAATCCTGATCAGAAGAAAAAGGCGCACGCCGCCTATGCTACAAAATTTTCGAATCAGGGCAGCAGCAGTTCTGGCAGCAAGAAGAGCAAGAAAAATCGTAATAAAAATGCCAGACACTTCAGGGCCGAAAGGACAAACTCTGCAACCCAAAAGGGGAAGTTCGTCAAACCACAGCCTGTTCAGTCAGCACCTCAGCCAAAAGCAAAGCAGCCAGAGAAGCCAAAACACGAGGGTTGGAGTTATGACCGAGAATTCACGGCTCTGGAACAATCCCGCGAAGACATCCTAGAATATATGATGTCGAAGGGAATGATCAAACTCCCCAAAGTGGCAGATCCTCCAGTCACTATGGGCAAATGGACGAATAAATTCTGCAAGTTCCACCGAACTGTCGGACATGACACAGAGCACTATTTTGTCCTAAAGAACATCATCCAGGATTGCATCGATAAAAACCTGTTAATCGAGGATGAAGAAGAACAGCCGAAAATTTTATCCAAGCCATTTCCCAAGCACTCAGCTTCAGTTATCACGGAGCAGGCATTCTCTCTTCAAGGTAGCATCCAACCATGTTCTAATCAGGACATTCAGGATCAACATCAGGTCCTAGTCCTTCGCCAAGCGCAGTCTTCCACCAAGAGGGTGGATATCACTGCATTTTCCTGCAAACCAACAAAAACAACGGCAGAAATTGCCAAAATAGTCCCCAGAATCCCGAAGCGCTTTATCAAGGCAGCTTCGAAGGAAGGAAAAACTCCAGGGTCAGTTCAGAAGCCAATCATCGCTCTATCCAATATTTCTATTTTGGACCTGACCCACGCTTCACCTGAGCACCAGCAAGTGCTAGAAGATCTTCTCAGAAAGATCAGAGTCAAGCCTAGCACCACTCCGCAAGATATGGCTCAGATCATCAATCAAGCAATGACGAATGCACCAATCACATTTTCAGATGAAGATCTGCCAAAACCTCATTCATTCCATAACAATGCTCTCTACATAGTAGTGTGGACCAGGGGCATGACAGTCCCTCATGTGCTCGTCGATGGAGGCAGCAGCCTCAATATCTGTCCTGAGATGACGGCTAAGGCTTTGGGCCTAAGAGAAGAGGAATATACCCTGGATCCAATCACGATCTACGGTTTTGATAACCATGGGCAGACAACCAAGGGGAAGATATTTCTCGAAATCTTCATCAACTATTCGGTGCATACTGTACTTTTCCACGTGGTCAATGTGCCGCCCACATACAATCTGTTGCTTGGACGCACTTGGATTCACAACGCCAACACTGTTCTATCAACCCTGCACCAATGCATCAAGTGGTCGAAGGGAGGCATGATCACTACGGTCCTAAGAGAGGACCCGGAAGAGCGACTCCCACAACCCATGATCTCCCGTCCTACTTTCACTGCCGACATCCCAAGCATCAGGGAAGTTGACGAGATCAATCTGAGTGAAAGCCTAGATATGCTGAAATTGAAAGAAGTTCAGCCGATAGAAAGCGTAACGGCAGTAACCCAGTGGCAGGGACCCCACTTCTTCAAGTTAGGTGGGCGCCTCGACTGCACCTCCTTTCGGGATCATCCTCTTTTCCCTCAGTTCTCAAAAATGAAGAAAGGATTTGATCTTCTAATGAAGCACGGTTATCAGCCCTTCAGGGGCCTGGGCAGAAATGAAGACGGCGTTCTGGAGCCAATCATCCCCGCTCAGCATGTCACCAGTACCGGTTTGGGTTTCACGGGTCAGTTATCCGGCAAGCACACTATCTTCGTTAAGGGAGCTCAGTAATGAAGACAACGCCAGTGATTTCTGTTTTTCTTTTGTTATGTCATCTTGTAAGGGCAAGATCCGCCCCAGTTTCTTTCTTTCTACAACAATCGCTTGTAAATGTCCAAGTTTTTCTTAATCAATGAAAAGTTTGTTTTCTCTGTTCATCTTGGTGCACACAAATTCTTTGATTATATCCTTGTCTATGTTATCAATCTTTGTTTCTGTACAAAAGGCTGTTTTTTCGAACATTTTACCCTTTTGTCAAAAAACCTTCTTTGCGCTTACAGGATTGCCGGGATCATGGCTCCTAAATCGCTTAAGAAGCTAGTCATCAATACCAATTTTTATCAAAATAAATCCAAACCGGCCAAAATCTGCAAGGCAAAAGCAGGGGCAGAAGTCAGCAAAGCGACAGAGCAAATTGAAGAGTTGGCATAATTCGACTCGACGATTCAAGAATTGCCAGAATTCGCCAGTATTCAGAAGCAAGATGAACCATCACCATTAGTTGAAGACTCGACAAAGGATGTCAACATCGGTTCAGAAGACGATCCGAAAATCCTCAAAATTGGTTCCAGCTTGAATTCAGATGAGAAGGAAAGGCTCATCTACTTCCTCAAATAACATCAGGAAGCCTTCGCTTGGACTTATGAGGATATGCCGGGCTTAGATCCCAAGTTGGTCAAGCAGCGCCTTGTGTTAAAGCCAGATTGCAAGCCAATCAAGCAGAAACTCAGAAAAATGGATCCTCGAGTGGCACCGCAAGTTAAAGAAGGACTTAAAGAGTTGTTAAAGGCAGGATTCATTCGGACCATTGAATATCCAGACTGGTTGGCGAATATCGTGGCAGTTCCTAAAAAGAATGGCAAAGTCCGGATCTGTATTGATTTTAGAGATCTGAACAAAGCCACCCCCAAAGATGACTATCCACTTCCCAACATCGATCTTTTGATCGATAGCACGGCAGGCCATGCCATGTTTTCCTTTATGGATGGATACTCGAGCTACAATCAAATCAAATTGGCCGCTCGTGACCAATCCAAAATATCTTTTACAACACCTTGGGGAACTTTTTGCTACACAGTCATGCCGTTCGGGCTCAAGAATGCTGGGGCAACCTATCAGAGAGCAATGACAGTTATCTTCCATGACCAGATGCACAAGAACATGGATGCCTATGTTGATGACATTCTAGTCAAATCCAAAGAAGGAGAGGATCATCTTGATGCTCTCGGCCAAGTCTTTGAAAGACTTATTCTCTACAAGCTGAGACTCAACCCACAGAAATGCGTCTTCGGAGTGGAATCAGGCAAGCTGCTTGGCTACATGATTAGCAAGAAAGGCATAGAGATAGATCCTGCCAAGGCAAAGGCGATCATTGATATGCCAACTCCCACTAATCTTAAAGAGCTGCGAAGCCTTCAAGGTCGCATTCAGTCAATTCGACTCTTTATCTCCAATTTGGCCATGAGATGCGAGCCCCTCAATCACTTGCTGAGAAAAGAAGTGAAGTTTGAGTGGTGACCAGAATGTCAGCTCTCATTTGAGCACATCAAGCAGTATCTTCTCAATCCACCAGTTCTGAAGCCACCAGAACTTGGAAAGCCGCTTCTCTTGTATATCTCCATCGACCATAATGCTTGTGGCGGATTCGTTGCACAGTATAAGGAAGGCAGTCGGGTAGAACATGCCATCTACTACATCAGCAAGACCTTCATCGATTATGAGAAAAGATACTCTCAGATGGAGAAGACATGTCTAGCCTTAGTGTGGATGTGTCAGAAGCTGAGACATTATCTAATGGCCTTAGAGATCAAAAGTTTCTCAAGACTTAACCCTCTCAAGTATATCCTTGAGCTGCCTTTCCTTACTGGACGGATTGCAAAATGGCAAGTCCTCCTGATGCAGTACGATTTGGAATATGTTTCTCAGAAGTCAGTCAAGGGACAGTCCATCGCAGATCAGCTGGCAGATTTTCCGTTGACAGAAGAGATCAAAGCGGAAGATGATTTCCCTGACGATCGCATCTGCAGTGTTCAGGAATCTCCAATTTGGAATCTATTCTTTGATGGAGCCCGAAACATGTCTGGTACAGGAATTGGGATTTTGCTAATCACTCCTGAAAAGGAGATGCTCCCATATTCCCTCAAACTCAACTTCCAATGTACTCATAATATGGCCGAGTATGAAGCTCTAATACAAGGCCTCAAGATTTTGCAAGACTTTGGTGTCAAGAGAGTACACGCCTGCGGCGACTCATTACTTGTTGTCAGTCAAGTTAATGTTGAATGGCAAGTCAAGGATTCAAAGTTAATCCCTTATCAAAAGATTGCCTTAGCCCTCATAGGCAACTTTGAAGAATTTCAGCTCAACCATGTCAAGAGAGAATACAATCACATAGCAGATGGCCTAGCCTGTTTAGGCTCTATTCTGTCTTTTAAAGACAGTGAATCCTGTCGTTCATTCAAAATCGGCAGACTCGATTAACCTGCCTACATTCCAGCTGAACAAGTGAACCAAGCCACTCAGAAAGAGAAGCCATGGTACCAAGACATCAAAAACTTCATTGAAACTGGTAAATTTCCAGCGGAAATGCCAAGAAAGGAGCAACACGTGATTCAGCGCATGTCAGCCCGTTATTTTATCTTTGCCAATGTTCTCTACCGTCGTGGGTTCAGTTCTAAGTACGCCAGATGCTTAGATAAAGATGAAGCCATGGAAGTTGTCCGAGAGGCACACGAGGGAATTTGTGGTGGTCACGTCGGCTACCAAACACTCGTCAAGCAGATTATCTGGGCAGGATATTATTGGAAAACCATGCAGCAGGATTGCCATCAATTTGTAAGGAAATGCACCAAATGTCAGATGCACGCACCTTCCATTCATGCGCCAGCCGCGTACTTGCAATCCGTGGTCTCTCCTTGGCCCTTTTTGATGTGGGCATTCGATGTAGTTGGCCCGATTACTCCTTCGGCTTCTAATGACCACCGATACTTCCTCGCAGATACAGAATACTTTACCAAATGGGTCGAAGTTGTCACTCTGCGAACAATAGAAGGCCGACATGTGGTTTCGTTTATTCATAAGAATCTTCTTTGTCGTTTTGGCGTCCCGCATGATATTGTGTCAGACAATGGCAGCCATTTCAAGAATAAGAAGATGAAAACTTTCTGCTCGAAGTTCGAGATTCATCACCACTTCTCAGCTCCTTATTATCCTCAAGGAAATGGACAGGCAGAAGCCACCAATAAAATTTTGATCCGCATTCTGGAAAGAACAGTGGAAACAGGTCACGATTGGCACGAGAAGATGCACGATGCACTTTGGGCGTACCGAACCACCATTCGGACTCCAACCAATGCTACTCCTTCGGAGCTTGTCTACGGGACCGAGGTAGTACTACCTCTCCATGTTCAAAAGCCCGCACTCAAGTTTGCGTCGCTCGTCGAACTTCCGCTCGATCAGTATCAGCAGCAGAGGTTGGTACAACTTGATCTATTAGATGAGAAAAGGCTCAAGGCAGCGGAACACGCTCAGGCCTATCGTCAGAGGATAGCTCGGCACTATGCCAAATCAGTTATTGAGAGAAGATTTCGAGTCAATGATCTTGTGCTCAGATCGACAGCTCATCTCAAGCATCGGCCGAAGGGCAAGTGGTCACCCAATTGGGAAGGCCCTTATGTGGTTAAAGAGGCGCTGCCCCGCAATTCCTATCGTTTGATCAACGCAGATAGAGTGAAACTGCCAGATCCTATTAATGCTTTACATTTAAAAAGATTTTACACTTGAATTGTTCATCATAGCCTTTTGTACTCTTTAAAAGTCTTTTTCAATAAAGCAATCAATCTTCCATTAAATTCTCACATTCTTCTCCCTGATACTAGGGCATTTTATTTTGATTTATACTTATCTTCCTTCATCATAATGCAAGCAGGATCAGACGAATCCTTTTTCTTACCAACTCTTTGATAACTTGGTTATCGTTATTAAATTTCGTTCATTTCAGCTTTTATTTTTATCTAATCAAATTTTGTCAATTTATTGTCAATTTTATCAATTTGTCAAATTTTATTAAGTTTTATTCCTTTATCTTTAAAAAATAAACCCTTCAGGTTAAGGGATAAACCTGATGCCTCTTTTCCATGAGGTATTCTTTTATTTATTTTCCCCTCAGGGTAAGGGAAGAACCTGACCCTCGTTGTCCGAGGTGTTCTCATTCAGGATAAGGGATAATCCTGATACCCCTCATTGGAGCATCACTGCTACCCGTGAAAATTCCTTTTCAAAAATAAATTTTCAATAAATTCTTCTCCATCTTTATAAATTTTATTCTTCTTCAGGTTAAGGGATAAACCTGAATTATTTCCCACAAATTCTTCAATTCACCAAAAATTTTGTTCTATGTTCCCTCAGGATAGGGGAAGATCTTGAAGCCATCATAAATAAATTCGGACCTTAGGCCACCTTGGGTCAAGGATCCCGAATGAATCTCTCATCTTCATCATCAAAATCTATTCATGCTTTTGTCAATCTTTCAAGTTCCGACTCCCGGGTTAGAATCATTTCCTTCCCATCTGAGTTCCGACTCAGGATTTCGTTTTTCCATTTTTTTTTATCATTATTTTTCTTAAAAAACCGGGTTCCGATTCGGATTTTTCCTTTTTTGTATATTCTTATTTGAAGTCTCAAGTTCCGACTTGAACTTCTTTTTGAATCCAATGCTCGTATTGGACAATTTTTTGTGTTGAGAATTCGAGTTTTTAAACTCAATTCTCATTTCATTTCCTTATATTTTAAAAACTGGGTTCCGACTCGGATTTTCCTTTTGTATATTCTTATTTTTGAAGTCTCAAGTTCCGACTTGAACTTCCTTTTGAATCCAATGCTCGTATTGGACAAATTTTTGTGTTGAGAATTCGAGTTTTTAAACTCAATTCTCATTTCATTTCCTCATATTTAAAAACCGGGTTTCGACTTGGATTTTCCTTTTGTATATTCTTATTTTTGAAGTCTCAAGTTCCGACTTGAACTTCCTTTTGAATCCAATGCTCGTATTGGACAAATTTTTGTGTTGAGAATTCGAGTTTTTAAACTCAATTCTCATTTCATTTCCTCATATTTAAAAACCGGGTTCCGACTCGGATTTTCCTTTTGTATATTCTTATTTTTGAAGGCTCAAGTTCCGACTTGAACTTCCTTTTGAATCCAATGCTTGTATTGGACAAATTTTTGTGTTGAGAATTCGAGTTTTTAAACTCAATTCTCATTTCATTTCCTTATATTTAAAAATCGGGTTCTGACTCGGATTTTCCTTTTGTATATTCTTATTTTTGAAGGCTCAAGTTCCGACTTGAACTTCCTTTTGAATCCAATGCTCGTGTTGGACAAATCGTTGTTTTGAAAAATCGAGTTTTCAAACTCAATTCTCATTTCATTTCCTTATATTTAAAAAACCGGGTTCCGACTCGGATTTTCCTTTTGTATATTCTTATTTTTGAAGGCTCAAGTTCCGACTTGAACTTCCTTTTGAATCCAATGATCGTGTTGGACAAATCATTGTTTTGAGAATTCGAGTTTTCAAACTCAATTCTCATTTCATTTCCTTATATTTAAAAAACCGGGTTCCGACTCGGATTTTCCTTTTTTATATTCTTATTTTTGAAGTCTCAAGTTCCGACTTGAACTTTCTTTTGAATTCAATGCTCGTGTTGGACAAATTGTTGTTTTGAGAATTCAAGTTTTCAAACTCGATTCACACTCATTTTCTTGTGTTTGAAAAACCGAGTCTCGACTTGGATTTTTTGCTTTTATACATCCTCATTTTTCTCAAAATTTTGACTTGAATCGCATTTGAATCAGAGTTCTCCTTGAATTTCCCCTTCAGGATGAGGGATAATCCTGAAGCATCGGCAATCATTCTTATTCAATTCTCAAGCATCTTAGAATGTCGATCTCCTGTTCAAAATCTCTGTTGAAAAATCCAGTGCTCGTGCTGATATGCATTTTCGAAAACCCAGTGCTCGTACTGGGGTGCATTTTTCGAAAACCCAGTGCTCGTACTGGGGTACATCTCTCGAAAACCCAGTGCTCGTGCTGTTGTGCATTTTCGAGACCCAGCGCTCGTACTGGGGCATTTTTGAAATCCAGTGCTCGTGCTGGTACATCTAGCACTCGTGCTAGTGTCTGGCTGACTGATCAGTTAGCCCTCTCGGTTCAGTCTTTGTACTAACCAATCTTCATTATTCAAGCTCTAAATTCTCAATTTCGACCTTCAGGTCATCATTTTATCAAAAAATCAATCTTTTTCTCTTGCGAAGGACCCTCTTCAGGGAGAGGTCGAGGGAGCTCGCTCCTTTCGCATGCAACCATCTTTCTTTCGCAAGAACTCTTTTCCAGGGAGAGTTTGAAGGGACTCGTTTTCTTCGCGAACAGTTTGCAAAACAACAACCAACTTTACACAAAAGAACCCTTTTTCTAGGGAGAGCTTCGACGGAAGCTCGTTTCTTTTTGTGGCCCCCATTTTTCTCATCTTTGGCCAACCCCTTCACAAGGGACCCTCTTCTAGGGAGAGTGTGATGGACTCGTTCCCTCTGTGATACTTTCTCAACTTTGTTTTTCGGCCGCCTTTCCATAAGAGAAGCCTAGAGATAGGGAGTTTTGACGAAAGCTTAATTTCTCTTCAAAAGTTCTGTTTTGCAAACACCTCCTCTTTCAGGGAAGAGAGGAGTATTTCCAACTTCCCATTCAGGTAAGGGCTTAAGCCTGAGTCTCTCTTTTTGGGGAAAAAGAGAGGAGAATTTTGTCACGGACGTGTCAATTCGATATCAAGCGATCTCTTTCATCAAGGATTTTAAGAATATTTTGCCAATTTGTTATCAAGTCATTATTGATCTCAAAATTTTCATCATATAAAGAATTACCTCAAACTACCTTTAGTATTATTTCCAAAAGAGCAAAACTTTTGTGAAATAAGAACTGAATTCAAACCTTTTCTGTTGATCAACCAAGAGGATGAAGAAAAATCTTCAATATGACCAGCAAAGGAAAATTCGATGATATTGAAAAGCCATGAGCGAATTGATATTGATCATAGCTATGACACATTCTTAAAGACATTCTTTGGCAGTAAGACAGTGGAAATATCCTGAGCAGGAAAAAAAAACCTACCCAATCCATATCTCCCCAATCATTTGAGTTGTAAATCAAATATTCGCAAAAGGGATCTCTCAATTGTCGTCAAGATGAAGACGAATTATGCGAGCTAGATCTCCGAGGCCAAAGAAGATTTGAAACATCTCCAAGATGACGGAGCTTGTGACGGATCCTTCCAGGGAAAGTTTGGATCACCGTCGAGATAAAGGCGGATGTGATGGACCTACCTACAAACCCTAAAAGATATTTGATTTCTGCTATCATCTAGAGAATTTTGACCAATGAATCTATGTCGTCAAGCCTAACTCCTAAGAAAAGCAAGGATCGGAACATCTCCAAGATGAAGGAGTTTGTGACGTACCCTTCCCCTGAAAAGAGAGAGAAAAAGTCAGGACATCTCCAAAATGAAGGAGGATGCAAAAGAACCTAAAAAAGCTCCATGGTTCAAAAGAGTGCAAAAAGATCATCATGGGAAATACCTAGGATATCGAACTGCCCAAAACTGTCAGGAATCATCTTTATCTATGTGATATTCTTTTATCAATATCTCTTCACTCAATTGCTTTTATGAAGCTGAGAATGTTTCCTCTCTTTTCATATCAGGGAAACTGATGTCTTCCTTAAAGAAGCTCAACAACAACAAACTTTGAATTTGACTCTTGATTCTACAGAGTTAGCCCAATGGAAGCTAATACTCTAGCTGGAAAAAGGTGGTATTTTTCATACACAATTCAATCATGCTGAATCAACTACAATTTTGACATCTTATTGGCAATATTTTCTCATTATCCCAAGATGAAGTGTGAACTTGATATTCGTTTTGACGTATCCTGACGTCATCCCTCCTTAGGACTGAAAAGTCCTTTCCTTCTGTCTGATCTGAGCGCTCTTAGATTTGCACGCTTCCCTGTATTCCCCACTGTCCCACCATAGACAGTTCCCGCTCAGGATAAGGGTTAAACCTGAACTCTTTGCAAAAGGTCTGTTATTGTCAAAAGCTATTTTCAGTCTCAGCAATGAGGCGCCCAAGAACAACCCCTTTTCAAGCTTTAGGGACCCCCATTTTCATCCTTTTGCAAAAATCCCTCTCGGACTTGTTGTGCAAAGTCTAGAGGTCCCATCACAGTTTCCCCGCTCTTCGAGGATCCTGTATCCATTCAGGCTAAGGATTAAACCTGTTACCTCACTCCTCGAGGTATAGCCCAAAAACCTTCTGTGAGAGGTCGTCTATTTTTAGAAAGCTGATTTAGTCTCAGCAATGAGACGCCACAGATCATCCCCTTTTCAAGCTTTAGGGAATCTCTTATTTTTCTCTTCTTGCAAACCCCTTCTAGATTTGTTCGTCTAAATTCTGAAGGTCCCATCATGGTTTCTTCATCCAAGGATTCCGTATGGTTGCCTCTTTCAGGTTAAGGGTTAAGCCTGAGCCTCGTTCCATGAGGTATCTTTCCGTTCAGGTTAGGGTTAAACCTGAGCCTCATTTTCGACTAGATATCCTTTCTAGTCCTTCCACGGTTTTTTCACTTGAGAACTTTGTGCGATTCCTCCCACTCAGGTCAAGGGTAAAACCTGAATCTCGCTTTTGCGATGCATTTGTTGTCCCATCACGGCTTCCTCGTTCGAGGATTCTGTATGGTCGTCCCTTTCAGGATAAGGGTTAAGCCTGAACCTCGTACTTCGAGGTATTTTTCCTTTCTCAGGTTTGGGTTAAACCTGAGTCTCGTTTCGACGAGGTGTTTTTCCTCCAATCCCATCGTGGTTCTTCCCATTGCGGAATTCATGCTTTGTATATTCATCCAGGATAGGATCCTACTTAAGCTTCATCTCACGAGGCATTTTCCAAAATGTCCCATCAGGGTCCTCAAATATTCCTTTCCCCATTCAGGTTATTTTGAGATATATTCGTCCCATCCAGGTTAAGGGCTAAACCTGAGCCATCCCACAAAGATTGATCTTGCCTCGCCCATGAGACTTGATCAGAACTCCCATCTTTCATCATTTCGGGATCATCACTCAAAATCCCATCACGACTTCCTCATTTTCTACTCAATCATATCGTTTTCGAGGATTTTGTCTTCCCAAATCCATTCAAGGATAAAGTTTTAAACCTGAAAAACCATGTCTTTCAAATAAATTGTTCCACACCCAGATCAAGTCTGCTGACTGGGGCATTTTTCAAAATTTGGAGTGTTTCTTTGCCACTAAGCTCGGCTTTCAACCGGCTTAGTAGCAAAGAGGGGCATTTGTGAACACCCCAAAATTTTCAAAATGTGGTAAGTATTTTCTTTTTGGCCTTTGACCCCATTTTCTGAGTAATTGAGTCAGTAAATCTAAATACCAGTTTGATTCTCAAAGTTTTATTCAAATTAAATTCATTTTATATATCTGACTCAATTTCGGATCCGGATCCATATAAAAGATCCAAATCTGAGCTTCGTTGTCCAATGTTTAAAATCAAATTTTCGAAATTTCCAAACTAACCTTTTGAAAAGCTCAGACAGTTCGTCCGGTATCCGTTTGGATCCATCGAATTATATTTCTCAATTCGAGGTTTAAAACTCAAACATTTTCTCAAAACCTGGGTCCAAACCCATTCTTCTGAAGAAATTTCCCCGAAATGGTCCGAAATTCTCAGAAAAATGCTTTTGTAAATATTTCTCAGAAAAATAAAAAAAAAAAAAAATTCTCGTAAAACCTTAGATTTTTATACAAAAAAAATGAAAAATGCAAATAGAAAAAAAAAACAATAAATAAAAATGTTTTTATGGAAAATGAAGAAGAAAAAAATACATATGGCTTTTTAGACCTGTTGTAGAAAAAATTATTTTAAAAGACCCTTTTTTTGGAAAATTTTAAGAAAAATCCCCATTAACCAAGTTAGGGTTTCTCGAAATGAGGCTTTTTTTCTCTCTCCACTCTCTCTCGCATACTCTCGGCTCTCTGGCCTTCTCCCTCCCCTTCTCTTCCTCTTCCAGAACCATCTTCTCCCCATGTGCAACCTCCTCTCCACCGCCCTCCGATCCTCTTCTTCTTCCATCATCGAGCAACCACCACCTTTCGATCAACCATGGCCATCATCGACCCTCAATCTCCAACAGTCTCTGCATCTCTCCCTTTCTCGCCCGCTAGATCAATCTCCCCTCCATCGCATGTCTCATCTCTCATTCATCCCTAACCGTTTGGCACCCTTCTGGATCCTTCCTCCGCTTCTTATAAAAGCAAGCATAGGGGGGGGATCAGGGAGGAGGACATCGATCACAGCCGTCAAAGGCAGCCATCTCTATTGGGTTTCACTGCGTTTGATCTTTCTCCCCTCACTAATCCATTTTTTACCACCATCAAACTTCTCTTTTCTCCCTTCGGATCCATTTTTTTTTACCTTCATCTCTTTTCCCTTCCCTAAACCCCTCTTCACGGTGCCTCCTCTGCAAGTAGCTGCTATCAACATCTCCTTCACGGTGCCTGTTTTACAGGATTCCCAAGCAATCCGATTGGTCTAACATCAGTGAAGTGCGGGAACTACAGCATCTCTGCAAGAACTTGTTTCCTCTGCTGATCGACTGAAGAGGGCTGATCCATCCTCAACTTCCCAAGGAAAGACCATCACTCGATCGATTAAATCGAAGCAAAGCTCCACCACGACAAGTAACGATCCCCCTCCTCTCTGTGAAAGTTTTTTTTTTTCTCTCTCTCTATAGGATTTCCTTGTTATCTTTTGCCTCTCCTTAGCTTTAATTTTCTTTTCCTGTTGGTTATCAAAGCACAATAGGCAGGATTGACCTGCATATGACAGTGTCGATCCACCTAATTGCTATAGTAAATGGAGCGATTAAGTTCTAACATCTCCTTTTTTTTTTCTTTTTTTTTTTTCACCAGTGATTTTCTATTTACAGATTCCTCTGGTTTCTATTTTCTCGTTCATGTTTATGATTTCTCGTTTCTATCCCCTCTATGTTCATCATAGGCGCATGCTATATTAGGATTATGGTTACACTCTTGATTACTTCATTGTACAGAGTCGTAGTATGTACCTCTATTGATCGAAATCTCGATGTAAGCATGTGTTTATGCTTTGCTATAGCATAAACGCAAGCTTTGGTTTTAACGTTGATTTCCTGCAACATCTTCATTGAGGTGCCACATTCTCCACAACAGCCTTAGATGAGTCTGTTTCTTTTATGGCCGAATCGTCGTATTCCATCCACAAATCTCCTGTTTAGTCATCGATTCTTTTTAGCAAAAACCATCTGCATTTTTTTTTTATCTTATTATTTTCATTTAATTCAGTTAGCATATCATTTGCATACCCTGCTTAATTTCAGCATCTTATTACATATATCAATTTCTCAACATGGTATGTTACAGAGCTTCATTTCATAAACCCTGTATTTCTGCTCATCATCATTGGCGTCCAATGGCTGCTGTGTGTCTCGTATCCCATTTATGTCGTTAGTGCATCTGTCTACCCACTCGTTCCTTTGTATTGCTCATTAAAAACCAGAAAAACCTCTCTCAATATCTCTCAAGTCCATTTAATATGCTCATCTATTTTGGTATGAACGAGTATTGTATTCCTTTCTATGAATCAAATTCTGATCATCAAGGTGTTTTTAAGATATTTTTTGAGATTCTCGATTCAAAGATGATTTGAAGATCTCTTAATTTTGGGCTGGATTCAAGGTTAAGTGTATTGGTTTGTGTTGTGAATTGACAGATTTAGCTCTGTATACCCATCTGAACTCGTTTTGTATTCAATTGCATGCACAAGATGATGGGAGTTAATGAACAGGATAAGAAATTTTTTTTTCCATATGCTTTTTGAGAGAGATTCTGAATGCTACTTCTGTTGGAAATCTTAATTTAAAGGAATCTGGAGCCACTAATTTGTTGATAAGTGTTGTCGCAGCTCCTTTTTGTGAAGAAACCATGGAGAAAACCTTCTGCTCCAATGTCCTTATCACTCTGCTTTGCAATCACCAAAGCGTAGGGCTAATGCTGTATCAGATTATCCTGTATCTCCGTACATGTATCTCATTCTGGGCATACATTCACTGAATGCATACTCACTAAGCACATTTCACTATGCACACACGTACTGCATGCACATCTATTATTGTTTACTGCATTATAATTCATGTATGTTATGGTTTTCTGTATCCTTAAATACCTTGATTTATTACATTATTAGAATCAATTTACAAAATCGATTTACCTGTGCAAGTCCCTTTGTATTTAGCCATATCCTGTCAAATCCAAAATGAGGCTCTTGAAAATGTATGTTCCCTTAAGGTGACACAGAAATTTAGATTGCTCTGTTGGCTGAATGGAAATCAGGTTTTTGACCCTCATCCACTGTTCATTATACCTCCCCCCCCCCGGTATGTTCAAGGATTAAGCTTATCATTTGATTTTGACAGTCACAGAATTCGTTTAGTAAAGCCATCCGCTGTGCAACATGATCATTCGTCAGTGTCTCACCACTGCTCATACTCTTATTTTCATTTCTGTGTCTTTTCATTTGTATTTTCAATGTTATCTATGTTCACACCTCATTGCCTTGATCTCAGATTTCATATCTATGCCACGACAAATGATACTTGTAAGAGTGTAGGACTCAGAAATTGTGCGCAATCAGCCGCCACGCGTCACTGAAGCTCAATCTACAGTGCCAAAACATATTACATCACAGCCACTCGAGTTTATCACAGTAAAGTGGTATTCCTTTTTGTAAGTATTATAATCACAAGGGCTAGCAATAATTAAAATTGTCTTGGTTTTACTGTAAAAATACTGTTGGCTGAGGTTGCATTCAAATTCACATTATGTACATCTTTGCATCTTAATCTGTGCACCTCTCCACGCTAACCTGTGGCTGCAGGCTAAACAGCGATCGAACCAGGTCTTCGTCATCAATGAGCTATCATCGATAGTATTGATTTTTGTTGAAATCAATTTGAGTGGCGTCTCATCAATTACAATAATTTCTTTGGCATCAAATAACATATACCCACCTGTGCACATTCACTAGCATAGTTCCTGCACTTTCATCTTTTGTGCTGCACCTCACAGGGTCCATTGCATTCTCATAATGTTATTTATAGCATTTGTTTTTGCACATCACTTCACTTCACCATAATTTTCTATATCACTAACATCACACCCTTTATGTACCTTCCATTCACAAACTGTATCCAGTTTACTGCATCGACTGTCAAACCCATGTCCTGCCAATTCAAAGTCAGATGCATACTTTGATCGAAATCAGACTTCTGATCAATAAGGAGATACATGCTTTGTGGCCGTGCAAAACTACTCTGGGTTTACTGAATGAGAGTCACAATGACTGTGATTTGCTGTAAAGAAAAGAAACCCCTCCTAAGCATTCTGTAAAAACTGACAATACAACAAAAGAAGATGATATCTCTCCATCCTAGTTTCTTGCTATTTCTGGAGTCTTTTCTAAAGAGCAGATCTTCTCATGACACAAAATCTCGATAAGAGGTTTGATCGGGACAAGAAGGTAGGGATCCTACCTTTCATCTTAAGTTCTGCGTTAAGATTACCACACCATGGAAAGCTTGTATTATCATTGATGCTTAAGGCAGTGGGTAACATCTTGCTATTTATTGAGGAGATAAAACAATTGTTATTTAGTCATGAGCATGAGTTGTTAGGAACTAAAACTAAGATTCTTTTTACATTTATTGGAAAACGTGTTGTTCTTTTGTTCCCTATTTATTTCTATTTCCCAGTATTATGTTTTAGTGCTTATCATATCTCGCATCATGTCATCATTTGTTACTCCATTTCCATTGGTAACCAGTCATAACAGTGACATTGTTTTGCAGGGTTCAGTTTGCAGCAAATCGGTCGGCTGTGTGTTGTCAATTTGCTGCAAAATCAATTTAATTCCGTCAAAACAATTCATCGTATGTAGTCATTTTCTCCGCAGCATTCCCTGCTGATCATGCTCCACTATTAGCATATCTCCACTTGCCACCAGTCACTATTTATGCACCTTCTCACTTCCACTGTGTCACCACTACTTTCATGGTAATATTTTCAGCAGATCTTTAGTGTTTTATTTGTGCACATTCATATATAACCCCTATGCCACACCTTCACCTACACTATGCACCTATGCATACTCCACCATTCACTAGGTATGAATTCTTCCATTAGCTCAGGCACATCATTTTAGCATTACACTTCCATTTGGAGGGCATATATATATTCTAACTAACTTAGGATATCATTCATACCTTTCAAACAAACCTACTTTAGGTTCATTATTACATTACATTTAGGATGTTACATGTATATTCTAATACTTACTCAACATATGATTCCAGTATAGAGTTTGTCATTCACATTGCATTTTCATTAGCATAAAATATATGATTGAGTATTTCATTAGCTACATCTTAGGTCCAATGTGATATAGGTGAATTGCTTTCAATGTATATATATCTTGTGTTAACTTGAATTTTACAGGGATTAGATAGAAATGTTCTTTTTCTTCTTAGTTTTTTTTATTTTTTTTTTTGAAATTGTAATTTCAATTCCCTTCAAAATCTGTAATAGTTAGATACTCATGAGAAATTTTACTCTTCCTTTTCTTTATTAGATTAGAATGTATGAGCATATACACCCTCTAAAAATGTATGTTTCATATCATTTTTCTTTTTGTTATTCCAAAATCTCACCAATGGTGAAACACGAATGGCACGTGCACCATTTTGTAAGAGGTAATTAATCCGAAGTTGATGATTTACATCAATGGCCATAGTCAGGATGTAAACAAAACTTAGTATTTTTATCTTTTATGAAATAACACTGGATCCACACTAGATCCTTTTAAAAAATCATCATATTTTCAAATATTTCACCTTTTATCAGAGTTTAACTTAGAATTAATTCAATATATATACCAATGGCCATAGTCAGGGTATATTGAGAGTTAATTTCATTTTAAACTCTATAAAAGCACAAAATGTGTTTCATTCTTCACCCAAATTTAAACATAGATTATCATATAATACATTCAATGACCATAGTCAAGGATGTATTATATCTTCAATCTTGTTTTAATTCACTTAAAGAATGGAATAGCTTTTCAAAATCCAATTTTAAAATTCTTCAAATTCATTCTTCATTTAGGATAGAATTGCATCATATTTCCGATTCCTTTTTCAAAAACTCCAAGTAATGTAAATATCTTCCTCAATCTATCTTCAATCCTTATCAAATCCGATTCATTCTTTTATTTTTCAAATTCTATTTCATTTTCAAATCTCGGAGTTCAATTTAACTTTGAGATTTCAAATTCATTTTATATTCCAATTCAAATCATATTTCAAAGTTCAAAATTTTGAAATTCCAAATTCAGTTTATATTCGAAACTCCAAACAAACTCAAAGTTCAATCTAACTTTGATTCCAAAGTTCAAAGCTCCAAAACCAAAGTCCAATTTGACTTTGAAATTCATTCTCAAAATCAAGTCTGGAGCTCCAACTCCAAAGTTAGATCCAAATTACATCTCGGATTCCAGATTTTGGATCCAATTTCCATTTAGGATTCTAAAATCCATAATCCAACTTCACATTGGATCTTAGACTTCAGATCAGATTCCATTTTAGGATCCAAGACCCAATTCTACATTGGATCTCAGACTTCAGATCCAATTTCCTTATAGGATCCAGAATCCAACTCTACATTGGATCTTAGACTTCAGATCCAATTTCCTTATAGGATCCAGAATCCAATTTCATATTGGATCTCAGACTTCAGATCCAAATCCATCTTAAGATCCAGAGTCCAACTCTACATTAGGATCTCAGACTTCAGATCCACCCCATTTCAGGATCCGGAATCCAATTCCAATTCTAGACTTTAATTCCATTTTCGGATCTAATCTGAATCTCTTAAATCCATTTTTATTCTTAAATACCATTTGATTTTCTCAGTTCATTCTAAATTCAAACTTCAAAATCTAAATTCAATTCCATCTCAAGTATTCATTTCCTTTTCTAAGTTCAAGTTCAGAATTCAAAGTCCATTTCCGACTTTGAACTTCATTTCCTTTCATCTCAAAACTTCCAATCACTCTTTCTCAAAATCAAGATTTATCCTTCCAAACTTTGATTTTACTTAGAATTTCTTTGATCTATCTCGAGTTCTTAGTTAAATTCAATCATTTCTTCACCCCTTTACCAAGTTCATCTCAGAATACTTGGAAATTTCTAAATCAAATTTCAAAAGAGCATACATCTTTGCATTGCACAAGTATGATTCTTTGTGCATTTAGAGTTAGAATAAATTCTTAGATTATATTTAGGCAAAGCAAAAGGCATAGATTCGATCCTTGGTTCGATTACCCCTGGTAAAGGCGCTAGGAACGGTCGAACCTCGTACCGACGACCGAATCCCGTCTCTCCATTTTCCCGCAAATTTTCAAAACGGAGGCGAGTTATTTGCTAAATATTTTCAAATTAAGGTCAAGTGAGACCGCGCAAAATAGTTCCTCTTCTCTCTTTCTTTCTTTCTTTTCTCTTCTCTCTTTCTTTTCTTTCTTTTGTTCTTCTCCCTTCAAAAAGGAGGAGAATGGAGGTTAGAAAAGGGAAAGAGAAGGAAGGGAGAGGAACCATAAAGAGAGGAAAAATTTTGCGACGATCACACCTGACTATGGCCATTGATGTAAATCATCAACTTAGGATTTAATTACCTCTTATGAAATGGTGCACGTGCCATTCATGTTCCCATTTGTGAGAATTTGAGAAATAAAGGTAAAAATGCATGAAAACAAACAATTCATGATTTTTACAATGCTCATTCATTTTACCTAAAAGCAGGAAATGTAAAGAACTCTCATTTATATCTAATTATTATAAGTTTTGAAACTGAATTTTGAAACAACTTCTCTAATCCGAGATGATTTTTCATGACTTCCCTGCAAAGAAACGAGTTAGCATAATGCAAGAGAAAACATTTTGTTGAGAGCAAAATTATATATGAGTGTGTTGATTCAAATGCCAGATGCTATGTTTATGCTGAATGAGAAAGGCATATACAATGGGTGAAGTCAAGAGCCAGGATGGTCCAAGACGAATCAACCTGAAATATGGTAGTTCCCGATGGCCCACCATAGAAAAGAAGGGACCCAGTGATTCATTGTGAACCACTTATGAAAGGAAAACTATTATAGTAGTTTTCGATGAACTACTTATAATAAACCAGGATTGTAGGGATTCTTTATGAATCATTGCAAAAGATGACTACCGTAGTAGTCCCTGATGAACTACTATAAAGGAAGGAGACCACGGTGGTTCGTGGTGAACCACTGTGAATACGCAGCAACTATGGTAGTTTTTAATAAATTGTCATAGAAAAAAAAGGGGACACAGTGATTCATTGTGAACCACTATGAAAACAGAGTAGGTTCCCTAACTTGGTTACTTAACCAGTAAATTGAATTGATTACATAACTCAAAGATCAAATATACAAGTTTAATTCAATCAACTCGATGCCACAGGTCTGCATAGTTTCAGCAAGCCGGTTGAAATAAGCTGATCGTATCAATTGATGACACAAAACACCATAAGATCAATTGACAGATCAATTTCTGTAACTGGATTTCCTGAAATAACTATTCATTATGCAATGAGTTGGCTGTATGCAACAACCGTGACATAGGAGATACAAATTCAGGGAGATTAATGGTCCTGTGAATATCAGATATAAAATTGAAAATGCCATGGAATGCTTGCACATATAGGGTGAACTGAAACATTGCAGCAGGATATTATATTGATGTGCAGTAATTCAAATATAGAGATGTTGGTGTGTGATGGTGGTTTGGGATGTTGTGTACTAAGTGTGCAACATGTGGGATTGTGAGTGGCTAATGTGTTGTAACAAGGGTAACACAGGTGCACAGGAAGTGGATGTAAGATGCATTGTTTTAAACCTCAGCAGGATAAAGGTGATGGGGCAATGATATGTGTTGCTGTAATTACAACAATAAAATGTTGAAAATGAGTGGAGTGCAAGATAGCAATTTGTGACACAGTGAAAGATGCTGCATGTTTAACCCCAACATGTAATGAACTGGAAAAGAGGGCGTTCCAGAAACAGTTGGCTGAGCCTTCATTGCTCGGTCTGGGCTAAGTGGACATTGCTATGAACACATGATTGCTACTGTAGGTGCAAAAATCAGGTGATGGTGATAGTGACTGTATGGTTCCAGCAGATGGTTGGAAGTCTGATGGCTGTCAAATATGTGAGCCACGTAGGTGTAAGTATAATTTATAGAGGAGAATGGCAAGTGGCAGCAGACGGGTTAGGCATGGCTGGGAGGGACTGACTCCATGTAAGTTAAAGAAAGTATGGGAAAAGAGAATACAACAGCTATATATTTCCCATGATATTCCAAGTTTCTTGCAGGATCACTGTGGCCAACACCCCATCCCTGCACCAGTTCAATAGTTCCAATTCCTTTCAAATATCAACAGTTAAGCATTGTACTTGCATGAGGTAATCCACACAAAAAAAATATATCACTTCTAAAAAAAAGATGCAGGAACTAAAACAACTATGCGAGGACAAAGATTGATTCTAAAAGAATAGATCATCAGAATCCAAATACTAAAGCAGTCTTAAAGAAAGAAACTCACCTAGAAGCTCTGAAGATATCTAAGAAATGGCTCCAGCAGGTGCCAAAAGTGACTTCAGAGATCGATAACTATTCTAAACAGGCTCTCCTCGGAATCAAGGGCTTGAGACCATTGGACCTCAAAGTTGGATCAATTACGTATTTCCTGTGATTTACCCAGTTAGCAGCAAGCATATAAATTACAATTATCTTCAGTTGCCCATTCGATTGCTCCTTTAACAGCAAATGGACAAACCCTTTCATCCATAGTCCAGTGATATGCAAAAACGGATGCTATGATATTATAAAAGTGCAATGGGTATCGTGAGGTTTGAGCCCATGAATGCTGATTTCCAAAACAAATTGTTTGCTTCTTTCTAATCGACTGTTGATTACTTATTTCACAGGCACGCTAATTAGAGATTGACTGAAGACTGATGCATGAAGTTTGTCGGATGTCCTTTTCAACAGGATCATATCTGAGATAATTTCTGAATAAGAAAAAGGGGAATGCAAAGGGAAGACCAAACGACAATCCAGTTTAAATCCACCAAGCTTGTCAGATATTCTTTTAGATCCATGGATTTTGAAAATGCTAATATTGCCTCAGAGAGATAATCAAAATATATTCAAAACCAATATAATAACACCATCATTAATCTAGAATTACCAAAAGAGAAGAGAAAAGAAAAGGGTAGTAGAAGTATTTATCCTGATCTCCTTGCTGTGTAGTAAAAATCTGCAAAACACTGCCGCTATATAGTTATACCATCATGGACCGAGCAAGCTCCCCATCCTCCTCGGGGATATAAAAGTATTAAACCAAAAGATATTGACGCAACCATCCTCACCAAACTTCCGATCCTCAGGGATATATACTAACTGTAACCTCGTGTACGACATAATGGACAGACCTAGGCAGATGGCTTCAAAGTAAAAAAAAAAGTGATCTGAAATCGGCGTGCTGAATGGAAGATCAGCATAATGATCGCTTATAAAGGGCATATGTGGGGAGTGCCTTTCCTGAGCAACTGGATTGCTGAATGACCCCGCAAAACTCCAGATCATCCCTCATGAAAAACACGATTTTAGAGCAGGCCTTTGGCAGGGACCCAGTCATACTTTCCAGTTCACCAAAGCATATTCAGGTGATATCGATTCTAGCATGTCTTTGCAATTTCTCACCAGATCTATCTCCTCTTTTGCAGCAGAAGCTCAGCAATTGGTAAGAGTTAATAAGGACCGGGTGCATTATGGGGCTAAGTATGTGAATGAAAAGGGGTAAAATACAGATGTAATCATGTGCGAGGATGGTGCCTTCCATTACTTAAACCTGGACATAAGGTGCTGTGAGGGTGAAAACACCATGTAGCCATAAAAGAAACAAATAAAATTTACAAGAAATAAGAAGAATCTACACGATATACTGGGCTTGGATCTGCATGAAAATCAGAAATCAATTAATGGGGATGGCATACAGACGTTTATATACAGAAGGTTTTTGATGCAAATAATCAATAACTTAAAATAATGGTGAAACTGGAAATCAAATGTAGAACAAATAATATGATATGAACATCAGGGGTAAATAATAAATAAAAAAAAATGATGAAAACCAAAACGAGACTGGACATATTAACATTCAAATCTTGCCTAAGCATAAAGAAAATTTTGAGAAAGGAAAACAAACGATATTGGAATCGTGCTCCGTTTGCTGTTGCAAAGGAGTGAATCGGTTCTGCTACATGCATACTGATAACACAATCTTGCTAAAAAAAGAAACGAAGACAATGTATATGGATGAAACTTAGAAGAAGACAAAAGGAGATTTCTATGAAAAATAAAAAGGAAAAGGAAGAAACTCTTACTTGATATGAAGGAGGAAGGAGGAGAGGAGCGGGAGTGAGAAGCGTTCCTTCGACTGCTGCCGTTAAGGCTGAAGCTCCTCCGGCCTTGATTCTGTTACCTAGAGGATTTCTGGGCTTTAACTTGAGAATCAAGGGTTGCTTCCTTTGGAGTGCCGATTATTGCAGAGATTGGTTGGCTTCCTTTGATTGAAATGGGGAAAATCCAGGAAATAGGAAGAAGAAGAAAGAGGATCGGAGGGAAGAGAAAAGGAAGAAAGTATGAAGAAGAAGATGGTCGGGTAGAAGCTGGATCAAGAAGAGGAAATGCACATGGGAGGGTGAGAATGGATGGTCGAATGGGGCGTCTTGCGAGCTCTTTTTAAAGAGGAGAAGAAGGTTCAGGAAGGGCCGAGCGGTTAGGGATGCCGTTGGCGATCGAGGGTCGCGGTGAAGCAGAAGGAGGATGGGTGGTTAATGGAGGCTGAGATGGAGAGAAGGAGGAGCAGAGCCACGGAGGGGATAGAGGGGAATCAGTAGGCGATTTAGGGTTTCTCAGGGAAAACCCTGAGAGAAATCGGGCGAGAGAGGAAATAGGGAGGTTTTAGAAGGGTTTATTTGTGAAATTTTTTGGTTTTTCCAAAAAGAGGCTCTCTTTAACAAAAAATTTTCATAAAAATGGTTTAAAAAATGAGTTTTTTAGCAAAATCGACTTTAAAAAGTTAAACTCATTCATTTTTCTTGAAATTTTCCATTTTTTGGTTTTTTTTGTTTTATTTTTCCATTTTTTTTTTGCATTTTTAGAATAAAGTCCTAAAGCTTGTGAGAAAACAAAGATTAAAACTAATTTTTTTGTGTTTTTGCAAAAATATTTACAAAATGAAATTTTTCTGAGAATTTTAAAGTCATTTTGAGAAAATTTCTTCAGAAATGGGTTTGGATCCGGGTTTTGAGGAAATTTGGATTTAAAACACTGGATTCGGATCCGGAATTGATTTTGAATATATGAATATTTTAATTCAAAAAATCTGAAGAATGACTGAAATTTAGTTTTGAAATCGCTTTGATTTTCTCAGAAGATGGAGTGAGGGGCAAAAGGGTCATTTTGCAAGTCTTTGAAAATTTTGGGGTGTTCACACCTGGGCTTTTACATCATCCTTTATTTTGGAGATGTCCTGACTTTTCTCTCTTTTCGGGGAAGGGTACGTCACAAACTCCTTCATCTTGGAGATGCTCTGATCCTTCTTTTCTTTCTCAGGGATTAGGTTAATGATATAGGTTCATTGGTAAAATCTCTAGATGATAGCAGAAATCAAATATCTTTTAGGGTTTGTCGGTACGTCCATCACACTCGCCTTCATCTCGACGGTGATCCGAACTTTCCCTGGAAGGATCCTTCACAAACTCCTTCATCTCGGTAGATGATCCAAATCTTCTTTGGCCCCGGAGATCTAGCTCGCATAATTCGTCTTCATCTTGACGACAATTGAGAGATTCCTTTTGCGGATATTTGATTGCGGCTTGATAGGATAGGGGATATATGGATTGGGTAGGTCTTTTTTTACTGCCCAGGATATTTCCACTGTCCTACTGCCAAAAGAACGATCTTTAAGAATGTGTCATAGTTATGATCAATATCAATTCACTTATGGCTTTTCAACATCATTGAATTTTCCTTTGCCGGTCATATCGAAGATTTTTCTTCATCCTCTTGGTTGACCAACAGAAAAAGCTTGAATTTAGTTCTTATTTCACAAAAGTCTTGCTTTTTTGGAAATAATACTAAAGGTAGTTTGAGGTAATTCTTTATGTGATGACAGCTTTGAGATCAACAATGACTTTTGATAGCAAATTGGCAAAATATTCTTGAAATCCTTGATGAGTGTAATTGTTTGATATCAATTCGACACGTCCGTGACAAAATTCTCCTCTCTTTTTCCCCAAAAAGAGAGACTCAGGCTTAAGCCCTTACCTGAATGAGAAGTTGGAAATACTCCTCTCTTCCCTGAAAGAGGAGGTGTTTGCAAAACGGAACTTTCGAAGAGAAATTAAGTTTTTGTCAAAACTCCCTATCTCTAGGCTTCTCTTATGAAAAGGTGGCCGAAAAATAAATTTGAAAAAGTATCACAGAGGAACGAGTCCATCACACTCTCCCTAGAAGAGGGTCCTCTATGAAGAGGTTGGCCAAAGATGAGAAAAATGGGGGGCACAAAAAGAAATGAGCTTTCATCGTAGCTCTCACTGGAAAAAAGGTTCTTTTGTGTAAAGTTGGTTGTTGCTTTGCAAACTGTTCACGAAGAAAATGAGTCCCTTCAAACTCTCCTTGGAAGAGGGTTCTTGCGAACAAAAGACGGTTGCATGCGAAAGGAACGAGCTCCCTCGAACTCTCCCTGAAGAGGGTCCTTTGCAAGAGAGAAAAAAAAAAGATTGATTTTTTGAAAAAATGATGACCTGAAGGTCGAAATTGAGAATTTAGAGCTTGAGTTTTGATGATTGGTTAGTGCAAAGACTGAACCTGGAAGGCCAACTGATCAGTCGGCCAGACACTAGCATGAGCGCTAGATGTACCAGCATGAGCGATGGATTTGAAGATGTACCAGCACGAGCGCTGAGTTTTGAAAAATATACCAGTACGAGCATTGGATTTTTAAAAAAATGCCCCAGTATGAGCGCTGGGTTTTCGAAAACGCACACCAGCACGAGCACTGGGTTTTTGAAATGCATACCAGCACGAGCACTGGGTTTTTCAAAAGGAGAGTTGAAAATGAGACAGACATTCGAAGATACTTGAGATTTAAGCGAGAATGATTGCCGGTGTTTCAGGATTATCCCTTATCCTGAAGGGGAAGTCCAGGTTTTGTCCCTTAACCTGAAAGGGAAAGTTCAAGGAAAACTCTGGTCCAAATATGAGCATTAGATCGACAGGGAAAATTCAAGTCGGAACTTTGAGAAAATAAGGATATACAAAAGCGAAAATCCAAGTCGGAACTCGGTTTTTCAAATATAAGAAATAAGTGAGAATCGAGTTTTGAGGACTCGAATTCTCGACACCACGATTTGTCTTATACGAGCATTAGATTCAAAAGGAAGTTCAAGTCGAAACTTGAGACTTCAGAAATAAGAATATACAAAGAGAAAAATCTGAGTCGGAACTCGGGTTTTTTAAACATAAGAAATGAGTGAGAATTGAGTTTGAAAACTTGAATTCTCGACGCAACAATCTGTCCAACACGAGCATTGTTTTCAAAAGGAAGTTCAAGTCGGAACTTGAGACTTCAGAAATAAGAATATACAAAGAGAAAAATCCGAGTCGGAACCCAGTTTTTTAAACATAAAAAATGAGTGAGAATTGAGTTTGAAAACTCGAATTCTCAACACAACAATCTATCCAACATGAGCATTGGATTCAAAAGGAAGTTCAAGTCGGAACTTGAGACTTCAGAAATAAGAATATACAAAGAGAAAAATCTGAGTTGGAACCCGGTTTTTTAAACATAAGAAATGAGTGAGAATTAAGTTTGAAAACTCGAATTCTCGACACAACAATCTGTCCAACACGAGCATTGGATTCAAAAGGAAGTTCAAGTCGGAACTTGAGACTTCAGACGAAAATAAAAGGGGAAACCCGAGCCGGGACCCGGATTTAAGAAAAATAATGATAAAATGGAAAATGAAATCCTGAGTTGGAACTCAGATGGGAAGGAAATGATTCCAACCCGAGAGTCGAAACTTGAAGGATTGACAAAAGCATGAATAGATTTCGACGATGAAGATGAGAGATTCATTCGAGATTCTTGACCCAAGGTGGCCTGAGATCCGAATTTATTTATGATGGCTTCAGGATTTTCCCCTATCCTTAGGAAATATAGAACAAAATTTGATGTGAATTGAAGAATTTATGGAAAATAATTCAGGTTTATCCCTTAACCTGAAGAAGAATAAAATTTATAAAAATGGAGAAGAATTTAAAGAAATTTATCGAAAATTTATTTTGGAAAAGAATTTTCACGGGTAGCAGCGGTGCTCCTATGAGGGGTATCAGGATTATCCCTTATCCTGAATGGGAACACCTCGGACAACGAGGGTCAGGTTTTTCCCTTAACCTGAAAGGAAAAATGAATAAAAGAATACCTCATGGGAAAGTGGCATCAGGTTTATCCCTTAACCTGAAAGGGTTAAAAAGAAAAAGATTAATAAAATATAATTGATAAAACTTGATAAAATCTGACAAAATTGATAAATTTAATAATAATTGGATGAAAACTTGATTAAATTGGAAAATGAAACGAATGCAATTAATAAAGATAACAAGATTAATAAAAAAATTAATGAAATTTTAGAAAAAGATTCGCCTGATCCTGCCTGCATATGATGAAGAAAAATGAGTATAGATCCACAATAAAAATGCCCCAGTATCAGGGAGAAGAATGTGAGAATTCAATGGAAGATTGATTGCTTTATTGGAACAGACTTTTGAAGAGTACAAAAGGCTAGGATGAACAATTTAAGTGTAGAATCTATTTAAATGCAGAGCATTAATAGGATCTGGCAGTTCCACTCCATCTGCATTGATCAGACGATAGGAATTGCGAGGCAGCGCTTCTTTAACCACATTAGGGCCTTCCCAATTGGGCGACCACTTGCCGTTCGGCCGATGCTTGAGATGAGTTGTTGATCTGAGCATAAGATCATTAACTCAAAATCTTCTCTCAATAACCGATTTGGTGTAGTGCCGAGCTATCCTCTGACGATAGGCCTGAGCATGCTCTGCTGCCTTGAGCCTTTTCTCATCTAACAAATCAAGTTGTACCAACCTTTGCTGCTGATACCGATCAAGCGGAAGTTCGACGAGTGATGCAAACTTGAGTGCAGGTTTCTGAACGTGGAGAGGTAACACTACCTCAGTCCCGTAGACAAGCTCTGAAGGAGTAGCATTGGTTGGGGTCCAAATGGTGGTTTGGTATGCCCAAAGTGCATCATGCATCTTCTCGTGCCAATCGCGGCTTGTTTCCACAGTTCTTTTTAGAATGCGGATTAAAATCTTGTTGGTGGCCTCTGCCTGGCCATTTCCTTGATGATAATAGGGAGCTGAGAAGTGGTGGTGAATCCTGAACTTCGAGCAGAAGGTCTTCATCTTCTCATTCTTGAAGTGGCTGCCATTGTCCGTCACGATATCATGTGGGACGCCAAAGCGGCAAAGAAGATTCTTATGAATAAACGAAACCACATGCCGACCTTCTACCGTTCACAGAGTTACAACTTCGACCCATTTGGTGAAGTATTCTGTAGCTGCGAGAAAGTATCGGTGGCCATTAGAAGCTGAAGGAGTGATCGGACCCACTACGTCGAAGGCCCACATCGAAAAAGGCCAAGGAGAGACCACAGATTGCAAGTAAGCGACTGGCGCATGAATGGAAGGTGCGTGCATCTGACATTTGACGCACTTCCTTACAAATTGATGGCAATCCTGCTGCATGGTTTTCCAATAATATCCTTGTCATCGTCGCAAAATTTCTCCCGTCTTCCCTTCCTTACGGAAGAGAGAGAGAGGGAAAATGCTTTCGCGCTTCAAACTTGATCGGGTTTTGGAAATTGTTTTGAAATACTCGCCTCCGTTTTGAAAATTACGGGAAAATCCATGGGATGGGGCTCGACCTGTCGGTACGAGGTTCGACCGTTCCTGCCGCCTTTAACAGGGGTAATCGAACCAAGGACCAAAATTGTGCTTGACTTGGTTAAATCATCGAAATTATGTTCTATCCTAAATGCACAGAGAATTCAGGCATGTGCTATGAGAATTTTGGGAAATGTAAATTGGAAAATATGATGTATGCTTAGAAAACATTTGGAATTGAAAAGCATTTCTCAGGAAAAAGATGGAAATCAATCTCTCAGGAAACTCAAACAAAGAAGGTTTAAAATCTCGAGAAAGTTTATAAAGAGTTGGAAAATCTTGAAGAAGTGAGAATCTTGAGAAAGTTTAAACGAGAATCTCGGGAAAATCTTGAGAAAGTTTTATAAAGATTTTAAAAAATGAGAATCTTAGGAAAATTTTAAGAATTCTTGAGAAAATATGAACTTTTGAAAAGGAAAGCGCTTGTTGAGAAAGTGCAGACTTTGAGAATTTTCTTAAGAAAATGATAAGAAATTTATAGGAAAGATTCATTGGAGAAGGAAATTTAGAACTTAGGAAATTGAAATCCTGAGAATCTTATCTTTGAAATGTCTGAAAATCGACTTTGATTTTGAGAAAGATGAAAATTTCTTTTGAAAATGGATCTTAAGAAAATAACTTTTTAAGGAAAATCATAGGAAAACTTTGATTTGGAAAATCCAACTCCGAATATCATCATAGTTTCTTGAGAAAATCGATTCCATGAAGTGAAAACCTTTTGAGAGAATCATGAGGAAAACAAATGATGCAGATGATTTGAATGGAAGAATACACTTTGAAAGGTTTTCTAAAAAATTTGTTGGAGAATGTGCATCAAGTCAAAATAAATCCTTCACATATCCTGACTGTGGCCATGAATATGTTCAGAGTTTAATTGATTTAATACACAAGATTTTGAAAAATTTAGAAATATGATGTGCATTTTCAAGATAACCTAAGAGTGTAGGCTCAATGTGACTAGTAGAAAGATGATGGATCTGGGTCTCGTCCATATTCCGACTAGGGCCGTAAATATGGATTCCACCGAGTTCATCAACTCCCTAAGAGTTGGTGCACGTGCCATTCGTGAACATCCACAGTGCTTTTGAAATAAAATGCATGAATCATATAAGCAGGATATTGCATAAATTTAAACTATATGATATGCATCCTAGTTTAAACAGAAAATTAAATCTCTTATTCCAAAATTTACATTATTACATCACTAAATGAATGAAATAAATAGAAATTGTAGATTTCAGCTCCTTCATTAGAATGTCCCTGCCAAACTGGAAATGGGGTTAGTGTAGACCTGTAGGTTTTTCCAGAGTATTCCAATAATATCCGGGAATTATTGGATTTATCCAGATATACCTAACCTCATATCTCCTTGCCATAAATATAATTAAAATAACATGGATGCAAGAAAATACGAAAATAAGAGTTTTGTCCTTTTGAAATCATGGTGAAATCGACTAAAATACTCCCATAAACTGATGACCTTGAAACAAATATACATATATATATATATATATATATATATATATATATATATAGATATTATTTCAAATAGGGGTAAGGATAAATTGATCATGAAGTCTTATGGAATAGTGTCATGTAGGATAAGGTCCGAAAATCATAAGGGTTTCTAAAATCGAAACTGATAAAATGCTAGTCCATCACCAGAAATCATGAGATTTAAGGGAGCTTCGTTAATGAACAAAGCCACCGATTTTGCTTTGATAGCTTTAAGATTCAAACAAACACTGGAAAAGCATAAATTTGAAAGAAAAAAAAATTTAACATGAGTGAGCAATAGAAATATCGGTTTTCCTAGATTGATTGGAAAAGTATTAACTCTTTCAAAATTAGGAAATATTAGCATCATACAACAACATCTGCAATAGGGTTTATACAAACTGTAGCAAAGGAAAGACACTAACTCATGTGCAGCCGTATGCACCTGAACTATTGGCACAGCCATATATAGTGACACAGCAACCTACTATCCTAATACATATAAATGGTGTTGGACCTCAACCATCTATGCATAAAAAATAAAAAATAAAAAAAAAATATATAAAAAAAAAACAGTTAATGAAGAATCATAAGCACAACCCAAGGGTCATTTCAACTGTAGACACAACATTTGTCCATCCCAATCCGCATCCGTGTCATACCCTCTTCAGGTTTATGCACCCAATGAGCAAATCCATTAGGATTCAATCTTCATCTTTTTGTAATAATAACAAAACATTCAGCAGCATTCCAACTAAACAGAAATTTACCAAAAAGATCTAATTAATTTGACAAAAAACCATGAGATTTATCAATGGGCTAATATACTGCAGAGAGATACAAAGCAGTCATGCTACCTCACAACAGTGTATGGCTGTGTGAGTGAGAGACAGGGTTGACAATGGATCCGTAACCATATTACTTGTATACAACAATTTGCTAGCATCTTTATAAGCTGAAACCTGAGACATCGTAAGTTCTGGTAACATGGATCCACCATTTCGAAGACTACCTTTAGTGCTATTGGCAGCAGTTGGGCTGGATAGTGCGGAACTCTGTGCTGACATGCGATTAGATGCAGGAACAACCAATGGAAATGGAGGATCATGAGCTGATGGAGGATCCACTCCTGAACCTGACTGACACAGACACACCTATGCGGGCCTTATACATGTACACAATGCTATTGCATGTGAAATCGTCTATGGAAAGGCAGCCTTTTACAGGTTTTAACTTAGATTTTTTTTTTTTTTTTTAGAGAAATCAAGAACCATCAATCTGATGACACTAAGCTAAAAGACTAAGCACACGAATAAAAAGAGAGCTTGTGGAATTTAAACAACAAACAGAGATACAACGTATTTAAATAAAATATAAAAAAATAAAATTCATATAACAAATAACACAGGAGATCTGCTATTCTTATTGATATAGGGCATTGGAATGAGAGGTTCGGTCCATGAAAAGGACGAACCATCTCATCCAATTCATCTGATTGTAAAAGCCCTCCCATTGTCTCTTTTGAATTCGTTTGTAATGCTGAAGTTTAGACTGCTAATGGCCCTTCTCGACACTACCTTTTCTTCCAGCCGACGACAACAAGATCTGCTTTAATAGATCTGAACAAAGGGAGGAAATGATATAGACTTACCTTGGGGTCTCCTGGCCGATTGAATCCGTAAATGAGGATCCCAGGGATTGGTCCCTTTCCGTCTGGCTCCTGGTAGATTGTCACTGCAGGCTAGGCGTTCTTATACTGTTCCTTGTAACTTTATTGGAGGAAAATGGCAGAAAGAACAGATGAGGGGTCAAAGCAGTTTTGTCTGATGGGCAGGGAGGAAAGGAGGCGATGAGGGAAGATCCAGAGATGAAAGAGGGTTCAACGATCTGCAATGGGCTCGCTGGAAAGGGGGGTGGAATCTTCAGAGGGGAGCAGAGGGTTTCTGCAAAGAGGACCTCCACAAGTCTTCTCCTGCTAGCCGAGAGGGGACTCCCTGAAGAAGAGGGCGCTGAGGGGTTAGGGAAAGAAATCAAAGGGGCGATGCTGGAGAGTTAGGGGAAAAAGAGAAAAAGTCCCCTTTTTGGGTGGCTTCAGCCCTCTTTTTAAAAAAGAGGTTCCGCCCTTTCAGCCCAAAGCTCGGGCTCCTTCGTGATAAGTTTTAAAAACTGATTTTTGAAACATTTCAAAAATTGTCGCCATTTGGGAGGGCGGCTCCTTTCTTCCAGCAGATTTTTGAAACTTAGGAAAAATGGTGTCTTGGGTAGGGTTTCACGGTGGCTCCATCTTGGGGCTGAAAAGTAATAAAGTAAAAAAAAAAATGAATTTTGTTGTGGTGGTGCCACCTCTTTTGAGAAAACAAAATTTTGCCTTTCTTGGCAAGAAGCCTTAGTGGGGTGCGACCTACGTGGGCCCACTAAGTATTTTATAAAAATTTAAATCAAAATAAAAGGATTTTATAAATCGGTGCCACTTTCGAGTGGGCACTATTTTGGAAATAAGGGAAATTTCGAGAATTTGAGTGTGACACCACCTCGAGGCGGGTCCCCCGTCCTTTAATTGAAATAAGAGCCAAATGAGATATTTTGGAATTTTCACAATAATAGGCTAGTTTTGGAAAACACGAAGCCAAATTTGGCTTGATTTCAAAAGTTTGAAAGAAAATGGCTCTTCGGGGCGAAATTTTGAAAGAAGTAGGGAAATTCTGAGTCTTTTTGTAAAAATTTGAAATAGGATCTTATGAATTTTGAAATTGTGTCCCCCTCTTTCCAACTGGCGAAATTCTGAAATGTCAAAACCATCCAGATTGTTTTCTTGAGAAAACTTTTCGTAATTCAGGGTCCTGGGGGTAAAATGGGAAGAATTGATAATTTTAAAAAACCAGGGTTTTGAAATCAATTTTGAAAAGTTTTAAAATCATATCTGGATTGACAATTTCGGAAAATCAGGAGTTCTGGATCTCAAAATGACATGCTGTGCAGTGAAATGATATGAAATGCTCGTGCAATGCTATGCAAAAGACATGTTCTACAAAGTTGCCATTCTGAACTTGAATTTGAAAATTCTGACTTTTGGTTAAGCATGAGATTTTGAGAATTTGCAATTTGAGGGTGTCTCTGAGTCTAAATGGAGAAGTCTTGAGACTCGAGAATGGAATTTAGGACTCTCTGCAAGGTTCCATCTTGGAAAATGACCATTTTACCCTTCCTTGGTTCTGGAGAACCGAAATGTGATGCTTGGTGGAAATGTCAAGAAGGTGAGTGAAAATTTGGGGTGTTTATAGATGCCCCTCTTTGCTACTAAGCCGGCTTGTGGCCGAGCTTAGTGGCAAAGAAAAACACTCCAAATTTGGGCTATACATATAAAAAAAAATGCCCCAGTTAGAAGGATCTGACTCGGTGTGAAGAAATTAGCCCGAGGAAGATGGTAGATATGAAGCGAAGAATGGAGAGGAAAGACTCACTCTGTGAGAGCGAAATTCCAGTTTTTATGCCCTTAACCTGGATGGGACAGAAAATGCTTCGTATGGAACGAAGCTCAGGTTTGACCCTTAACCTGATTGGGGAATGAAATATCTCATTGAAATGAGACTCAGGTTTGTACCCTTAACCTGATTGGGTGGAAAATGAAATACCTCTTTGAATGAGGCTCAGGTTTGTACCCTTATCCTGAACGGGCTAAAAATGAAATACCTCTTTGGATGAGGCTCAGGTTTATACCCTTATCCTGATCGGGCGGAAAATGGAATACCTCATCGATGGAGGCTCAGGTTTGTACCCTTATCCTGATCGGGCGGAAAATGAAATACCTCTTTGGATGAGGCTCAGGTTTATACCCTTATCCTGATCGGGCGGAAAATGGAATACCTCATCGACGGAGGCTCAGGTTTGTACCCTTATCCTGATCGGGCGGAAATGGAATGGAATCCACGAAGGAAGAGACCATGATGGAACCTCCGGATTTTGCACAATACATCTGACAGGGGTTTTGCAAAAGGAAGGAAAATGGGGTCCCTAAAGCTTGAAAAGGGATTGATTTTGGGTGCCTCATTGCTGAGACTAAATAGCTTTTGAAATTGTCTTTTGCGGAAAATGATTGGTAGTTCGACCTCGAACCAAAATGGGACTGTCTATGGTGGGACAGTGGGGACATAGGGAAGTGTGCAATTCTGAGAGTTCATGCTCTCAAAGAAGGGAAGGAACCAAGTCCTTAGGAGGGATTTAAAATTGGTGTCTGGATGTATCAAAGACGGACATCAAGCTCTCACTTCACGTCAGGATAGCTAGAAAATATTGTCAAAATGTTGGAAATTTTGTTGTTGATTCAAAGTTTTTGAAAATGTTGCACATGATCGCAAAGATATTCTTTCTTTTCTACCCAAAGCATTACCTCCAAACGAGGTTCACCTCGTAGAATCGAAATTGGAAACCCAAATTGCTTGCAATTGACTTTCTCCAAGGAAGTTATCAATTTCCTTGATATGAGCAGGAAAGAGAATTTGATATTGTGAAAGCAGTTGATGAAAGAGTATTGATAATAGAATTTCACAAATTTAAAGAAGATTCTTGATAGATTTGGAAGTTTGATATCCTGAGAGCTTCTCTCTTGATAATCTTTCTGCACTCTTTTGGGCCTCTGGTGTTTTGCTACATTCTCCTTCCTTTTGGAGATGTTCTGACTTTTTCTCTCTTTCTTTTTCCTCTCTTGCTCTCTTTTGGGAAGGGTACATCACAAACTCCTTCAACTTGGAGATGTTTTGATCCTTCTTGGGCGATGGGTTTGGAGATCTTTGGATGATAGCTGAAATTAAATATCTTTTAGGGATTGTCGAGAGGTTCATCGCATCTGCCTTCATCTCGACAGTGCTTTGGACTTTCCTTGGAAGGATCCGTCACAAACTCCGTCATCTTGGAGATGTTTCGAATCTTCTTTGGCCCCGGGGGTCTACTCGCCTAATTCGCCTTCATCTTGACGACAGGTGAGAGATCCCTTTTGCGGATACTTAATTGCATCTTAGGTGATTCCGAGGAGACAGGGTTTTGATGAATGCTCTCTTTTTCTAGCACTCAGGATATTTCCACTGCCTCATTTTACAAGAATAATCTTTAAAGATGTGCCATTCACTGTGATCAATATCAATCATCCATGGCTTTTCACTAACATTGAATCTTCTTTTCTGGCCATATCGAGGATTTGTCCTTCATCCTTTTGGTTGGCCAATAGAAAGAATTTGAGTTTTGAATCTCTTTTCGCAAAAGCTTCACTCTTTTGGAAGTGATGCTGAAGGTAAATTGAGATAGAGATTAGTGCAATAAAGATTATGAAATCAACAAATAATTTGATTGACAAATTGACAAAATTTTCTTGAAATCCTTGGTGAAAATGAGTATTTGAAATCCGACTCAACACATCCGTGACGAAAATTCTCCTCTCTTTTTCCCCAAAAAGAGAGACTCAGGCTTAGCCCTTACCTGAATGGGAAATGGGAAATACTCCTCTCTTCCCTAAAGAGGAGATGTTTGCAAAATGAACTTTCGAAGAGAAATTGAGCTTTCGTCAAAGCTCCCTAATATTAGGCTTCTCTTATGGAAAGGGGGCCGATAATAGTGAGGTCTGAAAATTGGGTCATGAAAGGAACAAGTCCATCACACTCTCTCTGCAAAGAGGGTCCTTCATGATGAAAGTGGCCTAGTATGAAATTGGGGGGTCACAAGAAAAGCGAGTCTCCGTCGAGCCTCTCCCTATCAAAGGGTTTCTTGTGTGAAATTGGAAATTGTTTTGCAAACGGTTCACAAAGACGCGAGTCCCTTCAAACTCTCCCTAAACAGGGGCTAAGTGAACAAATTGGATAGCATACGAAAAGAACGAGCTCCCTCGAACTCTCCCTAAACGGGTTTCTCGCAACAGAAATGATTGAAATTGGATATTGAGATTGATTGACCCAAAGGTCGAAATTGGAAATTGGAAAATTGGTTGCTGGAAATTGAATGACCTGAAGGTTAAAGATTGAAAATTGATTGACCCGAAGGTCGAAAATTGGAAATTGATTGACCCGAAGGTCGAAAAATTGGTAATTGAAATTGAGAATTGGAAATTGGGTGACCCGAAGGTCGAAATTGGAGAATTTCCTTATTTGAAGATTTAAATCGGAATCTGGAGGGCAAAATGTCAAATCCGAGCAATTGACAGACCCTGATGATTGAAATGACTTGGATCAATCAAAGGAGAATGATGAGTTCGAGTCAGAGCTCAAATAAAATATAGAGATCACGAGTTGGAACCCGGATCAACAAAAGAGAATGAAGAGCTCGCATCTGAGCTCAAGTAAATAGAGAGATCTCGAGTCGGAACTCGGATCAACAAAAGAAAATGACAATCTCGGGTTTCAGCTTGAGTAAAGTATAAAGATCTCGAGTCGGAACCCGGATCAACAAAGGAAAATGAAGAGCTCGAGTTAGAGCTCAAACAAGATAATGGGATCACGAGTCAGAACTTGGATCAACAAAAGAAAATGATTTGAATACAAACCCAAGTCGGAACTCGGTTTTTCGAAAAGTTGGGATTTTGAAAATGTACCAGTTTAAACACTGGATTTTGAAATAATACCAGTTCGAGCACTGGGTTTTGATACAGTATTGGTGATTACCTTTCAGTTTTGAATCATTTAGGAATTGTGATGGGACTGTTTGTTGGGGTCCCAATACTGACCGGTTTGCTGTTAATGCAGTTGAATGCAAATGAATACAAATTGATGCACATGAATGCACAAGTGCGTGAAATGAGGAATTTGTTTATTCTGCCTGCATACAGGATGACATTTTTTAAAAAAATGCCCCAGTGTAACTGGGAAAGAGAGTTTGATTATTATTTAAAGAAAATAGAAAGATTACAAAGAAAGAATAAAGGCTTCAAGTATAGAACTTTTTCAAGTGTCGAGCATTAATAGGATCTGGTAATTCCACTCCATCGGTGTTGATGAGCCAATATGAGTTGCGGGGTAATGCTTCTTTGACGACATATGGGCCTTCCCAATTTGGCGACCATTTACCACCAGGATGATGCTTGAGGTAGGCTGTGGATCGAAGCACCAACTCATTGACTTTGAATCTTCTTTCAATGACAGACTTCGCATACTGCCTGCCTACTCTTTGGCGATAGGATTGAGCATGTTCTGCTGCCTTCAGCCTTCTCTCATCGAGCAAGTCTAACTGTACTAGTCGCTGTTGCTGATATTGATCAAGAGGTAATTGCAGAAGCGATGCAAATTTCAAAGCGGGCTTCTGAACATGTAGCGGCAACACTACTTCTGTTCCATAGACCAGTTCTGATGGAGTAGCATTCGTTGGGGTGCGAATAGTGGTCCGGTAGGCCCATAGTGCATCGTGGATCTTCTCATGCCAGTCATGGCCTGTTTCCACAGTTCGCTCCAAGATACGAATTAAAATTTTGTTGGTGGCCTCTGCCTGACCATTCCCTTGGGGATAATATGGGGCAGAGAAATGATGATAAATCTTGAACTTTGAGCAAAATGTCTTCATTCTTTCATTCTTGAAATGACTTCCATTATCTGATACAATGTCATGCGGGATGCCGAAGTGGCAAAGGATGCTCTTGTGAATAAAAGAGACCACATGTCGGCCTTCTACTGTGCGAAGAGTGATAGCTTCTACCCACTTGGTGAAATATTCTATTGCGGCAAGGAAGTATTTATGGCCACTTGAAGCTGAGGGAGTGATGGGACCTACGACATCGAAGGCCCACATAGAAAATGGCCATGGAGAGACAACAGACTGTAAATAAGTTGCCGGAGCATGAATAGAAGGTGCGTGTATCTGGCATTGCACACACTTCTTCACATAATGATAACAGTCTTGCTGCATAGTCTTCCAATAATAACCTGCTCTGATGATCTGCTTGACAAGGGTTTGGTAGCCGACGTGGCCACCACAAATGCCTTCGTATGCTTCTCGCACGACTTCTTTGGCTTCGTCTTCATCTAAACATCTGGAATACTGAACTGAATCCCCGACGATAGAGGACATTCACCAGAATGAAATATCGGGTAGACATACGCTGGATTGCTCGTTGTTCTTTCCTTGAGAGTTCTAGAGGAAATTCGCCAGTTTCTATGAAAGTTTTGATATTGTGATACCAAGGCTTCTTCCTTTGCTCAGCCTGGTTTACTTGTTCCGCTGGAAGGAAAGCAGGTTGGTCAAGTCTGCCAATTTCAAAAGAGCGACAAGATTCTCCATTTCTGAATGCCATAATGGAGCCTAAACTGGCTAGGCTATCGGCTACTTGATTGAAATCTCTCTTGATATGGAAGAGCTGAAATTCTTCAAACTTGTTGACAAGAGCTGAAACAATTTTTTGATAGGGAAGTAGCTTCTGATCTTTGACTTGCCATTCGGCTCGAACTTGATTGACAACAAGTAATGAGTCACCGTAGGCATGTACTCTCTTGACATTGAAGTCTAATAGAATCTTTAAACCTTGAATCAGGGCTTCATACTCAGCCATATTATAGGTACATTGAAAATCTAACTTGAGAGAAAATAGAATCATTTCTTTCTCTGGAGTGATTAATAAGATTCCAATGCCTATTCCAGCCATATTCTTGGAACCGTCGAAAAACAAATTCCAGATCGGGTATCGCTGGATGTTGCATATTTGCTCATCAGGGAAGTCATCTTCGGCTTTCACTTCTTCTGCTAGAGGAAAATCCGCCAATTGATTTGCAATTGCTTGGCCTTTGATCGATTGTTGCGAGACATATTCTAAGTCATACTGCATCAATAAGACTTGCCATTTGGCGACTCGTCCGCTGAGGAAAGGTTGCTCTAAGATATACTTGAGGGGATTGAGTTTAGACAAAATTTTGACTTTTGACACCAACAGGTAGTGTCTTAGCTTCTGACACATCCATACCAGAGCTAGGCAGGTCTTCTCTATTTGAGAGTATCTCTTCTCATAATCTATGAAAGTCTTACTCACGTAATAAATGGCATGCTCTATCAAGCTACCTTCTTTGTACTGCGCCAAGAATCCGCCGCATGCGACTTGATTGTCTGAGATGTATAGCAAAAGAGGCTTTCCCAATTCTGGAGGCTTCAGAATTGGAGGGTTGAGAAGATACTTCTTGATTCGATCGAACGATTGTTGACATTCTGGTCCCCATTCGAACTTCACTCCTTTTCTGAGCAAGTGGTTGAAAGGCTCGCATCTCATCGCCAAGTTGGAAATAAATCGCCGGATTGACTGCATACGTCCTTGAAGGCTACGCAGTTCTTTGAGATTCTTCGGGGGTGGCATATCAATGATAGCCTTGGCTTTGGCCGGGTCAACTTCAATTCCCTTTTTGCTGACCAGGAAACCCAACAGTTTGCCTGATTCGACTCCAAAGACACATTTTTGCGGGTTAAGCCTTAGCTTGTAAAGAATGAGTCTCTTAAAGACTTGATCAAGCACTTCGAGGTGATCTTCTCCCTCCTTAGATTTCACGAGGATATCATCAACATATGCATCCATGATTTTGCGCATCTGATCGTGAAAGATAACGGCCATTGCCCGTTGATATGTTGCTCCAGCATTCTTGAGCCCAAAAGGCATAATTGTATAGCAGAAAGTGCCCCAAGGCGTGGTGAAAGAATTTTTGGATTGGTCGCGGGCGGCCAACTTAATCTGATTATAGCCGGAATATCCATCCATGAAAGAGAACATAGCATGTCCTGCCGTGCTATCGACTACAAGATCGATGCTTGGAAGTGGATAGTCATCCTTCGGAGTTGCCTTATTGAGGTCTCTGAAGTCTATGCAGATCCTTACTTTGCCACTTTTCTTTGGGACAACGACGATATTGGCTAACCAATCCGGGTAGTCAATAGCTCGGATAAATCCTGCTTTGAGCAAATCTTCAAGTCCCTCTTTGACTTGTTGTTCTATTCTTGGATCCATTTTTCTCAGCTTCTGCTTAACTGGTTTAGCATCTGGCTTCAAGATGAGTCGGTGTTCGACCAATTTGGGGTCTAAGCCCGGCATGTCTTCATATGTCCATGCGAACACTTCTTCACGCCGCTTGAGAAATTTAGTAAGTCTTTCCTTTTCTTCTGAACTCAAACTGGTTCCGATATGGAGAATTTTGGGATCTTCCTCTGAACCGATATTAACATCTTCGGTTGGATCTTGTACTAGAGGAGACGGTTCATCTTGCTTCTGAACAGCGGCGAACTCCGGTAATTCCTGAAGAGACTGATCATATTCTGCACAATCATCTGATCGCTTTGCAATCTGGCCATCTTCGGTGATTGCTTTGATTCTGTGAATTGTTGCCGACTTCTTAAAAGCCTTGGGATTGAGAACGAGCTTCTTAATTGTCCGAGAAGTCATTCTGAAATTTTGGAGAAGAAATCTGGTTCAGATAAATCGGCCTATAGTAAGACAAGCAATCATTTGAAGAGAACCATGCATGAAATTGAATTATAAAATGAAGAGATAGACAGAAAGGGAATGAATGGCATCCAGATAGACAAAGAAACTTGGAATTTTATTGATTGAATTGATCAATGACATTTGATAAAATGAGACATTTATTTTGGAAAGAATAGAAAGAAATAACAAATGGTCTTTATTGTGCCCCTTTGACAAAAACCGTCTCTTTTGACGAGCTTCCGCCGGCAAACCCTAGTCCTGCTCTGTGGGGACGATGTTTCTGGATCATTGGCTCGATGCGGCCATCTTCATTCTTGCCGAGTCCCTTGAAGGGTTGATAACCATGTTTCAGGAGCAAATCGAATCCCTTTCTTGACTTCATGAATTGAGGATACAATGGGTGATCCTTAATGGTGCTGTAGTTGATCCGGCCTCCAACCTTGAAAAATTGAGGACCTTTCCATCGGGCCATGGCTACCGTGTGCAGAGATGGTTTTGATGATGCCTGGAGGATTTCTCGATTCTCTCCGAGATTGATCTCTTCACTTTCCCTGATGCTGGGAATATCTGCATTGAATGAGGGCCGAGGAATCATTGGCTGCGGGAGCCTTTCTTTGGGGTCTTCTCCCAGTATTGTGGTAATCATCCCACCTTTTGACCACTTCACGCATTGATGCAGGGTGGAAGGCACTGCATTAGCATTGTGAATCCACGTCCTTCCGAGGAGCAAGTTGTAGGTTAGTGGTACAATAACCACTTGAAAAAGCACTGAATGCACTGAATAGTTGATGAACACCTCCAGGAATATCTTGCCCTTGGCCGTTTGACCATGATTGTCAAACCCATAGATAGTGATGGGATCCGTAATATATTCTTCATCCTTGATCCCTAATGCCTTTGCAGTCATTTCGGGACATATATTGAGGCTGCTGCCTCCATCTACTAGCACATGGGGTACTGTCATTCCTCTGACTCGAACGACAATGTACAGAGCATTATTATGAAAGGAATGAGGCTTTGGAAGGTCCTCATCTGAGAAGGTGATTGGTGCATTGGTCATGGCAGAGTTCACAATCTGTGCCATGTCTTCAGGAGTGGTACTGGGCTTAACTTTGATTTTCCTTTGCAGATCATCCAGTACTTGCTGATGCTTGCTAGAATTCTTGGTCAAGTCAAGGATGGAGACATTGGATAGAGCGGTCAAAGGCTTTTGACTTGACCTTTCTGGCCTAGGTTTGATGATTTGCTTGAGGAAGTCAGGAGTTCCCTTTGACTTGGGGGCTGACTTTATAGGTGCTTCCGAAACTTTCATTTTGCTGAATGATGAAATTAGGTCCATCTTTTTAGAAGCTGGAGCGGCCTGTCGTAGTACTGACACCTGATGCTGAACCTGAAGATCTTGTGCAGAACATGGCTTGACGTGCTCATGTGGTAAGAATGGCTGTGCCGACACTACTGCTGTGGTGTGTGGAGGAAATGGCTGATTGAGAATATCCATCTTCTCTTCTTCTTCTCCTTCCACTAAAATTTTTTTTTCAATGAGATCTTGCACGATGTTTTTGAGAACAAAGCAGTTCTCGGTGTTGTGCCCCACTGTCCTGTGAAACTTGCAGAACTGATCTTTCCATTTCCCCATGGGCACAGGGGGATCAGCCAATCTGGGCAACTTAACCATTTCTTTTGATAGCATATACTCGAGTACATCCTCGAGTGATTGGTCAAGAGGAGTAAACTTTCTGTCGTAGCTCCATCCTTCATGTTTGGTCTTCTCACGCAGTTTTGGCCCTTGATCCTGCTGAGGAGGCTTGCTGTACTGAGGAGCAGGCTTTCCTTTCTGATCCTTGTTGTTTGAACTGCCTGTGCCGTAGCAGTAATCTTTCTTCTGCCCTTTGTATCGATTTTGGCCTTTGTTGTTGTTGCTGGCAGAATAAGTGAAGTGAGCTTTCTTTTTCTGCTCACCTTGGGAGTTGTTCTTGGAAAAGGTAAAGCCTTCATAGACTCCATTTTCCACACTCAGCTCGAGCCATTCGGCTCGTTCAGTCAGCTCAATGAAGGTCCTGGATGGCGCTGTGGAGATCAATCCTCTTAACGGCTGCGAAAAATTGTTGAGGATTAGGGACAATGCATGCCTTTCCGAGATAGGATCTCTCATCTTATTACAAGCTGATCTCCATCTATGAATGAAGTCCCGTGCTTTTTCATTCTCATTCTGCCTTAAATTGCAGAGATGACTTAATGTAGAAAGCGCCTCTGTGTTGAACAAGAAGCGTTCAATAAAGAGATTCACAACTTTGTCGAACTCCTTAAGCTCGATGGGGTTGATATGCTCAGCATACCACTTGGCTGCAACTCCTTCCAAGCTGCGGGGGAAGCATAGAAACAATGCTCGGTTATCCCTTTTGAACCTCGAGCATTCAGCAAAGAAAGTGGCGAGATGCGCTTTTGGGTCGCCAGAACCATCGAACTTGATGAATTTACATGGGAGATTCTCCAGATCATCATCCCCTTCTAAGCCGTCATAGAAGTCCTCACTGGTGAAGACTTTCTTGCCCTTGTCGCGGGCTTGGAGATCCTTGACAACTCGGGCCATTTCTTTAAACTGCGCTTGCAAAGGCTCTTCTTTATCTCGGCCCTTTGATTTGCGACTTTTACTTTGGCCATATTTCTTAAATGCCGGAGGCACTTCATATTCTTTATCTGTATCTTCAATGGAGTCTGATTCATCTGAGATTTCCTCTGGCTGGATCCGCTTCTTGGGAGCCTTCTTACTCCTGGGACCATGAAACTTTTCTCTAACTGGATCCCTTTCTGAGCTGGTATCGGGCTGTTCATTCATCATCTTATTCATCATTTTTCTGAACATGGCATACATTTGAGGGTCTATGCCATCATCTTCTTGCTGCTGCTCTTGACTTTTCTCGGATCGAGGGGAACCCATCTCTTCTTCTGAGGCCGACGAGTACTAGGATGCTGTGGTTCTTTTGCCTGATCTTGTCTCAACCATCAAATGCTGTAGATGCTCTCTGCAGAGCAAAGACCTGATTAGATTTTGTAGGAATTGATTTTTTTTTTTTGGAAGAAATATTTGCTGGAAATATAGTGGACAATTTGAAAAAAGATATCCCATTACTGAGTCGTCGCGGGAATCACGACAATTGTGTTGTTATTTTTTTTTGCAAGAGAAATAAACAATAGAAATATGCCTTGTTACCTAGGCGAGGTCGTCAAACCACAATAGAAAAAAAGAGAATTTTATTAAAATGAGAAGAATAAGATTTTATTGATCTTGACAAAGAGGTGGAGGACAGACGATTTGCCACCATTCACGATAGTCGGCAGACACTCTAGGACCTGGAAAGATTTTAAGAGAGACAAAGGAATCCCAGCTGTAGCGGGCAGAATGATATGCCCCGGACCATTGTGCGGAAGTGAGATCAAACTCTGCCATAACTCCTGATAACAAGCGGGCTTCAACGTACTGCTGCCTTTGAGAGAACTGCAGAACACATCTCTCTGGTTGGTAATAAGTGCAGAAGAAAGGTCATAGCAACTTGAATCGATTGCCATAAGCGTAGGTATATCTGGGAGGAGATATTTGCCGATCATAATAGTCCCAAACAACGTCATCTTCTTGAATGTTGTTGATCATGGTTCGGTACTGCGCCACTGGAAGGAGTTCTTGTCCATTGTATCTAAAAGAGTTTGCTCGGGCTGGAACATGCCGGAAGAACCAGGATTGAAGTGCGTAGATGCAACCTTCAACTAAAATGGATTCTCCAAGCGAGAATCGAGTCAGACCTCGATATAGAAAGGCGAGCGCTGCCATGGCTATGGAGAGGCGATTGGTTTGCTGACTTCCCCATCTTCTCATAAGTTGGATTATCCTGATGTCCATGTAGTTTTGTCCATCTGGGAAGAGGGATAATCCTACAGTGCACAGGACCATCGCATTCTGGATCCTTTCTTTAGCTGTTCTGGATAGCGAGTTGACTTCAACGAAGGTCCCGTACTGGCGGTACAACTCAAGTAGGTCAACATATTCATTTCCTTCCAACTGGATCAGGGGCCAAGATCGGCGGCCTGTCATACGAGCTAAGGAGTCTCGGGGGTCCAAACCCTTGATATTGATAAGGAATTGATGCTCTAATGGATCGCTTGGCTGACCGGCTGGTTCTGGCAATCCTATGATTTCTGAAAATTCATCCATTAAAACAGTCATCTCTCCCCATGGGAACCAGAAGGTGCACGTTCGAGGATTCCATTGCTCCGCCATTGCATGGATCAGGTTGCCATTGATGGTCTGCTTTCCGACTGCTGATGCTAGTTCTAATCCGCACTCGCTCAAATGGTCCGGGAACATTCGAGAAAAGCTTTTTAGCTAGGAATAGTACCACCGGGGAATGAAAGTTCCGGTGCTAAGGGCTCGATGTTCAGGACGACCTTGTCGCACCTCGTAGAAGATGTGACCTTCAGGAAAGATAGGATCGACTTGACTGGATGCCATCGAACTGAAAACAGAGAAAGACTCAGAATGAGACTTAGAAAAATGTGAGAAATTTTGAAAAAAATTTGCAGGCAGGATAAAAAATACGGCTGGAAGTTTGAGATCCAGTGGAAAGGTAGAATGTAAAATTACCTGGAGTTTTGAAAGAAATGGGATATTTGAGAAAATCATCCAGGGTTTGAGAAAAATATCTCGTGCAAAATAAGGATATTTGAAAAATGCCTAATAAGTTGGAAAACATTGGGAAATATAAAGAATTGAGGAAATCACACATATAATCACATCCTGCACAAACATTTATGCACATTCAGCACTCCCTAAAAGGCTGACTCTAGATGCATCATTTGAAAACAGCTGTAGGACCCTAATCCTAACTCTAGGTTCAGATCATCTTTGTCCAATCCAGTTATGCCGATATACCCGAATCGAAATCCGAGGTACGTGGCATATAATTTCAACTCCGGTTCTAAGGTAAGGTTTTCCAACATCCTTGAGCACCTACCGATATACTTCGGACTGTGGCCCGCGGTACGTGGTAGGGGGGTGTTAACCCAAATAGTTGGCCCAGTTGTGAGGCTCTGTCCCGAACTAGGGTTCTGGAAGAGAGCCCAGCAACGTGAAGACCGGGTAATAATAGGTAATTGAGGTTTTGAAAAATGATCACATGCAAGAAATAGAGGGCTCTAAATCCTAGAGAGATAGACTTTTGAAAATCTTTGAAGAAGCATACATTGTTTGCATTCAGATCCTAAATTGAGGAGAGTTGTATTTAGACCTAAGTCTATGTGAGCATGAAAATTTCTCCTCAATCTGGTCCTACCAAACCATGCCTAAGCTATATGCAGTCAATGTCAGCTAGGTCAGAATCTAGGCTCCTAGGCTCACATGATATTGAAAGTAAAAGAGCTGACATTTTGTGAACATAATTTCGATAATTGAACTAAGTCAAGCACACTTTTGATCAGACGAGGACAGGTCCCATCTCGGTCGCCAAACCTGTCATCGTCGCAAAATTTCTCCCATCTTCCCTTCCTTACGGAAGAGAGAGAGAGGGAAAATGCTTTCGCGCTTCAAACTTGACCGGGTTTTGGAAATTGTTTTGAAATACTCGCCTCCGTTTTGAAAATTGCGGGAAAATCCATGGGATGGGGCTCGACCTATCGGTACGAGGTTCGACCGTTCCTGCCGCCTTTAACAGGGGTAATCGAACCAAGGACCAAAATTGTGCTTGACTTGGTGAAATTGCCGAAATTGCGTTCTATCCTAAATGCACAGAGAATTCAGGCATGTGCTATGAGAATTTTGGGAAATGTAAATTGAAAAATATGATGTATGCTTAGAAAACATTTGGAATTGAAAAGCATTTCTCAGGAAAAAGATGGAAATCAATCTCTCAGGAAACTCAGACGAAGAAGGTTTGAAATCTCGAGAAAGTTTATAAAGAGTTGGAAAATCTTGAAGAAGTGAGAATCTTGAGAAAGTTTAAACGAGAATCTTGGGAAAATCTTGAGAAAGTTTTATAAAGATTTGAAAAAATGAGAATCTTAGGAAAATTTTAAGAATTCTTGAGAAAATATGAACTTTTGAAAAGGAAAGCGCTTGTTGAGAAAGTGCAGACTTTGAGAATTTTCTTAAGAAAATGATAAGAAATTTATAGGAAAGATTCATTGGAGAAGGAAATTTAGAACTTAGGAAATTGAAATCCTGAGAATCTTGTCTTTGAAATGTCTAAAAATCGACTTTGATTTTGAGAAAGATGAAAATTCCTTTTGAAAATGGATCTTAAGAAAATAACTTTTTAGGGAAAATCATAGGAAAACTTTGATTTGGAAAATCAAACTCCGAAGATCATCATAGTTTCTTGAGAAAATTGATTCCATGAAGTGAAAACCTTTTGAAAGAATCATGAGGAAAACAAATGATGCAGATGATTTGAATGGAAGAATGCACTTTGAAAGGTTTTCTAAGAAATTTGTTGGAGAATGTGCATCAAGTCAAAATAAATCCTTCACATATCCTGACTGTGGCCATGAATATGTTCAGAGTTTAATTGATTTAATACACAAGATTTTGAAAAATTTAGAAATATGATGTGCATTTTCAAGATAACCTAAGAGTGTAGGCTCAATGTGACTAGTAGAAAGATGATGAATCTGGGTCTCGTCCATATTCCGACTAGGGCCGTAAATATGGATTCCACCGAGTTCATCAACTCCCTAAGAGTTGGTGCACGTGCCATTCGTGAACATCCACAGTGCTTTTGAAATAAAATGCATGAATCATATAAGCAGGATATTGCATAAATTTCAACTATATGATATGCATCCTAGTTTAAACGGAAAATTAAATATCTTATTCCAAAATTTACATTATTACATCACTAAATGAATGAAATAAATAGAAATTGCAGATTTCAGCTCCTTCATTAGAATGTCCCTGCCAAACTGGAAATGGGGTTAGTGTAGACCTGTAGGTTTTTCCAGAGTATTCCAATAATATCCGGGAATTATTGGATTTATCCAGATATACCTAACCTCATATCTCCTTGCCATAAATATAATTAAAATAACATGGATGCAAGAAAATACGAAAATAAGAGTTTTGTCCTTTTGAAATCATGGTGAAATCGACTAAAATACTCCCATAAACTGATGACCTTGAAACAAATATACATATATATATATATATATATATATATATATATATATATATATAGATATTATTTCAAATAGGGGTAAGGATAAATTGATCATGAAGTCTTATGGAATAGTGTCATGTAGGATAAGGTCCGAAAATCATAAGGGTTTCTAAAATCGAAACTGATAAAATGCTAGTCCATCACCAGAAATCATGAGATTTAAGGGAGCTTCGTTAATGAACAAAGCCACCGATTTTGCTTTGATAGCTTTAAGATTCAAACAAACACTGGAAAAGCATAAATTTAAAAGAAAAAAAAATTTAACATGAGTGAGCAATAGAAATATCGGTTTTCCTAGATTGATTGGAAAAGTATTAACTCTTTCAAAATTAGGAAATATTAGCATCATACAACAACATCTGCAATAGGGTTTATACAAACTGTAGCAAAGGAAAGACACTAACTCATGTGCAGCCATATGCACCTGAACTATTGGCACAAACATATATAGTGACACAACAACCTACTATCCTAATACATATAAATGGTGTTGGACCTCAACCATCTATGCATAAAAAATAAAAAATAAAATATATATATATATATATAAAAAAAACAGTTAATGAAGAATCATAAGCACAACCCAAGGGTCATTTCAACTGTAGACACAACATTTGTCCATCCCAATCCGCATCCGTGTCATACCCTCTTCAGGTTTATGCACCCAATGAGCAAATCCATTAGGATTCAATCTTCATCTTTTTGTAATAATAACAAAACATTCAGCAGCATTCCAACTAAACAGAAATTTACCAAAAAGATCTAATTAATTTGACAAAAAACCATGAGATTTATCAATGGGCTAATATACTGCAGAGAGATACAAAGCAGTCATGCTACCTCACAACAGTGTATGGCTGTGTGAGTGAGAGACAGGGTTGACAATGGATCCGTAACCATATTACTTGTATACAACAATTTTCTAGCATCTTTAGAAGCTGAAACCTGAGACATCGTAAGTTCTGGTAACATGGATCCACCATTTCGAAGACTACCTTTAGTGCTATTGGCAGCAGTTGGGCTGGATAGTGCGGAACTCTGTGCTGACATGCGATTAGATGCAGGAACAACCAATGGAAATGGAGGATCACGAGCTGATGGAGGATCCACTCCTGGACCTGACTGACACAGACACACCTATGTGGGCCTTATACATGTACACAATGCTATTGCATGTGAAATCGTCTATGGAAAGGCAGGCTTTTACACATTTTAACTTAGATTTTTTTTTTTTAGAGAAATCAAGAACCTTCAATCTGATGACACTAAGCTAAAAGACTAAGCACACGAATGAAAAGAGAGCTTGTGGAATTTAAACAACAAACAGAGATACAACGTATTTAAGTAAAATATAAAAAAATAAAATTCTGATAACAAACAACACAGGAGATTTGCTATTCTTATTGATATAGGGCATTGGAATGAGAGGTTCGGTCCATGAAAAGGACGAACCATCTCATCCAATTCATCTGATTGTAAAATCCCTCCCATTGTCTCTTTTGAAATCGTTTGTAATGCTGAAGTTTAGACTGCTAATGGCCCTTCTCGACACTACCTTTTCTTCCAGCCGACGACAACAAGATCTGCATTAATACATCTGAACAAAGGGAGGAAATGATATAGACTTACCTTGGGGTCTCCTGGCCGATTGAATCCGTAAATGAGGATCCCAGGGATTGGTCCCTTTCCGTCTGGCTCCTGGTAGATTGTCACTGCAGGCTGGGCGTTCTTATACTGTTCTTTGTAACTTTATTGGAGGAAAATGGCAGAAAGAACAGATGAGGGGTCAAAGCAGTTTTGTCTGATGGGCAGGGAGGAAAGGAGGCGATGAGGGAAGCTCCAGAGATGAAAGAGGGTTCAACGATCTGCAATGGGCTCGCTGGAAAGGGGGGTCGAATTTTCAGAGGGGAGCAGAGGGTTTCTGTAAAGAGGACCTCCACAAGTCTTCTCCTGCTAGCCGAGAGGGGACTCCCTAAAGAAGAGGGCGCTGAGGGGTTAGGGAAAGAAATCAAAGGGGCGATGCTGGAGAGTTAGGGGAAAAAGAGAAAAAGTCCCCTTTTCGGGTGGCTTCAGCCCTCTTTTTAAAAAAGAGGTTCCCCCCTTTCAGCCCAAAGCTCGGGCTCCTTCGTGATAAGTTTTAAAAACTGATTTTTGAAACATTTCAAAAATTGTCGCCATTTGGGAGGGCGGCTCCTTTCTTCCAGCAGATTTTTGAAACTTAGGAAAAATGGTGTCTTGGGTAGGGTTTCACGGTGGCTCCATCTTGGGGCTGAAAAGTAATAAAGTAAAAAAAAAAATGAATTTTGTTGTGGTGGTGCCACCTCTTTTGAGAAAACAAAATTTTGCCTTTCTTGGCAAGAAGCCTTAGTGGGGTGCGACCTACGTGGGCCCACTAAGTATTTTATAAAAATTTAAATCAAAATAAAAGGATTTTATAAATCGGTGCCACTTTCGAGTGGGCACTATTTTGGAAATAAGGGAAATTTCGAGAATTTGAGTGTGACACCACCTCGAGGCGGGTCCCCCGTCCTTTAATTGAAATAAGAGCCAAATGAGATATTTTGGAATTTTCACAATAATAGGCTAGTTTTGGAAAACACGAAGCCAAATTTGGCTTGATTTCAAAAGTTTGAAAGAAAATGGCTCTTCGGGGCGAAATTTTGAAAGAAGTAGGGAAATTCTGAGTCTTTTTGTAAAAATTTGAAATAGGATCTTATGAATTTTGAAATTGTGTCCCCCTCTTTCCAACTGGCGAAATTCTAAAATGTCAAAACCATCCAGATTGTTTTCTTGAGAAAACTTTTCGTAATTCAGGGTCCTGGGGGTAAAATGGGAAGAATTGATAATTTTAAAAACCCAGGGTTTTGAAATCAATTTTGAAAAGTTTTAAAATCAAATCTGGATTGACAATTTTGGAAAATCAGGAGTTCTGGATCTCAAAATGACATGCTGTGCAGTGAAATGATATGAAATGCTCGTGCAATGCTATGCAAAAGACATGTTCTACAAAGTTGCCATTCTGAACTTGAATTTGAAAATTCTGACTTTTGGTTAAGCATGAGATTTTGAGAATTTGCAATTTGAGGGTGTCTCTGAGTCTAAATGGAGAAGTCTTGAGACTCGAGAATGGAATTTAGGACTCTCTGCAAGGTTCCATCTTAGAAAATGACCATTTTGCCCTTCCTTGGTTCTGGAGAACCGAAATGTGATGCTTGGTGGAAATGTCAAGAAGGTGAGTGAAAATTTGGGGTGTTTACAATCCTGCCCAGATAATTTGCTTGACGAGTGTTTGGTAGCCGATGTGACCACCACAAATCCCTTCGTGTGTCTCTCGGACAACTTCCATGGCTTCATCTTTATCTAAGCATCTGGCATACGTAGAACTGAATCCACGACGATAAAGAGTATCGACAAGGATGAAATAACGGGCTGACATGCGCTGAACCGCGTGTTGCTCCTTTCTTGGCATTTCCGCTGAGAATTCACCAGTTTCAATAAAGCTTTTGATATCTTGGTACCAAGGCTTCTCTTTCTGAACGACTTGGTTTACTTGCTCAGCTGAGATGTAGGCAGGTTGATCAAGTCTGCCGATCTCGAAGGAACGACAAGATTTACTATCTTTAAAAGACAAAATGGAACCCAGACAGGCTAGGCCATCTGCTATATGATTGTACTCCCTCTTTACATGGTTGAGCTGAAATTCTTCAAAGTTGTCTATGAGAGTTAAGGCAATCTTCTGATAAGGGATAAACTTTGAATCCTTGACTTGCCATTCGGCATTAACTTGGCTTATAACGAGCAATGAGTCGCCAAAGGCATGTACTCTCTTGACATTAAAGTCTTGCAAAATCTTGAGACCTTATATTAGAGCTTCATACTCGGCCATATTGTGAGTACATTGGAAGTCTAGCTTGAGGGAATAAGGGAGCATCTCCTTTTCAGGAGTGATTAGCAAGATCCCAATTCCTATACCATACATGTTTTTATCTCCATCAAGGAATAGAGTCCAAACTGGGGACTCCTGAACATTGCATATGCGATCGTCAGGGAAATCATCTTCTTCTTTGATCTCTTCTATCAACGGGAAATCTGCCAATTGATCTGCGATGGACTGACCCTTGACTGACTTCTGAGAAACATATTCCAAATCGTACTGCATCAGGAGGACTTGCCATTTTTCAATCCATCCAGTAAGGAAAGGCTGCTCAAGGATGTATTTGAGAGGGTTAAGTCTTGACAGAATTTTGATTTCTGATGCCAACAGATAATGTCTCAACTTCTGACACATCCATACTAAGGCTAGACATGTCTTTTCCATTTGAGAGTATCTTTTCTCATAATCGATGAAGGTCTTGCTGATGTAGTAGATGGCATGCTCTATCCGGATGCCTTCCTCGTATTGTGCAAGAAATCCACCACAAGCATTATGGTTGATGAAAATATATAAAAGGAGTGGTTTTCCGAGTTCTGGTGGCTTCAGAACTGGTGGATTGAGAAGATACTTCTTGATGCGCTCAAATGAGAGCTGACATTCCGGTCCCCACTCAAATTTCACTTCTTTTCTCAACAGGTGATTGAAGGGTTCGCGTCTCATGGCCAAATTGGAGATAAAGCGACGAATAGACTGAATGCGACCCTGAAGGCTTCGCAGTTCTTTAAGATTAGTGGGAGGCAGCATATCAATGATCGCCTTTGCCTTGGCAGGATCCACTTCTATGCCTTTCTTGCTGATCATATAGCCAAGTAGTTTGCCTGACTCTACTCCAAAGATGCATTTCCGTGGATTGAGTCTCAGCTTGTAGAGAATAAGTCTTTCAAAGACTTGGCCGAGAGCATCGAGATGATCCTCTCCTTCTTTTGACTTAACCAGGATGTCGTCCACATAGGCATCCATATTCTTGTGCATCTGGTCATGGAAGATATCTGCCATTGCTCTCTGATAGGTTGCCCCAACATTCTTGAGCCCAAACGGCATGACTGTATAGCAAAATGTACCCCAAGGTGTAGTAAAAGAAGTTTTGGATTGGTCTCGAGTGGCCAATTTGATTTGATTGTAGCCTGAGTATCCATCCATAAAGGAAAACATGGCATGGCCTGCTGTGCTATCGATCAAAAGATTGATGTTGGGGAGTGGATAATCATCCTTTGGGGTTGCTTTGTTTAGATCTCTGAAATCAATACAGATTCGGACTTTGCCATTCTTTTTGGGAACTGCCACGATGTTCGCCAACCAGTCTGGATATTCAATGGTCTGAATGAATCCTGCTCTTAACAACTCCTCAAGTCCTTCTTTAACTTGCGGTGCCACCCGAGGATCCATTTTTCTTAGTTTCTGCTTGATTGGTTTGCAATCTGGCTTCAACACAAGGCGATGCTCGACTAACTTGGGGTCTAAGCTTGGCACATCCTCATAAGTCCAAGCGAAGACTTTCTGATGCTGTTTGAGAAAATAGACGAGCCTTTCCTTCTCATCTGAATTCAAGTTGGAACCAATCTTGAGGATTTTTGGATCATCTTCCGAACCGATATTGACATCCTCTGTTGGATCTTGAACCAATGGTGATGGTTCATCCTGCTTCTGAATACTTGCAAATCTTGAATCGTTGAGTCGAATTATGCCAACTCTTCGATCTACCCTATCACTTTGCTGACTTTTGCCCCTGCCTTTGCCTTGCAGATTCTGGCCGGTTTGGATTTATTTTGAGAAAAGTTGGTATTGATAACGAGCTTTTTGAGCGATTTAGGAGCCATGATTCCGGCAATCCTGAAAATGCAAAGAAGGTTTTTTTTGAGAAAAGAGTAAGATATTTAAAAATAGCCTTTTGCACAAAAATAGAGAATGACGATATAGACAAGGATACAAGCGAGGAATTTGTGTACACCAAAATAGGAATCAAAATTTCATTGATTTGAAACATTCTTGATATTTACATATGCTTTGATAAAAGAAGGAAACTGGGGCAGATTTTCTGCCCCTACAAGATGACATGGAAAAGAAAGAAAAAGAAAGCAGAAAACACTGGCATTGTCTTCATTGTGCTCCTTTGATGAAGGTGGTCTTCCTGCTGGACAATTGACCCGTGAAACCCAAGCCTGTACCCTCGACATGCCGAGCGGAAACAATCAACTCCAGAATGCCGTCCTTATTGCTGCCCAGGCCTCTGAAGGGCTGATAACCGTGTTTGAGCAGGAGATCAAATCCTCTATTCATTTTTGAGAACTGAGGGAAAAGAGGGTGATCCTGAAAGGAGGTGCAGTTGAGGCGCCCACCTAGCTTGAAGAAGTGAGGTCCCTACCACTGGGTTACTGCCATTACGCTTTCTGTTGGCTGGACTTCTTTCAGCTTTAACATGTCCAAGCTTTTACTTAAATTGATTTCATCGACTTCCCGGATGCTCGGGATGTTGGCAGTGAAAGTAGGACGGGGAATCATCGGCTGCGGGAGTCACTCTTTTGGGTCCTCTCTTAGGACCGTAGTGATCATGCCTCCCTTCGACCACTTGATACATTGGTGCAAGGTTGATGGAACAACATTGGCGTTGTGAATCCAAGTGCACCCAAGCAACAGATTGTATGTGGGCGGCACATTGACCACGTGGAAGAGGACCGTATGCACTGAGTAATTGATGAAGATTTCAAGAAATATTTTCCCCTTGGTTGTCTGTCCATGGTTGTCAAAATCGTAGATCGTTATCGAATCTGGGGTATATTCCTCTTCTTTTAGGCCCAATGCCTTAGCTGTCATTTCAGGACAGATATTGAGGCAGCTGCCTCCATCGACGAGCACATGAGGGACTATCATGCCCCTGGTTTGCACCACTATGTACAAGGCGTTGTTGTGAAATGAATGAGGTTTTGGCAAATCCTCATCTGAAAATGTGATAGGTGCGTTTGTCATGGCCTGATTGACGATTTGAGTCATATCTTGCGTTGTTGTGCTAGGCTTGACCTTGATCTTTCTTAGAAGGTCTTCTAGCACTTGTTGGTGCTCTGGCGAAGCGTGGGTCAGATCTAGGATAGAAATGTTGGATAGAGCAGTGATTGGCTTTTGAACTGACCCTAAAGCCTCTTCTTTCTTCAAAGCTGCCTTGATAAAGCGCTTCGGGATCCTGGGAACTATCTTGGCAATTTCTGCCGCTGCTTTCGCTGGTTTCTTGTTGCTGGAGAATGCAGTAATATCCACCCTCTTGGCGGAAGACTGCGCTTGATGAAGGACCAAGACCTGATGTTGATCCTGAATGTCCTGATTAGAACATGGCTGGATGCTACCTTGAAGAGTGAATGTCTGCTCTGTGATGACTGAAGCTGAATGCTTGGGAAATGGCTTGGACAAGATTTCTGGTTGTTCTTCCTTATCCTCGATCAATAAATTCTTGTCAATGCAGTCTTGGATGATATTCTTAAGAACAAAGCAATGCTCGGTATCATGTCCCACAGTCCGGTGAAACTTGCAGAATTTATCTGTCCATTTTACCATAGCAACGGGTGAATCTGCCACTTTGGGGAGTTTGATCATACCCTTCGACATCATATATTCCAAGATGTCTTCGCGAGATTGTTCTAATGCTGTGAACTCTCGATCATAACTCCAACCCTCGTGCTTCGGCTTCTCTGGCTGCTTTGCTTCGGGCTGAGGTGCTGACTGAACGGGCTGTGGCTTGACAAACTTCCCCTTCTGGGCTGCAGAGTTTGTCCTTTCGACCCTGGAGTGCCCTGAGTTCTTGCTGCGATTTTTTTTGCTCTTCTTACGGTTAGAGTCGCTACCATGATCTGAAAACTCTGTAGAATAGGCAACGTGCGCCTTCTTCTTCTGATCAGGATTCCCCTTGACAAAAGGATATTCTTCGTACAGACCATTGTCCAAGCCAGTCTCAAGTCATTCGGCTCTCTCAATTAGTTTGATGAATGATTTAGCAGGCGAGGTAGAAATGAGGTTCCTCAGGGGCTGGGAAAAGTTGTTTAAAATAATCTGTAGGGCGTGCTCCTCTGGGATGGGAACTTTCATTCTGTTACAGGTGTTTCTCCACCTGTGGATGAATTCGCTGGCTTTCTCATTCTCATTCTGTTTTAAATTGTACAGATGGTTGAGGGTTGGTGAGGCTTCAACATTGAACATGAAGCGTTCAATGAACAAGTTAACAACTTTATCGAACTCTCGTAGTTCGATAGGATTAATGTGGTCTGCATACCACCTGGCCGCTACACCCTCTAGGCTGCGAGGAAAGCAAATGAATAACGCCTGGTTGTCCTTCCTGAAACGGCCGCACTCAGCATAGAAAGTGGCCAAATGAGCTTTGGGGTTGCTTGTTCCATCGAACTTAAGGAACTTGCCAGGGAGATTTTCCAGATTGTCATCCCCATCTAGGCCATGGTAAAAATTTTCACCAGAATATGTCTGCTTGCCCTTGCTTTTGGACTGGATATCTCTGATGGCCCGATTCATTTCTTTCATCTGCTAATGCATCGGATCATTAGCCGGAACGGGTTTGTTTATTGATTCAGGCTCTACAGCGATCTTTACAAACTGCGGCGGAAGATTCTGATGATAAACAAACTGTTCTTCCTCTTCTGATTCCTCTTCAACTGATTCTGTTTCTTCAGAAGTGGTGTCAGGCTGCACTTTCTTCCTGACGATCCTGACTGGTTTTTTCACAGCCTTCTTCTTTGGTTTGCTTTTTGGAGCAACCTCCTTCTGACTGGCCTCAGCCTCTTCTGACATCATTCTGGTCATCATCCTTTTGAACAAATTATACATGGCAGGGTCTATGTCATCGATTTGGTTCTGATTTTGCCCCCTGACTGACTTAGGAGAGCTCGTGGCTTCGACTTCGCTGTCGCTGTTGATGTCTTCTTTAAAATCATTGTAATTTTGAAAAGATTTTTTTATGAAAATCATGTGAAAACCAGACATCAAATAATAAAAACCGGTTCTCACTAGTGGATGAGACCGGGTCGAACTCAGGGAACGGGAATATATCGTATTCGAGTACACAAGTCTGAACTATTCTTTATTGCCGAATTATTTGAAATGTAAAATGTTCAAGTAAAAACAACTAACTATTACAACAAATGAATACCCATCGCAGAGGGCGTAAAGTGCAATATTTACAAACCCAATCAAAGTCCTAATTCTAAACTAAAAAGTAAAACGAAGCTTTATTCTTCGTACTTCGTGTCACATAATCGCTTCCACTCCAGTCTGTGCTATCCTGCACAATTCAAATGAACACGAGCAGTACACGAGATAAAAGTAAAAATTATACTAAACAAAGTACACTAAAAAATTCTAAAAGATATCATGAAAGGAAGCTAATGACAATTAACTAATTAATTCTAAGACTAAAAATAGTATAAAAAACTAACATCATATTTCTTTACTAAGTAAACTAATTACTAATTAGCTAAGTATTCTAATTACAAAGCAATTACCATTGCTAATTATTTCAAATCAACTAATTAAACCTAAATTCAAAACAACTAAGTAAATGTAGTTACTAATTAGTTAGTAACATATAATCAACAGTAATGGTCATGCAGCAAACAGATAGTAAGCTGGAAATCAGACTGAGATCGGCATTCAAATATTGCTCAGTAATCCGATGTTCAAACAATAATCCGAACAGTCATTCAGTCAAGAGATTAGTAGTTTAGAAATAGTTCAGAAATCAATGCTCAGAAAGAAAATTATTCATTTGATCAACTTTTCTTACAAAGAAACTAACAGCTTTAGAAATTAGGCCTTCAGAAATTAACTCTGATAGTTCAAAATTCTCAAACCTCCGATTGATATTCAGATTAGCTAATTCTCAGAACTCAATAGTTTGATCGATAACAAACATTCGATTGGTGACACAGATCAACCAATCAGCTGTCAAACAATTTTCACCAGAGATTAATGAAACCACACTTACCGGAGATCCATAAGTCGCCGATTCAAATTCAGATGCTCCGATCAAAACGCAGATATTCCGATCATTGGCTTTCAATCGATTGATATTCCACTGATCTTCAGTTAGATCATTGCTTCAACAACATTTTAACAAACTAGAATTGATCTAATCGTTCAGTCGATCAACATCAGGCAGTCGATCAATTAATCCATCGGATTCTCATATTCAGTCGCCGGAAAATAGCAAATAGGGCAACGGCTCATACAAACCACGCTTCAATCATCGGGAGTCAAATGACATTCGATCGGATGATCGATTAAAAATTAGCCGATTCAATTCAATTAAATCAAAACTCTACAGGATTTTGATCAATTAATCAATCGGATTCTTATATTCAGTCGCCGGAAAAATTGAGAATCGATCCAGATGATCGATCAAGCTTCTGTAGAAAAATTGAATTCTGGCGGTAGATTTCAGATTAGTTCTTGTAGAAATGTTGAAATCACCGATTGCTGAAACAATTTTTTTTTTGTTTTTAATGTTTTAGATTTGAGGTTTTATCAAGACTTCAAATCTAAGAAAACTGGAAAAGCTACAGAAGTTCTGAGTTCCATCGGCAAATTTTTTTCTTCTTTTTTTATTTATTTATTTATTTTTTTATGCAGAACCGATTCATGTAACTACGAATTAAAAAATTTATGAAACAAAAACTGCAAATCAAAACATATTTCTTTTAATATGAGCTATGAATGCTTAACAGAAATCAAAATGAAAATTCATAAAGAAGAAGAAGAAGAAGAAGAAGAAGAAGAAGAAGAAGAAGAAGAAGAAGAGGAGAAGAAGGAGAAGAAGAAGAAGAAGAAGAAGAAGAAGAAGAACTTACCGAATTGGAATGGTTAGAAGAGAGGTTGGAATCCTCTCTCTTGCTTCAGCCGTTGTCGGAATTCTCCACCGGAAAGAGGATGAGAAAAAGAGGGGAAAATAGGGAGAAGAAGAAGAAGAGGTAAGAAGAGGTGGAGAGGAAGGGGAAGAAGAGAGGGCTTGGGCCAAAGAGAGAAGACAAGCCTCTCTTCCCCTTACGTATGATATTTATAATTTTGAACTTTTCTCCATAAGTCCCTCTTCTTTGTAAAATTGCATTTCAAAAACCTCTCTTCAAAAAGTTATTTACAAAACAACTCAAAATGACTATGTTTTAGAAAATACAAAACTAAGTTTATTTTAACTCTAATTTTTTTATGATTTTCAAAAACTAAACTACTACAATTATGTCAAACACTAAAATAGGCATTAAAATGTAAAATAAAACTATTTTTCATGCATTTTCTATTTTTAAATCATTTTAGCACATTTACTCGAAACTAACATAAAATTGGGTTTTTAAATCATTTTCTCGTGAAATCATGCATATTTTTATATGAAATATCCCTAAAATATATGCATGATCAAATACCCCCATGCTTATGTTTTGCTAGTCCTCGAGCAAACTAGAAAAATGCATGAAATCAAACTATCACCTAACTCACTTTCATAGGAATCACGGTTGCATTTAGCTCATGCAACAAGCCCTTTCAACCCCTGGGTTACCCCAGTGGACGAGTAAGGTCTCGTGAGGGTTTGCAGTGATGCTACCCACAAACATCTCTGTCATGTATGCATAATATTACACATCCTCATAATCAGTAGGTAATTAAAGACTCTATTTTCACAAATATTTCCTATTATTTCAAAATCACAATATAATTAGAGTCTTTTATGCACCACCACAGAAAAAGAATTTCTTTCACTTTTCTAAATATCACAATTATTTATGTTTTATTCTTAAAAAATCCAATAAAAACAAGTTATCATTTACTTATCCTCACTCATATGTTTTCTGCACAGGTTTTCTCAATCACACTTCTAAGCACTGAACTTTTCTCTCTTTTTCAGCTCTTTTCTCTCTTTTTTTTCTCTTTTCACGCTTTTTCTTTTTGCGCACTTATTTTTCTCATATAGCTTGCGTGTGGTCTGCTTTTATGCCTTGTGCAATGTTAATATCTTCTATACTTCATACCAAAAGATATCAACTAAGACATAAAAGTGACTTCCTTCATTCACCTTTATAACATGAGAGTCAAATATTTCAACTTGTATCTGTTCTCAGTTACTTAGGATCACAAAGTTTTCCACTCTCCTTTTCGAAAATGGAATTAAAAGTTTCAACTTACATCTAAGTTCCATCTACTAAGGATTGTGAAATTATCCAAACAACCTAACACATGCTATATTTTTTTCTTTTGAGCTCATTTTTTTTTACACTTTTGTTCATTTGCTTAGTTTTTCAAAAATACAACTATGCATATTCATATTTATGATTCAAAATAAACTTTAACATGTATCTATCATCATTTCCTCGAAATCCGCATAAACAACCATAATTTTTAGATCTATGTCAGAAAAAAAATTTGTGGGGCTTAAAAAATCCTCTAAAAACATTAGATTTTAAATAACATTCATATAAGTTCAAATTCTTTCTTTAAAAATCTACTTTTCATGAGATATGTGTAAACATGTGCAAGAACGTAAACAGAAATATCAAGGTGTGCAAACTACACCCTGCCCCATGCTTATATGACACTGTCCCAGTGGCACTCCCCCATGCTTATATGAAACTAAGTGAATGCACATGAGAGGAAATAAATGAGGGAAAAGAGTAGAATGACCTGACATGAATTAAAAATATACGTTCTATGAATGTAATGAATACAATGTATACATGACAAAACATGAAACTCATAGAAAAACCAAAAATAAAACCAAATAAAATCTACAAATCCTAGCAACAAATGTAATACTGTACAGAATATGGGTTGCCTCCCATAAAGCGCTAAGTTTCACGTCCCCAGCCAGACGGATCCCTAGAAAAATCCTTCATCGTCCATGAGATTAATGGACATGAAGTCAGACTCAACCGGGCTCAATGTAGAAAATAGTGTCATCTGTGACACTACGCACTGTGTTTCCATCCCTTCTACCTCCAAATGTAGTATCATGACTCTCTTGACATGAAGAACTGAGATTAGTCTCATGTGAGAGACTGGTCAGGAAATGAGAGTCTAGGACCGACCGACTATCAATGAATGCAACTTCAAACAAGTGGTGAATATGATAAGGCTTGACTTGGTCAAGCACCTTCTGCATCTGTACCTCTTGCTTACTAAAAACAATCGGTGATCCTAAAGGCTGAGAAAATGGGGCTCTATATGATGATAATGCATGCTGTGAGTCTGGCCCCTTCTGTTGAGGTATCATGGAGATCGACTCATCAGTAGAAATGATATGGGGTTCATGAGTCGATTCCTGAGTGGGGTGACACGCCTTCCCATACTGAAGGGATGTAACAGATTCGACTTGTTTATGATGTGAATCAGTGGGTTGCAAGTCAAATGACATGGAATCCTCTCCCTTTGAGACAACAGACTGACTATGAAGGTTCCCCTGGCTTTGCCTAGTAAAAGTCTCAACCAACTGTCCCATTTGAGTCTCTAGCTTGGCTATTGACTGCGTATGGGAGCTCAAAAGTTGTAATATCCTATCTTGGAAAGATTGACTAAATAAAGGCTCATGGGAATGGGGTTGAGTATAAGCATGTTGGGCTGGGGGATGAACCTGTGGAAAAATGGGGTGCGAGTAACCTTGTGAAGGGTTACTGGGTCTATACTGTGTCTGGGAGAGCTGATGGGATGAGGAAATAAACTGGTTTCACCAACCTGGGTTATATGAGGATGTAAATGAATCGGACATGGGTTTAGCGAAACCTTGGGCAGCATTCACCTGCTCCTGAACGAATTCAGGATATAATGGTGCTGCCGGACAATCTGAAACACAGTGTGCAGGGCTAGCACATAGCTCGCACACTCTTTCTACTGGATTTCTCGAAGAATTGGCTAGGAATTGATCTAACTTTCTAGTCAACTGGTCAACCCTGGTACGCAATTCTAACTCAGACCTAACTTCGGAAATCCCAACTTTCCTAGGACCACTAGACACAGGTGTAGTCCTATCGATCCGTGAAGACGAATTATGATGCATCGTGTTTTCACTCAAGGTCTCGAATAGAGACCACGCCGCGTCCTCACTCTTGAGCATAAAAGTGCCCCCACAAGACGAATCAACCATTTGACAATGCTTTTCAGTAAGCCCGTCATAAAAATACTGCACCAACTGCCAACGAGGCACCTGGTGATGGGGACACTTGCGGAGAAGATCTTTCAATCTCTCCCAAGACTCGTGAAATTGTTCTCCCTCAATTTGAGAAAAACTGGTTATAGCTTTACAAAACTGATTCGTTTTACCAATTGGGAAGTATTTTTTTAAAAATTCTCTTTGCATTCCTTCCCAAGTAGTAATACGAACCGTCTCAAGAGATTTTAACCAGTGCTTGGCTTTATCTTTGAGAGAGAACGGAAACAAAGTTAACCGCATAGCATCTTCAACAAAAGTATTGATTCACACAGTTGAGCAAATCTCAAGGAATTCGTCGAGATGACGATATGGGTCCTCATTGCTAAGGCCATAAAACGAAGGTAACATTTGAATCACACTGGCCTTAATCTCAAAATGGCTCGCTCCTACATCAGGTCTCGTGATGCAGGAGGTGAGAGTATACGTATTTGGCATGAAGTACTCCCTCAAAGGACGGATCAAATGATGATCGTTAGCCATTGCATACACCTTAGAGTAGACCGGTGTAGCACACGTCCTAACTCTGGGTTTTCTACCTAACTAATGCACTAAGCGGCCAAACCACGCAAACCACAAAGCGAGTAAACTAAAAACAACAAAAACTAAACAAACACCACGCAGTTACACATAACAGAGATTATGCATAAGAAATATGAAATCTATGTGTACGGTACCAATCGTACACAGTCACCTCTAAGGGGATCCTAATAGGTGGGCTGTGCAGAAAAGTAAGCTCTTCTCTAAGATATGCACATACGTGGTTCTAAACCTAAATGCAACACAAACACTAGGCAATAAAGTGAATACTAATATTACGCCGTTCCCCGGCAACGGCGCCAAAAATTTGATGTCTTCTTTAAAATCGTTGTAATTTTGAAAAGATTTTTTTATGAAAATCATGTGAAAACCAGACATCAAATAATAAAAACCGGTTCTCACTAGTGGATGAGACCGGGTCGAACTCAAGGAACGAGAATATATCATATTCGAGTACACAAGTCTGAACTATTCTTTATTGCCGAATTATTTGAAATGTAAAATGTTCAAGTAAAAACAACTAACTATTACAACAAATGAATACCCTTCGCAGAGGGCGTAAAGTGCAATATTTACAAACCCAATCAAAGTCCTAATTCTAAACTAAAAAGTAAAACAAAGCTTTATTCTTCGTACTTTGTGTCAGGTAATCGCTTCCACTCCAGTCTGTGCTATCCTGCATAATTCAAATGAACACGAGCAGTACACGAGATAAAAGTAAAAATTATACTAAACAAAGTACACTAAAAAATTCTAAAAGATATCATGAAAGGAAGCTAATGACAATTAACTAATTAATTCTAAGACTAAAAATAGTATAAAAAACTAACATCATATTTCTTTACTAAGTAAACTAATTACTAATTAGCTAAGTATTCTAATTACAAAGCAATTACCATTGCTAATTATTTCAAATCAACTAATTAAACCTAAATTCAAAACAACTAAGTAAATGTAGTTACTAATTAGTTAGTAACATATAATCAACAGTAATGGTCATGCAGCAAACAGATAGTAAGCTGGAAATCAGACTGAGATCGGCATTCAAATATTGCTCAGTAATCCGATGTTCAAACAATAATCCGAACAGTCATTCAGTCAAGAGATTAGTAGTTTAGAAATAGTTCAGAAATCAATGCTCAGAAAGAAAATTATTCATTTGATCAACTTTTCTTACAAAGAAACTAACAGCTTTAGAAATTAGGCCTTCAGAAATTAACTCTGATAGTTCAAAATTCTCAAACCTCCGATTGATATTTAGATTAGCTAATTCTCAGAACTTAATAGTTTGATCGATAACAAACATCTGATTGGTGACACAGATCAACCAATCAGCTGTCAAACAATTTTCACCAGAGATTAATGAAACCACACTTACCGGAGATCCATAAGCCGCCGATTCAAATTCAGATGCTCCGATCAAAACGCAGATATTCCGATCATTGGCTTTCAATCGATTGATATTCCACTGATCTTCAGTTAGATCATTGCTTCAACAACATTTTAACAAACTGGAATTGATCTAATCGTTCAGTCGATCAACATCAGGCAGTCGATCAATTAATCCATCGGATTCTCATATTCAGTCGCCGGAAAACAACAAATAGTTGATAATCCCCGGCAACGGCTCATACAAACCACGCTTCAATCATCAGGAGTCAAATGACATTCGATCGGATGATCGATTAAGAATTAGCCGATTCAATTCAATTAAATCAAAACTCTACAGGATTTTGATCAATTAATCAACCAGATTCTTATATTCAGTCGTCGGAAAAATTGAGAATCGATCCAGATGATCGATCAAGCTTTTGTAGAAATATTGAATTCCGGTGGTAGATTTCAGATTAGTTCTTGTAGAAATGTTGAAATCACCGATTGCTGAAACAATTTTTTTTTTGTTTTTAATGTTTTAGATCTGAGGTTTTATCAAGACTTCAAATCTAAGAAAACCGGAAAAGCTACAGAAGTTCTGAGTTCCATCGGCAATTTTTTTTTCTTCTTTTTTTTTATTTATTTATTTATTTATGCAGAACCGATTCATGTAACTACAAATTAAAAATTTTATGAAACAAAAACTGTAAATCAAAACATATTTCTTTTAATATGAGCTATGAATGCTTAACAGAAATCAAAATAAAAATTCATAAAGAAGAAGAAGAAGAAGAAGAAGAAGAAGAGAAGAAGGAGAAGAAGAAGAAGAAGAAGAACTTACCGAATTGGAATGGTTAGAAGAGAGGTTGGAATCCTCTCTCTTGCTTCAGCCGTTGTCGGAATTCTCCACCGGAAAGAGGATGAGAAAAAGAGGGAAAAATAGGGAGAAGAAGAAGAAGAGGTAAGAAGAGGTGGAGAGGAAGGGGAAGAAGAGAGGGCTTGGGCAAAAGAGAGAAGACAAGCCTCTCTTCCCCTTACGTATGATATTTATAATTTTGAACTTTTCTCCATAAATCCCTCTTCTTTGTAAAATTGCATTTCAAAAACCTCTCTTCAAAAAGTTATTTACAAAACAACTCAAAATGACTGTTTTAGAAAATACAAAACTAAGTTTATTTTAACTCTAATTTTTTTATGATTTTCAAAAACTAAACTACTACAATTATGTCAAACACTAAAATAGGCATTAAAATGTAAAATAAAACTATTTTTCATGCATTTTCTATTTTTAAATCATTTTAGCACATTTACTCGAAACTAACATAAAATTGGGTTTTTAAATCATTTTCTCATGAAATCATGCATATTTTTATATGAAATATCCCTAAAATATATGCATGATCAGCTGTGCTGAGGGGCGGTTTCCTTTCCAGCTCTTGTTTGGACCATTTTGACAATGCCAGATGATTTTTGCAGAAATAGAGGAATGGTTAGAGCCCGGAGGAATTTTTGAAAATGCGACCTTTTTGAGAAAAAGACATGAACGAAGGAATTGATAGACAATTTAGACAAGTTATCCCATCACCAGAGATTGGGTCATCACAAATTTTGCGATAATTGAGTCACCATTTTGCGGCGACAAAAATGCGCCTTATGACTTAGGCTAGGTCGTCCATCATGATGAGAGATAATCGAAGAAAGAATGTAAGAAAGAGGTCTCATCACTGGGGATGAGGTCATCACGAGGATCGTGACCATATAAAACAAATTAAAATTTTGGCCATAAAGAGCTTTTTATCAGAACAAAAAGTTGCATTTTTATTGATGACAAAATTTAAATACAAAGAGAAGGTGGGCAGACAGTTTGCCACCATTCTCGATATTCCGAAGATACATTAGGACCAGGAAATATAGACAAAGGAATGAAGGAGTCCCAAGTGTATTTGGTTACATGGTATGCCCCAGACCACTGATCCGACTGCAGATTGAACTCTGGCATGCGGCCGGTCGAAAAGCAAATGTTGGCGCGAACCTGCCGCTGCGAGAACTGTCGGAGAGACCTCTCTGGCTGATAGTCGACACAGAAGAAAGGGCCGAGCAATCTGTAACGCTTGCTACGAGCATAAGTGTAGCGAGGAACTGATTCTCGTCTGTCAAAGTAGTCCCAGAGGATCTCTTCTTGGTGCAGACTTTCGATCAAGGATCGACACTGAATGGCAGACTTCGGCTTCTTGCTGTTGAACCTGAAGGAACTGGCTTTTGATGGCACATGTCGCAGGAACCACAACTGCAAGGCATACGTGCATCCTTCCACCAAGATGGTTTCTCCGAGGGCGAAACGAGCTAAGCCTCTGTAGAGAAAGGATAGAGCTGCCATGGATACTGAAAGCTGACGGGTCTGTTTGCTTCCCCATCTTCGAAAGAGTTGGGCGACTCTGACATCGATGAAATTCTGACCATCCTGAAAGAACGCTAGTCCCACTGTGCATAGGACCATGGCATGCTGGATTCTTTCTTTCGCTGCTCGAGACAAAGTATCGACTTCTTCATAGGCCCCATACTTGCGATAGAGTCCAAATAGGTCGATGAACTGACTTTCGTTGATCTCCGTGAGAGGCCAAGATCTGCTCCTTGTAGCTCTGGCCAATGCTTCTCGAACATTTATCCCTTTGATATTGATCAGAAACTGTTGCTCGACCGGATCGTCTGGATGACCGCTAGTTCTGGCAATCCCATGATGTCGCTAAACTCGTCCATTAGCAGAGTCATTTCTCCCCATGGGAACCAAAATGTGCAGGTATGTGGATTCCAACATTCTGCCATAACTTGAATCAGACTGTCGTTGATGGTTTGCTTGCCAACTGCCGATGCCATGTCCAATCCACAATTATCCAAGTGGTCTAGGAACATACGCGAGAAGGTGGCGAACCAGGAATAATACCACCGAGGGAAGAAGGTACGAGACTGGATGACCCGATGATCTGGGGTTCCATCCCTTATTTGATAGAAGACATGATCCCTGGGAAAGATAGCATCGAGAGATTCAGATGCCATTGGAATGATACTGAGGCAAAAGAGGAAAAGAGTCAGATAGAATGTAAGACTTACGAATAGGCTTTGATGAAAGAAGAGGATAGACACAAATCCTGTAAATTTTTGAAAGATCAAGGGACTTGGAAAAAAAAAACTTTCCAGGGCTTTTAAGAAAATTTTTGACACAAAAGAGAAAAGAATGTAGGTAAAGGAAAAATATGCACCTGGGGTTTTTGAAAATAGAGGGAAATTTTGAATAGTACCCCCAGGGTTTTGAAAAAAAGGGTTTGATATATACAGGAGAATTGTGATCATCGCAAAAAAAAATTCTCTCTTGTGGTTTCTCTCTCTTCCTTCTCTTTTCCTTTCCAGCCACTATTTCCTCCTTTTTTGAATGGAGAAAATAGAAGAAAGAAAAGAAGAGAGAAGAGAAGAGAAAAGAATAGAGAGAAGAGGAATTCTTTTGTGGGGTCTCACTTGACCTTAATTTTGAAAATATTTAGGAAAATAACTCGCCTCTGTTTTGAAATATTTGCGGGAAAACTGGGAGACGGGATCCGCTCGTCGGTACGAGGTTCGACCGTTCCTAGCACCTTTACCAGGGGTAATCGAACCAAGGGTCGAATTCATGCCTTTTGCTTTGCTAAGAAATTATCTAAGAATTTATTCTAAGTTTAGATGCACAAAGAATCATGCTTGTGCAAATGTGAAGATGTATGCTGTTTTTGAAAATGATTTGAAATTTTCCAAGTGTTTCTGAGATGAATTTGATGATAGAGTGAAGAGATGGTTTCTAACTTAGAACTTAAGATTTAAAGTTCTAAGTTTTTGGAATAATCAAGAGCTTGGAAAAATAAATCTGGATTTGGAAAGAGATGATTTTGAAGTTTGAGATAAAAGAAGAAGAAAGGAAAATTCGAAGTCATAAATGGACTTTGAATTAGGACTTTGAATCAGGATAGAGATGTAATGGAATTGAATTATAACTTTGAAGTTTTTGAAATCAGAATAAAATGTGGGAAATCTAAATAGAATTGAGAAATAGAATTTGATTTTAAAGTTGGGAATTCGAGATAGAATTTGAATCCAAAGTCTGGATTTTAAATCGAGATCAAAATTTGAATTATGGATTTAGAGTTTGAAAAATGAGAATTGGATTTGAATTTTGGGGTGAAATGGAATTGGATTTTAGAATTGGAATCCAATGATGGAATTTGGATCTGAAATTTTGAATGGAATTGGATTCAAGATTTGGAATCCAAGATGAAATTGGGATCAGAAATTTGAGATCCAAAGTAAAGTTGGATTCTGAATCCTAAGATGGAATTGGATCTGAAGTTTGAGATCCAAAGTAGAATTGGGTTCTGGATCCTAAGATGGATTTGGATCTGAAGTGTAAAACCCGTGAAATTTATGAAATTCTAAATGAATAAAAGGGATCCATTATATGAAATAGTAAGATTTTAAGTTAGGCAGTACAAATTTTATGACTTGTGGTTTCTAGAACGAAACCGATAACAAACTCTCACAAGTGGTTTTTGTTGAGAAACTCGGTTTTGATGTCACATAATATGATACACTGTCTTATTTGATTTTATATGATATGATAATATGTTCTCTTGAAATAATGTTATATTATGACTGAATATGTTTTGCCTTAAATCTAACGAGTATTTGATGCAAGGATATCTCACCCAATAAGGATGGAGACTTCCTGTTCAAGTACAACTATGGTGCAATCATACTCCTTGAAGAAAAAGCTTGATGAGCCATGCTTTCCTAAAAGTTCAAATGAAGAAATCGGCTACCTCAAGATGAAGATTTTTTTCTTCTTTAGAGTCATATGTAACAGAACCTTCAGGAACTTGCATTTTGCATATTACATACTCATTCATACATACTATATCATAAAAGTATACGATAGTTTCAAAAAGCTTCTTTTTTGAAAACCAATAAGTGTACCTTCTTACAACCTTTTATGAAAAAGACTTTTTGTCATATAATAAGTGTACCTTCTTACAACCTTTTATGAAAAAGACTTTTTGTCATATAATCATTGTACCTTACACTATATACAAGACAACATGAAAAAAGGAATGTAGGAAAAAGACAAAAACATAACATCGACTACATGGAGAAAACAAATAAAATATGTTTTTGAAAAGACTCTAATTTCCCTCTTTAAAGAAATATTTTTATAAGAAGAAGACAAAAACATAAAATCGACTATATAAGAAAAACAAATAAAATATGTTTTTGAAAAGACTTTAGTTATCTTCTTTAATGAAATGTTTCTTAATACAAGAAGAAGACAAAAATATAAATCGGCTACACATAAGAAAAACAAATAAAATATGTCTTTAAAAGGACTCTAGTTACCTTTTTTCATAACCATAGAATGTCGACTTACTTGAAGTCATCATTCTCTCTAGTTACCTTTTTTCATAACCATAGAATGTCGACTTACTTGAAGTCATCATTCTCTCTAGTTACCTTTTTCATAACCATAGAATGTCGACTTACTTGAAGTCATCATTCTCTCTACAAAGCATTAAATGCCTTCTGTAACAAATCCTTTCTAAATATCCTTCCCAAAGAATGTCGACCTTCTTTTTGGTCCTCATTCTCTCTGGAGACTTTGAAAAACACAACATAAAGAAAACACTAGACATGACTATGTACAAATAAATATCTCCAAACACTCATAGTACTTACACTCATTTAAAGCAAAGAAGTACTAATGTACCTCAAATCATTAATTAGAATAAAGACAAAACTACAACCCAACGTTCAATGTACTATTGTAAGAAATAGACTTTTTACATAAAATATGTATTACCTAAAACAGTACAACGACTAGTGTACCCTCTATTATACTCTTATGGAAAAAGGCATTCTCGATCTTCTCTAAAAGATATTTTTGAAATGACATAACATTTCACATTTCAAAAAGTTACAATCCCAAAATGTAACGACTACTTTTTAAAGGCTATATAAACACACTCAAATAAACTATTCAAACATGGAATGAAATAGACGTGTGAGCTTACAAAGAGAAAAATTTTCTATTCGTGATTTGAAAAAAGAGCCTTGAAAAAGAAAGAGAAAAAGAAAAAGAAAGAAAAGAGAAAAAGTCAAGTCCAGCTTTTTGACAAAGAGTATCCTCTGAGTGACAAACAGAACATTCTTAGAATCCTTCATTCGTGCATTCATATCATTCTGAAGGTTCTATAGGAAGTATTGTAAATCTGTTTATTCACTGTATTCCTTCTTTGTTTAAAGAAGTAGACCTCTGTGAAAGAGGGTGTTGCCCTTCTCTGTTGAGAGAAGAAGACCTCTTGGGAAGAGGGTGTGCCCCTTATCCGGTAACTCGGATGTTATAGTGGAATCTCAAGTGGTTTGCTTGGGGACTGGATGTAGGTCTGGATATTGACCGAACCAGTATAACTTCTGTGTTTTATGTGTTGTGCCTTATTGCTTAATTATTTTATTTTGTCGATCATAATCATATTTCACTATTCACCCCCCCTCTAGTGGAATTTCATTTGGTATCAGAGCAGGTTTGCTGGTTTCGACGTAACAAGTCTTCCAGCACAAATGGCATCTACCTCTTATGCTCGTGATATTGAAGGTCAACACGCATCTCGTCCTCCTTTCTTCAATGGCTCCAACTATGGATATTGGAAGTGCAGAATGGCTATCTTTCTCAAATCCATAGACTTTGCTGTATGGAAAATTGTTGAGCATCCATACACATCTCCATCCGCAGACTATATCTTATGGTCTGATGAAGAAAAGAAAATGGCAAACCTAAATGCAAAGGCTATGAATGCCTTATATTGTGCCATTGATCAGAATGAATTCAACAGAATATCTATATGTGAATCTGCATATGACATTTGGCATTCTTTGGAGGTTATTCATGAAGGAACCAACAAAGTAAAAGAAGCCAAAATATCATCTCTTGTTAGAAAATATGAGTTGTTCAAAATGAACAAAGATGAACCCATCACAGAGATGTTTACCAGATTCACCAACATCACCAATGATCTGAAATCTCTGGGTGTAACATATTCCCAGACTGAAAAGGTGAAGAAAATCTTGAGATCTCTCACAACTGATTGGGAGAAAAAGACTACTGCTATTGAAGAAGCTCAAGATTTATCTAAACTTACATTGGATGACTTAATAGGCAATCTTATGGCCTATGAAGTCCACATGAAAGAAAGAAGGGAAGAAGAGCAACCAGTAAAGAAAACTCTAGCTTTCCCAGCCCTATCTGAGAATGAAGACTCAGATAAAGAATCAGAAATTGCGCTACTTACCAGAAAATTCCAGCACTTTATGAGAAGGAACCGACTTCCAAACAGGCACAAGGAAAGAAAAGATCTTAAAGAAGATCCCATGTGCTTTCAGTGTAATAAGCCAGGCCACTTAAAACGTGACTGTCCCCTTCTCAAAAGAAAGTCCAGAACTGAGGAACCAAAGAAGAGGTTCTTCAAGAAAAAGGCTCTGCATGTTCAATGGGATGATTCAGAACCATCCACTAGTGAAGAGTCAAGTGATGATGAAGCCGAAACTACAAATATGTGCTTCATGGCAAACGAAAGTTCGGTAAGTGAAATCTCTAATTTTTCCTTTGAAGAACTTCTAGATGCTTTTCAAGAACTATTTGAAGAATCTAGAAAATTAAGTTTCAAAAATAAAGTTTTAAAATCTGAAAATTTAAAGCTTTCTCAAGAGAATGAAAAACTCAGCAGTGAAAATTCTGAGTTGAAAAAGAAAAATCTTTTGCTTATGTCTGAAATTTCCTCTACTAGCTCCAAAACTAAAGATATGCAAGTAGAAATTTCAGAGCTAAAAAGTAAAACTGAGAACCTCATGAAAACGGTTTTCAAGTTTACTAAAGGTAAAGAGAACTTGGATAAACTCTTATCCTCTCAGAAGGTCTCCTTTTACAAGAATGGTATTGGCTATTCTCATTTCAAAAAACCTTCTTGTATAAATCAAAAGACCACGTTTGTGAAAAGTTCATCTGAACCAAATAAGGAGTATTATAATGATAATCTTTTTAACTCCTCTAAAGAGATAGACAAACTCAAATGCAAATGGATATGGGTTCCAAAGTCTAACAAAAAAGGACCCGATTGGGTACCAAAAAGAAGATTTACTTGATGTTTTGCAGGCTCCAAAGAAGAAGAACAGATGGATACTAGATAGTGGATGTTCAAAGCACATGACAGGACATCCAGACCTTTTTGCTGTTCTTCATCATAAAGAAGGAGGAACCGTCACCTTTGGAGACAACAACAAAGGTTTGATAATTGGTATTGGAAATATTGGTAACATAGACAAACCTCTTATCAAAGACGTTCTCCTTGTTAAAGGCTTAAAACATAACCTACTAAGTATCAGTCAAATGTGTGACACAGGTTATAATGTTAGCTTTAATCATGATGCATGCCTCATAGCTGACACCAATGAAAACATCATCTTAAAAGGTATAAGAAAGAATAATATATATGAACTGTACCTAGAAAACATCACAGAACATTGCCTCATAGCTAATAATGACACTCAACATCTATGGCACATGAGAATGGGCCATGTCAATTCTAAATACATTTCTAAACTAGCTAAAAATAAGTTAGTACGTGGGTTACCCAACATATCTTTTAAAAAGGATTATTTTTGTGATGCATGTCAATTAGGAAAATTGTCAAAATCTTCTTTCAAATCAAAAAATGTCATTTCAAGTAAAAGACCATTAGAGCTTCTCCATCTGGACCTTTTTGGTCCTTCTAGGGTAGCTAGCCTTAATCATAATAGATATGCTTTTGTCATTGTAGATGATTACTCAAGGTTTACTTGGGTAATATTTTTGAAAAACAAAAGTGACACGTTTTGTCAGTTTGAAATCTTATGTACTAAATTACAAAACGAAAAATCGTGTTCTATTGTTAAAATCCGTAGTGACCATGGAGGAGAATTTGAAAATGAACTCTTCGAAAATTTTTGTAACTTGCATGGTATTTCTCATAACTTTGCCTTTCCTAGAGCTGCACCTCAAAATGGTGTAGTAGAAAGAAAGAATAGAACCCTTCAAGAATCTGCCAGGACTATGCTCCAACACAATAATCTTGCAAAATCTTTTTGGGCAGAAGCTGCATGCTACATAACAAATAGAGTTCTCATTAGACCCTTATTAAATAAAACTCCCTATGAACTATTCTATGACAGAACTCCAAGAATAGACTATTTCAAAGTCTTTGGATGTAAATGCTTTATCCTAAACACAAAAGATAGCCTGGATAAGTTTGATGCTAAATCTGTTGAAGGCATATTCTTAGGATATTCAAGTCATAGTAAAGCATACAGAGTTTTCAATAAGAGTCATAATACTATTGAAGAATCTATGCATGTTAGTTTTTGTGAATCTATTGATCAATCTGTTCATATACAAACTAATGATAATGATGTTGAAAGTATAGATTTATTTTTAGATAACACAGCTAAGTCTAATGAAGATGATCACCAAAGAACCTTTGTCGATATCAAAGATCATCCTCAAAAGCAGATTTTGGGAGAACTAACAAAGGGGGTTCAAACTAGAGCTCAGCTAGAACGGATTGCAAACATGGCATTCATTTCTCAACTTGAACCAAAGAAGATTGATGAAGCCATCATTGATGAGTTCTGGATGCTAGCCATGACTGAAGAACTGAATCAATTCCAAAGAAATGACGTTTGGGATCTTGTACCTAGACCAAAGGATCATCCAATCATTGGGACAAGATGGATCTTCAGAAACAAGCTAGACGAAACAGGTAATGTTATAAGAAACAAGGCCAGACTAGTAGCTCAAGGATACAATCAGGAGGAAGGTATTGACTTTGATGAAACATTTGCTCCTGTTGCTAGACTTGAATCTATTAGAATGCTCTTAGCATATGCAAGCTATATGGATTTCAAATTATTTCAAATGGATGTTAAAAGTGCTTTCTTAAATGGTTTTATAAATGAAGAAGTCTATGTAAAACAACCTCCAGGATTTGAAAATGAACAATACCCAGATCATGTTTTTAAACTCAAACGTGCTTTGTATGGTTTAAAACAAGCACCTCGTGCTTGGTACGAAAGACTTAAAACCTTTTTATTAAAAACTGGTTTTTCTGTTGGCAAAGCAGATTCAACACTATTTGTCAAAGTAGTGAATAATCATACCCTAATTGTTCAAATTTATGTCGACGACATCATCTTTGGATCTTCTAACAGCACTCTCTGTGAAGATTTTTCTAAGTCCATGCAGAAGGAATTCGAAATGAGTATGATGGGAGAACTCACCTACTTTCTTGGACTGCATATTAAGCAAACCAAGGATGGAGTTTTCATCAACCAATCTAAGTATGCTCGTGAACTTCTGAAGAGGTTCAACATGAACTCAACTGCTTCAAAATCTACTCCTATGAGCACTACTACTGTGTTGGACAAAGATGAAGATGGTAAGTCTGTTGATACAAAGGTATACCGAGGTATGATAGGATCACTTCTTTATTTAACTGCTAGCCATCCAGATATAATGTTTAGTGTTTGCTTGTGTGCTAGATTTCAGTCAAATCCAAAAGAATTACATCTTAAAGCTGTAAAAAGAATAATGAGATATTTAAAAGACAGTTGATTTTGGATTATTCTATTCAAAATCCTCTACATTTGATCTAATCTCATACAGCGATGCTGACTTTGCTGGAAGTAAATCTGACAGAAAAAGCACAAGTGGAACATGTCACATGCTAGGGCACTCACTAGTATCATGGTTCAGTAAGAAACAAAACTGTGTATCATTATCAACTACTGAAGCCGAATACATTGCTGCTAGCCTAGCTTGTACTCAAGTCATCTGGATGAAACAAACTTTAAAAGATTTTGGTTTAATTTTTGAAAATACAACTATTTTCTGTGATAATACGAGTGCTATAAACCTATCCAAGAATCCTATTTTACACTCACGAACTAAGCACATTCAAATAAGACACCACTTCTTAAGAGAACAAGTCTTAAACAACATAATTAAACTAGAATTCATACCCACTAATCAACAGTTAGCAGACATATTCACTAAACCATTAAAACATGAAGACTTCACACGAATTAGAAGAGAACTAGGAATATGCAAACTAAGTGACTTATAAATTAATCACACTTATTATACTTCGTATAAGTCTTGTTTAAATCTTATTTTAAATTGCTTTCCTTCTTATCTATTTTTAGTTAGTCTAACTAAGTTTCCATATTCACGTATTCTTATAAGACACATTCTTTGTCTTTCAACTTGTCATCTTTCAAGTACACATCCATTATAACTCCTTGTCCCATCTCCTTTCTCTCATATCCATAAAAACTAATTATATTAAAAGCTATCATAACAATGTTCACATCACTCAATTCCTTTATTATTTTTTGTCCTTTATGAAAACTTGTCTTACGATAAATTGTTTCACCTCTCTACTTAGTTTATGAGAACTCATCCTCTTCATTAGTTAAAACCGAATGACTAGTTGATTTCTTTAAAAGATCTAGTTGTTATATTCACACGTAAATTTTTTTTACTATATCATCTATTATATCATAACCCAACAAACTATCTATTATCATATCTTTCGTATACAAATTAAGCCTCCATTCTTGTCAACTCTTGTGTAAAACTTTACCTTGTCGAGTTTCTTTAAATAAATCATATCATTCATAACTTTATGTCTTTCATCAACCTTTTTATTACTTCTTTATTCTTCACAAAAATCCATATATGTCATCTCACTTCTCTCTATGACAACTCACATTTATTACTCTTCATTCATACATAATTCTTTGTCTCCTCATTTCATCTCTCGAATACATTCTATTATACATTTTTGAATCCAACCCCTCCATGTCTATTCTTATTTCAATTCTTATATATTTTTAACTCTTTCTCCTCTTTTTGTCTTATCATCTCTCTCACCACTAGTCTAAGTCAAAATATGTCCTTCTCATATCCACGTATACTCATAAAAATTACAAATATTAATCATGATTTTTTTTTTTGGCACTCTTTTTTTTAAAATGTCATATCTTTCAAAGTACACATCACATGGTCACCCTATCACCTTTCTCTCCATCCGTAACCTTATCTCTCTCTCTTATTGTATATCTCTCTAAAATCGAGAACCTTTAAAGTCTTGTCTCCAAGCAAACCTTTATTTATTCTATCTCTACTTTATGTCATATCTAAATCAAGTAAATGTTGTCATTTACCTTCTTTCTCTCCTCTCTAGATATCCACATCATCTTTTTTATGTCTTTAACTCTCCATTCACAAATTTTGAATCCCTTCACATAGAGTAACAAGTTGTTTGTCTTGTTAGGCCATTATTTTTAAAAAAAGATCAATCCTTTTGTAAAAACATGACACCCCATACTCTATTAATGGTTTCCCTCACTAGTCGATAAACTCATCCATAGTAAAATCTATATATTTCAATAACTATGTCCTCCTCAATCTAATATAATACACTATCCTCACACATTGATTTGATTTGTCATTCACAAGTCTCTTAACTTACTCCTCACGGATTTCCTTATTTGACTAAAATCTAAAAGTTACTCACTTCCAATGTCATTCATTTCATATCAACAATTATTTTCTTCCTTCTATTTAATCAATTGGTTCATCTCTTACCATTCCATTCGAACTTTTCTATCCTTATACAAACTTTCTCTCGGTTCTAGCTCTTTTCTCTCCTAGTGATTTATTTTCAAGACATTCGATAATGGCTTCCTCCTCTACCAATGTAATCACCTCCGCCGATCTAAGGTATCCTGATTTGTTTCACAACTACAACTCACTCTGCTCTCGCCCCATTCATGAAGGAAAATTGATCAACTTTGACGACTTCATGTTCTTCGACTTAGACACCTATCTCCGCAAACCTCTCATAGGATCTTCATCTCCAGCTGCCTATTATCCCGAACTAGTCCGACTGTTTTACACCAACTTCTCTTCTGATCATGAACAAACCTCAATCACCAGCAAAGTCCGAGGACAGCTGATGATCTTCGATGCTTCCGACCTAGGTAGAATTCTAAACTTACCTTCCACCGGTACCGACCTTAACACCATAGTACCAATCGACCGATCGGTACTTCGAAAAATACTTCTCTGCACCAACTGCTACCAACTTCTGTGGCACATGAGGAATCTCCAACCTCATGCTCAGCTACTTGCCCAGATTCTTCTCCACAACATCTATCCCAAGCATCCCCGCCAGGGATTAGTTCCTCGAAAAATCTCTCTTCTTATCTATGCAATCCTTTCTTCTCTTCCGATAAATTGGTCATCCATTATTTTCGACCTCTTTATTCGTTATCAGAAATTTGAGCCTCTTCTTTTTGGGTGTTTTATAATTCCCATTCTCAAATACTTCCACGTACCACTTCACAACAAAGTCATCCTCCATCCCTCTCACGTCCTCGATGGTACCACCTTCAATCTAAGGTCCCTGCACATGCCCGGCTCTGATGAAGCAGATCCAATGTCCTCCTTCAATTACTTTTCTGCTATGATGGATATCGAGCAAACTCAGGATCGAATCCTTCGTAATCAAGCTCTGTTGCAGCAGACTCGCAAGCGGAATCGTGCCAACCGGACACCTTCGCCTTCTCCACCATCGAGATAGACTCATTTTTTATTTTATCTGTAATAACTTTTAAATTACTTTTTGGTCTGTAATAACTTTCTTACTCTGATCCCTCCTTTTTGTCCATGACAAAGGGGGAGAAAACCTGTCTCCATTATTGGAGAAACATTCTCTCTTTAAACATTATTTCACTTTTTTATCATATTACTATTTCTATGCATAATGTCTTTTTGACAGAGGGAGCATATTTTGTCATCATCAAAAAGGGAGAGAATGTTGAGAAACTCGGTTTTGATGTCACATAATATGATACACTGTCTTATTTGATTTTATATGATATGATAATATGTTCTCTTGAAATAATGTTATATTATGACTGAATATGTTTTGCCTTAAATCTAACGAGTATTTGATGCAAGGATATCTCACCCAATAAGGATGGAGACTTCCTGTTCAAGTACAATTATGGTGCAATCATACTCCTTGAAGAAAAAGCTTGATGAACCATGCTTTCCTAAAAGTTCAAATGAAGAAATCGGCTACCTCAAGATGAAGATTTTTTTCTTCTTTAGAGTCATATGTAACAGAACCTTCAGGAACTTGCATTTTGCATATTACATACTCATTCATACATACTATATCATAAAAGTATACGATAGTTTCAAAAAGCTTCTTTTTTGAAAACCAATAAGTGTACCTTCTTACAACCTTTTATGAAAAAAACTTTTTGTCATATAATAAGTGTACCTTCTTACAACCTTTTATGAAAAAGACTTTTTGTCATATAATCATTGTACCTTACACTATATACAAGACAACATGAAAAAAGGAATGTAGGAAAAAGACAAAAACATAACATCGACTACATGGAGAAAACAAATAAAATATGTTTTTGAAAAGACTCTAATTTCCCTCTTTAAAGAAATATTTTTATAAGAAGAAGACAAAAACATAAAATCGACTACATAAGAAAAACAAATAAAATATGTTTTTGAAAAGACTTTAGTTATCTTCTTTAATGAAATGTTTCTTAATACAAGAAGAAGACAAAAACATAAATCGGCTACACATAAGAAAAACAAATAAAATATGTCTTTAAAAGGACTCTAGTTACCTTTTTTCATAACCATAGAATGTCGACTTACTTGAAGTCATCATTCTCTCTAGTTACCTTTTTTCATAACCATAGAATGTCAACTTACTTGAAGTCATCATTCTCTCTAGTTACCTTTTTTCATAACCATAGAATGTCGACTTACTTGAAGTCATCATTCTCTCTACAAAGCATTAAATGCCTTCTGTAACAAATCCTTTCTAAATATCCTTCCCAAAGAATGTCGACCTTCTTTTTGGTCCTCATTCTCTCTGGAGACTTTGAAAAACACAACATAAAGAAAACACTTGACATGACTATGTACAAATAAATATCTCAAAACACTCATAGTACTTACACTCATTTAAAGCAAATAAGTACTAATGTACCTCAAATCATTAATTAGAATAAAGACAAAACTACAACCCAACGTTCAATGTACTATTGTAAGAAATAGACTTTTTACATAAAATATGTATTACCTAAAACAATACAACGACTAGTGTACCCTCTATTATACTCTTATGGAAAAAGGCATTCTCGATCTTCTCTAAACGATATTTTTGAAATGACATAACATTTCACATTTCAAAAAGTTACAATCCCAAAATGTAACGACTACTTTTTAAAGGCTATATAAACACACTCAAATAAACTATTCAAACATGGAATGAAATAGACGTGTGAGCTTACAAAGAGAAAAATTTTCTATTCGTGATTTGAAAAGAGCGCCTTGAAAAAGAAAGAGAAAAAGAAAAAGAAAGAAAAGAGAAAAAGTCAAGTCCAGCTTTTTGACAAAGAGTATCCTCTGAGTGACAAACAGAACATTCTTAGAATCCTTCATTCGTGCATTCATATCATTCTGAAGGTTCTATAGGAAGTATTGTAAATCTGTTTATTCACTGTATTCCTTCTTTGTTTAAAGAAGTAGACCTCTGTGAAAGAGGGTGTTGCCCTTCTCTGTTGAGAGAAGAAGACCTCTTGGGAAGAGGGTGTGCCCCTTCTCTGTTGAGAGAAGAAGACCTCTTGGGAAGAGGCTGTTGTACTTTTTATCCGGTAACTCGGATGTTATAGTGGAATCTCAAGTGGTTTGCTTGGGGACTGGATGTAGGTCTGGATATTGACCGAACCAGTATAACTTCTGTGTTTTATGTGTTGTGCCTTATTGCTTAATTATTTTATTTTGTCGATCATAATCATATTTCACTATTCACCCCCCCTCTAGTGGAATTTCAGTTTTGGATCCGGATCTTGGCGAGATCCGATGATCCGACCCGGTTCACAAGTCCAAGTAAGGAAACCCGATGCTTTCGGGATGATAGCGTGAGATCCGAAGCACATGTAAAGTAAGCAAGTGCAAGTTTAAAACCAACGGGTGAAAAATCTACTTGAAAATGGAAGAAAACCATCAACAAGGAAAAACGTCCCAATATGACATAAAAAGAATATTTTCGCAAAAGTAAACAACAAGTGGTGAAGTGGAGTTATGGTAGGACACATAGGGTTGTAGAGTTGCAACCTCAATTCAAAACCCCCTGTGCACAAATTATTATGATTTCTACCTTGGTGAAAAGGGTAAAAATGTGAGATTATGTTAAGCCTAAATTTTTGGCTTTTCCATCCAGCTCTACCAAGGATTGAGGAGAATCCCATGTGACATGGAAGAGGGGTACCCATAAAGCAAATAGTGAGGGAAGTTAGAGGAAATCATGCCAAAGACAGGAGGGGGCATTGTTGGAAATAGACATCACCCACCAAAAACGTAAGATTTGGGTGAAGTTTTAATGCCTTGAAAATTTGGTAACTTTTCCCTAAATAGAGGAGTTAAATGAGAGATTTTTGGTAAGGAGTTACATTAGACGTCTCTCTCTCTCTCTCTCTCTCTCTCTCTCTCTCTCTCTCTCTCTCTCTCTCTCTCTCTCTCTCTCTCCCTCTCTCTCTCTCTCTCTCTCACGGTGGTGGTCGATCTCCATTGGTGGACTGTGTGGACCTCCCTTGCTGAACGCGTGAACATCCATTATCGACGTGGGGTGCCGCTCTAACGAAGAGAAGGGATTGCAGCCTTGCCATCGTGAGACTCCAAAGAGGTAAGGAGCATTGCTATTTGTATGTAAGTGGTTGATGCCTTGTTGCACATCTATGTTGCAATATCATGGAGTTTACGCGACAAGCACCACCTATATGTAGGTATGTTTAGGGCCTTGAGACCCAGGTGGCATGAGTTGAAACACCTACTCGCCAATAGGTCAATATGTAGTGGTTCAGCCAATGGTTCTCACCCTTGGCCAACGTTGGGGCATTGTGGTGTTCTTTGTAAGGGCATTATGTTCCTATATGTATGCCTGGTGATATGTAGTACTCATATCAAAACCTACAGTTCGAATCTATGTAGGAAAAATGCATATATTTTTGGTGTGGGTGTTAGCCATGACAGATTCAAGATCGAAACAAAAATAAAGTAGGCAAATGGCGTGGAACCTTAAGTATCTCGGATTATTATTCATGAAATTATTGTTTGGTTGTATTTTCTTGTTCAATACACCTTTCATACCTTGTAGATTGAATGGTTTTAATCAGGTCTGAAGTTATGTATACGTGATTGCTATTTCACATCATGGTAAAATAAAGATATATCATTCCTATTGGGTAATTCGATTGGATTCGATGTTTTTGAGTGTGGAATGCACTCATATCTATAGTTGAAAGATTTCATACATTGAGGATGAAAGGGGTGGCAAAACAGTCCATTTAGAATGATCAAAATGTTTGAAAAACAAAAAGATACACCCTTTTAAAAGTTACAGAAAAATGACAAAATTAGTCGACTGGGACAATAGTTAGTCGACTGATAATATGTTCAGTCGACTGATAAAACCTTCAGTCAACTACTGCTAAAATTTTCAGGAAACAGATATTGTGTTCAGTCGACTGATAAAACCTTCAGTCGACTGATGCTAAAATTTTTCCAGAAAACAGATATTCTGATCAGTCGACTGATAAAACCTTCAGTCGACTGATGCTAAAATTTTTCCAGAAAACAGATATTCTGATCAGTCGACTGATAAAACCTTCAGTCAACTAATGCTAAAATTTTCAGAAAAATTGATATTCTGTTCAGTCGACTGATAAACTCTTCAGTCGACTGCTGCTAAATTTTTCCAGAAAACGGACATTCTGTCCGGTCGACTGATAAAAATTTCAGTCGACTAATTTTATGATCAGTCGACTGATAAACCCTTCAGTCGACTGCTGCTAAACTTTTCCAGAAAACAGACATTCTGTCCGGTAGACTGATAAATTCTTCGGTCGACTAATTTTACAAAAAAATAACGTTTTGCTTAGAAGATTTGAAGCCAAAAAGGTTGGTCGACCGGTGAGCCTATTGGTCGACTAATAAACATGAAAAATTGAGTAAAGAGTTTTCTAAAATGATTTTCATGAAGCGTTCTTTTAGAAAAGTTTTCTAAAGACTTTTTAGGTGAAACGCAACTGAAATATCTATGAAAAAAATAGTCGGATTATGTCCAGTACATAGAACACACATGATAAAGTTGGATAATGTCATGTTGCGGCATATCCAGTGGGGATACAGAATGTACACTCGAGCTCATAAAAAAAACTGAAAATGCCGAACGTTTAAGTACTCGACACAAAGTTGAACCAAAATTATGAAAAATTGTGGTTGGTGCCTTTGAGGCATTCGATGGGTAATGTGCATATACTAAGATCAACCTGAGTATGAGTTGGGGTTTTGAAAATCCCATGTGGTGCAATGACTTGCACATAAGAATAAATAAAATTAAAAATATGCACATATAAATTAAATATGGGATTCTGGGTATACCTGAAAGATGGTATATGTTACTGGTTTTCTCAGGGTTCTGGGTACATCTGAAAGAAGATGTATGTTACTGGATCCAAACAAACAAGAATAAAAAAATGTATACACATATAAATTAAATATGTGGGATTCTGGGTAACCCTAAAAGATGGTATATGTTACTGGTTTTTCCAAGGTTCTGGGTACATCTGAAAGAAGATGTATGTTACTGGATCCAAATAAACAAGAATAAAAAAATGTATACACATATAAATTAAATATGTTGGATTCTGGGTATACCTGAAAATGATATATGTTACTAGTTTCCCAGGGCTCTGGGTACACCTGAAAGATGGTGTATGTTATTGGACCCATGGTCTACCTTGGAGAGGGTAGGTGGTACAAGCTTCGTGGACATTCTTGTTCTTGTGAGAGCTAGGCGTCTCACCCGGTCCCCAGTCCACGAAGTTAGGGGACCAGGACTACCAGTATGTCCTAGGTGGTAGATCCAAGTCTTCTGCAGAAGTACAGGGTGCATCCTAAATTTTTGTTCTAGCCACTGGGGAGCTCTCTCTCGGCCACTGACCGTCCCCTTTGGATATCCGTACGGCTAGTCATACGAGTTATTAAATAATAGACCCCCGTATGGTCTCGGTCCGCTACGAGGTCTATGACTGTGCGTACCCACAGGGTAAGAGTAAGATAAGCATTAAATAATTTAAGTTGACTAGAAACTTATCTTTGAAGAATTATATATTGTTGAGTTGACTTTAGTAAAACTTGTGGAAGCTATAGCTTGTACTAATGTGGATAAATATACCTCTAGTTCAGTCATCTTTTGCACTGTATCATGAATTAGAAAGCATAATCATCTTCTTAGAATGTTATAAACTTCCATGCTAGTTATATCTGCAGTACTTGCACATATTTGTACAGAGGTCACTGAGCACCACATATAAATATAATGCTTCTTACGCAGACAGGGGAGTCTGACCCTTCTGCTTTAAATGTTTTTCAAGTAGCAACTAATTGGAGCATCGGGGTGTCGTTTTGGATAAAGCCAAGAGATCTCATTTATTCAGTAGTTTATGTTTGAACTCTGATTAGTAGATTTACATTTCTGTTATGGGATGTAATTAATGACATTAATGTTTTAATTAATTAATGGTATGTTTAGTACTTCTCTGTTTTACCCTGTAATGCGCCTGACTTGTGTTTTTCGCACTTCCGCTATTTAAAAAAAAAAAATTACTCCAAAATTTTTACTATAAAAAGTTGGGGCGTTACATGAAGTCTGAGATCCAAAGTAGAATCGGAATCTAAATCCTAAATGGAATTTTGGATCTTAAGCCTGAGATCCAAAGTGGAATGGGGATCTGGATACTAGAATGGATTTTGGATCTGAAGTCTGAGATCCAAAGTGAAGTTGGGTTCATACTTGGAAATCTGGATCCAAGTTGAGATCTAACTTTGGATTTTGGAATTTCAAAATTGATTTGAGGATGAATTTCAAAGTCAAATTGGACTTTGAATTCGAAACTTGAATTTGGAATTTAGAAAATGAATCAAGAATTTCAAAGTTAAATTGAACTTTGAATTTGATTAGAGTTTTGAATATAAAATGAACTTTGGAATTTCAAAGTTAAATTGAACTTTGAAATTTGATTTGGAATTTTTGAATACAAAATGAATTTGAAATTTCAAAGTTAAATTGAACTTTGAAATCTGATTTGAATTGGAATTTTTGAATACAAGATGAATTTGAAATCTCAAAGTAAAATTGGATTTTGAGATTAAAAAATGATAAGATGAATAGGATTTTACAAGAATTGAAGATTGATTGAAGAAGATATCAACATCATTTGGGTTTTTGAAAATGGAATTTTGGAAACATGATGCAGTTCTATCCTAAGTGATGAATGAATTTAAAGAATTTAAAATTGGATTTTGAAAAGCATATCCATTCTTTAAATGAATTAGGAATGAGGTTGAAGATATAATATATCCCTGACTATGGTCCTTGGATATATTATATAATAACCACATTTAAATTCAAGTGAAGAATAAAATACATTTTTAGTGCTTTTATAGAATTTAAAATGAAACTAACTCTCAATATACCCTGAATATGGCCATTGGTGTATATATTGAATTAATTTTAGATTAAATTCTGATAAAAGAGGAGAATATAAAAAAAAAATATGATGATTTTGAAAAGGATCTAGTGTGGATCCAGTGTTATTTTATAAAAGATAAAAACACTAAGTCTTGTTTACATCCTGACTATGGCCATTGATGTAAATCATCAACTTAGGATTAATTACCTCTTACGAAATGGTGCACGTGCCATTCGTATTGCCATTTGTGAGAATTTGAGAAATAAAGGCAAAAAAAAAATGCATGAAAAAACAGTAATTCATGATGTTTACAATGTTCATTCATTCTACCTAAAGCAGAAAATGTCGATTCTCATTAAGATCTAAATTATTACAAGGTTTACATTTGAAAATACAAATCTTAAGTGATTATGCTCTCCTCATATCCCCTGCAAAACACTTGATTAATATGAAAAAAATAGAAAGAAATTGCATATATCACACGGATATCTAAAAAAAAAAAATGTTCATATATCAAGACATAAATGATGGAAAAGATGAAAGGGATATATATACCTATATACATGTATATAAGTATATATGTCTATACATATGTGTATATATATATATATATACGCATATATATTGGGTATATACAATGGGTGAAGTCAAGAACAAGGATGGTCCGAGGTGAATCATCATGAAATGTGGTAACTCTTGATAATTATCCACAGAAAAGAAGAGATATGGTGGTTCATTGGGAACCACCGTAAAAAAATGCAGCAACTATGGTAGTTCATTTGTTGAACTACCATGGAGGGAAAGAAGATACAGTGGTTCATAGTGAACCACTATATATATAAAAAAAAATGCAGCAACTATGGTAGTTCATTGTTGAACTGCCATAAAGGAAAAAGAAGGAAGATCATGGTAGAATGATTTCATTAAGAAGATGATTTGTTTATAAGTGCTAATGAATTTAAACGAAGGGATGATTATCTAATGTCTAGCAGATCTATGAAAAGACGCAACTGACTATTCGCACGCAGTAGAATCATAAACATAAAAAGAAATATATACAACTACAGAATCGAAAAACATGAAATTGTGACAAGTAGTGGAGACCCTTTCACTCATATTTTTGAAGCTGCAAACGAAGTTTGTTGCCCTCTCCTACTAGTTTCTGAACAACATTCTGATGGAGGATAAACATAGTAACACATACCCGACCCAAACAAACTGTAACTTTTATAGCTAGACTAATGTTCACCTATAGTAATTTCTGCATGAAAAAGACCTTTTCAAAGGGGAGGCATCAACCACCCTGTTCTGCAATATAATTGTACTTTTGACTGCGAAATTCTATGATGATTCCATTAAACTATTGAACAATATATATCAAATATTGATAAAAGCCTGACCTGGAATATTTAGGTTCACCACACAGAAGGCCGGATCTGAAAGCACAAAAAAAAATGCACAGCAACAACTAGCATGAACAAACTAGGATGAGCAACTGCTGCCCCAACTTTGAAAAAGGACATGTCAATTGCAACCAGCATTCCGTCATATGGGGACACAAGTTTAAATGCACAGGAGTGTGACTGGATGAGGCACCAGCGGATCAGAGTTAGTTTATTTTAACCCTGCAGTTATTTGGAGCGGAGATCGCCAACTTCTCCATTATGGGAGATACTTTTGAGGAACTTTACAACATCTTCTACAAAGAGAAACACAGTTCTTTCTAACTGAATTTGTATCATTTCAATCTCTCTTGGTAAAATAAATAGCACAGGCAGATATTCTCATACTGTACTAGTTAGTATCATACGAGGTGGGCGAAATTGCAACTTTATCATAGAAACAGCTAGCATGTTCTGTGAAACCAAACAGTTAAAATCAATCAATCAGCTCAACTTATTAGCTGCTCCTCCCTTAGAATCATCACAAAATGTACAAAATTTGCAAATTTCACTATGGTTCTAGAAATCCCTTCTTCGCTGGGATACTCATCTTCATGATAGACAAATATTATATACAGGAAAAGACATAGTTCATGTATAACCTCTTTTTTTTAGATTTTTGCAAGTTTTGAAAAACCGACAGTACACGATGAGTCCACATAACTAGGTGACCTTTTCTATGATAATGGATGATAAATGTAATGATTTACAGAATAAAATGAGAAAGCAAAGTCCCTTCAATTTATAACAAGAGATTTTATTAGGTTAGGAATCTACCCGAATACTCATATCCAGCAAAACAAAGTTTTAACAGATGCCTCTTGCATAAAAGCTGACTCAGCAGGTCAGAAGAGATACCTTTTTTTTTGTTTGATGTGCCTTACTTTCTTCCGACCCCCCTTTCTCTTTTTTTTTTGAGAAAGACCTCACGTAAGCCGGAAGCATTCCAGCATATAGGATATCCGCATGTCAGGTCGAATGCCTCAATGGGGAACTGTTGCAAACCCTCAGGTGGAATCTGAGGATTCTGAAGAGCACGATGGATTGCAGCAACCCACAAGGCTAATGTATTGTAGGTGGTAAGAGGATATCACCCATATTATGGATGATGTATTGCAAAAATTGATAGCATCCTTAACGATATAACAACTTCCTTTAGTGATGAAAATCTTAAATTCATCGATCCTTCAAATTCAATATACTAACTAACAGATCAACCCCAAATATCGGATTTAGAATTTCATAATAATGGATTGATTTCTGCTGCTCATGTCCATAAGGAATAAAAAAAAAAAAGCAAATCCATTCAGCCAGATCTCGGTTTGGGAGTGGACAGGTTAACACGATGTTCCATATCATGTGCAGGATGCTACCCCAGCTCGGACTCGAACATTGAAGCATACGACATTGGGACTTAGCGATATGCAGAGGGTCAGAAATGGGGATGACATACAGACGTTCATACACAAGAGGTCACTGATGCAAATAACACAAAATTGCAAATAACACCGAATAACACTGAAACTGGAAATCAAAACGTAGAATAAATAATCTGATATGAACATCAGGGGTAAATAATAATAAAAAATGATGAAAACCAGAAACGAGACTGGACATATTGACATTCAAATCTTGCCTAAGCATAAAGAAAGTTTTGAGAAAAGAAAACAAACGATATTGGAATCGTGTTCCATTTGCTGTAACAATGAGGGGTCGATCCTACTATATGCAGATCGATCCCACCCATAATGTCGAATAATCAGAAAAAAATTAAAACAGAAGAGAGTAATAATAAGAAAATTTTGCAAAAATCAAAGAGAAAAAGGGGAAAACTGATGAAAAATTAGAAGGCAATAGGTAATAGGAGATGGGGAGAAAGGGGTCTCTTGCCTTTTCTGCAGGGATTCTAAATGATAGCCCTCGAATCAGGTCGCAGAAGTTTGATGTTTGTTGAAATTTTGAAAGAAGGGATCGAGCTTCTTCTCTTCTATTCTGGGAGCCTTCTGCTAATGGAGAAGAGGAGAGGATCAGTGGGAGAGGGTGGAATTTCCTTTGTAGTTTGCCATTTGCCGGAGATTGAGAGGAGGCCTGGTGCCAAAGACCGATCAGAAGCTTGAGGAACGATACTCGGCTGCCAAATTTTGATGTTCTGAGATGGGAACCTTTTAGAAGAGAAGGCAGGAAGAAGATAAAAGGGGAAGAAAAGGATGCGTGAAACGATGGAGGGGTGATAACGGATGTAGAGAGGAAGAGGGTGCCGGGGTGAAGATGGATGCCCTAGGGTTTCCTCGTCGTGCCCCTCATAAGGAGGGGGGCGAAGGTTCGAGAATGGGTTGACGGTTGAAGATGAAGGGCAATGGAAGGGGGTTCGAGGGCGAGAGATGGATGGTGATGGAGGGTTTTGATGGTTCTGCACGAAGGGGAAAGAGGTGAGAGTGAGAGGGGCGGCTTCCTTTGGCCCCTTCTTCGCTTACGAAGGGTTTTAAAACCCTAAAAAGAGTTTTTGCGGAGGATCCCCTCTATTTTTTTATATTTTGCAAAGAGGGGGCTCCCGAGGCTTTTAGCAAAATTAATTTTAAAAAAGACTTCAAAAACATTTGCTTTTTCTCGTAGTTTTTCCAATTTTTTTGGTTTCTTTTGTTATTTCTCAATTTTTTGTATTTTTAGAATAAAATCCTAAAAGACAAAGATTAAAATTATTTTTTTTGTGTTTTTGCAAAGACATTTACAAAAGGGAATTTTTCTGAGAATTAAAAGCTATTTTTGGGGAAATTTCTTCAAAAAATGCGTTTGGATCCGAATTTTGAAGAAATATGGATTTCAAGCACTGAATTCGGATCTGGAATTGAATTTGAATATATTAATATGGAATTTAATCCAGAAAATCTGAAGAACGATTGAAATTTAGCTTTGGTTTTCTCAGAAAGTGGAACAAGGGGCAAAAGGGGTCATTTTTACAAAATTTTGAAAAATTTAGGGTGTTCACAGATGCCCCTCTTTGCTACTAATTCGGTTGAAAGTCGAGCTTAGTGGCAAAGACAACACTCCAAATTTTGAAAATGCCCCAGTCAGCAGATCTGAACTGGGTGTTGTTATCATCGCAAAATTTTTAACTTTTGCAAATCAAACTGACCTTTGAAAAAGATTTTGAAAATAACTCACCTCCGTTTTAAAATGCGAGAAAATTTCGTAGAATGGGACTCGCCTGTCGGTACGAGGTTCGACCGTTCCTGCCACCTTTAACAGGGGTAATTGAACCAAGGATCAATCTTATACTCTGCTCTATTCAACTTGTCTAAATCATATTCTAATTTCTAAATGCACATAGAATCAGGCATGTGCTATGAATTTTCAGAAAATGCACATTTGAAAACATGATGTTTGCTTTGAATGATTGAAATATTTAGAAAATGTAAATCTTGGAAATGATATCACATGAAAAATCATGAATTGGGATTTGAAATGTACTTCTGAGAGAAGTAAAAATCGATTTTGAGGAATCCTTGACATTTGGTGCAAATCGATTCTGAGAAACTTGGTTTCTCTGAATTCAAACTTTGAAATTGAAATTCTAACTTAGAAAATTTAAATTTGGAACTTGGGAAATACTTGAAATATCATTGGCAAATCCATATTTTGAGAAAATCGATTTTTGAATAAGACTTAGAAAAATTTTGATTTTTCTAACTTCAAACTTTGAAATTGACTGCATAACTTGGAAAATTGAATTTATGAACTTGAGAAACACTTGAAATATTCTTTGAAAATCAATGCTTTTGGGAAAATCGATTTTGCTATAAGACTTGGGAGATTTTGAGGAATTCAATTTCCTTGACTTAGAATTTGAATTGGAATTGGCAAATGAATGAATATGGATTTGAGGAATTGAGAAATGCTTTTTGTATTTTTGAGAAATGCAGTGCATTTTTGAAGTTAGCCTAAGAGTGTAGGCTGAATGTGGCTAATGTGAAGATCATAAATCTGGGTATCATTCATATTCTGACTATGGCCATAAATACAAATTCCACCAAGTTTATAAACTTCATAAAAGCTAGTGCATGTGCCATTCGTGTAGACCATAGTGAGTTTGAATATGCATGAATCATCATCCATCACACATTAACATTATTTAAAAAAATAAACTATATGCAATGCTGCCTAAGCTAAGCAGGAAATGTAAATTCTTATTCCAAAGCTTAATTTAGTTTACATCACTATTGAAATTTAAATACATAAAAAATAAAGTCTTCAATGTACCTACAAAACTAGAAAACTTTGTTAGTAATGATATGTTGGCTTTTCTAGGTTTATCTAGTAATATCTAAATTACTGGATTTTGCTAGATATAAGCCTTTTTGCCATGATTCCCTTAAATAAAAATGATAAAGATATGAAATCAAATTGAACAAATAATGAATATAATATATAGAATTTCGAAATTGGGGTCCAAACGACCAAAATACCCCTAATAACAAGACTATGACCTTGAAATTAGGGTTTTTAGAAAGATATTTTGGTAAAATGCAAGTTTTGAAATTTGAATGGAATAAACTAAGCTAAATATGATGTGACATGCTTAAATATGTGAAAATTAGGGTTAGGGATTTCGAAATTGAGGTCAAATGACCAAATTACCCCTGATAGCAAGACTATGGCCTTGAAATCAGGGTTTTCTGAAATAGATTTTGGTAAAAATTTGGGTTTTATGACCTAAATGAAATCAAATAACTACAAAATTAAACCTAAAGTATCCTAAGATGCTTCTGAACATAATAAAACCCTAAAATTTTATGCTTATGCACGAAAATCCAATAATATCACAAAAAATATGATTTTAACAGTGTTTTTGGATCTTTCAGGTATCCTGTTTTGCAATTTTATTAATTCAGACATCAAATGGATTCCAAAATTCATCAAATTCTGTACCTGCACTTGTTATAACCCTAATGTCGAATTTGAATTATAAAAATAATTTTTTGACATTAAATTAATCCGAAAATTGCATTAAACCCTAAAAATATGCTATTTTTGACCTAATTCACCAACCAGTTTCATTCCAAGACCTGAACCAGGGGTCAAATCTCCATGAAAATCCATGAAATTTTACAAAGACTAACTAAGAAGGAAAAAAGAGATTTCCCAATTTACAGATTGGAAAAATCATCTCCGGTTAGGGAGAAACTCTTCCGGCAATCTGAGCTAAAATATATCACTTTTAACACGGATTAAAACAGCTGTTTCAGATTGAAAATACAAACATAAATAGAAAACCTAAACACAAATCTCTGAAATTTTAACAGTAAACAGTAGACAGAAAAATAGCAATACTCACGTTTTACAGATCATAAATCGAATCTGTGGTTTGGGATTTATGACTAACACAAGTCTGATTAGGGTTTTGGTAAACCCTAATGAGTTTTAAATTTAAAAACAGATTCTCTGAAAGAGGAAAAATACTAAACAGTGATAAAAAAATCCGAACAATTCACAACAGATAGATCTAATCAATGTGAATCCATAGCACTTCACAAATCTAAAATCGGATATAAGATGAGAGAAATATCATAACATCAAGTTACCTTCTTGATTTTAACCACGATTTTAAAGCCTTAAAAACCCGATTTGATGTCTGATTTTTTTTACAGGGTTCCCGAGATCCAAAACCTCTGATTTTTCTACAGTAACTCAATAACTCATGCATGCATCACATATAAAAAAATCAGAAATAAACAATGAGTACTTCAATCCAAAATAACATTATCTTTACTGTTCTAAACCTAAAACACACAGAAATTTAAGAAACTTGAAAAACCATGCATTAACTAATGTAAATCAATAAAATAAATCATAAAACAGTAAATAAAAATTATTTCTATGCTATATAACGTAAAACAAACATGAATAAACATAAAAAATAAAATAAAATCAGGGAATCAATGGCTGGAATTCAATATTACCTTTAAAACATAGATTTAACCCATGAAAAGGGTAAATCATGTATTTTATTGGTTAATAATGTAAAGAATCATGATTGAATCACTTTTAATGGATTAAAATCCCTGTAAATCACATAAAACAGGGTTAGATCACCTTCTTGGATCGTTCTTGCTGATTCTTGATGGTTTTTGAGGTTAAATCATGATTGATCTTCCATGAGGAGGGGTATCCAAGCCTAGATCTAGGTTTAGAACATTAAAATCATTAAATAAAATATGAAAAAGCAAAGGAAATCATACCTTGGAGTTGCAGCAATGGAGGAAGGGCTGGAGAGGAGAGAGAAGCTCCAAGAATTGAAGGTAAGTGAATAGTAAAAATTGTCCCCCCCTATGCTCCCTTTTATAATAAAAAAATTAGGTTTAGTCTTGGATTTTCAAATTACTTTTTTGCCCTTTTTAAAACCTATCCAAAGTCATTAGGGGGGGGGCGATTTTTTTAGAGACTCCTAATCCTAATTAACACCTAATGACACCCCTAATTAACCCTAGAGACTCCAAATGTGGTGCCACTTGGCACTTTCCACATTTGATTTTTAAAATCTTAACTAAAACCTTTAAAAACAATAGTTTGAAATCAAGTTTTTAAAAATAGGTTTTTAAAATGGATTTCGACTCTTATAAATTTCTAAAACTAACCAAGACAATAACTTGACCTAGTTTAGCCCTGACTTACTCGAATATGGCACCACCCCGAGTGGGCCCTACTTGAGTTTTTCAAAAAGCGATTTTAAAACTTGAAATTGAAGGAGTTTTCAAAAGGATTTTCAAAGACAAACTTCAAAGTTATAATTTTTGAAATGGCATAGGGTCCTAACTAGGTTAGAACTCCTCTAGATATGGTGCCAACTGAGTGGGCCCACATCGAATTTTGAAGAATTTTGAAATAAACACTGAAAATGGCTTTGAAAAGGGGTTAAAATCGACATTTGAAATTCAAGATCTTTGAAAATAGGGTCTCAAGCGAACTGGAACTCCGACTTAGAGTCCTGAACTCTTAGGACTCTGAGATCTTAGATTTTAAAAGCCAAATGAAAGAATTTTCGAAAGATTTTATCAAGAAATGATGAAATAAGTCAGAAAACACAGTCAGGGTTAGACTCCTAACTCGACCAAACTCTAAAATAGAGTTTTGAACTAACTAGACTCTGTAAAATGACCTAAATTTTGAAAATAATCAAAAAAGACTGAAAATGGAAGTAAAACAGACTCCTGACTGGATTAGGACTCTGGGACAGAGTCTTGATCGGACTGAAACTTTCAAAACTTTGAGAAATTTGATGAATAGAGGAATTCAGAAGCGACACCACCTCAATGGGTCTCATCTGTGAATTGAAATCGATTAAAATTTGAATTTGAAATGAATCCAGATTGTTTTCTTGAGAAAATATTTCGAAATATAAAGTCCTGGGGTTGGAAAATGACAGAGTATTGAATAAAAACCCAGGTTTTGAAATTGATTTGGAAATAAAAGCTTTAAAATTCAAATCTGGATTGAATGTTTTGAAATAGGAGTGCTAGATCTCGAAAATGAGATGCAATGCGATAGAATGATATGCAGAATACATGCAATGATATGCAATGATCTGTAATGACCTATGAAATGGACAAACATTGGATGAGGGTGAAAATTTGGGGTGTTTACAGGTGTGGAAGAATTATTTTAAAAAATATGGCTCTTCAGGCTTAAAACCTTATCCTGAATGGTTTTGGGGAGACGAAATCCTCGAAAATAATACGATTGAGTAGAAAATGAGGAAATCGTGATGGGACTTTGGGTGAAAATCCCGAATTGGTGGAAAATCAAAATTTTGATCAGGTCTCATGGGTGAGACAAGGTACTCTTTTTGGAATGATTCAGGTTTAGCCCTTAACCTGGATGGGACATTTTTGGAGAATGCCTCGTGAAAATGAAGCTCAAATAGGATCCTATCCTGGATGGATATATAAAGCATGAATTCCTTGATGGGAAGAACTATGATGGGACTGGAGAAAAATATCTCATCAAAACGAGGAATCTCGTCGAAATGAGACTCATGTTTAACCCAAAACTGAAAGGAAGATACCTCGCGAAGCGAGGTTTCAGGTTAACTCTTAGTCTGAATAGAAAATCTACCATACGGGTTTCTCAAATGGAGAAACCATAATGGGACCTTCGAAATTTGGACGAACAAATCCGAAAGGGGTTTCGTGAAAGGAGGAAAATATAGGGTTCCCTAAAGCTTTGAAAAGGGTAAGAAATTGGGCGTCTCATTGCTGAGACTGAAATAGCTTTTGAAATCAAATGATCTTTCGCAGAAAATTCAGGTTTGACCCTTATCCTGAGTGGGGGACGACCATGCGGAATCTTCGGATGAAGAAACCATGATGGGACAGGAAGAGATACTTCTTCTGAAGGAGGCAACTTTTCCTAGAAGATATAAACAACGCTAGGTTGCATCAAAACGGATATTGAATGTTTATTTCATTCTTGGAATAGCTAAAAAATTTTGCCAATAAGATAAAATTGTAGTTGTTTCAAACGCTTGAAAATGTGTACGTATGTGCAAAGATATTCTCTCTTTTACCTAGAGTATTTCCCCCAAATGTGGTTAACTCCCTGGTTCTAAGAGTCAAATTCAAAATTTTAGCACTGATGCTTTTCTTTAAGGAAGTTATCTATTTCTCTGATATGAGAAGTAGAAGAAATATTCTTAATTTCATAAAAGCAAGTAATGAGAAGATATTGATAAAGGAATTTTGCATGAGAAAAGATGATTTCTGGCAACTTTGGTAGTTTTGATATCTAGGTGTTTACCACGATGATCTTTTTGCACTCTTTTTGAGTCATTGAACTTTCTCGATTTTTCTCATCATCCTTCATTTGGATGTGTCCTGACTTTTCTCTCTTTTTCGGGGAAGGGTACGTCACAAACTCCTTCATCTTGGAGATGTTTGTGATCATCGCAAAATTTTTCCTCTCTTGTGGTTTCTCTCTCTTCCTTCTCTTTTCCTTTTCTAACCTCTATTTTCCTCCTTTTTGAAGGGAGAAAAATAAAAGAGAGAAAAGAAGAGAGAAGAGAAAAGAAAGAAAGAGAGAGAGAAGAGGAACTCTTTTGCGGGTTTTCACTTGACCTTGATTTGAAAGATATTTAGCAAATAACTCGCCTCCGTTTTGAAAATTTGCGGGAAAAAGATGGAGAGACGGGATTCGCTCGTCGGTACGAGGTTCGACCGTTCCTGGCGCCTTTACCAGGGGTAATCGAACCAAGGATCGAATCTATGCTTTTTGCTTTGCCTAAATATAATCTAAGAATTTATTCTAACTCTAAATGCACAAAGAATCATGCTTGTGCAATGCGAGGATGTATGCTCTTTTCAAAGATGTTTTGGAAATTTCCAAGTATTCTGAGATGAACTTGGTAAGGGAATGAAGAAATGTTTGAATTTAACTTAGAACTTGAGATAGATCAGAGAAGTTCTAAATTTTCAGAGTTGGGAAATAAATATTGATTTTGAAGAGAAAGATTTGAAGCTTTGAAATGAAAGAAAATGGAATTTCAAAGTCAGAAATGGACTTTGATTTTAATCATGGATTTAGGAGAAGAAGATGAAATTTGAAAATGTAATCTTAAGATTTGAAATCAGGACAGGCTTGAGAGATTCAAATGATATATAGAAAGTAGAAATGGATTCAGACGAGATCTGAAAATGGAATTGGATTTGAAATCTAGAATTTAGGAATGGAATTGGATCTTAAAATGGATTTAAAATTTGAAATCTGAGATCCGATGTAAATTTGGGTTCTGGATCCTAAGATAGATTTGGATCTGAAGTCTGAGATCCAATGTAGAGTTGGACTTTGGATCCTAAGATGGATTTAGATCTTGAAGTCTGAGATCCAATATAGAGTTGGACTCTGGATCCTAAGATGGATTTGGATCTGAAATCTAATATCCAAAGTGAAACTGAAGTCTGGATCCTAAAGAGGAATTGGATCTGAAATCTAAGATCCAAAGTGAAACTGAAGTCTGGATCCTAAAGAGGAATTGGATCTGAAGTCTAAGATCCAAAGGTAGAGTTGGATTCTGGATCCTAAAAGGGGGGGATTGGATCTGAAGTCTGAGATCCGATAAGAATGTTGAATCCAGGATCCTAAAATGGATTTGGAATTGTTGAATTTCCAAGTTTTGGATCGAACTTGGAAAATGAAATTTAAAATTTGAATCTTGAATATACAAATGAATTTCAAAGTCAAATTAGACCTTGAATTTTTGAAGTTTTGAATTTGAAATTTAGAAGATGAAGGGAATCTCAAAGTTAAATTGAACTTTGGATTTGATTTGGAGTATTTGAATTTGGAATTTAGAAGATGAATCAAGAGTCTCAAGGTTAAAATTGAACTTTGATTTTGATTGGAGTATTTGAATATAAATGAATTTTGGAATTTCAAAGTCAAATTGAACTTCAAAATCTGATTTGAATTTGAATATAAAATGAATTTGAAATCTCAAAGTTAAATTGAACTTTGAGATTGAAAATGAAATTGAATTTAAAAATGATAAGAATTGAAGATAGATTGAGGAAGATATTTATATCACTTGGAATTTTTGAAAAAGGAATTTTGAAAATATGATGCAGTTCTATCCTAAATGATGAATGAATTTAAATTTTTGAAATTGGATTTTGAAAAGCTATTCCATTCTTTAAATGAGTTAAAATAAGATTGAAGATATAATACATCCTTGACTATGGTCATTGAATGTATTATATAATAATCTATATTTAATCTCAGGTGAAGAATGAAACACATTTGGTGCTTTTATAGAATTTAAAATGAAATTAACTCTCAATATACCCTGACTATGGCCATTGGTATATATTTTGAATTAATTTTAAGTTAAATTCTGATAAAAGAAGAAAATATTTAAGGAAATATGATGAATTTTGAAATGGATCCAGTGTGGATCCAATGTTTATTTCGTAAAAGATAAAAATCCTAAGTCTTGTTTACATCCCGACTATGGCCGTTGATGTAAATCATCAACTTAGGACTAATTCACCTCTTACGAAATGATGCACGTGCCATTCGTGTTCCCATTTGTGAATTTTTGAAAAATAAAGGAGAAAATATGAGAACAAGTGATTCATAATGTTTATAATGCTCATTCATTCTATCTAAAACAGGAAATGTAAATTCTCATTAATATCTAACTATTACAATACATGAAATTGAATTTACAGCTTCAAATAATGACCTTTTCCATATATTCCCCTGCAAAACAACTAGATTAGCACCATGTAAATATATAAGGATATGCAAATACACATGCTTATGCCTATTCTAATGGAGGATATATATGCAAAATGCTATTCTCATGTTTAAATCTAAAATTCATATAGAAAGCCCTGCGTTAAGGGGAAAATATGCATGTGAATATGATGGAGATTTATATGGCAAAGGCATATGCAATGCTTTAAGCTAAATGAAAAAAATGTATATATCTGCCTGAGGTTAAGGAAATCCTATATGGGAAAGGCATATACAATGGGTTAGACTAAATGAAAGTCTATATTTGTCTACCCAAGGCCCTACATATATTTATGGATGAGATGCAATGGACAAAGTGCAAGATATGTTATATACACATGAAATGACATAGTGAACTTGTGGAGGGCAAGAAGGTGATGACAGTGTGATATGCAAGAGAAGATGCAACAGTGTATGAATGGTAGATGAAAATAGTGCAGAGAGTAAAGTATATAGGTAGTGATATGCAGATGTTCATTGGAGGGTAAGCTATGAAATGGAAGACTATATATATATATATATATAAAAGGAATGACTTGGATACAGGTTGATCCAAACATCACAGTTTTCTCCAATTGACCGAATCTTATCCCAGCTTCATTGAGTCACAAAATATGAATGAAGCAAATGGGGATGGACATGATTGCTTCAGCAATACCCAGCATTGCTGAAGGTAAATGAATATTGCAGCAATGCCTGGCATTGCTGCAAGTGTTTGTGGTGTTGGAATATGGAAATGTAGCCAGGTGAGGAAGTTGGGAGTTATTGATGAAGGCAGCTGGGGTGCAGGAGAGTGTAGCTGAAGCTTGATGTAGGTAGCGGGGTGATGGTAAGTTTGTGCACATGTGGGCAGTAAATAGTGAAGTGAAGATTAATACTGTGAGTTGGTGGGCAATGGATGAAAATGGTGGCTGGAGATCGGTGATTTGTATGGAAATGTGAATGCTGCACTGAAGGGTACAGGTGTGACAAGAATGTGTTACGAGTGCTGAACAAAGGTGACACAGATGGGGCTTGTTACAGTACTGTTGCAATGTGATGGCAACATACTGAAGATGAAGAAGTGTAACAACGGCTGGAGATTACACTGCAATAGACATACAGTGAAATGCTATGTATCTATGCTTCTGTGTGGCTATGAAGACCAATGAGAAACGCAGATGCTGGGCATATATAAGAAGGAAATTAAGAGTATTGATTATGTTGAACATGCAGGAATTGCTGAAGGCCGACACAGAATATACGGGGAAGACATTGTACCATGGCAGTGAACATGTATGCAAGATAATGAAAGGCAATTGCTATTGAAAAGTAAAATACTGTATACGTGACGTTGAGCTAGAATGTCATACACTCAGGTGTGAAAGAAAAAAAAAGAAAAAATGAAGGTTCGCAAGAAATTAGACATCACAACAAAATATAAGCATAGATAATCAATGAATTTAGGCAGCAAATGAAAATGCACATGAATGTTAAACAGAGAATACCCAAAGGTATATATAATTTTTTTTTTTTTTACTGCCAAAATATAATTTTTTTTTTTAATGTAAATGTCACCCAACCACCGATTAGAAATGTATGTCAGCCAGCTACAAATCGATTTCCATGACTGAATCCTTCAGCAATTTATTTTCATATGAATTGATTCTCGAAAAGCAATATGACAACCAGTAGGTGACAAATTCTACATAGACTCCTGTTTATCATGTTTTCTGTGTTATTCCTTGGTAATATGTAAGTGATGTCATTGGGCTGGATACTCATGTGAAGGTAATGCGCAATTAAAAATAGATTAAAGCATATGAATAGAATGTTGATATAGACACCTATGCTGATGAATATCTACAGTCATTAGCTAGTATTTCACAAATAACTCATCAAAGGCAGGGCCTAGCATCAGTTGACGCTTAACTTAATCCTAAACAAGTCGACCTCTATTGTTTCAGATATACAGAACCTCTGCCAGTAGATGCAGAATCTTTGTGGCCCCATAGTGAGATGAATGTGAATCTCACCGACTTGATCATCTATATAGATTAGAGCTAAGTTTTCCTCCTAACTTCTGAGATTTCAAATGATCAAGGTTGTGTTAGCTAATTTTATATCAGAGAATATTCTAAAAACCAGACAACCAAAGCCACATGGATCGACAGTTTATGGTGGAGCGTTTCTGATCGTCATCCATGCAGATTCAACTAATTCCAATTCATATTATGGACCAACCATCGTTCCTATTGCAATATGGGATTGGTAGGGGATTCATTGCTCTCATCAAATCCAGACAATACCTCCAATGCATGAGGCTCTTATTCTGGAACTGATGTCATATACTGCCACGAATCGACTGCCAATCACTGTTCACAAGGCTAGCAAATCTAGCCAATCAATGCCAAGAAGACGTAAAGAGACAACCCATATAAGAATTTGCAGAAAACTAAATCACTCAGATGCATGGTTACAACTGTGAACGAAAAGGATATATTATGCCGGCTCTAAACGACCAAATCATAATGGGGAAATGACGGAAGAATCAACTGAATCAATAAATCACCAAAATCTGAAGAAGTGCGTGGAATACAAAGATGGATGATAAAGAAAAACAGAAAATGATGGTACTATCATACAAATAGAAACAAGATACAAGAGACATTGAGCAAACAAAATCAACAACTAAGATTGATAAATTTAAATGGGAATGTAATGTCCAGGTGGGACATCGCCAATTGTTCCTGTTAGATGTTATTCCAGATGTGGAGAAACCACCAATCAAGGCATGGTTGAAGCAAATATTGTGATACATAGAGAATGAAATCCAGGCGGATTTTACAGAGAATTGAAAAGGAGAATGCTAAATAGCAGATATCGATGTAAAAAAAAAAGGAATGGTAAATAATTAGTTTACAGGGATACCAAAAAAATGTCAGAATAATGCTTATTCTTGTTCATATCGCATTGAGGCAGGGTGTTCAGCTATAAGCAGATCGCCCATGCCATGGATGCTTAAGAGAGGAGAAAAGGGAGAAGAAACGAGGAGCAACAACTGAAACAGAGCAATGTAAAAAAAAAAAAAATAATAATAATAATAACAAAAGCAAATGAAAAACCCTCGTTTATACTATAACAGAGTGTAAACGTGATTTATGATGAGATCCGAAGGTTATAAGTTCGTGTTTATGCCATGGCAAGGCATAAACGCATGCTTACAAAAAAAAAAAAATGTTTACAAAGAAAAGAGGAAGTAAAAAGAGAGAGGATTGGCTGCTTACTTGTAGAGGATAAATGAAGTGGAGAATCGCAGACCCTTCAGGAAAAAAAAAACCCTTGATGCCTTTGGTGAAGGATGGATGCCTGCTTATATAGGCAACGAGAGAGGGGGGGGGGGGGGGGTTCGTTCAGGATGGGCTGGACCAAATCGTCCGGTGGATCGACGAATCGCTTCTGTAATAGATGCTTTAGATGAAGACTTGATGCTGAAATCAATGAATCTTTTACAGTTGATTATTCCTTCCGCCAATGGGGAGGACCAGGAAGAGGAGACGATGGGAAGGGACGAGGGAAGAAGGTTTTGCAGAGGGATTGTGGGTGTCGATAATGGATGCCAATGGGTTAACCCTCTATCCATTCTCCCCTCACTTTGCGCCTCTTTTATAGAGAGAGGAGGAAAAGTCTGGAAGAAAGGAGGTTCTTGTTGGAGATTGACGGGTGAGGACGAGGCGAGGGCGATCGATGGCCATGGGATGGAGGACGCTGAAGGATAATTCGAGAAGGGGATTCTGTTGGGAATCAAGGGTCACCCGTGGAAGGTGATGATCGGAGGGTCGACCCCTTTTGGAAGGATCGAGAAGAAGCTTCTGTTAGAGATGAAGGGTGGAGGAAGGGGAAGACCTGCGATGTTGAAGCGATGGAGAAGGGTAAATGAAGATCGAAGGGTTCGAGCACATGGGGGTCTGTGGGTGGATGGAGGGAGAAGGCCAGAGAGGGTTTCGGTGATGGTTCTGGAAGGAAGGGGGGTTTTCAAAAACTTATTTTTTTCTTTTTTTCTATATATATATATATTTTTTTGTTCTTTTCTTCATTTTCTGGTTTTTTTGTTATTTTTGGAAATAAGATTCTAAACCTAAGCAGTATGAGAGATGAAACTAATTTTTTTACATTTTTTGATAAAAATTTACAAAAGAGAAGTTTTTGAAAGTTTGGGTTTGATTTCTTCAGAAAATGGGTTTTGGACCCAAGTTTTCGAGAAAATATTTGAGTTTTAAACCTCGAATTGAGAAATATAATTCGATGGATCCAAACGGATACCGGACGAAGTGTCTGAGCTTTTCAAAAGTTATTTTGGTAATTTTTAGAAATTGATTAAAAAATTGGATAATGAAGCTCAGATTTGGATTTTGATCTAGATCCGGATCCGAAATTGAGTCAGATATGTAAAATGAATTTAATTTCAGAAAAAATTGAGAAATAAAATGGAATTTAGATTAGAAACTGACTCAATTACCCAGAAAATGGGGGAAAAGGGCAAAAAGGAGATATTTACAACATTTTGAAGAATTTGGGGTGTTCACAATGTTCCGATCCTTCTTTTATCTCAAAGATTCTATTGATGACATTGGCTCAAAAGGTCTTTAGATGATAGCAGAAATCAAATATCTTTTAGGGTTTGTCGGTAGGTTCATCGCACTCGCCTTCATCTCGACGGTGATCTGAACTTTCCCTGGAAGGATCCTTCACAAACTCCTTCATCTCAGAGATGATTCAAATCTTCTTTAGCCCCGGGGGTCTGCTCGCATATTCGTCTTCATATTGACGATAGTTGAGAGATCCCTTTTGCGGATATTTGATTGCAACTTTAAACGAATGAGAAGATATGAGTCGAGTGGATTCTTTCTATAGCTCAAGATATTTCCACTGCCTAATTGCTAGAAAGTCATTTTAAAACATGCGCCATAGCCAAGATCAATATCAATTCGCTTCTGGCTTTTCAACGTCATTGAAGATTTCTTTCATTGAGGACATTTCTTACATCCTTTTGGTTGATCAACAGGAAAAGATTTGAATTTTACCTCTTTTTCGCAAAAAGTTTCACCTTGTTGAAAAGAAATACTAGAGGTACTCTGAGGTGATTCTTTTGTGCAATGAAATATTAGAATCAACACATTTTTAGCAGATTGGCAAGGTTTTCGAGAATCCTTTGTGAAATAATAACTCAATATAGATTTTGATACATCCTTTAGCTGAAATTTTGGAAGAAATAACATGAAGATATTAGGCTTTATCACACAACATTGGCTCAACAGGGACTCAACCTAAGAGCCGTAAAGAATATTGGATCCGTAGGGATTCATCCTACAGATTGAAATTTTGAAAAATGAAGTTTAATTTAATAGAAATTCAACCTAAGAATTTTGCAAAAGAATTTGTGGCTAATAAGAATTTATCTATAGACTGAATTTTCGAAGAACGAATTTGGTTCAATAGGATTTCAACCTAAAAACAGCAAAAGAAATATGGATCAGTAGAAATTCAACCTACAAATTGGATTTTTGAAAAATGAATTTTGGTTTAATAGGAATTCAACAGAAGAATATAGATTAGTAGGAATTCAGCCTACAAAAAATGAATTTTGTTCAATAGGAATTTAACCTAAGAATTGCAAAGGAATATAGGTCAGTAGGACTTCATTTTTTAGATAGATTCTTTTGAAAAATGAATTTTTGGTTCAATAGGAATTCAACCTAAGAACCGCCAAAGAATACACATTAGTAGGAATTCAAACTACAGATTTACTTTTTGAAGAATGAATATGGTTCGATAGGAATTCAGCCTAAGAATCGTAAAAGAACATGGGTTAGTAGGAATTCAACCTACAGATTAAAATTTGGAAAAACGAATTCTGGTTTAATAGGAGTTTAACCTAAGAACTGCAAAAGAATATAGATTGGTAGGTTTTCAACCTACAGGTTTACTTTTTGAAAGATGAATGCGGTTCGATAGGAATTCAACCTAAGAACCGTGAAAAGAATATAGATTAGTAGAAATTCATCCTACAGATTGACTTATGGATGGTCTGAAGGGGATTCAAAATGAGAACTGTGAATTAGTAGGAATTCAACCAAAATATCGCAGATCAATAGGGGCTCAAGCTAAAGATCAACTGGAAGAAAGGGGCCTAAAGGATTTCAACCTAAGGACTGCGAATTAGTAGGACTTCAACCTAAAGCTCGCTGATCAGTAGAGGTTCAACCTAAAGATCGAAAGAAATGGTCCTAAGGGATTCAAACCTAAGGACTTCGGATCAGTAGGACTTCAACCTAAAGCTCGCTGATCAGTAGGGGTTCAACCTAAAGATCGAAAGAAATGGTCCTAAAGGATTTCAACCTAAGGACTGCGAATCAGTAGGACTTCAACCTAAAGCTCGCTAATCAGTAGGGGTTCAGCCTAAAGATCAAAAGAAATGGTCCTAAAGGATTTCAACCTAAGGACTGCGAATCAGTAGGGCTTCAACATAAGGCTCGCTGATCAGTAGGGGTTCAGCCTAAAGATCGAAAGAAATGGTCCTAAAGGATTTCAACCTAAGGACTGCGAATAAGTAGGACTTCAACCTAAAGCTCGCGGATCAGTAGGGGTTCAGCCTAAAGATCGAAGGGAGAAATGGTCCTAAAGGATTTCAACCTAAGGACTTGCAAATCAGTAGGACTTCAACCTAAAGTTCATTGATCAGTAGGAGTTCAGCCTAAAAATCGACGGAAGAAATGGTCCTAAAGGATTTCAACCTAAGGACTGCGAATCAGTAGGTGATGTCTTCTTTATAATCGTTGTAATTTTGAAAAGATTTTTATATGAAAAACTTGTGAAAACCAGACATCAAATAATAAAAACCGGTTCTCACTAGTGGATGAGACCGGGTCGAACTCAGGGAACGGGAATATGTTGTATTCAAACACAGCAGTCTAAACTATTCTTTATTGCCGAATTTATTGAAGTGTAAAATGTTCAGAAAAGTAAAAACAACTAGCTATTACAACAAATGAATACCCTTCGCAGAGGGCGTAAAGTGCAATATTTACAAACCCAATTAAAATTCCTAATTCTAAAAATAAAAGCAAAAATTCTTCTATTCTTGCACTTCGTGTGTCGTGTAATCACTTCCGCTCCACTCCTGTGCGATCCTGCACAAATCAAAAGGACACGAGCAGTACAAGAGAAAGAAGTAGAAAATATACTAAACAGAACATACTAATTAACTAATTGCTAATACTAAAAAAAAACTAAAATATAGCATGAAAGAAATCTACATTACAAACAAAGATATGCTAATCAGTCAACTAAGCTAATTACAAAACAATTAACAACGAACTCATTACTTAACTAATCACTTAACTAATTTGATTAAAACAGTTAGCAACAACAATTTCAACAATGAAAAATCATAGTTAAATCATCCAACATACTTTGTATTTCAAGCATCCAAATCACATTGAAAATCAAACTCTCAAGTTGCAAACATCCACCGAATTTTCAAATGAATGTAATCTGTCTTTCTTAGGGAATTTCAGACTATAGGATTTAACTATTCATAACCGGCTGGAATAGATCCAGTTCTTCAATCACTGCTGGAATTCAATCACCATTTACAGCTCAACATTACAAAGATCAACTACATTAACTTCAATGGATGGCTATCAGAAGTCAGTGGCAGCCAACAGAGATCTGTCAAGCACAATCTTCAATCTAATTTCAAACAGTCGGTCACTAAAAAAAACAATCAGAGAAAAAAAATCAGTCACCGGAAAAACATTCCAGTAATCAAACTAATTACAAATCAGTTTCTCTAACACTCACATTGAAATCAATTTTTTCCAATACTCATTTGAATTTTTAAACAACACTCACATTTACCAGAAACTTCAATAAAATTGGTTTGAAATAACACTCGTGAAATGAAATTTAATTCCAAATAAAGTAGAGGATAACAATCGTGAAATACATTTCACGGTGGCTCAAGAATGAAACCACCGGATTCACCTCTTCACGGTAATCGTGAAGTTGTTCCAGTTAAATCAGGAGATTCTGGCAAGAGGAGTTCATTCAGGCAGAAGCATCACCGGATTAGTATTCCGACAGACTGGATTTCAATCCAGACCTCCTCTGATCGGTCGATATTAGAGAATCTATCGATGGATTTAGGCGTTACAAAGAGGATTCCGACAAAAGAACAACAGAAGAATCACCGGAAGAGGCATTGGCAGATTCCGACAGAATTTTTTTTAGTCTTGCAGATCTAGAATCTCACGGCAGGCTGAGGAGAAATTCCGGCGGCTGAAGCAAGAAATTCCGGCAATGTCATCTGGTCGATCTATATAAAAAAAAAACACAGGTCCGGCAGATCCTATTCCAACAGAGGCAATTGATCCAAACTTCTGATCGATTTAGCATTCAGATCCAATTCATTTTGAAAACAATAATCGATATGAGTAATAATAGTTCAATCGTATTTCTTCATTTCTTTGCTGGAAACAGTAAACACTTCAATAAAGCAATTTTGATCGATTTAAACCTTTGATTGACCAGACTTCATATAGTCGATCCATCCGATCTGGCTATTTAATCATCCGATTTCAATTACTAGTTGATCAGATGATCAACTAGTCTTTTCCAAAACCATCAGATGATCAAATTCCAACTATTAACCTCTGCTAATGTTTATGCTGAGGCTTTTGCAAAAAACTGAATTGCTGCTACTACTACTTTGCAGAAATGATGCTAGATCTTAAAGTACTTACTCTACTATTAATGAAAAACTAATTACTTCAGAAATTAAAAGATGAAAAGAAAACACATGAATGCTATGTAATATCTTGTTTTTCAGGTAGCATATATTACATAGCATTCATGTGTTTTCTTTTCATCTTTTAATTTCTGAAGTAGTGGTTCAACCTAAAGATCAAAAAGAAATGGTCCTAAAGGATTTCAACCTAAGGACTGCGAATCAGTAGGACTTCAACCTAAAGCTCGCTGATCAGTAGGGGTTCATCCTAAAGATCAACTGGAAGAAAGGGTCCTAAAGGATTTCAACCTAAGGACTGCGAATCAGTAGGACTTCAACCTAAAGCTCGCTTATCAGTAGGGGTTCAGCCTAAAGATCGAAAGAAATGGTCCTAAAGGATTTCAACCTACGGACTGCGAATCAGTAGGGGTTCAACCTAAAGATCAAAAGAAATGGTCCTAAATGATTTCATCCTAAGGATTGCGAATCAGTAGGGCTTCAACCTAAGGCTCCCTGATCAGTAAGGGCTCAGCCTAAAGATCGAAAGAAATGGTCCTAAAGGATTTCAAGCTAAGGATTGTGAATCAGTAGGACTTCAACCTAAAGCTCGCAGATCAGTAGGGGTTCAGCCTAAAGATCGAAAGAAAAGGTCCTAAAGGATTTCAACCTAAGGACTGCGAATCAATAGGAGTTCAGCCTAAAGATAGCTGATCAGTAGGAGTTCAGCGTAAAGATCGATTGGGTTAAGAAGAAATTTTGGTTTAAGAAGGGATTTAATCTATGAGTCATATTGGTTTGACAGAGGTTCAACCTATGGGCTTTTGATTCTATAGGAATTCAACCTAAAGATCTCAATTTGAGAATAAAGGATTCAACTTGTGGATTAAAATAGACCATCAGAGTTAAGCTCTATGTGGCCTGATTTTCAGGATCAACCCCTTATCCTGAATGGGGAAGAAATAAGATTTGCGAAGAACTGACGAGAAAAGATAGAAATTTATGGAAGATTTGACTAAAGAGGAGAATCAAGGAAATTTTATGGGAATCATTTTTATAAAAGAATTCTCACAGGTAGCATTGTTGCTTCTATGAGTGGTCTCAGGATTTATCCCTTATCCTGAAAGGGAAAGAAATAAAATTTCAACAAGAATTGATAAAAGGCTTGATAAAGAATCAAAAGAATCAAAAGAATCAGCAAAGCTTGAAAAATTTGATAAAGAAGAGATTTGGCAGAGATTAATGAAGCTTTAAAAAGATAAAAGAAAGACATTCAGGGCTATCCCTTATCCTGAAGCAAGAAGGACCTCGTAAGATGAGGTTTCGGGTTTATCCCTTAACTTGAAGGGGAAAAGAAGAAGGAAAAAGAAATACCTCATGGAAAAGAGGCATCAGGTTTATCCCTTAACCTGAAAGGGGTATTTTTGAAATAAGAATCAAGTAGAATTAATAAAATGGATGAACAATTAATAAAAATGAATAAAAATTGATAAAACTGATAAAGATGGAGAAACAAAAGGTTGATAAAAGTTGAGAAAAAGAGTTTGATCCTGCCTGCATGTGGGATCTTTAAAATGAGAGAAGAAGATGAGAAAATTATTTTTGGAAAGAAAGATTATCTGCGAGAGCTGATCTTTAAAAGGGGATCATTCACGAGAGATCATCATGAGGGTTAATTTTTTGAAGCAATGATTTGAAAACCAATTTTTTAGAAAATATGATCAACACGAAGGTTGATCTTTGAAATGTAATGATTTGAAATCAATTTTTAGAAAATATGATCAACACAAGGGTTGATCTTTGAATGCAATGGTTTGAAAACCAAATTTCAGAAAAATATGATCAACGCAAGGGTTGATCTTTGAATGCAATGGTTCGAAAACCAATATGATCAACACAAGGGTTGATCTTTGAAATGCAATGGTTCAAAAACCAAATTTTTAGAAAATATGATCAACACAAGGGTTGATCTTTGAAATGCAATGGTTTGAAAACCAAATCTTTAAAAAATATGATCAACACAAGGGTTGATCTTTGAAATGCAATGGTTCGAAAACCAAATTTTTAGAAAATATGATCAACACAAGGGTTGATCTTTGAATGCAATGATTCGAAATCAATTTTTAGAAAATATGATCAACACGAGGGTTGATCTTTGAATGCAATGATTTGAAATCAATATGATCAACACAAGGGTTGATCTTTTGAAGTGCAATGGTTCGAAAAACCAAATTTTTGGAAAAGATGATCAACACGAGGGTTGATCTTTGAAAAAGGTTTGGACTAAAATATGAAAAAAGTTCATGATTTTTGAAAACCCTCATAGGTAATATCATTTCTCTCATGAATGATGTCAGGATTGTCCCGCATTTTTTAAAAGAATAGGAATTTGATGACAACAGAATATTTTGAAGTGCAAATGAAAATTTAAACAATAAAAGATGCCTCAATACTAAGAAAAGAAATAAGAATTGAACCTCAAAGATAGGAAGGAAATTGACATTTCATTTATAAGCAAAATTGATAGCAAAGACCAAAATATTTACAGGTATTTTTGACCAAAAGGTCACAAGAGACTCAGGCTGACTTGCCCTTACAGGATGGTTTGGTAAAGAAAAGGGAGGATAACAGAAAAGGCTCTAGTATCATCGGCTTTTTGAATGATCTGGAGAAAGGCTATGTCCGGACAGCGGGCTGCTCTTCAGTTTTCTCTTCTATCAGAAGGTGTTTATCGATGCAGTCCTGGACGATATTTTTCAGAATGAAACAGTGCTCTGTGTCGTGCCCCACTACTTGGTGATACTTGCAGAACTGTTCCTTGAAACTGCCCAAGACTACTGAAGGACCGACAGCTTTTGGCAGACGAATCATATTCTTTGTGAGCATATATTCCAGAACCTCATCGAGTGTCTGCTCCAAAGGGGTGAATTCACGGTCAGGACCCCAATCCTTGCGCTTTGGTTTTTCCTGATTCTTTTCTCGCTGCTAAAAATTAGATTGGGAACGCTTATTGTTGTTGGAAGACCTTCTTTTTTGACCTCTGAATCCTTCTGAATTGTTGACATGATCATCCTTGTTACCTTTGTTGTCGGATGAGAGACCAGCGAAAAGAGTGAAATGGGCTTTCTTCTTTGCATCTTGATTGCCCCTTGCCAGAGTGGTACCGTCATAGACTCCGTTATCTATTCCCATCTCGAGCCATTCAGCTCGCTCAGTCAACTCAATAAATGACTTGGAAGGGTATGGGAAAATGAGGCTTTTCAGGGGTTGAGAGAAGTTATTGAGGATGAGTTGAAGGGCATGCTCTTCTGAAATGGGGGTTCTCATCTTGTTGCAGGTATCTCTCCACCTACGGATGAAATCTATGGCCTTTTCGTTGTCATCCTGCCTCAAATTGCATAAGTGATTGAGGGTTGGCGGTGCCTCAGTATTGAACATGAATCTTTCTACAAACAGGTTGACAACTTTATCAAAATCACGCAGCTCGATAGGGTTGATGTGCTCCGCATACCACTTAGCTGCTATGCCCTCCAAACTGCGAGAAAAGCACAAGAAGAGGGCCCGATTGTCTTCACTGAACCTATCACATTCGGCGAAGAACATTGCGAGATGGGCCTTTGGGTTGCTGGACCCATCAAACTTAATAAATTTTCAGGGTAGATCTTCCAGGCTGCTGTCCCCATCTAAACCAAGGTAGAAGTCCTGTCTGGTATATATCCTCTTTCCCTTATCTTGGATCTGTAGATCTTTGACCATCTTAGTCAATACTTGAACTGAATTTTCTGCCGGGACCCCATCTTTAGGCTTGTTGACTGATTCGGGTTTCTCTGCTACCTTCTTGACTTGTCGCAGTTGTTTTGGGACGAATACAAACTGCTCTTCTTCAGAATCCTCTCTTGCTGACTCTGTGCCTTCAGAGGTACTGTCCTGCTGAATTTTCTTTTTGTTGATCCTGACATGCTTCTTCACTGGCTTCCTTTTGACCTTGGTTTTAGAGGATGTTTTCTTTGATCCTGCCCCAGCTTGCTCGGACATCATTTTTGCCATCATCTTTTGAAAGATTTTATACATCGTCGAGTCTACATCATCCTTATCTGAATCATGTTTTTTGGATAACCTAGAAGAGTTCATCTCTTCCACTTCGTTGTCATTATGTTGCTGAGCTGCCCTTCTCCCTGCTCTCGTTTGAACCATGATTGGAATTGTTGGTGTTTTCTGAAGAATAAATGAAGGGTTCAGATCAAAGAAATTTTGAAAGGAAAAGAGAATTTTAAAAAGATCTCTCGATAAAAAGGATTTTATATGAAGAAGATGGAATATACGAGGAAGAGTATTTTTGAAGATGAATGACAAGACCTTGAATATTTTTGAAAAATTGCAGGCAGGATCAAAAGAATTTAAATAAATCAGAAGAAGAAGAATACGCCTGGACTTTTGAAAGATAGGGGAAAGAATTTAAAAGAATGTCCAGGGTTTAAGAAATTTATGAGAGAATAAAGAAATAAGAAATATACCATCCTGGATTTTGAGAAAATAAAAGAATTTTTATGAAATAAATATCCAAGGTTTTGAAAAGATAAAAATTTTCAAGATAATATCTAGAAAAAAAAGAATCAATTTATACAAGCAATGATGCACAAAATAGCATTCCCTAGAAGCTGACTCTAAATGCAAATTTTGAAAAGGCTCGTAGGACCTTAATCCTAACTTCTAAGGTTTAGATCATCTGATTCCAATCAAGATACGCCAATATACTCAAGTCGAAGCTCGAAGTACGTGGCGTAAGAATATTTCTCCGGTTCTAAGGTAATGGCTTCCCAACATCCTTGAGCACCTACCGATATACCTTAGACTATGGCCCTTAGGTACGTGGTAGGGGGGCGCAAACCCAAATAGGTGGTTCAGTTGTGAGGCTCTCTCTCGAACTATGGTTCAGTGAGACAGCCCAGCAATGTGAAGACCGGGACAATATAGGTAGGGAGGTTTTCAAAAATATGCTCAACATGCCAAAAATCAGATGGCTCTAATGCAAGTCCTAAAGAGATAGAATTTAAATGAAAAGAAGCATACACTTGCATACATTGTTTGCATTCAATCCCTAAAATTGAGGAGAGTTGTATTTCAAACTTAAATCTAATGTGAACATGAAATAATCTCCTCAATATGGTCCTACCAAACCATACTTAGATCCTATATGCATTATGTCAGCTTAGGACAGAGTCTAGGCTCCTAAGGTTTGCATGGAAATGGAGCTGACATTTAGAGAATAAAAACTTAGATAATATCAAAGCAAAGCAAAAGGCAAAAATTCGACCGGACGGAGACGAGTCCCATCACGGTCGCCAAAACTGTGATCATCGCAAAAAAAAATTCTCTCTTGTGGTTTATCTTTTTTCCTTCTCTTTTCCTTTCCAGCCTCTATTTCCTCCTTTTTTGAAGGGAGGAAATAGAAGAAATAAAAGAAGAGAGAAGAGAAAAGAATAGAGAGAAGAGGAATTCTTTTGCGGGGTCTCACTTGACCTTAATTTTGAAAATATTTAGGAAAATAACTCGCCTCCGTTTTGAAATATTTGCGGGAAAACTGGGAGACGGGATTCGCTCGTCGGTACGAGGTTCGACTGTTCCTGGCACCTTTACCAGGGGTAATCGAACCAAGGGTCGAATTCATGCCTTTTGCTTTGCTAAGAAATTATCTAAGAATTTATTCTAAGTTTAGATGCACAAAGAATCATGCTTGTGCGAATGCGAAGATGTATGCTCTTTTTTAAAATGATTTGAAATTTTCCAAGTGTTTCTGAGATGAATCTGATGATAGAGTGAAGAGATGGTTTCTAACTTAGAACTTAAGATTTAAAGTTCTAAGTTTTTGGAATAATCAAAAGCTTGGGAAAATAAATCTGGATTTGGAAAGAGATGATTTTGAAGTTTGAGATAAAAGAAGAAGAAAGGAAAATTCAAAGTCATAAATGGACTTTGAATGAGGATAGAGATGTAATGGAATTGAATTATAACTTTGATGTTTTTGAAATCAGAATAAAATGTGAGAATTCTAAATAGAATTGAGAAATAAAATTTGATTTGAAAGTTGGGAATTCGAGATAGAATTTGAATCCAAAGTCTGGATTTTAAATCGAGATCAAAATTTGAACTCTAGATTTAGAGTTTGAAAAATGGGAATTGGATTTGAATTTTGGGGTGAAATGGAATTGGATTCTAGAATTGGAATCCAATGATGAAATTTGGATCTGAAATTTTGAATGGAATTGGATTCAAGATTTGGAATCCAAGATGAAATTGGGATCTGAAATTTGAGATCCAAAGTAAAGTTGGATTCTGGATCCTAAGATGGAATTGGATCTGAAGTCTGAGATCCAAAGTAGAATTGGGTTCTGGATCCTAAGATGGATTTGGATATGAAGTCTGAAATCCAAAGTAGAATCGAAATTTAGATCCTAAATGGAATTTTGGATCTTAAGCCTGAGATCAAAAGTGAAATGGGGATCTGGATCCTAGAATGGATTTTGGATCTGAAGTCTGAGATCCAAAGTGAAGTCGGGTTCATACTTGGAAATCTGGATCCAAGTTGAGATCTAACTTTGGATTTTGGAATTTCAAAATTGATTTGAGGATGAATTTCAAAGTCAAATTGGACTTTGAATTTGAAACTTGAATTTGGAATTTAGAAAATGAATCAAGAATTTTAAAGTTAAATTGAACTTTGAATTTGATTGGAGTTTTGAATATAAAATGAACTTTGGAATTTCAAAGTTAAATTGAACTTTGAAATCTGATTTGATTTGGAATTTTTGAATACAAGATGAATTTGAAATCTCAAAGTAAAATTGGATTTTGAGATTAAAAAATGAAGAGATGAATAGGATTTTACAAGAATTGAAGATTGATTGAAGAAGATATCAACATCACTTGGATTTTTGAAAATGGAATTTTGGAAACATGATGCAGTTCTATCCTAAGTGATGAATGAATTTAAAGAATTTAAAATTGGATTTTGAAAAGCATATCCATTCTTTAAATGAATTAGGAATGAGGTTGAAGATATAATATATCCCTGACTATGGTCATTGGATATATTATATAGTAACCACATTTAAATTCAAGTGAAGAATAAAATACATTTTTAGTGCTTTTATAGAATTTAAAATGAAACTAACTCTCAATATACCTTGACTATATCCATTGGTATATATATTGAATTAATTTTAAATTAAATTCTGATAAAAGAGGAGAATATAAAATAAAATAAAATATGATGATTTTGAAAAGGATCCAGTGTGGATCCAGTGTTATTTTATAAAAGATAAAAACACTAAGTCTTGTTTACATCCTGACTATGGACATTGATGTAAATCATCAACTTAGAATTAATTACCTCTTACGAAATGGTGCACGTGCCATTCGTATTGCCATTTGTGAGAATTTGAGAAATAAAGGCAAAAAAAAAATGCATGAAAAACAAGTAATTCATGATGTTTACAATGCTCATTCATTCTACCTAAAGTAGAAAATGTAGATTCTCATTAAGATCTAAATTATTACAAGGTTTACATTTGAAAATACAAATCTTAAGTGATGATGCTCTCCTCAGATCCCCTGCAAAACACTTGATTAATATGAAAAAATAGAAAGAAATTGCATATATCACATGGATATCTAAAAAAAAAAAAAGTTCATATATCAAGACATAAATGATGGAAAAGATGAAAGGGATATACATACCTATATACATGTATATAAGTATATATGTCTATACATATGTATATATATACGCATATATATATATATACATATATATATATATATATATATATATATATATATATATATATATATATATATATATATTGGGTATATACAATGGGTGAAGTCAAGAACCAGCATGGTCCGAGGTGAATCATCATGAAATGTGGTAATTCTTGATAATTATCCACAGAAAAGAAGAGATATGGTGGTTCATTGGGAACTGCCATAAAAAAATGCAGCAACTATGGTAGTTCATTTGTTGAACTACCATGGAGGGAAAGAAGATACAGTGGTTCATAGTGAACCACTATATATAAAAAAAAAAATGCAGCAACTATGGTAGTTCATTGTTGAGAAGGATGATCATGGTAGAATGATTTCATTAAGAAGATGATTTGTTTATAAGTGCTAATGAATTTAAACGAAGGGATGATTATCTAATGTCTAGCAGATCTATGAAAAGACGCAACTGACTATTCGCACGCAGTAGAATCATAAACATAAAAAGAAATATATACAACTACAGAATCGAAAAACATGAAATTGTGACAAGTAGTGGAGACCCTTTCACTCATATTTTTGAAGCTGCAAACGAAGTTTGTTGCCCTCTCCTACTAGTTTCTGAACAACATTCTGATGGAGGATAAACACAGTAACACATACCCGACCCAAACAAACTGTAACTTTTATAGCTAGACTAATGTTCACCTATAGTAATTTCTGCATGAAAAAGACCTTTTCAAAGGGGAGGCATCAACCACCCTGTTCTGCAATATAATTGTACTTTTGACTGCGAAATTCTATGATGATTCCATTAAACTATTGAACAGTATATATCAAATATTGATAAAAGCCTGACCTGGAATATTTAGGTTCACCACACAGAAGGCCGGATCTGAAAGCACAAAAAAAAATGCACAGCAACAACTAGCATGAACAAACTAGGATGAGCAACTGCTGCCCCAACTTTAAAAAAGGACATGTCAATTGCAACCAGCATTCCGTCATATGGGGAGACAAGTTTAAATGCACAGGAGTGTGACTGGATGAGGCACCAGCGGATCAGAGTTAGTTTATTTTAACCCTGCAGTTATTTGGAGCGGAGATCGCCAACTTCTCCATTATGAGAGATACTTTTTAGAAATTTTCCAACATCTTCTACAATGAGAAACACAGTTCTTTCTAACTGAATTTGTATCATTTCAATCTCTCTTGGTAAAATAAATAGCACAGGCAGATATTCTCATACTGTACCAGTTAGTATCATACGAGGTGTGCGAAATTGCAACTTGATCATAGAAACAGCTAGCATGTTCTGTGAAACCAAACAATTAAAATCAATCAATCAGCTCAACTTATTAGCTGCTCCTCCCTTAGAATCATCACAAAATGTACAAAATTTGCAACTTTCACTATGGTTCTAGAAATCCCTTCTTCGCTGGGTTAATCATCTTCATGATAGACAAGTATTATATACAGGAAAAGACATAGTTCATGTATGACCTCTTTTTTTTAGATTTTTGCAAGTTTTGAAAAACCGACAGTACACGATGAGTCCACATAACTAGGTGATCTTTTCTATGATAATGGATGATAAATGTAATGATTTACATAATAAAATGAGAAAGCAAAGTCCCTTCAATTCATAACAAGAGATTTTATTAGGTTAGGAATCTACCTGAATACTCATATCCAGCAAAACAAAGTTTTAACAGATGCCTCTTGCATAAAAGCTGACTTAGCAGGTCAGAAGAGATACCTTTTTTTTTGTTTGATGTGCCTTACTTTCTTCCGACCCCCCTTTCTCTTTTTTTTTTGAGAAAGACCTCACGTAAGCCGGAAGCATTCCAGCATATAGGATATCCGCATGTCAGGTCGAATGCCTCAATGGGGAACTGTTGCAAACCCTCAGGTGGAATCTGAGGATTCTGAAGAGCACGATGGATTGCAGCAACCCACAAGGCTAATGTATTGTAGGTGGTAAGAGGATATCACCCATATTATGGATGATGTATTGCAAAAATTGATAGCATCCTTAACGATATAACAACTTCCTTTATTGATGAAAATCTTAAATTCATCGATCCTTCAAATTCAATATACTAACTAACAGATCAACCCCAAATATCGGATTTAGAATTTCATAATAATGGATTGATTTCTGCTGCTCAGGTCCATAAGGAATAAAAAAAAAAAAAAAGCAAATCCATTCAGCCAGATCTCGGTTTGGGAGTGGACAGGTTAACACGATGTTCCATATCATGTGCAGGATGCTACCCCATCTCGGACTCGAACATTGAAGCAGACGACATTGGGACTTAGAGATATGCAGAGGGTCAGAAATGGGGATGACATACAGACGTTCATACACAGGAGGTCATTGATGCAAATAACACAAAATTGCAAATAACACTGAAACTGGAAATCAAAACGTAGAATAAATAATCTGATAATAATAAAAAAAATGATGAAAACCAGAAACGAGACTGGACATATTCACATTCAAATCTTGCCTAAGCATAAAGAAAATTTTGAGAAAAGAGAACAAATGATATTGGAATCGTGTTCCATTTGCTGTAGCAATGAGGGGTCGATCCTGCTATATGCAGATCGATCCCTCCCGTACTGCCGAATAATCAGAAAAAAATTAAAACAGAAGAGAGTAATAATAAGAAAATTTTGCAAAAATCAAAGAGAAAAAGGGAAAACTGATGAAAAATTAGAAGACAATAGGTAATAGGAGATGTGGAGAAAGGGGTCTCTTGCCTTTTCTACAGGGATTCTGAATGATAGCCCTCGAATCAGGTTGCAGGAGTTTGATGTTTGCAGAAATTTTGAAAGAAGGGATCGAGCTTCTTCTCTTCTATTCCGGGAGCCTTCTGCTAATGGAGAAGAGGAGAGGATCAGTGGGAGAGGGCGGAATTTCCTCTGTAGTTTGCCATTTGCCGGAGATTGAGAGGAGGCCTGGTGCCAATGACCGATCAGAAGCTTGAGGAACGATACTCGGCTGCCAAATTTCGATGTTCTGAGATGGGAACCTTTTAGAAGAGAAGGCAGAAAGAAGATAAAAGGGGAAGAAAAGGATGCGCGAAACGATGGAGGGGTGATAACATATGTAGAGAGGAAGAGGGTGCCGGGGCGAAGATGGATGCCCTAGGGTTTCCTCGTCATGCCCCTCTTAAGGAGGGGGGTGAAGGTTCGGGAATGGGTCGACGGTTGAAGATGAAGGGCGATGGAAGGGGGTTCGAGGGCGAGAGATGGATGGTGATGGAGGGTTTCGGTGGTTCTGCAGGAAAGGGAAAGAGGTAAGAGTGAGGGGGGCGGCTTCCTTTCGCCGCTTCTTCGCTTACGAAGGGTTTTAAAACCCTAAAAAGAGTTTTTGCGGAGGAGCCCCTCTAATTTTTGATATTTTGCAAAGTGGGGGCTTCCGAGGCTTTTAGCAAAATTAATTTCAAAAAAGACTTCAAAAACATTTGCTTTCTCGTAGTTTTTCCAATTTTTTTGGTTTCTTGTGTTATTTCTCAATTTTTTTGTATTTTTAGAATAAAATCCTAAAAGACAAAGATTAAAATTAATTTTTTTTGTGTTTTTGCAAAGACATTTACAAAAGGGAATTTTTCTGAGAATTAAAAGCTATTTTTGGGGAAATTTCTTCAGAAAATGCATTTGGATCCGGATTTTGAGGAAATATGGATTTCAAGCACTGGATTCGGATCTGGAATTGAATTTGAATATATTAATATGGAATTTAATCCAGAAAATCTGAAGAACGATTGAAATTTAGCTTTGGTTTTCTCAGAAAGTGGAACCAGGGGCAAAAGGGGTCATTTTTACAAAATTTTGAAAAAATTGGGGTGTTCACAAGAATACAAGGAAATATTACATAATCACAGCTGCACAAACAAGGATGTGCACACAACACTCTCTAAAGGCTGACTCTAAATGCAATATTTAAAATGGCTTATAGGACCTTAATCCTAACTCTATGGTTCAGATCATCTGATTCTGATCAAGGTATGCCGATATACTCAAGCTGAAGCTCGAAGTACGTGGCATAGAAGTAATTCTCCGGTTCTAGGGTAAGGGCTTCCCAACATCCTTGAGCACCTACCGATATACCTCGGACTATGGCCCTTAGGTACGTGGTAGGGGGGCGCGAACCCAAATAAGTGGTTCAGTTGTGAGGCTCTCTCCCAAACTATAGTTCAGTGAGACAACCCAGCAACGTGAAGACCGGGACAATATAGTTAGGGAGGTTTTTTGAAAACATGTTCAGCATGCAATAAAATTAAAAGGCTCTAATGCAAGTCCTAAAGAGATAGAATTTAAGTGAAAAGAAGCATATACTTGCATACATTGTTTGCATTCAATCCCTAGAATTGAGGAGAGTTGTATTTAAGACCTAAGTCTAATGTGAACATGGAATAATCTCCTCAATATAGTCCTACCAAACCATACTTAGATCCTATATGCAATGATGTCAGCTTTAGGATAGAGTCTAGGCTCCTAAGGTTTGCATGGAAAATGAAGCTGACATAGAAGAATAAAGACTTAGAAAATATTAAAGCAAAGCAAAGGCATAGATTCAACCGGACGAAGACGGGTCCCATCACGGTCGCCAAAACTGTGATCATCGCAAAAATTTTCCTCTCTAGTGGTTTCTCTCTCTTCCTTCTCTTTTCCTTTCCAACCTCTATTTCCTCCTTTTTGAAGAGAGAAAATAAAAGAAAGAAAAGAGAGAGAGAATAGAAAAGAAAGAAAGAAAGAGAGAGGAATTCTTTAGCGGGTTTTCACTTGACGTTGATTTGAAAATATTTAGCAAATAACTCGCCTCCGTTTTGAAAATATTTGCGGGAAAAATGGAGAGACGGGATTCACTCGTCGGTACGAGGTTCGACCGTTCCTGGCGCCTTTACTAGGGGTAATCGAACCAAGGATCGAATTTATGCCTTTTGCTTTGCCTAAATATTATCTAAGAATTTATTTTAACCCTAAATGCATAAAGAATCATGCTTGTGCAATGCAAAGATGTATGCTCTTTTTGAAAGATGTTTTAAAAACTTCCAAGTATTCTGAGATGAACTTGATAATGGAGTGAAGAGACGATTTCCGAATGATTGAATCTAATTTAGAACTTGAAATAGATCAGAGAAGTTCTAAGTCTTTTAAAATAATCAGAGTTGGGAAAATAAATCTTTGAATTTGGAAAGAATGATTTGAAGCTAAAAATGAAAGAAAATGGAGTTTCAAAGTTAGAAATGGACTTTGAATTTTAAACTTAGAATGAAGATAAGGAAATGAGTATTTGAAGTGGAATTGAATTTCAAATTTGAAATCAGGATGGACTTGGGAAATCCAAATGGTATTTAAAAAATGGAAACGGATTTAGAAGGTTCAGGTAAGATCTGAAATTGGATTTGAAATCTAGAATTGGGAATGGAATTGGATTCCCGATCCTAAAATGAATTCTGGATCTTAAAACGGATTTTGGATTTGAAGTCTGAGATCCAAGGTAGAATTGGGTTCTGGATCCTAAAATGGATTTGGATCTGAAGACTGAGATCCAAGGTAAAATTTGGGTTCTGGATCCTAAAATGGATTTGGATATGAAGTCTGAGATCCAGGATGGAAGTTGTGTTCTGGATCCTAAAATGGATTTGGATCTGAAGTCTGAGATCCAAAAGTGGAATTGGATTCTGGATCGTAAAATGGAACTGGATCTGAAGTCTGTGATCCAATGTAGAGTTGGACTCTGGACCCTAAGATGGATTTTGGATCTAACTTTGGACTTGGAATTTTTAATTTTGATTTGAGATTTTGAACTTTGAATATATAAATGAATTTCAAAGTCAAATTGGACTTTGAATTTGAAAACTTGAATTTTGGAATTTAGAAAATGAATCAAGAATTTCAAAGTTAAATTGAACTTTGAATTCGATTGGAATTTTTGAATATAAAATGAATTTGAAATCTCAAAGTTAAATTTGAACTTTGAGATTGGAAATGAAATAGAATTGAAAATGAAAAGATGAATTGGATTTTATAAGAATTGAGGATTGATTGAAGAAGATATTTACATCACTTGGAGTTTTGAAAAAGGAATTTTTGAAAATATGATGCAATTCTATCCTAAATGATGAATGAATTTTAAATTTTGAAAATGGATTTTGAAAACCGTATTCCATTCTTTACATGAATTGAAATAAGATTGAAAATATAATACATCCTTGACTATGGTCATTGAATGTATTATATAATAATCTATATTTAAATTCAGGTGAAGAATAAAACATATTTTTGTGCTTTTATAGAGTTTAAAATGAAATTAACTCTCAATATACCCTGACTATGGCCATTGGTATATATATTGAGTTAATTTTAAGTTAAATCCTAATAAAAGAAGAAAATATTTGAAAGTATGATGATTTTTGAAGAAGATCCAGTGTAGATCCAATGTTATTTCATAAAAGATGAAAATCCTAAGTCTTGTTTACATCCTGACTATGGCCATTGATGTAAATCATCAACTTAGGATTTAATCACCTCTTATGGAATGGTGCACGTGTCATTCGTGTTTCACCATTGTGAGAATTTGAAACAAAAGGGAAGAATGATATGACAATGGATAATTCCTGATATTTACATGCTCATTCATTCTATCTACAACAGGAAATGTAAATTCTTATTAAGATTTAACTTATTACAACATATAAAATTGAATTTACAACTCCAAGTAATGATATTTTCCAATGTTCCCTGCAAAACGCTTGGTTGGTATAAAGTGAGAAGAAAATGGAAATGGCAAAATATTCACATTGAATCTAAGGATACCGATAACTAGGTGGACATGCCTAAATATAAAAGAATGCACATATGAGAGGCAATGGCATATTCTGTATTCATGAGAAAATGCGCATATATACATGTATATATATACATATATATATACCGAAGACCTATATGTAGGAAGGCATATGTAATGGGTGGAGGCAAGGGCCAGGATGGTCCAAGGTGAACCATCATGAAGTGCAATAGCCATAGCAGCTCATGATGCATTACTTATGGAAATAAAAGGCTACAGTGGTTTCTTGTGAACCACTGTGAAAAGAATGACAATTATGGTAATCCTTGGTGAAACATTATAACATTGAAAAGGCCACAGTGGTTCCTTGTGAACCACTGTGAAAAAGAATGTCAGTTATAGTAGTTCTTGGTGAACTACTATAACCATAATAAAAAAAAAACCCACAGTGGTTCCTTGTGAACCACTGTGAAAAGAATGAATCCAATGTCCTATGGTGAGATTTGTGGTCATATACAGGATCTGATATTTTTAGAAGATCATCTTTAAGGTTTTAAGGAATCCCAGACGCAAACACAAGAAGGTAAACTGCAAAGTTTTGCACTGTTCAGAGAATTTTCAATGCAACTTTTTCCTGTAAGACGGGGTGAAGGCCAAATATCTAGAGTGAGTTGAGCCATCAATTCATCCATGCCATATGAATGCTGAACTCAAAATGATTAAAATGGGTCAAATGAAATAACACCAGATTAGTTCACAGGATCTTGAGACATTTGCTCAATCGCCACATGTTAACACCAGCTCCATATTCACAGAGAATTTGTGAAATGAATAACAAACGACTTGCCACAGATATCAGTGAAAGCGAAGGATAACGACTTTTAGATAAAATCTTGGGTTCTGCTTCTTCCTTCCAGTTTGGATGGAGTAACTCAGATGCACCCCTGTGCACCAACACATGGGTAGGTATGATAAGAGAATCCTGAAACTGGTGCCCTACGATGCTACCATTTTCACATAATATAACAGTTTTAGAAGCGTGTCCTTGTTTCAAATTCATGCTTTTCCTAACAGACCTAGGGCAGCGACAATAGGAATGTCGCAGGTGTGTGATATCCCTGTTTGCGGGAAACGTGAAGATAAATGGGCGAGGCATAATATATAGGGGTATCTGGTGAAGTATGGTCTAAGTGGGGTGGAGGATATTGTACAAGATGGTGCCGAGCAGGACATCTGGCGACACTCTTTGCTGATAAAGATACTTCTGTAAAGAGACCATTACAGATCTGGGGAAGGCCTTGATGCTATGACAGAGTATAGGCATACTAATGTAATTAGTTCAACAAATTTAATGTCTAACATCAATTACTAATGGAAGCCAGAAAATGAGGCTAATGTGAAATGCTACCTTCAGTAATGAATATTGACTGTATAAAGAATTACATGAGTATGAGACAATATTAAATGGAAACCAGATCCACTATTAGGCTCAACCGATTATAGGGTATCCAATGCCATACTGGGTCATATTACAGTAAAAGTGTAAGCCATTCATGGATTCAACAGTTCTATAGTAAACCGATGCTTCAAAAGGGAACACAACATATTTGAGGAATTCAAGCAGTAGATGAGAGGGGTAAAGGGCTCGCACCTAACCACCACCACCTGATTTGCGGCTTAGCCCCTGCAAAAAAAAAAAAATTTAGTCAGATCGATAGCATACGAATTGACTCTACATAGTATCTTCATGAGTTGGGAGGAATATGATGTAAGTTAATGAATGGGCATGATATGGCTTTGGTTAGATAGTATATGATGAAGAGATGGAAATGAAGGCAAATGCTAGAAATGCTATTAGTGATTGTGACGTTGCAGATGAGGATGGAAATGATATGCTGGGCGAGATGACTGTCATCAGAACTTCACTTTATCATATGATATAAAAATGAAATGATTACAATGTAGCATAAAAGAAAACCAAAAAAAAAAACTGATGCGAAGATGCAACCAAATGCCAATATAAAAAATGAGTGAAACCTATATTCTCAAGAACTCACAAAGGAAAGTGCAAAGAGCAATTCCACTTGTATGAGACTGTTCGGATATCCGAACTCTTTATTGAACCGGATTTCACATTTGTTCATGTTTTCGGCCCTCCTTGGAGGATGACCAGAGGCACACAGCCGTGTGAACGTTTTTTTTTTTTTTTGGTTCAATATAAAAAAAAAGCTCTTCTCATTATGTCTCCAGGCAACTTGCAGAGGCCATTAAGTTACCTCTATGTTTTCACGCTTAGTTATCCTGCAGATCGAAACAAGTGGAACAAAACAAATGACAAGGAAATGCATAACGGAGAAACAACAGGCTGAACTGTAAAATGTACAAATGGGGAATAGTAAAAGAAATTGGTACAACAGATCGTAAAGGGAGAATAGCATAAACATAAGTTATAATAGCAGTAAATGATTAACACACATCGACTATTAAACTCAGAAAGAAATAAACATTCTAAGAGGAATACCCTCTGAACATATGTTCAATACCATGAAACCAGAGCAAATCACCAAGAAAATAGAGACAAACACATAAGATATGTCGGGATGGTGAATGGATATCAGCGATGCTTCATTATGTAGGTACGAATGGATTTTAAGGGATTTAGCATTATATGAATACGAGCAGGAAATAAACTGCAGAAAAGAAAGAAAAAGTGTTGGGATGATAGACTCATCTCTATTGCTATCGCATGTTTGTAGATCGATTTTGCTATGGGCAAAACGATGCTACAGGGATGCCTTAATGTGGTAAAATAAATAATAATAATAAAAAAAAAGAAAATAAGATAAAACCCACAAAGAATAGAGGGGACGAGGTACAGTAGAGGCAGAGAAGCAGGTTTTTGCAGAAAGTTCTAAAGGAAAGAGGCACGGTCATTCACCTGTGGTTCTTCTTGATGGAAGGTCGACCTTTGGTGGCTTCCGCTCTGCTGACAGAGGATCGTCCTTCTTCTACCAATTGGGGAGAACCAGAGAAAAAGAAGAAGGAGAGGGGATAAAAAAAAAGGGCGCAATGGCGGGGTGGAAAACCAGATGCTCTTCGTGATGAACAAGGGATGATGTAGCGGTGAAAAGGAAAAACCAGCCTCCCCTTTCACCCTTCTCGATGTTCCTTTATATAGGAAGAGATGAACCATCGAGAAGGCGAGGGTTTGTTGGTGATAGAGGGCAGATTGTCTCGAGCCATCGATTGGAGGGTGACGATTTGAGGGAGAAGGTGGTTCGAGAGAGGTTGTTGCAGATCCATGGTTGAGAAAGGGGGAAGGCTTGTGAGGACGTCCGATGGGAAGGACCCTTCTGAAAGGGGAAGAGAGGCGCCGCCCCTGGGCCTCCGACCTCCTCTCGCCAAGGGTTCTCAAAAACCCTAAAAGGACTTTCCCCGAGCCCCTTTTGATTTAAAATATTTATAACAAGGGGGGCTCTTTTCGGGATTTTTCAAAAAGGTGGTTTTTCTTAAAAAGGGATATTTTCAGAAAGAGGTTTTCAAAAACCGATTTTTGTTAGATATATTTTCTTTTTTTTTTTCTTTGCATTTTCCATTTTTTTTTGTATTTTTGGAATAAAAATCTAAGAATTTATGAGAAAATAAAGATTAAACACTATTTTTTTTGTATTTTTCTGAGAAATATTTACAAAAGTGTTTTTCCGAGAATTCTAGGCCATTTTGGGGAAATTTCTTCAGAAGGATGGGTTTGGACCCAAGTTTTGAGAAAATGTTCGAGTTTTAAACCTCGAATTGAGAAATACAATTCGATGGATCCAAACGGATACCAGACAAACTGTCTGAGCTTTTTCAAAAAGTTAGTTTTGAAATTTCTTGAATTTGATTTTAAACATTGGACAACGAAGCTTAGATTTGGATTTTGATCTAGATCCGGATCCGAAATTGAGTCAGATATGTAAAATGAATTTAATTTCAACAAGATTTGAGAAATAAAATGGAATTTAGATTAAAATCGACTCAATTACCCAGAAAATGGGGTTAAAGGGCAAAAAGGGGATATTTACAATATTTTGAAAATTTTAGGGTGTTCACACCTGCCAATCAGAGAAAACTGCGAATCTCTGACACATTTTGAGGCTGCATCTAGCCTAGAACTGCTTTAACCTTAGCTGGATCGACTGACACTTCATCCTTGGATATCACGTGACCAAGAAACATAACTCGCTCAAGCCAAAACTCGCACTTGGAGAACTTGGCAAACAACTGATGCTCATGAAGAGTACTCAAAACATTACACAAGTGCTCTTGATGCTTCTCAGGACTCTCTGAGTAGACGAAAATGTCGTCAATGAACACGATCATGAACATATCCACAAATGGACGAAAAATCTGATTCATCAGATCCATGAATGCAGCTGGTGCATTCGTGAGGACAAAAGGCATCACCACGAACTCGTATAAACCATACCTCATTCGGAAAGTTGTCTTCTCAATGTCTTCTTCTCGAATACAAAGTTGATGATAACCTGACCTGAGGTAAATCTTCAAGAAAATTTTTGCCCTCTGCAACTGATCGAAAAGATCTTTGATCCTGGGTAACAAATATTTGTTCTTGATCGTCGCTTGATTGAGCATTCGATAGTCGATGCACAACCTCAAGGATCCATCCTTCTTCTTCACGAACAACACTGGTGCTCCCCATGGAGAAGCACTGGGTCGAATAAAACCCTGATCTAAGAGTTCTTCCAACTATTGCTTCAATTCCTCAAGCTCTGCCGAAGCCATACGGTAAGGTGCCTTGGAAATAGGAGTAGTTTCAGGCAACAACTCGATACAAAATTCGATTTCTCGTTTCGGAGGTAAACCAGGTAATTCCTCTGGAAACACATCAGAAAATTCTCGGACCACGTCCAAGTCATCAATCGAAACCATCTCATGTTCGACTGGGGTAATACTGACAAAAAATGTAGTACTCCCGTTCAGCAAATACTTCTGGGCCTTGAAGGAAGAGATCATACGACTATCGCGCAAGGGTCGAGGAAGCTTGATCTCCAAGACAGGACGATTAGGCTGAAAAAGAACAACCTTGCCTTTTCGACAAAAGACTTGAGCATGATACTCAAAAAGTCAATCCATGCCTAAAATGACATCCAAACTCAGTCATGTCTAGCAGGATCACATCAGCTGACAGGTTTTGCCCTGCCACTGACACCTCGATGCTCGAAATGTATGAATCATAAAAAGACTAATCACCTGTCGGAGTGCGGACCTCCAACGGATAATTCAAAGGCTCTACGGTCAAAGGTAAAGTACTGGCAAATCTAGCAGCTATAAAAGAATGCGAAGCACCATAATCAAATAACGTAAAGACTGCATGTCCTGCGACTGAAATAGTACCTTGGACCAATTCACCCTTGGTCACTTGTTCCACAGTTGTCGCGTAAGCACGTCCGACAATGACCTTCTGGTTGCCCTGCTTTGGCTGATGTTGTTGTTGCTTCTGATACGGCTGAGGCTACCTCGGCTGCGCCTGCTAAGATGTCCCTGGCATATTTCTTCGCTGATCATCTGCTTTCTTCTTCCTGCAGTCTCTGATGTAATGACCCATCTTGCCACAGTAAAGGCATTCACCCGTGTCACGTGGGCAGGGTCATCCTGGATGATCGACAATACACTTTAGACGACCTGCCACCGTGATCTGCCTCTGCGGCTGCTGGTACTGGCGCTGCTGTTGCTGATTCTGGGGCCGTCGATTTTGGTATGGTTGTTGGTTGGTGTTGTTGCTGTTGCTTCTATTCTTCTTTGAAGAGGGATAGAACTTCCTTCCACCCTGATTCCTCTGAAACTGTCGCTTTCTAGGCCAACTCTTTTGGCCTTGATGTTGTTGCTGCTGTCCTCGAGATACTGGTACCTTCTAGGATTCCGTCCAATCATGCTCTAATAGGGAGGCTGTCTCCAAAGCCTCATCCACTGTCGTCGGTGCACGCGTATACACCTTCATTCGCAGAACAGGCTTCAGACCTCGAGCAAACTTCAGTGCTCGCTCCTTCTTAGTAGTATACTAGTTCGGGCAGTATCTTTTCAGACTGCGAAAATGAGTGACGTACTCCGCGAGTGTTGAACTTCCTTGTTGTAGATCGAGAAACTCTAGCATCTTCCTGCTCCTCTCGTGAGCCAGGAAATATGCAACATAGAAGGCTTCAACAAACTGCTCTCATTCGATCGGCTGGTTGTCGAACTTGATCTCCCAGGTGGTAGCCCACCACCTTTCAGCATCCTTTTGGAGACGATACGTCCCAAAGTCAACCTTGCGATCATCGTCCACCTGTAAGACACGAAAGATCCGCTCAATCTCTCGTATTCAATCTTCTGCTGCTTTCGGTGTCGCTTTTCCGTCGAATGAGGGAGGATTCATGCTCATGAACTATTTATATGGTACTACTGCGGCTGCAGGAACTTGGGCAGAAGTTCCCTGACCCTGGGCGGCCTGCTAAATGTGCTCGCCCATGTTCCTCATTGTCTCGGCCTGGCGTCCAACTACCTCAGTAAGGTTGTTGAGCGTTTCCATGAGATCATCGCATCGCGTACGCCACGCCATCTAAATAAGCAAGATTACACATAAGCAACTGGGCAAGTACTCAAATATAGGAAATTCATTTCATTAATAGGAAAATTGCATGCATTACAGAAACACCCTTCATCCAGACAGTGTTAATCAAACACTGCTAACAACTTAAGCAAAATTCAAAAATGAAGCGCTGACTTAGTGCTTCTCACAATATAACATCACACTCTCATGACTGACTAGTGTAAAAATCTCGGTAATCCTTCCGACTTCCACAGCGTCGCGGCCTGATACGAGGAGGAGAAATAGGAGTCCTCAACAGCGTATCAGATATCTCCTAGACTTCCATCAGTATCGGCGTTACAGGAGGTTCTGGCACGTATTCTGATAAAACAACATAAGGATACTACTTAGGAGAATACTGGGGAGAATCTAGTGCTCCACGCCTTTCTCCATCCTGACTATCCACTTCGACTATCATAGGTCCAGTGACCGAAGACACATCCTCAATATCATCAGCATTGCTCCTCCAGAGCTCATCCCGCAGCTTCGTCTGACATTCTTCCTCGATATGCCCCCAAAGACTGCAATAAAGGCAATCTGACAATTCACGGGGACAAATTTGTCCCACGTGATCTACCAAACACCTGGCACAAGGAGGTGCCAACATATCCACACTACATGCTAAGTGTTGCACAACTCCACTCAAAGCCTCCTCGCCTCATGCCAAGTTCTAGAGAGCTTCCAAAATCTTCCCGTAGCTCAGGTTTGTCGCCATCTAACCCACACACAGAACCCAAACACACAATGCTAACTAAGAAGTAAGGAACAAAGAAATAAATAAGGTTTAATCATACTTACATTGCGATGGACAATGCACGATGAAGCTTGGACCACACTTAAACACTGCTCTGATACCAAGATCTGTGGCGCCCCAAATCCCAACCTTGGAGAAACCTTGAATTTTCTATGATTTTTTTTTAAAGGGTTTTACTGAAAACAGCGGAAAACAAGGTGTAAGAAAGGTGGCAAAGCCGCGAGTCTGGATGACCGCAGGTGAGTACAACAAAAGTAACTAACAGTGTAAATAAAGGTACAACCATAAATATAAAGAAGGTATACAACCCGACAGTTTAAAGTTTGCAAACTGTAATAGTACAAAATCTTAAAAATAGGGAAAACATCCCAACCAAAACCCAAAACCACTGAGACAGGATCTGCAACTAAGTGTGGGTTTCCAAGCCTCCACCGTGTGTCATCGCATCAACACTGTACCTGTTCGTCACCTACATCCCCATAAAACAGGGTCAGTCCTCTTGCGAGGTGGTGAAGAAACAACCACAATATATATGTCAATCCAAGAGGAAAAACAGGAAACAGAACAAGAACTAACAAGTGTAGGTGTCTGTGTCAGGTAAGTGCGTACGTGACAAGTTCTAGTCAAGTGAAGAAGTAACAAAACTAAAGTAATTGTAAGCAACTAAGAACAATAACAGAACTGCAACAAGTACTGAACAAGTAACTGAAGTAACTGCTGAAAGTAAAGAAACTGAAACAACTACAATATGTCAGCTCTGATTGGTTAGTCTTTAAGTTCTTCTTGTTACTCCTTCGGGTACGTAAAGGAACCTCGCATTCTGTGAGACATGCACCCGACGTCTGTTATTCAAATTCTAGTGTGGTAACCGGGGATGCTACAGACCGAGTAAACCTCATGCTCACACAGCTGAGAGAAACTCTCACATAGGCAAGGATTGCAATCCATACTACTGTAGTAGTGAGGTCCTAAAAAGGCAACCTCGACCTCCCTGACTCTGAGTGACTGGAGGCCAAAGGGCGCTACGGCTCCTGTCAAAACATGTGTCGTAGTAATGACAAGTCACTCAGGGTTGTACCATCCACCCTCTCCATAGTGAACCGTATGTGAATGGGGGCGAAGCAGGTTTATCTTTCTTAGGCTCATCGTTTAGTTATACCTCTCAACGAGGATTTTATGCCTTGTGGTTCCCGCGGGGTATGCAAAACAAGGACTTGGCCTGTCCATCCATGTGTTCAGCCTCACACGGCCAACAAGAGCACATCGCTCGTAAAAGCGATCACAACACCATATTATTTCTTTTCTAATTCAAGGTATAGTCACATGTGAGTCCACTCACGACAGAAGGGCCATCGCCCAGAGACTCCAACTGAGTCCACAACACAAATCATATTCATTCATACCCTATGGTGTTTAAGTTTCAGTCTTTTCATTTCATGAAGTAAGTGCACTTTGTGCACTCACCAATGCCTCAAGCAATGTACCAGTCGAGGTACGCACTACTCAGTACAAGTGTCAGGATGTGCCATGTGCAAAGTGTAAAATAGATACAACATGCTTTCTATCATTTGCACAATCATAAGAATAGAGGCATTATGTAATTTTATTTTTGAGAGACAAGAAAATGTGCAAGCAAATATACAATCTCATGCATATGAAATTTCATCAATTTCCATCACTCAAGTAGTTGACACTAAATCATTAAGATTGACACTTTGCATAACATGAAATTATTCTCGTAGGGAAAATTCATGATTTGGCATACTTAAGTGTTGAGATTGAATTTAACAATAATCCCATACTTATGGGAATAACATTAGCATTTCCACGGTGTGGGGTACCATGCCTGTGGACCCGATACAAATTGAACAATGTTTGTGATTTGGAACCAATGCAGTCTCTATGTATGTGGAGTTGCAATAGTGCTCATCCACTTACATCACTAGTCAATCAAAACGGAAACCAAGGTTTGAGTATTTCTCAAGGAATGCGACACACTCACGTGTCAAGAGCAAAATCGGAAAATATCCTGCCTAATGGAGATTACATTGGCTTTTCCACAGTTCGGGGTGTCGCGTCCGCGGACCCAAAACAAAACATTTTGACAAGACGATCATAAAGTAAACACTAGGTAACTCATCCCATTTCGGAGTGTAGATTATCTGAGAAAACACTTGGACGGGACACCAGATCACGTGTCCATTCGGTCGCATCAAAACACTCAACTATATGTATTAACTTTATATATATATATATGTTACGAGGCTCACCTATATCGACATATATATATGTATATGATGCATACCCCTTATATGTATATGTATATGTATATATATATATATATATATATATATATATATATATATATATATATATATATATATATATATATATATATATATATATATATATATATATATATATATATATATTACCCGAATCTGATGCATCCCAAGGCATGTGCACGCATGCTAAACACCCTAACCGAACTGCGAAAGGGTGCAGGGCAAGACAAAACACGAATTTGGACCCACTAAGGTTTGGCTAGATGTAAGGCTTCATGCTGGTCATAAAAAAAAAGTCTTTTCTAGAGACAGCCGATTAAATGGAGTTAACAAGGTTGCAGGGATTCCGGCAATGAAATCCGGACCTGCTGCCAAAGGGGGCCTATAGGCATATGCAGGTCTGGTCCTCCCGACCAGACTGCTGAGTCCCCCATGCAGTTCTGTTCTGACTCACAGTTTGGACCAGACCACGGAAGTGCCTCGGTTGGGGCTGAATCAAGCTGCCAAAAAGGGCAGCCACGGTTAACACTGCAGATCTGGGTGCCAAGGTAGCTGGACAGGGAGTCTGGTCCATAGGACCAGGCTGCTATCAAACACACTCAGGTCTGAACACTTTGGTTCAGACCTGGACCAACAAGGGTCAGCCACACATGGCCTTGGTGCCCAGCACCACACGGCTGGCACCCGACTCCAACAATGAGAAAAACCGGGCTGGCACCAAGTGCCAAGCCTGGACTGGAGTCTGGTGTGTGAACTAGACGGTTCCAGCCAGCTGTAGCACTGGTCGGTTCAGACCGGTACTACAGCCCAAACCCATATGCTAAAAAAAGAAGGGACTGACATCCTATGCTGGGCATGCAGACCACCCGCAAGGTGCCCAGTTCCAAACACCTGGTAAACGTGTTGGCTGAAGGGTCTGGTCCACTGGACCAGACCTTGCGTCTTCCAAACACATGAGTTGGGAGCCCATTGGCTCAGACCACTGCTGCTAAGGGGTTGGGCGCCTGTCATAGGCTGGCCCCAACCTACTAAACCATTTGGTTGACCCATTGCGCCCATTGCGCCCATCACGATGAACCGAAAAAAAAAGGGAAAACAAAAGACATAACGCTAGGGGCCAGGGGCCCTTTCCACCTCTAATGGGGCCTGGTCACGCTGTGACCCAGGCCAAGGTCATGGTTGTACCAGTCCCGAACACATTGGGACTGGGCTGAACTGATGCTATGCCAAAGAGGGAGGTGGCGGCTGTAGCGCACCAGTCGCAGCACGCCCACACACAAGTGGGTGCCAACAAGCTGGGTACATGCTGGACGAGCCCTGCTCGATCCAGAGCACCCCAGCAAGGGTATCACATCCACGAACATGCCATGAACCCAGCTAAGAGAGAGAAAGGCATAACAAAGCTGAAGCTAACAAAAAAATATATATAGGGGATGAAAAACTGAAAATGCAATTGGAAAAATGAAAGAAACTGATTGTAAATAGATGCAACAATCTAACTAATGTAAACCATGGTGAACCAATGAAAAAAAAATAGGTTTCTACAAGCTAATCCACCGATGGAGCATGCATGCATAGATGCATTGGCTCCTCGATTTCATGATGTACCGAAACCATGTTCAAAACGAGTTGATTCTTCACCTTCGAAGCTTGAAGGAAGGAGGTTGAGCAGCTGCCTTGCAACGTCAATGGTGAGGCACTCCAAGGGCTGGGAGGAAGAGGAGAGTGTGGGAGAGAGAACGAGAGAGAGAGTGAGAGAATGGGTTTATAAAAAATCGCCCCTCTAATGGGTTATCGATTTTTCCAAAGGGGTTAAAAAGTGGTTGGGTTGAGATGGAGGGTGGAGGCTCACCCTCCAAGATGTGGAGCTGGGGTGGATCATGGTTTTCCCCGCCCATCTCCAAGGATTCAAATCTTCTTTTTTTAAAATTTCAGAAATGCCATGGGGTTGCCGCCCCATGCATCCAATAAGGCTCCTTCCAAACTCATGATGGTTGTTCCCTCTTAGGAAGAGCCCTTGGGATTCCTTGAATCCCAAGGCAAAAGGGCTATCAATGCCCCACGCATTCCCCAAGAGGGGATGTCGACCTCCCCTATGCCAAAACGTCTACTCCTCTTGCTTCTTTATTAAATCTTTTTTCTTTTTTTTTTTTTGAATGATTTGGGTAGGGCCAATCGTGGGCCTCCCTTTTAGTTTTACTCTAGTCTCTTACGAGACTGCCACTGACCCAGCTGGTCAACATGACCAGCTGATTTCATGGCCATGGTAGTCCCAAGGCCCTCCGAAATGGATGGTCATGGCCTTGGTCGACCTTGAGCAATGAAAGAAAAGGTAATTTATCTTATCGATTTTATTTTAAATTGAATTTCAATTATTTTTCCATGATGTACAATCATTCTATTTTACATTATCAAAGTAATTGACATTTCAAATCTACCCATGCAAAGAAATCTTCGTTACGAACGAATTTGGTCGTGTTTGGGTCCTCGCTATATTTCTAAGCGATCTCCCATAATTCACATGCACTGACGAAGTTTTTTCGTCGTTCAGACCTCAAATTTGGGGTAAATCACAATAGTCCTATTATAAACTTACCCAAAAAAAATTGGAGGTTAACTCGCTCTAGATTTCCCTCAATTGCCTTTTTACGTAAAATTACACAATTTGACTCGTATTTCTATGTAGGCTAAATTACAAAAATTGCCAAATCAATAAAATTTCATCGATCTCAACACAATTCTCATAATATCATCACAAAATAAATCATGGACCTTTCACTCTGAGATGGCACCACATGGAAGGTCCAGATTTATTCTGTTTGAATTTCAAAACTCCCCTGAAAATTTATAAATACTATAGCCCATGCCCAGCTAAGGGGGGCTCTCTTTTCTTTATTTGAACTTCAGTCAAATTTCCACTTTCAACTTCACTTTTCCTCCTCTGAGTTCACGCCCCCCCTGGGCCCATCTGAAAGATTGCATCAAAGTACTTACCTGGCTCACGCCATTCCAAGCTCGACCTAGGAGCAGAGGTCGATTTTCATGTGCATTCTGAAGCTCTGTTTGAAAAGCGAGAGAAGCCATTCGTAGCCGCCCATTTTGGGAGTTTCAAAACAGCAAAAGAACACAAGGTGAGCTCCCATTTGAGTTGATTCTATTGAAATAATACTCTCATTTCAATTTACATACTGAATCCCATGGATTTTTCGTTTTAAAGAAAGGGTTCGTCCGAATGATGGATTGAACTATTCCCATAAAATGACATATATTAAGTAGGATCATGCTTCCTTGATGATTTTCTAGCATTCATGCATCAATTAGATTTAATTCATATTTTATTCTGTTGATTTAGAATATTTTATAAGTTAATTAGGTTGCATTTAGTATTTATTTCATTTTTGTTTCATTTCAGTAGTTCTCTGTCTTTAGCAGTCAGTTCACACGTTATTTTATGTTTTTATTTTTTTCTAAAAATGCCAAAAAAATCATATTATGTGAGAACAATTGTCCCTGATAACCTGCAAAAAAATAGGAATCGTTTGAGTTCATTTGCTTTATTCAAAATTCAAAATGCCAAGTCGGGTTTTATGACCCGGGAAATGTTCAGAACATTGAGTTTCAACTTGTAAAATCGATATCTCCCTCATGAGAGATCTGATTCCTTTGAAAAATGCCCTGAACTCATGATTGTGTCTAGTATTTAATATGATTTTAGCATATTTTTCTGATTTTTTTTGCTGTTTGAGAAAAATCTGAGAGTTTGGGACACATGTCAAAGCCTAATTTGAGTCTCTGAGACTCTGGATCAATTTAAGTCGACTGGTTCTCCCGAATATAACTCCAAATCTAGATTTATAAAAAGTGAACTTTATGTTCTAAATGTTTCCTATTTGATTCTGAAAGTTTGTAATTTTTAGGACAGTTTGCATCTCCTTTTCATATTTTTTATTTTGGTCTCTTGTTTTGGTATTTATATCTGCTATGCTGGTTTATGCGTGTAATGTCATATTTTTATTTTTCAGACAGTTAGTCAAATGCCGAATCCATACAAATGAAAGTTGTTCATATGCATGTCACTAGTTCCCCATTTAATTTTCGTAAATTTTGGTGGTTAATTATCATTTTTTATCTATTTTCACATCAGATCATACTGATTTTAGTCCCGTCAGAACCAAATCTCTGCTACCGAACTCACCGTAGGTCAAATCCTGTAGTTGTAAATACCAAATATGTTCATTTTTATGTCCTTTAGAAGCTTGCAAAATATCAAACATTTCTATGTTGGATTTGTGCATTATTGTGTTAAATGCTATGTTTGGTTCATACCCGTAGGCGAAATTTGCTTGTTTTAGAATTTTCTTTGAAATTTTGCATCTAGGCCATGTCATTTCATGCATTTTATCATTCTATGTTGTTTCTAAAAGTAGAGGTATATTCTCTACCAAATTTGGCATGATTTGAGAACCGTTTGATGACCGGTTTAGCCGTATCATCAAATCAAGGTTCCCACGAGACCCTGATCCGGGCGAAAAACAAGCAAAATTCATTATTTTGGCCAAATATTAAATGTCAATTCTGATTTTTACAGTCCCATCGTATTTAGCAGTATATCATCATGTCTTATCATGCATTTCATCATCATTTTACTCCATTTGAATTTTAAAATCCCTAAATTTTGTCAAAATTCTTTCAAAAACCTTGATTTTAAAGGTATAACCTCAATATTAGGGGTATTTTGGTCATTTTGACTATAATTCCGAATTTTCAACTATTTATTACTGGATTTCCCTGCATTTGCATCATTTTAAATCATTCAAATATCAAGGAAGTATGAAAATCAGGTTCATATCCAACTCAATCCAATAATCTCAGGATGTTATTGGAAAACCTTGGAAAAACCCACATATTTGAGCTAACCCCATTTCAAGCTTGGTAGGGACATTCAAAGGAAGGAGCTGGAATCTGCAATTTTCTTTCTTTCATTTTATTTAGTGATGTAATAATGTAACTTTGGAATAAGAGATTTATCTTTCTATTTAGATTAGGAGGCATATCATATAGTTTCTTTCTGTAATATCCTGATTATATGAATCATACATTTTCTTTGAAAATCACCATGGATGAACATGAATGGCACATGCACCCACTATTAAGGAGTTAGTAAACTCGGAGGATTCCGTATTTTTGGCCCTAGTCAGAATATGGACGAATCCCAGATCTACTATCTTCTCATTAGCCACATTGAGTCTACACTATTAGGCTATCTTCAAAATCACATCATATTTCCATTTTGCAAAATATTGTGGAATTAAATCAATTAAATTCTAAGCATGTTCACGGCCACAGTCGGAATATGTAAAGAATTTACTTTGGTTTAATACACATTTTCCCACTAAATCTCTCAAAATTTTCCTGAAATATCTTTACCAAAGTGCATCCATCCATTCAAATCATTGGCATCATGAAATTACATGCATTTCTCATGCTTTTTCTCAAGAAAATTTCATTCTAAGGAAATTGATTCCTCAAGAGACTCTGAAATTTTTCAAAGTTGGATTTTCTCAAGTTAAGTTTCCTATGATCTTCCTGGAAAACACTCCTTTCTTAGAATTCAATTTCAACTCTTCAAAAGGAAATTCTCTATCATCTTCAAAAACTCAAAAATTGATTTTCAAATATTTCAAGGCTAAGATTCTCCGAATTTCAATTTCCTGATTTTTTATTTTCCTTCGCCAAAGAGTTTTCCTATGAATTTTCAAAGCTGGAGTTTTCCTGACAAACATTTTCCCTTTCAATGTTCATCTTTTCTCAAGAATTCTTTCCATTTTCCTAGGATTTTCTCACGTCCTCAAAAACTTTCTTATGATGTTTTAAATCCTTTTATCTGAGTTTTCCTGAGAAATTGATTTCCATCTTTTGCGTGAGAAATATTTTTTCAACTCCAAAGCATACATCATGTTTTCTAATCTGCATTTTACCAAGTTTCATAGCACATGCCTGAATTCTCTGTGCATTTAGGATAGAACACGATTTTTGTTAATTTAACTAAGTCAAGAACACATTTGGTCCTTGGTTCGGTTACCTTTGGTAAAGGCGCCAGGAACGGTCGAACCTCGTACTGACAGGTCGAGTCCCATTCCACAGAATATTTCCTGCTATTTTCAAAACAGAGGCGAGTATTTCAAAACAATTTTCAAACTATGGTCAAGTTTGACTCGCGGAAGGTTTCCCTTCTCTCCCGTAGGGAAGGAAAAAAATTTGTGACGATAACAGGTTTGGCGACCGTGATGGGACCTGTCCTTGTCTGATCAAAAGTGTAAGACTCACGAATTTTCTGAGAAAATTATCCAATAGAAGATGAAACTTCATAGTTGTCACTATCTATGTATTTGTACATAAATATGTATATTCATATGTATGTGTGTATGTGCATTTGTATATATATATATATATATATATATATATATATATATATATATATATATATATATATATCGGAAACTCTAATGTGAACAAGTGTTTATATACATATTGAAATAAATGCATATGCATGCATATTTCGATGCATTGGTCATCAAAACCCTAAGTTTTATCCAAATTGCATGAGATCAATCGGATCTCAAATCGAGAAATTTAAACTATGTTAAAACCTCATCACTTTATGTAAATTAATAAAGAATGTAAATTTTAAAGAGGTATGGGTCATACCGAAGATGATTTTTCACTAAAAATAATAATTTAGAATATAATTTAATATTCGGGTTATATTTTAATTTTTGTCGGGTTTGAGACCAACTAGGGGGGGTGGTGGGTTGACCTAGCCCATGGTCGACCATAGGTGGACATGGATAACCCTGGAGACCAGCTGGTCAATTTGACCAAGCTAGGAGGTGGCTATTTTGTAATTTAAGAAAATACTTTTCTCAGAAATGATTCTGATTGGTTCCAGCCATGGGACACTTCTTGAAAAATTTTAAAGGCAAGAGGGCATAATAGACATTAATTAATGACATTCTTGAAAGACATTTTAGAGAATTCAAATGAAATAAGCCTATTGGTGCTGAAAAAGTAGAACTAAAGTATTACAAGTATGCCATCACCTAGAAGGGTGTGACATACATCCTAACCATTCATTTCTAACTTTTAATCTCAGCCATCCACTTAAAACCCTAGCATATTTAACCTTTGAGAAGAGAGAGAAAGTCATTCTCTCATCTTCTTTCTCTCTCCGTCCTCTCTCCCCTCTCTCTCTCTCCCAAAATTGTGGGGCTCTCCCACCATAGCCAACCCCTTCTTTCTCTCCACCTTGCTAGTGTGTAGGGTTGGGTACCACGTGGGACTCCATCCTACACACCCAAGCAAGAGTAGATCCCCTCCATCATTCCAAAAGTCATTGAAATTGATATTTCTTCCATTGTCCATTTGTATTTTTCATTTTTGGTAATGTATTCTCCATTCTTTGTGTAAACATGAAACCGAGTTCCACAATGCATGTATGTTGAGTTGCATGTGGATTCGGTGGATTAGATTTATGTGTTATTCCTTACATTCAGTTTATAGCACTTGTGTGAGATGCATCACGTGAACACACACACTTATACTTCAAAAAAAAAAATATGTATTTTGTAAAAACGAGTTTCCCGAATCTAGAGTTGTCAAAAATACTTTTGAAGATTCGATCATATCTCCCTAGATACTGATCGGACTTTCGTGTTCTTGGACATTCTGGAAAGCCCAGACAGAGTCCGCCAACTTTGTAGTTGAGGAATTTTCTAGATTCAGAATGCAAAGTTCTTTAAAATCTCTGTTAAAAATATCATTTTTGCATGCATTGGTTTTTCCTGAATCTAGAGTTGTCAGAGACACCTATGATAAATCGACTGTATCACTCTGGATACATGTTCGATTTTGGTGTTCTTGGACATTCTGGAAAGCTAAGATGCAAATATTTAACTTTGTAGTTGAATGTTTGATCTGATTCAGTCCACATGGTCCTCTAAAATCTCTGTTAAAAATGTCATTTTTGCATGCATTGGTTTTTCTCGAATCCAGAGTTGTCAGAAGCACCTATGATAAATCGACTGTATCGCTCGGGATACATGTTTGATTTTAATTTTCTTGGACATTATGGAAATCTCATATGCAAATCTCTAACTTTGTAGTTGAAAGTTTGATCTGATTCGGTCCTCATGGTCCTCTAAAATCTATGTTAAAAATATTATTTTTGCATGCATTGGTTTTTCCCGAATCTAGAGTTGTCAGAAATACCTATGATAAATCGACTGTATCTCCTTAGATACAGGTCACATTTCTATGTTCTTAGACATTTTGGAAAGCTAATACACAGTCCTACAACTTTGTAGTTGATGACTTGTCCTGATTTAGTCCATATAGGCTTCCAAATCTACTATTAAAATATTGAACATTCAGATTTTTGTCAATCCCTATTCAGTCCAGAATGCTCTGGACAGTGTCCTGTAGTTTTGAGATTTCTCCTGACTCCCTTCATGAAAATTCAATTGGTTTGATTCTATAGAAATATAAGAGATAACTCTACAACTTTTATGTTTAAGGTTAGGGCTGAATCTTTGTTTAAATATCTCAAAAACATCAATCTTCCGGCTATTATAGAAAGTTATGATTTTCTTTTAACTGGTTTTAAATCTCTTTCTTTTTGGGGTCAAGTTGGGTGAGGCCCAGTTGAAACACCAAGTCACTGAACTCAAATTGCCTGATTAAGCTTGTTTACCATCTAATATGGTTGAAATTGAGATTAGCTAACATGTGATATCATGCTCGTATTATTTTGATTTATGTACGCTTACACACTACATGAGAACAATGCGACATAAATGTTATAACATGAATGAGTACTTCCACTTGCACATCTTGTCACCAAATTTAAATGTATTAAATGAATTACGTTAATAATTCAAGTGTCCTAGCATTTAATGAATATTTGATTATGTTTCATGTACGTTTGCATTGATCACACGATCCACCTTTGACACTTGATATATCCTGTAAGTATAAGGAGGACTCGAGGCCCCTTGTAAGGGTGTATTTATCAGTGAGACTTTGTGGAATGCTAAAAAATCCATAGCGAGTTAGTGTGGACAATAGACCCACCTTGTGAGTTGAGCTCACTTATGTTAGAAATGTGCAGTTACCCGTACTTTCTTTCTTATGAATATCTCATGCGATATAATTCTAGAGAGGTCTTCTTTTGGTTAGATAATTAATGAAATATTCATTGTTGAATGCTAATGTTAATCATGTTAGTTGATTGATCTTGATCATACTGCTTATCTTTGATCATAATGCTAGAGTTGTATCTTTCTCGCTCACTTGCTAGATATTTGATGTTACTGCCTAAGTATGTTAGTGGTTGACATTGTTGTTTATTTCTTGGCATTGTCCTCTACTTATTGCAGTTACACATATTTAATCACTTCAGTTATGTTAATTGTCTCACCACGATGCACATATATGTTCACTTGTATATATGCATTGATTGCGATATTTTACCTGTTCTGTCATGACAAATTCACTTGTGCTATTGCTCTGGTTAATTATGTTATTAGATGCATATCATGTTATAAATGCTATGATTTGTGCAAATGGATTCTCGTGGTCGATTTCTCACCAACTCGTAAGAGTACTGACCCCATTTTATGGGGATACAGGTGTTTTGACTTCTCATGGTGCGATGGAGCTCAATGTGGGGCGGAGGACTGAACCCACACTTCTAGAACGTCAAAGATCTTGGCAGATGTTTTTGTAAAAAGGAAAATGTTGTATCATCTTGTAAACAATATTAAATAAAATGTTTCATCTTGTTGTTTCCTCTGTAACCCGCCCAGAATTTTCACTTGTTTTTTCCTTTTTGGTTTTTTTTGCTTTGCGCAATATATTTAAATAAAAAAAAAACTAAAAACCTAAAGGATTTTCCAAGCTGGGATTCTGGGGCGTTACAAAAAGTGTGCTTGACTTAGTTCAATTATCAAAATTGTGTTCTCAAAATGTCAGCTCGTTTGCTTTTTGATATCATGCGAACCTAGGAGCCTAGATTTTGACCTAGCTGACATTGATTGCATATAACTTAAGCATGGTTTGGTAGGACTATATTGATGAGATATTTTCATGCTCACATAGACTTAGGTCTAAACACAACTCTCCTCAATTTAGGATCTGAATGCAAACAATGTATGCTTCTTTAAAAAGTTTTAAAAAATCTATCTCTCTAGGACTTAGAGCCTTCTATTTCTTGCATGTGATCATTTTTTCAAACCGCTTTACCTATCTTTACCTAGTCTTCACGTTGCTGGGCTCTCTTCCAGAACCCTAGTTTGGGACAGAGACTCACAACTGGGCCACTTATTTGGGTTAACGCCCCCTACCACGTACTAAGGGCCACAGTTCGAAGTATATCGGTAGGCGCTCAAGGATGTTGGAAAACCTTACCTTAGAACCGGAGTTGAAATTCTATGCCACGTACTTCGGGTCTCAACTCGAGTATATCGGCATAACTGGATTGAACAAAGATTATCTGAACCTAGAGTTAGGATTAGGATCCTACAGCTGCTTTTCAAAATGATGCATCTAGAGTCATCCTTTTAGGGAGTGTTGTATGCGCATAAATGTATGTGCAGGATGTGATTGTATGCACCTTATTTCCTCAATTCCTCATATTTCCTATTTTTTTTTCAAACTATTAGACCATTTTCCAAATATCCTCATTTTCCATTTTTATAAAATATTTCTCTTATTTTATCCAAACCCTGGACGATTTTTCCAAACCATCTACTTTTTTCTCAAAACTCCAAGTGATTTTTCATTCTTCCATTCTACTGGATCTCGAATTTTCAGCCTTATTTTGATCCTGCTTGCAAATTTTTGAAATTTCAAATTTTGCGTATATCTTCAAAAACTTTTCCATATCTTCCAATATATCTTCCAAATTTTATCCAAAAATTTTATTTGTCATCTCCTTCTAAGATTGCCAATCTGATCTCATCATTTTTTTCTCTCAAGATTGTTGCCTTCAAAATTCTTTCTCTATCATGCTAAACATCCCATTTTGTACTGCAGAGGGCATTGGCATGGTTGTGTGATCCAGACGAGATCAAAGACCGCTACTTCGGCATATTAGTTATAGACAGTGAGTAAGAAATGGATTCCATAAAGTCTGCCAAAGAGGGAGCTCAGACCAGTAAGGATAAGATCGATCCCGCTATATATCGGTTGTTAAAAAAAATGATGATCGGGATATTATCCGCAGAAGCTGAGGCTAATTTCAGAAAAGTTCCTGTTAAAGAAGAGGCTTCTATCACCATCCTTATGAGCATCATTGGCAACCACAGCAGCACAAAAAGTTCTAAACCCAGCAACAACAAAAACAGAGGCAATTGAAGCAACAATTTAGAAGAGTCTAAGGGTCAGAAGGAAAAGTATTCCAAAATCCAGGATAGAACTTTTCAATCCATCCCTCAGCAAAAGGAAAAAAATCAAGAAAAACCAAAGCGCGAAAACTGGAGCAATGATCGAGATTTCACTCCTATAGACGAGCCACTCGACAAAGTCCTTGAATACATGTTGATCAAGGGATTAGTCAGGCTCCTAAAATCCACGGATCCTCCCACCATCATGGGAAGATTCATGAACCAGTTCTGCAAATTCCATCGGGCAGTAGGGTATGACACTGATCATTGTTTCGTCTTAAAAAACATTATGCAAGACTACATTAATAAAAACCTCTTTGTTGAAGATAGAGAAGAAGAACATCCAGTAGCCATGACCAAGCAGGTTCAGTCAAGTTCCCAGAAAGAAGTCAAAGAAGTCAGCCCTCAACATAAATCAAGCAATCCGAAGACGATAAAGCATGATGGTTGGGGTTATGACCGCGAGTTTACTCCTTTAGGTCAGCCAATCGAGGAAATTCTTGGATATAAGCTTACAAAGAATATGGTCAAACTTCAAAGGATTGTTTATCCTCCCGTCACAATGGGAAAATGGAAAGATTGTTTATGCAAGTTTCATCATGCAATGGGGCACGATACTGAACGCTACTTCATTCTAAAAAATATTATACAGGACTACATCGATAAAGAGCTTTTGGTGCCAGAAGAAAGAGAGGGACAACTTGCAGTCCTGACCAAGCCTTTCCCAGATCACTCAGAAGAATGACAATGCCAATGCCCTCTCATTTGTGTCATTTTGACTTTTTGTCAAGACGATATAGTCCTAGTTTTTCTTTTTTAAGTTGTCATCTCTTTTAATGCATCAATAAAATCATCAACTTTTTCTCATTTCAGGGTGTCATTTTTTTTTTCATGATTTCTCTAAATTCTCATGTAATATATCTCTTGTAAATAATTTTTCCTTAAAAACTTTTGCTTGCCTTTCTTCTTTCGCAAAATTCTTTTCCTGAATCCACATGGATGCTCATTATTAACTCTGATTTTCCTCTTTTGTCATTATGTTTCTTCTCAAAAGAGCCTTCTTTAAATTTTATTTTCTCTTCCCTATTACACTCGGCCATCTTTTAAAAATTTGATTTCAAACATTCTGTATGCAGGCAGGATCAAATAAAATCTCTCATCTTTCATCTACACTTCATTTGCATTTCATTTGCACTTGCATTTCATTTGCATTAATTATGCACCCAATTCATTTCCTATTCAGGATAAGGGATAAATTCTGAGACTATGCATAATATGATTCTATCTATTTCTCATCCTAATCATCAATCCCTAACTTCAGTTTACAATCTCTGTCGATTTTTCCTCAAAATTCTTCAGATATAATCCTTTTTCCAAAATTCAGTTCACGCACTGACGATTTGCAAAATTTTGATCCTCTAATCGAGTTCTCCTCTGAAGTACTGAATTCTAATTTAGACTTATTTTCCTTTCAAACCTAACTCTCAGGTTGGTCCATTTTTCTTTTAGAAATTCAAGTTCTAACTTGGATTTCTTCCTTTTTAAAATCAAAATTTCAAGTTTGTTTATATTTTTCCTTTGAAGATCCGAGTTTCGACTCGGGTTTTCCTTGAAATTATTTTTCCTTTAAAGATCCGACTTCTGACTCGGGTTTTCCCTCAAATTATTTTTCCTTTGAAGATCCGAGTTCTGACTCGGGTTTTCCTTTAAATTATTTTTCCTTTGAAGATTAGAGTTCCGACTTGAGTTTTCCTTTAAATTATTTTTCCTTTGAAGATCCGAGTTCTGACTCGGGTTTTCCTTTAAATTATTTTTCCTTTGAAGATCCGAGTTTTGACTCGGGTTTTCCTTTAAATTTGTTTTTTCTATGAAGATCCGAGTTTCGACTCGGGTTTTCCTTTAAATTATTTTTCCTTTGAAGATCCGAGTTCCGACTCGGGTTTTCCTTTAAATTATTTTTCCTTTGAAGATCCGAGTTCCGACTCGGGTTTTCCTTTAAATTATTTTTCTATTGAAGATCCGAGTTTCGACTCAGGTTTTCCTTTAAATTATTTTTCTTTTGAAGATCCGAGTTCTGACTTGGGTTTTCCTTTAAATTATTTTTCCTTTGAAGATCCGAGTTTCGACTCTGGTTTTCCTTTGAATTATTTTTTTCTATGAAGATCCGAGTTTCGACTCGGGTTTTCCTTTGAATTATTTTTCCTTTGAAGATCCGAGTTCTGACTCGGGTTTTCCTTTAAATTATTTTTCCTATGAAGATCTAAGTTTTGACTCGGGTTTTCCTTTAAATTATTTTTCCTTTGAAAGTCCGAGTTTCGACTCGGGTTTTCCTTTAAATTATTTTTTTCTTTGCAGATCCGAGTTTCGAATCGGGTTTTCCTTCAAATTATTTTTCGTTTGAAGATCCGAGTTTTGACTCGGATTTTCCCTCAAATTATTTTTCCTTTGAAGATACGAGTCCTGACTCGGGTTTTCCTTCAAACTATTTTCCTTTGAATATCTGAGTTTCGACTCGCGATCTCTTTACTTTATTCGAGCTCTGACCCGAGCTCTTCATTCTCCATTGTTGATCCAGGTTCCGAGTTGCGATCTCTTTACTTTATTCGAGCTCTGACCCGAGCTCTTCATTCTCTTGTGTTGATCCAGGTTCCAACTCGTGATCTCTTTACTTTATTTGAGCTTTGACTCGAGCTCTTTATTCTCCTTTGTTGATCCAAGTCACTTTGATCCTCAGGGTCAGTTAATTTCTCAAATTTGACCTTTTGTCCACCAATTTCCAATTTAAATCTTCAGATCATTCAATTATTTAATTTTGACCTCCGGGTCACCTAATTTCCAATTTTCAATTCCAATTACCAAATTCTCAATTTCGACCGTCAGGTCATCCAATTTCTGATTTTGACCTCCAGGTCATTCAATTTCCAATTTCAACCTTCGTGTCACTCAATTCTCAATTTCGACCTCCTGGTCACTCAATTTTCATACTCTCAATTTTTAATTTCCAATTTTGACCTCTGGGTCACACAACTTTAACCTTTGGATCAACCAATTCTCAATTTCGACCGTTAGGTCATCCAATTTCAAACCTTCAGGTTACCATTTCTATCTCAATCATTTTCGACCTGCGGGTCACCTTTGCCAATCATGGTCGTATTCATTTCACCTATTGGCCCAATATCCAAATTTCAATCATTTTCTCTTGCGAGAGACTGTAAACACCCCAAATTTTTCAAATCCATTTCAGATCCCTCCTTTTATAGATGCCAAACCCCTTTTGAATTCCCGATTCATTTAGGAGTATATTTGAATCAATTCATGATCTCGAGCTCATCTGATATCCGAGATCCAACTTTATTTCTTAAGTTTTGATCTAATATCCAAGATTTGTTTCCAGGTTTGATCCAATATCCAAATCCGAACTCCATCATAGGCCTGGATTTTTCATTTTTATAAATTCATTCCCAAGGTTCAAACCCAATTTGAACTAATTTCCCCCATTTTGATCTATAATCGAGATCCAGATCCAAATCTGATTTTTATTCAAAACCTCAGATCTGGATCCTTTTCAAAATTCAATCTTTGTCCTAATTTTAAAGATTAATTCTTAAATTTGAAATTCAAGTCCACCATTTTGCAAAATTCTTTTGAAAATGCCGTGGATCCAATTCATAATCCAATTCCAAAATACCAAAATGGATCCACATCCAGTTTCAAAATCCAATTTTTTATCTCCAATTCAAAAACAATTCTTGAATTTCAAACCCAAAATTCAATACTTTTGCAAAATTTCCAAAAATTCAATCTGGACCTGGGTTTTAACTCAATTTGGATTCAAAAATCAAATTGGATCTTGGATCCAATTGAAATCCGTTCTTTTCAAAATCCTCCTTTTTAATTATATTTTATTTAACTTAGATTTTAAACCTATTGAATCATAAAACAAAAAAAATACATTTTTAAAGAAAGGTTGCTGCCTCAGCCCTAGACCCTCCAGAAAAAGGGGAAGAAAAGAATGATGAAACAAAGAAAGAAAAAAAAGGAGGAAATGAAGGAGGAAAAGAAGGAAGAAAATGAGCATAAAAGAAGCAAGACAAGAAGGAGAAAGAAGAATAAGAAGAGAGGGAAAGAAAGAAAAAAGGAGGGGGAGGACATTCAGCGATTGGTGGCAGCAGTCTCTCTCTCCTCTTCACTTGGAGTTTACGAAATTTGGAAAAGTTGTTAGCCCTTTCTTTCAGACCCCTTCAGCCAAGGTGAGTACTCCTCTTATTTTCCCTTAAAATTTCTTGTCATAGCATGATTAATGGATTAGAATTTGAGTTTTCATCTTCCTATTTGCTTCATTTTAATCTTTGTTTAACATATTTTGATTGAGCCAAAAGAATTCAAGTGATTTGATCTTTTTAGATCAAATCCTTCTTTCAAATGGGCTACAACAAGTTAGATTTGTGCCTCAGTCTCTTTGGTTTTCTTTTAGTACATTTTATGTCTTAATTTTTCATCATCCATGCATTCATTCATGTTTTAAGGCATTAGATCTCATGTTTGAACATCTACGCAGGTGTAGTTTGCTTTCATCATATTCAGTTGCATTCTAAATTATACTTTGAATTTTGGTGCATTTTAGATCTATCGATTTGTATGTAATCAGAGCTCATTTCAATCTGCATTTTTTACTGCAACTTCATACATATGTCTTCATGCTCTCCACCAAAAATTAGATCATTCTGAGTTTGTTTGGCTGACTTTAAAAATCAAGATTCAGAACCTATTATTTTGCAGCATCAGGATTTTAGCAGAATCAGGACCAACTTGCAGGTATTATTTCTCCCTAATCAGAGATGATCTTTCTGATATGTAAATAGGGGTGTTTTTTAAATTAAATTTAGTTTGTCCATATCAAATTTCAGAGATTTTTATGGTGTGTTCATACCTTTTTTGGGTCAAAAACCACAACCCTGTTAGACTGTATCATTTTAATGACTCAGATTTTGATCTATTTTGTCAGAATTATATTTCCTTAATTGCAGATCATTTTTCAATTCTGTAAAATGGTTTTTCTTTGTTTATATGTCTAGTTTGTCTCTGTAAATGTTTAGAATTTTCTACGGTAAGTTGCTATTTTATTTTGATTAAATACTAGAACCATGTATCTTGATTTTGTATATGTTCTCATTTTGTTCCACATACCATAACTGTTGTTTCCCACCTTCAATAAATCGCCATATGATTGACAACATTCTTCAGCAAAATCGTTGTTACGATTTTTTGGGTCTCCAATGAGTCCCTACTATGATTTTTAGTGTTTTCAGGTCTCCAACGACCCCCACAACGATTTGTAGTGTTGTTCGGTCATCCTACAACGATAGTGTTGTAGTGTTGTTCGGTCATCCTACAATGATTTGTAGTGTAATTTCCCCCATTTTGATCTGTAATCGAGATCCAGATCCAAATCTATTTTTTATTCAAAACGTCAAATCTGGATCATTTTCAAAATTCAATCTTTGTCCTAATTTTAAAGATTAATTCCTAAATTTGAAATTCAAGTCCATCATTTTGCAAAATTCTTTTGAAAATATTATGGATCCAATTCATAATCCAATTCCAAAATACCAAAACGGATCTATATCCAGTTTCGAAATCCAATTTTTTATCTCCAATTCAAAAATAATTTTTTGAATTTCAAACCCAAAATTCAATACTTTTGCAAAATTTCCAAAAATTCAATCTGGACTTGGGTTTTAACTCAATTTGGATTCAAAAATCAAATTAGATCTTGGATCCAATTGAAATTCGCTATTTTCAAAATCCTCCTTTTTATTTATATTTTATTTAACTTAGATTTTTAAACCTATTAAATCATAAAAGAAAAAAAATACATTTTTAAAGAAAGGTCGCTGCCTCAGCCCTAGACCCTCCAGAAAAAGGGGAAGAAAAGAAGGAGGAAACAAAGAAAGAAAAAAAAGGAGGAAACAAAGGAGGAAAAGAAGGAAGAAAATGAGCAGAAAAGAAGCAAGAAAAGAAGGAGAAAGAAGAATAAGAAGAGAGAGGAAAGAAGAAAAAAGGAGGGGGAGGACATTCAGTGATTGGTGGCAGCAGTCTCTCTCTCATCTCTCCTCTTCACTTGGAGTTTACGAAATTTGGAGAAGTTGTTAGTCCTTTCTTTCAGACCCCTTCAGCCAAGGTGAGTATTCCTCTTCTATTCCCTTAAAATTTATTGTCATAGCATGATTAATGGATTAGAATCTGAATTTTCATCTTCCTATTTGCTGCATTTTAATCTCTGTTTAACATATTTTGATTGAGCCAAAAGAATTGAAGTGATTTGATCTTTTTAAATCAAATCCTTCTTTCAAATGGGCTACAACAAGTTAGATTTGTCCCTCAGCCTTTTTGGTTTTATTTTAGTACATTTTATGTCTTAATTTTTCATCATCCATGCATTCATTCATGTTTTATCTCTTTTAGGACTTGCATTAGAGACATCTGGTTTTATTGCATGTTGAACATGTTTTTGAAAACATCTCTACCTTTATTGTCCCGATCTTCACGTTGCTGGGTTGTCTCACTGAACCATAGTTCGGGAGAGAGCCTCACAACTTGACCACTTATTTGGGTTAGTGCCCCCCTACCACGTACCTAAGGGCCATAGTCCGAGGTATATCGGTAGGTGCTCAAGGATGTTGGGAAACCATTACCTTAGAACCATAGAGATATTTCTATGCCACGTACTTCAAGCTTCGGCTTGAATATATCGGCGTACCTTAATTAGAATCAGATGATCTGAACCATAGAGTTAGGATTAAGGTCCTATCAGCCATTTCAAATATTGCATTTAGAGACAGCTTTAGGGAGTGTTGTTTGTGCATCCTTGTTTGTATAACTGTGATTCTGTGATACTTATTTTATCTCCTTATATTTTCTAAAACCCTGGGTATATTATTCAAAATTTCCTCTTTGTTTTTAAAACCCAAGTGTATTTTTCCTTTCTTCTTCTGATTTCTTCAAATTCTATGATCCTGCCCGCAATTCTTCAAATTTTAAATCTTTACCATCTATTTTCAAATTCTTTTCCCTCCTATATTTCCAATGTATCTTCTGATTCTATTTTTCTTTTTTACCTTTTTATAAATGAAATCTCTTTCCATCAAGAGATATCATTTTCAAAATAGCATTTTCCTTCGTGTTTTAGTTGTTTATTTCCCCTCATGGAGTAACAGCGCAATTGTCATAAATTCTGTGATGACTCAATCCCTAGTAATGAGATATAATTTTTTTTAAAACCTATTTTACCTTATTCCTTCTCTTGTCAAAACTTCTCCCAAAATTTCTTCAGTCTAAACCCTCCCTTTACTACGTAGAAAAATATGTTTCAGACGAGGACAGGAAAGGAGACTGCTCAACAATACAGCGACGGTGAGGTCAAAGGAATGAATTCCCCAAGTCACTCAGAGGACAGGGTCAGGGCAAGGGAGATGATATTGATCCCGCTATGTATGGTATGTTTCAGAAAACGATGGCTAGGATGACGACAGAGCAAACTGAGGCCAGCCTGAAAAAGACAGTTCCTAAAGGCAAGCTGAAAAAGAAGGTTGCGAGAAAGCATGTTAGGATCATCAAAAAGAAGATGTAGCTAGATAATACTGCTGAGGGCATAGAATCAAAGGAAGAAGAAGAAGAACAGTCTGTGTTCAGCAAGAATCCTCCGCGGCAGTTTGTAAAGATAGCCGCTGAAGAGCCCAAATCTGTCAACAAACCCAAGTCTGGGATTCCAGCAGAGGACCCGATGCGCGAGCAATTGAAGGAGATGACTCGAGCAATCAAGGACATTCAAGCAAAGAGTAAGGGCAAGCAGACCTACACTGGCAAGGATTTCTACGATGGCCTAGATGGGGATGATAAGCTGGAGAATCTTCCTCGCAAATTTCTCAAGTTTGACGGAACTGACAATCCTAAGGCTCACCTAGCCACCTTTTATGCAAAATGCTGTCATTTTAGAAAGGACAACAGGGCTCTATTCATTTGCTTTCCCCGCAGTCTGGAGGGTATAGCGGCCAGGTGGTATGCCGACCACATCAATCCTATCGAACTACGAGAGTTCGATAAGGTGGTAAATTTGTTCATCGAGCACTTCCTATTCAACACTGAGGCTTCACCTACGTTCAATCACCTTTACAACCTGAAGCAGAATGAAAATGAAAAAGTCGGAGAATTCATCCACAGGTGGAGAAGCACCTGCAACAAAATGAAGGTTCCCATTCCCGAAGAACATGCACTGCAAATGATCCTCAATAATTTTTCTCAACCCCTAAGGAGCCTCATCGTCACTTCCCCGGCGAAATCCTTCATCAAATTGTTTGAGCGAGCCGAATGACTTGAGGCAGGAGTGGAAAATGGGCTCTACAAGGGCGTGCCTCTGGTTAAGAATATCCAAGACCAGAAGAAGAAGGCGCAATTCACTCACTCAGCTGATACCTTCGGCAATAATCATGGCAGTAGCAGCAGGGGAAACAAAAATAACAGTGGTAGTGGCTCGAAAATAGATCAGAACAAGGGGAAGAAGGAAAGGTTCTTTAAAAACAATGACAAACCACTTCTGACTGACCTACAACAAAAAGAGGATCTTCAAGAGAAGCCCAAGTACATCAAGTGGGAGAAAGATCGAATCTTCACTCCTTTAGATCAACCTTTGGAAACAGTTCTAGAATATATGTTGACCCATGGAATGATCAAACTCCCTAAAGTCGCAGATCCTCCCGTAATTTTGGGAAAATTTAAAGAGTAATTTTGCAAGTTCCACAGGACAACGGGGCACGATACAGAACATTGTTTCATCCTCAAGCATATGATACAAGACTGCATTGATAGAAATCTTTTGCTGGAGGACGAGGAAGAAGTGCACCCCGCCGTCTTGACCGAGCCATTTCCAGACCACTCAAAGAATTGATAATGCGAAAGTTTTTTTTTGCTTTCATCCCTATTTGTTAGTCACCTTGTAGGGGCAAGTTAGACCAGTCTTTTGTGACTTTTTGTTAGAATGCTTGTAAATATTCAGTTTTGCTTTATCAATGAAATGTCAATTTTTCTTCATATCTTTGATATCAAATACTTCTTTCCTTTGCCACACTAGGGGCATTTATTTTTGAAAAATTATAGTTTTATTTCAAAAACCTTCTTCGTCATCGGCTTCTATCAAGCCGCATTAAATCCCTATTCTTCTTAAAAGGAGGGACAATCCCGACATCATTCATGAGAGAAATGATATTACCTATGAGGGTTTTTCAAAAAAATCATGAAATTTTGAAAATTTCTGCAAAATCTTCCTCAGGATCATCAAAAGTTCAATACTTTGGTCCAATCTTTTTCAAAATCAACCATCGCTCGCGTTGATCTTCCTTTTCCAAAAAAATGGTTTCGAATCATTTTCTCCAAGAATCAACCCTCGTGTTGATCTCCTTTTTTTCAAAATTGGTTTCAAACCATTACCTTCAAAAATCAACCCTCATGTTGATCTTCTTTTTCAAAATTTGGTTTTTGAACCATTGTCTTCAAATCAACCATCATGTTGATCTCTCTTCAAAATCAACCCTCATGTTGATTCTTCTTCAAAGATCGACTCTCACATTTACCATTCTTCAAAATCAACCTTGCGATTGATCCTCTTCCCAAAATGATTTCTCACTTGTCTTTCAAATGAACATTTTCCTCTCACTTTAAAGATCCCATGTGCAGGCAAGATCAGACAAACTTTTTTTTTCTCTCAAATCTTATCAATTTTCAGTTAATCTTGTTATCTTTATTAATTTCATTCATTTTTTTCAATTTGATCAAGTTTATATCAATTTACCATCAATTTTATCAAGTTTTATCAAATTTTCATCAAATTTTATTAAATTTTATCAATCCTTTTAATCTTGAAAATTGGACCGCATGCAGCTAAACTATGTTGATCCATCTAATTCATAAAATCAAGAATCTTTCATCAAGAATTTCCCTTCTAAATTCAAATCTCAGGTTATCTCTCTTCAAATTCCTTCGACCTCCCCTTCAGTTTAAGGGATAAACCTGAATCATTTTCTATGATTTCCTAAAATTCTCATCAATGTCTATTCTATGCCCATTCAGGATAAGGGGATAATCCTGAAAGCAAATCACATACAATTAATTATGATGGTCTATTAAATTCTAAATCTTCATCAAGAATCTTCATTATTCTAAAGTTGATTTGCAAGTTGAATCTTTTTTTTCAAACCCAGTGCTCGAGCTGGTCATTTTTTTCTAAATTTTTTATCCCAGATCGAATCATGTTCAAAACCCAGTCCTCGAACTAGTCATTTTCTAAATTTTTGATCCTAAATCAAATCATGTTCGAAACCCAATCCTCGAACTGGTCATCTTCTAAATTTTTGATCCTAGATCGAATCATTTTCAGAACCCAGTGCTTGAGCTGGTCATTTTTTTCTAAATTTTTGATCCCAGATCGAATCATGTTCAAAACCCAGTCCTTGAACTGGTCATTTTCTAAATTTTTGATCCTAGATTGAATCATGTTCGAAACCTAGTCCTCAAACTAGTCATCTTCTAAATTTTTGATCCTAGATCGAATCATTTTCAGAACCCAGTGCTCAAGCTGGTCATTTTTCTAAATTTTCGATCCTAGATCGAATCATTTTCAGAACCCAGTGCCAGAGCTGGTCATTTTTCTAAATTTTTTATCCTAGATCGAATCATTTTTGAAACACAATCCTTGAACTGGTCATCTTCTAAAATTTTGATCCTAGATCAAATCATTTTTTGGAAGCCAGTTCTCGAACTAGTCATTCTTCTAAATTCATGATCCTAGATCGAACCATTCATTTAAAAAACTCAGTATTCGCACTCGTTATTTTTCAAAATTTTCAAAATCTTCAAAATCTAGAGACCAAGTTCATTTGAAAAACTCAGTCCTCAAACTGGTCATTTTTCAAAATTAAAGACCGAGTTCATTTGAAAAACCCAGTCCTTGCACAAGTTATTTCTCAAAAATTGCAATCAAAGATCAAGTTCATTTGAAGAATCCAGTCCTTGTGTTGTTTGTCTCTCAGAAAGTCTCAATCTTAGATCAAATTATCAATCAAAGGTTCCAGCTCCTTTGCTGGTCGTTAAATGAAACGTCCCAGTTCTCACTGGTCGTTAAATCAAAGGTTTCAGCTCCTTCGTTGGTCGTTAAAGGAAAGGTCCCAATTTTCACTGGTTGTTAAATCAAAGGTTCCCGCTCCTTCGCTGGTCGTTAAATGAAAGGTCTCAGTTTTCACTGATCGTTAAATCAAAGGTTCCAGCTCCTTCGTTGGTCGTTAAATGAAAGGTCCCAGTTTTTACTGGTGGTTAAATCAAAGGTTCCAGCTCCTTCGTTGGTCGTTAAATGAAAGGTCCCAGTTTTTACTCGTCGTTAAATCAAAGGTTTCAGCTCCTTCGCTGGTCGTTAAATGAAAGGTCTCAGTTTTCACTAGTCGTTAAATCAAAGGTTCCAGCTCCTTTACTGGTCATTAAATGAAAGTAAACAGTTTTTACTAGTCATTAAATCAAAGGTTCCAGTTCCTTCGCTGGTCGTTAAATGAAAGGTCCCAGTTTTCACTGGTCGTTAAATCAAATGTTCCAGCTCCTTCGTTGGTCGTTAAATAAAAGGTCCCAGTTTTCACTGATCGTTAAATCAAAGGTTCTAGCTCCTTTTTTGGTCGTTAAATGAAAGGTCCCAGTTTTCACTGGTCGTTAAATCAAAGGTTCCAGCTCCTTCGCTGGTCGTTAAATGAAAGGTCCTAGTTTTCACTGATCGTTAAATCAAAGGTTCCAGCTCCTTCCCTGGTCGTTAAATGAAAGGTCCTAGTTTTCACTGGTCATTAAATCAAAGGTTTCAGCTCCTTCGTTTGTCGTTAAATGAAAGGTCCCAGTTTTCACTGGTTGTTAAATCAAAGGTTCCTGCTCCTTCGCTGGTCGTTAATTGAAAGGTCCCAATTTTCACTGGTCGTTAAATCGAAGGTTCCAACTCCTTCGCTGGTGTTAAGTGAAAGGTCCCAATTTTCACTGGTCATTAAATCAAAGGTTTCAGCTCCTTCGTTGGTCATTAAATGAAAGGTCCCAGTTTTCACTGGTCGTTAAATCAAAGGTTACAGCTCCTTCGCTGGTCGTTAAATGAAAGGTCTCAGTTTTTACTGGTCATTAAATCAAAGATTTCAGCTCCTTTACTGGTCATTAAATCAAGGATTCTAGTTTTCACTGGTCATTAAATCAAAGATTTCAGTTTTCACTGGTCGTTAAATCAAACGTTTCAGCTCCTCCGCTGGCCGTTAAATAAAGGTCCCAACTTTTACTGGTCAAAATTTCCAAAATCAAAGATTCAACTCAAGGTCTCATTAAAATCTATATTGAGTGATTATTTCACAAAAAATTCTTGAAAACTTTGCCAATTTGCTGAAAGCATTTGTTGATTCCAACATTTTACTGCACAAAAGAATTACCTCTAGTATTCTTGCCAAAAAGGTAAAACTTTTTGCGGAAAAGGGATAAAATTCAAATCTTTTTCCTGTTGATCAACCAAAATGATGTAAGAAATATCCTCGATATGATTAGCGAAAGAAATATTCAATGACATTGAAAAGCCAAAAGTGAATCGATATTGATCATAGCCATGGTGCGTGTTTTAAGGCAATTTTCTGGTAATCAGGCAATAGAAATATCCTGAGCTTTAAAAAGAATCCACTCAATCCATATCTCCTCAGTCATTTAAGCTGCAATTAAATATCTACAAAAGGGATCTCTCAATTTTCGTCAAGATGAAGATGAATATGCGAGCTAGACTCCCGGGGCCAAAGAAAAATTGGATCATCTTCGAGATGAAGGAGTTTGTGACGGATCCTTCTAGGGAAAGTTCAGATCACCGTTAAGATGAAGGCAGATGCGATGAACCTATCGACAAACCCTAAAAGATATTTGATTTTTGCTATCATCTAAAGACCTTTTGAGCCAATATCATCAGTATAATTCCTGAGACGGAAGAAGGATCAGAACATCTTTAAGATGAAGGAGTTTATGATGTACCCTTCACCGAAAAAGAGAGAAAAGTCAGAACATCTCCAAAATGAAGGATGATGTAATAAGCTTCCCCTGAAAACCCAAGAAAGCTCAATGTCTCAAAGAGAGTGCCAAAAGATCATGGGAAAACACCCAGATATCAAACTGTCGCAATTTCCAGAAATCCTCTTTTCTTATGCAAAATTCTTTTATCAATATCTTTTCATTACTTGCTTTTATGAAATTAAGAAATATTTTTTCTCTTCTCATACCAGGGAAATGGATAGCTTCCTTGGAGAAAGTCATCAGCGCTAAAAAATTGAATTTGATTCTTAAGACCAAGGAGTTAACCTTGTTGGAGGAAATACTCTAGGTAAAAGAGGGAATGTCTTTTGCACACATGCACACATCTTCAAACATCTGAATCATCTACAATTTCATCTTATTGGCAAAATTTTCTAGTTATTCAAAATGAAATAAATGCTCAATATCCATTTTGATACGACCTAGCATTGTGTATATTTTCAAGAAGAGTTGCCTCATTCAGGAGAGGTATCTCTCCCTGTCCCATCATGGTTTTTCTTATTCAAAAATTATGTATTCTCGCACCCACTCAGGTTAAGGGTCAAACTTGTACTTTTCTACGAGAGGCCATCGATTTTAAAAGCTAATTTCTGTCTCAGCAATGAGGTGCCCCATATCATTCCTTTTCCAAAGTTTTAGGGAACCCCATTTTCCTCCTTTCGCAAACCCCTTTCGGATTTGTTCGTCCAAACTCTGAAGGTCCCATCATGGTTTCTTCGTTCGAGGATTCCGTATGGTCATCCCTTTCAGGTTGAGGGTCAAGCCTGAACCTCGCTTCTTGAGATACCGTCCCTTTCAGGTTAAGGGATAAGCCTGAACCTTATTTTTCCACGAAGTATCTTCTGTTCAGATTTGGGTTAAACCTGAGTCTCATTTTTGGCAAGGTAGTTCTCCCAGTCCCATCATGGTTTTCCCCACAAAGAAATCCATGCTTTGTATATCCATCCAGAAAGGATCATACTAAAAGCTTCATCTTACGAGGCATTTTGTTCAAAAATGTCTCATCAAGGTCTTTGTGTATTCCTTTCCCATTCAGGTAAGGGTAGAACCTGAAATTCATCTTGATATATCTTCGTCCCAACCAGGTTAAGGGATAAACCTGAATCTATCCAAAAGCTGATCTTGTCTCACCCATGAGACTTGATCAAAATTCTTATTTTCCACCATTTCAAGATCTTCACCCAAAGTCCCATCACGATTTCCTCATTTCTATTATTCAGTCATATCATTTTCGAGGATTTCGTCCCCCCAGAACCATTCAGGATAAGGTGTTAAGCCTGAGAAATCATGTCTTTACAAAATAAATTCTTCCACACCCAGTTCAGATCTGTTGACTGGGGCAATTTTCAAAATTTGGAGTGTTTTCTTTGCCACTAAGCTCGGCTTTCAACCGGCTTAGTAGCAAAGAGGGACATTTGTAAACACCCCAAACTTTTCAAATCCATTTTGGATCCCCGCTTTTAAAGATGTCAAACCCCTTTTGAATTCCCGATTCATTGAGGAGTATATTTGAATTGATTCGTGATCTCGAGCTCATCTGATATCCGAGATCCAACTTCATTTCTTAAGTTTTGATCTAATATCCAAGATCTGTTTCCAGGTTTGATCCAATATCCAAATCTGAACTAAATCATAAGCCTGGATTTTTTATTTTTATAAATTCATTCCCAAGGTTCAAACCCAATTTGAACTAATTTCCCTCATTTTGATCTATAATCGAGATCCAGATCCAAATCTTATTTTTATTCAAAACATCAGATCTGGATCCTTTTCAAAATTCAATCTTTGTCCTAAATTTAAAGATTAATTCTTAAATTTGAAATTCAAGTCCATCATTTTGCAAAATTCTTTTGAAAATACCCTGGATGCAATTCATAATCCAATTCCAAAATACCAAAACGGATATAGATCCAGTTTCAAAATCCAATTTTTTATCTCCAATTCAAAAACAATTCTTGAATTTCAAACCCAAAATTCAATACTTTTGCAAAATTTCCCAAAATTCAACTTGGATCTGGGTTTTAACTCAATTTGGATTCAAAAATCAAATTGGATCTTGGATCCAATTGAAATCCATTATTTTCAAAATCCTCCTTTTTATTTATATTTTATTTAACTTAGATTTTTAAACATATTTAAATCATAAAAGAAAAAAATACATTTTTAAAGAAAGGTCGCTGCCTCAGCCCTAGACCCTCCAGAAAAAGGGGAAGAAAAGGAGGAAACAGAAGAAAAAAAAAGAGGAAAAGAAGGAAGAAAATGAGCAGAAAAGAAGCAAGAAAAGAAGGAGAAAGAAGAATAAGAAGAGGGAGGAAGGAAGAAAAAAGGAGGGGGAGGACATTCAGCGATTGGTGGTCAGTAGTCTCTCTCTCTCTCATCTCTCCTCTTCACTTGGAGTTTACGAAATTTGGAGAAGTTGTGAGCCCTTTCTTTCAGACCCTTCACCCAAGGTGAGTATTCCTCTTCTATTCCCTTAAAATTTCTTGTCATAGAATGATTAATGGATTAGAATCTGAGTTTTCATCTTCCTATTTGCTGCATTTTAATCTTTGTTTAACATATTTTGATTGAGCCAAAAGAATTGAAGTAATTTGATCTTTTTAGATCAAATCCTTCTTTCAAATGGGCTACAACAAGTTAGATTTGTGCCTCAGCCATTTTGGTTTGCTTTTAGTACATTTTATGTCTTAATTTTTTATCATCCATGCATTCATTCATGTTTTAAGGCATTAGATCTCATGTTTGAACATCCACGCATGTGCAGTTTGCTTTCATCATGTTCAGTTGCATTCTAAATTAAACTTTGAATTCTGGTGCATTTTAGATCTATCGATTTGTATGTAATCAGATGTCATTTCAATTTGAATTTTTGACTGCAACTTCATACATATGTCTTCATGCTCTCCACCAAAAATGAGATCATTCTGAGTTATTTTGACCCACTTTAAAAATTAAGATTCAGAACCTATTATTTTGCACCATCAGGATTTTAGCAGAATCAGGAACAACTTGCGGGAGTGATTTCTCCCTAACCAGAGATGATCTTTCCAATATGTAAAAAGGGGTGTTTTTTAAATTGAATCTAGTTTGTCCATATCAAATTTCAGTGATTTCTATGGTGTGTTCATACATTTTTTGGGTCGAAAACCACAACCCTTATACCCTGTGTCATTTTAATGACTCAGATTTTGATCTATTTTGTCAGAATTATATTTCCCTAATGAAAGTTCATTTTTCAATTCTGTAAATTGAGTTCTCTTTGTTTATATGTCTAGTTTATCCCTGTAAATGTTTTAAATTTTCCATGGTAAATTGCTATTTTATTTTGATTAAATACCAGAACCCTGTATCCTAATTTTGTATATGTTTTGATTTTGGCCCTCATGACATAACTATTGTTGCCCACCTTCAATAAATCGCCATATGATTAACAACATTCTTCAGCAAAATCATTTTTATAATTTTTTGGGTCTCCAATGAGTCCCTACTATGATTTGTAGTGTTTTTGGGTCTTCAACGACCCCCACAACGATTTACAGTGTTGTTCGGTCATCCTACAATGATTTATAGTGTTGCCCGGTCTTTTGACTACAATTTATAGTGTTTTCGGGTCTTTAATGAGTCTTATAGTAATTTGTAGTGTTGTTTGGTCATCCTACAGTGATTTGTAGTGTTGTCCGGTCTTTTAACTACGATTTGTAGTGTTGTTCAGTAACAAATCGCTGTAAATCGCTACCCGAATTAGGACCAACTTGTCAGGGTCATATATCTCTAACTAAAGACCAAAATTCAAATCCGTAAAAAATGGTGCCTTTGTTGTGGAGTCTAGTTTATTGTTGTCAATTTTCAGCTATTTATATGGTTATTTATTATCCCATTTGGATAAAAAACCAGACCCCTATCAGTCTGCCTTATTTCAGTGACACAGGTTTTAGTTCATTTTGTAAGAGTCATATCTCCCTAATGGGAGATTATTTTCCAAATTCGTAAAAAGGGCTTTCTTTCTATATGTGTCTAGTTTATATCTGGAAAGTTTTATAACTTTCTATGCTCATTTGGTATTTCAAACCTGTTGAAAACTGAGACTGGTTACAAAATTTCAAATTCTGTAATAGGTTCATTTCCTGTTTGGAAACAATGACTTCTCGAAGTTGCTATTTTCAAACCAAAATTAATTTTTCAATTATTTAAATTGGGTTAGTTTGTAGATTGAATTGAGCAACGTTTTCTTCAAATTTGGTAGAAATCAGGTCTGTTTAGCCTCTGTAACATCCAGTTTACTAAAACCTGTTTGGTAAAATCCAATTTCCTATTTCTGAAATTAATGCTCTGATGTTTTGATCATAACTCTAGTTTCATAAATGATTTTGATATTTTATAAAAAAGGAATGCTTCCTTGTTGTGTTATGAATCCATGGGTTCATTTTTAATCGAAATCAAATCATTTAAGACTTCCATCCACTCGGAATGCTTCGACAGCTTCATCTGCAAAATCCTGATTCTGCAAAATACTGTATTATCTGTATGAAAGAATCCAAACTCAGGTTTTCCTCAGATGATTGCTTAGCATTTTCAATTCTACAACATTCATCAGATTGTTATGCATCTGCATATCATTTTAGACATTTCTAAGGTCATTGACCATTCATTCATTACATCTTTCAAAAACAGATTTCATAAAGAAGCATTGCTTTGTTAAAATGAAGTCAAAATTGGCATTTTATCACTTTTTAAATTCATTTTTTCAAACATAATTCTTGTATTTCATAAATTAAAAAATGAATTTTATCAAGTTAGAATGCCTTAACTTCATTTCAAACAAACTTTGGAGTTTATTTGCCTTTATTTCAATCATTTTCAACTTATTTTCATGAGAATCTCAATTTCAAGGTTAAATTCAATTTGAATTCAAGCTTTAAAATGTATTTATATATTTTAAAACCCCAATTTTGAAAATTCAAAACTCCAAAGCACCATTTTCAAAAGTTTTGCAAAGTCATACATCATTCACTTTTATTTTATTTGATTCTCTTTATTTCTGAGGCATAAAAGGCTAATTTTGGATGTATTCTTCAATTTTTCAATAATTGAAGAAAAAACCATAAAAGCCTACACTTATTTCTAACAAGTTTGCTCATTTTGCAGGATTTTTTGTTTTGTTATTTCTTTTTTTAATCGTTGTATCAATTCAAAGGTTGTAATAAATCAATTAATGAGAAGTTTACTTTATGCTTAGCTTAGAATGAATGAGCATGTAGTTTAACTTTTCATTTTCATAAACAATATGTTACATTTCTATTTTCATTTTCAATAACACTACGGTGAAACACAAATGGCATAAGCACCATTCTCATAAAAGGTGATTAAATCCTAAGTTGACGATTTGCATTTATGGCCATTGTCAAAATGTTAACAAAACTTAGTGTTTTCATCTTTTATGGAATAACATTGGGTCTACATTGGATCTCTTTCAAAAAAAATCATCATGTTTTTATAAATATTTTCTTCCTTTATCAGAGTTTAACTTAAAATTAATTCAAAACATATATCAATGGCCATAGTCAGGATATATTGAGAGTTAATTTTAAACTCTATAAAGGCACCAAAATGTATTTTATTCTTCAAATAAATTTAAATACGATTATTATATAATACACTTTATGGCCATAGTCAGAAATGTATTATATCTTCAATCTTATATCAATTTACTTAAAGAATGAAATATGTTTTTCAAAACCTAATTTCAAATTTTTTTTAATGCATTCATCATTTAAGATAGAATTGCTTCAGCATTTTCCACCTCTTTGAAACCATTTTCAAATTTCCAAGTGAATTTTGAAATAATTTTCAAAAGATGTTTTTCATTCCTAAATTCCAAGTCATTGTTTTATTCCACTTCATAAATCCAATCTTATTTCTCAATTTCATTTTCAATTCCCTTTAACTTTAAATCCTATTTCAAATACCCATTTTTGATTCCCAATTTTCAATTTTATTTTTAAATTTCTATCTTTGAATTTTACATTTCAACTTTGAATTTTATTCCTTGTTTCTCTCAAAAACCCAATCTCGATTCTCAATTCAATTCAGACCTCAAATTCTAAAAAAAACTTAACTTTGGATTCGATTTCCAGATCTTCGATTTCAATGCTTTTAAATTCATTTTAAATTCTTGAATTTCAAAATCGTCATCTGATTTGCGACATCTTTCAGTAAATCGCTATTGCAATTTATCGTACCTTTCCATAAATCATTGTGTGATTTACAATGACTTTTAGCAAATCATCCTGCGATTTATGGTATTGCGATTTATCGCGTCTTTCAGAAAATGATTGTTGCGATTTACGGTATTGCGATTTATCGCATCTTTCAGAAAATCATTATTGCGATTTACAGTATTCTTCTATAAATTTTAAATCAATTTCTGAACTTTCAGGCCGTTCCCTAAAAGATGTTTCCAAAATTCATTCCCAAAATCACTTAGAAAATCTCAATTTTTCTGAAGCATTTCTAAAAATATGCATTCTTCTCAAGTTCAAAATCATAGCACAAGCCTGATTCAGTGTGCATTTAGGATTTAGAATAAATACTTAGATAATTTTGGGCAAAGCAAAGGCATGAATTCGATCCTTGGTTCGATTACCTCTGGTAAAGGCGCCAGGAACGGTTGAACCTCGTACCGCCGAGCGAATCCCGTCTCTCCATTTTCCAGAAAAAATTCAAAACGGAGGCGAGTAAATTTTCAAAATCTTTTTCCAAAGGTCAAGTAAGACCTTGCAAGAATTTTTCTCTTTTCCCCCTAAAAAGGAAGAAGAGGAAAACTTTTGCATGATCACAAAGACCCTTTTTAGGGAGAGTTCGGGGAGCTCGTTCTTCTTGCATGCTCTCCAATTCGTTCACTTAGCCCCTTTTCAAGGAGAGTGTGAAGGGACTCGCGCCTTTGTAAACCGTTTGCAAAACAATTTCTAATTTCACACAAGGAACCCTTTTTATAGGGAGAGGCTCGACGGAGACTCGCTTTCCTTGTGGTCTCCCCAATTTTCATACTAGGCCATTTTCGTCATGAAGGACCCTCCTTTTAGGGAAAGTGTGATGGACTCGTTCCTTCATGACCCAATTTACCGACCTCACTACTATCGGCCCCCTTTTCATAAGAGAAGCCTAATGTTAGGGAGCTTTGACGAAAGTTCAATTTCTCTTCGAAAGTTCGTTTTGCAAACACCTTCTCTTCAGGGAAGAGAGGAGTAATTCCTATTTCCCATTCAGGTAAGGGCTAAGCCTAAATCTTCTCCTTTGGAAAAAGGAGAGGATAATTTTCGTCACGGATGTGTTAAGCTAGACTTCAAATGCTATCTTTCACAAAGGATTTCAAGAAAATTTTGCCAATTTGTCAATCAATTACTTGTTAATTTCAAAATCTTTATTGCACGAATATTTACCTCAAAGTACCTTAAGTATTAATTCTAAAAAGGCAAATGTCGTCAAGATGAAGATGAATTATGCGAGTTAGATCCCCGGGGCCAAAGAAGATTCAGATCATCTCCGAGATGAAGGGGTTTGTGACGGATCCTTCCAAGGAAAGTCCAAAACACTGTCAAGTTGAAGGAAGATGTGATGAACCTCCCGACAATCCCTAAAAGATATTTAATTTCTGCCATCATCCAGAGATCTACAACCAATGAGCCAATATCGTCAATATAATCCATGAGGCAAAGAAGGATTGAAACATCTTCAAGTTAAAGGAGTTTGTGACGTACCCTTCCAAAAAGAAAGAGAGAGAGGAAAAAGAAAGAGAGAGAGGGAAAAGAAAGAGAGAAAAGTCAGGACATCTCCAAAATGAAGGATGATGTAATAAACTCCCCCGAAGCCCAAGAGAGCTCAAAAGAGTGCAAAAAGATTATCATGAGAGAAGCCTCCTAGAATATCAAACTGCCAAATCTACCAAGAATCTTCTTTAATTTTGTGAAATTCTATTATCAATATTCTTTCATCAATTGCTTTCATAATATGAAAATTCTCTCTTTCCTGTTCATATCAAGAAAATTGATAGCTTCCTTGAAGAAGGTTAATCACAAGCAATTTGAATTCTGAATCTTGATTCTATGAAGTCAATCTCGTTTGGAGGAAATACTTCAGGTAGAAAAGGAAAAATATTTTTGCAACAATGTGCACCATTTTCAAATACTTTGAATCAACAATAAAATTTTCAACATTTTGACAATATTTTCTATCCATCCTGACGTGGAGTGAGAGCTTGATGTCCATTCTTGATACATTCTGACACCATTTTCAATCCCTATTTAGGACTTGATAACAGAAGTTTTCAAGATTCCTTCCCTTCTTGTATAATCTGAGTGCTCGGGCTCTCAGATTCGCACACTTCCCTGTGTCCCCATTGTCCTGCCATAGACAGTTCAATTTCGGTTCGAGGTCGAACCCCCAATCATTTTATCCCAAAATGAAATTTCAAAAGCTGATTTAGTCTCAGAAATGAGGCACCCAAGATCAATCCATTTTCAAGCTTTAGGGACCCCATTTTCCTTCCTTTTGCAAAACCCCTATCGGATTTATTATGCAAAATTCAAAGGTTCCATCATTGTCTCTTCTTTTGAGGATTCCATTTCTTTTCCGCCCGATCAGGTTAAGGGTACAAACCTGATCATGCATATAATTCAGGGTTTTTTAACATTTAAATATGCATGATTTTATGAAATAATGTTTCAAAAACCCAATTTTATGATAGTTTTCGAGTAAATATGCTTAAATGATTTAAAAATAGAAAATGCATGAAAAATAGTTTTATTTTACATTTTTATGCATATTTTAGTTTTTGTTATATTCATAGTAGTTTAGTTTTAGTTTGCAATTAAAAATGAAATAAAAAATAATAATAATATAGAAAAATATTTTTTCATTTTAAGTGTTTGTTTTTTTAAAAAAAGAGAAAAAAATTTAGAATAGTTTTTTTTAGTTCTTCATAAATAAGTTTTGTTTTTAAATCTTTGAATATTTTATAATAAACTGGTATTTAGTTTTTGATTTTTGAAAATTGCAAAAATAAACACAAACCGGTTCACCCGGTTTGCTTTTCAAGAATAAATAAACAAACCGGCTTAAACCGGTTTGCATTTGTTTCAAACCGGTTCCAGCCGGTTTGTTGTTTTTAAAAACCCCAAACACAGGAAAAATCGGGCGCCTCCTCCATTCACGCCCAAACCTTCCTCTTTCCCCTCTTTCCCTCTCTTTTCCTCTTTTCTCACCATCTTCCACTAACACCGGTGGCTATTCCCTTCCCTACCTTCCCTTTCTCCCTCTTTCTCTGTCAAATCCGGCAACCGGCGGTGGTGGAACTTCCTTCCGGCGACGGCGGCGGTGGTGGAGGTCGCCAGCTTCTTCCCTCAGGTTCACGGTGCGGTGAGTGCTGAGTCTTTCTCTTCTTCTACTTCTTCTTCTTCTTCTTCTTTTTCTTCCTCCGATCTTCAGCATTTTCTTCTTCCAATTGTTTTTCTTCTTCCGATTTCGATTTCTTCTTCAGTTTCTTCTTCTTCTGCAGCTTCTTCTTCTTCTTCTGATATTCTTCTTCTTCTTCTTCTTCAGCTTCGTTAATTCTTTTTCTTCATCTTGTATTTCATTTCTGATTGTGCTGTTTTACTTCTGAAAAAAAAAATGGGAATAAATAGATCAAAATACAGATTATGTAGTTGTTCTGGTTTTTATCAATTACAGATTTGTTCAATTTTTTTAGATTTGAGTTCCTGTTATATTTTTTTTTTCTTTCGGTTGTTGTTTTTCATTCATTAAGTTTACTCTTTTGCATTAGTTAATATCATGTTTACTTTCATTGAATTTCTGATTTTTTTAGTTTGGCATATTCTGTTTTACATTCTTTCATGTAATTGTCTGTTTGATTTTTGTGTTGCTGCTATAGTCTAGGTTAGATCGATTTTTAATTTTTGTTCTGCAATTCATATTTGTTGTTTTCTTTTATTCAATTTACATATTCTTAGTTGCTTTCAATTCAATTGCTGTTTGTTGAATTTTACATTTCCTGTTGTTAGTTTAATTTTCCTGTTTTCTACACAATTAGTTGCCTTTCTTCTGCAATTTGTTCGTTTGTTTTTGTTCATTCTGAAATTCCTGTTTTTCATTAGTTTCTTATTATCTTAGTTGTTTTCTTGTAAATCATTTCATGTTTGCTTTTATTCTTGTAGTAGTTATTTTCTAATTCATTGTCTAGTATACATGTTATTTCTTCTATATCTGGTACTGCTCGTGTTCCTTTGAAGTGTGCAGGATAGCATAGGAGTGGAGCGGAAGCGATTACGTGACACGAAGTACGAAGAATAAAGTCTTTTTACTTTTTAGTTTAGATTTAGGAATTTAAGTGGGTTTGTAAATATTGCACTTTACGCCCTCTGCGAAGGGTATTCATTTGTTGTAATAGTTAGTTGTTTTTACTTTTCTGAACATTTTACATTTCAAATAATTCGGTAATAAAGATTAGTTTAGACTTGTGTGTTTGAATACAACATATTCCCGTTCCCTGAGTTCGACCCGGTCTCATCCACTAGTGAGAACCGGTTTTTTTTATTTGATGTCTGGTTTTCACATGTTTTTCATATAAAAATCTTTTCAAAATTTACAATGATTTAAAAGAAGACATCAAATTTTTGGCGCCGTTGCCGGGGAACGGCGTAATATTAGTATTCACTTTATTGCCTAGTGTTTGTGTTGCATTTAGGTTTAGAACCACGTATGTGCATATCTTAGAGACGAGCTTACTTTTCTGCACAGCCCACCTATTAGGATTCCCTTAGAGGTGACTGTGTACGATTGGTACCGTACACATAGATTTTATATTTCTATGCATAATCTCTTTTATGTGTAACTGCGTGGTGTTTTTTTAGTTTTTGTTGTTTTTAGTTCACTCGCTTTGTGGTTTGCGTGGTTTGGCTGCTTAGTGCGTTTGTTAGGTAGAAAACCCAAAGTTAGGACGTGTGCTACACCGGTCTACTCTAAGGTGTACGCAATGGCTGACGATCATCAATTGATCCGTCCTTTGAGGGAGTACTTCATGCCAAATACGTATACTCCCACCTCCTGCATCACGAGACCTGATGTAGGAGCGAGCCATTTTGAGATTAAGGCCAGTGTGATTCAAATGTTACCCTCGTTTTATGGCCTTAGCAATGAAGACCCATATCGTCATCTCGACGAATTCCTTGAGATTTGCTCGACTGTGCGAATCAATAATTTTGGAGACGACGCTATGAGGTTAACTTTGTTTCCGTTCTCTCTCAAAGATAAAGCCAAGCATTGGTTAAAATCTCTTGAAACGGTTCGTATTACTACTTGGGAAGGAATGCAAAAAGAATTTTTAAAAAAATATTTCCCAATTGGTAAAACGAATCAGTTTCGTAAAGCTATAACCAGTTTTTCTCAAATTGAGAGAGAACAATTTCACGAGTCTTGGGAGAGATTGAAAGATCTTCTCCGCAAGTGTCCCCATCACCAGGTGCCTCGTTGGCAGTTGGTGCAGTATTTTTATGACGGGCTTACTGAAAAGCATCGTCAAATGGTTGATTCGTCTTGTGGGGGCACTTTTATGCTCAAAAGTGAGGACGAGGCATGGTCTCTATTTGAGACCTTGAGTGAAAACATGATGCATCATACTTTGTCTTCACGGCTCGATAGGACTACATCTCTGTCTAGTGGTCCTAGGAAAGTTGGGATTTTCGAATTTGGGTCCGAATTAGAATTGCGTACCAAGGTTGACCAATTGACTAGGAAGTTAGATCAATTCCTAGCCAATTCTTCGAGAAATCCAATAGAAAGAGTGTGCGAGATATGTGCTAGCCCTGCACACTGTGTTGTGGATTGTCCGGCAGTACCATTATATCCTGAATTCATTCAGGAGCAGGTGAATGTTGCCCAAGGTTTCGCTAAAACCATGCCCGATTCATTTACATCCTCATATAACTCAGGTTGGCGAAACCAGTTCATTTCCCCATCCCATCAGCCTTCTCAGACACAGTATAGACCCAGTAACCCTTCACAAGGTTACTCGCATCCTATATTTCCACAGGTTCATCCCCAGTATTGTCTACCTTCTCCTCAGGAGCCTATTCCAAGTTCATCATTTCAAGAGAAGATGTTAGAAGCCTTTTCTGATATCAAGGCCACTCTTTGTTCCCATACGCAGTCAATAGCCAAGCTAGAAACTCAAATGGGACAATTAGCTCAGACATTGAGTAGGCAAAACCAGGGGAACCTTCATAGTCAGTCTGTTGTCTCAAAGGGAGAGGATTCCATGTCATTTGACTTGCAACCCACTGATTCACATCATGAGCAAGTCAAATCTATTACATCCCTTCAGTATGGGAAGGCGTGTCACTCCACTCAGGAATCGACTCATGAGCCTCATATCACTTCTACTGACGAGTCGATTTCCATATTACCTCAGCAGAAGGGGCAAGGCCCTCAGTTGTTACAGTCTTCATACAAAGCCCCATTTTCTCAGCCTTTAGGATCACCAATTTTTAGTAAGCAAGAGGTACAGATGCAGAAGGTGCTTGATCAAGTCAAGCCTGATCATATTCACCACTTGTCTGAAGTAGCATTCATTGATACTCGGTCGGTCCTAGACTCTCGATTCTTGACCAGTCTCTCAGATGAGACTAATCTTTGTTCTTCACGTCGAGAGAGTCATGATACTACATTTGGAGGTAGAAGGGATGGAAACACAGTGCGTAGTGTCACAGATGACACTCTTTTCTATATAGAGCCCGGTTGAGTCTGACTTCATGTCCATTGATCTCATGGATGATGAAGGATTTTTTTCAGAGATCCGTCTGGCTGGGGACGTGAAACTTAGCGCTTTATGGGAGACAACCCATATCTTGTAGATTTGTTTAGAATTTATAGATTTTATTTTGTTTTTACTTCTTCATGAGTTTTTCATGTTGTTTTTGTTTCATTCATGAGTTTTATGTTTTGTCATGTATACATTGCATTCATTACATTCATAGAACATGTATTTTTAATTCATGTCAGGTCATTCTACTCTTTTCCCTCAATTATTTTCTCTCATGTGCATTCACTTAGTTTCATATAAGCATGGGGGAGTGCCACTGGGACAGTGTCATTCAAGCATTGGGGAGGGTGTAGTTTGCACACCTTGATATTTCTGTTTACGTTCTTGCACATGTTTACATATCTCTCATAAAAAGTAGATTTTTAAAGAAATAGTTTGAACTTATATGAATGTTATTTCAAATCTAATGATTTTTAGAGGATTTTTAAGCCCCACGAAAATTTTTTCTGACATAGATCTAAAAATTATGGTTGTTTATGCGGATTTCGAAGAAATGATGATAGATACATGTTAGAATTTATTTTGAATCATAAATATGAATATGCACAGTTCTATTTTTGAAAAACTAAGCAAATGAACAAAAGTGTAAAAATGAGCTCAAAAGAAAAAATTATAGCATGTGTTAGGTTGTTTGGATAATTCCACAATCCTTAGTAGATGGAACTTAGATGTAAGTTGAAACTTTTAATTCCATTTTCGAAAAGGAGAGTGGAAAACTTCGTGATCCTAAGTAACTGAGAACAGATACAAGTTGAAATGTTTGATTCTCATGTTATAAAGGTGAATGAAGGAAGTCACTTTTATGTCTTAGTTGATATCTTTTGGTATGTATTGAAAAAGTATAGAAAATATTGACATTACACAAGGCATAAAAGCAGACCACACGCAAGCTATAAGAGAAGAATAAGTGCGCAAAAAGAAAAAGCGTGAAAAGAAAAAAAAGAGAGATAAAAGAGCTTAAAAAGAAAGAAAAGTTCAATGCTTAGAAGTGTGATTGAGAAAACCTGTGCAGAAAACATATGAGTGAGGATAAGTAAATAATAATATGTTTTTATTGGATTTTCTAAGAATAAAACATAAATAATTGTGATATTTTAGAAAAGTGAAAGAAATTCTTTTCTGTGGTGGTGCATAAAAGACTCTAATTATATTTCGATTTTGAAATAACAGGAAATATTTGTGAAAATAAAGTCTTTGATTATCTACTGATTGTGAGGATGTGTAATATTATGCATACATGACAGAGATGTTTGTGGGTAGCATCACTGCAAACCCTCACGAGACCCTACTCGTCCACTGGGGTAACCTAGGGGTTGAAAGGGCTTGTTGCATGAGCTAAATGCAACCGTGATTCCTACGAAAGTGAGTTAGGTGATAGTTTGATTTCTTGCATTTTTCTAGTTTGCTCGAGGACTAGCAAAACATAAGCATGGGGGTATTTGATCATGCATATAATTCAGGGTTTTTTAACATTTAAATATGCATGATTTTATGAAATAATGTTTCAAAAACCCAATTTTATGATAGTTTTCGAGTAAATATGCTTAAATGATTTAAAAATAGAAAATGCATGAAAAATAGTTTTATTTTACATTTTTATGCATATTTTAGTTTTTGTTATATTCATAGTAGTTTAGTTTTAGTTTGCAATTAAAAATGAAATAAAAAATAATAATAATATAGAAAAATATTTTTTCATTTTAAGTGTTTGTTTTTTTAAAAAAAGAGAAAAAAATTTAGAATAGTTTTTTTTAGTTCTTCATAAATAAGTTTTGTTTTTAAATCTTTGAAAATTTTATAATAAACTGGTATTTAGTTTTTGATTTTTGAAAATTGCAAAAATAAACACAAACCGGTTCACCCGGTTTGCTTTTCAAGAATAAATAAACAAACCGGCTTGAACCGGTTTGCATTTGTTTCAAACCGGTTCCAGCCGGTTTGTTGTTTTTAAAAACCCCAAACACAGGAAAAATCGGGCGCCTCCTCCATTCACGCCCAAACCTTCCTCTTTCCCTCTCTTTCCCTCTTTTCTTACCATCTTCTACTAACACCGGTGGCTATTCCCTTCCCTACCTTCCCTTTCTCCCTCTTTCTCTGTCAAATCCGGCAACCGGCGGTGGTGGAACTTCCTTCCGGCGATGGCGGAACTTCCTTCCGGCGATGGCGGCGGTGGTGGAGGTCGCCAGCTTCTTCCCTCAGGTTCACGGTGTGGTGAGTGCTGAGTCTTTCTCTTCTTCTACTTCTTCTTCTTCTTCTTCTTCTTCTTCTTCTTCTTCTTCTTCTTCTTCTTCTTTTTCTTCCTCCGATCTTCAGCATTTTCTTCTTTCAATTGTTTTTCTTCTTCCGATTTCGATTTCTTCTTCAGTTTCTTCTTCTTCTGCAGCTTCTTCTTCTTCTTCTGATATTCTTCTTCTTCTTCTTCTTCTTCTTCTTCTTCTTCTTCTTCTTCTTCTTCAGCTTCGTTAATTCTTTTTCTTCATCTTGTATTTCATTTTTGATTGTGCTGTTTTACTTCTGAAAAAAAAAACGGGAATAAATAGATCAAAATACAGATTATGTAGTTGTTCTGGTTTTTATCAATTACAGATTTGTTCAATTTTTTTAGATTTGAGTTCCTGTTATATTTTTTTTTCTTTCGGTTGTTGTTTTTCATTCATTAAGTTTACTCTTTTGCATTAGTTAATATCATGTTTACTTTCATTGAATTTCTGATTTTTTTAGTTTGGCATATTCTGTTTTACATTCTTTCATGTAATTGTCTGTTTGATTTTTGTGTTGCTGCTATAGTCTAGGTTAGATCGATTTTTAATTTTTGTTCTGCAATTCATATTTGTTGTTTTCTTTTATTCAATTTACATATTCTTAGTTGCTTTCAATTCAATTGCTGTTTGTTGAATTTTACATTTCCTGTTGTTAGTTTAATTTTCCTGTTTTCTACACAATTAGTTGCCTTTCTTCTGCAATTTGTTCGTTTGTTTTTGTTCATTCTGAAATTCCTGTTTTTCATTAGTTTCTTATTATCTTAGTTGTTTTCTTGTAAATCATTTCATGTTTGCTTTTATTCTTGTAGCAGTTATTTTCTAATTCATTGTCTAGTATACATGTTATTTCTTCTATATCTGGTACTGCTCGTGTTCCTTTGAAGTGTGCAGGATAGCATAGGAGTGGAGCGGAAGCGATTACGTGACACGAAGTACGAAGAATAAAGTCTTTTTACTTTTTAGTTTAGATTTAGGAATTTAAGTGGGTTTGTAAATATTGCACTTTACGCCCTCTGCGAAGGGTATTCATTTGTTGTAATAGTTAGTTGTTTTTACTTTTCTGAACATTTTACATTTCAAATAATTCGGTAATAAAGATTAGTTTAGACTTGTGTGTTTGAATACAACATATTCCCATTCCCTGAGTTCGACCCGGTCTCATCCACTAGTGAGAACCGGTTTTTATTATTTGATGTCTGGTTTTCACATGTTTTTCATATAAAAATCTTTTCAAAATTTACAACGATTTAAAAGAAGACATCAAAACCTGAGCCTCATTTAATGATGTATTTATTTTCCGCCCGATCAGGTTAAGGGTACAAACCTGAGCCTCATCTAATGCGGTATTTCATTTTCCGCCCGATCAGGTTAAGGGTATAAACCTGAGCCTCATTTTGATGAGGTATTTCATTTTCCGCCCGATCAAGTTAAGGGTACAAACCAGAGCCTCATTTTGATGAGGTATTTCATTTTCCGCCCAATCAGGTCAAGGGTATAAATTTGAGCCTCATTTTGATGAGGTATTTCATTTTCGCCCGATCAGGTCAAGGGTTAAAACCTGAGTTTCGTTCCATGCGAGGTATTTCCATCCCATCTAGGATAAGGGCAAAGCCTGAACTTCACTCTCGCAGTATGAATCTTTCTTCTTCATTCTCTATTTCATAACTACCATCTTCATCAGGGCTAATTTTCTCATACCCGGTCAGATCCTTCTAACTAGGGCATTTTATATAGCCCAAATTTGGTGTATTTTTCTTTTGCCACAAAGCTCGGCCACAAGCCGACTTAGTAGCAAAGAGGGGCATCTGTAAACACCCCAAATTTTCACTCACCTCCCCGACATCTCCTCCAACCATTGTGAACCATCCTTTAGGATCATTGGAGGATAAAATGGTCATTTTCTGAGCCTGGAACTTACAAAAGTCCAAATTTCATCTGCAGCTCTCAAAATTTCTCTGTTTTAGCTCAGATTTTCAAAGTTTTACTCCTGATAGGAGACTGGAATCTCCAATTCCTAGTTCAGGATTGTATTTCATAAGACATGTCTTTGCATATCATCACATGATCATTTCATATCATTTCACTGCACAACATGTCATTTCGAGGTCCAGAACTCTCGATTTCAAAACTCTCAATCCAGATTCGAGTTTTTAACTTTTTCAAAATTGATTTCAAACCTCCTGGGTCTTCAAAATTGCCACTTCTTCCCATTTTACCCCCAGGACTCTCAATCTCAAAAGATTTTCTCAAGAAAACAATCTGGATAGTTTTCAGTATGGATTTTCAAAATTTTATCAATTGGATCAGCTATGCCTAAAGAAGGGGATGGAGCTTTGAATTTAACAATTTTATCTCAGATTTTACCCTTTTATCAGCAATTTCAAAAATCATTCTTTTACAAAACCGTCCCATAGGGGCCACCTCTTTTCAAAATTTCCGCAATTAGGCCAAGTATTTCTTATTTGCCAGTTAGTCTAGTTTTTTATGAAAATTCTAAAAAGAGGTTTTACTTTCTTGCTTTTATTTCAATAAAGAAGCGATGTGGGGTCCACCCTGAGGTGGCGCCACATAGGCCTTCCTTTTATAAAACTTGAATTTCAAAAAACCCAAAAATATAGGAGCCTTGTCTCTGAATTGGCACCACTGGGCCCTTTCTCTCTCCTTCCATTCTCTGCCATGTGTCAGTGTGGGGTCACCCTGAGGTGACGCCATGTGTCTTCCTCCCTGCACCTCCATTAATTGCCACTTGTCCTCCCTACATCTTCCTCTTTTTACCTTCTGACATGTGTCAATGTGGGGCCTCCTCTGGAATGGCTCCACGTGTCTTCAGTCTCCTTTTTATTTCATGCCACGTGTCAGTGTGAGGTCACTCTGAGGTGACGCCACATGTCATTCTCTTTCTCTCTTATTCATTTGACACTTGTCACTATGAGGCCACCCTGAGATGACGCCACATGGCTATTCTCCATTCCTCCAGAATCAAACAAGTTTGAATTTCAAATGAGCCCTGAGGTGGCGCCATCTGAGATGCCTCCTCCTGCAACTGACACGTGTTAGTGTGGAGCCACCATGAGGTGGAGCCACATGTCCAGCTCTCCCTTCTCCCAAAAAAGTAGAATTACCCCCCTCTGAGGTGGTGCCATTTCTGAAAAGGAGCTCTGAAAGTGCAGTAGGATCGAGGCAACAAGCACTAGAGGGGGAGTGAATAGTGCTTTTAAAAATTGTCTGCAGAATATTAACAAATTTTGCAATTTGAAAAGCAATCACACAAAGGAACACAAGAATTTATTCTGGTTTGGTCTTTCCCGACCTACATCCAGTCCCCAAGCAAAACCCGCTTGAGATTTCCACTATCAATCTTTTGTAACTACAAGATCATATAGACCAAATCCGGTTCCACTTCCAGTAACACATCTACTGAAAGCAAACAACTCCTTTAAACCAAGGAGTCCTTCCTTTTACAGAAAATAAGTAACAACTTACAAAACAACCTATGAGCCTTTCTTTTGAATGCAAATGAGATGCAATTGGCTTTTGAGGTTGTTGAAATACTCTACTCACGAATTCACTATATCTCAAAGGAATTTGAGTGAAACACTGAAGTGAAAATATCACGTGAGTGAGAAAACAAAAACTTTGAATGAATAGGAGTGAAAAACAAGAAGTAATTCAATTGGATTTTTATGTTTTTTAGTGTAGAAAATACTCATATTTATAGTTGAAAGTTTTCATACGTTGAGGGTATGAAAGTGTGTCAAAACAGTTCATTTTGAACAATCAAAACGTTTGAAAAACGAAAAGACACACCTTTTTGAAGTTTCAGGAAAAACGACAAAATTAGTCGACTGGAACAGTAGTTAGTCGATTAATAGTTAGTTATTAGTAGACTGACAGTTATCGTCGGTCGACTGATCTGTTTATCGAGCCGTTTGAAAATCTGAAATTTTGAAACTTAGTCGACTAGAGATAAAATTAGTCGACTGATAATATCATCAGTAGACTGAAAAACCTTTCAGTCGACTGCTGCTAAAATCTTTTGAAAAACATATATTCTGTCTGATCTACTGATAAAAGCATTAGTCGACTGCGACTAAATTTTCAAAAAACACATGTTCTGTCCAGTCGACTGATAAAACCATTAGTCGACTGCTGCTAATTTTCCAAAAAACAGACATTCTGTCCAATTGACTGATAAAACCTTCGGTCGACTAATTTGACAAAAATGACTTTTTAGAAAATATGGCACAAAAGGATTAGTCAACTGGTGAGTCTATTGGTCGACTAATAAACACAAAAATTTAGGAAAAGAGTTTTCTAAAATGATTTTCATGAGGGGTTCTTTTAGAAAAGTTTTTCTAAAGACTTTTTTTTAGGTGAAATGCAATCTAAATATGCACTCTAAGTAAGGCTCTTACAAGAATCTGAGACTTTTAATGAATTAAACATTTGCACACTAGTCTTCAAAGATTCTTCATCGAATTCTTCAATGTCTTCATTGCCTTAGCTGAAATGTTGTGGCGCCCCAAACCCCGACCTTGGAAAAAACTTGAAATTTCCATGGAAAGAATTTTTTTTTTTAAAGTTTAAGCATGAAATCATTGGAAAGCAAGCGTGGGAAAACAACAAAGCCGCAAGTCTGAGCGGCCGCCACAGATAAGGAACAGTGTAACCAGACAGGGTAACTACGAAGTGAAGAGGGGAAACACCCCAATAGTTTTAAAGAGTTTACAGATAATAAGTACAAAAGGTACAAAATAGGGAGTACATCCCTTCAACAACCAAAAACCCAAAAACCACCAGGTACAAGAACTGCAAGTCAAGTGTGTGGGTCCTCTGAGCCTCCACCGTGTATCATCGCATCCGCACTATACCTGTTCGTCACCTACATTCCCATAAAACGGGGTCAATCATCTTGCGAGGTGGTGAAGAAACAACCACAAGCAAATGTATATATATATATATCACGTATACAGAAAAACAGGAAATAAGCTGACAAGTGTAAGTGCCTGTGTCAGGAAGGTGTAAAGTGACAAGTACTAGCCAAAGAACTATAGTAACAGGAAAAATAAGTAGCCAAAGCAATGAACTGAAACGTAAGTGAACTGAGCAGCAAGTAACCAAAGTAACACTGAAGTGACTATAGCAACTGAAGTAAGTCTACAACACAAATAAACCAATATCTACTGTAAGTCAACTGTTTGGTTAGTTCTTAAGTTCTTCTTATTACTCCTTCGGGTACATGAAAGAAACCTCGCATTCTGTGAAACATGCACCTGGCGTCTGTTATTTAAATTCTAGTGTGGTAACCGGGGAAGCTACAGACGGAGTCAACCTTATGCGAGCAGCACACGGCTAGGAGAAAACACTCACATAGGCAATGATTGCAATCCATACTACTGCAGTAGTGAGGCCCTAAGAAGGTAACCTCAACCTCCTTGACTCTGAGTGACTGGAGGCCAAAGGAACGCTACAACTCCTGTCAAAACACGTGTCGTAGTAACGACAAGTCACTCAGGGTTGTACCATCCACCCTCTCCCAAGGTGTACCGTTTTGTGAATGGGGCGAAGCAGGTTTATCTTTCTTAAGGCTCAAGTTCAATCATACCTCACAACGAGGAATCTTCCTCGTGGTCCCTGCAGGGTACGCAAAACGAGGACTTGGCCTGCCCATCCACGTGCTCAGCCTCAAAAGGCCAACGGAGCACACTGCTCGTGAAAACAGTCAAATCACCATATTATTTTATCTTCTATTAGGGTACATCATACAAGAGTCCACACAACACAAGGGTCACTACCCGAAAACTCCAACTGAGCCCACAACAAGAATTTCAATATTTATACCCTATGGTGTTCTATTTTCTCTCTTTTCGTAAGTGCACCAAATGTGCTTACTGATGCCTCAGCGATGTACCTCCTTTGGGTACGTACTACACACAACTGTGTCAAGATGTGCCAAGTGCAAAGTGTAAGAGTAATTACAATTTCTACCTTTCGCACAAGTGTAACTACAGAGACATTAAATGATATTTAAACTGCACTATATTAAGTATTGCATTATCAACATTTTCATACTCAAGGGTCGAAATTGAATTTAACCCATCATTCTGTCTAATGGGAATAACATTGGTTTTTCCCAAGGTGAATCGTTGCTCTTGTAAGGAAGATGCAACTGCGACTCAAAGGACCATTACACGTGGTTCAATGCACTTACATGTTTATGGTGAAATCTGAGATATTCCCGCCTTATGGGAACAACATTAGCTATATCCACGGTATGGGGAGCCGCACCTGTGGTCCCGAAACAAATTGTTTGTCAAAATGAACGTAGGACAACACTAATCAATTCAAAATGTAACATCATCAAGAGGAAAATGCTTGGGCGGGACACAAGAGTGTCGCCTGTCCATTCGGTCATGCTGAAACAGTCACCATGTATTCTGGTATACCAGTGTGTACAAACCTATACCTATGTACATATGTACATATATCCATTCACACTCAAGTACGTATAGATAACCTATATATATATATATCAAACTCGATAAAACCCAAGGCATGTAAAGTTTTGCCAAAACCCTAACCGAATGCACGGAGGGTGCGGGGCAAAGCAATTACTAGTTGAACCGAATGTGGTTCAGCTTGAAGTAGCCATGGACTGGTTTTTGATAGGAAGGCATTGACGGCCATCATGGTGTCTCTACGAGGCTGCAAGGGTGCCAAAGTGGGGGCCACACGCTTGCTGCCCAAAAACCCAAACCAACAGATGGTCTGGTCCCACGGACCAGACTGTCATACAACCTAACCGAATCTTATCAATCTTGTGGATCATTCCAAAATCATTATAGGAAATCGGTTGTGACTGGTCCAAGCCCCGACAAGGGTCAACCGAAAGTCTCATGAAAAAGGTGCACTCTCTGCAGTGTCAAAGTGTCGGGTCCCTAGGACCAAACAGCAACTAGAACGGATTAGGGTCTGAACCGATTGGGTTCAGACCCAAACCTAAGGTGGTTCAGCCAAAAAAGGGTTCTCGTGAGTGTCCAACATCAGTTGGATGACACCCGGCTCCAACTAGGTAGAGTCGCGGCTGGCACTAAGCGCTAGCCGGCTTGCCAAGGAGTCCAGGTCTGAACCATGGTTCAGACCAACACTCACTAGGTGCTAACCAGGTAATAAGAGATGCACAGCACCCACGGTGTGCATGCCCAGCTCCAGCCAAGTGGAAACTGGCTGGGCTAGGTTCGCCCAGCTCAGGTCACCCGGCTATGGGGCAGGTCTGGACCCTCATTTCTGATCCGCACCCTAACCCATGCCATCTAGCAATATGCGTAGCACAGACATGTAAGGAAATGCAACTAACTGTATAACATAATTATTACTATATATATTATTTATTATTAATATATATATTTTTTTAAAACTACTGCTACTGGGTGTGAGGGCCACCGCAAAGCGCCTGCTCCATTCTTAGAGCGAAAAGGAGAGAAAAGAAAAAATGGGGGTTTGGTCCACTAGACCAGACCGAGTTACCCTTGCCAACGTGAACCAGAGCACAAGGGCTCGGTTCACAACAGCTAAGAGGGTGTGCTGGGGACGCCTATGGCCGGCCCAGCTGCTCCAGTCCGGGTCTCAAAAGGGAAAACCGAAAACGAAAAAAAATAAGAACAACATCATAACTAAAAGAAATACCAGAGGTTAACACCTTAACCATCGACAGCCTGTCCTTTGCACGTCTCAAAGAAAGTGGTCACATAGTGACCCAGGCTCTAGGGCTAGCTTGCAACACCAGTCCCATTGTGCTGGGACTAGGTTTAGCCGAAAACCCAAAAAGAAAGAATACACACAAAAAAAGAACAAAACAAGAGAATGAAAAGGGGGCTGACGGGTTGGGTGTAAGCTGGACGAGCCCAGCTCGGTTCAGCACACCCCTATGATGAGGATGCCATGAAAATAATTAGCAAACAAAAGAAACCATGACATAACAACATTATCATGGAAAATGAACAACTAACATGTATAGGAGAAACAAGAACAAAGACGCCAATGTAGGAATCAAAAGGAAATCTATTTCCAAGGCATGCAGTACAAAAGCTTATGAAAACAATGAAAATTCAATAATCAAAATTGCTTTTCTAACTAATCCGTCACTTGGGCTTGCATGCATTGATGCAAGGCACCAATGGCTTCATGTAAATCCGTAATCGACAAGAAGGTGAGTCTTCACCTTAACTTCTTGGAGAAGATGAAGGATGATGCAACAACACTCCACGCCTAGGTGGTTTCCACAGTTCGGAGGGAGGAAACAAGAGGAGAAGAAGGAGGTTTGAGAGAGAGAAGAGAGAGAGAGAGTAAGTTAAGAAAAATCACCCATTAGAGAGGGACTCATTTTTTTTTTTTTGAGTTTTATAGAATGTGCTTTAGGGATGGACGGCTGGGGTTGTTCCTTCCAAGATGGAGGGCTGGGGCGCTCCACGCCCCCCAACAACCAATGCATGTAGAGCTTTCCAAAAGATTTTAGAAAACTTTCTAGAATGTGTTATCATCGGAAAATTTTTAACTTTTTGCGAGTCAAACTGACCTTTGAAAAAGATTTTGAAAATAACTCGCCTCCGTTTTAAAATGCGGGAAAATTCCGTAGAATGGGACTCGCCTGTCGGTACGAGGTTTGACCGTTCCTGCCACCTTTAACAGGGGTAATCGAACCAAGGATCAATCTACTGCTCAGCTCTATTCAACTTGTCTAAATCATATTCTAATTTCTAAATGCACATAGAATCAGGCATGTGCTATGAATTTCTAAAAATGCACATTTGAAAACATGATGCTTGCTTTGAATAACTGAAACACTTAGAATAGATATCACATGGAAAATCGTGAATTGGGATTTGAAATATACTTCTGAGAAAAGTAAAAATCGATTTCTGAAGAAATGTAAGGATTTTGTGAAAATCGATTTTGAGAAATATGAAATAACTTTAGAAAACTTGATTTCTTTGAATCAGAACTCTGAAATTGAAAATATAACTTAGAAAATCGAATTTGGAACTTGGGAAATACTTGAAATATCATTGGCAAATCCATATTTTGAGAAAATCGATTTTTTTGAATAAGACTTAGAAAATTTTTTATTTTTCTAACTTCAAACTTTGAAATTGACTGCATAACTTGGAAAATTGAATTTATGAACTTGAGAAACTCTTGAAATATTCTTTGAAATTCAATGCTTTTGGGAAAATCGATTTTGCTATAAGACTTAGGAGATTTTGAGGAATTCAATTTCCTTGACTTAGAATTTGAATTGGAATTGGCAAATGCATGAAATGAATGAATATGAATTTGAGGAATTGAGAAATACTTTTTGTATTTTTGAGAAATGCAGTGCATTTTGAAGTTAGCCTAAGAGTGTAGGCTGAATGTGGCTAATGTGAAGATCATACATCTGGGTATCATTCGTATTCTGACTATGGCCATAAATACAAATTCCACCAAGTTTATAAACTTCATAAAAGCTAGTGCATGTGCCATTCGTGTAGACCATAGTGAGTTTGAATATGCATGAATCATCATCCATCACACATTGACATTATAAAAAAAATAAACTATATGCAATGCAACCTAAGCTAAGCAGGAAATGCAAATTCTTATTCCAAAGTTTAATTATAAATTACATCACTATTGAAATTTAAATACATGAAAAATAAAATCTTCAATGTACCTGCAAAACTAGAAAACTTTGTTAGTAATGATATGTTGGCTTTTCTAGGTTTATCCAGTAATATCTAGAAATTACTGGATTTTGCTAGATATAAGCCTTTTTGCCATGATTTCCTTAAATCAAAATTGATAAAATATGAAATAAGATTGAATAAATAAGGAAGATAAGATATGAAATTTCGAAATTGGGGTCAAAATGACCAAAATACCCTTAATAACAAGACTATGGCCTTGAAATTAGGGTTTTTAGAAATATATTTGGTAAAATGCAAGTTTTGAAATACAAATGAGAATAAATCAAACTAAATATGCTATGACATGATTAAAAATATGAAAATTAGGGTTAGGAATTTCGAAATTGAGGTCAAATGACCAAATTGCCCCTGATAGCAAGACTATGGCCTTGAAATCAGGGTTTTTAGAAAATATTTTGGTAAAAACTTAGGTTTTATGCACTAAATGAAATCAAATGAGCATCAAATTAAACCTAAAGCATCCTAATATGATTATGAATATGATTAAACCCTAAAAATATATACTTATGCACGAAAATCCAAGAATATCACAAATTTTGTGATTTTTTTTAGTGTTTTGGAATTCTTCGGGTACCCTGTTTTGCAATTCAAGTCATTCAAACATAAAACGGATTCTAAAAATCTTCAAAATTGGTACCTGCACTTGTTATAACCCTAATATCAAATTAGAATTATAAAATTATTTTTTTGGCATTAAATTAATCCGAAAATAGCATCAAACCCTAAAAATATGGTATTTTTGACCTAGCTCACCAACCAGTCTCAGTCCAAGACCCGAACCAGGGGTCAAACCTCCATGGAAATCTATGAAATTTTACAGAGAACAAATAGACAGGAAAACAAAACTTTTCCTTTTTACAGATTTGAAAATGCTTTTAAAACCAGGGAGATACCCATCCGACAATCCGGACTTGAATATATTGATTTTAACTTTGGTCCTGACTGATACTTTCAATTGAAAATTCCGTGATAAATAGCAGAACTCATTCAAAATATCTGAGACTTTAACAGTAAACAGTTGACATAAAAATAACAATACTCACATTTTACAGATCATGAATCAGATCTATAGTTTGGGATTTATAAACAACATAACTCTGATTAGGGTTTTGGTAAACCCTAACGAGTTTTAAATTGAAAATCAGAGTCTCCTACAATGGAAAAATATTAACAGTAATAAAAAATTCTGAAAATTTCACAGTAGATATATCTAATCAATATAAATCCATAGCAATTTAAAGATCTAAAATCGGATATAGGATGAGAAAAATATCATCACAGCAAGTTACCCTCTTGATTTTAACAACGATTTTAAAGTTTTAAAAACCCGATTTGGTGTATGATTTTTCTGACAGGGTTTCGAAAGTCCAAAATCTATGATTTTTTTATAGTAGATCAATCACATATGCATGCATCACATATAAAAAAATCCGAAATTAACAGCACATATTTTAATCCAAAACAGCATGCTTTTTTTTTGTTCTAAACTAAAAACACACAGAAATCTAAGAAACTTGAGAAAATATGCATTAACTAATGAAAAACAATAAAATAAACACTAAAATAGTAAAATAAAATTTATTTCTATGCTGGAAAACGTGTAATAAACATGAATAAGAAAACAAATAAATAAAATACAGGGAATCCATGGCTGGAATTTGCTTTCACCTTTGAAATCATAGATTTAACCCATTTAACGGGTAAATCTTATGTTTCGTCGGTTAAGAACATGAAAAACGTACCTCTCATCGATTCTAATGGATTATAATCCTTGAAATCACCCTCAAACTGAGTTAGATCATCTTCTTGGGTCGATTTTGGGGTTCTTGGATGAAATCCATGGTTAAATCCATGACCACAAGAGTTTCCATGGTGAAATCTATTGAAAAATCATAAAAACTAATAAAATAATAAAAAAATAATATTAAATAAACTCACCTTGGGGCTGCAGCTGCAATGGAGGAAGGTGGAGGTGCTGGAGAGGAGAGAGAGGCCACGAAAATTTGAGAGAAAAAGAGCTCTTTTTGACCCCCTTTAGGTCCCCTATTTATAGATTTTCAAAAAGTCACTTAATTAGGGTTAATTAAGAGGTTTTTCATTTTTTCAGGACTCTTTCTAATAAATCCACTAAGGGCAACGATTTTTTTTGGTTTCCTAACCCTAAATGAACTCCAATTAAACTCTAATTAATACCTAATTAAACCCTAAAAAGTCCAAATGTGACACCACCTATTATGGTCCCACATTTGGTTTTTAAAACCTGAATTTAAAACCTTTAAAAACCAATGGTTTAAAAGTTAAATAAAATGGATTTTTAAAATTGATTTTGACTCCTCTAAACCCCTAACCTAACTAGGACAATGACTAACCCTAGTCTAGCCCTGACTTACTCGAATATGGCGCCACCCCGAGTGGGCCCTACTAGAGTTTAAAAAAAAAAACAATTTTAAAACTTGAAATTGAAGGAGTTTTCAAAAGATTTTCAAAAGTAAACTTAAAATTAGAATTTTTGAAATGGCATAGGGTTCTAACCGAGTCAGAACTCCTCTGGATATGGTGCCAACTGAGTGGGCCCACATCGAGTTTTGAAGAATTTTGAAATAAACACTGAAAATGGCTTTGAAAAGGGGTTAAGATCAGTATTTGAAATTCAAGATCTTTGAAAATAGGGTCTCAAGCGAACTGGAACTCCGAATTAGAGTCCTGAACTCTTAGGACTCTGTGATTTTGGTTTTTAAAATCCAAATAAAGAAAGTTTTGAAAAGATTTCATCGAAAATGGTGAAAAAAGTCAGAAAATACAGTCAGAGTTAGACTCCTAACTCGATCAGAACTCTAAATTAGAGTCCTGGATTAACTAGACTCTACAAAATGACCTAATTTTTGAAAACAAATGAAATAAAAAAAAATGGAATAAAAACAAACTTCAAAATAGACTCCTGACTGGACTAGGACTCTGGGGCAGAGTCCTGATCGGACTGAAACTCTAGATTTTTGGTATTTTCTGAAAAACAAATGAAAAAATTTTGAAAAACAGTTAAAAACATGATAAAATTGAATTTTGGTTCAGAGTCTTCATACGATTAGGACTCTAAGAAAGAGTCCTAATTCAATCAGAACTCTAAGAATTTTGGTTTTCTGATAAGCAAATGATGAAATTTTGGCAAAGCTTTTGAAAACCAGTGAAAATGAATTGAGAAAATCAATTTTGGATAGAGTCCTACTTCGATCAGGACTATGGGGTAGAGTCCTGATTTGATCAGGACTCTGAGATAAAACCTCAGAATTTTGAAATTCTTTGATAAAAGTGTAACAAATTTGATAAATGGAAAGATTTTTGAAAGATTTTCTCAAAATTGAAATTAGGATCAGAGTCCAGATCCAACTAGGACTCTCTGAACAGAGTCCTGTTTTAACTGAAACTCTGAGTTTCTGACTCATTTTGAAAGATTTTTGAAAGATTTGATTGAAAATGGATAAAAATAGTTGTAAAAGATTAGAGTTCCAATCCAATTGAAACTCTAAAGAAGAGTCCTGATCCGACTGGACTCTTGAAGAAGAGTCCTGATCCAACTAGGACTCTGAAATTTTGGCCAAAACAGAAGATTTTAAAAGGTTTTCTTCAAAGACAGGTAAAAAGGTAGTGAAAAGTAGAGTTTTGATCCGACTAAGACTCTGGAAAAAGAGTCATGATCCAATTAGGACTCTAAGATTTTTGAAGGAATCCAGAAGCGACACCACCTAAATGGGCCTCATCTGAGAATTAAAATCAATTGAAATTGAGTTTGAAATGAATCCAGATCGTTTTCTAAGAAAGTATTTCAAAATATAAGGTCCTGGGGGTTAGAAAATGACAGAATGTTGAATAAAAACCCAGGTTTTGAAATTGATTTTTGAAAGAAAAAGTTTTAAAACTCAAATCTGGATTAAATATTTTAAAAACATGAGTGCTGGATCTCGAAAATGAGATGCAATGACATGCAATGCTATGTAGTGCAATGAAATGGTATGCCGAATGCATGCAATGATATACAATGACACATGAAATGTAAGTACTGGATGAGGGTAAAAATTTGGGTTGTTTACAGATGCCCCTCTTTGCTACTAAACCGGTTGTAAGATGAGCTTAGTGGCAAAGAAAACACACCAAATTTGGATTATAAAAAATGCCCCAGTTAGATGAATCTAACTGAGTATGAAAGAATTAATCCAAGTGATGATGGTAGATATGAAATGGAGAATAAGGATAAAATTTTATTTCAAAAGAAAGTAAGATTCAGGTTTTGCCCTTAACCTGGATGGGACATGAAATACCTCGTATGGAATGAAGCTCAGGCTTAACCCTTAACCTGACCGGGTTGAAAATGGAATACCTCATCAAAGGAGGCTCAGGTTTGTACCCTTGACCTGATTGGGTGAAAAATGAAATACCTCATCAAAGGAGGCCCAGGTTTATACCCTTAACCTGATTGGGCAGAAAATGGAATACCTCATCAAAGGAGGCCCAGGTTTATACCCTTAACCTGATTGGGAAGAAAATGGAATACCTCATCAAAGGAGGCCCAGGTTTATACCCTTAACCTGATTGGGCAAAAAATGGAATACCTCATCAAAGGAGGCCCAGGTTTATACCCTTAACCTGATTGGGCAGAAAATGGAATACCTCATCAAAGGAGGCCCAGGTTTATACCCTTAACCTGATTGGGCAGAAAATGGATGGAATCCTCGAAAGAAGAGACCGTGAAGGAACCTTTAGATTTCCGCACAATGAATCCGATAGGGGTTTTGCAAAAGGAAGTAAATTGGGGTCCCTAAAGTTTGAAAAGAGATTGATTTTGTGCGCCTCATTGCTGAGACTAATTAACTTTTGAAATTGCCTTTTGCTGAAATTGTTGGCTTAACCTCAAGCTGAAATTGGACTGTCTATGATGGGACAGTGGGGACACAGGGAAGTGTGCGAATCTAAGAGCCCGTGCGCTCAGATTATACCAAAGATGGGAAGGAATTCTTGAAAACTCCCGTTATCAAGTCCTTAAAAGGGATAACAACTGATGTCAGGATGCACCAAAGATGAACCTCAAGCTTGCTTCACGTCAGGATAGCTAGAAAATATTGTCAAAATGTTGAAAATCATTGTTGATTCAAAATAATTTAAAATGATGCACATTGTTTTGAAAGTGTTCCCTCTTTTCTACCTAAAGTATTACCTCTGACTGAGCTTAACTCGGTAGAATCAAGATTCGAATTCAAATTGCTTGTGATTGGCTTTCTTTAAAGGAAGCTATCAATTTCCTTGATATGGACGGGAAAGAAAGTATTATTGATATTGCGAGAGCTATTGGTGAAAGAATATTGATAAAAGAATTTCACAAAATTAAAGAAGATTCTTGATAGATTTGGCAGTCTGATATCCTGGGATTCTTTTCTCATGATGATCTTTCTACACTCCGTTTTTTTTTTAGCAGATTGGAGCTCTCTTGGATTTTTCGAGAATTACATCATCCTTCATTTTGGAGATGTCCTGACTTGTCTCTCTCTCTTTTTTCTTTTTTTTTGGGAAGGGTACGTCACAAACTCCATCTCAGAGATGTTCCGATCCTTCTTTTCTCTCAGGGGTTATCATGATGATTATTGGCTCTTTGGTAGGAAATCTCTTGATGATAGCTGGAATTAAATATCTTTTAGGGTTTGTCGGTAGGCTCATCACACTCGCCTTCATCTCGACGGTGATCTGAACTTTTCCTAGAAGGATCCGTCACAAACTCCGTCATCTTGGAGATGATCCAAATCTTCTTTGGCCCCGGGGGTCGACTCGCTTAATTCGCCTTCATCTTGACGACAATTGAGAGATCCCTTTTGCAGATATTTAATTGCAGCTTAGGTGATTGAGGAGATATGGAGATTGAGTGGATTTTTCTGTATCACCCAGGATATTTCGACTGCTTTATTTTTCAAGAATGGTCTTTAAAATGTGTCATTGACTGCGATCAATATCAATCACTCATGGCTTTGCAACAACATTGAATTCTCTTTGCTAGCCATATCGGGGATTTATTCTTCATCCTTTTGGTTGGCCAATAAAAAGATTTTGAACTTGGAATCCTTTTTCGTGAAAGCATTGCCCTTTCGGAAGTAATAGTGGAGGTATTCTGAAGTAATAATTTTGTGCAATAATGATTTTTGAAATCAACAAATATTTAATGACAAATTGGCAAAATTTTCTTGAAATCCTTTTGTGAAAGCGAGCATTCGAAGCACAACGCAACGCATCCATGACAAAAATTCTCTTCTCCTTTCCCCAAAGGAGAAGATTCAGAAATTAGAATTGGGAATTACTCCTTTCTTCCCTGAAGAGGAGGTGTTTGCAAAACAAACTTTCGAAGAGAAATTAAGCTTTCGTCAAAACTTCCTAACATTAGGCTTCTCCTATGGAAAGGGGGCCGAAATTGGTGAGGTTGGTAAATTGGTCATGAAGGAACGAGTTCATCACACTCTCCCTGAAAAGAGGGTCCTTCATGATGAAATGGCCTAGTCTGAAATTATGGGGCCACAAGGAAAGCAAGTCTCCGTCGAGTCTCTCCCTATAAAAAGGGTTCCTTGTGTGAAATTTGGAATTTTGTTTTGCAAACGGTTCACAAAGACACGAGTCCCTTCAAACTCTCCCTGAAAAGGGGCTAAGTGAACGAATTGGATAGCATGCGAAAAGAGCGAGCTCCCTCGAACTCTCCCTATAAAAAGGGTCTCCCGCAAGAGAAAATAATTGAAATTGGGTATTGGGTGACTCAAAAGGGTCAAATTTTGGAAATTGAAATTTTGAAATTTGGTATTTGAAATTGGAAATTGGAAATTGGAAATTGATAATTGGAAATTGGAAATTTGGAAATTGATAATTGAAAATTGATTGACCTGAAGGTCGAAATTGTGAATTGGTTTACTGAGAATGACATGGGTTCTATAGGGATTCAGCCTAAGAACGACATTGGTTCTATTGAGAACGACATTGGTTCGATTGAGAACGACATTGGTTCAATTAAGAACAACATTGGTTCACTGGGAACAACATGGGTTCAATAGGCATTCAGCCTAAGAACGACATTGGTTCAATTGAGAACAACATTGGTTCACTGTGAACGACATGGGTTCAATAGGGATTTAGCCTAAGAACGACATTGGTCCCGCAGGGGTTCGACCTACGAACTATCAATTCCATAGGAATTCAACCTAAGGATCATAGCTTAAGAAGGAATAATTCCAACTTGTGAGCTTTGAATGGACGAGGTGCTAAACTGGGTTTTTGAGGGAAGATTCGAATCAGAATTCAATTATTCAAGGAAAACTAGATGAATTGGATTTTGAAAGACAATTCGAGTCGAAACTCGGATCTTCTAGACCAACTCGCAGGATAGTTTGAGTAGAAGTTCAAACTTGTAAAGGAAAGCTAAGCGAATTGGATTTGAAAGAAAATTCAAGTCGGAACTTGGATTTTCTAGACCAATTCTGAATTGGATTTGGAAGAAGATTCGAATCGGAACTTGACTCTTCTAGACCAATTCTAGAATCTAGAGGGAAGAAAATTATACGAATTGGATTTGTAAGAAAATTCAAGTCGGAACTTGGATTTTCTAGACCAATTCTGAATTGGATTTGGAAGAAGATTCGAATCGGAACTCGACTCTTCTAGACCAATTCTAGAATCTAGAGGAAAGAAAATTATACGAATTGGATTTGTAAGAAAATTCAAGTCGGAACTTGGATTTTCTAGACCAATTCTGAATTGGATTTGGAAGAAGATTCGAATCGAAACTCGACTCTTCTAGACCAATTCTAGAATCTAAAAGAAAGAAAATTATACGAATTGGATTTGTAAGAAAATTCAAGTCGGAACTTGGATTTTCTAGACCAATTCTGAATTGGATTTGGAAGAAGATTCGAATCGAAACTCGACTCTTCTAGACCAATTCTAGAATCTAGAGGAAAGAAAATTATACGAATTGGATTTGTAAGAAAAATCAAGTCGGAACTTGGATTTTCTAGACCAATTCTGAATTGGATTTGGAAGAAGATTCGAATCGGAACTCGACTCCTCTAGACCAATTCAAGACATTTAAAGGAAAGAAAAGTTGATAAGTATAAAGATGACATTTGGGACTAGTTCAACTAGCACGAGCAACAGATTTTGGAAGAGTACGAGTACGAGCACTGGATTTTGAAAGATTACCAGTACAAGCACTGGATTTTAAATGGTTACCAGTACGAGCACTGGGTTTTAAATGATTACCAGTACGAGTACGGGGTTTTGAAAGTTTACCAGCACGAACACTGGATTTTGAAAGTTTACCAGCACGAACATTGGATTTTTGAAAAATTACCAGCACGAACATTGGATTTTTGAAAAATTACCAGCACGAACACTGGATTATGAAGAATTACTAATGGATTTTGATGGAAAATTTTCAGTCTTCACCCTTACGACAACTTGGGCGACTGTCGGGGCCTCAGCTGCTTTAGGTAAACGGATCATATCTTTCGCGAGCATGTATTCCAAAATACTCTCTAGTGTCTGGTCCAAAGGGGTGAACTTTCGATCCGTACTCCAATCCTTGCGCTTTGGCTTTTCTTGATCTTTCTCTTTATGCTGAGGACTAGATTGAAGAGGCCTATCATTGTTGGAGAACTTTCCTTTTTGGCCCATGGATCCCTCTGAATAGTGATCATGATTCTTCTTATTGCTTTTGCTATCATTGACAGAAAGAGTGAAGTGAGCCTTCGGAGATCTTACCGTATCTTTCGCGAGCATGTATTCCAAAAAACTTTCAAATATTTGATCCAAAGGGGCCATCTTGCGGTCCTGATTTCGATTATCATGTTGTACCTCTTGCCGAGTGCTTGATTTCTGCTGAGACTTGGCAAAGACAGTCGACTGGTATTCTTTCTCACCCTTAACAAAGAAATTCTTGTCGATATAATCTTGGACGATATTCTTAAAGACGAAACAATGTTCAATATCGTGCCCCGTTGTTTGGTGGAATTTGCAGAAGCGGTCTTTCCATTTCCCTAGGGCGACCAGAGGATTAGCAATTCTTGGAAGCTTAACCATTCCTTTGCTCAGCATGTATTCAAGGACCTCTTCGAGGGGCTGATCTAGAGGAGTGAATTCGCGATCGTAACCCCAACCGTCATGCTTTTTCTTCTCTTTCTGTTGACTCAATTTTTCACTCTGCTTTAAAGATTTCTCTTTCTGACTTGTATGATTGCCTTTGTTATTTTTGCAATCACTGCGATTGGCATCAACGAAGAAGATGAGTTTTGTCTTCTTTTCTGAATCTTGATTATTCCTGACGGAGGTGACGCCATCATGGAAATCTTTGTTCCTGAAGACCTTCTTTCCCTTGTCATGAGCTTGCAAATCTTTAATCATCTTGGCCATTTCCTTCAGCTTTATTTGGACTGGATCATCCATTGCTTAATCTTTCAATTTATAGGATGTCCCTTGTCTATGAGAGGATCTTTGAAATGCTTGCCAGACTTCATACTCTTCATCAGTGCCAACTACTGATTCTGATTCGTCAGATGTATCCTCGTGTTGGATATGTTTCTTGGATAGTTTTAAAACTTTCTTGGCTGACCGACCTTTTGCCATCTGCTTGACCTTGATCTTTTCTGTACTAGCTTCAGCTTGTTCTGTCAACATTTTGGTCATCATCTCTTTGAACATAGCATATATCTGGGGATCAACATCATCCTTTGCTTGCTGACCCTGACTTCTAGCTGATCGAGGTGAGTCCATTTCCTCTTCTGAAGCGATTGAGTATGCCACACCTTCGATTGATGAGGTTTTCTTTCTGGATCTTGTATAAATCATCGAGTATCACAAATGTTCTCCTAAATGTTGCTGATGCTCTCTGCAAGGTAGAACTGATGATTAGGCTTTTAAAGGAAATTGGGTTGGAGGAAGATATTCACTGAGAATTTTGGTAGACAATTGAAAGAGTATCCCATTACTAGGGATTGAGTCGTCGCTGGGATTACGACAATTGTGTTGTCATTCCTTTGCAAAATAAACAACTGAGAATATGCCTTGTTACCTAGGCGAGGTCGTCAAACCAAGGTGAAATGTAGAATAAAGGAATTTTATTGAGGGGAAAAACATGATTTTATCAATAATATACTTGATAGAGGGGAGGAGGACAGACAATTTTCCACCACTCCGGATAATCAGAAGACACACGAGGGCCGGGAAAAATAGTAAGATTGACAAAGGAATCCCAGCCATGTCTGGCAGAATGGTATGCTCCGGACCACTGATCTGATGCGAGGTCGAATTCTGGCAGAACCCCTGCTAGTGGACGAATCTCTACGTGCTTCTGCCTCTAAGAGAACTGCCTGACACACCGCTCTGGATAATAGTATGCGCAGAAGAAGGGGCCAAGTAGCCTGAACCGCTTGCCGTATGCATAAGTGTATCTAGAAGGTGATTCCTGACGATCAAAGTAGTCCCATACGACCTCTTCCTCCTGAAGATTATCGATCAAGAATCGGTATCGCGCAACTGGTAGAAGCTTTTCACCATTGTATCTGAAGGAACTGGCTCGGACTGGCACATGCCGAAGGAACCAAGATTGTAATGCGTAGGTGCACCCTTCGACTAGAATTGATTCTCCGAGTGTGAAACGAGTCAACCCTCTGTATAGAAAAGCGAGTGCGGCCATGGCTATGGAGAGGTGGCTGGTCTGTCGACTTCCCCATCTCCTTAGAAGCTGAACTATTCTGATATCTATATAATTCCGTCCATCGAGAAAGAAAGCTAATCCCGCCGTGCACAGAACCATCGCATGCTGAATTCTCTCTCGAGTTGTCCTGGACAACGAGCTGACTCCCACAAATGTCCCATACTGTCTGTAGATTTCGAGCAGGTCCACATATTCATTTCCATCTTCTTCAATCAGAGGCCAAGACTTGCGTCCTGTCATGCGAGCTAAGGCCTCCTTAGGGTCCAGACCCTTGACGTTAATCAAAAACTGTTTGTCCAATGGATCTCCAGGCTGACCGGCTGGCTCGGGCAATCCCATAATCTCTGAAAATTCATCCATCAGTATTGTCATCTCACCCCACGGGAACCAGAAGGTAGAAGTGCTCGGATTCCACCGTTCTGCTAGTGCATGGATCAAGTTGCCGTTGACTGTCTGCTTTCCCACTGCGGACGCCAACTCTAGCCCACAATCGTCCAAGTGGTCCGGAAACATACGAGAGAAATTCTTGAACCATAAATAGTACCACCGGGGAAAGAAGGATCCGGTGCTGAGGACTCGATGTTCAGGAAGACTTTGTCGTACCTCGTAGGAGATGTGACCCTCAAGGAAAACTGAATCAAGCTGACTGGATGCCATCAGACTGGAAGACATAGAAAATTGGAATAAGACTTGGGAAAATACAAGAATTTTGAAAGAGAATTGCAGGCAGGATAAAATGAAGTAGAAAATTCGAGATCCAGAAGAAAGGAAAGATGGGAAATCACTTGGAGTTTTGAAGAAAATAGAGGAATTTCATGAAAATCGTCCAGGGTTTTAATATTTCATCAAATGGAGTATTTGAAAATCGTCAAGGATTTAAAACATGGACAGTACATGGACATGGATTGGGGAATTTTGAAAATTGTCCAGTATTTTAGAAAATTGGGAAAATATGGAAAATATCAAAGAAATGACTATAACACATTCAATTACAACAAGTATGCACATACAGCATTCCCTAAAAGCTGACTCTAGATGCACAAATTTTGAAATAGCTGTAGGACCTTAATCCTAACTCTAAGGTTCAGATCATCTGTGTCCAATCCAGTTATGCCTATATACTCAAGCCAAGGCTCGATGTACATGGCATAAAATCAATTTCTCCGGTTCTAGGTTCAAGTTTTCCAACATCCTTGAGCACCTGCCGATATACGTTGGACTATGGCCCTTGGTACGTGGCAGGGGGGTTTTCACCCAGATAGGTGGCCCAGTTGTGAGGCTTTGTCCCGAACTATGGTTCTGGAAGAGAGCCCAGCAACGTGAAGACCGGGACAATATAGGTAGGGTGATTTTTGAAATATGAGCACATGCAAGAAAACAGAGGGCTCTAAGTCCTAAAGAGATAGAATTTTGAAATATTTGAAGAAGCAAACATTGTTTTCATACAATTCCTAAATTGAGGAGTGTTGTATTAGACCTAAGTCTATGTGAGCATGAATAATTCTCCTCAATATGGTCATACCAAACCATACCTAGTCTATATGCATTCCATGTCAGCTGGGTTCAAGTCTAGGCTCCTAGGTTCACATGATATCATAAAGCAAAGCTGACATTCCAAGGAAATCGATTTTGACAATTTGAACTAAGTAGAGCATTAGATTGATCAGGCAAAGACAGGTCCCATCTCGGTCGCCAAACCTGATATCATCGCAAAATTTTTAACTTTTTGCGAGTCAAACTGACCTTTGAAAAAGATTTTGAAAATAACTCGCCTCCGTTTTAAAATGCGGGAAAATTTCGTAGAATGGGACTCGCCTGTCGGTACGAGGTTCGACCGTTCCTGCCACCTTTAACAGGGGTAATCGAACCAAGGATCAATCTACTGCTCTGCTCTATTCAACTTGTCTAAATCATATTCTAATTTCTAAATGCACATAGAATCAGGCATGTGCTATGAATTTCTAAAAATGCACATTTGAAAACATGATGCTTGCTTTGAATAACTGAAACACTTAGAATAGATATCACATGGAAAATCGTGAATTGGGATTTGAAATGTACTTCTGTGAAAAGTAAAAATCGATTTCTGAAGAAATATAAGGATTTTGTGAAAATCGATTTTGAGAAATATGAAATAACTTTGGAAAACTTGATTTCTTTGAATCAGAACTCTGAAATTGAAAATATAACTTAGAAAATCGAATTTGGAATTTGGGAAATACTTGAAATATCATTGGCAAATCCATATTTTGAGAAAATCGATTTTTTTGAATAAGACTTAGAAAATTTTTTATTTTTCTAACTTCAAACTTTAAAATTGACTGCATAACTTGGAAAATTGAATTTATGAACTTGAGAAACTCTTGAAATATTCTTTGAAATTCAATGCTTTTGGGAAAATCGATTTTGCTATAAGACTTAGGAGATTTTGAGGAATTCAATTTCCTTGACTTAGAATTTGAATTGGAATTGGCAAATGCATGAAATGAATGAATATGAATTTGAGGAATTGAGAAATACTTTTTGTATTTTTGAGAAATGCAGTGCATTTTGAAGTTAGCCTAAGAGTGTAGGCTGAATGTGGCTAATGTGAAGATCATAAATCTGGATATCATTCGTATTCTAACTATGGCCATAAATACAAATTCCACCAAATTTATAAACTTCATAAAAGCTAGTGCATGTTCCATTCGTGTAGACCATAGTGAGTTTGAATATGCATGAATCATCATCCATCACACATTGACATTATAAAAAAAATAAACTATATGCAATGCAACCTAAGCTAAGCAGGAAATGTAAATTCTTATTCCAAAGTTTAATTATAAATTACATCACTATTGAAATTTAAATACATGAAAAATAAAATCATCAATGTACCTGCAAAACTAGAAAACTTTGTTAGTAATGATATGTTGGCTTTTTTAGGTGTATCCAGTAATATCTAGAAATTACTGGATTTTGCTAGATATAAGCCTTTTTGCCATGATTTCCTTAAATCAAAATTGATAAAATATGAAATAAGATTGAATAAATAAGAAAGATAAGATATGAAATTTCGAAATTGGGGTCAAAATGACCAAAATACCCCTAATAACAAGACTTTGGCCTTGAAATTAGGGTTTTTAGAAATATATTTGGTAAAATGCAAGTTTTGAAATACAAATGAGAATAAATCAAACTAAATATGCTATGACATGATTAAAAATATGAAAATTAGGGTTAGGAATTTCGAAATTGAGGTCAAATGACCAAATTGCCCCTGATAGCAAGACTATGGCCTTGAAATCAAGGTTTTTAGAAAATATTTTGGTAAAAACTTAGGTTTTATGCACTAAATGAAATCAAATGAGCATCAAATTAAACCTAAAGCATCCTAATATGATTATGAATATGATTAAACCCTAAAAATATATGCTTATGCACGAAAATCCAAGAATATCACAAATTTTGTGATTTTTTTTAGTGTTTTGGAATTCTTCGGGTACCCTGTTTTGCAATTCAAGCCATTCAAACATAAAACAGATTCTAAAAATCCTCAAAATTGGTACCTGCACTTTTTATAACCCTAATATCAAATTAGAATTATAAAAATATTTTTTTGGCATTAAATTAATCCGAAAATAGCATCAAACCCTAAAAATATGCTATTTTTGACCTAGCTCACCAACCAGTCTTAGTCCAAGACCCGAACCAGGGGTCAAACCTCCATGGAAATCTATGAAATTTTACATAAAACAAATAGACAAGAAAACAGAACTTTTACTTTTTACATATTTGAAAAATCTTTTAAAACCAGGGAGATACCAATCCGACAATCCGGACTTGAATATATTGATTTTAACTTTGGTCCTAACTGATACTTTCAATTGAAAATTCCGTGATAAATAGCAAAACTCATTCAAAATATCTGAGACTTTAACAGTAAATAGTTGACAAAAAAATAACAATACTCACTTTTTACAGATCAAGAATCGGATCTGTAGTTTGGGATTTATAAACAACACAAGTCTGATTAGGGTTTTGGTAAACCCTAACGAGTTTTAAATTGAAAATCAGAGTCTCCTACAATGGAAAAATACTAAACAGTAATAAAAAATTCTGAAAATTTGACAGTAGATATATCTAATCAACATGAATCCATAGCAATTTACAGATCTAAAATCGGGTATAGGATGAGAAAAATATCATCACAGCAAGTTACCCTCTTGATTTTAACAACGATTTTAAAGTTTTAAAAACCCGATTTGGTGTCTGATTTTTCTGACAGGGTTCCTGAAGTCCAAAATCTCTGATTTTTTTACAGTAGATCAATCACATATGCATGCATCACATATAAAAAAATCAGAAATTAACAGCACATATTTTAATCCGAAACAACATGCTTTTTTTTTGTTCTAAACTAAAAACACACAGAAATATAAGAAACTTGAGAAAATATGCATTAACTAATGAAAAACAATAAAATAAACACTAAAACAGTAAAATAAAATTTATTTCTATGCTGGAAAATGTGTAATAAACATGAATAAGTAAATAAATAAATAAAATACAGGGAATCCATGGCTGGAATTTGCTTTCACCTTTGAAATCATGGATTTAACCCATTTAACGGGTAAATCTTACATTTCGTCGGTTAAGAACATGAAAAACGTACCTCTCATCGATTCTAATGGATTAGAATCCTTGAAATCACCCTCAAACTGAGTTAGATCATCTTATTGGGTCGATTTTGGAGTTCTTGGATGAAATCCATGGTTAAATCCATGAACACAAGAGTTTCCATGGTGAAATCTATTGAAAAATCATAAAAACTAATAAAATAATAATAAAATAATATTAAATAAACTCACCTTGGGGCTGCAGCTGCAATGGAGGAAGGTGGAGGTGCTGGAGAGGAGAGAGAGGCCATGAAAATTTGAGAGAAAAAGAGCTCTTTTTGACCCCCTTTAGGTCCCCTATTTATAGATTTTCAAAAAGTCACTTAATTAGGGTTAATTAAGAGGTTTTTCATTTTTTCAGGACTCTTTCTAATAAATCCACTAAAGGCAACGATTTTTTGTGGTTTCCTAACCCTAAATGAACTCCAATTAAACTCTAATTAATACCTAATTAAACCTTAAAAAGTCCAAATGTGACACCACCTAGTATGGGCCCACATTTGGTTTTTAAAACCTGAATTTAAAACCTTTAAAAACCAATGGTTTAAAAGTTAAATAAAATGGATTTTTAAAATTGATTTTGACTCCTCTAAACCCCTAATCTAACTAGGACAATGACTAACCCTAGTCTAGCCTTGACTTACATGAATATGGCGCCACCCCGAGTGGGCCCTACTTGAGTTTAAAAAAAAAACGATTTTAAAACTTGAAATTGAAGGAGTTTTCAAAAGATTTTCAAAAGTAAACTTAAAATTAGAATTTTTGAAATGGCATAGGGTTCTAACCGAGTCAGAACTCCTCTGGATATGGTGCCAACTGAGTGGGCCCACATCGAGTTTTGAAGAATTTTGAAATAAACACTGAAAATGGCTTTGAAAAGGGGTTAAAATCAATATTTGAAATTCAAGATCTTTGAAAATAGGGTCTCAAGCGAACTGGAACTCCGAATTAGAGTCCTGAACTCTTAGGACTCTGTGATTTTGGTTTTTAAAATCCAAATAAAGAAATTTTTGAAAAGATTTCATCGAAAATGGTGAAACAAGTCAGAAAATACAGTCAGAGTTAGACTCCTAACTCGATCAGAACTCTAAATTAGAGTCCTGGATTAACTGGACTCTAAAAAATGACCTAATTTTTTAAAACAAATGGAATAAAAAAAAATGGAATAAAAACAAACTTCAAAACAGACTCCTGACTGGACTAGGACTCTGGGGCAGAGTCCTGATCGGACTGAAACTCTAGATTTTTGGTGTTTTCTGAAAAACAAATGAAAGAATTTTGAAAAACAGTTAAAAACATGATAAAATTGAATTTTGGTTCAGAGTCTTCATACGATTAGGACTCTAAGAAAGAGTCCTAATTCAATCAGAACTCTAAGAATTTTGGTTTTCTGATAAGCAAATGATGAAATTTTGGCAAAGCTTTTGAAAACCAGTGAAAATGAAGTGAGAAAATCAATTTTGGATAGAGTCCTACTTCGATCAGGACTCTGGGGTAGAGTCCTGATTTGATCAGGACTCTGAGATAAAACCTCAGAATTTTGAAATTCTTTGATAAAAGTGTAACAAATTTGATAAATGGAAAGATTTTTGAAAGATTTTCTCAAAATTGAAATCAGGATCAGAGTCCAGATCCAACTAGGACTCTCTGAACAGAGTCCTGTTTTAACTGAAACTCTGAGTTTCTGACTCATTTTGAAAGATTTTGAAAGATTTGATTGAAAATGGATAAAAATAGTTGTAAAAGATTAGAGTTCCAATCCAATTGAAACTCTAAAGAAGAGTCCTGATCCGACTGGACTCTTGAAGAAGAGTCCTGATCCAACTAGGACTCTGAAATTTTGGCCAAAACAGAAGATTTTAAAAGGTTTTCTTCAAAGACAGGTAAAAAGGTAGTGAAAAGTAGAGTTTTGATCCGACTAAGACTCTGGAAAAAGAGTCATGATCCAATTAGGACTCTAAGATTTTTGAGATTTTTGAAGGAATCCAGAAGCGACACCACCTAAATGGGCCTCATCTGAGAATTAAAATCAATTGAAATTGAGTTTGAAATGAATCCAGATCGTTTTCTAAGAAAGTATTTCAAAATATAAGGTCCTGGGTGTTAGAAAATGACAGAATGTTGAATAAAAACCCAAGTTTTGAAATTGATTTTTGAAAGAAAAAGTTTTAAAACTCAAATCTGGATTAAATATTTTAAAAACATGAGTGCTGGATTTCGAAAATGAGATGCAATGACATGCAATGCTATGTAGTGCAATGAAATGGTATGCCGAATGCATGCAATGATTTGCAATGACACATGAAATGTAAGTACAGGATGAGGGTAAAAATTTGGGTTGTTTACAGATGCCCCTCTTTGCTACTAAACCGGTTGTAAGCCGAGCTTAGTGGCAAAGAAAACACACCAAATTTGGATTATAAAAAATGCCCCAGTTAGATGAATCTAACTGAGTATGAAAGAATTAATCCAAGTGATGATGGTAGATATGAAACGGAGAATAAGGATAAAATTTTATTTCAAAAGAAAGTAAGATTCAGGTTTTGCCCTTAACCTGGATGGGACGGGAAATACCTCGTATGGAACGAAGCTCAGGCTTAACCCTTAACCTGACCGGGTTGAAAATGGAATACCTCATCAAAGGAGGCTCAGGTTTGTACCCTTGACCTGATTGGGTGAAAAATGAAATACCTCATCAAAGGAGGCCCAGGTTTATACCCTTAACCTGATTGGGCAGAAAATGGAATACCTCATCAAAGGAGGCCCAGGTTTATACCCTTAACCTGATTGGGCAGAAAATGGAATACCTCATCAAAGGAGGCCCAGGTTTATACCCTTAACCTGATTGGGCAGAAAATGGAATACCTCATCAAAGGAGGCCCAGGTTTATACCCTTAACCTGATTGGGCAGAAAATGGACGGAATCCTCGAAAGAAGAGACCGTGATGGAACCTTCGGATTTCCACACAATGAATCCGATAGGGGTTTTGCAAAAGGAAGTAAATTGGGGTCCCTAAAGTTTGAAAAGAGATTGATTTTGTGTGCCTCATTGCTGAGACTAATTAACTTTTGAAATTGCCTTTTGCTGAAATTGGTGGCTTAACCTCAAGCCGAAATTGGACTGTCTATGATGGGACAGTGGGGACACAGGGAAGTGTGCGAATCTGAGAGCCCGTGCGCTCAGATTATACCAAAGAAGGGAAGGAATTCTTGAAAACTCCCATTATCAAGTCCTTAAAAGGGATAACAACTGATGTCAGGATGCGCCAAAGATGAACCTCAAGCTCTCGCTTCACGTCAGGATAGCTAGAAAATATTGTCAAAATGTTGAAAATCATTGTTGATTCAAAATAATTTAAAATGATGCACATTGTTTTGAAAGTGTTCCCTTTTTTCTACCTAAAGTATTACCTCTGACTGGGCTTAACTCCGTAGAATCAAGATTCGAATTCAAATTGCTTGCGATTGACTTTCTTTCAAGGAAGCTATCAATTTCCTTGATATGGACGAGAAAGAAAGTATTCTTTATATTACGAGAGCTATTGGTGAAAGAATATTGATAAAAGAATTTCACAAAATTAAAGAAGATTCTTGATAGATTTGGCAGTCTGATATCCTGGGATTCTTTTCTCATGATGATCTTTCTACACTCTTTTTTTTTTTTAGCAGATTGGAGCTCTCTTGGATTTTTCGAGAATTACATCATCCTTCATTTTGGAGATGTCCTGACTTGTCTCTCTCTTTTTTTTTTTTTTTTTGGGAAGGGTACGTCACAAACTCCTTCATCTCAGAGATGTTCTGATCCTTCTTTTCTCTCAGGGGTTATCATGATGATTATTGGCTCTTTGGTAGAAAATCTCTTGATGATAGCTGGAATTAAATATCTTTTAGGGTTTGTCGGTAGGCTCATCACACTCGCCTTCATCTCGACGGTGATCTGAACTTTTCCTAGAAGGATCCGTCACAAACTCCGTCATCTTGGAGATGATCCAAATCTTCTTTGGCCCCGGGGGTCGACTCGCTTAATTCGCCTTCATCTTGACGACAATTGAGAGATCCTTTTTGCAGATATTTAATTGCAGCTTAGGTGATTGAGGAGATATGGAGATTGAGTGGATTTTTCTGTATCACCCAGGATATTTCGACTGCTTTATTTTTCAAGAATGGTCTTTAAAATGTGTCATTGACTGCGATCAATATCAATCACTCATGGCTTTGCAACAACATTGAATTCTCTTTGCTGGCCATATCGCAGATTTATTCTTCATCCTTTTGGTTGCACAATAAAAAGATTTTGAACTTGGAATCCTTTTTCGTGAAAGCATTGCCCTTTCGAAAGTAATAGTGGAGGTATTTTGAAGTAATAATTTTGTGCAATAATGATTTTTGAAATCAACAAATATTTAATGACAAATTGGCAAAATTTTCTTGAAATCCTTTTGTGAAAGCGAGCATTCGAAGCACAACGCAACGCATCCATGACAAAAATTCTCTTCTCCGTTCCCCAAAGGAGAAGATTCAGAAATTAGAATTGGGAATTACTCCTCTCTTCCCTGAAGAGGAGGTGTTTGCAAAATGAACTTTCGAAGAGAAATTAAGCTTTCGTCAAAACTTCCTAACATTAGGCTTCTCTTATGGAAAGGGGGCCGGAATTGGTGAGGTTGGTAAATTGGTCATGAAGGAACGAGTTCATCACACTCTCCCTAAAAAGAGGGTCCTTCATGATGAAATGGCCTAGTCTGAAATTATGGGGCCACAAGGAAAGCAAGTCTCCGTCGAGTCTCTCCCTATAAAAAGGGTTCCTTGTGTGAAATTTGGAATTTTGTTTTGCAAACGGTTCACAAAGACACGAGTCCCTTCAAACTCTCCCTGAAAAGGGGCTAAGTGAACAAATTGGATAGCATGCGAAAAGAGCGAGCTCCCTCGAACTCTCCCTATAAAAAGGGTCTCCCGCAAGAGAAAATAATTGAAATTGGGTATTGGGTGACTCAAAAGGGTCAAATTTTGGAAATTGGAATTTTGAAATTTGAAATTGGAAATTGGAAATTGGAAATTTGGAAATTGATAATTGAAAATTGGAAATTGATTGACCTGAAGGTCGAAATTGTGAATTGGTTTACTGAGAATGACATGGGTTCTATAGGAATTCAGCCTAAGAACGACTTTGGTTCTATTGAGAACGAAATTGGTTAGATTGAGAACGACATTGGTTCAATTAAGAACAACATTGGTTCACTGGGAACAACATGGGTTCAATAGGGATTCAGCCTAAGAACGACATTGGTTTAATTGAGAACAACATTGGTTCACTGTGAACGACATGGGTTCAATAGGGATTTAGCCTAAGAACGACATTGGTTCAATTGAGAACGACATTGGTCCCGCAGGGGTTCGACCTACGAACTATCAATTCCATAGGAATTCAACCTAAGGATCATAGCTTAAGAAGGAATAATTCCAACTTGTGAGCTTTGAATGGACGAGGTGCTAAACTGGGTTTTAGAGGGAAGATTCGAATCGTAATTCAATTCTTCAAGGAAAACTAGATGAATTGGATTTTGAAAGACAATTCGAGTCGGAACTCGGATCTTCTAGACCAACTCGCAGAATAGTTTGAGTAGAAGTTCAAACTTGTAAAGGAAAGCTAAGCGAATTGGATTTGAAAGAAAATTCAAGTCGGAACTTGGATTTTCTAGACCAATTCTGAATTGGATTTGGAAGAAGATTCGAATCGGAACTCGACTCTTCTAGACCAATTCTAGAATCTAGAGGGAAGAAAATTATACGAATTGGATTTGTAAGAAAATTCAAGTCGGAACTTGGATTTTCTAGACCAATTCTGAATTGGATTTGAAAGAAGATTCGAATCGGAACTCGACTCTTCTAGACCAATTCTAGAATCTAGAGGAAAAAAAATTATACGAATTGGATTTGTAAGAAAATTCAAGTCGCAACTTGGATTTTCTAGACCAATTCTGAATTGGATTTGGAAGAAGATTCGAATCGGAACTCGACTCTTCTAGACCAATTCTAGAATCTAAAGGAAAGAAAATTATACGAATTGGATTTGTAAGAAAATTCAAGTCGGAACTTGGATTTTCTAGACCAATTCTGAATTGGATTTGGAAGAAGATTCAAATCGAAACTCGACTCTTCTAGACCAATTCTAGAATCTAGAGGAAAGAAAATTATACGAATTGGATTTGTAAGAAAATTCAAGTCCGAACTTGGATTTTCTAGACCAATTCTGAATTGGATTTGGAAGAAGATTCGAATCGGAACTAGACTCCTCTAGACCAATTCAAGACATTTAAAGGAAAGAAAAGTTGATAAGTATAAAGATGACATTTGGGACTAGTTCAACTAGCACGAGCATCAGATTTTGGAAGAGTACGAGTACGAGCACTGGATTTTGAAAGATTACCAGTACGAGCACTGGATTTTTAATGGTTACCAGTACGAGCACTGGGTTTTAAATGATTACCAGTACGAGTACTGGGTTTTGAAAGTTTACCAGCACGAACATTGGATTTTTAAAAAATTACCAGCACGAACACTGGATTATGAAGAATTACTAATGGATTTTGATGGAAAATTTTCAGTCTTCACCCTTAGGACAACTTGGGCGACTGTCGGGGCCTCAGGATTTATCCCTTATCCTGAATGGGGAGTTCAATGCAAATTGATGTAGATGAATACAGATGAATGCGAATGAATGCATGCAAATGCAAATGAATGTAGATGGGTGCACATGTGTGCAAAATGAGAGATTTGTTTGATCCTGCCTGCATACAGAAAGTTTTGAAGCCAATTTTCAAAATAATGCCCCAGTATAACTGGGGAGTGAGAGTTTGGATGAAAGGATAAGTAGTTGATATTTGATGAGAATTCTCTGAGGATAACGAGGTAAAAACTGACAATGAGCTTCTTGGTTGATCAGAGAGGCACTTTAAAAAAGGTTACCCCTTATAAGAAGACATTTAAACATTTGCAAATGAGGAATATAAAAGATGACGCCAGGACATAAGAAAGATTGACAAATTTATTAATGCATTGAAGAAGGAAATAACAAATTTATAGAAGAACTGGGACTACATTGTCCCTTCAAAATGACAAAATGATGAAAGTGACATAGTCTCGACATTGTCAATTTTTAGAAAACTTGCTCAGGATGGTCGACTGGTATCTTCCTCATCTTCAATAAGGATATTTTTGTCGATGCAATCTTGAATGATATTCTTCAAGACGAAACAATTCTTAGTGTCATGTCCCACTGCTCGATGAAATTTACAAAATTTTCCTTTGAATCTGCCCATGATTGTTGCGGGATCAGCTGCTTTAGGTAAACGGATCATATCTTTCGCGAGCATGTATTCCAAAACACTCTCTAGTGTCTGGTCCAAAGGGGTGAACTTTCGATCCGTACTCCAATCCTTGCGCTTTGGCTTTTCTTGATCTTTCTCTTTATGCTGAGGACTAGATTGAAGAGGCCTATCATTGTTGGAGAACTTTCCTTTTTGGCCCTTGGATCCCTCTGAATAGTGATCATGATTCTTCTTATTGCTTTTGCTATCATTGGCAGAAAGAGTGAAGTGAGCCTTCAGAGATCTTACTGTATCTTTCGCGAGCATGTATTCCAAAAAACTTTCAAATATTTGATCCAAAGGGGCCATCTTGCGGTCCTGATTTCGATTATCATGTTGTACCTCTTGCCGAGTGCTTGATTTCTGCTGAGACTTGGCAAAGACAGTCGACTGGTATTCTTTCTCACCCTTAACAAAGAAATTCTTGTCGATATAATCTTGGACGATATTCTTAAAGACGAAACAATGTTCAATATCGTGCCCCGTTGTTTGGTGGAATTTGCAGAAGCGGTCTTTCCATTTCCCTAGGGCGACCAGAGGATTAGCAATTCTTGGAAGCTTAACCATTCCTTTGCTCAGCATGTATTCAAGGACCTCTTCGAGGGGCTGATCTAGAGGAGTGAATTCGCGATCGTAACCCCAACCGTCATGCTTTTTCTTCTCTTTCTGTTGACTCAATTTTTCACTCTGCTTTAAAGATTTCTCTTTCTGACTTGTATGATTGCCTTTGTTATTTTTGCAATCACTGCGATTGGCATCAACGAAGAAGATGAGTTTTGTCTTCTTTTCTGAATCTTGATTATTCCTGACGGAGGTGATGCCATCATGGAAATCTTTGTTCCTGAAGACCTTCTTTCCCTTGTCATGAGCTTGCAAATCTTTAATCATCTTGGCCATTTCCTTCAGCTGTATTTGGACTGGATCATCCATTGCTTAATCTTTCAATTTATAGAATGTCCCTTGTCTATGAGAGGATCTTTGAAATGCTTGCCAGACTTCATACTCTTCATCAGTGCCAACTACTGATTCTGATTCGTCAGATGTATCCTCGTGTTGGATATGTTTCTTGGATAGTTTTAAAACTTTCTTGGCTGACCGGCCTTTTGCCATCTGCTTGACTTGGATCTTTTCTGTACTAGCTTCAGCTTGTTCTGTCAACATTTTGGTCATCATCTCTTTGAACATAGCATATATCTGGGGATCAACATCATCCTTTGCTTGCTGACCCTGACTTCTAGCTGATCGAGGTGAGTCCATTTCCTCTTCTGAAGCGACTGAGTATGCCACACCTTCGATTGATGAGGTTTTCTTTCCGGATCTTGTATAAATCATCGAGTATAACAAATGTTCTCCTGAATGTTGCTGATGCTCTCTGCAAGGTAGAACTGATGATTAGGCTTTTGAAGGAAATTGGGTTGGAGGAAGATATTCACTGAGAATTTTGGTAGACAATTGAAAGAGTATCCCATTACTAGGGATTGAGTCGTCGCTGGGATTACGACAATTGTGTTGTCATTCCTTTACAAAATAAACAACTGAGAATATGCCTTGTTACCTAGGCGAGGTCGTCAAACCAAGGTGAAATGTAGAATAAAGGAATTTTATTGAGTGATTTTATCAATAATATACTTGACAGAGGGGAGGGGGACAGACAATTTTCCACCACTCCGGATAATCAGAAGACACACGAGGGTTGGGAAAAATAGTAAGATTGACAAAGGAATCCCAGCCATGTCTGGCAGAATGGTATGCTCCGGACCATTGATCTGATGCGAGGTCGAATTCTGGCAGAACCCCTGCTAGTGGACGAATCTCTACGCACTTCTGCCTCTGAGAGAACTGCCTGACACACCGCTCTGGATAATAGTATGCGCAGAAGAAGGGGCCAAGTAGCCTGAACTGCTTGCCGTATGCATAAGTGTATCTAGAAGGTGATTCCTGACGATCAAAGTAGTCCCATACGACCTCTTCCTCCTGAAGATTATCGATCAAGAATCGGTATCGCGCAACTGGCAGAAGCTTTTCACCATTGTATCTGAAGGAACTGGCTCGGACTGGCACATGCCGGAGGAACCAAGATTGTAATGCGTAGGTGCACCCTTCGACTAGAATTGATTCTCCGAGTGTGAAACGGGTCAACCCTCGGTATAGAAAAGCGAGTGCGGCCATGGCTATGGAGAGGTGGCTGGTCTGTCGACTTCCCCATCTCCTTAGAAGCTTAACTATTCTGATATCTATATAATTCCATCCATCGGGAAAGAAAGCTAATCCCACCGTGCACAGAACCATTGCATGCTGAATTCTCTCTCGAGTTGTCCTGGACAACGAGCTGACTCCCACAAATGTCCCATACTGTCTGTAGATTTCGAGCAGGTCCACATATTCATTTCCATCTTCTTCAATAAGAGGCCAAGACTTGCGTCCTGTCATGCGAGCTAAGGCATCCTTAGGGTCCAGACCCTTGACGTTAATCAAAAATTGTTTCTCCAATGGATCTTCAGGCTGACCGGCTGGCTCGGGCAATCCCATAATCTCTGAAAATTCATCCATCAGTATTGTCATCTCGCCCCACGGGAACCAGAAGGTAGAAGTGCTCGGATTCCACCGTTCTGCTAGTGCATGGATCAAGTTGCCGTTGACTGTCTGCTTTCCCACTGCGGACGCTAACTTTAGCCCACAATCGTCCAAGTGGTCCGGAAACATACGAGAGAAATCCTTGAACCATAAATAGTACCACCGGGGAAAGAAGGATTCGGTGCTGAGGACTCGATGTTCAGGAAGACTTTGTCGCACCTCGTAGGAGATGTGACCCTCAGGGAAAACTGAATCAAGCTGACTGGATGCCATCAGACTGGAAGACATAGAAAATTGGAATAAGACTTTAAAAAATACAAGAATTTTGAAATAGAATTGCAGGCAGGATAAAATGAAGTAGAAAATTCGAGATCCAGAAGAAAGGAAAGATGGGAAATCACCTGGAGTTTTGAAGAAAATAGAGGAATTTCATGAAAATCGTCCAGGGTTTTAATATTTCATAAAATGGAGTATTTGAAAATCGTCAAGGATTTAAAACATGGACAGTACATGGACATGGATTGGGGAATTTTGAAAATTGTCCAGTATTTTAGAAAATTGGGAAAATATGGAAAATATCAAAGAAATGACTATAACACATTCAATTACAACAAGTATGCACATACAGCATTCCCTAAAAGCTGACTCTAGATGCACAAATTTTGAAATAGCTGTAGGACCTTAATCCTAACTCTAAGGTTCAGATCATCTGTGTCCAATCCAGTTATGCCTATATACTCAAGCCAAGGCTCGATGTACATGGTATAAAATCAATTTCTCCGGTTCTAGGTTCAAGTTTTCCAACATCCTTGAGCACCTGCCGATATACGTTGGACTATGGCCCTTGGTACGTGGCAGGGGGGTTTTCACCCAGATAGGTGGCCCAGTTGTGAGGCTCTGTCCCGAACTATGGTTCTGGAAGAGAGCCCAGCAACGTGAAGACCGGGACAATATAGGTAGGGTGATTTTTGAAATATGAGCACATGCAAGAAAACAGAGGGCTCTAAGTCCTAAAGAGATAGAATTTTGAAATATTTAAAGAAGCAAACATTGTTTTCATACAATTCCTAAATTGAGGAGTGTTGTATTAGACCTAAGTCTATGTGAGCATGAATAATTCTCCTCAATATGGTCCTACCAAACCATACCTAGTCTATATGCATTCCATGTCAGCTGGGTTCAAGTCTAGGCTCCTAGGTTCACATGATATCATAAAGCAAAGCTGACATTCCATGGAAATCGATTTTGACAATTTGAACTAAGTAGAGCATTAGATTGATCAGGCAAAGACAGGTCCCATCTCGGTCGCCAAACCTGTTATCATCGCAAAATTTTTAACTTTTTGCGAGTCAAACTGACCTTTGAAAAAGATTTTGAAAATAACTCGCCTCCGTTTTAAAATGCGGGAAAATTTCGTAGAATGGGACTCGCCTGTCGGTACGAGGTTCGACCGTTCCTGCCACCATTAACAGGGGTAATCGAACCAAGGATCAATCTACTGCTCTGCTCTATTCAACTTGTCTAAATCATATTCTAATTTCTAAATGCACATAGAATCAGGCATGTGCTATGAATTTCTAAAAATGCACATTTGAAAACATGATGCTTGCTTTGAATAACTGAAACACTTAGAATAGATATCACATGGAAAATCGTGAATTGGGATTTGAAATGTACTTCTGAGAAAAGTAAAAATCGATTTCTGAAGAAATGTAAGGATTTTGTGAAAATCGATTTTGAGAAATATGAAATAACTTTGGAAAACTTGATTTCTTTGAATCAGAACTCTGAAATTGAAAATATAACTTAGAAAATCGAATTTGGAACTTGGGAAATACTTGAAATATCATTGGCAAATCCATATTTTGAGAAAATCAATTTTTTTGAATAAGACTTAGAAAGTTTTTGATTTTTCTAACTTCAAACTTTGAAATTGACTGCATAACTTGGAAAATTGAATTTATGAACTTGAGAAACTCTTGAAATATTCTTTGAAATTCAATGCTTCTGGGAAAATCGATTTTGCTATAAGACTTAGGAGATTTTGAGGAATTCAATTTCCTTGACTTAGAATTTGAATTGGAATTGGCAAATGCATGAAATGAATGAATATGAATTTGAGGAATTGAGAAATACTTTTTGTATTTTTGAGAAATGCAGTGCATTTTGAAGTTAGCCTAAGAGTGTAGGCTGAATGTGGCTAATGTGAAGATCATAAATCTGGGTATCATTCGTATTCTGACTATGGCCATAAATACAAATTCCACCAAGTTTATAAACTTCATAAAAGCTAGTGCATGTGCCATTCGTGTAGACCATAGTGAGTTTGAATATGCATGAATCATCATCCATCACACATTGACATTATAAAAAAAATAAACTATATGCAATGCAACCTAAGCTAAGCAGAAAATGTAAATTCTTATTCCAAAGTTTAATTATAAATTACATCACTATTGAAATTTAAATACATGAAAAATAAAATCTTCAATGTACCTGCAAAACTAGAAAACTTTGTTAGTAATGATATGTTGGCTTTTCCAGGTGTATCCAGTAATATCTAGAAATTACTGGATTTTGCTAGATATAAGCCTTTTTGCCATGATTTCCTTAAATCAAAATTGATAAAATATGAAATAAGATTGAATAAATAAGGAAGATAAGATATGAAATTTCGAAATTGGGGTCAAAATGACCAAAATACCCCTAATAACAAGACTATGGCCTTGAAATTAGGGTTTTTAGAAATATATTTAGTAAAATGCAAGTTTTGAAATACAAATGAGAATAAATCAAACTAAATATGCTATGACATGATTAAAAATATGAAAATTAGGGTTAGGAATTTCGAAATTGAGGTCAAATGACCAAATTGCCCCTGATAGCAAGACTATGGCCTTGAAATCAGGGTTTTTACAAAATATTTTGGTAAAAACTTAGGTTTTATGCACTAAATGAAATCAAATGAGCATCAAATTAAACCTAAAGCATCCTAATATGATTATGAATATGATTAAACCCTAAAAATATATGCTTATGCACGAAAATCCAAGAATATCACAAATTTTGTGATTTTGTTTAGTGTTTTTGAATTCTTCGGGTACCCTGTTTTGCAATTCAAGCCATTCAAACATAAAATGGATTCTAAAAATCCTCAAAATTGGTACCTGAACTTGTTATAACCCTAATATCAAATTAGAATTATAAAAATATTTTTTTGCATTAAATTAATCCGAAAATAGCATTAAACCCTAAAAATATGCTATTTTTGACCTAGCTCACCAACCAGTCTCAGTCCAAGACCCAAACCAGGGGTCAAACCTCCATGGAAATCTATGAAATTTTACAGAGAACAAATAGACAATAAAACAGAACTTTTCCTTTTTACAGATTTGAAAAATCTTTTAAAACCATGTAGATACCCATCCGACAATTCGGACTTGAATATATTAATTTTAACTTTGGTCCTGACTGACACTTTCAATTGAAAATTTCGTGATAAATAGAAAAACGCATTCAAAATATCTGAGACTTTAACAGTAAATCGTTGACATAAAAATAACAATACTCACTTTTTACAGATCATGAATCGGATTTGTAGTTTGGGATTTATAAACAACACAAATCTGATTAGGGTTTTGGTAAACCCTAACGAGTTTTAAATTGAAAATCAGAGTCTCCTACAATGGAAAAATATTAACAGTAATAAAAAATTCTTAAAATTTCACAGTAGATATATCTAATCAACATGAATCCATAGCAATTTACATATCTAAAATCAGGTATAGGATGAGAAAAATATCATCACAGCAAGTTACCCTCTTGATTTTAACAACGATTTTAAAGTTTTAAAAACCCGATTTGGTGTCTGATTTTTCTGACAGGGTTCTCGAAGTCCACAATCTCTGATTTTTTTACAGTAGATCAATCACATATGCATGCATCACATATACAAAAATCAGAAATTAACAGCACATATTTTAATCCGAAACATCATGCTTTTTTTTTGTTCTAAACTAAAAACACACAGAAATCTAAGAAACTTGAGAAAATATGCATTAACTAATGAAAAACAATAAAATAAACACTAAAATAGTAAAATAAAATTTAATTTTATGCTGGAAAATGTGTAATAAACATGAATAAGTAAAAAAATAAATAAAATACAGGGAATCCATGGCTGGAATTTGCTTTCACCTTTGAAATCATGGATTTAACTCATTTAACGGGTAAATCTTACGTTTCGTCGGTTAAGAACATGAAAAACGTACCTCTTATCGATTCTAATGGATTAGAATCCTTGAAATCACCCTCAAACTGAGTTAGATCATCTTCTTGGGTCGATTTTGGGGTTCTTGGATGAAATCCATGGTTAAATCCATGAACACAAGAGTTTCCATGGTGAAATCTATTGAAAAATCATAAAAACTAATAAAATAATAATAAAATAATAATAAAATAATATTAAATAAACTCACCTTGGGGCTGCAGCTGCAATGGAGGAAGGTGGAGGTGCTGGAGAGGAGAGAGAGGCCACGAAAATTTGAGAGAAAAAGAGCTCTTTTTGACCCCCTTTAGGTCCCCTATTTATAGATTTTCAAAAAGGCACTTAATTAGGGTTAATTAAGAGGTTTTTCATTTTTTCAGGACTCTTTCTAATAAATCCACTAAGGGCAACGATTTTTTGTGGTTTTCTAACCCTAAATGAACTCCAATTAAACTCTAATTAATACCCAATTAAACCCTAAAAAGTCCAAATGTGACACCACCTAGTATGGGCCCACATTTGGTTTTTAAAACCTGAATTTAAAACCTTTAAAAACCAATTTTTTAAAAGTTAAATAAAATGGATTTTTAAAATTGATTTTGACTCCTCTAAACCCCTAACCTAACTAGGACAATGACTAACCCTAGTCTAGCCCTGACTTACTCGAATATGGCGCCACCCCGAGTGGGCCCTACTTCAGTTTTTAAAAAAAATGATTTTAAAACTTGAAATTGAAGAAGTTTCCAAAAGATTTTCAAAAGATTTTCAAAAGTAAACTTAAAATTAGAATTTTTGAAATGGCATAGGGTTCTAACCGAGTCAGAACTCCTCTGGATATGGTGCCAACTGAGTGGGCCCACATCGAGTTTTGAAGAATTTTGAAATAAACACTGAAAATGGCTTTGAAAAGGGGTTAAAATTAGTATTTGAAATTCAAGATCTTTGAAAATAGGGTCTCAAGCGAACTGGAACTCCGAATTAGAGTCCTGAACTCTTAGGACTCTGTGATTTTGGTTTTTAAAAGCCAAATAAAGAAATTTTTGAAAAGATTTCATCGAAAATGGTGAAACAAGTCAGAAAATACAGTCAGAGTTAGACTCCTAACTCGATCAGAACTCTAAATTAGAGTCCTGGATTAACTGGACTGTAAAAAATGACCTAATTTTTGAAAGCAAATGGAATAAAAAAAAATGGAATAAAAACAAACTTCAAAACAGACTCCTGACTGGACTAGGACTCTGGGGCAGAGTCCTGATCGGACTGAAACTCTAGATTTTTGGTATTTTCTGAAAAACAAATGAAAGAATTTTGAAAAACAGTTAAAAACATGATAAAATTGAATTTTGGTTCAGAGTCTTCATACGATTAGGACTCTAAGAAAGATTCCTAATTCAATCAGAACTCTAAGAATTTTGGTTTTCTGATAAGCAAATGATGAAATTTTGGCAAAGCTTTTGAAAACCAGTGAAAATGAAGTGAGAAAATCAATTTTGGATAGAGTCCTACTTCGATCAGGACTCTGGGGTAGAGTCCTGATTTGATCAGGACTCTGAGATAAAACCTCAGAATTTTGAAATTCTTTGATAAAAGTGTAACAAATTTGATAAATGGAAAGATTTTTGAAAGATTTTCTCAAAATTGAAATCAGGATCAGAGTCCAGATCCAACTAGGACTCTCTGAACAGAGTCCTGTTTTAACTGAAACTCTGAGTTTCTGACTCATTTTGAAAGATTTTGAAAGATTTGATTGAAAATGGATAAAAATAGTTGTAAAAGATTAGAGTTCCAATCCAATTGAAACTCTAAAGAAGAGTCCTGATCCGACTGGACTCTTGAAGAAGAGTCCTGATCCAATTAGGACTCTGAAATTTTGGCCAAAACAGAAGATTTTAAAAGGTTTTCTTTAAAGACAGGTAAAAAGGTAGTGAAAAGTAGAGTTTTGATCCGACTAAGACTCTGGAAAAAGAGTCATGATCCAATTAGGACTCTAAGATTTTTGAAGGAATCCAGAAGCGACACCACCTAAATGGGCCTCATCTGAGAATTAAAATCAATTGAAATTGAGTTTGAAATAAATCCAGATCGTTTTCTAAGGAAGTATTTCAAAATATAAGGTCCTGGGGGTTAGAAAATGACAGAATGTTGAATAAAAACCCAAGTTTTGAAATTGATTTTTGAAAGAAAAAGTTTTAAAACTCAAATCTGGATTAAATATTTTAAAAACATGAGTGCTGGATCTCGAAAATGAGATGCAATGACATGCAATGCTATGTAGTGCAATGAAATGGTATGCCGAATGCATGCAATGATATGCAATGACACATGAAATGTAAGTACTGGATGAGGGTAAAAATTTGGGGTGTTTACAGAATGCCACTATTAAAAGCCTTTAGAACTTTAAACAATTACAATGAGGCACCCTTGGTTGCCACCCAACTCCACCTATCGATTTTGAGGGTTTGAATCTTTTTAAAAACCTTTCAAATTTGCCATGGGGCGCCAGCCTCATGGCTCTTTTTTTGAAATGACGCCCCTCATGATGGAGCCTAGGCTTCATCATGAGTGGCCAAGGAAGGCCTTCTTTTAAATACCAAGCAAAAGTATTTCAAAATCGCCATCCAGCTGGTCAATCCTTGATCAGCTGGTCAACTATGGACATGGATGTCCACTATAGGGTCGTCCAAGGGTTTTCAATCCACTAGATGCTCCGGATCCAAGTCCCAAAACCGTATGTTATGTATATCATAAAGAAACGCATATTTAATGCATTAAAATAATAATTTAATTTCAACAATTTATTTTGTTCTCTTTATGACCTTAATTATCGTAGAATGGTCAATTCCTCTTAAGGAAATTACCTCCCATTTGCTCGAATTAAGCGTTTTAAGATTCGGGTCCAATCGTAGATCAAAACTTGAAATTCATATGCACTGACGAGGTTCCTTCGTCATTCAGATCCCAAATTCGGGGTGTATCACTACAACCTTATTCCAAACTTACCCTAAAAGTTTCAGAAATTAATTTGCCTTAGATTTCCCGAAATCGCTCTTTTACATAAAATTACGCAATTTTACCCGATTCTCAAATTAAGCAAATCATCAGAAATTGCCAAAACATAAAAATTCATCGATTCTCATATAATTACACCACATACATCAAAATTAGAGTTGTGGATCTTACATCCTCCCTTTTTTAAAAAGGATTTCGTCCTCGAAATCACCCTTAGGAGGTTACAAAAAGTTCTGGATAAGTCTCTCTCACGCTTGCTTCTGGTTCCCATGTGCATTCTTCAATGCCATGGTGCTGCCATCGTACCTTAACTAACGAAATAATCTTGGAATGCAAAACTTGATCTCGTCGATCAAAAATCTCGATAGGCCTTTCTGATAAAGTCAGATCTTCCTGCACGTCCACATCTTCGTAACGAATGACATGCGATGGGTCAGGAATGTATTTCCTGAGCATCGACACATGAAAAACATTATGGATGTGGGCATACTGGAGAGGCAATTCGACACGATATGCCACCTCGCCCATCTGCGCCACGATCTCGAATGGTCCAACGTACCTCGGACTCAACTTCCCTTTTTTCCCAAAACGAAATACGCTCTTAGTCAGCGAAACTCTGACAAAAACCATGTCTCCAACATCAAAAGACAATTCGCGACGTCTCTTATCGGCATAACTCTTCTGTTTATCTTGCGCTGCCTTCAAACGTTCACGAATTTTCTGCACCTGTTGCGTGTAGTGCTGAAGAACAATAGGCGATTCGCTTGATCTATCGCTGATGTCATCCCAATAAGATGGCAACCGACAAGGTCTACCATACAATGCTTCATACGGGGCCATCCCGATACTAGCGTGGTAACTATTGTTATACGCAAACTCTACCAAACATAGGTGTGAATTTCATTCACCCTTCCAATCAAGCATACAAGCTCGCAACATATCTTCCAACGTTTGAATCATTCACTCGGACTGTCCATCCGTCTGAGGATGAAAGGCTGTACTAAACTTCAACTTCGTCCCCAAAGCAGATTGCAACTGACCCCACAGTTGCGAAGTGAATCGGGGATCACGATCAGAAATAATAGACATCGGTACACCGTGAAGTCGAACGATCTCTCTAATGTACAAGTCAGCTAGGCTCTCAAGAGACTGACTGACCTTGATTGGCAAGAAATGGGCAGACTTGGTGAGTCTGTCCACGACTACCCATATCGCATCGTGTTTACGCCTAGACAGTGGCAATCCTACCACAAAATCCATTGTAACATTCTCCCATTTCCACTGAGGAATCTCAATCCTCTGCAAGGTACCACCGGGACGCTGATGTTCCGCTTTAACTTGCTGACACGTCAGGCATCTCGCAACGTAAGTCGCTATCTTGCGCTTCATACCACTCCACCAATACTTCCGTTGTAAGTCCTTAAACATTTTTGTTCCTCTGGGATGAATCGTATATCTTGACATATGAGCTTCGTCAAGAATTTCTCTCTTCAGCTCAGGGTTGTTCGGAACCCAAAGGCGATCTCTCATACGAACGCTGCCATCTCTAGACACTCTGAAAGAAGAATCTGCTCGCTCGGCCAATGCTAGAAACTTGCCATACTGGTCGTCAAGCTTCTGAGCCTCTACGATTTTTGGCAAAAACTCGGATCGAATGGTTAGACCAGACCATCTGATCGAACCACCACCAATAGAAAAAGGTTTCCAAGCAACGAAATCTTCGATAAGCTTCTGGCTCCACACAAGACTAGTTAGAACGCCACTCGCTTTGCGGCTAAGCGCATCTGCCACAACGTTCACCTTACCAGGATGATAAGACAACGTGAAATCATAGTCCTTGATGAACTCAAGCCATCGTCGTTGCCTCATATTCAACTCTTTCTGAGAGAATAGATACTTGAGGCTCTTGTGGTCTGAAAAGACCTCAAACAATTCCCCATATAGGTAATGTCGCCATGATTTCAAAGCAAACACGACTGCTGCCTACTCTAAATCGTGTGTCGGATAGTTTCGCTCGTGAGTTTTCAACTGTCTGGAAGCATAAGCAATTACTCGGCCATACTGCATAAGCACGCAACCTAAACTGGTACCAGAGGCGTCTGTGTACACCACAAAGCCACCTCTGCTAGAGGGTAAAGCCAATACCGGCAAGGTTGTCAACTTCATCTTCAGGATCTGGAAACTGTCCTCACAGGCACTGTTCCACACGAACTTAATACCTTTACGCAACAACTTCGTCAAAGGTAAAGCGATCCTCGAGAAGTCTTGGATAAAACGTGGATAATAACCGGCCAATCCAAGAAAACTATGAATCTCAGACACATTCCTGGGTTGCTTCCAACCCAAAATTGCTTCGACTTTCGCTGGATCAACAGATACTTCGTCCTTCAATATCACATGGCCAAGAAACATGACGTGCTCGAGGCAAAACTCACACTTAGAGAATTTGGCGAACAACTGATGCTCGCGAAGAGTACTCAACACAATTCGTAGATGCTCTCGATGCTGCTCCGGACTCTCCAAATAGACCAAGATGTTGTCGATAAATACTGTCACGAACGAGTCCACATATGGACGAAAAATCCGGTTCATCAAATCCATGAATGCTGCTAGAGCATTCGTGAGGCCAAAAGGCATCACCAAGAACTCATACAACCCATATCTCGTCCGGAAAGCTGACTTCGCAATATCATCCTCTCGGATACGAAGCTGATGGTAACCCGATCTGAGATCGATCTTCGAGAAGACCTTTTCCTTCTGCAACTGATTGAAAAGATCTTCGATCCTCGGCAACAGATACTTGTTCTTAATTGTCGCTTGGTTGAGCATCCGATAATCGATGCACAACCGCAGGGATCCATCCTTCTTCCGTACAAACAGTACTGGTGCTCCCCAAGGTAAAGCACTAGGCCAAATAAAACCCTGATCAAGGAGTTCTTCCAACTGACGCTTCAACTCTTCAAGTTCCGCTGGAGGCATACGATATGGTTCCTTGGAAATCGGTGTCATTTCAGGCATCAATTCGATACCGAACTCGATCTCTCACCTCGGAGGTAACCCAGGTAGCTCCTTCGGAAATACATCAGAAAAATCTCGGACCACGTCCAAGTCATAGATCAAAACCATCTCGTTTTCAACTGGGGAAATACTGACTAAGAATGCAGTACCCTTGTTTCGCAGATACTTCTGAGCCTTGAAAGAAGAAATCATGCGGCTATCGCGCAAAGGTCGATGAAGCTTGATCTCCAAAACAGGATGATCAGGCTGAGAAAGAACGATTTTGCCTTCCCGACAAAAGACTTGAGCATGGTACTCAAAAAGCCATTCCATGCCCAAAATCATGTCGTACTCTGTCATGTCTAACAGGATAACGACAACTGACAGGTTTTGCCTTGCCATTGACACTGTGATGTTTGGCATATACGAGTTACAAAAAGACTGCTCTCCAGTCGGAGTGCGAACCTCCAACGGAAAAATCAAAGGCTCAACTGATAAAGGCAAGGTACGAGCAAATGTAGCTGCTATAAACAAATGAGTAGCTCCACAATCAAGCAAAGTAAATGCTTCATGACCGGCTACCAAGATCGTACCTTAGACCAACTCCGCCTTGGTCACCTGCTCAACTGTTGCCGCGTATGCTCGACCGGCAATGACCTTCTGGTTTGTTGTCTTTAGTGGATATGACTGCTGCTGCTGCTGCTGTGTCGCTGGCTGTCGTTGCGGCGCCGGCTGGGAAGTACTCGGCGTATTCCTGCGCTGGTCGTCTGCTTGCTTCTTCCTACAATCCTGGATGTAATGACCCATCTTCCCGCAATATAAGCATCTGCCTGTGTCCTGTGGGCAAGGTCGCCCTGGATGATCTGTAGTATATTTCGGGCAACTAGCCGCAGTAAGCTGCTTTTGCTGCGGTTGCTGGCGTTGCTGGTGTTGGGGTCTACGGTTCTGATACTGATTCTGGCGGGTGTTGCTATTGTTGTTATTTCGCTGCTTCTTTGATTGAGGATGGAACCTTCTTCCATCCTGATTCCTATGGAAATGTCTTTTCCTTGGCCAACTCCTTTGGCCAGGATTCTGCTGTTGCTGACGTGATGCGGGAGTCTTTTGCGATTCTGTCCAGTCATGTTCAAGCAAGGAGGTCGTCTCTAAAGCCTCATCGACTGTCATAGGTGCACATGTGTACACCTTCGTCCTTAAGACTGGCTTCAGACCCCGAGCAAATTTAAGAGCTCGCTCCTTTTCTGTCGTATATAAGTGCGGACAAAACCTCTCCAAGGTTCGAAAACGCGTGACATAATCAGAGAGAGAAGAACTACCCTGTTGGAGGTCAAGAAACTCCTGCATTTTCCGATTCCTCTCGTGAGCTGGAAAATAGGCTGCGTAGAATGTTTCCACAAATTGCTCCCAATCAACTGGCTGGTTGTCGAACTTTATCTCCCAGGTGGTCGCCCACCACCTTTCCGCATCCTTCTTGAGACGATATGTCCCAAAATCTACTTTCCGATCATCACCAACTTGTAACACCCGGAAAATACGCTCTATTTCTCTGATCCAATCCTCGGCTGCTTCTGGCGATGACTTTCCATCAAACGAGGGAGGGTTCAAGTTCATAAACTGCTTATATGGGACTGCTGTAACAGGAATCTGGGCAGGTGTTCCCTGTCCTTGGGCGGCCTACTGGAGGTGCGCGCCCATGTTCCTCATGGTCTCTACTTGTCGTCCTATAACCTCTGTAAGGTTGTTCAGAGTCTCCATCAGGTCGTCACATCTGGCGCGCCACGCCATCTAAATACGCAACAATCTATACATAAGAAACCAACGACTACATGAATATAGGGAAATTTCTATTTCATTAATAACAAAAACTGAAACATTACATAAGCACCCTTCATCAAGATAGGGTTAAACAAGCACTGCCAACGATTTAAGCACGACAAAAGCAAAAACGAAACATGGACTCAGTGTTTCCAACATCTAAGCATCACAATTTTACGGCTTGCTAGTGTAGAAGTTCATGTAGTCCTTCCGACTATCATAGCGCCTCGGCCTAACACGTGGAGGAGAAACAACATTCCTCAGCGGCGTGTCAGAGATCTCCTGGACTTCCTTCAGAATCGGCGACACGTACTCCGAAGAAATAGCATAGGGGTAGGACTCGAGAGAATATTGGGGAGAATCGATCGCTCCTCACCTTTCTCCGTCCTGGCTATCCACTTCCAGAACCAAAGGTCCAGAGACCGAAGAAACATCCTCGATATCTTCCGCATTGCTCTTCCAGAGCTCATCCCTCTGCTTCGTCTGACATTCCTCTTTGACATCCCCACGAAGACTACAGTAGGGGCACTTAGCTAACTCACGGGGACAGATTTGTCCCACGTGATCTTCCAAACACCTTGCACATGGAGGTGCCAACATGTGCACATTACGTGCCAAATGTCACACAGCTCCACTCAGGGCCTCTTTGCCTCGAGTCAGGTTTTGAAGAGCCTTCAAAATCTTGCCGTAGGTCAGGTTTGTCGACATCTATTACATACACAGAACCACAAACACAAACCATCTAAAAAAAATGGGAAATGAAGGAAATAAAGAAGTTAAACTTATACTTACAGTGCGATGGATGATGCACGATGAAGCTCTGACCACACACTAAACATTGCTCTGATACCAAACACTGTGGTGCCCCAAACGCCGACCTTGGAAAAAACTTGAGATTTCCATGGAAAGAAAAAAAAAATTGAAAGTTTAAGCAGGAAATTATTGGAAAGCAAGCGTGGGAAAACAACAAAGCCGCAAGTCTGGGCGGCTGCCACAGATAAGGAACAGTGTAACCAGACAGGGTAACTACGAAGTAAAGAGGGGAAACACCCCAATAGTTTTAAAGAGTTTACAGATAATAAGTATAAAAGATACAAAATAGGGAGTACATCCCTTCAACAACCAAAAACCCAAAAACCACCAGGTACAAGAACTGCAGGTCAAGTGTGTGGGTCCTCTGAGCCTCCACCGTGTATTATCGCATCCGCACTGTTTGTCACCTACATCCCCCATAAAACGGGGTCAATCCTCTTGCGAGGTGGTGAAGAAACAACCACAAGCAAATGCATATATATATATATATATATCACGTATACAGGAAAGCAGGAAATAAGCTGACAAGTGTAAGTGCCTGTGTCAGGTAGGTGTAAAGTGACAAGTACTAGCCAAACAACTATAGTAATAGGAAAAATAAGTAGCTAAAGCAACGAACTGAAACGTAAGTGAACAAAGCAGCAAGTAACCAAAGTAACACTGAAGTGACTCTAGCAACTGAAGTAAGTCTACAACACAAGTAAAGCAATATCCACTGTAAGTCAGTTGTTTGGTTAGTTCTTAAGTTCTTCTGATTACTCCTTCGGGTACGCAAAGGAAACCTCGCATTCTGTGAAACATGCACCCAGCGTCTGTTATTTAAATTCTAGTGTGGTAACCAGGGAAGCTACAGACCGAGTCAACCTTATGCGAGCAACACACGGCTAGGAGAAAACACTTGCATAGGCAAGGATTACAATCCATACTACTGCAGTAGTGAGGCCCTAAGAAGGTAACCTCAACCTCCCTGACTCTGAGTGACTGAAGGCCAAAGGAACGCTACAGCTCCTGTCAAAACACGTGTCGTAGTAACGACAAGTCACTCAGGGTTGTACCATCCACCCTCTCCCAAGGTGAACCGTTTTGTGAATGGGGCGAAGCAGGTTTATCTTTCTTAAGGCTCAAGTTCAATCATACCTCACAATGAGGAATCTGCCTCGTGGTCCCCATAGGTTACGCAAAACGAGGACTTGGCCTGCCCATCCACGTGCTCAGCCTCACACGGCCAACGGAGCACACTGCTCGTGAAAACAGTCAAATCACCATATTATTTTATCTTCTATTAGGTTACATCATACAAGAGTCCACACAACACAAGGGTCACTGCCCGCAAACTCCAACTGAGCCCACAACAAGAATTTCAATATTCATACCCTATGGTGTTCTATTTTCTCTCTTTTCGTAAGTGCACCTAATGCGCTTACTGATGCCTCAGCGATGTACCTCCTCCGGGTACGTACTACACACAACTGTGTTAAGATGTGCCAAGTGCAAAGTGTAAGAGTAATTACAATTTCTACCTTTTGCACAAATATAACTACAGAGACATTAAATGATATTTAAACTGCACTATATTAAGTATTGCATTATCAACATTTTCATACTCAAGGGTCAAAATTGAATTTAACCCATCATTCTGTCTAATGGGAATAACATTGGTTTTTTCCAAGGTGAATCGTTGCTTTTGTACGGAAGATGCAACTGCGACTCAAAGGACCATTACACGTGGTTCAACACACTTACATGTTTATGGTGAAATCTGAGATATTCCCGCCTTATGGGAACAACATTAGCTATATCCACGGTATGGGGAGCCGCGCCTGGGTCCCGAAACAAACCGTTTGTCAAAATGAACGTAGGACAACACTAATCGATTCAAAATGTAACATCATTAAGAGGAAATGGCTTGGGCGGGACACAAGAGTGTCGCCTGTCCATTCGGTCATGCTGAAACAGTCGTCATGTATTCTGATATACCTGTGTGTACAAACCTATACCTATGTACATATGTACATATATCCATTCACACTCAAGTACGTATAGATAACCTGTATATATATATATATATATCAAACTCGATAAAACCCAAAGCATGTAAAGTTTTGCCAAAACCCAAACCGAATGCACGGAGGGTGCGGGGCAAAGCAATTACTAGTTGAACTGAATGTGGTTCAGCTTGAAGTAGCCACAAACTGGTTTTTGATAGGAAGGCATTGACGGCCATCATGGTGGCTCTACGAGGCTGCAAGGGTGCCAAAGTAGGGGCCACACGCTTGCTGCCCAAAAACCCAAACCAATAGATGGTCTGGTCCCACGGACCAGACTGTCATACAACCTAACCTAATCTGATCAATCTTGTGGATCATTCCAAAATCATTACAGGAAATCGGTTGTGACTGGTCCAAGCCCCGACAACGGTCAACCGAAAGTCTCATGAAAAGGTGCACTCTCTGCAGTGTCAAAGTGTCAGGTCCCTAGGACCAAACAACAACTAGAACGGATTAGGGTCTGAACCGATTGGGTTCAGACCCGAACCTAAGGTGGTTCAGCCAAAAAGGGGTTCTCGTGAGTGTCCAACATCAGTTGGATGACACCCAGCTCCAACTAGGTAGAGCCGCGGCTGGCACTAAGTGCTAGCCGGCCTGCCAAGGAGTCCAAGTCTGAACCATGGTTCAGGCCAGCACTCACTGGGTGCTAACCAGGTAATAAGAGATGCACAGCACCCACGGTGTGCATGCCCAGCTCCAGCCAAGTGGAAACTGGCTGGACTAGGTTCGCCCAACTCGGGTCAACCGGCTATGGGGCTGGTCTGGACCCTCGTTTCAGATCCGCACCCTGACCCATGCCATCTAGCACTATGCGTAGCACGGACATGTAAGGAAATGCAACTAACTGTATAACATAATTATTACTATATATATTATTTATTATTAATATATATATATTTTTTGAAAACTACTGCTACTGGGCGCGAGGGCCACCGCACAGCGCCTGCTCCATTCTTAGAGCGAAAATGAGAGAAAAGAAAAAATGGGGGTTTGGTCCACTAGACCAGACCGAGTTACCCTTGCCAACGTGAACCAGAGCACAAGGGCTCGGTTCACAGCAGATAAGAGGGTGTGCTGGGGATGCCTAAGGCCGGCCCAGCAGCTCCAGTCCGGGTCTCAAAAGGGAAAACCGAAAATGAAAAAAAAATAAGAACATCATAACTAAAAGAAATACCAGAGGTTAGCACCTTAACCATCGACAGCCTGTCCTTTGCACGTCTCAAAGAAAGTGGTCACATAGTGACCCAAGCTCAAGGGCTAGGCTGCAACACCAGTCCCATTGTGCTAGGACTGGGTTTAGCCGAAAACCCAAAAAGAAAGAATGCACACAAAAAAAGAACAAAAAAAGAGAATGAAAAGGGGGCTGACGGGTTTGGTCCAGCACACCCCTATGATGAGGATGCCATGAAAATAATCAGCAAACAAAAGAAACCATGGCATAACAGCATTGTCATGGAAAATGAACAACTAACATGTATAGGAGAAACAAGAACAAAGACGCCAATGTAGGAATCAAAAGGAAATCTATTTCCAAGGCATGCAGTACAAAAGCTTATGAAAACAATGAAAATTCAATAATCAAAACTGCTTTTCTAACTAATCTGTCACTTGGGCTTGCATGCATTGATGCAAGGCGCCAATGGCTTCATGTAAATCCATAATCGACAAGAAGGTGAGTCTTCACCTTAACTTCTTGGAGAAGATGAAGGATGATGCAGCAACACTCCACGCCCAGGTGGTTCCCACGGTTCGAAGGGAGGAAACAAGAGGAGAAGAAGGAGGTTTGAGAGAGAGAAGAGAGAGAGAGAGAGAGAGAGAGAGAGAGAGTAAGTTAAGAAAAATCGCCCATTAGAGAGGGACCCATTTTTTTTTTTTTTTTATAGAATGTGCTTTAGGGATGGACGACTGGGGTTGTTCCTTCCAAGATGGAGGGTTGTGGAGCTCCACGCCCCCCAACAACCAATCCATGTAGAGCTTTCCAAAAGATTTTAGAAAACTTTCTAGAATGCCACTATTAAAAGCCTTTAGAACTTTAAACAATTATAATGGGGAGCCCTTGGTTGCCACCCAACTCCACCTATCGATTTTGAGGGTTTGAATCTTTTTAAAAACCTTTCAAATTTTCCATGGGGTGCCAGCCCCATGGCTCTTTTTTTGAAATGACGCCCCTCATGATGGAGCCTAGGCTTCATCATGAGTTTCTTGAAAAGATGAGTGGCCAATGAAGGCCTTCTTTTAAATACCAAGCAAAAGTATTTCAAAATCGCCATCCAGCTGGTCAATCCTTGATCAGCTGGTCAACTATGGACATGGATGTCCACTATAGGGTCGTCCAAGGGTTTTGGATCCACTAGATGCTCCGGATCCAAGTCCCAAAACTGCATGTTATGTATATCATAAAGAAACGCCTATTTAATGCATTAAAATAATAATTTAATTTCAACAATTTATTTTGTTCTCTTTATGACCTTAATTATCGTAGAATGGTCAATGCCTCTTAAGGAAATTACCTCCTATTTGCTCGAATTAAGCGTTTTAAGATTCGGGTCCAATCGTAGATCAAAACTCGAAATTCACATGCACTGACGAGGTTCCTTCGTCATTCAGATCCCAAATTCGGGGTGTATCACTACAACCCTATTCCAAACTTACCCTAAAAGTTTCAGAAATTAATTTGCCCTAGATTTCCCGAAATCGCTCTTTTTACATAAAATTACGCAATTTTACCCGATTCTCAAATTAAGCAAATCATCAGAAATTGTCAAAACATAAAAATTCATCGATTCCCTTATAATTACACCACATACATCAAAATTAGAGTCATGGATCTTACAAATGTAGTTGATTTCACTTGCTCATCATCAAAACCTTGTACTTGAAGTATCATGTACGGCTTTATTGTCGTAACAATCTCTCCCTTTTTGATGATGACAAACTTAATCAAAGATGAAGCATTTAGATGCATAGATGGAGATTTTACAACCCCTATCAATATGCTGCAAAACATTAAAAGTTAGCACATTTAAAGCACATATATCACATATTGATTTGTTTGCATTTCCATTCACCATTACTTCATGCATTTAAAAACTTTTTCATAAATGCAATTTTCAATGCTTTCTTGTTCTCTTAATTTCGCATTTCTCTTGCAAGATCTCCTGCAATTTCAATGTAATTTCAATGTAATGCTATCTTTTATCTTTTTCTCCCCCTTTGTCATAATAAAAAAGAATAAGGGCAGAAATAGCATAAGCAAAATGGAGATACAAGTTTAAAATATTACAACCCATAAAGTATCAAAGTTTAGTAAAGACAAAACATAAAGATTAGAAAACTGAGTTGAGCAAGTCCTTGATTGAAGTAATCTCTTTCTGAATCGAAGATAGTTGTTGAGTCACATCTTCACGAAAAGTGCGTTGATGCAGCTCCAAGGCTTCCAGTCGCTGCAAAACTTCATCATTGTCTTGACTTGTAGAAAATTTCTTTCTTTTTACATGAGATGAAGGTGTCGCAGAAGGTGAAGGTTCAGAAATTGATGGTTCAGTAGGATCAGATTGTTCAGTTTGATTAACATTTAAAGGAGGCAGATATTTAATTTTCATTCTTTTAAAAATTGTTTGATCAAAGAACTCTTTTTGCTCAATATATTTTTCATTTGTTAAAGAAACTTTGAAATGTCTAAAAATACGAGTTAGAAGACATCCATAAGGAAGAAATGGTTTTTGTTTCCATAAATTTGTAAAATACACATTAGCCCAATTTACAGAAATATTTCTAAATAAAACATAAAGAGCTGTAGATAGATCTGTGAAATAGTAATCAAAAGAACCAGTTTTAGGTAGAACATTGTGGGCAAGGATTCGTCCAGCAATGTGTGCACGAGTTTGAAGATTAGTATTTTTAAAAGGAGGGCAGTGAGGTGCACCTGGAAGAAGAATTTGTTCAAAAATTCTCTCATCATTCAGTTCAACAGTGTTGAAAAGATTGTCTGAAGATGGAATTTCTAGGATTTCTCCAAGTAGTTTTGAATCAAACTCGATTTCAACATCACGAACAAGAGAGGACAGAACTCCAGTTTCATGATAAAAATGTAAATTCGTATAAAATAAGTGAATTAGAAAAGGATAATGAAGGGTATCTGCACAGGCATCAAAAAGATGTGAAATTCCTGGAAACAATTCTCTTATTTTGTAACGAGAAAACAAGTGAAACAGTACATTTCGGCCTGGTAAAATAGGTAGTGCAGAAATCGATCCAAAAGTATCATATAAAAGAGGATTTCAGAGTAATCTGAGAGAAAATCCATGTCTTGAAGAAGGTGTAGGAGGAGGAGAACCTAAACCTTTTGCAGATGCAGTCTTTAAACGAGGCATGGTTAAAAAAAACAGATTTACCAAAAAGAATGTCGGCTTCCAAATGATGTCCGGCAGAAGGAAAATGTTGTCCGGCGTTGTGAAACAGAAACAGAGGACGATACGGTGGCTGAAGGCGAGTGTGAAGGCTGCCACAAGGGGATTCCAGCAATGGCTGAAGATACACCGTCACGACAAGAGTGTTCCGGCGTGATTTGAAGATTCCGACGTCTCCCTGTCACGGCAAGAAAATCCCAGCGAGGATAGGATCGAACGGTACTCCAAGGGTTTTTTTTTTCAAAAGAGAGAGAAGAAAGAGTTTGAGAGAGGGTTTCGTTTTTTCAAAGGGTTTTGTTTTTAAGAAAAATGAAAAGGTGTGAAAATAAAATGAAACGATGCTTTTTAAAAAAAATGGGTGTTAAAAAAAAATCCAAGGGGTATCGGGTCCCTTCAGTTAAATTTAAAAAAAAAAAAATTTAGTCGACTAAGAATGTGAGACTCATTCTAAACATCAGTCGACTAGAAATATATCGGTTGACTAATATGATGCAATTCATTCTAAAATTTTAAAGCATCAGTCAACTAAAATTTTATCGGTCGACTAATATAGTGCTATTTTGAGATTTTGTTCAAAAATCAGCATTTTTATAAATCCAAAAACAAGCAAATGCCTAGTTCTATCCTAATTCTCATAAAATCTTCATTTTTAAGAGGTTTAGTGAAGATATTGGCATGTTGTTCTTTAGTGGAAATAAAATTTAACGAAATATCTCCTTTTAACACATGATCTCTTAAGAAATGATGTCTAACTTCAATATGCTTAGTTCTTGAGTGTTGAACAGGATTTTTAGAAAGATTTATAGCACTAGTGTTATCACAATAAATAGTTGTTGTGGAGTAATTCAAACCAAAATCTTTTAAGGTCTGTTTCATCCATAGTACTTGTGAACACGCTAAACTAGTTGCTATATATTCTGCTTCAGTTGTTGAGAGTGACACTGAATTTTGCTTTTTACTAAACCAAGAGACTAAGGAATTTCCTAAGAAATGACAAGTTCCACTAGTACTCTTGCGATCAGATTTACTTCCTGCAAAATCTGCATCACTATATGAAACTAAATCAAAGGAAGATGATTTTGGGTAAAACAAACTAAAATCTGAAGTATCTTTCAAATAACAAAGAATTTGTTTTACTGCAGTTAAATGAGATTCCTTTGGATTAGCTTGAAATCTTGCACACATACAAATACTAAACATAATATCAGGTCGACTAGCAGTTAAGTATAATAGAGATCCGATCATACCTCTGTAGAGCTTAGTATCTACACTTTTACCATTTTCATCTTTATTAAGAGAAGTAGTTGTACTCATAGGATTCCTTTTTGATTTCGATGAGTCCATCCCAAATCTTTTGAGAAGTTCTTTTGTGTACTTAGCCTGATTGATGAAGATTTCTTCTTCAGTTTGCTTTATTTGAAGTCCAAGGAAGTAGTTTAATTCGCCCATCAAACTCATTTCAAACTCTTCCTGCATAGCTTTAGCAAATTCTTTACAAAGAGAATCATTAGTAGAACCAAATATTATGTCATCAACATAAATTTGCATAATAAGAATATCTAAATTAATATTTTTAATAAATAAAGTGGAGTCTACCCGACCAATGGAAAAACCAGATTGTTCTAGAAAATTTCGTAGTCTTTCATACCACGCTCTTTGTGCTTGTTTAAGTCCGTACAAAGTTGTTTTTAATTTGTAGACTTTTTCTGGATATTTCTCATTTTCAAAGCCTGGAGGTTGCTCTACATAAACTTCTTCATTGATGTGTCTATTTAAGAATGCACTCTTAACATCAATTTGATATAACTTGAAGTTCATGTAACTAGCAAAAGCAAGCATCATTCGAATTGACTCCAATCGAGCCACTGGTGCATAGGTTTCATCAAAATCTATGCCTTCTTGATTATAGCCTTGTGCTACTAGCCTTGCTTTGTTATGAATGACTTCGCCATTTTCGTCCAGCTTATTTCGGAAGACCCATCTTGTTCCAATTACCGGATGATCCTTTGGTCTATCAACTAGATCCCAAACATCATTCCTAGTAAATTGGTTAAGTTCTTCAGACATGGCCAAAAGCCAAAATTCATCATCACAAGCCTCATCTATATTCTTTGGTTCTATTTTAGATATGAAAGCAACATTCACAATATATTTTTCTAATTGCCTTCTAGTTTGAACACCACTTTTTATTTCTCCAATAACTTGTTTAGGTGGATGATTAAGAACTTCTTTCCAAACAGGTTGAAGAGGAACATTTTCTTGAGAAGTATTCTCTATCAAGGGTTTTTCTTGAAGTATTACTTCTTCTCCTTCACTTAGAGGAACCTGCTCACAATTCTCATCAAATGCAACATGTAAAGATTCTTCGATGCAAGATGTTCTTTTATTGAAAATACGATAAGCTTTACTTCTAGAAGAATATCCAAGAAATATTGATTCATTTGATTTTGAATAAAACTTATCAAGATTATCTTTGATATTTAACAAGAAACATTTACTACCAAAATTTTTGAAATATGAGATCTTTGGTATACGATCATAATATAATTAAAAACTTGTTTTATGTAAGATTGGTTGAATAAGAACACGATTTAAAACATAACATGCTGTATTTATTGCTTCAGCCCAAAAGTATTTTGGTAAATTTTTATCTTGAAGCATGGTTCTAGCACATTCTTGTAAAGTTCTATTCTTTCTTTCAACAACTCCATTTTGTGGAGCCGCTCTAGGAAAAGCAAAGTTGTGAGATATACCCTGTAAATCGCAATACTTTATAAAAGATTCATTTTCAAATTCACCACCATGATCACTACGAATTTTAATTATAGATGTAGATTTTTCATTTGTAATTCTTCTACAAAGTTTGGAAAATTCAGAAAAAACATCATTTTTGCTTTTTAGAAAAATCACCCATGTAAATCGAGAATAATCATCTACTATAACAAAAGCATACTTGCTACCATTCAAACTTTGAATTCTAGATGGTTCAAATAGATCTAAATGTAAAAGTTCAAGAGGACATTTTGTTGAAACTATATCTTTTGCTTTAAAAGAACTCTTGATTTGTTTACCCTTTTGGCAAGCATCACATAAGTGATCTTTCTTATATGGTATTCTAGGTAGGCCTCTTACAAGATCATTCTTGGATAACTTGGAAATAATTTTAAAGTTATCATGTCCAAGTCTCTTGTGCCATAACCATTGAATTTCATTTGAAACAATAAGACATTTTTCATTAAAAGTGGGTAACTCATCTAGATATAGTTCATACACATTGTTCCTTCTTTTACCTTTAAAAATGATCTTTTTAGATTGAAAATCAGAAATTAAGCATAAATCATTTTCAAAAGAAACATGAAAACCTTTATCACATAATTGACTAATAGATAATAAATTATGCATTAAACCATCTACTAAAAGAATATTTTCTATCAAGGGAAATTTTGGATTACCAATATTACCAATACCTATTACTTTTCCCTTGTTATTGTCACCAAAGGTCATGGTTCCTCAATCCTTATTTTGGAGGGTGGAAAATAACTCCGGCCTTTCAGTCATATGTTTGGAACAACCACTGTACAATATCCATTTTCTCCTTATTTTGTGTACCTACAACAAAATTAGAAGACAAAGCATTTGACCCCTTTCTATTTTCGGGTCCATGAGAGTTAGTCTTAGGAACCCATATCCATTTGGATTTTGGTTTCCTTTGATAATAAATATTCTTTCTATAAAAAGATTTAGCATTTCTAGAATAATCATGTCTAGGCTTATAAGTATTATAAGTTCCATGATTAGATGTATTTCTACTAGAAAATTTAGTTGTTTGAACAAATGGTTGAGAATATTGTCTTTGATTTTTCACAACATAGTTTGGTCTATTTTGAGTATCAAAGAAACTATATCCCAATCCGGTTTTATTAACCGAACATCTTTGAGAACCAAGAAGTCTTGCTACATTCTCTTGACCATTTGTGAATTTGGTCACTATAGAAAGAAGATCATTTGATTTTTCTTTTAGACTAATTATTTCTTTTTTGTAAGAGATTGGTTCTTGTTCCAATTTCTTTTATCTCAAATACTTGGCAAGAGTTTTCCTTCTTGAGTTCTTCAATCTCTTGAAGTAATGCTTTATTTTGAGAGTCAAGAGTTGAATTTTCAGTTTTTAACTCTTTATTTTTAGAACCTAGACTCTTAAAGTTAGCATATAAATCATTAAATGCTTCTAATAACTCATTATAGTCAAATTGACTTACCGAATCTTCTTGTGCTACAAAGCACATGTTGGCGACTTCTTCATTTGATTCTTCATCGGAAGAGGAGTCACTATCATCCCAACATGCTTGAAATGCCTTTTTCTTCTTGAATTGGTCTTTGGGCTTGATTTTGAGAAGAGGACAATCTTTCTTGATATGTCCAGCCTTTTTGCAATTAAAACACTTGACTTCATTTGGACTGGAAGAATCTGCTTTCTTTACCTTTCTTTGAAATCTTTCCTTTTTGATGAATCTTCTGAATTGCCTTGTAATGAGGGCAATATCTTCATCTTCATCTTCTTCTGAATTTTCTGAGTCAGAAGTAGCCTTAAAAGCAAGAGATTTCTTCTTGGGTTCTTCTTCTTATCTGTCTTGAAGTTGTACTTCATATGCCATTAGGTTACCACCCAAATCTTCAAGAGTGAGAGTGTTTAAATCATTTGCCTCTTCAATAGCAGTGGTTTTTCTCTCCCATTCATGAGTTAAACACCTTAGGATCTTTCTGACTAAATCCACTTGTGAATATTCTTTTCCAAGGGATTTCAGAGTGTTAGTTATATCGGTCATTCTTGTTACCATGTTCGATATAGATTCATTTTGCTTCATTTTAAACAATTCAAATTTATGAACCAAAGAAGCAATTTTGAATTCCTTTACCTTTGACGTACCTTCATGAGTCACGAGAAGAGTATGCCAGATTTCATTTGTTGTAGAGCATTAAGAGATGCGATTGAACTCTACCTTGTCAACGGCACAATATAATGCATTCATCGCCTTGGCATTCAGTGAAGTGGTTTTCTTTTCTTCATCGGTCCATTGGCTGAAATCAGTTGATGGAGTTTGGTATTTTTTTGAAACAACTCTCCAAATATCGAGATCCATGGATTGTAAGAATATTATCATTCTCACTTTCCAGTATCCATAGTTTGTTCCGTCGAAGAGATGAGAAAGAACAGAGGAACTTCCTTCTTTGTGCTGAGATGTTGTAGTTGCCATGCTAGATGATGATCAAATCAAAATAATAGCTAACCTGCTCTGATACCAAATGAAAGTGCAGTAAGATCGAGGCAACGAGCACTAGAGGGGAGGTGAATAGTGCTTTAACAAATTGTCTGCGGAATATTAACGAATCTTTCAATTTGAAAAGCAATCACACAAAGGAACACAAGAATTTATCCTGGTTCGGTCTTTCTCGACCTACATCCAGTCCCCAAGCAAAACCCGCTTGAGATTTCCACTATCAACCTTGTGTAACTACAAGATCATACAGACCAAATCCGGTCCCACTTCTAGTAACACACCTACTGAAAGCAAACAACTCCTTTAAACCAAGGAGTCCTTCCTTTTACAGAAAATAAGTAACAACTTACAAAACAACCTATGAGCCTTTCTTTTGAATGAAAATGAGATGCAATTGGCTTTTGAGGTTGTTGAAATACTCTACTCACGAATTCACTATATCTCAAAGGAATTTGAGTGAAACACTGAAGTGAAAATATCACGTGAGTGAGAAAACAAATACTTTGAATGAATAGGAGTGAAAAACAAGAAGTAATTCAATTGGATTTTTATGTTTTTGAGTGTAGAAAGCACCCATATTTATAGTTGAAAGTTTCCATATGTTGAGGGTATGAAAGGGTGTCAAAACAGTCCATTTTGAATGAGCAAAATGTTTGAAAAATGAAAAGACACGCCTTTTTGAAGTTTCAAGAAAAATGACAAAATTAGTCGACTGAAATAGTAGTTAGTCGACTAATAGTTAGTTATTAGTAGACTGACAGTTATCGTCGGTCGACTGATCTGTTTATCGAGCCGCTTGAAAATCTAAACTTTTGAAACTTAGTCGACTAGATATAAAATTAGTCGACTGATAATATCATCAGTAGACTGAAAAACCTTTCAGTCGACTGCTGCTAAAATCTTTTGAAAAACATACATTCTGTCCGGTCGACTGATAAAAGCATTAGTCGACTGCTGCTAAACTTTCAAAGAACACATGTTCTGTCTAGTCGACTGATAAAACCATTAGTCGACTGCTGCTAATTTTCCAGAAAACAGACATTTTGTCTAGTCGATTGATAAAACCTTCGGTCGACTAATTTGACAAAAATGACTTTTTAGAAAATATGGCGCGAAAGGATTAGTCGACTGGTGAGTCTATTGGTCGACTAATAAACACAAAAATTTAAGAAGAGAGTTTTCTAAAAAGATTTTCATGAGGGGTTCTTTTAGAAAAGTTTTTCTAAAGACTTTTTTTAGGTGAAATGCAATCTAAATATGCACTCTAAGTAGGGCTCTTTCAAGAATCTAAGACTTTTAATGAATTAAACATTTGCACACTAGTCTTCAAAGATTTTTCATCGAATTCTTCAATGTTTTCATTGCCTTAGCTGAAATGCAGTTGATTTCACTTGCTCATCATCAAAACCTTGTACTTGACGTATCATGTATGGCTTTATTGTCATAACAAGCTCTCCTTAAAAATAGCTCTACAACTTGATTTTAGGAAAAAGCAAAAACAAAATTCAAAAACCCTTGAAGTGGTGCCATATGCTTCCTCTGCTCCTTTCCTCTAACACATGGCAGTGTAGAGCCACCCTGAGTTGATGCCACATGTCCATCTCTGCTTCCTCCAGAAAAAGCAAAACTTCAAAATTTCAAACTCCACATTGAGGTGGCGCAAATTTAGAATTTTTAATTTTCATTTTTATTTGCTTTACAAAATAACAAAGTGGGCCCACACATAGGTGGCACCACACTAGACCTCCCTGCAGAGAAAATGAAGCCAACTCCTTTTCAAAAATTTTCAAACTCTGCTAAGGTGTCTTATTTATAAAATTTGCATTTATTTTATTTCAAAACATCCAAAGTAGCATCTTCTGAGATGGCGCCACATGGAAGGTCCAGATTTATTCTGTTTGAATTTCAAAACTCTCCTGAAAATTTATAAATACTATAGCCCACGCCCAGCTAAGGGGGGCTCTATTTTCTTTATCTCAACTTCAGTCAAATTTTCACTTTCAACTTTACTTTTCCTCCTCTGAGTTCACGCCCCCCCTGGGCCCATCTGAGAGATTGCATCAAAGTACTTACCTGGCTCACGCCCTTCTAAGCTTGACCTAGGAGCAGAGGTCGATTTTCATGTGCATTCTAAAGCTCGGTTTGAAAAGTGAGAGAAGCCATTCATAGCCGCCCATTTTGGGAGTTTCAAAACAGCAAAAGAACACAAGGTGAGCTCCCATTTGAGTTGATTCTATTGAAATAATACTCTCATTTCAATTTATATACTGAATCCCATGGATTTTTCGTTTTAAAGAAAGGGTTCGTCTGAATGATGGATTTAACCATTCCCATAAAATGACATATATTAAGTAGGATCATGCTTCCTTTATGATTTTCTAGCAGTCATGCATCAATTAGATTTAATTCATATTTTATTTCGTTGATTTAGCATATTTTAGAAGTTAATTATGTTGCACTTAGTGTTTATTTCAATTCTGTTTCATTTCAGTAGCTCTCTATTTTTAGTAGTTAGTCCACATGTTATTTTATGTTTTTATTTTTTCCAAAAGTGCCAAAAAAATCATATTATGTGTGAATAGCTGTCCTTGATATCCTGAAAAAAAAAAAGGAATCGTTTGCGTTCATTTGCTTTGTTCAAAATTCGAAATTCCAAGTCAGGTTTTATGACCCGGGAAATGTTCAGAACATTGAGTTTCAAATTGTAAAATCAATATCTCCCTCATGGGAGATCCGATTCCAGATCCAAAAAATGCCCTGAACTCGAGATTGCGTCTAGTATTTAATCTGATTTTATCATATTTTCTAATTTTTTTTTACTGTCTGAAAAAAATCCGAGAGTTTGGGACACGTATCAGAGCCTAATTTGAGTCTCTAAGATTTTGGATCAACTTAAGTCGACTGGTTCTCCTGAATATAGCTCCAAATATGGATCTATAAAAAGTGAACTTTATGTTCTAAATGTCCCTTATTTGATTCTGAAAGTTTGCAATTTTTAAGATAGTCTGCATCCCCTTTTCGTATTTTTTATTTCAGTCTCTTGTTTTGGTATTTATATCTGCTCTGCTGGTTTATGCGTGTAATGTCATATTTTTATTTCTCAGACATTTAGTCAAATGCCAAATCTATACAAATGAAAGTTGTTCATATACATGTCAGTAGTTTTCCATTTAAGTTTCGTAAAGTTTGGTGGTCAATTATCATTTTTTATTCATTTTCACATCAGATCATACTGATTTTAGTCCCATTAGAACCAAATCTCTGCTACCAAACTCATCGTAGGTCAAATACCGAGGCTGTAAAAGCCAAATATGTTCATTTTCATGTCCTTTAGCAGCATGCAAAATATCAGACATTTATATGGTGGATTTTTGCATTATTGTGTTAAATGCTATGTTTGGTTCGTACCAGTAGGCGAAATTTGCTTATTTTATGATTTTCTTTGAAATTTTGCATCTAGGCCATGTCATTTCATGCATTTTATCATTTTATGTTGTTTCTAAGGGTAGAGGGATGTTCTCTACCAAACACTACAACAAAGCAGTAGATTAGCGACAACCACATTCCGTCGCTACGCCTATTAGCGACGGATTAGCAAAGACGAGGTGACGGTATGCTTATGTCGCGATTTTTTCGACTCTAACTGGCGTCGGAATAAATCTGTCGCCAGGTCCGTCGCTAAGTGCAACGGACTAACGAGCGTTGTATTCCGTCGCCAATCCGCCAGTACTAAACGACGACCACGGCTTGGCGACGGATTTACGTCTGTCGCTAGATTTATATGAATAGTGACGAATGGTTCTGTCGCTAATCCGTCGCAAACACGAAAAAAAATTAAAAAAATTTATTTGAAAATTAAATACCGAGAACGGTACAATTTATATTTCCTGTAAATAAAAAACAAATCATACAAAAAATTCCATATAAAAAGAATCTACAACAATTAATCGTTCTACCTTAAAATTAACAAGTTTAATTATTTACAATTCAACAATTACAATTAGGAAACATAAAAAAATAGAAGTTCTTCAACACAGTTCTCTAATCATCACCAAGATTTTGTGCGTCTTCTTGTTCATTGTCTTTATTTGTCCCTTCAGCTCCGCTACGCTAATTATCGCTAGCAGCCTACACCAGAAAAGAATAGTCAGTATTGATAAACAAAATATAATGAAATAAATTACACACTATATGTGATTCTATCATGTGCTCATGTGTGTTCTAAGGCAATAAAAAAACTCTATATGTGATTCTATCATGCTCATATGTGCTCTGAAGCAGGCAAAAAACTATATATATGATTTTATCATGCTCATATGTGTGCTAAGGCAGTCAAAAAACTGAATATGTGATTATAGCATGTTCATATGTGTTCTAAGGCAGCTAGAAAAACTCTATATGTGATTCTACCATACTCAGATGTGCTTTAAGGTAGGCAAAAAGCTATATATGTGATTCGATCATGCTCGAATGTGTGCTAAGGCAGTAAAAAAATTGAATATGTGATTATAGCATGCTCATATGAGCTCTAAGGCAGGCAAAGCAAAAAAAATTATATGTGATTCTATCATAAATGATATATGTTCTAAGGCAGTAAAAAAACTCTATATGTGATTTTGGCATGCTCATATGAGTTTTAAGGAAGTCAAAAAACTGAATATGTGATTATAACATGCTCATATGTGTTCTTAGGCAGTCAAAAAACTGAATATGTGGTTATAGCATGCTCATATGTGTTCTAAGGCAGTTAAAAAAACTTTATATGTGATTCTATCATGCTCATATGTGTTCTTAGGCAGTCAAAAAACTGAATATGTGATTATAGCATGCTCATATGTGCTCTAAGGCAAGCAAAAAATATGATATGTGCTTATAGCATGCTCATATGTGCTCTAAGGCAATAAAAAAACTCTATATGTTATTATAGCATGCTCATATGTGCTCTAAGGCAATAAAAAAACTTTATATATGATTCTATCATGCTCATATGTGCTCTAAGGCAGACAAAAAGTTATATATGTGATTCTATCATGCTCATATGTGTGATAAGGCAGTCAAAAAACTGAATATGTGATTATAACATGCTCATATGTGTTCTTAGGCAGTCAAAAAACTAAATATGTGATTATAGCATGATCATATGTGTTCTAAGGCAGTCAAAAAAACTTTATATGTGATTCTATCATGCTCATATGTGTTCTTAGGCAGTCAAAAAACTGAATATGTGATTATAGCATGCTCATATGTGCTCTAAGGCAGGCAAAAAAATTTATATGTGATTATAGCATGCTCATATGTGCTCTAAGGCAATAAAAAACTCTATATGTTATTATAACATGCTCGTATATGCTCTAAGGCAATAAAAAAACTCTATATGTGATTCTATCATGCTTATATGTGCTCTAAGGCAGGCAAAAAGTTATATATGTGATTCTATCATGCTCATATGTTTGCTAATGCAATCAAAAAACTGAATATGTGATTATAACATGTTCATATGTGTTCTTAGGCAGTCAAAAAACTGAATATGTGATTATAGCATGCTCATATGTGTTTTAAGGCAGTCAAAAAAACTTTATATGTGATTCTATCATACTCATATGTGTTCTTAGGTAGTCAAAAAACTGAATATGTGATTATAGCATGCTCATATGTGCTCTAAGGCAGGCAAAAAAAATTATATGTGATTCTATCATGCTCATATGTGTGCTAAGGCAGTCAAAAAACTGAATATGTGATTATAACATGCTCATATGTGCTCTTAGGCAGTCAAAAAACTGAATATGTGATTATAGCATGCTCATATGTGTTCTAAGGCAGTCAAAAAAACTTTATATGTTATTCTATCATACTCATATGTGTTCTTAGGTAGTCAAAAAACTGAATATGTGATTATAGCATGCTCATATTTGCTCTAAGGCAGGCAAAAAAATTTATATGTGATTATAGCATGCTCATATGTGCTCTAAGGCAATAAAAAAACTCTATATGTTATTATAGCATGCTCATATGTGCTCTAAGGCAATAAAAAAACTCTATATGTGATTCTATCATGCTCATATGTGCTCTAAGGCAGGCAAAAAAATTTATATGTGATTATAGCATGCTCATATGTGCTCTAAGGCAATAAAAAAACTCTATATGTTATTATAGCATGCTCATATGTGCTCTAAGGCAGGCAAAAAGTTATATATGTGATTCTATCATGCTCATATGTGTGCTAAGGCAGTCAAAAAATTGAATATGTGATTATAACATGCTCATATGTGTTCTTAGGCAGTCAAAAAACTGAATATGTGATTATAGCGTGCTCATATAAGTTCTAAGGCAGTCAAAAAAACTTTATATGTGATTCTATTATGCTCATATGTGTTCTTAGGCCTTAAATATACATCAAGATTTTGGCCAGGTGAGGTCGGACCAGGGATCAATAGAGACAAGAAAAGATTTGGATGTTTCATACACGAGCTTGGTGTAAGGTTGTATGGAGTTACAAATACTGGCCAGCATGAGTATGGAGTTGATCTACCCCCAAATGGATTAAATCTATCTGTACATAGACCGAGTCTAACATTTCGCACTTTCATTGCGAAGTTCTGATGAGTACGATCAAACTGCTTCCAAGCTTCAACGTCAACAGGATGCGTGATCTTGTTTTCATCGTGTCGAACTTTATTTGCATGCCATCTCATGTGTTTAGTTGTCCTTGAAGACATATACAATCGTTGCAATCTAGGAGTGATAGGAAAGTAGCGGAGCAACTTGTATGAAACTTCCTTTGATCTCGTGCTACCATTGCCTCTTGTCTTTAGCTTGAACCGAGGATGCCCACATGACGGGCATGATATGTTGTTTTCCTGCTCTTTGAAATACAACATGCAGTGATTTGGACAAGCATCAATCTTTTTGTAACCCATACCTAGAGCGTTCACCATAACTTTCACACGATAGAAATTTTGTGGCAATTTCTCATCTTTGGGCAACATACTCTTCACAATCATGCACAAACGGTCAAAACATGATTGACTAAAATTATACTCGGACTTCAAATTCATTAGTTGAAGAACTGCAGACAAGATAGTGTGACTCTCGTAACCGTTCCAAAGTGGCTCATCAGCATCTCTAAGTAAATCATAAAATCTACTAGTTGCATCGTTTGGTGATTCTTCATCTATGGCAGTTCTTACATTACTAGAACTCATAGCAAAACCCAGTTCTGTTCCTGCGGCATCAAATATCAAATCCGTATATGGATTATCGTGCACCACATTCACCCATGCATCAAAATCGTTTCTATATTCTTCTCCATGAAATGTCCAGTTCTGATAATCACTCACAAAACCCTTCCTGTATAGGTGATGTCTAACGCTATGAGGTTCTACAAATCGATTATTCTTACAAATCTTGCAGAGACACCTAATCTGACCTATGGAATCCACTGTACTGACATTTTCCGTTGCAAATTCAATAAAACTGTCAACACCATCCATATATTCATGCGATAACTCATTGTCCACTATCCTATGGTACATCCATTCACGGTTTGCAGTCATTTTCTTATGATGTTACGAATAATAGCCTAACACATTAAAAGAGAACAATCAGAATGCTACGATGAAGAACATATCAAATTTATCATGTAATATATGATGTTATACAATAACAAGAATTTTGATGCATGCATTGATAACTTAATATTTTCATGTGCAAACCATTAATGACACGATACAATCATTTGAAACATGCTTTTATTATATAATTTCACATGGAAGTCATAATCAAATTGAAAGTAACTACATGCAAGCATACAATTACATCAAACATTGCAATACATTGTAATTATTCATATCAAACAAATGGCAAACATGTACCTGCAGCAAACACACTTTAATATCTCACTAACTACTACCATGCCTAGCATGGACTCCGTACTCCAAAAATAAGAACACTTCAATATTCATACATTAAAATCATGCTCAGCATGATCTCCGAACTCCAACAAAGCAACCCTAAAAATCAACAACTAAGTGAGTGTGTAAACAATAAAGTGTTACATCTACTAAATTAAATAACATGTGATATGCTTGCATCACTTACTCACCACGGGTATTTACCTGATTTGCATTGTTTTTGACACTTACTTACCACAGGTGGCTGAGCACGAGCTGATTCTGTTGAAAAATCTGCACAAAAAAACACTGTTTCAAAATGAAGTCACTACGAAATAAAAAAAAAAACTGTTCTGGCAAGGGGTCGACTCCCCTGCTGTTCCGGCAGGGGGTCGACCCCCTTATGAAACATAGGGGGTTAACCCCATTACGGAACGTAGGGGGTTAACTGACCCCCTGTTCGGGCAGGGGGTCGACCCCCAGCCTTTCCGCCAGTGAGTCGACCCCCTACCGGAACAGCAGGGGGTTGCCCTCCTGCCTGAGCAGGCAGAGGGTTGACCCCCTGCTTGTTCCGACAGGTGGTTAACCCCCCTGCCGGAACAGGCAGAGGGTTAACCCCGTGCCTATTCTGGCAAGGAGTTAACCCCCTGCTATTCCGGCAGGGGGTTTAACCTTTGCCGAAAATGGCAGGGGGTTAACCCCTTGCCGGAAAGGTAGGGGGCAGAGGGCCCCTACCGGAAACGGCAGGGGTTAACCCCCTGCCGGAAAACGCAGGGGGTTAACCCCCTACCAGAACATCAAGGGGTTAACCCCCGCATTTTCCGGCAGGGGGTCGACCCCCTGCCGAAAACGTAGGGGGTTAACCCCCTGCCAGAAAATGTGAGGGTTACCCCCCTGCGTTTTCCAGCAGGGGGTAGCGGGGGTTACCCCCCCTGCGTTTTTCGGCAGGGGGTTAACCCTTTGCCGGAAAATGCAGGGGGGTAACCCTTGCATTTTCCGATAGGGGGTCGACCCCCTGCCGGAAACGGCAGGAGGTTAACCCCCTGCCGGAAAACGCAGGGGGTTAACCCCCGCATTTTCCAGTAGGGGGTTAACCCCTTGCGTTTTCGGAAGGGGGTTAACCCCCTGCATTTCCGGCAGGGGGTCGACCCCCTGCCGGAAAACGCTGGGGGGGGGGGGGGGGGGGGGCGTCCTTTACCTTCCTCCGGGCGGCGGGGCCTGCAGACGGTGGGACCGGCGAACGGCGGGAGTGGCGAACGGCGGGAGCAGAGAAAGAAGAAAAGGAAAATCTGTCTGGGATTAGGGTTATTCGAAACTTAGCGACGGCTTAGCGACATAATTAATTCCGTCGCTAAGCCCACATAAATCAAATTTATGAAACCCGCGATAGACTGCTCTCCGTCGCCACGGCCGTCGCTAAGTAGCAACAGACTTGAGTTTGTCGCAAGAGTCATCGGCAAATCGTGTGGCCGTAACGACAAAATAGTATGTCGCAAACTTTGTCGCTAAATAGCGACGGACTATAGTCTATCGCTGGTTTTGTGTGCTTCATTGATTATAGCGACGAATGTTTGTCGCTCGGTAATCCGTCGCTAACAAGCGACGAAAATATTCCGTCGCTAACAACGTGTTTTCTTGTAGTGAAATTTGGCATGATTTGAGAACCGTTTGATGATCGGTTTAGCCGTATCATCAAATCAGGGTTCCCGCGGGACCCTGATCTGGGCGAAAAACAAGCAAAATTTGTTATTTTGGCCAAATTTTAAATGTCAATTCTGTTTTTTATAGTCCCATCATATTTAGCAGTATATTATCATGTCTTATCATGCATTTCATCATCATTTTACTCTATTTGCATTTTAAAATCCCTAAATTTTGTCAAAACTCCTTCAAAAACCTTGATTTTAAAGGTACAACCTCAATATTAGGGGTATTTTGGTTATTTTGACCACAATTCTGAATTTTCAACTATTTATTACTGAATTTCCTTGCATTTACATCATTTTAAATCATTCAAATATCAAGAAAGTATGAAAATCGAGTTTATATCCAACTGAATCCAATAATCTCAATATATTATTGGAAAACCTTGAAAAACCCACATATTTGAGCTAACCCTATTTCAAGCTTGACAGGGACATTCAAAGGAAGGAGCTGGAATCTGCAATTTTCTTTCTTTCATTTTATTCAGTGATGTAATAATGTAACTTTGGAATAAGAGATTTATCTTTCTGCTTAGATTAGGAGGCATATCATATAGTTTCTTTCTGTAATATCCTGATTATATGAATCATACATTTTCTTTGAAAATCACCATGGATGAAAATGGCATGTGCACCCGCTATTAAGGAGTTAGTAAACTCGGAGGATTCCGTATTTTTGGCCCTAGTTAGAATACGGACGAATCCCAGATCTACTATCTTCTCATTAGCCACATTGAGCCTACATTATTAGGCTATCTTCAAAATCACATCATATTTCCATTTTGCAAAATATTGTGGAATTAAATCAATTAAATTCTAAGCATGTTCACGGCCACAGTCAGAATATGTAAAGAATTTACTTTGGTTTAATACACATTTTCCCACTAAATATCTCAAAATTTTCCTGAAATATCTTTACCAAAGTGCATCCATCCATTCAAATCATTGGCATCATGAAATTACATGCATTTCTCATGCTTTTTCTTAAGAAAATTTCATTCTAAGGAAATCGATTCCTCAAGAGACTTTGAAATTTTTCAAAGTTGGATTTTCTCAAGTTAAGTTTCCTATGATCTTCCTGGAAAACACTCCTTTCTTAGAATTCATTTTCAACTCTTCAAAAAGAAATTCTCTATCATCTTCAAAAACTCAAAAATCGATTTTCAAATATTTCAAGGCTAAGATTCTTTGAATTTCAATTTCCTGAGTTTTGATTTTCCTTCTCCAAAAAGTTTTCCTATGAATTTTCAATCATTTTTCAAAGAAAATTTTCAAAGCTGGAGTTTTCCTGACAAACGTTTTCCCTTTCAATGTTTATCTTTTCTCAAGAATTCTTTCCATTTTCCCAGGATTTTCTCATGTCCTCAAAAACTTTCTTATAATTTTTTAAATCCTTTTATCTGAGTTTTCCTGAGAAATTGATTTCCATCTTTTGCCTGAGAAATAATTTTCCAACTCCAAAGCATACATCATGTTTTTCAATCTGCATTTTACCAAGTTTCATAGCACATGCCTGAATTCTCTGTGCATTTAAGATAGAGCACGATTTTTGTTAATTTAACTAAGTCAAGCACACATTTGGTCCTTGGTTCGGTTACCCCTAGTAAAGGCTCAAAGAACGGTCGAACCTTGTACCGACAGGTCGAGTCCCATTCCATAGACTATTTCCCGCTATTTTCAAAACAGAGGCGAGTATTTCAAAACAATTTTCAAACTCTGGTCAAGTTTGACTCGCGGAAGCGTTTCCCCTCTCTCCCGCAGGGAAGGGAGAAATTTTGCGATGATAACAGTTGTAAGAACCACGATATTTCTGAGATATTTTGTATTGACATGTGTTTCATTATTTGTTACATCTTGCTTTGTCGCAAGAATTTCTCGTAATTGTGCTAATATAGCAATACGAAGTCTTAATCGCGTAAGATTCGATTTATGAAGCAATTAAGGACGACCTTGGCGAACTAAGGACCGATATCCCTAGATTAGATTTATAACACATCTAAGTAGGTTCACTCTGAATTTGAAACCTAAACCAGGAAAATATTTCATGTAATATGGCGAAAAATGGGTATAACGGTAAATACGAGTCACGACGAGAGCGAATTTTGTCAGAATGGAAAACCTAAATGAATAAATTTAAAACTTAGGTTTTAATTTACAAAGGATAAGGTTTGAAATGGAATTTTTTAAATGATTGAAACCTAGCTTTTAAATGAAAATTTTACTAAGGTTTTATGAGATATTAAAATTTGATTTTTTGTAAAGTTAAAAGAGACTTTTTCAAAAATCTCCAAGACTTAATTTGGAAATTGAAAAAGGTAGTTAGCATGGAGCCCACGTGAGCATGAGCTCAGCCCATGCTACTTTTCAAAAAAATAAAGCAATAATACAAAAAAAATGGTATTTAAAAAGGCATTTTTGAAAAGGTTGAAAATTTTCAAAATGGGGGTTGGTTTTTGGAAATTATAGAAGTGGGTGGCTTAGCATCCATAGGCTGGACGCCCCTTAGGGGGTAGCTCCAGCCCATCAAAATATATATATATATATATATATATATATATATATATATATATATATATATATATATATATATATATATATATATGAAATTTGATTTTTAAAAGGGTTTGACTTTTGGGTCAAAAAGTGGGGTCTATGGAGAGACCTACTCTCCCTAATTTAGGGAGAGTGGTTGGGAGCTAGGCTCAAGGGTTGTACACCCTTGAGCTTGGCCCATCATAGGGGGTCAAATCCCTTGGACCTAACCCCTATAGCACCATAGAGGGAGGGAGGGGCATGTGGGAGGAGAGCCTTCCATCTCCTCCCCTCTCATCCCAGCCCTCCATCACATGGAGGGGGTATTTAAGGGAGTGAGGAGAGAGAAATTCATTTATCTCTTCCTCCTCCTCCACTGTCTCCCTCCTTTCTTCTTTTTCTCAAGTGTGAGAGTGAAGAGGGTGAGAGAGAGAGGCCTTGTCCAGAGGTTTTGTGGGCTGTAGAAGGTGAGTGTGGGGTTGCAAGGGGCTGGTAGGGGCAGCGCGGATGTGGTAGAAGCCGGCACCTCAATTCCTTCTTCTTTTCGAACTCCAAGGTGAAGGATTTCAAATTTCTTTCCCATTTTATTTGGAAAATACATATTGTATGATGTGCATGCTGTCGAATGGTTTGTTTACATGGGTTATGCTGTCCCATGACGAAAAATGTATCACTTAAGCCCGAACACACATACACCGGACGTTCTACGCAATGAAGCTATCCTTAGGCGTTTTCGGAGTTCTGGAGCTCCGGAGTCCGCTCTGCTAAAAAGACTTTATCTCACTCAATACTGGTCCAAACAAGGCGATCTTGGACTTTTCGGAAAGGAGAGACGATGCTATCCAACATCCATGTTTACAGTTTTTGCTGGTTTGGTCTGCAAACCTCTCTAAAAATTCACGTTTTAGCAGACGTCCAGGGATTTCTGTCAGTGTCCAGGAAGTCCCATACACTGTCCGGTAATCTGGTGGTATTTCTCAAACCGTTTGCCGGAATTTTTCACGCTATGACTTTTCGGAAAGGTAAGACTCTTAGCTACGACTTCGATGTTGAAAATTTCTTCTAATTCATTTTTCAAATCCCTTAAAAAGTTCACATTTTGTAGACTGACGGGTCTCCGACAGTGGTCCCAGAAGTTCCAGACACTGTCTGGTAACTTGGCGCCACTTCCCAGATCGCTGGCTGGATTCGGATGATCTTGGTCTCTGTGCGAAGCTGAGACATGGATCTACGAGTTCTGTGTTGGAAATCTTCGCTGTTTCGATGCGTACGGACCCCGAATTGGGTCATCTTTCAGGCCATTTATGGGCAATATATATAACTATATATATATATATATATACGTGTATATATATATATATATATATATTAAAAAAAAAAGGATGGTTGGGACTCGCCGTGTCCCGTTGCAACTTCTGCAACTTAATGTGTAGCAGGGTGGTCTGACCCACCTCGGGGTTCAGACCCACCCGTTGGGTCTTCCCCAATTATAGGGGGAAGGAGCGCCATACGGGACGCCCCACGGTTTGGGTAACAGGGTGCGCTTTGCACCCGGGGCACCCTCTTGTTGGGACACGCCCCAGCAGCCAGCAGGCTGCAGCCTTGCTGCTGGATGTCCCTTGGCCAAGGAGGTTTCCCCCTAAACCCGGCAGGGTTTGGTCCGATGTGGGCCAGACCAGCTGGTCGTTGATCAGTCTGCCCTTTTGTCCGTGCCTTAGCCGCACCCCATGGTGCAGGCTGCTCGTGGCCTTTGCGGGCTGCTTCCATATTAGCAGCCCAGGTCTGACATACGGGTCAGACCAGGGACAAGGCCAGGTCTAGTCCAGCAGACCAGACCGTCCAAAAGGACCCCGGTAGGAGCCCCACAGTATTGTCGGGTGCTAAGTGCGCCCAGGGGACTTAGCCGACCGTCAAGTGGGTACGTGTCCGGCTGCAACCACCTTGTAGTCTCATTGTAGAGCTTAGTAAAGCTCATATTAGTTGTCGTGGTAGACATGAGAGACCCCAAATAACCTACCTGTGTGGATTCCACTTTGCCACCAATTCAAAATGCACGAAAACGCGCGTATGAAGGCAAACAGATGGAAAGCCACTAAGGGAATCCTTGCGGCACACATATTTTTGTCCAAACAGCCCGTATAGTACACTTGGCACCAACGGCGTAAGGTACTGCCCGTAGGGCTGGGTGGGCTATAGTTAGCCTTTTCGGCATTTTTGCACGTGTTGCGCCGTTTACCCTTGCATGTCCCGTCGGTGGTCCCGTATGACCACCAAAGCCTTCGTTGTCACATCGTGGTGAGTGATAAAAAGGGGGATAGTGAGGCGAGCGGTACGCTGCCCACGTAGTTTATTATGATTCCCAAGTATTGGGTTTTTCGACGTTTTCAGCAGAAAACCATCATTTTGGCCTCTTTGAGTTTTGCTAGTGCGGTGGCACATCATGGATGTATTGACGTAATCCCCGTACACATGGGGTTACTTTAAGAACTTTTCTCGACACTCATAAGTGTCGACACTACGATTTTTCTGAGCGAATGGCTTCGCTAAGCGTTGGAGCCGACATAGGGCAGCGGAAATATGTATATTTGGGAAATTCGTGCTTAAAGTTTTGGACACTTGTGGTCATACGAAAATGATGATATATATATTTTGGGCCTGTTATCACTCAGAATTGTGCCTTTATGAATATGTGTTCCCGATCGTGATAATGTGTGGTTTATGCACGTGGCACATCATGACATGTATGTCACCCATTTGAATTCGCCGAGTACCTCTTGTTTTGGCTCACATTCGTATATCAATGGATATACGACACACCAGAGGCGTGTTTTGTACTCGATGTGACATACCTCTGGAAAAAAACTGAAAGCACTGTAGGGTATGACACTTTCGACCTGTTGAGGTTTGGGACTCGGTTGGAGTCTTCGGGCAGTGGCCCGGGTTTGTGAGAGTATACTCACACCTTGTGTCACCCTAGGCATAACAATGAAAATGTTATAATATCGTCTTTATAGGCGATGTGCTCGTGGTGGCCGTGAGAGGCTGAGCACGTGGATGGGCAGGCCAAGTCCTCGTTTGCGTACCCCGCGGGGACCACGAGGCACAACTACCTCAGAGTTAGGGAGGTATGACTTGAAGAATGAGCCTAAATAAGATAATCCTGCCATGCCCCATTCACAAATTTGGTCACCCAGGGAGAGGGTGAATGGTACAGCCCTGAGTGACGTGTCATTACTACGACCTGTTCTTTTGAGGAGCCGATGTGCCCTCTGACCTCCAGTCACTCGGAGTTAGGGAGGTCAAGGTTGCCCTCCACAGGGACCTTTGCTACTACAGTAGTACGGATTGCAATCCTTTGCCCCTGCGAAAGGTTTCTCCTGGCTGCGTGTCTCCCGCAGGTGGTTTTCTCGTTCTGTAGCATCCCCGGTTACCACACTAGAAATTTAATAACAGACGCCGGGCCGGGTGCATGTCTCACAGAACTCGAGGGTCTTTCCTTCGCGTACTCGAAGGAGGTTAAAAAGAACATAAAGACTAATCAAACAGACTGACGTACAGTAGTTGGTTACTTGCTTACTTTAGCACTGCTTGTACTTCTATTTAACTTTGTACTTTATTGATTAGTTGCTGCTCTGTTTCAGTTGTTGCACTGCTACTTACTTGTAGTTTTACAGTCTTCTAGCACGAGCACTTACCTGACACTTGCACATGTATCTGTCACTTTACCTGTTGCATGATATGTGCCTTTCCTTGATAAAATGGATATACAATGTTGTTGTTCTTCACTAACTCGCAAGAGTTTTGACCCCGTTTTATGGGGATACAGGTGATGAGTAGGCGCAGTGGCGATGCGACGGTGTACGGTTGGAGACTTGAGACCCACACTTAGCTGCAGATCTTGGTCCTTGTCTTGTTTTGGGGTTTGAGGAGAGTTTTTCTCTCATTTTGGGAGAGACTCGTTGTATGGGTGTTTTCAGTCTCATTTGGTAAAACTCTGATATTATATGTATTTGGAATGGACATGTGGTTTATATCTTTTACTATGCCCCGCTCAGACTTGCGGGCTTTGCTTACCCCTTTGCATTTCCGCTATCGGTTTAAAACTCTTACAAAAAAAAATTTGCTCAAAAACCAAAGGTTTTTACAAGGTCGGGGTTTGGGGCGTCACAACAGCAGCCCAGAAGGGAAAGTTTGTCAAGTCGCAGCCAGTTCAGCCAATGCCAAGGCCTGAAGCAAAGCAGTAAATAAAATCAAAGCACGATGGCTGGAGTTATGACAGAGAGTTTACCGCTCTGGAGCAATCCTGGGAAGATGTCCTAGAATACATGCTGTCGAAGGGGATGGTCAAACTCCCTAAGGTGGTTGATCCACCAACTGTTATGGGCAAATGGATGAAAAAATTCGGCAAATTCTATCAAACTATGGGACATGACACAGTGTAAGGTCCATGATTTAATTTTGAGGTAACATTACGCGAATGGTGTTGTGATCGAGAATTCTTGTTGAATTTGCAATTTTCGTATTTAAGCCTGCATGGAGATACGAGTCAAAATCACGTAAGTTTACATTAAATAGCAATTGAGAAAAATCTATAACGAATTAACCTCAGAAATTTTTAGGGCAAGTTTATAATACGTATATTTTGATTATCCCCAAATTTGAAGTCTGAACGACGAAAAAAACCCGTCAGTGCATGTGATTTACGGGACATCGCTTAGAGACTTAGCGAGGGCCTAAACGAGACCCATTTCGTTCATAACGGAGATTTCTTCGCTTGGGTAGCTTTGAAATGCTATTTACATTATATATATTAAATAAAAAATAAATATACATGATGGAAAATATTTATAATTCGTTTACTAATAAAATTGATATCAAAATTTGGTTTCTTTTGTTGGTCAAAGGTCGACCAAGGCCATGGTTGTCCATTTAGGATGGCCTTGGGACGACCTTGGCCATGAAACCAGCTGGTCACGTTGACCAGCTGGATGGGTGGCAGTCTTGTAAGAGACTAAAAACAAACTTCAAGGGAGGGCCACGATTGGCCCTACCAAAATCAAATCAAATCAATTTTTTTTTTAATAATAACATATCATAAAAAGGTGGGAGAAGGAATGCATGGCATAGAGGGGGTCGACTTCTCTCCTTGAGAAGTGCGTGGGCTTTGAAAGCCTCTTGCCTTGGGATTCAAGGAAATCCCAAGGGCTCTTCCCAATGTGGAAGAGCCATAATGAGGCTGGACTTGCCTCATTGGATGCATGGGGCGGCAGCCCCATGGCATTCTTGTGATTTTTGAGAGGATTTTCAAATCCTCCATGGTGTGTGGTGGAGCTGGGCGGCAGTGGGAATTCGTGACCCACTCCCAGCCCCAGATCTTGGAGGGTGAATCTCCACCCTCCATCTCAACTAACCCCTTTATAAGCCCATTTGAAAAAACGAGAACCCCCAAAGGGGGCGATTTTTCTAGACACACTCTCTCTCTCTCTCTCCCATATCTTCTCTTCTCTTCTCCCCAACCATGGAGTGTACCTCCACCATTTTCGTTGGAGAAACCCTCGCAGTCGTGACTTCCATTTCCACTTCCAAGCTCCGAAGGTGAAGACTCAACCCATTTTTTTTATGTCGTTTTAGTACACCATGAAACCGAGGAGGCATGGCATCTATGTATGCATGCTCCATTGGTGGATTAGCTGGATAAGTTTCCATTTGACCCCATGTTTTCATTTACATTCGATGGCTTGTGTTGTTTCCCATGCTGCTGCATTCTTTTTTTTAGTCGTGAGCTTTGCTGAAACTCTTTTTTTATATTTTTTGTTTGCTTCTTGCTGGCGCTTCTCTCTCTCTAGTTGCTAGGTATAGTGGCTGGATCTGGAACATGTTGATTCTGCTGGGTACACTCTGGACTAAGCTGGGCTCATCCACAGGTACCCAGTCCTTTGGCACCTCCTGTAGAATGTTGGATGGCTAGCGGGTGGCGAACCACAACCACTCTTCTTTTTTGTGGTATTTTCGGTGTGCTGGGTTCAGACCCAGTCCCAAAGTGTTTGGGACTGGCACGTCAAGGGTGCCATGACCTAGGTCACGATGTGACTAGGGTCCCTATGGGAAAGGGGCCCAGGCCCCTTAGGGTTTTTGTTTTCGTTTGGAGTTTGGCGCGTCGGGTCACCCGGGGCCTTGGGCACCCGGGTTGGCCAAGTGTGGGGAACATGGGTCACAGACCCATGTGACTGGTCTGAACCAAGGGTTTAGACCAAAACTCTGTCAGGGCGCGAGGGTCCGGTCCCAGGGACTAGACCCCAGCCCCTCTCGTTTTGGCTCAGTACCGACCCCAAGGCAGCTGCCCTATGGCGAGCTGTTGCAGTGCTTCGCGGTTGGTCGCTGCACCACGTTGGAGAACGGTCTGAATTGTAAGACCCAATTTTTTTTTTGAAGAATTTACTGTTGCCTAGAGTTGATATATGTATGTTTTCATGTGTTATGATTGTAGCACGCAATTAAATAGAATTTGACTATGCTTTGTATTTCAGCTTTATGTGCGCGACCCAAAAATCGCGTAAGTACAGTATATGAGTAAGAAGAGACTAATTCTGGGCAAATTAACCTCTGAAAATTTAAGGGTAAGTTTATAATATATCTGTATAGTTTGTCCTCGAATTTGGGACCTATACGATGAAAAAACCTTGTCAGTGCATGTGAATTACGAGATTTGCTTAACAATAGCATGCGAGTCGTAACAAGCATATTTCTCGCAAACGAAGGGCAATTTCTTTAAGAAGCTTTGAATATTTTATGACAATTGAGAATATGAAAATAAGTATTTGAATTATTGAAGTTAAATTTCAGTTTAAAAGCATTAAATGAGCATTTTTTTTTTATATTATGTAATTTTTTATTTTGGGTTTTGGATCTGGAGTTGGCTCAGATCCATGGACGTCCCAGCCCCATCATGCACCCCTCTAGGAGGACGTCCATGGCCATGGTGGACCAGCTGGTCAAGGGTTGACCAACTGGGTGGTGACATTCTTGTAAAAGAATGTATGGCTTGAAAAGGGAAGGCCTCTATTGGCCAAACCCTTGATTCAAGACCTCATGATGAGGCTTAGAGCTCATCATGAGGGGCGTGTTTTCCAAAGAGGAAAGGCATGGGGCTGCGCCCCATGGCCTTTTGGAAATTGTTTTGAAGCTTTTCAAATAGATAAAAATGATAAGCTGAAAAGGGTGGCAGCCTTGGGGCTCCCCTTGTAAATATCTCAAGTTTTAAATGCTTTTTCAAACCCTTTTGAATGGCGTTTTTGAAAGGAATTTAAAAGATTTCAAATAATGGCTTGTGAGTGGAAGTATGGGCGACTATGGGGGGGCGTGGAGCACTCCAGCCCTCCATCTTCCCTCATTTGATCCCAGCCGTCCAATTGTGAAACCCAATGTATTTAAGACTTTGGGAGGTAAAGAGAGAGAAAATGGTGGACAATTTTCTCTCCTCTCTTCCTTTTGAAATTCTACTAGAGGTGGGGGTGAATAGTGAAATTTGTTGCAGATCGATAATATAAAAAATATGACAATAAGGCACAACACAATAAACACAGAATTTATACTGGTTCAGCCGAGTTACTGACCTACATCCAGTCCTCAAGTAAAACACTTGAGCCTTTCACTATAAAATCCGAGTTATCAGATAAATAGTACAACACCCTTTTCCTCATAGGTCTACTTTTCTCAACAAAGAAGGGAAACACCCTCTTTCTCAGAGGTCTACTTCTCTCAACAGAGAAGGGAACACTCTCTTTCACAGAGGTCTACTTCTTTCAACAGAGAAGGGAAACACCCTCTTTCTCAAAGGTCTACTTCTCTCAATAGAGAAGGGATACAGTGAATAACAGAAAGTTACAATACTTCCTATATGTTATCATCGCAAAATTTTACTTTTGCAAATCAAACTGACCTTTGAAAAAGATTTTTGAAAATAACTCGCCTCCGTTTTAAAATGCGGAAAAATTCCAAAGAATGGGACTCGCCTGTCGGTACGAGGTTCAACCGTTCCTGCCGCCTTTAACAGGGGTAATTGAACCAAGGATCAATCTTACGCTCTACTCTATTCAACTTGTCTAAATCATATTCTAATTTCTAAATGCACATAGAATCAGGCATGTGCTATGAATTTTCAGAAAATGCACATTTGAAAACATGATGTTTGCTTTGAATGATTGAAATATTTAGAAAATGTAAATCTTGGAAATGATATCACATGAGAAATCGTGAAATGGGATTTGAAATGTACTTCTGAGAGAAGTAAAAATCAATTTTGAGGAATCCTTGACATTTGGTGAAAATCGATTCTGAGAGACTTGGTTTCTCTGAATTCAAACTTTGAAATTGAAATTCTAACTTAGAAAATTTGAATTTGGAACTTGGGAAATACTTGAAATATTCTTTGAAATTCAATGCTTTTGGGAAAATCGATTTTGCTATAAGACTTAGGAGATTTTAAGGAATTCAATTTCCTTGACTTAGAATTTGAATTGGAATTGGCAAATGCATGAAATGAATGAATATGGATTTGAGGAATTGAGAAATACTTTTTTGTATTTTGAGAAATGCAGTGCATTTTGAAGTTAGCCTAAGAGTGTAGGCTGAATGTGGCTAATGTGAAGATCATAAATCTAGATATCCTTCATATTCTGACTATGGCCATAAATACGAATTCCACCAAGTTTATAAACTTCATAAAAGCTAGTGTATGTGCCATTCGTGTAGACCATGGTGAATTTGTAAAAATATGCATGAATCATCATCCATCACACATTAAAATTATAAAAATAAACTATATGCAATGCAACCTAAGCTAAGCAGGAAATGTAAATTCTTATTCCAAAGTTTAATTACAAGTTACATCACTATTGAAATTTAAATACATGAAAAAAATAAAGTCTTCAATGTACCTGCAAAACTAGAAAACTTTGTTGATGAAAATATGTTGGCTTTTCTAGATTTATCCAACAATATCAGGAAATTGTTGGATTTTGCTAGATATAAGCCTTTTCCTTGATTCCCTTAAAAAAAAATGATAAAGTATGAAATAAAATTGAATAAATATGAAAGAGAAGATATGAAATTTCGAAATTGGGGTCAAAATGACCAAAATACCCCTAATAACAAGACTATGGCCTTGAAATTAGGGTTTTTAGAAAGATATTTTGATAAAATGCAAATTTTGAAATTTGAATGGAATAAACTCAAACCAAATATGCTATGACATGATTAAAAATATGAAATTAGGGTTAGGGATTTCGAAATTTAGGTCAAATGACCAAATTGCCCCCGATAGCAAGACTATGGCCTTGAAATCAGGGTTTTTAGAAATAGATTTTTTTGTAAAAACTTAGGTTTTATGCACTAAATGAAACCAAATGAGCATAAAATTAAACCTAAAGCATCCTAATATGATTATGAACATGATTAAATCCTAAAAATATATGCTCATGCACAAAAATCCAATAATATCACAAAAACTGTGATTTTAGCAGTGTTTTTGGATCTTTCAGGAACCCGGTTTTGAAATTTGCTTAATTCAGCCATCAAATGGATTCCAAAATCCATAAAAATTGGTACCTTCACTTGTTATAACCCTAATGTCGAATTGGAATTATAAAAATAAATTTTTTGACATTAAATTAATCCGAAAATTGCATTAAACCCTAAAATATGCTATTTTTGACCTAATTCACCAACCAGTCTCAATCCAAGACCTGAACCAGGGATCAAATCTCCATGGAAATTTATGAAATTTTACAGAGACTAACTAAGAAAAAAAACAGAGATTTCCCATTTTACAAATCGGAAAAATCATCTCCGGTTAGGGAGAAACCCTTGCGGCAATCTGAGCTAAAATATATCACTCTTAACAGGGATTAAAACAGCTATTCCAGATTGAAAATACAGACATAAATAGTAATTCTAAACAAAAATCTCTGAAATTTTAGTGGTGAACAGTAGACAGAAAAATAATAATACTCACTTTTTACAGATCATGAATCGGATCTGTGGTTTGGGATTTATGACTAACACAAATCTGATTAGGGTTTTGGTAAACCCTAACGAGTTTTAAATTTAAAAACAGATTCTCTAAATAGGGAAAAATACTAAACTGTGATAAAAAAATCCGAAAATTTCACAGCCGACAGATCTACTCAATGTGAATCCATATCACTTTACAGATCTAAAATCGGATATAAGATGAGAGAAATATCATCACAGCAAGTTACCTTCTTGATTTTAACCACGATTTTAAAGCTTTAAAAACCCGATTTGATGTCTGATTTTTTTGACAAGGTTCCCGAGGTCCAAAACCTCTGATTTTTCTACAGTAACTCAATAACTCATTCATGCATCACATAAAAAATCAGAAATAAACAATGAGAACTTCAATCCGAAATAACATTATCTTTACTGTTCTAAATCTAAAACACACAGAAATTTAAGAAACTTGAAAAACCATGCATTAACTAATGTAAATAAATAAAATAAACCATAAAACAGTAAATAAAACTTATTTCTATGCTATAGAACGTAAAACAAACATGAATAAACCATGAAAATAAAATAAAAACAGGGAATCAATGGCTGGAATTTGATATCACCTTTAAAACATAGATTTAACCCATTAAAAAGGGTAAATCATATATTTTATTGGTTAATAATGTAAATAATCATATTAAAATCAATTCTAATGGATTAAAATCCCTGTAAATCACCCAAAACAGGGTTATATCACCATATTGGATCATTCTTGCTGATTCTTGATGGTTCTTGAGGTGAAACTATGGTTGATCTTCCATAAGGAGGGGTATCTAAGCCTAGATCTAGGTTTAAAACATTAAAATCATTAAATAAAATATGAAAAAGGCAAAGGAATTCATACCTTGGAGTTGCAGCAATGGAGGAAGGGCTGGAGAGGAGAGAGAAGCTCCAAGAATCCAAAGGAAAGCAAGTTGGAAAAATCGACCCCCCTATGGCTTTCTATTTATAAAAAAAAATTAGGTTAAAAATCAAATGTTTTAAAAAAATTGGACTCTTCTAAGGGGGGCGATTTTGGGGTGTAAAGACTATCCTACCCCTAGCCTAAATTATCCTATTTAATACCTAATTAACCCCTAGACTCTCCTAAAAAATCCCCAAATGTAATGCCACTTGGCATTTTCTACATTTGGCTTTTTTAAAACACCTTTAAAAACCTTTAAAAACACTAGTTTTAAAAACTAAACTTCAAAATGGGTTTTCAAAATGATATTAACTCTTCTAAACCCCTAACACTAACCAAGACACTGACTAACCCTAGTCTAGCCCTGACTTACTCGAATATGGCGCCACCCCGAGTGGGCCCTACTTGAGTTTTTCAAAAAGCGATTTTAGAACTTGAAATTGAAGGAGTTTTCAAAAGATTTTCAAAAGTAATCTTAAAATTAGGATTTTTGAAATGGCATAGGGTTCTAACTGAATTAGAATTCCTCTGGATATGGTGCCAACTGAGTGGGCCCACATCGAATTTTGAAAATTTTGAAATACACACTGAAAATGGCTTTGAAAAGGGGTTAAAATCGATATTTGAAATTCAAGATCTTTGAAAATAGGGTCTCAAGCGAACTGGAACTCAGGGTTAGAGTCCGGAACTCTTAGGACTCTGAGATTTTAGATTTTAAAAGCCAAATGAAAGAATTTTCAAAAGATTTTATCAAGAAATGATGAAATAAGTCAGAAAATACAGTCAGGGTTAGACTCCTAACTCGACCGAACTCTAAAATAGAGTCCTGAACTAACTGGACTCTGTAAAATGACCTAAATTTTGAAAACAACCGAAAAAGACTGTAGATGGAAGTAAACAGACTTCAAAATAGATTTTTGACTGGATTTGGACTCTGGGACAGAGTCCTGATCGGACTGAAACTTTCAAAAATTTGAGAAATTTGATGAATAGAGAAATTCAGAAGCGACACCATCTCAATGGGCCTCATCTGTGAATTGAAATCGATTAAAATTTGAATTTGAAATGAATCCAGATTGTTTTCTGAGAAAATATTTCGAAATATAAAGTCCTGGGGTTGGAAAATGACAAAGTATTGAATAAAAACCCAGGTTTTGAAATTGATTTTGAAATAAAAGCTTTAAAATTCAAATCTGGATTGAATGTTTTGAAATAGGAGTGCTAGATATCGAAAATGAAATGCAATGACATGCAATGCTATGCAGAATACATGCAATGACATGCAATGATCTGTAATGACACTGGATGAGGGTGAAAATTTGGGGTGTTTACAGATGCCCCTCTTTGCTGCTAAGCCGATTGAAAGCCGAGCTTAGTGGCAAAGAAAACACACCAAATTTGGATTATAAAAATGCCCCAGTTAGATGAATCTGACTGGGTACGAAAGAATTAGTTCAAGTGATGATGATAGATATGAAATGAAGAATAAGGAAAAAATTTTACTTCGAAAAGAAGTGAGATTCAGGTTTTGCCCTTAACCGGGATGGGATGGGAAATACCTCGTATGGAACGAAGCTCAGGCTTAACCCTTAACCTGACCGGGTTGAAAATGAAATACCTCATCAAGGGAGGCTCAGGTTTGTACCCTTGACCTGATTGGGTGGAAAATGGAATACCTCATCAAAGGAGGCCCAAGTTTATACCCTTAACCTGATTGGGCGGAAAATGAAATACCTCATCAAAGGAGGCTCAGGTTTATACCCTTATCCTGATCGGGCAGAAAATGGAATACCTCATCAAAGGAGGACCAGGTTTATACCCTTAACCTGATTGGGCAATGAAAATGAAATACCTCATCAAAGGAGGCTCAGGTTTATAACCTTATCCTGATTGGGCAGAAAATGAAATACCTCATCAAAGGAGGCTCAGGTTTATACCCTTATCCTGATCGGGCAGAAAATGAAATACCTCATCAAAGGAGGCCCAGGTTTGTACCCTTATCCTGATTGGGCAGAAAATGAAATACCTCATCAAAGGAGGCTCAGGTTTATACCCTTAACCTGATCGGGCAGAAAATGAAATACCTCATCAAAGGAGGCTCAGGTTTATACCCTTAACCTGATCGGCCAGAAAATGAAATACCTCATCAAAGGAGGCTCAGGTTTATACCCTTAACCTGATTGGGCAGAAAAATGGAATACCTCATCAAAGGAGGCTCAGGTTTATACCCTTAACCTGATTGGGCAGAAAGATGGAATACCTCATCAAAGGAGGCTCAGGTTTATACCCTTAACCTGATTGGGCAGAAAATGGAATACCTCGTCAAATGAGTCTCATGTTTATTCCCTTAACCTGATTGGGCAGAAAATGAAATACCTCATCAAATGAGGCTCAGGTTTATACCCTTATCCTGATCGGGCAGAAAATGGACGGAATCCTCGAAAGAAGAGACCGTGATGAAACCTTCGGATTTCCGCACAATGAATCCGATAGGGGTTTTGCAAAAGGAAGGAAATTGGGGTCCCTAAAGTTTGAAAAGGGATTGATTTTGGGTGCCTCATTGCTGAGACTAATTAACTTTTGAAATTGCCTTTTGCTGAAATTGGTGGCTTAACCTCAAGCCGAAATTGGACTGTCTATGGTGGGACAGTGGGGACACAGGGAAGTGTGCGAATCTGAGAGCCCGTGCGCTCAGATTATACCAATAGAAGGGAAGGAATCTTGAAAACTCCCGTTATCAAGTCCTTAAAAGGGATAACAACTGATGTCAGGATGCACCAAAGATGAACCTCAAGCTCTCGCTTTACGCCAGAATAGCTAGAAAATATTGTCAAAATGTTGAAAATTATTGTTGATTCAAAATAATTGAAAATAATGCACATTGTTTTGAAAGTATTCCCTCTTTTTTACCTGAAGTATTACCTCCGACTGGGCTTAACTCCGTAGAATCAAGATTCGAATTCAAATTACTTGCGATTGACTTTCTTTCAAGGAAGCTATCAATTTCCTTGATATGGACGGAAAAGAAAGTATTCTTGATATTGCGAGAGCTATTGGTGAAAGAATATTGATAAAAGAATTTCACAAAATTAAAGAAGATTCTTGATAGATTTGGAAGTCTGATATCCTGGGATTCTTTTCTCATGATGATCTTTCTGCACTCTCTTTTTATCAGATTGGAGCTCTCTTGGATTTTTTGGGAATTACATCATCCTTCATTTTGGAGATGTCCTGACTTTTCTCTCTTTTTTTCCTTGGGAAGGGTACGTCATAAACTCCTTCATCTCAGAGATGTTCCGATCCTTCTTTTCTCTCAGGGATTATCTTGATAGTTATTGGCTTATTGGTTGGGAATCTCTTGATGATAGCTGGAATCAAATATCTTTTAGGGTTTGTCGGTAGGCTCATCACACTCGCCTTCATCTCGACGGTGATCTGAACTTTCCCTGGAAGAATCCGTCACAAACTTCATCATCTTGGAGATGATCCAAATCTTCTTTGGCCCCGGGGGTCGATTCGCTTAATTCGCCTTCATCTTGACGACAATTGAGAGATCCCTTTTGCAGATATTTAATTGCAGCTTAGGTGATTGAGGAGATATGAAAATTGAGTGGAATTTTCTGTATCACCCAGGATATTTCGACTGCTTTATTTTTCAAGAATGGTCTTTAAAAATGTGCCATTAACTGCGATCAATATCAATCACTCATGGCTTTGCAACAACATTGAATTCTCTTTGCTGGCCATATCGCGGATTTATTCTTTATCCTTTTGGTTGGCCAATAAAAAGATTTTGAACTTTGAATCCTTTTTCGCGAAAGCTTTGTCCTTTCGGAAGTAATACTGAGGGTATTCTGAGGTAATAATTTTGTGCAATAAAGATTTTTGAAATCAACAAATATTTAATGACAAATTGGCAAAACTTTCTTGAAATCCTTTTGTGAAAGCGAGCATTTGAAGCACAACGCAACACATCCATGACAAAAATTCTCTTCTCCTTTCCCCAAAGGAGAAGATTCAGAAATTAGAATTGGGAATTACTCCTCTCTTCCCTGAAGAGGAGGTGTTTGCAAAACGAACTTTCGAAGAGAAATTAAGCTTTCGTCAAAACTTCCTAACATTAGGCTTCTCTTATGGAAAGGGGCCCGGAATTGGTGAGGTTGGTAAATTGGTCATGAAGGAACGAGTTCATCACACTCTCCCTGAAAAGAGGGTCCTTCATGATGAAATGGCCTAGTCTGGAATCATGGGGCCACAAGGAAAGCAAGTCTCCGTCGAGTCTCTCCCTATAAAAAGGGTTCCTTGTGTGAAATTTGGAATTTTGTTTTGCAAACGGTTCACAAAGACACGAGTCCCTTCAAACTCTCCCCGAAAAGGGGCTAAGTGAACGAATTGGATAGCATGCGAAAAGAGCGAGCTCCCTCGAACTCTCCCTATAAAAAGGGTCTCTCGCAAGAGAAAATAATTGAAATTGGGTATTGGGTGACTCAAAAGGGTCAAATTTTGGAAATTGGAATTTTGAAATTGGAAATTGGAAATTGGAAATTGGAAATTGAAAATTGAAAATTGATAATTGGAAATTGGAAATTGGAAATTGGAAATTGGAAATTTGGAAATTGATGTTCGGAAATTGGAAATTGATTGACCCGAAGGTCGAAATTGTGAATTGGTTTACTGAGAATGACATGGGTTCTGTAGGGATTCGACCTATGAACTATCTATTCCATAGGGATTTAACCTAAGGATCATAGTTTAAGAAGGAATGATTCCAACTTGTGAGCTTTGAATGGACCAGGTGCTAAACTGGGTTTTTGAGGGAAGATTCGAATCGGAATTCAACTCTTCAAGGAAAACTAGATGAATTGGATTTTGAAAGAGAATTCGAGTCGGAACTCGAATCTTCTAGACCAGTTCTGAATTGGATTTAGAAGAAGATTCAAGTCGGGACTCGGATCTTCTAGACCAACTCTGAAGGAAAGGAAAACTCGGATCGGAACCCGAATCTTTGAAGGAAAACTAGATCCATCGTGGAAGGAGAAGAAATTCAAGTCGGAACCCGAATCCCAAAGGCAAACTGGATCAACTAGAAGGAAAGAAGATTCGAGTCGGAACTCGAATCTCGAAGGAAAACTAAACCGGTTAGAAGGAAAGGAAATTCGAGTCGAAACTCGAATTCCGGAGGAAAACTAGGTTAACCAAAAGGAAAGAGGATTCGAGTCGGAACTCGAATCCCGCAGGAAAACTTAAACCGGTGTGGAAGGAAAGGAAATTCGAGTCGGAACTCGAATTCCGAAGGAAAACTAGGTTAACCAGAAGGAAAGAAGATTCGAGTCGGAACTCAAATCCCAAAGGCAAACTTAAACCGGTGTGGAAGGAAAGGAAATTCGAGTCGGAACTCGAATCCCAAAGGAAAACTAAATTAGTGGACACTGAATTTTAAAGTGTACCAGTGCAAACACCGGATTTTGAAAATGTGCCAATACAAGCATTATGTTTCGAAAAATTACCAGTACGAATACCGGGTTTTGGAAGATTACCAGTACGAGTGTTAGATTTTGGAAGGTTACCAGTACGAGCACTGGATTTTAAAAGGTTATCAGTACGAGCGATGGATTTTAAATGGTTACCAGTACGAGCACTGGGTTTTGGAAATTTACCAGCACGAACACTGGATTTTTGAAAAATTACCAGCACAACACTGGATTCTGAAGAATTACTAATTGATTTTGACAGAAAATTTTCAGTCTTCACCCTCACGACGACTTGGACAACTGTTGGGGTCTCAGGATTTATCCCTTATCCTGAATGTGTAATCGATGCAAATGCAAATTGATGCAGATGAATGCGAATGAATGCATGCAAATGCAAATGAATGTAAATGGGTGCACATGCATGCAAAATGAGAGATTTGTTTGATCCTGCCTGCATACAAGATATTTGTAGGTAAAAACAAAATTTCAAAAATGCCCCAGTGTAACTGGGAAAAGAATTTTGATTATTATTGAAGAAAATTTGGAAGAATTACAAAGAATAGGGAATTTTTCAAGTATAGAATTTTTTCAAATGTCGAGCATTGATGAAATCTGGTAATTCTATTCCATCAGCATTGATGAGCCGATATGAATTGCGAGGTAGTGCCTCTTTGACAACATAAGGACCTTCCCAATTTGGCGACCATTTGCCGCCCGGGCGATGCCTGAGGTAAGCTGTTGATCTGAGCACTAGATCATTGACCCAAAATTTTCTCTCAATGACAGATTTTGCATATTGTCGGGCTATCCTCTGGCGATAGGATTGAGCATGCTCTGCTGCTCTGAGCCTTCTTTCATCGAGCAAATCAAGTTATACCAGTCGCTGTTGCTGATACTGATCAAGAGGTAATTCTAGAAGTGATGCAAATTTCAGAGCAGGTTTCTGAACATGTAGAGGCAGTACTACTTCAGTTCCGTAGACAAGTTCTGACGGAGTAACATTCGTTGGAGTTCGAATGGTGGTTCTGTATGCCCATAATGCATCATGAATCTTTTCATGCCAGTCACGGCCCGTTTCTAAAGTTCGCTCCAGGATTCGAATCAGAATCTTGTTGGTGGCCTCTGCCTGACCATTCCCTTGAGGATAATAAGGAGCGGAAAAATGATGATGAATTTTCAATTTTGAGCAGAATGTCCTCATTCTTGAAATGACTGCCATTATCCGACACAATATCATGCGGTATACCGAAACGGCAAAGGATATTCTTATGGATGAAAGAAACCACGTGTCGACCTTCTACTGTGCGTAGAGTGACTGCTTCTACCCATTTAGTAAAATATTCTGTTGCGGCCAGAAAATATTTATGACCATTGGAGGCTGAAGGAGTGATGGGGCCTACGACATCGAAAGCCCACATGGAAAATGGCCATGGCAAGACGACAGATTGCAAGTATGTCGTTGGCGCATGAATGGAAGGCGCATGCATCTGACATTGAACGCACTTCTTCACAAAACGATAGCAATCTTGTTGCATAGCTCTCCAATAATATTCTGCTTGGATGATTTGTTTGACGAGAGTCTGATAGCCAAACATCTAGAATACTCAGAACTGAATCCACGACGATAAAGGACGTCGGTAAGAATAAAATATCGAGCAGACATGCGTTGAATTGCTCGCTGCTCTCTCTTTGATAATTCTGGAGGAAATTCGCCAGTTTTAATGAAATTCTTGATATCATGATACCAGGGCTTCTTCTTTTGCTCAGCCTGGTTTATCCGCTCTACTGAGACGAAAGCAAGTTGATCAAGTCCACCAATTTCAAATGAGCGACAAGATTCTCCGTTCTTGAAAGACATGATGGATCCCAGATTGGCTAAACTGTCTGCAACTTGATTGAAATCTCTCTTGATATGAAAAAGTTGGAATTCTTCGAATTTGTTGGCAAGAGCTGAGACAATCTTCTGGTAAGGAAGTAATTTTTGATCTTTCACTTGCCATTCGGCCAGAACTTGATTGGCGATTAACAAAGAATCGCCATAAACATGCACTCTTCTGACATTAAAATCCTGTAGAATTTTCAGACCTTGTATCAAAGCTTCATACTCGGCCATATTGTGAGTGCACTAAAAATCCAGTTTGAGAGAAAAGGGAATCATCTCTTTCACTGGTGTGATTAGCAGAATTCCGATTCCTATGCCTGCCATATTCTTGGAACCGTCGAAGAATAAATTCCAAATTGGGGATTGTTTAATATTGCAGATCCGCTCATCGGGGAAATCATCCTCAGCTTTAACATCCTCTGCTAGGGGAAAATCTGCTAATTGGTCTGCAATTGCTTGGCCTTTGATAGATTGCTGAGAGACATATTCCAAGTCGTATTGCATTAATAGGACTTGCCATTTGGCGATTCATCCGCTGAGAAATGGTTGTTCAAGAACGTACTTGAGAGGATTTAATTTAGATAGAATCTTGACTTCAGACGCCAATAGATAATGTCGCAATTTCTGACACATCCATACCAGAGCTAGGCATGTCTTCTCTATCTGAGAGTATTTCTTCTCATAATCAATAAAGGTCTTGCTCACATAGTAAATGGCATGTTCTATCAAGATGCCTTCTTCGTATTGCGCCAAGAATTCGCCGCAAGCAACTTGATTAACTTAAATGTATAGCAATAGGGGTTTTCCTAATTCTGGCGGCTTTAAAACAGGAGGATTGAGAAGATATTTCTTGATGCGTTCGAACGACTGCTGACACTCTGGTCCCCATTCGAACCTCACTCCTTTTCTGAGCAAATGATTGAAAGGCTCACATCTCATGGCCAAATTGGAATTGAATCGCCGAATTGATTGCATGTGTCCTTGAAGGCTACGCAATTCTTTGAGATTAGTCGGGGGCGGCATGCCAATGATAGCTTTGGCCTTAGCGGGATCCATTTCTATCCCCTTCTTGCTGACCAAGAAGCCTAGCAACTTGCCTGATTCGACTCCAAAAACACATTTTTGTGGATTGAGTCTTAGCTTGTAAAGAATGAGTCGCTTGAAAACTTGATTAAGAGCTTCGATGTGATCTTCCTCTTCTTTGGATTTCACCAGAATATCATCGACATATGCATCCATGATTTTGTGCATCTGATCATGGAATATAACGGCCATAGCGCGCTGATAAGTGGTTCCAGCATTCCTGAGCCCAAAAGGCATGACTGTGTAACAGAAAGTGCCCCATGGCGTGGTAAAGGATGTTTTGGATTGGTCACGAGCGGCCAACTTGATTTGATTATATCCGGAGTATCCGTCCATAAAGGAGAACATAGCATGCCCGGCTGTGCTATCGACTAGGAGATCAATGTTTGGGAGCGGATAGTCATCCTTTGGAGTGGCTTTATTGAGATCACGGAAGTCGATACAGATTCGCACTTTCTCATTCTTCTTAGGAACTGCTACGATATTCGCCAACCAATCCGGGTAATCGATTGCTCGAATGAATCCTGCTTTAAGCAGATCCTCAAGTCCTTCCTTGACCTGTTGCTCGATTCGAGGATCCATTTTTCTCAACTTCTGCTTGACTGGTTTCGCCTCAGGCTTCAAAACGAGGCGATGTTCCACCAATTTCGGATCTAAACCTGGCATATCCTCATAAGTCCATGCGAATACTTCTTCATGCTGCTTGAGGAAATTAGTGAGCCTTTTTTTCTCTCCTGGGCTCAAACCACTGCCAATTTTGAGAATTCTAGGATTGTCTTCTGATCCGATATTGATATCCTCAGTCGGATCTTGAACTAAGGATGATGGCTCATCTTGCTTCTGAACCGATGCAAATTCTGGCAGTTCCTGAAGAGCTGAATCGAACTCTGCGGATTCTTCTGACTGTTTTGCAGTTTGACCACATTCTGCTCTTATTCTGACCTGATGAATTATTGCTGATTTCGAACAAGCTTTTGGGTTAAAGACGAGCTTCTTGATAGATCGGGAAGACATTCTGAAAATTGGAGGATAAATTGATTTAGGGAAATTGCTCATCATGAAATAAATTGCTTTTATTGAAAATAATTGGAAAGATAAAAGAGCAAAATAATTTCAATTTTGTGAAGATTTAATATTGAGGAGTAAAGAGACAAACGGCATCAAGATAGACAAAGGAAACTGGAAACTTTATTGAAAGATAGAATTAATCAAAATGACAATGATGAAAATGAAATGGGATATCATCCCGACAAAAGAATAGAAAAAGAAAGACAAAGGAATTCTTCTAATGCGCTCCCTTAATGAAAATAGTCCCTTTCTGAGATCTTCGGCCATTAAAGCCCAATCTGGTTCTTTTAGGGCAGTGCTGAGGAATCACTGGTTCAAGACGACCATCTTCATTTTTGCCTAGGCCTCGAAAAGGCTGGTAGCCGTGCTTCACTAATAAATCAAATCCCTTCTTAGCTTTCATAAATTGGGAGAAAAGCGGATGATCCTTAAGTGTGCTGTAATCAATTCGTCCTCCAATCTTGAAGAACTGTGGACCTCCCCATCGGGTCGCAGCCACTGTATGCTCGGGTCGCTCTGTCGTCTGCATGATTCCTGAATCCTCTTCGAAGCTGACCTCTTCAATACCCCTAATGCTAGGGATATCAGTAGTGAAGGAGGGCCTGGGAACCATGGGCTGTGCTAGCCTTCGCTCCGGATCTTCGCCTAAGACTGTCGTGATCATACCACCTTTTGATCACTTGATGCACTGATGAAGAGTAGACGGTACTGCGTTTGTGTTGTGGATCCATGGTCTCCCGAGAAGTAGATTATAAGTGGGCGGCACATTGACCACGTGAAAGAGAATTGAATGGACCGAGTAGTTAATGAAGATCTCTAGGAATATTTTTCCTTTCGCTGTTTGGCCATGATTGTCGAATCCATAAATGGTGATTGGATCTGGAATGTATTCTTCTTCTTTTATGCCCGAAGCTTTGGCGGTCATTTCCGGACATATATTGAGGTTGCTGCCTCCATCGATCAGCACATGAGGAACTGTCATCCCTCTGGTTCGAACCACAACATACAAGGCGTTGTTATGGAACACATGAGGCTTAGGGAGATCCTCATCGAAGAAAGTAACTGGAGCATTAGTCATGGCCTGATTGACTATGTGGGCCATGTCTTTCGGAGTTATGCTTGGTTTCACCTTGATTTTCTGCAACAGATTATTTAATACTTGCTGATGTTTAGCGGAAGCTTGGGTTAAGTCCAAAATTGAGACATTAGATAATGTTGTAATAGGCTTTAGAGTGGATGTCTCGCTTTTCTTTGTGGTGGACTTAATGAGATGCTTAGGGAGCCATGGCATACTTTTGGCTACCTCGGGAGATATCCCAGCGGGCTTGTCAGATACTTTCAATTTGCCGAAAGCTGAAATAAGGTCCATCTTCTGGGCCTTGGACCGAGCCTACTGCAATACCAGGACTTGATGCTGAGCTTGCATGTCATTTTCAGAGCACGGCTTGATATGCTCCTGTGGTTGAAACGACTGTTCGGTGATGACTACTGTAGAATGATGAGGAAATGGCTCTTTTAGAATATCTATATTTTCATCTTCCGCACCTTCTACCAGAAGATTTTTATCAATAAGGTACTGAACAATATTCTTCAGAACGAAGCAATTCTCAGTGTTGTGCCCCACTGTTCTGTGGAACTTGCAGAATTGGTCTTTGAATTTTCTCATAGGAACGGGAGGATCGGCCAGCCTTGGCAACTTGACCATCTCCTTGGTCAACATGTACTCGAGCACAGTCTCGAGTGATTGATCTAATGGAGTGAATTTCCTGTCATAGCTCCATCCTTCATGCTTCACTTTCTCTCGGGGTTTTGATCCCTGCTCTAGCGGCTTGCTGAATTGCGGGATCGACTTCCCTTTCTGATCATTCCTGTTTGAACCTCCTGCCCCATAACAGAAGTCTCTATTCTGCCCCTTGCGATGATTCCATTTATTATTACTGACAGAATTAGTGAAGTGAGTCTTCTTCTTTGACTCGTTCTGGCCGCTGTTCTTGGTGAAAGTGAAACCTTCATAGAAACCATTCTCCATACTCAATTCGAGCCATTCGGCTCGCTCTGTTAACTCTATAAAGGTTCTGGATGGTGTGGTGGAGATGAGGCCTTTTAGAGGCTGCGAGAAATTGCTTAGAATCAAGGACAAAGCATGCCCTTCTGATATGGGGTCTCTCATCTTGTTGCAAGCTGACCTCCAGCGGTGGATGAAGTCTCTAGCTTTTTCATTTTCTCTCTGTTTCAGGCCACAGAGGTGGCTAAGGGTCGGGAGCGCCTCAGCATTGAACATAAAGCGCTCAATGAACATATTTACCACCTTATCAAATTCTTTCAGCTCTATGGGGTTGATGTGCTCCGAGTACCATTTAGCTGCCGTTCCCTCCAGACTGCGAGGGAAGCAAAGGAAGAGTGCCCGATTGTCACGCTTGAATCATGAACATTCAGCGAAAAACATGGCGAAATGAGCCTTAGGGTCGCCAGAACCATCAAACTTGATAAATTTTCTAGGGAGATTATCCAGATTGTCATCCCCATCTAAACCATCATAGAAGTCTTCGCTGGTGAAGACTTTCTTGCCCTTGTCGCGGGCCTACAGATCTTTGACCATCCTCATCATATCTTTTAATTGTGACTGAGTAGGGTCATCAACAGACTGATTTTTGGATTTGTAAGCCGACCCCTGACCCTGAGTTGACCTTTTGGATTCATATTTATTTTCACATTCCTTGTCAGCATCGTCAGCTGATTCTGACTCATCAAATATTTCCTCGTGACGACTCTGCTTTTTGCTGATCTTCACATTCTTGACGGCATGACCTTTATCTTTTTGTTTGGTCTGAATTTGCTCAGTACTGTCCTCAGCTTGCTCTGCCAGCATCTGGGTCATCATTTTTTTGAACATGACGTACATTTGGGGATCGATGCCATCATCCGCCTGCTGACCCTGACTCTGGATTGATCGAGGTGAGTCCATCTCTTCTTCTGAAGCTACTGAATACGCGACGCCTTCAACTGATGCGGTTTTCTTTCTGGATCTTGTATGAACCATCGGGTATCACAAATGTTCTCTTGGATGTTGCTGGTGCTCTCTGCAGGGCAGAACTGATGGTTAGGCTTCTGAAGGAAATTTGGTTTGGAGGAAAATATTTGTTGAGAATTTTGGTAGACAATTGAAATAATGTCCCATTACTAGGGATTGAGTCGTCGCTGGGATTACGACAATTATGTTGCTATTATTTGCAAGATAAACAACTGAAAATATGCCTTGTTACCTAGGCGAGGTCGTCAAACCAAAGTGAAATGTAAAATAAAGGAATTTTATTGTGGCGAAAAACATGATTTTATCAATAATACACTTGACAGAGGGGAGGGGGACAGACAATTTTCCACCACTCTACAAAATCAGAAGACACACGAGGACCAGGAAAAATAGTAAGATTGACAAAGGAATCTCAGCCATATCTGGCAGAATGGTATGCTCCGGACCACTGATCTGATGCGAGATCGAATTCTGGCAGAACCCCGGCTAGTTGACGAATCTCTACGCGCTTCTGCCTCTGAGAGAACTGCCTGACACACCGCTCTGGATGATAGTATGCGCAGAAAAACGGGCCAAGTAGTCTGAATCGCTTGCCGTAAGCATAAGTGTATATGGGAGGTGATTTCTGGCGATCAAAGTAGTCCCATACGACCTCTTCCTCCTGAAGGTTGTCGATCAAGAACCGGTATCGCGCAACTGAAAGAAGCTTTTCACCATTGTATCTAAAGGAACTGGCTCGGACTGGCACATGTCGGAGGAACCAAGACTGCAAGGCATAGGTGCACCCTTCGACTAGGATCGACTCTCCAAGTGCGAAACGAGTCAACCCTCGGTATAGAAAAGCGAGTGCGGCCATGGCTATTGAGAGGTGGCTGGTCTGTCGACTTCCCCATCTTCTGAACTATTCTGATATCCATGTAAATCCATCCATCGGGAAAGAAAGCTAATCCTACCGTGCACAGAACCATCGCGTGCTGAATTCTCTCTCGAGCTGTTCTGGACAGCGAGCTGACTTCCACAAATGTCCCATACTGTCTGTAGATTTCGAGCAGGTCCACATATTCATTTCCATCCTCCTCTATCAATGGCCAAGACTTGCATCCTGTCATGCGAGCTAAGGCATCCTTAGGGTCCAGACCCTTAACATTAATCAGAAACTGTTTCTCCAATGGATCTCCAGGCTGACCGGCTGGCTCGGGCAATCCCATAATCTCTGAAAATTCATCCATCAGTACTGTCATCTCGCCCCACGGGAACCAGAAGGTAGAAGTGCTTGGATTCCACCGCTCTGCTAGTGCATGAATCAAGTTGCTGTTGACTGTCTGCTTTCCTACTGCGGACGCCAGTTCCAATCCACACTCGTCCAGATGGTCCGAAAACATACGAGAGAAGTTCTTGAACCATGAATAATACCACCGGGGAAAGAAGGATCCGGTGCTGAGGACTCGATGTTCGGGAAGACTTTGTCGCACCTCGTAGGAGATGTGACCCTCAGGGAAGACTGAATCAAGCTGACTGGATGCCATCGGACTGGAAGACATGGAAATTGGAATAAGACTTGGGAAAATACAGGAAATTTGAGAAAAATGCAGGCAGGATAAAAATAAAGCAGGAAATTCGAGATCCAGAAAAAAGGAAAGATGGGAAATCACCTGGAGTTTTGAAGGAAATTAAGGGAAATTTGGAAAATCATCCAGGGTTTGATGAAATATGAAGAAATAAATGGAAAATGAAGTATTTGGAAAATCGTCCAAGGTTTAAAACATGGACAGTACATAGATTGGGGAATTTTGAGAAAATCGTCCAGTATTTTAGAAAATTGGGAAAATATGGAAAATAAAAAGGAAATAACATATTCAATCAAATTTTGCATAAACAAGTATGCATAAACAACATTCCCTAAAAACTGACTCTAGATGCACAAATTTTGAAATGGCTGTGGGACCTTAATCCTAACTCTAAGGCTCAGATCATCTGTATCCAATCCAGTTATGCCTATATACTCAAGCCAAGGCTCAATGTACGTGGCATAAAATCAATTTCTCCGGTTCTAGGTTCAAGTTTTCCAACATCCTTGAGCACCTGCCGATATATGTTGGACTATGGCCCTTGGTACGTGGCAGGGGGGTTTTCACCCAAATAGGTGGCCCAGTTGTGAGGCTCTGTCCCGAACTATGGTTCTGGAAGAGAGCCCAGCAACGTGAAGACCGGGACAATATAGGTGGGGGTGGTTTTTGAAAAACATGAGCACATGCAATCAAATAGAAGGCTCTAAGTCCTTAAGAGATAGATTTTTGAAATATTTGAAGAAGCAAGCATTGTTTTCATACAATTCCTAAATTGAGGAGTGTTGTATTAGACCTAAGTCTATGTGAGCATGAATAATTCTCCTCAATATGGTCCTACCAAACCATACCTAGTCTATATGCATTCCATGTCAGCTGGGTTCAAGTCTAGGTTCCTAGGTTCACATGATATCATAAAGCAAAACTGACATTCCATGGAAATCGATTTTGACAATTTGAACTAAGTAGAGCATTAGATTGATCAGGCAAAGACAGGTCCCATCACGGTCGCCAAACCTGTTATCATCGCAAAATTTTACTTTTGCAAATCAAACTGACCTTTGAAAAAGATTTTTGAAAATAACTCGCCTCCGTTTTAAAATGCGGAAAAATTCCAAAGAATGGGACTCGCCTGTCGGTACGAGGTTCAACCGTTCCTGCCGCCTTTAACAGGGGTAATTGAACCAAGGATCAATCTTACGCTCTACTCTATTCAACTTGTCTAAATCATATTCTAATTTCTAAATGCACATAGAATCAGGCATGTGCTATGAATTTTCAGAAAATGCACATTTGAAAACATGATGTTTGCTTTGAATGATTGAAATATTTAGAAAATGTAAATCTTGGAAATGATATCACATGAGAAATCGTGAAATGGGATTTGAAATGTACTTCAGAGAGAAGTAAAAATCAATTTTGAGGAATCCTTGACATTTGGTGAAAATCGATTCTGAGAGACTTGGTTTCTCTGAATTCAAACTTTGAAATTGAAATTCTAACTTAGAAAATTTGAATTTGGAACTTGGGAAATACTTGAAATATTCTTTGAAATTCAATGCTTTTGGGAAAATCAATTTTGCTATAAGACTTAGGAGATTTTAAGGAATTCAATTTCCTTGACTTAGAATTTGAATTGGAATTGGCAAATGCATGAAATGAATGAATATGGATTTGAGGAATTGAGAAATACTTTTTTGTATTTTCTGAAATGTAGTGCATTTTGAAGTTAGCCTAAGAGTGTAGGCTGAATGTGGCTAATGTGAAGATCCTAAATCTAGATATCCTTCATATTCTGACTATGGCCATAAATACGAATTCCACCAAGTTTATAAACTTCATAAAAGCTAGTGTATGTGCCATTCGTGTAGACCATGGTGAATTTGTAAAAATATGCATGAATCATCATCCATCACACATTAAAATTATAAAAATAAACTATATGCAATGCAACCTAAGCTAAGCAGGAAATGTAAATTCTTATTCCAAAGTTTAATTACAAGTTACATCACTATTGAAATTTAAATACATGAAAAAAATAAAGTCTTCAATGTACCTGCAAAACTAGAAAACTTTGTTGATGAAAATATGTTGGCTTTTCTAGATTTATCCAACAATATCAGGAAATTGTTGGATTTTGCTAGATATAAGCCTTTTCCTTGATTCCCTTAAAAAAAAATGATAAAGTATGAAATAAAATTGAATAAATATGAAAGAGAAGATATGAAATTTCGAAATTGGGGTCAAAATGACCAAAATACCCCTAATAACAAGACTATGGCCTTGAAATTAGGGTTTTTAGAAAGATATTTTGATAAAATGCAAATTTTGAAATTTGAATGGAATAAACTCAAACCAAATATGCTATGACATGATTAAAAATATGAAATTAGGGTTAGGGATTTCGAAATTTAGGTCAAATGACCAAATTGCCCCCAATAGCAAGACTATGGCCTTGAAATCAGGGTTTTTAGAAATAGATTTTTTTGTAAAAACTTAGGTTTTATGCACTAAATGAAACCAAATGAGCATAAAATTAAACCTAAAGCATCCTAATATGATTATGAACATGATTAAATCTTAAAAATATATGCTCATGCACGAAAATCCAATAATATCACAAAAACTGTGATTTTAGCAGTGTTTTTGGATCTTTCAGGAACCCGGTTTTGCAATTTGCTTAATTCAGCCATCAAATGGATTCCAAAATCCATAGAAATTGGTACCTGCACTTGTTATAACCCTAATATCGAATTGGAATTATAAAAAAAAAAATTTGACAATAAATTAATCCGAAAATTGCATTAAACCCTAAAATATGTTATTTTTGACCTAATTCACCAACCAGTCTCAATCCAAGACCTGAACCAGGGATCAAATCTCCATGGAAATTTATTAAATTTTACAGAGACTAACTAAAAAGAAAAACAGAGATTTCCCAATTTACAGATCGGAAAAATCATCTCCGGTTAGGGAGAAACTCTTCCAGCAATCTGAGCTAAAATATATCACTCTTAACAGGGATTAAAACAGCTCTTCCAGATTGAAAATACAGACATAAATAGCAATTCTTAACAAAAATCTCTGAAATTTTAGTGGTGAATATTAGACAGAAAAATAACAATACTCACTTTTTACAGATCATGAATCGGATCTGTGGTTTGGGATTTATGACTAACACAAGTCTGATTAGGGTTTTGGTAAACCCTAACGAGTTTTAAATTTAAAAACAGATTCTCTAAAAGGGGAAAAATACTAAACAGAGATAAAAAAATCCGAAAATTTCACAGCAGACAGATCTACGCAATGTGAATCCATAGCACTTTACAGATCTAAAATCGGATATAAGATGAGAGAAATATCAACACAGCAAGTTACCTTCTTGATTTTAACCATGATTTTAAAGCTTTAAAAACCCGATTTGATGTCTGATTTTTTTGACAGAGTTTCCGAGGTGTAAAACCTCTGATTTTTCTACAGTAACTCAATAACTCATTCATGCATCACATATAAAAAAATCAGAAATAAACAATGAGAACTTAAATCCGAAATAACATTATCTTTACTGTTCTAAACCTAAAACACACAGAAATTTAAGAAACTTGAAAAACCATGCATTAACTAATGTAAATAAATAAAATAAACCATAAAACAGTAAATAAAACTTATTTCTATGCTATAGAACGTAAAACAAACATGAATAAACCATAAAAATAAAATAAAAATAGGGAAGCAATGGCTGGAATTTGATATCACCTTTAAAACATAGATTTAACCCATTAAAAAGGGTAAATCATATATTTTATTGGTTAATAATATAAAGAATCATATTAAAATCAATTCTAATGGATTAAAATACCTGTAAATCACCCAAAATAGGGTTAGATCACCTTCTTGGATCGTTCTTGCTGATTCTTGATGGTTCTTGAGGTAAAACTATGGTTGATCTTCCATAAGGAGGGGTATCTAAGCCTAGATCTAGGTTTAAAACATTAAAATCATTAAATAAAATATGAAAAAGGCAAAGGAATTCATACCTTGGAGTTGCAGCAATGGAGGAAGGGCTGGAGAGGAGAGAGAAGCTCCAAGAATCCAAAGGAAAGCAAGTTGGAAAAATCGACCCCCCTATGGCTTTCTATTTATAAAAAAAAATTAGGTTAAAAATCAAATGTTTTAAAAAAATTGGACTCTTCTAAGGGGGGCGATTTTGGGGTGTAAAGACTATCCTACCCCTAGCCTAAATTATCCTATTTAATACCTAATTAACCCCTAGACTCTCCTAAAAAATTCCCAAATGTAATGCCACTTGGCATTTTCTACATTTGGCTTTTTTAAAACACCTTTAAAAACCTTTAAAAACACTAGTTTTAAAAACTAAACTTCAAAATGGGTTTTCAAAATGATATTAACTCTTCTAAACCCCTAACACTAACCAAGACACTGACTAACCCTAGTCTAGCCCTGACTTACTCGAATATGGCGCCACCTCGAGTGGGCCCTACTTGAGTTTTTCAAAATGCGATTTTAGAACTTGAAATTGAAGGAGTTTTCAAAAGATTTTCAAAAGTAATCTTAAAATTAGGATTTTTGAAATGGCATAGGGTTCTAACTGAATTAGAATTCCTCTGGATATGGTGCCAACTGAGTGGGCCCACATCGAATTTTGAAAATTTTGAAATACACAATGAAAATGGCTTTGAAAAGGGGTTAAAATCGATATTTGAAATTAAAGATCTTTGAAAATAGGGTCTCAAGCGAACTGGAACTCCGGGTTAGAGTCCTGAACTCTTAGGACTCTGAGATTTTAGATTTTAAAAGCCAAATGAAAGAATTTTCAAAAAATTTTATCAAGAAATGATGAAATAAGTCAGAAAACACAGTCATGGTTAGACTCCTAACTCGACCGAACTCTAAAATAGAGTCCTGAACTAACTGGACTCTGTAAAATGACCTAAATTTTGAAAACAACCGAAAAAGACTGAAGATGGAAGTAAACAGACTTCAAAACAGATTTTTGACTGGATTTGGACTCTGGGACAGAGTCCTGATCGGACTGAAACTTTCAAAAATTTGAGAAATTTGATGAATAGAGAAATTCAGAAGCGACACCATCTCAATGGTCCTCATCTGTGAATTGAAATTGATTAAAATTTGAATTTGAAATGAATCCAGATTGTTTTCTGAGAAAATATTTCGAAATATAAAGTCTTGGGGTTGGAAAATGATAGAGTATTGAATAAAAACCCAGGTTTTGAAATTGATTTTGAAATAAAAGCTTTAAAATTCAAATCTGGATTGAATGTTTTGAAATAGGAGTGCTAGATCTCGAAAATGAAATGCAATGACATGCAATGCTATGCAATGACATGCAATGCTATGCAGAATACATGCAATGACATGCAATGATCTGTAATGACACTGGATGAGGGTGAAAATTTGGGGTGTTTACACTATAGAACCTTCAAAATGATATGAATGCACGAATGAAGATTCTCAGAATGCTCTTTTCTTTTCACACAGATGATTCTCTTTGTCAAAGAGCTTTTCTTGACTTTTTCTCTTTCTTTTTCTAGGCTCTCTCTTTTCAAATATTGAATAGGAATTTTTCTCTTTGTAAGCTCACATGTCTTGTTCGAAATACTATTTTGTTAGTGTATATATAGCCTCAAAAAAATAGTCGTTGCCTTTTTTAAATGATGGTCCTTTTAAGATGTGAGATGTCAAGTCAATTAAAAAACAACTTTGTGTAAAAAGATATGTGTACTATATTGCTTTTTCGAAAAGTCTTCTTTCCATAAGTGTAGCATTTGGGGTACACTATTTATTGTTGTATTTTAGATGAGATATAATTTGTAAAAGGTCTATTCTTATAATAAATGATTTGTAGTACATTGAACGTTGGAGTGTAAGTTATCATGTAGTTTTGTCTTTATTCAATTTAATGATTTGTAGTACATTAGTATTTTTATTACAAATCGTCACTTCTTTACTTAAATATATGTAAGTACAATAAATGCTTTGTTGAGTACTTTATTTATAAATGGTCATTTCACAAATGCTTTTTGAGGTGTCATTTAATGTTTACAGAAAGAATGATGACTTTAAGTAAGTCAACATTCTTGAGTGTGGATTTTATTATTAAATAAATAGTCATTTTTCAAATGCTTTTGACGTGGATTTTAATGCTTACAGAAAGAATGATGACTTTAAGTATAAGTTGACATTCTTGAGTGTGGATTTTAGTATTAAATAAATAAATGGTCATATCCTGAGTAAATGCTTTGAAGTACCATTTAATGCTTATTAAAAACTGATGTTCTCAAATATAAGTCGTCATTTCTTGAGTGAGTATTTTTGAAATACATTTAGTGCTTTGAATAATACATATATTAAAATTGTCATTTCTTGAATTAATTGCTTTAAAGTACAATTATTGCTTGAGTATTTTAAATAATGTTTTCAAATACAAGTCGTCATTTCTTAAAAAACTGTTTTGTTCAACAATAAATGTTTGTGTATAAAAATAATGTTCATTTTCTCAAATCATCATTTTTCAAATGAATGCTTGTGTATATCTTTTCACAATTTGTCTTTTCTTACATAAATACTTATGTATTATGAACCAAAATTTCTTACGTAAATGTTTGTGTATTATGAACCAATGCATTTTGTCTTTTCTTACATAAATGCTTATGTATTATGTACCAATACATCTTTTCACAATTTGTCTTTTCTTACATAAATGTTTGTAGGAAGTACAATTAATGCTTTTGAAATCATGAGCTATTATATCTTGTCAAAATGTCTTTTTCATAAATGCTTGTAGAAAGTACAATGATTTGTTTCAAAAAGGTGTTTTTGAAATACTACAATATACATAACGTATCCTTTTATGAAAGCTTTACTTTTTGTAAATAAATGTCTTGTATGATTTCAAAGCATATAGTCTAATATGAAATATGCATGCTTTTGAATGTTCAGTTACATATGACTATAAAGAAGAAAAAAATCTTCATCTTAAAGTAGCCATTCTTCTTGGATAATCTTTATGGATGTATGGCCCATCAAGCTTTTTCTTCAGAGTAGTATGATTGCATCAACTAGTTGCACTTGATCAAGTTGTCTTCACTCTTCTTAAGTGAAATAACCTTGCATCAAATACTCGTTAAATACATAGCGCATCATATCCAGTCATAGTATAACATGTTCAGTTTCATATATGAAAGCATATCATATTTATCATATCTCATGAAAGCATATTATGTATTTATCATGTATCATATATATGCATCATGAAAGCATATCATATTTATCATGTATCATCAAAACATAGTTTCTCAACATTCTTCCCCTTTTTGATGATGACAATATATGCTCCCGCTTTCAATAAGCCATATATATATAATGTTTTGAATATGATATCAGAAATAAAAAATACATAAAAAATAGTAATCATAAGAAAACACCATAATTAACATAAAAAAGTTTGTGTACACTTCATGTGTATGAGATAAAGAGTTAAACGTTTTTCTCCTACATAGGAGAGGTAGGTTTTCTCTACCCCTTTGTCATTGACAAAAAGGAGGGATCAAAGTAGAAGAGTTAATATTATAGACTAGGTTGAAGCAAGTTGAGAGTTGAAGACAACAATTCAAGAAATGGATTTCATAAAATACATGGGGCGATCCATTGTTTTGAGAAAGGGTGAAGAAGAAAGTGAGCTCAATTCATGTGAAAGAGATGAATAGAGATAAAGTCAAGCTATGACATCATGTCATAATAATGAAAAGACATAAAGAGAAATTTTAAGTTGGGCGTATGAGGAGAAGTTCAATAATGTCATAAAGAAGCAAACAACAAGTTGAGAGAGTAGTCAAAGAAAAGAGTGATGAGAGACATGAATTTTCCAATAAGACATGGATAGATAAGAGGACAAAAATAATTAATGAGTGACATGAGATGAAAGACATAAAAAAAATGTCATGATTGTCTTGAATTAATGTTTATAGCTCATATAGGTATAACAGACATATTGTTGAAAGACATAGTTTTAAAGACAAAAGAAACTCGACATGGGAGAGTCCATTTGTTTGTGAGAATAAAAAGTGAAGTTTTAAAATCTTGTCATAGGGCCAAATCCATGGTTTTGAGATGACAAAAGGTGAATTCAAATTTTGTGAAAGAGAGAGAAAGATGGGACCAATGAAAAATAGGACAACTAAACTTAATTAATTTGCTATGTAAAAAATATAAGAAGAAAGACATGATTGTCTAAAATGAGTTTTGTATAGATTCCTATAGAGATGTGTAAAAGAGGTGATTAGACATAAAGTTGAGTGTACTTAAAGATAATATATTTGTGAATAAGGGTAAAAAAAATTGGCGATAAAGAAGAAGTTCAATAATGAAAAACACACAATACATTGAGAGAAATATCAAAGAGAAGAGAGATGAGAGACATGGGGGTCGATCCAAAGTTCAGAAACATAAAGGAATGTCATGATTAATTTATGTTCCCTTATTGATAGTCGTGAGAGAGGAGAGGATGATGGTGAAGTGACTTGTATTTGATAAAAAGAATAATAATAATTTTTTAAGAAAGAGGGGCCAAAAATGGCTTGTAAAGATGATGAGACCTAAAGTAGAATAAATCAGAAGTAGTATTTGAGAGAGGATACCAAAAGTGACGAGAGAAGCAAAAAAATAAAAATAATTGGTTTTAAAAAAGAAAACACAATGCATGAATGAACCAAAGTGACATGGGTGACAGGATAGAATACAATAAAATGAACATAAGAGTATAAAATATGGTTAAATAAGAATTCGAAACGAATCGTGAAGAAAAAGAGGTCAATAAAAAATGTGAACTCGTGTAAGATGGTTTTACTATGTTCTGGTTAGACATATATTAGATTCAGTGAATTTAAACAAATTAATTATAGCTTATAAATTACTTAGTTTACAGATTCTTAATTCTCTTCTGATTCGTATAAAGTCTTCATGTTTTAAAGGTTTAGTGAAAATGTCTCCTAATTGTTGATTAGTGGGTATAAATTCAAGTTTAATTATGTTATTTAAAACTTGTTCTCTTAAAAAGTGGTGTCTAATTTGTATGTTCTTTGTACGTGAGTGAAGAAAAGGATTTTTAGACAAATTGACTGCACTTGTATTATCACAGAAAATAGTTGTATTTTCAAATATTAAACCAAAATCATTTAAGGTTTGTTTCATCAAAGTCAATACCTTCCTTCTGATTGTATCCTTGAGCCACAAGCCTTGCCTTGTTTTTTATAACATTACCTGATTCATCCAGCTTGTTTCTGAAGATCCATCTGGTCTCAATGATTTGATGATCTTTTGGTTTTGGTACAAGATCCCACACATCATTTCTTTGGAACTGGTTAAGTTCTTCAGTCATGGCTAGCATCCAGAACTCGTCAATGATAGCTTCATTAATCTTCTTAGGTTCAAGTTGAGAAATGAAAGCTATATTTGCAATACGTTCCAGCTAAGCTCTTGTTTGAACCCCCTTAGTCAGGTCTCCCAAAATTTGCTTTTGAGGATGATTTTTGATTTCAGCAAAAGTTCTTTGATGATCATCTTCATTAGATTTAGCTGTGTTATCTAAGAAAAAATATGTACTTTCAAGATCATCATTGTTAGTCTGTTTATGAACAGATTGATCAACAGATTCACAAAAACTGACATGCATAGATTCTTCAATAGAATTAGAACTCTTATTAAAAACTCTGTAAGCTTTACTATGACTTGAATATCCTAAGAGTATGCCTTCAACGGATTCAGCATCAAATTTATCAAGGCTATCTTTTGTGTTAAGGATAAAGCATTTACACCCAAAGACTTTGAAGTAGTCTATTCTTGGAGTTCTGTCATAGAATAGTTCATAGGGAGTTTTATTCAATAAGGGCCTGATAAGAACTCTATTTGAGATATAGCATGTAGTGTTAACAGCTTCAACCCAAAAATATTTAGCAAGATTATTATGTTGGAGCATAGTTCTAGTAGATTCTTGAAAGGTTCTATTCTTTCTTTCTACTACACCATTTTGAGGTGTAGCTCTAGGAAATGCAAAGTTATGTGAAATATCATGCAAGTTACAAAAATTTACAAAAAGATCATTATCAAATTATCATCCATGGTTACTACGATTTTTAACAATTGTAGAAGATTTTTCATTTTGTAATTTTTTTACATAAAATTTCAAATTCACAAAACGTATTACTTTTGTTTTTCAAAAATATTACCCAAGTGAACCTTGAGTAATCATCAACAATGACAAAAGCATATTTATTACGATTAAGACTAGCTACCCTAGAAGGACCAAAAAGATCCAGGTGGAGAAGCTCTAAAGGTCTTTTACTTGAAACAATATTTTTTGATTTGAAAGATGATTTTGACAATTTTCCTAATTGACATGCATCACAAAAATAGTCATTTTTAAATGATATTTTAGGTAACCCACGTACTAAATTGTTTTTAGCTAATTTAGACATGTATTTTGAGTTGACATGACCCATTCTTATGTGTCATAAATTTTGAGTGTCATTATTAGCTATAAGACAGTGTTCAGTAATGTTCTCTAGGTATAATTCATATATATTATTTCTTCTTATACCTTTTAAAATGATATTTTCGTTGGTGTCTGCTATAAGGCATGCATCATGTTTAAAGCTAATATTATAACCTGTGTCACACATTTGACTTATACTTAAGAGGTTATGTTTTAAGCCTTTAACAAGGAGAACATCTTTGATAAAAGGTTTATCGATATTACCAATATTGTCAATACCAATTATCAAACCTTTGTTGTTATCTCCAAAGGTGACGGTTCCTCCTTCTTTATGATGAAGAACAACAAAAATATCTAGATGCCCTGTCATATGTTTTGAACATCCACTGTCTAGTATCCATCTGTTCTTCTTTGGAGCCTGCAAAACATTAAGTAAAAGTTCTTTTTGGTACCCGATCGGGTCCCTTTTTGTTAGACTTTGGAACCCATATCCATTTTGATTTGGGTTTATCTATAATCTTAGAGGAGTACAAGGAATTAAAATTAAGATTATAATACTCCTTTTCAGGTTCAGAAGAACATTTGACAAAAGTGATCTTTTGATTCATACAAGAAGGTTTGCTGAAGTGAGAGTAACCAATACCATTCTTGTAAAAAGAGAATTTTTGAGAGGATAGGAGTTTATCCAAGTTCTCTTTTCCTTTGGTAAACTCGAAAACCGTTTTCATAAGGTTTTCAGTTTTACTTTTTAATTCTGAAATTTGTACTTGAAGATTTTTAGTATTGGAGCTAGTAGAAGAGATTTCAAAAGTAAGCATAAAATTTTTCTTTTTCAACTCAGAAATTTCAATACTGAGTTTTTCAATTTTTTGAGAAAGCTCTAAATTTTCAGATATTAAACTTTTATTTTTTAGACTCATTTTTCTAGATTCTTCAAATAGTTCTTGAAAAGCATCTAGAAGTTCTTCAAAGAAAAAGTCAGAAATTTCACTTACAGAGCTTTCGTTTGCCATGAAGCACATGTTTGCAATTTCGGCTTCATCATCCTTAACTTTTCACTGGTGGATGGTTCTGAATCATCCCATTTAGCATAGAGAGCCTTCTTCTTGAAGAATCTTTTCTTTGGTTCATCGACTTTAGATCTTCTCTTTAGAAGAGGACAATCATGTTTTACGTGACCTGACTTATTGCATTGATAGCACATAGTGTTTTTTTTAGAATCTTTCTTTTCTTTGTGCTTTTTGGACAACCTGTTCTTTCTCATGAAGCGCTGAAATCTTTGAGTAAGTAGCGCAATTTCAGACTCATTTTCTGAGTCCTCATTCTTAGAGATGGCTGGGAAGGCTAGATTTTTCTTTGGAGATTGTTCTTCTTCCCTTCTTTCCTTCATATGAACTTCATAGGCCATAAGATTGCCTATTAAGTCGTTTAGAGTAAGCTTGCAAAGATCTTGGGCTTCTTCAATAGCTGTAGTCTTTTTCTCTCAGTCAGTTGTGAGAGATCTCAAAATCTTTTTCACCTTATCAGTCTGGGAATAAGTTTCTCCCAGAGATTTAAGATCATTGGTAATATTGGTGAATCTAGTGAACATTTCAGTAATGGTTTCATCTTTGATCATCTTGAAAAGTTCATATTTTCGAACCAATGATGAGATCTTAGCTTCTTTTACTCTGTTTGTTCCCTCATGAATAACTTCCAGAGAATGCCAAATATCATGAGCAGAATCACAAATGGATATTCTGTTAAATTCATTTTGGTCTATGGCACAGTATAGAGCATTCATGGCTTTTGCATTTAAGTTTGTCATTTTTCTTTCTTCATTAGTCCATGAAGAGTAGTCTGATGTAGGAGAAGAATATGGACATTCTACGATATTCCATACAACAAAATCTACAGACTTGAGAAATATGGTCATTCTACATTTCTAATATCCATAGTTAGTGCCATTAAAAAATGGAGGGCGAGATGAGTGTTGACCTTCGATGTCACGAGCATAAGAGGTTGATGTCATTTTTGTGTTGGAAGACTTGTTATGTCGAAACCAGCAGAACCTGCGTTGATACCAAATGAAATTCCACTAGAGGGGGGGTGAATAGTGAAATTTGTTGCAGATCGATAATATAAAAAATATGATAATAAGGCACAACACAATAAACACAGAATTTATACTGGTTCGGCCGAGTTACTGCCCTATATCCAGTCCTCAAGTAAAATACTTGAGCCTTTCACTATAAAATCCGAGTTACCCGATAAATAGTACAACACCCTCTTCCTCAGAGGTCTACTTCTCTCAACAGAGAAGGGAAACACCCTCTTTCTCAGAGGTCTACTTCTCTCAACAGAGAAGGGAACACCCTCTTTCACAGAGGTCTACTTCTCTCAACAGAGAAGGGAAACACCCTTTTTCTCAGAGGTCTACTTCTCTCAACAGAGAAGGGATACAGTGAATAACAGAAAGTTACAATACTTTCTATAGAACCTTTAGAATGATATGAATGCACGAATGAAGATTCTCAGAATGCTCTTTTCTTTTCACACAGATGATTCTCTTTGTCAAAGAGCTTTTTTTGACTTTTTCTCTTTCTTTTCTAGGCTCTCTCTTTTCAAATATTGAATAGGATTCTTTCTCTTTGTAAGCTCACATCTCTTGTTCGAAATACTATTTTTTTAGTGTATATATAGCCTCAAAAAAATAGTCGTTGCCTTTTTTAAATGATGGTCCTTTTAAGATGTGAGATGTCAAGTCAATTAAAAAACAACTTTGTGTAAAAAGATATGTGTACTATATTGCTTTTTCGAAAAGTCTTCTTTCCATAAGTGTAGCATTTGGGGTACACTATTTATTGTTGTATTTTAGATGAGATATAATTTGTAAAAGGTCTATTCTTATAATAAATGATTTGTAGTACATTGAACGTTGGAGTGTAAGTTATCATGTAGTTTTGTCTTTATTCAATTTAATGATTTGTAGTACATTAGTATTTTTATTACAAATCGTCACTTCTTTACTTAAATATATGTAAGTACAATAAATGCTTTGTTGAGTACTTTATTTATAAATGGTCATTTCACAAATGCTTTTTGAGGTGTCATTTAATGTTTACAGAAAGAATGATGACTTTAAGTAAGTCGACATTCTTGAGTGTGGATTTTATTATTAAATAAATAGTCATTTTTCAAATGCTTTTGACGTGGCTTTTAATGCTTACAGAAAGAATGATGACTTTAAATATAAGTCGACATTCTTGAGTGTGGATTTTAGTATTAAATAAATAAATGGTCATATCCTGAGTAAATGCTTTGAAGTACCATTTAATGCTTATTAAAAAATGATGTTCTCAAATATAAGTCGTCATTTCTTGAGTGAGTATTTTTGAAATACATTTACTGCTTTGAATAATACATATATTAAAATTGTCATTTCTTGAATTAATTGCTTTAAAGTACAATTATTGCTTGAGTATTTTAAATAATGTTTTCAAATACAAGTCGTCATTTCTTAAAAAAATGTTTTGTTCAACAATAAATGTTTGTGTATAAAAATAATGTTCATTTTCTCAAATCATCATTTTTCAAATGAATGCTTGTGTATATTTTTTCACAATTTGTCTTTTCTTACATAAATGCTTGTGTATTATGAACCAAAATTTCTTACGTAAATGTTTGTGTATTATAAACCAATACATTTTGTCTTTTCTTACATAAATGCTTATGTATTATGAACCAATACATCTTTTCACAATTTGTCTTTTCTTACATAAATGCTTGTAGGAAGTACAATTAATGCTTTTGAAATCATGAGCTATTATATCTTGTCAAAATGTCTTTTTCATAAATGCTTGTAGAAAGTACAATGATTTGTTTAAAAAATGTATTTTTGAAATGCTACAATATACATAACGTATCCTTTTATGAAAGCTTTACTTTTTGTAAATAAATGGCTTGTATGATTTCAAAGCATATAGTCTAATATGAAATATGCATGCTTCTGAAGGTTCAGTTATATATGACTATAAAGAAGAAAAAATTCTTCATCTTGAAGTAGCCGATCTTCTTGGATAATCTTTATGGATGTATGGCCCATCAAGCTTTTTCTTCAAAGTAGTATGATTGCATCAACTAGTTGCACTTGATCAAGTTGTCTTCACTATTCTTAAGTGAAATAACCTTGCATCAAATACTCGTTAAATACATAGCACATCATATCCAGTCATAATATAACATGTTCAGTTTCATATATGAAAGCATATCATATTTATCATATCTCATGAAAGCATATCATGTATTTATCGTGTATCATATATATGCATCATGAAAGCATATCATATTTATCATGTATCATCAAAACATAGTTTTTCAACACCTTTCCCCTCTCTACTCTTTTCTCTTTCTCCCAACCGTGGACACCATCTCCATCTTTTTGAAAGCCTCGAAGGTGAGACACCGCTTCCCTTATCCATGTTGGGAGAAACGTTGGATTTTATTTGAGCATGCTTGCATGCATTTCGTTGAGCAAAATAGTGGTAAGACTCCATGAGATCAGATTCCATTTGCTCTTGTTTTTCCATTTCATGTATTTGCTTTTCCTCGTTATTGCAATGTAGTTGCACAATGGTTGGAAGCCATTAAACATTTCTTGCGTTTTCCTTTGTTCGTCGCATCTTGTTCATTATGGCTTGTTTCGTGACAGCTAAGGTTTTGTCAAGGCATGATTCAGTTGGTAAGGAGGCCACGGTTTGGCACAAGCCCAGCAAACCCACCTATTCGGGTTAGCCCCTTTTTGGGTGCTGCTGGCTTAGGCTAAATAGGCTGAGCCATGGTGGAGTGCACCATTGCTTCTCTTCTTTTTTTTATCTCATTTTGTTTTCTGTTCGTTGGGCCATGGACGCCATGAGCCATTTGCTTTTAATGTTGTTCGGTTGGACGAGTCCAGCCTACTGGACGTGTCCAGTAGGTGCGTCTCAGGTCGACCACAAACGGGTCTGCCTGGGCGCCCCTCTCTTTTACCTTTTTGGTTCAACGTGAACCTTGGCCGAACCCACCAACTAAGGTGGGTGTGGGCCAGTTTGCCTCCGGCCTAACATGGTCTGGACCGAATATGGTCCAGACCTGTCAAAGGCCGTTCCATAGCTATGTCCGGCTGGGGCGTTGAGCCCTTCATATTTTTTTTTTGGTTGCTGTCATGATGCAGCCATGCAACGGTTAGGCTGCAGCCGGGTGCAGGTTGTTGGGCCTGCACCCCTCCCTTCGGTGCTGGTTGAGCCCAGCCTGGGTCTGGACAATTGGTCCAGACTGTATTCAAGCCTGAGCACGACCTGCATGGTCTGAACCAGTTGGTCCAGACCTGGACATGTTTTGGTGGCTGAGCCACGCTTGGTCTGGACGCCCAGTCCAGACCCCTGCATATTGTTTGAGCCAGCCTAGCGTGGGCCTGGACTAATCACTCTAGGCCTGGGTTGTCTTTCACTTGCTGAGACCCCCGCCCATGGCCTCAACCTGGACCGGACCCACTCGGTCCAGGTGGATTGGCTCCTGCGATGGGGTGACAACATAGTCTGTTGTCTCCCTTTCGTTTCAGCAGTGTCGCCCATATCGGGCCTGCTGTGTGCGCGTGGTGCCCATGGCACCGAGTGGCTGGTAAGTTAGTGAGTATGTTTTGGACAACTCCAGCCCAACAGTTGGAACTTCCTCCATTTCGCCGCACTTTTTGCTTTGTTAGCGAGCCTCCGGTTGCAGCCTTTAAGGCTGCATATGAGCTTGACACAGGTTGAATTACCCAAGTGGTAACATAGGTTCTGACATGTTACGACATGAATGAAGAGCGCGCGATTGCCCCAAAGCAAGTATAAAAATGTATACGTAGCTATGTATGCGCAAAGAAATGATAAAATCGTCAATTTGTGTAGTGTAGATTCCCCCCCCCCCCCCCTCGTTGGGTATGGTCGCTTTTGCATAGAACACAATGTTGCAAATGATACCTTCTTAAATGACTTCAAAATAAGAGTTTTACGTAATCAAGAGATTTATGGCACTTCTCTTGTCATACACGACACAACACAAATTATGTAAGTGTATCATCACGAGTTATGTGTTGCAAGATATCGTAACAAAGTGCGCAATAAAATGATAAACCCATCAATACGGGTAATGTGGATGCATACTTTTAAGCATGTGTCCGCTTTCGCAATAGAACGCAAAATGCTTGCAAATGACACCTTATTGAATGCCTTCAAGTAAAATGAGGTTTTTGCGTAATTAAGAAACCTATGGCATATGTCATCAAATAAATGCATTCATCATGCTCATATCTGTCATATTTGAAGGTACAAATCACTTTGGCAATTGGATACATTTCCTTAAGTACGAAGGGACCTTGAGGCACGTGTATGGAAATATAGTCTTTTGAGACTTATGTGATATTTGGAACTCCTTAGCGAGTTTTGGTGCGAGTGATGGCCCCACCTCGCGAGACGAGCTCGCTTACGTTAAAAATACATGGTTTTTATGCTTCAACACGTCTCTTGATTCGTTCTAGTAATGCTTTCCATGGCAAAATGTTTCTAACTGTCTCATCGTAATGCTCGATGTTCTATGTCGTCACATTGCTAGTTCACGTACTATCACACATATATGTCCACTTGTATCTATGCACAGTTCACGATAACTTATTTGTTCTCCATGACACATTCTCCTGTGTGGTTACATTAATTGATTATGTTCTGTGATGCATATCATGCTATGATTGCTATGATTTGTGAAATGAGTAGTCGTAGTTATTTTCTCATGTCTTGCTTAATTGCATTGACTCATGCTAGTTGTTATTGTAAGACCCACGAATTTTCTGAGGAATTTATTGCTTACTTAAGGTTGAAATGTATGCTTTTGTGTGATTATGAGATATAGCACGTGATTTGAAGTGAATTGACTGTGCTTTGTATTTCTACCTTATACGCGCGACCCAAAAAAAATCACATAAATACACTGTGTAAGTAAGAAGTGCCTAATTCTGGATGACTTAGCTTCTGAAATTTTAAGGGTTAATTTATAATATATTTTTATAGCTTGTCCCCGAATTGGGGACTTATACGACGTAAAAACCTTGTCAGTGCATGTGAATTATTCTAAATTTCCCCTATTTTTCAGAAACCCTAGGTGTATATTTTTATCTACCTACATTTCTTTTCTCTCTTTAGATCAAATTTTCTTCAAAAACCCTGGAAAATTTCCTTTAAAAAATCCTCGATCTTTTAGAAATTTCCAGGTTTGATTCTTCAAGAGTCTATCCGTAAGTCCTGCATTCTATCTAATTCTCCTCATTCTTCTTTGCCCCAGTATCATTTCGATGGAGACCGATTCTCTCGATGTTGTCTTTCCCCGAGATCATGTCTTCTATCAAATACAAGATAAATCCCCAGATCATCGGGTCATCCAGTCTCATCCTTTCTTCCCTCGGTGGTATTATTCTTGGTTCGCCACCTTCTCGCGTATGTTCCCAGACCACTTGGATGACTGTGGGTTAGAGATGGCATTGGCAGTAGGCAAGCGAACTATCAACAGAAGTTTAATTCAAGTTATGGAAGAACAGTAGAATCCACGTACCTGCACATTTTGGTTTCCATGGGGAGAAATGACTCTACTCATGGACGAATTCAATGATATTATGGGATTGCCCGAACTAGCTGGTCAGCCAGATGATCCTGTCAAGCAACAATTTCTGATCAACATCAAAGGAGTGGATGTTCGAGAAGCCTTGGCCAGAGCAACAGAGAGCAGATCCTGGCCTCTCACTGAGATCGATGGAAATCAGTTCATTGACCTATTCGGACTCTATCGCAAGTACGGAGCTTACGAAGAGGTTGACACTTTGTCTCGAGCAGCAAAAGACATAATTCACCATGCAATGATCCTATGCACAGTGGGACTAGCTTTCTTCCAAGATGGTCAAAATTTCATAGATATTAGAGTTGCTCAGCTCTTTCGAAGATGGGGAAGCAAGCAGACCTGTCAGCTTTCAGTTTCTATGGCAGCCTTGGCTTTTCTTTACCAAGGCTTGGCTCGTTTTGCCCTCGGAGAGACTATTCTGGTAGAAGGATGCACTTATGCTGTACAGTCATGGTTCCTGCGACATGTGCCATCAAAGGCCAATTCTTTCAGATTCAACAGTAAGCAGCCGAAGTCGGCCAGTCAATATCGAGCCTTGATCGAGAAACTGCATCAGGAGTTGATTGTTTGGGACTTCTTTGTCAGAAAAGAATCAGTTCATCGTTACACCTATGCTCGCAGCAAGCGCTACAGATTGCTTGGCCCCTTCTTCTGTGTTGATTATCAGCCAGAAAGATGTCTCAGGCAGTTTTCGCAGCGGCAAGTTGGTGCCAACATCCGCTTCCTGATGGGCAACATGCCAGAATTCAACCTACAGTCGGATCAGTGGTCTGGGGCATACCATGTCACCAAATATACTTGGGATTCCTTCATTTCCCTATCTTTATTTCCGGGATCAAATGTATCTTCCGAATATCAAGAGTGGTGGCAAACTGTCTGCCCACCCTCTCTTTGTCTTTGAATATTACTATCAATAAAAATTACTTTTTGGGCAAAATTTTATTCTTTTATTTTATTTTATAGCACAAATGGTCACGATTCTGGTGACGACCTCATCCCGGGTAAATGGGACATTCCTCCTACTTCTCTTTAATATCTCTTATCATGGTTGACGACCTCGCCTAGGTAACAATGCACATTTCTCTGTTACCATAAAGATGGTAACACAATTATCACAAGTCTTGTGATGACCCAATCCAGGGTAATGGGATAATCTCTTAAAATTGTTTACCAAAGCCCTTCATTCTTGCTTTTCTCAAAGAATTGTGATTTTCAAAAGGTTTCTTCCATACTCTAACCATTCCCGTATCTTGCAGAAAAACTTTGGCATCTCAAAAATGGTTCAGACAAGAGCTGGTAAACAAACTGTTCAGCAACACAGTGATAGCGAGAGAGAAGAGATGAATTCTCCCAGATCATCTAAGAAGCATGACTCAGGGGACGAGAGTGATGTTGATCCTGCTATGTACAGAGTCTTCCAAAAGATGATGTCCAAAATGAAAGCAGCTTCTAAAAGCAAGATTAAGAAAAAGCCCATGAAAAAGCCTGTCAAGATCAGTAAACGGAAAGTACAGCGTGACAGCACCTCGGAAGATTCTGAATCAGCAGAAGAAGTCTCTGAAGAAGAAGAGCAGCTGATTTATATCCCCAAGCATCTGCGACAGCCTAAGAGAACAGTTGAAGAGCCTGTGCCAATAAGCAAACCCAAATACGGGGCACCTGCGGAAGATCCCATTCAGGCATTAACGAAAATAGTCAAGGATCTACAAATCCGAGACAAGGGAAATAGGTCATACACCAGGCAGGATTTCTACCTTGGCTTAGAAGGGGATAAAAATCTGGAAAACCTCCCTCGAAAATTCATTAAGTTCGATGGAACCGGCGATCCTAAAGCTCATTTGGCCATGTTTTTCGCAGAATGCACTCGGTTCAACGAGGATAACCGTGCCCTTTTCCTCAGTTTCCCCCGCAGTTTCAAGGGGATAGCTGCCAAGTGGTACACCGAGCACGTCAATTTCATTGAATTGAGGGATTTTGATAAAGTTGTTAATATGTTTGTCGAGCGTTTTCTGTTCAATACAGAAGCTCTGCCCACACTAAACCATTTGTGCAACCTCAAGCAGGAACCCAATGAAAAGGCCAGAGATTTTATAGATAAGTGGAGTATTTATAATAAGATGAGAAATCCCATTTCTGAAGAGCACGCCCTCCAAATCATTCTCAATAACTTTTGTCAGCCTTTGAAAAGCCTCATTTTCCCATACCCATCCAAATCATTTATTGAATTGACAGAACGAGCAGAATGACTCGAAATGGGAGTCGAAAATGGAATGTATGAAGGTGTCACTTTGGCCAAGAATATCTAGGATCCAAAGAAAAAGGCACACTTTACTTACTCAGCCGACGCTCCCGGGGATAATCAAGGCAGTAGCAGCAAGAATGGCAGTGGCAGTGGCACGAAGCCTGAGCAGAACAAAGGTAGAAAATGAAAGTTCTTCAAGAACAATGATAAGCCTCTCTTAAGCGGTCCTCAACAAAAAGGGGATCTTCAGGAAAAGCCCAAGCATATCGATTGGAGCAGGGATCGAAAATTTACTCCCCTCGATCAGCCTTTGGAAAAAGTTCTGGAATATTTACTATCCCATGGAATGGTAAAACTTCCTAAAGTTGCAGATCCGCCAGTAATCATGAGAAGATTCAAGAAGCAGTATTGCAAGTTTCACAGAGCGACAGGGCATGATACAGAATATTGCTTTGTCCTGAAAAGTTTGATTCAGGACTGCATTGACAAAAGCATCCTCATAGAAGACGAAGAGGAAGGCAAAATGGAAATCCTGTCTGCCCCATTCCCAAAACATTCAGCATCGACCATTTCAAAACATTCATTTCTTCCACAAAACCATATACATCCATGCTCCAGTGAAAAACTAAGTCTCCAGCATCAGGTAATGGTTCTACATCAGGATCAACCTACATCTCAGAAGATGAATATCTTCTCATTTCTGAACCAAAGGAATATATCAGTTGAGAATGGAAAAACTCAAGTTTTTCCAAAAAGATTCCTTAAGAAAGAAGCCTGCGCAGAGGAAGCAGAAACCTCTAAGGCAGCAGAAGAGCGAGCCAATAGTTTCCAAAAGCCGATTACAGCGCTCTCCAACATTTTCATCCTTGAATTAACTCATGATTCTCCTAAGCATCAAGAGAAGCTAGATGATTTATTGAGAAAGATTAAGGTGAAGCTAGGCACCACGCCAAAAGATATGGCACAAATAGAGAATCAGGCGATGACTAATGCGCCTATCACATTTTCAGATAAGGACCTGCCAAAGCCTCATTCTTTTCACAACAATGCATTATACATCGTGGTAAGGACCAGGGGCATGATTGTCCCACATGTACTTGTTGATGGAGGCAGCAAGCTCAACATTTGCCTAGAAATGACAGCAAAGGCTTTAGGATTGAAAGAAGAAGAATATGTGCCTGATCCTATCACCATCTATGGCTTCGACAATCATGGGCAGACTGCCAAGGGCAAGATCTTTCTGGAAATCTTCATTAATTACTCGGTGCACATAGTTTTGTTCTACGTCGTCAATGTGCCGCCAACTTACAATCTTTTATTCGGATGAACATGGATCCACAATGCTAATGTTGTTCCATCAACCCTCCATTAGTGCATGAAATGGTCCAAGGGAAGAATGATTACCACCATCTTGGGAGAAGATCCTGAAGAGAGGCTGCCACAGCCTATGATTCCCCGCCCAACATTTATGGCAGATATTCCAAGCATCCGAGAAGCTGATGAAACCATCCTCAGTGAAAGTTTAGAAATGTTGAAGCTGAGAGATGTCATGGATGAAGAAAATGTTGCAGCCACAGTCCAATGGCAGGGACCTTGTTTCTTCAAATTAGGAGGACGTATCAACTACACCTCCTTCAGAGATCATCCTTTATTTCCACAATTTTCCAAAGCAAGAAAAGGATTTGATCTGTTGATAAAACATGGATATCAGCCATTCCAAGGCATGGGGAAAAATGAGGACGGCATAGTGAAGCCTATCATTCTCGTTCAACATGCAGACAGTTCAGGGTTGGGGTTCACCGGCCAAGATTCTAGCAAGAAAACAGTTTTTGTCAGAGGAAATGAATGAAGATGATGTCTTAGTTTTCCTATTTTTCTTATCTTTCCGTTAAATCTTGTAGGGATAGCACTGTCCCAATCCTTTTGTTCAGTTTTGTAAATATTTTATTCTCAATCAATGAAAAACTTAATCTTTCCTTCATATTTGAGCATCTATCATTCTTTCTTATATTTTGTTCATGCCATTATTCTTTGCTATGTACAAAAAGCTTGTTGTTGGCTTATACTTTTCCTTAAAAACCTTTCTGGGCATTTTCAGGATCATAACTCCTAAATCAATGAAGAAATTCATTATCAACCCCAAATATTTAAAATTGGCAAGGATTCCTAAGATGAAAGACAGAGCAGAGGTCAGCTAGGCAGCAAAGCAGACCGAAGAGCTAGTAGAATTTGATTCCACTATCCAAGAATTGCGAGAATTTGCCCACATTCAGAAACAGGATGAAGAAGTCTTTGGTTCAAGGTCCAACTGAGGATATCAACATTGGTTCAAAAGATGATCCGAAAATTCTCAAAATCGGTTCGGGCCTACAAGCAGTAGAGAAAGAAAGACTTGTCTGATTCCTTAAGCAACATCAAGAAGTATTTGCCTGGACTTATGAAGATATGCCAGGATTAGATCCCAAGCTGGTTGAGCATCGACTCAAATTGAAACCAGATTTCAGACCGATCAAGCAGAAACTAAGGAAGTTAGACCCTCAAATTGAGCAGCAAGTCAAGGAAGGACTTGAAGATTTGTTAAAAGCAGGCTTTATCTGAGCCATTGATTACCCAAATTGGTTGGCAAATATCGTAGCAGTCCCTAAAAAGAACGGAAAAGTTCGGATCTGCATTGATTTCAGGGATCTCAACAAGGCTACCCCAAAAGATGATTATCCACTTCCCAACATTGATTTGTTGATCGATACTACAGCGGGTCACGCCATATTTTCTTTCATGGATGGATATTCAGAATATAACCAGATCAAGCTGGCCGTTCGTGATCAGTCAAAGACTTCCTTTACCATACCATGGGTAACCTTCTGCTATACAGTTATGATGTTTGGGCTAAAAAATGTTGGGGCAACCTATCAGAAGTGAATGGCCGTTATTTTTCATGATCAAATGCATAAAAATATAGATGCATATATGGATGACATTTTGGTCAAGTCTAAAGAAGAAGAGGATCACCTTGATGCTCTTGGTCAAGTCTTTGAAAGGCTTATCCTCTACAAGTTAAGACTTAATCCTCAGAAATGTGTTTTCAGAGTTGAGTTCGGCAAATTGCTCGGCTTCATTATCAGTAAGAAAGGAATAAAGGTGGACCCGGCCAAAGCAAAAGCCATTATTGATATGCCGCCTCCAACTAATCTCAGAGAACTACGAAGCCTGCAAGGGCGTATTCAGTCTATTCGCAGATTCATTTCCAATTTGGCTATGAGATATGAACCTTTCAATCATTTGCTAAGAAAAGGAGTTAAATTTGAATGGGGATCGGAATGTCAATGCTCGTTTGAGCGCATCAAGCAGTATCTCCTTAATCCACCAGTTTTGAAGCAGCCAAAATTGGGGAAGCCTCTCTTACTGTACATTTCTGTCAATCAGAATGCCTATGGTGGATTCCTTGCACAGTATGAAGGAGGCAGTCTGATAAAGCATGCCATCTACTATGTGAGCAAAACCTTTATTGATTATGAAAAGAAGTATTCTCAAATGGAGAAAACTTGTCTAGCGCTGGTTTGGATGTGCCAGAAATTAAGACATTACTTGTTGGCATCTGAAATCAAATTTCTATCAAAGCTTAATCCTATCAGATACATTCTTGAGCAACCATTTCTCACTGGACGGATTGCGAAGTGGCAAGTCCTTCTAATGCAATATGACTTAGAGTATGTTTCTCAAAAGTTGATTAAAGGCCAAGCGATCGCAGATCAGTTGGCAGATTTTCCTTTGACAGGAGAAATTAAAGCAGAGGATGATTTTCCTGATGAGCACAACTGCAATGTCCAACAACCTCCAATTTGGAATCTATTCTTCGATGGCTCTAAAAATATGTCTGGCATAGGGATTGGAATTTTGCTAATCACTCCAGAAAAAGAAATGATCCCTTATTCTCTCAAGCTTGGTTTCCAATGCACTCATAATATGGCCTAGTATGAAGCTCTAATACAAGGCCTCAAAATTCTGCAAAATTTCAAAGTTAAGAGAGTGCATGCCTTTGGCAATTCATTACTTGTTGTCAGTCAAGTTAACACTGAATGGCAAGTGAAAGATTCCAAATTGATTCCCTATCAAAAGATCGTCCTAGCTCTTGTGGACAACTTCGAAGAATTTCAGTTCAATCACATCAAAAGAGAGCACAATCAGATAGTCGATGGCTTAGCCAGCCTAAGCTTCATTCTACCCTTCAAAGGCAGTGAATCATGTCATTCTTTTAAAGTTGGCAGACTTGAGCAACCTGCTTTCATTTCAACCATACAAGTAAACCAGGTCAATCAAAAGGAGAAGCCTTGGTACCAAAATATCAAAAATTTTATTGAGACTGGTGAATTTCCACCAGAAATGCCAAAAAGGGAGCAACGTGCAATTCAGCGTATGTCCACCCATTATTTCATTCTTGCCAATGTCCTCTACCGCCGTGGGTTCAGTTCTGAGTATGCAAGATGCTTAGACAAAGAAGAAGCTATGAAAATTATCCAAGAGGCACATGAAGGGATTTGTGGTGGCCATGTTAGCTATCAAACTCTCGTCAAACAGATCGTCCGAGCAGGGTACTACTGGAATACCATGCAGCAGGACTGCCATCGATTTGTGAAGAAGTGCGTCAAGTGCCAAATGCACGCATCTTCCATTCATGCACCGGTCACATATCTACAATCAGTTGTTTCTCCTTGGCCATTTTCTATGTGGGCTTTCAACGTCGTAGGCCCGATTACTCCTTCTGCTTCAAATGGCCACAAATACTTTCTGGCTGCGACAGAATATTTCACCAAATGGGTTGAAGTTGTTGCTCTACGCACAGTAGAAGGCCGCCATGTGGTTTCTTTCATTCACAAGAACATTCTATGTCGCTTTGGCATACCACATGACATCGTGTCAGATAATGAAAACCATTTAAAAAATGAGATGATGAAAACTTTCTGTTCTAAATTCAAAATTTGTCACCATTTCTCAGCTCCCTACTATCCTCAAGGGAATTGCCAAGCAGAGGCTACCAATAAGGTTCTGATCCGCATTTTGGAAAGAACTGTGAGAACAGGTCGAGATTGGCATGAGAAAATTCATGATGCACTTTGGGCTTACCGAACCACTATTCGGACTCCGACTAACGCCACTCTTTCAGAACTTGTTTACGGAACTGAAGTAGTGTTGTCTCTCCATGTTCAGAAGTCTGCTCTCAAATTTGCTTCCTTTATAGAATTGCCACTTGATCAGTATCAGCAACAGAGATTGGTGCAGCTGGATCTACTGGATGAAAAGACTAGCTCAACACTATGCCAAGTCCGTCATTGAGAGAAAATTTCGAGTTAACGATTTGGTGCTCAGATCAACGGCTCATCTCAAGCATCGACCACGGGGCAAGTGGTCACCCAATTTGGAAGGCCCTTATGTGGTTAAGGAAGCATTGCCTCGCAACTCGTATCGTCTAATCAATGCAGATGGGGTGAAAATGCCAGATCTTGTCCACGCTCTGCATCTGAAGAAATTTTATACTTAGAATTTTCATTCTAAAGCATGTTGTACTATTCAAAGAGCCATTTCAATAAAACAATGATCTTCTATCAATTTTTACATTCTTCTCCATGACACTGGGGCATTTTTTTTTTTCATTTGTGATCTATAATCATCTTCCTTCATCATATGCAGGCAGGATTAGACAAAATTCTTTTCTCAAATCCTACTAACTTTCAAATGATCTGGTGATCTTTGATAATTTCCTTCATATGTTTTATTTTCTCAAATTAAATTTTCATCAAATTATTATCAATGTTTGTCAAAGTTTTAAACAATTTTCAACAATCTTATCTTTTATCCACCTTTGTCTTTAAAAAAGTACCCTTTCAGGTTAAGGGATAAACCTGATGCCTCCTTTCAATGAGGTATTCTTTTATTATTCCCCCCATTCAGGATAAGGGGATAAATCCTGAAAGCCGACCACATGCAATTAAACTATGATGGTCCACTAATTCTCACCAAGAACCTTTATCTTTTAAATTCATTTTGAAAATCTACCTCATCTTCAAAACCCAGTCCTCGCACTGGTTATTTCTCAAACTTTTCAATCATATATTGAGCTCATTTAGAAAATCCGATTCTCACACCGATAAGTTTCTAAATCCAGTCTTCTGATCAAAGACCTTCCTTCTGCAAAATTCAAGTTTTGACTTGAACATCCCAAAATTTGATATATTTCCAAAGGATCCAGCATCTCGCTCGTCATGTACTTCCAAAGGATCCAGCATCTCGCTGGTCATGTATTTTCAAAAGGATCCAACACTCGTTGGTCATGTCTTCCAAAAGATCCAGCATCTCGCTGGTCATATATTTCCAAAGGATCCAGCATCTCGCTGGTCACGTATTTTCAAAAGGATCCAACCCTTGTTGGTCATGTATTTCCAAAAGGATCCAACACTCGTTGGTCATGTCTTCCAAAAGACCCAGCTCCCGCTGGTCATGTATTCCAAAAGGATCCAACATCTCCCTGGTCATGTATTTCGAAAAATCCCAGCTCACAAGTGTCGAGCTCCCAAATCAATGTGTTCCACAAATCAAACCTTCAGTGTGCGATTTCTCCATTTTCTCATTTCCAAACCTTCAGTTCTCTAATCCCCCAAATCCATTAGTTTCCCAACATTTCATCGTTTTCTCAACCCTCGGGTTATAATCTCTCAATTTCAATCATTTTCAAATCTTCAAAACCTTTTCAAATCAAAATCCAGTTTCTCATAACTGGTCGGGATTCAAAATCCAGTTTTTCATAACTGGTCGAGATTTAAAATCCAGTGTTTTCACTGGTTGGGATTTTTAAAATCCAGTTTTTTATAACTGGTCGGGATTTAAAATCCAGTGTTTTCACTAGTCAGGATTTTCAAAATCCAGTTTTTCATAACTGGTCAGGATTTAAAATCCAGTTTTTCATAACTGGTCGGGATTTAAAATCCAGTGTTTTCACTGGTCAAGATTTTCAAAATCCAGTTTTTCATAACTGGTCGGGATTTAAAATCTAGTGTTTTCACTGGTCGGGATTTTCAAAACCCAGTTTTTCATAACTGGTCGGGATTTAAAATCCAGTGTTTTGACTGGTCAGGATTTTTAAAATCCAGTTTTTTATAACTGGTCGGGAATTAAAATCCAGTTTTTCATAACTGGTCGGGATTTGAAATCCAGTTTTTCATAACTGGTCGGGATTTAAAATCCAGTGTTTTCACTATTCGGGATTTTCAAAATCCATTTTTTCATAACTAGTCGGGATTTAAAATCCAGTGTTTTCACTGGTTGGGATTTAAAAAAAAAAATCAGTTTTTCATATCTGGTCGAGATTTAAAATTCAGTGTTTTCACTAGTCGGGATTTTCAAAATCCAGCTTTTCATCACTGGTCGGGATTCAAAATCTAGTGTTTTCACTGGTCAAGATTTTTAAAATCCAGTTTTTCATAACTGGTCGGGATTTAAAATCCAGTGTTTTCACTGGTCGGGATTTTCAAAATCCAGTTTTTCATAACTGGTTGGGATTTAAAATCCAGTGTTTTCACTGGTCGGGATTTTCAAAATCCAGTTTTTCATAACTGGTCGGGATTCAAAATCCAATGTTTTCACTAGTCGGGATTTTAAAAATTCAGTTTTTCATAACTGGTTGGGATTTAAAATCCAGTGTTTTCACTGGTCGGGATTTTCAAAATACAGTTTTTCATAACTGGTCGAGATTTAAAATCTAGTGTTTTCACTGGTCGGGATTTTTTAAAAACCAGTTTTTCATAACTGGTCAGGACTTAAAATCCAGTGTTTTCACTGGTCGGGATTTTCAAAATCCAGTTTTTCATAACTGGTCAGGATTTAAAATCCAGTGTTTTCCCTGGTCAGGGTTTTTAAAAATCCAGTTTTTCATAACTAGTCTAGATTTAAAATCCAGTGTTTTCACTGGTCAGGATTTTCAAAATCCAGTTTTTCATAACTGGTCGGGATTTAAAATCCAGTGTTTTCACTGGTCGGTATTTAAAATCCAGTGTTTTCATTGGTCGGGATTTTCAAAATCTAGTTTTTCATAACTGGTCGGGATTTAAAATCCAGTGTTTTCACTGGTCGGGATTTTCAAAACCCAGTTTTTCATAACTGGTCAAGATTTTAAATCCAGGTTCTCATAACTGGTCTGGATTTCCAAAATCCAAAGTTCTCTCATCAATCAAGTTATCCATGGTCTGATTTTTATAACATTCCTCTAAATTACAGCTAAAGGTCTCATCAAAATTCATATTGAGTGATTATTTCATAAAAGAATGCTGGAACATTATGCCAATTTGCTAAAAACAGTTGTTGATTCCAATATTCTTACTACATGAAAGAATTACCTCAGATTACCACTAGTATTTCTTTCCAAAGGGGTGAAACCTTTTGCAAAAAGAGGTAAAATTCAAAGCTTTTCCTATTGATAAACCAAAAGGATGTAAGAAATGTCCTCGGTATGATCAATGAAAGAAATCTTTAATGATGTTGAAAAGCCAGAAGCGAATTGATATTGATCATGGCTATGGCGCATGTTTAAAGACGACTATCTGGTAATCAGGTAGTGGAAATATCTTCAGCTACAAAAGAATCCACTCAATCCATGTCTCACATTCATTTAAAAGTTGCAATCAAATATCTGCAAAAGGGATCCCTCAACTGTCGTCAAGATGAAGACAAATATGCGAGATAGACCCCCGGGGCCAAAGAAGATTTGGATCATCTCCGAGATTAAGGAGTTTGTGACAGATCCTTCTAGAGAAAGTTCAGATCACCGTCAAGATGAAGGCGAGTGTGATGAACCTACCGACAAACCCTAAAAGATATTTGATTTCTGCTATCATCTAAAGACCTTTTGAGTCAATGTCATCAATAGAATCCCTGAGATAAAAGAAGGATCACAACATCTCCAAGATAAAGGAGTTTGTGACGTACCCTTCCCTGAAAAAGAGAGAAAAGTATGGACACATCCAAATGAAGGATGATGTGAAAAACCGAGAAAGTTCAGTGACTCAAAAAGAGTGCAAAAGGATCATCATGGGAAAACACCCAGATATCAGACTGCCAAATTTGTCAGAAGTCATCTTTTCTCGTGCAAAATTCTTTTATCAATATCTCTTCACTACTTGCTTTCATGAAATTAAGAATATTTCTTCTCTTCTCATATCAAGAAAATAGATAACTTCCTTGAAGAAAATCATGAGTGCTAAAATTTTGAATTTGACTCTTAGAACCAAGGAGTTAACCTCATTGGAGGAAATACTCTAAGTAAAAGAGGGAATATCTTTGCACATACGTGCACATTTTCAAGCGTTTGAGTCAACTAAAATTTTATCTTATTGGCAAAATTTTTTAGCTATTCTAAAAATGAAATAAATATTCAATATTCATTTTGATGCGACCTAGCGTTGTTTATATTTTTCAAAAAGAGTTGCCTCCTTCAGGAGAAGTATTTCTTCCTGTCCCATCACGGTTTTCTCATTTAAGAATCTCGTATGGTAGTACCCACTCAGGTTAAGGGTCAAAACCCGAATTTTCTGCGAAAGGTCATTCATTTCAAAAGCTATTTCAGTCTCAGCAAATGAGACGCCCATATCACCCCTTTTCCAAGCTTTAGGGAATCCCAATTTCATCCTTTTGCAAACCCTTTTCGGATTTGTTCGTCCAAACTCTGAAGGTCCCATCATGGTTTTTTCGTCTGAGGATTCCATTTGGTCGTCCTCTTCAGATTAAGGGTTAAGCCTGAACCTCGCTTCGCGAGGTATCTTCCTTTTTTAGGTTTGGGTTAAACCTAAGTCTTGTTCCTACAAACTTCCTCATTTTGACAAGATGTTTTCTTCCAAGTCCCATCATGGTTCTTCTCATCGAGGAATCCATGTTTTGCATATCCATTCAGGAAAGGATCATACTTGAGCTTCATCTCATGAAGCATTCTCCAAAAATGTCCCATCAAGATCCTCATGTATTCCATTCCTCATTCAATTCATCTTGATATAATTTTGTCCCATCCAGATTAAGGGCTAAACTTGAATCATTCCAAAAGGCATATCTTGTCCCACCCATGAGACTTGATCAAAATTCTTATTTCCACCATTTCGGGATTCTCATCCAAAGTCCCATCACGATTTCCTCATCTTCTATTGCTTAGTCATATCCTTTTTTGAGGATTTCGTTTCCCCAAAACCATTCAGGATAAGGTATTTAGCCTCAGAAGTCATATTTTCAAAATAATTCTTCCACACCCAGTTGAGATCTGCTGACTAGGGCATTTTCAAAATTTGGAGTGTTATCTTTGCCACTAAGCTCAGCTTTCAACCGGCTTAGTAGCAAAGAGGGGCATCTGTGAACACCCCAAAATTTTCAAAGTTTTGTAAAAATGTTCTTTTTGCCCCTGGCTCTATCTTCTGAGAAAATCAAGGCAATTTCAAAGCCAAATTTCAATTATTCTTCAGATCTTCTGGGTTAAATTCCATGTCAATATATCCAACTCTATTCTGAATCCGAACCCAGTGTTTTAAATCCAAATCTGAGCCTCGTTGTCCAATTTCCAAATTAAAATTACAAAAATACCAAAAAATGGTTTTGAATGGCTCAGGCAGTTCATCAGGCATTCTATTGGATCCGCAACTCTATATTTCTCGATTCGAGGTTTTAAACCTCGAATATTTCTTGAAAATCCAGATCCAAACTCATTTTCTGAAGAAATTTTTCCAAAATAGCCTTGAATTCTCAGAAAAACTCTCCTTTGTAAATATTTTGCAAAAATACAAAAAAAATAGTCTTAAATCTTTAGTTTTCTTATAAATCTTAGGATTTTACTCTAAAAATACAAAAAATGGAAAAACAACACAAAAACCAAAAAAATTGGAAAAACTACGAGAAAAACAAATGATTTTAAACTTTTTTTTAAGTTAATTTTGCTAAAAACGTCATTTTAAACCATTTTTTAAATTTTTTTCTTAAAAGGGACCCTTCTTTTGAAAAAAGGGAAAAACTTGCAACAACTCCTTCACGTGCATCCCTTCTCTCCTCACCAGCGTCGATCCTCAAACAACCTTCCCTATTTTCCACCTTCCATCTTCAACTGACCTCCCTCTCGAACCCTCCACTTTTTCTTTAAGAGGAGGCCTCCACCCATTATCGAGGGGAGCCACCAGAGCACCATCCATTGATTTTTCTCATATCCACCTTCATGCAGCAACCCTCGAGGCATCCATTTTCTTCCTTCGATAACCCATTATCGAGTTTTCTTCTGATCCATCCATCCATCATCCGTTGGTACACAACAAATTCTCCTTCAGCATCATCCATTATCAGACGGAAAATCATTCAGAGACATTTATAATTACAGTAAAGGAGATAAACCCATCCAACGGTTGCACGCAGAGAACTCATCTCTTCTACCTCCATCTCAGTGAATCAAGGAATTTTGTTGAGCAGGAAAGCAAGGAGAGAATCCTTCCTTGAATTCACAGTAAGCGAGTCTTCTATTCTCTTCTGTTTATTGTTTTCATAAACCTCGGAGTTGTTCTTCGTTATATGATAAGTAAGCCTTTGTTGTAATGTCGATCTGCATACAGCAGAATCAGCTTACATATGGCAACATTAACGGAACAACAAGCGTTCCAACATTTCTTTGTGTTTTCATTTTATTTATACTGTAATTTCACTCTTATTGGGTTGAGGCCATCAGATTCAATGATCTAATAGGGTTCATTTGAATCCTGGTCTAATTTATTTTTCTTTTTTTACCAAACTTTGTTTTCGTTTTTTATCTTCATGTGAGTTTTTGAATCGCCTATATGATCTCTATTTTTAACATTTGATCTCTTGCCTCTGTTAGCTATCGTTTTTTTATTTCCATTAACATGGTGGCTTCAGATAACTTGATTGTCGGCCTCACATCGGCCACTATATCATATATGCATCGCCATTCACTGCTTAAACATGAAGACATCACGTAGGAAGAGATCGTGCATCTCCTTATTTGATAGTTAGATCATGTACATTTAGATATTATATTTTTTTTTTGTTACAGTTGAATAATATGCATCCAGAGGTTAGGTCCTTTGGTAAATTCATTCATATAGATTCATTTAGAGGTTTGTTCCATCATATTTTCTTTCACAAGCATTTATACTTCGATGAAGGTATAATCCCCTGTTGCATTTGTGTTCATTGTTTTATATTCCATCAACACATTCACGATGCCTGCGCTTTCTTTACATAGTGTAAGCACCTGCTGTCACTAATTACAAACCTAGATGCACTCATATTGTAAGAACCATGATAATTCTGATATATATATTGAATTAAAATATGATTCAGTAATAGTAGTCTCTTGCTTTGACGCGAGAATTTTCTCGTAATTGTGCCAAAGTAGCGATACAAAGTCTTCATCGCGTAAAAATTTGAATTTCTAAGCGACGAAGGACAACCCTAGCAATCTAAGGTCCCATATTCTTAGATTCGATTTATAACATATCGAAGTAGGTTCACTCCGAATTTGGAACCTAAACGAGAAAAAAAAATAACTCGTTATTTCATGTATTTTGGTGAAAGGGGTATATCGGTAAATATGAGTCGGATCGAGGCCGAAATTCGTCGAAACTGGAGATCTAAATACGTAATATTGAAATCTAGGTCTTAAAATTATGAAATATAATTTAGAAATAAAGCATTTAAATTATTTAAATCTAACTTTTAAATAAGAAAGCAATTAGGGGTTTTGAATAACTAAATAGCAATTTTTATAAAACCTAATTCAGCTTTTTCAAAAAGTTTAAAGGAAGAAGCTTGTTTGGAAAATATTTAAGAAGTGGTTAGCATGGGCCCATGTCAGCCCATGCTACCTTGAAAAAAAAAAAAATTTAAAACAAGAAAAAAAAATGCATTTAATAAAGGATTTTTGAAAAGTTTGAAAAGAGACAAACTCAAGGTTTGTTTTTGGAAATTTGAAAAGGTGGGTGGCATGAAGCCACGTGAGCATGGGCTCAGCCCATGCTACTTCCTAAAAAAAAAGAGAAGTTTGAAAAAGTAGCTTTGAAAAGTCAATGGTCAAGGGAGTGGGTGGGGGTAGGTAGTCCTTGATGGGAGTGGGTAAAGGAGTAGGTAGAGAGTGGTTAGAGGGGAGGAGCCTTGTAGTCAAAACCTAGAGAGAGCTAGGGAGGGCTGGGGAGATGGAGAACCCTCCATCTCCTCTCCATTGTTCCCCACCCTTCATCTCCAACCACTCCAATTCCTCTCTATAAATCTTGAAGAAAGAGAGGAGAGAGAAAGAGTTGGCTCTTTCTCCTCCCCTCTCTCTCCTTCTTCTCTCTTCTCCCCCATCTTCTCTTTTGTTTTTTTTTGTGCTGTGTGTGTGAGGGTGGCACAGCCTCCAGCTGAAGGATTCCATCCCCTTTTTGCAAGGTGAGTTATCTTCCTACGTTTGAATTTTTTTTTGGATTAGCATATGCATGTTTTTGGTTTTGCCTTCTTGCTAAAAACCAAGTTGCATACATGATGAGGAATGAATTTTTGTGGTGGATTTAGATCCACAAAGGTTTCGTTTAAGTTGTTTAAGTTGTTGTTTCCAACTAGAGAATGTTTCTCATATATGTATTTTCCCTTGATTGCTTCTCGTTTTTCCCGAGTTGTCAGGGAACCCTCCGAAAAAACAAGCGTATCTTCCTGGATACGTGTCGGATCGGAGTGTTCTTAAACATTCTGGAAAGGGTAGACAGAGTTCTATAACTTCTCAGTTAAGAACTTTGTCTGTTTCGGCCTTCAGAGGTGTCAAAAATCCACGTTACGGGATGACAATGTTTCCCAAAAGCAACTCAGAAATGTCCTGGGTGACGCTTGGTCTTTCTGCGGTAACTCCTGGACTGCTTATCGGAGTGCGTACTTCTTAGACATTATGAAAAGCCCTAACCAAGCTCTACAACATTGTTGTTAATTGTTTTGTCTGTTTCGGCCTGTAGAGTTGTTGTTTTTCATCATTGTCAGCGGATGACTTGTTTCGTCAGCGGTCTGAAAATGATCCAGACAATGTCCGGCGTTTCCGATGTAACTCCTGGCCCATTTGACAAAACTCAGACTTTTTGACGTCTGTGGAAAGGTAACGAGTAGCTCCACAACTTTCATGTTCGGCATTTTTGCCGAAACAGCTTGTAAGCTGCCAGAAAATGGCTGCCTTTCGACTGCAGTTTATAAAAAAAAAATATATAAATAAATGTATATAGTGTTCAACGTTTTTAGTCCCTAACGTCCTGTCCATTCCTTGTGGGGTGGTGCTACCTGTCCGGTCTGTACCATTGTGGGACAGACCCAACTAGGTGCACACTGGTCCGAGCATGAGCTCGACCAAGTGCACCTAGCTGGACCTTTGGCGCAGCCTTTGTCCGCCGGGCGCTAGGCACCCCACCTCTCTTGGGCGCACCTAGGTGCGAGTATGGGCTGCGGTCTGCAGCTTTGGTTCGGACCCTTCCCTGGGTCTGACCAGGGGTACAGAAGTAGTACACACCTCCGTGTGCTACTCTGTCTCTTTTGAACTAGCTGGGTCTGGACCAACAGGGTCCCGACCATGCTGGTTGGCTTGACCCCCAGATGGAGGTCGTTGGGCAAGCGTGCGCCCCTTGGGTGCGGGCTGGGCCTACTACCCCTGGTCCGAACCCCCTGGGTTCAGACCAGGGGCTTTTCTTGCGGCCCATCTGGGTCTGGTCACCCCTGGACCAGACCCTGCTGGTGTGGGTTTTAGCCCTTGCCCACTTGGGCATTTGACCCAGCCGAGCCCCACTATGGGAGCTCGCCTAGGCACAGCCGGGTGCGGCTGCACCCGGGTGAGCTAGGCTTTGGCCCTTGGCCAGTGCTGCATCAAGGCAGCAGTTGGTCTGCACTTAAAGTACAGACCTAGTTTGACTTGGGCCTAGTGGCCCAGTCATGCAGCAGGCCCGACTTGGGCCTTGATCTTTGCCTTGGTGCCAAGTTGGCACCGGGTGCTAAGGCACCCGGCTACTCTGCCGCTCCTTTAGCAACCCGTGGGGCTGGGTTGGCAGCCCGTGGTCTGATCCATTCTCGGGCTCAAACCTATGTCTTTTTTACCACAAGTGGTCTGATTCAAAGGACCAAACCTTACGGCTTTGCCTTTGGGTCGGTTGGGACACCACCAACCGGTTCCCCGTGGTGGCACCAGTTCAGTCCGAACCACCTTGGATTCAGACCAAGGTGGGTTTATGGGCCTTGCCGGGTCTGATCCCACTGGGACCAGACCTAGCTGAGCGTCTCTTGGGAGCTCAGCAGACTAGTTACAACTTCCCTTTCATCGTAGCGAATGTGCAAGGCGAGAAAGTAGCTATAAAGTGAGAAAATTAGCTAGTGAGCAACGAGATAGTTGCGATCATGGGCATCGGATGCCCGTGCCTCATTGTCCTATCATGGCAGTGATGTGTTGAGCTTGTGACGTGTGTCATGCTACACTCTTGCGTGTACTTTCCCACCTGCGTTGGACGCCTCAGGCAGATAGCATCGTTCGTGCCCCTTTTTGGTGCGGGCAGAGTGCGGCCACGCACTTAGATATGCTAATGTAATTTCCATACGAGTGGGATTAAGTTAGGTCTCGCTCTCAACACACTTGATTGACGATTTTGTGAAGGTCCTCCACATAAGGTTTTGCTACGCGAGATTTGCCGCGATACGACGAGTGAGATACACGTATTTGGGAAAATATTTATTCCAGTCTTTGGACACTCGTCGCATATACAATGGCTATCGTATATGCATTTTGAGCCTTGTGCCACTCAAAAATAGCGAGTTGTATCATTTTAAAAAAAATATATATATTTGTTTGTATCGTTGCCCCTGCTCGATACCTGTGCTATTGATTTTGACTTTACGACCTTTCTTGTTTCGCACGTGCACGTTGGCACATCTTGATCGTAGGTTACCAAGTGCGGGTAGTCGAGTGTTACTTGTTGATTCATGTTCATATGTGATGACTATTTTACGCACCAGAGGCGTGCTTCACACTCGACGCGACATATGCTTGAAAGCTAGAACACCATCTGGGTATTTGCACAGTTTGACCTGTTTAGGTTTGGGACTCAGTTGGAGTCTTCGGGCAATGGCTCACGATCGTGAGAGAGCTCACGTATTGTGATACCCTAGAAATGGAAATGGTAGTGATGTGAGATCACTTTCACCGGCAGCGTGCTCTTCATGGGTCGGGTGAGGCCGAGCACGTGGGTGACATGGCTAAGACCTCGCTGCGCCCCGTGGGGACCACGAGGCATTTGTGAAGTTTTAAATTTGTGAAAAAGGCATGGGTTGGATATGCGTGCATTATCATAGTGCGAATATCACAATACGATCACTTGTTTACTGCCTTGTTAAATGCCACTTAGCCCTTGTACGTGTTCGCACGTGAGTAGAATGGAGATACGTAAATATGAACATTTACATTTGATGGTTGAGTCGTTATACTTTGCTTTTGCACCTATTGACATGTACGTCATGTGGATCGTATGCGACATCGGTACACATATATATATATATATATATATGTGGTAGTTCACCTCTTGGCATTAAGCTAATGCTTGTCGCATCCCCTGATTATTAAGGTATGATCATCGCCTTCGCCGGCAAGGCTCTTCACTATGCTGGTTGTACTGGAGCACGTAAATGTTCGAGTGTGACCTCGACATTTCTGCTCGTTTTGCCCTGCGGGGAACACAAGGCCAGATGAGCCTAAGTACCTCGGAATGAGGAATTGTGACTAGATACGCCTAATTGTGGATTGGGATACGCGATGATTTAATTGCTTTACTGCTTAAATGTCTGATTAGTTTCGTGTGCATTTTCATTGGGCACACGATTTACCCTTGGAATTTGCTCCATCTCGAACAGGAAAGAGGGGACTTGAAATATATTGTAGAACTATATACTTATCTTTGAAGACTGTTATGGATGTTATGAACTCCGTGGCGAGTTTGTGTGGGCTGTAGATCCATCTCGTGAGTTGAGCTCACCTGTGCTAAGGACGAGTGGTTACACGTATTTTTCCTTGTAGTATATCCTGTGTGTTTTGGATATATATAATTGATGAACATTCATCGTCACCCTGGAATGTGAATGCTAACCATTTGATCACGATAGTGCTGCTCATCCTTGATCGTGATGCTAGAGTTGTAGCTTCTTTGCTTACTCGCTTAGATGACTGCCGTCACTGTCTAAGTTGTTAGTGTTCGACACCGTCGCTTATCACTTGGAAGTACTCGTTACTTTGCTTACTTACTCAGATGTTTGAGGTTACTATCTAAACGTGTTAAGGCTTGATATTATCGCTTATCACTTAGTATTATTTTTACTTCACTGCTTGTGTTGGTACTGTCCTTGCGCTTGTCTCGTGCTTGGTACCTTAGTCGTTTCGTTGTTCAGTAGATGCTGGGCTTGTTTTCTTTGCTCAGTTCGTAGTAGTTGTTGTACTTGCTACTTTCACTGTTGCTTGGACTTGTAACACGTACACTTGCTTACTTGACACGCGCACTTGTACTTTGGTTTAAATGTTTCTAACTGTTCCATCATGTTAGAAATAGCCTGTTACTTGCAGTTTTCAAGCATGACATATCTGTATCCTATTTCATGCTTTATACCTTATGCTTTTCCTTAGAAATGATAAATGTATGGATGGTTTATCTCACCAGCTTGCAAGAGTACTGACCCCATTTTATGGGGATACAGGTGTTTGGCTTCTAGTGGTGTGATGGAGCTCGATGTGCGGCGGAGGACTGAACCCACACTCTAGAACTCGAAGATCTTGGCAGTGGTCGTTGGAAAAGGGAAATGATGTATATTGCTCACGTATCAATTTGTAATAAATAAAATGTTTCTTATTGTTGTTTCTTCCTGTGACTCGCTCAAAATTTCTCACTGTTTTCCCCTGCTAGTTTTCCTTTATGCGCAATGTTTTCAAAAAAAAAATTTACTCTGAAAATTTAAGGATTTTTCGACTTGGGATTTTGGGGCGTCGCAGAACTTGGTATCAAAGCCATGTTTTAGGAGTGTGGTTCAAGTCTCTGCACGCATCGACCATCGCACTGTAAGTATGCCTCATTTAGCATGATTGTGATTCTGTTGTTTAGTTGTCCTTTCTGCATGCTTGTGGTAGATTTCTCTTAAAAGGGTTTGTGTTGCGCTTGTGGATGTGGATTCCCAAACTAGTTCGTACTTCCTTTGTGTTTTCCAACGTCGTTGGATATGTTCATAATCTTATCCTTGTGAACGGTATATTTTTGGAAGCGATCTTTCGGTCAGAAGGTTAGAGCCCTGTCTGTGCCAATTGAATCTTTGTGTTCCTCGTTGGAGGATGTTGTTGTTCCCAGTTGTTTTTGGTGATGAGAACACGTGCGCCTAGCAGTGGCTTTTGCGTTGCCGATGATGGCAATCGACTTTTGAGAGGGTCGTTATTGGGAACGACATAACACCAAACTTCAGAGTGTTGTTGCTCTTGAGAGAGCATTGTGGGTATTCTTGTTTCCCAGCCATAGTCTGAGGGACTCGTGGTATCTTGAGTTGGCTCAGGTGATGATTCCTGGTAGTGCCAACGATGCCATCAGAGTGGTGATTCTCCGATGATGCCATTAGGGTGGTGATTCCCTAATGATGCTACTGAAGTGGTGACTCTTCAGTATTGCCGTTAGAGTAGTGACTCTCTAACGATGTCGTCGGGGTGACGATTCTCTGATGATGCCATTAGGGTGGTGATTCCCTAGTGATGCTACTGAGGTGGTGATTCCTCAGTATTGCCGTTAGAGTGGTGACTCTCTAACGATGCCATTAGGGTGGTGATTCCCTAATAATGCTACTGAAGTGGTGACTCTTCTGTATTGCCGTTAGAGTAGTGACTCTCTAACGATGCCGTCAGGGTAGTGATTCTCTGACGATGCCATTAGGGTGGTGACTCTCTAGTGATGCTACAGAGGTGGTGATTCCTCAGTATTGCCGTTAGAGTGTTGACTCTCTAACGATGCCATTAGGGTGGTGATTCCCTAGTGATGCTACTGAAGTGGTGATTCTTCAGTAATGCCGCTAGAGTGGTGATTCTCTAGCGATGCCGTCAAGGTGGTGACTCTTTGACGATGCCATTGAGGTGGTGATTCCCTCATGATGCTACTGGGGTGGTGACTCTCCAGTAATGCCGCTAGAGTGGTGATTCTCTAGCGATGCCATTAGAGTGGTGATTCTCTGATGAAGGTTGTTGAAGTGATGATTCTTCAACAATGTCATTTGAATGATGATTCACTTGTGATGATGTCGGAGTAGTGATCCTCCAAGCAACGTGTTAGAGTGGTGATTCTCTAATGTTGGTCATCAAGAATAGTGATTTTCTGATGACAGCGGCCCTATGTGGCATCGCTTGAGATATTGCACAATTAGATTTGTGTTGTGACATTGTTTGAATTATGCATCGTGTACTCGAAAACTTTTGAATGATTGTTGTGGTTATTACTTAGCAAAACCTATCGCTTAATAACTATTATATATGTTTGTCCTGATAGATGGCTTGGGAAGCCCAATACAACGATATTGTGGGTACTGTGAACAACCTTGCAGAGGTTGTACAACAGCAGGAGGTTGCGATGCAACAGATGGGTGCGAACCTTCAGCGGGTCGCCCATGATAGGCAGAACGTAGATACGGTCACCTACAAGCGCTTTATGGAATTAGATCCTCCTGCTTTCCTGGGTAAGACAGACCCTGAAGCTGCTGAGTCATGGTTACGAGAGATAGAACGTATTTTTCGCATTCTAGATGTCCCTGAGGAGCGGAAAGTGAACTTTGGCACCTATCGTTTGAAAGACCATGCTGAGAAGTGGTGGGACACGATCTCTACGGTTAAATTTCAAAATGGGAATGTTACGTGGGATGAATTTGTAGAGGTTTTTAACTCTGCATATTTTCCCAAGCATGAACGAAGCAAGAAGATGCAAGAGTTTTTGGATCTGCAACAGGGGACGATGACCCTATCTGATTATATCACCAAGTTTCGCAGTTTAGAACGATATTGTCCGAATGTGTACGTCCTGGAAAAGGATCGAGCAATGAAGTTTGCTCGTGGATTGAAGCCAACTCTGAGAACCAACGTGTTCACTAACGCACCAAAGTCACTTGACGAGGCCATCGAGGTAGCAACACTATTGGAAGAAGCCCAGATTGAGGAGCAGAAAAACCAGTGGAGTGGAGCCGAATCACAGACAAAGATTTTCGCGTGTACCAGTGAGAATGATCCCAAAGGAGATGAGTCCACACAGCCTACAAGGAAGCAAAAGCGTTAGGAAGACTACCAGAACCGCCAGCAACGAAGTCGATCTCGACGACAAAGTGTGCAACGAAAGTGCCGGCGATGCAACAGAGATCACGCTTTTGGAGTTTGCCCTCTCTACGACGGCAAGTGTTTCAAGTGTGAACAACCAGGACATATTGCTAAGTTTTGTCCAAAGAGGTCTATTGGAGACCTTGCTCATGCTCATTAAGCTCTATCGACAGAAGATGACGTGATGACGAACGAGGAAGCTGTCAGGATCGTTGATCATCGAGATCAAAGTTTTGCGTACCGAAACCATTCCGTTGGTAAAGGTACGGTGGCAACACCATGGCATCGAAGAATGCTCATGGGAGCCTGAAGCGTGTATAAGGGAAGACTGTCCCGACTTTTGTGTTTGTGATTTCGTGGACGAAATCCTCTTTAAGGAGGGTAGGATATAAGAACCATGATAATTCTGATATATATATTGAATTAAAATATGATTCAGTAATAGTAGTCTCTTGCTTTGACGCGAGAATTTTCTCGTAATTGTGCCAAAGTAGCGATACAAAGTCTTCATCGCGTAAAAATTTGAATTTCTAAGCGACGAAGGACAACCCTAGCAATCTAAGGTCCCATATTCTTAGATTCGATTTATAACATATCGAAGTAGGTTCACTCCGAATTTGGAACCTAAACGAGAAAAAAAAATATCTCGTTATTTCATGTATTTTGGTGAAAGGGGTATATCGGTAAATATGAGTCGGATCGAGACCCGAATTCGTCGAAACTGGAGATCTAAATATGTAATATTGAAATCTAGGTCTTAAAATTATGAAATGTAATTTAGAAATAAAGCATTTAAATTATTTAAATCTAACTTTTAAATAAGAAAGCAATTAGGGGTTTTGAATAACTAAATAGCAATTTTTATAAAACCTAATTCAGCTTTTTCAAAAAGTCTAAAGGAAGAAGCTTGTTTGGAGAATATTTAAGAAGTGGTTAGCATGGGCCCATGTCAGCCCATGCTACCTTGAAAAAAAACAAAATTTAAAACAAGAAAAAAAAATGCATTTAATAAAGGATTTTTGAAAAGTTTGAAAAGAGACAAACTCAAGGTTTTTTTTGGAAATTTGAAAAGGTGGGTGGCATGAAGCCACGTGAGCATGGGCTCAGCCCATGCTACTTCCTAAAAAAAAGAGAAGTTTGAAAAAGTAGCTTTGAAAAGTCAAGGGTCAAGGGAGTGCGTGGGGGTAGGTAGTCCTTGATGGGAGTGGGTAAAGGAGTAGGTAGAGAGTGGTTAGAGGGGAGGAGCCTTGTAGTCAAAACCTAGAGAGAGCTAGGGAGGGCTGGGGAGATGGAGAACTCTCCATCTCCTCTCCATTGTTCCCCACCCTTCATCTCCAACCACTCCAATTCCTCTCTATAAATCTTGAAGAAAGAGAGGAGAGAGAAAGAGTTGGCTCTTTCTCCTCCCCTCTCTCTCCTTCTCTCTTCTCCCCCATCTTCTCTTTTGTTTTTTTTGTGCTGTGTGTGTGAGGGTGGCACAGCCTCCAGCTGAAGGATTCCATCCCCTTTTTGCAAGGTGAGTTATCTTCCTACGTTTGAATTTTTTTTTGGATTAGCATATGCATGTTTTTGGTTTTGCCTTCTTGCTAAAAACCAAGTTGCATACATGATGAGGAATGAATTTTTGTGGTGGATTTAGATCCACAAAGGTTTTGTTTAAGTTGTTTAAGTTGTTGTTTCCAACTAGAAAATGTTTCTCATATATGTATTTTCCCTTGATTGCTTCTCGTTTTTCCCTAGTTGTCAGGAAACCCTCTGATAAAACAAGCGTATCTCCCTGGATACGTGTCGGATCGGAGTGTTCTTGGACATTCTGGAAAGGGTAGACAGAGTTATACAACTTCCCAGTTAAGCACTTTGTCTGTTTCGGCATTCAGGGAGGTCAAAAATCTACGTTACGGGATGACAATGTTTCCCATCAGCAACTCAGAAATGTCCTGGGTGACGCTTGGTCTTTCTGCGGTAACTCCTGGACTGCTTATCAGAGTGCGTACTTCTTAGACATTATGAAAAGCCCTAACCGAGCTCTACAACATTGTTGTTAATCGTTTTGTCTGTTTCGGCCTGTAGAGTTGTTGTTTTTCATCATTGTCGGCGGATGACTTGTTTCGTCAGCGGTCTGAAAATGATCCAGACAATGTCCGGCGTTTCCGCTGTAACTCCTGGCCCATTTGACAAAACTCAGACTTTTTAACGTCTGTGGAAAGGTAACGAGTAGCTCCACAACTTTCATGTTCGGCATTTTTGCCGAAACAGCTTGCAAGCTGCCAGAAAATGGCAGCCTTTCGACTGCAGTTTAGAAAAAAAAAATATATAAATATATGTATATAGTGTTCAACGTTTTTAGTCCCTAACATCCTGTCCATTCCTTGTGGGGTGGTGCTACCTGTCCGGTCTGTACCATTGTGGGACAGACCCAACTAGGTGCACACTGGTCCGAGCATGAGCTCGACCAAGTGCACCTAGCTGGACCTTTGGCGCAGCCTTTGGCCGCCGGGCGCTAGGCACCCCACCTCTCTTGGGCGCACCTAGGTGCGAGTATGGGCTGCGGTCTGCAGCTTTGGTTCGGACCCTTCCCTGGGTCCGACCAGGGGTACAGGAGTAGTACACACCTCCGTGTGCTACTATGTCTCTTTTGAACTAGCTGGGTCTGGACCCACAGCGTCCCGACCATGCTGGTTGGCTTGACCCCCGGATGGAGGTCGTTGGGCAAGCGTGCGCCCCTTGGGTGCGGGCTGGGCCTACTACCCCTGGTCCGAACCCCTTGGGTTCAGACCAGGGGCTTTTCTTGCGGCCCATCTGGGTCTGGTCACCCCTGGACCAGACCCTGCTGGTGTGGGTTTTAGCCCTTGCCCACTTGGGCATTTGACCCAGCCGAGCCCCACTATGGGAGCTCGCCTAGGCACAGCCGGGTGCGGCTGCACCCGGGTGAGCTAGGCTTTGGCCCTTGGCCAGTGCTGCATCAAGGCAGCAGTTGGTCTGCACTTAAAGTACAGACCTAGTTTGACTTGGGCCTAGTGGCCCAGTCATGCAGCAGGCCCGACTTGGGCCTCGATCTTTGCCTTGGTGCCAAGTTGGCACCGGGTGCTAAGGCACCCGGCTACTCTGCCGCCCCTTTAGCAACCCGTGGGGCTGGGTTGGCAGCCCGTGGTCTGAGCCATTCTCGGGCTCAAACCTATGTCTTTTTTACCACAAGTGGTCTGATTCAAAGGACCAAACCTTACGGCTTTGCCTTTGGGTCGGTTGGGACACCACCAACCGGTTCCCCGTGGTGGCACCAGTTCAGTCTGAACCACCTTGGATTCAGACCAAGGTGGGTTTATGGGCCTTGCCGGGTCTGATCCCACTGGGACCAGACCTAGCTGAGCGTCTCTTGGGAGCTCAGCAGACTAGTTACAACTTCCCCTTCATCGTAGCGAATGTGCAAGGCGAGAAAGTAGCTATAAAGTGAGAAAATTAGCTAGTGAGCAACGAGATAGTTGCGATCATGGGCATCGGATGCCCGTGCCTCATTGTCCTATCATGGCAGTGATGTGTTGAGCTTGTGACGTGTGTCATGCTACACACTTGCGTGTACTTTCCCACCTGTGTTGGACGCCTCAGGCAGATAGCATCGTTCGTGCCCCTTTTTGGTGCGGGCAGAGTGCGGCCACGCACTTGGATATGCTAATGTAATTTCCATACGAGTGGGATTAAGTTAGGTCTCACTCTCAGCACACTTGATTGACGATTTTGTGAAGGTCCTCCACATAAGGTTTTGCTACGCGAGATTTGCCGCGATACGACGATTGAGATACACGTATTTTGGAAAATATTTATTCCAGTCTTTGGACACTCGTCGCATATACAATGGCTATCGTATATGCATTTTGAGCCTTGTGCCACTCAAAAATAGCGAGTTGTGTCATTTTAAAAAAAAATATATATTTGTTTGTATCGTTGCCCCGGCTCGATACCTGTGCTATTGATTTTGACTTTACGACCTTTCTTGTTTCGCACGTGCACGTTGGCACATCTTGATCGTAGGTCACCGAGTGCGGGTAGTCGAGTGTTACTTGTTGATTCATGTTCATATGTGATGACTATTTTACGCACCAGAGGCGTGCTTCACACTCGATGCGACATATGCTTGAAAGCTAGAACACCATCTGGGTATTTGCACAGTTTGACCTGTTTAGGTTTGGGACTCAGTTGGAGTCTTCGGGCAATGGCTCACGATCGTGAGAGAGCTCACGTATTGTGATACCCTAGAAATGGAAATGGTAGTGATGTGAGATCACTTTCACCGGCAGCGTGCTCTTCATGGGTCGGGTGAGGCCGAGCACGTGGGTGACATGGCTAAGACCTCGCTGCGTGCCCCGTGGGGACCACGAGGCATTTGTGAAGTTTTAAATTTGTGAAAAAGGCTTGGGTTGGATATGCGTGCATTATCATAGTGCGAATATCACAATACGATCACTTGTTTACTGCCTTGTTAAATGCCACTTAGCCCTTGTACGTGTTCGCACGTGAGTAGAATGGAGATACGTAAATATGAACATTTACATTTGATGGTTGAGTCGTTATACTTTGCTTTTGCACCTATTGACATGTACGTCATGTGGATCGTATGCGACATCGGTACACATATATATATATGCGGTAGTTCACCTCTTGGCATTAAGCTAATGCTTGTTGCATCCCCTGATTATTAAGGTATGATCATCGCCTTCGCCGGCAAGGCTCTTCACTATGCTGGTTGTACTGGAGCACGTAAATGTTCGAGTGTGACCTCGACATTCCTGCTCGTTTTGCCCTGCGGGGAACACAAGGCCAGATGAGCCTAAGTACCTCGGAATGAGGAATTGTGACTAGATACGCCTAATTGTGGATTGGGATACGCGATGATTTAATTGCTTTACTACTTAAATGTCTGATTAGTTTCGTGTGCATTTTCATTGGGCACACGATTTACCCTTGGAATTTGCTCCATCTCGAACGGGAAAGAGGGGACTTGAAGTATATTGTAGAACTATATACTTATCTTTGAAGACTGTTATGGATGTTATGAACTCCATGGCGAGTTTGTGTGGGCTGTAGATCCATCTCGTGAGTTGAGCTCACCTGTGCTAAGGACGAGTGGTTACACGTATTTTTCCTTGTAGTATATCCTGTGTGTTTTGGATATATATAATTGATGAACATTCATTGTCACCCTGGAATGTGAATGCTAACCATTTGATCACGATAGTGCTGCTCATCCTTGATCGTGATGCTAGAGTTGTAGCTTCTTTGCTTACTCGCTTAGATGACTGCCGTCACTGTCTAAGTTGTTAGTGTTCGACACCATCGCTTATCACTTGGAAGTACTCGTTACTTTGCTTACTTACTCAGATGTTTGAGGTTACTATCTAAACGTGTTAAGGCTTGATATTATCGCTTATCACTTAGTATTATTTTTACTTCACTGCTTGTGTTGGTACTGTCCTTGCGCTTGTCTCGTGCTTGGTTCCTTAGTCGTTTCGTTGTTCAGTAGATGCTGGGCTTGTTTTCTTTGCTCAGTTCGTAGTAGTTGTTGTACTTGCTACTTTCACTGTTGCTTGGACTTGTAACACGTACACTTGCTTACTTGACACGCGCACTTGTACTTTGGTTTAAATGTTTCTAACTGTTCCATCATGTTAGAAATAGCCTGTTACTTGCAGTTTTCAAGCATGACATATCTGTATCCTATTTCATGCTTTATACCTTATGCTTTTCCTTAGAAATGATAAATGTATGGATCGTTTATCTCACCAGCTCGCAAGAGTACTGACCCCATTTTATGGGGATACAGGTGTTTGGCTTCTAGTGGTGCGATGGAGCTCGATGTGTGGCGGAGGACTGAACCCACACTCTAGAACTCGAAGATCTTGGCAGTGGTCGTTGGAAAAGGGAAATGATGTATATTGCTCACGTATCAATTTGTAATAAATAAAATGTTTCTTATTGTTGTTTCTTCTTGTGACTCGCTCAAAAATTCCCACTGTTTTCCCCTGCTAGTTTTCCTTTATGCGCAATGTTTTCAAAAAAAAAATTTACTCTGAAAATTTAAGGATTTTTCAACTTGGGATTTTGGGGCGTCGCAGAACTTGGTATCAAAGCCATGTTTTAGGAGTGTGGTTCAAGTCTCTGCACGCATCGACCATCGCACTGTAAGTATGCCTCATTTAGCATGATTGTGATTCTGTTGTTTAGTTGTCCTTTCTGCATGCTTGTGGTAGATTTCTCTTAAAAGGGTTTGTGTTGCGCTTGTGGATGTGGATTCCCAAACTAGTTCGTACTTCCTTTGTGTTTTCCAACGTCGTTGGATATATTCATAATCTTATCCTTGTGAACGGTATATTTTTGGAAGCGATCTTTCGGTCAGAAGGTTAGAGCCCTGTCTGTGCCGATTGAATCTTTGTGTTCCTCGTTGGAGGATGTTGTTGTTCCCAGTTGTTTTTGGTGATGAGAACACGTGCGCCTAGCAGTGGCTTTTGCGTTGCCGATGATGGCAATCGACTTTTGAGAGGGTCGTTATTGGGAACGACATAACACCAAACTTCAGAGTGTTGTTGCTCTTGAGAGAGCATTGTGGGTATTCTTGTTTCCCAGCCATAGTCTGAGGGACTCGTGGTATCTTGAGTTGGCTCACGTGATGATTCCTGGTAGTGCCAACGACGCCTTCGGAGTGGTGATTCTCCGATGATGCCATTAGGGTGGTGATTCCCTAATGATGCTACTGAAGTGGTGACTCTTCAGTATTGCCGTTAGAGTAGTGACTCTCTAACGATGTCGTCGGGGTGACGATTCTCTGATGATGCCATTAGGGTGGTGATTCCCTAGTGATGCTACTGAGGTGGTGATTCCTCAGTATTGCCGTTAGAGTGGTGACTCTCTAACGATGCCATTAGAGTGGTGATTCCCTAATAATGCTACTGAAGTGGTGACTCTTCAGTATTACCGTTAGAGTAGTGACACTCTAACGATGCCGTCAGGGTAGTGATTATCTGACGATGCCATTAGGGTGGTGACTCTCTAGTGATGCTACTGAGGTGGTGATTCCTCAGTATTGCCGTTAAAGTGTTGACTCTCTAACGATGCCATTAGGGTGGTGATTCCCTAGTGATGCTACTGAAGTGGTGATTCTTCAGTAATGCCGCTAGAGTGGTGATTCTCTAGCGATGCCGTCAAGGTGGTGACTCTTTGACGATGCCATTGAGATGGTGATTCCCTCATGATGCTACTGGGGTGGTGACTCTCCAGTAATGCCGCTAGAGTGGTGATTCTCTAGCGATGCCATTAGAGTGGTGATTCTCTGATGAAGGTTGTTGAAGTGATGATTCTTCAACAATGTCATTTGAATGATGATTCACTTGTGATGATGTCGGAGTAGTGATCTTCCGGGCAACGTGTTAGAGTGGTGATTCTCTAATGTTGGTCATCAAGAATAGTGATTTTCTGATGACAGCGGCCCTATGTGGCATCGCTTGAGATATTGCGCAATTAGATTTGTGTTGTGACATTGTTTGAATTATGCATCGTGTACTCAAAAACTTTTGAATGATTGTTGTGGTTATTACTTAGCAAAACCTATCGCTTAATAACTATTATATTTGTTTGTCCTGATAGATGGCCTGGGAAGCCCAATGCAACGATATTATGGGTACTGTGAACAACCTTGCAGAGGTTGTACAACAGCAGGTGGTTGCGATGCAACAGATGGGTGCGAACCTTCAGCGGGTCGCCCATGATAGGCAGAACGTAGGTACGGTCACCTACAAGCGCTTTATGGAATTAGATCCTCCTGCTTTCCTGGGTAAGACAGACCCTGAAGCTGCTGAGTCATGGTTACGAGAGATAGAACGTATTTTTCGCGTTCTGGATGTCCCTGAGGAGCGGAAAGTGAACTTTGGCACCTATCGTTTGAAAGACCATGCTGAGAAGTGGTGGGACACGATCTCTACGGTTAAATTTCAAAATGGGAATGTTACGTGGGATGAATTTGTAGAGGTTTTTAACTCTGCATATTTTCCTAAGCATGAACGAAGCAAGAAGATGCAAGAGTTTTTGGATCTGCAACAGGGGACGATGACCCTATCTGATTATATCACCAAGTTTCGCAGTTTGGAACGATATTGTCCGAATGTGTACGTCCTGGAAAAGGATCGAGCAATGAAGTTTGCTCGTGGATTGAAGCCAACTCTGAGAACCAACGTGTTCACTAACGCACCAAAGTCACTTGACGAGGCCATCGAGGTAGCAACACTATTGGAAGAAGCCCAGATTGAGGAGCAGAAAAACCAGTGGAGTGGAGCCGGATCACAGACAAAGATTTTCGCGTGTACCAGTGAGAAGGATCCCAGAGGAGATGAGTCCACACAGCCTACAAGGAAGCAAAAGCGTCAGGAAGACTACCAGAACCGCCAGCAACGAAGTCGATCTCGACGACAAAGTGTGCAATGAAAGTGCCGGCGATGCAACAGAGATCACGCTTTTGGAGTTTGCCCTCTCTACGACGGCAAGTGTTTCAAGTGTGAACAACCAGGACATATTGCTAAGTTTTGTCCAAAGAGGTCTATTGGAGACTTTGCTCATGCTGATTAAGCTCTATCGACAGAAGATGACGTGATGACGAACGAGGAAGCTGTCAGGATCGTTGATCATCGAGATCAAAGTTTTGCGTATCGAAACCATTCCGTTGGTAAAGGTACGGTGGCAACACCATGGCATCGAAGAATGCTCATGGGAGCCTGAAGCGTGTATAAGGGAAGACTGTCCCGACTTTTGTGTTTATGATTTCGTGGATGAAATCCTCTTTAAGGAGGGTAGGATGTAAGAACCATGATAATTCTGATATATATATTGAATTAAAATATGATTCAGTAATAGTAGTCTCTTGCTTTGACGCGAGAATTTTCTCGTAATTGTGCCAAAGTAGCGATACAAAGTCTTCATCGCGTAAAAATTTGAATTTCTAAGCGACGAAGGACAACCCTAGCAATCTAAGGTCCCATATTCTTAGATTCGATTTATAACATATCGAAGTAGGTTCACTCCGAATTTGGAAACTAAACGAGAAAAAAAAATATCTCGTTATTTTATGTATTTTGGTGAAAGGGGTATATCGGTAAATACGAGTCGGATCGAGGCCCGAATTCGTCGAAACTGGAGATCTAAATACGTAATATTGAAATCTAGGTCTTAAAATTATGAAATATAATTTAGAAATAAAGCATTTAAATTATTTAAATCTAACTTTTAAATAAGAAAGCAATTAGGGGTTTTGAATAACTAAATAGCAATTTTATAAAACCTAATTCAGCTTTTTCAAAAAGTTTAAAGGAAGAAGCTTGTTTGGAGAATATTTAAGAAGTGGTTAGCATGGGCCCATGTCAGCCCATGCTACCTTGAAAAAAAAAAATTTTAAAACAAGAAAAAAAAATGCATTTAATAAAGGATTTTTGAAAAGTTTGAAAAGAGACAAACTCAAGGTTTGTTTTTAGAAATTTGAAAAGGTGGGTGGCATGAAGCCACGTGAGCATGGGCACAGCCCATGCTACTTCCTAAAAAAAAAGAGAAGTTTGAAAAAGTAGCTTTGAAAAGTCAATGGTCAAGGGAGTGGGTGGGGGTAGGTAGTCCTTGATGGGAGTGGGTAAAGGAGTAGGTAGAGAGTGGTTAGAGGGGAGGAGCCTTGTAGTCAAAACCTAGAGAGAGCTAGGGAGGGCTGGGGAGATGGAGAACCCTCCATCTCCTCTCCATTGTTCCCCACCCTTCATCTCCAACCACTCCAATTCCTCTCTATAAATCTTGAAGAAAGAGAGGAGAGAGAAAGAGTTGGCTCTTTCTCCTCCCCTCTCTCTCCTTCTTCTCTCTTCTCCCCCATCTTCTCTTTTGTTTTTTTTGTGCTGTGTGTGTGAGGGTGGCACAGCCTCCAGCTGAAGGATTCCATCCCCTTTTTGCAAGGTGAGTTATCTTCCTACGTTTGAATTTTTTTTTGGATTAGCATATGCATGTTTTTGGTTTTGCCTTCTTGCTAAAAACCAAGTTGCATACATGATGAGGAATGAATTTTTGTGGTGGATTTAGATCCACAAAGGTTTCATTTAAGTTGTTTAAGTTGTTGTTTCCAACTAGAAAATGTTTCTCATATATGTATTTTCCCTTGATTGCTTCTCGTTTTTCCCGAGTTGTCAGGGAACCCTTCGATAAAACAAGCGTATCTCCCTGGATACGTGTCGGATCGGAGTGTTCTTGGACATTCTGGAAAGGGTAGACAGATTTCTACAACTTTTCAGTTAAGAACTTTGTCTGTTTTGGCTTTTAGAGACGTCAAAAATCCACGTTACGGGATGACAATGTTTCCCATCAGCAACTCAGAAATGTCCTGGGTGACGCTTGGTCTTTCTGCGGTAACTCCTGGACTGCTTATCAGAGTGCGTACTTCTTAGACATTATGAAAATCCCTAACCGAGCTCTACAACATTGTTGTTAATCGTTTTGTCTGTTTCGGCCTGTAGAGTTGTTGTTTTTCATCATTGTCGGCGGATGACTTGTTTCGTCAGCGGTCTGAAAATGATCCAGACAATGTCCGGCATTTCCGCTGTAACTCCTGGCCCATTTGACGAAACTCAGACTTTTTGACGTCTGTGGAAAGGTAACGAGTAGCTCCACAACTTTCATGTTCGGCATTTTTGCCGAAATCTGCCAGAAAATGGCAGCCTTTCGACTGCAGTTTAGAAAAAAAAATATATAAATATATGTATATAGTGTTCAACGTTTTTAGTCCCTAACATCCTGTCCATTCCTTGTGGGGTGGTGCTACCTGTCCGGTCTGTACCATTGTGGGACAGACCCAACTAGGTGCACACTGGTCCGAGCATGAGCTCGACCAAGTGCACCTAGCTGGACCTTTGGCGCAGCCTTTGGCCGCCGGGCGCTAGGCACCCCACCTCTCTTGGGCGCACCTAGGTGCGAGTATGGGCTGCGGTCTGCAGCTTTGGTTCGGACCCTTCCCTGGGTCCGACCAGGGGTACAGGAGTAGTACACACCTCCGTGTGCTACTTTGTCTCTTTTGAACTAGCTGGGTCTGGACCCACAGGGTCTCGACCGTGCTGGTTGGCTTGACCCCCGGATGGAGGTCGTTGGGCAAGCGTGCGCCCCTTGGGTGCGGGCTGGGCCTACTACCCCTGGTCCGAACCCCTTGGGTTCAGACCAGGGGCTTTTCTTGCGGCCCATCTGGGTCTGGTCACCCCTGGACCAGACCCTGCTGGTGTGGGTTTTAGCCCTTGCCCACTTGGGCATTTGACCCAGCCGAGCCCCACTATGGGAGCTCGTCTAGGCACAGCCGGGTGCGGCTGCACCCGGGTGAGCTAGGCTTTGGCCCTTGGCCAGTGCTGAATCAAGGCAGCAGTTGGTCTGCAGTTAAAGTACAGACCTAGTTTGACTTGGGCCTAGTGGCCCAGTCATGCAGCAAGCCCGACTTGGGCCTCGATCTTTGCCTTGGTGCCAAGTTGGCACCGGGTGCTAAGGCACCCGGCTACTCTGCCGCCCCTTTAGCAACCCGTGGGGCTGGGTTGGCAGCCCATGGTCTGAGCCATTCTCGGGCTCAAACCTATGTCTTTTTTACCACAAGTGGTCTGATTCAAAGGACCAAACCTTACGGCTTTGCCTTTGGGTCGGTTGGGACACCACCAACCGGTTCCCCGTGGTGGCACCAGTTCAGTCCGAACCACCTTGGATTCAGACCAAGGTGGGTTTATGGGCCTTGCCGGGTCTGATCCCACTGGGACCAGACCTAGCTGAGCGTCTCTTGGGAGCTCAGCAGACTAGTTCCCCTTCATCGTAGCGAATCTGCAAGGCGAGAAAGTAGCTATAAAGTGAGAAAATTAGCTAGTGAGCAACGAGATAGTTGCAATCTTGGGCATCGGATGCCCGTGCCTCATTGTCCTATCGTGGCAGTGATGTGTTGAGCTTGTGACGTGTGTCATGCTACACACTTGCGTGTACTTTCCCACCTGCGTTGGACGCCTCAGGCAGATAGCATCATTCGTGCCCCTTTTTGGTGCGGGCAGAGTGCGGCCATGCACTTGGATATGCTAATGTAATTTCCATACGAGTGGGATTAAGTTAGGTCTCATTCTCAACACACTTGATTGACGATTTTGTGAAGGTCCTCCACAGAAGGTTTTGCTACGCGAGATTTGCCGCGATACGATGATTGAGATACACGTATTTGGGAAAATATTTATTCCAGTCTTTGGACACTCGTCGCATATACAATGGCTATCGTATATGCATTTTGAGCCTTGTGCCACTCAAAAATAGCGAGTTGTGTCATTTTAAAAAAATATATATATTTGTTTGTATCGTTGCCCCGGCTCGATACCTGTGCTATTGATTTTGACTTTACGACCTTTCTTGTTTCGCACGTGCACGTTGGCACATCTTGATCGTAGGTCACCGAGTGTGGGTAGTCGAGTGTTACTTGTTGATTCATGTTCATATGTGATGATTATTTTACGCACGAGAGGCGTGCTTCACACTCGACGCGACATATGCTTGAAAGCTAGAACACCATCTGGGTATTTGCACAGTTTGACCTGTTTAGGTTTGGGACTCAGTTGGAGTCTTCGGGCAATGGCTCACGATCGTGAGAGAGCTCACGTATTGTGATACCCTAGAAATGGAAATGGTAGTGATGTGAGATCACTTTCACCGGCAGCGTGCTCTTCATGGGTCGGGTGAGGCCGAGCACGTGGGTGACATGGCTAAGACCTCGCTGCGTGCCCCGTGGGGACCATGAGGCATTTGTGAAGTTTTAAATTTGTGAAAAAGGCATGGGTTGGATATGCGTGCATTATCATAGTGCGAATATCACAATACAATCACTTGTTTACTGCCTTGTTAAATGCCACTTAGCCCTTGTACGTGTTCGCACGTGAGTAGAATGGAGATACGTAAATATGAACATTTACATTTGATGGTTGAGTCGTTATACTTTGCTTTTGCACCTATTGACATGTACGTCATGTGGATCGTATGCGACATCGGTACACATATATATATATATGCGGTAGTTCAGCTCTTGGCATTAAGCTAATGCTTGTTGCATCCCCTGATTATTAAGGTATGATCATCGCCTTCGCCGGCAAGGCTCTTCACTATGCTGGTTGTACTGGAGCACGTAAATGTTCGAGTGTGACCTCGACATTTCTGCTCGTTTTGCCCTGCGGGGAACACAAGGCCAGATGAGCCTAAGTACCTCGGAATGAGGAATTGTGACTAGATACACCTAATTGTGGATTGGGATACGCGATGATTTAATTGCTTTACTGCTTAAATGTCTGATTAGTTTCGTGTGCATTTTCATTGGGCACACGATTTACCCTTGGAATTTGCTCCATCTCGAACGGGAAAGAGGGGACTTGAAGTATATTGTAGAACTATATACTTATCTTTGAAGACTGTTATGGATGTTATGAACTCCGTGGCGAGTTTGTGTGGGCTGTAGATCCATCTCGTGAGTTGAGCTCACCTGTGCTAAGGACGAGTGGTTACACGTATTTTTCCTTGTAGTATATCCTGTGTGTTTTGGATATATATAATTGATGAACATTCATCGTCACCCTGGAATGTGAATGCTAACCATTTGATCACGATAGTGCTGCTCATCCTTGATCGTGATGCTAGAGTTGTAGCTTCTTTGCTTACTCGCTTAGATGACTGCCGTCACTGTCTAAGTTGTTAGTGTTCGACACCGTCGCTTATCACTTGGAAGTACTCGTTACTTTGCTTACTTACTCAGATGTTTGAGGTTACTATCTAAACGTGTTAAGGCTTGATATTATCGCTTATCACTTAGTATTATTTTTACTTCACTGCTTGTGTTGGTACTGTCCTTGCGCTTGTCTCGTGCTTGGTTCCTTAGTCGTTTCGTTGTTCAGTAGATGCTGGGCTTGTTTTCTTTGCTCAGTTCGTAGTAGTTGTTGTACTTGCTACTTTCACTGTTGCTTGGACTTGTAACACGTACACTTGCTTACTTGACACGCGCACTTGTACTTTGGTTTAAATGTTTCTAACTGTTCCATCATGTTAGAAATAGCCTGTTACTTGCAGTTTTCAAGCATGACATATCTGTATCCTATTTCATGCTTTATACCTTATGCTTTTCCTTAGAAATGATAAATGTATGGATCGTTTATCTCACCAGCTCGCAAGAGTACTGACCCCATTTTATGGGGATACAGGTGTTTGGCTTCTAGTGGTGCGATGGAGCTCGATGTGCGGCGGAGGACTGAACCCACACTCTAGAACTCGAAGATCTTGGCAGTGGTCGTTGGAAAAGGGAAATGATGTATATTGCTCATGTATCAATTTGTAATAAATAAAATGTTTCTTATTGTTGTTTCTTCCTGTGACTCGCTCAAAAATTCCCACTGTTTTCCCCTGCTAGTTTTCCTTTATGCGCAATGTTTTCAAAAAAAAAATTTACTCTGAAAATTTAAGGATTTTCCAACTTGGGATTTTGGGGCGTCACACATATCCAGTCATGCCATTTGTGCGTTACTGTCTCCAGACATAATCAGTGAGCTCATTCATAGAGCTCGCTAGGGATTTACATCCTTTTCATGGATCTGTCTGTTGAACCCACTCACTGGACTCACCCAATATATACACTCTCTGTAAGTATACCCATTGAATTCATCACATTAGTTTCAATTCTAACAGTGGTACAATCCCTTACATCTGAACTTCTTTCTTGCTCACTATTTGAAAATCACTTACAGAAGGATGCCATAACACAACAACCAATTGGCTCTCCAATTCAAATCACCAGGTCTGGTGTACCTTCTCTGCAGTAGAAGGCTATGAGGGTCCTTGGAAATATCATTTCAATTAGGCCAAATATCATTGCAGCTGCAGAGACGTATGCTTCAACAACAACACAATGCAGTATACCACGCGAGCTTCCAAAGATACCTTCATTCCATAAATTTGCCAGACGTGAGCAATATGCACAAAGAGATGAATTAGAGTCTAATAGGAAGTGGTGGCCTGGAAGTGATCTAGAAAAACAAGATTTTACAGCAGAAATTGATTCTAGAAATTACAGGGTTAGGAATTGGTATGTTGACTTTTCTGCAACTTGTGGTAATCTTGAGGGGTCAAGAATATCTGGTGAAAATTCCCAGCTAGATTTTTCAAGTGATATCCGATTGAATTTCCATGAGCATTCTGGGGAAAGGGGAGCAGTGCGAAACAGATTCTTTCTTGGTTTATGCTTTATGAGAATCTGTTTTGTCTCGCTTTTTTTTTTCATTTAATTTCGAAATATTATCTTGAAGTGCCAGCTGTTACATTAGTGAGAATGATTCATTCTGGTATATAAAATCATTGTTGTGGATACATTGAATGTTTCTGCTAAATGTTGGGAAACGACAGTGCAGTTAGCATTGAAGTAATGGCATAACAGGAGACCACCGATGCTCTCTCTTCTGAGTGCATCTCAGATCCCATCTATATTGTATATCCCACAGTGTGCACACCACCCACTGTGTGGATAGATCACCATTTCTAGCACACACCAAGACACCTCCCAGCACCTTTTTACGGCAGCGATTTTGCATTCACTGCTTATCCTGAACCTGTGAAGGCATTGTACAGTAGTTTGCATCACACCTTTCCTTATACCTTCACCTTCCTTTACTATTCATTGTTCTACTTCCTACTATCCATACTTTCATCATATACAGCATAGAGTATATCTTTGCTGTCATCATTTTTTTTCTTTTTCTATTCATCATTGTCATAGAGACAACGCACTTGGCGCAACTTACTTGCATCAATTCCTTGCTGTTGTCATTTGTTATGGCATCATACCACACACTGCCATTCCAACTGGCACCATCCTCTTACACTTTAATGTCTAAATTTCTCTCCATTTATGAACATTGCTGCCCCCACATCCTATTACCTGCAGTAAGTATCTCAAACAACACCCTGCTGTTGTCATCCAACAACATCCCCTGTACAATGCTTTTGTGTCCCCACTTAGGTATAACTCACTGCTAGTATTGCTGCACCTGTATAGTTCCTTCCCATTCACCATTCCACCTATATACATATATATATATATAGATAGATAGATAGATATGTATATATATATATATATATTCATATATGTATACATATATGTATATAGATATACATATAAATGTATATATATGCATATATACATGTACATAGGTATATATCACTTTCATCTTTTCGACACTTTAGATCTTAAATATCTTGGCATGTGAGCATTTTTATCATTGACACCCATATATGTGCAATTTTCCTCTATTTTCATACTAATGAAGTGTTTTGCAGGAAATATGTGGAAAATGTCATTACTTGGGATTTGTATTTTCAATTATAAGCGTTGTAATAAATTAGATCTTAATGAGAATTTACATTTTCTGTTCTAGATTAGAATGAATGAGCATATAAATATCATTTGTTGCATCATTTTCCTTCATTTCAAAGTTTCACAAATGGGAACACGAATGGCACGTGCACCATTTCGTAAGAGGTAATTAATCCTAAATCGATGATTTACATCAATGACCATAGTCAGGATGTAAACAAAACTTAGGATTTTTATCTTTTATAAAATAACACTAGATCCACACTAAAATAATACTGGATCCTTTTCAAAATTCATCATATTTTCTTTAAATATTTTCCTCTTTTATCAGAGTTTAGTCTAAAATTGATTCAATACATATATCAATGGCCATAGTCAGGATATATTGAGAATTAATTTCATTTTAAACTGTATAAAAGCACCAAAATGTATTTTATTCTTCATTTGAATTTAGATATGATTATTATATAATACATTCAATGACCATAGTCAGGAGTGTATTATATCATTAATCTTATTTACATTCATTTAAAGAATGAAATATGACTTTCAAATACAATTTCAAAAATTATTTAAATTCATTCATCATTTAGGATAGAATTGCATCATATTTTTAAAATTCCCTTTTCAAAATTCCAAGTGATTCTTTTTCTTTATTTCTCAGATCAAATCTTATTTATGGATTCAAATTCAATTCTATCTCATTTTCAAGATTCAAACTCGATTTCAAAGTCCAATTTGACTTTGAAATTTCAAAATCTTTTTTGTATTCAAAATTCAAATTTCCAATTCAATTCAAAATTCAATTTCAAAGTTCAATGTAACTTTGAAGTTTCTGATTCATTTTCAAAATCAAAATCAAGTTTATCTTCTCATCTTCAAAATTCAAAATCAAAGTTTGAGATTGATTCTGAATCTCAAAGCTTGACCCTTCCTAAGTTTTAAATTCAATCTGAGTTTCCAAAAACCCAGATCCATCTTCAAAAGTCCCATATGGACTTTCAAAATCCAAATCCAAAGTTAAAACCAACTTCACCTTGGATCTCAGACCTTCAAGATCCAAAAAACCATTTTAGGATCCAAAATTCAATTCTATCTCAGAATCTCAGACTTCAGATCCAAATTCCATTTAGGATCCAGAATCCAATTCCATCTTGGATCTTAGACTTCATATTCAATCCCCATTTAGGATCTTAAATCCAAAATCCAACCTCACCTTGGATCTCAGACTTTAAATCCAAAATCCATTTTAGGATCCAGAATCAAACTTCACCTTGGATCTCAGACTTCAAATCCAAAATTCATTTTAGGATCCAGAATCCACTTCTATCTTGGATCTCAGACTTCAGATCCAAATTCCATCATTGGATCTCAGATTTCAGATCCAATTCCCATTTGGGATTCTAAATCCAGCATTCAATCTCATCTTGGATCTCGATTCCATTTAGGATTCAAACTTGGGATTCAAATTCCATCTTGAATTCCAAATTTTTGAATCAAATTTTATTCCAACTCTCAAATCCAATCCCATTTCATTCCAGGTTTCAAAATCCCAGTTTATCTTGATCTCCAAAATTTCAAAAACCAATTCTGTTTCTCAAATCCTATTTGGACTTCTTAAATCTCATTCTGATTTTAAACTTCAAAAGTTAGGATTCAATTTTAAACATATATTCTGGTCCAAAACTCTAATTCAGAGTCCATTTTATGACTTTGAAAATTCCATTCTCCTCCTTTTATTTCAACTTCAAAAACATTCCTTTCAAAGTCCAGATTTATTTTTTTTCAAACTCTGATTATTCTAAAACTCGGAACCTTAAAATCTTAAAGTTCTAAGTTAGAAACCATTTCTTCACTCTATTCATCAGAAACACTTGGAGATTTCCAAAATCATTTTTAAAAAAGCATACATCCTTGCATCTGCACAAGCATGATTCTTTGTGCATCTAGACTTAGAATAAATTCTTAGATAATCTTTTTAGCAAAGCAAAAGGCATAAATTCGACCCTTTGTTCGATTACCTTTGGTAAAGGCGCCAGGAACGGTCGAACCTCATACCGATGAGCGAATCATGTCTCCTAGTTTTCCCGCAAATATTTCAAAAAAAAAATGGAGGCGAGTTATTTTCTTAAATATCTTCAAAATTAAGGTCAAGTGAGACCCCGCAAAAGAGTTCCTCTCTCTTCTTCCTTTTCTCATTTCTCTTCTCTCTTTCTTTCTATCTTTTATTTTCTCCCTTCAAAAAGGAGGAAATAGAGGTTGGAAAGGAAAAGAAAAGGAAGAGAGAGAAATACCAAGATAGGAAAATTTTTGCGATGATCACACCTCCTTGTCGGTTGGTTTTGGCTGTAGCGCCTAGCACTGCTTCTTGGCTAGTGCGAGCTGCACCATGGTTGGTTTGGACGCCTTTGTCCAGACCAGTGACCATTGTTCTTCCCCTCCCGAGTTTGAACTCGGGCCTGCGGCAGGCCCGAATCCTAGTCGCTGCACTTGAACAGATTTCGGTTTAGGTGTCATTCTTGTTCGGCATGGTGCAAGTCTGGACCAGACTTGTCAAGGGCTCCCTGTCCCTTTGACGCACGCACAAGTTTGTTCCAGACTTGTGTTTGGCCCTTTACACCTGAACCCAGCTTGGTTCAGGGTGTTTCTCGTGGACCCTTGAGCTGGGACAAGTCTGGACCAAATTCCAGACTTGCTGCCATTTGTTTCCGGACCCCATGGTTCAGCTGTCCGGGGCTGGACACTTGTCCATACCGATGGCGGCGTGCCCGCAGGTCAGCAGCACCCAGTGACGATGCTTGCGGTTACTACAATTTCGTGGTTGTGTTAGCCGGTTCGAGTAAGTCTGGACCGAATGTCCAGACTTGCCACCGAGCCTTTCCGGACCCCATGGTCCAGATGTGTGGGTTTGGACTGTTGTCCAGACCTGCAGGCCACTTGGACTCGCGTGGTAGTGGCACCTATACAGTGTTTCGGGTAGCTTCTATTTCCATGTTGTGCGGCTGCAGTCTGATGACAACAGCATGTGTGTTTTGATGATGCATAAATATCACGTTTTATTAATACATTTTCACTGCATAAATGCATCATCTATAGGTTTAAAGCATATACTTAGGTGCATAATGATGTTAGGGAGCTCTGGTTCGAATTTCATCAAAATCGGAGTTAATTTGAAGGAATTATGGCATTTACAGTGTAACGGGTCAAATATCGGATCCGATTTGAGAGATTTGGATCCAGACGCCCATTTGGACTTTGGATCTGGACCAAATTACATGGATTTAACCCAGATCCAGCCCACTTAAGTTTTGTAAAAACATTTTCTAAAAACCCCCTGCAGAAAGAGGCGCCCAACAAATATTTTTATTTTAAACCTGTTTTTGAAAATAAACCCAAAGTAGCCAAAACGTCAAAAGGGAGAGGGGGCGCCCATTCCAGCTTGTCTTTGCCTTGGTTTTTGTGCCCTAGGGGCATGATTCTAACTCCAGCCCCCGTCTCATCCTCCATCTTCACGCCATCTCCATTAGAGCATGAAAATAAGCTTGAGATCCAAGCTTTTTCTTGCCTTCTTTCACAACCTCTCCATTTCTTTAATCTCCATTGTTGTTGTGTTTTGCAGGTGCAGCAGAGGTGGGAAACACTTTTCTTGGGTGGAAGTGCGAAACACTCCAACGAGAAGGGCCGGCTCTACCTCCATCCGGTCTTCTACGCCCCCCGATCGAGAATCGGTTCACACTTCATCTTCGGTGGATTTCCAACGTGTTGTAGCTGTAGGACATGGTACCATGGTGTATTTCCAGCATCAACGAGGTCCCGAACGGTGCAAAGCCAAGCAAAGTCCGCTCTTCTTCATCCCCCCACTCTTCGGATCGCCCAAAAGGTAGGTCTTCTCACCCATTGCTTCCAGTTAAAACCTATCATGTGCGTGTGTAATATGTGGGTGTTTTTCTGTATTTTTGTCAGCCTTAGTATAGCTTTTGTTCGTGCAAAAGCCAGCACGTAGTGTGTTTAGGTTTTATGTTGGTGAAAATCATCTTTTTCATCCAACGTTTGGAGTTTTTAGCTCTTTTTGGGTGCGTGCGTGTGTTTGAAATGAGAGTTCTATATGTCTGCATTTTTTCAGTTGTTCTAAGTCCATTAGTTCTTATTTTGTTCGAGTTTAGTACCTTAGGAAAAGTGACTATGTGATTTTCTATTTTGTGCGTTTTTAGATTTTGCTAAAATTATCTAGTCGAGTGTAGTTTTTCCGGTTTTTAGGTAGGACGTCCAACAGTTTGTAATTTGTTTTTGTGTGCTATTTTAATGTTAGTTTGTCAATTATTGTTTAGGTTTTTCATAGATTTTAATTCGTGTATTGTGTTTAGTATGAAATTCTGTTTTGTTCTTAGTCTAGCCGATTGTAGGAATATGTTAGAATTTGTTTTCTGTTATGATTTGATTTCCAGCATGTTAGTTGTTTAGTTTGTGTGTTTTTAGCTTCATGTAGATTGTTCTAATTATGTGTTAGTTTAGTTTAAATTAGATTTATATTTGGTGTTATGTTAGTAGTTAAATTAGCTATTTCGTTTTTCATATAGGTGTAGTCGTCTTCTCCAAATGTAGGTCGGCCATTAGAGGTCCAGCAAGGTTGCATGTTTCAGTTATTAGGTCATTAGGTTTTAGGAAATTAGAATTAAAATGTCTAGGTGCAATGTATTTTGTTTTAGGTAATTTAGCATTAATTGAGTAAGTTCGAATTGTGTGTAGGAATTAACTTAGATAGAATTGCTAATATCGGTTTTAATGTAGTATTAACTTAGTGATTTTTAATTTTTGTGTAGTAGTTAATATGGATAAGTTTGATTTTTGGTAGCTTTCCCTTTATGCCCTTTGTTTGAGTTGTATATATATTAATTTAGTTAGGTTAGTTTTATTTTAAGTCTAGGATGTAAATTCATGTAGATTTTAGTCAAAGGGCAGTAGCGTCTTTATGGTTGAGCATACGAATTTGGTAGAAGACTAATCCCTCTAAAATCGTGAATTGTAATTAAGAGGAAAGCCCTAATTCCCAACCAAGTCATAAATGCCTTCTCATTTTCAAAGTTGGAAACCCTTTGGAATTCAAAAGGGTCTTTTAATGAGGGTTACACGACTTTTGGAAACCCTTTGGAATTCCAAAGGTCCTTCCAAAAGCATACACGAATTTTGGGAAGTTTTGAACTTATAAATACTCATTTAAAGTCAACCCCAAAATCGTGTGGGATGCTTTGGGAATGTTTTCAAAAAGAGGATTTAATGCTTAATTCTCAAAAGAGTTCCAAAATAGTTACTCGATTTTGGCAAGAAGTTAAATGTTATCTCTTCTTTCAAGAGTTAGCCAAAATCGTGTAGTGTGATTTTAGAAGGTTTTCAAAAGGGATTCAATAGTTTTTTAATGCCTATTTGGAAAAACATGTGGATTTAAATAGCTGGACGGTTTTTGAAGATGAGTCTTTCCCTAAGAGCAATTAAGGCAATAATGAGAGAAGTTGGCCCCTACCAAAATCGTGTGTCTCAAATTCATTAGCCCTCTTTACTATTTTTGTTATTTGAATTAGCATTAATTAGGTGTTAATTAAATTAGTAATGTAGCATTAAAGTAGATTTTCTAAATTCGTGTATACTTATTTAGGTAGTTTTTAGTTTTAGGTTACATTTAAGTTAGGATTTAAATTAGATTTACATTAGTGTTTTAGGAAATAACATTTAGTTATTAGTGTAATTAATGATTTTAGGGTGGCGTGTAATGTAAAGCCCCATCTCTTAAAACCGCCCCCTACTAACCCTAGTTAGTGTATAACCTATGTAGTTAATTTAATTTATTAATTGTTAATTGTAGGTAATTAGTTATCCTAACTAACCATAGTTAATTACTAACCCTACCCTTAGTTAAAACCCAAATGCCTTAGTCAACCTAACCCTAGTTAGAACAAACCTTAGTTAGTTAGTAGTTCTAATTAGTTAACCCTAGTAGTTAGTCAAACCTAATTAACCCAAACCGACCTACTTATTAGACCCTAGTTAACCCTTACCTAAACCTAGTTAGCCATATAACCTTACCCCTAGTTAAACCTAGTTAGTTCTAACCGACCTTCATTAACCGAACCCTAGTTACACCCTCTTAACCATAACCACCCTTATCTAACCATAGTCAACTTTAGTAGACCGAAATTAGTTAGCCTACCCTTAGTCAACTAACCCTTGTTAGTTAGATTAACCCTAGGTATTTAGTTAACTTAATTAACCCAAACCGACCTTAGCTAGTTGACCTACTTACCCCAGTCGCCCCCTAGTCAAATCCATAACCTTAACCGACCCCTACCTTATCCCATCCGACCCTTGTCCACCATAGTTAAACCCTAGCTAACATAAACCGTAGTTAATTACTAACCCTAGCCTTAGTTAAACCCCTAATCCTATTTAGAATCTAACCCTAGTTAGTTTAACCGTAGATTAGTAATTGCTTTATTAGGTTAGAATTAACATTAGATTAATTAGTTCATTAGGTAATCATGTTAGCTAGAGTATGTTAGATTTAGTTAGATTTGTTATTTAGGTTAGATAGTTAATTAAGTTAGTTAGTAAGTTAGTAGTTGTTTTAGTAGGTATAATTAATATTAGAATAGATAGTTAAGTTAGTTAGTGATATTAGATATTATGCATTAGGTTTAATTAGAGTTTAGATTAATTTAGATATCTTATTTAGAGTGCTAGTGAGTTTAGGTTAGGTTAGTTCTTAAATTTTATAATGTAATGTAATTGTTATTGTTTTCTGTATTCTAACAGTAGATTAGGTTCAGTTAGGACTGCTTTTGTATGTAGTTCAATGTCCAAATGTCAAATGTGGATTAAAAGGGATGAATAGTGCACTGAACCAAAACCCTAATTTTTACCCGATCGTGCACTAGCTAGTTCATGTGGATTTTTCGTGAGTTTTCTGAATATTATTTTTCTATTCTCCACATTCGTGTGTTAACTGTCTGCCGACAAAATTTCAGCTCGATCCGAGTTGATTTGGTCTAGTTTTTAAGCGTATTATGAAAACAGCTTTTTCTGATTTTGAAATTTCGGGTCCAGCGATTTCCCAAATTATCCTGATTTTGAAACGCTTCGTTCTGGAGATCCAGAACGTATTTTTCACTTCTGTAAAATGTGTCAGTTCCTTGGATCTGTCTTTTATAGAATAGAAGTGATTTGACTAATTTTGGAATTCGTTTGACCACTCAAACTGTCGTTTTGCGAAAAGCTGTCATAATCCATTTTTGCCTTCTTTAGGGACAAAACAGTCTTTTAAGTAATTGTTTAATTTCGGGTAGTTTTACTGTTTTCTAGTTGTGTAATCAGTAAATTAATAGTATTTAGAGTAATTATAGTTATTTAGCTTAGTTAGTTTACTCAGTTAGTATAATCTTAGTTTTAGATGTTTAAATTAACTTTAATTTAATTTAGAAATAGTTTAGAAATAATGTAGATGTAATCTAGATAAATTCTTGATTTAGTTACTGACTTTGTGTTTTTATTGTGTAGGTTGTTAAGTTAGAACAGGTTCACAGGTGTAATTCAATTATAATGTGCGACTGCACTTGATGTGAAAAGACAGAAATGCCTCTGGAGACCTGCAGAAGACTTAGCCTCCGATTTTATTTTATTTTCATAGTTTAGAATGTTATTTAATGTAACTTGTAAACATTGACATAGTTGTAAACTTTGTTTTTATTAATAAAGTGTTATTTTAGAATTAATTCAGAATGTTCTCGTTCCCTGTGGATTCGACCCGTACTCGCCACTTCGGTGGAAAGTCGGTTTTATATCTTTGGTTGACGATTTTCCCATGTTTTCATTGAAAAATAATGTTGAAAAAAATATTCACTCCAAAAGTGCAACCATGTTTGTTGCAATCGTAGCATGACCTTTATTGCAACCAGAGTAGGTTGTTGCTGCAGTAGTTTCGGGGCAGCAAAGGTTCAGACTCCCGCCCTTGTGTGTTCGCAGGCGTTACGCATAGTATGGCTATCTTGGTTTGGCAGCACATCGCAATGTGCACGGCATAGTTGCCGAATCAACCTTTCGCAAACAACAACACACCTTGTCGCCTCTAGGGCAGAAAATGCATATAGTTAAATAAGTTTTTTTACCTTGTGCAACGGCATGCTTATGCTTCATAATCAGCCCTTACGTAATTTTGGGGTTCACAAACTATAAAGCAATTAAAGATATGCATGCAAAGCTTGTATTCATAATGTAAGGGTAAGAACTATAAATTTTTGTAGTTCGACTCACCTACGTTGAGGTTATGGTCGCCTCGACATAAACATGATATAGTCGCAAATGAATGCCTTCAAGTAAAATAGGGGTTTTCATAACTACGAAACTTAAGGCACAGGTCATCAAATGAAATTAGACACATAATCGTGCACGTTGTGTTTGTTTATGCACTCCCATGACTTGCTCGCACTACTTGAACATATTAGTCACATTGGAAAATGAATGGTTTCCCCTAAGCACGAGGGAGCTCGAGGCACTTCGTATGATTTTGCAGTCTTTTTAGACTTGTGCAACTCCTTGGCGAGTTGTTGTGGGCGATGGCCCCACTTAGCGAGAGGAGCTCGCTTATAGTTGTAATATATGGTTTATGAACCTTGGCACAGCTTGTGAGTCACGCATTACGTGACAAATGTTTCTAACTGTCTCATCATAACGTACAATGTTTGGTATTGGCACTTAACTAGTTCTCTCACTTATGACACGATGCACATGCTTGTCCACTTGTACTTGTGCACAGTTCATGATGACACATCTACTTGCATATCATAGTCTGTTGTTAGTACTTTATGTTCTGTGATGCATGCCTTGTTACAATGTTATGTATCGTGTTAGAAATTTATGTTCCTTGATGCATACCTTGCTATTTGATATGAGTTGTGAACTGAATAGTCGTAGATAGTTGCTCATGCTTTGTCTACTTGCACTGATTTCTGTTAGTTGCAGTCTTTAGTAGATCCATGTATAGTTTTATACTTGTTCATGCTGTATTTGCTCAAGTAATATAAGATTAGCATGCTATGTATGTCTTGAATAGCTTGCTTTCGATTTCCACACTTGATATATCGTGGTTTGGTTTGTCTCACCAGCTCGAAAGAGTACTGACCCTGTTTTATGGGGATACAGGTTTACTTAGACGTGCGATGGAGCTCGGTGTGCTGCAGCGGACTCAGAACCCACACTTCTGAACCTCACTTGTTGGATCCTGTCAGGTTGGTTTTGTATAAGGGAATGATATGTAAATTGGTAAAATGATTAATAAAAGTTGTTCCACTTTACTGTTGTTTCACTCATGTAGTGGCTGCCCAATATTTTCCGCTTATTCTATCCCTTTTTGGTTTCTTCCACACTTGCGTACTTGTTTCAAAAAAAAAAAGGAAAGTTTACTCAAAATTCAAAAGGATTTATAAGTGGGAAATCTGGGGGCGCTACAGTTTGGTATCAGAGCAGGTTTTAAAAGAGTTAAGAAGTGTGGTTCAAGTCTCTGCATGCATCAGCCTTCGCACTGTAAGTATTTCTTGTTCAGTTTCTGATTGTTTAATGACTTGTTCTGCCTGATTTGATGACCTTGTGTGTTTTTCGGGTGTCGTTTGATGTGAGACCCTATTTCGTGCTTAAGCCTCGTATATTGGGCTTAAGGCATCGATTATCAGAACCTAAGGGTTTGTTCACGCTTGTGGATCTAGTTTCCCAAGCTGTTTCGAGTTGACTTCTGTGAGATTGGAGATCTTTCGACTAAGATCTCAAGGGACTACTTGTGTAGTTCGCCCTTCTCGTTCCACATCATGTGGTGGAGACGATTGATTTATCGTAGCAATTATCGAGCTCTTAGCCTTATCGTGTTGTAGACGAGATGGCTTTGATAGAGATCGTCGTGTAAGGCTCAGAGTGGATGTTATCGCTCTCTTCCAACCTTGTTGGAATTGTTTGTAACCCTGTCATTGACAAAGGGTATCTCGTTTGATGTGATCCTTTTCTGGACAGAAGGCTGAAGCCTTGTCTGTGCCAGTGAGCCTCTGCGTATCCCATTGGCGGATACTGCTGATTTCCCCCCAGTCGTTCTTGACGATGAGAAAGTATCTGTTGTTTCGCGCTTAGCATAGTGCTCTTCAGTTGCCTATGATGGCACTTTGACTCCTGAGAGGGTCGTGTTCTGGGGATTGTTAACACCGATCATTCGGGTGTTGTTGCTCGAGAGAGAGCGTTGTAGAAATTTTTGTTTCCCCCACCACTGTCTGAAAGATTGTGATGCGTTGGCTCAAGAGGTGATTCATGGTAGCGCCAACTATGCCGCTGGATGGAGTAGCTCTCCAGCGATGCTGTTAGCATGGTGATTCGCTGATGATGCCATTAGAGTGGTGATTCTCTAATGAAGGTCATTGGAGTGGTGATTCTCCAGTGATACTGTTGGAGTAGCGACACTTTAGCAATGTCGTTAGCATGGTGATTCGCTGACAATGCCATTAGAGTGGCGATTCTCTAATGAAGGTCATTGGAGTGATGATTCTCTAGTAATACCGTTGGAGCGGCGACACTTCAGCAATACCGTTAGCGTGGTGATTCGCTAACGATGCCATTAGAGTGGTGATTCTCTAATGAAGGTCATTAGAGTGGTGATTCTCCAGTGATACAGTTAGAGCGGCAACGCTTTAGCGATGCCGTTGGCGTGGCGATTCGCTAATGATGCCATTAGGATGGTGATTTTCTAATGATGCCATTAGGATGGTGATTTCCTAATGAGGTTGCTGAGATGGTGATTCCCTGGCAAGGCCGTCAGCATGGCAATGCACTGATGTTGCCGTTAGCATAGTGATCCGCTGGCGATGTCATTAGGATGGCGATTTGCTAATGATGCCATTAGGATGGTGATTTCCTAATGATGCCGCTAGGGTGGTGTTTTCCGTAACGGTGATGTGATTAACGAGGTTACGATGAAGATATCCTGTGACGATGCTAGATGAGTAACGATGACTCTCGTGTTTTGTTGTGTCATGTGATAATGACTCTCCTTGTTTCGTTAGAATGGTGTTTCTCTAACGTTTGTCATCTAGAATAGTGATTTTCTAGCGATAGCGACCTTGTTTGGTGTCACTGGAGATCGTTTGTAGAACGTGCTTTCGTTGTGTTGTGTTGCACGATTGAATTGTGATGTGATTCCTGTCTGAATTATGTGTGTTTTGTGCTCATGATTGTTGTTTGATTTCTGCGATTGTCGTTTCGCAAGTATGGTTTTTCAAACCTACCGATTGACTTGCTTCATCTTCTTGTCATGATAGATGACTTGGAAGACTAGATGCAACGATATTATGGAGGTTGTGCAGCAGCAGACGGCTGCGATGCAACAGATGGGTGTGAATCTTCAGCACGTAGCCCAAGATGTGCAGAACAGTAGTGCAGTTACGTATAAGCGATTCATGGAATTAGATCCTTCTGCTTTTATGGGTAAGACAGACCCTGAAGCTGCTGAGTCATGGTTACGTGAGATAGAACGTATTTTTCGTGTTCTGGATGTCCCAGAGGAGAAAAAAGTGAGTTTTGGTACTTATCGCTTGAAAGACCATGCTGAGAAGTGGTGGGACATTGTTTCTTTGGTCAGATTCAAGGACGCGACTGTTACGTGGGACGAATTCGTTGAAGTTTTAACTCTGCTTACTTTCTGAAGCACGAGCGCAGAAGAAGATGCAAGAATTTCTAGATCTTCAGCAAGGAACGATGACCTTGTCTAATTATATTACGAGATTTCGTTGTTTGGAACGATATTGTCCGGACGTTTACATTGTGGAGCATGATCGAGCACTGAAGTTTGCTTGTGGTTTGAGGCCTACTTTGAGAACTAAGGTGTTCACTAGCGGGCCTAAATCGCTCGAAGAAGCTATTGAGGTAGCTACTCTGCTGGATGAAGACCAAGCGGAGCATCAGGCTCAGATTTGTGCGATTACCAGCGAGAAGAAACCTAGAAGGGTAGAGTCTTCGCCACCTACTAGGGAGCGAAAGCGTCAGAAAGTGCAGCCGAATCGCCAGTGTAAGCGATCCCAGCGATCGAATGTCCTGCGAAAGCGACCTCAGAGACCAAAAGTTCAACGAAAGTGTCGACAATGTGACGTAGATCACGGTCTTGGAACTTGTCCTTGTTTCAATGGCAAGTGTTTCAAGTGTGGACAGCCTGGGCATGTCGCCAAGTTTTGTCTAAAGAAGTCTGCGAGAGACTTAGTTGTGGACGATTAGGCGTTGTCAGACGAGATCTGACCATTTTGTTGTTTTGTGATTTCGCGGACGAAATCCTTCTTATGGAGGGTAGAATGTAAGACCCGCGAATTTTCTTAGGAATTTACTGCTTACTTAAGGTTGAAATGTATGCTTTGGTGTGATTATGAGATATAGCACGTGATTTGATGTGAATTGACTGTGCTTTGTATTTTTGCCTTGTACGCGCGACCCAAAAAAAAATCGCATAAATACACTGTGTAAGTAAGAAGTGCCTAATTATTGACAAATTAGCTTCTGAAATTTTAAGGGTTAATTTATAATATATTTTTATAGCTTGTCCCCAAATTCGGGACTTATACGACGTAAAAACCTTGTCAGTGCATGTGAATTACGAGTTTTGCTCTACGATTGAACCTGAATCGTAATACGCTTAATTCTCGCAATCGAATGAGAATTTGCTTGAGAGGCTTCAACCATTTCATATTAATTGAGGTTATATACAACACTAAATGATTTATCAGAATTTATTTAATATTTTAATGCATTAATTAAGCGTTGTTTTGAAACTTAAGGCATATCGGATTTTGGATTTGGATTCGGGTCAACTAGAGGACCCAAACCCTTTGGGCGTCCTCTCTAGAGGACCCTTTTGGGCTTGGTTGACCAACTGGTCAAGGTTTGACCAGATGGGTGGCAATTTTGAAATGTTTTTGCATGGCTTTTGAAATAGAGGCCTTGATTGGCCCTTGATCTTGTCAAAATCCTCATGATGGAGCCCAAAGCTCATCATGAGGGGACATTTTTCCAATAAAGGAGGCATGTGGCTGGCGCCCCATGGCTCATTTGTAATATCTTTAAAGCTTTTTAAATAGCCAAAGCCGATTGGCTAGCCTTAGGGGCACCCCATGTGATTTCTACAAACTTTAAGGGCTTTTCTAAAACCTTTTTGATGGCACACTTGAAAACCTTTTTAGAATTTCAAATACTAAACATGCAATGGGCATGGGTTGGCCATGGGGGGGCGTGGAGCACCCCAGTTGTCCATCTAGGCTGGACTAATCCCAGCCATCTGTTCCTCCTAACCCTAGCTACTTAAGCTTTGAAGAGAGAGAAAGAACTCATCCCTTGGGCGATTTTCTTGGAGGAGCCTCTCTCTCCCTTCTCTTGCTCTTCTTCCCCTAGGTGTGTGAGTGTGGTGTGGAGCACCACCTAGTTCCAGCCGTGAGCACCTCCTTCATCTCCTTATTTTCTATTGTAAAGCCGCGAAGGTGAGACACCTCCTTCCCTTTTTAACGATTGTGGATTTCGTTCAAGCAAAGTTCTATCTTTGTTTGCATTATTGAGCATTTTCGTTTTGATTCCTCATTTCCTGTTTATGTATTTTGCAAATGGGATGCACACTATGAGAATGTGTTTTTCGTTTTTAAGCAAGTCTTTATGCATTTGCTTTCGCCGCCATACCATGAGCATGGTTGGCTTGAGAGCATCACGATTTTTATCTTCCATTTGTTGATTTCCATAAGGATACATGCATTCATTTCCATTTCAGGTCCATGCACCATCTGCTTCTTTTCTTCCTTTGCATCTAATAACTTTTAGTTTTTGTTTCGCTTGGCTTTTGTCGTCGTACGCTCCTTCATTTGGCCCAACCGAATCTGGTCCAGACTGCTAGACGTGTCCAGCAGCCTGTTGACTTTGGAACGACTCCCTGCTAGGGCATCTTTCCCTTCTTCTTGCTTGTGGTGTGCTACGAACCGTGGCCAAGCCCACCGAACTGGATGGGTGTGGGTCGATTTGGCCCTGGCCTGACATGGTCTGGACCGACTGGTCCAGACCTGTCAAAAGCTTGCCTCACGCTGTTGGTTGGGGCATCCTTTTACTCGCCTCACTTCGGTCTTTCTCCTTTTGACCGCGCCCTCCCCGGGTGACTTGGGTGCGCAGGCACCCATGCGTTGTGCGCTAGCACTTTGGTGCTGGTCTCCTTGTCGGCTGGTGTTGGCTGCAGCGCCCAGCACTGCTTCCTGGCTAGTGCAAGCTGCACCATGGTTGGTCTGGAAGCCTTTGTCCAGACCAGTGACCAGCGCTCTTCCCCTCCCGAGTTTGAACTCGGGCCTACGGCAGGCCCGAATCCTAGTCGCTGCACCTGAACCGATTTCGGTTCAGGTGTCATCCTTGTTCGGCATGGTGCAAGTCTGGAGCAGACTTGCTGAGGGCTCCCTGGCCCTTTGACGCAGGCACAAGTCTGTTCCAGACTTGTGTTTGGCCCTTTACACCTGAACCCAGCTTGGTTCAGGGTGTTTCTCATGGACCTTTGAGCTGGGGCAAGTCTGGACCAAATTCTAGACTTGCTGCCATTTGTTTCCGGACCCCATGGTCCAGCTGTCCGGGGGCTGGACTCTTGTCTAGACCGGTGGCGGCGTGCCCGCAAGACAGCAGCACCTAGTGACGATGCTTGCGGTTACTACGATTCCGTGGTTGTGTTAGCCGGTTCAGGTAAGTCTGGACTGAATGTCCAGACTTCCCACCGAGGCTTTTCGGACCCCATGGTCAAGCTGCGTGGGTCTGGACTGTTGTCCAGACCTGTGGGCCACTTGGACTCGCGTGGCAGCGGCACCTATACGGTGTTTCGGGTAACTTCTATTCCCACGTTGTGCGGCTGCAGTCTGATGACAGCAGCATGTGTGTTTGTTGCAATCGTAGCATGACCTTTATTGCAACCATAGTAGGTTGTTGCTGCAATAGTTTCGGGGCAGCAAAGGTTCGGACCCCCACACTTGTGTGTTTGCGGGCGTTACGCGTAGTATGACTATCTTGGTTTGTCAGCACATCGCAATGTGCATGGCATAGTTGCCGAATCAACCTTTCGCAAACAACAACACACCTTGTCACCTCTAGGGCAGGAAATGCATATAGGTAAATAAGTTTTTTTTACCCTGTGCAATGGCATGCTTATGCTTCGTAATCAGCCCTTACGTAATTTTGGGGTTCGCAAACTGTAAAGCAATTAAAGATATGCATGCAAAGCTTGTATTAGCAACGTAAGGGTAAGAACTATCAATTTTTGTAGTTCGACTCACCTACGTTGAGGTTATGGTCGCCTCGACATAAACATGATATAGTCACAAATGAATGCCTTCAAGTAAAATAGGGGTTTTCATAACTACGAAACTTAAGGCACAGGTCATCAAATGAAATTAGCCACATAATCCTTCGCGTTATGTTTGTTTATGCACTCCCATGACTTGCTTGCACTACTTGAACGTATTAGTCACATTGGCAAATGAATGGTTTCCCCTAAGCACGACGGAGCTCGAGGCACTTGGTATGATTTTGCAATCTTTTGAGACTTGTGCAACTCCTTGGAGAGTTGTTGTGGGCGATGGCCCCACTTAGCGAGAGGAGCTCGCTTATAGTTGTAATATATGGTTTATGAACCTTGGCACAACTTGTGAGTCACGCATTACGTGACAAATGTTTCTAACTGTCTCATCATAACGTACAATGTTTGGTATTGGCACTTAACTAGTTCTCTCACTTATGACACGATGCACATGCTTGACCACTTGTACTTGTGCACAGTTCACGATGACACATCTACTTGCATATCACAGTCTATTGTTAGTACTTTATGTTCTGTGATGCATGCCTTGTTACAATGTTATGTATCGTGTTAGAAATTTATGTTCCTTGATGCATACCTTACTATTTGATATGAGCTGTGAACTGAATAGTCATAGATATTTGCTAATGCTTTGCCTACTTGCACTGATTTCTGTTAGTTGCAGTCTTTAGTAGATCCATGTATAGTTTTATACTTGTTCATGTTGTATTTGCTCAAGTATTGTAATATTAGCATGCTATTGAAATTCCACTAGAGGGGGGGTGAATAGTGAAATACGATGCAAGTTGATATAATAAAAAATAAAGCAATAAGACACAACACAATAAACACAGGATTTATACTGGTTCGGTGAAAACCCTGACCTACATCCAGTCCCCAAGCAAACCACTTGAGTTTTCCACTATAACATCCGAGTCACCGGATAAATAGTACAACACCCTCTTCCTCAGAGGTCTTCTTCTCTCAACAGAGAAGGGGCACACCCTCTTCCACAGAGGTCTTCTTCTCTCAACAGAGAAGGACAACACCCTCTTTCACAGAGGTCTTCTTCTCTCAACAGAGAAGGGCAACACCCTCTTTCACAGAGGTTTACTTCTTTCAACAAAGAAGGATTACAGTGAATAACAGAAAGTTACAATACTTCCTATAGAACCTTCAGGATGATATGAATGCACGAATGAAGGATTCTCAGAATGTTCTGTTTGTCACTCAGAAGATACTCTTTGTCAAAGAGTTATTTTTGACTTTTTCTCTTTCTTTTTCTAGGCTCTCTTTCAAATATCGAATAGGTATTTTTCTTGTTGTAAGCTCACTTGTCTATTTCATTCTCATCTGAATAGTTCATTTGAGTGTGTTTTTATAGCTTAAAAAAATAGTCGTTGGCTTTTTGAAATCATAGCCTTTTTGAGATGTGAAATGTCATGTCATTTCAAAAAACATCTTTAGAGAGATTCGAGAAAGTCTTCTATCCATAAAAGTAAAATATAGGGTACACTAGTCGTTGTAATATTTTAGGTAATATATATTTTATGTAAAAAGTCTATTTCTTACAATAGTACATTGAACGTTGGATTGTAGGTTGTCATATGGTTTTGTCTTTATCCTAATTAATGATTTGTGGTACATAGGTACTTCTTTACTTTAAATGAGTGTAAGTACAATGAGTGCTTTGAGATATTTATTTGTACATAGTCATGTCAAGTGTTTTCTTTATGTTGTGTTTTTCAAAGTCTACAGAGAGAATGAAGACTACAAGTTAGTCGACATTTTTGAGAAGGATATTTAACAAGGATTCTTTACAGAAGGTATTTAATGCTATACAAAGAGAATGATGACTTTAAGTAAGTCGACATTCTATGAGTTTGTAAAAAGGTAACTAGAGTCTTTTTCAAAACATATTATATTTGGTTTCTTTGTGTAGCCGATTTCATGTTTTGTCTTTTTCCTATATTTGAAATCATTTCTTTAAAGAGGGTAACTAGAGTCTTTTCAAAACATATTATATTTGTTTTCTTTGTGTAGTTGATTTCATGTTTTGTCTTTTTCCTATATTTGAAATCATTTCTTTAAAGAAGGTAACTAGAGTCTTTTCAAAACATATTATATTTGTTTTCTTTGTGTAGCCGATTTCATGTTTTGTCTTTTTCCTATATTTGAAATCATTTCTTTTCATGTTGTCTTGTATATGATATAAGGTACAATTATTACATTTTGAAATCATGTCAAAATACCTTTTTCATAAAGGGTTGTAAGAAGGTACAATTATTTGTTTTCAAAAAGGAGCTTTTTGAAACTATCGTATACTTTTATGAAATAGCTTTTATGAGTGAGTATGTAATATGCAATATGCATCCTTCTGAAGGTTCTGTTACAAATGACTCTAAAAAAGAAAAAATCTTCAACTTGAGGAAGCCGATCTCTTTAGATGGTCTTTAGGAGTGCATGGCTCAACAAGCTTTTTCTTCAAGGAGTATGATTGCATCATAGTTGTACTTGAACAAGAGGTCTCCATCCTTTTTGAGTGAGATATCCTTGCATCAAATACTCGTTAGATATATGGCAAAACATATCCAGTCATTATATTGAAAGTGCACTAGGATCGAGGCAACGAGCACTAGAGGGGGGTGAATAGTGCTTTTAAAACTTTCTGCGGAATATTGAATGATTTTGCAAATCTCAAAGCAAACACACAAAGAACACAAGATTTTATCCTGGTTCGGTCAAACCCGACCTACATCCAGTCCCCAAGCAAAACCCGCTTGAGATTTTCCACTATCAACCTTGTAAACTACAAGATCACACAGACCATAACCGGTCCCACTTTCAGTAACAATCCTACTGAAAGCAAACAACTCCTTTACACCAAGGAGTCCTTTTTACACAAAAGAAATAACAACTTACAATACAACCTATGAGCCTTCCTTTTGAATGCAAATGAGATGCAATTGGCTTTTGAGGTTGTTGAAATACTCTACTCACGAATTCACTATCTCTCAAAGTGATTTGAGTGAAAAACTGAAGTGAAAGTATCACGTGAGTGAGAAAACAAATACTTGAATGGATAGGAGTGAAAAGCAAGAAGTAATTCAATATAATTCTATTGAATTTCATTGTTTTGAGTGTAGAATGCACTCATATTTATAGTTAAAATATTTCATACGTTGAGAGTATGAAAGGGTGTCAAAACTGTCCATTTTGAACGATCAAAATGTTTGAAAAATGAAAAGACACGCCTTTTTGAAGTTTCAGGAAAACGGCAAAATTAGTCGACTGAAACATCAGTTAGTCGACTAATAGTTAGTTATTAGTAGACTGACAGTTATCGTCGGTCGACTGATCTGTTAATCGAGCCATTTGAAAATCTGAACTTTTGAAACTTAGTCGACTGGAGAAAAGTTAGTCGACTGATAATATCATCAGTAGTCTGAAAAAACTTTTAGTCGACTGCTGCTAAAAACTTCTGAAAAACAAACATTCTGTTCGGTCGACTGATAAAAAGAATTAGTCGACTGCTGCTAAATTTTTCAGAAAACACATGTTCTGTTCAGTCGACTGAAAAACCATTAGTCGACTGCTGCTAAATTTTACAGAAAACACATGTTCTGTTCAGTCGACTGAAAAATCATTAGTCGACTGCTGCTAATTTTCCAGAAAACATACATTCTGTCCAGTCGACTGATAAAATCTTCGGTCGACTAATTTGACAAAAATGACTTTTTAGAAAATATGGCGCGAAAGGATTAGTCGACTGATAAGTCTATTGGTCGACTAATAAACATGAAAATTTAAGAAAAGAGTTTTCTAAAAAGATTTTCAAAAGAGTTTCTTTTAGAAAAGTTTTTCTAAAGACTTTTAAGGTGAAATGCAACCTAAATATGCACTCTAAGTAAGGCTCTTACAAGAATCTAAGACTTTTAATGAATTAAACATTTGCACACTAGTCTTCAAGGATTCTTCACTGAATTCTTCAATTTCTTCATAGCCTTAGCTGAAATGCAGTTGATTCCACTTTCTCATCATCAAAACCTTGTACTTGAAGTATCATGTATGGCTTCATTGTCGTAACATATATAACATTTTTTAAGAAGACATATTATCATATCATATGACATTTAAATAAGACAGTGTATCATATTATGTGACATCAAAACAGAGTTTCTCAACATTCTCCCCCTTTTTGATGATGACAAAATATGCTCCCCCTGTCAAAAAGACATTATGCATAGAAATAATAATATCATAAATATTAAAAAAATGTTTAAAGAGAGAGTATTTCTCCAATAATGGAGACCGGGTTTCTCCCCCTTTGTCACAGACAAAAAGGAAGGGATCAGAGTATCAGAGTTATTACAGACCAAAAGTGATTAAAGTTATTACAGTCCCAAAAAAATAAGTTTATTTTGAGCCGGAGGAAGGGTGAAACTGTCGGAGTAATGCATCTTGGCCGAGTTGTAGTGAAGCTTGATTCTGCAGAAGGAGATCTTGGGTGTTCTGGACAGTGACAAGAGCTGTGAAGATGTCAAGGTCAGAAGTTGCTGCTTGATCTGCTTCGTGAGGGCCTTCGTCGTCAGAGTTTAAAGTAGAGGACTCTTCTTCATGGAGAGAGGAGTCATCAATTATATTGTTTGAGTAGTAGACGACATCTGTTGCACGAGGAATCTGGAAGAATTCAAGAATGAGTGTGATGAAATATCCGAAGGGAAGAGACTTAAGAGAACGAAAGTTGATCATGTTGTGGAAGATGACACTGGACCAGTTGATGGGAAAGGCATAGAAGATGGCATAAAGAAGAAGGGAGACTTCATTTGCAATAAATCCCCTGGAGGGCGACTTGGGGACGATATTGGAGGAAAGAATTTTGGATAGCAATAGAGCATGAGGTTTGAGATTGCTCTCATGCCATGGGAAGTGAGTGGAGCGAGTGGAGAGGAGGATTTTCTGAAACACAGAGTGGTCGAGAGGAACAATGTTGGAAAGTTCAATACCGTAAGAAGAAATATTCAAAATATTGCCTAACTGAGATATGTCAAAGGAGAAAATTTTTCCATGTACCATGGAAGTGATAGAAGAGTGATCATGGTCGATAGAAAGGTTGGTGTAGAAAACTTTGATAAGGTGAGGATAGATGGGCATTTGTTTAGGAGAGGCTAGAACATGAATAAGTTCAGAAAGAGAAGTTTGTAAGTCAAACGCTGGAAAGGCTTCAAGATGAACCAAGCTGCCTGGTAGGATTGTCAAAGATTTTATGTAGTGATAAGTGTGAATGAGATCCGGAAATCTCAACTCTGAAGCTTGGGGTAAGTCGGATGTGCAAGAGAATGCCATTGCAAGAGCCTAAAAAAAATGAGCAAGAGAGAAAGACTTGGAAAGGAGTAAGAGTTTGTAAGAGAATAGAGAAAATCGTGGGAAGGAGATATGAATCAATCTAATAAATAGAAGAAGAAATATAATGGTGATAAGAAATGAATGACATTGGAAGTGAAGGATTTTTAGATTTTAGTGGAAAGAGGAAATGCGTGAGTTGTAAAATAAGAGACTTGTGAATGACAAATCAAATCAATTTCGGAAGATAGTGTATTATATTAGTGAAGATATTAAGGACATAGTTTCAAAATAATATGTAACAAATTTTCTATGGGCAATCTTGTTGGATAGTGAGAAGAGTCATGAATTGAGTATGGAGTGTCATATTAAACGTAAGAGAAAGAATGATTCAAGAGTTTTTAAAGATTTTCGTGAAGATCATGAAGAATAGAGAGTGAATAATGGCCTAATAAGAACAAACAACTTTTTCAAAGGTTTACTTTATGTGAAAGCATTCCAAAATCGTGAAGAGGGAGTTTGGAATAGGACAAACATGAGAATATGATGAAATGCAATAATTTCTTATTTAAAAAGTGTATATTTTGATATACGTGAAAGGAGTGTGAATAGATATAAAGGAAGGTGATACGGATGTGTGAAGAAATGAGAGTGGTCATAAAAGACACAAATCACTTGAAGTTGGATAGGAAATGTATGACATAAAGTGGAGTAAAGGACAAGGTTTTAATGAGTCTCGATTGGAGAGAGATATAAAATATATGAGAGTGTCATGGTCACGGATGAAAAGGAACTTCGTATAATGTAGAGAGAGAGAGAGAGAGATAAAAAGGTGATACAAAACGTACTAATGAGTGGAGTACAAGTTTTTGAATAGAGAATTTTTACAATACTTTTTGTAAAAGATGTAAAGCATGAAGAGATGATAATAGATTGTTCTTAGGCTATGATATAATAGATGATATAGTAAAAATTTACGTGAGATATAATAACTTAAAAGGTGGTACGAGAGGATAATCATTTGAATTTTTCATGAAAGGCATTAATGTTTTAGTGATGTGTCTCGATAGGAAGAAAAGGAAGATATGATAGAGATAGAGTGTACGTAATATATGATATAACAAATGATATAGTAAAAATTTTACGTAAAAACATAGCAACTAGATCTTTAGAAGAAGGTAAAAAGAACCAAAAAATAATTATTCGATTTTGACTAAAATTTGAAAAGCAAGATTTCTCATAAACTAATATGTTATCATGTTGAAGGTGAATCAACTTATCGTAAGATAAGTTTTCACAAAAGGACAAAAAAAAATAATAAAAGAGTTATGAGATGAGTGATGTGAACAATGTCATGATAGCCTTTAATATAATTAGTTCTTATGGATATGAGTGAAAGGAGATAGGACAAGGAGTCATTATGAAGGTGTACTTGAAAGATGACAAGTTGAAAGACATAAAGAATGTGTCTTAAGAATTTAGAGTATACGTGAATATGGAAACCTAGTTTAAAAAAAATCGATAAGAAGAAAAAAACTTTTAAAGTAAGATTTTATCAAAACTTACAAGAAGTATTATAATAAGTGTGATTAATTTATAAGTCACTTAGTTTGCATATTCCTAGTTCTCTTCTAATTCGTATAAAGTCTTCATGTTTCAATGGTTTAGTGAATGTCTGCTAACTGTTGATTAGTGGGTATGAATTCGAGTTTAATTATGTTGTTTAAGACTTGTTCTCTTAAGAAGTGGTGTCTTATTTGAATGTGCTTAGTTCGTGAGTGTAAAATCGGATTCTTAGATAAGTTTATAGCAGTAGTATTATCACAGAAAATAGTTGTATTTTCAAAATTTAAACCAAAATCTTTTAAGGTTTGTTTCATCCAGATAACTTGTGTACAGACTAGGTTAGCAGCAATGTATTCGGCTTCAGTAGTTGATAAGGATACACAGTTTTGTTTCTTACTGAACCATGATACAAGTGAGTGTCCTAGCGTATGACATGTTCCACTTGTGCTTTTTCTGTCAGATTTACTTCCAGTAAAGTCAGCATCGCTGTATGAGATTAAATCAAATATAGAGGATTTTGAATAGAATAATACAAAATCAACTGTGTCTTTTAAATATCTCATTATTCTTTTTACAGCCTTAAGATGTGATTCTTTTGGATTTGACTGAAATCTAGCACACAAGCAAACACTGAACATAATATCTGGACGGCTAGCAGTTAAATAGAGAAGTGATCCTATCATACCTCGGTATACCTTTGTATCAACAGACTTACCATCTTCATCTTTGTCCAAAACAGTAGTAGTGCTCATAGGAGTAGATTTTGAAGCAGTTGAGTTCATGTTGAACCTCTTCAGAAGTTCACGAGCATACTTAGACTGATTGATGAAAACTCCATCCTTGGTTTGCTTAATATGCAGTCCAAGAAAGTAGGTGAGTTCTCCCATCATACTCATTTCAAATTCTTTCTGCATGGACTTAGAAAATTCTTCACAAAGAGTGCTGTTAGAAGATCCAAAGATGATATCGTCCACATATATTTGAACAATTAGGGTATGATTATTCACTATTTTCACAAATAAAGTAGAGTCTGCTTTGCCTACAGAAAAACCAGTTTTTAATAAAAAGGTTTTAAGTCTATCATACCAAGCACGAGGTGCTTGTTTTAATCCATACAAAGCACGTTTGAGTTTGAAAACATGATCTGGATATTGTTCATTTTTAAATCCTGGAGGTTGTTTTACATAAACTTCTTCATTTATAAGACCATTTAAAAAGGCACTTTTAATATCCATTTGATATAATTTGAAATCCATATAGCTTGCATATGCTAAAAACATTCTAATGGATTCAAGTCTAGCAAGAGGAGCAAATGTTTCATCAAAATCAATACCTTCCTCCTGGTTGTATCCTTGAGCTACTAGTCTTGCTTTGTTTCTTATAACATTACCTGTTTCATCTAGCTTGTTTCTGAAGATCCATCTTGTCCCAATGATCGGATGATCCTTTGGTCTTGGTACAAGATCCCAAACTTCATTCCTTTGGAATTGATTCAGTTCTTCAGTCATGGCTAGCATCCAGAACTCATCGATGATGGCTTCATCAATCTTCTTTGGTTCAAGTTGAGAAAGGAATGCCATATTTGCAATCCGTTCTAGCTGAGCTCTAGTCTGAACCCCCTTTGTTAGTTCTCCCAAAATCTGCTTTTGAGGATGATCTTTGATATCAACAAATGTTCTTTGATGATCATCTTCATTAGACTTAGCTGTGTTATCTAAAAATAAATCTATACTTTCAACATCATCATCGTTAGTTTGCTTATGAACAGATTGATCAATAGATTCACAGAAACTAACATGCATAGATTCTTCAATAGACTTAGAACTCTTATTGAAAACCCTGTATGCTTTACTATGACTTGAATATCCTAAAAATATGCCTTCAATAGATTTAGCATCAAATTTATCTAGGCTATCTTTTGTGTTTAGGATAAAGCATTTACATCCAAAGACTTTGAAATAGTCTATTCTTGGAGTTCTGTCATAGAATAGTTCATAGGGAGTTTTATTTAATAAGGGTCTAATGAGAACTCTATTTGTTATGTAGCATGCAGTATTAACAGCTTCTGCCCAAAATGATTTAGCAAGATTATTGTGTTGGAGCATAGTTCTAGCAGATTCCTGAAGGGTTCTATTCTTTCTTTCTACTACACCATTTTGAGGTGCAGCTCTAAGAAAGGCAAAGTTATGAGAAATACCATGCAAGTTACAAAATTTTTCAAAAAGTTCATTTTCAAATTCTCCTCCATGGTCACTACGGATTTTAACAATAGAACAAGATTTTTCATTTTGTAATTTTTTACATAAAATTTCAAATTGACAAAACGTATCACTTTTGTTTTTCAAAAATATTACCCAAGTAAATCTTGAGTAGTCATCTACAATGACAAAGACGTATTTATTGTGATTATGACTAGCTACTCTAGAAGGACCAAAGAGATCCAGGTGGAGAAGCTCTAGAGGTCTTTTGCTTGAAATGATATTTTTTGATTTAAAAGATGATTTGGACAGTTTTCCTAATTGACATACATCACAAAAATAATCTTTTTTAAAAGATATTTTGGGTAACCTACGTACCAACTTATCTTTAGCTAATTTAGACATATACTTAGAATTGACATGACCCATTCTCATGTGCCATAGATGTTGAGAGTCATTATTAGCTATGAGGCAATGTTCTGTGATGTTTTCTAGGTATAGTTCATATATATTATTTTTTCTTATACCTTTTAAGATAATATTTTCATTGATGTCTGCTATAAGACAAACATTATGATTAAAGCTAACATTATAACCTGTATCACACATTTGACTAATACTTAGAAGGTTATGTTTTAAGCCTTTAACCAGGAGAACGTCTTTGATAAGAGGTTTATCTATATTTCCAATATTACCAATACCTATTATCAAACCTTTGTTGTTATCCCCAAAGGTGACGATTCCTCCTTTTTTATGAAGAACAGCAAAGAGATCTGAATGTCCAGTCATGTGTTTTGAACATCCACTGCCTAGAATCCATCTGTTCTTCTTGTTTGGAGCCTATAAATCATTAAGTAAAATTTCTTTTTGGTACCCAATCGGGTCCCTTTTTGTTAGACTTTGGAACCCATATCCATTTGGATTTGGGTTTGTCTACAGCCTTAGAGGAGTTCAAAAAGTTAAAATTATAATACTCCTTATTTTGTTCAGAAGAACTTTTCACAAAAGTGGTCTTTTGATTCATACAAGAAGGCTTGTTGAAATGAGAGTAGCCAATACCATTCTTGTAGAAAGAGACTTTTTGAGAGGATAGGAGTTTATCCAAGTTCTCTTTTCCTTTAGTAAACTTGAAAACCGTTTTTATAAGGTTCTCAGTTTTACTTTTTAATTCTGAAATTTCTACTTGCAGATTTTTAGTCTTGAAGCTAGTAGACGAGATTTCAGAAGTAATAAGAAGATTTTTCTTTTGTAACTCAGAATTTTTAATACTGAGTTTTTCATTTTTCAAAAGGAGCTCTAGATTCTCAGATTTTAACTGTTTATTTTTTAGAATCGTTTTCCTTGATTCTTTAAAAAGTTCCTGAAAAGCATTTTGAAGATCTTCAAAGGAGAAATCAAGAGATTCACTTATAGAGCTTTCTGCCATGAAGCACATGTTGGCGGTTTTTGCTTCATCATCATTTGACTCTTCACTGGTGGATGGTTCTGAATCATCCCATTGAGCATGCAGAGCCTTTTTCTTGAAGAACCTTTTCTTTGGTTCCTCAGTCTTGGATTTTCTTTTGAGAAGAGGACAGTCACGTCTCAGGTGACCTGGCTTATTACACTGGTAGCACATAGAATCTTCTTTTGGGTCTTTTCTTTCTTTGTGCTTATTTGGAAGCCGGTTCCTTCTCATAAAGCGCTGAAATTTTCTGGTGAGTAGCGCAATCTCAGTTTCTTTTTCTGAGTCTTCATCCTCAGAATGGGCTGGGAAGGCTAGAGTTTTCTTGTTCTTCTTCCCTTCATGTGGACTTCATATGCCATAAGATTTCCTATTAGATCGTCCAGGGAAAGTTTGGATAAATCTTGAGCTTCTTCAATAGCAGTAGTCTTTTTCTCCCAATCAGTTGTGAGAGATCTCAAGATTTTCTTCACCTTTTCTGTCTGAGAGTGGGTTACACCCAGAGATTTCAGACAGTTGGTGATGTTGGTGAATCTGGTGAACATCTCTGTGATGGGTTCATCTTTGTTCATTTTGAACAACTCATATTTTCTGACAAAAGATGAGATTTTGGCTTCTTTCACTTTGTTGGTTCCTTCATGAATAACCTCCAAAGAATGCCAAATATCATATGCAGATTCACATACAGATATTCTATTGAATTCATTATGATCGATGGCACAATATAAGGCATTCATAGCCTTTGCATTTAGGTTTGCCATTTTCTTTTCTTCATCAGACCATAAGTTATAGTCTGCGGAAGGAGATGTGTATGGATGCTCAACAATTTTCCATACAGCAAAATTTATGGATTTGAGAAATATAGTCATTCTGCACTTCCAGTATCCATAGTTGGAGCCGTTAAAGAAAGGAGGACGAGATGCGTGTTGACCTTCAATATCACGAGCATAAGAGGTAGATGCCATATGTGCTGGAAGACTTGTTATGTCGAAACCAGCAAACCTGCTCTGATACCAAATGAAATTCCACTAGAGGGGGGGGGGGTGAATAGTGAAATACGATGCAAGTTGATATAATAAAAAATAAAGCAATAAGGCACAACACAATAAACACAGGATTTATACTGGTTCGGTCAAAACCCTGACCTACATCCTGTCCCCAAGCAAACCACTTGAGCTTTCCACTATAACATCCGAGTCACCGGATAAATAGTACAACACCCTCTTCCTCAGAGGTCTTCTTCTCTCAACAGAGAAGGGGCACACCCTCTTCCACAGAGGTCTTCTTCTCTCAACAGAGAAGGACAACACCCTCTTTCACAGAGGTCTTCTTCTCTCAACAGAGAAGGGCAACACCCTCTTTCACAGAGGTCTACTTCTTTCAACAAAGAAGGATTACAGTGAATAACAGAAAGTTATAATACTTCCTATAGAACCTTCAGGATGATATGAATGCACGAATGAAGGATTCTCAGAATGTTCTGTTTGTCACTCAGAAGATACTCTTTGTCAAAGAGTTATTTTTGACTTTTTCTCTTTCTTTTTCTAGGCTCTCTTTCAAATATCGAATAGGTATTTTTCTTGTTGTAAGCTCACTTGTCTATTTCATTCTCATCTGAATAGTTCATTTGAGTGTGTTTTTATAGCTTAAAAAAATAGTCGTTGGCTTTTTGAAATCATAGCCTTTTTGAGATGTGAAATGTCATGTCATTTCAAAAAACATCTTTAGAGAGATTCGAGAAAGTCTTCTATCCATAAAAGTAAAATATAGGGTACACTAGTCGTTGTAATATTTTAGGTAATATATATTTTATGTAAAAAGTCTATTTCTTATAATAGTACATTGAACGTTGGATTGTAGGTTGTCATATGGTTTTGTCTTTATCCTAATTAATGATTTGTGGTACATAGGTACTTCTTTACTTTAAATGAGTGTAAGTACAATGAGTGCTTTGAGATATTTATTTGTACATAGTCATGTCAAGTGTTTTCTTTATGTTGTGTTTTTCAAAGTCTACAGAGAGAATGAAGACTACAAGTTAGTCGACATTTTTGAGAAGGATATTTAACAAGGATTCTTTACAGAAGGTATTTAATGCTATACAAAGAGAATGATGACTTTAAGTAAGTCGACATTCTATGAGTTTGTAAAAAGGTAACTAGAGTCTTTTTCAAAACATATTATATTTGGTTTCTTTGTGTAGCCGATTTCATGTTTTGTCTTTTTCCTATATTTGAAATCATTTCTTTAAAGAGGGTAACTAGAGTCTTTTCAAAACATATTATATTTGTTTTCTTTGTGTAGTTGATTTCATGTTTTGTCTTTTTCCTATATTTGAAATCATTTCTTTAAAGAAGGTAACTAGAGTCTTTTCAAAACATATTATATTTGTTTTCTTTGTGTAGCCGATTTCATGTTTTGTCTTTTTCCTATATTTGAAATCATTTCTTTTCATGTTGTCTTGTATATGATATAAGGTACAATTATTACATTTTGAAATCATGTCAAAATACCTTTTTCATAAAGGGTTGTAAGAAGGTACAATTATTTGTTTTCAAAAAGGAGCTTTTTGAAACTATCGTATACTTTTATGAAATAGCTTTTATGAGTGAGTATGTAATATGCAATATGCATCCTTCTGAAGGTTCTGTTACAAATGACTCTAAAAAAGAAAAAATCTTCAACTTGAGGAAGCCGATCTCTTTAGATGGTCTTTAGGAGTGCATGGCTCAACAAGCTTTTTCTTCAAGGAGTATGATTGCATCATAGTTGTACTTGAACAAGAGGTCTCCATCCTTTTTGAGTGAGATATCCTTGCATCAAATACTCGTTAGATATATGGCAAAACATATCCAGTCATTATATAACATTTTCAAGAAGACATATTATCATATCATATGACATTTAAATAAGACAGTGTATCATATTATGTGACATCAAAACAGAGTTTCTCAACAGCTATGTATGTCTTGAATAGCTTGCTTTCGATTTCCACACTTGGTATATCGTGGTTTGGTTTTTCTCACCAGCTCGAAAGAGTACTGACCCCATTTTATGGGGATACAGGTTTACTTAGGCATGCAATGGAGCTCGGTGTGCTGCAGCGGACTCAGAACCCGCACTTTTGAACCTCACTTATTGGATCCTGGCAGTTTGGTTTTGTATAAGGGAATGATATGTAAATTGGTAAAATGATTAATAAAAGTTGTTCCACGTTACTGTTGTTTCACTCATGTAGTGGCCGCACAGGTGTAAACACCCCAAATTTTCACCCTCATCCAATGTTTGTCCATTTCATGTGTCATTGCATATCATTGCATGCATTCGGCATATCATTTCATCGCATTGCATGCCATTACATCTCATTCTCGAGATCCAACACTCCTGTTTTCAAAACATTCAATCCAGATTTGAATTTTAAAAACTTTTATTTCAAAATCAATTTCAAAACCTGGGTTTTTATTCAATACTCTGTCATTTTCCAACCCCAGGACTTTATATTTCGAAATATTTTCTCAAGGAAACAATCTGGATTCATTTCAAATTCAAATTTCAATCGATTTCAATTCACAGATGAGACCCATTGAGGTGGTGTCGCTTCTGAAGTCCTCTATTCATCAAATTTTTCAAATTTTTGAAAGTTTCAGTCCGATCAGTACTCTGTCTCAGAGTCCTGATCCGGTCAGGAGTCTGTTTTGAAGTCTGTTTTACTTCCATTTTCAATCTTTTCCGTTTGTTTTCGAAATTTAGGTCATTTTACAGAGTCCAGTTAGTTCAGGATTCTATTTTAGAGTTCGGTCGAGTTAGGAGTCTAACCCTGACTGTGTTTTCTGACTTATTTCATCATTTCTTGATAAAATCTTTTGAAAATTCTTTCATTTGGCTTTTAAAATCTAAAATCTCAGAGTCCTAAGAGTTCAGGACTCTAACCCGGAGTTCCAGTTCGCTTGAGACCCTATTTTCAAAGATCTTGAATTTCAAATATCAATTTTAACCCCTTTTCAAAGCCATTTTCAGTGTTTATTTCAAAATTTCCAAAACTCGATGTGGGCCCACTCAGTTGGCACCATATCCAGAGGAATTCTAACTCAGTTAGAACCCTATGCCATTTCAAAAATTTTAATTTTAAGATTGTCTTTGAAAATCCTTTTGAAAACTCCTTCAATTTCAAGTTTTAAAATCACTTTTTGAAAAACTCAAGTAGGGCCCACTCGGGTGGCGCCATATTTGAGTAAGTCAGGGCTAGACTAGGGTTAGTTGATGTCTTGGTTAGTGTTAGAGGTTTAGAAGAGTCAAAACCATTTTGAAAAACTCATTTTGAAAGTTAGTTTTTAAAACTAGTGTTTTTAAAGGTTTTTAAAGGTGTTTTAAAAACCCAATGTGAGAAAATGCCAAGTGGCACCACATTTGGGGGATTCTTAGGTTTAGCTAGGGGTTAATTAGGGATTAATTAGGATAATTTAGGTCAAGGGCATATAGGTAACTCCACCCAAAAATCGCCCCCCCTTAGAGAGTCCAAAGTTTTCAAAATTGTTGATTTTTAACCTAAAAATGTATTATAAAAAGAGGCTATAGGGAAGTCGATTTTATCATCTCTCTCCTATTGGATTCTTGGAGCTTCTCTCTCCTCTTCAGCCCTTCCTCCATTGCTGCAAGCATCAAGGTAATATTTTTAATATTTTTTTAGTTTTATTCAATACTTTTTCATGTTTTAAATCAATTTTAGCCATTGGTACCATCACCTTCATGGATTAAACCATGGATTCAACCTCAAGAACCATCAAGAATCAGCAAGAACGATCCAAGAAGGTGATCTAACCCTGTTTTGGATGATTTACATGGATTTTAATCCATTAGAATTGATTTTAATATGATTCTTTACATTATTAACCAATAAAATATATGATTTAACCTTTTTAATGGGTTAAATCTATGTTTTAAAGGTGATATCAAATTTCAGCCATTGATTCCCTGTTTTTATTTTATTTTCATGGTTTATTCATGTTTGTTTTACGTTCTATAGCATATAAATAATTTTTATTTACTGTTTTATGGTTTATTTTATTTATTTACATTAGTTAATGCATGGTTTTTCAAGTTTCTTAAATTTCTGTGTGTTCTAGGTTTAGAACAGTAAAGATGATGTTATTTCGGATTGAATCACTCATTGTTTATTTCTGATTTTTTTATATGTGGTGCATGCATGAGTTATTGAGTTACTGTAGAAAAATCAGAGGTTTTGGATTTCGGGAACCCTGCAAAAAAATCAGACATCAAATCGGGTTTTTAAAACTTTAAAATCGTGGTTAAAATCAAGAAGGTAACTTGCTGTTATGATATTTCTCTCATCTTATATCCGATTTTAGATATGTAAAGTGATATGGATTCACATTGAGTAGATATGTCTGCTGTGAAATTTTCAGATTTTTTGATCACTGTTTATTATTTTTCCCTTTTTAGAGAATCTGGTTTTAAATTTAAAACTCGTTAGGGTTTACCAAAACCCTAATCAGACTTGTGTTAGTCATAAATCCCAAACCACAGATCCGATTCTAGATCTGTAAAAAGTGAGTATTGTTATTTTTCTGTCTACTGTTCACTACTAAAATTTAAGAGATTTTTGTTTAGGATTGATATTTATGTATGTATTTTGAATCTGGAATAGCTGTTTTAATCCCTGTTAAGAGTGATATATTTTAGCCCAGATTGCCGGAAGGGTTTCTCCCTAACCATAGATAATTTTTCTGATCTGTAAATTGGAAAATATCAGTTTTTCTTCTTAGTTAGTATCTGTAAAATTTCATAAGTTTCCATGGAGATTTGACTCCTGGTTCAGGTCTTGGACTGAGACTGGTTGGTGAATTAGGTCAAAAATAGCATATTTTAGGGTTTAATGCAATTTTCGGATTAATTTAATGTCAAAAAATTATTTTTATAATTCCAATTCGACATTAGGGTTATAAAAAGTGCAGGTACCAATTTTTATGGATTTTTGAATCCATTTGATGGCTGAATTAAGCAAGTTGCAAAACCGGGTTCCTGAAAGATCCAAAAACACTGCTAAAATCACAGTTTTTGTGATATTATTGGATTTTCGTGCATAAGCATATATTTTTAGGGTTTAATCATGTTCATAATCATATTAGGATGCTTTAGGTTTAATTTGGTGCTCATTTGATTTCATTTAGTGCATAAAACCTAAGTTTTTACCAAAATCTATTTCTAAAAACCCTGATTTCAAGGCCATAGTCTTGCTATTGGGGGCAATTTGGTCATTTGACCTAAATTTCGAAATCCCTAACCCTAATTTTATATTTTAATCATGTCATAGCATATTTGGTTTGAGTTTATTCCATTCAAATTTCAAAACTTGCATTTTATCAAAATATCTTTCTAAAAACCCTAATTTCAAGGCCATAGTCTTGTTATGAGGGGTATTTTTGTTATTTTGACCCCAATTTCGAAATTTCATATTTTCTCTTTCATATTTATTCAATTTTATTTCATATTTTATCATTTTTATTTAAGGGAATCAAGGAAAAGGCTTATATCTAGCAAAATCCAGTAATTTCTAGATATTACTGAATAAATCTAGAAAAGCCAACATATTTTCATTAACAAAGTTTTCTAGTTTTGCAGGTACATTGAAGACTTTATTTTTCATGTATTTAAATTTCAATAGTGATGTAATTTGTAATTAAACTTTGGAATAAGATTTTACATTTCCTGCTTAGCTTAGGATGCATTGCATATAGTTTATTTTTTTTATAATGTTAATGTGTGATGGATGATAATTCATGCATATTTTTATAAATTCACCATGGTCTACACGAATGGCACATGCACTAGCTTTTATGAAGTTTATAAACTTGGTGGAATTCGTATTTATGGCCATAGTCAGAATATGAATGATACCCAGATTTATGATCTTCACATTAGCCACATTCAGCCTACACTCTTAGGCTAACTTCAAAAATGCACTGCATTTCTCAAAAATACAAAAAGTATTTCTCAATTCCTCAAATCCATATTCATTCATTTCATGCATTTGCTAATTCCAATTCCAATTTTCAATTCAAAGAAGTTCATTTTCTCAAAATCTCCTAAGTCTTATAGCAAAATCGATTTTCCCAAAAGCATTGAATTTCAAAGAATATTTCAAGTATTTCCCAAGTTCCAAATTCAAATTTTCTAAGTTAGAATTTCAATTTCCAAGTTTGAATTCAGAGAAACCAAGTCTCTCAGAATCGATTTTCACCAAATGTCAAGGATTCCTCAAAATCGATTTTATTTCTCTCAGAAGTACATTTCAAATCCCAATTCACGATTTCCAAGATTTACATTTTCTAAATATTTCAATCATTCAAAGCAAACATCATGTTTTCAAATATGCATTTCTTGAAAATTCATAGCACATGCCTGATTCTATGTGCATTTAGAAATTAGGATATGATTTAGACAAGTTGAATAGAGTAGAGCATAAGATTGATCCTTGGTTCAATTACCCCTCTTTAAGGTGGCAGGAACGGTTGAACCTCGTACCGACAGGCGAGTCCCATTCTACGGAATTTTACCGCATTTTTAAACGGAGGCGAGTTATTTTCAAAATCTTTTCAAAGGTCAGTTTGACTTGCAAAAGTAAAAATTTTGCGATGATAACAGGTTTGGCGACCGTGATGGGACCTGTCTTTGCCTGATCAATCTAATGCTCTACTTAGTTCAAATTGTCAAAATCGATTTCCATGGAATGTCAGCTTTGCTTTATGATATCATGTGAACCTAGGAGCCTAGACTTGAACCCAGCTGACATGGACTGCATGTAGACTAGGTATGGTTTGGTAGGACCATATTGAGGAGAATTATTCATGCTCACATAGACTTAGGTTTAATACAACACTCCTCAATTTAGGAATTGTATGAAAACAATGCTTGCTTCTTCAAATATTTCAAAAATCTATCTCTTTAGGACTTAGAGCCTTCTATTTGATTGCATGTGCTCATGTTTTTCAAAAACCACCCCCACCTATATTGTCCCAGTCTTCACGTTGCTGGGCTCTCTTCCAGAACCATAGTTCGGGACAGAGCCTCACAACTGGGCCACCTATTTGGGTGAAAACCCCCCTGCCACGTACCAAGGGCCATAGTCCAACGTATATCGGCAGGTGCTCAAGGATGTTGGAAAACTTGAACCTAGAACCGGAGGAATTGATTTTATGCCACGTACATTGAGCCTTGGCTCGAGTATATAGGCATAACTGGATTGGATACAGTTGATCTGAACCCTAGAGTTAGGATTAAGGTCCTACAGCTATTTCAAAATTTGTGCATCTAGAGTCAGCTTTACGGAATGCTGTATGTGCATACTTGTTTGTGCAGAATGTGATTGAATATGTTATAGTCATTTCCTTTTATTTTCCATATTTTCCCAATTTTCTAAAATACTGGACGATTTTCTCAAAATTCCCCAATCTATGTCCATGTACTGTCCATGTTTTAAAACCTTGGACGATTTTTCAAATACTTTATTTTCCATTTTTCATCAAACCCTGGACGATTTTCCAAATTTCCCTTAATTTCCTCAAAACTCCAGGTGATTTCCCATCTTTCCTGTCTTCTGGATCTCGAATTTCCTGCTTTATTTTTATCTTGCCTGCATTTTTCTCAAATTTCCTGTATTTTCCCAAGTCTCATTCCAATTTCCATGTCTTCCAGTCCGATGGCATCCAGTCAGCTTGATTGAGTCTTCCCTGAGGGTCACATCTCCTACGAGGTGCGACAAAGTCTTCCCGAACATCGAGTCCTCAGCACCGGATCCTTCTTTCCTCGGTGGTATTATTCATGGTTCAAGAACTTCTCTCGTATGTTTCCGGACCATCTGGACGAGTGTGGATTGGAACTGGCGTCCGCAGTGGGAAAGCAGACAGTCAACGACAACTTGATCCATGCACTAGCAGAGCGGTGGAATCCGAGCACTTCTACCTTCTGGTTCCCGTGGGGCGAGATGACAGTACTGATGGATGAACTATCAGAGATTATGGGATTGCCCGAGCCAACCGGTCAGCCTGGAGATCCATTGGAGAAACAATTTTTTATTAATGTCAAGGGTCTGGAGCCAAAAGATGCCTTAGCTCGCATGACTGGACGCAAGTCTTGGCCTCTGATTGAAGAAGACGGAAATGAATATGTGGACCTGCTCGAAATCTACAGACAGCATGGGACATTTGTGGAAGTCAGCTCGTTGTCCAGGACAGCTCGAGAAAGAATTCAGCATGCGATGGTTCTGTGCACGGTGGGATTAACTTTCTTTCCCGATGGACGGAATTACATGGATATCAGAATAATTCAGCTTATGAGAAGATGGGGAAGTCGACAGACCAGACACCTCTCAATAGCCATGGCCGCACTCGCTTTTCTATACCGAGGGTTGACTCGTTTCGCACTCGGAGAATCGATCCTAGTCGAAGGGTGCACCTATGCCTTGCAGTCTTGGTTCCTCCGACATGTGCCAGTCTGAGCCAGTTCCTTCAGATATAATGGTAAAAAGCTTCTTCCAGTTGCGCGATACCGGTTCTAGATCGACAACCTTCAGGAGGAAGAGGTTGTATGGGACTACTTTGATCGCCAGGAATCACCTCCCAGATACACTTATGCTTACGGCAAGCGATTCAGACTACTTGGCCCGTTTTTCTGCGCATACTATCATCCAGAGCGGTGTGTCAGGCGATTCTCTCAGAGGCAGAAGCGCGTAGAGATTCGTCCACTAGCCGGGGTTCTGCCAGAATTCGATCTCGCATCAGATCAGTGGTCCGGAGCATACCATTCTGCCAGACACGGCTGTGATTCTTTTGTCAGTCTTACTATCTTTCCTGGTCCCCGTGTATCTTCTGATTATCTGGAGTGGTGGAAAATTGTCTGTCCCCCTCCCCTCTGTCAAGTGTATTATTGAAAGAACCATGTTTTTCCCCTTAATAAAAATTCCTTTATTTTACATTGGTTTGACGACCTCGCCTAGGTAACAACGCATATTTTCAGTTGTTTATCTTACAAAGAATAGCAACACAATTGTCGTAATCCCAACGACGACTCAATCCCTAGTAATGGGATATTATTTCAATTGTCTACCAAAATTCTCAATAAATATTTTTCTCCAAACCAAATTTCCGTCAGAAGCCTAACCATCAGTTCTACCCTGCAGAGAGCATCAGAGAACATTTGCAATACCCGATGGTCAATACAAGATCCAGAAAGAAAACAACATCAGTTGAAGGCGTCGCGTAGTCAGTAGCTTGAGAAGAAGAAATGGACTCACCCCGATAAATCCAGAGTCAGGGTCAGCAGGCGGATAATGGCATCGATCCCCAAATGTACATCATGTTCAAAAAAATGATGACCAAGATGCTGGCAAGGCAAGCTGAGGCCAGCACTGAGCAAAATCAGACCAAACAGAAAGGTAAGGGTCATGCCGTCAAGAATGTAAAGATCAGCAAAAAGCAAAGTCGTCACGAGGAAATATCTGATGAGTCAGAATCAGCTGACGATGCTGACAAGGAATGTGAAAATAAATATGAATTCAAAAGGTCGACTCAGGGACAGGGGTCGGCTTACAAAACCAAAAACCAGTCTGTTAATGACCCTACCCAGTCACAGCTAAAAGACATGATGAAAATGGTCAAAGATCTGCAGGCCCGCGACAAGGGCAAGAAAGTCTTCACCAGTGAAGACTTCTATGATGGTTTAGATGGGGACAACAATCTGGATAATCTCCCCAGAAAATTTATCAAGTTTGATGGTTCTGGCGACCCTAAAGCTCATCTCGCCATGTTTTTCGCTGAATGTTCACGATTCAAGCGTGACAATCGGGCACTCTTCCTTTGCTTCCCTCGCAGTCTGGAGGGAACGACAGCTAAATGGTACTCGGAGAAGATCAACCCCATAGAGCTGAAAGAATTCGATAAGGTGGTAAATATGTTCATTGAGCGCTTTCTGTTCAATGCTGAGGCACTCCCGACCCTCAGCCATCTTTGTGGCCTGAAACAGAGAGAAAATGAAAAGGCCCGAGATTTTATCCACCGCTGGAGGTCAGCTTGTAATAAAATGAGAGATCCCATATCAGAGGGGCACGCTTTGTCTCTAATTCTGAGTAACTTCTCGCAGTCTCTAAAAGGCCTCATCTCCACCGCACCATCCAGAACCTTTATAGAGTTAACAGAGCGAGCCGAATGGCTCGAATTGAGTATGGAGAATGGTTTCTATGAAGGTTTCACTTTCACCAAGAACAGCGGCCAGAACGAGTCAAAGAAGAAGACTCACTTCACTAATTTTGTCAATAATAATAAATGGAATCATCGCAAGGGGCAGAATAGAGACTTCTGTTATGGGGCAGGAGGTTCAAACAGGAATGATCAGAAAGGGAAGCCGATCCCGCAATTCAGCAAGCCGCTTCAACTAGAACAGGGACCAAAACCCCGAGAGAAAGTGAAGCACGAAGGATGGAGCTATGAGAGGAAGTTCACTCCATTAGATCAATCACTCGAGACTGTGCTCGAGTACCTGTTGACCAAGGAGATGGTCAAATTGCCCAGGCTGGTCGATCCTTCCGCTCCTATGGGAAAATTCAAAGACCAATTCTGCAAATTTCATCGAACAGTGGGGCATAATACTGAGAATTGCTTCGTTCTGAAGAACATAGTTCAAGATCTTATTGACAAGAATCTTCTGATAGAAGGTGCCGAAAATGAGAATATAGAAATTTTGAAATAACCATTTCCCCCTTATAATACAGCGGTCATCTCTGAAGGAATGCACTAAGGGCATTTGCTTGTCTTTTCATTTCCATTTTTTTTATTTCCACATTCGGGATGATATCCCATTCCATTCTCATCATTGTCATTTTGATTAATTCTATCTTTCAATAAAGTTGCAAGTCTCCTTTGTCTATCTTGGTGCCATTTGTTTCTTTGCTTCTCAATATTAAATCTTCACAAAATTGAAATCATTTTGCTTTTTCATCTTTCCAATTATTTTCAATAAAAGCAATTTATTTCATGATGAGCAATTTCCCTAAATCAATTTATCCTTCAATTTTCAGAATGTCTTCCCGATCTATCAAGAAGCTCGTCTTTAATCCAAAAGCCTGTTCAAAATCAGCAATAATTCATCAGGTCAGAATAAGAACAGAATGCAGTCAGACTGCAAAGCAGTCAGAAGAATCCGCAGAGTTTGATTCAGCTCTTCAAGAACTGCCAGAATTTGCATCGGTTCAGAAGCAAGATGAGCCATCATCCTTAGTTCAAGATCCGACTAAGGATATCAATATCGGATCAGAAGACAATCCTAGAATTCTCAAAATTGGTAGTGGTTTGAGCCCAGGAGAGAAAGAAAGGCTCACTAATTTCCTCAAGCAGCATGAAGAAGTATTCGCATGGACTTATGAGGATATGCCAGGTTTAGATCCGAAATTGGTGGAACATCGCCTAGTTTTGAAGCCTGAGGCGAAACCAGTCAAGCAGAAGTTGAGAAAAATGGATCCTCGAATCGAGCAACAGGTCAAGGAAGGACTTGAGGATCTACTTAAAGCAGGATTCATTCGAGCAATTGATTACCCGGATTGGTTGGCGAATATCGTAGCAGTTCCTAAGAAGAATGAGAAAGTGCGAATCTGTATCGACTTCCGTGATCTCAATAAAGCCACTCCAAAGGATGACTATCCGCTCCCAAACATTGATCTCCTAGTCGATAGCACAGCCGGGCATGCTATGTTCTCCTTTATGGACGGATACTCCGGATATAATCAAATCAAGTTGGCCGCTCGTGACCAATCTAAAACATCCTTTACCACGCCATGGGGCACTTTCTGCTATACAGTCATGCCTTTTGGGCTTAAGAATGCTGGAGCCACTTATCAGCGCGCTATGGCCGTTATATTCCATGATCAGATGCACAAGACTATGGATGCATATGTCGATGATATTCTGGTGAAATCCAAAGAAGAGGAAGATCACATCGAAGCTCTCAATCAAGTTTTCAAGCGACTCATTCTTTACAAGCTAAGACTCAATCCACAAAAATGTGTTTTTGGAGTTGAATCAGGCAAGTTGCTAGGCTTCTTGGTCAGCAAGAAGGGGATAGAAATGGATCTCGCTAAGGCCAAAGCTATCATTGGCATGCCGCCCCCGACTAATCTCAAAGAATTGCGTAGCCTTCAAGGACGCATGCAATCAATTCGGCGATTCATTTCTAATTTGGCCATGAGATGTGAGCCTTTCAATCATTTGCTCGGAAAAGGAGTGAGGTTCGAATGGGGACCAGAGTGTCAGCAGTCGTTCGAACACATCAAGAATTATCTTCTCAATCCTCCTGTTTTAAAGCCGCCAGAATTAGGAAAACCCCTATTGCTATACATTTCAGTTAATCAAGTTGCTTGCGGCGGATTCTTGGCGCAATACGAAAAAGGCAGCTTGATAGAACATGCCATTTACTACGTGAGTAAGACCTTTATTGATTATGAGAAGAAATACTCTCAGATAGAGAAGACATGCCTAGCTCTGGTATGGATGTGTCAGAAATTGCGACATTATCTATTGGCGTCTGAAGTCAAGATTCTATCTAAATTAAATCCTCTCAAGTATATTCTTGAACAACCATTTCTCAGCGGACGAATCGCCAAATGGCAAGTTCTATTAATGCAATACGACTTGGAATATGTCTCTCAACAATCTATCAAAGGCCAAGCAATTGCAGACCAATTAGCAGATTTTCCTCTAGCAGAGGATATTAAAGCTGAGGATGATTTCCCCGATGAGCGGATCTGCAATATTCAACAATCCCCAATTTGGAATTTATTCTTCGACGGTTCCAAGAATATGGCAGGCATAGGAATCGGAATTCTGCTAATCACACCAGAGAAAGAGATGATTCCCTTTTCTCTCAAACTGGATTTTCAGTGCACTCACAATATGGCCGAGTATTAAGCTTTGAAACAAGGCCTGAAAATTCTACAAGATTTTAATGTCAAAAGAGTGCATGCTTATGGCGATTCTTTGTTAATCGTCAATCAAGTTCTGGTCGAATGGCAAGTGAAAGATCAGAAATTACTTCCTTACCAGAAGATTGTCTCAGCTCTTGCCAACAAATTCGAAGAATTCCAACTTTTCCATATCAAGAGAGATTTCAATCAAGTTGCAGACAGTTTAGCTAATCTGGGATCCATCATGTCTTTCAGGAGTGGAGAATCTTGTCGCTCATTTGAAATTGGCAGACTTGATCAACCCGCTTTCGTCCCAATAGAGCAGATAAACCAGGCTGAGCAGAAGAAGAAGCCTTGGTATCATGATATCAAGAATTTCATTAAAACTGGCGAATTTCCTCTAGAATTATCAAAGAGAGAGCAGCAAGCAATTCAACGCATGTCTGCTCGATATTTTATTCTTGCCGACGTCCTTTATCGTCGTGGATTCAGTTCTGACTATTCCAGATGTTTGGACGAAGAAGAAGCCAAAGAGGTTGTGCAAGAAGCACATGAAGGCATTTGCGGTGGTCATGTTGGCTATCAGACTCTCGTCAAACAAATCATCCGAGCAGGATATTATTGGAGAACTATGCAACAAGATTGCTATCGTTTTGTGAAGGAGTGCGTTCAATGTCAGATGCATGTGCCTTCCATTCATGCGCCAGCGCCATACTTGCAATCTGTCGTCTCGCCATGGCCATTTTCCATGTGGGCTTTCGATGTCGTAGGCCCCATCACTCCTTCAGCCTCCAATGGTCATAAATATTTTCTGGCCACAACAGAATATTTTACTAAATGGGTAGAAGCAGTCACTCTACGCACAGTAGAAGGTCGGCACGTAGTTTCTTTCATCCATAAGAATATCCTTTGCCGTTTCGGTATACCGCATGATATTGTGTCAGATAATGGCAGTCATTTCAAGAATGAGAGAATGAGGACATTCTGCTCAAAGTTCAAAATTCATCATCATTTTTCCGCTCCTTATTATCCTCAAGGGAATGGTCAGGCAGAGGCCACCAACAAGATTCTGATTCGAATCCTGGAGCGAACTTTAGAAACTGGCCGTGACTGGCATGAAAAGATTCATGATGCATTATGGGCATACAGAACCACCATTCGAACTCCAACGAATGCTACTCCGTCAGAACTTGTCTACGGAACTGAAGTAGTACTGCCTCTACATGTTCAGAAACCTGCTCTGAAATTTGCATCACTTCTAGAATTACCTCTTGATCAGTATCAGCAACAACGACTGGTACAACTTGATTTGCTCGATGAAAGAAGGCTCAGAGCAGCAGAGCATGCTCAATCCTATCGCCAGAGGATAGCCCGACAATATGCAAAATCTGTCATTGAGAGAAAATTTCGGGTCAATGATCTAGTGCTCAGATCAACAGCCTATCTCAGGCATCGCCCAGGTGGCAAATGGTCGCCAAATTGGGAAGGTCCTTATGTTGTCAAAGAGGCACTACCTCGCAATTCATATCGGCTCATCAATGCTGATGGAATAGAATTACCAGATCCCATCAATGCTCGACATTTGAAAAAATTCTATACTTGAACAACTCCCTATTCTTTGTAATTCTTCCAAATTTTCTTCAATAATGATCAAAATTCTTTTTCACAGTTACACTGGGGCATTTTAAAATTTTGTTTTTATCTACAAATACCCTGTATGCAGGCAGGATAAACAAATCTCTTATTTCATGCACCTGTGCATTCATGTGCATCAATTTGCATTCATTTGCATTCAATCGCATTAATAACGATATGGTCAGTATTGAGATTTCAATTATCAATCCCATCACAATTCCTAACGGTTCAAGATTGAAAGACAATCACCAAAACTGAACCAAAATCCAGTATCCAAACTGGTATATTTTTAAAACCGGTATGCGTACCGGTATCCTTTCAAAATCAAGAACTCGTGTTAGTGTTCCACTGAATGGTCATGTCAGTCGACCTCTTGAGTTCAATCCTCGTGTTGATCACTCATCAAATTTCCAATTTCCAATTATCAATTTCCAAATTTCCAATTTCCAATTTCCAATTATCAATTTCCAAATTTCCAATTTCCAATTTCCAATTTCCAATTTCCAATTTCCAATTTCCAATTTCCAATTTCCAATTTCCAATTTCCAATTTCCAAATTTCCAATTTCCAATTTCCAATTTCAAATATCAAATTTCAAAATTCCAATTTCCAAATTTTGACCCTTTTGGTCACCCAATACCCAATTTCAATTATTTTCTCTTGCGAGAGACCCTTTTTATAGGGAGAGTTCGAGGGAGCTCGCTCTTTTCGCATGCTATCCAATTCGTTCACTTAGCCACTTTTCAGGAAGAGTTTGAAGGGACTTGTGTCTTTGTGAACCGTTTGCAAAACAAAATTCCAAATTTCACACAAGGAACCCTTTTTATAGGGAGAGACTCGACGGAGACTTGCTTTCCTTGTGGCCCCCATAATTTCAGACTAGGCCATTTCATCATGAGGGACCCTCTTTTCAGGGAGAGTGTGATGAACTCGTTCCTTCATGACCAATTTACCAACCTCACCAATTCCGGCCCCCTTTCCATAAGAGAAGCCTAATGTTAGGAAGTTTTGACGAAAGCTTAATTTCTCTTCGAAAGTTCGTTTTGCAAACACCTCCTCTTCAGGGAAGAGAGGAGTAATTCCCAATTCCAATTTCTGAATCTTCTCCTTTGGGGAAAGGAGAAGAGAATTTTTGTCATGGATGTGTTGCGTTGTGCTTCAAATGCTCGCTTTCACAAAAGGATTTCAAGAAAGTTTTGCCAATTTGTCACTAAATATTTGTTGATTTCAAAAATCTTTATTGCACAAAATTATTACTTCAGAATACCCCCAGTATTACTTCCGAAAGGACAAAGCTTTCGCAAAAAAAGATTCAAAGTTCAAAATCTTTCTATTGGCCAACCAAAAGGATGAAGAATAAATCCGCGATATGGCCAGTAAAGAAAACTCAATGTTGTTGCAAAGCCATGTGTGATTGATATTGATCGCAGTCAATGGCACATTTTTAAAGACCATTCTTGAAAAAATAAAGCAGTCGAAATATCCTGGGTGATACAGAAAAATCCACTCAATTTTCATATCTCCTCAATCACCTAAGCTGCAATTAAATATCTGCAAAAGGGATCTCTCAATTGTCGTCAAGATGAAGGCGAATTAAGCGAGTCGACCCCTGGGGCTAAAGAAGATTTGGATCATCTCCAAGATGATGGAGTTTGTGACGGATCCTTCCAGGGAAAGTTCAGATCACCGTCGAGATGAAGGCGAGTGTGATGAGCCTACCGACAAACCCTAAAAGGTATTTAATTTCTGCTATCATCAAGAGATTTCCTACCAAAGAGCCAATAACTATCAAGATAATCCCTGAGAGAAAAAGAAGGATCGGAAGATCTCTGAGATGAAGAAGTTTGTGACGTACCCTTCCAAAAAAAAAAAGAGAGAGACAAGTCAGGACATCTCCAAAATGAAGGATGATGTAATTCCCAAAAAATCCAAGAGAGCTCCAATCTGCTAAAAAGAGAGTGCAGAAAGATCATCATGAGAAAAGAATCCCAGGATATCAGACTTCCAAATCTATCAAGAATCTTCTTTAATTTTGTGAAATTCTTTTATCAATATTCTTTCACCAATAGCCCTCGCAATATCAAGAATACTTTCTTTTCCGCCCATATCAAGGAAATTGATAGCTTCCTTGAAAGAAAGCCAATCGCAAGCAATTTGAATTTGAATCTTGATTCTACGGAGTTAAGCCCAGTCGGAGGTAATACTTTCGGTAGACAAGAAGGAATATTTTCACACCAATGTGCATCATTTTCAATTATTTTGAATCAACAACAATTTTCAACATTTTGACAATATTTTCTAGCTATCCTGGCATGAAGCGAGAGCTTGAGGTTCATCTTTGGCGCATCCTGACATCAGTTGTTATCCCTTTTAGGACTTGATAACGGGAGTTTTCAAGATTCCTTCCCTTCTTTGGTATAATCTGAGCGCCTGGGCTCTCAGATTCGCACACTTCCCTGTGTCCCCACTGTCCTACCATAGACAGTCCAATTTCGGCTTGAGGTTAAGCCACCTATTTCAGCAAAAAGCAATTTCAAAAGCTATTTAGTCTCAGCAATGAGACACCCAAAATCAAACCCTTTTCAAGCTTTAGGGACCCCAATTTCCTTCCTTTTGCAAAACCCCTATCGAATTCATTGTGCGGAAATCCGAAGGTTCCATCATGGTCTCTTCTTTTGAGGATTCCGTCCATTTTCATTGCCCAATCAGGATAAGAGTATAAACCTGAGCCTCCTTTGATGAGGTATTCCATTTTCTGCCCAATCAGGTTAAGGGTATAAACCTGGGCCTCCTTTGATGAGGTATTCCATTTTCTGCCCAATCAGGATAAGGGTATAAACCTGAGCCTCCTTTGATGAGGTATTCCATTTTCTGCCCAATCAGGTTAAGGGTATAAACCTGGGCCTCCTTTGATGAGGTATTCCATTTTCTGCCCAATCAGGTTAAGGGTATAAACCTGGGCCTCATTTGATGAGGTATTCCATTTTCCACCCGATCAGGTTAAGGGTACAAACCTGAGCCTCCTTTGATGAGGTATTCCATTTTCTGCCCGATCAGGTCAAGGGTACAAACCTGAGCCTCCTTTGATGAGGTATTCCATTTTCTGCCCGATCAGGTTAAGGGTACAAACCTGAGCCTCCTTTGATGAGGTATTCCATATTCATTTTCCGGTCAGGTTAAGGGTTAAACCTGAGCTTCGTTTCTACACGAGGTATTTTCTGTCCCATCCAGGTTAAGGGCAAAACCTGAATCTCACTTCATTTTGAAATAAAATTTTCTTCTTATTCTCCATTTCATATCTACCATCATCCCTTGGATTAATTCTTTCATACCCAGTCAGATTTATCTAACTGGGGCATTTTTATGGTTCAAATTTGGTATGTTTTCTTTGCCACTAAGCTCGGCTTTCAACCGGCTTAGCAGCAAAGAGGGGCATCTGTAAACACCCCAAATTTTCACCGTCATCCAATGTTTGTCCATTTCATGTGTCATTGCATATCATTGCATGCATTCGGCATATCATTTCATCGCATTGCATAGCATTGCATGCCATTACATCTCATTCTCGAGATCCAGCACTCCTGTTTTCAAAATATTCAATCCAGATTTGAATTTTAAAAGCTTTTATTTCAAAATCAATTTCAAAACCTGGGTTTTTATTCAATACTCTGTCATTTTCCAACCCCAGGACTTTATATTTCGAAATATTTTCTCAAGGAAACAATCTGGATTCATTTCAAATTCAAATTTGAATCGATTTCAATTCACAGATGAGACCCATTGAGGTGGTGTCGCTTCTGAAGTCCTTTATTCATCAAATTTTTCAAATTTTTGAAAGTTTCAGTCCGATCAGGACTCTGTCTCAGAGTCCTGATCCGGTCAGGAGTCTGTTTTGAAGTCTGTTTTACTTCCATTTTCAATCTTTTCCGTTTGTTTTCGAAATTTAGGTCATTTTACAGAGTCCAGTTAGTTCAGGATTCTATTTTAGAGTTCGGTCGAGTTAGGAGTCTAACCCTGACTGTGTTTTTTGACTTATTTCATCATTTCTTGATAAAATCTTTTGAAAATTCTTTCATTTGGCTTTTAAAATCTAAAATCTCAGAGTCCTAAGAGTTCAAGACTCTAACCCGGAGTTCCAGTTCGCTTGAGACCCTATTTTCAAAGATCTTGAATTTCAAATATCAATTTTAACCCCTTTTCAAAGCCATTTTCAGTGTTTATTTCAAAATTTCCAAAACTCGATGTGGGCCCACTCAGTTGGCACCATATCCAGAGGAATTCTAACTCAGTTAGAACCCTATGCCATTTCAAAAATTCTAATTTTAAGATTGTCTTTGAAAATCCTTTTGAAAACTCCTTCAATTTCAAGTTTTAAAATCACTTTTTGAAAAACTCAAGTAGGGCCCACTCGGGGTGACGCCATATTTGAGTAAGTCAGGGCTAGACTAGGGTTAGTTGATGTCTTGGTTAGTGTTATAGGTTTAGAAGAGTCAAAACCATTTTGAAAAACTCATTTTGAAAGTTAGTTTTTAAAACTAGTGTTTTTAAAGGTTTTTAAAGGTGTTTTAAAAACCCAATGTGAGAAAATGCCAAGTGGCACCACATTTGGGGGATTATTAGGTTTAGCTAGGGGTTAATTAGGGATTAATTAGGATAATTTAGGTCAAGGGCATATAGGTAACTCCACCCAAAAATCGCCCCCCCTTAGAGAGTCCAAAGTTTTCAAAATTGTTGATTTTTAACCTAAAAATGTATTATAAAAAGAGGCTATAGGGAAGTCGATTTTATCATCTCTCTCCTATTGGATTCTTGGAGCTTCTCTCTCCTCTTCAGCCCTTTCTCCATTGCTGCAAGCATCAAGGTAATATTTTTAATATTTTTTTAGTTTTATTCAATACTTTTTCATGTTTTAAATCAATTTTAGCCATTGGTACAATCACCTTCATGGATTAAACCATGGATTCAACCTCAAGAACCATCAAGAATCAGCAAGAACGATCCAAGAAGGTGATCTAACCTTGTTTTGGATGATTTACAGGGATTTTAATCCATTAGAATTGATTTTAATATGATTCTTTACATTATTAACCAATAAAATATATGATTTACCCTTTTTAATGGGTTAAATCTATGTTTTAAAGGTGATATCAAATTCCAGCCATTGATTCCCTATTTTTATTTTATTTTCATGGTTTATTCATGTTTGTTTTACGTTCTATAGCATAGAAATAAGTTTTATTTACTGTTTTATGGTTTATTTTATTTATTTACATTAAATAATGCATGGTTTGTCAAGTTTCTTAAATTTCTGTGTGTTCTAGGTTTAGAACAGTAAAGATAATGTTATTTCGGGTTGAAGTTCTCATTATTTATTTCTGATTTTTTTATATATGATGCATGCATGAGTTATTGAGCTACTGTAGAAAAATCAGAGGTTTTGGATCTCGGAAACCCTGTCAAAAACATCAGACATCAAATCGGGTTTTTAAAGCTTTAAAATCATGGTTAAAATCAAGAAGGTAACTTGATGTTATGATATTTCTCTCATCTTATATCCGATTTTAGATCTGTAAAGTGATATGGATTCACATTGAGTAGATATGTCTGCTGTGAAATTTTCAGATTTTTTTATCACTGTTTAGTATTTTTCCCTTTTTAGAGAATCTGGTTTTAAATTTAAAACTCGTTAGGGTTTACCAAAACCCTAATCAGACTTTTGTTAGTCATAAATCCCAAACCACAGATCCGATTCTAGATCTGTAAAAAATGAGTATTGTTATTTTTCTGTCTACTATTCACCACTAAAATTTCAGAGATTTTTGTTTAGAATTGATATTTATGTCTGTATTTTCAATCTGGAATAGTTGTTTTAATCCCTGTTAAGAGTGATATATTTTAGCCCAGATTGCCGGAAGGGTTTCTCCCTAACGAGAGATGATTTTTCCAATCTGTAAATTGGGAAATCTTTGTTTTTCTTCTTAGTTAGTCTCTGTAAAATTTCATAAGTTTCCATGGAGATTTGACCCCTGGTTCAGGTCTTGGACTGAGACTGGTTGGTGAATTAGGTCAAAAATAGCATATTTTAGGGTTTAATGCAATTTTCGGATTAATTTAATGTCAAAAAATTATTTTTATAATTCCAATTCGACATTAGGGTTATAAAAAGTGCAGGTACCAATGTTTATAGATTTTGGAATCCATTTGATGGCTGAATTAAGCAAGTTGCAAAACCGGGTTCCTGAAAGATCCAAAAACACTGCTAAAATCACAGCTTTTGTGATATTATTAGATTTTCGTGCATAAGCATATATTTTTAGGGTTTAATCATGTTCATAATCATATTATGATGCTTTAGGTTTAATTTTGTGCTCATTTGATTTCATTTAGTGCATAAAACCTAAGTTTTTACCAAAATCTATTTCTAAAAACCCTGATTTCAAGGCCATAGTCTTGCTATTGGGTGCAATTTGGTCATTTGACCTAAATTTCGAAATCCCTAACCCTAATTTCATATTTTAATCATGTCATAGCATATTTGGTTTGAGTTTATTCCATTCAAATTTCAAAACTTGCATTTTATCAAAATATCTATCTAAAAACCCTAATTTCAAGGCCATAGTGTTGTTATGAGGGGTATTTTGGTCATTTTGACCCCAATTTCGAAATTTCATATTTTCTCTTTCATATTTATTCAATTTTATTTCATATTTTATCATTTTTTTTAAGGGAATCAAGGAAAAGGCTTATATCTAGCAAAATCCAGTAATTTCTAGATATTACTGGATAAATCTAGAAAAGCCAACATATTTTCATTAACAAAGTTTTCTAGTTTTGCAGGTACATTGAAGACTTTATTTTTCATGTATTTAAATTTCAATAGTGATGTAATTTGTAATTAAACTTTGGAATAAGAATTTACATTTCCTGCTTAGCTTAGGATGCATTGCATATAGTTTATTTTTTTTATAATGTTAATGTGTGATGGATGATGATTCATGCATATTTTTATAAATTCACCATGGTCTACACGAATGGCACATGCACTAGCTTTTATGAAGTTTATAAACTTGGTGGAATTCGTATTTATGGCCATAGTCAGAATATGAATGATACCCAGATTTATGATCTTCACATTAGCCACATTCAGCCTACACTCTTAGGCTAACTTCAAAAATGCACTGCATTTCTCAAAAATACAAAAAGTATTTCTCAATTCCTCAAATCCATATTCATTCATTTCATGCATTTGCTAATTCCAATTCCAATTTTCAATTCAAAGAAGTTCATTTTCTCAAAATCTCCTAAGTCTTATAGCAAAATCGATTTTCCCAAAAGCATTGAATTTCAAAGAATATTTCAAGTATTTCCCAAGTTCCAAATTCAAATTTTCTAAGTTAGAATTTCAATTTCCAAGTTTGAATTCAGAGAAACCAAGTCTCTCAGAATCGATTTTCACCAAATGTCAAGGATTCCTCAAAATCGATTTTATTTCTCTCAGAAGTACATTTCAAATCCCAATTCACGATTTCCAAGATTTACATTTTCTAAATATTTCAATCATTCAAAGCAAACATCATGTTTTCAAATATGCATTTCTTGAAAATTCATAGCACATGCCTGATTCTATGTGCATTTAGAAATTAGGATATGATTTAGACAAGTTGAATAGAGTAGAGCATAAGATTGATCCTTGGTTCAATTACCCCTCTTTAAGGTGGCAGGAACGGTTGAACCTCGTACCGACAGGCGAGTCCCATTCTACGGAATTTTACCGCATTTTTAAACGGAGGCGAGTTATTTTCAAAATCTTTTCAAAGGTCAGTTTGACTTGCAAAAGTAAAAATTTTGCGATGATAACAGGTTTGGCGACCGTGATGGGACCTGTCTTTGCCTGATCAATCTAATGCTCTACTTAGTTCAAATTGTCAAAATCGATTTCCATGGAATGTCAGCTTTGCTTTATGATATCATGTGAACCTAGGAGCCTAGACTTGAACCCAGCTGACATGGACTGCATGTAGACTAGGTATGGTTTGGTAGGACCATATTGAGGAGAATTATTCATGCTCACATAGACTTAGGTCTAATACAACACTCCTCAATTTAGGAATTGTATGAAAACAATGCTTGCTTCTTCAAATATTTCAAAAATCTATCTCTTTAGGACTTAGAGCCTTCTATTTGATTGCATGTGCTCATGTTTTTCAAAAACCACCCCCACCTATATTGTCCCAGTCTTCACGTTGCTGGGCTCTCTTCCAGAACCATAGTTCGGGACAGAGCCTCACAACTGGGCCACCTATTTGGGTGAAAACCCCCCTGCCACGTACCAAGGGCCATAGTCCAACGTATATCGGCAGGTGCTCAAGGATGTTGGAAAACTTGAACCTAGAACCGGAGGAATTGATTTTATGCCACGTACATTGAGCCTTGGCTCGAGTATATAGGCATAACTGGATTGGATACAGTTGATCTGAACCCTAGAGTTAGGATTAAGGTCCTACAGCTATTTCAAAATTTGTGCATCTAGAGTCAGCTTTACGGAATGCTGTATGTGCATACTTGTTTGTGCAGAATGTGATTGAATATGTTATAGTCATTTCCTTTTATTTTCCATATTTTCCCAATTTTCTAAAATACTGGATGATTTTCTCAAAATTCCCCAATCTATGTCCATGTACTGTCCATGTTTTAAAACCTTGGACGATTTTTCAAATACTTCATTTTCCATTTTTCATCAAACCCTGGACGATTTTCCAAATTTCCCTTAATTTCCTCAAAACTCCAGGTGATTTCCCATCTTTCCTGTCTTCTGGATCTCGAATTTCCTGCTTTATTTTTATCTTGCCTGCATTTTTCTCAAATTTCCTGTATTTTCCCAAGTCTCATTCCAATTTCCATGTCTTCCAGTCCGATGGCATCCAGTCAGCTTGATTGAGTCTTCCTTGAGGGTCACATCTCCTACGAGGTGCGACAAAGTCTTCCCGAACATCGAGTCCTCAGCACCGGATCCTTCTTTCCCCGGTGGTATTATTTATGGTTCAAGAACTTCTCTCGTATGTTTCCGGACCATCTGGACGAGTGTGGATTGGAACTGGCGTCCGCAGTGGGAAAGCAGACAGTCAACGACAACTTGATCCATGCACTAGCAGAGCGGTGGAATCCGAGCACTTCTACCTTCTGGTTCCCGTGGGGCGAGATGACAGTACTGATGGATGAACTATCAGAGATTATGGGATTGCCCGAGCCAGCCGGTCAGCCTGGAGATCCATTGGAGAAACAATTTTTGATTAATGTCAAGGGTCTGGAGCCAAAAGATGCCTTAGCTCGCTTGACTGGACGCAAGTCTTGGCCTCTGATTGAAGAAGACGGAAATGAATATGTGGACCTGCTCGAAATCTACAGACAGCATGGGACATTTGTGGAAGTCAGCTCGTTGTCCAAGACAGCTCGAGAAAGAATTCAGCATGCGATGGTTCTGTGCACGGTGGGATTAACTTTCTTTCCCGATGGACGGAATTACATGGATATCAGAATAATTCAGCTTATGAGGAGATGGGGAAGTCGACAGACCAACCACCTCTCAATAGCCATGGCCGCACTCGCTTTTCTATACCGAGGGTTGACTCGTTTCGCACTCGAAGAGTCGATCCTAGTCGAAGGGTGCACCTATGCCTTGCAGTCTTGGTTCCTCCGACATGTGCCAGTCCGAGCCAGTTCCTTCAGATATAATGGTAAAAAGCTTCTTCCAGTTGCGCGATACCGGTTCTTGATTGACAACCTTCAGGAGGAAGAGGTCGTATGGGACTACTTTGATCGCCAGGAATCACCTCCCAGATACACTTATGCTTACGGCAAACGATTCAGACTACTTGGCCCTTTTTTCTGCGCATACTATCATCCAGAGCGATGTGTCAGGCAAACCTGTTATCATCCGTTTTGCTCCAGGTGATTTTCCATCTTTCCTTTCTTCTGGATCTCGAATTTTTTGCTTCATTTTATCCTGCCTGCAAATCTCTTTCAAAATTCCTGTATTTTCCCAGGTCTTATTCCAATTTCCATGTCATCCAGTCTGATGGCATCCAGTCAACTTGATTCAGTCTTCCCTGAGGGTCACATCTCCTACGAGGTGCGACAAAGTCTTCCTGAACATCGAGTCCTCAGCACCGGATCTTTCTTTCCCCGGTGGTATTATTCATGGTTCAAGAACTTCTCTCATATGTTTTTGGACCATCTGGACGAGTCTGGATTGGAACTGGCGTCCGCAGTGGGAAAGCAGACAGTCAACGGCAACTTGATCCATGCACTAGCAGAGCGGTGGAATCCGAGCACTTCTACCTTCTGGTTCCCGTGGGGCGAGATGACAGTGCTGATGGATGAATTTTCAGAGATCATGGGATTGCCCGAGCCAGCCGGTCAGCCTGGAGATCCATTGAAGAAACAGTTTTTGATTAATGTTAAGGGTCTGGACCTTAAGGATGCCCTAGCCCGCATGACAGGACGCAAGTCTTGGCCTCTGATTGAAGAAGATGGAAATGAATATGTGGATCTGCTCGAAATCTATAGACAGTATGGGACATTCGTAGAAGTCAGCTCGTTGTCCAGGACAACTCGAGAAAGAATTCAGCATGCGATGGTTCTGTGCATGGTGGGATTAGCTTTCTTTCCCGATGGACGAAATTACATGGATATTAGAATAGTTCAGCTTCTAAGGAGATGGGGAAGTCGACAGACCAGCCGCCTCTCAATAGCCATGGCCGCACTCGCCTTTCTATACCGAGGGTTGACTCGTTTCGCACTCGGAGAATCGATCCTAGTCGAAGGATGCACCTATGCCTTGCAGTCTTGGTTCCTCCGGCATGTGCCAGTCCGAGCCAGTTCCTTCAGATACAATGGTGAGAAGCTCCTTCCAGTTGCACGATACCGATTCTTGATCGACAACCTTTAGGAGGAAGAGGTCGTATGGGACTACTTTGATCGCTAGGAATCACCTCCCAGATATACTTATGCATACGGCAAGCGATTCAGGCTACTGGGCCCGTTCTTCTGCCCATATTATCATCCAGAGCGGTGTGTCAGGCAGTTCTCTCAGAGGCAGAAGCGCGTAGAGATTCGTCCACTAGCCGGGGTTCTGCCAGAATTCGATCTCACATCAGATCAGTGGTCCGGAGCATACCATTCTGCCAGACATGGCTGGAATTCCTTTGTCAGTCTTACTATTTTTCCTGGTCCTCGTGTATCTTCTGATTATCTGGAGTGGTGGAAAATTGTCTGTCCCCCTCCCCTCTGTCAAGTGTATTATTGATAAAATCATGTTTTTCCTCTCAATAAAAATTCCTTTATTTTACATTGGTTTGACAACCTCGCCTATGTAACAAGGCATATTTTCAGTTGTTTATCCTGCAAAGAATAGCAACACAATTGTCGTAATCCCAGCGACGACTCAATCCCTAGTAATGGGATATTATTTCAATTGTCTACCAAAATTCTCAACAAATATTTTCCTCCAAACCAAATTTCCTTCAGAAGCCTAACCATCAGTTTTGCCCTGCAGAGAGCATCAGTAATATCCAAGAGAACATTTGCGATACCCGATGGTTGATACAAGATCCAGAAAGAAAGCCGCATCAGTTGAAGGCATCGCGTACTCGGTAGCTTAAGAAGAAGAGATGGACTCACCTCGATCAATCCAGAGTCAGGGTCAGCAGGCGGATGATGGCATCGATCCCCAAATGTACGTCATGTTCAAAAAAATGATGACCAAGATGCTGGCAGAACAAGCTGAGGCCAGTACTGAGCAAATTCAGACTAAGCAGAAAGATAAGGGTCATGCCGTCAAGAATGTGAAGATCAGTAAAAAGCAGAATCGTCATGAGGAAATGTCTGATGAGTCAGAATCAGCAGATGATACTGACCAAGAGTATGAAAACAAGCAAGAATTCAAAAGGTCGACTCAGGGGCAGGGGTCGGCCTACAAATCCAAGAATCAGTCTGTTGACGACCCTACGCAGTCACAACTGAAAGATGTGATGAAAATAGTTAAGGATCTTCAAACTCGTGACAAGGGCAAAAGAGTCTTTACAAGTGAAGACTTCTATGACGGACTGGATGGGGATGATGATCTTGATAATCTCCCCAAGAAATTTATCAAGTTTGATGGTTCGGGTGACCCAAAAGCACATCTCGCCCTATTCTTCGCAGAATGTTCCAGGTTCAAGAGGAACAATCGTGCCTTATTTCTCTGCTTCCCTCGCAGTTTGGAAGGTGTCGCAGCAAAGTGGTACTCAGAGCACATTAATCCGATAGAACTGAAAGAATTCGACAAAGTGGTCAATTTATTTATCGAGCGCTTTCTATTCAACGCTGAAGCACTCCCGACTCTCAGTCATCTCTGCAGTCTGAGGCAGAAGGAAAACAAGAAGGCCAGGGATTTCATTCATAGATGGAAATCCGCTTGCAATAAGATGTGCGAGCCAATAGCAGAAAGACACGCACTATCTTTGATCCTGAGCAACTTTTCGCAACCCCTGAGGGGACTAATTTCTACATCTCCATCGAAGAGCTTCATAGAACTAACAGAACGAGCCGAATGGCTCGAGTTGAGTATGGAGAACGGGTCTTATGAAGGTTTTATGTTTACAAAGAATAACAGTCAACAAGAATCAAAGAAGAAAGCCCATTTTACCTACTCTGCCAATAACAGTAAGAATCAGAACAAAGGAAATGGAAAAAATCATAGTTATGCTTCAGGAGGGTCAAATCCCAACAAAAGTGATCAGAAAGGCAAGTCGATTATTCAATATGATAAGCAGCCACAGCAAACCCTCGAACAAAGATCAAGACCACAAGAAAAGCCGAAGCGGGAAGGATGGAGTTATAACCGCAAGTTTACTCCTCTAGACCAGTCCCTCGAGACAGTATTAGAATATATGCTCGGCAGTGATATGATTAAGCTTCCAAGGGTAGCTGACCCGCCAGTGGTTATGGGAAAAATGAAGGACAGATTCTGCAAGTTCCACCGAACTGTGGGACATGATACCGAGAACTGTTTCGTTCTCAAAAACATCATACAAGATTATGTTGACAAAAATCTGTTAGTAGAAGGGGCTGAAGATGAGAAAATGGAGATTCTAAAACAGCCTTTCTTGCAGCACTCAACAGCAATGATATCTGATCATCCCTTTCAGCCACAAGATCATATCCGACCATGCCCTAGCAGTGATATCAATGTGCAACATCAGGTATTAGTATTGCATAAGGCCCAGTCCGGTTCTCAAAAGATGGACCTCGTTTCAGCATTCAGTAAGCTGAAAGTTTCGAGAGAACCCGCTAGAATATCTCCAGAGGTAGCCAAAAGAATGCCATGGTTACCCAAGAACCTTGTCAAATCTACTTCGGAAAAAGGGAGAAAACTAGAAGAAAAGGTCTACACGGTGCAAAGACCAATCACTGCCTTCTCTAATATCCCTATCCTTGAGTTGGCACGTGCCTCTCCTAAGCATCAGCAAGTTCTGGACGATTTACTGCGAAAGATCAAAGTCAAGCCAGACACCACACCTGAAGACATGGCTCAGATCGTTAATCAGGCCATGACCAATGCTCCCATAACCTTCTCAGATGAGGATCTGCCAAAACCTCACGCATTTCATAACAATGCCTTGTACATTATGGTGCGAACCAGGGGAATGACTGTACCCCACGTGCTTGTAGATGGAGGCAGTAGCCTCAACATTTGTCCTGAAATGACTGCCAAGGCTCTGGGTATAAAAGAAGAAGAGTATACACCGGATCCAATCACCATTTATGGGTTTGATAATCATGGACAGACAGCAAAGGGAAAGATCTTCTTGGAAATATTTATCAACTACTCTGTTCATACAGTGCCTTTCCATGTCGTTAACGTGCCACCAACGTATAATCTTCTACTGGGAAGAACATGGATTCATAATGCCAACGCCGTGCCATCCACTCTGCATCAGTGCATCAAGTGGTCTAAAGGTGGCATGATAACTACTGTTTTGGGGGAAGATCCTGAAGAGAGGCTACCTCAGCCTATGATCCCTAGGCCAACTTATACTGCTGATATCCCTAGCATTAGAGAAAGTGAAGAAATTGTTCTCAGAGAAAGCCTTGAAATGCTAAAGTTAGGAGCAACATCAGAGACAAATCACACAGCAGCGATGGTCCAATGGCAAGGACCACATTTCTTTAAGATTGGAGGTCGTCTCGATTACAGTACTTTCAAAGACCATCCTCTTTTCCCGCAGTTTGTTAGAACCAAGAAAGGATTTGACCTGTTACTGAAGCATGATTATCAGCCTTTTAAAGGATTGGGCAAGAACGGAGATGGCCGGCTAGAGCCAGTGATCCCTGATCATCATCCGCGCAGGGCAGGACTAGGATTCACGGGCAAAAGATCCCACAAAAATACTGTCTTCATTAAAGGGATCCATTAAAAAATTTTCTACCATCTGTCTTTTCTATTTCATTCATTTGATTTTTGCAGTTTGTAGGGACAATGTCCCATTTCAGTTCATTTTAAATGTCCTTATTTCATTTCAAGTCTTCAATAAAGTTATCAAGTTTCTCGTCTATCTGGATGTCATCTTTCTCTTATTCCTCTGTAATTTGTCTTCAAAAATTATTTGTTCTTATCTTTTTTATAACCATGCAATTTATGTCATAGTAAAGGAGCTTTCTCTAAAAGCTATTCCTTTTCAAAATTTCAGAATGTCTTCTCAACCGATAAAAAGGTTAGTCATTAATCCTTCAATCCTATCGAAACCGGCAAAGATATATCGGGTCCGAGCAAGAGCAGGGGACAGTAAGGTCACAAAGCAGTCAAAAGAAATGGCAAAATTCGATTCGTCGCTTCCAGAGTTGCCAGAATTTACAGCGATTCAGAAACAAGATGAACCATTGACCCTAGTCCAGGATCCGACTGAGGACATCAATATTGGTTCAGAAGATAGTCCAAAAATTCTCAAGATCGGCACCAGCCTAAGTACAGATGAGAAGGAAAGGCTCATTGACTTTCTCAAGCAACACCAAGAAGTATTCGCATGGACTTATGAAGATATGCCAGGTTTAGATCCTAAATTGGTGGAACATCGACTCGTTCTGAAGCCTGATGCGAAACCTGTTAAACAAAAGTTAAGGAAAATGGATCCTCGAATCGAGCAACAGGTCAAGGAAGGACTTGAGGACCTGCTTAAAGCAGGATTCATTCGAGCAATAGATTATCCGGACTGGTTGGCGAATATCATTGCAGTTCCCAAGAAAAATGGCAAAGTGCAAATTTGTATCGACTTTCGCGATCTCAATAAAGCTACTCCAAAGGATGACTATCCCCTCCCAAATATTGACCTCCTAGTTGATAGCACGGCTGGGCATGCCATGTTTTCCTTCATAGACGGATACTCCGGATATAATCAGATCAAGTTAGCCGCTCGTGACCAATCCAAAACATCCTTCACTACGCCATGGGGCACTTTCTGTTATACAGTCATGCCGTTTGGGCTCAAAAATGCTGGGGCAACTTATCAGCGTGCAATGGCTGCCATTTTCCATGATCAGATGCACAAGACTATGGATGCATATGTTGATGACATCCTGGTCAAATCCAAAGAAGAAGAAGATCATATTGATGCCTTAAGTCAAGTCTTCAAGCGGCTTATTCTTTATAAGCTAAGACTCAACCCTCAGAAGTGTGTCTTCGGAGTTGAATCAGGCAAATTGCTAGGCTTCTTGGTCAGCAAAAAGGGGATAGAAATGGATCCCGCTAAAGCAAAGGCCATCATTGACATGCCACCTCCAACTACTCTTAAGGAGTTGCGTAGTCTTCAGGGACGTATGCAATCAATTCGGAGATTCATATCCAACCTTGCCATGAGATGTGAACCTTTCAATCATCTACTCAGAAAAGGAGTGAAATTTGAATGGGGACCAGAGTGTCAGCAATCGTTTGAGCGTATCAAGAAATATCTTCTTAATCCGACCGTTCTAAAGCCACCAGAATTGGGAAAGCCTCTCTTGCTATACGTTTCAGTTAACCAAGCCGCTTGTGGCGGATTCTTGGCACAATATGAAGAAGGCAGTTTGGTTGAACATGCCATTTACTATGTAAGCAAGACTTTCATTGACTACGAGAAGAAATATTCTCAAATAGAGAAGACATGCCTAGCACTGGTATGGATGTGTCAGAAGCTGAGACATTACTTGTTAGCATCAGAAGTTAAGATTCTCTCAAAACTTAATCCTCTCAAGTATATTCTCAAACAACCATTTCTTAGTGGACGGATTGCTAAGTGGCAAGTCCTGTTAATGCAGTATGATTTGGGGTATGTTTCTCAGCAATCTATCAAAGGTCAAGCAATTGTAGACCAATTGGCAGATTTTCCTTTAACAGAAGATGTTAGAGTCGAGGATAGCTTTCCCGATGAGCGGATCTGTAATGTTCAACAATCCCCAGTTTGGAATCTGTTTTTCGATGGATCCAAGAACATGGCCGGCATAGGAGTCGGAATCTTGCTGATCACACCAGAGAAAGAGATGATCCCCTTTTCTATGAAACTGGATTTTCAATGTACCCATAATATGGCTGAGTATGAAGCTTTAATACAAGGTATGAGAATTTTGCAAGACTTCAATATTCAGAGGGTACACGCTTTCGGCGATTCATTGCTCGTCGTCAGCCAAGTCAAAGCTGAATGGCAGGTAAAAGATCAGAAGTTGCTCCCTTACCAAAAGATCATTTTATCCCTTATCAACAATTTCGATGAATTTCAGCTTTTCCATATTAAAAGAGAGTTTAATCAAATAGCTGATGGTTTGGCCAGCCTGGGCTCCATTATGTCTTTCAGAAATGGAGAATCCTGTCGCTCCTTTGAAATCGGTAGACTTGACCAACCTGCCTTCGTTCCGGTAATGCAAGTCAACCAGGCGGAACAGAAAAAGAAGCCTTGGTATCAAGATATCAAAAACTTTATTGAAACTGGTGAGCTTCCACCAGAACTATCAAAGAAGGAGCAAAAAGCAATTCGGCATATGTCCGCCCGCTATTTTATCCTTGCCAATGTTCTTTATCGTCGTGGGTTCAGTTCTGAGTATTCCAGGTGCTTAGACGAAGAAGAAGCTAAAGAAATCATACGAGAAGCGCATGAAGGTATTTGCGGTGGTCATGTCGGCTACCAAACCCTTGTTAAACAAATCATTCGGGCAGGATACTATTGGAGAACCATGCAGCAAGACTGCTATCGTTTTGTGAAGAAGTGCGTTTAGTGTCAGATACACGCACCTTCCATTCATGCGCCAGCCACGTACTTGCAATCAATCGTGTCTCCATGGCCATTTTCTATGTGGGCCTTCAACGTCGTAGGACCCATCTCTCCTTCAGCTTCTAATGGTCATAAATATTTCCTTGCCGCAACAGAGTATTTCACCAAATGGGTTGAAGCCGTCACTCTGCGTACAGTGGAAGGTCGACATGTAGTCTCGTTCATTCATAAGAACATTCTTTGTCGTTTCGGTATACCACACGACATCGTGTCAGATAATGGTACTCATTTCAAGAATGAGAGAATGAAGATCTTTTGTTCAAAATTTAGAATTCATCATCATTTTTCAGCTCCTTATTATCCACAAGGAAATGGTCAGGCAGAAGCAACCAACAAAAGTTTGATTCGCATCTTGGAAAGAACCGTTGAGACGGGTCGTGATTGGCACGAGAAAATTCATGATGCACTTTGGGCATATCGAACTACCATTCGAACCCCAACCAATGCGACTCCTTCAGAACTTGTTTATGGGACTGAGGTGGTGTTACCTCTTCATGTTCAGAAACCCGCCCTTAAGTTCGCATCTCTTTTAGAGCTACCACTCGATCAGTATCAGCAACAGAGATTGGTACAGTTAGATTTACTCGATGAAAAAAGACTCAAAGCAGCAGAACACGCTCAGTCTTATCGTCAGAGGATAGCAAGGCAATATGCCAAGTCAGTCATCGAAAGGAGATTCCAAGTTAATGACTTGGTCCTTAGATCAACGACTCATCTCAAGCATCGTCCACGTGGCAAATGGTCACCAAACTGGGAAGGTCCCTACGTGGTGAAAGAAGCGTTGCCCCGTAATTCATATCGTCTGATTAATGCAGACGGGGTAGAACTATCTGACCCCATTAATGCTCGACATCTGAAGAAATTCTATACCTAGAAAATCTCTATCCTATCTTTTGTATTCTTCAAAAATTCTCCTCAATAAATGAATAATTATTCTTTGGTCAAAATACCCCTCTTCCCCAGAATATACTGGGGCATTCTTGTTAAAGTTGCCTTTTATCCAAAACAATTTGTGTGCAGGCAGGATCTAATAAATCTCTCATTTTGCACGCATGTGCACTCAGTTGCATCCATTTGCATTTGCACGCATTCATCTGCGTCAATTTACATTGAATTTCCCATTCAGGATAAGGGATAAATCCTGAGACCCCGGCAAGTCGTCCAAGTCATCGCCAATTGATGACCCTTCAAAACCCAGTGCTCGTACTGGTAATCTTTTAAAAACCAGTGCTCGTACTGGTAATCTTTTGAAAACCCAGTGCTCGTACTGGTAATCTTTTAAAAACCAGTGCTCGTACTGGTAATCTTTTGAAAACCCAGTGCTCGTACTGGTAATCTTTAAAACCCAGTGCTCGTACTGGTAATCTTTTAAAAAACCAGTGCTCGTATTGGTAATCTTTTAAAATTCAGTGCTCGTACTGATAACCTTTTAAAATCCAGTGCTCGTACTGGTAACCTTTTAAAGTCCAGTGCTCGTACTGGTATCCTTTAAAAATCCAGTGCTCGTACTGATAGTCTTTTAAAATTCAGTGCTCGTACTAATAACTTTTTAAAATCCAGTGCTCGTACTGGTAGTCTTTTAAAGTCCAGTGCTCGTACTGGTATCCTTTAAAAATTCAGTGCTCGTACTAGTAATATTTTAAAATACAGTGCTCGTACTGATAACTTTTTAAAAACCCAGTGCTCGTACTGGTAATCTTTTAAAATTCAGTGCTCGTACTGATAACCTTTTAAAATCCAGTGCTCGTACTGGTAACCTTTTAAAGTCCAGTGCTCGTATTGGTATCCTGTAAAAATCCAGTGCTCATACTGGTAGTCTTTTAAAATTCAGTGCTCGTACTGATAACTTTTTAAAATCCAGTGCTCGTACTGGTAGTCTTTTAAAGTCCAGTGCTCGTACTGGTATCCTTTAAAAATCCAGTGCTCGTACTGGTAATCTTTTAAAATTCAGTGCTCGTACTGATAACTTTTTAAAATCCAGTGCTCGTACTGGTAGCCTTTTAAAATCCAGTGCTCGTACTGGTAATCTTTTAAAATACAGTGCTCGTATTGGTACTTTGCAAAAGTTCGGTCTTCATACTGGTCGCAACATAACTCTCACATTGAGGTTCAGGCTCAATCTTTAGACCTGCGAACCAAACAATCTGTATCAGACTCTTGGGTCGTTCCATTCTGTTAATCTGACATTCGGGGTGCCGATTTTGTCAAGACCTCTAGTCATTCGTGTTATCAAGCAGTTCTTTGAGTTATCAAAAGCTATCAAAATCAATCACCAAGTATCTCTCTTGCGAGGGACCCTTTTTCCAGGGAGAGTTCGAGGGAGCTCGTTTCTTTTCGCATGTCTTTATTGTTCGGTCGTTGAACCCCTTTTTCTAGGGAGAGTTTGAAGGGACTCGTGATTCACGAACAGTTTGCAAAATAATCTTTATTGTCACACAAGGAACCCTTTTTCTAGGGAGAGTTTCGACGGAAGCTCGTCCTCCTTGTAGCCTTAAATGTCTTTTGTTAGGCCACCCCCGTCGTCGAGGACCCTTTTTCCAGGGAGAGTGTGATGAACTCGTTCCTCTATGATATCCTTTCAATCTCTGTTAGCGGCCCCCTTTCCATAAGAAAAGCCTAGAAATAGGGAGTTTTGACGAAAACTCTATTTCTCTTCGAAAGTTCGTTTTGCAAACACTTCCTCTTCAGGGAAGAGAGGAGTATCTTTTGTTACCCGTTCAGGTAAGGGTCAAGCCTGAGTCTCTCCTTTGGGGAAAGGAGAGGAGAATCTAGCCACGGATGTGTCATATAGATCTCAAATGATTTCCTTCACCAAGGATTCCAAGAATATTTTGCCAATTTGCCATAAAAAAAAATAGTTGTTGATTCCAAAATCTTTATCGCATAAAATTGTACCTCAGAATATCTTCAGTATTACTTCCGAAGTGACAAAGCTTTTGCGAAAAAGGATTCAAAATTCAAAATCTTTCTATTGGCCAACCAAAAGGATGAATAATAAATCCGCGATATGGCCAGCAAAGAAAATTCAATGTTGTTGCAAAGCCAGAAGTGATTGATATTGATCACAGTCAATGGCATATTTTTAAAGATCATTCTTGGAAAATAAGCAGTCGAAATATCCTAGGTGATACAGAAAAATCCACTCAATCTCCATGTCCCCTCAATCACCTAAGCTGCAATTAAATATCTGCAAAAGGGATCTCTCAACTGTCGTCAAGATGAAGGCGAATTAGACGAGTCGACCCCCGGGGCCAAAGAAGATTTGGATCATCTCCAAGATGACGGAGTTTGTGACGGATCCTTCCAGAGAAAGTCCAGATCACCGTCGAGATGAAGGCGAGTGTGATGGACCTCTCGACAATCCCTAAAAGGTATTTAATTTCTGTTATCATCAAGAGATTCCTAACCAATGAGCCAATAACCGTCAATATAATCCCTGAGAGAAAAGAAGGATCGGAACATCTCTGAGATGAAGGAGTTTGTGACGTACCCTTCCAAAAAAAATAAAGAGAGAAAAGCCAGGACATCTCCAAAATGAAGGATGATGTAATTCCCGAAAAATCCAAGAGAGCTCCAATTCTGTCAAAAAAGAGTGCAGAAAGATCATCATGAGAAAAGAATCCCAGGATATCAGACTGCCGAATCTATCAAGAATCTTCTTTAATTTTATGAAATTCTTTTATCAATATCCTTTCGCTAATAGCTCTCGCAATATCAAGAATACATTCTTTTCCGTCCATATCAATGAAATTGATAGCCTCCTTGAAGGAAAGTCAATTGCAAGTAATTTGAATTCGAATCTTGATTCTACGGAGTTAAGCCCAGTCGGAGGTAATACTTCAGGTAGAAAAGAGGGAATATTTTTCATATATATATGTGCTTATCATTCTTGAATTAACTACAATTTTTATCTTATTGGCAATCTTTTCAAGTTATCCCGACATGAAGTGAGAACTTGATATTTATTTTGATGTATCCAGGCGTTGTTGTTATCCCTTTTAGGATCAGATGATGGGAGTTGTCCAAGATCCTTCTCTTCTTGTTTTGATCTGAGTGCCTGGGCTCTCAGATTCGCACACTTCCCTGTGCTCCCCACTGTCCCACCATAGACAGTTCTCGTTCAGGTTAAGGGTTAAACCTGAATTTTCCGCAAAAGGTCATCTGTCTTAAAAGCCATTCAGTCTTAGCAATGAGACGTCCAAGATCAATCCCTTTTTAAGCTTTAGGGAACCCTCTTTCTTCCTTTTGCAAACCCCTCTCGGATTTATTGTGCAGAATTCGAAGGTCCCATCATGGTTTCTTCATTTGAGGATTCCGTATATCGTCCCCTTTCAGGTTAAGGGTTAAGCCTGAGCCTCGTTTTTCCACGAGGTATCGTCCCCTTTCAGGTTAAGGGTTAAGCCTGAGCCTCATTTTTCCACGAGGTATTTCCTGTCCCATCCAGGTTAAGGGCAAAACCTGAATCTCACTTCTTTTCGAAGTAAAATTTTCTCCTTATTCTTCATTTCAAATCTATCATCATCCTTTGAACTAATTCTTTCATACCCAGTCAGATTCATCTAACTGGGGCATTTTTATAGTCCAAATTTGGTATGTTTTTTTTCCCACTAAGCTCGGCTTTCAACCGGCTTAGCAGCAAAGAGGGGCATCTGTAAACACACCAAATTTTTACCTTCATCCAGTGTTTGTCCATTTCATAAGTCATTACAGATCATTGCATGTCATTGCATGTATTCTACATAGCATTGCATGTCATTGCATAGCATTACATGTCATTGTATCTCATTTTCGAGATCCAGCACTCCTATTTCAAAACAATCAATCCAGATTTGAATTTTAAAGCTTTATTTCAAAATCAATTTCAAAACCTGGGTTTTTATTCAATACTCTGTCATTTTCCAACCCCAGGACTTTATATTTCGAAATATTTTCTCAAGGAAACAATCTGGATTCATTTCAAATTCAAATTTTAATCGATTTCAAGTCACAGATGAGACCCATTGAGGTGGTGTCGCTTCTGAAGTCCTCTATTCATCAAATTTCTCAAAATTTTGAAAGTTTCAGTCCGATCAGGACTCTGTCTTAGAGTCCTGATCCGGTCAGGAGTCTGTTTTGAGGTCAGTTTTACTTCCATTTTCAATCTTTTCTGTTTGCTTTCGAAATCTAGGTCATTTCACAGAGTCCAGTTAGTTCAGGACTCTATTTTAGAGTTCGGTCGAGTTAGGAGTCTAACCCTGACTGTGTTTTCTGACTTATTTCATCATTTCTTGATAAAATCTTTTGAAAATTCTTTCATTTGGCTTTTAAAATCTAAAATCTCAGAGTCCTAAGAGTTCAGGACTCTAATCCGGAGTTCCAGTTCGCTTGAGACCCTATTTTCAAAGATCTTGAATTTCAAATACTGATTTTAACCCCTTTTCAAAGCCATTTTCAGTGTTTATTTCAAAAATGTTCAAAATTCGATGTGGGACCACTCAGTTGGCACCATATCCAGAGGAATTCTAACTCAGTTAGGACCTTATGACATTTCAAAAATCCTAATTTTAAGTTTACTTTTGAAAATCTTTTGAAAACTCCTTCAATTTCAAGTTTTAAAATCGCTTTTTGAAAAAAACTCAAGTAGGGCCCACTCGGGGTGGCGCCATATTCGAGTAAGTCAGGGCTAGACTAGGGTTAGTTGATTTCTTGGTTAGTGTTAGAGGTTTAGAAGAGTCAAAACCATTTTGAAAAACTCATTTTTGAAAGTTAGTTTTTAAAACTAGTGTTTTTAAAGGTTTTTAAAAGTGTTTTAAAAACCCAATGTGAGAGAATGCCAAGTGGCACCACATTTAGGGGATTTTTAGGATTAGCTAGGGGTTAATTAGGCATTATTTAGGATAATTTAGACTAGGGGTAGTTAGGTAACTCCACCCCAAAATCGCCCCCCCTTTTAGAGACCAAAATTTTCAAAATTGTCAATTTTTAAACCTAATTTTTTTATTATAAATAGAGGCATAAGGGGGGTCGATTTTCCCATCTCTCTCCTATTGAGTCCTTGGAGCTTTTCTCTCTTCTCCATCCCTTCCTCCATTGCAGCAGCCTCAAGATAATGTTTTTCTTTAATTTTTAGTTTTTATTTAATGTTTTTCATTGTTTTAAGCATGATTTAGCCATTGGCACCATCATCTTCATGGATTAAACCATGGAGTTGACCTCAAGAACCATCAAGAATCAGCAAGAACGATCCAAGAAGGTGATTTAACCCTGTTTTGGATGATTTACAGAGATTTTAATCCATTAGAATTGATTTTAATATGATTCTTTGCATTATTAACCAATAAAATATATGATTTACCCTTTTTAATGGGTTAAATCTATGTTTTAAAGGTGATATCAAATTCCAGCCATTGATTTCCTGTTTTTAATTTATTTTCATGGTTTATTTATGTTTGTTTTACGTTCTATAGCATAGAAATAATTTTTATTTACTGTTTTATGGTTTATTTTATTTATTTACATTAATTAATGCATGGTTTTTCAAGTTTCTTAAATTTTTGTGTGTTCTAGGTTTAGAACAGTAAAGATGATGTTATTTCGGATTGAAGCACTCATTGTTTATTTCTGATTTTTTTATATGTGGTGCATGCATGAGTTATTGAGTTACGGTAGAAAAATTAGAGGTTTTGGATTTCGGGAACTCTGTCAAAAAAATCAGACATCAAATCGGGTTTTTAAAGCTTAAAATCATGGTTAAAATCAAGAAGGTAACTTGCTGTGATGATATTTCTCTCATCTTATATCCGATTTTAGATATGTAAAGTGCTATGGATTCACATTGAATAGATCTGTCTTCTGTGAATTGTTCGGATTTTTCGACCACTGTTTAGTATTTTTCCCTTTTCATAGAATCTGTTAGTCAATTTAAAGCTCGTTAGGGTTTACCAAAACCCTAATCAAACGTGTGTTAGTCATAAATCTCAAACCACAGATCCGATTTTAGATCTGTTAAAAGTGAGTATTGTTATTTTTCTGTCTACTGTTCATCACTAAAATTTCAGAGATTTTTGTTTAGAATTGCTATTTATGTCTGTATTTTCAATCTGGAATAGCTGTTTTAATCCCTGTTAAGAGTGATATATTTTAGCTCATATTTCCGGAAAGGTTTCTCCCTAACCGGAGATGATTTTTTCGATCTGTAAATTGGGAAATCTTTGTTTTTCTTTCTAGTTAGTCTCTATGAAATTTCATAAATTTCCATGGAGATTTGACCCCTGGTTCAGGTCTTGGACTGAGACTGGTTGATGAATTAGGTCAAAAATAGCATATTTTAGGGTTTAATGCAATTTTCGGATTAATTTAATGTCAAAAAATTATTTTTATAATTCCAATTCGACATTAGGGTTATAAAAAGTGCAAGTACCAATTTTTATGGATTTTGGAATCCATTTGATGGCTGAATTGAGCAAATTGCAAAACCGGGTTCCTGAAAGATCCAAAAACACTGCAAAAATCACAGTTTTTGTGATATTATTGGATTTTCGTGCATAAGCATATATTTTTAGGGTTTAATCATGTTCATAATCATGTTAGGATGCTTTAGGTTTAATTTTGTGCTCATTTGATTTCATTTAGTGCATAAAACCTAAGTTTTTACCAAAATCTCTTTCTAAAAACCTTGATTTCAAGGCCATAGTCTTGCTATCGGGGGTAATTTGGTTATTTGACCTAAATTTTGAAATCCCTAACCCTAATTTTTACATATTTAAGCATGTCATATCATATTTAGCTTAGTTTATTCCATTCAAATTTCAAAACTTGCATTTTATCAAAATATCTTTCTGAAAACCCTAATTTCAAGGCCATAGTCTTGTTATTAGGGGTATTTTGGTCATTTTGACCCCAATTTCAAAATTTCATATTTTACCTTTATTATTTCTTCAAATTTTATCATTTTGATTTAAGGGAATCATGGCAAAAAGGCTTATATCTAGCAAAATCCAACAATTTCCTGATATTGTTGGATAAATCTAGAAAAGCCAACATATATTCATTAACCAAGTTTTCTAGTTTTGCAGGTACATTGAAGACTTTATTTTTCATGTATTTAAATTTCAATAGTGATGTAACTTGTAATTAAACTTTGGAATAAGAATTTACATTTCCTGCTTAGCTTAGGTTGCATTGCATATAGTTTATTTTTATAATTTTAATGTGTGATGGATGATGATTCATGCATATTTTTTACAAATTCACCATGGTCTACACAAATGGCACATGCACTAGCTTCTATGAAGTTTATAAACTTGGTGGAATTTGTATTTATGGCCATAGTCAGAATACGAATGATACTCAGATTTATAATCTTCACATTAGCCACATTCAGCCTACACTCTTAGGCTAACTTCAAAAATGCACTGCATTTCTCAAAATACAAAAAGTATTTCTCAATTCCTAAAAATCATATTCATTCATTTCAAGTATTTCCCAAGTTCCAAATTCAAATTTTCTAAGTTAGAATTTCAATTTCCAAGTTGGAATTCAGAAAGACCAAGTCTCTCAGAATCGATTTTCACCAAATGTCAAGGATTCCTCAAAATCGATTTTATTTCTCTCAGAAGTACATTTCAAAATCCCATTTCACGATTTTTCATGTGATATCATTTCCAAGATTTACATTTTCTTAATATTTCAATCATTCAAAGCAAACATCATGTTTTCAAATGTGCATTTTCTGAAAATTCATAGCACATGCCTGATTCTATGTGCATTTAGAAATTAGAATATGATTTAGACAAGTTGAATAGAGTAGAGCATAAGATTGATCCTTGGTTCAATTACCCCTGTTAAAGGTGGCAGGAACGGTTGAACCTCGTACCGACAGGTGAGTCCCATTCTACGGAATTTTCCCGCATTTTAAAAACGGAGGCGAGTTATTTTCAAAAATCTTTTTCAAAGGTCAGTTTGATTTGCAAAAGTAAAAATTTTGCGATGATAACACATGTGCTCATGTTTTTCAAAAACCACCCCCACCTATATTGTCCCGGTCTTCACGTTGCTGGGCTCTCTTCCAGAACCATAGTTCGGGACAGAGCCTCACAACTGGGCCACCTATTTGGGTGAAAAACCCCCTGCCACGTACCAAGGGCCATAGTCCAACATATATCGGTAGGTGCTCAAGGATCTTGGAAAACTTGAACCTAGAACCAGAGGAATTGATTTTATGCCACGTACATTGAGCCTTGGCTCGAGTATATAGGCATAACTGGATTGGATACAGTTGATCTGAACCCTAGAGTTAGGATTAAGGTCCTACAGCTATTTCAAAATTTGTGCATCTAGAGTCAGCTTTTAGGGAATGTTGTATGTGCATACTTGTTTGTGCAGAATGTGATTGAATATGTTATAGTCATTTCCTTTTATTTTCCATATTTTCCCAATTTTCTAAAATACTGGACGATTTTCTCAAAATTCCTCAATCTATGTCCATGTACTGTCCATGTTTTAAAACCTTGGACGATTTTTCAAATACTTCATTTTCCATTTTTCATCAAACCCTGGACGATTTTCCAAATTTCCCTTAATTTCCTCAAAACTCTAGGTGATTTCTCATCTTTTCTGTCTTCTGGATCTCGAATTTCCTGCTTTATTTTTATCCTGCCTGCATTTTTCTCAAAATTCCTGTATTTTCTCAAGTCTCATTCCAATTTCCATGTCTTCCAGTCTGATGGCATCGAGTCAGCTTGATTCAGTCTTCCCTGAGGGTCACATCTCCTACGAGGTGCGACAAAGTCTTCTCGAACATCGAGTCCTCAGCACCGGATCCTTCTTTCCCCGGTGGTATTATTCATGGTTCAAGAACTTCTTTCATATGTTTCCGGACCATCTGGACGAGTGTGGATTGGAACTAGCGTCCGCAGTGGGAAAGCAGACAGTCAACGGCAAGTTTATCCATGCACTAGCAGAGCGGTGGAATCCGAGCACTTCTACCTTCTGGTTCCCGTGGGGCAAGATGACAGTACTGATGGATGAACTCTCAGAGATTATGGGATTGCCCGAGCCAGCCGGTCAGCCTGGAGATCCATTGGAGAAACAGTTTTTGATTAATGTCAAGGGTCTGGACCCAAAAGATGCCTTAGCTCGCATGACTGGACGCAAGTCTTGGCCTCTGATTGAAGAAGACGGAAATGAATATGTGGACCTGCTCGAAATCTACAGACAGCATGGGACATTTGTGGAAGTCAGCTCGTTGTCCAGGAAAGCTCGAGAAAGAATTCAGCATGCGATGGTTCTGTGCACGGTGGGATTAACTTTATTTCCCGATGGACGGAATTACATGGATATCAGAATAATTCAGCTTATGAGGAGATGGGGAAGTCGACAGACCACCCACCTCTCAATAGCCATGGCCGCACTCGCTTTTCTATACCGAGGGTTGACTCGTTTCGCACTTGGAGAGTCGATCCTAGTCGAAGGGTGCACCTATGCCTTGCAGTCTTGGTTCCTCCGACATGTGCCAGTCTGAGCCAGTTCCTTCAGATATAATGTTAAAAAGCTTCTTCCAGTTGCTCGATACCGGTTCTTGATCGACAACCTTCAGGAGGAAGAGGTCGTATGGGACTACTTTGATCGCCAGGAATCACCTCCCAGATACACTTATGCTTACGGCAAGCGATTCAGACTACTTGGCCCGTTTTTCTGCGCATACTATCATCCAGAGCGGTGTGTCAGGCAGTTCTCTCAGAGGCAGAAGTGCGTAGAGATTCGTCCACTAGCCGGGGTTCTGCCAGAATTCGATCTCGCATCAGATCAGTGGTCCGGAGCATACCATTCTGCCAGACATGGCTGGGATTCTTTTGTTAGTCTTACTATCTTTCCTGGTCCCCGTGTATCTTCTGATTATCTGGAGTGGTGAAAAATTGTCTGTCCCCCTCCCCTCTGTCAAGTGTATTATTGAAAGAACCATGTTTTTCCCCTCAATAAAAATTCCTTTATTTTACATTGGTTTGACGACCTCGCCTAGGTAACAAGGCATATTTTCAGTTGTTTATCTTGCAAAGAATAGCAACACAATTGTCGTAATCCCAACGACGACTCAATCCCTAGTAATGGGATATTATTTCAATTGTCTACCAAAATTCTCAATAAATATTTTTCTCCAAACCAAATTTCCGTCAGAAGCCTAACCATCAGTTCTACCCTGCAAAGAGCATCAGAGAACATTTGCAATACCCGATGGTCAATACAAGATCCAGAAAGAAAACCACATCAGTTGAAGGCGTCGCGTACTCAGTAGCTTCAGAAGAAGAGATGGACTCACCCCGATCAATCCAGAGTCAGGGTCAGCAGGCGAATGATGGCATCGATCCCCAAATGTACATCATGTTCAAAAAAATGATGACCAAGATGCTGGCAGAGCAAGCTGAGGCCAGTACTGAGCAAAATCAGACCAAACAGAAAGGTAAGGGTCATGCCGTCAAGAATGTAAAGATCAGCAAAAAGCAGAGTCATCACGAGGAAATATCTGATGAGTCAGAATCAGCTGACGATGCTCACAAGGAATGTGAAAATAAATATGAATTCAAAAGGTCGACTCAGGGACAGGGGTCGGCTTACAAATCCAAAAACCAGTCTGTTAATGACCCTACCCAGTCACAGCTAAAAGACATGATGAAAATGGTCAAAGATCTGCAGGCCCGCGACAAGGGCAAGAAAGTCTTCACCAGCGAAGACTTCTATGATGGTTTAGATGGGGACGACAATCTGGATAATCTCCCCAGAAAATTTATCAAGTTTGATGGTTCTGGCGACCCTAAAGCTCATCTCGCCATGTTTTTCGCTGAATGTTCACGATTCAAGCGTGACAATCGGGCACTCTTCCTTTGCTTCCCTCGCAGTCTGGAGGGAATGACAGCTAAATGGTACTCGGAGCACATCAACCCCATAGAGCTGAAAGAATTCGATAAGGTGGTAAATATGTTCATTGAGCGCTTTCTGTTCAATGCTGAGGCACTCCCGACCCTCAGCCATCTCTGTGGCCTGAAACAGAGAGAAAATGAAAAGGCCCGAGATTTTATCCACCGCTGGAGGTCAGCTTGTAATAAAATGAGAGATCCCATATCAGAGGGTGTTATCGTCGCAAAAAAATTTTCCACGTCTTCCCTTCCTTGCAGAAGAGAGAGGAAAATGCTTTCGCGATTCAAACTTGACCGAATTTTGGAAATTGTTTTGAAATACTCGCCTCCGTTTTAAAAATTGCGGGAAAATCCATGGGATGGGGCTCGACCTGTCGGTACGAGGTTCGACCGTTCCTGCCGCCTTTAACAGGGGTAATCGAACCAAGGACCAAAATTATGCTTGACTTAGTAAAATCATTGAAATTATGTTCTATCCTAGATGCACAGAGAATTCAGGCATGTGCTATGAGATTTGGTAAAATATGGGTTGGAAAACTATGATGTATGCTTAGAAAACATTTGGAGTTGAAAAGCATTTCTCAGGAAAATATGGAAATCAATCTCTCAGAAAAACTCAGACGAAGAAGGTTTGAAAATCTAGGGAAAGTTTATAAAGACTTAGAAAATCTTGAAGAAGCGAGAATCTCGAGAAAATCTTGAGAAATTTTATAAAGATCTGGAAAATCACGAAGAGATGAGAATCTCAGAAAAATTTTTAGAAAGCTTAGAAAGACTTGGAAAACCATGAGGAAATAAGAATCTCAGGAAAACTTTAAGAAAGCTTAGAAAGATTTGGAACACCATGAGGAAATGAGAATCTCAGGAAAATTTTGAGAAAGCTTAGAAAGACTTGGAAAACCATGAGGAAATAAGAATATCAGGAAATTTTTAAGAAAGCTTAGAAAGATTTGGAACACCATGAGGAACTGAGAATCTCAGGAAAATTTTGAGAAAGTTTATAAAAACTTAGAAAACCCTGAAGAAATGAGAATCTCAGGAAAAGTTTGAGAAAGTTATAAAGACTTGGAAAACTATGAAGAAATGAGAATCTCGGGAAAATTGGAAGGAATTCTTGAGAAAAGATGAATACTTGAAAGGAAAGCATTTGTTGGGAAAACTCGGACTTTGAGAATTTTCTTAAGAAAATGATAGAAAATTTTGTAGGAAAAATTCATTGGAGAAGGAAATTCAAAACTTAGGAAATTGAATTCCTGAGAATCTTGTCTTTTGAAATGTTGGAAAATCAACTTGGATTCTTGAGAAAGATGAAAAATTCCTTTTAAAAAGAATCTTAAGAAAATAACATTTTCAGAGAAAATCATGGGAAAATTTTGATTTGGAAAAATCCAACTTCGAATATCATCATAGTTTCTTGAGAAATCGATTCCATGAAGTGAAAATCTCTTGAGAAAATCATGAGAAAAACAAATGATGCAAATGATTTGAATGAATGAATGCAGTTTGAAAAGATTTCTGGAAAATCTGTTGGAAAAATATGGATTAAGCCAAAGTAAATCCTTCACATATTCTGACTGTGGCCATGAATATGTTCAGAGTTTATTTGAGTTAATTCACAATATTTTGAAAACATTGGAAATATGAGGTGCATTTTCAAGATAGCCTAAGAGTGTAGGCTCAATGTGACTGGTAGAGAGATGATGGATCTGGGTCTCCTCCATATTCCGACTAGGGCCGTAAATATAGATTCCATCGAGTTCATCAACTCTCTAAGAGTTGGTGCACGTGCCATTCGTGTTCATCCACGGTGAATTTTGAAAATTGAGATATATGCATCATAGAATCAGGATATTACTGAAATCAAACTATATGAGATGCGGCCTAATCTAAGCAGTAAAAGTAAATCTTATTCCAAGGTTTACATTGGATTGTTACATTGCTTGACATAAAGTAAAAAAAAAAATGAAATGGAGCCGAGGAATCAGCATCTTCTAGATTTTCCTGCAAAATGAGAGTTAGTACAAGATAACCAAAAAAATGGGTATATATATATACATATTATATACCAAAGAGATGTATATCAAAATTTACTAAAATTGATGCTAAATGATATGTATCAATGGAAGTGTATTTACATGAGGAAATATATACATGAATGCTCATATATGGAAATAAGGACACATGAAGGCATATATATATATAAGTATATATCTATGTATATATATATACATATATATATATACATATATACGTATACATATAGGTAGATATACATATGTATTGATATATATATACCTATAATAAGAAAATATACACATTTAAGGGAAATTCTATATAATGGGTAAAATCAGAAATTACAGGTATAGACAGTTTCTGTAGGTGATTTTACAAGGCCGTAATTCCCAAATTACAACATATTTTTCAATAAAAAGGGGTATGGAGCTTCCCTATATATCAATAATGAAACACGCCAAAAATGGTATAGAGATCATGAACGGATATGGATATATCCGTTCATGAAGGTGGCTGTTTATCAAGACTGCACTCCTGCAGCAGAAAAGATGGTAAATACATAATGTGCAGGAAATGCACTGTGGAAACACCATGGGCTGTTTCAAGGATATTAGGAAAAGGGTTGTGAAAAGCTTAGTGGAGAGGTGAAGATGTTGTGGAAAGTGATAAAACAAAGTATGTACTTGGTGCTGCAAATGGGGGTGATATTATAACAATACAGCAAACAGGAAAAGTGCTTCTGTGTTATTGAAGTGATGCTGAAAATGATAAATGTGGGAGGATATACAGGTAGCTGCTGAGTCTACCTAAACATTACAAATGATGAAACCAACAACTGATGAATGAAGTTAAGTTACAAATAACAAATGCTTGAAAGTAATACACTGGATGAATGTAACTACACTAACCAGAAAACACATACATACAAAAATTAGAACTTAGACTAAAAGGAAATTCAGTAAATATATCCAGGGGATATATACAACGCATTATGGATTGAAATCCAATAGAAATGGGAATGGTAAAGAACCAGACTTTTCCATAAGATGTCAATATGAATAGGGAAGTGGAAAGCATAAAGAATCCAGGCTACATGTTAGTGATTTGGCTACAGCCGTATTGGCAGATCAAGGAACCCACGACAGAGGTTCATTTCTGTAGCAACTGAGTAAATAATGGATCAACATAAATATCTTCTGTTTCAAAAAAAAAAATGCTCAAAGGGCAGTAAATTGGTATTCAAAACTAATGTATAATCAAAAGAAAGAAACAGCCATGAGTTGGCTGATGCTTCAGAACATACAAAGAAAAGGGATGAATGCTCTAATGCAAAAGAAGAAGAAAAAAAAAATGCAGGAATTCATTGATGTGCAAAGAATGTTTTAAAAAAAAAAATGCTCAAAGGGCAGTAAATCTATATTCAAAGCTAATGTATAATCAAAAGAAACAAACAGCCATGAGTTGGCTGATGCTTCAGAACATACAAAGAAAATGGATGAATCAGGGAAATGAGGAATGAGAAAAGGTGAGAACCAAAGAAAAAAAAAAAGAATAACACCGATGAACAGGAGAATGACTCACCGTGAATCAAACGAAAGGCTTCTTCTTGTGGATCCCCTGTGGCTGGGCTGAAGGAGAGATGAGAAGGAGCTTTGGAGAGCTCTCTGCAATCTGGACCGGAGAGCCAAAATCCCTAAAGGGTAAAAGCTTCACGGCCAGCCCAAAGGGTACCTGCAAAAATAAAAAAGTAAGAGATCCATCGACCTCCTGCCACCCGAGAGGCACAAAGGTTTTGATAGATGAGAGGGCTGGAGTTTCCTTCTGAATGAAAGGGGACGGACAACAGTTGGCTGGGCTGAAGTGAGGATGCAGGAACCGTTGAAAGCTTGGTTGCTGGGCTGAAGAAGGAGCACGTTGGCTGGGCTGGTTTTCCTACTGTGGCTAGAATGAAGAAGGTAGGCGTTGGAGGTGGGAAAGCTCCACGCTCAGCCTCTTGCTGGCTGGGCTAAAGAAGAGGGCAGCCAGTGGTGTATCTTCTTGATGGCTGGTGCTGGAGAAGAGAATGGACAGCAACCGATGGATCTTCTTGATGGCTGGTGCTGGAGAAGAGGATGGACAGCAGCTGATGGGTTGAAGAAGATGCAGTTTTGCTGCTGGACTGAAGAAGATGGGAAGGAGCTGGTTCTTCCTGCTGATGGGCTGAAGAAGGTGTGGCAACCTTTGAAAAACGCCAGATGGAGGAAGTGGCTGGCCTAGAAGGGAAAAGCTCCACCCCCTTTGTGAATCCCCTGCAATCAAAACCCAAGAAAACTCCTCAATCGGCCTCTCCCCTTTGGTTGTAGAAAAAAATCGTTCCCTCTTGGTGAATCCCCTGTGATAAGCACAAAAGACCTCCCTTTTGCATTCAAAACCCCCCTTCTTTAAAGAATTTTCAGCCTCCTTAAAAAAAAGCGCAGCCCCCCTCTTCTAAAAAAAAAAAACGCAACTCTCTAGTTCCGTTACATTTTCTTTTTTTTTAAAATGTTTGAAAGTTTTGTAACTGAAATTTTGAAAATCCGCCGTTTTGGAGGTGGATGAAATCTTAGGTTTTTAAAACCATTTTGGGTTCATTTACCTAAGTTTTAGGTAAAAATGAATATTTTTTGGAAAGTTTGGTTGTGGCGCCGTTTTGGGGCTGTTTCTTTTAAAAAAAAATGAATAGTAAATAAAATAAATAAATAAAAAATAAAAAGAATAAAATTAATTGGGAGATGCCACCTCAGCCAATTTTTTAAAATTCTTTTTGAAAATAAAGTTTTATTTTGTTTTAGCAAATCTTTTATTTTCAAGTGGAGTGCCGCAAGTGTGTGGGCCCACTATTTTAGGACATAACATAAAAAAATAAAATAAAAATAAGAAAATAAAAAGAAGAGGAATTTACAAAATTGGTGCCATCTTCGGGTGGGTCCCGCTTGAAAGTAAGAAACTTACTTGGGAATCTGAGTATGATGCTAGTTCAAAGGCGGGTCCCGCTCCATTTATTTGAAAATACGAGATAAAATATTATTTGTTTTTCAAGAATTTGGAAAATTGGCTTTTCAGGGCAAAAATATGGATAAAGTAAATGTAAAAAAAAAAAAAATTGTAAAGAGATTTAAAATCTTTTTGCAAAATTTTTGAGTTAAAATCTTTAAAATCAGTATCCAAATATCCAGATTGTTTTCCTAAAAAAACTTTTGTAATTAAAAAGTCCTGGGGGTAAAATGGGAAAAATTGGTAATTTTGAATACCCAGGGTTTTAAAAATCAATTTGAAAAAGTTTAAAAATCAAATCTGGATGGACAATTTTGAAAATCAGGAGTTCTGAATCTCAAAATGACATGTTGTGCAGTGAAATGATGCAATGATATGCAAAGACATGTTCTATGAAATGTCACTCTGAGCTCGGACTTGGAAATTTTAGCTTTTTGTCCAAAAAAAGGATTTTGAAATTTTGCCCTTTAAAGATGTCTCTGAACCTAAATATGGAAATTTTGAGGCTCAAGAGTGAAATTTAGGACTTTCTGCAAGGTTCAATCTTGGAAAATGACCATTTTTCCCTTCATGGGTTCCGGAGAACCGAAATGGGGTGATTGAGGGCAATGTAAGGGAGGTGAGTGAAAATTTGGGGTGTTTACAGATGCCCCTCTTTGCTACTAAGCCGGCTTATGGTCGAGCTTAGTGGCAAAGAAAACACACCAAATTTGGGCTATATAAAATGCCCCAGTTAGAAGGATCTGACTGGGTATGAAGAAGTTAGCCCGAGGAAGATGGTAGATATGACATGGAGAATAAAGAGAAAATAGATTTGCTCTGAGAGAGCGAAGTTCAGGTTTTTGCCCTTAACCTGGATGGGACAGAAAACGCTTCGTATGGAACGAAGCTCAGGTTTGACCCTTGACCTGATTGGGAAATGGAATATCTCATCGAAATGAGACTCAGGTTTGTACCCTTAACCTGATCGGGTGGAAAATGGAATACCTCTTCAAGGGAGGCTCAGGTTTATACCCTTATCCTGATTGGGCGGAAAATGAATACCTCTTTGAATGAGGCTCAGGTTTGTACCCTTATCCTGATCGGGCGGAAAATGGAATACCTCTTTGAATAAGGCTCAGGTTTGTACCCTTATCCTGATCGGGTGGAAAATGGATTTGTATGATGGAACCTTCGGATTTTGCACAATAAATTCAACAGGGGTTTTGCAAAAGGATGGAAAATGGGGTCCCTAAAGCTTGAAAAGGGGTTGATCTTGGGTGTCTCATTGCTGAGACTAAAATCAGCTTTTGAAATTGCCTCTTTTGCGGGAAATGATTGGTGGTTCGACCTCGAACCGAAATGGGGCTGTCCATGGTGGGACAGTGGGGACACAGGGAAGTGTGCAATCTGAGAGTTCATGCTCTCAAAGAAGGGAAGGAATCAAGTCCTTAAGAGGGATTTAAAATTGGTGTCAGGATGCATTGAAAACGGACATCAAGCTCTCACTTCATGTCAGGATAGCTAGAAAATATTGTCAAAATGTTGGAAATTTTGCTGTTGATTCAAAATATTTGAAAATGTTGCACATTTTTTCAAAGATATTCTTTCTTTTCTACCCAAAGCATTACCTCCAAATAAGGTTCACTTCGTAGAATCAAGATTTAGCATCCAAATTGCTTGCAATTGACCTTCTTCAAAGAAATTATCAATCTCCTTGATATGAACAAGAAAGAGAATTTGATATTATGAAAGCAACTGATGAAAGAATATTGATAATAGAATTGCACAAATTTAAAGAAATTCTTGGCAAATTTTGGCAGTTTGATATCCTGGGAGCTTCTCTCATGATAATCTTTTTGCACTCTTTTGACTCTTTTGAGTTTTTTGTTGCATTCTCCTTCATTTTGGAGATGTTCTGACTTTTTCTCTCTTTCTTTTTCCTCTCTCGCTCTCTTTTGGGAAGAGTACGTCACAAACTCCTTCAACATGGAGATGTTTCGATCCTTCTTTGACGATATTGGTTCTTGGGTTTAGAGATCTTTGGATGATAGCTGAAATTAAATATCTTTTAGGGATTGTCGGGAGGTTCATCGCATCTGCCTTCATCTCGACAGTGCTTTGGACTTTCCCTAGAAGGATCCGTCGCAAACTCCGTCATCTTGGAGATGTTTCGAATCTTCTTTGGCCCCGGGGTCTATTCGCCTAATTCGCCTTCATCTTGACGACAGGTGAGAGATCCCTTTTGTGGATATTTAATTGCAGCTTAGGTGATTTGGAGGAAACGGGGCTTGGGTAAATGCTCTCTTTTCTAGCGCTCAGGATATTTCCACTGCCTTATTTTACAAGAATAATCTTTAAAGATGCGCCATTGACTGTGATCAATATAAATCATTTATGGCTTTGCAATAACACTGAATCTTCTTTGCTGGCCATATCGAGGATTTATCCTTCATCCTTTTGGTTGGCCAATAGAAAGCATTTGAAGTTTTAAATCTCTTTTCGCAAAAGCTTCACTCTTTTGGAAGTAATGCTGAAGATAGACTGAGGTAAGGGTTTGTATAATAAAGTTTTTGAAATCAATAAATAATTGATTGACAAATTGACAAAATTTTCTTGAAATCTTGGGTGAAAGTGATCATTTGAGGTCCGGTTCAACACATCCATGACGAAAATTATCCTCTCCTTTCCCCAAAGGAGGTGACTATCAGTTTACTGGGAACAATATCAGTTCAATTAAGAACGACCATCGGTTCGTTGAGAACTATATCAGTTCAATTAAGAACAACCATCGCTGGAAATAATATCAGTTCAATGAAGAACGACCATCGGTTCATTTGGAACACTATCAGTTCAATGAAGAACAACTATCAGTTCGCTTGGGAACACTATCAGTTCGATAAAGAACGACTATCAGTTCACTTGGAACACTATCAGTTCAATGAAGAACGACTATCAGTTCACTTGGGAACAATATCAGTTCAATTAAGAACGACCATCGGTGGGAATAATATCAGTTCAATTAAGAACGACCATCGATTCGCTGGAACACTATCAGTTCAATGAGGAACATCTATCAGTTCACTGGAAACACTATCAGTTCAATGAAGAACGACTATCAGTTCACTGGGAACACTATCAGTTCGATGAAGAACGACTATCAGTTCACTTGGAACACTATCAGTTCAATGAAGAACGACTATCAGTTCACTTGGAACACTATCAGTTCTATGAAGAACGACTATCAGTTCACTTGGGAACGCTATCAGTTCACTGAAGAACGAGGATCATTATAGAGAGTTGGATTACTTTTATGAATGGTTTCAGGATTATCCCCTTATCCTGAACGGAGAATGGAAATTGGATGACCTGGCGGTCGAAATTGAGAATTTTGGTAGTTTAAAAATTGGAGATTGGATGACCCGGAGGTCAAAATTGAAGAATTATGGAAAATGATTCAGGTTTATCCCTTAACCTGAAGGGGAATGTTGATGTAAATTTAATGCAAATGAATATGATTAAATGCAAATTGATGTAAATGAATGCAGAATTAATGCAAATGAGTGCATATATATGCAAAATGAGATATTGGTTTATCCTGCCTGCATACAGGATGTTTTGAGGTAAAGATAAATTTTCAAAAAAAATGCCCCAATGTGACTGGGGAGGAAAATCTTGAATAAAAAAAGGATAATTGACAAGCTTCTTGACTAATATACGTCCTCAAGATCATTCCTCACAAGAGAGACATTTTGAAAAGGAAGAAGAAGCAAATAAGATGGCGCCAAGCTATTGAAAAATTCGATGACTTTATTGATGCTTTAAAATCAAGGAAAGAGAATGGGATTACATTATTCTTTTTGAAAAAGCAAAATGGGAAATGGGAAATTGTTGGCATTGTCATCTTCTGGAATGATTGTGGAAAAAGTTTAGTCAGGATGACTAGTCCTCTTTTCCATCTTCAACAAGGAGCTTCTTGTCAATGCAGTCTTGAACAATGTTCTTAAGGACGAAGCAGTTTTCTGTATCATGCCCTACTGCTCGATGAAATTTGCAAAACTGTTCTTTGAATCTGCCCATAATTGCTGGAGGATAACTGGCTTTAGGCAACCGAACAAGGTCTTTCTCAAGCATATACTCGAGTATACTCTCGAGTGTCTGATCCAGAGGGGTGAATTCTCGATCAGTTCTCCAGTCTTTGCGCTTTGATTTTTCCTGATCTTTCTTTTGATGCTGAGGGCTGGATTGGAGAGGTTTATCACTGTTGATGTCCTTCCCTTTATGCCTTTTGATTCTCTCCAAACTGTTGCCATGATCATTCTTGTTGCCTTTGCTATTGTTGAAAGATTTGGCCGCAAAAGTGAAGTGAGCCTTCTTTTTGGCATCTTGACTGTTTCTTGCAATGGTAAGGCCTTCATAGACTCCATTCTCTACTCCCATTTCGAGCCATTCAGCTCGTTCAATGAGTTTAACGAAAGACTTGGAGGGTGAGGTAGAGATTAATCCTCTCAGAGGTTGCGAAAAATTGTTGAGGATTAAGGATAAAGCATGTCTTTCTGATATAGGATCCCTCATTTTGTTGCAGGTCTCTCTCCATCTGTGAATGAAGTCCCTTGCCTTTTCATTTTCATTTTGTCTTAGATTGCAGAGATGGCTCAATGTTGGGAGTGCTTCAGTATTGAACAGAAATCGCTCAATGAATAGGTTGACCACCTTATCGAATTCTCGCAGCTCAATTGGATTGATATGCTTGGAGTACCACTTGGCGGCAGTGCCTTCTAAGCTACGAGGAAAACAGAGAAATAGGGCCCTATTGTCTCTCTTGAATTTGGAACATTCGACGAAGAACATGGCGAGATGGGCTTTCGGGTCACCAGAACCATCGAACTTGATGAACTTGCGAGGCAGATTTTCCAGATCTTCGTCTCCTTCTAAGCCATCATAAAAATCTTCGCTAGTGAAGACTTTCTTGCCCTTCTCGCGAGCTTGCAGGTCTTTAACAACTTTGGCCATTTCTTTGAACTGTGACTGCAGGGGCTCTTCTGCAACTTGATTCTTTGATTTGCGACTCCTCCTTTGTTTTTGGCCCTGTTTCTGAAATACCGGAGGCACCTCATATTCTTCATTGGTGTCTTCCTCTAATTCTGATTCATCTGATATTTCTTCTGGCTGAATTTGCTTCTTGGAGTTCTTCTTATCCTTGTGCCCATGGAACTTCTCTCTGAATGGGTTCTTCTCTACACTGGTCCCAGCCTGTTCACTCATCATTTTGGTCATCATTTTCTGGAACATAGCATACATTTGTGGGTCTATGCCATCCTCCTCTTGTTGTTGATCTTGATTCACGGGATGATCCATTTCGCCTTCTGAGGCTGAGGAGTGTTGTGATGATGTGGTTCTTCTTCCTGACCTTGTTCGAACTATCAAATATTAAGGATGCTCTCTCTACAAGATGAAGTCTTGATTAGACTCTGAGGGAACTTTACATTGGGAGGAAAATGATTATTGACGATATGGTAAACAATTGGAAGAATATCCCATTACTAGGGATGGAGTCGTCGCTGAAATCACGATAATTGTGTTGTCATTCTTTGTAAGAGAAATAACAACGAAAAATGTGCCTTGTTACCTAGGCGAGATCATCAACCACGAGGAAAATACCATTTTTAAAGGAAAGAGATATCTCTTGAAAAAACAATCCGCAAACGGATTTAGAATAAGGAGAAGGCAAGTGGGTAAACAATTTCCACCGCAATAATCAAGGTATGCACAAAAAAAATACGATGAAGAATTTTGCAAATAGACAAAAGAATTGAAAATTCAATGAGAGAAAACATATGATTTTGAAAAATTGCAGGCAGGATAAAATGCAGCTGAAAATTTGAGATCCAGTAGAACGGGAGAATGAAAAATCACCTGGAGTTTTGAAAGAAATTGGATATTTGGGAAAATCTTCCAGGGTTTGAGAAAATAAAGGGAAAAGATGAGAAATATGGATATTTGAAAATATTTTGGGAAAATGTAAGGAAATAGAGGTAATAGACAAACAATCACATCCTGCGCAAACATTCATGCACATACAGCACTCCCTAAAACGCTGACTCTAGATGCATTATTTTGAAAATAGCTGTAGGACCCTAATCCTAACTCTAAGTTCAGATCATCTTTGTCCAATCCAGTTATGCCGATATACCCGAACCGAAATTCGAGGTATGTGGCATATAATTTCAACTCCGGTTCTAAGGTAAGATTTTCCAACATCCTTGAGCGCCTACCGATATACTTCGCACTGTGGCCCGCGGTACGTGGTAGGGGGGTGTTAACCCAAATAGGTGACCCAGTTGTGAGGCTCTGTCCCGAACTAGGGTTCTGAAAGAGAGCCCAGCAACGTGAAGACCGGGTAATGATAGGTAATTGGGGTTTGAAAAAATGATCACATGCAAGAAATAGATGGCTCTAAATCCTAGAGAGATAGATTTTGAAAATCTTTGAAGAAGCATACATTGTTTGCATTCAGATCCTAAATTGAGGAGAGTTGTATTCAGACCTAAGTCTAGGTGAACATGAAAAATATCTCCTCAATCTGGTCCTACCAAACCATGCCTAAGTTATATGCAGTCAATGTCAGCTAGGTCAGAATCTAGGCTCCTAGGTTCGCATGATATAAAAAGTAAAGAGCTGACATTTTGTGAATACATAATTTCAATAATGGAACTAAGTCAAGCATAATTTAGGTCAAACAAGGACAGGTCCCATCTCGGTCGCCAAACCAGTTATCGTCGCAAAAAAATTTTCCCCGTCTTCCCTTCCTTGCAGAAGAGAGAGGAAAATGCTTTCGCGATTCAAACTTGACCGGATTTTGGAAATTGTTTTGAAATACTCGCCTCCGTTTTAAAAATTGCGGGAAAATCCATGGGATGGGGCTCGACCTGTCGGTACGAGGTTCGACCGTTCCTGCCGCCTTTAACAGGGGTAATCGAACCAAGGACCAAAATTATGGTTGACTTAGTAAAATCATTGAAATTATGTTCTATCCTAGATGCACAGAGAATTCAGGCATGTGCTATGAGATTTGGTAAAATATGGGTTGGAAAACTATGATGTATGCTTAGAAAACATTTGGAGTTGAAAAGCATTTCTCAGGAAAATATGGAAATCAATCTCTCAGAAAAACTCAGACGAAGAAGGTTTGAAAATCTAGGGAAAGTTTATAAAGACTTAGAAAATCTTGAAGAAGCGAGAATCTCGAGAAAATCTTGAGAAATTTTATAAAGATCTGGAAAATCACGAAGAGATGAGAATCTCAGAAAAATTTTTAGAAAGCTTAGAAAGACTTGGAAAACCATGAGGAAATAAGAATCTCAGGAAAACTTTAAGAAAGCTTAGAAAGATTTGGAACACCATGAGGAAATGAGAATCTCAGGAAAATTTTGAGAAAGCTTAGAAAGACTTGGAAAACCATGAGGAAATAAGAATATCAGGAAATTTTTAAGAAAGCTTAGAAAGATTTGGAACACCATGAGGAACTGAGAATCTCAGGAAAATTTTGAGAAAGTTTATAAAAACTTAGAAAACCCTGAAGAAATGAGAATCTCAGGAAAAGTTTGAGAAAGTTATAAAGACTTGGAAAACTATGAAGAAATGAGAATCTCGGGAAAATTGGAAGGAATTCTTGAGAAAAGATGAATACTTGAAAGGAAAGCATTTGTTGGGAAAACTCAGACTTTGAGAATTTTCTTAAGAAAATGATAGAAAATTTTGTAGGAAAAATTCATTGGAGAAGGAAATTCAAAACTTAGGAAATTGAATTCCTGAGAATCTTGTCTTTTGAAATGTTGGAAAATCAACTTGGATTCTTGAGAAAGATGAAAAATTCCTTTTAAAAAGAATCTTAAGAAAATAACATTTTCAGAGAAAATCATGGGAAAATTTTGATTTGGAAAAATCCAACTTCGAATATCATCATAGTTTCTTGAGAAATCGATTCCATGAAGTGAAAATCTCTTGAGAAAATCATGAGAAAAACAAATGATGCAAATGATTTGAATGAATGAATGCAGTTTGAAAAGATTTCTGGAAAATCTGTTGGAAAAATATGGATTAAGCCAAAGTAAATCCTTCACATATTCTGACTGTGGCCATGAATATGTTCAGAGTTTATTTGAGTTAATTCACAATATTTTGAAAACATTGGAAATATGAGGTGCATTTTCAAGATAGCCTAAGAGTGTAGGCTCAATGTGACTGGTAGAGAGATGATGGATCTGGGTCTCCTCCATATTCCGACTAGGGCCGTAAATATAGATTCCATCGAGTTCATCAACTCTCTAAGAGTTGGTGCACGTGCCATTCGTGTTCATCCACGGTGAATTTTGAAAATTGAGATATATGCATCATAGAATCAGGATATTACTGAAATCAAACTATATGAGATGCGGCCTAATCTAAGCAGTAAAAGTAAATCTTATTCCAAGGTTTACATTGGATTGTTACATTGCTTGACATAAAGTAAAAAAAAAAATGAAATGGAGCCGAGGAATCAGCATCTTCTAGATTTTCCTGCAAAATGAGAGTTAGTACAAGATAACCAAAAAAATGGGTATATATATATACATATTATATACCAAAGAGATGTATATCAAAATTTACTAAAATTGATGCTAAATGATATGTATCAATGGAAGTGTATTTACATGAGAAAATATATACATGAATGCTCATATATGGAAATAAGGACACATGAAGGCATATATATATATAAGTATATATCTATGTATATATATATACATATATATATACATATATACGTATACATATAGGTAGATATACATATGTATTGATATATATATACCTATAATAAGAAAATATACACATTTAAGGGAAATTCTATATAATGGGTAAAATCAGAAATTACAGGTATAGACAGTTTCTGTAGGTGATTTTACAAGGCCGTAATTCCCAAATTACAACATATTTTTCAATAAAAAGGGGTATGGAGCTTCCCTATATATCAATAATGAAACACGCCAAAAATGGTATAGAGATCATGAACAGATATGGATATATCCGTTCATGAAGGTGGCTGTTTATCAAGACTGCACTCCTGCAGCAGAAAAGATGGTAAATACATAATGTGCAGGAAATGCACTGTGGAAACACCATGGGCTGTTTCAAGGATATTAGGAAAAGGGTTGTGAAAAGCTTAGTGGAGAGGTGAAGATGTTGTGGAAAGTGATAAAACAAAGTATGTACTTGGTGCTGCAAATGGGGGTGATATTATAACAATACAGCAAACAGGAAAAGTGCTTCTGTGTTATTGAAGTGATGCTGAAAATGATAAATGTGGGAGGATATACAGGTAGCTGCTGAGTCTACCTAAACATTACAAATGATGAAACCAACAACTGATGAATGAAGTTAAGTTACAAATAACAAATGCTTGAAAGTAATACACTGGATGAATGTAACTACACTAACCAGAAAACACATACATACAAAAATTAGAACTTAGACTAAAAGGAAATTCAGTAAATATATCCAGGGGATATATACAACGCATTATGGATTGAAATCCAATAGAAATGGGAATGGTAAAGAACCAGACTTTTCCATAAGATGTCAATATGAATAGGGAAGTGGAAAGCATAAAGAATCCAGGCTACATGTTAGTGATTTGGCTACAGCCGTATTGGCAGATCAAGGAACCCACGACAGAGGTTCATTTCTGTAGCAACTGAGTAAATAATGGATCAACATAAATATCTTCTGTTTCAAAAAAAAAAATGCTCAAAGGGCAGTAAATTGGTATTCAAAACTAATGTATAATCAAAAGAAAGAAACAGCCATGAGTTGGCTGATGCTTCAGAACATACAAAGAAAAGGGATGAATGCTCTAATGCAAAAGAAGAAGAAAAAAAAAATGCAGGAATTCATTGATGTGCAAAGAATGTTTTAAAAAAAAAAATGCTCAAAGGGCAGTAAATCTATATTCAAAGCTAATGTATAATCAAAAGAAACAAACAGCCATGAGTTGGCTGATGCTTCAGAACATACAAAGAAAATGGATGAATCAGGGAAATGAGGAATGAGAAAAGGTGAGAACCAAAGAAAAAAAAAAGGAATAACACCGATGAACAGGAGAATGACTCACCGTGAATCAAACGAAAGGCTTCTTCTTGTGGATCCCCTGTGGCTGGGCTGAAGGAGAGATGAGAAGGAGCTTTGGAGAGCTCTCTGCAATCTGGACCGGAGAGCCAAAATCCCTAAAGGGTAAAAGCTTCACGGCCAGCCCAAAGGGTACCTGCAAAAATAAAAAAGTAAGAGATCCATCGACCTCCTGCCACCCGAGAGGCACAAAGGTTTTGATAGATGAGAGGGCTGGAGTTTCCTTCTGAATGAAAGGGGACGGACAACAGTTGGCTGGGCTGAAGTGAGGATGCAGGAACCGTTGAAAGCTTGGTTGCTGGGCTGAAGAAGGAGCACGTTGGCTGGGCTGGTTTTCCTACTGTGGCTAGAATGAAGAAGGTAGGCGTTGGAGGTGGGAAAGCTCCACGCTCAGCCTCTTGCTGGCTGGGCTAAAGAAGAGGGCAGCCAGTGGTGTATCTTCTTGATGGCTGGTGCTGGAGAAGAGAATGGACAGCAACCGATGGATCTTCTTGATGGCTGGTGCTGGAGAAGAGGATGGACAGCAGATGATGGGTTGAAGAAGATGCAGTTTTGCTGCTGGACTGAAGAAGATGGGAAGGAGCTGGTTCTTCCTGCTGATGGGCTGAAGAAGGTGTGGCAACCTTTGAAAAACGCCAGATGGAGGAAGTGGCTGGCCTAGAAGGGAAAAGCTCCACCCCCTTTGTGAATCCCCTGCAATCAAAACCCAAGAAAACTCCTCAATCGGCCTCTCCCCTTTGGTTGTAGAAAAAAATCGTTCCCTCTTGGTGAATCCCCTGTGATAAGCACAAAAGACCTCCCTTTTGCATTCAAAACCCCCCTTCTTTAAAGAATTTTCAGCCTCCTTAAAAAAAAGCGCAGCCCCCCTCTTCTAAAAAAAAAAAACGCAACTCTCTAGTTCCGTTACATTTTCTTTTTTTTTAAAATGTTTGAAAGTTTTGTAACTGAAATTTTGAAAATCCGCCGTTTTGGAGGTGGATGAAATCTTAGGTTTTTAAAACCATTTTGGGTTCATTTACCTAAGTTTTAGGTAAAAATGAATATTTTTTGGAAAGTTTGGTTGTGGCGCCGTTTTGGGGCTGTTTCTTTTAAAAAAAAATGAATAGTAAATAAAATAAATAAATAAAAAATAAAAAGAATAAAATTAATTGGGAGATGCCACCTCAGCCAATTTTTTAAAATTCTTTTTGAAAATAAAGTTTTATTTTGTTTTAGCAAATCTTTTATTTTCAAGTGGAGTGCCGCAAGTGTGTGGGCCCAGTATTTTAGGACATAACATAAAAAAATAAAATAAAAATAAGAAAATAAAAAGAAGAGGAATTTACAAAATTTGTGCCATCTTCGGGTGGGTCCCGCTTGAAAGTAAGAAACTTACCATGGAATCTGAGTTTGATGCTAGTTCAAAGGCGGGTCCCTCTCCATTTATTTGAAAATACGAGATAAAATATTATTTGTTTTTCAAGAATTTGGAAAATTGGCTTTTCAGGGCAAAAATATGGATAAAGTAAATGTAAAAAAAGAAAAAAATTGTAAAGAGATTTAAAATCTTTTTGCAAAATTTTTGAGATAAAATCTTTAAAATCAGTATCCAAATATCCAGATTGTTTTCCTAAAAAAAACTTTTGTAATTAAAAAGTCCTGGGGGTAAAATGGGAAAAATTGGTAATTTTGAATACCCAGGGTTTTAAAAATCAATTTGAAAAAGTTTAAAAATCAAATCTGGATGGACAATTTTGAAAATCAGGAGTTCTGAATCTCAAAATGACATGTTGTGCAGTGAAATGATGCAATGCTATGCAAAGACATGTTCTATGAAATGTCACTCTGAGCTCGGACTTGGAAATTTTAGCTTTTTGTCCAAAAAAAGGATTTTGAAATTTTGCCCTTTGAAGATGTCTCTGAACCTAAATATGGAAATTTTGAGGCTCAAGAGTGAATTTAGGACTTTCTGCAAGGTTCAATCTTGGAAAATGACCATTTTGCCCTTCATGGGTTCCGGAGAACCGAAATGGGGTGATTGAGGGCAATGTCAGGGAGGTGAGTGAAAATTTGGGGTGTTTACAGAGGGGCACGCTTTGTCTTTAATTCTGAGTAACTTCTCGCAGCCTCTAAAAGGCCTCATCTCCACCGCACCATCCAGAACCTTTATAGAGTTAACAGAGCGAGCCGAATGGCTCAAATTGAGTATGGAGAATGGTTTCTATGAAGGTTTCACTTTCACCAAGAACAGCGGCCAGAACGAGTCAAAGAAGAAGACTCACTTCACTAATTCTGTCAATAATAATAAATGGAATCATCGCAAGGGGCAGAATAGAGACTTCTGTTATGGGGCAGGAGGTTCAAACAGGAATGATCAGAAAGGGAAGTCGATCCCGCAATTCAGCAAGCCGCTTCAACTAGAACAGGGACCAAAACCCCAAGAGAAAGTGAAGCACGAAGGATGGAGCTATGAGAGGAAGTTCACTCCATTAGATCAATCACTCGAGACTGTGCTCGAGTACCTGTTGACCAAGGAGATGGTCAAATTGCCCAGGCTGGTCGATCCTTCCGCTCCTATGGGAAAATTCAAAGACCAATTTTGCAAATTTCATCGAACAGTGGGGCATAATACTGAGAATTGCTTCGTTCTGAAGAACATAGTTCAAGATCTTATTGACAAGAATCTTCTGATAGAAGGTGCCGAAGATGAGAATATAGAAATTTTGAAATAACCATTTCCCCCTTATAATACAGCGGTCATCTCTGAAGGAATGCACTAAGGGCATTTGCTTGTCTTTTCATTTCCATTTTTTTTATTTCCACATTCGGGATGATATCCCATTCCATTCTCATCATTGTCATTTTGATTAATTCTATCTTTCAATAAAGTTGCAAGTCTCCTTTGTCTATCTTGGTGCCATTTGTTTCTTTGCTTCTCAATATTAAATCTTCACAAAATTGAAATCATTTTGCTTTTTCATCTTTCCAATTATTTTCAATAAAAGCAATTTATTTCATGATGAGCAATTTCCCTAAATCAATTTATCCTCCAATTTTCAGAATGTCTTCCCGATCTATCAAGAAGCTCGTCTTTAATCCAAAAGCCTGTTCGAAATCAGCAATAATTCATCAGGTCAGAATAAGAACAGAATGCAGTCAGACTGCAAAGCAGTCAGAAGAATCCGCAGAGTTTGATTCAGCTCTTCAAGAACTGCCAGAATTTGCATCGGTTCAGAAGCAAGATGAGCCATCATCCTTAGTTCATGATCCGACTAAGGATATCAATATCGGATCAGAAGACAATCCTAGAATTCTCAAAATTGGTAGTGGTTTGAGCCCAGGAGAGAAAGAAAGGCTCACTAATTTCCTCAAGCAGCATGAAGAAGTATTCGCATGGACTTATGAGGATATGCCAGGTTTAGATCCGAAATTGGTGGAACATCGCCTCGTTTTGAAGCCTGAGGCGAAACCAGTCAAGCAGAAGTTGAGAAAAATGGATCCTCGAATCGAGCAACAGGTCAAGGAAGGACTTGAGGATCTACTTAAAGCGGGATTCATTCGAGCAATTGATTACCCGGATTGGTTGGAGAATATCGTAGCAGTTCCTAAGAAGAATGGGAAAGTGCGAATCTGTATCGACTTCCGTGATCTCAATAAAGCCACTCCAAAGGATGACTATCCGCTCCCAAACATTGATCTCCTAGTCGATAGCACAGCCGGGCATGCTATGTTCTCCTTTATGGACGGATACTCCGGATATAATCAAATCAAGTTGGCCGCTCGTGACCAATCTAAAACATCCTTTACCACGCCATGGGGCACTTTCTGCTATACAGTCATGCCTTTTGGGCTTAAGAATGCTGGAGCCACTTATCAGCGCGCTATGGCCGTTATATTCCATGATCAGATGCACAAGACTATGGATGCATATGTCGATGATATTCTGGTGAAATCCAAAGAAGAGGAAGATCACATCGAAGCTCTCAATCAAGTTTTCAAGCGACTCATTCTTTACAAGCTAAGACTCAATCCACAAAAATGTGTTTTTGGAGTCGAATCAGGCAAGTTGCTAGGCTTCTTGGTCAGCAAGAAGGGGATAGAAATGGATCCCGCTAAGGCCAAAGCTATCATTGGCATGCCGCCCCCGACTAATCTCAAAGAATTGCGTAGCCTTCAAGGACGCATGCAATCAATTCGGCGATTCATTTCTAATTTGGCCATGAGATGTGAGCCTTTCAATCATTTGCTCGGAAAAGGAGTGAGGTTCGAATGGGGACCAGAGTGTCAGCAGTCGTTCGAACGCATCAAGAAATATCTTCTCAATCCTCCTGTTTTAAAGCCGCCAGAATTAGGAAAAACCCTATTGCTATACATTTCAGTTAATCAAGTTGCTTGCGGCGGATTCTTGGCGCAATACGAAAAAGGCAGCTTGATAGAACATGCCATTTACTACGTGAGTAAGACCTTTATTGATTATGAGAAGAAATACTCTCAGATAGAGAAGACATGCCTAGCTCTGGTATGGATGTGTCTGAAATTGCGACATTATCTATTGGTGTCTGAAGTCAAGATTCTATCTAAATTAAATCCTCTCAAGTATATTCTTGAACAACCATTTCTCAGCGGACGAATCGCCAAATGGCAAGTTCTATTAATGCAATACGACTTGGAATATGTCTCTCAACAATCTATCAAAGGCCAAGCAATTGTAGACCAATTAGCAGATTTTCCTCTAGCAGAGGATATTAAAGCTGAGGATGATTTCCCCGATGAGCGGATCTGCAATATTCAACAATCCCCAATTTGGAATTTATTCTTCGACGGTTCCAAGAATATGGCAGGCATAGGAATCGGAATTCTGCTAATCACACCAGAGAAAGAGATGATTCCCTTTTCTCTCAAACTGGATTTTCAGTGCACTCACAATATGGCCGAGTATTAAGCTTTGATACAAGGTCTGAAAATTCTACAAGATTTTAATGTCAAAAGAGTGCATGCTTATGGCGATTCTTTGTTAATCGTCAATCAAGTTCTGGTCGAATGGCAAGTGAAAGATCAGAAATTACTTCCTTACCAGAAGATTGTCTCAGCTCTTGCCAACAAATTCGAAGAATTCCAACTTTTCCATATCAAGAGAGATTTCAATCAAGTTGCAGACAGTTTAGCTAATCTGGGATCCATCATGTCTTTCAGGAGTGGAGAATCTTGTCGCTCATTTGAAATTGGCAGACTTGATCAACCCGCTTTCGTCCCAATAGAGCAGATAAACCAGGCTGAGCAGAAGAAGAAGCCTTGGTATCATGATATCAAGAATTTCATTAAAACTGGCGAATTTCCTCTAGAATTATCAAAGAGAGAGCAGCAAGCAATTCAACGCATGTCTGCTCGATATTTTATTCTTGCCGACGTCCTTTATCGTTGTGGATTCAGTTCTGAGTATTCCAGATGTTTGGACGAAGAAGAAGCCGAAGAGGTTGTGCAAGAAGCACATGAAGGCATTTGCGGTGGTCATGTTGGCTATCAGACTCTCGTCAAACAAATCATCCGAGCAGGATATTATTGGAGAACTATGCAACAAGATTGCTATCGTTTTGTGAAGGAGTGTGTTCAATGTCAGATGCATGCGCCTTCCATTCATGCGCCAGCGCCATACTTGCAATCTGTCGTCTCGCCATGACCATTTTCCATGTGGGCTTTCGATGTCGTAGCCCCATCACTCCTTCAGCCTCCAATGGTCATAAATATTTTCTGGCCGCAACAGAATATTTTACTAAATGGGTAGAAGCAGTCACTCTACGCACAGTAGAAGGTCGGCACGTAGTTTCTTTCATCCATAAGAATATCCTTTGCCGTTTCGGTATATCGCATGATATTGTGTCAGATAATGGCAGTCATTTCAAGAATGAGAGAATGAGGACATTCTACTCAAAGTTCAAAATTCATCATCATTTTTCCGCTCCTTATTATCCTCAAGGGAATGGTCAGGCAGAGGCCACCAACAAGATTCTGATTCGAATCCTGGAGCGAACTTTAGAAACGGGCCGTGACTGGCATGAAAAGATTCATGATGCATTATGGGCATACAGAACCACCATTCGAACTCCAACGAATGCTACTCCGTCAGAACTTGTCTACGGAACTGAAGTAGTACTGCCTCTACATGTTCAGAAACCTGCTCTGAAATTTGCATCACTTCTAGAATTACCTCTTGATCAGTATCAGCAACAGCGACTGGTACAACTTGATTTGCTCGATGAAAGAAGGCTCAGAGCAGCAGAGCATGCTCAATCCTATCGCCAGAGGATAGCCCGACAATATGCAAAATCTGTCATTGAGAGAAAATTTCGGGTCAATGATCTAGTGCTCAGATCAACAGCCTATCTCAAGCATCGCCCAGGTGGCAAATGGTCGCCAAATTGGGAAGGTCCTTATGTTGTCAAAGAGGCACTACCTCGCAATTCATATCGGCTCATCAATGCTGATGGAATAGAATTACCAGATCCCATCAATGCTCGACATTTGAAAAAATTCTATACTTGAACAACTCCCTGTTCTTTGTAATTCTTCCAAATTTTCTTCAATAATGATCAAAATTCTTTTTCACAGTTACACTGGGGCATTTTAAAATTTTGTTTTTATCTACAAATACCCTGTATGCAGGCAGGATAAACAAATCTCTTATTTCATGCACCTGTGCATTCATGTGCATCAATTTGCATTCAATCGCATTAATAACGATATGGTCAGTATTGAGATTTCAATTATCAATCCCATCACAATTCCTAACGGTTCAAGATTGAAAGACAATCACCAAAACTGAACCAAAATCCAGTATCCAAACTGGTACATTTTTAAAACCGGTATGCGTACCGGTATCCTTTCAAAATCAAGAACTCGTGTTAGTGTTCCACTGAATGGTCATGTCAGTCGACCTCTTGAGTTCAATCCTCGTGTTGATCACTCATCAAATTTCCAATTTCCAATTATCAATTTCCAAATTTCCAATTTCCAATTTCCAATTTCCAATTATCAATTTCCAAATTTCCAATTTCCAATTTCCAATTTCCAATTTCCAAATTTCCAATTTCCAATTTCCAATTTCCAATTTCAAATATCAAATTTCAAAATTCCAATTTCCAAATTTTGACCCTTTTGGTCACCCAATACCCAATTTCAATTATTTTCTCTTGCGAGAGACCCTTTTTATAGGGAGAGTTCGAGGGAGCTCGCTCTTTTCGCATGCTATCCAATTCGTTCACTTAGCCACTTTTCAGGAAGAGTTTGAAGGGACTCGTGTCTTTGTGAACCGTTTGCAAAACAAAATTCCAAATTTCACACAAGGAACCCTTTTTATAGGGAGAGACTCGACGGAGACTTGCTTTCCTTGTGGCCCCCATAATTTCAGACTAGGCCATTTCATCATGAGGGACCCTCTTTTCAGGGAGAGTGTGATGAACTCGTTCCTTCATGACCAATTTACCAACCTCACCAATTCCGGCCCCCTTTCCATAAGAGAAGCTTAATTTCTCTTCGAAAGTTCATTTTGCAAACACCTCCTCTTCAGGGAAGAGAGGAGTAATTCCCAATTCCAATTTCTGAATCTTCTCCTTTGGGGAAAGGAGAAGAGAATTTTTGTCATGGATGTGTTGCGTTGTGCTTCAAATGCTCGCTTTCACAAAAGGATTTCAAAAAAGTTTTGCCAATTTGTCACTAAATATTTGTTGATTTCAAAAATCTTTATTGCACAAAATTATTACTTCAGAATACCCCCAGTATTACTTCCGAAAGGACAAAGCTTTCGCGAAAAAGGATTCAAAGTTCAAAATCTTTCTATTGGCCAACCAAAAGGATGAAGAATAAATCCGCGATATGGCCAGTAAAGAAAACTCAATGTTGTTGCAAAGCCATGTGTGATTGATATTGATCGCAGTCAATGGCACATTTTTAAAGACCATTCTTGAAAAAATAAAGCAGTCGAAATATCCTGGGTGATACAGAAAAATCCACTCAATTTTCATATCTCCTCAATCACCTAAGCTGCAATTAAATATCTGCAAAAGGGATCTCTCAATTGTCGTCAAGATGAAGGCGAATTAAGCGAGTCGACCCCTGGGGCTAAAGAAGATTTGGATCATCTCCAAGATGATGGAGTTTGTGATGGATCCTTCCAGGGAAAGTTCAGATCACCGTCGAGATGAAGGCGAGTGTGATGAGCCTACCGACAAACCCTAAAAGGTATTTAATTTCTGCTATCATCAAGAGATTTCCTACCAAAGAGCCAATAACTATCAAGATAATCCCTGAGAGAAAAGAAGGATCGGAACATCTCTGAGATGAAGGAGTTTATGACGTACCCTTCCAAAAAAAAAAAGAGAGAGACAAGTCAGGACATCTCCAAAATGAAGGATGATGTAATTCCCAAAAAATCCAAGAGAGCTCCAATCTGCTAAAAAGAGAGTGCAGAAAGATCATCATGAGAAAAGAATCCCAGGATATCAGACTTCCAAATCTATCAAGAATCTTCTTTAATTTTGTGAAATTCTTTTATCAATATTCTTTCACCAATAGCCCTCGCAATATCAAGAATACTTTCTTTTCCGCCCATATCAAGGAAATTGATAGCTTCCTTGAAAGAAAGCCAATCGCAAGCAATTTGAATTTGAATCTTGATTCTACGGAGTTAAGCCCAGTCAGAGGTAATACTTTTGGTAGACAAGAAGGAATATTTTCACACCAATGTGCATCATTTTCAATTATTTTGAATCAACAACAATTTTCAACATTTTGACAATATTTTCTAGCTATCCTGGCATGAAACGAGAGCTTGAGGTTCATCTTTGGCGCATCTTGACATCAGTTGTTATCCCTTTTAGGACTTGATAACGGGAGTTTTCAAGATTCCTTCCCTTCTTTGGTATAATCTGAGCGCCTGGGCTCTCAGATTCGCACACTTCCCTGTGTCCCCACTGTCCTACCATAGACAGTCCAATTTCGGCTTGAGGTTAAGCCACCTATTTCAGCAAAAAGCAATTTCAAAAGCTATTTAGTCTCAGCAATGAGACACCCAAAATCAAACCCTTTTCAAGCTTTAGGGACCCCAATTTCCTTCCTTTTGCAAAACCCCTATCGGATTCATTGTGCGGAAATCTGAAGGTTCCATCATGGTCTCTTCTTTCGAGGATTCCGTCCATTTTCATTGCCCAATCAGGATAAGGGTATAAACCTGAGCCTCCTTTGATGAGGTATTCCATTTTCTGCCCAATCAGGTTAAGGGTATAAACCTGGGCCTCCTTTGATGAGGTATTCCATTTTCTGCCCAATCAGGATAAGGGTATAAACCTGAGCCTCCTTTGATGAGGTATTCCATTTTCTGCCCAATCAGGTTAAGGGTATAAACCTGGGCCTCCTTTGATGAGGTATTCCATTTTCTGCCCAATCAGGTTAAGGGTATAAACCTGGGCCTCATTTGATGAGGTATTCCATTTTTCACCCGATCAGGTTAAGGGTACAAACCTGAGCCTCCTTTGATGAGGTATTCCATTTTCTGCCCGATCAGGTCAAGGGTACAAACCTGAGCCTCCTTTGATGAGGTATTCCATTTTCTGCCCGATCAGGTTAAGGGTACAAACCTGAGACTCCTTTGATGAGGTATTCCATTTTCATTTCCCGGTCAGGTTAAGGGTTAAACTTGAGCTTCGTTTCTACACGAGGTATTTTCTGTCCCATCCAGGTTAAGGGCAAAACCTGAATCTCACTTCATTTTGAAATAAAATTTTCTTCTTATTCTCCATTTCATATCTACCATCATCCCTTGGATTAATTCTTTCATACCCAGTCAGATTTATCTAACTGGGGCATTTTTATGGTTCAAATTTGGTATGTTTTCTTTGCCACTAAGCTCGGCTTTCAACCGGCTTAGCAGCAAAGAGGGGCATCTGTAAACACCCCAAATTTTCACCCTCATCCAATGTTTGTCCATTTCATTTGTCATTGCATATCATTGCATGCATTCGGCATATCATTTCATCGCATTGCATAGCATTGCATGCCATTACATCTCATTCTCGAGATCCAGCACTCCTGTTTTCAAAATATTCAATCCAGATTTGAATTTTAAAAGCTTTTATTTCAAAATCAATTTCAAAACCTGGGTTTTTATTCAATACTCTGTCATTTTCCAACCCCAGGACTTTATATTTCGAAATATTTTCTCAAGGAAACAATCTGGATTCATTTCAAATTCAAATTTGAATCGATTTCAATTCACAGATGAGACCCATTGAGGTGGTGTCGCTTCTGAAGTCCTCTATTCATCAAATTTTTCAAATTTTTGAAAGTTTCAGTCCGATCAGAACTCTGTCTCAGAGTCCTGATCCGGTCAGGAGTCTGTTTTGAAGTCTGTTTTACTTCCATTTTCAATCTTTTCCGTTTGTTTTCGAAATTTAGGTCATTTTACAGAGTCCAGTTAGTTCAGGATTCTATTTTAGAGTTCGGTCGAGTTAGGAGTCTAACCCTGACTGTGTTTTCTGACTTATTTCATCATTTCTTGATAAAATCTTTTGAAAATTCTTTCATTTGGCTTTTAAAATCTAAAATCTCAGAGTCCTAAGAGTTCAGGACTCTAACCCGGAGTTCCAGTTCGCTTGAGACCCTATTTTCAAAGATCTTGAATTTCAAATATCAATTTTAACCCCTTTTCAAAGCCATTTTCAGTGTTTATTTCAAAATTTCCAAAACTCGATGTGGGCCCACTCAGTTGGCACCATATCCCGAGGAATTCTAACTCAGTTAGAACCCTATGCCATTTCAAAAATTCTAATTTTAAGATTGTCTTTGAAAATCCTTTTGAAAACTCCTTCAATTTCAAGTTTTAAAATCACTTTTTGAAAAACTCAAGTAGGGCCCACTCGGGGTGGCGCCATATTTGAGTAAGTCAGGGCTAGACTAGGGTTAGTTGATGTCTTGGTTAGTGTTAGAGGTTTAGAAGAGTCAAAACCATTTTGAAAAACTCATTTTGAAAGTTAGTTTTTAAAACTAGTGTTTTTAAAGGTTTTTAAAGGTGTTTTAAAAACCCAATGTGAGAAAATGCCAAGTGGCACCACATTTGGGGGATTATTAGGTTTAGCTAGGGGTTAATTAGGGATTAATTAGGATAATTTAGGTCAAGGGCATATAGGTAACTCCACCCAAAAATCGCCCCCCCCTTAGAGAGTCCAAAGTTTTCAAAATTGTTGATTTTTAACCTAAAAATGTATTATAAAAAGAGGCTATAGGGAAGTCGATTTTATCATCTCTCTCCTATTGGATTCTTGGAGCTTCTCTCTCCTCTTCAGCCCTTTCTCCATTGCTGCAAGCATCAAGGTAATATTTTTAATATTTTTTTAGTTTTATTCAATACTTTTTCATGTTTTAAATCAATTTTAGCCATTGGTACCATCACCTTCATGGATTAAACCATGGATTCAACCTCAAGAACCATCAAGAATCATCAAGAACGATCCAAGAAGGTGATCTAACCCTGTTTTGGATGATTTACAGGGATTTTAATCCATTAGAATTGATTTTAATATGATTCTTTACATTATTAACCAATAAAATATATGATTTACCCTTTTTAATGGGTTAAATCTATGTTTTAAAGGTGATATCAAATTCCAGCCATTGATTCCCTATTTTTATTTTATTTTCATGGTTTATTCATGTTTGTTTTACGTTCTATAGCATAGAAATAAGTTTTATTTACTGTTTTATGGTTTATTTTATTTATTTACATTAAATAATGCATGGTTTGTCAAGTTTCTTAAATTTCTGTGTGTTCTAGGTTTAGAACAGTAAAGATAATGTTATTTTGGGTTGAAGTTCTCATTATTTATTTCTGATTTTTTTATATATGATGCATGCATGAGTTATTGAGCTACTGTAGAAAAATCAGAGGTTTTGGATCTCGGGAACCCTGTCAAAAACATCAGACATCAAATCGGGTTTTTAAAGCTTTAAAATCATGGTTAAAATCAAGAAGGTAACTTGATGTTATTATATTTCTCTCATCTTATATCCGATTTTAGATCTGTAAAGTGATATGGATTCACATTGAGTAGATATGTCTGCTGTGAAATTTTCAGATTTTTTTATCACTGTTTAGTATTTTTCCCTTTTTAGAGAATCTGGTTTTAAATTTAAAACTCGTTAGGGTTTACCAAAACCCTAATCAGACTTTTGTTAGTCATAAATCCCAAACCACAGATCCGATTCCAGATCTGTAAAAAATGAGTATTGTTATTTTTCTGTCTACTGTTCACCACTAAAATTTCAGAGATTTTTGTTTAGGATTGATATTTATGTCTGTATTTTCAATCTGGAATAGCTGTTTTAATCCCTGTTAAGAGTGATATATTTTAGCCCAGATTGCCGGAAGGGTTTCTCCCTAACCAGAGATGATTTTTCCGATCTGTAAATTGGGAAATCTTTGTTTTTCTTCTTAGTTAGTCTCTGTAAAATTTCATAAGTTTTCATGGAGATTTGATTCATGATTCAGGTCTTGGACTGAGACTGGTTGGTGAATTAGGTCAAAAATAGCATATTTTAGGGTTTAATGCAATTTTCGGATTAATTTAATGTCAAAAAATTATTTTTATAATTCCAATTCGACATTAGGGTTATAAAGAGTGCAGGTACCAATGTTTATAGATTTTGGAATCCATTTGATGGCTGAATTAAGCAAGTTGCAAAACCGGGTTCCTGAAAGATCCAAAAACACTGCTAAAATCACAGTTTTTGTGATATTATTGGATTTTCGTGCATAAGCATATATTTTTAGGGTTTAATCATGTTTATAATCATATTAGGATGCTTTAGGTTTAATTTGGTGCTCATTTGATTTCATTTAGTGCATAAAACCTAAGTTTTTACCAAAATCTATTTCTAAAAACCCTGATTTCAAGGCCATAGTCTTGCTATTGGGGGCAATTTGGTCATTTGACCTAAATTTCGAAATCCCTAACCCTAATTTCATATTTTAATCATCTCATAGCATATTTGGTTTGAGTTTATTCCATTCAAATTTCAAAAACTTGCATTTTATCAAAATATCTTTCTAAAAACCCTAATTTCAAGGCCATAGTCTTGTTATGAGGGGTATTTTGGTCATTTTGACCCCAATTTCGAAATTTCATATTTTCTCTTTCATATTTATTCAATTTTATTTCATATTTTATCATTTTTTTTTAAGGGAATCAAGGAAAAGGCTTATATCTAGCAAAATCCAGTAATTTCTAGATATTACTGGATAAATCTAGAAAAGCCAACATATTTTCATTAACAAAGTTTTCTAGTTTTGCAGGTACATTGAAGACTTTATTTTTCATGTATTTAAATTTCAATAGTGATGTAATTTGTAATTAAACTTTGGAATAAGAATTTACATTTCCTGCTTAGCTTAGAATGCATTGCATATAGTTTATTTTTTTTATAATGTTATTGTGTGATGGATGCTGATTCATGCATATTTTTATAAATTCACCATGGTCTACACGAATGGCACATGCACTAGCTTTTATGAAGTTTATAAACTTGGTGGAATTCGTATTTATGGCTATAGTCAGAATATGAATGATACCCAGATTTATGATCTTCACATTAGCCACATTCAGCCTACACTCTTAGGCTAACTTCAAAAATGCATTGCATTTCTCAAAAATACAAAAAGTATTTCTCAATTCCTCAAATCCATATTCATTCATTTCATGCATTTGCTAATTCCAATTCCAATTTTCAATTCAAAGAAATTCATTTTCTCAAAATCTCCTAAGTCTTATAGCAAAATCGATTTTCCCAAAAGCATTGAATTTCAAAGAATATTTCAAGTATTTCCCAAGTTCCAAATTCAAATTTTCTAAGTTAGAATTTCAATTTCCAAGTTTGAATTCAGAGAAACCAAGTCTCTCAGAATCGATTTTCACCAAAAATCAAGGATTCCTCAAAATCGATTTTATTTCTCTCAGAAGTACATTTCAAATCTCAATTCACGATTTCCAAGATTTACATTTTCTAAATATTTCAATCATTCAAAGCAAACATCATGTTTTCAAATATGCATTTCTTGAAAATTCATAGCACATGCCTGATTCTATGTGCATTTAGAAATTAGGATATGATTTAGACAAGTTGAATAGAGTAGAGCATAAGATTGATCCTTGGTTCAATTACCCCTCTTTAAGGTGGCAGGAACGGTTGAACCTCGTACCGACAGGCGAGTCCCATTCTACGGAATTTTCCCACATTTTTAAACGGAGGCGAGTTATTTTCAAAATCTTTTCAAAGGTCAGTTTGACTTGCAAAAGTAAAAATTTTGCGATGATAACAGGTTTGGCGACCGTGATGGGACCTGTCTTTGCCTGATCAATCTAATGCTCTACTTAGTTCAAATTGTCAAAATCGATTTCCATGGAATGTCAGCTTTGCTTTATGATATCATGTGAACCTAGGAGCCTAGACTTGAACCCAGCTGACATGGACTGCATGTAGACTAGGTATGGTTTGGTAGGACCATATTGAGGAGAATTATTCATGCTCACATAGACTTAGGTCTAATACAAGACTCCTCAATTTAGGAATTGTATGAAAACAGTGCTTGCTTCTTCAAATATTTCAAAAATCTATCTCTTTAGGACTTAGAGCCTTCTATTTGATTGCATGTGCTCATGTTTTTCAAAAACCACCCCCACCTATATTGTCCCGGTCTTCACGTTGCTGGGCTCTCTTCCAGAACCATAGTTCGGGACAGAGCCTCACAACTGGGCCACCTATTTGGGTGAAAACCCCCCTGCCACGTACCAAGGGCCATAGTCCAACGTATATCGGCAGGTGCTCAAGGATGTTGGAAAACTTGAACCTAGAACCGGAGGAATTGATTTTATGCCACGTACATTGAGCCTTGGCTCGAGTATATAGGCATAACTGGATTGGATACAGTTGATCTGAACCCTAGAGTTAGGATTAAGGTCCTACAGCTATTTCAAAATTTGTGCATCTAGAGTCAGCTTTACGGAATGCTGTATGTGCATACTTGTTTGTGCAGAATGTGATTGAATATGTTATAGTCATTTCCTTTTATTTTCCATATTTTCCCAATTTTCTAAAATACTGGATGATTTTCTCAAAATTCCCCAATCTATGTCCATGTACTGTCCATGTTTTAAAACCTTGGACGATTTTTCAAATACTTCATTTTCTATTTTTCATCAAACCCTGGACGATTTTCCAAATTTCCCTTAATTTCCTCAAAACTCCAGGTGATTTCCCATCTTTCCTGTCTTCTGGATCTCGAATTTCCTGCTTTATTTTTATCTTGCCTGCATTTTTCTCAAATTTCCTGTATTTTCCCAAGTCTCATTCCAATTTCCATGTCTTCCAGTCCGATGGCATCCAGTCAGCTTGATTCAGTCTTCCCTGAGGGTCACATCTCCTACGAGGTGCGACAAAGTCTTCCCGAACATCGAGTCCTCAGCACCGGATCCTTCTTTCCCCGGTGGTATTATTCATGGTTCAAGAACTTCTCTCGTATGTTTTCGGACCATCTGGACGAGTGTGGATTGGAACTGGCGTCCGCAGTGGGAAAGCAGACAGTCAACGACAACTTGATCCATGCACTAGCAGAGCGGTGGAATCCGAGCACTTCTACCTTCTGGTTCCCGTGGGGCGAGATGACAGTACTGATGGATGAACTATCAGAGATTATGGGATTGCCCGAGCCAGCCGGTCAGCCTGGAGATCCATTGGAGAAACAATTTTTGATTAATGTCAATGGTCTGGAGCCAAAAGATGCCTTAGCTCGCATGACTGGACGCAAGTCTTGGCCTCTGATTGAAGAAGACGGAAATGAATATGTGGACCTACTCGAAATCTACAGACAGCATGGGACATTTGTGGAAGTCAGCTCGTTGTCCAGGACAGCTCGAGAAAGAATTCAGCATGCGATGGTTCTGTGCACGGTGGGATTAACTTTCTTTCCCGATGGACGGAATTACATAGATATCAGAATAATTCAGCTTATGAGGAGATGGGGAAGTCGACAGACCAGCCACCTCTCAATAGCCATGGCCGCACTCGCTTTTCTATACCGAGGGTTGACTCGTTTCGCACTCGAAGAGTCGATCCTAGTCGAAGGGTGCACCTATGCCTTGCAGTCTTGGTTCCTCCGACATGTGCCAGTCCGAGCCAGTTCCTTCAGATATAATGGTAAAAAGCTTCTTCCAGTTGCGCGATACCGGTTCTTGATTGACAACCTTCAGGAGGAAGAGGTCGTATGGGACTACTTTGATCGCCAGGAATCACCTCCCAGATACACTTATGCTTACGGCAAGCGATTCAGACTACTTGGCCCGTTTTTCTGCGCATACTATCATCCAGAGCGGTGTGTCAGGCAAACCTGTTATCATCCGTTTTGCTCCAGGTGATTTTCCATCTTTCCTTTCTTCTGGATCTCGAATTTTTTGCTTCATTTTATCCTGCCTGCAAATCTCTTTCAAAATTCCTGTATTTTCCCAAGTCTTATTCCAATTTCCATGTCTTCCAGTCTGATGGCATCCAGTCAGCTTGATTCAGTCTTCCCTGAGGGTCACATCTCCTACGAGGTGCGACAAAGTCTTCCTGAACATCGAGTCCTCAGCACCGGATCTTTCTTTCCCCGGTGTTATTATTCATGGTTCAAGAACTTCTCTCGTATGTTTCTGGACCATCTGGACGAGTGTGGATTGGAACTGGCGTCCGCAGTGGGAAAGCAGACAGTCAACGGCAACTTGATCCATGCCCTAGCAGAGCGGTGGAATCCGAGCACTTCTACCTTCTGGTTCCCGTGGGGCGAGATGACAGTGCTGATGGATGAATTTTCAGAGATCATGGGATTGCCCGAGCCAGCCGGTCAGCCTGGAGATCCATTGGAGAAACAATTTTTGATTAATGTTAAGGGTCTGGACCTTAAGGATGCCTTAGCCCGCATGACAGGACGCAAGTCTTGGCCTCTGATTGAAGAAGATGGAAATGAATATGTGGATCTGCTCGAAATCTATAGACAGTATGGGACATTCGTAGAAGTCAGCTCGTTGTCCAGGACAGCTCGAGAAAGAATTCAGCATGCGATGGTTCTGTGCACGGTGGGATTAGCTTTCTTTCCCGATGGACGAAATTACATGGATATTAGAATAGTTCAGCTTCTAAGGAGATGGGGAAGTCGACAGACCAGCCGCCTCTCAATAGCCATGGCCGCACTCGCCTTTCTATACCGAGGGTTGACTCGTTTCGCACTCGGAGAATCGATCCTAGTCGAAGGATGCACCTATGCTTTGCAGTCTTGGTTCCTCCGGCATGTGCCAGTCCGAGCCAGTTCCTTCAGATACAATGGTGAGAAGCTCCTTCCAGTTGCACGATACCGATTCTTGATCGACAACCTTCAGGAGGAAGAGGTCGTATGGGACTACTTTGATCGCCAGGAATCACCTCCCAGATATACTTATGCATACGGCAAGCGATTCAGGCTACTGGGTCCGTTCTTCTGCGCATATTATCATCCAGAGCGGTGTGTCAGGCAGTTCTCTCAGAGGCAGAAGCGCGTAGAGATTCGTCCACTAGCCGGGGTTCTGCCAGAATTCGATCTCACATCAGATCAGTGGTCCGGAGCATACCATTCTGCCAGACATGGCTGGGATTCCTTTGTCAGTCTTACTATTTTTCCTGGTCCTCATGTATCTTCTGATTATCTGGAGTGGTGGAAAATTGTCTGTCCCCCTCCCCTCTGTCAAGTGTATTATTGATAAAATCATGTTTTTCCTCTCAATAAAAATTCCTTTATTTTACATTGGTTTGACAACCTCGCCTAGGTAACAAGGCATATTTTCAGTTGTTTATCCTGCAAAGAATAGCAACACAATTGTCGTAATCCCAGCGACGACTCAATCCCTAGTAATGGGATATTATTTCAATTGTCTACCAAAATTCTCAACAAATATTTTCCTCCACACCAAATTTCCTTCAGAAGCCTAACCATCAGTTCTGCCCTGCAGAGAGCATCAGTAATATCCAAGAGAACATTTGCGATACCCGATGGTTGATACAAGATCCAGAAAGAAAGCTGCATCAGTTGAAGGCGTCGCGTACTCGGTAGCTTCAGAAGAAGAGATGGACTCACCTCGATCAATCCAGAGTCAGGGTCAGCAGGCGGATGATGGCATCGATCCCCAAATGTACGTCATGTTCAAAAAAATGATGACCAAGATGCTGGCAGAACAAGCTGAGGCCAGTACTGAGCAAATTCAGACTAAGCAGAAAGATAAGGGTCATGCCGTCAAGAATGTGAAGATCAGTAAAAAGCAGAATCGTCATGAGGAAATGTCTGATGAGTCAGAATCAGCAGATGATACTGACCAAGAGTATGAAAACAAGCAAGAATTCAAAAGGTCGACTCAGGGGCAGGGGTCGGCCTACAAATCCAAGAATCAGTCTGTTGACGACCCTACGCAGTCACAACTGAAAGATGTGATGAAAATAGTTAAGGATCTTCAAACTCGTGACAAGGGCAAAAGAGTCTTTACAAGTGAAGACTTCTATGACGGACTGGATGGGGATGATGATCTTGATAATCTCCCCAAGAAATTTATCAAGTTTGATGGTTCGGGTGACCCAAAAGCACATCTCGCCCTATTCTTCGCAGAATGTTCCAGGTTCAAGAGGAACAATCGTGCCTTATTTCTCTGCTTCCCTCGCAGTTTGGAAGGTGTCGCAGCAAAGTGGTACTCAGAGCACATTAATCCGATAGAACTGAAAGAATTCGACAAAGTGGTCAATTTATTTATCGAGCGCTTTCTATTCAACGCTGAAGCACTCCCGACTCTCAGTCATCTCTGCAGTCTGAGGCAGAAGGAAAACAAGAAGGCCAGGGATTTCATTCATAGATGGAAATCCGCTTGCAATAAGATGTGCGAGCCAATAGCAGAAAGACACGCACTATCTTTGATCCTGAGCAACTTTTCGCAACCCCTGAGGGGACTAATTTCTACATCTCCATCGAAGAGCTTCATAGAACTAACAGAACGAGCCGAATGGCTCGAGTTGAGTATGGAGAACGGGTCTTATGAAGGTTTTATGTTTACAAAGAATAACAGTCAACAAGAATCAAAGAAGAAAGCCCATTTTACCTACTCTGCCAATAACAGTAAGAATCAGAACAAAGGAAATGGAAAAAATCATAGTTATGCTTCAGGAGGGTCAAATCCCAACAAAAGTGATCAGAAAGGCAAGTCGATTATTCAATATGATAAGCAACCACAGCAAACCCTCGAACAAAGATCAAGACCACAAGAAAAGCCGAAGCGGGAAGGATGGAGTTATAACCGCAAGTTTACTCCTCTAGACCAGTCCCTCGAGATAGTATTAGAATATATGCTCGGCAGTGATATGATTAAGCTTCCAAGGGTAGCTGACCCGCCAGTGGTTATGGGAAAAATGAAGGACAGATTCTGCAAGTTCCACCGAACTGTGGGACATGATACCGAGAACTGTTTCGTTCTCAAAAACATCATACAAGATTATGTTGACAAAAATCTGTTAGTAGAAGGGGCTGAAGATGAGAAAATGGAGATTCTAAAACAGCCTTTCTTGCAGCACTCAACAGCAATGATATCTGATCATCCCTTTCAGCCACAAGATCATATCCGACCATGCCCTAGCAGTGATATCAATGTGCAGCATCAGGTATTAGTATTGCATAAGGCCCAGTCCGGTTCTCAAAAGATGGACCTCGTTTCAGCATTCAGTAAGCTGAAAGTTTCGAGAGAACCCGCTAGAATATCTCCAGAGGTAGCCAAAAGAATGCCATGGTTACCCAAGAACCTTGTCAAATCTACTTCGGAAAAAGGGAGAAAACTAGAAGAAAAGGTCGACACGGTGCAAAGACCAATCATTGCCTTCTCTAATATCCCTATCCTTGAGTTGGCACGTGCCTCTCCTAAGCATCAGCAAGTTCTGGACGATTTACTGCGAAAGATCAAAGTCAAGCCAGACACCACACCTGAAGACATGGCTCAGATCGTTAATCAGGCCATGACCAATGCTCCCATAACCTTCTCAGATGAGGATCTGCCAAAACCTCACGCATTTCATAACAATGCCTTGTACATTATGGTGCGAACCAGGGGAATGACTGTACCCCACGTGCTTGTAGATGGAGGCAGTAGCCTCAACATTTGTCCTGAAATGACTGCCAAGGCTCTGGGTATAAAAGAAGAAGAGTATACACCGGATCCGATCACCATTTATGGGTTTGATAATCATGGACAGACAGCAAAGGGAAAGATCTTCTTGGAAATATTTATCAACTACTCTGTTCATACAGTGCCTTTCCATGTCGTTAACGTGCCACCAACGTATAATCTTCTACTGGGAAGAACATGGATTCATAATGCCAACGCCGTGCCATCCACTCTGCATCAGTGCATCAAGTGGTCTAAAGGTGGCATGATAACTACTGTTTTGGGGGAAGATCCTGAAGAGAGGCTACCTCAGCCTATGATCCCTAGGCCAACTTATACTGCTGATATCCCTAGCATTAGGGAAAGTGAAGAAATTGTTCTCAGTGAAAGCCTTGAAATGCTAAAGTTAGGAGCAACATCAGAGACAAATCACACAGCAGCGATGGTCCAATGGCAAGGACCACATTTCTTTAAGATTGGAGGTCGTCTCGATTACAGTACTTTCAAAGACCATCCTCTTTTCCCGCAGTTTGTTAGAACCAAGAAAGGATTTGACCTGTTATTGAAGCATGATTATCAGCCTTTCAAAGGATTGGGCAAGAACGGAGATGGCCGGCTAGAGCCAGTGATCCCTGATCATCATCCGCGCAGGGCAGGACTAGGATTCACGGGCAAAAGATCCCACAAAAATACTGTCTTCATTAAAGGGATCCATTAAAAAATTTTCTACCATCTGTCTTTTCTATTTCATTCATTTGATTTTTGCAGTTTGTAGGGACAATGTCCCATTTCAGTTCATTTTAAATGTCCTTATTTCATTTCAAGTCTTCAATAAAGTTATCAAGTTTCTCGTCTATCTGGATGTCATCTTTCTCTTATTCCTCTGCAATTTGTCTTCAAAAATCATTTGTTCTTATCTTTTTTATTCCCATGCAATTTATGTCATAGTAAAGGAGCTTTCTCTAAAAGCTATTCCTTTTTAAAATTTCAGAATGTCTTCTCAACCGATAAAAAGATTAGTCATTAATCCTTCAATCCTATCGAAACCGGCAAAGATATATCGGGTCCGAGCAAGAGCAGGGGACAGTAAGGTCACAAAGCAGTCAGAAGAAATGGCAAAATTCGATTCGTCGCTTCCAGAGCTGCCAGAATTTGCAGCGATTCAGAAACAAGATGAACCATTGACCCTAGTCCAGGATCCGACTGAGGACATCAATATTGGTTCAGAAGATAGTCCGAAAATTCTCAAGATCGGCACCAGCCTAAGTACAGATGAGAAGGAAAGGCTCATTGACTTTCTCAAGCAACACCAAGAAGTATTCGCATGGACTTATGAAGATATGCCAGGTTTAGATCCTAAATTGGTGGAACATCGACTCGTTCTGAAGCCTGATGCGAAACCTGTTAAACAAAAGTTAAGGAAAATGGATCCTCGAATCGAGCAACAGGTCAAGGAAGGACTTGAGGACTTGCTTAAAGCAGGATTCATTCGAGCAATAGATTATCCGGACTGGTTGGCGAATATCATTGCAGTTCCCAAGAAAAATGGCAAAGTGCGAATTTGTATCGACTTTCGCGATCTCAATAAAGCTACTCCAAAGGATGACTATCCCCTCCCAAATATTGACCTCCTAGTTGATAGCACGTCTGGGCATGCCATGTTTTCCTTCATGGACGGATACTTCGGATATAATCAGATCAAGTTAGCCGCTCGTGACCAATCCAAAACATCCTTCACTACGCCATGGGGCACTTTCTGTTATACAGTCATGCCGTTTGGGCTCAAAAATGCTGGGCCAACTTATCAGCGTGCAAAGGCTGCCATTTTCCATGATCAGATGCACAAGACTATGGATGCATATGTTGATGACATCCTGGTCAAATCCAAAGAAGAAGAAGATCATATCGATGCCTTAAGTCAAGTCTTCAAGCGGCTTATTCTTTATAAGCTAAGACTCAACCCTCAGAAGTGTGTCTTCGGAGTTGAATCAGGCAAATTGCTAGGCTTCTTGGTCAGCAAAAAGGGGATAGAAATGGATCCCGCTAAAGCAAAGGCCATAATTGACATGCCACCTCCAACTACTCTTAAGGAGTTGCGTAGTCTTCAGGGACGTATGCAATCAATTCGGAGATTCATATCCAACCTTGCCATGAGATGTGAACCTTTCAATCATCTACTCAGAAAAGGAGTGAAATTTGAATGGGGACCAGAGTGTCAGCAATCGTTTGAGCGTATCAAGAAATATCTTCTTAATCCTCCCGTTCTAAAGCCACCAGAATTGGGAAAGCCTCTCTTGCTATACGTTTCAGTTAACCAAGCCGCTTGTGGCGGATTCTTGGCACAATATGAAGAAGGCAGTTTGGTTGAACATGCCATTTACTATGTAAGCAAGACTTTCATTGACTACGAGAAGAAATATTCTCAAATAGAGAAGACATGTCTAGCACTGGTATGGATGTGTCAGAAACTGAGACATTACTTGTTAGCATCAGAAGTCAAGATTCTCTCAAAACTTAATCCTCTCAAGTATATTCTCGAACAACCATTTCTTAGTGGACAGATTGCTAAGTGGCAAGTCCTGTTAATGCAGTATGATCTGGGGTATGTTTCTCAGCAATCTATCAAAGGTCAAGCAATTGCAGACCAATTGGCAGATTTTCCTTTAGCAGAAGATGTTAGAGTCGAGGATAGCTTTCCCGATGAGCGGATCTGTAATGTTCAACAATCCCCAGTTTGGAATCTGTTTTTCGACGGATCCAAGAACATGGCCGGCATAGGAGTCGGAATCTTGCTGATCACACCAGAGAAAGAGATGATCCCCTTTTCTCTGAAACTGGATTTTCAATGTACCCATAATATGGCTGAGTATGAAGCTTTAATACAAGGTATGAGAATTTTGCAAGACTTCAATGTTCAGAGGGTACACGCTTTCGGCGATTCATTGCTCGTCGTCAGCCAAGTCAAAGCTGAATGGCAGGTAAAAGATCAGAAGTTGCTCCCTTACCAAAAGATCATTTTATCCCTTATCAACAATTTCGATGAATTTCAGCTTTTCCATATTAAAAGAGAGTTTAATCAAATAGCTGATGGTTTGGCCAGCCTGGGCTCCATTATGTCTTTCAGAAATGGAAAATCCTGTCGCTCCTTTGAAATCGGTAGACTTGACCAACCTGCCTTCGTTCCGGTAATGCAAGTCAACCAGGCGGAACAGAAAAAGAAGCCTTGGTATCAAGATATCAAAAACTTTATTGAAACTAGTGAGCTTCCACCAGAACTATCAAAGAAGGAGCAAAAAGCAATTCAGCATATGTCCGCCCGCTATTTTATCCTTGCCAATGTTCTTTATCGTCGTGGGTTCAGTTCTGAGTATTCCAGGTGCTTAGACGAAGAAGAAGCTAAAGAAATCATACGAGAAGCGCATGAAGGTATTTGCGGTGGTCATGTCGGCTACCAAACCCTTGTTAAACAAATCATTCGGGCAGGATACTATTGGAGAACCATGCAGCAAGACTGCTATCGTTTTGTGAAGAAGTGCATTCAGTGTCAGATACACGCACCTTCCATTCATGCGCCAGCCACGTACTTGCAATCAGTCGTGTCTCCATGGCCATTTTCTATGTGGGCCTTCAACGTCGTAGGACCCATCTCTCCTTCAGCTTCTAATGGTCATAAATATTTCCTTGCCGCAACAGAGTATTTCACCAAATGGGTTGAAGCCGTCACTCTGCGTACAGTGGAAGGTCGACATGTAGTCTCGTTCATTCATAAGAACATTCTTTGTCGTTTCGGTATACCACACGACATCGTGTCAGATAATGGTACTCATTTCAAGAATGAGAGAATGAAGATCTTTTGTTCAAAATTCAGAATTCATCATCATTTTTCAGCTCCTTATTATCCACAAGGAAATGGTCAGGCAGAAGCAACCAACAAAAGTTTGATTCGCATCTTGGAAAGAACCGTTGAGACGGGTCGTGATTGGCACGAGAAAATTCATGATGCACTTTGGGCATATCGAACTACCATTCGAACCCCAACCAATGCGACTCCTTCAGAACTTGTTTATGGGACTGAGGTGGTGTTACATCTTCATGTTCAGAAACCCGCCCTTAAGTTCGCATCTCTTTTAGAGCTACCACTCGATCAGTATCAGCAACAGAGATTGGTACAGTTAGATTTACTCGATGAAAAAAGACTCAAAGCAGCAGAACACGCTCAGTCTTATCGTCAGAGGATAGCAAGGCAATATGCCAAGTCAGTCATCGAAAGGAGATTCCAAGTTAATGACTTGGTCCTTAGATCAACGGCTCATCTCAAGCATCGTCCACGTGGCAAATGGTCACCAAACTGGGAAGATCCCTACGTGGTGAAAGAAGTGTTGCCCCGTAATTCATATCGTCTGATTAATGCAGACGGGGTAGAACTATCTGACCCCATTAATGCTCGACATCTGAAGAAATTCTATACCTAGAAAATCTCTATCCTATCTTTTGTATTCTTCAAAAATTCTCCTCAATAAATGATCAATTATTCTTTGGTCAAAATACCCCTCTTCCCCAGAATATACTGGGGCATTCTTGTTAAAGTTGCCTTTTATCCAAAACAATTTGTGTGCAGGCAGGATCTAATAAATCTCTCATTTTGCACGCATGTGCACTCAGTTGCATCCATTTGCATTTGCACGCATTCATCTGCGTCAATTTACATTGAATTTCCCATTCAGGATAAGGGATAAATCCTGAGACCCCGGCAAGTCGTCCAAGTCATCGCCAATTGATGACCCTTCAAAACCCAGTGCTCGTACTGGTAATCTTTTAAAAACCAGTGCTCGTACTGGTAATCTTTTGAAAACCCAGTGCTCGTACTGGTAATCTTTTAAAAACCAGTGCTCGTACTGGTAATCTTTAAAACCCAGTGCTCGTACTGGTAATCTTTTAAAAAACTAGTGCTCGTATTGGTAATCTTTTAAAATTCAGTGCTCGTACTGATAACCTTTTAAAATCCAGTGCTCGTACTGGTAACCTTTTAAAGTCCAGTGCTCGTACTGGTATCCTTTAAAAATCCAGTGCTCGTACTGATAGTCTTTTAAAATTAGGTGCTCGTACTAATAACTTTTTAAAATCCAGTGCTCGTACTGGTAGTCTTTTAAAGTCCAGTGCTCGTACTGGTATCCTTTAAAAATCCAGTGCTCGTACTGGTAATATTTTAAAATACAGTGCTCGTACTGATAACTTTTTAAAAACCCAGTGCTCGTACTGGTAATCTTTTAAAATTCAGTGCTCGTACTGATAACCTTTTAAAATCCAGTGCTCGTACTGGTAACCTTTTAAAGTCCAGTGCTCGTACTGGTATCCTTTAAAAATCCAGTGCTCGTACTGGTAGTCTTTTAAAATTCAGTGCTCGTACTGATAACTTTTTAAAATCCAGTGCTCGTACTGGTAGTCTTTTAAAGTCCAGTGCTCGTACTGGTATCCTTTAAAAATCCAGTGCTCGTACTGGTAATCTTTTAAAATTCAGTGCTCGTACTGATAACTTTTTAAAATCCAGTGCTCGTACTAGTAGCCTTTTAAAATTCAGTGCTCGTACTGGTAATCTTTTAAAATACAGTGCTCGTATTGGTACTTTGCAAAAGTTCGGTCTTCATACTGGTCGCAACATAACTCTCACATTGAGGTTCAGGCTCAATCTTTAGACCTGCGAACCAAACAATCTGTATCAAACTCTTAGGTCGTTCCATTTTGTTAATCTGACATTCGGGGTGCCGATTTTGTCAAGACCTCTAGTCATTCGTGTTATCAAGCAGTTCTTTGAGTTATCAAAAGCTATCAAAATCAATCGCCAAGTATCTCTCTTGCGAGGGACCCTTTTTCCAGGGAGAGTTCGAGGGAGCTCGTTTATTTTCGCATGTCTTTATTGTTCGGTCGTTGAACCCCTTTTTCTAGGGAGAGTTTGAAGGGACTCGTGATTCACGAACAGTTTGCAAAATAATCTTTATTGTCACACAAGGAACCCTTTTTCTAGGGAGAGTTTCGACGGAAGCTCGTCCTCCTTGTAGCCTTAAATGTCTTTTGTTAGGCCACCCCCGTCGTCGAGGACCCTTTTTCCAGGGAGAGTGTGATGAACTCGTTCCTCTATGATATCCTTTCAATCTCTGTTAGCGGCCCCCTTTCCATAAGAAAAGCCTAGAAATAGGGAGTTTTGACGAAAACTCTATTTCTCTTCGAAAGTTCGTTTTGCAAACACTTCCTCTTCAGGGAAGAGAGGAGTATCTTTTGTTACCCGTTCAGGTAAGGGTCAAGCCTGAGTCTCTCCTTTGGGGAAAGGAGAGGAGAATCTAGCCACGGATGTGTCATATAGATCTCAAATGATTTCCTTCACCAAGGATTCCAAGAATATTTTGCCAATTTGCCATAAAAAAAATAGTTGTTGATTCCAAAATCTTTATCGCATAAAATTGTACCTCGGAATATCTTCAGTATTACTTCCGAAGTGACAAAGCTTTTGCGAAAAAGGATTCAAAATTCAAAATCTTTCTATTGGCCAACCAAAAGGATGAAGAATAAATCCGCGATATGGTCAGCAAAGAAAATTCAATGTTGTTGCAAAGCCAGAAGTGATTGATATTGATCACAGTCAATGGCATATTTTTAAAGATCATTCTTGGAAAATAAGCAGTCGAAATATCTTGGGTGATACAGAAAAATCCACTCAATCTCCATGTCCCCTCAATCACCTAAGCTGCAATTAAATATCTGCAAAAGGGATCTCTCAACTGTCGTCAAGATGAAGGCGAATTAGACGAGTCGACCCCCGGGGCCAAAGAAGATTTGGATCATCTCCAAGATGACAGAGTTTGTGACGGATCCTTCCAGAGAAAGTCCAGATCACCGTCGAGATGAAGGCGAGTGTGATGGACCTCTCGACAATCCCTAAAAGGTATTTAATTTCTGTTATCATCAAGAGATTCCTAACCAATGAGCCAATAACCGTCAATATAATCCCTGACAGAAAAGAAGGATCGGAACATCTCTGAGATGAAGGAGTTTGTGACGTACCCTTCCAAAAAAAATAAAGAGAGAAAAGCCAGGACATCTCCAAAATGAAGGATGATGTAATTCCCGAAAAATCCAAGAGAGCTCCAATTCTGTCAAAAAAGAGTGCAGAAAGATCATCATGAGAAAAGAATCCCAGGATATCAGACTGCCGAATCTATCAAGAATCTTCTTTAATTTTGTGAAATTCTTTTATCAATATCCTTTCGCTAATAGCTCTCGCAATATCAAGAATACATTCTTTTCCGTCCATATTAATGAAATTGATAGCCTCCTTGAAGGAAAGTCAATTGCAAGTAATTTGAATTCGAATCTTGATTCTACGGAGTTAAGCCCAGTCGGAGGTAATACTTCAGGTAGAAAAGAGGGAATATTTTTCATATATATATGTGCTTATCATTCTTGAATTAACTACAATTTTTATCTTATTGGCAATCTTTTCAAGTTATCCCGACATGAAGTGAGAACTTGATATTTATTTTGATGTATCCAGGCGTTGTTGTTATTAGGATCGGATGATGGGAGTTGTCCAAGATCCTTCCCTTCTTGTTTTGATCTGAGTGCCTGGGCTCTCAGATTCGCACACTTCCCTGTGCTCCCCACTGTCCCACCATAGACAGTTCCCGTTCAGGTTAAGGGTTAAACCTGAATTTTCCGCAAAAGGTCATCTGTCTTAAAAGCCATTCTGTCTTAGCAATGAGACGTCCAAGATCAATCCCTTTTTAAGCTTTAGGGAACCCCCTTTCTTCCTTTTGCAAACCCCTCTCGGATTTATTGTGCAGAATTCGAAGGTCCCATCATGGTTTCTTCATTTGAGGATTCCGTATATCGTCCCCTTTCAGGTTAAGGGTTAAGCCTGAGCCTCGTTTTTCCACGAGGTATCGTCCCCTTTCAGGTTAAGGGTTAAGCCTGAGCCTCGTTTTTCCACGAGGTATTTCCTGTCCCATCCAGGTTAAGGGCAAAACCTGAATCTCACTTCTTTTCGAAGTAAAATTTTCTCCTTATTCTTCATTTCATATCTATCATCATCCTTTGAACTAATTCTTTCATACCCAGTCAGATTCATCTAACTGGGGCATTTTTATAGTCCAAATTTGGTATGTTTTCTTTGCCACTAAGCTCGGCTTTCAACCGGCTTAGCAGCAAAGAGGGGCATCTGTAAACACACCAAATTTTTACCTTCATCCAGTGTTTGTCCATTTCATAAGTCATTACAGATCATTGCATGTCATTGCATGTATTCTGCATAGCATTGCATGTCATTGCATAGCATTGCATGTCATTGTATCTCATTTTCGAGATCCAGCACTCCTATTTCAAAACAATCAATCCAGATTTGAATTTTAAAGCTTTATTTCAAAATCAATTTCAAAACCTGGGTTTTTATTCAATACTCTGTCATTTTCCAACCCCAGGACTTTATATTTCGAAATATTTTCTCAAGGAAACAATCTGGATTCATTTCAAATTCAAATTTTAATCGATTTCAAGTTACAGATGAGACCCATTGAGGTGGTGTCGCTTCTGAAGTCCTCTATTCATCAAATTTCTCAAAATTTTGAAAGTTTCAGTCCGATCAGGACTCTGTCTCAGAGTCCTGATCCGGTCAGGAGTCTGTTTTGAGGTCAGTTTTACTTCCATTTTCAATCTTTTCTGTTTGCTTTCGAAATCTAGGTCATTTCACAGAGTCCAGTTAGTTCAGGACTCTATTTTAGAGTTCGGTCGAGTTAGGAGTCTCACCCTGACTGTGTTTTCTGACTTATTTCATCATTTCTTGATAAAATCTTTTGAAAATTCTTTCATTTGGCTTTTAAAATCTAAAATCTCAGAGTCCTAAGAGTTCAGGACTCTAACCCGGAGTTCCAGTTCGCTTGAGACCCTATTTTCAAAGATCTTGAATTTCAAATACTGATTTTAACCCCTTTTCAAAGCCATTTTCAGTGTTTATTTCAAAAATGTTCAAAATTCGATGTGGGACCACTCAGTTGGCACCATATCCAGAGGAATTCTAACTCAGTTAGGACCTTATGACATTTCAAAAATCCTAATTTTAAGTTTACTTTTGAAAATCTTTTGAAAACTCCTTCAATTTCAAGTTTTAAAATCGCTTTTTGAAAAAAACTCAAGTAGGGCCCACTCGGGGTGGCGCCATATTCGAGTAAGTCAGGGCTAGACTAGGGTTAGTTGATGTCTTGGTTAGTGTTAGAGGTTTAGAAGAGTCAAAACCATTTTGAAAAGCTCATTTTTGAAAGTTAGTTTTTAAAACTAGTGTTTTTAAAAGTGTTTTAAAAACCCAATGTGAGAGAATGCCAAGTGGCACCACATTTGGGGGATTTTTAGGATTAGCTAGGGGTTAATTAGGCATTATTTAGGATAATTTAGACTAGGGGTAGTTAGGTAACTCCACCCCAAAATCGCCCCCCCTTTTAGAGACCAAAATTTTAAAAATTGTCAATTTTTAAACCTAATTTTTTTATTATAAATAGAGGCATAAGGGGGGTCGATTTTCCCATCTCTCTCCTATTGAGTCCTTGGAGCTTCTCTCTCTTCTCCATCCCTTCCTCCATTGCAGCAGCCTCAAGGTAATGTTTTTCTTTAATTTTTAGTTTTTATTTAATGTTTTTCATTGTTTTAAGCATGATTTAGCCATTGGCACCATCATCTTCATGGATTAAACCATGGAGTTGACCTCAAGAATCAGCAAGAACGATCCAAGAAGGTGATCTAACCCTGTTTTGGATGATTTACAGATATTTTAATCCATTAGAATTGATTTTAATATGATTCTTTGCATTATTAACCAATAAAATATATGATTTACCCTTTTTAATGGGTTAAATCTATGTTTTAAAGGTGATATCAAATTCCAGCCATTGATTCCCTGTTTTTAATTTATTTTCATGGTTTATTTATGTTTGTTTTACGTTCTATAGCATATAAATAATTTTTATTTACTGTTTTATGGTTTATTTTATTTATTTACATTAATTAATGCATGTTTTTTCAAGTTTCTTAAATTTCTGTGTGTTCTAGGTTTAGAACAGTAAAGATGATGTTATTTCGGATTGAAGCACTCATTGTTTATTTCTGATTTTTTTATATGTGGTGCATGCATGAGTTATTGAGTTACGGTAGAAAAATTAGAGGTTTTGGATTTCGGAAACTCTGTCAAAAAAATCAGACATCAAATCAGGTTTTTAAAGCTTTAAAATCGTGGTTAAAATCAAGAAGGTAACTTGCTGTGATGATATTTCTCTCATCTTATATCCGATTTTAGATATGTAAAGTGCTATGGATTCACATTGAATATATCTGTTTTCTGTGAATTGTTCGGATTTTTCGACCACTGTTTAGTATTTTTCCCTTTTCATAGAATCTGTTAGTCAATTTAAAGCTCGTTAAGGTTTACCAAAACCCTAATCAGACGTGTGTTAGTCATAAATCCCAAACCACAGATCCGATTTTAGATCTGTAAAAAGTGAGTATTGTTATTTTTCTGTCTACTGTTCATCACTAAAATTTCAGAGATTTTTGTTTAGAATTGCTATTTATGTCTGTATTTTCAATCTGGAATAGCTGTTTTAATCCCTGTTAAGAGTGATATATTTTAGCTCATATTGCCGGAAGGGTTTCTCCCTAACCGGAGATGATTTTTCCGATCTGTAAATTGGGAAATCTTTGTTTTTCTTTCTAGTTTGTCTCTATGAAATTTCATAAATTTATATGGAGATTTGACCCCTGGTTCAGGTCGTGGACTGAGACTGGTTGATGAATTAGGTCAAAAATAGCATATTTTAGGGTTTAATGCAATTTTCGGATTAATTTAATGTCAAAAAATTGTTTTTATAATTCCAATTCGACATTAGGGTTATAAAAAGTGCAAGTACCAATTTTTATGGATTTTGGAATCCATTTTATGGCTGAATTGAGCAAATTGCAAAACCGGGTTCCTGAAAGATCCAAAAACACTGCAAAAATCACAGTTTTTGTGATATTATTGGATTTTCGTGCATAAGCATATATTTTTAGGGTTTAATCATGTTCATAATCATGTTAGGATGCTTTAGGTTTAATTTTGTGCTCATTTGATTTCATTTAGTGCATAAAACCTAAGTTTTTACCAAAATCTCTTTCTAAAAACCTTGATTTCAAGGCCATAGTCTTGCTATCGGGGGTAATTTGGTCATTTGACCTAAATTTTGAAATCCCTAACCCTAATTTTTACATATTTAAGCATGTCATATCATATTTAGCTTAGTTTATTCCATTCAAATTTCAAAGCTTGCATTTTATCAAAATATCTTTCTGAAAACCCTAATTTCAAGGCCATAGTCTTGTTATTAGGGGTATTTTGGTCATTTTGACCCCAATTTCAAAATTTCATATTTTACCTTTATTATTTCTTCATATTTTATCATTTTGATTTAAGGGAATCATGGCAAAAAGGCTTATATCTAGCAAAATCCAACAATTTCTTGATATTGTTGGATAAATCTAGAAAAGCCAACATATATTCATTAACCAAGTTTTCTAGTTTTGCAGGTATATTGAAGACTTTATTTTTCATGTATTTAAATTTCAATAGTGATGTAACTTGTAATTAAACTTTGGAATAAGAATTTACATTTCCTGCTTAGCTTAGGTTGCATATAGTTTATTTTTATAATTTTAATGTGTGATGGATGATGATTCATGCATATTTTTTACAAATTCACCATGGTCTACACAAATGGCACATGCACTAGCTTCTATGAAGTTTATAAACTTGGTGGAATTTGTATTTATGGCCATAGTCAGAATACGAATGATACTCAGATTTATAATCTTCACATTAGCCACATTCAGCCTACACTCTTAGGCTAACTTCAAAAATGCACTGCATTTCTCAAAATACAAAAAGTATTTCTCAATTCCTCAAAATCATATTCATACTAAAAGAACATCAAGTTCGAAAAATGACTTTAATGTGAAAATATCTTCAATAAAATCAAGTCCAAAGATGACTTGGTTAACCCACAAGAATCATAAAGCGGCTAAGTGCACAAAGGCACAATGAAATACTCACAAATGCACAAAGGCATAAAAATAATATAGAATCTTTATTTAGAGAACTTAAAATCTTTAGAAAGAACTAATGAACTTTATGCAATTATGTGAATCATGCACATGAAACAACAAATGAAAAGATAACAACTTTTATTAAAGGTGAGTTAATTAAATTTATGCATACCACAATGTGGTCACAATAATCAATTAAAAACATAATCCACTCACCCATCCTAGAGTGAATTTAAGTATAGAGGACCAAATATATATATATATATAATTATCAATAAAATGCATGAATTTTATTTATAAATATTTTTCTATACAAGGAAGGAACAAGTAGTAAAGAATTTTAAAAGATTCATTAAAGAATTTAAAAGATCCTACATGACAAAGGGAATTATATAAGTAAGTCAAAACCAATTTGCAAATTTAAAAAATCCCATAATATCATGAAATGGTATATTTTAAAAGTTGCCGTTGACTGTCTGCTTTCCCACTGCGGACGCCAGTTCCAATCCACACTCGTCCAGATGGTCCGGAAACATATGAAAGAAGTTCTTGAACCATGAATAATACCACCGGGGAAAGAAGGATCCGGTGCTGAGGACTCGATGTTCGGGAAGACTTTGTCGCACCTCGTAGGAGATGTGACCCTCAGAGAAGACTGAATCAAGCTGACTGGATGCCATCAGACTGGAAGACATGGAAATTGGAATGAGACTTGAGAAAATACAGGAATTTTGAGAAAAATGCAGGCAGGATAAAAATAAAGCAGGAAATTCGAGATCCAGAAGACAGAAAAGATGGGAAATCACCTAGAGTTTTGAGGAAATTAAGGGAAATTTGGAAAATCGTCCAGGGTTTGATGAAAAATGGAAAATGAAGTATTTGAAAAATCGTCCAAGGTTTTAAAACATGGACAGTACATGGACATAGATTGGGGAATTTTGAGAAAATCGTCCAGTATTTTAGAAAATTGGGAAAATATGGAAAATAAAAGGAAATGACTATAACATATTCAATCACATTCTGCACAAACAAGTATGCACATACAGCATTCCCTAAAAGCTGACTCTAGATGCACAAATTTTGAAATAGTTGTAGGACCTTAATCCTAACTCTAGGGTTCAGATCAACTGTATCCAATCCAGTTATGCCTATATACTCGAGCCAAGGCTCAATGTACGTGGCATAAAATCAATTCCTCCGGTTCTAGGTTCAAGTTTTCCAAGATCCTTGAGCACCTACTGATATACGTTGGACTATGGCCCTTGGTACGTGGCAGGGGGGTTTTCACCCAAATAGGTGGCCCAGTTGTGAGGCTCTGTCCCGAACTATGGTTCTGGAAGAGAGCCCAGCAACGTGAAGACCGGGACAATATAGGTGGGGGTGGTTTTTGAAAAACATGAGCACATGTGTTATCATCGCAAAATTTTTACTTTTGCAAATCAAACTGACCTTTGAAAAAGATTTTTGAAAATAACTCGCCTCCGTTTTTCAAATGCGGGAAAATTCCGTAGAATGGGACTCACCTGTCGGTACGAGGTTCAACCGTTCCTGCCACCTTTAACAGGGGTAATTGAACCAAGGATCAATCTTATGCTCTACTCTATTCAACTTGTCTAAATCATATTCTAATTTCTAAATGCACATAGAATCAGGCATGTGCTATGAATTTTCAGAAAATGCACATTTGAAAACATGATGTTTGCTTTGAATGATTGAAATATTAAGAAAATGTAAATCTTGGAAATGATCACATGAAAAATCGTGAAATGGGATTTTGAAATGTACTTCTGAGAGAAATAAAATCGATTTTGAGGAATCCTTGACCTTATTTCAAGTTTGGCAAGGACATTCAAAAGAAGGAGCTGAAGACTGCAAATTTCTTTTATTTCCTTTATTTAGTGATGTAATAATGTAAATTTTGGAATAAGAGAGTTAATTTCCTGCTTAGACTAGGAAGCATGTCATATAGTTTGAATTTATGCAATATCCTGCTTATATGATTCATGCATTGTTATTTCAAAAGCACTATGGATGTTCACGAATGGCACGTGCACCAACTCTTAGGGAGTTGATGAACTCGGTGGAATCCATATTTACGGCCCTAGTCGGAATATGGATGAGACCCAGATCCATCATCTTTCTACTAGTCACATAGAGCCTACACTCTTAGGCTATCTTAAAATGCACATCATATTTCCAAAGTTTTCAAAATCATGTGCATCAAATCCACTAAGTTCTGAACATATTCATGGCCACAGTCAGAATATGTGAAGGATTTATTTGGACTTAATGCACATTTTCCAACCAATTCCTCAGAAAATCTTTTCAAAGGGCATTCATTCACTCATGTCATTTGCATCATGAAATCATTTTCTCAAGAAAACTTCATTCTCAAGAGATCGATTTCTCAAGAAACTCTATGGATTTTCCAAAATCGGTTTTCCCAAGTCAAGTTTTTCACAGTTTTCCTTGGAAAATGTTATTTTCTTAAGATTTTCAAAAAGAATTTTCCAATCTTCCCCAAAGATCAAAATCGATTTCCAAGTATTTCAAGGTTAAGATTCTCAGGTTTTCAACTTCCCAAGTTTCAATTTTCCTTTTCCACAAGGGATTTCCAATGAATTTCCATCATTTTCTAAGAAAACTCTCAAAGTCCAAGTTTTCCTAAGAAGTGTTTCCCTTTTAAAGGTTCACCCTTTTCTCAAGAATCACTTCCATTTTCCCAGGATTTTCAACCATTCATGATTTTCCCACAACTTCATGAACTTTCCCATAATTTCAAAAACCCTTTTTTTTTTCTTCACATGAGTTTTCCTGAGAAATTGACTTTCAGCTTTTTCCTGAGAGAATCTTTTCAACTCCAAATATTTTCCAAGCATACATCATGTTTTCCCAAGCTGCATTTTCCAAAATCTCATAGCACATGCCTGAATTCTTTGTGCATATAGGATAGAACACGATTTTGATGATTTAACTAAGTTAAGCACAATTTTGGTCCTTGGTTCGATTACCCCTATTAAAGGCGGCAGGAACGGTCGAACCTCGTACCGACAGGTCGAGCCCCATCCCATGGATTTTCCCGCAATTTTCAAAACGGAGGCGAGTATTTCAAAACCATTTTCAAAATCCGGTCAAGTTTGAATCGCAAAAGCATTTTCCCTCTCTCTCTTCCGCAAGGAAGGGAAGACGGGGGAAAAATTTCGCGACGAGAACACCAATCACTCGAGGACGTGCTCGAGTACATGCTATCAAAAGAGATGGTCAAATTGCCCAGATTGGCCGATCCCCCTGTGCCCATGGGGAAATGGAAAGATCAGTTCTGCAAGTTCCACAGGACAGTGGGACACAACACTGAGAACTGCTTTGTTCTCAAAAACATCGTGCAAGATCTCATTGAAAAGAATCTATTGGTAGAAGGAGAAGAAGAAGAGAAGATGAACATTCTCAATCACCCCTTCCCTTCGCACACCACAGCAGTAGTGTCTGCACAACCATTTCTACCGCATGAGCATATCAAGCAATGTTCTGCGCAAGACCTACAAGTTCAGCACCAGGTATCGGTACTACGACAAGCAGCTCCAGATTCTAAGAAGATGGACTTAATTTCAGCATTCGGTAAAATGAAAGTTGCGAAAGCACCTGTGAAGTCAGTTCCCAAGTCAAAAGGAACTCCTGACTTCTTCAAGCAAATCGTTAGACCAAGGTCAGAAAGGTCAAGTCAGAAGCCTCTGATTGCTCTATCCAATGTCTCCATCCTTGACTTGACCAAGAATTCTAGTAAGCACCAGCAAGTACTGGATGATTTACTCACGAAAATCAAGGTTAAGCCCAGTACCACTCCTGAAGACATGGCACAGATTATGAACTCTGCCATGACCAATGCGCCAATCACCTTCTCAGATGAGGACCTTCCAAAGCCTCATTCCTTTCATAATAATGCCTTGTACATTGTCGTTCGAGTCAGAGGAATAACAGTTCCCCATGTACTGGTCGATGGAGGCAGTAGCCTCAACATATGTCCCGAAATGACCGCAAAGGCGTTAGGGATCAAAGATGAAGAATATATTCTGGATCCCATCACTATCTATGGGTTTGACAATCATGGTCAAACGGCCAAGGGCAAGATATTCCTGGAAGTGTTCATCAACTATTCAGTGCATTTAGTGCTTTTTCACGTGGTTAATATACCACCAACCTACAACTTGCTGCTCGAAAGGACATGGATTCACAATGCTAATGCAGTGCCTTCCACCCTACATCAATGTGTGAAGTGGTCAAAAGGTGGAATGATTACCACAATACTGGGAGAATAACCAGAAGAAAGGCTCCCGCAGCCCATGATTCCTCGGCCATCATTCAATGCGGATATTCCCAGCATCAGGGAAAGCGAAGAGATCAACCTCAGAGAAAATCGAGAAATACTCCAGGCATCCTCAGAACTATCTTCGCACACAGTAGCCACGACCCGATGGAAAGGTCCTCAATTCTTCAAGGTCGGAGGCCGAATCGACTACAGCACCATTAAGGGTCACCCATTGTTTCCACAATTTATGAAGTCAAAAAAAGGATTCGATTTGCTCCTGAAGCATGGCTATCAACCCTTCAAGGGACTCGGCCAGAACGAAGATGGCCGCATCGAGCCAGTGATCCAGAAACATCGTCCCCACAGAGCAGGACTAGGGTTCTCCGGAGGAAGCTCATCAAGGAAGACTGTTTTTGTCAAAGGAGCACAATGAAGACCATTTGTTATTTTCTTTCTATTCTTTTCCAAATAAATGTCTCATTTTACCAATGTCATTGATCAATTCAATCAATAAAATTCCAAGTTTCTTTGTCTATCCGGATGCCATCTACTCCCTTTTTGTCTGTCTCATCATTTTATAATTCAATGCCATTTTATGTATGGTTCTCTTCAAATGATTGCTTGTCTTACTATAGGCCAATTTGTCTGAACCAAATTTCTTCTCCAAAATTTCAGAATGACTTCTCGGACAATCAAGAAGCTCGTTCTCAATCCCAAGGCCTTTCAGAAGTCGACAACAATTCACAGAATCAAAGCAAGCACCGGAAATGATTAGATTGCAAAGCAGTCAGATGATTGTGCAGAACACGATCAGTCTCTCCAGGAATTACCGGAGTTCACCGCAGTTCAGAAGCAGGACGAACCATCTCCTCTAGTACAAGATCCAACTGAAGGTGTCAATATCGGTTCAGAGGAAGATCCAAAAATTCTCCAGATCGGAACCAGTCTGAGTTCAGAAGAAAAGAAAAGGTTTACAAATTTTCTCAAGCGGCATGAAGAAGTGTTCGCATGGACATATGAAGACATGCCGGGCTTAGACCCCAAATTGGTCGAGCACCGACTCATCTTGAAGCCTGACACTAAACCAGTTAAACAAAAGCTGAGAAAAATGGATCCCAGAATAGAACAACAAGTCAAAGAAGGACTTGAAGATTTGCTCAAAGCAGGATTTATCCGAGCTATTGACTACCCGGATTGGTTAGCCAATATCGTCATTGTCCCAAAGAAAAGTGGCAAAGTAAGGATCTGCATAGACTTCAGAGACCTCAATAAGGCAACTCTGAAGGATGACTATCCACTTCCAAGCATCAATCTTCTAGTCGATAGCACGACAGGACACGCCATGTTCTCTTTCATGGACGGATATTCCGGCTACAATCAGATTAAGTTGGTCGCCCGCGACCAATCAAAAACTTCCTTCACTACGCCTTGGGGCACTTTTTGCTATACAGTTATGCCTTTTGGGCTCAAGAATGCTGGAGCAACGTATCAACGGGCAATGGCTGTCATCTTTCACGATCAGATGCGCAAAATCATGGATGCGTATGTTGATGATATTCTCGTGAAATCTAAAGAGGAAGAAGATCACCTCGAAGCTCTTGATCAAGTCTTCAAGAGACTCATTCTTTACAAGTTAAGGCTTAACCCGCAAAAATGTGTCTTTGGAGTCGAATCAGGCAAACTATTGGGTTTTCTGGTCAGCAAAAGGGGAATTGAAGTTGACCCAGTCAAAGCAAAGGCTATTATTGATATGCCACCCCCAAAGAATCTCAAAGAACTGCGTAGCCTCCAAGGAAGTATGCAATCAATCCGGCGATTTATTTCCAATTTGGCAATGAGATGCGAACCTTTCAACCACTTGCTCAGAAAAGGAGTGAAGTTTGAATGGGGACCAGAGTGCCAGCAATCGTTCGATCGAATCAAGAAGTATCTTCTTAATCCTCCCATCCTAAAGCCACCAGAATTGGGAAAACCTCTTTTGCTATACATCTCAGTCAATCAAGTCGCCTGTGGCGGATTCTTGGCGCAATACAAAGAAGGCAGCTTGATAGAACATGCCATTTATTACGTGAGTAAGACTTTCATAGATTATGAGAAGAGATACTCTCAAATAGAGAAGACCTGCCTAGCTCTGGTATGGATGTGTCAGAAGCTAAGACACTACCTGTTGGCATCAGAAGTCAAAATCCTGTCTAAACTCAATCCTCTCAAGTACATTTTAGAGCAACCCTTCCTTAGCGGACGAGTCGCCAAATGGCAAGTCTTATTGATGCAGTATGATTTAGAATATGTCTCGCAGCAATCAATCAAAGGCCAAGCAATTGCGGATCAATTGACAGATTTTCCTCTGGCAGAAGAAGCGAAAGCCGAAGATGACTTCCCTGATGAGCAAATTTGCAATATCCAGCAATCTCCAGTCTGGAATTTATTTTTCGATGGTTCTAAGAATATGGTGGGAATAGGCATCGGAATCCTATTAATTACTCCTGAGAAGGAGATGATTCCATTTTCTCTCAAGCTAGACTTTCAATGCACTCACAATATGGCTGAATACGAAGCCCTGATTCGAGGTCTAAAGATTCTATTAGACTTCAATGTCAAGAGAGTACATGCCTACGGTGACTCATTACTTGTTGTCAATCAAGTTCGAGCCGAATGGCAAGTCAAAGATCAGAAGTTATTTCCCTATCAGAAAATTGTTTCAGCTCTCGTCAGCAAGTTTGAAGAATTTCAGTTATTCCACATCAAGAGAGATTTTAATCAAGTGGCCGATAGCCTAGCCAGTTTAGGCTCCATTATGGCATTCAAGAATGAAGAATCTTGTCGCTCTTTTAAAATTGGCAGACTTGACCAACCTGCTTTCATTCCAGCGGAACAGGTAAACTAGGCTGAGCAAAAGAAGAAGCCTTGGTATTACAACATCAAAACTTTCATAGAAACTGGCGAGTTTCCTCCAGAACTCTCAAAGAAAGAGCAGCGAGCAATCCAGCGTATGTCTACTCGATACTTCATTTTGGCCAATGTCCTCTATCATCGTGGATTCAGTTCAGAGTATTCCAGATGTTTAGATGAAGACGAAGCCAAAGAAGTCGTGCGAGAAGCACACGAAGGCATTTGTGGTGGCGACGTTGGCTACCAAACCCTTGTCAAGCAAATCATCAGAGCAGGTTATTACTGGAAGACTATGCAACAAGACTGCTATCATTATGTGAAGAAGTGTGTACAATGCCAGATACACGCACCTTCTATTCATGCCCCGACAACTTATTTACAGTCTGTTGTTTCTCCATGGTCGTTCTCCATGTGGGCCTTCGATGTTGTAGGTCCCATCACTCCTTCAGCTTCAAATGACCACAAATACTTCCTTGCCGCAACAAAATATTTCACCAAGTGGGTAGAAGCTATCACTCTTCGCACAGTAGAAGGCCGACACGTGGTCTCTTTTATTCACAAGAACATCCTTTGCCGTTTCGGCATCCCACATGACATTGTGTCAGACAATGGCAGTCATTTCAAGAATGAAAAGATGAAGACATTCTGCTCAAAATTCAAGATCTATGACCATTTTTCCGCTCCATATTATCCTCAAGGGAATGGTCAGGCAGAGGCCACCAACAAGATTTTAATTCGTATCTTGGAGCGAACTGTGGAAACAGGCCGTGACTAGCATGAGAAGATCCACGATGCACTATGGGCCTACCGGACCACTATTCGTACACCAACCAATGCTACCCCATCAGAACTGGTCTATGGGACAGAAGTAGTATTGCCGCTACATGTTCAGAAGCCCGCTTTGAAATTTGCTTCACTTCTGCAATTACCTCTTGATCAATACCAGCAGCAGCGACTAGTGCAGCTAGACTTACTCGACGAGAGAAGGCTAAAAGCAGCAGAGCATGCTCAATCCTATCGCCAGAGAGTAGCCAGGCAATATGCGAAATCTATCATCAAAAGAAGATTCAAAGTCAATGATTTAGTACTTCGATCCACAGCTTATCTCAAGCATCGTCCCGGCGGCAAATGGTCGCCAAATTGGGAAGGTCCCTACGTTGTCAAAGAAGCATTACCCCGCAACTCATATCGGCTCATCAATGCCGATGGGGTAGAATTGCCAGATCCTATTAATGCTCGACACTTGAAAAAGTTTTATACTTGAAACATTCATTCTCCTCTTGTAATCCTTCCTGTTTCCTTCAAATAATGATTCAACTTTCTTTCCCAGTTACACTGGGGCATTTTTGAAATTTTGTTCTGTACGCAGGCAGGATAAACAAATTCCTCATTTCATGCACATATGCATTCATATGCATCAATTCATATTCATTTGCATTCAACTGCATTAACAATAATCTGGTCAGTATTGGGATTTCAACAAACAGTCCCATCACGATTCCTAAATGATTCAAAATCGAAAGGTCATCACCAATACTGAACCAAAACCCAGCGCTCGGACTGGTATTATTTCAAAATCCAGTACTCAAACTGGCACATTTTCAAAATCCCAATTTTTCAGAAAACTGAGTTCCGACTCGGGTTTTTTATTCAAATCATTTTCATTTGTTGATCCGGGTTCCGACTCGAGATCTCTCTATATATTCGAGCTCCTCATTTTCATTTGTTGATCCGGGTTCCGACTCGTGATCTCATTATCTTATTTGAGCTCTGATTTGAGCTCTTCATTTTCTTTTGTTGATCCGAGTTCCGACTCGTGATCTCATTATCTTATTCGAGCTCAGATGCGAGCTCTTCATTTTCTTTGGTTGATCCGGGTTCCGACTCGAGATCTCTTTAGTTATTCGAGCCTTGACTCGAGCGCTTCATTTTCTTCTGTTAATCCGGGTTCCGACTCGTGATCTCTGAATTTTATTCGAGCTCTGACTTGAACTCATCATTCTCCCTTATTGATACAAGTCATTTTGATCCTTAGGGTCTGTCGATTGCTCAAATTTGACATTTTGACCTCCAAATTCCAATTTAAATCTTCAAATCAAGCAATTCTCCAATTTCGACCTCTGGGTCACCCAATTTCCAATTCTCAACCTCAATTTCCAATTTCCAATTTTCGACCTTCGGGTCAATCAATTTCCAATCTTTGACCTTCATTTCTCAATTTCGACCTTTAGGTCACTCAATTCTCAATTTCGACCTTCGGGTCACACAATTTCGACCTTTCGGTCAACCAATTCTCAATTTCGACCTTTTTGGTCAAATCAATTCTCAATTTCGACCGCGAGGTCATCCAAATTTCGACCTTCGGGTCATTCAATTCTCAACAACCGATTTTCCAATTTCTAATTTCGACCTTCGGGTCAATCAATCTCAATATCCAATTTCAATCATTTCCTCTTGCGAAAGACCCTTTTTAGGGAGAGTTCGAGGGAGCTCGTTCTTTCGCATGCTATCCAATTTGTTCACTTAGCCCCTTTTCAGGGAGAGTTTGAAGGGACTCGCATCTTTGTGAACCGTTTGCAAAACAATTTCCAATTTCACACAAGAAACCCTTTTTAAGGGAGAGGCTCGACGGAGACTCGTTTCCTTGTGACCCCCCAATTTCATACTAGGTCATTTTTCATCATGAAAGACCCTCTTTGCAGGGAGAGTGTGATGGACTCGTTCCTTTCATGACCCAATTTTCAAATCTCACTATTATCGGGCCCCTTTCCATAAGAGAAGCCTAATATTAGGAAGCTTTGACGAAAGCTCAATTTCTCTTCGAAAGTTCGTTTTGCAAACACCTCCTCTTCAGGGAAGAGAGGAGTATTTCCCAATTCCCATTCAGGTAAGGGCTAAGCCTGAGTCTCTCTTTTTGGGGAAAAAGAGAGGAGAATTTTCGTCACGGATGTATTGAGCCGGATTTAAAACGCTCTCTTTCACCAAGGATTTCAAGAAAATTTTATCAATTTGTCAATCAATTAATTGTTGATTTCAGAATCTTTATTGCACAAGCCTTTATCTCAATTTACCTTCAGCATTACTTCCAAAAGAGTGAAGCTTTTGCGAAAAGAGATTCAAAATTCAAATTCTTTTTATTGGCCAACCAAAAAGATGAAGGATAAGTCCTCGATATGGCCAGAAAAGAAGATTCAATGTTATTGAAAAGTTGTAGATGATTGATATTGATCGCAGCTATGGCACATCTTTAAGGATTATTCTTGTAAAGACAAGGCAGTGGAAATATCCTGAGTGCTAGAAAAGAGAGAATTCGCCCTAACCCTGTCTCCTCAGAATCACCTAAGCTGCAATTAAATATCCGCAAAAGGGATCTCTCACCTGTCGTCAAGATGAAGGCAAATTAGGCGAGTAGACCCCCGGGGCCAAAGAAGATTCGAAACATCTCCAAGATGACGGAGTTTGTGACGGATCCTTCCAGGGAAGGTCCAAAGCACTGTCAAGATGAAGGCAGATGCGATGAACCCCCTCGACAATCCCTAAAAGATATTTAATTTCAGCTAAAGATCTTCCAGCCAATGAGCCAATATCATCAAAATAACACATAAACCAATATCATCAAAGGAGGATCGAAACATCTCCAAGTTGAAGGAGTTTGTGACGTACCCTATTCCCAAAAGAGAGAAAGAGAGGAAAAAGAAAGAGAGAAAAAGTCAAAACATCTCCAAAATGAAGGAGAATATAGCCAAAAAACTCAAAGAGAGCCAAAAGAGTGCAGAAAGACTATCATGAGAGAAGCTCTCAGGATATCAAACTGCCAGATCTATCAAGAATCCTCTTTAATCTTGTGAAATTCTATTATCAATACTCTTTCATCAATTGCTTTCATAATATCAAATTCTCTTTCCCGCTCATATCAAGGAAATTGGTAACTTCCTTGAAGAAGGTCAATTGCGAGCAATTTGGATTTCAAGTCTCGATTCTACAAAGTGAACCTTGCTTGGAGGTAATGCTTTAGGTAGAAAAGAAGGAATATCTTTGCAACAATGTGCAACATTTTCAAAAATTTTGAATCAACAGCAGAATTTCCAACATTTTGACAATATTTTTCCAGCTATCCTGACGTGAAGTGAGAGCTTGATATCCGTCTTTGATACATCCAGACACCAATTTTAAATCCCTCTTAAGGACTTGATTCCTTCCCTTCTTTGAGAGCATGAACTCTCAGATTGCACACTTCCCTGTGTCCCCACTGTCCCACCATAGACAGTCCCATTTCGGCTTGAGGTCAAGCCACCAATTCCAGCAAAAGGCAATTTCAAAAGCTGATTTTAGTCTCAGCAATGAGACGCCCAAGATCAATCCCTTTTCAAGCTTTAGGGAGCCCATTTTTCTTCCTTTTGCAAAAACCCTGTCGGATTTATTGTGCAAGATCCGAAGGTTCCATCATGGTCTCTTCTTTCGAGGAGTCCATTCCATTTCTGCCCAATCAGGATAAGGGTACAAACCTGAGCCTCATTCAAAGAGGTATTCCATTTCCGCCCGATCAGGATAAGGGTATAAACCTGAGCCTCATTCAAAGAGGTATTCCATCTTCCGCCCGATCAGGATAAGGGTATAAACTTGAGCCTCATTTGATGAGGTATTTCATTTTCCACCCGATCAGGATAAGGGTATAAACCTGAGCCTCAATCAAAGAGGTATTTCATTTTCCACCCGATCAGGATAAGGGTATAAACCTGAGCCTCAATCAAAGAGGTATTTCATTTTCCACCCGATCAGGATAAGGGTATAAACCTGAGCCTCAATCAAAGAGGTATTTCCATTTTCCACCCGATCAGGATAAGGGTATAAACCTGAGCCTCATTCAAAGAGGTACTTCATTTTCCACCCGATCAGGATAAGGGTATAAACTTGAGCCTCAATCAAAGAGGTATTTCATTTTCCACCCGATCAGGATAAGGGTATAAACCTGAGCCTCAATCAAAGAGGTATTTCATTTTCCGCCCGATCAGGATAAGGGTACAAACTTGAGCCTCAATCAAAGAGGTATTCCATTTTCCGCCCAATCAGTATAAGGGTATAAACCTGAGCCTCAATCAAAGAGGTATTTCATTTTCCGCCCGATCAGGATAAGGGTACAAACCTGAGCCTCATCCAAAGAGGTATTTCATTTTCCGCCCGATCAGGATAAGGGTACAAACCTGAGCCTCATCCAAAGAGGTATTTCATTTTCCGCCCGATCAGGATAAGGGTACAAACCTGAGCCTCATCCAAAGAGGTATTTCATTTTCCGCCCGATCAGGATAAGGGTATAAACCTGAGCCTCAATCAAAGAGGTATTTCATTTCCCACCCGATTAGGATAAGGGTATAAACCTAAGCCTCAATCAAAGAGGTATTTCATTGTCCGCCCGATCAGGATAAGGGTACAAACCTGAGCCTCAATCAAGGAGGTATTTCATTTTCCGCCCGATCAGGATAAGGGTACAAACCTGAGCCTTAATCAAAGAGGTATTTCATTTTCCACTCGATCAGGATAGGGGTATAAACCTGAGCCTCAATCAAGGAGGTATTTCATTTGCCGCCCGATCAGGATAAGGGTACAAACCTGAGCCTCAACCAATGAGATATTTCCATTTTCCGCCCGATCAGGATAAGGGTACAAACCTGAGCCTCAATCAAAGAGGTATTCCATTTTCCGCCCGGTCAGGTTAAGGGTACAAACCTGAGTCTCATTTCTATGAGATATTTCATTCCCCAATCAGGTCAAGGGTTCAAACCTGAGCTTCGTTCCATGCGAGATATTTCTGTCCCATCCAGGTTAAGGGCAAAAACCTGAATTTTGCTCTCACAAAGCAAATCTTTCCTTTCCATTCTTCGCTTCATATCTACCATCTTCCTCGGGCTAATTTCTTCACACCCAGTCAGATCCTTCTAACTGGAGCATTTTTTTATGTATAGCCCAAATTTGGTGTGTTTTTCTTTGCCACTAAGCTCGGCCATGAGCCGGCTTAGTAGCAAAGAGGGGCATCTGTAAACACCCCAAATTTTTACTCACCTCCCCGACAGTTCCACCAAGCATCATCATCCAGCCTCTGAAATCGCTGGAGGGCAAAATGGTCATTTTCTGAGCTTGGACCTTGAAAAAGTCCAAATTTCATCTGAAACTCTCAAAATTTCTCTAAATTTTAACTCAGATGTTCAAAAAAATTTATTCCTGACAGGAGACAGACACCTCCAAAGTCTTGGTTCAAGATTGCATTTCATAAGACATGACATTGCATATCATTGCATGAGCATTTCAAATCACTGCACTGCACAACATGACATTTCGAGGTCCAGAACTCTTGATTTCAAAATTTTCAATCCAGATTAGAATTTTAACTCTTTTCAAAATTGATTTCAAAACCCTGGGTCTTCAAAATTATCAATTCTTCCCATTTTACCCCTAGGGCTCTGAATTTCAAAATATTTTCTCAGGAAAACGATCTGGATAGTTTTCAATATAGATTTCAGCCACTTCACCTCAGATTTTGCCCTTTTTAACAATTTCAAATATCCTCCTTTTACAAAATTGCCCTACAGGGGCCAACTCTTTCCAAAAAATCCTGTTTTACCAATTAGTCCAGATTTTATGAAAATTCCAAAAAGAAGTTGTTGTTTTATCCTTATTTCAGTAAAGAAGTAATGTGGGACCCACACTGAGGTGGTGTCACACAAGCTTTTCTTTTGAATATTTGAATTTTGAAAAACCCAAAAATATAAGAGCCTTGTCCCCTGGATTGGTGCCACTTGTCCTTTCTCTCTCCTCTCATCTACATGCCAAGTGTCAGTGTGGGGCTACCTTAAGAACCCGCCACATGTCATCCCATGTATCTGCCATGTGTCACCCTATCCATCCTGCGCCATGTGTCATTCCAAGACTACCAGGAGATGCCACGTGTCATAGGTTGTCCTGTCTAGAAAAGTGGAGCTTGTCTCCCCTGAGGTGGCGCCACTTGAAGTGTGTCTCCTGCAGAGGACACGTGTCAACCTCTCCCTCCTTCTAGAAAAGTAACCTGACACATGTCTCTCCCTACTTTTCTCAGAAAAGTAGGAGACATGTGTCACTCCTAAATTCCTACAGAAAAGGTAGGCTTGTCTCCTCTGAGGTGGCGCCATCTGGAGTGTGTCTCTTGCAGAGGACACATGTCAAGCTCTCATTCCCTTAGAAAAAGCAAATGCCATGTGTCATTTCCTGCTCTCTTCAGAAAAAGCAAATTATTCAAATGTTCAAACAGGGCCTAGGTGGCGCAAATCCTGAGCTCTGATCTTTCCAGATGGCCTATGAGGGCACCACATGTCCCTTCCCTCCTTTTCCTCCCTCTTGCCACATGGCATTGTAGGAGCCACCCTGAGGTGGCGCCACATGTCCATCCTCCATTCCTCCAGGGCTAACCTCCATTTGAAATTCAAATTCTCCTCTGAGGTGGCGCCATCTGAAGAACCTCCTCCAGCAGGCTGACACTTGGAACCATCCTGGACTGCCACATGTCCAGATCTCCTTTCTCCAGAAAAGGTAGAATTCAAATTCCTCTCAGGTGGCGCCTTCTGAGCCCATTGCTCTGTCCTTCTGACATGTGTCAAACACCTTTTGAGGTGGCACCATTCCAGGACTCCACTTGGCTCCATTTTGATTTTTATTTTATTTTTAATAAAAGTAGCCCACCATGAGGTGGCGCCACCTGAGGACTCCCTACAAAAGGTGAGTTTGAATTTCAAATTCCAAGAGAACACCCTCTGAGGTGGCGCCTTCTGGGAGTTCCCTGCAGAGAGAATCAAGCAAACTTTTGAAAAAATCCAAATTCCCCCTGCTGAGGTGTCTCACCCACAAAATTTCCATTTTTTTTATTTTTCTCAAAAATCAAAATAGCCTCATAAGGTGGCGCCACCTGAGGGCTCCCTGCAAAAGCCAAATTCGAATTTCAAACCCCCAGATGGCACCCCCTGAGATGGCGCCACATGGAGGGCTCAGATTGAGCCTGTTTGAATTTCAAATTTCTTCAGAAAATTTATAAAAACAAGGCTCCACGCCCAAGAGAAGAGAGCATCTTTGGAGACCATTTTTGTGAATTTGAAAATCCGACCTAGCCTCCCTAAAATCTGATTTTGAACTTTGGAAATCGTGCCCCCTTTGGCTCATTGGAGAAGGTGGAGTAAAGTTCGTGCAGTGGCCAATTCGATTCAAGCGGAGGTCGATTTTGGTGAACCATCTGAAGCACGGAGCAAAGAACGAAGGAAGCTCGTGATAGATGCCCCTTTCAAGAGCTTCTACGCTGCATAACGAAGCAAGGTGCACTTCTTTTCCCCTTGATGTGATTCCATAATTCGAATCGGGAGTCGTTTGAAGAAAGAGCTTATCCGAGGGATGGATTGAGCTATTCTCATAAAACGACATATATAAAAATGTTTCATTATGATTCCTTGATGATTTTTAACATTCATGTAGTTATCTAGGTTTAATTTGCATTTTATTTCATTCATTCAGCATATTTCATGAATTAATTAGGATTAATTTAGCATTTATTTCAATTCTGCTTATTTTCAGTAGGTCTCTGTTTTTGTCAGTCAGTCCACACGTCTGCATTTATTTTTTATTCAAAATCCAAAAAAAATCACGGAATGCGCCCTTAGGTGTCCCTGAAATTTTGCCAAAAATTCGGATGCATTTGAATTTGTTTACTGCGGTAAACATTCAAAATGCCAAGTCGGGTTTTGTTACCCGGGATGCATTTTGAAAATCATTTGCAGACTTGTAAAATCGAGATATCCCTCATTGGAGATCCGATTTTCGATCCAAAAGATGTTCTGAACTCGGGAGAATGTTTAGTTTTTAATATAATTTTTTCAGAGTTTTTTGATTTTTTTAATGTCTAAAAAAAAATCCGAGAGTTTGGGGCACGTGTCAGAGCCTAATTTGGGCCTCTGAGATCTTGGATCGACTTAGGGCTATGGTTTCTCTTTGTGTGGTGCTCCAAATCCAAAACTGTAAAAAGTGAAAGTTATGTCCGAGGTGTCCTCTGTTTGAATCTGAAAGCCTGTGATTTTTAGAACAGTGTTGATCCCTGCTTCGGATTTGTTTTGTCAATCCCCTGTTTTGCTACATTTGTCTGTTCTGTTAGTTTAGGCAGGAATAGTTATATTTGTATCTGTGATTCCGTTGATCAAATGCCAAAGTCATAAACATGAAAGTTGTTTATGTAGGCGTCGTGCATAGCTATGATTAATTTCATAAATTTCCATGGCTGTTTTATATTTTTTTGGCATTTTACATCAGATTAAGGTGATTTTTACCTCTGTCAGAACTAAATCCCTGTTTCTGAACTCTCCACGGCTCAAATCCCGAGGCTGTAAAAACAAAAAATGTTCCATTTCGGGTCTTTTAGCAGTCTGCAAAATATCAGAAGTTTTCATGGTGTAAATATTGCATCATCATGTTAAGCATTGCATTTGGTTCGGATCCATAGGCAAAATCCACCATTTTAGGACTTTCTTTGAATTTTAGCATTTAAATCATATCATTTCGTGATTTTTAGCATTCTAGGTTGTTTATCAGAGTAATTAGATGCTTTATACCGAATTTGGTGCAATTTGAAATCCATTTGAGGTTCGGATTAGCCATAATACCAAAACAGGGTCCCGCAGGACCCAGATCCAAGTGAAAAACAAGCGAAATTCGTTATTTTGGATAAATTGCAAAATGTCAAATTCTGATTTTACAGTCCTAATGTGTTTAGCAGCATGTCATACTGCATTTCATCATCATTGAATTTAATTTGAATTTCGAAATCCCAATTTTACTAAGTTTGCCTTCAAAAAACCCTAATTTTAAAGGTGTAACTTTAATTTTAGGGGTATTTTGGTCATTTTGACCCCAATTCCGAATTTCAAACTGTTTTCCACTGAATTCCCTGCATTACATCATTTCAAATATCAAGAAAGCATGATCATAGGGTTTATATCCAATTAAATCCAATAATTTCATAATATTATTGGAAAAGTTTGGAAAAACCCACATATTTGAGCTAACCTTATTTCAAGTTTGGCAGGAACATTCAAAAGAAGGAGCTGAAGTCTGCAAATTTCTTTTATTTCCTTTATTTAGTGATGTAATAATGTAAATTTTGGAATAAGAGAGTTAATTTCCTGCTTAGACTAGGATGCATGTCATATAGTTTGAATTTATGCAAATATCCTGCTTATGTGATGCATACATCTTATTTCAAAAGCACTATAGATGTTCACGAATGGCACGTGCACCAACTCTTAGGGAGTTGATGGACTCGGTGGGATCCATATTTACGGCCCTAGTCGGAATATGGACGAGACCCAGATCCGTCATCTTTCTACTAGTCACATAGAGCCTACACTCTTAGGCTATCTTAAAATGCACATCATATTTCCAAAGTTTTCAAAATCATGTGCATCAAATCAACTAAGTTCTGAACATATTCATGGCCACAGTCAGAATATGTGAAGGATTTATTTGGACTTAATGCACATTTTCCAATCAATTCCTCAGAAAATCTTTTCAAAGGGCATTCATTTACTCATGTCATTTGCATCATGAAATCATTGATTTTCTCAAGATTTTCTCAAGAATACTTCATTCTCAAGAAATCGATTTCTCAAGAAACTCTAAGGATTTTCCAAAATCGGTTTTCCAAAGACAAGTTTTTCCACAGTTTTCCCTGGAAAATGATATTTTCTTAAGAGATTCAAAAGAGTTTTCCAATCTTTCCCCAAGATCAAAATCGATTTCCAAGTATTTCAAGGGTAAAAATTCCTAGGATTTCAATTTCCCAAGTTTTGAATTTCCTTACCCAATGAGTTTTCCTATAAATTTTCCATTATTTTCCTAAGAAAACTCTCAAAGTCCAAGTTTTCCTAAGAAGTATTTCCCTTTTCAAACGTTCACCTTTTTTCAAGAATCACTTCCATTTTCCCAGGATTTTCAACTATTCCTGATTTTCTCACATCTTTATAAGCTTTCTCATGTTTTCAAAAACCCTTTTTATCTGAGTTTCCTGAGAAATTGACCCTTTTCCTGAGAGATTATTTCCAACTCCAAATGTTTTCTAAGCATACATCATGTTTTCCAACTTGCATTTTCCAAAATCTCATAGCACATGCCTGAATTCTTTGTGCATTTAGGATAGAACACGATTTTGATGATTTAACTAAGTCAAGCATAGTTTTGGTCCTTGGTTCGATTACCCCTGTTAAAGGCGGCAGGAACGGTCGAACCTCGTACCGACAGGTCGAGCCCCATCCCATGGATTTTCCCACAATTTTCAAAAACGGAGGCGAGTATTTCAAAAGCAATTTCCAAAATTCGGTCAAGTTTGAAGCGCGAAAGCGTTTCCTCTTTCTCTCTTCCGCAAGGAAGGGAAGACAGGGGAAAAATTTCGCGACGATAACAGCTGGCTCGGGCAATCCCATGATTTCTGAAAATTCATTCATCAGTATTGTCATCTCGCCCCACGGGAACCAGAAGGTAGAAGTGCTCGGATTCCACCGTTCTGCTAGTGCATGGATCAAGTTGTCGTTGACTGTCTGCTTTCCCACTGCGGACGCCAGTTCTAACCCACAATCGTCCAAGTGGTCCGGAAACATACGAGAGAAATTCTTGAACCATAAATAGTACCACCGGAGAAATAAGGATCCGGTGCTGAGGACTCGATGCTCGGGAAGACTTTGTCGCACCTCGTAGGAGATGTGACCCTCAGGGAAGACTGAATCAAGCTGACTGGATGCCATCAGACTGGAAAGCATGGAAAATTGAAATAAGACTTGGGAAAATACAGAAAATTTGAGGGAAATGCAGGCAGGATAAAAATAAAGTAGGAAATTTGAGATCCAGAAGACAGGAAAGATGGGAAATCACCTGGAGTTTTGAAGGAAATTTAGGGAAATTTGGAAAATCGTCCAGGGTTTGATGAAGAAATGAAGTATTTGGAAAATCGTCCAAGGTTTAAAACATGGACAGTACATGGACATAGATTGGGGAATTTTGAGAAAATCGTCTAGTATTTTAGAAAATTGGGAAAATATGGAAAATAAAAAAGAAATAACACATTCAATCACATTCTGCATAAACAAGTATGCACATACAGCCTTCCCTAAAAGCTGACTCTAGATGCACAAATTTTGAAATAGCTGTAGGACCTTAATCCTAACTCTAAGGTTCAGATCAACTGTATCCAATCCAGTTATGCCTATATACTCAAGCCAAGGCTCGATGTACGTGGCATAAAATCAATTTCTCCGGTTCTAGGTTCAAGTTTTCCAACATCCTTGAGCACCTGCCAATATACGTTGGACTATGGCCCTTGGTACGTGGCAGGGGGGTTTTCACCCAAATAGGTGGCCCAGTTGTGAGGCTTTGTCCCGAACTATGATTCTGGAAGAGAGCCCAGCAACGTGAAGACCGGGACAATATAGGTGGGGTGATTTTTGAAAAACATGAGCACATGCAATCAAACAGAAGGCTCTAAGTCCTAAAGAGATAGAATTTTGAAATATTTGAAGAAGCAACCATTGTTTTCATACAATTCCTAAATTGAGGAGTGTTGTATTAGACCTAAGTCTATGTGAGCATGAATAATTCTCCTCAATATGGTCCTACCAAACCATACCTAGTCTATATGCATTCCAAGTCAGCTGGGTTCAAGTCTAGGCTCCTAGGTTCACATGATAGCATAAATTAAAAGCTGACATTCCATGGAAATCGATTTTGACAATTTGAACTAAGTAGAGCATTAGATTGATCAGGCAAAGACAGGTCCGATCACGGTCGCCAAACCTGTTATCATCGCAAAATTTTTAACCTTTTGCAAATCAAACTGACCTTTGAAAAAGATTTTGAAAATAACTCGCCTCCGTTTTTAAAATGCGGGAAAATTCCGTAGAATGGGACTCGCCTGTCGGTACGAGGTTCAACCGTTCCTGCCACCTTTAACAGGGGTAATTGAACCAAGGATCAATCTTATGCTCTACTCTATTCAACTTGTCTAAATCATATTCTAATTTCTAAATGCACATAGAATCAGGCATGTGCTATGAATTTTCAGAAAATGCACATTTTGAAAACATGATGTTTGCTTTGAATGATTGAAATATTTAGAAAATGTAAATCTTGGAAAATCGTGAATTGGGATTTGAAATGTACTTCTGAGAGAAATAAAATCGATTTTGAGGAATCCTTGACATTTGGTGAAAATCGATTCTGAGAGACATGGTTTCTCTGAATTCAAACTTGGAAATTGAAATTCTAACTTAGAAAATTTGAATTTGGAACTTGGGAAATACTTGAAATATCATTGGCAAATCCATATTCTTTTGAATAAGACTTAGAAAATTTCTAACTTCAAACTTTGAAATTGACTGCATAACTTTGGAAAATTGAGTTTATGAACTTGAGAAACACTTGAAATATTCTTTGAAATTCAATGCTTTTGGGAAAATCGATTTTGCTATAAGACTTGGGAGATTTTGAGGAAATGAACTTCTTTGAATTGAGATTTGAATTGGAATTGGCAAATGCATGAAATGAATGAATATGGATATGAGGAATTGAGAAATACTTTTTGTATTTTTGAGAAATGCAGTGCATTTTTGAAGTTAGCCTAAGAGTGTAGGCTGAATGTGGCTAATGTGAAGATTATAAATCTGAGTATCATTTGTATTTTGACTATGGCCATAAATACAAATTCCACCAAGTTTATAAACTTCATAGAAGCTAGTGCATGTGCCATTCGTGTAGACTATGGTGAATTTGTAAAAATATGCATGAATCATCATCCATCACACATTAACATTATTTATATGCAATGCAGCCTAAGCTAAGCAGGAAATGTAAATTCTTATTCCAAAGTTTAATTACAAATTACATCACTATTGAAATTTAAATACATGAAAAATAAAGTCTTCAATGTACTTGCAAAACTAGAAAACTTGGTTAATGAAAATATGTTGGCTTTTCTAGATTTATCCAGTAATATCTAGAAATTACCGGATTTTGCTAGATATAAGCCTTTTCCTTGATTCTCTTAAATAAAAATGATAAAGTATGAAATAAAATAGAATAAATAAGGAAGATAAGATATGAAATTTCGAAATTGGGGTCCAAATGACCAAAATACCCCTAATAACAAGACTATGGCCTTGAAATTAGGGTTTTTTAGAAAGATATTTGGATAAAATGCAAGTTTTGAAATTTGAATGGAATAAGCTAAGCTAAATATGATGTGACATGATTAAAAATTATGGAAATTAGGGTTAAGGATTTCGAAATTGAGGTCAAATGACCAAATTACCCCCGATAGCAAGACTATGGCCTTGAAATCAGGGTTTTCTGAAATAGATTTTGGTAAAAACTTAGGTTTCTTGCACTAAATGAAATCAAATGAGCATCAAATTAAACCTAAAGCATCCTAATATGATTATGAACATGATTAAACCATAAAAATATATGCTTATGCACGAAAATCCAATAATATCACAAAAACTGTGATTTTAGCAGTGTTTTTTGATCTTTCAAGAACCCGGTTTTGCAATTTGCTTAATTCAGCCATCAATCAGATTCCAAAAATCCTCAAAATTGGTACCTGCACTTGTTATAACCCTAATGTTGAATTGGAATTATAAAAATAATTTTTTAACATTGAATTAATCTGAAAATTGCATTAAACCCTAAAAATATGTTATTTTTGACCTAATTCACCAACCAGTCTCAGTCCAAGACCTGAACCAGGGGTCAAATCTCTATAAAAATCCATGAAATTTTACAAAAACTAACTAAGAAGAAAAACAGAGATTTCCCAATTTACAGATCGGAAAAAGCATCTCCGGTTAGGGAGAAACCTTTCCGGCAATCTGAGTTAAAATATATCACTTTTAACAGGGATTAAAACGGCTACTTCAGATTGAAAATACAGACATAAATAGCAATCCTAAACAAAAATCTCTGAAATTTTAGTGGTGAACAGTAGACAGAAAAATAACAATACTCACTTTTTACAGATTATGAATCGGATCTGTGGTTTGGGATTTATGACTAACACAAGTCTGATTAGGGTTTTGGTAAACCCTAACGAGTTTTAAATTTAAAAACAGATTCTCTGAAAGAGGCAAAATACTAAACAGTGATCAAAAAATCCGAAAATTTCATAGCAGACAGATCTACTCAATGTGAATCCATATCACTTTACAGATCTAAAATCGGATATAAAATGAGAGAAATATCATCACAGCAAGTTACCTTCTTGATTTTAACCACGATTTTAAAGCTTTAAAAACCCGGTTTGATGTCTACTTTTTTTGACAGGGTTCCCGAGCTTCAAAACCTATGATTTTTCTACAGTAACTCCATAACTCATGCATTCACCACATATAAAAAAATCAGAAATAAAAAATGAGTACTTCAATCTGAAATAACATTATCTTTACTGTTCTAAACCTAAAACACACAGAAATTTAAGAAACTTGAAAAACCATGCATTAACTAATATAAATCAATAAAATAAACCATAAAACAGTAAATAAAAATTATTTCTATGCTATAGAACGTAAAACAAACATGAATAAACCATGAAAATAAAATAAAAACAGGGAATCAATGGCTGGAATTTGATATCACCTTTAAAACATAGATTTAACCCATTAAAAGGGTAAATCATATATTTTATTGGTTAATAATGTAAAGAATCATATTAAAATCAATTCTAATGGATTAAAATCCCTATAAATCACATAAAACAGGGTTAGATCACCTTCTTGGATCGTTCTTGCTGATTCTTGATGGTTCTTGAGGTTAAACCATGGTTGGATCTTCATAAGGAGGGGTGTCCAAGCCTAGATCTAGGTTTAAATCATTAAAAACACTAAATAAAATATTAAAAATTGAAAAAATTATTTACCTTGGAGTTGCTGCAATGGAGGAAGGCTGGAGAGGAGAGAGAAGCTCCAAGAATCCAATAGGAGGTGGCTGGAAAAATCATCCCCCCTGGGGCCTCTTTATAAAGAAATTTTGTTTAGGTTAAAAAATCAAGTTTTCTAAAAATTTTGGACTCTCTAAGGGGGGCGATTTTGGGGTGTAAAGACTATCCTACCCCTAGCCTAAATTATCCTATTTAATACCTAATTAACCCCTATACTCTCCTAAAAAATCCCCAAATGTAATGCCACTTGGCATTTTTAATATTTGAGTTTTAAAACACCTTTTAAAAACCTTTAAAAACACTAGTTTTAAAAACTAAACTTCAAAAATGAGTTTTTAAAATGAATTTTGACTCTTCTAAACCTCTAACACTAACCAAGACACTGACTAACCCTAGTCTAGCCCTGACTTACTCGAATATGGCGCCACCCCGAGTGGGCCCTACTTGAGTTTTTACAAAAATATGATTTTAAAACTTGAAATTGAAGGAGTTTTCAAAAGGATTTTCAAAAGTAATCTTAAAATTAGAATTTTTGAAATGGCATAAGGTTCTAACTGAATTAGAATTCCTCTGGATATGGTGCCAACTGAGTGGGCCCACATCGAGTTTTGGAAATTTTGAAATAAACACTGAAAATGGCTTTGAAAAAGGGTTAAAATCGACATTTAAAATTCAAGATCTTTGAAAATAGGGTCTCAAGCGAACTGGAACTCTGAGTTAGAGTCCTGAACTCTTAGGACTCTGAGATTTTAAATTTTAGAATTCAAATGTAAAATTTTTTGAAAGATTTTATCGAGAAATGATGAAATAAGTCAGAAAACACAGTCAGGGTTAGACTCCTAACTCGACCGAACTCTAAAATAGAGTCCTGAACTAACTGGACTCTGTAAAATGACCTAAATTTCGAAAACAAACGGAAAAGATTGAAAATGGAAGTAAAACAGACTTCTGACCGGATTAGGACTCTGAGATAGAGTCCTGATCGGACTGAAACTTTCAAAAATTTGAGAAATTTGATGAATAGAGGAATTCAGAAGCGACACCACCTCAATGGGTCTCATCTGTGAATTGAAATCGATTAAAATTTGAATTTGAAATGAATTCAGATTGTTTCCTTGAGAAAATATTTCGAAATATAAAGTCCTGGGGTTGGAAAATGACAGAGTGTTGAATAAAAACCCAGGTTTTAAAATTGATTTTGAAATAAAAGCTTTAAAATTCAAATCTGGATTGAATGTTTTGAAATAGGAGTGCTAGATCTCGAAAATGAAATGCAATGACATGCAACGACATGCAATGCTATGCACTGCGATGAAATGATATGCAGAATACATGTAATGATATGCAATGACACATGAAATGGACAAACATTGGATGAGGGTGAAAAGTTGGGGTGTTTACACTGGCTTAGTCTTTGGCTTTAAAACGAGGCGATGTTCGACCAATTTGGGGTCTAAGCCCGGCATATCTTCATATGTCCATGCAAACACTTCTTCATGTTGCTTGAGAAAATTTGTAAGCCTTTCCTTTTCTTCCGGACTCAGACTGGTTCCGATCTGGAGAATTTTGGGATCTTCCTCTGAACCAATATTGACATCTTCAGTCGGATATTGTACTAGAGGAGATGGTTCGTCCTGCTTCTGAACTGCGGCGAACTCTGGTAATTCCTGCACAATCATCTGACTGCTTTGCAATCTTGCCATCTTCAGTGCTTGCTTTGACTCTGTGAATTGCTGCCAACTTCTGAAAAGCCTTGGGATTAAGAATGAGCTTCTTGATTGTCCGAGAAGTCATTCTGAAATTTTGGATAAGAAATTTGGTTCAGATAAAATTGCCCATCGTAAGACAAGCAATCATTTGAAGAGAACTATGCATAAAATGGCATTAAAAATTATAAAATGAAGAGATGGACGGAAAGGACACAGATGGCATTCAGATAGAAAAAGAAAATTGGAATTTTATTGATTTTGAATTGATCAAAGACATTGATAAAATGAGACATTTATTTTGGAAAGAATAGAAGGAAAATAACAAATGGTCTTCAATGTGCCCCTTTGACAAAAACAGTCTTCTTTGGTGAGCTTCCGCCAGAGAACCCCAGTCCTGCTCTGTGGGGACGATGCTTTTGGATCATTGGCTCGATGCGGCCATCTTCATTTTTGCCGAGTCCTTTGAAGGGTTGATAACCATGCTTCAGGAGTAAATCAAATCCCTTTCTTGCCTTCATGAATTGCGGGAACAACGAATGATCTTTGATGGTACTGTAGTTAACCTGACCTCTAACCTTAAAGAATTGAGGACCTCTCCATCGGGTCATGGCTACAGTGTGCAAGGATAGTTCCGAGGATGCCTGGAGTATTTCTCGATTTTCTCCGAGACTGATTTCTTCACTCTCCCTGATGCTGGGGATATCCGCCGTGAATGATGGTCGGGGGATCATGGGCTACGTGAGCCTTTCTTCTGGGTCTTCTTCCAGCACTGTTGTAATCATTCCACCTTTTGACCATTTTACACATTGATGAAGGGTGGAAGGCACTGCATTTGCATTGTGGATCCATATTCTTCCGAGCAGTAGGTTGTAGGTGGGTGGTACATTAACCACATGGAAAAGTATTGAATGCACTGAATAGTTGATGAACACTTCCAGAAATATCTTGCTCTTAGTTGTTTGACCATGATTGTCAAACCCATAGATAGTGATAGGGTCTGGAATGTATTCTTCATCCTTGATCCCTAATGCCTTTGCTGTCATCTCGGGATATATGTTGAGTCTGCTGCCTCCATCAACTAGCACATGTAGTACCGTCATTCCTCTCACTCGAACAACGATGTACAAAGCATTATTATGAAAGGAATGAGGCTTTGGAAGGTCCTCATCCGAGAAAGTGATTAGTGCATTGATCATGGCTGAATTCACTATTTGTGCCATGTCTTCAGGAGTGGTACTGGGTTTGACTTTGATTTTTCTGAGCAAATCATCCAGTACTTGGTGTTTGCGGGAATTCTTGGCTAAGTCCAAAATTGAAACATTGGACAGAGCAGTTAGAGGCTTCTGAGTTGAAGTTTCTCCCTTTTTTGTAAGGGATTTGAGAAAATGCTTTGGGAACCCTGGAATTTTACTGGCTGCTGTAGGAAATATTTCGGCTGGCTCCGCTGATACTTTTAGCTTATCAAAAGCTGAAATTATGTCCACCTTCTTGGTGGCTGGTGCTGCTTGTCGCAGTACTGAAACCTGGTGCTGAACTCGGAGATCTTGTGCAGAACATGGCTTGATGTGTTCGTGAGGCAGGAATGGCTGTGCAGATACTACTACCGTGGTGTGTGAAGGAAAGGGCTACTTTAGAATATCCATTTTTTCTTCTTCTTCTCCTTCCACTAAAAGATTTTTATCAATAAGATCTTGCACAATGTTTTTTAGAACAAAGCAGTCCTCAGTGTTGTGTCCCACTGTCTTGTGGAACTTGCAAAACTAATCTTTCCATTTCCCCATGGGCACAGGGGGATCGACCAATCTAGGCAACTTAACCATCTCTTTTGACAACATATACTCGAGCACATCTTCGAGTGATTGATCGAGAGGAGTAAACATTCGGTCATAGCTCCATCCTACATGTTTGATCTTCTCACGCAATTTCGACCCTTGATCCTGCTGTATTGAGGAGCAGGCTTTCCTTTCTGATCTTTGTTGTTTGAACTGCCTGTGCCGTAGCAGTAATCTTTCTTCTGCCCTTTATACTGATTTCAACTATTATTGTTATTGTTGTTGTTGGCAGAATAGGTGAAGTGAGCTTTCTTCTTCTGCTCACCTTGGGGGTTGTTTTTGGAAAAAATGAAGCCTTCGTAGACTCCATTCTCCACACTCAGCTCGAGCCATTTGGCTCGTTCAGTCAACTCGATGAAAGTCCAGGATGGTGCAGTAGAGATTAATTCTCTTAATGGTTGCGAAAAGTTGTTGAGAATCAATGACAGGGTGTGCCTTTCCGAGATAGGATCTCTCATTTTGTTACAGGCTGACCTCCATCTGTGAATGAAATCCTGTGCTTTGTCATTCTCATTCTGCCTTAAATTGCAGAGATGACTTAGTGTAGGAAGCGCCTTTGTGTTGAACAAGAAGCGTTCAATAAACAGGTTTACAACTTTGTCGAACGCCTTGAGCTCGATGGGGTTGATATGCTCAGCATACCACTTAGCTGCAACTTCTTCCAATTTGCGGGGGAAGCATAGAAATAGTGCCCGGTTGTCCCTCTTAAACCTCAAGCACTCGGCAAAGAAAGTGGCAAGATGAGCTTTCAGGTCGCCAGAACCGTCAAACTTGATGAATTTTCGGAGAAGATTCTCCAGATCTTCATCACCTTCTAAGCCGTCATAAAAGTCTTCGCTGATGAAGACTTTCCTGCCATTGTCGTGGGCTTGGAGATCCTTAACAACTCGGGCCATTTCCCTGAACTGCGCTTGTAGAGGCACTTCTGTGACCTGACTCTTTGATTTGCGGCTTTTTTTTTTGTTCTTGGCCCCGCTTCTGAAATGCCGGAGGCACTTCATACTCTTCATCGGTATCTTCAATTGAGTCTATTTCGTCTGAGATCTCTTCCGGCTGAACTTGCTTCTTGGAAACCTTCTTATCCCTGTGACTATGGAACTTTTCTCTGAATGGATTTCTTTCTGAGCTGGTTCCGGGCTGTTCATTCATCATCTTATTCATCATTTTTCGGAGCATGGCATACATTTGCGGGTCTATGCCATCATCTTCTTGTTGCTGCTCTTGACTCCTCTCGGATCGCGGGGAGCCCATCTCTTCTTCTGAGCCCGACGAGTAGTGAGATGCCATTGTTTTTTTGCCTGATCTTGTCCGAACCATCAAATGTTATAGATGCTCTCTACAGGGAAAAGACCTGATTAGATTATTAAGGAATTGGCTTTTGGAAGAAATATTTGCTGAAAATATGGTAGACAATTTGAAAAAGTTATACCATTACTAGGGATTGAGTCATCGCAGGAATCACGATAATTGTGTTGTCATTCTTTTTGCAAGAGAAATAAACAACGAAAATATGCCTTATTACTTAGGCGAGGTCGTCAAACCACAATAAAGAGAGAAAATTTTATTGGAATGAGAAAATTGAACTTTTATTGATCTTGACAAAAAGGTGGAGGACAAACAATTTGCCACCATTCATGATAGTCGGCAGACACTCTAGGACCAAGAAAGATTTTAAGAGAAACAAAGGAATCCCAGCCGTAGCGGGCAGAATGATATGCTCCGGACCATTGTGCGGAAGTGAGATCAAATTCTGCCATAGCTCTTGATAGTAGTCTGACTTCAATGTACTGCTGCCTCTGGGAGAACTGCCGAACACACCGCTCTGGTTGGTAGTAAGTACAGAAGAATGGTCCCAAGAATTTGAACCGCTTGCCATAAGCGTATGTATATTTGGGAGGGGACAAGTGTCGATCAAAATAGTCCCAGACTACGTCATCTTCTTGAATGTTGTCGGTCATGGACCGGTACTGTGCCACTGGAAGAAGTTCTTGACCATTGTATCTAAAAGAGCTTGCTCGGGCTGGAACATGCTGGAAGAACCAGGATTGAAGTGCGTAGATGCAACCTTCAACGAGAATGGACTCTCCAAGTGAGAAACGTGTCAGACCCCGGTACAAGAAAGCAAGAGCTGCCATGGCTATGGAAAGACGATTGGTCTGTCGACTCCCCCATCTTTGCATAAGCTGGATTATTCTGATATCCATGTAGTTTTGTCCATCTGGGAAGAGGGCTAATCCTATAGTGCATAGAACCATTGCATTCTGAATTCTTTCTTTAGCTATCCTTGATAGCGAACTAACTTCAACGAAGGTCCCGTACTGGCGGTACAACTCGAGCAGGTTGACATATTCATTTCCGTCCAACTAGATCAGGGGCCAGGATCGGCGGCCTGTCATATGAGCTAAGGAGTCTCGGTGATCCAAACCCTTGACATTGATAAGGAATTGATGTTCTAATGGATCTCCTGGTTGACCGGCTGGTTCTGATAATCCCATGATTTCTGAAAATTCATCCATTAACATGGTCATCTCCCCCCATGGGAACCAAAAGGTACAGGTTTGTGGATGTCATCGTTCTGCCATTGCATGGATCAGGTTGTCGTTGATGGTCTGCTTTCCGACTGCTGACGTCAATTCTAATCCGCACTCACTCAAATGGTCCGGGAACATTCGAGAAAAGCTTTTGAGCCAAGAATACTACCACCGGAGAATGAAAGTTCCGGTGCTAAGGGCTCGATGTTCAGGACAACCTTGTTGCACCTCGTAGGAGATGTGACCTTCAGGAAAGATATGATCGACTTGACTGGATGCCATCAAACTGAAAACAGAGAAAGACTCAGAATGAGACTGTGGGAAATTTTGAAAAATTTTGCAAGCAGGATACAAAATGCAGCTGGAAATTCGAGATCCAGTAGAAAGGTAGAATGGAAAATCACCTGGATTTTTTAAAGAAATGGGATATTTTGAAAAGTCATTCAGGGTTTGAGAAAATAAAGGAAAAGGTGAAAAATATGGAAATTTGAAAAATATTTTTGGGAAAATGTAAGAAAATAGAGGTAACATACGAATAATCACATCCTGCACAAACATTTATGCACATTCAGCACTCCCTAAAAGGCTGACTCTAGATGCATCATTTTGAAAATAGCTGTAGGACCTTAATCCTAACTTTAGGTTCAGATCATCTTTGTCCAATCCAGTTATGCCGATATACCCGAATCGAAATCCGAGGTACGTGGCATATAATCTCAACCCCGGTTCTAAGGTAAGGTTTTCCAACATCCTTGAGCGCCTACCAATATACTTCGGACTGTGGCCCGCGGTACGTGGTAGGGGGGTGTTAACCCAAATAGTTGGCCCAGTTGTGAGGCTCTGTCCCGAACTAGGGTTCTGGAAGAGAGCCCAGCAACGTGAAGACCGGGTAATGATAGGTAATTGAGGTTTGAAAAAATGATCACATGTAAGAAATAGATGGCTCTAAGTCCTAGAGAGATAGATTTTTGAAAACTTTGAAGAAGCATACATTGTTCGCATTCAGATCCTAAATTAAGGAGAGTTATATTTAGACCTAAGTCTATGTGAACATGAAAATATCTCATCAATCTGGTCCTACCAAACCATGCCTAAGCTATATGCAGTCAATGTCAGCTAGGTCAGAATCTAGGCTCCTAGGTTTGCATGATATTAGAAAATAAATAACTGACATTTTGTGAACACAATTTTGAGAATTAAACTAAGCCAAGCACATTTTTTATCAAACAAGGACAGGTCCCATCACGGTCGCCAAACCTGTTATCGTCGCAAAATTTTTCCGTCTTCCCTTCCCTTGCGGGAGAGAAAGAGGAAAACTGCTTTCGCGAGTCAAACTTGACTGGATTTTGGAAATTGTTTTGATATACTCGTCTCCGTTTTGAAAATAGCGGGAAAATCCATGGGATGGGGCTCGACCTGTTGGTACGAGGTTCGACCATTCCTGCCGCCTTTAACAGAGGTAATCAAACCAAGGACCAAAATGTGTGCTTGGCTTAGTGAATTCCTTGAAATTATATTTTATCCTAAATGCACAGAGAATTCAGGCATCTGCTATAGGATTTTGTAAAAAAATAGTTGGAAAACGTGATGTATGCTTCGACAACATTTTGGAGTTGGGAAATATTTCTCAGAAAAAAAGATGGAAATCAGTTTCTCAGGAAACTCTGATAAAAAGGATTTAAAATCTCGAGAAAATTTATGAAGATTTGGGAAAATCATGAATGGTTGAAAATCTTAGGAAAATAGAAGTGATTCTTGAGAAAAAGGTGAACACTGGAAGAGAAAATGCTGATCAGAGAAAATCTAGCTTTGAAAAGTTTTCTCAAGAAAATAAGCAAAATTCATTGAAAAACTCTTTAGAGAAGGAAAATTGAAACTCCATAATTGAAACCCTGAGAATCTTAACCTTGAAATACTTGGAAATCGATTTTGATTTTTGAGAAAGATGAGAAATTCCCTTTAAAAAATGAATCTTAAGAAAATGACATTTTCCAGGGGAAATCACGGGAAAACTTGACTTGGAAAATCCGATTTTGAAAATTTTAGAAATTTCTTGAGAAATTGATTTCCATGGAGTGAAACTTTTCTCAAGAAAATCATGAGAAAGCAGATGATGCCATGATGCAGAAGATTTGAATGAATGAATACACTTTGAAAAGATTTTCTGATAAATTTGTTGGAAAAATGCGTATTAAGTCAAAATAAATCCTTCACATATTATGACTGTGGCCATGAATATGTTCAGGGTTTATTTGAGTTAATTCACAATGTTTTGCAAAATTAGAAATATGATGTGCATTTTTAAGATATCCTAAGAGTGTAGGCTCAATGTGACTGGTAGAAAGATGATGGATCTGAGTTTTGTCCATATTCTGACTAGGGCCGTAAATATGGACTCCACCGAGTTCATCAACTCCCTAAGAGTTGGTGCACGTGCCATTCGTGTACATCCATAGTGCTTTTGCAATAGAATGCATGATTCATAAGATCAGGATATTACAAAATCAAACTACATGATATGCATCCTAATCTAAGCAGAGAAAAGTAAATATTATTCCAAGGTTTACATTTGATTGTTACATTGTTGACAAAAATAAAAATATAACTAAATATTTGATAGCACAAAAAAGAAACCACATCTTCCAGATTTTCCTGCAAAATGAGAATTAGTACGAGAAATATGGCTTACAAAGGAGAGATTTGCAAATTTTACCTCAATGAACATACATAGGTAGTTACACCAGGACTACAATCAAAATATACAATACAACGGCTAAAAACATAACTGAAATGCCTGTGGTGATATCTAGGCACCAAGTTTAGACTAAAATGAAAATATATATATATATATGCTAAATGAAATGTGATAATGGATTTGTATTTATAGGGGAAAATATCTACCTAAGTGCTTATATGTGAAAAGCAATGTATATGAAGAGATACATGTATAGACATATAGGTGTACGTATACATATATGTACGTATATGAATGTAGGTGTATATATATACAGATAAATATTAAAATATGAATAACAATGGATTTTCCATAGATAATAGTTATCTACATAAAGGGACATATACATGCATGGGCTATACATAGTGGAGATTACTGTGCAAAAGGCTAATAATTTGCAGAAAATTTATGCTGAATTTAGATAGCTATGTTAATGGATGAGCCGTGGCTAGGGTGTACAGGAGAAGAGTAATGGTAGGTAGATAGAAAGGGGAAAAGATGGAAAAGTAAGAACAGGAAAATCTATCTATTCCATACGTGTTACAAGCCTATTTGTGGTAATCTTGACACAGGATGCTACATGTGTATCTGTATGGAGAAAAAAAAAAGACTATACATACAGGACCTATACCCCAAAGCCCAAAAAAAAAAAATATACAGATTTTGGATACACGGATTTCACATTCCCCCTAAAAAAAAAAAAATCTGCAACTACAGTTTTATCAGTCTATACAGCCAACTATTGCAACTTTCCTATGTTTTCTCAAGTAACAATCTTGACAGAGGGCATCATAAAGTGATCAACTGCTGGCACACAAAAAAAAAGTATTATTGTCACTTTCACCAAAATGGCTTTCCTCAGCGTCCAGCCATTAAAATCGAAGCACACTTTCCCCTCACATTATGGCCCAATAAATTTTCTTGATGGCTGAGAACTATGCAAAAGGGGAGTTTGGAAAGTAAAGGAAATGGGAAAAGAAACCTGATACGAACACGATTTGAAATATAACTACCTAATTCTTAAACAGTTGGATATACAGACATGAACATCAATCTTACAACAGATGTGTCAAACCAAGCTTCCATCTCAAATCATACCTCATCCAAGATTGTTTTAAGGCAATAAAAGAAAATGACATAATATATAGAGTGCCAAGGAGCTGGATGATTGTATTGGCTACTGTACATATATGACAGTTTAGAGCAGAACACACTTGAGTTTATCTATATGCTGTAACATAGGATAATGGAGAGGGTTTAGCAAAACAAAAGGATATAGTCCAAAACTGAAATGAAAATTAATGCTGCTGATTAATATGCAAATGGACGAACACCATTAGTAAAGGAAGTAAAAGAAAAGAGGCATGCAGTAAGCTACGTGAAACAAGGCATGAGTTCTGGAAAACAGAGAAATCTGGAAAGTCATAAAGTACCACAGCATACAGATGACAACAGTAACTACAACAATGAGACATTATAACGAATTAAGATAAGCATTTGTGTCACATTCAGATGTTGCACTTAGGTCAAGAGTGCCATTTTCTGTACGTTAAATCCATAAGTATTATCGTTTTGGGCCATGACATGCGTATGCTTTTTAAAAAAAGAAAAAAAAATTTGTATGGATAATAAAAAAAAAAGATTGAAGTACAGAGGAGTTATAGTAAACATTACTATGTGGGGAAACATGGGGAATAACAAGGCTTTCTAAAGGAAGGTGAGAATGATACCAGCTAATATCACCTCCACTGAATTTGTAACAAAATTTAGAATGTTAACAGGCTAGAAATTAGTTGCAGAATGACTCCAATAGCGTAAGTGGAGTCATGAATACGTAACAGAATGATCCAGATGTGCAGGTCACGAATTGCAATGAAGAGATTATCTGAAAACATTTTAGATGCTGGAATAAATTATGCAAAAGCTTTTGAGAGAGAAAAAAAATGACGATTTTAGGACAATGCTGAAATGAATTGTGCAAAAGCTTTTTAAAAAAAAAATGACGATTTGGGGATCATGCTGGAATGAATTGTGCAAAAGCCTTTTAAGAAAAAAAATGATGATTTTAGGATCATGCTGGAATGAGAATGCCATTAAAGGGGCATCATCGATTCCAGACACATTGGAAAACCCAAGGTGCAAGCCACATCCATCATTGTCACGGGTTTTGCATTTGCAGAGGACATAAACGCAGTGCCTAATTCGCACAAATGTAGAGGTAAAGGGGGTCATTACCTTGATTTGGCAGAGGCTGAAGAAGTGCTTCTTACAGGGTGATCTGAGCCTCCAAGAAATTGCCTATTGTCCTCTTTGAAAAGCTCGATCAATCTCAGGTGGAAGAAGCAGGAGAAAGGAAGAAGTTCCCCTCCGCTGGGAAGAGAGGAAGGCAGATGATGAAGGGAGGAAGAGCTAGAGTCACCGATGGGATCTTTTGCTACTAAACTGAAGGCAAGGTGAAAATGTTGGCTGCTTATGCTGATGGGCTGAAGGAGATGCATGAACACGCTGGACTTCTTGCGGCTGATGGGCTGAAGGAGATGAGAGCAGGAACTCGTGAACAGGGGAGAGCTGGGATTAAGGGAAGTCGTTGATGCCTCTTTGCTGGACCCTCCTCCTCTCTTTAATAGCCGGCCCTTCAAATCCCCCTTTTTCCTCCCCTTTAGCCCACCTTGATAACCCTTAAAACAGACTTTTAAAATTTTTTGAAATCTTTTTGAAAAAGGGGAACTCGCCGTTTTGAGAGGGAACGGCTCCTACTCTTAAGATGACCTTTGAAAACTTAGGTAAAATGGGGGTTTTACAGTGGCGCCCTTTGGGGCTGAAAAAGTAATACAAAAGGACAATGGGTAAAATGGTTTTTAAGGTGGCGCCACCTCATTGGATTTGAAACTCTTTGAAGTAAAAAAGAAAGGTTTGCTTTTCTTGGTAGGGAGTCTTAGTGGGGCGCCACCTACGTGGGCCCACTAATTATTTTATTAAAATTGAGTTAAATAAAAAAAGAAAGAAATTTAAATAAGTAAATAATAAAAAAAAAAGTTTTATAAATTGGTGCCACTTCCGAATGGGCACTATTTTGAAAATAAGAGAATTTTTTGAGAATTTGAGTGTGACACCACCTCGAGGTGGGTCCCACGTCACTTATTTGAAATAAAGGCCAAATGAGATATTTTGGAATTTTCACAATAATAGGCTAGTTTAGAAAACACGAAGTGAATTTTGGTTTGATTTCAAAATTTGGAAGAAATTGGTTATTCATGGCAAAATTTGGAAAGATGCGGAGAAATTCTAAGCCTTTTTGTAAAAGTTTGAAATAAGGTCTTATGAATTTGAAATTGTGTCCCCCTCTTTTCAATTGACAAAATCTTGAAAATCAATGTCCTAAACTATCCAGATCGTTTTCTTGAGAAAATTTTTGTAATTTGGAGTCCTGGGGGTAAAATGGGAAGAATTTGGCAATTTTAAAAACCCAGGGATTTGAAATCAATTTTGAAATATTTAAAACTCGAATCTGGATTGACATTTTTGAAAATCAGGAGTTCTGGATCTCAAAATGACATGTTGTGCATTGAAATGATATAAAATGCTCATGCGATGTTATGCAAAGACATGTTTTCCTGAAATGCTCCTCTGAATTAAGAATTTGAAAATTCTGACTTCTGGTTAAGCCTGAGATTTTGAAAATTTGCAGTTTGAAGATGTTTCTAAGTTTAAATAGAGAAGTTTTGAGGCTCGAGAATGGAATTTAGGACTTTCTGTAAGGCTCAATCTCAAAAAATGACCATTTTGCCCTTCATTGATTTCGGAGAATCAGAATGTAATGATTGATGGAAATGTCAAGAAGGTGAGTGAAAAATTGGGGTGTTTACAATCAAGACTCTAATCCTGATTTCAATTTTGAGAAAATCTTTCAAAATTCTTTCCATCTATCAAAATTGTTACACTTTTATCAAAGAATTTCAAAATTCTGAGGTTTTATCCCAGAGTCCTGATCAAATCAGGACTCTACCCCAGAGTCCTGATTGAATCAGGACTCTATCCAAAATTGGTTTTCATACTTCATTTTCACTGGTTTTCAAAAGCTTTGCTTAAATTTCATCATTTACTTATCAGAAAAACAAAATTTTTTAGAGTTCTGATCGCAATAGAACACAAAATGCTTACAAATGACACCTTATCGAATGCCTTCAAGTAAAATGAGGTTTTTGCATAATTAAGAAACCTATGGCATATGTCATCAAATGAATGCATTCATCATGCTCATATCTGTCATATTTGAAGGTACGAATCACTTTGGCCATTGGATACATTTCCCTAAGTACGAAGGGACCTTGAGGCACGTGTATGGAAATATAGTCTTTTGAGACTTATGTGATATTTGGAACTCTTTAGCGAGTTTTGGTGCGGGTGATTGTGAACACCCCAAATTTTTCAAAATATTGTAAATATTCTCTTTTTGCCCCTAACCCCATTTTTTGAGTAATTTAGTCAGTTTTAAATCTAAATTCCAGTTTATTTCTCAGATTTTACTGAATTTAATTCATTTTATATGTCTGACTCGATTTTGGATCCGGATCCAATATCAGAATCCAAATCTGAGCTTCATTATCCAATTTTTTTAAACCAAATTCTCAAAATTACCAAAATAACTTTTGAAAAGCTCAGACAGTTCGTCCGGTATCTGTTTGGATCCATAGCATTGTATTTCTCGATTCGAGGTTCAAAACTTGAATATTTTCTCAAAACCTGAATCCAAACTCGTTTTCTGAAGAATTTTTTAAAAAAAAATAACCCTGATTTCTCAGAAAACCCTTCTTTGTAAATATTTCTCAAAAATTACAAAAAGGTTTTTAAAATCCCTTATTTTCCCTAGTTTCATAGTTTTATTTCAAAAATATCAAAAAATTTGGAAAATACAAAGAAAAAGAAAAGAAAAAATCTATAAAATAAAATAAGAAATATAATAGAAAAGAAACAAAAAAAAATTGGTTTTTTTAAAAACACCTTTTTGGAAATTAGTTTTGTTAAAATCCACGTTTTAACAAAAACTGTTGGACACTGTTTTTGAAAATTTTCTGAATTCAGAAGGACCAAAAGTGTAAAAAATCTAACAACCCCTCGTTATAAAGAGAGGCCGCAAGAGAGGGTTTAGGGCATCGTCTTCACCCCCGCACCCCTAGTTTCTTCTCCTTCCTCTCTATGATCCGTCATTCATCTCCTTATTGCATTCTTCATGATCTCCTCTTTTCCATCCGTCTTCATCCCTCTGATTTTCTCTCTGTAATCCTTCTCTCCATCGCCTGAAGGAAATGGTTCGATCATCCCCTGCAACAATCAAGTAAGCAAACCTCTCTTATTCTTCAATAGCAGAAGACTTCCGCCATAGGAGAGTGTGATCATCGCAAAATTTTTCCTCTATAGTGGTTTCTCTCTCTTCTCTTTTCCTTTCCAACCTCTATTTCCTCCTTTTTGAAGGGAGAAAATAAAAGAAAGAAAAGAAAGAGAGAAGAGAAAAGAAAGTAAGAAAGAGAGAGTAATTCTTTTGCGGGTTTTCACTTGACCTTGATTTGAAAATATTTAGCAAATAACTCGCCTCCGTTTTGAAAATATTTGCGGGAAAAATGGAGAGACGGGATTCGCTCGTCGGTACGAGGTTCGACCGTTCCTGGCGCCTTTACCAGGGGTAATCGAACCAAGGATTGAATTTATGCCTTTTGCTTTGCCTAAATATTATCTAAGAATTTATTCTAACCCTAAATGCACAAAGAATCATGCTTGTGCAATGTAAAGATGTATGCTCTTTTTGAAAGATGTTTTGAAAACTTCCAAGTATTCTGAGATGAACTTGATAATGGAGTGAAGAGATGATTTCTGAATGATTGAATCTAATTTTGAACTTGAAATAGATCAGAGAAGTTCTAAGTCTTTTAAAATAATCAAAGTTGGGAAAATAAATCTTTGAATTTGGAAAGAATGATTTGAAGCTAAAAATAAAAGGAAATGGAGTTTCAAAGTTAGAAATGAACTTTGAATTTTAAACTTAGAATGAAGATAAGGAAATGAGTATTTGAAGTGGAATTGAAATTCAAATTTGAAATCAGGATGGACTTGAGAAATCCAAATGGTATTTAAAAAATGGAAACGGATTTAGAAGGTTCAGGTAAGATCTGAAATTGGATTTGAAATCTAGAATTGGGAATGGAATTGAATTCCCGATCCTAAAATGGATTCTCGATCTTAAAATGGATTTTGGATCTGAAGTCTGAGATCCAAGGTAAAATTGGGTTCTGGATCCTAAAATGGATTTGGATCTGAAGTCTGAGATCCAAGGTAGAATTTGGGTTCTGGATCCTAAAATGGATTTGGATCTGAAGTTTGAGATCCAGGATGGAAGTTGAGTTCTGGATCCTAAAATGGATTCGGATCTGAAGTCTGAGATCCAAAAGTGGAATTGGATTCTGGTTCCTAAAATGGAACTGGATCTGAAGTCTGTGATCCAATGTAGAGTTGGACTCTGGACCCTAAGATGGATTTTGGATCTGAAGCCTGAGATCCAAAGTAGAATTGGATTCTGGATCCAAAATCTTAAATAGGAATTGGATCTGAAGTCTGAGATCCAAAAGTGGATTGGGTTCTGGATCCTAAAATGGATTTTTGGATCTGAAGTTTGAGATCCAAGGTGAAGTTGGATTCTGGATCCAAAATCTTAAATAGGAATTGGGTCCGAAATTTGGAATCCGAGATGAATTTTGGATCTAACTTTGGACTTGGAATTTTTAATTTTGATTTGAGATTTTGAGCTCTGAATATATAAATGAATTTCAAAGTCAAATTGGACTTTGAATTTGAAAACTTGATTTTTGGAATTTAGAAAATGAATCAAGAATTTCAAAGTTAAATTGAACTTTGAATTTGATTGGAATTTTTGAATATAAAATGAATTTGAAATCTCAAAGTTAAATTTGAACTTTGAGATTGGAAATGAAATAGAATTGAAAATGAAAAGATGAATTGGATTTTACAAGAATTGAAGATAAGAAGATATTTACATCGCTTGGAGTTTTGAAAAGGGAATTTTAAAAATATGATGCAGTTCTATCCTAAGTGATGAATGATTTTAGATAGTTTTGAAATTAGATTTTGAAAAGCTCCCCGACATTTCCACCAAGCATCATCATTCAGCCTTTGAAATCGCCGGAGGGCAAAATGGTCATTTTCTGAGCCCGGACCTTACAGAAGTCTAAATTTTATCTGCAACTCTCAAAATTTCTCTATTTTTAGCTCAGACGTTCAAAATTTTATTCCTGACAGAAGACAGGCATCTCCAAGTCTTGGTTCAAGATTCTATTGCATAAGACATGACATTGCATATCATTGCATGAGCATTTCATATCACTGCACTGCACAACATGTCATTTCGAGGTCCAGAACTCTTGATTTCAAAATTTTCAATCCAGATTAGAATTTCAACTATTTTCAAAGTCGATTCCAAAACCCTGGGTCTTCAAAATTATCAATTCTTTCCATTTTACCCCCAGGGCTCTGAATTTCAAAATATTTCCTCAAGAAAATGATCTGGATAGTTTTCAATATGGATTTCAATCACTTCACCTTAGATTTTTCCCTTTTGTCAGCTATTTCAACTGTCTTCCTTTTACAAAATCTCCTTACAGGGGCCAACTCTTTCCAAAAACTTCTGTTTTACCAATTAGTCCAGATTTTATGAAAATTCCAAAAAGAAGTTGTTGTTTTATCCTTATTTCAATAAAGAAGCAATGTGGGACCTACACTGAGGTGGTGTCACATAGGCTTTTCTTTTGAAAAACCTGAATTTTGAAAAACCCAAAAATATAGGAGCCTTGTCCCCTGGATTGGTGCCACTTGTCTTTTCTCTCTCCTCCCATTTATCTGTCAAGTGTCAGTGTGGGGCTACCTTAAGAAGCCGCCACATGTCATTAGACACCATCTTCACCCTGCGCCATGTGTCATTCCAAAGATCATCCATGAGATGCCAAGTGTCTTGTGTTGTCCTGGCCAGAAAAAGCAAAACTTGTCTCCTCTGAGGTGGCGCCATTTGAAGTGTGTCTCCTGCAGAGGACACGTGTCACTCCTAGCTTTCTCCAGAAAAAGGTAGGCTTGTCTCCTCTGAGGTGGCGCCATTTGAAGTGTGTCTCTTGCAGAGGACACATGTCAATCTCTCATCTTCTCAGAAAAATCAAATGCCATGTGTCACTCTCTGCTCTTCTCAGAAAAAGTAGATGCCATGTGTCACTCTCTGCGATTCTTAGAAAAAGTAGATGCCATGTGTCATTTCCTGCTCTCTTCAGAAAAATTGGAATTCAAATATTCAAATCTCTCCAGCGGTGGCGCAAATCCTGAACTTCACATTTTCCATTTTGTCAGAGATGGCGCCACATGGCTTGGGCCTCCTTCTCTTCCCTCTGCCACGTGTCAATCTCTGCTTCTTTCAGAAAAAGCAGGATGACACATGTCTTTCCCCTACTTTTCTCAGAAAAGTAGATGACACATGTCATGTCCAGCTTCCTTCAGAAAAAGTAGAGGACTCATGTCACACTTGGCTTCCTTCAGAAAAGCAACCATTCAAAAAATTTTAGACAAGAGCTAGGTGGCAAAAATCCTGGAGTTCTACCTTTTTCTACTTTGAATATGAGGGCGCCACATGTCCCTTGCTTTTCCCTTCTGCCACATGGCATTGTAGGAGCCACTCTGAGGAACTGCCACATGTCCCTCCTCCATTCCTCCAGGCCAACCTCCATTTGAAATTCAAATTCTCCTCTGAGGTGGCGCCATTTGAGAGAAGGCTTCTTCAGACAGCTGACACTTGTCTGCCACATGTCCAGACCTCCCTGCATCAGAAAAAGTAGAACCCCCTCTATGAGGTGGCGCATTCTGCTTCCTCCATTCCTGTTCTCCTGCCACATGGCAGTGTGGAGCAACTTGGAGGGGGGCGCCACATGTCAGCCTCTCCTTTCTTGCAGAAAAGTAGAATTTGAATTCTTCTGAGGTGGCACAGTCTGCTTCCTCCACTCCTGTCCTTCTGACACATGTCAAGAGCCTCCATAGGTGGTGCCACATGGCATGCTCCTATTGTCTCCAGCTTTACACCTCAAAACACCTTTTGAGGTGGCGCCAATCTAGAGCCCCACTTGCAGAGAAAATCAAGCAAACCCAATTTTGAAAATTTTCAAATTCTGCTGAGTTGTCTCAACCACAAAATTTCCCATTTTATTTTGTCAAAAAAATCAAAATAGCACCCCTGAGATGGCGCCACATGGAGGGCTCAGATTGAGCCTGTTTGAAATTCAAATTTTTTAGAAAAAGTCTATAAAAATAAAGCTCCACGCCCAGCTTGAGGAGCTCTTTTTGGGACTTGGAAATTCGACCTAGACTTGCTTCAGAATCTGATTTTGAACCTTAGAATTCACGCCCCCCCCTTTGGCTCAGTGAAGAAGGTGCAGTAGGTCGATTTTGGTGAATCATCCGAAGCCCGGAGCGAAGGATGAACAAAGCCCTTGGTAGCAGTCCTTTTCAAGAGTTTTAAAGTTGCGTAACGAAGCAAGGTGAACCTCTTTTCCTCTTAATTTGATTTCATAATTTGATTCGGGAGTCATTTGAAGAAAGAGCTCATCCGAGAGATAGCTTGAGCTATTCTCATAAAATGACATATATAAAAATACATGATTATGATTCTTTGATGATTTTTAACATTCATGCATTTATCTAGATTTAATTTGCATTTTATTTCGTTAATTTAGCATGTTTCATGAATTAATTAGGATTAATTTAGCATTTATTTCAATTCTGCTCAGTTTCAGTAGTTCTCTGTTTTTGTCAGTCAGTCTACATGTCATTTCATGCGTGTAATTTTTGTTAAAAAATCCAAAAAAATCATGAAATGCGCCCTTATGTGTCCCTAGAAATGTGACCAAAATTAGGAAGCATTTGAATTCGTTTACTGTGGTAAATGTTCAAAAAGGTGAGTCGGGTTTTACCACCCGGGATGTATTTTAAATTTTTACTTCCGAGTTGTAAAATCGCGATCTCCCTCATGGGTGATCCGATTTTCAATCCGAAAGATGTCATAAACTCGTAAAATGTATAATTTTTAATATGATTTTATCAGATTTTTATGATTTTTGTTTATGTCTGACAAAAATCCGAGAGTTCGAAACACGTGTCAGAGCCTGATTTGGGCCTCTGAGACTTTGGATCGATTTAGGTCGATGAATTCTCTTTGGGTATTAATCAAAATCCAAATCTGTAAAAAGTAAAATTTATGTCCGGGATGTTCTTTGTGTGAATATGAAAGATTATGATTTTTAGAACAGTGGTGATACCTGTTTCGGATTTTTCTTGTCAGTCATCTGTTTGGTCACATTTGTCTGTTCTGTTATTGTAGGCATGAAAAATTATATTTTTATCTGTGTTTCTGTTAATCAAATGCCAAAGTCTCGAACATAAAAGTTATCTCTGTAGGTGTCTTAAGTATCTCTGTTAAATATCAGAAATTTCCATGGCTGTTTTATATTTATTTAGCATTTTATATTAGATTAGATTGATTTTTACCTCCGTCAGAACCAAATCCCTGTTACCGAACTCACCATGGCTCAAATCCTGAGGCTGTAAAAACCAAAAATGTTTCATTTCGGGTCTTTTAGCAGTCTGCAAAATATCAGAAGTTTTTATGGTGTAAATCTTGCATTATCATATTAAGCATTGCATTTGGTTCGGGTCCATAGGCGAAATCCATCATTTTAGGACTTTCTTTAAATTTTAGCATTCAAATCATATCATTTCGTGCATTTTAGCATTCTAGGCTGTTTATCAGAGTATGTAGATGCTTCATACAGAATTCGGTGTGATTTGGAATTCATTTGAGGCTTGATTTAGCCATAATATCATCAAAACAGGGGCCCGCAGGACCCTGATCCAAGCGAAAAACAAGCAAAATTCGTTATTTTGGATAAATTGCAAAATGTCAAATTCTGATTTTACAGTCCTAAGGTGTTTAGCAGCATGTCATAATGCCTCATCATGCATTTCATCATCATTTGATTCAATTTGAATTTTGAAATCTCAATTTTACCAAGTTTTCCTTCAAAAAACCCTGATTTTAAAGGTATAACTTTATAATTAGGGGTATTTTGGTCATTTTGACCCCAATTCCGAATTTGAAACTATTTTCTACTAAATTTCCTGCATTTACATCATTTCAAATATCAAGAAAGTATGAGAATAGGGTTTATATCCAATTAAATCCAATAATTTCATAATATTATTGGAAAATCTTGGAAAAACCCACATATTTAAGCTCACCTTATTTCAAGTTTGGCAGGGATATTCAAAAGAAGGAGCTGAAGTCTGCAAATTTCTTTCATTTCATTTATTCAGTGATGTAATAATGTAAAATTTGGAATAAGAGATTTAATTTCCTGCTTAGACTAGGATGCATATCATATAGTTTGAATTTATGCAATATCCTGTTTCTATGATTCATGCATTTTATTTCAAAAGCACTATGGATGTACACAAATGGCACGTGCACCAACTCTTAGGGAGTTGATGAACTCGGTGGAATCCATATTTACGGCCCTAGTCAGAATATGGACGAGACCCAGATCCATCATCTTTCTACTAGTCACATTGAGCCTACAATCTTAGGCTATCTTAAAATGCACATCACATTTCTAATATTTTCAAAGTATTGTGCATTAAATCAATTAAACTCTGAACATATTCATGGCCACAGTCAGGGTATGTGAAGGATTTATTTTGACTTAATACACATTTTCCAACAAATTTCTTAGAAAATCTTTCAAAGTGCATTCATTCACTCATATCATTTGCATCATGAAATCCTTGGTTTTCCCATGATTTTCTTAAGAAAACTTCATTCTCAAGAAATCGATTTCTCAAGAAACTTTTTTTGGATTTTCCAAAATCGGTTTTCCCAAGTTAATTTTTCACAGTTTTCCATGGAAACCAGTCTCTCAAGAAACTTCCAAGTTGGATTTCCAAAATCAAAGTTTTCCCTCGATTTTCCCTGGAAAATGTTATTTTCTTAAGATTTTCAAAAAGAGTTTTCCAATCTTCCTCAAGAATCAAAAATCGATTTCCAAGTATTTCAAGGGTAAGATTCCCAGGATTTCAATTTCCTAAATTTCAGTTTTCTTCTCCAATGAGTTTTCCTATAAATTTTCCATCGTTTTCCTAAGAAAGTCCTCAAAGTCAGAGTTTTCCTGAGAAATGTTTCCATTTTCAAATGTTCACCTTTTTCTCAAGAATCACTTCTATTTTCCCAGGATTTTCAACTATTCATGGTTTTCCCACATCTTTATGAGTTTTCTCGTGATTTCAAAAACCCTTTTTTCATCTGAGTTTCCTGAGAAATTGACCTTTTCTCTGAGAAATGTTTTTCAACTCCAAATGTTTTTCAAGCATACATCATGTTTTTCCTACTTCCATTTTCCAAAATCTCATAGCACATGCCTGAATTCTCTGTGTATTTAGGATAGAACATAATTTCGATGATTTAACTAAGTCAAGCACAATTTTGGTCCTTGGTTCGATTACCCCTGTTAAAGGCGGCAGGAACGGTCGAACCTCGTATCGACAGGTCGAGCCCCATCCCATGTATTTTCCCGCAATTTTCAAAACGGAGGCGAGTATTTCAAAACAATTTCCAAAATCCGGTCAAGTTTGAATCGCGAAAGCGTTTCCCTCTTTCTCTTCCGCAAGGAAAGGAAGACGGGAAAAATTTTGCGACGATAACAGGTTTGGCGACCGTGATGGCACCTGTCCTCGTCTTGTCAAAATAGTGCTTGACTTAGTTCAATTATCGAAATTGTGTTCACAAAATGTCAGCTCTTTACTTTTTATATCATGTGAACCTAGGAGCCTAGATTCTGACCTAGGTGACATTGATTGCATATAGACTAGGCATGGTTTGGTAGGACCAGATTAAGGAGAAATTTTCATGTTCACATAGACTTAGGTCTAAATACAACTCTCCTCAATTTAGGATCTGAATGCAAACAATGTATGCTTCTTCAAAGTTTTCAAAATCTATCTCTCTAGGATTTAGAGCCCTCTATTTCTTGCATGTGATCATTTTTTAAAAAAATCTCCATTACCTATCATTACCCGGTCTTCACGTTGCTGGGCTCTCTTCCAGAACCCTAGTTCGGGACAGAGCCTCACAACTGGGCCAACTATTTGGGTTAACACCCCCCTACCACGTACCGCGGGCCACAGTCCGAAGTATATCGGTAAGCGCTCAAGGATGTTGGAAAACCTTACCTTAGAACCGGGGTTGAGATTATATGCCACGTACCTCGGATTTCGATTCGGGTATATCGGCATAACTGGATTGGACAAAGATGATCTGAACCTAAAGTTAGGATTAAGGTCCTACAGCTGTTTTCAAAATGATGCATCTAGAGTCAGCCTTTTAGGGAGTGCTGAATGTGCATAAATGTTTGTGCAGGATGTGATTATTCGTATGTTACCTCTATTTTCTTACATTTTCCCAAAAATATTTTTCAAATTTCCATATTTCTCGCCTTTTCCTTTATTTTCTCAAACCCTGGATGATTTTCCCAAATATCCAATTTCTTTCAAAACTCCAGGAGATTTTCCACTCTACCTTTCTACTGGATCTCGAATTTCCAGCTGCATTTTATCCTGCCTGCAATAGTTTTCCAAAATTTTCCCACATTTTCCCAAAAGTCTCATTCTGAGTCTTTCTCGATTTTCAGTTCGATGGCATCCAGTCAAGTCGATCCAATCTTTCCTGAAGGTCACATCTCCTACGAGGTGCAACAAGGTCGTCTTGAACATCGAGCCCTCAGCACCGAAACTTTCATTCCCCGATGGTACTATTCCTGGCTAAAAAGCTTTTCCCGAATGTTCCCGGACCATTTGAGCGAGTGCGGATTAGAATTGATGTCAGCAGTTGGAAAGCAAACCATCAATGGCAACCTGATCCATGCAATGGCAGAGCGATGGAATCCTCGGACGTGTACCTTCTGGTTCCCATGGGGGAGAAATGACCGTTTTAATGGATGAATTTTCAGAGATCATGGGGTTACAAGAACCAGCTGGTCAACCAAGCGATCCATTAGAACATCGATTCCTTATCAATGTCAAGGGTTTGGACCCCCGAGACTCCTTAGCTCGTATGACAGGCCGTCGATCTTGGCCCCTGATCTAGTTGGAGGGAAATGAATATGTTGACCTAGTCGAGTTGTACCGCCAGTACGGGACCTTCGTTGAAGTCAGTTCGCTATCCAGGACAGCTAAAGAAAGGTTTCAGAATGCAATGGTCCTGTGCACTGTAGGATTATCCATCTTTCCAGATGGACAAAACTCTATGGACATCAGAATAATCCAGCTTATGAGAAGATGGGGAAGTCGGCAGACCAACCGTCTTTCCATAGCCATGGCAGCGTTAGCTTTCCTATATCGAGGCCTGACTCGATTTTCACTTGGAGAATCCATTTTAGTTGAAGGTTGCATCTACGCACTTCAGTCCTGGTTCTTCCAGCATGTTCCAGCTCGAGCAAGCTCTTTCAGATACAATGGCCAAGAACTTCTCCCAGTGTCGCAGTACCGATCCATGATCAACAACATTCAAGAAGATGACATTGTTTGAGACTATTTTGATCGGCAATTGTCCCCTCCCAGATATACGTACGCTTATGGCAAGCGGTTCAAGTTATTGGGACAATTCTTCTGCACTTACTACCAACCAGAGAGATGTGTTCGACAATTCTCCCAGAGGCAGCAGTATGTCGAAGCCTGACTGTTATCAGGAGCCATGGCAGAGTTCGATCTCACCTCCGCACAATGGTCCGGGGCATATCATTCCGCCTGCTACGGCTGGGATTCCTTTGTTTCTCTTAAAATCTTTCTTGGTTCTAGAGTGTCTGTCGACTATCATGAATGGTGGCAAATTGTCTGTCCTCCACCTCTCTGTCAAGATCAATAAAATCATATTTTCCTCATTTCTATTTTCTCTCTTTCTATTTGTGGTTTGACGACCTCGCCTAGGTAACAAGGCATATTTTCGTTGTTCATTTTCTTTTGCAAAAAGAATGACAACACAATTGTCGTGATTCTCGCGGCGACTCAGTCCCTAGTAATGGGACATCTTTTTCAAATTGTCTACCATATTTTCAACAAATATTTCTTCCAAAAATCAATTCCTACAAAATCTAATCAGGTTTTTGCTCTGCGGAGAGCTTTTACAACATTTGATGGTGCAAACAAGATCAGGCAAAAAGACAACAGCACCGCAGTACTCGTCAGCTTCGGAAGAAGAGATGGGTTCCCCCCGATCCGAGAGGAGTCAAGAGCAGCAACAAGAAGATGATGGCATAGACCCTCAAATGTATGTCATGTTTCGAAAAATGATGAACAAAATGATGAATGAGCAGCCCGGGACCAGCTCAGAAAGGAATCCATTCAGAGAAAAGTTCCATGGTCATAGGGGTAAGAAGGCTTCCAAAAGGCAAATCCAGTCAGAGGAAATCTTAGATGAATCAGACTCCATTGAAGATACGGATGAAGAATATGAAGTGCCTCCAGCATTTCAGAAACGTGGCCAAAGTAAAAGCCGCAGATCAAAAAGCCGAGATGCAGAAGAGCCCTTGCAAGCACAGTTCAAGGAAATGGCCCGAGTTGTCAAGGATCTACAAGCCCGCGACAAGGGCAAGAAAGTCTTCACCAGTGAGGACTTCTATGACGGCCTAGAAGGGGATGATGATCTGGAGAATCTTCCCCGAAAATTTATCAAGTTCGACGGTTCTGGCGACCCAAAAGCGCATCTCGCCACTTTCTTTGCAGAATGCTCTCGGTTCAAAAGGGACAACAGAGCACTGTTCTTATGTTTTCCCCGCAGCTTGGAAGGAGTTGCAGCTAAGTGGTATGCTGAGCATATCAACCCCATCGAGCTCAAGGAATTCGATAAAGTCGAAAATCTATTTATTGAACGCTTCTTGTTCAACACAGAAGCGTTGCCTACATTGAGTCATCTCTGTAATCTCAGGCAGAATGAGAATGAAAAGGCACGGGACTTTATCCACAGATGGAGATCGGCCTGCAACAAAATGAGAGATCCTATCTCGGAAAGGCACGCCATGTCCTTAATCCTCAACAACTTTTCGCAGCCGTTAAGAGGATTGATCTCCACAGCACTATCACGTACCTTCCTCGAATTGACTGAAAGAGCCAAATGGCTCGAACTGAGTGTGAAAAATGGAGTCTATGAAGGCTTCACATTCTCCAAGAACAACTCCCAAGGTGAGCAGAAGAAAAAAGCTCACTTCACTTACTCTGCCAACAACAACAACAAAGGTTGAAATCAGCACAAAGGGCAGAAAAGAGATTAATTCTACAGCTCAGGCAGTTCAAACAACAAGGATCATAAAGCAAAACCTGCTCCTCAGTATAGCAAGCCTCCTCAGCATAACCAAGGGCCGAAACTGCGTGAGAAGACTAAACATGAAGGATGGAGTTACGATAGAAAGTTTACTCCTCTAGACCAATCACTCGAAGATGTGCTCGAGTATATGCTGTCAAAAGAGATGGTCAAGTTGCCTAGATTGGCCGATCCCCCTATGCCCATGGGGAAGTGGAAAGATCAGTTTTGCAAGTTCCACAGGACGGTGGGACACAACACTGAGAACTGCTTTGTTCTTAAAAACATTATACAAGATCTCATTGAAAAAAATCTTTTAGTGGAAGGAGAAGAAGAAGAAAAAATGGATATTCTCAATCAACCCTTTCCACCACACACCACAGCAGTAGTGTCGGCACAGCCATTCTTACCGCATGAGCACATCAAGCCGTGTTTTGCACAAGATCTCCAGGTTCAGCATCAGGTGTCAGTGCTACGACAGGCAGCTCCAGCTTCTAAGAAGCTGAACCTAATTTCAGCATTCAGCAAGATGAAAGTTTCAGAAGCACCTATAAAGTCAGCCCCCAAGTCAAAGGGAACTCCTGACTTCTTCAAGCAAATCATCAAACCCAGGCCGGAAAATTCAAGTCAGAAGCCTCTGACCGCTCTATCCAATGTCTCCATCTTTGATTTGGCCAAAAATTCTAGCAAGCACCAGCGAGCACTGGAAGATTTACTGAGGAAAATCAAAGTTAAGCCCAGTACCACTCCGGAAGACATGGCACAGATAGTGAATTCGGCCATGACCAACGCACCAATTACCTTCTCGGATGAGGACCTTCCAAAGCCTCATTCCTTTCATAATAATGCTTTGTACATTGTCGTTCGAGTCAGAGGAATGACAGTACCACATGTGCTGGTCGATGGAGGCAGTAGCCTCAATATTTGTCCAGAGATGACCGCAAAAGCATTAGGGATCAAGGATGAAGAATATATTCCAGATCCCATCACTATCTACGGGTTTGACAACCATGGTCAAACGGCAAAAGGAAAGATATTTCTGGAAGTGTTCATCAACTATTCGGTGCATTCAGTACTTTTCCACGTGGTTAATGTGCCACCCACCTACAACTTGCTGCTCGGAAGGACGTGAATTCATAATGCAAATGCAGTGCCTTCCACCCTGCATTAATGTGTAAAATGGTCAAAAGGTGGAATGATTACCACAATACTGGGAGAAGACCCAGAAGAAAGGCTCCCGCAGCCAATGATTCCTCGGCCCTCATTCAATGCGGATATTCCCAGCATCAGGAAAAGTGAAGAGATCAATCTCAGAGAGAATCAAGAAATACTCCGGGCATCATCAGAACTATCTCTGCACACGGTAGCCACGACTCGATGGAGAAGTCCTAAATTCTTCAAGGTTGGAGGCCGGATCAACTACAGTACCATTAAGGATCACCCATTGTTTCCACAATTCATGAAGTCAAGAAAGGGATTTGAGTTGCTTCTAAAACATGGTTATCAACCCTTCAAAGGACTCGGCAAGAATGAAGATGGTCACATCGAGCCAGTGATCCAGAAGCATCGTCCCCACAGGGCAGGATTGGGGTTCTCCGGAGGAAGCTCATCAAGGAAGACTGTTTTTGTCAAAGGGGCACACTAAAGACCATTTGTTATTTCTTTCCATTCTTTCCAAAATAAATGTCTCATTTTATCAAATGTCATTGATCAATTCAATCAATAAAATTCCAAGTTTCTTTGTCTATCTGGATGCCATTTATTCCCTTTCTGTTTATCTCTTCATTTTATAATTCAATGCCATTTTATGCATGGTTCTCTTCAAATGATTGCTTGTCTCGCTATAAGCCGATTTATCTGAACCAAATCTCTTATCCAAATTTTCAGAATGACTTCTCGGACAATCAAGAAGCTCGTTCTCAATCCCAAGGCTTTTCAGAAGTCGGCAGCAATTCACAGAGTCAAGGCGAGCACCAAAGATGGCAAGATTGCAAAGCGATCAGATGATTGTGTAGAATATGATCAGTCTCTTCAAGAGTTACCAGAGTTCACCGCAGTTCAGAAGAAGGACGAACCATCTCCTCTAGTACAAGATCCTACTGAAGATGTCAATATCGGTTCAGAGGAAGATCCCAAAATTCTCCAGATCGGAACCAGTCTGAGTCCGGAAGAAAAGGAAAGGCTCACTAATTTTCTCAAGCAACATCAAGAAGTATTCGCGTGGACATATGAAGATATGCCGGGCTTAGACCCAAAATTAGTCGAACACCATCTTTTCTTGAAGCCAGATGCTAAGCCAGTTAAGCAGAAGCTGAGAAAAATGGATCCAAGGATAGAACAACAAGTCAAGGAAGGACTTGAAGATCTGCTCAAAGCAGGATTTATCCGAGCTATTGACTACCCAGATTGGTTAGCCAATATCGTCGTTGTCCCAAAGAAAAGTGGCAAAGTAAGGATCTGCATAGACTTCCGAGACCTCAATAAGGCAACCCCGAAGGATGATTATCTACTTCCAAGCATCGATCTTCTAGTCGATAGCACGGCAGGACATGCTATGTTCTCTTTCATAGATGGATATTCCGGCTACAATCAGATTAAGTTGGCCGCTCGCGACCAATCAAAAACTTCCTTCACCACGCCTTGGGGCACTTTTCGCTATACAGTTATGCCTTTTGGGCTCAAGAATGCCGGAGTAACGTATCAACGGGCAATGGCCGTTATCTTTCACGATCAGATGCGCAAAATCATGGATGCGTATGTTGACGATATCCTCGTGAAATCTAAAGAGGGAGAAGATCACCTTGAAGCCCTTGATCAAGTCTTTAAGCGACTCATCCTTTATAAGTTAAGGCTTAACCTGCAAAAGTGTGTCTTTGGAGTCGAATCAGGCAAACTGTTGGGTTTTCTGGTCAGCAAAAAGGGAATTGAAATTGACCCAGCCAAAGCAAAGGCTATCATTGATATGCCACCCCCAACAAATCTCAAAGAATTGCGTAGCCTTCAAGGACGTATGGAATCAATCCGGCGATTTATTTTCAACTTGGCAATGAGATGCGAACCTTTCAACCACCTGCTCAGAAAAGGAGTGAAGTTCCAATGGGGACCAGAGTGTCAGCAATCATTCGATCGAATCAAGAAGTATCTTCTCAATCCTCCAATCCTGAAACCGCCAGAATTGGGAAAACCTCTTTTATTATATATCTCAGTCAATCAAGTCGCATGCGGCGGATTCTTGGCGCAATACAAAGAAGGCAGCTTGATAGAGCATGCCATTTATTACGTGAGTAAGACTTTCATAGATTATGAAAAGAGATACTCTCAAATAGAGAAGACCTGCCTAGCACTGGTATGGTTGTGTCAGAAGTTAAGACACTACCTGCTGGCATCTGAAGTCAAAATTTTGTCCAAGCTCAATCCTCTCAAATACATCTTGGAGCAACCTTTCCTCAGCGGACGGGTCGCAAAATGGCAAGTCTTACTGATGCAGTACGACTTAGAATATGTCTCGCAACAATCAATCAAAGGCCAAGCAATTGCAGACCAATTACCGGATTTTCGTTTAGCGGAAGAGGTGAAAGCCGAAGATGATTTCCCAGATGAGCAAATTTACAATATCCAGCAATATCCAGTCTGGAATTTGTTTTTCGATGGTTCCAAGAATATGGCCGGAATAGGCATTGGGATCTTATTAATCACTCTTGAGAAGGAGATGATTCCATTTTCTCTCAAGTTAAACTTTCAATGCACCCATAACATGGCTGAATATGAAGCCCTGATTCAAGGTCTAAAAATTCTATTAGATTTCAAGGTTAAGAGAGTACATGCCTACGACGACTCATTACTTGTTGTCAATCAGGTTCGAGCTGAATGGCAAGTCAAAGATCAGAAGCTATTCCCCTATCAGAAAATTGTTTCAGCTCTTGTCATCAAGTTTGAAGAATTTCAGCTCTTCCATATCAAGAGAGATTTTAATCAAGTGGCGGATAGCCTAGCCAGTTTAGGCTCCATTATGGCATTCAGAAATGGAGAATCATGTCGCTCCTTTGAAATTGGCAAACTTGACCAACCTGCTTTCCTTCCAGCGGAACAAGTAAACCAGGCTGAACAAAGGAAGAAGCCTTGGTATTACAACATCAAGACTTTCATAGAAACTGGTGAATTCCCTCCAGAAATCTCAAAGAGAGAGCAACGGGCAATCCAGCGTATGTCTACTCGATACTTCATTTTGGCCAATGTCCTCTATCGTCGTGGATTCAGTTCAGAATATTCCAGATGTTTAGATGAAGAAGAAGCCAAAGAAGTCATGCGAGAAGCACACGAAGGCATTTGTGGTGGCCACGTCGGCTACCAAACCCTTGTCAAACAGATCATCAGAGCAGGTTACTACTGGAAGACCATGCAACAAGACTGTTATCATTATGTGAAGAAGTGTGTGCAATGCCAAATACACGCACCTTCTATTCATGCTCTGGCAACTTATTTACAATCCGTTGTTTCTCCATGGCCATTCTCTATGTGGGCCTTTGATGTCGTAGGTCCCATCACTCCTTCAGCTTCAAATGACCACAAATACTTCCTTGCCGCAACAGAATATTTCACCAAGTGGGTAGAAGCTATCACTCTTCGCACAGTAGAAGGCCGACACGTGGTCTCTTTCATTCACAAGAACATCCTTTGCCGTTTCGGCATCCCGCATGACATCGTGTCAGACAATGGCAGTCATTTCAAGAATGAAAAGATGAAGACATTCTGCTCAAAGTTCAAGATCTGTCATCATTTTTCCGCTCCCTACTATCCCCAAGGGAATGGTCAGGCAGAGGCCACCAACAAAATTTTAATTTGTATCTTGGAGCGAACTGTAGAAACAGGCCCTGACTGGCATGAGAAGATCCATGATGCATTATGGGCCTACCGGACCACCATTCGCACTCCAACGAATGCTACTCCATCAGAATTGGTCTATGGAACAGAAGTAGTATTGCCGCTACATGTTCAGAAGCCTGCTTTGAAGTTCGCATCGCTTCTAGAATTACCTCTTGATCAATACCAGCAGCAGCGACTAGTGCAGCTAGACTTACTCAACGAGAAAAGGCTAAAAGCAGTAGAGCATGCTCAATCCTATCGCCAGAGAGTAGCCAGGCAATATGCGAAGTCTATCATCGAAAGAAGATTCAAAGTCAATGATTTAGTACTTCGATCCACAGCTTATCTCAAGCATCGTCCAAGCGGCAAATGGTCGCCAAATTGGGAAGGTCCCTATGTTATCAAAGAAGCATTACCCCGCAACTCATATCGGCTCATCAATGCCGATGGGGTAGAATTGCCGGATCCCATTAATGCTCGACACTTGAAAAAGTTTTATACTTGAAACATTTATTCTCCTCTTGTAATCCTTCCTATATTCTTCAAATAATGATCAAACTTTCTTTTCCCAGTATACACTGGGGCATTTTTAAATTTTGTTCTGTATACAGGCAGGATAAACAAATTCCTCATTTCACGCACTTGTGCATTCATGTGCATCAATTCATATTCATTTGCATTCAACTGCATTGACAACAATCTGGTCAGTATTGGGATTTCAACAAACATTCCCATCACAATTCCTAATGATTCAAAATTGAAAGGGAATCACCAATACTGAACCAAAACCCAATGCTCGAACTAGTATTATTTTAAAATCCAGAGTTCAAACTGGTACATTTTCAAAATCCCAACTTTTCTGAAAACCGAGTTCTGACTCGGGTTTTTATTCAAATCATTTTTTCCTTTGTTGATCCGGGTTCCGACTCGAGATCTCTTTATCTATTTGAGCTCAGATTCGAGCTCTTTATTTCCCTTTGTTGATCCGGGTTCCGACTCGAGATCTCTTTATTCATTCGAGCTCTAACTCGAGCTCTTCATTTTTTCATTTGTTGATCCGGGTTCCGACTCGAGATCTCTTTATTCATTCAAGCTCCTATTCGAGCTCTTCATTTTCCTTTGTTGATCCGAGTTCCGACTCGTGATCTCATTACCTTACTCGAGCCCTGACTCGAGCTCTTCATTTTCCTTTGTTGATCCGAGTTCCGACTCGTGATCTCATTACCTTACTCGAGCCCTGACTCGAGCTCTTCATTTTTCTCTGTTGATCCGAGTTCCGACTCGTGATCTAATTACCTTACTCGATCCCTGACTCGAGCTCTTCATTTTCTTATGTTGATCCGGGTTCCGACTCGTGATCTCTGTATTTATTCGGGCCCTGACTCAAGCTCATTATTCTCCTTGTTGATCCAAGTCATTTCGATCATCAGGGTCTGTCAATTACTCAAATTTGATATTTTTCCCTCCAAATTTCAATTTAAATGTTCAAACCAGGCAATTCTCCAATTCCGACCTCTGGGGTCACCCAATTTCCAATTCTCAATTTCAATTACCAATTTCTAATTTTCAACCTTCGGGTCAATCAATTTCCAATTTTCGACCTCCGGGTCAATCAATTTTCAATTTTCGACCCTCAGATCAATCAATTGCCAAATTTTCGACCTTCGGGTCAACCAATTTCCAATTTTCGACCTTCGGGTCAATCATTTTCCAATCTTTGACCTTCGGGTCACTCAATTTCCAAATTTCGACCTTCGGGTCACTCAATTCCAAATTTCGACCTTCGGGTCACTCAATTCACAATTTCGACCTTTTGGTCAACCAATTCTCAATTTCGACCTTCGAGTCACACAATTTCGACCTTTTGGTCAACCAATTCTCAATTTCGACCGTCAGGTCATCCAATTTCGATCTTCGAGTCATTCAATTTCTAGTAACCAATTTTCCAATTTCCAATTTCGACCTTTGGGTCAATCAATCTCAATATCCAATTTCAAATCATTTTCTCTTGCGAGAGACCCTTTTAGGGAGAGTTTGAGGGAGCTCGTTCTTTTCGCATGCTATCCAATTCGTTCACTTAGCCCCTTTTCAGGGAGAGTTTGAAGGGACTCGCGTCTTTGTGAACCGTTTGCAAAACAATTTCCAATTTTACACGAGGAACCCTTTTTAAGGGAGAGGCTCGACAAAGACTCGCTTTTCTTGTGACCCCCCAATTTCATACTAGGCCATTTTCGTCATGAAGGACCCTCTTGGCAGGGAGAGTCTGATGGACTCGTTCCTTTCATGACCCAATTTTCAGACCTCACTATTATCGGCCCCCTTTCCATAAGAGAAGCCTAATATTAGGGAGCTTTGACGAAGGCTCAATTTCTCTTCGAAAGTTCGTTTTGCAAACACCTCCTCTTCAGGGAAGAGAGGAGTATTTCCCATTTCCCATTCAGGTAAGGGCTAAGCCTAAGTCTCTCTTTTTGGGGAAAAAGAGAGGAGAATTTTCGTCACGAACGTGTTGCGCCGGATTTCAAATACTCACTTTCACCAAGGATTTCAAGAAAATTTTGTCAATTTGTCAAATCAATTATTAGTTGATTTCAGAATCTTCACGGCACAAATATTTATTTCGGTTTGCCTTTAGCATTACTTCCAAAAGAGCAAAGCTTTTGCAAAAAGAGATTCAAACTTCAAATTCTTTCTATTGGCCAACCAAAAGGATGAAGGATGAATCCTCGATATGGCCAGAAAAGAAGATTCATCGTTATTACAAAGCCATGGATGATTGATATTGATCGCAGTCAATGGCACATCTTTAAAGACTATTCTTGTAAAGAAGAGGCAGTGGAAATATCCTGAGTGTTAGAAAAGAGAGCATTCACCCAAGCCTTGTCCCCTCAAAATCACCTAAGCTGCAATTAAATATCCGCAAAAGGGATCTTTCACCTGTCGTCAAGATGAAGGCAAATTAGGCGAGTAGACCCTCGGGGCCAAAGAAGATTCGAAACATCTCCAAGATGACGGAGCTTGTGACGGATCCTTCCAAGGAAAGTCCAAAGCACTGTCGAGATGAAGGCAGATGCGATGAACCTCTCGACAATCCCTAAAAGATATTTAATTTCAGCTATCATCCAAAGATCTCCAAACAACATCGTCCAAGAAGGATCGAAACATCTCCAAGTTGAAGGAGTTTGTGACGTACCCTTCCAAAAGAGAGAAAGGGAGGAAGAAGAAAGAGAGAAAAAAATCAGAACATCTCCAAAATGAAGGAGAATATAGCCAAGACACTAGAGAGCCGAAAGAGTGCATAAAGATTATCAGGAGAGAAGCTCTCAGGATATCAAACTGCCAGATCTATCAAGAATCTTCTTTAAATTTGTGAAATTCTACTATCAATATTCTTTCATCAACTGCTTTCACAATATCAAATTCTCTTTCCTGCTCATATCAAGGAAATTGATAGCTTCCTTGAAGAAGGGCAATTGCAAATAATTTGGGTTTCCAATCTTGATTCTACAAAAGTGAACCTTGTTTGGAGGTAATGCTTTGGGTAGAAAAAAAAAAGAATATCTTTGCAACCACGTGCAGCATTTTCAAAAATTTTGAATCAATAGCAAAATTTCCAAAATTTCCAACATTTTGACAATATTTTCTAACTATCGTGACGTGAAGTGAGAGCTTGATGTCCGTCTTTGATACATCCTGACACCAATTTCAAATCCCTCTTAAGGACTTGATTCCTTCCCTTCTTTGAGAGCGTAAGCTCTCAGATTAGCACACTTCCCTGTGTCCCCACTGTCCCACCATAGACATTCCCATTTCGGTTTGAGGTCGAACCACCAATCATTTTCCCGCAAAAGGCAATTTCAAAAGCTATTTAGTCTCAGCAATGAGACGCCCAAGATCAATCCCTTTTCAAGCTTTAGGGACCCCATTTTCCTTCCTTTTGCGAAAACCCTATCGGATTTATTGTGCAAAATCCGAAGGTTCCATCATCGTCTCTTCTTTCGAGGATTTCATTCCATTTTCTGCCCGATCAGGATAAGGGTACAAACCTGAGCCTCGTTTGATGAGGTATTTCATTTTCTGCCTGATCAGGATAAGGGTACAAACCTGAGCCTCAATCAAAGAGGTATTTCATCTTCCGCTCGATCAGGTTAAGGGTACAAACCTGAGTCTCATTTCGATGAGATATTCCATTCCCCAATCAGGTTAAGGGCCAAACCTGAGCTTCGTTCCATACGAGGTATTTCTGTCCCATCCAGGTTAAGGGCATAAACCTGAATTTCACTCCCAAAGAGTGAGTCTTTTCTCTTCATTCTTCGCTTCATATCTACCATTTTCCTCGGGCTAATTTCTTCACACCCAGTCAGATCCTTCTAACTGGGGCATTTTTTTATATATAGCCCAAATTTGGTGTGTTTTTCTTTGCCACTAAGCTCGGCCATGAGCCGGCTTAGTGGCAAAGAGGGGCATCTGTAAACACCCCAAATTTTCATTCACCTCCCCGACATTTCCACCAAGAATCATCATTCAGCCTTTGAAATCGCTGGAGGGCAAAATGGTCATTTTCTAAGCCCGGACCTTACAGAAGTCTAAATTTTTTCTGCAACTCTCAAAATTTCTCTATTTTTAGCTCAGACGTTCAAAATTTTATTCCTGACAGGAGACAGGCATCTCCAAGTCTTGGTTCAAGATTCTATTGCATAAGACATGACATTGCATATCATTGCATTAGCATTTCATATCACTGCACTGCACAACATGTCATTTCGAGGTCCAGAACTCTTGATTTCAAAATTTTCAATCCAGATTAGAATTTCAACTATTTTCAAAGTCGATTCCAAAACCCTGGGTCTTCAAAATTATCAATTCTCCCCATTTTACCCCAGGGCTCTGAATTTCAAAATATTTCCTCAAGAAAATGATCTGGATAGTTTTCAATATGGATTTCAATCACTTCACCTTAGATTTTTCCCTTTTGTCAGCTATTTCAACTGTCTTTCTTTTACAAAATCGCCTTACAGGGGCCAACTCTTTCCAAAAACTTCTGTTTTACCAATTAGTCCATATTTTATGAAAATTCCAAAAAGAAGTTGTTGTTTTATCCTTATTTCAATAAAGAAGCAATGTGGGACCCACACTGAGGTGGTGTCACATAGGCCTTTCTTTTAAAAAACCTGAATTTTAAAAAACCCAAAAATATAGGAGCCTTGTCCCCTGGATTGGTGCCACTTGTCTTTTCTCTCTCCTCCCATTTATCTGTCAAGTGTCAGTGTGGGGCTACTTTAAGAAGCCGCCACATGTCATTAGACACCATCTTCACCATGCGCCATGTGTTGTCCTGGCAAGAAAAAGCAAAACTTGTCTCCTCTGAGGTGGCGCCATTTAAAGTGTGTCTCCTGCAGAGGACACGTGTCACTCCTAGCTTCCTCCAGAAAAAGGTAGGCTTGTCTCCTCTGAGGTGGCGCCATTTGAAGTGTGTCTCTTACAGAGGACACATGTCAATCTCTCATCTTCTCAGAAAAAGCAAATGCCATGTGTCACTCTCTGCTCTTCTCAGAAAAAGTAGATGCCATGTGTCACTCTCTGCTCTTCTCAGAAAAAGTAGATGCCATGTGTCATTTCCTGCTCTCTTCAGAAAAACTGGAATTCAAATATTCAAATCTTTCCAGCGGTGGCGCAAATCCTGAACTTCAGCTTTTCCATTTTGTCTGAGATGGCACCACATGGCTTAGGCCTCCTTCTCTTCCCTCTGCCACGTGTCAATCTCTGCTTCTTTCAGAAAAAGCAGGATGACACATGTCTTTCCCCTACTTTTCTCAGAAAAGTAGATGACACATGTCATGTCCAGCTTCCTTCAGAAAAAGTAGAGGACACCTGTCACTCTTGGCTTCCTTCAGAAAAGCAACCATTCAAAAATTTTCAGACAAGAGCTAGGTGGCGAAAATCCTGGAGTTCTACCTTTTTCTACTTTGAATATGAGGGCGCCACATTCCCCTTGCTTTTCCCTTCTGCCACATGGCATTGTAGGAGCCACTCTGAGGAACTGCCACATGTCTCTCCTCCATTCCTCCAGGGCCAACCTCCATTTGAAATTCAAATTCTCCTCTGAGGTGGCACCATTTGAGAGAAGGCTTCTCTAGACAGCTGACACTTGTCTGCCACATGTCCAGACCTCCCTGCATCAGAAAAAGTGGAAAAAACCCCCTATGAGGTGGCGCATTCTGCTTCCTCCATTCCTGTTCTCCTGCCACATGGCAGTGTGGAGAAACTTGGAGGGGGGCGCCACATGTCAGCCTCTCCTTTCCTGCAGAAAAGTATAATTTGAATTCCTCGGAGGTGGCACAGTCTGCTTCCTCCACTCCTGTCCTTCTGACACATGTCAAGAGCCTCCAGAGGTGGTGCCACATGGCATGCTCCTATTATCTCCAGCTTTACACCTCAAAACACCTTTTGAGGTGGCGCCAATCTAGAGCCCCACTTGGCTTCATCCCTTTTATTTATTTTATTTTTTTAATAAAAATAGCCCCATGAGGTGGTGCCACCTGAGGGCTCCCTACAAAAGCCAAATTTTGAATTTCAAACCCCAGGTAGCACCCCCTGAGGTGGCGCAATCTCGGAGCTTCCTGCAGAGAAAATCAAGCTAACCCAATTTTGAAAATTTTCAAATTCTGTTGAGGTGTCTCATCCACAAAATTTCCCATTTTATTTTCTCAAAAAAATCAAAATAGCACCCCTGAGAAGGCGCCACATGGACGGCTCAGATTGAGCCTGTTTGAAATTCAAATTTTATAGAAAAAGTCTATAAAAATAAGGCTCCATGCCCAGCTTGAGGAGCTCTTTTTGGGACTTGGAAATTCGACCTAGACTTGCTTCAGAATCTGATTTTGAACCTTAGAATTCACGCCCCCCCCTTTGGCTCAGTGAAGAAGGTGCAGTACGTCAATTTTGGTGAATCATCCGAAGCCCGGAGCGAAGGACGAACAAAGCTCTTCGTAGCAGTCCCTTTCAAGAGTTTCAAAGCTGCGTAACGAAGCAAGGTGCACCTCTTTTCCTCTTGATTTGATTTCATAATTTGATTCGGGAGTCGTTTGAAGAAAGAGCTCATCCGAGAGATGGATTGAGCTATTCTCATAAAACGACATATATAAAAATACATGATTATGATTCCTTGATGATTTTTAGCATTCATGCATTTAGCTAGATTTAATTTGCATTTTATTTCATTAATTTAGAATGTTTCATGAATTAATTAGGATTAATTTAGCATTTATTTCAATTCTGCTCAGTTTCAGTAGTTCTCTGTTTTTGTCAGTCAGTCCACACGTCATTTCATGTGTGTAATTTTTGTTAACAAATCCAAACAAATCATGGAATGCGCCATTAGGTGTCCCTAGAAATGTGCCAAAAATTCGGAAGCATTTGAATTCGTTTACTGTGGTAAACGTTCAAAAAGGTGAGTCGGGTTTTACCACCCGGGATGCATTTTAAATTTTTACTTCCGACTTGTAAAATCGAGATCTCCCTCATGGGAGATCCGATTTTCTATCCGAAAGATGTTCTGAACTCGAAAGGATGTCTAGTTTTTAACCTGATTTTAACAGATTTGTCTGATTTTTTTTATGTCTGACAAAAATCCAAGACTGCGGGACACGTGTCAGAGCCTGATTTGGGCCTCTGAGACTTTGGATCGATTTAGGTTGATGGGTTCTCTTTGGGTATTGATCCAAATCCAAATCTTTAAAAAGTAAAAGTTATGTCCGGGATGTTTTCTGTGTGAATATGAAAGCTTGTGATTTTATAAACAGTGGTGATACCTGTTTCGGATTTTTCTTGTCAGTCACCTGTTTGGTCACATTTGTCTGTTCTGTTATTTTAGGCGTGAAAAACTATATTTTTATCTGTGTTTCTGTTAATCAAATGCCAAAGTCATGAACATAAAAGTTGTCCCTGTAGGTGTCTTGCGTATCTCTGTTAAATATCAGAATTTTCCATGGTTGTTTTCTATTTATTTAGCATTTTATATTAGATTAGACTCTCTATTTTTAAGGGAGAGACTCGACGGAGACTCGCTTTTCTTGTGACCCCCCAATTTCATACTAGGCCATTTTCGTCATGAAGGACCCTCTTGGCAGGGAGAGTGTGATGGACTCGTTCCTTTCATGACCCAATTTTTAGACCTCACTATTATCGGCCCCCTTTCCATAAGAGAAGCCTAATATTAGGGAGCTTTGACGAAGGCTCAATTTCTCTTCGAAAGTTCATTTTGCAAACACCTCCTCTTCAGAGAAGAGAGGAGTATTTCCCATTTCCCATTCAGGTAAGGGCTAAGCCTAAGTCTCTCTTTTTGGGAAAAAAGAGAGGAGAATTTTTGTCACGAAAGTGTTGGGCCGGATTTCAAATACTCACTTTCACCAAGGATTTCAAGAATATTTTGTCAATTTGTCAAATCAATTATTTGTTGATTTCAGAATCTTCACGGCACAAATCTTTATTTCGGTTTGCCTTTAGCATTACTTCCAAAAGAGCAAAGCTTTTGCAAAAAGAGATTCAAACTTCAAATTCTTTCTATTGGCCAACCAAAAGGATGAAGGATGAATCCTCGATATGGCCAGAAAAGAAGATTCAACGTTATTGCAAAGCCATGGATGATTGATATTGATCGCAGTCAATGGCACATCTTTAAAGACTATTCTTGTAAAGACGAGGCAGTGAAAATATCCTGAGTGTTAGAAAAGAGAGCATTCACCCAAGCCTTGTCCCCTCAAAATCACCTAAGCTGCAATTAAATATCCGCAAAAGGGATCTCTCACCTGTCGTCAAGATGAAGGCGAATTAGGCGAGTAGACCCTCGGGGCCAAAGAAGATTCGAAACATCTCCAAGATGACGGAGCTTGTGACGGATCCTTCCTGGGAAAGTCCAAAGCACTGTCGAGATGAAGGCAGATGCGATGAACCTCTCAACAATCCCTAAAAGATATTTAATTTCAGCTATCATCCAAAGATCTCCAAACAACATCGTCCAAGAAGGATCGAAACATCTCCAAGTTGAAGGAGTTTGTGACGTACCCTTCCAAAAGAGAGAAAGGGAGGAAGAAGAAAGAGAGAAAAAAATCAGAACATCTCCAAAATGAAGGAGAATATAGCCAAGACACCAGAGAGCCGAAAGAGTGCAGAAAGATTATCAGGAGAGAAGCTCTCAGGATATCAAACTGCCAGATCTATCAAGAATCTTCTTTAAATTTGTGAAATTCTACTATCAATATTCTTTCATCAACTGCTTTTACAATATCAAATTCTCTTTCCTGCTCATATCAAGGAAATTGATAGCTTCCTTGAAGAAGAGCAATTGCAAATAATTTGGGTTTCCAATCTTGATTCTACAAAAGTGAACCTTGTTTGGAGGTAATGCTTTGGGTAGAAAAAAAAAAAAGAATATCTTTGCAACCACGTGCAGCATTTTCAAAAATTTTGAATCAACAGCAAAATTTCCAAAATTTCCAACATTTTTACAATATTTTCTAACTATCCTGACGTGAAGTGAGAGCTTGATGTCCGTCTTTGATACATCCTGACACCAATTTCAAATCCGTCTTAAGGACTTGATTCCTTCCCTTCTTTGAGAGCGTAAGCTCTCAGATTAGCACACTTCCCTGTGTCCCCACTGTCCCACCATAGACTGTCCCATTTCGGTTTGAGGTCGAACCACCAATCATTTTCCCGCAAAAGGCAATTTCAAAAGCTATTTAGTCTCAGCAATGAGACGCCCAAGATCAATCCCTTTTCAAGCTTTAGGGACCCCATTTTCCTTCCTTTTGCGAAAACCCTATCGGATTTATTGTGCAAAATCCGAAGGTTCCATCATGGTCTCTTCTTTCGAGGATTCCATTCCATTTTCTGCCTGATCAGGATAAGGGTACAAACCTGAGCCTCGTTTGATGAGGTATTTCATTTTCTGCCCGATCAGGATAAGGGTACAAACCTGAGCCTCAATCAAAGAGGTATTTCATCTTCCGTCCGATCAGGTTAAGGGTACAAACCTGAGTCTCATTTCGATGAGATATTCCATTCCCCAATCAGGTTAAGGGCCAAACCTGAGCTTCGTTCCATACGAGGTATTTCTGTCCCATCCAGGTTAAGGGCATAAACCTGAATTTCACTCCCAAAGAGTGAGCCTTTTCTCTTCATTCTTTGCTTCATATCTACCATTTTCCTCGGGCTAATTTTCTCACACCCAGTCAGATCCTTCTAACTGGGGCATTTTTTTATATATAGCCCAAATTTGGTGTGTTTTTCTTTGCCACTAAGCTCGGCCATGAGCCGGCTTAGTGGCAAAGAGGGGCATCTGTAAACACCCCAAATTTTCATTCACCTCCCCGACATTTCCACCAAGCATCATCATTCAGCCTTTGAAATCGCCGGAGGGCAAAATGGTCATTTTCTGAGCCCGGACCTTACAGAAGTTTAAATTTGATCCGCAACTCTCAAAATTTCTCTATTTTTAGCTCAGACGTTCAAAATTTTATTCCTGACAGGAGACAGGCATCTCCAAGTCTTGGTTCAAGATTCTATTGCATAAGACATGACATTGCATATCATTGCATGAGCATTTCATATCACTGCACTGCACAACATGTCATTTCGAGGTCCATAACTCTTGATTTCAAAATTTTCAATCCAGATTTGAATTTCAACTATTTTCAAAGTCGATTCCGAAACCCTGGGTCTTCAAAATTATCAATTCTTCCCATTTTACCCCCAGGGCTCTGAATTTCAAAATATTTCCTCAAGAAAACGATCTGGATAGTTTTCAATATGGATTTCAATCACTTCACCTCAGATTTTTCCCTTTTGTCAGCTATTTCAACTGTCTTCCTTTTACAAAATCGCCTTACAGGGGCCAACTCTTTCCAAAAACTTCTGTTTTACCAATTAGTCCAGATTTTATGAAAATTCCAAAAAGAAGTTTATTGTTTTATCTTTATTTCAATAAAGAAGCAATGTGGGACCCACACTGAGGTGGTGTCACATAGGCTTTTCTTTTGAAAAAACTGAATTTTGAAAAACCCAAAAATATAGGAGCCTTGTCCTCTGGATTGGTGCCACTTGTCTTTTCTCTCTCCTCCCATTTATCTGTCAAGTGTCAGTGTGGGCTACCTTAAGAAGCCGCCACATGTCATTAGACACCATCTTCACCTTGCGCCATGTGTCATTCCAAAGATCATCCATGAGATGCCAAGTGTCCTGTGTTGTCCTGGCCAGAAAAAGCAAAACTTGTCTCCTCTGAGGTGGCGCCATTTGAAGTGTGTCTCCTGCAGAGGACACGTGTCACTCCTAGCTTCCTCCAGAAAAAGGTAGGCTTGTCTCCTCTGAGGTGGCTCCATTTGAAGTGTGTCTCTTGCAAAGGACACATGTCAATCTCTCATCTTCTCAGAAAAAGCAAATGCCATGTGTCACTCTCTGCTCTTCTCAGAAAAAGTAGATGCCATGTGTCACTCTCTGCTCTTCTCAGCAAAAGTAGATGCCATGTGTCATTTCCTGCTATCTTCAGAAAAACTGGAATTCAAATATTCAAATCTCTCCAGAGGTGGCGCAAATCCTGAACTTCACCTTTTCCATTTTGTTTGAGATGGCGCCACATGGCTTGGGCCTCCTTCTCTTCCCTCTGCCACGTGTCAATCTCTGCTTCTTTCAGAAAAAAGCAGGATGACACATGTCTTTCCCCTACTTTTCTCAGAAAAGTAGATGACACATGTCATGTCCAACTTCCTTCAAAAAAAGTAGAGGACACATGTCACTCTTGGCTTCCTTCAGAAAAGCAACCATTCAAAAATTTTCAGACAAGAGCTAGGTGGCGAAAATCCTGGAGTTCTACCTTTTTCTACTTTGAATTTGAGGGTGCCACATGTCACTTGTTTTTCCCTTCTGCCACATGGCAATGTAGGAGCCACTCTGAGGAACTGCCACATGTCTCTCCTCCATTCCTCCAGGGCCAACCTCCATTTGAAATTCAAATTCTCCCTTGAGGTGGCGCCATTTGAGAGAAGGCTTCTCCAGACAGCTGACACTTGTCTGCCACATGTCCAGACCTCCCTGCATCAGAAAAAGTAGAAAAACCCCCCTATGAGGTGGCGCATTCTGCTTCCTCCATTCCTGTTCTCCTGCCACATGGCAGTGTGGAGCAACTTGGAGGGGGGCGCCACATGTCAGCCTCTCCTTTCCTACAGAAAAGTAGAATTTGAATTCCTCTGAGGTGGCACAGTCTGCTTCCTCCACTTCTATCCTTCTGACACATGTCAAGAGCCTCCAGAGGTGGTGCCACATGGCATGCTCCTATTGTCTCCAGCTTTACACCTCAAAACACCTTTTGAGGTGGCGCCAATCTAGAGCCCCACTTGGCTTCATCCCTTTTATTTATTTTATTTTTTTAATAAAAATAGCCCCATGAGGTGGCGCCACCTGAGGGCTCCCTACAAAAGCCAAATTTTGAATTTCAAACCCCAGGTAGCACCCCCTGAGGTGGCGCAATCTGGGAGCTTCCTGCAGAGAAAATCAAGCAAACCCAATTTTAAAAATTTTCAAATTCTGTTGAGGTGTCTCATTCACAAAATTTCCCATTTTATTTTCTCAAAAAAATCAAAATAGCACCCCTGAGATGGCGCCACATGGAGGGCTCAGATTGAGCCTGTTTGAAATTCAAATTTTTCAGAAAAAGTCTATAAAAATAAGGCTCCACGCCCAGCTTGAGGAGCTCTTTTTGGGACTTAGAAATTCGACCTAGACTTGCTTCAGAATCTGATTTTGAACCTTAGAATTCACGCCCCCCCCTTTGGCTCAGTGAAGAAGGTGCAGTAGGTCGATTTTGGTGAATCATCCGAAGCCCGGAGCGAAGGACGAACAAAGCTCTTCGTAGCAGTCCCTTTCAAGAGTTTCAAAGCTGCGTAACGAAGCAAGGTGCACCTCTTTTCCTCTTGATTTGATTTCATAATTTGATTCGGGAGAAGTTTGAAGAAAGAGCTCATCCGAGAGATGGATTGAGCTATTCTCATAAAACGACATATATAAAAATACATGATTATGATTCCTTGATGATTTTTAGCATTCATGCATTTAGCTAGATTTAATTTGCATTTTATTTCATTAATTTAGCATGTTTCATGAATTAATTAGGATTAATTTAGCATTTATTTCAATTCTACTCAGTTTCAGTAGTTCTCTGTTTTTGTCAGTCAGTCCACACGTCATTTCATGCGTGTAATTTTTGTTAACAAATCCAAACAAATCATGGAATGCGCCATTAGGTGTCCCTAGAAATGTGCCAAAAATTCGGAAGCATTTGAATTCGTTTACTGCGGTAAACGTTCAAAAAGGTGAGTCGGGTTTTACCACCCGGGATGCATTTTAATTTTTTACTTCCGACTTGTAAAATCGAGATCTCCCTCATGGGAGATCCAATTTTCGATCTGAAAGATGTTCTGAACTCGAAAGGATGTCTAGTTTTTAACCTGATTTTAACAGATTTGTCTGATTTTTTTTTTATGTCTGACAAAAATCCGAGACTGCGGGACACGTGTCAGAGCCTGATTTGGGCCTCTGAGACTTTGGATCGATTTAGGTCGATGGGTTCTCTTTGGGTATTGATCCAAATCCAAATCTTCAAAAAGTAAAAGTTATGTCCGAGATGTTCTCTGTGTGAATATGAAAGCTTGTGATTTTATGAACAGTGGTGATACCTGTTTCGGATTTTTCTTGTCAGTCACCTGTTTGGTCACATTTGTCTGTTCTGTTATTTTAGGCATGAAAAACTATATTTTTATCTGTGTTTCTGTTAATCAAATGCCAAAGTTATGAACATAAAAGTTGTCCCTGTAGGTGTCTTGCGTATGTCTGTTAAATATCAGAAATTTCCATGCCTGTTTTCTATTTATTTAGCATTTTATATTAGATTAAATTGATTTTTACCTCCGTCAGAACCAAATCCCTGTTACCGAACTCACCATGGCTCAAATCCCGAGGCTGTAAAAAACAAAAATGTTCCATTTTGGGTCCTTTAGCAGTTTAAAAAATATCAGAAGTTTTTATGGTGTAAATCTTGCATTATCATATTAAGCATTGCATTTGGTTCGGGTCCATAGGCGAAATCCATCATTTTAGGACTTTCTTTAAATTTTAGCATTCAAATCATATCATTTCGTACATTTTAGCATTCTAGGCTGTTTATCATAGTATGTAGATGCTTCATACCGAATTTGGTGTGATTTGGAATTCATTTGAGGCTTTATTTAGCCATAATATCATCAAAATAGGGCCCCACAGGACCCTGATCCAAGCGAAAAACAAGTGAAATTCGTTATTTTGGAAAAATTGCAAAATGTCAAATTCTGATTTTATAGTCCTAAGGTGTTTAGCAGCATGTCATAATGCCTCATCATGCATTTCATCATCATTTGATTCAATTTGCATTTCGAAATCTCAATTTTACCAAGTTTTCCTTCAAAAAACCCTGATTTTAAAGGTATAACTTTATAATTAGGGGTATTTTGGTCATTTTGACCCCAATTCCGAATTTCAAACTATTTTCTACTGAATTTCCTGCATTTACATCATTTCAAATATCAAGGAAGTATGAGAATAGGGTTTATATCCAATTAAATCCAATAATTTCATAATATTATTGGAAAATCTTGGGAAAACCCACATATTTGAGCTAACCTTATTTCAAGTTTGGCAGAGATATTCAAAAGAAGGAGCTGAAGTCTGCAAATTTCTTTCATTTCAATTATTTAGTGATGTAATAATGTAAAATTTGAAATAAGAGATTTAATTTCCTGCTTAGACTAGGATGCATATCATATAGTTTGAATTTATGCAATATCCTATTTCTATGATTCATGCATTTTATTTCAAAAGCACTATGGATGTACACGAATGGCACATGCACCAACTCTTAGGGAGTTGATGAACTCGGTGGAATCCATATTTACGGCCCTAGTCGGAATATGGACGAGACCCAGATCCATCATCTTTCTACTAGTCACATTGAGCCTACACTCTTAGGCTATCTTAAAATGCACATCATATTTCTAATATTTTCAAAGTATTGTGCATTAAATCAATTAAACTCTGAACATATTCATGGCCACAGTCAGGATATGTGAAGGATTTATTTTGACTTAATACACATTTTCCAACAAATGTCTTAGAAAATCTTTCAAAGTGCATTCATTCACTCATATCATTTGCATCATGAAATCCTTGGTTTTCCCATGATTTTCTTAAGAAAACTTCATTCTTAAGAAATCGATTTCTCAAGAAACTCTGAGGATTTTCCAAAATCGGTTTTCCCAAGTTAAGTTTTCACAGTTTTCCATGGAAACCAGTCTCTCAAGAAACTTCCAAGTTGGATTTCCAAAATCAAAGTTTTCCCTCGATTTTCCTTGGAAAATGTTATTTTCTTAAGATTTTCAAAAAGAGTTTTTCAATCTTCCTCAAGAATCAAAAATCGATTTCCAAGTATTTCAAGGGTAAGATTCCCAGGATTTCAATTTCCTAAATTTCAGTTTTCTTCTCCAATGAGTTTTCCTATAAATTTTCCATCGTTTTCCTAAGAAAGTCCTCAAAGTTAGAGTTTTCCTGAGAAATGTTCCCCTTTTCAAATGTTCACCTTTTTCTCAAGAATCACTTCTATTTTCCCAGGATTTTCAACTATTCATGGTTTTCCCACATCTTTATGAGCTTTCTTGTGATTTCAAAAACCCTTTTTTCATCTGAGTTTCCTGAGAAATTGACCTTTTTCCTGAGAAATGTTTTTCAACTCCAAATGTTTTTCAAGCATACATCATGTTTTTCCTACTTCCATTTTCCAAAATCTCATAGCACATGCCTGAATTCTCTGTGCATTTAGGATAGAACATGATTTCGATGATTTAACTAAGTCAATCACAATTTTGGTCCTTGGTTCGATTACCCCTGTTAAAGGCGGCAGGAACGGTCGAACCTCGTACCGACAGGTCGAGCCCCATCCCATGGATTTTCCCGCAATTTTCAAAACGGAGGCGAGTATTTCAAAATAATTTCCAAAATCCGGTCAAGTTTGAATCGCGAAAGCGTTTCCCTCTTTCTCTTCCGCAAGGAAAGGAAGACGGGAAAAATTTCGCGATGATAACAGGAAAGCCTACGAATAGACATGGGACCGTAACAGGCTTACACTACACCAACAACCTGCAGATGTACCAATATTGTAAATGCCACATAGAAGTTGTTGGTCAATTGATAGATGATGTGATGTAAGCAACATGAAGAGCTGAGTTGCACAGCTACAATAGGGTGAGATGTGGTGATGAATGTTGCAGCAGCTATGTACCATGAATGGGACTGTATTTTCTAAGACAAGTATGAGAGTGGAAAGGACGAGTGCCACAGATGTAAGCTAGGCGTATTATGCCCAAATGGGTTTAGTGATGCAAGAATTATGTATAAAGGAGTACATAGTGATGACAATGACAATATAGAGGTGCAATTGATGTAGAAAAGGAAAAGGGAATAAACAGTGTCATGGCAGCTGAATGCAAATGCTGGATGGAGGTGTTAAAATACAAAGACCTGGCTGATGTATAAGTGCAATAAATATGCAATGAATAGAAACATACAGGTGATGGTACATATAAAAGAGAGGGAAGAAAAAAAAAACTAAGCAGAGCCTATTTTACAGTGAATTAAAAATTGGTTTTAACGCCTCAATGTATTCCACAGTAAAACCAGCAATAGGCCTCAATATATTTTAATGCCATGCTGATCTTTTTTTTTATGAGAAATTCGTGCCCAGATTCTTCTTATTTATCATATAACTTTGAGATCAGCTTACCCAGTTAACCGAATTAGAACAATGACGAACAAAATAAATATCAATTAGCACCATGATATATATTCAGCAACAAAAATCTGCAGATATGGAATTCTTTCCATTGAAAAAAAAAATTTGATTAGATGGATTGTGTCCTAGCAAAGGGAAATTGAGTATTTAACCACCTATATGGTCCCTGGTATATTTTTTTTTTGAAAGGGGAATGAAATGGAGTCATTGCTATGTACATCTACCAGTTGGCTCTTTATTACAGGGCACAATGAACATGATCCCTACTTAAAACATTGCATCCAGAAAATTTAGAGACGAGATATTATTACTAACATCCTTAATAATAATAACTTTCTCAAACTATTGGCCTGTATTACCTGGACGGAAATAGGGTTCGAAATATGGACACAAGCCTTGAATATCAAACACAAGGAAACTTTCAAAAATATATAGCATGGCGGAATTCATAGGGGGTTAGAGAGGTTTATAACAAAGTACCCAAGCAACCGACTTAGCACTAAAGGGAAGGGATCTCTCATGCTGGAATTAAAACTACTATGAGAGTATGGAGACCAACAAGCTCACTCGCAATCAAGGTTGCCATACAACAAAGTGGGACATTTCCATTTTACAATATAATGGTGCTTTAGAAAGGAAATCATTCATAGAAAACAAGCTATCAGATGGTCATAACATATATGAATGCCTTTAGTTAACTAGTAACTTGTTGAAGAGGTGGCGGTGAGGTGACGAAAATGAAAGTTTCTCAGGTGACTGCAAGAACGAACACGTGTGTGGGTGTGCGCCTGTACATTATTTATGTGAAGGGCAGGGATCAAACCTGGTCGCAGCTAAGAAATGTTGGTTCTTGCTTGTATTAACCGACTGAATGCTTCCTCTGACTGAACTTAGTGTTGATATCAAAATGAAAGCACAAGATCAAAGTGCAGAAATCTCCTTACTGAACTTAGTGCTGATATCAAAATGTAAAGCACAAGATCAAAGTGCAAAAATCCTGCAGAACCAAAAGAAATGACATAAGGCCATTGGAAAACTAAGTGAACTAAGATACATAGATGAAGGTAAACAGGGGTAGCAAACATTCTTTAAATCTGACATAGATGAAGTTTCATATTCCATCCTAACATATGCTTACTCATCGAAACAGAAAGCTAGCAAACCGGATGCTTAAGTGATACAGTGAACTTACCGAAATTCAAAAGAAATCAGAATGAAACTTTCAGCAAAGCCAGGATTAGAAATTACATTCAGTAATGAAACCCCTACAAAAATCAGCATATGAAAATTAATAGTTAGGAGTAAGACACAACGGGAATTCACAATGAATTTCGAGCCTCTAAACATAGTGCCATTGCCCAATCTCAATGAATTTTAGATCCTCATGTGGTAGGCTTTTCAGTTCTGCTCCTTGCCGCAACTTGATTTTTGTCCTTTCCCTGAGATAACCTTAATCACCGGGTTAGTCCTGGCGATCTTGAGGATATACTAATGCCGAAAGGATCAACCTAAATACAAGAACAAGTCATCGAACGAATCACCACGAGCTTTTGTAGTGAATCTGCTAAGTTTAAAAGGGGATTCCTGACCCATTAGGTGTTAGTTGGATTTCAACTTGGAATGGAATGGCTCACGATAAAATCTAACGTTGATCTTCATGACAGATTAGTACAGGTAAGAATCATGAAATGGAGTCACTCCAGGGTTATCAAACATCGAAACCAAACATGAAATTCCCTGACAAATTAGATGTAAGCATGATTTTAGACCACCAGAATGTAATATTTGAAAATAAACACAGAGAATTACTAACTGTTAACATCCAATTACTCCCCAAATTGATGCAATCATGGATGCCACGGTGCAAAATTACATCAATAACTATAATCTTGTAGTGAATCAGACACCAAAAGGTAGAAGAAATTTGCGAACCAGAAACTGGAAATCAAAAACGAAATAGCACATGGACATAGGATTGAAAGTCATCCTTTAATCAACAATGACAATTACTATGGAAATCGATAATCAATAAGAGGAAAAGAGGAAAAGAAAGAGAGAAATAAATAAATAAATAAATAAACAAAAAAAAAGAAAGGAAATCAATGAAATACCACATTAACCATCTTTGTCAAACTTAATGAGAACCCAATAAGACTCGGTTAGTAGCATTCAAATCTGATTCCAGTACCCAGACAACTTGCCAGGGAAGCATTCTTACTGGAGGTCAGTGAAAAGTATGTAAAACAAATGCTTCCATGCCGAAATTTGTTCAGTTGGCAAGCAAAAGATCATTCGATCGAACATCAGAAATTACTACACTTCGAAGCCCCAAAAAAAAAGAAAGAAAAAGAAAATAGAAATGGAAATTCCTAACTAAACAGAAATGTTAAAAGAATAAAACAACGATATGAGCAAGACTTTGATATGTTGGGATACGTTGATCCCATTAATTTTGCATATAGGAGCCGGTATTGCTATAAGCAAACCGACATACTCAATGGTGCGTCCATGGGGTAAAACCAGGGAAATGTGAAGGGGATAATATGATGAAACGAGAACAGAAACTAGAAATATAGTGCCGTAAGGAAATATCGATGGAGAACTAGAGATGAGAGAGGGATTCTTACCAGCTTCTTGCAGAGGGGGGGGGGGGGGTTATCTCGAGGGATGCCGCAGGAAGTGGATAGGTCAAACAATGGATGCTACTGGATGCTACTGGATGATACAGGAGGGAGTTCCTTCCTCTTCTATTGTGAAAGCCCCTTCTTGTTGAAGAAGAACGGGGGGTTCAGATGGGAGAAATGTGACGGAGAAGCGACTCGCGGATGAGAGTGAATAAACGAGATCAGGATGTTGAGAATCTCCTCTTTTTTTTCTTCTCCCCCATTTTTCTTCTTATGATGCCTTGTTTTTATAGGCTTCAGAAGGATCGAGAGAGGTCGTTATGTATCGACGGTCGAGAAGGAAGGAGAGGCGTCCATTGGTGATGGACGATGGGAGGGATGAAGATGGAATCACCGTTGGAGATGAACGGGAGATGGAAGCCATGGAGGATCGGAGCGTTCGGTGGAAGCTCCTGCGGCTGAGGGTTTTTGGTAAGAGAGAGGGCTTGGGTGCGGCTGCTTGCGGTTGAGGAGGGGTTTCGTAACCCTAATACGATTTTTCTTTTTTCTGTTAAAACCCTCCTGCTTTGAAGATTTTCAAAAAAAGGCGGTGGTTTTTGTGATCATCGCAAAAATTTTCCTCTTATAATATTCTCTCTCTTCCTTCTCTTTTCCTTTCTAACCTCTATTTCCTCCTTTTTGAAGGGAGAAAATAAAAGGGCATAAAGAAAGAGAGAAGAGAAAAGAAAAGAAGAGAAGACGAATTCTTTTGCGGGGTCTCACTTGACATTAATTTTGAAAATATTTAGAAAATGACTCGCCTCCGTTTTGAAATATATTGCGGGAAAATGGAGAGATGGGATTCGCTCGTCGGTACGAGGTTCGACCATTCCTGGCGCCTTTACCAGGGGTAATCGACCCAAGGATCGAATCTATGCCTTTTGCTTTGCCTAAATATCATCTAAGAATTTATCCTAAAGATCTAAATGCACAAAGAATCATGCTTGTGCAATACAAGGATGTATGCTCTTTTTGAAAGATGTTTTGAAAATTTCCAAGTATTCTGAGATGAACTTGGTAAGGGAGTGAAGAAATGATTGAATCTAACTTAGAACTTGAGATAGATCAGAGAAATTCTAAGTCTTTAAAGTAATTTAGAGTTGGAAGAATAAATCTTGATTTTGGAAAGAGAATGATTTAAAGCTGAGATAAAAAGGGAAAGAAAGAAAATTTTCAAAGTTTAGAAGATGGACTTTGAACTTAGAGATAAAATTGAAAATGGAATTGAATTTCAGATTTGAAATCAGGATGGATTTGAGAAATCCAAATGGTATTTGAAAATAGAAATGGATTTAGGAAGTTCAGATGAGATCTGAAAATGGAATTGGATTTGAAATCCAAACTTGGGAATGGAATTGGATCCTAGATCTTAACTAGAATTGGATCCAAGATTTGGAATCCAAGATGGAATTAGGTTCTGAATCCTAGGATGGATTTTTTTGAATCTCAAAATGGATTTAGAATCTGAGATCCAAGATAGAGTTGGACTCTGGATTCTAAAAATGGATTTTGGATCTGAAGTCTGAGATCCAAGATAGAGTCGGGTTATGGATCCTAAAATGGATTCGGATCTTAAAGTCTGAGAAAGAATCGAATTGGACTCTGGACCCTAAAATAGATTTGAATCTGAAGATCTGAGATCCAAGATAGAGCCGGGCTCTGGATCCTAAGATGGATTTTGGATCTGAAGATGGATTTAGGATCTGAAATTTGAGATCCAAGATAGAGTTGGACTCTAGATCCTATGATGGATTTTGGATCTAAAGTCTGCGATCCAAAGTAGAATTGGATTCTGGATCCTAAAGTGGAATGGGGATCTGAAGTCTAAGATCCAATGTGAAGTTGGATTCTGGATCTAGAATCCTAAATGGGAATTGGATCCGAAATCTGGAATCCAAGATGTAATTTGGATCTAATTTTGGATTTTCAAAAATTGGTTTGAGAATAAATGAATTTCAAAGTCAAATTGGACTTTGATTTTAGAGCTTTGAAATTGAAATTCAGAAAATGAATCAAGAATCTCGAAGTTAGATTGAACTTTGGATTTGATTGGAGTTTTGAAAATGAATTTGGAATTTCAAAGTCAAATTGAACTTTGAAATCTGATTTGAATTGGAATTTTTGAATATAAAATGAATCTGAAATTTCAAAGTCGAATTGAACTTTGAAATCTGATTTAAATTGGAATTTTTGAATGTAAAATGAACTTGAAATCTCAAAGTTTAAATTGGACTTTGAGATTTGAAAATGAAAAGATGAATTAGATTTTTACAAGAATTGAAGATTTGATTGAAGAAGATATTAACATCACTTGGATTTTGGAAAAAAAAATTTGAAAATATGATGCAGTTCTATCCTAAGTGATGAATGAATTTAGAGAATTTTGAAATTGGATTTTGAAAATCATATTTCATTCTTTACATGAATTGAAATAAGATTGAAAATAAAATACATCCCTGACTATGGTCATTGAATGTATTATATAATGATCTATATTTAAATTCAGGTGAAGAATAAAACATATTTTTGTGCTTTTATAGAGTTTAAAATGAAATTAACTCTCAATATACCCTGACTATGGTCATTGGTATATATTTTCAGCCAATTTTAAGTTAAACTCTAATAAAAGAAGGAAATATTTGAAAATATAATGATTTTTTAAAGAGAGGATCCAGTGTGGATCCAATGTTATTTCATAAAAGATAAAAATCCTAAGTCTTGTTCACATCCTGACTATGGCCATTGATGTAAATCATCAACTTAGGATTTAATCACCTCTTATGGAACGGTGCACGTGCCATTCGTGTTTCACCATTGTGAGATTTTGAGAAATAAAGGTAAAAGCATGAAAACAAGCACTTTATGGCCTTTACAATGCTCATTCAATTTAATCTAAGAATTGGAAATGTAAATTTTATACCTAATTTATTACAACTTTGAATTGCAAATATTAGAAATTTCTACTCCAAGAGAGAAATTCAAGCTTCTTATATATTCCTGCAAAACAGAGTTAGCACATGACTGGATGTGATGATACTGAAAAAAAAAATACTATTTAAGAGCCAATGTGTATGTAATCATAATGAAATGGGTATGCACCTATCTAAATGTGATAATTATACTAAATGAAGGGTATAAAAAAAAAGTATATATAACATCTTACATTGATGATGAAGCCTACATACCTTGGTTTAAGGGTGATCCATAGGCCCATGAAGGAGATTTTGAATGCATATGTATGACATCTAAACTGATTGGGCAAGGGGTAGAGGTACATGGAATCTACAACCTTACTTGGGTTGTTTACAAAGGAGATGGAGCTGATGATGTTATATAATTAATGAAGTAGAAGATGTTGTAAAAGGGGTGAAGTTGTGTATGTGTAATAATGTCATGATAGTGGTGATATACTGAGATTTTTTTACTGCTATGTGAGACAGCAGTGGCATAAGGAGTGGAGTTAGTATAGCAGAACATGTAGTGAAATCAGTTGTTGGAGTGTAACATGGATGGTGCTGGATGTTATGAAGGTTATGCAGGGTTTTATGTGTAAGTAGGAATGGAATATGCATGGCTGATGCAGAAAAACCTCTTTTGACTTGAACACATCATCTAAAGGAAGACTATTTTCCAAAACCTGCAAATGATTGCCAAAGAGCTCAATTTGGGAAACCGCAACATCATCATATAACCCTATGAATACCTCAAATGTCGCCTTGTATCAAAATATTGTATCTTCATTGACCCCCTTTGATTCTCAACAACTGCTTCCAGCTAGTTTATTCGACTTTTCTCAGCAAGCTAGCTGCTTCTTGAAGAAGAGATTGGTATGTTACAAGTTGTGAGTACAGGTGAAAAGGGGACAACAAGTTGGAGGTTGGGCTGTTACACAGGACTATGAATAGTGTAAAATGCAATGAAGTGGGTAAGCATGCAGAAGTGGAAATAGTAGGTGTGATGTACACTTAAAGGAGGTTAGCAGGAAGGTGAATGGGAAGGGATGGCAGCGCTGAGGGAATGATGCTACAAATAGTATGCTGGGAGATGCATAACAGTGTAATAGTGATTGTGCAAATATGATTGTGTTAAGGTACAACAAAGAGGTAGTGAGGGAGATATGTATAAACAATAAAAAAAAGAGTATGCTCATGGTGAGAATGGACTGGGGATTAAGCGATTTGCAGGAAATCAATGCTGCAACTATAGGTATTAACACAAGGTGGATGTGCAGGGATGCATGACTCATAGCAGTGCCTGGGCACTGCTATGGATATGTAAATGGTTACAGCAGTGCTAGGCACTGCTATAAACATGTGGAAGGTTACCACAAGTGGATGGAATGTTTGGAGTTTCAACAAGGAAGGTGGCGGTGGGAAGCGATGTGGTAGCTGGGACGTGGCTGATAATACCGTGGACATATTGAAATGCACTGGGATGTGATGGCATATGTTGTGGTAGGCTACAAGGTGAATAGTGTCATTAGTAGAAAACATGTGTTGGTGATGAGGCTGTAACTCATAGATGACACGGTTGATGTTGTGCATAATGAAGAGAATGTGGTCATGAATGAAGAGAGTGATGAATAGGTGCTGTAAGTAAGTAAAGGTGCAGCGACAATATGTAGGGAAGTAAAGGTGTAGACTGTAGAGCCATGAATACCTTCCTAAGGCTTTTAGAATATAGATATTCTACAGCATCCACCACAGCATTGGAAGTAAAAAAAAAGAAAAGAATTTGCTTTTGAATAACAGATACCTTCAACTTTCCAGACAAAAAGAAGTTATGTAAATTTTCCAGATGCTCCATACACAAATGGCCATGCTGGACCTAGGAAAATTTCAGCCACAGTTTGGCCTTTCGGTGAGCTTCAACATGCTTAATAGCCTTTTTATGAGTTTGAGAATGTCATATCAGTTGCAAAGAATCATCTGAATTTGCAAATGTTGATTCAAGACTATTGAAGTGGAAATATTTTCTGAATCATCAAAGGTTGGCGTCCACTTTTATTTTCTGACAGCAATAACCTTCACCTTTGATCAAATCCTGTGCAGAACTTCTGCACTTGTGGAATCACCTGGCACTTCCAAATACATTGAGCTAGCACACACTATATCATCATATTCATTGTAATGACTAATTGCAAGTCGTTCTTCCTGCAACAATGGTGATTATCCTCATCATATGAAATCAGTAACAAGAGGTAATGAGACAAGCATGACTAAGAAGATCGATTCAAAAATTTGCTCAGCCTCGTAGGGAACTATACAATTTTCATTTTCCTGTTAGTATTATCCCTGACACATTCTGAGACGATGCCAATCCTCTTTAAACAAAATATCTTCAGCAAACCCCACGCCCCTTGAGTGTCATGCTGCAGGGGAATGAAGAGGCACAGGTATTTCGGCGCCCAGATGTAATACGATAGATCTTATGGCAGATTTACAGTAGTGCACGGTGAGTATAGAAGGGATGTGCTATGGTTGAGATTCAGTTCCATGCTGCTGGTGGGTGGATAGGATCATACCCAGATATTTCTTATGCAAGATTAATAATGATGTTCAGAGTAATTCACTCAGATTTGATCGTGAGACAATCATACCATGACCAAAGACGCTAGCATATGACCATCAACTTCTAAAAAAAAAGGAAAATGACTAATATCGTAAAAAAAAAATGGCATAGAACAATTAATAAACTATGAAATCTAAAGAGAATGCTTCAGCAGAAATACAGAGACAAGGCTAATGATGACAACGAGACTTTAAAAAAAAAAAGATCAACAGAATGCATAAATTGAAATAGACATGATTTTTCAAAACAGAAATACGGTAAAGAGCAAAAAAAACAAACAAACAAAAAAACAAAACCAAATAATGAATCCAACGCTAAAACGAGAAATAAAAAAAAAATGCATGTTGATAATCAAAACGACTAGAAGAAATAATAACATAAAGAAAAATGTTGGCCGATGTATCACAAGGGAACTAGAATTCTTAAACAACGAAAGGAATGAGAAAAAAAAATGTATTGGAATGGGGCCATTCCATTAATGTTGCACATTGGATAAATTGATCTGCTATAAGCAAATCAATGCTACCACTGGTGCTTCAGATGGGAGCAAGAGGAATCGAGGAAAAAAAAAAAAGGAGTCTTACCTTGGTTATTTGTTGTTGGGAGGATCGTTTAGGTAACTGCAGATGCTTTAGAATGATCGTCACAATTCCGATGGAATGAAAACAGGTGACTTGGGCAATTGAGTAACAATGTTCCTTCTGCAATCCGGGTGAATGCTCAATGGCGTTCCTGGCTGATCGTAGATTGTAATGGAGGATATGAGAGGGTAAAGCTGGATGAAGCCGATGGAATGAATGAAAATGGACGACAGTGGAGAGGTAGGAGACAGAGGGTGCGTGAAAAAGAGGAGGCTATCTACAGGAAAGGGGAGGGGTGAAGACGATCCCCTTCTTCTCCTGCGTGATCCCTTCTTAAAGATGAAGAAGAGCCTTCGAGAGGGTATTTGTTGGATATGGAGGGCCATCCAGTGGAAGAGGGAGCGATAGATGGTGATCAGGAGAATGGCTGTTATGAAGTTTTCTAAATTCCCAAGGGAGGCTTCCTTCAGGAGCTTTTCTAAAATAGTGGTCTTTGATTTTCAAAAAGGGGGTTTTAAAAGAGGTTTTTAGCAAAGTTCCACTCTTTCAAGCTTAAAAATCATTTGACTTCTTTATTTTTTTCCAATTTTTTTGATTTTTGTGTTATTTTTCATTTTTTTGTATTTTTGGAATAAAAATCTAAGAATTTACGAGAAAACAAAGATTAAACACTAATTTTTTTGTATTTTTCTGAGAAATATTTACAAAAGTATTTTTCTGAGAATTTCTGACCATTTTGGGGAAATTTCTTCAGAAGAATGGGTTCGGACCCGAGTTTTGAGAAAATGTTTGAGTTTTGGAACTCGAATCGAGAGAAACAACATGATGGATCCAAACGAATGTCGGATGGATTGTCCGAGCTATTTAAAAACTATTTTTGGTATTTTCTGAAATTTTAATTTAAAAGTTGGACAACGAGGCTCAAATTTGGATCTGGACAATGGATCCAGATCTGAAATCAATTTAAACATATAAAATTAATTTAATTTCAATAAATCTTGAGAAATAAACTGGAATTTAGATTAAAAATGACTCATTTGCTCAAAAAATGAATTTAGGGGCAAAAAGGGAATATTTAAAAGATTTTTGAAAATTTTGGGGTGTTCACAGTTTTCCAAAAAGCTTTTGCAAAAACTTGTTTTTAGTAAAAAGGCTTATTCTTCAAGAAGTTTTTTTTTCCAAAAAAAGATTTTTGTTTCCAAATTTTATATATTTTTTTTGTTCTTTTCTTCATATATATATATATATATATATATATATATATATATTGTATCTTTTTGTTATTTTCTATATATATATAGATATTTTTGTGATTTTGGAATAATATTCTAAAATCTAAGCAAAATAAGAGATTTAAAAACTATTTTTGTAATTTTGAAAAATATGTACAAAAGATGAGTCTTTTGAGAAAACTTTTGAAATTTTCTTAGACAACGGGTTTGGATCCAAGGTTTTTGAGAAAGTATTCGAGTTTTGGTTCTCGAATCGAGGACTATAGGACAATGGACCCAAACAAATGCCGGATGGACTGTCTGATCCTTTCAAAAATTCATTTTTGGAATTTTATGAATTTTGATCAAAATTTGGATAGCGAGGCTCAGATTTTGATTTTAACTGGATATGGACCAAAATTAAGTCAGATATAAGAAGATTGATTTAATTCCAGAAAATTCAAGAATAAACCGGAGTTTTGTTTTAAAGTGACTCAATTTTGTCAGAAAATGAGGGTCAGAGGCAAAAGGGGATATTTATGACATTTTGAAAAATTTGGGGTGTTCACAGATGCCCCTCTTTGCTACTAAGCCAGTTGAAAGCCGAGCTTAGTGACAAAGAAACACTCCAAATTTTAAAAAAATGTTCCAGTCAACATATCTCAACTGGGTGTTGAAGAATTTATTTTGAAAGCATGGCTTTTCAGGCTTAAAACCTTTATCCTGAATGCTCCTGGGGGGACGAAATCCTCGATGATGACATAACTGAATGATAGAAATGAGGAAATTATGATGGGACTTTGGGTAAAGATCCCAAAAATAGTGAAAGATAAGAATTTTGATCAAGTCTCGTCGGTGAGACCAGATCAACCTTTTGGAATGACTCAGGTTTAGCCCTTAACCTGGATGGGATGAAGATATATCAAGATAATTTGGGATGGGGTTTCATAAGCAGACCTCGATGGGACATTTTGAGAGAAATGCCTCGTGAGATGAAATTTCAAGGATGATCCTTTCCTGGATGGATGTACAGAGCATGAATTCCTTTGTGGGGAAAAACCATGATGGGATGGGAGGATTAACTCGTTGAAACGAGGTTCAGGTTTAACCCAAACCTGAACGGAAGGTACCTCGTAGAACGAGGTTCAGGCTTAACCCTTAACCTGAAGGGGACGACCATACAGAATCCTTAGATGAAGAAAACCGTGATGGGACAACAAAAATACATCGCCAAAGCGAGATTCAGGTTTAGCCCTTAACTTGAGTGGGGACAACCATACGGATTTCTCAAAACCGTGATGGGACAGGAGAGATACTTCAACTGAATGGGTAACTCTTCTAGAAGATATAAACAACACTAGGTTGCATCAAAATGGATATTGAATACTTATTTCATTCTTAGAATATCTAGAAAATTTTGCCAATAAGATAAATTTATAGTTGACTTCAACGCTTGAAAATGTGCACATGTGTGCAAAGATATTCCCTCTTTTACCCAGAGTATTTCCTCCAACGAGGTTAACTCCTCGGTTTTTAAGAGTCAAATTCAAAATTTCAACGCTGATGATTTTCTTCAAGGAAGCTATCCATTTTCTTGATATGAGAAGAGAAGGAATATTCTTAATTTCATAAAAGCAAGAGGTGAAAAGATATTGATAAAAGAATTTTGCATAAGAGAAGATGACTTCCGGCAATTTAGCCAGTTTGATATCTGAGTGTTTTCTCATGATAATCTTTTTTTTGCACTCTTATTGGGTTATTGAACTTTTTTGGGCTTTTTACATCATCCTTCATTTTGGAGATGTCCTGACTTTTCTCTCTTTTTCAGGGAAGGGTACGTCACAAACTCCTTCATCTCAGAGATGCTCTGATCCTTCATTTTCTCAGGGATTATATATGATGGTATTGGCATCTTTTAGATGATAGCGGAAATCAAATATCTTTTAGGGTTTGTCGGTAGGTCCATCACACTCGCCTTCATCTCGACGGTGATCTGAACTTTCCCTCGAAGGATCCTTCACAAACTCCTTCATCTTGGTAGATGATCCAAATTTTCTTTGGCCCCGGGGGTCTGCTCGCCTATTCGTCTTCATCTTGACGACAATTGAGAGATCCTATTTGCAGTTATTTGATTATAGCTCTAAGTGGATGAGGAGACATGAATGAGTGGATTCTTTTTATCGCTCAGGATATTTCCACTACCTAATTGCCAAAAAATTGTCCTTAAACATGCGCCATAGCTATGATCAATATCAATTCGCTTCCGTCTTTTTAATGTCATCGAATATTTCTTTTGCCCATCATACTGAGGACATTTCTTACATCCTTTTGGTTGATCAACAGGAAAAGATTAGAATTTTACCTCTTTTTCGCAAAAAGTAATCTGAGGTAATACTTTTGTGTAGTAAGATTTATTGGAATCAACAAATATTTTTAGCAATTTGGCAAATTTTTCATGAATTCTTTGTGAAATAATCACTCAATATAGATTTTGATACGACCTTTAGTTGCAATTTATGATTTTGGACATTCTGACCAGTAAAACTGGAACCTTTCATTTAACGACCAACGAAGGAGCTGAAACCTTTCATTTAACGACCAACGAAGTAACTGGGACCTTTTATTTAACGACCAGCGAAGGAGCTGAAACATTTCATTTAAGGACCAGCGAAGTAGCTGGGACATTTCATTTAACGACCAACGAAGTAGCTGGGACATTTCATTTAACGACCAACGAAGTAGCTGGGACATTTCATTTACTCATATAACGACCAGCGAAGTAGCTGGGACATTTCATTTAATCATTTAACGACCAGCGAAGTAGCTGGGACATTTCATTTAATCATTTAACGACCAGCGAAGTAGCTGGGACATTTTATTTAATCATTTAACGACCAGCGAAGTAGCTGAGACCTTTCATTTAATCATTTAACGACCAGCGAAGTAGCTGGGACATTTCATTTAATCATTTAACGACCAGCGAAGTAGCTGGGACATTTCATTTAATCATTTAACGACCAGCGAAGTAGCTGGGACATTTCATTTAATCATTTAATGACCAGTGAAGTAGCTGGGACTTTTCATTTAATCATTTAACGACCAGCGAAGTAGCTGGGACATTTCTTTTAATCATTTAACGACCAGCGAAGTAGCTGGGACATTTCTTTTAATCATTTAACTACCAGCGAAGTAGCTGGGACTTTTCATTTAATCATTTAACGACCAGCGAAGTAGCTGGGACTTTTCATTTAATCATTTTACGACCAGCGAAGTAGCTGGGACTTTTCATTTAATCATTTAACGACCAGCAAAGTAGCTGGGACTTTTCATTTAATCATTTAGTGACCAGCGAAGTAGCTGGGACTTTTCATTTAATCATTTAACGACCTGCGAAGTAGCTGGGACATTTCATTTAATCATTTAACGACCAACGAAGTAGCTGGGATCTTTTCATTTAATCATTTAACAACCAGCGAAGTAGCTGGGACTTTTCATTTAATCATTTAACGACCAACGAAGTAGCTGGGACATTTCATTTAACGACCAGCGGAGTAGCTGGAACATTTCATTTAACGACCAGGGAAGTAGCTGGGACATTTTATTTAACGGTCTTTGATTTAAGATTGAGACTTTCTGGGGGACAAACAGCACGAGGACTGAACTTCATCTTTAGATTTGAAACTATAATCTTGTAGTGAATCAGACACCAAAAGGTAGAAGAAATTTGCAAACCAGAAACTGGAAATCAGAAACGAAATAGCACATGGACTTAGGATTGAAAGTCATCCTTTAATCAACAATGACAATTACTATGGAAATCGCTAATCAATAAGAGGAAAAGAAAGAGAGAAAAAATAAATAAATAAACAAAAAAAAAGAAAGAAAGAAAGGAAATCAATGAAATACCACATTAACCATCTTTGTCAAACTTAATGGGAACCCAATAAGACTCGGTTAGTAGCATTCAAATCTGATTCCAGTACCCAATCAACTTGCCAGGGAAGCGTTCTTACTGAAGGTCAGTGAAAAGTATATAAAACAAATGCTCCGATGCCAAAATTTGTTCAGTTGGCAAGCAAAGGATCATTCGATCGAACATCAGAAATTACTACACTTCGAAGCCCCCCCCCCCAAAAAAAAAAAAAGAAAATAGAAATGGAAATTCCTAACTAAACAGAAATGTTAAAAGAATAAAACAATGATATGAGCAAGGCTTTGATATGTTGGGATACGTTGATCCCATTAATTTTGCGTATAAGGAGCCGGTATTGCTATAAGCAAACCGACATACTCGATGGTGCGTCCATGGGGTAAAACCAGAGAAATGTGAAGGGGATAATATGATGAAACGAGAACGGGAACTAGAAATACAGTGTCGTAAGGAAATATCGATGGCGAACCAAAGATGAGAGAGGGATTCTTACCAGCTTCTTGCAGGGGGGGGGGAGGGTATCTTGCGGGATGCCGCAGGAAGTGGATAGGTCGAACAATGGATGCTACTGGATGATACAAGAGAGAGTTCCTTCCTCTTCTACTGTGAAAGCCCCTTCTCGTTGAAGAAGAAGGGGGGGTTCAGATGGGAGAAATGCGACAGAGAAGCGACTCGCGGATGAGAGTGAATGAACGAGAGCGGGATGCTGAGAATCTCCTTTTTTTTTTCTTCTCCCCCCTTTTTCTTCTCATGATGCCTTGTTTTTATAGGCTTCAGAAGGATCGAGAGAGGTCGTTATGTATCGACGGTCGAAAATGAAGGAGAGGCGTCCATTGGTGATGGGCGATGGGAGGGATGAAGATGGAATCATTGTTGGAGATGAACGGGAGATGGAAGCCATGGAGGATCGCAGAGTTCGGTGGAAGCTCCTGCGGCTGAGAGTTTTTGGTAAGAGAGACGGCTTGGGTGTGGCTGCTTGCGGCTGATGAGGGGTTTCGTAACCCTAATACGATTTTTCTTTTTTATGTTAAAACCCTCCTGCTTTGAAGATTTTCAAAAAAAGGCGGTGGTTTTCCAAAAAGCTTTTGCAAAAACTTGTTTTTAGTAAAAAGGCTTATTCTTCAAGAAGAAGTTTTTTTTTTCCAAAAACCGATTTTTGTTTCCAAATTTTTATATTTTTCTTTTTTTTTTGTTATTTTCTTCATATATATATATATTGTATCTTTTTGTTATTTTCTATATATATATTTTTTTGTGATTTTGGAACAATATTCTAAAATCTAAGCAAAATAAGAGATTTAAAAACTATTGTTGTAATTTTGAAAAGAATGTATAAAAGATGAGTCTTCTGAGAAAACTTTTGAAATTTTCTTAGACAACGGGTTCGGATCCAAGGTTTTTGAGAAAGTATTCGAATTTTGGTTCTCGAATCGAAGACTATAGGACAATGGACCAAAACAAATGCCGGATGGACTGTCTGATCCTTTCAAAGATTCATTTTTTGAATTTTATAAACTTTGATCAAAATTTGGATGGCGAGGCTTAGATTTTGATTTTAACTGGATAAGGACCAAAATTAAGTCAGATATAAGAAGATTGATTTAATTCCAAAAAATTCGAGAATAAACCGGAGTTTTGTTTTAAAGTGACTCAATTTTGTCAGAAAATGAGGGTCAGAGGCAAAAGAGGATATTTACGACATTTTGAAAAATTTGGGGTGTTCACACATGCCTCTCTTTGCTACTAAGCCGGTTGAAAGCCGAGCTTAGTGGCAAAGAAACACTCTAAATTTTGAAAAATGTTCCAGTCAGCAGATCTGAACTAGGTGTGGAAGAATATATTTTGAAAGCATGGCTTTTCAGGCATAAAACCTTTATCCTGAATGGTCCTGGGAGGACGAAATCTTCGATGATGATATAACTGAATGATAGAAATGAGGAAATCGTGATGGGACTTTTGGTAAAGATCCCAAAAATAGTGAAAGATAAGAATTTTGATCAAGTCTCGTGGGTGGGACCAGATCAGCGTTTTGGAATGACTCAGGTTTAGCCCTTAACCTGGATGGGACGAAATTATATCAAGATAATTTGGGATGGGGCTTTATAAGCAGACCTCGATGGGACATTTTGAGAGAAATGCCTCGTGAAATGAAATTTCAAACATGATCCTTTCCTGGATGGATGTACAGAGCATGGATTCCTTTGTGGGGAAAAACCATGATGGGACGGAAGGATTAACTCATTGAAACGAGGTTCAGGTTTAACCCAAACCTGAACGGAAGGTACCTCGTAGAACGAGGTTCAGGCTTAACCCTTAACCTGAAGGGGACGACCATACAGAATCCTTAGATGAAGAAAACCGTGATGGGACAACAAAAATGCATCGCCAAAGCGAGATTCAGGTTTAGCCCTTAACCTGAGTGGGGACAACCATACGGATTTCTCAAAACCGTGATGGGACAGGAGAGATACTTCAACTGAATGGGGTAACTCTTCTAGAAGATATAAACAACACTAGGTTGCATCAAAATGGATATTGAATACTTATTTCATTCTTAGAATATCTAGAAAATTTTGCCAATAAGATAAATTTATAGTTGACTTCAACGCTTGAAAATGTGCACATGTGTGCAAAGACATTCCCTCTTTTACCCAAAGTATTTCCTCCAACGAGGTTAACTCCTCGGTCTTTTAGAGTCAAATTCAAAATTTCAGCACTGATGATTTTCTTCAAGGAAGCTATCCATTTCCTTGATATGAGAAGAGAAGAAAAATTCTTAATTTCATAAAAGCAAGAGGTGAAAAGATATTGATAAAAGAATTTTGCATAAGAGAAGATGACTTCCGGCAATTTAGGCAATTTGATATCTGAGTGTTTTCTCATGATAATCTTTTTTTTGCACTCTTTTTGGGTGATTGAACTTTTTCGGGCTTTTTACATCATCCTTCATTTTGGAGATGTCCTGACTTTTCTCTCTTTTTCAGGGAAGGGTACGTCACAAACTTCTTCATCTCAGAGATGCTCTGATCCTTCATTTTCTCAGGGATTATATATGATGATATTGGCTCAAAAGGGTTTTTAGATGATAGCGGAAATCAAATATCTTTTAGGGTTTGTTTGTAGGTCCATCACACTCGCCTTCATCTCGACGGTGATCTGAACTTTCCCTGGAAGGATCCTTCACAAACTCCTTCATCTTGGTAGATGATCCAAATCTTCTTTGGCCCCCGAGGTCTGCTCAACTATTCATCTTCATCTTGACGACAATTGAGAGATCCCTTTTGCAGATATTTGATTACAGCTCTAAGTGGATGAGGAGACATGAATGAGTGGATTCTTTTTATCGGTCAGGATATTTCCACTGCCTAATTGCCAGAAAATCGTCCTTAAACACGCGCCATAGCTAGGATCAATATCAATTCGCTTCCGTCTTTCTAATGTCATCGAATATTTCTTTTGCCAATCATACTGAGGACATTTTTTACATCCTTTTGGTTGATCAAGAGGAAAAGATTGGAATTTTACCATTTTTTTGCAAAAAGTTTCAATTTTTTGGAAAAAATGCTAGAGGTAATCTGAGGTAATTCTTTTGTGCAGTAAGATTTATTGAAATCAACAAATATTTTTAGCAAATGGCAAATTTTTCATGAATTCATTGTGAAATAATCACTCAATATAGATTTTGATACGACCTTTAGTTGCAATTTATGATTTTGGACATTCTGACCAGTAAAAATGGAACCTTTCATTTAACGACCAGCAAAGGAGTTGGAACCTTTCATTTAACGACCAGCGAAGTAGCTGGGACCTTTTATTTAACGACCAACGAAGGAGCTGGAACATTTTATTTAACGACCAGCGAAGTAGCTGGCACATTTCATTTAACGACCAGCGAAGTAGCTGGGACATTTCATTTAATCATTTAACGACCAACGAAGTAGCTGGAACATTTCATTTAATCATTTAACGACCAGCGAAGTAGCTGGGACATTTCATTTATTCATTTAACAACCAACGAAGTAGATGGGACATTTCATTTAATCATTTAACGACCAACGAAGTAGCTGGGACCTTTCATTTAATCATTTAACGACCAGCGAAGTAGCTGGGACATTTTATTTAATCATTTAACGACCAACGAAGTAGCTGGGACATTTCATTTAATCATTTAACGACCAACGAAGTAGCTGGGACATTTCATTTAATCATTTAACGACCAACAAAGTAGCTGGGACTTTTCATTTAATCATTTAACGACCAGCGAAGTAGCTTGAACATTTCATTTAATCATTTAACGACCAACGAAGTAGCTGGGACTTTTCATTTAATCATTTCACGACCAGCGAAGTAGCTGGGACTTTTCATTTAATCATTTAACGACCAGCGAAGTAGCTGGGACTTTTCATTTAATCATTTAACAACCAGCAAAGTAGCTGGGACTTTTCATTTAATCATTTAACGACCAACGAAGTAGCTGGGGACATTTCATTTAATCATTTAACGATCAGCGAAGTAGCTTGGATCTTTCATTTAATCATTTAACGACCAGCGAAGTAGCTGGGACTTTTCATTTAATCATTTAACGACCAACGAAGTAGCTGGGACATTTCATTTAACGACCAACAGAGTAGCTGGGACATTTCATTTAACGACCAGCGAAGTAGCTGGGACATTTTATTTAACGGTCTTTGATTTAAGATTGAGACTTTCTGGGGGACAAACAGCACGAGGACTGAACTTGATCTTTAGATTTGAGACTATAATCTTGGAGTGAATCAGACACCAAAAGGTAGAAGAAATTTGTGAACCAGAAACTGGAAATCAGAAACGAAATAGCACATGGACATAGGATTGAAAGTCATCCTTTAATCAATAATGACAATTACTATGGAAATCGTAAATCAATAAGAGGAAAAGAGGAAAAGAAAGAGAGAAAAAAAAAAGAAAGGAAATCAATGAAATACCACATTAACCATCTTTGTCAAACTTAATGAGAACCCAATAAGACTCGGTTAGTAGCATTCAAATCTGATTCCAGTACCCAAACAACTTGCCAGGGAAGCGTTCTTATTGGAGGTCAGTGAAAAGTATGTAAAACAAATGTTCCCATGCCGAAATTTGTTCAGTTGGCAAGCAAAGGATCATTCGATCGAACATCAAAAATTACTACACTTCAAAGCCCCAAAAAAAAAACAGAAAAGAAAATAGAAATGGAAATTCCTAACTAAACAGAAATTTTAAAAGAATAAAACAACGATATGAGCAAGGCTTTGATATGTTGGGATACGTTGATCCCATTAATTTTGCGTATGAGGAGCCGGTATTGCTATAAGCAAACCGGCATACTCGATGGTGCGTCCATGGGGTAAAACCAAAGAAATGTGAAGGGGATAATATGATGAAACGAGAACGGGAACTAGAAATACAGTGCCTTAAGGAAATTTCGATGGAAAACCAGAGATGAGAGAGGGATTCTTACCAGCTTCTTGCAGAGGGGGGGGGGGGTATCTCAAGGGATGCCGCAGGAAGTGGATAGGTCGAACAGTGGATGCTACGGGATGATACATGAGGGAGTTCCTTCCTCTTCTACTGTGAAAGCCTCTTCTTGTTGATGAAGAAGGGGGGGGTCAAATGGGAGAAATGCGACGGAGAAGTGACTCGCGGATGAGAGTGAATGGACGAGAGCAGGATGCTGAGAATCTCCTTTTTTTTTTCTCCCCCCTTTTTCTTCTCATGATGCCTTGTTTTTATAGGCTTCAGAAGGATCGAGAGAGGTCGTTATGTATCAACGGTCGAGAAGGAAGGAGAGGCATCCATTGGTGATGAGCGATGGGAGGGATGAAGATGGAATCACCGTTGGAAATGAACGGGAGATGGAAGCCATGGAGGATCGGAGGGTTCGGTGGAAGCTCCTGCGGCTGAGGGTTTTTGGTAAGAGAGAGGGCTTGGGTGCGGTTGCTTGCGGCTGAGGAGGGGTTTCGTAACCCTAATACGATTTTTCTTTTTTCTGTTAAAACCCTCCTGCTTTGAAGATTTTCAAAAAAAGGCAGTGGTTTTCCAAAAAACTTTTGCAAAAACTTGTTTTTAGTAAAAAGGCTTATTCTTCAAGAAGATTTTTTTTTTTCCAAAAACCGATTTTTGTTTCCATTTTTTTATATTTTTCTTTTTTTTTTTTGTTCTTTTTTCATATATATATATATATATATATATGTTGTATCTTTTTGTTATTTTCTATATATATATATATATATTTTTTTTTGTGTGATTTTGGAATAATATTCTAAAATCTAAGCAAAATAAGAGATTTAAAAATTATTTTTGTAATTTTGAAAAATATGTATAAAAGATGAGTCTTTTGAGAAAACTTTTGAAATTTTCTTAGACAACGGGTTCGGATCCAAGGTTTTTGAGAAAGTATTCGAGTTTTAGTTCTCGAATCGAGGACTATAGGACAATGGACCCAAACAAATGCCGGATGGACTGTCTGATCCTTTCAAAAATTCATTTTTGGAATTTCATGAATTTTGATCGAAATATGGATAGCGAGGCTCAGATTTTGATTTTAACTGGATATGGACCAAAATTAAGTCAGATATAAGAAGATTGATTTAAATCCAAAAAATTCGAGAATAAACCGGAGTTTTGTTTTAAAGTGACTCAATTTTGTCAGAAAATGAGGGTCAGAGGCAAAAGAGGATATTTACGACATTTTGAAAAATTTGGGGTGTTCACACATGCCTCTCTTTGCTACTAAGCCGGTTGAAAGCCGAGCTTAGTGGCAAAGAAACACTCTAAATTTTGAAAAATGTTCCAGTCAGCAGATCTGAACTAGGTGTGGAAGAATATATTTTGAAAGCATGGCTTTTCAGGCATAAAACCTTTATCCTGAATGGTCCTGGGAGGACGAAATCTTCGATGATGATATAACTGAATGATAGAAATGAGGAAATCGTGATGGGACTTTTGGTAAAGATCCCAAAAATAGTGAAAGATAAGAATTTTGATCAAGTCTCGTGGGTGGGACCAGATCAGCGTTTTGGAATGACTCAGGTTTAGCCCTTAACCTGGATGGGACGAAATTATATCAAGATAATTTGGGATGGGGCTTTATAAGCAGACCTCGATGGGACATTTTGAGAGAAATGCCTCGTGAAATGAAATTTCAAACATGATCCTTTCCTGGATGGATGTACAGAGCATGGATTCCTTTGTGGGGAAAAACCATGATGGGACGGAAGGATTAACTCATTGAAACGAGGTTCAGGTTTAACCCAAACCTGAACGGAAGGTACCCCGTAGAACGAGGTTCAGGCATAACCCTTAACTTGAAGGGGACGACCATACAGAATCCTTAGATGAAGAAAACCGTGATGGGACAACAAAAATACATCGCCAAAGCGAGATTCAGGTTTAGCCCTTAACTTGAGTGGGGACAACCATACAGATTTCTCAAAACCGTGATGGGACAGGAGAGATACTTCAACTGAATGGGTAACTCTTCTAGAAGATATAAACAACACTAGGTTGCATCAAAATGGATATTGAATACTTATTTCATTCTTAGAATATCTAGAAAATTTTGCCAATAAGATAAATTTATAGTTGACTTCAACGCTTGAAAATGTGCACATGTGTGCAAAGATATTCCCTCTTTTACCCAGAGTATTTCCTCCAACGAGGTTAACTCCTCGGTCTTTAAGAGTCAAATTCAAAATTTCAACGCTGATGATTTTCTTCAAGGAAGCTATCCATTTCCTTGATATGAGAAGAGAAGAAATATTCTTAATTTCATAAAAGCAAGAGGTGAAAAGATATTGATAAAAGAATTTTGCATAAGCGAATATGACTTCCGGCAATTTAGGCAATTTGATATCTGAGTGTTTTCTCATGATAATCTTTTTTTTGCACTCTTTTTGGGTGATTGAACTTTTTCGGGCTTTTTACATCATCCTTCATTTTGGAGATGTCCTGACTTTTCTCTCTTTTTCAGGGAAGGGTACGTCACAAACTCCTTCATCTCAGAGATGCTCTGATCCTTCATTTTCTCAGGGATTATATATGATGGTATTGGCTCAAAAGGTTTTTTAGATGATAGCGGAAATCAAATATCTTTTAGGGTTTGTTTGTAGGTCCATCACACTCGCCTTCATCTCGACGGTGATCTGAACTTTCCCTGGAAGGATCCTTTACAAACTCCTTCATCTTGGTAGATGATCCAAATCTTCTTTGGCCCCCGGGGTCTGCTCGCCTATTCATCTTCATCTTGACGACAATTGAGAGATCCCTTTTGCAGATATTTGATTACAGCTCTAAGTGGATGAGGAGACATGAATGAGTGGATTCTTTTTATCGCTCAGGATATTTCCACTGCCTAATTGCCAGAAAATCGTCCTTAAACACGCACCATATCTATGATCAATATCAATTCACTTCTGTCTTTTTAATGTCATCGAATATTACTTTTGCCAATCATACTGAGGACATTTCTTACATCCTTTTGGTTGATCAACAGGAAAAGATTGAAATTTTACCTCTTTTTCGCAAAAAGTTTCACCTTTTTCGAAAAAATGCTAGAGGTAATCTGAGGTAATTCTTTTGTGCAATAAGATTTATTGGAATCAACAAATATTTTTAGCAAATTGGCAAATTTTTCATGAATTCTTTGTGAAATAAGGTTAACTCCTCGGTCTTTAAGAGTCAAATTCAAAATTTCAGCGCTGATGATTTTCTTCAAGGAAGCTATCCATTTCCTTGATATGAGAAGAGAAGAAATATTCTTAATTTCATAAAAGCAAGAGGTGAAAAGATATTGATAAAAGAATTTTGCATAAGAGAAGATGACTTCCGACAATTTAGGAAGTTTGATATCTGAGTGTTTTCTCATGATAATCTTTTTTTTGCACTCTTTTTGGGTTATTGAACTTTTTCGGGCTTTTTACATCATCCTTCATTTTGGAGATTTCCTGACTTTTCTCTCTTTTTCAGGGAAGGGTACATCACCAACTCCTTCATCTCGGAGATGCTCCGATCCTTCATTTTCTCAGGGATTATATATGATGGTATTGGCTTAAAAGGTCTTTTAGATGATAGCGGAAATAAAATATCTTTTAGGGTTTGTCGGTAGGTCCATCACACTCGCCTTCATCTTGACGGTGATCTGAACTTTCCCTGGAAGGATCCTTCACAAACTCCTTCATCTTGGTAGATGATCCAAATCTTCTTTGGCCCCGGGGGTCTGCTCGCCTATTCGTCTTCATCTTGACGACAATTGAGAGATCCCTTTTGCAGATATTTGATTGCAGCTCTAAGTGGATGAGGAGACATGAATGAGTGGATTCTTTTTATCACTCAGGATATTTCCACTGCCTAATTGCCAGAAAATCGTCCTTAAACACGCGCCATAGCTATGATCAATATCAATTCGCTTTCGTCTTTTTAATGTCATCGAATATTTCTTTTGCCAATCATACTGAGGACATTTCTTACATCCTTTTGGTTGATCAACAGGAAAAGATTGAAATTTTACCTCTTTTTCGCAAAAAGTTTCACCTTTTTGGAAAAAATGCTAGAGGTAATCTGAGGTAATTCTTTTGTGCAATAAGATTTATTGGAATCAACAAATATTTTTAGCAAATTGGCAAATTTTTCATGAATTCTTTGTGAAATAAGGTTAACTCCTCGGTCTTTAAGAGTCAAATTCAAAATTTCAGCGCTGATGATTTTCTTCAAGGAAGCTATCCATTTCCTTGATATGAGAAGAGAAGAAATATTCTTAATTTCATAAAAGCAAGAGGTGAAAAGATATTGATAAAAGAATTTTGCATAAGAGAAGATGACTTCCGACAATTTAGGAAGTTTGATATCTGAGTGTTTTCTCATGATAATCTTTTTTTTGCACTCTTTTTGGGTTATTGAACTTTTTCGGGGTTTTTACATCATCCTTCATTTTGGAGATTTCCTGACTTTTCTCTCTTTTTCAGGGAAGGGTACATCACCAACTCCTTCATCTCGGAGATGCTCCGATCCTTCATTTTCTCAGGGATTATATATGATGGTATTGGCTTAAAAGGTCTTTTAGATGATAGCGAAAATAAAATATCTTTTAGGGTTTGTCGGTAGGTCCATCACACTCGCCTTCATCTTGACGGTGATCTGAACTTTCCCTGGAAGGATCCTTCACAAACTCCTTCATCTTGGTAGATGATCCAAATCTTCTTTGGCCCCGGGGGTCTGCTCGCCTATTCGTCTTCATCTTGACGACAATTGAGAGATCCCTTTTGCAGATATTTGATTGCAGCTCTAAGTGGATGAGGAGACATGAATGAGTGGATTCTTTTTATCACTCAGGATATTTCCACTGCCTAATTGCCAGAAAATCGTCCTTAAACACGCGCCATAGCTATGATCAATATCAATTCGCTTTCGTCTTTTTAATGTCATCGAATATTTCTTTTGCCAATCATACTGAGGACATTTCTTACATCCTTTTGGTTGATCAACAGGAAAAGATTTGAATTTTACCTCTTTTTCGCAAAAAAATTCACCTTTTTGAAAAAAATGCTAGAGGTAATCTTAGGTAATTCTTTTGTGCAGTAAGATTTATTGGAATCAACAAATATTTTTAGCAAATTGGCAAATTTTTCATGAATTCTTTGTGAAATAATCACAAAATAAGATTTTGATACGACCTTTAGTTGCAATTTATGATTTTGGACATTCTGACCAGTAAAATTGAAACCTTTCATTTAACGATCAGCGGAGGAGCTGGATACTTTCATTTAACGACCAACGAAGTAGCTCGGACATTTTATTTAACGAACAGCGAAGGAGCTGGAACATTTCATTTAACGACCAACGAAGTAGCTGGGACATTTCATTTAACGACGAGCGAAGTAGCTAGGACATTTCATTTAATCATTTAACGACCAACGAAGTAGCTGGGACATTTCATTTAATCATTTAATGACCAGCGAAGTAGCTGAGACATTTCATTTAATCATTTAACCACCAACGAAGTAGCTCGGACCTTTCATTTAATCATTTAACGACCAACGAAGTAGCTGGGACCTTTCATTTAATCATTTAACAACCACCGAAGTAGCTGGGACATTTCATTTAATCATTTAACGACCAGCGAAGTAGCTGGGACATTTCATTTAATCATTTAACAACCAACGAAGTAGCTGGGACATTTCATTTAATCATTTAACGACCAACGAAGTAGCTGGGACTTTTCATTTAATCATTTAACGACCAGCGAAGTAGCTGGGACATTTCATTTTATCATTTAACGACTAGCGAAGTAGCTGTGACTTTTCATTTAATCATTTAACGACCAACGAAGTAGCTGGGACTTTTCATTTAATCATTTAACGACCAGCGAAGTAGCTGGGACTTTTCATTTAATCATTTAACGACCAGCGAAGTAGCTGGGACTTTTCATTTAATCATTTAACGACCAGCGAAGTAGCTGGGACTTTTCATTTAATCATTTAACGACCAGCGAAGTAGCTGGGACATTTCATTTAATCATTTAACGACCAGCGAAGTAGCTGGGATCTTTCATTTAATCATTTAACGACCAGTGAAGTAGCTGGGACTTTTCATTTAATCATTTAACGAGTAGCGAAGTAGCTGGGACATTTCATTTAACGACCAACGGAGTAGCTGGGACATTTCATTTAACGACCAACGAAGTAGCTGGGACATTTTATTTAACGGTCTTTGATTTAAGATTGAGACTTTCTGGAGGACAAACAGCACGAGGACTGAACTTGATCTTTAGATTTGAAAACTTTAGCAAAATAACTAGTGCGAACACCGGGTTTTTCAACTGAGAGTCGGGAAGGAGACTGACATTTTTAAGATATTTAGAGATTGAAGCAAGAATGATTGCCAGGTTTTTAGGATTATCCCTTATCCTGAAGAGAAAATAGAATAGACATTTGAAGAGAATTTAGGAAACATGACTCAGGTTTATCCCTTAACCTGAAGGGGAAATAGAATAGACATTTATGGAGAATTTAGAATAAAATGATTCAGGTTTATCCCTTAACCTAAAAGAGAAAAGAATATATTGCGAAGAGATGACCTGAGACTTGAATTTAGAAGGGATATGACAAAATTTTATGATTTATGATCTATGATTTAGATGGACCAGCACAGCTAGCTGCATGCGATCCAATTTTCAGGATTAAACCCTTATCCTGATGGGGAATATAGAAAGAATAAACTTTGAGAAAACAGAAGGATATAGAACTTTGAAGAAAATGTAGAACATTTGAGGAAATTGATTTATTTTTGTAAAACAAATTCTCACAGGTAGCATTGTTGCCCCTATGAGTGACCTCAGGATTATCCCTTATTCTGAATGGGAAAAGGAATAGAAGTTGAAGAGAAATTGATATAAATTTAGAAATCAATAAAGATTGATAAAACTTGTATTTGCAAAAGAATTCTCATAGGTAGCATTGTTGCCCCTACGAGAGGTCTCAGGATTATCCCTTATCCTGAATGGGAAAAAGAATTTAAGGAATTTTTAAAGAGAAATTGATATAAATTTAGAAAATCAATGAAGGTTGACGAAACTTGTATTTACAAAAGAATCCTCATAGGTAGCGTTATTGCTCCTACGAGGGGTTTCAAGATTATCCCTTATCCTGAATGGGAAAAAGAATAGAATTTAAAGAGATTTAATAAAGGGAAATTGATATAAATCTAGAAAATCAACAAAGATTGACAAAAATTGTATTTACAAAAGAATCCTCATAGGTAGCGTTATTGCTCCTACGAGGGGTTTCAGGATTATCCCTTATCCTGAATGGGAAAAAGAATAGAATTTAAAGAGATTTAATGAAGGGAAATTGATATAAATCTAGAAAATCAACAAAGATTGACAAAACTTGTATTTACAAAAGAATCCTCTTAGGTAGCGTTATTGCTCCTACGAGGGTTTTCAGGATTATCCCTTATCCTGAATGAAAAAAAAATAGAATTTAAAGAGATTTAATAAAGGGAAATTGATATAAATCTAGAAAATCAACAAAGATTGACAAAACTTGTATTTACCAAAGAATCCTCATAGGTAGCGTTATTGCTCCTACGAGGGGTTTCAGGATTATCCCTTATCCTGAATGGGAAAAAGAATAGAATTTAAAGAGATTTAATAAAGGGAAATTGATATAAATCTAGAAAATCAACAAAGATTGACAAAACTTGTATTTACAAAAGAATCCTCATAGGTAGCGTTATTGCTCCTACGAGGGGTTTCAGGATTATCCCTTATCCTGAATGGGAAAAAGAATAGAATTTAAAGAGATTTAATAAAGGGAAATTGATATAAATCTAGAAAATCAACAAAGATTGACAAAACTTGTATTTACAAAAGAATACTCATAGGTAGCGTTATTGCTCCTACAAGGGGTTTCAGGATTATCCATTATCCTGAATGGGAAAAAGAATAGAATTTAAGGAAAATAAATGAAGAGAAATCGATATAAATTTAGAAAATCAATAAAGGTTGATGAAACTTGTATTTACAAAAGAATCCCCATAGGTAGCGTTATTGCTCCTACGAGGGGTTTCAGGATTATCCCTTATCCTGAATGGGAAAAAGAATAGAATTTAAAGAGATTTAATAAAGGAAAATTGATATAAATCTAGAAAATCAACGAAGATTGACAAAACTTGTATTTATAAAAGCATCCTCATAGGTAGCGTTATTGCTCCTACGAGGGGTTTCAGGATTATCCATTATCCTAAATGGGAAAAAGAATAGAATTTAAAGAGATTTAATAAAGGGAAATTGATATAAATCTAGAAAATCAACAAAGATTGACAAAACTTGTATTTACAAAAGAATCCTCATAGGTAGCGTTATTGCTCCTACGAGGGGTTTCAGGATTTTCCCTTATTCTGAATGGGAAACACCTCAGACAACGAGGGTCAAGTTTATCCCTTAACCTGAGGGGGAACACCTCGGACAATGAGGGTCAGGTTTATCCCTTAACCTGAAAGGGCAAATACCTCGGACAACGAGGGTCAGGTTTATCCCTTAACCTAAAAGGGCAAACACCTCGGACAATGAGGGTCAGGTTTATCCCTTAACCTGAAAGGGCAAGAGATTTGATAAAATTTAATAGAATTGAGGAAAAATTGATAAAACTTGATAAAATTGACGTAAACCTATTAAAAATATGAATAAAATGAATGAAACTGATAAAGATATCAAAATTAACTAAAGATTTATAAGATTTGAGAAAAAGGAGTTTTTCTGATCCTGCCTGCATATGGGATCTTGAAAAAAAAATGCTTATTTAAAAGATAAGTAAGAAATCATTTTGGGGAAGAAAATCCACCACAAGAAGAATGATCAGCGCGAGATCTGATCCTTTAAGTCAAACATGAGAGATCATCATGAGGGTCAATTTTTGAAGGCAATGGTTCGAAAATCTAATTTTTTGAAAAAGAAGATCAACAATAGATCTGATTTCTAAAAATAACAGTTCGAAACTGATAATAAGATCAATACAAGGGTTGATCTTCGAATATAATGTTTTAAAACCAATCTTGGAAGATAAGACCAACACAGGAGTTGATCTTTGAATATAATGATTTAAAACCCATTTTTGGAAGATAAGACCAATACAAGGATTGGTCTTTGAATATGATGATTTATAACCCATTTTGGAAGATAAGATCCACGCAAGGGTTGATCTTTGAATATAATGATTTATAATCCATTTTGGAAGATAAGGTCAACACAAGGGTTGATCTTTAAATGTGACGGTTTGAAAAAACACTTTTGGAAAATATGATCAACACAAGATTTGAGACCTATTTTTGGAAGATAAGACCAACACAAGGGTTGATCCTTCAATGCAATGGTTCAAAAACCTATTTTGGAAAACATTATCAACACAAGGGTTGATTTTTCAATGCAATGGTTCGAAAACCTATTTTTGAAAACATGATCAACATGAGGGTTGATTTTTTACAAAGGTTGGACCAAAGAATATTTGAACTCTTTGGTCATAACGAAGACTTTTTTAAAATTTCATGATTTTTGAAAAGCCCTCATAGGTAATATCATTTCTCTCATGAATGATGTCAGGATTGTCCCGCATTCTGAAAAGAACAGGAATTTAAATGCCCCTATATGGAATATAAAAGATATAAAGGAAATTGACATTTCATTTATAAGCAAAAGTTCGATAGCAAACTAAATATTTACAAGAACTTCAAACAGAAAGGATTAAAAAAAGACTGGGCTGACTTGCCCCTACAAGATGACTAACAAAAAGGAAAATGACAGTGCAGAAAAAAAACTTGGGCATCCTCAATTCTTGGAGTGATCTGGAAATGGTTCTGTCAGGACTGTTGGGCGCTCTTCTTCCTCGTCCTCTATCAGCTTACTTCTGTCAATGCAGTCTTGTATCATGTGCTTGAGGACGAGGCAGTGCTCTGTGTCGTGCCCTCTTGCCCTATGGTATTTGCAAAATTGGTCTTTGAATTTTCCCAACATTACGGGAGGATCTGCGATTTTAGGGAGTTTGATCATCCCGTGCTTCAAAAGGTAATCCATAATCACTTCTAAACTCTGAGATAATGGGGTGAAGACTCGATCTTTCTCCCACTTGATGTACTTAGGCTTCTCTTGAAGATCACCCTTTTGCTGAAGGCCAATTGGAAGTGGTTTGTCATTGTTCTTATAAGATCTTTCCCTCTGCCCTTTGCTCTGATCTACTCTCGGGCCACTGCCACTGTTGTTCTTGTTTCCTTTGCTGCTGCTACCAAGATTATTGCAGGAGGCATCAACTGAATGAGCAAATTGCGCCTTTTTCTTCTGGTCTTGGATATTCTTGACCAGAGGCGTGCCCTCGTAAAGCCCTCTTTCTATCCCTGCTTCGAGCCATTCAACTCGCTCAATCAACTTGATGAAGAATTTCGCCGGGGAAGTGGCGATGAGGCTCCTTATGGGCTGAGAGAAATTGTTGAGGATCACCTGCAATGCGTGCTCCTCTGGAATGGGTACCTTCATCTTATTACAGGTGCTTTTCCACCTGTGAATGAAATCACCTGCTCTTTCAGCCTCTCCTTGCTTCAGATTGTAAAGATGATTTAATGTAGGTGAGGCTTCAATGTTGAATAAGAAGCGCTCGTTGAACAAATTTACTACCTTATCGAACTCTCGTAGTTCGATAGGATTCACGTGGTCAGCATACCATCTGGCTGCTACACCCTCCAGACTGCGGGGAAAGCAAATAAACAATGCTCTATTGTCTTTTCTGAAACGGCTGCACTCTACATAAAATGTGGCTAAGTGGGCTTTAGGGTTGCCAGTTCCATCAAACTTGAGAAATTTATGAGGAAGGTTTTCCAGGTTATCATCCCCATCTAGACCATCGTAAAAATCCTCGCCGGTGTAGGTCTGCTTGCCCTTACCCTTGGCTTGAATGTCTTTAATTGATCGATTCATCTCCTTCATCTGCTTGCTCATCAGGTCCTCTGCTGGGGCCCCAGACTTGGGCTTGTTGATGGATTCGGGCTCTTCTGCAGCTATCTTTACGGACTGTCTCAGAGGATTCTGTTTGTAGACAATCTGCTCTTCCTCTTCCGATTCTTCCTCGACTGATTCTGATTCCTCAGAAGCAGTGTCTGGCTGTACCTTCTTCCTGATGATTCTGACCTGCTTTTTTACAGGCTTCTTCCTCAATTTACTTTTAGGAACTGCCTCTTTCAGATTGGCCTCGGCTTGCTCCGACATCATTCTCGCCATCATCTTTTGGAACATATCATACATAGCGGGGTCAATGTCATCTCCTCTGTTCTGACCCTGTCCCCTGACTGATTTAGGAGAGCTCATCCCTTCTGCCTCACTGTCGCTGTGTTGAGGAACTGTTTCTTTTCCAACTCTGGTCTGAACCATTTTCGAATATCAGCGCTCTCTCTGTAGAGGAAAAATGGAGGTTTTTAAACCAAAGAAACTTTTGGAGAAGTTTTGACAAAAGGAAGGATTTAGGTTGAAATCTAAAAAAATTGTATCCTGTTACTAGGGATTGAGTCGTCACAAAATTTGTGACAATTGCGCTGTTTACTCTATGAGGGAGAGTAACCAACTAAAAATATGAAAAAGAAAATATTATTTTGAAAAGGACATCTCTTGACAGAAAGAGATTTTTATGAAAATATAAACAAGAATATAAAATCAGAAGAAAATAAAAGGAAAAATGGAATTTGAGAATAAATGGTAAAGATTTAAAATTTGAATAACTTGCAGGCAGGATCAGAAGAATTTTGAAGAAATTTAGAATAAGAGAAGGGAAAATACACCTGGGTTTCAAAAACAAAAAGGAAAATTTGAATAATATATACCCAGGGTTTTGAAAAATATAAGAGATATAAAATATCACACAATCACAGATATACAAACAAGGACGCACAAACAGCATTCCCTAAAGCTGACTCTATATGTAATATTTGAAATGGCTGATAGGATCTTAATCTTAACTCTAAGATTTATATCATCTTATTCCAATCAAGGTATGCCGATATACTCAAGCCGAAGCTCGAAGTACGTGGCATAAAATATCTCTCCGGTTCTAAGGTAATGGCTTCCCAACATCCTTGAGCACCTACCGATATACCTCGGACTATGGCCCTTAGGTACGTGGTAGGGGGGCGTGAACTCAAATAAGTGGCCCAGTTGTGAGGCTCTCTCCCGAACTATGGTTCAGTGAGACAGCCCAGCAACGTGAAGACCGGGACAATATAGGTAGGGATGCTTTCAAAACATGATCAAGATGTAATAAAACCAAAAAGCTCTAATGCAAGTCCTAAAGAGATAGATTTAAATGAAAAGAAGCATACACTTGCATACATTATTTGCATTTAATCTCTAAAATTGAGGAGAGTTGTATTTCAGACCTAAGTCTAATGTGAACATGGATATAATCTCCTCAATATGGTCCTAATAAACCATACTTAGATCCTATATGCAAATAATGTCAACTTAGGACATAGTCTAGGCTCCTAAGGTTTGCATGGAAATGAAGCTGACATTTGTAGAATAAAGACTTAGATAATATAAAAGCAAAGCAAAGGCACAAATTCGACCGGATGAAGACAAGTCCCATCTCGGTCGCCAAAACTGTGATCATCGCAAAAAATTTCCTCTCTAGTGGTTTCTCTCTCTTCCTTCTCTTTTCCTTTCCAACCTCTATTTCCTCCTTTTTGAAGGGAGAAAATAAAATAAAGAAAAGAAAGAGAGAAGAGAAAAGAAAGAAAGAAAGAGAGAGGAATTCTTTTGCGGGTTTTCACTTGACCTTGATTTGAAAATATTTAGCAAATAACTCACCTCCGTTTTGAAAATATTTGCGAGAAAAATGGAGAGACGGGATTCGCTCGTTGGTACGAGGTTCGACCGTTCCTGGAGTCTTTACCAGAGGTAATCGAACCAAGGATCAAATTTATGCCTTTTGCTTTGCCTAAATATTATCTAAGAATTTATTCTAACCCTAAATGCACAAAGAATCATGCTTGTGCAATGCAAAGATGTATGCTCTTTTTGAAAGATGTTTTGAAAACTTCCAAGTATTCTGAGATGAACTTGATAATGGAGTGAAGAGATGATTTCTGAATGATTGAATCTAATTTAGAACTTGAAATAGATCAGAGAAGTTCTAAGTCTTTTAAAATAATCAGAGTTGGGAAAATAAATCTTTGAATTTTGAAAGAATAATTTGAAGCTAAAAATGAAAGGAAATGGAGTTTCAAAGTTAGAAATGGACTTTGAATTTTAAACTTAGAATGAAGATAAGGAAATGAGTATTTGAAGTGGAATTGAATTTCAAATTTGAAATCAGGATGGACTTGAGAAATCCAAATGGTATTTAAAAAATGGAAACGGATTTAGAAGGTTCAGGTAAGATCTGAAATTGGATTTGAAATCTAGAATTGGGAATGGAATTGGATTCTCGATCCTAAAATGGATTTTGGATCTTAAAACGGATTTTGGATCTGAAGTTTGAGATCCAAGGTAGAATTGGGTTCTGGATCCTAAAATGGATTTGGATCTGAAGTCTGAGATCCAAGGTAGAATTTGGGTTCTGAATCCTAAAATGGATTTGGATCTGAAGTCTGAGATCCAAGATGGAAGTTGAGTTCTGGATTCTAAAATGGATTTGGATCTGAAGTCTGAGATCCAAAAGTGGAATTGGATTTTGGATCCTAAAATGGATCTGGATCTGAAGTCTGTGATCTAATGTAGAGTTGGACTCTGGACCCTAAGATGGATTTTGGATCTGAAGCCTGACATCCAAAGTAGAATTGGATTCTGGATCTAAAATCTTAAATAGGAATTGGATCTGAAGTCTGAGATCCAAAAGTGGATTGGGTTCTGGATCCTAAAATGGATTTTTGGATCTGAAGTCTGAGATCCAAGGTGAAGTTGGATTCTGGATCCAAAATCTTAAATAAGAATTGGGTCCGAAATTTGGAATCCGAGATGAATTTTGGATCTAACTTTGGAATTGGAATTTTTAATTTTGATTTGAGATTTTGAACTCTGAATATATAAATGAATTTCAAAGTCAAATTGGACTTTGAATTTGAAAACTTGATTTTTGGAATTTAGAAAATGAATCAAGAATTTCAAAGTTAAATTGAACTTTGAATTTGATTGAAATTTTTGAATATAAAATGAATTTGAAATCTCAAAGTTAAATTTGAACTTTGAGATTGGAAATGAAATAGAATTGAAAATGAAAAGATGAATTGGATTTTACAATAATTGAAGATTGATTGAAGACGATATTTACATCGCTTGGAGTTTTGAAAAGGGAATTTTGAAAATATGATGCAGTTCTATCCTAAGTGATGAATGATTTTAGATAGTTTTGAAATTAGATTTTGAAAAGCTATTCCATTCTTTAAATGAATTAAAATAAGATTAAGGATATAATATCTTCCTGACTATGGTCATTGAAGATATTATATAATAATCCATATTTAAATTCAAAAAAAGAAGAAAATACATTTTTGTGCTTTTATAGGATTTAACATGAAATTAACTATCAATATACCCTGACTATGGCCATCGGTATATATATTGAATTAACTCTAAATTAAATTCTGATAAAAGAGAAAAATATGATGATTTTTTTAATAGGATCCAGTGTGGATCCAGTGTTATTTTATAAAAGATAAAAATCCTAAGTTTTGTTTACATCCTGACTATGACCATTGATGTAAATCATCAACTTAGGATTAATTTACCTCTTACGAAATGGTGCACGTGCCATTCGTGTTGCCATTTGTGAGAATTTGAGAAATAAAGGCAAAGATGCATGAAAACAAGCAATTCATGATATTTACAATGCTAATTCATTTTATCTAGAGCATGAAATGTAAATTTTCATTGAGATCTAGTTATTACAATTACATAAAATTGAACATACAAGCCTCCAAGTGATGACATTTCCCACATATTTTCTGCAAAACCCTTGATTAGTAAAAAAATAGAAGAGAAATCGCACATATCATGTAAATGTTTAATGATAAAGTGCTCATGTACCAAGACATAAATGATGGAAAAGATGAAAAAAAAAATGACATTACATATCTATATACACATGTGCAGGCCTATATTTATATGTATATACGAGTATATATAGATATATATATATATATACGTACATATATTCATGTATATATATATATGTATATATATATATATATCACATATGACATGCATTCAGTGTAGGTGGGTGAGGGTGCTGGAAATGTGCTTAGGTGATGTTCCTAATAAAGCTATAGTGATGATTGTAGAGAAGGGAACAACAGAAAGAGAAATGTTGTGAGGTGCAGAGGTTTTGCTAAGACTCAGTTTTACCAGCCATCGTCAATGGCTTCAATGCATAGATCTTACTGTGGCAGGTGATGGTGGGCAGTGTAGGTGACATGAAATGGATGATATGCAGAGAATATATCAGATGGAAAGGGGCCTTTGGTAGTGAAGATGAAGCGGTGAGGAAAGCCTACGAATAGACATGGGACCGTAACAGGCTTACACTGCACCAACAACCTGCAGATGTACCAATACTGTAAATGCCACATAGAAGTTGCTGGTCAATTGATAGATGATGTGATGTAAGCAACATGAAAAGCTGAGTTGCACAACTACAATAGGGTGAGATGTGGTGATGAATGTTGCAGCAGCTATGTACCATGAATGGGATTGTATTTTCTAAGACAAGTATGAGAGTGGAAAGGACGAGTGCCACAGATGTAAGCTAGGCGTATTATGCCCAGATGGGTTTACTGATGCAAGAATTATGTACAAAGGAGTACACAGTGATGACAATGACAATATAGAGGTGCAATTGATGTAGAAAAGGAAAAGGGAATAAACAGTGTCATGGCAGCTGAATGCAAATGCTGGATGGAGGTGTTAAAATACAAAGACCTGGCTGATGTATAAGTGCAATAAATATGCAATGAATAGAAACATACAGGTGGTGGTACATATAAAAGAGAGGGAAGAAAAAAAAAAACTAAGCAGAGCCTATTTTACAGTGAATTAAAAATTGGTTTTTACACCTCAATGTATTCCACAGTAAAACCAGCAATAGGCCTCAATATATTTTAATGCCATGCTGATCTTTTTTTTTTTATGAGAAATTTGTGCCCAGATTCTTCTTATTTATCATATAACTTTGAGATCAGCTTACCTAGTTAACCGAATTAGAACAATGACGGACAAAATAAATATCAATTAGCACCATGATATATATTCAGCAACAAAAATCTGCAGATATGGAATTCTTTCCATTGATAAAAAAAAAATTGAGTAGATGGATTGTGTCCTAGCAAAGGGAAATTGAGTATTTAACCACCTATATGGTCCCTGGTATATTTTTTTTTTGAAAGGGGAATGAAATGGAGTCATTGCTATGTACATCTACCAGTTGGCTCTTTATTACAGGGCACAATCAACATGATCCCTACTTAAAACATTGCATCCAGAAAATTTAGAGACGAGATATTATTGCTAACATCCTTAATAATAATAACTTTCTCAAACTATTGGCCTGTATTACCTGGACCGAAATAGGGTTCGAAATATGGACACAAGCCTTGAATATCAAACACAAGGAAACTTTCAAAAATAGATAGCATGGCGGAATTCATAGGGGGTTAGAGAGGTTTATAACAAAGTACCCAAGCAACAGACTTAGCACTAAAGGGAAGGGATCTCTCATGTTGGAATAAAAACTACTATGAGTCTATGGAGACAAACAAGCTCACTCGCAATCAAGGTTGCCATACAACAAAGAGGGACATTTCCATTTTACAATATAATGGTGCTTTCGAAAGGAAATCATTCACAGAAAACAAGCTATCAGATGGTCATAACATATATGAATGCCTTTAGTTAACCAGTAACTTGTTGAAGAGGTGGCGGTGAGGTGACGAAAATGAAAGTTTCTCAGGTGACTGCAAGAACGAACACGTGTACACGTGTGTGGGTGTGCGCCTGTACATTATTTATGTGAAGGGCAGGGATCAAACCTGGTCGCAGCTAAGAAATGCTGGTTCTTGCTTGTATTAACCGACTGAATGCTTCCTCTGACTGAACTTAGTGCTGATATCAAAATGAAAGCACAGGATCAAAGTGCAAAAATCCCCTTACTGAACTTAGTGCTGATATCAAAATGTAAAGCATAGGATCAAAGTGCAGAAATCCTGCAGAACCAAAAGAAATGACATAAGGCCATTGGAAAACTAAGTGAACTAAGATACATAGATGAAGGTAAACAGGGGTAGCAAACATTCTTTAAATCTGACACAGATGAAGTTTCGTATTCCATCCTAACATATGCTTACTCACCGAAACAGAAAGCCAGCAAACCGAATGCTTAAGTGATACAGTGAACTTACCGAAATTCAAAAGAAATCAGAATGAAACTTTCAGCAAAGCTAGGATTAGAAATTACATTCAGTAATGAAACCCCTACAAAAATCAGCATATGAAAATTAATAGTTAGGAGTAAGACACAGCGGGAATTCACAATGAATTTCGAGCCTCTAAACATAGCGCCATTGCCCAATCTCAATGAATTTTAGATCCTCATGTGGCAGGCTTTTCAGTTCTGCTCCTTGCCGCAACTTGATTTCTGTCCTTTCCCTGAGATAACCTTAATCATCGGGTTAGTCCTGGCGATCTTGAGGATATACTAATGCCAAAAGGATCAACCTAAATACAGGAACAAGTCATCGAACGAATCACCATGAGCTTTTGTAGTGAATCTGGTAAGTTTAAAAGGGGATTTTTGACCCATTAGGTGTTAGTTGGATTTCAACTTGCAATGGAATGGCTCATGATAAAATCTAACGCTGATCTTCATGACAGATTAGTACAGGTAAGAATCCTGAAATGGAGTCACTCCAGGGTTATCAAACATCGAAACCAAACATGGAATTCCCTGACAAATTAGATGTAAGCATGATTTTAGACCACCAGAATGTAATATTTGAAAATAAACACAAAGAATTACTAATTGTTAACATCCAATTACTCCCCAAATTGATGCAATCATGGATGCCACGGTGCAAAATTACATCAATAACTATAATCTTGCAGTGAATCAGACACCAAAAGGTAGAAGAAATTTGCGAACCAGAAACTGGAAATCAGAAACGAAATAGCACATGGACATAGGATTGAAAGTCAACCTTTAATCAACAATGACAATTACTATGGAAATCGATAATCAATAAGAGGAAAAGAGGAAAAGAAAGAGAGAAAAAAATATAAATAAATAAATAAATAAACAAAAAAAAAGAAAGAAAGAAAGGAAATCAATGAAATACCACATTAACCATCTTTGTCAAACTTAATGAGAACCCAATAAGACTCGGTTAGTAGCATTCAAATCTGATTCCAGTACCCAGACAACTTGCCAGAGAAGCATTCTTACTGGAAGTCAGTGAAAAGTATGTAAAACAAATGCTCCCATGCCGAAATTTGTTCAGTTGGCAAGCAAAGGATCATTCGATCGAACATCAAATATTACTACACTTCGAAGCCCCCACAAAAAAAAAGAAAATAGAAATGGAAATTCCTAACTAAACAGAAATGTTAAAAGAATAAAACAACGATATGAGCAAGGCTTTGATATGTTGGGATACGTTGATCCCATTAATTTTGCGTATGAGATTGCAGTAGTTGATACAGAGATGATGAGCCATGTTGTGGGAGAATGGTCGTTACAGCGATACTAAGCAATGCTGTAAATAAATGGAGGCTGGGATGCACTGACGTGGTGGATGTAATAGGTGCTGAAGATGGAAAAGGTACTGTGGATGTGCTGGTGTGCAGATAATGAGTGGGCAGTAGTGTGGGTAAAGTGTATAGGTGAAAGTGCAGAGGTGATGAATGCAGGAAATACCAATGATGAGGTAGGGGACGTATTGTATATGCAGCACAGGGGGGGTGTTATGAAAGTGGTGGTGTTTATGAACCCAAGTCACAGAGTGAAGCAAACGTAGGTTTCACGTAATGATGGCAAAACAAAAGACATGAAAATAAAATTAAAGAGAGAAAATGGATGAAGCTGACCTATGATAACAGATCACATAATCAAAAAGCTAAATGTCAAACTGAGGGCAATGGATGCATATTAAGAATAAATGACTGGAGGTTCAGGACAAAGAAACAGAATTTGCGCCAACTAATACAAAGAAATGGCATAAGGTATCACGATAAATAAATTTTAATGGCAAGAAAATAAAGATTTACGATAAGTAAAAGAGGAATTTACAGTAAACCAAATGCAGACATCGACCCTTCAAAACTAATGTAATAATAGCAAATCAAATTTAGATGTTAGACTCTCAAAATTCGAACAGTAAATTGGTTAACCGATAAGTTTTAGACATAAAGCTTAGGCGTTGAACCAATTAACAAATTAATTTTGACATCCTCCCATCAAAGCTTAAGTAGTAAATGGATCTCTGCTATTAAAATGAGGGATGCTGAAATGATCTACTGTGTGCTTTTTGCAACCAAATAATAAATTAAAAGAAAAAAAGAATGACACAATGAAATAGATGGTGCAAAGCAGAGTAGACTGATCGAAAACAGTAGGAAGCATAGGGGTTGTTGGGGATGACCAAACCAGTCCGACCAGCTCCTTCAAGAAGCCCAAAAACTGCCAAAGCCTCGGTTGCTGCCCGTCTCATGCTTACGGCCTCAGATGATGAACTACATTGCCTTACCTGGACGATAAAACAATGTATGCTATTATAAATTATCAACCAGTTTTTACATTTGCCAAAGGCAAAAAGGATCAATGGGTCCCTTTCCATTAAATGTCATCAGGCTCCTGAATAGCATCGTCCATTTCTTCACATATACTCCCATGCAACATATTAATATTTCCTTTTTTTTAATATGTCATGCAATTTCTATAATGGAAATTAAATTTTCCTTTTGTCCAGAACTGTGACAATGACTTGCACTTCACCTGACTTCTAAAACTGCATATAGTTCCAGCAAAAAATATATATATATACTCCAAGTATGCAGCAAATGCACTTAGAATTCCCTTTAACATCTAACAACTGTATTATTGTAAGATGAAGGTGGACATTTAAAAAAAATGTCGTCCATCTATTCCTGGATTCTATTGTTCTCAAGAAGCATGAGAACCCTTTGAAGGCTATGAGCCTAACTTCATATGCTGCGCAAGTTTCAAACATAAAAGGGCATCCGCCTTCTTCTTTTCCAAGATCTCTGACGAAAAGTCCAAGATTATACTATCTATTTCCAAGGATAGTCCATCATCTGGGAGATCTGGACTTCCAAATACAAAGTCGAAAAATAAAAAAAAACAATTGTATTTCAATGCAATTCTGACATTATGGAGTCACAAACAACAACAAAAAAAAATGTATTCCAACATGCCATCGGGTTCATCTTTAGAGTAGTAAAAGCCAACACCCAGTATGATCAAACCATCTTACTGTTTTCTGCCAAGTGAAGCTCCTTTTGACGGCTCCCATTCTGATGCAGTTAGCAAACCACAAAGGAAGATATGCGTCTACGCTATAGCAAAACATGAGTTACATTAAAATTTCAGGAATGAAGGGATAGGTTTATGCTGTAACAGAGCATAAACATAAACATACCACGAAACTGCAGAATTGCAAATATATACCTATGCTATAGTAAGGATGAACATTCTGCCATGATAAAAGGTACATATCAAAAACCGATCACACGAGGAAGCAGGGAAAACAACCAGATAATGCTATTATGATGAGATTTTAGCAGAGTTATCGATTTTATGAGGATCCCAAAATCCTGAAACAAGACAAGACAGAGGATATCAAAAATAGAATAGAAATGACGATACTGGATCGAGAGAAGGAAATTTTTATGAAAGAAACCACAATAATAATAATAAAAAAAAAAGATATTCAAATAACTATTTAGAAAATTATATAAGAAATCGATCGAGACAGTAAAGACCCTATATATGTAGCCTCGAATGCTATGGGCATGGGAGGACGACTTTAATATTGCAACATGTATCGTCCAGGCTGCAATAAGCAGACTGATGATGTAAGGTTGCAAAAAAAAAAAAAAACGTAAAGGGTTTAAAGAAAATGCAGTAAGGAAAATAAAACAGATGAGGGGATGGATAACTTACCTTTGATTATTACGGCTGGTATACATAAAAAAATCTTCGATCCTTCCAAAGAAGAGGGGTTTGGAAGGCTTTTGCAGAAACTCTTCTCTGATTACCGTCGCTGTGGTTGAAGGATCTTTGAATGATCAAAAGGAAGAGTTGCAAGGCCCTTTTATCGATCGAAAGAAAGGGGAACACCAGGAAAGGGGAATGGCGACCAATGGAAGCCTGTTGGGTGGTCACTAATGGGTACCCAAACTTGAGGAGTGATGGTCGATGGGAAAAGGCGTGAGGAACATGTGAATCACTGATGCCTCTCCCCTTTCCCCTTGCTTTGTTTATGTAGAGAGGGAGGAAGCGTCGAGAAGGAGGTTGGTTGGAGATTGATGGATAAGGGAGGAAGGAGCACGATCGAAAGGTGGAGGAAGGTCTGCGAGGCCATTGGTGATGGAGGGTTCGGAGGAAGGCCATGGGGAGGGATCGGGCGGCTGATGTCTTCTTTTAAATCGTTGTAATTTTGAAAAGATTTTTAAATGTAAAACATGTGAAAACCAGACATCAAATAATAAAAACCGGTTCTCACTAGTGGATGAGACCGAGTCGAACTCAGGGAACGAGAATATTTTGTATTCAAGCACACAATTCTAAACTAATCTTTATTGCTGAATTATGGAAATGTAAAATGTTCAGAAAAGTAAACACAACTAGCTATTACAACAAATGAATACCCTTCGCAGAGGGCGTAAAGTGCAATATTTACAAACCCAATTAAAATTCCTAATTCTAAAAATAAAAAGTAAAACGAAGCTTTATTCTTCTATTCTTGCACTTCGTGTCACGTAATCAATTACGCTCCAGTCCTGTGCTATCCTGCACAATTCAAATGAACACGACCAGTACCAGAGAGAAGGGAAACTATACTAAATTGACTAAATGCTAAAAATACAAAAGAACTTAGGCAAGAATTCTAAATGACAATTTCATACGAAAATGAATTCTAATTAAATCTAATTAACTAGTTACTAATTAACTAAGATTAACTGTAATGTAAAACAGAGTTTAAAAAAAACAGAATGTAAAAACAGGAAATGAAGTGAATGAGGAAAAACAACAAAAAAAATCAGAAAATGAAATTCAGAAAGTAAAAAAAATCAGAAAAAATTACAGGAAATGCATAATGTGAAAAACAGAACAATTAGCAACAACAAGAAATGATTTACTAAAAAAAAAAAAACAGAACTAAAAATTTAGCTAATCAGAAAGAAAAACAAAACAGGAAATGACTTAAGGAAAAATCGAAAATCATAAAAAAAAACAACACATGTGGAGAATGAAAACATGAGATGCACGAAATTGAGAAACAAGAAATGCTAATTCAATCAGAATGCTGTAACAAACAAATCAAACAGAACAACAAAGAAATAGCAGAAAATCAAATGCTAACAGAAATTATAAGAAATGGCAAAACAGGAAAATCACAACAGCAGAACAAGAAATAGCAAAATTCGATGCTTAGAAATCAAATAGGGAAATCAGTTTAAAAACTGGAAACCGAAATAAACGAAACACAGGAGATGAAGAACATGTGAAACAGGAAATTCGTAAGCATCAAAGAATGCGATCTATTTTTTTTTTTTTCAATAGAAAGAAATGAAGAAATGGAGAAGAAAATTAGGCAAGAAAAGGAGAAGAAGATGAAAATGAAGAAGCTGGAGAAGAAGAAAGAAGAAAAAAAAATGCAAAGGATGAAGAAGAATCGGAGGAAGAAGAAGAAGAAGAAGAAGAAGTAGAAGAAGAAAAGGAGAACTCAACACTCAATGCACCGTGAACCTGAGGGAAGAAGCTGTTGGCGACCTCCACCACCGCCGCCGTCGCCGGACTGAATATCTCCACCGCCGGATTGAAGAAGAAGATATGGAAGAAGAAGAAATAGAGGAAGAAGAAGGGGTAAAGGGGAATCCGGCAATGGAGAATTGGGAAGAGAGAAAAAAACAGAGGGGGAAAGGGAAGGTTTGGGCGTGAATGGAGGAGGCGCCCTTCCGCTCCCTGTTTTTGGGGTTTTTAAAAGTAACGAACCGGCTGGAACCGGTTTGAAACAAATGCAAACCGGTTCAAGCCGGTTTGTTTATTTTTTTTTTTTTTAAAAGCAAACCGGGTGAACCGGTTTGTGTTTATTTTTGCAATTTTCAAAAATCAAAAACTATATAAAATTTTCAAAGATTTAAAAACAAAACCTATTTATGAAGAACTAAAAAAACTATTAAAATTTTTTTTCTCTTTTTTAAAAAAAAAAAAACCACTTAAAATGAAAAAAAATATTTTTCTATATTATTATTTTATTTCATTTTTAATTGCAAACTAAAACTAAACTACTATGAATATAACAAAAACTAAAATATGTATAAAAATGTAAAAATAAAACTATTTTTCATGCATTTTCTATTTTTAAATCATTTTAGCACATTTACTCAAAAACTAACATAAAATTGGGTTTTTGAAACATTATTTCATAAAACCATGCATATTTAAATGTTAATAAACCCTGAATTATATGCATGATCAAATACCCCATGCTTATGTTTTGCTAGTCCTCGAGCAAACTAGAAAAATGCAAGAAATCAAACTATCACCTAACTCACTTTCGTAGGAATCACGGTTGCATTTAGCTCATGCAACAAGCTCTTTCAACCCCTGGGTTACCCTAGTGGACGAGTAAGGTCTCGTGAGGGTTTGCAGTGATGCTACCCACAAACATCTCTGTCATGTGTGCATAATATTACACATCCTCATAAGCAGTAGGTAATTAAAGACTTTATTTTCACAAATATTTCCTGTTATTTCAAAATCAAAATATAATTAGAGTTTTTTTTTTTTATGTACCACCACAGAAAAAGAATTTCTTTCACTTTTCTAAATATCACAGTTATTTATGTTTTATTCTTAGAAAATCCAATAAAAACATATTATTATTTACTTATTCTCACTCATATGTTTTCTACACAGGTTTTCTCAATCATACTTCTAAGCATTGAACTTTTCTTTCTTTTTAAGCTCTTTCCTCTTTTTTTTTCTTTTCACGCTTTTTTCTTTTTGCGCACTTATTTTTCTCATATAGCTTGCGTGTGGTCTACTTTTATGCCTTGTGCAATGTCAATATCTTCTATACTTTTTCAATATATATCAAAAGATATCAACTAAGACATAAAAGTGACTTCCTTCATTCACCTTTATAACTTGAGAGTCAAATATTTCAACTTGTATCTGTTCTCAGTTACGTAGGATCACAAAGTTTTCCACTCTCCTTTTCCAAAATGGAATTAAAAGTTTCAACTTACATCTAATTTCCATCTACTCAGGATTGTGGAATTATCCAAACAACCTAACACATGCTATATTTTTTTCTTTTGAGCTCATTTTTTACACTTTTGTTCATTTGCTTAGTTTTTCAAAAATAGAACTGTGCATATTCATATTTATGATTCAAAATAAATTCTAACATGTATCTATCATCATTTCTTTGAAATCCGCATAAACAACCATATTTTTTAGATCTATGTCAGAAAAAAATTTCGTGGGGTGGGCTTAAAAATCCTCTAAAAACATCAGATTTGAAATAACATTCATATAAGTTCAAACTCTTTCTTTAAAAATCTACTTTTCATGAGAAATGTGTAAACATGTGCAAGAACGTAAACAGAAATATCAAGGTGTGCATTCTACACCCTCCCCCATGCTTGAATGACACTGTCCCAGTGGCACTCCCCCATGCTTATATGAAACTAAGTGAATGCACATGAGGGAAAAGAGTAGAATGACCTGACATGAATTAAAAATGCACGTTCTATGAATGTAATGAATGTAATGTATACATGACAAAACATGAAACTCATAGAAAAGATAGAAAACGAAAAATAAAACCAAATGAAATCTACAAAGCCTAACAACAAATGTAAAACTGTACAGAATATGGGTTGCCTCCCATAAAGCTCTAAGTTTCACGTCCCCAGCCAGACGGATCCCTAGAAAAATCTTCATCGTCCATGAGATCAATGGACATGAAGTCAGACTCAACCGGGCTCTATATAGAAAAGAGTGTCATCTGTGACACTACACACTGTGTTTCCATCCCTTCTACCTCCAACTGTATGATCATAACTCTCTCGACGTGAAGAACGGAGATTAGTCTCATCTGAGAGACTGGTCAAGAATCGAGAGTCTAGGACCGACCGAGTATCAATGAATGCAACTTCAGACAAGTGGTGAATATGATCTGGCTTGACTTGGTCAAGCACCTTCTGCATCTGCACCTCTTGCTTACTCAAAACGATTTGTGATCCTAAAGGCTGAGGAAATGGGGCTTTATATGATGAAAATGTATGCTGTGAGTAAGGCCCCTTCTGCTGAGGTATCATGAAGATCGACTCGTCAGTAGAAATGATATGGGGTTCATGAGTCGATTCCTGAATGGGGTGACACACCTTCTCATACTGAAGGGATGTAACAGATTTGACTTGCTCATGATGTGAAGTAGTGGGTTGCAAATCAAATAACATGGAATCCTCTTCCTTGGATGTGACAACAGACTGACTATGAAGGTTCCCCTGACTTTGTCTACTCAATGTTTGAGCTAACTGTCCCATTTGAGTTTCTAGCTTGGCTATTGACTGCGTATGGGAACAAAGAGTTGCCTTGATATCAGAAAAAGCTTCTAACATCTTCTCTTGAAATGATGAACTTGGAATGGGCTCCTGAGGAGAAGGTAAACAATACTGGGAATGAACCTGTGGAAATATAGGATGCGAGTAACCTTGTGAAGGGTTACTGGGTCTATACTGTGTCTGGGAGGGCTGATGGAATGGGGAACTGAACTGGTTTCGCCAACCTGTGTTATATGAAGATGTAAATGAATCGGGCATGGGTTTAGCTAAACCTTGGGCAACATTCACCTGTTCCTGAACGAATTCAGGATATAATGGCGTTGCCGGACAATCCGCAACACAGTGTGCAGGGCTAGCACATATCTCGCACACTCTTTCTATTGGATTTCTCGAAGAATTGGCTAGGAATTTATCTAACTTCCTAGTCAATTGGTCAACCTTGGTACGGAATTCTAACTCGGACCCAACTTCAGAAATCCCAACTTTCCTAGGACCACTAGGCAGAGACGTAATCCTATCGAACCGTGAAGACAAATTATGATGCATCGTGTTTTCTCTCAAGGTCTCAAATAGAGACCACGCCTCATCTTCACTCTTGAGCATAAAAGTGCCCCCACAAGACGAATCAACCATTTGACGATGCTTTTCAGTAAGCCCGTCATAAAAATACTGCACCAACTGCCAACGAGGCACCTGGTGATGGGGACACTTGCGGAGAAGATCTTTCAATCTCTCCCAAGACTCGTGAAATTGTTCTCCCTCAATTTGAGAAAAACTAGTTATAGCTTTACGAAACTGATTCGTTTTACTAATTGGGAAATATTTTTTTAAAAATTCTTTTTGCATTCCTTCCCAAGTAGTAATACGAACCGTCTCAAGAGATTTTAACCAGTGCTTGGCTTTATCTTTGAGAGAGAACGGAAACAAAGTTAACCTCATAGCGTCGTCTCCAAAATTATTGATTCGCACAGTCGAGTAAATCTCAAGGAATTCGTCGAGATGACGATATGGGTCTTCATTGCTAAGGCCATAAAACGAAGGTAACATTTGAATCACACTGGCCTTAATCTCAAAATGGCTCGCTCATACATCAGGTCTCGTGATGCAGGAGGCGGGAGTATACGTATTTGGCATGAAGTACTCCCTCAAAGGACGGATCAAATGATGATCGTCAGCCATTGCGTACACCTTAGAGTAGACCGGTGTAGCACACGGCCTAACTTTGGGTTTTCTACCAAACTAACGCACTAAGCGGCCAAACCACGCAAACCACAAAGCGAGTAAACTAAAAACAACAAAAACTAAACAAACACCACGCAGTTACACATAACAGAGATTATGCATAAGAAATATGAAATCTATGTGTACGGTACCAATCGTACACAGTCACCTCTAAGGGGATCCTAATAGGTGGGCTGTGCAGAAAAGTAAACTCGTCTCTAAGATATGCACATACGTGGTTCTAAACCTAAATGCACACAAACACTAGGCAATAAAGCGAATACTAATATTACGCCGTTCACCGGCAACGGCGCCAAAAATTTGATGTCTTCTTTTAAATCATTGTAATTTTGAAAAGATTTTTAAATGTAAAACATGTGAAAACCAGACATCAAATAATAAAAACCGGTTCTCACTAGTGGATGAGACCGAGTCGAACTCAGGGAACGGGAATATTTTGTATTCAAGCACACAATTCTAAACTAATCTTTATTGCTGAATTATGGAAATGTAAAATGTTCAGAAAAGTAAACACAACTAGCTATTACAACAAATGAATACCCTTCGCAGAGAGCGTAAAGTGCTATATTTACAAACCCAATTAAAATTCCTAATTCTAAAAATAAAAAGTAAAACGAAGCTTTATTCTTCTATTCTTGCACTTCGTGTCACGTAATCAATTACGCTCCAGTCCTGTGCTATCCTGCACAATTCAAATGAACACGAGCAGTACCAGAGAGAAGGGAAACTATACTAAATTGACTAAATGCTAAAAATACAAAAGAACTTAGGCAAGAATTCTAAATGACAATTTCATACGAAAATGAATTCTAATTAAATCTAATTAACTAGTTACTAATTAACTAAGATTAACTGTAATGTAAAATAGAGTTTAAAAAAAACAGAATGTAAAAACAGGAAATGAAGTGAATGAGGAAAAACAACAAAAAAAATCAGAAAATGAAATTCAGAAAGTAAAAAAAATCAGAAAAAAATTACAGGAAATGCATAATGTGAAAAACAGAACAATTAGCAACAACAAGAAATGATTTACTAAAAAAAAAAAAACAGAACTAAAAATTTAGCTAATCAGAAAGAAAAACAAAACAGGAAATGACTTAAGGAAAAATCGAAAATCATAAAAAAAAACAACACATGTGGAGAATGAAAACATGAGATGCACGAAATTGAGAAACAAGAAATGTTAATTCAATCAGAATGTTGTAACAAACAAATCAAACAGAACAACAAAGAAATAGCAGAAAATCAAATGCTAACAGAAATTATAAGAAATGGCAAAACAGGAAAATCACAACAGCAGAACAAGAAATAGCAAAATTCGATGCTTAGAAATCAAATAGGGAAATCAGTTTAAAAACTGGAAACCGAAATAAACGAAACACAGGAGATGAAGAACATGTGAAACAGGAAATTCGTAAGCATCAAAGAATGCGATCTATTTTTTTTTTTTCAATAGAAAGAAATGAAGAAATGGAGAAGAAAATTAGGCAAGAAAAGGAGAAGAAGATGAAAATGAAGAAGCTGGAGAAGAAGAAAGAAGAAAAAAAAATGCAAAGGATGAAGAAGAATCGGAGGAAGAAGAAGAAGAAGAAGAAGAAGAAGAAGAAAAGGAGAACTCAGCACTCACCGCACCGTGAACCTGAGTGAAGAAGCTGTTGGCGACCTCCACCACCGCCGCCGTCGCCGGACTGAATATCTCCACCGCCGGATTGAAGAAGAAGATATGGAAGAAGAAGAAATAGAGGAAGAAGAAGGGGTAAAGGGGAATCCGGCAATGGAGAATTGGGAAGAGAGAAAAAAACAGAGGGGGAAAGGGAAGGTTTGGGCGTGAATGGAGGAGGCGCCCTTCCGCTCCTTGTTTTTGGGGTTTTTAAAAGTAACGAACCGGCTGGAACCGGTTTGAAACAAATGCAAACCGGTTCAAGCCGGTTTGTTTATTTATTTTTTTTTTAAAAGCAAATCGGGTGAACCGGTTTGTGTTTACTTTTGCAATTTTCAAAAATCAAAAACTATATAAAATTTTCAAAGATTTAAAAACAAAACTTATTTATGAAGAACTAAAAAAACTAATAAAATTTTTTTTCTCTTTTTAAAAAAAAAAAAAACCACTTAAAATGAAAAAAATATTTTTCTATATTATTATTTTTATTTCATTTTTAATTACAAACTAAAACTAAACTACTATGAATATAACAAAAAATAAAATATGTATAAAAATGTAAAAATAAAACTATTTTTCATGCATTTTCTATTTTTAAATCATTTTAGCACATTTACTCAAAAACTAACATAAAATTGGGTTTTTGAAACATTATTTCATAAAACCATGCATATTTAAATGTTAATAAACCCTGAATTATATGCATGATCAAATACCCCCATGCTTATGTTTTGCTAGTCCTCGAGCAAACTAGAAAAATGCAAGAAATCAAACTATCACCTAACTCACTTTCGTAGGAATCACGGTTGCATTTAGCTCATGCAACAAGCTCTTTCAACCCCTGGGTTACCCTAGTGGACGAGTAAGGTCTCGTGAGGGTTTGCAGTGATGCTACCCACAAACATCTCTGTCATGTGTGCATAATATTACACATCCTCATAAGCAGTAGGTAATTAAAGACTTTATTTTCACAAATATTTCCTGTTATTTCAAAATCAAAATATAATTAGAGTTTTTTTTTTTATGTACCACCACAGAAAAAGAATTTCTTTCACTTTTCTAAATATCACAGTTATTTATGTTTTATTCTTAGAAAATCCAATAAAAACATATTATTATTTACTTATTCTCACTCATATGTTTTCTACACAGGTTTTCTCAATCATACTTCTAAGCATTGAACTTTTCTTTCTTTTTAAGCTCTTTCCTCTTTTTTTTTCTTTTCACGCTTTTTTCTTTTTGCGCACTTATTTTTCTCATATAGCTTGCGTGTGGTCTACTTTTATGCCTTGTGCAATGTCAATATCTTCTATACTTTTTCAATATATATCAAAAGATATCAACTAAGACATAAAAGTGACTTCCTTCATTCACCTTTATAACTTGAGAGTCAAATATTTCAACTTGTATCTGTTCTCAGTTACGTAGGATCACAAAGTTTTCCACTCTCCTTTTCCAAAATGGAATTAAAAGTTTCAACTTACATCTAATTTCCATCTACTCAGGATTGTGGAATTATCCAAACAACCTAACACATGCTATATTTTTTTCTTTTGAGCTCATTTTTTACACTTTTGTTCATTTGCTTAGTTTTTCAAAAATAGAACTGTGCATATTCATATTTATGATTCAAAATAAATGCTAACATGTATCTATCATCATTTCTTTGAAATCCGCATAAACAACCATAATTTTTAGATCTATGTCAGAAAAAAATTTCGTGGGGTGGGCTTAAAAATCCTCTAAAAACATCAGATTTGAAATAACATTCATATAAGTTCAAATTCTTTCTTTAAAAATCTACTTTTCATGAGAAATGTGTAAACATGTGCAAGAACGTAAACAGAAATATCAAGGTGTGCATTCTACACCCTCCCCCATGCTTGAATGACACTGTCCCAGTGGCACTCCCCCATGCTTATATGAAACTAAGTGAATGCACATGAGGGAAATAAATGAGGGAAAAGAGTAGAATAACCTGACATGAATTAAAAATGCACGTTCTATGAATGTAATGAATGTAATGTATACATGACAAAACATGAAACTCATAGAAAAGATAGAAAACGAAAAATAAAACCAAATGAAATCTACAAAGCCTAACAACAAATGTAAAACTGTACAGAATATGGGTTGCCTCCCATAAAGCGCTAAGTTTCACGTCCCCAGCCAGACAGATCCCTAGAAAAATCTTCATCGTCCATGAGATCAATGGACATGAAGTCAGACTCAACCGGGCTCTATATAGAAAAGAGTGTCATCTGTGACACTACGCACTGTGTTTCCATCCCTTCTACCTCCAACTGTATGATCATAACTCTCTCGACGTGAAGAACGGAGATTAGTCTCATCTGAGAGACTGGTCAAGAATCGAGAGTCTAGGACCGACCGAGTATCAATGAATGCAACTTCAGACAAGTGGTGAATATGATCTGGCTTGACTTGGTCAAGCACCTTCTGCATCTGCACCTCTTGCTTACTCAAAACGATTGGTGATCCTAAAGGCTGAGGAAATGGGGCTTTATATGATGAAAATGTATGCTGTGAGTAAGGCCCCTTCTGCTGAGGTATTATGAAGATCGACTCGTCAGTAGAAATGATATGGGGTTCATGAGTCGATTCCTGAATGGGGTGACACACCTTCTCATACTGAAGGGATGTAACAGATTTGACTTGCTCATGATGTGAAGTAGTGGGTTGCAAATCAAATAACATGGAATCCTCTTCCTTGGATGTGACAACAGACTGACTATGAAGGTTTCCCTGACTTTGTCTACTCAATGTTTGAGCTAACTGTCCCATTTGAGTTTCTAGCTTGGCTATTGACTGCGTATGGGAACAAAGAGTTGCCTTGATATCAGAAAAAGCTTCTAACATCTTCTCTTGAAATGATGAACTTGGAATGGGCTCCTGAGGAGAAGGTAAACAATACTGGGAATGAACCTGTGGAAATATAGGATGCGAGTAACCTTGTGAAGGGTTACTGGGTCTATACTGTGTCTGGGAGGGCTGATGGAATGGGGAACTGAACTGGTTTCGCCAACCTGTGTTATATGAAGATGTAAATGAATCGGGCATGGGTTTAGCTAAACCTTGGGCAACATTCACCTGTTCCTGAACGAATTCAGGATATAATGGCGTTGCCGGACAATCCGCAACACAGTGTGCAGGGCTAGCACATATCTCGCACACTCTTTCTATTGGATTTCTCGAAGAATTGGCTAGGAATTTATCTAACTTCCTAGTCAATTGGTCAACCTTGGTACGCAATTCTAACTCGGACCCAACTTCAGAAATCCCAACTTTCCTAGGACCACTAGGCAGAGATGTAGTCCTATCGAACCGTGAAGACAAAATATGATGCATCGTGTTTTCTCTCAAGGTCTCAAATAGAGACCACGCCTCATCTTCACTCTTGAGCATAAAAGTGCCCCCACAAGACGAATCAACCATTTGACGATGCTTTTCAGTAAGCCCGTCATAAAAATACTGCACCAACTGCCAACGAGGCACCTGGTGATGGGGACACTTGCGGAGAAGATCTTTCAATCTCTCCCAAGACTCGTGAAATTGTTCTCCTTCAATTTGAGAAAAACTAGTTATAGCTTTACGAAACTGATTCGTTTTACTAATTGGGAAATATTTTTTTAAAAATTCTTTTTGCATTCCTTCCCAAGTAGTAATACGAACCGTCTCAAGAGATTTTAACCAGTGCTTGGCTTTATCTTTGAGAGAGAACGGAAACAAAGTTAACCTCATAGCGTCGTCTCCAAAATTATTGATTCGCACAGTCGAGTAAATCTCAAGGAATTCGTCGAGATGACGATATGGGTCTTCATTGCTAAGGCCATAAAACGAAGGTAACATTTGAATCACACTGGCCTTAATCTCAAAATGGCTCGCTCCTACATCAGGTCTCGTGATGCAGGAGGCGGGAGTATACGTATTTGGCATGAAGTACTCCCTCAAAGGACGGATCAAATGATGATCGTCAGCCATTGCGTACACCTTAGAGTAGACCGGTGTAGCACACGTCCTAACTTTGGGTTTTCTACCAAACTAACGCACTAAGCGGCCAAACCACGCAAACCACAAAGCGAGTAAACTAAAAACAACAAAAACTAAACAAACACCACGCAGTTACACATAACAGAGATTATGCATAAGAAATATGAAATCTATGTGTACGGTACCAATCGTACACAGTCACCTCTAAGGGGATCCTAATAGGTGGGCTGTGCAGAAAAGTAAACTCGTCTCTAAGATATGCACATACGTGGTTCTAAACCTAAATACACACAAACACTAGGCAATAAAGCGAATACTAATATTACGCCGTTCACCGGCAACGGCGCCAAAAATTTGATGTCTTCTTTTAAATCGTTGTAATTTTGAAAAGATTTTTAAATGTAAAACATGTGAAAACCAGACATCAAATAATAAAAACCGGTTCTCACTAGTGGATGAGACCGAGTCGAACTCAGGGAACGGGAATATTTTGTATTCAAGCACACAATTCTAAACTAATCTTTATTGCTGAATTATGGAAATGTAAAATGTTCAGAAAAGTAAACACAACTAGCTATTACAACAAATGAATACCCTTCGCAGAGGGCGTAAAGTGCAATATTTACAAACCCAATTAAAATTCCTAATTCTAAAAATAAAAAGTAAAACGAAGCTTTATTCTTCTATTCTTGGACTTCGTGTCACGTAATCAATTACGCTCCAGTCCTGTGCTATCCTGCACAATTCAAATGAACACGAGCAGTACCAGAGAGAAGGGAAACTATACTAAATTGACTAAATGCTAAAAATACAAAAGAACTTAGGCAAGAATTCTAAATGACAATTTCATACGAAAATGAATTCTAATTAAATCTAATTAACTAGTTACTAATTAACTAAGATTAATTGTAATGTAAAATAGAGTTTAAAAAAAATAGAACGTAAAAACAGGAAATGAAGTGAATGAGGAAAAACAACAAAAAAAATCAGAAAATGAAATTCAGAAAGTAAAAAAAATCAGAAAAAATTACAGGAAATGCATAATGTGAAAAACAGAACAATTAGCAACAACAAGAAATGATTTACTAAAAAAAAAAAAAAAAAACTAAAAATTTAGCTAATCAGAAAGAAAAACAAAACAGGAAATGACTTGAGGAAAAATCGAAAATCATAAAAAAAAACAACACATGTGGAGAATGAAAACATGAGATGCACGAAATTGAGAAACAAGAAATGCTAATTCAATCAGAATGCTGTAACAAACAAATCAAACAGAACAACAAAGAAATAGCAGAAAATCAAATGCTAACAGAAATTATAAGAAATGGCAAACAGGAAAATCACAACAGCAGAACAAGAAATAGCAAAATTCGATGCTTAGAAATCAAATAGGGAAATCAGTTTAAAAACTAGAAACCGAAATAAACGAAACACAGGAGATGAAGAACATGTGAAACAGGAAATTCGTAAGCATCAAAGAATGCGATCTATTTTTTTTTTTTCAATAGAAAGAAATGAAAAAATGGAGAAGAAAATTAGGCAAGAAAAGGAGAAGAAGATGAAAATGAAGAAGCTGGAGAAGAAGAAAGAAGAAAAAAAAAATATGCAGAGGATGAAGAAGAATCGGAGAAAGAAGAAGAAGAAGAAGAAGAAGAAGAAGAAGAAGAAGTAGAAGAAGAAAAGGAGAACTCAGCACTCACCGCACCGTGAACCTGAGGGAAGAAGCTGTTGGCGACCTCCACCACCGCCGCCGTCGCCGGACTGAATATCTCCACCGCCGGATTGAAGAAGAAGATATGGAAGAAGAAGAAATAGAGGAAGAAGAAGGGGTAAAGGGGAATCCGGCAATGGAGAATTGGGAAGAGAGAAAAAAACAGAGGGGGAAAGGGAAGGTTTGGGCGTGAATGGAGGAGGCGCCCTTCCGCTCCCTGTTTTTGGGGTTTTTAAAAGTAACGAACCGGCTGGAACCGGTTTGAAACAAATGCAAACCGGTTCAAGCCGGTTTGTTTATTTATTTTTTTTTTAAAAGCAAACCGGGTGAACCGGTTTGTGTTTATTTTTGCAATTTTCAAAAATCAAAAACTATATAAAATTTTCAAAGATTTAAAAACAAAACTTATTTATGAAGAACTAAAAAAACTATTAAAATTTTTTTTCTCTTTTTAAAAAAAAAAAAACCACTTAAAATGAAAAAAATATTTTTCTATATTATTATTTTTATTTCATTTTTAATTGCAAACTAAAACTAAACTACTATGAATATAACAAAAACTAAAATATGTATAAAAATGTAAAAATAAAACTATTTGTCATGCATTTTCTATTTTTAAATCATTTTAGCACATTTACTCAAAAACTAACATAAAATTGGGTTTTTGAAACATTATTTCATAAAATCATGCATATTTAAATGTTAATAAATCCTGAATTATATGCATGATCAGCGGCTGATGGAGGGTCTGAAGGAGGGAGCGTGAGAGGGAGAAGCTTCTGGAAGGTGGAAAAAGAAGGGGAGAAGGCGAGAGAGAAAGAGAAAAAGCCCTTCTGCGGGTTTTTGTCATAGTTTTAAAGGGGTCCCTTCGGTTTTACAATTTTTCAAGAAGAGGGCTTGCTTCAAAGGTTATCCTCGAAAAGGGTTTTTAAAACCATTTTTTTGTAATTTTCTTTCTAATTTTTTTTTTGTTTTTCCTAACATTTTCTATATTTTTGGCGTTTTTGATATAAAATTCTAAAATCTAAGGGAAAATGAGGGATTTTAAAATTATTTTTGTAATTTTTGAGAGATATTCACAAAAGAGGAGTTTTCTGAGAAATCGAGATTATTTTCAGAAATTTCTTCAAAAAATGGGTTTTGACCCAAGTTTTGAGAAAATATTTGAGTTTTAAACCTCCAATCGAGGAATATAATGTGACGGATCCAAACGGATACCAGACGAACTGTCTGAGCCTTTCAAAAGGTTATTTTGGTGATTTTGAGAATTTGGTTTATAAATTGGATGACAAAGCTCAGATTTGCATCTTTTATCAGGATCCGGATCCAAAATTGAATCAGATATGTAAAATGGATTTAATTTTAGTAGAATTTGAGAAATAAAATAGAACTTAGATTTAAAAGTGTCTTAATTACTCAGAAAAAATGGGTCAGGGGCAAAAAAGAAATATTTACAACATTTTGAAAAATTTGGGGTGTTCAAGATGCCCCTCTTTGCTACTAAGCCGGTTGAAAGCTGAGCTTAGTGGCAAAGAAACACTCCAAATTTTGAAAAATGCCCCAGTCGGCAGATCTAAGCTGGGTGTGGAAGAATTTACTTTGAAAATATGGCTTTTCAGGCTTAAAACCTTATCCTGAATGGTGTTTGGGGAGACAAAATCCTCGAGAACGGTATGACCAAATAGCAGGAACGAGAAAATCGTGATGGGACTTTGGATGAAGATCCCGAAATAATGAAAGATAAGAATTTTGATCAAGTCTCATGGGTGAGACAAGATCAACTCTTGGAATGACTCGGGTTTAGCCCTTAACCTGGATGGGACGAAGATAGATCATGGTACTTTGGATGGGGAAAGGAAAATAAGCAGACCTCTATGGGACATTCTCGAGAGAAATGCCTTGTGACATGAAACTCAAGCATGATCCTTTCCTGAATGGATGTACAGAGCATGGATTCCTTTGTGGGGAAGAACCATGATGGGAATAGGAGGATTACCTCGTCGAAACAAGGTTCAGGTTTAAACCAAACTTGAAAGGAAGATACCTCGTGGAATGAGGTTCAGGCTTAATCCTAAACCTAAAGGGGACGACCATACAGAATCCTTGAATGAAGGAAACCGTGATGGGACAACAAATGCATCGCAAAAGTGAGATTCAGGTTTAACCTTTGACCTGAGTGGGAGGAATCGCACGAATTCCTCAAATGAAGAAACCGTGGTAGGACTAGAAAGGATATCTAGTCGAACAGGATTCAGGTTTAACCCTAACCTGAACGGAAGATACCTCGCAGAGTGAGGCTCAGACTTATCCCTTAACCTGAAAGGGCGACCATACGGAATCCTTGGGTGAAGAGACCATGATGGGACCTTCGGAATTTGGACAAACAAATTCAAAAGGGATTTGCAAGAAGAGAAAAACAAGGGATTCCCTTAAGCTTGGAAAGGAGACGATCTGAGGCGTCTCATTGCTGAGACTAAATCAGCTTTCTAAAAACAGACGACCTCTCGCAGAAGGTTTGGGTGATACCTCGAGGAGCGAGGCAACAGGTTTAATCCTTAACCTGAATGGATACAGAATCCTCGAGGAGCGAGGAAACCGTGATGGGACCTCTAGACTTTGCACAATAAGTCCAAGAGGGTTTTGCAAAAGGATGAAAATGAGGGTCCCTAAAGCTTGAAAAGGGGTTGTTCTTGAGCGCCTCATTGCTGAGACTGAAAAATAGCTTTTGACAATAACAGACTTTTTGCAAAAAATTCAGGTTTAACCCTTATTCTGAGCGGGAACTGTCTATGACGGGACAGTGGGAAACGCAGGGAAGCGTGCAAATCTGAGAGCACTCAGATCAGACGAAAGGAAAGGACTTTCAGTCCTAAGGAGAGATGACGTCAGGATACGTTAAAACGATCATCAAGCTCACACTTCATTATGGGATAACGAAAAAATATTGCCAATAAGATGCCAAATTTGTAGTTGATTTAGAATGATTGAATTGTGCTTATATGTGTGAAAATATCATCTGTTTCTACCTAGAGTATTAACTCCAATGGGGCTAACTCTGTAGAATCAAGAATCAAACTCAATTTTGTTATTATTGAGCTTCTTTAAGGAAGATATCAATTTCCTTGATATGAAAAGAGAGGAAACATTCTTAGCTTCATAAAAACAATTGTGTGAAAAGACATTGATAAAAGAATTTCACATAGATAGAGATGATTCCTGGCAGTTTTGGGAAGTTTGATATCCTGGGCATTTCCCATGATGATCTTTTGCACTCTTTTGAGTCATGGAGCTTTCTTGGACTTTTACATTCTCCTTCATTTTGGAGATGTCCTGACTTTTCTCTCTTTTCAGGGAAGGGTACGTCACAAACTCCTTCATCTTGGAGATGTTTCGATCCTTCTTTTTCTTTCTCAGGAATTAGGCTTGATGATATAGGTTCATTGGTCAAAAACTCTCTAGATGATAGCAGAAATCAAATATCTTTTAGGGTTTGTCGGGAGGCTTATCGCAGTCGCCTTCATCTTAATGGTGCTCAAAACGTTCTCTGAAAGGATCCATCACAAACTCTTTCATCTCGGAGATGATCCAAATCTTATTTGGCCCCGGGGATCTAGCTCGCATATTTGTCTTCATCTTGACGACAATTGAGAGATCCCTTTTGCAGATATTGATTGCAGCTCAAATGACTGAGGAGATATGGATTGAGTAGGTCCTTTTTTACTGCCCAGGATATTTCCACTGTCTTACTACCAAGAGAATGATCCTTAAGAATGTGTCATAGCTATGATCAATATCAGTTCACTCATGGCTTTTGACATCATTGAAATTTTCCTTTGCCTGGTCATATTGAAGATTTTTCTTCATCCTCTTGGTTGACCAACAGAAAAAAAACTTGAATTCAGTTCTTATTTCGCAAAAGTCTTGCTCTTTTGGAAATAATACTAAAGGTAGTTGGAGATAATTCTTTATATAATGAAAATTTTGAGATCAACGATGACTTTTGATAGCAAATTGGCAAAGTATTCTAGAAATCCTTGATGAAAGAAATCGCTCGATATCAAATCGACACGTCCATGACAAAAATCTCTTCTCTTTTCCCCAAAAAGAGAGACTCAGGTTTAACCCTTACCTGAATGAGAAATTGTAAATACTCCTCTCTTCCCCAAAGAGGAGGTGTTTGCAAAATGGAACTTTCGAAGAGAAATTAAGTTTTCGTCAAAACTCTCTATCTCTAGGCTTCTCTTATGGAAAGGGGGCCAAAAAACAAAGTTGAGAAAGTATCACAGAGGAACGAGTCCATCACACTCTCCCTAGAAGAGGGTCCTCTGCGAAGGGTTGGCCAAAAGATGAGAAAAACAGGGGCCACAAAAAGAAACGAGCTTCCATCAAAGCTCTCCCTGAAAAAAAAGGGTTCTTTTGTGTAAAGTTGGTTGTTGTTTTGCAAACTGTTCACGAAGAAAATGAGTCCCTTCAAACTCTCCCTGGAAGAGGGTTCTTGCGAACGAAAAGATGGTGGTATGCGAAAGGAACGAGCTCCCTCAAACTCTCCCTGAAGAGGGTCCTTCGCAAGAGAACAAGATTTGAATTTTTAACAAAATGATAACCCGAAGGTTGAATTGAGAATTTAGAGCTTGAATTGTTGATGATTGGTTAGTATAAAAACTGAACCTGAAGAGCTAACTTGATCAGTCAGCCAAACACTAGCACGAGCACTAGATGTACCAGCATGAGCACTGGATTTGGAAATGTACCAGCATGAGCACTGGGTTTTGAAAAACATACCAGCATGAGCAGTGGATTTCGAAAAATGCCCTAGTACGAGCGCTGGGTTTTAAAATGCACACCAGTACGAGCACTGGGTCTTCGAAATTGCAAACTAGTACGAGCACTGGGTTTCAAAATGCACACCAGTACGAGCAATGGGTTTTCAAAGATGCATACCAGTACGAGCACTGATTTTCGAATGGAGATTTGAAAACGAGACCGACATTCGAAGATACTTGAGAATTTAAGCGAGAATGATTGTTAGTGTTTCAGGATTATCCCTTATCCTGAAGGGGAAATTAAGGAGAATTTTCGTCCAATACGAGCACTGGATTAACAGGGGAAATTCGAGTCGGGACTTGAGAACCCAAAGATAAGAATATACAAAAAGCGAAAATCCGAGTCGGAACCCGGCTTTTCCAAAAAATAAAAGAAATGAAATGAGACTCGAGTTTAAGAACCCGAATCCTCGACGCAGCAATTGATTCCAACCAGATTTTCCCTTTTTGTATATTCTTATTTCTGAAGCTTCGAGTTCCGACTTGGGCTTCTTTTTGGTCCTGATGCTCGCATTGGACCAATTGTTACGTCGAGAATTCGAGTTCTCAAACTCGATTCTCATTCATTCTTTTATTTTTTGAAAAACCAGGTTCTGACTCGGATTTTCCCTTTTGTATATTCTTATTTTTTCCTGAGTTCTGACTCAGACTTCCTTTTTGGATCCGATGCTCATATTGGAACCAATTGCTACGTCGAGAATTCGAGTTCTCAAACTCGATTCTCATTCATTCTTTTATTTTGAAAAAACCGGGTTCCGACTCGGATTTTTCCCTTTTTGTATATTTTCATTTTCTATTTTCGACGCTCTGGAACCTGGTTTTTAAAAGATAAAAAGGAGAAAATCTGAGTCGGGGCTCGAATCTTTCTAAAAATAAAATAAGATGAAAACAAAGTCTGAGTCGGAACTCAGGTGGGAGGAAAATAGCTCCTTCCCAAAAGTCGGATTTTTAGAAGGATTGGAAAAAGTATGAATAGATTCCGATGATGATGATGAGAAACTTATTCAAGGTCCTTGACCCAAGATGGCCTAAGACCTAAATTTTATTCAGAATGGTTTTCAGGATCATCCCTTGTCCTGAAGAGAATTTGACAAAGTCTAACAAGGTTGACAGAAATAGATGAAGGATAAAAGGGTTGATAAGAGAAATAAATTAATGCAGTTGACAATAAAGATTTAGTAGAAATTGACATAAATTTGAGAGAAATTGATGATAGAAAGATTTAAGATTATCCCCTGTCTCGAAAGAAAATAAAGGGTCTCACGGGACGAGGTTCAGGTTTTTATCCTTTAACCTGAAAGGGAGATACCTCATTGAAATGAGGCATCAGGTTTATCCCTTAACCTGAAAGGTTTTTTTTTTTTAAATAAAGGAACAAAATTTGATAAAGCTTGATGAAATTTTGACAAAATTGCTAAAATTGGCAATAATTTGATGAAAATTTGATTAGATTGAAAAATGAAATGAATGCAACTTAATAAAGATAACAAGGTTAACCGAAAAGTTGATAAGACTTTCTTAGAAAAAGATTTGTCTGATCCTGTCTGCATATGATGAAGGAAAAAAAAATGCCCCAGTATCAGGGAGAAGAATGCGAGAGTTCAACAAAAGATTATTGCTTTATTGAAAGAGACTTTTGAAGAGTACAAAAGGCTATGATGAACAATTTAAATATAAAATCTCTTCAAATGTAAAGCATTAATAGGATCTGGCAGTTCCACTCCATCTGCGTTGATCAGGTGATAGGCATTGCGAGGCAATGCTTCTTTAACCACATAAGGGTCTTCCCAATTGGGTGACCACTTGCCCTTCGGCCGGTGCTTGAGATGAGCTGTCGATCTGAGCACAAGATTATTAACTCAGAATCTTCTCTCGATAACTGACTTGGCGTAGCGCCGAGCTATCCTCTGACGATAAGCCTGAACGTGCTTTGCTGCCTTGAGCCTTTTCTCATCTAACAGGTTAAGTTGTACCAATCTCTGTTGTTGATACTGATCAAGCGGAAGTTCGATGAGTGACGCAAACTTGAGAGCGGGCTTCTGAACGTGGAGAGGTAATACTACCTCGGTCCCATAAACAAGTTCTGAAGGAGTAGCGTTGGTTGGGGTCTGAATGGTGGTTCGGTACGCCCAAAGTGCGTCATGAATCTTCTCGTGCCAATCGCGGCCCGTTTCCACAGTTCTTTCCAGAATGCGAATCAAAATTTTGTTGGTGGCTTCTGCCTGGCCATTTCCTTGAGGATAGTAAGGAGCGGAAAAATGATGATGAATCCTGAACTTCGAGCAGAAGGTCTTCATCCTCTCATTTTTTAAGTGGCTGCCATTGTCTGACACAATATCATATGGGACGCCGAAGCGGCAGAGAAGATTCTTATGGATAAAAGAAACCACATGTCGACCTTCTACTGTTCGCAGAGTCACGACTTCGACCCATTTGGTGAAGTATTCTGTAGCCGCGAGAAAGTATTGGTGGCCATTATAAGCTGAAGGAGTGATGGGGCCAACCACGTCGAAAGCCCACATCGAAAAGGGCCAAGGAGAAACCACGGATTGCAAGTATGCGGCTGACGCATGAATGGAAGGTGTGTGCATTTGACACTTGACGCACTTCCTTACAAAATGATGGCAATCCTGCTGCATGGTTTTCCAGTAATATCCTGCCCGGATAATTTGCTTGACGAGCGTTTGGTAGCCGACGTGACCACCACAAATTCCCTCGTGTGCCTCTCGGACAACTTCCATGGCTTCATCCTTATCTAAGCATCTGGCGTACTCAGAACTGAATCCACGAAGGTAAAGAATATTGGCAAGGATGAAATAGCGGGTCGACATGCGTTGGATCGCACATTGCTCTTTTCTTGGCATTTCCACTGGGAATTCACCAGTTTCAATAAAAATTTTGATGTCCTAGTACCAAGGCTTCTCTATCTGAGCGACTTGGTTTACTTGCTCGACTAGAATATAGGCAGGTTGATCAAGTCTGCCAATCTCAAAGGAATGACAAGACTTATTGTCTTTAAAAGGCAAAATAGAGCCTAAACAGGCTAGGCCATCGGCTATATGATTGTATTCCCTCTTGACATGATTAAACTGAAATTCTTCAAAGTTGCCTATGAGGGCTAAGGCAATCTTCTGATAGAGAATCAACTTTGAATCCTTGACTTGCCATTCAGCGTTAACTTGACTGACAACAAGCAATGAGTCGCTGCGTGTATTCTTTTGACATTGAAGTCTTGCAAAATTTTGAGGCCTTGAATTAGAGCTTCATACTCGGCCATATTATGAGTACATTGGAAGTTGAGCTTGAGGGAATAAGGGAGCATCTCTTTTTCGGTAGTGATGAACAAGATCCCAATCCCTATACCGGACATGTTTCTGGCTCCGTCAAAGAAAAGGGTCCAAATTGGGGACTCCTGAATATTGCAGATGCGATCATCAGGGAAATCATCTTCTGCTTTGATTTCTTCTGTCAATGTAAAGTCTGCCAACTGATCTGCGATGGACTGACCCTTGACTGACTTCTGAGAAACATACTCCAAGTCATATTGCATCAGGAGGACCTGCCATTTTGCAATCCGTCCAGTAAGGAAAGGCTACTCAAGGATGTACTTGAGAGGATTGAGTCTTGATAGAATTTTGATTTATGACGCCAAGAGATAATGTCTCAGCTTCTGACACATCCATACTAAAGCTAGACATGTCTTTTTCATTTGAGAGTATCTTTTCTCATAATTGATGAAGGTCTTGCTGATGTAGTAGATGGCATGCTCTATCCGGCTGCCTTCCTCGTACTGCGTAAGAAATCCGCCACAAGCATTATGGTTGACAAAAATATATAAAAGGAGTGGCTTTCCGAGTTCTTGTGGCTTCAGAACAGGTGGATTGAGAAGATACTACTTGATGCGCTCAAATGAGAGCTGGCATTCTGGTCCTCACTCAAATTTCACTTCTTTTCTCAACAAGTGATTGAAGGGTTCACATCTCATGGCCAAATTGAAGATGAAACGACGAATTGACTGAATGCGACCTTGAAGGCTTCGCAGTTCTTTGAGATTGGAGGGAAGCGGCATATCAATGATTGCCTTTGCCTTCGCAGGGTCCACTTCTATGCCTTTCTAGCTGATCATGTAGCCAAGTAGTTTGCCTGACTCTACTCCGAAGACACATTTCTGTGGATTGAGTCTCAACTTGTAGAGAATAAGTCTTTCAAAGACTTGGCCGAGAGCATCAAGATGATCAACTCCCTCTTTTGACTTGACCAAGATGTCATCCACATAGGCATCCATGTTCTTGTGCATTTGGTCGTGGAAAATAACTATCATTGCTCTTTGATAGGTTGCCCCAGCATTCTTGATCCCAAACGGCATGACCGTATAGCAAAAAGTACCCCAAGGCGTGGTAAAAGAAGTTTTGGATTGGTCCCGAGCGGCCAATTTAATTTGATTGTAACCTGAGTATCCGTCCATAAAGGAAAACATGGCATGGCTTGCCGTGCTATTGATCAAAAGATCGATGTTGGGGAGTAGATAATCATCCTTTGGGGTTGCTTTGTTCAGATCTCTGAAATCAATACAGATTCGAAGTTTGCCATTCTTTTTGGGAACCGCCACGATGTTCGCCAATCAATCTGGATACTCAATAGTCCGGATGAATCCTGCTTTTAACAACTCTTCAAGTCCTTTAACTTGCGGTGCCACTCGGGGATCCATCTTCCTCAATTTTTGCTTGATTGGCTTGCAATCCGGTTTAAGCACAAGACGATGTTCGACCAACTTGGGATCTAAGCCTGGCATATCCTCATAAGTCCAAGCAAAAACTTCTTGGTGCTGTTTGAGGAAATAGACGAGCCTTTCTTTCTCATCTGAACTCAAGCTGGAGCCAATTTTGAGGATTTTCGGATCGTCTCTTGAACCGATGTTGGCATCTTCTGTTGGATCTTGAACCAACGGCGATGGTTCATCCTGCTTCTGAATACTGGCAAATTCTGGCAATTCTTGAATCGTTGAGTCGAACTCTACTAACTCTTCGATCTGCCACGTTATCTTGCTGACTTCTGCCCCTGCTTTTGCCTTGCAGATTCTGGCCGGTTTGGATTTATTTTGAGAAAAGTTGGTATTGATAATGAGTTTTCTAAACGATTTAGGAGCCATGATTCCGGCAATCCTGAAAGCGCAAAAGAAGGTATTTGAGAAAAAGGCAAGATATTTTAAAAAAATAGCCTTTTGTACAAAAACTAGAGAATGACAATATAGACAAGGATACAAGCAAAGAATTTATGTACGCCAAGATGAGAAATAGGAATCAAAATTTCATTGATTTGAAATATTCTTGATATTTACATATGCTTTGATGAAAAGAAGGAAACTGGGGCGGATTTTGTGCCCTTACAAGATGACATGGAAAAGAAAGAAAAGAAAGTAGAAAACAGTGAGATTGTCTTCTTTCACTGGGCTCCCTTGACGAAGGTGGTCTTTCTGCCGGATGACTGACCGGTGAATCCTAAGCCTGTATTATCAACATGCTGAGCGGGGACGATCGGCTCCAGAATGTCGTCTTCATTTCTGCCCAGTCCCCTGAAGGGTTGATACCCGTGTTTCATCAGAAGATCAAACCCTCTCTTAGTTTTTGAGAACTGAGGGAAGAGAGGGTGATCTTTGAGTGAAGTGCAGTCGAGGCGCCCACCTAGCTTGAAGAAGTGAGGCCCCTGCCACTGGGTTACTGCTGCCACATTTTCTATCGGCTGGACTTCTTTCAATTGTAACATGTCCAGACTTTCACTCAGATTGATTTCATCGACTTCCTTGATGCTCGGGATGTCGGCAGTGAAAGTAGGGCGGGGAATCATCGGTTGTGGGAGTCGCTCTTCCGGATCCTCTCCTAGGACCGTGGTAATCATGCCTCCCTTCGACCACTTGATGCATTGGTGAAGGGTTGAAGGAACAACATTGGCATTGTGGATCCAAGTGCGCCCGAGCAAAAGATTGTAGGTGGGTGGCACATTGACCACATGGAAGAGCACAGTATGCACCGAGTAGTTGATGAAAATTTCGAGAAAAACCTTCCCCTTGGCTGTCTGCCCATGGTTGTCAAAACCGTAGATCGTTATGGGATCCAGGGTATATTCTTCTTCTTTCAGACCCAAAGCCTTAGCCGTCATTTCTGGACAGATATTTAGGTTGCTGCCTCTGTCAACTAGCACATGAGAGACTGTCATGCCCCTGGTTCGCACCACTATATATAAGGCATTGTTGTGAAATAAATGAGGCTTCGGCAAATCCTCATCAGAAAAGTGATTGGTGCGTTTGTCATGACCTGATTAACGATTGGAGTCATGTCTTGGGGTGTTGTGCTAGGCTTAACCTTGATCTTTCTGAGCAGATCTTCTAGTACTTGCTGATGCTCCGGGGAAGCATGGGTTTGTTATCATCGCAAATTTTTTACTTTTGCAAGTCAAACTGACCTTTGAAAAAGATTTTGAAAATAACTCACCTCCGTTTTAAAATGCGGGATAATTCCGAAGAATGGGACTCGCTTGTCGGTACGAGGTTCAACCGTTCCTGGCGCCTTTACCAGGGGTAATTGAACCAAGGATCAATTGTGTGCTTAGCTTTGCTCAACTTGTCTAAATCATATTCTATTTCCTAAATGCACAAAGAATCAGGCATGTGCTATGAATTTTCTGAAAATGCACTTTTAAAAACATGATGTTTGCTTTGAATAACTGAAGTACTTGGAAAGGATATCACATGGAGAATCGTGAAATAGGACTTGGAAAATATTTCTGAGAAAAGTAAAAATCGATTTATGAAGAAATATAAAGGTTTTGTGAAAATCGATTTTGAAAAATGTGAAATAACTTTAGAGAACTTGATTTCTCTGAATTCAAACTTTGAAATTGAAAATATAACTTAGAAAATTGAATTTGAAACTTGGGAAATACTTGAAATATCATTGGCAAATCAATATTTTGAGAAAATCGATTTTTTTGAATAAGACTTAGAAAAATTTGAGAAAACTGATTTCTCTGAATTGAAATTGAAATTTGTAAATGAATGAAATGAATGAATATGAATTCGAAATACTTGATTTTGAAGAATTGGGAAAATCTATTTGTATTTTTTAGAAATGCAGTGCATTTTGAAGTTAGCCTAAGAGTGTAGGCTGAATGTGGCTAATACGAAGATTACAAATCTGGGTATCATTCGTATTCTGACTATGGCCATAAATACTCATTCCACCAAGTTTGTCAACTCCATAATAGCTAGTGCACGTGCCATTCTTATAGACCATAGTGAATTTAAGAAAATGTGCATGAATGATACATTCATCAGACATTTAATATTTGCAGAATTAAACTATATGCAATGCAATCCTAGTCTAAGCTGAAATTTAAATTCTTATTTCAAATTTAATTTAATTTACATCACTATTGAATTTAAATACATGAATTTAAAATAAGGTAAAGTCTTCAATGTTCCTGCAAAACTAGAAAGCTTGGTTAGTGAAAATATGTTGGCTTTTCTAGGTTTATCCAGTAATATCTAGAAATTACTGGATTTTGCTAGATATAAGTCTTTTTGCCATGATTCCCTTAAATCAAAATGATGAAATATGAAATAAAATTGAATAAATAAGGAAGATAAGATATGAAATTTCGAAATTGGGGTCAAAATGACCAAAATACCCCTGATAGCAAGACTATGGCCTTGAAATCAGGGTTTTCAGAAAGATATTTTATAAAATGCAAGTTTTAAAATTCAAATGAAGATAAATCAAACTAAATATGATGTGACATGATTAAAAATATGGAAATTAGGGTTTAGAATTTCGAAATTTAGGTCAAATGACCAAATTACCCCTGATAGCAAGACTATGGCCTTGAAATCAGGGTTTTCTGAAATAGATTTTGGTAAAAACTTGGGATTTTTTATTGAAATAAACACAAAATCAAACATGAAACACCCTAATATGATTCTAGATATGAACAAACCCTAAAAACACACACTTATGCACGAAAATCCAGAAATATCACCAAAATTATGATTTTATCAGTGTTTTTGGATCTTTCAGGTATCATGTTTTGCAATTTTATTAATTCAGACATCAAATGAATTCTAAATTTCATAAAAATTGGCACAGACACTTATTATAACCCTAATATCAGATTGGAATTGCAAAAATATTCTTTTGACATTATTTTAATCCGAAAATTGCATTAACAACCTAAAATAAGCTATTTTTAACCTAGGTCACCAACCAGTTTCAGAGTTAGACCCAAATCAAGAGTCAATCCTCCATAAAAACTTCTTGAATTTTTACAGAGATAAACTAGGAATAAATACAGAGATTTCCCAATTTACAGATCGGAAAAAACATCTCCGGTTAGGGAGAAACCCTTCCGGCAATCTGAACTAGAATCTAACAAACCTAACAGGGGTTAAAACAACTACTTCAGATTGACAATACAGAAATAAATAGCAAACTTAATCAAAAATTTCTGAAATTTTAACAGTACAGAGTAGACAGAAAAATAATAATACTCACTTTTTGCAGATCATAAATCGGATTTGTGGTTTGGGATTTATGAACAACACAAGTCTGATTAGAGTTTTGGTAAACCCTAACGAGTTTTAAATTTAAAAGCACACTTTCTGTCAGAGGAAAAATACTAAACAGATATCAAAAAATCTCAAAATTTCACAGTAGATAAATATAATCAATATGAATCCATGTCGCTTTACAGATCTCAAATCGGATATAGGATGAGAAAAAGATCATCACAGAAATTACCTTCCTGATTTTAACAACGATTTTAAAGCTTTAAAAACTCGATTTGATGTCTGATTTTTCTGACAGGGTTCCCGAATCCCCAAAACTCTGATTTTTTTACAGTAGTTTACTTACATATGCATGTATCACATATAAAAAAATCAGAAATTACCAGTGAATATTTTAATCCGAAACAGCATGCTCTTTTTTGTTCTAAACTAAAAACACACAGAAATCTAAGAAACTTGAGAAAATATACATTAACTAATGAAAAACAATAAAATAAACACTAAAACAATAAAATAAAAATTATTTCTATGCTGGAAAACGTGTAATAAACATGGATAAACAAATAAATAAATAAAATACAGGGAATCAATGGCTGGAATTTGATGTTACCTTTAAAAGCATGGATTTAACCCATTAAAAGGGCAAATCACATGTTTTATCGGTTAATAATATAAAAAATAATGCAATAAATGATTCTAATGGATTAGAATCATGAAAAACAGCATGGAATAGAGTTAGATCATCTTCTTGAATTGATTTTGGGGTTCTTGGATGAAATCCATGGTTAAATCCATGAACACAAGAGTTTCCATGGTGAAATCTATTGAAAAAACATAAAAAACTAATAAAAAATAATAAAATAATATTAAATAACTCACCTTGGGGCTGCAGCTGCAATGTAGAAAGGTGGAGGTGCTGGAAAGGAGAGAGAAGCCACGAAAATTTGAGAGAAAAAGAGCTCCTTTTGACCCCCTTTAGGTCCCCTATTTATAGATTTTTTTTTTTTTTGTTTAGGAAGAGTTTTGATTTTTATGGACTCTTTTCAAATGTTTTTGATAAACCACATGGAGAGGATGATTTTTTTAGAGAATTCTAACCTAAATGGACTCTAATTAATCCCTAATTAACACCTAATTAAACCCTAAAAAGTCCAAATGTGGCACCACCTAGTATGGACCCACATTTGGTTTTTAAAACTTGAATTTAAAACCTTTAAAAACCAATGGTTTAAAACTTAAATAAAATGGATTTTCAAAATTGTTTTTGACTCCTCTAAACCCCTAACCTAACTAGGACATTGACTAACCCTAGTCTAACCTTGACTTCTTCAAATGTGGCGCCACCCCGAGTGGGCCCCACTTGAATTTTCAAAAACGATTTTAAAACTTAAAAATGAGAGTTTTTTCAAAACAGATTCAAAAGTAGACTTGGAATTAAAAGTTTTTGAAATGGCATAGAGTTCTAACTTGGGTCAGAACTCCTCTGGATATGGCTCCAACTGAGTGGACCCCACATCAGAGTTTTGAAAATTTGAAATAAATATTGAAAATGGCTTTGAAAAGGGGTTAAAATCAATAGTTGAAATTCAAAACTTTGAAAGTAGAGTCTCAAGCGAACTGGAACTCCGGGTTAGAGTTCTGGATTTTTAGGACTCTGTGATTTTTGGTTTTTAAAAGCCAAATGAAGGAGTTTTTGAAAAGATTTCATCGAAAATGGTAAAACAAGTCAGAAAATACAGTCAGGGTTAGACTCCTAACCCAATCAGAACTCTGAAATAGAGTCCTGAATTAACTAGACTCTACAAAATGACCTAATTTTTGAAAAACAAATGAAAATAAATGAAAATGGAAGTAAAAACAGACTCCTGACTGGATTAGGACTCCAGGACAGAGTCCTGATTGGACTGAAACTCTAGATTTTTTGGTATTTTTCTAAAAAACGGATGAAAGAACTTGTGAAAGCAGTGAAAACAATAATAAATATTGGAATAAAACAGAGTTCTGATTCAACTGAGACTCTGGGGACAAAGTCCTAATTGAACTAGGACTCTCAGATTTTTGGATTTTCTGAGAAAACAAATGAGAGAATTTTGAAAAATTAGTTAAAAACGATAAAATTGAAGTTTTGGTTTAGAGTCCTGATCTGATTAGGACTCTAAGAAAGAGTCCTGATTCGATCAGAACTCTAAGAATTTTAGTTTTCTGATAAGCAAATGATGAAATTTGGGTAAAGCTTTTGAAAACCAGTGAAAATGAAGTATAAAAATCAATTTTGGATAGAGTCCTACTTCGATCAGGACTCTGGGGCAGAGTCCTGATTTGATCAGGACTCTGAGATAAAACCTCAGAATTTTGAAATTCTTTGATAAAAGTGTAATAGTTTTGATAGATTGAAAGATTTCTGAAAGATTCTCTCAAAATTGAAATCAATATCAAAGTCCTGATCCAACTAGGATTCTCTGAACAGAGTCCTGCTTTGACTGAAATTCTGAGTTTCTGACTCATTTTGAAAGATTTTGAAAGATTTGATTGAAAATAGATAAAATAGCTATAAAAGATTAGAGTCCCAATCCAATTGAAACTCTGAAGAAGAGTCCTGATCCGACTGGACTCTTGAAGAAGAGTCCTGATCCAACTAGGACTCTAAAAATTTGGCCAAAACAGAAGATTTTGAAAGGTTTTCTTTAAAGACAGGTAAAAAGGTAGTGCAAAGTAGAGTTTTGATCCGACTAGGACTCTGGAAAAAGAGTCCTGATCCAACTAGGACTCTAAGATTTTGGCCAAAATGGGGGAAATGGACAAGGGATAGGACCATAACTCGTTCAAAATCAGAATGATGTTTTAAAAAGGTTCAAAAAGATTCAAACTGATGAAAATATAGAGTCCTGATCCAACTAGGACTCGAAATTTTTTGAGATTTTTGATAAATGAAAGAATCCAGAAGCGACACCACCTAAATGGGCCTTATCTGAGAATTGAAATCAATTGAAATTGAGTTTGAAATGAATCCAGATTGTTTTCTAAGAAAATGCTTCAAAACATAAGGTCCTGGGGATTGGCAAACGACAAAATGTTGATTAAAAACCCAGGTTTTAAAATTATTTTTGAAAGAAAAGTTTTAAAACCCCAAATCTGGATTAAATGTTTTGAAAACAAGAGTGCTGGATCTCGAAAATGAGATGTAATGACATGTAATGCTATGCAATGCCATAAAATGGTATGCTGAATTCATGCAGTGATATGCAATGACACATGAAATGTAAGCACTGGATAAGAGTGAAAATTTGGGGTGTTTACAAATGCCCCTCTTTGCTGCTAAGCCGGTTAGAGGCCGAGCTTAGTGGCAAAGAAAAACACACCAAATTCAGACTATAAAAATGCCCCAGTTAGATAAATTTGACTGGGTATGAAAGAATTAGTTCAAATGATGGTGGTAGATATAGCATAAAGGGTAAAGAGGAAGATTCACCTCATCGAAATGAGGCTCAGGCTTAGCCCTTAACCTGGATGGGATGACAAATGAAATACCTCATCAGAATGAGGCTCAAGTTTTACACCTTGACCTGATCGGGGACGATACCTCGTGGAAAAATGAGGTTCAGGCTTAACCCTTAACCTGAAACGGGACGATACCTCATGGAAAAATGAGGTTCAGGCTTAACCCTTAACCTGAAAGGGGACGATACCTCGTGGAAAAACGAGGCTCAGGCTTGACCCTTAACCTGAAAGGGGATGATACCTCGTGGAAAAACGAGGTTCAGGCTTGACCCTTAACCTGAAAGGGGACGATACCTCATGGAAAAATGAGGTTCAGGCTTGACCCTTAACCTGAAAGGGGACGATACCTCGTGCAAAAATGAGGTTCAGGCTTAACCCTTAACCTGAAAGGGGACGATACCTCATGGAAAAACAAGGTTCAGGCTTAACCCTTAACCTGAAAGGGGACGATACCTCGTGGAAAAACGAGGTTCAGGCTTGACCCTTAACTTGAAAGGGGACGATACCTCGTGGAAAAACAAGGTTCAGGCTTAACCGTTAACCTGAAAGGGGACGATACCTCATGGAAAAACGAGGTTCAGGCTTAACCCTTAACCTGAAAGGGGACGATACCTCATGGAAAAATGAGGCTCAGGCTTAACTCTTAACCTGAAAGGAGACGATACCTCATGGAAAAATGAGGCTCAGGCTTAACCCTTAACCTAAAAGGGAACGATAAACGGAGTCCTCGAATAAAGAAACCATGATGGGACCTTCGAATTTCGCACAATAAATCCGAGAGGGGTTTGCAAAAGGAAGAAAGGGGGTTTCCCTAAAGCTTGAAAAGGGATTGATCTTGGGCGTCTCATTGCTGAGACTGTATGGCTTTTAAGACAGATGACCTTTTGCAGAAAAATTCAGGTTTAACCCTTACCCTGAACGGGGACTGTCTATGGTGGGACAGTGGGGAGCACAGGGAAGTGTGCTAATCTGAGAGCCCAGGCGCTCAAATTAAAACAAGAAGGGAAGGATCTTGGATGACTCCCATCATCCGATCCTAAAAGGGATAACAACAACGCCTGGATACATCAAAATAGACATCAAGCTCTCACTTCATGTCAGGATAACTTGAAAAGATTGCCAATAAGATAAAAATTGTGGTTAATTCAAGAATGATAAGCATATATATGAAAAATATTCCCTCTTGTCTACCTGAAGTATTACCTCCGACTGGGCTTAACTCCGTTGAATCAAGATTTGAATTCAAATATCATTGCCTTTGACTTTATCTCAAGGAAGCTATCAATTTCCTTGATATGGGCGGAAAAGAATATATTCTTGATATTGCGAGAGCTATTGGTGAAAGAATATTGATAAAAGAATTTCACAAAATTAAAGAAGATTCTTGATAGATTCGGCAGTCTGATATCCTGTGATTCTTTTCTCATGATGATCTTTCTGCACTCTCTTTTTGACAGAATTGGAGCTCTCTTGAATTTTTCGGGAATTACGTCATCCTTCATTTTGGAGATGTCATGACTTTTCTCTCTTTTTGGGAAGGGTACGTCACAAACTCCTTCATCTCAGAGATGTTCTGATCCTTCTTTTCTCTCAGGGATTATCTTGACAATTATTGGCTCATTGATTGGGAATCTCTTGATGATAGCAGAAATTAAATATCTTTTAGGGTTTGTCAGTAGGTCCATCACACTCGCTTTCATCTCGACGGTGATCTAGACTTTCCCTGGAAGGATCCGTCACAAACTCCATCATCTTGGAGATGATCCAAATCTTCTTTGGCCCCGGGGGTCGACTCGCATAATTCGTCTTCATCTTGACGACAATTGAGAGATCCCTTTTGCAAATAGTTAATTGCAGCTTAGGTGATTGAGGAGATATGAAGGTTGAGTGGATTTTTCTGTATCACCCAGGATATTTCGACTGCTTATTTTTCAAGAATGATCTTTAAAAATATGCCATTGACTGCGATCAATATCAATCACTTCTGGCTTTGCAACAACATTGAATTTTCTTTGCTGGCATATCGCGGATTTATTCTTCATCCTCTTGGTTGGCCAATAGAAAGATTTTGAAATTTGAATCCTTTTTCGCGAAAGCTTTGTCATTTCGGAAGTATTACTGAAGGTATTTCGAGGTACAATTTTATGCAATAAAGATTTTGAGATCAACAACTATTTTTCATGACAAATTGGCAAAATATTCTTGGAATCCTTGGTGAAAGAAATCACTTGAGATCTAAATGACACATCCGTGGCTAGATTCTCCTCTTCTTTCCCCAAAGGAGAGACTCAGGCTTGACCCTTACCTGAACGGGTAATAAAAAGATACTCCTCTCTTCCCTGAAGAGGAGGCGTTTGCAAAACAAACTTTCGAAGAAAAATTAAGCTTTCGTCAGAACTCCATATTTCTAGGCTTCTCTTATAGAAAGGGGGCCGTTAACAAAGATTGGAAGGATATCATAGAGGAGCGAGTCCATCACACTCTCCCTGGAAAAAGGGTCCTCGATGACGAGGGTGGTCTAACAAAAGACATTTAAGATTACAAGGAGGACGAGCTTTCGTCGAAACTCTCCCTGGAAAAAGGGTTCCTTGCGTGACAATAAAGATTATTTTGCAAATTGTTCGTGAAGCACGAGTCCCTTCAAACTCTCCCTAGAAAAAGGGGTTCAACGAATGAACAATAAAGACATGCGAAAAGAAACGAGCTCCCTCGAACTATCCCTGGAAAAAGGGTCCCTCGCAAGAGAAGTACTTGACGATTGATTTTGATAGATTTTGATAACTCAAAGAACTGCTTGATAACACGAATGACTAGAGGTCTCACAAAATCGGCAACCCGAATGTCAGATTAACAGAATAGAATGACCCAAGGGTCTGATACAGATTGTTTGGTTCGCAGGTTTGAAGATTAACATTGAGTCTGAACCCCAATATGAGATTTATGTTGCGACCAGCATGAAGACCGAACTTTGATAGAAATACCAGTATGAGCACTGAAGTTTAAAGGATTACCAGTACGAACCCTGGATTTTTGAAGGATACCAGTACGAGCACTGGATTTTTAAAAGACTACCAGTACGAGTACTGGATTTTGAAAGATTACTAGTACGAGCACTGAATTTTAAAAGACTACCAGTACGAGCACTGGATTTTAAAAGGTTACTAGTACGAGCACTGGATTTTGAAAGATCATCAATACAAACACAAGATTTGGTAAAGCAATCAAGACGATGTTGGATTTCATAAAAGAACCAATTTGAAATATGGATTTAACCGGACCAGTGGAAAACTGGGTTCAGTCGAAAGCTTTGAATCGAAATTCAAATCTTCAAGGAAAAACTAGATGGATTGGATTTTGAAAGAGAATTCGAGTCAGAACTCAGATCTTCTAGACCAATTACCAAATTTGCAGGAAAGTTTGAGTAGAAGTTCAAACTTTTAAAGGAAAGCTAAGCGAATTGGATTTAAAAGAAAATTCGAGTCGGAACTCTGATTTTCTAGACCAATTCTGAATTGGATTTGGAAGAAAATTCGAGTCGGAACTCAGATCTTCTAGACCAATTCAAGACATTTGAAGGAAAGAAAACTAGATGAATTGGATTTGGAAGAAAATTCGAGTCGGAACTCGGATCTTCTAGACCAATTCAAGACATTTGAAGGAAAGAAAACTAGATGAATTGGATTTGGAAGAAAATTCAAGTCGGAACTCGGATTTTCTAGACCAATTCTGAATTGGATTTGGAAGAAAATTCGAGTCGGAACTCGGATCTTCTAGACCAATTCAAGACATTTGAAGGAAAGAAAACTAGATGAATTGGATTTGGAAGAAAATTCGAGTCGGAACTCGGATTTTCTAGACCAATATGTTTTGTGTTTGGAAACATTGACTAGGAAGAAAACCAAAAGAGTTTCAACAGGATTTAGAAAAGTATTAGCACGAGCACCGGATTTGGGAAGAATACCAGTACGAGCACTGGATTTTAAAAGGTTTGCCAGTACGAGCACTGGGTTTTAAAAGATTGCCAGTACGAACACTGAGTTTTAAAAGGTTACCAGTACGAGCACTGGATTTTCAAAGAAATCACCAGTACGGGCACTGGGTTTTAAAAGATTACCAGTACAAGCACTGGATTTTGAAAGGTTACCAGCACGAGCACTGGGTTTTGAAAGATTGTCAGTACGAGCACTGGATTTTTAAAAAGGTTATCAGTACGAGCACTGGATTTTGAAGGGTCATCAATTAACGATGACTTGGATGACTTGCCGGGGTCTCAGGAATTATCCCTTATCCTAAATGGGAAACTTATGAATTTGGTGCAATGAATGTGAATGAATGCATGCAAATGCAAATAAATGCAAAATGATGTAAATGGATGCGCATGCATGCAAAATGAGAGATTTATTTGATCCTACCTGCACACAGGTTGTTTTGAATAAAAGGCAACTTTATAACAAGAATGCCTCAGTATATTCTGAGGAAGAGAGATATTTCGATAAAAGAATAATTGATCATTTATTGAAGGGAATTTTTGAAGAATACAAAAGATAGAATAGAGATTTTCTAGGTATAGAATTTCTTCAAATGTCGAGCATTAATGGGGTCAGATAGTTCTACCTCGTCTGCATTAATCAGATGATATGAATTACGGGGCAATGCTTCTTTCACCACGTAGGGACCTTCCCAGTTTGGTGACCATTTGCCACGTGGACGATGCTTGAGATGAGCCGTTGATCTAAGGACCGAGTCATTAACTTGGAATCTCCTTTTGATGACTGACTTGGCATATTGCCTTGTTATCCTCTGACGATAAGACTGAGCGTGCTCTGCTGCTTTGAGTCTTTTCTCATCAAGTAAATCCAACTGTACCAATCTCTGTTGCTGATACTGATCGAGTGGTAGCTCTAAAAGAGATGTGAACTTAAGGGCGGGCTTCTGAACATGAAGAGGTAACACCACCTCAGTCCCATAAACAAGTTCTGAAGGAGTTGCATTGGTTGGGGTTTGAATGGTAGTTCGATATGCCCAAAGTGCATCATGGATTTTCTCATGCCAATCACGACCCGTCTCAACAGTTCTTTCCAAGATGCGAATCAAACTCTTGTTGGTTGCTTTTGCCTGACCATTTCCTTGTGGATAATAAGGAGCTGAAAAATGATGATGAATTCTGAATTTTGAACAAAAGATCTTCATTCTCTCATTCTTGAAATGAGTACCATTATCTGACACGATGTCGTGCGGTATACCGAAACGACAAAGAATGTTCTTATGAATGAACGAGACTACATGTCGACCTTCCACTGTACGCAGAGTGACGGCTTCAACCCATTTGGTGAAATACTCTGTTGCGGCAAGGAAATATTTATGACCATTGGAAGCTGAAAGAGTGATGGGTCCTACGACGTCGAAGGCCCACATAGAAAATGGCCATGGAGACACGACTGATTGCAAGTACGTGGCTGGCGCATGAATAGAAGGTGCGTGCATCTGACACTGAACGCATTTCTTCACAAAATGATAGGAGTCTTGCTGCATGGTTCTCCAATAGTATCCTGCTCGAATGATTTGTTTAACAAGGGTTTGGTAGCCGACATGACCACCGCAAATACCTTCATGCGCTTCTCGCATGATTTCTTTGGCTTCTTCTTCATCTAACCACCTGGAATACTCAGAACTGAACCCACGACGATAAAGAACATTGGCATGGATAAAATAGCGGGCGGACATATGCTGAATTGCTTTTTGCTCCTTCTTTGATAGTTCTGGTGGAAGCTCACCAGTTTCAATAAAGTTTTTAATATCTTGGTACCAAGGCTTCTTTTTCTGTTCCGCCTGGTTGACTTGCATTATCGGAACGAAGGCAGGTTGGTCAAGTCTACCAATTTCAAAAGAGCGATAGGATTCTCCATTTCTGAAAGACATAATGGAGCCTAAGCTGGCCAAACCGTCAGCTATTTGATTAAACTCTCTTTTGATATGAAAAAGCTGAAATTCATTAAAATTGTTGATAAGGGCTAAAACGATCTTTTGGTAAGGGAGCAACTTCTAATCTTTTACCTGCCATTCAGCTTTGACTTGGCTGACTATAAGCAATGAATCGTCGAAAGCGTGTACCCTCTTCACATTGAAGTCTTGCAAAATTCTCATACCTTGTATTAAAGCTTCATACTCAGCCATATTATGGGTACATTGAAAATCCAGTTTCAGAGAAAAGGGGATCATCTTTTTCTCTGGTGTGATCAGCAAGATTCTGATCCCCATGTCGGCCATGTTCTTCTGACTGCTTTGTGACCTTACTGTCCTCTGCTCTTGCCCGTACCCGATGTATCTTTGCCAGTTTCGATAGGATTGAAGGATTGATGACTAATCTTTTTATCGGTTGAGAAGACATTCTAAAATTTTGAAAAGGAATAGCTTTTAGAAAAAGTTCATTCACTATGACATAAATTGCATGAGAATAAAAAAGATAAGAATAATGAATTTTGAAGACAAATTGCAGAGGAATAAGAGAAAGATGACATCCAGATAGACGAGAAAATTGATAACTTTATTGAAGACTTGAAATGAAATGAAGACATTTAAAATGAACTGAAATGGGACATTGTTCCTACAAACTGCAGAAATCAAATGAATGAAATAGAAAAGACAGATGGTAGAAAATTTTTAATGGATCCCTTTAATGAAGACAGCATTTTTGTGAGATCTTTTGCCCATGAATCCCAATCCTGCCCTGCGCGGATGATGATCAGGGACCACTGGCTCTAGTCGGCCATCTCCGTTCTTGCCCAATCCTTTGAAAGGCTGATAACCATGCTTCAGTAACAAGTCAAACCCTTTCTTGGTTCTAACAAACTGCGGGAAAAGAGGATGGTCCTTGAAAGTACTGTAATCGAGACGACCTTCGATCTTAAAGAAATGTGGTCCTTGCCATTGGACCATCGCTGCTGTGTGGTTTGTCTCTGATGCTGCTTCTAACTTTAGCATTTCAAGGCTTTCACTGAGAACAACCTCTAAACTTTTCCTAATGCTGGGGATATCAGCAGTATAAGTTGGCCTAGGGATCATAGGCTGAGGTAGCCTCTCTTCAGGATCTTCCCCCAAAACAGTAGTTATCATGCCACCTTTAGACCATTTGATGCACTGATGCAGAGTGGATGGTACGGCGTTGGCATTATGAATCCATGTTCTTCCCAGTAGAAGATTATACGTTGGCGGCACGTTAACGACATGGAAAAGCACTGTATGAACAGAGTAGTTGATAAATATTTCCAAGAAGATCTTTCCCTTTGTTGTTTGTCCATGATTATCGAACCCATAAATGGTGATCGGATCCGGTGTATACTCTTCTTCTTTTATACCCAGAGCCTTGGCAGTCATTTCAAGACAAATGTTGAGGCTACTGCCTCCATCTACAAGCATGTGGGGTACAGTCATTCCCCGGGTTCGCACTATAATGTACAGGACATTGTTATGAAATGTGTGAGGTTTTGGCAGATCCTCATCTAAGAAGGTTATGGGAGCATTGGTCATGGCCTGATTAACGATTTGAGCCATGTCTTCAGGTGTGGTGCCTGACTTGACCTTGATTTTTCGCAGTAAATCGTCCAGGACTTGCTGATGCTTAGGAGAGGCATGTGCCAACTCAAGGATAGGGATATTAGAGAGGGCAGTGATTGGTCTTTGCACTGTATCGACCTTTTCTTCTGATGTTCTCCCTTTTTCCGAAGTAGATTTGACAAAGCTCTTGGGTAACCACGACATTCTTTTGGCTACCTCTAGAGATACTCCAGCGGGCTCTCTCGAAACTTTCAACTTACTGAATGCTGAAACGAGGTCCATCTTTTGAGAACTGGACTGGGCCTTATGCAGCACTAATACCTGATGTTGTACCTTGATATCGCTGCTAGGGCATGGCTGGATATGATCTTGTGGCTGAAAGGGATGATCAGATATCATTGTTGTTGAGTGCTGCAAGAAAAGCTGATTTAGAATTCCCATTTTCTCATCTTTAGCCCCTTCTACCAACAGATTTTTGTCAATATAATCTTGTATGATGTTTTTGAGAACGAAACAGTTCTCGGTATCATGTCCCACAGTTCGGTGGAACTTGCAGAATCTGTCCTTCATTTTTCCCATAACCACTGGTGGGTCAGCTACCCTTGGAAGCTTAATCATATCACTACCGAGCATATATTCTAATACTGTCTCGAGGGACTGGTCTAGAGGAGTAAACTTGCGGTTATAACTCCATCCTTCCTGCTTCGGCTTTTCCTGTGGTCTTGATCTCTGCTCGAGAATTTGTTGTGGTTGTCTGTCATATTGAGGAATCGACTTGCCTTTCTGATCAATTTTGTTGGGATTTGACCCTCCTGAAGCATAACTGTGATTTTTCCCATTTCCTTTGTTCTGATTCTTGCTGTTACTGGCAGAGTAGGTAAAATGGGCTTTCTTCTTTGATTCTTGTTGACTGTTATTCTTTGCAAACATAAAACCTTCATAAGATCCATTCTCCATACTCAACTCGAGCCATTCGGCTTGTTCTGTCAATTCTATGAAGCTCTTCGATGGAGATGTAGAAATCAGTCCCCTCAGGGGTTGCGAGAAGTTGCTCAGGATCAAAGATAGTGCAAGTCCTGCTATCGGCTCACACATCTTGTTGCAAGCGGATCTCCACCTATGAATGTAATCCCTGGCCTTCTCATTTTTCTTCTGCCTCAGACTGCAGGGATGACTGAGAGTCGGGAGTGCTTCAGCATTGAATAGAAAGCGCTCAATAAATAAATTGACCACTTTGTCGAACTCTTTCAGTTCTATTGGATTAATGTGCTTTGAGTACCACTTTGCTGTGACACCTTCCAAACTGAACCGTCAAACTTGATAAATTTCTTGGGGAGATTGTCAAGATCATCATCCCCATCCAGTCCATCATAGAAGTCTTCACTTGTAAAGACTTTTTTGCCCTTGTCACGAGCTTGAAGATCCTTAACCATCTTCATCACATCTTTGAGTTGTGACTGCGTAGGGTCGTCAACAAACTGATTCTTGGACTTGTAAGCCGACCCCTGCCCCTGAGTCGACCTTTTGAATTCTTGCTTGTTTTCATACTCTTTGTCAGTATCATCTGCTGATTCTGACTCGTCAGACATTTCCTCATGATGATTTTGCTTTTTACTAATTTTCACATTCCTGGCCGTGTGGCCCCTATCCTTCTGTTTGATCTGAGTCTGTTCAGCACTGGCTTCACTTGCTCTGCCAGCATCTTGGTCATCATTTTCTTGAACATGACGTACATCTGGGGATCCACGTCATCCTCTGCTTGCTGACCCTGACTACGGGGTGAGTCCATTTCCTCTTCTGCGCGACTGAGTACGTGATGCCTTCAACTGATGTGGTTTTCTTTCCGGACCTTGTATGAACCATCGAATATCATAAATATTCTTCTAAATGTCACTGGTGCTCTCTACAAGGCAGAACTGATGATTAGGCTTTTGAAAGAAATTGGGTTCGAGAAAAATATTTGTTGAGAATTTTGGTAGACAATTGAAAAAGTATCCCATTACTAGGGATTGAGTCGCCGCTGGGATTACGACAATTGTGTTGTCATTCCTTTGCAAAAGAACAAACAACTAAAAATATGCCTTGTTACCTAGGCGAGGTCGTCAAACCAAGATGAAGTGAAGATTAAAGGAATCTTATTGAAAATATGATTTTAATAGTACACTTGACAAAGGGGAGGGGGACAGACAATTTTCCACCACTCCTGATAATCAGAGGACACTCGAGGACCAGGAAAAATAGTGAGAGTAACAAAAGAATCCCAGCCATGTCTGGCAGAATGGTATGCTCCGGACCACTGATCTGATGTGAGATCGAACTCTGGCAAGACCTCTGATAGTGGGCGAATCTCTACACGCTTTTGTCTCTGAGAGAACTGCCTGACACACCGCTCTGGATGGTAGTATGTGCAGAAGAAGGGGCCAAGTAGCCTGAATCGCTTGCCATATGCATAAGTATATCTGGGAGGTGATTCCTGACGATCAAAGTAGTCCCATACAACTTCTTCCTCCTGAAGGTTGTCGATCAAGAACCGATATCGTGCAACTGGAAGGAGCTTTTCACCATTGTATCTGAATGAACTGGCTCGGGCTGGCACATGCCGGAGGAACCAAGACTGCAATGCATAAGTGCACCCTTCGACTAAAATCGATTCTTCGAGCATGAAACGTGTCAACCCCCGGTATAGAAAGGCGAGTGCGGCTATGGAGAGGCGGCTGGTCTGTCGACTTCCCCACCTTCGCAGAAGTTGAACTATCTTGATATCCATGTAATTCTGTCCATCTGGAAAGAGAGTGAGTCCCACAGTGCACAGGACCATCGCATGCTGGATTCTCTCTCGAGCTGTCCTGGACAATGAGTTGACTTCCACAAATGCCCCATACTGTTTGTAGATTTCGAGCAGGTCCATATATTCATTTTCATCATCCTCGATCAATGGCCAAGACTTGCGTCCTGTCATTCGAGCTAGAGCGTCTCGGGGGTCCAGACCCTTGACACTAATCAAAAATTGCTTCTCCAATGGATCTCCAGGCTGACCAGCTGGCTCAGGTAATCCCATAATTTCTGAAAATTCATCTATCAATAACATCATCTTGCCCCATGGAAACCAGAAGGTAGAAGTGCTCGGATTCCACCGCTCTGCTAGTGCATGGATCAAATTGTCGTTGATTGTCTGTTTTCTCACTGCGGACGCCAGTTCTAACCCACAATCGTCCAAGTGGTCCGAAAACATACGAGAGAAGTTCTTGAACCATGAATAGTACCACCGGGGAAAGAAGGATCCGGTGCTGAGGACTCGATGTTCAGAAAGACTTTGTCGCACCTCGTAGGAGATGTGACCCTCAGGGAAGACTGAATCAAGCTGACTGGATGCCATCAGACTGAAAAACAGGAATAAGACTTGGGAAAATACAGGAATTTTGAAAGAGAATTGCAGGCAGGATAAAATGACGCAGAAATTCGAGATCCAGAAGAAAGTGAGGATGGAAAATCACCTGGAGTTTTGAAGGAAATTAAGGGAAATTTGGAAAATTGTCCAGGGTTTGATGAAATATGAAGGAATACTTCATAAAATGAAGTATTTTGAAAATCGTTCAGGGTTTAAAACATGAACAGTACATGGACATGGATTGGGGATTTTTGGAAAAATCGTCCAGTATTTTTTTTTAGAAAATTGGGAAAATATGGAAAATAAAAAGGACATGATTATAACACATTCTGCACAAACAAGTATGCACATACAATATTCCCTAAAAGCTGACTCTAGATGCACAAGTTTTGAAATAGCTGTAGGACCTTAATCCTAACTCTAAGGTTCAGATCATCTGTGTCCAATCATGCTATGCCTATATACTCAAGCCAAGGCTCGATGTACATGGCATAAAATCAATTTCTCCGGTTCTAGGTTCAAGTTTTCCAACATCCTTGAGCACCTGCCGATATACGTTGGACTATGGCCCTTGGTACGTGGCAGGGGGGTTTTCACCCAAATAGGTGGCCCAGTTGTGAGGCTTTGTCCCGAACTATGGTTCTAGAAGAAAGCCTAGCAACGTGAAGACCGGGTAAAAGTAGGTAGGGTGGTTTTTGAAAACATGAGCACATGCAATCAAATCAGAAGGCTCTAAAACCTAAAGAGATAGAGATTTAAAATTTTTTAAAGAAGCAAACATTGTTTTCAATCAAACCTAGATTGAGGAGGGTTGTATTAGACCTAAGTCTATGTGAGCATGAAAATTTCCTCCTCAATATGGTCCCACCAAACCATACTTAGTCTATATGAGATCCATGTCAGCTGGGTTCAAGTCTAGGCTCCTAGGTTCACATGATATCATGAAATAAAAGCTAGCATTCCATGAAACACGATTTTGACAATTTGAACTAAGTTAAGAACACAATTGATCAGGCGAAGACAGGTCCCATCTCGGTTGCCAAACCTGTTATCATCGCAAAATTTTTACTTTTGCAAGTCAAACTGACCTTTGAAAAAGATTTTGAAAATAACTCACCTCCGTTTTAAAATGTGGGATAATTCCGAAGAATGAGACTCGCTTGTCGGTACGAGGTTCAACCGTTCCTGGCGCCTTTACCAGGGGTAATTGAACCAAGGATCAATTGTGTGCTTAGCTTTGCTCAACTTTTCTAAATCATATTCTATTTCCTAAATGCACAAAGAATCAGGCATGTGCTATGAATTTTCTGAAAATGCAATTTTAAAAACATGATGTTTGCTTTGAATAACTGAAGTACTTGGAAAGGATATCACATGGAAAATCGTGAATTAGGACTTGGAAAATATTTCTGAGAAAAGTAAAAATCGATTTCTGAAGAAATATAGAGGTTTTGTGAAAATTGATTTTGAAAAATGTGAAATAACTTTGGAGAACTTCATTTCTTTGAATTCAAACTTTGAAATTGAAAATAGAACTTAGAAAATCAAATTTGAAACTTGGGAAATACTTGAAATATCATTGGCAAATCAATATTTTGAGAAAATCGATTTTTTTGAATAAGACTTAGAAAAATTTAAGAAAACTGATTTCTCTGAATTGAAATTGAAATTTGTAAATGAATGAAATGAATGAATATGAATTCGAAATACTTGATTTTGAAGAATTGGGAAAATCTTTTTGTATTTTTGAGAAATGCAGTGCATTTTGAAGTTAGCCTAAGAGTGTAGGCTGAATGTGGCTAATACGAAGATTACAAATCTGGGTATCATTTGTATTCTGACTATGGCCATAAATACAAATTCCACCAAGTTTGTCAACTCCATAAGAGCTAGTGCATGTGCCATTCGTATAGACCATAGTGAATTTAAGAAAATGTGCATGAATGATACATTCATCAGACATTTAATATTTGCAGAATTAAACTATATGCAATGCAATCCTAGTCTAAGCTGAAATTTAAATTCTTATTCCAAATTTAATTTAATTTACATCACTATTGAATTTAAATACATGAATTTAAAAGAAAGTAAAGTCTTTAATGTTCCTGCAAAACTAGAAAGCTTGGTTAGTGAAAATATGTTGGCTTTTCTAGGTTTATCTAGTAATATCTAGAAATTACTGGATTTTGCTAGATATAAGCCTTTTTGCCATGATTCCCTTAAATCAAAATGATGAAATATGAAATAAAATTTAATAAATAAGGAAGATAAAATATGAAATTTCGAAATTGGGGTCAAAATGACCAAAATACCCCTAATAGCAAGACTATGACCTTGAAATCAGGGTTTTCAGAAAGATATTTTATAAAATACAAGTTTTAAAATTCAAATGAAGATAAATCAAACTAAATATGATGTGACATGATTAAAAATATGGAAATTAGGGTTTAGAATTTCGAAATTTAGGTCAAATGACCAAGTTACCCCTGATAGCAAGACTATGGCCTTGAAATCATGGTTTTCTGAAATAGATTTTGGTAAAAACTTGGGATTTTTGATTAAAATAAATACAAAATCAAACATGAAACACCCTAATATGATTCTAGATATGAACAAACCCTAAAAACACACACTTATGCACGAAAATTCAGAAATATCACCAAAATTGTGATTTTATCAGTGTTTTTGGATATTTCAGGTATCCTGTTTTGCAATTTTATTAATTCAGACATCAAATGAATTCTAAATTTCATAAAAATTGTCAAAAAAACTTATTATAACCCTAATATCAGATTGGAATTGCAAAAATATTTTTTTGACATTATTTTAATCCAAAAATTGCATTAACAACCTAAAATAAGCTATTTTTAACCTAGGTCACCAACCAGTTTCAGAGTTAGACCCAAATCAAGAGTCAATCCTCCATAAAAACTTCTTGAATTTTTACAGAGATAAACTAGGAATAAATACAGAGATTTCCCAATTTACAGATCGGAAAAAACATCTCCGGTTAGGGAGAAACCCTTCCGGCAATCTGAACTAGAATCTAACAAACCTAACAGGGGTTAAAACAACTACTTCAGATTGACAATACAGAAATAAATAGCAAACTTAATCAAAAATTTCTGAAATTTTAACAGTACATAGTAGACAGAAAAATAATAATACTCACTTTTTGCAGATCATAAATCGGATTTGTGGTTTGGGATTTATGAACAACACAAGTCTGATTAGGGTTTTGGTAAACCCTAACGAGTTTTAAATTTAAAAGCACACTTTCTGTCAGAGGAAAAATACTAAACAGATATCAAAAAATCTCAAAATTTCACAGTAGATAAATATAATCAATATGAATCCATGTCGCTTTACAGATCTCAAATCGGATATAGGATGAGAAAAAGATCATCACAAAAATTACCTTCCTGATTTTAACAACGATTTTAAAGCTTTAAAAACCCGATTTGATGTCTGATTTTTCTGACAGGGTTCCCGAATCCCCAAAACTCTGCTTTTTTTACAGTAGTTTACTTACATATGCATGTATCACATATAAAAAAATCAGAAATTAACAGTGAATATTTCAATCTGAAACAGCATGCTCTTTTCTGTTCTAAACTAAAAACACACAGAAATCTAAGAAACTTGAGAAAACATACATTAACTAATGAAAAACAATAAAATAAAAATTATTTCTATGCTGAAAAATGTGTAATAAACATGGATAAATAAATAAATAAATAAAATACAGGGAATCAATGGCTGGAATTTGATGTTACCTTTAAAAGCATGGATTTAACCCATTAAAAGAGCAAATCACATGTTTTATCGGTTAATAATATAAAAAATAATGCAATAAACGATTCTAATGGATTAGAATCATGAAAAACAGCATGGAATAGAGTTAGATCATCTTCTTGAATTGATTTTGGGGTTCTTGGATGAAATCCATGGTTAAATCCATGAACACAAGAGTTTCCATGGTGAAATCTATTGAAAAATCATAAAAAACTAATAAAAACTAATAAAATAATATTAAATAACTCACCTTGGGGCTGCAGCTGCAATGGAAGAAGGTGGAGGTGCTGGAGAGAAGAGAGAAGCCACGAAAATTTGAGAGAAAAAGAGCTCCTTTTGACCCCCTTTAGGTCCCCTATTTATAGATTTTTTTTTTTTTTGTTTAGGAAGAGTTTTGATTTTTTTGGACTCTTTTTAATTGTTTTTGATAAACCACATGGGGAGGACGATTTTTTTAGAGAATTCTAACCTAAATGGACTATAATTAATCCCTAATTAACACCTAATTAAACCCTAGAAAGTACAAATGTGGCACCAGCTAGTATGGACCCACATTTGGTTTTTAAAACTTGAATTTAAAACCTTTAAAAACCAATGGTTTAAAACTTAAATAAAATGGATTTTCAAAATTGTTTTTGACTCCTCTAAACCCCTAACCTAAGTAGGACATTGACTAACCCTAGTCTAACCTTGACTTCTTCAAATGTGGCGCCACCCCGAGTGGGCCCCACTTGAATTTTCAAAAACGATTTTAAAACTTAAAAATGAGAGGTTTTTCAAAAGAGATTCAAAAGTAGACTTGAAATGAAAAGTTTTTGAAATGGAATAGAGTTCTAACTGGGTCAGAAATCCTCTGAATATGGCTCCAACTGAGTGGAGCCCACATCAGAATTTTGAAAATTTGAAATAAATATTGAAAATGGCTTTGAAAAGGGGTTAAAATCAATAGTTGAAATTCAAAGCTTTGAAAGTAGAGTCTCAAGCGAACTGGAACTCCGGGTTAGAGTCCTGGATTTTTAGGACTCTGTGATTTTGGTTTTTAAAAGCCAAATGAAGGAGTTTTTGAAAAGATTTCAACGAAAATGGTAAAACAAGTTAGAAAATACAGTCAGGGTTAGACTCCTAACTCGATCAGAACTCTGAAATAGAGTCCTGAATTAATTGGACTCTACAAAATGACCTAATTTTTGAAAAACAAATGAAAATAAATGAAAATGGAAGTAAAAACAGACTCCTGAATGGATTAGGACTCTGGGACAGAGTCCAGATTGGACTGAAACTCTAGATTTTTTGGTATTTTTCTACAAAACGGACGAAAGAACTTGTGAAAGTAGTGAAAACAATAATAAATATTGGAATAAAACAGAGTTCTGATTCAACTGAGACTCTGGGGACAGAGTCCTAATTGAACTAGGACCCTCAGATTTTTGGATTTTCTGAGAAAACAAATGAGAGAATTTTGAAAAAACAGTTAAAAACAAGATAAAATTGAAGTTTTGGTTTAGAGTCCTAATCTGATTAGGACTCTAAGAAAGAGTCCTGATTCGATCAGAAGTCTAAGAATTTTAGTTTTCTAATAAGCAAATTATGAAATTTGGGTAAAGCTTTTGAAAACCAGTGAAAATGAAGTATAAAAATCAATTTTGGATAGAGTCCTACTTCGATCAGGACTCTGGGGCAGAGGACTCTGAGATAAAACCTCAGAATTTTGAAATTCTTTGATAAAAGTGTAATAGTTTTGATAGATTGAAAGATTTCTGAAAGATTCTCTCAAAATTGAAATCAATATCAAAGTCCTGATCCAATTAGGATTCTCTTAACAGAGTCCTGCTTTGACTGAAACTTTGAGTTTCTGACTCATTTTGAAAGATTTTGAAAGATTTGATTGAAAATAGATAAAATAGCTGTAAAAGATTAGAGTCCCAATCCAATTGAAACTCTGAAGAAGAGTCCTGATCCGACTGGACTCTAGAAGAAGAGTCCTGATCCAACTAGGACTCTGAAATTTTGGCCAAAACAGAAGATTTTGAAAGGTTTTCTTCAAAGACAGGTAAAAAGGTAGTGCAAAGTAAAGTTTTGATCCGACTAGGACTCTGGAAAAAGAGTCCTGATCCAACTAGGACTCTAAGATTTTGGCCAAAATGGGGGAAATGGACAAGGGATAGGACCATAACTGGTTCAAAATCAGAATGATGTTTTAAAAAGGTTCAAAAAGATTCAAACTGATGAAAATATAGAGTCCTGATCCAACTAGGACTCTAAAATTTTTGAGATTTTTGATAAATGAAAGAATCCAGAAGCGACACCACCTAAATGGGCCTCATCTGAGAATTGAAATCAATTGAAATTGAGTTTGAAATGAATCCAGATTGTTTTCTGAGAAAATGCTTCAAAACATAAGGTCCTGGGGGTTGGCAAACGACAAAATGTTGATTAAAAACCCAGGTTTTAAAATTGTTTTTGAAAGAAAAGTTTTAAAAACCCAAATCTGGATTAAATGTTTTGAAAACAAGAGTGCTGGATCTCGAAAATGAGATGTAATGACATGTAATGCTATCCAATGCCATGAAATGGTATGCTGAATTCATGCAGTGATATGCAATGACACATGAAATGTAAGCACTGGATAAGAGTGAAAATTTGGGGTGTTTACAGGGTCAGATTCAGGATAGAAATGTTGGACAAAGCAGTAATTGGCTTCTGAACTGACCCTAAAGCCTCTTCTTTTTTTGAAGCTGTCTTGACGAAGCGCTTCGAAATCCTAGGGATTAGCTTGGCAATGTCTGTCGTTACTTTGGTTGGTTCTTTGGTTGTTTTCTTGTAAAATGCAGTAATATCCACACTCTTGGCGGAAGACTGCACTTGGCGAAGGACCAGGACCTGATGTTGATCCTGAATGTCCTGACTGGAACATGGTTGAATGCTATCTTGTGGAAAAAATGTCTGTTCTGTGATGACTAAAGTTGAATGCTTGGGAAATGGCTTGGACAAAATTTCCGGTTGTTGCTCATCCTCGTCCTCAATCAACAAGTTCTTGTCAATACAATCTTGAATGATGTTTTTAAGGACAAAGCAGTGCTCGGTGTCATGCCCCACAGTCCGGTGAAATTTGCAGAATTTGTCAGTCCATTTGCCCATAGCGACCAAAGGATCTGCCACCTTGGAGAGTTTGATCATTCCCTTCGACATCATATATTCCAAGATGTCTTCGCGGGACTGTTCAAGAGCGGTAAACTCTCGATCATAACTTCATCTTTCGTGTTTCGGCTTTTCTGGTTGTTTCGCTTCTGGCTACGGCGCTGATTGGACAGGCTGTGTTTTAAAAAAATTTCCCTTCTGGGCTACAGAATTTGTCCTTTCGGCCCTAGAGTATCCGTCATTCTTGTTGCGGTTTTTCTTGCTCTTCTTGCTGCTAGAGTTGTTGCCATGATCTGAAAACTCTGTAGAATAGGTGACGTGCACCTTTTTCTTTTGATCAGAATTCCCTCTAACAAAAGGATATCCTTCATACATGCCATTGTCCAAGCCGGTTTCAAGCCACTCGGCTCTCTCAATCAATTTGATGAATGATTTGGCAGGCGATGTAGAAATGAGGTTCTTCAAAGGCTGAACAAAGTTGTTCAAAATAATCTGCAGGGCATACTCTTCTGGGACAGGAACCTTCATTCTGTTACAGGTGCTCCTCTACCTGTGGATGAATTCGCTGGCTTTCTCATTTTCATTCTGTTTTAAATTATACAGATGGTTGAGGGTTGGTGACGCTTCAACATTGAACATGAAGCGCTCAATGAACAAGTTAACAACTTTATCAAACTCTCATAGTTCGATAGGATTAATGTGGTCTGCATACCACCTGGCCGCTACACCCTCTAGGCTGCGAGGAAAGCAAATAAATAATGCCCGATTGTCTTTCCTGAAACGACCGCATTCAACATAGAATGTGGCCAAATGAGCCTTGGGGTTGCCTGTTCCGTCAAACTTGAGGAACTTCTGAGGGAGATTCTTCAGATTGTCATCCCTATCCAGGCCATTATAAAAATTTTCACCAGAGTAAGTCTGCTTGCCTTTGCTTTTGGCCTGAATGTCCTTGATGGCCTGATTCATTTCTTTCATCTGTTCTTGCATCGGATTATTTGCCGGAATAGGTTTGTTTATTGATTCGGGCTCTGCAGCGGTCTTTACAAACAACGGCGGAGGATTCTGATGATAAACAAATTGTTCTTCCTCTTCTTATTCCTCTTCAGCTGATTTTGATTCCTCAAAAGGGGTGTCAGGCTGCACTTTCTTTCTGACGATCCTGACCAGTTTTTTCACAGCTTTCTTCTTTGGTTTGCTCTTCGGAGCAACCTCCTTCTGACTGGCCTCAGCTTGTTCTGACATCATTCTGGTCATCATTCTCTTGAACAAGTTGTACATGACAGGATCTATATCATCGGTTTGGTTCTGATTCTGCCCTCTAACTGACTTAGAGGAGTTTGTTGTCTCGGCTTCGCTGTCGTTGTGCTGAGGGGCAGTCTCCTTTCCGGCTCTGGTTTGAACCATCTTGCCAATGCCAATGATTTCTGCATAGATAAAGGGAATAGTTAGAGCTTAGAGGAATTTTGAAAATGCGACCTTTTGAGAAAAGGACAGGAAAGGAGGAATTAATAGACAATTTAGACAAGTTATCCCATTACTAAGGATCGGGTCATCACAAATTTTGTGATAATTGTGTCACCATTTTGCGGCAACAAAAATGGGCCTTATGACCTAGGCGAGGTCATCCATCACGATGAGAGATAACCGAAGAAGAATATAAGAAAGAAGTCTCATCACTAGGGATGAGGTCGTCACGGGGATCGTGATCATATAAAACAAAATTGAAGAATAAAATTTGGCTATAAAGAGCTTTTTATCAGAACAAAAGTTGCATTTTTATTGATGACAAAATTTAAATACAAAGAGAAGGTGGGCAGACAATTTGCCACCATTCTCGATATTCCGAAGATACATTAGGATCAGGAAACATAGACAAAGGAATGAAGGAGTCCCAAGTATACTTGGTTACATGGTATGCCCCAGACCACTGATCTGACTGTAGATCGAACTCTGGCATGTGGCCCGTCGGGAAGTGAGTGTTGACACAAATCTGTCGTTGCGAGAATTGTCTGAGACACCTTTCTGGCTGATAGTCGACACAGAAGAAAGAGCCAAGCAATCTGTAACACTTGCTACGAGCATAAGTGTAGCGAGAAACTAATTCTTGTCTGTCAAAGTAATCCCAAAAGATCTCTTCCTGGTGCAGACTCTCGATCAAAGCTCGATACTGAACGATGAACTTTGGCTTGCTGTTGAACCTGAAGGAACTGGCTTTTGTCGGCACATGTCGCAGGAACAAAGACTGCAAAGCATACGTGCATCCCTCTACCAAAATGGTTTCTCCGAGGGCAAAACGAGCTAAGCCTCTATAGAGAAAGGCTAGAGCTGCCATGGATACTAAGAGTTGACGGGTCTGCTTGCTTCCCCATCTTCGAAAGAGTTGGACGACTCTGACATCGATAAAATTCTGACCGTCTTGAAAGAACGCTAATCCCACTGTGCATAGGATCATGGCATGCTGGATTCTTTCTTTCGCTGCTCGAGACAAGGTGTCAACTTCCTCGTAGGCTCCATACTTGCGATAGAGTCCAAATAGATCGATGAACCGACTCCCGTTGATCACAGTGAGAGGCCAAGATCTGCTCCCTGTAGCTCTGGCTAATGCTTCTCGAATATCTATCCCCTTGACATTGATCAGGAACTGCTGCTTGACCGGATTATCTGCCTAACCAGCTGGCTCTGGCAATCCCATGATGTCACTGAATTCATCCATTAGCAGAGTCATTTCTCCCCATTGGAACCAAAATGTGCAGGTACGTGAATTCCACCGTTCTGCCATAGCTTGAATCAGACTGTCGTTGATGGTTCGCTTGCCAACTATTGATGCCATCTCCAATCCACAATCATCTAAGTGGTCTGGGAACATACGTGAGAAGGTGGCGAACCAGGAATAATACCACCGAGGGAAGAAGGAATTTGACTGGATGACCCGATGATCCAGGGTTCCATCCCTTATTTGATAGAAGACATGATCTCTGGGGAAAATAGCATCGAGAGATTCAGATGTCATCAGAATGATACTGAGGCAAAAAGAGAAAGAGAATTAAATAGAATGCAGGACTTACGGATAGACTCTTGATGAGAAAGAGGACAAACACGACTCCTGAAAATTTTTGAAAGATCAAGGGTTTTTAGAAAAAGAATTTCCAGGGTTTTTTAAAGAAAAATTGACATAAAAGAGAAAGAAATGTAGGTAAAGGAAAAATATACACCTGGGTTTTTGAAAATAAAGGGAAATTTTGAGTAGTACACCCAGGGTTTTGAAAATGTTCGATATATATAGGAGAATACAAGGAAATATCGCACAATCAGAGCTGCACAAACAAAGATGTGCACACAACATTCCCTAAAAGGCTGACTCTAAATGCAATATTTGAAATGGCTTGTAGGACCTTAATCCTAACTCTATGGTTCAGATCATTTGATTCCAATCAAGGTATGCCGATATATTCAAGTCGAATCTTGAAGTACGTGGCATAGAGATAATTCTCCGGTTCTAAGGTAAAAGGCTTCCCAACATCCTTGAGCACCTACCAATATACCTCGGACTATGGCCCTTAGGTACGTGGTAGGGGGGCGCGAACCCAAATAAGTGGCCCAGTTGTGAGGCTCTCTCCCAAACTATGGTTCAGTGAGACAGCCCAGCAACGTGAAGACCGGGACAATATAGGTAGGGATGTTTTCAAAAACATGTTCAACATGCAATAAAACCATAAAGCTCTAATGCAAGTCCTAAAGAGATAGATTTAAATGAAAAGAAGCATACACTTGCATACATTGTTTACACTCAATCCCTAAAATTGAGGAGAGTTGTATTTCAAACCTAAATCTAATGTGAACATGGAATAATCTCCTCAATATGGTCTTACCAAACCATACTTAGATCCTATATGCAAATAATGTCAGCTTTAGGATAGAGTCTAGACTTCTAAGGTTTGCATGAAAAAATAAAAGCTGACATTTAAGAATAAAGACTTAGAAAATATTAAAGCAAAGCAAAGGCATAATTCGACCAGACGGAGATAGGTCCCATCACGGTCGCCAAAACTGTGATCATCGCAAAATTTTTCCTCTCTTGTGGTTTCTCTCTCTTCCTTCTCTTTTCCTTTTCTAACTTCTATTTTCCTCTTTTTTGAAGGGAGAAAAAAATAAAAGACAGAAAAGAAAGAGAGAAATGAAAAAGAAAAGAAGAGGAGAGAGAGGAACTCTTTTGCGGGGTCTCACTTGACCTTGATTTGAAAATATTTAGAAAATTAACTCACCTCCATTTTGAAATATATTGCGGGAAAATGGAGAGACGAGATTCGCTTGTCGGTATGAGGTTCGACCGTTCTTGGCGCCTTTACCAGGGGTAATCAAACCAAGGATCAAATTTATGCCTTTTTCTTTGCTGAAATATCATCTAAGAATTTATCCTAAATCTAAATGCATAAAGAATCATGCTTGTGCAATGCAAGGATGTATGCTCTTTTGAAAGATGTTTTGAAATTTTCCAAGTATTTTGAGATAAACTTGATAATGGAGTGAAGAAATGGTTTTTGAATAATAAAATCTAACGTAGAACTTGAGATAGATTAGAGAAGTTCTAAGTCTTTGAAATAATCAGAGTTGGAAAAATAAATCTTGATTTGAAAAGAATGATTTTTGAAGCTGAGATAAAGGGAAGAAGGAAGGAAATTTTAAAGTCAGAAAAACGGACTTTGAACTTAGATTTAGGAGAAGAGATGAAACTTCGAAATAGGATTGAATTTAAAATTTGAAATCAGGATGGATTTGAGAAAATCAAATGGTATTTAAAAATAGAAATGGATTTAGGAAGTTCAGATGAGATCTGAAAATGGAATTTGGATTTGAAATTCAGACTTGGGAATGGAATTGGATCTTAAAATGGATTTAGGATCTGAAATTTGAGATCCAAAATAGAGTTGGATTTTGGACCCTAAGATGGATTTTGGATCTGAAATCTGAGATCCAAGATGAAATTGGATTCTGGATCCTAAAATGGAGTTTGGATCTGAAGTCTGAGATCCAAGATAGAGTTGAATTGCGGATCCTAAAATGAAATTGGATCTGAAATCTGAGATCCAAAGTGGAGATTGTACTTGGAAATCTGGATCCAAGTTGGGATTTAGGATCTAACTTTGGATTTGGATTCTGAAAGTCCAAATGGGACCTTTAATGATGGATCTGGGTTTTGAAAGCCCATATTGAATTTAAAATTTTAAGAAGAGTCAAGTTTTGAGATTCAAACTCAAACTTTGATTGAAGATAAGAAGATGAACTTGATTTTGTTTTTTAGAATGAATCAGAAATTTCAAAATTGAACTTTCAATTTTGAATTGAATTGGAATTTTGGAGTTTGAATATAAAATGATTTTGAAATTCCAAAGTCAAATCAGACTTTGAATTTGAGATAGAATTGGAATTTGAAATAGAATTTTGAAGAAAGATGTTCAAAATCACTTGGATTTTTGAAGAGAATTTTTGAAAATATGATGCAATTCTAGCCTAAAGGATGAATGAATTTAAATAACTTTGAAATTGGATTTTGAAAACCATGTTTCATTCTTTACATGAATTTGAAATAAGATTGAAAATATAATACATCCTTGACTATGGTCATTGAATGTATTATATAATAATCTATATATAAATTCAAGTAAAGAATAAAACCTATTTTGGTGCTTTTACAGAATTTAAAATGAAATTAACTCTCAATATACCCTGACTATGGCCATTGGTATATATATTGAATTAATTTTAGATTAGACTCTGATAAAAGAGGAAAATATTTAAAGAAAATATGATAAATTTTGAAAAGGGTCCAGTGTTATTTTAAAAAAGATAAGAATACTAAGTTTTGTTTACATCCTGACTATGGCCATTGATGTAAATCATCAACTTAGGATTTATTACCTCTTACAAAATGGTGTGCGTGCCATTCGTGTTTCACCATTGTGAGATTTTGGAAAATGAAGGTAAAAAGCATGAAATTAATGATATTTACAATGCTCATTCATTCTATCTAAGACAAAAAATGTAAATTCTCATTTAAGATCTAACTATTATAATACATCAAGTTGAATTCACTACTCCCAGTAATGAGATTTTCCACATATTCCTGCAAAACAACTGGGTTGATATAAAAAAATGGGAGAAAACTGCACATATTATATAGATGTCAATGATGAAAATGCTCACGTGCCAAGGCATTTAAGGTCTAAATTGTGAAAAATGAAATTTATGTACATATAAACATGCATATATATATATTTATATCTATATACATATAGGTATATGTGAATATTTATTCACTTATATATGTATGTATATATATATATATATATATATATATATATATATATATATATATATATATATATATATATATATATATATATATATATATATATAGGTGAAATGGTGAATGTGAAGGGACAGTGTGGATGGCTGAGATAGATGACATATGTAAAATGGGTGTGAATGGAGGTGTTGCAAGGGTAAGGTAGTTGATGACTAAGATGTTTAAAACAATAAAGTGCAGGAACAGAACGTCACTGTAGCAGTAGAATGGTAGCAATAAGATGGTAGGTGACAAATGGTGATTGTGATGCTTATGGTATTGAAGTGCCTAAAAAATAGAGGATAAATGGTGGTGAGTGAGGCAATAGCTGAAACCAAGTGAAGGCTTATGATAGATTTTTACAGCCAATGGGCATATAGGTGCAGGATGTGGTAAATTAGCTACTGGGCTGGGGACCGATATACCTTATATAATGAATACATGGGAAATATAGTATGTGACGACCCAAAACCTTAATCAGCAAAATGTATCTGTTAAAGCCTAGTTTGGAGCTAACACTTCAATGTGCTGCCAGCTAAACCCAAGATCTGGTCTGAAACCTGAGGGAGTTAAATGGTCAATGTCTCATACAGCAGTTAAAAGTAGGTGCTGTGAGAGATATCTGCTGATTTCGGACAGTAGGGATTGTGCATACAGGTAGTATGTAACTATGTAACTAACAAGGCAACACAAGTGTGTGTATGACAGTAGGATGTCATGAATGGGTTACAGGATATTGATGAGTGGCATGGGCATATAGCTCTGCTAGGTTTGGAATGTGAATGGAAGGTATGGGGTAGCTACAGTCTAAGAGCATACTGAGGAATGGAATAAGGAAGTAGAGTTTGGATGAAAATTGGTTTTAGTGATGAACCATCTCTTGTGGTGAACTACCTCCAGCAGCATTAATGAAAGGAGCTTGACAACATTGAATGAGCCATTGTAAACAGCAGCCTCAGTGATTCTAACTGTAATGAATGGTGGTGGCTCGATAAGATGAAATGATACAGCAATGCTGGGTATTGCAGTAGTTGATATAGAGATGATGAGCCATGCTGTGGGAGAATGGTCGTTACAGCGATACTAAGCAATGCTGTAAATAAATGGAGGCTGGGATGCACTGACGTGGTGGATGTAATAGGTGCTGAAGATGGAAAAGGTACTGTGGATGTGATGGTGTGCAGATAATGAGTGGGCAGTAGTGTGGGTAAAGTGTACAGGTGAAAGTATATGCAGCACAGGGGGGGTGTTATGAAAGTGGTGGTGTTAATGAACCCAAGTCATAGAGTGAAGCAAACGTAGGTTTCACGTAATGATGGCAAAACATTAAAGAGAGAAAATGGATGAAGCTGACCTATGATAACAGATCACATAATAAAAAAGCTAAATGTCAAACAGAGGGCAATGGATGCATATTAAGAATAAATGACTGGAAGTTCAGGACAAAGAAACAGAATATGCGCCAACTATTACAAAGAAATGGCATAAGGTATCACGATAAATAAATTTTAATGGCAAGAAAATAAAGATTTACGATAAGTAAAAGAGGAATTTACAGTAAACCAAATGCAGACATCGACCCTTCAAAACTAATGTAATAATAGCAAATCAATTTTAGATGTTAGACTCTCAAAATTCGAACAGTAAATTGGTTAACCGATCAGTTTTAGACATAAAGCTTAGGCATTGAACCAATTAACAAATTAATTCTGACATCCTGCCATCAAAGCTTAAGCAGTAAATGGATCTCTGCTATTAAAATGAGGGATGCTGAAATGATCTACTGTGTGCTTTTTGCAACCAAATAATAAATAAAAAGAAAAAAAGAATGACACAATGAAATAGATGGTGCAAAGCAGAGTAGACTGATCGAAAACAGTAGGAAGCATAGGGATTGCTGGGGATGACCAAACCAGTCCGGCCAGCTCCTTCAAGAAGCCCAGAAACTGCCAAAGCCTCGGTTGTTGCCCGTCTCAGGCTTACGGGCTCAGATGATGAACTACATCGCCTTACCTGGATGATAAAACAATGTATGCTATTATAAATTATCAACCAGTTTTTACATTTGCCAAAGGCAAAAAGGATCAATGGGTCCCTTTCCATTAAATGTCATCAGGCTCCTGAATAGCATCGTCCATTTATGTTTGAAACTTGCGCAGCATATGAAGTTAGGCTCATAGCCTTCAAAGGGTTCTCTTGCTTCTTGAGAACAATAGAATCCAGGAATAGATGGATGACATTTTTTTAAAATGTCCACCTTCATCTACACTAATACAATTGTTAGATGTTAAAGGGAATTCTAAGTGCATTTGCTGCATACTTGGAGTATATATATTTTTTTTGCTAGAACTATATGCAGTTTTAGAAGTCAGGCAAAGTGCAAGTCGTTGTCACAGTTCTGAACAAAAGGAAAATTTAATTTCCATTATAGAAACTGCATGACATATTAAGAAATAGGAAATATTAATATTTTGATCCCTTATCCTGAATGAGAATACCTCGGACAACGAGGGTCAGGTTTTTCCCTTATCCTGAGGGGAAAAATAAGTAAAAGAATACCTCATGGGAAAGAGGCATCAGGTTTATCCCTTAACCTGAAAGGGGGGTAGTTTTTAAAGATAAAGAAATGATATTTAGTAAAATTTGATAAAACTTAATGAAACTTGACAAATTGATAAAAATTGACAATAAATTAAAATTTGATTAGATAAAAATAAAATGAAATGAATGCAATTCAATGAAGATGATCAAGTTAACAAAGAGTTGGTAAGAATTTAGAAAAGGATTCGTCTGATCCTGCCAGCATTATGATGAAGGAAGATAAGTATAGATTAAAATAAAATGCCCCAGTATCAGAAAAGGGTATGAGAACTTAACAGAAGATTATTGCTTTATTGAAGGAGACTTTTGAAGAGTACAAAAGGCTATGATGAACAATTCAAGTGTAAAATCTTTTCAAATGTAAAGCATTAATAGGATCGGGCAGTTCCACTCCATCTGCGTTGATCAGACGATAGGAATTGCGAGGCAGCGCTTCTTTAACCACATAAGGCCTTCCCAATTGGGTGACCACTTGCCCTTCGGCCGATGCTTGAGATGAGCTGTCGATCTGAGCACAAGATCATTGACTCGGAATCTTCTCTCAATAACTGATTTGGCGTAGTGCCGAGCTATCCTCTGACGATAGGCCTGAGCGTGCTCTGCTGCCTTGAGCCTTTTCTCATCTAATAGATCCAGTTGTGCCAACCTCTGCTGCTGATACTGATCAAGCGGGAGCTCGATGAGCGATGCAAACTTGAGTGCGGGCTTCTGAACGTGGAGAGGTAACACTACCTCGGTCCCATAGACCAGCTCTGAAGGAGTAGCATTAGTAGGAGTCTGAATGGTGGTTCGGTACGCCCAAAGTGCATCGTGCATCTTCTCATGCCAATTGCGGCCTGTTTCCACCGTTCTTTCCAGAATGCGGATCAAAATTTTATTGGTGGTTTCTGCCTGGCCATTTCCTTGAGGATAGTAGGGAGCTGAGAAGTGGTGATGAATTCTGAACTTCGAGCAGAAGGTTTTCATCTTCTCATTCTTAAAGTGGCTGTCATTGTCTGACACAATATCATGTGGGACGCCGAAGCGGCAAAGAAGATTCTTATGGATAAAAGAAACCACGTGTCGGCCTTCTACTGTTCGCAGAGTTATGACTTCGACCCATTTGGTGAAGTATTCTGTAGCTGCAAGAAAATATCGATGGCCATTAGAAGCCGAAGGAGTGATCGGACCAACTACGTCGAAGGCCCACATCGAAAAGGGCCAAGGAGAGACCACAGATTGCAAGTATGCGGCTGGCGCATGAATGGAAGGTGCGTGCATTTGACACTTGACGCATTTCCTTACAAATTGATGGCAATCCTGCTGCATGGTTTTCCAATAATATCCCGCCCGGATAACTTGCTTGACGAGTGTTTGGTAGCCGACGTGACCACCACAAATTCCCTCGTGTGCCTCTCGGATCACTTCCATGGCTTCATCTTTATCTAAGCATCTGGCGTACTCAGAACTGAATCCACGACGATAAAGAGTATCGGCAAGGATGAAATAACGGGCTAACATGCGTTGAACCGCGTGTTGCTCCTTTCTTGGCATTTCTGCTGGGAATTTACCAGTTTCGATGAAGTTTTTGATGTCTTGGTACCAAGACTTCTCTTTCTGAGTGGCTTGGTTCACTTGCTCAACTGGAATGTAGGCAGGTTGATCAAGTCTGCCGATCTCGAAGGAGTGACAAGACTCACTGTCTTTAAAAGACAGAATAGAGCCTAAACAGGCTAGGCCATCTGCTATGTGATTGTATTCCCTCTTTACATGATTAAGCTGAAATTCTTCAAAGTTGCCTATGAGAGCTAAGGCAATCTTTTGATAAGGGATTAACTTTGAATCCTTGACTTGCCATTCAGCATTAACTTGGCTTATAACGAGCAATGAGTCGCCAAAGGCATGTACTCTCTTGACATTAAAGTCTTGCAAAATTTTGAGGCCTTGTATTAGAGCTTAATACTCGGCCATGTTATGAGTACATTGGAAGTCGAGTTTGAGGGAATAAGGGAGCATCTTTTTTTCAGGAGTGATTAGCAAGATCCCAATTCCTATACCAGACATGTTTCGGGCTCCATCAAAGAATAGAGTCCAAATCAGGGATTCCTGAACACTGCAGATGCGTTCGTCAGGGAAATCATCTTCCGCTTTGATCTTTTCTATCAACGGGAAATCTGCCAATTGATATGCGATGGACTGACCCTTGACTGACTTCTGAGAAACATATTCCAAATCGTACTGCATTAGGAGGACTTGCCATTTTGCAATCCGTCCAGTGAGGAAAGGCTGCTCAAGGATGTACTTGAGAGGGTTAAGTCTTGACAAAATTTTGATCTCTGAGGCCATCAGATAATGTCTCAACTTCTGACACATCCATACTAAGGCTAGACATGTCTTCTCCATCTGAGAGTATCTCTTCTCATAATCGATGAAAGTCTTGTTGATGTAGTAGATGACATGCTCTATCTGGCTGCCTTCCTCGTACTGCGCAAGAAATCCTCCGCAAGCATTATGGTTGACGGAGATATACAAGAGAAGCGGCTTTCCTAGTTCTGGTGGCTTCAGAACTGGTGGATTGAGAAGATACTGCTTGATGCGCTAAAATGAGAGTTGACATTCTGGTCCCCACTCAAACTTCACTTCTTTTCTCAGCAAGTGATTGAAGGGCTCGTATCTCATGGCCAAATTAGAGATAAAACGTCGAATTGACTGAATACGACCTTGAAGACTTCGCAGCTTTTTAAGATTAGTGGGAGGCGGCATATCAATGATCGCCTTTGCCTTGGCAGGATCTACTTCTATGCCTTTCTTGCTGATCATGTAACCAAGCAGCTTGCCTGACTCCACTCCGAAGACGCATTTCTGTGGATTGAGTCTTAATTTGTAAAGAATAAGTCTTTCAAAGACTTGGTTGAGAGCATCAAGATGATCTTCTCCTTCTTTGGACTTGACCAGAATGTCATCTACATAGGCGTCCATGTTCTTGTGCATCTGGTCATGAAAGATAACCGCCATTGCTCTCTGATAGGTTGCCCAGCATTCTTGAGCCCGAACGGCATGACCATATAGCAAAATGTACCCCAAGGCGTGGTGAATGAAGTTTTGGATTGGTCACGAGCGGCCAATTTGATCTGATTATAGCCTGAGTATCCATCCATAAAGGAGAACATGGCATGGCCTGCCGTGCTATCGATCAGAAGATCGATGTTGGGGAGTGGATAATCATCTTTTGGGGTGGCTTTGTTCAAATCTCTAAAATCAATACAGATCCGGACTTTGCCATTCTTCTTGGGAACTGCCACGATGTTTGCCAACCAGTCTGGATATTCAATGGGCCGAATGAATCCTGCTTTTAATAATTCTTCAAGTCCTTTTTTAACTTGTGGTGCCACTCGAGGATCCATCTTTCTCAATTTCTGCTTGATTGGTTTGCAATCTGGTTTCAACATAAGGCGATGCTCGACTAACTTGGAGTCTAAGCCTGGCATATCCTCATAAGTCCAAGCGAAGACTTCCTGATGCTGCTTGAGGAAGTAGATGAGCCTTTCCTTCTCACCCGAATTCAAGCTGGAACCAATTTTGAGGATTTTCGGATCATCTTCCGAACCGATGTTGACATCCTCTGTTGGGTCTTGAACCAATGGTGATGGTTCATCCTGCTTCTGAATACTGGCAAATCTTGAATCGTCGGGTCGAATTCTTCGATCTGCTCTGTCATTCTGCTGACTTCTGCTCCTGCCTTTGCCTTATAGATTCTGGCCGGTTGGGATTTATTTTGAGAAAAATTGGTATTGATGACAAGTTTTCTGAGCGATTTAGGAGCCATGATCCCGGCAATCTGTAAGTGCAAAGAAGGCTTTTGAGAAAAAAGGTTTTGAAAAATAGCCTTTTGTACAGAAACAAAGAATGTTAATCATAAAAAGGGGATATAAGCAAGAATTTGTGTACACCAAGATGAGAAATAGGAATCAAAATTTCATTGATTAAGTAAGTTTGATATTTACAGATGATAGAAGGAAAGAAAGAAAACTAGGGCGGATCTTTTGCCCTTTACAAGAGAGAAAAAGAAAGCAGAAAACACTGGCATTGTCTTCATTGTGCTCCTTTGATGAAGGTGGTCTTTCTGCCGGATGATTGACCTGTGAAACCCAAGCCTGTACCTTCGATATGCTGAGCGGGGATGATTGGCTCCAGAACGTCGTCTTCATTTCTGCCCAGGCCCCTGAAGGGCTGATAACCGTGCTTCATTAGAAGATCAAATCCTTTCTTCGTTTTTGAGAACTGAGGAAAAAGAGGATGATCCCGAAAGGAGGTGCAGTCGAGGCGCCCACCTAACTTGAAGAAGTGGGGTTCCTGCCACTGGGTTACCGCCGTTACGCTTTCTGTCGACTGAACTTCTTTTAATTTCAGCATATCTAGACTTTCACTCAGATTGATCTCGTCGACTTCCCTGATGCTTGGGATGTCGGTAGTGAAAGTAGGACGGGGGATCATGGGCTGTGGGAGTCGCTCTTCCGGGTCCTCTCCTAGGACCGTAGTGATCATGCCTCCCTTCAACCACTTGATGCATTGGTGCAAGGTTGATGGAACAACGTTGGCATTGTTAATCAAAGTGCGTCCAAGCAACAGATTGTATGTGGGCGGCACATTGACCACGTGGAAGGGTACGGTATGCACCGAATAGTTGATGAAGATTTCAAGAAATATCTTCCCCTTTGTTGTCTGCCCGTGGTTGTCAAAACCATAGATTGTGATCGGATCCGAAGTATATTCCTCTTCTTTTAGGCTCAAAGCCATAGCTGTCATTTCAGGGCAGATATTGAGGTTGTTGCCTCCATCGACGAGCACATGAGGGACCGTCATGCCCCTGGTTCGCACCACTATGTAGAGAGCGTTATTGTGGAATGAATGAGGTTTTGGCAGATCCTCATCCGAAAATGTGATTGGTGCATTCGTCATTGCTTGATTGACGATCTGAGCCATATCTTGCGGAGTGGTACTAGGCTTGACTTTGATCTTTCTGAGAAGATCTTCTAGCACTTGCCGGTGCTCAGGTGAGGCGTGGGTCAGGTCAAAAATAGAAACATTGGATAAAGCAATGATTGACTTCTAAACTGACCCTGAAGCCTCTTCTTTCTTTGAAGCTGCCTTGATAAAGCGCTTCGGGATTCTGGGGACTATTTTGGCAATTTCTGTCGTTGCTTTTGTTGATTCCTGTTTGCTGGAAAATGCAGTGATATCCACCCTCTTGGCGGAAGACTGCGCTTGGCGAAGGACTAGGACCTGATGTTGATCCTGAATGTCCTGATCAGAACATGGTTGGATGCTACCTTGAAGAGAGAATGCCTGCTCCGTGATGACTGAAGCTGAGTGCTTGGGAAATGGCTTGGACAAAATTTCTGGTTGTTCTTCTTCATCCTCGATTAACAGGTTCTTGTCAATGCAATCCTGGATGATGTTCTTAAGAACAAAGCAATGCTCAGTATCATGTCCCACAGTCTGATGAAACTTGCAGAATTTATCGGTCCACTTTCCCATAGTGACCGAAGGATCTGCTACCTTGGGGAGTTTAATCATTCCTTTAGACATCATATATTCTAAGATGTCTTCGCGGGATTGTTCCAGAGCTGTGAACTCTCAGTCATAACTCCAACCCTCGTGTTTTGGCTTTTCTAACTGTTTTGCTTCTTGCTGAGGTACTGACTGAACAGGCTGTGGTTTGACGAACTTCCCCTTTTGGGCTGCAGAGTTTGTCCTTTCGACCTTGGAGTGGCCTGAGTTCTTTTTACGATTTTTCTTGCCCTTCTTGTTGTTGGAGCTGCCACTGCCTTGACTTGAGAATTCTGTAGCATAGGCGACGTGCGCCTTTTTCTTCTGATCAGGATTCCCTCTGACAAAAGGATATCCTTCGTAAAGACCATTGTCTAGGCCGGTCTCGAGCCATTCAGCTCTCTCAATTAGCTTGATGAATGATTTGGCGGGCGAAGTAGAAATGAGGTTCCTCAAAGGCTGGGCAAAATTATTCAGAATAATTTGTAGGGCGTGCTCCTCTGGGATGGGAACCTTCATTCTGTTACAGGTGCTTCTCCACCTGTGGATGAATTCGCTGGCTTTCTCATTCACCATCTGTTTTAAATTGTACAGATGATTGAGGGTTGGTGACGCTTCAACATTGAACATGAAGCGCTCAATGAACAAATTTATGACTTTATCGAACTCTCGTAGTTCGATAGGATTAATGTGGTCTGCATACCACCTGGCCGCTACCCCTTCTAGGCTGCGAGGGAAGCAAATGAACAACGCCCGGTTGTCTTTCCTGAAACGGCCGCATTCGACATAGAAAGTGGCCAAATGAGCCTTAGGGTTGCTCGTTCCATCAAATTTAAGGAACTTGCGAGGGAGATTTTTTAGATTGTCATCCCCGTCCAGGCCATGGTAAAAATCTTCACTGGAGTAGATCTGCTTGCCCTTGCTTTTGGCTTGAATATCCTTGATAGCCCGGTTCATTTCTTTCATCTGCTCTTGCATCGGATCATTAGCCGGAATGGGTTTGTTGATCGATTCGGGCTCTGCAGTGGTCTTTACAAACTGCGGCGGAGGATTCTGATGATAAACAAACTGCTCTTCTTCTTCTGATTCCTCTTCTACTGACTCTGTTTCCTCAGAAGTGGTGTCGGGCTGGACTTTCTTCTTGATGATCCTGATTGGCCTTTTCACAGCCTTCTTCTTGGGCTTGCTTTTCGGAGCAGCCTCCTTCTGGATGGCTTCTGCCTACTCTGACATCATTCTGGTCATCATTCTTTTGAACAGGTTGTACATGGCGGGGTCTATATCATCGGCCTGATTCTGATTCTGCCCCCTGACTGACTTAGGAGAGCTGACTGCCTCGACCTCACTGTCGTTGTGCTGTGGGGCAGTTTCCTTTCCTGCTCTGGTTTGCACCATTTTGACAATGCCAGATGATTTCTGTAGAAGTAGAAGAATGGTTAGAGCTCGGAGGAATTTTTGAAAATGCGATTTTTGAGGAAAAGACATGAAAAAAGGAATTGATAGACAATTTAGACAAGTTATCCCATCACCAGGGGATTGGGTCATCACAAATTTTGCGATAATTGTATTACCATTTTGCGGCAACAAAATGTGCCTTATGACCTAGGCGAGGTCGTCCATCGTGATGAGAGATAATCGAAGACAAAATATAAGGAAGAGGTCTCATCACTGGGAATGAGGTCGTCACGAGGATTATAACCATATAAAACAAAATAAAATTTGGCCATAAAAAGTTTTTCATCAGAAAAAAAGTTGCATTTTTATTGATGACAAAATTTAAATACAAAGAGAAGGTAGGCAGACAGTTTGCTACCATTCTTGATACTCTGATGATACATTAGGACCAGGAAATATAGACAAAGGAATGAAAGAGTCCCAAGTGTATTTGGCGACGTGGTATGCTCCAGACCACTGATCCGACCGTAGATCGAACTCTAGCATGCGACCTGTCGGGAAGCGGGTGTTGACACCAATCTGCCGCTGCAAGAACTGTCGAAGACATCTCTCTGGCTGATAGTCGACACAGAAGAAAGGGCCGAGCAATTTGTAATGCTTGTCACGAGCATAGGTATAGCGAGGAACGGTCTCTCTTCTGTCGAAGAAGTCCCAAACGATCTCCTCCTGATGCAGTTTCTCGATCAAAGCTCAGCACTGAATGGCTGACTTTGGCTGTTTACTGCTGAATCTGAAAGAACTGGCTTTTGATGGCACATGTCGCAGGAACCATGACTGCAAGTCATACGTGCATCCTTCCACTAAAATAGTTTCTCCAAGGGCGAAACGAGCTAGGCCTCTGTAGAGAAAAGCTAGAGCTACCATGGACACTGAAAGTTGACGGGTCTGCTTGCTTCCCCATCTTCGAAAGAGTTGGGCGACTCTGATATCGATGAAATTCTGACCATCTTGAAAGAATGCTAGTCCCACTGTGCATAGGACCATGGCATGCTGGATTCTTTCTTTTGCTGCTCGAGACAAGGTATCGACTTCTTCATAGGCTCCATACTTGTGATAGAGTTCGAACAGATCGATGAATTGACTTTCGTTGATCTTTGTGAGAGGCCAGGATCTGCTCCTTGTGGCTCTGGCCAATGCTTCTCGAACATCTATCCCTTTGACATTGATCAAGAACTGTTGCTCGACTGGGTCGTTCGGCTGACCAGCTGGTTCTGGCAATCCCATGATGTCACTGAACTCATCCATTAGCAAAGTCATCTCTCCCCAGGGAAACCAAAACGTGCAGGTACGCAGATTCCACCGCTCTGCCATAGCTTGAATCATACTGTCGTTGATGATTCGCTTGCCGACTGTCGATGCCATTTCCAATCCACAATCATCCAATTGGTCTGGGAACATACGCAAGAAGGCGGTGAACCAAGAATAGTACCATCGAGGGAAGAAGGTACGAGACTGGATGACCCGACGATCTGGGGTTCTATCCCTTATTTGATAGAAGACATGATCCCTGGGAAAGATAGCATCGGAAGATTCGGATGCCATCGAAATGATACTGAGGCAAGAGAGGAAAAGAGTTAGATAGAATGCAGGACTCACGGATAGACTTTTGATGAGAGAAGAGGACAGACATAAATCCTGGAAAACTTTGAAAGATCAAGGGACATGGAAAAGACTTTCCAGGGTTTTTAAGAAAAGTTTTGACATACAAAAGGGAAAAGAAAAGGGGAGATATGCACCTGGGGTTTTCAAAAATAGAGGAAATTTTGAATAGTGTACCCAAGGTTTTAAAGAAGTTTTTGATATATACAGGAGCATACAAGAAGATATTATACAATTATAACTGCACAAACAAGGATGTGCATACAGCACTCCCTAAAGGCTGAATCTAAATGCCATGTTTGAAATAGCTTGCAGGACCTTAATCCTAACTCTAAGATTTAGATCATCTGATTCCAATCAAGGTACGCCGATATACTCAAGCCGAAGCTCGAAGTACGTGGCATATAAGATATTTCTTCGGTTCTAAGGTAAGGGCTTCCCAACATCCTTGAGCACCTACCGATATACCTCGGACTATGGCCCTTAGGTACGTGGTAGGGGGGCGCAAACCCAAATAAGTGGTCCAGTTGTGAGGCTCTCTCCCGAACTATGGTTCAGTGAGACAGCCCAGCAACGTGAAGACCGGGACAGTATAGGTAGGGATGTTTTCAAAATATGATCAACATGCAATAAAATCAGAAGGCTCTAATGCAAGTCCTAAAGAGATAGATTTAAATAAAGAGAAACATACACTTTCATACATTGTTTTGCATTCAATCCCTAAAATTGAGGAGAGTTGTATTTAAGACCTGAGTCTAATGTGAACATGAAATAATCTCCTCAATATGGTCCTACCAAACCATACTTAGATCCTATATGCAAATAATGTCAGCTTTAGAACAGAGTCTAGGCTCCTAAGGTTTGCATGGAAATGTAGCTGACATTGAAAAGAATAAAGACTTAGATAATATCAAAGCAAAGCAAAAAGGCATAATTCGACCGGACGGAGACTTGTCCCATCTCAGTCGCCAAAACTGTGATCATCGCAAAAAATTTCCTCACTTGTGGTTTCTCTCTCTTCCTTCTCTTTTCCTTTTCTAACCTCTATTTTCCTCCTTTTTGAAGGGAGAAAAGTAAAAGAAAGAAAAGAGAGAGAGAAGAGAAAAGAAAGAAAGAGAGAAGAGGAACTCTTTTGCGGGTTTTCACTTGACCTTGATTTGAAAATATTTAGAAAATAACTCGCCTCCGTTTTGAAAATTTGCGGGAAAATGGAGAGACGGGATTCGCTTGTCGGTACGAGGTTCGACCATTCCTGGCGCCTTTACTAAAGGTAATCGAACCAAGGATCGAATCTATGCCTTTTTGCTTTGCCTAAATATCATCTAAGAATTTATTCTAACTCTAAATGCACAAAGAATCATACTTGTGCAATGCAAGGATGTATGCTCTTTTGAAAAGAATGTTTTGGAAATTTCCAAGTATTCTGAGATGAACTTGATAAGGGAGTGAAGAAATGATTGAATCTAACTTTAGAACTTGAGATAGATCAGAGAAGTTCTAAGTCTTTGGAAGAATAAATCTTGACTTTGGAAAGAGAATAATTTAAAGCCGAGATAAAGGGGAAGGAAAGGAAAATTTTCAAGGTTTTTGAACTTGGATTAAGGAAAAGAGATAGGATAAAAAGTGGAATTGAATTTAAGATTTGAAATTGAGAATGGATCGGAGAAATCCAAATGGTATAGAAATTAATTTAAGAAATATAGACATGATTTGTAAAGGGATTTAGATTTGAAATCTGGAAATGAACTGGAATTGGATTTGAAAATTGGATTTGAGAATAAAATTTGATTTGAAATCTGGACTTCAAATCCGAAGTTTGGATCTTAAGATGGATTTAGATCTGAAATCTAAGATCCAAAGTAGAATTGGATTGTGGATCCTAAAAAATGGATTTGGATCTGAAGTCTAAGATCCAAAGTAGAATTGGGTTATGGATCCTAAGATGGATTTGGATCTGAAGTCTGAGATCCAATGTAGAGTTGGATTCTGAATCCTAAGATGGATTTGGATCTGAAGTCTGAGATCCAATATAGAGTTGGACTCTGGATCCTAAGATGGATTTGGATCCGAAGTCTGAGATCCAAGGTGAAATTGGATTCTGGATCCTATAAGGAAATTGGATCTGAAGTCTAAGATCCAAAGTGAAATTGGAGTGTGGATCCTAAGGAGGAATTGGATCTGAAGTCTGAGATCCAATATGAGTGTTGAATCCTGGATCCTAAAATGGATTTGGAGTTAAATTCAGAAGATGAATCAAGAATCTCAAAGTTAAATTGAACTTTGATTTTGATTGGAGTTTTGAATATAAAATGAATTTGGAATTTCAAAGTCAATTTGAACTTTGAAATCTGATTTGAATTGGAATAAAAATCACTTTGAAATCTCAAAGTTAAATTGAACTTTGAGATTGAAAATGAAATTGAATTTGAAAATGAAAAGGATGAATTGGATTTGATAAGGATTGAAGATAGATTTGAGAAAAGTATTTACATCACTTGGAGTTTTGAAAAAGGAATTTTGAAAACATGATGCAGTTCTATCCTAAATGATGAATGAATTTAAATAATTTGAAATTGGATTTTGAAAAGCTATTATATTCTTTAAATGAATTAAAATAAGATTGAAGATATAATACATCTTTGACTATGGTCATTGAATGTATTATATAATAATCTATATTTAAATTCAGGTGAAAGAATGAAACACATTTGGTGCTTTTATAGAATTTAAAATGAAATTAACTCTCAATATACCCTGACTATGGCCATTGGTATATATTTTAAGTTAATTTTAAGTTAAATTCTGATAAAAGAAAAATATTTAAGGAAAATATGATGAATTTTGGAAATGGATCCAGTGTCGATCTGATGTTATTTTGTAAAAGATAAAAATACTAAGTTTTGTCCACACCCTGACTATGGCCATTGATGTGGATCATCAACTTAGGATTGATTTACCTCTTACGAAATGGTGCACGTGCCATTCGTGTTTCACCAATGTGAGATTTTGAGAAATAAAGACAAAAGCATGAAAACAAGTAATTCATGGTATTTTACAATGCTTATTCATTCTATCTAAAGCAAGAAATGTAAATTGTTATTAAAATCTAACTATTACATCTTTGAAACTAAAAAAAAAGAAATTTTTTTTTTAACTCCTAAGTTAAGAAAGAAATGATTTCTCTCTTTTTTGTTTTTGTATATTTCCTGCAAAAGATCAAAGTTAGCAAAGTATGAAATGAGATTTAAGAATGTATACAATGATCAGAAGGTATATCCTTGAATACATATGAGATATCCTAAATGAATGAGAGCATTTGAGATGCATACATATATATTCCTAGATATGATGCTTAGATTTGAGGAAGGAACATACATGTAACCTTGGGAAACTGTGTTTAGATCAATGCTAATTATATGAAGGATATATCCTTTTGCAGAATATGGATGTCGCCTAATTGCAGGGTAGTGGAATACCCATGGCTGGGGCACTACTATCGGTGTGGTGACAGCGGTGCACAGGTGAAGTAAAGGAAAGATGAATATTGTTGTGAAGAAAGGAAACAGAGGTGTTGACATCGTGAGCTGGGAAATGGCTTTGATACATATGTGTGCTGGGCGGATATTGATGATGTGCTGAAGATATAACCAGTTGCGGCTATATTTAACACTATCGCAAGTGATTGGATGAAATCACAGCAGTATTCATGCACTGCTGTAGGTGTGAGGATGGCTATATGATAGGCAGCAAGGGTAGGAACATATACTGCAGCAGAGCACCGTTGTGTATGCATATGACGCACATGCTGTGATAAATAAATGGGTGATGTGCACAGTGAGTGGGTGGTGTGTGTGCTACATCACAGATGATGTACAACTATTGGAAGGGTAGGTTTTAGGGACCTTGTGGCATGTAAAACATAACTGTGAAAAGACAGTTAATGAGGTGTGGTGATGCTGTGATTAATGAACTACTGCAGGAAAATGGATGTTGTAAATATGTAGAGTGGCAGTTAGGTTACAGCAGGGGGGATATTGACAATAGTGTACGATGTGCTGGGATCATTGGTTAATGCAGTAAGTGAGGGAGATATAAAGTGGTGTCACACCTAGGGGTGGCAATCGGGTCAGGTTGGCGGGTCGGGTTGGCGGGTTGGCGTGTCAGCATACCTCAACCCGAACCCGACCCGTTTATTAAACGGGTCAGCTGTGTCAAACACAAACCCGACCTGTTTAATAAACGGGTAACCCGACACGACCCGCCAACCCATTTAATAAATGGGTTGGGTCGGGTAAACGGGTTTTCAGGTTCGCGGGTCGGGTTGACGGATCGGGTTGGCAGGTAGTCAGGTTGGCGGGTCGGGTTGACGGGTTGGGTTGGCGGGTTGGCAGACGGGTTGGCGGGTCGGGTTGGCGGGTTGGTGGGTTGACCCACCCGCCTAACCCGTTTATTAAACGGGTCAGCTGGGTTGGAGGGTTGGCATACCCCCAACCCGAACCCGACCTGTTTAATAAACGGGTTATGCGGGTCGACCCGTTTATTAAACGGGTTGGCTTAAGCCCAACCCGAACCCGCCTAAGAGGCGGGTTGGCGGGTCGTGTCAGAAATTGCCACCCCTAGTCACACCCAGTTATAATGAGGAGGTGATTATGGAACTATAGGTTTAATGTTATATGGCAAATGCCATAAAAAGAAGTTGTGCTGAGTTGTAGGCATCTGAGACCTGCCTTTCTGTTAAAACAGGTGAGGGAAACAACTATGTGATATAGACTTAACCTCAGCATTACTTCTGCCTAAAAAAAAAATGCTTGAAACAGCAAACAAGAAGACAATGTGGATTTGATTCAATCTTAGACCATGAACAAGATTATCGATGGCTTAATTGGCCATCCTGTAAGGCCAACATGAACACAGGGAATCTGTCCCATTGATGAAAAGGAATGATTTCCTCGTTGCCAAGCTAATATTAATTCCCTGAACAAATGGCTTACCTGACACCGATATTCTGAATAGGAGAGTTATGAACATATCTTGGGGATACCATGACAGAGCTAAACACACCAAAACAGATGCATTGCTGAGAAAGAAAAAAAATTTGATAAAGGAATAAGTACATCTGATAAAATTCGCAAGAAACATATATATACTGAAGTGTAATGTGGAAAGAGAGAGAGATGAGCATACAGATGCAGTTCTTAACATGATAAGGTGAGTGCAAGCAAAAAAAAAGGAATAACATGCCATAAGAGATGGTCTATCTAATCAAGATGAGCTGCTCATACGAAGCTCCATTCGCCAATTATCATATCCATCATGCTTGGTCCATCACGGGAGGAGATGTCATCTTACCTTCCAGCTAATGCAGAGGATATTACAACTATCTTGGTTTTCACATTTTGACAGACTGAATGCGAATCAGAGGAGATAGTCATCACCTTATTCGGGATTTGCTGGATTAAGATGTCCTGCTTATGATTTGCCTTCTAATGACATCCTTGAATAAAGGAATGAACTCTTTGGACTCTAGAACAGGTGAACCTATCCTTGGAATAACTTCATGGGAAATAATTACAAGAATGCACAGATATTAACATTAAGAGAGACATAAGAAAAAAATTTGTTCAGAGGAACAATAATCTGATATAATTAAGCCAACGCAAGATGCTAATCTCAAAATATTACACAAACATGATGAAATGCTATCAGGAAAACATGTTCACGACATGTCATAAAATATGAGATTAGGAATTGTAAGTATAAGAGGAATAATGCAGGTGAGGGCTGAAGTTGATGGCACACGTGAGATGCTAGATTAAAAGTCTGTGAACAGAATTCAAGAGTCTAATGTTGATGAAATGGGAAACTATGGGGAGAACGATATCAGCAAAAACCATAAAATAATAAATAATAAAGAAAAAAAATATGGATATAGTTACCAGATCGACTGCCCATTATGCATGGAACATGACAGAATAACTAAAAAAAGACGCAGATGATGGCCTGGCATCATGTATATACAATGAATGATTGGAGGAGCGTGGGATCATGCGATCATTGAGATCCTCGATAGTTTGATAATCAGGGAGTATTGCTTGCAGTGAGCACCTCAAGCGTATACCCAAACGAATGGGAGTGAAGTGGATTCAATCATGAATCCCCTTTGCAAAATTTAAATTTGGCCATAGGCCGGGAATTTTTTTTTTATTGGGATCCTATTTGACAATGGTTTAAAACCTGAAACCAGAGCTTCTGTCAAATAAACTCAAAATCCGCCTCCTCTTTTCTTTAGCGGGTAAAACAAAGTAGAAAGTCTGATCAAATCTGAATACCTTTGGAAGCAAACGACAATGTTTGGGAGAAGCCAAAAGGAAAAGTAACCAAAGAAGGAAAAGAAAAAAAAAGTGACTAATATTCGTAATGAAATCATCTGTTTAACATACAGAAAAAAAACAAAAAAAATAACATATAGAAAGAAAAAAAAAAGAGAAGAAACAAAAGGAATCTATGAGCATATAGACAGTCATCGATAACAGACTCCAAGGACTTAAACGAGTCGGGTATCATTTGGAGCATGAAATGCAGATGATAATATCTCAAATGAGAAAAAGGAATAAGAGAATTAGGCTGCAGTTGTCGGATTTCTGAATCCTGCAGCATGAGCAAAACGAAAGCAAAAACTGAGAAAACAAAGCAGAAATATAAAAGAGATGTAGGAATCAGGGGATTCTGATTGCTATTTGCAAGAGGTGTAAGCCAATCCTGTCATATGCAGGTTGACTCTCCCACCAATGCATTGTAAAAAGGGAAAAAGAGAGAAGAAAAGAGGAAAAGAAAAAAAAAACTAGAGACAAAATGGAACAAAACACGGGAGGATATAATGCCACGGGAAGAGGATCATCAATGCGAAATCAAAAGGAGGGGGTGGTGGTGGTCTCTTACCTCTTAGCGGGAAAATCAGGAGGAGTAAGCTCACAGGCTTCCTTTCGCTTGCAGGCACCTCTGGCCACGATGAGTCAACTTCTTTCCGGGTATAGCCGAGGAATCTCTTGCAGGGGGAAGAGACCTTTCTTCAGCTCTTTGCACCAGGGAAAGAAAGAGGTAGCGCCATGCTCGATTCAGGGATCGTGTAAAGGAGAATGGCTCCCAAAGGGGTTAATAGTCGATGCCCCTTCCCCTTCCTTTTGTGCCTCTCTTATAGAGAGAGGAGGAAAGGTCTGGAAGCGGGGGTTGGTTAGAGATCGACGGATGAAGAACCAAGGAAAGTCATCTGAGGGTTGAAGAAAAGGGGAGTTACAGTGGGAGTGTGCGAGGCTGGGCCGTTGGTGATGAAGGGCTTAGGGAGGTGGTGCCGTTGGTAGATGAGGGGTGGAAGAGATTGGCCGAGAAGATGGGGAGAAGCAGAACGGGGGAGTGCGAGGGAGTGTTCGGTCCTTCAGGATTTCATGAAATTTCTAAAAAGAAGTCCCCTTCAACGGATTTTTCTAAAAAGGTTTTAGAATGAGTTTTTTAGCAAAATTGACTTTAAAACTCATTCATTTTTCTTGTAATTTTTCCAATTTTTTGGTTTTTATGTTATTTTCATTTTTTGTATTTTTGGAATAAAAAACTAAGATTTTATGAGAAACAAAGATTAAACACCAACTTTTTTTGTACTTTTCTGAGAAATATTTACAAAAGTATTTTTCTGAGAATTTTAGTCCATTTCGGGAAAATTTCTTCAGAAAAGGGGTTTGGACCCAAGCTTTGAGAATATGTTCGAGTTTTGAAACTTGAATCGAGAAATACAACGTGATGGGTCCAAACAGATGTCGGAGGGACTGTCCGAGCTATTTAAAAACTATTTTTGGTATTTTCTGTAATTTTAATTTAAAATTTGAACAAGGAGACTCAAATTTGGATCTGGACAATGGATCCAGTTCCGAAATCAATTTAAACATATAAAATGAACTTAATTTTAGTAAAATTTGAGAAATGAAAAGAAAAAAAAATGACTCATTTGCTCAAAAAATGAATTTAGGGGCAAGAAGGGAATATTTAAAAGATTTTGAAAAATTTGGGGTGTTCATAGCTTCACACATTTTTTTTCCAAGAAGCCGAAAATGTGATATTGAGACTTCACCTTGGATGCTCGGATGGTGAAGGAGGTGTAGAATCAATAGGGGTGCTAAGGAGTTCAGTTGCACCCTACACTTGAAAGCACTCACACCTCTCAAATGACCACAAGAGGAGAATGGGAAGGAGAGGGAGAGAGAGAGAAAAAGAAAGAGCGAGTGCTAAAAAAAATCGCCCCCTTTTGGGCTCTTCCTAGGAAAAAGTTTTTATATCACTGCATGCCAAATGAATGGCCGGGATTATCCCAAGGGATTCAACAGTTAGGGTGGGTTTCACACCACTCTAGGCGATGGCAAGGATGCAATATCCTTGCATGGCCGCCCAGCTCCTCCATTCAGTTCGTGTATTTTGAAAAGGGGTTCATAATTGCCTTCTTGAAAGAACAAAAAGGGGATTTCCTTGAAATCCCATGGGGCGCAGCCCCATGCTGATTTCTTGGAAAAATTCCCCATCTTCATGATGGCGCCCCTTGCACCATCATGAACCAAAATCCCCAACAAAAGGGTTGACTCATATTTACATATATATACATATTACATTATTATTATTATTATTATTATTATTATTATTATTATTATTATTATTATTATTATTATTATTATTATTATTATTATTATTATTATTATTTTGTTTTGGGTAGGGCCAATTGTGGCCCTTCCTTTAAAATTCGTCCCATACATATTACCAACCTGCCATTATCCCAGCTGGTCATCTTGACCAGCTGGTCTCATGGCCCAAAATCGTCTATAGATAGTCCTAAGTGGTCGACCAAGGGCTTGGTCGACCCTTGACTAACTATAAAAAAAAAGAAAGTTTTATAATTTTTTTTCTTAAGTAAGATTAAAATTAACTATGTCATATACCTTATTTCGGTTTTAAATTTTCAATACCATTATCTATCCAACCCTATCCAAGAGGAAAATTTCCTCTTCTTACGAAATGGCTCTCGTATAGGCCCTCGTAAAATCGCTAGGCGATCTTCTGTAAATCACATGCACTGACGGGGGTTTTCCATCGTTTAGGTCTTAAATTTGGGGACAACCCAAATATACGTATAATAAACTTGCACTTAATATTTCAAAGGTTAACTCACCACAAATTTCCATCAATTTCTATTTTCATTAAACTTACGCATTTTCCAACTCATATATCTACAAAGTTACAAATTGAAAAATTCGTGATTCAAACAAGAAATTTCCATTCACAACAACACTTCGCATAATATTTCCTTAAAATCACCGAGGACGTTACACCCTCTCTTCCCTCTCACTCTCTCTCATCCTCCTTAGCCGAGTGGAGGGTGTCTTCCACCATCTTCATGGAATTTTGCAAGTGTGTTGCACCTTCAATCGAATCGAGGTGGAGGACTTCGATGTCTTACCTCTATTCTCTTCGGTATTGCATGTGTTACGAGATATGAAGTCACGAGCCGGCTGCATTTGAAAAATGCACGGCTCATGGTGGATTAGGAGTCATTTTTGGGCATTTCAAACATGATTGAGCATTTCTTCCATTTGGTTTTGTTGTACTTCATGGTTACCTTTATTAAATCATTTGAGGCTTGTACATTGTGTTGATATCTTGTTCAGCCCATGTATACTTGTTATTTTTGCATGATTCTTCCTTATGTGTTTTTCATGCAACAAATAAAAACGTTATCTTCTTTTGTTTGGTTTGTCCTCTTCTTCTTATTGGTTTTGGTGCTAAACCCCTGCATGCATAAGCAACTGATTTTGGATATGCATGTGATGACCTCAGGCCCTCTCAAACTCATGGGGGATGGTTGAGGCACATCTTGTGTTTCCGGGTGAGTCTAAACTGGGCACATTCGTAGCCTAGTCCAAACATTGCACCCGCCTTTCTTTTCCATTTCTCGTTTTCCCCAGCTTTTTCCCCTATAGATAGTATTAATTTTTTTTATTATTCCTTCCTTTGTTGTCGGGTGTTGCAGCTGGTTTGTTCCCCTACTGTGACAGACCCAGTTGAGTGCACACTGGTCTGAGCTGGGCTCGGCCCTACACCCAGGCCAGATGACAGTCCCTTGTGATTGTTGGATGCTAGCTGGCACGTTCCAGCCATCAACACTTCTTTTTTTATGTTGTGTTATCATTCTTTTTTTTGTGTTTTCCTCTTGTGGTGCTAGGCTTAACCCAGTCCCAAAATGTTGGGATTGGGGTTGCAGCCGTGGTTGTAGGCACGGGTCATGGCGTGACCAGTCCATTTGGTCGTGGGAAGTTAGAGCTCTGGTAGCGGTGCATCTTCCTCTTTCTTTCTTTTTTATTTTCATTTCGGCTCATTGAACCTATGTGGTGGAGTAGGCTGGGGTCAGCCTTGGGCGTGCACCCAGCACTCCTTTTCGCAGTGAACCGCGCCCTTGGGCTCTGGTTCACGCGCAAAGGGGTAGCTCGGTCTAGTTCTGCAGACCAGACCCAATGTAAATCAATGCACTTGAGTTGAGCTGGGCGCATTCGGTTAGCCGCGCGTCCAACCCTTATAACCTGAGTTTTTGGTTTCTTTTTTCCCTGGGTCGAGTCTGTTCATGGCACTCTTGTTCCTCCTCTTTTAGTTTGGTTCGACTTGGCTAGGTGTCGGTCTGAACCGGGGGTTCAGACCAGCACCATAGTTGGGTCCAGACCTGCGGTGCGCGTGAAGCCCAGTCCAGCAGTTTCCCTTGGCTGGAGCTGGGTGCACTCCACGCGGGTGTTGTACACCCTTAGTTCTTGTCTTAGCTTTGTGGGAGCCAGTTTGAACCAAGGTTCAAATCTGAACACCTCGGTAGTTCTGCTAGCACCTATTGCTAGCCGCGGCTCCTTCACGGTAGAGTCGGGTGCTAGCCGCAAGTTGCTGGGCCCCCGGGCTGTGTGTCGACCCTTTTGTGGATTCAGGTCTGAACCAAGTGGTTTAGACCTGCTTGTGGTAAGGGCAGCAGAGTCCTATGGACCAGTCCCTTCCTCCGGGTCCAGATTCCTTGGTGCCTCCAAAACTTAGGTCTAGCCGCAGCTGCACTAGTTGGCAGCTTACCTCATCTTAATCCAGTCCCTTCGACCATCTGGTCTGCACTAAGAGTCGGACCAGAACCCCTAGTGTTAGTATGACTGTCTGGCTTGTAGGACCAGACCATCGTATTAGTTGGGATTTTGGGCAGTGAGTGTGAGGATCGGCAAGTTGGCACCCTTGCAGCCTTGTTTATGCCATATTGTGGTTGTCAACCTTCTTCCCTGTCTAAACAAGAGCGAGCCTACTTTAGGTTGGTCCTATTAGGTTCGAGCTAGCCTTAGTAGTGCCTCGCACTATCCTCGCACCCTGGTTAAGTTTTGGCATGAGTGCATGCCTTGGTTTGCTTATTTTCGATATATATGTATCTAGGTATGGATGTGTACAAGTATATGTGAATATACGTATATGAATGTGGAACCTCGAATATGTTATAAACATGGATATGCATGTAAATATATATATATATTAAAAGCACATGATGATCATTTTGGTGTAATCGAATCGACTTGCGACACTCTGGTGTCCTTTTCAAGTAATTTCTTTGAATAACTCCACACTCCGAACTAAGTTGAGTTACCCAGTGTTGTCTTACATTCGTTTTGGCAAACGGTTTGTTTCGGGTCTGCGGGCGCGACACCCCGAACCATGGTAATACCAGTGTAATACCCATTAGATGGGTTAATTCTAGAAATCACCTTCGACACGTATATGTGTCGTATCGCGTAAGGAAAACCCTTATGCCTTGGTTTACATTCGACAGACTAGGAAGGTGTGCAGTTGAACATTTTTTGTAAATCCATGAACTTAGAGACTTCGTTCATTTAAAATCACAAGTGGTTCAATATCTTTGTTTCGGGTCCGCAGGCGCGGCTCCCCATACCGTGGAAATAGCTAATGTTGTTCCCATAAGACGGGAATATCCTAGATTTCACCATAAACATGTAAGTGCGTTTAACCATGTATGAGAATATTGTTCAATGCATCTTGTAAGATCCATGATTCTAATTTTTTATGTATATTGTGTAATTATATGGGAATCGATGAATTTTTATGTTTTGGCAACTTCTAAAGTTTTGCTTATTTTGAGAACTAGGTTAATCGCGTAATTTTATGTAAAAAGAGCAATTTCGGAAAATCCAAAATGAATCAACCTCTAAAACTTTTAGGGTAAGTTTGGAATAGGGCTGTAGTGATACACCCCAAATTGGCGATCCGAACGACGAGAGAACCTCGTCAGTGCATGTGAATTACGAGTCTTGATTTAATTTTGGACCTGAATCTTAGAACACTTAATTTTTACGAACCAAAGACTATTTTCTTAAGAGGTATCGACCATTCTACGTTAATTAAGGTTATAAAGAGAATAAAATAATTTGTTGGAATTAAATTATTATTTTAATCCATTAAATAAGCATTTTCTTATGACTTACACGATATGCGGTTTTGGTTTTTGGATCTGGAGCACCTAGTGGGTCCAAGACCCATGGGCGACCCCTATAGTGGACGTCCATGTCCTTGGTTGACCAACTGGTCAATGCTGACCAGCTGGATGGAAATTTCAAAAATTTCTTGCATGGATTTTATGTAGAGGCCTTCATTGGCCATGGGTCTTTCCAACACCCTCATGATGAGGCCTAGGCTCCATCATGAGGGACGCCATTTTCAAAAGGGAGCCATGGGGCTGGCGCCCCATGGAAGGTTTGTAAAATTTTTAAAGGCTTTTGAATCCTTAAAAACTATTGGGCACGTTGGGTGGCAGCCAAGGGCGCCCCTTGTTATTTGTTGAAGTTTTAAGGCTCTAAATGAATGGCATTTTTGAAATTCTGCAAAATCTTTTTGAAAGACCAACATGAATTGGTTGTTGGGGTGTGTGGAGCTCCCCAACCCTCCATCTTGGAGGGATTACATCCCAGCCGTCCAAACCTTTGTTCAACCTCTATAAAAACTTTAGAAAAAAAATGGGCCCCTCTCTCTAGTGGGCGATTTTTCCTATCTCTCTCTCTCTCAAACTTCTTCTTTTCTCTCAAGTTCCTCACTCCAGTCGTGGGCTCTCTCTTGGGCGTGAGAAGCTGCAGCACCTCAACCTTCTTTCATCTTCATTAATAGCAAAGGTGAAGACTCACCTTAATCCTATGATTCCGGATTAAGATGAAGCCAATGGCCCTAAGGAGGTACATCGTTGAGGCATTGGTGAGCGCATTAGGTGCACTTACCTTATGAAATGAAGAGAAAGAAAATTGAACACCATAGGTTACGAATATTGAAATGTTTTGTTGTGGGCTCAGTTAGAGTCTTCGGGCAGTGGCCCTTGTGTTGTGTGGACTCTTGTGTGATATACCCTAAAACAGAAAATAATGATAATATGGTGTTTTGACTGCTTTCACGAGCGGTGTGCTCCATTGGCCGTGTGAGGCTGAGCACGTGGATGGGCAGGCCAAGTCCTCGTTTTGCATACCCTGCAGGGACCACGAGGCAGATTTCTCATTGTGAGGTATGATTAAACATGAGCCTTAAGAAAGATAAACCTGCTTCGCCCCATTCACAAAATGGTTCACCTTGGGAGAGGGTGGATGGTACAACCCTGAGTGACTTGTCGTTACTATGACACGTGTTTGACAGGAGTTGTAGCGTCCTTTGGCCTCCAGTCACTCAGAGTCAGGGAGGTCGAGGTTGCCTTCTTAGGACCTCACTACTGCAGTAGTATGGATTGCAATCCTTGCCTATGCGAGTATTTTCTCCTAGCCGTGTGTTGCTCGCATGAGGTTGACTCGGTCTGTAGTTTCCCCGGTTACCACACTAGACAATTAATAACAGATGTCGGGTGCATGTCTCACAGAATGTGAGGTTTCTTTCTCGTACCCGAAGGAGTAATCAAAAGAACTTAAAGACTAACCAATCAGCTGACTTACTGTAGTTGCTACTTCCCTTGTGATGTGGACTTTACTCCAGTTGCTTTACTTGCTTCAGCTGTTACTTGGTTACTTTGTTGCTTAGTACTTGTTATAGTTGTTACTACCTTGAGCACTTGCTTTACAGTTACTGTTGCTTCCTTAGTTATTCGATGCTCAGTTAGTTGCTTTAGACATATGCTTTCTCTGTTGCTGTAGCTTGTTGACTAGTACTTGTCACCTTACTCCTACCCGACATAGGCACTTACACTTGTAAGCTTTCCTGCTTTTCATGTGCACATGACACACACACACACACACACACACACACATATATATATATATATATATATATATATATATATATATATATATATATATATATATGCTTTGGTTGTTTCTTCACCACCTCGCAAGAGGACTGACCCCGTTTTATGGGGATGTAGGTGACGAACAGGTGTAGTGCGGATGCGGTGATACACGGTGGAGGCTCGGAGGACCCACACACTTGACTGCAGTTCATGTATCTGGTGGTTTTTGGGGTTTGGTTGTTGTTGGGATAAATTCCCAGTTTTGTACCTTTTGTACTTACATTTGTAAACTCTTTAAACTGTTGGGGTGTTTCCCCTTTTTACTTCACTGTTACACTTTTGTACTCACAGTTGGTTACACTGTTTCCACTTGTTGCACTTATCTGTGGTGGCCGCCCAGACTTGCGGCTTTGTTGTTTTTTTTCCACATCTGCTTTCCGCTGATTTTTCACTTAAACCCTTTCAAAAAAAAATCCTGGAAATTTCAAGCTTTCCAAAGTCAGGGTTTGGGGCACCACAGTGTTTGGTATCAGAGCAGAGTTTAAGTGTGTGGTCAGAGCTTCATCGTGCATCATCTATCGCACTGTAAGTATAAGTTAAGCTTCTTTATTTCCTTTATTTTCTGCTTTTTAGATAGTTGTGTTTTTGGTTCTGTGTATGTGATAGATGTCGACAAACCTGCAAGATTTTGGAGGCTCTCCAAAACCTGACTCGAGGCGAAGAGGCCCTGAGTGGAGTTGTGCGACATTTGGCACGTAATGAGCATATGTTGGCACCTCCATGTGCCAGGTGTTTGGAAGATCACGCGGGGCAGATCTGTCCCCGTGAGTTGGCTGAGTTCCCCTACTGTAGTCTTCGTGGGCATGTCGAAGAGGAATGCCAGACGAAACAGAGGGATGAGCTCTGGAAGAGCAATGCGGAAGACATCGAGGATGTATCTTCGGTCTCTGGACCATTAGTTGTGGAAGTGGATAGCCAGGACGGAGAAAGGCGTGGAGCGATCGATTCTCCCCAATATTCTCCTAAATCCTACCCCTATGTTGTTTCTTCGGAGTACGTGCCGTCGATTCTGAGGGAAGTCTAAGAGATCTCTAACACACCGCTGAGGAATGATGTTTCTCCTCCGCGTGTTAGGCTGAGGCGTTGTGGTAGTCGGAAGGACTACAGGGACTTCTACACCAGCAAAACATGAATTTGTGATGCAATGTTTAGAAACACTGAGTCAGTGTTTCATTTTGCTTCGATCGTGTTTAAGTTGTTGGCAGTGTTTGTTTAACCCTATCTTGATGAAGGGTACTTCTGTAATGTTTTAGTTTCCCTATTAATAAGATGAAAATTTTCCTATCTCAGTGCAATTGTTGGTTGCTTACGTATAGATTTCTACGTATTTAGATGGCGTGGCGAACCAGGTGTGACGATCTTATGGAGACTCTGAACAACCTTACCGAGGTTGTGGGTCGACAAGCAGAGACCATGAGGAACATGGGCGAGCACCTCCAGCAGGCCGCCCAGGGACAAGGAACACCTGCCCAGGTTCATGTTGCAGCAGTCCCATACAAGCAGTTTATGAGCTTGAACCCTCCCTCGTTTGATGAGAAGTCGTCGCCAGAAGCAACCGAAGATTGGATCAGAGAAATAGAGCGTATTTTTCGTGTGTTACAAGTTGGTGATGATCGGAAAGTAGATTTCGGGACATACCGTCTCAAGAAAGATGCAGAGAGGTGGTGGGCGACCACCTGGGAGATAAAATTCGACAACCAGCCTGTAGAGTGAGACCAATTCGTAGAGGCGTTCTATGCAGCCTATTTTCCAGCTCATGAGAGGAGCCGGAAAATGTAGGAGTTTCTTGATCTACAACAGGGTAGTTCTTCTCTTTCTGAATATGTCACGCGATTTCGTAGCCTGGAGAGGTTTTGTCCACACTTATACACGACAGAAAAGGAGCGAGCTCTTAAATTTGCTCGAGGTTTGAAGCCAGCCTTACGGATGAAGGTGTACACACGTGCACCTACGACGGTCGATGAGGCTTTAGAGACGGCCTCCTTGCTTGAGTATGACTGGACCGAATCGCAGAAGACTCCCGCACCACGTCAGCAGCAGCAGAATCCTAGCCAAAAGAGTTGGCCAAGGAAGAGGCATTTTCAGAAGAACCAGGGTGGAAGGAAGTTCCATCCTCAGTCAAAGAAGCAACACAACAACAACAACAGTAACACCTGCAAGATTCAGTATCAGAACTGTAGACCCTAGTACCAGCAACGCCAGCAGCCGCAGCAAAAGCAGCTTACCGCGGCCAGTTGTCTGAAATGTACCACAGATCATCCAGGGTGACCTTGCCCACGGGACACAGGTGGATGCCTTTATTGCAGAAAGATGGGTCATTATATCCGGGATTGCAGAAAGAAACTGGCGGATGACCAGCACAGGAATACGCCGAGTACTTCCCAGCCAGTACAGCAGCGACAGCCCGCTACACAGCAGCAGCAGCCGTATCCACCGAAGCCAGCAAACCAGAAGGTCATTGCCGGTCGAGCATACGCGGCAATAGTTGAGCAAGTGACCAAGGCAGAGTTGGTCTAAGGTACGATTTCTGTAGCCAGACATGAAGCATTTACTTTGTTTGATTGTGGTGCTACTCATTCGTTCATAGCAGCTAGATTTGCTCGTACCTTACCTTTGGCAGTCGAGTCCTTGAATTTTCCATTGGAGATTGACACTCCAACTGGAGAGCAGTCTTTTTGTGATTCGTATATTTCGAACATTGAGGTGTCAGTGGCAAGGCAGAACCTGTCAACTGACGTTATCCTGTTAGATATGATTGAGTACGATGTGATTTTGGGCATGAATTGGCTTTTCGAGTATCATGCTCAAGTCTTTTGTCGGGAAGGCAAGATCGTTCTTTTTCGGCCTGATCGTCCTGTTTTGGAGATCAAGCTTCCTCGACCTCTGCGCGATAGCCACATGATATCCTCTTTCAAGGCTCAAAAGTATCTGCGAAATGGGGGTACTGCTTTCTTAGTCAGTATTGCCCCAGATGGTTTTGATCGATTACTTGGACGTGTGTAAACACCCCAAATTTTCACTCACCTCCCTGACATTTCCACCAATCATCACATTTTAGTTCAACGGAATCAATAAAAGGGTAAAATTGTCATTTTCTGAGATTGAACCTTGTAGAAAGTCCAAAATTTTATTTCTAAGTCTCAAAATTTCTCCATTTGGACTCAGAAATAGCTTCAAACTGCAAAATCTCAAAATCTTATTCTCGATAAGAAGCTAGAATTTCCAATTTTGAATTCAGAGCGGCATTTCCGGAAACATGTCTTTGTATAGCATTGCATAAGCATTTCATATCACCGCACTGCACAACATGTCATTTTGAGATCCAGAACTCCTGATTTTCAAAATTGTCAATCCAGATTTGATTTCTAAACTTTTTAAAATTGATTTTCAAAACCCTGGGCCTTCAAAATTACCAATTCTTCCCATTTTACCCCCCAGGACCCCGAGTTACAAAAGTTTTCTCAAGAAAACAATCTGGATGGTTTTTGATATTTCAAAATTTCGTCAGTTGGAAAGAGCGGGACACAATTTTAAATTTAGAAGACCTTATTTCAAACTTTTACAAAAAGGGCTCCGAATTTCTCCGCATCTTTCTAAATTTTGCCCTGAAGGACCAGTTTCTTCTAAGTTTTGAAATCAAGCCAAATTTTGCTTCGTGTTTTCTAAAACTAGCCTACTATTATGAAAATTCCAAAAATTTCACTTGGCTTTTATTTCAAATAAGTGACGTGGGACCCACCTTGAAGTGGTGTCACACTCAAATTCTCAAAATTTTCTCTTATTTTCAAAACAGTGCCCATCCGGAAGTGGCACCGATTTATAAAACTTTTTCATTTAACTTAATTTTAATAAAATAATTAGTGGGCCCACGTAGGTGGCGCCCCACTAAGACTCTTTGCCAAGAAAAACAATTTTTTTTATATACTTCAAAAAGTTTTCAAATCCAGTTGAGGTGGCACCACCTTAAAAAGAAAAAAGAAAAAAAAAGAAAAACAAAATTTGTCTTTATCATTTTCTTTTTTTTTTTATTTTTGTTTTAGTTATTACTTTTCAACCCCCAAAGGGCGCCACCGTGAATCCCTACCCACAACAGGGGTTCACTTTACCTAAGTTGTAGGTAAATGAACCGAGATTTCCTAACAAGCCAGCCGTCCCCTTCTCAAAGATTGACAAATTTTCAAAAATTTGTTTAAAAGACTTTCAAATGCTTTCAAAAATTCGGTGGAAAAGTTTCAAAAATGTTGATCTTTCGGATAAAAACTTCCAAAAATCTTTAAAAAGGGACCAAAATGATGGCACAGGGGGGAGGATTTTGGACTCCGTCTTCTCCTATTTCTTAAGTTCCCCTGTTTCCTCCATTTAGGAGAGAGTGCTTCCTTTTCAAAATCCCTTTTCATCTTGCAGATCGGCGATTTCCCCTAACCCCAGCTCTTCAACTCATTCTCTCCCCTTTTCACAGGTTCCTGCCTTCATATATCCTTTCAACCGAATAGGCCAAGAGGAGCTCCCCTTTTCTCATCGGCTTCCCCCTTTCTCAAAGAATCCAAGAGCTTCGGCAAAATTTGTAAGGTACACAGAGAAAAAGCCATCTTCCTGCAATCGGGTCTGAGCATTGCGCCTCTTGCTTTCAATAAACCGGTCTTCAAGAGGTGGCATCTGAAAGGTGTACATTTTAAGAAATTAAGTGAGGAATCATCTTGCATTTATAACTTCTGTGAATTAAGCAACATATTCATGTCATGTACAGTGTGAATTTGTTACATTTATTGGTGTGATTCACATCCATGGTTGTTGCATACGTTGAGGATCGATGATGCCTCACAATGGCATCATCGATCCCTCTGAAGAGTTGGTTTTAGCTGAATCATCACCTTTCCCATAAGGTTTTTGCTTAATTGTTTCAGTACCATTAGCCTCATGGGATAAAGTTTCTTTTCAATCCAAGGTTTTCTGATTCATACTTAGGCCATGTCACCTTGCATATCATCGACTTCGTTAATGTATTAATTTTTTTTTTTGAAATATTGGTTTGATTAGTGGTTCAGTCTCTGCATACACAAAGAATGAGATTTTATATAGCATCACCTTCATTATAATCTTTTGATCTTACCATATTCACAAGTCCCCTCTGTCTTCTTACAATTTTTTTTCTCTATTCTTAACGTTGCCTAACTCCTCTGCATCTTACTGTTTTCTGCATACATACCTGGTTTGAGCATATATTTGCATTTCATCTCATCAAATGATACCCGCAAGGGTGTATCATACAACAGATAGTGCACTTAACCTATGCACGACAATTTAAATCCTCTCCGTTTACATCCATTTTCTGGGTTTACCGATTTCCTGCATTTTATCTTATTTTATATCTTACTGCATCGCTGGTTATATCAGCATGTCTGTAGCCTTTCCATAGCTCTAAACTAATTGCAGTAATGTCCACATTAGCTCAACATCTATTATTGGTTCATCACAAGTGTCATGATTGCTGATATTGCAATTCAAGAAGCATAATCACTTATTTCCCATTTGATTCATAGTCATTACTTGTGAAATCCAAATCTGGATTTCAGCTAAGTTTGCGCATGAAAACTCTGTTGCAGCAGGGGTGTTGTATGCTATCCCCATGGTGAGATTTGGGTTGCCATATACTATTATATTTCAATGAATATAGCATCCAACGCTGCGTGCCAAGACCAGAGCAATCCCTTGAAAAGTGAGTCATCTCATAGCTTCATGGCTCTAAGGTATTGGTCGATACAAATGGTGTAAGATCCACGATTTTCATTTTTGATGTATATTGTGTAATCTTGTGGAAATCGATGAATTTTTATGTTCTGGAAATTTTTGAAGATTTGCTTATTTTGAGAATCGGGTAAAATCGCGTAATTTTATGTAAAAAGAGCAATTACGAAAAATCTATAACGAATTGGCTTCCGAAACTTTTAGGATAAGTTTGGAATAGGGTTGTAGAGATACACCTCAAATTTGATATCCGAATGACAAAAAAACCTCGTCAGTGCATGTGAAGTATGGGAGATCGCTTAGAAAATTAGCGAGGGCCTAAACAAGACCGATTCGCTCAAATCGAAGATTTCTTCGCTCAAGTAGCTATGTGATGACATTTACTATGATAATGAAAAAATGAAATTAGTAAGCATCATGGAAAAACATCTGGAATTAATTAAACTTAGAAATCAAGATAACAGACTACTTGTTTTTCCATTGGTCAAGGTCGACCAAGGCCTTAATCGTCCTCTTTGGAGGGCCTTGAACGACTAAGGCCATGGAACCAGCTGGTCCCATTGACCAACTGGGTGAGTGGCAAGATGGTAAAGAGACTTTTAAGGCTCAAATAGGGAGGGCCACGATTGGCCCAACCCAAATTATTAAAAAGATTTTTTTTAAAAAAAATCTTAAAATTTATAAAAGTCTTGTCATTAAGAGTATGGGAGACATTGTTGGGGCTGGCGCCATATCCTCTTGGGTTTGGCATGAAACCTGGGTTGTTGAGCTGCCTTGGGATTCAAGGGATCCCAAGGAGCTCTTTTCAATGTAAGACCATCATGAACCTTGACCCTTCTCTATTGGATGCATGGGGCGTTAGCCCCATGGCATCATTGTAACAAAATGAAGACCCTTTTGAATTCTTAAAATCCATTGGAGGGGCTGGGCGGCGGTGGAGAACCGTGCTCCACCCCAGCCCTCCATCTTGGATGGATGGTTTGTAGCCACCTATCTCAATCCCACACTCTATAAGACCCTTTAGAAAAATCGGGCCCCCCTTGTTGGGCAATTTTTCTTTCTCTCTCTCTCTCTCTCTCTCTCTCCAAACTCTCTTCTCTTTTCCCTCTCATTTGCTTCCTCCCTCTAGCCGTGGGAGCTCCACCTTTGGCATGAAGGACTGCAGCCCTACATTTCCTCCAATTCTTCAAGTCGCTAAGGTGAAGACTCAACATATTTTTATTCAAGGTTTCGTTGCACATGAAGCCGAGGGAGCGACGCATCCATGCATGCGAACTCCAAAGGCGGATTAGCTTGAAAAAAAAAGGGGAAAAAATGCATCTCCTTCCATTAGACCATTCTGAGTTACATTGCTAGACTTGCTGCACTTTTTTTTAAAAATTGTTTTCCCTTGTTCTTTTTCCATTCTATCTTTAGTTTTTCATGCCTATGTATATTTCTTTTTTTTATTATGTTGTTAGTTCCAGCATGCTATATTTCATTATTTCGGTTGCAGGGTCCTTGGGGCACCCGTGGCTATGGGTAGCTTGCTGGGGTGTGCCGGACCGAGCTGGGCTCGTCCAGCCTACACCCAGCACCCTTTCCTTTCTTTTTAGTACCTTCTTGCGTGCTTGAGCAGTTGCGGCCATCCAGCCCGAAACTCTTCTTTCTTTTTCGTCTTCATGTGTGTGTTGGGGCTCAACCCAGTCCTAGCGAGTTGGGACTAGCGCTACAACCTTGTTGGACCTGGGTCACTGTGTGACCAGACCTCATTAGGAACAAGGGGCTCCAGGCTCTACCATTATGTTTGATCTTTTTTTTTATCCCTTTTAGTCCAGCGTGTTGGGTATTTTAGGATTGACCATAGGGGAGTGATCGTTGGGGGCGGCCTTGTACAGGCGCCCAACGCCTCTTTAGCCAGCGGTAACCCGAGCCCTTGGGCCCTGGTTCAGGTGGTTGGGGGATGGCATGGCCTGGTCCAGCGGACCAGACCCTTTGGCCAACCGGTTTCGTTATAATGGGAGCTGGGCGCCGTGCGGGTGGCCCGCGCGCCCAGCACAGGCTTTCAAGATTTTTCTTTTTCTCTTGTAAGTTTTCGTGTTTCTTGTATTTATTCTTTTTTTTCCGTCTTGGACTGAAATGTCGGTCTGAACCATGGGTTCAGACCAGCACTACAGTCTGGTTTGACCGACTTTTAGTGAGCCTTGACCTAGCCCGGTTCTTGTTGTTCACCTTGTTCGGGTCTGGTGTGCTCTGCTTAATGCTGAGCATTTGGACCCTAATCGGTTAGCCTCCTTCCCATTCAGGTCTGAACCAACGTCAGACCTGATTGGGTTGATAGTTGGATTGACAGTTGGGTTGGCACATGGTGCCAACCTCGTTTCGCACATTTCTGGTGCCGGGCGCCAGCCGCATGGTGTTGGGCACCTGGGGCTGTGGAAGATGACCCTTGTGGGTCCAGGCCTGAACCGAATGGTTCAGACCCGTATATGGCTGACAGTTGTTTGGTTCTGAGGACCAGACCCACAGTGTCCAGTCCCCTTGGTACCCAGCTTCGTGGGGTGCTTGTGGTTGCCCTATTGGCGGCTTGTTTCAGCCCCATCCGATCCTATTTAGAAGTCGGGTCCAAGCAGAGAATCCGATCTGATTCTCATGGTTGTGCTTAGTGGTCAGGTCCGGATGACCAGACCAATGTTTTGTGCATAGGCTTCTTGGCAGCATGTGTGCGACCTCTATGTCGAAACCTATGAAGACTAAGACACTCCAGGAATCGGCTATTAGGAATAATGTTTGTTTTTGTTTATGACCAGATTTACAACTGCAACATTAGCTGGTCCTTGTTGAGCGCAAATCCAGGTTTGTTGCCCCGCACCCTTTCGCACCTCGGTTAGGGTGTTGGCATGCGAGCACATGCCTTGAGTTTCCCCTGTATCGGGTTATTAGGTGTATTATGGCGCACCTATGCCTATATATAGTTGCGTGCATACATGAAAGTATATATATATATATATATATATATATATATATGTATTTCAAACCCATAAACGTTTGCTTTGGTATGACAGAATGGACTTGCGACACTCTTGTGTCCCGTCCAGAAATTTATTTTTCCCAGATGATGTTACGCTCCTAATTAAGTGTAGAACTCTGTAGAGTTGTCCTGTTCGGGTTGGCAATGTCCTTGTTTTCGGGTCTGTGGGCGCGGCACCCTGAAACTGTGGCAATGCTAATGTAATCCCCATTAGATAGATTATTTTAGTATCACCTTCGACACGTAAGCGTGTCATGTTGCATAAGGAAGATCCTTATGCTCTGAGATACGTACAATGCCTAGTTAAAGAACCCCGACGAATATAATTGCAGATCCACATATTTGGAAACTTCGTTGAACTACAAGTGTAGTTGAAATATCCTTGCTTCGGGTCCGCAGGCACGACACCCATACCGTGGAAATAGCTAATGTTGTTCCCATAAGACGGAATATTCAAGATTCGCTTCAAACACCTAAATGTGTTGAATTACATGTAATGGTATTTTGTGTCGCAGTTGCATCTTCCCTGCAAGAAGCAACGATCCACCTTGGGAAAACCAATGTTATTCTCTTTAGATAGGATGATTGGTTATATTCCATTTCAAACCCTTGAGTATGAAAATTATAGATGAATGCAATCATAACACTAAAGTATGCAATATAGTGAAGTTTAATATCATGTGATGCCTCTGTTGTTTATACTTGTGCAAAAAAATAGAAAACTGTGATATTCCTTCACTTTGCACTTAGCACATCCTGACACTGTTATTGAGTAGTGTGTACCCTGAGGAGGTACATCACTGAGGCATTGGTAAGCGCATTAGGTGCACTTACCTTATGAAATGAAAAGAAAGAAAATTGAACACCATAGGGTATGAATAGTGAAATGTTTTGTTGTGGACTCAGTTGGAGTCTTCGGGCAGTGGCCTTTGTGTTGTGTGAACTCTTGTGTGATATACCCTAAACAGAAACAAAATAATATGGTGTTTTGACTGCTTTCACGAGCAGTGTGCTCCATTGGCCGTGGGAGGCTGAACACGTGGATGGGCAGGCCAAGTCCTCATTTTTGCGTACCCTGCGGGGACCACGAGGAAATTCCTCGTTGTGAGGTATGATTGAACATGAGTCTTAAGAAAGATAAACCTGCTTCGCCCCATTCACAAAATGGTTCACCTCGGGAGAGGGTGGATGGTACAACCTTGAGTGACTTATTGTTACTACGACACGTGTTTGACAGGAGTTGTAGCGTCCTTTGGCCTCCAGTCACTCAGAGTCAGGGAGGTCGAGGTTTCCTTCTTAGGACCTCACTACTGCAGTAGTATGGATTGCAATCCTTGCCTATGCGAGTGTTTTCTCCTAGCCGTGTGCTGCTCGTATGAGGTTGACTCAGTCTGTAGCTTCCCCGGTTACCACACTAGATTTGTAATAATAGACGCCGGTGCATGTCTCACAGAATGGAGGTTTCCTTCGTGTACCCGAAGAAGTAATCAGAAGAACTAAAAGACTAACCAATCAGCTGACTTACTGTAGTTGCTACTTCACTTGTGCTGTGGACTTTACTCCAATTGCTTTACTTGCTTCAGCTGTTACTTGGTTACCTTGCTGCTCAATACTTGTTATGGTTGTTACTACCTTGAACACTTACTTTACAGTTATTGTTGCTTCCTTAGTTATTCGTTGCTCAGTTAGTTGCTTTAGCCACTTGCTTTCTTTGTTGCTATAGCTTGTTGACTAGTACTTGTCACTTTGCACTTACCTGACACAGGCACTTACACTTGTTAGCTTTTCCTGCTTTTCTAGTGTAGATATATATATATATATATACGTGGTTGTGGTTGTTTCTTCACCACCTCGCAAGAGGACTGACCCCATTTTATGGGGATGTAGGTGACGAATAGGTGTAGTGCGGATGCGATGATACACGGTGGAGGCTCGGAGGACCCACACACTTGACCTGCAGTTCCTGTACCTGGTGGTTTTTGGGTTTTTGGTTGTTGTTGGGATGTACTCCCGATCTTATGCCCTTTGTACTTACATTTTTGTAAACTCTTTAAACTGTTGGGGCGTTTCCCCTTTTTACCTCCCAGTTACACTTTTGTACACACCGTTGGTTACACTGTTTCTACTTGTTGCACTTATCTGTGGTGGCCGCCCAGACTTGCGGCTTTGTTGTTTTTCCCACACCTGCTTTATGCTGGTTTTCCACTTAAACCTTTAAAAAAAAATTCTCCTGAAAAATTCCAAGTTTTCCAAGGTCGGGTTTGGGGCGCCACAAATGGAGCCAATGGAGGATCTATTTGTTGTGCTAATTTAACACAGACTTTAAAATGGGTGGTTTTATTGATGTATTCCTTCCTGTAAGATTCTATTCATGTATCTGCGATTTCTATGCTACCATTGTGTGTTATCCACCTACAACCATGGCGTGGCCTCGGTTAGGTGATTTCTCCTTTTGCCCTTCTAATATTCAATCACCATGTCTCAGCCGACCTATGTAAGTATTGCATTAACCACATACTGCATTCTGCTAGGTCCTCCTTATGGGCCTAATAGCTTCATGTTCATGTATTATGTTGCTATAATTGATGGTCCACTTGGATTTAGCCGAAGTAATATCGATTATCTGTGAAGGTAATGCATGGGTTTTAATGCCTATATCTCAATTTCATTGCATGATGACAGTTCCACAATTACCATCTTGTATATTTTACTGTAGATTTCTGCATCATTCTTATGCTGGATGTTTCATAGCAGATGTCATATCTCTCTTTGCGTATATACACCTCTTATTTAGTTTTAGCAGTTTGTACCATGTGCTGTTGATTTTATATGAACATTGCCATATGTTACATATACTATGGTTACCCTCCTCTTAGAATTAGTGTGCACATAATGGGTATGGAAATAACCTCTAGTTTGCAGCATTTTCCTTCCTACATTCTTGAAAAGATTGAAAGTTGTTTGTATTTATGAATCTCCACTTACACGTGTCATCACTGAGTCACTTGAATTGCGCCATCATTCTGAAGATTTTGATTCATAGTCATTACCATCAGTATTCCTCAAATCATGTAATCTTTTTCTTTTCCCACTTATGGCATTTACTGATTTTTATTCCATTTGTAAAATTGTTTGGTTCACTTACTATATAAAATCATTCTGATGATACACAAATTCTTTTTTTTAAGTTATCATATCAACAGTAGATACGTACGGTTTAGTGTCATGTCTTCCCTTGTGCATTATATGTATCTCTTACTGTCACAACCCTAGTGAGGGCTCTTCATTCCAAGTGTTAATTCCATGTAATTGCCTGCTTGTTAGCCTCTTGACAGGGCATTGTATATTTATCCCCCTTACTTGTTGTAGGTTCATCCCCCTTTGGTATAATAGTATGTCTCTACAGCCATATTTAGCCTTCTACATTCTTATTTCATTACGTTCACTCATTATCACCTATGTATCATTTTTTTCTTTTTTTTCATCTTTCACCTGATCAACTCTCATATATAACAGGGTCTCATTATATATATATATATATATATATATATATATTTCATTAAATCATTGTGTCTCCATCCATTGTACTCATATAGTTAATGCTATCATACCCTTAAGCATGGCCCCGGGAATCTCTTATTTCGCCTAGGCATAAACTTTGGTCATCCTATATACATTTAGTCATTAGCATAGGCGTAATCATGTACAGCTTAGTATAAACATGAGGTTTCCGATTTCTTTGCCTACTTTGTATTTCTATTCCTAGTGTTAACTCATTTGCAGGGAAATCTGGAGGATGTTGATTCTTTTACACTATATATTTTTATTTATTTCATTTATTTTAATTCATGTCAGAGATGTAATAATCAAACTTGGAATAATATTTACTTTTACTGCTTAGATTAGGATGCATCTCATGTAGTTTGATTCCTGCAATATCCTGATTCTATGATTCATATATCTCATTTTGCAAAATCACCATGGATGTACATGAATGGCACGTGCACCAACTCTTAGAGAGTTGATGAACTCGGTGGAGTCCATATTTATGACCCTAGTCGAAATATGGACGAGACCCAGATCCATCATCTTTCTATCAGTCACATTGAGCCTACACTCTTAGGCTATCTTTAAAATGCACATCATATTTCCAATTTTTCAAAATATTGTGAATTAACTCGATTAAACTCTGAATATGTTCATGGCCACAGTCAGAACATGTGAAGGATTTATTTTGACTTAATACACATTTTTCCAACAAATTTCTCAAAAAATCTTTTCAAAGTGTATTCATTCATTCAAATCATCTGCATCATGGCATCATCTGCTTTCTCATGATTTTCTCAAGAAAATTTCATTTCATGGAAATCAATTTCTCTCGAAACTCTGAAAATGTTCAAAGTTGGATTTTTCCAATCAAGTTTTCCCAGGATTTTCTCTGAAAATGTTATTTTCTTAAGATTCATTTTCAAAAGGAATTTCTCATCTTTCTCAAGAATCAAAATCAATTTTCAAGTATCTCAAGACTAAGATTCCCAGAATTTCAATTTCCCAAGCTCTGATCTTCTTCCTCCCAAGAGTTTTTCAATGAATTTCAATCGTTTTCCATAGAAATTTTTCAAAGTCAAAGTTGCTCTGATAAATGTTTTCTTTTTCAAATATTCATATTTTCTCAAGAACTCTCTCCGTTTTCCCAGGATTTTCATTCATTCATGATTTTCTCACATTCTCATAAACTTTCTGGTGATTTCCAAATCCTTTCATCTGAGTTTCTTGAGAGATTGACTTCCACCTTTTTCCTGAGAAATGCTTTTCAACTCTAAATGTTTTCTAAGCATACATCATATTTTTCTAACTTATATTTTACAAAATCTCATAGCACATGCTTGAATTCTTTGTGCATTTAGAATAGAACACAATTTCGATGATTTCACTAAGTCGAGCACAATTTTGGTACTTTGTTCGATTACCCCTGTTAAAGGCGACAGAAAGGGTTGAACCTCGTACCGACAGGTCGAGCCCCATCCCATGGATTTTCCCGCTATTTTAAAAAACGGAGGCGAGTATTTCAAAACAAATTTCAAAAAAATCCAGTCAAGTTTGAATCGCGAAAGCATTTTCCTCTCTCTCCCGCAAGGGAAGGGAAGACGGGAAAAAATTTACGACGATAACAGGTTTGGCGACCGTGATGGGACCTGTCCTTGTCTGATTAAAATTGTGCTTGACTTAGTTCAATTATCAAAATTATGTTCACAAAATGTCAGCTCTTTACTTTTGCTATCATGCGAACCTAGGAGCCTAGATTCTGACCTAGCTGACATTGACTGCATATAGCTTAGGCATGGTTTGGTAGGACCAGAATGAGGAGATATTTTCATCCTCACATAGACTTAGGTCTAAATACAACTCTCCTTAATTTAGGATCTGAATGCAAACAATGTATGCTTCTTCAAAGATTTTCAAAAATCTATCTCTCTAGGACTTAGAGCCTTCTATTTCTTGCATGTGATCATTTTTCAAACCTCCTTTACCTACTTTTACCCGGTCTTCACATTGCTGGGCTCTCTTCCAGAACCCTAGTTCGAGACAGAGCCTCACAACTGGGCCACACTCTAGAACTTACGGTCTTAGCAATGGTCTTTTGAAAAGGGAAATGATGTACATTCCTCATGTACCAATTTATAATAAATAAAATGTTTCTTTCTGTTGTCTCTTCCTGTGACCTGCTCAGAATTTTCAACTGTTTTCCCTTGCCAATTTTTCCGCGTTGCACAATGCTTTCAAAAAAAAAATACCCTAAAAACTTAAGGATTTTCCAAGTTGGGACTTTGGGGCGTCACACAACTTCATTCATGTTGTGTAACCAAATGTCCATCCTCGTAATGGCCTTTGCATATACAACCACATCATGATTCTCCTCCTCCTCCTCTGCATCTTCGTAGGGGCACCACTTTACCTACATAATGAAGTTTTATTTATGGTTAGTCCTATATTGCATTACTTATAAACAAGTATAAAATATTATAAAAAATACTTATATTTGCCCTGGTCAACCTTCATAATAATTTTAAGTAATGGCCACTATTGAGAATGTGATGACCAAACACTATTCGATCAATCCCCTATTTGTTTCTTTATTGAATCCACATTGCAACACGTGGAAATACAAGGAGAATATGACCGCTCAGGGGTCTTCCAATCGATATGTGTTTTCATATCCAAACTTACAGGAATTCATACAAGGATTAACACATATTAATACACAGTATATTACATCATCCATGTTAAATAATATTTTAGTTTAAATCAATAATTTATGTACAAATAAAAGAATAACTACCTCCAACAACACCAACATGCTAGTGATGTTTATTCTTTCAGTTATCATGCTACTCAGACCTGTATAGAGGTGTGCAAGTGTGGTTGCTCCTCATGTGCATTGGTCGACATGATTCAAGTCTCCCACCTATTCAATATACGAACTATGGATCTTCCTACCCTTGTCAATGAATACATATGTGCCAAAGAAGTAGAACAAGAATGCTCTCAAATCCTTATCCCAGATATTACCAGTACCGACCTTCCCCTCAATACACGATACTTTCTTCTTTATTCTCCTTGCTCTGTTGAGGTCAAAGTGATTCCTCAGCCATGATAACTTCAGCCTTTCTCTTAAAAACGTATCATTTTTTGCTCCCAAATAAATATCACATGTGCTTAAAATCTCCCCACTGATGTCCCCTCACTAGTTTTTTATGACATTTAATCTGGTAATTCGTGCCTTATCCTCCAACGTGATGTTCATCTCAATATCTTCGAACTCGAATGTGTTGATTGCTACATTCTAAAACTGCACAATAACCTCTGGGAGGAGGTGACTGATGTTTTATGGTTTGATCTTCAAAATTTTTTGGAAATACATACAATCATGCATGTCCTTCACATCCTCCAATAAAGATAGGAACCATTGGTGTGCTTGGAAAACGTGGAACATGTGCAAGTGGCCCATTGGATCACTTTTCTTGCCTTGCGGCTCTTAAAGTATATATATGACAATTTAATAAATGTCTGAATGTAAAATAAAAAATAATTACAAACATGTTTGAAATATGTATATACAAACTAACAATTGGAGCATCGAATCTTGTTTCCTATTTTGATTTCTTCCTTAAAACTTGCACTTTCTTCTCAGCCTCCTCTCCTTGCTAAGGTGACTCATCTGCCCTTCTATCATTCACATTCTCTGTGGTCGTGTCCCAAGCTTCATCTATCTAATAATTGAGGTTAGCAACAACCTCAGAGTTAATGCATGGGTCAAACTTTTAGTTCTCTAAGTCCCCCTCCTTAGATTCTTCTGAGATAAGAGATACAATTGTGCAATAAACTCTTTATTTATTTTTTACATTCTACTTAAGTTTTTCACCAGGCACGAATTGTTAATTGTAATTTGGCCAACATTTCAGATGTTTTCTAATGCTCCTTTGTGGGTGATTGATAACTGAGCGTACATTTTTTATGGTAAATATCATACATCTAGTATTTTGGCCACAAAGCATGCTCTCTCTATCCATGTGTCAACCTTTTTACATACATAATAGTGCATAGAATGACTCAATATATAGTTTTTTCTTCTTTGGCAGTTCTTGTTGTGCTTCAACACTAACAGACAATATGGGTGTGGGCCCCTTAGAGACACAAACTTCTCAGTCAACATATTATGTCAAAATCTACTTGTACAAAAGTCAACTCATAAAACCTTTCCTATAACATATAGACCTTAAGATGTTTTAATAAGATATCTTGCAACAAATATAAAATTACTACCATTGACATTAAAGTATACACAACACTAAAAAGCATAATATTTATTCATCAATGAGCAGTAACATAACTAGATACAAAACAATTTATAAGAAAATAAGCATTCTAGAAAAGCTAACTAAAAACATGCTTTTTAATTATATCACAAGAAAAAAAATTGCAATGCCTCTAGGCATTAGAAGACGAAAGTGATAATAATCACCAAGGTGTGGGTAAGTTGTTGCCTTACTATAGAAGCAAGAGCCTCAAACCATTAAACCAAGCAGTTGAAGCACTATTCAGATATGTCAATAAAATCCAACATTTAGAAAGGTAAACTAGTACTGCTATAGTTTCTTATATTTTTTAATGTATTGATTGTAGGCATATATTTTTTATGAAAGATAAAGAGAGGTATAAGAAAGAATATGCAACAATATAGAAAAATATTGAAATATGTAGTCTCAGTGTTCTTGATATTTTATAAATATTGAGGAAAAGTGATACCAAAAAACTCATTGGAAATACCGTGCTTACTAGAAAAACTCGTTGTTAAGAATGTGCTTACTGAAAAACTTCCCTTCTATGAATCTGAAAAACTAAACAATGAAGTGTCGCCAATGAATCGTTAGAAAAAAATAGCCAAAAATAATTACCAGAAAAGTCACCAGAATTTTTTGCGAAAGATCGAGAAAGTTAGGAACCACAAAGAAACCCTAGAATATGTAAAAATAACCTTGCAGTGCGGACAATCACTTTTATATCTCCGAAGAGTCACATTTATTCTAATAGGAAAACCATAAACATGAATGAACATCACATATTTACATATGTGGTCTTACGATGGTATTCACGTAGTTAGTAACATATTTACGTTTCTCCGCACAATTATATATGTATTCTTACAAAGTATGCAATTGTATTTCGTTATTTGTGAAGTTACAATTAAAGAGGGTTCACATAAGTTATATTTGTGTGTTTCATGAAGACAACAAAAAACAATGTATGAATATACATTTAAATAAGAGTTACAAAAAGGTTTGCACAATATACGACTTTGATAAAAAATATGAGATTTTACTATGGTATTTACGAAGTTACAATCATAAGGAGGTTGCCAAAACTTGTTTTTACACGCTTCATGAAGATGAAAAAAAATAAGTGTGAACATAAATTTATGTGACTGTTAAAGAAAGGAGAAAGGAGGTTTGCATGTTTTTCTACAACTTTGATATAAAATATGTGACTTTATGATTAACAGAGAAGACAACATAAATAACATAATATTTTGTTTGTTCTGCAAAAAAATATGTATGAATATATATTTAAGTGAAGTTTTGCCTTAGCCAACATGCAAAATGATATATCGCACAAACTTCATGAGGTTCGCTTGTGCAAAAGATCAAAAGGTCCTAAAAAGTTTCTTATTTGAGTTTGGACAACAGACCAATTTTAAAAAATTTAGGCCATTTGAGGAAACATATCATTTTTTGTTTTTATTTCACATCCCAAAACTGAAAATGGCGACTAAGTTAATAAATGCAGTTTTAGAAAATAAAGGTAAAAGAAACTGCGAGAAACACAGGCCCTTTATTTTGTTGCACGTCATCTACAGCATTAGCAATGGCATGCCAAAATTGAAAAAGAAATAAGCTTTTGGTTTCTCTATTTACAAGAGGGTTAAGAGAAATGATCCATAACTTCGGATGCAAGCAAAAATACAATTTTGTTTGAAATTGATGTTCCTGGCCCTAATGCAATAAGTCGTTCACGAGCCTAAAAATCCTAGACAACTCTCAACTCCCAAGTCGTCCGAAATACCCCTCCAGTTTGCGTCATTTTCATGAATGGGCATAGACTCGATGCTTTAAATAAAAGCCCTCTCTCTCTCTCTAGTATTTTATTGCAGCAATCCCCCATGCTACGTTATTCAGCAGGTTATACTTCTAGAAACATAATTTTGGTAAAAGAATTCCAGAATTTTGCGTTCCTCAATGAGAGGCATCAACAACCATAGGATCCAAACTGAAAATTAACTTGTTGAATAAGGTTAGAACTGCCAGTAATGGGAGAAACCTTTGGAATTTGACCAATCCAAACTCATCTAGTGTCTGGACCGTTGGCCATCTGAACTTGCAAAGTAGAGCCCCTGGTGTGGTAAAAGATCGCTGAAATAGCACAAACAGTAAGAGCTATCTTGCTATCTCTCTCCATTCTATGGATCCGGGGATTCATCAGAACACCTCTCACTTCACTGACCAGTGGCGAGTACAGCAGCAAATGATGCAACTGTAGTGGCAGTTCGGACAGTCTGACCAAAATTGCTCACATCATGGTATACTAGACTAGACTGCCAAGCGAGGATACAAAAAGGTGGGAGGAAATGCGGCAATCCTTCTCAACACAGGCACCGTTATAACGTCTGTTATGTATATGATAATGTATACTCAATATCCAACTTTTTATTCCGATAAGCCAAAACCCAAAATCTATTGATCAAATCTACATTTAACCTCAATATAACTAAAAAAAAGTCTCTCTCTCTCTCTCTCTCTCTCTCTCTCTCTCTCTCTCTCTCTCTCTCTCTCTCTCTCTCTCTCTCTGTGTGTGTGTGTGTGTGTGTGTGTGTGTGTGTGTGCACATGCACGATCCATGTTTTTCTAGCATCCTTCATGTACAAATACGTGAGCAACCTTAAATATGATTGCCTGGTAGCAGGCTAGCTAGTCAGGATGGCTGGAGCATGGTTTAGTTGCACCCTTGAGCTAGCAGCAAGCCAGATAATCGAAACAACCTGACTGAATGCAATCTATTGAAAATACAGCAGCAACACTGCCAAGCTGGAATAATAGTCGCCAAGCTTTGTTGGGAAACACTGCTCTTGGCCATATCAAATCATCTGAATTGAATTTCTATAAACTAGAGGGCATTGGAGGGGGTTGAATGTTGCAACCATGAGTGCAGTGCTTTCCACTTGAATCAAGACTACATCCACATTGAGAACCCTTGGTGCTTAATATGAACGTCTTGAAGCCTTTGCAGAAAATCTTTGTTCAACTTTTCCCATATTTCCACTGGCACAGGCCTTTCTTACAAAGAGAGCGATTGGACATGGACATTTTCAAGGAAACAAGTCTTTGAAGGCACGCATTTTCCCTTTGAGAACGTCAGGAGCTCAATTCCCCAGCTATTGTCAAAAGCTAAATCCACCATGCTTTCTGCATCATTTTTATTTTCCATAAAGGAAAATATCATTACAAGCAATGCAGAAACACCATATACGATGAAGGCACATGCAAGAGAGCATGCACACACGCACACACAGGTTGGCTGAAAGTTTTACATGTACATGGTAAGAAAGGATCTTCAGATGAAATGCCAATGTGAAGAGTTACTTTGTTTTTCTTGCAAGAAAACGCTCTCTTGCAGCTTGTATTTTCTTCTCATGCTCATCAGAATCCTTCACAACACCATGCTCCGTACTCTTTACATTTGAGGATGTCAATGTTACCGTATTTGGAGAGGTACATTCTTTGGCAGATCGAGTACCACCACTGCTAAAATAAAAGAGAATTAACATTAAGACAAGTTGAATAGTAAAGAAACTTGACACAAGGTCGAGGCATGATATTCAAAATTACCTTAGCATGTTGATATCCATCTTTTCAAGCTTCTCTAAGATGGGCATAATCCATGGTAATTGAACAGCACATACATGCCGCATGAATGGCCTAGATGTAGTGATCAATTCATTATATACCACATAATCTGGTAGGTGACCATATTGGTCCAGCTGCAGTACAGAAGACGGATGCACCTACATGGATAATGAATATGTATGCAAAGGTTATCAGAATTTGAGGCCAATCTAGCCTTTCAGCAGCACTTAGTAAAACAGCTATGTGAAATTGTCACCCCATTAACATTACTAAAGGCAGAGGAATTCCTTGAACCAAATTCATAGAGGTGTAAGTGGATCAGTTCAGGTAAGTTTCATCAGACCCAGTGTAATTAAAAACGCGCCTCAAGGCGAGGGCCTTTGTGCCTTGAGGCGCAGCATAAAAGCATAAATACCCTAAGGCGTACGCCTCATACGCTTTGAGGCATACGCCTCTAGACGAGGCGCGCCTCAAAGTTAGGGTTAATATCGAGGGCCCTCATTCTCTGCTCGTCTCTCTGCGAGGCAAACAGTCCACGTAAGCTCACCCAACAGGGTGGCATTTGGCCAATCCCTTCCGCCTAGCTTGTGGCAGCAGCAACAGGGGTTGCTGCAGTTGTCGCCAGCGGCAAAAAAAAGAAAAGTAGTAGTAGTAGTAGAAGAAGAAGAAGGGGAGGAGGGGACTCACCTGCGCAGTGGGCGGCGGCTACGACGCTCTTGGTGGTGGTAGTGGAGTAGGCAGAGCAGAGAGAGGGAGAGAGAGAGAGAGGGATCTGAGAGGGAGCGTGGGGGTAAACATAGAGAGGAGTGAACGAGAGAGAGACTGTCATGAAGAGGAAGAGTCGGGGGTGGAGGTCGGCTAGTGTCTGGATCAGGGTTGGATCCAACCTCGATCTAAACCCTTTGTTTTAAGAGGGTCGGTTAGAGTGTTTGGATCTGGGTTGAATCTAAGTGGGTCGAACCTTGATCCAAACCAGGGTTACCGGAAGCGCCTAGCTAAAAGGGGAAGCGCGCTTCGGAAGCGCGAAACGTCGCGCTTCCGAAGCGTGGGGGGAAGCGTCCCCCTTTTTTGGGAAGCACGCTTCCCTTTAATGGGGGACACGCTTCCCTTTAATGGGAAGCGCACTTCCCATCACGCTTCCCCCACGCTTCCCCCATGCTTCCCCCTCGCTTCCCCTGTTTTTTTTTTCAATTTTTTGTATTTTTTATTTTTTATTTTTATTTTTTTTTGCTTCCCCCTCGCTTCCGAGACGCTTCCTAGGTCGCTTCCGAGACGATTCCTAGGTCGCTTCCGGGACGCTTCCCGAATCGGTCCTAAGTGGTCCCACGCTTCCCCGCTTCCTAAAATTTTGAAAGTGCCTCGCTTCCCGCTCCCGCTTCTCGTATCGCTTCCTCAACTGGCAACCATGATCCAAACCATCTTAAGAGAGGGAAATCGGTTAATAAGGTCGGATTGGGTTGGGCCCATTTGGACCTAACTCAATCTAATTACATATTTATTTAATATATATATATATATATCATTTGGGTGTTGTTATTTCAGATTGGATTGGTCATGTTGGATCCAAGATCCGAACAAAACCCAAAATGAGTCTCACATTGAATAGCTTTGGGTTTGGGTCCAAACGAACCCAACCAAATTCTAAATACAACACAATTGCATTGAATTGGAATTGGAATTGGATCCAATCCAATGCAATATAACGTAGAAATAGATTTTTAAAATGGATTTAGATTTGTATCCAAATCCAAAACCACACCTACACTATATATATATATATATATATATATATATATATATATATATATATATATATATATATATATCATCTACAATTAGGTCTTTGCATGTCTTGACAATGAGTCCATATCCAACTCTAGACCCATAGTTCTTATCAATATGGACCTAGCTTGGATCCAACCTGTTTTAGAGATTGGATCTATCAAATGGATATGGTTTTATGACATTAAAGGTTTTGAGTGGTCCGGGTCTCTTAAGAGATCCGGCTATATATATTCTTCTAAACCCGGATAGGGTTCATTGAATGGATCCAAGTCCTTGTCATAATGTTTCACAATTTTGGACCTATTACTGGATCCCAACACATTTAATTAGGAGATTTAGTGGATACTATACATGTCAAATGTATGATTTGAACTGGGTTTCATGGAGGTCGATCCTTGTGGATCTCCTATTGAGATCTAGATCCAAAGGTGTTTTTTTTAAAAGCTCGTGCAGGTTAATTAACTTGATAAACATCCAAAAGTTCATCGATTATTAATAGTTGATGAATTTCACATAAACATATTGGCTTATATATAATTGAATGAATGCTCATATTTTATTTCTTAGATACTTACATAGATCAAGTTGTTGCATTAATGTTACTTTTACATGTTAATCTCTATTTTTTTCAGTATTTATTTGAGATTTTTTATTTCTCGTCAGTTGTTGCTTCATCAATAAAGCATTTTTTATTTATTCATAATTTTAGATATTTTTTATAGTCTTTTTTAAGTTTAAAAATTGTTTTTTGAGGCTTACGCCTCGTCTCAGATTTTGGTGGAGTGCCTCGCTACGCCTCAACGCTTTTCACAACACTGATCAGACCCGATTTTGAACCTAGTGTGAAAATTGGACCACCTTGAACTGATATGAACTGCACTTGGGTTTCTTTTGGGTTAATATTTATCCCTACAAGTCATGAGGTTCAGGTGTATATCAGGTCTGATATTTGTTGAGACAAAGCCTTCAACAGGTTGAATTGGGTTTGGTATAGATGTAATTTGGGTTGGATATATATAACAGTTTGAGTTAGAAGCTGTTCATGTATAAATCAATTGGGTCTACAAAAAGTACTAGCTTGATTTGGTTTGGATATAAACTGTGGAGGTTGCCAGTCAGATTCAGCCCAAACTGGTTAAGTTGAAATCGACTAGAAAGCTTCATAAACTTAAGGGCAATTAATGCTGAACAAATATATAGGGAAGAGTTAAGTTACTCACTTCATAACAGTGGACATATGTGCATATTCAAGCATGTTTTAAACTGGTGTAAATGTATTAGTTCCTTTTATTCATTTGAGTATGAATCAGTTCAGGTTGTTATCTCTACAGGCATAAATTGGTTAAAATACAAGTGGGTTTAGGTACAAATTGAGATTGGGTCCGTGTCAGTTCAGGTGTAAATTGTATAGAAATGGGTTGGTAATGAACCGGTACAGGTTTTAAATTTTTATACCTAAGAACCAACCTACTTTTTAAATAGACCCAAGTTTTGGACCGGACTTGAAGGACTAATTTTTTTTGTTTCTCTGTTTGGATCTGGTTAGCCCATTGTGACTATCAATATGTTTGATCTTATAACTTGTAGCTATATCGGAACTCAATTTTTCCTTTTAATTTGTGAGGTTTTGAGTAATCTGGATTGTGGATGTACCATGGTAACAAATCATAATGAATTAGGGAAAAGAATCTGTAATACTATAATTTCATTTTAAACCACAGTTGACCACTTCATCTTTCAGTGATCATAAATATTTAGCTCACTATTATACAAGAAATTTCCTTTTTTTCAATGATTATGAATATAGGAGCAACCCAAAATAAGAAAAAAAAAATCAGTATTTACTGTCAAAATTTTCTGAAAGGTCAGTTTTTCCAATTTTCTTTTTCTTTCCAAAATTTAAAAGTCTGCTTTCTATATTCACAACAGGAGAAATTGCAAGGAGTTCACAAGGACTTCCATAAGTTTTAATTCTGGTTTCGCCTGAACCAGCTCTATCCCAACTTGATATTAATTGGACTTTGACCTAGTCAAGACATTTTATGAAGCTTTCCGATTTGGGTTGTAGGCTCCATTGCTAGAAAGATCGGGACACAGTTTTGGGGTTTCTAATGTGAATCCAGACCGAACATGAGATCCAAATAAGATCTGACCAACTAGATGTAAAAATATCGCTCACCTGATTAAGGTCATGTATGGTTCTTACGCAGTTGGATCCACATATGAAGTTGTCTAAACCAGATCCAATCAGACAATTATCCGGACATTATTAGGGAGCCTTAAGGACAGATCAAATCCTGACCTATCTCGGTCCAGACCAATGTTGTCAGTATCGGTATTGGCCCTGTATCGTTTGGCCAATGATTCAGGTGAATCAGCCGATACCAATACTGAAGTGAATCGTTCTGAATCGGCCAAAAAATAATTAAAAAAATATTACATGTCAATCAGAACGTGACACATGTTAAAGCCATTAAAATAATATTAAAAAAATAAATTTAAGAAGTTTTTGCATTTATTTTAAAATATTCAATTCAGGGGTGACGCGTATCAATTTTCTGCCGATACGATACGTATCGGCCGACACGCACCGATACTGACAACATTGGTAGAGACTGATCCCAACCCATTGTTGGATCCTTATTTTGTTAGTGACAAACATTACCTTAATAAGATCAAGGTTGACAGACTAGCAAGAGGAAGCGGTAAATGAAAAAGGAAGTGGAAGTGAGAAACACAATATTTTATAATTTATAGGAAGTGAGAAAACGAGAAGTGAGGAATCAATTTAAAAGAAAAACATGAATAAATAAGGAAGCAATATGAGAACTCAATAGGAATCAAATAGGAAGCAAATAAAAACTAAAATAAAAATGACTATTCTTATATTTCACGATTTTTTAGTGTAAGAAATATTTTTTTGTTAAAATCTAACAATGATGGTTACCAATTTAGAGAAAGCACATGGAAAGTGAGTGGAAGCATGAGAGGAAACACATGAAAACATCAAAATAAACGCGAGAGAAGCATACATGAAGCTTGTAGGCAAGCATGGACGAAGTGTGGGAAGCATAGGAGAAGTGTAGAAGAATTGAGATTCCCATTAAGTTTTATAAGCGAGTTTTTGGGAAGCATGCTTCCAACATACCTAAGAAGCTTCTGCTAACTTTGAATAAGATTATACCATAGTCGCGTATATCGGCGATATTTTCAAAATATCGCGATATTATCGCTGTAAATTCAACAAATGATAATATACGTATAATATCCTGATATGTTGAAATTATCGCCAATTTGATAATATCACAATATTATCATGAGAATATCACAATATTCTTGTGATATACCCACAATATTATCAATTAGTTTTACTATTTTTATTTATTTTTACGTTTTAAATATGTTTTTCTTCTTTATTTTGCATTTTTTACTTATTTTTTTTACTATTTAAGTATTTTTTGTCTAAACAACATATTTTTTTTTACTTATGTTGTTATTTTTTTATATTCTTTAAGTCCCAAGATTTATCACCAAACCCATAATATCGTGAGAAATAGCCTCGCCAAGATATAGTCGATACTGATATTTGTGACTATGGATCAGACACCACATTCCCAGAAAAGGTTCACACTTTAAGTTTTCTTAAAGTACCTGCACAAGTTGTGACCTGTGGCTTAATGTCCTGTAGCCATTGTGCTGCATCTTGCGTTCCGCAAGTTGGTTTCCAAATCCCTTGCACAAAGCCCTTCTCAATTGAACATAGTCCTCAAAGCTATCGCGTCGCTTGTAAATCGATTGCACATCTAGTGGCCCTAGACATGGAAACAATGGAATTCATTAAAACTTTAAACCGGTCAACCATGAAAATCACATGCTAAAAAAAATTTTGAACTTAAGTAATTTCTAGAAATAACCAGAAGACAACAAGGTTTAGCTCTATGCGGTACACAAAACACTCGGTTATTAGCATGGACAACTTATTTCATTAAAATGTTGACAATTTTCTGTGCTTTCAGCAATCCTCTGAAAGTAGTCAAATTGAAGAAGAAAACATGACTCAGATCTCAGAAAACTTGTCTGGTTGGACCTGAGCATGATAAAAAGCGGATGAAACCTCGGAACTAAATCTGTTGTCTGTAGAACAGGGTGGAATTGCATCAAGTTGAGTTAGCAGTATCCTAATCAAGTTGGTCATGACTCATGACCGTTTTGACTTGGACAACTTGGTATTATGGATAGCTCTGGAGTCTGATGTACTACATTATTCACACAATCAAAGCCACACGAAGACAGGTTTATAAGCAAGGTCAATGCTTGCATTCTGCCAAGGTGGGACACAAGCGACATTGTGTCCCATTTTTGGTGGGAAACAAGAGTCCCATGTTTGATTGGCACTGTGGGTTTCAATGGTTTGGGATACAATAATCCCCACAAATTGTTGTGCTCAGCCAATCAAAAACACCCTAAGTTCCCATTTCGGAGGCGTGGTTAGGTAATCAGGCCCAAGTACTTTGCAAAGTACTCAGGGCACACAAAACACAGAAAACCGCTGTGTGCAATGATTTTGTGTAAAACACAATACACAGAAAATTGCTGCAGGAAATCCCTACATGTGCAGCGATTTTCTGTGTAAAACACAAAACACAGAAAATCACTACATGTACAACGATTTTCTGTGTAAAACACAACACAGAAAATCACTACATATGCAGCGATTTTCTGTGCTTTGTGTGGCCCAAGTACTCTGTAAAGTACTCAGTCTCGATCACTGGATCAGCTCTGCCTGTTTCATGACAGTTGATTATGAAATCAAATAGCTTTGCATGGTAGTTATCAGTTGACTTTGATGCTTGACATACTAGTTTGATGCTACAGATGTGATTTGAGTCTAAATTGTAGCTCATACATTTTGCTACTATAATACAAGTTACATTAGTAAATGCTGTGTAATTGTCACTTAGTTTCGATGCCACACATCTTTCTAACAATATAAACAAGTTCCTCTTATTTATACAGATGCTTTTCTATTATCTTATACATCTATATAAGATAAAAGCTAACAAACTCATCCTAGACATTGAGTTGACACGGTTCAACCAAGTCAGGACTTATGTCACATGGATATGGATACATTTGGTATGATGAAAGAATGTTGTAAAACTAGGACAAAAAGGCATGGTCATACATTAGGTACATTATCTACACAGATACATACATATATGATGAATGGTGTAGATTTGAAGTTCACCACTTCAGCACAAAGCATGAATGTCGTCTTAAAGTTACAAATTCTTAAACAATTCCAATCATAATTATTAATAAAGTCTAAATAATAAATCCAGTAGAATTTTGAAATATACATACTATTATACTAATTAATTTTTTAAAGAAAAAAACTACAAAGAAAATTATCAAACTGAGAAATAAAAAACACAAACCAAAGTAGAGAAAGTGTCGATCATGTCCAATATAGTATGTATATTTCAAACAATGCATAAAAATAACAATGTAATATAGCAATTGTTATCTCATTAGCTGGCCATAAGAGATGAGAACATACTAAGAAGCCATGAACTCAACATAGGTGCATGGCATGACCGACATTAACCTGTTCTGTCTATGATGATGCTAAAATCTTTGTAAGCAAATTAATAGTGCTAACAGATATAAGCTCTTATCTTATTTATAAAAAATTATCACTCCTCTAATTCAAGCCAAAAAGTTGTGATGATGATGATGACCCACAAGTCGGTGCTAAACTGTTAAAATATGTTATTCCTATATATATATATATATATATATATATATATTGTTAAATAATGTAACATAATTTAATATGTAATCTCATAGTTTTAGTTTACTTTTAAATTTAGTTAGGATTAGGTTAGTTTATTTAACTAGGTTAGGTTTCTTTTTCTTTTTTAGTTTATTTTTGGACTTATTTGGCTTTATGCTTTTTTGACCAAAGTCAAAAAGCATAAAGTAGAGAGAGCTGTTGGGAGCCCAACACTCCCTCATTCCCTCTCTCTCTTGTATTATACATATGGGGTGTTACCCCCTTGTAACTTACACTTTTGTAAAGCCCACTTTTGGGACCCAAGATATTGAAGTTGATATTTTTTTACGTTTGTGCATTTGTATCCGTGCCTTTGTGCACTTGTGAGAGTTCTCCTTTTATGCCTTTGTGCACACTTTGTGTTTCTAGTATTGTGTTTATACACAAAATCTGTTTTTATAGAGATTTTCACATATCTATATATATATATATATAGATAGATATCTTTATGTAATAGGTAATACCCTCTAGGGGTATTTCTGTCTTTTCACTCATATATAATAGATGATAACCATTGGATGCAGTCTTGTATTTTATCTTTTTCTTTTTATTTTTCCTTTTTTGTCTTTATTCTAATATGTAAGGGCATTAAAGTCAATGGATCTTAGAGCCGTTGGGAGCTCCCCAACGGTCTATGAGGCCCATAGTTGGCTATTTAAAGAGCCATTTGGCCCCTCTCCATGTATGCTTTTGTTTAGCATTCTCAATATAATTATTTTTATTATTCATATGCAATTATGTGCTTTTGTGAGTAACTTGTATTAGCCCTTTGCGGCTTATTGTGTTTTTTCTCATTAGTGGCTCTTGTGTTGGTGCACACTTTGTTCTTTTGTAGCCCATTAGGGGCATTGTCTTTGTACATTTTTAGTTTCATTACATGGTATCAGAGCCCATGGACCTTAGAACGTGTTGTTCGTGGTGATCAAGGGACCGTGTGCTCGTCATGATCGTAGTTGAAGTGTTTGTGATCATCTTCCTCTCTCTCTATTTCTCTCTCTTTTGCTTTTCACCTTCAACATGGAGCAAGATGCTAAGATTGAACTCTCTTCCAAACGTAATGGAAGCAACTATATAATGTAGTCCGCTGTAATAGAGAATCACCTCAAAGGGAAGAAGCTTTGGGGGTATGTGATTGGCACTACTCTCGAGCCTCAACTAAAGCTCACCAAGCTTAAAGGAGACCAATAAAAGGATCCTGACGGAGAAGATCGAACAAAATCCATTTATGAATATCAATTGAAGGTAGAGGATTAGGAGAGTAACCATGCCAAAATTCTTGTATGATTCATGAATAATGTGGATATTAAGATATGTGCCAACATTGAAAAGAAGTGTTTTCCCTTGTTACGGGTCATGGATCTAGAGATCCAGACCTGTGACATTAACTTTTCATTAATGGCATTGTGTAATTTCTTTATTGTAATGAGGGTACTTTAGTACCCTAATCTTTGTAATAGCATGTTAGTATAAATGAGTTTACACAGCAGCCGACCCTAAGATAATAGGGTATCGGTTTTTCTCCAGCTTCTCTCTCCCTTTCTCTCTCTCTCTCTGTTTCTCAGCTCTCACGTGTGGAACGACCTGAATATTGAAAAACTAACATGGTATAAGAGCCACGCTTCAGCTGAAACTGGAATCGATCTCAAACGTACGTCTAAAAGATCTATCTCTTCTCGATTTTCTCTTCTAAGTCAAGAAAAACTTTTTCTGTCTCCCCAATCTCGTCTGATTTTTTTTCTTTCTTTTCTTCTCGATCAGATCTGACATTACTCAGATCTGACGATAATCAGATCTGTCTATGTTTTTCTGTCCCTTGAACTCGATCAGATCTGACGTTAATCAGATCTGATCAAACTATCTTCCCTACCTAATCTGAGTTAACTCAGAGAGGACTGAGTGACTCAGCCCAGATTTTCGACCCCAAACCCTTTATTGAATATACTTTTTTCTTTCATTATTCATTCTGTCATCAATATACCTTGTTTATCGTTTTGATCACAGCGTGATCTAATCAAAGACATTATTCTCAACCTTTTGTTCATAGAACTAAACTTTTTAGTTCTAATAGAAATGCATCTAGAAATGATTATTCTAGAAATGTTTATTCTAAATCCTTTTATAGAAAGAATATTTATTATCAAAGGAAACCAAAATCCAAATGGATATGGGTTCCTAAGACTAACTCTCATGGACCCGAAAATAGAAAGGGGTCAAATGCTTTGTTTTCTGATTTTGTTGTAGGTACACAACATAAGGAGCAAATGGATATTGGACAGCGGCTGTTCCAAACATATGACTGGAAGGCCGGAGTTATTTTTCACCCTCCAAAATAAGGATGGAGGAACTATCACCTTTGGTGACAATAACAAGGGAAAAGTGATAGGTATTGGTAATATTGGTCATCCAAAATTTCCCTTGATAGAAAATGTTCTTTTAGTAGATGGTTTAATGCATAATTTAATATCTATCAGTCAATTATGAGATAAAGGTTTTCATGTCTCTTTTAAAAATGATTTATGCTTAATTTCTGATTTTCAATCTAAAAAGATCATTTTTAAAGGTAAAAGAATAAACAATGTGTATGAACTATATCTAGATGAATTACCCTCTTTTAATGAAAAATGTCTTATTGTTTCAAATGAAATTCAATGGTTATGGCACAAGAGACTTGGACATGTTAACTTTAAAATTATTTCAAAATTATCCAAGAATGATCTTGTAAGAGGCCTACCTAGAATACCATATAAAAAGGATCACTTATGTGATGTTTGTCAAAGGGGTAAACAAATCAAGAGTTCTTTTAAAGCAAAAGATATAGTTTCAACAAAACGTCCTCTTGAACTTTTACATTTAGATCTATTTGGACCATCTAGAATTCAAAGTTTGAATGGTAGCAAGTATGCTTTTGTTATAGTAGATGATTATTCTCGGTTTACATGGGTGATTTTTCTAAAAAGCAAAAATGATGCTTTTTCAGAATTTTCTAAACTTTGTAGAAGAATTACAAATGAAAAATCTACATCTATTATTAAAATTCGTAGTGATCATGGTGGTGAATTTGAAAATGAATCTTTTCTAAAGTTTTGTGATTTACATGGTATATCTCACAACTTTGCTTTTCCTAGAGCGGCTCCACAAAATGGAGTTGTTGAAAGAAAGAATAGAACTTTACAAGAATGTGCTAAAACCATGCTTCAAGATAAAAATTTACCAAAATATTTTTGGGCTGAAGCAATTAATACAGCATGTTATGTCTTAAATCGTGTTCTTATTCGACCAATTTTACATAAAACATGTTTTGAATTGTATTATGATCGTATACCAAAGATCTCATATTTCAAAATTTTTGGTAGTAAATGTTTCTTGTTAAATACCAAAGATAATCTTGATAAGTTTGATTCAAAATCAGATGAATCAATATTTCTTGGATATTCTTCTAGAAGTAAAGCATATCGTATTTTCAATAAAAGAACATCTTGTATTGAAGAATCTTTACATGTTGCATTTGATGAGAATTGTGAGCAGGTTATACCTCTAAGCGAAGAAGAAGAAGCAATACTTCAAGAAGAACCCTTGATAGAAAGTACTTCTCAAGAAAATATTCCTCTTCAACCGGTTTGGAAAGAAGTTCCTAATCATCCTCATGAACAAGTTATTGGTGAAATAAAGAGTGGTGTCCAAACTAGAAGGCAGTTAGAAAAATATATTGCAAATGTTGCTTTCATATCTAAATTAGAACCAAAGAATATCAATGAGGCATGTGATGATGAATTTTGGCTTTTAACCATGTCTGAAGAACTTAACCAATTTACTAGGAATGATGTTTGGGATCTAGTTGATAGACCAAAGGATCATCTAGTAATTGGAACAAGATGGGTCTTCCGAAATAAGCTGGATGAAAATGGTGAAGTCATTCGTAACAAAGCAAGGCTAGTGGCACAAGGTTATAATCAAGAAGAAGGCATAGATTTTGATGAAACCTATGCATCAGTGGCTCGATTAGAGTCAATTCGAATGATGTTTGCTTTTGCTAGTTACATGAACTTCAAGTTATATCAAATTGATGTTAAGAGTGCATTCTTAAATGGACACATCAATGAAGAAGTTTATGTAGAGCAACCTCCAGGCTTTGAAAATGAGAAATATCCAGAAAAAGTCTACAAATTGAAAAGAGCCTTGTATGGACTCAAACAAGCACCAAGAGCGTGGTATGAAAGACTACGAAATTTTCTAGAACAATCTGGTTTTTCCATTGGTCGGGTAGACTCCACTTTATTTATTAAAAATCTTAATTCAGATATTCTTATTGTACAAATTTATGTTGATGACATAATATTTGGTTCTACTAATGATTCTCTTTGTAAAGAATTTGCTAAAGCTATGCAGGAATAGTTTGAAATGAGCTTGATGGGCGAATTAAACTACTTCCTTGGACTTCAAATAAAGCAAACTGAAGAAGGAATCTTCATCAATCAGGCTAAGTATACAAAAGAACTTCTCAAGAGATTTGGGATGGACTCATCGAAATCAAGAAGGAATCCTATGAGTACAACTACTTCTCTTGATAAAGATGAAAATGATAAAAGTGTAGATACTAAGCTCTACAGAGGTATGATCAGATCTCTATTATACTTAACTGCTAGTCGACCTGATATTATGTTTAGTGTTTGTATGTGTGCAAGATTTCAAGCTAATCCAAAGGAATCTCATTTAACTGCAGTAAAACAAATTCTTCGTTATTTGAAAGATACTTAAGATTTCGGTTTGTTTTACCCAAAATCATCTTCCTTTGATTTAGTTTCATATAGTGATGCAGATTTTGCAGGAAGTAAATCTGATCGCAAGAGTACTAGTGGAACTTGTCATTTCTTAGGAAATTCCTTAGTCTCTTGGTTTAGTAAAAAGCAAAATTCAGTATCACTTTCAACAACTGAAGCAGAATATATAGCGGCTAGTTTAGCATGTTCACAAGTACTTTGGATGAAACAGACCTTAAAAGATTTTGGTTTGAATTACTCCACAACAACTATTTATTGTGATAACACTAGTGCTATAAATCTTTCGAAAAATCCAATTCAGCACTCAAGAACTAAACATATTGAAGTTAGACATCATTTTTTAAGAGATTATGTGTTAAAAGGAGATATTTCGTTAAATTTTATTTCCACTAAAGAACAACATGCCGATATCTTCACTAAACCTCTTAAAAATGAAGATTTTATGAGAATTAGGAGAGAACTAGGTATTTGCTCATTTTTGGATTTATAAAAATGCTGATTTTTTAACAAAATCTCAAAATCGCACTATATTAGTCGACCGATAAAATTATAGTCGACTGGTGTTTTATATTTTGGAATGTATCGCATCATATTAGTCGACCGATATATTTCTAGTCGACTGATGATATTTTTAGAATAAGTCGCACTTTTTAGTCGACCGATAAAGTTTTAGTCGACTAAATTTTTTTTTAAAAATTTTAAATGAAGGGACCCGACACCCCTTGGATTTGTTTTAAAACCCGTTTTTTTTTAAAGAGGCATCGTTTCACTTCGAACCTTTTCGTTTTTCTTAAAAACGAAACCCTTAAAAAACGAAAACCCCTCTTTCTCTCTTTCCTCTCTCTCTTCCGAAAAACCCTCGGAGTGTCGTTCGACTCCATCATCGCCGGGATTTTCTTACCGTAACAGGGAGACGCTGGAATCCTCTTGCAGTGACTGGCGCATCTTCAAAACACGTCGGAACTCTCTTTTCTGATCTTTGATCTTTGAAATACATACTTTATGGGTTGTAATATTTTTAAACTTGTATCTCTATTTTGCTTATGCTATTTTTGCCCTTACTCTTTTTTATTCTGACAAAGGGGGAGAAAAAGATAAAGATAGCATTACATTGAACTTTCAGGAGATCTTAAGAAAAAGATGATAGCAATTACATTGCAGGAGATCTTGCATGAGAAATGCAAAATTAAGAGAAAAAGAAAGCTTTGAATGAATGTATTTCTAAATGCATGAAGAAATGATGAATGGAAATGCAAACCAATCAATATGTGATATATGTGCTTTAAATGTGCTAACTTTTAATGTTTTGCAGCATATTGATAGGGGGAGTAAAATCTCCATCTATGCATCTAAATGCTTCATCTTTGATTAAGTTTGTCATCATCAAAAAGGGGGAGATTGTTACGACAATGAAGCCATACATGATACTTCAAGTACAAGGTTTTGATGATGAGCAAGTGGAATCAACTGCATTTCAGCTAAGGCTATGAAGAAATTGAAGAATTCGATGAAGAATCTTTGAAGACTAGTGTGCAAATGTTAATTCATTAAAAGTCTTAGATTCTTGTAAGAGCCTTACTTAGAGTGCATATTTAGGTTGCATTTCACCTTAAAAGTCTTTAGAAAAACTTTTCTAAAAGAAACACTTTTGAAAATCTTTTTAGAAAACTCTCTTCTTAAATTTTCATGTTTATTAGTCGACCAATAGACTTACCAGTCGACTAATCCTTTCGCGCCATATTTTCTAAAAAGTCATTCTTGTCAAATTAGTCAACCGAAGATTTTATCAGTCGACTGGACAGAATGTCTGTTTTCTGGAAAATTAGCAGCAGTCGACTAATGGTTTTATCAGTCGACTGAACAGAACATGTGTTTTCTGAAAATTTAGCAGCAGTCGACTAATGCTTTTTATCAGTCGACCGAACAGAATGTTTATTTTTCAGAAGTTTTTAGCAGCAGTCGACTAAAAGGTTTTTCAGTCTACTGATGATATTATCAGTCGACTAACTTTTCTCAAGTCGACTAAGTTTCAAAAGTTCAGATTTTCAAATGGCTCGATTAACAGATCAGTCGACCAACGATAACGGTCAGTCTACTAATAACTAACTATTAGTCGACTAACTGATGTTTCAGTCGACTAATTTTGCCGTTTTCCTGAAACTTCAAAAAGGCGCGTCTTTTCATTTTTCAAACGTTTTGATCGTTCGAAATGGACAGTTTTGACACCCTTTCATACCCTCAACGTATGGAAAACTTTAACTATAAATATGAGTGCATTTTACACTCAAATACAACAAGAATTCAATCGATTTGAATCATTTACTTATTGATTTTCACTCCTATTCATTCAAGTATTTGTTTTCTCACTCACGTGATATTTTCACTTCAGTTTTTCACTCAAATCACTTTGAGAGATAGTGAATTCGTGAGTATAGTGTTTCAACAACCTCAAAAGCCAATTGCATCTCATTTGCATTCAAAAGAAAGGCTCATAGGTTGTATTGTAAGTTGTTATTTCTTTTTTGTAAAAAGGACTCCTTTGTGTAAAGGAGTTGTTTGCTTTCAGTAGGATTGTTACTGAAAGTGGGACCGATTATGGTCTGTGTGATCTTGTAGTTAACAAGGTTGATAGTGGATAATCTCAAGCGGGTTTTGCTTGGGGACTGGATGTAGGTCGGGATAGACCGAACCAGGATAAAATCTTGTGTTCTTTGTGTGTTTGCTTTGAGATTTGCAAAATCATTCTATATTCCGCAGAAAATTTTAAAAGCACTATTCACCCCCCTCTAGTGCTCGTTGCCTCGATCCTAGTGCACTTTCAGAGTTGCTGCCTCAGAATCAACATACCATGTTCCCTGCTCATTCTGTTTTAAATTCAATGCTGCTAGGGCTGACATGAGCAATTCTTTTAATTCTCCATTTGATTCAGTTCTTTTCTTCTGCTCTCCTTGCTGGTGATTCCCTTTATTTTGCGGATTAAACCAGCAGTTGGCCTTAACATGACCCTTTTTGTTGCATATATAACATGCAGGCACATTTCTCTATCCTTGAGAATTCGGAAGAGTATTAGGGGTGGGTAAGAGCCCACGTCCCCCTGAGGCATTTCTGCCCTGTCCTCCACGTCCTCGAAAACCATATCCTCCTCTCCTTGTGGCAAGAACATCCTCATTGTTTCCTTGTGTATGAGATTCCTCTGGCAAACCCTTCAACGACATCTCATATTGTAGCAACTTAGCACGTAAATCCTCAAACTTTGGTAATTCAGGTAGACACAACAATGAAGTTGTAAGAACATGATAATCAGCTCCCAATCCATTCAAAATCTGTTGAACCATGTCTTTATCACTAACAAGGCATCCCATGAGAGCTAACTGATCAGCTACACTTTTCATTTTATTCAAATATGCCATGACAGTCAAAGAATCCTTCCTCATCATCTGAAATTCATGCTTGAGGAATATCACTCGAGCCTCTGAAATCTGAGAATATGTGCAAACCAATCTGTCCCATAACTGTGCAGTTGTGCAATCATCTGGAATGGCAATAAGGACTTCCTGCGATCGGGTCGAAGTGATATAGGCCACAAGTAGCTGATCTCGTTTTTCCCAGCTAAGATATTCTGGATTTGAAATGAGACTAGTAGATGTTACCCCTTTGTCATCCTTATCTTCACGAGATATAAGTTTTGGAGGGGCTGCTACGGATCCATCAAGATGACAAAGGAGACCCTGACTCCTTATAAAAGGGATTATTTGTCTTTTCCAGGTCAAAAAATTGGAAGTGTGTAGTTTTTCAGACACAAGTTGGTTAAGGAAGCTCGCGGAAAGACTGGACTGTGCAGCGGGGAAATCCATAGTAGATAAAGGAATATTGGAAAAGAAATACAGAAAACAAGGATGGTGATAGACAGACCAGATACTAATCAGATCTGGTTATCTTTTGGCTCAGCAGTAAGAAGAATATAGAAGATGTTAAGATAGTGGAACGATATTCAGTGAAAAAGAATGTGAATGCAGAAGGCAACGATTTTCAAATCTGGGATTCACAGTTCCAGATCTGGAGATCTGACCCACCTAGAGAACAGTAGATCAGAAGAAAAAAAAATAGGGTTGCGACAGGCTGGAACAATCCAGATCTGAAGTCAAAACAGAATAAATTTGTGACAGGCTGAAACGAAAGGTAGTTCGAGGCTGTCGCGAGTAGAGAGAATCAAAAGAGAACAGAAAAGAGGAAGGTAGGACGTGAAAAGTTTAATAAGGGTTAAAGGCGAGAGACAAGACTACGGAAGATTTTTTTTTTTATTGGAGAGTAAAGAGTCTCTTCAGTCATACCTTCTGGAAATCACGTTCACGCTCAGATCTCTAACGTGCTCTGATACCATGTTAGACTTTCAAATCTCCAGTCCTTTACCTGTAGAAGACAGAAAGACAACAGAAAAGAGGGGTATACGAAACAGAGAGGAATGCCTTCCCTGGGCGTCCCCTTTTCATTGTATATATAGGTATTACAAAACATATTAGGGTACAAGTTTACCCTTAATAATAAATAAAAAATTACAACATGACCACTTACAAGAGACGTCTGGAATATTAAAGATAAATTATTGGATCTGGATCTTAAGGATCCGGTCCAAGGTAAACAGACGCTATCTTTTCAGTTGATGCCTTGTCGAGGAAAGAGTGACAGAGACGTTAAGAGTTGAACGAGAATCAAGAAATGATGGCTGCAATGTGGCTGACAGTCATTGATGGTTGCAGTCGTTGATGAACGAGAATCAAGAAATGATGGCTGCAATATGGCTGACAGTCATTGATGGCTGCAGTCATTGATGTGGCTGACAGTCGTTGATGAACGAGAATCAAGAAAAAAAAATGAGTAGCAGAAGTTTACGAACCTGTTTAGTTCTGGGACTGAGACGAAGATGGGATTGGTATCACGTTAAGAAGATAGACAGATGATGAACGAGAACTAGCAGAAAAGAACGAGTTGCATAGAAGGGTTCGGAAAGGAGAATAAAAAAGGAAAAAGATGAACCAAAACCTGTTTCTTCAGATCTCGCTGAACATCTGATAGGATTCTGCAACCTCAGCTCTGATACCATATGAGATTTTGTATGGATGTGTGTGTGGTTCAGCTTGCACAGGAAAGTAGAGAGAGAGAGAGAAGGAGATGCAAAATGGCTGAGGCGGCGCGCACAGGCTCGACCTCCAAACCCTAAGCTTTATAAAAAAAAAAGCAGATATACAATGAGTTTTTAATTTCAGAGGTACTACAAGAATGTCATTAATGAAACTGTATTGTGCATGTGTTTCATTTAACATGCGTATGGATATGGATCCAGATCCATACGCAAACTATATTTTAACAATCTGAACCAAAACAATATAAGCATGTGATTCGGCATATCTAAACCAAAACAGTATAAGCATGTGATTCGGCAAATCTAAATCAAAACAATATGTATATTCAGAATCTGACTCAAAACATGTATTCAGATGCATGATTGTGTAGCTCGGCAAAATCTAAATCAAAATATGTTCAGATGCAGGGTTATGTGCATAACTCGGCAAACCTGAATCAACAAAATATGTTCACATGCATGTATATGTAACTCGATAAAATCTGAATCAAAGAATATATTCAGATGCATGCTCATATAATTGATAGAACCTATATATATATATATATATATATATATATATATATATATATATATATATATATATATATATATATATATATATATATATATACATATTCAGCATAACTGAGCAAAAATATCACCAAGACTGAACTACGCATATATTTTCAAATGCTTCCATAAACCTAAGCTACATGGATATTTTTCGATGTATGATGAAGAAAATCAACATTATGAATTCATATGTATATTTGATATGCATAAGCAATAAAAATTGAAAATTGACATGCCTATTCTGAGATGTAAAATCGTCAAACCTAAATATGTATATGCCTATACATATTTAGATGCACAAACCATGAAATCGACATCTATATTTTCAGACTTTGATGCATAAAGGAAATCGACCATCATAAAAAAAAATAAATCTATACATATATATATATACATGAAATCCGATTTCTCCTTTCCCCAACAAACTCATGCTTAAATTGATTTATACGATTTCCTTCCCCGAGTGAATTTAGAGAGAAACCCATATCTTGATTCGTAGATCAGAAAAAGATAGAAAATCGATGGATGCTTTGAGAAAAAAAATATTTTTTTTCTTTTCTTCTTGTTCAACATGGAAATGGATCCCTATTGTTTTGTGACAATAGAAATGTCATTTTCATTGCCTCTAATCTTGTTCAACATGGAAAAATGAAACATGTTGAACTAGATCAACACTTCATACTAGAGAAGGTTGAAAGCAAGGAGATTCAACCTCTTTTTATCAAGGGTGATGACCAAGCAACCAATCTGTTTACTAAACCATTAACTTGTGCTCGACATTGGCTTCTTAAGCGTAGACTGACCATGGTCATCACAAATGAATCATGTTCAGTTTGATGGTGTGTGTTAAGATGTTAAGATTGTAACTCGTGTAAAGGCATTTGTGTCCTTTATGTGTAACTGTTAGTGTATTGTATTTTCCCCTATGTGCAAGGGTATTATTGTACAGTGTTCTTATATATAAAACATAGACTGACATTGGCTTCTTAAGCGTAGACTGACCATGGTCATCACAAATGAATCATGTTCGGTTTGATGGTGTGTGTTAAGATGTTAAGATTGTAACTCGTGTAAAGGCATTTGTGTTCTTTATGTACAACTGTTAGTGTATTGTATTTTCCCCTATGTGCAAGGGTATTATTGTACAATGTTCTTATGTATAAAGGGGCGTGAATAGCAGGGGGACATATGACCCTTATTTCACACATTCCTCTCTCTCTTTCTCATCTCTCATTCTCTTGTGGCTGCAAGGTACGAATCCAAAGTTGCATTTCTCTCAAACAACAGAGGACCAACAAAGATTGTTTTCCACTTTTGTAATGAACACGGTCATATCAAACCGGTATGCCTAAAGCTCAAAGGAAAGGTGGCTTCCGTTGGAGAATCCACATTAAAAAAGAATGGAGAAGATCTCAAAGATATCATTAGTCAATTAACGGAGGCACTTCATCAATTTCTCACGGCATCATTTTCTACTTTCAGTGCCATTATTGCCTCATCATCTCCTGCAGGTATGTGCTCTCGGATTCTTGACTCGAGAGCTTCTTTTCACATGACTGCCCATGAGAATGTTCTTTCTGAATTATTCACTAACTCAAATTTATCGTGTATTGAAACTTTAGATTCTAAAAATTGTCAAAAATTCTTTGTTCCAAAAGTTAGAGTTGTTCCTAAATTGAATTTGAATATTTTTTCAGTTTCTCAAATTTTCAACCATAGGTGTGAAATCTCCTTCTCAACTAAGGGTTGCTTCGTGCATGATCTCCAGTCAGGGGAGCTGATTGGGCAAAGCCATAGGAGAGGAGATCTCTACTTCATGCATTTTTCATCTCTATCTTCTAAATTTTTTTGTAATTATGTCCAAGATAAGGATATTGTAACTTGATACAAAAGATTTGGACAATGAAGATTATCAAAAATGCATTTTTTCCCTTTTGCGATTTTTTTTTTGAATGAAAAAGATATTGTATGTATCCTTGGCAAAATGAAATCAATTCATTTTTCAAGTAGAACATTTTCTCTCACAAAATGGCAATCAATTTCAAAGTGCTTAGCTCTATCATGAAACACGGGGTCCATAGCAAGAGCTAGAGCATTTTTATCATCACAGTACATAGTTGAATGCAGTGGCTTTAATCGCAATATGTTCATCAAACCCTTAATCCAAACAATTTCAGCTACAATAACTATTAAAGCCCTGTAACTTGACCTAGTCATGTTCTTTTGCTTTCTACTTCTCCATGAAATTAAATCTCTCCAAGAAAGCACAATATTTAGAAATTGTTCTTTTGTTGGGTCCCCAGCCTGGTCAGTGTCGGAGTAACTAATCACTGATTCTATGGTGTTACTTTGTGGATGATTCTTTTTATATACAATACCCATGACTAATAGTGCCTTTAACATACCTCATTACTCTCTTTAGGGCTTCCATGTGGTTAGAAGTAGGTGCATGCATAAATTGACATCCTAATTTATAACATAAGAAATGCCTAGTCATGTTACTATAAAGTACTGCAATGCTCCTACTGTACTTCTATATTTGTCTGAGTCTTTGAGCATCCTCTCTTGATAATATCTTGTTCATAGCATCTGGGTCTCAATAGGTTTGCAATTGCTTGCACTTTTTTTAGCATAGCTTTGGCATATTTCTGTTAGCAAATCTTTAATTCATTGTTCGTCCTATCAACTTCTATGCCTAAGAAATAATGTGAGCTGCCCAAATCTTTTCTTTGAAACTTCATGTGTAGAAATAACTTAGTTTCTGTAATTAATTTTAAGGAGTTGCATGTAATAATTATATCATCTACATATTACAGTATAATCACCAAAAAAGATAATGATCCATTTCTGCCCTTTTAAAGCCTCTTTCTTATCATGAAAGTTACAGAACCAAGTAGTAGAGGCTTGTTCAGACAATAATTCAAATAATATTGATCGAGGAACTAAAGCTAAAATCTCTTATATTTGAACAAGCTAAGCATGAGAGTGAGTATAAGAGTACAAGCACAGTATTGACGCTTTTATCACCAACCTGTAGCAATTTTCTTCATTATTTGAGATAACTGCTTTCTGACTTCCTTAGCAAACATCATCCCACGCACCTACATGCAGAAAAATGTCCCAGTAAGATATTTCATTAGGGAAGAAATGTATTTTAAGACATGCTTATTTTTTTTTTAAATATTTTTTTCTTCTTTCTTATGGTTTATATTTTAAGTAAATAACAGCATAAAAGATTATCAAATCAACCTTTTCAACAAGTAAAACAGTAACCATTGAACTGTTCTGGTCCACATGGTTCACTAGTTTACTCTTCAAACCAGGCAGTTATACATTTCATGTGGTCTTCAAGGAAAAAAATGTCTTAACATAATTGTAATAACCTCGATTTTTGACATTAATTGTTTAAATTTATCTGAAAATAATAGGTATTTTTTTTCTAAAGTTGGGCGTGGGATCCGCATTTCGGATCCAGGATCCACAAAGCATCCATATATATATGTATAATAACTTATATATATATGTTTTTAAGAAAAATAACTAAGGATAATACAAATAATATTTAGCATAATATATACATATATAACCTGTGCGGACCCGCAGGTGGATCCATTTGGATCCAACCTACGGATCCACACTGCGAGACCTACGGATCCAAACCGCGGATCCACGCTACAGCTGGGACCCGGACCCGTACCCAAGCCCCCCCCCCCCCGTGTAATGAGGCGAGTTACAAAAAAAGTATAAAATTATCGAACTCGGGTCTGGTCTGAACCCGACCCGTACCCGAAACCCATTAGGGTTATGAAATGCGAATGCGAGGGTTAAAACCCTCGCACGTTTCAAACCCCCGTCGCCTCCCCTTACGTTGAGAAAGGAAACCCCTTCGGGGTTTCCTGAATCAAGCTCCCCCGAGCCTTCAAGTAGTCGCAAGAGGGGAGGAGGGGACCCTCACACCTGCGACTCCCTTCTCACTCATCTCCCTCTTGATCTCTCTCTCTCTCCTCCTTCCCTACATGCGATAAGGCCTCGACACCGGCTCTCTCTGGTACACCCTCCATCTCCTCCTCTTTGACCTCTCCTCTGCGTGCGGCGGCGCTGACGATGTCGGCCTCTCGCAACGACGAAGGGAGCGCGACTGCATCCAAATCGCGACAGCCACCTTCAGAACGCCGAACGAGGTAGGTGGTACTGTCTTTTTCATTAGGGTGTAGCGTGAGTCGAGTGTGCAATATGCATTCACAAAAAAAAGGGGGGGGGAAAGGGTTTCTGTTAACCCTAAACCAAAAACCCCAAATCTACGATTTGGGGGTTTCAGATTTTTTTTATGACGGGGGTTTGCATATGGATACAAAGGGGGTATTTTTATCGGGTGAAGCTAGTTGGTAACATTTTTTTGATAAACTTAATGGAATGCGATTTCCCTGCTATTGTTTAGTCCCTGTTAAGAAGCATGATCCGTAGGTTCATATAGTGGTTCTTGTAAAAGTATCTTCAACAAGATACTAATAGCAATATTACAATATTCTTGGAAACAAATGTGTACACATACGCACAACAAGAACACTTGAAACACTTATGCACAAAAAGCACAACACAAACTCACAAATGCGCAAAAGCATACCCAAGAGTCATAAGATTGAAAAGGAGCTTGGGCTATAATCCCAAAAGCTTAAGGAATACACAAGGGGAGAGCCCAATTAAATAGAGGAGGTAGAGTCCTTGGAGAGGATCCACCTCTAGCCGTTGGAGCCCCTTCCAACGGTCACAAATGTGACCGTTAGAAGGGGCCCAACGACTAGATGGTGGGCCCCTCCAAGGTGCTTTCCACCTTTTACAAAAAGCAACAAAAATAAAAAAGAAAAAAGAAAATTACAAAAACATATTCTAAAAAGAATATGTTGTAAAAAGACTAAACTACCCTTACGGCTAAACAGTTAGAAATATATATTTTATATATATAATAAGTAGATACATATGCATATATATATAAATATATGTATATGTATATGTATTACTTTATATATATATATAATATATTACATTGCATGATTAGATTACATAATTTAACACCCCCCTCAAACTTAGGGCAGTATGACCGAGAGTTTGCTAAGGAAGTTAAAGTGCGGAGCACACAAAGCTTTGTTGAAGAATTCCGCCAACTAATATTCTAACGTGACATATGGAAGGTCAATGACTCATTTGAGGTACACCTCACAAACATAGTGACAATCCATCTCTATGTGTTTGGTCCGCTCATGAAAAGTGTGATTCTTAGCAATATAAATTGCACTTTTGTTGTCACAGCATAGCTTGGCAGGTGCTTCGATTGTGATCCCCATATCTTCCAGCAACTGATGAATCCATACAATTTCCATGGTAGTAGTTGTCATGGCACGATATTCAGCTTCAGTTGATGATAGAGATATTTTTTTCTGCTTCTTGCATCTCTATGAATGTAACGACCGTGGGAAAAAAAATTTGTGTCAGACACGTGCCCTGCACGCGTCGGACACGTGCCCTGCACGCGTCGGACACGTGTCACAGTCGGTCCGACGTGTCGGACCCGGATCCGAGCTGGACCCGGACCCGTGCCCGAACTCGGACCCGACTTCTCGATCGTTCGAGAAGCCTGTGACTAATACGTCACAGGTGTCTCGGGCGAGGGGCAGAACCCCTCGCCCCTTCTCTCTCTCCTCGGCTCCGATCTCCCTCCTCACGCCGCCGCCACCGGCGATTGGAGACGTCAGTGAGCATCTCCGTCCGGCAGCCTCCCCGACGACCGACGATCCTCGCTGCCAACCTCCTCCCCGTTTGGCGAGCAGCTCAGTCTAGCAGGTCTCCCAGCAACGCAAGCATCCCTCGCTGCCTTCCCGTCGTCGGTGATCGTTGTCGTCGGCATCTCCCCCCTTCTGCCGCCGACCTCCCTGCTTGGCTAGCGGTTGCGCCAGGGACCTCGAGCACCGGCGACTCGCCGCCGACCTTTTCCCCTCTCTGTTGTTCCTCCCTGCAGTCGCCGAGTGCCGGCAACTCGCCGTCGGTTGCCGCTCGTCCCCTCCTGTCTGGCCATCGGCTGTGCCAGGGACCCCGTGTGTCGGTGACCTTCGAGCCTGGCCAGCCACCCTTTCTTCCCCTCTGCCAGTCCGAGGGCGCGCCAGTGACCCTGAGAACCTCCTTTCCTTCCTTCGTCCCCTTTTTGCCAGACGAAGGAGGTCTTGATGTCGTCGTCATCGTCTTCCTCGATCTCTTTGGAGCCTGTGCCGACAGTGGCCCTCGACCCTCCAGCCTGACGACTCCCCTGTTGCTGCCGTCTTCGGAGGTGAGCCCTCCCCTCTTCGTTGCTTCTTTTCTTCTGTGTGTTGGGTGGATCGATAGGGGGGCTGAGCCCCCTGTCATCACCGCTTGTTGGCAGGGGGCTAACCCCCCCCCCCCCCCGCCTCCCTGTGTTATTGGTCGACAAGGGGCTGAGCCCCCTGTCGTTGGCTCTTCTTGGCAGGGGGTTCCACCCCCTGTCACTCTTTCCCTGTTTGTTGTTGGTCGACAGGGGGGGTTGAGCCCCCTGTCGCCTCTCGTTGTGGCAGGGGGTTACCCCTGCCTTTTTGTTGTTGGTCGACAGGGGGGGGGGGCTGAGCCCCCTATTGCTTCTTGTCGACACGGGGTTACCCCCCCCTGCCTTTTTGCAGTGGGTCAGCAGGGGGACTGAGCCCCCCTGCTCTTTTGTTTGGTTCTCGGTAGGGGGAGGGTCCCCCCTGCCTTGGTGTTGCTTCTCGATAGGGGGCTTCGCCCCCTCTCTTCTTTTGTTTGCCGGCAAGGGGCGAGGGCCCTCCTGCCTTCTGTTTTTCCTCGGTAGGGGTTGAAGCCCCCTGCCCTTCTGTTGTTTCCCCTGTAGGGGGCGGAGCCCCCTGCACCCTCTGTTGCTCCTCGGCAGGGGGCGAAGCCCCCCTGCTCCCTTGTGGTTTCCGGGTAGGGGGGGCGGGAGAGAAGCTCCTCCCCTGCCTTCTGTTTTTTTTTTGCCTCAGCAGGGGTTGAAGCCCCCTGCTCTCCTGTTGTTCCTCGGCAGGGGGTGTTCCCCCCCCCTGCCTTGTTGCGGCAGGCGTGGCGGGGAGCCTCTGCTCCCTCCCCTACCTTTTTCTTTGTGCCTAGCAGACAGGGAGCTTCTGCTCCCTGCCTCTGCTGTTGTTGCCAAGCAGGGCTGAGGCCCCTGCCTCTGGCACCCTTGTCTGCAGGATGCAGAAGCTCCTGCCTCTGCCTCTTGCAGGCAAGAGACCTTGCTGCCTTGTTGCTTGTTTATATTCGGCATATGCTAACGTTCTAAGCTCCCCAGGTTGAACGGTGGATCCAGCTCGCCCTATGTGGCTCGAGCTCTTGTTTGCCTACACTGCATGCGTACGAGGACCCGCAACCCCTTAAGGTAGGGGATTCTTGCGTGAAAGGACAATGAACTGATAAATGTTACAATAAGAAAGATAACTAAAAGAGGACGATATATGTATACGTATAATATATATACATATGTCTTTACCTTCAAAGACGCGGTTTCGCGATCCTTGTCCTCTTTACTTTCTCACACTTTCTTTTCTGTCGCCACCGCGCTATATGTGCCTAGACTTTCCATTCTTGTCTTTACATTTCATGTCTTTTAATTCAAGGACGCGGTTTCGCGATCCTTGTCCTCTATACTTTCCCGCACTTTACTTTCCTAAGTGCCCCACGCTTTGCGCCCTGGCATTTACTTGTACATGTGTGTCTTTTACTCCAGGACATCCTGGTCCTTTATGTTCATGTACTTTACCTTCTTGCATTTACTTGTTGCCCCGCGCTTTATGCGCCATGGCCTTGTTTCTTGCTTTACTCTTCGTACTTTGCTTTCTGTGCTGTCGTGCTTGCTCTTGCACTTATCTTTTGTATGTGTTCGTCTTTACCTTGTTGCCGCACTTCGTGCATATGCATTGCTCATCCATGTATTCTATCTTTGTCGTATGCTTCTTTACTTGTTTACGCTTATCGTTTAATCGAGGTGCAACCCCATGCCTCGTGAGTCATCCTTTACACTTGCGTAGTCAGTATAGGATCTCATACCTCACGAGTTGCTTGCGTAGTTGTCTGCTTGTGCGTTACGATGATCGAGGTATAATCTCATACCTCGTGTGGAGCTTTAGCATTCTACCCTCGCGGTGCAGCTTCGCCCATCGAGTCTTGCCTCTCGATTTGCCATTGTATTAGTATGTGCACGGGTTTGTCCCTTATCAGCTTGCACTCCCTGAGTGCAGCTTCGAATGTATAGTGTATATTGTTTCACTTGTCTTACAAGCCACGACACACTTATGCACTTCGGTTCTCCAAAAACATCGTCTTAGGTGCAAACCTATTTTCAAGATGTATAACTTGTAAAGCAAAGGTAGCGGCCGGACCTCCCAAATCGATGTATTTGGGATAGATGTGTTACAACCTCAGTTTGCCTATTCGATACGACTCAGATAGCCTTGTTTAGAAGCCTGCGCATGAGTAGGGCAGGGACCCTAGCGAGGTGCTTGCGCCATCGCTAGATCGGCGTTACCTTGCCTCTGATGCGAGACCTAGTTTCTAGGCTTTCTGGTTCAACCATGATTTTAGCACCTTCCTTCGTGAAGGTATTGTTGGATCTCTTACGAGGGATCCATGTTCCTCCTCTTGTAGTTGTACCTTTAGTTACGTACGATATGTTTGGACTACGAAGAGCAGGACGAGAGGTCTATAGTAACCTCTAAGCGTGTATTGACACATTAAGCTAATCCTGTTATGTTGATTTCGCCTAATAGGCAGATTGCTTGCGATTGTTTAAAGGACCCGAGCACGATCAGTTGGAACTGGAATGAGTTCACTATAGGCTTCTGTAAAGTAGAAGCACTGGGATTTCCTGCAAGAGATTTGTACCCCTCTCATCGTGGTTGTACTTTTGAATAGGTACGTTGCGTACTACGATGAGTAGGATGAGAGGTCTATGTTTGCCTCGAACATGCAATGGCATGTGTTTGAGATCATAAGAGTGATGTTTCTACCCTCACTTTGGATTGGCCCTTTTCATCGTGATTGTACATTTGAATAGGTACGATGCGTACTGCGGTGAGTAGGATGTGAATTGTATGGTTGCCTCGAACGCGCAATGGCGCGTATAACTCACCTGAATAATAATAATGCGGCTTCACAGGCAAGATGCTCGATTTGGTTGAAAGACCAGAGCATAAGAATGGGACGGCGGTTAAGAAACCCTCTGTCGTGCTCATTCGGGATGGTTCATCAAGAGAGAGGATGGATGGTACAAAACTCTGATGGACAGTCATTAATGGCAATCTCGGGCAAAGATCCGACCTTCCCCAGTCATCGGAGGTTAGGGGAAATCCTTTAGGCCACTTCTGCAGAAGTTCGAATGTGCATCCATTGGGCCTTTGTTTGCCTTTGGGGATTTACTCTCTTGGTCACAGACCATCCCCTTAGGAAGCGGACTCAGTCAGTCATTCGGGGTATAATAAAATACATAGCATAATGGACCCCCGAATCGATTTCGGTTGTTTCTACGTTTTGCCTTGTGCGTACCCACAACGGACTGCTCAGTAATGAGACAAGATATAACTCATACACATGATCCTGAGGTACGCATGTCGTGACGTGCATTGCTTGCTTACTTGTTAGCTCAGTAATTAGGTACGTTACCCGTTGAGCTATGTACGCCTGTCAAGGCGTTACTCTAGTTGGTTAAACTGCTTGCGCAGTTCTGCTAAGGAATGACTAGCTTCTCATGCTAGTCAATTCCTTATACTAGTAGCGTTATACTAGTTATTACCTTTGTAATATAGCTGCTGCCGTATGATTGTTTATCATATATAGCTTATGAATTGCTTATGATCCAATGATACTTGTATTACGAGTGTTGTCATGAATACATGTCTTATGCAATTGCTTTGCTTGACTGGTGGATAGAGTTAGTTACTTTTCACCTATTATATCTATGAGATTGCTATAGTTGCTTGTTTAGCACTCTGATCCTTCATGCTCTTGTGTGTAGCTGTTTTACTAGAGCCTTGCTTACTATACAACATATTTGGTTAGATCTGCTAGTCTTGCTTGTTACGGCTTGAGCTAGTGTTTATCTTGCTTATTGCAGCCTTTGTTCTTTCTTGACCTTTGCACCCCTACTAGTCTGTTGTGAGGCTGACCCATTTTCATGGGCAGGTGGTGAACAGGTTGAGACAACTTGCGATGACACGATGACGCGATGCATTCAAGGCAATGCCCTTTCCTGACGTTGTGCTCCTGGGGATACTTGTGCTTAGATGTGGTATGAAGTTTCTAGAAAGCATCTCTTCTGATTTAAACTCTGGATTTCTAAAATTGTATTACTAAAACTTGGTTCTTCATTTCATTTCAATAAAATATATATTTGAACTGAAATCGGTTTGTAAGGGGGTAGTCTGCTTTTGTGTTGTAATGCGCCCAAGGTCTAGGGACTTGTTGTTTTAAACCTGATCTTCCGCTGAACTTTTGTTTGAATCTCTGATAAATGATTGATTTCAAAGCTTTCAACCTTTTTCATAAAAGGTTTCAAGTCCACGATTTTGGGGCGTTACAATGAAATTAGTGAATCTCCTAAGAACACACAAAAACCAGTGATGGAGTGAGTTATTTGGGTCACCTCCCCAATCAGAGTCAGTATAAGCAATTAACTTTAAATCAGACGAAAAGGATAGAAAAACTCCCTTGTTTAGAGTACCCTTAATGTATCTTACGACTCGTAAGATAGCACTCATATGGATGGATGTTGGTGCATGCTGAAATTGACCAGTATGCACTGCATGAGAGATATCTGGTCTGGTAATACTCAGATACATCAATGATCCTACAAGTTGTCTGTAGGGAGTAGGATCCGAAAGAGGAACACCATCATCAATCTTCATTTTAGTTCCCACTATGGCAGGAGTTTCACAAACCTTTTCATCTGTATGATCTCAGAAGCAAGCTTAGTCTGAGATAAGAAATACCCTCTATGAGAGTATGCTACTTCAATTCCCAAAAAATAAGTTAGAAAACCCAAATCAGACATTTCAAATTTATCTTTTAAAATTGATTTTAAACTCTTAACCTCATTAGAATCACTTCCGGTGATGAGCATATCATCCACATACAACAGCAAAATCACAATCACTGCATTGGATTTTCTAACAAACAAAGCAATGTCAGTAAAGCAAGAAGAAAAACTATTTTCCAATATTACTAAGTTAAACCTATCATACCAAGCCTTAGGGGCTTGTTTTAGGCCATAGAGCGCTTTCCTAAGATGAAACACTTTTCCTTTGGGAGTCTTAATTCCAGGTGGAGCATCCATATAAACTTCTTCATTCAAATCACCATTCAGGAAGGCATTCTTAACATCCATTTGATAGATGTTTCAATTGTTAATTGATGCAACAGTGATGAGACATCAAACAGTGACCATTCGGGCCACAGGCGCAAAAGTTTCTTCATAGTCAATCCCATACTCTTGACTATAACCCTTGGCAACCAATCGAGCCTTATATCTCTCAAGAGATCCATCACTCTTAGTTTTAACTTTAAAAACCCATCTACACCCTATTGTTTTTTTATCTTTAGGAAGAACTTGAAATTCTCATGTCTTAGCTCTTTTCAAAGCTCCGAGTTCACTTTCCATCGCAACTATCCATTCAGGACTTTTACTAACTTGCGCAAAGTTTCTAGGTTCTACATAGGAGTGAATGGCACTAAGACATGCTCTATATTTAGGTGAAAAAAAATCATATGATATAAACCTAGAGGGAGCTTTTCTGTATCTTTCGGTTCTACGAAGATTTTCCTCACTTTGAGGAATAGTCTGACTATCATCATATTTTTCAAGAGCACTTCTAAAAGTGCTCCTATCTCTATGAATATAGGTGATGGGATCTCTAGATGGCCCTTCATCAATAGATTGGTGAGAGGAGTAAAGTGAAGAAATGATTTCCTCAATATCAATATCAATATCACTTGAGTCATTCTAATTTGACTCATCGTCACTAGAATCATCATCTTTGGCTAATAGTTCAAACAAAAAAGAATAATCAACATTTTCATTATGTAATTCTGGACTTTTAAAACCACTACGATTTTCCAAAAAACTCACATTTCTGAAAACATAAAGTTTGTCATTTTTAATGTCATAACATCGAAAACCCTTATGGGTTTCAGAATAACCAAGAAATGTAACGCCCCAAAATCGTGGACTTGAAACCTTTTATGAGAAAGGTTGAAAGCTTTGAAATCAATTTATGAAAGTTTGAAACAGAAGTTCAGCGGAAGATCAGGTTTAAACTAGTAAATCCCTAGACCTTGGGCGCATTACAACACAAATGCAGACTTCCCCTTACTAACCGATTTGCAGTTCAAATATATATATTTTATTAAAATGAAATGAAGAACCTAGTTTTGGTAATACAGTTTTAGAAATCCAGAGTTTAAATCAGAAGAGATGCTTTTAAAGAAACTTTATACCACATCTATCAAAAGTATCCCCAGGAGCGCAATGTCAGGAAAGGATCTTGCCTTGAACGCATCACGTCATTGTGCCATCGCAAGTTGTCTCAACCTATCCAACATCTGCCCATGAAATGGGTCAGTCTCACAACAGACTAGCAGGGGTGCAAAGGACAAGAAAGAACAAAGGTTGCAATAAGCAAGATAATCGCTAGATCAAGCAGGAAAAGCAAGACTAGCAGATCTAACAAAAAGTACTATAAAGTGAGCAAAGCTCTAGTAAAGCAAACAGCTACATACAAGAGCAGTGAGAACCATAGTACTAAACAAGCAATTATAGCACTCCAACAGATACTATAGGTGAAGAGTAACTAACTCTATTCCACAGTCAAGCAAAGCAATTGCATAAGACAAGCATTCATAACATGTCATTGCATGTTCGAGGCAGACATAAACCTCTCATCCTACTCATCGTAGTACGCAACGTACATGTTCAAAAATACAACCACGATAAGAGGGGCATGGATCTCTCGCAGGAAATCCTAATACTTCGGCTTTACAGAAGTCTACAGTGAACTCATTCAAGTTCCAACTTATCATGCTCGGGTCCTTTAGACAATCGCAAGCATTCTGCCTATCAGGTGAAAACAACATAACAGGATTTAGCTTAATGTGCCAATACACGCTTAGAGGTTAATACAGACTTTTCGTCCTGCTCTTCGTAGTCCAAACATATCGTACGTGACTAAGGGTACAACTACAAGAGGAGGAACATGGATCCCTCGTAAGAGATCCAACAATACCTTCACGAAGGAAGGAAGGCGCTACTATCTTGGTTGAACCAGAAATCCTAGAAACTAGGTCTCGCATTAGAGGTGAGGTAACGCCGATCTAGCGATGGCGCAAGTACCTCGCTAGGATCCCCGCCCTACTTGTGCACAGGCTCCTAAACAAGGCTATCTGAGTCGTGTCGGATTGACGAACTAAGGTTGTGACACACCTTTGAGAGATTCAGTTGCTATCTTTGTTTTACAAAGCTATACATCTTGAAAATAGGTTTGCGCCTAAGACGATGTCTTTGGAGAACCGAAGTGCATAAGTGTATGTCGTGTCTTGTAAGACAAGTAGAACGATATACACTATACACTCGAAGCTGCACTCAGGGAGTGCAAGCTGACAAGGGACAAACTCGTGCACATACTAATACAATGGCAAATCGAGGGGCAAGACTCGATGGGCGAAACTGCACCGCGAGGGTAGAACGCTAGAGCTGCGTACTAGGTATGAGATCATACCTCGATCATCGAAACGCACAAGCAAGCAACTACGTAAGCAACTCGTGAGGTATGAGATCCTATACTGACTACGCAAGTGTAAAGGACGACTCACGAGGCATGGGGTTGCACCTCGATTAAACGATAAGCGTAAGCAAGTAAAGAAGCATGAGACAGAGATAGAATACATGCACGAGCAAAGCATATGCACGAAGTGCGGCAACAAGGTAAACACGAACACATACAAAAGGTAAGTGCAAGAGCAAACACGACAGCACAGAAAAGTAAAGTACGGAGAGTAAAGCAGAAGCAAGACCAAAGCGCATAAAGCACAGGGCAACAAGTAAATACAAGAAAGTAAAGTGCAAGAACGTAAAGGAGGACCAGGATTTGCATCCTAGAGGACAAGGCAGACATAAGCAAGTAAATGCCAAAGCACAAAGCGCGGGGCAGCAGGAAAGTAAAGTACGAAAAAGTAAAGAGGACAAGGATCGCGAAACTGCGTCCTTGAGTTAAAAGACATGGAATGTAAAGACAAGAATGAAAAGCCTAGGCACATATAGTGCGGCGGCGACAGGAAAAAAAGTGCGAGAAAGTAAAGAGGACAAGGATCGTGAAACCGCGTCCTTGAAGGTAAAGACATATGTATATATATTATACGTATACATATATCATCCTCTATTAGTTATCTTCCTTATTTTAGCATTTATTTGTTCATTGTCCTTTCACGCAAGAATCCCCTACCTTAAGGGGTTGCGGGTCCTCATACACCAGCGGCGTAGGCAAGCGCAAGCTCGAGCCACGAAGGAGAGTTGGGTCCACCGTTCAACCTAGAGAGCTTAGAACGTTAGTATATGCCGTAAGATAAACAAGAAGCAACAAAGGCAGCAAGGCCTCCTGCCTGCAGGAGGCAGATGCAGGAACTCTGCATCCCGCAGACAAGGGTGCCAGAGGCAGGGAGCAGGAGCTCCCTGTCTGCCGGCACAAAGAAAGGCAGGGAAGGGAGCAAAGGCTCCCCGCCACAACTGTCGCAACGAGGCATGCCATAACAAGACAGGGGGGAAACACCCCTGCCAGAACATGATCTAGGACAGGGGCGCCGCCCTGCGGGGAACACAAACAGGCAGGGGCTGTCGGCAGCAAGAACAAGGCAAGGGGGAAAAGCCCCTTGCCGGAGAACAAAAGAAATGCAGGGGGCAAGCCCCTGCTCGAAAACAGGAAAGCAGGGGGGTTTTGCCCCCTGCCGGCAAAACGCAAGAGGCAAGGGGACAGAACCCCCTGCCGAGGAGCAACAGAGGGTGCAGGGGGGCTCCGCCCCCTGCAGGGAAAACAACTGAAGGCAGGGGGGGCTTGCCCCCTGCCGGCAAACAAAAGAAGGCAGTGGGGGCGAAGCCCCCCTACCGAGAAACAACAGGAGAGCAGAGGGATTGCGCCCCCTGCCGGGACAACAACATACGGCACGGGGGCGAAGCCCCCTGCCGAAAAACAAGAGCAACGACAGGGGGGCCTCGCCCGCTGCCGGGAAACAGAAGAAGGCAGGGGGCTTGTCCCCTACCGAACACAAGATGGGGTAGGGAGGCAAAGCCCCCTAACAGAGGAACCCAAGAGGTAGGGGGCGAAACCCCTGCCGAAAAACAACAAGGTGATAGGGGGATGGAGCCCCCTACCGACAAGAGGCGACGACAGGGGGCTCAACCCCCTTGTCGAGCGACTGCAAAAAGGCAGGGGGGTAACCCCCTGCTGACAAGAGGTGACGACAGGGGGCTCAGCCCCCCTGTCGACCGACTCCTCACAAAGGAGAAGAAAAGGATGGGAGGGTTTGCCTCAGGATACCGCGGTGAAGAGGGAGTCGTCGGGCTAGAAGGTCTTCAACGGAGCTCTCTGGTTCACCGGCGCGCGCCGTCTAACGGCTAGAGGGAGCTCCGATGCTGGGTGGTGGCGATCGCCGGCGGCTGCAGCACCCAGGACGAAGGCGGTGGTCGGTGGCGTCAGGCTCCCTGGCGCAGCCGACAGCCAAACAGGAGGAGTCCTGGAGCGAAGCCTTGCCGTCTGCGTCGATCGCCGGCAGAGAAGAAGAAATGGTGGTCGGGAGCGAGTTGTCGGCGTCGGCCCGAAGAGGGGAAAGGCCGACGACTGCGATCGCCGACGACAAGGAGGCAGAGAGGGGTGCTCGCGTCGTCGAGAGGCCTGCCGGACTGAGAGAGGAGGCGGCCTGACGGAGTTGCTCGCTGGCGTCTCCAATCGTCGGTGGCAGCGTGAGGGAGACAGAGCAGAGGAGAGAGAAGGGGCGAGGATTTTGAACCCTCGCCCGAGACGCCTGCGTCTTTTAAAAGACGCAGGTTCTCGAGGCTTCGAGAACCCGGGTCCGAGCTAGGCTCGGGTCTGGTTCGGACCCGGATCCGGGGCTGACACTGCGATCCAGACCCCGACACGTGTGTGACACGTGCAGGCCACGTGTCTGACACCAGTCGGACGCGATTTTTTTTTACACGGGCTTTACAAGAAAGGCACACGAAATGGCCTTTGGGGAAAGCTTATCATTTTTATCTGTAAGGACAAAGCACTTACATCCAAACACCCTTAATCTGTTGTAATCAAGTTCTTTTTCATACAACTTTTCAAAAGGAGAAATTTTACTCAAATTCTTCGATGGAAGTTTGTTTATGAGATATACCGAGGTAAGAGCGGCTTCAGCCCATAGTTTCTTTAGAATATTTTGCGAAATGAGTAAGGTTCTAATTGTTTCAATAATATGCGTATGCTTTCGTTCAGCTAACCCATTTTGTTGTGGGGTTTCCGGGCAGGATTTCTGATGGATAATATCATAACTTTCAAGGTAACTCTTGAATTCATTTGAAAGGTATTCACCACAGAGACAGACCTAAGAATTTTTAAACTTCTATTAAATTGATTTAAAATCATCATATGAAACGTTTTAAACATTGAAAAAACTTGATGTTTATGTTTAAGAAAGTATATCCAACAAAACCTAGTGTAATCATCCACGAAAATAACATAATACGAGAATCCTCTTTTAGATATCACAGGAGCGGGTCCCCATACATCGGAATGAACAATTTCAAAGGGCTTTGTTGAAAATATGGATCTTTGAGAAAAGGTAGACTTTTCATTTTCCCAAGAATACAATCATTACAAACAAAATCTCATTTACAAAGATGTTTAATAAAAGGCAAATAAGAGATTTTAACAATGTTGGGATGTCCCAGTCTCTTATGTCATACATGAATATCTTTGTTTTGAACAACATTATAAAATTGATTATTGGGAAATTAAAGAAAGTCAACGTAGTGATCCACTACGAGGCAATTGAGGTACGGCTTGACTTGACGACAGACGAGAGGTTGGTGGAGATTGTGGACCACTAGAAGAGGGCACTACGCAGTAGGACGATCTTGTTCGTGAAAGTGTATTGAAAGCATCACGGACTGGACGAGTGCACCTGGGAGCCTGAGGCGGATATGCGTCAACACTACCCGCACCTATTCGGTACGTTCTAATTTCATGGACGAAACTCTTTTTAAGGAGCTAGCGATGTAATGTCATGTATTTTCATCTTAGTCAATTTGAAATTTCTGAAAAATTTATCGTGTAGGGGGGAATTGATGAACCTCCAATATTAGGAATGCATTAATTGAGTCTAGGCTTGGCCCAAATCCTATCGACAAGGTCGATATGAGGCAACAAAAAGGTGCTAAAGAGTTTTATTTTTTACCTTTAAATTCAAGCAAAATTCAGGTTAAAATTATGCGAATTTCAAAAGCGAAATTTAATGTATATGTCGAATCAGAAGCGAAATTTAATGTATATGTCGAAGGATGCGTCTCAAAATCCTAAGTCCAACGATATTTTACTTTTCCCAATCCGAGCTACGGTTGGCCCGAAAATCATTTTTTTCAAAAAGGGACTGCCTCCATGGGTCGGGTTCGAATTTGGATCGGGATGGATCCAAATCCATGTGATCCAAATTAATATGGATCTGGACTCAGTCCAAGACCCATATTAATTAGGAATTGATCAAGTTTGGGATCCAAATGAATTTTCGGTATGGATTTGGATCTTGAATCTGGATCCAAATCCAAAATCCAGATTTGATTATCATACTATTTTAAATTCAAATTTCAGGTTAAAATAAAGTAAATTTGAAAGTTAAAAAGACTCCCAGACAGATAAAGCACCCTTTGGAAGCTTCTGGATAATTATTTATTAATAAATAATTAAAATAATATTAAATATAAATTAATTCTTATTTTTGAAGCTTACCAAATGTTGGGTCTTTAGAAGAATCTACCTTGACCCTAAAATAAGGAGAGAAAAAGGTAAGTTATGGTAAAAGAAGGTAAGAAAAAATTTTGAAGTTTGAAAAAGTTAGCAAAAAGGGGAAAGTTACAGAAAAAGTAGGAAAAGTAGCAAAAGTAGAGATAAAGTGGAAACTCTATCTCCAGTCCCTAAATGAGAAACCCTAAAGGAGCGTCACCTCTAGGGCCTCTCATTATTTAAAGTAAAAAAAAAATAAGGGGGTGTGTGAACTAGAGAGATAGAGAAAGAAAAGAAAGAAAGGAAAAGAGGAAAAGAAGAAAAAGAGAAGGGAAGAATAAGAAGGGAGAAGCCATCGTCCACTCCGAAGAAGCTCTTCCAATCCTCTTTTTTAAGCTTCAAAAAGGTATGGGTTCATCTCTTTCGATTCGAATAGGGAAAAATAACTTAAATATGATTGGAGCAACATTCTATAAAGAAGATCATGAATCTGGCCCGGTTTTCTATAATTAAAATAGGAAAAATCGACATATACATGGTGATCTAGTTGTATTTTGGATTTACGATGCAATACCCATATAATAATGTGCTTTGTTTTAGATTTACGTGCATATGCGCATATATATAAATACGAAAATACATATATATGTGCAACAAAGCTTGTGGTTATATATATATATATATATATATATATATAACTGGACAGATTTGTCCATGAAATAATCAGACAGATTTGGACAGGTCTGATCCCTTTCAGTCCTGGACAGACGGGACAGACAGAACAGACGGGACAGATATGTCCCAGTGCACCTACTGCCGAATCTGGACAGATCTGTCCACTGCAATGATAGACAGACCTGGACAGGTCTGCAACGAGGTGCTAAGATTTTTTGTTCTAGAATTTAAAAAAAAGGCTTTTTGTCATGTTTTTACCAGGCCCAGCCGAGCCCTGGGTTCGGCTGGGGATATGCGTGTGGCCGGACCCAGCCAACTGTGTTAGCTGGGTGAGTCTTAGCAGAGCACAGACCCAGCCAAACTGGCCAGGTACCTGCAAGCAAAAAAAAAGAGAAAGGTAAATATAAAAAAAATTATAGTTGCAGCAGGCCCAGTCGACCTGGGTTCGGCTGGAAAGATGGGCTGTTTGTCAGGCCCAACCGAACTTGATTCGGCCGAGTCTACACAAAAAAAAGAGAGTATGAAAATGGGGCTGGAACCCTGTAAAAAAAAAACAGCATGTGGAAAAAAAAATTGTTAGATTTTTGGGCAAATAGGAGCCCTGTCAAGCCCAGCCAAACTGGGTTTGGCTGGGCAGGTAAAGAGGCCTGCTAGGCCCAGCAGAACTGGCCTGCTGGGCCAGGCCAGCCGACCTGAGTAGGCTGGGCCGAGCCATATTAAAATATATATACTCTATCCATAGAAAAAAGAAACATATATACATATCAAGGTACCTGTTGAGTATTCAAATTTCTCCTCATTACATGTTTAGATTTTGATGGAATAAATACTCGGATTATGCTCGTAAATGTACAAATTTGAGCATGTATAAAATTCTGATTAATGTGTTACCATTATCCAGATTTACACGTTACACAAGCTTGTGTTATAAAAGTTCAGATTCGCATGTATAAAAGGCTCATGTTATTTCCGGACTGACATATGTTAAAAAGTTTAGTTTCATGCAAGTAAATCTATAGATGTAGACATACATTATATGCAGTTTTGCGTAAACATACATGTGCAGATTTTTACATGATCTTTACTGGGTTGTAATGCATATGTCATGAGAACATTTGAATGTGTTCTTATACCTACCAATGCTGTCCCGTGTGCAGGTAGCAATGGTTTGGACTCGGTAGGTACGAGTGTCGTACCCCGAGCTTGCCAAAATGGCAAGGGAATGTCGGTTATGCATGCTTTTGACATTTAAAGCATTGTCTACGTACATATGCATGAAATGAAAATGTACACCTTGAAATTTGGATTTTTGTTATGGCACTTACCTAATCACATGGATTTCTGTATGGAACTTGAAAGAAGTATATATGGATCAACCTCTGAGATATAGTGAAGATCCAAAGGGCAAATGTTTGCAGGCTAAAGGAAGCTATATATAATTTAAAACAATCATCTTGCTCATTGCTTAAGAGTTTCTCATTTGAAATTCAAAGATATGGGTTCTATGACTCTATCGTTCTCCTTTAGATAATTGTATGATCATATTCAAAAGTGAGAATGTTATTACACTCTTATTAATATATGTGGATGACATAATCATAACTAGGAGTTCAAAATGGCATATACAAAAGGTAAAAGATCTCTTGAGCAAAAAATTCAAAATGAAGGATCTTGGAAAATTGCAATATTTCCTTGGAGTTGAACTTGATAGAAAAGTGAGGAATTAATTCTGACAGTACAAATATACTACTGATTTATTAGCCAAAACAAGTATAAAGGATTGCAGACCAGTTTGAACACCTATCCCTATTCATCAAAGATTGAACACAAAGGATGGCGAATTATGTGATGATCCAACAAGATATCACAACATAGTTGGCATGCTTCAAAATCTTACTTTTATCGGATCAAATATTATATATGCAGAAAGCCAAGTATCTTAATTCAAGCATGAACCAAAAATTACTCATATGGAAGTTGTGAAGAGGATACCTAAATATTTGAAAGGAACTATTGGGGATGATTTGTTATATAAAATATCACAAGGAGAGGACATCCTCACTATTATGGTTTATTCTGATATTGACTGGGCTGATAATCCAAATGAAAGGAGGTCAATATCTGGATTTTTTTTTTATTGGAACAAAATTTGGTTTCTTGAAGCAGTAGAAAACAAAAGGCAATGGCTAGATCCAGTACATAAGCAGAATATCGGTCTATGACAGTTGTGACTACAAAAATCATATGGATCAGACATTTATTGAACGATTTAGATGTATTTATCCTGAAATCAATTTTGCTTAGTGACAATCAGAGTGCAATTAAGATTTCACTTAATTTGATTTGTCATGAAAAAAGAAAGCACATCGAAATAGACCAGTCAGAAGGAAGACTAAAATTGGAGGCTATGTTTGTTGAGACAGAAAAGTAGTTGATAGATCTTTTTATAAAAAGATTTATAAGACAAAGATTTTGGTTTCTCCAATCCTTGTTGTCCCTAATAAAGGATCATGTACAACTTGAGGGAGGCTGTTGAGACGTGAATTGGCTTTTGGATCTCAGGGTTATGCTCCAACGTGCTTCAATTTGCATTCTAATTTTTTGTTGTATTTCTCATTCTCATTTTTACACCTTTCATGTGTATTATTTTGTTTTATGCAACTTGTAATGTCGTGTATTTCAGTACTTAGTCATTTTTTTGTTTTGCCAAAAATTTGGCTAAGTCTAGGAGAAATATTGTTTGAGCATCGATTTTAGACCGGTGTTTTTGAGTCTGGGTTTGGCCCAAGTCTCATCAACAAGATCGAGGTGGGCCAATTGAAGTGTATGAAAGAGTTTTATTTTCAACCTTTAAATTCAAGCGAAATTCGAGAATTTTTCAATCAAAATTCGGAATTTGATATTTGTGTAATATGTCGTTGGATGCGTCTCAGAATTTTGAGCGCAACGGTATGTTACTTTTTCAAATTCGAGTCCCGATTGGCAAAGAAATCAAGTTTTTCTGAAAAAGGAGCAGTTTGTCGATTTGGATCGGACAGAATCCAATGGTTTTGATCCACATTAATATGAATATGGACTCTATCCATGACCCATACTAATCTAGATTTGGTCCAGTTCAAAATCTATTTGGATTTTTGGAGATGAATTTGGATCTTGGATCTGGATCCGGATTCAAATCCATGCCCAACGTTTATATAGCTTTAAATTTAATTAGGAGCTTTAAATTGGGGTTAATTAAGTATAAGAAGCCTCTTAAGTTAATTTTGCTATTTTTGGAAACCTCTAGATAATTCTAAATTATTTAATACTAAATAATTAATTAATTAATTTTAATTAATTCCGATTTTTTAATTAGGGTTGGTTTTGAAAAATTTTGGAGAAAGGAAAGTTGAAAGGGCCCAAGAGGGAAGGTCGCCCTCTCCAACCCATCTAAAGAGGGCTGGAAGGGGGGGGGGGGGCGTCACCCCCTCTTTGGCCTTCTTAAACAAAGGAAACAAAAAAAAGGAAAGAAAGAGAGAAAGAGGGGAAAAGGAGAGAGAAAAAGAGAGGAAGGAAGAAGAGGAGGAGGAGGAGCATCTTCTCCAAAACCACCCACGTTTTTGCACCTCAGCCCACCTTTTTCTTTCGATTCTCAAAAAGGTATGAGTCTCCTCTCTTGAAACGAATGAGGTATTGAATATGGGTGAGATTTCTATGCAATATTTTGCTGGAAATTCATATAATATGATAAAATATGGATGGATACGCCTATGTACATGGAAGAGGCTTCATGGATCCTCTTCCATGGGTGCATTGAAGGTTCTTTTCATTTGTTTTTAAATTAAAAATCTGTACATGTCCATTTCTGAGTTAAAACAGAATTTTTAAGTAACGCATATACGTTCATTTAAAGCCTATTCTTGGTGGAAATCGATGTTCCATGGATTGATCATGTAGTAGATTAATTTAAATACATATAAAAGGATGTTGAATCAAGGTTGTTTGCATGCATTCATAAATCTGAATATGTATGCATGTTGCCCACATGAATCGGCTGTTATTTTCATACCCTTTACGTATAGGTATTATTTAGTTATGACTTATGAGATTCACGATTTCCTGAAGAAAGATAGTTGTATGAATATATATATATATATATATATATATATATATATATATATAAAGCACAGTGAATACCTGAACCTGGACCGATCTAGCCATGTCGTAGACATGTGCAGATCTGGCCCGGGTTTGGTACACTTCTGTATGGAAAAGAAACGAATAGTATTAAAATTTTCATTCAGTCATAAACTGCTCAGCGATTTCCATACATGCGTGTTGCTCTGTTAAATCAGAGATTTCTTGTGCACATGTTCAAACTATAATGTGGTGCTTTAGTAGATACTCCATGGTGAATTTGTCTTTACATATGTTCCATGTGAGACCTGAAGTATAAAAGTCTGCAAATATATGTACAGCTGCATGAAATCAATACAATCATGCATACTTTAAAGAAAAAGAATTTTCTTAATGCATGCATATTGGAAGGTTACAGGGCCCACATGTGAGTCTGTGAATGAAAATTTGCATGATTAAAATATTTTTATATGCACCTTTTGGTTGGGCCGACTGGCAGCTGGCTACCAGGCCTTGGGAATATGCCCACAGGCCCGGCTGGGCCTGTGTAGTGACTGCCAGGCCCAGCCGACTGAGTCGGCTGGGCTGGGTGCAGAGTATATCTCAAAAAAAAAAATCACAGCAGGCTGTTAGGTATAGGGGCTGCATGCGGGCCTGGGCAGCATGCCAGCCGAGACTCGGCTGGCCAGGGTGACCAGGTATGGCTGCACTTTGATAGGCCGCAGGCCCAGCTGAATCCATTCAGCTGGTCAGGCCTGACATACTGTTGGTGCCCAGCCGAGTGGCTCGGTTGGGCAGCAAAAAAAAAAAAAGGATTTTATGTTATTAAGATCAAATGTTCTTTTCATGGTGATGATCTGTGCAGAAAAATTCCCTTGCTGGACTTGCTTTTAAAACATGTATTACAATCTATTCTATTTCTTGGCTATTTTTATACCTTTTGTCATATGCACCTTTATACTGACTTCATCCTGATGAATGAATGGGGTGCACAGGCCCAGCCTGGGCCTTGCGGTACCCTGTCAGGCCCAGCCGACCCAGTCGGCTGGGTGCTGGCCTGGGTGTGTTACAAAAAAAAAATTATATCATGGGTGCTGGCTTGTTTTCACACACACAAAAAAAGAGCTTTTAATAAAACTTTTTTTTCAACAAGGTGGTTGGGCCGGCTGGCAGCCAGCCGAGGGAGGCCCGACTGACTGCCAAGCCCTGGTAGAGCATACACAGGCCCGAGCCGGGCCTGTGCATGGTCTGCCAGACCCAACCGAGTGTCTTGGTTGGGCTGGTTGGGCCAGCCTAGGGCTGGCAGCGCCTTGCCAGGCTCAGTCCAGCCCCTTGGCTGGACTGGCGCTGGCCTGGCAACCTTCTGCCAGGCCCAGCTGGGCCTGATCAAGACCCCAGCCTGATTAAGACTTCTTTCACAAAAAAAAGAAAAGGGAAGAGTATATATATATATATATATATATATATATATATATATATATATATATATATATATATATATATATATATATATATATATATATATATATATGCCGTGTGATGTATCTAAAATTTTTCAGGTTTAATTGAGTGTGCATTTTGAGTTGAGCACATGCCGAAAATGGAAATGCCTTATTCACATGTTTTAGCTTGACATGACATGGTTTAGTATTATGTTACTTCCAGGTTGTTATCAATGCATGTGCAAACCTAGAGTGAATGGGTTTGGCTTCGTCATAAGACTTTCAGCTTATGTTGTAAATATGCACGTTGAATCTCATTTATATTGTGAATGTGATTTTTCACTTGCTTTGATGGGATATGACATAAGTATAATGTTAATATGAAGCTAGTTTCCACTGTTTGAGTATACATGAAATTATGTGTGTTTACATGTATATAGTTGAGTGAATGTTTAAGGGTGGAAGAATGCATTGACATGAATATGTGCATTAAGTGAATGTGTGCACTTGTCATAAGTATATGAATTGCATAAAAGCATATCAAAAAATGACTACATTCAAACACTTGCACATGGATGGTGAACACATGCATATGATTATGGTGGCTCATGCACATTATCAAATTGGTATGAATGATTGTGCATTTGTAAACATGTTAACAACATTGTATATATTGCATATCATTATGATTTTTGTATATGGTGCATCGATGATCGGAATGAATCATTGTGGGCCTCGAGCTTTGGTTTTGCTCCTCTTTATATATTTTAAATACATCTCAAAAATCACATAAATAGATTGCACTGTGCTGCACTGTTCTATGTTTTTCTGTGGACGATGGTCCCGTGATGATTCTCGCAGGGAAATATGCGAGTTATTGTCTTTGTTTGTATGCTGAATTGCAAATTAAAGAAATGGAATAACAATAATCAAATAAAAATAAAAGAACAATGTAATATACGTTCTGAGATTTTTCGTCAGAAGAATAAGAATCTTAGAGTTCGGTTTTGAGGGACCACGAGGATACAAAAACTCCGTGTGCACTAAAGATTACCCTTAAACCCGATATTGAGGTTCTTTCCCCTGATCACGATTTTAGGGAAAGTCCGCAACTTTACCTGAGGGTGATGTGTAGACACAGTTGTTGTTTTGGTATACTAAGAAAGTGATATTATTGGATGTATAGGTCTTTAGTGTCCCGACATTAGATATAGAGGTCTAATGTTCCGAAGATGATTCGATCGAGGGCTAAGTTTGAAACTCAGTAATAAAATACAACTTGTGTGCTAAGTTACCCTGGGAACCCTACTTAACCTCGAAAAATTTTACCCGTTTGGTGTATCCGCGGGCAACGCTAATTAAAAAGAGGAACTTAAATTGTGTGCATTTAATAAGGACATGCATATGAAAAGAAAACTCTAATAAAATATAATAATTTACTCATGCATTGCACTGAAGTCATGTATATTCCTGCTATGTATTAGATCATGCATATTTACTTTAGATATATGAATGAATGCATGATATGTATTTTCTTTTGTGTAATATCATGTTTTTAATGCTTACTTAATATTTCTTGTTGATTTAATATGTTTCCTCTTGTTTAGCAATTGTTCCATGTTACTTGCATGATTGCCTAAATTATGAAATTGTCATAAATGCATTTTCTCTAAATTATTGCATGAATTTTTATTTGTATTCTTTATGCTCATTTATTTCATTAGAGTGATTCGTACGCAGAATTCATCTGATTTCTAACACCCTACTTCTATGGTTTTTCGCAGCCGCAGGGGATCAGTAAAGTGACTCACTTCTGGAAGAGCTATAAGTGTTATACGTTTGCTAGACATCTTCACATATGGACAACGTGGCTCTGCTTGTTTTTCTTGTTCTTTACATTTAATTGTTCATGCACTCTAATATTTCTTATGCAATTGTCTCGAGACATTTCTTACTTAATTAATAAAATTTGGCTTGTTATGGTATGGATGATAAATGTAAGATCTATGGTGGTTTGTTTGGTTATCCAACTAGGAGTGGAACTGTAAAGACCCGAGTCTCTAAGAATATTTTCGCAAAGATTTTTTAAAAAAAAAACTTACGCATTTTTAAGAGGTATGAGTTAGGGTCGTTACACAACTAGTGGTAGTTCTGTCAATGTAACTTTATATGATTCAATATATAATGAAGCAATCCTAGGCCACGACCCACATTGGGAATCATACCTTTCATCCATCTCTATCTCTGCATCCTTTTACCTTCTTGTTGAAATATTTTGGTGTGTTCAAAGGTTTATCATCATGATATACTCAACATATCAAAAAACACAATATTAGCACTATTTAGTTTTTTTAACGAGTTTTTTTCCTTAGGTTTTGTTCAAATAAGGTTTTGCTTTTTCTTTACATTAAAGTAAAACCAAATGTTACCAAGACATGCGCTTTTTATTTTTTATTATTCTTTACTTGTTAAATGCTGAAATTTACTTCAATTTATAGATAATCCTATAACCTCATGAGAAATTTCTCACTAAGATATCGTTGAGACCAATAGTTGCAATTATTTATGTATGTGTATGTATGTATGTAAGTAAATGTGTATGTATGAAATTTTCTGCTGAAAGTAAGGCTCTCCATATGTGACATTGCAGATTTCATACTAATGAAATTACAACTGCCTTGGCACCACAAGAGACAAAAAGACAATGTATAATGTTAGATTGAATATTCATGAGATACGCTAATATTCTCAATTAGCAGGAAACTTTATTTGTATCAGTACCCTTCATAAAATGTCAATAAACAAGCACCTGGAGGCTATGGTCGGTGCACCATCTTGGATCATAATCAGCTTGGCACCAACTCTCATATGTTTGTAGCAACTGTATGTGATCACCCCATCCTGACCCATCGGGCAAATTCAAAACAGGCTTTCTCTTCTTATCCTTGCTCTTACTAAAGATTAAGGAAGCCAATCAGAGATACAGGGATATAGAATATCATTCATAAATAAAACAAACAAATAAGAGGGGAACACAATAAAACAAAATTGACATTTCATGGTAGATCATCTTTACTAGAAAAAAGTGCGAACATAATAAGCAAGGATGTCAACGGAAGGATCCATAGTTCCTACCCCTAGAAGCATATTTTCATAGCTAACAAAATCACAATCTTAGTTGTCAAAGGCGGTGCCTAGGCGAGCTAGGTGCAGCCCCATCCCATAGGCTTATGGGTCGGGGCAGTAGGGCCCTTTTTTGCCCGCCTAGGCTGTGCTCACATAGATGCCAAGGGCATTTACATTCCTTTCTTAATTATTTGACTTTTTTGACCAGGTTAGGACTTGTCCAAACCTGGTCAACATAATAAAGTTGTTGCCCTTTAGGGCAAATATAAGAAGGCTCTCTCTCTCTCTCTCTCTCTCTCTCTCTCTCTCTCTCTCTCTCTCTCTCAGCAGCCAGTGAGAAGAAGAAGAAACCCGTTAGCACGAGGTACGCAAATTTTTTTCCTTTCTTCCTTTACTTTTATCTCTCTCTCTTCATTTTCTCCACCATCCCTTCTTATTCTCTTTTTTTCCCTTTTTTCCACTCTCTTCTCTTTTTTCTCTGTTTTCCTTTTTTTCTTCTTTTCCCTTCCCGTTTCCTTTTCTTTTTTTTCCTGATGTTTTTTCTCCTCCTCCTATGAGCTCTATGTTAAAATGTAATCTCGTGTGTGTGTGTGTATATATATATATATAGAGAGAGAGAGAGATACACTTACATATATACCATGTATATATATGTAGATATATCTCTCTATATATATATAAATATATATAGTATTTCTTGTAAAACCCGACGGGTATTTTCATCCTTTTTTTATTTTGCGCATATTCCAATAGGAATATGTTGTACTTTTATTTTTATTTTATTTTCTTTATTTCTTTATTTCTTTATTTCTTTATTTCTTTATTTCTTTTTTCTTTTTGTTCAAACCTTGGGGGGCCCAATATAGTCGTTGGGCCCCTCCAACGGTCACATTTGTGACCGTTGGAGGGGCTCCAACAACTATGTTGGAGGCCCCTCCAAGGCCTCCTTTGGTTCTTTATAAATAGGGGTATTTCCCCTTGTTGAATGTATGCTTGAGAGCTCAAGCTCCTTCCTTTTTTCGAATATAGAGATTCTTTACATGCCATTGTGCATATTTGTGCTATTTTATGCCTTTGGGCATATTTGTTCAAGTGTTATTTGAGTGCCTTTATGCACATCTCTTGTAAGGTATTAGTGCTTGTATGCGTATTGTCTCTTCGTAGACATTTTCACACTCTAGCCCTCCACTCTTCATTTTTTTCCTTCTTCTTTTTCCTTTTTTCCAATTTCAATTTCTGTTCTCCAGTAATATATATAGTTTGTATTTGGACCGGTGTATATATTATATATATAATTCTATAATATACAACCAGTGTTTTCACAGATATATATTATATAATTCATATATAATCTAATTGTGGGATTGAGTTATATAATCAGTTGATTAGTTAAATAATGTCTCTTAATTATATATGTTATATATTTAATTAATCAAAAAATTAATGTATTGTATGACAAATATGATGTGTTTCTCCAAATGCCCTAAAATTTAGGGAATCCTCCCGCTATCCAAAACCACAAATAGGAAACATTTTAGGACCTTTTAACCCCTCACACAAGCAAAACTCACGGGTGGAACAATATATCGCGCGAACTTCGTGAGGTTCGCTTGTGTGAAGGGTAAAAAGATACTAAAAAGTTTCCTATTTACAGTTTGAACAGCGGAAGGATTTCGAAAATTTTATAGCACTTGGGGAAACACGTCATATTTATCATACAGTATGGTCATTTTTCATTAATTAATTATATAAACTTGTGTGTATTTGTGTGGAAAATAGATATACAAACAGTTTAGGACATTATATTTTGCTATCATGCCTGTCATGTTGTCTATTTTTTTAACCTGTTACACACACATGTAGGTGCGGGTAAACACACATCGATATTCGTTCATATATATATATATAGTCACATGTATCGTTAAAGGTAATTTCTCAGTGAGGGTATTTCTGAAAGAGATTTTCAAAAGTTGATAAATCTTGGGAATATCTCAAAATATATAAAAAAAAAATTAAATAAAAATTCTAAAAAATAAGTAAAAATACCGAAAATAAAAAAAAATGAAAGAAACAGTCCCTTCTTCCCTTTTTCTCATCCATTTCTTTCGTCCTTCCTTCCTTTCTTTCCCTTTCCTTTCCTTCTTCGCCTCCCTCGATTCCTTTCTTCTCTTCCTGCTTCCCTTCTTTTCCTTTCCTTCCTTCCCTTCTTCCTTTCTTCTCTTCCTTCTTTTCCTTTCCTTCTTTCTTTTTCTTTCCTTTCTTCTCTTCCTTCTTTCCTTTCTTCTCTGCCTTCTTTCCTTTCCTCCCTTTCTTCCCTTTCTTCTTTTTCTTTCCTTCTTTCCTTTCATTCCTTCCTTCCCTTTCTGTAGCAATATTTATCGCGATAAATATAATTTACCGATATGTTGAAAATATCACGAGAAATACTGATATTTTAAGGTAGACGATATTAAAGGAAATATCTCACAATATTTTCAAAATATATCCAGAAGACAAAATATTGTGATATTACCGTGACAACATCACAATATTTTTTGAAAAAAAAAACTCTTATATTTTAAGTTTGCATTTCCTATTTTTTTGTTTATTTTATATTTTTAAAACCTATAAAAGTAGTTTCTTTACATGTTTGAAAGAAAAATAATGCAAAACTTATTGTTTTCTTATCATTTTCGTTAATATTTATATTTTTTTCAAATTCTAAACTCCAGAGATTTTTCAACTTTTGAAAATCCCTCCGAGAAATACCCTCACGGAGATAATACCTTGAATGACATAGGTGACTATTATATATATATAGCAAGTAACGAGAAAAATAGGAGAAAGAAATACCTTATGAAGTCAAGAAAAAAAAAAGCAGAAAAGTACAATGTTCCAATTAAATCGGTCCTTTGTGGGATGGACAAGCATGGTCAGTTCATAGTTACCGGAAGAGACACCTTAAGGGAAAGCGCACTTCCAAAGTCGGAAGCACCACGCTTTCCCCAAAAAAGGAGAAGTCGTTGGGAAACTCGCTTCCCATTTGAGGGAAGCGCCCGTTTTCCAGTCGCTTCTTAAATTGTTCGTCTCTCACTTCACCCTCATCTTTTTGTATTTGTTTATGTTAATATTCATTATTTTCCACTTCGCACTCGCTTTTCCCTAGTTTCTCACTCGCTTTCCTCTCGTTTCACCCTTGTTTCCTTCACCATTTCCTTTTTCTCTTGTCACAAGCTTCCAAAATGAATTTGGATCCATGCTTCATACTACTTTTAACACTCACTTTCCCACTTCCACTCCATGCATCGCCACCTGCACCATTTCGCATCCAGGTAACTATGGGTCAACTTGGTCCTTTTTGTTGTCACACAGACATGGGTATGGGACAAGATATGGTCACAATTGGTAGGATGCAAGAGTTTTGCAAAACTAGGACAAGGGGGCACAACCAGACATTGTATATATTCAAAATTCTTAATCTAAAGCAGTAAAACATGAATATCATCTTAAGTGCATAGTCTTCAACAACAATTCGAAATCACTACAAGTAAAAACATCAAACAATAAAACTAAGCTAAAAAATGACATATAATGCAATCGATGACAAACTTTAAAAAAAAAGAAAAGAAAACAAGTGAACAGAAAATAAACAGTCAAGATCATAAAAAGAAATAGATAATATTATAAGAAGACAATATTGACGGTGTTTGATACTGGTTTGACTACATCCGATGAAGTGTCATGGTGTGTCAACCATGTCCACACATGATATGCATGTTAAGTGTCAATATGACAGCTTTTTTTTATGGGCATCTTATCATTCCACTTTTCCATTTTGGTATAGAACACGATAACTTTCAAAGCAGTAGCAGTGTGAAAATAAAGACATCTGATCATAATAAGTTGCAGTCAAATACTAAAACCGTCCAATGCATGGTACCGGCGCCAAATTTCAAAGGTCATATGATCTATTAATGTTCAGATGCAATCAAAAGAAGCAAATATTTTGCTAAGTCCTGATTTGGTTACTGGATTTGGTAGATCTGGATTGGATCCAAGATCGAGATCTGGATCGGAATCTGATTGTCGTGTGACCTGTCATATTCTTTTTTTGTTCTTTCCTGTATTACCCTTCTGTATTGTGTATAGTACATGCATTAAGGCTGGGTAACTTTTGTAATTGTTCAACATGTAACAGTTTCAATATATAAAGAGGTTATTCACACGATATCCCACTTTGGGAATCATGCAGCAAAGACCCCTCTAAGGTCTGTTCTTTATTCTCTCTTGATCGCTTTGGACATTGAGGATACCAAAAAATATTACCACAGACCAAATGAGTGATACAGTCAAATGAGAAAGAACCATTGTAGTAAACTCAAAAACCTGGAAGTGTGAACCCAAATATTCTCTGAAGATAGCATAGCAGCAACTGTTAATGCTTGGGACAAACATCCTAGCTCATTCGCAGCAATCAAAGTCCTTGAAAGTGATGGTTCCAATGGCAGTTCTATATAAATATATGACAAGAAAGGAGTTGGTAAATAAGAAATAATAGAACTAGGAACACTAGAGTATAATAGTAATCAAAGCATATGATGGTGATGGTGATGGTGATGGTGATGATAATATTACGGTTAATATCAATACTAAGAATAATACAACTAGTAACAGTATAGCAATGACAGCCATATAATGGTGATAGCAATAATAGTACTGAACTAATGATGAAGACAACGATGATAATCAGTTTTGTAAGTATCGTACCATATCGTATGATATGTATCGTTACTATTACCACTTTTGATACGATACACTCGTAGTGTGTATCTATGTATCATACAATATAGACTTGTATCATACCATATTATACGATACAGGGTGTATAGCATGATACACCTTCAGCGCACTTTAAAAAGGGCCGAATCTTATTTTTCACTTTTTGGGTTTTGAAGATATCTTGAGGGCCGATTTACTCATTTGTGTAGAAAACATTAGAGGGGAAACCATGCACCCTAGGAGCCGTGAAAGCGATTTGAGGGTCCATATGTGCAGAAGAAAGAGGGCTTTTGCGGTTTGCTCAAGGGTGCATTTCCACCATTTTTTCACTCAAAGAAGTGGGTTAAGGTAAAAGATCCCCAAGCGATTTGGGGGTCGATCTGTGCATAAGAAAGAGGGCTATTGCGGTTTGCTCAATTAAGAGCGCATTTTCACCATTTTTTCACTCAAAGAAGTGGGTTAAGGTAAAAGATCCCTATTTTTTTGCTTCTTATTGAGTTTTTTTGGAGGAAGATGACATCAAATGACCCTGCATGGCAATGGGGCACTCAAGTAACGAGTTGGAAGCGATTGAAAATCAAGTGAAAATTTTGCCATAATATTTTTTCAGGTGGTATCTCTCAGTTGAAGCATCATTTTGCTGGAATATATTATAATGTTGCCCTATGCAAGTCAAAGAATTTGCCAAAGACCATGAAATGGCAAGGCCACTAGTTGCTTACCACTTTGAGAGAGAAAAAAAAAGGAGATGAATGAAGCGAAAATGAGGTATGTGCACCTATGGGATAATGTTTATGATGTAAATGATGACCTCCTCACTTCCGATCCAACAACCCTTAGCATAGCATCAGAAGTAGAAAGCTTTGCACCAAAGAGCAAAGGTATAGTTAGTGCTAGCAGTAGCTATGAGAGTAGAAAGAGAAGAGGAGGAAGTTCCTCTAGAGGAGGTAGAGTTGGAGGCTCTATTAGGAATTTTTTTTCTCCTGTCCCTAAGTTGCAGCCCGACATTCACACTACTATGGGCCCAAAACATTTAGTCGAGCAAGCAAATGTCGTAGTTGGGAGATGGTTTTATCATGTAAGCATTCTTTTTAATGCAAAAAATTTATTTCATTTTCAAGTAATGGCAGATATCATAATCGGTATCAAACCTTCATATAAAATACCTTCATATCATGATTTGAAATGAAAAATTCTAGATATTAATATGAATGAAGTGAAGAAATATTGTAATGAGATAAGGCAATCATGGAAGGAAATTGAGTATAGCATCCTAGCAGATAGGTGGACTGACAGAAAGACAAGGACCTTGATAAATTTTCTTGTCTATTATCCAAAAGGAATTATATTTTTGAAATCTATAGATTTATCTAATACGCCCAAGAGGCAAATGTATTGCACAAGGTGTTTAATGAGGTTGTGGATGAGGTGAAGCCTGAAAATATAATTCAATTTATCACTGATAATGCAAAAAATTATAGGGCAGCAGGTAAAGAATTGGCAGAAAATTATGGAACATTCTTTTGGATCCCTTGTGCTGCCCACTGCATAGCCCTCGTGTTAGAGGCTATGTCACATAGATTCGGGTGCGGATGTGGGTACGAGTGCGGATGCGGCGATGAGGCACTTTAAAAAAACTTGGGTGCGGGAGTACGGGGGTGGTATATATATATATATATATATATATATATAATTTTAAACAGTTTTAAGTTAACACTATGTTTATGTGTATGCATTTATGTATTTATATATATAATAAGACAAAAATGGACTTGATTAGGGTTAACTGAATCTACTTTTGGATAGAAATGGACCTTAGTGTAGTTGACTTCACACAACATAAAGGAAGTTGTGTCCAAATGTTGCACCCGCCTGGGTGTGACGCGGGTGCGGTGCCCTGATAGAAGAGTCTGTGTTACATAGGTTAGAGGATATCGGCAGCATGGACAAGATAAAACAAACAGTTGAATGCTACCAAGGTAGAACTCTACGTCACCCTTACTCTTTAATTTAAAGTATTTGTTTTTAAAACTTTAAATTCATTTTAGTTTTAAATTGGCATGGATGGATTATGTATCCGAATTGGATCCATGATCCAAATCCATATCCAATCCAATTGGATCTTAACCCGGACCGAGTTCTAGTCAATATGGATCCTAGAGTGGGTCCAGATCCATATTAACATAGGTCCAACGGAGTGGGTCTAGTCAGATCCAAACCGAAAAATATCCAAAAATAAAGGCCCGCCATTTTAGAAAAATGCATTTTTTGAGCAAACCATTACCCGATTTCGATAAAACAGATCTCCTACGAGATCTACGTTCCGAGACGGATCTAACGATGGTCTTAGCTCAATTTCGCTTTCGAATTTCACCTGAATTTAACTCAATTTTTTCTTAAATTTAAAGGTTAAAAACAAATATTTATGCAGATTTTTCTTAATATATTTAGATCTTATCAATGGGCTCTGGACCAAGTCGAGACCTAGGTGGACATCATCTCATATTTAATTATTTCCATAATTTTCATATTAAATATAAATATTTAATTTAAAATTATATTTTTAGGCTTAAAAATTATGAGATATTACAGAGACTGTCTTGGACCTCGGGATTTGGCCTGCTTTGAGTATCCACGAATCAAGATGAAATTTAATTGTGTGCATTAAGTAGGAACATCCACGCAAAAGCAATGCTTTATAATTGAACTTAAAAAGTCATTCATATATATTACATTGGTTCATGCATACATAAATGTTTAATTTAGCATGAGATTGTTGATTATTTTTAATTGAACTGCTTATATTATAAGTTTGTTCTGAATATGTGATGTTTGTAGAGCCCTCTTAAACTTATGTTTGATTTGGTTTATGCTAATTAACTTACTGTTAGATTTTCAGAGGATCTCGTACGAGAACTTCAGTTCTTACCTCATTTTTAGAAACCTTTTTAAGGTACTAAGGCTCAGTGATGGGATCGACTTGTTGGAGGAATCAAGTGTTATTTTTTTATGGACCGAATTCTGATGGTTTTTAGGAGTTGGTGGTTTATGAGGAACTTGTTGAACCCTAAATTGAGACTCTTCTATTAAATTCAATTTGATTTAAATTCATGGTTTGATTTATTCTATGTGTGGGATATGTGTTGGGTTGTCTGCAATATTTTAAAATTATTTATTCATTAAAAAGAATTCTATATTTTTTCAGGGTCAGTTTGGGGTCATTACAGTTGTTGGCACTCTTCTGCTTATCGCACCCTCTATAGTCCCAACCAAGAATAGCACATAAAGGCATGTTCATCTTTCAATTCCTCTACTGTAATATCACATATTTTTTCATGATTTTTAATTTTAAAAAATATGATTTTTTTAAAATAAAATATTTAATTAAATTGATAAAAATCATGAAAATATATTAAAATATAGGTGAAGTCAGTTGGGTCTGGACGTGGCCTAGAGCCCACTAACAAGACCTAGATGAGCCAATTATAATTTGATAAATTTTTTGTTTTTAACCTTTAAATTCGAGCGAAATTCAAGCAAAAATCAAGTATGTAGACCGTTAGATGCGCCTCATAGTTCTAACCATGTGGTGTCTTGTTTTTATGAAATCGGGTTATGGTTTGCCTGAAAAACGCATTTTTCAAAAAATGGCCCACCTCTATTTTTGCCGTTTTCTGGATTTGATCGGACAGAATCCACTCTGTTTGATCCAAGTTAATATAAATTTAGACCCAGTCCAGGACGCATATTAACAAGGATCTGGTCCAAGTATGATCCATATGGATTTGGATCTTGGATCCAGATCTGGATTTGAAATCCATACACGGTCAATTTAAAACTTCAAAATCAATTTAAAATTTAAGTTGGATAAGGTAGAGTTCGACCTGGGGTAGAACTCTACCCCATAGAGACTTCTAGAGGGGGGCGACACCATCTGAAATATTATATAAATTATTGAATAAAATAATTAATTAATTAAAAAAGGATATTATCTAGAAGAGGTGGAGTTCTATATTGAGTAGAACTCTACACACTAAAGCCTTATCTAGAGGGGACGTCACCTTCTAGATAAAAATTAAAATAGAAAAAAATAAAAAGATAAAACAAAATATTAAAGAATATTATAAAAAGGGGTTGGTCTCCCCTCTCTCTAGAAAGTCATGTTCTAGAGAGAGGGAGAGAGAGAGAGAGAGCTAGAAAAAAAAAAGAGGAAACCCAAAATTGTGTGAGAGAGAGAGAGGAAAGAAAAGAAAAGAAAGAAAGAGAGAAAAGAGAAAGGAAGAAAAGAAGAAGAAAGAGAAGAAGAAAATCTAGCTTTTCCATACATCCATCATTTTTCTCCGGTTTTTTTCAATGCTACAACTAAGGGGATTTCATGATAAATGCCCTCCACACACTAGCGGAGACTGTGACGACGCAGACGGCGTAGGCGACGCAGGCGATGCAGACGGCGTAGGCGGCACATATACCTAGGTGTGCCCATCCCACCAAGGTTGCTCTGAACCCCAATGGTGTTACTTATGAGCGATTCCTGAAGTTGGACCTGCCAACTTTTTCAAGAAAGGTCGACCCAAAGGCAGCCGAGAGCTGGGTCGAGGAGACCGAGCAGGCGTTTCATGTTCTACCTATCCCTGAGGACAGGAAGACCGCCTTTGGCACGTACCGTCTAAAGGGTGATGCCAAGAAGTGGTGGGACACCCTGCGAAGGGTGAAGTAGGCTGGAGTGGACGTGATTCCTTGAGAGGTTTTCAGGAAAGAGTTTTTAGGCATGTACTTTCCCTCCTACGCACGGGAAAGGATGCATCAGAAGTTCCTTGAGCTGACTCAGGGGAGTACGAGTTTGGTGGACTATACCACTAAATTTAGGAGTCTAGAGCGGTATTGTTCGAACTTATTCCTTAATGATAAGGCGAGGGCAACCAAGTACGTTCGCGGGCTGAAGGACGGACTTTGAGTCCAAGTGAGGACAAGTCGACCGACTTCATTGAGTGACACGATAGAGTCTGTGACCGTCCTGAACGAGGAGTGGGAGCATTCTAGGGATGGGTCGCAAAAGAGAGGCGGCGGTGGAGATAGCTCTGCGAGTGGCAAGGCGCAGGAGGATAAGAGGCAGCGGACCTAGCAGCGACAGCAGCAAAGGAAGGCATCATTTGTGTGCAACAGGTGCAACAAGAGCCATCCTCTGGGCTTTTGCATGACGTTCAAGGGAGTATGCTAGCAGTACCAGCAGCCTGATCACATTGCTACTTATTGTCCGAGCAAGTCGACGGCTCAAGGAGGACAGCAGCAGCAGGATCAGCGAAGGACCAACGGGAGAGTTTATGCCGTTATGGCTACTACGCAGGGTGATCAGACTGATCTGATCGAAGGTATCTTTTTAGTTGCAGATTATTATGCTTGTGTGATGTTTGATTCTGGCACTACCCACACATATTCGATACGTTCTAATTTCGTAGACGAAATTCTTTTAAGGGGCTAGGGATGTAATATCGCGTATTTTCACACTTAGTTAAATTTGAGATTTTTGAAAAATTGGCTAAGTATAGAAGAAAAATCGGTAGATTCTCGATTTTAGGTCGATCCTTTTGAGTTTGGGCTTGGCCCAAGTCTCATTGTTAAGAACTAAAGGAGCCACTCAAAACGTGAGAAAAAGTTTTATTTTTGCCCTTTAAATTCAAGCAAAATTCGGGTTATTTTTGGGCAAATTTTGAAAGTGAAATTCAGGCTAAATATCGTTGGATGCGTCTCAAAATTCTGAGTGTAACGATATTTTATTTTCCGTTATTCAGGTTACGATTCACCCAAAATCGCATTTTTTCAAAAAAAGAGCAGTTTGTCGGTTCGAATCCGGATTTAGATCGGATCGGATAGATTTGATCCAAATTAATATGGATCCAAATTAAAAGAGAGGAAGAGGAAGGAGGGAGCTTCTTCTCCAATCATCCGTCGTTTCCACCATTATTTCCTTGTTTCTTTTCGATCTTTGTGTAAGGTACGGGTCTTTCTCTTGAATCGGATGAGAAAAAGAGCATGGATTTGTATTCCATGCACTATTTTAGCAGAAATCTTTAGAAAAAGATTAAATCTGAATACTTACTCTAATATGGGTTTGATGTTTCTCGTTTTCGAAGTTTATATTGAGAAATATATATATATTGATGCTTGTATTTGTGGATCCCTAAATCGGGACAGATTTGCGTGTTTATGACATTCGCAAATCTGGTTCAGGTTTAGTGCATGCATAATTTTGGTAACGGGGTGCAATAATAAGTAGTTACATGTATTTTTGTAATTTGCTTTGTTGATAGATGCATGCCTAATCTCAAAATCTGTAAAATCGTGTTTGCTTGTGAATCATGCATAACAGAATAGATATATGCATACTCATGCCTACTTGATATATGAATATGTGCAAGCATGTAAAAACTGAGTGGAATCATATGCATAATTGGGCAATGAAATTCCATATGCATACAGCCTAAGTTGAACATGCATATGCATGAATTATTGAATCTATATATGTGCGTTTTTGCATGTTATATTTATATATTTTGTTTATTTTCCTTTTCAAACAAAAAAAAAACAGCCGAATGGGTACTTAATTGCTACCTTGGGGCCAGCTGGCAGCCCAGCCGAACTGGGTTCGGCTGGCCTGTCAGGCCTTGGCCACTCGTATTAGCGTAGCCATGTGTTGGCTGGGCATGATAAAAGAAAAAAAAAAGAAGCAATTTTTTTGTGGTTTGGGCTGGCTGGACTGCCAGGTGGTGCACAGGCCCAGCCTGGGTTGTGTAGTACCCTGCCAGGCCCAGCCGAGCCAGTCGGAGTCAAACCCCAGCCGACTGGGTCGGCTGGGTGCTGGACTGTTTTATACACACAAAAAAAAAAAGGGGGGGGGGGGGGGGGGGCTTAAAAGAGTTTCTTTTAGCAGACTTGTGGGCAATCTGGCCAGACCGGGACAGCACCTAAACAGGTGCTGACAGACCTGGTTACCAGGCCTGTCGGGCCTTATAGGCCCAACCGAGCAGGTGGGTGCAGTTAATTCTTTTTCAAAAAAAAAAAAGTGTTAGCAAATAATGAAACACAAGGGGTTTTACTGATTTAAAAACCCAGAAATCTTCCACATATGCTGAACCTAATGGTTATGTTGATTCACGTTTGCTACATATTCACATTTTGATATAGTTCATGCTTCGAGTCCGGTTGTTGTGTTCATATTTATGTATAGTTGATGTTCATGCTTGAGTATGACAAATAATCAACATTTTGCACATTAAATGCATTGATTTGAGCTTAAAAGAAAATTCAGTCGGATGCACTAGATTTACAGATTTTGCCACTATAAATGTTTAGGCTATATGCATGCACAAATGGAATGGAATCATGTTTACTTAACGGATGAACGTTGCAAAAATGGAATGGAATCATGTTTACTTAACGGATGAACGTTGTTTATACATGCAGCCTGAATTTGTATATGCATATGCATGCATCATCGAACCTAAATATGGGTGCCTTTGCATGTAAAGGAACGAAATCTCTGCATTGCAGTATATCATGCTTAATCAAAGTGTTAATGCACCATTGTTCTTATGTGCACGTGCATGCATGAAATAGATATGTTTTGCATGTAAGTGATTGCATGAATGCCCACATGTTTTAAGTGAAGTGATTAATGAATGAAAGCATGCACTTGGTATGGTGGTGAGAACTTATGCAGATGAATATTATTGTTTCTTGCACATCTTTTTATTGGCATAAATGAATGTGCATTGAGAAGCATTTAAAAGGAATGAATGCATATTGGCATGTGATTCATGATTTTTGCATATGAATGCATCGATGATCAAAATAGATCATCATGGGCAGCGTGAGCCTTGAGCTTGAGTTGCTTTTTGTTTTAGTTGTTCTATGCATTGCAAAAAAATCAATTGTGATATTATTGTTCTTATTGCTCTAATCTATGTTGTAACGCGCTGTGGTCCCGTGAAGAGCTTCGCATGTTAATTTGCAAGCTTGTGTTATTAATTCTGGATGTTGATTTGCAAGCTTGTGTTATTAATTCTGCATGTTGAATTGCAAATTAAAAGAGATGAATTAATAAGAAGATAAAAAAAATTAAAGAACATTGTAATCTACGTTTCCTTAATGTCCTTTGTATAATATGAGAATTTTGGACATTGCGGTTTTAGAGAACCGTGAGGATACTAAAACTCTGTGTGCATTGTTGTTGCCCCTGAACCCGATATTGAGGTTCTTCTCTTAGTCACGGTTTTAGGAAAAATCTGTCACTTTGCCTGGGGGTGATGTGTAGATACAGCTGGTGTTTTGATATACCAAGAAAGTGGCACTTGTGAATTTGGATGTCCCTGGTGTCCCGACATTAGATTTAGATGTCTAATGTTCCGAAGGCTGTTTCGGTCAAGGGCTAAGTTTAGAACCGAGTAATAAAATACAACTTGTGTGCTAAGTTACCCTGGGAACCCTACTTGACTTCAAGAATTATTACTCGTTTGGAGTATTCGCGGGCAATGGTAATTAAAAAGAGGAACTTAAATTGTGTGCATTTAATAGGGACATGCATATGAAAAAAAAAACTCTGATAAAAGATAATAATTTGTTTATGAGGTTTGTTCCGTAGTGCTTAATTTGTTGTCTCTGATGCTTATTAAATTGTTTTCTATTGCATGAATAATTGAGTTATGAATTTGTCGTAATTGCATCCCTCTAAAATATTTCATGAATCTTATTTATGTTCTTTTTACTTATTTATTTCATTAGAGGGATTCGTACATAGGATTCTTTGGATTCTAACACCCCTACTTTTGTGTTTTTCACAACCTCAGAGGCCCAGTAAGGCAACTTGCTTTTGAGAGGAGTCGCGAGGGGACCACACGATGGATTGACAGATTCTTTTAGATAACGTGGATCTTCTTTTTGCTTTATTTATATTTTATTTTGCTTATATCGCAGACTCTATGCATTTTAATAAATAAAGTTTAGTTTGCTTTGAAAAATGAGTATAAGAACCCTTATGGTTGTGGATGTGTTGTAACTTTAAAGGCCTCATGTCTTTGGGAATGTTTCCGCACTTGAAAAAAAATGTTGTCACTTGGCCATGGGTACGAGTTGAGGCCGTTACAGTGTAAATGGGTTTTTAAAATTAAAATAAAAAGTGATGGGTCTCTCGAAAGATATAAAGCAAGGTTAGTTGCAAAAGGATACTCTCAAGAATATAGTGTAGATTACGATGAGACCTTTGCCCCAGTTGCTCGTATGACTACAGTTAGGACTCTAATAGCAGTAGCATCTATCAAAAAATGGCTTATATATCATCTAGATGTTAAGAATGTATTCTTAAATGAAAACTTAGAGGAAGTATACATGGATCCCCCTCCTGGTCTGACTATTGAAAATGGCATGGTTCTTCGCCTTCAAAAGGCTCTATATGGGCTTAGATAAGCCCCCAAAGCATGGTATGATCGATTTAGTGGTACTATGTTAAAGCTTTGATTTAAATCTTGTTTCAATGACACTGCTCTTTTTGTTAGATCTACAGGTACCTCATTGATTATTCTTCTCTTGTACGTCGATGATATGATCATCACTAGGAATGATCAAAAGGAAATTGAAGATATTAAAATCTTGCTTAAAAAATCGTTTTATATGACCGACCTTGGTTTTTTGAGATATTTTTTAGGAATTGAAGTAGCCTATTTGCCAAGAGGATACATTTTATCTCAAATCAAGTTTGCAACTGATATTGTTGAACGTTCGAGAATCACTAACACAAAATTTGATGATACTCCTGAAGTGATAAATGCCAAAATGAGAGCTGAATATGAAGTGTTATTAGATGATACAACTCCTTATAGACAACTTATTGGATCATTAATGTACATGTCTATTACAAGGCTATATATTGCACATGTCGTACACATTGCGAGTCAATTTCAACAAGCGTCGACGACGGTTCACATGAGTGCAGTATTAAGAATAGTTCGATACATTAAGAAAACCATATCTAAAGGGTTATTCTTATCATCTTCCTCATCCTTAAATCTTATTGCTTATACTAATTCTGACTGGGGAGGAGATCCCAATAATCATCACTCAACTACAGGCTTTTGTGTGTTTTTAGGTGATTCCTTCGTCTCTTGGTGCTGCAAAAAACAACAAAAGGTGTCTTTATCCTCTACGGAAGCCGAGTACAGGGTAATGGCTACAACAACCACTGAGGTTGTGTGGATGAGACCGCTGCTTTCCGACATGGGTGTTGATATCGCCGAATCTTCAAAACTATGTTGCGATAACAAGAGCGCCATATATATACCCTACAATCACACATTTCATGAGAGAACAAAACACATTGAGATGAATTGTCACTATGTTCGCGAAGAATATTTGAAGGAGACTATTACGTTGCCATATGTTCAGTCTGAATTTCATGTTACAGGCTTCTTCACCAAAGCTTTTTCGTTGCCCGGATTTTTGTATCTTCTTAGCAAACTTTCGGTGATTTCACTGTAAGTTTGAGGGGGGGTGTTAAAAATTATATGTATTTGAATACCCAACAAGGGTATTTTAGTCTTTTTGTACGTAGAATAGTCCACTGGGGACTAAAATGTAAATATTTATTTTATTTTTATTTTTTCTACTTTAATTCTTTTACTGTCAGATTTTTTATTGTTGGGAGACAGTCCAACTAGACGTTGGACTACCTCCCATTGTGAGGCTCTATAAATAGAGCCTCACTCCACTCTTTAAAGGTGTAGAAGGTTGCACCACACCCTAGGTAGAGAGAGAGAGATGGGAGAGAGAGAGAGAGAGACGGTTGCACATGTAGAGAAACTCGTTAATTAACATTAGGGCTCTCTCTATGTTAAATAGAGAGAGGCCAAAATAATAAATTACATCTAAGTCCCTTATTTAATAAAACTTTCAAATAACCTCCAAACTAAGAAGGTTTAAACTTAAACCACCTACTCTCAACACTCCCCCTCAAGCTGGAGCATAGATATCAACCATGTTCAGCTTGTCACAACATTTTGAGAAATTTGGTCTAGCAAGGGGTTTTGTAAACATATCTACAACTTGATCTTCCGACTTTAGATATTTGGTAGTGATATGTCCAGCTTGAACCATATCTCTTACATAGTGGCAATCAACCTCAATGTGCTTTGTTCTCTCATGAAAGACAGGATTGTTTGCTATATATGTTGTAGCCTTGTTATCACACATCATGGTCATAGGAGAGGAAACCTTCACCTGAAGATCATGAAGAACAGTACGAACCCACATCAATTCAGCAGTTGTTTGGGTCATAGCCCGATATTCTGATTCTGCACTCGACCTAGAAACCATATTTTGTTTCTTACTTCTCCAAGAAATCAAGTTGTCTCCCAGAAACACACAGAATCATGTGGTAGATTTTCTATCCACTACAGATCCTGCATAGTCAGCATCAGAATAGGCCACTATCTGCAGAGTTCCACCTTTCCTGAACAATAACCCCTTTCCAGGAGAAGATTTTAGATATCTGAGAATCATAATAGCCGCATTCCAGTGTACCTCAGTTGGTTTGTCCATAAACTGGCTAACTTTGCTTACTGCTAAAGCAATATCTGGTCTAGTCACAGTTACATACAGTAGCTTCCCTACTAGGGAGTGATAGCTTTTGCTATCAACCGGTTTTGACCCTTCTTCAAACAACTGAACTTTATGGTCCATGGGAATATTTGCTGGTTTGGCTCCCAACATTCTCGTTTCCTTTAGTAAGTCAAGAACATACTTCCGTTGAGACAAAATCATCCCTTCACGGCTCCTGGCAACTTCTATACCCAGAAAATACCTGAGTGAACCAAGGTCTTTTGTAACAAAGTGTTTTTGAAGATGAGCCTTTGTGGCTTCAATAGCTTTCACATTATCTCCTGTAAGAATGATGTCATCCACATATACCACCATAACAACTATGTCAAAGCTAGTTTTCTTGATAAATAATGTATGATCGGTTGCTGACCTATTAAAGCCAAAGCGTGACATCACTTCAAACAACTTTTGAAACCATGCACGAGGACTTTGTTTCAAGCCATAAATCGTCTTTCTCAATCTACACACCTTCTGACACTCCCCCTCAACCTCGAATCCTGAAGGTTGTTGCATGTAAACGGTCTCAGATAGATCCCCATATAGAAACGCATTTTTCACATCTAATTGGTACAAGCTCCAACCATGCTGAACAGCTACTGAGAGAAACGAATGGTACCCATCCATGCAACAGGAGAAAAGGTTTCAAAGAAATCAATACCATATGTCTGAGTATACCCTTTTGCTACCAATTTGGCCTTGTACCTTTCAATAGAACCATCAGATTTGTACTTTATTGTATATACTCATTTACATCCAACAATGTCAGCATCTGCTGGGGAATCAACTAGATCCCATGTACGTTGAGATACTAAAGCATCCATTTTTTCTTGCATAGCCAGCTTCCAGCGATTATCAAGTTCTGCCTGCTGATAGTTCAGAGGAATAGTTTTTGCCGATAAGGCTAAAATAAAAGACTTCATCTGACTTCCAATTCTGACATCGGAGACAAAATGAGATATGGGATATAAGGTACATTGTCGTGTCCTCTTTCGTAGAGCAATAGGCCTGTTATCATCATCATGAATATCATTATTGTCAGTAGAACTTACCTCAGGGGAAGAAGAAGATGAAGGCACTTGCGGAGGTGGAGTTCTACGCACATATACCAATGGAGGATTATGAAATCTGGAAGAGAATGAAGTTTGGTTCAGTAATGAGGGCACAGATTCCAAATGAAAATGAGGTATAGGTAATGGAAAAGACTCAGCTGGATCAACCTGCAGTGGGGAACCGGTACTAGAGTAATATGGAGTGGATTCCAAGACAGATACATCCGCACTAATATACTCTCGGCGAGAATTAGGATCATAACATCGATATCCCTTTTGATTTTTGGGATAACCTATAAATATGCATTTTGTAGTTTGAGCAGCTAATTTATCACGGTCAGGGCTAAATTTGTGTACAAAACAAACACATCCAAATATTTTGGGAGAGAAAGAGAAGAGTGGGGTATTGGGTTTTAGGATATGTAATGGAATTTGATCACCCACGGAAGAAGAAGAAGGCATGCGGTTGATCAGATAACAAGCAGTGGTAATCGCATCACCCCACTATAACGCAGGAACATTAGATTGAATCATAATAGTCCGAGCAACATTAAGCAGGTGTCTATGTTTTCGCTCAGCCACCCCATTTTGTTGAGAGGAATAGGCTCAGGAAGTTTGAAGTTGAATGCCATGATCTTGGTAAAATTGTAACATAACTTTTGATTTAAACTCAAGAGCATTATCAGTGCGAACAATCTTGACAATAGATTCAAACTGAGTTTTTATTTCAAGAATTAAGGATCTCATAATACTTGGAACTTCAGACCGTTCTTTTATTAGAAACACCCATGACAACTTAGAGAAGTCATCAACAATAACAAGATAGTATCGACACAGAGTCCTAGTAGGAATCTTACTAGGACCCCATACATCTGCATGAAGAAGTTCAAAAACTTTATTACTAGACTGACTCTGACTCGAAGGGAACGAGCTTCGATGATGCTTGCCCAGTTGACATGTTTCACACTGAAATGATGTGGTTGAAGGAATTTGAGGAAAGACCGAACGAAGCTTTGACAATGAAGGGTGACCAAGACGGTGATGCCACTGAACAGGACTGAATGAATGTTCCACGGCAGCATGAACATTACCCATTGGATGATGTAGGTAGTAAACTCCATTTGCTTCATAGCCTCCACCAATCTTCTTCCCCGTCAGCAAATCCTGAAAATGACAACCCATCGGATCAAATATTACTCTACAGTTTTGTTCTTTTATAAGGCAACTAACAGAGAGTAAGCTTTGAGGAAAGTTTGGAGCATGAAGAACATTTTGCAACTGTAACGAGGAGGATATAGAAATATTTCCCTGACCAACAACCGGGGAGGAACTCCCAAACTAATGAGACTCCTCGATGAGCATTAATATCCTTTAGATCTGAAAAAACAAGAGAATTTCCACACAAATGTCTGGATGCACCAGAGTCAATAATCCACTTACTGTCAGTTGGATGTAGATGATTTCCTGTTGAATAGGCAACACCAGCTACAGGAGGGGTGGAACTCACAGGACGAAGAGCTATCAGCTCATCATATTCAGCACGACTGAGGGTGATACTACTGTCACTTGCAGAGATATTTTCATGTACCTTTGTTGCCTCGAGAGTAGTAACATTTGCTTTTAGAGCATATGAATTTGATGAAGAAGAGGTTGGCCGACCATGTTTATCCTAGCATCGATCTTCTAGATGTCCAGATTTTCCACAGAATTTACATTGAAGCATTCATCTGCCTCCCATACCTCGTCCACGACCTCGTCCTCTGATATTCTGAATATTTCCACGCCCATAACCAGAAGAGACAACTAGAGCCGATGACTGGGTCACAAGCTGTGATTGTGGAAGAGATATCGCAAGTCTACTCAGGCGATTGCATGCATCAGCAAGAGTAGGTACATCTGATCCAGTCAACATTTAGACTTTTGCAACAGAGAATTCTGAAGATAAGCCTGTAAGAAACCGAGCAACCATAGTCTGTTCTTGATGATCCTTCTGCTTCGAACAACAAAGAGGCTTGTGAGTATTGAGTCTTTCAAACGCAGCTTTTACTGATGCATAATACTGGGCCAAGGTCTGATCTCCCTACTGTAAATTATATATCTCCTGTTCGACTTGCAGGATACGACTCACATTAGTCTCTTGTGAATACGTATCTCTAAGATTTTCCCACATCTGTTTGGCTGTATTATAATAAATTAAACCATCTGCAATATGGGTTTCGACACTATTCATGATCCATGACATAACTATGTCATTATCTTCATCCCAGGTCACATATTTTCCGACTTTTTCAGTGGGTTCTTCTTCCAACAAGATATGTTTTCTACGATGTCCAGATACCGACATCATGAACGTTCTGGACCACCTGGCATAGTTAGTTTCATTCAACCTTACAGAAGATCCGTACGAAAAGGGATTGGCAAATGCCTTATACTCTCCAATATTTTCTAATTTGGAATCACATTTCGAAGTTTCAACCATACTGAAGATATACTTTTGTTTCAGCAGAGATAAAAAATCTGGACAGACTTCAATCAACACAGGGAATAGCGTGTGTTGCACTCACACGACAACCAGCAGTTGTTCACACACACAAAACCACGACAGTAAGAAACAGCAGCCCACAACAAGCGTAATTTCCCAACACAGCAGGGAATCAAGCCTGCAGTTTCCACGACAGTAGTGAACAGCAGCCCACACACATGAATAATAGTACCAATTTTTTTTTCAGCACAGCAGGGAGTCACGACCAACATAACTCTGCATATGCATAAACTGAATCATAACAGAGGCTGCTCCCAAACATATAGAGCTCGACAGTCATATCTCAATCACCAGCACAGCATAACAAGTGCGATTGTTGTTTCTCCCAAATAACAGGAAGTCACGACAGAAAAAAAAAATCGACAAGAAGATTGCTACCAAAGCCCAAACATCAGGATATTACGGCCATAAAACTTGGCAATCAAAACATCATGGCAGGAAATCACGGCAGGGATATCACGGCAACAAGGAATCACTGCAGGGATATCACGGCAACAGGAATCACGGCAACAGGGATCACAGCAGGGATATCACGGCAACAGGAATCACGGCAGGGATATCACGGCAGCAGGGAATCACGGCAACAGAAAAAAAAACAGGAAACGAGGAGCACGCATCCTGTTCCCTTAGATCTGATGACAGATCTGGGCCATGACCTTGGTCAAAACCCAGATCTGTTATCAGATCTTACACAGAAACATAAACAGCTGACCTGGAATTTTTTTTTTCTCGTTGGTGTAGAGAGAAACTCGGCAACAGTTTGATCATGATCGATTAAGCTCCCACGATCGATGCTTTGATACCATGTAGAAGGTTGCACCACACCCTAGGTAGAGAGAGAGAGAGATGGGAGAGAGAGAGACAGCTGCACATGTAGAGAAACTCGTTAATTAACATTAGGGCTCTCTCTATGTTAAATAGAGAGAGGCCAAAATAATAAATTACATTTAAGTCCCTTATTTAATAAAACTTTCAAATAACCTCCAAACTAAGAAGGTTTAAACTTAAACCACCTACTCTCAACAAAAGGCATGCGCTTAGAAGCATTTTGGTGTTTTTTAGCTCTCTCTATTCCTATAGGCTTTTATGCCTTTGTTGCTATTTTGTATTTCATCTCTTTTGAAATTGTAATTGGTCCATTAGAGACCACGATTAGTGTGTTTGTATAAGCCCCTTGTTGGCATTGTATTTTTCACTCTTGTTTCATTTCAACAAGTTCCCCACAAAAATGAATGAAATTCATTCTAATGAACCAAAATTTATTCATAATCTGAAATATGTCATACAAGTGGAGAGGAAAGAGACTGCAAGTGAATTTGAGACAATCCAGGCAGAAATGGAAGAACAGTAGTGGGGAGTAGCAGCATTTAGATTGTGGAAGTTGAAGCAAATGTGCACCATACCAATCGCTTTGTACAGTGACAACTACTAAGGTGGCAGCATTCCAAATTATTGGTCTGATGAACCCGACTTTAAGCATGTCATCTAGAATCCTAGATGACCCTTAACCTGAATATATCCTACTCTCTCTCTTGTCCTCAAGTGAAAGCCTCCACTCTGTCTCTCTTTATTTTAGTCTTGTTTGTGAATGAATGCCAACCATTTTCCTCGCATCATTAAATTGATTTGCTTAGGACATAAGACGATGTTATCAACTCAAATAACTTTCGATTTTACCAATTTTACCAGATCAATGATATGCATCTTAAAGAATGAATCATGAACCATCAACTTATATATTTGTTTTGTATGTCTAATCTCCTACCGATTATCTACCAAGTGATCATGACATAATTAAGCTTGACTTTCTTTAAGGCACTTATGCAATGACGCACATAACCTATTCATTTAACTTACAAAATTTAGTCCAAGCAAGCATAAGGCAAGAAATAGCAAATCACATGAAGTCCTACAATAGAAAGATCTTGCTGCTTCACATCAATCATCACCTGCTACGGTGATTGCTTGTTTGGATTACTATGGCTTTTAATCTAGAATCATGATTAGCGGAAACTACATTGTTCACGTTTATAGTGTGTGCGCGCGTTTGAAAAAACCTGTACACACAACTCATGGCCAAGCTTGAAATCATCAGATTTTTTATACTATGTTTATACTTTGTCAAGATACATTAATAATGCCATTGTGTTTAGGAATATGGTGCAGGATATTAGCATTTTGTGATGACAATCATGATATACTCTATATCATTGTGCATGTGATTTCAAAATAATGTGCCATGGGTTGTACATATGAATGCCTCTTTTAGAATTAGATTTAACTCCATTGGTTATCATTCATATTTTTTTCATTATTTAGTTCAATTTTATCTACGTCAGTTAATTCTTTATTTTATGCTATTTGATTATTTTTAAATATTTTTACTAATTATACTTTCATCAGTATTAAAATAATATATCATTTTTTGTACATCGATCAAAAAATAATTTTTGATTCAGTCTGAATTTTTATCATATAATAAAAAACTATTGTTCCTGAACCAATTTTTACACCACTTCCCAGAGCACTTTATTTCAAAATCACTTAAGCAAGGAAGACTCATATATTTTGTCAATACATTCCTGAAGGGACGCCAACTATATAATAAAATCTAATGGCAATTAACTAAATTTTGGAAAAAGAAAGATTTTTGAAAAACTTGTTTACCTTAAACAATATCATCAAGTAATCTATCACATTAAGGTTGCCTATGTCATGCAACTAATCCTTAAAGATAATATCCTTGGTTGGCTGCCCTAAATTAGTAGATATGAACTAGATAATGAAAAATATGACATTGGTAATATATACCAATATGACTTATAAGTTGAATTTAAATACAATATCCATTATACATTGAAACTACTCTTTCTGAGTCAAGTGAATAATTACAAAAAAAAACGTAGGTTAAATTTATATCATACCAGCCATCATTTTCCCAATGTTTGTAATCAAACCACTTCCATCAATTGTATCAATGAGGTATAACTGCTTCAAAGCATCTTCTAGTGACTCATCTGCATCAATATTACCAAGCTCTCATAATTAGCATAATTCCTGCAGAACAAGCACAAAAAGAACCCAAAACAAGAAATAATATGATTGAAGCAATGAAAGTAATCTACTACATTAGCAAACTAATATCTGTACATCAAGATGCAGGATATCATAATGAAATTCTTACATGATGGTTGATCAAGAAAATCAAATCGGAGAACATCGATATCAGCAAGGCCTAGTGATTTTAAATAGAGAACGGTTCCAACAAGAGATGATCGCTGTATTTCTGGGACGGTTGCTTCTAGAAGTTCCTCATGGTAGACGGTCGATGGATAAAGTCGGAAACATTTTCCTGGACGGGTTCTTCCAGCTCTGCCAGCACGTTGATCTGCTTGCACTCTGTAAATTAATGAAAAACAACTCTAATCATGTACATTCATTCAAATCTAGCTGAACATTATAATAGTCAAAATATCAGATGTACTATAGTACATGTGCCCTGAAAATTCTACCCAAAAAAAAAAGAGCATTTGAACAAAATTTTGGAATTTCAAATATTTGGATCTACAAAACCTTTGAACTTAAAATTTTTCTGGCCATTTAGTACCTGATGTCTTCTTCAAGCATGTTAATCTCCAGAAAGCCATCTTCCCCAATGGAAAATAGGAGTAACTTGAAAATATGAGAAAACTACCTACTCTTAGACATAGTACCTTTTCAGAGGGACAGCACAATACTCATTAGTGATTTTTTCCTTTAGAAAATATTAACTGTACTTGAAATGAGATATTTCTCCAAACTCTGTTTGTTACCTATCATTTTTTAAAGGAGTTTAAGATGGGAGAATAGATCAACATAACAGTTTTTTCCATGACTCATCAAAAAATGGGATGCTATTGCTCTTATGAGAACAATTTCTATTAGTATTGATTTTGGAGCTGCAATTTTGGATCAGTCCATGTTGTGGCATCAATGAATTGGTTATGTGTCAAGTTACAAATTATAAAATATTTTTTAGTGTAATAGGAGCATGTACAATTGTATCTATTTTTCATCAAGTAAATCTAAGAGTATCTTGTACAATCATCAATGAAAGTAACAAAATAAGAAGAACCTCCTTTCGATAACACTGGTAAAGGTCCCCAAGCAACGGAATGTACAATATTAAAAGCTCTAACTCCAATAACCTAGACCCAAAAGATAGAGCATGACTCTTTGACAATTTACAACATTCACAATTTTTTACATGCTCAGACACGGAGACTGTGAACTCCTTAAAACTATCAAAGGACAAAAGACACTAAATGTGAGAACTAGAAGTGTAACCAAGACGCTGATGCTATAGCATAAAATCCTCCAAAACTTGGTTCCTAGACTAACCTTTGATCCCTTCTGCAAATTTATAATCAGCTAATCTAGGTAATTGTAAACACCCCAAATTTTCACTCACCTCCCCGACATCTCCACCAACCATTGTGAACCATCCTTTAGGATCACCGGAGGGCGAAATGGTCATTCTCTGAGTTTGAATCCTGCAAAACTCCATATTTCATCCCCGATTCTCAAAATTTTCCTATTATTTTGCTCAGAATTATCTCCAGTCACAAAATCTCAAAGTCTTATTCACATCAAGAGATTGAAATCTCTAGTTCTTCATGCAGTATGAAATCCCCTGAGACATGTCATTGCATATCATCGCATGAGCATTTCGTATCACTGCACGGCACAGAATGTCATTTCGAGATCCAGAACTCCTGATTTTCTAAATTCTCAATCCAGATTCGAGTTTTAACTTTTTCAAAATTGATTTCAAACCCCCTGGGTCTTCAAAATTGCCAATTCTTCCCATTTTACCCTCAGGACTCTGAATTTCAAAAGATTTTCTCAGAAAAACGATCTGGATAGTTTTAATATGGATTTTCAAATTTTATCAACTGGATCAGCTCTGTCTGAAAAAGTGGACGAAGCTTTATCTCAGATTTTGCCCTTTTGTCGGCAATTTCAAATATCATTCTTTTACAAAATCGCCCTGCAGGGGCCACCTCTTTTCAAAATTTTCATAATTAGGCCAAGTTTATGTCTTATCTGCTAGTTAGTTCAAGTTTTTATAAAAATTCCAAAAAAGAGGTTTTACCTTTTTGCTCTTACCTCAATAAAAAGCAAGGTGGGACCCACCCTGAGGTGGTGTCACACTAGCCTTTCTCAAATCAGGTTTAGCTTTTGAAAAGGCCAAAAAAAGAATATATATATATATAGCCTCCCCTGAGGTGGCGCCATCTGGTGTCTCCCCATTTCTTGGGGCCATGTGTCAATATGAGGCCACTCTGAGGTGGCGCCACATGTGTCCTCCTTCAGAAAAAGCAGAAATTCAAAAAGCCTCAAATGTAGGAGCCTTGTCTCTGAATTGGCGCCACTTGGCCCTTTCTCTCTCCTTCCATCCTCTGCCATGTGTCAGTGTGGGGTTCACCCAGAGGTGGCGCCACATGTCACTTTCTCCCACCTTCCATTTCTCTTTCATGTGTCAGTGTGGGGTCACCCTGAGGTGACACCACGTGTCTTCCTCCCTGCACCTCCATTAATTGTCACTTGTCCTCCCTATATCTTCTTCTTTTTACTTTTTGACATGTGTCAATGTGGGGCCTATTGAAAGAGACGCCACGTGTCTTCAGTCATCTTCTTTATCTCATGCCACGTGTCACATGTCCACCCCCTTGCTTCTCTCTCACTTGCCACATGGCAATGTGGGGGCACCCTGAGGTGGCGCCACATGGTCATCCCTCCTTCCTCTAGAACCAACCAAGTTCAAATTTCAAAATGAGCCTGAGGTGGCGCCATCTGAGATGCCTCCTCCTGCAGCCGACACATGTTCAGCTCTCCCTTCTTCAGAAAAAGCAGAATCACCCCCCTTTGAGGTGGCGTCATCTCTGAAAAGAGCTCTCCTCAAAAATAGCTCTGCAGCTTGCTTTTAGGAAAAGGTAAAACCAAAATTCAAAAGGCCTCTGACGCGGCGCCATATGCTTCCTCTGCTCCTTCCCTCTGACACATGGCAGTGTAGAGCCACCCTGAGTTGATGCCACATGTCCATCTCTACTTCCTCCAGAAAAAGCAAATCCCAAAGTGGGCCCACACATAGGTGGCGCCACATGAGAAGCTCCTGCAGAGAAAATCAAGCCAACCTCATTTCAAAAAATTTCAAATTCTGCTGAGGTATCTTATTTACAAAATTTGCATTTTATTTATTTCAAAAAAATCCAAAGTAACATCCTCTGAGATGGCGCCACATGGAGGGTCCACATTCATTCTGTTTGAATTTCAAAACTCTCCAAAAAGTTTATAAATACCCTAGCCCACGCCCAGCTAGAGCGGGAGCTCTCTTTTGGGATCTGAACCTTCAATCAAAATTCTACTTTCAATTTCACTTTTTCTCCTCTGAGTTCACGCCCCCTCGGGCCCATCTAAGAGATTGCATCAAAGTACCTACCTGGCTCACGCCATTCCAAGCTCGACCTAGGAGCAGAGGTCGATTTCCATGTGCATTCTGAAGCTTGGTTCGAAAAGTGAGAGAAGTCATCCGTAGCCGCCCATTTCTGAAGTTCCAAAACAGCAAAAGAACACAAGGTGAGCTCCCATTCGAGTTGATTCTATTGAAATAATGCTCTTGTTTCAATTTACATATTGAATCACATGGATTTTTCATTTTAAAGAAAGGGTTCGTCCGAATGATGGATCGAACCATTCCCTTAAAACGACATATATTAAGTATGATCATGCTTCCTTGATGATTTTCCAACATTCATGCATTAATTAGACTTAATTCATATTTTTTTTCGTTAATTTAGCATATTTTAGAAGTTAATTAGGTGGTATTTAGTATTTATTTCAATTCTATTTCATTTTAGTAGTTCTCTATTTTTAGCAGTCAGTCCACACATTATTTTATGCTTTTACTTTTCTCCAAAAAAAAAAATCACATTGTGGGCGAAAAGTTGTCCCTGATAATCTGCAAAAAAATCAGAATTGTTTGAGTTCATATGCTTCGTTCAAAATTCGAAATGCCAAGTCGGGTTTTATGACCCGGGAAACGCTCGGGACATTGGATTCCGATTTGTAAAATCAAGATCTCCCTCATGGGAGATCTGATTCCTGATCCAAAAGATGCTCTGGATTCGGGATGGAGTCTAGTATTTAATCTGATTTTATCAGATTTTTCCGAATTTTTTTGTTGTCTGTCAAAAATCCGAGAGCTCGGGACACGTGTCAGAGCCTAATTTGAGCATCTAAGACTCTGGATCGACTTGGTTCGATTGGTTCTCTCTGAATATAGCTCCAAATCCGGATCTGTAAAAAGAGAACTTCATGTTCTAAATGTCCTCTATTTGATTCTGAAATTTTGTAATTTTTAGAACAGTCTGCATGCCCTTTTCGTATTTTTTATTTCGGTCTCCTGTTTTGGTGTTTATACCTGCTCTTCGGATTTATGCGTATAATATCGTATTTTCATTTCTCTGGCGGTTAGCCAAATGCCGAATCCATACAAATGAAAGTTGTTCATATGCATGTCAGTAGTTCCCCTTTTAATTTTCGGAAATTTTGGTGGTCAATTATCATTTTTTATCCATTTTCACAGCACATCCTATTGATTTCAGTTCTGTCAGAATTAAATCTCTGCTACCGAACTCACCATAGGTCAAATCCCGTGGTTGTAAAAGCCAAATATGTTCATTTCCATGTCCTTTAGCAGCCTGCAAAATATCAGACATTTATATGGTGGATTTCTGCATTATTGTGTTAAATGCTATGTTTGGTTCGTACTCGTAGGCGAAATTTGCTTATTTTAGGGTTTTCTTTGAGATTTTGCATTTAGGTCATGTCATTCCATGCATTTTATCATTCTATGTTGTTCCTAAAGGTAGAGGGATGTTCTCTACCGAATTTGGCATGATTTGAGAATCGTTTGATGATCGGTTTAGCCGTATCATCAAATCATGGTTCCTTCGGGACCCTGATCCGAGCGAAAAACAAGCGAAATTCGTTATTTTGTCCAAATTTCAAATGTCAATTCTGATTTTTATAGTCATCATATTTAGTAGCATGCCATCGTGCATTTCATCATCGTTTGATTCCATTTGCATTTTAAAATCCCAAAATTTTGTCAAAACTCCTTCAAAAACCCTGATTTTAAAGGTATAACCTCAATATTAGGGGTATTTTGGTCATTTTGACCACAATTCCGAATTTCAAACTATTTATTACCTGATTTTCAAGCATTTGCATCATTCAAATATCAAGGAAGTAAGAAAATTGGGTTTATATCCAACTCAATCCAATAATTTCAGGATATTATTGGAAAATCTTGGAAAACCCCACATATTCGAGCTAACCCCATTTCAAGTTTGACAAGGACATTCAAAGGAGGGAGCTGGAATCTGCAATTTTCTTTCTTTCATTTTATTTAGTGATGTAATAATGTATCTTTGAAATAAGAGATTTACTTTTCCGCTTAGATTAGGATGCATATCATATAGTTTAAATTTCTGCAATATAGTGATTATGTGATTCATACATTTTATTTAAAAGATCACTGTGGATGAACAAGAATGGCACACGCACCAACTCTTAGAGAGTTGATGAACTCGATGGAGTCCATATTTACGGCCCTAGTCGGAATATAGACGAGACCCAGATTCAGCATCTTCCTACTAGTCACACTGAGCCTACACTCTTAGGCTATCTTCCAAAATTCACTGCATAACTTTAATTTTTACAAAATATTTTAGAATTAACTAAGTAAATTACAAGCATATTTACGGCCATAGTCGGAATATGTGGTAATCTTGCCTTAGTTTAATTTTAAAATTGCATATTTTCCTAAAAAGATGTTTTCATAAAAAGACATTCATTCATTCAGAATAGTTCACATCATGAAATCATGTGCATTTCTGTAAAAGCTCCATTTCAAGGAAATCGATTTCTCAAGATGCTCTGAAAATGTTTTTCCTAAGCTAAGTTTTCCCTGATTTTCCCGGAAAATATTTCTTGTCTTCGAATTCATTTCCAATTGTCCAAAGGAAACTTTCCATCATTTTCCAAAGTCAAAATCGATTTCCAATTCCTCAAGGCGAGGATTCCCAGAATTTCAATTTCCTAGGATTTGATTTCCTTTCCCAACATGGTTTTCCTATGAATCTTCAATTATTTTTCAAAGATGATTTTCAAAGTTGGAGTTTTTTTTTACTAACATTTTTTTCAAGAGTTGTCTTTTCTCAAAAATTCACACTATTTTCTAAGGATTCTCATTCCTTCATGATTTTCTCAAAATCTTTAGAAACTTTCTTAAGATTTTCAAATCCTTTTATTAGGGTTTCCTTGAGAAATTGATTTTCATCTTTTGCCTTAGAAACATTTTCCAACTCCAAAGCATTTTCCAAGCATACATCATGTTTTCCAATCTGCATTTACAAAATTTCACAGCACATGCCTGAATTCTCTGTGCATTTAGGATAGAACACGATTTAGTTAATTTGACTAAGTCAAGCATACATTTGGTCCTTGGTTCGATTACCCCTGGTAAAGGCGCCAAGAACGGTCGAACCTCGTACCGACAGGTCGAGTCCCATTCCACGAACTATTTCCCGCTATTTTCAAAACGGAGGCGAGTATTTCAAAACAATTTTCAAACTCTGGTCAAGTTTGACTCGCATGATCGTTTCCCCTCTCTCCCACAGGGAAGGGAAAAAATTTGCGATGATAACAGTAATAAAGGTCTCTTTTTCTATGGCCAATGCCAATCCTCCTCCCCGATGGTTGATCATGCACAACACAATCAAGAGAAGAAAATATAACAATACAATTAAGTTTGGTTAGTTGTCCAACAAAGATATTCATAGCAAGCGAGGGAACATGATGAACTTGAAAACTATTTAATTTCCCCCCATGACTAGTAGGAGGGGGTAATAGATCCAATCTTAGAAATATGTCTCTGCAATGAGAAAAGAACCACTACAAGGAGAACAATGGCTAGAATGGATTCATGAGTCATCATGTGACATGAGACCCCTAAATTAATCAGCCAATCAGTAGGACTATCAAGTATGCCGGCAAAGGCAGTACCAAAGGAAGAAGACGATACAGAAGAGTGGGGAATAATGGCTGATTGGGCCAAGAGTTGTTGGATCTCCTGCTGGATGTGTTAAGAGCCTTAGTCAGGCCACTTGACAGAGCATCTGAAGTGATACTCAGGATAGGTGAGGATGGCAGGAGACCGCTAACAACCTGACCTCTTTAGGCTTCACAACACCTTCACTAGAGGAACCCACAAAAGCTCTTCTTTTTTTTCTTAAGAGTTGGACAATTATTCTTCATATGTCCAACCTCTTTACAATAATTGTATCCGACAGAGCTCATGCCAAACCTGAAACCTCCAGATCTAACACCAATTCCTCCAATCCTCTTCAACCGGATACCAAAAGTTGGCAAAATCAAAGAAGGATAAACAAGAAAATTAGGGAAATTTGAAAGTAGGGCATTGAGACCCTTTTTGCTTTAACTAATCTCCTAAAACTCTCACTCTGTTTGCTTTGATACATAGAACCCCTATTTATACTAGTGGATATCCCATTTCCTAATTAGGTTATACTTTTCTTCCCAAATTAAGGTGGGATCATGCTACTAATTACAAAGGAAAATTCTAAACTATTTAGCTAAGTTACATATTCAAATTACATGAGTCCATATTTGTGTAGAGCTCATTGACCACATCCCCTTTGCTTTTTGAATCACCCTCGAACTCTTCTTGAATAAAGAGATAAGTCCCAGTCAAATTTTACTATATATAGTACGTAAAACTTTGACTTGCCCGTTTGTTCCACTAAAACAGCTCGTATGGACCTGAAAATGGTGGCAAACGATATCTGATAGTATGCCAGTTGTAGCACACGATATAAACATTCCAACAACTCAAGAATAGTCCAATTTCGATATCAGGTGACAAAGTTATGGCATGTCAACGTTGTATCTGTCGGTTTGCTCTCTTTATGGACCCAAATGATTTTCAGATTGATCTGGATTACTCCTAAATCCACCTGGATCAAGATAAGCCTTTGGTCTAAGTAAATATTACTAAAGGAGATTGTAAGCCTGAAACCATTTAAAACATGTTTATTGAAGATGAAAAAACTAAATCACAAAGAAAAACTCAAGAAAAAGTGGTTTGAACCTTAAAAATTAAAATAATACAGGCAATTGTAGAAAGATGCAAGAAAATATAAGATTCCATGCACCTACATGGAAAAGTGACGAAATACCTGCTAATCTTCACAATGTCAAGTGAGTACATGCCCGTTGATGGATTGTACTGTCTTTGCTTAACATAACCTGAATCAATGACATACCTGTCGGAAATGAAGATTTTATAGGCAAACAAATTAAAAGTATGCCACAGGGCAAGAATGAAATCTAATATGGGATGTCAACAAAATTGAAAACTACCATGTTTCCCACTATATGAAACCAAATAAAAGAATGGCAAATGATTGCTGGAATGTAGTTCTAGTGCTATGTACAAGAACATGAGTGAAAAGAATAAGCTGCACAACTGTGACTGAAGACTCACAAAAAGTCTTCATATGGATATCATGCATAGCTCAATCTCCCTTCACTCACTTGAAGCTAGAAGATTTCTCATCAACTTCATTGCTGCATACAAGAAGTTTTCCCAAGTGGTTGTGCAGGAATTGTTGCAGGGGTTCATTTGAACAAATTTTGGGCACTTTTTAATACATATATTAACATTATAAGTTTTCACTTTGACAGCTTATGCAAGATGCATCCTGCAAATTTGAATTATTCTTTTTGTTGGTCATTAATTATTATTAACTGTATATCATTGTCATGTTTCACACTTCTATGTCATGAGCAGACTTTATAACTGTAATATCGCGTATTTTTCACACTTAGTCAAATTGAGATTTTTTGAAAATTTGGCCGTGTAGAAGAAAAATTGGTAGATTCTCGATTTTAGGCTGATGCTTTTGAGTCTGGGCTTGGCCCAGGTCTCATTGTCAAGGCCTAAATGAGCTAATTAAAGCGTGAGAAAAAGTTTTATTTTCAACCTTTAAATTCAAGCAAAATTCAGGTTTTTTTTAGCGAAATTCAGAAGCGAAATTCGAGTTATGTGTCTCAAAATTCTGAGCATAACGGTATTTTACTTTTCTAAAATCGGGCTACGGTTGGCCCGAAAATCGCATTTTTTTCAAAAAAGAGCAGCTTGTCGGTTCAGATCCGGATTTGGATCGGACTGGATCTAATGGATTTGATCGAAATTAATATGGATCTGGACTCTATCCAAGATGCATATTAATCTGGTATTGATTCAGCCCAAGACCCATTTGGATTTTTGGAGATGGATTTGGATCTTGGATCCATATCTAAATTCATGCCCACGAATTTTCAGTTCTTCGAGGTACTACCCGCTCAGGTTAAGGGTCAAACCTGAATTTTCTGCGGAAGATCATCAATTTTAAAAGTTGATTTAGTCTCGGCAATTAGGCGCCCAAGATCATCCTTTTTCCAAGCTTTAGGAAATCCCCTTTCTTCCTTTCGCAAACCCCTCTCGGATTTGTTCGTCCAAACTCCGAAGGTCTCATCATGGTTTCTTCATTCAAGGATTCTGTACGGTCGTCCTCTTCAGGTTAAGGGTTAAGCTTAAACCTCGCTCCACGAGGTATCTTCCGTTAAGGTTTGGGTTAAACTTGAGTCTCGTTCGGACTAGGTTCCTCGTTTCGACGAGGTAGTTCTCTCAGTGCCATCATGGTTGTTCCCGTCGTGGAATTCATACTCTTCACATACTTTAAATTGAAGTTAATTAATGTTAAGAAGTTTACCAAATTAATATGGCAACTTTTGGAAGCGTTTGGACATTTATTTATTATTTAATAAATAATTAATTGATTAATTAATTTTAATTAATTCCAAAATTTAATTTTTATGGTTGTTTAGGACTCCTTGATAGAGTCTTTATATATGCTTAAAAAGACTTAAGAAGGTTTTAGAAAGTCTATTTAAAATGAAACTTTGAAAAGTCAACTTAAAAAGGAATTTCAAAATTTTTGGAAGTCTAGGGTGTGAGAGTCCCAAAAAGGGAAACCCTCTATCTCGAGTCCATCTAGAAGGGGCTGGAGAGGGGGGGCATCACTCCCTAGAAGAAACCTATATATACTTAAAAAAAAGATAAAGAGAAGGAGAAAAGGGAGAAAGAGGGAGAGAGAGAGAGGAAAAAGAGAGGAAAAGAGGGAAGAAAGGAAGAAGAAGAGGGCTTTCTTCTTCAATCATCCGACATTTCCACCATCCGTTCTTAATTCTTTTTAAATCTACGGTCAATGTACAAGTCTTTTCTTGTTTCAAATGAGAAAAAGGGCATGGATTTGATTTCCATGCAAGATTTTAGTAAATATTCATGGGAAAAGAGTAAATCTAGATATTTAGTCTAATATGGGTTTTATGCTTCTCATTTTTAGAATTTATTTTGGCGAAAACACATATAATCGTGTTAGTATTCGAGAATCCCTAAATCAAGGCAGATTTACCATGTTTATAACATGCGCGAATCTGGCCCAAATTTAGGGCACGTGAAATCTTAAATGTAAAAAAAAGTAGATGTATGTATTCTTGTAATTGGAGTTGTTTGTAGATGCATGCCTAATCTGAAAATCTGTAAAAGCATGGTTGTTTATTATGAATCATGCATGACTGAATGGGTATACGTATATCATGTGTACATGGGCTATGAAATCCTGGTTACACATGCAGTCTGTAAAACCTGAAAAAAAAACTTGGATTCGGGTCAGATCCAGACCCGGACCCAACCTGAGGCCACCGCCTCCATCGTGCCTTCTAAAGACAGCGAGGCAGGGGAGGGGTTTTAAATAGAAACCCCCTTTCCCCTCTGCTCTCCCGTTCTCTCTCTCCCCCGGACCCCCCCTCGCTCTCTCACCCTCTCGTCCCTGACTTTGTCTCTCTCGTTTCTGCTCGCCGGAGACCCCCCGACAACCCACCGCCACCAGCAACCTCCAGGTACGCACACTTTTTCTCTTCTTCTTCTTCTTCTTCTTCTTCTTCTTCTTCTTCTTCTCCTTTTCCTTTTCCTTTTCCTTCCGTCTCTCTCTCCCTCACTTATTCGTTTGCGCAGTATCAGTAAAAAAGGATTGAAAACCAATATTAATCATTACCTGACTAAACCTATCATACTAAGCTTTTTGTGTTTGTTTAAGACCATAAAGAGCCTTTTCTAATCAAAGAACTTTACCCTTGGGAATACTAATACTGGGTGAGGCTTTCATGTACACTTCTTCAACTAACTTACCATTTAAAAATGCATTTTTGACATCCATCTGAAATATGGGCAAGTTTCTAATGGAAGACAAAGCAATTAAGGTTCTAACGGTGGTCGAGCAACTGGGCAAAGGTTTCTTTATAATTGATGTCATATTCTTGGGCATAGCCTTTGGCCACCAATCGGGCTTTATATCTTTCAAGAGTTTCATCACTCTTGGTTTTAACTTTGTAGACCCATCGTCAGCCTATAGGTTTCTTAGCTAGAGGAAGATCTTGAATAGTCCAAGTAGAAGCCTTTTCGAGTGCATCTAACTCAGTTTTCATGGCTTCTACCCATTCCAGATGATTTTTGGCTTGAGAATAGGATGATGGTTCCTCATATGAGTGTATTAATGCAATAACTGCCCTATATGTTGGTGAAAAGGATCCGTATGACACAAATTTTCTAGGAGGCCTCGAAACTCGGGATGACCGTCTGGTGGATACTTCGGAATATTTTTCTAGTGCACATGGAAGATTTGACTCTCTTCACCTAGAGTATTGTAAACTAACATCCCTATGGCCTTCATTATTGTCATTGTGCTCGAGATCAATAGTACTTTGATCATTGTCAAAGTCACATTCAATATGACATTCAATAGGTTTTGAGGTCAAATCTATTAGGAAGGAATATTCTGTAAAATCCACGTGAAAAAAAATCTAATTAGTTGGACCCAAGTCGGATCCGGATCTAGACCCGACCCGGATCCAAGAAAGCATTGGGGAAGGGGCACCGCCCTGCGTCCTTAAATGGTTACGCAGGGGGAGGGTTAGGCGGCAAGCCCCCTCCCCCATCTGTCAATCTCCCTCGCCTCCCACCTCTCTCTCTCTCTCTCTTTGTTGCCGGCGACCACCGTCGACCCTCTCCTTCTCCTCTCTGCCCTCGCGCTACGGCGAACTCGGCCGATTTCCCCCCACCGATGCCGCCTCGAGTTCCCCTTGTCGGGGCCCTCGCCGGCGACCTCCCCTTCTCCCTCCCATTTGTCCTCTTCCCTCTCGTCTACCGTTCGGTTTCCAACCACTGGCGACGACAACCCCGCTCTCTCTCTCTCTCTCTCTCTCTCTCTCTCTCTCTCTCTCTCTCTCTCTCTCTTCTTCATTTTCTTCCCCATCTACGACAGAGGGGAGGGCGTCAAGCCCCTTTCCCTCTCTCGCTCGGGGTACGGGTGACAGTGAAGGGGCTCGGTCCCTCCTCGTTTTCCTTTCTATCCAACGGGCAAGGCTGGGCTCGGCCTGACGGCCATACCCCCCGCCCCCCCTGCCCTGTCTTCTTCTTCTTCGCCGGCAGGCGGGACCTGTCGGCTCGGAGGGGGCTTCGCCCCTTGCCACGGTGCTTCCCCCAGCAAGCAGAGGTGATGACCCTGCCGTCTGTAGCTTTTTCGGCAGAGGCAAAGCGCCCGCCCCTCTCTGTTTTCTCGACAGGCTGGGAGTTTTTAGCTAATGTCTCAAATAACCCCCACGTTTCGTCTTCATTCTTCAACATAAACATACCACCACATGACGAATCTATCATCTGTTTGTTCCTCTCGGAAAGACCATCATAAAAGCTTTGAACTATCTGCCACCTAGGCACCTGATGATGTGGGCATTTCCTAAGCAGGTCCTTCATACATTCCCATGTCTCGTGAAATTGCTCACCATCCATCTCCGAAAAGCTAGTGATGACTCGCCTAAATTGGTTTGTGCGACCAATGGAAAAATACTTCCTAAGTAATTCCTGCTGCAATTGAATTCATGTCTCGATTTGCCCCGGGTTCAAGGTCTTGAACCAATACTTCGTCTTATCCTTCAGAGAGAACGGAAAGAGTGTCAGCTTCATAGCATCATCTCCTTTGTGCACTTTTCTTTATGTTGCTGCCACGCTTTATGTGCCCAGGCTTTTAATTTATGTCTTTACTTTTTTCTACACTTTCCTTTCTATTGCCCCGCGCTTTATGCGCCATGGCTTTTACTTTCCGTTTTTAAATTTCTGCACTTTTCTTTCTGTTGCCTCACGTTTTATGCGCCATAGCTTTTACTTTCTGCTTTTAAATTTCTGCACTTTCCTTTCTGTTGCCCCGCGCTTTATGCGCCATGGTTATTTACTTTACACTTTTAATTTTGGTACTTTTCATTCTGTTGTCGTCGCGCTTTATGCAGTCAGGCTTTGTTTACTCTCTTGCTTATATTTACGCTCATGTCTTTAATTATTGCTTTACTTCTTGCTTTATTTGTATAATTGCTACTACATCCTTATGTTGTCTACTTTTGGGCTTTGCCGTATAAGATGCAAAGTTTTGCCTCTTACGATTGCTTCGAGGGCAAAACTTCGCAAGGTGCGAGTACATGTGTATCGATGATCACTCTTTAAGATAAAGATGCGAAATCGAGCACCGATGCTCTGATCTCGAGAAAACATATTCTATCGGGACTTTGGATTTTCTCTAAAATGCTTACATGATTGGACTAGTTTTGGGTGCTTTTGAGTAGCCCTTGGCTACCATCGTAGTCGCATCCTTTGATAGTGACGTTGTGTGGTACTACGATGAGTAGTGCGAGAGGTTGATGAATGTCATGGCATGCAATGAGCACAATGGTTGAATTTCACTAAATTGTGACTATGTGTCTTCACAGGTAAGATGTTCAAGTAGGTCTAATAGACCAGAGCACGTAGAAGGGTCGGCGGTTAAGAAACTCCCGTCATGCCTGTTCGACACGGTTCATCAAGAGAGATAATGGATAGTACAAAAACTCTGATGTACAGGCCATTAATGGCTATTTCAGGCAAATGACTCGGCTTCCGCAGTCATCGGAGTTAGGAGAAAGGGGCTACCATAATTATCCCAAATGGTAGTCGTCTGGCACTTCTGCAGAAGTTGGATGCATCCATAGGCCTTTTATGCCTTTGGGGAGTTACTCTCTTGGTCCTTGACCGTCCCCTTAGGAGCAGACTCAGTCAGTCATTCGGGGTAGTATAAAATACATAGCATAATAGATCCCCGGATTGATGGCGGTTGTTTCTACGTTTTGTGCCTTGTGCATACCTACAATGGCCAGCTAATAATCAGAACGAAATATAATCTGCTCACACTACAGTTAGACTTGCACTTTGGTGATGTTACGATAATTCATTGCTCTTGATCTTGGTTACCTACTTTACCTTACTACTTGTGATAGTTAATGGCATACATGATTAGTTTTGTTATAACCGCTTATAGTTAGCTTTGTTATAACTGCATGGTTAGCCTTGATATAACTGCTCATGATTAGTTTTGTTATAATTGTTTATAGTTAGCTTTGTTATAATTGCATGGTTAGCCTTAATATAATTGCTCATGATTAGTTTTGTTATAACTGCTTATAGTTAGCTTTGTTATAACGGCATGGTTAGCCTTGATATAACTGCTTATGGTCAGTTATGTTATAACTGCATGGTTAGCTTTGATATAACTGCTTATGGTTAGTTCTGTTATAACGGCTTGTGGCTAGTTACTTGCTCTCTGCCTGTGGAATCAAATTATTATGGCCTGCATAGTTATGAGTATGCTTTATATTAGTTGTTGTTCTTTCTGGTCTTTTTGCGTACTTACCAGTTTTTTGCAAAACTGACTCATTTTATGGGTGCAGGTGATGAGTAGGTTCTCCATACAGCCGGTGGCACGATACAACATGGATTGAGGCCTCACGCTTCTTTCTGGCATCCTGGCTGCTTGTTTTGGGTTTTGGGCTTTTGCTCTGAGGGAAAGAAAACCCCCAGCATTGTACAGACTGAAATGTTTATCAGTAAAATCTACCTTTTGCTCACTCATTGTTTCGTTACAAACATTTTTGCTGGATTTATATGCTAACACGCTCAGAAGTATCAACTTGTTTTCTTTTTAAAAAGAGAATTTGCTTCCGCCAAACTTTAGTTTTAAAAACTTTGAATTTCGAAAGGATTTCATTAATTTTTTTTTCGTAAGTACAAGTTGAAATTTTTGGGCGTTACACTAAACCCTAAGCCCTAAACCCTAAGCCCTAAGTCTTAAGTCCTAAACCCTAAGCCCTAAACCCTAAGCTCAAAACCCTAAGCCCTAAACCATATCCCGAAAGCCGCCCTAAACCCTAAGCATAAGCCCTAAGTCCTAAACCCTAAACCCTAACCCCTAAGATCTAAGCCTTAAGCCCTAAACCCTAAAACCTAAACCCTAAGCCCCAAACCCTAAGCCCTAAACCCTAAGCTCTAAACCCTAAGCCCTAAACCATATCCCGAAAGCCGCCCTAAACCCTAAGCTTAAGCCCTAAGTCCTAAACCCTAAGCCCTAAACCCTAACCCCTAAGATCTAAGCCTTAAGCCCTAAACCCTAAAACCTAAACCCTAAGCCCCAAACCCTAAGCCCTAAACCCTAAATGCAACGCCTCGGATTTCCAAAACAAAGCTAAGTTAAAATTTTCATGAATTTCTTTTTTTTTCTTTGTAGTGAAACTTAGAAAAGCTTTTAGCAGTAGAATCAGACAATAATGAGTCATTAATTTTTAAAAACTTCGGGCAAGTCACAGGTATGTGACTAAGCTCTCATTGACCACCAAAGTGTTCCATTTATCAAAACCATTTGTTTATTATAAACATCACTGCTTGGAAAAAGCAGTATTTGGTTTAATAAAGGAAGCAGTACAAACCTGTCTAAAGAAACCCTGGAACTCAATGCCGCCTTGCTCTGCATATCGCAACGCAGGTCCAACACCTGAAATCCCCATTAAACGGGGTCAGAACTACTGATGGTCTGGTAAGCAAGCAATCATCCACGCATCCATTCAATTCAAGTAAATGCATTGATCGCTCAGGGTCATAGCTCACAACAACGACGCTCAAGTTTTCATGACTTAGCGTATATCGCAGGAGCCTCCACAGGGCTATGAGTTGAACACTTCGCTAAGTCTTCATGACTTAGTGTAAGCCTCTTAAAGGTTGTGATTGGCATATCCCGCCCAAGTCTGCACGACTTAGCGTAAGCCTCTTCAGGGCTGTGATTTGAATATTCGCTTAAGTCTCCACGACTTAGCATTGACCTCCTCCACGTCTCAGTTGGATATCAAAGCTCAAGTCTTCATACTTGGCACATCTATATCCCATGAATCTGATTTTTTTTGGATTTGGTTCTATTTAGGTCCTACTTAAATCTTGATTTGATTCAAGTCTTGCTCCATTTTTTGTTTTGGGTATGGGTTTGGATCTTGGATCTGGATCCAAATCAAGCCCAATGTTTTTCTAACTTTAAATTGAATATAAAGCTTTATTTTGGGTTTAAATAAGGTTAGGGAGCCTTTAGGGTTAATTTAGTTATTTTTTGAAGTTTTTAGATATTTTTAATTAATTAATATTTAATAATTAATGAATTAAATAATATCAATTCCGAATTTTTATTTTAGGACTGAGAGAGACTCCTTAAAAGAGCCCTCACACTTACTTAAAAAGAGTTTTAAGAGTTTTACAAAGTTAGAAAAACTACTAAATGTGAAAAAGTCAACATCTGGTAGTATTTAGAAAAATTAGGAAACTAAGAGAAGGAGAGTTCCACCTTTTGGGAACTCTCTTAGAGAGAGCTGGAGAAAAGGGGGGGGGGGGGGGGGGGGGGGTGGATGTCACCCCCTCTCCCATTCTTTACTTAGATAAAAGAGAGAAAGAGAGAGAGAGAACCGAGGAAAAAGGGAAAGAGAGAGAGAGAGAAAGGAGAGGAGAGGAAGAGGGTTCCTCTTCTCCAACAGCACCTTTTCCACCATTGATTTTCTCTATTTTTTTTATTCTTATCAAAGGTATGGGTTCTTCTTTTGACATAAGTGAGAAATCTAATACGATTTGATTCTCATGTTATACCATGATAAAAAATCATGGTGAAATAGTGGATCTATGTGATAACTCTATGATATACGAAATAGTATCTATGGATCCCTTTTCATGCATGTGTTTTTTGACTCTTTTACTTATTTCTGTGTTAAAATAGAATTTCTAAGTATTGCATATGCATCCGTTTAATGCCTTGTTCTTGTGGGAATCGAGTTCTATGGGTGAATCATGTCATGGACTGAATAAATGCGCCAAACTATATGTTGAAATCATGGTATATGCATGCTATTTTTCAGAAAAAAAAAACGTGTAACGATGTGCTTGCTGAAAACATTAAATACATTTGTGCATCATTGAAAAAGCATCTTCAATATACTTATTGTTCATATGGTAGTCTGAATATGCATAGGTTTGGATTTGTGTTGTAAGCACATATGAACGTGACCCTTGCAAGTTAAAAAAAAAAAATTGTATCTAATCTTTGTTTTCAGCTATGTCAGAGGGGTTGCCTAGTCCTGACAGCATGCACACAGGCCCATCGGCTGGAACTGTGCATGCGCTGTCAGGCCCAGCCTATGGATTCAGCTGGGGTGGCTCAGCTAACCCGGGCTGGCAGGGACTGGCCGGACTCAGTCCAGCCCTTGGGCCAGACTGGGACAGGCCTGGCAGCCCATTGCCAGGTCCGGCCAGAGTCTGCCCAGACCAGGCCCAGCCGACCAGGTCGGCTGGGTGTAAGCTGTCAATATATATATATATATATATATATATATATATATATATATATATATATATATATATATATATATATATATATATTAAAATAAATATTTTTTTGTGTTAGGTGTGGGGCCTGCGAGGTCTGGCCAAGCTGGTCTGACCTGCCCCAGCGTGTACCAGTCTTGCCCGGCCTGGTCTGCCAGGCCTGGCTGAAGCTTTGGACCCAGCCAAGTGGTGCTCGGCTGGGCAGCAGGGTGTAAAAAATAAAAACAAATGTATATATATACCTGGGTGCTGGATCCTTGTTTTACAAAATTTTTATCATGTGTTGTGTACATGTTTACAGTTAAGTATACACTTGATAACAATGTGCATTTTGGTGTGTATGCTTATTTCAAAAAAAAAAAAAGGAAACAGTTCATTGACAAGTGTATGCCCACTTAAAAAAATTATGCTTTGATATGAATATGTGTCGGCAATGTAAGTATACAGATGACATGAATCAATGCATTGACTGAAATCATATAATGGACATGAATGTGAATCAAATGGAAGCATACGTTGATAATATGCAATTAACATACTTATGCACAATGAATGAAAGCATGCCATTGAATTAAGTATGTGCATTACATGAAAACTTGCACGTGTTACTATCATGTGAACTAAACATAAACAAGCTTTAATTATTCTTGGTTCATGAGCATGGTTGAAATTTTCCTATATGAACGTGCATCTAGAAGATGTGTGATTTATTTCATATATGGCATGTTGTTATGGTTTTTGCTTAGGGTGCATCGATGATCGTGATGAATCATCATGGGCTTGGTAGGCCCTAAGTTTTGGCTTGCTCTTTCTTTATGCATCGCAAAGATCACATTTACTTTTATTGCAGTATATCGCACTGTTCTACGTGTTTTCACGGGCGGAAAACCCGTGATGGTTCTCATCAGGGTAGATGCGAGTTTTTGTTTTTGATTTTACATATTGAATTGTAAAACTTAATAATGACTTTTAAATAAAAAGATAATGAATAAGAACACTGTAATACATGAACTGAGATCTTTCATCAAAAGAATGAGCATCTTAAAGGTTTAGTTTTGGGAGACCATGAGGATACAAAAACTTTGTGTGCTTTACTTTGACCTCTGAACCCGATATTCACGTGTGTTGTAGATGTTCTACGTGTTTCTACGGGTCTAATTTTGTGCGAAAAATATGTGTTGTAGATGTCGTATTCACGTAGAGGTGCTTTATCTTTCATTGGTGCTCCCGCGAACTGGCAGGAGCAGAGCAATTTCATGATGGAAGTCATCCACACCCTTACCGAGACCATGACGGCTCAGGCGACGGAGACAGCACAGGCGGTGCAGGCAGCGCAGGCTATGCAGGCTGAGGCTGCGCAGGCGACGCAGGCTGTGCAGGCGACACAGGCTGCGGAGGTGGCACAAGCTACGCAGGCAGTTGTGTGTGACCCTCCTGTTGTAACGACCCCAATCCATACTCTTTGAAAATGCGGAATATTTTTTTTTCAATACAGCGGAAACCAGTCATACCATAGGGCTAAGCATTACAGAACATTACAGATGGAGCAAGACCAAAACATTTTTTTCATTTCAATATCAATGAAAATTAAGATCAGAGTTCTCACACTATCCTTGGAACAATAAATCCAAAAATCTCGATCGAAGCCTCATCCCGCAGTCGCTCCTAAATCCAACTCTTCATCTGAAAATTTATAGGAATTAGACTACAACTGTCTAAGTAGGAATTTCTGTAATTTTTCTTGCAGATATATCATGTATCAAGTATATGGTGTGGGTGCCGAATGTGATTTTCAACACATACAAGAATAAGTAAAGAACTACGCTACAACAGTCATCAATTTGTCAGAAGCAATCTGGCAAGTATCATCAATAGCAATCATTTAAATATCCCATAACCACGAATTCATACAATGATTCAGAGGAATGCAATTATGACAATTACATAATTCAGGTAAGCGTTCTTACAATATGATGCATCCATTATGCCATAAATCAATACCATGAATTACAGTTCAAGTAGAACAGGGCATTTAACATGCACTAGAAATTAAATATCATGTATTCACCAAATAGATAACAATTAAGAGAGCAGATAACATATGCATGATCTAATGCATAGCAGGAAAATGCATGATACCATTTTCAATGCGTGAATTCCTTTATTATTTTACCTTTAAGTTTTTTTTTTCCTTTCCATATGCATGCCCTATTAAATGCACGCAACTTTAAGTTCCGCTTTTTAATTATCGTTGCCCGCGGATACACTGAACGGGTACAATCCCCGAGGTTAAGTAGGTTCACAGGATAGCTTAGCACACAATTTGTATTTTATTACTGGGTTCCAACATAGCCATCGACTGATATCAGGAAACAGCATCATCAATCGGAACATTAGACCTTCACATCTAATGTCGGGGACACAAGGGATACCTCACGCCCACATGTGCCACTTCCTTGGTACCATAAACAACAACTGTGTCAAACACACAACTCTCGAGTAAAGTGGCGGACTCTCCCTAAAACCGTACCCAGGAGAAAGAACCTCAATATCGGGTTCAGGGGACAAAATTATAGCACACAGAGTTTTTGTATCTTCATAGTCTCCCCAAGACCGGATCTCTAAGATTCTCATACTCTAGATGAGATATCCCAGAACGTATATTACACTGTTCTTATCCATTATCTTTTTATTAAGAGCCAATTATTGAGTTTTGCAATTCCACATGCAAAAACAAGGAAAAAGTTCGCATCTACCCCTACGAGAACCCTTACGAGACTCCAGCCCGTGGAAACACATTGAACAGTGCAATATAGAACAATAATATAAAATATGATTTTTGTTATGCATTTAAACAATTAACTAAAAAGTGAACCAAAACTCAAGGTTCTCCAGGCCTGCGATGATTCATTTAGACCATCGATGCATCATATACAAAAATCATAACTTGCAATTTATGCAATGAGGCCAGCATGCCTCCAAATACACATCCATCCAAACCAATTTAACAATGTACGTGAGTTACTGTAATCATATGCATGTGTTCACCATCCATGTGCAAGTGCTTTCATGTAACCACTTAACACACATACATTCGTCCAAAATTCATAAGTACATGCGAGCATTTATGCATGATTTTACATGCCAAACACACATCGATTTCATATATGCACATGTACTGGAAACCAATTCATAGATGCACGATAATCAAACATGTCTCATAAATGTAGGTACATGAAACTTTTCATGTATTCACATCCACACACATGAACATCATCCGGATATAGAAATTAAATGTTCGGAGCTGCACACATTCATATCGTGTATGCACCTGTACAAAAGCAATAACATATTAACAAAAAAATCAAATATTCTCACGTGTTACCAACTCTACAACACAACCATTGATGCCCTGGTACCTTTAAACCAGTCAGGCATACATCATTTAAGTTTAAGTTTTCTTGACATACCCAATTTCCATTGTCCACAAACCATCGGACTCAAGTACCCCCATTGGTGCTTATGTGTTAGGTAAAAACCCAAATGGTTCACTTGAAATCATACCATATAATCTCAATGGTGTTATAACTGGTTCATACCAATATCAATTTTATGCACAACACACCAAATAAATTCAATGGAAGTTTAATCTGTCTCTAAACCAACTGTTGTTGATCAGTAAGTAATATATTGCAGCCCAATCAATGCTAACAATAACAGTAGATGTTGTTGAGCAGTTTATGATACATTGCAGCCTATTCATCAGGTTGATCTGACGCAATAAGAATGAATGCATACACAAACAACTAAACATGCATAGTGATTCCATTACAATTCCAAAATCAACTTCTCAGGGGAAACCCAAATCCAGTGTCTACCGAACACCCTAAAGTTTCAGACCTTGATCATTCATGTGATTACCAAGAAATTATTCTTAAAGTATTCATGCTTTAATGATATACAACTCTGTAAGACAGTACATGATCACACGAAATCAGACTTGATGTCATTTAATAAACCAGCATAGGAACAGATTTGATATAGTCAGCACACAGACATATAGTCATTATAATAATAAAAACCCTGGTTTGATGACAGAACACATCTCATAGAAATCAAATTTGTTTACAGTTCAAAGAACAAAGTATTAGGTAATCGGATTGGATGAGAATCAACAAAATAATTATCAAACAATAATCACACAAACAACTTTACACTAAGGAAAACATATGCCATTTATAATCCCACAAAATCAGAATCTATCTGTAATCCTCCTAACAATTTATATTGTGCAATGCACATAAATGTAACATGCAAAAAATCAGGTTTTATGTAAACTGACAACCCTGGCATGTATCTAAGTATCTATTCAGATTTACCAGGATAGGGAAATTAATACTCATGAATAATAAGTGTAGGTATATATATAGCTTTTGAACTCGGATTTCTATTTCTTCCCCACCTATATTCATGCTTAAATTAGTTTATCCATAATACTCCTCATATGAATTGAAAAAGAAACCCCTTGCCATAATCGAATACAAAAAAAGAATTGGAACAGCATGGATATACAATGAGAACACAACATTTCCTACCCTCTCTAATGTAAAGATCAACCGATTAACCCCATATTCCCTAGCTGGATTTAGTCTTTCTACTCGAGCAACTGATATCCCCAAATCAATTGATTTGGGGTTTTTCGAACCATCCACCATATGCTCGACCCATTATCAACCAGGTAAGAAATCCATCCATGGATCTCAAGCTCGGCTGACATGATTACAGGAAAACCCAATTTCACGGACAAGGGTTTTCCGGCAGCCACGAAACCCCCATCCAAAACCGCCGACTTTACAAAAGAAATCGGTTTTCTTGCTCGACCGACCCAACATATACCGATAACAATCAATACCAACAACTAAAAGCACAAAAAACTACCTGCTCCTGGCGATTGGAGGAGAAGGTGGTTGATGTTGCTGCAAAAAGAAGGTCGTCGGCGATTCTGGTGGCAGGCGATGACGGCAGCAGGTGGCCGGGAGGCTTGCCGATGGCGGAGCTCTTGCCGGCGTGTGCAAGAATAATAGAGAGGGAGGCGAGCGTTAGAGGAGTGAAACAGAGAGGGTAAGATCAAGAAGGGCGAGGTCTTCTCCTCCTTTTAACAAGAGGTGACCTCTGGAGGTTACGCTCTCCTCCGCAACAAACTTGAAAGAAGAGTGCCCTAAGCATGATTCTTTAACCCTATTCATTTTAGTGCAACCGGGTCCGGGTCTGAACCCCGCGATGCTGGATCCACCTTCAGCGTGGATCTGGGGTGGCTCTTTAATGTTGGATCCACGATGAACGTGGATCCGGGATCCGGACGCGGTTTAGACTTCGGATCCACGATTTCTTGTGAAATGGATCCATTGGTCTTCGCAAGGTGGATCCGCAGGTCGGATCCAAATGGATCCAACTTACGGATCCTCTCATAGTTTACTTTAAATTTATTTGTTTTTTACTTCATGTGAGCAAATCTGGATCCAAATAAATCATTACGGATCCAATATCAATACTAACCTGAATATTGAGGATCCAAATAGAATTTCTGAGATCCACCTACGGATAACAATAAAAAAATTAGCTTTAGTTTATTTACCTGCTAGAATTCACAGGTATTACACCTGTTGAGGTTATTCCGAACGTAGGAGGCGTCTCCTTCGAGAGGTTCCTGAAATTGGACCCGCAGACTTTTGCGGGCAAGGCGAGGCAGCAGAGGGCTGGGTCGAGGAGATGGAGCGGACGTCTGACGTCCTACCTTTCCCCAAGGACAGGAAGACACCATTTGGCACATATCGTCTGAAGGATGATGCCAAGAAGTGGTGGGACACCCTGCGAAAGGTGAAGTTCGCCGACATTGACGAGATTCCACGAAAAGTTTTCAGAGAGGAGTTTCTGGACGCATACTTTCCCTCTTACGCCGAGGACTAGATGCAGCAGAAGTTCCTTGACTTGACTCAGGGGACCATGAGTCTGGTGGACTACACCACTAGATTCTGGAACCTCGAAAGGTACTGCTCGAGCCTCTTCAAGAATGAGAAGGCGAGAGCGATGAAGTATGTATGCAGGTTAAAGGACGAACTGCGGAATCGTGTGCTAATGAGCCGGCCTACTACCTTGACCCATGTGATAGAGTCGGTCACAGTCTTGACAGAGGATTGGGAAAGGTCCAGGACCACATCCACAGTCCTGATAGAGGACTGGGAAATGTCCAGGACCACATTTCACAAGGGGGGTGGCAACGGAGATGGTTCTTCGGGCGGGACGAGAAAGAACCCATCTGCAGGCGGGAAAGTGCATGGCGGCAAGAAGCAGCGGACCCGTGATGGGCGACAGCAGGGCACGTAGCAGGGTCGACCCCAGCAGCAGAGGCAGTAGGGAAAGGCCCTGCCAGTATGTCGTAAGTGCGGCAAGAGCCATCCACTAGGCTTTTGCCCGATGTTCAAGGGGGTATGCTATTAGTGAAAGCAATCAGGGCACATCGCTCCATTTTGTCCGAACAAGCCAGTGGCTCAGGGAGGACAACGGTAGTAGCAACCACCGCAGCAGCAGCAACAGAGGCCTCAGCAGCAACAAGGTCAGTGCAGGACCAATGGGCGAGTCTACGTGGCTACAGCAGCTACTCAGAGCGATCAGACTGACTTGATCGAAGGTATCTTCTTAGTCATCGAACACTTTGCGTGTGTGATGTTTGATTCGGGCGTGACCCATAGTTTTATTTCTGCTTCGTTTGCAAAATTGCTCGAATTGGTTCCTTTTAGCCTTGAAAAGGCTCTTGATGTGATGTCACCTATGGGTGCATCCTCTTCCTGCAGAAAGTATTTTCGGGCAGTTTGCATTGTTATCGAGGGGCATGAACTGTCTACCGACTTGTTCATACTAGATATGACGTTTTATGATGTCATTCTGGGTATTGACTGGTTGTCAAGACATAATGCTACCCTCCAGTGTCGGAGAAAGAAAATTATCTTGGAGCGTCCCGATTTGTCCATGTTGTCTTTCCATTCGACCGGAACGGCAAGCGAGGTGAAAATTGTTTCTGCATTAAAGATCTCCAAGTACCACAAGCAGGGTTGTATGGTGTTCTTGGCCAGCGTGTCCACTCAGGACAGTCAAGCAACACCTTTAAAACAGCTAGACGTTGTTCGTGAGTTCCCGAATGTCTTTCCCGAGGATTTGTCGGGTTTGCCACCGCATCAAGAGATTGAGTTCTCAATTGAGCTAGTGTCTGGTACGGCATCAATCTCTCGAGCCCCGTATCGCATGGCACCTGCAGAGTTAGTAGAACTGAAGAAGCAATTACAGGGGCTTCTTAACAAGGGTTTTATCAGGCCGAGTGTGTCTCCCTGGGGTGCATCAGTCCTCTTTGTCAAGAAGGACGGTTCAATGCGACTTTGTATCGACTTATGTTAAACCAAGTGACGGTGAAGAACAAGTACCCATTACCTAGGATCGATGATTTGTTCGATCAGCTAAGAAAGGCAAAACTGTTCTCGAAGATCGACCTTCGTTTTGGGTACCACCAATTGAGAATAAAGACGGAGGATATTTCGAATACATCATTCAGGTCCAGATATGGCCATTATGAATTCCTGGTGATGTCTTTTGGACTCACCAATGCCCCTGCAGCGTTTATGGACCTGATGAATCGGGTTTTCAGTTTATGGCTGGATTCGTTTGTCATTGTGTTCATAGATGACATTCTTATCTACTCGGAGAGTGTGGAAGAGCACAGAGAGCATCTGCAGATCGTATTACAGACACTGAGATAACACTACCCCCATTTATTCGGTACGTTCTAATTTTGAGCACGAAATTATTTTAAGGGGGTAGGAATGTAATATCGCGTATTTCGGTACTTAGTCATTTTATAATTCTGACAAAAAATTGGCTATGGGAGAAAAATCGTTTGAGGCTTGATTTTTAGACTGAAATATTTGAGTCTGGACTTGACCCAGGTCTCATCGACAAGGTCGAGGCGAGACAATCAAAACGTGGAAAAGAGTTGTAAATTCAACCTTTAAATTCGAACGAAATTCGGGTTATTTTCAAGCAAAATTCGAAATTTGGTACTCATGTAATATATCGTTGGTACTCATGTAATATATCGTTGGTACTCATGTAATATAGCGAAATTCGGATTATCCTGCCCTCTTTTTCATTAGGTAACTCTTAAGACCCTCCAAAAATCAGTCTTACGTGTTTTATGCTAGATCTGAACTATAAGATATGTTTATCATTGTTTATCCAATAAAAAACATGCATTGATCAAGAATCTTTATACTCAGATGTCATTTTAAAGAGGTAGAAAAATCAATGGTGATGTACTAAAATTTGATGATAAAATATTCACATTTTTACATCAAATGAATTTGAAACAAAGCTTTTTATTAATAAATAAGCAATGGTAACACCTGTTGTTAGAATTGTATTTGTATCGGATATGGATCCGATATTGGATCCATATCCGAGCGTATGCTTTCCCCATGCTTGGGCGGTGGCATACTTGTAATCCTGTATATTTTTCATGTATTTTGTTCAGTAGTGTTAGATCCTATATATATCTTATTAAGAGAGGGTCACGATACTTTTAACGTGCCCTACTTTCCATTTGGCATCCTCCTCTTCTCCCCCTCTCCTCTCTTCTCTTTATTTTGTATTTTCAGATTGAAGGCTATTCTCCAAAGCTTGAAGGCGCACTATCTTGAAGCCCTATTCAGATTCTTTCATGGTATCAGAGCAACCCACGATCGACGCATGTTTCTCCAGCCACGAGCGAGTCTTCTCCAGCCACGATCGACGAACTGCTGAGTTACGTCTGCCTTCTTCATCACGCCTGTCAACCAGGCCACGATCTGCTGAGTTTGATCCTCATCCTTCAGCCGAGTGCCTGATTCTTCAGCCGAGTGCCTGATCCTCATCCTTCAGCCGAGTGCCTGATCCTTCAGCCGAGTACCTTTGGAAACGCAAATATTATATCAGCATAATCATGTCCACCCTCTCTTCGAGTTTTCTCTCCCAACTCATCTCCCAAAAGTTAACCCATTCCAACTATTTGACGTGGAAACGTCAGATAGTCCCTTTCATTAAGAGCCATTGTCTATATGGTCATATTGATGGCTCTACTCCAGCCCTGCCTGAATTGATTTTGGGTGAAACAAAGGATGCTACTAGTTCGGTGACTGCTACAGATAATATCCCTAATCCAGCATATGCCGTATGGATGGCACATGATCAGGCTTTAGTTGCTTATATTACTTCTACCCTCTCTGAAGAAGTGCTTGCAGGTATAGATGATGATATCTCAGCTTTTCAACTATGGAATACGCTTGCAAATACATACTCTCAAGTTTCAGAAGCTAGATATCTTCAATTGAAGCGTCAATTTCAAAGCATAAATAGAGGCTCCAGATCTGTACTTGAGTATCTCTATGAGATTAAAAATGTAAGCGATCAACTTGCTGTTATTGGCCATCCTATTTCAGACAAGGATAAAGTTCAGCAGGCTCTTAGTGGTCTAGGGTCAGAGTTTGATATATTTTGCACTGCTCTGGAGGTTCTCCCTGTCTTACCCTCTTTTGAAGACTTAAAGGCAAAATTGATCCAGCATGAGGCTAGTAGAGTTCACAGGCATGATGCTTCCATTTCTACTTCGCCCAGTATTTTAGTTACTTCTACACATGGTGTGTCAGGACAGTGTGCACATACTTGGGCTCATACATCCGGACACGGAAAGGGTATTCTTCCTACTCCTCAGGGCAGCACTCTTGTTAACATGCCAAAGCGTATCCCTACATGTTTCTATTGCAACAAGAGAGGACATGTTAAATCTGAATGTTGGCACAATCCTCAGAACAAAGCTAAGGGAGGTCGACGTGATCACAGGCCAACCCCCTCTATCATTTCTAGAGCGTCTTCCTCCTCATTCACGCCCGATGCACAACAACTCTTAATGACAGCTATTTCTAATCTGAATCTCAAGCAAAATGAAGATGGTGTCTGGTATGTGGATTCTGGTGCTGCCGCCCATGTGACTGATGATGCAGGTAAACTCTCTAGTGCATCTCCATATTTAGCAAAAGGTTCTCTAGTTACAGGTGATGGCACTCACCACAAAATTACTCACATTGGTAATGCATATGTTTCTTTGCCGCATACTTCTCTTCCTTTACACAATGTTTTAGTCGTCCCTAATGTCAAGAAAAACATTATTTCAGTATCTAAACTCATTGATGACTCTTCCACATCAGTTGAATTCACTCCTTCCTCTGTTTTTGTCAAGGATCCTCTCACCAAGACGATATTCGCTGAAGGAATTCGTGAAGGCAACATGTACGTCCTCAAAGAAGCTCCTCCAGTGTCCAAGTCCAGTTCATCTGTTTCTTTTCCTATCAGTCCGAATGAAGTCAATTTGACTCAAATTGATATGCCGTCCATTTGGCATAATCGATTAGGCCATTGTAGTCATTCTTTTATTTCTATCCTTGTTAATAATGGATTGTTGCACAAATCCAGTCTGAGACCTGTTAGTGAGTCAGGCATGTGCTCAAGATGTCAACTTTGTAAGAGTCATGCCCTTCCTTTTAATTCCATCAATAAAAGAGCTTCTAAATTGTTTGAAACGATTTACTCTGATGTTTGGGGACCAGCTCCTGTCTCATCTCCTTCTGGCAGTAGATACTATGTCATTTTTGTTGATTCTTTTTCTCGCTATACATTGATACACTTCATAAAACACAAATCTGAAGTGTTCCGTTTGTTTAGCCAATTTCATGCCCTCATCCAAAATAAATTTTCATCCAACATAGTGCATTTTCAATGTGATGGTGGTGGTGAATATTTATCATCTGAATTTACTGAATACTTGCTAAATCATGGCATCACTAGACAGATATATTGTCCACACACACCACAGCAAAATGGCATTGCAGAACGCAAGCACCGACACATTGTAGAGACTGCCTTAAGCATGCTCCATGACACTGATCTCCCTATGACTCTATGGACTGAGGCATTTCACACTGCCGTTTATGTTATAAATCGATTGCCTTTAGCTCTTCTCGCAGGGAAATCTCCTTTCTTTCTTTTGAATCATGAGCATCCTAAGTATGATGAGCTTCGGGTTTTTGGATGCATTTGCTATGTTCATGTTGATTCCAGCCTCCGGAACAAACTTCAGGCTCGGGCTATAATGTGTCAGTTTGTGGGCTATGCAGACCATTATCGAGGCTATAGGTGCTATAATCCCCTAACAGGCCGTATACATATTTCAAGACATGTTGTTTTTGATGAACTCAGATTGCAGTTTCACACTTCTTCCAAGGCTATTCATGATTCAGCGTCCAGACTATATGATCCATGGTTATGTGCTAATATCTTAGGCGATGGGATTCAACCGACCACTTTTCCAGCCCCTTCTGACAGTACTCACATTGAAGCAGAAATGTCTGATGCCCAGATGGATAGTACTCACATTGAAGCAGACATGTCTGATACTCAGATGGCTGATCCTCCTTTAGACAGATTTTCTGGCTTGGTTTATTCTCGTCGCACTCCTGCCTCTACTACTGATTCTGTCATTGTTCCTTCTCATCCACGACGGTCCACTCGAGCGAGACATCCCGTGGATAGATGGATAAGCTATAACACTTTCACTTTGGATTTTCAGCTTTTTATGACCAGTTTGCATAAACAGACTGAACCAAAGTGTTATTCTCAGGCCTCTCAAAATTCCCGTTGGATTGAAGCCATGAATGAAGAAATGGAAGCCTTGAATGAATGTCAAACATGGGAAGTCGTTCCACGGCCAAGGGATAAGAATGTTGTTGGGTCTAAATGGGTTTATAAAATCAAATATAAACCAGATGGCAGTATTGATAGGTATAAAGCTCGTCTTGTGGCTAGAGGTTTCACTCAACAACATGGGGAAGATTATGATGAGACTTTCAGCCCTGTTGTTAAGATGAGTACCATTCGAGTTATTCTCTCTCTTGCTGTTACTTTTGGATGGTCATTACATCAACTTGATGTCAAAAATGCTTTTCTTCATGGTTTCCTCAAAGAGGACGTCTACATGGAACAGCCACCAGGATATGCTACTAATGATTCTAATCTATGGGTATGCAAGTTGCACAAGTCATTATATGGGTTAAAACAGGCTTCTCGTTCATGGTTTGAAAGGTTCTCCCTTCACATTCAAGAAGCTGGTTTTCAGAAGAGTGCTCTTGATCATTCTCTTTTTATCTATCACAAAGGAGGGATCACTACTTGGTTATTGATATATGTGGATGACATTGTTCTCACGGGAAATACTTCCTCTCATATCGTCCAAATCAAAGAAGTGTTAGAACAACACTTCAAAATGAAAGATCTCGGCGACCTCAGATATTTTTTGGGTGTTGAATTAGACAGGACTGAGGATTCCCTCACTCTTTCTCAACACAAGTATGCCCTTGATATTCTCACATCCTCTGGTATGTCTGATTGTAAGCCCATTAACACGCCCAGCGTTTTGCATGCAAAGTTGAACGTTTCAGATGGCAGTCCTGCATATCCTGTTCCAACCCTTTACCGCAGTATTGTTGGGAAACTTCAATATTTGACATTCACTCGGCCCGACATTGTATATGCTGTCAATCAAGTTTCCCAGTTTATGCATGCTCCCACAGACACTCATATGGAAGTTGTCAAGCGTATCTTACGTTATCTCAAGGGGACTATTGGCGATGGACTTACTTATAAACGCATGTCTCCTACTGTGGATGGTCATATTATCTCTACTTACACTGATGCTGATTGGGGAAGCGATCTTGATGAACGCCGATCTGTTTCTGGCTATTGTGTCTTTCTCAATTCTAATCTTGTCTGTTGGAGTAGTCGCAGACAACGCGCCATTGCAAAATCCAGCACAGAAGCTGAATATAGGGTCATGGCTGCTGGCACTGCCGATGCTACTTGGCTTCGTCACCTCCTTGGGGAATTATCTCTTCCTATTGCTCAATCTTCCATGCTGGTTGACAATCAAAGTGCCATTAAAATTTCATTCAATCCCATACTTCACAGTCGTACCAAGCACATTGAGATTGATCAACATTTCATTCGTCAGAAAATAGAAGATGAGGAAATCTCCCCTGCATATATACATACTTCTGAACAAGTTGCTAATCTTTTCACCAAAGGACTCACTGGATCACAGTTTTGGCATTTGAAGAACAAGTTGGGCATGATGAAAACTCATGCACAACTTGAGGGGGGATGTTAGAATTGTATTTGTATCGGATATGGATCCGATATTGGATCCATATCCGAGCGTATGCTTTCCCCATGCTTGGGCAGTGGCATACTTGTAATCCTGTATATTTTTCATGTATTTTGTTCAGTAGTGTTAGATCCTATATATATCTTATTAAGAGAGGGTCACGATACTTTTAACGTGCCCTACTTTCCATTTGGCATCCTCCTCTTCTCCCCCTCTCCTCTCTTCTCTTTATTTTGTATTTTCAGATTGAAGGCTATTCTCCAAAGCTTGAAGGCGCACTATCTTGAAGCCCTATTCAGATTCTTTCACCTGTAATGGTTCAGAGATGGCCTAAAACTATGGTTTTTGAAGGGACCTAACAGTGACCTAATGAAAACAGGAGAGCAGAATAATCCCCACTCTATATATATATATTTATATATATAGAGAGAGAGAGGGAGAGAAAAAAACAGGAACCTGCTAAATGATACATATTCTAAACCAGCTAAAAGTATCTGGACTGTCCAATTATGATAGGATGATCCCTTATAAAGCCCTGTTTTATGCTGCCCTACCCCTCCCAAAAATAGCAGCCCGACTCACCCTCTTCCCTCTCCAGCTCGCTCCCTCAACTCTTTTCCTCTTCCTTCTCGCCCCTACTCCCCCTTGTCTGGGGGCTTCTAGGTGGTCTCTCTCTCTCTCTCTCTCTCTCTCTCTCTCTCTCTCTCTCTCTCTCTCTCTCTCTCTCTCTCTCTGTGACGAGGGGAGTGGTGAGGGCAGAAGTGAGAACGGAGAGAGCAGCCACCAGAGGTGTAGCCTGAGTCATGGGATGTGGCCTGTAGCAGCCTGGTATCTCATGCCTCCGATGAAAGAACGAGTAGCGAGTGGTGGTCGCCGACGGCTGGGGTACCGTTGGAGCAACAAGTGTCTTAGGCATCAGGGAAGAGGAAGAGAGGGGAAGGGGAGAGAGTGGAAGCTGGAGGCTCTGTGCAGTCTTGGGGGTGTGGGGGCATCGCTCAGCAAGGTAGGGCTTGTCGGAGCGTTGTCGGAGGAGGTGCTACCGTGAGGGAAAGAAGGAAGAGGTGGTTGGGGTGTCGCTTAGCACGGTAGGGTTCGACGAAGCAAGGTTGCAGCGTCGCTCAGCACAGTAGGGCTCGCCGGAGCGCCATCGGAGGAGGTGTTGCAGAGAGAGAGATCAGGTGTGGGCTAGGGCAGCAAAAAAAGGGGGTTTATGAGGGCTGCTTTTGAATCGTCTGATCAAAAGGTGATCGGATGACTCAAGTTGATTTAGCAGGTTTTGTATGAAAAGTGAAAATCATTTAGCAGGTTCCTCTCTCTCTCTCTCTCTCTCTCTCTCTCTCTCTCTCTCTATATATATATATATATATATATATATATATATATATATATATATATATATATATATATATTAAAACTTTTTAAAATTACATGGAGGATACTTTGCATGCATATTTCCTAAACTACCCTTGTAATGTTACAAGATAGACGATAAAACAACTGACTCATAATGTACAGATTAGGGTCTGGATCGAAAAGATCCAGTTTTAATCTAAAACCTATATCCTTAACATCTAACACCCAAGAGTAATTGTAAAACCTGAGATTTTTCTCTGAAATTCTAACTAATAAAGATGAATTTTATGTGCATCTATGATTTGGTACGGTTGGAACTTATCCGTTGGTAAAGCCGTTGCATTATTATATATTAGAAAAAAGTTTGATGTGTTTTTGGGTTAAAATTTTAAGGGTGTTACAATAATTGTGAGTACAAAATGCACAAATATGAGAGAAAAAGAAGTCCAAGGTTCTTACACTACACCATCAACAGTCAATGATGTTTCAGCAATATTTGTAGCAACAATAATCCGTCTACAATTTGGTGGTGCTCCGAGGAAAACCCTTACCTGTTGAAACAGCAAAAAATTTGAACAATCAAAGATGTACGCAAGGCATCATATCCACAACAAGAATTAGCAACAACAGTCCATTGCTGTGTATTTGTGCAAGACAAAGGAAAGAGAAAATAGCACGAGGTTGCCAAAATGACACACTCATGGGTTCCAAACACCCTTGATCAAACTCATATGGGGAAGGTCATTTTGACCAAATCTGACCCCATGGATGTGTTCAGCATAGTGAAAATAGTAGGAATTGACCCTTTGATCATATTATTTTGACATAAAAATATGAAGTTTTGAGGATTGAAAAATTGGCACATTGTAGGCTCTTTATTTTCAAACCCCAAAAAAATCACACACACATTGGAGAAACATGATCAGAGGGTCATTTATACTAAACCAAATATGTAGATCATATCTGGAGGGTCAGATTGCAAAAAAAGTAGAAAAAATATATATAAAGCTTTCACTAGGGGGGTTGGAACCCACGAGGATAGCACTCACTCGCACAGACATGCACACACACACATAAATATATATAAATGTGTGTGTGTGTACACTTGTTTTGCAAAGCTCCATTTATCAAGAAAATGTGCTTTCTTCTAACGGTGGCCAAATCAATCTGTATACCAGTATTCTCTTTGGTGTAGATTATTGATTCTAACAATCACAAACGAAGTCAGGTTAGGAAACATCCAAGAATCTCTGGAAATCTGTGGGCTCATATGATATATATTATATGTTCATAGTTACCATCATTGTTCTCAACAATTTCTCGTTGATAGTTTTTCTCGGAGTTCTTTTAAAAGAAAAAAGGTTTCTTTTGGGGAAAATCACAATTTTCTGAAAATTTTAAAAATAGAAAAAAACAATGAAAGAAATAAAAAATAAAGCTCTTGTATTAATTATTCTTGCTAAAATGTAAAGAAACAAGCATAAAAGCTTTCTAAATACAAAATAAAAAAAGAAAATATGCTTAAAATATATAAAATAGATTTGTGTATACAAGAGACTTGGCAAGTCAGGCCAGATTTACAAATGCCAAAACAATGCGAATCTGATCAAGTTTGCACTCACTGAGAGTCGGCAAAACTGATTAGGTTTACACTCAAGCAATGGACTGCAAATCTGATCGGATTTGCACTTGCTAGGAGTCGACAAAACTGATCAGGTTTGCACTCAAAAAAATCAATTTGATATCGGTCCTCAAATATCCAATTTGAAGTCTGATAATTGTCATCCAAAAATGGTATATTTAAATCAAACACAGCATATTGTTAGATCTAATGTCAGACATCTAATGCTATTAAATCTGAAAAACAGTCATCACGTTAACAGCATAAGGAAAATCCAATAAGCATCAAGAATAACATATATAGACAAGTCTACAACAGCATGACAAGAAAATTTTTTGCAGCAGGTCTCGTCAGACTATACACCGCACATATATACATATTGGCAGCTAATATTTATAACAAAAAAATCATGCCCAACGACATGTTGTTGACAACATGTTGCTGCACTAGAGAAGGCAGCAACATGCTGTCAGCAGCATGTTGTTGTTGCATAGGTATACGCAGCAGCATGCTGTCACGCTCAAGCATGTTGTTGTTGCATAGTATATTTTTTAGTTTCTTTTGAAATTCCTCTTTTTGTGTAAACTTTAATTATCAAAAACCTTATTTTGAATCTATGTGGTTTCAATGATTGCATGTTGATACAAATCCATTATAGAAAAGAAAGTTCGCTTGTAATGCGCCCAAGGTCCATTGACTTGTTCTTTCAAACATTGTTTTCCTCTTAACTACCATTTTAAATTCTGAAAAAAAAGATTGATTGCAAAGCTTCAAATTTTTCCCAAAAAGTTTACATCAGGATTTTGGGGTGTTATAGATTCAGGTGCTACCCATTTATTTTTTTGTCTTCTTATCCAGGTTTGCTTGACCTCGTTCCGTCTATCCTAGAGAAGACTCTCGATGTGATGTCTCCTATGGGTGTGTATACTTGTTATGGAAAGTATCTTCTTACAGTCCGAGTGGTGATCGAGGGGCATGAGTTGTCTGCCGACCTAATCATACTAGACATGACTTTTTATGGTCATTCTAGGTATGAACTGGTTGTCCAGATACAATGCGACCCTTCAGTATCGAGGGAAGAAAGTTTTGTTGGAGTGTCCTGACTTGTCTGCATTAGTGTTTAAGTCGACTAGGCCTGTGAGTGAGGTGAAGATCGTCTCGGCTTTGAAGATCTCCAGGTATCATAAGCAGGGTTTATGGTGTTTTTGGCTAGCATGTCTGCGGCGGACAATCATACGTAGGGGTGGCAATCGGGTTGGGTTGGCGCGTCGTGTCAACGGGTTGGCGGGTCAACATACCTCAACACGAACTCGACCCGTTTATTAAACGAGTCGGCTGTGGCAAACACGAACCCGACCCATTTATTAAACGGGTAACCCGACACGACACGGTTAACCCGTTTAATAAATGGGTCGGGTCGGGTAAACGGGTTGGCGAGTTAGTGGGCGGGTTGGCAGGTCGGGTTCAGGATTTTACATAGAAAAGTTTACGGGTTGGCGGGTTAGCGGGAGGGTTGGCGGGTCGGGTTCGGGTAAACGGGTTGACCCGCCCGCCTAACCTGTTTATTAAACGGGTTGGCGGGTTGGCATACCCCTAACACGAACCCGAACCGTTTAATAAGTGGGTTAGGCGGGTCGACCCGTTTACGACACGAACCCATTTAAGCCAAACCCGAACCCGGCTAAGAAACGGGTTGGCGGGTCGTGTCAGAAATTGCCACCCCTAGTCATGTGACACCTTTGGAGCAGTTGGACGTGGTTAGTGAGTTTCCAGACGTCTTTCCCAAGGACTTGTCGGGTTTGCTGCCTCATAGGGAGATCGAGTTCTCGATCGAGCTAGTGCCTGACACGACACCAGTTTCGCGTGCGCCATATCGCATGGCACCTGCAGAGCTGGTTGAGTTGAAAAAGCAGCAGCAGAAACTTTTTGACAAAGGCTTTATCAGGCCGAGAGTGTTCCCTTGGGGTGTTTTGTCAAGAAGAAGGATGAGTTCATGTGATTCTACATAGACTACCGCATGTTGAATCTGGTAACCGTGAAGAACAATAAGTCTTTGCCTAGGATTGATGTTTTGTTCGACCATTTGCGAAAGGCGGAGGTGTTTTCCAAGATCGATCTTCGTTTCGGGTACCATCAGTTGCAGATCAGGGAAGAGGATGTTCTGAAGACTGCGTTCAAGTCCAAATACAAGCATTATGAGTTCTTGGTGATGTCTTTCGGACAAACCAATGCACCTGCAACATTTATGGATATGATGAATCGGGTCTTCAGTTTGTAGCTGAATTTATTTGTCATTGTATTTATCGATGACATTCTGATATATTTTGAGAGTGTGGAGGAGCACCGAGAGCATCTGCGAATCATGTTGCAAACATTGAGAAACCATAAGTTATATGCTAAGTTCTCGAAGTGTGAGTTTTGGCTTGATCGGGTGATGTTGCTCGACCACGTGAACTTAAAGGCATGGAGGTTGATCCAGTTAAGGTGGAGGAAGTGTTGTCTTGAGAGCTCATGCACATTGTTAAATTGGTATAAATGAATGTGCATTTGGAATCATGTTGGTATCATTGCATAAATTGCATATTGTTATGCTTTTACATACGATGCATCGATGGTCTAAATGAATCATCATAGGCATGGAGAGCCTTGAGCCTTGGTTTACTCTTTCTTAAATTGTTCAAATACATCGCAAAAATCACATTTATACCATGGTTTTAATTGTATTGTTCATAATGCTAATATTGTTCATCCATGTTAGGTTGACATAGGTGCTCACGTACGAAATTTATAAGTTTTGCCCAGTGATATGTACATGTGATTGATCTTGCTAAGCAGTGGTTCATTGTCTTGTTTATGCCATCATTATTATGAGCATGTGTTGTCATTTAACTGCCAAGTTATTGATATTGTGCAATTAATGTAAGCGTACACTCGATAAAAATGTGTAATTTATGTGTACATGCACACACTCGAAGGAGATATGCATTGGTGGATACACGTATGTGATGGAGGTAGCACACATAGAGATAATGCATATGATTGAAAAATGACATGCTTATAATTGGGTTTATGTTTTCATGAGTGCACATGTTTTTGGCACTTTGACCTAGTGTTATGAATGAAACACTACTTTGGTTTGGTTATGTGATGCATCGATGGCCTAAATGGACCATCAGCGGCCTAGAGAGCCATGGGTTGATTCATTTTCATATATATTTTGATTGCATCACTTAAACCACACAAGTTGGTATGGCACACTACAATACTGTTCTAGTTGTCCTCACGGGTTGGAGTCTCGTAAGGGTCCCCGCAAGGGAGAATGCGGGTGTTCACTTTACTTTTGCATATGGTGTTGCAAACTTAAAGAATTGACTTTAATAGAAATATAAGAAATAAGAACAGTATAATATATGTTCTGAGATCTTCCATCTGGAGAATGGAGATCTTAGAGATCCGGTCTTGGGGAGACTGTGAGGTTACAAAAACTCTGTGTGCTAAAATTTTATCCCCTGAACCCGATATTGAGGTTCCTTCTTCTCACCACGGTTTTAGGGAGAGTCCGTCACTTTACCTGAGGGTGGTGTGTTCGACACAACTGTTGTTTTTTGTACCAAAAAAGTGGCACTTGTGGGCGTGGGGTGTCCCTGATGTCCCCAACATTAGATGTGGAGGTCTAATGTTCCGAAGGTGATTCGGTCGAGAACTAAGTTTGGAACCCAGTAATAAAATACAAATTGTGTGCTAAGCGGAACCTAACTTGACCTCTGAGATTGTACTCGTTGGGTTTATCTACGGGGAATGGTAATTAAAAAGAGGAACTTAAAGTTGAATGCATTTAATAGGGCATGCGTATAGAAAGAAAAACTTTTATGAAATATAATAAAGTGTTCATGCATTGCATATAAATGATGCATATTTATGTTATATATTCCCTTAATTATTATATGTTGTATGAATGCACACCTGAATTATGTAATTGTCATAATTGCATTCCTATGAATCATTACATGAATTCATATCTGTGGTTATGGGATATTTAAATGTTGCTAACTGTAGAAGGTAGATGAGATGCGCAGACACCTAGGTAGGGAGAGAGAGAGAGAGAGAGAGAAAGAGAAAGAGAGACGGCTACAAAAATAAGAGAACACGTTAACTGTTATTAGGGCTAATTTCTATGTTAAATAGAGAGAGGCCAAAAGGAGAAATTACATATAAGTCCCTCATTAAATTAAAATATCAAATAACCTCTAATCTAAGAAAACTTAAACTTAAAACCTCTTAATCTCAACACTCTCCCTCAAGCTGGAGCATAGATATCAATCATGCTCAGTTTGTCACAACATTTTGAGAAATTTGGTCTAGCAAGAGGCTTTGTAAACATATTTGCAACTTGGTCCTCCGACTTTAAATATTTGGTAGAGATATAACCAGCTTGAACCATATCTCTTACATAGTGGCAATCAACCTCAATGTGCTTTGTTCTCTCATGAAAGACAGGATTGTTCGCTATATATGTGGCAGCCTTGTTATCACACATCATGGTCACAGGAGAGGAAACCTTCACCTGAAGGTCATGAAGAACAGTACGGACCCACATCAATTCAGCAATTGTTTGGGCCATAACCCGATATTCTGATTCTGCACTCGATCTAGAAACCACATTTTGCTTCTTACTTCTCCATGAAATCAAGTTGTCTCCCAAAAACACACAGAATCCTGTGGTAGATTTTCTATTCACTATAGATCCTGCATAGTCAGCATCAGAATAGGCAACTATCTTCAGATTTCCACCTTTCTTGAATAATAACCCTTTTCCAGGAGACGATTTTAAATACCTAAGAATCATTATAACTGCATTCCAGTGTACCTCAGTTGGTTTGTCCATAAACTGGCTGACTTTGCTTACTGCTAAAGCAATATCCGGCCTGGTAACAGTTACATAGAGTAGCTTCCCTACTAGTGAGTGATAGCTTTTGCTATCAACCGGTTTTGACCCTTCTTCAAACAACTGAACTTTATGGTCCATGGGAATATTTGCTGGTTTAGCTCCCAACATTCATGTTTCCTTTAATAAGTCAACAACATACTTCCATTGAGACAAAACCATCCCTTCACGATTCCTGGCAACTTCTATACCTAGAAAATATCTAAGTGAACCAAGCTCTTTTGTAACAAAGTGTTTTTGAAGATGAGCCTTTGTGGCTTCAATATTTTTCACATTGTCTCCTGTAAGAATGATGTCATCGACATATACCACCATAACAACTATGCCTGAGTTAGTTTTCTTGATAAATAGCGTATGATCTGCAGCTGACCTGTTGAAGCCAAAGTGTGACATCACTTCAAACAGCTTTTGAAACCATGCATGAGGACTTTGTTTCAAGCCATAAATCGCCTTTTCAATCTACACAGCTTCTGACACTCCCCCTCAACCTCGAAACCTGGAGGTTGTTGCATGTAAATTGTCTCAGATAGATCCCCATATAGAAACGCATTCTTCACATTTAATTGACATAAGCTCCAACCATGATGAATAGCTACTGAGAGAACAAGACGAATGGTGCCCATCCGTGCAACAGGAGAAAAGGTTTCAAAGAAATCAATACCATATGTCTGAGTATATCCTTTTGCTACTAATCTTGTCTTGTACCTTTCAATAGATCCATCTGATTTGTACTTGATTGTATATACCCATTTGCATCCAACAATGTCAGCATCTACTGGGGAATCAACTAAATCTCATGTATGCTGAGACACTAAAGCTTCCATTTCTTCTTGCATAGCCAGCTTACAGCGGTTATCTAGCTCTGCCTGTTGATAGTTCAGAGGAATCATTTCAACAGATAAGACTGAAATAAAAATTTTCATCTGATTTTCAATTCTGACATCGGAGACAAAATGAGATATGGGATATAAGGTACATTATCGTGTCCCCTTGCGTAGAGCAATAGGCCTGTTATCATCATCATGAAGATCATTATTGTCAGTAGTACTTACCTCAGGAGAAGAAGAGGATGGAGGCACGGGCAGAGGTGGAGCTCTACATACATATACCAATGGAGGATTATTAAATCGTGAAGAGGATGAAGTTTGGTTCGGTACCAAGGGCACAGATTCCAAAGGAAAAGGAGGTATAGGTAAGGGAAAAGGGTCAGTTGGACCAACCTGCAGCGGGAAACCGGTACTAGAGAAATATGGAGTGGATTCCAAGAAAAATACATCCGCACTGACATACTCTCGGCGAGAAATAGGATCATAACATCGATATCCCTTTTGATTTTTTGGATAACCTATAAATATGCATTTTATAGCTTGAGCAGATAATTTATCACGATCAGGACCAAGTTTGTGTATAAAACAAACACATCCAAATATTTTTGGTGAGAGAGAAGAGTGAGGCATTAGGTTTTAGGATATGTAATGGAATTTGATCACCCACAGAAGATGAAGGCATGCGGTTGATCAGATAACAAGCAGTGGTAATCGCATCACCCCAATATAACGCAGGAACATTGGATTGAATCATAATAGTCCGAGCAACATTAAGCAGGTGTCTATGTTTTCGCTCAGCCACCCCATTTTGTTGAGAGGAATAGGCTCAGGAAGTTTGAAGTTGAATGCCATGATCTTGGTAAAATTGTAACATAACTTTTGATTTAAACTCAAGAGCATTATCAGTGCGAACAATCTTGACAATAGATTCAAACTGAGTTTTTATTTCAAGAATTAAGGATCTCATAATACTTGGAACTTCAGATCCTTCTTTTATTAAAAACACCCATGACAACTTAGAGAAGTCATCAACAATAACAAGATAATATCGACACTGAGTCCTAGTAGGAATCTTACTAGGACCCCATACATCTGCATAAAGAAGTTCAAAGACTTTATGACTAGACTGACTCTGACTTGAAGGGAACGAACTTCGATGATGCATGCCCAACTGACATGCTTCACACTGAAATGATGTAGTGGAAGGAATTTGAGGAAAGACAGACCGAAGCTTTGACAATGAAGGATGACCAAGACGTTGATGCCACTGAACAGGACTGGATGAGTGTTCCACTGCAGCATGAACAATCCCCACTGAATGATGTAGGTAGTAGACTCCATTTTCTTTATAGCCTCCACCAATCTTCTTCCCCGTCAGCAAATCCTGAAAATGACAACCCATGGGATCAAATATCACTCTACAGTTTAATTCTTTTGTAAGGCAGCTAACAGAGAGTAAACTTTGAGGAAAATTGGGAGCATGAAGAACATTTTTCAACTGTAAGGAGGAGGATATAGAAATGTTTCCCTGACCAAGAACCGGTGAGGAACTCCCATCGGCTAATGAGACTCCTCGATGAACAGTAATATCCTTTAGATCTGAAAAAACAAGCGAATTTTGACACAAGTGTCTGAATGCACCAGAGTCAATAATCCACTTACTGTCATTCGGATGAAGATGATTCCCTGTTAAGTAGGCAACACCGACTACAGGAGGGGCGGAACTCAAGGGGCGAAGAGCTATCAGCTCATCATATTCAGCTCGATTGAGGGTGATACTGTCACTTGCAGATATATTATCATGTACATTTGTTGCCGCTAGTGTAGTAACATTTGCTTTAGGAGCATATGGCTTTGATGAAGAAGTGGTTGGCCGACCATGCTTATCCCAACAACGATCTTCTAAATGTCCAGATTTTCCACAGAATGTACATTGAAGCTTTCCTCTGCCTCTCATACCTCGGCCGCGACCTCGTCCTCTGATCTTCTGAATATTTCCACGCCCATAACCAGATGAGACAACTAGAGCAGATGACTGAGTCACAGGCTGAGATTGTGAAAGAGAGATCGCAAGTCTACTCAGACGATTGTATGCATCAGCAAGAGTAGGTACATTTGATCCAGTCAACATTTAGACTTTTACAACAGAGAATTCTGAAGATAAACCTGTAAGAAACCGAGCAACCATAGTATGTTCTTGATGATCCTTTTGCTTAAGAGTTAAAAAAACAACACAGAAAACTGAGTGTTTGTAGGGACCGGACAGAATTCTGTCCAGTCCCAGCCGATGCAGTCGGCTGGGACAGGACAGATTTGTTGTCCAGTCCCAACCAGCTGATCGGCCAGGACTGAGTCCCTGTTACAAAAAAAAAAGAATAAAGAAAAAAAAATGGATATTGTTTGGTTGGCTGGCAGCCTAGACAGATCAGGCGGGACGTGCAAATCTATATATGGGGAGCGGGAGGACATTTTCGTCCAACGCATATCTATCTTACGGGAGGACATTTCCGTCAAAAGCATATCTACCTTTTTTATATGTTATTTTATTATAAAGTCCTCGTGGGCAACATTGGCTTATGAATTATCGTGGGTCCCAAGATATTCCTCTGTACACACCGGAACACACGGATTTGTGTTTCGGGGGTGAACACATAACACTCTCTCGCAATTCAGCATACCCGCTCTACAGAGAATATCCCCTGTGTACTTGTGTTGAGTGAGAGTAAAAATATTGCATGTCTTGTCAACTTCTACCCGAAGAAAATATCGTAGATCTCCCAGATCCTTCATTTTAAATCTCTGATTCAACAATTTTTTTACTTCTCAATATGAGTTTTGCAGTTTCCTGTAATAATGATGTCATCTACATATATCAATAAGAGTGTGGTCACACTTTGCTTCTTGTAGATGAATAATGAATGATCAAGAAGAGACCTAGAGAAGCCATGTCTTTGTATTTCAAGCGAAAAACTCTCGAACCAAGAACAAGATGCCTGTTGCAAACCATATATCGCTCTTTTTAATCTACGCACGTATTGATTAGCATCTTGTTCTGTATATCCTGCGGGCTGCTCCATATAAACTTTCTCCTTTAGATCTGCATGCAGGAAGGCATTTTTAACATCTAACTGACTTAATGTCCATCCATGTTCAACAGCCATACCCAACACAATTCGAATGGTCCCCATTTTCGCAACAGGACTAAAAGTTTCATTAAAATCCTGCCCTTGCTCTTGTGTGAATCCTTTGGCAACAAGTCTAGCTTTGTACCTTTCAATACTTCCATCAAGTTTATATTTGATCTTGTACACCCATTTCGATCCAACTACATTTTTATTGGGTGGTCTGGGAACAACCTCCCAAGTACCACATTCATGTAAGGCTTCCATTTCTTCATTCATCGCTTCAATCCACTTCTTTGAGTTGGCAGCTTGATAAAATGTGAGAGGCTCATCTTCTTTGTTTATGGCTGTCAAAAACAATTGAAAATCGAGTGAGAATTTTTTGTAGCTGACCCATGTATATATAAGATTATTTTATAAGGTTATATTTTATCAGTTGGTCAGAGAGTCAACAATTTGTCTTTTTGTGTAACCCTGAGCAGTTGACCCCCATAAAAGTGTATTTCTTTTTCATTCTTAGTTAATGAAGTTTTGAGTATTCTCTCTATTCTCTCTTTCTTCTCGTTGAAGCTGTTAAAATGTATCTCTCTTTATGTAAATATTTACATATATATATATAAAGAGAGATACATATACATATATACATCATGTATATATGTATATGTATCTATCTTTATATATATATATATATATGTAAATATATATGTTTCTTTTTTCATATAAAACCCGCAAGGGTATTTTAGTCATTTCTCTTCCTTTTGCGCATATTCATAATTATGAATATGTTGTAATTCTTTTTGTATTTTTACTTTTCTTCTTTTTCCTTCTTTCTTTTCACTTTTTTGTCTTTATTTTTTGTTGACTCAAAGTCAACTTGGAGGGCTCAACTGTTGAGCCTCTCCAACGGTTACGGTTAGAATTCTAACCGTTGGAGGGGCTCCAACAGCTAGTGGAGCCCCTCCAAGGCTCCTTTTCCTCTTATAAATAGGGGAGTTCCCCCTTTGTAAACTTCACTTCTTGGAGCTTTTGTTCTCCATTCTTCTTAATAAAATTCTTTATATTTTGTATGCCTTTATGCATTTGAGTTTCTTTATTGTACCTTTGTGTACATTTGTTCTAAGTGTTCTTGTGCATTTGTGCACATTGGTGGTGTTGTGCTTATCGCACACTTTATCTCATTTTTGAGATATTTTCACATGGTATCAGAGCTAGGCTTAAAGGAAAAGAAGATCGTGCTTTTTCTCTCTTCGTTGGAGTACCTCGTAAAGTGTGCCCTTAAGTTGTGGTGGCTGGAGTGAAGACTCGGCTCTTCATTCTATATTTTAGAAGCTTCCTACATCAAGAAGGGACTCATTTCGCATTGTGGTACGCATTTATTTCTCTTTGTATCCTCTCTAATGGGCGAAAAGGATTCTCACTTCTCTCTTGGCTTCAAATTGAATGGAACGAATTATCATGTATGGGCCGGGAATATGGAGGCCCATATAAAAGGTAAGGGTCTTTGGGGATATGTTCAAGGAACTATTCCCGAACCCGAACCAAAAATTACTACCCTTGAGAGAGGGGAGATCAAGGTTCTTGAGGGAGAAGAAAGAAAAAAGGCTTTTGAAGATTACAATAAGAAGCATGAAGAGTGGGAAATGAAAAATTACAAAATACTCTCATGGTTCTTCTCTTCCGTTGAGACCAAAATTAATGCCAACATTCTAAAGTTCAAAAAGACATATCAAGTATGGGAATATCTTGAAAGAATGTATACCTCAAGAGATTTGTCCCATAAATACTATCTCCAAAAGAAGGCTTTAACCCTTCAACAAGGAGAAATGTATGTTAGAGAGTATTTCGCCGAGTTATACACTATTTGGGATGAGCTTGCCCTCCAAGAACCTAAATGGAGTGGTGAGGCTATTGAATTGAGGGTCAAACAATTAGAAGAGGATCATTTCTTTAACTTTTTAAATGGGCTTAGACCCGAGTTTGAACAAACTAGATCCTCTCTCTTATCTTCCTTCTTTTCCCCTCCTTTGGAAGATGTGCTTACCAAATTAAGTGGAGAAGAAACTAGATTGGGAATGAATAAAACCAATCTAAGTGTGTTGGTCGTTCCCTCTAAAGATGAGGATGAGGGTGCTTATGCCGTCTCAAGACCGGGGAATAATGTTAAAACCTATAAACCCCCTCATTTTAACAAAAATCAAGGAGGAAGAGAAAATGGTGAGGATTATGGAAGAAGAGATTATAGTAAGATCATATGCCATTTTTGTAAAGAACCGGGTCACATTAAACCGGTATGCCCTAAATGGAAGAAGATGGTGGCTATGTCTACTACTTTCCAATCAACCGAGGAAGGTCCTTCTACTTCCAATCATGCTACTTTGTCTCTCAATCAAATCATGGAAGCTCTTCAACCACTCCTCAAGGGATCCATTTTCGGAGCTGCCATGACCACCTTCTCTCCTCCCAGTAAGATTCTTTGGCTCTTAGACTCGGGTGCATCCTTTCATATGACTCCAAGTGTTTTTTCACTTTCTAAATACTCAAAAAATTTGTCACCCTCTTTTGTCTCCACCGCGGATGGGGCTTCTCTTGAAATAAAAGAAATTGGTGATTTTGAAAGACAAGGTTTTTCTATTCCAAAAGTTAGATTTATACCAAAACTAAATTTAAATTTGTTTTTCGTCTCTCAACTATCGGAACATGGGTGTGATATCAAATTCTCATCAAATAAATGTTGGATACAGGATCGCCGGTCCGGGAAGTTGATTGGGGAAGGCTCTAGGAAGGGAGATCTTTATCTCATGGAATTTCTTCAAATTCCAAAAACCTCTTTTTGTAATGTTGCCCAACATAAGGATATAAATGTTTGGCATAAACGCCTTGGGCATCCAAATATTGTCAAGCTCTCGTATTTACATTTTGCTAAAACCTTATGTAAAGACAATTTCAATTGTAATGATTGTATTCTTGGTAAAATGAGAAGCTTACCTTTTGGACAAAGAACTATGTTTTCAACTAAGCCTTTCGAAATTGTGCATTCGGATGTTTGGGACCGGCACCCGTTGTGTCTAAGGGAGGTTTTTTGTATTATGTTATTTATGTGTATGATTTCTCAAGGTATAGTTGGATATACTTCCTCAAACATAAACATGAGGTTTTCTCTACTTTTAAGGTTTTTCACATGTTAATACAAAATCAATTCAATAGTAAATTACAAATTCTTAGAACCAATTCCGGGGGAGAATATCTATCAAATGATTTCAAAAGTTATATTGAAAATAATGGGATTGTTCATCAAAGGTCTTGTCCCAAAACTCCTCAACAAAATGGGTTGGCCGAACGAAAACATAGACACATAATTGAAACTACAAGAACTTTGCTAATTTCTCAAAAAATTCCAAAAAGATTTTGGGCCGAAGCGGCTCTTGCATCAGTTTATCTCATCAACCGACTTCCATCCAAAAACTTGAATCAAATATCTCCATATGAAATCTTGTATAAAAAAGAACCCGATTACAATAGGGTAAGAATTTTTTGTTGTAAATGTTTTGTTCTCACCGATAAGAATGATAAATTATCTCCCAAAGCTATTCCTTGTGCGTTTTTAGGATATTCGGAAACCCAAAAAGGTTTTACGTGTTATGATATTAAGAATGATAAACTATATGTTTCAAGAAAATGTAACCTTTTTAGAAAACATAAGTGGTTTTGAAGAACACAAAACTCATGAAGATAATGTCTATTATTCCTTTTTGTTTGAACTATTATCTAGAAATGAAGATTTTTTTAGCGATGATGAATTAAATGAGAATGAGGATATAAGTGAAAGTATTCCTCAAACCATTCATGATGAAGAAGAAATGATAAATGAACCAATTACCTATACACATAGAGATAAAAGCACTTTTAGAAGTGCAATAGAGAAATATAGTGACCTTAGTGAATCTTCCAACAACTCTCGAAGAACTGAAAGATCTAGGAAAGATCCTTCTAGATTTATATCCTATGAGTCTTTTTCTCCAAAGCATAGGGCATGTCTTAGTGCCATTCACTCATATCAAGAACCTAGAAATTTTAAAGAAGCTAAGGAAATGATAGAATGGAGGGATGCCATGGACAACGAACTTAGAGCCCTCAACAAAGCCAAAACGTGGGTTTTTCAATGTCTTCCAGAAGGAAAGAAAACAATAGAATGTAGATGGGTTTTTAAAATCAAAACCAAGAGTGATGGCACTCTCGAAAGATATAAAGACCGTCTTGTCGCAAAAGGATATAGTCAAGAATACGGCATCGATTACGAAGAAACCTTTGCTCCTGTTGCACGAATGGTTACTGTAAGGTGTTTGATCATCATTGCATCTATTAAAAAATGGAATATTTACCAAATGCATGTTAAAAATGCATTTCTAAATGGGGACCTTAATGAAGAAGTCTACATGGATGCTCCTCCTGGTATGAACGTACCAAAGGGGAAAGTCCTTCGTTTGCAAAAAGCGTTTTATGGTTTAAAACAAGCCCCTAAGGCTTGGTATGATCGATTTAATGATGTAATGGTTCAAAATGGTTTTTCCTCATGCTACACTAACACTGCTCTGTTCGTCAAAAAGTCTGATGCAGGAATTGTGATTTTGCTGTTATATATTGATGATATGTTGATAACAGGTAGTGACATAAAGGGCATCAGAAACATTAAAACCACTTTAAAAGAAAGGTTTGAAATGTCAGACCTGGGGTATCTGACTTACTTTCTTGGTATCGAGGTAGCCTACTCTCATAGAGGCTATTTTTTGTCTCAAACTAAACTTGTCTGTGAGATTCTTGACAGATCAGGTATTACTGATGATAAAATTTGTGAGACCCCAGAAATTGTGGGATCAAAAATGAAGATCGATGATGGGAAACCTTTGGAGGATCCTACCCCCTACCGGCAACTTGTGGGATCTCTAATGTATCTTAGCATCACAAGGCCGGACATCTCTCATGCCGTGCATACTGCAAGCCAATTTCAGCATGCTCCTACATCCGTTCATATGAGTGTCGTTCTCCAAGTTGTCAGATACATAAAGGGAACTTTAAACAAGGGAGTTTTTCTTTCCTCATCTTCTGAGTTAAATTTAATTGCATATACTGACTCTGATTGGTGAGGTGACCCAAATAATCGTCACTCCACTACAGGCTTTTGCATTTTTTTAGGTGAATCCCTGATCTAATGGAGATATAAGAAACAACAGAAGGTGTCTCTATCATCCACCGAAGCAGAATATCGAGCCATGGCGTCTACAACTATAGAGATTGTCTGGATTCATCAGTTGCTGCAAGACATGGGGATTCCAATTCAAGAACCCACAAAGTTGTGTTGTGATTATAAGAGTGCAATCTATATTGCTAAGAATCACACGTTTCATGAGCGGGCAAAGCATATTGAGATGGACTGTCATTATGTCCGAGAGGCATATCTACAAAAAGTCATCGATCTTCCTTATGTAACTTCAAAATATCAGTTGGCAGATTTCTTCACCAAGGCGCTTTGCTTTCCAAGATTCAACTTTCTCCTTAGCAAACTTTCGGTCATTGTGCCCTAAGTTTGAGGGAGGGTGTTAAAATGTATCTCTCTTTATGTAAATATTTACATATATATATAAAGAGAGATACATATACATATATACATCATGTATATATGTATATATCTATCTTTATATATATATATATATATATATATATATATATATATATATATGTAAATATATATGTTTCTTTTTTCATGTAAAACCCACAAGGGTATTTTAGTCATTTTTCTTCCTTTTGCGCATATTCATAATTATGAATATGTTGTAATTCTTTTTGTATTTTTACTTTTCTTCTTTTTCCTTTTTTCTTTTCACTTTTTTGTCTTTATTTTTTGTTGACTCAAAGTCAACTTGGAGGGCTCAACACTAGCTGTTGAGCCTCTCCAACGGTTACGGTTAGAATTCTAACCGTTGGAGGGGCTCCAACAGCTAGTGGAGCCCCTCCAAGGCTCCTTTTCCTCTTATAAATAGGGGAGTTCCCCCTTTGTAAACTTCACTTCTTGGAGCTTTTGTTCTCCATTCTTCTCAATAAAATTCTTTATATTTTGTATGCCTTTGTGCATTTGAGTTTCTTTATTGTACCTTTGTGTACATTTGTTCTAAGTGTTCTTGTGCATTTGTGCACATTGGTGGTGTTGTGCTTATCGCACACTTTATCTCATTTTTGAGATATTATCACAGAAGCTTCCCTAATTCCGGCTCTTGTGATAATAACCATGTTATAACATGTAAAATTATAAAAAAGTCCAAGCATAAATGATCTGATTGGCTTTAAGTAGGACCGGTAAATGAACCGAGCAGTTCATGATTCGACTCGGTTCGGCTCATCACGAACTCGTTTGTCATCGGTTCGTATAGCTGGCGAGTTGAGCCACGAGCAGCTCGTTTAGCTTAAACGAGTTGATCTTGAACACAAGGTGTTCAGCTCAGCTTGGCTCGGGAGAGCATGTATAGATAATATATTTATTTATTTATAAAGATATTTATATATAACATATATTTTAAGTGTAATATATAAAAAAAAAATGCATAAAATATATAAAAAAAAGATGAATGAAAATATATACATAAAATATGAACTATTAAGTGTAATATAATATATATATATATATTTTAAGTGTAATATACAAATATATATTTATATATAACATGGAATGTTTTTACACAAGCCAGCTCGTGTTCGGCTCATCTCATTCAGGGAAGAGCCGAGCTCGAGCTCGGCTAAGCTAAACACAAGCACGAGCTCAATTCACTGGTAAACGAGCCAAGCATGAACATGCATGCCCTAAACAGTTCGTTCAGCTTGTTTGCCAGCCATACGTTTAAGGAAACAAGCCACAGAGTAGGCTTGGGCTTGGCTCGTATGTGAATAAGTGAGCCCAATCTTTTTGCAAAAAGCATCAGCTCATTCTGTATAGCTAGTTATAAACTTATAATGAATACTTTCTTCAAGTGAAAGAATAAATATGGTTTACCTAAATGAAGCACTAGGGAAATTAGCTAATTTTACTTTTTCATAGGTTTTGCATTGTTGCGATCACCTTCCTTAATTGATTCGGACCCTGCTAGGAAGGTGGTTTGGCTAGTACCCTATTAAGTCAAAGATGAGTTTGGATAGTAACCCCTTAAGGTGAATGTATGCATGCAAAAAAATGTTCATTTGTATATTGAAATGTGCAACTACACAAACACGTATAGGCTGCACTTTCTATATTGATATGGATGTATAGAGATGATGTAATATACAAAAAGCCGATACAAAGGTTCTAGACTTGCCTGCATTTCTGGAGGCAAAGAACCATGAAGGGGAAGAATAATGGCATCCATACATGAGCCCTCCTCCATTTCTGCAACTCGCTCCTCCAGCTTTCTAACGGCTTTGTCTATATCATCCTAGGAATTTGAATAGAATATAGCATGCATCTTGATGAAATAACAAAAATGTAATAATGGGCTGTTAAGTAGTAGAATTTGAAATTACAACGCTTGCTTCATACACTAAAAGTATCACCTGGCCTGTCATGAATAATAAGATATCCCCTGGTGGCTCTCTTACATGTATATCTGCATAAAATAGAATTCTAAGATACAACTTGCAAGCTATATCTGCAACCTTTCTTTTCCTAGAAGAACCTTAATAATCTGTATTCTATCCTTTATGGAATATCAAATAAATAGCAGCCCCAAAGGAGAGAACATAAAAAGTAATTGTCTGCAGTGAATCCACATTTTTTATATATGCCAGAACATAAAAACTAAGAAAATGAACATATGTAAAAATTATGAGACTTTTAGTTAGGAAACATAAAATATGCATCTTTTATATATGTTACCCATGCTAAAATTACTTTCTGGTCATTTGATAAATTTTACAAGTTTAATTTAAATCACAGAATGTGCTTCATTCTTGGTCTGTAAATACTAAACATGACCCTTATGATTAAATTATACAATGGAGAGTTTCTCCAAAGTAAGGTAGCTATATAATACGACTTCAAAAGAAAATTAGTTATATAACAGCCCTAACTGTATGTAAATCGTGCAGAATAATGACAACCCTGAACATTCTTTTCCAAAAAAATTGTTTTTGCAAATTAGTCCGTCTTATCCCTGTTTTGCAAAAAGGTCCCTACCTTTTGTACCGTTATGCTAAACTCGTCCTTTTGTTACAGGGGTGTTAGATTTACCATGGTCAGACATTGACCATGGTTAGATTGCAGTGTAAAATGACTGTTAGCAGTGTAAAATAACTGTTATACCCCGGACAACCAGAATGTGCATGAGGTTCAAAAAATGCATGTTCTCTCAAACCCCAACCCTCTCTCTCTCATGGCCTTGGATCTCCATATCATGATTTGATCATTTTTCAGGTTTTTATCGCCCTAATTTCTTTTTCTTTCTTATAAATACAAACTACACAAAAAGTGCACATGTGCAAAATAGAAATACTAAAACATGTGATATGGATCTAGACCAGGCGTAGATCCAGAACCAACATTTCCACCATCCGTTCTTAATTCTTTTTCGATCTACACGTATGGTACAAGTCTTTCTCTTGAATCGAATGAGAAAATGAGCATGGATTTGTATTCCATGCAAGATTTTAGCAAAAACCCATGAGAAAAGAGTAAAATCTAAATATTTACTCTAGATTCATGTTTTTCTCTTTTTTGAAATTTGTGCATGTATATATATATATATATGTATATATTTTAATGATCGGTGAAGCTACTGGACCTATCTGCCATGTATTTAACATGTGCAGATCTGGTCCAAATCTAGTGTCCAAAGTTTTGAAAACAAAAAAAAAAAGATTTAATGCAACCTGCACAGTTAGAAAAAAAATCTGTTTGCGCTTATGGTCATGTAAAACAGAAAACTTGTTTTGATTATGGTTCACAGTTTGATTAGCATGTATGGATGCATGTTTTCTTGTAAGTAACTTTGTTAGTGTATGCATACCTAACTGGAAACCTATAAAGACATTTGCTTGTGGTGAATCATGCATAACTGATGTAAATATACATATTCGTGCATGCGTGGGATATAAAGCTTTTCCTATACATGAAACATGAAAATGCACATGCATATACATGCATACCTCGATGATAAGCTTGCATACGCATGCATAACAGCAAGCATACATATTTTTTTTATCGGTCTTTCGGGCGGAACCAGCACGCTGCCAGGTCCAGCAGTCAGCTGGTAGGTGTAGGCTTGACAGCCCCTGCCAGGCCAGCCAAGCCTTCTAGGCCCAGCCAAGTGTTGGGCAGAAAATATATATATATATATATATATATATATATATATATATATATATATATATATATATGTTTTTGTCTCTGGTCGGGCCAGGTCAGACTTGGCCTTGTGCAGGCTGGGCCCTATCAGGCCCAGTCCAGCCACTCGGCTGGACCGGTGCAGGTCTGGCAGCCCCTGCCAGGCCTTGCCGGGTCTGCCCAAGTCAGACCCAGCCGACTGAGCTCGACTGGGCTCGAGCCGAACCGCAGCCGAGGGTGCAAATGTAAAAAAAAAAACACAGGAAACACTTTTGAACAGAAATTTAATTTATTTTTTTTTCTGTTGCTTTATGTTACGCACTTGGGGCCCCAGCCGACCCACTATCGGTTGGGCTGTTTTGGCGAGGTCATCCCTAGCCGACTGGGCAGTGGGCTTGACCCAGCCGACTCAGTCAGCTAGGTGGGGTTGACCGCATACCGAACCCAGCCGACTGGTCGAGTCAATTGCTTGAAATTAAGTTTGGTTAAAGAATTCAAGGTGAAAACTATTCTTAACATTCACTGCATGCCTAGGTTTTGACAAGGTGCATGCAAGTTTAATACATGATGAATACTCTTAGTCTATGCATACTGCCTGAATGGAAACACAGATTTTGCATGTTAATTTTCAGAGTTACTAATTGTATTACACATAGCCGCATGCATGCAAAAGAGTGATATTTCTCACGTACTTAGACTTGTTATGTTATGATTACTGCAAAGTTGTTTCATGTACATGTGCATACTTGAATTGATATGTTTTTGCATGAATGTTCACAGTTTTAATTATTATGATTCATGAATGAAAGCATGCATTTGACATGAATATGTGAATTGAATGAAAGCATGCATTCAACAAAAAAGCGTTAACTCATGCACATGCATATGAATATAGTTGTTTCATGCACATCTTTAAATTGGCATATATGAATGTGCATTGAGAAGCATTTAAAAGGAATGCATAGTGGCATGTTATTCATGATTTTTTGCATATGAATGCATAGATGATCAAAATGGATCATCATGGGTTGTGTGAGCCTTGAGCATGTGTTGCTCTTTGTTTTAGTTGTTCTATGCATTGCAAAAATCAAATGTGATATTATGGTTTTATTTGCACTGTTCTATGTTGCCACGGGCTATGGTCCGTAAAGAGCTTTGCATGTTGATTTGCGAGCTTATGTTATTAATTCTGCATGTTGAATTGCGAATTAAAGAAGATGAATTAATAACAAGATAAAAGAAATTAAAAGAACAGTGGAATCTACATTTCCTTGATGTCCCTTCTATAGTATGGGAATCTTAGACATTGCGATTTTGGGGAACCATGAGAATACTAAAGGGTGCGTTGTTGTGCTCCTAAACCCAATATTGAGATTCTTCTCCTGGCAACGGTTTTAAGAAGAGTTTGTCACTTTACCTAGAGGTGATGTGTAGATATAGCTGTTGTTTTGATATACCAAGAAAGTAGCATTATGGTTGTTGATTTTCATAGTGTCCCGATATTAGATGTTGATTTCTAATGTTCGGAAGGTTGTTTCGATCAAGGGCTAAGTTTGAAACCTAAAAATAAAATACAAATTGTGTATTAAGCTACAACTGAGAACCTAACTTGACCTCATAAACTTTTACCTGTTTAGAGTATCCGCGGGCAACGGTAATAAAAAGAAAAACTTAAATTGTGTGCATTTAATAGGGACATACATACGAAAAAAAAACTCTGATAAAAGATAATAATGTATTCATGCATGTGCACTAAAATCATGCATATTTACTTGTTATCTTGTGTTATATGGGTGATTGCATGATACGTGCTTTCTATTGCATGATAAATGTTTTTATTGCATAATTGATGTTCCGTATTGATAATAATTGTTCTTTCTTATTTAGCACTTGTTCACTATTGCAAAAATTATTAAATAGATTATGAATTTGTTATAATTGCATCCCTCTAAAATATTGCATGAAACTTATTTGTGTTCTTTTTACTTATTTGTTTCATTAGAGAGATTTGTACACGAAATTCTGGCACCCCTACTTTTGTGTTTTTCGCAGCCTCAGAGGCCCAGTGAAGCGATTTGCTTTTGAGAAAAGCTACGAGGGGACTACACGACTGCTTTGCAGATTCTTTTGGACAGTGTAGCTCTTCTTTCTACTTTATTTATATTTTATTTGCTTATGTCTCAGACTCTATGCACTTTAATAAATAAAGTTTGGTTTGGTTTGAAAGATGGGTATAAGATCCATTGTGGTTGTGGATGTGTTATAACTGTAAAGGCCCATGGGTCTTTGAGAATATTTTCGCATTTGTTTAAAAAAAAAATAATTGTCACTTTTTCACGGGTATGAGTTGGGGTCGTTACACAACCCTAGAAAAAAAAAAGGCAATTGACAGATAAGGCCAGTACGAAGTTGTCATTCAGTTGACCCAAACTTGGATGAACAAGGGCAAACTTTGAGAACTTTAGATATAACATCATCTACGATCCATTGGCAAATCACCATGTTGATGGGCAATTATAGAAATCCACTAAGATGGTTTGTTTCTGCCAAGTGGTTTCTTTGGCAACTTGAATCTACTAAGATGAAGTAAAAGCTTAGACATGTAAAGGATGCCAAAAAAAATTCCATCTAGAAATATGGTTGAGGATCCTACACTCCTCAATATAACCAAATTGAAAAAAAGGGCTTCCATGAAAGATGGATATGGCTGCAGCCCGAAAAGGAAACCATGTGGTTGGCAAGTACAAAAGTCACATGAAAGAGGAGAGGAGGGAGAATAGAAAAGGTAAATTAAGCCTCCCAAGAAAGGGAGTGAAGATGGGTGAGGGACAGGCAGACAGGGTTGGGTTCAAGGAGTTTTTAAGATCAAGCCAAAGCAGCAACTGCCTCAAACAAGGGAGGAGGGACCACACTGATTAAATTAGGATGGAGGCATTTGCTAGCTAGGTATGGAGAAATTAGGCATGCCTTACCACAGAGTGAGCATCAGTCAGCACAAATGGATGTATGTACAACATTTTCCCAGATCTCAATTAGTCATGCTTTTGATTTGAGGCAGTCATGGCTCTAGGATGGTATGAGCTCACTTCAAAGATGTGTTTGGTGGGGCCTTATGCAAACTAAAAAGCCATTCATAAAAGGCCTATAGAAAAGCAACAACTCATAGTTATAAATCTCCTAGAGAAGGCAACACCTTATGCAAAGTCAGCCCTCGATGCAAGAGCAGGCCACTCTTCCTATGTCACTTGGACACTTTATTGACATGTATCTTGTGTCCTATGTCACATTAACTCTTCACTTAGCATGAGTATCACATATCAACACAAGATCATGTTAAAATATATGGATGTTATATATATATATATATATATAATGCCCACTAGGGGCAAATTAGTCTTTTCACTTGTAAATACACATGTCCATTAGGGACCTTTCTTTTATTTTTTGTTTTCTTGTTTTTCTTTATTTTTTCATTTTGCTTTTGAAATGGGCCCACGTAAGAGACGTTGAGATCCTCTCCAATGGTCACAAATGTGACCGTTGTAGGGCCTCCCAACGACTCTATAGGCGCCCCTTTGCTTCCATTTGTTGTATAAATAAGGGGACTTGCCCACCACATTGTAATGCTTGTTAAAGCATTTTGAATAATAGATTATTTATATTTTAAAGCTCTTTCTCTATTGTTGTGTGTGTTTGTCACTTGCCACTTTGTTGCCTATTGTATTTTGCCCATTAGTGGCTTCTTGCTTGTGCATCTCTTGTAGTCACTTTGTGACATTGTTCTTTGCACTAGTGTTTCAGTACATGGTATCAGAGCCACTAGGTATTGGAAGCATTATTGGGACTACTCTCTCTTATGTTTGAGTGGTATTGAGATTCATACCCTTGTTCTTCTTCAACTCCTTCCACAATGGCCGACAAAAATGCAAAAATTAATCTCATTCAAATTAAATGGACCAACTATAGAATGTGGGTGGCCGCTATAGAAAACAACCTCAAAATTAAGAAACTTTGAGGATATGTACGTGGAACCATTCCGAAACCACAATTGAAGCTCACCAAGAAGGAGGGGAATGAAGAAAAAGCTTTGAGTGATGAAAAAAAGGCCAAAGCTATTCAGGAATATCAATCTAAAGTTGAAGATTGAGAAAATGGGCGCGCCAAAATATTGGCATGGTTCATATAACGTGGAACTTAAGAGTTTTGCTAAGCTAGCCAAATTCAAAAAAGCAAACAAAACATGGTTCTTATGAAAGGTATGTACACTCAAAACGACCTTGCTAGGCACTTCTTTTACAGGAAAAAATAAGATGAACCAAGCAAGGGAATATGAGTATTAGATACTATTATAGTACGCTATCCCCTTTATGGGATGAACTTACTCTGCTCGAACCACAATGAGAAGGAAGCGCTATTGCCATGAGGCAAGAGCAAATAAAAAGAGATTTTTTCAATTTATTCATGGGCTTCGTCCCGAAATTGAACAATTAAGAGGATCCCTTCTTCGTTGGGCTTCTACTCCTCTTAGTGAAATCTTTGCCAATTTATGCCAAGAAGAAACTCGCTTGGCTCTTAAAAAGGGCGTTGATGAGGTCCATGCGGTATCTAGACCAAGAAATAACATGAGGACATATAAACCTCCTCATTTTTTGAAAAAATAACAATGGAGGAAGAAAATTTATTTGTCACCATTGTAATGAACCGGGTCATCTTAGACCGGATTCTCCTAAGCTTAAAAGGAAGGTGGCTTCCGTTGGAGATAATCAAAGCAATTCAAGTGAAGAATCAAAGAGGGATGGAGACATAAAAGACTCCATTGCTCAACTTACGAAAACTCTCCAAGAATTCATGAGAATCAACTTTTCCACACCTTTCACCTCCAGTGTCGCGATCTCATCAACTCCGAGTATGTCTTCTTGGATCCTTGATTCGGGTGCCTCCTTTCATATGACTTTAAATGCATCTCTTTTATCCAAATCAAGTTTTATTTCTTTTAAATCATTTGTTTTCACGACCGATGGAACATCATTAAATGTCGAAGGAATGAGAAACCTTAAAAAAGTTTTTTGTAAGGCAAAGAATTTCATGTTTCAAAGATTAGGATTATTCCAAAACTCAACTTAAATCTTTTTTTTCATTTCTCAAATAACTGATTTTGAATGTAGTGTCTCTTTTTCACCAACCAGTTACTATGTGAAGGATCTTCGGTCTGAGAAGCAGATTGGGCAAGGTCACAGAAGAAGAGACCTATATTACATGGATTTTTTTGTCTTTGTTATGCAAATCATTTTGTAATCATATTCAATCTAAAGATATTGGTACTTGGCACAAGAGGCTTAGTCACCCTAGCATTTCTAAGTTGTCTCTTTTTTCTTTTTTGGAAAAAATTTGTAATGAAAAAAAATGACAGTATCCTTGGAAAGGTGCATTCTCTTCCTTATCCGTATAACAATTTTATTTTCAATAGACCATTTGAATTAGTGCATTCGGATGTATGGGGACCGGTACCCGTTATCGCTAAAGGAGGATATTCATATTATGTTGTCTTTATTGATGATTTTTCTAGATGCACGTGGGTTTATTTTATCAAAAACAAATCTGATGTTTTCTCTATCTTTAAAGAATTTCATATTCTTACTCAAAATCAATTTCAATACAACACAACCATTTTTAGATCCGATACCAGAGGTGAATACATGTCCAATAAATTTAAAAATTATCTTAAACAAAATGGCATTATTCATCAAAGATATTATCTTAAAATCCCTCAATAAAATGGTCTTGCCGAAAGAAAACATAGGCATCTCATTGAGACAACAAGAACTCTTCTTGTCTCTAAAATTGTTCCAAAGAACTTGTGGGCCGAAGCCGCTCTTAGCGCAACTTATCTTATAAATCGAATGCCTTCCTCTATGTATATGTATATATATACATATTCATATATGTATATATATATATATACATATCTTAACACCCCACTCAAACTCATGGTACAACCACCGAGAGTTTGCCAAGTAGGAAGTGGAATCTGGGTGACGGTAGTGCTTTGGTGAAAAAATCCGCGAGTTGGTATTCTGATGGAACATAAGGCAATGTGATAGTCTTTCGCAGGAACTCTTCATGAACGTAATGGCAATCTATCTCAATGTGTTTCGTTCTCTCATGAAATGTATGATTGTTTGCAATATATACATCGCTCTTGTTGTCACAACACAATTTTGAAGGTTCTGCAGTATAAACCCCCAAGTCTTCGAGAAGTTGTCTCACCCAAACTAACTCAGACGTAGTGGTCGCCATGGCACGATACTCAGCTTCAGTGGAGGAGAGTGACACCTTCTACTGCTTTTTGCATCACCATGAAATTTTTGCATCACCTACAAATACACATAAACCAGTGGTTCAACGTCTATCATTGGCATCCCCTCTCCAAACAGAATCAGAATATGCAATGACTTCTAGTAAGGAAGAGGATGATAAAAACAAGCCAAGATTAATAGGTTTTTTAATATATCTAACAATTCTCATGCAAGAACACACTTTCAATCAAGTAGAATACTTGATTGAATCACTGATCCACCCACACAAGGGTCTAAAGAATTGTTATTGCATATATTTACTCATGAAAATGAGTTAAGAAACTAAAAGGCCTTCAAGGCCTATTTATAATACAAAGCCACATGGGGAGTAGCCCAAAGTAGTTGTTGGGCTGCTCCCAACAGTCATAAATATGATTTGGAGCTGCTCCCAATACTTCAAAAGTTGAAAAAGTAAAAAACAGAAAAATAGATTGTCAGCCCCTAATGGGCTGATGCCTATTGCAGTGAAAATACTGAAATACCCATCAAGTACATATACATATATGTATATGTATATATATATACATATACATATACATATATATATATATATATTAATAGTTATGATATTAAAAATAACAAACTTTATATTTGAAGAAATGTAACCTTTCTTAAGGAACAAAATGAATTTGAGTTTCAAAAATCTAAGGAAGAAATTGAATATTCTTTCCTCTTTGACTTATTGCCTAGAAATAAGTCTAAAGATTTTGGTGATACTATTCGTGATGACAATTTTTATCAAAATGATGCTTTGTTGCATCAAAATGATGATTCTCATAATGAGAATCCCAATGATATACATGTATATACTCGGCGAGAGGGCAATGAACATCAAAATGCTTTCGATATATACTCTCAAGACATTTCTTTAGAAGATCAAGTTGAAGAATCCCTACCTAGGCGATCTTCTAGGAATAGTAGACCTCCTTAAAAATTTGTCATATGATTCCTTTTCTCCAAATTATAGAACTTGTTTAATGATGATCCATTCTTTTCACGAGCCTTCCAATTTTAAAGCTAAGCAACATTCACATTGGATTGATGCCATGAGACTTAACTTAGAAGCACTCAACAAAGCTAACACTTGACAATTGTAGGTCTTTCTTTAAGAAAAAAGGTTATTGGATGTAAATGGGTTTATAAAGTCAAAACCAATAGTGATGGGACATTAAAAAAATACAAAGCTAGGTTAGTTGCTAAAGAGAATCACAAGAATATGGAATTGATTATGAGCAGGGTTTTAAAACTCGCCGAGTCAACTCGGTGACTCAGCTCGGCTCGGCCCTCCAACGAGTCAACCCGGCAAGGTAAACTCGTTTTGCGAAAACTCGGCCTTGACTCGGCATGATTCGGGCTGACTCGGGCGAGTTTTGGGCACTTTTTTCTTTTTTTCATTTTTCAAAGGCTATGGGCAATTTTTTCATATGTAAGTGTCCATTTTTCAAAGAACAAATAGCATAATAACAATAGGCTTACCAACTTAATATAAAATCACAAAATTAGTAAAAGTCTATCAAATTTCACATGTCCATCATTCATTCCTTTTGGTAGCTCCAGGTAAGGAATCAAACCCAGTACCCCTCAACAACACTGACTTTGTTTGCATATTGTTACTGCATACCAGGTGGTTGAAACTTGAAACACAAGATGAAAGTCATTGTTATTCTTCTATATCCTCCATCAGATCCCACTTGAAGTGGCTCCTGTCAAAACTCCAAATCCTCCTCCTAAAGGGTTTGAGTTTATTTCTTTCATTAAAAGTTCACCACGCCACTACTTACAAAGAACTATACAAGTACATAGATACATAGAGCAAATGTCCATAAGGAAACTTTGTTGCTGTGAGACCTACACAATAGTAGGCAGCCTGCCAGCCTGTTCAAAACCAACAGCATAAAATGCCCACATTTATCATTATAATATATATATATACAATACAGCATTCTCATTATCCAAAGCTTATATGCATTTATGTGCAGATATATAAGGCATGGTCCAATCAACTCTATCGAGCCAGAATTCGCACTTTGAAAACTTAGCATAAAGTTGATGTTCTCTCAGTGTCTATAATACGATCCGTAGATGCTCTGAGTACTCCTATACGCTCTCCGAGTATATAAGGATATCATCGATGAACACGATGACAAAATAATTCAGCCACAAACTAAAAACCCGATTCATAAGGTCCATAAATGTTGCAGGGGCATTAGTGAGTCTAAAAGACATCACCAGAAACTCATAATGCCCATATCTGGACCTGAATGCGGTGTTCGGAATATCCTCTGCCCTGATCCGCAACTGATGGTACTCAGAACGACGGACGATCTTTGAGAACACCTTTAGTTTCCTCAGCTGATCGAACAAATCATCGATCCTAGGCAAAGGATATTTGTTCTTCACCGTCCCTTGGTTCAGCATGTGGTAGTCAATATAAAGCTGCATTGAACCATTATTATTCTTGACAAAGAAGATCATTGTACCTCAGAAAGATACACTCGGCCTTATAAAGCCTTTGTCAAGAAGCTCTTGCAACTGTTTCTTCAGCTCCACTAACTCTGCAGGTGTCATGCGATAGGGTACTCGAGAAACAGGTGTCGTACCAAGCACTAACTCGATCGAGAATTCAATCTCTCTGTGGTGGTAAACCCGGCAAGTCCTCGAAAAAGACATCCGAAAACTCACGAACAACGTCTAACTGCTCCAAGGGTGTCGCCTGACTGTCCTGCGCGGACACACTAGCCAAAAACACCATGCAACCCTGCTTGTGGTACTTCGAGATCTTCAAAGTTAAAACTATCTTCACCTCACTCGCTGATCTAGTTGAATGAAATAACGCAGACAAATCGGGACGCTCCAAAATAACTTTCTTACCCCAATACTGGAGGGTAGCATTATGTCTAGACAATCAGTTCATACCCAGAATGACATCGTAAAAAGTCATATCTAGTATGACCAAGTCAGCAGACAACTCATGCCCCTCGATCACCACGCAAACGGCAAGAAAATACCTCCCACAGGAAGAAGATGCACCCATAGGTGACATCACATCGAGAGCCTTCTGAAGGCTAGACGAAACTAAATCAAGTAAACTCTCAAACGACAAGGATATAAAACTGTGAGTAGCACCAAAATTAAACATCACACAAGCATAATGATCGACAACTAAAAAGATACCTTCGATCAGGTCAATCTGATCACCCTGTGTGGTTGTTGTAGCAGCGTAAACTCGCCCGTTGGTCCTACGTTGACCATGTTGTTGTTGCGGCGCCTGTTGTTGTCCTCCCTGAGTCCTCAGCCTGCTTGGACAATAAGTCGCAACGTGCCCAGGCAACTGGCACAGGTAGTAAACTCCCTTGAACATCAAACAAAAGCCTAGAGGATGGTTGTTGTAGCACCTGCGACACACTGATTGAGCTTTCCCCTGTTGTTGATGCCTCTGCTGGGGTCGACCCTGCTGAGTCCACTGTCTCTTACCCCCTTGCATCTTGTAGCCTACAGGTGGGTTCTTCCTCGCTCCACCCGAAGAACCACCTTCGTTGCCGCAACCCATCTCTAGACCTCTCTTATTCCTCGGTCAGTACTGTCGCCGACTCTATAGCATTGGCCAACGTAGTAGGTCGGCTCATCATCACACAGACTCGAAGTTCGGCCATCAGCTCGTGCACGAACTTGGTCGCCCTCGCCTTATCACCAAGGAATAAGTTGGGGCAGTATCGCTCCAAACTCCTGAATTTGGTGGCGTAGTTCACCAAGCTCATGTTCCCCTGAATTAGCTCGAGGAATCGCTGCTGAATCTGCTCCTGACCGAAGGAGAGAAAATAGGTGTCCAAGAACTCCTCCTAAACACCTCAAAGGGAATCACAACCACTGCATCGTACGTCACCCTTCACAGGGTGTCCCACCACTTCTTGGCATCGCCCTTCAGACGATACGTGCAAAAAGCGGTCTTCCTGTCCTCGAGACAGGTAGGACATCAAACGCCCGCTCAGTCTCCTCGACCCAGCTCTCAGTTGCCTCTAGGTCGGCCTTCCCTATGAAAGTTGACGGATTCAACTTCGGGAATTGCTCGTAGGTAACGCTATCGGGGTTCGAAGCAACCTCGGTGGGATGGGCACACCTAGGTATCTGTACCGTCTGCGTCACAGTCTCTGTCAGTGTGTGGAGCATTCATCATGAAATCCCTCTGCTCCTGCGAGTCTGCGAGAGCACAAGCAGAAGTTGAAGCGCGGTTGCGGCAATAGATCTAAAACATGAAAATTTTTAGAGACTCATACCTTGATCGATCTTACCCTCTTAGGATTGATCATGTACGCTTACAATAAATGCAATTATACAAGCACATCAAAAAAATTTAATTCATATCGCAAAAATTAAGAATAAAACCATGAATACATAAGAAATTCACGTACTTTCATAAAAGTGTCTCATAGCCTTAACAGTGAAGGAGACTGCTCTAGAGCACGAGACACAACTTGCTGACTTTTTTGGACAGGACACAATTACCAAAGGTGACTTTTAGTCTATAAAAGATGGTAATATATAAGATTTTGTGGTGGACTCTGATACCAAACCTGTGACAACCCCAACTCGTACCCATGAAAAAGTGGCAAAAAAAATTAATTGTGGAGACATTCCTAGAGACCCGAGCCCTTACAATTTAACACAACCACCACCACAAGGGATCTTATACCCATCATCCAAACCAAGAACAAACTTTAATTATTAAAATACTTAAAGTCTGAGACATAAGCAAATAAAGTATAAATAAAGCAAAAAGAACAATCACGTTGTTCAAAAGAATCTATGAAGTAATCGTGTGTTCCCATGGATTTCTAGATTTACCAAGCAAAAAAACCCATATTAGAGTAAATATCTAGATTTACTCTATTTCCATGGATTTCCACCCAAATATTGCATGCAAATCCAATCTATATTCAATTTCTCACTTGATTCAAGAGAGGAAACCCGTACCATGACCGTAGATCGAAAAAGAATTGAGAACGGATGGTGGAATTGGAAATGTCGGATGATTGAAGAAGAAAGCCCTATTCTTCTTCCTTTCTTCCCTCTTCTCTCTTTTTCTCTCTCCCTCTTCTCTCTTTCTTTCTCTTTCTTTTTTTTTTTTTTGAACTATAAATAGGAGAGGGGGTGACCCCCCGCCCTCTCCAGCCCCTTTTAGATGGGCTGGAGAGAGAGAGTGCTCTCCCCAATGGACTCTTACACTCTAAACTTCCAAAAATTTTAAAACTCTTAAGTGTTGACTTTTTTAAAGTTTTCATTTCAAATAGACTTTCTAAAACCTTCTTAGATTCTTCTACGTGTGTTTAAGGGCTCTACTAAGAGTCCTAAACAAATACCAAAATAAAATTTCGGAATTAAATAAAATTAATTAATTGTTTAATATTAAATAATAAATAAATTTTCAGAAGCTTCCAAAAGTTGCCATATTAACTTGGAAGACTTCTTAACATTAATTAACTTCAATTTAAAGGTATCTAATGAATTTAAAGTTGGAAAATCGTTGGACATGGATTTCGATCTGGATCTAGATCCAAGATCCAAATCCATCTCCAAAAATCTTAATGAGTCTTAGATAGAGCCCAGATCCATATTAATTTGGATGAAATCCATTGGATCCAGTCCGATCCAAATCTGGACTTGAACCGACAAACTGTTCCTTTTTTGAAAAAACACGATTTTTGGGCTAACCGTAGCCCAAATCCGAAAAAGTAAAATATCGTTACGCTCAGAATTTTGAGGTGCATCCAACGATATATAACTCGAATTTCGCTTCTGAAATTGATCTAAAAATAACCCGAATTTTTCCTGAATTTAAAGGTTGAAAATAAAACTTTTTTCACATTTTAAGTGGCTCGTTTAGGCCTTGGCAATGAGACCTGGGCCAAGCCCAAACTCAAAAGCATCGGCCTAAAATCGAGAATCTACCAATTTTTCTTCTATACTTGGCCAAATTTTCGAAAATCTCAAATTTAACTAAGTGTGAAAATACGCGATATTACAGTGCAAGTCAATTTCAAAATGCTTATACTACTATTCAGATGGTTGTCGTCACGAGAATTATCAGATATTTAAACAAAACCATAACCAAAAGATTATTCTTATCTTCCACTTCATCTCCTAATTTAATTGCTTATACTGACTCTGATTGGGGTGGTAACCCCAATTATCGTATTTCTACAAGTTATTGTGTTTTTCTTAGAGAATCATTAATCTCTTGAAGATGTAAGACACAACAAAAAATGTCTCTATCCTCCACGGAGGCTGAGTATAGGGCGATGGTCACAAGTACCACTGAACTTGTCTGGTTGAGAAGTGTGTTGAATGTGTTGCGACAATAAGAGTGTCATCTACATTGCTAGCAATCGCACCATCCATGAACGAACAAAAAACATCGAGATGGACTGTCATGTTCGAAATATTTTTTTACGGGGCACCATTCAACTACCATATGTTACTTTAGAGTATCAGCTAGCGGATTTCTTCACCAAAGCCTTACATCACCCCGTTTCTACTTTCTCCTAAGCAAATTCTCGGTGATCTCACAGTCAGTTTAAGGGGGGTGTTAAAATATATGGACGTTATATATTCTAATGCCCACTAAGGGCAAATTAGTCTTTTCACTTGTAAATACGCATGTCCATTAAGGACCTTTTTTTTATTATTTTTTATTTTCTTGTTTTTCTTTATTTTTTTCATTTTGCTTTTGAAATGGGCCCACATAAGAGTTGAGCCCCTTTTCTTCCATTTGTTGTATAAATAAGGGGACTTGTCCCACCACATTGCAATGCTTGTTAAAGCATTTTCAAAAATAGATTATTTATATTTTAAAGATCTCTGTCATATTGTGTGTGTTTGTTATTGTATTTTACACATTAGTAGCTCATTGCTTGTATGCTTGTGCATCACTTGTAAGTCACTTTGTGACATTGTTCTTTGCACTAGTGATAGATGACACTGGGACACTTGATGGACATGGCAAGACACTTCTTGGGCACCGTCAAACCAGTTTCACAAAGTCAACAATGTGTCATTAACTTTATCTGTTTTCTTTTATGATCTTATTTACTTATTTCATATTCACTAGGATATTTTTCTTTTAAAAGTTGTCATCAATTACATTACATTCAATTTGAAGTTACTTTCATTATTTGATGATCTTAATTATAGCAATTTAGAATTGTTGTTTTATACACACACGTACATACATCTACATGTGTGTTATTGAAAATTATTGAATTGCACTGAGCAAATGTGCATCGTGTCCCGCTCCTGCATCGGTATCCATGTGGCGTAGCTCTTGTCCGCACAATATAACACTAACATCAATACAAAATACAACATGACATTTTCGTCTACGTTTTTCTTTTCTTTCTTATCATTATCCACTACTTTGTAGTTTTCTTTCTTTTTAAAGGAAAGAAAAAAAAATTATATTATGATGAAATAAAGATCATGGTGATTACACCAATCTGGGGTGAGTACCTACCTAAAAGGCTACAAGAAAACCACGTTCATGAAATTAGACATTGAGTCTAAATCTAATCCATGATTGTTACCATGTGCACCATAAACCAGCGTCTAAGAGTTAGCCATCAACATCTGTGCAGTAGATTTCAGCGCAAGCTTGACTGGGGGCAGTGAGGCAGTTTCTACATATGCTTTAGTAGGAGATTCGGAACTAACCTCGGACTTGACTTCAAAAGAGCCAAAGGAGAGATCTCCTGGTGAGGATAGTAGTAAATATCTTCTTCACTGGGGCAGGTAGGAGACTGTTCTTGAAACAAAACGAATGGAAAAGAAGTTTTTGTGTATGAAGTAAGAGGTAGAATAGAGGATCAATTAGTTTTTAGTTATTTGATATTTTCTTTGTTAAATTTGCCACTGGCATTGTAACACCTACGAATTTTATTTATTTTAACTTTTAAATTCGAGCGAAATTCAAGTTAAATTTGAGTTAAATTCAAGTGAAATTCAAGAGTTTAAATTGAACTAGGACTAGAGCTCTAGTTGGATCTGTTATAACTTGTAGATCTCGTAGGAGATCCGATTTGGCAATTTCGAATATGGGTTGGTTCGAAAAATGCATTTTTAAAAATGGATTGGCATCCATTTTGGGTTTTTTCAACCTGGATTGGATCCAGAATTTGATTTTTTTAAAATTGGTCGAAGTGTATTTTGGACCTAACCCATAGTCTTAGTAGGATGTCACAGTGGTATATGGTGCCCAGAGGATCACACCTAGCTCAGTGGAGCACCATGTATCAATGCGGGGTTCACAGGGGCCTTGGAGGTAGCCAGGGGTATTTTAGTCAAATGCACCCTCTCTATATCAAGTGGCAATTTCGAAACACGTAGAGATCTTTCATATGGGTCCCATGACACTTGAAAATATGGCTAATTATTTAAATAGTGGATTCTGGAAATGTCATATATGGATCCAAACATTAGTATTTGGATTTTGGATTAATTAATGGATTTCATATATATTGGATTGACTCTAAACCATATTAACTGGACTCAATGTGGGTTTGAATTAGATTTTGGGTATGAACTCTTAATTAAGGAGTTTGGACCGGACTTGATTTGGTCATTTGATCCAATATCAAATAGATTGGATCCATAGGGTTGGACATTGTGAAAAACGTCATTACTGGTCCGGTAGAAATTTCGATTGATCGGTGGCTCACCTATTTAATCAGAGTCAACTTTGACGTTCCTTATATCGAGAGCATCAAGATCGACAATCTATACTATTTTTTTTATTTGTGCATGTACAATTAAATCTAAGACCACCACGACGATCTACGTTTCGAGGGCTATCGAATCGACTATTTAAACGTTAAATTTTATTGAGTATTTAGGTATGTAAGTCTCTCGAAAAGTTACCATATCATTAAAACCCAAGCTAGGGTTAGAAGTCTCCACCTTTCTTCTATAACTTAATTAATTTTGAAATTTAATAAGTTAGAACCCATAATTTATTTATTTTTTTATTAATAAAAGAGATTAATACATACTAAGCTCTTATATTATGGGACTCTTGCCTAAGACCATCAATAAATAGAGGTCTTCATGAGGAGGATTAACAAGGTTAGTTTTCTCTCCCTCTCTCATTCTCGTTAGAATTCTCTCGTCTCTTTCTCCTTTTCTTTTTTATTTTCTTAGGAGTTGGCTTTGTTTTGTTATGATCTTGATTACTAATGATATTGTCTTGCTTAGGGATAAGAATGGTTAATTGTGAAAGCTTGTAGTTGTATGTTTATGTTTATCGTCATTGTAATCATGATCCTTATTATGGTTGTATACTATGTTAATGTTATGCTATGAATTAACTATTTTTGAAAAGATGTATGCTTTGTGTATTTGTATTCTTCACATGCCTATGTTGTGGGTTATTAATGCCCTTACCTTTAACATTTTCAGGTAATGAGTAAGCTGACAGGTGATGATAGGAGGCTCGAGGTGGGGTCAAAAGAGACATTCTTTTAGGGCTTCTGAGAGGACTTGAGTTAGTTTATTTGTTATGTTTGAGTTGATTGGAATTGTAAAATCTGATTAAGTGAGACTAGGAATTTGATTTATTTCAATTCAATTGATGGTTTGATTCAATTAATTCTAGTCTTATATGTGTGAGTTGAGAATTGTAACCCACCCAAGGCTTGAACCGTGTTTAAAAGAGTTTTCATTGTACTTCTTGAAAATCGTGTGAAGGGATATAAAAAAATAATTTCCTAAATTTTCGGTTTCTAAAATTTGGGCTTTACAGACATGGATACATTTGAATCTCTTTATGTTATTAAGTCTTGACTTGGTAATTTGTTATCAGTCAATAAGAATTATGCAATATATATATATATATAATTCAAATAATTAAATACATGAACATATCTTTGTTCTACTTTGTAAATTTTCCATATCCATGGTGTATCCCATGTTCAAGTCCATGTGATGCTTCTCCATCTGGTGGTGTGGAGACATGAAAACCTATTACAGCTCCTATTGCCATGGATATGGTATGTTGATCATGAATTGCTTTGACAAGGTTTGGGTTGTAGGCTTTCAAGTTCCAGCAGCATCAGATGAACCACTGTCGCCTTTTAAAGTTCAAGGTAATGCACTACAAGCACAAGCAACAGTTATTACAGTCATAGGTGAGGGAGATTGAGAGAGGACTCAAGATAGATCTACCAAGAAGAATATTGTTGGGATATGAGATGGTCGATGACATAGGCAAAGGGATCTAGAAGAAGAGAAATGTAGAGTCAGAAAGAGGGTCCGGGTAGGGTCTAGTAGAAGGGTAAAATGGGTTTCCAAGATAAACACTGAAAGAAGGGTTGGGGGAGGGATATTAGGGGGTGGAACTGCCTCAACACTGGACAACAGATAGAATGACAATGTGGCAGGGCTGTGACTCATTTAGGTACTAACCAGCGTTCTCTTATCATGGTTCGTTGCAAAAGTCTTGCCTACGTGCCTCCCTTTATTTATCTTGTACAACAGTTATACTGAGACTTGCACCCTTCACCAAAAAGGGTCCTTTATAGCAGCAAATAAAGAGGCTAAACAAATTTTCAAACTCCTAGGCTTGACAAGGACAAGATTTCCCCCAGTGGAAAAAGAAACCAAACTTGGTAATATATTTCAAGATTTCCTTCATAATATTTAATCTGCAAAAGCCTCATAAACATATGTTTGTGACAATACAATAGTTATATGAGAAAAAGCAAATACTTGAATTTAGATCAACAAATGCATATCAAAGAGAAAAATTACAAATCTTATCACAAATGCAACAAAAATAAAAAATATTCGATATTTTACAACTTTAAAAATAAGAATTCAACTATAACATGAATGAAGAAATAGAAGCTACTTATCATTTTTTTCCTCTTCCTTCATCAGTATTCCATATATTTCCTTTAGAATAAAGGGAAATTAATCTACAATATGTAACAACAAGATCCACAGAGACCTAGCAACTCTACTTGCAAAAGGACCGGCACAAATAATAAAGAGTTCACTTTTTTTTCCTCCATAGCATTTGATTATGCAACATATTTGACAAGTTCATAAGTTATATAAAGTCCAGCAAGAAAAGGTTAATTACATTTAACATATTTTCCATGCTTTCATAATAAATCATACATAATAGGCAATCGATGTCAGTCAGTCCCTCCTTTGTAGATTATAAACAGCACAAACTTAAGTAACTGTGCAAAGTCAAAATAGCTGGAGTGCACACATAAGCATGAAGCACATGGTTGCAGGGAGGGAAAAAATCACCCTAAACGATAAGCAAAGAGAAGCCATCAATGGCAATCATTAACAAATGATATAGTTTGCATCAAGGTCACAGATATCGGCAATATTTTCAAAATATCGTGATATTATCGCTGCATTTTCAGCAAACGATATTATAGGCAAAATATCGTGATATTTTGAAAATATCAATAGTTTGGTTATATTGTGTTATTATCACGAGAATATCGCAATATTCTCGTGATAATATCCCAATATTATCAATTATTGTTACTGTTTTTATTTATTTTCTACATCTTAAATGTGTTTTTCCTCTTTATTTTGCATTTTTTTACTTATTTCTTTTATTATATATGTATTTTATTATCAAAACATGATATTCTCTTTCTTATTTTTGTTATTTTTATACATTTTTTTTGAACCCCAAGTTTTTTTTGAGAATTATCACCAAACCTATAATATCGTGAGAAATAGCCTGAGATATTGCCGATACCGATATTTGTGACTATGGTTTGCATCCAGTTGCGTGCATATGCTGGAGCCAATAAACAAAGTTGAAAGGAAATGCATCCCACATGTGTGATGGTAGACTTTTGGCTTACCAAGTGCAGTCTGCAAAGAAGATTCAAGATAGCTGGCAGGGGTTTCTTTGTTGTATAATATCTCCACAGGAAACAGCTTCCCAGGGATAGTCAACACCGGGCAATTCAAGAAAAAGTTTGATACCTTGGCACCATCCAGAGTTGCAGAGGTTATTAAAACTTTCAGATCTAAGAGACGTATCTTAAGCAAGTGTTTCATCAGACCCAATAATATGTCACTGCAAAAAAAAAGTTATAATGAAGCAATATGATGTCAGCAAAATATATACATATTACACACACATATATATAAGGAAATGAAAACCTACAAAACTGGCACTGCACTAAATGAAACAAGATAATGGATTTCTGGTGATTTTTTTGGAAATTCTGACCCCATAGATCTGTTCAGCATGATTGATTTATTAGAAATCGACACTTGGATCATGCATTTTTTATGAAAAAAAATGGTATTTGGAGCCTCAAAAATTTATGAAAATTGTAAGCCGTTGATTTTGAAACCTTATAAAAACCTATCCATGCATCTGAATCAAATTTTACAAGAAGTGGTTTTGTAATATCTCGTAATTTTCCCTATATTTTCAAGTTTTTTTAAATACAATTTTTAATTAAATAATTATATTTTATATGTCTGAAATTGAAAATAATAAATTATTATATATGGGCTGACGTCAATGTGGGCCTCGACATGGTCCAGGGCCCATTGATGAGATCAATATACGTGTGTGTGTGTATATATATATATAGGTTGACGTCAACATGGATCTGAACTTGGTCCAGGATCCATATCGATTAAAAAGCCCATGTATATATATAGGTTCACGTCAATATGAATTTGGACCTGTTCCAGGATCCATATCGACTAAAAAACCCATGTACGTGTATATATATAGGTTGACGTCAATATGGATCTGGACCTGGTCCATGATCCATATCGACTAAAAACCCGTGTGTTTATATATATATATATATATATATATATATATATATATATATATATATATATATATGACGTCAATATGGATCTGGACATGGTCCAGGATCCATATTGACCGATACCGATGAATATAAATACATATATATGGGCTGAAATCCGAGTAAATTTGGGTCATGGGTCAAGCCTAGACCATAGCCCACCTATAAATCCTTAAAATAAAGGAATGAATTTAAAACTTTAACATACATATATATATATATATATATATATATATATTTTAATGAGGGTAATTAAGTTAGGGAAGAGTTATATGTCAAATAGAACTCCATCCCAAGCATAATAAGAAGGGGAGGGGGCATCACCCCCTAGAAGAGTCCCTCTTCTATAAATAGAGAGGCTAAGCCTCACTCTCTCAAAAACAGTGGAAAAAGAAGAGAGAGAGAAAGAGAGGCAAAAGAAGAAAGAGAAAGAGAGAGATGGAGAGGAAAAAGAAGAGAAAGAAAGATAGAGAGGAAAAAGAGAGATAAGGGTGTCACCTTTTTCTTTTTCTATTTTTTCCACGTTTTTGCTGCAGTAAGGTACGGGTTCTTCTCTTTTTCCGATAGTTGATTCCTAGCAACTGGACCACGCAGAATGCATATGCAGGATTAGATATTCAAAAAAAGCGTCAAGAATGCCTAGGTCATAGCAGCAAACATGTTTTGCTGGTAAACATATTCCAGTTTCCATATATATATATATATATATATATATATATATATATATATATATATATATATATATATATATATATATATATATATATATAGTAGAGGGTAGCTGCCTGCCACTAACTTGGCTCTGTCGTCCATCCAACATAGTGAACTACCGTTAGCTCTGTCGTCCGGCGTGGGACTGCACTTCCAAGAGTGTCGTATGTTCCTTCCCCTAGTCGTCTGCAACATTTGCAGACCTGTCGGACCTTCTGAAGATCCCAGATCCAGCCGAGCCTATCTCTCCCTATCGTTCGGCAACCTCCTTGCCACATAGAGCCCATCGTCCAACACAGCGGACCGCCTGGAGTCTGGCATGGGATTACACTCTAACAGTGTCGTTCGGCGTGGGACTGCACTCCAACAGTGCAATTTGCTCCTTCCCCAGTCGTCTGTACCACCTGCAGACCACCCAAAAATTGTCTGAGGGCCTCAAAGGGCCTGTCGTCCAGCAACCGCCCTGTCAGCAGACCGACAAACCACTCTATCGTCCAATATATCAGACGACAGACCACTCTGCCATCTGGCTTCCCCTATGTCCTCTGCACCCTCTGCGGATTGGTCGGTCCATCTGAATGTCTCGGACCCTGGAAAACTCCTACCTTAGGCTCCCACAAGGCCTATCGCCTAGCAACCACCGTGCCACACTTAGCTCGTCGTTCAACACAGTGGATAACGATCAACTTTGTCGTCACCATGGAACTATACTCCAACAGTGTCGTCCAGCATGAGATTGTACTCCAACAGTGTCGTCCAATGTAGGACTGCACTCCAATAGTGTCGTCCGGTCCTCTGTCGTTCGGCATGGGACTGCACTCCAACAGTGCAATCCTCCCTGATCGTCTATAGCACCTGCAGACCACATTACCATATGAGAAACCCCTCTCATAGAGTCTGTTGCTTGGAGCCCTAAAAGGGCCCATCACCTGGCATAAATCCCCGTTGCCAAGTGTTGTCCATATACTGGATGACAAACCGTTTTGTCGTGCGTTTGTTTTCGATCGTACACCAGGAAACGGTGAAAGGCTTGTTGTTGGAACCCGTGCACGACCATCTTACCCGCTTTTCAATTGATTTTTATCCTTTTTAGGGCCTTATTTTCGTTTTCTTTAGGTCTTTTTGCATTAGGTTCATGCATATATACTAGGTTTAGGCCTATCACATTTTAAAAACACTAGATTGAAGAAAATTCATGTCACATAAAAAGTAAGAAAATACAACCTCCAACAAGTTAAAATTTTACTGGAGACCTTGTTTTGATCTGATTATGTGCTCTTCGTTTTTATCCCTCTTAGGATTAGAGCCCCTCCTTTATTGGGAATTTAAAAAAAAAACTTTCGCCCTATCATTTGGATCTTCGGATCTCTCTACCAATACTTTGAAGTTGTTAGCTTGGGTATATCGGTGATGGTACTTTGGAGCCGAATAATTCACATATTAGTACCTTTAAGTTGTTAGCTTGGGTATATTAGTGGTGGATCCGAAAAGGAACCCAGAGAAACCTCACATTCGTGGATACACTTTTCGAGGAGAACTAGGGTACCACTGTTTTTTGAAAAAATTCTCGTCACTTTATTTTGGCTTGTGTGAACCATTGTGTGGGATATAATGAATAACTGATTCAAAACCTAAAAACTTAAGTCCATCTCCATCCCAGAGGAACAATCTCTGAAAAATCTCACATACGGGATGCCACCCCATATGATGCAAAACATCATATTCGATGAGGATCCTGAAGAAAGGACCCATATCGATGTCCCAAATGAGCGAAGGACGACCGGAAAAAAAAAACCTAAGGTTTCGATAGTCCAATTCACATTGATACCCTTACCAGTCTCATAAAAGCCCTCACACAGGTTACGAGACAAAGAGCTCTAGCAAGGATGAGTTCATTAGAAGATGAATCCTCAGGATCTCGCATTTCAAAGTGTGGTCCAAAGAAATGGAAGTGTTAGAACATCGGTATCCCTATCGATCTCGTAAAGGTCTCTACACGGGTTACGAGACAGACAACTCTAGCATAGACGAATCCCTACAACCTCACATTTCAAAGCTTGGTCCAAAGAAGGGGACGTGCTAGCACAAAGAAGACAGAGCATAAAAGTGATTGAAGGAAAATGAGAGCGATCTAAGAAATGTTGGAGCAAAAACAGGCACAAGTCGAACGAAGGGCCAAGAGAGCCCAAGAAGAGGCACGAGTAGATAGAAGGGTCAGGAGAGCACAATAATCAGATTATGAAGAGGGTTATAACCAATGGAGTGAGTCCCAGGTGTTTGATTAGGAGAGAAAAAATCACAAACCCCGGTTGGCTCACCTAGTCCAAACCTCGTCATAAGAATCGAGCAGGAAGATCAAGTCTTTGGAAGATATGGTATGAAACCATAGTGGTAGAATAAAATACATGGATATGGATCGGAGAGAATATTCATTGGAAGATTTCTTACTGGAGGAATGTGACCATAATGATGAGGATACTCTCCCAAAGTTTCTAAAGTTTAGTGAAAAAGGAGATCGAAGAACACATATGGCCCTATTCATGGGAAGTGTAGTTAAATATCGGAATAACGATAGGAGGCTGATCAATTGGTCCCCAAGAGTCTGGAATGGGTCGCCACCCTGAACCTTCAGCAGGTCAGGGAATTTAAACAAATCATTAACCTTTTAATGGATTGTTTCTGATTTAATCTTAAAGCCCTCCCGACCATAAATCAATTGTATGACCTGAAGCATAAGATAGATGAGAGTTGTCGCGAGTTCATAAACAAATGGCGGTTCATGGCCAACAACATAAAAGAGTTGATCTTAGGCTCCCATGCCCTGATGATAATCACGAACAACTTCTCTCAACCTCTGAGGAACCTAATCAACATGGCTTAAGTTGAAACCTATGTCAAACTTAGGCTATCGCCTTTGAGGTAGACATCAAAAGAAGAGCATATAACGGGTTCCTAAAAAACAATAGGGACAACAACATATGCAGGAAGTCATACTCATCCAAAAGTTAGGTCAACACTATTTGAACCTCAACACAGACTGCGCAAAAAGATGGCAATCAAAGTCAAAAGACAAGCAATCAAAAGACTGCCCCAAGGTAGTCGAACACTAATAAGAATGGATATGGTGGAAATCTGAAGTTGACCAGGGACCGAACATTTATAAAGTTCAAATAACCTCAATCACAGGTCCTAGATCTCCTATTACGAGACAGCCTAGTCAAGTTGCTTGAGGTGTCAAACCCATCACAGATGAAGGTCAAAGACTCATCCAAATACTGTTGATACCATAGAGTCGTGGGTCGTGACACTGAGGAGTATTTTATCTTGAAGCACATTCTACAGGATAACATTGACAATGGTGAACTACTTGTGGACCCGGACCAATAGAATAAGAGTAACAATATGGGCATCTTCTATGGGCCTTTCTCAAACCACACCATTGAAGAAGGGGGTCCAAGCCTGTGAACCGAAGGGGAATTGGCTTCCCGAAAAGGCCATAGAGCAAGGACCATATGCCAACACAATGGTTTGCATTCCCCGAGCCCTAATTTGCAATACATGTTCTTGTCCACTACTAGTGGTTCCCCAAATCTACTACCAAGGAGGGAGAAGGGTGCAAAGAAGACAGATTCCATGGGAAAGCTAAGAAACTTCACGAGAGAACTCGTAGATAAGAGTGATTTGTTTGGACCCACCAAACAACGGTTACACCCTAGGTTCCTTCCCATGTGTCCTGTCACAAATAGGCCATTACGGAAAAGGATGGTCTCCCTCTACAGCCTATGTTGGCTAGTCTTGAGGGGCAAATTGACAGGTCGACTATTTGGTCAATGGAAGAAACAATCTCATTATCAAGCTCAATAATGAGTACAACATCATCCAGTTCAGACCAAGTATCAGTCTATGTAACATGGACTCTTCTAACAGGGCACCACACCTGCGTCGCACCCGCACACAGGCGGGTGCGACACTTGTACATAGCTTCCTTTATGTTAGGTGAAGTCAACCACATTGAGGTCCATTTCTATTCAAAAGCAGATTCAGTTAACCCTAATCAAGTCCATTTTTATTTATATTATACAGATAAATACATAAATGCACACACATACACGTAGTGTTAACTTAAAACTGTTACAAATTTTAAAAAAAAAATGATGTCTAATTTAGGCTTTTTAAGATATTTCTTAGGTACTGAAGTTGTGCACTCTCCTCAGAAGTAATTAATGTTAAATTAAGGTTGGAAAATGGGATTTTGCTTGAAGATCCTACACCTTACCGCCAACTAGTTAGGTCGCTTACTTACTTGTCTATCACTCGGTAAGATATAGCTCATGCAGGTCACTCAGTCAGCTAGTTTCAGCATGCTCTGACCACTGTGCACATGAGTGTTGTCTTAAGAATTATTAGATACATCAAGAATACTATAACAAAGGGGGTTTTTTGTCTTCATCTTCTTCATTGGATTTACATGCTTATTATGATGCTGATTGGGGTGAAAATCTCAAATGAATCTCAACTGCGGGTTTTTGTGTATTTTTAGGTGACTCATCTTATGGAGATACAAGAAGCAGCAAAAGGTATTATTATCGTCAACCTAAGTTGAATATAATGCAATATCTACAACAACAATGGAGCTTGTGTGGCTAAAAAGTGTTCTTAGTGATATGGTAGTAATCATCTTAATACCTTCAAAGATGTGTTGTGACAATAAAAGTGCAATCTACATTGCAAGCAACCACACCTTTCATGAGTGAACCAAAATATTGAGATGGATTGTCATTATATGCGTGATGAGTATATGAGAAGAACTATTACTTTGTCGTATGTCACATCGAAGTACCAGCTTGCATATTTTTTTACCAAAACTCTTCCTGTCCCTGAATTTATTTTTCTCCTTAACAATCTTTCGGTCATTTCACCGTAAGTTTGAGGGGGTGATAAAATATATATGTATGTATATATATACACATGTATATACATACATATATATATTCAATATTGTAATAGTTAATGCCCTGTAGGAGCATTTTAGTCTTTTCACATGTAATAATAATTGTTTATTAAAAACAATTGTTTCCTTTTATGTAATTACCCTTGCCATTGGGGCCTCTATGATCTAAAGACCACAAAATCGTTGGGGCCCCAACAGTCATAAATATGAGCATTGGGAGCTCCCCAGCGACTCTATGTGGGGAGCTCCCAATGGCCTCCCTTGTGGTTTTTATATAAATAGAGGATGTGTTCCCGCTATTACTTAATGTCTTTCCAAGCATATTATCAATAAACATCATATTCTTTTACTTGTTTGTGTTGCCCTTTGTTGGGTCTTTGTATTGTCCCATAGTGGACTTGTACTTATGAACTTTTGTGCTTATATTGTGCCTTTGTATTGCTCACTCTTGGACTTGAACATGCTTTTGCACTTTGTTCTTATAATTATGCATACTTCATTACAAGGTCATCATCCCGCAACCCCAGGTAAGCCTTCAAAAACCTAGATTTTGTAAAATACAACAACAACAACAACGCCTTCATCCCAAAACAATTGGGGTCGGCGATATGAACCAAAAAAGAAAATCATTTTGGGTCTTCCACATGAATCCTTCTCCTCCAATCATTTCTATCCAATGTCATGTCCTCGGTGAGGTTCAAATCATTCATATCCTTTCCTATCACCTCCATGCATGTCTTCCTAGGCCTACCCCGACCTCTTTTAACTAATATATTTTCTCATTTCTCCATCCTTCTAACTGGAGCATCATTAGGCCTTCGCCGAATATGTTCAAACCACCGTAAACAATTCTCTCTCATCTTATTTTCAATGGGTGCAACGCCTACCTTCTTACGTATCTTCTCGTTCTGAATCTTATCTTTTATTGTATTTCCACACATCCATCTCAGCATACGCATCTCAGCTACACTCATTTTTTGAATATGATGTCTCTTGGCAGCCCAACATTCCGTACCATATAAAATAGATTTTGTAAAATAGTTTTTGAAAAATAAAAAATAAAGAGCAAACAAGTAAAAAATTGAAAAAAAAATAATAAAATTTAAAATCCAAAAAACTTCTCTCTTTTGAGGCCCAGACTATCACCTTCGTTGCAGGAGCATGCTATTCATATCGACAAGGTCAAGGAAGCTTTTGTTAAACCCCTTGTTTTTGTTTTCTCTAACCTATCCAATGATGTCTTTTTCATTAAAATCATGTGGGGACGAGTCAAAAGAGTTTGAACCTAAGCGTGGAGCCAAAAGACGACAATCCAGTCTACAGCCCCCTCTACCAGACGGCAATCCCGTCTACAGCCCCATCTACCGAACGGCAATCCAGTCTAGGGTCTCATTACTGGATGGCACTCTGGTGTACAGTCTGGTCTCGTCAAATACATGAATAAGCCTCTAAAAAGTCCTATCCCACTTGGACTCAACCTCTCCTTGCGCATTTTGTGTGGGACTCTCCCTAGATAAGCCTTATCCCCATTGAGGATAAGCCTGGATCCATTTGGGTTGGATTTTTATCTAGAAACCCTGGATCCATATCTCATAGAGGACTTCTATAAATAAAAGCTGACCCCTAGAGTCAGGGGGCTAGATCTAGAAATCATATACCTGAGTGCTAGCCCTAGAAAAGAAGCTTACCCAAGCCTTGCATGTGCTCAGACCCTTCCTCTCATAAGTCATAAGCTGCCATACCTACGCGAAGGTGCTGCTCAATTGAAGGCAAAAATATGGATAACACAAAAACGAGAAAAAATTGGATACATGACATGAAATAGAGACTTAAGTCAGAGAACAAATAAAGACTCAAGTATCATTTGAGACTAAAGCAAGTTACTTCAAACACGATAAGCACCTAACCAAAAATCATGCTAAGCTCAACAATTATGCATGAAAGGCTTGCGGGAAAAAAAATAAAGAGAAACTTACGTATTTAAGCTTCTCTCGTGAGCCTCATCCAATATAATAACAGAGTAATGACTCAGTTTAGGGTCAGAAAGGCTTTCACGAAGGAGAACACCATCAGTAAGGTACCTGAACATTCCCAAGCTCTGAATAGAACATTATTGATGAAACAAACATAAAGCATAGAGCCCATTGTCTAATATTGATACATGAGTTTGGAAAAAAAAAACTTACTTAATGCATGTTTTGTCCGATGTACGGTCTTCGAAGCGAATGGAATATCCAACCTCTTCACCAATGTTAACTCCCAGCTCAGATGCAACTCTCCTGAATGCACATCCAAACATTGATGAAAATTTGAAAGACTATTGCATGTCTTAATATATCATTCCAATTGATATACTATTGATAGTACAACAATATCTAGTAGAAAGACATAGCTGCAAGTGTTATCTACTTAGTTGGACCTTACCGATTTTTTGTCGTCAATAAATGCCGGTGCATCCTGATTCTTTTGCACCAGAATTCCATTCAAGTTGGAATTCCATTACCATTGAATCCCAGAACTTGTATATCGCGTCAATGAGTTTTAAAACCCTGGATGTTGGGTATTTCCAAAGTTGAGCGTCTGAATGTTTGAATCAGAGGGAAAAAAATCTGGAATTTGAACTTTTTCTTTTTGCATATGGTGGAAAGCAAATTCTGCATATTGAGTATTCAAACACTGAAAATTACTAACAAAAGCTCCTGAGCTCAATGGCAAGCTGATACAGAACACATCTTGAGATCATTTTTTCTTTAAGACCCTAAGATCCTTCGTCAGTGAAATTTATTATAAGGGGAAAATTGTGGAGGGTAAACGAAAAACCCTAGACTCATCGAATTTCCATCAAACTAATAGGCGGTTTAAGGGCGCCAGTGCTGAAACCATTGAGGGGCTAGTAGATGAACCAAACGTTCAGGACAAGTCAGGAAATTGCATTAGCACATAGAGATTTCAGGAAGAAGAACGACGGGGGAATAATGGAAAATCCTGGAACTGGGGGAACACCAAAGAGGAAGAGGGGAAGAAAGAATACCTCGAAACGGAGACGGCAGCGACGCGGCGAGGCTGGGTTACGGCGATGGCGCCGGACTTGGTGTAGCCGTGGCGGTGGAGGATCTGAGAGAGCTTGGTGCTCTTGCCGGAGCCCGTCTCACCGATCAGGACGACGACGGGGTTTTTCTTCACCGCTTCCACGATCTCATCCTCAAATTTGAGGATCGGTAGCTCCATGAGAAAGAGAGCCTTCCTTCTCCGGGCGAGGATATATATACCGTTCGCTCTGGCACGAGAGGAAGAAAAAGGATGGAAGTTGCAGCCAACGAAGGGGACATTCGAAGTGAGCTTTTGGCGTTCGGGGTGGAACGCGGGGAAACCTTGAAACAGTATAAAAGACCGAAGTATTTTTCACACGGAACACGCAGGTGCGTGTTCTTGGGTCTGAACGAGGGCCACGTACCTAAGCACGGGGCTCGTTTCCCGTGTGTGTGCATCCCTTAGCATCGAAGTCGTGTGTGTTTGCGTATCTTTTCTTGCCATTAGCGCTATAAAATAACGTTTTGAGTAATGCATCAAAATATATTTTAGCCAAAAAACTGGGGATAACCTTTTGTTTTCGCTCTAAGCAGTAATCACCTTTGCGTGAAGAGTCTCAACCTCAAAATATATCGCCTTTTCCGTTCCTAATCACCCTTGCACCTCCGGAGAAGCACCATTTGTCGTCGTCTGCTGCCGCAGGAGTGCATTTTGCCATCGTCTATTATTGGAGCACCTTTTACCGTCGTTTGTTGTCGAACCACCTTTTATCGTCGTCTGTTGTCGGACCACCCTTTGTCGTGCAGCTGAGGATCTATCAGATATTAAATCAACAAAAACATATTCAAAAGTATACTCTGCAGCTAGTAGCTTCATGTTCTTCTGCAGAAGTTCTGACAACTCTGTATCAGGGGTTAGAACCCACATATCATTTGCAAGCAAACGAGCTCATTCGTAATTGTTGACTGCAAGGAAAATGCTAATTAGCGATGAAAATAATTTATCGTACATTAACGACGGATTAGTGAAAGAAAGATATTTGTCGCTAACCTTTATGAAATTAGCGTCGAAAATCAATTTGTCGCTAATTTGTCGCTCATTAGCTACGGATAATCGGTGGAATGCTTTCCGTCATAATATCTGTTGCAACTTAGTGACGGATTAGTGTCAAAACCTTTTTGTCACTAGGTCGTCGCCAAATAAGCGACGATATTTGACCATCGCTAATTCGTGGCTAGTTTTCCCGTAAATCCCTAATCAGAACCCTTTCTTTTTCTTACCTGTTTCATCTCTCCCGCCCGACACAATTCTTCTCTGCCGCCCGATGTTCCCCGGCCCATCACCCCCAGTCCGCCGCCCATCGCCCTCTCAATCGCCGACCCACAGCCGTCGCCCGACACTCCTCCTTCGCTGACCTCCGTCGCCCTTCTCAGCAAGCACCACCGGCAAAATCCTACGAGCAGAGCCACCGCCGCTGTCGTCGACACACCGGCAATGTCTCGGTCACGGTCCTGCGTGCCATCCTTGTGGTCGCTGTCTTTCCCGACGTCTCCCAGGTAAATCCTATGACCCCCTATCGCCTTTTCTCCCTTTCTTTCGGGATCGCCAGAAGGGGGTGGCCCTCTGCGTTGTTTGATTTCTCCGGCAGGAGGTGGCACCCCCTGCCTCGCTTGGGTGGCCCCCTATCTTAATTATTTTTTGGCAGGGGGTGGCCCCTTGCCTTGCTTCTTCTTTGGCATGGGGTCGCCCCCCTTGCCTCCTTTTTTTTTCGACAAGGGGTGCCCCCGTGCTTTGCTTGATTTCTCCAGCAAGGGGTGGCACCTTCTGCCTGAAACACTTATATCCGGAGTTGTCGGGTGAGTTTTTCAATTCTGTAATGTTTGACAGACTTGTGAGTCTGTCAGAAAGAGAACAAAAGAAAAATATTCAAAATCGGATTTAGTTTGCCCCTTTAAACTCTCAGTTTGTGAAAACCTATCAGAATCCATTTTACACTATAGCAAAGGTAAAACAGTCATTTACTTACTTATTTGATTTTTTATAGTTTTTTATGTTTTCTAGCATGTAGTTAATTTACTAGCAGTAGTTAGACTAGTTAGAGTTTGTTTACTTAGTTAGTTTAGTTAGAAATTACAGTTTTAGTTATCTTTGTTTTTAATTATAGTTTAATTTAGTAATGAGTTCAGAAGCTGTTGTAGATGTAATCTAAAATTCATAATTGATTAGAGACTGACTTTTTATTTTTGTTGTGTTAGGTTGTATAAGTTAGAAACATATCAACAGGTGCATTCAGAATGTGAGTGTGAATGCACATGTGGCAAAAAGATAGGATTACCCCTAGCGATCCGGAGAAGACTTAGAATATGTTTCTGTTAATTTCCATTTGTAGTTTGTAATTTAATTAGAATTATATTGTTAACTTAGTTGTAAACATTCGTGATATTAATAAATTGAGGTTTTAGATTTAATCTGAGTGTATCTCGTTTCGTGTGGATTCAACCCGTACTCGCCACATTCGTGGAAAGTCGGTTTTATTACTTGATTGGTGATTTTCCAAAACGCTTTTAACGATAAAAATAATATTAAAAAATAACGCTTACAAAATACCATCAAATACTATTGAGAAATTTATTGTAATCCGAGATGTATATTGTTGACAGATGCATGTTTGACCTCAAAAAAAAGGTTAGGAATAAAGCAAGAGTAGAGGGCTATATTTGTGAGATGTACACCTTTGAAGAGATTTCAAAATTCTCCTCTATGTACTTTGAACCTCACATTTCAACACATTACACATGCCCACCTGGTAATGATGATAGAGAACAATTAACTATAACTGTCAAATTGTTTATATTTCAACCACTTGGACATGCATTTGGCAATTGTCGGTCAAGACTCTTGGAAGATCGAGAGCAAGACGCAACACAAATATATATCATTTTCAATTGCTTAGCAATCGACCCATACATTGAGTAAGTATACTTAATACGTAACATTAAGTTCTATATGTGTGTACATGGTTCGGTAAAATAAGTTTATGTTAAGTGTATACAATTTGATATGGAGTTACGAAGAAAACTTTCACAACTCACTGGTGCAGAAGTACAGAAAGAATGTAAAAATAAATTTGTGGCATGTTTGAAAGAGTTGGTAATGATGATTGTATACATTTTTTTCCTTTATACGACAATAAGATACTTAATTTGTCGTGATCATAGTCCTTGTTTGTGCTTGTTGGTCCGCCATGATGATGTTAAAGATCAAGGAATATGTGATTTACAAAATGTTTCATCTAAAGTTATGCAGTGTTACAACGGGTACATCGTAAATGGTTATCGATTACATACAAAAGACTACGGTGTTAACAAGTCAACGATGAATAGTGGCGTGTGTGTCAAGGGTAGCAGCTATGGTGGGAATTAACGTGACTACTACGATGTTATAGGAGAAATAATGGAGTTGACTTACTTAGGCACAATTAATAGCTTAACTTTATTCAAGTGTCAATGGTTTGATCCCACAGCAACAAGAGTCAACAAAGTCTCAGGCATTGTGGAGGTGAATGGTAAGTCAATGTTTGGAACATATGAACCATTCATATTAGCCTCGCAAGCTCAACAAGTGTACTATACTTCATATCCAAGTACAAGAAAGTCAGATAGAAATGAACTGTGGGTAGTTTGTAAGGTGAAGTTTAAACTATACCCCGAGTATGATCAGTTACAGGAAGACAAGATTGCTGAAGAGGGTGAATACTATCTATCAGATGATATGTATGACTTCTCTTATGGTCACAATGTCGCACATGGTATGCATGTCATATCTTCATTGGTTGATGGCACATGCATGGAAGAATGTGATCCAAATGATATACGATGTGGATGGGCGCTAAATGAAGAAGAAGAAGATGATGACGAAGAGGAGGAGGAGGAGGAAAAAGAAGAGTATGAAAGTCAGACAAGTGATGACGAATCATTCACGAGCCAGTGAAATATAACTGGCAATGATTGTATTGTATTGATTTGAATATATTGAAATATATTGCAATGTTTGAAATGTCTTGCATGGAGTTTTTTTAAATTTGATCTGAATGATTAGAATAATTTGAATGTATTGAAATGTATTGTATTGGTTTGAATATATTGAAATGTATTGCAATGTTTGAATGTTTTGCATGAAGTTTTTTTCAATTTGATCTGAATGATTTGAATATATTGAAATGTATTGCAATGTTTGAATGTCTTGCATGGAGTTTTTTTCAATTTGATCTGAATGATTAGAATGATTTTAATGTATTGAAATGAATTGTATTGATTTGAATATATTGAAATATATTGAAATGTTTAAATGTCTTGCATGAAGTTTTTTTTCAATTTGACTTGAGTGATTAGAATGATTTGAATGTATTGAAATATATTGTATTGATTTGAATATATTGAAATGTATTGTAATGTTTGAATATATTGCATGTCTTAGATATTTTTCGAATTAATTATGTATGTTCAATAGGTATAGAGTTATGAATTGAATGCACATGTAACGTGTTAGAATTATTTGAATGTATTGCAATATTTGAATGTCTTGCATGATTTTTTTTTAATTTGATCTAAATGATTAGAATGATTTGAATATATTGAAATATATTGTATTGATTTGAATATATTGAAATGTATTGCAATGTTTGAATGTATTGCTAGTACATTTTTATTTGTTATAATATGGTTTGTAGAGGACACACTAGTCGAGCACCCAGTGGTAGCCAGACTGAGCCTTCATCTTCACGGGCTCCTTCGATAAGTATATCATTTAAATAATTATATATTTGATTAATTGAAATATACATTATATGAATTTCTAACTCATTATTCTGTAGGTGCTGTTTCGCCTACACATGACCCACCTACGCCGGATGCAGGGTCTTTTCAGTGTGACCCACGACAAGTAATTCAAATTGTATATATCGATGGTCGATCGTAAGTATTTCATTGTCACTTGTTCAATATTTAACTTATAAAAAATATATATTGACGGTCTATTGTTAATGTGTATCTTTTCATGTGCAGTGCGAAGTTTGAGCAGCAAGAAGTAATACGAGGAATTACGAAGTCATTACTGCATCATCTTCCAGGACCAGTAGCACAATGAAAAGAGTACCCGAGAGAGGTGTTGGACAACTTAATTCTCTCATTCATGGTATGCAATCATTTATCATAACAAGCAATGTTTTATATTTATGTGTGCTAACGTTCTGAAAGTATTTGTAGGTCTCCCATCGCTTCGCGGATACAAACGAGGAGAATGACGTGAGGGTAGTGTAGCAGAAGGTGGCTGCCAATCGATTTGCCGACATGCTGCACAATATGAAGACTGTAGCAAAAAAAACAGTTGGTGGGATAGATGATCCACTATAGTGGAAGGGTCATGGGCCGACTACTGTCAAGAGAGATTATTGGGAGGGCATGTGCGACAAGTGGGCGATCAATGATTTTCGAAACCGCTCAGCAAAGGCTGCATAAAACCGAGCAGCGATGCCCGATGCACATCTACACACAGGTGGATCTAGGACTTTTGGCAGCCACAAAAAGAAAATGGTAAGTCATCAATATATATATATATATATATATATATATATATATATATATATATTGTCAAATTTGTAAGTACTTATGCATACTTATTAATCGATTTTTTATATCATGTCACATTGTAGGAAGCAGAAAAAGGAAGCATTGTGCCTTACAAGGATATGTTTGTTGAAACACATAAACATAAGAGCACGAAAGATTTTGTATTAGAGAAGACGAGAGTGTCAACTGTATGTATTTATTGTATTAATAAACATTGTAATATACAAGTTATTTTGAATTATGTTATCATAAACATTGTAATTCTTAATTACTACATATTCTAATTATTACTTTGTAGGAGTCATACGAGCAACAAATGATACAACGATATGGCGTTGACTCCACTTAACATTCATTTCTTGATCATGCAACATGAGTGACTGCTACAAGTGAACTAAAAAAGAATCGTGTATTCGAGTTTGGGAGTAACATGAACACCACACCAGTCATTTCCTCCTGCAACCCGAGCTCACAGAGTTCTTTCGCCAACATCAACTCCCAACGTCCTATTGACCATGCTATGTCTTGGGATGGTGTTTGTCACCGTCTTGAGGACAAAATGCAGCACTTTTTAAATTAATCCATTCTCAACCTTATCCGTAATGAGTTGTGCAACTTTTTTCTGGACAGGGGAACTTCATCTGCATTCAACATGAGCTCAGGTGCCCATTAGGTATGCATGATTGAACTGCTATAAATTTTTTCTTATAATTTTGTTAATGCACTTTAGTTTATTACTAGTTTATGTGTCATTCAGCCATTTACTTTGTTGCATTAGATTAGATGGATTGCATACAATTTATTTCATTATGTTTTGTTTATAAATACTAATATTTTGGTTCTCTTTTGTAGGATGCTGGAGATGATCAGCGTAGAGGAGCTGATGGAGGCATGGAGGAAAGGGCAAATCGAGAAAATGAAGAGGATGATGCCCAAAGTCTTGGCGAGGATTAGATTTTTTTGTTTAATTTATTTGACAAACTTGTAACTATTTATAACTTCGCAAGGATTGTACTTGGTAGTTAAAGTTTGCTTAACTTAGCATTTCTATTTAATTTGTATGCATTTTTTATTTGTACTGTTTTTTTATAAGCAGGATATATGAATTGTATGAGAAATTTTTCTCGAGTTTCAAAATATTTTAAATTTTTTTAATTTTTATTACAAATTAGCGACGAAGTGGCGACGGACATTATTTGTCGCTACTCCATCACCAATTTGAAGCAGTCATCGATTTATGATGAAATTTAAGCCGTCGCTAATTTCTGTTGCCAAATTAGCGGCAAAAATTAGCGACGGATATGCATCCGTCGATAAATGGTAGCAACAAAAATAGCAACAGATTAAATTTTGTCGCTTAACCAAATCAATCTCCATTTAACAATGAATTCGCGATGTACATAATCTGTCGCTAAGCCATCGCAACATAGCGACAAATTAGTGACAGATAAATTCTGTCGCAATTTAGCGACTAAGGTTATGCGACAGATGCTATCTGTCGCTAGTCTGTCGCAAAGATGTACATCGGCGGATAACATCTGTCGCCAATACACATTTTTCTTGTAGTGGTTGTACATACTCATCGAAGAGAAATAATTAAAGATCTTTATAAAGAATGGGTTCACCCTGCCAAAGGAAAGGTGGTTGGAAGCATGACAAAGCATGATAAGGTGGTTGGAAGCATGATAAGGTATCACTCGTGAGGAGTGTAATAAATTGGAGTTTATTAACTTAGTATACAAACTTTGTAAACTTTGTTCAACATTCAATGTCATTCAGTTATTTGTAATGATCTTCGAGTTATTATTTACCATGTCAATAAAACTAATGATTTATAGTATTAGCATGTTTTGATGCGATTCATACGATAAATATCGTAATAATTGACACTAGCAAACACATAATATCTATTTACAACGATTCATACTTCAAATAATGTGCAGCAATTTTAATAAAATTCGCTAAATGAGCACTGATTTGAACACACACATCAATGTACATATTGCATAATATACTGCAAATCGATACGACAATTCAGAATAATCGTTTATTCATATTATAAATCGATATGATAAACGTAAGCATAATAGCTTATAAATCGATATTTTGGTAACAAAGCCAAATAGACATGATTCATGATTTATGATTTATACATTTAAAGCAGCAACAATTTATACATTTAATGCAATAGCGATTTATGATATATAAAGTTACCAAGATTTGTAAGTTTGTTGAATCTTACAATGAGGTTTACTGTTGAAGCCCAAACGTTACAACAACATGTACTTATGAATGGTGCAATTTCTACATCAATTTGTAAGTTTGAAGCAGTGATTTGTACATTTAAAGTATGAACGATTTATACGTTTGATGCAATAGCGATTTATACTAACCCTAAATGAGCAACGTTTTGAACACGCAAATGGCCACCTTATGTCACTACAATTGTTATTCCTCACGCACAGGTTTCAATTACATACTACAAATATCTAACCCTAAACCTAAACCCTATACCCTCACCGTAAACCCTAAACCCTAAACCTAAACACTAAACCCTAAACCTAAACCCTAACCCTAAACCTTAAACCCTAAATATCTTACTAAACCCTAACGACAAACACTAAACCCTTAATATATTACTAAACCCTAAGCCTTAAACCCTAAACCCTAAACACTAACCCTAAACCCTAAACCCTAAACCCTAAACCCGAAACCCTAAACCCTAAACCCTAAACCCGAAACCCGAAACCCGAAACCCGAAATCCGAAACCCGAAACCCGAAACCCTAAACCCTAGATCCTAAACCCCAAACCCTAAACATCGTGTCGATTTGTTCTTTAGTAAGTCTAAACATCATGTTGATTTATTTATTATTTTTCATTTCCACCTTTTATGAATCAGTATCAAGTAAATCGCTATACGACATATCGTTCACGTAGAAAATGCTCGTAAAAGTAAATCGTGATAGTTATAAAGTTGTAAATCAATTTGTACTTTACTAAGTCTAAATGTCATGTCGATTTGTTACTAAACCCTAAATCCTAAACCCTAAACCCTTAATATCTTACTAAACCCTAACGCTAAACCCTAAACCCTTAATAAATTACTAAACCCTAAACATTATCCCTCTCCTCATCCTCTTCTTCCTCCTTTTGCCTTCGCTTCTCTTCCTCCTTCTCCTTATTTTTCCTTTGCTTTCTCCTATCCTCCACCTCCTCCTTCCTTTGCCTTGGTTTCCTTTGCTTTTTTTCATTATCCTCCTCCTTCCTTTCATTTTGCTTGTCCTCGTCATCCTTCTTCTTCTTTTTATCGTTGGATTATCATCTTCAATATCTGACAGATTAGGCTCTGATCTATACTTTACCAGCAATTGCTCCCTTTCTTTATCATTCTCAATCTTCATTATTCTGTAGTATGCTTCTACTTGCTCATACAAAGCATACTCTTGGATGATTACGTCAAGAGTTTTCTCCGCTGACGATGAAGTGTTTCTTCTATTAAAAATGCAAGCCATTAAAAACCTATACAACACAAAAACTTACCGAGATGGCAAAGGGTGCTCCGGCGAAAGAAGATGAAGCGTTAGAATTTTTGTGGAACGTTTAGGAAAAAATATTGCGAAGAACTCCTTTTATAGCCGAGGAGTTTAATGCTTATGGGACCCGCCAAAGATTTTTTGTCGGTTCACGTCCTATAATAAAAGATTTTATAATGACATCATTGTCGACCACAAAGATCTACCGTTGTTGCAAAAATATTTTCATAGTATAACGCAATCGGATATTCAAATATCATATAAATCAATATGAAAATTACTGTTGATAGCTTATAAATCGATATTAAGAATAAAACAATATCTTAAATCCATATTAAGAATCAGCATAGAAATCAGTATTAAGATTCAAAAAAATATCTTAAATCGATTTGAAAATTCGTATTGATATCTTAAACATCGATATTTAGAATCAAAACAATATCTTAAATCAATATTAATAATCAAAACAATATCTTAAATCGATATATAGAATCATGATAAAAATCGATATTACGAATCAAAACAATATCTTAAATCGATATTAAGAATATTATGTTGAATTGTCGTATTGATGATTAATATATTATGCGATATGTATATCAATGTGTAAGGTATTAGGTATTTTCTAGTATTGATTTTAAGATGTTATACCATGTATTGTCATATCGCGACCTACACAATGACGTCTATGTCTGCCACAACTGGATGTAAATCGCTATTGACATGAGTACAAATTGTGATACAATTGTAAGGCCAAATCGTTGTCTCATCTAGCCTTCAAATTTACACCTCGTTTAGGGTTTATGTATAAGAATTTAGGTTTAGGGTTTAGGGCTTAGTGATAGGATTTAGTAAGATATGACACAATTTGTAAATCCCTTTCTTTATCATTCTCAATCCTCATTATATAATTCATAAACCATTGATGCTTTAAATGTATAAATCATAAATCATTAAATATATAAATCGTTGCTGCTTTAAATGTATAAACGATTTTTATGTATAAAGACTATGAACTATCACGATTTTCCTTTAAGAGCTTTGTCTAAGCGAACGATACGTTCCATCACAATTTACAAAAATGACTGATTCATAAATGGCGAAAAGAAAACTAAACAAATCGCGATTTGCTTTTAAGAGCAATGTCTATGTGAATGATATGTCCTATCGCGATTTACACACTGACTGACTCATAAAAGAAGAAAAAGAAAAACAATAAACAAATCGATACGATGTTTATACTTAGTAAACTATAAATCCTGACTTAGTAGCATATCGATATCACTGTACGATAATTGATATAGTGATTTGCTTGATACTGATTGTCCTTTCGCGAATTAATTTTATAAGCTTTGTATATGTAAACAACATGTTCTACCGCGATTTATATAATGACTGATTCAGAAAAGGCAGAAAAGAAAATACAATAAACAAATCAGCACGATGTTTAGGCATAGTAAACTATAAATTGAGTTAACTTCAACGATATATTACAACCACATTCATTATAAAATATATGAGTGGTGCACATTCTTTGCTTCTCATGCAAATATCCTCAACTGAACATTCTTTGCTTTCAGAGTGTTGCACATTCTTTGTTTTCAGAGATCCTCCATTGTTATCACTCTTGGCACAAAGTTCATATTCCAGCTAGCAAGAGCTCTAGAGAGAGATATATTCGATCAGCACATAGAATCTCTTTGCAGCAAAAACTGAGCGCACTCTTGAGAATATGCTTCATAAACTTCAGCTCAGACACTCACCTCTAGAAGGAATCGATTCTATGTGCATGTTTGTCATGAAGTATAACGAAAGTAGGCAAATATTTTTTCAACTATGAAATATGGTTTGCGAACAATGGAGGGTCCGACAGTAGGAATAGATCAAATAGATGAACATCAACATCACCCCCTGTCTATCATGCAGAATATTTGTGCCTGCTCCGGTATGACAACAACCATTAAAGATGATTATAATCGTTATATTCTACATAAGCTTCGATATACTTCACGACAAATACACCATAGTCGTATGTGTCATGAATATATCGATGTATACACAGAAGATAATAACCATAATCATCATCAAAGATTATACGTGAAACAACTATGTTATCAGCATCAAAACCCATCTATCAAGCACAGGTAGAAGGAACACAGAAGAACAAAGAAGAAAGAAAAACACAAGGGAAAAGAAAAAGAAGGAGAAGAAGAAGAAGAAAAAAGAAGAAGAAAGAAGAAGAAGAAAGAAGAAGAAAAAGAAGCTGTGCTACTGCAGAAAAGAGGATAAATAGATTAGGGTTTTAGACATGGACAACGGGTCGGATCGAGTCGGGTAGGGTTTTACATAGATTAGGGTTTTACACAGATCTATATTAGGGTTTTATATAGAATAGGATTTTATGCATGTGTACACAAATCGACACGACATTTAGACTTAGTAAAGTACAAATCGATTTACAACTTGATAACTATTAAAAAGTTGCAAATTGCTATCACTGTTATATAGAAGAAGTGTTCTATCATGATCTGTACAACAACAGACATTAAATTAAAGTTGCAAATCGTTATCACTGTTTTATAGAAGAACTGTGCTATCAAGATCTGTACAACAACAAACATTAAGTTAAAGTTACAAATCGTTATCACTGTTTTATAGAAGAAGTGTTCTATCAAGATCTGTACAACAACGGACCTAAATCGAAAATGATTTGTCCTATCGTGATTTGCGTTTACAAGCTTTATCTATGTGAACGATATCCTATAGCGATTTGATTTTACGAGCGTTTTCTACGTAAACGATATGTCATATCACGATATACCTAATGACTGATTCATAAAAGGCGAAAAGGAAATAGCTGTAAACAAATTGACACAATGTTTAGACTTACTAAAGAACAAATCGACACGATGTTTAGGGTGTAGGATTTAGAGTTTAGGGTTTCAGAGTTCAGAGTTATGGTCTAGGTTTTAAGGTTTAAAGTTTAAGGTTAAGGGGAGGAGGAGAGGGAAAAGCAAAGGAAGAATAAGGAGAAGGAGGAGAAGTGAAGGCAAAAGAAGGAGGAGGAGGAGAGGGAAAAGCAAAGGAAGGAGGATGAGAAAGAGAATGAAAGACAAAGGAAGAAGAAGGAGGAAGAGGAGGAGGAGAGGGAAAGGTAGTTGAAGAAGAAGGAGGAAATAGAACTGATGAAGCATAATTTTTTTGAAAAGCAAAGAAGGATAAGGGAAATGAATGAGGCAGAGGAGTGGGAAAGGCAAAAAAGAATAAGGAGAGGGAAAGGCAAAAAAAGAATGAGATGAGGGAATGACAATTGAAGAAGAAGAAGGAGAAGGAAAGCCAAATGATGAAAATGGAAGAGGAAAGGCAAAGGAAGAAGCATCAGGATGAGAAAGAGAAGGAAAGGCAAAGGAAGGAGAAGGCAGACGAGGAAGAGAAGGAAAGACAAAGAAAAGAGAAGAAGGACGAGGAAGAGAGGGAAAGGCAAAGGAAGGAGAAAGAGGACGAGGAAGAGAAGGAAAGACAAAGGAAGAAAAAGGAAGACGAGGAAGAGAAGAAAAAAGAAAAGAAAATGCATTTAATGGTCACGAAGGATGAAAGGAAGGAAAAAGTACAAAAGCAGAGGAAGGAAGGGGATAAAGAGGAGAAAAGTGTGACCAAGGTACGTTAATCGCTACTGTATGTCGCGGTATACTGTTGTAGGTATTACTATGTATAGCGATTACTATGTATAGCGATTACTATGTATAGCGATTACTATGCATAGTGATTACTCTGCGATAACGATTAATGTGATAGCGATTACTTTGTATAGCAATTATTGCGATAGCGATTACTATATATAGCGATTAACTGTGATTTGATATTTTGTGTTACAGGCAGGTCAGAAGGGAAGCAAAACAGCAGATGAAAAGGTGAGAGGGCCGTGTCAGTGGCTTGTAGTTTTGTCGTGGTTCAGAAAGCTGAGTGAATATCAGAAGGACCGATTACGAAAGATGCACTTCAGCGGCCTTCTGGACCAACATTATTTTGAAAATTGCTGAAACACCATGACCCACCTGGTCAATAAGTGAAACCATATGATGAACACGTTCCAGTTTGGGGGTTTTGAGATGACCATGACCCCACAAGATGTGGCATGGATTACAAGTCTTAAGTGCCATGGAAATGTTGTCTAAACATGGGATTCAAACTATAACCCAAGGGACAATTGCATGACCCTTCTAGGAATGTCGATGAAGGAATGACATGAGTGTATTTCTTGTGGAGGCAATTTCTCATCGATGAAAGTTTATTTTTTCTGTAATAAATGAGAAGGCGGGTCCGTTGCTTGTGCATTATGTGTTTTCTAGCGTCGATTTTTATGATATTTGTAGTATGATTTCTATTGTAGAATTACAACAAAGAATTATAATATTACAACACAAAATTATCTATTTATAACAAAGAATTATATAATTACAACAAAAAATTATCAATTTACAACAAAGAATTATAGAATGCTAAACATTATAACGATTTGTAAGATATGAAAGTTAATGCATGATGACATAAAATACCTTTGAATTCAAACATTTTGTATGTACATTCAACTGTTCTATTGTCAACATTATACGTAACATATGCTTCTTGCCTTTTTAGATACTCTTTGACATCCCATACAATATGGTATTTGTGTATATTCTTATATTGCATACGTCCTTCTATATTGCAATTCATGACCTGTATAACCTCTTTTTTAGTCCATTCAAATACAGTTAGTGTATACAGATCTGCAGGTCGCGTCAATATTTTCATGCCCAAAGTTACAAGGCGGGTGTTGAAGCATTTCACATCTTGTTCAAGCTCATTCTGTCTAAGACCATTTACAAATAATTCATATTGTTCCATGAAATGACACATTGTTAAACATTAATACAATATTTTTTTCAGTGTGACATGCATAGATTCAGCTCTTTGTATGCTTATCATACTTGCACAAAAGTATTGTCTTCCATATGCCAATGCCCACTTCTCTTTGTCTGCATATAAATGTTGTAACCATACACAGTCTTTAAGGTCATACATCTAAATCATTTGCTCCCAATCAGACATAAAGGTGACCTCGTTTATGCTCTTAAGTACACATTGTCTAAACTTTTTATCAAACCCTGTCTTCTGATTAAAAATGTGTCCTATGTTCTTTACTGCATTTTGAAAGATATGCCAGAAACATAGGCGATGATGTGCATATGGCTATATATGAGACACTGCAACTGCAATTGCATGATCACCATCTGTAAGTACAACTCCAGGGTGCTTTCTATTCATTGCCTGTGTAAATACTTTGAACAACCACTCAAAAGTTTCCTTGGTCTGGTCATACAAAAAAGCGTCGTCTAATATGCGACTCTGTGAGTGATGATTCACTCTGACAAACTGCGCAAATGACCACTATTCCGTATTAATCTTCACTATCGTAAAACAAACAAACACATCATTGAAGCATTCATGATCCACTCTTGACTTTGAATCTGCCCAAAACATATTCACATCATACCCATTTTCATCCAGTTGCATTGCACTAAAGAAACCAGGGTCAATGTTTGATTTTTTCTGTAGGTAATCAACCAAAGAACATATTCCTCCATTCTTCATGTTTTATGACCTCTTCCTTCTCAAGTGGTTTCTTAGATCCATAGGTGTGAATGGTACATTCTTGTGACCACCATCTACGTGCGCATAAATTGTATGTCTTCCTTGGGCAATGTTGATGATATCAGCTATTTCAACAATTACAGCATGCGCTTCAGTTACTTTATGATGTGACCTTAACATAGGAGTCATAAATGAAGCGACTAATTCATGGTTATAATCATTGATTAAAGTACAAACTACATATTTTCCATTTAAAAGTCTTTTTAACACCATTCTCGCTGGACAGCCACATCTTGAATTTGGCTTGCTCCTTGTTGGATTTCCACTTGACTTCTTCCAACCTTGCTTAGAAAAAACATATGCCTTTCTCACCATGACACCCTGTGCATCTTTTTCTTGATTCATTTTATTCATTTTTATCAATTTTATCACTTTTTAATTGGTACAACTGCCGATCGGGGTCCAATACCTAAAATCCTTTATCCAGGGTTTGCATTTCACATGACATTCCATGTCATATATCATCATTTTCTTATCATTTCTCACCATTTCATATCATTTCATTGCATTTCATCGTATTGCATACCATTCTCGAGATCCAACACTCTGGTTTCTCAAAATCTTCAAATCCAGATTCAATTTTAAAACCTTTCTTTTGAAATTAATTTCAAAAACTTGGGTTTTAGATCAACATTTACCATTTGCCAACCCCCAGGATCCTATATTTCAAAATATTTTCCTTAGAAAATAATCTGGATTTATTTCATACTCAAATTTTAACTGATTTCAATCCTCAGATGAGACCCAGCTAGGTGGTGTCACTTCTAGATTCCTTCATTTATCAAATTTCTCAAAATTCTAGAGTCCTAGTTGGATAAGGACTCTGTCTTTTTATCTTTTTAAACCTTTTCAAAACTCTATTTTAATTTTAAACCAGATGTAGCCATATCCCTTGCCCATTCTTTTCATTTTGGTCAAAATCTTAGAGTCCGAGTCAAATTAGGACTCTTTCTCAGAATCCTAATCGAATCAGGACTCTATCCCAATTTCATCCTTTATTCATGTTTTTACTTGTTTTCAAAAACTTTCTCATCTGGCTTCCAAAAAGATAAAAAGTTTAGTCTTAGTTGGATTATGACTCTTTTTTAGAGTTTCAGTCGGATCAGGACTCTATGTATTACTACCATTTCTACCTGTTTTTGAGATTTTTTTTTTAAATCTTTCGTTTGGCCCAAAATTCAGAGTTTCAGTCGGATTAGGACTCTTTTTCAGAGTCTTGATCGGATTAGGACTCTATCTTTTGTTGCTATTTTACTTATTTTCAACCAAATCTTTCAAAAGTTGGATCAGGACTCTGACCCTAACTTCAATTTTGAGAGAATTTTTTAAAATCTCTTCATTTATTTCGTCAGAACCCAAATTTCAAATTGTTAGGGCAGATCTTTCAAAATCTTGTTATTTTCCATTAAAAAACCCCAAAAATAAAGATTTTCAAAATTTCAGGATTCTATCCCAGAGTTCTATCGAATCAGGACTCTATCCTGATTTTATTGTCTTATTTCATTTCTACTTGTTTTTAAAAGTATTTTTTAAAATCTCGTCATTTGTATCTCAGAAAACCAAAAATTCTCAGAGTTTTAGTCAAATTAGGACTCTTCCCCAGAGTGTTAGTCAGATCAGAACTCTGAACCTGACTCCAATTTCTATCTTATTTTTGCCTGTTTTCTAAAATCCTCTCATTTGTTTTCTAGAAAACCCTAAATTTTAAGAGTTTTAGTCGAATTGGGATTATGTCTCAGAGTCCTAGTTGGATTAAGACTCTAATTCTGATTCTAATTTTCATCTTGTTTTCACTTGTTTTTGCGAAAAGCTTCTAAAACTTCCTTGATTATTCAAAATTCTAAGAGTTTTAGTCGAATTAGGATTCTGTCCCAGAGTCCCAGTTGGATCAGGGCTCTAACCCTGACTTCAATTTTGAGAAAATCTTTCAAAAACTTCTTCATTTATCTTTTCAGAAATCAAATTTTAAAGTTCTAGGATTTTATCCTAGAGTCTTAGTTGATTTAGGACTCTATGCTAGTGTCCCAGTTGGATTAGGACTCTGACTCTGGTCTTGTGTTTTTTTTTTATTTTTGCCAATTTCTGAAAAGATCTTTCAAAACCTCTTTGTTTTCTTTTAAAAAATCCAAAAATGAAGAGTTTCAAAATTTTAAAACTCTCTCCCAGAGTTCTGACCTGGTCAGGACTCTATTTTAAAACCTCTGATTCTCATCTGGTGATTAACTCTATTTTAAAACTCTTTTGAGTCTTTATTTTTACTTTTTCAAAACCCTGATGTAGGGGCCACACAATTGGCGTCACCTCTGAAAGAGCCCCAATCCATTTAGGACTCTATTTGGTTTAAAACCTCGATTTTATTTTCAAACTTTCCTTAAAAAACTTCCCATTTTAAAATCCTTCATTTCAAAAACCTGATTTCCACATCAGTTTTCAACTTTCTTCAAGCGGGACCCACCGTACAGGGGTGTAAACCCTAATTTTTCTATCTTTATTTGATTTCATCTCATTTTCATGTCTTACATATTTCAAAAATACAAAAAATATTAGTGGATCTAGGTGTCTTTTTGAAGTTTTTGAAAAAAATCATTTTTAACCCCCTTTATTTTCAAAATTTCAAAATCGTTTTCTGAAGAATCAAGTGGAGCCCACACTGGGTGGCACCACATTTGAGAGTTTTGGTTAGTTTAGGATTAGTGAGTGTCCTAGCTAGGTTAGCAGAGTCAAAATTGATTTTTAAACTTCATTTTATCTTAATATCTTTAAAACTCTATTTTTAACTGTTGAATTTAAATCTTTAAAAACCAAATATGGGCCATAGAGGTTGGCGCCATATTTGGATAGATTTTAGGGTTTAATTATGATATAGATAGGCTAGTTAGAGCTAGGGGTAGGTTAGTAATCTTCCAAAAAATTGCCCCCCACATGTGCTTTTCTAAACCAATTGGGAAAGTATTTTTTCTTTCTAAAAATAGTCTTTGAAAATATATAAAAAGGAGGCAAAAGGGGGATCTGTTACGACAATGAAGCCGTACATGATACTTCAAGTACAAGGTTTTGATGATGAACAAATGAATCAACTGCATTTCAGCTAAGGCAATGAAGAAAGATGACAAGCATTGAAGAATTCAATAAAAAATCTTTAAAGACTAGTGCGCAAATGTTAAATTCATTAAAAGTCTTAGATTCTTGTAAGAGCCTTACTTAGAGTGCATATTTTAATTGCATTTCACCTAAAAAATCTTTATAAAAACTTTTCTAAAAGAACCCTTCATGAAAATCTTTTTAGAAAACTCTTTATTTAATTTTTCGTGTTTATTAGTTGACCAATAGACTCACCAGTCGACTAATCCTTTCGTGCCAAATTTTCTAAACAAAATGTCATTTTTGTCAAATTAGTCGACCGAAGGTTTTATCAGTCGACCAGACAGAATGTCTGTTTTCTGGAAATTTAGCAGCAGTCGACTAATGATTTTATCAGTCGACTGAACAAAACATGTATTTTCAGAAAAATTTAGCAGCAGTCGACTGAAAGGTTTTTCAGTCTACTGATGATATTATCAGTTGATTGACTTTTTTTTAGTCGATTAAGTTTCAAAACTTCATATTTTCAAACGGCTTGATAAACACATTAGTCAACCGACGATAACTGTCAGTCTACTAATAGCTAATTATCAGTCGACTAACTACAGTTTCAGTCGACTAATTTTGCCGTTTTTCCTGAAACTTTTAAAAGGCGTGCCTTTTCATTTTCCAAACATTTAGATCATTCAAAATAGACTGTTTTGACACCCTTTCATACCCTCAACGTATGAAATCTTTCAACTATAAATATAAATGCATTCCACACTCAAAAGCAATCAAATCCAATCAAATTGAATCGAATTACATTGAATTACTCTTTGCTTTTCACTAATATTTATTTTCTCACTCACTTGATATTTTTCACTTCAGTTTTTCACTCAAATTCCTTTGAGAGACAGTGAATTTGTGAGTTGAGTATTCTAACAACCTCAAAAGCCAATTGTATCTTATTTGCATTCATAAGAAGGGCTCGTAGGTTGTTTTGTAAGTTGTTACTTATTTTTATTTTTTGTAAAAGGAAGGACTCATTTGTTTAAAGGAGTTGTTTGCTTTCAGTAGGTGTGTTACTGAAAGTGGGACCGGTTTTGGTCTGTATGATCTTGTAGTTACACATGGTTGATAGTGGAAATCTCAAGCTGGTTTTGCTTGTGGACTGGATGTAGGTCGGGAAAGACCGAACCATGATAAATTCTTGTGTTATTTGTGTGATTGCTTTGTGAATTTCAAAATCCGTCAAAATTCTGAAGATAAAATTTAAAAGCACTATTCACCCCTCCTCTAGTGCTCGTTGTCTCGATCCTACTGCACTTTCATTTGGTATCAGAGCAGGTTTGCTATTATTTTGATTTGACTATCATCTAGCATGGCAACATCATCTCAGCACAAAGAAGGATGCTCCTTTGTTCGTCCTCCTCTCTTCGACGGAACAAACTATGGATACTGGAAAGTAAAAATGACTATTCTTACAATTCATGGATCTTGAAATTTGGAGAGTTGTTTCAGAAAAGTACCAAATGCCATCAATTGATTTCAGCTAATGGACCGATGAAGAAAAGAAGACTGCTTCACTTAATGCCAAAGCTATGAATGCATTGTATTGTGCCGTTGACAAGGTAGAGTTCAATCACAACTCTCAATGCTCTATAGCAAATGAAATGTGACATACTCTTCTCGTGACTCACGAAGGTACGTCAAATGTAAAACCCACAGTTTTAAAAAAAAATTAATTAATTGTATTGGACCCGTGCAGGGTTGGGTCTGGACCCGACTCGGGGCCGTCATCGATAGGGTTTTAAAATAACCCGACGCGAGAAGGAAAATTTGAGAAAACCCCCTTTCCGAGCGTCGCTCTTCGCCTGCCAAATCAGGCGGATTTGGGAAACCCACTAAGGGTTTCCCCATTAATCACCCCCTGTGCCCTTTAAGAACATCATAGGAGGGCGAGGGGAGACACGCCTTCCTCTCAAAGCCCTTCGCTCCCATCGCGCCGACCTCCTCCTTCGCTGCAAACGCCACCAATGCCGTCGTCACTGCGACCCTCGCCGACGCCGATAGACGATGCCGACCACCGTCGTCGATCTCCGCTCAGGTTAGTACCCTCCCTCTTCTCCTCCCTCTTCAACGCCCTCCCTCTCTGTCACCTCGTCGGGAGGCCTGCAAGCGGCGCACGACCCCAACCGTGACCTTCCACCTCTCATGTGCCCATCGGAGGCCCGACAGGTGGCCTACGGGCCCCCCTGTCGTTCCCTTTTTCCTCTGGGGGTTCGCCGGAGTGCTGGCAGGGGACCAATGGCCCCTGCGACACCCCCTCTCCTCTGTGGGTGACAAGGAGACCGACGGGAGGTCGGTTGCCCTCTGTCATCCCTGTCTCAATCTCTCTCTCTCTCTCTCTTTGTCGGCAGGGGTTGGCCCCTTGCCGCCTCTCAGCAGTCGGTAGGGGCTGGCTCCTGCCACCTTGTTGCTGTCAGAAGGGGCTCAACCCTTGCCGCTTCGATGTTGTCGGCAGAGGCTCAGCCCCTGCCACTTCGTTGCTGTCGGCATGGGCTCAGCCCTTGCCGCCTCGTTGTTGTCGGCAGGGGCTCAGCCCTTGCCGCCTCGTTGTTGTCGGCAGGGGCTCAGCCCTTGCCGCCTCGTTGCTGTCGGCAGGGGCTGACCCCCTGTCGCCTCGCTGTTTTCGACAGGGGCTCATCCCCTGTTGCCCCGCTGTTGTCAGCAGACAGGGGCTCACCCCCTGTCACTTTTCTAATTTCGGCCAACAGGGGCACACCCCTACTGCCTCTCTCTTTTTCGAACGAGAGGCCTGACTTTCTATTCTTCGCATGATAAGTAATGTAGCGCTGAATACTCACAATTTTGCAGACTTTGCATCGAACCCTGCTCTGGCTTCGCGGCCTGAGCCTCGTATCATCTACACCCGTAGACGCACGCAGCGACACAACATCCTGATGTAGGGGAAAGTCACACAAGGATTTTGGATGAATGAAATAACATATAAGACTTCTGAGATAGAATAGTTATTTTACATACTTGATTATCTGAAGAAGTATTTAACTTATGATTGTCTGGTCAGTGTTTTTCTCGTTCTTATCCTTTTGAAATTGCATGCTTAATGTAAACTCTATGGGTAGACTCATTCTAGCAAAAATCAAATAGTTTAATTGACATACATGCTTACCTGTAGGATTACTTAACTTGTGATTGTCTGTTCTGCGTTTCCTCATGCTTGTTCTTTTGAAATTGCATACTTAATATAAACTTTGTGAATAGACTCATTTCTGGAGAGAAACCTACTGCCATTGCTATTGTAACCGAACCTTAAGGCAGGTACGATATAAATTTTATGAGAGGTCATAGAGTACCTTGAAGTGGGAAATCAACACTTTATTGATATAGATGAGATAATGTCGGCCTCCACAGACCAATTGCTCAAAGAGCAATACGTGTCATGTATGAACCAAAAGAATAATAAAACATTGATTGTTACCCTCTTATCGTAGTCGTACCTCTAGGAAGGTACGATCGTACTTTTGGACAAGTATGTGTCATGTGTATTACGATGGTTTAATGATGAGGTTGTAGCAACCTCGATGCGTGCATTTAGCACAATGCTGAGATCACATAAATGGTGACAACTCGCCTTCACAGGTAAGATGCTCGAGTGGGTCTAATAGACCAGAGCATGTAGGATGGGGCGACGGTTAAGAAACCCCCGTCGTACCTATTCGACCTTCACGGTTCATCAAGGGAGAGGATGGATGGTACAAAACTTCGATGGACATGTTGTTAACAACCACCCCACGGGCAAAAGACTCGGTTTTCCCAGTCATCGGAGTTAGGAGAATTGGGATTACCATAAATTATCCTAGGTGGTAAGTCCCAGGTACTTCTGCAGAAGTTGGATGCATCCATGGGCCATGAATGCCTTTGGGGATTTACTCTCTTGGTCACTGACCGTCCCCTTAGAAGCAGACTCAGTCAGCCATTCGGGTTAATGAAAACACTTAACATAATAAACCCTCTGATCGGTATTGGTTGTTTCTACGTTTCGCGTCTATGCGTACCCACATACCAGTTAATATCAGAACTTAAAGAATATCTTTTTGAATACTTATAGATGATTGAGACTTACACTGCTTGAAATGCTTTAAACAATAGCTCTTTGCACATATTACACTTATTAGAATAGATTACAATTGTATTGATTGTTTTAATATAATAATTGTTTATCTCATGAATGTCCTGCTTTATTTTCATTCTACTTATCTATTCGTGCACCTACTGGTTTGTTATGAAACTGACCCATTTCATGGGCAGGTGAGGAGTAGGACTTCACAGGTGGCCGATGGCGTGGTCCAATATAGTTGAAGATTTCTCTTCTTTCTGCTGGCGTCTTGGCTCTAAATTTTAGAGTTTTTCTTTAGATTATGGAACTTTGGGAAATTGCTCATTTTGTAATAAATTCCAGATTTTATAAATAATCTATTGCATTATTTCCTCAATTCCTTTTTAGTAGTTGTTTATGTGAATTGTGGTCTTTCAACTAACATACCCAGGATTGTTGACTTGTGCTCCTTTCTAAATGTCTTCCCCTGCCGTTTTTAAAAGTGAAAACATTAAATCTTTGAAAGGTTTTTCGATAATGTTTTCTAAATCACATGTTGAAATTTTGGGGCGTTACAACTTGGTATCAGAGCCAGATCAGAAAGAGATGAATCTTGACTATTGAGCATCCTATCGTTCTGTAAGTAAGTCTTTGATATTTTATAGCATGTTTAGACTAAATTATATTCTTGCTTATATTCGTAGTACCATCCGAAAGATGAATCTGTTTGCTGGTTCTAGTTGTAGTCACGGTAGGGGCACGCGTAGGGTGCGTGGCCGTTCCGTAAGAAAGAGGGGCGGACATGGGATGGTCGGGGCTGGTAACTAGGCTAACCGTCCTCCTCTACCCATTTTTACGGATGATCAAGGCTTCCCACTACCGACCGCCTATCAAATACTCTTGGCAACAACATGGGCTGAGATGTATGCTCGAGAAGGTGGATTCGCGCCTTCGCGTGTTTGGATGCACCATCAGACACCACAAGAGTCATCGAGAGATTTTGTTCCCCCTGAGTTAGCAGAGGAGTGCGTATTCTATGGAGAATCAGGGCACACCATGGATGCCTGCCTCCGCAAGGCCGAGCACGATGGCAAGATCACAATTTCGACTGTAGGTGAGCAACCACCACCTCCAGCAGACCGAGTGGGCGGTGTATCACCCACATACACGCCTGCAACTGATTTGTCAAGTTATAGTCTTGGCTCACCGGAATATACTTCGGCGACACCCCTCTACGGATAGGAGACCTCCTACGGGGAGCCACCTCCCTGCACCCCTAAGCGCAGATTCAGACGCACGGGCAATAGAAGGGAATATCTTGGGAAGTACTCTAGCCGTCCCTAAGTGGAGGTAGCACCTAACAAGTTTTATTGGAGTCTATGAACTCATTTATCATTACAAGAATAGAACTTTGCTTGTGTACCAGCACGGCTGAATTCAAAATAAATGACTTTCGTAATAAAGATCTATATTTTTGCCTTTGCTGCTATACTTATGTCTTCTCGTCTTTCTTCAGTAATTTTTGACTCTTAACCTTGGTTGCTTTTTAAGGATGACAGGGAACTCAAACAACAGCATGCCTGATGAGTTGCGTGAGCAAAGAGGATTCATGATGGATACTCTCAACTGCTTGGCAGAGGCAATTTGTAACCAGGGTCGCCCCCAGCAGGATCCATGTTCTCTTGTGGGGATTACACCAACCGCCACATATGAAAAATATCTGAAGCTTGACCCTTCTACCTTCTCTGGCAAGGTTGACCCTGACTTGGCGAAGAGTTTGGTCAAAGAAGTGGAACGGGAGTTTCAAGTGTTGTTCATTTTTTATGATAAGAAGACGATGTTCGGGTCCTTTCGATTGAAGGACGACACTCGCAGGTGGTGGGACACTACCCGGGAGGTGCAATTCCCAAGTGCGGAGGAGATTCCTTGGGAGGCCTTCCGGAGGGCTTTTCTCGGAAACCATTTTCCTCCTCATGCAAGGGAAAAGAAGAAGGTGGAATTTCTGGAGTTGTGCCAAGGCAGCTTAAGTTTAAACGAGTATATCACCAAATTTCAACGGTTGGAGCGCTACTGTCCTCACCTGTTCGACGATGATCATGAGCGGGCTGAGAAGTTCATTCATAGATTAAAGGAAGTACTCAGGCATAAGGTTCTCACCAGCATGCCCGCGACTTTTTCTGCGGCTGTAGCTGCGCCACCCTACTGAACGAAAATTGGGAGAGTTCAAAGAGTTTCAGGAGAAAAAGTCACCCGCGACAGGTGGTGATCAGAAAAGGACCTATTCCGGCGGCCCAGGGCAGCGACCACCACTACCTGTGAAGATGGAGGGAGGGAAGAAACAGTTCCCTCCGGCAAAGCGCCAACAACAGCAGGACCATCTACTGCCCAGACAGTCGTCTGGAGATAACTGCCTCAAGTGCAAGAGGCCTCACGTAGGACAATCTTGTCCGCGGGGACACTAGCGGATGTTTGTACTGTGGCAAGATGAGCCATTTCATACGCGACTGCCGAAAGAAAGCAGCTGATGACCTCAAGCGAACCGGCAACGCATCTTAGCCTTCCCGACCACCTCATCAGCAACAACAGCGAGCATAACCAAGCAGTGTCATGGAGCCGGGTCGAGTTTATGTAGCCACAGTCGAACAATTGACAAAAGGGGATCTCGTTCAAGGTACCATTCTTGTTGCTGGTCAAGCCGCTTTTAAACTCTTTGATTATGGTGCTACACACTCGTTTGTTTCAGAAAAATTTGTAGAACAATTGCACATAACTGTAAAACCTCTTGACAACGCTTTAGACGTGTATAACCCCGTTGGGAAGAACACAGTTTGCACCACTTACATACCTGAATTGGACGTAGTTGTGGCAGAGCGGCACTTGCCTGCTTGTGCTATCTTGCTTGAGATGACAGAATTTGACGCCATCCTAGGCATGGATTGGTTGCACAAGTATCATGCCAAGATATTTTGCCGTGATGGCAAGATCGTTTTATCACCTCCAGGCTCTCCAAGAGTAGAATTCAGAATTCCCAGACCTGTACGAGCAAGCTGGATGATCTCGGCGCTTAAGGCGCAAAACTTCTTGCGGAAGGGATGCACTGCCTTTTTGGTTAGTGTTATCCAATTGGATCCAATGCCTATTCCCAATAGTGAGCTGGATGTTGTTCGCGATTATCCCGACGTTTTTTCTAAAGGGCTGTCGAGACTTCCACCGTCTCGTGAGGTAGAATTCAATATTGAATTGCTACCAGGTACGACACAAATCTCTAAAGCACCTTACAGAATGGCGCCAGCTGAGCTTGAAGAGTTGAAGAAGCAGTTGCAGAAGTTGTTGGATCAGGGATTCATTCGCCCCAACGTATCTCCTTGGGGAGCTCCTGTGCTTTTCATGAAGAAGAAGGCCGAGACCTTGCGTTTGTGCATCGACTATCGAATGCTCAACTAGGCCACAATAAAAAACAAGTACCCATTGCCGTGCATCGAAGACTTGTTCGATCAGTTACAAAAGGCTAAAGTTTTCTCAAAAATCGACCATAGGTCTGAATACTATCAACTCAGAATTAGGAATGATGATATTCCTAAGACTGCTTTTCAGACGAGATACGAACATTACGAATTCACAGTCATGTCGTTCGGACTGACCAATGCCCCAGCAGCTTTCATGGACTTAATAAATAGGGTGTTCAAGCCATTTTTGGACACCTTCGTGATTGTGTTCATCGATGACATCTTGGTGTACTCAGAAGGTTGAGAGCAACATCGGGAACACCTAACCATCATGTTGGAGACCTTGCGAAAGGAACGCTTGTATGCCAAGTTCTCTAAATGTGAATTCTGGCTCGAGGAAGTCATGTTTCTAGGACACGTTATTTCTAAGAAATGAGTGTCTGTGGACCCTGCAAAGGTTGAAACTGTACTCAGTTGGCAGCAACCAAAGAACGCACGTGATATCAGGAGTTTTCTTGGACTAGCAGGTTACTACAAAAGATTCATTCAGGTTTTTTCAAAAATTGCGTTACCCCTGACGAAGTTGCTGAAAAAAGAGGCTAGATTCTTATGGGACGAGAAGTGCGAGACGAGTTTTCAGTTATTGAAGGAGCCACTTACCAGTGCTCCTATTTTGACCTTATCTTCTGGTAAAGGCGGATTCGTGATTTATACTGACGCCTTTGGGTCAGGCTTAAGGGCCGTGCTGATGCAGAATGAGAAAGTGATCGCTTACGCCTCTCGGCAACTTAAAATTCATGAGAAGAACTACCCAACTCATGATTTAGAGTTGGCTGCGGTGGTGTTCGCACTAAAGATATGGCGACACTACTTGTATGGGGAGTAGTTTGAAGCATTCACCGATCATAAGAGCCTTAAGTATCTATTTTCGCAGAAAGAATTAAACATGAGGCAATGGAGTTGGCTTGATTTTATCAAGGATTACGACTTCACCCTCTCCTACCACCCAGGAAAGGCGAACGTCGTGGCTTACTTCCTCAGCCGCAAAGCACCAGAACTTTCGATTAATGCCTTATTTGCTGGATGGAGGTTGGTCGAAGACCTAGCCTCTTGGAAACCTTTCACAATCACTCAAGGTTCAATCGGTTTATCCCACCTTGTTGCCCAACCTGAGCTACTAGCGAGGATCATCAATGGGCAGAAAACGGATGCACACTACGAAAAGTTGAAGGCTGGAGCGATACAGGCAGATTCACTGTTTCGTCTGAAAGAGGATGAAAGTATATGGTTAAAGGAGCGCCTTTGGGTTCCTGATGACCCGGTCTTACGAAATAAAATTCTTGCAGAAGCCCATAAGTCTAGATACACCATTCACCCTGGCGGCACAAAGATGTTCAAGGACCTACAACAGAGTTATTGGTGGAACGGTATGAAGTGCGACGTGACTGAGTATGTCTCGAAGTGTTTGACGTGTCACCAGATCAAGATCGAGCACCAGAGACCCGGTGGGGTCATGCAGCAGATAGAGATCCCTCTATGGAAGTGGGAAGATGTCACCATGGACTTCATAGTCGGTCTACCGAGGACGCGGAGGAAGCACAATGCGATTTGGGTGATCATCAATAGACTCACCAAGTCTGCTCACTTCCTACCTATCCGTCTCAACCAATCATTGGATAGTCTCGTTGATCTCTATGTTAGAAAGATTATGAGGCTGCACGGTGTTCTGGTCTTGATTATCTCCGATCGTGATCCTAGATTCACTTAAAGGTTTTGGGGGAAACTTCAGCTGACTTTGAGCACAAAGTTGAAGTTCAATACTGTGTTTCACCCTCAGACTGACGGGCAGTCGGAACGTACGTTCCAGACCTTAGAAGACATGCTTCGAGCTTGTATGATGGACTGGAAGGGAGAGTGGGATTCCCACATCAGTCTGACGGAATTCGCGTACAACAACAACTATCATGCGAGCATCGGGATGGCCCCATATGAAGCTTTATATAAAAGGCCGTGCCGATCACCTGTTTACTGGGACGAGGTTGGCGAACGAAGATTGGAGGCACCTATAGTCTTGTAACAATAGACTCAACAAGTGCAAATGATTCGGGAACGACTCCGTACCGCTCAGAGTCGGTAGAAAAGCTATGCAGATAGACACCGACGAGCGCTTACCTTCGAAATTGGCGAGATGGTTTTTGTTAAGGTATCTCCGACGAAGAGCATATTTTGGTTCGAGAAGAAGGGAAAGCTAAGTCCTAGATACGTCAGACCATTCAAAATTTTGGAGCGAATTGGAGAAGCAGCTTATCGCGTGGCGTTACCTCCTCAGTACGCTCAGATCCATAATGTTTTTCACGTATCCATGTTGAGGAAGTACGTTCATGATCCATCGCACATTATTCATTATGATGATGTGGATATTAGAGAGGACTTGACATTCGAAGAAAGACCAGTGGAAATCGTCGATCGTCGTGACCAAGTGCTAAGATAAAAAATCATTTCCTTTGTAAAGGTTCGGTGGCAACATCATGGAATTGATGAATGTACTTGGGAACCTGAGAGCGATATCAGGGAAAAATATCCTGACCTGTATTTTGACTCTTCAAGGAAATAAATATTTCGCGGACGAAATTCTTTTATGAGGGGTAGGATGTAAAACCCACAGTTCAAAAAAAATTTTAATTGTATCGGACCCGGGCCGGGTCGGGTCTGGACCCGAACTGGGCCCGTCATCGATAGGGTTTTAAAATAACCCGACTCGAGAAGGGGATTTTGAGAAAACCCCCTTCTCGAGTCCTGCTCCCCGCCTGCGAAATCAGGCGGATTTGGGAAACCCACCAGGGTTTCCCCATTCATCGCCCCCCTGTGCGAGGGGAGGCACACCTCCTTCTCAATGCCCTTTACTCCCATCACGCCGACCTCCTCCTTCGCTGCGCAGACCACCAACGCCGCCGTCGCTGTGACTCTCGCCGACGCCGATAGACGACGCCGGCCACCACCGTTGGTCTCCTCCCAGGTTAGTACCCTCCCTCTTCTCCTGCCTCTTCAACGCCCCCCCTCTCTGTCACCTTGTCGGGAGGCCTGCAGGTGGCGCACGATCCCTGCCACGACCTCCCACCTCCCCTGTGCCCATCGGAGGCCCGACAGGTGGCCTACGGGGCCCCTTGTCCTTCCCTTTTTTCTCTGAGGGTTCGCCGGAGTGCCGGTAGGGTACCAATGCCTTTGCGACACCCCCTCTCCCCTGTGGGTGATAGGGAGACCGACGGGAGGTCGGTTGCCCTCTGTCACCCCCGTCCCGATCTCTCTCTCTCTGTCAGCAGGGGTTGGCCCCTTGCCGCCTCTCGGTTGTCGGCAGGGGCTGGCCCTAGCCACCTTGTTGCTGTCGGCAGAGGATCAGCCCCTGCCGCTTCGATGCTGTTGGCAGGGGCTCAACCTCTGCCGCTTCGATGCTGACAGTAGGGGCTCAGCCCTTGCCGCTTCGATGCTGTCGGCAGAGGCTTAGCCCCGACCGCTTCGTTGCTGTCGGCAGGGGCTGGCCCCCTGTCGTCTCATTGCTGTCGGCAGGGGCTCAACCCCTGCCGCCTCGTTGTTGTCGGCAGAGGCTGGCCCCCCTGCCGCCTCGTTGCTATCGGTAGGGGCTGGCCCCCTACCACCTCGCTGTTTTCGACAGGGGCTCATCCCCTGTTGCCCCGCTGTTGTTAGTAGAGAAAGGCTCACCTCCTGTCGCTTTTCTGATTTCGGCCAACAGGGGAACACACCTGCTGCCTCTCTCTTTTTCGATCGACAGGCCTGACTTTCTATTCTTCGCATAATAAGTAATGTAGTGCTGAATACTCATACTTTTGCAGACTTTGCATCGAACCCCGCTCTGGATCCGCGTTAAGAAACCCCCGTCGTACCCATTCGACTTTCACGATTCATCAAGGGAGAGGATGGATGGTACAAAAACTCTGATGGACAGGTTGTTAACAACCACCCCACGGGCAAAAGACTCGGTTTCCCGAGTCATCAAAGTTAGGGGAATTGGGATTACCATAAATTATCTTAGGTGGTAACTCCGAGGTACTTCTGCAGATGTTGGATGCATCCATGGGCCACAAATGCCTTTGGGGATTTACTCTCTTGGTCACTGACCATCCTCTTAGGAGCAGACTCAGTCAGCCATCCGGGTCAATGAAAACACCTGACATAATAAACCCTTTGATCGGTATCGGCTGTTTCTACGTCTCGCGTCTGTGCGTACCCTAAGACCAGTTAATATCAGAACTTAAAGAATATCTTTTTGAATAGTTGTAGATGATTGAGACTTACACTACTTAAAATGCTTCAAACAATAGCTCTTTGCACATATTTCACTTGTTAGAATAGATTACAATTGTATTGATTGTTTTAATATAATAACTGCTTATCTTATGAATGTCCTGCTTTATTTTCATTCTACTTATCTATTCGTGCACCTACTGGTTTGTTATGAAACTGACCCATTTCATGGGCAGGTGAGGAGTAGGACTTCACAGGTGGCCGATGGCGTGATCCAATATAGTTGAAGATTTCTCTTCTTTCTGTTGGCGTATTTGCTCTAAATTTTAGAGTTTTTCTTTAGATTATGGAACTTTGGGAAATTGCTCATTTTGTAATAAATTCCAGATTTTATTAATAATCTATTGCATTATTTCCTTAATTCCTTTTTAGTGGTTGTTTATGTGAATGATGGTCTTTCAGCTAACGTACCCAGGATTGTTGACTTGTGCTCTTTTCTAAATGTCTTCCGCTGTCGTTTTTAAAAGTGAAAACTTTAAATCTTTGAAAGGTTTTTCGATAATGTTTTCGAAATCACAAGTTAAAAATTTGAAGCGTTACAACTTGGTATCAGAGCCAGATCAGAAAGAGGTGAATCTTGACTATTGAGCATCCCATTGTGCTGTAAGTAAGTCTTTAATATTTTATAGCATGTTTAGACTAAATTATATTCTTGCTTCTATTCGTAGTACCGTCCGAAAGATGGATCCGTTTGCTGGTTCTAGTGGTAGTCACGGTAGGGGCACGCGTAGGGTGCATGACCGTTCCGTAAGGGAGAGGGGCGGGCATGGGATGGTCGGAGGTGGTTACTGAGCTAACCGCCCTCATCTACCCATTTTTACGGATGATCAAGGCTTCCCACTACCGATCGCCTATCAAATACCCTTGACAGCAACGTAGGCTGAGGTGTATGCTCGAGAAGGTGGATTCGCGCCTTCGCATGTACGGATGCACCATCAGACACCACAATAGTCATCGAGAGATTTTGTTCCCCCTGAGTTAGCAGAGGAGTAAGTATTCTGTGGAGAATCAGGGCACACCATGGATGCCTGCCTCCACAAGGCCGAGCACGATGGCAAGATCGCAATTTCGACTATAGGCGAGCAACCACCACCTCCAGCAGACCCAGTGGGTGGTGTATCACCCACATACACGCCTGCAACTGATTCGTCAAGTTATAGTCTTGGCTCATCGGAATATACTCCGGCGACACCCCTCTACGGACAGGAGACCTCCTACGAGGAGCTACCTCCCTTCACCCCTAAGCGCAGATTCAGGCGCACGGGCAATAGAAAGGAATATATTAGGAAGTACTCTAGACGTCCCTAAGGGGAGGTAGCACCTAACAAGTTTTGTTGGAGTCTGTGAACTCATTTATCATTAGAAGAATAGAACTTTGCTTGTGTATCAGCACAACATGATTCAAAATAAATGACTTTCGTAATAAAGATCTATATTTTTGCTTTTGCTCCTATACTTATGTCTTCTCGTGTTTCTTCAATAATTTTGGACTCTTAACCTTGGTTGCTTTTTAAGAATGACGGAGAACTCAAGCAACAACATGACTGATGAGTTGCGTGAGCAGAGGGGATTCATGATGGATACCCTCAACTCCTTGGCAGAGGCAATTCGTAACCAGGGTCGCCCCCAGCAGGATCCATGTTCTGTTATGGGGATTACACCAACCGCCACATATGAAAAATTTCTGAAGCTTGACCCTCCTACCTTCTCTGGCAAGGTTGACCCTGACTTGGCGGAGAGTTGGGTCAAAGAAGTGGAACGGGTGTTCCAAGTGTTGTCCGTTCTTGATGATAAGAAGACGATGTTCGGGTTCTTTCGATTGAAGGACGACGCTCGCGAGTGGTGGGACACTACCCGGGAGGTGCAGTCCCCAGGTGCTGAGGTGATTCCTTGGGAGGACTTCTCTCGAAAACCACTTTCCTCATGCAAGGGAAAAGAAGAAGGTGAAATTTCTGGAGCTGTGCCAAGGCAGCTTAAGTTTAAACGAGTATATCGCCAAATTTCAACGGTTGGAGCGCTACTGTCCTCACCTGTTCGAGGATGATCATGAGCGGGCTGAGAAGTTCATTCATGGATTGAAGGAAGGACTCAGGCATAGGGTTCTCACCAGCATGCCCGCGACTTTTTCTGCGGCTGTAGCAGCAACCACCCTACTGAACGAAGATTGGGAGTGTTCAAAGAGTGTTCAGGCAAAAAAGACACCCGCGACAGGTGGTGATCAGAAGAGGACCTATTCCGGCGGCCCAGGGCAGCGACCACCACTACCTGTGAAGACGGAGGGAGGGAAGAAACAGTTCCCTCCGGCAAAGCGCCAACGACAACAGGGCCATCCACTGCCCAGACTACCGTCTGGAGATAACTGCCCCAAGTGCAAGAGGCCTCACGTAGGACAATCTTGTCCGCGGGACACTGGCGGATGCCTGTACTGTGGCAAGATGGGTCATTTCATACGCGATTGCCGAAAGAAAGCAGCTGATGACCTCAAGCAAACCGACAACTGTAAACACCCCAATTTTTCACTCACCTTCTTGATATATCCATCAATCATCACATTTCGGATCTCCAGAACCAATGAAGGGCAAAATGATCATTTTCCAAGATTGAACCTTGCAGAAAGTCCTAAATTCCATTCTCGAGTCTCAAAACTTCTCTATTTAAACTCAGAGACATCTTCAAACTGCAAATTTTCAAAATCTCATGCTTAACTAGAAGTCAAAATTTTTAAATTCAAATTCAGAGTGGCAATTTTGTAGGACATGTCTTTGCATAACATCGCATGAGCATTTCATATCATTTCACTGCACAACATGTCATTTTGAGATCCAGAACTCCTGATTTTCAAAAATGTCAATCCAGATTCGAGTTTTGAATATTTCAATATTGATTTCAAAACCCTGGGCCTTCAAAATTACCAATTCTTCCCATTTTACCCCCAGGACTCCGAATTATAAAAGTTTTTCTCAAGAAAACAATCTGGTTAGTTTTGGACATTGATTTTCAAGATTTCGTCAGTTGGAAAGAGGGGGACACAATTTCAAATTTAGAAGACCTTATTTCAAACTTTTACAAAAAGGGCTCCGAATTTCTCCGCATCTTTCTAAATTTTGCCCTGAAGAACCATTTCTTCCAAGTTTTAAAATCAAACCAAAATTCACTTCGTGTTTTCTAAACTAGCCTACTATTGTGAAAATTCCAAAATATCTCATCTGACTTTGATTTCAAATAAGTGACGTGGGACCCGCCTCGAGGTGGTGTCACACTCAAATTCTCAAATTTTTTTCTTATTTTCAAAACAGTGCCGATTCGGGAGTGGCACCGATTTATAATTTTTTATTTATTTATTTAACTCAATTTTAATGAAATAATTAGTGGGCCCACGTAGGTGGCGCCCCACTAAGACTCCCTGCCAAGAAAAGCAAACTTTCTTATATACTCCAAAAAGTTTTCAAATCCAGTGAGGTGGCACCACCTTAAAAAAAAAAAGAGAAAAAGAAAAAGAAAAAGAAAAAGAAAAAGAAAAAGAAAAAGAAAAAGAAAAAGAAAAAGAAAAAGAAAAAGAAAGAAAAAATTCATTTTTATCATTTTTTTATTTTTTTTTGTTTTTTTTAATTACTTTTCAGCCCCAAAAAAGGAGCCATCGTGAAACCCTACCCGAGTTTTTCACTTTACCTAAGTTTTAGGTAAGGTGAACTCAGAATTTTTCTTCAAAATGAGCCAGCCCCCTTTTCCTTCAAAGATTGACGACCTTTTAAAAACCTGTTGAAAGATTTCAAATGTTTTCAAAATCCAGTTTAGAAGATTTAAAAAAGGACCGATTTTTTTGGAAACCTGCTGATGATCTTTAAAAGGTGACGATTTGGAGCATCCAAAAGGGGGGGGGGATCGGCGATTTCCTTGACCTCTGCTCCCAATCCCCCTTTTTATCGTTTTCTTTTGCTGCTACAGGAGAGGAAGGACCCAATCTACGATTTCCTGGACTGCAGCTTCTCCCCCTCTTCGCTGGAATCCCCTGTTACTTCTCTGCTTCCTTCCTTCCAGCAAAAGGGAGATGCACGGTTCCAGACCTCCTATCGGCTGAAAGCTCTTTTCTCACGAATCCCTCTGGCAAACCCCTTTGATCTTCTCCTGATCGCACTTGTTTCGTGCCCCCCCTCATGATCGCCTGCTTCCATCGTTCTTCAACGAGAGAGTCAAGAAAGTTGAAAAGGCCGCAAGACCCTGAGGAAGTACCAGCTCCTAACAACCAATCTAGTACATTGGGTTGTTTTCCTTCACTACATCGGTCTTCAAGAGCCCATCCGAGAGCTGCACAACACAAAGATCAGGTGTGATTTTCATTTATGTCATTTGACATTCGTTGTCATGATATAACTAGGTTACAGGATCATTAGCTGTGATTTTAAGCATTACATATCATGCAAATTCATTGTCTTAATCAATGTGTTTTTGCATCTTTAGTTGCTTTTTCACTGAGGATCGAGGAGCCCTGGCCATGACTTCATCGATCCATTTGAATACTGTGTTTTCATTAAAACATTACCTCTCATCGCATGACCAAAATCTTCTCTCGATAGCTCCAGCATCATAAGATTTATGAGACAATAACTGCTTTTCATCCATCATTTTCATGGTCCTACTAGTGTCATCCTACAGGTTAATGCTATTTCATCTTTTGTTTTTGAAGAGTCCTTCTATAAGAGAACATTTCAATGAAATAAAACCTCCTTTTAACTCTCTTTCTCTTCTCACTGTTTTCATTTTTCTGTATTTGCGTAAAACGTTGATTAGGGGTATGCATCTAAACGATGTCCATACGAATCCATCGTGAAATGAATTGTCTCTAACTCAGGCACAACATCTTTTATCGGTTCAAATCTTCTTAATCATAGTCAGTTTTCAATATTTCCACAACCTTCTGTACCACATCTCACTTTGCAGCTGATGATATCACTTCCATTGCATGAATGATTCTGTATTTCAATAATCTTCTATTAGTTCCAAACTGGTTGCCTACTAAAACCGTTATAGATCTACCATGCTTCCTCATCTTTATGCTCTTTTCAAAATTTATATTGCAGCCTTTTAGATTAACTGCAGTTGCATTTCTGTATAACTAGTTTTTTTTTATGAACTTACCTGATAGATCTTATGTTGCTATGCTAGCATAGTCAGGATGATATGCTTGCTGGTATCGAAGCTAATGTAGTGAGACAGTCCATCATCCTCTTCACCGTATACATCGTTCTTGCCTTTTACACATGGCATTACATGATAACATTATTACCTTCGCATCGCCTTTGCATATCCAGCACTCACAGTGTCTTTGCTCCTGTTAATCCACAGTGCCGCATGCCATCTTCTTTCCAAGTTTGGTTAAGTCTCTATATGCCTATTGGAACCCCTTCACGCAACCCATCAGTTGGTCAAATAACTGTCTCTGTGCAGCCCAGCATGTTTACTGAAGTCACTTAATGGTAGCTGCAGAGTTATGTTTTTTTTAGTTGCTGTAAATTATAAGGTTGCTATATACATTGACTGGATGTCATTAAAAAAAAGTTATTTATGGATTCGCTGGGATGATTCAAGGTGTTCAAAATCTGTATGATGGTTTGGGTTCCTAAAACTTACTAGTGTTAAAATGACTGATTTTGTGTTGTTAAGTGACGACACACCTGATTTCCCTGACACTGTATTCCTAAAAGTTCACTAATGCTGAAAGTGGTTGAACTTGAACTAATGAGCGATGGTACATCTGATGCCCATCTCACTGTTTACTCAAAAGCACATCTGAAGCTTGCCCTCTGCTGATGGTTGTGTACATCTGCTGGTGTAGAGTGAGGAGGGATGGCCATGTTTGCCTGAGTTTCTGTCTTTCATTTGTCCCTTGCCTGTCTGATGCCTATTGGCTTTGTAGAATTCAGAAGTTGATCCCCAATGTAAGGATGCCTGGGTGACTCAAAACTGTGAAGGCAAAATACCTGTCTCAGATACCTCTGATCACAAGCTCTATTTTCAGTCTGTTGATGTGAGCCTTTTGCATTTGATTTGAGCTTGTCCCCAACAATGAAGTTAAGGAATAAATTTGAATAATATATATATATATACTTTCCTTCATAATTGCATGATCCCTTTAGCATCTATATATGTTATATCATGGCCTTTGCCTCCAATCCATCATGACCTACAAGCTTCTCCTTTAGCATAAGTAACATCCTCAAGCATGGCCTAGGAATCCCTTATTTAGCATAGGCATAAACTTTGATCATTGTATATACATTTCGTCATTAGCACAGGTTCAATCTGTAATGTCTGAAAAAAAAACCCGAGTTCGACACGTGTCGAACATGCGCCAGGCACGTGTCAGACACGTGTCTTGGTCAGCTGGCGATCTTGGATCCGAGCTGGACCCGGATCTGAGCCGGACCCGGACCCGGCTTCTCGAATTTTTGAGAAGCCGCTACACCCCCCTTTTTAAAAGGGTTAGGGTGCCTCGGGCGAGGGCATTTGCCCTCGCTCGATTCTCTTTCTTCTCTCTCTCTCTCTCCCATCCTCGGCTCTTCTCCGGCGACGCACCGACCAGAGAGGGTTCGATGGGCCTTCCGGCAGCCACCTGGGTGGTGTCCCCTCCTCCGTGCTTGTGCTGGCCGCTGCCTTCTCCCTCTTCTCCGACGACTTGCCGCCGGACTGCTGCAGGTAAGCGCCCTACTCCCCCTTCTTGTAGCTCGGGTTCGTCGGTCGGCAGGGGGTCTAGTCCTCTGTCGCCAATGGTGCGTCGGCAGGGGGCTTCGCCCCCCCTGCTGTTGTGCGTTCGTCGATCGACAGGGGGTCTAGTCCTCTGTCGCCGACGGTGCGTCGGCAGGGGGCTTCGTCCCCCTGCTGTTGTTCGTGGGTCGGCAGGGGGTTTAGCCCCCTGTCGCCGGCCGTTTGTTGGTGTGTCAGGGGGAGGCTTGCCCCCCTGTCGCCGACAGTTCGTCGGCAAGGGGCTTCGCCCCCCCTGCTGCGGTCCGTTTGTCGGCAGGGGGCTTCCCCCTGCCACCGTCGGTGTGTCAGGAGGAGGCTTGGCCCCCTGACACCGACATTGGGTTGGCAGAGGGATAGCTTCCCGTCGCTAGCGATTTTGTCGGTAGGGGGCTTGGCCCCTTGTCTTTGTTTGTGTGCTGGCAGGGGGCAGAGCCCCCTGTCGCCTCTGTTTGCCGGCAGGGGGCTTTGCCCCCCTGTCGTTGTTCGGTCTGTTGACAGGGGCCCAGGCCCCCTGTCACCATCGGTTTGTCGACGGGGTGTTGGCCCCTGTTGATGTTCTGTTTTCCGACAGAGGGGTCGTGTCCTTGTCGCTTTGGTTTGCCAACAGGGGGCGTAGTTCCCCTGTCATTGTTTCTGTTTGTCGGTAGGGGGCTTCGCCCCCTGTCACTGTTTTGTTTGCCGACAGGCAGAGGGAGAGCCCCCTATCGTTGTTTGGCATGTCCCCAGGGGGCTTCGCCCCCTGTCATTGCTCTGGTTGCCGACAGGGGGCAAGTCCCCCTGTGATCTTTTCTGTTTTCTGACAGGGGGCGCCCCCCCTGTCATTGTTTCTGTTTGCCGACAGGGGGCAGAGGCCCCCTGTCGTCTCTTCTGTTTGTCGGCAAGGCTCAGCCCCTTGCTGCCGCTTCCTGTTCAGGTTGTTTCACTTTTGACTTCTGCTAACCTCTTTAGCGTGTGCAGGTTGCACGACGGAGCTCCCGTGTGTCTCGTGGCCTGAGACCCTTTGAACTTACGCCCGCGGGCGTACAGGAACCCACGACTCCCCAAGGTAGGAGAAAGTTGCGTGAAAGAACTTCAAATGAACTAAACTGAACTAAAGGAAAGATAATTAAACAATCTGCTTATATACGTATATGTATGTCTTTTTAACTCAAGGATGCGGTTTCGCAATCCTTGTCCTGTTTACTTTCCAGCATTTTACTTTCTGCTGCCGCCGTGTTATATGTGCCCAGGCTTTCCTTTCTGTCTTTTTAACTCAAGGACGCGGTTTCGCGATCCTTGTCCTGTTTACTTTTCAGTATTTTACTTTCTGCTGCCGCCGCGCTATATGTGCCTAGGCTTTCTTTTCTGTCTTTTAAACTCAAGGATGCGGTTTCGCGATCCTTGTCCTGTTTACTTTTATAGCACTTTACTTTCTGTTGCCCCGCGCTTTATGTGCCTTGGCTATTATGTTTTCGCACCTTACTTATTGCCTTGCTTACTTATGCTGACTTATTTCTTGCTTGTGCCATATAGACTTCGATTATGCTATTGTTCTGCCTTGCAGGTGCCTTTAAAAATTGCTGTCAGCACTTGAGCTCCTTTGAGTATTCTTGGTGACTTGTGGCTATAAACTTAGCCACATCTCTTGGCAGTGCTATACGATGCTATGATGCGTAGCACAAAGTGAATGAGCCTCATCTTCTGCTTTCTGAATATCTCACTAAACGATAAACATGCGCCTTCACAGGCAAGATGCTCGAGTGGGTCGAATAGACCAGGGCATACAAAGCAAGGCGATGATGATGAATAACCCTTCATCGTGCTTGTTCGGGCTGGTTCATCAAGAGAGAGGATGGATGTTACAAACCCTCCGGTGGATAGGCTATTCATGGCCATTTCGGGCAAAGACTCGGTTTCCCCAGTCATTAGAGGTAAGGGAGATGGCGTCACCATAAGTATCCTAGATGGTAGTCGCCCTACACTTCTGCAGAAGTTGGATGCATTCGTGGGCCCTTTCTAGCCTTTGGGGACTTGCTCTCTCGACCACAGGTCGTCCCCTTAGGAGCGGACTCAGTCAGTCCTTCAGGGTATAATAAAATACATGGCATAATGAACCCTCAGAAGGATCTCGGCTGTTTCTACGTTTATACATTGTGCGTACTGTAAACACCCCAAATTTTCACTCACCTCCCCGACATTTCCACCAAACATCACAACTCCTCCCCGGAGATCGCCAGAGGACAAAATGGTCATTTTCTGAGCTTGGAACCCGCAAAAGTCCAAATTTCATCTACAACTCTCAAAATTTCTCTATTTTAGCTCAGATGTTCAAAATTCTACTCCTAACAGGAGACATGAATCTCCAAGTCTTGGTTCAAGATTATATTGCATAAGACATGACATTGCATATCATTGCATGAGCATCTCATATCACTGCACTGCACATCATGTCATTTCGAGGTCCAGAACTCTTGATTTCAAAATTTTCAATCCAGATTAGAATTTCAACTATTTTTAAAATCGATTTCAAAACCCTAGGTCTTCAAAATTATCAAGTCTTCCCATTTTACCCCCAAGGCTCTGAATTTTAAAATATTTCCTCAGGAAAACGATCTGGATAGTTTTCAATATGGATTTCAGCCACTTCACCTCAGATTTTGCCCTTTTGTCATCTATTTCAACTATCATTCTTTTACAAAATCGCCCTACAGGAACAAACTCTTTTCCAAAAAAAAAAAAATCTGTTTTACCAATTACTCCAGATTTTGTGAAAATTCCAAAAAGAGGTTTTGTTTTTTTGTCCTTATTTCAATAAAGAAGCAATGTGGGACCCACATTGAGGTGGTGTCACACAGGCTTTTCTTTTAAAAAACCTGAATTTTGAAAAACCCAAAAATATAGGAGCCTTGTCCCCTGGATTGGCGCCACTTGTCTTTTCTCTCTCCTCCCATTTATCTGCCAAGTGTCAGTGTGGGGCTACCTTAAGAAGCCGCCACATGTCATTCCATGCCATGTGTCAGTGTCCACCATCTTCACCATGCACCATGTGTCATTCCAAGGTTCACCTTGAGATGCCAAGTGTCATGTGTTGTCCTGTTCAGAAAAAGTAAAGATTGTCTCCTCTGAGTTTGCGCCATTTGAAGTGTATCTCCTGCAGAGGACACGTGTCACTCCAGCTTCCTTCAGAAAAAGTAGAGGACACATGTCACTCTTGGCCTTCTTCAGAAAAAGCAAACCATTCAAAAATTTTCAGACAAGACCTAGGTGGCGCAAATCTTGAATTATGCTTTTCCTACTTTGTCTATGAAGGCGCCACATGTTCTTTGCTCCTCCCAACTGCCACATGGCATTGTAGGAGCCACCCTGAGGTGGCGCCATATGTCCACCCTCCATTTCTCCAGGGACAACCTCCATTTGAATTTCAAATCTCCCTCTGAGGTGGCACCATTTGAGAAGGCTCCTCTAGACAGCTGACACTTGTCAAAACCAAGGATCATCATGAACTGCCACATGTCAGCCTCTCCTTTCCTGCAGAAAAGTAGAAATTTGAACTCCTCTGAGGTGGCACAGTCTGCTTCTTCCATTCCTGTACTTCTGACATGTGTCAAGAGCTTCTAGAGGTAGCGTCACATGGCATGCTCCTACTATTTTCAACTTTACACCTCAGAACACCTTTTGAGGTGGCGCCATTCAAGAACCCCACTTGGCTCTATTTTGATATTTATTTTATATTTTTTAATAAAAGTAGTCCCTAAGGTGGCGCCATTTGAGAAGCTTCAGAAAAGCAAAGTTTGAATTTCAAACTCGAAGAGAGCACCCCCTGAGGTGGCGCAATTTGGGAGCCTCCTGCAGAGAAAATCAAGCAAACCCCAATTTTGAAAATTTTCAAATTCTGCTGAGGTGTCTCACCCACAAATTTCCCATTTTATTTTCTCAAAAAATCAAAATAGCACCCCCTGAGATGGCGCCACATGGAGGGCTCAGATTGAGCCTGTTTGAAATTCAAAATTTTCAAAAAAATTCTACAAATACAAGGGCTCACACCCAGCCTAGAGGACTCCAAATTTGAGACTCCAATTTTGATTTTGAACTTCAGCCTAGATCCCTTTTAGAACTCAATTGTGTTCCTTGGAATTCATGCCCCCCTTGGGCTTAGTGGAGAAGGTGCAGTGAAGTACCTACATTGCTCGTGCAGTGGCCAATTCGATTCAAGCGTGGGTCGATCTTGGTGAATCATTCGAAGTCCGGATCGAAGGACGAATGAAGCCATTGGTAGCCATCCCTTTCAAGAGTTTCAAAGCTGCATAACGAAGCAAGGTGCACCTCTTTTCCTCTTGATTTCATAATATCATGATTTGATTCATGTGTCGTTTGAAGAAAGAGCTCATCCGAGGAATGAATTGAGCTATTCTCATAAAATGACAAATATAAAAATATATAATTATACTTCCTTGATGATTTTTAGCATTCATGCATTTAATTAAATTTAATTTGTATTTAATTTCATTAATTTAGCATGTTTTTTTAGGTTAATTAGGTTTAATTAGGTATTTATTTCAATTCTGCTCAATTTCAGTAGTTCTCTGTTTTTGTCAGGCAGTCCACACGTCATTTTATGCATTTAATTTTTGTTAAAAAATCCAAAAAAATCATGGAATGCGCCTTTAGGTGTCCCTAGAAATGTGCCAAAAATTAGGAAGGATTTGAATTTTTTTACTATGGTAAACATTCGAAATGGAAAGTCGTGTTTTCTTACCGGGGATGTATTTTAAAAACTTATTTCCGACTTATAAAATCGATATCTCCCTCATGGGAGATCCGATTTTTGTTCCAAAAGATGTTATGAGCTCAGAAGGGTGTCTAGTGTTTAACATGATTTTCTCAAAGTTTTCTAATGTTTTATATGTCTGAAAACAATCCAAGAGTGCGGGACACATGTCAGAGCCTGATTTGGGCCTCTGAGACTTTGGATCAACTTAGGTCGATGGGTTCTCTTTGGGTATTGCTCCAAATCCGAATCTATAAAAAGTGAATGTTATGTTAGAGATGTCTTCTGTTTGCATCTGAAAGCTTCTGATTTTTAGAACAGTTTTAAGATCTGTTTCGGATTTTTCTTGTCAGTTCTCTGTTTTGTCACATTTGTCTGTTCTGTTGCTTCAGGCATGAAAAGTTGTATTTTTTATCCATATTTATGTTGATTGAATGCCGAAGTCATAAACATGTAATTTGTTTCTCTATGTGTAGTGAGTAACTCAGTTAAATATCAGAAATTTCCATGGCTGTTTTCTATTTTTGTAGCATTTTTATATTAGATTAGGTCGATTTTACCTCCGACAAAATCAAATGCCTGTTACCGAACACACCATGGCTCAAATCCCGGAGCTGTAAAAACCAAAAATGTTCCATTTAGGGTCCTTTAGCAGTCTAAAAAATATCAGAAGTTTTTAAGGTGTAAATTTTGCATTATCTTATTAAGCATTGCATTTGGTTCGGGTCCGTAGGCGAAATCCACCATTTTAGGACTTTCTTTAAATTTTAGCATTCAAATCATATCATTTCATGATTTTTAGCATTCTAGGCTGTTTATCAAAGAATGTAGATGCTTCATACCGAATTTGATGTAATTTGGAATTCATTTGAGGTTTATTTTAGCCATATCATCAAAACAGGGCCCCGCGAGACCCGGATCCAAGCGAAAAACAAGCGAAATTCGTTATTTTGGATAAATTGCAAAATGTTAAATTCTGATTTTACAGTCCTAATGTCTTTAGCAGCATGTCATCATGACTCATACTGCATTTCATCATCATTTGATTCAATTTGAATTTCGAAATCTCAATTTTACCAAGTTTTCCTTCAAAAAACCCTGATTTTAAAGGTATAACTTTATAATTAGGGGTATTTTTGTCATTTTGACCACCATTTCGGATTTTAAACTATTTTCTACTGAATTTCTTGCATTTTCATCATTTCAAATATCAAGGAAGCTTGAGAATAGAGTTTATATCCAATTAAGTCCAATAATTTTACAATATTATTGGAAAATCTTGGAAAAACTAACATATTTGAGCTAACCTTATTTCAAGTTTGGCAGGGATATTCAAAAGAAGGAGCTGAAGTCTGCAATTTCCTTTTATTTCATTTATTTAGTGATGTAATAATGTAAATTTTGGAATAAGAGATTTAATTTTCTACTTAGACTAGGATGCATATCATATAGTTTGAATTTATGCAATATCCTGCTTATGTGATTCATGCATTTTATTTCAAAAGCACTATGGATGTACATGAATGACACGTGCACCAACTCTTAGGGAGTTGATGAACATGGTGGAATCCATATTTACGGCCCTAGTCAGAATATGGACGAGACCCAGATCCATCATCTTTCTACCAGTCACATTGAGCCTACACTCTTAGGCTATCTTAAAATGCACATCATATTTCTAATATTTTCAAAGTATTGTGCATTAAATCAATCAAACTCTGAACATATTCATGGCCACAGTCAGAATATGTGAAGGATTTATTTTGACTTAATACACATTTTTCCAACAAATTTCTTAGAAAATCTTTCAAAGTGCATTCATTCACTCATATCATTTGCATCATGAAATCATTGGTTTTCTCATGATTTTCTTAAGAAAGTTTCATTCTCAAGAAATCAATTTCTCAAGAAACTCTGAGGATTTTCTGAAATCGGTTTTTCCAAGTCAAGTTTTTCCACAGTTTTCCATGGAAAAAGTTATTTTCTCAAGATTTTCAAAAGAAGTCTCTCACTTTTCTCAAAGATCAAAATCGATTTCCAAGTATTTCAAAGGTAAGATTCCCAGGATTTCAATTTTCCAAGTCCAGTTTTTCTTCTCCAATGAGTTTTCCTATAAATTTTCCATCATTTTCCTAAGAAAATTCTCAAAGTCTGAGTTTTCCTGAGAAGTGTTTCCCTTTTCAAATGTTCACATTTTCTCAAGAATCCTTTCCATTTTCCCAAGATTTTCAACCATTCATGATTTTCCCACAACTTTATGAACTTTCTCGTGATTTCAAAACCCCTTTCCATCTGAGTTTTCCTGAGAAATTGATTTCCATCTTTTTCCTGAGAAATATCTTTCAACTCTAAATGTTTTCTGAGCATACATCATGTTTTTCCAACTTACATTTCCAAAATCTCATAGCACATACATGAATTCTCTGTGCATTTAGGATAGAACACGATTTTGATGATTTAACTTAGTCAAGCATAGTTTTGGTCCTTGGTTCGATTACCCCTGTTAAAGGCGGCAGGAACGGTCGAACCTCGTACCGACAGGTCGAGCCCCATCCCATGGATTTTCCCATAATTTTTTTTTAAAACGGAGGCGAGTATTTCAAAAACATTTTCCAAAATCCGGTCAAGTTTGAATCGCGAAAGCATTCCCTCTCTCTTCCACAAGGGAAGACGGGAGAATTTTGCGACGATAACACATACCCACAATGTCCAGATAATAATCAGATCACAGTGTGGCATGCTCACAATTATTTATTCTCGTACTGCTTGCCTTTACCTTACTATTCGTCTGTTGTTTACGATAGTTGGAAGGTATGCATGATAAGCCTGGTTATGATTGCTTACAGTTACATTAATATCACTGTACCACTAGTTTGCTTGAATTTATGATATATCGATTAGTCTTACTGGTTACTTGTGTAGATGGTATCTGTTTCTGCTTGCTTCTGCTCAATCATGCTTTAGATTAGTTCATTTTATTCCTTTTGCGTACCTACTAGTTTTCAGGACTGACCCCATTCTTTATGGGTGTAGGTGACAGGTAGCTCTTCTTATAGGCGGTGGTGCAGATGCTACATGGTCAAAGCTTTGCCTCTCTCGTCGACACGCTGGCTATTTGGTTTTTTTTTACCTTTTTGTTGTTTTGGGGGTGGTCACCCTTCTGCCTTGTATAAATTAAACTCTTTCTTTTATAAATGTACTTTTTATTCTCTGCTCACTATTTTGGCTTAGAATGTGAACTTGTATTTGCGATGACTTTTTTTGCTAACGTACCCAGAAGATTTGACTCATGTTTTTAAAATCCTTTGGTATCTTTGAAAATCCTTGCTGTAAACTCTGATTTTTGAACGTATTTCTATGCAAACCTTTTTCTCTCAAGTCAAACTTTTGGGGCGTTACAACTTTTGGTATCAGAGCCAGGATGAGAACGGTTGAACCTTGATCATCGAGCTTCCCACCGTACTGTAAGTAGACGCTTAATTTTCTTGCTTTGATAAAATTAATTTATTGCTCTTACTTTGAACAGTAGTTGTGTGTAATGGATCCGTCAGCTGGTCCGAGTGGCCACCACGGCAGGGGTGGGCGTAGAATGCGCACTCGTTCGGTTAGAGGTAGGGGCCTCTATGTTGAGAGAGGAGGACGTATGGTGTCTTGGGAAGAGTGTTGGGCTAATCGCCCACCCCCACCGGTCTTCACAGATGAGACAGGTAGCTCACTGCCCCTAGAATTTCAGGTACGTTTGGCAGCAACCTGGTCCTCGGTATATGTTCGGATGGGAGGACATCTACCCTCGCAAGTACAGGCAGGTCGGCAAGCTACGCCGGAATTCTCAGATGGTAGTGGTCCCACCCTTGTACCACTTGAGTGCGTCTTTTGTGGCGATTCCGGACACACCTTAGAGTTTTGTCTCCTTAAAGAGGAGCAGGATAGAGCAACTGTAGTCCAGGATTCTGCTGAAGCTGTCATCCCTGACCTTAATGTGCCAGATTTACCTTTGGCGGTCCTCGAACAACCTTTGCCCCCAGTGGTCTCTGAGGGCCCTGCTCTCCCTATTCCTGGTGTCGATTTTCCAATCAACATTTCAGATTCGTCCACTAGTGGTTCGATTTAACTGGACTACACGCCTTCGACTCTGATGTATGATGTGGAGGTTCCCTCGGATGAGCCACTCCCTTTTGTCCCTCGACGCAGGTTTAGGCGTACGGGGAATAAGAGAGAATACCTTTGACAGTTTGAACGTCTCTAGAAAGGAGTGTTTGTAAATTTTTGTTCAATTTTTATAAGAGAGGCTGTGAACTCTCATGCGGATAAAGTTCTTTCTTTTGGCTTGTATACCAGCAGTGCTGGGATTTTTGTATATGCGGTGACTTGAAGATCTATAAAATATCTTTTGTTTCTTAATTGTCTTGGTGTATTCTGACGTATCTTATGTTTGTTTTTAGGGATGGCTCGTCGACCAGATGAGGATTTGTTAGAGGACGGGCTCGAGCGCAGGGGATTCATTATGGATTCTCTAAATGCGTTAGCTGAAGCGATCCGAAATCAAGGGACTACGCAGAGAAGTCAGGCTCCGGAGCAGGGGGCCTCTTTCGAGAAATTCTTAAAGTTAGATCCTCCTGTTTTTTCCAGTGGAGCAGACCCGGATGTAGCAGAATATTGGGTCAGTGAAATCGAACGAGTCTTTGAAGTCCTCACAGTTCCTGAGGAGAAAAAGACTTTATTTGGGTCCTTTCGTTTAAAGGATGAGGCTCGTATTTGGTGGGATACCACACGAAGGATTCGATTCTCAAGCATCGACACTGTGCCTTGGGAGACTTTTAGAAAGGCATTTCTCGACAATTATTTTTCCCTTCATGCAAGGGAGAAAAAGAAGATCGAGTTTTTGGAGCTGTCTTAGGGCAGCTTGACTTTGAATGAATATGCGGCCAAGTTTCAACAGCTGGAGAGGCATTGTCCCAACCTTTTCGAAGATGAGCGTGAACGGGCAAGGAAGTTTATCAGAGGCCTGAAGGAAGGACTCAAGCACCGAGTTCTTACTAGCATGCCTGCAACCTTAGCAGCGGCTGTCGAGACAGCTACTTTCCTCAATGATGACTGGGAGCGTTCCAAGAGCATTCAGACCCGGAAGCCACCTTCGACAAGTGGCGATCGAAGACGGATGCTGCCACGCGGTCAGGCCAAGCAACCATTGTTGCCCGTTAAAATTGAAGAAGGTAAGCAACCGTTTCTGCCTGTGAAGATGGAAGGAGAGAAACTGTCAAGTCCCCCAACAAAAAGGCAGCAAAACCAGTACCGTGGGAGATTTCATGCGGGCCAGCCTTGTCCCCGCGAGACAGGCGGTTGTTTATATTGTGGCAAGATGGGCCATTTCATCCGCGATTGTCGCAAGAAGGCGGCAGACGAATTCAGGCAGGCCACTGGTGCGTCCTAGCCTCCCCTGCAGCTGCAGGCACCACCGTCGACCCAGCCAGAGCAGCCACATACCAGCAGCGTGAAGAAAGCTCCTGCGCGAGTCTATGCAGCTACGGCAGAGTAGTTGACGAGAGGAGATCTTGTGCATGGTACGATTTTAGTTGCAGATCGTGCAACTTTTGTTCTTTTCGATTGTGGTGCCACTCACACATTTATTTCTGCAAGTTTTGCTGCATAATTGAAATTGCCGGTATCTCGATTAGACTCTGCTTTAGATGTTTATAATCCGATCGGGAAGAATACAGTTTGCGTCACCTACTTGCCAGATTTAGATATGGTCGTGGCTGAGCGACATATGCCAGCCTGTGCCATTTTGCTCGAGATGACTGAATTTGATGTTGTCCTGGGCATGGATTGGTTGCACAAATACCATGCCAAGGTTTTATGCCGTGAGGGTAGAATTGTTCTGTCTCCTCCAGGCTCTTCGAAGGTGGAATTTCGAATTCCACGGTCGGTGCGGGAGACCAAGATGATTTCAGCATTTAAAGCGCAAAGCTTCTTACAGAAGGGATGTTCCGCTTTTCTCGTGAATCTTATTCAGTCAGTTGAGTCACTTATCCCCCTTGGCGAGTTGGATATAGTACGTGATTACCCCGACGTTTTTCCCCAAGAGTTGTCTGGTCTTCCTCCTCCCCGAGAGGTGGAGTTTTGTATTGATTTGTTGCCCGGCACCGCATCCGTCTCGAAGGCTCCGTACCGTATGGCGCCTGCAGAGCTTGAAGAGCTCAAAAAGCAGCTTCAGGAGCTTATGATTCAGGGGTTTATTCACCCTAGTGTGTCACCCTGGGGAGCTCATGTTTTATTCGTGAAAAGGAAGGACGGATCTTTGAGGTTGTGCATTGATTATCGAATGCTCAACCAGGTCACGATCAAGAATAAATATCCGTTACCGCGTATTGAGGATCTGCTCGATCAACTACAGAAAGCTAGGGTTTTTCCAAGATTGATCTTAGATCCAGATATCATCAGCTTCGGATTAAGGAAGGCGATGTTTCGAAAACAGATTTTCGTACTCGGTACGGGCATTTTGAGTTCACTGTTATGCCTTTTGGACTCACTAATGCCCCAGCAGCTTTTATGGACCTTATGAACCTAGTGTTCAGGCCTTTCTTAGACACCTTCGTGATCATATTTATCGACGACATCCTGGTCTACTCAGAGAGTTGGGAGCAACACCGAGAGCATTTGAGCATTGTCTTGGAGACCTTGCGAAGGGAGCACTTGTTTGCTAAGTTCTCCAAATGCGAATTTTGGCTCGAGGAAGTGATGTTTCTAGGGCACGTCATCTCGAAAGATGGGGTGTCCGTGGATCCTGCGAAGGTTGAGGCCGTGTTGAACTAGCAACAACCAAGAAATGTGCGTGACATTCGAAGCTTTCTGGGATTAGCTGGATACTATCGCCGGTTTATCCTGGATTTCTCCAAGATTGCTCAACTTATGACCAAGCTGCTGAAGAAAGAGACTAAGTTTGTATGGGACGATAGTTGCGAGGCAAGCTTTCAGTCTCTGAAGGAGCGACTTACCTCTGCTCCTATCCTGGCCTTGCCTTCTGGCCAGGAAGGGTTCGTGATTTATACCGATGCCTCTGGCACGGGCCTGGGTGGGGTGCTTATGTAGAATAACCAAGTGATAGCATATGCCTCTCGTCAGCTCAAACCGCACGAAAAGAATTATCCTACGCCTGATCTTGAGTTACCCGCGATAGTCTTTGCATTAAAGGTATGGCAATATTACTTATATGGTGTGCAGTTTGAAGCTTTCACTGACCACCAGAGTCTCAAATACCTCTTTTCTCAAAAAGATCTAAATATGCGTCAGCGACGATGGCTCGAGTTTCTTAAGGATTACGATTTTTCACTTTCCTACTGTGATCATCGCAAAATTTTTCCTTCTCTTGTAGTTTTTCTCTCTTCCTTCTCTTCCCCTTTTCTAACCTCTATTTTCCTCCTTTTTGAAGGGAGAGAAATAAAAGAAAGAAAAAAGAGAAAAGAAAAGAAAGAAAGAAAGAGAGAAGAGGAACTATTTTGCGCGGTCTCACTTGACCTTAATTTGAAAATATTTAGAAATTTAACTCGCCTCCGTTTTGAAAATTTACGAGAAAATGGAGAGACGAGATTCGCTCGTCGGTACGAGGTTCGACCGTTCCTAGCGCATTTACTAGGGGTAATCGAACCAAGGATCAAATCTATGCCTTTTGCTTTTGCCTAAATATAATCTAAGAATTTATTCTAACTCTAAATGCACAGAGAATCATGCTTGTGCGATGCAAAAAATGTATGTTCTTTTTGAAAGATATTTTTGAAAATTTCCAAGTAAAAGGAGTGAAGAAATGGTTGAATCTAACTTTAGATCTTGAGATAGATCAAAGAAGTTCTAAGTCTTTGAAGTAAATCAGAGTTGGAAGAACAAATCTTGATTTTGAGAAAGAATGATTTGAAGCTTTGAAATGAAAGGAAGTGAAGTTTTAAAGTCAGAAATGGACTTTGAATTTGATCTTAAATTTAGGGAAGGAAGATGAAATTTGGAAGTGATATTGAATTTGAAAAAAATGGATCTGAGAAGATCAAATGGTATTAAAAATAGAAATGGGTTTGGGGAGTTCAAGTGAGATCTGGAAATAGACTTGGATTTTGAAATCTAGAATTGGGAATGGAATTGGTTCTAAAGATGGATTTAAGATCTGAGATCTAAGATCCGAGATAAAATTGGGTTCTGGATCCTAAGATGGATTTGGATCTGAAGTCTGAGATCCAAATGTAAAATTGAGTTCTGGATCCTAAGATGGATTTGGATCCTAAGATGGATTTGGATCTGAAGTTTGAGATCCAATATAGAGTTGGATTCTGGATCTTAACATGGATTTGGATCTGAAGTCTGAGATCCAATATAGAGTTGGATTCTGGATCCTAACATGGATTTGGATCTGTGTTCTGGTTTCCAAAATGAAATTGGAGTCTAGATCCTAAAGGAGAATTGGATCTGAAGTCTGAGATCCAAAAGTGGAATTGGACTCTGGATCCTAAAGAGGAATTGGATATGAAGTCTGAGATCCAAAGTAGATTTTGAGTTCTGGACCCTAGAAGGGTGTGGATTTGAAGTCTAAGATCCAAAGTGAAATTGGAGTCTGAATCCTAAGGAGGAATTGGAGTTAAATTCAGAAGATGAATCAAGAATCTCAAAATTAAATTGAACTTTGATTTTGATTGGGGTCTTGAATATAAAATGGATTTGGAATTTCAAAGTTAATTTGAACTTTGAAATATGATTTGAATTTGAATAAAAATGACTTTGAAATCTCAAAGTTAAATTTGAACTTTTGAGATTGAAAATGAAATTGAATTTGAAAATGAAAAGGATGAATTGGTTTTTATAAGAATTGAAGATAGATTGAAGAAGATATTTACATTACTTGGAGTTTTGAAAAAGAAAATTTTGAAGTCATGATGCAGTTCTATCCTAAATGATGAATGAATTTAAATTTTTGAAATTGGATTTTGAAAAGCTATTCCATTCTTTAAATGAATTAAAACAAGATTGAAGATATAATACATCCTTGACTATGGTCATTGAATGTATTATATAATAATCTATATTTAAATTCAGGTGAAGAATGAAATACATTTGGTGCTTTTATAGAACTTAAAATGAAATTAATTCTCAATATACCTTGACTATGGCCATTGGTATATATTTTGAATTAATTTTAAGTTAAATTCTGATAAAAGAAAAATATTTAAGAAAAATATGATGAATTTTGAAGACGGATCCAGTGTGGATCCAATGTTATTTCGTAAAAGATAAAAATCCTAAGTGTTGTCCACACTCTGACTATGGCCATTGATGTGAATCATCGACTTAGGATCAATTACCTCTTACGAAATGGTGCACGTGCCATTCGTGTTGCCATTTGTGAGAATTTGAGAAATAAAGACAAAAATGCATGAAAACAAGCAATTCATGATATTTACAATGCTCATTCATTCTATCTAAAACAAGAAATGTAAATTCTCATTAAGGCCTAACTTATTACAATATTGAAAATTGAAATACAAATCCAAGAAATGGCCTTTTCCAAATATTCCCTGCAAAACACTTAGTTAGCCTAATACAAGATATAGAGGAGGATGTGAGATGCTATGTTTGAGCTAAAATGATCATATTAAATAAGAAGTGTATATACTAAGTGAAATGCTTAAATACATATATATATATATATATATATATATATATATATATATATATATATATATATATATATATATATATATAAACCTATATACACATATTGTAAGTGATATGCTCATGAAAGGAAAATTTTAGATGTGCCTTTTATATATGACATGTTTAGGTTAGTGAGGAGGGATATTCTAAAAATGCATGTATCAAATGAAGGGGTGCACATACCTTGCTTAGGTATGATGAGTTGAATTACTTTGCTAAATTATAGCCAGTTGCAACAACATTTAGCACTATTGTAGGTGACCAAATGAAATCACAGCAGTATTCATGCACTGTTGTGGGTACCAAAGAGGCAGTCACTGGAATGCCTAGACTTTGCTATATGTGACAGCATGAATATATGTTGTTGTAGCAGAGGAAAGGGTAGACACTGGTGTATGCTAAAGGTGATTAGCACCTTGGTGGGTGCCTGAAACAGAACCACAAGAGTGTCTGTGCACCGTTATGAAAAAAAAAGGGTGAGACACAGTAGTGCATGGGCACTGCTGTGAGCACGTGAGAGGCTACAGCAGTGCCGAGCACTGTTGTAGGTGTGAGGATAGCTGAATGATAGGAGGTAAGGTATGGGGAAGGACCAAATAAGTAATGCAAATGGAATCATGTAAACTCCATCAGAAACCAACTTGCTGGGAGCAACTTAAGAGGGAATGACATCCTCACTTCTTTCAAAAGAAATAAAGCCTCCACTGATGGTTTTGATGGCACTCTCTAAACTACTGAAGATAATAGGGCCATCATAAACTCTAAATTATGACACACCAGACATATAGGCCCTGCGGCCAGCCAGACAACATCCTTGTCATGCCATGATGCTCGGTCACACAAATCCTTCTGAAAGAGCATCAACTATTTCAATGATTTTCGAGTTTGTCAGATGTCACCACCACAAGTCCTTCCTTTCCATCACCTTGGAGAGCCCTAATCATACCAGCGACATTGACATCAGGCGAAAAGGAGTCAACATTCTCGTCAATCTTCCCAGCATAAGAAGATCTTGAAGAGAATTTACAGCAGATAAATTTGTTTCATTGGTGGCTGAGGCTCATAGTAATACACATCAGAATCAATTGCAGTCATATACTGTGCTAACAACCTTGGAATTTCCATCCCAGAATCTAAGATCCCTTAACTCCTTTGATTTAATCCTTTTCCTCAAAACGATCATTTCTTTGTTACATTCAATAAATATGACACCATATAAGAACAAATAAATGATAAAAAAAAGGGAAAAAATGTAACAGGCAGATCTAGACATCATAGCTAATCAAGAAATATCATCTTCATATAATCCTGCTTTTAATATCAGAATGTTCAGGTTCCTGTAGCAAATTAACTGTGAAAAAGAAATGTACAATGCTATCGAAAGAGAGACAATCATCAAATTAAAAGGAAATGTAAAAAAGCTTCATGCCACACCTTTTTAATAGTGAAATACATTAATAACACAATGATACCAACCATATGGCAGGTTTTAGGGGTCCTGTTGAAACAAATTTTACATGCCAATTTTAGCAGGTAACGCCACCATAGAGCTTATGAAACTGCTGCCTAGCATGAATGAACAAAAAAAAAATCAAGAAGACAACGTGATAGGAAAAGATAGCAGATGGGGGTGAGAACCAGACGAGCCATCTAATTGAACCATTACAACTAACTTAAATGGCATAGTTGAGCTAACCAATCATCCCAATAAGACAGAGGTTGGGGGTCAATGCCCGCTGGTTATCAACTGGGATTCCAACTCTACATGGCCTGAATCTGCCGATTCCAGACCCCATGCCAATATGATAAATTAGCAGAAGGTTCTCGACTAACAAACAGATGATTTCTTCAAGGGTGCGACTTTTAACAATCAAATCGAGGATGTCAGTTTGGACTATGAACTTCCAAAGCAGCAGTAAGTTCGACGCATGGAGATTAATAACATTGCAATAGTCGTTGATCACATCAAAAATAGAAAATGCAATGACATCTGATCCCATCCTAGCAGAGAATTGTTGTGAAGGAGATACACCAGGCAAAATGAAATACATTGAATATATTAATAAAACAAACGTATACCCATGACAGAATAAGAGGAGATCACTATTAACAAGAAAAAAAAAATACAGAAGCACAAGGGAGTGCTGAGCCACATCCGATGAGGCTGGAAACCAACACAAAGCACGGTACTTGAACCATGGTGGATGCGAAGAATAACAGAAGTTCATGATCAGAGGCTACAACTGATGAAACTAACAATGCATGAAAATGACAAGTTCAGCAAAATATTCAAAGTAGGAGAGAAGGAAATTTAACCTCAAAGAATGGCCGATAGGTAAACAGAAGCTTGAAAATCAAAAGGGAAAGAGAAATACAAGCCGATCGTCAACAGAAAAGCATGAAATGGGCATAAACCAGAAATTAAAAAGGAAAAAAAAGAACAGAGACAAAATACACCATGGCCTAGAATGCGAATTAAACAAAGTGGTGAAGTGTGGAGAAGAAAGAAAGAGAAAATATGTTGGAATGTAAAATTCCCTTATTATTGCACAGAGGATAGTTTGAGATGGCTATAGGCGATCCCATTCCATCCGTGGTGCGTTTATGAGGATTAGGACAAGAGAAACCCCAAGGAAAATTTAGAGGAAACAAAGAGGAAAGGGGTATTTACCGGAGTGCTGTAGAAATCCAGATAAGGGAAAGGCAATACTCCTTCGGTGGCACTGGGAGGGGTCTTTTGCTTGCAGGAACTGTGATGGTTGCTGGGAATTTGATCTCCTTCGTCCAACCAGAGGGAATCCGAGGAAGAGCCGAGGATGGAAACCGATGATCGAAGAGGTGAATGACGGATCGTGAAATGGCACAAGGAGAACGAAGGCGTGAATCAGGCAGGGTCGAGAGTTCTCTTCAGTATCTCAACAGGGAGCAGAGGGGAAGAGGATGCAGAGGCCGGAAAGCAGTGGTGGAAAAGATCCCCTTCCGCCTTCACGATGCCTCTTCGTATAGGAAGAGGTGAACCATCGAGAAGGAGAGGGTTTGTTGGTGATGGAGGGCGGATGGTCTGGAGCCATTGATCGGAAGGTGAATAATGAAAGGGGAATTCTGTTGGCGATGGAGGGTTTGGAGGAACTTGATGGGGGAAGATCGGTGGAAGCCGCTGTAGATGAAGGGCGGATGGAGGGTTCGGCCATGGAGAGGGAGAGCATCATGGAGAGGGAAGGAGAGCGGCGACCGAGGGAGGAAGGCGAGTTAGGGTTTTCAAAACCCTAACTCGACCCTTAAACATTGAAAGTCATTTTTTCCAAAAGGGGCCTTCTTTTCAGGTTTTTCTAAAAAGGTGGTTAAGGGTGAGTTTTTCGACAAAATCTTCAAAAAAACACGTAGTTTTTCCTAATTTCTTTGGTTTTTTTTGCATGATTTTTCCATTTTTTTGTATTTTTGGAACAAAATCTAAGTTTTTTACACGAAAACAAAGATTAAACACTATTTTTTTTGTATTTTTCTGAGAAATATATACAAGAGTATTTTTCTGAGAATTTCAGACCATTTTGGGGAAATTTCTTCAGAAGAATGGGTTTGGATCCAAGTTTTGAGAAAACATTCGAGTTTTAAACCTCGATTTGAGGACTATAATATGATGGATCCAAACGGATACCGGACGAAGTGTCTGAGCTTTTCAAAAAGTTATTTTGATAATTTTGAGAATTTGATTTAAAATTGGATAATGAAGCTCAGATTTGGATTTTGATGTAGATCCGGATCCGAAATTGAGTCAGATATGTAAAATGAATTTAATTTCAACAAAATTTGAGAAATAAAAATGGAATTTAGATTTAAAACCGACTCAATTACCCAAAAGATGGGGGAAAAGGGCAAAAAGGGGATATTTACAATATTTTAAAAAAATTTGGGGTGTTCACAAATGCCCCTCTTTGCTACTAAGCCGGTTGAAAGCCGAGCTTAGTGGCAAAGAAACACTCCAAATTTTGAAAAATGCCCCAGTTAGCTGATCCGAGCTGGGTGTGGAAGAATTATTTTGAAAACACGACTTTGTTGGGCTTGAAACCTTATCCTGAATGGTCCTGGGGGATGAAATCCTCGACAATGATACGACTGAATGATAGAAATGAGGAAATCGTGAGGGGACTTTGGGTGAAAATCCCAGGGATGGTGAAAGATAAGAATTTTGATCAAGTTTCATGGGTGAGATAAGATCAGCCCTTTGGAATGACTCAGGTTTAGCCCTTAAACCTGGATGGGACGAAGATAGATCAGGATAATTTGGATGGGGAAATGGAACATAAACGGACCTCGATGGGACATTTTGAGAGAAATGCCTCGTGAGGTAAAACTCAAGGACGATCCTTCCCTGGGTGGAGTAAAAAGAGCATGGATTCCTTTATGGGGAAAACCATGATGGGGCGGAAGGATTACCTCATCGAAACGAGGCTCAGGTTTAACCTAAACCTGAAAGGAAGATACCTCGCGGAGCGAGATTCAAGCTTCACCCTTATTTTGAAAGGGATGACCATATGGAATCCTCAAACGAAGAGACCGTGATGAGACAGAAAGGAATATATTATCAGAAGAAGATTTAAGATTTAATCCTTGACCTGAGTGGGGGATGATACAGAATCTTCGGATGAAGAAACCGTGATGGAACCTTCAGAACTTGGGCGAACAAATCCGAAAGGGGTTTTGCGAGAAGAGAAAAACAAGGGATTCCCTAAAGCTTGGAAAGGGGATGATCTTGGGCGCCTCATTGCTGAGACTAAAATCAGCTTTCTAAAAACAGATGACCTCTCGCAGAAGGTTTGGGTGGTACGTCGAGGAGCGAGGTAACAGGTTTAATCCTTAGCCTGAATGGATATAGAATCCTTGAGGAGCGAGGAAACGATGGGGGGACTAGAAAAGATATCTAGTCGGAATGGGACTCAGGTTTAACCCTAACCTGAATGGAAGGTACCTCGTGGAGCGAGGTTCAGGATTTAACCCTTAACCTGAATGGATACAGAATCCTCGAGGAGCGAGGAAAACTGTGATGGGCCTCTAGACTTTGCACAACAAGTCCAAGAGGGGTTTTTGCAAAAGGATAAAAATGGGGGTCCCTAAAGCTTGAAAAGGGGTTGTTCTTGGGCGTCTCATTGCTGAGACTGAAAATAGCTTTTGACAATAACAGACCTTTTGCAAAAAGTTCAGGTTTAACCCTTATCCTGAGCGGGTACTGTCCATGGCGGGACAGTGGGGAGCACAGGGAAGTGTGCGGATCTGAGAGCGCTCAGATCAGACGGAAGGAAAGGACTTTTCAGTCCTAAGGAGGGATGACGTCAGAATACGTCAAAACGATCTTCAAGTTCACACTTCATGCTGGGATAACCAGAAAATATTGCCAATAAGATGCCGAAAATTGTAGTTGATTCAGAATGATTGAATTGTGCTCATGTGTGAAAATATCACCTCTTTCTACCTAGAGTATTAGCTTCAATTGGGCTAACTCTGTAGAATTTGAGAACTAAAATTCAAATTTGTTGCTGTTGAGTTTCTTCAAGGAAGATATCAATTTCCTTGATATGGAAGAGAGGAAACATTCTTAGCTTCATAAAAGCAATTAAGTGAAAAGGTATTGATAAAGATTTTCACATAGATAAAGATGATTCTTGACAGTTTCAGGCAGTTTGATATCCTGGGCATTTCCCATGATGATCTTTTTGCACTCTTTTGACCCATGGATCTTTTCTGGGTTCTTTCACATCCTCCTTTATTTTGGAGATGTCTTGACTTTTTCTCTCTTTCTCGAGGAAGGGTACGTCACAAACTCCTTCATCTTGGAGATGCTCCGATCCTTCTTTTCTTTCTCAGGGATTATGACATTGGTTCTTGGGTTGAAGTCTCTAAATGATAGCATAAATCAGATATCTTTTAGGGTTTGTCGGTAGGTTCATCGCATCCGCCTTCATCTCGACGGTGATCCGAACTTTCCCTGGAAGGATCCGTCACAAACTCCGTCATCTTGGAGATGTTTCAAATCTTCTTTGGCCCCGGGGGTCCACTCGCTTAATTCGCCTTCATCTTGACGACAATTGAGAGATCCCTTTTGCGGATATTTGATTGCAGCTTAGCTGGGATGACTGAGGAGATATGGATTGGGTAGGTTCTTTTTACTGCCCAGGATATTTCCACTATCTTATCGCCAAAAGAATAGTCTTTAAGAATGTGCCACAGCTAAGATCAATATCAGTTCACTTATGGCTTTTCAGCATCATTGGATTTTTCCTTTGCCGGTCATATCAAAGATTTTTCTTCATCCTCTTGGTTGACCAACAGATAAGCTTGAATTTAATTCTTATTTCGCCAAAGTCTTGCTCTTTTGAAAATGATACTGAAGGTAGTTTGAGATAATTCTTTGTGTGATAAAAACTTTGAGATCAACGATGATTTTTTTTTTGATAGCGAATTGGCAATGTATTCTAAAAATCCTTGATGAAAGAAATCACTTGATATCGAATCGACACATCCATGACAAAATTCTCCTCTCTTTTTTCTCCAAAAAGAGAGACTCAGGCTTAAGCCCTTACCTGAATGGGAAGTTGGAAATACTCCTCTCTTCCCTGAAAGAGGAGGTGTTTGCAAAATAGAACTTTCGAAGAGAAATTAAGTTTTCGTCAAAACTCCCTATCTCTAGGCTTCTCTTATGGAAAGGCGGCCGAAAAACAAAGTTGAGAAAGTATCACAGAGGAACGAGTCCATCATACTCTCCCTAGAAGAGGGTCCTCTGTGAAGGGGTTGGCCAAAGATGATAAAACATGGGCCACAAAAGAAACGAGCTTCCGTCGAAGCCCTCCCTAGAAAAAGGGTTCTCTTGTGTAAAGTTGGTTGTTGTTTTGCAAATTGTTCGCGAAGAAAACGAGTCCCTTCAAACTCTCCCTGGCAGAGGGTTCTTGCGAACTGAAGATGGTTGCATGCGAAAGGAACGAGCTCCCTCGAACTCTCCCTGAAGAGGGTCCTTCGCAAGAAAAGATCAATTTTTGATAAAATGATAACCCAAAGGTTGAAATTGAGAATTTAAGACTTGAGTTGTTGTTTGGTTAGTACAAAGACTGAACCTGGGGGGCTAACTGATCAGTCAGCCAAACACTAGCACGAGCGCTAGATGCTCCAGTACGGGCGCTGGATTTCAAAAAAAAGAATGCCCCAGTACGAGCGTTGGGTTTTCGAAAATGCACACCAGTACGAGCACTGGGTTTTCGAAATGCATACCAGTACGAGCACTGGGTTTTTCAAAAGGTGGATTTGAAAAATGAGACCGACATTCGAAGATACTTTGAGAATTAAGCGTGAATGATTGCCGGTGTTTCAGGATTATCCCTTATCCTGAAGGGGAAAAATAAGAATAAAGGAAATACCTCATGGGAAAGAGGCATCAGGTTTATCCCTTAACCTGAAGGGGTTGTGGAATAGAAAATCGATAAAATTTTAAAAATTTGATAAAACTTGATAAATCTTGACAAAAATGATAAAATGAATAACAAATCGATGAAAATTCAATTGAATCGGAAAATGAAATGGATGCAATTAAATAAAGATAAAAAGATTAACTGAAAAATTGACAAGTTTTTCAGAAAAAGGGTTCGTCTAGTCCTGCCTGCATATGACGAAGGAAGATCAAAATAAAATGCCCCAGTATCAGGGAGAAAATGTGAGAATGTAATAGAAGATCATTGCTTTATTTAAGAAGACATTTTGAAGAGTACAAAAGGCTCAGAATGACCAATTTAAGTGAAAAATCTCTTCAAGTGTAAAGCATTAATAGGATCTGGCAGTTCCACCCCATCTGCGTTGATCAGACGATAGGAATTACGAGGTAACGCTTCCTTAACCACATAAGGGCCTTCCCAATTGGGTGACCACTTGCCCTTCGGCCGATGCTTGCAATGAGCTGTTGATCTGAGCACAAGATCATTGACTCGAAACCTTCTCTCAATAACTGATTTGGCATTGTGCCTAGCTATCCTCTGACGATAAACCTGAGCGTGCTCTGCTGCCTTGAGTCTTTTCTCGTCTAATAGATCAAGCTGCACCAATCTCTGCTGCTGATACTGATCAAGCAGAAGTTTAATTAGCGATGCAAACTTGAGTGCGGGCTTCTGAACATGTAGAGGTAATACTACCTCCGTCCCATAAACAAGCTCTGAAGGCGTAGCATTGGTTGGAGTCCGAATGGTGGTTCGGTATGCCCAAAGTGCATCATGCATCTTCTCATGCCAATCACGGCCTGTTTCCACAGTTCTTTCCAGAATGCGGATCAAAATCTTGTTGGTGGCCTCAGCCTGGCCATTCCCTTGGGGATAGTAGGGAGCTGAAAAATGGTGATGAATCCTGAATTTTGAGCAGAAAGTCTTCATCTTCTCATTCTTGAAATGGCTGCCATTATCTGACACAATATCATGTGGGACGCCGAAGCGGCAAAGAAGATTTTTATGAATAAATGAAACCACATGTCGGCCCTCTACTGTTCGCAGAGTTACAACCTCGACCCATTTGGTGAAGTATTCTGTAGCTGCGAGGAAGTATTTATGGCCATTTGATGCAGAAGGAGTGATCGGACCCACCACGTCGAAGGCTCACATTGAGAAAGGCCAAGGAGAGACCACAGATTGCAAGTATGCGGCTGGCGCATGAATGGAAGGCGCGTGCATCTGACATTTGACGCACTTTCTTACAAATTGATGGCAATCCTGCTGCATGGTTTTCCAGTAGTATCCTGCACGGATAATCTGCTTGACGAGTGTTTGGTAGCCGACGTGGCCACCACAAATTCTCTAGTGTGCCTCTTGGACAACTTCCATGGCTTCATCCTTATCTAAGCATCTAGCATACTCAGAACTGAAACCACGACGATAGAGAATGTCAGCGAGGATGAAAGAACGTGTTGACATGCGCTGAATCGCGTGTTGCTCCTTTTTTGGCATTTCCGCTGGGAATTCACCGGTTCTGATGAAATTTTTAATGTCTTGGTACCATGGCTTCTCTTTCTGAGCGGCTTGGTTCACTTGTTCAGTTGGAATGTAGGCGGGTTGATCAAGTCTGCCAATCTCGAAGGAACGACAAGACTCACTATCCTTAAAGGACAAAATAGAGCCTAAACAGGCTAAGCCATCGGCCATGTGATTGTATTCCCTCTTGACATGATTGAGCTGAAATTCTTCAAGGTTGCCTATGAGAGCTAAGGCAATCTTCTGATAAGGAATTAACTTTGAATCCTTGACTTGCCATTCAGCATTAACTTGGCTAACAACAAGCAATGAATCGCCAAAGACACGTACTCTCTTGACATCAAAGTCTTGCAAAATCTTGAGGCCTTGTATTAGAGCTTCATACTCGGCCATGTTGTGAGTACATTGAAAATCGAGCTTAAGGGAATAAGGGAGCATCTCCTTTTCAGGAGTGATCAACAAGATCCCAATCCCTATACCGGACATATTTCTGGCTCCATCAAAGAATAGAGTCCAGACTGGAGATTCCTGAATACTGCAAATTCGATCGTCAGGAAAATAATCTTCCGCCTTGATTTCTTCTGTCAACGGGAAATCTGCCAACTGATATGCGATGGACTGACCCTTGACTGACTTCTGAGAAACATATTCCAAGTCATACTGCATCAGGAGGACTTGCCATTTCGCAATTCGTCCAGTAAGGAAAGGCTGCTCAAGGATGTATTTGAGAGGATTGAGTCTTGACAGAATTTTGATTTCTGAAGCCATCAGATAATGCCTCAGCTTCTGATACATCCATACTAAGGCTAGACATGTTTTCTCCATCTGAGAGTATCTCTTCTCATAATCGATGAAAGTCTTGCTGATGTAGTAGATGGCATGCTCTATCCGGCTGCCTTCCTCATACTGCGCAAGAAATCCACCACAAGCATTGTGGTTGACAGAAATATACAAGAGCAGCGGCTTTCCAAGTTCGGGTGGCTTCAGAACTGGTGGATTGAGAAGGTATTGCTTGATGCGCTCAAATGAGAGCTGACATTCTGGTCCCCATTCAAATTTCACTTCTTTTCTTAGCAAGTGATTGAAGGGATCGCATCTCATGGCCAAATTGGAGATAAAATGCCAAATTGACTGAATACGACCTTGAAGGCTTCGCAGCTCTTTAAGATTGGTGGGAGGCGGCATATCAATGATCGCCTTTGCCTTGGTAGGATCCACCTCTATGCCTTTTTTGCTGATCATGTAGCCAAGTAGCTTGCCTGACTCTACTCCGAAGACGCATTTCTGTGGATTGAGCCTCAGCTTGTAGGGGATAAGTCTTTCAAAGACTTGGCCAAGAGCATCAAGATGATCTTCTCCTTCTTTTGATTTGACTAGGATGTCATCCACATAGGCATCCATGTTTTTGTGCATCTGATCATGAAAGATCACTGCCATAACCCTCTGATAGGTTGCCCCGACATTCTTGAGTCCAAACGGCATGACTGTATAGCAAAAGGTACCCCAAGGCGTGGTGAAGGAAGTTTTGGATTGGTCATGAGAGGCCAACTTGATCTGATTATAGCCTGAGTATCCATCCATAAAGGAGAACATGGCATGGCCTGTCGTGCTATCGATCAGAAGATCGATGTTGGGGAGTGGATAATCATCCTTTGGGGTGGCTTTGTTCAGATCTCTGAAGTCAATACAAATCCGAACTTTGCCATTCTTTTTGGGGACTGCCACAATGTTTGCCAACCAATCTTGATATTCAATGGTCCGAATGAACCCTGCTCTTAACAAATCTTCAAGTCCTTCTTTGACTTGCGGTGCTACCCGAGGATCCATTTTTCTTAGTTTCTGCTTGATCGGTTTGCAATCTGGCTTCAACACAAGGCAATGTTCAACTAATTTGGAGTCTAAGCCTGGCATATCCTCATAAGTCCAAGCGAAGACTTCCTGATGTTGTTTGAGGAAGTAGATGAGCCTTTCCTTCTCATCTAAACTTAGACTGGAACCAATTTTGAGGATTCTTGGATCGTCTTCCGAACCAATATTGACATCCTCTGTCGGATCCCGAACCAACGACGATGGTTCATCCTGCTTCTGAACACTGGTAAATTCTGACAATTCTTGAATTGCTGGATCGAACCCTGCTATTTCTCCGATCTGCCCTGTCACTTTGCTGACTTCTGTTCCTGCCTTCGCCTTGCAGGTTCTGGCTGGTTTATTTTGAAAAAAGTTGGTATTGATAACGAGCTTTTTGAATGATTTAAGAGCCATGATTCTGGCAATCCTGTTAGCGAAAAGAAGGCTTTTGAGAAAAAGATAAAATGTTCGAAAAATAGCCTTTTGTACAGAAACGGAGAATGACAACATAGAAAAAAATATAAGCAAAGAATTCGTGTACACCAAGATGAATAGAGCAAACAAACTTTTCATTGATTTAAGTAAACTTTGATATTTACAAGCGATTGTTGAAGAAACTGGGGCGGATCTTGCCCTTACAAGATGATAGAAAGGAAAGAAAACAGAAAACACTCGCATTGTCTTCGTCACTGGGCTCCCTTGACGAAGATGGTCTTTCTGCCGGATGACTGACCTGTGAAACCCAAGCCTGTGCCGGTGACATGCTGAGCGGGGGTGATCGGCTCCAGGATGCCGTCTTCATTTTTGCCCAGGCCCCTGAAGGGCTGATACCCGTGCTTCATCAGAAGATCAAACCCTTTCTTAGCTTTTGCAAACTGAGGAAACAGAGGGTGATCTTTGAATGAAGTGCAATCGAGGCGTCCTCCTAGCTTGAAGAAGCGAGGTCCCTGCCACTGAACTACTGCGGTGACATTTGCTGTCGGCTGGATTTCTTTCAATTTCAGCATATCCAGGCTTTCACTCAGATTGATCTCGTCGACTTCCCTGATGCTGGGGATGTCGGCGGTGAAAGTAGGGCGGGGAATCATCGGCTGCGGGAGTCGTTCTTCCGGGTCCTCTCCTAGGATCGTAGTGATCAAGCCTCCCTTCGACCACTTGATGCATTGGTGCTAGGTTGATGGAACAGCATTGGCATTGTGAATCCAAGTGCGTCCAAGCAATAGATTGTACGTAGGTGGCACATTCACTACATGAAACAGGACCGTATGCACCGAATAGTTGATAAAAATTTCGAGAAATATCTTCCCCTTGGCTGTCTGCCCGTGGTTGTCGAAACCATAGATCGTGATCGGATCTGGGGTGTATTCCTCTTCTTTCAATCCTAAAGCCTTGGCCGTCATCTCCGGACAAATATTGAGGCTGCTGCCTCCATCGACGAGCACATGAGGGACTGTCATGCCCCTGGTTCGCACCACTATGTAAAGTGCGTTGTTATGAAAAGAGTGAGGTTTTGGCAAATCCTCATCAGAAAAGGTGATTGGTGCATTCGTCATGGCCTGATTGACGATTTGAGCCATGTCTTGCGGAGTCGTGCTAGGCTTGACTTTGATCTTTCTGAGCAGATCTTCTAACACTTGCTGGTGCTCAGGTGAAGCGTGGGTCAGGTCTAAAATAGAAACATTGGATAAAGCAGTGATTGGATTCTGAACTGACCCTGAAGCTTCTTCCTTCTTCGAAGCTGCCTTGATAAAGCGCTTCGGGATCTTGGGGATTATCTTGGCAGTTTCCGCCGCTGCCTTTGTTGGTTTGCTGGAAGATGTAGTGGCATCCGCCCTCTTGACGGATGACTGTGTCTAGCGAAGGACTAGGACCTGATGTTGATCCTGAATATCCTGTTTAGAACATGGTTGGATGCTATCTTGAAGAGAGAATGCCTGCTCCGTGATGACCGAAGCTGAATGTTTAGGAAATGACTTGGACAAGATTTCTGGCTGCTGCTCATCCTCGTCCTCAATCAGCATGTTCTTGTCAATACAATCCTGAATGATGTTTTTGAGGACAAAGCAATGCTCGGTGTCATGTCCCACAGTTCGGTGAAACTTGCAAAACTTGTCAGTCCATTTACCCATAGCGACGGGAGGGTCCGCCACCTTGGGAAGTTTGATCATTCCTTTCGACATCATATATTCTAAGATGTCTTTGCGGGACTGCTCTAAAGCTGAAAACTCCCGATCATAACTCCAACCTTCGTGCTTCGGCTTTTCTGACTGCTTTGCTTCTGGCTGAGGCGCTGACTGAACAGGCTGTGGCTTAACAATTTTCCCTTTCTAGGCTGCTGAGTTTGTCCTTTCGGCCCTGGGATGACCTGAGTTCTTGCTGCGATTCTTCTTGCTTTTCTTTTTGCCAGAACTACCGCTGTTGTCTGAAAAATCTGTGGAATAAGCAACATGAGCCTTTTTCTTCTGCTCAGGGTTTCCTCGGATGAAAGGGTAACCCTCATACAGGCCATTATCCAGGCCGGTCTAGAGCCACTCGTCTCTCTCAATCAATTTGATGAATGACTTGGCCGGCGAAGTGGAGATGAGGTTCCTCAGGGGCTGGGCGAAATTATTCAGAATAATCTGCAGGGCGTGCTCCTTTGGGATGGGAACCTTCATTCTGTTACAGGTGCTCCTCCACCTGTGGATGAACTCGCTGGCTTTCTCATTCTCCATCTGTTTTAAATTGTACAGATGATTGAGGGTTGGTGAGGCTTCGACATTAAACATGAAGCGCTCAATGAACAAGTTGACGACTTTATCGAACTCTCGTAGTTCGATAGGATTAATGTGGTCTGCATACCACCTGGCCGCTACCCCTTCAAGGCTGCGAGGAAAGCATATGAATAACGCCCGATTGTCTTTCCTGAAATGACCGCATTCGGCATAAAAGGTGGCCAAATGAGCCTTGGGGTTGCTGGTTCCATCAAATTTAAGGAACTTCCGAGGGAGATTCTCGAGATTGTCATCCCCGTCCAGGCCATGGTAAAAATCTTCACCGGAGTAGGTCTGTTTGCCCTTGCTTTTGGCCTGAATATCCTTGATAGCCCGATTCATTTCTTTCATCTGTTCTTGCATTGGGTCATTAACCGGAACAAGCTTGTTGATTGATTCAGGCTCTGCAGCGGTCTTTACAAACTGCGGTGGAGGATTCTGATGATAAACATATTGCTCTTCCTCTTCCGATTCTTCAGCTGATTCTGTTTCTTCAGAAGTGGTGTCGAGCTGTATTTGCTTTCTAACAATCCTGACTGGCTTCTTTACAGCCTTCTTCTTTGGCTTGCTTTTTGGAGCAACTTCTTTCTGACTAGCCTCGGCCTGCTCAGCCATCATTTTGGTCATCATTCTTTTGAATAGATTATACATGGCTGGATCTATATCATCTGCTTGATTCTGATTTTGTCCCCTGACTGATTTGGGGGAATCCATCCCTTCGGCCTCACTGTCGCCATGTTGAGGAACTGTTTCTTTTCCTGCCCTTGTTACAACCATTTTGCCAATGCTAGTGATTTCCTGTGAAGGTGAAAGGAATGGTTAGGGTTTAGAGGAGATTTTGAAAGTGCGATTTTTGAGAAAAGACATGAAAGAAGGAATTGATAGACAACTTTTTAGGTAAGTTATCCCGCCACCAGGGAATGGGTTATCACACATTTTTGCAATGATTGTGTCACCTTTTGCGGCAACAAAATGCGCCTTATGACCTAGGTGAGGTCGTCTATCATGACGAGAGATAATCGAAGAAAGAATATACAAAAAATGGGTCTCATCACTGGGGATGAATTCGTAACTATATGAAACAAAATAAGATTTTTGGCCACAAAAGCTTTTTATCAGAACAAAAGTTTGCATTTTCATTAATGACAAAATTTTAAATACAAAGAGAAGGTGGGCAGACAGTTTGCCACCATTCTCGATACTCTGATGATACATTAGGACTGGGAAATATAGACAAAGGAATGAAAGAGTCCCAAGTGTATTTGGCAACATGGTATGCTCCAGACCACTGATCCGACCGTAGATCGAACTCTGGCATGCGGCCTGTCGAGAAGCGAGTGTTGACACGAACCTGCCGCTGCGAAAACTGTCTGAGACATCTCTCTGGCTGATAGTCTGCGCAGAAGAAAGGGCCGAGCAGTTTGTAGCGCTTGTCACAAGCATAGGTGTACCGAGGAACGATCTCTCTTCTGTCGAAGCAATCCCAAACGATTTCCTCCTGATGCAGCTTCTCGATCAAAGTTCGGCACTCAATGGCTGACTTTGGCTGTTTGTTGCTGAATCTGAAAGAACTGGCTTTTGACGGCACATGTCGCAGGAACCACGACTACAAGGCATACATGCACCCTTCTACCAAAATGGTTTCTCCGAGGGCAAATCGAGCCAAATCTCTGTAGAGAAAATCTAGAGCTGCCATGGATACTGAAAGCTGACGGGTCTGCTTGCTTCCCCATCTTCGAAAGAGTTGAGCGACTTTGATGTCGATGAAATTCTGACCATCCTGAAAGAATGCTAATCCTACTGTGCATAGGACCATGGCATGCTGGATTCTTTCTTTTGCTGCCCGAGACAAGGTATCGACTTCTTCATACGCTCCATACTTGTTGTAGAGTTCCAACAGATCGATGAACTGACTTCCGTTGATCTCTGCGAGGGGCCAGGATTTGCTCCCTGTAGCTCTGGCCAATGCTTCTCGAACATCTATTCCTTTGATATTGATCAAGAATTGCTGCTCGACCGGATCATCTGGCTGGCCAGCTGGTTCTGGCAGCCCCATGATGTCACTGAACTCGTCCATTAGCATAGTCATCTCTCCCCATGGAAACCAGAATGTACAGGTTCGTGGATTCCACCGCTCTGCCATAGCTTGAATCAGACTGCCGTTGATGGTTCGCCTGCCAACTGCCGATGCCATCTCCAATCCACAATCATCCAAGTGGTCTGAGAACATACGCGAGAAGGCAGTGAACCAAGAATAGTACCACCGAGGGAAGAAGGTACGAGACTGGATGACCCGATGATCTGGGGTTCCATCCCTTATTTGATAGAAGACATGATCCCAAGGAAAGATAGCATCGGGAGATTCAGATGCCATCAGAGTGATACTGAGGCAAAAAGAGGAAAAGAGTCAGATAGAATGCAAGACTTACGGATAGGCTTTTGATGAGAGAAGGAACAGACATAATTTCCTGGAAATTTTGTAAAAGATCAAGGGACTTAAAGAAAGAATTTCCAGGGTTTTTAAAGAAAGATTGACAACAAAAGAGAGAAGAACATAGGTGAAGGAGAAAATATACACTCGAGGTTTTTGAAAATAGAGGAAGTTTTGAAGAGTACACCCAGGGTTTTTAAAAGAGGTTGATATATATAGGATAACACAAGGAAAACATCGCATAATCATAGCTGCACAAACAAGGATGTGCACACAGCACTCCCTAAAGGCTGACTCTATATGCAATATTTGAAATAGCTCGTAGGACCTTAATCCTAACTCTACGGTTCAGATTATCTGATTCCAATCAAGGTATGCCGATATACTCAAGCCGAAGCTCGAAGTACGTGGCATATAAGATATTTCTCCGGTTCTAAGGTAAGGGCTTCCCAACATCCTTTGAGCACCTACCGATATACCTCGGACTAAGGCCCTTAGGTACGTGGTAGGGGGGCGCGAACCCAAATAAGTGGTCCAGTTGTGAGGCTCTCTCCCGAACTATGGTTCAGTGAGACAGCCCAGCAACTTGAAGACCGGGACAATATAGGTAGGGATGTTTTTCAAAATATGATCAATCATGCAAATAAAACCAGAAGGCTCTAATGCAAGTCCTAAAGAGATAGATTTAAATAAAGAGAAGCATACACTTGCATACATTGTTTTGCATTCAATCCCTAAAATTGAGGAGAGTTGTATTTTAAGGCCTAGATATAATGTGAACATGGAATAATCTCCTCAATATGGTCCTACCAAACCATACTTAGATCCTATATGCAATAATGTCAGCTTAGGACAGAGTCTAGGCTCCTAAGGTTTGCATGGAAATGTAGCTGACATATGTTAGAATGAAGACTTAGATTATATAAAAGCAAAGCAAAGGCATAGGTCCAACCGGACGAAGACGTGTCCCATCTCGGTCGCCAAAACTGTGATCATCGCAAAATTTTTCCTTCTCTTGTAGTTTTTCTCTCTTCCTTCTCTTCCCCTTTTCTAACCTCTATTTTCCTCCTTTTTGAAGGGAGAGAAATAAAAGAAAGAAAAAAGAGAAAAGAAAAGAAAGAAAGAAAGAAAGAGAGAAGAGGAACTATTTTGCGCGGTCTCACTTGACCTTAATTTGAAAATATTTAGAAATTTAACTCGCCTCCGTTTTGAAAATTTGTGGGAAAATGGAGAGACGGGATTTGCTCGTCGGTACGAGGTTCGACCGTTCCTAGCGCCTTTACTAGGGGTAATCGAACCATGGATCGAATCTATGCCTTTTGATTTTGCCTAAATATAATCTAAGAATTTATTCTAACTCTAAATGCACAGAGAATCATGCTTGTACGATGCAAAAAATGTATGTTCTTTTTGAAAGATGTTTTTGAAAATTTTCAAGTAAAAGGAGTGAAGAAATGGTTGAATCTAACTTTAGATCTTGAGATAGATCAAAGAAGTTCTAAGTCTTTGAAGTAAATCAGAGTTGGAAGAACAAATCTTGATTTTGAGAAAGAATGATTTGAAGCTTTGAAATGAAAGGAAGTGAAGTTTTAAAGTCGGAAATGGACTTTGAATTTGATCTCAAATTTAGGGAAGGAAGATGAAATTTGGAAGTGATATTGAATTTGAAAAAAATGGATCTGAGAAGATCAAATGGTATTAAAAATAGAAATGGGTTTGGGGAGTTCAAGTGAGATCTGGAAATAGACTTGGATTTTGAAATCTAGAATTGGGAATGGAATTGGTTCTAAAGATGGATTTAAGATCTGAGATCTAAGATCCGAGATAAAATTGGGTTCTGGATCCTAAGATGGATTTGGATCTGAAGTCTGAGATCCAAATGTAAAATTGGGTTCTGGATCCTAAGATGGATTTGGATCTGAAGTCTGAGATCCAATATAGAGTTGGATTCTGGATCCTAACATGGATTTGGATCTGAAGTCTGAGATCCAATATAGAGTTGGATTCTGGATCCTAACATGGATTTGGATCTGTGTTCTGGGATCCAAAATGAAATTGGAGTCTAGATCCTAAAGGAGAATTGGATATGAAGTCTGAGATCCAAAAGTGGAATTGGACTCTGGATCCTAAAGAGGAATTGGATCTGAAGTCTGAGATCCAAAGTAGATTTTGAGTTCTGGACCCTAGAAGGGAGTGGATCTGAAGTCTAAGATCCAAAGTGAAATTGGAGTCTGAATCCTAAGGAGGAATTTGAGTTAAATTCAGAAGATGAATCAAGAATCTCAAAATTAAAGTGAACTTTGATTTTGATTGGGGTCTTGAATATAAAATGGATTTGGAATTTCAAAGTTAATTTGAACTTTGAAATTTGATTTGAATTTGAATAAAAATGACTTTGAAATCTCAAAGTTAAATTTGAACTTTTGAGATTGAAAATGAAATTGAATTTGAAAATGAAAAGGATGAATTGGTTTTTATAAGAATTGAAGATAGATTGAAGAAGATATTTACATTACTTGGAGTTTTGAAAAAGAAAATTTTGAAGTCATGATGCAGTTTTATCCTAAATGATGAATGAATTTAAATTTTTGAAATTGGATTTTGAAAAGCCATTCCATTCTTTAAATGAATTAAAACAAGATTGAAGATATAATACATCCTTGACTATGGTCATTGAATGTATTATATAATAATCTATATTTAAATTCAGGTGAAGAATGAAATACATTTGGTGCTTTTATAGAACTTAAAATGAAATTAATTCTCAATATACCTTGACTATGGCCATTGGTATATATTTTGAATTAATTTTAAGTTAAATTCTGATAAAAGAAAAATATTTAAGGAAAATATGATGAATTTTGAAGACGGATCCAGTGTGGATCCAATGTTATTTCGTAAAAGATAAAAATCCTAAGTGTTGTCCACACTCTGACTATGGCCATTGATGTGGATCATCGACTTAGGATCAATTACCTCTTATAAAATGGTGCACGTGCCATTCGTGTTGCCATTTGTGAGAATTTGAGAAATAAAGACAAAAATGCATGAAAACAAGCAATTCATGATATTTACAATGCTCATTCATTCTATCTAAAACAAGAAATGTAAATTCTCATTAAGGCCTAACTTATTACAATATTGAAAATTGAAATACAAATCCAAGAAATGGCCTTTTCCACATATTCCCTGCAAAACACTTAGTTAGCCTAATACAAGATATAGAGGAGGATGTGAGATGCTATGTTTGAGTTAAAATGATCATATTAAATAAGAAGTGTATATACTAAGTGAAATGCTTAAATACATATATATATATATATATATATATATATATATATATATATATATATATATATATATATAAACCTATATACACATATTGTAAGTGATATGCTCATGAAAGGAAAATTTTAGATGTGCCTTTTATATATGACATGTTTAGGTTAGTGAGGAGGGATATTCTAAAAATGCATGTATCGAATGAAGGGGTGCACATACCTTGCTTAGGTATGATGAGTTGAATTACTTTGCTAAATTATAGCCAGTTGCAACAACATTTAGCACTATTGTAGGTGACCAAATGAAATCACAGCAGTATTCATGCACTGTTGTGGGTACCAAAGAGGCAGTCACTGGAATGCCTAGACTTTGCTATATGTGACAGCATGATTATATGTTGTTGTAGCAGAGGAAAGGGTAGACACTGGTGTATGCTAAAGGTGATTAGCACCTTGGTGGGTGCCTGAAACAGAACCACAAGAGTGTCTGTGCACCGTTATGAAAAAAAAAAGGGTGAGACACAGTAGTGCATGGGCACTGCTGTGAGCACATGAGAGGCTACAGCAGTGCCGAGCACTGTTGTAGGTGTGAGGATAGCTGAATGATAGGAGGTAAGGTATGGGGAAGGACCAAATAAGTAATGCAAATGGAATCATGTAAACTCCATCAGAAACCAACTTGCTGGAAGCAACTTAAGAAGGAATGACATCCTCACTTCTTTCAAAAGAAATAAAGCCTCCACTGATGGTTTTGATGGCACTCTCTAAACTACTGAAGATAATAGGGCCATCATAAACTCTAAATTATGACACACCAGACATATAGGCCCTGCGGCCAGCCAGACAACATCCTTGTCATGCCATGATGCTCGGTCACACAAATCCTTCTGAAAGAGCATCAACTATTTCAATGATTTTCGAGTTTGTCAGATGTCACCACCACAAGTCCTTCCTTTCCATCACCTTGGAGAGCCCTAATCATACCAGCGACATTGACATCAGGCGAAAAGGAGTCAACATTCTCGTCAATCTTCCCAGCATAAGAAGATCTTGAAGAGAATTTACAGCAGATAAATTTGTTTCATTGGTGGCTGAGGCTCATAGTAATACACATCAGAATCAATTGCAGTCATATACTGTGCTAACAACCTTGGAATTTCCATCCCAGAATCTATAATCCCTTAACTCCTTTGATTTAATCCTTTTCCTCAAAACGATCATTTCTTTGTTACATTCAATAAATATGACACCATATAAGAACAAATAAATGATAAAAAAAAGGGAAAAAATGTAACAGGCAGATCTAGACATCATAGCTAATCAAGAAATATCATCTTCATATAATCCTGCTTTTAATATCAGAATGTTCAGGTTCCTGTAGCAAATTAACTGTGAAAAAGAAATGTACAATGCTATCGAAAGAGAGACAATCATCAAATTAAAAGAAAATGTAAAAAAGCTTCATGCCACACCTTTTTAATAGTGAAATACATTAATAACACAATGATACCAACCATATGGCAGGTTTTAGGGGTCCTGTTGAAACAAATTTTACATGCCAATTTTAGCAGGTAACGCCACCATAGAGCTTATGAAACTGCTGCCTAGCATGAATGAACAAAAAAAAAAATCAAGAAGACAACGTGATAGGAAAAGATAGCAGATGGGGGTGAGAACCAGACGAGCCATCTAATTGAACCATTACAACTAACTTAAATGGCATAGTTGAGCTAACCAATCATCCCAATAAGACAGAGGTTGGGGGTCAATGCCCGCTGGTTATCAACTGGGATTCCAACTCTACATGGCCTGCATCTACCGATTCCAGACCCCATGCCAATATGATAAATTAGCAGAAGGTTCTCGACTAACAAACAGATGATTTCTTCAAGGGTGCAACTTTTAACAATCAAATCGGGGATGTCAGTTTGGACTATGAACTTCCAAAGCAGCAGTAAGTTCGACGCATGGAGATTAATAACATTGCAATAGTCGTTGATCACATCAAAAATAGAAAATGCAATGACATCTGATCCCATCCTAGCAGAGAATTGTTGTGAAGGAGATACACCAGGCAAAATGAAATACATTGAATATATTAATAAAACAAACGTATACCCATGACAGAATAAGAGGAGATCACTATTAACAAGAAAAAAAAAATACAGAAGCACAAGGGAGTGCTGAGCCACATCCGATGAGGCTGGAAACCAACACAAAGCACGGTACTTGAACCATGGTGGATGCGAAGAATAACAGAAGTTCATGATCAGAGGCTACAACTGATGAAACTAACAATGCATGAAAATGACAAGTTCAACAAAATATTCAAAGTAGGAGAGAAGGAAATTTAACCTCAAAGAATGGCCGATAGGTAAACAGAAGCTTGAAAATCAAAAGGGAAAGAGAAATACAAGCCGATCGTCAACAGAAAAGCATGAAATGGGCATAAACCAGAAATTAAAAAGGAAAAAAAAGAACAGAGACAAAATACACCATGGCCTAGAATGCGAATTAAACAAAGTGGTGAAGTGTGGAGAAGAAAGAAAGAGAAAATATGTTGGAATGTAAAATTCCCTTATTATTGCACAGAGGATAGTTTGAGATGGCTATAGGCGATCCCATTCCATCCGTGGTGCGTTTATGAGGATTAGGACAAGAGAAACCCCAAGGAAAATTTAGAGGAAACAAAGAGGAAAGGGGTATTTACCGGGGTGCTTTAGAAATCCAGATAAGGGATAGGCAATACTCCTTCGGTGGCACTGGGAGGGGTCTTTTGCTTGCAGGAACTGTGATGGTTGCTGGGAATTTGATCTCCTTCGTCCAACCAGAGGGAATCCGAGGAAGAGCCGAGGATGGAAACCGATGATCGAAGAGGTGAATGACGGATCGTGAAATGGCACAAGGAGAACGAAGGCGTGAATCAGGCAGGGTCGAGAGTTCTCTTCAGTATCTCAACAGGGAGCAGAGGGGAAGAGGATGCAGAGGCCGAAAAGCAGTGGTGGAAAAGATCCCCTTCCGCCTTCACGATGCCTCTTCATATAGGAAGAGGTGAACCATCGAGAAGGAGAGGGTTTGTTGGTGATGGAGGGCGGATGGTCTGGAGCCATTGATCGGAAGGTGAATAATGAAAGGGGAATTCTGTTGGCGATGGAGGGTTTGGAGGAACTTGATGGGGGAAGATCGGTGGAAGCCGCTGTAGATGAAGGGCGGATGGAGGGTTCAGCCATGGAGAGGGAGAGCATCATGGAGAGGGAAAAAGAGCGGCGACCGAGGGAGGAAGGCGAGTTAGGGTTTTCAAAACCCTAACTCGACCCTTAAACATTGAAAGTCATTTTTTCCAAAAGGGGCCTTCTTTTCAGGTTTTTCTAAAAAGGTGGTTAAGGGTGAGTTTTTCGACAAAAGCTTCAAAAAAACACGTAGTTTTTCCTAATTTCTTTGGTTTTTTTTGCATGATTTTTCCATTTTTTGTATTTTTGGAACAAAATCTAAGTTTTTTACACGAAAACAAAGATTAAACACTAATTTTTTTGTATTTTTCTGAGAAATATATACAAGAGTATTTTTCTGAGAATTTCAGACCATTTTGGAGAAATTTCTTCAGAAGAATGGGTTTGGATCCAAGTTTTGAGAAAACATTCGAGTTTTAAACCTCGATTTGAGGACTATAATATGATGGATCCAAACGGATACCGGACGAAGTGTCTGAGCTTTTCAAAAAGTTATTTTGATAATTTTGAGAATTTGATTTAAAATTGGATAATGAAGCTCAGATTTGGATTTTGATGTAGATCCGGATCCGAAATTGAGTCAGATATGTAAAATGAATTTAATTTCAACAAAATTTGAGAAATAAAAATGGAATTTAGATTTAAAACCGACTCAATTACCCAAAAGATGGGGGAAAAGGGCAAAAAGGGGATATTTACAACATTTTAAAAAAATTTGGGGTGTTCACAAATGCCCCTCTTTGCTACTAAGCCGGTTGAAAGCCGAGCTTAGTGGCAAAGAAACACTCCAAATTTTGAAAAATGCCCCAGTTAGCTGATCCGAGCTGGGTGTGGAAGAATTATTTTGAAAACACGACTTTGTTGGGCTTGAAACCTTATCCTGAATGGTCCTGGGGGGATGAAATCCTCGACAATGATACGACTGAATGATAGAAATGAGGAAATCGTGATGGGACTTTGGGTGAAAATCCCAGGGATGGTGAAAGATAAGAATTTTGATCAAGTTTCATGGGTGAGATAAGATCAGCCCTTTGGAATGACTCAGGTTTAGCCCTTAAACCTGGATGGGACGAAGATAGATCAGGATAATTTGGATGGGGAAATGGAACATAAACGGACCTCGATGGGACATTTTGAGAGAAATGCCTCGTGAGGTAAAACTCAAGGACGATCCTTCCCTGGGTGGAGTAAAAAGAGCATGGATTCCTTTATGGGGAAAACCATGATGGGGCGGAAGGATTACCTCGTCGAAACGAGGCTCAGGTTTAACCTAAACCTGAAAGGAAGATACCTCGCGGAGCGAGATTCAAGCTTCACCCTTATTCTGAAAGGGATGACCATATGGAATCCTCAAACGAAGAGACCGTGATGAGACAGAAAGGAATATATTATCAGAAGAAGATTTAAGATTTAATCCTTGACCTGAGTGGGGGATGATACGGAATCTTCGGATGAAGAAACCGTGATGGAACCTTCAGAACTTGGGCGAACAAATCCGAAAGGGGTTTTGCGAGAAGAGAAAAACAAGGGATTCCCTAAAGCTTGGAAAGGGGATGATCTTGGGCGCCTCATTGCTGAGACTAAATTCAGCTTTCTAAAAACAGATGACCTCTCGCAGAAGGTTTGGGTGGTACCTCGAGGAGCGAGGTAACAGGTTTAATCCTTAGCCTGAATGGATATAGAATCATCGAGGAGCGAGGAAACGATGGGGGGACTAGAAAAGATATCTAGTCGGAATGGGACTCAGGTTTAACCCTAACCTGAATGGAAGGTACCTCGTGGAGCGAGGTTCAGGATTTAACCCTTAACCTGAATGGATACAGAATCCTCGAGGAGCGAGGAAAACTGTGATGGGCCTCTAGACTTTGCACAACAAGTCCAAGAGGGGTTTTTGCAAAAGGATAAAAATGGGGGTCCCTAAAGCTTGAAAAGGGGTTGTTCTTGGGCGTCTCATTGCTGAGACTGAAAATAGCTTTTGACAATAACAGACCTTTTGCAAAAAGTTCAGGTTTAACCCTTATCCTGAGCGGGTACTGTCCATGGCGGGACAGTGGGGAGCACAGGGAAGTGTGCGGATCTGAGAGCGCTCAGATTAGACGGAAGGAAATGACTTTTCAGTCCTAAGCAGGGATGACGTCAGAATACGTCAAAACGATCTTCAAGTTCACACTTCATGCTGGGATAACCAGAAAATATTGCCAATAAGATGCCGAAAATTGTAGTTGATTCAGAATGATTGAATTGTGCTCATGTGTGAAAATATCACCTCTTTCTACCTAGAGTATTAGCTTCAATTGGGCTAACTCTGTAGAATTTGAGAACTAAAATTCAAATTTGTTGCTGTTGAGTTTCTTCAAGGAAGATATCAATTTCCTTGATATGGAAGAGAGGAAACATTCTTAGCTTCATAAAAGCAATTAAGTGAAAAGGTATTGATAAAGAATTTCACATAGATAAAGATGATTCTTGACAGTTTCAGGCAGTTTGATATCCTGGGCATTTCCCATGATGATCTTTTTGCACTCTTTTGACCCATGGATCTTTTCTGGGTTCTCTCACATCCTCCTTTATTTTGGAGATGTCTTGACTTTTTCTCTCTTTCTCGAGGAAGGGTACGTCACAAACTCCTTCATCTTGGAGATGCTCCGATCCTTCTTTTCTTTCTCAGGGATTATGACATTGGTTCTTGGGTTGAAGTCTCTAAATGATAGCATAAATCAGATATCTTTTAGGGTTTGTCGGTAGGTTCATCGCATCCGCCTTCATCTCGACGGTGATCCGAACTTTCCCTGGAAGGATCCGTCACAAACTCCGTCATCTTGGAGATGTTTCAAATCTTCTTTGGCCCCGGGGGTCCACTCGCTTAATTCGCCTTCATCTTGACGACAATTGAGAGATCCTTTTTGCGGATATTTGATTGCAGCTTAGCTGGGATGACTAAGGAGATATGGATTGGGTAGGTTCTTTTTACTGCCCAGGATATTTCCACTATCTTATCGCCAAAAGAATAGTCTTTAAGAATGTGCCACAGCTAAGATCAATATCAGTTCACTTATGGCTTTTCAGCATCATTGAATTTTTCCTTTGCCGGTCATATCAAAGATTTTTCTTCATCCTCTTGGTTGACCAACAGATAAGCTTGAATTTAATTCTTATTTCGCCAAAGTCTTGCTCTTTTGAAAATGATACTGAAGGTAGTTTGAGATAATTCTTTGTGTGATAAAAACTTTGAGATCAACGATGATTTTTTTTTTATAGCGAATTGGCAATGTATTCTAAAAATCCTTGACGAAAGAAATCACTTGATATCGAATCGACACATCCATGACAAAATTCTCCTCTCTTTTTTCCCCAAAAAGAGAGACTCAGGCTTAAGCCCTTACCTGAATGGGAAGTTGGAAATACTCCTCTCTTCCCTGAAAGAGGAGGTGTTTGCAAAACAGAACTTTCGAAGAGAAATTAAGTTTTCGTCAAAACTCCCTATCTCTAGGCTTCTCTTATGGAAAGGCGGCCGAAAAACAAAGTTGAGAAAGTATCACAGAGGAACGAGTCCATCATACTCTCCCTAGAAGAGGGTCCTCTGTGAAGGGGTTGGCCAAAGATGATAAAACATGGGCCACAAAAGAAACGAGCTTCCGTCGAAGCCCTCCCTAGAAAAAGGGTTCTCTTGTGTAAAGTTGGTTGTTGTTTTGCAAATTATTCTCGAAGAAAATGAGTCCCTTCAAACTCTCCCTGGCAGAGGGTTCTTGCGAACTGAAGATGGTTGCATGCGAAAGGAACGAGCTCCCTCGAACTCTCCCTGAAGAGGGTCCTTCGCAAGAAAAGATCAATTTTTGATAAAATGATAACCCAAAGGTTGAAATTGAGAATTTAAGACTTGAGTTGTTGTTTGGTTAGTACAAAGACTGAACCTGGGGGGCTAACTGATCAGTCAGCCAAACACTAGCACGAGCGCTAGATGCTCCAGTACGGGCGCTGGATTTCAAAAAAAAGAATGCCCCAGTACGAGCGTTGGGTTTTCGAAAATGCACACCAGTACGAGCACTGGGTTTTCGAAATGCATACCAGTACGAGCACTGGGTTTTTCAAAAGGTGGATTTGAAAAATGAGACCGACATTCGAAGATACTTTGAGAATTAAGCGTGAATGATTGCCGGTGTTTCAGGATTATCCCTTATCCTGAAGGGGAAAAATAAGAATAAAGGAAATACCTCATGGGAAAGAGGCATCAGGTTTATCCCTTAACCTGAAGGGGTTGTGGAATAGAAAATCGATAAAATTTTAAAAATTTGATAAAACTTGATAAATCTTGACAAAAATGATAAAATGAATAACAAATCGATGAAAATTCAATTGAATCGGAAAATGAAATGGATGCAATTAAATAAAGATAAAAAGATTAACTGAAAAATTGACAAGTTTTTCAGAAAAAGGGTTCGTCTAGTCCTGCCTGCATATGACGAAGGAAGATCAAAATAAAATGCCCCAGTATCAGGGAGAAAATGTGAGAATGTAATAGAAGATCATTGCTTTATTTAAGAAGACATTTTGAAGAGTACAAAAGGCTCAGAATGACCAATTTAAGTGAAAAATCTCTTCAAGTGTAAAGCATTAATAGGATCTGGCAGTTCCACCCCATCTGCGTTGATCAGACGATAGGAATTACGAGGTAACGCTTCCTTAACCACATAAGGGCCTTCCCAATTGGGTGACCACTTGCCCTTCGGCCGATGCTTGCAATGAGCTGTTGATCTGAGCACAAGATCATTGACTCAAAACCTTCTCTCAATAACTGATTTGGCATAGTGCCTAGCTATCCTCTGACGATAAACCTGAGCGTGCTCTGCTGCCTTGAGTCTTTTCTCGTCTAATAGATCAAGCTGCACCAATCTCTACTGCTGATACTGATCAAGCAGAAGTTTAATTAGCGATGCAAACTTGAGTGCGGGCTTCTGAACGTGTAGAGGTAATACTACCTCCGTCCCATAAACAAGCTTTGAAGGCGTAGCATTGGTTGGAGTCCGAATGGTGGTTCGGTATGCCCAAAGTGCATCATGCATCTTCTCATGCCAATCACGGCCTGTTTCCACAGTTCTTTCCAGAATGCGGATCAAAATCTTGTTGGTGGCCTCAGCCTGGCCATTCCCTTGGGGATAGTAGGGAGCTGAAAAATGGTGATGAATCCTGAATTTTGAGCAGAAAGTCTTCATCTTCTCATTCTTGAAATGGCTGCCATTATCTGACACAATATCATGTGGGACGCCGAAGCGGCAAAGAAGATTTTTATGAATAAATGAAACCACATGTCGGCCCTCTACTGTTCGCAGAGTTACAACCTCGACCCATTTGGTGAAGTATTCTGTAGCTGCGAGGAAGTATTTATGGCCATTTGATGCAGAAGGAGTGATCGGACCCACCACGTCGAAGGCCCACATTGAGAAAGGCCAAGGAGAGACCACAGATTGCAAGTATGCGGCTGGCGCATGAATGGAAGGCGCGTGCATCTGACATTTGACGCACTTTCTTACGAATTGATGGCAATCCTGCTGCATGGTTTTCCAGTAGTATCCTGCACGGATAATCTGCTTGACGAGTGTTTGGTAGCCGACGTGGCCACCACAAATTCTCTAGTGTGCCTCTTGGACAACTTCCATGGCTTCATCCTTATCTAAGCATCTAGCATACTCAGAACTGAAACCACGACGATAGAGAATGTCAGCGAGGATGAAAGAATGTGTTGACATGCGCTGAATCGCGTGTTGCTCCTTTTTTGGCATTTCCGCTGGGAATTCACCGGTTCTGATGAAATTTTTAATGTCTTGGTACCATGGCTTCTCTTTCTGAGCGGCTTGGTTCACTTGTTCAGTTGGAATGTAGGCGGGTTGATCAAGTCTGCCAATCTCGAAGGAACGACAAGACTCACTATCCTTAAAGGACAAAATAGAGCCTAAATAGGCTAAGCCATCAGCCATGATTGTATTCCCTCTTGACATGATTGAGCTGAAATTCTTCAAGGTTGCCTATGAGAGCTAAGGCAATCTTCTGATAAGGAATTAACTTTGAATCCTTGACTTGCCATTCAGCATTAACTTGGCTAACAACAAGCAATGAATCGCCAAAGACACGTACTCTCTTGACATCAAAGTCTTGCAAAATCTTGAGGCCTTGTATTAGAGCTTCATACTCGGCCATGTTGTGAGTACATTGAAAATCGAGCTTGAGGGAATAAGGGAGCATCTCCTTTTCAGGAGTGATCAACAAGATCCCAATCCCTATACCGGACATATTTCTGGCTCCATCAAAGAATAGAGTCCAGACTGGAGATTCCTGAATACTGCAAATTCGATCGTCAGGAAAATAATCTTCCGCCTTGATTTCTTTTGTCAACGGGAAATCTGCCAACTGATCTGCGATGGACTGACCCTTGACTGACTTCTGAGAAACATATTCCAAGTCATACTGCATCAGGAGGACTTGCCATTTCGCAATTCGTCCAGTAAGGAAAGGCTGCTCAAGGATGTATTTGAGAGGATTGAGTCTTGACAGAATTTTGATTTCTGAAGCCATCAGATAATGCCTCAGCTTCTGACACATCCATACTAAGGCTAGACATGTTTTCTCCATCTGAGAGTATCTCTTCTCATAATCGATGAAAGTCTTGCTGATGTAGTAGATGGCATGCTCTATCCGGCTGCCTTCCTCATACTGCGCAAGAAATCCACCACAAGCATTGTGGTTGACAGAAATATACAAGAGCAGCGGCTTTCCAAGTTCGGGTGGCTTCAGAACTGGTGGATTGAGAAGGTATTGCTTGATGCGCTCAAATGAGAGCTGACATTCTGGTCCCCATTCAAATTTCACTTCTTTTCTTAGCAAGTGATTGAAGGGATCGCATCTCATGGCCAAATTGGAGATAAAATGCCAAATTGACTGAATACGACCTTGAAGGCTTCGCAGCTCTTTAAGATTGGTGGGAGGCGGCATATCAATGATCGCCTTTGCCTTGGTAGGATCCACCTCTATGCCTTTTTTGCTGATCATGTAGCCAAGTAGCTTGCCTGACTCTACTCCGAAGACGCATTTCTGTGGATTGAGCCTCAGCTTGTAGGGGATAAGTCTTTCAAAGACTTGGCCAAGAGCATCAAGATGATCTTCTCCTTCTTTTGATTTGACTAGGATGTCATCCACATAGGCATCCATGTTTTTGTGCATCTGATCATGAAAGATCACTGCCATAACCCTCTGATAGGTTGCCCCGACATTCTTGAGTCCAAACGGCATGACTGTATAGCAAAAGGTACCCCAAGGCGTGGTGAAGGAAGTTTTGGATTGGTCATGAGAGGCCAACTTGATCTGATTATAGCCTGAGTATCCATCCATAAAGGAGAACATGGCATGGCCTGCCGTGCTATCGATCAGAAGATCGATGTTGGGGAGTGGATAATCATCCTTTGGGGTGGCTTTGTTCAGATCTCTGAAGTCAATACAAATCCGAACTTTGCCATTCTTTTTGGGGACTGCCACAATGTTTGCCAACCAATCTTGATATTCAATGGTCCGAATGAACCCTGCTCTTAACAAATCTTCAAGTCCTTCTTTGACTTGCGGTGCTACCCGAGGATCCATTTTTCTTAGTTTCTGCTTGATCGGTTTGCAATCTGGCTTCAACACAAGGCAATGTTCAACTAATTTGGAGTCTAAGCCTGGCATATCCTCATAAGTCCAAGCGAAGACTTCCTGATGTTGTTTGAGGAAGTAGATGAGCCTTTCCTTCTCATCTAAACTTAGACTGGAACCAATTTTGAGGATTCTTGGATCGTCTTCCGAACCAATATTGACATCCTCTGTCGGATTCCGAACCAACGACGATGGTTCATCCTGCTTCTGAACACTGGTAAATTCTGACAATTCTTGAATTGCTGGATCGAACCCTGCTATTTCTCCGATCTGCCCTGTCACTTTGCTGACTTCTGTTCCTGCCTTCGCCTTGCAGGTTCTGGCTGGTTTATTTTGAAAAAAGTTGGTATTGATAACGAGCTTTTTGAATGATTTAAGAGCCATGATTCTGGCAATCCTGTTAGCGAAAAGAAGGCTTTTGAGAAAAAGATAAAATGTTCGAAAAATAGCCTTTTGTACAGAAACGGAGAATGACAACATAGAAAAAAATATAAGCAAAGAATTCGTGTACACCAAGATGAATAGAGCAAACAAACTTTTCATTGATTTAAGTAAACTTTGATATTTACAAGCGATTGTTGAAGAAACTGGGGCGGATCTTGCCCTTACAAGATGATAGAAAGGAAAGAAAACAGAAAACACTCGCATTGTCTTCGTCACTGGGCTCCCTTGACGAAGATGGTCTTTCTGCCGGATGACTGACCTGTGAAACCCAAGCCTGTGCCGGTGACATGCTGAGCGGGGGTGATCGGCTCCAGGATGCCGTCTTCATTTTTGCCCAGGCCCCTGAAGGGCTGATACCCGTGCTTCATCAGAAGATCAAACCCTTTCTTAGCTTTTGCAAACTGAGGAAACAGAGGGTGATCTTTGAATGAAGTGCAATCGAGGCGTCCTCCTAGCTTGAAGAAGCGAGGTCCCTGCCACTGAACTACTGCGGTGACATTTGCTGTCGGCTGGATTTCTTTCAATTTCAGCATATCCAGGCTTTCACTCAGATTGATCTCGTCGACTTCCCTGATGCTGGGGATGTCGGCGGTGAAAGTAGGGCGGGGAATCATCGGCTGCGGGAGTCGTTCTTCCGGGTCCTCTCCTAGGATCGTAGTGATCAAGCCTCCCTTCGACCACTTGATACATTGGTGCTAGGTTGATGGAACAGCATTGGCATTGTGAATCCAAGTGCGTCCAAGCAATAGATTGTACGTAGGTGGCACATTCACTACATGAAACAGGACCGTATGCACCGAATAGTTGATAAAAATTTCGAGAAATATCTTCCCCTTGGCTGTCTGCCCGTGGTTGTCGAAACCATAGATCGTGATCGGATCTGGGGTGTATTCCTCTTCTTTCAATCCTAAAGCCTTGGCCGTCATGTCCGGACAAATATTGAGGCTGCTGCCTCCATCGACGAGCACATGAGGGACTGTCATGCCCCTGGTTCGCACCACTATGTAAAGTGCGTTGTTATGAAAAGAGTGAGGTTTTGGCAAATCCTCATCAGAAAAGGTGATTGGTGCATTCGTCATGGCCTGATTGACGATTTGAGCCATGTCTTGCGGAGTCGTGCTAGGCTTGACTTTGATCTTTCTGAGCAGATCTTCTAACACTTGCTGGTGCTCAGGTGAAGCGTGGGTCAGGTCTAAAATAGAAACATTGGATAAAGCAGTGATTGGATTCTGAACTGACCCTGAAGCTTCTTCCTTCTTCGAAGCTGCCTTGATAAAGCACTTCGGGATCTTGGGGATTATCTTGGCAGTTTCCGCCGCTGCCTTTGTTGGTTTGCTGGAAGATGTAGTGGCATCCGCCCTCTTGACGGATGACTGTGTCTAGCGAAGGACTAGGACCTGATGTTGATCCTGAATATCCTGTTTAGAACATGGTTGGATGCTATCTTGAAGAGAGAATGCCTGCTCCGTGATGACCGAAGCTGAATGTTTAGGAAATGGCTTGGACAAGATTTCTGGCTGCTGCTCATCCTCGTCCTCAATCAGCATGTTCTTGTCAATACAATCCTGAATGATGTTTTTGAGGACAAAGCAATGCTCGGTGTCATGTCCCACAGTCCGGTGAAACTTGCAAAACTTGTCAGTCCATTTACCCATAGCGACGGGAGGGTCCGCCACCTTGGGAAGTTTGATCATTCCTTTCGACATCATATATTCTAAGATGTCTTTGCGGGACTGCTCTAAAGCTGAAAACTCCCGATCATAACTCCAACCTTCGTGCTTCGGCTTTTCTGACTGCTTTGCTTCTGGCTAAGGCGCTGACTGAACAGGCTGTGGCTTAACAATTTTCCCTTTCTAGGCTGCTGAGTTTGTCCTTTCGGCCCTGGGATGACCTGAGTTCTTGCTGCGATTCTTCTTGCTTTTCTTTTTGCCAGAACTACCGCTGTTGTCTGAAAAATCTGTGGAATAAGCAACATGAGCCTTTTTCTTCTGCTCAGGGTTTCCTCGGACGAAAGGGTAACCCTCATACAGGCCATTATCCAGGCCGGTCTCGAGCCACTCGTCTCTCTCAATCAATTTGATGAATGACTTGGCCGGCGAAGTGGAGATGAGGTTCCTCAGGGGCTGGGCGAAATTATTCAGAATAATCTGCAGGGCGTGCTCCTTTGGGATGGGAACCTTCATTCTGTTACAGGTGCTCCTCCACCTGTGGATGAACTCGCTGGCTTTCTCATTCTCCATCTGTTTTAAATTGTACAGATGATTGAGGGTTGGTGAGGCTTCGACATTAAACATGAAGCGCTCAATGAACAAGTTGACGACTTTATCGAACTCTCGTAGTTCGATAGGATTAATGTGGTCTGCATACCACCTGGTCGCTACCCCTTCAAGGCTGCGAGGAAAGCATATGAATAACGCCCGATTGTCTTTCCTGAAACGACCGCATTCGGCATAAAAGGTGGCCAAATGAGCCTTGGGGTTGCTGGTTCCATCAAATTTAAGGAACTTCCGAGGGAGATTCTCGAGATTGTCATCCCCGTCCAGGCCATGGTAAAAATCTTCACCGGAGTAGGTCTGTTTGCCCTTGCTTTTGGCCTGAATATCCTTGATAGCCCGATTCATTTCTTTCATCTGTTCTTGCATTGGGTCATTAACCGGAACAGGCTTGTTGATTGATTCAGGCTCTGCAGCGGTCTTTACAAACTGCGGTGGAGGATTCTGATGATAAACATATTGCTCTTCCTCTTCCGATTCTTCAGCTGATTCTGTTTCTTCAGAAGTGGTGTCGAGCTGTATTTGCTTTCTAACAATCCTGACTGGCTTCTTTACAGCCTTCTTCTTTGGCTTGCTTTTTGGAGCAACTTCTTTCTGACTAGCCTCGGCCTGCTCAGCCATCATTTTGGTCATCATTCTTTTGAATAGATTATACATGGCTGGATCTATATCATCTGCTTGATTCTGATTTTGTCCCCTGACTGATTTGGGGGAATCCATCCCTTCGGCCTCACTGTCGCCATGTTGAGGAACTGTTTCTTTTCCTGCCCTTGTTACAACCATTTTGCCAATGCTAGTGATTTTCTGTGAAGGTGAAAGGAATAGTTAGGGTTTAGAGGAGATTTTGAAAGTGCGATTTTTGAGAAAAGACATGAAAGAAGGAATTGATAGACAACTTTTTAGGTAAGTTATCCCGCCACCAGGGAATGGGTTATCACACATTTTTGCAATGATTGTGTCACCTTTTGCGGCAACAAAATGCGCCTTATGACCTAGGTGAGGTCGTCTATCATGACGAGAGATAATCGAAGAAAGAATATACAAAAAATGGGTCTCATCACTGGGGATGAATTCGTAACTATATGAAACAAAATAAGATTTTTGGCCACAAAAGCTTTTTATCAGAACAAAAGTTTGCATTTTCATTAATGACAAAATTTTAAATACAAAGAGAAGGTGGGCAGACAGTTTGCCACCATTCTCGATACTCTGATGATACATTAGGACTGGGAAATATAGACAAAGGAATGAAAGAGTCCCAAGTGTATTTGGCAACATGGTATGCTCCAGACCACTGATCCGACCGTAGATCGAACTCTGGCATGCGGCCTGTCGGGAAGCGAGTGTTGACACGAACCTGCCGCTGCGAAAACTGTCTGAGACATCTCTCTGGCTGATAGTCTGCGCAGAAGAAAGGGCCGAGCAGTTTGTAGCGCTTGTCACAAGCATAGGTGTACCGAGGAACGATCTCTCTTCTGTCGAAGCAATCCCAAACGATTTCCTCCTGATGCAGCTTCTCGATCAAAGTTCGGCACTCAATGGCTGACTTTGGCTGTTTGTTGCTGAATCTGAAAGAACTGGCTTTTGACGGCACATGTCGCAGGAACCACGACTACAAGGCATACATGCACCCTTCTACCAAAATGGTTTCTCCGAGGGCAAATCGAGCCAAATCTCTGTAGAGAAAATCTAGAGCTGCCATGGATACTGAAAGCTGACGGGTCTGCTTGCTTCCCCATCTTCGAAAGAGTTGAGCGACTTTGATGTCGATGAAATTCTGACCATCCTGAAAGAATGCTAATCCTACTGTGCATAGGACCATGGCATGCTGGATTCTTTCTTTTGCTGCCCGAGACAAGGTATCGACTTCTTCATAGGCTCCATACTTGTTGTAGAGTTCCAACAGATCGATGAACTGACTTCCGTTGATCTCTGCGAGGGGCCAGGATTTGCTCCCTGTAGCTCTGGCCAATGCTTCTCGAACATCTATTCCTTTGATATTGATCAAGAATTGCTGCTCGACCGGATCATCTGGCTGGCCAGCTGGTTCTGGCAGCCCCATGATGTCACTGAACTCGTCCATTAGCATAGTCATCTCTCCCCATGGAAACCAGAATGTACAGGTTCGTGGATTCCATCGCTCTGCCATAGCTTGAATCAGACTGCCGTTGATGGTTCGCCTGCCAACTGCCGATGCCATCTCCAATCCACAATCATCCAAGTGGTCTGAGAACATACGCGAGAAGGCAGTGAACCAAGAATAGTACCACCGAGGGAAGAAGGTACGAGACTGGATGACCCGATGATCTGGGGTTCCATCCCTTATTTGATAGAAGACATGATCCCAAGGAAAGATAGCATCGGGAGATTCAGATGCCATCAGAGTGATACTGAGGCAAAAAGAGGAAAAGAGTCAGATAGAATGCAAGACTTACGGATAGGCTTTTGATGAGAGAAGGAACAGACATAATTTCCTGGAAATTTTGTAAAAGATCAAGGGACTTAAAGAAAGAATTTCCAGGGTTTTTAAAGAAAGATTGACAACAAAAGAGAGAAGAACATAGGTGAAGGAGAAAATATACACTCGAGGTTTTTGAAAATAGAGGAAGTTTTGAAGAGTACACCCAGGGTTTTTAAAAGAGGTTGATATATATAGGATAACACAAGGAAAACATCGCATAATCATAGCTGCACAAACAAGGATGTGCACACAGCACTCCCTAAAGGCTGACTCTATATGCAATATTTGAAATAGCTCGTAGGACCTTAATCCTAACTCTACGGTTCAGATTATCTGATTCCAATCAAGGTATGCCGATATACTCAAGCCGAAGCTTGAAGTACGTGGCATATAAGATATTTCTCCGGTTCTAAGGTAAGGGCTTCCCAACATCCTTTGAGCACCTACCGATATACCTCGGACTATGGCCCTTAGGTACGTGGTAGGGGGGCGCGAACCCAAATAAGTGGTCCAGTTGTGAGGCTCTCTCCCGAACTATGGTTCAGTGAGACAGCCCAGCAACTTGAAGACCGGGACAATATAGATAGGGATGTTTTTCAAAATATGATCAATCATGCAAATAAAACCAGAAGGCTCTAATGCAAGTCCTAAAGAGATAGATTTAAATAAAGAGAAGCATACACTTGCATACATTGTTTTGCATTCAATCCCTAAAATTGAGGAGAGTTGTATTTTAAGGCCTAGATATAATGTGAACATGGAATAATCTCCTCAATATGGTCCTACCAAACCATACTTAGATCCTATATGCAATAATGTCAGCTTAGGACAGAGTCTAGGCTCCTAAGGTTTGCATGGAAATGTAGCTGACATATGTTAGAATGAAGACTTAGATTATATAAAAGCAAAGCAAAGGCATAGGTCCAACCGGACGAAGACGTGTCTCATCTCGGTCGCCAAAACTGTGATCATCGCAAAATTTTTCCTTCTCTTGTAGTTTTTCTCTCTTCCTTCTCTTCCCCTTTTCTAACCTCTATTTTCCTCCTTTTTGAAGGGAGAGAAATAAAAGAAAGAAAAAAGAGAAAAGAAAAGAAAGAAAGAAAGAGAGAAGAGGAACTATTTTGCGCGGTCTCACTTGACCTTAATTTGAAAATATTTAGAAATTTAACTCGCCTCCGTTTTGAAAATTTGCGGGAAAATGGAGAGACGGGATTCGCTCGTCGGTACGAGGTTCGACCATTCCTAGCGCCTTTACTAGGGGTAATCGAACCAAGGATCGAATCTATGCCTTTTGCTTTTGCCTAAATATAATCTAAGAATTTATTCTAACTCTAAATGCACAGAGAATCATGCTTGTGCGATGCAAAAAATGTATGTTCTTTTTGAAAGATGTTTTTGAAAATTTCCAAGTAAAAGGAGTGAAGAAATGGTTGAATCTAACTTTAGATCTTGAGATAGATCAAAGAAGTTCTAAGTCTTTGAAGTAAATCAGAGTTGGAAGAACAAATCTTGATTTTGAGAAAGAAGGATTTGAAGCTTTGAAATGAAAGGAAGTGAAGTTTTAAAGTCGGAAATGGACTTTGAATTTGATCTCAAATTTAGGGAAGGAAGATGAAATTTGGAAGTGATATTGAATTTGAAAAAAATGGATCTGAGAAGATCAAATGGTATTAAAAATAGAAATGGGTTTGGGGAGTTCAAGTGAGATCTGGAAATAGACTTGGATTTTGAAATCTAGAATTGGGAATGAAATTGGTTCTAAAGATGGATTTAAGATCTGAGATCTAAGATCCGAGATAAAATTGGGTTCTGGATCCTAAGATGGATTTGGATCTGAAGTCTGAGATCCAAATGTAAAATTGGGTTCTGGATCCTAAGATGGATTTGGATCTGAAGTCTGAGATCCAATATAGAGTTGGATTCTGGATCCTAACATGGATTTGGATCTGAAGTCTGAGATCCAATATAGAGTTGGATTCTGGATCCTAACATGGATTTGGATCTGTGTTCTGGGATCCAAAATGAAATTGGAGTCTAGATCCTAAAGGAGAATTGGATATGAAGTCTGAGATCCAAAAGTGGAATTGGACTCTGGATCCTAAAGAGGAATTGGATCTGAAGTCTGAGATCCAAAGTAGATTTTGAGTTCTGGACCCTAGAAGGGAGTGGATCTGAAGTCTAAGATCCAAAGTGAAATTGGAGTCTGAATCCTAAGGAGGAATTTGAGTTAAATTCAGAAGATGAATCAAGAATCTCAAAATTAAAGTGAACTTTGATTTTGATTGGGGTCTTGAATATAAAATGGATTTGGAATTTCAAAGTTAATTTGAACTTTGAAATTTGATTTGAATTTGAATAAAAATGACTTTGAAATCTCAAAGTTAAATTTGAACTTTTGAGATTGAAAATGAAATTGAATTTGAAAATGAAAAGGATGAATTGGTTTTTATAAGAATTGAAGATAGATTGAAGAAGATATTTACATTACTTGGAGTTTTGAAAAAGAAAATTTTGAAGTCATGATGCAGTTTTATCCTAAATGATGAATGAATTTAAATTTTTGAAATTGGATTTTGAAAAGCCATTCCATTCTTTAAATGAATTAAAACAAGATTGAAGATATAATACATCCTTGACTATGGTCATTGAATGTATTATATAATAATCTATATTTAAATTCAGGTGAAGAATGAAATACATTTGGTGCTTTTATAGAACTTAAAATGAAATTAATTCTCAATATACCTTGACTATGGCCATTGGTATATATTTTGAATTAATTTTAAGTTAAATTCTGATAAAAGAAAAATATTTAAGGAAAATATGATGAATTTTGAAGACGGATCCAGTGTGGATCCAATGTTATTTCGTAAAAGATAAAAATCCTAAGTGTTGTCCACACTCTGACTATGGCCATTGATGTGGATCATCGACTTAGGATCAATTACCTCTTATAAAATGGTGCACGTGCCATTCGTGTTGCCATTTGTGAGAATTTGAGAAATAAAGACAAAAATGCATGAAAACAAGCAATTCATGATATTTACAATGCTCATTCATTCTATCTAAAACAAGAAATGTAAATTCTCATTAAGGCCTAACTTATTACAATATTGAAAATTGAAATACAAATCCAAGAAATGGCCTTTTCCACATATTCCCTGCAAAACACTTAGTTAGCCTAATACAAGATATAGAGGAGGATGTGAGATGCTATGTTTGAGCTAAAATGATCATATTAAATAAGAAGTGTATATACTAAGTGAAATGCTTAAATACATATATATATATATATATAAACCTATATACACATATTGTAAGTGATATGCTCATGAAAGGAAAATTTTAGATGTGCCTTTAATATATGACATGTTTAGGTTAGTGAGGAGGGATATTCTAAAAATGCATGTATCAAATGAAGGGGTGCACATACCTTGCTTAGGTATGATGAGTTGAATTACTTTGCTAAATTATAGCCAGTTGCAACAACATTTAGCACTATTGTAGGTGACCAAATGAAATCACAGCAGTATTCATGCACTGTTGTGGGTACCAAAGAGGCAGTCACTGGAATGCCTAGACTTTGCTATATGTGACAGCATGAATATATGTTGTTGTAGCAGAGGAAAGGGTAGACACTGGTGTATGCTAAAGGTGATTAGCACCTTGGTGGGTGCCTGAAACAGAACCACAAGAGTGTCTGTGCACCGTTATGAAAAAAAAAAAGGGTGAGACACAGTAGTGCATGGGCACTGCTGTGAGCACATGAGAGGCTACAGCAGTGCCGAGCACTGTTGTAGGTGTGAGGATAGCTGAATGATAGGAGGTAAGGTATGGGGAAGGACCAAATAAGTAATGCAAATGGAATCATGTAAACTCCATCAGAAACCAACTTGCTGGGAGCAACTTAAGAAGGAATGACATCCTCACTTCTTTCAAAAGAAATAAAGCCTCCACTGATGGTTTTGATGTCACTCTCTAAACTACTGAAGATAATAGGGCCATCATAAACTCTAAATTATGACACATCAGACATATAGGCCCTGCGGCCAGCCAGACAACATCCTTGTCATGCCATGATGCTCGGTCACACAAATCCTTCTGAAAGAGCATCAACTATTTCAATGATTTTCGAGTTTGTCAGATGTCACCACCACAAGTCCTTCCTTTCCATCACCTTGGAGAGCCCTAATCATACCAGCGACATTGACATCAGGCGAAAAGGAGTCAACATTCTCGTCAATCTTCCCAGCATAAGAAGATCTTGAAGAGAATTTACAGCAGATAAATTTGTTTCATTGGTGGCTGAGGCTCATAGTAATGCACATCAGAATCAATTGCAGTCATATACTGTGCTAACAACCTTGGAATTTCCATCCCAGAATCTAAGATCCCTTAACTCCTTTGATTTAATCCTTTTCCTCAAAACGATCATTTCTTTGTTACATTCAATAAATATGACACCATATAAGAACAAATAAATGATAAAAAAAAGGGAAAAAATGTAACAGGCAGATCTAGACATCATAGCTAATCAAGAAATATCATCTTCATATAATCCTGCTTTTAATATCAGAATGTTCAGGTTCCTGTAGCAAATTATCTGTGAAAAAGAAATGTACAATGCTATCAAAAGAGAGACAATCATCAAATTAAAAGGAAATGTAAAAAAGCTTCATGCCACACCTTTTTAATAGTGAAATACATTAATAACACAATGATACCAACCATATGGCAGGTTTTAGGGGTCCTGTTGAAACAAATTTTACATGCCAATTTTAGCAGGTAACGCCACCATAGAGCTTATGAAACTGCTGCCTAGCATGAATGAACAAAAAAAAAAATCAAGAAGACAACGTGATAGGAAAAGATAGCAGATGGGGGTGAGAACCAGACGAGCCATCTAATTGAACCATTACAGCTAACTTAAATGGCATAGTTGAGCTAACCAATCATCCCAATAAGACAGAGGTTGGGGGTCAATGCCCGCTGGTTATCAACTGGGATTCCAACTCTACATGGCCTGAATCTGCCGATTCCAGACCCCATGCCAATATGATAAATTAGCAGAAGGTTCTCGACTAACAAACAAATGATTTCTTCAAGGGTGCGACTATTAACAATCAAATCGGGGATGTAAGTTTGGACTATGAACTTCCAGAGCAGCAGTAAGTTCGACGCATGGAGATTAATAACATTGCAATAGTCGTTGATCACATTAAAAATAGAAAATGCAATGACATCTGATCCCATCCTAGCAGAGAATTGTTGTGAAGGAGATACACCAGGCAAAATGAAATACATTGAATATATTAATAAAACAAACGTATACCCATGACAAAATAAGAGGAGATCACTATTAACAAGAAAAAAAAAAAATACAGAAGCACAAGGGAGTGCTGAGCCACATCCGATGAGGCTGGAAACCAACACAAAGCACAGTACTTGAACCATGGTGGATGCGAAGAATAACAGAAGTTCATGATCAGAGGCTACAACTGATGAAACTAACAATGCATGAAAATGACAAGTTCAGCAAAATATTCAAAGTAGGAGAGAAGGAAATTTAACCTCAAAGAATGGCCGATAGGTAAACAGAAGCTTGAAAATCAAAAGGGAAAGAGAAATACAAGCCGATCGTCAACAGAAAAGCATGAAATGGACATAAACCAGAAATTAAAAAGGAAAAAAAAGAACAAAGACAAAATACACCATGGCCTAGAATGCGAATTAAACAAAGTGGTGAAGTGTGGAGAAGAAAGAAAGAGAAAATATGTTGGAATGTAAGATTCCCTTATTATTGCACAGAGGATAGTTTGAGATGGCTATAGGCAATCCCATTCCATCCGTGGTGCGTTTATGAGGATTAGGACAAGAGAAACCCCAAGGAAAATTTAGAGGAAACAAAGAGGAAAGGGGTATTTACCGGGGTGCTTTAGAAATCCAGATAAGGGATAGGCAATACTCCTTCGGTGGCACTGGGAGGGGTCTTTTGCTTGCAGGAACTGTGATGGTTGCTGAGAATTTGATCTCCTTTGTCCAACCAGAGGGAATCCGAGGAAGAGCCGAGGATGGAAACCGATGATCGAAGAGGTGAATGACGGATTGTGAAATGGCACAAGGAGAACGAAGGCGTGAATCAGGCGGGGTTGAGAGTTCTCTTCAGTATCTCAACAGGGATCTGAGGGGAAGAGGATGCAGAGGCCGGAAAGCAGTGGTGGAAAAGATCCCCTTCCCCCTTCACGATGCCTCTTCATATAGGAAGAGGTGAACCATCGAGAAGGAGAGGGTTTGTTGGTGATGGAGGGCGGATGGTCTGGAGCCATTGATCGGAAGGTGAATAATGAAAGGGGAATTCTGTTGGCGATGGAGGGTTTGGAGGAACTTGATGGGGGAAGATCGGTGGAAGCCGCTGCAGATGAAGGGCGGATGGAGGGTTCGACCATGGAGAGGGAGAGCATCATGTTGAGGGAAGGAGAGCGGCGGCCGAGGGAGGAAGGCGAGTTAGGGTTTTCAAAACCCTAACTCGACCCTTAAACATTGAAAGTCAGTTTTTCCAAAAGGGGCCTCCTTTTCAGGTTTTTCTAAAAAGGTGGTTAAGGATTAGTTTTTCGGCAAAATCTTAAAAAAAACACGTAGTTTTTCCTAATTTCTTTGGTTTTTTTTTGCATGATTTTTCCATTTTTTTGTATTTTTGGAACAGAATCTAAGTTTTTTACACGAAAACAAAGATTAAACACTAATTTTTTTGTATTTTTCTGAGAAATATATACAAGAGTATTTTTCTGAGAATTTCAGACCATTTTGGGGAAATTTCTTCAGAAGAATGGGTTTGGATCCAAGTTTTGAGAAAACATTCGAGTTTTAAACCTCGATTTGAGGACTATAATATGATGGATCCAAACGGATACCGGACGAAGTGTCTGAGCTTTTCAAAAAGTTATTTTGATAATTTTGAGAATTTGATTTAAAATTGGATAATGAAGCTCAGATTTGGATTTTGATGTAGATCCGGATCCGAAATTGAGTCAGATATGTAAAATGAATTTAATTTCAACAAAATTTAAGAAATAAAAATGGAATTTAGATTTAAAACCGACTCAATTACCCAAAAGATATGGGAAAAGGGCAAAAAGGGGATATTTACAATATTTTAAAAAAATTTGGGGTGTTCACACCTATGTGATCGTCGCGAAATTTTTCCCGTCTTGCCCTTCCTTACGGAAGAGAAAGAGGGAAATGCTTTCGCGCTTCAAACTTGACCGGATTTTGGAAAATGTTTTTGAAATACTCGCCTCCATTTTGAAAATTTGCGGGAAAATCCATGGGATGGGGCTCGACCTGTCGGTACGAGGTTCGACCGTTCCTGCCGCCTTTAACAAGGGTAATCGAACTAAGGACCAAAATTGTGCTTGACTTAATTAAATCATCGAAATTATGTTCTATCCTATATGCACAGAGAATTCAGGCATATGCTATGAGATTTTGGAAAATGCAGCTTGGGAAAACATGATGTATGCTTGGAAAATATTTGTAGTTGAAAAGAATCTCTCAGGAAAAAGATGAAAGTCAATTTCTCAGGAAACTCAGATGAAAAAGGGTTTTTGAAATCTCGAGAAAGTTCATAAAGATGTAGGAAAATCACGAATAGTTGAAAATCCTAGGAAAATGGAGGTGATTCTTGAGACAAAGGGTGAACCTTTGAAAAGGGAAACACTTCTTAGGAAAACTTGGACTTTGAGAGTTTTCTTAGGAAAATGATGGAAATTTATTGGAAAGCCCTTGTGGAAAAGGAAAATTGAAACTTGGGAAATTGAAAACCTGAGAATCTTAACCTTGAAATACTTGGAAATCGATTTTGATCTTGGATAAAGATTGGAAAACTCTTTTGAAGCTCTTAAGAAAATAGCATTTTCCAAGGAAAACTGTGGAAAAACTTATCTTTGGAAAACCGATTTTGGAAAATTCTTAGAGTTTCTTGAGAAATCGATTTTCTTGAAAATGACATTTTCTTAAGAAGATCATGAGAAAACCAATGATTTCATGATGCAAATGATATGGGTGAATGAATGCATCTTGGAAGATTTTCTGAGAAATTTGTTGGAAAAGGTGCATTAAGTCAAAATAAATCCTTCACATATCCTGACTGTGGCCATGAATATGTTCAGAGTTTAATTGATTTAATGCACAATGCTTTGAAAACGTTGGAAATATGATGTGCATTTTAAGATAGCCTAAGAGTGTAGGCTCAATGTGACTAGTAGAAAGATGATGGATCTGGGTCTCGTCCATATTCCGACTAGGGCCGTAAATATGGATTCCACCGAGTTCATCAACTCCCTAAGAGTTGGTGCACGTGCCATTCGTGAACATCCATAGTGCTTTTGAAATAATAATGCATGAATCATATAAGCAGGATATTACATAAATTCAAACTATATGATATGCATCCTAGTCTAAGCAGGAAATTAACTCTCTTATTCCAAAATTTACATTATTACATCACTAAATAAAGGAAATAAAAGAAATTTGCAGACTTCAGCTCCTTCTTTTGATTGTTCCTGTCAAACTTGAAATAGGGTTAGCTCAAATATGTGGGTTTTTCCAAGATTTTCCAATAATATTATGAAATTATTGGATTTAATTGGATATAAACCCTATTCTCATGCTTCCTTGATATTTAAAATGATGAAAATGCAAGAAATTCAGTAGAAAATAGTTTGAAATTCGGAATTGGGGTTAAAATGACCAAAATACCCCTAAAATCAAAGTTATACCTTTAAAATCAGGCTTTTTGAAGGAAATTTTGATAAAATTGAGATTTTGAAATTCAAATTAAATCAAATGATGATAAAATGAAGTAAGAGACATGATGACATGCTGCTAAACACATTAGGACTGTAAAATCAGAATTTGATATTTTGCAATTTATCAAAAATAACGAATTTTGCTTGTTTTTCGCTTGGATCTGGGTCCTGCGGGACCCTGTTTTGGTATTATGGCTAATCCGAACCTCAAATGAATTCTAAATTGCACCAAATTCGGTATGAAGCATCTACTAACTCTGATAAACAGCCTAGAGTGATAAAAATCACAACATGATATGATTTAAATGCTAAAATTTAAAGAAAGTTCTAAAATGGTGGATTTTGCCTATGGATCCGAACCAAATGCAATGCTTAATATGATAATGCAAGATTTACACCATGAAAACTTCTGATATTTTTCAGACTGCTAAAAAACCCGAAATGGAACATTTTTAGTTTTTACAGCCTCGGGATTTGAGCCATGGTGAGTTTAGAAACAGGGATTTAGTTCTGACAGAGGTAAAAATCACACTATTCTGATGTAAAACACTAAACAAATATAAAACAGCCATGGAAATTTATGAAATTAATCATAGATACTCATGACACCTAAATGAACAACTTTTATGTTCATGACTTCGGCATTTGATCAACAGAAACATGGATACAAATATAAGTTTGTGTTCCTAAATTGACAGAACAGACCCATGTGACCAAACAGAGGACTGACAAGAAAAATCCGAAGCAGGTATCAACACTGTTTTAAAAATCACAGGCTTTCAGATGCAAATATAGGACACCTCGGATATAACTTTCACTTTTTACAGTTTTGGATTTGGAGCAACACACAAAGAGAAACCATAGCCCTAAGTCGATCCAAGATCTCAGAGGCCCAAATCAGGCTCTGACACATGTCCCTAACTCTCGGATTTGTGTCAGACAATAAAAAAAATCCGAAAAATCTGATAATAGTATATTAAAAACTAGACATTCTCCCGAGTTCAGAACGATTTTTGTATCGAAAATCGGATCTCCCATGAGGGATATCTCGATTTTACAAGTCGGCAAATGATTTTCAAAACTCCTCCCGGGTAACCAAAACCGACTTGCCATTTTGAACGTTTACCACAGTAAACAAATTCAAATGCCTCCGAATTTTTGGCACAATTTTAGAGACACCTAAGGGCGCATTCCGTGATTTTTTTGGGATTTTTAATAAAAAATAAATGCATGAAATGACATGTGGACTGACTGACAAAAATAGAGACCTACTGAAAATGAGCAGAATTGAAATAAATGCTAAATTAATCCTAATTAATTCATGAAACGTGCTAAATTAATGAAATAAAATGCAAATTAAACCTAGCTAAATGCATGAATGCTAAAAATCATCAAGGAAGCATAATTGAATAATTTTATATAGGTCGTTTTATGAGAATAGCTCAATCCATCTCTCGGATGAGTTCTTTCTTCAAACGACTCCCGAATCGAATTATGGCATCAAATCAAGGGGAAAAGAAGTGCACCTTGCTTCGTTACGCAGCGTAAAAGATCTTGAGAGGGGCGGCTATCACGAGATTCCTTCATCCTTCGCTCCGGGCTTCGGATGGTTCACCAAAATCGACCCACTACACCTTCTTCACTGAGTCAAAGGGGCGTGAACTCCAAAGTGCAAATTTGGATTCTCAAGGGGATGGGTCGAATTTTCAAGTCCAACAAGAGTTCTCAAAGGTGGTCTCCTCTAAAAAAAAAATGCTCTCCCCTACCCTGGGCGTGGAGCCTTGTTTTTATAAACTTTATGATGAAAATTCGAATTTCAAACAGGCTCAATCTGAGCCCTCCATGTGGCGCCATCTCAGGGGTGCTATTTTGATTTTTGAGAAAATAAAAAATAAGATTTTTGTGGGTGAGACACCTCAGCAGGATTTGAAATTTTTCAAAATTTGGTTTACTTGATTTTCTTTGCAGGAAGCTCCCAGATGGCGCCACCTCAGAGGATGCTCTCTTGGAATTTGAAATTCAAACTCACCTTTTGTAGGGAGTCCTCAGGTGGTGCCACCTCAAAAGGGCTATTTTTATTAAAACAAATAAAATAAATACAAAATGGAGCCAAATGGAGTTCTGGAATGGTGCCACCTAAAAAGGTGTTCTTAGGTGTAAAGTTGGAACAGTAGGGGCATGCCATGTGGCACCACCTCTTGGGGAGTTCAAATGTTTGAAATTTTGCTTTTTCTGCAGGAAAGGAGATCTGAACATGTGGCAGTCCAGGATGGTTCCATATCTGACAAGTGTCAGCCTGCTAGAGGAGGTTCTTCAGATGGCGCCACCTCATGGGGGATTTGAATTTTAAATGGAGGTTGGCCCTGGAGGAATGGGGGGTGGACATGTGGCGCAACCTCAGGGTGGCTCCTACAATGCCATGTGGCAGGAGGGATAGGCAAGGGACATGTGGCACCCTCATAGGTCATCTGGAAAAATCAGAGCTCAGGATTTGCGCCACCTAGGCCTTGTTTGAATTTTGGAATGGTTTGATTTTTCTGAAGAAAGCCAGGAGTGACATGTGTCTCCTACTTTTCTGAAAAGAGTAGGGAGAAGACATGTGTCCTCTACTTTTTTTGAAGGAGGTAGAAGGAGACATGTGTCACCTGCTTTTCTTGAAAGAAGCAGAGAATGACACGTGGCAGAGGGGAGAGAAGGAGGGCCAAGCCATGTGGCGCCATCTCAGACAACATGGAAAAGGTGAAGTTCAGGATCTGCGCCACCTATGAGGAGATTTGAATATTTGAATTCTAGCTTTTCTGAAGAGCAGGAAATGACACATGGCATCTACTTTTTCTGAGGAAATGAGAGATTGACATGTGTCCTCTGCAGGAGATACACTCCAAATGACGCCACCTCAGAGGAGACAAGCTCCACTTTTTCTAGACAGGACAACCTATGACACTTGGCATCTCCTGGTAATCTTGGAATGACACATGGCGCAGGATGGATAGGGTGACACATGGCAGATAAATGGGATGACATGTGGCGGCTTCTTAGGGTAGCCCCACACTGACACTTGGCATGGAAATGGGAGGAGAGAGAAAAGACAAGTGGCACCAATCCGGGGACAAGGCTCCTATATTTTTGGGTTTTTCAAAATTCAAATTTTTCAAAAGAGGAGCCTGTGTGACACCACCTCAATGTGGGTCCCACATTGCTTCTTTATTTCAATAAGGATAAAACAACAACCTCTTTTTGGAATTTTCATAAAAATTTGGACTAATTGGCAAAACAGAAATTTTGAAAAGAGTTGGCCCCTGTAGGGCGATTTTGTAAAAGGAAGATAGTTGAAATAGCTGACAAGAGGCAAAATCTGAGTTGAAATTTATTGAAAATTATCCAGATTGTTTTCCTGAGGAAATATTTTGAAATTCAGAGCCCTGGGGGTAAAATGGGAAGAATTGATAATTTTAAAGACCCAGGGTTTTGAAATCAATTTTAAAAAGAGTTGAAACTCGAATCTGGATTGAAAATTTTGAAATCAAGAGTTCTGGACCTCGAAATGACATGCTGTGCAGTGCAGTGATATGAAATGCTCATGCAATGATATGCAATGTCATGTTTTATGCAATAGAATCTTGAACCAAGACTTTGGAGATGTCTGTCTCCTGTCAGGAGTAAAAATTTGAACATCTGAGATAAAAATAGAGAAAAATTGAGAGTTGTAGATGCAATCTGAAATTTTGCAGGTTCCTTGCTCAGAAAATGACCATTTTGCCCTCTGGCGATCCCAGAGGTTGAATGATGATGCTTGGTGGAACTGTCGGGGAGGTGAGTGAAAATTTGGGGTGTTTACAGATGCCCCTCTTTGCTACTAAGCCGGCTCATGGCCGAACTTAGTGGCAAAGAAAAACACACCAAATTTGGGCCATACACAAAAAAATGCCCCAGTTAGAAGGATCTGACTGGGTGTGAAGAAATTAGCCCGAGGAAGATGGTAGATATGAAGCGAAGAATGGAGAGAAAAGACTCACTTGGTGAGAGTGAAATTCAGGTTTTATGCCCTTACCCTGGATGGGACAGAAAATGCTTCGTATGGAACGAAGCTCAGGTTTGACCCTTAACCTGATTGGGGGATGGAATATCTCATTGAAATGAGACTCAGGTTTATACCCTTAACCTGATCGGGTGGAAAATGAAATACCTCTTTGAATGAGGCTCAGGTTTGTACCCTTATCCTGATCGGGCGGAAAATGGAAATACCTCATTGGTTGAGGCTCAGGTTTATACCCTTATCCTGATTGGGCAGAAGATGAAATACCTCTTTAAATGAGGCTCAGGTTTATACCCTTATCCTGATTGGGCAGAAGATGGAATACCTCTTTGAATGAGGCTCAGGTTTATACCCTTATCCTGATCGGGCGGAGAATGGAATGGAATCCTCGAAGGAAGAGACCATGATGGAACCTTTGGATTTTGCACAATAAATCCAATAGGGTTTTTGCAAAAGGAAGGAAAATGGGGTCCCTAAAGCTTGAAAAGGGATTGATTTTGGGCATCTCATTGCTGAGACTAAAATCAGCTTTTGAAATTGCCTTTTGAGGGAAATGATTGGTGGTTCGACCTCGAACCGAAATGGGACTGTCTATGGTGGGACAGTGGGGACACAGGGAAGTGTGCAGTTTTGAGAGTTCATGCTCTCAAAGAAGGAAAAGAATCAAGTCCTTAAGAGGGATTTAAAATTGGTGTCAGGATGGATCAAAAACGGATATCAAGCTCTCACTTCACGTCAGTATAGCTAGAAAATATTGTCAAAATATTGAGAATTCTGTTGTTGATTCAAAGTTTTTGAAAATGTTGCACATTGCTGCAAAGATATTCTTTCTTTTCTACCCAAAGCATTACCTCCAAATAAGGTTCACTTCGTAGAATCGAAATTGGAAACCCAAATTGTTTGCAATTGACCTTCTTCAAGAAAGCTATCAATTTCCTTGATATGAACAGGGAAGAGAATTTTGATATTGTGAAAGCAATTGATGAAAGAGTATTGATAGTAGAATTGCGCAAGATTAAAGAGGATTCTTGATAGATTTGACTATTTGATATCCTGAGAGCTTCTCTCTTGATAATCTTTCTGCACTCTTTTAGCCCTCTGGTGTTTTGCTACATTCTCCTTCATTTTGGAGATGTTCTGACTTTTTCTCTCTTTCTTTTTCCTCTCTTTCTCTCTTTTGGGAAAAAGGGTACGTCACAAACTCCTTCAACTTGGAGATGTTTCGATCCTTCTTTGCCTCAGGGGTCATGTTGATGATATTGGCTCATTTTGCTGGGGATTTCGAAGGATAGCTGAAATTAAATATCTTTTAGGGATTGTCGGTAGGTTCATCGCATCTGTCTTCATCTCGACAGTGCTTTGGACTTTCCCTAGAAGGATCCGTCACAAACTCCGTCATCTTGGAGATGTTTCGAATCTTCTTTGGCCCCGGGGGTCTATTCGCTTAATTCGCCTTCATCTTGACGACAAGTGAGAGATTCCTTTTGCGGATACTTAATTGCAGCTTAGGTGACTCTGAGGAGACAGGGCTTGGGTAAATGCTCTCTTTTCTAGCACTCAGGATATTTCCACTGCCTCATTTTACAAGAATAGCCTTTAAAAATGTGCCATTGACTGCGATTAATATCGATCATCTACGACTTTTCAATAACATTGAATCTTCTTTTCTGGCCATATCGAGGACTTATCCTTCATCCTTTTGGTTGGCCAATAGAAAGAATTTGAAGTTTGAATCTCTTTTCGCAAAAGCTTCACTCTTTCGGAAGTAATGCTGTAGGTAAATAGAGATAAAGATTTATGCAATAAAATTTTGAAATCAACAGGTAATTGATTGACACATTGACAAAATGTTCTTGAAATCCTTGGTGAAAGTGAGTATTTGAAGTCCGGCTTAACACATCCGTGACGAAAATTATCCTCTCCTTTCCCCAAAGGAGGCAACTATCAGTTCACTGAGAACAATATCAGTTTAATTAAGAACGACCATCGGTGAGAATAATATCAGTTCAATTAAGAACGACTATCAGTTATTTGGAACACTATCAGTTCAATGAAGAACGACTATCAGTTCGCTGAAGAACGACTATCAGTTCGCTGAAGAACAATATCAGTTCGATGAAGAACGATTATCAGTTCACTTGGAACACTATCAGTTCGATGAAGAACAACTATCAGTTCACTTGGAACACTATCAGTTCAATGAAGAATGATTATGAATTCACTGGAACACTATCAGTTCAATGAAAAACGACTATCAGTTCACTGGAACACTATCAGTTCAATGAAGAACGATTATCAGTTCGCTAGGAACACTATCAGTTCAATGAAGAACAACTATCAGTTCACTTAGAACACTATCAGTTCAATGAAGAACGATTATCAGTTCACTTGGAACACTATCAGTTCAATGAAGAACGACTATCAGTTCACTGGAACACTATCAATTCAATGAAGAACGATTATCAGTTCGCTAGGAACACTATCAGTTCAATGAAGAACAACTATCAGTTCACTTAGAACACTATCAGTTCAATGAAGAATGATTATCAGTTCACTTGAAACACTATCAGTTCACTTGGAACACTATCAGTTCAATGAAGAACAAGGACCATTATAGAGAGTTGGATTGCTTCTATGAACGGTTTCATGATTACTCCCTTATTCTGAACGGGGAATTGAAATCGGATGACCTGACGGTCGAAATTGAGAATTTTGGTAATTTGAAAATTGGAAATTGGGTGACCCGGAGGTCGAAATTGAAGAATTGAATGACTCGAGGATTTGAATTGGAATTGGTGGGCACAATATCAAATTTGAGAAATCGACTGACCCTTGGATCGATGCAGAAAAATGAATGGCTCAAGTCAGATCTCAAATAAAGTAAAGAGATCACGAGTCGGAACCCGGATCAACAAAGGAAAATAAAGAGCTCAGGTCAGAGCTCGAATGAATAGAGAGATCTTGAGTCGGAACCCGGATCAACAAAAGAAAGTGAAGAGCTCGAGTCAAGGCTCGAGTAAATAAAGAGATCTCGAGTCGGAACCCGGATCAACAAAAGAAAATGAAGAGCTCGAATCTGAGCTCGAATGAAGTAACGAGATCACGAGTCGGAACTCGAATCAACAGAGGAAAATGAAGAGCTCGAGTTAGAGCTTGAATAAAGTAGAGAGATCACGAGTCGGAACTCAGATCAACAAAAGAAAAATATGGACCAACTTGAAAGTTGGAGTTTGAAGGAAAAGGAGCTTGGATCGGAATTCAGATCTTCAGAGGAAAACCCAGTTAGGGGATCAAAATTTTGCAAATTGTCAGTGCGGGGACTGGATTGAAAGTTTTGAGAATGGCCAGTTCGAGGACTGGATTATTTGACTTGCAATGAAAAAAACCATCATATTTAGATGTATGTGGTCTGATTTTCAGGATTAACCCCTTATCCTGAATGGGAATGGAATTGGGTGCAGAATAAATGCAAATGCAATGCACATGCACATGAAATGCAAATGAAGTGCAAATGAATGCAAATGAGTGCATATATATGCAAAATGAGAGAATGGTTTATCCTGCCTGCATACAAGATGTTTTGAGGTAAAGATAAATTTTCCAAAAAAAATGCCCCAGTGTAACTAGGGAGAAAATTTTGAATAAAAGAAGGATAATTGATGAATAAGGCGACAAGCTTCTTGACTGATAGATGTCCTCAAGATATTCTTCACAAGAGAGACATTATGAAAAGGAAGAGAAAGTAAATAAGACGACGCCAAGCTATTGAAAAAAAATTTGATGACTTTATTGATGCATTAAAATCAAGGAAAGAGAATGGGATTACATTATTCTTTTGAAAAAGCAAGATGGGAAATGGGAAATTGTTGGCATTGTCATCTTCTTGAATGATTGTAGAAAAATCTTTGTCAGGATGACTAGTCCTCCTTTTCATCTTCAACGAGGAGCTTCTTGTCAATGCAGTCTTGAACAATGTTCTTAAGGATGAAGCAGTTTTCTGTATCATGCCCTACTGCTCGATGAAACTTGCAAAATTGTTCTTTGAATCTGCCCATAATTGCTGGAGGATCAGCAGCTTTAGGCAACCGGACAAGGTCTTTCTCAAGCATATACTCGAGGATACTCTCGAGTGTCTGATCCAGAGGGGTGAATTCTCGATCAGTTCTCCAGTCCTTGCGCTTTGATTTTTCCTGATCTTTCTTTTGATGCTGAGGGCTGGATTGGAGAGGTTTATCACTGTTGATGTCCTTCCCCTTTTGTTTTTTGATTCCCTCCAAACTGTTGCCATGATCATTCTTGTTGCCTTTGCTATTATTGAAAGATTTAGCCGCAAAAGTGAAGTGAGCCTTCTTCTTTTGTTCACCTTGAGGGTTGTTCTTGGAAAATGTGAAGCCTTCATAGACTCCATTCTCCACGCTCAGCTCGAGCCATTCTGCTCGCTCAATGAGTTCAATGAAAGATTTGGAGGGTGATATAGAGATTAATCCTCTTAATGGTTGCGAAAAATTATTGAGGATCAATGATAAAGCATGTCTTTCTGATATAGGATCCCTCATTTTGTTGCAGGTCTCTCTCCATCTGCGAATGAAGTCCCTTGCCTTTTCATTTTCATTCTGCCTTAGATTGCAGAGATGGTTCAATGTTGGGAGCGCTTCAGTATTGAACAAGAATCGTTCAACGAACAAATTCACGACTTTGTCGAACTCTTTCAGTTCTATAGGATTGACATGTTCCGCGTACCATTTGGCCGCGACTCCTTCCAGGCTGCGGGGAAAGCATAAGAACAATGCTCTGTTGTCTCTCTTGAACCTAGAGCATTCAGCGAAGAACATGGCGAGATGGGCTTTTGGGTCGCCAGAACCATCGAACTTGATGAATTTTCGGGGAAGATTCTCCAGATCATCATCCCCTTCTAAACCGTCGTAGAAGTCCTCGCTGGTGAAGACTTTCTTGCCCTTGTCGCGGGCTTGCAGATCCTTGACCACTCTGGCCATTTCCCTGAATTGCGCTTGTAAAGGCTCTTCTGCCTCTCTGCTCTTTGATCTGCGGCTTTTACTTTGGCCACGCTTCTGAAATGCCGGAGGCACCTCATATTCTTCATCTGTATCTTCAATGGAGTCTGATTCATCTGAGATTTCCTCTGGCTGGATCCGCTTCTTGGGAGCCTTCTTACTCCTGCGGCCATGAAACTTTTCTCTAAATGGATCCCTTTCTGAGCTGGTCCCGGGCTGTTCATTCATCATCTTATTCATCATTTTTCTGAACATGGCATACATTTGAGGGTCTATGCCGTAATCTTCTTGCTGCTGCTCTTGACTCTTCTCGGATCGAGGGGAACCCATTTCTTCTTCCGAGGCTGACGAGTACTGGGATGCCGTGGTTCTTTTTCCTGATCTTGTCTCAACCATCAAATGATATGGATGCTCTCTGCAGGGCAAAGACCTGATTAGATTATGAAGGAATTAGCTTTTGGAAGAAATATTTGCTGAAAAATATGGTAGACAATTTGGAAAAGATGTCCCATTACTAGGGACTGAGTCGTTGTAATGCCCCGGATTTCCAAAACAAAGCTAAGTTAAAAATTTTCATGAATTTCTTTTTTTTTTCTTTGCAGCGGAACTTACAAAAGCTTTTAGCAGCGGAATCAGACGATAATGAGTTGTCAGTTTTAGAAAACTCCGAGCACGTTGCAGGTATGTGGCCAAGCAACTCATTGACCACCAAAGTGTTCCATTTTATCTAAAACCACATGTTTATTACAACACTACTGCTTAGAAAAAGCAGTGTAGGTTCAATAAAAAGGAAGCAGTACGACTCTGTCTAGAGAAACCCTGGAACTCGATGCCGCCTTGCTCCGCATATCGCCATTAAACGGGGTCAGAACCACTGATGGTCTGGTAAGTAGGCAAACACCTATCTATTCAACTCAAGTAAATGCATAGACCACTCAGGGTTAAATTCCTATGGAATATATAGTTCGTAGGTCGAATCCCTATAGAACCCATGTCATTCTCAGTAAACCAATTCACAATTTCAACTTTTTTTAGCCAATCAATTCCCAAATTTCCAATTTCCAATTTCCAATTTCCGAATATCAAATTCCAAATTCCAAACTTCCAATTTCTAATTTCAAATAGCAAAATTCCAATTTCAAAAATTCAAAATTCAAAATTCCAAATTTCGACCTTTTGGTCACTCAATACCAATTCCAAAAATTTCTCTTGCGAGAGACCCTTTGTATAGAGAGAGTTTGAGGGAGCTCGCTCTTTTCGCATGCTATCCAATTCGTTCACTTAGCCCCTTTTTAGGGAGAGTTTGAAGGGACTCGTGCCTTTGTGAACCGTTTCAAAACAAAATTCCAAATTTCACACAAGGAACCCTTTTTATAGGGAGAGACTCGACGGAGACTTGCTTTCCTTGTGGCCCCCATAATTTCAGACTAGGCCATTTAATCATGAAGGACCCTCTTTTCAGGGAGAGTGTGATGAACTCGTTCATTCATGACCAATTTACCAACCTCACCAATTCCGGCCCCCTTTCCATAAGAGAAGCCTAATGTTAGAAAGTTTTGAAGAAAGCTTAATTTCTCTTCGAAAGTTCGTTTTGCAAATGCCTCCTCTTCAGGGAAGAGAGGAGTAATTCCCAATTCTAATTTCTGAATCTTCTCCTTTGGGGAAAGGAGAAGAGAATTTTTGTCATGGATGCGTTGCGTTGTGCTTCGAATGCTCGCTTTCACAAAAGGATTTCAAGAAAATTTTGCCAATTTGTCATTAAATATTTGTTGATTTCAAAAATCTTTATTGCACAAAATTATTACCTCAGAATACCCTCAGTATTACTTCCGAAAGGACAAAGCTTTCGCGAAAAAGGATTCAAAGTTCAAAATCTTTCTATTGGCCAACCAAAAGGATGAAGAATAAATCCGCGATATGGCCAGTAAAGAAAACTCAATGTTGCTGCAAAGCCATAAGTGATTGATATTGATCGCAGTCAATGGCACATTTTTAAAGACCATTCTTGAAAAAAAATAAAGCAGTCGAAATATCCTGGGTGATACAGAAAAATCCACTCAATTTTCATATCTCCTCAATCACCTAAGCTGCAATTAAATATCTGCAAAAGGGATCTCTCAATTGTCGTCAAGATGAAGGCGAATTAAGCGAGTCGACCCCCGGGGCCAAAGAAGATTTGGATCATCTTCAAGATGACGGAGTTTGTGACGGATCCTTCTAGGGAAAGTTCAAATCACCGTCGAGATGAAGGCGAGTGTGATGAGCCTACCGACAAACCCTAAAAGATATTTAATTCCAGCTATCATCAAGAGATTTCCTACCAAAGAGCCAATAATCATCATGATAATCCCTGAGAGAAAAGAAGGATCGGAACATCTCTGAGATGAAGGAGTTTGTGACGTACCCTTCCAAAAAAAAAGAGAGACAAGTCAGGACATCTCCAAAATGAAGGAGGATGTAATTCTTGAAAAATCCAAGAGAGCTCCAATCTGCTAAAAAGAGAGTGCAGAAAGATCATCATGAGAAAAGAATCCCAGGATATCAGACTGCCAAATCTATCAAGAATCTTCTTTAATTTTGTGAAATTCTTTTATCAATATTCTTTCACCAATAGCCCTCGCAATATCAAGAATACTTTCTTTTCCGTCCATATCAAGGAAATTGATAGCTTCCTTGAAAGAAAGTCAATCGCAAGCAATTTGAATTCGAATCTTGATTCTACAAAGTTAAGCCCAGTCGGAGGTAATACTTCAGGTAGAAAAGAGGGAATACTTTCAAAACAATGTGCATCAGTTTCAATTATTTTGAATCAACAACAATTTTCAACATTCTGACAATATTTTCTAGTTATCCTGGCATGAAGCGAGAGCTTGAGGTTCATCTTTGGCGCATCCTGACATCAGTTGTTATCCCTTTTAAGGACTTGATAACGGGAGTTTTCAAGATTCCTTCCCTTCTATTGGTATAATCTGAGTGCACGGGCTCTCAGATTCGCACACTTCCCTGTGTCCCCACTGTCCCACCATAGACAGTCCAATTTCGGCTTGAGGTTAAGCCACCAATTTCAGCAAAAGGCAATTTCAAAAGTTAATTAGTCTCAGCAATGAGGCGCCCAAAATCAATCCCTTTTCAAACTTTAGGGACCCCAATTTCCTTCCTTTTGCAAAACCCTTATCGGATTCATTGTGCGGAAATCCGAAGGTGCCATCACAGTCTCTTCTTTCGAGGATTCCATTCATTTTCTGCCCAATCAGGTTAAGGGTATAAACCTGAGCCTCCTTTGATGAGGTATTTCATTTTCTGCCCAATCAGGATAAGGGTACAAACCTGGGCCTCCTTTGATGAGGTATTCCATTTTCTGCCCAATCAGGTTAAGGGTATAAACCTGAGCCTCCTTTGACGAGGTATTCCATTTTCTGCCCGATCAGGATAAGGGTATAAACCTGAGCCTCATTTGATGAGGTATTCCATTTTCTGCCCAATCAGGTTAAGGGTATAAACCTGGGCCTCCTTTGATGAGGTATTTCATTTTCCGCCCGATTAGGTTAAGGGTTAAACTTGAGCTTCACTTTAATGAGGTATTTCATTTCCCGGTCAGGTTAAGGGTCAAACCTGAGCTTCGTTTCTACACGAGGTATTTTCTGTCCCATCCAGGTTAAGGGCAAAATCTAAATCTCACTTCTTTTCGAAGTAAAATTTTCTCCTTATTCTTCATTTCATATCTATCATCATCACTTGAACTAATTCTTTCATACCCAGTCAGATTCATCTAACTGAGGCATTTTTATAATCCAAATTTGGTGTGTTTTCTTTGCCACTAAGCTCGGCTTTCAACCGGCTTAGCAGCAAAGAGGGGCATCTGTAAACACCCCAAATTTTCACCCTCATCCAGTGTCATTACAGATCATTGCATGTCATTGCATGTATTCTGCATAGCATTGCATGTCATTGCATCTCATTTTCGAGATCCAGCACTCCTATTTCAAAACATTCAATCCAGATTTAAATTTTAAAAGCTTTTATTTCAAAATCAATTTCAAAACCTGGGTTTTTATTCAATACTCTGTCATTTTCCAACCCCAGGACTTTATATTTCGAAATATTTTCTCAGAAAACAATCTGGATTCATTTCAAATTCAAATTTTAATCGATTTCAATTCACAGATGAGACCCATTGAGGTGGTGTCGCTTCTGAATTCCTCTATTCATCAAATTTCTCAAATCTTTGAAAGTTTCAGTCCGATCGGGACTCTGTCTCAGAGTCCTAATCCGGTCAAGAGTCTGGTTTTTAAGTCTGTTTTACTTCTATTTTCAGTCTTTTTCGATTATTTTCAAAATTTAGGTCATTTTACATAGTCCAGTTAGTTCAGGATTCTATTTTAGAGTTCGGTTGAGTTAGGAGTCTAACCCTGACTGTGTTTTTTGACTTATTTCATCATTTCTTGGTAAAATCTTTCAAAAATTTTTACATTTGAATTCTAAAATTTAAAATCTCAGAGTCCTAAGAGTTCAAGACTCTAATTCGGAGTTCCAGTTCGCTTGAGACTCTATTTTCAAAGATCTTGAATTTCAAATACTGATTTTAACCCCTCTTCAAAGCCATTTTCAGTGTTTATTTCAAAATTCTTCAAAACTAGATGTGGACCCACTCAGTTGGAACCATATCCAGAGGGGTTTTGACCCAGTTAGAACCCTATGTCATTTCAAAACTTTTAATTTTAAGATTACTTTTGAAAATCCTTTTGAAAACTCCTTCAATTTCAAGTTTTAAAATCATCTTTTTGTAAAAACTCAAGTAGGGCCCACTCGGGGTGGTGCCATATTCGAGTCAGTCAGGGCTAGACTAGGGTTAGTTGATGTCTTGGTTAGTGTTAGAGGTTTAGAAGAGTCAAAACCATTTTGAAAAACTCATTTTTAAAAGTTAGTTTTTAAAACTAGTGTTTTTAAAGGTGTTTTAAAAACCCAATGTGAGAAAATGCCAAGTGGCACCACATTTGGGGATTTTCTAGGTTTAGCTAGGGGCTAATTAGGACTTAATTAGGATAATCTAGGCTAGGGTTAGTTAGGTAAACTCACACCAAAATCGCCCCCCTTAGAGAGTCCAAGATTTTCAAAAATGTTAAAATTTAAACCTAATTTTTTTATTATAAATAGATGCATAAGGGGGGTCGATTTTTGGCCATCTCTCTCCTATTGGATTCTTGGAGCTTCTCTCTCCTCTTCAGCCCTTCCTCCATTGCAGCAACCTCAAGGTAATTATTTTCTTTAATTTTTAGCTTTTATTTAATATTTTTCATTGTTTTAAGCATGATTTAGCCATTGGCACCATCACCTTCATGGATTAAACCATGGATTCAACCTCAAGAACCATCAAGAATCAGCAAGAACGATCCAAGAAGGTGATCTAACCCTGTTTTGGATGATTTACAAGGATTTTAATCCATTAGAATTGATTTTAATATGATTCTTTACATTATTAACCAATAAAATATATGATTTACCCTTTTAATGGGTTAAATCTATGTTTTAAAGGTGATATCAAATTCCAGCCATTGATTCCCTGTTTTTATTTTAATTTCATGGTTTATTCATGTTTGTTTTACGTTCTACAACATAGAAATAATTTTTATTTGCTGTTTTATGGTTTATTTTATTGATTTACATTAGTTAATGCATGGTTTTCCAAGTTTCTTAAATTTCTGTGTGTTTTAGGTTTAGAACAGTAAAGATAATGTTATTTCGGATTGAATTACTCATTGTTTATTTCTGATTTTTTTATATGTGATGCATGCATGAGTTATTGAGTTACTGTAGAAAAATTAGAGGTTTTGGATCTCGGAAACCCTGTCAAGAAAATCAGACATCAAATCGGGTTTTTAAAGCTTTAAAATCGTGGTTAAAATCAAGAAGGTAACTTGCTGTGATGATATTTCTCTCATCTTATATCCGATTTTATATCTATAAAATGATATGGATTCACATTGAGTAGATCTGTCTGCTTTAAAACTCGTTAGGGTTTACCAAAACCCTAATCAGACTTGTGTTAGTCATAAATCCCAAACCACAGATCCGATTCTAGATCTGTAAAAAGAGAGTATTGTTATTTTTCTGTGTACTGTTCACCACTAAAATTTCAGAGATTTTTGTTTAGGATTGCTATTTATGCCTGTATTTTCAATCTGAAGTAGCCGTTTTAATCCCTGTTAAAAGTGATATATTGTAGCTCAGATTGCCGGAAGGGTTTCTCCCTAACCGGAGATGATTTTTCCGATATGTAAATTGGGAAATCTCTGTTTTTCTTCTTAGTTAGTTTCTATAAAATTTCATAAATTTCCATGGAGATTTGACCCCTGGTTCAGGTCTTGGATTGAGACTGGTTGGTGAATTAGGTCAAAAATAGCATATTTTAGGGTTTAATGCAATTTTCGGATTACTTTAATGTCAAAAAATTATTTTTATAATTCCAATTCGACATTAGGGTTATAACAAGTGCAGGTACCAATTTTTATGGATTTTGGAATCTATTTGATGGCTGAATTAAGCAAATTACAAAACCGGGTTCCTGAAAGATCCAAAAACACTGCAAAAATCACAGTTTTTGTGATATTATTGGATTTTCATGCATAAGCATATATTTTTAGGGTTTAATTATGTTCATAATTATATTAGGATGCTTTAGGTTTAATTTTGTTCTCATTTGATTTCATTTAGTGCATAAAACTTAAGTTTTTATCAAAATCTATTTCTAAAAACCCTGATTTCAAGGCCATAGTCTTGCTATCGGGGGCAATTTGGTCATTTGACCTAAATTTCGAAATCCCTAACCCTAATTTTCACATATTTAAGCATGTCACATCATATTTAGCTTAGCTTATTCCATTCAAATTTCAAAACTTGCATTTTATCAAAATATCTTTCTAAAAACCCTAATTTCATGGCCATAGTCTTGTTATTAGGGGTATTTTGGTCATTTGGACCCCAATTTCGAAATTTCATATCTTATCTTCCTTATTTATTCAATTTTATTTCATACTTTATCATTTTGATTTAAGGGAATCATGGCAAAAAAGGCTTATATCTAGCAAAATCCAGCAATTTCCTGATATTGCTGGATAAATCTAGAAAAGCCAACATATTTTCATTAACCAAGTTTTCTAGTTTTGCAGGTACATTGAAGACTTTATTTTTCATGTATTTAAATTTCAATAGTGATGTAATTTGTAATTAAACTTTGGAATAAGAATTTATATTTCCTGCTTAGCTTAGGTTGCATTGCATATAGTTTATTTTTTATAATTTTAATGTGTGATGGATGATGATTCATGCATATTTTTACAAATTCACCATGGTCTACACGAATGGCACATGCACTAGCTTCTATGAAGTTTATAAACTTGGTGGAATTTGTATTTATGGCCATAGTCAGAATACGAATGATACTTAGATTTATGATCTTCACATTAGTCACATTGAGCCTACACTCTTAGGCTAACTTCAAAAATGCACTGCATTTCTCAAAAATACAAAAAGTATTTCTCAATTCCTCAAAATCATATTCATTCATTTCATGCATTTGCCAATTCCAATTCAAATTTCAATTCAAAGAAGTTCATTTTCTCAAAATCTCCTAAGTCTTATAGCAAAATCGATTTTCCCAAAAGCATTGAATTTCAAAGAATATTTCAAGTTCATAAACTCAATTTTCCAAAGTTATGCAGTCAATTTCAAAGTTTGAAGTTAGAATTTTTCTAAGTCTTATTCAAAAGAATATGGATTTGCCAATGATATTTCAAATATTTCCCAAGTTCCAGATTCAAATTCCCTAAGTTAGAATTTCAATTTCAAAGTTTGAATTCAGAGAAACCAAGTATCTCAGAATCGATTTTCACCAAATGTCAAGGATTCCTCAAAATCGATTTTTATTTCTCTCAGAAGTATATTTCAAATCTCAATTCACGATTTTCCATGAGATACCTATTCTAAATATTTCAATCATTCAAAGCAAACATCATGTTTTCAAAATGTGCATTTTCTGAAAATTCATAGCACATGCCTGATTCTTTGTGCATTTAGAAATTAGAATATGATTTAGACAAGTTGAATAGAGTAGAGCATAAGATTGATCCTTGGTTCAATTACCCCTGTTAAAGGTGGCAGAAACGGTTGAACCTCGTACCGACAGGCGAGTCCCATTCTTCGGAATAATCCCGCATTTTAAAAACAGAGGCGAGTTATTTTCAAAATCTTTTTCAACGGTCAGTTTGACTCGCAAAAAGTTAAAAATTTTGCGATGATAACACTGCTGTACACATCAACAACATACCATGCTCATTCATATGGCAGCAATCTTCACTGTGTTCACTACACAGCCAATCGCTGTGTGAATGCGCATCTCATCATCTATTATGCATACCTTCACTGAACCAAGGCATTTTGAGTGCCTTCTCACATATAAGTTGTCACTAAACTCAGATATTATATATATATATATATATATACGGGCTCATCTGTTCTCACAGGGTATGTATATGTGCACTTCACTATTAAGGTAAGCATGACCACTTGTGCATTTAAAATAGGCACAATCATAAGCATTTTTAGGTCTCATTACATTTTGTATTTCCATCATTCCACGCTAACTCACTTTTGCTTTTTGTAAGGAAAATCATGAGAATTGCTATTTCCTTTCCTAGAATTGGGAACTCTTGTAAAATTCGGAGTCGAATATTGTAATAACTAGATGCTAATGAAAACTTCATCTTTCCAGTTTTAGATAGAATGAATGAACATTGTAAATATCATAAAGTGCTTGTTTTCATGTATTTTTGCTTTTATTTCTAAATTCTCACAAATGGCAACACGAATGGCACGTGCACTATTTCGTAAGAGGTAATTAATCCTAAGTTGATGATTTACATCAATGGCCATAGTCAGGATGTAAACAAAACTTACGATTCTTATCTTTTATAAAATAACACTGGACCCACACCGGATCCTCTTCAAAAAATCATCATATTTTCTTTAAATATTTTTCTCTTTTATCAGAATTTAATTTAAAATTAATTCAATATATATACCAATGGCCATAGTCAGGGTATATTGAGAGTTAATTTCATTTTAAATTCTATAAAAGTACAAAAAAATGTATTTTATTCTTCACTTGAATTTAAATGTGGTTATTATATAATATATCAAATGACCATAGTGAGGGATATATTATATCTTCAACCTCATTCTTAATTCATTTAAAGAATGTAATAACTTTTCAAAATTCAATTTCAAAATTATTCAAATTCATTCATCATTTAGGATAGAATTGCATCATATTTTCAAAATTCTTTTCAAAAACCCAAATGATTATCTCTTCTTCAATTTACATTTCAATTTATCAATTCTATCCCATTTTCAAATCCAAATTTTGACTTTGAAATCAAATTCAAAGTTCAAATTTAACTTTGAAATTCTTGATTCATTTTCTAAATTCCAAATTCAAGATTTAAAGTCCAATTTGACTTTGAAATTCATTTATATATTCAAAAATTCTCAAATCCATTTTAGGATCCAGAACCCAATTCTACTTTGGATCTCAAACTTCAGATCCAAATCCATTTTAGGATCCAGAACCCAATTCTACCCTGGATCTCAGACTTCAGATCCAATTCCATTTTAGGATCCAGAATCCAACTTCATTTTGGATCTCAGACTTCAGATCCAAAATCCATTTCAGGATCCAGAATCCAACTTCATTTTGAATCTCAGACTTCAGATCCAAAATTCGTTTAGGATCCAGAATTCAATTTCTACTTTGGATCTCAGACTTCAGATCCAAAATCTATTTAGGATCCAGAACCCAATTCTATATTGGATCTCAAACTTCAAATTCAACTCCCATTTCGGATTCTAAATCCAAAATTCAATTTTAAATCTCAACTCTATTTAGAATCCAGACTTTGGATTCAAATTCCATCTTGAATTCCAAACTTTCAAATCAATTCTATTTCTCAATTCTATTTCCCACATTTCATTCTGATTTCAAACTTTAAAAATAGAATTCAATTCCATTTCATCTCTATTCTGATTCAAAGTTCATTTATGACTTTGAAATTTCCTTTCTTCTCCTTTTATCTCAACTTCAGAATCATTCCTTTTCAAAGTCAAGATTTATTCTCAAACTCTGATTACTCTAAAAACTTAGAACTTTAAATCTTAAAATTCTAAAGATAGAAATCATTTCTTCACTCCATTATCAGATTCATCTCAGAAACACTTGGGAATTTTTCAAATCATTTTTAAAAAAAAGCATACATCCTTGCATTGCACAAGCATGATTCTTTGCGCATTTAGACTTAGAATAAATTCTTAGATAATTTCTTAACAAAGCAAAAGGCATGAATTCGACCCTTGGTTCGATTACCCCTAGTAAAGACGCCAGGAACGGTCAAACCTCGTACCGACGAGCGGATCCCGTCTCCTAGTTTTTCCGCAAAATATTTCAAAACGAAGGCAAGTTATTTTCTCAAATATCTTCAAAATTAAGGTCAAGTGAGACCCCGCAAAAGTGTTCCTCTTTCTCTTCTTTTCTTTTCTTTTCTCTTCTCTCTTTCTTTTTCGTCTTTTATTTTCTCCCTTCAAAAAGGAGAAAATAGAGGTTGGAAAGGGAAAAGAGAAGGAAGTGAGAAAATATTACGAGAGGAAAAATTTTGCGATGATCACACCCTCTCCTACCACCCAGGAAAGGCGAACGTCGTGGTTGATGCCCTCAGCCGCAAAGCACCAAAAGTCTCGATTAATGCCTTATTTGCAGAATGGAGGTTGGTCGAAGACCTAGCCTCTTGGGAACCTTTCGCAATCACTCAAGGTTTAATCGGTTTATCCCACCTTGTTGCCCAACCTGAGCTACTAGCGAGGATCATCAATGAGCAGAAAATGGATGCACGCTATGAAAAGTTGAAGGCTCAAGCGATACAGGCAGATTCACCGTTTCGTCTGAAGGAGGATGGAAGTATATGGTTGAAGGAGCGCCTTTGGGTTCCTGATGACCCGGTCTTACGAGATGAAATTCTTGCAGAAGCCCACAAGTCTAGATACACCATTCACTCTGGCGGCACGAAGATGTTCAAGGACCTATAACGGAGTTATTGGTGGAACGGTATGAAGCGAGACGTGACTGAGTATGTCTCAAAGTGTTTGACGTGTCCGCAGATCAAGATCGAGCACCAGAGACCCGGTGGGGTCATGCAGCAGTGTGATCATCACAAATTTTTTTCCTCTCTCGTATCTTTCTCCCTCTTCCTTCTCTTTTCCTTTTCCAACCTCTATTTTCCTCCTTTTTTGAAGAAAGAAAAATAAAAGAGAGAAAAGAAAGAGAGAAGAGAAAGAGAGAAGAGAAAAGAAAAGAAAGAGAAGAGAAAAAAAGAACTCTTTTGCAGGGTTTCACTTGACCTTGATTTGAAGATATTTAGGAAAATAACTCGCTTCCGTTTTTTGAAATATTTGTGGGAAAAATTGGAGAGACGGGATTCACTTGTCGGTACGAGGTTCCACCGTTCCTGGTGCCTTTACCAGGGGTAATCGAACCAAGGATCGAATTTATGCCTTTTTCTTTTGCCTAAATACTATCTAAGAATTTATTCTAAGTTTAAATACACAAAGAATCATGCTTGTGCAATGCAAGGATGTTTGCTCTTTTTGAAAAAATGATTTTTGGAATTCTCTAAGTGTTCTGAGATGAACTTGATAATAGAATGAAGAAATGATTTCTGAACGATTGAATCAAACTTAGTACTTGAGATAGATTGAAGTTCTAAGTCTTTGAAATGATCAGAGTTAGAAAAATGATTTTGAAGATGGGAAAGGTGAAGTTGCGAAGTCAGAAATGAACTTTGAATTTTGAATCTGGATTTTAAGAGAAAGAGATGAAATTTGAAATGATATTGAATTCTAGATCTAGGGTTTTGAAATCAAGATGGATTTGAGAAATCTAAATGGTATTTGAAAATAGAACTGGATTCAGGAAGATCAGATGAGATTTTGAAAATATAATGGGATTTGAAATCTGGATCTGAAATCTGAGATCCAAGATGGAATTTGATTCAAAATTTGGGATGGAATTTGGATCTGAAATATGAGATCCAAGATGGAATTGAATTTTGGATCCTAAAATGGAATTGGATCTGAAGTCTAAGATCCAAAGTGGAGTTGGATTCTAGATCTTAGAATTGGATTTGGATCTGAAGTCTGAGACCCAAAGTGGAAGTTGAATTCTGGATCCTAAAATGGGTTTTTGATCTGAAGTCTAAGATCCAAAAGTGGAATTTGATCCGAAATTTGGAATGGAATTTGGATATGAAATCTGAGATCCAAGATGAAATTAAATTTTATATCCTAAATGGAATTTGGATTCTGAAAGTCCAAATGGAACTTTTTGAAGATGGATCTGGGTTTTGGAAACCCAGATTGAATTTGAAATTTAAGAAGGGTCAAGTTTTTGAGATTCAGAATCAATCTCAAACTTTGATTATGAATTTTGAAGATAGGAAGATAAACTTGTTTTTTTGAAGCAAGAGATGACTTCAAAGTTAAATTGAACTTTTGAAGTTTGGATTTTTTATTTGGAAATTGAAATTTTGAATGCAAAATGGTTTTGAACTTTCAAAGTCAAATTGGACTTTGAAATTGAATCTTTGAATCTTGAAATGAGATAGAATTGAATTTGAAAAGCGAATTTTGGGGTCCCAAAGTTGATTTGAACTTTAAAGTTTGATTTATATTGGAAATTTTTAAGTTTTAGAATGAATTTGAAATTTCAAAGTCAAATTGGACTTTGAAATTGAATTTTGAATTTTGAAAATGAAATTGAATTTGAATCTATAGAATTGAATGAAGAAAGATACTCAAAATCACTTGGAGTTTTGAAAAGAAATTTTGAAAATATGATGCAATTCTATCCTAAATGATGAATGAATTTAAAGATTTTAGGCAGGAATGTCAACATTACTCAAATTCTGATAGGTAATCATCATTTTGGGCAGATACTGTTTCCGTTAATAGCCATGTTATCGGATCAGTCCGATGTCTAACCCCTTTTTGATATGATCTCAAATCCAGATCAGATGCCATCCTTTAAAATATTATGGTCGAGGGCTATATATTAGATTAGATGGAGTATAGTATTTATGGCTAACGAATTCGCAATATTTGTGTCATATAGTAAAATTTGAACTACCGAAAGTGTTAGCCATAAATAGTTCATGGTTAGTGATCATGCTGATATATATCAACAATTGATCTAATATCAGTAAGTGTTAGTCATTACTAACAGATTTCGTCAGTAGGGTTAGCAGTCTTTGTGAGCACCATGAGGTTATCAGTCAATACAGATATCAGCAATCAGTATCGATAGCATAGGAACGCCATCTCAATCATCTCCTACACTTGCCTCAGTCTCAATGTTGGCATACCACTGTATACATTTACACTGTTTCACCCTTGTACACAACTGCCCCTGTTCCCTTCTTCTTTCTATTATATACAAGACTTACCTATGAGTCTATTCGCAGCAAAATCCACCATTCATTGTCCACCATCACTGCAGTCACATGGTTCCACTTGTGCACACTTCTTGCATTTCCTGTATATGTCTTCACTGATGCACAATATCACACCCACTCTTTAGGTGTTAGTTTCATAAATATCATTTATATCACCATTCCACCTATATATATATATATATATTCATATATATATACCTATATGTATATAGATATACATATATATATATATATATATATATATATATATATATATATATATATATATATATATATATGTACATAGACATATATCACTTTCACACTTTAGATCTTAAATACTTTGGCATGCGAGCATCTTTTACCATTGACATCCACATGATATGTGCAAATTTTTTCTCCATTTTTCATACTAATCAGGTGTTTTGCAGGGAATATGTGGGAAATATCATTACTTGGAGTTGAAAATTCAATTTTATATGTTGTAATAAGTTAGATCTTAATGAAAATTTACATTTCTTGTTTTAGATAGAATGAATGAGCATTGTAAATATCATAAATTGCTTATTTTCATGCTTTTTACCTTTATTTCTCAAAATCTCACAATGGTGAAACACGAATAGCACGTGCACCATTTCGTAAGAGGTAATTAATCCTAAGTTGATGATTTACATCAATGGCCATAGTCAGGGTGTAAACAAAACTTAGTATTTTTATCTTTTATAAAATAACACTGGATCCACACTGGATCCTTTTCAAAATCCATCATGTTTTCTTTAAATATTTTCTTCTTTTATCAGGGTTTTGTCTAAAATTGATTCAATACATATATCAATGGCCACAGTCAGGATATATTGAGAATTAATTTCATTTTAAACTCTATAAAAGCACTAAAATGTATTCTATTCTTCATTTGAATTCAGATATGATTATTATATAATACATTCAATGACCATGGTGTTCATTCCCTTTTACAAGGTTAAAAAGTGTTATTACAGGTTAGGGCCAACCTAAAGGGAATTTTTAGTAGATGAGATGTTGATCTGCAGAATATCTAGTGAATTATCTCAAACCCCGACAGGCAACACTTTAGCTAGTATCCTACAGACTCGGATTTCAAAACAGTGCCTACAGGACCAGTTTGGACATGACCAGTGAATCATCGAGCAGGAACGATGCAGGAGTAGTATGGAGGCCAGAATTCAAAAGGACAATCAAACTCGCCAGAGGCCGATTTTCCTCTTTCTCGATTCTGTTGGAGCCCGTAACAGAAAACTTATCAAAATTAGCCCATCATTGACACGAGAACACAGGCATACAATTGCCATGATGGCTACATATATACTTGCTCAAACCTTTGGGAACATATAGTGATTTGTAACAAAATCTAGTTATAAAACCGTGCCAAGCTCATATAAGAGTTATATGTCGAGCATCAGATGAGGAGAGTCCTAATTTAAATATGAAGATTGAGTAGCACACCTTTAAGATGATATCCTAAGGGCCAACATAATTTGAACATCAGTGTGATTAATTCATGTCATTTAATTGAAGGCTAGTCATTTGTTGGAAATCAGTGGTAAGGATTTCCAGATTTGATTAATGACATATATCATTTCCTAAGTTTTTCAACATGAACCTCCCTTCCCCTGTATATATATATATATACCCCCCCCTTTTTTTTTTTATTATTATTACCCTAGAAAAACCATAGTAATGAATTTTTTGATGAAAGGTCCACATGAAATCTGATTGAAATAGCACGGTGTAATTCAGACATAGAGCTCAAGGGTGAAAATGGAATGAACAACCAACGAGATCCTTAACACAAATAAAAAAAGAGAGTAGCTGCGAAACATACCTCACTAAGCAGTGGCGATTTCAAGGATTAGGTCTGTTCAGGCGGCCGGGGTAGTATACACCTGAAGAAAACAATGAGAATATATCACTCTTTAAGTCAGGACATATAATCCTTAGCCATGGGTCGTGAATTAGCTGTGGCCGTGGCAGATTGGCAATAGGAATTGTTGATATGATCATCTTGTACATGCCGAGTCTGGGTGAATTAAACTCCACTAGGTACACTGATCTTACTGAAAGTCAGAATGTCCTGTTTCGAGAGTTCATACATGATGGTCGGCAAGAAAATTTCTGTATTGGTGCGCCCACAAATCTTTCTTGGACTGACTTCTGATGACAAAACATCTCTTCTGTGATAGCTTGTCATGGCCGCCGGACAGAGATCTAAAGCTACACCATCTCTACAGAATATCTAAGAGACCATTGGCATATACAGGAGAACATAACGCAGGCTAAAAAAAAAAAAAAAAAAAAGGAGGCGGAGGATTAAATCAGAGCTTTGCAATATCTCTAAGGTGCTACTTATGATGGGGGAATTTCATTACCTTTTTTATTGCTTCGTCCTTTTCAGAAACTTGAGTTTATTTGAAGGACCGAATAATTGGATTACTGAAGCATGAGTAAGATATTTCAGGGGACTTAAATCTCTGGCAATCTCGTAGGGTCGCTCTAAAGCGTAGGTTTCAGAACTGACCTGTGTCCATTTCCTGTTGAAAGATTTGCAGAAGGATCCATGTACTGTAATCGAATGAACGCAGACCCCAAATAAAATTGATCTCTGAAACCTCCATAAATGGCAAGCAAGATATATCCTACAGCCAGGGTCACAAACATACCTTTATCTAAATTTACCAGCCTACTTCTGTGCAAAAGGGGTTATTTGACCTCTGCGACATGAGATTGAGTTTTGAATAATAGGATAGTATCCTTATGTGAGGGTTAACATGAGGAAACTTGAGATTGGATAGAAACCCAGGTATACTAGGTAAATGCTGACATATAAATGTTGTAATGTGCTGCAAATAAGAAACGAGATGGGTTGAGAATGCCAATAACACAGTGATGCCGATAAGGCGAGATGCAAAATAATTCTACTGCCTGCTTTCATCAACTAGAATTCGAATTTCTTCAGGAAACAGAGAATCTGGATTCAGCAGTTTACTACACTAATGAAGTGAGACTAAGTGAAACAAATGGGTGTAGGGAACGATTTAAGCTCAGTGAAGCCAAAACAAAATACAAAAAAAAAATGACTAAATGTTACCAAAGTCAGGGATCGGACGCAACAGAGGTGATTTCCTATAACCAAGCACATGAATGAGAACCATTCACGAGACTGAGCAACAATGCAGGATACATTACATCGAGAAAACCCAGAACATAAAAAAAAAGGGTAAACTTAACATACTTGCAGGTGAAATGTAAAATCCATGGAGGGATAACGACAGAGTAAACTCGATATGATATGGGATTAGATCGGATATTACTATGAATGTCACTTCCATATGCAGAACAAAGGTAAAATTGAATCGAAGTAAAAGGAAAAATTACATAGGTGAAGGAGGATAACGGCTAGCATATTGGAAAAAAAAATTGAGACTGAAACAAATAATGTAACGTCGCCATCTACTGGTCAATGTTGTTATATACAACTCGACACTGCAGCATATTGTGATCATTGCAAAATTTTTCCTCTCTTGTGGTTTTTCTCTCTTCCTTCTCTTTTTCCTTTCTGACCTCCATTTTCCTCCTTTTTGAAGGGAGAAAAATAAAAGACAGAAAAGAAAGAGAGAAGAGAAAAGAAGGGAAGAGAAGAAAAGGAACTCTTTTGCGGGGTTTCACTTGACCTTGATTTGAAAATATTTAGCAAATTACTCGCCTTCGTTTTGAAATATATTGCGGGAAAATGGAGAGACGGGATTCGCTCGTCGGTACGAGGTTCGACCGTTCCTGGATCCTTTACCAGGGGTAATCGAACCAACGATCGAATTTATGCCTCTTGCTTTGCCTAAATATCATCTAAGAATTTATTCTAAGTCTAAATGCACAAAGAATCATGCTTGTGCATTGGAAAGATGTATGCTCTCTTGAAAGATGTTTTGAAAATTTCCAAGTATTCTGAGATGAACTTGATAATGGAGTGAAGAAATGGTTTCTGAATGGTAAAATCTAACTTAGAACTTGAGATAGATCAGAGAAGTTCTAAGTCTTTGAAATAATCATAGTTGGGAAAATAAATCTTTGAATTTGAAAACAATGATTTGAAGATGAGTGAAGAAGGAAATAAAGTTTCAAAGTCAGAAATGGACTTTGAATTTAAATTTTAACATGGATTTAAAAGAAGGAGATGAAATTGAATTCTAGATTTAAAGTTTGAAATCAGGATGGAATTTGGATTTTGAATGTTCAAATTTGAAGATAGAACTTGATTTGAAATCTGGATTTTAAGATGGAATTCGAATCCAAAGTCTGGATCTTAAGATGGAATTGGATCTAAGTATGAGATCCAAGGTAGAATTGGATTCTGGATCTTAAAATGGAATTGGATCTGAAGTCTGAAATCCAAATTAGAATTGGATTTTGGATCCTAAAATAGAATTGGATCTGAAGTCTGAGATCCAAAAAGTGGAATTGGATTCTGGATCCTAAAATGAAATTTGGATCTCAAAATGGATTTAGGATCTGAAGTCTGAGATCCAAAGTAGAATTGGATTCTGGATCCTAAAAATGGAATTGGATCTGAAGTCTGAGATCAAAAAATAGAGTTGGACTCTGGATCCTAAGATGGATTTTGAATCTGAAGTCTGAGATCCAAAGTGAAGTTGGATTCTGGATCCTAAAATGGAATCAGATCTGAAGTCTGAGATCCAAAGTGAGATTATACATGGAAATCTGGATCCAAGTTGGGATTAGGATCTAACTTTGGATTTCGATTCTGAAAAGTCCAAATAGGACCTTTAAAGATGGATCTGGGTTTTGAAAACCCAGATTGAATTTAAAGTTTAAGAAGAGTCAAGTTTTTGAGATTCAGAATCAATCTCAAACTTTGATTTTGCATTTGAAGATGGGAAAAATAACTTTGATTTTGAAACAAAAGATAATTTCAAAGTCTTGAAGTTTGGACATTGATGTGGAAATGGAATTTTGAATATAAAGATTGAATTTTGAAATTTCAAAGTCAAATTGGACTTTGAAATTGAAATTTAAATCTTTAAAATAAGACAGAAGAATGAATTAAAATAGAGATTGAAGAGAGATATTTGAGATCACTTGGATTTTGGAAAAGGAATTTTGAAAATATGATGCAGTTCTATCCTAAATGATGAATGAATTTAATGAATCTTGAAATTGGATTTTGAAAAGCTATTCCATTCTTTAAATGAATTAAAATAAGATTGAAGATATAATACATCCCTCAGTATGGTGATTGAATGTATTATATAATAATCTATATTTAAATTCAAGTGAAGAATAAAATACATTTTTGGTGCTTTTATAGAGTTTAAAATGAAATTAACTCTCAATATACCCTGACTATGGCCAATGGTATATATATTGAATTAATTTTAAATTAAACCCCGATAAAAGAGAAAAAAATATTTAAGTAAAATATGATGAATTTTTAAAAAGGATCCAGTGTTATTTTATAAAAGATAAAAATACTAAGTTTTGTTTACATCCTGACTATGGCCATTGATGTAAATCATCAACTTAGGATTAATTACCTCTTACGAACGGTGCACGTGCCATTCATGTTCCCATTTGTGAGTTTTTGGAAAATAAAGATAAAAGCATGAAAATAAGCAATTTATGAGATTTACAATGCTCATTCATTCTATCTAGTGCAGAAATGTAAATTCTCATTTAAGATCTAACTTATTACAACATTTGAAAATACAAATCCCAATTAATGACATTTTCCATATATTCCCTGCAAAAACACTTGGTTAGTATGAAAGTAGAAGAGAATATCACCTTGATTTCAAAGATGCCAATGGTGAAATGCTCATATGGCAAGATATTTATGATTTAAGATGTAAGATGTGACATATACATACCTACATACATATATATATATATATGCATACCTATATATACATATGAATATATATATATATCTATATCTATATCTATATATATATATTACATATGATATACATGCAACATAGGTGAATGAGAGTGCTGTTGAGGAAGTGGTGAGGATGTTATAATATATCTAAAATTCCTATTAATCACATGTTAATACCTTAATTGGCAAAAATACAGGCTATGATACTGCACATTCCAAGCTTCAGAATAAGCAGAACCTACCAGTAATGAAAGCAAATCACAGTATAATAGAGTTCATTAAAAAATGTCAATGAGAACATAAAACACACAAGCATAAGATTCGAAAGCAGCTGCAAAATATCTCCTTTTGTTAATTTCAAGCAGTTCCCACAAAGATGGCAACCCAAATTGGCACCAGTTATCATTTTGTAGATGAGACCCTTCCAGCCTTTTAATTGTTTTTCTCCACCAACCAACACTAACATTGATACAAACTGAAGGTTTGCACACAATCTTATTTAGAGCAACATAAGAAATAAATAGCAAAGAAAACACTGAACTATGGACAAAACTAAAGGATATCACAATGGAGAGAAAAAGAAAGGGGAAAAGAAAACGTACCATAATGGATGTTACCAAGGTATACTGCTGGCTCAAACAGAGGGACCGTGAAGCAACCAGCTGATTCATTGTGAACACATTTAGAACTTCAGCTCATAATCTCCTTATTCACATTTTTCAGTTTTCGTGCCAACTCTTGAGAGAACACCGAGATACTGATTATCTGAATGCATGAACTTTATAGGTGAAAACATATTTGAACATAATCGACATAGAGGATAATTTATTTTCTAGTACTCAATACTAGTGCTTCAAAATAAGCTAAGACATGTAACTGACTGAATCCTGTCGATGGTATAATTCCAACTGGCTAAGTCTTCACGAAACCATTAACAATCTTTTGTACCCACATCACATGGATCCTGACTCCAACTCAGCTGAACTCGATATGAAACAGTGCCAAACCAAAGACGTAGCATGAAAGACCATCTTAATAATCACAAATTTTATTGCACTTGGGCTGTATTGACATATAACATGAGAGAAAATTAGAATAAGAAACACGATGCAAACTGTAACTATAACACATGAAGAACTAATGCTGGGATCTAAAGATGTTCCTGCATTGGTGGTAAAAATGGTGTATATAATTCTAACAAGTGAATATGACAATGTGGGATGGATATGGATGTGCAAGAGTGACGCAGAACAGTAAGAGAAATATTATAGAAACAGACATGCAGAAGTCATCATACTATGGTCCCTGCACTTTACAGTTAAGCAAATCAACCTTCTTCAGGAATCATTCTCCCTGTCTGATTTTAACTAATCACGCCCATCAAGCTCTGCAACTTTGTTCTTCAAATATAATCATCGTGTTTTTGCCCTTAGCAAACTGTGAATACTTATCAATATTGTTACACCAGGCATAGTGAAAGACTTGACAACTTGTTATGGCAATTGACACATTTTCTGAATACACAGTAAATATCCACAGATTCATAAGGCGAGTTGCCTTACAAAGAATAGAAAAATTGTGTCAGCACCCATCTGTATGGAAAAGTGGTTGGAAATAGAATACATTCAAGAGGAAAATTTCATATGACACCATCTGCTCTGGTAAGTGAAATGTTACTACAAACAATGATATACAATACACAGAGAGCCAAACTGATATTAGGAAATTTGTCATTGTGAAATATAGGTGGTGAGGTGATTTACCTGCACTGCCAATCACAAATTGTTTCAAACTAACTGATTGGTGGCGATGGTTGGATTAATCTCTTGTAGCTGGGACTCACCTTGAACTTTCCCTCACCAGAAGATTCTGAACAAGAATTAGTTCTGAACAGAATTGACTCTTAACCACCATCCAGGTCCTCCGGTTGCAAGAGTTATCAGATTTTCAAGTAATCGCAATCCAAGTTTGCCTTCTTTTATCGGACTCTTTCGTGCAAGATGCTCTGCAAATGAGATGAGATTCAATATGAACAACATGATTGAAATCAGCGCAGAGGCTTGGAAAGATCGGTTGGTACCAACATTGGGACTCAAAACACATTGCGATTAGAATCATACCTCAATGAATGAATTCCTGTAAGATCATTCACTGAAATGTATGAGTTGTTTAGTCTAAATAAAGTTGAAGTCTCAGGTCCTACCATTGCGAGCCCAAGTAATCTCAGAATGTTAATGAGTAACTAGCAGACATTCACAGCAAATTCCTTTGCAGAGAAACGATCTCTGCTAATTTAATTCAACGAATTATATCTCCACTTGTTCCATAGAGCATCTGCCCCTTATGGAACCAAGTGGACGCAACACATCTCTTTTGGAAACAGGAACTGTTGGGTTTAGAACATTGCTATCTGATCCATTTATAAAAAAAATGCTTCATTGAAAATCTTCTGAAGGATTGGGAAGGCTTTTAGCTGGTTTTTCCATATGACTGATATCACTCGATTGCCCCTTCAAAACAAAAAAAATCTCAACGATACTTCAAGAACGTTCTTGTCACCCTCCTTGTTAGTATTGGGAATACTTCTGCAGGACTTCTGAATTAACATCACAAAATCCATCATAAAGAGCTTCCACTGACTCTTCAGGTTTGGAAGTTCGATAATTACATGGATTGAACCACTACAAGGATCGGCCTTTTATAGCAATTGAATAAAAAAAAAACTTGACACATCAACGTAAGTTTTCAGAACATAATCCCCATTGTCATGGCAAAGGTTGAGATTGTAACACCTGAAAAAGGGATAAGGTAAACCAGAACACAAAGATGGTACATGATGGTTCATGTAGTGAACTAAAGCATATCAGAGGCAAGTGATCATGAGAAATGTATATACGATGCCTATGAATGTCTTGATGGAAAGCCCTGTAATATTCTTAGGCTACACAAAAGAGAAAAAAAAAACAATACAAGATACATACTCTGAAATCTGTAGGGGAACCTAACAAATAAGATCATACAGATGATCAAATAGAACAGACGCGACTTAATAACAATACTTAGTAAAGTCTGTATATAACAAACAAGGATGATCATTCCATGATAAAATTACAAGAATCATAAATGATCACAAAGAAAAAGAAAAAGAAAAAAAAAACAAAAAGTAAAACAAGAAAGAAATAATTAAGAAGGAAAGTATGGTCTGAAACAGGAATTAGAGCGTGGCTCACAGCAAGACTTAAACAAAAATTTAATAAATTAAAACAGAATATCCAGCAAAAATTGAAAATAAACTAAAACAAGGAAGAAATAAACTCAAGGAAAAAGGAGGCAACGGTGAATCAGGAATCAAGATGTAAATTAAAATCATAATAAACAGGAAATTGGAAAAGAGAATTAAATAAAACAGAATCGGCTGTAGACTAGGAATCGTAAAAAAAAATGATAAAGATATGTTGGAATCAGTCCATTCCATTACTATTGCATGGAGATGGGTCGAGATTTGCACAAGCAACTCGACACCACCAATGGTGCGTCAATGGCGGCCCCAAAATAGGAAAACAAAAAGGAAAAATCAGGAGAAAGAGAAAAGAACTTACCTGGTTTACGAAGATTCTGAAAGAAGGAGAAGGAGGCTTCTTCAGTGGCCTTGAGGGGAAGAGCTCAGAGGGGAAAAGGAGGATAAGGCGTGAGAGCCAATCGGATAGAGGAGGGCGATGCTGGAAGGATGCTTCCTTTGTGAAAGAGGAGTGTAGGGGTGAGAGGCGGTTCTCGAACCCTTCCCCTTCGTGCCTCTTTTAAAGAGGAGAAAAAAGAGTTCGGTTGCAGATGGATGGCGATGAGGAATCGATTGGGGATCGACGATTTTGGGGCGGTTGGAGGCACATGGGTGCTTCCGGAGGGTGAGCGTGAGGGAGGAGGAGATGGTGGCTCTGCCAAAGGGGTTCGGGTGAGAGGGGGAGAAGAAGCTTCTGGGGGGGGGTTTGCAAAAAAGAAAGGGAAGAGACTCCCTTAACCCTAAAAGAAAACTTTTCATAAAAAAAAGTTTTTGCCAAAAGGCGGTTCCCTATTAAAAAAATTTCAAAAACGGTGTTTTTTTCCAAAAAAGGTTTTTGCAAAAGAATGGTTTCAAAAAGAGGTTTTCAAAAACTAACTTTTGTTTCTTTTCCATTATATGTATATATATATTGCATTTTCCATTTTTTTGTATTTTTTTGAAATGAGACTAGGGAGAAATAAGGGATTTAGAAATCATCTTATAATTTTTGAGAAGTATTTAAAAAAAGTGTTTTTCTGAGAATTTTATGCCATTTTGGGGAAATTTCTTCAGAAAATGGGTTTGGACCCAAGTTTTGCGACAATGTTTGAGTTTTGAAACTCGAATCGAGAAATACAACGTGATGGATCCAAACGAATGTTGGATGGATTGTCCGAGCCATTTAAAAGGTAATTTTGGTAATTTTGAGAATTTGATTTAAAATTGGACAACGAAGCTCAGATTTGGATCTGGACAATGGATCCGGATCCGAAATCAAGTCAGACATATAAAACGAATTTAATTTCAGTAAAATTTGAGAAATGAACTGGAATTTAGACTTAAAAGTGACTCAATTGGTCAGAAAATGATATCATGGGCAAAAAGGGAATATTTTAAAAGATTTTAAAAAATTTGGGGTGTTTTACAGATGCCCCTCTTTGCTACTAAGCTGGTTGAAAGCCGAGCTTAGTGGCAAAGAAAACACTCCAAATTTTGAAAAAATGCCGCAGTCTGCAGATCTGAACTGGGTGTGGAAGAATTTATTTGAAAGACATGGCTTCTCAAGCTTAATATCTTATCCTGAATGGCTTTTGGGGAGACGAAATCCTCGAAAATAATATGACTGCATAACAGAAATGAGGAAATTGTGATGGGACTTTGGGTGAAGATCCCAAAGTGATGAAAGATAAGAATTTAGATAAAGTCTCGTGGGTAAGACAAGATCAACTTTTGATATGGCTCAGGTTTAGCCCTTAACCTGGATGGGACGAAGATATCTCGAGATAATCTGAATGGGGAAAGGAATATGAATAGACCTCGATGGGACATTTTTGAAAAATGCCTTGCGAGATGAAAGTCAAGTAGGATCCTATCCTGAATGGATATACAAAACATGGATTCCTCGATGGGAAGAACCATGATGGGACTGGAAGAAAACACCTCGTCGAAACGAGAAACTTCGTCGGAACGAGATTTAGGTTTAACCAAAACCTAAAAAAGGAAGATACCTCGATGGGCGAGGTTCAGGATTAACCCTTAACCTGAAGGGGATGACCAAATGGAATCCTCGAACGAAGAAACCATGATGGGACCTTCAGAGTTTGGACGAACAAATCCGAAAGGGGTTTGTGAAAGGAGGACAATGGGGTTCCCTAAAGCTTGGAAAAGGGATGATCTTGGGCGTCTCATTGTTGAGACTGAAATAGCTTTTGAAATCGATGACCTCTCGCAGAAGATACATGTTTGACCCTTAACCTGAGTGGGAACAACCATACGGAATTCTCAAAACTGTGATGGGACAGGAGAGATACTTAAACTGAATGAGGTAACTCTTCTGGAAAATATAAACAACGCTAGGTTGCACCAAAATGGATATTGAATATTTATTTCATTCTTAGAATATCTAGAAAATTTTTCCAATAAGATAAATTTATAGTTGACTTCAACGCTTGAAAATGTGCACATGTGTGCAAAAGATATTCACTCTTTTACCTAGAGTATTTCCCCTAACGAGGCTAACCTCTCGGTCTTAAGAGTCAAATTCAAAATTTTAGCGCTGATGACTTTCTTCAAGGAAGCTATCTATTTCCTTGATATGAGAAGAGAAGAAATATTCTCCATTTCATAAAAGCAAGTAGTGAAAAGACATTTGATAAAAGAATTTTCCATGAGAAAAGATGACTTCTGGCAATTTAAGCAGTTTTGATATCTGAGTGTTTTCTCATGATAATCTTTTTTTTGCACTCTTTTTGAGTCATTGAACTTTTTCGGGCTTTTTACATCATCCTTCATTTTGGAGATGTCCTAACTTTTCTCTCTTTTTCGGGGAAGGGTACGTCACAAACTCCTTCATCTTGGAGATGTTCAAATCCTTCATTTATCTCAGGCATTATATTGATGATATAGGCTCAAAAGGATAGCAGAAATCAAATCTCTTTTAGGGTTTGTCGATAGGTTTATCGCACTCGCCTTCATCTCGACGGTGATCTAAACTTTCCCTGGAAGGATTCTTCACAAACTCCTTCATCTCAGAGATAATCCAATTCTTCTTTGGCCTCGGAGGTCTAGCTCGCCTATTCATCTTCATCTTGATGACAATTGAGAGATCCCTTTTGCGGATATTTGATTGCGACTTTAAATGAACGAGAAGATATGGATTGAGTGGATTCTTTTATAGCTCGAGATATTTCCACTGCCTGATTGCCAGATGGCCGTCTTTAAACATGCTCCATAGCCATGATCAATATCAATTCGCTTCTGGCTTTTCAACATCATTGAATATTTCTTTCGCTAATCATACCGAGGACATTTCTTACATCCTTTTGGTTGATCAACAGGAAAAGATTTGAATTTTACCTCTTTTTCCCAAAACGTTTCACCTTTTTGGAAAGAATACTAGAGATAATCTGAGGCGATTCTTTAGTGTAATAAGAATATTTTAGAATCAACAAATGCTTTTAGCAAATTGGCAAAGTTTTCACGAATTCTGTGTGAAATAATCACTCGATATAGATTTTGATGCGACCTTGAGTTGAATCTATGATTTTGGACATTCTAACCAGTAAAACTGGGACCTTTCATTTAACGACCAGCGAAGGAGCTGGAACCTTCCATTCAACGACCAGTAAAAACTCGGACCTTTCATTTAACGACCAGTGAAAACTGGGACTTTTCATTTAACGACCAGTGAAAACTGGGACATTTTATTTAACGACCAGTGAAGTAGCTGGAACATTTCATTTAACGACCAACGAAGTAGCTTGGACATTTCATTTAATGACCAACGAAGTAGCTGGGACATTTCATTTAACGACCAGCGAAGTAGCTGGGACATTTCATTTAACGACCAACGAAGTAGCTGAGACATTTCATTTAACGACCAGCGAAGTAGCTGGGAAATTTCATTTAATACCCAAAATTTGTAATGATTTATAAATTCTGAAGAAAATTCAAGTTTTAATTTTTATTTATTTTGATTGTGAATTATAGTATTAAAACCCTGATTTTTATGGTTAGTATTGTTCAAAGTAAAGATCTAAATCTATATTTGAAATCCTGATAAAATTTTGTTGAGGCTTATTCGAAAATCAGAATTCAGGGACATTCTAGTCATTAGTCAAATTGTCAAAGGGTAGCTTAGTAATTTGCCAATTCAGTGGCATTTTTTGGTAAAATTCCCAACTATATAACGTCAAAATAGTAATTTTTCTTTTAAGGATATTTTTAGGGAATTAATAAAATTGTCAGGGACGAAAACGGTAATTTACCATTTTCAATGGCAGACTATGTAATTTATTGAACTACAGAAGGACAATCATGTAATTCTAAATCCCTATATGGCAATTCTGAAGGATGGGATTGAGCCAAGGTTAAATTGGGTATTAAAAAGTAGTAAATTGAATAAAATATATTAATTTATAATATTTTAATCTCAGGCCATGGTTTTAGAAAAACCACTGGCCCAAAACCATGGACAGGCCATGGTTTTCCAAAACCATGGGAGAATAAGTGTCACTCCTCAGTGAGGAGGTGACACTAATCCTCTCTCTCTCTTTGACACTTGTCAGAAGAATGACAAGTGTCATTCAAAAATTAAATTTTTAATTACTTTGGTGACAAATGCCACCAAAGTGGGCCCCACATGGGGGGGGGGGGGGGGCGACATCCCCTCTCTCTCCTATAAATACCCCCACACCCCCACTCTCTCTACCCAAGTCCAAGGCCCCATCTCTCTCTAAGCTCTCTCTCTCTCTCCTACTTTCTCTCTCTACCTTTGAATTTCTCTCTCTAACTTTTAAATCTAAACCTCCGTAGAATCTCAGATTTTTTCTGAGAAACCTCTTCTAGCCCTTTTTCTCTTTCCTTAAGCGAAGTCCGTTCTTCTGCAAGAAGCTCCGTCAGATCAGAAACAACCTCTGGAGCGCTGACTGCAGGAGTTCTGCTAAACTTAGCAGAAAAGTCATATTTGGATAGCGAAAGCGCTGCTCAAATCAACTAAACGAGGTTAGTATTCAAAAAGCACTCTTCTAAATTCAAATTCATACTTTATGAGCCTCCCTATTCTCTTTCTGAACCCCAACTCTATTTCTTTTGATTTAAATTTTTACAATTTTGCCAAAATTTTATCCAAGCCTGCCTCTACGCAGGGGAAGCTTTGTTTAAATCTTTTAAAATGTTTTTAAGTATTCAGAACTATTTTAGCAGTAGTTCTGGCAAAATTTTCTAAAAGACTTCTGAAAATTTGAGTTTTTATAGCATGAGTTCTGCCAAAATAATTTAAAGATTTTTGAAAAAAGTAGAAATAGTATAGCAGTAATTCTGGCCAAATTTTTAAATGATTTCTAAAAAAATTAATTATTTTAATTAGAATTCTGGCAAAAGTTTTTAAGATATTTTAGAAATTTTGAGTTTATTTAGTAGAAGTTATATTAAATTTTTTATAACTATTTTAGAAAAAATCGATTTTTATAAAGGAAATTCTGTTAAAATTTTCAAAAATCCTTTTAAATATTTAAATCATTATTTTTGAAAAACCTTTATAAAAATATTTGTGACGCAAAGTCATGTTCGAATTCTTACAACTCAAATTCAAGTTCAAACCCTTTTTCGAACATTTGAGTTATTACAGAGGAAACTCTGATAAAATTCTTATAAAAGTTTTAAAGTCAATTACAAATAAATTTTTAGATTTTTAATTTTTTCAAAAGATACTTCTTTAAATTATAGGGCAAATACTACCCGAAATTCGATATAAAAATATTAACTTATATAATGAATTCTATCAGATTAAATCAAAGCACGAGCGTTTTATCCTGTTCTCCTTAGTTCTATTGAAATCTAAGTAAGTTATTCTAACAAAATCTTATAATTTTATATTAGACATGCTTTTGATTCATGTTTTTAATTCGTGTATGATTATCTAAATTTGATTCATAATCAAATGCATATTTTAATATTCGCATGAATAAATATTTGTTCTGAATGATAAGATTTTCAATCTTATGATTTGAATAAAAGTTTGATGGGTACTATGGTCAAAACTTTGATTTTGATAAAAGAATTTTGTATAGCATGTTGATTTTTGAAAGATTTTATTGTTGCAGGAGTCATGTCTATACAAACTTAATTCTCGCCTTCATAGGCAAATGCTCATTGTAATAGAGCAAAATTTTGGATGGGCTGGATACATATGAACCATGTTTATTTGAAAGGAATGATTTGGCTATTGAGCCTAGTTTTGAAAAGATGAAAATTCATATAAAAGAATCCTTCAAGCCCATCTAGGTTTAGCCTACCCTGGAAGGGGTAGTGGTACAACCAGGAGTGACATTGTGAAGATGATGATTGTTGGGAGCAATAGATTCCCTGGGCCTCCTGTCACTCGGGTTGAGGAGGTCGAGACAACGGGTCTCAAGGTTGCCGCATGCCAGTGGATGCATCCAACTCTCCTTGTTTGCTCGCCATTGCTGAGAATCTTCCCGGTCGTTGACCGCTCGCTTGGGAGCCCGTTTCACTCAGGTATCTGGGTAATCCACAATAGAATAATATACCCCCGGAATACTTAGTTTGAGATCGGAGTACCCTCCACCGTACCAGGAGGGCATTAATATCGAAACAATGACCTTTTCTTTCACAGAATTTGATCTGAAATTATGCATTGTTGATATAACACATAATCATATTTTAAATTGTTTTTAATTGTCATATTTGTAATTGCATAATTGTCCTTGAATGTATGCATTTTGATTTGTAAATTATTGAAATCATGCTAAATATTTGAATTGTATGGTTTTGATTAATGACTTACTTGGCTATCATAAGTCTAACCCCATTTTATGGGGATTTCAGGTTCAAATATGGAATAAGAGATATTACAGTGGATGTTGGACGAGTGTGGCATCGAAGAATCCAGATTCCCAAGATCTTGAGATCAATTTAGGATTTATTTTAAATTTAATCCTAAATGTTTTCATTTTTTAACCTTGTAAAAGACTATGTATATGGGGTTAATATAAATTATTTTTGCTCTTGTTATAAATTATGAAATGTGACGTGCCGAGGTTTAAAAACCGGAAGTCAAAACCATTTCTATTGTTTAAAAAAAAAAAATATTGCATTTTTAAAGGTTTTAAAACCACGGGGTGTTACAGTTGGTATCAGAGCAGAGTTTTGGGAAATCTGGTTCGAGATCCACCTTGTCCATACATTACACTGTAAGTATTTACTTTAGATTTTTATTTTATTATTATTGTTAAATCATTATTTTTCTTATAGATGACTCCTCAAGATTTGGTTAATATCATTAAAGAACTTGTCAAGGATGTTCAAAAGCTAGAAGAATCACATACAGTACAAAAGAGGGTGGTAGATAATTTAGAAAATCAAGTTCAAAGTCTCACAAAAGAAAAAGAAAACTTAGAAAAATGTCATAGGTGTTTACAGACCCATTTATCACAACCTTGCCCACTGGAATTGGAAGATTGTTTATTCTGTGGAGAAGTTGGGCATATAGAAAAAGAATGCCAAGTGAAGATGGGTTGTATTAAAAGACAGTGAGACACTGAAAACCTACCATATCAACAATCCCGTGTGGTTATTCTTGCTCCTCCTCCTCCAATGAAACCTATTGTCATTTCATCTGACTCACCCATAATACTTGCTCCTGCACCCACTTTAACTCCTTTGGACTTTGTATTTTCAGTCCAACCCCCTGATCCTATATATACCCCAAGGGAACCTACGGATGACCTTAGCTTATATTTAGGAAATCCAGATAAACAAGTTTATAATATAGATCCAAATGTTGCAGGACCTTCTCATCCACTAGGGCGGATTAGGAACAAGAGAAATTATATGGGAAAATTCCTCAAGCTTCTATAGGGTATCTTTTGTTAACTTTTTGTTAAATATGTAAATTCTTGTAAATATGGGTTTTGATGTATATATATGTTCATATGAATAAATGTTCTTTCTACTTTAATCTAAGTCTGATCATTATTTATCAAGGATGCCTCGTCAAGCATCAAAGAAGCAATCCAAGGAGCAGAATGCTCAACAAGAATTCATTATGGAAACATTAAATAATTTAGCAGCTGCTATAAGAGATCAGAATCAGAATAGGCAAGACTCAACTACATCTTCAAAATCCTGTCAAAGCCATAATGAAGTCTCTTATGAGAATTTTCTCAAATTAGATCCACCTACATTCTCAGAAAAGATGGATCCAGAAGTTGCAGAGGTTTGGATCCGAGAAATAGAAAAGATTTTTCATGTTCTGACCGTACCTGAAGATCGTAAGGTGAACTATGCAGCATACAGATTAAAGGGAGATGCAAAAAGGTGGTGGGCATCCACCTTAGAAATTAAATTTAGCAATGGATCCGTTACTTGGGAGCAATTTATTGAAGTTTTCTATGCTGCATATTTCTCCAAGCATGAAAGAAGTCGTAAGATGAGGGAATTCTTTGAATTACAACAAAGAGGACTCTCTTTATCTGAATACATTACTAAATTCAGGAATTTAGAGAAGTATTGCCCAAATGTCTATAATACGGAAGACGAAAGAGCAATGAAATTTACTAGAGGATTGAAGCCAGTTCTACGAACCAAAGTCCTCACTAGTAGGCCAAAAACTTTAGACAAGGCAGTGAAAATAGCTACATTGATACAAGAATATTTGGAAGAAATACAGAAGAATCAATCTGGCAGAACGGTTTCTCAATTCAGAGGCCAAAGGAGTTGGCCTAAAAGAAATTTTGAAGGAAGAAGGTTCATCCCTCCAACAAAGAGGCCACGACAGCAGTTTCAAGCCAATCAACCACAACTACCAGCTAGATCGTGTCAGAATTGCTATCGATCCCATCCAGGACAACCCTGTCCCCGAACGACTGGTGGTTGTTTATATTGTGGTAAGTCAGGCCATTTTATTAAAGACTGCTATAAAAAAGAAATGGATGAACATGCTCGAGGCCTTATTAGACCTCGCCCTCAACAACAACCCTAGTATCCGTACCAGCAACAACAGCAACAACAACAACCACAACAACAACCACAACAACAACAACAACGACCGCAGAATAAAAAGGTACCAGGTCGCGTTTATGCTGCCAATGTTGATAAACTATCTAAGGGTGACCTGATTCAAGGTACTTTATCTATAGCTGGACATGCTGTTTTTACTCTATTTGATTGCAGTTCAACTCATTCTTTTATTTCCAAGAAGTTTACTACTTTACTTAATATGCCTATCAAGTCTTTGAATTGTGCTCTGGAAGTGGTCAACCCAGTAGGATGTAAATCTTTTTGTGGGTTATACTTGCCTAATCTAGAAGTATATATTGAAGAACAAAATTTATCTGCCGACCCAATTCTATTAGACATGTCAGATTTTGATATTATATTGGGTATGGATTGGCTACATCAACATCATGCAAGAATATTTTGTCAGGAAGAAAAAGTTACTTTTTCTCAACCAGGTATTCCTAAGGTAGAATTTAGATTATCCAATTCAACTCCTAAAAATCAAGTTATTTCTTCTTTAAAGGCCCAGAGATATTTGAGAAATGGATGTATGGCCTTTTTAGTCAGCATTACTCTTGCCAAGCCAGCAAAAATTTTCCTTGAAAGTCTAGATATTGTTCGTGAATTTTCAGATGTTTTTCTTGATGAATTACCAGGACCTCCTCCACATAGAGAGATAGAGTTCATTATTGAGTTAATACCGGGAACTGCACCAATTTCTAAAGCTCCTTATAGGATGGCTCCAGCAGAACTCACAAAATTAAAAAAATAATTATTAGAATTAATGGAGTTGGGATTTATTAGACCAAGTATGTCTCCCTGGGGAGCACCAGTATTATTTGTAAAGAAGAAAGATGGGTCATTAAGATTATGTATAGATTACAGACTTCTTAATCAAGTTACCATAAAGAATAAATATCTGTTGCCACGAATTAAAGATTTATTTGATCAATTACAGAAGGCTAAGGTATTCTCAAAGATTGATCTTAGGTCTGGATATCATCAACTTAGAATCAAGGAAGAAGACATTTCTAAGACAGCCTTTCGGACAAGGTATGGACACTATGAATTCACTGTCATGCCTTTTGGACTTACAAATGCACCAACAACCTTTATGGATCTTATGAACCGTGTGTTCAGACCATTTGTAGATACATTTGTGATTATTTTTATCGATGATATTCTAATTTATTCCGAAAATAAGGAACAACACCAGGAACATTTAAGGATTATTTTGGATACTTTGAGGAAAAATCAGTTATATGCCAAATTTTCTAAGTGCGAATTTTGGCTGGAAAAAGTTATGTTTTTGGGTCATGTAATTTTGAAAGATGGAATCTCAGTGGATCCTGCTAAAGTGGAAGCAGTATTAGAATGGAAACAACCTAAGAATATTACAGATATTCGAAGTTTTCTTGGACTTGCAGAATACTACCGAAAATTCATTCAAGATTTCTCCCGTATATAGCATCACCGATGACTAGACTTCTGAAGAAGGGTGTTAAATTTGATTGGGACACTAAATGTGAAGAAAGTTTCCAAATTTTGAAAGAAAAGCTCACTACATCTCCAGTGCTTACTTTACCCTCAAAACATGGTGGATTTGAGGTTTATGCAGATGCTTCCGGTACCGGTCTAGGTTGTGTATTGATGCAACACGGAAAAGTTATTGCTTATGCATCAAGACAGTTGAAAAATCATAAGAATTATCCAACCCATGACTTAGAACTTGCGGCAGTTGTTTTTGCACTAAAGATCTGGAGACATTAATTATATGGAGAACAATTTAAAGTATTCAGTGATCACAAGAGCCTCAAATATTTGTTCTCGCAGAAAGAATTGTATATGAGACAACGACGTTGGCTAGAATTTATTAAAGACTATGAGTTCACACTTTCTTATCATCCTGGAAAGGCGAATATTGTAGCTGATGCTTTTAGTCGCAAAACTAGAGACACTTTGGCAAGTCTCATAGGCAAAGAATGGAAACTTATTGAAGATTTCATTAATTGGAAACCCTTTGCAACTAAAATAGGAAGGATTTTATTATCAAACTTAATTGTTCGACCAGAAATCCTCATCCAAATTGTTACTGAACAAAGTAAGGATTCTCAACATGAAGAATTTTTAGCCAGAGCCCAACAGGAAGATGATGTTTCTTTTCGACTTAAAGAAGATGGGAGTATTTTGATGAATGATCTAATATGGGTACCAAATAACTCTAAACTGAGAAATGAAATCCTTGAAGAAGCCCATAAAAGAAAGTATACTATCCACCCAGGAAGTACAAAGATGTTCAAAGATTTGCAAAGAAAGTACTGGTGGACTGGTATGAAGAGAGATGTGGCAAATTATGTTTCAAAGTGTTTGATTTGCCAACAAGTAAAGGCAGAACATCAGAAGCCAGGTGGAATGATGCAACAAATTTAAATTCCACAATGGAAATGGGAAGAAATTACTATGGATTTCATAGAGGGTTTACCAAAGACTCGAAAACAGCATGATGCAATTTGGGTTATTATTGACCGATTAACTAAATCAGCTCATTTTCTACCTATTTGTATAAGTCAATCTTTGGAAAGTCTGGCAGATTTATACATTCGAGAGATTGTAAGACTACATGGAATACCATTTTCAATTATCTCTGATCGTGATCCTAGGTTTACTTCTCGATTCTGGAACCAACTTCAGCAGGCTTTAGGAACAAAATTAAACTTCAGTTCTGCATTTCATCCCCGCATTTCATCCCCAAACTGATGGACAATCAGAGCGTACTATTCAAACTCTAGAAGATATGTTACGCGCCTGTATGCTAGAATGGAAAGAAGATTGGGATACTCATATTATGCTAGCTGAATTCGCTTATAATAATAGTTATCATGCCAGTATTGGAATGGCGTCATACGAAGCTTTATATGAAAGACCTTGTCGATAGCCACTCTATTGGAATGAAATTGGTGAACGAAAGTTAGAGTCACCAATGATACTACAACATTACACTCAGCAAGTAAATTTGATCTGAGACAGACTACGCGCTGCCCAGAGCCGACAAAAAGGATATGCTGATCAAAGACGGAAGGAACTCGCTTTTGAAGTTGATGATATGGTCTTTGTCAAAGTATCTTCAACCAAAAGTGTGTTCAGATTTGTAAAGAAGGGAAAGTTAAGTCCTAGATTTGTAGGACCTTTTAAGATTCTAGAACGAATCAGTGAAACTCCTTATAGAATCGAATTGCCTCCTCAGTATGCACAGATTCATAATGTATTTCATGTTTCAATGCTGCGAAAATACGTTTATGATCCATCTCATATTATCCAACATCAAGATATAGCAATTCGAGAAGACATGACTGTTGAGGAAAAGCCTATAGAAATTATGGATAGAAGGGATCAAATTTTGAGAACAAAGACTATTCCTCTGGTTAAAGTCAGATGGCAGCATCACATAATTGAAGAATGTACTTGGGAACCTGAAAACAGCATCAGAGAGAAGTATCCAGAATTATTTGTTTAAATTGTACATGAATTTCGAGGACGAAATTTTTCTTTTAGGGGTGTAGAATGTAATACCCAAAATTTTTAATGATTTATAAATTCTAAAGAAAATTCAAGTTTTAATTTTTATTTATTCTGAATGTGAATTATAGTATTAAAACCCTGATTTTTATGGTTAGTATTGTTCAAAGTAAAGATCTAAATCTATATTTGAAATCCTGATAAAATTTTGTTGAGGCTTGTTCGAAAATCAGAATTTAGGGACATTCTGGTCATTAGTCAAATTGTCAAAGGGTAGCTTAGTAATTTGCCAATTCAGTGGCATTTTTCGGTAAAATACACAACTATATAAGGTCAAAATAGTAATTTTTTTTAGGGATATCTTCAGGGAATTAATAAAATTGTCAGGGACGAAAATGGTAATTTACCATTTTCAATGGCAGACTATGTAATTTATTGAACTACAGAAGGACAATCATGTAATTCTAAATCCCCTTATGGCAATTCTGAAGGATGGGATTGAGCCAAGGTTAAATTGGGTATTAAAAAGTAGTAAATTGAATAAAATATATTAATTTATAATATTTTAATCTCAGACCATGGTTTTAGAAAAACTACTGTCCCAAAACCATGGACAGGCCATGGTTTTCCAAAACCATGGGAGAACAAGTGTCACTCCTCAGTGACGAGGTGACACTAAGCCTCTCTCTCTTTGACACTTGTCAAAAGAATGACAAGTCTCATTCAAAAATTAATTTTTTAATTACTTTGGTGACAAATGTCACCAAAGTGGGCCCCACAGGGGGGGGGCGACATCCCCTCTCTCTCCTATAAATACCCCCTCTCTCTCTACCCAAGTCCAAGGCCCCCTCTCTCTCTCTCCTACTTTCTCTCTCTACCTTTGAATTTCTCTCTCTAACTTTTAAACCTAAACCTCCATAGAATCTCAGATTTTTTCTGAGAAACCTCTTCTAGCCCTTTTCCTCTTTCCTTAAGCGAAGTCCGTTCTTCTTCAAGAAGCTCCGTCAGATAAGAAACAGGAGCGCTGCCTGCAGGAGTTCTGCTAAACTTAGCAGAAAAGTCAGATTTGGATAGCGGAAGCACTGCTCAAATCAACTAAACGAGGTTAGTATTCAAAAAATCCTCTTCTAAATTCAAATTCATACTTTCTAAGCCTCCCTATTCTCTTTCTGAACCCCAACTCTGTTTCTTTTGATTTAAATTTTTACAATTTTGCCAAAATTTTATCCAAGCCTGCCTCTACGCAAGGGAAACTTTGTTTAAATCTTTTAAAATGTTTTTAAGTATTCAGAACTATTTTAGCAGTAGTTCTGGCAAAATTTTCTAAAAGACTTCTAAAAATTTGAGTTTTTATAGCAGGAGTTCTGCCAAAATAATTTAAAGATTTTTGAAAAAAGTAAAATTAGTATAGCAGTAATTCTTGCCAAATTTTTAAATGATTTCTAAAAAAATTAATTATTTTAATTAGAATTCTGGCAAAAGTTTTTAAGATATTTTAGAAATTTTGAGTTTATTTAGTAGAAGTTATATTAAATTTTTTATAACTATTTTAGAAAAAATCGATTTTTATAAAGGAAATTCTGTTAAAATTTTCAAAAATCCTTTTAAATATTTAAATCATTATTTTTGAAAAACCTTTATAAAAATATTTGTGACGCAAAGTCATGTTCGAATTCTTACAACTCAAATTCAAGTTCAAACCCTTTTTCGAACATTTGAGTTATTACAGAGGAAACTCTGATAAAATTCTTATAAAAGTTTTAAAGTCAATTACAAATAAATTTTTAGATTTTTAATTTCTTCAAAAGATACTTCTTTAAATTATAGGGCAAATACTACCCGAAATTCGATATAAAAATATTAACTTATATAATGAATTCTATCAGATTAAATCAAAGCACGAGCGTTTTATCCTGTTCTCCTTAGTTCTATTGAAATCTAAGTAAGTTATTCTATCAAAATCTTATAATTTTATATTAGACATGCTTTTGATTCATGTTTTTAATTCGTGTATGATTATCTAAATTTGATTCATAATCAAATGCATATTTTAATATTCGCATGAATAAATATTTGTTCTGAATGATAAGATTTTCAATCTTATGATTTGAATAAAAGTTTGATGGGTACTATGGTCAAAACTTTGATTTTGATAAAAGAATTTTGTATAGCATGTTGATTTTTGAAAGATTTTATTGTTGCAGGAGTCATGTCTATACAAACTTAATTCTCGCCTTCATAGGCGAATGCTCGTTGTAATAGAGCAAAATTTTGGATGGGCTGCATACATATGAACCATGTTTATTTGAAAGAAATGATTTGGCTATTAAGCTTAGTTTTGAAAAGATGAAAAGTCCTATAAAAGAATCCTTCAAGCCCATCTAGGTTTAACCTACCCTAGAAGTGGTAGTGGTACAACCAGGAGTGACATTGTGAAGATGATGATTGTTGGGAGCAATAGATTCCCTGGGCCTCCTGTCACTCGGGTTGAGGAGGTCGAGAGAACGGGTCTCAAGGCTGCCGCATGCCAGTGGATGCATCCAACTCTCCTTGTTTGCTCGCCATTGCTGAGAATCTTCCCGGTCGTTGACCGCTCATTTGGGAGCCCGTTTCACTCAGTTATTCAGGTAATCCACAATAGAATAATATACCCTCGGAATACTTAGTTTGAGATCGGAGTACCCTCCACCGTACCAGGAGGGCGTTAATATCGAAACAATGACCTTTTCTTTCACAAAATTTGATCTGAAATTATGCATTGTTGATATAACACATAATCATGTTTTAAATTGTTTTTAATTGTCATATTTTTAATTAAATAATTGTTCTTGAATGTATGCATTTTGATTTGTAAATTATTGAAATCATGCTTAATATTTGAATTGCATGGTTTGGATTAATGACTTACTTGGCTATCATAAGTCTAACCCCATTTTATGGGGATTTCAGGTTCAGATATGGAATAGGAGATATTACAGTGGATGTTGGACGAGTGTGGCATCGAAGAATCCAGATTCCCAAGATCCTCAGATCAATTTAGGATTTATTTTAAATTTAATCCTAAATGTTTTCATTTTTGAACCTTGTAAAAGACTATGTATATGGGGTTAATATAAATTATTTTTGCTCTTGGTCTAAATTGTGAAATGTGACGTGCCGAGGTTTAAAAACTGGAATTCAAAACCATTTCCGATGTTTTAAAAAAAAAATTGCATTTTTAAAGGTTTTAAAACCACGGGGCGTTACATTTCATTTAACGACCAGCGAAGTAGCTGGGACATTTCATTTAACAACCTTCGATTTAATGATTTGATCTAAGATTTGAGACCTTCTAAACAACACGAGGACTGATTTTTGTGAATGAACTTGATCTTTAGATTTGAAAATTTAACAAAATAACTAGTGCGAGCACCGGGTTTTCCAGCTGAGAGTGGGGAAGGAGACCGACATTCTCAAGATATTTAGAGATCAAATCAGGAATGATTGTCAGGGTTTTAGGATTATCCCTTATCCTAAAGGGAAAATAAAATAGACATTTGATGAGAATTTAGGAAAAAGTGATTTAGGTTTTATCCCTTAACCTGAAGGGGAAACAAAAGATTTGCTGAGGAGATCACCTGAGACTGGAATTTAGAAGGGATATGACAAGATTTAGAATTTATGATCTATGATTAATATGGACCAGGTATGCGGTCCAATTTTCAGGATTAAACCCTTATCCTGAACGGAGAAAAGAAAGAATAAAACTTGAGAAGATAGAAGGATATAAAATTTGATGGAAGATGGAGAAAAATTGAGAAAATTGATTTATTTTGTAGAAGAATTCTCAAAAGTAGCATTATTGCTCCTATGAGTGATCTTAGGATTATACCTTATCCTAAAAAAGAATACCTCGAATGTCGAGGTTCAGGTTTATCCCTTAACTTGAAAGGGGAAAAGAATAAAATTTATAAAAGTGAAGAAAAAATGGAATAAACTTATGAAAACTTTGTTTTTGAAAAGAATTCTCACAGGTAGTCTTGTTGCTTCTGTGAGGAGGTCTCAGGATTATCCCTTATCCTGAGTGGGAAAAGAATAGAATTTAAGGAAAAGAGAAGTTGATATAAATTTAGAAAATCAATAAAGGTTGACGAAACTTGTATTTACAAAAGAATCCTCATAGGTAGCGTTATTGCTCCTATGAGGGGTCTTAGGATTATCCCTTATCCTGAATGGGACAGAGAATAGAATTTAAATGAAGAAAAATTGATATAAATTTAGAAAATCAAGTAAAGATTGATAAAACTTGTATTTGCAAAAGAATTCTCGTAGGTAGCATTATTGCTCCTACAAGGGGTTTCAGGATTATCCCTTATCCTGAATGGGAACACCTCGGACAACGAGGGTCAGGTTTGTCCCTTAACCTGAGAGGGAAACACCTCGGACAATGAGGGTCAGATTTATCCCTTAACCTGAGACGGCAAAAAAGAAGATTTAGAAAATACCTCATGGGAAAGAGGCATCAGGTTTATCCCTTATCCTGAAAGGGTATAGATTTGATAAAATATTAATAGAATTGAGGAAAATTTGATAAAACTTGATAAAACTGATGTAAACTTGATAAAAATATGAATATAATGAATGAAACAAAATTAAATGAAAATTTATAAGATTTGAGGAAAATAAGTTTTTCTGATCCTGCCTGCATATGTGATCTTGAAAGAAAAATGTTTATTTAAAAGATAAGTGAGAAATCATTTTGGGGAAGAAAATCCACCGCAAGAAGAATGATCAGCGTGAGATCTGATCCTTTAAAAAGGGGAATCATCATGAGAGATCATCACGAGGATTGATTTTGAAGATAGTGGTTCGAAACCAAAAAAAAAAAACCAACACGAGGGATGATTTTTAAAGACAAATGGTTTTAAAACCTAATTTGGAAAAAGAAAATCAACATGATAGTTTATTTTAAAAAGGATTAGATCAAAATATTTGAACTTTTGATGACTATGAAATTTTTTGCAGAAATTTTCGAGATCTTATGATTTTAAAAATCCTCATAGGTAATATCATTTCTCTCATGATGGAGGAAAACAAATTTTGAAAATAGATGACAAGGATTTTAAAATTTGAAAAATAGCAGACAGGATCAATAAATCAGGAGAAGAAAATGAAAGATACCCCTGGGTTCTTGAAAACAAAGAGGAAATTTTGAATAATATATACCCAGGGTTTTGGAAAATATAAGGAATATAAAATATCACAGATATACAAACAAGAATGCACAAACAACACTCCCTAAAGCTGATTCTAAATGTAGTATTTTGAAATGGCTTTGTAGGACCTTAATCCTAACTCTAGGGTTCAAATCATCTGATTCCAATCAAGACACGCAAAATACTCAAGCCGAAGCTCGAAGTACGTGGCATAGAAGTATTTCTCCGGTTCTAAGGTAATGGCTTCCCAACATCCTTGAGCACCTACCGATATACCTTGGACTATGGCCCTTAGGTACATGGTAGGGGGACACGAACCCAAATAAGTGGTCCAGTTGTGAGGCTCTCTCCCAAACTATGGTTCAGTGAGACAGCCCAGCAATGTGAAGACCGAGACAATATAGGTAGGGATGTTTTCAAAAACATGTTCAACATGCAAAAAAAACCAGATAGCTCTATTGCAAGTCCTAAAGAGATAGAATTTAAAATGAATAGAAGCATACACTTGCATACATTGTTTGCATTCAATCCCTAAAATTGAGGAGAGTTGTATTTCAGATCTAAATCTAATGTGAACATGGAATAAATCTCCTCAATATGGTCCTACCAAACCATACTTAGATCCTATATGCTATGATGTCAGCTTAGGACAGAGTCTAGGCTCTTAAGGTTTGCATGGAAATGAAGCTGACATTTGAAGAATAAAGACTTAGATAATATCAAAGCAAAGCGAAAGGCATTAAATTCGACTGAACGAAGACGAGTCCCATCACGGTCGCCAAAACTGTGATCATTGCAAAATTTTTCCTCTCTTGTGGTTTCTCTCTCTTCCTTCTCTTTTTTCTTTCTGACCTCCATTTTCCTCCTTTTTGAAGGGAGAAAAATAAAAGACAGAAAAAAAAGAGAGAAGAGAAAAGAAAGAAAGAGAAGAAGATGATCTCTTTTGCAGGGTTTAACTTGACCTTGATTTGAAAATATTTAGCAAATTACTCGCCTCCGTTTTGAAATATATTACGGGAAAATGGAGAGACGGGATTCGCTCGTCGGTACGAGGTTCGACCGTTCCTGGCGCCTTTACCAGGGGTAATCGAACCAAGGATCGAATTTATGCCTCTTGCTTTGCCTAAATATCATCTAAGAATTTATTCTAAGTCTAAATGCACAAAGAATCATGCTTGTGCAATGCAAAGATGTATGCTCTCTTGAAAGATGTTTTGAAAATTTCCAAGTATTCTGAGATGAACTTGATAATGGAGTGAAGAAATGGTTTCTGAATGGTGAAATCTAACTTAGAACTTGAGATAGATCAGAGAAGTTCTAAGTCTTTGAAATAATCATAGTTGGGAAAATAAATCTTTGAATTTGAAAACAATGATTTGAAGATGAGTGAAGAAGGAAATAAAGTTTCAAAGTCAGAAATGGACTTTGAATTTAAATTTTAACATGGATTTAAAAGAAGGAGATGAAATTGAATTCTAGATTTAAAGTTTGAAATCAGGATGGAATTTGGATTTTGAATGTTCAAATTTGAAGATAGAACTTGATTTGAAATCTGGATTTCAAGATGGAATTCGAATCCAAAGTCTGGATCTTAAGATGGAATTGGATCTAAGTATGAGATCCAAGGTAGAATTGGATTCTGGATCTTAAAATGGAATTGGATCTGAAGTCTGAAATCCAAATTAGAATTGGATTTTGGATCCTAAAATAGAATTGGATCTGAAGTCTGAGATCCAAAAAGTAGAATTGGATTCTGGATCCTAAAATGGAATTTGGATCTCAAAATGGATTTAGGATCTGAAGTCTGAGATCCAAAGTAGAATTGGATTCTGGATCCTAAAAATGGAATTGGATCTGAAGTCTGAGATCCAAAAATAGAGTTGGACTCTGGATCCTAAGATGGATTTTGGATCTGAAGTCTGAGATCCAAAGTGAGATTGTACATGGAAATCTGGATCCAAGTTGGGATTAGGATCTAACTTTGGATTTGGATTCTGAAATGTCCAAATAGGACCGTCAAAGATGGATCTGGGTTTTGAAAACCCAGATTGAATTTAAAGTTTAAGAAGAGTCAAGTTTTTGAGATTCAGAATCAATCTCAAACTTTGATTTTGTATTTGAAGATGGGAAAAATAACTTTGATTTTGAAACAAAAGATAATTTCAAAGTCTTGAAGTTTGGACATTGATTTGGAAATCGAATTTTGAATATAAAGATTGAATTTTGAAATTTCAAAGTCAAATTGGACTTTGAAATTGAAATTTAAATCTTTAAAATAAGACAGAAGAATGAATTAAAATAGAGATTGAAGAGAGATATTTGAGATCACTTGGATTTTGAAAAAGGAATTTTGAAAATATGATGCAGTTCTATCCTAAATGATGAATGAATTTAAAGAATCTTGAAATTGGATTTTGAAAAGCTATTCCATTCTTTAAATGAATTAAAACAAGATTAAAGATATAATACATTCCTCACTATGGTCATTGAATGTATTATATAATAATCTATATTTAAATTCAAGTGAAGAATAAAATACATTTTTGGTGCTTTTATAGAGTTTAAAATGAAATTAACTCTCAATATACCCTGACTATGACCATTGGTATATATATTGAATTAATTTTAAATTAAACCCCGATAAAAGAGAAAAAATATTTAAGTAAAATATGATGAAGTTTTGAAAAGGATCCAGTGTGGATCCAGTATTATTTTATAAAAGATAAAAATACTAAGTTTTGTTTACATCCTGACTATGGCCATTGATGTAAATCATCAACTTAGGATTAATTACCTCTTACGGATGGTGCATGTGCCATTCGTGTTCCCATTTGTGAGTTTTTGGAAAATAAAGATAAAAGCATGAAAATAAGCAATTTATGAGATTTACAATGCTAATTCATTCTATCTAGTGCAGAAATGTAAATTCTCATTTAAGATCTAACTTATTACAACATTTGAAAATACAAATCCCAATTAATGACATTTTCCATATATTCCCTGCAAAAACACTTCGTTAGTATGAAAGTAGAAGAGAATATCACCTTGATTTCAAAGATGGCAATGGTGAAATGCTCATATGGCAAGATATTTATGATTTAAAATGTAAGATGTGACATATACATACCTACATACATATATATATATGCATACCTATATATATATATATATATATATATATATATATATATATATATATATATACATTACATATGATATACAAGCAACATAGGTGAATGAGAGTGTTGTTGAGGAAGTGGTGAGGATGTTATAATATATCTAAAATTCCTATTAATCACATGCTAATACCTTAATTGGCAAAAATACAGGCTATGATACTGCACATTCCAAGCTTCAGAATAAGCAGAACCTACCAATAATGAAAGCAAATCACAGTATAATAGAGTTCATTAAAAAATGTCAATGAGAACATAAAACACACAAGCATAAGATTCAAAAGCAGCTGCAAAATATCTCCTTTTGTTGATTTCAAGCAGTTCCCACAGAGATGGCAACCCAAATTGGCACCAGTTATCATTTTGTAGATGAGACCCTTCCAGCCTCTTAATTGTTTTTCTCCACCAACCAACACTAACATTGATATAAACTGAAGGTTTGCACACAATCTTATTTAGAGCAACATAAGAAATAAATAGCAAAGAAAACACTGAACTATGGACAAAACTAAAGGAAATCGCAATGGAGAGAAAAAGAAAGGGGAAAAGAAAACATACCATAATGGATGTTACCAAGGTATACTTTTGGCTCAAACAGAGGGACCGTGAAGCAACCAGCTGATTCATTGTGAACCCATTTAGAACTTCAGCTCATAATCTCCTTATTCACATTTTCTTGTTTCTGTGCCAACTCTTGGGAGAGCACCGAGATACTGATTATCTGAATGCATGAACTTTACAGGTGAAAACATATTTGAACATAATCGACATAGAGGATAATTTATTTTCTAGTACTCAATACTAGTGCTTCAAAATAAGCTAAGACATGTAACTGACTGAATTCTGTCGATGGTATAATTCCAACTGGTTAAGTCTTCACGGAACCATTAAAAATCTTTTGTACCCATATCACATGGATCCTGACTCCAACTCAGCTGAACTCGATATGAAACAGTGCCAAACCAAAGACGTAGCATGAAAGACCATCTTAATAATCACAGATTTTATTGCACTTGGGCTGTATTGACATATAACATGAGAGAAAATTAGAATAAGAAACAAGATGCAAACTGCAACTATAACACATGAAGAACTAATGCTGGGATCTAAAGATGTTCCTGCATAGGTGGTAAAAATGGTGTATATAATTCTAACAAGTGAATATGACAATGTGGGATGGATATGGCTGTGCAAGAGCGACGCAGAACAGTAAGAGAAATATTATATAAACAGACATGCAGAAGTCATCATACTATGGTCCTTGCACTTTACAGTTAAGCAAATCAACCTTCTTCAGGAATCATTCTCCCTGTCTGATTTTAACTAATCACGCCCATCAAGCTCCGCAGCTTTGTTCTTCAAATATAATCATCGTGTTTTTGCCCTTAGCAAACTGTGAATACTTATCAATATTGTTACACCAGACATAGTGAATAACTTGACAACTTGTTATGGCAATTGACACATTTTCTGAATACACAGTAAATATCCACAGATTCATAAGGCGAGTTGCCTTACAAAGAATAGAAAAATTGTGTCAGCACCCATCTGTATGGAAAATTGGATGGAAATAGAATACATTCAAGAAGAAAATTTCATATGACACCATCTGCCCTGGTAAGTGAAATGTTACTACAAACAATGATATACAATACACAGAGAGCCAAACTGATATTAGGAAATTTGTCATTGTGAAATATAGGTGGTGAGGTGATTTACCTGCACTGCCAATCACAAATTGTTTCAAACTAACTGATTGGTGGCGATGGTTGGATTAATCTCTTGTAGCTGGGACTCACCTTGAACTTTCCCTCACCAGAAGATTCTGAACAAGAATTAGTTCTGAACAGAATTGACTCTTAACCACCATCTAGGTCCTCCGACTGCAAGAGTTATCAAATTTTCAAGTAATCGCAATCCAAGTTTGCCTTCTTTTATCAGACTCTTTCGTGCAAGATGCTCTGCAAATGAGATGAGATTCGGTATGAACAACATGATTGAAATCAACGCAGAGGCCTGGAAAGATCGACTGGTACCAACATTGGGACTCAAAACACATTGCGATTAGAATCATACCTCACTGAATGAATTCCTGTAAGATCATTCACTGAAATGTATGAGCTGTTTAGTCTAAATAAAGTTGAAGTCTCAGGTCCTACCATTGCGAGCCCAAGTAATCTCAGAATGTTAATGAGTAACTAGCAAACATTCACAGCAAATTCCTTTGCAGAGAAACGATCTCTGCTAATTGAATTCAACGAATTATATCTCCACTTGTTCCATAGAGCATCCACCCCTTATAGAACCAAGTGGACGCAACGCATCTCTTTTGGAAGCAGGAACTGTTGGGTTCAGAACATTGCTATCCGATCCATTTACAAAAAAAATGCTTCATTGAAAATCTTCTGAAGGATTGGGAAGTCTTTTAGCTGGTTTTTCCAAATGACTGATATCACTCGGTTGCCCCTTCAAAACAAAAAAAAATCTCAGCTATTCTTCAAGAACGTTCTTATCACCCTGCTTGTTAGTATTGGGAATACTTTTGTAGGACTTCTGAATTAACATCACAAAATCCATCATAAAGAGCTTCCACTGACTCTTCAGGTTTGGAAGTTCGATGATTACATGGATTGAACCACTACAAGGATCAGCCTTTTATAGAATTGAATAAAAAAAAAAAAACTTGACACATCAACGTAAGTTTTCAGAACATAATCCCCATTGTCAGGGCAAAGGTTGAGATTGTAACACCTGAAAAAGGGATAAGGTAAACCAGAACACAAAGATGGTACATGATGGTTCATGCAGTGAACTAAAGCATATCAGAGGCAAATGATCATGAGAAATGTATATATGATGCCTATGAATGTCTTGATGGAAAGCCCTGTAATATTCTTAGGCTACACAAAAGAGAAAAAAAAAAATACAAGATACATACTCTGAAATCTGTAGGGGAACCTAACGAATAAGATCATACAAATGATCAAATAGAACAGACGCGACTTAATAACAATACTTAGTGAAGTCTGTATATAACAAACAAGGATGATCATTCCATGATGAAATTACAAGAATCATAAATGATCACAAAGAAAAAGAAAAAGAAAAAAGTAAAACAAGAAAGAAATAATTAAGAAGGAAAGTATGGTCTGAAACAGGAATCAGAGTGTGGCTCACAGCAAGACTTGAACAAAAATTTAATAAATTAAAACAGAATATTCAGCAAAAATTGAAAATAAACTAAAACAAGGAAGAAATAAACTCAAGGAAAAAGGAGGCAACGGTGAATCGGGAATCAAGATGTAAATTAAAATCATAATAAACAGGAAATTGGAAAAGAGAATTAAATAAAACAGAATCGGCTGTAGACTAGGAATCGTAAAAAAAAAATGAGAAAGATATGTTGGAATCAGTCCATTCCATTACTATTGCATGGAGATGGGTCGAGATTTGCACAAGCAACTCGACACCACCAATGGTGCGTCAATGGCAGCCCCAAAATAGGAAAACAAAAAGGAAAAATCAGGAGAAAGAGAAGAGAACTTACCTGGTTTACGGAGATTCTGAAAGAAGGAGAAGGAGGCTTCTTCAGTAGCCTTGAGGGGAAGAGCTCAAAGGGAAAAAGGAGGATGAGGCGTGAGAGCCGATTGGATAGAGGAGGGCGATGCTGGAAGGATGCTTCCTTCGTGAAAGAGGAGTGCGGGGGTGAGAGGCGGTTCTCGAACCCTTCCCCTTCGTGCCTCTTTTAAAGAGGAGGAAGGAGAGTTTGGTTGCAGATGGATGGCGATGAGGAATCAATTGAGGATCGACGGTTTTGGGGCGGTTGGAGGCACATGGGTGCTTCCAGAGGGTGAGCGTGAGGGAGGAGGAGATGGTGGCTTTGCCAAAGGGGTTCAGATGAGAGGGGGAGAAGAAGCTTCTGGGGGGAGGAGGGGTTGCGAAAAAGAAAGGGAAGAGACTCCCTTAACCCTAAAAGAAAACTTTTCGTAAAAAAAAGTTTTTGCCAAAAGGCGGTTCCCTATTAAATTTTTTTCAAAAACGGTGGTTTTTTCCAAAAAAGGTTTTTGCAAAAGAATGGTTTCAAAAAGAGGTTTTCAAAAACTAACTTTTGTTTCTTTTCCATTATATATATATATATATATATATATATATATATATATATATATATATATATATATATATATATATATATATATATATATATTTGTATTTTCCATTTTTTTGTATTTTTTTGAAATGAGACTAGGGAGAAATAAGGGATTTAGAAATCATCTTATAATTTTTGAGAAATATTTAAAAAAAGTGTTTTTCCGAGAATTTCATGCCATTTTGGCGAAATTTCTTCAGAAAATGGGTTTGGACCCAAGTTTTGCGACAATGTTCGAGTTTTGAAACTCGAATCAAGAAATACAACGTGATGGATCCAAACGGATGTCAGATGGACTGTCCGAGCCATTTAAAAGGTAATTTTGGTAATTTTGAGAAATTGATTTAAAATTGGACATCGAAGCTCAGATTTGGATCTGGACAATGGATCCGGATCCGAAATCAAGTTAGACATATAAAATGAATTTAATTTCAGTAAAATTTGAGAAATGAACTGGAATTTAGATTTAAAAGTGACTCAATTGGTCAGAAAATGATATCATGGGCAAAAAGGGAATATTTTAAAAGATTTTAAAAAATTTGGGGTGTTTTACAGATGCCCCTCTTTGCTACTAAACCGGTTGAAAGCCGAGCTTAGTGGCAAAGAAAACACTCCAAATTTTGAAAAAATGCTCCAGTCAGCAGATCTGAACTGGGTGTGGAAGAATTTATTTGAAAGACATGGCTTCTCAATATCTTATCCTGAATGGCTTTTAGGGAGACGAAATCCTCGAAAATGATATGACTGCATAACAGAAATGAGGAAATTGTGATGGGACTTTGGGTGAAGATCCTGAAGTGATGAAAGATAAGAATTTAGATCAAGTCTCGTGGGTGAGACAAGATCAACTTTTGAAATGGCTCAGGTTTAGCCCTTAACCTCGATGGGACGAATATATCTCGAGATAATCTGAATGGGGAAAGGAATATGAATAGACCTCGATGGGACATTTTTGAAAAATGCCTTGCGAGATGAAGCTCAAGTAGGATCCTATCCTGAATGGATATACAAAACATGGATTCCTCGATGGGAAGAACCATGATGGGACTGGAAGAAAACACCTCGTCGAAATGAGAAACTTCGTCGGAACGAGATTTAGGTTTAACCAAAACCTAAAAAAGGAAGATACCTCGATGGGCGAGGTTCAGAATTAACCCTTAACCTGAAGGGGATGACCAAATGGAATCCTCGAACGAAGAAACCATGATGGGACCTTCAGAGTTTGGACGAACAAATCCGAAAGGGGTTTGTGAAAGGAGGACAATGGGGTTCCCTAAAGCTTGGAAAAGGGATGATCTTGGGCGTCTCATTGTTGAGACTGAAATAGCTTTTGAAATCGATGACCTCTCGCAGAAGATACAGGTTTGACCCTTAACCTGAGTGGGAACAACCATACGGAATTCTCAAAACCGTGATGGGACAGGAGAGATACTTAAACTGAATGGGGTAACTCTTCTGGAAAATATAAACAATGCTAGGTTGCACCAAAATGGATATTGAATATTTATTTCATTCTTAGAATATCTAGAAAATTTTTCCAATAAGATAAATTTATAATTGACTTCAACGCTTGAAAATGTGCACATGTGTGCAAAAGATATTCACTCTTTTACCTAGAGTATTTCCCCCAACGAGGTTAACCTCTCGGTCTTAAAAGTCAATTTCAAAATTTTAGCGCTGATGACTTTCTTCAAGGAAGCTATCTATTTCCTTGATATGAGAAGAGAAGAAATATTCTCCATTTCATAAAAGCAAGTAGTGAAAAGACATTTGATAAAAGAATTTTGCATGAGAAAAGATGACTTCTGGCAATTTAGGCAATTTTGATATCTGAGTGTTTTCTCATGATAATCTTTTTTTTGCACTCTTTTTGAGTCATTGAACTTTTCGGGATTTTTACATCATCCTTCATTTTGGAGATGTCCTGACTTTTCTCTCTTTTTCGGGGAAGGGTACGTCACAAACTCCTTCATCTTGGAGATGTTCAGATCCTTCATTTATCTCAGGCATTATATTGATGATATAGGCTCAAAAAGATAGCAGAAATCAAATATCTTTTAGGGTTTGTCGGTAGGTTTATCGCACTCGCCTTCTTCTCGACGGTGATCTAAACTTTCCCTGGAAGGATCCTTCACAAACTCCTTCATCTCGAAGATGATCCAAATCTTCTTTGGCCCCGGAGGTCTAGCTCACCTATTCCTCTTCATCTTGATGACAATTGAGAGATCCCTTTTGCGGATATTTGATTGCAACTTTAAATGAACGAGAAGATATGGATTGAGTGGATTCTTTTATAGCTCGAGATATTTCCACTACCTGATTGCCAGATGGCCGTCTTTAAACATGCTCCATAGCTATGATCAATATCAATTCGCTTTTGGCTTTTCAACATCATTGAATATTTCTTTCGCTAATCATACCGAGGACAAAAGTGTTTTTCTGAGAATTTCATGCCATTTTGGGGAAATTTCTTCAAAAAATGGGTTTGGACCCAAGTTTTGCGACAATGTTCGAGTTTTGAAACTTGAATCAAGAAATACAACGTGATGGATCCAAACGGATGTCGGATGGACTGTCCGAGCCATTTAAAAGGTTATTTTAGTAATTTTGAGAATTTGATTTAAAATTGGACAACGAAGCTCAGATTTGGATCTGGACAATGAATCCGGATCCGAAATCAAGTCAAACATATAAAATGAATTTAATTTTAGTAAAATTTGAGAAATGAACTGGAATTTAGATTTAAAAGTGACTCAATTGGTCAGAAAATGATATCAGGGGCAAAAAGGGAATATTTTAAAAGATTTTGAAAAATTTAGGGTGTTTACACATATGCTTTTTCTGAAAGGAAGTAATGAAAACAATATTGTTAATACTAGATTACAACGAAGGAAAATGAATAGAGAGAGTTAAATCTTATTGTGAATCAATCTGGATTGAAAAGAGAAAGCAGTGCTCATTTTGGACGTTGCAGGACTTAGTTCTTTCCTACAGAAGAGGTATTTGCGAAGAGGGATTGATGGAGGCTTGAAAAACTGATCGCTGATGCTCTAAGATGGGAAGCTCTTGCCTTGGGATGTCGTTCTTTAACTTTTACGGAGAGGTGCTTTAGAAAGGATGGCACCAATGGATGGATTTCCTCGATGATCTTGCTCCCTTCTGGTTGCCTTGCTTATATAGAGAGGGAGGAAGAATCGAGAGGTAGGCGGTTTTGGGATCAATGGCTGAGGGTGGAGCCATTGATCGGAGGGCGATGGCGAGGAGGTCGCACATGGGGGAGTTTGGTGGAAGCTTCGTGAAGGAGAGGGGGCGATCGACGGTGGAGAATGAAGGAAGGTCGTTGGTGATAAAGGGTTTGGAGAAAGGGGAAAGCCTGCGAGGCCGTTGGCCATCGACCGTTCTAGAGCCAAGGCTATGGAGGGTTCGAGCGGCTGAGGGAGTGTTATCTTCGCAAAATTTTTCCCTTCCCTTCCCTGCGGAAGAGAGAGGAAAATGCTTTCTGCGAGTCAAACTTGACCGGATTTTAGGAAAATGTTTTGAAATGCTCGCCTCCGTTTTTGAAAATAGCGGGAAAATCTATGGTATGGGGCTCGACCTGTCGGTACGAGGTTCGACCGTTCCTGCCGCCTTTAACAGGGGTAATCGAACCAAGGACCAAAATGCGCTTGACTTAGATAAATCATCGAAATTGTGTTCTATCCTAAATGCACAAAGAATTCAGGCATGTGCTATGAGATTTTGTAAAAATGCACTTTTGAAAAGTATGATGTATGCTTTTAGAAAACATTTGGAGTTGAAAAGCATTTCTCAGGAAAAAGGTGGAAGTCAATTTCTTAGATGAAAAGGGTTTGAAATCTCGAGAAAATTTATGAAGTTTTGGGAAAATCATGAATTGTTAAAAAACTTGGGAAAATAGAAGTGATTCTTGAGAGAAAGGTGAGCACTGGAAGAGAAAATGCTGATAAGGAAAATTCTAGCTTTGAAAAATTTCTCAGGAAAATGAGCAAAATTCATTGGAAAACTCTTTAGAGAAGGAAAATTGAAAACTCGGGAAATTGGAATCGTGAGAATCTTAACCTTGAAACACTTTGGAAATCAATTTTGATTTTTTTTTTTTAAGAAAGATGAGAGATTCCCTTTGAATAGAATCTTAAGAAAATAACATTTTCCAGGGAAAATCACGGGAAAACTTGACTTGTAAAATCCGACTTTGAAAATTTTAGAAATTTCTTGAGAAACTGATTTCCATGGAATAAAGTTTTTCTTGAGAAAATCATGAGAAAAGCAGATGATGCCATGATGCAGATGATTTGGATGTATGAATGCACTTTGAAAAGATTTTCTGATAGATTTTGTTGGAAAAATGTGTATTAAGTCAAAATAAATCCTTCACATATTCTGACTGTGGCCATGAACATGTTCAGGGTTTAATTGATTTAATTCACAATATTTTGCAAAATTGAAAATATGATGTGCATTTTAAGATAGCCTAAGAGTGTAGGCTCAGTGTGACTAGTAGAAAGATGATGGATCTGGGTCTCGTCCATATTCCGACTAGGGCCGTAAATATGGATTCCACCGAGTTCATCAACTCTCTAAGAGTTGGTGCACATGCCATTCGTGTCCATCCAAAGTGATTTTCAGAATAAAATGCATGATTCATAGAATCAGGATTTTGCAAAATCAAGCTACATGATATGCATCCTAATCTAAGCAGTAAAAGTAAATATTATTCCAAATTCGATTATTACATCTATGGCATAAAGCGAAAAAAAATATAGAATTAAAAAGAGCTAGTATCCTCCAAACTTCCCTGCAAAATGAGAATTAGTACAAGGAATGGATATACAAGATACACAAGGACATATACACATTTATGTGATCCTATAATTACAAATCGATAAAAAGATCCGATTTGCCCCTCCATTGTACAAATGAGATATATATACTAGAATACGGATGATTAGAAGCATGAGGGTGTGCTAGGAAAGGCTATAATATACAACAGTGTTTAAATCAATGAAATGGATACATATGCGAAAATGGACAATATCTACAAATGATAGGGTAACACATAAGCAGTGAGTGAAGTACGCATGATAGGTGGTGATCGATGGGTGTGGGACATATTTATACAGTTGATGACATAGTAATATATCATATCCATGTGCCCCTTATAACACAACAGTGGCAAATGATGATGGGAACAAAACAAAATAGCACCCTTAACAACAGTAATAACAGTTACAATGACAGAACAAATGATAACCTCTCTTGTTATAGCAATTATTTCACCAAGAAATGGCTTACTCTCATCTAGCTCGCATCTGCCTGAAGCGATTCCTAAATAGTTATCTCACTAACATCACAGAACCATTAATGATGACAAGGGCAACATTAGCAAACATAGTAATAACAACCACAACAATAAGACCAATAATGATTCATTCTGCTGTAACAATCACATAGCAGTAGTAATGACTTCTTCTCAAGAAAAATAACAGTCATAACAAAAAAAACAACAATCATTATTCATTTTGCTGTACCAACAATTGGCTCTTTAATCTGTCAACTAATGCAACCATAGTTACTACAAAGCATAAAGCATTTGCAGCCAGAATTAGTAGACCAACACTGCAAAACCCTTGCCTAACGCTGCCATAATCAATTGCCTCACACTGCAAAGCAATACTCAAGCTGTAACACAACTTGACTATGTTTTTTTCAAGGGTTATTTACTTAACTTCTGGAAAGAGTGCTAAGGACAAGCTGATTTTACCGATTTGAGATGGGATGAAGCTGATGGCTGAAACGATACTAATAGCTGAGGCTACACTAGTGGCTAAAACAATGCCAATGGCTGGAAAGAATGATCTGTAAATGCCTTGCGCAGAGGTATCACATGTTATCGATGGCATGCAAAGGATGGGCAGACGTTAAGATCACATGACTGGCACAGTAAGCATATGATACAACAATTAAACTTAAGTATAAAAAAAAAAAAGGAATTTTTGCACCCAGAACTACTAAGACGTGTTCTGCAGGTAATCATGAAGATTTCTTAACAAAGAAAAAGAAAAAGCATTTATCTTAGGATGGTAAAGACTGAAATTTGGACGACATTGGCAGAAATGTTTTCATATTATGAATTAAGCTTGCAAGAAGAAATCTGTGCAATATAGTAAAGGATGCTTCTTTCAAAGATTAAACTAAAAGAAAATTCTGAACAGGTATCAATTATGAGGGAGTTCTCAGTATTTGGGAGGAAAAGACTCACATTCACACAAGTTACTCCTCCATCACCTGATTTTAAATCCTGTAATGTTACACATATATTGCCACATGAATGCCACAATGGTCTGGTTGGAAATGTACAGATAAAGCTCATTACTGTTACCACAGTATATTTCTCATACTAACATATAAACGACAATATGGGTATACCTATGATAACGACCAGAAATAAAATCTAGATAAATATACTCACAAGTAAGGGATAAGGAAATGGAAATCAAATAAGATGGGCTGGGTGTAGTGTCCTGGTTAGCGACACTCACTTAATGTACGATCTGTCCTTGATGACATCATTTTGACACCATTTCATGCAGACACCAAAAAAAAAAAGAAAACTACATGGGCATGCTGAAATCGACAAGATACAGGAGCATCAAGTAACGTTGCCACTAAACATAAATCCTGCAAAGAAAGAAAAGCAAAAAAAAAAAAAAAGGGAAAACAGAGGAGGGGTAGTAATATGGCATGATGGCAATGGACATAGGATCACATGAAGAATCATTCATTCTGTTTATGGAGACTAAACCATTAATAACAAAGAGATTTTATGTAAAATTTTAATTTTGGTAAAATCAGTGACATATGAGGGAGTATGGAATGCACGTGGATTAAAAAAACATTGATTGAAAAGGAAATACTGTTTCATAAAGCTTTTGGTTTTGAAACAAATCAGGCCAACAACGGTTGTTGGAAGGTTATAATTCAGCAAAACCTACTTTCTATAGGGATCGATGATGCTATTGTGAAGCATCACAAATCCTTAACATATAAAATAACCAGGGTGACCAATTTTGTCATTGAGGGTGACGAATAGGGGATGCAGGTGGCATGAAGATGCTACTCAAGTCATAAAGATGTAGATACCCGGTGAACCCTCACCTGATTGCTTGAACGAGCTGATTCTTTGCAGATGATTCCTGGAAAACTTCTGGTTTGAAATGAAAATCTTGATGTAATCAATGATGCACAAGGTGGGATAACCTTGGTTCAACAGAGGTTGAGAAGATCCCTTCTTTTTTTAGCGTTCTGCTGAAGGTTGTTCATGCGGATCGAAGCTCCTGAGTGTCAACCGCTGGAAGCTCGTTTCTTGAATGGTGATGAAGAGACAGAGAGACAATGAGCGTGCTGCAGAGAGGAACATAATAGGTTGGGGAAGAAGAAAGGGGTTTTGAGAGATGGGAGAAGCCGCCTACTGGCCGAGAGGGAAAGAGGTGAAAGGGGGAGTGAAGAGAGCTGGAATCGCCGATGGGATCTCTTTTGCTGAACCCTCCTCCTCTTTTTAATAGCCGGCCCTTGCTTTTCCCCTTCAAATCCGTCTTTTTCCTCCCCTTTAGTCGACCTTGATAACCCTTAAAACAGAATTTTAAAATTTTTTGAAATGTTTTGAAAAAGAGAACTCGCCGTTTTGAGAGGGGGACGACTCCCTTTCTCTGGAAAAAAAATTTGAAACTTAGGTAAAATAAAAGTTTCAGGGTTGAAAAGTAATAGTAATAAATAAAAAACAAAACAAAATGATAAAACGAATTTTGTTTTTTTCCTTTTTCCTTTTTTTTTAAGGTGGTGCCACCTCAACTGAATTTGAAAACTTTTTGAAGTGTATATAAAAAAAATTGTTTTTCTTGGCAAAGAGTCTTAGTGGGGCGCCACCTACGTGGACCCACTAATTATTTTATTAAAATTGAGTAAAAAAAAGAAATTAAATAAATAAATAAAAGGTTTTATAAATCGGTGCCACTTCCGAATGGGCACTATTTTAAAAATAAGAGAAATTTTTTAGAATTTGAGTGTGACACCACCTCAAGGTGGGTCCCACGTCACTTATTTGAAATAAAAGCCAAATAAGATATTTTGGAATTTTCATAATAATAGGCTAGTTTAGAAAACACGAAGTGAATTTTTGTTTGATTTCAAAACTTGGAAGAAAATGGTTCTTCAGGGCAAAATTTGGAAAGATGCGGAGAAATTCGGAGCCCTTTTGTAAAAGTTTGAAATAATGTCTTATGAATTTGAAATTGTGTCCCCCTCTTTTCAATTGACGAAATCTTGAAAATCAATGTCCAAAACTATCCAGATCGTTTTCTTGAGAAAACTTTTGTAATTCGGAGCCCTGGGGGTAAAATGGGAAGAATTTGGCAATTTTAAAAGCCCAGGAGTTTGAAATCAATTTTGAAATATTTAAAACTCGAATCTGGATTGATATTTTTTGAAAATCAAGAGTTTTGGATCTCAAAATGACATGCTGTGCAGTGAAATGATATGAAATGCTCATGTGATGTTATGCAAAGACATGTTACCTGAAATGCCGCTCTGAATTCAAAATTGGAATTCTAGCTTCTTGTTGAGAATAAGATTTTGAAATTTTGCAGTTTGAAGCTATTTCTGAGTCCAAATGGAGAAATTTTGAGACTTAGGAATAAAATTTTGGACTTTCTACCAGGTTCAATCTCAAAAAATAACCATTTTGCCCTTCATTGCTTCCAGAGAACCGAAATGTGATGATTGGTGGATATATCAGGAAGGTGAGTGAAAATTTGGGATGTTTACAGATGCCCTTCTTTGCTACTAAGCCGGCTTGTGGCCGAGCTTAGTGGCAAAGAAAAACACACCAAATTTGAGCTATATATAAAATGCCCCAGTTAGAAGGATCTGACTGGGTATGAGGAAATTAGCCCGAGGAAGATGGTAGATATGAAATGGAGAATAAATAGAAAATAGATTTGCTCTGGTGAGAGTGAATTTCAAGTTTTTGCCCTTATCCTGGATGGGACAGAAAATGCTTCGTATGGAACGAAGCTCTGGTTTGACCCTTAACCTGATTGGGGAGTGGAATATCTCATCAAAATGAGACTCAGGTTTGTACCCTTAACCTGATCGGGCGGAAAAATGGAATACCTCATCAAAGGAGGCTCAGGTTTGTACCCTTATCCTGATTGGGCGAAAAATGAAATACTTCATCAACTGAGGCTCAGGTTTGTACCCTTATCCTGATTGGGTGGAAAAATGAAATACCTCTTTGAATGAGGCTCAGGTTTGTACCCTTATCCTGATTGGGCAGAAAATGAAATACCTCATAACCTGAGGCTCAGGTTTATACCCTTATCCTGATTGAGCGAAAAAATGGAATACCTCATCAAAGGAGGCTCAGGTTTGTACCCTTATCCTGATTGGGTGGAAAATGAAATACCTCATCAACTGAGGCTCAGGTTTATACCCTTATCTTGATTGGGCAGAAAAATGAAATACCTCTTTGAATGAGGCTCAGGTTTGTACCCTTATCCTGATTGGGCGAAAAAATAGAATACCTCTTTGAATGAGGCTCAGGTTTGTACCCTTTTCCTGATTGGGCAGAAAATGGAATCCTCGAAAGAAGAGACCATGATGGAATCTTCGGATTTTGCACAATAAATCCGACAGGGGTTTTGCAAAAGGAAGGAAAATGGGGTCCCTAAAGCTTGAAAAGGGGTTGATTTTGGGTGCCTCATTGCTGCGACTAAATAGCTTTTGAAATTGCCTTTTGCGAGAAAATGATTGGTGGTTCGACCTCGAACCGAAATGGGATTGTCTATGGTTGGATAGTGGGGACACAAGGAAGTGTGCAAATCTGAGAGCTCACGCTCTCAAAGAAGGGAAGGAATCAAGTCCTTAAGAAGGATTTAAAATTGGTGTCAAGATGTATCAAAGACAGACATCAAGCTCTCACTTCACGTCAAGATAGCTAGAAAATATTGTCAAAGTGTTGAAAATTTTGTTGTTGATTCAAAATATTTGAAAATGATACGCATTGTTGCAAAATATTCTTTCTTTTCTATCTGAAGCATCACCTCCAAACAAGATTCACTTCGTAGGATCGAGATTTGGAAATCCAAATTGCTTGCGATTGACCTTCTTCAAGGAAGCTATCAATTTCCTTGATATGAACAAAAAAGAGAATTTGATATTATGAAAGCAATTGATGAAAGAGTATTGATAATAGGATTTCACGAGTTTAAAGAAGCTTCTTGATAGATTTGGCAGTTTGATATCTTGGGAGCTTCTCTCATGATAATCTTTCTGCACTCTTTTGGCTCTTTTGGGCTTCGGAAGAGTTTATTGCATCATCCTTTATTTGGGATAGATGTCCTGACCTTTTTCTCTCTTTCTTTTTCCTCTCTCTCTTTCTTTTGGAAGGGTACGTCACAAACTCCAACTTGGAGATGTTTCGATCCTTATTTGACGATATATTGGCTCATGGGTTAGAGATCTTTGGATGATAGCTGAAATTAAATATCTTTTAGGGATTGTTGGAAGGTTCATCGCATCTGCCTTTATCTCGATAGTGCTTTGGTCTTTCCCTGGAAGGATCCGTCACAAACTCCGTCATCTTGGAGATGTTTCAAATCTTCTTTGGCCCCGGGGGTTGTTATCATCGCAAAATTTTTCCCCTCCCTTGCGAGAGAGAAACGAATTTCGCGAGTCAAACTCGACCAAAGTTTTGAAATTTGTTTTGAAAATTTACTCGCCTCCGTTTTGAAAATTTGCGGGAAAATTCCATGGAATGGGATCCGCCTGTCGGTACGAGGTTCAATCGTTCCTGGCACCTTTACCAGGGGTAATTGAACCAAGGACCAATTATGTGCTCTAACTTGATTCAAGTATCTAAATTATGCTCTATTTTTCCTAGAATGCACAAAGAATCAGGCTTGTGCTATGAAATTTTGAAAATAATGCAAGTTTGAGAAAATATGATGTTTGCTTTGGAAGATTGAAATATGCTTGAAAATTGATTGAAAAAGTACTTGAAATTGGGATTCCTGGGAAAATCATTGAAGTTCATTGAAAATCAGAAATTGGATTGAAAATGAATTCTTAGGAAAATTTGAACTTTGGAAAATCGATTTTGAAATTTGGAATTGCTTTTCTGAGAAAATGGATTTGAGAATTCTTAAGAAATCTAAGAAATTCATTGGAAAATGACTTTTGAAATGACAAATGGATTCTCAAGAAAGGGAGAAATCTGAGAAAATCGATCTTTTTGAAAACTTGAGACTTTGAAATCTGAGAATTTTAAAACATTGGAAAATCTTGGTTTGAACTTGGGAAATGCTTTGAAATCTCTTTTCAAAACTTAGGATTTTGAGAAAATTAGATCTTGAGAAAGACTTGGAAATTCTTGAGAAAGCTGAATTTTCTGAAATTGAAATTGGAAAACGAATTTGAGAATAATGCAATTTGAATGATATGAATGAATGAATATGAATTTGAAAAGGGAATTTCAATTGAGAAATTGGGAAATCCTTTTAAAACTTTGAAAAATGCAGTACATTTTGAAGTTAGCCTAAGTGTGTAGGCTGAATGTGGCTAATACGAAGATCATAAATCTTGGTTTTCTTCGTATTCTGACTATGGCCATAAATACGAATCCCACCGAGTTTATAAACTCCTTAAAAGCTTGTGCACGTGTCATTCGTGTAAACCATAGTGAATTTGAAATAAATATGCATGAATCATACATCACATATTAAAATTTGCATAAATTAAACTATATGCAATGCAGTCCTATTCTAAGCAGAAATGTAACTCTTATTCCAAATTATTACATTTGAGATTACATTGAATTGAAATAAAAAAAAATAAAATTTAAGTCTTCTTCTTGAATGTTCCTGCAAAACTAGAAAACAAGGTTAGCACAAAAATGTAGGTTTTTCTGAATTTATCTGAAAATATGGGAAATTGTCGGACATTATTCAGATATAAACCCAAAATCATACCCCCTTCGATATAAACATGAGAAATAATGAATAAATTTTGAAAATAAACTTGAAAATTCGAAATTGGGGTCAAAATGACCAAAATACCCCTGATGACCTTGAAATCAGGGTTTTCTGAAAGAATTTTTGTCAATTTTGGAAATTTGAAAATCAAATGAAATAAATCAAACATAATATGATGAAATATGATGATATGCATGAAATTTTGGGAGAATTAGAAATTGAAATTTCGAAATTTAGGTCAAAATGACCAAAATACCCCCGATAACAAGACTATGGCCTTGAAACCAGGGTTTTCTGAAATAAATTTTGCAAAATTGAAAAATATGAAATGCAAAGGAGATTGAAATTAACCCTAATACGATTCTACATGCTTATGTAAATGATAAAAACCCTAAAATGACGAAAATATCACAAAATATTGAATTTAACCTGATTTTCGCTTGATTTTCGCTTCTGAATTTAAAGATAAACTAACACATGGAGCAAATGAACTTGGAATTAAACCAAATTTGGCATGGACACCTAAAATAACCCTAAGAACAGAATGAATCTCGAAAATCTAATTTTTTTGTATTTTTAAATATGAAAATTCAAATAAAAACCCTAAATTTCATGATTTTTGCCTAAAATATTGATTCTAAAGGGGATTTAGGATATCAAACTTCCATAAAAATTTCCCAAATTTTATAGGAGGATAGATGACAGTAAGGTAAAGATTTTTTCCTTTTACACTTTCTGGTTTTGACCTATGGTCGGAGCTGTACCACTCCGGCAAGTCGGATCGGAATCCGGCGACTCTAGTAAATGAAGGAAACAGACAGGTTTCGGTAGAAAATGTGGGAAAAATGGAATACGGATGGGAAAATGGATGAAATTGTGGGAAAATGTCCCTGATAAACAGAGGAATATTTGATCTTTTTACAGGATTGGGATTCGGGTTACGGTTTGGAAAAGGTCATACTGTTATCAGAGACCTAAATCTCTGAGATTTCTGGACATTGGAATCTGTTAGACAGAAATAGAAAATCAGGGAAAAATACTGGAACAGATTTAAAACTTCCCAAATTTTGGGAAATGACAGGAAATTATGTTATGAACAACTTTAGTGTTGAAAGTTTTTGCAGAAAGGTTATAGATTGGATGGACTTGGTGCATTAAGGTCTGTCTATACCCTGACAAAAGAAAATCGATATTTTCCCAGAGGTCTGAGAAATCCGATTTTTTACAGAGGTCAAAACTAATTGGAAAAATCTCAAAATTTCCAGATCATTAGTAGATTCAATCATGAATCTACTGTGATTTTTGGAGAATGATCCGAATCTCTCACGATGGTGGTGCCGGAGGTTTTAGTCTGCTAAGGAAGAAACTTAAAGTTCCAGAAATACAGAATCCCAGTTTGGGATTTGATTGGTTTAGATAGATTCCGAAACACAAAATGAATCAAATTTTCGACAGTACAACAAAGACATGTAAACCTAACTACTCTAAAATTTATAAAATTTTTAAATGCATAAAATCACATAAATTGCTGTATGGACTTTGTCTAAAAACTAAAATTTTACAAATTTTAAACTAAGTAAAGCATGGTTCATATATAAAACGAAATAACTAGCAAAACGAATTAATCTAAGTGCATGCAAACATAAGATGACATGAATCATAAAACTAAAACCTAAATCGAGGAGGATATGATCAATTTAATATTGGCTCTCCAAAATGAGAGATTCGATCCATTGAGTGGACGGATCTTTTCATTTTTTAGCCTACACATAAAGCACAAGTTTTGTATTTATCTGTATATATATATGTATATATATATATATAGAGAGAGAGAGAGAGAGATTAAATGAGAGTTTTCAACAATATGAAACCAGCTTTGGTCTGATCTCACGTTGTGTTTAAATAAACCATGTGATAAATATCTTAAAAAAAAATGAAAGCCAAAGGGTAAAGCAACACTTTACCTTGAGAGAGGGCTGGAAGATGGGGATGGCTTGGATGTGGAGCAGCTGCTGCCAGGCGTGAGGGAGGTGTCCCTGTGGTGCTGCCAAGGATGGAGGTGTGGCTGTTGGCTGGGAGCTTGAAGGTGATGCTTCCAAGTGGAGACCGGCTGAAGCAAGGTGGAGGCTGCAGCTGTTTGTTGAAGCAGATGGTGGCTTGAACCGGCTAGGCGTGGAGGCTGCAGCTGGAGATGACCGGAGGTGCTGGTTGGAAGTGTAAGCTGTGGCTGTTGTGGCTGTTGTGGCTGCAGCAGCCAAGAGAAGGGAAGGAGAGAGCTAAAGGGGGAGAGAGAGAGAGGCGTGAGATGGGAGAAGAGCCGTAAGTGGCTTCTTCTTTTTTTCTTTTTTTCTTTTAACCAACCCCAACTTAGGTCTTTAATCAGCCTCAACTTAGGGTTTTTAGGGGTTAATGAAAAGAGAGGGAAAGAGTGTACGTGAATGGGCTGGAGAAGGGAAAGGAAGGAAGGGAAGGGAAGAAGAAAAGAAAGGGAAGAAGAAGAAAAAGAAAGAAAAGGGAAAAAGAAAGGAAAGAAAGAAAAGGAGGGAAAAAGGAAAAGGGAAAGAAAAGAATGAGAAAATGGAAAGTGGGGCTGGAGGCTTGGGTGACCACCTTGTGGGTCCCACCTCCTCTCTAAAAAAATAAAAAAATAAAAAAATAAAAAAATAAAAAAAATAAAAATCAATAAAAACAAAAATAAACAAATAAAAAGAAGCATTTTTTTATATAAAATAGAAAAGTAAATGAATGGGCCATCTCAGAGCGGGTCCAAATTCCACATTTGAAATTCATTTTGATGATTAGAGGGGTAAAATAGTCTTTTTAGAAAGTTTCTAGACGAAACGAGCTATTTTTGGCAGTTTTGAAAACGAGCTCGGATTTTGAAGTTCAATACCCCGTTGCGAAGCAAATCCAGAGTAGAATTTAAAAATGTAATTTTGAAAGAAATCCAAATTGTTTTTCTCGAGAAAATGCTTCCAACCGAAATGAGCTATTTTTGGCAGTTTTTGAAACGTGCTCAGATTTTGAAGTTCAATAGCTCATTGCGAAGCAAATCCAGTGTAAAACTTGAAAATTTGATTTTGAAAGAAATCCAAATTGTTTTTCTTGAGAAAATATTTCCAAATTTAGACTCCCAGGGTGAAAATGTCAATTTTGGAAACCTGAGGTTTGAAATTGATTTCTGAAAACTTTTAAAACTCAATCTGGATTGAAATTTATAAAGCTGGAGTTCTGGACTTCGAAAATGAAATGAAATGTGATGAAATGTTATGAAATGCTGAGAAATGATATGAAATGATGAGAAATGACATGCGAAATGCAGACCCTGAATGGAGAATTTTAGATGTTAGACCCCGATTGGCAGCTGTACCAGTTTAAAAAGCATTAAAATTGATAAAATTTGCAAAATAGCTCAAGAAATGGTTTTCGGGACTCTATTGGATCAGAGTGACACTGAAAATTGAGGTTTGAGCTGTATTGAACTGAAATGAGCTGGATTGAGCTGAGTTTTAGAGTTTCAGAACTCAAATGAACTGACCAGGCACTGACTCAACTGACCTTTCCGACTGAATTTTCAAGAAAAGCTGTCATTTTTAGAGAAATGGTACGGAATGGTCACTGGAGTGAAGTGAATTACGAACTTGAGCTGACTTTGAGCTAAAAAAAAAGGTCAATAATACTGACATGAACTAAAATCGAAGCTCGAACACTAGCTCAATTGGCTGAACTCAGCTCAATTTCAGCTGAAAGAGCTGAAATGGACTAAAATGGGCTCCTGAACACTTAGAAATGGTTTTGAACTGAAATTGGAGCACTTGAACTCCTGGTGAGCTCAAGTTAGACTCTGGGGAACATGACTGACTGAGAATGACTGACTTGGAGACAATTGGCTTGGATTCGAGTGAGAACTGAGCTCATTTTTGAAGAAATGATCCCATTTTGGCAGGAATGGTCAGAAATGAAAATGGTCTGTTCATTGTGAGCTCAGATGAGCTTGAGATGACTGATATTCTAACTGTCTTGAACTGACCAATGAGCTTGGTCGACTCCGATTGACTCGGGTGCGGGATGACCTAGGGGTAAAATGGTAATTTTCCTAATGAAAATGGGTAAAATGGTGATTTTCTGAAACTGACTCGGGGTTTGACTCCTACACTGACCTAACAGGGTTGGCACTGCACGAGCAGGGTTGTTTGAGAATGGATGAGGAAAATTTGGGGTGTTTACAAATGCCCCTCTTTGCTACTAAGCCGGCTTGAAGACGAGCTTAGTGGCAAAGAAAATCACACCAAATTTGGGCTATAAAAATGCCCCAGTTAGAAGGATCTGACTGAATATGAAAATATTAGCCCTGATGAAAATGGTAGATATGAAATGGAGAATAAAGAAGAAAAATTTTACCTCAAAAGAAGTGAGATTCAGGTTTTGCCCTTAATCTGGATGGGATGGAAAATTCCTCGTGTAGAAACGAAGCTCAGGTTTGACCCTTAACCTGACTGGGGAATGAAATACCTCATCAAGAAGAGGCTCAGGTTTGTACCCTTAACCTGATCGGGAAATAAAATACCTCATCAGAATGAGGCTTAGGTTTGTACCCTTAACCTGATTGGGCGGAAAATGAAATACTTCATCAAAGGAGGCTCAGGTTTATACCCTTATCCTGATTGGGCGGAAAATGAAATACCTCATCAAAGGAGGCTCAGGTTTGTACCCTTATCCTGATTGGGCGGAAAATGAAATACCTCATCAAAGGAGGCTCAGGTTTATACCCTTATCCTGATTGGGCGGAAAATGAAATACCTCATCAAAGGAGGCTCAGGTTTGTACCCTTATCCTGATTGGGCAGAAAATGAAATACCTCATCAAAGGAGGCTCAGGTTTGTACCCTTATCCTGATTGGGTAGAAAATGAAATACCTCATCAAAGGAGGCTCAGGTTTGTACCCTTATCCTGATTGGGTAGAAAATGAAATACCTCATGAAAGGAGGCTCAGGTTTGTACCCTTATCCTGATTGGGCAGAAAATGAAATACCTCATCAAAGGAGGCTCAGGTTTGTACCCTTATCCTGATTGGGCAGAAAATGAAATACCTCATCAAAGGAGGCTCAGGTTTGTACCCTTATCCTGATTGGGCAGAAAATGAAATACCTCATCAAAGGAGGCTCAGGTTTGTACCCTTATCCTGATTGGGCAGGAAAAATGAAATACCTCATCAAAGGAGGCTCAGGTTTGTACCCTTATCCTGATTGGGCAGAAAATGAAATACCTCATCAAAGGAGGCTCAGGTTTGTACCCTTATCCTGATTGGGCAGAAAATGAATAGAATCCTCGAAGGAAGAAACCATGATGGAACCTTCGGATTTCCGCACAATGAATCCGATAGGGGTTTTGCAAAAGGATGAAATTGGGGTCCCTAAAGCTTGAAAAGGGGTTTGATTTTGGGCGCCTCATTGCTGAGACTAAATAACTTTTGAAATTGGTGACCTTTTGCTGGAATTGGTGGCTTAACCTCAAGCCAAAATTGGACTGTCTATGGTGGGACAGTGGGGACACAGGGAAGTGTGCGAATCTGAGAGCCCATGCGCTCAAATTATACCAACAGAAGGGAAGGAATCTTGAAAACTCCCATTATCAAGTCCTTAAAAGGGATAACAACTTATGTCAGGATGCGCCAAAGATGAACCTCAAGCTCTCGCTTCACGCCAGGATAGCTAGAAAATATTATCAAAATGTTGAAAATTATTGTTGATTCGAAATAATTGAAAGTGATGCACATTGATTTGAAAATATTCCCTCTTTTCTACCTGAAGTATTATCTCTGATTGGGCTTAACTTCGTAAAATCAAGATTCGAATTCAAATTGCTTGCAATTGGCTTTCTTTCAAGGAAGCTATCAATTTCCCTGATATGAGCAGAAAAGAGAGTATTCTTGATATTGTGAAAGCAATTTGTGAAAGAATATTGATAATAAAATTTCACAAAATTTAAAGAGGATTCTTTGGCAGATTTGGCAGTCTGATATCTTGGAATTCTTTCTCATGACGATCTTTCTGCCTACTATTTTTTTTTTTTTGGCAGAATTAGAGCTCTCTTGGGTTTTTGGAGATTACATCATCCTTCATTTTGGAGATGTCTTGACTTTTCTCTCTCTTTTTTTTTTTTTTTTTTAGAAGGGTACGTCACAAACTCCTTCATCTCAGAGATGCTTCGATCCTTCTTTTCTCTCAGGGATTATATTGACGGTTATTGGCTCTTTGGTTGGAAATCTGTTGATGATAGCAGAAATTAAATATCTTTTAGGGTTTGTCGGGAGGCCCATCGCAATCGCCTTCATCTTGACGGTGCTCTGAACTTTCCCTGGAAGGATCCGTCACAAACTCCGTCATCTTGGAGATGATTTGAATCTTCTTTGGACCCGGGGGTCTACTCGCCTAATTCGCCTTCATCTTGACGACAGTTGAGAGATCCCTTTTGCAGATATTTAATTGCAGCTTTAGGTGATTGAGGAGATATAAGGATTGAATGGATTTTTCTGTATCACCCAGGATATTTCGACTGCTTTATTTTCCAAGAATGATCTTTAAAAATGTGCCATTGACTGCGATCAATACCGATCACTTATGGCTTTGCAACAATATTGAATTTCCTTTTGCTGGCCATATCGAGGATTTATTCTTCATCCTTTTGGTTGGCCAATAGAAAGAATTTGAATTTTGAATCCTTTTTCACGAAAGCTTTGACCTTTCGAAAATAATATTGAAGGTATTCTGAGGTAATGTTTTTGTACAGTAAAAATTTTGAAATCAACAAATATTTAATGACAAATTGGCAAAATGTTCTTGAAATCCTCGGTGAGAGCGAGCATCTGAAGCACAACGCAACGCACCCATGACAAAAAAAATTCTTCTCCTTTCCCCAAAGGAGAAGATTCAGAAATTGGAAATAGGAATTACTCCTCTCTTCCCTGAAGAGGAGGTGTTTGCAAAACGAACTTTCAAAGAGAAATTAAGCTTTCGTCAAAACTTCCTAACATTAGGCTTCTCTTATGGAAAGGGGGCCGGTAATGATGAGGTCGGTGAATTGGTCATGAAGGAACGAGTCCATCACACTCTCCCTGAAAAGAGGGTCCTTCATGATGAAAAGGCCTAGTTTGAAATTGCGGTCACAAGGAAAGTGAGCTTCCGTCGAAGCTCTCCCTGAATTAAGGGTTCCTTGTATGAAATTGGAAATTTGTTTTGCAAAACGGTTCACATAGACACGAGTCCCTTCAAACTCTCCCTGAAAAGGGGCTAGGTGAACAAAGGATAGCATGCGAAAAGAACGAGCTCCCTTGAACTCTCCCTGTACAAAGGGTCTCTCGCAAGAGGAAATGATTGGAATTGGTATGAAATTGGAATTTGGAAAATTTGAAATTTTGAAATTTGAAATTTGAAATTTGAAATTTAAAATTTGAAATTTTGGAAATTTGGAAATTGATATTTGGAAACTGGAAATTGATTGACTCGAAGGTCAAAATTGGTTGACCCAAAAGTCGAAATTGGAAATTTGGAATTTAAAAATTGGAAATTGGAAATTAGAAAATTGATTGACTCGAAGGTCGAAATTGGAAATTTTGGAAATTGATTGGCCCGAAGGTCAAAATGGGAAATTGAGTGACCCGAAGATCGAATTTGAAAATTGGTTGACCCAGAGGTCGAAATTGGAAATTTGGAAATTGGGTGGCTCGAGGGCCGAATTGGTAATTGAAATTTGAACTTTGATGAATGATCAGCACAAAGACTGAACCCGAGAGGTTGACTGATACGACCCATCAGTGAGACACTAACACAAGCGCTCAATCTTGAAAGAACACCAACATGAATATCGAGTTTTGAAAATATGTCAACATAGACATTGGATTTTAAAAATATATCAGTTCGAGCACTGGATTTTGGAAGTGTACCAGTTTGAGCACTGGCTTTCAAAATTGTACCAGTTCAAGCACTGAGTTTTGAAAATATACCTTGTTTTTAATTTGAAATTTGAATTTTTAAAAGAGACTTATGCTCTTAAAGTATTTGGGAATTGTAACGAGAATGATTGTCGGGGTCTCAGGATTATCCCTTATCCTGAATGGGTAGCGAACTTGATGCAAATTCATGCCAATGAATGCAGATGTATGCAAATATGAAAATGATATAAATGAATGCACATGCGTGCAAAATGAGAGATTTGTTTATCCTGCCTGCATACAGGATATTTGTAGATAAAAACAAAATTTTTTAAAAAAAAATGCCCCAGTATAACTGGGAAAGGAGAATTTAACCATTATTGAACAAAATTTGGAGGAATTACAAAGAATAAGACATGGTTTAAGTATAGAATTTTTTCAAATGCCGAGCATTGATGGGATCTGGTAATTCCACTCCGTCAGCATTTATGAGCCGATATGAATTACGAGGTAATGCCTCTTTGACAACATAGGGACCTTCCCAATTTGGTGACCACTTGCCACCTGGGCGGTGCTTGAGATAAGCCGTTGACCTGAGCACTAGATCATTGACTCGAAATTTTCTTTCAATGACTGATTTTGCATATTGTCTGGCTATCTTCTGACGATACGATTGAGCGTGCTCTGCTGCTCTGAGTCTTCTTTCGTCTAGCAAATCAAGTTGTACTAGCCGCTGTTGTTGATACTGATCAAGAGGTAATTCGAGAAGTGATGCAAATTTCAGAGCAGGTTTCTGAACATGTAGAGGCAATACTACTTCGGTTCCGTAGACAAGTTCTGACGGAGTAGCATTAGTTGGAGTTCGAATGGTGGTTCGATACGCCCACAATGCATCATGAATCTTCTCATGCCAGTCACGGCTTGTTTCCAAAGTTCGCTCGAGGATTCGAATCAAAATCTTATTGGTGGCCTCTGCTTGGCCATTTCCTTGAGGATAATAAGGAGAGGAGAAATGATGATGAATTTTGAACTTCAAACAAAAAGTCCTCATTTTCTCATTCTTGAAATGACTGCCATTATCTGACACAATATCATGTGGTATGCCGAAACGACATAGGATATTCCTATGGATGAACGAGACCACATGTCGACCTTCTACTGTGCGTAGAGTGACTGCTTCTACCCATTTAGTAAAATATTCTGTTGCAGCAAGAAAATATTTATGGCCATTTGAAGCAGGAGTAATGGGGCCAACAACATCAAAAGCCCACATAGAAAATGGCCATGGTGAGACGACAGATTGCAAATATGTCGCTGGCGCATGAATGGAAGGTGCATGCATCTGGCATTGAACGCACTTCTTCACAAAACGATAACAATCTTGTTGCATAGTTCTCCAGTAATAGCCTGCTCGGATGATTTGTTTGACAAGAGTTTGGTAGCCAACATGACCACCGCAGATACCTTCATGTGCTTCTTCCACAACTTCTTTGGCTTCTTCTTCGTCCAAACATCTAGAATATTCAGAGCTGAATCCACGACGATAAAGGACGTCGACAAGAATAAAATATCGCGCAGACATGCGCTGAATTGCTCACCGCTCTTTCTTTGAGAGTTCTGGAGGAAATTCGCCAGTTTCAATGAAATTCTTGATGTCATGATATCAGGGCTTCTTCTTTTGCTCCGCCTGGTTTACCTGCTCTACTGGGACGAAAGCAGGTTGATCAAGTCTGCCAATTTCAAAGGAGCGACAAGATTCTTCGTTCCTGAAAGACATGATGGATCCCAGATTGGCTAAACTGTCTGCAATTTGATTGAAGTCTCTCTTGACATGGAAAAGTTGAAATTCTTCGAAATTGCTAACAAGAGCTGAGACGATCTTCTGATAAGGAAGTAACTTCTGATCCTTCACTTGCCATTCAGCTAAGACTTGATTGACGACGAGCAAAGAGTCGCCATAAGCATGTACTCTTTTGACATTGAAGTCTCGTAGAATTTTCAGACCTTGTATCAAAGCTTCATACTCGGCCATATTATGAGTGCACTGAAAATCTAATTTGAGAGAAAAGGGGATCATCTCCTTCTCAGGTGTGATCAACAGAATCCCGATTCCTATGCCTGCCATATTCTTGGAACCGTCAAAGAATAAATTCCAAATTGGGGATTGTTGAATATTGCAGATCCGCTCATCGGGGAAATCATCCTCGACTTTAACATCTTCTGCTAAAGGAAAATCTGCTAATTGATCTGCAATTGCTTGGCCCTTGATAGATTGCTGAGAGACATATTCCAAATCGTATTGCATCAATAAAACCTGCCATTTGGCAATCCGTCCACTGAGGAAGGGTTGCTCTAGAATATACTTGAGAGGATTTAATTTGGATAGGATCTTGACTTCAGATGTCAACAGATAGTGTCTCAATTTCTGACACATCCAAACCAGAGCTAGACATGTCTTCTCTATCTGAGAGTATTTCTTCTTATAATCAATGAAGGTTTTACTCACATAGTAAATGGCATGCTCTACCAGACTGCCTTCTTCGTATTGCGCCAAAAATCCGCCACAAGCCACTTGATTAACTAAAATGTATAGCAGTAGGGGTTTCCCTAATTCTGGCGGCTTTAACACAGGAGGATTGAGCAAATATTTCTTGATGCGTTCGAACGATTGCTGACACTCTAGTCCCCATTCGAATTTCACTCCTTTCCTGAGCAAATGATTGAAAGGCTCACATCTCATGGCCAAATTGGATATGAATCGCCGAATTGATTGCATGCGTCCCTGAAGGCTACGCAATTCTTTCAGATTAGTCGGGGGAGACATGTCAATGATAGCTTTGGCCTTAGCGGGATCAACTTCTATCCCCTTTTTGCTGACTAGAAAGCCTAACAATTTGCCAGATTCGACTCCAAAAACACATTTTTGTGGATTGAGTCTTAGCTTGTAAAGAATGAGCCGCTTGAAAACTTGATTGAGAGTTTCGATGTGATCTTCTTTTTCTTTGGATTTTACCAGAATATCATCGACATAGGCATCCATGATTTTGTGCATCTGATCATGGAAAATGACGGCCATAGCACGCTGATAAGTGGCTCCAGCATTCTTAAGCCCAAATGGCATGACTGTATAACAAAAAGTGCCCCAAGGAGTAGTGAAAGATGTCTTGGACTGATCACGAGCGGCCAACTTGATCTGATTATATCCAGAATATCCATCCATAAAAGAGAACATAGCGTGACCTGCTGTGCTATCAATCAAAAGATCAATATTAGGAAGTGGATAATCATCCTTAGGAGTCGCTTTATTGAGATCTCTGAAGTCGATGCAAATTCGAACTTTACCATTTTTCTTGGGAACAACAACAATATTTGCTAGCCAATCTGGATAGTCAATGGTTCGAATGAACCCTGCTTTGAGTAGGTCTTCTAGACCTTCCTTAACTTGTTGTTCCACTCGAGGATCCATCTTTCTCAGTTTCTGCTTAACCGGCTTGACATTTGGTTTTAGGATGAGACGATGCTCAACCAATTTGGTATCTAGACCTGGCATGTCCTCATACGTCCACGCGAACACTTCTTCATGTTGCTTGAGAAAACGGGTGAGCCTTTCTTTCTCTTCCGGGCTCAAACTGCTGCCAATCTTGAGAATTTTAGGATCGTCTTCTGATCCAATATTGATATCCTCAGTCGGATCCTGAACTAAGGATGATGGCTCATCTTGTTTCTGAATTGCTGCAAATTCTGGTAATTCTTGAAGAGCTGAATCAAATTCTGCAGGTTCTTCTGACTGCTTTGTAATCTGACTACATTCTGCTCTTATTTTAACCTGATGAATCACTGTTGGCTTTGAAAAGGCCTCTGGATTAAGAACGAGCTTCTTGATAGATCGGGAAGACATTCTGAAAATTGGAGAATAAATCGATTCAGGAAAATCTCCTATCATAAAACAAATTACTTTTGTTAAGAAAATAATTTGAAAGATAAAAGAGAAGAATAATGGCAAATTTTCAAAGATTTGATAACGAGAAGTAAAGAGACAAATGGCATCCAGATAGACAAAGGAAATTTTCAACTTTATTGAAAGATTGAATTGAGGACAATGATTGAAATGAAACGGGATATCATCCTAAATGTGAAAACAAAAGAATAGAAATGAAAGACAAGCAGATGCCCTTAGTGCGTCCCTTTGATAAAGATAGTGCCCTTCTGAGATCTTCTGCCACTAAAGCCCAATCCGGCCCTCTGAGGATAGTGCTGAGGAATTACTGGCTCGAGACGACCATTCCCATTTTTTCCCAGGCCTTGAAAAGGCTGATAACCATGCTTTACGAACAGATCAAATCCCTTTTTGGCCTTCATAAATTGGGAGAATAGTGGATGATCTTTGAATGTACTATAGTCAATTCGTCCTCCAATCTTGAAAAACTGTGGGCCTCTCCATCGAGTCATGGCCACTGTATGTGCTGGCTGTTCAGCCGTCTGCAGTATTCCCGAATTTTCTTCAAAGGTGACCTCATCAATGCCCCTAATGCTAGGGATATCAGTAGTGAAAGTGGGCCTAGGAACCATGGGTTGTGCAAGCCTCTTCTCCGGATCCTCGCCCAAGACTGTTGTGATCATTCCACCTTTTGACCACTTGACACACTGATGCAAAGTAGACGGCACCGCGTTCGTGTTGTGAATCCACGGTCGTCCCAACAACAGATTATACGTTGGGGGTACGTTGACCACATGAAAAAGGACAGAGTGGACCGAGTAGTCAATGAAAATTTCCAAGAAAATTTTCCCTTTAGCTGTCTGGCCATGATTATCAAACCCGTAGATAGTGATCGGGTCTGGGATATATTCCTCTTCTCTAATGCCCAAAGCTTTGGCTGTCATTTCTGGGCATATATTGAGGCTGCTGCCTCCATCTATCAGCACATGAGGAACAGTCATTCCTCTGGCTCGAATCACAACATACAAAGCGTTGTTGTGAAACACATGCGGCTTAGAAAGATCTTCATCTGAGAAAGTGATTGGAGCATTTGTCATGGCCTGATTGACTATCTGGGCCATGTCTTCAGGAGTTATGCTCGGTTTCACTTTGATTTTCCACAACAGATCATTCAACACTTGCTGGTGCTTGGCGGAAGCTTGGGCTAAATCCAAGATTGAGACATGGGATAATGCAGTAATCGGCTTTGGTGTCGATGTCTCACCTTTCTCCGGAGCGGGCTTAATAAAGTGCTTGGGGAGCCATGGCATTCTTTTAGCCACCTCAGGAGATACCCCAGCGGGTTTATCAGATACTTTCATTTTACCAAAAGCTGCAATGAGATCCATTTTCTGAGCTTTGGACTCAGTTTGCTGCAGTACCAGGACCTGATGTTGGACTTGCATATCCCTTTTAGAGCATGGCCTAATATGCTCCTGCGGCTGAAAAGGCTGTTCAGAGACGACCGCCGTAGAATGATGGGGAAAGGGTTTCTTTAGAATATCCATATTTTCATCTTCGGCACCCTCTACCAGAAGATTCTTGTCGATGAGATCCTGAACAATATTTTTGAGAACGAAGCAGTTCTCAGTATTGTGCCCCACTGTTCTGTGAAATTTACAAAATTGATCTTTGAATTTTTCCATGGGAACAGGGGGATCGGCCAGCCTAGGCAGTTTGACCATCTCCTTGGTCAACATATACTCGAGCACAGTCTCGAGGGATTGGTCTAGTGGAGTGAATTTCCTGTCATAACTCCACCCTTCATGCTTTACTTTTTCTCGGGGCTTCGGTCCCTGTTCTAATTGAAGTGGCTTATTGTATTGAGGCACTAATTTGCCTTTCTGATCATTCTTGTTGGAACTTCCTGCCCCATAACAGAAATCTTTGTTCTGCTCCTTATAGTGGTTCCAATTATTATTTCTGACAGAATGAGTGAAGTGAGTTTTCTTCTTCTGCTCATTCTGGCCGTTGTTCTTGGTGAAAGTGAAGCCTTCGTAGAAACCATTTTCCATGCTCAACTCGAGCCATTCAGCTCGTTCTGTCAGTTCAATGAATGTCCTTGATGGTGCAGTAGAGATGAGACCTCTTAGAGGCTGTGAGAAGTTACTCAGAATTAGGGACAAAGCATGTCCCTCTGATATGGGGTCCCTCATCTTGTTGCAAGCTGACCTCCATCGGTGGATAAAATCTCTGGCCTTCTCATTTTCTCTCTGTTTAAGGCCGCAAATATGGCTGAGGGTGGAAAGTGCCTCAGCATTGAAGAGAAATCGCTCAATGAACATGTTTACCACTTTGTCAAATTCCTTCAACTCAATTGGATTCACATGCTCCGAGTACCATTTAGCTGCGGTTCCCTCCAGACTGCGAGAGAAACATAGGAAAAGTGCACGATTGTCTCGTTTGAATCTGGAGCATTCAGCGAAGAACATGGCGAGATGAGCTTTAGGATCGCCAGAACCATCGAATTTGATAAACTTTCTGGGGAGATTCTCGAGATTGTCGTCCCCATCCAAACCATCATAGAAGTCTTCGCTGGTGAAGACTTTCTTTTCCTTGTCGCGGGCCTGCAGGTCTCGAAGCATTCTGACCACATCTTTGAACTGCGGCTGGTTAGAGTCATTGAGAGACTGCTCTTTGAATTTGTGGGTTGACCCCTGCCCCTGGGTAGACTTGCGGAATGCCTGATGGGTCTCAAACTCTTCATCTGAATCTTCCACTGATTCCTCTTCATCAGTTGCATCAACATGCTGGGCAGGCTTCTTGGATATCTTCAAGGCTTTCTTGACTGCCTGGCCTTTTGTCTTTTGCTTCACCTGTGCTTTCTCTGTACTGGCTTCAGCTTGTTCTGCCAACATTTTAGTCATCATCTTCTTAAACATGGCATACATTTGAGGATCAATGTCATCCTCAACCTGTTGCCCCTGATTTTTGCCTGAGCGCGGGGAATCCATTTCTTCGTCTGAAGCTGTCGAATATGCGATTCCCTCGACTGGTGCAGTCTTCTTCCCTGACCTTGTTTGAACCATTGACTGTCACGAAGGCTCTCTGCAGAGCAAAATCGATGGTTAGGCTTTTGAGAGAGATTTTGATTGGAAGAAAATATTCGCTGAGAATTTTGGTAGACAATTTGAAAGAATATCCCCTTACTAGGGATTGAGTCGTCGCTGGGATTACGACAATTGCGTTGTCATTCCTTTGCAAAGAAAATAAACAACTGAAAATTAAGCCTTGTTACCTAGGCGAGGTCGTCAAACCAAAAATTGAAGAATTTGCAAGATTTTTATTTATTGAAAGAAAACATGATTGCATCAATAATAAACTTGAGAAAGAGGGGGCGGACAGACAATTTGCCACCACTCTTTATAACTAGCAGAGACACGAGGACCGGGAAAAAGCGGAAGAGTAACAAAAGAGTCCCAGCCATATCTGGCAGAATGGTATGCTCCGGACCACTGTGCTGATGTAAGGTCGAACTCTGGCACGACTCCAGATAGCAGCCGCATCTCTATGTGCTTCTGTCTCTGAGAAAACTGTCGAACACACCGCTCCGGATGATAGTAAGCACAGAAGAATGGACCAAGCAACTTGAATCTCTTGCCATATGCATAGGTGTATCTGGGAGGCGATAATTCTCGATCAAAATAGTCCCACACCACTTCTTCTTCCTGCAGATAGTCGATCAGGAATCGGTACCGCGCAACTGGAAGGAGCTCCTTACCGTTGTATCTGAATGAACTAGCTCTGGTTGGTACATGCTGAAGGAACCAAAATTGAAGAGCATAAGTACATCCCTCGACTAAGATGGACTCTCCAAGTGTGAAGCGGGTCAGTCCTCTGTATAGAAAAGCAAGCGCGGCCATGGCTATCGAGAGACGGCTGGTCTGTCGACTTCCCCATCTTCTCAAAAGTTGAACTATTCTGACATCCACATAATTTTGTCCATCTGGAAAGAAAGCAAGTCCCACAGTACACAAAACCATCGCATGCTGAATTCTCTCTCGAGCTGTCCTGGACAACAAGCTGACTTCTGCGAATTCTCCATACTGTCGGTAGATCTCGATCAGACTCACGTATTCATTCCCATTTTCTTCAATCAGTGGCCAAGACTTGCGCCCTGTCATGCGAGCTACGACATCTTTGGGGTCCAGACCCTTGACATTGATCAGAAACTGCTGCTCTAACGGATCTCCAGGCTGACCGGCTGGCTCAGGCAGTCCCATAATCTCTGAGAATTCATCCATCAGTATTGTCATCTCGCCCTACGGGAACCAGAATGTGCAAGTGCGCGGATTCCACCGCTCCGCCAGTGCATGAATCAGATTGCCGTTGACTGTCAACTTTCCCACTGCAGATGCCAATTCCAACCCACAATCGCTCAAGTGGTCCGGAAACATACGAGAGAAATTTTTGAACCAGACATAGTACCACCGGGGGAAGAAGGGTCCGGTGCTAAGAGATCGATGCTCAGGAAGACTTTGTCGCACCTCATAGGAGATGTGACCCTCAGGAAAAACAGAATCGAGCTGACTGGATGCCATTGGACTGAAAGACAAGAAGACTGGAATTAGACTTTGGAAAAATATAAGAAATTTGAAAATTGCAGGCAGGATAAAATGAAAGCTGGAAATTCGAAGTCCAGTGGAACGAAAGAATAGAAGATTTCCTGGAGTTTTGAAGGAAAAGGTGGATAATTTAGAAAAATCGTCCAGGGTTTTTGAGAAAAAGGAGATATTTCATGAAAAATGAGGTATTTTGGAAAATTGTTTGGTATTTTGGAAAACTTGGGAAAAATATGAGAAAATAAGGCGAAAATGAATATCATATATTCAATTACAAACAATTATGCACATACAGCAATCCCTAGGAAGCCAACTCTAAATGCATTGATTTTGAAAGAGCTTTAGGACCCTAATCCTGACTCTAGGCTTAGATCAACTGTGTCCAATCATGCTATGCCAATATACTCGAGCCGAGGCTCGATGTACGTGGCATAAAACTCATCTCCGGCTCTAGGCTTGTGTTTTCCCAACATCCTTGAGCGCCTGCCGATATACGTTGGACTATGGCCCTTGGTACGTGGCAGGGGGGGCGTTAGCCCAAATAAGTGGCCCAGTTGTGAGGCTCTGTCCCGAACTATGGTTCTGGAAGAGAGCCCAGCAACGTGAAGACCGGGTAGACATAGGTGGGGTGGTTTTTGAAATATGATCACATGCAGGCAAACAGAAGGCTCTAAGTCCTAAAGAGATAGAATTTTGAAAACTTTTGAAGAAGCAAACATTGTTTTCATACAAGTCCTAGATTGAGGAGTGTTGTATTTCAGACCTAAGTCTAAGTGAGCATGCATAATTCTCCTCAATATGGTCCTACCAAACCATGCCTAGTCTATATGCAATCCATGTCAGCTGGGTTCAAGTCTAGGCTCCTAGGTTCACATGATATCAGAAATTAAAACTGACATTCCATAGAACATAATTTTGACAATTGGGCTAAGTTAAAGCACATAATTGATCAGGCGAGGACAGGTCCCATCACGGTCGCCAAACCTGTTATCATCGCAAAATTTTTCCCCTCCCTTGCGAGAGAGAAACGAATTTCGCGAGTCAAACTCGACCAAAGTTTTGAAATTTGTTTTGAAAATTTACTCGCCTCCGTTTTGAAAATTTGCGGGAAAATTCCATGGAATGGGATCCGCCTGTCGGTACGAGGTTCAATCGTTCCTGGCACCTTTACCAGGGGTAATTGAACCAAGGACCAATTATGTGCTCTAACTTGATTCAAGTATCTAAATTATGCTCTATTTTTCCTAGAATGCACAAAGAATCAGGCTTGTGCTATGAAATTTTGAAAATAATGCAAGTTTGAGAAAATATGATGTTTGCTTTGGAAGATTGAAATATGCTTGAAAATTGATTGAAAAAGTACTTGAAATTGGGATTCCTGGGAAAATCATTGAAGTTCATTGAAAATCAGAAATTGGATTGAAAATGAATTCTTAGGAAAATTTGAACTTTGGAAAATCGATTTTGAAATTTGGAATTGCTTTTCTGAGAAAATGGATTTGAGAATTCTTAAGAAATCTAAGAAATTCATTGGAAAATGACTTTTGAAATGACAAATGGATTCTCAAGAAAGGGAGAAATCTGAGAAAATCGATCTTTTTGAAAACTTGAGACTTTGAAATCTGAGAATTTTAAAACATTGGAAAATCTTGGTTTGAACTTGGGAAATGCTTTGAAATCTCTTTTCAAAACTTAGGATTTTGAGAAAATTAGATCCTGAGAAAGACTTGGAAATTCTTGAGAAAGCTGAATTTTCTGAAATTGAAATTGGAAAACGAATTTGAGAATAATGCAATTTGAATGATATGAATGAATGAATATGAATTTGAAAAGGGAATTTCAATTGAGAAATTGGGAAATCCTTTTAAAACTTTGAAAAATGCAGTACATTTTGAAGTTAGCCTAAGTGTGTAGGCTGAATGTGGCTAATACGAAGATCATAAATCTTGGTTTTCTTCGTATTCTGACTATGGCCATAAATACGAATCCCACCGAGTTTATAAACTCCTTAAAAGCTTGTGCACGTGCCATTCGTGTAAACCATAGTGAATTTGAAATAAATATGCATGAATCATACATCACATATTAAAATTTGCATAAATTAAACTATATGCAATGCAGTCCTATTCTAAGCAGAAATGTAACTCTTATTCCAAATTATTACATTTGAGATTACATTGAATTGAAATAAAAAAAAATAAAATCTAAGTCTTCTTCTTGAATGTTCCTGCAAAACTAGAAAACAAGGTTAGCACAAAAATGTAGGTTTTTCTGAATTTATCCGAAAATATGGGAAATTGTCGGACATTATTCAGATATAAACCCAAAATCATACCCCCTTCGATATAAACATGAGAAATAATGAATAAATTTTGAAAATAAACTTGAAAATTCGAAATTGGGGTCAAAATGACCAAAATACCCCTGATGACCTTGAAATCAGGGTTTTCTGAAAGAATTTTTGTAAATTTTGGAAATTTGAAAATCAAATGAAATAAATCAAACATAATATGATGAAATATGATGATATGCATGAAATTTTGGGAGAATTAGAAATTGAAATTTCGAAATTTAGGTCAAAATGACCAAAATACCCCCGATAACAAGACTATGGCCTTGAAACCAGGGTTTTCTGAAATAAATTTTGCAAAATTGAAAAATATGAAATGCAAAGGAGATTGAAATTAACCCTAATACGATTCTACATGCTTATGTACATGATAAAAACCCTAAAATGGCGAAAATATCACAAAATATTGAATTTAACCTGATTTTCGCTTGATTTTCGCTTCTGAATTTAAAGATAAACTAACACATGGAGCAAATGAACTTGGAATTAAACCAAATTTGGAATGGACACCTAAAATAACTCTAAGAACAGAATGAAGCTCAAAAATCTATTTTTTTTGTATTTTTAAATATGGAAATTCAAATAAAAACCCTAAATTTCATGATTTTTGCCTAAAATATTGATTCTAAAGAGGATTTAGGATATCAAACTTCCATAAAAATTTCCCAAATTTTATAGGAGGACAGATGACAGTAAGGTAAAGATTTTTTCCTTTTACACTTTCTGGTTTTGACCTATGGTCGGAGCTGTACCACTCCGGCAAGTCGGATCGGAATCCGGCGACTCTAGTAAATGAAGGAAACAGACAGGTTTCGGTAGAAAATGTGGGAAAAATAGAATACGGATGGGAAAATGGCTGAAATTGTGGGAAAATGTCCCTGATAAATAGAGAAATATTTGATCTTTTTACAGGATTGGGATTCGGGTTACGGTTTGGAAAAGGTCATACTGTTATCAGAGACCTAAATCTCTGAGATTTCTGGACATTGGAATCTGTTAGACAGAAATAGAAAATCCGGGAAAAATACTGGAACAGATCTAAAAATTCCCAAATTTTGGATAATGACAGAAAATTATGTTATGAACAACTTTTGTGTTGAAAGTTTTTGCAGAAGGGTTATAGATTGGATGGACTTGGTGCATTAAGGTCTGTCTATACCCTGACGAAAGAAAATCGATATTTTCCCAGAGGTCTGAGAAATCCGATTTTTTACAGAGGTCAAAACTAATTGGAAAAATCTCAAAATTTCCAGATCATTAGTAGATTCAATCATGAATCTACTGTGATTTTTGGAGAATGATCCGAATCTCCCACGATGGTGGTGCCGGAGGTTTTAGTCTGCTAAGGAAGAAACTGAAAGTTCCAGAAATACAGAATCCCAGTTTGGGATTTGATTGGTTTAGATGGATTCCGAAACACAAAATGAATCAAATTTTCGACAGTACAACAAAGACATGTAAACCTAACTACTCTAAAATTTACAAAATTTTTAAATGCATAAAATCACATAAATTGCTGTATGGACTTTGTCTAAAAACTAAAATTTTACAAATTTTAAACTAAGTAAAGCATGGTTCATATATAAAACGAAATAACTAGCAAAACGAATTAATCTAAGTGCATGCAAACATAAGATGACATGAATCATAAAACTAAAACCTAAATCGAGGAGGATATGATCAATTTAATATTGGCTCTCCAAAATGAGAGATTCGATCCATTGAGTGGACGGATCTTTTCATTTTTTAGCCTACACATAAAGCACAAGTTTTGTATTTATCTCTATATATATATATGTATATATATATATATATATATAGAGAGAGAGAGAGAGAGAGAGAGAGAGAGATTAAATGAGAGTTTTCAACAATATGAAACCAGCTTTGGTCTGATCTCACGTTGTGTTTAAATAAATCATGTGATAAATATCTTAAAAAAAAATGAAAGCCAAAGGGTAAAGCAACACTTTACCTTGAGAGAGGGCTGGAAGATGGGGATGGCTTGGATGTGGAGCAGCTGCTGCCAGGCGTGAGGGAGGTGTCCTTGTGGTGCTGCCAAGGATGGAGGTGTGGCTGTTGGCTGGGAGCTTGAAGGTGATGCTTCCAAGTGGAGACCGGCTGAAGCAAGGTGGAGGCTGCAGCTGTTTGTTGAAGCAGATGGTGGCTTGAACCGGCTAGGCGTGGAGGCTGCAGCTGGAGATGACCGGAGGTGCTGGTTGGAAGTGTAAGCCGTGGCTGTTGTGGCTGTTGTGGCTGTTGTGGCTGCAGCAGCCAAGAGAAGGGAAGGAGAGAGCTAAAGGGGGAGAGAGAGAGAGGCGTGAGATGGGAGAAGAGCCGTAAGTGGCTTCTTCTTTTTTTCTTTTTTTCTTTTAACCAACCCCAACTTAGGTCTTTAATCAGCCTCAACTTAGGGTTTTTAGGGGTTAATGAAAAGAGAGGGAAAGAGTGTACGTGAATGGGCTGGAGAAGGGAAAGGAAGGAAGGGAAGGGAAGAAGAAAAGAAAGGGAAGAAGAAGAAAAAGAAAGAAAAGGGAAAAAGAAAGGAAAGAAAGAAAAGGAGGGAAAAAGGAAAAGGGAAAGAAAAGAATGAGAAAATGGAAAGTGGGGCTGGAGGCTTGGGTGACCACCTTGTGGGTCCCACCTCCTCTCTAAAAAAATAAAAAAATAAAAAAATAAAAAAAATAAAAATCAATAAAAACAAAAATAAACAAATAAAAAGAAGCATTTTTTTTATATAAAATAGAAAAGTAAATGAATGGGCCATCTCAGAGCGGGTCCAAATTCCACATTTGAAATTCATTTTGATGATTAGAGGGGTAAAATAGTCTTTTTAGAAAGTTTCTAGACGAAACGAGCTATTTTTGGCAGTTTTGAAAACGAGCTCGGATTTTGAAGTTCAATACCCCGTTGCGAAGCAAATCCAGAGTAGAATTTAAAAATGTAATTTTGAAAGAAATCCAAATTGTTTTTCTCGAGAAAATGCTTCCAACCGAAATGAGTTATTTTTGGCAGTTTTTGAAACGAGCTCAGATTTTGAAGTTCAATAGCTCATTGCGAAGCAAATCCAGTGTAAAACTTGAAAATTTGATTTTGAAAGAAATCCAAATTGTTTTTCTTGAGAAAATATTTCCAAATTTAGACACCCGGGGTGAAAATGTCAATTTTGGAAACCTGAGGTTTGAAATTGATTTCTGAAAACTTTTAAAACTCAATCTAGATTGAAATTTATAAAGCTGGAGTTCTGGACTTCGAAAATGAAATGAAATGTGATGAAATGTTATGAAATGCTGAGAAATGATATGAAATGATGAGAAATGACATGCGAAATGCAGACCCTGAATGGAGAATTTTAGATGTTAGACCCCGATTGGCAGCTGTACCAGTTTAAAAAGCATTAAAATTGATAAAATTTGCAAAATAGCTCAAGAAATGGTTTTCGGGACTCTACTGGATCAGAGTGACACTGAAAATTGAGGTTCGAGCTGTATTGAACTGAAATGAGCTGGATTGAGCTGAGTTTTAGAGTTTCAGAACTCAAATGAACTGACCAGGCACTGACTCAACTGACCTTTCCGACTGAATTTTCAAGAAAAGCTGTCATTTTTAGAGAAATGGTACGGAATGGTCACTGGAGTGAAGTGAATTACGAACTTGAGCTGACTTTGAGCTAAAAAAAAAGGTCAATAATACTGACATGAACTAAAATCGAAGCTCGAACACTAGCTCAATTGGCTGAACTCAGCTCAATTTCAGCTGAAAGAGCTGAAATGGACTAAAATGGGCTCCTGAACACTTAGAAATGGTTTTGAACTGAAATTGGAGCACTTGAACTCCTGGTGAGCTCAAGTTAGACTCTGGGGAACATGACTGACTGGGAATGACTGACTTGGAGACAATTGGCTTGGATTCGAGTGAGAAATGAGCTCATTTTTGAAGAAATGATCCCATTTTGGCAGGAATGGTCAGAAATGAAAATGGTCTGTTCATTGTGAGCTCAGATGAGCTTGAGATGACTGATATTCTAACTGTCTTGAACTGACCAATGAGCTTGGTCGACTCCGACTGACTCGGGTGCGGGATGACCTAGGGGTAAAATGGTAATTTTCCTAATGAAAATGGGTAAAATGGTGATTTTCTGAAACTGACTCGGGGTTTGACTCCTACACTGACCTAACAGGGTTGGCACTGCACGAGCAGGGTTGTTTGAGAATGGATGAGGAAAATTTGGGGTGTTTACAGGGGTCTACTCGCTTAATTCGCCTTCATCTTGACGACAATTGAGGGATCCCTTTTGCGGATATTTAATTGCAGCTTAGGTGATTTTAAGGAGACAGGGCTTGGGTGAATTCTCTCTTTTTTTCTAGCGCTCAGGATATTTCCACTGCCTCATTTTCACAAGAATGGTCTTTAAAAATGTGCCATTGACTGCGATCAATACCAATCATTTATGGCTTTGTGATAACATTGAATTTTCTTTTGCTGGCCATATTAGGGATTTATCCTTCATCCTTTTGGTTGGCCAATAAAAATAATTTGAATTTTGAATCTCTTTTCGCAAAAGCTTCTCTCTCTTGGAAGTAATGCTGAAGGTAAACTGAGGTAAAGATTTATGCAATAAAATTCTGAAATCAACAGGTAATCGATTGACAAATTGACAACATGTTCTTGAAATCCTGGGTGAAAGAGAGCATTTGACCGGCTCAACACATCCGTGATGAAAAATTCTCCTCTCTTTTTTCCCAAAAAGAGAGACTCAGGCTTAGCCCTTACCTGAATGGGAAATGGAAAATACTCCTCTTCCCTGAAGAGGAGGTGTTTGCAAAACAAACTTTCAAAGAGAAATTAAGCTTTCGTCAAAGCTCCCTAATATTAGGCTTCTCTTATGAAAAGGGGCCGATAATAGTGAGGTCAGAAAATTGGGTCATGAAGGAACGGGTTCATCACACTCTCCCTAAAAAGAGGGTCTTTCATGACGAAAAAGGCCTAGTAGAAAAATTGGGGTGGTCACAAGGAAAGCGAGTCTCCGTAGAGCCTCTCCCTATAAAAGGGTCCCTTGTGTGAAATTGGAAATTGTTTTGCAAACGATTCACAAAGACGCGAGTCCCTTCAAACTCTCTCTGAAAAGGGGCTAAGTGAACGAATTGGATAGCATGCGAAAAGAATGAGCTCCCTCGAACTCTCCCTAAAAAGGGTCTCTCGCAAGAAAAATTGATTGAAATTGGACATTGAGATTGATTGACCCAAAGGTCGAAATTGAAAATTGGATAATTGATTGTTTGAATGACTCGGAGGTTGAAATTGAATGAACTGACGGTCGAAATTGAGAATTGGTTGACCAAAAGGTCGAAATTGTGTGACCCAAAAGTCGAAATTGAGAATTGAGTGACCCGAAGGTTGAAAATTGGAAATTGAGTGACCCGAAGGTTGAAATTGAAAATTGGGTGACCTAGAGGTCAAAATTGGAAATTGGGTGACCCGAAGGTCAAAATTGGAAATTGAACTTGGAAAATTGGAATTGGGTGACCTAGAGATCAAAAATTGGAAGTTGAATGATCTGTAAGTCAAAATTGAGAATTTGGTAATTGGAATTGAGAATTGGAATTGAGAATTGGAATTTGAATTTGGAAATTGGGTGACCCGGGGGTCAAGATTGGAGAATTGAATGATCCGAAGATTTGAATTGAAAATTGGTGGGCAAAATATCAAATTTGAGAAATCGGCTGACCCTGAGGATTGACATAACTTGGATAAATGCAGGAGAATAAATGGCTCGAGTCAGAACTCAAATAAAGTAGAGATCATGAGCCGGAACCCGGATCAACATAGGATGATGAGTTAGGGCTCAAATAAATAAAGAGATCTCGAGTCGGAACCCGGATCAACAAAAGAAAATAAAGAGCTCGAGTCAGGGCTCGAGTAAATAAAGAGATCTCGAGTCAGAACCTGGATCAACAAAAGAAAGTGAAGAGCTCGAGTGAATAAAGAGATCTCGAGTCGGGACCCGGATCAACAAAAGAAAATGATTTAAGGGAACACCCGAGTCGGAACTCGGTTTTTCAAAGAAAAAATAATTTTGAGAGAAACACCCGAGTCAGAACCCGGTTTTTCAAAGGAAGATAATTTGAATAAAAACTCGAGTCGGAACTCGGTTTTCAAAGAGCGACTTAAAAGTTGGATTTTGAAAATGTACCAGTTTGAGCGCTAGGTTTTGGTTCAGTACTGATGATTATCTTTCAGTTTTGAATCATTAGGAATTGTGATGGGACTGTTTGTTGAAATCCCAATACTGACAAGATTGTTATTAATGCAGTTGAATGCAAATGAATGCAAATTGCTGCACATGAATGCACAAGTGCGTGAGATGAGAGATTTGCTTATCCTGCCTGCATATAGAACAAAATTTTAAAAATGCCCCAGTGTAACTGGGAAAGAAAGTTTGATCATTATTTAAAGAAAATAGGAAGATTACAAAGGAAGAATAGAGGCTTCAAGTATAGAACTTTTTCAAGTGTCGAGCATTAATGGGATCTGGTAATTCCACCCCATCGGCGTTGATGAGCCGATATGAGTTGCGGGGTAATGCTTCTTTGACAACATAGGGACCTTCCCAATTTGGCGACCATTTGCCGCCAAGATGATGCTTGAGATAGGCTGTGGATCGAAGTACTAAATCATTGACTTTGAATCTTCTTTCGATGACAGACTTCGCATATTACCTGGCTACTTTCTGGCGATAGGATTGAGCATGCTCTGCTGCTTTTAGCCTTCTCTCATCGAGTAAGTCTAGTTGTACCAATCGTTGTTGCTGGTATTTATCAAGAGGTAATTCTAGAAGTGATGCAAATTTCAAAGCGGGCTTCTGAACATGTAGCGACAATACTACTTCTGTTCCGTAGACCAATTCTCATGGAGTAGCATTTGTTGGAGTGCGGATAGTGGAATTACCATCAATGCCGACGGAGTGGAATTACCAGATCCCATCAATGCTCAACATTTGAAAATTTTCTATACTTAAATTCTCTATTCCATCCTTTATAATTCCTCAATATATTTTCTTCAATAATGGTCAAATTCTTCTTTCTCAGTTACACTGGGGCATTATTTTGAAAATTGTCTTCAAAACATCCTGTATGCAGGCAAGATCAAACAAATCTCTCATTTTGCATACATTTGCATTCATTTGCATTTACATGCATTCATTTGCATCAAATTCGATTCCCCTTCAGGTTAAGGGATAAACCTGAGTTGCCCATTTAGGATAAGGGATAAATCCTGAGACCCCGACAGTTGTCCAAGTCATCGTGAGGGTGAAGACTGAAAATCTTCTATCAAAATCAATTAGTAATTCTTCAAAATCCAGTGTTTATGCTGGTAAATTTCCAAAACCCAGTGTTCATGCTGGTAATTTTTCAAAAATTCAGTGTTTGTGCTGGTAATTTTTCAAAATCCAATGTTCGTGCTGGTAAATTTTCGAAAGCCAGTGTTCGTGCTGGTAAATTTTCAAAATCCAGTATTCGTGCTGGTAAATTTTTAAAATCCAGTGTTCGTGCTGGTAAATTTTCGAAAGCCAGTGTTCGTGCTGGTAAATTTTCCAAATCCAATGTTCGTGCTGGTAAATTTTCAAAATCCAGTATTCGTGCTGGTAAAATTTTAAAATCCAGTGTTCGTGCTGGTAAATTTTCGAAAGTCAGTGTTCGTGCTGGTAACTTTTCTAAATCCAGTGTTCGTGCTGGTAAATTTTTGAAAGCCAGTGTTCGTGCTGGTAAATTTTCCAAATCCAGTGTTCGTGCTGCTAAATTTTTAAAATCCAGTATTCGTGCTGGTAAATTTTTAAAATCCAGTGTTCGTGCTGGTAAATTTTCGAAAGCCAATGTTCGTGCTGGTAAATTTTCTAAATCTAGTGTTCGTGTTGGTAAGATTTTGAAAATCCAGTGTTCGTGCTTGTAAATTTTTGAAAGCCAGTGTTCGTGCTGATAAATTTTCCAAATCCAGTGTTCGTGCTGGTAAATTTTCAAAATCCAGTATTTGTGCTGGTAAATTTTTAAAATCCAGTGTTCGTGCTGGTAAATTTTCAAAAGCCAGTGTTCGTGCTGGTAAATTTTCGAAATCCAGTGTTCGTGCTGGTAAGATTTTCAAAATCCAGTGTTCGTGCTGGTAAAATTTTCTAAATCCAGTATTCGTGCTGGTAATTTTCAAAATTCAGTGTTCGTGCTGGTAAATTTTCAAAATTCAGTGTTCTTGCTGGTAAATCTTCAAAACCCAGTGTTCGTGCTGGTAATTCTTCCAAAAACAGTATTCGTACTGATCCATTTTCAAAATCCAGTACTTATACTGGTTCATTTTCAAAATCCGGTATACACACTGGTACATCTTTCAAAATCCAATTTTTATTGGTCAAACTTTCTAAATCTGGTTTACTGGCTAATGTTTTCAAACCTAATCCATGCTAGTCTAGTTTTCCTTCGGGATTCGAGTTCCGACTCGAATTTCCTTTCCTTCTAACCGGTCTAGTTTGTTGAGAAACTCTGTTTTGATGTCACATAATATGATACACTATCGTATTTGATTTTATATGATATGATAATATGTCCTCTTGAAAAATGTTATATTATGACTGAATATGTTTTGCCATAAAACTAACGAGTATTTGATGCAAGGATATCTCACCCAAAAAGGATGGAGACTTCCTGTTTAAGTACAACTAGTGCAATCATACTCCTTGAAGAAAAAGCTTGATGAGCCATGCATTCCTAAAGTTCAAATGAAGAGATCGGCTACCTCAAGATGAAGACTTTTTTCTTCTTTAGAGTCATATGTAACAGAACCTTCAGGAACATGCATATTTCATATTACATACTCATTCATAAAAACTATATCATAAAAGTATACGATAGTTTCAAAAAGCTCCTTTTTGAAAACTAATAATTGTACCTTCTTACAACCCTTTATGAAAAAGATATTTTGTCATGTAATAATTGTACCTTACACTATATACAAGACAACATGAAAAAGAAATGTAGGAAAAAGACAAAAACATAAAATCGGCTATATAGAGAAAAACAAATATAATATGTTTTTGAAAAGACTCTAGTTACCTTCTTTAAAGAAATGTTTTTAATATAAGAAAAAGACAAAAACATAAAATCGGCTACATAAAGAAAAACAAATATAATATGTTTTTGAAAAGACTCTAGTTACCTTCTTTAAAGAAATGTATTTAATATAAGAAGAAGACAAAAACATAAAATCGGCTACACAAAGAAAAACAAATATAATATATTTTTAAAAAAACTCTAGTCACCTTCTTTAAAAGAAATGTTTTTAATATAAGAAGAAGACAAAAACATAAAATCGGCTACACAAAGAAATACAAATATAATATGTTTTTGAAAGGACTCTAGTTACCTTTTTACAAAACCATAGAATGTCGACTTACTTGAAGTCATCATTCTCTTTGTACAAAGCATTAAATACCTCCTGTAACAAATCCTTGTTAATATCATTCTCAAAGAATGTCGACTTTCTTTTAGTCCTCATTCTCTCTAAAGACTTTGAAAAACACAACATAAAGAAAACACTTGACATGACTATGTACAAATATATATCTCAAAGCACTCAGTGTACTTACACTCATTTAAAGTAAAGAAGTACTTATGTACCTCAAATCATTAATTAGAATAAAGACAAAACTACAATCCAACGTTCAATGTACTATTGTAAGAAATAGACTTTTTACATAAAATATGTATTACCTAAAATATTACAACGACTAGTGTACCCTATATTTTTCTTTTATAGAAAAAGGCATTCTCGAATTTCTCTAAAGATATTTTTGAAATGACATAACATTTCACATTTCAAAAAGGCTACGATTTCAAAATGTAACGACTACTTTTTTAAAGCTATATAAACACACTCAAATAAACTATTCAACATGGAATGGAATAGACGTGTGAGCTAACAACGAGAAAAATTCCTATTCGATATTTGAAAAGAGAGCCTTGAAAAAGAAAGAGAAAAAGAAAAGAAAGAAAAGAGAAAAAGTCAAGTCCAACTCTTTGACAAAGAGCATCCTCTGAGTGACAAACAGAACATTCTGAGAATCCTTCATTCGTGCATTCATATCATTCTGAAGGTTCTATAGGAAGTATTGTAACTCTATTATTCACTGTTTTCCTTCTTAGTTGAAAGAAGTAGACCTCTGTGAAAGAGGGTGTTGCCCTTCTCTGTTGAGAGAAGAAGACCTCTGTGAAAGAGGGTGTTGTCCTTCTCTGTTGAGGGAAGAAGACCTCTGAGGAAGAGGGTGTTGTACTATTTATCCGGTGACTCGGATGTTATAGTGGAAAGCTCAAGTGCTTGAGGACTGGATGTAGGTCTGGGTACTGACCGAACCAGTATAAATTCTGTGTTTTATGTGTTGTGCCTTATTGCCTGATTATTTCATTTTTATCGATCTTTATCGTATTTCACTATTCACCCCCCCTCTAGTGGAATTTCATAGTTTTCCTTCGGGATTCGAGTTTCGACTCGAATTTTCTTTCCTTCTAATTAGTCTAGTTTTCCTTCGGGATTCGAGTTTCGACTCGAATCTCCTTTCCTTCTTTTTGTCCAGTTTTCCTTTGAGATTTGAGTTCCGACTCGAATTTTCTTTCCTTCTTTTTGTCTAGATTTCCTTCGGAATTCGTGTTCCGACTCGAATCTCCTTTCCTTCTTTTTGTCTAGTTTTTCTTCGGGATTCGAGTTCTGACTCGAATTTCTTTTCCTTCCAAAGTGATCTACTTTTCCTTCAGGATTCGAGTTTCGACTCGAATTTCTTTTCCTTCCACAATGGATCTAGTTTTCCTTTGAAGATTTGAGTTCCGACCCGAGTTTTCTTTTCCTTCTGAATTGGTCTAGAAAATTAGAGTTCTGACTCAAATTTTCTTCCAAATCCAATTCAAGTGCCTGGAATCGGTCTAGAAAATTAGAGTTTCGACTTGAATTTTCTTCCAAATCTAATTCGCTTGGCTTTCCTTTAAAGGTTTGAACTCCTACTCAAACTTTTCTACAATTTAGTAATTGGTCTAGAAGATCCAAGTTCCGACTTGAATTTTCTTTCAAAACCCAATTCATTTAGTTTTTCCTTGAAGATTTGAATTCCGATTCGAATTCCGATTCGAATCTTCCTTCAAAACCCAGTTTAGCACCTGGTCCATTCCGAGCTCACAAGTTGAATCCTTCCTTATTGAACTATGGTCCTTAGGTTAAATCCCTATGGAATTGATAGTTCGGAGGTTGAACCCCTGTTGAACCGATGTGATCCCTAGGTTAAATTCCTATGGAATTGATAGTTCTTAGGCTGAATCCCTATTGAACCCATGTCGTTCCCAGTGAACCAATGTCGTTCTCAATTGAACCAGTGTCATTCTTAGGCTGAATTCCTATTGAATCCATGTTGTTCCCAATAAACTAATTTTCAATTTCTGCTTTCGGGTCAATCAATTTCAAAATTTCCAATTTCCAATTTCCAATTTCCAATTTCCAATTTCCAATTCCAATTTTGGCCCTTGGGCCACCCAATTACCAATTTCTGACCTCCGGGTCAACCAATTTCCAAATTTCTAATTTCGACCTTCGGGTCAATCAATTTCCAAATTTCTAATTTCGACCTCCAGGTCAACCAATTGTCAAATTTTCAAAGTCGACCTTTGGGTCAATCGATTCCAATTTCGACCTTCGGGTCAATCAATTTCCAATTTCCAAATATCAATTTCCAAATTCCAAAATTCCAATTTCCAATTTAAAATATCAAATATCAAATATCAAATTTCAAAATTTCAATTTTCAATTTCGACCCTTTTGGTCACCCAATACCAATTTTAGTCATTTCCTCTTGCAAGAGACCCTTTTTACAGCGAGAGTTCAAGGGAGCTCGTTCTTTTCGCATGCTATCCTTTGTTCACCTAGCCCCTTTTCAGGGAGAGTTTGAAGGAACTCGTGTCTTTGTGAATCGTTTGCAAAACAAAATTCCAATTTCATACAAGGCACCCTTAGTTCAGGGAGAGCTTCGACGGAAGTTCGCTTTCCTTGTGATCACAATTTCGTACTAGGCCATTTCATCGTGAAGGACCCTCTTTTCAGAGAGAGTGTGATTTACTTGCTCCTTCATTACCAATTCACCGACCTCACCATTACCGGCTCCCTTTCCATAAGAGAAGCCTACTATTAGAAAGTTTTGACGAAAGCTTGATTTCTCTTCGAAAGTTCGTTTTGCAAACACCTCCTCTTTAGGGAAGAGAGGAGTAATTTCTATTTCCAATTTCTGAATCTTCTCCTTTGGGGAAAGGAGAAGAAAATTTTTGTCATGGATGCATTGCGTTGTGCTTCAAATACTCGCTTCCACAAAGGATTTCAAGAAAATCTTGCCAATTTGTCATTAAATATTTGTTGATTTCAAAATTTTTATTGCACAAAAACATTACCTCAGAATACCTTCAGTATTATTTCTGAAAGGTCAAAGCTTTTGTGAAAAAGGATTCAAAATTCAAATTCTTTCTATTGGCCAACCAAAAGTATGAAGAATAAATCCTCGATATGGTCAGCAAAAGGAAATTCAATGTTGTTGCAAAGCCATAAGTGATCGGTATTGATCGCAGTCAATGGCACATTTTTAAAGATCATTCTTGAAAAATAAAGCAGTCGAAATATCCTGGGTGATACAGAAAAATCCATCAAATCCCTATATCTCTTCAATCACCTAAGCTGTAATTAAATATCTGCAAAAGGGATCTTTCAATTGTCGTCAAGATGAAGGCGAATTAGGCGAGTAGACCCCTGGGGCCAAAGAAGATTTGAATCATCTCCAAGATGATGGAGTTTGTGACGGATCCTTCCAGGGAAAGTTCAGAGCACCGTCAAGATGAAGGCGACTGCGATGAGCCTCCCGACAAACCCTAAAGGATATTTAATTTCCGCTATCATCAAGAGATTTCCAACCAATGAGCCAATAATCGTCGATATAATCCCTGAGAGTAAAAGAAGGATCGGAACATCTCCAAGATGAAGGAGTTTATGACGTACCCTTCCAAAAAAAAAAGAGAAAAGTCAGGACATCTCCAAAATGAAGGATGATGTAATAAAATCCCCAAAAGCCTAAGAGAGCTCTTATTCTGCCAAAAAAAGAAAAAAAAAGAAAAAAAAAGTGGGCAGAAAGATAAACATGAGAAAAGAATCCCAGGATATCAGACTGCCGAATCTGTCAAGAATCTTCTTTAAAATTTGTGAAATTCTATTATCAATATTCCTTCACGAATTGCTTTCACAATATCAAGAATACTCTCTTTTCTATTCATAATAAGGAAATTGATAGCCTCCTTGAAAGAAAGTCAATTGCAAGAAATTTGAATTCGAATCTTGATTCTACAGAGTTAAGCCCAGTCGGAGGTAATACTTCAGGTAGAAAAGTGGAAATATTTTCAAAACAATGTGCATCACTTTCAATCATTTTGAATCAACAATAATTTTCAACATTTTGACAATATTTTTCTAGCTATCCTAGCGTGAAGCGCGAGTTTGAGGTTCATCTTTGGTGCATCCTGACATTAGTTGTTATCCCTTTTAAGGACTTGATAACGGGAGTTTTCAAGGTTCCTTCCCTTCTATTGGTATAATCTGAGTGCATGGGCTCTCAGATTCGCACACTTCCCTGTTGTAAACACCTCAAATTTTCACTCACCTTCTTGACATCTCCACCAATCATCACATTTCGGTTCTCCGGAACCAATGAAGGGCAAAATGGTCATTTTCCAAGATTGAACCTTACAGAAAGTCCTAAATTCCATTCTTGAGTCTCAAAACTTCTCTATTTAGACTCAGAGACATCTTCAAACTGCAAATTTTCAAAATTTCATGCTTAACAAGAAGCCAGAATTTTTAAATTCAAATTCAGAGTGGCAATTTTGTAGAACATGTATTTTGCATAGCATTGCATGAGCATTTCATATCATTTCACTGCACAGCATGTCATTTCGAGATCCGGAACTCCTGATTTTCAAAATTGATTGTAAAACCCTGGGTTTTCAAAATTATCAATTCTTCCCATTTTACCCCAGCACCCCGAATTACGAAAAGTTTTCTCAAGAAAACAATCTGGATGGTTTTGACATTTCAAAATTTCGCCAGTTGGAAAGAGGGGGACACAATTTCAAAATTCATAAGATCTTATTTCAAACTTTTACAAAAAGGCTACGAATTTCCTTACTTCTTTTAAAATTTCGCCCCGAAGAACCATTTTCTTCCAAGTTTTGAAATCAAGCCAAATTTTGCTTCGTGTTTTCCAAAACTAGCCTATTATTGTGAAAATTCCAAAATATCTCATTTGGCTCTTATTTCAAATAAAGGACGCGGGACCCGCCTCGAGGTGGTGTCACACTCAAATTCTCAAAATTTCCCTTATTTCCAAGATAGTGCCTACTTGAAAGTGGCACCGATTTACAAAACCTTGTTTTTAACTCAATTTTAATAAAATATTTAGTGGGCTCACGTAGGTGGCACCCCACTAAGACTCTTGGCCAAAAGGAAATAAATTTTCACTAGAGGTGGCACCACCTTAAAAAAAAAATTTATTTCTCCTATTACTTTTGTTTCATTTTTTTTTTAACCCCAAATGGAGCCACTGTAAACCCTACCAAGATTTTCGTTCTTTACCTAAGTTTTTTTTTTGGAGAAAAGGAGCCGCCCCCCTCTCAAATGGCGACATTTTTGAAAATTTTCAAAAGTTAGTTTTTTTTTTTTAAGCTTATCAAAACCTTTCACAACGAGGATTCGAAGGGTCCCGAGCTTTTGGCGGAAAGGGCGGAACATTTTTTTAAAAAAGGGGGCTTAGGCCACCCGAAAAAAGGAGAGCTTGATTTTTTCCCTAACTCTTCAGCGCCCCCTTCTTTACGGCTTCCCCCTATCGGCTAGCAGGAGGCCAAACCGATCGGCAGCTATCCCCTTTCCATTTGCAGCCCTTCCTTCAGCCAAGGGCCAAAGAAATCCAGCAGAAACCGGAAAGGAAGGACCCAATCTGTGATTTCCTGGACTGCAGTTTCTCCCCCTCTTCGCTGGAATCCTCTGTTACTACTCCGCTTCCTTATTTCCAGCAAAAAGAAGACTCGAGGTTCTAGACCTCCTAACAGCTGAAACCTCTGTTCCCACGAATCCTTCTATCTTCTCCTGCTCGCCCCCGTTTCGTGGCCCCCCTCGTGATCGCCTACTTCCATTGTTCTGCAATAAAAGGGTCAAGAAAGTAGAAAAGGATACAAGACTCTCAGGAAATACCAGTTCCTGACAATCAATCTAGTACCTTGGGGTGCTTTCCCTCAATACCTCGGTCTTCAAGAGCCCATCCAAGAGTTGCACAACGCAAAGATCAGGGGAGATTCTCATTGTTGTCGTTTGACATTCGTTATCATATTACAGGATCATTATCTGTGATTTTAGCATTGCATATCAGGCAAATCCATTGTCTTAATCATTGTGTTTTTTTTGCATCTTTAGTTGCCGTTTCACTGAGGATCGAGGAGCCTTGGCCATGACTTCATCGATCCATTTGAATCAATGTGTTTTCATTAAAACATTATTTCTCATCGCATGACCAAAATCTTCTCTTGATAGCTCCAACATCATAAGATTTATAAAACAATAACTGCTTTTCATCCGTCATTTTCAGGGTCCTACTAGTATCATCCTGCATGTTAATGCTATTTCACCTTTTGTTTTGAAAAGTCCTTTTATAAGAGAATATTTCAATGAAGTAAAAACCCCTTTTAATTCACTTTCTCTTCTCATTGTTTTCAATTTTTTGTACCTGCGTAAAATGTTGATTATGGTATGCATCTAAACGATGTCCACACGGATCCATCGTGAAATGAACTGTGCCTCTAACTCAGGCACAACATCCTTTATCGGTTCAAGTCTTCTTAATCATGGTTGGTTTTAACATTTCAACAACCTTCCATACCACATCCCACTTTGCAGCTGATGATCTTACTTTCATTGCATGAATGGTTCTGTGCTTCAGTAATCTTCCATTAGTGCCAAACTGGTTGTTTACTAAAATTGTTATAGATCTACCATGCCTCCTCATCTTATGCTCTTTTCAAAATTTATATTTCAGCCTCTCAGATTCACTGCAGTTGCATTTCTGTATAGCCATTTTTTTTGTTTTTTTTTTTATGAACCTGTCTAATAGATTTTGCTTTGTTATCACTATGCTGGTATACTTTCTCAATAGCAGTTGTTCTTTTTTTTTTCTTTTTTTAGTGCCTCCTGTAATGTTATTGCGTTATTAGCAGGTTACATTGGTGTGCATCATTTTTTTTTAAGCATTACCTAATGTAGTGACAGCCTTCTACACGCACTTCCACTTCTATAATGGACGGGCTGCCTGGATGTAGTTTTAGGTGGTATTGAATGTCTGAATATGAGTCTTAGTATCCATATAATTTTTTTTTTGTCCCATGATGACAGACAACCCAGCAGGCATGTGCCATCAGTGTTGGTACAATCTCTGTATTTGATTATTTTAACACCTCTTTGCAAACGGAGGATCTACTGCATTCACGCCACTCAGTTTAAGTCCATCAATACTATTAACGACATAAATGCTTTTGTATATTCAGTGCTAATAGTGTAGTTATTTCTGCATATCATATCGTTATTTTCCTTGCGTAAATAACGTGTCCCCCTTTTGTAACCCATGCTCAGCTCTATTATGATAGTAGCCTACCTTATATTGTTGTTAGCTTTTATCTTCTCGGCTATAGGAGGGAAATCAGTTCCCCTTTCGATAATTATGAAATTTTCAGGTAAGTTCTTGTTCTATCCTTACTGTGTTCATGAGAATATGTATTGGAATACTGGAAATTCAGTTTACTGTGTGCATTTAGTGTGCTAAAACCGGTCAGTAGTAGCAGCTCACTTGGGGCATACCTATCGGCAGTCTATGTATTCCCTGACAACCAACATTTTTTTTTTTTACACTATTAGTGTTTCATCATTTTTTTTTGTAGTTATAACTATTCTTGATATTTATGCTTATTGCCTTTTTCAACTTATACATGATCCTTGTATTGTACATATATAATGTCATCCCTATAGAGATTTTCTTTTTAGTCAGATTTGCATCCAAGATTATCATATTTGCACCTTTCAGCTTGTATGCTAGGACAGCTCATCTCTTAGTACAATAACCTGTATCTCTTTCAACCCTTTTTATCATCTGTAACATTTCCATCCATAGCCTAGATATATTCCCTGTTTCCCATCAACTACCCATGCATTCCATAGTAATCCAACACCCCACATTAGCAGTCCTTCCTCCTCTTTGCCGCGATTTCAACATCTCAATGCCTACAGGTCTCCTTGGCATATGCATATTGTCATTTTATCTAGAGGTTATACACCACATTTGCATATGTATATTCGCCTGTCTTCATGCATCTCCAGGAAAATGTACTCTCTTACCTATTTTCAGTATCCCCTCAATTCGGCCTATGCATGTACAGTTCCCATTTGGCTTAAGCATTACATATAGGCATTTTCACAGGCATCACATTCCCACTTTAGACATTAAGTTGTGTATTGTAACCTATACATAGTCGTAGGTATTTTGCCATTAATATGAGACCTTCTCTATATATTGTATTACTTGTTTCAGTGCTCACTTGCAGGGAAAAACCTGGAGGATGCTGATTCTTTTATACTACGCATTTTTTTTATTTTTTTCATTTTGCTTTATGTTAGAGATGTAATAATCAAATTTGGAATAATATTTACTTTTACTGCTTAGATTAGGATGCATCTCATATAGTTTGATTTCAGCAATATCCTGATTCTATGATGCATATATCTCAATTTTCAAAATTCATCGTGGATGAACACGAATGGCACGTGCACCAACTCTTAGGGAGTTGATGAACTCGGTGGAGTCCATATTTACGGCCCTAGTCGGAATATGGACGAGACCCAGATCCATCACCTTTCTACCAGTCACATTGAGCCTACACTCTTAGGCTATCTTAAAATGCACATCATATTTCAAACTTTGCAAAGTATTGTTCATTAAACCAATTAAACTCTGAACATATTCATGGCCACAGTCAGAATATGTGAAGGATTTATTTTGACTTAATACACATTTTTCCAACAAAATCTTTTCAAAGTGCATTCATTCACTCATATCATTTGCATCATGAAATCATTGGTTTTCTCATGATTTTCTTAAGAAAATTTCATTCTCAAGAAATTTCATTCTTAAGAAACTCTGAGAATTTTTCAAAATCGGTTTTCCCAAGTCAAGTTTTTCCACAGTTTTCCATGGAAAAGGTTATTTTCTCAAGATTTTCAAAAGAAGTCTCTCACCTTTCTCAAAGATCGAAATCGATTTCCAAGTGTTTCAAGGTTAAGATTCTTGGGATTTAAATTTCCCAAATTTCAATTTTCCTTCAACACAAGGGTTTTCCAATGAATTTCAATCATTTTCAAAAGAAAATTTTCAAAAGTTGGGATTTTCCCTGACAAGTATTTCCCTTCAGATGTTCATCCTTTTCCTAAGAATCACTTCCATTTTCTCAGGATTTTCATCTATTCATGATTTTCCCAAAACTTCATAAGTTTTCTCGTGATTTCAAAACCCTTTTCATCTGAGTTTCCTGAAAAATTGACTTTCACCTTTTTCCTGAGAAATGTTTTTCAACTCCAAATGTTTTCTAAGCATACATCATATTTTCCAACTAGCATTTTACAAAATTTCATAGCACATGCCTGAATTCTCTGTGCATTTAGGATAGAACATGATTTCGATGATGTAACTAAGTCAAGCACAATTTTGGTCCTTGGTTCGATTACCCATGTTAAAGGCGGCAGGAACAGTCGAACCTCGTACCGATAGGTCGAGCCCCATCCCATGCATTTTCTCGCAATTTTCAAAACGGAGGCGAGTATTTCAAAACAATTTCCAAAATCCGGTCAAGTTTGAATCGCGAAAGCATTTTCCTCTCTCTTCCGCAAGGAAGGGAAGACGGGAAAATTTTTGCGACGAAAACAGGTTTGGCGACCGAGATGCAACATGTCCTTATCTGATCAAAATTGTGCTTGACTTAGTTCAATTATCGAAATTATGTTCACAAAATGTCAGCTCTTTACCTTTTGCTATCATGCGAACCTAGGAGCCTAGATTCTGACCTAGCTGACATTGAATGCATATAGACTAGGCATGGTTTGGTAGGACTAGATTGAGGAAATATTTTCATGCTCACACAGACTTAGGTCTAAATACAACTCTCCTCAATTTAGGATCTGAATGCGAACAATGTATGCTTCTTCAAAGATTTTCAAAATCTATCTCTCTAGGTTTTAGAGCCATCTATTTCTTGCATGTGATCATTTTTCAAGACCTCCATTACCTATCATTACCCGGTCTTCACGTTGCTGGGCTCTCTTCCAGAACCCTAGTTCGGGACAGAGCCTCACAACTGGGCCAATTATTTGGGTTAACACCCCCCTACCACGTACCGCAGGCCACAGTCCGAAGTATATCGGTAGGCACTCAAGGATGTTGGAAAACCTTACCTTAGAACCGGAGTTGAAATTATATGCCACGTACCTCGAATTTTGATTCGGGTATATCGGCATAACTGGATTGGACAACGATGATCTGAACCTAGAGTTAGGATTAGGGTCCTACAGCTGTTTTCAAAATGATGCATCTAGAGTCAACCTTTTAGGGAGTGCTGAATGTGCATAAATGTTTGTGCAGGATGTGATTGTATGTTATTTCCTCAATTCTTTGTATTTCTCAATGTTTTCCAACTTATTAGGCCTTTTTCAAAATATCCTTATTTTCCACGAGATCTTTTTCCTCAAACCCTGGATGATTTTCTCAAATATCCCATTTCTTTCAAAACTCCAGGTGGTTTTTCCATTCTACCTTTCTACTGGATCTCGAATTTCCAATCGCATTTTATATCCTGCCTGCAAAAATTTTCAAAATTTCCCATATTTTCCTAAGTCTCATTCTGAGTCTTTCTCTATTTTCAGTTCGATGACATCCAGTCAAGTCGATCCTATCTTTCTTGAAGGTCACATCTCCTACGAGGTGCAACAAGGTCATCCTGAACATCGAGCCCTTTGCACCGGAACTTTCATTCCCCGGTGGTACTATTCTTGGCTCAAAAGCTTTTCCCGAATATTCCCGGACCATTTGAGCGAGTGCAGATTAGAACTGGCATCAGCAGTCGGAAAGCAAATCATCAACGACAACCTGATTCACGCAGTGGCGGAGCGATGGAATCCACAGACGTGCACCTTCTGGTTTCCATGGGGAGAAATGACCGTTCTAATGGTTGAATTTTCAGAAATCATGGGGTTACCAGAACCAGCCGGTCAACCAGGCGATCCATTAGAACATCAATTCCTTATCAATGCCAAGGGTTTGGACCCCCGAGATTCATTAGCTCGTATAACAGACCGTCGATCCTGACCCCTGATCCAGTTGGAGGGAAATGAATATGTTGACCTGCTCGAGTTGTACCGCCAGTACGGGACCTTCATTGAAATCAGTTCGCTATCCAGGACAGCTAAAGAAAGGATTCAGAATGCAATGGTTCTGTGCACTGTAGGATCCCTCTTCCCAGACGGACAAAACTACATGGACATCAGAATAATCCAACTTATGAGAAGATGGGGAAGTCGAGAAACCAATCGCCTCTCCATAGCCATGGCAGCGCTCGCCTTTCTATATCGTGGTCTGACTCGATTCTCACTGGGAGAATCCATCTTAGTTGAAGGTTGCATCTACGCACTTCAATCCTGGTTCTTCCAACACGTTCCAGCCCGAGAAAGCTCTTTCAGATACAATGGTCAAGAACTCCTTCCAGTAGCGCAGTACCGATCCATGATTGACAACATTAAAAAAGATGACGTTGTTTGGGACTATTTTGATCGGTAATTATCCCCTCCCAGATATACATATGCTTATGGCAAGCGGTTCAAGTTGCTGGAACCTTTCTTCTGCACTTATTACCAACCAGAGAGATGTGTTCGGCAGTTCTCCCAGAGGCAGCAGTACGTCAAAGCCCGACTGTTATCAGGAGTCATGGCAGAGTTCGATCTCACTTCCGCACAATGGTCCGGGGCATATCATTCTGCCCGCTACAGCTGGGATTCCTTTGTCTCTCTTAAAATCTTTCCTGGTCCTAGAGTGTCTGCCGACTATCATGAATGGTGGAAAATTGTCTGTCCTCCACCTCTTTGTCAAGATCAATAAAATCATGCTTTTTCATTTCAATAAAATTCTCTCTCTTTCTATTGTGGTTTGACGACCTCGCCTAGGTAACAAGGCATATTTTCGTTGTTTATTTCTTTTGCAAAAAGAATGACAACACAATTGTCATGATTCTCACGACGACTCGGTCCCTAGTAATGGGATATCTTTTTCAAATTGTCTACCATATTTCCAGCAAATATTTCTTCCAAAAACCAATTCCTACAGAATCTAATCAGGTCTTTGCCCTGCAGAGAGCGTTTACAATATTTGATGGTGCAAACAAGATCCGACAAAAGAACAACGGTATCTCAGTACTCATCGGCTTCAGAAGAAGAGATGGGTTACCCCCGGTCTCAGAGAAGTCAAGAGCAGCAACAAGAAGACGATGGCATAGACCCTCAAATGTATGCCATGTTTCGAAAAATGATGAATAAGATGATGAATGAGCAGCCCGGGACCAGCTCAGAAAGGAATCCCTTCAGAGAGAAGTTCCATGGTCACAGGGATAAGAAAGCTTCCAAAAAGCAAGTTCAGCCTGAAGAGATCTCAGACGGAACTGACTCAATTGAAGATACAGATGAAGAATATGAAGTGCCTCCGGTATTTCAGAAGCGGGGCCAAGAACAAAAAAAAGGCCGCAAATCAAAGAGTTAGGATGCAGAAAAGCCCCTGCAAGCACAGTTCAAGGAAATGGTTCGAGTTGTTAAGGATCTTCAAGCCCGCGACAAGGGCAGGAAAGTCTTCACCAGCGAAGACTTCTACGACGGCTTAGAAGGGGATGATGATCTGGAGAATCTTCCCCGTAAATTCATGAAGTTCGACGGTTTTGGCGACCCAAAAGCTCATCTCGCCACTTTCTTTGCCGAATGCTCAAGGTTCAAGAGGGACAACCGAGCACTATTTCTATGCTTCCCCCGCAGCTTGGAAGGAGTTGCAGCCAAGTGGTATGCTGAGCATATCAACCCCATCAAGCTCAAGGAGTTCGATAAAGTTGTAAACCTATTTATTGAACGCTTCTTGTTCAACACAGAGGCGCTCCCTACATTGAGCCATCTCTGCAATCTAAGGCAGAATGAGAATGAAAAGACACGGAACTTCATTCATAGATGGAGGTCAGCCTGCAACAAAATGAGAGATCCTATCTCGGAAAGGCATGCCCTGTCCCTAATCCTCAACAACTTTTCGTAGCCATTAAAAGGATTGATCTCCACAGCACCATCCAGGACCTTCATTGAGCTGACTGAACGAGCTGAACGGCTCGAACTGAGTGTGGAAAATGGAGTCTATGAAGGCTTCACATTTTCCAAGAACAACCCCCAAGGTGAGCAGAAGAAGAAGGCTCACTTCACCTATTCTGCCAACAACAACAACAACAACAGTCGGAATCAGTATAAAGGGCAGAAGAAAGATTACTGCTACGGCGGAGGAAGTTCGAACAACAAAGGAGATCAGAAAGCAAAGCCTGCTCCTCAATACAGCAAGCCTCCTCAGCAGGATCAAGGGTCGAAACTACGTGAGAAGACCAAACATGAAGGATGGAGTTACGATAGAAAGTTTACTCCTCTTTATCAATCACTGGAAGACGTGCTCGAGTATATGTTATCGAAGGAAATGGTCAAGTTGCCAAGATTGACCGATCCCCCTGTGCCTATGGGGAAATGGAAAGATCAATTTTACAAGTTCCACAGGACAGTGGGACACAACACTGAGAACTGCTTTGTTCTCAAAAACATCGTGCAAGATCTTATTGAAAAAAATCTTCTAGTGGAAGGTGAAGAAGAAGAGAAAATGGATATTCTCAATCAGCCCTTTCCTCCACACACCACAACAGTAGTGTCCACACAGCCATTCCTGCCGCATGATCACATCAAGCCATGTTCTGCACAAGATCTCCAAGTTCAGCACCAGGTTTCGGTGCTACGGCAAGCAGCACCAGCCACCAAGAAGGTGGATCTAATTGCAGCTTTTGGCAAGCTAAAAGTAGCAGCGGAGCCAGCCGATGTATTTCTTGCAGCAACCAGTAAAATTCTGAGGCTCCCAGAGCATTTTCTCAAATCCCACCCAAAAAAGGGAGAAACTTGAACTCAGAAGCCTCTGACTGCTCTATCTAATCTTTTCATCTTTGACTTGGCCAAGAATTCTAGCAAGCACCAATGAGTCCTGGATGATTTACTCAGAAAAATCAAAGTTAAGCCCAGTACCACTTCTGAAGACATGGCACAGATTGTGAACTCTGCCATGACCAATGCGCCAATCACTTTCTCGGATGATGACCTTCCAAAGCCTCATTCCTTTCATAATAATGCTTTATACATCGTTGTTCAAGTGAGAGGAATGACGGTACCCCATGTGCTGGTCGATGGAGGCAGTAGCCTCAATATATGTCCTGAGATGACAGCAAAAGCATTAGGGATCAAAGATGAAGAATATATTCCAGATCTCATAATTATCTATGGGTTTGACAACCATGGTCAAACGGCCAAGGGCAAGATATTTCTGAAGGTGTTCATCAACTATTCAGTGCATTCAGTGCTTTTCCATGTGGTCAATGTGCCACCCACCTACAACCTGCTGCTCGGGAGAACATGGATTCATAATGCAAATACAGTGCCTTTCACCCTCCATCAATGCGTGAAATGGTCAAAAGGTGGAATGATTACCACAATACTGAGGGAAGACCCAGAAGAAAGGCTCTCATAGCCCATGATTCCTCGGCCATCATTCACTGCGGATATTCCCAGCATCAGGGAAAGTGAAGAGATTAGTCACGGAGAAAATCGAGAAATACTCCAGGCATCCTCAGAGCTATCTTTGCACACGATAGCCATGACCCGATGGAAAGGTCCTCAATTCTTCAAGGTTGGAGGCCGAATCAATTACAGTACCATTAAGGATCACCCATTGTTTCCGCAATTCATGAAGGCAAGAAAGGGGTTTGACTTGCTTCTGAAACATGGTTATCAACCCTTCAAGGGACTGGGTAAAAATGAAGATGGCCGCATTGAGCCAGTGATCCAGAAGCGTCGTCCCCACAGAGCAGGACTAGGGTTTTCCGGTGGAAGCTCGTCAAAGAAGACTATTTTTGTCAAAGGGGCACATTGAAGACCATTTGTTATTTTCTTTCTATTCTTTTCAAAAAAAATGTCTCATTTTATCAATGTCTTTGATCAATTCAAAATCAATAAAATTCCAAGCTTCTTTGTCTATCTGGATGCCATCTGTCTCCTTTCCATCTATCTCTTCATTTTATAATTTTAATGTCATTTTATGCATAGTTCTCTTCAAATGATTGTTTGTCTTACGAGGGGCAATTTTATCTAAACCAAATTTCTTATCCAAAATTTCAGAATGACTTCTCGGACAATCAAGAAGCTCGTTCTCAATCCCAAGGCTTTTCAAAAGTCAGCAGCAATTCACAAAGTCAAGGCAATCACCAAAGAAGGCAAGAGTGCAAAGCAGTCAGATGATTGTGCAGAATATGATCAATCTCTTCAGGAATTACCGGAGTTCGCCGCAGTTCAGAAGCAGGATGAACCATCTCCTCTAGTACAAGATCCGACTGAAGATGTCAATATCGGTTCAGAGGAAGATCCCAAAATTCTCCAGATCGGAACCAGTCTGAGTCCGGAAGAAAAGAAAAGGCTTACAAATTTTCTCAAGCAACATGAAGAAGTGTTCGCATGGACATATGAAGACATGTCGGGCTTAGACCCAAAATTAGTCGAACACCGACTCGTTCTAAAGCCAGATGCTAAGCCAGTCAAGCAGAAGCTGAGAAAAATGGATCCTTGAATAGCACAACAAGTCAAAGAAGGACTCGAAGGTCTGCTCAAAGCAGAATTTATCCGAGCTATTGACTATCCAGATTGGTTAGCCAATATCGTCGTTGTCCCAAAGAAAAGTGGCAAAGTCAGAATCTGCATAGACTTCAGAAACCTCAATAAGGCAACTCCGAAGGATGACTATCCACTTTCAAGCAACGATCTTCTAGTCGACAACACGGCAAGACATGCCATGTTCTCATTCCTGGATGGATATTTCGGCTACAATCAGATTAAGTTAGCCGCCCGCGATCAATCAAAAACTTCCTTCACTACGCCTTGGGGCACTTTCTGCTATACAGTTATGCCTTTTGGGCTCAAGAATGCGGGAGCAACATATCAACGGGCAATGGCCGTTATCTTTCACGATCAGATGCGCAAAATCATGGATGCGTATGTTGACGATATTCTCGTGAAATCCAGAGAGGAAGAAGATCACCTCGAAGCACTTGATCAAGTCTTTAAGAGACTCATTCTTTACAACTTAAGGCTTAATTCGCAAAAGTGTGTTTTTGGAGTCGAATCATGCAAATTGTTGGGTTTTCTGGTCAGCAAAAAGGGAATTGAAGTCGACCCAGCCAAAGCAAAGGCTATCATTGATATGCCACCCCCGAAAAATCTCAAAGAACTGCGTAGCCTTCAGGGACGCATGCAATCAATCCGGCGATTTATTTCCAATTTGGCAATGAGATGCGAACCTTTCAACCACTTACTCAGAAAAGGAGTGAAGTTCGAATGGGGACCAGAGTGTCAGCAATCATTCGATCGAATCAAGAAGTATCTTCTCAATTCTCCAATCCTGAAGCCGCCAGAATTGGGAAAACCTCTTTTGCTATATATCTCAGTCAATCAAGTAGCATGCGGCGGATTCTTGGCGGAGTACAAAGAAGACAGCTTGATAGAGCACGCCATCTATTATGTGAGTAAGACTTTCATAGACTATGAAAAGAAATACTCTCACATAGAGAAGACCTGCCTAGCCCTGGTGTGGATGTGTCAGAAGCTAAGACACTACCTGTTGGCATCAGAAGTCAAAATTTTGTCCAAACTCAATCCTCTCAAGTACATTTTGAAGCAACCTTTCTTCAGCGGACGGGTGGCAAAATGGCAAGTCTTACTGATGCAGTACGACTTAGAATATGTCTCGCAACAATCAATCAAAGGCCAAGCAATTGCTGATCAATTGGAAGATTTTCCTCTGGCAGAAGAAGTGAAAGCCGAAGATGATTTCCCAGATGAGCAAATATGCAATATCCAGCAATCTCCAGTCTGGAATTTATTTTTCGATGGTTCTAAGAACATGGTCGGAATAGGCATCGGAATTCTACTAATCACTCCAGAGAAAGAGATGATTCCATTTTCTCTCAAGTTAGACTTTCAATGCACTCATAATATGGCTAAGTATGAAGCCCTGATTCAAGGTCTTAAGATTCTACTAGACTTCAATATTAAAAAAGTACATGCCTATGGCGACTCATTACTCGTTGTCAATCAAGTCCGAGCCGAATGGCAAGTCAAAGATCAAAAGTTATTTCCTTATCAGAAGATCGTTTCGGCTCTTGTCAGCAAGTTTGAAGAATTTCAGCTCTTCCATATCAAGAGAGATTTTAATCAAGTGGCCAATAGTCTAGTCACTTTAGGCTCCATTATGGCATTTAGAAATGGAGAATCTTGTCGCTCTTTTGGAATTGGCAGACTTGACCAACCTGCTTTCCTTCCAACAGAACAAGTAAACCAAGTTGAGCAAAGGAAGAAGCCTTGGTATTACAATATCAAAATTTTCGTAGAAACTGGTGAATTTCCTCCAAAACTCTCAAAGAAAGAGCAGCGAGCGATCCAGCGTATGTCCACTCGATATTTCGTTCTGGCCAATGTTCTTTATCATCGTGGATTCAGTTCAGAGTATTCCAGATGTCTAGATGAAGACGAAGCCAAAGAAGTTGTGCGAGAAGCACACGAAGGCATTTGTGGTGGTCATGTCGGCTACCAAACCCTGGTCAAGCAGATCATCAGAGCAGGTTACTACTGGAAAACCATGCAGCAAGACTGTCATCATTATGTGAAGAAGTGTATTCAATGCCAGATACACGCACCTTCTATTCATGCTCCGGCAACATATTTGCAATTTGTTGTCTCCCCATGGCCGTTCTCTATGTGGGCTTTCGATGTCGTAGGTCCCATCACTCCCTCTGCTTCAAATGGCCACAAATACTTCCTTGCCGCAACAGAATATTTCACCAAGTGGGTAGAAGCTATCACTCTTCGCACAGTGGAAGGCCGACACGTGGTCTCTTTCATCCACAAGAGCATCCTTTGCCGTTTCGGCATCCCGCATGACATCGTGTCAGATAATGGCAGTCATTTCAAGAATGAAAAGATAAAGACATTCTGCTCAAAGTTTAAAATCTATCATCATTTTTCCGCTCCCTACTATCCTCAAGGGAATGGTCAGGCAGAGGCCACCAACAAGATTTTAATTCGTATCTTGGAGCGAACTGTAGAAACAGGTCGTGACTGGCATGAGAAAATCCACGATGCACTATGGGCCTATCGGACCACCATTCGCACTCCGACGAATGCTACCCCATCAGAATCGGTCTACGGAATGGAAGTAGTATTGCCGCTACATGTTCAAAAGCCCGCTTTGAAATTCGCATCGCTTCTAGAATTACCCCTTGATCGATACCAGCAGCAGCGACTGCTATAGTTAGACTTGCTCGATGAGAGAAGGCTAAAAGCAGTAGAGCATGCTCAATCCTATCGCCAGAGAGTAGCCAGGCAGTACGCAAAGTCTGTCATCGAAAGAAGATTCAAAGTCAATGATTTAGTGCTTCGATCCACAGCTTATCTCAAACATCATCCTGGCGGTAAATGGTCGCCAAATTGGGAAGGCCCATATGTCATCAAATAAGCATTACCCCGCAACTCGTATCGGCTCATCAACGCCGATGGGGTAGAATTGTCAGATCCCATTAATGCTCGACACTTGAAAAAGTTTTATACTTAAAGCATCTACTCTTCCTTTGTAATCTTCCTATTTTCTTTAAATAATGACCAAACTTTCTTTCCCAGTTACATTGGGGCATTTTCAAAAAATTTCTCTATATGCAGGCAAAATAAACAGATTCCTCATTTCCCGCACTTGTGTATTCATGTGCATCAATTTGCATTCAACTGCATTAACAACAATCCGGTCTGTATTGGGATTTCAACAAACAGTCCCATCATAATTCCTAAATGATTCAAAATTGAAAGGTAATCACCAATACTGAACCAAAACCCAGCGCTCGAACTAGTATTATTTCAAAACCCAGTGTTCAAACTGGTACATTTTCAAAATCTAACTGTTTGGAAAACCGAGTTTCGACTTGGGTTTTTATTCAAATTATCCTCCTTTGTTGATCCAGGTTCCGACTCGAGATCTCTTTATTTATTCGAGCTCCTATTTGAGCTCTTCATTTTCCTTTGTTGATCCGGGTTCCGACTCGTGATCTCTCAACCTCATTCAAGCTCTTATTCGAGCCATTCATTTTTCTCTGTTGATCCGAGTTCCGATTCGAGATCTCTCTACCTTATTCGAGCTTCAATTCGAGCTCTTCATTTTTCTCTGTTGATCCGAATTCTGACTCGAGATCCCTTTACCTTATCCAAGCTCCAATTCAAGCACTTCATTTTCTTTTGTTGATCCGGGTTCCGACTCGAGATCTCTTTATTTACTCGAGTCCTGACTCGAGCTCTTCATTTTCTTTTTGTGAATCCGGGTTCCGACTCGTGATCTCTGTATTTTATTCGAGCTCTGACTTAAACTCATTATTCTCCTTTGTTAATTCCAGCCATTTCAATCATCAGGGTCTGTCGATTGCTCAAATTTGATATTTTGCCCTCCAAATTCCAATTTAATCTTCAAATCAGACAATTCTCAATTCCGACCTCTGGGTCACCCAATTTCCAATTCTCAATTTCAATTACCAATTTCCAATTTTCGACCTTCGGGTCACTCAATTTCCAATTTTCGACCTGCGGGTCATTCAATTTCCAATTTTCGACCTCCGGGTCACTTAATTTTCAAATTTCGACCTTTTGGGTCAACCAATTCTCAATTTCGACCTTTGGGTCACACAATTTCGACCTTTTGGGTCAACCAGTTCTCAATTTCGACCGTTAGGTCATCCTATTTTCGACCTCCGTGTCATTCAAATTTCCAACAATCAATTTTCCAATTTCCAATTTCGACCTTTGGGTCGATCAATCTCAATATCCAATTTCAATCATTTTCTCTTGCGAAAGACCCTTTTTAGGGAGAGTTCGAGGGAGCTCGTTCTTTTCGCATGCTATCCAATTCGTTCACTTAGCCCCTTTTCAGGGAGAGTTTGAAGGGACTCGCGTCTTTGTGAACCGTTTGCAAAACAATTTCCAATTTCATACAAGGAACCCTTTTAAAGGGAGAGGCTCGATGGAGACTCGTTTTTCTTGTGACCCCCCAATTTCATACTAGGCCATTTTCGTCATGAAGGACCCTCTTTGCAGGGAGAGTGTGATGGACTCGTTCCTTTCATGACCCAATTTTCAGACATCACTATTATCGAACCCCTTTCCATAAGAGAAGCCTAATATTAGGGAGCTTTGACGAAAGCTTAATTTCTCTTCGAAAGTTCATTTTGCAAACACCTCCTCTTCACGGAAGAGAGGAGTATTTCCCATTTTCCATTCAGGTAAGGGCTAAGTCTGAGTGTCGCTTTTTGAGGAAAAAAAGAGGAGAATTTTTGTCACGGATGTGTTGAGCCAGACCTCAAACGCCCACTTTCACCCAGGATTTCAAGAAAACTTTGTCAATCAAATTATGTGTTGATTTCAGAATCTTTATTGCACTAATCTCTATCTCAATTTACCTTCAGCATTACTTCCAAAAAAGTGAAGCTTTTACGAAAAGAGATTCAGAATTCAAATTCTTTTTATTGGCCAACCAAAAGGATAAAGGATAAATCCTCGATATGGCCAGAAAAGAAGATTCAACGTTATTGCAAAGCCATAAATGATTGATATTGATCGCAGTCAATGGCACAACTTTAAAGATTATTCTTGTAAAGACGAGGCAGTGGAAATATCTGTGAACATCCCAAATTTTTCAAAATTTTATAAAATTTCCCTCTTGGTCTCTGATCTCATCTTTCTGAATAAATTGAGTCATTTTTAATCAAAATTCCAGTTACTTCTCAGATTCACTGGAATCCAAATTCATGTTATATATCTGACTCAATTTCAGATCCGGATACAGTGCTAGAATTCCAATCTGAGCTTCGTTATTTAATTTTTAAAATCAATTTTACAAAAATACAAAAATAATTTCTAAAAGGCTCAGACAGTCCATTCAGTACTCATTTGGATCCATTTACTCTGTATTTCTCAATTCGAGGTTCAAAACTCGAGTATTTCCTCAAAACCAGGATCCAAATCCATTTTCTGAAGAAATCGAACCTGAATTCTCAAAAAACCTTTTTTTCGTAAATATTTCTCAAAAATACAAAAAAATAGTAGTAAACCACTTTATTTCCCTTCATTTTTAGAATTTTATTTCAAAAACACAAAAAAAATATACAAAATATATATATATATAATACAAATCGATTTTAGAAACCTCATTTTTAAAAGCCTCTTTTAGCTTAAAAAGGCCATTTTCAGAAAAATCTTTTGAAAATAACCATCATTTTGCAAATATTTCCTTTTAAATTTGTTATTTTTAAAATTCTCCTTTATTTTGTTTAACTTAGATTTTTAAACCTTTAAAATCATAAAAATGTTTTCTTTTTTTTAAAAAGGTCGCCCGATGCTGCCTCAGCCCGAAGACCCTCCAGAAAAATGGGAAGAAAAGGAGGAGGAAACAGAGGAAGAAAAACAGGAGGAAAAGAAGCATAAAAGGAGGAAAATGAGCAGAAAAGAGGTAGGAAAAGAAGGAGAAAAAATGATAAGAAGAGAAAGGAAGGAAAGTGAGGGGTGAGCGATTTTCAAACATTCAGCGATTGGTGGTCATCTCTCACTCTCTCTCTCTCATCTCTCCTCTTCACTTTGAGTTTACGTAAGTTTGGAAAAGCTCCCAACCCTTTTTTTCAGACCCCTTTAGCCAAGGGGAGTATTCCTCCTGTATTCCCTTAAAATTTCTTGTTATAGCATGATTAATAGATTAGAATCTGAGTTTTCATCTTCCTATTTGCTGCATTTTTAACCTCTGTTTCATATATTTTGATTGAGCCAAAAGAATTAAAGTGATTTGATCTTTTTAGATCAAATCCTTCTTTCAAATGGGCTACAACAAGTTAGATTTGTGCCTCAGCCATTTTTGTTTTTAATGCATTTTTTTGTCTTAATTTTTCATCATCCATGCATGCATTCATGTTTTAAGGCATTAGATCTCATCTTTGAACATCTACGGATGTGCAGTTTGCTTTCATCATGTTCAGTTTTTTTTTTTTTCTAGATTATACTTTGAATTCTGGTACATTTTATATCTATCGATTTGTATATAACCAGAGCTCATTTTAATTTGAATGTTTTACTGAAACTTCATGCATATGTCTTCATGCTCTCCACCAAAAATCAGATCATTCTGAGTTTTTTTCACCCACTTTAAAAATCGAGATGCAGAACCTGTTATTTTGCACCGTCACGATTTTAGCAGAATCAAGACCAACTTGTGAGGGCCATATCTCCCTAACTAGAGATCGGATTCCAAATCCGTAAATAGGGTTTTATTCCTCTATGTGTCTAGTTTATATCTGAAAATTTTTATAACTTTCTATAATCATTTAATATTTCAAGCCTGCTAAAAACCGAGACTGGTTACATAATTTCAAATTCTATAACCGGTTCATTTCCTGTTTGGAAACAGTGACTTCTCGAAGTCGCCATTTTCAAACCAAAATTGATTTTTCAATTCTGTAAATTGGGTTGGTTTCTTGATTGGATTGTGCAACTTTTTCATCAAATTTGAAAGAAATCAGATCTGTTTAGCTTGTGTAACATCCACTTTACTGGAACCTGTCTATTAAAATCCAATTTCTTGTTTTTGAAATTAATGCTCTGATGTTTTGATTATAACTCTAGTTTCAGAAATGATTTTGATATTCTGTAAAAAGAGAGTGCTTCCTTGCTAAGCTGTGAGTCCCTGAATTTATTTTAAGCTAAACTTCAGTTGTTTAAGACTCCCATCTATCCAAAAATGCCTTTTCAAATGTCTTCACAAAACCATGCATCATATGTGTTTATTTTGTTTATTTTCTTTATCTCTGAGGCATAAAGGGCTAATTTTTGATGTATTCTTCAATTTTTCAATAATTGAGAGAAAATCCATAAAAGCCTACACTTATTTCTAACAAGTTTGCTCATTTTGCAGGATTTTCTGTTTTGTTACTTCCTTTTCAATTGTTGTATCAGTTCAAAGGTTGTAATAAATCAATTAATGAGAAGTTTACTTTATGCCTAGATTAGAATGAATGAGCATGTAGTTTAACTTTTCTTTTCTCATAATCAATATGTTGCATTTTTATTTTCATTTTCAATAACACTATGGTGAAACACAAATGGCACAAACACCATTCTAATAAAAGGTGATTAAATCCTAAGTTGACGATTTGCATTTATGGTCATAGTCAAAATGTGAACAAAACTTAGGGTTTTCATCTTTTATGGAACAACATTGGGTCCACACTGAATCTCTTTCCAAAAATTATCATGTTTTTCTAAATATTTTTCTCCTTTATCAGTGTTTAATTTAAAATTAACTCAAAGCATATATCAATGGCCATAGTCAGGATATATTGAGAGTTAATTTTATTTTAAACCCTATAAAGGCACCAAAATGTATTTTATTCTTCAAATGAATTTAAATACGATTATTATATAATACATTTTATGGCCATAGTCAGAAATGTATTATATCTTCAATCTTATTTCAATTCACTTAAAGAATGAAATATGCTTTTCAAAACCTAATTCCAAATTTCTTTTAATGCATTCATCATTTAAGATAGAATTGCATCATTATCTTTCAAATTATTCAAGTTATTTTTGAATCTCTAAGTGAGTTTTGAAATAATTTTTTTTCAAAAACAGTCTTTATTTTAAAGATTATCCCTTTTCTGAATTCCATTCCCATGCAATTCCAATTCCTTATTCTTAAAATTAATTCTCTCCATTCAATTACATTTTCAATTTCAAACTTCACTTCTTCAAATCTTCAATTTTAAGTCTAAAGTTCAATCTTTTGACTTCTAAATTCAATTCTAACTTCTGATTTTCAAATTCAACTTTAAATTTTGAATTCAATTTCAGAATTCGACTTCCCGATCTTCGATTTCAATTCTCTTAAATTCATTTCAAATTCTTGAATTTCAAAATCGTCGTCTGATTTGCGACATCCTTCAGTAAATCGCTATTGCTATTGCGATTTACCGTCTTTCCATAAACCATTGTGCGATTTACAAAGATTTTTAGCAAATCATCCTCGATTTATCGCTTCTTTCAGAAAATCACTGTTGCGATTTATAACATTCTTCAATGAATTTTAAACTAATTTCTGAACTTTCGGGCCATTTCTTAAAGGATGTTTTCAAAATTCATTCCCAAAATCACTTGGAAAATCTCAATTTTTCTCAAGCATTTCTAAAAGTATGCATGTTTTCAAGTTCAAAATCATAGCACAAGCATGATTCTTCGTGCATTTAGGACTTAGAATAAATACTTAGATAATATTTTAGCAAAGCAAAAAGGCATTAATTTGATCCTTGGTTCGATTACCCCTGGTAAAGGCGCCAGGAACGGTTGAACCTCGTACCGACGAGCGAATCCCGTCTCTCCATTTTTCCCACAAATTTTCAAAACGGAGGCGAGTTATTTGTTAAATATCTTTTTTCAAATTAAGGTCAAGTGAGACCGCGCAAAAGAGTTCCTCTTCTCTTTCTTTCTTTCTTTTCTCTTCTCTTTCTCTTTTCTCTCTTTTATTCTTCTCCCTTCAAAAAGGAGGAAAATAGAGGTTAGAAAAGGAAAAGAGAAGGAAGAGAGAGAAACCACAAGAGAGGAAAACTTTTGCGATGATCACAGTTTTGGCGACCGTGATGGGACCCGTCTCCGTCTGGTCGAATTATGCCTTTGCTTTGCTTTTATATAATCTAAGTCTTTATTCTAACATATGTCAGCTACATTTTTCATGCAAACCTTAGGAGCCTAGACTCTGTCCTAAGCTAACATTATTTGCATATAGGATCTAAGTATGGTTTGGTAGGACCATATTGAGGAGATTATCCATGCTCACATTAGACTTAGGTCATAAATACAACTCTCCTCAATTCTAGGAATTGAATGCAAAACAATGTATGCAAGTGTATGCTTCTTTTCATTTAAAATCTATCTCTTTAGGACTTGCATTAGAGCCATCTGATTTCTTGCATGTTGATCATATTTTGAAAACATACCTACCTATATTGTCCCGGTCTTCACGTTGTTGGGCTGTTTCACTGAACCATAGTTCGGGAGAGAGCCTCACAACTGGACCACTTATTTGGGTTCGCGCCCCCCTACCACGTACCTAAGGGCCATAGTCCGAGGTATATCGGTAGGTGCTCAAGGATGTTGGGAAGTCCTTACCCTAGAACCGGAGAATTACTTTTATGCCACATACTTCGAGCTTCGGCTTGAGTATACCGGCATACCTTGATTGGAATCAGATGATCTGAACTATAGAGTTAGGATTAAGGTCCTATAAGCCATTTCAAATATTGCATTTAGAGTCAGCCTTTAGGGAGTGCTGTGTGCGCATCCTTGTTTGTGCAGTTATAAGTATAATATCTTCTTGTATGCTCCTGTGTATATCAAAAACTTCTTTAAAACCTTGGGTACACTATTTAAAACTTCCTCTATTTTTGAAAACCCCAGGTGCATATCTTCCCTTTACCTATATTCTATTCCCTTCTATATGTCAAAACTTTTTCTTAAAAACCCTGGAAAGTCTTTTTCAAGTCCCTTGTTCTTTCCAAAATATTCCAGGATATTATGTCTGTCCTCTTCTTTCATCAAAAGTCTATCCGTAAGTCCTGCATTCTATCTGACTCTTTTCCCCTTCTTGTCTCAGTATCATTCCAATGGCATCCGAATCTCTCGATGCTATCTTTCCCTGGGATCATGTCTTTTATCAAATAAGGGATGGAACCCCAGATCATCGGGTCATCCAGTCTCATACCTTCTTCCCTCGGTGGTACTATTCTTGGTTCAATGCCTTCTCGCGTATGTTCCCAGACCACTTGGATGATTGTGGATTGGATATGGCATCGGCAGTTGGCAAGCGAACCATCAACGGCAGTCTAATTCAAGCTATGGCAGAACGATGGAATCCGCGTACCTGCACGTTTTGGTTTCCCTGGGGAGAGATGACTTTACTAATGGATGAGCTCAGTGACATCATGGGATTGCCAAAGCCAGCTGGTCAGCCAGACGACCCGGTCGAGCAGCAGTTCTTGATCAATGTCAAAGGGATAGATGTTCGAGAAGCATTGGCCAGAGCCATAGGGAGCAGATCCTGACCTCTCACGGAGATCAACGGAAGTCAGTTCATCGATCTGTTCGAACTCTATCACAAGTATGGGGCCTATGAAGAAGTCAATACCTTGTCCCGGGCAGCGAAAGAAAGAATCCAGCATGCCATGGTCCTATGGACAGTAGGACTAGCATTCTTTCAGGATGGCCAGAATTTCATAGATATCAGAGTCGCCCAACTCTTCCGAAGATGGGGAAGTAAGCAGACTCGTCAGCTTTTAGTTTCCATGGCAGCTCTAGCCTTTCTCTACAGAGGCTTGGCTCGTTTCGCCCTCGAAGAAACCATTTTGGTGGAAGGATGCACGTATGCCTTGCAGTCGTGGTTCCTGCGACATGTGCCGTCAAAAGCTAGTTCTTTCAGATTCAGCAATAAGCAGCCGGAGTCAGCCATTCAGTGCCGAGCTCTGATCGAGAAACTGCATCCGGAGGAGATCGTTTGGGATTTCTTCGACAGAAGAGAGACCGTTCCTCGATACACCTATGCTCGTGACAAGCACTACGAATTGCTCGGCCCTTTCTTCTGCGTCGACTATCAGCCAGAGAGGTGTCTCCGACAATTCTCGCAGCGGCAGATTCGTGTCAACACCCGCTTCCCGACAGGTCGCATGCCAGGATTCGATCTACGGTCGGATCAGTGGTCTGGAGCATACCACGTCGTCAAATACACTTGGGACTCTTTTATTCCTTTGTGTATATTTCCTGGTCCTAATGTATCATCAGAGTATCGAGAATGGTGGCAAACTGTCTGCCCACCTTCTCTTTGTATTTAAATTTTGTCATTAATGAAAATGCAAACTTTTGTTGTGATAAAAAGCTTTTTATGGCCAAATCTTATTTTTGTTTTATATGGTTACAAATTCATCCCCGGTGATGAGACCCATTTCCTATATTCTTTCTTCGATTATCTCTCGTCATGATGGACGACCTCGCCTAGGTCATAAGGCGCATTTTTGTTGCCGCAAAATGGTGACACAATTATTGCAAAAATTGTGATGACCCAATCCCTGGTGATGGGATAACTTGTCTAAATTGTCTATCAATTCCTTCTTTAATGTCTTCTACTCTCAAAAAGTCGCATTTTCAAAAGTTCCTTCAGGCTCTAACCATTCGTCTATTTTAACAGAAATCATCTGGCATTGTCAAAAATGGTGCAAACCAGAGCTGGAAAAGAGACTGCTCTTCAGCACAGCGACAGTGAAGTTGAGGCCGTCAGCTCTCCTAAGTCAGTCAGGGGGCAGAATCAGAATCAGGTCAATGATATAGACCCCGCCATGTACAACCTGTTCAAAAGAATGATGACCAGAATGATGTCAGAACAGTCAGAAGCCAGTCAGAAGGAGGCTGCTCCGAAAAGCAAGCCCAAGAAGAAGGCTGTGAAAAGGCCAATCAGGATCATCAAGAAGAAAGCCCAGCCCGACATCACTTCTGAAGAAACAGAGTCAGTAGAAGAGGAATCAGAAGAAGAAGAACAGTTCGTTTATCATCAGAATCCTCCGCCGTAGTTTGTAAAGACCACTGCAGAGCCCGAATCAATCAACAAGCCCATTCCGGTTAATGACCCGATGCGAGAGCAGATGAAAGAAATGAATCAGGCTATCAAGGAAATTCAGGCTAAAAGCAAGGGCAAGCAGACCTACTCCGGTGAAGATTTTTACCATGGCCTGGATGGGGATGACAATCTAGAAAATCTCCCTCGCAAGTTCCTTAAATTTGACGAAACAAGCAACCCCAAGGCTCATTTGGCCACTTTCTATGCTGAATACGGTCGTTTCAGGAAAGACAACCGGGCGTTGTTCATTTGCTTTCCGTGCAGCCTAGAGGGGGTAGCGGCCAGGTGGTATGCAGACCACATTAATCCTATCGAACTACGAGAGTTCGATAAAGTCGTGAATTTGTTCATTGAGCGCTTCATGTTCAATGTTGAAGCCTCACCAACCCTCAATCATCTGTACAATTTAAAACAGATGGAGAATGAGAAAGCCAGCAAATTCATCCACAGGTGGAGAAGCACCTGTAACAGAATGAAGATTCCCATCCCGGAGGAGCACGCCCTACAGATTATTCTGAATAATTTTGCCCAGCCTCTGAGGAACCTCATTTCTACTTCGCCCGCCAAATCATTCATCAAGCTAATTGAGAGAGATGAATGACTCGAGACCGGTTTTGACAATGGCCTTTACGAAGGATATCCTTTTGTCAGAGGGAATCCTGATCAGAAGAAAAAGGCACACGTCGCCTATGCTACAGAATTCTCAGATCAAGGCAACGGCAGTTCTGGCAGCAAGAAGAGCAAGAAAAATTGTAATAAAAATGCCGGACACTCCAGGGCCGAAAGGACAAACTCTGCAACCCAAAAGGGGAAGTTCGTCAAACCACAGCCTATTCAGTCAGCACCTCAGCCAGAAGTGAAGCAGTCAGAGAAGCCGAAGCATGAGGGTTGGAGTTACGACCGAGAGTTCACTGCTCTAGAACAGTCCCGCGAAGACATCCTGGAATATATGATGTCGAAGGGAATGATCAAACTCCCCAAAGTGGCAGATCCTCCAGTCACTATGGGCAAATGGACGATAAATTCTGCAAGTTTCACCAGACTGTTGGACATGACACAGAGCATTGTTTTGTCCTTAAGAACATCATCCAGGATTGCATCGACAAGAACCTGTTAATCAAGGAGGAAGAAGAACAACCAGAAATCTTGTCCAAACCATTTCCTAAACATTCGGCTTCAGTCATCACGGAGCACACTTTCTCTCTGCAAGGCAGTATTCAGCCCTGTTCTAGCCAGGACATTCAGGATCAACATCAGGTCCTGGTCCTTTTTCAAGCGCAGTCTTCCGCCAAGAGGGTGGATATCACTGCATTTTCCAGCAAACAGAAATCAGCAAAAGTAACAACAGAAATTGCCAAAATAGTCCCCAGAATCCCGAAGCGCTTTATCAAGGTAGCTTCAAAGAAAAAAGAGGCTTCAGGGTCAGTTTAAAAGTCGATTACTGCTTCATCCAATATTTCTATCCTGGATCTGACCCATGCTTCACCCGAGCACCAGCAAGTACTAGAAGAGCTTCTTAGAAAAATCAAAATCAAGCCTAGCACAATGTCAAAAGACATGGCTCAGATCGTCAATCAAGCAATGACAAATACACCGATTACATTCTCGGATGAGGATTTGCCAAAACCTCATTCCTTTCACAACAACGCACTTTACATAGTAGTGCAGACCAGGGGCATGACAGTCCTCCATGTGCTCACCGATGGAGGCAGCAGCCTCAATATCTGTCCTGAGATGACGGCCAAGGCATTGGGCCTAAAAGAAGAAGAATATACCCCGAATCCAATCACGATCTACGGTTTTGATAACCATGGGCAGACAACCAAGGGGAAGATATTTCTCAAAATCTTCATCAACTATTCGGTGCATACTATACTCTTCCACGCGGTCAATGTGCCGCCCACATACAATCTGTTGCTTGGACGCACTTGGATTCACAACGCCAATGTTGTTCCATCAACCTTGCACCAATGCATCAAGTGGTTGAAGGGAGGCATGATCACTACGGTCCTAGGAGAGGACCCGGAAGAGCGACTCCCACAACCCATGATCCCCCGTCCTACTTTCACTGCCGACATCCCAAGCATCAGGGAAGTCGATGAGATCAATCTGAGTGAAAGCCTGGATATGCTGAAATTGAAAGAAGTTCAGCCGACAGAAAGCGTAACGGCGGTAACCCAGTGGCAGGGACCCCACTTCTTCAAGTTAGGTGGGCGCCTCGACAGCACCTCCTTTGGGGATCATCCTCTTTTTCCTTAGTTCTCAAAAACAAAGAAAGGATTTGATCTTTTAATGAAGCACGGTTATCAGCCCTTCAGGGGCCTGGGCAGAAATGAAGACGGCGTTCTGGAGCCAATCATCCCCGCTCAGCATGTCACCAGTACCGGCTTGGGTTTCACAGGTCAGTTATCCGGCAAGCGCACTATCTTCGTCAAGGGAGCCCAGTAATGAAGACAATGCCAGTGTTTTCTGTTTTCTTTCGTTATGTCATCTTGTAAGGGCAAGATCCGCCCCAATTTCTTTCTTTTCTTCAACAATCACTTGTAAATGTCAAAGTTTACCTAATCAATGAAAAGTTTGTTTTCTCTATTCATCTTGGTGCACATGAATTCTTTGCTTATATCCTTGTCTATGTTGTCAATCTTTGTTTCTGTACAAAAGGTTGTTTTCGAACATTTTACCCTTTTCTCAAAAACCTTCTTTGCGCTTACAGGATTGCCGGAATCATGGCTCCTAAATCGCTCAAGAAGCTAGTCATCAATACCAATTTTTATCAAAATAAATCTAAACCGGCCAGAATCTGCAAGGCAAAAGCATGGGCAGAAGTCAGCAAAGCGACAGAGCAGATTGAAGAGTTGGCAGAATTCGACTTGACAATTCAAGATTTGCCAGAATTCGCCAGTATTCAGAAGCAAGATGAACCATCACCATTAGTTCAAGACCCGACAGAGGATGTCAACATCGGTTCAGAAGGCGATCCGAAAATCCTCAAAATTGGTTCCAGTCTAAGTTTAGATGAGAAGGAAAGGCTTATCTACTTCCTTAAACAGCATCAGGAAGTCTTTGCTTGGACTTATGAGGATATGCCACGCTTAGACTCCAAGTTAGTTGAGCATCGCCTTGTATTGAAGTCAGATTGCAAACCAATCAAACAGAAATTGAGAAAGATGGATCCTCGAGTGGCACCGCAAGTTAAAGAAGAACTTGAAGAATTATTAAAAGCGGGATTCATCCGGACCATTGAATATCCAGACTGGTTGGCGAACATCGTGGCGGTTCCCAAGAAGAATGGCAAAGTTCAGATTTGTATTGATTTCAGAGATCTGAACAAAGCCACCACCAAAGATGACTATCCACTTCCCAACATCGATCTTTTGATTGATAGCACAGTAGGCCATGCCATGTTTTCCTTTATGGATGGATACTCGGGCTACAATCAAATCAAATTGGCCGTTCGTGACCAATCCAAAACATCTTTTACAACACCTTGGGGAACTTTTTGCTACACAGTCATGCCGTTCGGGCTCAAGAATGCTGGGGCAACCTATCAGAGAGCAATGGCAGTTATCTTTCATGACTAGATGCACAAGAACATGGATGCCTATGTTGATGACATTTTGGTCAAATCCAAAGAAGGAGAGGATCATCTCGATGCTCTCGGCCAAGTCTTCGAAAGACGTATCCTCTACAAGCTGAGACTCAATCCACAAAAATGTGTCTTTGGAGTGGAGTCAGGCAAGCTGCTTGGCTACATGATCAGCAAGAAAGGCATAGAGGTAGATCCTGCCAAGGCAAAGGCGATCATTGATATGCCGCCTCCCACTAATCTTAAAGAGCTGCGAAGCCTTCAAGGTCGCACTCAGTCTATTCGACGTTTCATCTCAAATTTGGCCATGAGATGCGAACCCTTCAATCACTTATTGAGAAGAGAAGTGAAGTTTGAGTGGGGACCAGAATGTCAGCTCTCATTTGAGCGCATCAAGCAGTATCTTCTCAATCCACCAATTTTGAAGCCACCAGAACTTGGAAAGCCGCTTCTTTTATATATTTCCGTCAACCACAATGCTTGTGGTGGATTTCTTGCGCAGTATGAGGAAGGCAGCCGGATAGAGCATGCCATCTACTACATCAGCAAGACCTTCATCGATTATGAGAAAAGATACTCTCAGATGGAGAAGACATGTCTAGCCTTAGTGTGGATGTGTCAGAAGCTGAGACATTATCTGATGGCCTCAGAGATCAAAATTTTGTCAAGACTTAACCCTCTCAAGTACATCCTTGAGCAGCCTTTCCTCACTGGACGGATTGCAAAATGGCAAGTCCTCCTGATGCAGTACGATTTGGAATATGTTTCTTAGAAGTTAGTCAAGGGTCCGTCCATCGCAGATCAGTTGGCAGATTTCCCGTTGACAGAAGAGATCAAAGCGGAAGATGATTTCCCTGACGATCGCATCTACAGTGTTCAGGAATCCCCAATTTGGAATTTATTCTTTGATGGAGCCCGAAACATGTCTGGTATAGGAATTGGGATCTTGTTAATCACTCATGAAAAGGAGATGCTCCCTTATTCCCTCAAACTCGACTTCGAATGTACTCATAATATGGCCGAGTATGAAGCTTTAATACAAGGCCTCAAGATTTTGCAAGACTTTGGTGTCAAGAGAGTACACGCCTTCGGCGACTCATTACTTGTTGTCAGTCAAGTTAATGTTGAATGGCAAGTCAAGGATTCAAAGTTAATCCCTTATCAAAAGATTGCCTTAGCTCTCATAGGCAACTTTGAAGAATTTCAGCTCAACCATGTCAAGAGAGAATACAATCATATAGCAGATGGCCTAGCCTGTTTAGGCTCTGTTCTGTCTTTTAAAGACAGTGAATCCTGTCATTCATTCAAAATAGGCAGACTTGATCAACCTGCCTACATTCCAGCTGAACAAGTGAACCAAGCCACTCAGAAAGAGAAGCCTTGGTACCAAGACATCAAAAACTTCATCGAAACTGGTAAATTCCCAACGGAAATGCCAAGAAAAGAGCAACACGCAGTTCAGCGCATGTCAGCCCGTTATTTCCTCCTGGCCGATACTCTTTATCGCTGTGGATTCAGTTCTGAGTACGCCAGATGCTTAAATAAAGATGAAGCCATGGAAGTTGTCCGAGAGGCACACGAGGGAATTTGTGGTGGTCACATCGGCTACCAAACACTCGTCAAGTAGATTATTCGGGCGGGATATTATTGGAAAACCATGCAGCAGGATTGCCATCAATTTGTAAGGAAGTGCGTCAAGTGTCAAATGCACGCACCTTCCATTCATGCGCCAGCCGCATACTTGCAATCCGTGGTCTCTCCTTGGCCCTTTTCGATGTGGGCCTTCGACGTAGTTGGTCTGATCACTCCTTCGGCTTCTAATGGCCACCGATATTTTCTTGCAGCTACAGAATACTTCACCAAATGGGTCGAAGTCATAACTCTGCGAATAGTAGAAGGCCGACATGTGGTTTCATTTATCCATAAGAATCTTCTTTGCCGCTTCGGCGTCCCACGTGATATTGTGTCAGACAATGGCAGCCACTTTAAGAATGAGAAGATGAAAACCTTCTGCTCGAAGTTCAGGATTCATCATCACTTCTCAGCTCCCTACTATTCTCAAGGAAATGGCCAGGCAGAGGCCACCAACAAGAGTTTAATCTGCATTCTGGAAAGAACAGTGGAAACAGGCCGCGATTGGCACGAGAAGATGCATGATGCACTTTGGGCGTACCGAACCACCATTCGGACTCCTACCAATGCTACTCCTTCAGAACTGGTCTATGGGACCGAGGTAGTGTTACCTCTCCACGTTCAGAAGCCGGCACTCAAGTTTGCATCGCTCATCGAGCTCCCGCTTGATCAGTATCAGCAGCAGAGGTTGGTACAACTGGATCTATTAGACGAGAAAAGGCTCAAGGCAGCGGAACACGCTCAGGCCTATCGTGAGAGGATAGCTCGACACTATGCCAAATCAGTTATTGAGAGAAGATTCCGAGTCAATGATCTTGTGCTCAGATCGACAACTCATCTCAAGCATCGGCCGAAGGGCAAGTGGTCACCCAATTGGGAAGGCCCTTATGTGGTCAAAGAAGCGCTGCCTCGCAATTCCGGTCGTCTGATCAACGCAGATGGAGTGGAACTGCCCGATCCTATTAATGCTTTACATTTGAAAAGATTTTACACTTGAATTGTTCGTCATAGCCTTTTGTACTCTTCAAAAGTCTCCTTCAATAAAGCAATAATCTTTGGTTAAATTCTCACATTCTTCCCCCTAATACTGGGGCATTTTTATTTTAACCTATACTTATCTTCCTTCATCATAATGCAAGCAGGATCAGACGAATCCTTTTCTAAATTCTCACCAACTCTTTTTTTTTTTTAACTTGATCATCTTCATTGAATTGCACTCATTTCATTTTATTTTTATCTAAATCAAATTTTCTCAGTTTATTGTCAACTTTATCAATTTGTCAAGTTTCATTAAGTTTTATCAAATTTTATTCCTTTATCTTTTAAAAAAACCTCTTTAGGTTAAGGGATAAACCTGATGCCTCTTTCCCATGAGGTATTCTTTTATTTTTTCCCCTTCAGGATAAGGGACAATCCTAAAAACACCGACAGTCATTCTTATTCAATTCTCGAGTATCTTAAAATGTCGGTCTCTTGTTCAAATCTCCGTTGAAAACCCAGCGCTTGTACTGGTGTGCATTTTTCGAAAACCAGCGCTCGTACCGGTGTGCACTTTCGAAAACACGGTGCTCGCACTGTTGTGCATTTTCGAAACCCAGCGCTCATACTGGGGCATTTTTTTTGAAATCCAGTGCTCGTGCTGGTACATCTAGCGCTCATGCTTGTGTCTGGCTGACTGATCAGTTGGCCCTCCAGGTTCAGTCTTTGCACTAACCAATCATCATTACTCAAGTTCTAAATTCTCAATTTTGACCTTCGGGTCATCATTTTATAAAAAAAAAACAATCATTTTTCTCTTGCGAAGGACTCTCTTTTGGGAGAGTTCAAGGGAGCTCGTTCCTTTCGCATGCAACCATCTTTCGTTCGCAAGAACCCTTTTTCAGGGAGAGTTTAAAGGGACTCATTTTCTTCGCGAACAGTTTGCAAAACAACAACCAACTTTACACAAAAGAACCCTTTTTTCTAGGGAGAGCTTCGATGGAAGCTCGTTTCTTTTTGTGGCCCCCATTTTTTTTTCATCTTTGGCCAACCCCTTCACAGAAGACCCTTTTCTAGGGAGAGTGTGATGGACTCGTTCCTCTGTGATACTTTCTCAACTTTGTTTTTCGGCCGCCTTTCCATAAGAGAAGCCTAGAGATAGGGAGTTTTGACGAAAACTTAATTTCTCTTCGAAAGTTCCGTTTTGCAAACACTTCCTCTTTCAGGGAAGAGAGGAGTATTTCCAACTTCCTATTCAGGTAAAGGCTTAAGCCTGAGTCTCTCTTTTTGGGGAAAGAGAGAGGAGAATTTTGTCACGGACGTGTCGATTCGATATCGAGCGATTTCTTTCATCAAAGATTTCTAGAATATCTTGCCAATTTGCTATCAAAAGTCATTATTGATCTCAAAATTTTCATCATATAAAGAATTACCTCAAACTACCTTTAGTATTATTTTCAAAAGAGCAAGACTTTTGCGAAATAAGAACTGAATTCAAACCTTTTCTGTTGATCAACCAAGAGGATGAAGAAAAATATTCGATATGACCAGCAAAGGAAGATTCAATGATGTTGAAAAGCCATGAGCGAATTAATATTGATCATAACTATGGCACATTCTTAAAGACCATTTCTTCGGCAGTAAGACAGTGGAAATATCCTAGGAAGTCAGAAAAGAACCTACCCAATCCATATGTCCTTAGTCCTTTCAAGCTGCAAATCAAATATCCGCAAAGGGGATCTCTCAATTGTCGTCAAGATGAAGACGAATTAAGCGAGTAGACCCCTGGGGCCAAAGAAGATTTGAAACATCTCCAAGATGACGGAGCTTGTGACGGATCCTTCCAGGAAAAGTTCGGATCACCGTCGAGATGAAGGCGGATGTGATGGACCTACCAACAAACCCTAAAAGATATTTGATTTCTGCTATCATCCAGAGATTTTACCAATGAACCTATACCATCAATGTCATAATTCCTGAGGAAGAAAAGAAGGATCAGAACATCTCCAAGATGAAGGAGTTTGTGACGTACCCTTCCCCGAAAAGAGGAAAAGTCAGGACATCTCCAAAATGAAGGATGATGAAAAAGCCCAAGAAATCTCCATGATTCAAAAGAAGTACAAAAAGATCATCACGGGAAAAGCCTCAGGATATCAAACTGCCCGAAACTATCAGGAATCATCTTTATCTATGTGAAATTCTTTTATCAATATCTTTTTCACCCAATTGCTTTTATGAAGCTAAGAAAATTTTCTCTCTTTCATATCAAGGAAATTGATATCTTCCTTGAAGAAACTCAACAACAACAAATTTGAATTTGATTCTTGATTCTACAAAGTTAGCCCAATTGAAGCTAATACTCTAGGTAGAAAGAGGTGATATTTTTCATACACAATTCAATCATACTGAATCAACTACAATTTTGACACCTTATTGGCAATATTTTCTCATTGTCCCAAAATGAAGTGTGAACTTGATATTCGTTTTAACGTATCCTGACGTCATCCCTCCTTAGGACTAAAAAGTCCTTCCCTTCTGTTTGATCTGAGTCTCTCGGATCTGCACACTTCCCTGTGTTCCCCACTGTCCCGCCATAGACAGTTCCCGCTCAGGATAAGGGTTAAACCTGAACCTTCTGCGAAAGGTCTGTTATTGTCAAAAGCTATTTTAGTCTCAGCAATGAGGCGCCCAAGATCAACCCCTTTTCAAGCTTTAGGGACCCCCATTTTCATCCTTTTGCAAACCCCTCTTGGACTTGTTGTGCAAAGTCTAGAGGCCCCATCACAGTTACCTCACTCCTCGAGGTATCACCCAAGCTTTCTGCGAGAGGTCGTCTGTTTTTAAAAGCTGATTTAATCTCAGCAATGAGGCGCCCAAGATCATCCCTTTTCCAAGCTTTAGGGAACCCCATTTTTCTCTTCTCGCAAACCCCTTCTGGATTTGTTTGTCCAAATTCTGAAGGTCCCATCACGGTTTCTTCATCCGAGGATTCCGTATCGTCCCACTCGAGTTAAGGGATAAACCCGTTTGCCTCATGTTTCCATGAGGTATCTTCCTTTTCAGGTTTTGGGTAAAACCTGAGTCTCTTTTCGACGAGGTTCCTCGTTTCAACGAGGTGAGTTCTCTCAGTCCCATCAAGGTCTCCCTCACCAAAGAAATTCATATCTTTCATATCCATCCAGGAAAGGATCATACTTGAGTTTTATCTCACAAGGCATTTTTCCCAAAAGTGTCCCATTAAGGTTTGCTCATATTCCTTTCCTCATCCAAGCTATCATGAGATATCTTCGTCCCGTCCAGGTTAAGGGCTAAACCTGAGTCATTCCAAAAGTTGATCGTCTCACTCATGAGATATGATCAAAATCCATGTTTTTACCATTTGGAGATCTTCACCTAAAGTCTCATCATGATTTCCTCATTTCTGTTATTCAATCATATCATTTGCAAGGATTTTGTCTCTCCAAAACCATTCAGGGTAAGGTTTTGAGCCCGAGAAATCATGTTTTTCAAAATAAAATTCTTCCACACCCAGTTAAGATCTGCTGACTGGGGCATTTTTCAAAATTTGGAGTGTTTTCTTTGCCACTAAGCTCGGCTTTCAACCGGCTTAGTATCAAAGAGGGGCATCTGTGAACACCCCAAATTTTTCAAAATTTTATAAAATTTCCCTCTTGGTCTCTGATCTCATCTTTCTGAATAAATTGAGTCATTTTTAATCAAAATTCCAGTTACTTCTCAGATTCACTGGAATCCAAATTCATGTTATATATGTGACTCAATTTCAGATCCGGATACAGTGCTAGAATTCCAATCTGAGCTTCGTTATTTAATTTTTAAAATTAATTTTACAAAAATACCAAAATAATTTCTAAAAGGCTCAGACAGTCCATTCAGTATTCATTTGGATCCATTTACTCTGTATTTCTCAATTCGAGGTTCAAAACTCGAGTATTTCCTCAAAACTAGGATCCAAATCCATTTTCTGAAGAAATCAAACCTGAATTCTCAAAAAACCTCTTTTTCGTAAATATTTCTCAAAAATAGAAAAAAATAGTTATAAACCACTTTATTTCCCTTCATTTTTAGAATTTTATTTCAAAAACACAAAAAAAATATACAAAAAAAAATATATAATACAAATCGATTTTAGAAACCTCATTTTAAAAGCCTCTTTTAGCTTAAAAAGCCCATTTTCAGAAAAATCTTTTGAAAATACCCATCATTTTGCAAAAAATTTCTTTTAAATTTGTTATTTTTAAAATTCTCCTTTATTTTGTTTAACTTAGATTTTTAAACCTTTAAAATCATAATAATGTTTTCTTTTTTTTAAAAAGGTCGCCCGATGCTGCCTCAGCCCGAAGACCCTCCAGAAAAATGGGAAGAAAAGGAGGAGGAAACAGAGGAAGAAAAACAGGAGGAAAAGAAGCATAAAAGAAGGAAGAAAATGAGCAGAAAAGAGGCAGGAAAAGAAGGAGAAAAAAATGATAAGAAGAGAAAGGAAGGAAAGTGAGGGGTGAGCGATTTTCAAACATTCAGCGATTGGTGGTCATCTCTCTCTCTCTCTCATCTCTCTTCTTCACTTTGAGTTTACGTAAGTTTGGAAAAGCTCTCAACCCTTTTTTTCAGACCCCTTTAGCCAAGGTGAGTATTCCTCTTGTATTCCCTTAAAATTTCTTGTTATAGCATGATTAATAGATTAGAATCTGAGTTTTCATTTTCCTATTTGCTGCATTTTTAACCTCTGTTTCATATATTTTGATTGAGCCAAAAGAATTAAAGTGATTTGATCTTTTTAGATCAAATCCTTCTTTCAAATGGGCTACAACAAGTTAGATTTGTGCCTCAACCATTTTTGTTTTTAATGTATTTTTTTGTCTTAATTTTTCATCATCCATGCATGCATTCATGTTTTAAGGCATTAGATCTCATCTTTGATCATCTACGGATGTGCAGTTTGCTTTCATCATGTTCAGTTTTTTTTTTTCTTGATTATACTTTGAATTCTGGTACATTTTATATCTATCGATTTGTATATAACCAGAGCTCATTTTAATTTGAATTTTTTACTGAAACTTCATGCATATGTCTTCATGCTCTCCACCAAAAATCAGATCATTCTGAGTTTTTTTGACTCACTTTAAAAATCGAGATGCAGAACCTGTTATTTTGCACTGTCACGATTTTAGCAGAATCAAGACCAACTTGTCAGGGCCATATCTCCCTAACCAGAGATCGGAATCCAAATCCGTAAATAAGGTTTTCTTCCTCTATGTGTCTAGTTTATATCTGGAAAGTTTTATAACTTTATATGATCATTTAATATTTCACGCTTGCTAAAAACCGAGTCTGGTTACATAATTTCAAATTCTGTAACCAGTTCATTTCCTGTTTGGAAACAGTGACTTCTCAAAGTCGCCATTTTCAAACCAAAATTGATTTTTCAATTCTGTAAATTGGGTTGGTTTTTTGATTGGATTGAGCAATGTTTTCATCAAATTTGAAAGAAATCAGATCTGTTTAGCTTGTGTAACATCCAGTTTACTGGAACCTGTCTGTTAAAATCCAATTTCTTGTTTTTGAAATTAATGCTCTGATGTTTTGATTATAACTCTAGTTTCAGAAATGATTTTGATATTCTGTAAAAAGAGAGTGCTTCCTTGCTAAGCTGTGAGTCCCTGAATTTATTTTAAGCTAAACTTCAGTTGTTTAAGACTCCCATCTATCCAAAAATGCCTTTTCAAATGTCTTCACAAAACCATGCATCATATGTGTTTATTTTGTTTATTTTCTTTATCACTGAGGCATAAAGGGCTAATTTTGGATGTATTCTTTCAATTTTTCAATAATTGAGGGAAAATCCATAAAAGCCTACACTTATTTCTAACAAGTTTGCTCATTTTGCAGGATTTTCTGTTTTGTTACTTCCTTTTCAATTGTTGTATCAGTTCAAAGGTTGTAATAAATCAATTAATGAGAAGTTTACTTTATGGCTAGATTAGAATGAATGAGTATGTAGTTTAACTTTTCCTTTATCATAATCAATATGTTGCATTTTTATTTTCATTTTCAATAACACTATGGTGAAACACGAATGGCACAAGCATCATTCTAATAAAAGGTGATTAAATCCTAAGTTGACAATTTGCATTTATGGCCATAGTCAAAATGTGAACAAAACTTAGGGTTTTCATCTTTTATGGAATAACATTGAGTCCACACTGAATCTCTTTCAAAAAATTATCATGTTTTTCTAAATATTTTTCTCCTTTATCAGTGTTTAATTTAAAATTAACTCAAAACATATATCAATGGCCATAGTCAGGATATATTGAGAGTTAATTTTATTTTAAACCCTATAAAGGCACCAAAATATATTTTATTCTTCAAATGAATTTAAATACGATTATTATATAATACATTTTATGGCAATAGTCAGAAATATATTATATCTTCAATCTTATTTCAATTCACTTAAAGAATGAAATATGCTTTTCAAAATCTAATTCCAAATTTCTTTTAACGCATTCATCATTTAAGATAGAATTGCATCATTATCTTTCAAATTATTCAAGTTATTTTCGAATCTCTAAGTGAGTTTTGAAATAATTTTTTTTCAAAAACAGTCTTTATTTTAAAGATTATCCCTTTTCTGAATTCCATTCCCATGCAATTCCAATTCCTTATTCTTAAAATTAATTCTCTCCATTCAATTACATTTTCAATTTCAAACTTCACTTCTTCAAATCTTCAATTTTAAGTCTAAAGTTCAATCTTTTGACTTCTAAATTCAATTCTAACTTCTGATTTTCAAATTCAACTTTAAATTTTGAATTCAATTTCGGAATTCGACTTCCCGATCTTCGATTTCAATGCTCTTAAATTCATTTCAAATTCTTGAATTTCAAAATCGTCGTCTGATTTGCGACATCCTTCAGTAAATCGCTATTGCGATTTACCGTCTTTCCATAAACCATTGTGCGATTTACAAAGATTTTTAGCAAATCATCCTCGATTTATCGCTTCTTTCAGAAAATTGTTGTTGCGATTTATAACATTCTTCAATGAATTTTAAACCAATTTCTGAACTTTCGGGCCACTTCTTAAAGGATGTTTTCAAAATTCATTCCCAAAATCACTTGGAAAATCTCAATTTTTGGAAGCATTTCTAAAAGTATGCATGTTTTCAAGTTCAAAATCATAGCACAAGCATGATTCTTCGTGCATTTAAGACTTAGAATAAATACTTAGATAATATTTTAGCAAAGCAAAAAGGCATAAATTCGATCCTTGGTTCGATTACCCCTGGTAAAGGCGCCAGGAACGGTTGAACCTCGTACCGACGAGCGAATCCCGTCTCTCCATTTTTCCCGCAATTTTTCAAAACGGAGGCGAGTTATTTGTTAAATATCTTTTTTCAAATTAAGGTCAAGTGAGACCGCGCAAAAGAGTTCCTCTTCTCTTTCTTTCTTTTCTCTTCTCTTTCTCTTTTCTCTCTTTTATTCTTCTCCCTTCAAAAAGGAGGAAAATAGAGGTTAGAAAAGGAAAAGAGAAGGAAGAGAGAGAAACCACAAGAGAGGAAAACTTTTGCGATGATCACAATATCCTGAGTGCTAAAAAGAGAGCATTTACCCAAGCCCTGTCTCCTCAGAATCACCTAAGCTGCAATTAAATATCTGCAAAAGAGATCTCTCACTTGTCGTCAAGATGAAGGCGAATTAAGCGAGTAGACCCCCGAGGCCAAAGAAGATTTGAAACATCTCCAAGATGACGGAGTTTGTGACGGATCCTTCCAGGGAAAGTCCAAAGCACTGTCGAGATGAAGGCAGATGCGATGAACCTCCCGACAATCCCTAAAAGATATTTAATTTCTGCTATCATCTAAAGATCTCTAACCCATGAGCCAACATCGTCCAAGAAGGATCGAAACATCTTCAAGTTGAAGGAGTTTGTGGCGTACCCTTCCAAAAGAGAGAAAGAGAGAAAAAAGAAAGAGAGAAAAAGTCAGAACATCTCCAAAATGAAGGAGAATGTAGCCAAAACACCCGAGCGTCAAAAGAGTGCAGAAGGATTATCATGAGAGAAGCTCCCAGGATATCAAACGACCACAAATCTATCAAGAATCCTCTTTAAATTTGTGAAATTCTATTATCAGTATTCTCTCATCAATTGCTTTCATAATATCAAATTCTCTTTCCTATTCATATCGAGGAAATTGATAACTTCCTTGAAGAAGGTCAATTGCAAGCAATTTGGGTTTCCAATTTCGATTCTACGAAGTGAACCTTGTTTGGAGGTAATGCTTTGGGTAGAAAAGAAAGAATATCTTTGCAGCCACGCGCAACATTTTCAAAAATTTTGAATCAACAACAAAATTTCCAACATTCTGATAATATTTTCTAGCTATCCTGACGTGAAGTGAGAGCTTGATGTTCATTTTCGATGCATCCTGACACCCATTTTAAATCTCTCTTAAGGACTTGATTCATTCCCTTCTTTGAGAGCATGAACTTGCAGATTTGCACACTTCCCTGTGTCCCCACTGTCCCACCATAGAAAGTCCCATTTCGGTTCGAGGTCGAACCACCAATTATTTCCCGCAAAAGGCAATTTCAAAAGCTATTTAGCCTCAGCAATGAGGCACCCAAAATCAATCCCTTTTCAAGCTTTAGGGACCCCATTTTCCTTCCTTTTGCAAAAACCTTGTCGGATTTATCATGCAAAATCCGAAGGTTCCATCATACTATTCCATTTTCCACCCGATCAGGATAAGGGTACAAACCTGAGCCTCAATCAAAGAGGTATTCTATTTTCCACCCGATCAGGATAAGGGTATAAACCTGAGCCTCATTCAAAAAGGTATTCCATGTTCCCACCCGATCAGGATAAGGGTATAAATCTGAGCCTCATTCAAAGAGGTATTTCATTTTCCGCTCAATCAGGATAAGGGTATAAACCTGAGCCTCATTTCGATGAGATATTCCATTCCCCGATCAGGTTAAGTGTATAAACCTGAATCTCATTTCAATAAGATATTTCATTCCCCAATCAGGTCAAGGGTTAAAACCTGAACTTCGTTCCACGCGAGGTATTTCTGTCCCATCCAGGTTAAGGGCATAAAACTTGAATTTCACTCTCACAGAGCGAATCATTTCTCCTCATTCTCCATTTCATATCTACCATGATCACCGGGCTAATTTCCCCTCATACCCAGTCAGATCCTTCCGACTGGGGCATTTTTTTTATAGCCCAAATTTGGTGTGTTTTTCTTTGCCACTAAGCTCGGCCACAAGCCGGCTTAGTAGCAAAGAGGGGCATCTGTAAACACCCCAAATTTTCACTCACCTTCTTGACATCTCCACCAATCATCACATTTCGGTTCTCCAAAACTAATGAAGGGCAAAATGGTCATTTTTCAAGATTGAACCTTGCAGAAAGTCCTAAATTCCATTCTTGAGTCTCAAAACTTCTCTATTTAGACTCAGAGACATCTTCAAACTGCAAATTTTCAAATTCAAATTCAGAGTGGCAATTTTGTAGAACATGTCTTTTGCATAGCATTGCACGAGCATTTCATATCATTTCATTGCACAACATGTCATTTCGAGATACGGAACTCCTGATTTTCAAAATTGTCAATCCAGATTTGATTTCTAAACTTTTCAAAATTGATTTTAAAACCCTGGGTTTTCAAAATTATCAATTCTTCCCATTTTACCCCAGGACCCCGAATTACAAAAAGTTTTCTCAAGAAAACAATCTGGATGGTTTTGACATTTCAAAATTTCGCCAGTTGGAAAGAGGGGGACACAATTTCAAAATTCATAAGATCTTATTTCAAACTTTTACAAAAAGGCTCCGAATTTCCTTACTTCTTTCAAAATTTCGCCCCAAAGAACCATTTTCTTCCAAGTTTTGAAATCAAGCCAAATTTTGCTTCGTGTTTTCCAAAACTAGCCTATTATTGTGAAAATTCCAAAATATCTCATTTGGCTCTTATTTCAAATAAAGGACGTGGGACCCGCCTCGAGGTGGTGTCACACTCAAATTCTCAAAATTTCCCTTATTTCCAAAATAGTGCCCACTCGAAAGTGGCACCGATTTACAAAACCTTGTTTTTAACTCAATTTTAATAAAATATTTAGTGGGCCCACGTAGGTGGCACCCCACTAAGACTCTTGGCCAAAAGGAAATAAATTTTCACTAGAAGTGGCACCACCTTAAAAAAAAAAATTATTTCTCCTATTACTTTCGTTTCATTTTTCTTTTAACCCCAAATGGAGCCACCGTAAAACCCTACCAAGATTTTTGTTCTTTACCTAAGTTTTTTTTTTTTTGGAGAAAAGGAGTCGCCCCCCTCTCAAATGGCGACATTTTTGAAAATTTTCAAAAGTTAGTTTTTTTTTAAGCTTATCAAAACCTTTCACAACGGGGATTCGAAGGGTCCTGAGCTTTTGGCGAAAAGGGCGGAACATTTTTTTAAAAAAAAGGGCTTAGGCCACCCAAAAAAAGGAGAGCTTGATTTTTTCCTTAACTCTTCAGCGCCCCCTTCTTCACGGCTTCCCCCTATCGGCTAGCAGGAGGCCAAACCGATCAGCAGTTGTCCCCTTTCTATTTGCAGCCCTTCCTTCAGCCAAGGGCCAAAGAAATCCAGCAGAAACCGGAAAGGAAGGACCCAATCTGCGATTTCCTGGACTGCAGTTTCTCCCCCTCTTTGCTGGAATCCCCTGTTACTACTCCGCTTCCTTATTTCCAGCAAAAAGAAGACCCGAGGTTCCAAACCTCCTAACAGCTGAAACCTCTGTTCCCACGAATCCTTCTATCCTCTCCTGCTCGCCCCCGTTTCGTGGCCCCCCTCGTGATCGCCTGCTTCCATTGTTCTGCAATAAAAGGGTCAAGAAAGTAGAAAAGGATACAAGACTCTCAGGAAATACCAGTTCCTGACAATCAATCTAGTACCTTGGGGTGCTTTCCTTCAATACCTCGGTCTTCAAGAGCCCATCCAAGAGCTGCACAATGCAAAGATCAGGTGAGATTTTCATTGCTGTCGTTTGACATTCGTTATCATATTACAGGATCATTATCTGTGATTTTAGCATTGCATATCAGGCAAATCCATTGTCTTAATCAATGTGTTTTTTTTGCATCTTTAGTTGCCGTTTCACTGAGGATCGAGGAGCCTTGGCCATGACTTCATCGATCCATTTGAATCAATGTGTTTTCATTAAAACATTATTTCTCATCGCATGACCAAAATCTTCTCTTGATAGCTCCAGCATCATAAGATTTATAAAACAATAACTGCTTTTCATCCGTCATTTTCAGGGTCCTACTAGTATCATCCTGCAGGTTAATGCTATTTCACCTTTTGTTTTGAAAAGTCCTTTTATAAGAGAATATTTCAATGAAGTAAAAACCCCTTTTAACTCTCTTTCTCTTCTCATTGTTTTCAATTTTTTGTACCTGCGTAAAACATTGATTATGGTATGCATCTAAACGATGTCCACACGGATCCATCGTGAAATGAGCTGTGCCTCTAACTCAGGCACAACATCCTTTATCGGTTCAAGTCTTCTTAATCATGGTTGGTTTTAACATTTCAACAACCTTCCATACCACATCCCACTTTGCAGCTGATGATCTTACTTCCATTGCACGAATGGTTCTGTGCTTCAGTAATCTCCCATTAGTGCCAAACTGGTTGTTTACTAAAATTGTTATAGATCTACCATGCTTCCTCATCTTATGCTCTTTTCAAAATTTATATTTCAGCCTCTCAGATTCACTGCAGTTGCATTTCTGTATAACCATTTTTTTTGTTTTTTTTTATGAACCTGTCTAATAGATTTTGCTTTGTTATCACTATGCTGGTATACTTTCTCAATAGCAGTTGTTCTTTTTTTTTTCTTTTTTTAGTGCCTCCTGTAATGTTATTGCGTTATTAGCACGTTACATTGGTGTGGATCATTTTTTTTTTTTAAGCATTACCTAATGTAGTGACAGCCTCCTACACGCACTTCCACTTCTATAATGGACGGGCTGCCTGGATGTAGTTTTAGGTGGTATTGAATGTCTGAATATGAGTCTTAGTATCCATATAATTTTTTTTTTGTCCCATGATGACAGACAACCCAGCAGGCATGTGCCATTAGTGTTGGTACAATCTCTGTATTTGATTATTCTAACACCTCTTTGCAAACGGAGGATCAACTGCATTCACGCCACTCAGTTTAAGTCCATCAATACTATTAATGGCAAAAATGCTTTTGTATATTCAGTGCTAATAGTGTAGTTATTTCTGCATATCATATCGTTATTTTCCTTGCGTAAATAACGTGTCCCCCTTTTGTAACCCATGCTCAGCTCTATTATGATAGTAGCCTACCTTATATCGTTGTTAGCTTTTATCTTCTCGGCTATAGGAGGGAAATCAGTTCCCCTTTCGATAATTATGAAATTTTCAGGTAAGTTCTTGTTCTATCCTTACTGTGTTCATGAGAATATGTATTGGAATACTGGAAATTCAGTTTACTGTGTGCATTTAGTGTGCTGAAACCGGTCAGTAGTAGCAGCTCACTTGGGGCATACCTATCGGCAGTCTATGTATTCCCTGACAACCAACATTTTTTTTTTTACACTATTAGTGTTTCATCATTTTTTTTGTAGTTATAACTATTCTTGATATTTATTCTTATTGCCTTTTTCAACTTATACATGATCCTTGTATTGTACATATATAACGTCATCCCTATAGAGATTTTCTTTTTAGTCAGATTTGCATCCAAGATTATCATATTTGCACCTTTCAGCTTGTATGCTAGGACAACTCATCCCTTAGTACAATAACATGTATCTCTTTCAACCCTTTTTATCATCTGTAACATTTCCATCCATAGCCTAGATATATTCCCTGTTTCTCATCAACTACCCATGCATTCCATAGTAATCCAACACCCCACATTAGCAGTCCTTCCTCCTCTTTGCCGCGATTTCAACATCTCAATGCCTACAGGTCTCCTTGGCATATGCATATTGTCATTTTATCTAGAGGTTATACACCACATTTCCATATGTATATTCGCCTGTCTTCATGCATCTCCAGGAAAATGTACTCTCTTACCTATTTTCAGTATCCCATCAGTTAAGCCTATGCATGTACAGTTCCCATTTGGCTTAAGCATTACATATAGGCATTTTCACAGGCATCACATTCCCACTTTAGACATTAAGTTGTGTATTGTAACCTATACATAGTCGTAGGTGTTTTGCCATTAATATGAGACCTTCTCTATATATTGTATTACTTGTTTCAGTTCTCACTTGCAGGGAAAAACCTGGAGGATGCTGATTCTTTTATACTACGCATTTTTTTTATTTTTTTCATTTTGATTTATGTTAGAGATGTAATAATCAAATTTGGAATAATATTTACTTTTACTGCTTAGATTAGGATGCATCTCATATAGTTTGATTTCAGCAATATCCTGATTCTATGATGCATATATCTCAATTTTCAAAATTCATTGTGGATGAACACGAATGGCACATGCACCAACTCTTAGGGAGTTAATGAACTCGGTGGAGTCCATATTTACGGCCCTAGTCGGAATATGGACGAGACCCAGATCCATCACCTTTCTACCAGTCACATTGAGCCTACACTCTTAGGCTATCTTAAAATGCACATCATATTTCAAACTTTGCAAAGTATTGTGCATTAAACCAATTAAACTCTGAACATATTCATGACCACAGTCAGACGTTCTCGGATCTTCTGCACTTGCTGAGTGTAGTGCAGAAGAACAATCGGCGATTCACCGGATCGATCGCTGATATCGTCCCAATATGACGGTGATCTGCAAGGTCTCCCGTACAAAGCCTCGTACGGAGCCATACCGATACTAGCGTGATAACTATTGTTGTAGGCAAACTCGACCAAACATTAGTGTGAATCCCAATCACCCTTCCAGTCGAGCATACAAGCCCGCAACATATCTTCAAGCGTCTGAATCATTCTCTCTGACTGGCCATCAGTCTGAGGGTGAAAGGCTGTACTGAACTTCAACTTCGTTGCCAAGGCTGACTGCAATTGTCCCCACAATCGCAACGTGAATCTGGGATCACGATCCGAAATGATAGATGTAGGTACGCCATGTAACCGTACAATCTCTCGGATATACAAGTCTGCTAAGCTCTCAAGCGACTGACTAATCCGAATAGGTAAGAAGTGAGCAGACTTGGTGAGTCTGTCCACAATCACCCATATTGCATCGTGCTTTCGCCTGGTTCGTGGTAAACCTACCACGAAATCCATCGTGATATCCTCCCATTTCCACTAAGGAATCTCAATCCTCTGCATGGTGCCACCGGGACGTTGGTGCTTGATCTTGATTTGCTGACAAGTCAAACACTTCGAAACATACGCTGCGACTTCACGCTTCATCCCGTCCCACCAATACCTTCGTTGAAGGTCCTTAAACATCTTCGTACCACCAGGATGGACGATGTACTTCGACAGATGTGTCTCGTCAAGAATTTCCTTTCTCAACTCAGGGTCAGTTGGTACCCAAAGTTGATCCTTCATGCGGATGCGACCGCTATCGTCTATGCAAAAGATTGAGCCCTCTTCATAAGCTCGGTCCACAAACTTCTGATATTGAGCGTTCCGCTTCTGTGCCTTGATAACCTTAGGCAAGAACTCTGATCGGATGGCCAACCCAGACAGTCTGATCGTTTTGCCTCCGATTGCGAATGGTTTCCAAGCCACGAAATCTTCGACCAACTTCTGGCTCCACACAAGACTAGCCAGAACACTGCTCGATTTGCGACTAAGCGCATCTGCAACGACGTTTGCCTTACCAGGGTGGTAAGACAACGTAAACTCATAGTCCTTGATAAACTCGAGCCAACGACGCTGTCTCATATTCAATTCTATCTGAGAAAATAAATACTTGAGACTCTTATGGTCAGAAAAGACCTCAAACGTATTTCCGTACAGATAGTGTCGCCAGGACTTCAAGGCGAACACCACAACCGCTAACTCCAAGCCATGAGTCGGGTAATTCCTCTCGTGAATCTTCAGCTACCGCAAAGCATACGCAATAACACAACCGTGCTGCATAAGCACGCATCCCAGTCCTATACCCGAGGCGTCTGTGTACACCATAAAACCGCCTCTGCCAGAAGGTAAAGCTAACACCGGAGAGGTAGTCAGCTTCGTCTTTAGGATCTAGAAACTCTCTTCGCAAGAGTCAGTCCATTCGAACTTGACTCCCTTACGCAGAAGCTTCGTCAAAGGAAGAGCAATCCTGGAGAAGTCCTGAATAAAACGCCGGTAGTAACCAGCTAACCCAAGAAAACTGCGAATATCAGTAACAGACTGAGGCTGCTTCCAGTCCAACACTGCTTTAACCTTTGTTGGATCAACTAACACACCATCACTGGATATCACATGACCTAAAAACATGACTCGTCGAAGCCAAAACTCCCACTTGGAGAACTTGGCGAACAATCTGTGCTCCCGAAGTACTCCCAACACAATACGCAGATGCTCTCGGTGCTGCTCAGGGGTCTCTGAGTAGATCATGATGTCATCGATGAATATGATCACGAACGTATCCACAAACGGACGGAAAATACGATTCATCAAATCCATGAATGCTGCTGGTGCATTTGTGACCCCAAAAGGCATCACAACGAACTCGTACAACCCGTACCTAGTTCAAAAAGTCGTCTTCGAGACATCTTCTTCTCTGATCCGGAGTTGATGATAACCCGATATGAGGTCGATCTTCGAGAATATCTTTGCTCTCTGCAACTGATCAAAGAGATCTTCTATTCCCGGCAATGGATACTTATTCTCAATCGTCGCTTGGTTGAGCATTCTGTAGTCAATGCACAACCTCATGGATCTGTCTTTCTTCTTCATGAACAGAACAGGTGCACCCCATGGCGATGCACTGTTGTTATCGTCGCGAAATTTTCCCCCGTCTTTCCTTTCTTGCGGAAGAGAGAGGGAAATGCTTTCGCGCTTCAAACTTGACCGGATTTTGGAAATTGTTTTGAAATACTCGCCTCCATTTTGAAAATTGCGGGAAAATCCATGGGATGGGGCTCGACCTATCGGTACGAGGTTTGACCGTTCCTGCCTTCTTTAACAGGGGTAATCAAACCAAGGACCAAAATTGTGCTTGACTTAGTTAAATCATCAAAATCGTGTTCTATCCTATATGCACAGAGAATTCAGGCATGTGCTATGAGACTTTGGAAAATGTAAGTTGGAAAACATGATGTATGCTCAGAAAACCTTTGGAGTTGAAAGATATTTCTTAGGGAAAAGGTCAATTTCTCAGGAAACTCAGATGAAAAAGGTTTGAAATCTTGAGAAAGTTTATAAAGACTTGGGAAAATCCTGAATGGATGAAAATCCTGAGAAAGTAGAAGTGATTCTTGAGAAAAAGGTAAACATTTGGAAAGGGAAACACGTCTCAAAAAAAAACTTGAACTTTGGGAATTTTCTTAGGAAAATGGTGGAAAATTTATAGGAAAACTCATTGGAGAAGGAAATTCAAAACTTGGGGAATTGAAATCCTAGGAATTTTACCCTTGAAATACTTGGAAATCGATTTTGATCTTGAAGAAAGATTGGAAAACTCTTTCGGATCTCTTAAGAAAATAACATTTTCCAGGAAAAATCGAGGGAAAGCTTTGATTTTGGAAATCCAACTTAGAAGTTTCTTGAGAGACTGGTTTCCATGGAAAACTGTGAACACTTGACTTGGGAAAACCGATTTTGGAAAATACTCAGGGTTTCTTGAGAAATCGATTTCTTGAGAATGCAACTTTCTTAAGAAAATCATGAGAAAACCAATGATTTCATGATGCAAATGATATGAGTGAATGAATGCACTTTGAAAGATTTTCTAAGAAAATTTGTTGGAAAATGTGTATTAAGTCAAAATAAATCCTTCACATATCTTGACTGTGGCCATGAATATGTTCAGGGTTTAATTGATTTAATGCACAATGCTTTGAAAACATTGAAAATATGATGTGCATTTTAAGATAGCCTAAGAGTGTAGGCTCAATGTGACTAGTAGAAAGATGATGGATCTGGGTCTCGTCCATATTCCGACTAGGGCCATAAATATGAACTTCACCGAGTCCGTCAACTCACTAAGAGTTGGTGTATGTGTCATTCGTGAACATCCATAGTGCTTCTGAAATAAAATGCATGAATCATAGAAGCAGGATATTGCATAAATTTAAACTATATGATATGCATCCTAGTCTAAGCAGAAAATTAAAATCTTATTCCAAAATTTACATTATTACATGACTAAATAAATGGAATAAATGAAATTGCAGACTTCAGCTCCCTCTTTTGAATGTCCCTGCCAAACTTGAAATGGGGTTAGTTCAAATATGTGGGTTTTTCCAAGATTTTCCAATAATATTATGAAATTATTGGATTTAATTGGATATAATCCCTATTCTCATGCTTCCTTGATATTTGAAATGATGAAAATGCAAGAAATTCAGTGGAAAATAGTTTGAAATTCGGAATTGGGGTCAAAATAACCAAAATACCCCTAATTATAAAGTTATACCTTTAAAATTAGGGTTTTTTTTTTAAGGAAAATTTGGTAAAATTGAGATTTTGAAATTCAAATTGAATCAAATGATGTTGAAATGCAGTAAGAGACATGATGACATGCTGCTAAACATATTAAGACTGTAAAATCAGAATTTGACATTTTGCAATTTATCCAAAATAACGAATTTCGCTTGTTTTTCGCTTGGGTTCGGGTCCTGCGGGGCCCTGTTTTGATATTATGGCTAAACCGAACCTTAAATGGATTCAAAATTAGACCAAATTCGGTATAAAGCATCTACCTACTTTGATAAACAGCCTAGAATGCTAAAATTCACGAAATGATATGATTTAAATGCTAAAATTTGAAGAAAATCCTAAAAATGGTGGATTTTGCCTATGGATCCGAACCAAATGCAATGCTTAACATGATAATGCAAAATTTACACCATGAAAACTTCTAATATTTTTCATACTGTTAAAGGACCCGAAAAGAAACATTTTTGGTTTTTACAGCTTCGGGGATTGAGCCATGGTGAGGTCGGTAACATGGATTTGGTTCTGACGGAGGTAAAAATCGACCTAATCTAATATAAAATGCTAAATAAATAGAACAAAGCCATGGGAATTTCTAATATTTACTATAGATACTCATGACACCTATATGGACAACTTTCATGTTCATGACTTTGGCATTTGATCAACAGAAACACAGTTAAACATATAACTTTGTCTGCCTAAATCAACAAGACAGACAAATGTGACAAAACAGAGAACTGACAAGAAAAATTCGAGACAGGTATAACAACTGTTCTAAAAATCACAATCTTCCAGATTCAAACAGAGGACATCTCTGAAATAACTTTTACTTTTTACAGTTTTGGATTTGGAGCAACACACAGAGAGAACTCGTAGCCCTAAGTTGATCCAAAGTCTCAAAGGCCCAAATAAGGCTCTGACACGTGTCCCGAACTCTCAGATTTTTTCAAATATTAAAAGAAATTCATAAAATTCGAATAAAATTAGGTTAGAAACTAGACATCTGCTCGAGTTCATAACATCTTTCGGATCAAAAATCTGATCTCCTATGAGGGAGATCTCGATTTTACAAGTCGGACAATATATTTTAAAATGCATCCTGAGTAGTAAAATCCGCCTTAGATTTTTGACTGTTTACCGTAATAAACGAATTCAAATGCTTCCAAATTTTTTGCAAAATTCTAGAGACACCTAAGGGCGCATTTCATGATTTTTTCGGAATTTTTAATAAACATTACATGCATAAAATGACGTGTGGACTGACTGACAAAAACAGAGAACTACTGAAAATGAGCAGAATTGAAATAAATGCTAAATTAATCCTAATTAATTCATGAAACATGCTAAATTGATGAAATAAAATATAAATTAAATCTAGCTAAATGCATGAATGCTAAAATTATCAAGGAATCACAATCATGTATTTTTATATATGTCGTTTTATGAGAATAGCTTAATCCATCTCTCGGATGAGCTCTTTCTTTAAACGACTCCCGAATCGAATTATGAAATCAAATCAAGAGGAAAAGAGGTGCAACTTGCTTCGTTAGGCAGCGTTGAAGCTCTTGAATGGGACGGCTATCACGAGCTTCATTCGTCCTCCGATCCGGGCTTCGGATGATTCACCAAGATCGACCCACTGCCTCTTCTCCACTGAGCCAAAGGGGGCGTGAATTCCAAAGTTCAAAATCGGCTTCTCAGGAAGGCTAGGTCGAATTTCAAAGTCCAAAAAAAGAAGCTCTCAAAAGATGGTCTCCCTAGGCTGGGCGTGGAGCCTTGTTTTTATAGATTTTTCTGAAAAATTTTGAATTTCAAACAGGCTCAATCTGAGCCCTCCATGTGGCGCCATCTCAGGGGGTGCTATTTTGATTTTTTGAGAAAATAAAATGGGAAAACTTGTGGGTGAGACACCTCAGCAGAATTTGAAAATTTTCAAAATTTGGGTTTGCTTGATTTTCTCTACAGGAAGCTCCCAGATTGCGCCACCTCAGAGGGTGCTCTCTTGGAGTTTGAAATTCAAAATTGCCTTTTGTAGGGAGTCCTCAGGTGGCGCCACCTCATGGTGGGCTACTTTTATTAAAATAAAATAAATAAAAGAAAGGAACCCAAGTGGGGCTCTGGATTGGTGCCACCTCAAAAGGTGTTCTGAGGTGTAAAGCTGGAAACAGTAGGAGCATGCCATGTGGCGCCAGCTCTGGAGGCTCTTGCCATGTGTCAGAAGGACAGGAGTGGGAGATGCAGATTGTGCCACCTCAGAGGAATTCAAATTCTACTTTTTCTGGAAGAAAGGAGAGGCTGACATGTGGCGCCACCTTAGAAGGTAATTTGAATTTCAAATGGGGGGTTGGCTCTGGAGGAATGGAGGATGGACATGTGGCAGTTCCTCAGAGTGGCTCCTACAATGCCATGTGGCAGGAGGGAAAAGCAAGGAACATGTGGCGCCCTCATATTCAAAGTAGGAAAAGGTAGAACTCCAGGATTTTCGCCACCTAGCTCTTGTCTAGAAATTTTTGAATGATAACTTTTTCTGAAGAAAGCCAAGAGTGACATGTGTCCTCTACTTTTTCTGAGGGAAGCTGGAGATGACATGTGTCCTCTACTTTTTCTGAAGGAGGCAGAGAATGACACGTGGCAGAGGGAAGAGAAGGAGGTCCAAGCCATGTGGCGCCATCTCAGACAAAATGGAAAAGGTGAAGTTCAGGATTTGCGCCACCTCTGGAGAGATTTGAATATTTGAATTCCAGTTTTTCTGAAGAGAGCAGGAAATGACACATGGCATATACTTTTTCTAAGAAGAGCAGAGAGTGACACATGTCACCTGCTTTTTCTGAAAAGAGTAGGGGTTGACACATGGCATTTGCTTTTTCTGAGGAAATGAGAGATTGACATGTGTCCTCTGCAGTTGACACACTTCAAATGGCGCCACCTCAGAGGAGACAAGCTTTACTTTTTCTGGACAGGACAACACATGACACTTGGCATCTCAGAGTGATCTTTGGAATGACACGGCACATGGTGAAGATGGTGGATGCTGACACATGGCATGGAATGACATGTGGCGCCTTATTAAGGTAGCCCCCACACTGACACTTGGCAGATAAATGGGAGGAGAGAGAAAAGATAAGTGGCACCAATCCAGGGGACAAGGCTCCTATATTTTTGGGTTTTTTCAAAATTCAGATTTTCAAAAGAAAAGCCTATGTGACACCGCCTCAGTGTGGGTCCCACATTGCTTCTTTATTGAAATAAGGATAAAACAACAACTTCTTTTTGGAATTTTCATAAAATCTGGACTAATTAGTAAAACAGAAATTTTTGAAAAGAGTTGGCCCCTGTAGGGCGATTTTGTAAAAGAATGATAGTTGAAATTGTCAAAAGGGCAAAATCTGAGATAAGGTGGATGAAATCCATATTGAAAACTATCCAGATCATTTTCCTTAGGAAATATTTTGAAATTCAGAGTCCTGGGGGTAAAATGGGAAGAATTGATAATTTTGAAGACCCAGGGTTTTGAAATCGATTTTAAAAATAGTTGAAATTCAAATCTGGATTGAAAATTTTGAAATCAAGAGTTCTGGACCTCGAAATGACATGCTGTGCAGTGCAGTGATATGAAATGCTCATGCAATGATATGCAATGTCATGTCTTATGCAATAGAATCTTGAACCAAGACTTGGAGATTCTTGTTTTCTGTCAGGAGTAAAATTTTAAACATTTGAGTTAAAAATAGAGAAATTTTGAGAGTTGCAGATGCAATTTAGACTTCTGTAAGGTCCGGGCTTAGAAAATGACCATTTTGCCCTCCGGCGATTTCAAAGGCTGGATGACGATGTTTAGTGAAAATGTCGGAAAGGTGAGTGAAAATTTAGGGTGTTTACAGATGCCCCTCTTTGCTACTAAGCCGACTCATGGCCAAGCTTAGTGGCAAAGAAAAACACACCAAATTTGGGCTATATATATAAAAAATTGCCCCAGTTAGAAGGATCTGACTGGGTGTGAAGAAATTAGCCCGAGGAAGATGGGAGATATGAAATGGAGAATGAAGAGGAAAGATTCACTCTATGAGAGTGAAGTTCAGGTTTTTATGCCCTTAACCTGGATGGGACAGAAGTACCTCGTGTGGAACGAAGCTCAGGTTTGACCCTTAACCTGATTGGGGAATGGAATATCTCATAGAAATGAGACTCAGGTTTGTACCCTTACCTGATCGGGTGGAAGATGGAATACCTCTTTGGATGAGGCTCAGGTTTGTACCCTTAACCTGATCGGGCGGAGAATGAAATACCTCTTCGATTGAGGCTCAGGTTTGTACCCTTATCCTGATCGGGAGGAAAATGGAATACCTCTTTGATTGAGGCTCAGGTTTGTACCCTTATCCTGATCGGGCGGAAAATGGAATACCTCTTTGATTGAGGCTCAGGTTTGTACCCTTATCCTGATTGGGCGGAAAATGGAATACCTCTTTGATTGAGGCTCAGGTTTGTACCCTTATCCTGATCGAGCGGAAAATGAATGGAATCCTCGAAGGAAGAGACCGTGATGGAACCTTCGGATTTTGCACAATAAATCCGACAAGGGTTTTGCAAAAGGAAGGAAAATGGGGTCCCTAAAGCTTGAAAAGGGATTGATCTTGGGCTCCTCATTTCTGAGACTAAAATCAGCTTTTGAAATTGCCTTTCGCGAGAAAATGATTGGTGGTTCGACCTCGAACCGAAATGGGATTGTCTATGGTGGGACAGTGGGGACACACGGAAGTGTGCAAATCTGAGAGTTCATGCTCTCAAAGAAGGGAAGGAATCAAGTCCTTAAGAGGGATTTAAAATTGGTGTCAGGATGTATCAAAGACGGATATCAAGCTCTCACTTCACGTCAGGATAGCTAGAAAATATTGTCAAAATATTGAGAATTTTGTTGAAAAAATGTTGCACATTGTTGCCAAATATTCTTTCTTTTCTACCTAAAGCATTACCTCTAAACAAGGTTCACTTCGTAGAGTCGAGACTGAAAATCCAAATTACTTGCGATTGACCTTCTTCGAGGAAGCTATCAATTTCCTTGATATGAGCAGGAAAGAGAATTTGATATTGTGAAAGCAGTTGATGAAAGAGTATTGATAATAGAATTTCATAAATTTAAAGAAGATTCTTGATAGATTTGGCAGTTTGATATCCTGGGAGCTTCTTTCATGATAATCTTGCTGCACTCTTTTGGCTCTCTGGCGTTTTGGCTACATTCTCCTTCATTTTGGAAATGTTCTGACTTTTTCTCTCTTTCTTTTTCCTCTCTTGCTCTCTTTTGGGAAGGGTACGTCACAAACTCCTTCAACTTGGAGATGTTTCAATCCTTCTTGGACGATGGGTTTGGAGATCTTTGGATGATACCTGAAATTAAATATCTTTTAGGGATTGTCGAGAGGTTCATCACATCTGCCTTCATCTCGACAGTGCTTCGGACTTTCCCTGGAAGGATCCGTCACAAACTCCGTCATCTTGGAGATGTTTCAAATCTTCTTTGGCCCCGGGGGTCTACTCGCTTAGTTCGCCTTCATCTTGACGACAAGTGAGAGATCCCTTTTGCGGATATTTAATGGCAGCTTAGGTGATTCTGAGGAGACAGGGTTTTGATGAATGCTCTCTTTTTCTAGCGCTCAGGATATTTTCACTGCCTCGTCTTTACAAGAATAGTCTTTAAAAGTGTGCCATTGACTGCGATCAATATCAATCATCTATGGCTTTTCAATAACATTGAATCTTCTTTTCTGGCCATATCGAGGATTTATCCTTCATCCTTTTGGTTGGCCAATAGAAAGAATTTGAGTTTTGAATCTCTTTTCGCAAAAGCTTTGCTCTTTTGGAAGTAATGCTAAAGGCAAACCGAAATAAAGATTTGTGCCGTAAAGATTCTGAAATCAACAAATAATTGATTTGACAAATTGACAAAATTTTCTTGAAATCCTTGGTGAAAGTGAGTATTTGAAATCCGGCCCAACACATCCGTGACGAAAATTCTCCTCTCTTTTTCCCCAAAGGAGAGACTCAGGCTTAGCCCTTACCTGAATGGGAAATGGGAAATACTCCTCTCTTCCCTGAAGAGGAGGTGTTTGCAAAACGAGCTTTCGAAGAGAAATTAAGCTTTCGTCAAAGCTCCCTAATATTAGGCTTCTCTTATGGAAAGGGGGCCGATAATAGTGAGGTCTGAAAATTGGGTCATGAAAGGAACGAGTCCATCACACTCTCCCTGCAAAGAGGGTCCTTCATGACGAGAGATGGCTTAGTATGAAATTGGGGGGTCACAAGAAAAACAAGTCTCCGTCGAGCCTCTCCCTTAAAAAGGGTTCCTCGTGTGAAATTGGAAATTGTTTTGCAAACGGTTCACAAAGACGCGAGTCCCTTCAAACTCTCCCTAAAAAGGGGCTAAGTGAACGAATTGGATAGCATGCGAAAAGAACGAGCTCCCTTGAACTCTCCCTAAAAAGGGTCTCTCGCAAGAGAAAATGATTGAAATTGGATATTGAGATTGATTGACCCAAAGGTCGAAATTGGAAATTTGAAAATTGGTTGCTGGAAATTGAATGACCCGAAGGTCGAAATAGGATGACCTGACGGTCGAAATTGAGAATTGGTTGACCGAGAGGTCGAAATTGTGTGACTCGAAGGTCAAAATTGAGAATTGAGTGACCTAAAGGTCGAAATCGGAAATTGATTGACCTGAACGTCGAAAATTGGAAATTGGTATTTGAAATTGAGAATTGCCTGATTCAAAGATTTAAGTTGGAATTTGGAGGGCAAAATATCAAATTTGAGCAATTGACAGACCCTGAGGATCGAAATGACTTGGATCAACAAAGGAGAATGATGAGTTCGAGTCAGAGCTTGAATAAAATACAGAGATCACGAGTCGGAACCCGGATCAACAAATGAAGAGCTCGAATCAAAGCTCGAATGATGTAGGGAGATCACGAGTCGGAACCCAGATCAACAAATGAAGAGCTCGAATGAAAGCTTTAATGATGTAGAGAGATCACGAGTTGGAACCCGGATCAACAAAAGACAATGAAGAGCTCGAATCAAAGCTCTAATGATGTAGAGAGACCACGAGTTGGAACCCGGATCAACAAAAGACAATGAAGAGCTTGAATCTGAGCCCGAATGAATAAAGAAATCTTGAGTCGGAACCCGGATCAACAAAAGGAAATTAAGAGCTCGAATCTGAGCTCGAATGAAAAGAGATCTCGAGTCGGAACCCGGATCAACAAAAGAAAATGAAGAGCTCAAATTTGAGCTAGAATGAATAAAGAGATCACGAGTCGGAACCCGGATCAACAAAAGAAAATGAAGAACTCAAATTTGAGCTAGAATGAATAAAGAGATCACGAGTCGGAACCCGGATCAACAAAAGAAAATGAAGAGCTCAAATTTGAGCTAGAATGAATAAAGAGATCACGAGTCGGAACCCGGATCAACAAAGAAAATGAAGAGCTCGAATTTGAGCTAGAATGAATAAAGAGAGCACGAGTCGGAACCCGGATCAACAAAGAAAATGAAGAGCTCGAATTTGAGCTAGAATGAATAAAGAGATCACGAGTCTGAACCCGGATCAACAAAAGGAAATGAAGAGCTCGAATTAGAGCTCGGATGAGGTAATGAGATCTCTAGTCGGAACCCGGATCAACAAAGGAAAATAAAGTGCTTGAATTAGAGCTTGGATAAGATAAAGAGATCTCGAGTCGGAACCCGGATCAACAAATGAAAATGATTTGAATAAAAACCTCAGTCAGAACTCGGTTTTTCAAAAAAAGTTGGGATTTTGAAAATGTACCAGTTTTAACACTGGATTTCGAAATAATACCAGTTCGAGCGTTGGGTTTTGGTTCAGTATTGGCGATTATCTTTCCATTCTGAATCATTAGGAATTGCGATGGGACTGTTTGTTGAAATCCCAATACTGACTGGATTGTTGTTAATGCAGTTGAATGCAAATGAATATGAATTGATGCATATGAATGCACAAGTGCGTGAAATAAGGAATTTGTTTATCCTGCCTACATGCAGGATGAAATTTTAAAAATGCCCAGTGTAACTGGGAAAGAAAGTTTGATCATTATTTAAAGAAAATAGGAAGATTACAAAGAAAGAATAGAGACTTCAAGTATAGAACTTTTTCAAGTGTCGAGAATTAATGGGATCTGGCAATTCTACCCCATCGGCATTGATGAGCCGATATGAGTTGCGGGGTAATGCTTCTTTGACGACATATGGGCCTTTCCAATTTGGTGACCATTTGCCGTCGGGACGATGCTTGAGATAAGCTGTGGATCGAAGTACTAAATCATTGACTTTGAATCTTCTTTCGATGATAGACTTTGCATATTGCCTGGCTACTCTCTGGCGATAGGACTGAGCATGCTCTGCTGCTTTTAGCCTTCTCTCGTCGAGTAAGTCTAGCTGCACTAGTCGTTGCTGCTGGTATTGATCAAGAGGTAATTGCAGAAGTGAAGCAAATTTCAAAGCGGGCTTCTGAACATGTAGCGGCAATACTACTTCTGTTCCATAGACCAATTCTGATGGAGTAGCATTCGTTGGAGTGCGAATAGTGGTCCGGTAGGCCCATAGTGCGTCGTGGATCTTCTCGTGCCAGTCACGACCTGTTTCTATGGTTTGCTTCAAGATACGAATTAAAATCTTGTTGGTAGCTTCTGCCTGACCATTCCCTTGGGGATAATATGGAGCGGAAAAATGATGATAGATCTTGAACTTTGAGCAGAATGTCTTCATCTTTTCATTCTTGAAATGACTGCCATTGTCTGACACGATGTCATGTGGGATGCCAAAATGGCAAAGGATGTTCTTGTGAATGAAAGAGACCACGTGTCTGCCTTCTACTGTGCGAAGAATGATAGCTTCTACCCACTTGGTGAAGTATTCTGTTGCGGCAAGGAAGTATTTGTGGCCATTTGAAGCTGAAGGAGTGATGGGACCTACGACATCGAAGGCCCACATGGAGAACGGCTATGGAGAAACAACAGATTGCAAATAAGTTGCCGGAGCATGGATGGAAGGTGCGTGTATTTGGCATTGCACACATTTCTTCACATAATGATAACAGTCTTGTTGCATGGTTTTCTAGTAGTAACCTGCTCTGATGATCTGTTTGACAAGGGTTTGGTAGCCGACGTGGCCACCACAAATGCCTTTGTGTGCTTCTTGCATGACTTCTTTGGCTTCGTCTTTGTCTAAACATCTGGAATACTCTGAGTTGAATCCTCGACGATAGAGGACATTGACCAAAATGAAGTATCGAGTAGACATATGCTGGATTGCTCGATGTTCTTTCTTTAAGAGTTCCAGAGGAAATTCGCCAGTTTCTATGAAAGCTTTGATATTGTAATACCAAGGTTTCTTCCTTTGCTCAGCTTGGTTTACTTGTTCTGTTGGAAGGAAAGCAGGTTGGTCAAGTCGGCCAATTTCAAAAGAGCGACAAGATTCTCCATTTCTGAATGTCATAATGGAGCCTAAACTGGCTAGACTATCGGCCACTTGATTAAAATCTCTCTTGATATGGAAGAGTTGAAATTCTTCAAACTTGCTGACAAGAGCTGAAATAATTTTCTGATAGGGAAATAGCTTCTGATCTTTGACCTACCATTCGGCTCGGACTTAATTGACAACAAGTAATGAGTCGCCGTAGGCATGCACTCTCTTAACATTGAAGTCTAGTAGAATCTTTAGACCTTGAATCAGGGCTTCATATTCAGCCATGTTATGGGTGCATTGAAAATCTTGCTTGAGAGAAAATGGAATCATCTCCTTCTCAGGAGTGATTAATAGGATTCCGACGCCTATTCCGGCCATATTCCTGGAACCATCGAAAAATAAATTCCAGATTGGATGTTGGTGGATGTTGCATATTTGCTCGTCTGGGAAATCATCTTCGGCTTTCACTTCTTCTGCCAGAGGAAAATCCGCCAATTGGTCTGCAATTGCTTGGCCTTTGATTGATTGCTGCGAGACATATTCTAAGTCATACTGCATCAGTAAGACTTGCCATTTTGCAACCCGTCCGCTTAGGAAAGGTTGCTCCAAGATGTATTTGAGGGGATTGAGCTTAGACAGGATTTTGACCTCTGATGCCAACAGGTAGTGTCTTAGCTTCTGACACATCCACACCAGAGCTAAGCAGGTCTTCTCTATTTGAGAGTATCTCTTTTCATAATCTATGAAAGTCTTACTCACATAATAGATGGCGTGCTCTATCAGACTGCCTTCTTTGTATTGCGCCAAGAATCCGCCGCATGCGACTTGATTTACTGAGATGTATAGCAAAAAAGGTTTTCCCAATTCTGGTGGCTTCAAGATGGGAGGATTGAGAAGATATTTCTTGATTCGATCGAATGATTGCTGACATTCTGGTCCCCATTCGAACTTCACTCCTTTTCTGAGCAAGTGGTTGAAAGGTTCGCATCTCATTGCCAGGTTGGAAATAAATCGTCGGATTGATTGCATACGTCCTTGAAGGCTATGCAATTCTTTGAGATTTTTCGGGGGTGGCATATCAATGATAGCCTTTGCTTTGGTTGGGTCAACTTCAATTCCCTTTTTGCTGACCAGAAAACCCAACAGTTTGCCTGATTCGACTCCAAAGACACACTTTTGTGGGTTAAGCCTTAACTTATAAATGATGAGTCGCTTAAAGACTTAATCAAGGGCTTCAAGGTGATCTTCTCTCTCTTTAGATTTCACGAGGATATCGTCAACATACGCATCCATGATTTTGCGCATCTGATCGTGAAAGATAACGGACATTGCCCGTTGATACGTTGCTCCGGCATTCTTGAGCCCAAAAGGCATAACTGTATAGCAGAAGGTGCCCCAAGGCATGGTGAAAGAAGTTTTGGATTGGTCGCGGGCGGCCAACTTAATCTGATTATAGCCGGAATATCCATCCATGAAAGAGAACATAACATGTCCTGCCGTGTTGTCGACTAGAAGATCAATGCTTGGAAGTGGATAGTCATCCTTCGGAGTTGCCTTATTGAGGTCTCTGAAGTCTATGCAGATCCTTACTTTGCCACTTTTCTTTGGGACAACGACGATATTGGCTAACCAATCTGGGTAGTCAATAGCTCGGATAAATCCTGCTTTGAGCAGATCTTCAAGTCCTTCCTTGACTTGTTGTTCTATTCTAGGATCCATTTTTCTCAGCTTCTGCTTAACTGGCTTAGCATCTGGCTTCAAGACAAGACGGTGTTCGACTAATTTTGGGTCCAAGCCTGACATATCTTCATATGTCCATGCGAACACTTCCTCATGTTGCTTGAGAAAATTTGTAAGTCTTTCCTTCTCTTCTGGACTCAAACTGGTTCTGATCTGGAGAATTTTGGGATCTTCTTCTGAATCGATATTGACCTCTTCAGTCGGATCTTGTACTAGAGGAGATGGTTCATCTTGCTTCTGAACAGCGGCAAACTCTGGTAATTTCTGAAGAGACTGACCATATTCTGCATAATCATCTACCTGCTTTGCACTCTTGCCTTCTACGGTGCTTGCCTTGACTCTGTGAATTGCTGCCGACTTCTGAAAAGCCTTGGGATTGAGAACGAGCTTCTTGATTGTCCGAGAAGTCATTCTGAAAATTTGGATAAGAGATTTGGTTCAGATAAATCGGCTTATAGCGAGACAAGCAATCATTTGAAGAGAACCATGCATAAAATGGCATTGAATTATAAAATGAAGAGATAGACAGAAAGGGAGTAAATGGCATCCGGATAGACAAAGAAACTTGGAATTTTATTGATTGAATTGATCAATGACATTTGATAAAATGAGACATTTATTTTGGAAAGAATGGAAAGAAATAACAAATGGTCTTTATTGTGCCCCTTTGACAAAAATAGTCTTCTTTGATGAGCTTCCTCCGGAGAACCCCAATCCTGCTCTGTGGGGACGATGCTTCTGGATCACTGGCTCGATGCGGCCATCCTCGTTTTTGCCGAGTCCTTTGAAGGGTTGATAACCGTGTTTCAAGAGCAACTCAAATCCCTTTCTTGACTTCATGAATTGTGGAAACAATGGGTGATCCTTAATGGTACTGTAGTTGATCCGACCTCCAACCTTGAAGAATTGAGGACCTCTCCATCGGGTCATGGCTACCGTGTGCAGAGATGGCTCTGATGATGCCTGAAGAATTTCTCGATTCTCTCCGAGATTGATCTCTTCACTTTCCCTGATGCTGGGAATATCCGCATTGAATGAGGGTCGAGGAATCATTGGCTGCGGGAGCCTTTCTTCTGGGTCTTCTCCGAGCACTGTGGTAATCATTCCACCTTTTGACCATTTTACACATTGATGTAGGGTGGAAGGCATTGCATTTGCGTTATAAATCCACGTCCTTCCGAGCAGCAAGTTGTAGGTAGGTGGTACATTAACCACGTGAAAAAGGACGGAGTGCACCGAGTAGTTGATGAATACCTCTAGAAATATCTTGCCCTTGGCTGTTTGACCATGGTTGTCAAACCCATAGATAGTGATGGGATCTGGAATATATTCTTCATCCTTGATCCCTAATGCCTTTGCTATCATCTCAGGACAAATATTGAGGCTACTGCCTCCATCGACCAGCACATGCGGTACTGTCATTCCTCTGACTTGAACGATAATGTACAAAGCATTATTATGGAAGGAATGAGGCTTTGGAAGGTCCTCATCCGAGAAGGTGATTGGCGCATTGGTCATGGCAGAGTTCACAATCTGTGCCATGTCTTAAGGAGAGGTACTGGGCTTAACTTTGATTTTTCTGAGTAAATCTTTCAGTACTCGCTGGTGCTTGCTAGAATTTTTGGCCAAATCAAAGATGGAAACATTGGATAGAGCGGTCAGAGGCTTCTAACTTGAATTTTCAGGCCTGGGTTTGATAATTTGCTTGAAGAAGTCAGGAGTTCCCTTTGACTTGGAGGCTGACTTTATAGGTGCTTCCGAAACTTTCATTTTGCCGAATGCTGAAATTAAGTCCATCTTCTTAGAATCTGGAGTTGCTTGTCGAAGCACTGACACCTGATGCTGTACCTGGAGATCTTGTGCAAAGCACGGTTTGATGTGTTCATGCGGCAGGAATGGCTGTGCCGACACTACTACTGTGGTGTGTGGAGGAAAGGGTTGATTGAGAATATCCATTTCTTCTTCTTCTTCTCCTTCCACTAAAAGATTTTTTTCAATGAGGTCTTGTACAATGTTCTTGAGAACAAAGCAGTTCTCAGTGTTGTGTCCCACTGTCCTGTGGAACTTGCAAAATTGATCCTTCCACTTCCCCATAGGCACAGGGGGATCGGCCAGTCTTGGCAACTTGACCATTTCCTTTGATAGCATATACTCGAGCACATCCTCGAGTGATTGGTCTAAAGGAGTAAATTTTCTGTCATAACTCCATCCTTCATGTCTAGTCTTCTCACGCAGTTTCGGCCCTTGATCCTGCTGAGGAGGCTTGCTGTATTGAGGGGCAGGTTTTGCTTTCTGATCTTTGTTGTTTGAGCTGCCTGCACCGTAGCAGTAATCCCTTTTCTGCCCCTTGTGCAAATTTCGGCCTTTGTTGTTGCTGTTGGCAGAATAAGTAAAGTGAACTTTCTTCTTTTGCTCACCTTGGGAGTTGCTCTTGGAAAAGGTGAAGCCTTCATAGACTCCATTTTCCACACTCAGTTTGAGTCATTCGGCTCTTTCAGTCAATTCGATGAAAGTCTTGGATGGTGCTATGGAGATCAATCCTCTTAATGGCTGTGAGAAATTGTTGAGAATCAATGACAAGGCATGCCTTTCCGAGATAGGATCTCTCATTTTGTTGCAGGCCGATCTCCATCTGTGAATAAAGTCTCGCGCCTTTTCATTCTCGTTCTGCCTTAGATTGCAGAGGTGACTCAATGTAGGCAGTGCTTCTGTGTTGAACAAGAAGCGTTCAATAAACAGATTCACAACTTTGTCGAACTCCTTGAGCTCGATGGGGTTGATATGCTCAGCATACCACTTAGCTGCAACTCCTTCCAAACTGTGGGGAAAGCATAAGAACAATGCTCGGTTGTCCCTCTTGAACCTAGAGCATTTAGCAAAGAAAGTGGCGAGATGAGCTTCTGGGTCGCCAGAACCGTCGAATTTGATGAATTTATGGGGAAGATTCTCCAGATCATCATCCCCTTCTAAGTCGTCATAGAAGTCCTCACTGGTGAAGACTTTCTTGCCCTTGTCGCGGGCTTGTAGATCCTTGACAACTCGGGCCATTTCCTTGAACTGTGCTTGCAAGGGTTCTTCTGCATCTCGGCTTTTCGACCTGTGCTTTTACTTTGGCCACGTTTCTGAAATACCGGAGGCACTTCATATTCTTTATCTGTATCTTCAAGGGAGTCTGATTCATATGAGATTTCTTCTGGCTGGATCTGCCTTTTGGAAGCCTTCTTACCCCTGTGACCATGGAACTTTTCTCTAAATGGATTCCTTTCTGAGCTGGTCCCGGGCTGCTCATTCATCATTTTGTTCATCATCTTTCGAAACATGGCATACATTTGAGGGTCTATGCCATCATCTTCTTGTTGCTGCTCTTGACTCTTATCGGATCGGGGGGAACCCATCTCTTTTTCCGAGGCTGACGAATACTGCGGTGTTGCTGTTCTTTTGCCTGACCTTGTTTGCACCATCAAATGTTATAGACGCTTTCTGCAGGGCAAAGACCTGATTAGATTCTGTAGGAATTGGTTTTTTTGGAAGAGATATTTGCATGAAAATATGGTAGACAATTTGAAAAAGATATCTCATTACTAGGGACTAAGTCATCGCGAGAATCGCGGCAATTGTGTTGTCAATTCTTTCTGCAAAAGAAATAAACAACGAAAATATGCCTTGTTACCTAGGCAAGGTCGTCAAACCACAATAGAAAGAGAGAATTTTATTGAAATGAGAAGAATATGATTTTATTGATCTTGACAAAGAGGTGGAGGACAAACAATTTGCCACCATTCATGATAGTCGGCAGACACTCTAGGACCAGGAAAGATTTTAAGAGAGACAAAAGAATCCCAGCTGTAGCGGGCAGAATGATATGCCCCAGACCATTGCACGGAGGTGAGATCGAACTCTGCCATAGCTCCTGATAACAGTCGGGCTTCGACATACTGCTGCCTCTAGGAGAATTGTCGAACACATCTCTCTGGTTGATAGTAAGTGCAGAAGAATGGTCCCAGCAACTTGAACCGCTTGCCATAAGCGTACGTATATCTGGGAGGGGATAGTTGCCGATCAAAATAGTCCCAAACTATGTCATCTTCTTGAATGTTGTTGATCATAGACCGATACTACGACACTGGAAGGAGTTCTTCACCATTGTATCTGAAAGAGCTTGCTCGGGCTGGAACATGCTGGAAGAACCAGGACTGAAGTGCGTAGATGCATCCTTCAACTAAAATGGATTCTCCAAGTGAGAATCGAGTCAGACCTCGATATAGGAGGGCGAGCGCTGCCATGGCTATGGAAAGACGGTTGGTTTGCCGACTTCCCCATCTTCTCACAAGCTGGATTATTCTGATGTCCATGTAGTTTTGTCTATCTGGAAAGAGGGATAATCCTACAATACACAGAACCATTGCATTCTGAAACCTTTCTTTGGCTGTCCTGGATAGTGAACTAACTTCAATGAAGGTCCCGTACTGGCGGTACAACTCAAGTAGGTCAACATATTCGTTGCCGTCCAATTGGATCAGGGGCCAGGATCGGCGGCCTGTCATACAAGCTAAGGAGTCTCGGGGGTCTAAACCCTTGACATTGATCAGGAATTGATGCTCTAATGGATCGCTTGGTTGACCGGCTGGCTATGGTAACCCCATGATCTCTGAAAATTCATCCATTAAAACAGTCATTTCTCCCCATGGGAACCAGAAGGTACACGTCCGTGGATTCCATCCCTCCGCCATTGCATGGATTAGGTTGCCATTGATGGTCTGTTTTTCGACTACTGATGCCAGTTCTAATCCGCACTCGCTCAAATGATCCGGGAACATTCGAGAAAAGCTTTTTAGCCAGAAATAGTACCACCGGGGAATGAAAGTTCCGGTGCAGAGGGCTCGATGTTCAGGACGGCCTTGTCGCACCTCGTAGGAGATGTGACTTTCAGGAAAGATAGGATCGACTTGACTGGATGCCATCGAACTGAAAACAGAGGAAGACCCAGAATGAGACTTAGGAAAATGTGGGAAATTTTGAAAAATTTTGCAGGCAGGATAAAATGCAGTTAGAAATTCGAGATCCAGTAGAAAGGTAGAATGGGAAAATTGCCTGGAGTTTTGAAAGAAATTGGATATTTGAGAAAATCATCCAGGGTTTGAGAAAATAAAGGAAAAGATGAGAAATATGGAAATTTGAAAGATATTTTGGGAAAATGTAAGAAAATAAAGGTTGCATAAAAACAATCACATCCTGCACAAACATTTATGCACATTCAACACTCCCTAAAAAGCTGACTCTAGATGCATCATTTTGAAAACAGTTGTAGGACCTTAATCCTAACTCTAGGTTCAGATCATCTTTGTCCAATCCAGTTATGCCGATATACCCGAATCGAAATTCGAGGTACGTGGCATAGAATTTCAACTCCGGTTCTAAGGTAAGGTTTTCCAACATCCTTGAGCGCCTACCGATATACTTCGGACTGTGCCCCGCGGTACGTGGTAGGGGGGTGTTAACCCAAATAGTTGGCCCAGTTGTGAGGCTCTGTCCCGAACTAGGGTTCTGGAAAAGAGCCCAGAAACTTGAAGACCGGGTAATGGTAGGTAATGGAGATTTTAAAAAATGATCACATGCAAGAAATAGAGGGCTCTAAATCCTAGAGAGATAGCTTTTGAAAACTTTGAAGAAGCATACATTGTTTGCATTCAGATCCTAAATTGAGGAGAGTTGTGTTTAGACCTAAGTCTATGTGAACATGAAAATATCTCCTCAATCTGGTCCTACCAAACCACGCCTAAGCTATATGCAGTCAATGTCAGCTAGGTCAAAATCTAGGCTCCTAGGTTCGCATGATATCAGAAAGTAAAGAGCTGACATTTTGTGAACACAGTTTTGATAATTGAACTAAGTCAAGCACAATTTTGACCAGACAATGACAGGTCCCACAATGGTCGCCAAACCTGTTATCATCGCGAAATTTTCCCCCGTCTTTCCTTTCTTGTGGAAGAGAGAGGGAAATGCTTTCGCGCTTCAAACTTGACCGGATTTTGGAAATTGTTTTGAAATACTCGCCTCCGTTTTGAAAATTGCGGGAAAATCCATGGGATGGGGCTCGACCTATCGGTACGAGGTTTGACCGTTCCTGCCTTCTTTAACAGGGGTAATCAAACCAAGGACCAAAATTGTGCTTGACTTAGTTAAATCATCAAAATTGTGTTCTATCCTATATGCACAGAGAATTCAGGCATGTGCTATGAGACTTTGGAAAATGTAAGTTGGAAAACATGATGTATGCTCAGAAAACCTTTGGAGTTGAAAGATATTTCTTAAAGAAAAGGTCAATTTCTCAGGAAACTCAGATGAAAAAGGTTTGAAATCTTGAGAAAGCTTATAAAGACTTGGAAAAATCCTGAATGGATGAAAATCCTAAGAAAGTGGAAGTGATTCTTGAGAAAAAGGTAAACATTTGGAAAGGGAAACACGTCTCAAAAAAAAAACTTGAACTTTGGGAATTTTCTTAGGAAAATGGTGGAAAATTTATAGGAAAACTCATTGGAGAAGGAAATTCAAAACTTGGGGAATTGAAATCCTGAGAATTTTACCCTTGAAATACTTGAAAATCGATTTTGATCTTGGAGAAAGATTGGAAAACTCTTTCGGATCTCTTAAGAAAATAACATTTTCCAGGAAAAATCGAGGGAAAGCTTTGATTTTGGAAATCCAACTTAGAAGTTTCTTGAGAGACTGGTTTCCATGGAAAACTGTGAACATTTGACTTGGGAAAACCGATTTTGGAAAATACTCAGGGTTTCTTGAGAAATCAATTTCTTGAGAATGCAACTTTCTTAAGAAAATCATGAGAAAACCAATGATTTCATGATGCAAATGATATGAGTGAATGAATGCACTTTGAAAGATTTTCTAAGAAAATTTGTTGGAAAATGTGTATTAATTCAAAATAAATCCTTCACATATCCTGACTGTGGCCATGAATATGTTCAGGGTTTAATTGATTTAATGCACAATGCTTTGAAAACATTGGAAATATGATGTGCATTTTAAGATAGCCTAAGAGTGTAGGCTCAATGTGACTAGTAGAAAGATGATGGATCTGAGTCTCGTCCATATTCCGACTAGGGCCGTAAATATGGACTCCACCGAGTCCGTCAACTCCCTAAGAGTTGGTGTATGTGTCATTCGTGAACATCCATAGTGCTTTTGAAATAAAATGCATGAATCATAGAAGCAGGATATTGCATAAATTTAAACTATATGATATGCATCCTAGTCTAAGCAGGAAATTAAAATCTTATTCCAAGATTTACATTATTACATCACTAAATAAATGGAATAAATGAAATTGCAGACTTCAGCTCCCTCTTTTGAATGTCCCTGCCAAACTTGAAATGGGGTTAGTTCAAATATGTGGGCTTTTTCAAGATTTTCCAATAATATTATGAAATTATTGGATTTAATTGGATATAAACCCTATTCTCATGCTTCCTTGATATTTGAAATGATGAAAATGCATGAAATTCAGTGGAAAATAGTTTGAAATTCGGAATTGAGGTCAAAATAACCAAAATACCCCTAATTATAAAGTTATACCTTTAAAATTAGTGTTTTTTTTAAAGGAAAATTTGGTAAAATTGAGATTTTGAAATTCAAATTGAATCAAATGATGATGAAATGCAGTAAGAGACATGATGACATGCTGCTAGACATATTAAGACTGTAAAATCAGAATTTGACATTTTGCAATTTATCCAAAATAACGAATTTCACTTGTTTTTCGCTTGGGTCCGGGTCCTGCGGGGCCCTGTTTTGATATTATGGCTAAACCGAACATCAAATGGATTCTAAATTACACCAAATTCGGTATGAAGCATCTACCTACTCTGATAAACATCCTAGAATGCTAAAATTCACGAAATGATATGATTTAAATGCTAAAATTTGAAGAAAATCCTAAAAATGGTGGATTTTGCCTATGGATCCGAACCAAATGCAATGCTTAACATGATAATGCAAAATTTACACCATGAAAACTTCTGATATTTTTCAGACTATTAAAGGACCCGAAATGGAACATTTTTGGTTTTTACAGCTTCGGGGTTTGAGCCATGGTGAGGTCGGTAACATGGATTTGGTTCTGACGGAGGTAAAAATCGACCTAATCTAATATAAAATGCTAAATAAATAGAAAAATGCCATGGGAATTTCTAATATTTAATATAGATACTAACAAAACCTATATGGACAACTTTCATGTTCATGACTTTGGCATTTGATCAATAGAAACATAGATAAAAATATAACGTTGTCTGCCTAAATCAACAGGACAGACAAATGTGACAAAACAGAGGACTGACAAGAAAAATCCGAGACAGGTATAACAGCTGTTCTAAAAATCACAAGCTTCCAGATTCAAACAGAGGACATCTCTGACATAACTTTCACTTTTTACAGTTTTGGATTTGGAGCAACACACAGAGATAACCCGTAGCCTTAAGTCGATCCAAAGTCTCAGAGGCCCAAATCAGGCACTCACACATGTCCCAAACTTTCAGATTTTGTCAGATCTTAAAAGAAAATCATAAAAATCGTATAAAATCAGGTTAGAAACTAGACATCCTCCCAAGTTCAGAACATCTTTTGGATTGAAAATCATATCTCCTATGAGGGAGATCTCGATTTTACAAGTTGGAAATGATATTTTAAAATGCATCCCAAGTAGTAAAACCCGCCTTAGGTTTTTGAATGTTTACCGTAGTAAACGAATTCAAATGCTTACGAATTTTTTGAAAATTTTTAGGGACATCTAAGGGCGCATTACATGATTTTTTAAGAAATTTTAATAAACATTACATGCATGAAATGATGTGTGGACTGACTGACAAAAACAGATAACTACTGAAAATGAGCAGAATTGAAATAAATGCTAAATTAATCCTAATTAATTCATGAAACATGCTAAATTGATGAAATAAAATACAAATTAAATCTAGCTAAATGCATGAATGCTAAAATTATCAAGGAATCATAATCATGTATTTTTATATATGTCGTTTTATGAGAATAGCTTAATCCATCTCTCGGATGAGCTCTTTCTTCAAACGACTCCCGAATCGAATTATGAAATCAAATCAAGAGGAAAAGAGGTGCACCTTGCTTCGTTAGGCAGCGTTGAAGCTCTTAAAAGGGACGGCTATCACGAGCTTCGTTCGTCCTCCGATCCAGGCTTCGGATGATTCACCAAGATCGACCCACTACCTCTTCTCCACTGAGCCAAAGGGGGCGTGAGTTCGAAAGTTCAAAATCGACTTCTCAGGAAGGCTAGGTCGAATTTCAAAGTCCAAAAAAAGAAGCTCTCAAAAGATGGTCTCCCTAGGCTGGGCGTGGAGCCTTGTTTTTATAGATTTTTCTGAAAAATTTTGAATTTCAAACAGGCTCAATCTGAGCCCTCCATGTGGTGCCATCTCAGGGGGTGCTATTTTGATTTTTTGAGAAGATAAAATGGGAAAAATTGTGGGTGAGACACCTCAGCAGAATTTGAAAATTTTCAAAATTTGGGTTTGCTTGATTTTCTCTGCAGGAAGCTCCCAGATTGCGCCACCTTAAAGGGTGCTCTCTTGGAGTTTGAAATTCAAAATTGCCTTTTGTAGGGAGTCCTCATGTGGCGCCACCTCATGGTGGGCTACTTTTATTAAAATAAAATAAATAAAAGAAAGGAAGCAAAGTGGGGCTCTGGATTGGCACCACCTCAAAAGGTGTTCTGAGGTGTAAAGCTGGAAACAGTAGGAGCATGCCATGTGGCGCCAGCTCTGGAGGCTCTTGCCATGTGTCAGAAGGACAAGAGTGGGAGAAACATATTGTGCCACCTCAGAGGAATTCAAATTCTACTTTTTCTGCAGGAAAGGAGAGGCTGACATGTGGCGCACCTCAGAAGGTAATTTGAATTTCAAATGGGGGGTTGGCTCTGGAGGAATGGAGGATGGACATGTGGCAGTTCCTCAGAGTGGCTCCTACAATGCCATGTGGCAGGAGGGAAAAGCAAGGAACATGTGGCGCCCTCATATTCAAAGTAGGAAAAGGTAGAACTCCAGGATTTTTTCCACCTAGCTCTTGTCTGGAAATTTTTGAATGATAACTTTTTCTGAAGAAAGCCAAGAGTGACATGTGTCCTTTACTTTTTCTGAGGGAAGCTGGAGATGACATGTGCCTCTACTTTTTCTGAAGGAGGCAGAGAATGACACGTGGCAGAGGGAAGAGAAGGAGGTCCAAGCCATGTGGCGTCATCTCAGACAAAATGGAAAAGGTAAAGTTCAGAATTTGCGCCACCTCTGGAGAGATTTGAATATTTGAATTCCAGTTTTTCTGAAGAGAGCAAGAAATGACATATGGCATATACTTTTTCTGAGAAGAGCAGAGAGTGACACATGTCACCTGCTTTTTCTGAAAAGAGTAGGGGATGACACATGGCATTTGCTTTTTCTGAGGAAATGAGAGATTGACATGTGTCCTCTGCAGGAGACACACTTCAAATGGCGCCACCTCAGAGGAGACAAGCTTTACTTTTTCTGGATAGGACAACACATGACACTTGGCATCTCAGAGTGATCTTTGGAATGACACATGGCACATGGTGAAGATGGTGGATGCTGACACATGGCATGGAATGACATGTGGCGCCTTATTAAGGTAGCCCCCACACTGACACTTGGCAGATAAATGAGAGGAGAGAGAAAAGACAAGTGGCACCAATCCAGGGGACAAGGTTCCTATATTTTTGGGTTTTTTCAAAATTCAGATTTTCAAAAGAAAAGCCTATGTGACACCGCCTCAGTGTGGGTCCCACATTGTTTCTTTATTGAATTAAGGATAAAACAACAACTTTTTTTTGGAATTTTCATAAAATCTGGACTAATTGGTAAAACAGAAATTTTTGAAAAGAGTTGGCCCCTGTAGGGCGATTTTGTAAAAGAATGATAGTTGAAATTGTCAAAAGGGCAAAATCTGAGATAAGGTGGATGAAATCCATATTGAAAACTATCCAGATCATTTTTCTGAGGAAATATTTTGAAATTCAGAGTCCTGGGGGTAAAATGGGAAGAATTGATAATTTTGAAGACCCAGGGTTTTGAAATCGATTTTGAAAATAGTTGAAATTCGAATCTGGATTGAAAATTTTGAAATCAAGAGTTCTGGACCTCGAAATGACATGCTGTGCAGTGCAGTGATATGAAATGCTCATGCAATGATATGCAATGTCATGTCTTATGCAATAGAATCTTGAACCAAGACTTGGAGATTCCTGTTTTCTGTCAAGAGTAAAATTTTGAACATCTGAGTTAAAAATAGAGAAATTTTGAGAGTTGCAGATGCAATTTAGACTTCTGTAAGGTTCGGGCTAAGAAAATAACCATTTTGCCCTCCGGCGATTTCAAAGGCTGGATAACGATGTTTAGTGAAAATGTCGGGGAGGTGAGTGAAAATTTGGGGTGTTTACAACTGTTTCTGATAAACCCTTGCTCCATCAACTCGCCCAACTGAAGCTTCAGTTCTTCAAGTTCTGCCGGAGCCATACGATACGGTGCCTTTGAGATCAGAGTCGTTTCAGGTAACAACTCAATACCAAACTCGATCTCACACTTCAGAGGTAATCCAGGCAGTTCCTCAGGAAACACATCGGGGAACTCCCGAACTACTTCAAGATCCTCGATAGGGGTTAACACCGATTCAACTGGGGCGATAGTGACCAAGAAAGCAGTACCCCCATTCCGCAGATATTTCTGAACTTTAAACGACGAAATCATATGACTGTCTCGAATAGGTCGAGCAAGGCTGATCTCCAAAATCGAACGATCAGGAGGGTACAACACCACCTTGCCTTCTCTGCACAGAACTTGAGCATGATACTCAAATAACCAATCCATGCCTAGAATGACATCAAACTTCGTCATATCTAGCAGGATCAAGTCAGTTGGCAAGTTCTGACTTGCCACAGACACATCTACGCTCGGAATGCACAAAGTACATAAAGACTGATCACCAGTCGGTGTACGAACTTTCAAAGGATAATTCAACAATACAGCAAGCATAGGCAAAGAACTAGCAAATCTCGAAGCTATGAAAGAATGCGAAGCACCACAGTCAAACAAGGTAAAAGTTGCATGACCAGCGACTGGAATAGTACCTTGGACCAACTCTGCCTTGGTCACTTGCTCGATAGTGGCTGCGTAGGAACGCCCTGCCACCCTCCTCTGGTTACCCGTCTTCTGCTGGGAAGATTGTTGCGGCGGGTACGTCTGCTGCTGCGGCGGTGGCTGTTGCTGAGGAAGTCGCTGAGGCGCTGGCTGTGATGTTCCTGGCGTGTTCCTCCTTAGATCGTCGGACTGCTTCTTCCGACAATCCTTGATGTAGTGGCCCATCTTGCCACAGTAGATGCATCATTCGAGGTCCCGTGGACATGGTCGGCCAGGATGATCCATCCGACATTTTGGGCAACCCGATGCTGCCACCATCTGTCTTTGCTGCTGCTGCTGGGGCTGGCATTTCTGTCGCTGCCGGTTGTTGTTGTGATTCCTCTTTGCTGGCGGGGCAGACTTCTTTCCACCCGAATTCTGCTGAAATGGACGCTTCTTAGGCCAACTCTTTTGGCCTTGCTGCTGCTGGTTACCCTTGGACTGCAGAGTCTTCTGGGATTCGGTCCATTCCTGCTCCAGAAGTGTAGCCGTCTCCAAGGCTTCCGCTAAAGTTGATGGAGCACGCGTGAACACTCTCAGGCGCAAGGCTAACTTCAATCCACGAGCGAACTTCATCACTCGTTCCTTCTCGGTCACATAGACATGAGGGCAGAAGCGCTCTAGGCTTCTGAACTTCGTGATGTAGTCCGCCAAGGTAGAATTCCCCTGCTGAAGGTCGAGGAACTCCTGCATCTTTCGGCTGCGCTCGTGGGTCGGAAAATAGGCCGCGTAGAAGACTTCTATGAACTGCTCCCATGTAACTGCTCCGCCTCCAAACTTGACATCCAAGGTGGTCGCCCACCACCTCTCGGCATCCTTCCGGAGCCGATACAAGCCAAAGTCCACTTTCCTGTCATCACTGACCTGTAGCACACGAAAGATCTGCTCGATCTCCCGTATCCAGTCCTCAGCCGCCTCGGTGTAGACTTTCCGTCGAAGTAGGGAGGGTTCATAGCCATGAACTGCTTATAGAGCACGGCTGTCGCTGAAACTGGAGAGGGAGTAGGAACCGGAGTCTCTCATTCCTGAGAGGTCCGCATGTTCTCTCCCATAGCATGCATGGCCTTGGCCTGCCTACCTACAACCTCAGCCAGGTTGCTCACGGTGTCCATGATACGATCGCAACGCTCACGCCAAGCCATCTTAACAAAAGAAGACACGTATAAGCGATGAGACAAGTCAAAACATAATTTCATTACTTAAAAGCAGATGCATACAGATCTTTAGTACAAGCCAAATATTACCCTCCACTACAGGGTTACCATACATAAACCTCCGCAACAAAAGCCAAAACGAAGCAAGGCTACAAAATGAACACTGACTCAGTGTTCCAACCACACATGTTCACATATGAACAACCACAATCATCGCTGCCTACGAGTGTAGTAGTTGTGGTAGGTGTTCCGATTCCTGTATCGTCTCTGCATCGGACGAGGAGGAGAAGAAGGTGTGTATTCCAGAGAAACTGATCGAGAGTAGGAAGCTGGCGTGTACTCGGGAGAACCCGGTGCAACCTGTGCATCTCCTGCTGGGTCAACTGCTGACTGTGCTTGACCGCCCTCAGAAGCCTCGTTCTCTTCGGTCTCAGCGTTACCCATTATGAGTTCGTCGCCCAACTTACGCTGGCACTCGATCTCAATATGCCCCCTAAAGCCACAGTAGGGGCATATGCTCAAGGCACGAGGACAAATTTGTCCTGCATGATAATGATCACATCTCCCACAAGGAGGTGCCAGATGTGCAAGTATCTGGGCACTCCGCACAATCTGCTGAACCGCTTGATCGAGGGCCTCTGTGCCTCGAATCAAGTCGATAAGAGCTCCGAGCATTCGCCCATTTCTCGAATCAGCAGGCATCTAACAAGTTATGCAACTAATCAAGCATGCGTAACTAAATACAACAGAAATCATCAAGAAGCAAATGAAAGCAATCATTCAGAACATACTTACAGTGCGATGGACGATGCACGCAGAAGTGTTGGACCACACTTATAAACTGCAGCTCTGATACCAATCTCTGTGACGCCCCAAACCCCGACCTTGTAAAAACCCTTGGTTTTTGAGCAAAAATTTTTTTTTTTTTGAAGAATACCTAGAGTGAAAAACAACTAGCGGAAGTAAAGGAGGGAAACAGGGGTAAAGCAAAGGCCGCATATCTGAGCGAGCCACAGTGAGAAAGGCATATCACAGTAGACAAGTAAAATATTCTTCATTTCCACAATAGTTACAATGATACAAAAACGAGACTGGGTACAAAAAGGGACAGTCTCACAAAAAGGAGAGGTACGATCCCTTAAACCCCAAAACCAGAAGAAGCCCAAAATCTGAAATTCCACTAGAGGGGGTGAAAAGTGAAATACGATAAAGATCGATAAAATAAAATAATCAGGCAATAAGGCACAACACATAAAACACAGAATTTATACTGGTTCGGTCAATACCCAGACCTACATCCAGTCCCCAAGCAAACCACTTGAGCTTTCCACTATAACATCCGAGTCACCGGATAAATAGTACAACACCCTCTTCCTCAGAGGTCTTCTTCTCTCAACAGAGAAGGACAACACCCTCTTTCACAGAGGTCTACTTCTTTCAACAAAGAAGGAAAACAGTGAATAACAGAGTTACAATACTTCCTATAGAACCTTCAGAATGATATGAATGCACGAATGAAGGATTCTCAGAATGTTCTGTTTGTCACTCAGAGGATACTCTTTGTCAAAGAGCTGGACTTGACTTTTTCTCTTTTCTTTCTTTTCTTTTTCTCTTTCTTTTTCAAGGCTCTCTTTTCAAATATCGAATAGGAATTTTTCTCGTTGTAAGCTCACATGTCCATTCCATTCCATGTTGAATAGTTTATTTGAGTGTGTTTATATAGCTTTAAAAAAGTAGTCGTTACATTTTGAAATCGTAGTCTTCTTGAGATGTGAAATGATATGTCATTTCAAAAACATCTTTAGAGAAATTCAAAAAAGTCTTTTTCCATAAAAGTAAAATATAGGGTACACTAGTCGTTGTAATATTTTAGGTAATACATATTTTATGTAAAAAGTCTATTTCTTACAATAGTACATTGAACGTTGGATTGTAGTTTTGTCTTTATCCTAATTAATGATTTGAGGTACATAAGTACTTCTTTACTTTAAATGAGTGTAAGTACAATGAGTGCTTTGAGATATTTATTTGTACATAGTCATGTCAAGTGTTTTCTTTATGTTGTGTCTTTCAAAGTCTTCAGAGAGAATGAGGACTACAAGAAAGTCGACATTCTTGAGAAGGATATTTAACAAGGATTTCTTACAGGAGGTATTTAATGTTATACAAAGAGAATGATGACTTCAAGTAAGTCGACATTCTATGGGTTTGTAAAAAGGTAACTAGAGTCTTTTCAAAAACCTTTATTATATTTGTTTTCTTTGTGTAACCGATCTTCATGTTTTGTCTTTTTCCTATATTTGAAAACATTTCTTTAAAGATGGTAACTAGGGTCTTTTCAAAACATATTATATTTATTATGTAGCCGATTTCATGTTTTGTCTTTTTCCTATATTTAAAATCATTTCTTTAAAAAAGGTAACTAGAGTCTTTTCAAAACATATTATATTTGTTTTTCTTTATGTAGCCAATTTCATGTTTTGTCTTTTTCCTACATTTGTTTTCATGTTGTCTTGTATATGATGTAAGGTACAATTATTACATTTTAAAATCATGTCAAAATACCTTTTTCATAAAGGGTTGTAAGAAGGTACAATTATTAGTTTTCAAAAAGGAGCTTTTTGAAACTATCGTATACTTTTATGATATAATTTTTATGAATGAGTATGTAATATGTAATATGCAATATGCATGTTCCTGAAGGTTCTGGTACATATGACTCTAAAGAAGAAAAAAAGTCTTCATCTTGAGGTAGTTGATCTCTTCAGTTGATCTTTAGGAATGCATGGTTCATCAAGCTTTTTCTTCAAGGAGTATGATTGCACTAGTTGTACTTGAACAGGAAGTCTCCATCCTTTTTGGGTGAGATATCCTTGCATCAAATACTCGTTAGATTTATGGCAAAACATATTCAGTCATAATATAACATTTTTCAAGAGGAGACATATTATCATATCATATAAAATCAAATACGACAGTGTATCATATTATGTGACATCAAAAGAGAGTTTCTCAACATTCTCCCCCTTTTTTATGATGACAAAATATGGTCCCCCTGTCAAAAAGACATTATGCATAGAAATAATAATATGATAAAATATTAAAAAATGTTTAAAGAGAGTATTTCTCCAATAATGGAGACAGGTTTTCTCCCCCTTTGTCATAGACAAAAAGGAAGGGATCAGAGTAAGAGAGTTATTACAGACCAATAATAAATATTACAGTAAAAAAAAATAAGTTTATCCCGAAGGTGGAGTAGGTTGATGTGTTCGCTTGACTTGATCCGACTGGAGGGTCTGTAGGGTTTGTTGCAACGAGGCTTGACGGCGAAGAATACGATCCTGAGAACGCTGGACATCCATCAGAGCAGAGAAGTAATTGAAGGTGGATGTTGGATCTTCTTCATCAGAGCCAGGCATGTGCAGGGACCTTAGATTGAAGGTGGTAGCATCAAGGACCTGAGAGGAATGGAGGATAACTTCGTTGTGAAGGGGTACTTTGAAGTATTTGAGAATGGGAGTTATAAAACACCCGAAAAGAAGAGGCTTGAATTTTTTATAACGAATAAAAAGGTCGAAAATAATGGAGGACCAGCTTATCGGAGTAGAGGAGAAAATGGCGTAGATAAGGAGAGAGATTTTTCGTGGAACTAATCCCTTGCGGGGAAGCTTTGGATAGATGTTGTGGAGAAGAATCTGGGCAAGTAATTGAGCATGAGGTTGGAGATTCCTCATGTGCCAGGGAAGTGGGTAGCAGTTGGTGCAGAGAAGAATTTTTCGAAGTACCGATCGTTTGATTGGTACTATGTTGTTGAGGTTGGTGGCGGTGGAAGGTAGGTTTAGAATTCTACCTAGGTCGGAAGCATCGAAAAACATCAGCTTTCCTCAGACTTTACTGGTGATTGTAGTTTGTTCATGATCAGTAGAAAAGTTTGTATAGAATAGTCGAACTAGTTCAGGATAGTAGGCAGTTGGGATGAAGATCCTAGTAGATGTTTGAGTTCGGGGAGATAGTTGTCTAGGTAAAATAGCATGAAGTCTTCATAGTGAACTAATTTTCCTTCATGAATGGGTCGAGAACAAAGTAAGTTGTAGTCATGAAAAAGACTTGGATACCTAAGATCTACAGCAGTGATTGTAGAGGTTGAAGAGGAAGCCATTGCAAAAGGAAGTTGAGAGAGAAGGAGTTTGAAAGTATGTATGAAGATAGTGAGCTACGAGTGGTATTGGTGAGGAATGAACCAAACGGTTAAATAGAAGAGAGAAAATAATTGTGACAATAATTGAATGACAATGGAAGTGAATGATTTTTGGATTGTAGTTTGAATAAGGAAATTCGTGAGTTGTAAGTTAAGGGGCTTGTGAATGACAAATCAAATCAATGGTGGAAGATAGTGTATCATATTGGTATGTAAGTTAAGAAGGACATAGATTTGAACAAATATACTATGGGAGAGTGTATCGAGTAGTGAGCAATGTTATGAATGGAGTATGGAGTGACATATTGAAGAGAGTGAAGAAAATAATGGCCTAATAAAACAAACAACTTTTTCTACATGATATTACTTGATGTGGAAGCATTCCAAATTCGTGAAAAGTGATTTTGGAATAAGACAAACAAAGATAAGAGAGTGAGAGGCAATAATTTGTTATTTAATAAGTATATATTTTGATATGTGTGGAAAAAGAATGACTAGACATAAAGAAGGGTGATACGGATATGTGGTTTTAAAGATATGACATTTTTTAAAGAAAAGAATGCCTTAAAAAAATGTGTCATGATTAATGTGTCTTCACATTTGTATTGTTTTATGAGTATACGTAAAGATGAGAGGGACACACTTTGACTGTGAATAGTGATGAGACAAAAAGATATTTATGAATGAAGAGTAATCATTGCTTGTATAAGAAATATTTTTATGGATATGCGTGGAAGGAGTGAGAGTAGTCATAGAGAAAAGTGAGATGACATATATGGATTTTCGAGTAGGATAAGAAGTAATAAAAAATCATGATTGATAAAAGACATAAAGTTATGATTGATATGAATTATTGTTTATTTGATAAACATATTTTTAAAGAAACTCGATTTGAGGAAGTTCATAGAGAATAAAGTTAAGTTTTAAACTAGTAAAGGAGTCACAAACTCGGTTTGACAAGAATGGAGAGAGATATAAAATGAGAGAGTGATGGTTACAGATGAAAAAGGAGTTTCGTATAATATATATATAGAGAGAGAGATAAAAAAGGTGATACAAAACGTACTAATGGGTGGAGTACAAATACTTTTTGTAAGAGATGTAAAGCATGAAGAGATGAGAATAGATAGTTCTTTTAGGCTATGATATAACAGATGATATAGTAAAGTTTTACGTGAGAACATAGCAACTAGATCCTTATAGAGAAAGGTAAAAGAACCAAAATAAACATTCGATTTTAACTAATAATTCGAAAAGCAAGAATTCTCATAAACTAATATGTTTTCATGTTGAAGGTGAATCAATTTATTGTAAGAGAAGTTTTCACAAAAGGACAAAAATAATAAAGGAGTTATGAGATGAGTGATGTGAACAATGTTATGATAGCTTTTAATATAATTTGTTTTTATGGATATGAGTGAAAGGAGATAGGACAAGAAGTCATAATGGATGTGTACTTGAAAAGATGACAAGTTGAAAGACATAAAGAATGTGTCTTATAAGAGTTTTAAAGTGTACGTGAATATGGAAATCTAGTTTGACTAACAAAAATCGATAAGAAAAAAAACTTTTAAAATAAGATTTTAACAAAACTTATAAGAAGTATTATAATAAGTGTGATTAATTTATAAGTCACTTAGTTTGCATATTCTTAGTTCTCTTCTAATTCGTATAAAGTCTTCATGTTTCAATGGTTTAGTGAAAATGTCTGCTAACTGTTGATTAGTGGGTATGAATTCGAGTTTAATTATGTTGTTTAAGACTTGTTCTCTTAAGAAGTGGTGTCTTATTTGAATGTGCTTAGTTCGTGAGTGTAAAATAGGATTCTTGGATAAGTTTATAGCACTAGTATTATCACAGAAAATAGTTGTATTTTCAAAATTTAAACCAAAATCTTTTAAGGTTTGTTTCATCCAGATAACTTGTGTACAGGCTAGGCTAGCAGCAATGTATTCGGCTTCAGTAGTTGATAAGGATACACAGTTTTGTTTCTTACTGAACCATGATACAAGTGAGTGCCCTAGCATATGACATGTTCCACTTGTGCTTTTTCTGTCAGATTTACTTCTAGCAAAGTCAGCATCGCTGTATGAGATTAAATCAAATGTAGAGGATTTTGAATAGAATAATCCAAAATCAACTGTGTCTTTTAAATATCTCATTATTCTTTTTACAGCCTTAAGATGTGATTCTTTTGGATTTGACTGAAATCTAGCACACAAGCAAACACTGAACATAATATCTGGACGGCTAGCAGTTAAATAGAGAAGTGATCCTATCATACCTCGGTATACCTTTGTATCAACAGACTTAACATCTTCATCTTTGTCCAAAACAGTAGTAGTGCTCATAGGAGTTGTTTTTGAAGCAGTTGAGTTCATGTTGAACCTCTTCAGAAGTTCACGAGCATACTTAGATTGATTGATGAAAACTCCATCCTTGGTTTGCTTAATATGCAGTCCAAGAAAGTAGGTGAGTTCTCCCATCATACTCATTTCAAATTCTTTCTGCATGGACTTAGAAAATTCTTCACAAAGAGTGCTGTTAGAAGATCCAAAGATGATATCGTCTACATATATTTGAACAATTAGGGTATGATTATTCACTATTTTTACAAATAATGTAGAGTCTGCTTTGCCTACAGAAAAACCAGTTTTTAACAAAAAGGTTTTAAGTCTATCATACCAAGCACGAGGTGCTTGTTTTAAACCATACAAAGCACGTTTGAGTTTGAACACATGATCTGGATATTGTTCATTTTCAAATCCTGGAGGTTGTTTTACATAAACTTCTTCATTTATAAAACCATTTAGAAAAGCACTTTTAGCATTCATTTGATATAATTTGAAATCCATATAGCTTGCATATGCTAAAAACATTCTAATAGATTCAAGTCTAGCAACAGGAGCTAATGTTTCATCAAAATCAATACCTTCCTCCTGGTTGTATCCTTGAGCTACTAGTCTTGCCTTATTTCTTATAACATTACCTGTTTCATCTAGCTTGTTTCTGAAGATCCATCTTGTCCCAATGATTGGATGATCCTTTGGTCTTGGTACAAGATCCCAAACTTCATTCCTTTGGAATTGATTCAGTTCTTCAGTCATGGCTAGCATCCAGAACTCATCGATGATGGCTTCATCAATCTTCTTTGGTTCAAGTTGAGAAATGAATGCCATATTTGCAATCCGTTCTAGCTGAGCTCTAGTCTGAACCCCCTTTGTCAGTTCTCCCAAAATCTGCTTTTGAGGATGATCTTTGATATCGACAAATGTTCTTTGATGATCATCTTCATTAGACTTAGCTGTGTTATCTAAAAATAAATCTATACTTTCAACATCATCATCGTTAGTTTGCTTATGAACAGATTGATCAATAGATTCACAGAAACTAACATGCATAGATTCTTCAATAGACTTAGAACACTTATTGAAAACCCTGTATGCTTTACTATGACTTGAATATCCTAAAAATATGCCTTCAATAGATTTAGCATCAAATTTATCTAGGCTATCTTTTGTCTTTAGGATAAAGCATTTACAACCAAAGACTTTGAAATAGTCTATTCTTGGAGTTCTGTCATATAATAGTTCATAGGGAGTTTTATTTAATAAGGGTCTAATGAAGACTCTATTAGTTATGTAGCATGCAGTATTAACAGCTTCTGCCCAAAAAGATTTAGCAAGATTATTGTGTTGGAGCATAGTTCTAGCAGATTCCTGAAGGGTTCTATTCTTTCTTTCTACTACACCATTTTGAGGTGCAGCTCTAGGAAAGGCAAAGTTATGAGAAATACCATGCAAGTCACAAAAATTTTCAAAAAGTTCATTTTCAAATTCTCCTCCATGGTCACTACAGATTTTAACAATAGAACAAGATTTTTCATTTTGTAATTTTTTACATAAAATTTCAAATTGACAAAACGTATCACTTTTGTTTTTCAAAAATATCACCCAAAGTAAATCTTGAGTAGTCATCTACAATGACAAAAACGTATTTATTGTGATTATGACTAGCTATCCTAGAAGGACCAAAAAGATCCAGGTGGAGAAGCTCTAAAGGTCTTTTGCTTGAAATGATATTTTCTGATTTGAAAGAAGATTTTGACAGTTTTCCTAATTTTCATGCATCACAAAAATAATCCTTTTTAAAAGATATTTTGGGTAACCCACGTACTAACTTATCTTTAGATAATTTAGACATGTATTTAGAATTGACATGACCCATTCTCATGTGCCATAGATGTTGAGAGTCATTATTAGCTATGAGGCAATGTTCTGTGATGTTTTCTAGGTATAGTTCATATATATTATTTTTTCTTATACCTTTTAAGATAATATTTTCGTTGGTGTCTGCTATAAGACAAGCATTATGATTAAAGCTAATTTTATAACCTGTATCACACGTTTGACTAATACTTAGAAGGTTATTTTTTAAGCCTTTAACCAGCAGAACGTCTTTGATAAGAGGTTTATCTATATTTCCAATATTACCAATACCTTTTATCAAACCTTTGTTGTTATCACCAAAGGTGACGGTTCCTCCTTCCTTTTTATGAAGAACAGCAAAGAGGTCTGAATGTCCAGTCATGTGTTTTGAACATCCACTGTCTAGAATCCATCTGTTCTTCTTGTTTGGAGCCTGCAAATCATTAAGTGAAATTTCTTTTTGGTACCCAATCGGGTCCCTTTTTTTTAGACCTTGGAACCCATATCCATTTGGATTTGGGTTTGTCTACAACCTTAGAGGAGTTAAAAAAATTAACATTATAATACTCCTTATTTGGTTCAGATGAACTTTTCACAAAAGTGGTCTTTTGATTTATACAAGAAGGCTTGTTGAAATGAGAGTAGCCAATACCATTCTTGTAGAAAGAGACTTTTTGAGAAGATAGGAGTTTATCCAAGTTTTCTTTTCCTTTAGTAAACTTGAAAACCGTTTTCATAAGGTTTTCAGTTTTACTTTTTAATTTTGAAATTTCTACTTGCAGATTTTTAGTCTTGAAGCTAGTAGATAAGATTTCAGAAGTAATAAGAAGATTTTTCTTTTTCAACTCAGAGTTTTCACTGCTGAGTTTTTCATTTTTCTGAGAAAGCTCTAAATTTTCAGATTTTAAAATTTTATTTTTGAAGCTTAATTTTCTAGATTCTTCAAATAATTCTTGAAAAGCATCTAGAAGTTCTTCAAAGGAAAAATCAGAAATTTCACTTACAGAGCTTTCGTTTGCCATGAAGCACATGTTTGCAGTTTCGGCTTCATCATCACTTGACTCTTCACTGGTGGATGGTTATGAGTCATCCCATTGAGCATGCAGAGCCTTTTTCTTGAAGAACCTCTTCTTTCGTTCCTCGGTCTTGGACCTTCTTTTGAGAAGGGGACAGTCACGCCTCAAGTGACCTGGCTTATTACACTGATAGCACATGGGATCTTCCTTAGGATCTTTTCTTTCCTTGTGCTTGTTTGGAAGCCGGTTTCTTCTCATGAAGCGCTGGAATTTTCTGGTTAGTAGCGCAATTTCAGATTCTTTATCTGAGTCTTCATTCTCAGATAGAGCTGGGAAAGCTAGAGTTTTCTTTATCGGTTGTTCTTCTTCCCTTCTTTCTTTCATGTGGACTTCATAGGCCATAAGATTGCCTATTAAGTCGTCCAGAGTAAGTTTAGATAAATCTTGAGCTTCTTCAATGGCTGTAGTCTTTTTCTCCCAATCAATTGTGAGAGATCTCAAGATTTTCTTCACCTTTTCTGTCTGGGAATATGTTACACTCAGAGATTTCAGATCATTGGTGATGTTGGTGAATCTGGTAAACATCTCTGTGATGGGTTCATCTTTGTTCATTTTGAACAACTCATATTTTCTGACAAGAGATGAGATTTTGGCTTCTTTCACTTTGTTGGTTCCTTCATGAATAACCTCCAAAGAATGCCAAATATCATATGCAGATTCACATATAGATATTCTACTGAATTCATTCTGATCAATGGCACAATATAAGGCATTCATAGCCTTTGCATTTAGGTTTGCCATTTTCTTTTCTTCATCAGACCATAAATTATAGTCTGCGGATGGAGATGTGTATGGATGCTCAACAATTTTCCATACAGCAAAATCTATGGATTTGAGAAATATAGCCATTCTGCACTTCTAGTATCCATAGTTGGAGCCATTGAAGAAAGGAGGACGAGATGCGTGTTGACCTTCAATATCACGAGCATAAGAGGTAGATGTCATTTGTGCTGGAAGACTTGTTATGTCGAAACCAGCAAACCTGCTCTGATACCAAATGAAATTCCACTAGAGGAGGGGTGAATAGTGAAATACGATAAAGATCGATAAAATAAAATAATCAGACAATAAGACACAACACATAAAACACAGAATTTATACTGGTTCGATCAATACCCAGACCTACATCCAGTCCCCAAGCAAACCACTTGAGCTTTCCACTATAACATCCGAGTCACCGAATAAATAGTACAACACCCTCTTCCTCAGAGGTCTTCTTCTCTCAACAGAGAAGGGGCACACCCTCTTCTACAGAGGTCTTCTTCTTTCAACAGAGAAGGACAACACCCTCTTTCACAGAGGTCTTCTTCTCTCAACAGAGAAGGGCAACACCCTCTTTCACAGAGGTCTACTTCTTTCAACAAAGAAGGAAAACAGTGAATAATAGAGTTACAATACTTCCTATAGAACCTTCAGAATGATATGAATACACGAATGAAAGATTCTCAGAATGTTCTGTTTGTCACTCAGAGGATACTCTTTGTCAAAGAGCTATACTTGACTTTTTCTCTTTTCTTTCTTTTTTTTTTTCTTTCTTTTTCAAGGCTCTCTTTTCAAATATCGAATAGGAATTTTTCTCGTTGTAAGCTCACATGTCCATTCTGTTCCATGTTGAATAATTTATTTGAGTGTGTTTATATAGCCTTTAAAAAAGTAGTCGTTACTTTTTGAAATCGTAGCCTTTTTGAGATGTGAAATGTTATGTCATTTCAAAAACATCTTTAGAGAAATTCGAGAAAGCCTTTTTCCATAAAAGTAAAATATGGGGTACACTAGTCGTTGTAATATTTTAGGTAATACATATTTTATGTAAAAAGTCTATTTCTTACAATAGTACATTGAACGTTGGATTGTAGTTTTGTCTTTATCCTAATTAATGATTTGAGGTACATAAGTACTTCTTTACTTTAAATGAGTGTAAGTACAATGAGTGTTTTGAGATATTTATTTGTACATAGTCATGTCAAGTGTTTTCTTTATGTTGTGTTTTTCAGAGTCTTCAGAGAGAATGAGGACTACAAGAAAGTCGACATTCTTGAGAAGGATATTTAACAAGGCTTTCTTACAGGAGGTAATTAATGCTATACAAAGAGAATGATGACTTCAAGTAAGTCGACATTCTATGGGTTTGTAAAAAGGTAACTAGAGTCTTTTCAAAAACCTTTATTATATTTGTTTTCTTTGTGTAGCTGATCTTCATGTTTTGTCTTTTTCCTATATTTGAAAACATTTCTATAAAGATGGTAACTAGGGTCTTTTCAAAACATATTATATTTGTTATGTAGCCGATTCCATGTTTTGTCTTTTTCCTATATTTAAAATCATTTCTTTAAAGAAGGTAACTAGAGTCTTTTCAAAACATATTATATTTGTTTTTCTTTATGTAGCCGATTTCATGTTTTGTCTTTTTCCTACATTTCTTTTCATGTTGTCTTGTATATGATGTAAGGTACAATTATTACATTTTGAAATCATGTCAAAATACCTTTTTCATAAAGGGTTGTAAGAAGGTACAATTATTAGTTTTCAAAAAGGAGCTTTTTGAAACTATCGTATACTTTTATGATATAGTTTTTATGAATGAGTATGTAATATGCAATATGCATGTTCCTGAAGGTTCTGTTACATATGACTCTAAAGAAGAAAAAAAGTCTTCATCTTGAGGTAGCCGATCTCTTCAGTTGATCTTTAGGAATGCATGGCTCATCAAGCTTTTTCTTCAAGGAGTATGATTGCACTAGTTGTACTTGAACAGGAAGTCTCCATCCTTTTTGGGTGAGATATCCTTGCATCAAATACTCGTTAGATTTATGGCAAAACATATTCAGTCATAATATAACATTTTTCAAGAGGACATATTATCATATCATATAAAATCAAATACGATAGTGTATCATATTATGTGACATCAAAACAGAGTTTCTCAACAAAATATGTTGCAAAGTGTGGGTCTCAAGGCTCCTGCTGTGCGCCGTCGCATCGCGCTGCATCTACTTGTCACCTGTATCCCCATAAAACGGGGTCAGTACTCTTGCGAGCTGGTGAGACAAACCATCAATACATTTTCATTTTAAAGGAAAAACTGAAAGTAGGCAGCATGACACAAGTATGCTAAATACCAGAGTACAACTATCATAATGGAACAGTTAGAAGCATTTGAAACAAAAGTACAAGTGTGTGTCAGGTAGATGCACGTGCCACAAGACAGTAAAATTGTAAGTAAGTAACAGTGCAGCTACTAAAGTAACAAAACAGAAACTAAACAACAGATAGTAGCAGCTAAAGTAACAAGGTAGGAACTGAACAAAAGTATGTACTGCTCTAGAGTAACAACTACAGTAAGTCAGTCTGTTTGGTTAGTCTTTATGTTCATCTTTTTACCTCCCTCGGGTACGCGGAGGAAAACCCTCGAGTTCTGTGAGTCATGCACCCGGCGTCTGTTATTCATTTTCTAATGTGGTAACTGGGGATGCTACAGAACGAGAAAACCACCTGCAGGTGACACGCAGCCAGGAGAAACCTTTCGCAGGGGTAAAGGATTGCAATCCGTACTACTGCAGTAGTAAAGGTCCCTGCAGAGGGCACCTTGACCTCCCTAACTCCGAGTGACTGGAGGTCAGAGGGCACATCGGCTCCTCTAAAGAACAAGTCGTAGTAACGACACGTCACTCAGGGCTGTACCATTCACCCTCTCCCTGGGTGACCAAATTGTGAATGGGGCGCAGCAGGTTTATCTTATTTAGGCTCAACTTCCAGTCGTACCTCCTCTCGCGGTAGTCGCGCCTCGTGGTCCCCGCGGGGTACGCAAACAAGGACTTGGCCTGCCCATTCACATGCTCAGCCTCACATGGCCACCACGAGCACATCGCCTGTGACGACGATAATATATCATTTTATTTATGCCTAGGGCGACACGAACTTGCGAGCACATTCTCACCAACCCGGGCCATTGCCCGTAGACTCCAACCGAGTCTCCAGACCTCAATAGGTGAAAAGTGTCAATCCCTACGATAATTCCAGTTCCTTTTCAAGTGTATTCCATGTCGAGTGTAAAGCACGCCTCTGGTGCAGTGTATATCTGTCGATATACGAGAGGGATCCACACAGGAAGACACTCGACAAGTGAGCTAGTGACATACGTGTCCGGACGTGCCAACTTGCACTCACGAAACAAGACAACCCACACAGGTGTAAATTCATCCAAAAACGCGTACAATTATCATAACACGGCAAAATCTGGCGTAGCGAAGCCATCCGCCAATGATCCTCGCGAGTCCGACACTCACAAGTGGCAAGGGATAAAATTCAACCTAATCCCATGCTAATGGGAATAACATTGGCATATCCAGATGCGCGATCGAAACCTGAAAGGTCCGTAGAACTGGACAACCCTATGCGAGCGTGTGCTATGACACTGCTTGCAAGCTCAATCACACGGCCTCCCTTACGGGGGGTGCGGGGTACGAGCAACCGAAGCTCGGAGCAGCAGCGTATGTTGCTTGCAAGTGACTAAACTGCGCTTCAAGGCTAAAGCCATCGCTTAACGACACGAAAGGGCAACCGTCGCCACGGATGAGTTCCCGTGGAACTCCATGGGGTCGCGCCAACCTTGATTGCTACCCGCAAGGGGTCCGGACCCCGTGTCGGAGCACTCCAAGGGGCTGCCCAAAAGGTGACAAGGTTACCGGGTGCCTTAGCACCCGGTGCTGTTGTGGCGCCAACGGGGAACCTAAAACCCAGAGGGCTGGACAAGTGGCTAGGCCACGGGGGCCCTGCCACCCTTGGTCTGCGCCTAGCAACTGGCCAAGTAGGGATGACAGCCATACTGGCCTCAGCCCGCACGTGCCAACCCAGGTGTGCCAGCACCCGACTAAGCCTAGAGTGCCCTCAAGGGTGCTAGGCTTAGCCCAGGGCCCATCGGACCAAAACAAGACCCCAAGCGAGGTCTGGCCCGCACCTGACCAGACCCAGCTGGGTCCCGAAAATAACCCTGGCCTGAACCCAGCCATGGGTTCGGACCAGGGTGTTGTGCCTTAGCCCACACCCAAAGGGGTGCAGCTAACCCAACCACCCGGCTGGGTGGGTCAAGCCTAAGGCTCTGGCCTGGTCCCTATTGGTCCAGTCCTAGCCGACAAAAAGGGGCAGGGGCACTAGTTGATGTGCCCCACAGGCACCCTTGGTCTGACCCATGAGTGGGTCCTGACCAAGGCACCCAGCGAGTGCACGCCAGCCCACAAGGGGCGCCAAGGAGGAATGGTGGGGCGCCCACCCGAGTTAGGTGGCGCCACACCAAGGTGGTGGTCTGGACCACTAGGGGTCCAGACCCAGCCTTACTACCCCAACAACTGAAGTTGCTGGGGGCAAGCTACGCCTGGTCTGACCCAGTCGTGGGTCCAGACTAGGCCCACAAGGGGCCAGCGCGCCACCGAGTGGAGCGCCCAACACCAAGCCCGGGTGCACTAAGCACCCGGCCCTAGGCTGCACAGCAGCCAACCAAGTCAAGGGGGGGGGGGGGGGAGGGTTCAACCACTTGCTACAGACCCTAGGTCTGTAGCATCTGGCTCAACCCAGCCAGGGGCTGAGCCAGGCCGCACCTACTAAGTGGGTGCGCCAAGGAGGTGGCCTGGGTGCTACGCGCACCAGTCCTCCTGCTTGCCATTAGGCATCGGCCAGGGGCAAAACACAGAGAAAGGGGCCCATACAAGCCCCTGGTTTGAGCCAAATGGTGGCTCGAACCAGGGCTGTAGCCCTTGACCCTGCAGGTCAAACCCTAAACCAAAACCCCCGGGTGCTAAGGCACCCGGGTGGTGCGTTTGGGCTAACCAAGGAAAAGGGGGGGGTGTTCACCCATGGTGGGCTCACCCATGGGTGAGTCCACCTCGGGTAGGTCTGGGTCCAGAATGGCTCAGACCACCCTGCCAACCGTGGGCTGCAGCACAAGCTGCAGCCAGCCCATCCAAAAAGGAAGAGCTAGACTGACCAACTTTGGGTGAGTTCGGGGCTCATCTCAGGGCATGCAACGACCCAGCCCACTAGCTGTGGGCTCGGCAAGGTCAGCAAAACGACCTGGGCTGGTCGTGCAAAGGCTCAGCCCAACGCCCTACCAAGCACCAGCCCCAAGGGGGGGGGGGGTTCTATCACCACAACAAAAAAAAAACGAGCATGCACATACCAAATTTTTTTTGAAACCAAATTACAATGAAAAAGGGAAGGTGGAGCTCACCTTGTGCTAGGTTGGCCCAACTAAAGCAACAACACCAAGGGGGAGGGAGGGAGAGTAGAAGAGGAAGAAGAAGTTGGAGAAGAGTGGAAGGAGAGAGAGGGTGTCGACCCTCTCTCTCTTCCCTTCCCTTGCTTAAAAAGAGGGGAGAAGAGATGGGTGGTGGGGAGTGAAGGAGGGGAGATGTGTGGTCTCCCCCTCCCACACCCCACCCTACTCAAAAAGACCCTATGGAGGGGGGGGGGTCTAAGGTACATGGTACCTCCCAACCACTCACCTTAATCTAAGGGGAGTGGTTGGCCTTGACCCCTCAAGGTCAAGGTCAAACCACCAAAAATCGCCCCTCCTTTTCTTCTTTTTATTTTTTATTTTTTTTGAAAAGTGTAGGGGATACCCCCTAAGGGGCGCCCAGCCTACTCCCCAAAACATGGGCTGAGCCCACCCACCTTTACAAAAATGCCTTTTTAAGGCCTTTAAGTTTGCATTTTGACAACTTTACAAAATCTACTTTTTGAAAGGAGGTTTTTTGTAAATTGTTTTTCATAAACCTTAAAAAGGACATGGGCTGGGGTGGGGCCCATGCCAAACCTTTCTAAATACAAAAACCTACCCCTTGTAAAATTGTTTTCAAAAACCCTCTTCTAGGTTTTTTACTAATTTGCGATTTACTTCTTTTTTTTTTTGTAAAAACTCAATGTAATGAGTAATTAAAAAGGACTAATCTAAACTAATTTAAAAATCAAAATTTTAAATTAGTTTATGTGAATTAAGATTTAAGCTTTCATAAAGTATATTTAATTTCCCAATTACGACAAAATTGGGGCTCGGTATGACTCATAATTACCGATATACCCCTATTTCGCAAAAATCTATGAAATAACGAGATATTGCTCTTGTTTAAACTCCAAATCCGGAGCGAACCCATGTAAATACAATATAATTATAATCTACAAATATTGAGGTTTGGTTCATCGCGGTTTGCCCTGAATCGCCCCGTAGAGCAAACCTACGCGATTCAGAACCTCAGAAAGCGATAATTGCCAAAATTACGAGTATTGCTTGTGACGAAACAAGAAATTTTTCAACAATGAAGTATATCTCATTTAAAAATTCTTCAGAAAAATAGTGGGGCTTACAAGTGGTGATGAATCCTGAACTTCGAGCAGAAAGTCTTCATCCTCTCATTCTTGAAGTGGCTGTCATTGTCTGATACAATATCATGTGGGACACCGAAACAGCAAAGAAGATTCTTATGAATAAAATAAACCACATGTCGGCCTTCCACTGTCCGCAGAGTGACAACTTCGACCCATTTGGTGAAGTATTTTGTATCCGCGAGGAAGCATCTGTGGCCATTAGAAGCTAAAGGAGTGATCGGGCCAACTACGTCGAAGGCCCACATCGAAAAGGGCCAAGGAGAGTCCATGGACTGCAGGTATGCGGCTGGCGCATGAATGGAAGGTGCGTGCATTTGGCATTTTAAGCACCTCCTTACAAATTGATGGCAATCCTGCTGCATGGTTTTCTAATAATACCCTGCCCGGATAATCTGCTTGACGAGCGTTTGGTAGCCGACGTGACCACCACAAATTCCCTCGTGTGCCTCTTGGACAACTTCCAGGGCTTCATTCTTATCTAAGCATCTGGCGTACTCAGAACTGAACCCACGACGGTTGAGAGTATTGGCGAGGATAAAGTAACATGCTGACATGCGCTGAATCGCGTGTTGCTCCTTTCTTGGCATTTCCGATGGAAATTTACCAGTTTCAATAAAGCTTTTGATGTCTTGGTACCAAGGCTTCTCTTTCTGAGTGGCTTGGTTCACTTGCTCAGCTGGAATGTAGGCAAGTTGATCAAGTCTGCCAATCTCGAAGGAACGACAGGATTCACTGTCTTTAAAAGACAAAATGGAACCCAGACAAGCTAGGCCATCCGCTATGTGGTTGTATTCCCTCTTGTTATGGTTGAGCTGAAATTCTTCAAAGTTGCCTATGAGAGTTAAGGCAATCTTCTGATAGGGAATTAATTTGGAATCCTTGACTTGCCATTCAGCATTAACTTGGCTAACAACAAGCAATGAGTCGCCAAAGGCGTGTACTCTCTTGACACCAAAGTCTTGCAAAATCTTGAGGCCCTGTATTAGAGCTTCATACTCGGCCATATTGTGAGTACATTGGAAGTTGAGCTTGAGGGAATAAGGGAGCATTTCCTTTTCGGGAGTGATCAACAAGATCCCAATCCCTATACCAGACATGTTCCTGGCTCCATCAAAGAATAGAGTCCAAACTGGGGACTCCTGAACACTGCAGATGCGATCGTCAGGAAAATCATCTTCCGCTTTGATCTCTTCTGTCAACGGGAAATCTGCCAACTGATCTGCGATGGACTGACCCTTGACTGACTTCTGAGAAACATACTCCAAGTCATACTGCATCAGGAGGACTTGCCATTTCGCAATCTGTCCAGTAAGAAAAGGCTGCTCAAGGATGTACTTGAGAGGATTGAGTCTTGATAAAATTTTGATTTCTGATGCTAACAGATAATGTCTTAATTTCTTACACAACCATACTAAGGCTAGACATGTCTTTTCCATCTGAGAGTATCTTTTCTCATAATCAATGAAGGTCTTGCTGATATAGTAGATGGCATGCTCTATCTGGCTGCCTTCCTCGTACTGCGCAAGGAATCCACCACAAGCATTATGGTTGACGGAAATATATAAAAGGAGTGGCTTCCCAAGTTCTGGTGGCTTCATAACTGGTGGATTGAGGAGATACTACTTGATGCGCTCAAACGAGAGCTGACATTCTGATCCCCACTCAAATTTCACTTCTTTTCTCAACAAGTGATTGAAGGGTTCGCATCTCATGGCCAAATTTGAGATAAAATGTCGAATAGACTGAATTCGACCTTAAAGGCTTCGTAGTTCTTTAAGATTAGTGGGTGGTGGCATGTTAATGATCGCCTTTGCCTTGGAAGGATCCACCTCTATGCCTTTCTTGCTGATCATGTAGCCAAGTAGTTTGCCTGACTCCACTCCGAAGACACACTTCTGCGGATTGAGTCTCAACTTGTAGAGAATAAGTCTTTCGAAGACTTGACCGAGAGTATCAAGATGATCCTCTCCTTCTTTTGACTTGACCAAGATGTCATCCACATAGGCATCCATGTTCTTATACATCTGGTCGTGAAAGATAACTGCCATTGCTCTCTGATAGGTCACCCCAGCATTCTTGAGCCCGAACGGCATGACCGTAAAGCAAAACGTGCCCCAAGGCATGGTAAAGGAAGTTTTGGATTGGTCACGAGCGGCCAATTTGATCTTATTATAGCCTGAGTATCCATCCATAAAGGAAAACAAGGCATGGCCTGCTGTGCTATCGATCAAAAGATCGATGTTGGGGAGTGGATAATCATCCTTTGGGGTGGCCTTGTTCAGATCTCTGAAATCAATACAAATCCAGACTTTGCCATTTTTTTTGGGAACTGCCACGATGTTCGCCAACCAATCTGGGTATTCGATAGTCCGAATGAATCTTGCCTTTAACAACTCTTCAAGTCCTTCTTTAACTTGCGGTGCTACTCGGGGATCCATTTTTCTGAGTTTCTGTTTGATTGGCTTGCAATCCGGCTTTAGCACAAGGCGGTGCTCGACCAACTTGGGATCTAAGCCTGGCATGTCCTCATAGGTCCAAGTGAAGACTTCTTGGTGTTGTTTGAGGAAGTGGATGAGCCTTTCCTTCTCATCTGAACTTAAGCTAGAACCAATTTTGAGGGTTGTCGGATCATCTTCCGAACTGATGTTGACATCCTCTGTCGGATCTTGAACCAACGGCGATGGTTCGTCCTGTTTCTGAATGCTGGCAAATTCTGAATCGCTGAATCAAACTCTGCTAATTCTTCGATCTGCGTTGTTACCTTGCCGATTTCTGCCTCTGCCTTTGCCTTGCAGATTCTAGCCGGTTTGGGAAAAAAATTGGTATTGATAACGAGCTTTTTAAGCGATTTAGGAGCCATAATGTCGGCAATCCTGGAAGCGCAAAGAAGGTTTTTTGAGAAAGGATAAAAGTTTTTTGAAAGTAGCCTTTTGTACAGTAATAAAGAATGACAATCATAGCAAAGGATATAAACAAAGAATTCGTGTTCACCAAGATGAATAGGGTAAACAAAATTTTCATTGATTAGGTAACTTTGATATTTACAGATGATTGCTTTGGAGGAAAGAAAGAAACTGGGGTGGATCTTTGCCCTTTTAGAAGATGACATTTGAAAAAGGAAAGAGAAAAGCAGAAAACACTGGCATTGTCTTCTTTACTGGGCTCCTTTGACGAAGGTATTTTTCCTGCCGGACGATTGACCTGTGAAACCCAAGCTTGTACCCTCGACATGCTGAGCGGGGACGATCGGCTCCAGAATGCCATCCTCATTCCTGCCCAGGCCCCTGAAGGCTTGATAACCATGCTTAATCAGAAGATCAAACCCTCTCTTAGTTTTTGAGAACTGAGGAAAAAGAGGGTGATCCTGAAAGGAAGTGTAGTCGAGGCGCCCACCTAACTTGAAGAAGTGAGGCCCCTGCCACTGGGTTACCGCCATCAAGCTTTCTGTTGGCTGAACTTCGTTTAGCTTTAACATGTCCAGACTTTCACTCAGATTGATTTCATCGACTTCCCTGATGCTCAGGATGTCGGCAGTGAAAGTAGGACGGGGAATCATTGGCTGTGGGAGTCGCTCTTCCGGGTCCTCTCCGAGGACCGTGGTGATTATGCCTCCCTTCGACCATTTGATACACTAGTGAAGGGTTGAAGGGACAACATTGGTGTTGTGGATCCAAGTGCGCCCAAGCAACAGATTGTATGTGGGCGGCACATTGACCACATGGAAGAGGACTGTATGCACCGAATAATTGATGAAGATTTCGAGAAATTTCTTCCCCTTGGCTGTCTGCCCATGGTTGTCGAAACCATAGATCGTTATGGGATCTGGGGTATATTCCTCTTCTTTCAGTCCCAAAGCCTTGGCTGTCATCTCAGGACAGATATTTAGGTTGCTACCTCCATCGACGAGCACATGAGGGACTGCCATGCTGTGATCATCGCAAAATTTTTCCTCTCTTTATGGTTTCTCTCTCTTCTTACTCTTTTTCTAACCTCTATTTTCCTCCTTTTTGAAGGGAGAAGAATAAAAGAAAGAAAAAGAGAAAGAGAAGAGAAAAGAAAGAAAGAAAGAGAGAAGAGGAACTATTTTGCGCAGTCTCACTTGACCTTAATTTGAAAACATTTAGAAATTTAACTCGCCTCCGTTTTGAAAATTTGCGGGAAAAAGATGGAGAGACGGGATTCGCTCGTCGGTACGAGGTTTGACCGTTCCTGGCGCCTTTACCAGGGGTAATCGAACCAAGGATCGAATATATGCCTTTTGCTTTGCCTAAATATAATATAAGAATTTATTCTAACTCTAAATGCACAAAGAATCATGCTTGTGCAATGCAAAAATGTACGCTCCTTTTGAAAGATGTTTTGAAAATTTCCAAGTGTTCTGAGATGGATTTGATAAGGGAGTGAAGAAATGATTTGAATCCAACTTAGAACTTTTGAGATGGATCAGAGTAATTCTAAGTCTTTGAAATGAATCAGAATTGGAAGAATAAATGAGAAAGAACGATTTGAAACGAAGGAAAGTGAAGTCTCAAAGTCAGAAAATGAACTTTGAATTTGAACCTGAATTTAGGAAAAGAAATGAATGCTTGAGATGGAATTGAATTTAGATTTCTGAAGTTGGAAATTTGGAATGGATCTGAGAGATCCGGATGGTATTTAAGAATAGAAATGGATTTAAGAGATTCAGATTAGATCCGAAAATGGAATTGAAATCTAGAATTGGAATTGGATTCCGGATCCTAAACAGAATGGGATCCGAGATTTGGAATCCAAGATGGATCTGGGTTCTGGATCCTAAAATGGAGTGGATCTGAAGTCTGAGATCCAAATGTAGAATTGGGTTCTGGATCCAAAAAAAATGAATTTGGGTCTGAAGTCTAAGATCCAATGTAGAGTTAGGTTCTGGATCCTAGAATGGATTTGGTTCTGAAGTCTAAGATCCGAAGGTGAAATTTGAAGTTTTGATCCTAAAGAGGAATTGGATCTGAAGTCTAAGATCCAAAGTGAAATTGGGGTCTGGATCCTAAAGAGGGATTGGATCTGAAGTCTGAGATCCATTTTGAGTGATGAATTCCTGGATCCAAAAAGTGGATTTTGGGTTTTTGAAAGTCCAAAAATGAGACTTTTGAAAATGGACCTGGTTTTTGAAAACCCAGATTGGATTTTAAAATTCAGGAATTGAATCTTGAATAAATGAATTTTAAAGTCGATTTAGACCTTGAATTTGAAGTTTTAATTTTGAAATGTAGAAGAGGAAGAGAATCTCAAAGTTAAATTGAACTTTGGATTTGATTTGGAGTATTTGAATATAAATGAATTTGGAATTTCAAAGTCAAATTGAACTTTGAAATCTGATTTGAATAAAAAATGAACTTGAAATCTCAGAGTTAGATTGAATTTTGAGATTTAACAATGAAATTGAATCTTGAAAATTGAAAGAATGAATCGGATTTGATAAGGATTGAAGATAGATTTGAAGAAAGGTATTTACTTGGAGTTTTTGAAAAATGAATTTTTGAAAATATGATGTAATTCTATCCTAAATGATGAATGAATCTAGATTTTTGAAATGGGATTTTGAAAAGCTATTCTATTCTTTAAATGAATTAAAATAAGATTGAAGATATAATGCATCCTTGACTATGGTCATTGGATGTATTATATAATAATCTATATTTAAATTCAGGTGAAGAATAAAATACATTTTGGTGCTTTTATAGAGTTTTAAAATGAAATTAACTCTCAATATACCCTGACTATGGCCATTGGTATATATATTGAATTAATTCTAAGTTAAACTCTAATAAAAGGGGAAAATATTTGAAAATATGATGATTTTGAAGAGGATCCAGTGTGGATCCAATGTTATTTTATAAAAGATAAAAATCCTAAGTCTTGTTCACATCCCGACTATGGCCGTTGATGTAAATCATCAACTTAGGACTAGTTTACCTCTTATGAAATGGTGCACGTGCCATTCGTGTTTCACCATTGTGAGTTTTAGAAAATAAAGGGGAAAATGAGATGAAATAAGTAATTTCTAAGGTATGTACATGCTCATACATTCTAATCTAATGTTTAAAATTTTCATTAATATCTAGCTATTACATTGTAGACTGGAAATTAAAATCCTAATCTAAGAAGAAAAATAACACTTTTCATGTATTTCCTGCAAAAATGTGAGTTAGTACAAGGCAATAGGAAGGCAAGCATGCAAAAGGAAGCATCATATTAGAACTAGCATGCATATGGTTATGTTAAATAAGAATATGGATACCTAGAGTGAATGTGTATAATACATCTTATAATGCCTATATGAAGTAGAAAGGGTTTTTATATCTAAAGAAGACATATATATTTAGCTGGGAATGATACTTATGCTAGCTAAAGAACATATATATATGTATATATATATATATATATATACATATGTATATATGACCTAAACATTATGTCTAAGCTAAGCATGGAAATGTAGGTGATATACATAGTTAAAATGAGGATGGCTATGCAGGGGCAGTGTACAGACTTAGTGCAGTGATATGATTGTGATACACCTCAAGAAAATCACTCAGCAAGATGCTGTTGTATGATTGAGTGGTGATTGTGAAGCAGCAGTAGGTTGTTACTATGCACATAAGCAGATATCAGAATGAAGATACAGCTGCATGAAGATAGTTTGACAGGGGTCGGGTATGGAGGCAAGTGTGGACTTACCATGAACCAGCAGCATAATGCCATGTGGTGGAAGCTGCCGGGTTTGCAACGAATAGGGGATGTTGAATGAGGGAAAACAGGGCAAACGTTGTGGCCCGCATGGTTAGTGCATGAACATGTCGGGCTGTAGCATACAGCAAATAGGCGGGTGAGAGTTGGATATGTTACCAATGTGGAGGGGTATGAGGATCTAAATGCTATTGATGTCATGCAGGGCACTATCTGGTAGATATGAAGGTGACGCAAGTGGTACACAAACAGGGAAGCATGGCACGCAATATAGAATATAAAACAAAAAGGAAAATGAGATACAAAGAAGGATAGAATTCTTTTAACCCAGTAACAACAATAAAAAGAAAAATCTCTGGTTCACCTCAAAAAAAAATTAGCGAGATCATGACAACCTTTTAATTTGTTATCTTTTGTAATCTTCTCTAAATCTGAGATATTAACCACACATCATAGGCATCGAAGATAAAGAAGGTCTATCAATCAGGTTGGTGGCATCAAGACGCAGAACCATTTGCGTAAGAAGATTTTCCCAAATCTTCAGTCATTTACTCTCAGAACCAAGGACTTACTATCTAACTGTAAGTTTAAACATTCCTGGATGTGATAGAATAGGGTAGGGAGAGACCAAGGGTTTGACCTTACAGGTTTTATGAGATGCTAGGCTCATATATGACAGACTTAGAATGCAGGGAAAAGCACAATTTCATCATAGAAATCTTGCACTGATGTTTCCCAGAAATTTCAGCCCAGGTATATCAACCTTCAGATCATCAACGAACCATGATACATTGACATGACACACACATTTTTTTTTTTTTTTTATCGCCCACTGGTGGCTTGATGCAGTGGAAGTCACCGCACTAGGTGTAATACATGACTGGGTTCAAACCTGAACCAGAGGCAATTCTATCAAACATTGATGCTACTGTTATGCTGGAATAAAAGGCTATCATGACATATTATCTTCTATCAGAGCTCTAGCATGGTAACTATGAAGGCATCACCTTAGAATAGAGAATCAATTACAACTGACAGATAATCTTACCTGAAACACGCCCATCCTTGCAAGTGGATATCAAACAACCCACCGGCCCTTTTTGAAAGATCAACAGAACTACAGGTTCTAGCACAGAACATGTTGGAAAGATGAGGATACAACATTATCGAGATGTGTTATGTAGGAAATGAGGTAATTCTTCCCAATACTTCAAAGTATCAATGTGTAGAAACAATAACTTACCAACTGCAGAAATAAAATCTCAAGAGATGGGGATGATAGATCATCAGCAACAGTCATACAAGAGACACAATTAGAGTATTCACTGAGAACAAAATCCTCCATCCACCTCAAATTCCCTTAATACCCCAGCGGGAATACCAATTCTTGCACTAATCTTGGCAAGATATTACGGCTTGTGGTTCATTCGTAGCAGCCTATATTTCTGAGAATTCACGATTCTTCTCTCTTCACCATGAGCCGGCGTGATTACAGGGGCCACTGAAGAGGGCGAACTTTGCATCGTGACTTTCACGACAAATACAAGGATGGTCTCCATGGCAAATCCGATAGATGGGTTTATAGTGAACACCGTAGAGTAGATCTTACCAGGAATTGGATTCAAATGAATATTATCTTAATGGCTTAATGGCTATTGAAGCATGGTAATACAGATAAATAACAGAAGATTCATATCAAACAGAAATCAATGGATCTGGAAGGACATCAACCGCGCATGATAGCATCTAAGAGACTTAAAATAACATAAATACATATGTAATAGAAGGACAAATCTCCATAAACCCATGGAAATTCGAAACAGAAATAATATTTCGAAACAAGAGTATGGCAAGGAAGAAAAATAAGAATAATACAATGAATCTGGCACTAAGACAAGAAATCAAAACGCATATTGACAATCACGGCTAACAGAAAGAAAAGTAAAAGAGAATAGCAATAAAAAAAAAAAAAAAAAAAACTAGAATTCCTCATGCAAATAGGGCATTGACATAACAGAGTAAAAATTTAAAATACAGTCAATTATGGATTAAAACGCAGTGTGAACAACAAAGGAAATGAGAGAAAGAAGAAGAAAAGAGAAGAAAGAAAAAAAAAATGTAGTGGAATGGGGCTATTCCATTGATATTGCACGAAAGGAGGAGTTGATGTTGCTACAGGCAACTCAACATCGTCCATGATGCATTGATGGAGCAACAAATCAAGAAAGTTTAGAGGAAATCAGAAAGAAAAGAAAATTCAGAGGGAAGAAGGAAGACTTACCAGACGGCCTTGATGTTTCGGGATTGAAACTCCTTCCGTTCTAGAGGAAAAATCAACAGGAGAGGATAAGAAGGATAAAAGGGAGGTCGGATGATTCCAGATGGGGAGGCGAGAAACCGATGCCTCCCGGGCTTCGGATATGCCGTGGACTTGAGGAGGTGATAAGGGAGGCTTCTTTTTGTATACCCTTGGTGGAGCTTCAGAGGATCGCTCCTTTAGCTGTGGTTTACAGGAGCTCTCAATGAGGCAGCAAATGCTTCGTGTTTTATCCCGAAGGGCTTCCTTTTGGTGAAGGATGGGAAAACTTGATGGTGGATGCGTGAGGCTGAAGATTACAGATGTCGTGTTACTCAAAGAAGGTGGATCCCCCCTTCCTCTCATCCCCAAGGTTGTTTATATAGGAAGTGAAGGAAAGCTCGAGAAAGGAGTTCGTTGGTGATGGAGGGCGGATGGTCTGGGGCCATGGATCGGAGGGTGGAGGAAGGAAGGCGTGCGAGGCCGTTGGCCCTGGAAGCTTCTGGAGATCATCGGGGATCTAGGGTTGAGGAAGGGTTTTGGAGGAAGATTGCACATGGGGGTGTTCAGTGGAAGCTTCGTGAAGGAGGAGGAGAGTGGAGATTTCCGTTGCAGATGGACGGAGGCCATGGAGAGGCTCGTGGAGGAGAAGGGGGCGATGGATGGCTCGGAAGCTGGAAGGAGGGCGGCGAAAGAGAGGGTTTTCGTAACCCTAAACCAGACTTTTGTTAAGGGGGCTTCTTATAAAAGTTTCCAAAAGGCCGGTCCTCTTTTTAAAGATTTTCAAAAAAGTGGTTTTAAAGAGTTCTAGAAAAACCAGTTTCAAAAGAATTTTGAACAACATAGTTCCTGATTTTTTTTTTTCATTTTTTGTATTTTTAGAGTAAAATCCTAAAGTTTGTGAGAAAGCAAAGATTTAAAACTATATTTTTTTTGTGTTTTTGCAAAAGAAAATTTTTCTGAGAAATATTTACAAGAGTATTTTTCTGAGGATTTCAGACCATTTTGGGGAAATTTCTTCAGAAGAATGGGTTTGGATCCAAGTTTTGAGAAAAATATTCGAGTTTTAAACCTTGATTTGAGGACTATAATATGATGGATCCAAACGGATACCGGATGAAGTGTCTGAGCTTTTCAAAAAGTTATTTTTGATAATTTTGAGAATTTGATTTAAAATTGGATAATGAAGCTCAGATTTGGACTTTGATGTAGATCCGGATAAGAAATTGAGTCAGATATGTAAAATGAATTTAATTTCAACAAAATTTGAGAAATAAAAATGGAATTTAGATTTAAAACCGACTCAATTACCCAAAAGATGGGGGGAAAAGGAAAAAGGGGGTATTTACAACATTTTGAAAATTTTGGGGTGTTCACAGATGCCCCTCTTTGCTACTAAGCCGGTTGAAAGCCGAGCTTAGTGGCAAAGAAACACTCCAAATTTTGAAAAATGCCCCAGTCAGCCGATCTGAACTGAGTGTGGAAGAATCATTTTGAAAATACGGTTTTTCGGGCTTGAAACCTTATCCTGAATGGTCCCGGGGGGAATGAAATCCTCGACAATGATACGACTGAATGATAGAAACGAGGAAATCGTGATGGGACTTTGGGTGAAAATCCCAGGGATGGTGAAAGATAAGAATTTTGATCAAGTCTCATGGGTGAGACGAGATCTGCCCTTTGGAATGACTCAGGTTTAGCCCTTAACCTGGATGGGACGAAGATAGATCAAGATAATTTGGATGGGGAAAGGAAACATAAGCGGACCTTGATGGGACATTTTGAGAGAAATGCCTCATGAGATGAAAATTCAAGGAAAATCCTTTCCTGGATGGATGCATAAAGAGCACGGATTCTTTTGTGGGGAAATCAATGATGGGACGGGAAGGATTACTTTGCCTAAACGAAGCTCAGGTTTAGCCCAAACCTGAAAGGAAGGTGCCTCGCAGAGCGAGGTTCAGGCTTAACCCTTAACCTGAAAGGGACGACCATACGGAATCCTCGGATGAAGAAAGCCGTGATGGGACTAGAAAGGATATCTAGTCGGAAATGGGACTCAGGTTTAACCCTAACCTGAACGGAAGGTACCTCGTGAAGTGAGGTTCAGGCTTAACCCTTAACCTGAAAGGGACGACCATACGGAATCCTCGGATGAAGAAACCATGATGGGGCCTTCGAAATTTGGACGAACAAAATCAGAAGGGGTTTGCGAGAAGAGAAAATCAAGGGTTTCCCTAAAGCTTGGAAAAGGGATGATCTTGGGCGCCTCATTGCTGAGACTAAAATCAGCTTTCTAAAACAGACGACCTCTGGCAGAAGGTTTGGGTGACACCTCGAGGAGCGAGGTAACAGGTTTAATCCTTAGCCTGAATGGATACAGGATCCTCGAGGAGCGAGGACAACTGCGATGGGCCTCTAGACTTTGCACAACAAGTCCACGAGGGGTTTTTGCAAAAGAATGAAAATGGGGGTCCCTAAAGCTTGAAAAGGGATTGTTCTTGGGCGCCTGATTGCTGAGACTGAAAATAGCTTTTGACAATAACAGATCTTTTGCAAAGAATTCTGATTTAACCCTTATCCTGAGCGGGAACTGTCTATGGCGGGATAGTGGGGAGCACAGGGAAGTGTGCGAATCTGAGAGCGCTCAGATCAGATGAAAGGAAAGGACTTTTCAGTCCTAAGGAGGGATGACGTCAGGATATGTCAAAATGACCTCAAGTTCACACTTCGTGTTGGGATGACTAGAAAATATTGCCAATAAGAAGCCAAAAATTGTAGTTGATTCAGAATGATTGAATTGTGCTCATGTGTGAAGATATCACCTTTTTCTACTTAGAGTATTAATTCCAACAAGGCTAACTCTGTAGAATTTGAGAATCAAATTCAAACTTGTTGCTGTTGAGTTTCTTCAAGGAAGATATCAATTTCCTTGATATGAAAGAGAGGAAACATTCTTAGCTTCATAAAAGCAATTAAGTGAAAAGATATTGATAAAGAATTTCACATAGATAAAGATGATTCTTGACAGTTTCGGGCAGTTTGATATCCTGGGCATTTCCCATGATGATCTGTTTGCACTCTTTTTGAACTATGGATCTTTTCTGGGTTCTTTTACATCCTTCTTCATTTTGGAGATGTCCTGACTTTTCTCTCTTTTTCGAGGAAGGGTACGTCACAAACTCCTTCATCTTGGAGATGCTCCGATCCTTCTTTTTCTTTCTTGGGAATTATGACATTGGTTCTTGGGTTGAAATCTCTAAATGATAGCAGAAATCAAATATCTTTTAGGGTTTGTCGGTAGGTTCATCGCATCCGCCTTCATCTCGACGGTGATCCGAACTTTCCCTGGAAGGATCCGTCACAAACTCCGTCATCTTGGAGATGTTTCAAATCTTCTTTGGCCCCGGGGATCTACTCGCTTGGTTCGCCTTCATCTTGACGACAATTGAGAGATCCCATTTTGCGGATATTTGATTGCAGCTTAGCTTGGATGAGGATATATGGATTGGGTAGGTTCCTTTTACTGCCCAGGATATTTCCACTATCTTACCGCCAAACGAATAATCTTTAAGAATGCGCCACAGCTATGATCAATATCAGCTCACTTATGGCTTTTCAACATCATTGAATTTTCCTTTGCCGGTCATATCAAAGATTTTTCTTCAACCTCTTGGTTGATCAACAGAAAAAGCTTGAATTTAGCTCTTATTTCGCAAGAGTCTTGCTCTTTTGAAAATGATACTGAAGGTAGTTTGAGATAATTCTTTGTGCGACAAAAGCTTTGAGATCAACAATGACTTTTGATAGCAAATTGGCAACGTATTCTAGAAATCCTCGACGAAAGAAATCACTTGATATCGAATCGACACGTCCATGACAAAATTCTCCTCTCTTTTTTCCCCAAAAAGAGACACTCAGGCTTAAGCCCTTACCTGAATGGGAAGTTGGAAATACTCCTCTCTTCCCCAAAGAGGAGGTGTTTGCAAAACAGAACTTTCGAAGAGAAATTAAGTTTTCGTCAAAACTCCCTATCTCTAGGCTTCTCTTATGGAAAGGCGGCCGAAAAACAAAGTTGAGAAAGTATCACAGAGGAACGAGTCCATCACACTCTCCCTAGAAGAGGGTCCTCTGTGAAGGGGTTGGCCAAAGATGATAAAACAGGGGCCACAAAAGAAACGAGCTTCCGTCGAAGCCCTCCCTAGAAAAAGGGTTCTTTTGTGTAAAGTTGGTTGTTGTTTTGCAAACTGTTCGCGAAGAAAACGAGTCCCTTCAAACTCTCCCTGGAAGAGGGTTCTTGCGAACGGAATATGGTTGCATGCGAAAGGAACGAGCTCCCTCGAACTCTCCCTGAAGAGGGTCCTTCGCAAGAGAAAAAGATTGATTTTTCTTTTTGATAAAATGATGACCTGGAGGTCGAAATTGAGAATTTAGAACTTGAAATGATGATGCTTGGTTAGCACAAAGACTGAACTTGGAGGGCTAACTGATTAGTCAGCCAAACACTAGCACGAGCGCTAGATGTGCCAGCACGAGCACTGGATTTCGAAAAAAATGCCTCAGTATTGTTATCATCGCAAAATTTTACTTTTGCAAATCAAACTGACCTTTGAAAAAGTTTTTGAAAATAACTCGCCTCCGTTTTTAAAATGCGGGAAAATTCCGAAGAATGGGACTCGCCTGTCGGTACGAGGTTCAACCGTTCCTGCCACCTTTAACAGGGGTAATTGAACCAATGATCAATCTTATGCTCTACTCTATTCAACTTGTCTAAATCATATTCTAATTTCTAAATGCACATAGAATCAGGCATGTGCTATGAATTTTCAGAAAATGCACATTTGAAAACATGATGTTTGCTTTGAATGATTGAAATATTTAGAATAGGTATCACATGGAAAATCGTGAATGGGGATTTGAAATGTACTTCTCAGAAAAATAAAATCGATTTTGAGAAATCCTTGACATTTGGTGAAAATCGATTCTGAGAGACTTGGTTTCTCTGAATTCAAACTTTGAAATTGAAATTCTAACTTAGAAAATTTGAATTTGGAACTTGGGAAATACTTGAAATATTCTTTGAAATTCAATGCTTTTGGGAAAATCAATTTTGCTATAAGACTTAGGAGATTTTGAGAAATTCAATTTCCTTGACTTAGAATTTGAATTGGAATTGGCAAATGCATGAAATGAATGAATATGATTTTGAGGATTTGAGAAATACTTTTTGTATTTTTGAGAAATGCAGTGCATTTTGAAGTTAGCCTAAGAGTGTAGGCTGAATGGGGCTAATGTGAAGATCATAAATCTAAGTATCATTTGTATTCTGACTATGGCCATAAATACAAATTCTACCAAGTTTATAAACTTCATAAAAGTTAGTGCATGTGCCATTCGTGTAGACCATGGTGAATTTATAAAAATATGCATGAATCATCATCCACCACACATTAACATTATTAAAAAAAAATATAAGCTATATGCAATGCAACCTAAGCTAAGCAGGAAATGTAAATTCTTATTCCAAAGTTTAATTACAAGTTACATCACTATTGAAATTTAAATACATGAAAAATAAAGTCTTCAATGTACCTGCAAAACTAGAAAACTTGGTTAATGAAAATATGTTGGCTTTTCTAGATTTATCCAGTAATATCTAGAAATTACTGGATTTTGCTAGATATAAGTCTTTTCCTTGATTCCATAAATAAAAATGATAAAATATGAAATAAAATTGAATAAATATGAAAGAGAAGATATGGAATTTCGAAATTAGGGTCAAAATGACCAAAATACCCCTAATAACAAGACTATGGCCTTGAAATTAGGGTTTTTAGAAAGATATTTTGCTAAAATGCAAATTTTGAAATTTGAATGGAATAAATTCAAACCAAATATGCTATGACATACTTAAAAATATGAAATTAGGGTTAGGGATTTCGAAATTTAGGTCAAATGACCAAATTGCCCCCGATAGCAAGACTATGGCCTTGAAATCAGGTTTTTTAGAAATAGATTTTGGTAAAAACTTAGGTTTTATGCACTAAATGAAATCAAATGAGCACAAAATTAAACCTAAAGAATCCTAATATGATTATGAACATGATTAAACCCTAAAAATATATGCTTATGCACGAAAATTCAACAATATCACAAAAACTGTGATTTCAGCAGTGTTTTTGGATCTTTCAAGAACCCGGTTTTGCAATTTGCTTAATTCAGCCATCAAATGGATTCCAAAATCCATAAAAATTGGTACCTGCACTTTTTATAACCGTGATGTCGAATTGGATTTATAAAAAAAAAAATTGATATTAAATTAATCCGAAAATTGCATTAAACCCTAAAATATGCTATTTTTGACCTAATTCACCAACCAGTCTCAGTCCAAGACCTGAACCAGGGGTCAAATCTCCATGGAAACTTACTAAATTTTACAGAGACTAACTAAGAAGAAAAACAGAGATTTTCCAATTTACAGATCGGAAAAATCATCGACGGTTAGGGAGAAACCCTTCCGGCAATCTGAGCTAAAATATATCACTCTTAACAGGGATTAAAACAGCTATTCCAGATTGAAAATACAGACATAAATAGAAATCCTAAACAAACATCTCTGAAATTGTAGTGGTAAATAGTAGACAGAAAAATAACAATACTCATTTTTTACAGATCTAGAATCGGATCTGTGGTTTGGGATTTATGACTAACACAAGTCTGATTAGGGTTTTGGTAAACCCTAACGAGTTTTAAATTTAAAAACAGATTCTCTAAAAAGGGAAAAATAATAAACAGTGATCAAAAAATCGGAAAATTTCACAGCAGACAGATCAACTCCATGTGAATCCATAGCACTTTACAGATCTAAAATCGGATATAAGATGAGAGAAATATCATAACAGCAAGTTACCTTCTTGATTTTAACCACGATTTTAAAGCTTTAAAAAACCGATTTGATGTCTGATTTTTTTGACAGGGTTCCCGAGATCCAAAACCTCTGATTTTCTACAGTAACTCAATAACTCATGCATGCACCACATATAAAAAAATCAGAAATAAACAATGAGAACTTCAATCCGAAATAACATTATCTTTACTGTTCTAAACCTAAAACACACAGAAATTTAAGAAACTTGAAAAACCATGCATTAACTAATGTAAATAAATAAAATAAACCATAAAACAGTAAATAAAACTTATTTCTATGCTATAGAACGTAAAACAAACATGAATAAACCATGAAAATAAAATAAAAACAGGGAATCAATGGCTGGAATTTGATATCACCTTTAAAACATAGATTTAACCCATTAAAAAGGGTAAATCATATATTTTATTGGTTAATAATGTAAAGAATCATATTAAAATCAATTCTAATGGATTAAAATCTCTGTAAATCATCCAAAACAGGGTTAGATCACCTTCTTGGATTGTTCTTGCTGATTCTTGATGATTCTTGAGGTTGAATCAATGGTTTAATCCATGAAAGTGATGGTGTCAATGGCTAAATCATGCTTAAAACAATGAAAAATATTAAATAAAAACTAAATATTAAAGAAAATAATTACCTTGAGGTTGCTGCAATGGAGGAAGGCTGGAGAGGAGAGATAAGCTCCAAGAATCCAATAGGAGAGAGATGGAAAAATCGACCCCCTATGGGTCTCTATTTATAGAATTTTTTTAGGTTTTAAAAAATGACAATTTTAAAATTTTTGGACTCTTCTAAGGGGGGCGATTTTGGGGTGGAGTTACCTATCTACCCCTAGTCTAAATTATCCTAAATAATTCCTAATTAACCCCTAGCCTATCCTAGAAAATCCTCAAATGTGATGCCACTTGGCATTTTCTCACATTGGGTTTTTAAAACACCTTTAAAAACCTTTAAAAACACTAGTTTTAAAAACTAACTTTCAAAAATGAGTTTTTCAAAATGGTTTTGACTCTTCTAAACCTCTAACACTAACCAAGACATCCACTAACCCTAGTCTAGCCCTGACTGACTCGAATATGGCACCACCCCGAGTGGGCCCTACTTGAGTTTTTCAAAAAAAATGATTTTAAAACTTGAAATTGAAGGAGTTTTCAAAAGGATTTTCAAAAACAATCTTGAAATTAAAAGTTTTGAAATGGCATAGGGTTCTAACTGAGTTAGAATTCCTCTGGATATGGTGCCAACTGAGTAGGCCCACATCGAGTTTTTAAAAGTTTTGAAATAAACACTGAAAATGGCTTTGAAAAACGGTTAAAATCGATATTTGAAATTCAAGATCTTTGAAAATAGGGTCTCAAGCGAACTGGAACTCCAGGTTAGAGTCCTGAACTCTTAGGACTCTGAGATTTTAGATTTTAAAAGCCAAATGAAAGAATTTTCAAAAGATTTTATCAAGAAATGATGAAATAAGTCGAGAAAACACAGTCAGGGTTAGACTCCTAACTCAACCGAACTCTAAAATAGAATCCTGAACTAACTGGACTCTGTAAAATGACCTAAATTTCGAAAACAAATGGAAAAGATTGAAAATGGAAGTAAAACAGACTTCAAAACAGACTCCTGACCGGATCAGGACTCTGCGACAGAGTCCTGATCGGACTGAAACTTTCAAAATTTTGCAAAATTTGATGAATAGAGGAATTCAGAAGCGACACCACCTCAATGGGTCTCATCTGTGAATTGAAATCGATTAAAATTTGAATTTGAAATGAATCCAGATTGTTTCCTTGAGAAAATATTTCGAAATATAAAGTCCTGGGGTTGAAAAATGACAGAGTATTGATTAAAAACCCAGGTTTTGAAATTGATTTTGAAATAAAAGCTTTAAAATTCAAATCTGGATTGAATGTTTTGAAAACTGGAGTGCTGGATCTCGAGAATGAGATGTAATGGCATGCAATGCTATGCAATGCGATGAAATGATATGTCGAATGCATGCAATGACATGCAATGATCTGTAATGACTTATGAAATGGACAAACACTGGATGAGAGTGAAAATTTGGGGTGTTTACAAGTATGAGCACTGGGTTTTTGAAAAATGCACACCAGTACGAGCACTGGATTTTCGAAATGCACACCAGTACGAGTACTGGGTTTTCGAAATGCACACCAGTACGAGCATCGGGTTTTCGAAATGCACACCAGTACGAGCACCGGGTTTTCGAAATGCACATCAGCACGAGCACTGGATGGTTCAATAGGAGAATTTGAAAATGAAACCGACATTCAAAGATACTTGAGAATTAAGCGAGAATGATTGCCGGTGTTTCAGGATTATCCCTTATCCTGAAGGGGGAGAAATGAGTGAGTGTGAAAACTCGAATTCACAATAATCTGTCCAATACGAGCATTGGAAAAGGAAAGTTCAAGTCGGGACTTGAGACTTTAAGAATATACAAAAAGGAAGATCCGAGTCAGAACCCGGTTTTTAAATATCAGAAAGAAAGTGAGAATCGGGTTTGAAAACTTGAATTCTCAAAACAAAGAATTGTCCAACACGAGCATTGTATTCAAAAGGAAGTTCAAGTCGGAACTCGAGACTTCAAAAATAAGAATATACAAAAAGGAAAATCCGAGTAGGAACCCGGTTTTAAATACAAGAAAGAAGGTGAGAATCGAGTTTGAAAACTCGAATTCTGAAAACAATGAATTGTCCAACACGAGCATTGGATTCAAAAGGAAGTTCAAGTCGGAACTCGAGACTTCAAAAATAAGAATATACAAAAAGAAAAATCCGAGTCGGAACCCAGTTTTAAATACAAGAAAGAAGGTGAGAATCGAGTTTGAAAACTCGAATTCTCAAAACAATGAATTGTCCAACACGAGCATTGGATTCAAAAGGAAGTTCAAGTCGAAACTCGAGACTTCAAAAAAAAATAAGAATATACAAAAAGAAAAATCGGTGTCGGAACCCGGTTTTAAATACAAGAAAGAAGGTGAGAATCGAGTTTGAAAACTCGAATTCTCAAAACAATGAATTGTCCAACACGAGCATTGGATTCCAAAGGAAGTTCAAGTCGGAACTCGAGACTTCAAAAAAAAAAAATATACAAAAAGAAAAATCCGAGTCGGAACCTGGTTTTAAATACAAGAAAGAAGGTAAGAATCGAGTTTGAAAACTCGAATTCTCAAAACAATGAATTGTCCAACACGAGCATTGGATTCAAAAGGAAGTTCAAGTCGGAACTCGAGACTTCAAAAAAATAAGAATATACAAAAAGAAAAATCTGAGTCGGAACCCGGTTTTAAATACAAGAAAGAAGATGAGAATCGAGTTTGATAACTCGAATTCTCAAAACAATGAATTGTCCAACACGAGCATTGGATTCAAAAGGAAGTTCAAGTCGGAACTCGAGACTTCAAAAATAAGAATATACAAAAAGGAAAATCTGAGTCGGAACCCGGTTTTAAATACAAGAAAGAAGGTGAGAATCGAGTTTGAAAACTCGAATTCTCAAAACAATGAATTGTCCAACACGAGCATTGGATTCAAAAGGAAGTTCAAGTCGGAACTCGAGACTTCAAAAAAATAAGAATATACAAAAAGAAAAATCCGAGTCGGAACCCGGTTTTAAATACAAGAAAGAAGGTGAGAATCGAGTTTGAAAACTCGAATTCTCAAAACAATGAATTGTCCAACACGAGCATTGGATTCAAAAGGAAGTTCAAGTCGGAACTCGAGACTTCAAAAATAAGAATATACAAAAAAGAAAATCTGAGTCGGAACCCAGATGAGAAGGAGATAATTCTTACCCAAGAGTTGGATTTTAGAAGAATTGACAAAATGCATGAATAGATTCCGACGATTACAAAGATTTATTTAAGATTCTTGACCCAAGATGGTCTGAACTTTGATTACTTCAGGATTTTCCCTCATCCTGAAGAAGAATGATTAAAGGTTGATATGAATTGAAGAGTTTATGGGAAGTAGTTCAGGTTTTATCCCTTAACCTGAAACGGATAAAAGATCGATAAAATTTAAAAGTTTAATAAAAACTTGATAAAACTTGACAAAATGATAAAAATGGATAACAAATCGATGAAAATTCAATTAAATCGGAAAATGAAATAGATGCAATTTAAATAAAAATAGATCAACTGAAAAATTGATAAGTTTTTCAGAAGAAGAGTTTGTCTAATCCTGCCTGCATATGACGAAGGAAGACATGTATAGATCAAAATAAAATGCCCCAGTATCAAGTAGAAGATGTGAGAATTTTAATTGAAAATCGTCGCTTTATTTAGAGAGATTTTTGAAGAGTACAAAAGGCTAGGAATTTAAGTGTAAAATCTCTTCAAATGTAGGGCATTAATAGGATCTGGCAGTTCCGCCCCGTCTGCGTTGATCAGACGATAGGAATTGCGAGGTAATGCTTCCTTAACCACATAAGGGCCTTCCCAATTGGGTGACCACTTGCCTTTCGGTCGGTGCTTGAGATGAGCCGTCGATCTGAGCACAAGATCATTAACTCGAAACCTTCTCTCAATAACTGATTTGGCGTAGTGCCTAGCTATCCTCTGACGATAGGCCTGAGCGTGCTCTGCTGCCTTGAGTCTTTTCTCGTCTAATAGATCAAGTTGTACCAATCTCTGCTGCTGATACTGATCAAGTGAAAGTTCAATGAGCGATGTAAACTTGAGTGCGGGCTTCTGAACATGGAGAGGTAATACTACCTCGGTTCCGTAGATGAGCTCTGAAGGAGTGGCATTGGTTGGAGTCCGAATAGTGGTTCGGTACGCCCAAAGTGCGTTGTGCATCTTCTCGTGCCAATCACGGCCTGTCTCCACAGTTCTTTCCAGAATGCGGATCAAAATCTTGTTGGTGGCCTCAGCCTGGCCATTCCCTTGGGGATAGTAGGGAGCTGAGAAATGGTGATGAATCCTGAATTTCGAGCAGAAGGACTTCATCTTCTCATTCTTGAAATGGTTGCCATTATCTGACACAATATCATGTGGGACGCCGAAGCGACAGAGAAGATTTTTATGAATAAATGAAACCACATGCCGGCCTTCTACTGTTCGCAGAGTTACAACCTCGACCCATTTGGTGAAGTATTCTGTAGCTGCGAGGAAGTATTTGTGGCCATTAGATGCAGAAGGAGTGATCGGACCCACCACGTCGAAGGCCCACATCGAAAAGGGCCAAGGAGAGACCACGGATTGCAAGTATGCGGCTGGCGCGTGAATGGAAGGCGCGTGCATCTGACATTTGACGCACTTCCTTACAAATCGATGGCAATCTTGCTGCATGGTTTTCCAGTAATATCCTGCACGGATAATCTGCTTGACGAGTGTTTGGTAGCCGGCGTGGCCACCACAAATTCCCTCATGTGCCTCTTGGACAACTTCCATGGCTTCATCCTTATCTAAGCATCTAGCATACTCAGAACTGAACCCACGACGATAGAGAGTATTGGCAAGGATGAAATAGCGGACTGTCATGCGTTGAATTGCACGTTGCTCCCTTCTTGGCATGTCTGGTGGGAATTCACCAGTTTCGATAAAGCTTTTGATGTCTTGATACCAAGGCTTTTCCTTCTGAGCGGCCTGGTTCACTTGCTCAATTGGAATGTAGGCAGGTTGATCAAGTCTGCCGATCTCGAAGGAACAACAGGACTCACTATCCCTGAAAGACAGAATAGAGCATAAACAGGCTAGGCCGTCTGCTATGTGATTGTATTCCCTCTTGACATGATTGAGCTGAAACTCTTTAAAGTCGCCTATGAGAGCCAAGGCGATCTTCTGATAGGGAATTAATTTCGAGTCTTTTACTTGCCATTCTACATTAACTTGGTTAACAACAAGCAAGGAATCGCCAAAGGCATGTACTCTCTTGACATCAAAGTCGTGCAAAATTTTGAGGCCTTGTATTAGAGCTTCATACTCAGCCATGTTGTGAGTACATTGGAAATTGAGCTTCAGGGAATAAGGGAGCATCTCCTTTTCAGGAGTGATCATCAAGATCCCAATCCCTATACCAGACATATTTCTGGTTCCATCAAAGAATAGAGTCCAAACTGGAGATTCCTGAATACTGCAAATTCGATCGTCAGGAAAATCATCTTCCGCCTTGATTTCTTCTGTCAACGGGAAGTCTGCCAACTGATCTGCGATGAACTGACCCTTGACTGACTTCTGAGAAACGTATTCCAAGTCATACTGCATCAGGAGGACTTGCCATTTCGCAATCCGTCCAGTAAGAAAAGGTTGCTCAAGGATGTACTTGAGAGGATTGAGTTTGGACAAAATTTTGATTTCTGATGCCAGGAGATAATGTCTCAGCTTCTGACACATCCATACTAAGGCTAGACAAGTTTTTTCCATCTGAGAGTATCTCTTCTCATAATTGATGAAAGTCTTGCTGACGTAGTAGATGGCACGCTCTATCCGGCTGCCTTCCTCATACTGTGCAAGAAATCCGTCACAAGCGTTGTGGTTGACAGAAATATACAGAAGCAGCGGCTTTCCGAGTTCTGGTGGCTTCGGAACAGGTGGATTGAGGAGGTACTGCTTGATGCGCTCGAATGAGAGCCGACATTCTGGTCCCCACTCGAATTTCACTTCTTTTCTTAATAAGTGATTTAAGGGCTCGCATCTCATGGCCAAATTGGAGATGAAGCGTCGTATAGACTGAATGCGACCTTGAAGGCTTCGCAGTTCTTTGAGATTGGTAGGAGGCGGCATATTAATGATCGCCTTTGCCTTGGCAGGATCCACCTCTATGCCTTTCTTGCTGATCATGTAGCCAAGCAGTTTGCCTGACTCTACCCCGAAGACACATTTCTGCGGATTGAGTCTCAACTTGTAGAGGATAAGTCTTTCAAAGACTTGGCTGAGAGCATCAAGATGATCCTCGCCTTCTTTAGATTTGACCAGGATGTCATCCACATAGGCATCCATGTTCTTGTGCATCTGATCATGAAAGATCACTGCCATAGCTCTCTGATAGGTTGCCCCAGCATTCTTGAGTCCAAATGGCATGACTGTATAGCAAAAGGTACCCCAAGGCGTGGTGAAGGAAGTTTTGGATTGGTCACGAGCGGCCAATTTGATTTGATTGTAGCCTGAGTATCCATTCATGAAGGAGAACATGGCATGGCCTGCCGTGCTATCGATCAGAAGATCGATGTTGGGGAGTGGATAATCAACCTTTGGGGTGGCTTTGTTCAGATCTCTGAAATTAATACAAATCCGAACTTTGCCATTCTTTTTGGGGACTGCCACAATGTTCGCCAACCAATTTGGGTATTCGATGGTCCGAATGAACCCTGCTTTTAACAATTCTTCAAGTCCTTCTTTGACTTGCGGTGCCACCCGAGGATCCATTTTTCTTAGTTTCTGCTTGATTGGTTTGCAATCTGGCTTCAACGCAAGGCGATGCTCGACTAATTTGGAGTCTAAGCCTGGCATATCCTCATAGGTCCAAGCGAAGACTTCCTGATGCTGTTTGAGGAAGTAGATGAGCCTTTCCTTCTCATCTAAATTTAGACTGGAACCAATTTTGAGGATTCTTGGATCATCTTCCGAACCAATATTGACATCCTCTGTTGGATCTTGAACCAATGGCGATGGTTCATCCTGCTTCTAAATGCTGGCAAATTCTGGCAAACCTTGAATTGTCGAGTCGAATTCTGCCAACTCTTCAATCTGCTTTGTCATTTTGCTGACTTCTGCCCCTGCCTTCGCTTTGCATGCTCTGGCTAGTTTGTTTTGAAAAAGGTTGGTATTGATAACGAGCTTTTTGAACGATTTAGGTGCCATGATGCCGGCAATCCTGTAAGTGAAAAGGAGGCCTTTGAGAAAAAGGTGAAATGTTCAAAAAATAGCCTTTTGTACAGAAACGGAGAATGCCAATATAGACAAAAAATAAAAGCAAAGAATTCGTTGTACACTAAGATGAATAGAGCAAACAAACTTTTCATTGATTTAAGTAAACTTTGATATTTACAAGTGATTGTTTGAAGAAAAGAAAGGAGTTGGGGCGGATCTTGCCCTTACAAGATGACAGAAAGGGAAGAAAAACAGAAAACACTGACATTGTCTTCATTGCCGGGCTCCCTTGATGAAGATGGTAGATCTTCCTGATGACTGTCCTGTGAAACCCAAGCCTGTGCCGGTGACATGCTGAGCGGGGACGATCGGCTCCAAGATGTCGTCTTCATTTCTGCCCAAACCCCTGAAGGGTTGGTAACCGTGCTTCATTAGGAGATCAAATCCTTTCCTTGTTTTTGAGAACCGAGGAAAAAGCGAGTGATCTTTGAATGAAGTACAATCGAGGCGTCCTCCTAACTTAAAGAAGCGAGGTCCCTGCCACTGAACAACTGCGGTGACATTTTCTGTTGGCTGGACTTCTTTCAAATTTAGCATATCCAGACTTTCACTTAGATCAATTTCTTCGGCTTCCTGGATGCTCGGGATGTCGGCAGTGAAAGTAGGACGGGGAATCATCGGCTGTGGGAGTCGTTCTTCCGGATCCTCTCCTAGGACCGTGGTGATCGTGCCCCCCTTCGACCATTTGATACACTGGTGCAGGGTTGATGGGACCGCATTGGCATTGTGGATCCAGGTGCGCCCCAGCAACAGATTGTATGTTGGCGGTACATTGACCACATGGAAGAGTACAGTATGCACCGAATAGTTGATAAAGATCTCGAGAAATATCTTCCCCTTGGTTGTTTGCCCATGGTTATCAAAACCGTAGATCGTGATCGGATCTGGGGTGTATTCCTCTTCTTTTAAACCAACGCTTTGGCTGTCATTTCTGGACAGATATTTAGGCTGCTGCCTCCATCGACGAGCACATGAGGGACTGTCATTCCCCTGGTTCGTACTACTATGTATAGGGCATTGTTATGAAACGAATAAGGCTTTGGCAAATCCTCATCAGAAAAGGTGATCGGTGCATTTGTCATGGCCTGGTTGATGATCTGAGCCATATCTTGCGAAGTGGTGCTAGGCTTGACCTTGATCTTTCTGAGAAGATCTTCTAGCACTTGCTGGTGCTCAGATGAAGCGTGAGTCAGGTCCAAGATAGAGATGTTGGATAATGCAGTAATCGGCTTCTGAACTGACCCTGAAGCCTCTTCTTTCTTCGAAGCTGCCTTGATAAAGCGCTTCGGGATCCTGGGGACCACTTTGGTAATTTCCGTTGTTGCCTTTGTTGGTTTGCTGGAAGATGCAGTGGCATCCGCCCTCTTGACGGATGACTGTGCCTGGCGAAGGACTAGGACCTGATGTTGATCCTGAATGTCCTGTTTAGAACATGGTTGGATGCTATCTTGAAGAGAGAATGCCTGCTCCGTGATGACCGAAGCTGAGTGCTTAGGAAATGGCTTGGATAAGATTTCTGGCTGCTGCTCATCCTCGTCCTCAATCAGCATGTTTTTGTCAATACAATCCTGAATGATGTTCTTGAGGACAAAGCAATGCTCGGTGTCATGTCCCACAGTCCGGTGAAATTTGCAGAACTTGTCAGTCGATTTACCCATAGCGACGGGAGGGTCCGCCACCTTGGGAAGTTTGATCATTCCTTTCAACATCATATATTCTAAGATGTCTTCGCGGGACTGTTCTAAAGCTGAAAACTCCAGATCATAACTCCAACCTTCGTGTTTCGGCTTTTCTGGCTGCTTTGCTTCTGACTGGGGCGCTGACTGAACAGGCTTAACAAATTTTCCCTTCTGGGCTGCCGAGTTTGTCCTTTCGGCCCTGGGATGTCCTGAGTTCTTGCTACGATTCTTCTTACTTTTCTTTTTGCCAGAGCTACTGCTGTTGTCGGGAAAATCCATGGAATAAGCAACATGAGCCTTTTTCTTCTGCTCAGGGTTTCCTCGGACGAAAGGGTAACCCTCATACAGGCCATTATCCAGTCCGGTCTCGAGCCACTCAGCTCTCTCAATCAGTTTGATGAATGATTTAGCAGGCGATGTAGAAATGAGGTTCCTTAGAGGCTGGGCAAAATTATTCAGAATAATCTGCAGGACATGCTCCTCTGGGATGGGAACTTTCATTCTGTTACAGGTGCTTCTCCACCTGTGGATAAATTCGCTGGCTTTCTCATTCTCCATCTGTTTTTAATTATACAGATGATTGAGGGTTGGTGAGGCTTCAACATTAAACATGAAGCGCTCAATGAACAAGTTCACGACCTTATCGAACTCTCGTAATTCGATAGGATTAATGTGGTCTGCATACCACCTGGCCGCTACCCCTTCAAGGCTGCGAGGAAAGTATATGAATAATGCCCGATTGTCTTTCCTGAAACGGCCGCATTCGGCATAAAAGGTGGCCAAATGAGCCTTAGGGTTGCTAGTTCCGTCAAATTTAAGGAACTTGCGGGGGAGATTCTCCAGATTGTCATCCCCGTCCAGACCATGATAAAAGTCTTCACCGGAGTAGGTCTGCTTGCCCTTGCTCTTAGCCTGGATATTTTTGATAGCCTGATTCATCTCTTTCATCTGCTCTTGCATCGGATCATTAGTCGGAACGGGCTTATTGATTGATTCGGGCTCTGCAGCGGTCTTCGCAAACTGTGGTGGAGGATTCTGATAAACAAGCTGCTCTTCCTCTTCCGATTCCTCAACTGATTCCGTTTCTTTAGAAGTGGTGTCGGGTTGTACTTGCTTTCTAACAATCCGGACTGGCTTCTTTACAGCCTTCTTCTTTGGCTTGCTTTTTGGAACAACTTCTTTCTGACTGGCCTCGGCCTGCTCAGCCATCATTTTGGTCATCATTCTTTTGAACAGATTATACATGGCCGGATCTATATCATCTGCTTGATTCTGTCCTCTGACCGATTTGGGAGAATCCATCCCTTCGGCCTCGCTGTCGCTGTGTTGAGGAACTATTTCTTTTTCTGCCCTTGTTACAACCATTTCGCCAATGCCAGTGATTTCCTGTGAAGGTGAAAAGAATGATTAGGGTTCGGAGGAAATTTTTGGAAATGCGATTTCTTTTAGAAAAATATATGAGGGAAGGAATTGACAAATTTTTTGCAATGATCGCGTCATCCTTTTATGGTGACAAAATGCGCCTTATGACCTAGGCAAGGTTGTCTGTCATGACGAGGGATAAAAGAATAGACAAAATGGGTCTCATCACTGGGGATGAATCCATAACTATATGAAACAAAATAAGATTTGGCCATGAAAGCTTTTTATCAGAATAAAAGCTTGCATTTTCATTGATGACAAAATTTAAATACAAAGAGAAGGTGGGCAGACAGTTTGCCACCATTCTCGATACTCTGATGATACATTAGAACCAGGAAATATAGATAAAGGAATAAAGGAGTCCCAAGTGTATTTGGCGACGTGGTATGCTCTAGACCACTGATCCGACCGTAGATCGAACTCTGGCATGCGGCCTGTCGGGAAGCGAGTGTTGGCACGAATCTGCCGCTGCGAAAATTGTCTGAGACATCTCTCTGGCTGATAGTCTACGCAGAAGAAAGGGCCGAGCAGTTTGTAGCGCTTGTCGCGAGCATAGGTGTAGCGAGGAATGGTCTCTCTTCTGTCGAAGAAGTCCCAAATGATTTCCTCCTGATGTAGTTTCTCGATCAAAGCTCGGCACTGAATGGCTGACTTCGGCTGCTTGTTGCTCAATCTGAAAGAACTGGCTTTTGACGGCACATGTCGCAGGAACCACGACTGCAAGGCATATGTGCACCCTTCTACTAAAATGGTCTCTCCGAGGGCAAATCGAGCCAAACCTCTGTAGAGAAAAGCTAGAGCTGCCATGGAGACTGAAAGCTGACAGGTCTGCTTGCTTCCCCATCTTCGAAAAAGTTGGGCGACTCTGATATCGATGAAATTCTGACCATCCTGAAAGAATGCCAACCCCACTGTGCATAGGACCATGGCTTCTTCGTAGGCCTCATATTTGTTGTAGAGTTTGAACAGATCGATGAACTGACTTCCGCTGATCTCTGTGAGAGGCCAGGATCTGCTCCCTGTAGCTCTGACCAATGCTTCTCGAACATCTACTTCTTTGACATTGATCAAGAATTGCTGCTCGACCGGGTCATCTGGCTGACCTGGTTCTGGCAATCCCATGATATCATTGAACTCGTCCATTAGCATAGTCATCTCTCCCCACGGAAACCAAAACGTGCAGGTACGCGGATTCCACCGCTCTACCATAGCTTGAATCAGACTGTCGTTGATGGTCCGCTTGCCCACTGCCGATGCCATCTCCAATCCACAATCGTCCAAGTGGTATGGGAACATACGCGAGAAGGTGGTGAACCAAGAATAGTACCACCGAGGGAAGAAGGTACGAGACTGGATGACCCGATGATCTGGGGTTCCATCCCTTATTTGATAGAAGACATGATCCCAAGGAAAGATAGCATCGGGAGATTCGGATGCCATCGGAATGATACTGTGGCAAAAAGGAGTCAGATAGAATGCAGGACTTACAGATAGACTTTTGATGATGGAAAAAAAGGATAGACACAAATCCTGGAAATTTTCGAAAGATCAAGGGGCTCAGGAAAAGACTTTTCAGGGTTTTTAAGGAAAATTCTGACACAAAAGAGAAGAGAACGTAGGTAAAAGGAAAAGTATACACCTGGTGTTTTTTGGAAAATAGAGGAAAAATTTTGAATAGTACACCCAGTGTAAGACCCACAATTTTTCAGAAAATATCTGAATAAAATTCATGAGGCATTTACCGGTAAAAATAGCATTTCTTCTCAGAATGCGAAACGAATCAATTCCTGCGAGCCAGTTATACTTAGGGTATTCGTCGAATTGCGAATATATGCTCAAATACTCTGGAAGCCATAACTTCCTAACTAAACGAAATCAATAGATTCGTACGAGCCAACTTTCTTAGTTACGTCAATACGAAGAAAATGGCGTACTCAGAATTTTTCGGAAAAAAATCGCCGGAAACCCGAAATTCTTGCGGGACCCACGGAAATATTGGTGGGACCCACAGAAATATTCCTCAGAAAATATCTGGTGGGACCCACAAAAATATCCCATGGAATATCCAAGTGGGCCCCACACCAAGGAACCTCTTGGAATTAAAAAGAAGCCAAGGGGGTAGTTTGGGCATGGAAAAACCCAAGAGGAGGTGGGCTTGGGCTATAAATAGCCCTCCCCACTCTCTCTCTTCTCATAAAAATCGACCCCCTCTCTCTCTTGCCTTCTCTCTCTCTCTCCTAAACCTCCCCTACCTAGCCTAGCCCACCTGAGCCCACCTGACCTGGTCTGAGCCTGCCTGACTTAGCCTGAGCCTGCCTGACCTGGTCCTAACCCACCTGACCTGGGTCTGAACCCACTTGACCTGGTCCAAACCCAGTTGACTTGACTTGAACCTAGTTGGGTTTAAAGTCAAAGTCAAAGTCCTTTTTGGTCCAGATTCCGGTTTGGATTTCTGAACCCAGACTTAGCCTACTTGAGCTGAGTTCGAACCTACTGAACCCAGTTGACTTGGATTGAACCCTGTTAGGTTCAAACCACTTAGGTTGAGTAGCTTGACCTGCTCTACCTCTTTCTCAACTAAGTCAGCTTCATCTGACTTAGTCTGACCTCTCGAAGGAAGGCTCGAAGCCAAAGAAGCAACCCGGAGCCGTTTCTTCCACGATTTGAAGTAAGTTCGCTTCGTTGATCCATCTCTCTCAAGTATTTGACTGTTTGTATATAGAATATACTTTCTGAAGTAGTATCTTGCTTTAGTTCTTGGTTGAGCCCTCTAGGACACTTCGGTGTTCACGCGCTCGCCTCGTAACTATCGTCGGATATATATGTTCGAATACGCAGTATATGCGTTCTTCAAAATAGTATCTCACCCTAGTTCTTGGTTGAGCCCTCTAGGACACTTCGGTGTTCACTCGCTCGCCTCGTAACTATCGTTGGATACAGATCTAGGTGTATATCTGCTGATACTGCCGACGCGTCTTATATCGCACAGGCCATGTAATTTACCTTTGCCGTCGCGTCGTATGATGCCAAGGCTCCCTGCTTTCTGTACTTCTGATTACTGCACTTCCGATTATGCATTTACTTACGCCGTCGCGTCGAACGATGCCAAGGCTCCTGCTTTCTGCAATGTATTTACTTACGCCGTCGCGTCGAACGATGCCAAGGCTTCTGCTTTGTTATATATGTAGAATATTTCGTTCAGTTACACACCCTGAACAATAGTATATGCATTTCTTTACGCCGCCGCTGTATAAAGCACAGGCTTCTGCTTATATTACATATATGGCGCGTAAGTGAGCGTTCAAACGGAGATCAACTCCAAAATCGCCCATGCGATTCCCTTACCGCTCCTCGTACAAGATTCTGCTTGACGAATGAAGCCCCTATTGGAAAGGCTTCGCCTTTTGGCAAAATGCTCTTTACGTAAAGACTAAATCAATTACGTATGGCCTAGCTATGGCCCAAGGTTCCTGCAACCTTGATGGATGCAAAGTACGCACAACGGTGCGCATGCTTTTCCCGAGTTAAGCGTAGCGATTTCCCACCAAAGAGGGGAGATGCCGCTGAAATGGATAAAAGAAACGCACGCTTTCTCCGTAAAAGAGAGGAAGTGCTGCTGAAATTCCTGAAGGAGCTAAGAATGGCTCAGAAAGAACGTAGCAGAAGTGCTACCCAGTTATGAAACGCCTTCTACAATGTAGAAAGGTTCGTCGCACCACTACCGGTAGAGCAGAGAAGGTGTTGACAGAATGGTTGGCAGAAGAGCTGCCAAAACCAGTTAAGTGGCACAATGATGTCCTTTGTTGGAACGATGTCAGAATGACTCGTCTCCCTGACACCTGCAAGGGCATCATACTTGTAAGAGCCGTTGCGCCAAAGTAGTGGTAGCGCCTTGACGAGGTCCTGAGCTCGTTGCGTAAAAATACGCCGAGTAGCCGATCCGTAGAGATCGAGTCATGTGCATGCTCATTGAGAATTATCAGACAACCAGACTCGTAAGGGCCGCTGAGCCGGAGTGTGTTGTTTCCACCGAAAGAGGTGAAGTGCTCGTCAAGGCCGAAGTGCTAAGAGCAGAGTTAAGCATGCATATGAATAAAACCTTTGTTCCACGGTGAAAACCGTGTGGTTGATTGGGGTCGGGTACATACTTCTCAAAGGCTGCCCTATAGGCATGCAATGTTCGTCAAGTAATTGTAAGACCGGCAGGCCCCTTTCAGAATTTCTCACCGAGGAAGACGGTGATGGCGCAGCCTTGAGTGACATATATTTCACCCGAACCTGATAGAGTTCATTGATGGCCTTCGTCACTCAGAGGTATGGAGGTCGTGGTTATCCTTAAATATCTAAGGATTGAACCCAACTACTGCAGTAGCAGAATGCATTCGGATACCTAGTAAGGATCTCTTCCGGTATGCTGTACCGTCCTACTAGGGGGATGGGGTCAACAGGCCTCTGGGGTATCTAAAATACATAGAATAATCAACCCCCAGATCGTCGCGTTGTCGCCCAGATATGAGTCCCCTAAGCCCAGGGGGAGGTGCAATTATCGAAACAAAGCATTAGCTTAGGTACAGCGCTACTTTGAATGTATGAGTGGATGACGTTGTTGAGTCAGTCCTGCATAACCTTTGTAAAGGTGTCATGGTCGGTATACTACTGGACCGATTGGGAAAGAACCCCATTGATATCCGTACGACTAAGTGAAGCTCGGAGAGCTGTCCTTAGATTCGTAGGATACGGATGTGCCAAGCATAAAGGCTTGAGCTAGACATCCATTCGTGACTCTGAGGAAGTCAAGGCTAAGTCGTAGAGACTTAAGAGGTTATTCTAACTCACAGCCCTGAAGAGGCTTATGTGAAGTCATGACGACTTGCATGGATGTTCAACTCATAGCCCTGATGAGGCTTGTGCGATATACGCTAAGTCATGGAGGCTTGAGCGTCGTATTACGAACTGCGACCCTGAGTGGTCTATGCATTTACTTGAGTTGAATAGATAGGTGTTTGCCTACTTACCAGACCATCAGTGGTTCTGACCCCGTTTAATGGGGATTTCAGGTGTTGAACCTGCGTGGCGATATGCGGAGCAAGGCGGCATCAAGTTCCAGGGTTTCTCTAGACAGAGTTGTACTGCTTCCTTTTTATTGAACCTACACTGCTTTCCTAAGCAGTAGTGTTGTAATAAACATATGTTTTCGATAAAATGGAACACTTTGGTGGTCAATGAGTTGCTTGGCCACATACCTGCAACGTGCTCGGAGTTTTCTAAAACTGACGACTCATTATCGTCTTATTCCGCTGCTAAAAGCTTTTCTAAGTTCCGCTGCAATGAAAAAAAAAAAAAAAAAAAAAATTCATGAAAATTTTAACTTAGCTTTGTTTTGGAAATCCGGGGCGTTACAAAATTGGTATCAGAGCATGAGTCTGAGAAACCTGGTTCAAGATCCGTCATGGTACCGATATTGCACTGTAAGTATATGTTTTTATACTTTTGTTCTGATCTGGGTGCATCTTTGTATAGATGGCAACTCATGACTCGCGTGGATATTGCTATCGCTGCAAGGTCATGCACGATGAGTGGATATGCCCGTATGAAGTCCAAGACTGCCAATATTGTGGCGAAGATGGGCATTCCGCCAACGAATGCCAAAGGAAATATACCGCCGATATGGGTCGGCGGGCTTCAAAGGGTCTCAGGGATGAGACTTCGCGTGTCAGTGGACCGCATCACTCTAGTGTTGGGAGCAACCATATCCCAACATCTTTTGATGAATTACCAAGGCTGAGGGATTTTGATTTGAACTTCCCTGCAGAAGTCTACCACTCGCCAAGCTACCATCCGGCATCACATATGCCGAGCTTAAATGGCAGGAACAAAAGAGGAGATTCTTTCTGTTCGCCAATCATTATTCCAGACTCCCAGAGTCTTGATCTTGCTGACTGGGAAAGTGGACTGGAGTCTCTCATATATCCCCAGTATTCGCTTGCTAGTGCGGAAGTGCCGCCCAAGCCGAAGCTAGTAGTGCCTGCACCAAGGCCATGTGGCAATAGATGGACCTTTTGGAGTTCGTCTTCATCAAAGAAATCCAAGTCTTAAAGAGACTGGTGATGTTTTGGAGTCATTAGACTCATGTATATAGTTTCTCATTGCCTAAAGTCTGCCAGTGCGGCATGACGTTTTGTTTAAGGCAATGCTTGTGTAAATGTGATGTATATTAAGTAAATAAAGCTTTTACTTCCTCATATACATCGAGAAACTAAAAACAAGTGCTTGTGTGTGCATAGATAAATGGCTCCTACGACGAGGAGAACCATACCAAGCGAGGAGTCCCATACGCAAGGATTCCTGTTGGAGACACTCAACAACCTAGTTACCGCCATCCGTGAAACGAGGCCAGAACCAGTCGCACCACGAAACGAGCACCTGGGAGGAGTGACTTATGAGAAGTTCCTCAAGCTTGACCCGCCAGTTTTCATTGGCAGAGCCGATCCTGAGCTCGCAGAAAGTTGGGTCGAAGAAACCGAACGTGCCTTCCTGGTGCTGGGAGTACCAGAAGAAAAGAAGACCAACTTTGGCACGTACAGGCTGAAAGACAACGCACGGAAGTGGTGGGATACCACTAAGATTATCCAGTTCTCGGAAGTTGAAGTCATTCCTTGGACTGACTTCCGGAGAGCTTTCATGGATAATTACTTTCCATTACACTCCAGAAACAAGAAGAAGATGGAGTTTCTGGAATTGGAGCAGGGTGGCATGAATCTGATTGACTATACCACCAAATTTCAAAATCTTGAACGGTACTGCTCCCGGTTATTTGAGACCGACCAAGAAAGGGCCGACAAGTACATCAATGGACTGCGAGAAGGGCTAAGGTCACGGGTTATCACCAGCATGCCCCAAACGTTTCAAACGGCTGTGGCAGCAGCTTCAAAAATACAAGTGGATTGGGAGCGATCAAAAGTGATCATAGCAAAAAGGCCCATAGTTGATGGTGAGAACAAGAAGAGAATGTTTCCAAGTGGCCAGGGTTCACGACAACCCTTTCAGAAGAAAAGGTTCCAAGGTGGGAACAACACTCAACAAGTTGTAAGGCCAAGGCAGAACATGGCTCCAAACAACCTGCAGTCCAACCCAAACTGCCCAAAATGCCATGTTAATCACGCAAGAGGACCATGTCCACGTGACACAGGTGGATGCTTCTACTGTGGCAAAGTGGGCCACGTTGCAAGACAATGCAGGAAGAAGCTTATTGATGAGCAGAGGAGGAATGCCGGATCTGCCGGACCCTCTCAACAAGTACCACAACGAACACTAGTCCAACGACCCCCACCTAGGGTAGAACAAAGGCCTGCTGCAGGTCGTGTATACGCTGTAACGACTGAACAAGTCGAAACCGGTGACCTCATTGAAGGCACCGTACCTGTTAATGGACATGCAGCTTACGTCTTGTTTGATTGTGGTGCTACTCATACGTTTATCTCTGACGATTTCACCGAACAACTCCACGCTTCGGTGCAACCGATTGATAAAATGATCGAAGTATATAACCCGTTGGGTTCACGCACCAAATGTATCCGGTGTGTGAAAAATTTGGATATTGAGATAGCAGGGCAACACTTGCCTACTGATGCCATCCTGATCGATATGATACAGTACGATGTCATTCTGGGAATGAATTGGTTGGCTCAGAATAATGCCAAGATTCTGTGCCGCGAGGGCAGAGTGATTCTATCTCGACCCGGATTACCTAAGATGGAATACCGGTTATCCAAACCAGTTCCACAGAAAAGGCTCATATCAGCACTTAAGGTACAAAAATACCTTAGGAAGGGTTGTGTGGCCTTCCTGTTGAGTCTCTCGGTGGAAAAATCCAACGACCAACCCCTTGAGAGTTTGGAAGTAGTGCGGGAGTTTCCCGATGTGTTTCCTGAGGAATTGCCAGGACTTCCGCCACTTCGTGAGGTTGAATTTGGAATTCAATCCTTACCTGGAACAGCGCCGATATCCAAAGCCCCGTATCGAATGGCGCCAGCTGAACTCAGTGAGTTGAAGTGTCAGTTGGAAGAACTGATGGAACAAGGGTTCATCCGACCAAGTATGTCACCATGGGGAGCCCCGGTACTGTTTGTAAAGAAGAAGGATGGATCCCTTCGGTTATGCATCGATTATCGGATGCTTAACCAGGCAACCATTAAAAATAAGTACCCATTGCCTCGGATTGAGGACTTATTCGATCAGCTCAGAACAGCGAGAGTGTTCTCCAAGATCGACCTCAGGTCTGGATACCATCAGCTCAGAGTAAAGGAAGAGGATATACCCAAGACAGCCTTCAGAACGAGATACGGCCATTATGAGTTCGTAGTAATGCCCTTTGGACTCACTAATGCGCCTGCTGCCTTTATGGATCTAATGAACCGGATATTCAGACCATATTTGGATAGCTTTGTCATCGTCTTTATTGATGACATTCTCGTATATTCTGAGAACAAGGAACAACACGTGGAGCACTTGAAAATCGTCTTGAAAACCCTTCAAGATAACCAACTCTATGCTAAGTTTTCAAAATGTGAATTCTGGCTAGATAAAGTGATGTTCCTTGGTCATGTGATCTCAAAAGATGGAATCGCAGTGGATCCTGCGAAGGTGGAAGCTGTGATGGACTGGAAGCAGCCAGAAAATATCACTGAGGTTCGTAGCTTCCTTGGACTTGCCGGATATTATCGGAAGTTCATACAAGACTTCTCCCGAATCGCCGTACCGATGACGAAATTACTTAAAAAGGGAGTCAAGTTTGAATGGACTGACCAGTGTAAGGAGTGCTTTGAGGTTCTCAAACAGAGGCTTACCACTGCCCCTGTCCTTACCTTACCTTCTGGTCAGGGAGGCTTCGTGGCATATACCGATGCCTCAGGAACAGGTCTGGGTTGTGTGTTGATGCAGCATGGCAAAGTAATCGCCTATGCATCACGACAGTTGAGGGTCCATGAGAAAAACTATCCAACCCACGACTTGGAGCTTGCCGCGGTAGTGTTCGCGCTTAAAATCTGGCGACACTACCTGTATGGAGAGAAATTTGAGGTCATGTCGGACCATAAAAGCCTAAAATACCTCTTTTCTCAAAAAGAACTCAATATGCGGCAACGGCGATGGCTGGAATTCCTCAAAGATTATGAATTCACGCTTTCCTATCACCCTGGAAAGGCAAATGTTGTAGCAGATGCCCTTAGTCGCAAGACTGTTGGCACTCTGGCCAGCCTAACCGGACAATGGAAGTTGATGGAGGATTTCGTCAAGTGGAAGCCATTTTTGGCTGATTCAGGTAGAATCAAAATGTCATGTTTGACGATCCACATTGAGTTCCTCGATCGCATCGTAGCCGAACAGTTCAAGGATCCCCAGTACTTGGAATTGAAAGCTCGTGCTGAAAAAGATAACACTTTCTTCCATTTGAAAGAAGATGGAGGAATATGGATGGAAGAAAGAATTTGGGTTCCAAATAACCCTGAGCTAAGACAGGAAGTACTCCAGGAGGCCCATAGTAGCAAATATACTATCCACCCTGGGGGTACAAAGATGTTCCGAGATTTGCAGAGAAAGTACTGGTGGAAGGGTATGAAGCGTGATGTGGCTACGTTTGTCTCGAAGTGTTTGATCTGCCAGCAAGTTAAGATCGAGCATCAACGACCTGGTGGAAAAATGCAACGGATCGAGATTCCAGAATGGAAATGGGAGGGCATTACGATGGATTTCATCGTTGGATTGCCTCGGTCCAAGAGACAACATGACTCAATATGGGTGATCGTTGACAGACTCACCAAGTCTGCTCACTTTCTGCCAATCAACACTCGATACTCAACTGAACGATTGGCGGAGATCTACATTCGGGAAATCGTTAGACTCCATGGAGTGCCGATTTCGATCATATCTGATCGTGACCCGAAGTTCACCTCTCACTTTTGGGAGCAACTTCAGAAAGCCCTGGGGACGAAACTCAAGTTCAGTACAGCATTCCATCCCCAAACAGATGGGCAATCAGAACGAACCATACAGACTCTTGAAGATATGCTAAGAGCCTGTATGCTGGAATGGAAAGGTGATTGGGATTCCCACCTAGCGTTGGCTGAATTTTCTTATAATAATAGCCACCACGCTAGCATTGGGATGGCACCGTATGAAGCCTTGTACGGGCGACCCTGTAGATCACCAATCCATTGGGGTGAAGTGGGTGAGCGAACCTTGGACTCGCCCATTGTGTTGCAGCATTACACTGAGCAGGTCCACATGATCAGAAAGAAGCTACTGACTGCTCAGAGTCGACAGAAGAGCTACGCCGATCAGCGGCGTAGGGAACTCACTTTTGCGGTTGGAGATAAGGTTTTTATCAAGGTCTCTCCAACCAAGAGTGTGTTTCGTTTTGGAAAGAAGGGGAAGCTCAGCCCTAGATTCGTTGGTCCCTTCGAAGTTTTGAGCCGAATCGGAGAGACTGCCTACCAAGTAGCATTGCCACCACAATACGCGCAAATACATGATGTATTTCACGTATCAATGCTTCGAAAGTACGTTCATGATCCTTCTCATGTCATTCAACATGAGGACATTGACATCCGAGAAGATATGACGGTAGAAGAAAGGCCAGTGGAGATCATGGACCGACGGGAGCAAGTGCTAAGAACGAAGGTCATCCCACTTGTTAAAGTGAGATGGCAACATCACGGAGTCGATGATTGCACTTGGGAGCCCGAATCAGATATGCGGGATAAATATCCTGAACTCTTCACTTTGTAATCTTAACTGAATTTCGCGGACGAAATTCCTTTAAGGGGGTAATGATGTAAGACCCGCAATTTTTCAGAAAATATCTGAATAAAATTCATGAGGCATTTACCGGTAAAAATAGCATTTCTTCTCAGAATGCGAAACGAATCAATTCCTGCGAGCCAGTTATACTTAGGGTATTCGTCGAATTGCGAATATATGCTCAAATACTCTGGAAGCCATAACTTCCTAACTAAACGAAATCAATAGATTCGTACGAGCCAACTTTCTTAGTTACGTCAATACGAAGAAAATGGCGTACTCAGAATTTTTCGGAAAAAAATCGCCGGAAACCCGAAATTCTTGCGGGACCCACGGAAATATTGGTGGGACCCACAGAAATATTCCTCAGAAAATATCTGGTGGGACCCACAAAAATATCCCATGGAATATCCAAGTGGGCCCCACACCAAGGAACCTCTTGGAATTAAAAAGAAGCCAAGGGGGTAGTTTGGGCATGGAAAAACCCAAGAGGAGGTGGGCTTGGGCTATAAATAGCCCTCCCCACTCTCTCTCTTCTCATAAAAATCGACCCCCTCTCTCTCTTGCCTTCTCTCTCTCTCTCCTAAACCTCCCCTACCTAGCCTAGCCCACCTGAGCCCACCTGACCTGGTCTGAGCCTGCCTGACTTAGCCTGAGCCTGCCTGACCTGGTCCTAACCCACCTGACCTGGGTCTGAACCCACTTGACCTGGTCCAAACCCAGTTGACTTGACTTGAACCTAGTTGGGTTTAAAGTCAAAGTCAAAGTCCTTTTTGGTCCAGATTCCGGTTTGGATTTCTGAACCCAGACTTAGCCTACTTGAGCTGAGTTCGAACCTACTGAACCCAGTTGACTTGGATTGAACCCTGTTAGGTTCAAACCACTTAGGTTGAGTAGCTTGACCTGCTCTACCTCTTTCTCAACTAAGTCAGCTTCATCTGACTTAGTCTGACCTCTCGAAGGAAGGCTCGAAGCCAAAGAAGCAACCCGGAGCCGTTTCTTCCACGATTTGAAGTAAGTTCGCTTCGTTGATCCATCTCTCTCAAGTATTTGACTGTTTGTATATAGAATATACTTTCTGAAGTAGTATCTTGCTTTAGTTCTTGGTTGAGCCCTCTAGGACACTTCGGTGTTCACGCGCTCGCCTCGTAACTATCGTCGGATATATATGTTCGAATACGCAGTATATGCGTTCTTCAAAATAGTATCTCACCCTAGTTCTTGGTTGAGCCCTCTAGGACACTCGGTGTTCACTCGCTCGCCTCGTAACTATCGTTGGATACAGATCTAGGTGTATATCTGCTGATACTGCCGACGCGTCTTATATCGCACAGGCCATGTAATTTACCTTTGCCGTCGCGTCGTATGATGCCAAGGCTCCCTGCTTTCTGTACTTCCGATTACTGCACTTCCGATTATGCATTTACTTACGCCGTCGCGTCGAACGATGCCAAGGCTCCTGCTTTCTGCAATGTATTTACTTACGCCGTCGCGTCGAACGATGCCAAGGCTTCTGCTTTGTTATATATGTAGAATATTTCGTTCAGTTACACACCCTGAACAATAGTATATGCATTTCTTTACGCCGCCGCTGTATAAAGCACAGGCTTCTGCTTATATTACATATATGGCGCGTAAGTGAGCGTTCAAACGGAGATCAACTCCAAAATCGCCCATGCGATTCCCTTACCGCTCCTCGTACAAGATTCTGCTTGACGAATGAAGCCCCTATTGGAAAGGCTTCGCCTTTTGGCAAAATGCTCTTTACGTAAAGACTAAATCAATTACGTATGGCCTAGCTATGGCCCAAGGTTCCTGCAACCTTGATGGATGCAAAGTACGCACAACGGTGCGCATGCTTTTCCCGAGTTAAGCGTAGCGATTTCCCACCAAAGAGGGGAGATGCCGCTGAAATGGATAAAAGAAACGCACGCTTTCTCCGTAAAAGAGAGGAAGTGCTGCTGAAATTCCTGAAGGAGCTAAGAATGGCTCAGAAAGAACGTAGCAGAAGTGCTACCCAGTTATGAAACGCCTTCTACAATGTAGAAAGGTTCGTCGCACCACTGCCGGTAGAGCAGAGAAGGTGTTGACAGAATGGTTGGCAGAAGAGCTGCCAAAACCAGTTAAGTGGCACAATGATGTCCTTTGTTGGAACGATGTCAGAATGACTCGTCTCCCTGACACCTGCAAGGGCATCATACTTGTAAGAGCCGTTGCGCCAAAGTAGTGGTAGCGCCTTGACGAGGTCCTGAGCTCGTTGCGTAAAAATACGCCGAGTAGCCGATCCGTAGAGATCGAGTCATGTGCATGCTCATTGAGAATTATCAGACAACCAGACTCGTAAGGGCCGCTGAGCCGGAGTGTGTTGTTTCCACCGAAAGAGGTGAAGTGCTCGTCAAGGCCGAAGTGCTAAGAGCAGAGTTAAGCATGCATATGAATAAAACCTTTGTTCCACGGTGAAAACCGTGTGGTTGATTGGGGTCGGGTACATACTTCTCAAAGGCTGCCCTATAGGCATGCAATGTTCGTCAAGTAATTGTAAGACCGGCAGGCCCCTTTCAGAATTTCTCACCGAGGAAGACGGTGATGGCGCAGCCTTGAGTGACATATATTTCACCCGAACCTGATAGAGTTCATTGATGGCCTTCGTCACTCAGAGGTATGGAGGTCGTGGTTATCCTTAAATATCTAAGGATTGAACCCAACTACTGCAGTAGCAGAATGCATTCGGATACCTAGTAAGGATCTCTTCCGGTATGCTGTACCGTCCTACTAGGGGGATGGGGTCAACAGGCCTCTGGGGTATCTAAAATACATAGAATAATCAACCCCCAGATCGTCGCGTTGTCGCCCAGATATGAGTCCCCTAAGCCCAGGGGGAGGTGCAATTATCGAAACAAAGCATTAGCTTAGGTACAGCGCTACTTTGAATGTATGAGTGGATGACGTTGTTGAGTCAGTCCTGCATAACCTTTGTAAAGGTGTCATGGTCGGTATACTACTGGACCGATTGGGAAAGAACCCCATTGATATCCGTACGACTAAGTGAAGCTCGGAGAGCTGTCCTTAGATTCGTAGGATACGGATGTGCCAAGCATAAAGGCTTGAGCTAGACATCCATTCGTGACTCTGAGGAAGTCAAGGCTAAGTCGTAGAGACTTAAGAGGTTATTCTAACTCACAGCCCTGAAGAGGCTTATGTGAAGTCATGACGACTTGCATGGATGTTCAACTCATAGCCCTGATGAGGCTTGTGCGATATACGCTAAGTCATGGAGGCTTGAGCGTCGTATTACGAACTGCGACCCTGAGTGGTCTATGCATTTACTTGAGTTGAATAGATAGGTGTTTGCCTACTTACCAGACCATCAGTGGTTCTGACCCCGTTTAATGGGGATTTCAGGTGTTGAACCTGCGTGGCGATATGCGGAGCAAGGCGGCATCAAGTTCCAGGGTTTCTCTAGACAGAGTTGTACTGCTTCCTTTTTATTGAACCTACACTGCTTTCCTAAGCAGTAGTGTTGTAATAAACATATGTTTTCGATAAAATGGAACACTTTGGTGGTCAATGAGTTGCTTGGCCACATACCTGCAACGTGCTCGGAGTTTTCTAAAACTGACGACTCATTATCGTCTTATTCCGCTGCTAAAAGCTTTTCTAAGTTCCGCTGCAATGAAAAAAAAAAAAAAAAAAGAAATTCATGAAAATTTTAACTTAGCTTTGTTTTGGAAATCCGGGGCGTTACACCCAGGGTTTTAAAAGAGGTTGATACACATAGGAAAACACAAGGAAAATATCGCATAATCATAGCTGCACAAACAAGGATGCGCACACAGCACTCCCTAAAGGCTGACTCTATATGCAATATTTGAAATAGCTTGTAGGACCTTAATCCTAACTCTATGGTTTAGATTATCTGATTTCAATCAAGGTATGCCGATATACTCAAGTCGAGGCTCGAAGTACGTGGCATATAAGATATTTCTCCGGTTCTAAGGTAAGGCTTCCCAACATCCTTGAGCACCTACCGATATACCTCGGACTATGGCCCTTAGGTACGTGGTAGGGGGGCGCGAAACCAAATAAGTGGTCCAGTTGTGAGGCTCTCTCCCGAACTATGGTTCAGTGAGACAGCCCAGCAACGTGAAGACCGGGAAAATATAGGTAGGGATGTTTTCAAAATATGATCAACATGCAATAAGAATCAGAAGGCTCTAATGCAAGTCCTAAAGAAGATAGATTTAAATGAAAAGAAGCATACACTTGCATACATTGTTTTTGCATTCAATCCCTAGAATTGAGGAGAGTTGTATTTAAGACCTAAATCTAATGTGAACATGGATATAATCTCCTCAATATGGTCCTACCAAACCATACTTAGATCCTATATGCAATGATGTCAGCTTTAAGACATAATCTAGGCTCCTAAGGTTTGCATGGAAATAAAGCTGACATAGAAGAATAAAGACTTAGATTATATCAAAGCAAAGTAAAAGGCATTAAATTCGATCGGACGAAGACGAGTCCCATCACGGTCGCCAAAACTGTGATCATCGCAAATTTTTTCCTCTCTTTATGGTTTCTCTCTCTTCTTACTCTTTTTCAAACCTCTATTTTCCTCCTTTTTGAAGGGAGAAGAATAAAAGAAAGAAAAAGAGAAAGAGAAGAGGAACTGTTTTGCGCAGTCTCACTTGACCTTAATTTGAAAACATTTAGAAATTTAACTCGCCTCCGTTTTGAAAATTTGCGGGAAAAAGATGGAGAGACGGGATTCACTCGTCGGTACGAGGTTTGACTGTTTCTGGCGCCTTTACCAGGGGTAATCGAACCAAGGATCGAATCTATGCCTTTTGCTTTGCCAAAATATAATCTAAAAATTTATTCTAACTCTAAATGCACAAAGAATCATGCTTGTGCAATGCAAAAATGTACGCTCCTTTTGAAAGATGTTTTGAAAATTTCCAAGTGTTCTGAGATGGATTTGATAAGGGAGTGAAGAAATGATTTGAATCTAACTTAGAACTTTTGAGATGGATCAGAGTAATTCTAAGTCTTTCAAATGAATCAGAATTGGAAGAATAAATGAGAAAGAACGATTTGAAACGAAGGAAAGTGAAGTCTCAAAGTCAGAAAATGAACTTTGAATTTGAACCTGAATTTAGGAAAAGAAATGAATGCTTGAGATGGAATTGAATTTAGATTTCTGAAGTTGGAAATTTGGAATGGATCTGAGAGATCCGGATGGTATTTAAGAATAGAAATGGATTTAAGAGATTCAGATTAGATCCGAAAATGGAATTGAAATCTAGAATTGGAATTGGATTCCGGATCCTAAACAGAATGGGATCCGAGATTTGGAATCCAAGATGGACTTGGGTTCTGGATCCTAAAATGGAGTGGATCTGAAGTCTGAGATCCAAATGTAGAATTAGGTTCTGGATCCAAAAAAAATGAATTTGGGTCTGAAGTCTAAGATCCAATGTAGAGTTAGGTTCTGGATCCTAGAATGGATTTGGATCTGAAGTCTAAGATCCGAAGGTGGAATTTGGAGTTTTGATCCTAAAGAGGAATTGGATCTGAAGTCTAAGATCCAAAGTGAAATTGGGGTCTGGATCCTAAAGAGGGATTGGATCTGAAGTCTGAGATCCATTTTGAGTGTTGAATTCCTGGATCCAAAAAGTGGATTTTGGGTTTTTGAAAGTCCAAAAACGAGACTTTTGAAAATGGACCTGGTTTTTGAAAACCCAGATTGGATTTTAAAATTCAGGAATTGAATCTTGAATAAATGAATTTTAAAGTCGATTTAGACCTTGAATTTGAAGTTTGAATTTTGAAATGTAGAAGAGGAAGAGAATCTCAAAGTTAAATTGAACTTTGGATTTGATTTGGAGTATTTGAATATAAATGAATTTGGAATTTCAAAGTCAAATTGAACTTTGAAATCTGATTTGAATAAAAAATGAACTTGAAATCTCAGAGTTAGATTGAATTTTGAGATTTAACAATGAAATTGAATCTTGAAAATTGAAAGAATGAATCAGATTTGATAAGGATTGAAGATAGATTTGAAGAAAGGTATTTACTTGGAGTTTTTGAAAAATGAATTTTTGAAAATATGATGTAATTCTATCCTAAATGATGAATGAATCTAGATTTTTGAAATGGGATTTTGAAAAGCTATTCCATTCTTTAAATGAATTAAAATAAGATTGAAGATATAATGCATTCTTGACTATGGTCATTGGATGTATTATATAATAATCTATATTTAAATTCAGGTGAAGAATAAAATACATTTTGGTGCTTTTATAGAGTTTTAAAATGAAATTAACTCTCAATATACCCTGACTATGGCCATTGTTATATATATTGAATTAATTCTAAGTTAAACTCTAATAAAAGGGGAAATATTTGAAAATATGATGATTTTGAAGAGGATCCAGTGTGGATCCAATGTTATTTTATAAAAGATAAAAATCCTAAGTCTTGTTCACATCCCGACTATGGTCGTTGATGTAAATCATCAACTTAGGACTAGTTTACTTCTTATGAAATGGTGCACGTGTCATTCGTGTTTCACCATTGTGAGTTTTAGAAAATAAAGGGGAAAATGAGATGAAATAAGTAATTTCTAAGGTATGTACATGCTCATACATTCTAATCTAATGTTTAAAATTTTTATTAATATCTAGCTATTACATTGTAGACTGGAAATTAAAATCCTAATCTAAGAAGAAAAATAACACTTTTCATGTATTTCCTGCAAAAATGTGAGTTAGTACAAGGCAATAGGAAGGAAAGCATGCAAAAGGAAGCATCATATTAGAACTAGCATGCATATGGTTATGTTAAATAAGAATATGGATACCTAGAGTGAATGTGTATAATACATCTTATAATGCCTATATGAAGTAGAAAGGGTTTTTATATCTAAAGAAGACATATATATTTAGCTGGGAATGATACTTCTGCTAGCTAAAGAACATATATATATATATGTATATATATATATATATACATATGTATATATGACCTAAACATTATGTCTAAGCTAAGCATGGAAATGTAGGTGATATACATAGTTAAAATGAGGATGGCTATGCAGGGGCAGTGTACAGACTTAGTGCAGTGATATGACTGTGATACACCTCAAGAAAATCACTCAGCAAGATGTTGTTGTATGATTGAGTGGTGATTGTGAAGCAGCAGTAGGTTGTTACTATGCACCTAAGCAGATATCAGAATGAAGATACAGCTGCATGAAGATAGTTTGACAGGGGTCGGGTATGGAGGCAAGTGTGGACTTACCGTGAACCAGCAGCATAATGCCATGTGGTGGAATCTGCCGGGTTTGCAACGAATAGGGGATGTTGAATGAGGGAAAACAGGGCAAATGTTGTGGCCCGCATGGTTAGTGCATGAACATGTCGGGCTGTAGCATACAGCAAATAGGCGGGTGAGAGTTGGATATGTTACCAATGTGGAGGGGTATGAGGATCTAAATGCTATTGATGTCATGCAGGGCACTATCTGGTAGATATGAAGGTGACGCAAGTGGTACACAAACAGGGAAGCATGGCACGCAATATAGAATATAAAACAAAAAGGAAAATGAGATACAAAGAAGGATAGAATTCTTTTAACCCAGTAACAACAATAAAAAGAAAAATCTCTAGTTCACCTCAAAAAGAAATTAGCGAGATCATGACAACCTTTTAATTTGTTATCTTTTGTAATCTTCTCTAAATCTGAGATATTAACCACACATCATAGGCATCGAAGATAAAGAAGGTCTATCAATCAGGTTGGTGGCATCAAGACGCAGAACCATTTGCGTAACAAGATTTTCCCAAATCTTCAGTCATTTACTCTCAGAACCAAGGACTTACTATCTAACTGTAAGTTTAAACATTCCTGGATGTGATAGAATAGGGTAGGGAGAGACCAAGGGTTTGACCTTACAGGTTTTATGAGATGCTAGGCTCATATATGACAGACTTAGAATGCAGGGAAAAGCACAATTTCATCATAGAAATCTTGCACTGATGTTTCCCAGGAATTTCAGCCCAGGTATATCAACCTTCAAATCATCAACGAACCATGATACATTGACATGACACACACGTTTTTTTTTTTTTTTTATCGCCCACTGGTGGCTTGATGCAGTGGAAGTCACCGCACTAGGTGTAATACATGACTGGGTTCAAACCTGAACCAGAGGCAATTCTATCAAACATTGATGCTACTGTTATGCTGGAATAAAAGGCTATCATGACATATTATCTTCTATTAGAGCTCTAGCATGGTAACTATGAAGGCATCACCTTAGAATAGAGAATCAATTACAACTGACAGATAATCTTACCTGAAACACGCCCATCCTTGCAAGTGGATATCAAACAACCCACCGGCCCTTTTTGAAAGATCAACAGAACTACAGGTTCTAGCACAGAACATGTTGGAAAGATGAGGATACAACATTATCGAGATGTGTTATGTAGGAAATGAGGTAATTCTTCCCAATACTTCAAAGTATCAATGTGCAGAAACAATAACTTACCAACTGCAGAAATAAAATCTCAAAAGATGGGGTTGATAGATCATCAGCAACAGTCATACAAGAGACATAATTAGAGTATTCACTGAGAACGAAATCCTCCATCCACCTCAAATTCCTTTAATACCCCAGCGGGAATACCAATTCTTGCACTAATCTTGGCAAGGTATTACGGCTTGTGGTTCATCCGTAGCAGCCTATATTTCTGAGAATTCATGATTCTTCTCTCTTCACCATGAGCCGGCGTGATTACAGGGGCCACTGAAGAGGGCGAACTTTGCATCGTGACTTTCACGACAGATACAAGGATGGTCTCCATGGCAAATCCGATAGATGGGTTTACAGTGAACACCGTAGAGTGGATCTTACCAGGAATTGGATTCAAATGAATATTATCTTAATGGCTTAATGGCTATTGAAGCATGGTAATACAGATAAATAACAGAAGATTCATATCAAACAGAAATCAATGGATCAGGAAGGACATCAACCGCGCATGATAGCATCTAAGAGACTTAAAATAACATAAATACAGATGTAATAGAAGGAAAAATCTCCATAAACCCATGGAAATTCGAAACAGAAATAATATTTCAAAACAAGAGTATGGCAAGGAAGACAAATAAGAATAATACAATGAATCTGGCACTAAGACAAGAAATCAAAACGCATATTGACAATCACGGCTAACAGAAAGAAAAGTAAAAGAGAATAGCAATAATAATAAAAAAAAAAAAAACTAGAATTCCTCATACAAATAGGGCATTGACATAACAGAGTAAAAATTTAAAATACAGTCAATTATGGATTAAAACGCAGTGTGAACAACAATGGAAATGAGAGAAAGAAGAAGAAAAGAGAAGAAAGAAAAAAAAATGTAGTGGAATGGGGCTATTCCATTGATATTGCACGAAAGGAGGAGTTGATGTTGCTACAGGCAACTCAACATCGTCCATGATGCATTGATGGAGCAACAAATCAAGAAAGTTCAGAGGAAATCAGAAAGAAAAGAAAATTCAAAGGGAAGAAGGAAGACTTACCAGACGGCCTTGATGTTTCGGGATTGAAACTCCTTCTGTTCCAGAGGAAAAATCAACAGGAGAGGATAAGAAGGATAAAAGGGAGGTCGGATGATTCCAAATGGGGAGGCGAGAAACCGATGCCTCCCAGGCTTCGGATATGCCGTGGACTTGAGGAGGTGATAAGGGAGGCTTCTTTTTGTATACCCTTGGTGGAGCTTCAGAGGATCACTCCTTTAGCTGTGGTTTACAGGAGCTCTCAATGAGGCAGCTAATGCTTCGTGTTTTATCCCGAAGGGCTTCCTTTTGGTGAAGGATGGGAAAACTTGATGATGGATGCGTGAGGCTGAAGATTACAGATGTCGTGTTACTCAAAGAAGGTGGATCCCCCCTTCCTCTCATCCCCAAGGTTGTTTATATAGGAAGTGAAGGAAAGCTCGAGAAAGGAGTTCGTTGGTGATGGAGGGCGGATGGTCTGGGGCCATGGATCGGAGGTTGGAGGAAGGAAGGCATGCGAGGCCGTTGGCCCTGGAAGCTTCTGGAGATCATCGGGGATCTAGGGTTGAGGAAGGGTTTTGGAGGAAGATTGCACATGGGGGTGTTCGGTGGAAGCTTCGTGAAGGAGGAGGAGAGTGGAGATTTCCGTTGCAGATGGACGGAGGCCATGGAGAGGCTCGTGGAGGAGAATGGGGCGATGGATGGCTCAGAAGCTGGAAGGAGGGCGACGGAAGAGAGGGTTTTCGTAACCCTAAACCAGACTTTTGTTAAGGGGGCTTCTTATAAAAGTTTCCAAAAGGCCGGTCCTCTTTTTAAAGATTTTCAAAAAAGTGGTTTTAAAGAGTTCTAGAAAAACCAGTTTCAAAAGAATTTTGAATAACATAGTTCCTGATTTTTTTTTTTCATTTTTTGTATTTTTAGAGTAAAATCCTAAACTTTGTGAGAAAGCAAAGATTTAAAACTATATTTTTTTTGTGTTTTTGCAAAAGAAAATTTTTCTGAGAAATATTTACAAGAGTATTTTTCTGAGGATTTCAGACCATTTTGGGGAAATTTCTTCAGAAGAATGGGTTTGGATCCAAGTTTTGAGAAAAATATTCGAGTTTTAAACCTTGATTTGAAGACTATAATATGATGGATCCAAACGGATACCGGATGAAGTGTCTGAGCTTTTCAAAAAGTTATTTTTGATAATTTTGAGAATTTGATTTAAAATTGGATAATGAAGCTCAGATTTGGACTTTGATGTAGATCCGGATAAGAAATTGAGTCAGATATGTAAAATGAATTTAATTTCAACAAAATTTGAGAAATAAAAATGGAATTTAGATTTAAAACCGACTCAATTACCCAAAAGATGGGGGGAAAAGGAAAAAGGGGGTATTTACAACATTTTGAAAATTTTGGGGTGTTCACAGATGCCCCTCTTTGCTACTAAGCCGGTTGAAAGCCGAGCTTAGTGGCAAAGAAACACTCCAAATTTTGAAAAATGCCCCAGTCAGCCGATCTGAACTGAGTGTGGAAGAATCATTTTGAAAATACGATTTTTCGGGCTTGAAACCTTATCCTGAATGGTCCCGGGGGGAATGAAATCCTCGACAATGATACGACTGAATGATAGAAATGAGGAAATCATGATGGGACTTTGGGTGAAAATCACAGGGATGGTGAAAGATAAGAATTTTGATCAAGTCTCATGGGTGAGACGAGATCTGCCCTTTGGAATGACTCAGGTTTAGCCCTTAACCTGGATGGGACGAAGATAGATCAAGATAATTTGGATGGGGAAAGAAAACATAGGCGGACCTTGATGGGACATTTTGAGAGAAATGCCACATGAGATGAAAATTCAAGGAAAATCCTTTCCTGGATGTTCGCATAAAGAGCACGGATTCTTTTGTGGGGAAATCAATGATGGGACGGGAAGGATTACTTTGCCTAAATGAAGCTCAGGTTTAGCCCAAACCTGAAAGGAAGGTGCCTCGCGGAGCGAGGTTCAGGCTTAACCCTTAACCTGAAAGGGACGACCATACAGAATCCTCGGATGAAGAAAGCCGTGATGGGACTAGAAAGGATATCTAGTCGGAAATGGGACTCAGGTTTAACCCTAACCTGAACGGAAGGTACCTCGTGAAGTGAGGTTCAGGCTTAACCCTTAACCTGAAAGGGACGACCATACGGAATCCTCGGATGAAGAAACCATGATGGGGCCTTCGGAGTTTGGACGAACAAAATCAGAAGGGGTTTGCGAGAAGAGAAAATCAAGGGTTTCCCTAAAGCTTGGAAAAGGGATGATCTTGGGTGCCTCATTGCTGAGACTAAAATCAGCTTTCTAAAACAGATGACCTCTGGCATAAGGTTTGGGTGACACCTCGAGGAGCGAGGTAACAGGTTTAATCCTTAGCCTGAATGGATACAGGATCCTCGAGGAGCGAGGACAACTGCGATGGGCCTCTAGACTTTGCACAACAAGTCCACGAGGGGTTTTTGCAAAAGAATGAAAATGGGGGTCCCTAAAGCTTGAAAAGGGATTGTTCTTGTGCGCCTGATTGCTGAGACTGAAAATAGCTTTTGACAATAACAGATCTTTTGCAAAGAATTCCGATTTAACCCTTATCCTGAGCGGGAACTGTCTTTGGCGGGACAGTGGGGAGCACAAGGAAGTGTGCGAATTTGAGAGCACTCAGATCAGACGGAAGGAAAGGACTTTTCAGTCCTAAGGAGGGATGATGTCAGGATATGTCAAAATGACCTCAAGTTCACACTTCGTGTTGGGATGACTAGAAAATATTGCCAATAAGATGCCAAAAATTGTAGTTGATTCAGAATGATTGAATTGTGCTCATGTGTGAAGATATCACCTTTTTCTACTTAGAGTATTAATTCCAACAGGGCTAACTCTGTAGAATTTGAGAATCAAATTCAAACTTGTTGTTGTTGAGTTTCTTCAAGGAAGATATCAATTTCCTTGATATGAAAGAGAGGAAACATTCTTAGCTTCAAAAAAGCAATTAAGTGAAAAGATATTGATAAAGAATTTCACATAGATAAAGATGATTCTTCACAGTTTCGGGCAGTTTGATATCCTGGGCATTTCCCATGATGATCTGTTTGCACTCTTTTTGAACTATGGATCTTTTCTGGGTTCTTTTACATCCTCCTTCATTTTGGAGATGTCCTGACTTTTCTCTCTTTTTCGAGGAAGGGTACGTCACAAACTCCATCATCTTGGAGATGCTCTGATCCTTCTTTTTCTTTCTTGGGAATTATGACATTGGTTCTTGGGTTGAAATCTCTAAATGATAGCAGAAATCAAATATCTTTTAGGGTTTGTCGGTAGGTTCATCGCATCCGCCTTCATCTCGACGGTGATCCAAACTTTCCCTGGAAGGATCCGTCACAAACTCCATCATCTTGGAGATGTTTCAAATCTTCTTTGGCCCCGGGGATCTACTCGCTTGGTTCGCCTTCATCTTGACGACAATTGAGAGATCCCTTTTTGCGGATATTTGATTGCAGCTTAGCTTGGATGAGGATATATGGATTGGGTAGGTTCCTTTTACTGCCCAGGATATTTCCACTATCTTACCGCCAAACGAATAATCTTTAAGAATGCGCCACAGCTATGATCAATATCAGCTCACTTATGGCTTTTCAACATCATTGAATTTTCCTTTGCCGGTCATATCAAAGATTTTTCTTCAACCTTTTGGTTGATCAACAGAAAAAGCTTGAATTTAGCTCTTATTTCGCAAGAGTCTTGCTCTTTTGAAAATGATACTGAAGGTAGTTTGAGATAATTCTTTGTGCGACGAAAGCTTTGAGATCAACAATGACTTTTGATAGCAAATTGGCAACGTATTCTAGAAATCCTCGACGAAAGAAATCACTTGATATCGAATCGACACGTCCATGACAAAATTCTCCTCTCTTTTTTCCCCAAAAAGCGACACTCAGGCTTAAGCCCTTACCTGAATGGGAAGTTGGAAATACTCCTCTCTTCCCCAAAGAGGAGGTGTTTGCAAAACAGAACTTTCGAAGAGAAATTAAGTTTTCGTCAAAACTCCCTATCTCTAGGCTTCTCTTATGGAAAGGCGGCCGATAAACAAAGTTGAGAAAGTATCACAGAGGAACGAGTCCATCACACTCTCCCTAGAAGAGGGTCCTCTGTGAAGGGGTTGGCCAAAGATGATAAAACAGGGGCCACAAAAGAAACGAGCTTCCGTCGAAGCCCTCCCTAGAAAAAGGGTTCTTTTGTGTAAAGTTGGTTGTTGTTTTGCAAACTGTTCGCGAAGAAAACGAGTCCCTTCAAACTCTCCCTGGAAGAGGGTTCTTGCGAACGGAATATGGTTGCATGCGAAAGGAACGAGCTCCCTCGAACTCTCCCTGAAGAGGGTCCTTCGCAAGAGAAAAAGATTGATTTTTCTTTTTGATAAAATGATGACCTGGAGGTCGAAATTGAGAATTTAGAACTTGAAATGATGATGCTTGGTTAGCACAAAGACTGAACTTGGAGGGCTAACTGATTAGTCAGCCAAACACTAGCACGAGCGCTAGATGTGCCAGCACGAGCACTGGATTTCGAAAAAAATGCCTCAGTATTGTTATCATCGCAAAATTTTACTTTTGCAAATCAAACTGACCTTTGAAAAAGTTTTTGAAAATAACTCGCCTCCGTTTTTAAAATGCGGGAAAATTCCGAAGAATGGGACTCGTCTGTCGGTACGAGGTTCAACCGTTCCTGCCACCTTTAACAGGGGTAATTGAACCAATGATCAATCTTATGCTCTACTCTATTCAACTTGTCTAAATCATATTCTAATTTCTAAATGCACATAGAATCAGGCATGTGCTATGAATTTTCAGAAAATGCACATTTGAAAACATGATGTTTGCTTTGAATGATTGAAATATTTAGAATAGGTATCACATGGAAAATCGTGAATGGGGATTTGAAATGTACTTCTCAGAAAAATAAAATCGATTTTGAGAAATCCTTGACATTTGGTGAAAATCGATTCTGAGAGACTTGGTTTCTCTGAATTCAAACTTTGAAATTGAAATTCTAACTTAGAAAATTTGAATTTGGAACTTGGGAAATACTTGAAATATTCTTTGAAATTCAATGCTTTTGGGAAAATCAATTTTGCTATAAGACTTAGGAGATTTTGAGAAATTCAATTTCCTTGACTTAGAATTTGAATTGGAATTGGCAAATGCATGAAATGAATGAATATGATTTTGAGGATTTGAGAAATACTTTTTGTATTTTTGAGAAATGCAGTGCATTTTGAAGTTAGCCTAAGAGTGTAGGCTGAATGTGGCTAATGTGAAGATCATAAATCTAAGTATCATTTGTATTCTGACTATGGCCATAAATACAAATTCTACCAAGTTTATAAACTTCATAAAAGCTAGTGCATGTGCCATTCGTGTAGACCATGGTGAATTTATAAAAATATGCATGAATCATCATCCACCACACATTAACATTATTAAAAAAAATATAAGCTATATGCAATGCAACCTAAGCTAAGCAGGAAATGTAAATTCTTATTCCAAAGTTTAATTACAAGTTACATCACTATTGAAATTTAAATACATGAAAAATAAAGTCTTCAATGTACCTGCAAAACTAGAAAACTTGGTTAATGAAAATATGTTGGCTTTTCTAGATTTATCCAGTAATATCTAGAAATTACTGGATTTTGCTAGATATAAGCCTTTTCCTTGATTCCCTTAAATAAAAATGATAAAATATGAAATAAAATTGAATAAATATGAAAGAGAAGATATGCAATTTCGAAATTGGGGTCAAAATGACCAAAATACCCCTAATAACAAGACTATGGCCTTGAAATTAGGGTTTTTAGAAAGATATTTTGATAAAATGCAAATTTTGAAATTTGAATGGAATAAACTCAAACCAAATATGCTATGACATACTTAAAAATATGAAATTAGGGTTAGGGATTTCGAAATTTAGGTCAAATGACCAAATTGCCCCCGATAGCAAGACTATGGCCTTGAAATCAGGTTTTTTAGAAATAGATTTTGGTAAAAACTTAGGTTTTATGCACTAAATGAAATCAAATGAGCACAAAATTAAACCTAAAGAATCCTAATATGATTATGAACATGATTAAACCCTAAAAATATATGCTTATGCACGAAAATCCAACAATATCACAAAAACTGTGATTTCAGCAGTGTTTTTGGATCTTTCAGGAACCCGGTTTTGCAATTTGCTTAATTTAGCCATCAAATGGATTCTAAAATCCATAAAAATTGGTACCTGCACTTGTTATAACCCTGATGTCGAATTGGAATTATAAAGATAATTTTTTGACATTAAATTAATCCGAAAATTGCATTAAACCCTAAAATATGCTATTTTTGACCTAATTCACCAACCAGTCTCAGTCCAAGACCTGAACCAGGGGTCAAATCTCCATGGAAACTTATTAAATTTTACAGAGACTAACTAAGAAGAAAAACAGAGATTTTCCAATTTACAGATCGGAAAAATCATCTACGGTTAGGGAGAAACCCTTCCGGCAATCTGAGCTAAAATATATCACTCTTAACAGGGATTAAAACAGCTATTCCAGATTGAAAATACAGACATAAATAGCAATCCTAAACAAAAATCTCTGAAATTGTAGTGGTGAACAGTAGACAGATAAATAACAATACTCACTCTTTACAGATCTAGAATCGGATCTGTGGTTTTGGATTTATGACTAACACAAGTCTGATTAGGGTTTTGGTAAACACTAACGAGTTTTAAATTTAAAAACAGATTCTCTAAAAAGGGAAAAATAATAAACAGTGATCAAAAAATCTGAAAATTTCACAGCGGACAGATCTACTCAATGTGAATCCATAGCACTTTACAGATCTAAAATCGGATATAAGATGAGAGAAATATCATAACAGCAAGTTACCTTCTTGATTTTAACCACGATTTTAAAGCTTTAAAAAACCGATTTGATGTCAGATTTTTTTGACAGGGTTCCCGAGATCCAAAACCTCTGATTTTCTACAGTAACTCAATAACTCATGCATGCACCACATATAAAAAAATCAAAAATAAACAATGAGAACTTCAATCCGAAATAACATTATCTTTACTGTCCTAAACCTAAAACACACAGAAATTTAAGAAACTTGAAAAACCATGCATTAACTAATGTAAATAAATAAAATAAACCATAAAACAGTAAATAAAACTTATTTCTATGCTATAGAACGTAAAACAAACATGAATAAACCATGAAAATAAAATAAAAACAGGGAATCAATGGCTGGAATTTGATATCACCTTTAAAACATAGATTTAACCCATTAAAAAGGGTAAATCATATATTTTATTGGTTAATAATGTAAAGAATCATATTAAAATCAATTCTAATGGATTAAAATCTCTGTAAATCATTCAAAACAGGGTTAGATCACCTTCTTGGATTGTTCTTGCTGATTCTTGAGGTTGAATCAATGGTTTAATCCATGAAAGTGATGGTGCCAATGGCTAAATCATGCTTAAAACAATGAAAAATATTAAATAAAAATTAAAGAAAATAATTACCTTGAGGTTGCTGCAATGGAGGAAGGCTGGAGAGGAGAGAGAATCTCCAAGAATCCAATAGGAGAGAGATGGAAAAATCGACCCCCTATGGGTCTCTATTTATAGAATTTTTTTAGGTTTTAAAAATTGACAATTTTAAAATTTTTGGACTCTTCTAAGGGGGGCGATTTTGGGGTGGAGTTACCTATCTACCCCTAGTCTAAATTATCCTAAATAATTCCTAATTAACCCCTAGCCTATCCTAGAAAATCCTCAAATGTGATGCCACTTGGCATTTTCTCACATTGGGTTTTTAAAACACCTTTAAAAACCTTTAAAAACACTAGTTTTAAAAACTAACTTTCAAAAATGAGTTTTTCAAAATGGTTTTGACTCTTCTAAACCTCTAACACTAACCAAGACATCAACTAACCCTAGTCTAGCCCTGACTGACTCGAATATGGCACCACCCCGAGTGGGCCCTACTTGAGTTTTTCAAAAAAAACGATTTTAAAACTTGAAATTGAAGGAGTTTTCAAAAGGATTTTCAAAAACAATCTTGAAATTAAAAGTTTTGAAATGACATAGGGTTCTAACTGAGTTAGAATTCCTTTGGATATGGTGCCAACTGAGTAGGCCCACATCAAGTTTTTAAAAGTTTTGAAATAAACACTGAAAATGGCTTTGAAAAAGGGTTAAAATCGATATTTGAAATTCAAGATCTTTGAAAATAGGGTCTCAAGCGAACTGGAACTCCGGGTTAGAGTCCTGAACTCTTAGGACTCTGAGATTTTAGATTTTAAAAGCCAAATGAAAGAATTTTCAAAAGATTTTATCAAGAAATGATGAAATAAGTCGGAAAACACAGTCAGGGTTAGACTCCTAACTCAACCGAACTCTAAAATAGAATCCTGAACTAACTGGACTCTGTAAAATGACCTAAATTTCGAAAACAAAAGGAAAAGATTGAAAATGGAAGTAAAACAGACTTCAAAACAGACTCCTGACCGGATCAGAACTCTGAGACAGAGTCCTGATCGGACTGAAACTTTCAAAATTTTGCGAAATTTGATGAATAGAGGAATTCAGAAGCGACACCACCTCAATGGGTCTCATCTTTGAATTGAAATCGATTAAAATTTGAATTTGAAATGAATCTAGATTGTTTCCTTGAGAAAATATTTCGAAATATAAAGTCCTGGGGTTGAAAAATGACAGAGTATTGATCAAAAACCCAGGTTTTGAAATTGATTTTGAAATAAAAGCTTTAAAATTCAAATCTGGATTGAATGTTTTGAAAACTGGAGTGCTGGATCTCGAGAATGAGATGTAATGGCATGCAATGCTATGCAATGCGATGAAATGATATGCCGAATGCATGCAATGACATGCAATGATCTGTAATGACTTATGAAATGGACAAACACTGGATGAGGGTGAAAATTTGGGGTGTTTACAAGTATGAGCGCTGGGTTTTTGAAAAATGCACACCAGTACGAGCACTGGATTTTCGAAATGCACACCAGTACGAGTACTGGGTTTTCGAAATGCACACCAGTACGAGCACCGGGTTTTCGAAATGCACACCAGTACGAGCACCGGGTTTTCGAAATGCACATCAGCACGAGCACTGGATGGTTCAATAGGAGAATTTGAAAATGAGACTGACATTCAAAGATACTTGAGAATTAAGCGAGAATGATTGCCGGTGTTTCAGGATTATCCCTTATCCTGAAGGGGGAGAAATGAGTGAGTGTGAAAACTCGAATTCACAATAATCTGTCCAATACGAGCATTGGAAAAGGAAAGTTCAAGTCGGGACTTGAGACTTTAAGAATATACAAAAAGGAAGATCCGAGTCGGAACCCGGTTTTTAAATATAAGAAAGAAAGTGAGAATCGGGTTTGAAAACTTGAATTCTCAAAACAAAGAATTGTCCAACACGAGCATTGTATTCAAAAGGAAGTTCAAGTCGGAACTCGAGACTTCAAAAATAAGAATATACAAAAAGGAAAATTCGAGTAGGAACCCGGTATTAAATACAAGAAAGAAGGTGAGAATCGAGTTTGAAAACTCGAATTCTCAAAACAATGAATTGTCCAACACGAGCATTGGATTCAAAAGGAAGTTCAAGTCGGAACTCGAGACTTCAAAAAAAAATAAGAATATACAAAAAGAAAAATCGGTGTCGGAACCCGGTTTTAAATACAAGAAAGAAGGTGAGAATCGAGTTTGAAAACTCGAATTCTCAAAACAATGAATTGTCCAACACGAGCATTGGATTGAAAAGGAAGTTCAAGTCGGAACTCGAGACTTCAAAAAAATAAAAATATACAAAAAGAAAAATCTGAGTCGGAACCCGGTTTTAAATACAAGAAAGAAGGTAAGAATCGAGTTTGAAAAGTCGAATTCTCAAAACAATGAATTGTCCAACACGAGCATTGGATTCAAAAGGAAGTTCAAGTCGGAACTCGAGACTTCAAAAAAATAAGAATATACAAAAAGAAAAATCTGAGTCGGAACCCGGTTTTAAATACAAGAAAGAAGGTGAGAATCGAGTTTGATAACTCGAATTCTCAAAACAATGAATTGTCCAACACGAGCATTGGATTCAAAAGGAAGTTCAAGTCGGAACTCGAGACTTCAAAAATAAGAATATACAAAAAGGAAAATCCGAGTCGGAACCCGGTTTTAAATACAAGAAAGAAGGTGAGAATCGAGTTTGAAAAGTCGAATTCTCAAAACAATGAATTGTCCAACACGAGCATTGGATTCAAAAGGAAGTTCAAGTCGGAACTCGAGACTTCAAAAAAATAAGAATATACAAAAAGAAAAATCCGAGTCGGAACCCGGTTTTAAATACAAGAAAGAAGGTGAGAATCGAGTTTGAAAACTCGAATTCTCAAAACAATGAATTGTCCAACACGAGCATTGGATTCAAAAGGAAGTTCAAGTCGGAACTCGAGACTTCAAAAATAAGAATATACAAAAAAGAAAATCTGAGTCGGAACCCAGATGAGAAGGAGATAATTCTTACCCAAGAGTTGGATTTTAGAAGAATTGACAAAATGCATGAATAGATTCCGACGATTACAAAGATTTATTTAAGATTCTTGACCCAAGATGGTCTGAACTTTGATTACTTCAGGATTTTCCCTCATCCTGAAGAAGAATGAATAAAGGTTGATATGAATTGAAGAGTTTATGTGAAGTAGTTCAGGTTTTATCCCTTAACCTGAAAGGGATAAAAGATCGATAAAATTTAAAAGTTTAATAAAAACTTGATAAAACTTGACAAAATGATAAAAATGGATAACAAATCGATGAAAATTCAATTAAATCGGAAAATGAAATAGATGCAATTTAAATAAAAATAGATCAACTGAAAAATTGATAAGTTTTTCAGAAGAAGAGTTTGTCTAATCCTGCCTGCATATGACGAAGGAAGACATGTATAGATCAAAATAAAATGCCCCAGTATCAGGTAGAAGATGTGAGAATTTTAATAGAAAATCGTCGCTTTATTTAGAGAGATTTTTGAAGAGTACAAAAGGCTAGGAATTTAAGTGTAAAATCTCTTCAAATGTAGGGCATTAATAGGATCTGGCAGTTCCGCCCCGTCTGCGTTGATCAGACGATAGGAATTGCGAGGTAATGCTTCCTTAACCACATAAGGGCCTTCCCAATTGGGTGACCACTTGCCTTTCGGTCGGTGCTTGAGATGAGCCGTCGATCTGAGCACAAGATCATTAACTCGAAACCTTCTCTCAATAACTGATTTGGCGTAGTGCCTAGCTATCCTCTGACGATAGGCCTGAGCGTGCTCTGCTGCCTTGAGTCTTTTCTCGTCTAATAGATCAAGTTGTACCAATCTCTGCTGCTGATACTGATCAAGTGAAAGTTCAATGAGCGATGCAAACTTGAGTGCGGGCTTCTGAACATGGAGAGGTAATACTACCTCGGTTCCGTAGACGAGCTCTGAAGGAGTGGCATTGGTTGGAGTCCGAATAGTGGTTTGGTACGCCCAAAGTGCTTCGTGCATCTTCTCGTGCCAATCACGGCCTGTCTCCACAGTTCTTTCCAGAATGCGGATCAAAATCTTGTTGGTGGCCTCAGCCTGGCCATTCCCTTGGGGATAGTAGGGAGCTGAGAAATGGTGATGAATCCTGAATTTCGAGCAGAAGGACTTCATCTTCTCATTCTTGAAATGGCTGCCATTATCTGACACAATATCATGTGGGACGCCGAAGCGACAGAGAAGATTTTTATGAATAAATGAAACCACATGCCGGCCTTCTACTGTTCGCAGAGTTACAACCTCGACCCATTTGGTGAAGTATTCTGTAGCTGCGAGGAAGTATTTGTGGCCATTAGATGTAGAAGGAGTGATCGGACCCACCACGTCAAAGGCCCACATCGAAAAGGGCCAAGGAGAGACCACGGATTGCAAGTATGCGGCTGGCGCGTGAATGGAAGGCGCGTGCATCTGACATTTGACGCACTTCCTTACAAATCGATGGCAATCTTGCTGCATGGTTTTCCAGTAATATCCTGCACGGATAATCTGCTTGACGAGTGTTTGGTAGCCGGCGTGGCCACCACAAATTCCCTCGTGTGCCTCTTGGACAACTTCCATGGCTTCATCCTTATCTAAGCATCTAGCATACTCAGAACTGAACCCACGACGGTAGAGAGTATTGGCAAGGATGAAATAGCGGACTGTCATGCGTTGAATTGCACGTTGCTCCCTTCTTGGCATGTCTGGTGGGAATTCACCAGTTTCGATAAAGCTTTTGATGTCTTGATACCAAGGCTTTTCCTTCTGAGCGGCCTGGTTCACTTGCTCAATTGGAATGTAGGCAGGTTGATCAAGTCTGCCGATCTCGAAGGAACAACAGGACTCACTATCCCTGAAAGACAGAATAGAGCATAAACAGGCTAGGCCGTCTGCTATGTGATTGTATTCCCTCTTGACATGATTGAGCTGAAACTCTTCATATGTATATATGACCTAAACATTATGTCTAAGCTAAGCATGGAAATGTAGGTGATATACATAGTTAAAATGAGGATGGCTATGCAGGGGCAGTGTATAGACTTAGTGCAGTGATATGACTGTGATACACCTCAAGAAAATCACTCAGCAAGATGCTGTTGTATGATTGAGTGGTGATTGTGAAGCAGCAGTAGGTTGTTACTATGCACCTAAGCAGATATCAGAATGAAGATACAGCTGCATGAAGATAGTTTGACAGGGGTCGGGTATGGAGGCAAGTGTGGACTTACCGTGAACCAGCAGCATAATGCCATGTGGTGGAAGCTGCCGGGTTTGCAACGAATAGGGGATGTTGAATGAGGGAAAACAGGGCAAACGTTGTGGCCCGCATGGTTAGTGCATGAACATGTCGGGCTGTAGCATACAGCAAATAGGCGGGTGAGAGTTGGATATGTTACCAATGTGGAGGGGTATGAGGATCTAAATGCTATTGATGTCATGCAGGGCACTATCTGGTAGATATGAAGGTGACGCAAGTGGTACACAAACAGGGAAGCATGGCACGCAATATAGAATATAAAACAAAAAGGAAAATGAGATACAAAGAAGGATAGAATTCTTTTAACCCAGTAACAACAATAAAAAGAAAAATCTCTGGTTCACCTCAAAAAAAGAATTAGCGAGATCATGACAACCTTTTAATTTGTTATCTTTTGTAATCTTCTCTAAATCTGAGATATTAACCACACATCATAGGCATCGAAGATAAAGAAGGTCTATCAATCAGGTTGGTGGCATCAAGACGCAGGACCATTTGCGTAAGAAGATTTTCCCAAATCTTCAGTCATTTACTCTCAGAATCAAGGACTTACTATCTAACTGTAAGTTTAAACATTCCTGGATGTGATAGAATAGGGTAGGGAGAGACCAAGGGTTTGACCTTACAGGTTTTATGAGATGCTAGGCTCATATATGACAGACTTAGAATGCAAGGAAAAGCACAATTTCATCATAGAAATCTTGCACTGATGTTTCCCAGGAATTTCAGCCCAGGTATATCAACCTTCAGATCATCAACGAACCATGATACATTGACATGACACACACGTTTTTTTTTTTTTTATCGCCCACTGGTGGCTTGATGCAGTGGAAGTCACCGCACTAGGTGTAATACATGACTGGGTTCAAACCTGAACCAGAGGCAATTCTATCAAACATTGATGCTACTGTTATGCTGGAATAAAAGGCTATCATGATATATTATCTTCTATCAGAGCTCTAGCATGGTAACTATGAAGGCATCACCTTAGAATAGAGAATCAATTACAACTGACAGATAATCTTACCTGAAACACGCCCATCCTTGCAAGTGGATATCAAACAACCCACCGGCCCTTTTTGAAAGATCAACAGAACTACAGGTTCTAGCACAGAACATGTTGGAAAGATGAGGATACAACATTATCGAGATGTGTTATGTAGGAAATGAGGTAATTCTTCCCAATACTTCAAAGTATCAATGTGCAGAAACAATAACTTACCAACTGCAGAAATAAAATCTCAAAAGATGGGGTTGATAGATCATCAGCAACAGTCATACAAGAGACATAATTAGAGTATTCACTGAGAACGAAATCCTCCATCCACCTCAAATTCCTTTAATACCCCAGCGGGAATACCAATTCTTGCACTAATCTTGGCAAGGTAATACGGCTTGTGGTTCATCCGTAGCAGCCTATATTTCTGAGAATTCACGATTCTTCTCTCTTCACCATGAGCCGGCGTGATTACAGGGGCCACTGAAGAGGGCGAACTTTGCATCGTGACTTTCACGACAGATACAAGGATGGTCTCCATGGAAAATCCGATAGATGGGTTTACAGTGAACACCGTAGAGTGGATCTTACCAGGAATTGGATTCAAATGAATATTATCTTAATGGCTTAATGGCTATTGAAGCATGGTAATACAGATAAATAACAGAAGATTCATATCAAACAGAAATCAATGGATCAGGAAGGACATCAACCGCGCATGATAGCATCTAAGAGACTTAAAATAACATAAATACAGATGTAATAGAAGGACAAATCTCCATAAACCCATGGAAATTCGAAACAGAAATAATATTTCAAAACAAGAGTATGGCAAGGAAGAAAAATAAGAATAATACAATGAATCTGGCACTAAGACAAGAAATCAAAACGCATATTGACAATCACGGCTAACAGAAAGAAAAGTAAAAGAGAATAGCAATAATAAAAAAAAAAAAAAAAACTAGAATTCCTCATACAAATAGGGCATTGACATAACAGAGTAAAAATTTAAAATACAGTCAATTATGGATTAAAACGCAGTGTGAACAACAAAGGAAATGAGAGAAAGAAGAAGAAAAGAGAAGAAAGAAAAAAAAATGTAGTGGAATGGAGCTATTCCATTGATATTGCACGAAAGGAGGAGTTGATGTTGCTACAGGCAACTCAACATCGTCCATGATGCATTGATGGAGCAACAAATCAAGAAAGTTCAGAGGAAATCAGAAAGAAAAGAAAATTCAGAGGGAAGAAGGAAGACTTACCAGACGGCCTTGATGTTTCGGGATTGAAACTCCTTCCGTTCCAGAGGAAAAATCAACAGGAGAGGATAAGAAGGATAAAAGGGAGGTCGGATGATTCCAGATGGGGAGGCGAGAAACCGATGCCTCCCGGGTTTCGGATATGTCGTGGACTTGAGGAGGTGATAAGGGAGGCTTCTTTTTGTATACCCTTGGTGGAGCTTCAGAGGATCGCTCCTTTAGTTGTGGTTTACAGGAGCTCTCAATGAGGCAGCTAATGCTTCGTGTTTTATCCCGAAGGGCTTCCTTTTGGTGAAGGATGGGAAAACTTGATGGTGGATGCGTGAGGTTGAAGATTACAGATGTCGTGTTACTCAAAGAAGGTGGATCCCCCCTTCCTCTCATCCCCAAGGTTGTTTATATAGGAAGTGAAGGAAAGCTTGAGAAAGGAGTTCGTTGGTGATGGAGGGCGGATGGTCTGGGGCCATGGATCGGAGGGTGGAGGAAGGAAGGCGTGCGAGGCCGTTGGCCCTGGAAGCTTCTGGAGATCATCGGGGATCTAGGGTTGAGGAAGGGTTTTGGAGGAAGATTGCACATGGGGGTGTTCGGTGGAAGCTTCATGAAGGAGGAGGAGAGTGGAGATTTCCGTTGCAGATGGACGGAGGCCATGGAGAGGCTCGTGGAGGAGAAGGGGGCGATGGATGGCTCGGAAGCTGGAAGGAGGGCGGCGGAAGAGAGGGTTTTCGTAACCCTAAACCAGACTTTTGTTAAGGGGGCTTCTTATAAAAGTTTCCAAAAGGCCGGTCCTCTTTTTAAAGATTTTCAAAAAAGTGGTTTTAAAGAGTTCTAGCAAAAACCAGTTTCAAAAGAATTTTGAACAACATAGTTCCTGATTTTTTTTTTTCCATTTTTTGTATTTTTAGAGTAAAATCCTAAACTTTGTGAGAAAGCAAAGATTTGAAACTATATTTTTTTTGTGTTTTTGCAAAAGAAAATTTTTCTGAGAAATATTTACAAGAGTATTTTTCTGAGGATTTCAGACCATTTTGGGGAAATTTCTTCAGAAGAATGAGTTTGGATCCAAGTTTTGAGAAAAATATTCGAGTTTTAAACCTCGATTTGAGGACTATAATATGATGAATCCAAACGGTTACCGGACGAAGTGTCTGAGCTTTTCAAAAAGTTATTTTTGATAATTTTGAGAATTTGATTTAAAATTGGATAATGAAGCTCAAATTTGGACTTTGATGTAGATCCGGATCCGAAATTGAGTCAGATATGTAAAATGAATTTAATTTCAACAAAATTTGAGAAATAAAAATGGAATTTAGATTTAAAACCGACTCAATTACCCAAAAGATGGAGGGAAAAGGAAAAAGGGGGTATTTACAACATTTTGAAAAATTTGGGGTGTTCACACATGCCCCATGTTCGCACTACTATGTATAAGGTGTTGTTGTGGAAAGAATGAGGTTTTGGCAGGTCCTCATCAGAAAATGTAATAGGTGCGTTCGTGTTATCATCGCAAAATTTTTACTTTTTGCGAGTCAAACTGACCTTTGAAAAAGATTTTGAAAATAACTCGCCTCCATTTTTAAAATGCGGGATTATTCCGAAGAATGGGACTCGCCTGTCGGTACGAGATTCAACCGTTCCTGGCGCCTTTACCAGGGGTAATTGAACCAAGGATCAATCAAATGCTTTGCTTTGTTCAACTTGTCTAAACCATATTCTAATTCCTAAATGTACAAAGAATCATGCATGTGCTATGAATTTCTAAAAATGCATATTTGAAAACATGATGTTTGCTTTGAATATTGGAATACTTGGAATATAAACTCTTTGAAAATCATGAATTAAGGTTGAGATACTGTATTTAAGAAAGTAAAAATCGATTTCTGAAGTATTCAAGAGATTTTTGTGAAAATCGATTTTGAGAAATGTGAAATAACTTTGAAGAACTTGATTTCTTTGAGTTCAAACTTTGAAATTGAAAATATAACTTAGAAAATCGAATTTGGAACTTGGGAAATACTTGAAATATCATTGGCAAATCCATATTTTGAGAAAATCGATTTTTGAATATGACTTAGAAAATTTTGAGCAAATGAATTTCTTTGAATTGAAATTTGAATTGAAATTGGCAAATGCATGAAATGAATGAATATGGATTTGAGGAATTGATAAATACTTTTTGTATTTTTGAGAAATGCATTGCATTTTTGAAGTTAGCCTAAGAGTGTAGGCTGATTGTGGCTAATGTGAAGATCATAAATCTGGGTATCATTCATATTCTGACTATGGCCATAAATACGAATTCCACCAAGTTTATAAACTTCATAAAAGCTAGTGTATGTGTCATTCGTGTAGACCATAGTGAATTAATAAAATGTGCATGAATGATACATTTATTAGACATTTAATATTTGCAGAATTAAACTATATGCAATGCTGAAATTTAAATTCTTATTCCAAATTTAATTTAATTTACATCACTATTCAAATTTAAATACATGAAAAATAAAATCTTCAATGTACCTGCAAAACTAGAAAGCTTGGTTAGTGAATATATGTTGGCTTTTCTAGGTTTATCCAGTAATATCTAGAAATTACTGGATTTTGCTAGATATAAGCCTTTTTGCCATGATTCCCTTAAATCAAAATTGATAAAATATAAAATAAGATTGAATAAATAAGGAAGATAAGATATGAAATTTCGAAATTGAGGTCTAAATGACCAAAATACCCCTAATAACAAGACTATGGCCTTGAAATTAGGGTTTTTAGAAAGATATTTGATAAAATGCAAGTTTTGAAGTTCAAATAAAATAAATCAAACTAAATATGCTATGACATGATTAAAAATATGAAAATTAGGGTTAAGTATTTCGAAATTTAGGTCAAATGACCAAATTGCCCCCGATAGCAAGACTATGGCCTTGAAATCAGGGTTTTTAGAAAATATTTTGGTAAAACTTAGGTTTTATGCACTAAATGAAATCAAATGAACATAAAATTTAACCTAAAGTATCCTAATAGGATTATGAATATGATTAAACCCTAAAAATATATGCTTATACACGAAAATCCAAGAATATCACAAATTTTGTGATTTTTGCAGTGTTTTGGAATTCTTCGGGTGCCCTGTTTTACAATTCAAGTCATTCAAGCATCAAACGGATTCTAAAAATCCTCAAAATTGGTACCTGCACTTGTGATAACCCTAATATCAAATTAGAATTATAAAAATATTTTTTTGGCATTAAATTAATCCGAAAATAGCATCAAACCCTAAAAATATGCTATTTTTAACCTAGTTTACCAACCAGTCTCAGTCTAAGACCCGAACCAGGGGTCAAACCTCCATGAAAATCTATGAAATTTACAGAGACCAAATAGACAGAAAAACAAAACTTTTCCTTTTTACATATATGAAAAAGCTTTTAAAACCAGGGAGATACCCATCCGACAATCCAGACATGAATATATTGATTTTAACTTTGGTCCTGACTGATACTTTCAATTGAAAATTCCGGGATAAATAGCAGAACTCATTCAAAATATCTGAGATTTTAACAGTAAACAGTTGACAGAAAAATAATAATACTCACTTTTTACAGATCATGAATTGGATCTGTAGTTTGGGATTTATAAACAACAAAAGTCTGATTAGGGTTTTGGTAAACCCTAACGAGTTTTAAATTGAAAATCAGAGTCTTCGACAAAGGAAAAATACTAAAATGTAATAAAAAATTCTAAAAATTTTACAGTAGACATATCTAATTAACATGAATCAATGGCATTTTACAGATCTAAAATCGGATATAAGATGAGAAAAATATCATCACAGCAAGTTACCCTCTTGATTTTAACAACGATTTTAAAGTTTTAAAAACCCGATTTGATGTCTGATTTTTCTGACAGGGTTCCCGAAATCCAAACACTTTGATTTGTTTACAGTAGTTCAATCACATATGCATTCATCACATATAAAAAAATCAGAAATAAACAGTGAATATTTTAATCCGAAACAGCATGCTCTTTTCTGTTCTAAACTAAAAACAAACAGAAATCTAAGAAACTTAGGAAACCATGCATTAACTAATGAAAAACAATAAAATAAACACTAAAACAGTAAAATAAATTTGATTTCTATGCTGGAAAACGTGTAATAAACATGAATAAGCAAATAAATAAATAAAATACAGGGAATCCATGGCTGGAATTTGCTTTCACCTTTGAAATCATGGATTTAACCCATTTAACGGGTAAATCTCATGTTTCGTCGGTTAAGAACATGAAAAACGTACCTCTCATCGATTCTAATGGATTAGAATCCTTGAAATCACCCTCAAACTGAGTTAGATCATCTTCTTGGGTCAATTTTGGGGTTCTTGGATGAAATCCATGGTTAAATCCATGAACACAAGAGTTTTCATGGTGAAATCTATTGAAAAATCATAAAAACTAATAAAATAATAATAAAATAATATTAAATTAACTCACCTTGGGGATGCAGCTGCAATAGAGGAAGGTAGAGGTGCTAGAGAGGAGAGAGAGGCCACGAAAATTTGGGAGAAAAAGAGCTCTCTTTGACCCCTTTAGGTCCCCTATTTATAGATTTTTTTTTTTTTTGGATTTGTTAGGAAGAGTTTTGATTTTTTGGACTCTTTTTAATTGTTTTTGATAAATCACATGGGGAGGACGATTTTTTTAGAGAATTCTAACCTAAATGGACTCTAATTAATCCCTAATTAACACCTAATTAAACCCTAGAAAGTCCAAATGTGGCACCACCTAGTATGGACCCACATTTGGTTTTAAAAACTTGAATTTAAAACCTTTAAAAACCAATGGTTTAAAACTTAAATAAAATGGATTTTCAAAATTGATTTTGACTCCTCTAAACCCCTAACCTAACTAGGACAATAACTAACCCTAGTCTAACCTTGACTTCTTCAAATGTGACGCCACCCCGAGTGGGCCCCACTGGAATTTTCAAAAATGATTTTAAAACTTGAAAATGAAGGAGTTTTCAAAAGATTTTCAAAAGTAAACTTAAAATTAGAATTTTTGAATGGGCATAGGGTTCTAACCGAGTCAGAACTCCTCTGGATATGGTGCCAACTGAGTGGGCCCACATCGAGTTTTGAAGAATTTTGAAATAAACACTGAAAATGGCTTTGAAAAGGGGTTAAAATCAGTATTTGAAATTCAAGATCTTTGAAAATAGGGTCTCAAGCGAACTGGAACTCCGAATTAGAGTTCTGAACTCTTAGGATTCTGAGATTTTAGATTTTAGAATTCAAATGGAAGAATTTTCGAAAGATTTTATCAAAAATTGACGAAATAAGTCAAAAACACAGTGAGGGTTAGACTTCTAACTCGATCAGGACTCTGAAATAGAGTCCTGAATTAACTGGACTCTACGAAATGACCTAATTTTTGAAAACAAATGGAAATAAATGAAAATGGAATATAAACAGACTTTAAAACAGACTCCTGACTGGACTAGGACTCTAGGACAGAGTCCTGATCGGACTGAAACTCTAGATTTTTGGTATTTTTCTGAAAAACAAATGAAAGAACTTGTGAAAGCAGTGAAAACAATAATAAATATTGGAATAAAACAGAGTTCTGATTCAACTGAGACTCTGGGGACAGAGTCCTAATTGAACTAGGACTCTCAGATTTTTGGATTTTCTGAGAGAACAAATGAGAGAATTTTGAAAAACAGTTAAAAACAAGATGAAATCAAAGTTTTGGTTCAGAGTCCTGATTTGCTGATTTGATTAGGACTCTGAGAAAGAGTCCTGATTCGATCAGGACTCTAAGATTTTTGTTTTTCTGATAAGCAAATAATGAAATTTAAGCAAAGTTTTTTGAAAACTAGTGAAAATGAAGTGAGAAAATCAATTTTGGATAGAGTCCTACTTCGATCAGGACTCTGGGGTAGAGTCCTGATTCGATCAGGACTCTGAGATAAAACCTCAGAATTTTAAAATTCTTTGATAAAAGTGTAACAAATTTGATAAATGAAAAGATTTTTGAAAGATTTTCTCAAAATTGAAATCAGGATCAGAGTCCTGATCCAACTAGGACTCTCTGAACAGAGTCCTGTTTTGACTAAAACTCTGAGTTTCTGACTCATTTTGAAAGATTTTGAAAGATTTGATTGAAAATGGTTGTGAAAGATTAGAGTTCTAATCCGATTAAAACTCTAAAGAAGAGTCCTGATCCGACTGGACTCTTAAAGAAGAGTCCTGATCCAACTAGGACTCTAAGATTTTGGCCAAAACAGAAGATTTTGAAAGGTTTTCTTCGAAAACAGGTAAAAAGGTAGTGAAAAGTAGAGTTTTGATCCGACTAGGACTCTGGAAAAAGAGTCCTGATCCAATTAGGACTAAAATTTTTGAGATTTTTGATAAATGAAGGAATCCAGAAGCGACACCACCTAAATGGGTCTCATCTGAGAATTGAAATCAATTGAAATTGAGTTTGAAATGAATCCAGATTGTTTTCTTAGAAAATACTTCAAAATATAAGGTCTTGGGGGTTGGCAAATGACACAATGTTGATTAAAAACCCAGGTTTTAAAATTGATTTTTGAAAGAAAAGCTTTTAAAACTCAAATCTGGATTGAATATTTTGAAAACAAGAGTGTTGGATCTCGAAGATGAGATGTAATGACATGCAATGCTATGTTATGCAATGCAATGATATGCTGAATTCATGCAATGATAAGCAATGACACATGAAATGTAAGCACTGGATAAGGGTAAAAATTTGGGGTGTTTACAGATGCCCCTCTTTGCTACTAAGCCGGTTGTAAGCCGAGCTTAGTGGCAAAGAAAAACACACCAAATTCAGACTATAAACATGCCCCAGTTAGATGAATTTCACTGGGTATGAAAGAATTAGTTCAAATTATGGTGGTAGATATAGCATAAAGAATAAAGAAGAAGATTCACCTCATCGAAATGAGGCTCAGGCTTAGCCCTTAACTTGGATGGGACGACAAATGAAATACCTCATCAGAATGAGGCTCAGGTTTAACCCCTTGACCTGAAAGGGGACGATACCTCGTGGAAAAAACGAGGCTCAGGCTTAACCCTTAACCTGAAAGAGGACGATACCTCGTGGAAAAACGAGGCTCAGGCTTAACCCTTAACCTGAAAGGGGACAATACCTCATGGAAAAACGAGGCTCAGGCTTAACCCTTAACCTGAAAGGGGACGATACCTTGTGGAAAAACGAGGCTCAGGCTTAACCCTTAACCTGAAAGAGGACGATATACGGAGTCCTCGAATGAAGAAACCATGATGGGACCTTTGAATTTTGCACAATAAATCTGAGAGGGGTTTGCAAAAGGAAGAAAGAGGGTTCCCTAAAGCTTGAAAAGGGATTGATCTTGGACGTCTCATCGCTGAGACTGAATGGCTTTTAAGACAGATGACCTTTTTGCAGAAAATTCAGGTTTAACCCTTAACCTGAACGGAAACTGTCTATGGTGGGACAGTAGGGAGCACAGGGAAGTGTGCGAATCTGAGAGCCCAGGCACTCAGATTAAAACAAGAAGGGAAGGATCTTGGACAACTCCCATCATCCGATCCTAAAAGGGATAACAACAACGCCTGGATACATCAAAATAAACATCAAGTTCTCACTTCATGTCATGATAACTTGAAAAGATTGCCAATAAGATAAAAAATTGTAGTTAATTCAAGAATGATAAGCACATATATATATGAAAAATATTCCCTCTTTTCTACCTGAAGTATTGCCTCCAATTGGACTTAACTTCGTAGAATCAAGATTCGAATTCAAATTACTTGCAATTGACTTTCCTTCAAGGAGGCTATCAATTTCCTTATATAGACGGAAAAGAATGTATTCTTGATATTGCGAGAGCTATTGGTGAAAGGATATTGATAAAAGAATTTCACAAAATTAAAGAAGATTCTTGATACATTCGGCAGTCTGATATCCTGGGATTCTTTTCTCATGATGATCTTTCTGCACTCTCTTTTTAACAGAATTGGAGCTCTTCTTGGATTTTTCGGGAATTACATCATCCTTCATTTTGGAGATGTCCTAGCTTTTTCTCTCTTTATTTTTTTGGAAGGGTACGTCACAAACTCCTTCATCTCAGAGATGTTCCGATCCTTCTTTTCTCTCAAGGATTATATTGACGGTTATTGGCTCATTGGTTGGGAATCTCTTGATGATAGCATAAATTAAATATCTTTTAGGATTTGTCGGTAGGTCCATCACACTCGCCTTCATCTCGACGGTGATCTGGACTTTCCCTAGAAGGATCCGTCACAAACTCCGTCATCTTGGAGATGATTCAAATCTTCTTTGGCCCCGGGGGTCGACTCATCTAATTCGCCTTCATCTTGACGACAGTTGAGAGATCCCTTTTGCAGATATTTAATTGCAGCTTAGGTGATTGAGGGGACATGGAGATTGAGTGGATTTTTCTGTATCACCCAGTATATTTCGACTGCTTATTTTCCAAGAATGATCTTTAAAAATATGCCATTGACTGCGATCAATATCAATCACTTCTGGCTTTGCAACAACATTGAATTTTCTTTGTTGGCCATATCGCGGATTTATTCTTCATCCTTTTGTTTGGCCAATAGAAAGATTTTGAATTTTGAATCTTTTTTCACAAAAGCTTTGTCCTTTCGGAAGTAATACTAAAGGTATTCTGAGGTACAATTTTATGCAGTAAAGATTTTGAGATCAACAACTATTTTTCATGATAATTTGGCAAAATATTCCTGAAATCCTTGGTGAAAGAAATCACTTGAGATCTAAATGACACATCCGTGGCTAGATTCTCCTCTCCTTTCCCCAAAGGAGAGACTCAGGCTTGACCCTTACCTGAACACGTAACAAAAGATACTCCTCTCTTCCCTGAAGAGGAGGTGTTTGCAAAATGAACTTTCGAAGAGAAATAGAGTTTTCGTCAAAACTCCCTATTTCTAGGCTTCTCTTATGGAAAGGGGGCCGCTAACAAAGGTTGAAAGGATATCATAGAGGAACGAGTCCATCACACTCTCCCTGGAAAAAGGGTCCTCGACGACGGGGGTGGCCTAACAAAAGACATTTAGGGTTACAAGGAGGACGAGCTTCCGTTGAAACTCTCCCTGGAAAAAGGGTTCCTTGTGTGACAATAACGATTGTTTTGCAAACTGTTCGTGAATCACGAGTCCCTTCAAACTCTCCCTAGAAAAAGGGGTTCAATGAACATACAATAAAGACATGCGAAAAGAATGAGCTCCCTCGAACTCTCCCTGGAAAAAGGGTCCCTCGCAAGAGAAGATGATTGAAATTGGTATTGGGTGACCCAAAAGGGTCATAATTGGGAATGACATGGGTTTGATAGGGATTCAGCCTAAGAACGACATTGGTTCAATTAAGAACGGCATTGGTTCACTAGGAACGACATGGGTTCGATAGGTATTCAGCCTACGAACGACATTGGTTCAATTAAGAACGACATTGGTTCACTGGGAACGACATGGGTTCAATAGGGATTCCGCCTACGAACGACATTGGTTCAATTGAGAACGACATTGGTTCACTAGAAATGACATGGGTTCAATAGGGATTCAGCCTAAGAAAGACATTGGTTCAATTTAGAACGGCATTGGTTCCGCAGGGGTTTGACCTACGAACTATCAATTCCATAGGAATTCAACTTAAGGATCATAGCTTAAGAAGGAATGATTCCAACTTGTGAGCTTTGAATGGACCAGGTGCTAAACTGGGTTTGAGGGAAGATTGAAATTCAAGTCTCTAAGGAAAAACTAGATGAATTGGATTTTGAAGGAGGGTTCGGGTCGGAACTCGGATCTTCTAGACCAATTGCCAAATTTGCAGGAAAGTTTGAGTAGAAGTTCGAACTTTTAAAGGAAAACCAAGCGAATTAGATTTGAAAGAAAATTCAAGTCAGAACTTTGATTTTATAGACCAATTCTGAATTGGATTTGGAAGAAGATTCGAATCGGAACTCGACTCTTCTAGACCAATTCTAGAATCTGGAGGAAAGAAAATTATACGAATTGGATTTGTAAGAAAATTCAAGTCGGAACTTTGATTTTTCTAGACCAATTCTGAATTGGATTTGGAAGAAGATTCGAATCGGAACTCGACTCTTCTAGACCAATTCTAGAATCTAGAGGAAAGAAAATTATACGAATTGGATTTGTAAGAAAATTCAAGTCGGGACTTGGATTTTCTAGACCAATTCTGAATTGGATTTGGAAGAAGATTCGAATCGGAACTCGACTCTTCTAGATCAATTCTAGAATCTAGAGGAAAGAAAATTATACGAATTGGATTTGTAAGAAAATTCAAGTCAGGACTTGGATTTTCTAGACCAATTCTGAATTCGATTTGGAAGAAGATTCGAATCGGAACTCGACTCTTCTAGACCAATTCTAGAATCTAGAGGAAAGAAAATTATACGAATTGGATTTGTAAGAAAATTCAAGTCGGGACTTGGATTTGTAAGAAAATTCAAGTCGGGACTTGGATTTTCTAGACCAATTCTGAATTAAATTTGGAAGAAGATTCGAATCGGAACTCGACTCTTCTAGACCAATTCTAGAATCTAGAGCAAGGAAAATTATACGAATTGGATTTGTAAGAAAATTCAAGTCGGGACTTGGATTTTCTAGACCAATTCTGAATTGGATTTGGAAGAAGATTCGAATCGGAACTCGAATCTTCTTGACCAATTCAAAACATTTAAAGGAAATAAAAGTTGATAAGTATAAAGATGACATTTGAGACTAGTTCAACTAGTACAAGCATCAGATTTTGGAAGAGTACCAGTACAAGCACTGGATTTTGGAAGATTACCAGTACGAACATTGGGTTTTAAAAGGTTACCAGTACGAGCACTGGGTTTTAAAAGATTACCAGTACGAGCACTGGGTTTTAAAAGATTACCAGTACGAGCACTGGGTTTTAAAGGAGAACCAGTACGAGCATTGGGTTTTAAAAGGTTACCAGTACGAGCACTGGGTCTTAAAAGGTTACCAGTACGAGCACTGGGTCTTAAAAGGTTACCAGTACGAGCACTGGGTTTTAAAGAATTACCAGTACGAGCACTGGGTTTTGAAGGGTCATCAATTGACGATGACTTGGATGACTTGCCGAGGTCTCAGGATTTATCCCTTGTCCTGAATGGGTGGTTCAATGCAAATTGATGTGGACGAATGCAGATGAATGTGAATGAATGCATGTAAATGCAAATGAATGCAAAATGATGTAAATGGATGCGCATGCATGCAAAAATGAGAGATTTTTTTGATCATGCCTGCATACAGAGAGTTTTGAAGCCAATTTTCAAAATAATGCCCCAATGTAATGGGGAAAGAAGATTTTGAACAAAAGGATAAATGATTGATGTTCGAAGAACGCTCTCTGAAGGTGGCACGACAACTGGCTTTTGATTGATTCAGAAGAGACTCTGAAGAGGTCATTCCTCATAAAAGAATATTTTATAGAGAAGGAGAATAAAAGGTGGCACCGGTGCTTGCGGGAAAAGTAATCCACTTTATTGATACATTGAAGGAAAATGACAAATTGAGAGAAGAACTGAGACTGCATTATCCCTTTTAAAATGATAAAACGATGAAAGTGACATAGTCTTGACATTGTCAATTTTTTAGAAACTTGCTCAGGATGGTCGACTGGTATTTTTCTCATCTTCAATAAGGATATTCTTGTCGATGCAATCTTGAATGATATTCTTCAGAATGAAACAATTCTCAGTGTCATGTCCCACTGCCCGATGAAATTTGCAAAATTTTTCTTTGAATCTACCCATGATTGTTGCAGGATCAGCTGCTTTAGGTAAACGGATCATATCTTTCGCGAGCATGTATTCCAGAACACTCTCTAGTGTCTGGTCCAAAGGGGTGAACTTTCGATCCGTACTCCAATCCTTGCGCTTTGGCTTTTCTTGATCTTTCTCTTTATGCTGAGGACTAGATTGAAGAGGCCTATCATTGTTGGAGAATTTTCCTTTTTGGCCCTTGGATCCCTCTGAATAGTGATCATGATTCTTCTTATTGCTTTTGCTATCATTGGCAGAAAGAGTGAAGTGAGCCTTCGGAGATCTTACTGTATCTTTCGCGAGCATGTATTCCAAAAAACTTTCAAATATTTGATCCAAAGGGGCCATCTTGCGGTCCTGATTTCGATCATCATGTTGTACCTCTTGCCGAGTGCTTGATTTCTGCTGAGACTAGGCAAAGACAGTCGACTGGTATTCTTTCTCACCCTTAACAAAGAAATTCTTGTCGATATAATCTTGGACGATATTCTTAAAGACGAAACAATGTTCAATATCGTGCCCCGTTGTTTGGTGGAATTTGCAGAAGCGGTCTTTCCATTTCCCTGGGGCGACCAGAGGATTAGCAATTCTTGGAAGCTTAACCATTCCTTTGCTCAGCATGTATTCAAGGACCTCTTTGAGGGGCTGATCTAGAGGAGTGAATTCACGATCGTAACCCCAACCGTCATGCTTTTTCTTCTCTTTCTGTTGACTCAATTTTTCACTCTGCTTTAAAGATTTCTCTTTCTGACTTGTATGATTGCCTTTGTTATTTTTGCAATCACTGCGATTGGCATCAACGAAGAAGGTGAGTTTTGTCTTCTTTTCTGAATCTTGATTATCCCTGACTGAGGTGATGCCATCATGGAAATCTTTGCTCCTGAAGACCTTCTTTCCCTTGTCATGAGCTTGCAAATCTTTAATCATCTTCATCATATCTTTCAGTTGTGACTGCATAGGGTCGTCAACAGACTGATTCTTGGATTTGTATGCCGACACCTGCCCCTGAGTCGACCTTTTGAGTTCTTGCTTGTTTTCATACTCTTTGTCAGTATCATCTGCTGATTCTGATTCATCAGATGTATCCTCGTGTTGGATATGTTTCTTGGATAGTTTTAAAACTTTCTTGGTTGATCGGCCTTTTGCCCTCTGCTTGACTTGGATCTTTTCTGTACTAGCTTCAGCTTGTTCTGTCAACATTTTGGTCATCATCTCTTTAAACATAGCATATATCTGAGGATCAACATCATCCTCTGCTTGCTGACCTTGACTTCTGACTGATCGGGGTGAGTCCATTTCTTCTTCTGAAGTGATTGAGTATGCCACACCTTCGATTGATGAGGTTTTCTTTCCGGATCTTGTATAAACCATCGAGTATCACAAATGTTCTCCTGAATGTTGCTGATGTTGTCTGCAAGGTAGAACTGATGATTAGGCTTTTGAAGGGAATTTGGTTGGAGGGAAATATTTGTTGAGAATTTTGATAGACAATTGAAATAATATCCCATTACTAGGGATTGAGTCGTCGCTGGAATTATGACAATTGCGTTGCTATTCTTTGCAAAATAAACAACTGGAAATATGCCTTGTTACCTAGGCGAGGTCGTCAAACTAAGGTGAAGTGTAGAATAAAGGAATTTTATTGAGGGGAAAAACATGATTTTATCAATAATACATTTGACAGAGGGGAGGGGGACAGACAATTTTCCACCACTCCGGATAATCAGAAGACACACGAGGGCCAGGAAAAATAGTAAGATTAACAAAGGAATCCCAGCCATGTCTGGCAGAATGGTATGCTCCGGACCATTGATCTGATGCGAGGTCGAATTCTAGCAGAACCCCTGCTAGTGGACGAATCTCTACGCGCTTCTGCCTCTGAGAGAACTGTCTGACACACCGCTCTGGATGATAGTATGCGCAGAAGAATGGACCAAGTAGCCTGAACCGCTTGCCGTATGCATAAGTGTATCTAGGAGGTGATTCCTGACGATCAAAGTAGTCCCATACGACCTCTTCCTCCTGAAGATTATCGATCAAGAATCGGTATCGTGCAACTGGCAGAAGCTTTTTACCATTGTATCTGAAGGAACTGGCTCGAGCTGGCACATGCTGGAGGAACCAAGACTGCAAGGCATAGGTGCATTCTTCGACTAGGATCAACTCTCCGAGTGTGAAACGAGTCAACCCTCGGTACAGGAAGGCGAGTGCGGCCATGGCTATCGAGAGGCGGCTGGTCTGTCGACTTCCCCACCTCCTTAAAAGTTGAACTATTCTGATATCCATATAATTCCGTCCATCGGGGAAGAAAGCTAATCCCACCGTGCACAGAACCATCGCATGCTGAATTCTTTCTCGAGCTGTTCTGGACAACGAGCTGACTTCTATGAATATCCCATACTGTCTATAGATTTCCAGCAGGTCCACATATTCGTTTCCATCCTCCTCTATCAATGGCCAAGACTTGCGTCCTGTCATGCGAGCTAAGGCATCCTTAGGGTCCAGACCCTTAACATTAATCAGAAATTGTTTCTCCAATGGATCTCCAGGCTGACCGGCTGGCTCGGGCAATCTCATAATCTATGAAAATTCATCCATTAGCACCGTCATCTCGCCCCATGGGAACCAGAAGGTAGAAGTGCTCGGATTCCACCGCTCTGCTAGTGCATGGATCAAATTGCCGTTGACTGTCTGCTTTTTCACTGCGAACGCCAATTCTAACCCACAATCGTCCAAGTGGTCCGGAAACATACGAGAGAAATTCTTGAACCATAAATAGTACCACTGGGGAAAGAAGGATCCGGTGCTGAGGACTCGATGCTCGAGAAGACTTTGTCGCACCTCGTAGGAGATGTGACCCTCAGGGAAGACTGAATCAAGCTGACTGGATGCCATCAGACTGGAAGACATAGAAAATTGGAATAAGACTTGGGAAAATACAAGAATTTTGAAAGAGAATTGCAGGCAGGATAAAATGAAGCAGAAAAATCGTGATCCAGAAGAAAGGAAAGATGGGAAATCACTTGGAGTTTTGAAGAAAATAGAGGAATTTCATGAAAATCGTCCAGGGTTTTAATATTTCATAAAATGGAGTATTTAAAAATCGTCTAGGGTTTAAAACATGGACAGTATATGGACATGGATTGGAAATCGTCCAGTATTTTAGAAAATATGGAAAATAAAAAAGAAATGACTTTAACACATTTAAACACATCCTACACAATCAAGTATGCACATACAACATTCGCTAAAAGCTAACTCTAGATGCACAAATTTTGAAATAGCTGTAGGACCTTAATCCTAACTCTAAGGTTCAGATCATCTGTGTCCAATCCAGTTATGCCTATATACTCAAGCCAAGGCTCGATGTACGTGGCATAAAATCAAATTCTCCGGTTCTAGGTTCAAGTTTTCCAACATCCTTGAGCACCTGCCGATATACGTTGGACTATGGCCCTTGGTACGTGGCAGGGGGGTTTTCACCCAAATAAGTGGCCCAGTTGTGAGGCTCTGTCCCGAACTATGGTTCTGGAAGAGAGCCCAGCAACGTGAAGACCGGGACAATATAGGTGGGGTGATTTTTGAAAAACATGAGCACATGCAATCAAACAGAAGGCTCTAAGTCCTAAAGAGATAGAATTTTGAAATATTTGAAGAAGCAAACATTGTTTTCATACAATTCCTAAATTGAGGAGTGTTGTATTAGACCTAAGTCTATGTGAGCATGAATAATTCTCCTCAATATGGTCCTACCAAACCATACCTAGTCTATATGCATTCCATGTCAGCTGGGTTCAGGTCTAGGCTCCTAGGTTCACATGATATCATAAAGCAAAACTGACATTCCATGAAAATCGATTTTGACAATTTGAACTAAGCAAAGCGTTAGATTGATCAGGCGAGTCAAACTGACCTTTGAAAAAGATTTTGAAAATAACTCGCCTCCGTTTTAAAATGCGGGAAAATTTTGTAGAATGGGACTCGCCTGTCGGTACGAGGTTCAACCGTTCCTGGAGCCTTTACCAGGGGTAATTGAACCAAGGATCAATCTACTGCTTTGCTCTATTCAACTTGTCTAAACCATATTCTAATTTCTAAATGCACATAGAATCAGGCATGTGCTATGAATTTTCTGAAAATGCATATTTGAAAACATGATGTTTGCTTCAAAGATTGGAAAATATTTGGAAAATAAACTCTTTGAAAATCGTGAATCATGATTGAGATACTGTATTTGAAAAAGTGAAAATCAATTTCTGAAGTATTCAAGAGATTTTTGTGAAAATCGATTTTCAGAAATATGAAATAACTTTGGAAAACTTGATTTCTTTGAATCAGAACTCTGAAATTGAAAATATAACTTAGAAAATCGAATTTGGAACTTGGGAAATACTTGAAATATCATTGGCAAATCCATATTTTGAGAAAATCGATTTTTGATAAGACTTAGGAAAATTTGAAGAATTTGATTTCTTTGACTTGAGATTTGAATTGGCATTGGCAAATGCATGAAATGAATGAATATGATTTTGAGGAATTGGGAAAAACTCTTTGTATTTTTTAGAAATGCAGTGCATTTTGAAATTAGCCTAAGAGTGTAGGCTGAATGTAGCTAATGTGAAGATCATAAATCTGGATATCCTTCATATTCTGACTATGGCCATAAATACGAATTCCACCAAGTTTATAAACTTTATAAAAGCTAGTGTATGTGCCATTCGTGTAGACCATAGTGAGTTTGAATATGCATGAATCATCATCCATAACACATTAACATTATTTAAAAAAAAATAAAGTATATGCAATGCTGCCTAAGCTAAGCAGGAAATGTAAATTCTTATTCCAAAGTTTAATTTAATTTACATCACTATTGAATTTAAATACAAGAAATTAAAGGAAAGTAAAGTCTTCAATGTCCCTGCAAAACTAGAAAACTTTGTTAGTGATGATATGTTGGCTTTTCTAGATTTATCCAGTAATATCAGGAAATTGCTGGATTTTGATAGATCTAAGCCTTTTTGCCATGATTCCCAATTGATAAAATATGAAATAAAATTGAATAAATAAGAAAGAGAAGATATGAAATTTCGAAATTGGGGTCAAAATGACCAAAATACCCCTAATAACAAGACTATGGCCTTGAAATTAGGGTTTTCAGAAAGATATTTGGTAAAATGCAAATTTTGAAATTCAAATGAGAATAAATCAAACTAAATATGCTATGACATGATTAAAAATATGAAAATTAGGGTTAGGAATTTCAAAATTGAGGTCAAATGACCAAATTGCCTCTGATAGCAAGACTATGGCCTTGAAATTAGGGTTTTCTGAAATAGATTTTGGTAAAAACTTAGGTTTTATGCACTAAATGAAATCAAATGAGCATCAAATTAAACCTAAAGCATCCTAATATGATTATGAATATGATTAAACCCTAAAAATATATGCTTATGCACAAAAATCCAAGAATATCACAAATTTTGTGATTTTTGCAATGTTTTGGAATTCTTCAGGTGCCCTGTTTTGCAACTCAAGCCATTCAAGCATCAAACGGATTTTAAAAATCCTCAAAATTAGTACCTGCACTTGTTATAACTCTAATATCAGATTAGAATTATAAAAATATTTTTTTGGCATTAAATTAATCCGAAATTGCATTAAACCCTAAAAATATGCTATTTTTGACCTAGCTCACCAACCAGTCTCAGTCCAAGACCCGAACCAGGGGTCAAACCTCCATGAAAATTTATGAAATTTTACAGAGAACAAATAGCCAAGAAAACAGAACTTTTATTTTTTACAGATCTGAAAAAGATTTTAAAACCAGGGAGATCCCTATCCGACAATCCGGACTTGAATATATTGATTTTAACTTTGGTCTTAACTGATACTTTCAGTTGAAAATTCCGGGATAAATAGCAGTGCTCATTCAAAATATCTGAGATTTTAACAGTGAACAGTTTACAAACAAATAACAATACTCACTTTTTACAGATCATGAATCGGATCTGTAGTTTGGGATTTATAAACAACACAAGTCTGATTAGGGTTTTGGAAAACCCTAACGAGTTTTAAATTGAAAATCAGAGTCTCTGACAGAGGAAAAATACTAAAACGTAATACAAAATTCTGAAAATTTCACAGTAGCTAGATCTAATCAATATGAATCCATGGCATTTTACAGATTTAAAATCGAATATAAGATGAGAAAAATATCATCACAGCAAGTTACCCTCTTGATTTTAACAACGATTTTAAAGTTTTAACAACCTGATTTGATGTCTGATTTTTCTGACAGAGTTCCCGAAGTCCAAAATCTCTGATTTTTTTACAGTAGATCAATCACATATGCATGCATCACATATAAAAAAATCAGAAATTAAAAACACATATTTTAATCCGAAATAGCATGCTTGTTTCTGTTCTGAACTAAAAACACACAGAAATCTAAGAAACTTGAGAAAATATGCATTAACTAATGAAAAACAATAAAATAAACACTATAACAGTAAAATAAAAATTATTTCTATGCTGGAAAACGTGTAATAAACATGGATAAACAAACAAATAAATAAAATACAGGGAATCCATGGCTGTAATTTGCTTTCACCTTTGAAATAATGGATTTAACCCATTTAACGGGTAAATCTCACGTTTCGTCAGTTAAGAACATGAAAAATGTACCTCTCATCAATTCTAATGGATTAGAATCCTTGAAATCACCCTCAAACTGAGTTAGATCATCTTCTTGGGTCGATTTTGGGGTTCTTGGATGAAATCCATGGTTAAATCCATGAACACAAGAGTTTCCATGGTGAAATCTATTGAAAAATCATAAAAAACTAATAAAATAATAATAAAATAATATTAAATAACTCACCTTGGGGCTGCAGCTGCAATGAAGGAAGGTAGAGGTGCTGAAGAGGAGAGAGAGGCCACGAAAATTTGAGAGAGAAAGAGCTCCCTTTTGACCCCCCTTAGGTCCCTTTTTATAGTTTTTCAAAAAGTCACTTAATTAGGGTTAATTAAGAGGTTTTTCATTTTTTCAGGACTCTTTCTAATAAATCCACTAAGGATACGATTTTTTGTGGTTTCCTAACCCTAAATGAACTCTAATTAAACTCTAATTAATACCTAATTAAACCCTAAAAAGTCCAAATGTGACACCACCTAGTATGGACCCACATTTGGTTTTTAAAACCTGAATTTAAAACCTTTAAAAAACAATGGTTTAAAAGTTAAATAAAATGGATTTTTAAATTTGATTTTGACTCCTCTAAACCTCTAACCTAACTAGGACATGTTTAAAACTTGAAATTGAAGGAGTTTTCAAAAGATTTTCAAAAGTAAACTTAAAATTAGAATTTTTTGAAATGGCATAGGGTTCTAACCGAGTCAGAACTCCTCTGGATATGGTGCCAACTGAGTGGGCCCACATCGAGTTTTGAAGAATTTTGAAATAAACACTGAAAATGGCTTTAAAAAGGGGTTAAAATCAGTATTTGAAATTCAAGATCTTTGAAAATAGGGTCTCAAGCGAACCGGAACTCCAAATTAGAGTCCTGAACTCTTAGGACTCTGTGATTTTGGTTTTTAAAAGCCAAATAAAGAAATTTTTGAAAAGATTTCATTGAAAATGGTGAAACAAGTCAGAAAATACAGTCAGAGTTAGACTCCTAACTCGATCAGAACTCTAAATTAGAGTCCTGGATTAACTGGACTCTACAAAATGACCTAATTTTTTAAAACAAATGGAATAAAAAAAAATGGAATAAAAACAAACTTCAAAACAGACTCCTGACTGAACTAGGACTCTGGGACAGAGTCCTGATCAGACTGAAACTCTAGATTTTTTGTATTTTCTGAAAAACAAATGAAAGAATTTTGAAAAACAGTTAAAAACACGATAAAATCGAATTTTGGTTCAGAGTCCTGATACGATTAGGACTCTAAGAAAGAGTCCTAATTCGATCAGAACTCTAAGAATTTTGGTTTTTCTGGTAGGCAAATGATGAAATTTGGGCAAAGCTTTTGAAAACCAGTGAAAATAAAGCGAGAACATCAATTTTGGATAGAGTCCTACTTCGATCAGGACTCTGAGGTAGAGTCCTGATTTGATCAGGACTCTGAGATAAAACCTCAGAATTTTGAAATTCTTTGATAAAAGTGTAATAGTTTTGGTATGTTGAAAGATTTCTAAAAGATTCTCTCAAAATTGAAATCAGAATCAGAGTCCTGATTCAACTAGGACTCTCTGAACAGAGTCCTGTTTTGACTAAAACTCTGAGTTTCAGACTCATTTTGAAATATTTGATTGAAAATAGATAAAATAGTTGTAAAAGATTAGAGTCCCAATCCAATTGAAACTCCGAAGAAGAGTCCTGATCTGACTGGACTCTTGAAGAAGAGTCCTGATCCAACTAGGACTCTGAAATTTTGGCCAAAACAGCAGATTTTGAAAGGTTTTCTTCAAAGACAGGAAAAAAGGTAGTGAAAAGTAGAGTTTTGATCCGACTAAGACTCTGGAAAAAGAGTCCTGATCCAATTAGGACTCTAAGATTTTTGATAAGTGAAGGAATCCAGAAGCGACACCACCTAAATGGGTCTCATCTGAGAATTGAAATCAATTGAAATTGAGTTTGAAATGAATCCAGATTGTTTTCTGAGAAAATACTTCAAAATATAAGGTCATGGGGGTTGGAAAATGACACAATGTTGATTAAAAACCCAGGTTTTAAAATTGATTTTTGAAAGAAAAGTTTTAAAAATCAAATCTGGATTAAATATTTTGAAAACAGGAGTGTTGGATCTCGAAGATGAGATGTAATGACATGCAATGCTATGCTATGTAATGCAATGATATTCTGAATTCATGCAATGATAAGCAATGACACATGAAATGTAAGCACTGGATAAGGGTGAAAATTTGGGGTGTTTACTGTTCGTCATGGCCTGATTGACGATTTGAGCCATATCTTGCGGTGTTGTGCTAGGCTTGACCTTGATCTTTCTGAGCAGGTCTTCCAGCACTTGCTGGTGCTCAGGCGAAGCGTGGGTCAGATCCAAGATAGAAATGTTGGATAAAGGAGATATTGACTTCTGAACTGACCCTGAAGCCTCTTCTTTCTTCGAAGCTGCCTTGATGAAGCGCTTCAGAATTCTGGGGACTATCCTGGCAATGTCTGCCGCTACTTTTGTTGGTTCTTTGCTTGTTTTCTTGTGAAATGCAGTAATATCCACCCTCTTGGCAGAAGACTGCGCTTGACGAAGGACCAGGACCGGATATTGATCCTGAATGTCCTGATTAGAACATGACTGAATGCTACCTTGCAGAAAAAATGTTTGTTCTATGATGACCGAAACTGAATGCTTGGGAAATGGCTTGGACAAGATTTTCGGCTGTTCTTCCTCATCCTCGATCAATAAATTCTTGTCAATGCAGTCTTGGATGATGTTCTTAAGAACAAAGCAATGCTCGGTATCATGCCCAACAGTCCAATGGAATTTGCAGAATTTGTCAGTCCATTTGCCCATAGTGACCAAAGGATCTGCCACCTTGGGGAGTTTGATCATTCCCTTAGACATCATATATTCCAAGATGTCTTCGCGGGACTGCTCCAGAGCTGTGAACTCTCGGTCATAACTCAAACCCTCGTGTTTCGGCTTTTCCGGCTGTTTTGCTTCTGGCTGCGGTGCTGACTGAATAGGCTGTGTCTTGACAAATTTTCCTTTCTGAGTTGCCGAGTTTGTCCGTTCGGCCCTGGAATGCCCGGCATTCTTTTTGCGATTTTTCTTGCTCCTCTTGTTGTTAGAGCCACTGCCATGATCTAAAAACTCTGTAGAATAGGCGACGTGCGCCTTCTTCTTCTGATCAGGATTCCCTCTGACAAAAGGATATCCTTCGTACAGACCATTGTCCAAGCCAGTCTCGAGCCATTCGGCTCTCTCAATTAGTTTGATAAATGATTTGGCGGGCGAGGTAGAAATGAGGTTCCTCAGGGGCTGGGCAAAGTTGTTCAAAATAATTTGTAGGGCGTGCTCCTCTGGGATGGGAACCTTCATTCTGTTATAGGTGCTTCTCCACTTGTGGATGAATTTGCTGTCCTTCTCATTCTCATTCTATTTTAAATTGTACAGATGGTTGAGGGTTGGTGAGGCTTCAACATTGAACATGAAGCGCTCAATGAAGAAGTTAACTTTATCGAACTCTCATAGTTCAATAGGATTAATGTGGTCCGCATACCATCTGGCCGCTACACCTTCTAGGCTGCGAGGAAAGCAAATGAATAACGCCCAATTGTCTTTCCTGAAACGGCCGCACTCAACATAGAAAGTGGCCAAATGAGCCTTAGGGTTGCTTGTTCCATCGAACTTAAGGAATTTGCGAGGGAGATTTTCCAGATTGTCATCCCCATCTAGGCCGTGGTAAAAATCTTCACCGGAGTAGGTCTGCTTGCCTTTGCTTTTGGCTTGAATATCCTTGATGGCCTGATTCATTTCTTTCATCTGTTCTTGCATTGGATCGTTAGCCGGAATGGGCTTGTTTATTGATTCGGGCTCTGCAACAGTCTTTACAAGCTGTGGCAGAGGATTCTGATGATAAACAAATTGTTCTTCCTCTTCAACTGATTCTGTTTTTTCAGAAGTGGTGTCAGGCTGCACTTTCTTTCTGATGATCCTGACTGGTTTTTTCACAGCCTTCTTCTTTGGTTTGCTTTTTGGAGCAACCTCCTTCTGACTGGCCTCAGCCTGTTCTGACATCATTCTGGTCATCATTCTTTTGAATAGGTTATACATGGCAGGGTCTATGTCATCGGTTTGGTTCTGATTCTGCCCCCTGACTGACTTAGGAGAGCTCGTTGCTTCGACTTAGTTGTCGCTGTGCTGAGGGGCATTCTCCTTTCCAGCTCTGGTCTGAACCATTTTGACACTGCCAAATGATTTCTGGTTTGTAAAGGAATGGTTAGAGCTCGGAGGAATTTTTGAAAATGCGACCCTTTGAGAAAAAAAAGAAAAAAAGACAGGAAAGAAGGAATTGATAGACAATTTAGACAAGTTATCCCATCACCAAAGATTGGGTCATCACAAATTTTGCGATAATTGTGTCACCATTTTGCGATGACAAAAATGCGCCTTATGACCTAGGCGAGGTCGTCCATCATGATAAGAGATAATCGAAGAAAGAATATAAGAAAGAGGTCTCATCACCGGGGATGAGGTCGTCACGAGGATCATGACCATATAAAATAAAATAAAATTTTGGCCATAAAGAGCTTTTTATCAGAACAAAAAGTTGCATTTTTATTGATAATAAAATTTAAATACAAAGAGAAGGTGGGCAGACAGTTTGCCACCATTCTCGATACTCCGACGATACACTAGGACCAGGAAACATAGACAAAGGAATGAAGGAGTCCCAAGTGTATTTGGTGACATGGTATGCCCCAGACCACTGATCCGACTGCAGATTGAACTCTGGCATGCGGCCCGTCGGGAAGCGAGTGTTGACACGAATCTGCCGCTGCGAGAATTGTCTGAGACATCTCTCTGGCTGATAGTCGACACAAAAGAAAGGTCCAAGCAATCTGTAGCGCTTGCTACAAGCATAAGTGTAGCGAGGAACTGATTCTTGTATGTCAAAATAGTCCAGAGGATCTCTTCCTGGTGCATACTCTCGATCAAGGCTCGATACCGATCAATAGATTCCGGCTTCTTGCTACTGAATCTGAAAGAACTGACCTTTGATGGAACATATCGCAGGAACCACGACTGCAAGGCATACGTGCATCCTTCCACCAAAACGGTCTCTCCGAGGGCGAAATGAGCTAAGCCTCTATAGAGAAAGGATAGAGCTGTGTGAACACCCCAAATTTTTCAAAATCTTTTAAATATTCCCCTTTTGCCCCTAAATTCATTTTTTGAGTAAATAAGTCATTTTAAATCTAAATTCCAGTTCATTTCTCAAGTTTTATCGAAATTAAAATCATTTTATATGTTTAAATTGATTTCGGATCTGGATCCATTGTCCAGATCCAAATCTGAGTCTCCTTGTTCAAATTTTAAATTACAGAAAATACCAAAAATAGTTTTTAAATAGCTCGGATAGTCCATTCGACATCTGTTTGGATCCATCACATTGTATTTCTCGTTTCGAGTGTCAAAACTCGAACATTTTCTCAAAACCTGGGTCAAAACCCATTCTTCTGAAGAAATTTCCCCAAAACGGTCAGAAATTCTCAGAAAAATACTTTTGTAAATATTTCTCAGAAAAATACAAAAAATTAGTGTTTAAAACTTAGTTTTCTTTTAAAATCTTAGTTTTCTACTACAAAACTACAAAAAATGGAAAATGATGCAAAAATCGAAAAAATTGGGGAAAGCAAAAGGTTTTAAAACTTGAAAAATTGAATTTTTGCCAAAAACCTCTCTTGAACCACTCTTTTTACAAAAAAAATCTTTCAAAGGGGGCCTTCTTTTGGAAATTTGGAAAATCCACAACAGATCACTCCCGCGCACTTCCCCTCTCTCTTGCCTACCCTCCATCTTCAACAACTCCTTCCCTCAACCCCTCATCTTCAACCACCGGATTCTCCTTCATGCCTCCGTCAGCCGCAGGCTCCCCCTTTCCAGAAGGATCCTCCACCCTCTACATAAACCACCTTCAAGAAAACCTAAAGGTCACCCGTTATCACCCCAACACCCCTCTTCTCCTTCAGGATCCGCTCTCACCTCTCCATTGCATCCGATTCCTCCCCAACTCTGTTGACTTAATCCTCGTTCTCTTCCTCTTCGGCGGAGGAGTATTCCCAGGGGATCAAGAATCAAAAGCATCTGCCTTCACCACTCCGGGCAGAGGAGCTCTCTATCTCCCTGACGACAATGCTCTAAAAAGGTGCCCTTCGTATACATCCCTCCTCCAAGAATTCGTTTGTCAAGTGAGTACCCCTCTTCCTTCTTTTGTTTTTTTTTTTTTAGTTTTTCATATACTTAAGGCACATCCGGTAGCAACGGATTGCCTATGGCAATATCGATCTACCTCCGTGTAATATCAATGGAGTCTTAGAACTCCCACATTTTCTGTCTTTCTTTTCTTTTTTTCTTTTTTTCTTTTTTTTCTTTTTTTCATTGTGTAATTTCATATCTATGCTCTATGTTTCGATAAATTAACATTTCTTTTATAATTTCAACTGAAATTCGCCATCATCTTGCATCTGGCTATGACTCACAAAAAGAGATATTCGGTCTGATTCGACATCAGATCAGGTCCATCTCGTGAAAAGCCTCAATCGATTCCCTGATCCCTAGTTTTCTGATGGTCATAATCATCTTGCTGGTTTTGCGTTTCTTTTGAATTTCCCCAAGAGGACATGATCTATCCCCCTTTAGTTATCATTTTACTATCGCTTTTCATGTTTTCAATCTCTTCTTCTGAGTTATTTGGTTTCCAGCACCTCATTATGGGTATTTTGCTGCTATCGAAGTTTGTTTCATCATAGCCATATCAATATCATTCATGTTAATACATTGACTAGCGACATTGTAAACCTTTTTTTTTTCTCAACGCCTCCCTGAATCCAAGTCATGGTATACCATAGTAAAGGCATTCGGTGTTGCCTTTTCACTCATTTCAGTATTCAATGCTCCAACGTTCTAGCCTGTGGATACTGCACTATCAGATGACAGTTTTTGTCTCTACCATGGAGCGTCAAATTCTATATGTGAGTTAATGCAGTTATGTTTCATCCAGTATCGGCAGGCAAGGGCATGCTAAAAAAAAAACCGATCCCATCCACATCATAGTTCAGTCGTGTTTAGGGTGTTCCCCCAACATTTAACACCATTCTGCATATGTATAGCATCATGACTCACATTATTGATATGTTGCCATGTACAAATTGAAAACCTGTGTCATTTTGAAAATCAATACTGTTATTGGTGGAGGAAGCTTGGCTACAGTGCGTTAATCTTCCAAATAAATGTGTTTGTTATGATATTATAATCCCTGAAAGGAGATTCTGGCAAATGAGACCAACATAACAGATATCATTATCCCGATATCCCCTGCCATCAAGCTCCTAGAAAGTATAGCCAAGGCATGGGCGCCAATAAAAAAAAATGTTGTTCAAACCTGTTTTGTCCGGCTTTGAAGGTACGTGTATTTTGAGGTTTTCAATTCTGAAGTTTAACCCACGTCTCTATCTCTCTGCACTTTTTTTTTTTTCCTTATTTCACTAGATGTACATATACCATCTTCCATATTCAGTATTGTGTATCATTTTTTTTTTCTTTTCTTTCATGTACTGATAACATTTAATGTATTTGGAAATATTAGTATGGTTCTTCTATTTTCGATCATTTTAGATACCTGATTTTGTTTTGTGGTAATCCCTGAAAGTTGATCAATTGCTCTGCAGAAAAATAGAGCTTAGCCTAATCCTATTCAAATTCCAGCAAATCTATTCTTTGATCAAACCTGTTGCTTTACTTCTCAATATAGCTTGTTGGGCATGTCTTCACTGCCACCAGTGAAATATCAGCTTCTTTAGACGTGTTTTCAATGTTTGTCTGACCACGGAGGGGCTCAAGCATCAGGTGTGTCCTCAGATCTTTCATCTTGAAAGTGGTTCATCTGATAGATAGCAACTATGTTTTGCCGCAGCATGATCAATTCATATTCTTTTTGTTTTGGTTGTTTTGATGTTTCCTTTTGATATATATGTTTTTTTTTTAACATCTCTACTATGTAATGTCTTTGCTGTCTGCAGTCCATTTTTCTTCAATACACTTCAGATATGCTTGAATTACCTTTATTTATTGACCTTGTACACAATTTTTTTTAGTTCCATATCAGTCCATCTTTGTGCATTGCCCTCTTCCATGCATCATTGCGTCTCCATTTTTAGTACATTGTCATCACCCCTTCACAACTACTGCATTTGCCGCAGTACACAGGTTGATGTTACATCAACCCAGTATCTCCTCCACTCTGTTACATTATATATTGTTCACTGATGTAAGTATTCAACCTCACCTAACCCTGTATTCATATATATCCATTCATAAAACCCCATTGCCCAGCACATTGCCCTGTGCATAACCTCCATCATCTCCGGCAGCACTATGTCACTCTGCACTATTCAATAGTACAAGCCACAACAATATATGTTGTACTTATCCTCACTAACTCCCCTTCCAGCACATATGATAGTACTGCTGCAATCAGCCTTGTCAATCTCTGCACAACATTGTTCACGCCCTACTGTTTTCAACACTATTGAGTATCTTTCCCACCTATATGTTAACCCACGGCATCATCTATGTCCCATTAACAGTACATGGCCACATTGCAGGATCCTATCCCCATCGTTTTCATCCTTTGGTCACTTGTAATACACCCAGCACCTATCTTTGTTGAATCATCTGCACAGGCCACACATGTCTATCAATGTGTGACTTCCTCATATGCTGTTACTTACAGCAACGATCAGCATTGCTGTAAAATGTGCTATTCATTACAGCAATGCTGATCACTACTTTAAAGTCTTTCACTTACAGCAATAACCTGCATGGTTGTAACCTTATCCTCACCACCTATTTACCTTCCAGCGACACCTTACCAGTCTGCCAATAGCGTTATCCCTTCCTTCAGCCCCTCCATATCATTACCTCCATACCTATTCCCCAGCCTACCTTCTGCAAACATCGCTTGCATATACCCACATTCAGAAGCCATAGCTTCTTCACAATCCTCCTTCACAGTTTTTCACACCTTTGTACCTTCCAGTTACTAATTTATCTTCACTATACACCACCATCTATCCATGCCACTCCATAAATGCTGTGCATATGCCATTTTACTGCAAATGACACTGTTTCTCACAACATGTCATTACTGTCACCTTCTTACAACAACCTACTCCCTTTTCGTAGCATACCATTTTGGGTATTACATATGCATTCGTTTGTTAGCCTACACCTGCCTCCATACCCGACCCTTTTCCTATTACATGTCACCTACAACAACTATTCGCTGCAAACTTATTCCCTTGCCTCAACCACCTGTTGCCACAACTACACCTCTTCACAGCCCATACCCACATCACTTGCATTTCCACCTTCCTGTTTTCACTGTTGCAACATTCAGGTTATAATCTGTGTGCTCCCTGTTGTATATACATCATTTCTGTATAAGCACCACTAGTACATACCACCCATTAGGCATAAAATTTTCTGTTAGCTCAGGGGCATCATTCCAGCATTTCATTTACACTTAGAGAATATTCCAAAACAGGTCAGCCATGACAAACTTACTTCAGGTTCATCATTATTCTAGATACTACATGTATATACTCATTTAAATACAGGATTCCAATATGAAATTTGTCATCTACATTACATTTCTCATTAGTATGAAATACAGGCATGAATATCTCATCAATTGCCTTTAAGCTCAATATGGTGTCTTTTTGGTAAATTGCTTTCTCTATGTATCTTCCATCCTGTATTAACTTAGATTTTGCACGGAATAGGTGGCAAATGGTATTCTCTTAATTTAGGAGTGTTAATTTCAATTTCAAGTTCCGTTCAAAGATTGTAAATAGTTAGATTTTAAATGAGAATTTATATTTCCAGTTTTAGATAGAATGAATGAGCATTGTAAATATCATGAATTACATGTTCTTTATGCATTTTGTCTTTATTTCTCAAATTCTCACAAATGGCAACACGAATGGCACGTGCACCATTTCATGAAAGGTAATAAATCCTAAGTTGATGATTTACATCAACGGCCATAGTCGGGATGTAAACAAGACTTAGGATTTTTATCTTTTATGAAATAACACTGATCCACACTGGATCCTCTTAAAAAATCATCATATTTTTCAAATATTACCTTCTTTTATCAGAATTTAACTTAAAATTAATTCAAAATGTATACCAATGGCCATAGTCAGTGTATATTGAGAGTTAATTTCATTTTAAATTCTATAAAATCACCAAATATGTTTCATTCTTCACCTGAATCTAAATATAGATTATTATATAATACATTCAATGACCATAGTCAAGGATGTATTATATCTTCAATCTTGTTTTAATTCAACCAAAGAATGAAATTGCTTTTCAAAATCCAATTTCAAATTCTTTAAATTCATTCATCACTTAGGATAGAACTGCATCATATTTTCAAAATTCTCTTTTTCAAAAACTCCAAGTGATGTAAATATCTTCCTCAATCTATTCTTATAAAATCCAATTTCAAATTCAATTTCATTTTCAAAATCTCAAAGTTCAATTTAACTTTGAGATTTCAAAGTCATTTTTATATTCAAATTCAAATCAGATTTCAAAGTTCAATTTGACTTTGAAATTCCAAATTCATTTTATATTCAAAACTCCAATCAAATTCAAAGTTCAATTTAAAACTTTGAAGTTTTCTAATTCATCTTCTGATTCCAAATTCAAACTTCAAATTCAAGGTCTAATTCGACTTTGAAATTCATTTGTATATTCAAGGGTCAAATTCTAAATTTCATTTTTCAAGTTCAATTCAAACTTAGAAGTTCTTAATTCATCTTCTGAATTTAACAAACTCCAAATCCATTTTAGGATCCAGGATTCAACATTCATAACGGATCTCAGACTTCAGATCCAATTCCCCCTTTAGGATCCAGAATCCAATTCTATTTTAGATCTCAGGCTTCAGATGCACAATCCACTTAGGATCCAGAACCCAATTCTACTTTGGATCTCAGACTTCAGATCCAAAATCCATCTTAGGGTCCAGAGTCCAACTCTACATTAGATCTCAGACCTTAGATCCAAAATCCATTCTAGGGTCAGAACCCAATTCTACTTTGGATCTCAGACTTCAGATCCAATTCCATTTTAGGATCCAGAACTCAATTCTACTTTGGATCTCAGACTTCAGATCCAATTCCATTTGAGGATCCAGAATCCAATTACATTCCCAAGTCTAGAATTCGAATCCAAATTCCATTTTCGGATCTAATCTGAATCTTCTAAATCCATTTCTATTTTTTAATGCCATTTTCTCAGATCCATTCTAAGATTCAAAATTCAATGTCACTTCAAAATTTCATCTTCTCCTAAATCCATGATTAAATTCAAAGTCCATTTCTGACTTTAAAACTTCATTTCCTTTTATTTCAAAGCTTCAAATCATTCTCTCTCAAAGTCAAAATTTTATTTTTCCAAATCTGATTTACCTCAAAGACTTAGAACTTCTCTGATCTATCTCAAGTTCTAAAGTTAGATTCAATCATTTCTTCACTCCCTTATCAAATTCATCTCAGAATACTTGGAAATTTCCAAAACATTCTTTTCAAAAGAGCATACATCCTTGCATTGCACAAGTATGATTCTTTGTGCATTTAGACTTAGAATAAATTCTTAGATTATATTTAGGCAAAGCAAAAAGGCATAGATTCGATCCTTGGTTCGATTACCTCTGGTAAAGGCGCCAGGAACGGTCGAACCTCGTACCGACGAGCGAATCTCGTCTCCCCATTTTCCCACAAATTTTTAAAACGGAGGCGAGTTATTTTCTAAATATTTTTCAAATAAAGGTCAAGTGAAAACCCGCAAAAGAGTTCCTCTTCTCTCTTTCTTTCTTCTCTCTTCTCTCTTTCTTTTCTTTCTTTTATTCTTCTCCCTTCAAAAAGGAGGAAAATAGAGGTTAGAAAAGGAAAAGAGAAGGAAGAGAGAGAAACCACAAGAGAGCGAGGAAAAATTTTGCGATGATCACAAGCTGCCATGGACACTGAAAGCTGACGGGTCTGCTTGCTTCCCCATCTTCGAAAGAGTTGGGTGACTCTGACATCGATGAAATTCTGACCATCCTGAAAGAATGCTAGTCCCACTGTGCATAGGACCATGGCATGCTGGATTCTTTCTTTCGCTGCTCAGAACAAGGTATCAACTTCTTCGTAGGCCCCATACTTGCGATGGAGTCCGAACAGGTCGATGAACTGACTCCCGTTGATCTCTGTGAGAGGCCAAGATCTGCTCCCTGTAGCTCTCACCAATGCTTCTCAAACATCTATCCCCTTGACGTTGATCAAGAACTGCTGCTCGACCGGGTCGTCTGGCTGACCAGCTGGCTATGGCAATTTCATGATGTCGCTGAATTCGTCCATTAGCAGAGTCATTTCTCCCCATGGAAACCAGAACGTGCAGGTACGTGGATTCCACCGTTCTGCCATAGCCTGAATTAAACTGCCGTTGATGGTTCGCTTGCCCACTGCTGATGTCATCTCCAATCCACAATCATCCAAGTGGTCTAGAAACATACGCAAGAAGGTGGCGAACCAAGAATAGTACTACCGAGGGAAGAAGAAACGAGACTGGATGACCCGATGATCTGGGGTTCCATCCCTTATTTGATAGAAGACATGATCCTTGGGAAAAATAGCATCGAGAGATTCAGATGCCATCCGAATGATACTGAGGCAAAGAAGAAGAAAATTAAATAGAATGCAGGACTTATGGATAGACTCTTGATGAGAAAGAGGACAGACACAACTCCTAGAAATTTTTTGAAAGATCAAGAATTTCTAGGGCTTTTAAAGAATATTTTCTACACAAAAGAGAAAAGAATGTAGGTAAAGGAAAAATATGCACCTAGGGTTTCTGAAAATAGAGGGAAATTTTTGAATAGTACACCCAGGGTTTTGAAAAAAAGGTTCGATATATATAGGAGAATACAAGGAAATATTACACAATTATAGCTGCACAAACAAGGATGCACACACAACACTCCCTAAAGGCTGCCTCTAAATGCGATATTTGAAATAGCTTGTAGGACCTTAATCCTAACTCTATAGTTCAGATCATCTGATTCCAATCAAGGTATGCTGATATACTCAAGCCGAAGCTCGAAGTACGTGGCATAGAAATAATTCTCTGGTTCTAGGGTAAGGGCTTCCCAACATCCTTGAGCACCTACCGATATACCTCGGACTATGGCCCTTAGGTACGTGGTAGGGGGGCGCAAACCCAAATAAGTGGTCCAGTTGTGAGGCTCTCTCCCGAACTATGGTTCAATGAGACAGCCCAGCAACGTGAAGACCGGGACAATATAGGTAGGGATGTTTTCAAAAAAACTGATCAACATGCAAATAAAACCAGAAGGCTCTAATGCAAGTCCTAAAGAGATAGAATTAAATGAAAAAGAAGCATACACTTGCATACATTGTTTGCATTCAATCCCTAGAATTGAGGAGAGTTGTATTTAAGACCTAAGTCTAATGTGAGCATGGAATAATCTCCTCAATATGGTCCTACCAAACCATACTTAGATCCTATATGCAATGATGTCAGCTTTAGGACAGGGTCTAGGCTCCTAAGGTTTGCATGGAAATGAAGCTGACATAGAAGAATAACGACTTAAAAAAATATTTAAAGCAAAGCAAAGGCATAGATTCAACCGGACGAAGACATGTTCCATCACGATCGCCAAAACTGTGATCATCGCAAAATTTTTCCTCTCTTGTGGTTTCTCTCTCTTCCTTCTCTTTCCTTTCTGACCTCTATTTCCTCTTTTTTGAAGGGAGAAAAATAAAAAGACAGAAAAGAAGAGAGAAGAGAAAAGAAAGAAAGAAAGAGAAGAGGAACTCTTTTGCGAGGTCTCACTTGACCTTAATTTAAAAATATTTAGAAATTTAACTCGCCTCCATTTTGAAAATATTGCGGGAAAAATGGAGAGACGGGATTCGCTCGTCGGTACGAGGTTTGACCGTTTCTGTCGCCTTTACCAGGGGTAATCAAACCAAGGATTAAATCTATGCCTTTTGCTTTGCCTAAATATTATCTAAGAATTTATTCTAAGTCTAAGAGATGCACAAAGAATCATGCTTGTGCAATGCAAAGATGTATGCTTCTTTTGAAAAATGATTTGGAAATCTTCAAGTTTTCTGAGATAAGCTTGATGATGGAGTGAAGAATTTGATTTCTGAATGGTAAAATCTAACTTAGAACTTTGAGATAGATCAGAGAAGTTCTAAGTTTTTGAAGTAAATCAGAGTTGGGGAAATAAATCTTGATTTTGAGAAAGAATGATTTGAAGCTGAAAATGAAAGGAAATGAGGTTTCAAAGTCAGAAATCGACTTTGAATTTGGATTTTAAACTTGGGTCTAGGAAAAGAAATGAATATTTGAAATGAAATTGAATTTCGGATTTTGAAGTTTTGAAATTAGGGTGGATCTAAGAAATCCAAATGGTATTTAAAAATAGAAATGAATTTAAGAAATCCAAAGGTGATCTGTAAATAAAATTGGATTTGAAATCTGGAAATGAAATGGAATTGGATTTGAAAGTTGGAATTGGGAATGGAATTGAATTCTGGATCCTGAATAGAACTGGATCCAAGATCTAGAATTCAAGATGGGATTAGATTCTGAATCCTAAAATGGATTTTTGGATCTTAAAATGGGTTTAGTATCTGAAATCTGAGATCCAAGATAGAGTTGGACTCTGGATCCTAAGATGGATTTTGGATCTGAAGTCTGAGATCCAAAAGTGGAACTAGGTTCTGGATCCTAGAATGGAGTAAATTTGAAGTCTGAGATCCAATGTAGATTTGGGTTCTGGATCCTAAAATAGATTTGGATTTGAAGTCTGAGATCCAGAGTGGAACTAGGTTCTAGATCCTAAAAATGGATTTGGATCTGAAGTCTGAGATCCAAGGTAGAAGTTGAATTCTTGGTTCCTAAGATGGATTGTGGATCTGAAGCCTGAGATCCAATGATGGAGTTGGGTTCTAGATCTAGAATTGGATTTTTGGAGTTTAAATTCAAAAGATGAATCAAAGAATTTCCAAGTTCGGATTAAACCTGAAAAATGAAATTTGGAAATTGAATCTTGAATCTACAAATGAATTTCAAAGTCAAATTTAGACCTTGAATTTGAAGTTTTTGAATTTAGAATCAGAAGTTGAATCAGAAATTTCAAAGTTTAAATCGAATTTTGAAAACTGAATTTGAATTTGAATCTTGAAAATGAATTCGAAGTTTGATTTGAAAATTGAATTTTGAATATACAAATGAATTTCAAAGTCAAATTGGACCTTGAAATTTAAAGTTTTGAATTGGGAATCAGAAGATGAATCAGAAAATTCAAAGTTCTTAAATTGAACTTTGAAATTTTATTTGAATTTTGGATGTACAAAATGAATTTCAAAGTCAAATTGGACTTTGAAGTTAGAATCTAAAAATGATATTTGAAATTTTTGAGAGTTGGAAATTGGTTTGAGAAGTGAAGAAGATATCTGAAGGAAGTCACTTGGATTTATGAAAAAGAATTTTGAAAATATGATACAATTCTATCTTAAATGATGAATGAATTTAAAGAATTTTGATATCAGATTTTGAAAAGCTATTTCATTCTTTAAATGAATTAAAATAAGATTGAAAATATAATACATCCTTGACTATGGTCATTGAATGTATTATATAATAATCTATATTTAAATTCAGATGAAGAATAAAACATATTTGTGTGATTTTATAGAGTTTAAAATGGAATTAACTCTCAATATATCCTGACTATGGCCATTGGTATATATATCGAGCCAATTTTAAGTTAAACTCTAATAAAAGAAGGAAATATTTGAAAATATGATGATTTTGAAGAGGATCCAGTGTAGGTCCAGTGTTATTTTATAAGAGATAAAGATCCTAAGTCTTGTTTACATCCTGACTATGGCCATTGATGTAAATCATCGACTTAGAATTTATTGCCTCTTACGAAATGGTGTATGTGCCATTCATGTTGCCATTTGTGAGAATTTTGAGAAATAAAGGCAAAAATGCATGAAAACAAAGCAATTCATGATGTTTACAATGCTCATTCATTCTAATCTAAGACTGGAAATGTAAATTTTCATTGATATCTAACTATTACATTATTGAATGAAAATTGAAATCTTAATCTAGGAAGAAAGATAGCACTCTTCATGTATTTCCTATGAAATGTAAGTTAGTATTAGGCATGGAAAACGATTCATATATGTCATGTGGGACTTGAGATATAATTAATGAAAAGTATACAACTTACTTTAATGAAAATGCAATATGAATGACCACTTCTATACTGAAATCATACATGGAGTGAGTACTAGCATATACATATGACATGCTAGATGTAATATCCTAGAGTAGACTTGTAGGAAGGATACAACTCATATTGAATATATGAATGATATTTTGAACGTGATCCACCATCTGAATGAACATATGAAGCATAGATTTGACTAAAAGATGATACAACTTAGGCTTACACAAGGCTAAAACTGATGGAGAGAGGTAACATGAGGCCTGCACAAGGGCCAGACTGATGTTAACTAATGCATATGAACTATTGTGACAGCCCAGAGTACATCAACAATAGACTGTGGAGGTGTTGTTATTATGGATGATATATAATGAACATATAAATATACAAAAGGATACCAATACTAGATTTTACTGTGCACTTGATGTGAGTGTTGAGGGTGAAGGGATGGCAGGTTGCGAATGCTAGGGAAGGCAGCCACAGAGACATTGTAGCTGGTGTATGTGCAGTGGCGTGACTGTATTGGGGCAGCTGTGGGTGATGGAAGAGCTGGGGATGAATGGTAAATAACAGGGCCAACAACACTAGCAAATATGCTTTAAATACAGAGATAAACACAGATGAGTAAGGTTGCTAATGTACTGATTTTCACTAAACAGATGGATTTGAATCTACCATTTCCCTAACACCGATTCTAGAACTGACAGTATCACTTCTGCTAGAAATCAGAAGAAACTTTAGGTGGAAAAGACATTATGTTTTTGGCAAGTTTATGTTGTGAAAAGACTGATCTTCATAATAGGGGTGGTCTTGATTTCACAGATTGACCTTGGCCATTAACTTCAGCAATGTGATTGAATCAGAATGGTTCACTTTCAAAAGTTACCTAAGGAAATAAAAACATTGCTCCCTATAGCATGGGACTTCCTATAAGCTTAGACAGGCTAAATAAATGTCATAGAAACGCAAATGCATGTATTGCCTCTTACAAACGAAATAATTCAAAACACAGAAGTACATACCAACACTCCATCTCTTCCCTAAAACATGCGTTTACACATACCAGCGCTCATGCACAAACATGTGTTCAAGCATATACAAGAGAGAGAGAGTGTTTTGCACTTATGCAGATATATGCATACTTGTGGATCATCAATAATCATGAGGGGAATAAGTAAAATATTTGAAACTAAGACAAAAGCACATGCACGACACATGTTTATAGGAAAACAGAAAATCATATGCACATTAATAAAAGAACCAACGAGTATAGATATCTCAGTAACTATGGGATAAAAAAAATCAAAACCTGGTTTGTAGTTTCTTCAGATGCCCGGACAGCTGAAGATATCTCCTGGTATTTTCTCCTTTTATTTGCACATCAAGAGTGCATCAACTGTTTGCCTTTCATCTAGTATACAAAGTATACGCTGGTCCACCAATTTTTTTTTTTTGCTGACGAGCTTGAGGTGAATCCAAATCACCCTTGGACGCGCAAGTATGACACAACGCGACCGGGCTTCGACTGAGGGGAAGGAGGTGGGCGTTGGTCTCTTTTCAGACAGAATAATAATGGAAAATGTGCCTTGCTTCTCCTTTCCGCGGGGCTTTCTTTACTCGATCAAGGGTGAGAAGAGGAAAGAGACTCCTCTAAGGGAAATCGGGTGCTTCCTGCGAAATGGATGGTTGTTTACCAAGAAAATGGAAGATTGAAAAAAAAACAAATGATACTGAAAGAGAATTTGTTGTATGGTGAGTCGATCGCCCCCTTTTTTCGTTTCTTGTTGGCCTTCCTTTATAGAGGAAAGGAGAAACTTCGAGAGAGAAAGGTTTTGTTGCCGATCGATGGTCCGAGTGAGAGACCAGTGATCGGAGGGTGGAGGAGCATGCGAGGTTGTTGGTGATGAACGAAGGAGGAGGAGATTCAGTTGGTGATAAGGGGTTGGAGATGAGGGTTGCACATGGAGAGTTCGCCATGGAGGGTTTGGGCGAGAGAAGGGAGATGGAGAGGCGCCGCCTCCCACCTTTTCTCGCAAAGGGTTTCTTTGAGAAACCCTAAAAGAATATTTTCGCCAAAGAGGCCCTTAGTTTCAAGATTTCAATAAAGCGGGGGGGGGGTCCTTACCAGATTTTCTAAAAAGGGGTTCTTTCAAGAAGAGGCTTTAAAAAAACCTTATATATATATATATATATTTATTTTTCGTTCTTTTCTTCATTTTATACACAATTTTTTTGATATTTTTTTTTTTATATTTTGGAACAAAATCCTAAATTTCATAAAAAAAACAAGGATTTGAACTATTTTTTTTGTATTTTGGAGAAATATTTACAAAAGAAGGTATTTATGAGAAACTTGGGTTTGATTTCTTCAGAAAATGGGTTTGGACCCAGGTTTTGAGAAAATATTCGAGTTTTAATCCTTGAATCGAGAAATATAATACGATGGATCCAAACAGATACCGAACGAAGTGTTTGAGCCTTTTAAAAGGTTATTTTGGTAATTTTGAGAATTTGATTTAAAAATGGGACAAAGAAGCTCAGATTTGGATCTTTTATCTGGATCCGGATCCGGAATTGAGTCAAATATATAAAATGAATTTAATTTCTGTAAAACTTGAGAAATGAATTGGAATTTAAATTTAAAAGTGACTCAATTGCTTAGAGAATGAAATCAGGAAAAAAAAAGGGAATATTTACAATATTTTGAAAAATTTGGGGTGTTCACAGGGTCAGATCCAGGATAGAAATGTTGGATAAAGCAATGATTGGCTTCTGTACTGATCCTGAAGTATCACCCTTTTTCGAAGTTGCCTTAACGAAGCGCTTCAGAATCCTGAGGACTAGCTTGGCAATGTCTGCCGTTACTTTTGCCGGTTCCTTGGTTGCTTTTTTGTTGCTGGAAAATGCAGTAATATCCACCCTCTTGTCGGAAGACTGCGCTTGACGAAGGACCAGGACCTGATGTTGATCCTGAATGTCCTTACTGGAACATGGTTGAATGCTGCTTTGCAGAGAAAATGTTTGTTCTGTAATGACTGAAACTGAATGCTTAGGGAATGGTTTGGACAAGATTTCCGGTTGTTGCTCATCCTCATCTTCGATCAACAAATTTTTGTCAATACTGTCCTGGATGATGTTTTTAAGGACAAAACAATGCTCAGTGTCATATCCGATAGTCCGGTGGAACTTGAAGAACTTATCAGTCCATTTACCCATAGCAACAGGAGGATCTGCCACCTTGAGGAGTTTGATCATTCCTTTTGACATCATATATTCCAAGATGTTTTCACGGGACTACTCTAGGGCTGTGAACTCCCGATCATAACTCCAACCTTCGTGTTTTGGCTTTTCTGGCTGCTTTGCTTCTGGCTGTGGTGCTGATTGGACGAGCTGTGGCTTAACAAATTTTCCCTTCTGGGCCGCAGAGTTTGTTCTTTCGGCCGTGGAGTGCTCTGAGTTCTTGTTGTTGTTTTTCCTGCTCTTCTTGCTGCCAAAACTACTGTTGTTGTCAGAAAAATCCGTGGAGTAAGCCATGTGTGCCTTTTTCTTCTGCTCAGGATTCCCTTTGACAAAAGGGTACCCTTCATACAGGCCATTATCTAGTCCTGTCTCGAGCAACTTGGCTTTCTCAATCAGCTTGATGAATGACTTTGCAGGAGACGTAGAAATGAGGTTCCTCAAAGGCTGAGCAAAGTTATTCAAAATGATCTGCAGGGCGTACTCTTCTGGAACGGGAACCTTCATTCTGTTACAGGTGCTTCTCCACCTGTGGATGAATTCGCTAGCTCTCTCATTCTCATTCTGCTTTAGATTGTACAAATGGTTGAGAGTTGGTGAGGCTTCAATGTTGAACATGAAACGCTCAATAAACAAGTTTACGACCTTATCAAACTCTCATAGTTCGATAGGATTGATGTGGTCTGCATACCATCTGGCCGCTACACCCTCTAGGCTACGAGGAAAACAGATGAACAGAGCCCTGTTGTCTTTTCTGAAATGGCCGCACTCTGCGTAGAACGTGGCCAAATGAGCCTTTGGATTGCCTGTTTCGTCAAATTTGAGAAACTTTCGAGGGAGATTCTCCAGATTGTCATCCCCGTCTAGGCCGTTATAAAAATCCTCACCAGAGTAAGTCTGTTTGCCCTTCCTTTTGGCCTGGATATCCTTAATTGCTCGATTCATTTCTCTCATCTGCTCGTGCATCAGATCATTAGCCGGAATAGGCTTGTTTATTAATTTGGGTTCTGCAGCAATCTTCACAAACTGCTGCGGAGGATTTTGAGGGTAAACAAGTTTTTTTTCTTCTTCTTCTGATTCTTCTTCGGCTGATTCCGATTCTTCAGAAGTGATGTCAGGCTGGACCTTCTTTCTGACGATCCTGACTGGCTTTTTCACGACTTTCTTCTTTGGTTTGCTTTTGGAAACAACCTTTTTCTGACTGGCCTCAGCTTGTTCAGCCTTCATCCTAGCCATCATTCTCTGAAACAGATTGTACATGGCGGGATCTATATCATCGGTTTTGCCCTGACTCTATCCTCTGACCGATTTGGGAGAATCCATTGCTTCGACTTCGCTGTCACTGTGCTGAGGAGCAGTCTCTTTTCCGGCTCTTGTCTGAACCATTCTGACAATGCCAATGATTTCTGCAGAATGAAGGAATGGTTAGAGCTTGAAAGAATTTTTGAAAATGCGACCTTTTGAGAAAAGACAAGAAAGGAGGAATTGATAGACAATTTTGACAAGTTATCCCATCACCAGGGATCGGGTCATGTTATCGTCGCGAAATTTTTCCTGTCTTCCCCTTCCTTGCGGAAGAGAGAGAGGAAAATGATTTTGCGCTTCAAACTTGATCGGATTTTGGAAAATGTTTTAAAATACTCGCCTCCATTTTGAAAATTGCGGGAAAATCCGTGGGATGGGGCTCGACCTGTCGGTACGAGGTTCGACCGTTCCTGCCGCCTTTAATAGGGGTAATCGAACCAAGGACCAAAATTGTGCTTGACTTAGTTAAATCATCAAAATCGTGTTCTATCCTATATGCACAGAGAATTCAGGCATGTGCTATGAGATTTTGGAAAATGTAAGTTGGAAAAACATGATGTATACTTGGAAGATATTCGGAGTTGAAAGATATTTCTCAAGGGAAAGGTGAAAGTCAATTTCTCAGGAAACTCAGATGAAAAGGGTTTTGAAATCACGAGAAAGTTCATAAAGAAGTGGGAAAATCATGAATAGTTGAAAATCCTGGGAAAATAGAAGTGATTCTTGAGAAAAGGTGAACATTTGAAAGGGAAACACTTCTCAGGAAAACTCGGACTTTGAGAATTTTCTTAGGAAAATGATGGAAAATTTATAGGAAAACTCATTGGAGAAGGAAATTCAAAACTTGGGAAATTGAAATCCTGGGAATTTTACCCTTGAAATACTTGGAAATCGATTTTGATCTTGGAGAAACATTGGAAAACTCTTTTGAAGCTCTTAAGAAAATAACATTTTCCAGGGAAAACTGTGGAAAAACTTGACTTGGGAAAACCGATTTTGGAAATTTCTTAGAGTTTCTTGAGAAATCGATTTTCTTGAGAATGAAATTTTCTTAAGAAAATCATGAGAAAACCAATGATTTCATGATGCAAATGATATGAGTGAATGAATGCATTTTGGAAGATTTTCTAAGAAATTTGTTGAAAAAATGTGTATTAAGTCAAAATAAATCCTTCACATATTCTGACTGTGGCCATGAATATGTTCAGAGTTTAATTGATTTAATGCACAATATTTTGCAAACTTTGAAAATATGATGTGCATTTTAAGATAGCCTAAGAGTGTAGGCTCAATGTGACTGGTAGAAAGATGATGGATCTGGGTCTCGTCCATATTCCAACTAGGGCCGTAAATATGGATTCCACCGAGTTCATCAACTCCCTAAGAGTTGGTGCACGTGCCATTCGTGTACATCCACAGTGCTTTTGAAATAAAATGCATGAATCACATAAGCAGGATATTGCATAAATTCAAACTATATGATATGGATCATATTCTAAGCATAAAATTAAATCTCTTATTCCAAAATTTACATTATTACATCACTAAATAAATGAAATAAAAGAAATTGCAGACTCTAGCTCCTTCTTTTGAATGTCCTTGCCAAACTTGAAATAAGGTTAGCTCAAATATGTGGGTTTTTCCAAGATTTTCCAATAATATTATGAAATTATTGGACTTAATTCGATATAAACCCTATTTTCATGCTTTCTTGATATTTGAAATGATGTAAATGCAGGAAACTTAGTAGAAAATAGTTTGAAATTCGAAATTGTGGTCAAAATGACCAAAATACCCCTAATTATAAAGTTACACCTTTAAAATCAGGGTTTTTTGAAGGAAAACTTGGTAAAATTGAGATTTTGAAATTCAAATTGAATCAAATGAAGATGAAATGCGTGATGAAACATGATGACATGCTTCTAAACACATTAGGACTGTAAAATCAGAATTTGACATTTTGCAATTTATCCAAAATAACGAATTTCGCTTGTTTTTCGCTTAGATCCGGGTCTCGCGGGGCCCTGTTTTGATGATATGGCTAAACCGAGCCTCAAATGAATTCCAAATTACACCAAATTCGGTATGAAGCATCTATCTACTCTGATAAACAGCCTAAAATGCTAAAAATCATGAAATGATATGATTTGAATGCTAAAATTTAAAGAAAGTCCTAAAAAGGGTGGATTTTGCCTATGGACCCGAACCAAATGCAATGCTTAATATGATAATGCAAAATTTACACAATAAAAACTTCTGATATTTTGTAAACTGCTAAAGAAACCAAAATGAAACATTTTTAGTTTTTACAGCCTCGGGATTTGAGCCATGGTGAGTTCGGTAACAGGGATTTGGTTCTGACAGAGGTAAAAAGCAACCTAATCTAATATAAAATGCTAGAAAAAATAGAAAACAGCCATGGAAATTTCTGATATTTAACAGAGCTACTCATGACACCTACATGGACAACTTTTATGTTCATGACTTTGGCATTTGATTAACATAAACACAGATAAAAATATAACTTTTCATTCCAAAATTGAGAGAACAGACAAATGTAGCAAAACAGAGAACTGACGAAAAAAAATCCGAAACAGGTATCACAGCTGTTCTAAAAATCACAAGCTTACAGATGAAAACAGGAGACATCTCGAACATAACATTTACTTTTTACAGTTTTGGATTTGAAGCAACACCCAAAGAGAACTCATCGACCTAAGTCAATCCAAAGTCTTAGAGGCCCAAATCAGGCTCTGACACATGTCCCGCACTCTCGGATTTTTGTTAGACATTAAAAAACATTAGAAAAATCTAAGAAATCAGGTTAAAAACTAGACATCCTCTTGAGTTCATAACATCTTTCGGATCGAAAATCGGATCTCCCATGAGGGAGATCTTGATTTTACAAGTCGAAAATAAAATTTTAAAATGCATCTCGGGTAATAAAACCCGACTCACCTTTTTGAACGTTTACCACAGTAAACGAATTCAAATCCTTCCGAATTTTTGGCACATTTCTAGAGACACCTAAGGGCGCATTCCATGATTTTTTTAGAATTGTTTATGAAAAATAAATGCATGAAATGACGTGTGGACTGACTGACAAAAACAAAGAGCTACTGAAATTGAGCAAAATTGAAATAAATACCTAATTAAACCTAATTAACCTATGAAATATGCTAAATTAAAAAAATAAAATGCAAATTAAATTTAGCTAAATGCATGAATGCTAAAAATCATCAAGGAAGCATAATTGAATATTTTTATATATGTCGTTTTATGAGAATAGCTCGATCCATCCCGCGGATGAGCTCTTTCTTCAAACGACAACACGAATCAAATCATGATGAAATTGATTGGAATAGGGGCTTACCTTGTATTCTCCTGCGGTTTTGGAACTCCCGAAATGAACGACTACCTTGACAAAGGGCTCCAGAGGGGCGTGAATCCATAAGAAACCAAGAAAGAAAATGGAATTCTGAAGTTCAATTCTCAAACAGGGCTCTCCCTGAGCTGGGCATGGGCTAGGGTATTCGTAGAAATTTTGGAGATTTTCAAAATTCAAACACAGTGAATCTGGACCTTCCATGTGGCGCCATCTCAAGGCATGCCATTTTGATTTTTTGAGAAAATAAAAATGAGAATTTTGTGAGTGAGACACCTCAGCAGGGGAATTTGGAATTTTTCAAAAAGCTTGCTTGATTTTCTCTGCAGGAGTCTCCCAAATGGCGCCACCTCAGAGGATGTCCTCTTGGAGTTTGAAATTCAAAGCTTGGTTTTCCTGGAAGAAGGAGAGATTGCCATGTGGCGCCACCTCAGAGTGGCTCCACACTGCCATGTGTCAGAAGGTAGGAGCAGAGGAAGCAGAAGATGCCACCTCAGAGGGGTTTGAATTCTACTTTTTTTGATGAAAGGAGAGACTAACATGTAGCGCCACCTCAGGGTGGCTCAACATTGACATGTGTCAGGAGGCAGGAGCTGAAGAAGCAAAAGACGCCACCTCAGAGGGGTTGTCTTGGAGTTTGAAATTCAAATTCTGCTTTATTCTGGAAGGAGGAGAGACTGCCATATGGCACCATCTCAGAGCATCTACATTGACATGTGTCAGAAGGAAAGGCAGAGGATTCAGATGGTGCCACCTCAGAGAGAGTTTGAAATTTAAATTTCTGTTTTTTCTAGAGGAAAGGAGAGACTGACATGTGGCGCCATCTCAGGGTGGCACCTACAATGACATGTGGCAAGAGGGAGGAAAAGGAGGGAAAGGGACATGTGGCACCATCTCAAAAAATGAATTTAGGGAGGAGACTTCAGGATTTGCGCCACCTCAGCCTGGAGTTTGAATATTTGAATTGTTGCTTTTTCTGAAGGAGGCAGAAAATGACATGTGTCACTTACTTTTTCTGAAGAAAGCAGAGAGAGACATGTGTCCCTTGCTTTTTCTGAGAAGAGCAGAGGGTGACATGTGTCACTTTCTTTTTTTGAAAAAAGCAGGGAGTGACATGTGTCACTTGCTTTTTTTGAGAAGAGCAGAGAATGACATGTGTCACTTGCTTTTTCTGATAAAAGCAGGGAGTGACATGTGTCACTTGCTTTTTCTGAGTAGAGCAGAGGGTGACATGTGTCACTTGCTTTTTCTGAGAAAAGCAGGGAATGACATGTGTCACTTGCTTTTTCTGAGAAGAGCAGAGAGTGACATGTGTCACTTGCTTTTTCTGAGAAAAGCAGGGAGTGACATGTGTCACTTGCTTTTTCTGAGAAAAGCAGGGAATGACATGTGTCATTTGCTTTTTCTGAGAAGAGCAGAGAATGACATGTGAAATTTGCTTTTTCTGAGAAGAGCAGAGAATGACATGTGGCATTTGCTTTTTCTAAGAAGAGCAGAGAATGACATGTGTCATTTGCTTTTTCTGAGAAGAGCAGAGAATGACATGTGTCATTTGCTTTTTCTGAGAAGAGCAAAGAATGACATATGTCATCTACTTTTTCTTAGAAGAGCAGAAAATGACATGTGTCCTCTACTTTTTCTGGACAAGGCAACACATGACACGTGGCATCTCAGGGTGACCTTGGAATGACACATGGCACAGGGTGAAGATGGTGGACACTGACACATGGCATAAAATAAAGAGGATGTCTAATGACATGTGGCGGCATCTTAAGATGGCCTCCACACTGACACGTGTCGGAGGATGAAAGGAGAGAGAAAATGACATGTGGCGCCACCTCTAGGTGAACCCCACGCTGACACTTGGCAGGTAAATGGGAGGAGAGAGAAAAAGACAAGTGGCACCAATCCAGGGGACAAGGCTCCTATATTTTTGGGTTTTTTCAAAATTTAGGTTTTTCAAAAGAAAAGCCTATGTGACACCACCTCAATGTGGGCCCCATATTGCTTCTTTATTGAAATAAGGACAAAACAGTAAATCCTTTTTTTGGAATTTTCATAAAATCTAGACTAATTGGCAAAACAAAATTTTTGAAAAGAGATGACCCTTGTAGGGTGATTTTGTAAAAGGAAGATATTAACAAAAGGGCGAAATCTGAGATGAAATTTATTGAAAATTATCCAGAATGTTTTCCTAATAAAATATTTTGAAATTCAGAGTCCTGGGGGTAAAATGGGAAGAATTGTTAATTTTGAAGACCTAGGGTTTTGAAATTGATTTTAAAAAGAGTTGAAATTCAAATCTGGATTGAAAATTTTGAAATCGAGAGTTCTGGACCTCGAAATGGCATGTTATGCAGTAAAGTGATATGAAATGCTCTTGCAATGCTATGCAAAGACTTGTCTTATGAAATGTAATCCTGAACCGGGCTTTGGAGATTGTCGTCTCCTGTCAGGAGAAGAATTTTGAACATCTGAGCTAAAAATAGAGAAATTTTGAGAGTTGCAGATGCAATTTAGACTTCTGTAAGGTCCAGGCTCTGAAAATGACCATTTTGCCCTCTGGCGATTTCAAAAGGCTTGATGTTTGGTGAAAATGTTGGGGAGGTGAGTGAAAATTTGGGGTGTTTACAGATGCTCCTCTTTGCTGCTAAGCCGGCTCGTGGCCGAGCTTAGTGGCAAAGAAAAACACACCAAATTTGGGCTATATAAAAAAATGCCCCAGTTAGAAGGATATGGCTGGGTATGAAGAAATTAACCCGAGGAAAATGGTAGATATGAAGCAAAGAATGGAGAGAAAAGATTCACCCTATGAGAGTGAAGTTCAGGTTTTTATGCCCTTAACCTGGATGGGACAGAAATACCTCGTATGGAACGAAGCTCAGGTTTGACCCTTGACCTGATTGGGGATTGAAATGTCTCATAGAAATGAGACTCAGGTTTGTACCCTTACCTGATCGAGTGGAAGATGGAATACCTCTTTGAATGAGGCTCAGGTTTATGCCCTTATCCTGATCGGGTGGAAAATGGAATACCTCTTTGATTGAGGCTCAGGTTTATACCCTTAACCTGATTGGGCGAAGAATGAAATGCCTCTTTGAATGAGGCTCAGGTTTGTACCCTTAACCTGATCGGGTGGAAAATGAAATATTGGAAGGTGAATAAGACAACTTTTCTTGAAGATGAACAAGGCGATGGAAATGGAATTGTAAGAGGCAATTTTGGAAAATGATCAAGACGATCCGGTGAATTTTTCATCATTGTGAAATATGAATATGGTAAGGAGTAAGACGACTCTTTTGACAACGCGAAAGATGGATACGACAATCTTTTGACGAGAATAAGGTAACTCTTTCGGCAACGCGAAAGACAGACAAGGAAAACTCTTTCAGAGAAGAGTAAGGCAACTCTTTTGACAACACAAAAGATGAATAAGGCAATTTTTCCAACAAAGAATAAGGCAACTCTTTCGGCAATGCAAAAAAATGAACGCAGGCGATCCAAAGGAACAAGGCGATTCTTTCGACAACGCGAAAGATGACAAAGGTAATCCGAAGGAAAAAGGCGATTCTTTCGACAATGCGAAAGATAACAAAGGTAATCCAAAGAAAAAAGGTGATTCTTTCGACAATGCGAAAGATGACAAAGGTAATCCAAAAGAACAAGGCGATTCTTTCGACAATGCAAAAGATGACAAAGGCAATCCAAAGGAGCAAGGCGATTCTCTCGACAAGGCGAAAAATGACAAAGGTAATCCAAAGGAACAAGGCGATTCTTTCGACAATGCGAAAGATGACAAAAGGCAATCCAAAGGAACAAGGCGATTCTTTCGACAATGCAAAAGATGACAAAGGTAATCCAAAGGAACAAGGCGATTCTTTCGACAACGCGAAAGATGATAAAGGCAATCCATTCAGAGAGAAGGCTAATCTTTCAACAACGTGAAAGATGATAAAGGTAATCCGAAGGAAAAAGGTGATTCTTTCGACAACACGAAAGATGACAAAGGCAATCCAAAGGAACAAGGCGATTCTTTCGACAATGCAAAAGATCACAAAAGGCAATCCAAAGGAACAAGGCGATTCTTTCGACAATGCAAAAGATCACAAAAGGCAATCCAAAGGAACAAGGCGATTCTTTCGACAACGCGAAAGATGACAAAGGCAATCCAAAGGAACAAGGCGATTCTCTCGACAAGGCGAAAGATGACAAAGGTAATCCAAAGGAACAAGGCGATTCTTTCGACAATGCGAAAGATGACAAAAGGCAATCCAAAGAAACAAGGCGATTCTTTCGACAATGCGAAAGATGACAAAGGTAATCCAAAGGAACAAGGCGATTCTTTCGACAACGTGAAAGATGACAGAGGCAATCCAAACGAACAAGGCGATTCTCTCCACAAGGCGAAAGATGACAAGGCAATCCAAAGGAATAAGGCGATTCTTTCGACAACGCGAAAGATGACAAAGGTAATTCAAAGGAACAAGGCGATTCTTTCGACAACGCGAAAGATGATAAGGCAATCCAAAGAAATAAGGCAATTCTTTCGACAATGCGAAAGATGACAAGGCAATCCAAAGGAACAAGGCGATTCTTTCGACAATGCGAAAGATGATAAAGGGCAATCCAATCGGAGAGAAGGCTAATCTTTCAACAACGTGAAAGATGATAAAGGCTATCCTTTCGGAGATAAGGCTAATCTTTCAACAATGTGAAAGATGACAAAGGAAAATCTCTCGAAGGGGTCAAGATGCATCAATATGGACATCAAGCTCTCACTTAACGTCAGGATAGCTAGAAAATATTGTCAAAATGTTGAAAATTTTGTTGATTCAAAATAATTGAAAATGATGCTCATTGTTGTGAAAATATTCCTTCTTTTCTACCTGAAGTATTACCTCCAAACAGGATTGACTTCATAGAATCAAGATTTTGAATCCAAATTGCTTGCGATTGACCTTCTTTAAAGAAGTTATCAATTTCCTTGATATGAGCAGGAAAGAGAATTTAGTATTGTGAAAGTGATTGATGAAAGGATATTGATAATAGAATTTCACGAATTTAAAGAAGATTCTTGATAGATTTGGCAGTTTGATATCCTGGGAGCTTCTCTCATGATAATCTTTCTGCGCTCTTTTGGCTCTTTTGGGTTTTTGCTACATTCTCCTTCATTTTGGAGATGTTCTAACTTTTTTTCTCTCTTTCTTTTTCCTCTCTTGCTCTCTTTTTGGGAAGGGTACATCACAAACTCCTTCAACTTGGAGATGTTTCGATCCTTCTTGGACGATATTGGCTCATGGATTAGAGATCTTTGGATGATAGCGGAAATTAAATATCTTTTAGGGATTGTCGGGAGGTTCATCGCATCTGCCTTCATCTCGACAGTGCTTTGGACTTTCCCTGGAAGGATCCATCGCAAACTCTGTCATCTTGGAGATGTTTCAAATCTTCTTTGGCCCCGGGGGTCTACTCGCTTAATTTGCCTTCATCTTGGTGACAATTGAGAGATCCCTTTTGCGGATATTTAATTGCAGCTTAGGTGATTTTGAGGAGACGGGGCTTGGGTAAATGCTCTCTTTTCTAGCATTCAGGATATTTCCACTGCCTCGTCTTTACAAGAATAGTCTTTAAAGATGTGCCATTGACTGCGATCAATATCGATCATCTACGACTTTTCAATAACATTGAGTCTTCTTTTCTGGCCATATCGAGGACTTATCCTTCATCCTTTTGGTTGGCCAATAGAAAGAATTTGAATTCTGGATCTCTTTTCGCAAAAGCTTCACTCTTTTTGAAGTAATGCTGAAGGTAAATTGAGATAGGAATTTGTGTAATAAAGATTCTGAAATCAACAATTAATTGATAAAATTTTCTTGAAATCCTTGGTGAAAGAGAGCACTTGAGGTCCGGCTCAACACATCTGTGATGAAAATTATCCTTTCTTTTCCAAAGTAGACGACTATCAGTTCTCTGAGAACAATATCAGTTCAATTAAGAACGACCATCGGTTCGTTGGAAACAATATCAGTCAATTAAGAACGCCCATCGGTTCGCTGGGAACAATATCAGTTCAATTAAGAACAACCATCGGTGGGAATAATATCAGTTCAATTAAGAACGACTATCAATTCACTTGAGAACACTATCAGTTCAATAAAGAACGACAATCAATTCACTTGGGAACACTATCAGTTCAATGAAGAATGACTATCAGTTCACTTGGGAACACTATCAGTTCAATGAAGAACGACTATCAGTTCACTTGGGAACACTATCAGTTTAATGAAGAATGACTATCAGTTCACTTGGGAACACTATCAGTTCAATAAAGAATGACTATCAGTTCACTTGGGAACACTATCAGTTCAATGAAGAACGACTATCAGTTCACTTGGGAACACTATCAGCTCAATGAAGAACGACTATCAGTTCAATGAAGAACGACTATCAGTTCACTGGGAACACTATTAGTTCGATGAAGAACGACTATCAGTTTAATGAAGAACGACTATCAGTTCACTTGGGAACACTATCAGTTCAATGAAGAATGACTATCAGTTCACTTAGGAACACTATCAGTTCAATGAAGAACGACTATCAGTTCACTTGGGAACACTATCAGTTCAATGAAGAACGACTATCAGTTCACTTGGGAACACTATCAGTTCAATGAAGAACGACTATCAGTTCGCTGGGAACACTATCAGTTCGATGAAGAAAGACTATCAGTTCGCTTGGAACACTATCAGTTCAATGAAGAACGACTATCAGTTCACTTGGGAACACTATCAGTTCAATGTAGAACGACTATCAGTTCACTTGGGAACACTATCAGTTCAATGAAGAACGACTATCAGTTCACTTGGAACACTATCAGTTCGATGAAGAACGACTATCAGTTTACTTGGAACACTATCATTTCGATGAAGAACGAAGACCATTATAGAGAGTTGGATCGCTTCTATGAATGGTTTCAGGATTATCCCCTTATCCTGAACGGGGAATGAAAATTGGATGACCTGGCGGTCGAAATTGAGAATTTTTGTGATTTGAAAATTGGGAATTGGGTGACCCGGAGGTCGAAATTGAAGAATTGGATGACCCGAGGGTCGAAATTGAAGAATTATAGAAAATGATTCAGGTTTATCCCTTAACCTGAAGGGGAAATCTCAGGTTTATCCCTTAACCTGAAGGGGAATATGAATAGAAATTGAAGAATTTTGGGGAAATCATGGAAAATGATTCAGGTTTATCCCTTAACCTAAAGGGGAAATCTCAGGTTTATCCCTTAACCTAAAAGGGAAATGGAATTGGGTGCATAGTTAATGCAAATGCAATGCACACGCACATGAAGTGCAAATGAATGGTTATTGAATGCAAATTGATGCAAATGAATGCAAAATTAATGCAAATGAGTGCATATATGTGCAAAATGAGAGATTGGTTTATCCTGCCTGCATACAGAATGTTTGAAAACAAAATTTCAAAAGATGCCCCAGTGTAACTGGTAAGAGGGAATAAAATTTAAAGAAGGCTCTCTACAGGACTCTGCAGGGCGAAGACAGGATCAAATTTTGAGGAAAATTTTTGGATTTTTGGAGGAAAATATTGAGGAAAATATGGTAGACCATTGGAAGAGTATCCCATTACTAGGGATTGAGTCGTCATAAGGATTATGACAATTGTGTTGTCATCCTTTTGCAAGGGAAATAAACAACGAAAAATATGCCTTGTTACCTAGGCGAGGTCGTCAACCCTGAGGAAAACACCATTTTGAAGGAAAGAGATATCTCTTGGAAAACAGTCCACAAACGGATTTAGAATAAGGAAAAGGCAGGTGGGTAAACAATTTCCTCCGCAATAATCAAGGTATGCACGAGGACAATAAGGTGAAGAATTTTTGCAAATAGACAAAAGAATTGAAAATCTAATCAGAGAAAACATATGGTTTTGGAAAATTGCAGGCAGGAAAAAAATGCAGCTAGAAATTCGAGATCTAGTAGAACGGGAGAATAGAAAATCACCTGGAGTTTTGAAAGAACTTGGATATTTGAGAAAATCATCTAGGGTTTGAGAAAATAAAGGAAAAAGATGAGAATATGGATATTTGAAAATAGTTTTGGAAAAAATATGAGAGAAATAAAAGTAGCATACAATCACATCCTGCACAAACATTTATGCACATACAACATTCTCTAAAAGGCTGACTCTAGATGCATCGTTTTGAAAAAAACCTTGTAGGACCCTAATCCTAACTCTAGGCTCAGATCATCTTTGTCCAATCCAGTTACGCCGATATACCCAAACCGAAATCTGAGGTAAGTGGCATATAATTTCAGCTCCGGTTCTAAGGTAAGGTTTTCCAACATCCTTGAGCGCCTACCGATATACTTCGGACTGTGGCCCGCGGTACGTGGTAGGGGGGCGTTAACCCAAATAGTTGGCCCAGTTGTGAGGCTCTGTCCCGAACTAGGGTTCTGGAAGAGAGCTCAGCAACGTGAAGACCGGGTAATGATAGGTAATGGAGATATTGAAAAATGATCACATGCAAGAAATAGAGGGATCTAAATCCTAGAGAGATAGATTTTAAATTTTTTTTGAAGAAGCATACATTGTTTGCATTCAGATCCTAAATTGAGGAGAGTTGTATTTAGACCTAAGTCTATGTGAACATGAAAATATCTCCTCAATCTGGTCCTACCAAACCATGCCTAGTCTATATGCAGTCAATGTCAGCTACGTCAGAATCTAGGCTCCTAGACTCACATGATATTGAAAGTAAAAGCTGACATTTTGTGAACACAGTTTTGATAGTTGAACTAAGTCAAACACACTTTTGATCAGACAAGGACAAACCCCATCACGGTCGCCAAACCTGTTATCGTCGCGAAATTTTTCCTGTCTTCCCCTTCCTTGCGGAAGAGAGAGAGGAAAATGATTTCGCGCTTCAAACTTGACCGGATTTTGGAAAATGTTTTGAAATACTCGCCTCCATTTTGAAAATTGTGGGAAAATCCGTGGGATGGGGCTCGACCTGTCGGTACGAGGTTCGACCGTTCCTGCCGCCTTTAACAGGGGAAATCGAACCAAGGACCAAAATTGTGCTTGACTTAGTTAAATCATCAAAATCGTGTTTTATCCTATATGCACAGAGAATTCAGGCATGTGCTATGAGATTTTGGAAAATGTAAGTTGGAAAAACATGATGTACACTTGGAAGATATTCGGAGTTGAAAGATATTTCTCAAAGGAAAGGTGAAATTCAATTTCTCAGGAAACTCAGATGAAAAGGGTTTTGAAATCACGAGAAAGTTCATAAAGATGTGGGAAAATCATGAATAGTTGAAAATCCTGGGAAAATAGAAGTGATTCTTGAGAAAAGGTGAACATTTGAAAAGGGAAACACTTCTCAGGAAAACTCGGACTTTGAGAATTTTCTTAGGAAAATGATGGAAAATTTATAGGAAAACTCATTGGAGAAGGAAATTCAAAACTTGGGAAATTGAAATCCTGGGAATTTTACCCTTGAAATACTTGGAAATCGATTTTGATCTTGGAGAAAGATTGGAAAACTCTTTTGAAGCTCTTAAGAAAATAACATTTTCCAGGGAAAACTATGGAAAAACTTGACTTGGGAAAACTGATTTTGGAAAATTCTTAGAGTTTCTTGAGAAATCGATTTTCTTGAGTATGAAATTTTCTTAAGAAAATCATGAGAAAACCAATGATTTCATGATGCAAATGATATGAGTGAATGAATGCATTTTGGAAGATTTTCTAAGAAATTTGTTGGAAAAATGTGTATTAAGTCAAAATAAATCCTTCACATATTCTGACTGTGGCCATGAATATGTTCAGAGTTTAATTGATTTAATGCATAATATTTTGCAAACTTTGGAAACATGATGTGCATTTTAAGATAGCATAAGAGTGTAGGCTCAATGTGACTGGTAGATAGATGATGGATCTGGGTCTCGTCCATATTCCGACTAGGGCCGTAAATATGAATTCCACCAAGTTCATCAACTCCCTAAGAGTTGGTGCACGTGCCATTCGTGTACATCCATAGTGCTTTTGAAATAAAATGCATGAATCACATAAGCAGGATATTGCATAAATTCAAACTATATGATATGCATCCTAGTCTAAGCAGAAAATTAAATCTCTTATTCCAAAATTTACATTATTACATCACTAAATCAATGAAATAAAAGAAATTGCAGACTCTAGCTCCTTCTTTTGAATGTCCCTGCCAAACTTGAAATAAGGTTAGCTCAAATATGTGGGTTTTTCCAAGATTTTCCAATAATATTGTGAAATTATTGGACTTAATTGGATATAAACCCTATTTTCATGCTTTCTTGATATTTGAAATGATGTAAATGCAAGAAACTTAGTAGAAAATAGTTTGAAATTCGAAATTATGGTCAAAATGACCAAAATACCCCTAATTATAAAGTTACACCTTTAAAATCAGGGTTTTTTGAAGGAAAACTTGGTAAAATTGAGATTTTGAAATTCAAATTGAATCAAATGATGATGAAATGCATGATGAGGCATGATGACATGCTGCTAAACACATTAGGACTGTAAAATCAGAATTTGACATTTTGCAATTTATCCAAAATAACGAATTTCGCTTGTTTTTCGCTTGGATTCGGGTCTCGCGGGCCCCTGTTTTGATGATATGGCTAAACCGAGCCTCAAATGAATTCCAAATTACACCAAATTCGGTATGAAGCATCTACCTACTCTGATAAACAATATAGAATGCTAAAAATTATGAAATGATATGATTTGAATGCTAAAATTTAAAGAAAGTCCTAAAAAAGGTGGATTTTGCCTATGGACCCGAACCAAATGCAATGCTTAATATGATAATGCAAGATTTACACAATGAAAACTTCTGATATTTTGCAGACTGCTAAATAACCTAAAATGAAACATTTTTAGTTTTTACAGCCTCGGGATTTGAGCCATGGTGAGTTCGGTAATAGGGATTTGGTTCTGACAGAGGTAAAAATAAACCTAATCTAATATAAAATGCTAGAAAAAATAGAAAACAGCCACGGAAATTTCTGATATTTAACAGAGCTACTCACGACACCTACATGGACAACTTTTATGTTCATGACTTTGGCATTTGATTAACATAAACACAGATAAAAATATAACTTTTCATTCCTAAATTGACAGAACAGACAAATGTAGCAAAACAGGGGACTAGCGAAAACAAATCCGAAACAGGTATCACAGCTGTTCTAAAAATCACAAGCTTCCAGATGCAAACATAAGCCATCTTGGACATAACATTTATTTTTTACAGTTTTGGATTTGGAGGAAAACCCAAAGAGAACTCATCGACCTAAGTCAATCCAAAGTCTCAGAGGCCCAAATCAGGCTCTGACACGTGTCCCGCACTCTCGGATTTTTGTTAGACATTAAAAAAAATCAAAAAAATCTTAGAAACTCATGTTAAAAACTAGACATCCTCTTGAGTTCATAACATTTTTCGGATCGAAAATCGGCTCTCCCATGAGGGAGATCTTGATTTTACAAGTCGGAAATAAAATTTTAAAATGCATCTTGGGTAATAAAACCCAACTCACCTTTTTGAATGTTTACCACAGTAAACGAATTCAAATCCTTCCACATTTTTGGCACATTTTTAGAGACACCTAAGGGCGCATTCCATGATTTTTTTAGAATTGTTTATAAATAATAAATGCATGAAATGACGTGTGGACTGACTGACAAAAATAGAGAGCTACTGAAATTGAGCAGAATTGAAATAAATACCTAATTAACCTATGAAACATGCTAAATTAACAAAATAAAATGCAAATTAAATTTAGCTAAATGCATGAATGCTAAAAATCATCAAGGAAGCATAATTGAATATTTTTATATATGTTGTTTTATGAGAATAGCTCGATCCATCCCTCGGATGAGCTCTTTCTTCAAACGACAACATGAATCAAATCATGATGAAATCGATTGGAATAGGGGCTTACCTTGTGTTCTCCTGCGGTTTTGGAACTCCCGAAATGAATGACTACATTGACAATGGGCTCTAGAGGGGCGTGAATCCAGAGGAAACCAAGAAAGAAAATGGAATTCTGAAGTTCAATTCTCAAGCAAGGCTCTCCCTGAGCTGGGCATGGGCTAGGGTATTTGTAGAAATTTTGGAGATTTTCAAAATTCAAACATAGTGAATCTGGACCTTCCATGTGGCGCCATTTCAGAGCATGCCATTTTGATTTTTTGAGAAAATAAAAATGAGAATTTTGTGAGTGAGACACCTCAGCAGGGGAATTTGGAATTTTTCAAAAAGCTTGCTTGATTTTCTCTGCAGGAGTCTCCCAAATGGCGCCACCTCAGAGGATGTCCTCTTGGAGTTTGAAATTCAAAGCTTGGTTTTCCTGGAAGAAGGAGAGATTGCCATGTGGCGCCACCTCAGAGTGGCTCCACACTGCCATGTGTCAGAAGGTAGGAGCAGAGGAAGCAGAAGATGCCACCTCAGAGGGGTTTGAATTCTACTTTTTCTGATGAAAGGAGAGACTGACATGTGGTGCCACCTCAAGGTGGCTCAACATTGACATGTGTCAGGAGGCAGGAGCTGAAGAAGCAGAAGACGCCACCTCAGAGGGGTTGTCTTGGAGTTTCAAATTCAAATTCTGCTTTATTCTGAAAGGAGGAGAGACTGCCATGTGGCACCATCTCAGAGCATCTACATTGACATGTGTCAGAAGGAAAGGCAGAGGATTCAGATGGTGCCACCTCAGAGAGAGTTTGAAATTTAAATTTCTGCTTTTTCTAGAGGAAAGGAGAGACTGACATGTGGCGCCATCTCAGGGTGGCTTTTACAATGACATCTGGCAAGAGGGAGGAAAAAGAGGGAAAGGGACACGTGGCACCATCTCAAAAAATGAATTTAGGGAGGAGACTTCAGTATTTGCGCCACCTCAGCCTGGAGTTTGAATATTTGAATTGTTGCTTTTTCTGAAGGAGGTAGAAAGTGACATGTGTCACTTGCTTTTTCTGAAGAAAGCAGAGAGAGACACGTGTCCCTTGCTTTTTCTGAGAAGTGCAGAGGGTGACATGTGTGACTTGCTTTTTCTGAGAAAAGCAGAGAGTGACATGTGTCACTTGCTTTTTCTGAGAAGAGCAGAGAATGACATGTGTCACTTGCTTTTTCTGAAGAAAGCAGAGAGAGACACGTGTCCCTTGCTTTTTCTGAGAAGAGCAGAGGGTGACATGTGTCACTTGCTTTTTCTGAGAAAAGCAGGGAATGACATGTGTCACTTGCTTTTTCTGAGAAGAGCAGAGAGTGACATGTGTCACTTGCTTTTTCTGAGAAAAGCAGGGAGTGACATGTGTCACTTGCTTTTTCTGGACAAGGCAACACATGACACGTGGCATCTCAGGGTGACCTTGGAATGACACATGGCACAGGGTGAAGATGGTGGACACTGACACATGGCATAAAATAAAGAGGATGTCTAATGACATGTGGCGGCATCTTAAGATGGCCTCCACACTGACACGTGTCGGAGGATGAAAGGAGAGAGAAAATGACATGTGGCGCCACCTCTAGGTGAACCCCACGCTGACACTTGGTAGGTAAATGGGAGGAGAGAGAAAAAGACAAGTGCCACCAATCCAGGGGACAAGGCTCCTATATTTTTGGGTTTTTTCAAAATTTAGGTTTTTCAAAAGAAAAGCCTATGTGACACCACCTCAATGTGGGCCCCATATTGCAATAAGGACAAGACAGTAAATTCCTTTTTTGGAATTTTCATAAAATCTAGACTAATTGGCAAAACAGAAATTTTGAAAAGAGATGGCGCTTGTAGGGTGATTTTGTAAAAGGAAGATATTGACAAAAGGGCGAAATCTGAGATGAAATTTATTGAAAATTATCCAGATTGTTTTCCTGATAAAATATTTTGAAATTCAGAGTCCTGGGGGTAAAATGGGAAGAATTGATAATTTTGAAGACCCAGGGTTTTGAAATTGATTTTAAAAAGAGTTGAAATTCAAATCTGGATTGAAAATTTTGAAATCGAGAGTTCTGGACCTCGAAATGGCATGTTGTGCAGTAAAGTGATATGAAATGCTCTTGTAATGCTATGCAATGACAGGTCTTATGAAATGTAATCCTGAACCGGGCTTTGGAGATTGTCGTCTCCTGTCAGGAGAAGAATTTTGAACATCTGAGCTAAAAATAGAGAAATTTTGAGAGTTGCAGATGCAATTTAGACTTCTGTAAGGTCCAGGCTCTGAAAATGACCATTTTGCCCTCTGGCGATTTCAAAAGGCTGGATGATGATGTTTGGTGAAAATGTTGGGGAGGTGAGTGAAAATTTGGGGTGTTTACAGGTCATCACAAATTTTGTGATAATTGTGTCACCACTTTGTGATAAAAAGATGTGCCTTGTTACCTAGGCGAGGTCGTCCATCATGATAAGAGATAACTGTAGAAGAATAGAAGGAAAAAAATCTCATCACTAGGGATGAGGTCGTCACGAGCATCGTGACCATTTATGCTATAAAACAAGATAAAAGAATAAAATTTGGCCAAAAAAAGCTTTAGAACAAAAGTTGATCTTTATTGATGACAAAATTCAAATACAAAGAGAAGGTGGACAAACAGCTTGCCACCATTCTCGATATTCAGAAGATACATTGGCTCCAGGAAATATAGACAAAAGAATGAAAGAGTCCCAAGTGTATTTGGTTACATGGTATGCCCCAGACCACTGATCCGACTGCAGATCGAATTCTGGCATGTGGCCTGCCGGGAAGCGAATGTTGGCGCGAACCTGCCACTGCGAGAACTGTCTGAGACACCTCTCTAGCTGATAGTCAACACAGAAGAAAGGACCAAGCAATCTGTAACACTTGCTACGAGCATAAGTGTAGCGAGGAACTGATTCTCACCTGTCAAAGTAATCCCAAAGGATCTCTTCTTGATGTAGGCTCTCGATCAAAGTTCGATACTGAACAACAGACTTTGGCTTCTTGCTGTTGAATTTGAAGGAACTGGCTTTTGATGGCACATGTCGCAAGAACCAAGACTGCAAGACATAAGTGCATCCTTCCACCAAAATGGTCTCCCCAAGGGCGAAACGAGCTAAGCCTCTGTAGAGAAAGGCTAGAGCTGCCATGGACAGTGAAAGTTGATGGTTCTGCTTGCTTCCCCATCTTCGAAAGAGTTGGACGACTCTAACATCGATGAAATTCTAACCGTCTTGGAAGAACGCTAATCCCACTGTGCATAGGACCATGGCATGCTGGGTTCTTGCTTTTGCTGCTCGAGACAAGGTGTCAACTTCCTCGTAAGATCCATACTTGTGATAGAGTCCGAACAGGTCGATGAACTGACTTCCGTTGATCTCAGTGAGAGGCCAAGATCTGCTCCCTGTTGCTCTAGCTAACGCTTCTCGAACATCTATCCCCTTGTCATTGATCAGGAACTGTTGCTCGACCGGATCATCTGGCTGACCAGCTGGCTCTGGCAATCCCATGATGTCATTGAACTCATCCATTAGCAGAGTCATCTCTCCCCATGGAAACTAGAATGTGCAGGTACGTGGATTCCACCGTTCTGCCATAGCTTGAATCAGACTGTCGTTGATGGTTCGCTTGCCAACTGCCGATGCCATCTCCAATCCACAATCATCCAAGTGGTCTGAGAACATACGCGAGAAGGTGGCGAACCAAGAATAATACCACCGAGGGAAGAAGGAATGAGACTGGATAACCCGATGATCCGAGGTTCCATCTCTCATTTGATAGAAGACATGATCTTTGGGAAAGACCATCAAGAAAATCAAACGTCATTGGATTGATACTGAGGCAAAGAAGACAAGTTTTTAGATAGGATGCAGGACTTACAGATAGACTTTTGATGAAAGAAAAGAAAAGACACAAATCTTGGAAATTTTTTGAAAGATTTACGGGAATTTAGAAAAACGATTTTCCAGGGTTTTTCAAATAATTAGAAGAAGAAAGAATGTAGGTAAAGGAAAAATAAACACCTGGGGTTTGTGAAAATAAAGGAGAATTTTTTAATAATACACCCAGGGTTTGAAAAGATTTGATATATATAGGAGAATACAAGAAACATTGCATAATCACAGCTGCACAAACAAGGATGCGCACACAACACTTCCTAAAAGGCCGACCCTAAATGCAATATTTTGAAATGGCTCATAGGACCTTAACCCTAACTCTATGGTTCAGATCATCTGATTCCAATCAAGGTATGCCGATATACTCAAGCCGAAGCTCGAAGTACGTGTCATATAAATAATTCTCTGATTCTAAGGTAAAAGGCTTTCCAACATCCTTGAGCACCTACCGATATACCTCAGACTATGGCCCTTAGGTACGTGGTAGGAGGGCGCGAACCCAAATAAGTGGCCCAGTTGTGAGGCTCTCTCCCGAACTATGGTTCAGTGAGACAGCCCAGCAACGTGAAGACCGGGACAATATAGGTAGGGATGTTTTCAAAAACATGTCCAACATGTAATAAAACCAAAAAAGTTCTAATGCAAGTCCTAAAAGAGATAGAATTTTAAATGAAGAGAAGCATACACTTGCATACATTGTTTGCATTCAATATCTAGAATTGAGGAGAGTTGTATTTCAGACCTAAGTCTAATGTGAACATGGAATAATCTCCTAAATATGGTCCTACCAAACCATACTTAGATCTGTTATCGTCGCAAAATTTTTCCCGTCTTCCCTTCCTTGCGGGAGAGAGAGGGAAATGCTTTCGCGATTCAAACTTGACCAGATTTTGAAAATTGTTTTGAAATACTCGCCTCCGTTTTGAAAATTTGCGGGAAAATCCATGGGATGGGGCTCGACCTGTCGGTACGAGGTTCGACCGTTCCTGCCGACTTTAACAGGGGTAATCGAACCAAGGACCAAAATTGGGCTTGACTTAGTGAAATTACCGAAATCGTGTTCTTTCCTAAATGCACAGAGAATTCAGGCATGTGCTATGAGATTTTTGGAAAATATAAATTGGAAAATATGATGTATGCTTAGAAAATATTTGGAATTGAAAAGCATTTCTCAGGAAAAAGATGGAAATCAATCTCTCAGGAAACTCAGACGAAGAAGGTTTGAAATCTCAAGAAAGTTTATAAAGATTTGGAAAATCTTGAAAAAGTAAAAATCTCGAGAAAATCTTGAAAAACCATGAAGAAATGAGAATCTCAGGAAAACTTTGAGAAAGTTTATAAAGACTTGGAAAAACCATGAAGAAACGAGAATCTCAGGAAAACTGATGGAATTCTTGAGAAAAGATGAACCTTTGAAAAGGAAAGCAATTGTCGGGAAAACTCGGACTTTGAGAATTTTCTTAAGAAAATGATAGAAATTTTATAGGAAAACTCATTGGAGAAGGAAATTCAAAACTTAGGAAATTGAATTCTTAAGAATTTTGTCTTTGAAATGTCTGAAAATCAACTTTGATTCTTGAGAAAGATGATAAATTTCCTTTTGAAAAGAATCTTAAGAAAATAACATTTTCAGGGAAAATCATGGGAAAACTTTGATTGGGAAAATCCAACTTCGAATATCATCATAGTTTCTTGAGAAATCGATTTCATGAAGTGAAAATCTCTTTAGAAAATCATGAGAAAAACAGATGATGCAGATGATTTGAATGAATGAATGCACTTTGAAAAGCTTTCTGAAAAATTTGTTGGAAAAATGTGGATTAAGCCAAAGTAAATCCTTCACATATTCTGACTGGGGCCATGAATATGTTCAGAGTTTACTTGAGTTAATTCACAATATTTCGAAAATTTAGAAATATGATGTGCATTTTAAGATAGCCTAAGAGTGTAGGCTTAGTGTGACTAGTAGAAAGATGATGGATCTGGGTCTCGTCCATATTCCGACTATGGCCGTAAATATGGACTCCACCGAGTTCATCAACTATCTAAGAGTTGGTGCACGTGCCATTCGTGTTCATCCACGGTGAATTTTGAAAATAGAGATGTATGAATCATAGAAGCAGGAGATTGCTGAAATCAAACTATATGAGATGCCGCCTAATCTAACCAGTAAAAGTAAATATTATTCCAAGTTTGATTATTACATCTCTGACGAGTCAAAATAAATGAAATAAAAATACGTAGTGAAAAAGAATCAGCATTCCTCCAAATTTTCCTGCAAAATGAGAGTTAGTACCAAATTACTAAGAAAATGGATATATATATATATATATATTATATACAACGAAGAGATATATATATATACATCAAAATGCTAAAATGGGTGCTAAATGACATATAACAATGGAGGTGTAATTATATGAGAAAATATATACATGGATGCTCATATATGGAAATAAGGGCACATGAAGGGATATATATATATATATATATATATATAGAGATGTATATATATATATACATATATATATATACATATATACGTATACATATAGGTAGATATACATAGATATACATAGATATACATATATATATATATATATATATATATAATGAAAAAAATATACATATTAATGGAAATTCCATATAATGGGTAAAATCAGAAAATACAGGTATATACAGTTTCTGTAGGGGATTTTACACAGCCGTATTTCCCAAATTACAATATAATTTTTAATAAAAATGGGTATGGAGCTTCGCTATATATCAATAATGAAGTGTGCAAAAAGATGGTATAGAGATCATGAACGGATATGGATATATCCGTTCATGAAAGTGGCGGTTTATCAAGACTGCACCCCTGCAGCAGAAAAGGGACAGATGTGAATGGAGAAGCAATTATGATTCACACTAAATCTGAATTAAACACTTTTCTGACTTAATATATAAGCAAACCAAATAGATTTGAATCACTAAAATCAGATTTGAATATAAAGGAATATATATATATATATATATATATATATATATATATATATATATATATATATATATATATATTGAAAATACAGCTTAAAATTTTGAAATGTATGTGCTTTTGTAAATTGAATTTTTGAAGAAGTAAGCACACACGAAGGCTTCACAAATTCAGACTTAAACAGGCAGTAACTAAATGACGAATAACAAGATTATTAAATATGAGATTTACGCATAATCATTTACCAGACTTAACAAAATTCAGAAATGAAAGATTCAGTCACTTGTATAGAGTCTAAACAATGACTGCTTATGACCTGTTACAACAGATTTCAATCCAAGCTCATTTTAACAGATTAAAGCAAATAGAAACCAAACAGGACATTTCGAAAAAAAAACAGGAAATTCAGGTTGACAACAACTAGGGAATCTAGTATTACAATAATAGGAAATGACTTGAAGCAATCAGGCAATACAAAACTGGAAATGAAATGAATCAGTAAAAAAAAAAAATGAAAATGAAAGCCTAATATACTCACCAGTCCAAGCTTAATTTAGATGGCTGGGAACCAAAACACTTCCCAATGCTTTCTGCGATAAAAACCAAATGCTATTGGATCTCTTACACCAATGGTTGCTATGTACAACAAAAAAAGGGGCGTTTTCTGCTGCTAGGTGTTTCACGCTGGTTGTAATTTTTGCAGGTGGGTTGAAGAAGATGGACAGCGGCTGGACCTTTTATTGCTGGGGTTGAAGGATGATGGCAACCTGTTGGCTGGGCTAAAGAAGAGGTTCACACACTGGCTGGATGATGTTTCCTTTTGCAGGTGGGATTGAAGAAAGAGGCAGCTGGCTGGAGCCTTTTTGCTGCTGGGGTTGAAGAAGATGGGAAAAAAAACTGGTGGCTGGATCTTCAATGGGCTGAAGTGAGGATGGACACGTTGGCTGGAGTTTCCTGCACTTTCAGAAAACACATATTTGCCTCCTCCTTCCTTCAGCTGAAGGAAAATGGCCCCTTTCTTGGTGATTCCCTCTTTCGTTGGATATCTTTCTGCTGGTGGGCTGAAGGAAAATGACAGCAACCGTTGGATTTCCTGTGGCAAGGCTGAAGGTGAGCTGAAGGATATGCAGCAGCTTCTTGGACGTTCAGCTGGTGTGCGGAAGATGATGGAAGGTTGCGGCTGGCTTTCCTACTGTGGCTGGACTGAAGAAGGGGAAGACGTTGGTGGAGGTCCTGCGGCTGGCTTGAAGGAGATGGACAGCAATCCCTTGGGAGGTGGAAGAGAGCTCCCTCTTGAGAAGGAAATCCTTGCAAAAATCCCAAAAAGAAAACCGTCAATCCCCCCCCTTAATCGACCCATGGCCTCCCCTCTTTAAAGAACTTTGAATATCCTTTCAAAAAGAAGAAAATGCAGCATGAGGTTCCGTTATGTTTTTTTGAATTTTTCAAAACTTGGTTTCATTTCCCTAAGTTTTAGGCAAAAATCAAATTTATTACTTTAGGGAAATTCGGCTGTGCCATTAAGGCTGCATCCTTCTTTTAAAAAAAAAAATTTATTTAAACAAATCAATAAAAAGGAAAAATAAAAAAAAATGAATGTTGAAATAAATGAGAGGCTTTTATGGAAATGCCACCTCAATCCACTTTTAAAATCCTTTTGAAAATAAAGCTTTATTTTGTGTTGGCAACTCTTTTATTTTCAATTGGGGTGCCACATGTGTGTGGGCCCACTAATTAAATAAATAAATAAATATTGAGAAATTAAGAAAAATTTGCAAATTGGTATGAACTTCGGGTGGGTCCCGCTTGAGAATAAAAAAATTTACCTGAGAGTCTGAGTATGATGCTAGTTCAAAGGCGGGTCCCGCTCCATTTATTTGAAAATACGAGATAAAACATTATTTGTTTTCAAGAATTTGGAAAAATTGGTTTTTCAGGGCAAAAATATGTATAAAGTAAATGTAAAAAAGTTTTGTAAAGAGATTTAAAATCTTTTTGCAAAAAGTTTTGAGATAAAATCTTTAAAATCAGTATCCAAATATCCAGATTGTTTTCCTTGAGAAATTTTTTGTAATTCAAAGTCCTGGGGGTAAAATGGGAAAATTTGGTAATTTTGAATACCTAGGGTTTTAAAATCAATTTTGAAAATTTTAAAAATCAAATCTGGATTGACAATTTTTGAACATCAGGAGTTCTAGATCTCAAAATGACATGTTGTGCAGTGAAATGATTCAAAGTGTTCATGCAATGCGATGCAAAGACATGTTTCAAGAAATGTTACTCTGAACCAGGAATTGGAAATTCTACCTTCTTGTCCAGAAAAAGGATTTTGAAATTTTGCAATTTGAAGATGTCTCTGAACCTAAATATAGAAATTTTGAGGCTTAAGAATGAAATTTAGGACTTTCTGCAAGGTTCAATCTTGGAAAATGACCATTTTTCCCTTCATTGCTTCTGAAGAACTGAAATATGATGATTGAGGGCGATGTCATGAAGGTGAGTGAAAATTTGGGGTGTTTACAGATGCCCCTCTTTGCTACTAAGCCGACTTATGGCCGAGCTTAGTGGCAAAGAAAACACACCAAATTTGGGCTATATAAAAATGCCCTAGTTAGAAGGATCTGACTGGTTTTGAGGAAATTAGCCCTGATGAAGATGGTAGATATGAAATGGAGAATGAAGAAAGATTCACTCTATGAGAGTGAAGTTCAGGTTTTGCCCTTATCCTGGATGGGACAAAAAATACCTCGTATGGAAGGAAGCTCAGGTTTTAACCCTTGACCTGATTGGGGAATGGAATATCTCATCGAAACGAGACTCAGGTTTGTACCCTTAACCTGATCGGGCGAAAAATGAAATACCTCTTTGAATGAGGCTCAGGTTTATACCCTTATCCTGATCGGGCAGAAAAATGGATGGAATCCTCGAAAGAAGAGACCATGATGGAACCTTTGGATTTTACACAATAAATCCGATAGGGGTTTTGCAAAAGAAAGGAAAATGGGGTCCCTAAAGCTTGAAAAGAGGTTGATCTTGGGCGTCTCATCAGCTTTTGAAATTGCCTTATGTGAGAAATGATTGGTGGTTCGACCTCGAACCGAAATGGGACTGTCTATAGTTGGACAGTGGGGACACACGGAATTGTGCAAATCTGAGAGCTCGCTCTCAAAGAAGGGAAGGAATCAAGTCCTTAAGAGGGATTTAAAATTGGTGTCAGAATGTGTTGAAAACGAACATCAAGCTCTCACTTCACGTCAGGATAGCTAGAAAATATTGTCAAAATGTTAGGAATTTTGTTATTGAGGCAAAGTATTTGAAAATGATACGCATTGTTGCAAAATATTCTTTCTTTTCTACCTGAAGCATTACCTCCGAACGAGATTGACTTCGTAGGATCGAGATTTTAAATCCAAATTGCTTGCAATTGACCTTCTTCAAGGAAGCTATCAATTTCCTTGATATGAACAGGAAAGAGAATTTGATATTATGAAAGCAGTTGATGAAAGGATATTGATAATAGAATTTCACAAGTCTAAAGAAGATTCTTAATAGATTTGGTAGTTTGATATCCTGGGAGCTTCTCTCATGATAATCCTTCTGCACTCTTTTGGCTTTCTTGGGCTTCGGCTACATTCTCCTTCATTTTGGAGATGTTCTGACCTTTTCTCTCTTTCTTTTTCCTCTCTTTCTCTCTTTTGGGAAGGGTACGTCACAAACTCCTTCAACTTGGAGATGTTTCGATCCTTCTTTGACGATATTGGCTCATGGGTTTGAGATCTTTGGATGATAGCTGAAATTAAATATCTTTTAGGGATTGTCGGGAGGTTCATCGCATCTGCCTTCATCTCGATAGTGCTTTGGACTTTCCCTGGAAGGATTCGTCACAAACTCCATCATCTTGGAGATGTTTCAAATCTTCTTTGGCCCCGGGGGTCTACTCGCTTAATTCGCCTTCATCTTGACGACAAGTGAGAGATCCCTTTTGCGGATATTTAATTGCAGCTTAGGTGATTTTGAGGAGACATGGCTTGAATAAATGCTCTCTTTTTCTAGCGCTCAGGATATTTTCACTTCCTCATCTTTACAAGAATGGTCTTTAAAAATGTGCCATTGACTGCGATCAATATCGATCATCTATGGCTTTGCAAAACATTGAATCTTCTTGTCTGACCATATCGAGGATTTATCCTTCATCCTTTTGGTTGGCCAATAGAAAGAATTTGAATTTTGAATCTCTTTTCGCAAAAGCTTTACTCTTTTGGAAGTAATGCTGAAGGTAGATTTGAGGAAAATATTTGTGCAATAAAATCAACAGATAATTGACTGACAAATTGACAACATGTTCTTGAAATCCTTGGTGAAAGAGCGCATTTGAGGTCCGGCTCAACACATCCGTGACGAAAATTATCATCTCCTTTCCCCAAAGGAGGCAACTATCAGTTCACTGGGAACAATGTCAGTTCAATTAAGAACGACCATCTTTAGGAATAATATCAGTTCGATTAAGAACAATCATCGGTTCGCTGAGAATTATATCAGTTCAATTAAAAACAACCATCGCTGGGAATAATATCAGTTCAATGAAGAACGACTATCGGTTCATTTGGAACACTATCAGTTCAATGAAGAACGACTATCAATTCGCTCGGGAATACTATTAGTTCAATTAAGAACGACTATCAGTTCACTCGGAACATTATCAGTTCAATGAAGAACGATTATTAGTTCGCTTGGAACACTATCAGTTCAATGAAGAACGACTATCAGTTCACTTGAAACACTATCAGTTCGATGAAGAACGACTATCAGTTCACTTGGAACACTATCAGTTCGATGAAGAACGACTATCAGTTCACTTGGGAACACTATCAGTTCGATGAAGAACGACTATCAGTTCACTTGGGAACACTATTAATTCGATGAAGAACGACCATCAGTTCACTTGAAACACTATCAGACCATCGCTGAGCATGATATCAGTTCAATGAAAAACGACTATCAATTCGCTCGGGAATACTATCAGTTCAATGAAGAACGACTATGAGTTCGCTGGGAACACTATCAGTTCAATGAAGAACGACTATCAGTTCACTTGGAACACTATCAGTTCAATGAAGAACGACTATCAGTTCACTTGGAACACTATCAGTTCGATGAAGAATAAGGACCATTATAGAGAATTGGATTGCTTCTATGAATGGTTTCAGGATTATCCCCTTATCCTGAACGGGAAATGGAAATTGGATGACCTGGCGGTCGAAATTGATAATTTTGGTAATTTGAAAATTGGAAATTGGGTTACCCGGAGGTCGAAATTGAAGATTTGAATAACTCGAGGGTCGAAATTGAAGAATTATGGAAAATGATTCAGGTTTATCCCTTAACCTGAAGGGGAATGCTGATGTAAATTTAATGTAAATGAATATGATTGAATGCAAATGAATGAAAATGGGTGCATATATATGCAAAATGAGAGATTGGTTTATCCTGCCTGCATACAGGATGTTTTGAGGTAAAGATAAATTTTCAAAAAAATGCCCCAGTGTAACTAGGGAGGACAATTTGGAATAAGAGAAGGATAATTGATGAATAAGGAGACAAGCTTCTTGACTGATAAACGTCCTCAAGATTATTCCTTACAAGAGAGACATTGTGAAAAGGAAGAAGAAGCAAATAAGATGGCGCTAAGCTATTGAAAAATTCGATGACTTTATTGATGCTTTAAAATCAAGGAAAGAAAAATGGGATTACATTATTCTTTTGAAAAAGCAAAATGGGAAATGGGAAATTTGTTGGCATTGTCATCTTCTGGAATGATTGTGAAAAAAAAAAGTCTTTGTCATGACGACTAGTCCTCCTTTTCATCTTCAACGAGGAGCTTCTTGTCAATGCAGTCTTGAACAATGTTCTTAAGGATGAAGCAGTTTTCTGTATCGTGCCCTACTGCTCGATGAAACTTGCAAAATTGTTCTTTGAATCTACCCATAATTGCTGGAGGATCAGCGGCTTTAGGCAACCGGACAAGGTCTTTCTCAAGCATATACTCGAGTATACTCTCGAGTGTCTGATCGAGAGGGGTGAATTCTCGATCAGTTCTCCAGTCCTTGCGCTTTGATTTTTCCTGATCTTTCTTTTGATGCTGAGGGCTGGATTGGAGAGGTTTATCACTGTTGATGTCCTTCCCTTTTTGCCTTTTGATTCTCTCCAAACTGTTGCCATGATCATTCTTGTTACCTTTGCTATTATTGAAAGACTTAGCCGCAAAAGTGAAGTGAGCCTTCTTTTTGGCATCTTGATTGTTTCTTGCAATGATAATGCCTTCATAGACCCCGTTCTCCACTCCCATTTCGATCCATTTAGCTCATTCAATGAGTTCAACAAAAGACTTGGATGGTGAGGTAGAAATTAATTCTCTCAGAGGTTGCGAAAAATTATTGAGGATCAACGATAAAGCATGCCTTTCTGATATAAGATCCCTCATTTTGTTGCAGGTCTCTCTCCATCTGCGAATGAAGTCCCTTGCTTTTTCATTTTCATTCTGCCTTAGATTGCAGAGATGGCTCAATGTGGGGAGCGCTTCAGTATTGAACAAGAATCGTTCGATGAATAGATTGACCACCTTATCGAATTCTCGCAGCTCGATTGGATTGATATGCTCGGAGTACCACTTGGCGACAGTGCCTTCTAGGATACGAGGAAAACAGAGAAATAGGGCCCTATTGTCTCTCTTGAATTTGGAGCATTCGGCGAAGAACATGGCGAGATGGGCTTTCGGGTCGCCAGAACCATCGAACTTGATGAATTTACGAGGCAGATTTTCTAGATCTTCGTCTCCTTCTAAGCCATCATAAAAGTCCTCGCTAGTGAAGACTTTCTTGCCTTTATCCCGAACCTGTAAATCTTTGACTATCTTGGCCATTTCTTTTAACTGTGCTTGAAGCGATTTTTCTATTGCTTGGCCCTTTGGTTTGCGAGTGGCTCCATGAATGATCTCGCATTCTTCCTCGGTATCATCTGCTGATTCTTCTTCGTCCGAAGTATCTTGAACACGCTCCTTGGTTGATTTCTTGGCCACACGATCTCTAATTTTCTGACTGAATGGATTTTTGTCTGAGCTGGTGCCAGCCTGCTCACTCATCATCCTCTTCATCATTTTCTGAAACATCGTGTACATCTGAGGATCTATGTCATCGTCCTCTTGCTGCTGTTCTTGACTCCTCTCGGACCGGGGGGAGACCATCTCTTCTTCTGAGGCCGACGAGTACTGAGATGTCGTCGTTCTTTTGCCTGATCTTGTTCGAACCATCAAATGTTATAGATGCTCTCTCTGCAGGATAAAGTCTTGATTAGACCCTGAGGGAATTTTGGATTTGGGAAGAAAATGATTATTGACGATATGGTAGACAATTGGAAGAATATCCCATTACTAGGGATGAAGTCGCCGCTGAAATCACGACAATTGTGTTGTCATTCTTTGTAAGAAAAATAAACAACGGAAAAATGTGCCTTGTTATCTAGGCGAGGTCATCAACCACGAGGAAAATACTATTTTTGAAGGAAAGAGATATCTCTTTGAAAAACAACAATTCGCAAACGAATTTAGAATAAGGAGAAGGCAAGTGGGTAAACAATTTCCACCGCAATAGTCAAGGTATGCATGAGGAAAATAAGATGAAGAATTTTGCAAATAGACAAAAGAATTGAAAATCCAATGAGAGAAAACATATGATTTTGGAAAATTGCAGGCAGGATAAAATGTAGCTGGAAATTCGAGATCCAGTAGAACGGGAGAATGAAAAATCACCTGGAGTTTTGAAAGAAATTGGATATTTGGGAAAATCTTCCAGGGTTTGAGAAAATAAAGGAAAAGGTGAGAAATATGGAAATTTGAAAAATATTTTTGGGAAAATGTAAGAAAATAGAGGTAACATACGAACAATCACATCCTGCACAAACATTTATGCACATACAGCACTCCCTAAAAGGCTGACTCTAGATGCATTATTTTGAAAACAGTTGTAGGATCCTAATCCTAACTCTAGATTCAGATCATCTTTATCCAATTCAGTTATGCCGATATACCCGAACCGAAATCCGAGGTACGTGGCATATAATTTCAACTCCGGTTCTAAGGTAAGGTTTCCCAACAACCTTGAGCGCCTACCGATATACTTCGGACTGTGGCCCGCGGTACGTGGTAGGAGGGTGTTAACCCAAATAATTGGCCCAGTTGTGAGGCTCTGTCTCAAACTAGGGTTCTGGAAGAGAGCCCAGCAACGTGAAGACCGGGTAATGATAGGTAATTGGGGTTTTAAAAAAATGATCACATGCAAGAAATAGATGGCTCTAAATCCTAGAGAGATAGACTTTTGAAATTCTTTGAAGAAGCATACATTGTTTGCATTCAGATCCTAAATTGAGGAGAGTTGTATTTAGACCTAAGTCTATGTGAACATGAAAATTTCTCCTCAATCTGGTCCTACCAAACCATGCCTAAGCTACATGCAGTCAATGTCATCTAGGTCAGAATCTAGGCTTCTAGGTTCGCATGATATCAAAAGTAAAGAGCTGACATGTTGTGAACATAATTTTAATAATTGAACTAAGTCAAGCATAATTTAGGTCAGACAAAGACAGGTCCCATCACGGTCGCCAAACCTGTTATCGTCGCAAAATTTTTCCCGTCTTCCCTTCCTTGTGGGAGAGAGAGGAAAATGCTTTCTCGATTCAAACTTGACCAGATTTTGGAAATTGTTTTGAAATACTCGCCTCCGTTTTGAAAATTTGCGGGAAAAAATTCATGGGATGGGGCTCGACCTGTCGGTACGAGGTTCGACCGTTCCTGTCGCCTTTAACAGGGGTAATCGAACCAAGGACCAAAATTGGGCTTGACTTAGTGAAATTACCGAAATCGTGTTCTTTCCTAAATGCACAGAGAATTCAGGCATGTATGAGATTTTTGGAAAATGTAAATTGGAAAATATGATGTATGCTTAGAAAATATTTGGAATTGAAAAGCATTTCTCAGGAAAAAGATGGAAATCAATCTCTCAGGAAACTCAGACGAAGAAGGTTTGAAATCTCAAGAAAGTTTATAAAGATTTGGAAAATCTTGAAAAAGTAAAAATCTCGAGAAAATTTTGAAAAACCATGAAGAAATGAGAATCTCAGGAAAACTTTGAGAAAGTTTATAAAGACTTGGAAAAACCATGAAGAAACGAGAATCTCAGGAAAACTGATGGAATTCTTGAGAAAAGATGAACCTTTGAAAAGGAAAGCAATTGTCGGGAAAACTCGGACTTTGAGAATTTTCTTAAGAAAATGATAGAAATTTTATAGGAAAACTCATTAGAGAAGGAAATTCAAAACTTAGGAAATTGAATTCCTAAGAATTTTGTCTTTGAAATGTCTGAAAATCAACTTTGATTCTTGAGAAAGATGATAAATTTCCTTTTGAAAAGAATCTTAAGAAAATAACATTTTCAGGGAAAATCACGGGAAAACTTTGATTGGGAAAATCCAACTTCGAATATCATCATAGTTTCTTGAGAAATCGATTTCATGAAGTGAAAATCTCTTTAGAAAATCATGAGAAAAACAGATGATGCAGATGATTTGAATGAATGAATGCACTTTGAAAAGCTTTCTGAAAAATTTGTTGGAAAAATGTGGATTAAGCCAAAGTAAATCCTTCACATATTCTAACTGGGGCCATGAATATGTTCAGAGTTTACTTGAGTTAATTCACAATATTTCGAAAATTTAGAAATATGATGTGCATTTTAAGATAGCCTAAGAGTGTAGGCTTAGTGTGACTAGTAGAAAGATGATGGATCTGGGACTCGTCCATATTCCGACTACGGCCGTAAATATGGACTCCACCGAGTTCATCAACTATCTAAGAGTTGGTGCACGTGCCATTCGTGTTCATCCACGGTGAATTTTGAAAATTGAGATGTATGAATCATAGAAGCAGGAGATTGCTGAAATCAAACTATATGAGATGCATCCTAATCTAAGCAGTAAAAGTAAATATTATTCCAAGTTTGATTATTACATCCTTGACGAGTCAAAATAAATGAAATAAAAATACGTAGTGAAAAAGAATCAGCATTCCTCCAAATTTTCCTGCAAAATGAGAGTTAGTACCAAATTACCAAGAAAATGGATATATATATATATATATATATATATATATATATATATATATATATATATATTATATACAACGAAGAGATATATATACATCAAAATGCTAAAATGGGTGTTAAATGACATATAACAATGGAGGTGTAATTATATGAGAAAATATATACATGGATGCTCATATATGGAAATAAGGGCACATAAAGGGATATATATATATATATATATATATATATATATATATATATATATAAGTATATAGAGATGTATATATATATATATACATCTCTATATACTTATATATATATATATATATATATATACATATATATATATATACATATATACGTATACATATAGGTAGATATACATAGATATACATATATATATAGATATATATATATATATATATAATGAAAACAATATACATATTAATGGAAATTCCATATAATGGGTAAAATCAGAAAATACAGGTATATACAGTTTCTGTAGGGGATTTTACACAGCCGTATTTCCCAAATTACAAGATAATTTTTAATAAAAATGGGTATGGAGCTTCCCTATATATCAATAATGAATTGTGCAAAAGATGGTATAGAGATCATGAACGGATATGGATATATCCGTTCATGAAGGTGGCGGTTTATCAAGACTGCACCCCTGCAGCAGAAAAGGGACAAATTTGAATGGAGAAGCAATTATGATTCACACTAAATCTGAATTAAACACTTTTCTGACTTACTATATAAGCAAACCAAATAGATTTGAATCACTAAAATCAGATTTGAATATATATATATATATATATATATATATATATATATATATATATATATATTGAAAATACAGCTTAAAATTTTGAAATGTATGTGCTTTTGTAAATTGAATTTTTGAACAAGTAAGCACACACGAAGGCTTCACAAATTCAGACTTAAACAGGCAGTAACTAAATGACGAATAACAAGATTACTAAATCTGAGATTTACGCATAATCATTTACCAGACTTAACAAAATTCAGAAATGAAAAGATTCAGTCACTTGTATAGAGTCTAAACAATGACTGCTTATGACCTGTTACAACAGATTTCAATCCAAGCTCATTTTAACAGATTAAAGCAAATAGAAACCAAACAGGACATTCCAAAAAAAAACAGGAAATTCAGGTTGACAACAACTAGGGAATCTAGTATTACAATAATAGGAAATGACTTGAAGCAATCAGGCAATACAAAACTGGAAATGAAATGAATCAGTAAAAAAAAAAAAAATGAAAATGAAAGCCTAATATACTCACCAGTCCAAGCTTAATTTAGATGGCTGGGAACCAAAACACTTCCCAATGCTTCTTGCGATAAAAACCAAATGCTACTGGATCTCTTACACCAATGGTTGCTATGTACAACAGAAAAGGGGCGTTTTCTGCTGCTAGGTGTTTCACGCTGGATGTAATTTTTGCAGGTGGGTTGAAGAAGATGGACAGCGGCTGGACCTTTTATTGCTGGGGTTGAAGGATGATGGCAGCCTGTTGGCTGGGCTGAAGAAGAGGTTCACACACTGGCTGGATGACGTTTCCTTTTGCAGGTGGGATTGAAGAAAGAGGCAGCTGGCTGGAGCCTTTTTGCTGCTGGGGTTGAAGAAGATGGGAAAAAAAACTGGTGGCTGGATCTTCAATGGGCTGAAGTGGGGATGGACACGTTGGCTGGAGTTTTCTGCACTTTCAGAAAACGCAGATGTGCCTCCTCCTTCCTTCAACTGAAGGAAAATGGCCCCTTTCTTGGTGAATCCCTCTTTAGTTGGATATCTTTCTGCTGGTGGGCTGAAGGAAAATGACAGCAACCGTTGGATTTCCTGTGGCAAGGCTGAAGGTGAGGTGAAGGATATGCAGCAGCTTCTTGGACGTTCAGTTGGTGTGCGGAAGATGATGGAAGGCTGGGCTGGCTTTCCTGCTGTGGCTGGACTGAAGAAGGGGAAGACGTTGGTGGAGGTCCTGCAGCTGGCTTGAAGGAGATTGACAGCAATCCCTTGGGAGGTGGAAGAGAGCTCCCTCTTGAGAAGGAAATCCCTGCAGAAATCCCAAAAAGAAAACCGTCAATCCCCCCCCTTAATCGATCCATGGCCTCCCCTCTTTAAAGAACTTTGAATATCCTTTCAAAAAGAAGAAAACGCAGCATGAGGTTCCGTTATGTTTTTTTGAATTTTTTTTTTGAAAACAACCGTTTCAAGAGGGGCGCATCTTGTTTTTTTTCAAAACTTGGTTTCATTTCCCTAAGTTTTAGGCAAAAATCAAATTTATTACTTTAGGGAAATTCGGCTGTGCCATTAAGGCTGCATCCTTCTTTTAAAAAAAAAAATTTATTTAAACAAATCAATAAAAAGGAAAAAAAAAATTTATTTAAACAAATCAATAAAAAGGAAAAAAAAAATGAATGTTGAAATAAATGAGAGGCTTTTATGGAAATGCCACCTCAATCCACTTTTAAAATCCTTTTGAAAATAAAGCTTTATTTTGTGTTGGCAACTCTTTGATTTTCAATTGGGGTGCCACATGTGTGTGGGCCCACTAACTAAATAAATAAATAAATATTGAGAAATTAAGAAAAATTTGCAAATTGGTATGAACTTCGGGTGGGTCCCGCTTGAGAATAAAAACATTTACCTGAGAGTTTGAGTATGATGCTAGTTCTAAGGCGGGTCCCGCTCCATTTATTTGAAAATACGAGATAAAACATTATTTGTTTTCAAGAATTTGGAAAAATTGGTTTTTCAGGGCAAAAATATGTATAAAGTAAATGTAAAAGAGTTTTGTAAAGAGATTTAAAATCTTTTTGCAAAAAGTTTTGAGATAAAATCTTTAAAATCAGTATCCAAATATCCAGATTGTTTTCCTTGAGAAAATTTTTGTAATTCAAAGTCCTGGGGGTAAAATGGGAAAATTTGGTAATTTTGAATACCTAGGGTTTTAAAATCAATTTTGAAAATTTTAAAAATCAAATCTGGATTGACAATTTTTTAACATCAGGAGTTCTAGATCTCAAAATGACATGTTGTGCAGTGAAATGATGCAAAGTGTTCATGCAATGCGATGCAAAGACATGTTTCAAGAAATGTTACTCTGAACCAGGAATTGGAAATTCTACCTTCTTGTCCAGAAAAAGGATTTTGAAATTTTGCAATTTGAAGATGTCTCTGAACCTAAATATAGAAATTTTGAGGCTTAAGAATGAAATTTAGGACTTTCTGCAAGGTTCAATCTTGGAAAATGACCATTTTGCCCTTCATTGCTTCTGAAGAACTGAAATATGATGATTGAGGGCGATGTCAAGAAGGTGAGTGAAAATTTGGGGTGTTTACAAGATCCTATATGCAATGATGTCAGCTTAGGACAGAGTCTAGGCTCCTAAGGTTTTGCATGAAAATGAAGCTGACATTGAAAGAATAAAAACTTAGATAATATCAAAGCAAAGCAAAGGCACAAATTCAACCGGATGAAGACAAGTCCCATCACGGTCGCCAAACCTATGATCATCGCAAACATTTTTCCTCTCTCGTATCTTTCTCCCTCTTTCTGCTCTTTTCCTTTTCCAACCTCTATTTTCCTCCTTTTTTGAAAGGAGAAAAATAAAAGAGAGAAAAGAAAGAGAGAAGAGAAAAGAAAAGAAAGAGAAGAGAGAAGAGGAACTTTTTTGCGGGGTTTCACTTGACCTTGATTTGAAGATATTTAAGAAAATAACTCGCCTCCGTTTTTTGAAATATTTGCGGGAAAAATTGGAGAGACGAGATTCGCTTGTCGGTACGAGGTTCGACCGTTCCTGGCGCCTTTACCAGGGTAATCGAACCAAGGATCGAATTTATGCCTTTTTCCTTTGCCTAAATACTATCTAAGAATTTATTCTAAGTCTAAATGCACAAAGAATCATGCTTGTGCAATACAAGGATATATGCTCTTTTTGAAAAAATGATTTTTGGAATTCTCAAAGTGTTTTGAGATGAACTTGATAATAGAATGAAGAAATGATTTCTGAACGATTGAATCAAACTTAGTACTTGAGATAGATTGAAGTTCTAAGTCTTTGAAATGATCAGAGTTGGAAAAATGATTTTGAAGATGGGAAAGGTAAAGTTGCGAAGTCAGAAATGAACTTTGAATCTGGATTTTAAGAGAAAGAGATGAAATTTGAAATGATATTGAATTCTAGATCTAGGGTTTTGAAATAAAGATGGATTTGAGAAATCTAAATGGTATTTGAAAATAGAATTGGATTCAGAAAGCTCAGATGAAATTTTGAAAATATAATGGGATTTGAAATTTGGATCTAAAATCTGAGATCCAAGATGGAATTTGATTCAAAATTTGGGATGGAATTTAGATCTGAAATATGAGATCCAAGATGGAATTGAATTCTGGATCCTAAAATAGAATTGGATCTGAAGTATGAGATCCAAAGTGGAGTTGGATTCTAGATCTTAGAATTGGATTTGGATCTGAAGTCTGAGATCCAAAGTGGAAGTTGAATTCTGGATCCTAAAATGGGTTTTTGATCTGAAGTCTAAGATCCAAAAGTGAAATTTAATCTGAAATTTGAAATGGAATTTGGATCTGAAATCTGAGATCCAAGATGGAATTGAATTTTGGATCCTAAATGGAATTTGGATTCTGAAAGTTCAAATGGAACTTTTTGAAGATGGATCTGGGTTTTGGAAACCCAGATTGAATTTGAAATTTAAGAAGGGTCAAGTTTTTGAGATTCAGAATCAATCTCAAACTTTGATTTTGAATTTTGAAGATAGGAAGATAAACTTGTTTTTTTAAAGCAGGAGATGACTTCAAAGTTAAATTGAACTTTTGAAGTTTGGATTTTTGATTTGGAAATTGAAATTTTGAATGCAAAATGGTTTTGAACTTTCAAAGTCAAATTGGACTTTGAAATTGAATCTTTGAATCTTGAAATGAGATAGAATTGAATTTGAAAAGCGAATTTTGGGGTCCCAAAGTTGATTTGAACTTTGAAGTTTGATTTATATTGAAATTTTTGAAGTTTTAGAATGAATTTGAAATTTCAAAGTCAAATTGGACTTTGAAATTGATTTTTGGTATTTGAAAATGAAATTGAATTTGAATCTATAGAATTGAATGAAGAAAGATACTCAAAATCACTTGGAGTTTTGAAAAGAAATTTTGAAAATATGATGCAATTCTATCCTAAATGATGAATGAATTTAAAGATTTTGAAATTGGATTTTGAAAAGCTAATCCATTCTTTAAATGATTTAAATAAAGATTGAAGATATAATACATCCTTGACTATGGTCATTGAATGTATTATATAATAATCATATCTGAATTCAAATGAAGAATAGAATACATTTTAGTGCTTTTATAGAGTTTAAAATGAAATTAATTCTCAATATATCCTGACTATGGCCATTGATATATGTATTAAATCAATTTTAGACTAAACCCTCATAAAAGAAGAAAATATTTAAAGAAAACATGATGGATTTTGAAAAGGATCAAGTGTGGATCCAATGCTATTTTATAAAAGATAAAAATACTAAGTTTTGTTTACACCCTAACTATGGCCATTGATGTAAATCATCAACTTAGGATTAATTACATCTTACGAAATGGTGCACGTGTCATTCATGTTTCACCATTGTGAGATTTTGAGAAATAAAGGTAAAAAGCATGAAAATAAGCAATTTATGATATTTACAATGCTCATTCATTCTATCTAAAACAAGAAATGTAAATTTTCTTTAAGATCTAACTTATTACAACATATAAAATTGAATTTTCAACTCCAAGTAATGATATTTCCCACATATTCCCTGCAAAACACCTGATTAGTATGAAAAAGGGAGAAAAAAATTGCACATATCATGTGGATGTCAATGGTAAAAGATACTCGCATGCCAAAGTATTTAAGATCTAAAGTGTGAAAGTGATATATGTCTATGTACATACATACATGCATACATATATCTATATATATATATATATATATATATAGGTGGAATGGTGATATAAATGATATTTATGAAACTAACATCTAAAGAGTGGGTGTGATATTGTGCATCAGTGAAGACATATACAGAAAATGCAAGAAGTGTGCACAAGTGGAACCATGTGACTGTAGTGATGGTGGACAGTGAAGGGTGGATTTTGCTGCGAATAGACTCACAGGTAAGTCTTGTATATAATAGAAAGAAGAAGGGAACAAGGGCAGTTGTGTACAAGGGTGCAACAGTGTAAATGTATACAGTGGTATGCCAACATTGAGACTGAGGCAAGTGCAGAAGATGATTGAGATGACGTTCCTGTGCTATCTATACTGATTGCTGATATTTGTATTGACTGATAACCTCATGGTGCTCACAAAGACTGCTAACCCTACTGACAAAATCTGTTAGTAATGACTAACACTTACTGATATTAGATCAATTGTTGATATATATCAGCATGATCACTAAGCATGAACTATCTATGGCTAACACTTTTGGTAGTTCAAATTTTACTATATGACACAGATATTGCGAATTCGTTAGCCATAAATATTGTACTCCATCTAATCTAATATCTAGCCCTCAACCATAATATTTTAAAGGATGGCATCTGATATGGATTTGAGATCATATCAAAAAGGGGTTAGGCATCGGACTGATCCGATAACATGGCTATTAACGGAAACAGTATCTGCCCAAAATGATGATTACCTATCAGAATTTGAGTAATGTTGACATTTCTGCCTAAAATGTTTGGGTGTTCTTTCCGTTTTACAAGGTTAAAAAGTGTTATTACAGGTTAGGGCCAACCTAAAGGGAATTTTTAGCATATGAGATGTTGATCTGCAAAATATCTAGTGAATTATCTCAAACCCCGACAGGCAACACTTTAGCTAGTATCCTACAGACTGGGATTTCAAAACAGTGCCTACAGGAATGAACCAGTTTGGACATGACCAGTGAATCATCGAGTAGGAACGATGCAGGAGTCGTATGGAGGCCAGAATTCAAAAGGACAATCAAACTTGCCAGAGGCTGATTTTCCTCTTTCCCGATTCTGTTGGAGCCCTTAACAAAAAACTTATCAAAATTATCCCATCATTGACACGAGAACACAGGCATACAATTGCCATGATGGCTACAGATATACTTGCTCAAACCTTTGGGAACATACAATGATTTGTAACAAAATCTAGTTATAAAATCGTGCCAAGCTCATATAAGAGTTATACGTCGAACATCAACTGAGGAGAGTCCTAATTTAAATATGAAGATTCAGTAACACACCTTTAAGATGATATCCTAAGGGCCGACATAATTTGAACATCAGTGTGATTAATTCATGTCATTTAATTGAAGGCTAGTCATTTGTTGGAAATCAGTGTGATTAATTCATGTCATTTAATTGAAGGCTAGTAAGGATTTCCAGATTTGATTAATGACATATATCATTTCCTAAGTTTTTCAACGCGAACCTCCCTTCCCCTGTATATATATATATATATCCCCTTTTTTTATTATTATTACTACCCTAGAAAAACCATAGTAATGAAATTTTTGATGGAAGGGCCACATGAAATGTGATTGAAATAGCATGATGTAATTCAGACATAGAGCTCAAGGGTGAAAATGGAATGAACAACCAACGACATCCTTAACACAGATAAAAAGAGAGAGCAGCTGTGAAACATACCTCACTAAGCAGTGGCAATTTCAAGGATTAGGTCTGTTCAGGCGGCCGGAGCAGTATACACCTGCAGAAAACAATGAGGATATATCACTCTTTAAGTCAGGACATATAATCCTTAGCCATGGGTCATGAATTAGCTGTGGTCGTGGCAGATTGTCAATAGGAATTGTTGATATGATCATCTTGTACATGCCGAGTCAGGGTGAATTAAACTCCACTAGGTACACTGATCTTACTGAAAGTCAGGATGTCCTGTTTCGAGAGTTTATACATAATGGTCGGCAAGAAAATTTCTGTATTGGTGCGCCCACAAATCTTTCTTTGACTGACTTCTGATGGCAAAGCATTTCTTCTGTGATAGCTTGTCATGGCCGCCGGACAAAGATCTAAAGCTACACCGTCTCTATAGAATATCTAAGAGACCATTGGCATATACAGGAGAACATAACGCAGGCTAAAAAAAACAAAAGGAGGCGGAGGATTAAATCAGAGCTTTGCAATATCTCTAAGGTGCGACTTATGATGGGGGAATTTCAGTACCTTTCTTATTGCTTCATCCTTTTCAGAAACCTGAGTTTATTTGAAGCACCGAATAATTGGATTACTGAAGCATGAGTAAGATATTTCAGGGGACTTAAATCTCTGGCAATCGCGCAGGGTCGCTCTAAAGCGTAGGTTTCAGAACTGACCTGTGTCCATTTCCTGTTGAAAGATTTACAGAAGGATCCATGTACTGAAATCGAATGGACGCAGACCCCAAATAAAATTGATCTCCGAAACCTCCATAAATGGCAAGCAAGATATATCCTACAGCCAGGGTCACGAACATACCTTTATCTAAATTTACTAGCATAGTTCTGTGCAAAAGGGGTTATTTGCCCTCTGCGACATAAGATTGAGTTTTGAATAACAGGATAGTATCCTTATGTGAGGGTTAACATGAGGAAACTTGAGATCGGATAAAAACCCATGTATACTAGGTAAATGGCTGACATATAAATGTTGTAATGTGCTGCAAATAAGAAACGAGATGGGTTGAGAATGCCAATAACACAGTGATGCCGATAAGGCGAGATGCAACATAATTCTACTGCCTACTTTTATCAACTAGAATTCGAATTTCTTCTTGAAACAAAGAACTTGGATTCAATAGTTTACTACACTAATGAAGTGAGACTAAGTGAAAAAAATGGGTGTAGGGAACGATTTAAGCTCAGTGAAGCCAAAACAAAATACAAAAAAAAAATGACTAAATGTTACCAAAGTCAGGGATCGGACGCAACAGGGGTGATTTCCTATAAACAAGCACATGAATGAAAACCATTCACGAGACTGAGCAGCAATGCAAGATACATTACATCGAGAAAACCAAGAACATAAAAAAAAAGGGTGAACTTAACATACTTGTAGGTAAATGTAAAATCCATGGAGGGATAACGACAGAGTAAACTCGATCTGATATGGGATCAGATCAGATATTACTATGAATGTTACTTCCATATGCAAAACAAAGGTAAAATTGAATCGGAGTAAAAGGAAAAATTACATAGGTGAAGGAGGATAATGACTATCATATTGGGAAAAAAAAAATGAGACTGAAACAAATAACGTAATGTCGCCATCTGCTGGTTGATGTTGTTATATACAACTCGACACTGCAGCATATGCTTTTGTTGAAAGGAAGTAATGAAAACAATATTGTTAATACTAGATTACAATGAAGGAAAATGAATAGAGAGAGTTAAATCTTACTGTGAATCGATCTGGATTGAAAAGAGAAAGCGGTGCTCCTTCTGGACGTTGCAGGACTTAGTTCTTTCCTACAAAAGAGGTATTTGTGAAGAGGGATTGATGGAGGCTTGAAAAAATGATCGCTGATGCTCTGAGATGGGAAACTCCTGCCTTGGGATGTCGTTCTTTAACTTTTACGGAGAGGTGCTTTAGAAAGGATGGCACCAATGGATGGATTTCCTCGATGATCTTTCTCCCTTCCGGTTGCCTTGCTTATATAGAGAGGGAGGAAGAATCGAGAGGTAGGCAGTTTTGGGATCAATGGCTTAGGGTGGAGCCATTGATCGGAGGGCAATGGAGAGGAGGTCGCACGTGGGGGAGTTTGGTGGAAGCTTCGTGAAGGAGAGGGGGCGATCGACGGTGGAGAATGAGGGAAGGCCGTTGGTGATAAAGGGTTTGGAGAAAGGGGAAAGCCTGCGAGGCCGTTGGCCATCAACCGTTCTGGAGCCAAGGCTATGGAGTGTTTGGGCGACTGAGGGAGTTGTTCCATCGGCAGTAGAGGAGCCCCCCTTGGGAAGGAGAAGATTGAAGGGTTTTCAAAGAAACCCTAAAAAGGTTTTGCAAAAGGGGCCTTCTCATTTTCAGGTTTTTACAAAAAGTGGGGGGGGGGGGCTCCCTTATGATATTTTCTCTTTCAAAAAGGAGGTTTTTAACATTCTTTTTTTTCTTTTTGTATTTTCCATTTTTTGGTATTTTTTGAAATAAAACTATGAGACTTGGGAGAAATAAGGGATTTGGAAATCATCTTATATTTTTTGAGAAATATTTACAAAAGGTTTTTTATGAAAATTCAAGGTTGTTTTGGGGAAATTTCTTCAGAAGAATGGGTTCGGATCCAGGTTTTGAGAAAATGTTCGAGTTTTGAAACTCGAATCGAGAAATACAACGCGATGGATCCAAACGGATGCCGAATGGACTATCTGAGCTATTTAAAAACTAATTTTGGTATTTTCTGTAATTTTAATTTAAAAGTTGGACAACGAGACTCAGGTTTGGATCTTGACATTGGATCCAGACTCGAAATCAGGTCAAATATATAAAATGAATTTAATTTCAGTAAAAACTTGGAAAATGAACTGGAATTTAGATTAAAAAGTGACTCAATTGCAAAAAAAAAATGAAATCAGGGGCAAAAAGGGGATATTTAAAGATTTTAAAAAATTTGGGGTGTTCACAAGCAGATAGAGATCCCTCTATGAAAGTGGGAAGATGTCACCATGGACTTCATAGTCGGCCTACCGAGGATGCGGAGGAAGCATGACGCGATTTGGGTGATCGTTGATAGACTCACCAAGTTTGCTCACTTCCTACCTATCCGTCTTAACCAATCGTTGGATAGTCTCATTGATCTCTATATTAGAGAGATTGTGAGGTTGCACGGTGTTCCGGTCTCGATTATCTCCGATTGTGATCCTAGATTCACTTCAAGGTTTTGGGGGCAACTTCAGCTGGTTTTGGGCACAAAGTTGAAGTTCAGTACTGCTTTTCACCCTCAGACCTGACGGGCAGTCGAAACGTACGATCCAGACCTTGGAAGACATGCTTCGAGCTTGTATGATGGACTGGAAGGGAGAGTGGGATTCCCACATCAGTCTGGCGGAATTCGCGTACAACAACAACTATCATGCTAGCATCGGGATGACCCTATGCGAAGCTTTGTATGGAAGGTCGTGTCGATCACCTGTTTACTGGGCCGAGGTTGGCGAACGAAGATTGGAGGCACCTATAGTCTTGCAACACTATACTCAACAAGTACAAATGATTCAGGAACCACTCCGTATCGCTCAGAGTCGACAGAAAAGCTATGCAGATAGACGCCGACGAGAGCTTACCTTCGAAATTGGCGAGATGGTTTTTGTTAAGGTATCTCCGACGAAGAGCGTATTTTGGTTCGGGAAGAAGGGAAAGCTAAGTCCTAGATACGTCAGACCGTTCGAAATCCTCGAGCGAATTGGAGAAGCAGCTTATCGCGTGGCGTTACCTCCTCAGTACGCTCAGATCCATAATGTTTTTCACGTATCCATGTTGAGGAAGTACGTTCACGATCCATCGCACATCATTCATTATGATGATGTGGACATTAGAGGGGACTTGACATTCGAAGAAAGACCAGTGGAAATCGTCGATCGTCGTGACCAAGTGCTAAGATAAAAAACCATTTCCTTTGTAAAGGTTTGGTGGCAACATCATGGAATTGACGAATGTACTTGAGAACCTGAGAGCGATATCAGGGAAAAATATCCTGACCTGTATTTTGACTCTTCAAGGCAATAAATATTTCACGGGCGAAATTCTTTTAAGAGAGGTAGGATGTAAAACCCACAGTTTAAAAAAAAATTAATTGTATCAGACCCGGGCCGGGTTGGGTCTGGACCCGAACCAGGCCCGTCATCGATAGGGTTTTAAAATAACCCAAGTCGAGAAGGGGATTTTGAGAAAACCTCCTTCCCGAGCCCCGCCTGCGAAATCGGGCGGATTTGGGAAACCCACCGAGGGTTTCCCCATTCATCGCCCCCTTGTGCCCTTTAAGAACAACGTAGGAGGGCGAGGGGAGGCACGCCTCCCTCTCGAAGGCCTTCACTCCCATCGCACTGACCTCCTCCTTCGCTGTGCATGCCACCAACGCCACCGTCGCTGCAACCCTCATTGACGCCGATAGACGACGCCGGCCACCGCCGTCGGTCTCCTCCCAGGTTAGTGCCCACCCTCTTCAACGCCCCCCCTCTTTGTCACCTTGTCAAGAGACTTGCAGGCGGCGCATGGCCCCTGCCGCGGCCTCCCACCTCCCATGTGCCCATCGGAGGCTCGACAGGCGGCCTACGGGGCCCCCTGTTGTTCTTTTTTTCCTCTGGGCGTTCGCCAGAGTGCCGACAGGGGACCAATGGCCCCTACGACACCCCCTCTCCCCTATGGGTGACAAGGAGACCGACGGGAGGTCGGTTGCCCCCTATCACTCATCTCGATCTCTCTCTCTCTCTCTGTCGGCAGGGGTTGGCCCCTTGCCGCCTCTTGGCTGTCAGGGGCACACCCCTGCTGCCTCTCTCTTTTTCGATCGACAGACCTGACTTTCTATTCTTCACATGATAAGTAATATAGCGCTCAATACTCACACTTTTGCAGACTTTGCATCAAACCCCGCTCTGGCTCCGCAGCCTAAGCCTTGTATCATCTACACCCGTAGACGCATGCAGTTGCACGACATCCTGAGGTAGGGGAAAGTCGCATAAGGATTTTGGATGAATGAAATAACATATAAGACTTCTGAGATAGAATAGTTATTTTACATACCTGCTTATCTGAAAAAGTATTTAACTTATGATTGTCTGGTCAGTGTTTTTCTCGTTCTTATCCTTTTGAAATTGCATGCTTAATGTAAACTCTATGGGTAGACTCATTCGAGCGAGAATCGAATAGTTTAATTGGCATACATGCTTACTTGTAGGATTACTTAACTTATGATTGTCTGTTCTGCGTTTCCTCATGCTTATTCTTTTGAAATTGCATACTTAATGTAAAATTTGTGAATAAACTCATTTTTGGAGAGAAACCTACTGCCATTGCTATTGTAACCGAACCTTAAGGCAGGTACGGTATAAATTTTACGAGAGGTCATGGAGTACCTTGAAGTGGGAAATCAATACTTTATTGATATAGATGAGATAATGTCGGCCTCCACAGGCCAATTGCTCAAAGAGCAATACGTGTCATATATGAACCAAAAGAATCATAAAACATTGATTGTTACCCTCTTATCGTAGTCGTACCTCTAGGAAGGTACGATCGTACTTTAGGACAAGTACGTCCCATGTGTATTACGATGGTTGAATGATGAGGTTGTATCATCCTCGATGCGTGCATTTAGCACAATGCTGAGATCACATAAATGGTGACAACTCGCCTTCACAGGTAAGATACTCGAGTGGGTCTAATAGACCAGAGCATGTAGGATGGGGCGGCGGTTAAGAAACCCCCGTCGTACCCATTCGACCTTCACGGTTCATCAAGGGAGAGGATAGATGGTACAAAAACTCTGATGGACAGGTTGTTAACAACCACCCCACGGGCAAAAGACTCGGTTTCCCCAGTCATCGAAGTTAGGGGAATTGGGATTACCATAAATTATCCTAGGTGGTAACTCCCAGGTACTTCTGCAAAAGTTGGATGCATCCATGGGCCACGAATGCTTTTGGGGATTTACTCTCTTGGTCACTGACCGTCCCCTTAGGAGCGGACTCAGTCAGCCATCCGAGTTAATGAAAACACCTGACATAATAAACCCTCGGATCGGTATCGGCTGTTTCTACGTTTCGCGTCTGTGCGTACCCACATACCAGTTAATATCAGAATTTAAAGAATATCTTTTTGAATAGTTGTAGATGATTGAGACTTACACTGCTTGAAATAATTCAAACAATAGCTCTTTGCACATATTACACTTGTTAGAATAAATTACAATTGTATTGATTGTTTTAATATAATAATTGCTTATCTCATGAATGTCCTGCTTTATTTTCATTCTACTTATCTATTCGTGCACCTACTGGTTTGTTATGAAACTGACCTATTTCATGGGCAGGTGAGGAGTAGGACTTCACAGGTGGTCGATGGCGTGGTGCAATATGGCTCAAGATTTCTCTTCTTTCTGCTGGCGTCTTGGCTCTGAATTTTAGAGTTTTTCTTTAGATTATGGAACTTTGGGAAATTGCTTATTTTGTAATAAACTACAGATTTTATTAATAATCTATTGCATTATTTCCTCAATTCCTTTTTAGTAGTTATTCATGTGAATGGTGGTCTTTCAGCTAACATACCCAGGATTGTTGACTTATACTCCTTTCTAAATGTCTTCCACTGTCATTTTTAAAAGTTAAAACTTTAAATCTTTGAAAGGTTTTTCGATAATGTTTTCGAAATCACAAGTTCAAATTTTGGAGCGTTACATCAAAGGTAAATGAATCTAAAATCACTTCTTTAGTTCATAAATTTGAATTGTTTAAAATGAAGCAAAATGAATCTATATCAGACATGGTAACTAGCATGACCGATATTAATAACACTCTAAAGTCCCTTGGAAAAGATTATTCACAAGTGGATTTAGTTAGAAAAATCCTAAGGTGTTTAACTCCTGAATGGGAGAGAAAAACCACAGCTATTGAGGAAGCAAATGATTTAAACACTCTCACTCTTGAAGATTTGGTTGGTAACTTAATGGCATATGAAGTCCAACTTCAAGACAGACAAGAACAAGAACCCAAGAAGAAATCTCTTGCTTTTAAGGCTACTTCTGATTCTGAAAATTCAGAAGAACATGAAGATATTGCCCTCATTACAAGGCAATTCAAAAGATTCATCAAAAAGGGAAGATTTCAAAGAAAGGTAAAGAAAGTAGATTCTTCCTATCCTAATGAAGTCAAGTGCTTTAACTGCAAAAATGCAGGACACATCAAGAAAGATAGTCCTCTTCTCAAAATCAAGCCCAAGGACCAATTCAAAAAGAAAAAGGCATTTCAAGCATGTTGAGATGATAGTGACTCCTCTTCCGATGAAGAATCAAATGAAAAAGTCGCCAACATGTGCTTTGTAGCACAAGAAGACTCGGTAAGTCAATTTGAGTATGATGATTTATTAGAAGCATTTAATGATTTATATGCTAAATTTAAGAGTCTAAGTTCTAAAAACAAAGAGTTAAAAACTGAAAATTCAACTCTTGACTCTCAAAACAAAGTGTTACTTTAAGAGATAGAAGATCTCAAGAAGGAAAACTCTTGTCAAGCATTTGAGATAAAAGAAATTGGAATTAGAACCAATCTCTTACAAAGAGAAATAACTAGTCTAAAAGAAAAATCAAATGATCTTCTTTCTATAGTGACCAAATTCACAAATGGTCAAGAGAATCTAGAAAGACTTCTTGGTTCTCAAAGATGCTCGGTTAATAAAACCGGATTGGGATATAGCTTCTTTGATACTCAAAATAGACCAAACTATGTGGTGAAGAATCAAAGACAATATTCTCAACCATTTGTTCAAAGAACTAAATTTTCTAGTTATAATAGAAATGCATCTAATCATGGAACTTATAATGCTTATAAGCCTAGACATGATTACTCTAGAAATGCTAAATCTTTTTATCAATGGAAACCAAAATCCAAATGGATATGGGTTCCTAAGACTAACTCTCATGAACCCAAAAATAGAAAAGGGTCAATTGCTTTGTCTTCTAATTTTGTTGTAGGTATACAAAATAAGGAGCAAATGAATATTGGACAGTGGTTGTTCCAAACATATGACTGGAAGGCCAGAGTTATTTTCCACCCTTCAAAGTAAGGATGGAGGAACAGTCACCTTTGGTGACAATAACAAGGGAAAAGTAATCGGTATCGGTAACATTGGTAATCCAAAATTTCCCTTAATAGAAAATGTTCTTTTAGTAGATGGTTTAATGCATAATTTATTATCCATTAGTCAATTATGTGATAAAGGTTTTCTTGTTTCTTTTGAACATGATTTATGCTTAATTTCTGATTTCAATCTAAAAAGATCATTTTTAAAGGTAAAAGAAGGAACAATGTATATGAACTTTATCTAGATGAGTTACCCACTTTTAATGAAAAATGTCTTATTGTTTCAAATGAAATTCAATGGTTATGGCACAAGAGACTTGGACATGTTAACTTTAAAATTATTTCCAAGTTATCCAAGAATGATCTTGTTAGAGGCCTACCTAGAATACCATATAAGAAGGATCACTTTTGTGATGCTTGACAAATGGGTAAACAAATCAAGAGTTCTTTTAAGGCAAAAGATATAGTTTCAACAAAACGTCCTCTTGAACTTTTACATTTAGATCTATTTGGACCATCTAAAATTCAAAGTTTGAATGATAGCAAGTATGCTTTTGTTATAGTAAATGATTATTCTCGATTTACATGGGTGATTTTTCTAAAAAGCAAAAATGATGCTTTTTCTGAATTTTTCAAACTTTGTAGAAGAATTACAAATGAAAAATCTACATCTATTATTAAAATTCGTAGTGATCATGGTGGTGAATTTGAAAATGAATCTTTTCTAAAGTATTGTGATTTACATGGTATATCTCACAACTTTGCTTTTCCTAGAGCGGCTCCACAAAATGGAGTTGTTGAAAGAAAGAATAGAACTTTGCAAGAATGTGCTAGAACCATGCTTCAAGATAAAAATTTACCAAAATACTTTTGGGCTGAAGCAATAAATACATCATGTTATGTTTTAAACCGTGTTCTTATTCGACCAATTTTACATAAACATGTTTTGAATTATATTATGATCGTATACCAAAGATCTTATATTTCAAAAATTTTGGTAGTAAATGCTTCTTGTTAAATACTAAAGATAATCTTGATAAATTTGATTCAAAATCAGATGAATCAATATTTCTTGGATATTCTTCTAGAAGTAAAGCTTATCGTGTTTTTAATAAAAGAACATCTTGCATTGAAGAATCTTTACATGTTGCATTTGATGAGAATTGTGAGCAGGTTATACCTCTAAGCGAAGGAGAAAAAGTAATACTTCAAGAAGAACCTTTGATAGAGAATACTTCTCAAGAAAATGTTCCTCTTCAACCGGTTTGGAAAGAAGTTCCCAATCATCCACATGAACAAGTTATTGGAGAAATAAAGAGTGGTGTCTAAACTAGAAGGCAATTGCAATATATTGTAAATATTGCTTTCATATCTAAAATAGAACCAAAGAATATCAATGAGGTTTGTGATGATGAATTTTGGCTTTTGGCCATGTCTGAAGAACTTAACCAATTTACTAGGAATGATGTATGGGATCTAGTTGATAGACCAAAGGATCATCCAATAATTGGAACAAGATGGGTCTTCCAAAATAAGTTGGACGAAAATGGCGAAGTCATTCGAAACAAAGCAAGACTAGTAGCACAAGGCTATAATCAAGAAGATAGCATAGATTTTGATGAAACCTATGCACCAGTGACTCGATTGGAGTCAATTCGAATGATGCTTGCTTTTGCTAGCTACATGAATTTTAAGTTATATCAAATTGATGTTAAGAGTGCATTCTTAAATGGACATATCAATGAAGAAGTTTATGTAGAGCAACCTCTGGGCTTTGAAAATGAGAAATATCTAGAAAAAGTCTATAAATTAAAAAGAGCTTTGTACGGACTTAAACAAGCACCAAGAGCATGGTATGAAAGACTACGAAATTTTCTAGAACAATCTGGTTTTTCCATTGGTCGGGTAGATTCTACTTTATTTATTAAAAATCTTAATTCAGATATTCTTATTGTGCAAATTTATGTTTATGACATAATATTTGGTTCCACTAATGATTCTCTTTGTAAAGAATTTGCTAAAGCTATGCAGAAAGAGTTTGAAATGAGCTTGATGGGCAAATTAAACTATTTCCTTGGACCTCAAATAAAGCAAACTGAAGAAGGAATCTTCATCAACCAGGCTAAGTATACAAAAGAACTTCTCAAGAGATTTGAGATGGACTCATCGATATCAAGAAGAAATCCTATGAGTACAACTACTTATCTTGATAAAGATGAAAATGATAAAAATGTAGATACCAAGCTCTACAAAGGTATGATCGGATCTCTACTATACTTAATTGCTAGTCAACTTGATATAATGTTTAGTGTTTGTATGTGTGCTAGATTTCAAGCTAATCCAAAGAAATCTCATTTAACTGCAGTAAAACAAATTCTTCGTTACTTGAAAGATACTTCAGATTTTGGTATGTTTTACCCAAAATCATCTTCCTTTGATTTAGTTTCATATAGTGATGTATATTTTGCAGGAAGTAATTCTGATCGCAAGAGTACTAGCAAAACTTGTTATTTCTTAGGAAATTCCTTAGTCTCTTGGTTTAGTAAAAAGCAAAATTCAGTGTCACTCTCAACAACTGAAGCAGAATATATAGCGGCTAGTTTAGCGTGTTCATAAGTACTATGGATGAAACAGACCTTAAAAGATTTTGGTTTGAATTACTCCACACCAACTATTTATTGTGATAACACTAGTGCTATAAATCTTTCGAAAAATCCTGTTCATCACTTAAGAACTAAGCATATTGAAGTTAGACATCATTTCTTAAGAGATCATGTGTTAAAAGAAGATATTTCGTTAAATTTTATATCTACTAATGAACAACATGCCGATATCTTCACTAAACCACTTAAAAATGAAGATTTTATGAGAATTAGGAGAGAACTAGGCATTTGCTCATTTTTAGATTTATAAAATGCTAATTTTTTGAACAAAATCTCAAAATCGCACCATATTAGTCGACCGATAAACTTCTAGTCGACTGATGTTTTAAATTTTTTTTTACTGAAGGAATCACACCTTATTAGTTGACCAATAAAATTCTAGTCGACTGATATTTTTTTTAAAATTTTAACTGAAGGGACCCGTTACCCCTTGGATTTTTTTTAACACCCATTTTTTTTTAAAGGGCACCATTTCATTTTTACGCCCATTTGTTTTCCCTTTTCTTAAACAAAACCCTTTCTCTCTCTCTCTCTTCTGTCTCTTTCGAAAATCCCTCGGAGTGCTGGACGCACCCCTCCTCGCCGGAATCTTCTTGCCGTGACAGGGTGCCTCTTGAGTCTTCGCTGGAATCCTCTTGTGACAGCCTCCTCTCACCTGCCGTCAGCCACTATGTCATCCTCTATTTTTGTAGCAGACGAACTCCTCCTCGCCTCTTCACTCTTGCCTAAAATCCGTCGAAAATTGACATCCCTTTTCAGTGGGTTGTTACTGTCGATTATTTTGGACACTACCAACGATCTTGATCGTAGAAGGCACAACGTTCACTTTGCACAAAGTGTTTCTATTGCATTGGTTCTCCGCCACGACGCCGGACAACATCTTCCTTCCACCGGACGTCATTTTTAAAGCATTTGGAAGCCGACATCAACACCATCTTCAACTATTCCTCTCAACGACTGTGTTGATTAATCACTCTCTGCAACTGCGAATTTTTTTTTGATAGGTGAATCTGTTTCGTTCCTTATCAACCATGCCTCGTCAGAAGACTGCATCCGCACAAGGTTCTCCTCCAACTACACCATAAGCACGACATGGATTTTCTCTCAGACTACTCAGAAATCCTCTTTTATATGATACTTTTGGATCGATTTTTGCACTTCCTATTTTACCAGGCCGAAATGTCCTGTTTCACCTATTTTCTCGTTACAAAATCAGAGAATTATTCCCAGGCATTTCCCACCTTTTTTATGCCAGAGCAGACCCTCTTCATTATCCTTTACCGATCCACTTTTTTTACACAAATTTACAAATTGATCATGAAACTGGAATGCTTTCCTCTCTTGTTCGCGATGTTGAAATTGAGTTTGATTCTAAACTGCTTGGACAAATCTTAGATATACCACCTTCAGACACTCTTTTCAATACTATTGAATTTAATGATGTAAGAATTTTTGAACAAATTCTTCTTCCCGGTGCACCTCATTACCCTCCTTTCAAAAATACCAATCTTCAAACTTGTGCACGCATTGCTGGACAAATTCTTGCCCACAATGTTCTACCTAAAGCTGCTTCTTTTGATTACTATTCCACAGATCTATCTACGACTCTTTATGTCTTATTTGGAAATATTTCTGTAAATTGGGCCAACGTGTATTTTACTAATTTATGGAAACAAAAACATTTTCTTCTGTATGGATGTCTTCTTACTCGTATTTTCAGATATTTCAAAGTACCCTTAACCAATGAAAAATATATTCAACAAAAGGAGTTCTTTGATCAAACTATTTTTAAACATATGAAAATTAAATATCTGTCGCCTTTAAACTGGTATATTGATCAAACTGGACCATCTGAACCATCAATCTCTGAACCCTCACCATCTTCTATGAAACCTTCATCTTAAGCAAAACGAAAGAAATTCTTTACTAGTCAAGACAATGATGAAGTTTTGCAGCGAATGGAAGCTTTGGAACTGCATCAACACACTTTTCATGAAGATGTGACTCAACAACTTTCTTCAATTCAGAAAGATATTGCTGAACTCAAGGAAATGATCAAGCAACACTTCTCTTGATCTTTGACTAATGTCCTTACTGAACTTTGATACTTTATGTGTTGTAATATTTTGAGCTTGAATTTGCATTTTTTTTATGCTATATCTGCACTTACTCTTTTTGATTATGACAAAGGGGGAGAAAAAGACTGAAATTACATGAGAAATTGCATCACATGGAAAGGAGAAAAAGATAGAACTTGCATGAGACAAAGACAAACATGAAAATTGCATATTACATCATGACATGGAAATTGCATTCATGAAAAAGTTTTAGAAATACATGAAGTAATGATGGAAATGCAAACCAATCAATATGTGATATATGTGCTTTGAATGTACTAACTTTTAATGTTTTGCAGCATATTGATAGGGGGAGTAAAATCTCCATCTAATGCATCTACATGCTCCATTTTTTATTAGTTTGTCATCATCAAAAAGGGCAAGATTGTTACGACAATGAAGTCGTACATGATACTTCAAGTACAAGGTTTTGATGATGAACAAGTAAATCAACTGCATTTCAGCTAAGGCAATGAAGAAAGATGACAAGCATTGAAGAATTCGATAAAGAATCTTTGAATACTAGTGTGCAAATGTTAAATTCATTAAAAGTCTTAGATTCTTGTAAGAGCCTTACTTAGAGTGCATATTTCAGTTGTATTTCACCTAAAAAATCTTTAGAAAAACTTTTCTAAAAGAACCCTTCATGAAAATCTTTTTAGAAAACTCTTTATTTAATTTTTTGTGTTTATTAGTTGACCAATAGACTCACTAGTCGACTAATCCTTTCGCACCACATTTTCTAAACAAAATGTCATTTTTGTCAAATTAGTTGACCGAAGGTTTTATCAGTCCACTGGACAAAATGTCTGTTTTCTGGAAATTTAGCAACAGTCGACTAATGATTTTATCAGTCGACTGAACAGAACATGTATTTTCAGAAAAATTTAGCAGCAGTCGACTGAAAGTTTTTTCAGTCTACTGATGATATTATGAGTCGACTAACTTTTTTTCTACTCGACTAAGTTTCAAAACTTCAGATTTTCAAACGGCTTGATAAACACATTAGTCGACCGACGATAACTGTCAGTCTAGTAATAGCTAATTATCAGTCGACTAACTACTGTTCCAGTCGACTAATTTTGTCGTTTTTCCTGAAACTTTTAAAAGGCATGTCTTTTCATTTTTCAAACATTTTGATCATTCAAAATGGACTGTTTTGACACCCTTTCATACCCTCAATGTATGGAATCTTTCAACTATAAATATGAGTGCATTCCACACTCAAAAGCAATCAAATCCAATCAAATTGAATCGAATTACATTGAATTACTCTTTGCTTTTCACTCATATTCATTTTTTGACTCACTTGATATTTTTCATTTCAGTTTCTCACTCAAATTCCTTTGAGAGACAGTGAATTCATGAGTTGAGTATTCCAACAACCTCAAAAGCCAATTGCATCTCAATTGCATTCATAAGAAGGGCTCGTAGGTTGTTTTGTAAGTTGTTACTTATTTTTATTTTCTGTAAAAGGAAGGACTCCTTGGTTTAAAGGAGTTGTTTGCTTTCAGTAGGTGTGTTACTGAAAGTGGAACCGGTTTTGGTCTGTATGATCTTGTAGTTACATAAGGTTGATAGTAGAAATCTCAAGTTGGTTTTGCTTGAGGACTGGATGTAGGTCGGGAAAGACCGAACCAGGATAAATTATTGTGTTCTTTGTGTGATTGCTTTGTGAATTTCAAAATTCGTCAAAATTCCGAAGACAATATTTAAAAGCACTATTCACCCCCCCTCTAGTGCTCGTTGCCTCGATCTTACTGCACTTTCAGGATCAACTCTGTAAACACCCTAAATTTTCACTAACCTCCTTGACATCGCCCTCAATCATCACATTTCAGTTCTCTAGAATCAATAAAGGGCAAAATGGTCATTTTTTGAGATTGAACCTTTCAGAAAGTCCTAAATTCCATTCTTGAGTCCCAAAATTTCTATATTTAGGCTTAGAAATACCTTCAAAACTGCAAACTTTCAAAATTTTACTCTTGACAAAAAGCTAGAATTTCTCATTTCTGATTTAGAGTAGTATTTCTTGAAACATGTCTTTGTATATCATTGCATGAGCATTTCATATCATTTCATTGCACATCATGTCATTTTGAAATTCAGAACTCCTGATTTTCAAAATTGTCAATCCAGATTTGAGTTTTAAACTTTTCAAAATTGATTTCAAAACCCTGGGTTTTCTAAATTGCCAATTCTTCTCAATTTACCCCCGGGACTCTGAATTACAAAAAAAAGTTTTTCTTAAGAAAACAATCTGGATATTTTAATATTGATTTTCAAATTTTGTCAGGTCACATAATTTTATATTTAGAAGATTTTATCTCAATTTTTTTTTTTGCAAAAAGACTTCAAATCTCTTTACAAAATTTATGTATTTTCTTTATCCATATTTTTTTCGCCCTAAAAAACCATTTTTCTTCCCAATTCTTGAAAACAAACAAAGTATTATCTCGTATTATAAAAATTCCAAAAAGAAGTTATTTCTTCTGTTTTTTTTTATTCAAATAAATGGTGTGGAACCCGCCTTTGAACTAGCATCACACTCAGATTCTCAAGTAAGTTTCTTATCCTCAAGCGGGACCCACCTGGAGATGGCACCAATTTTTCAAAATCCTATTTGTATTTTTTTTTATGTTAGTCATCTTATAAAACAGTTAGTGGGCCCACACACAGGTGGCGCCCCACTGGAGCTGAGTGCAGAAAAATTTAGGAAAATTTGCCAATCAAAAATGAAACTGATGTCAAAAAGATTCTAAAGCTGATTGTGGTAGCATTACCATAAAAAAAAAAAAGGGAAACTCCCGTTCATCTTATTTTTATAACAGCAGCCTTAGATGGCGTCGTAGACAAACATTAAAAAAAAAAATCATTTTACCTAAACCTTAGGTAAATGAACCCCAAATTTTTTTTAAAACCCAAGATTTTCTCCCTCTCCAAAATGGCGGATTTTCAAAATTTCAGTTTCAAAAATTTCAAAAACAAAACGAAGCTCTTAAAGGAAAATGCGATTTTTTTTTAGAAAGAGGTTCAAAATTCTTTAAAAAGGGGATTTGGGTATGGGAAGAAGGAGGCCAAATTGATTTTTTTTTCTTTTTTTTTTGGGTTTTCGCAGGTGCCCACTTCTCTGCCGTGGAGCTCTTTCCCCGTTGGGGATTTCATCTCCTCCATTTAGCGTGAAGAGGATCCAGCAGGGGCATTTGACACTGGAAATCCAGCCGCTGCCCATTTCCTTCATCCTACCAGCAAAGAACGACCCTTACTGGTTGTCTATAGGATCGTTTGACACAGAAAGCCCAAAGACAAAAGGCTGCTGCAAGTGTACCATCCTGCAAGGCTTGTTCCCCATCTTCTTTCAGTCCAGCAGCCGAAAATCATCCTCCATTTCCCTCGTGCAGAGCTCCAGCCACATTATAAGATTCCTTCGTTCTCCTTCAACAGAAGCATAGAGAAATTCCAACAAATCTGCATATTTTGAAGAACTGTCATCCAAGGGCGTGTAGTTCAAGCACTCAGGTAGTTAATCAGGCAAGGTCTTATGTTGGTAATATGCCTTTACGTTCCACTAAAGTTAGCATCTAAAGTGTCAAAAGATCTGTATATAAAAATAACAGATCCGTCCCGTGTGAATTGAGTTATGCTACAATTCCATACCAGTAGGATATCAACAATAATGATGGGCATCTGTAAAAGATTTGTTTAATATTCCAATCTTATGCAATTTCCGAACCAGGAGATTTCATCTATTTCAGAATTAGATTTGCTTCATTGATCCCATTCTTATAGCATTTTTATCTCAGCAAATTTTTTTTCCTTATCTTATTTGCACGTTGTGTTTCCATATTGCTATAGTTCCCCTTTGTTAGTAGTGAACCCATCCGGTGGGTCTTGTATTATTACTACCCAATTTGTACAAGCGAGAGGATAGGTTTTTGTTGATGTTAAGACTATCGAAGTGATGAAGGCTAATTTGATGACAACCAAGTTGAAACCCAGTTGGATTCAACAAAAGCTTCTACGTTACCTGTGTGTGTTTGACATAAGAAAGAAAGCAGGGTCAGTTTATAAGAAGTAACTTGTTCATTTATGTAATGTGTATTAATCACTTCTGCATACATTACATCTCATTTTTTTTACATAGTAAGTGCTCTGTATTTGCTTGCCAAATCTGTGTCAGTTTATGGTTCTGCAAATTTTCTGCATATCTTCTGCAATGTTCCACATACATATCAGCACCTTATTGTCGCAATCCATCTCTTGCTTTCATTTAGCATGACTCTGTGGTTATACGCTGACCGTTAGCAAGGAAATTGATTTTCTGTAGTAGCAGCCATTTTGAAGGAAATGAATGTATATGTGATCAACTTACAGGTAGTAGTAATTTCTTTGGGCTATACCCATTAGCTACTTGAGCACTCATTACATTACTATATACCAGTATATTTTGTGAATCAGTCTACAAACCCAGCATTATAGAGGTAGGCGCTTTCCCATCATTAAACATTCGTTGCATTTCATATCCATCAACCTTGGCATCCTCCATTCTAATATGTATTCTGTCTTTGTTTAATATTGGCAATCTTCGCATTCATAATATGTCATTTACTTGTGTCACTTGTACATTAAATATTATCAGCTCATATACATTTTCATCTCCTGTTGCGTCTTCACATCCACCAGTCGCACCTATACTCGTTAACATAACAAATTTATGTATGCCCTCACCTTCACCATTTACTTTTGCACAGCAGCTTCTGCGTTTTATTTGCTTGCTGCATTTGCACAGCAGCACCCGCTGTGTCAACATCCTTTTCCACTTATCTTACGTTGTACCCTCATCGTTAGTTCCTCTCCACACCATCAGCTGTGTTCTCATGAACATCAAGTGTTGCTGCCAAATTTATAAGCGTAAGAGGATAGGCTTTCTACTGATGTGGTGACCCTCTTGATAAAACCGTAGGATGTGAGGAGCCACTCTCTTTTCTGCAGGTACCCGGTCTTGATAATTAGTCATATTCATGGATGGATATGTCAATATCCATTCATGATTTCTGGACCATCTTTGCCATGCTCTTTTATTGATATACAGGGAAGCTTCATGCTAAATTTTACTGAGAAACAGTTTATAATCTGAGAATTATGGCTTTGCGAAATCATGTACAGAAACTGGGTATATCCTGTATTTCTGATCTATGTATTCACCCATTACATGTGGAATTTCAATTACTATGTATATTTTCTCATTATATGTACATATACATACGTATATATATATATATATATATATATATATATATATATATATATATATATATATATATATATATATATATATGTGGATCCCTTCATGTACACTTGCTTCCATATATGAGCATTTATGTAGCTATTTTCTCATGTAAATACACCTCCATTATCACATGTCACTTAGCACAAATTTGAGCATTTAGATATATACATATATATCTTCGTTGTACATATTATACCCATTTCCTTGGGTATCTTGTATATCTATTTCTCGTACTAATTCTCATTTTGCAGGAAAATCTAGAGGATATGTTTTTTTTTTGAGCTACCAATTATCTAGTTACATTTTTTTTTATTAGCAATGTAACAATCCAATGTAAATTTTGGAATAATATTTATTTTTCTGCTTAAATTAGGATGCATTTCATATAGTTTGAATTCCTGCAATATCTTGATTACGTGGTTCATGCATTTTATTTCAAAAGCACTGTGGATGAACACGAATGGCACGGGCACCAACTTTTAGAGAGTTGATGAATTCGGTGGAGTACATATTTACGGCCCTAGTTGAAATATGGATGAGACTCAGATTCAGTATCTTTCTACTAGTCACACAGAGCCTACACTCTTAGGCTATCTTCAAAATTGCACATCAAATTTCCAATTTTGCCAAAATATTGTGAATTAAATCAATTAAACTCTGAACATATTCATGGCCACAGTCGGAATATGTAAAGAATTTACTTTGGCTTATTACACATTTTTCCAACAAATTTCTCAGAAAATCTTTCTGGATATCTTTTCCAAAGTGCATTCATACATTCAAATCATCTGCATCATGAAATCACTGGCATTTCTCATGATTTTCTCAAGAAATTTTCACACCATGGAAATCAATTCCTCAAGAAACTGTGAAAATTCTTGAAGTTGGATTTCTCAAGTCAAGTTTTCCCGTGATTTTCCCTGGAAAATGTTATCTTCTTAAGATTCATTTTTAAAAGAAATTTATCATCTTTCTCAAGAATCAACATCGATTTTCAAGTGTTTTAAGGCAAAGATTCTCAGGATTTCAGTTTTCCGAGTTTTGATTTTCCTTCCCCAAATAGTTTTCCAATGAATTTCAATCATTTTCCAAAGAAAGTTTTCAAAGTTGGAATTTTCCCTGACAAGCATTTTCCCTTTAAATGTTTCCCCTTTTCCTAAGAATTACTTCTATTTTCCCAGGATTTTCAACCATTCATGATTTTCTCAAAACTTCATAAATTTTCTCGAGATTTTAAACCCTTTTCATCAGAGTTCCTGAGAGACTGATTTCCACCTTTTTCCTGAGAAATGCTTTTCAACTCCAAATGTTTTCTAAGCATATATCATATTTTACCAACTTACATTTTACAAAATCTCATAGCACATGCCTGAATTCTCTGTGCATTTATGATAGAACACAATTTCGATGATTTAATTAAGTCAAGTACATTTTTGGTCCTTGGTTCGATTACCCCTATTAAAGGCGGCAGGAATGATCAAACCTAGTACCGACAGGTCGAGCCCCATCCCATGGATTTTCCCGCAATTTAAAAAACGGAGGCGAGTATTTTAAAACAAATTCAAAAATCCGGTCAAGTTTGACTCGCGAAAGCATTTTCCTCTCTCTCCCACAAGGGAAGGAAAGACGAAAAAATTTCGCGACGATAACAGGTTTGGCAACCGAGATGGGACCTGTTCTTGTCTGACCAAAATTGTGCTTGACTTAGTTCAATTATCGAAACTGTATTCACAAAATGTCAGCTCTTTTACTTTTGATATCATGTGAACCTAGGAGCCTAGATTCTGACCTAGCTGACATTGATTGCATATAGCTTAGGCATGGTTTGGTAGGACCAGATTGAGGAGAAACTTTCATGCTCACATAGACTTAGGTCTAAACACAACTCTCCTCAATTTAGGATCTGAATGCAAACAATGTATGCTTCTTCAAAGTTTTCAAAAGTTATCTCTCTAGGACTTAGAGCCCTCTATTTCTTGCATGTGATCATTTTTTCAAACCTCACTTACCTACTTTTACCCGGCCTTCACGTTGCTGGGCTCTCTTCCAGAACCCTAGTTCAAGATAGAGCCTCACAACTAGGCCACATATTTGGGTTAACACCCCCTACCACGTACCGCGGGCCACAGTCTGAAGTATATCGATTGGCGCTCAAGGATGTTGGAAAACCTTACCTTAGAACCAGAGTTGAAATTATATGCCACGTACCTCGGATTTCAGTTCGGGTATATTGGTATAACTGGATTGGACAAAGATGATATAAACCTAGAGTTAGGATTAAGGTCCTACAACTATTTTTCAAAATGATGCATTTAGAGTCAGACTTTTAGGGAGTGCTATATGTGCATAAGTGTTTGTGCAGGATGTGACTGTTTGTATGTTACTTTTATTCCTCTCATATTTCCCCAAAATATATTTCCAAATATCCATATTCTCGTCTTTTTCTTTTATTTTCTTAAACCCTGGATGATTTTCCCAAATATCCAATTTCTTTCAAAACTCCAGGTGATTTTCCATTCTCCCATTCTACTGGATCTCGAATTTCCAGCCTTATTTTGATCCTGCCTGTAAATTTTTGAAATTTCAAATTTTGCTCATATCTTCAAAAACTTCTTTTTCGGTATATCTTCCAAATTTTATCCAAAATTTTTGTTTGTCATTTCCTTCCAAGACTACCAACCTGATCCCATCATTTGTTTTTCTCTCAAGATTGTTACTTTCAAAATTCTTTTTTTTTCATCATGCTAAACATTCCATTTTGTTCTGCAGAAGGCATTGGCATGGTTGTGTGATTCAGGCGAGATCAAAGACCGCGCTACTTCGGTATATTAGTTACAAACAATGAATAAGAAATGGATCTCATAAAGTCTGTCAAAGAGGGAGCTCAGACCAGCAAGGATGAGATCGATCCCGCTACATATCGGTTGTTCAAAAAAAATGATGATTGAGATATTATCCGAGCAAGCTGAAGCCAATTTTGGAAAAGTTCTTGTTAAAGAAGAGGCATCTATCACCATCCCTATGAGCATCATTGGCGACCACAACAACGCAAAAAGTTCTAAACCCAACAACAACAAAAACAGAAGCAATCAAAGCAGCAATTTAGAAGAGTCTAAGGATCGGAAAGGAAAGTATTCTAGAATCCAGGATAGACCTTTTCAATCCAGCCCTTAGCAAAAGGAAAAAAATCAAAGAAAACCAAAGCGCGAAAACTGGAGCGGTGATCGAGATTTCACTCCTATAGATGAGCCGCTCGACAAAGTCCTTGAATACATGCTGATCAGGGGATTAGTCCGGCTCCCAAAAGCCACGGATCCTCCCCCATCATGGGAAGATTCGCGAACCAGTTTTGCAAATTTCATCGGGCGGTAGGGCATGCCACTGATCGTTGTTTCATCTTTAAAAAATATTGTGCAAGACTACATTGATAAAAACCTCTTTGTTGAAGACAGAGAAGAAGAACATCCAGTAGCCCTAACCAAGCAAGTTCGGTCCAGTTCCGAGAAAGAAGTCAAAGAAGTCATCATTCAACAGAAATCAAGCAATCCGAAGAAGATAAAGCATGATGGTTGGGGTTATGATCGCGAGTTTACTCCTTTAGTTCAGCCAATCGAAGAAATTCTTGGATATCTGCTCACGAAGAATATGATCAAACTTCCAAGGATTGTTGATCCTCCCGTCACCATGAGGAAATGGAAAGATTGTTTCTGCAAGTTCCATCGGGCAATGGGGCACAATACTGAACGATGCTTCGTTCTCAAAAATATTGTACATGAGTACATCGATAAAGAGCTTTTGGTGCTGAAAGAAAGAGAGGGACGAGTTGTAGTCCTGACCAAGCCTTTCCCAGATCACTCGGAAGAATGACAATGCCAATGCCTTCTCATTTTTTTGTCATATTTATTTTTGTCAGGGCGATATAGTCCTAGTTGTTTTCCTTTTTTAAAGTTGTCATCCCTTTTAAGGCATCAATAAAATCATCAACTTTTCTCATTTAACTATGATGTTCTTCTTTTATCGTTATGTTTCTTCTCAAGAGCCCTCTTTTAATATTATTCTCTCTTCCCCATTACACTGGGGCATTTTTTTTGAAAATTTGTTTTTAAACATTTTGTATGCAGGTAGGATCAAATAAAATCTCTCACCATTCATTTGCATTTCATGTGCATGTGCATTCCATTTGCATTAATTATGCACCCAATTCACTTCCCATTCAAGATAAGGGATAAATCCTAAGGCCATGAATGATTTCTCATCCTAATCATCAATCCCTAACTCCAGTTTACAATCTCTGTTGATTTTTCCTCAAAATTCTTCAGAAAGAATGCTCTTTCCAAAATCCAGTCCCCGCACTAGCAATTTGCAAAATTTTGATCCTCTAATCGGATTCTCCTCTGAAGATCTGAATTCCGATTCAGACTTTCTTTTCTTTCAAACCCAACTCTCAGGTTGGTCCATTTTTCTTTTAGAAATTCGAGTTCTGACTCGGATTTCTTCGTTTTCGAAATCCAACTTTCAAGTTGCTTTATATTTTTCCTTGAAGATCTGAGTTCCGACTCAGGTCTTCCTTTAAAATATTTTTCTTTGAAGATCTGAGTTCCGACTCAGGTTTTCATTTAAATTATTTTTTCTTTGAAGATCTGAGTTCTGACTCAGGTTTTCCTTTAAATTATTTTTTCTTTGAAGTTCTGAGTTCCGACTTAGGTTTTCATTTAAATTATTTTTCCTTTGGAAATCCGAGTTCCGACTCGGGTTTTCCTTTAAATTATTTTCTTTGAAAAACTGAGTTCCGACTGGGATTTTCCTTTAAATTATTTTTTCTTTGGAAATCTAAGTTCCGACTCGGGTTTTCCTTTAAATTATTTTCTTTGAAAAATCGAGTTCCGACTAGGATTTTCCTTCAAATTATTTTCCTTTGAGGATTCGAGTTCCGACTCGGGTTTTCTTTCAAATTATATTTTCTTTGAAAAATCGAGTTCCGACTCGGGTTTTCCTTTAAATTATTTTCTTTGAAAAATCGAGTTTCGACTCTGGTTTTCCTTCAAATTATATTTTCTTTGAAAAATCGAGTTCCGACTCGGGTTTTCCTTCAAATTATATTTTCTTTGAAAAACCGAGTTCCAACTCGGGTTTTCCTTTAAATTATATTTCTTCTTTGAAAAACCGAGTTCCGACTCGGGTTTTCCTTTAAATTATATTTCTTCTTTGAAAACCCGAGTTCTGACTCGGGTTTTTTTTCAAATTATATTTCTTCTTTGAAAATCTGAGTTCCGACTCGGGTTTTCCTCTAAATTATTTTTTCTTCAAAGATTCGAGTTCTGACTCGGGTTTTCCTTTAAATTATTTTTCTTTTAAAGATCTTAGTTCCGACTTGAATCTTTTCTCAAATTATCTTTCCTTTGTTGATCTGAGTTCCAATTCATGGTCTCTTTACTTTATTTGAGCTCTTCATTTTTCTTTGTTGATCCGAGTTCCGACTCGTGATCTCATTACCTTATTCGAGCTATGATTCAAGCTCTTCATTTTTCTTTGTTGATCCGAGTTCCGACTCGTGATCTCACTACCTTATTCGAGCTATGACTTGAGCTCTTCATTTTCCTTTGTTGATCCGGGTTCCGACTCGTGATCTCTTTACTTTGTTTAAGATTTGACCCGAGCTCTTCATTCTCTTTTGTTGGTCCGGGTTCCGACTCGTGATCTCTTTACCTTATTCAAGCTTTGACTCGAGCCATTTATTCTCTTATGTTGATCCAAGTCATTTCGATCCTTAGGGTGGTCAGTCAAGTTCTCAAATTTGACCTTTTTCCAATTAAATCTTCAGATCATTCAATTCTTCGATTTCGACCCTCGGGTCAGCCAATTCTTCAATTTTGACCTCCAGGTCAATCAATTTCCAATTCTCAATTCCAATTACCAAATTCTCAATTTCGACCCTCGGGTCATTCAATTCTCCAATTTTGACCTCCGGGTCAACCAATTTCCAATTTTTCAAATTCAATTTCCAATTTCGACCTTCGGGTCACTCAATTCTCAATTTCGACCTCCGGGTCACCCAATTTCCAACAATCAATTTCCCAATTTTCAATTTCGACCTTTAGGTCAATCAATCCAAATATCCAATTTCAATCATTTTCTCTTGCGAGAGACCCCTTTTAGGGAGAGTTCGAGGGAGCTCGTTCTTTTCGCATGCTATCCAATTCGTTCACTTAGCCCCGTTTCAGGAAGAGTTTGAAGGGACTCGTGTCTTCGTGAATCGTTTGCAAAACAATTTCAAATTTCACACAAGGAACCCTTTTAAAGGAAGAAGCTCGACGGAGACTTGCTTTCCTTGTGGCCCTCCCAATTTTCATACTAGGCCATTTTCGTCATGAAGGACCCTCTTTCTAGGGAGAGTGTGATGGACTTGTTCCTTTCATGACCCAATTTTCCGACCTCACTACTATCGGCCCCTTTCCATAAGAGAAGCCTAATATTAGGGAGCTTTGACGAAAGCTTAATTTCTCTTCGAAAGTTCGTTTTGCAAACACCTCCTCTTCAGGGAAGAGAGGAATAATTTTCATTTCCCATTCAGGTAAGGGCTAAGCCTGAGTCTCTCTTTTTGGGGAAAAAGAGAGGAGAATTTTTGTCATGAATGTGTTGAGCCGGACCTCAAATGCTCTCTTTCGCCAAGGATTTCAAGAAAGTTTTGTCAATTTGTCAATCAAATTATTTGTTGATTTCAAAATCTTATTGCTTAAGTCTTCACCTCAGTTTACCTTCAGCATTACTTCCAAAAAGAGTAAAGCTTTTGTGAAGAGAGATTAAAAATTCAAATTCTTTCTATTGGCCAACCAAAAGGATGAAGAATAAATCCTCGATACGGCCAACAAAGAAGATTTGATGTTATTGAAAAGTCACAAATGATTGATATTGATCGCAGTTATGGCACATCTCTAAAGATTATTCTTGTAAAGATAAGGCAGTGGAAATATCCTGAGCGCTAGAAAAAGGGAGAATTCACCCAAGCCCTGTCTCCTCAAAATCACCTAAGCTGCAATTAAATATCCGCAAAAGGAATCTCTCAATTGTCGTCAAGATGAAAGTGAATTAAGCGAGCAGACCCCCGGGGTCAAAGAAGATTTGAAATATCTCCAAGATGACAGAGTTTGTGATGGATCCTTCCAAGGAAAGTCCAAAGCACTGTCAAGATGAAGGCAGATGCGATGAACCTCCCGACAATCCCTAAAAGATATTTAATTTCAGCTATCATCCAAAGATCTCTAATCCATGAGCCAATATCGTCAAAGAAGGATCAGAACATCTCCAAGTTGAAGGAGTTTGTGACGAACCCTTCTAAAAAGAGAGAAAGAGAGGGAAAAAAAAGAGAGAAAAGTCAAGATATCAATGTAATCGAAACCCAAGAGAGCCAAAAGAGTGCAGAAAGATTATCACGAGAGAAGCTCCCAGGATATCAAACTGCCAAATCTATCAAGAATCTTCTTTAAATTTGTGAAATTCTATTATCAATATTCTTTCATCAATGACTCTAATAGTATTAAATTTTTTCTTTTCTGTTCATATCAAGAAAATTGATAGCTTCCTTGAAGAAGGTCAATTGCAAGCAATTTGGATGCCAAATCTCGATTCTATGAAGTCAATCTCGTTTGGAGGTAATACCCCAGGTAGAAAATGAGGAATATTTTTGCAACAATATGCATCATTTTCAAATACTTTGAATCAACAACAAAATTCTCAATATTATTGACAATATTTTCTAGCTATCCTGACGTGAAGTGAGAGCTTGATGTCCGTTTTTGATACATCCTGACACCGATTTTTAAATCCCTCTTAAGGACTTGATTCCTTCCCTTCTTTTTATAATTTGAGAGCGCGAGCTCTCAGATTTGCACACTTCCTTGTGTCCCCACTGTCCAACCATAGACAGTCTCATTTCGGTTCGAGGTCAAACCACCAATCATTTTCCCGCAAAAGGCAATTTCAAAAGCTATTTAGTCTCAGCAATGAGACGCCCAAAATCAATCCCTTTTCAAGCTTTAGGGACCCCATTTTCCTTCTTTTTGCAAAACCCCTGTCGGATTTATTTGAAAGTTCCATCATACCATTCATTTTTCGCCTAATCAGGATAAGGGTATAAACCTCAGCCTCATTCAATGAGGTATTTTATTTTCCACCCGATCAGGATAAGGGTACAAACCTGAGCTTCATTCAATGAAGTATTTCATTTTCCGCTTGATCAGGATAAGGGTACAAACCTGAGCCTCCTTTGATGAGGTATTTCATTTTTTTCCGCCCGATCAGGTTAAGGGTACAAACCTGAGCCTCATTTTGATGAGGTGTTTCATTCCCCAATCAGGTTAAGGGTCAAACTTGAGCTTCGTTCCATACGAGGTATTTTCCATCCCATCCAGGATAAGTGCAAAAACCTGAACTTCGCCACCACAGAGCGAATCTTTCTCTTTATTCTCCATCCCATATCTACCATCTTCATCGGGCTAATATTGTTATACCCAGTCAGATCCTTCTAACTGGGGCATTTTATATAGCCCAAAATTTGGTGTGTTTTCTTTGCTACTAAGCTCAGCCACAAGCCGGCTTAGTAGCAAAGAGGCATCATTAAACACCCCAAATTTTCACTCACCTCCCTGACATCGCCCTCAATCATCACATTCCAGTTCTCCAGAATCAATAAAGGGCAAAATGGTCATTTTTTGAGATTGAATCTTGCAGAAAGTCCTAAATTCCATTCTTGAGTCCCAAAATTTCTATATTTAGGCTCAGAAATACCTTCAAAACTGCAAACTTTCAAAATTTTACTCTTGACAAAAAGCTAGAATTTCTCATTTCTGATTCAAAGTAGTATTTCTTGAAACATATCTTTGCATAGCATTGCATGAGCATTACATATCATTTAATTGCACAACATGTCATTTTGAGATCCAGAACTCCTGATTTTCAAAATTGTCAATCCTGATTTGAGTTTTAAACTTTTCAAAATTGATTTCAAAACCCTGGGTTTTCTAAATTGCCAATTCTTCCCATTTTACCCCCAGGACTCTGAATTACAAAAAAAGTTTTTCTCAGGAAAACAATCTGAATATTTTAATATTGATTTTCAAATTTCGTCAGGTCACACAATTTTATATTTAGAAGATTTTATCTCAATTTTTTTTTTGTAAAAAGACTTCAAATCTCTTTACAATATTTCTATATTTTCTTTATCCATATTTTTTTTGCCCTAAAAAAACCATTTTTCTTCCCAATTCTTGAAAACAAACAAAGTTTTAACTCGTATTATAAAAATTTCAAAAAGAAGTTATTTCTTCTGTTTTTTTTTTATTCAAATAAATGGTGTGGAATCTGCCTTTGAACTAGCATCACACTCAGATTCTCAGGTAAGTTTCTTATTCTCAAGCGGGACCCACCGCGAGATGGCACTAATTTTGCAAAATCCTATTTATATTTTTTTTATGTTAGTCATCTTATAAAATAGTTTGTGGGTCCACACACAGGTGGCGCCCCACTGGAGCTCCCTGCAGGAAAATTTAGGAAAATTTGCCAATCAAAAATGAAACTAATGTCAAAAAGATTTTAAAACCGATTGTGGTAGCATTACCATAAAAAAAAAGGGAAACTCTCGTTCATCTTATTTATATAACATCAGCCTTAGATGGCGCCGTAGACAAAAAAAAAAATCATTTTACCTAAACCTTAGGTAAATGAACCCCAAATTTTTTTTAAAAGCTAAGATTTCGTCCCCCTCCAAAACGATGGATTTTCAAAATTTCAGTTTCAAAAATTTCAAAAACGTAACGGAGCTCTTAAAGGAAAATGCATTTTTTTTTTAGAAAGAGGTTCAAAATTCTTTAAAAAGGGGATTTGGGTATGGGAAGAAGGAGGCCGAATTGATTTTTTTTTCTTTCTTTTTGGGTTTTCGTAGGTGCCCTCTTCTCTGTCGTGGAGCTCTTTCCCCTTTGGAGATTTCATCTCCTCCATTTAGCGTGAAGAGGATCCAGCAGGGGCATTTGACGCAGGAAATCCAGCTGCTGCCCATTTCCTTCATCCCACCAGCAGAGAACGACCCTTACTGGTTGTCTATACGATCGTTTGACACAGGAAGCCCAAAGACAAAAGGCTGCTGCAAGTGTACCATCCATCAAGACTTGTTCCCCATCTTCTTTCAGTCCAGCAGCCGAAAATCAACCTTCATTTCCCTCCTACAGAGCTCCAGCCACATTATAAGATTCCTTCGTTCGCCTTCAACAGAAGCATAGAGAAATTCCAACAAATCTGCATATTTTGAAGAACTGTCATCTGAGGGCGTGTAGTTCAAGCACTCAGGTAGTTAATCAGGCAAGGTCTTATGTTGGTAATATGCCTTTACGTTTCACTAAAATTAGCATCTAAAGTGTCATAAGATCTGTATATAAAAAGAACAGATCCGTCCCCTATGAATTGAGTTATGCTACAATTCCATTCCAGCAGGATATCAACAATAATGATGGGCATCTGTAAAAGATTTGTTTATTATTCCATCTTATGCAATTTCCAAACCAAGAGATTTCATCTATTTCAGAATTAGATTTGCTTCATTGATCCCATTCTTATATCATTTTTATCTCAGCAATTTTTTTTTCCTTATCTTATTTGCACGTTACGTTTCCATATTGCTATAGTTCCCCTTTGTTAGTAGTGAACCCATCCGGTGGGTCTTGTATTATTACTACCCAATTTGTACAAGCGAGAGGATTGGTTTTTGTTGATGTTAAGACTACCGAAGTGATGAAGGCTAATTTGATGACAACCAAGTTGAAACACAGTTGGATTCAACAAAAGCTTCTACGTTACCTGTGTGTGTTTGACATCAGAAAGAAAGCAGGGTCAGTTTATAAGAAGTAACTTGTTCATTTGTGTAATGTCTATTAATCACTTCTGCATACATTAGATCTCATTTTTTTTTACATAGTAAGTGCTCTGTATTTGCTTGCCAAATCTGTGTCAGTTTATGGTTCTGCAAATTTTCTGCATATCTTCTGCAATGTTCCACATACATATCAGCACCTTATTATCGAAATCCATCTCTTGCTTTCATTTAGCATGACTCTGTGGTTATACGCTGACCGTTAGCAAGGAAATTAATTTTCTGTAGTAGCAGCCATTTTGCAGGAAATGAATGTATATGTGATCAACTTACAAGTAGTAGTAATTTCTTTGGGCTATACCCATTAGCTACTTGAGCACTCATTACATTACTATATACCAGTATTATTTTTGAATCAGTCTACAACCCCAGCATTATAGAGGTAGGCTCTTTCCCATCATTGAACATTCGTTGCATTTGATATCCATCAACCTTGGCATCCTCCATTCTAATATGTATTCTGCCTTTGTTTAATATTGGCAATCTTTGCATTCATAATATGTCATTTACTTGTGTCACTTGTACATTAAATATTATCAGCTCATATACATTTTCATCTCCTGTTGTGTCTTCACATCCACCAGTCGCACCTATACTCGTTAACATAACAAATTTATGTATGCCCTCACCTTCACCATTTACTTTTGCACAGCAGCTTCTGCGTTTTATTTCCTTGCTGCATTTGCACAGCAGCACCCGTTGTGTCAACATCCTTTTCTACTTATCTTACATTGTACCTTCATCGTTAGTTCCTCTCCACACCATCAGTTGTGTTCTCATGAACATCAAGTGTTGCTGCCAAATTTATAAGCGTAAGAGAATAGGCTTTCTACTGATGTGGTGAGCCTCTTGATAAAACCGTAAGATGTGAGGAGCCACTCTCTTTTCTACAGGTACCCAGTCTTGATAATTAGTCATATTCATGGATGGATATGTCAATATCCATTCATGATTTTTGGACCATCTTTGGCATGCTCTTTTATTGATATACAGGGAAGCTTCATGCTAAATTTTACTGAGAAACAGTTTATAATCTGAGAATTATGGCTTTGCGAAATCATGTGCAGAAACTGGGTATATCCTATATTTTCTGATCTATGTATTCACCCATTACATATGGAATTTCAATTACTATGTATATTTTCTCATTATATGTACATATACCTATATATATATATATCTATGTACATATACATATGTATATATCTAAATGCTCAAATTTGTGCTAAGTGACATGTGATAATGGAGGTGTATTTACATGAGAAAATAGCTACATAGATGCTCATATATGGAAGCAAGTGTACATGAAGGGATCCACACACACACACATATATATATATATGTGTGTGTGTGTGGATCCCTTCATGTACACTTGCTTCCATATATGAGCATCTATGTAGCTATTTTCTCATGTAAATACACCTCCATTATCACATGTCACTTAGCACAAATTTGAGCATTTAGATATATACATATATATCTTCGTTGTACATATTATACCCATTTCCTTGGGTATCTTGTATATCTATTTCTCGTACTAATTCTCATTTTGCATGAAAATCTGGAGGATATGTTTTCTTTTGGAGCTACCAAATATCTAGTTACATTTTTTTTATTTTTTATTTATCAGCAATGTAACAATCCAATGTAAATTTTGGAATAATATTTATTTTTCTGCCTAAATTAAGATGCATTTCATATAGTTTGAATTCCTGCAATATCTTGATTACGTGGTTCATGCATTTTATTTCAAAAGCACTATGGATGAACACGAATGACACGTGCACCAACTTTTAGAGAGTTGATGAACTCGGTGGAGTACATATTTATGGCCCTAGTCGGAATATAGACGAGACCCATATTCAGCATCTTTCTACTAGTCACACAGAGCCTACACTCTTAGGCTATCTTCAAAATTGCACATCATATTTTCAATTTTGCCAAAATATTGTGAATTAAATCAATTAAACTTTGAACATATTTGTGGCCACAATTGGAATATGTAAAGAATTTACTTTGGCTTAATACACATTTTTCCAACTAATTTCTCAAAAAATCTTTCTGGATATCTTTTCTAAAGTGCATTCATACATTCAAATCATCTGCATCATGAAATCACTGGCATTTCTCATGATTTTCTCAAGAAATTTTTACTCCATGGAAATCGATTCCTCAAGAAGCTGTGAAAATTTTCGAAGTTGGATTTCTCAAGTCAAGTTTTCCCTGAAAAATGTTATCTTCTTAAGATTCATTTTTAAAAGAAATTTCTCATCTTTCTCAAGAATCAACATCGATTTTCAAGTGTTTCAAGGCTAAGATTCTCAGGATTTCAGTTTCCCGAGTTTTGATTTTCCTTCCTCAAAGAGTTTTCCCATGAATTTCAATCATTTTTCAAAGAAAGTTTTCAAAGTTGGAATTTTCCCTGACAAGCATTTTCCCTTCAAAAGTTTCCCCTTTTCCTAAGAATTACTTCTATTTTCCCAGGATTTTCAACCATTCATGATTTTCCCAAAACTTCATAAATTTTCTCAAGATTTTAAACCCTTTTCATCAGAGTTCCTAAGAGACTGATTTCCACCTTTTTCCTGAGAAATGCTTTTCAACTCTAAATGTTTTCTAAGCATACATCATATTTTACCAACTTACATTTTACAAAATCTCATAGCACATGCCTGAATTCTTTGTGCATTTATGATAGAACACAATTTCGATGATTTAACTAAGTCAAGTATATTTTTGGTCCTTGGTTCGATTACCCCTGTTTAAGGCGGCAGGAATGATCGAACCTCGTACCGACAGGTCGAGCCCCATCCCATGGATTTTCCTGCTATTTCAAAAATGAAAGCGAGTATTTCAAAACAAATTCCAAAATCCGGTCAAGTTTGACTCGCGAAAGCATTTTCCTCTCTCTCCCACAAGGGAAGGGAAGACGGAAAAATTCCGCGACGATAACAAACCCCTATGCTTTCTCTCTCTCTTTTCTTAGGGTTTCTCTCTCCTTCCAGCAAATCTCCTTCCTCCCTTGCAGCTGCAGCCATCTAAGGTAAGATTTTGTATTTTCTTTCATGTTTTTTATTAGTTTTTTATGCTTTTTAGCATAGATTTCACCATTATCGCCCTTTGATCATGGATTTCAAGCATGATCTACCTTCAAGAACCCTAAAACGAAATCAAGAACATGATCTAATGATGTTCCAGAGCTTGTTTCATATTTGTAATCCATTAGAACTGTTTAGAATATTATTTTTTATGTTATTGCCAAATAAAAGATGAGATTCACCTGTTAAATGCGTCGAATCCCTCTTTTCAAAGGCTAGATCAAATCTAACCGTATATTCCCTAATTTTTTTTATTTTCTTATAATGCTAATGGTTATTTTATTTATTCTAGCATCAAATCCAATTTTGTTGTGTTCTTTCTTTCTTTTTTTATTATTTTTCATGTTTAAATTAGGGTTTTTGATGTTTTATAAAAAATCCATGTGTTTCAATCCCGAATTCATAGAAATCATATTATTTCATGGTTGAATCTTTATTGGAAAAATCTATTTTTTTTAAGGTTGGTTCAAGGATTTGTCAGTGACTCCCTGTAAAAAAATTGAATTATTTTGGGTTCTGGAACTTTGTCAAAAAATAGAAAACCGAACTTTATTTTTTTAAACTATGAAATCGCTATTGAGATTCATGCACAACTTGTAGATGTAATATCTCCATCGTCTGAGATCTGATTGATGATCCATAAGTTGCAGTAGCTTTGTATTGATGTCTAGTTATTACTATAAATTTTTCATATTTGTTTGCAACTGTCTGCTATTTTTTCTTTGTCAGATATAGAATCAGTTTCTCAGAACTTGTTATACCTTGTCTAAACCCTAGATCTACTTGTCTTGATTGTATCTCCTTAACCAAAGATCTGATCGATGATTTGTAAAAATAAATTTTTTTATCTATGTGTCTTATGTTTACTGCTAAAAATTCATAATTTTTTAATATGATTTGCTATATTTCTTTGTACCTGAAACCGGATGCATGTATTTTAACTTGTTATATATTTGTTATAATTGATCGTATATTGCTGAAACGATATCTCCCTAACCGGAGATGATTTTTCAGATCCGTAAATAGGAAAATCTTTGTTTTTTTTTCTAGTATCTCTCTGTAAATTTTTATGATTATTCATAGTGATTGAATACCTGATTTGGGTTTGACACTGTGATAGGTATGTGCCCATGGGCAAAATTGTATATTTTAGGGTTTTATTCAATTTTTGTATTAAAGTAATTTCAAAAATAGTTTTTTTCAATTTTAGTTTAATTTTAGAGTTATTAGAAGTGCATGTGGTAATTTTTATTAATTTTGGAATTCATTTGAGGCTTGGTTTGATTAAATTGCAAAAAGAGGGTGCCCGCGGAGTCCCGGTTTGAGCGAAACACTGGCAAAAATCATGATTTTATGATATTTAGATTTTTTGTCAAAAGATTATATTTTTTAGGGTTTTTTTATGTTTGTAATCATGTTAGAATGCTATATATCCAATTTGGTCTTGATTTGAATCCTTTTGAACCCTAAATCCAAAATTTTACCAAAATATTTTTTGAAAACCCTGATTTCATGGCCATAGTCTTGTTTTAATGGTTATTTTTATTATTTTCCCTAAATTCTGAATTTCAAAGTTATTTATATTTATTATTTATTTAATTTTATATTATATTTCATTATGTTCATCTCAGGAAAACATGAAAAAGGCTTATATCTGAATAAATCCAGTAATTTCCAGATATTACTGGATAAATCCAAAAAAGCCAACATATCTTCACTAACAAGTTTTCTAGTTTTGCAGGAACATTTAAGATTGTATTTATTTTTATTTTCCTTTATTTAAATACAATTAGTGATGTAAATTAGATATAAATTTGGAATAAGAGTTTAAATTCCTGCTTTTATTAGGGTTTACATGTGCATATAGTTTAACTTTTTTAATAAATGTTAATCATGTGATGGATGATGATTCATGCATATTTCAATTCCATCATAGTCTACATGAATGACACCTGTACTAGCTTCTAGGGAGTTGATAAAATCGATTGAGTTCATATTTATGGCTTAGCCAGAATACGAACAAATCCATATTTAACATCTTCTTTTAAGCCACAATCAACCTACACTCTTAGGCTATCTTAAAAAACCATTATATATTTCAATCTTTTATAAATGTTTTTCTCATTTTATAATCAAATGAGATATATTCAATCCATATCTGTGGCCATAGTCAGAGATACGAGGCAAATTTACTTTATTAAAGTTCTATAAGGCACATAAACTCTCTTTTCCAAACAATTTTCTCAAAAATCTTCAAAAGTCTTTTCTCAGAATCATATTCATACATCGTTTAGGTTTAGATTGCATCATGAAAATAAAAGTTTCACAGGGTTACAAGCCACTTCTTTCGACTTATTTTCCAATTCTATTTCAAAGAAACTGATTTTCCTCAAAATTGCTAGATTTTCCTCAGAAATTTACTTTCTCAAAACCCTTGGTTCTTTTAAGGATTTTTCAAGTATTTTCTCAAATTCAATCCACGATTTTCTAAGTTAGATTCTTTACTTCAAAGTTCAAATTTAGAGAAATAAAGTTTTTCCAAAGGCACTTGAAATTCCTCAGAAATCAATTTTCCTAAAACACTTAGATTTCTCAAAAATCGGCATTCCCTTTTCCTCAGAAAGATGCTCTCACCATGATTCATGATTTTCAAAGTGTCATTTTTTTCAAGAATTTTCTAAGTATTTCAAATCTCTGAAGCATACATCATGATTTTCAATAAACAATTTCTCTAAGTCATAACACATGCCTCATTCTTTGTGCATTTAGGAAATAGAGCATCGATTTAGACAAGTTGAACAAAGCAAAGTACATGGTTGATACTTGGTTCAATTACCCTTGGTAAAGGTGTCAGGAATGGTTGAACCTCATACCGACAGGCGAGTCTCATTCTTCGGAATTATCCTGCATTTTAAAACGGAGGTGAGTTATTTTCAAAACTTTTTCAAAGGTCAGTTTGACTTTCAAAAGTAAAATTTTACAATAATAACAGGTTTGGCTACCGAGATGGGATATGTCTTCGCCTGATCAATCTAATGCTTTTCTCTGTTCAAATGATCAAAATCATGTTCTACAATGTCAGCTTTATTTCATGTGAGCCTAGGAGCCTAGAATCAAACCCAACTGACATGAATTTTATATAGACTTAGGCATGGTTTGGTAGGACTGATTGAGGAGACATTATTCATGCTCACATAGACTTAAATCAAATACAACCCTCCTCAATCTAGGATCTGATTGAAAACAATGTTTGCTTCTAAAAATTTTCAAAATTCTACTTCTTTAGGTCATTGGAGCCTTCTATTTTCTTGCATGATGATCATATTTAAAAAACAACCCCACCTACTTTTATATGGCCACCACGTTGCTGGGCTTTCTTCCAGAACCATAGTTCGGGACAAAGCCTCACAACTGGGCCACCTATTTGGGTTGATCCCCCCCTACCACATACTGAGGGCCATAGTCTAAAGTATATCGACAGGCGCTCAAGGATGTTGGAAAACATGAGCCTAAAACCAGAGAAATTGATTTTATGTCATGTACATCGGGCTTCGGCTCGAGTATATCGGCATAACATGATTGAACATAGATGATCTGAGCCTTAGAGTTAGGATTAGGCTCCTACAACTATTTCAAGACTTGTGCATCTAGAGTCAGCTTTTAGGGAATGTTGTATGTGCATACTTGTTTGTACAAGATGTGCTTGAATGTACTTTGTTTATTTTTCTTTATTTTCTCATAATTTTTCTAAAAATACTGGACGATTTTTAAATCCCCTATTTTCCATCTATTTTTCATACATTGCGTAACATCCCCTTCTTATTTTTCAAACCCTAGATGATTTTCCCAAAACCACTATTTTTCTTCAAAACTCCAGAATATTTCCATCCTCCCTTTTCTCTGAATCTCAAAATTCCAGCCTCGTTTTTATCCTACCTGCAATTTCCTTAAAAATTGTGTGGTTTTTCCCTCAAGTCTTGCCCTTACTTCTTCTTTATTTTTCAGTCTATCCTGATGGCATCCAGTCAGCTTGATTCAGTCTTTCCTAAGGGCCATATCTCTTATGAGGTGCGTCAAGGTCTCCCCAATCATCAAACTCTGAACACCAGACCTTTCATTCCCCGGTGGTACTATTATTGGCTCAAGAACTTCTCCCGTATGTTCCTGGACCATCTGAGTGACTACAGATTGGAACTGGCATCATCAGTGGGAGAGTAGATCATCAATAGCAGTTTCATTCAAGCACTGACAGAACGGTAGAATCTGCGCACCTGCACCTTTTGCTTCCTATGGGGAGAGATGACTCTACTATTGGACGAATTTTCAGACATCATGGGTCTATCTGAGCCAGCTGGTCAGCCCGATGATCCCATAGAGCAACAATTTTGAATCAACGTCAAGGGACTTGACCCCCGAGATGCTTTAGCCTGGAAGACTGAACGCAGATCTTGGCCATTGATAGAGGCATATGAGAGCCAATATGTCGATTTGTTTGAGCTATACCAACAGTATGGGGCATTTGAAGAAGTTGACTCCTTATCTCGAGTAGCGCAAGAAAGGATTCAACATGCAATGATCTTGTGTACTACAGAGCTAGCCTTCTTCCAGAACGAACAAAACTACATTGACATCATAATAGTACAACTTTTGCGAAGATGGGGAAATCAATAGACCAGTCGTCTCTCGATCGCCATGGCTGCGCTTGCTTTCTTATGTCGTGGATTGCCCCATTTTGTGCTTAAAGATTCTATCTTAGTAGAAGGGTGCATCTACGCACTACAGTCTTGGTTCTTCCGGCATGTACCAACTCGAGTCAGCTCATTTAGATATAATAGCAAGAAGCCACTACCTACCCCTCGGTACAGATTTTTGGTCGAGAACCTCCATGAAGAAGAAATTGTGTGGGATTACTTCGACCGTCAGGAGTTACTTCCTCGGTACACTTATGCATACGGCAAGCAATTCAAATTACTCGAACCTTTCTTCTCCATTTATTATCAGCCAGAGCGATGTGTCAGACAGTTCTCATAGAGACAGAAGTGAATTGAAGCTCGATTATTGTCAGGCATTGTGCCAGAATTCGATCTGAAGTCTGCTCAGTGGTCCGGAACATACCATTCTGCCAAGCACAACTGAGATTCTTTTGTCACTGTTACTGTTTTTCCTGATCCTCGAGAGTCTTTTGATTATCATGAGTGGTGGCAAATTGTTTGTCTGCCCTCTCTCTGTCAAGTCTATTATTAATAAAATCATTCTTCTTCAGCGAATAATCTTTTTATGGTTTGACGACCTCGCCTAGGTAACAATGCATATTCTAGTTGTTTATCTCTTTTACAAAGAATACCAATGCAATTGTCGTGATTCCAGTGACGACTTAATCCCTATTAATGGGATATTCTCCAAATTGTTGACCTAACTCTCATTAAATATTTTTCTCCTATTCGTTTTATCCTCAAGCTATTCTTTGAATCTAAATTGCCCATTTTATTCTGCAGAGAGCATTAGTATTCCCAAGTGATTTAGATCAGATTAGGCAAGAAGACGCCACCATATCAGTGCATCAGTGATTTCAGCAACAAGCAGGAAGAGATAAATTCACCAAGATTTGCTAGAGGATAGAGTCAGACTGACGAGAATGACATCGATCCTACTGCATATCAGTTGTTCAAGAAAATGATGATTAAGATGATGTTCGAGCAAATTAAAGACAGTCCCGAAAAGACTCCCATCAAGAAAAAGATATATGTCTCCTTCTCCAAGAACATCACTAACAAGAGCAGCAACACGAAAAGTTCTAAGCTCGGCAGAAACAACAATGGAGACAAAAAGAGAGATACCTTCAAGCAAGACAGCAAGTCTCTCCAGTCAAGCTCTCATCAGAAATCAAAAACTCAAGAAAAGCCGAGACACAACAACGAGAGTTTTACTCGTAATTTGACTCCCCTTGATCAACCGCGTGAAGAAATTCTCAAGTATATGCTGACCCATGAGAGGATTAAAACTTTAAAAAATTGTTGATCCACCTGTCATTATAGGAAGATTTAAAAATCAGTTTTGTAAATTAGAGCAACGAGGCATGATACCGAATATTACTTTGTTCTCAAAAATATCATTCAAGATTGCATCAACAATAATCTCCTTGTTAAAGATGAAGGAAAGGACCAGCTGGCTGTCCTATCCAAGCCTTTTCAATCCAGCTGATGTCTTCTTTATAATCGTTGTAATTTTGAAAAGATTTTTAAATGAAAAATATGTGAAAACCAAACATCAAATAATAAAAACCGGTTCTCACTAGTGGATGAGACCGGGTCAAACTCAGGGAACGGAAATATTTCGTATTCAAACACACAAGTCTAAACTATTATTTATTGCTGAATTATTAAAATGTAAAATGTTCACGAAAAGTAAAAACAACTAACTATTACAACAAATGAATACCCTTCGTAGAGGGCGTAAAGTGCAATATTTACAAACCCAATTAAATTCCTAATTCGAAACTTAAAAGTAAAAAGAAGCTTCTAGTCTTTCCTTCCTCGTGTCACGTAATCGCTTCAGCTCCACTCCTGTGCTATCCTGCATAAATCAAACAGACACGAGCAGTATACGAGATAGAAGTAGAAATTATACTAAACTAGCTCAATGCTAAAAATACGAAGGAAATTATGCAAGATTACTAATTACTAATTAAAAACTAAGTACAAATGCTAATTATCTTACTTAACTCAATGAAACAAACTTATTCTCCTAATCCATAACAATTTGATAAACTAACATCTAACTAGTTACTTAACTAACCAACTAACTAATTCCTCAATTAACTAACAGTAATTTCAATATACAACTAACACTTATCAAACCTGAAATGAATTGAAAAGAAAACCGTAAATCAAGGAATATAAACAGAAATTGCAATGAATTAGTAAACAAAAATTAAACCAAGAATGTAAAACAGAAAACAGAAATGACAAAACCGAAATTGAATGAAAGAAACAGAAAATTAAGGAATTCAAAACATGAGGGAAGAAGTAAAAACAATAAGGAAATTCTAAAAAACAAACAAACTACAAATTAAAAAAAATGGTACAGAAAATTAGTAACGATTCAACTAAACAGGAAAAAAAATGGAATCTACTACATAATCAAATCCAAAGTTACTGAACTAAAACTAAAACAAGAATTAGAAATGAAAGAAACAAGGATTAACTGTAAAATCAAAACAAGAAAATGACTAAAAAAAACAGAATCTACCTGTATAACAAAACAAGAACTTAGCAAAGTAAAACAACATGAAATTCGAACAAGACAGGAAAAACAAGAAAGTTATTAAACGGACAACACAGAAACACTAAAAAAAAACAGAAAAAATTAATTACAAAAAAAAGGAAATTTGAACTATAAAGAGACAGAACAAAGATTTTAGTAAATGAACAGCAAGGATCTACACTTGATCAACAGGAATTTTAGAATGAAAAAAAAATATCAAAACAGGAAAAAAATACTTAAAAGACAGGAAATAAAAAACTACGAACAAAAATCTACTCTATGCGATGAATGAAAAACAGGATTCAACAACAAATAATGAACTCCTTATGAAACTAAAATGCTAACAAACAGATTAACAACCTTACAAATGAATTAACGACATCTAACTTACGAATCAACAAAATACAGATCAGACAATGAATCAGAAAAAGGAAAAAAAAAATCTGAAACACAAATATCGACTTTTTTTCTTTTTGTTTTTCACAATCAACACAGCCTGGGAATCAATTAAAAGGAAAAGAAGAATAACGAAGCTGAAGAAGAAGAAAATGAAAATCACACTTGATTTATTTATTTATTTTTATTTTATTTTTCTGAAACAAAACAAAAACAGTTAGATACTCGATTGAAAAGAAAGAAAAAGACAAAAAAGAAGAAGAAGAAGATCAGAATAATAAGAAGAAGAAGATCAGAATAAGAAGAAGAAGAAGATTGACTTACCGTAGCCGAAAGGATTAGGGAAGAATGGCCATCCACCTACACGGCGCCGCCGGACTGAAGCACCTCCACCACCGGATTGAGGAAGATGAAAAGGAGGAAGAAGAAAGAGAGGGAAAAGAAGGGGTAAAGGGAAATCCGACAATGGAGATGGGTGAGAAGAGAGGGAAGAGAGGGAAAGAGGGGAAAGAGGGAAGTTCTGGCGTACAGGGGAGACACTGAAATTTCATTTTTTTGGGTTTTTAAGAGCAAACAAACCGGTTTGAACCAGTTTGTTTCTGTTTAGTTTTAAAAACAAGCAAACCGGTTCACCGGTTTGTTACAGATTCTTTTCAGTTTTTTTTTTTAAAAAAACCCAAACCGGTTACACCAGTTTATAACAGAATTTTTTTTTCAGTTAAAAATCAAAAACCGTGTAAACCGGTTTATTAGAAAAAAAATTCAAAAAGTTACAAACAAAACTTTTTTTTATTTATAAATAAACTCAAAATAAAACTATTCTACTTATTTATATAAATTTTTTTTCTTTTCTAAAAAAAAACAAACAATTAAAATGATTTTATTAACAATATAAAACTATTTTATCCATTTTTTATTTTTTTATTTTTATTTTTAATAAAAACTAAAACTAAACTACTATGTTAATATGTGAATTAAAATATGTACTAAAATATACAAATAAAGCTATTTTTCATACATTTTCTATTTTGAAATCATTTTAGCTCATTTAACGAAAACTAGCATAAACTTGGGTTTTTAAAACATTTTTTCATAAAATCATGCATATTTTAATGTTAATTCTCCTTGAAATATATGCATGATCAAATACCCCCATGCTTATGTTTTGCTAGTCCTCGAGCAAACTAGAAAAATGCATGAAATGAAAACTATCACCTAACTCACTTTCGTAGGAATCACGGTTGCATTTAGCTCATGCAACAAGCCCTTTCAACAACTGGGTTACCCCAGTGGACGAGTAAGGTCACATGAGGGTTTGCAGTGATGCTACCCACAAACATCTCTGTCATGTATGCATAATATTACACATCCTCACAAGTAGTAGGTAATTAAAGACTTTATTTTCACAAATATTTCCTGTTATTTCAATGTCACAATATAATTAGATTCTTTTATATACCACCACAGAAAAAGAATTTCTTTTCACTTTTCTAAATATCATAATTATTTATGTTTTATTCTTAGAAAATCCAATAAAAACATATTATTATTTACTTATCCTCACTCATATGTTTTCTACACAGGTTTTCTCAATCACACTTCTAAGCACTGAACTTTTCTTTCTTTTTAAGCTCTTTTCTCTCTTTTTTTTCTTTTCACGCTTTTTCTTTTTTGCGCACTTATTCTTCTCTTATAGCTTGCGTGTGGTCTGCTTTTATGCCTTGTGCAATGTCAATATCTTCTATACTTTTTTCAATACATACCAAAATATATCAGCTAAGACATAAAAGTGACTTCCTTCATTCACCTTTATAACGTGAGAGTCAAACATTTCAACTTGTATCTGTTCTCAGCTACTTAGGATCACGAAGTTTTCCACTCTCCTTTTCGAAATGGAATTAAAAGTTTCAACTTACATCTAAGTTCCATCTACTAAGGATTGTGGAATTATCCAAACAACCTAACGCATGCTTTTTTTTCACTTTTTTCACTTTTTTTTTTACGCTTTTGTTCATTTGCTTAGTTTTTCAAAAATAAAACTGTGCATATTCATATTATGATTCAAAATAAACTCTAACATGTATCTATCATCATTTCTTCGAAATCCGCATAAACAACCATAATTTTTAGATCTATGTCAAAAAAAAAAATCGTGGGGCTTAAAAATCCTCTAAAAACATCAGATTTGAAATAACATTTATATAAGTTCAAACTCTTTCTTTAAAAACCTACTTTTCATGAGATATGTGTAAACATGTGCAAGAACGTAAACAGAAATACCAAGATGTGCAAACTACACCCTCCCCCATGCTTGAATGACACTGTCCCAGTGGCACTCCCCCATGCTTATATGAAACTAAGTGAATGCACATGAGAGAAAATAAATGAGGGAAAAAAGTAGAATGACCTTGACATGAATTATAAATGCACGTTCTATGAATATAATGAATGCAATGTATACATGACAAAACATAAAACTCATGAATGAAACAAAAAGAACATGAAAAACTCATGAAGAAAACTAAAAAGTAAAAACAAAATAAAATCTATAAATTCTAAGCAAATCTAATAATATACAAGATATGGGTTGCCTCCCATAAAGCGCTAAGTTTCACGTCCCCAGCCAGACGGATCCCTAGAAACACCTTCATCGTCCATGACATCAATGGACATGAAATATCGCTCAATGAGGCTCTATGAAGAAAAGAGTGTCATCTGTGACACTACGCACTGTGTTTCCATCCCGTCTACCTCTAACTGTAGGATCAAATCTCTCTCGACGTGAAGAACAGAGATTAGTCTCATCTGAGAGACTGGTCAAGAAATGAGAGTCTAGGACCGAGCGACTATCAATGAATGCAACTTCAGACAAGTGGTGAATATGATCAGGCTTGACTTGGTCAAGCACCTTCTGCATCTATACCTCTTGCTTACTGAAAACAATCGGTGATCCCAAAGGCTGAGAAAATGGGGCTTTATATGATGATAATGCATGCTGTGGGTCAGGCCCCTTTTTCTGAGGTATCATGGAGATCGACTCGTCAGTAGAAATGATATGGGGTTCATGAGTCGATTCCTGAGTGGGGTGACACGCCTTCCCATACTGAAGGGATGTAACAAATTTAACCTGCTCATGATGTGAATCAGTGGGTTGCAAGTCAAATGACATGGGCTCCTCTCCCTTAGATGTGACAACAGATTTACTAGATGGGTTCCCCTCACTTTGCCTACTGAAGGTCGCAACCAACTGTCCCATTTGAGTCTCTAGCTTGGCTATTGACTGTGTATGGGAGCTCAGAACTTGTAATATCCTATCTTGGAAGGATTGACTAGGTGAAGGCTCATGAGAATGGGGTTGAGTATAAGCAGATTGGGCTGGGGGATGAACCTGTGGAAAAATGGGATGTGAGTAACCTTGTGAAGGGTTACTGGGTCTATACTGTGTCTAGGAAGGCTGATGGGATGGGGAAATGGACTAGTTTCGCCAACCTGGGTTATATGATGATGTAAATGAATCAGGCATGGGTTTAGCGAAACCTTGGGCAGCATTCACATGCTCCTGAACGAATTCAGGATATAATGGCGCTGCCGGATAATCTGAAACACAATGTGCAGGGCTAGCACATAGCTCACACACTCTTTCTACTGGATTTCTCAAGGAATTGGCTAGGAATTGATCTAACTTCCGAGTCAACTGGTCAACCTTGGTACGCAATTCTAACTCGGACCCAACTTCGGAAATCCCTATTTTCCTAGGACCACTAGACAGAGATGTAGTCCTATTGAGTCGTGAAGACAAAGCATGATGCATCGTGTTTTCACTGAAGGTCTCAAATAGAGACCACGCCTCATCCTCACTCTTGAGCATAAAACTGCCCCCACAAGACGAATCAACCATTTGACGATGCTTCTCAGTAAGCCCGTCATAGAAATACTGCACCAACTGCCAACGAGGCACCTGGTGATGGGGACACTTGCAGAGAAGATCTTTCAATCTCTCCCAAGACTCGTGAAACTGTTCTCCCTCAAGTTGAGAAAAACTGGTTATAGCTTTACGAAACTGATTCGTTTTACCAATTGGGAAGTACTTTTTCAGGAATTCATGCTGCATTCCTTCCCAAGTAGTAATGTGAATTGTCTCAAGAGATTTTAGCCAGTACTTGGCTTTATCTTTGAAAGAGAACGGAAACAAAGTCAACCTCATAGCGTCGTCTCCAAAATTATTGATTCGCACAGTCAAGCAAATCTCAAGGAATTCGTCGAGATGACGATATGGGTCTTCATTGCTAAGGCCATAAAACGAGGGTAACATTTGAATCACACTGGCCTTAATCTCAAAATGGCTCGCTCCTACATCAGGTCTCGTGATGCAGGAGGCGGGAGTATACGTATTTGGCATGAAGTACTCCCTCAAACGACGGATCAATTGATGATCGCCAGCCATTGCGTACACCTTGGAGTAGATTTTAGCCATTGCGTACACCTCGTGTCACGTAATCGCTTCAGCTCCACTCCTATGCTATCCTGCACAAATCAAACGGACACGAGCAGTATACGAGATAGAAGTAGAAATTATACTAAACTAGCTAAATGCTAAAAATACGAAGGAAATTATGCAAGATTACTAATTACTAATTAAAAACTAAGTACAAATGCTAATTATCTTACTTAACTCAATGAAAGAAACTTATTCTCCTAATCCATAACAATTTGATAAACTAACATCTAACTAGTTACTTAACTAACCAACTAACTAATTCCTCAATTAACTAACCGTAATTTCAATTAACAACTAACACTTACTTATCAAACCTGAAATGAATTGAAAAGAAAACCGTAAATCAAGGAATATAAACAGAAATTGCAATGAATTAGTAAACAAAAATTAAACCAAGAATGTAAAACAGGAAACAGAAATGACAAAACCGAAATTGAATGAAAGAAACAGAAAATAAAGGATTTCAAAACATGAGGGAAGAAGTAAAAACAATAAGGAAATTCTAAAAAACAAACAAACTACAAATTAAAAAAAATGGTACAGAAAATTAGTAACGATTCAACTAAACAGGAAAAAAAATGGAATCTACTGCATAATCAAATCCAAAGTTACTGAACTAAAACTAAAACAAGAATTAGAAATGAAAGAAACAAGGATTAACTGTAAAATCAAAATAGGAAAATGACTAAAAAAAACAGAATCTACCTATATAACAAAACAGGAACTTAGCAAAGTAAAACAACATGAAATTCGAACAAGACAGGAAAAACAAGAAAGTTATTAAACGGACAACACAGAAACACTAAAAAAAAACAGAAAAAATTAATTACAAAAAAAAGGAAATTCGAACTGTAAAGAGACAGAACAAAGATTTTAGTAAATGAACAACAAGGATCTACACTTGATCAACAGGAATTTCAGAATGAAAAAAAAATATCAAAACAGGAAAAAAAATACTTAAAAGACAGGAAATAAAAAACTACAAACAGAAATCTACTCTATGCGATGAATGAAAAACAGGATTCAACAACAAATAATGAACTCCTTATGAAACTAAAATGCTAACAAACAGATTAACAACATTACAAATGAATTAACGACATCTAAGTAACGAATCAACAAAATACAGATCAGACAATGAATCAGAAAAAGAAAAAAAAAATCTGAAACACAACTATCGACTTTTTTTCTTTTTGTTTTTCATAATCAACACTGCCTGAGAATCAATTAAAAGGAAAAGAAGAATAACGAAGCTGAAGAAGAAGAAAAAGATGAAAATGAAAATCACACTCGATTTATTTATTTATTTTATTTTATTTTTCTGAAACAAAGCAAAAACAGTTAGATACTCGATTGAAAAGAAAGAAAAAGACAAAAAAGAAGAAGAAGAAGAAGATCAGAATAAGAAGAAGAAGATTGACTTACCGTAGCCGGAAGGATTAGGGAAGAATGGCCATCCACCTACACGCTGTCGCCGGACTGAAGCACCTCCACCACCGGATTGAGGAAAATGAAAAGGAGGAAGAAGAAAGAGTGGGAAAAGAAGGGGTAAAGGGAAATCCGGCAATGGAGACGAGTGAGAAGAGAGGGAAAGAGGGAAGTTCTGGCGAACAGGGGAGACACTAAAATTTCGTTTTTTTGGGTTTTTAACAGCAAACAAACCGGTTGGAACCAGCTTGTTTTTGTTTAGTTTTAAAAACAAGCAAACCGGTTCACCGGTTTGTTACAGATTCTTTTCAGTTTTTTTCTTTAAAAAAACCCAAACCGGTTACACCGGTTTATAACAGAATTTTTTTTTCAGTTAAAAATCAAAAACCGTGTAAACCGGTTTATTAGAAAAAAATTTCAAAAAGTTACAAACAAAACTTTTTTTATTTATAAAGAAACTCAAAATAAAACTATTCTACTTTTTTATATAATTTTTTTTTCTTTTCTAAAAAAAAAACAAATAATTAAAATGATTTTATTAACAATATAAAACTATTTTATCCATTTTTTATTTTTATTTTTAATAAAAACTAAAACCAAACTACTATGTTAATATGTGAATTAAATTATGTACTAAAATATACAAATAAAGCTATTTTTCATACATTTTCTATTTTGAAATCATTTTAGCTCATTTAACGAAAACTAGCATAAACTTGGGTTTTTAAAACATTTTTTCATAAAATCATGAATATTTTAATGTTAATTCTCCTTGAAATATATGCATGATCACCAGCTCCCAGTCGAAAGCAAGCGCCGGACAGAAGATAAAATGTGATGGTTGGGGTCACAATCATGAATTTACTCCTCTAGATCAGCCCCTCAAAAAGATCCTTGAATATATGCTAGTCAATGAAATGGTTAAACTCCCAAAGATTATCGATCCTCCTGTCGCAAAAGGCAAATGAAAAGATCGATTTTGCAAGTTTCACCAAACAACGGGACATGATATTGAATGTTGCTTCATCTTTAAGAACATCGTGCAAGATTGCATTGACAGAAAGCTTATTGAAGAGGAGGAGAGTCAACCAACTATTTGTGATCATCACAAAATTTTTCCTCTCTTGTGGTTTCTCTCTCTTCCTTCTCTTTTCCTTTTCTAACCTTTATTTTACTCCTTTTTGAAGGGAGAAAAATAAAAGACAGAAAAAGAAGAGAGAAGAGAAAAGAAGAGGAATTCTTTTACGGGGTCTCACTTGACCTTAATTTGAAAATATTTAGAAAATTACTCGCCTCTGTTTCAAAATATATTGCAGGAAAATGGAGAGACGGGATTCGCTCGTCGGTACGAGGTTCGACCGTTCCTGGCGCCTTTACCAGAGGTAATTGAACCAAGGATCGAATTTATGCCTTTTGCTTTGCCTAAATATTATCTAAGAATTTATCCTAAGTCTAAATGCACAAAGAATCATGCTTGTGCAATGCAGGGATGTATGCTCTTTTTGAAAAATGATTTGAAAATCTCCAAGTGCTTAATAATGGAGTGAAGAAATGGTTTTTAAATGGTAGAATCTAACTTAGAACTTGAGATAGATCAGAGAAGTTCTAAGTCTTTGAAATGATCAGAGTTGGGAAAATAAATCTTGATTTAAAAAAAATGATTTTTGAAGTTGAGATAAAAGGAAAATGAATTTTCAAAATCAGAAACTGACTTTGAATTTGAATTTTGAACCTGGTTTTAAGAGAAGGAGATGAAATTTGAAGTGATATTGGATTCTAGATTTTAAAATTTGAAGTCAGGATGGATTTGAGAAAATCAAATGGTATTTAAAAATAGAAATGGATTTAGGAAGTTCAGATGAGATCTGAAGATGGAATTGGTTTTAAAATCTGGAATTAGGAATGGAATTGGATTCTGGGTCCTGAATAGAAAGTGATCCAAGATCTGAAATCCAAGATGGAATTGAATTCTGAATCCTAAAATGGATTTTGGATCTAAAAAAGGACTTAGGATCTGAAATCTGAGATCCAAGATAGAATTGGACTCTGGACCCTAAGATGGATTTTGGATCTAAAGTCTGAGATCCAAAAGTGGAATTGGATTATGGATCCTAAAATGGATTTGGATTTGAAGTCTGAGATCCAAAGTGGCATTGAATTCTGGATCCTAAAATGGAGTGGATCTGAAGTCTGAGATCCAAGATGAAATTGGATTTTGGATCCTAAAATAGATTTGGATCTGAAGTATGAGACCCAAAGTAGAATTGAGTTCTGGATCCTAAAATGGAATTGGATCTGAGGTCTGAGATCCAAAATAGAGTTGGACTCTGGACCCTAAGATGGATTTTGGATTTTAAGTCTGAGATCCAAAAAATGGATATTGTACTTGGAAATCTGGATCCAAGTTGGGATTAAGATCTAGCTTTGGATTTGGAATTTCAAAATTGATTTGAGAATTGAATTTTGAATATACAAATGAATTTCAAAGTCAAATTGGACTTTGAATTTGAAGCTTGAATCTGAAATTTTAAAAGATGAATCAAGAATTTCAAAGTTAAATTGAACTTTGAGTTTGATTGGGGTTTTGAATATAAAATGAATTCAAAATTTCAAAGTTGAATGGGACATTGAAATCGGATTTTGAAAATGAGATAGAATTGATGAATTTGAAATAGAAATTGAAGAAAGATATTCAAGATTACTTGGATTTTGAAAAGAATTTTGAAAATATGATGCAGTTCTATCCTAAATGATGAATGAATTTGAATAATTTTGAAATTGGATTTTGAAAAGCTATTCCATTCTTTAAGTGAATTAAAAATGAGATTAAGGATATAATACATCCCTAACTATGGTCATTGAATGTATTAGATAATAATCTATATTTAAATTCAAGTGAAGAATAAAACACACTTTTTTGGTGCTTTTATAGAGTTTTAAAATGAAATTAACTCTCAATATACCCTGACTATGGCCATTGGTATATGTATTGAATTAATTTTAAATTAAACCTTGATAAAAGAGGAAAATATTTCAAGAAAATATGATGAATTTTGAAAAGGATCCAGTGTGGATCCAGTGTTATTTTATAAAAGATAAAAATCCTAAGTTTTGTTTACATCCTGACTATGGCCATTGATGTAAATCATCAACTTAGGATTTAATTACCTCTTACGAAATAGTGCTCGTGCCATTCGTGTTCCCATTTATGCAAATTGGAGAAAATAATAAAAAATGACATGAAATACACATATAGATGCTCATACATTCTATCTAAGAACTGAAAATATAAATGTTCTCATTAAATAACTAGCTATTACATCACTGAAATTGAAATGAAAATTATAATTCCCTAAGCAAACCAGAAAATAACTCTTTTCATATATTTCCTGCAAAAAGATAAAGTTAGTATGAAGCAAAGTAGGAAATGGGAGAAAAAAAACCCCAAGAAATTACATTAGAATTACAGTGCACGTGATGATCCTTCAATGTTGACGAGAGAGTATAGGAAGAAATGAAAATATAAGATGGATGGAACATACTAACATGATGTGTAATGAACATGGAAAGGTGTGGAGAATGATGGCAACGCATTTAATATATGGCCTATGCTACGAAATGCTATTTGAATGAAGGCATAGATGTTAATGGGGGTCATAAAGATAATGCAAGAAATGATAGATTGATGCACAAATGGTTGGCAACCGTATATGGAGCTGCTGTGACATACATATATTGTGTAAATACGAGTGAAGGTGAAGCTAGAAGTGAAGTATTGGTGCAACAAAGAGAGAAAGGGGTGCAGGAAGTTGTTGTAGATGACACAGTTGAAGGGCTGTATGCCTAGACAGACCCACAAAAGTACTTCTGCACTGCTTATGAACTTCAAAAGGTTATTGTGGTGATGTCGAGTGTATTATAGGGCAATTAAAGGTGAAGGTGGAACATAGATGTAGAGGTTTTGCAAAATCTCTAACAGGGATGCTCAGCAGTAGGTAACAAAGGAAGTTGTAGTTTAGCATGTGAATGAGGTAGACTGGGAATTGCTAGGGATGGGTAATGCAGATAGATTTGTAAAGGGCGATGTTGCAGGATGTGCTAAAGGAGAGACACCTAGGTGTTGTAAATAGTGGGTGCTACAACCAATGTGACACACAGGAGAGTACATCTGACACTGAGGGCAGTAAGTGGTGGCCATTGGGTTAATGTTTGGCACTATTTGTATATACAGGAGAGCCATAGCAGGATTGGACACTGCTAAAGATGCCAAATCAATATTTAGCATGGTTGTTGACATAGGAGAATCATAACAGTGCTGAGCACCGTGATGGGTACTCTGAAATGACAGCCACAACAAGGCTGGGCACTGCTATAGGCAGCCGAGGGCTATAGCAGTGCCTGTCATTGCTATAAACGCTAAGATAAAAGTCCCAACAACTCTGTGGTGAGCCTGTGAAAAAAAAAATTGGCGAAGACTGTGAATGACAAATGACAGCATGAATGTGAAAAGAAAATAAAAACACTTGTTGAAATGTATAGATACAGAAAATGAAAAGGTTTTACAATAAAATCAGAAACTTCCACAGTGGAATCTGACTATAAAATTAGCAATCATATACATGAGGTTATTCATTGGAGCAAAACATCAATAATGTCGGTGGAAGCAATGACTTAAGTAAAAAAAAATGTTGGTTCTTATTAAACGTACTGTAGGCACGTATTGATGAAGCCTTCTGATTATGTTTTTTTTTTTATCAGACATTTGGCCAACAGATCTTGAGCCAACGAAGTTCCATCCCTTTCGAAGAGGCCATATGAATTACCTGCCCATGTGGTGAGACACTAGTGCCTTTTCTGAAGTTCCATAAATGTTCAGGTCAAACAGGGCAATGATAATATGTTGCCCTTTCTATGCAAAGATAGACATCCTTCAGACAAAACGGCAACCCTCCCAAAAGAATTCTCCTTACCGTTGATTCTATAGATGCCATACCCCATTGCATCGGTACTACCCTCTTACAACACCCTCACCTATCAATCCTGCAGTTTTCCCTTTTATGACACATAACCGATGGAGTAGATTGTAGATGACTGATGATAGGTATCAAAATAACACATAAATGGTACATGGACAAGGTATATAGAGGTAAATTTTCATTGCTATTGTACAAGAAAAATCCATGACATGTTTTGGATGAAATATTACTGTAAGCAGGTAGATAGGATCAACTCAAAAACAAACATTCATAGGCAATAAAGGAGGTAATAATATGCAACAACAGATAAGGGATTCAGTAAGTGATAAAACTAACAAAAAATCATGCATGCAAGATACACATACTAGCATATAGAACATCCAGGAAAATAAAATGAGATGAATCTGCATCATCGATGAACAATGAATCATGAAATACCTTCAATGAATCCGATGATCCTTGCTGGGCAATGTTTATGCTCAGATTCTGCAATAAAGAATGAACATAGATGAAGTAAGGATGATACAAGAGCTAACTGCAAGAGCCATCAAAATCCAGAATGAAATGGAACATTCACAGAGAAATCCCGATGATGCCCAAGACGTGAGGATCTTGGTAAGACAATGATAGGCTAGTCAAGAGAGGGCATTCATTGAAATAAAATGGCCCTTGCTGAAATGCTCATTCTTTACATGATAACATGGGTTGGTGGATATCATTTGCGCAAACTGGGGTGAGACGGGATTTTCCAGCAAGAGAACAACAAACTTATGTTGATCTCTCAAGATACATGCTACAGAGCATCCAATGTATTCGCCTCCCCTTTTTTTATGTACATTCAGAGAAGTGACCAGTCGACTTCAGCAGTTTCCTGAGATACCTTCACGCTGGAGTCTGCTCCTATAGTGAATAGCCACCAAATTTTGAGCGAAGCTGGAACTTTCTTACCTTACAGGAAGTCGTCAGATCTATAGCTGTTGGGAGGTTGTAAAAAAATATGTAATGAGAACACATCCTCTCAGTGGCTCTCAAAACATCAACCAATTAGTCCTTCGTGTGACAGGGGATCGGATCTCAATCTTCCAAGGTGAGGCATTAGCAAGAATCATGAAAAGAGAGATATATTCAAGAGAATCACTGAATTATTACAAAGAAATTAGATCGATCTTGATTCTAAGCCTCTGTACTGATTTAGATTTAAGATACAAACAAACACATGTATCTATTTAACAAAGAACTTGTTTCAAACAAGAATTTAAAACTAGTGTAACAAGCAGCCAATATGGAACAACCATGTGATATATGCTGTGTGTGAAAAATACAGATTGAAATGTAAGGACAGACGATCCATGCCATATCCAGCATACCAAAGGAAATGATACTAAAAACGTAGTCGTGCCATGGGTGAATGTCATGCTTTTCTCTTTTTAGATAGGATATCATTTGAGATGCAAAGAGAAGAAAACAAAAAAAAAGGGTGTAGGAATACGAGTATTCCATTAATTTTGCACAGAGGGAGGGGTTGATGTTGCTATAGGCAAACCAACCCCCTCCATAATGCGTTGATGATAAAACAAAAAGATTTCAAGGAGAAAACATAGAACAAAAAAGAAGAGGGGAGGCGATGGCTTACCTGAAGCCGCAGGGGTTCTAAGATCAGAGAGAGAGTTGCGGTTTCTCGAGTGGCCTGGAGGGTTTCTACGTGATCTTGCTGTAATTGGTCTCCTTGAGTCAGCTGAACCAAAGGGAAGATGGAAAGGATCCGAGAAGGAGGAAGCAAGGGGTGGAAGAAAGAAGCAGGAGGTGCGTGAACCAGAAGGGGTGAAGACGGATTGCAAGGATACAGGGGTATTGCAGTGATGGATGATAATCGATCCCCAGGGTTTCCTCTGATGTTGGTTTTTATAAGAAGAGAAGGAAAGATCGGGAAAGGGGAGGCTGTTAAGGATGGATGGTGAGGAGGAATCGGTTGGCGATCGGAGGATTGAGGAAGGGAGGTGGGCAAGGTTGTTGTAGATGAAGGGCGGGTGAGGGGAAGGCCTGTGAGGCATGCGAGGGTTTTGGAGGAAGAAGGAATGCACATGGGGTCGGCCATGGGTAGAGGGTTCTCGAGAGTTTTCCAAAGAGAGAGAAAGAAGAGGTGCCTTCGTGACGCTAAAAAATCAATTTTTTGTTAAAAAGGGTTTTTTATAAAAAATTTCAAAGGCTGGTCTTTTGTAAAAGATTTTGCGAAAAACTGGTTTTAGTTAAAAAGTTTTTTTTTGAAAAAGAGTTTTTTCAAAAAAACCGAATTTTGTTTCTTTTCTATACTTTTTATTTTTTTGTTCTTTTCTTCATTTTCTATTTTTTGATATTTTTGGAATAAAATCTTAAAATTTACGGAAAAATAAGGATTTAAACTAATTTTTTTGTGTTTTTAAGAAATATTTACAAAAGAAGGCTTTGAAGGCTACTTTGGGGAAATTTCTTCAGAAAATGAGTTTGGACCCAAGTTTTGAAAAATATTCGAGTTTTAAACCTCAAATTGAGAAATACAATTCGATCGATCCAAACGGATACCGGACGAACTGTCTGAGCTTTTCAAAAGGTTATTGGGTCAGATGTATAAAATGATTTAATTTCGGTAAAACCTGAGAAATAAACTAGCATTTTAAAACTGACTCAATCACCTAGAAAATGGGGGCAAAGGGAAAATAGAGAATATTTACAAAAATTTGAAAAATTGGGGGTGTTTATAGATGCTCCTCTTTGCTGCTAAGCCGGTTGAAAGCCGAGCTTAGTGGCAAAGAAACACTCCAAATTTTAAAAAATATGTTCCAGTCAGCAGACCTGAGCTGGGTGTGGAAGAATTTATTTTGAAAGAATGACTTTTCAGGCTTAAAACCTTATCCTGAATGGCTTGGGGGAGACGAAGTCCTTGAAAATGATATGACTGAATAATAAAAATGAGGAAATCGTGATGGAACTTTGAGCAAAAATCCTGAGATGATGAAAGATAAGAATTCTGATCAAGTTTCATGGATGAGACAAGATCAACCTTTTGGAACGACTCAGGTTTTAGCCCTTAACCTGGATGGGACGAAGATATATCAAGAAAATTTGGATAAGAAAAGGAACATAAGCGGACCTCGATGGGACATTTTGAGAAAATGTCTCGTGAGATAAACTTCAAGCATGATCCCTTCTTGGATGGATATAAAAAGAGCATGGATTCTTTGGTGGGGAAAACCATGAAGGGACTGGAAGGATTACCTCATCGAAACGAGATTCAGGTTTAACCCAAATCTGAAAAGGAAGATATCTCGTGGAACGAGATTTCAGGCTTCACCTCATCCTGAAAGGGGACGACCATACAGAATCCTCGAATGAAGAAGCCGTGATGGGACAACGAATGCATCGCCGAATCGAGATTCAGGTTTAACTCTTGACCTGAGTGGGGGGAATTGCTCGAATTCCTCAAATGAAGAAACTATGGTGGGACTAGAAAGGATATTTAGTTGAAATGAGACTTAGGTTTAACCATAACCTGAATGGAAGGATACCTCGCGGAGCGAGGTTCAGGCTTAACCCTTAACCTGAAAGGGGCGACCATACAGAATCCTGAGATAAAGAAACCATGATGGGACCTTTGAAGTTTGGATGAACAAATCCGAAAGGGGTTTGCGAGAAGAGAAAAACAAGGGATTCCCTAAAGCTTGGAAAGGGGATGATCTGGGACGTCTCATTGCTGAGACTAAATCAACTTTCTAAAAATAGACGACCTCTCGCAGAAGGTTTGGGTGATACCTCGAGGAGCAAGGTAACAGGTTTAATCCTTAGCCTGAATGGATACAGAATCCTTGATGGGACCTCTATACTTCGCACAACAAGTCCGAGAGGGGTTTGCAAAAGGATGAAAATGGGGGTTCCTAAAGCTTGAAAAGGGGTTGTTCTTGGGTGCCTCATTGTTGAGACTGAAAATAGCTTTTGACAATAACAGACCTTTTGCAAGAAGTTCAGGTTTAACCCTTATCCTGAGTGGGAACTGTCTATGGCGGGACAATGGGGAACACAAGGAAGTGTATGAATCTGAGAGCACTCAAATCAGACGGAAGGAAAGGACTTTCCAGTCTTAAGGAGGGATGACGTCAGGATACGTCAAGATGAACATCAAGTTCACACTTTATGTTGGGATAACAAGAAAATATTGCCAATAAGATGCCAAAAAAACTGTAGTTGATTCAAAATGATTGAATTGTGCATATATGTGTGAAATATCACCTCTTTCTGCCAAGATTATTAACTCCAATGGGGCTAACTCTGTAGAATCAAGAATCTAATTCAAAATTTGTTGCTGTTAAGTTTCTTCAAGCAAGATGTCAATTTCCTTGATATGAAAAGAGAAGAAGATATTCTTAGCTTCATAAAAGCAATTGGGGGAAAAGACATTGATAAAAGAACTTCACACAGATAAAGATGATTCCTGGCCGTTCGGGCAGTTTGATATCCTGAGCATTTTTCCCTGGTGATCTTTTCACACTCTTTTGAGTCATGGAGTTTTCTTTGGCTTTTACATCATCGTTCATTTCGGAGATGTCCTGACTTTTCTCTCTTTTCGGGGAAGGGTACGTCACAAACTCTGTCATCTTGGAGATGCTTCGATCCTTCTTTTTCTTTCGCAGGGATTAGGCTTGATGATATTGGTTCATTGGTCAAAATCTCTAGATAGCAGAAATCAAATATCTTTTAGGGTTTGTTGGGAGGTTCATCGCACTCGTCTTCATCTCGACGGTGATCTGAACTTTCCCTGGAAGGATCTTTCACAAACTCCTTCATCTCGGAGATGATCCAAATCTTCTTTAGCCCCGAGGGTCTAGCTCGCATATTCGTCATCACCTTGATGACAATTGAGAGATCCCTTTTGCGAATATTTGATTGCGGCTTAAATGACTGAGGATATATGAATTGGGTGGGTCCTTTTTTACTGCCCAGGATATTTCCGCTGTCTTACTGTCAAAAGAACGATCTTTAAGAATGTGCCATAGCTATGATCAATATCAATTCACTTATGGCTTTTCAACATTATTGAATTTTTTCTTTTTCTGGTCATATCGAAGATTTTTCTTCATCCTCTTGGTTGACCAACAAAAAAAAACTTGAATTCAGTTCTTATTTCGCAAAAGTCTTGCTCTTTTGGAAGCAATACTAAAGGTAGTTGGAGATAATTCTTTATATGATGAAAATTTTGAGATCAACAATGACTTTTGATAGCAAATTGGCAAAGATTCTTGAAATCCTTGATGAATGTTGGTTGTACTTTTGGAGATGCATATTTTTAAAACAATATTTTCTCAATAAAATCAAGGAAAAATCGTCAACCAAAGATATAAAAACCGACTTTCCACCGAAGTGGTGAGTACGGGTCGAATTCACAGGGAACGGAATATAATCTGAGATAATTCTAAAATAACACTTTATTAATATAACAAAATTCACAATCTATGTCAATATTACAACTTAAATGAAATAACACTAACTATGAAAATAAACTAAAATAGAAGGCTAAGTCTGCTGCAGGTCTCCAGGGCCAAAACTGTCTTTTCACAACATGTGCATTGACACCTCATATTTAAATTACACCTGTGAACTTGTTCTAACTTATCAACCTACACAATAAAAACAAAAAGTCAGTACACAATACATAATGAAATTTAAATTACAATCTACAATTAGTTCTAAGCTAATAAATGAATTAAACTACACTTAAATAATTAACAGAAAATTACAATTACACTGTCTAACTAGACTAACTAAGAAAATCAATTCTAACTACTCTAACTACGGTTAATTTACTAACTACAATACTGAAAAACACTAAAACTATATGAAATCAAACAATTAAATAAATGAGTGTTCTATCCCTAAAGAATGCAAAAATAGACTCTGATAGCTTTTTACAAAATACAGATTTGAGGGACCAAACAATTTCCAAAATTAAGGAAACCACTTTTATACTGTAAAAGACAAATCCAAGAAACTGACACATTTTACAAATTTGAAAAATACGTTCTGGATCTCCAGATCTAAGCATTTCAAAATCAGGATAATCGGGGAAATCGCAATACCCGAAATTTGAAAATCCGAAAAGCTGTTTTCATAAAATGCTTAAAACACAAACCAAATCAACTCGGATCGAGCTAAAATTTGGTTTTCAGACAATTAACATGCCGATGTAGAGAATAGAAAAATAATTTTTAGGAAAATCTAGAAAAATCTACATAAACTAATGAATGCACGATCAGGTAAAAATTAGGGTTTTGGTTCAGTGCACTATTCATTGGTTTGAATCCACAAATGACATTTCACATTAAACCACACGAAATAACAATCATAAACTATATCTAATCTACTGCTAAACTACAGTAAAAATTAACAATTAAACTAATTCATAAAATTAGGAAAAATCAATAAACAACTATGTCAAAACTATTCTAAACAAATCGTTAAGTTTAATCTAAACCTAAAATCACTAAGTAACTAACTAAACTATTGGACTGCATAACTATTCTAATTAATCCTAATATATATTATCTAATATCATTAACTTAATAAACTAACTAATTTAGTATTAATTCTAACCTAATAAAACAACTACTAACCTACGGTTAAGCTAACTAGGCTAATAACTAACTAGAGTTAGTGAACTACAGTTTGTCTACTAGGGTTAGTAAAATTAAGTACTAACTAGGGTCGGCTAAGTGAGATTCTAACTAAGGTCAACTAGGATTGGACTACACGACCTACAGTTAGTATCTAGGGTTCGACTAGGGTTTGTACTAAGGTATTTGGCTTCTAACTAAGGGAGTTCGGGTCTAACTATAATTGATATGGGTCGGTTAGGGTTAGTAACTAGACTACGGCTAAGGGTTAGTTCACTAGGGTTAGGCACTAACTAGAGTTAACTAGAGGTTTACTAATTAGAGTTAACTAACTAACTAGGATTTTAACTATGCTTAGTAGGGGGCGGTTAGGGATAAAGCATTGACTAGGGTCCATGCCACCCTATGGTTAACTAACTAAGCTAACAAGTTATTCCTAAATTAACTATAAACTAAAATGATTACCTACTACACTTAACTAAATTAGCAAAACACGATTTCTACAAAATAAGCTAATACTATACATTACTTACTAACTTAATTCAAATCTAATTAATACTAATTCAAACTAGGCAATAATAAATAGGGCTTTAACATAAGAATCCACGAATTTGGTAGGGGATAATCTCTTCCATTTTTGCTTTAAAAGCATCTTGAGAAAATTTTCAAGACCAAAAACCGTCCAACCCATTGGACCCCACACGTTTTCATTCATTTCCTTAAATGCATTAAATCCAATTTGAAAACCTTTCCAAAAACATCAATCCACAATTTTGGGCTAGCTTTAAAAGAGAATAGATGATTTCAATGCTTACCAAAATCGTTTGAACCACTTATAGAAGCTCTTTTAAAAGTCAAAAAGGATTTTCCCAAATGTAAAACCATAACTCATAGCCAAATGGGATGGACAACATTTATTAAAACTTTCCTCAATAGCTATCAACGGATTTAGAGAGATCTTCTCCTACCAAAAACGTATTTGCAACTACAAAGACCATATTGCCCCTTATTCTAAAATATTACATTAAACAAATAAATAAATTATTCTAACATTACTCTAATTAATTTAACATATACATAGCTAACTCAAGGGCACAAAGGATAAAAACGAATTGAACATATCTATCACATTAAATACTATACATAAAGTTAAATTACTAAATTAATGCTAAATTAACTAAAACGAAAATTGAGAATTATAACTAATCTAAGTAATCTATGACTAACCTAATATCAACACGTCAAATATTCATCTACATATCCTAACCTACAGAATTTTAATCAAACATAATTAACTAAATACTACATGCAAGTTATACTAAACTACTAACTAAAATAGTTGAAACTACTAAAAATCTAAGCTATACTACATTAATACACGTTGAGGACTGGAAATTTAACTAAGAAACATAAACATTAACCTGCTAATATGTTGTACAGAAAATCAAAATACAAAATGAATTCTAACATATCCACACAATCAACTAGACCAAGAACAAAACAGAAATTCATACTAAACATACTACACGATTTAAAAATCTATTAAAAACCTAAACAATAATCGACAAACTAAAATTAAGACAACAAACTAAAGACTCACAGAAAACACCACAGACTGTTGGACATCCTACCTAAAAATCAGAAAAACCACACTCGACTTAGACAACCTACACAAACATAAACCACACATAACTCAACTTTTCAATTTCACAAAATCTAAAAATGCACAAAACATGAAATCACATAGACACTTTTCCTAAGGTACTAAACTCGAACAAAACACGAATTAGTAGACTGATACAGACTGAAAAGATGCAGACACACAGATCCAAAACTCAAAACACATGCACACACCCAAAACACCCAACGTTGGATTAAAATGATTATTTAAATAAACCAAACACCTAAACACCCTACGTGCTGGCTTTTGCATGAAAAATCTATGCTAAAGCTGGACGAAAAACAGAAAATACATAACACCTAACTCACGCACATGATAAGTTCTATCTAGAAGAAAGGGATGAGAGAACCAACCTCCAGGGTGATCCGATGACTGAGGGGGAGAAAAGAGCAGACTTTGCTTGGATTCGCACCGTTAGGAACCTCTTTGATGCTGGAAATACACCAGGGAACCATGTCCTACAGCTGCAACACGTTGGAAATCCACCGAAGATGGAGGATGAACCGATTCTCGATCGGGGGGCATAGAAGACCGGATGGAGGTAGAGCCGGCCCTTCTCGTTGGAGTGTTTCGCACTTCCACACAAGAAAAGTGTTTCCCACCTCTGCTGCACTTGCAAAACACAGCAACAAAGTAATTAGCCAACAAGGGAGAATAAGAAATGAGAAGATTTGAAAGGGAGACAAGGTAGAAGGCTTGGATCTCAAGCTTTTCTTCATGTCTTCAATGAAGATGGAAGGAGGTGAGGGTTGAGAAGGGGGCTGGAGCTAGATTCGTGCCCCTAGGGCACGAAAACCAAAGCAAAGACAGGGAATGGCTGGGCGTCCCTCACCCCTATACACGATTTTTCAAGTTTGGGCATTTTTACAAAAAGAGGTTTAAAAATAAAATAATGTTTGGGCGCCTCTTTCTACAAGGGGGTTTTGGAAAAGTATTTATGAAAAACTCAAATGGGCTGGAGTTGGGTTGAATCAATGTGTTTTGACCCAAATCCAAGATCTAATTAGGCGTCTGGATCCAAATCTTCTAAATCGGCTCCGAGATCTGACCTGTTACACTGTAATTGCATTAATTTCCTCAAATTAACTCTGATTTCGATGAACTTCGAACCAAAGCTCTATAACCTCATTATGCATTTAAGTGTATGCTTTAAACCTATAGATGATGCATTTATGCAGTGAAAATAAGTTAATAAAACATAATATTTATGTATCATCAAATACCCCCATGCTAGAATAATTGCTAGTCCCTAGCAATACACTCTACCATGCAATGAACATATGGGCTACCCAATACACGAAAGCTCTTATTAAATAAAAAAAAACTAACTCACTTTCATAGGAATCACGGTTGCATTTAGCACATGCAACAAGCCCTTTAAATCCCTGGGTTACCCCAGTGGACGAGAAAGATCTCGTGAGGGTTTGCAGAGATGCTACCCACAAACATCAATATCATGCATGCATAATTTTTCATAAATAATAGGTAATTAAGAACTCATTGTAAACAAATATTTCATGTAATCTATATTCTCAAAACAAATTCAGAAATTTTTATGCCACCACAGTAAAATATGGAGGGCATTTTAGCAGTAGGAAGACAGTTGCAAAGGTTTTGCAGTCTGGATTTTATTGGCCCACACTCCACAGAGATGCACATGAGTTCTGCAGGAGATCTATTAGATGTCAGCAGACTGGGAACATGTCCAAGAGAGACATGATGCCCTTGCTCCCGATTTTGATAGTCGAGATTTTTGATGTTTTGGGCATAGACTTTATGGGCCCATTTCCGCCATCATTCGGAAATTTGTACATTCTAGTGGCGGTTGATTATGTGTCCAAGTGGGTCGAGGCTGTGGCAACTAAGACCAATGATCATAGAGTGGTTCTTAAGTTCATTAAGCACAACATTTTCAGTCGTTTTGGGGTGCCACGTGCTATGATCAGTGATGGTGGCAAGCATTTCAAGAATGTACAAATAGCTTATCTGCTGAGAAGGTATTCTGTCAATCAAAGATTCACCACTCTGTATCATCCGCAGACCAGTGGACAGGTAGAGGTCTCGAATAGGGAGATAAAATGGATTCTAGAGAAAACAGTTCGCCCGGACCGCAAGGATTGGTCCCAGCGCTTAGACGATGCACTTTGGGCATATAGAACTGCATTTAAGACTCCCATTGGCATGTCCCCGTATCGCCTTGTATTCGGGAAAGCATGCCATCTTCCTGTTGAGCCGGAGCATAGAGCATATTGGGCCATCAAGAATTTGAATTTTGACCTCACCCAGGCTGGCAAAGCGAGAGCATTGCAGCTCTCAGAATTAGAGGAACTCAGGAATGATGCATATGAGAATGCCAAGTTATACAAAGCTCGCACTAAAGCATTTCATGATAAGCACATTGTCAGAAAAGTGTTTGAGCCGGAGCAGAAAGTTTGGTTATACAATTCTTGCTTGCATTTATTCCCAGGAAAATTGAGATCGAGATGGGAGGGACCATACATTGTCAAAGAAGTGTTTCCACATGGAGCAGTTACATTATTTGATCCTCAGACCCAAGGTATATTCAAGGTTAATGGGCAAAGACTGAAGCCCTACATTTCAGATTCCTTGCAGAATGGTGAGTGTGAGATAGTGCATCTCACGAAGGCATAAGGATTTGACCAGAGGGATGTATCATATGTACATAGTAGAGTAGTTTTGTTTTTCATTTCAGTATTTTCTTTTATTCAGTATTTCATTTCATATGTGCTGACAAATTTTTTTGGTTTATGCAGGTTGAATCTAACATTTAGTGTATGAGAATTAGTTACCAGGTACAGGGCAGAGCTTTCAGAGCATTCATTGATCAGATGAGCAGAAAATTATGCAATCAGATATGCATAGGATGCAGCAAAGTCAAGTCAATCAACTTTAAAAGCCCGACACAGATCAGGTTGTATCTATCTTTGCTTCCATATTAATTTTATTATCTTTTAGTGTGCATGTGCATTGCATTCTTATATATTTTGTGTGCCACTAGGGACAGTGTCATTCAAGCATGGGGGGGATGGTTTAGATGCACAAAATTTTAAATTTTTTCTTTATGTCTGATAGCTGAAAACTCATAAAAGTAGGTCTTTTGAGAATAAGTTGTAGCATATATGATTGTTTGTCTGCATAATCTGACAATTTAGAAATGTGTAAGCCCCATGTGAATTTTTTTTCTGATCTGATTTAAATAGAGTAGTTGTTTATGAAATATTTAAAGAAAAGATAGTATTTGATTGTTAGAAAGTTTTGAATCACTTTAGTATAAGTATGCACAGTATATTTTGTGGAAAAATGAAGCAATTGATAGATGTTTTTGAAAAATGAGCTTAAAAGTATAGAGCTGCGTTTAGTTGTTGATGTCTTCGCGAGTCCTAATAGTGGAACTCAGACACAAGTTGAAGTGTTTGAGTCCCTTTACGAAAAGGATAACGAAGGAGATCATCTTTTTGTCTAGTCGATATCTGTGGCCTTTGTAGTTCGAGTAAGTAGAGTCTGAAGGGTGTTTTACACCTGGTGCCTTAAAACCATCTTGTTTGGGAGCCACCGATTCGAAAGCTTGTTACAGGGATTGCATAGAAAGCCTAAGAGATAGAGACATTACACATGACGAGAAGAAGACTATACGTAAACTATTAGAATAGAAGGTCGAGTGACTCGAGCAATTAAGTCCAAGGGATACTTTGTATCTGGTGCCCTAAGGTTGTCTGACCTGGGAGTCATTGACCTAAAGCTCGCTACAAGGGTCACAAGACTGGATATTCGAAATAGTGCTCAAGTTAGAAGAATGAAAAAGAGTGAAAAATTGAATATCAAAAGAAAAAGAGTGAGCTTAAAGAGAAAATTTTCATTGCTTAGGAATAATTGTGAAGGATTGTGCAGAAAATATACAGGTGGGGATAAATGAGTAAAACATGATAGTACTTGACTTTCTGAGAAAATTCATAGATAATTACAGTTTTAGAGAAGTGAAAGAAAAAAAATTTTACTGTGGTGGCATGAAATTTCTAAATTTGTTTTAAGAATGTAGATTACATGAAATATTTGTTTACAATGAGCTTTTGATTGCCTACATTTCTGAAAAATTATTCATGCATGACATTGATGTTTGTGGGTAGCATCTCTGCAAACCCTCACAAGACCATACTCGTCCACTGGGGTAACCCAAGGGTTTAAAGGGCTTGTTGCATAAGCTAAATGCAACCGTGATTCCTACGAAAGTGATTTAGTTTTTCATGCATATATGTCTAGCATCTCTTGTTTCTGTTGCATAACATAGTTAGTGGTTTGTTAAGGGACTAACAAACATTCAAGCATGGGGGTATTTGATGATGCATGAAATACACATCATGTTAGTGATTTATTCATGCATTTTGTGGTGAGTTTAAAGTTTAAAACCCATGTTTAGATGTATTTTGATATCAAGGGGTTGTTGTTTGAATTTCAGAAAAATCGGAATTAAAATGAGAGAGTTATGGCTCTTTTAGTGTTTGAGCATGAATTTCGAGGTGGATCGAATCCATATCCGACCCAATTAGGATGTTTTGGACCTTGGATCAATCTTTAGAAAGCCCAAATCCATCCCACACGCATATTCATACCCATTTAGAAAATATTTTCAGAAAACCCCATAAGAAAGTGGCGCAGAGTAAAATATTTTTTTATAATACTGTTTCTGAAAATTGCCAAAAGTATAAATATACTTTTTGCTCCAGCCCTAGACGTTTTTGGCTTTGGAGTTTGCTCCCCTCTTGTGAATCTTGTTCCAGCCCTTCTTCCAACCTCCCATCTGACACCATTTGCCCTTGAAGATCAAGTTTTTGCTTGAAACTCAAGCATTGTTTTATCTCCCTTTGCATTTCTTTCATTTATTTATCTTCCTTGCTGGTATTAACATTGAATTGCTGTGTTTTTGCAAGTGTAGCAGAGGTGGAAAGCACTTTTCTTGCGTGGAAGTGCGAGACACTCCAACAAGAAGAACCGACTCTACCTCCATCCGGTTTTCTAAGCCCTCGGCTCCTTTCCCATCCTCGGTGGATTTTTCAACGTGGTGCAGCTGCAAAACTCACTCTCATGGTGACGTTCCAGCATCATTGAACAATACGGGACGTGAATCCAACGGCATCTTCTGCTCTCTCCTTCCCCACAATCGTCGGATCGCCCTGGAGGTAGGTCTTCTTCTTCCCATTCTTCTAGTTAAAACCCAACGTGTGTGCATGTGTATTGTTCCAGTTTTTTTGTATGTGTGCTGTGTGTTTTGGTATTTTCAACCTTAGTTTAGTATTCGTGCAAAGACCAGCACGTTAGATTTAGTTCGCTTTGCATTTTAAATTGGTCGAGTCTTTATTTTCAATATTTTAGTACCAAAACGTGAAAATCGGCTAGATCTTGTTCTAGCCGATTTTAGTTTTTCTTTATCCTTCAGTTTTCAGTATTAGTTTAGCAGAGAAAAAAGTGTTTTACAGTCAATATTCAGTCTAGGTTGTCATTGGATTTATTTTGGTGTCTTGTTCGAGTCAAAACCCAAGAATCGGCTAGATTCATCCTAGTCGATCTTGGTGTTGCATCGTGTTTGTGTGCTGAATTTTTTTCTGCAGGTAAAACGTGTTAATCAGAGTTTGTTCCAGTCATTCCCAGCATGATTTGAGTCGACATTTTAAATTGGGGTAGTTTAAGTGTGTTGTGTGGTTCATGTTTGAAAATTTGTGTAGTCAGAGCTCAATCGGCTAGATCTAATCTAGCCGATTTTATTGTTTCTTCATTTTCGTATTTCTGTATTTCATCAGCAATAGTGTTTGTTCAAGCAGTTATTTTGTTCAAGTAAGTCCAGAAAATTATTGTTGTTCGTCTTGAGTCGTTGGTCATAGCTTAGGTTGTCGAGTTGGGTCAATTGGTTCGCGTGTGTCGTGTCATTGTTAAAACTTTTGTGTTCGTTTCAGTTTAGAATTTGTTTCCTTGTGCTGCAAGTCCAATAGTCCGTGTCCCAGAATGTCATTTGATTTAGTTAGTAGTTAAGTTAGTTTTTCAATTTCGTTAGAATTTGTTAAAGCAAAAAAAAAGTAAGAAAAAGTGTTGATTCCTTTTAGTTTAGATAAAGTCAATTTTTTTTGTTTAGAGAGTCATCTTCCCCAAGTGGGGGTGTCGGCCATTGGAGCTCCATTAGAGCTCTAGGATGCTTTTGGTAGGATTCAATTGAATAGGGCAAGTCCATTAGGGTGTCTAGGTTCAATGCATTAGGAAGTGGTGGTTTTAGACATTTTTTGAAGTATTTGCTAAGTGTTGAATTGTGTGTTGGTGACATTAATTGAATTTAGGAGTTTCTTTTGATTGTTTTAAGTAAGGATTATAGTGTCTAGGTTCAGTGTAGGTCATTTTAGGTAGATTAATTCTATATTAGTTTAGTCATTTAATTATTGTAGAGAGTAGATAAGGGGCAAGGTGGTCTGTGCATTGAGAAAACGTTTTTGGATAAAATTAAACTTTCCTTCAAAATTCGTGAGACCTTTTTAGAAAGTTTTAAAGTCTAATCCAGCCAAGGGAGAAGAATTATTTTCTATTACAGTTTTGGAAATATAATTCAAGTTAAAAATTTACTTCCTAAAAAGGCTAAACTCGATTTTTGGGAAAGGAATCCAATTATTCAAACATTTCTTAAAGAAAATTTCCAAAAACGTGGAGAGCCTTTGTGCTGGACGGTTTTAGACTCTCAAAGCTTCCTAAGTTGGTTTCTCAAGCAATTAAGGAGAGTAAAGGTTTTACTAAATCCGTTTTTAGTATTTATCATCCTCTTTAATAATTTTCGATATTAACATATATTAGATTTAGGATTATTTATTTTAGTTAATTGTTAATTAACTTTAGGTTAATGATTGAGTCCTTATTTAGGTAGGTCTTAATTAGGGTTTGATGTATTAGGCGTGTAAGGTATATAGAGTCATTAGTTTTAATTGTCCTTGTCATTTGTAATTAATTAGATTTTAATTTTTCGGTTTCTAATTTAGTCATTGTCTAAGTGAGTCAACCTAGTTGGCCCATCTAGGTGGGGCGTGAACCTAGTCTAAGTCAAACCTTAAACCGCACCCCATTGGTTCTTAGTTTCCTATTTAACTTTATTTGTTTTTAACATTAGATAAGTTCATGTTTATTTAGATTTTACTAGTTAGTTCATGTTTTATTGTAGTATTTCAGTTAGAGTATTGTGTTAGAAGTAATTAGATTAAGCATTTAGATATTATAGTTAGGATTGCTATTTTAGTTAGATTAATTTACATTTGATAGATTAGCTTTAATCGTGAACTGAGTGTGTTAGTTGCTTTTTCGTGCATTTCACATAATTGCATTCATTGTTTGCATAGTGACTGTCATTCAGCAGCATTTAGGTTTGTGTTGGTGTTAGATTGCATTCTTAGTGTTAAAGATAGACTTCCAAAGTGAATAGTGTATTGAACTTGAAAGCCGATTTTTGCCCTGTCACACACTCGTTATTTTATGTGCAAAATTTTTGCGTTTTCTAAAAATTCTTTTTCTATTCTCTTTATTAGAGTGTTCACTGTCTGCAGACCAAATTTCAACTCATTCCGAGTTGGTTTGGTCTGGTTTTTAAGCATTTTGTGAAAACAGCTTTTTCGGGTTTTCAAATTTCGGGACCTGCGATATCCAAATTTTCCCTGGTTTTGAAACGCTTATATCTGGAGTTCCAGATATCATTTTTCAATTCTGTAAAAACTGTCAGATTTTTTAATCTGTTAGTTACAGTACAAAAGAAATTTCGGGAATTTTGGATTTCGTTTTCCGTGTCAAACAATCTATTTACGAAAAGCTGTCAGAAGTCATTTTTGCACTATTTAAGGGTAAGATAGTCATTTCACTAATTTAGTCATTTTCGGTCAAATTTCATTGTTTTCTGCATTTTAGTTGTTGCATCTGCACCTATTAGTATAGTTAGACTTAGATTGATCATTTTTAGAATTAATTTGATATTTTATCTATCATTTTAGTATTAATTAGGATTTGTCTCTAAGAATTTCCTGAAAATTAGGTTTAGTTTAACTTCTAGTTTGATTTACTTGAATTAGTCACTAACTCTGTATTTTTTTGTGTTTTAGGTTGAAAAGCATACTAAAAACTTCAGGATATTCTTGTCCAAGTTTGAAAATTTGATAATTGGTGAAAGGACAGAATTGGCCCTGGCGAGCAGCAGAAGACTTGATTTGCTTTTCTATTTAGTTTTAGTTTTAATTTGTAATTGATACTAGAATTGTACTTGTTGATTTAGATTTGTGAATGAATAAAGTGAATTCCCTAGAAATAATTGAGTAATTCTCGTTCCCTATGGATTCGACCCGTGCTTGCCACTTTTGTGGAAAGTCGGTTATTTATTTTTGGTTGATGATTTTCCAAATATTTTATTGAAAATTATCTTTTAAAAGAGCATTCATAAAAATTCAACCAAAAGTGACACCTAGGGATAAGAAAAAGTCGATGATTTCATTGATGCATTAAAAATGGATGACAACTTGAAAAGGAAAAACAACTAGGACTTTACTGTCCCGACAAAAAGTAAAATGACAGAAACGAGAGGGCATTGACATCGTCATTCTTCTGAGTGATCCGGGAAAGGCTTAGTCAGGACTGTAGGTTGTTCCTCTCCTTCTTCTGGTACCAAAAACTCTTTGTCAATGTAGTCTTGCACAATATTCTTGAGGATGAAGCAGTGTTCAGTACCGTGTCCCATTGCTCGATGGAACTTGCATAAACAGTCTTTCCATTTTCCCATGGTGATGGGAAGATCAAAAATCCTTGGAAGTTTGATCATATCCTCTGCGAGTAGGTATCCAAGAATTTCCTCGATTGTCTGACCTAAAGGAGTAAACTCACGATCATAACCCCAACCATCATGTTTTATCTTCTATGACTTGCTTGATTTTTGTTGAGTACTGACCCCTCTTTGGGAGTTGGACTGAACATGCTTGGTTAGGGCTATTTGATGTTATTTTTCTTTGTCTTCAACGAAGTGATTCTTATCAATGCAGTCTTGAACAATATTTTTGAAGACGAAAAAATGATCAGTGTCATGCCCTACTGCCCGATGGAATTTACAGAACTGGTTCATGAATCTTCCTATGATGGTGGGAGGATCCGTGGCTTTTGGGAGCCTGACTAATCCCTTGGTCAACATGCATTCAAGGACTTTGTCGAGCGGCTCATCTATAAGAGTGAAATCTCGATCACTGCTCCAATTTTTGCGCTTTGGCTTTTCCTGATTCTTTTTCTTTTGCTGAGGGCTGGATTGAAAAGGTCTATTATGGATTTTGCAAAACTTTCCCTTCTGGCCCCTAGACTCTTCTAAATTGTTGCTTTGATTGTTCTAGTTGCTTTTGTTGTTGCTTCTGCTGGGCTTAGAACTTCCTACGCTGTTGTTGTTGTGGTTGTCAATGATGCTCATAGGGAAGGTGGTAGGTGCCTCTTCTTCAATGGACACTTTTCTGAAACTGGCTTCAGCTTGTTCGGATAATATTTCAACCATCATTTTTTGATCAATCGATATATAGCGGGATCGATCTCATCCTTGCTGGCCTGAACTTCCTCTCTGCAGACTTTAGAAAATCCATTTCTTACTCACTGTTTGTAACTGATGTGCTAGAGTGGTGCGATTCTTGATCCCATCTAAATCACACAACAATGCCAATGCCCTCTTTAGGACAAAATGGGATGATTAGCATGATAGAAAAAAGAATTTTGAAGGCAACAAATTTGAGAGAAAAATGATGAGATCAGGTTGGCAATCTTGAAAGGAGAAGACAAACAAGATTTTTGAATAAAATTTAGAAGATATATTGGAAGATATGAAAAAGGTTTGAAAATAGATGGCAAGATTTGAAATTTGGAAAAATTGCAGGCAGGATCAGAGAAATTGAAGAAATCAAAAGAAGAAGAGAAAATACACCTGGAGTTTTAAAAATCTGAGAGTTTTTTAAAAAAAATCTCCAGGGTTTCAGAAAAATAGTTATGAAGAAATAAGGAAAAAGAGAGAATATACGCCTGGACTTTAAGAAATAGAAGAAGACTTCAAAACAAATATCTAAGTTTTTAGAAAATGATTATGAAGAAATATGGAAAGAGAAATATATACCTAGATATTGAGAAATATAGGGGAATCTTAAAAAGAATATCTAGGGTTTATTCTGAAGAAATAAAAAAAAAGAAATATATACCTAGAAGTTGAAAAATATAGGGAAATCTCAAAAAATATGCAGAGTTTAAGAAAATTATTCTGAGGAAATAAAGAAAGGGAAATATATATCTGTATTTTGAGGAATATAGGGAAATCTTAAAAAAATGTCCAGGGTTTAAGAAAATTATTCTGAAGAAATAAAAAAAGAAATACATACCTGGATTTGAGAAATAGAGAAAATTTTGAAATAAATATCCAGGGTTTTAAAAATGTGAAGTAAATAAGGATTTACAGGATAATATTCACAAAAAAGAAGCAAAGCTATACAAGCAATGATGTATAAAACAACATTCCCTAAAAGCTGACTCGAAATACAACATTTGAAAAGGCTTGTAGGACCTTAATCCTAACTCTAAGGTTTTTAATCATCTGATTCCAATCAAGATATGCCGATATACTCAAGCCAAAGCTCAAAGTACGTGGCATAGAAAATTTCTCTGGTTTTAAGCTAATGGTTTCCCAACATCCTTGAGCGTCTGTCGATATACTTCAGACTATGGCCCTTAGTACATGGCAGGGGGGTGTTAACCCAAATAAGTGGTCCAGTTGTGGGGCTCTTTCCCGAACTATGGTTCAGTGAGACAGCCTAGCAACGTGAAGACCGAGACAATATAGGTGGGGATGTTTTTGAAAACATGCTCAACATGCAAGAAATTAGATGGCGCTAATGCAAATCCTAAAGGGATAGAATTTTGAAAATCAGAAGAAGCATGCACTTGCATACATTGTTTACATTCAATCCCTAAATTGAGGTGAGATGTATTTTAGACCTAAGTCTAAGTGAGCATGCAATAATCTCCTCAATATGGTCCTACCAAACCTTACTTAAATCCTATATGCATTATGTCAGTTGGAAGAGAGTCTAGGCTTCTAAGGTTGACATGGAGATGAAGTTGACATTTGTAGAATAATGACTTAGACAATTTTAAGCAAGGCAAAGACATTTAATTCAATCAGACGAAGACAGGTCCCATCTCGATCGCCACTTTTGTGATCGTTGCAAAATTTTTTCTTTTCCTTTTTTTTCTTTTTTTCTCCTTTCCATCCTTTCTCCCTTTTTGAAAGGGAAAAAGAAAGAAAGAAGAGAGAAGAGAGAAAAAGAAAGAAGGAAACTCTTTTGCAAGGTCTCACTTGACCTTTAATTGAAAAAGATTTGAAAATTTATTCGCCTCCATTTTTTTAAATTTGTGGGAAGAATGGAGAGACGGGATTCGCTCGTCGGTACGAGGTTTAACCGTTCCTGGCGCTTTTACCAGGGGTAATTGAACCAAGGATCAAATTAATGCCTTTTGATTTGCCTAAATTTGTCTTAAGTGATTATTTCTAAAATCCTAGATGCAAATCGAATCATGCTTGTGCTCATGAAAATGCAAAGATGTACGCTTTTGAGAAATGCTTCAGAAATTTTTTATTTTTCTAAGTGATTCTGAAATAAGTTTGAAAATATCCTTGAAGAAGAGAGTCAGAAATCAAACTTGGTTTGGAAACTAAAATTTAAATCTAAACTTGAAATTTGAAAAGAAAACTTGAAGTTCTAAAATTGAAATCATAACTGAGATCAAAGATTTGAAATAGATTAAAATTTGATTTGAAGAAGAAAGATTTGAAATTGCAAATAGAATTTGGAAATTTGAATTTAAATTTAGAATCTGAAATTGAAGTTGAATTTGAAACTTAAGAATGAATTTAGAAATTGAAAATTTGAAATTTGAATTAAACTTTGAAATTGGATTTTGAGAATGGAATTTGAATTCAGACTTGGAATTTGAAATTAGAAGGGAATTTGAAAATTGGATTGAATTTCAAAGTAAATCTCAAAATTCGATTTGGAATCTCAAAATGAATTTCAAAACTTTGATTTAAAGTTGAATTAAAACTCAAGATTTGAAATAGAATTTGAAAATGAAAATAATGAATTTGAATAAAAAATTTAAAATATGAAATTCAGAAAGATGAAATTCAGAAATAAGAATTGAAAATTGGAAATTTAAAACAGAATGGATTTGAGAGAAAAAGAATAAATTTGAGTTTATAAATGGAAGTTGAAAATGATTTTGAATCTAGAAATGAGAACTGTATTTGAAAATTTATTTAAAAAATCACTTTGGAATTTTGAAGATGATTTGAAATAATTTGAAAAAGAATGCAATTCTATCCTGAATGATGAATGATTTGAGATTTATTTAAAGATTGAAATTTAAAAGCAAATTTTATTCTTTAATAGAATTGAAATAAGATTAGATCATAATACATTCATATGACTATGGTCACAAATATATTATAATATAATTTGTATTTAAATTCTAATAAAGAATAAAATAAATTTTTTGTGCCTTTATAGGATTTAAAATAAAATTAACTTTTAATATATCCATGACTATGGCCACAAATATATTTCAAGTTAATTTACATCTTAAATTCTAATAGAGGAGGAAAATAATTTCAGAAAGGTATGATGATTTTCAAAAGAGACCTAAGTGGAGGTCAAATGTTATTCCATAAAAGATAAAAATCCTAAGTATTGTTCACATTTTCACTATGACCATAAATGTGAATCATTTACTTAGAATTAATTACCTCTTATTAGAAAGGTGCACATGCCATTCGTGTTTCACCATTCATGGATTTTTGAAATAAAAATAAAGATAAAATGAGATGTCACAAGCAATTTATGAGAACTATATGCTCATACATTCTATTCTAAGCTGAAAAGATAAAAATTCTCATTAATATCTAATTTATTACAGTCTTTAAATTATAATTGAAATAATAAAATCCCTAATCTAGGAAGGAAGTCACTATTTTCCACATTTTTCCTGCAAATATGAGTTAGCTCAAGATAACGGAAATACAAAACATAGAGAGAAATTGAAAATGACGTATTGAAATTAGAAATGCATAGGATCGTGCCTATTCCAATGAAGAAATGAATGTACAAGAGGCCATGCTTATATTAATGATGAAATGCACATGTACACACCTTATGAGAAAATGTACATATGAGCACATATATGTAATATCTTAGGCTAGTGAAAACCTATATATGAGAAGGCATATGCAATACCTTAGGTTAAATGAAAATCTACATGTATTTGCCTAAGGCCAATGAAGACCTATATGAGAAAGGCATGTGCAATGCCTTAGGTTCGTGAAGATATATGCAATGAGTGATATGTTGTGCATTTGCACAACAATTCACTGAAAAAGTGAGTGATGTGCTATGCATTTGCACAACAATTCACTGAAAAGAATGAGTGATGTGTTGTGCATTTGCACAGCAATACACTGAAAAAGAAATGATATATGCAAATGCCTGTGGGATAAGGAAGTGGAAGTATACTGATGAGAGTGTATACAAGATAGAAATGCAGCAGCCAATGAGCTATGGTGCTATGGATGCACAGGATATCACAGCAGCCGATGGGCTGCTGTGAATGCACCTTATACCATGTCATGAATGTATATGATATGCTCAAACTGGGAATTCAGATACTTATGCCAACGCAATGCCCATGACAAAAATCATGATATGATGGAATTACATATGCCAATGTAAATGCATGTTAAGACTAGATCTTGCATATATATGAAATGAGTTTATTGTGAGAAATGTAATGAAAACAAGGGAAGTTTTTTATTGAATTGCATCTCACTTATTCCTGTTTTGTTACATTTTCGCTATTTTCTTTCATTTGTTGATTTACTGTTTTTCAAATTACTGAATTCTTGTTCTTTCTTCTTCCAATTTCCTATTTTTTTTATCTCATTTTTCTGTTTTTTTACAAGTCGTCTTCTTGTTCTTTTAATACAGTCAATTCCTGTCTCTTTACAATCTGAATTTCCTGTTTTGTTGTGTTTCGTTATTTCATGTTTTCTTTTAATACATTCATTTCCTGTTTAACATTGATTTTCTTGTTTCTTTATTTTGTAATTGTTAGTCAATGTTGTTAGTTTAATAAATTGTTAGTTGATTAGTAAAGTGATTAGTTAGTTGTTAGTTAAGTAAGATAATTAGCATTTGTAATTAGTTTGAATTAGTAATTAGTTAGTAAGATTTAATTAGAAGTCATTTTTAGTTAAAATTGTCATTAGATTTTTTTCTTATTATCTTTCATTGTTTTTAGTATTTAATTAGTATAATCTGCTTAGTATAGTTTCTATTTCTCTCTCTTGTACTGCTCGTGTTCGTTTGACTTGTGCAGGATCGCACAGGAGTGGAGTGAAAGTGATCAAGTGACACAGAAGCACAAGAATAGAAGATTTTTGCTTTTATTTTAGAATTTAGGAATTTAATTCTGGTTTGTAAATAAAGTCTTTTAAGCCCTCTGCGTAGGGTATTCATTCATTGTAATAGCCAAGTAGTTTACTTTTCTTTGTACTTTTTTTTCCATTTCGGCAATAAAGAATAGTTTAGTTGTTTGTTTGAATACGAAATATTCCTGTTCCCTGAGTTCGACCTGGTCTCTACCACTAGTGAGAGCCGGTTTTTATTATTTGATGTTTGGTTTTCACATGTTCTTCATTTAAAAATCTTTTCAAAACTACAACGATTTCAAAAAGACATCAGAACTCTGGATATAGGCATCACAAAATCAGCGAGAATTACGCGATAAGCCTATCCAGAAAATCAAATGATGCGACAGGCAAAACTATGTGAAATTTAATCCTAAAACACTAATTATCGACCTAAAATGTATACTTACTAGTTCTAAACCTAAGTAAACTCTTATCCTACCGAAATCACTGATTGTCACAACGAATCCTGTGCTCGCAAACCGACAAACCCGACTAGACACGCAATTCTAGCCAGTTTTGATGTAGAAGTCACGGTTCATTGCGACGAAGATCTAAAATGCAAGGGAAAGCTATTTTAACCTAACTACAGTCTTTATAAGGCTAAATACTACCTAATCAGTGTATCAAAATCGATTGAAAACACAAAACGTACAAGGAATTTACACGACCAACCTACTATGCAAGTATGGCTATTATCTATTAGAAGTAAATCTAGCTAATACTAACACAACAACTAACGTAACTCGTAAACCTACCGTATCGAACCAATCTACTACTAACACATACTGCTACTAAAATAGAAATTGAGATGCAATCAACAAGCTATATTTTTATATGCACAACATCACAATCGCATCGATAAAAATTACATCTAAAATGTATCCAAAACAAAATGAATCTAATATATTATTAAACTATACTATTGTCGCCTAATTAAACTCACTAAGTAACCACCAAACAATTAACTAAATGCTGTTAATTCAGAAAATAAACACTTAGCAACTACTTACCCTATAATGGTTACACCGACTAGACTAAATTTACATCAAAACAGTGCTAACCTAACAGTTGTTCTAATGAGCAATAAAACTCAACAACTATAGCATGACACTAGACTAGATTAACGCACTGATCAGTGGTGAAACTACTGCTAACATGCTGTCAAAACAGAGACCTAATCCATGCTAACCGAATACAACTTATTTATACTCGCCTAGACCGAGTAGCGTGAAAACATTTCAAGTGTGATACAAAGACCACATTAATCTAATGTCTAAAACAGAAATCAGCAAGTACCCAACCTACTACTTAATCTCATTAACTAGCATATATTTTATTGAATCTACTGCTAGTACTTAACAGAAAAACAAAAGAAACAGAGAACCACTACATTGATCTACTTTGCTCAAAAGACCTAAATCGGGTAGCATCAATCTACCCGATTTTTGCAACATGAATTCAATTCAAAACAAAACGTTAATCCATGAATCTACAATACTTAAACTAATTAAGCATGTATAGAAAACTTAACTAATTTTTACATTTTCTGAACTAAGCAATGACCTAAATAGCGTCAGCCGACTAGAAGGACTCTAGCCGATTGAAGCGCTGGAGGCGAAAAAAACTTGTTCAAAATCTTGAAACGCAAAAACAATTGAACCCAATATCTAAACTACCGACTACTGTGCTGGTTTAAGCACAAAATATATATGCTATGGCTGGAAGAAAAACAGAAAATCGCAGACCATTCTGAAAAGAAAAACAAAAGCACACGCAAGTGGGTTTTACCTACAAGAAAGGGATGGGAAGCTTATCGGTGGCCTCTTCCGGTAATCCGGCGATGGGAAGGGTCGAAAAAGAGTTGGAAATTGCCAAGGAGATGTGACCAAATCCTTCAGTGGTGTCGTCTCACTCTCCTTTGCTGCAGGGTGCTGGAAACTACAACGGGTGGTACTCCGAGGATGGCGTGAAGGCTCGACGGTGCGGGGAAATGGAGAAAGCCGGATGGAGGGATGGCCAGCTAGCTGTGGAAGGGAAGAGGACACCCTTGCCCCAGCTGGAGCACTTCCATGGCTGCTTCTATCTGCAAACACAACAAAGAGGGTGAGTTTCAGCAAGGAGGATAAGAGAAGAAACATTTGTAGAAGAAGGGAAATGGAGGAAGAAGTGGCCAACAACAATGGGTGCTTGGAATGGCCAAGCACCCAAAGGGTAAGACGGTGGAATGGTTGTGGCTGAAGGAGGAGATGGAGGATCGTGAATCGGGCTGTGGGGGTGCAGCTTCCAAGGCAAAGACAACATTAAGCTAGGGTTTTGCCATGTTTTAAAGCCCTAAATCCTCTTTTCTGGAAATTCCAGAAAGAGGATTAAAATAAAATTATTGCTTGGGCGCCTATTTTGGAGAGGGTTTTTAGCAAAGGTATTCAAAAACATGATTTGGGTTGTTGTGGGTTGGATTGGGTACGTTTTGCCCAGATCCAAGGCTCAAAATGGGCGTTTGGATACGTTTTGACCTGTATCGCCCCGAGGTCCGACCCCTTTCACTAAAAATGTGATATCTCTCTCGTTTTATGTTTGATTCGAACGAAATTTAAACCATAGCTCAATGACATCTAAATGCATCTAAGTAAGGGTTCTAAACCTATAAATAATGCATTTATGCAATAAAAATATATTATACTTATGAGTAATTTACGCATTATCAAATACCCCCATGCTAAAATAATTGCTAGTCCCTAGCAATATACCCTACCCTTACAATGGAGATACGGACTACCAGAATAAAATGCAAACTTTTATTAAACTAACTAACTCACTTTCGTAGGAATCATGGTTGCATTTAGCTTATGCAACAAGCCCTTTTTGAACCACGGGGTTACCCCAGTGGACGAGCAAGGTCTCGTGAGGGTTTGCAAAGATGCTACCCACAAACATCAGAAATCATGCAGAAATTTAAATTTTTCTTCTAAAATGCTAGGGAATTCCATAAATCAATTTTAGCAGACATTTCATATAATTTTTCACTTCTTAGAACATAATTAGAAATTCTATGCCTCCACGATAAAAATTTTCCTTTCACTCTTCTAAGAATCACATTTATCTGGGATTGTTTCTCAGAAAATCGTGTATTGTCTTGCTATTGTTCATTTTTCATCACTTGTATCTTTTTCTACACAGTCTTTCATTCTACTTCTGAGTAATGAATTTTTATTTACATTAAGCTCTCATTTTCATTGGATTTTCAATTTTTTTAACTTTTCACTTCTTTCTTTTCTTTTTATTTGATAGCTTGCGTGTGGTCTGCTTTTGTGCCCTCTGCAATGTTAATGCCTTCCATATACCACTATATATATGTTAAGGGCATTATCTAGACACAAAAGTGACTTCCTCCATTTACCCCTTCGACATGCGATTCAGACACTTCAACTTGTGTCTGATCTCAGCTTCTAGGACTCACGAAGTTCTCACTTTCCTTTTCAAATGAAATTCAAATGCTTTAACTTGCGTTTGAACTCATCTTACTTAGGATTGTGAAATCTTCAAAACAACCTAACACATGCTCTTTTCTTTTGAGCTCGAGCTTTTTCTTTATATTTTTTATTTACTTATTAGTGTATTTCAAATTGTGGAAACCTATACTATGTGATGCAAAACTAGCTTTTTACATTCAAATACAGTCTTTTTCTTTAAACTTCACATAAATACTCACTCTTTTTAGCTTTGTTCAGAAAAAAAATTCTCATGGGGTTTTTAAAAATTTTGAACTTGTCAGATTATGTCAAAATCATTCATATATGCTAAATTTTTTTCTGAAATGCCTAATTTATGAGTTTTAGCTACTGAAACATGATAAACAGGACCAAATAGTGTGTATCTACTGAACCACCCCCCCATGCTTGAATGACACTGTCCCTAGTGGCATGCAGAGATGTAAAAATGAAATGTTGATGCACACTAAAGAACTTGAAATCAAGACAAGAGAAAAGATAGATACAACCTGATATACAGGGCCTCTTGAGCTGATTCTTGACTGGATCATGCTCCACCACTAAGCATACGCCGATGCTTAGTTTTCAGCTGACTTTGCCAATTATATGTTCTAAAGGCCATGACCTAAATCCGGTAACCTGTACTCATACTTGAGTGATCAAATAAGCTAGCATGATTTAAATCAAATGTAAGCTTATCAGAAATCAAATAACGAAACAGAAACAAAAATAAATGTTGAACTGGAAATCCTAATTCTACTATGTATATAAAATACATTTTTCTGCTCAGACCCTATTCTTTGCCTTTGGGGTTCATCACAGCCTGACCCAACAAGCTTCCCTCAGGTCTCCTGTTTAGCGCTTCCGCTAATTGTCCCATTTGAGATTCTAACTTTGCGATTGACTGTGTATGGGAACTCAACATTTGACTGCACTTCTCAAAAGGATTCAGACTCAAGGTTTTCATCTCTTCGAATGCTTGGAGAAGTCTCTCCTCGAACGAAGTCTGCGGAGCAGACTCTTGTGAAGGTTGGGGAGGATAAGGAGTGGCTTGAGGAAAACTTGGCCTCTGGAATGTCTGAGTGAATTGAGGCGGCCGAGTGGGCTGAATCTGTGTGGAAGACTATGGGTTCTTCCATGAGAAGTTAGGGTGATTACACCACCCCAGATTGTATGTAGAAGAATATGGATTATTCGGGGGCCTAGCGTAATCCTGAGTTGCCTGAACTTGCTCTTGCACAAATTCAGGGTACTGAGCTGCCGAAGGGCACTCAATAACAACGTGTGCCAGACTGGCACACAACGCGCACACCAGATGGGGTTGATATGGAGTCGAGAGTCGCTAGTCCAACTTCCTAGAAAGCATATCGACTTTGCTGTGTAGCTCAGTCGAGGGACCCACGTCCACAACACCACCCCACTTTGATCCGTCGGGTGTGACTTTATCGAAACAAGAGGTAGAAGCATGATGTAAAGAATTCTCGGCAAGAGTATCAAACAAGTTTCATGCCTCATCCTCGCTTTTAAGCATGAATGTCCCTCTGCACGAAACATCGATCATCTGACGATTTCGGTCAGACAACCCATCGTAAAAGCTTTGCACCAGTTGCCACCTGGGCACCTGATGATGGGGACATTTTCTGAGGAGATCTTTCATCCTTTCCCAGGTTTCATGAAACTGCTCGCCATCCAGTTCTGAGAAACTGGTGATGGCTCACCAAAATTGGTTTGTGCAACTTATGGGAAAGTACTCTTTGAGGAACTCCTGTTGCAACTGATCCCATGACCCTATGATGATGGAGTCTAAGGATTTTAGCCAATATTTGGCTTTATCCTTTAACGAAAAAGGAAAGAGGGTCAACTTCAGTGTGTCATCCTTGAAGTTCTGGATTTTAACCGTCAAACATATTTCGAGGAACTTGTCCAAATGCCGGTAGGGATCTTCGTGACTAAGGCCATAGAAAGATGGAATCATCTGTATTACACTTGCTTTAATCTCGTAATGAGGCACCCTAATAGTTGGTTTGCGAATGCACAATGCCTAGGTGTACTCCGTAGGTAGGAAGTACTCCCTGAGACGCGTAGGAGCTTCAGGTTCTAGGTCCCCCATTTCAGATCGGTTCTTAGAAAAATGTATGATTTTCTCTGGATCCTCAATGAACGGTTGAAGTGGGACGCCCTTGCATACACTGGAACTAAGTTCAAATGTGTGCAACAAAACCTAAACTATCTAAGCGACCTAACTACATAAATAAAAAGAACAAAAGCAGTAAACAATGAATAAAAACAAGAATTAAAACTAAATGCAATTAAACTACGCTAAGCATGCTTAAAGAGAATTCAACTACAGAATTAAAGCTACTCTAAATATTCTTAAGTACAAAGATAGGAATTCAAGCTATGTTGTCTAGAACTCACCTGTCTAAGCGCTCCAGAAGGATGAAAAATTGTGAATCCTCAAGAAACAAAACGTGAATCCTATATGTACTTACTACGTTAATCCTATATTTACTCGCTAATCCTATTAACTAAAAAAATAAAATGCAGTTAATCTAATTAACTAAGCAAATATCAACTAATTGCAAACTTAGAATTAAAAGAGTATATACGTCATTCCCCAGCAATGATGCCAAAAACTTGGTGGTGCTTTTGGCAACTGTATTTTTAACACATATTTTTATCGTTGAAAAGTGTTTGGAAAATTGCCACCCAAGTAAAAATACCGATTTCCCACGTAAGTGGTGAGTCAGATCGATCCACAGGGAACAGGATATACTCAATATAAAACTAAAAATTGCATTTCATTGATATAGAACTTGTTTAATTACAAAGAATATTACAATGAAATCAAAATTTAACAAGCACTGAAAAGAAACGCGCAGTGACTTAAGCCCGCAAATGCAAGGGCATTTTTGTTATTTCACTTGATGCGACATTTGATCTTTGAGATGAGATGCTCTTAACTTGCAACATAAAATCAACTGCACGACACAAAACGAAGTTAGTAAAACTATTTACAAAAATGGAAACGACTACTTCTAAAGTAATTCTAAAGTCAATCGCTAAAATAATTTATACGTAAAATGAGAAATTACCAGAGTTAATTTCCTAAATAAATTAACCTAATGCTACAATTAACTCTGGACTAATGTTAGAGACCTAATAAAACATGAAAACTCAAAATTAGAAAACTACGTAAAATAAAAAATGACTATTTTGCCCCCGTGCTATGTGAAACCCCAATTTTTGATAGGTGATTGGAAAATGTTTCGTAGATGGCTCAAAAGAAGTTCGATTGGAATGATTTCTTGTTGCGTTGAATTTTTGATAGAATAAAAAATTCAGCAAAGCTCTCAGACCCCAAAGATCACTCTCATAACTTTGGATATAGGCATCACAAAATCAGCAAGAATTACGCGATAAGCCGATCCAGAAAATCAAATGCTGCGGCGGGCAATACTATGCGAAATTGAATCCTAAAACACTAATTATCGACCTAAAATATATACTTACTAGTTCTAAACCTAAGTAAACTCTTATCCTACCAAAATCACTAATTGTCACAATGAATCCTATGCTCACAAACCGACAAACCCGACTAGACACGCAGTTCTAGCCGATTTTGATGTAGAAGTCAGGGTTCGTTGCGACGAAGATCTAAAATACAAAGGAAAGCTATTTTAACCTAACTACAGTTTTTATAAGGCTAAATACTACCTAATTAGTGTATCAAAATCGATTGAAAACAAAAAACGTACAAGGAATTTACACGAACAACCTACTATGCAAGTATGGCTATTAGCTATTACAAGTAAATCTTGCTAATACTAACACAACAACTAACGTAACTCGTAAACCTACCGTATCGAACCAATCTACTACTAACACATACTGCTACTAAAATAGAAATTAAGTTGCAATCAACAAGCTATATTTTAATATGCACAACATCACAATCGCATCGATAAAAATTACATCTAAAATATATCCAAAACAAAATGAATCTAATATATTATTAAACTAAACTATTGTCGCCTAATTAAACTCACTAAGTAACCACCAAACAACTAACTAAATGTTGTTAATTCAGAAAATAAATACTTAGCAACTACTTACCCTATAATGCTTACACCGACTAGACTAAATTTACATCAAAACAGTGCTAACCTAACAGTTGTTCTAAGGAGCAATAAAACCTAGCAACCATAGCATGACACTAGGCTAGATTAACGCACTGATCAGCAATGAAACTACTGCTATTATGTTGTCAAAACCGAATACAACTTATTTCTACTCGCCTAGACCGAGTAGCGTGAAAACATTTCTAGTGCGATACAAAGACCACATTAATCTAATGTCTAAAACAGAAATCAGCAAGTACCCAACCTACTACTCAATCTCATTAACTAGCATATATTTTATTGAATCTACTGCTAGTACTTAACAGAAAACAAAAGAAACAGGGAACCACTACATTGATCTACTTTGCTCAAAAGACCTAAATCGGGTAGCATCAATCTACCCGATTTTTGCAACATGAATTCAATTCAAAACAAAACGTTAATCCATGAATCTACAATACTTAAACTAATTAAGCATGTACAGAAAATTTAACTAATTTTTACATTTTCTGAACTAAGCAATAACCTAAATAGCATCAGCCGGCTAGAAGGACTCTAGCCGGTTGAAGCGCTGGAGGTGAAAAAGACTTGTTCAAAATCTTGAAACGCAAAAACAATTGAACCCAATATCTAAACTACCGACTATTGTGCTGGTTTAAGCACAAAATATATATGCTATGGCTGGAAGAAAAACAGAAAATTGCAGACCATTCTGAAAAGATAAACAAAAGCACACGCAAGTGGGTTTTACCTACAAGAAAGGGACGGGAAGCTTACCAGTGGCCTCTTCCGGTAATCTGACGATGGGAGCGGTCGAAGAAGAGTTGGAAATTGCCAAGGAGATGTGACCAAATCTTTCAGTGGTGCTGTCTCACTCTACTTTGCTGCAGGGTGCTGGAAACTACAATGGGTGGTACTTCGAGGATAGCGTGAAGGCTCGACGGCGCGGGGGAATGGACAAAGCCAGATGGAGGGAGGGCCGACTAGCTGTGGAAGAGCAGACGACACCCTTTCCTCAGCTGGAGCACTTCCATGGTTGCTTCTACCTGCAAACACAACAAAGAGGGTGAGTTTCATCAAGGATGCCATTAGGATGGTGATTTCCTAATGATGTTGTTGAGGTGGTAACTCTTCAACAATGTCGTCAGGGTGGTGATTCTCTGACGATGCCATTAGGGTGGTGATTCTTTGATGATGCCATTAGGATGGTGATTTCCTATTGATGTTGCTGAAGTGGTGATTCTTCAGCAATGCCGTTAGGGTGGTGATTCTCTGACGATGCCATCAGAGTGGTAATTCTCTGATGATGCCACTAGGGTGGTGATTCCCTAACGATGATATGATTAACGATATTATGACTAACGATGTCATATGAATGATGTTTTTCCTTGTTTTGTTGTGTTAGAGTGGTGATTCTCTATTGCTTGTCGTCTAGAATGGTGACTTTCTAGCGATAGCGAAATTGTATGGTGTCGCTTGAGGTCATTCGTGGAACGTGTTTATATGTCATGTTGCTGCACGATTTAGTTGTGACGTATTTTGCTTGAATTATGTGTAGTGCGCCCGATAATTCTTGAATGATTGCTGCGATTATCGTTTAGCGAGCATGGTTGTCAGACCTGTCGATTAATTATTATGTCTTTTTGTCATGATAGATGACTTGGAAGACTAGATGCAACGATATTATGGGCATTGTGAACAACCTTGCAGAGGTTATGCAACAGCAAGAGGTTGTGATGCAATAGATGGGTGCGAATCTTTAGCACGTAGCCCAAAGTGGGCAGAACATAAGTACGGTTATCTATAAGCATTTCATGGAATTGGATCCTCTTGCTTTTGAGGGTAAGACAAACCCTGAAGCTGTGGAATCGTGAATACATGAGATAGAACGCATTTTTCATGTTTTGGATGTCCCAGAGGAACAAAAAGTGAATTTTGGTACTTATCGTTTGAAAGACCACGCTGAGAAGTGGTGGGACATGATCTCTTCGGTTAAATTCAAAGACACGAATGTTACGTGGGATGAATTTGTTGAAGTTTTTAACTCCATGTTGTTGAGGTGGTAACTCTTCAACAATGCCGTCAGGGTGGTGATTCTCTGACGATGCCATCAGGGTGGTGATTCTCTGATGATGCCATTAGGATGGTGATTTCCTAATGATGTTGCTGAAGTGGTGATTCTTCAGCAATGTCGTCAGGGTGGTGATTCTTTGACGATGCCATCAGGGTGGTGATTCTCTGATGATGCTGCTAGGGTGGTGATTCCCTAATGATGATATGATTAACGATGTTATGATTAACGATGTCATATGAATGATGTTTCTCCTTGTTTTGTTGTGTTAGAGTGGTGATTCTCTAACGCTTGTCGTCTAGAATGGTGACTTTCTAGCGATAGCGAACGTGTATGGTGTTGCTTGAGGTCATTCGTGGAACGTGTTTATATGTCGTGTTGTTAAACAATTTAGTTGTGACGTATTTTGCTTGAATTATGTGTAGTGCGCCCGATAATTCTTGAATCATTTCTGCGATTATCGTTTAGCGAGCATGGTTGTCAGACCTGTCGATTAATTATTATGTTTTTTTGTCATGATAGATGACTTAGAAGACCAGATGCAACGATATTTTGGGCACTGTGAACAACCTTGCATAGGTTGTGCAACAGCAAGAGGTTGTGATGCAACAGATGGGTGTGAATCTTTAGCACGTAGCCCAAAGTGGGCAGAACATAAGTATGGTTATCTATAAGCATTTCATGGAATTGGATCCTCCTGTTTTTGAGGGTAAGACAAACCCTGAAGCTGTGGAATCGTGGATACGTGAGATAGAACGTATTTTTCATGTTTTGGATGTCCCAGAGGAACAAAAAGTGAATTTTGGTACTTATCGTTTGAAAGACCACGCTAAGAAGTGGTGGGACACACAGATGTTACGTGGGATGAATTTGTTGAAGTTTTTAACTTTACATATTTTTCATAAGAAGATGCAGGAATTTCTGGATCTGCAACAGGGAACAATGACCCTGTCTGACTATATTACGAAGTTTCGTTGTCTGGAGCGATATTGTACGAATGTTATGTCGCGGAGAATGATCGAGCAATGAAGTTCGCTCGTGGATTGAGGCCTACTCTGAGAACCAAAGTGTTCACTAGCGGGCCAAAGTCGCTCGAAGAGGCTATTGAGGTAGCTACTCTATTGGACGAAGACCAAGCCGAGCAACAGACTCATATTTTCGTGATTACGAGTGAGAAGAATCCTAGTAGGACAGAGTCCTCTCTACCTACTAGAGAGCGGAAGCGTCAGAAAGTACAACAAAACCGCCAGCAAAGGCAATCCCTTCGATTGAATGTCCAGCGAAAGTGTCGACGATGCAACGAAGATCATGCTTTTGGAACTTGTCCTCTCTACGATGGAAAGTGTTTCAAGTGTGGACAACTGGGGCATATTGCCAAGTTCTGTCCAAGGAAGTCTACGAGAGACTTAGTTGTTGCCGACTAGGCACCGTCAGAAGAGATCTGACCATTTTGTCGTTGTTTGATGTTTTGTGATTTCGCGGACGAAATCATTTTTAAGGAGCGTAGGATGTAAGACCCATGAAATTTTCTGAAGAATTCACTATTTGCATAGAGTTGATATATGTATACTTTAGTGTGTTTATGATTCGTAGCACGTAATTAGATATAATTTGATTATTCTTTGTGTTTCAGCTTTATGCGCGCGACCCAAAATCACGTAAGTTCAGTATATAAGTAAGAAGAGCCCAATTCTGGACGAATTAACTTCTGAAAATTTAAGGGTATGTTTATAATATATGTATTTAGTTTGTCCCCGAATTTGGGACCTATACGATGAAAAAACCATGTCAGTGCATGTGAATTACGAGAATTTCTTAACGATAGTACGTGAGTCGTAACAAGCATATTTCTCGCAAACGAAGGAAATTTTCTTTAAGAAGCTTTGAACATTTCATGTCAATTAAGATTGTGAAAATGAGTATACGATGGGTTGAAGTCAAATTTTAGTTTAAAATCATTAAATAAGCATTTCCTTTCATAATATTGCATTTGTGTTTTTGGATCTGGAGTTGGCCTAGATCTATGGACGTCCCAACCCCTTTGTGCACCCCTCTAGGTGGACATCTGTGGCCATGAGGACCAGCTGGTCCATGGTTGACCAGCTGGGCGGTGGCAGGGGTGTAATAACCTTAACTCCCTTTTGAATCCCAGCCATGGGTTGGCCAAGTGGGCGGCAACCCATGGCAATCTTGAAAACCTTTTAGTGCAGCCAAAAGGCTGCACATGCACTGGTCGTAGGGGGAGGCAGCCCTTGGACATCCCCTGTAAATTCTCACAAAACTAATGGCTTTTACAAAACCTACACAATGGCATTTTTGAAAACCTTTTTGAAAGTTTTGAAAAGAGGTTTTCTATTGGAAGAGTGGGGCGTCTATGGGGGGGCGTGGAGCACTCCAGCCCACCATCTTACCTCATTTGATCCCAGCTGTTCAATTAAGAAGCCCTAGGTATTTATCCCTTCAAGGAAGAGAGAGAAGACACTTTGGACGATTTTTTTTCCTTGGAGACTCTCTCTCCCATTCCTTTCTTCTTCTTCTCCAAGTCGTGTAAGAGAGAGTTGTGTGGGTGCTAAGCACCACTTTGAGTTGAAGCTCCTCAGCCCTAGAACCCTCTCCACCGTTTGAAAGCCTCGGAGGTGAGGTTTCAACCATATCTCGTATCGCATAGCTCTTGTTTCCCTTTAAGAAAATGGGTATGCTTGTTCTTTATATTTCGATATCATAAAACCGAATACCTAGTATCCATTGTTATGTGATCATCGCAAAAATTTTCCTCTCTTGTATTTTTCTCTCTCTTCCTTCTCTTTTCCTTTTCTAACCTCTATTTTCCTCCTTTTTGAAGGGAGAAAAAAATAAAAGAAAGAAAAGAGAAAGAGAAGAGAAAAGAAAGAAAGAAAGGGAGAAGAGGAACTCTTTTGCGCGGTCTCACTTGACCTTGATTTGAAAAATATTTAGAAATTTAACTCGCCTCCGTTTTGAAAATTTGCGGGAAAAAATGGAGAGACGGGATTCGCTCGTCGGTACGAGGTTCGATCGTTCCTGGCGCCTTTACCAGGGGTAATCGAACCAAGGATGGAATCTATGCCTTTTGCTTTGCCTAAATATTAACTAAGAGTTTATTCTAAATCTAAATGCACAAAGAATCATGCTTGTGCAATGCAAGGATGTATGCTCTTTTTGAAAGATATTTTGAAAATTCCCAAGTATTCTGAGATGAACTTGGTAAGGGAGTGAAGAAATGTTTGAATCTAACTTTAGAACTTGAGATAGATCAGAGAAGTTCTAAGTTTTTGAAGTAAATCAGAATTGGAAGAATAAATCTTGATCTTTGAGAAAGAATAACTTGAAGCTTTTTGAAAATGAAAGGAAAATGAAGTTTTCAAAGTCAGAAATGGACTTTGAATTCTGAACTTGAATTTAGGAAAGGAAATGAATACTTGAGACGGAATTGAATTCAGATTTTGAAGTTTGAAATTGGAATGGACTGAGAAAATCAAATGGTATTTAAGAATAGAAATGGATTTAGGGAGTTCAAATGAGATCTGGGAATGGACTTGTATTTGAAATCTAGATTTTGAAATGGAATTGAATCTTAAAATGGATTCAAGATCTGAGATCCGATGTAAAATTGGATTCTGGATCCTAAGATGGATTTGGATCTGAAGTCTGAGATCCAAAGTGTGATTGAATTCTGGACCCCAAAATGGATTTGGGTCTGAAGTCTAAGATCCAAAGTAGAATTTGGATTCTGGATCTAAAGTGGAATTAGATCTGAAGTCTGAGATCCAAAGTAGAATTTGGATTCTGGATCTAAAGTGGAATTGGATATGAAGTCTGAGATCCAGAATTGAGTTCTGGACCCTAAAATTGAATTGGATCTGAAGTCTGAGATCCAAAGTGGGATTGAGTTCTGGATCCTAAAATGGAATTTGGATCCAAGGTCTGGAATCCAAGATGTAATTTGGATCTGGAGTCTAAGATCCAAAGGTAGAATTGTATTTGAAAAACTGGATCAAAATTGATCTAATTTTGGATTTGGAATTTTCCAAAATTGACTTGAGAATTGAATATGGACTATACAAAATGAATTTCAAAGTCAAATTGGACTTTGAATTTGAAGCGTGAATCTGAAATTTAGAAGGTGAATCAAGAATTTCCAAGTATTTGGAAAATGAAATTTAGAAATTGAATCTTGAATATAAAAATGAATCCCAAAGTCAAATTAGACCTTAGATTTGAAGTTTAAATTTGGAATTTAGAAGATGAATCAGGAATTTTCAAAGTTTAATTTGAACTTTTGAAATTTGATTTGAATTGAATATAAGAAATGAATTTGGAATTTCAAAGTCTAATTGAACTTTGAAACCTGATTTGAATTAGAGTTTGATATATAAAATGAATTTGAAATCTCAAAGTTAAATTGAACTTTTGAGATTGAAAACGAAACAGAATTGAAAATGAAAAGATAAATTGGATTTTTACAAGAATTTAGGATTGATTGAAGAAGATATTTATCTTACTTGGAGTTTTGAAAAAGGAATTTTGAAAATATGATGCAGTTCTATCCTAAATGATGAATGGATTTGAAGAATTTGAAATTGGATTTTTGAAAAGATATTCCATTCTTTAGATGAATTAAAATAAGATTGAAGATATAATACATCCTTGACTATGGTCATTGAATGTATTATATAATAATCTATATTTAAATTCAGGTAAAGAATGAAATACATTTGGTGCTTTTATAGAATTTAAAATGAAATTAACTCTCAATATACCCTGACTATGGCCATTGGTATATATTTTGAGTTAATTTTAAGTTAAATTCTGATAAAAGGAAAAAATATTTAAGGAAAATATGATGAATTTTGAAAACGGATCCAGTGTGGATCCAGTGTTATTTCGTAAAAGATAAAAATTCTAAGTTTTGTTTACATCCTGACTATGGCCATTGATGTAAATCATCAACTTAGGATTAATTACCTCTTACGAAATGGTGCACGTGCCATTCGTGTTCCATTTGTGAGATTTTGAAAGATAAAGGCAAAAACATGAAAATAAGCAATTTATGATACTTACAATGCTCATTCATTCTATCTAAAACAAGAAATGTAAATTATCATTTAAGGCCTAACTTATTACAATATTTAAAATTGAAAATGTAACTCCAGATAATGATACTTTCCACTTATTCCCTGCAAAGCAAAGGGTTAGTATAAAGAGAAGAAAATGTCACATATCCTATAGATGTCAATGGCAAAGTGCTCATGTACCAAGATATACATGGTGAAAAAGATGGGAAATGGTATATATATATATTTATATTCATATATACATGCATATCTATTACATGTATGTATACATATATATATATATATATATATATATATATGTATTACACGTGATGTGTAGGCAACATGGATGTTGTTGAAATGATGAGGATATATGCTATGGTAATGGCGACGGGGAAGGATAGTGTTCTGCTGCATGGAGACTAGTTTTTGCAGCAATGCCTAACCTAACTAGATGCTGGAACTTATAGGTAATGCATGAGTGAAGTAGAAGAAATTATATGTACAGGATTGAGATATGATGACTGCCACTAGATGGTGAATGAGGTAAGTAAGTACAGCCAAATGGATGTGAAGATGTGGCTGCAGGGAATGTAGGTATGTTAATGTAACAAGGCTAAAGGGATAGTGATGATAAAACACTATTGTAGGTATAGTGTTGGAATGGCAACGAAGTGCATATATACTGAGCGAGTGTTATGCTCTGTACAGGAGATGTATAATGTGAATGGATGTAAGAATGCAAGTGTGTTAGTAAGGAAATGATACAGGATGGTTGTGGAAGTGTGGTGAATAATAGTGTAGTGCATGCAGGATTCCAGCAGGTAGTTGTGAAAGTGCTGTTGTGATAAGCATGATGGAATATGTAGGTGACAGGGGAAGTGGTATGGATGCCATATGGGGCTAAAACAGCTACAGATGATTAGATGGAATAGGTATAATGTTGTTATATGGTAGGCTAAATGACATATGCTGGGTGAAATGGTAAAATTACAGTAAATGAATGTGAAATGGTGATGATTACGTGAGAAGAGGTGAATTGAAAGACGAAAAGACAGTGTATGACACTGAGATATATAGGAAAGAGTGTTGAAACTCCATCGCAACAACAACTGTACATATCAAGGCAAACCCATCATAGAGAAATTCTGATTGGGCCAAATTAGACTGAAGATAGCATTGCCAGGAAAGTAAGCCAGCCCTTCACCATGGGCAGAGCTTTGATGCATAAATTTGAGTTTAGGAGGGAGGGTATGGCTGTGAGTAGATACTACATGGGTCTATAATGCTGGAAGGTAATTGTGCAACAAAGGTTGGAAGAAGATGGTGATAAGTTAACATATGATAGCAAACAGTGAGCTGGGTGCAGGTGACAATGACAACAGTAATCTGTATACAAGTGAAGGTATGAAGTTGTTTGAGCAACGAATAGATGCAATGTTAATAAAAAAAAAACAAAAAAAACAAAGGGGTTACGATGGGTTAGAGTGGAGTTATAGGATCATGCAGGAGATGATGAGGATGGAACCGGGGTTGGACTGGTGACATGTTGCGGCAAATGCTATGCACGATGAGTGTTTAAGAGGATAAGACGACCCATGGAAATGTGAAATAGCCAATGAGACTCAGTTCTTGTAACTCAAACAATCCTCAATTTGCTCTTGGTAGTGAAAGAAACAGAAAAAATTATTATTCCTGTGCATTAATTCCTGGAAGTGCAAACTGGTTTCTACAGAAAGGGATGTTATTAACAGCAAACGACCAATGACAGGGGTGTGACTTGACCTCTATTTCATGACTCAATGTATAATTTATTAGTAACATGCTTTCACCATACAGGGGGGACCATTTAAACAATGAAAATGTGATGCTGAATCAATCTAGTGTCTCTGAATGAAATCAACACTGCTGAGTTATGATATGAAGCAGGTAAACCCAAAAATAAATCAGTTGTGTCCAGTCATATATGTATTCTATTATGATCAAAATAAGCTCATAAGCTAATATCAGACAGTTATATACTCTGTTATGACCAAAACCAACACCCACAAATAAAGATAAAATTACTGTATATACTTATATATATCCAGTCTTGCAATGGACATCGAGCTGCTAAAATCAAAACCAGCATTAACGCCAACTGTTGGGGAAATCCAAACTGTATGAAAAGAAAGATTAAGCTGCTGTAAAATACAGATAACATGAGCATTAATATGCTGGGTTTTATGAAAAGAAATTCCAATTGCATAAGAATCAAACTACTGTAAATTTAGGAACATTAATGTTATCATGCTAAGTTTTATAGATCCCGGGATTGTTAAGAGCAGATCTTGCCGCGGATGAGGGAAGTAACTTCTATGCTATATCGATGAGTAGAGGAATTGAACAGTAATGCCAACCAACAATAAAAAAAAAATAGTAAAAAAAAAAAAAGAAATCATACAGGATGAAGGACTTCGTAGTTGCAGAAGACTGGAGATTGAAGCCTGTAATACAAAGGAAAGGATTAGTGTTCTGACAAATATATAAAGTCATTAAAAGATACAAATGGTACAACACGTTAAATCACACAAGACAACTCCCTCTATGAGTCAGTTCCCAGTGAGGCTGGGTTAGGGATTTTCGACCCTTATGTGAATTTGCAGCAGAGTTCGCAAGTGAACTTCCCATAACAACTATCCATTTCCAGTGTCATCAGACCAACTGGGCCATCATGAGTTCTGAACATATTGATAAGCTCCCCGGGAAGACGCAGCAACTCGGTAGGTGAAAGGGTAAGAACATGAGTTGCCAAGCATTTTATACAACTCCAGATTTCCATTAGAACAACTATTCGCCAGTGATGTATGGAAGCACCATTCATGCACCCAACAAAAGAACCTTACTTTATAGACTTGCTGATGCTGCTGAACAACCATACTTGTGGGAAAAAAATATCACTATCGAAATGATCGGAACATATGCCCGCATTAAAGCAATAGCGCACACACAGGAACAGATGGGATTGTATATTTATATGTACACCCTATGTCGGATGTAAGTATCTCCGAAGCAGCAGCTGTCAATCAAGTCATATGAGTGTATGATGAATGGGATACTAATTATAATGAGGGTGCAACCATATCAGATAATATTTGTACAAAGGGAAAATCATACAGTGTGCAACAATATAATACTACAACTACATGGCAATGTTGTGGGATGCAGTGCAGGTAGTGCAAGGGTAATGTGCTGGACTGTAGAGAGGAAGTGGCGTGCCACAAGTGATGCACGGTAGGTCAAAATCTGTTGTTTTAGCCCTTTTAGCAAATCCAAGAGAGACCCACGCTCTTTTGCGTGCTATGGTGAAGATGAACAGAAAAGCAGAAGAAAAAAAAAATCAGATATGCTATGATACAGAGTAAAACCACCTGTTATAATGGTATATAACATACACAAATGAGGGATATAAAACAAGGATGATTCAGCAACGCACTTGGTTGAATCAATGATACAGGATGATATCCCATTAAAACATGACGATATTAAGAGAATAAATGCAGAGATAAACTAATGCAAAGGGATGAGGTTAGCTTCAATTACAAGCGTTGGATGTAACTATGTTATGGAAATTAATAGTGGAAAAGGGGACCGAGAGATTGTAGAACTGCTATTTATAAAGATGAGAACAAAACAAGGTTGTTGTATGATAAAAAGAAAAATGATAGTAGGCCTAATTACAGAGAGGGCTTAATCAAAGCATTTCCAGGCAACTTTTCCTGTTTTGCAATAAGCAATTATTTCTCCAAAACGAGATGCAACAGAAAGTAATGTAACGAAGCAATATAGTGAATGAGACAAACATACAAAAATAAAAATAAAAAAAAGGAAAAGAAAAAACGAAGAGCGTAAAACAAAGGTAACTGAAAATAAATTAAGACTAAATTGCAAGAGAGGGAAGGAATTTGTCGGAATGGGATTATTCTGTTAATGTTGCAAAACATAGATCGGCACTGCTATATGCAGGCCGATCTTACGAGTTATGCTCAAAGTAAATAATAGAAAAAAATAAATAAATAAAAAGGGAAATCAGCAAGGAAGGTTGTGAATAGAAATTTGACAAAGAAAAGAAGTTTTTCACCTGATTTTGTTGATTCATTAATCAAGGAAGGAGTGTCGACGCCTCGTATGCAGGTATAATGTGATACTCCTTCTATCGATCGGAAGTAAGCAACTAAGGAGAAAAGAAAGGAGGAAAGGAACTGGGAAGAGGAAGAAAGTAAACGCAAAGAGGGGAAGAGGGAGAACCACAGGCGTGGAAAATGGTTGAAAGGGGAAGATTGAAGATGGATGATTCCTTCAGCCGATCAGAGGAGAGCACCAGGCTTGCTTGGCTCCGTGCAGGGTTCTCTTCAATCGATCGAGAAATCGAAAAAGAAGCCACGAGAAGAGTGTAAAATGGAGGGGTTAAAACGGGTCTACTGCTTGGAAGAAGAGGGGTGCGGGGGTGAAACGCGGTGGTTAGGGTTTTCTTATCGTGCCCTTCTTAAGGAGGGGCACGAAGGTTCGGGAAGGGGCTGGTGGAGATCGAAGGTGGAAGATGGCCATGGAGGATCGAAGGGTGGCGAAGAGAGGAAGGTCCATCGTTGGGGTTGGCCATGGGGGTTCGAGAGTGAGAAAGGGAGAAGGCGGCTGAGGGAGTCGGCCATAGAGAAAACTCGAAAGGGTCCCCCCTCAAAACCCTAACTCGACTATTTAGTTTTGCAAGGGTTTTACATTTTCCAAAAAGAGGTCTTCTATAAAAAGATTTTTCAAAAACGGGTTTCTCTTAAAAAACATTTCTTTTTTTTTGTAATTTTCTTTCATTATTTTTTATTTTTTTGTTCTTTTCTTGAATTTTAATATGAAATTCTAAAAACTAAGGATTTTAAAAATAATTTTGCAAAAGTTTCAAAAAGATTTACACAGGGAAGGTTTTCTGAGCAATTTTGGAAGAAAATGGGTTTGGACCCGAGTTTTGAGAAAATATTTGAGTTTTAAACCTTGAATTTGAGGAATACAACACGATGGATCCAAACGGATACCGGACGAACTGTCCGAGCTTTTCAAAAAGTTAGTTTGGAAATTTCAAGAATTTGATTTTAAATATTGGACAACAAAGCTCAGATTTGGATCTTTTATCTGGATCCAGATCCGAAATTGAGTCAGATATACAAAATGAATTTAATTTCAGAAAACTTGAGAAATAAAATGGGATTTATATTTAAAAGTGACTCAATTACCCGAAAATGAAGATAAAGGGCAAAAAGGGAATATTTACAAACTTTTGAAAAATTTGGGGTGTTTACAGATGCCCCTCTTTGCTACTAAGCCGGTTGAAAGCCGAGCTTAGTGGCAAAGAAAACACTCCAAATTTTGAAAAATGCCCCAGTCAGCAGATCTGAACTGGGTGTGGAAGAATTCTGGTTTTTTCAGGCTTAAAGCCTTGTCTTGAATCGCTTGGGGGGACGAAATCCTCAACAATGATATGAATAAGTGATAAAAATGAGGAAATCATGATGGGATTTTGGGTGAAGATCCCGAAGTGATGAAAGATAAGAATTTAGATCAGGTCTCGTGGGTGAAACAAAATCAGTTTTTGGAATGATTCAGGTTTAGCCCTTAACCTGGATGGGACGAAGATATCTCAAGATAACCTAAATGGGGAAAGGAATATATGAGGATCTTGAATGGACATTTTTTGGGAAAATGCCTCGTGAGATGAAGCTTGAGTAAGATCCTATCCTGGATGAATATACAAAGCATGGATTCCTCGATGGGAAGAACTATGATGGGACTGGAGGAAAACACCTCGTCAAAACGAGAAACCTCGTCAGAACGAGACTCAGGTTTAACCCAAATCTGAAAAAGGAAGATACCTTGATGCACAAGGTTCAGGCTTAACCCTTAACCTGAAGGGGATGACCATACGGAATCCTTGAGTGAAAAGACCATGATGGGACCTTCGGAGTTTGGATGAACAAATTCGAAAGAGGTTTGCGAAAGGAGGAATAAAATGGGGTTCCCTAAAGCTTTGAAAAAGGGATGAACTTAGACGTCTCATTGTTGAGACTAAATCAACTTTTGAATTTAATGACCTCTCGCAGGAAGTACAGGTTTTGACCCTTAACCTGAGTGGGAACGACCATACGAAATTCTCAAAACCGTGATGGGACAGGAGAGATACTTCAACTAAATGGGGTAACTCTTCTGGAAGATATAAACAACACTAGGTTGCACCAAAATGGATATTGAATATTTACTTCATTCTTAGAATATCTAGAAAATTTTGCCAATAAGATAAATTTATAGTTGACTTCAACGCTTGAAAATGTGCATATGTGTGCAAAGATATTCCCTCTTTTACCTAGAGTATTTCCTCCAACGAGGTTAACTTCTTGGTTTTAAGAGTCAAATTCAAAGTTTTTGGCGCTGATGATTTTCTTCAAGAAAGTCATCAATTTTCCTGATATGAAAAGAGAAAAAATATTCTTATTTTCATAAAAACAAGTAGTGAAAGGATATTGATAAAAGAATTTCGCATAAGAAAAGATGATTTCTGACAATTTTGGCAGTTTGATATCTGAGTGTTTTAACATGATGATCTTCTTGCACTCTTTTTGGAGTCATTGGGCTTTTCGGGCTTTTACATCATCCTTCATTTGGATGTGTCCTGACTTTTCTCTCTTTTTTCGGGGAAGGGCACGTCACAAACTCCTTCATCTTGGAGATGTTCTGATCCTTCATTTATCTCAGGAACTATATTAAGGATATTGGCTCAAAAAGGTCTTTTAGAGGATAGCAGAAATCAAATATCATTTAGGGTTTGTCGATAGGTTCATCACACTCACCTTCATCTCGACGGTGATCTGAACTTTCCCTCGAAGGATCCTTCACAAACTCCTTCATCTCGGAGATGATCCAAATCTTCTTTGGCTCCGGGGGTCTGCTCGCCTATTCGTCTTCATCTTGACGAAAATTGAGAAATCCCTTTTGCCGATATTTGATTGCAGCTTTAGGAAATGAGAAGATATGAATTAAGTGGATTCTTTTTGTAGCTCAGGATATTTTCACTGTCTGATTGCCAGAAAATTATATGCGCCATAGTCATGATCAATATCAATTCGGTTCTGGCTTTTCAATGTCATCGAATATTTCTTTCGCCAATCATACCGAGGATATTTCTCTCATCCTTTTGGTTGATCAACAGGGAAAAGATTTGAATTTTACCTCTTTTCGCAAAAAATTTCACCCTTTTGGGAAGAAATACTAGAGGTAAACAGAGGTGATTCTTTTGTGCAATAAGAATATTGGAATCAACAAATATTTTTAGCAAATTGGCAAAGTTTTCATGATTCTATGTGAAACATTTACTCAATATAGATTTTGATGCGACCTTTAGTTGCAACTTTTGGGAAGGAATATTTAGATTTTTGTTTTGACCGACCAGCTCGAAAGAAGGATTTGTTTGACCGACCAGCTCGAAAGCAGGATTTGTTTGCCCGACCAACTCGAAAGCAGGATTTTGATTGACCGACCAGCTCGAAAGCAGGATTTTGATTGCCCGACCAGCTCGAAAGCAGGATTTTGATTGCCCGACCAGCTCGAAAGCAGGATTTGTTTGCCCGACCAGCTCGAAAGCAGGATTTGTTTGCCCGACCAGCTCAAAAGCAGGATTTGTTTAATTGACCAGCTCGAAAGCAGGATTTTGATTGCCCGACCAGCTCGAAAGCAAGATTTTGATTGTCCGACCAGCTCGAAAGCAGGATTTGTTTGACCGACCAGCTCGAAAGCAGGATTTGATTGACCGACCATCTCGAAAGCAGGATTTTATGGAAGTACCAGCTCGAAAGCAGAATTTGATTGACCGACCGGCTCGAAAGTAGGATTTGTTTGCCCGACCAGCTCGAAAGCAGGATTTGTTTGCCCGACCAGCTCGAAAGCAGGATTTTTTTGGAAGTACCAGCCTGAAAGCAGGATTTTGATTGAGCGACCAGCTCGAAAGCAGGATTTTGATTGAGCGACCAGCTCGAAAGCAATATTTGTTTCACCGACCAGCTCGACAGCAGGATTTTTTTGGTAAAATGATTGGTATTGATAGAGTTGTGACCCGAAGGCTTGGAAATGATGGATATTTGATGAAATTATAACCCGAAGGCTTGAATTTTGATATACATTGATGAATTTGTAACCCAAAGGCTTGAAAAGGATATACGTGGATGAATTTGTAACCCGAAGGCTTGATAGTGATAGACATTAATGAGATTGTGACCTGAAGGCTTGAAATTTTGAGAGATATAGATAAAATTGTGACCCGAAGGCTTGAAAATGATATACTTTGATGAAGTTGTGATGATAGACATTGATAAAATGGTAACCCGAGGGCTTGATAATGAAAGACATTTGATGAATTGATAGACATTTGGTGAGAATTTAGGATATAATAGACTGATTCAGGTTTATTCCTTAACCTGAAAGGGAAGGAGATTTTTGCAGATATACTTGAGACTCGAATTTAGAAGGGATGACAAGATTTATGATTTATGATCTAGGATTTAGATGGACCAGCACATTTGGCTGTATGTGGTCCAATTTTCAGGATTAACCCCTTGTCCTGAACGGGAAAAAGAATAAAATTTAAACAGATAGAAGGAAAATAAAATTTGATGAAATATTGATAAAAAAAATGGAGAAAATTTTGAGGAAATTTATTTACTTTGTAAAAGAATTCTCACAAGTAGCATTTGTTGCTCCTATGAGCGATCTCAGAATTATCCCTTATCCTGAGAAAGAATACCTCGAATGTCGAGGTTCAGGTTTATCCCTTATCCTGAAAGGGGAAAGAATAGAATTTAAGAAAATAAATTTAGAAAATCGATTTGATGAAACTTGTATTTGCAAAAAGAATTCTCATAGGTAACATTATTGCCCCTAAGAGAGGTCTCAGGATTATCCCTTATCTTGAATGGGAAAGACAAATTTAGTGAAGGGAAATTGAAATAAATCTAGAAAATCAATAAGAATTGATAAAACTTGTATTTATAAAAGAATCCTCATAGGCAGCATTATTGCTCCTACAAGGGGTCTCAGGATTTTCCCTTATCCTGAATGGGAAAGACCTCGGACAACGTGGGTCAGGTTTATCCCTTAACCTGAGCGGGAAAAAAAATAAAAGAATACCTCATGGGAAAAGAGGCATCAGGTTTATCCCTTAACCTGAAAGGGTAATGTATGAATTGATAAAATTTAATAGAATTGAGGAAAAATTGATAAAACTTGATAAAAACTTTGATAAAATTGATATAAACTTGATAAAAACACGAATAAAATGAATGAAGCTGATATAAATATCAAATTTACCAAAAATTTTATAAGATTTAAGAGAAAAAGGAGTTTTTCTGATCCTGCCTGCATATGGGAGCCTGAAAGGAAAATGTTTATTTAAAAGATAGGTGAAAAATCATTTTTGGGAAGAAAGTCCACTGTAAGAAAAATGATCAGTGTGAGATCTGATACTTTTTAAAAGGAATCATCATGAGAGATCATCATGAGGGTTAATTTTGAAGATAATGGTTTAAAAACCCATTAAGAAAAATCAATGTGATAGTTTATTTTGAAGAAGATTAGATCAAAATATTGAATTTTTGGTGATCATGGAGAAGTTTTTTGCAGAAATTCTCAGGATTTTTAGGATTTTGAAAATCCTCATAGGTAATATCATTTCTCTCATGATGATGTTTTTGGATTGTCCCTTATTTTGAAAAGAATAGGAAAAATACAAACTTTTTTAAAATAAATGCCCCATCGTGGCAAAGGATAGAAGTATTTGATATTAAAAGATACAAAGAAAATTGACATTTCATTGATAGAAAATATTGATAACGACAGAAATATTTACAAGTTTGTTGACCAAAGGTCACAAAAAGACTGGGACTGAGTTGTCCCTATTAGGTGACTGAAAAAGAGAGAAAGCAAAAAAATATTGACATGTGTAAACACCCCAAATTTTTACCCTCATCCAGTGTTTGTCCATTTCATATGTAATTGCATATCACTGCATACATTTTGCATATCATTTCATTGCATTGCATAGCACTGCATGTCATCCCATCTCATTTTCGAGATCCAGCACTCCTGTTTTCAAAACATTCAATCCAGATTTGAGTTTTAAAGCTTGCTTTCAAAATCAATTTCAAAACCTGGGTTTTTAGTCAACATTCTATCATTTTCCAACCCTAGGACCTCATATTTCAAAATATTTTCTCAGAAAACAATCTGGATTCATTTTAACTTCAAATTTCAATCGATTTCAATTCACAGATGAGGCCCATTAAGGTGGTGTCGCTTCTGGATCCTCTTATTCATCAAATTTCTCAAATTTTTGAAAGTTTCAGTCAGATCAGGACTCTGTCCCAGAGTCTTAATCTAGTCAGGAGTCTGTTCGATGGTCTGTTTTACTCCCATTGTCAGTCTTTTTCCATTGTTTTCAAAATTTAGGTCATTTTACAGAGTCTAGTTAATTCAGGACTCTATTTTAGAGGTCGGTCGAGTTAGGAGTCTGACCCTGACTGTGTTTTTTTGACTTATTTCGTCAATTTTTGATAAAATCTTTCGAAAATTCTTCCATTTGAATTCTAAAATCTAAAATCTCAGAATCCTAAGAGTTCAGGACTCTAAGTCGAAGTTCTAGTTCGCTTGAGACCCTATTTTCAAAGATCTTGAATTTCAAATACTGATTTTAACCCCTTTTCAAAATCATTTTCAGTGTTTATTTCAAAATTCTTCAAAACTCGATGTGGGCCCACTCAGTTGGCACCATATCCAGAGGAGTTCCGACTCGGTTAGAACCCTATTCCATTTCAAAAATTCTAATTTTAAGATTGCTTTTGAAAATCCTTTTGAAAACTCCTTTAATTTCAAGTTTTAAAATCGCTTTTTGAAAAACTCAAGTAGGGCCCACTCGGGGTGGCGCCATATTCGAGTAAGTCAGGGCTAGACTAGGGTTAGTCAGTGTCTTGGTTAGTGTTAGGGGTTTAGAAGAGTTAAAATTTATTTTGAAAACTCATTTTGAAAGTTAGTTTTTAAAACTAGTGTTTTTAAAGGTTTTTAAAAGGTGTTTTAACACTCAAATGTTAAAAATGCCAAGTGGCATTACATTTGGGGGATTTCTAGGATAGTCTAGGGGTTAATTAGGTATTAGTTAAGACAATTTAGGCTAGGGGTAGGATAGTAACTACACCCCAAAATCGCCCCCCCCCCCCCCTTTAGAGTCCAAAATTTCCATTTTTTTTAAAACCTAAAAAATTTCTATAAAAAGGGGCTATAGGGGGGACGATTTTTCCAACCACCTCTTGAGCAAATCTTGGAGCTTCTCTCTCCTCTCCAGCCTTCCTTCATTGCTGCAACTCCAAGGTAAATAATTTCTTCAATTTTTAATATTTTATTTAGTGTTTTTAATGATTTAAACCTAGATTTAGCCTTGGACACCCCTCCTTATGTGGATTCAATCAAGATTCAACCTCAAGAACCATCAAGAACGGTCTAAGAAGGTGATCTAACCCTGTTTTGTGTGTTTTACAGGGATTTTAATCCATTAGAATTGGTTTGAGCATGATTCTTTTCATTATTAACCAATAAAACATATGATTTACCCTTTTAATGGGTTAAATCTATGTCTTTAAAGGTAAAATCGAATTCCAGCCATTGATTCCCTGCTTTTTTATTTATTTAATGGTTTATTCATGTTTATTATACGTTTTACACCATAGAAATAATTTTTATTTACTGTTTTATGGTTTATTTTATTGATTTTCATTAGTTAATGCATGGTTTCTTAAGTTTCTTAGATTTCTGTGTGTTTTAGGTTTAGAACAATAAAGATAATGTTATTTCGGATTGAAATACTTGCTGTTTAGTTCTGTATTTTTTATATGAGATACATGTATGTGTAAAGGAGTTACTGTAAAAACATCAGATATTTTGGACATCGGGAACCCTATCAGAAAAATCAGACATCAAATCGGGTTTTTAAAGCTTTAAAATCGTTGTTAAAATCAAGAAGGTAACTTGCTGTGATGATATTTTTCTCATCCTATATCCGATTTTAGATCTGTAAAATGCTATGGATTCATATTGATTAGATATATCTACTGTGAATTTTGTAGAATTTTTTACCATTGTTTAGTATTTTCCCTCTGTCAGAGACTCTGATTTTCAATTTAAAACTCGTTAGGGTTTACCAAAACCCTAATAAGACTTGTGTTATTCATAAATCCCAAAATACAGATCCGATTCATGATCTATAAAAAATGAGTACTATTATTTTTTTAATCACTGTTCACTGTTAAAATCTCAGATATTTTGAATGAGTTCTATTGTTTATCCCGAAATTTTCAATTGAAAGTATCAGTTAGGACCAAAGTTAAAATCAATGTATTCAAGGCCGGATTGCCAGAAGGGGATCTCCCTGATCCTAAGTGCTTTTTCAGATCTGTAAACAATAAAAGTTCTGTTTTCTTGTCTATTTGGTCTATTTAAAAAATCAGAGATTTCCATGGAGGACGAATCCCTGGTTCGGGCCTTAAACTGAGACTGGTTGGTGAACTAGGTCAAAAATAGCATATTTTTAGGGTTTGATGCTATTTTCGGATTAAATTAATGTCAAAAAATTATTTTTATAATTTCAATCCGATATTAGGGTTATAATAAGTACAGGTACCAAATTGGATGAATTTTGGAATCCGATTGATGGCTGAATTAAGCAAGTTTCAAAACAGGGTACCCGAAAAATCCTAAAATATTGTCAAAATCACAGTTTTTGTGATATTCTTAGATTTTCGTGTATAAGCATGCATTTTTAGGGTTTAATCATGTTCATAATCATATTAGGATGCTTTAGGTTTAATTTGATGCCTATTTGACTTCATTTAGTGCCTAAAACCTAAGTTTTACCAAAATATTTTCTGAAAAACCCTGATTTCAAGGCCATAGTCTTGCTATCAGAGGTAATTTGGTCATTTGACCTCAATTTCGAAGTCTCTAACCCTAATTTTCATATTTTTAATCATGCCATATCATACTTAGTTCAATTTATCATTATTTGTATTTCAAAACTTGCATTTTTACAAAATATCTTTCTAAAAACCCTGATTTCAAGGCCATAGTCTTGCTATCAGGGGTATTTTGGTTATTTTGACCCCAATTTTGAAATTTCAAATTCTATTTTCATATTTTTTTCAATTTTATTTAATATTTTATCAATTTTGATTTAAGGGAATCATGGAAAAGTCTTATATCTAGCAAAATTTAGTAATTTCTAGATATTACTGGATAAACCTAGAAAAGACAACATATATTCACTAACCAAGCTTTCTAGTTTTGCAGGAACATTGAAGACTTTATTTTTCTTTTAAATTCATATATTTAAATTTGATTAGTGATGTAAATTGTAATTAATTTTGGAATAAGAATTTAAATTTCTGCATAGACTAGGATTGCATTGCATATAGTTTAATTCTGCAAATATTAAATGTCTGATGAATGCATTATTCATGCACATATTTCAAATTCACTATGGTCTACATGAATGGCACATGCACTAGCTCTTAGGGAGTTGACAAACTTGGTGGAATTTGTATTTATGGCCATAGTCAGAATACGAATGATACCCAAATTTGTAATCTTCGTATTAGCCACATTCAACCTACACTCTTAGGCTAACTTCAAAAATGCACTGCATTTATCAAAAATACAAAAAAGGATTTCCCTAATTCCTCAAAATCAAGTCTTTCAAATCCATATTCATTCAATTCATGCGTTTGCAAATTCCAATTTCAATTTAGAGAAATCAGTTTTCTCAAAAATTTTCTAAGTCTTATTCTAAAATCGATTTTCTCAAAACATTGATTTTCCAATGATATTTCAAGTACTTCCCAAGTTCCAAATTCGATTTCCTAACTTATATTTTCAATTTCAAAGTTTGAATTCAAAGAAATCAAGTTCTCCAAAGCTATTTCACATTTCTCAAAATCGATTTTCACAAAAATCTCTTGAATACTTCAGAAATTGATTTTCACTTTCTCAAATACAGCATCTCAACCATGATTCACGATTTTCCAAGTGTTATATTTTCCAAGAATCTCCAAATATTTTCCAAGTATTTTCCAATCTTTGAAGCAAACATCATGTTTTCAAATATGCATTTTCAGAAAATCCATAGCAGATGCCTGATTCTATGTGCATTTAGAAATTAAAATATGATTTAGACAAGTTGAATAGAGTAGAACAGTAGATTGATCCTTGGTTCGATTACCCCTGTTAAAGGTGGCAGGAACGGTCGAACCTCGTACCAACAGGCGAGTCCCATTCTACGGAATTTTCCCGCATTTTAAAACGGAGGCGAGTTATTTTCAAAAAACTTTTTCAAAGGTCAGTTTGACTCGCAAAAAAGTAAAAATTTTGCGATGATAACAGGTTTGGTGACCGAGATGGGACCTGTCTTCGCCTGATCAATTTGATGCTCTACTTAGTTCAAGTTGTCAAAATCGATTTCCATGGAATGTCAGCTGTTAATTTATGCTATCATGTGAACCTAGGAGCCTAGGCTTGAACCCAGCTGACATCGACTGCATGTAGACTAGGTATGGCTTGGTAGGACCATATTGAGGAGACTATTCCATGCTCACATTAGACTTAGGTCTGAAATACAACTCTCCTCAATTCTAGGGATTGAATGCAAACAATGTATGCAAGTGTATGCTTCTTTTCATTTAAATTTTTTCTCTTTAGGACTTGCATTAGAGCCTTCTGATTTGCTTGCATGTGCTCATGTTTTCAAAAACCACCCCCACCTATATTGTCCCGGTCTTCACGTTTCTGGGCTCTCTTCCAGAACCATAGTTCGGGACAGAGCCTCACAACTGGGCCACCTATTTGGGTGAAAACCCCCCTGCCACGTACCAAGGACCATAGTCCAACATATATCGGCAGGTGCTCAAGGATGTTGGAAAACTTGAACCTAGAACTGAAGAAATTGATTTTATGCCACGTACATCGAGCCTTGGCTTGAGTATATAGGCATAACTGGATTGGATACAGATGATCTGAACCTTAGAGTTAGGATTAAGGTCCTACAGCTATTTCAAAACTTGTGCATTTAGAGTCAGCTTTTAGGGAATGATGTATGTGCATACTTGTTTATGCAGGATGTGATTGAATATGTTATAGTCATTTCCTTTGTATTTTCCATATTTTCCCAATTTTCTAAAAAAAAAAAAACTGGACGATTTTCTCAAAAGTTCCCCAATCTATGTTCATATACTGTCCAGGTTTTAAATCCTAGACGATTTTCAAATACTTCATTTTCTGAAGTATTTCTTTATATTTCAATAAACTCTGGACGATTTTCCAAATTTCCCTTAATTTCCTTCAAAACTCCAGGTGATTTTTCATCATTTCTCTCTTCTGGATCTCGAATTTCCTACTTCATTTTATCCTGCCTGCATTTTTTAAAAATCTCTATATTTTCCCAAGTCTTATTCCAATTTTCCGTGTTTTCCAGTCTGATGGCATCCAGTCAGCTTGATTCAGTCTTCCCTAAGGGTCACATCTCCTACGAGGTGCGACAAAGTCTTCCCGAGCATCGAGTCCTCAACACCGGATCCTTCTTTCCCCGGTAGTACTATTCATGGTTCAAGAACTTCTCTCGTATGTTTCCGGACCACTTGGACGATTGTGGGTTAGAACTAGCGTCCGTAGTGGGAAAGTAGACAGTCAACAGCAATTTGATCCATGCACTAGCAGAACAGTGGAATCCGAGTACTTCTACTTTCTGGTTCCCATGGGGCGAAATGACAGTGCTGATAGATGAATTTTCAGAAATCATGGGATTGCCTGAACCAGTTGGTCAGCCTGGAGATCCATTGGAGAAACAGTTTTTTATTAATGTAAGGGTCTGGACCCCCGAGACGCTTTAGCTCGCATGACAGGACGCAAGTCTTGGCCATTGATAGAGGATGATGGAAACGAATATGTGGACCTGCTCGAAATATACAGACAATATGGAGCATTTGTGAAAGTCAGCTCGTTGTCCAGGACAGCTCTAGAAAGAATCCAGCACGCGATGGTCTTATGCACAGTGGGATTAGCTCTCTTTCCCGATGGGCGGAATTACATGAAAATTAGGATAGTTCAACTTCTACAAAGGTGGGGAAGTCGACAGACAGCCGTCTCTCCATTGCCATGGCCGCACTCGCCTTCCTGTACCGAGGGTTGAGGAGAATCGATTCTAGTCGAAGGATGTACCTATGCCCTGCAATCTTGGTTCCTCCGGCATGCGCCAGCCTAAGCCAACTCATTCAGATATAATGGTGAAAAGCTTCTTCGAGTTGCTCGATATCGATTCTTGATCGATAACCTTCAGGAGGAAGAGGTCATATGGGACTACTTTGATCGTCAGGAATCACCTCCCAGATATACTTATGCATACGACAAGCGGTTTAGGTTACTTGGCCCATTCTTCTGCGCATACTACCATCCAGAGCGGTGTGTCAGGCAGTTCTCTTAGAGACAAAAACATGTAGAGATTCGTCCACTATCAGGGGTCTTGCCAGAGTTCGATCTCACATCAGATCAGTGGTCCAAAGCATACCATTCTGCCAGACATGGCTGGGATTCTTTTGTCACCCTCACTATTTTTTTCTGGTCCTCGAGTGTCCTCTGATTATCAGGAGTGGTGGAAATTTGTCTGTCCCCATCCCCTCTGTCAAATGTATTATTAAAATCATATTTTCAATAAAATTTCTTTAATCTTCATTTCACTTTGGTTTGACGACCTCACCTAGGTAACAAGGCATATTTTCAGTTGTTTATTTTGCAAAGAATAGCAGCGTAATTGTCGTAACTCCAGCGACGACTCAATCTCTAGTAATGGGATATTATTTCAATTGTCTACCAAAATTCTCAACAAATATTCTTCTCCAATCAAATTTCTTTCAAAAGCCTAACCATCAGTTCTACCTTGCAGAGAGCATCAGCAACATCTAAAAGAATACTCGTGATACTCGATGGTTCATACAAGGTCCGGAAAGAAAACCCTATCAGTTGAAGGCATTGCATACTCAGTCGCTTCAGAAGAGGAAATGGACTCACCCCGTGGTCAAGGTCAGCAAGCAGAAGATGACGTAGATCCCCAGATGTACGTCATGTTCAAAAAGATGATGAGTAAGATGCTGCCAGAGCAAGTTGAAGCCAGTACTGAGCAGATTCAGATAAAGCAGATGGATAAGGGTCGTGCCGCTAAGAATGTGAAAATTATCAAAAAGAAGAGTCGTCACGAGGAAATGTCTGACGAATCAGAATCAGCGGATGATACTGACAAGGAATATGAAACTAAGCAGGAATTCAAAAGGTCGACCCAAAGCCAGGGGTCGGCTTATAAGGGGTCGGCTTATAAGTCCCAGACTCAGTCTGTTGACGACCCTACTCAGTCACAGCTAAAAGACATGATGAAAATGGTCAAAGATCTGCAGGCCCGCGACAAGGGCAAGAAAGTCTTCACCAGCGAAGACTTCTATGATGGTTTGGACGGGGATGATAATCTGGATAATCTCCCCAGAAAATTTATCAAGTTTGATGGTTTTGGCGACCCTAAGGCTCATCTCGCCATGTTTTCGCTGAGTGTTCACGATTCAAGCGTGACAATCGGGCACTCTTCCTTTGCTTCCCTCGCAGTCTGGAGGAAACGGCAGCTAAATGGTACTCAGAGCATGTCAATCCAATCGAATTAAAGGAATTTGACAAGGTGGTGAACATGTTCATTGAGCGATTCCTCTTTAATGCTGAGGTGCTCCCAACCCTCAGCCATCTTTGTGGCCTAAAGCAGAGAGAGAATGAAAAAGCTAGAGACTTCATCCACTGCTGGAGGTCGGCTTGTAATAAAATGAGAGATCCCATATCAGAGGGGCACGCTTTGTCCCTAATTCTGAGTAATTTCTCGCAGCCGCTGAAAGGCCTCATCTCCACCGCACTGTCCAGAACCTTTATTGAATTAACAGAGCAAGCCGAATGGCTCGAATTGAGCATGGAGAATGATTTTTACGAAGGCTTTACCTTCACCAAAAACAACAGCCAGAACGAGTCAAAGAAGAAGACTCACTTCACTATTTCTGTCAATAATTATAAATGGAATCATCGCAAGGGACAGAATGGAGACTTCTGTTATGGGGCAGGAGGTTCAAACAGGAATGATCAAAAGGGGAAGCCGATCCTGCAATTCAGCAAGCCGCTTCAGCTAGAGCAGGGACCAAAACCTCGAGAGAAAGTGAAGCATGAAGGATGGAGCTATGACAGGAAATTCACTCCATTAGATCAATCACTCGAGACTGTGCTTGAGTACATGTTGACCAAGGAGATGGTCAAGTTGCCAAGGTCGGTCGATCCTCCTGTTTCTATGGGAAAATTCAAAGATCAATTCTGCAAGTTTCACAGAACAGTGGGGCACAATACCGAGAATTGCTTCATTCTCAAGAACATAGTTCAAGACCTTATTGATAAGAATCTTCTGGTAGAAGGTGCCGAAGACGAAAATATAGAAATTCTTAAATAACCATTTCCCCCTCATAATACAGCGGTCATCTCTGAAGAAATGCACTAAGGGCATTTGCTTGTCTTTTCTTTTCTACTCTTTTGTCGGGATGATATCCTATTTCGTTTTCGTCATTGTCATTTTGATCAATTCTATCTTTTAATAAAGTTGCAAGTTTCCTTTATCTATCTGGATGCCATTTGTCTCTTTACTTCTCATTATCAAATCTTTGCAAAATTGTCATTACCTTGATCTCTTATTTTTCCAATAAAAGCAATTTGTTTTATGATGGGCGATTTCCCTGAATCAATTTACTCTCCAATTTTCAAATGTCTTCCCGATCTATCAAGAAGCTCTTCCGTAACTCAAACGCCTGTTCGAAATCAGCAGTGATTCATCAGGTCAAAATAAGAGCAAAATGCAGTCAGATTACGAAGCAGTCAGAAGAATCCGCAGAGTTTGATTCAACTCTTCAAGAATTGCTAGAATTTGCATCAGTTCAGAAGCAAGATGAGCCATCATCCTTAGTTCAAGATCCGACTGAAGATATCAATATTGGATCAGAAGATGATCCTAAAATTCTCAAGATTGGCAGTGGTTTGAGTCCGGTAGAGAAAGAAAGGCTCACTAATTTCCTCAAGCAGCACGAAGAAGTATTCGCATGGACTTATGAGGATATGCCAGGCTTAGATCCTAAATTGGTGGAACATCGCCTCGTTCTAAAGCCTGATGCGAAACCAGTTAAGCAGGAGTTAAGAAAAATGGATCCTCGAATCGAGCAACAGGTCAAGGAAGGACTTGAAGATTTGCTTAAAGCAGGATTCATTCGAGCAATAGATTACCTGGATTGGTTGGCGAATATCGTAGCAATTCCTAAAAAGAATGGTAAAGTTTGAATCTGTATCGACTTCCGTGATCTCAATAAAGCCACTCCGAAGGATGACTATCCGCTCCCAAATATTGATCTCTTAGTTGACAACACAGCTGGGCATGCTATGTTCTCCTTTATGGACGGATACTCTGGATATAATCAAATCAAATTGGCCACTCGTGACCAATCCAAAACATCCTTTACCACGCCATGGAGTACCTTCTGTTATACGGTTATGCCTTTTGGGCTTAAGAATGCTGGAGCCACTTATCAGCGTGCTATGGCTGTTATTTTCCATGATCAGATGCACAAAATCATGGATGCATATGTTGATGATATTCTGGTGAAATCCAAAGAAGAGAAAGATCACATCGAAGCTCTCAATCAAGTTTTCAAGCGGCTCATTCTTTACAAGCTAAGACTCAATCCACAAAAATGTGTCTTCGGAGTCGAATCTGGCAAGTTGCTAGGCTTCTTGGTCAGCAAGAAGGGGATAGAGATGGATCCCGCTAAGGCCAAGGCTATCATTGGCATGCCTCCCCCGACTAATCTCAAAGAATTGCGTAGCCTTCAGGGACGCATGCAATCAATTCGGCGATTTATTTCTAATTTTGCCATGAGATGTGAACCTTTCAATCACCTACTCAGAAAAGGAGTGAAATTTGAATGGGGACCAGAGTGTCAGCAATCGTTTGAACGTATCAAGAAATATCTTCTTAATCCGCCTGTTCTGAAGCCACCAGAATTGGGAAAGCCTCTTTTGCTATATGTTTCAGTTAACCAAGCCGCTTGTGGTGGATTCTTGGCACAGTATGAGGAAGGCAGTTTGATTGAACATGCCATCTATTATTTAAGCAAGACTTTCATTGATTACGAGAAGAAATATTCTCAGATAGAGAAGACATGCCTAGCTCTGGTTTGGATGTGTCAGAAATTGAGACACTATCTGCTGGCGTCTGAAGTCAAGATTCTATCCAAATTGAATCCTCTCAAGTACATTCTAGAGCAACCATTCCTTAGCGGACGGATTGTCAAATGGCAAGTTCTGTTAATGCAGTATGATCTAAAATATGTCTCCCAGCAATCTATCAAAGGCCAAGCAATTGCAGATCAATTGGCAGATTTTCCTTTAGCAGAGGACGTTAAAGCCGAAGATGATTTCCCCGATGAGCAGATCTGCAATATTCAACAATCCCCAAGTTGGAATTTATTCTTCGACGGTTCCAAGAACATGGCTGGCATAGGGATCAGAATCTTGCTGATCACACCAGAGAAAGAGATGATCCCTTTTCTCTGAAACTAGATTTTCAATGTACCCACAATATGGCCGAGTATGAAGCATTGATACAAGGTCTGAAAATTCTACAAGATTTCAATGTCAAAAGAGTGCATGCTTATGGCGATTCTTTGTTAGTCGTCAATCAAGTTCTAGCCGAATGGCAAGTGAAGGATCAAAAATTACTTTCTTACCAAAAGATTGTTTCAGCTCTCGCCAATAAATTCGAAGAATTCCAACTTTTTCATATCAAGAGAGACTTCAATCAAGTTGCAGACAGTTTAGCCAATTTGGGATCAATCATGTCTTTCAAGAGTGGAGAATCTTGTTGCTCATTTGAAATTGGCCGACTTGATCAACCTGCTTTCGTCCCAATAGAGCAGATAAACCAGACTGAGCAGAAGAAGAAGCCTTGGTATCATGACATCAAAAACTTCATTACAACTGGCGAACTTCCTTCAGAATTACCAAAGAAAGAGCAGCGAGCAATTCAGCGCGTGTCTGTTCGATATTTTATTCTTGCTGACATCCTTTATCGTCGTGGATTCAGTTATGAATATTCCAGATGTTTGGACGAAGGAGAGGCCAGAGAAGTTGTGCAAGAAGCACACGAAGGCATTTGCGGTGGTCATGTTGGCTATCAGACTCTCATCAAACAAATCATCCGAGCAGGATACTACTGGAGAACTATGCAGCAAGATTGCTATCATTTTGTGAAGAAGTGCATTCAATGTCAGATGCATGCGCCTTCCATTCATGCGCCAGCGACATACTTGCAATCTGTCGTCTCGCCATGGCCATTTTCCATGTGGGCTTTCGATGTTGTAGGCCCCATCACTCCTTCAGCTTCTAATGGTCACAAGTATTTTCTTGCCGCAACAGAATATTTTACTAAATGGGTAGAAGCAGTCACTCTACGCACAGTAGAAGGTCGACATGTGGTCTCATTCATCCACAAGAATATCTTATGTCGTTTCGGCATACCACATGATATTGTGTCAGATAATGGCAGTCATTTCAAGAATGAGAGAATGAGAACATTCTACTTAAAGTTCAGAATTCATCATCATTTTTCCGCTCCTTATTACCCTCAAGGGAATGGTCATGCAGAGGCCACCAACAAAATTTTAATTCGAATCCTGGAGCAAACTTTGGAAACAGGCCGTGACTGGCATGAAAAGATTCATGACGCAATATGGGCATACAGAACCACCATTCGAACTCCAACTAATGCTACTCCGTCAGAACTTGTCTACGAAACCGAAGTAGTACTGCCTCTACATGTTCAGAAACTTGCTCTGAAATTTGCATCACTTCTAGAATTACCTCTTGATCAGTATCAACAACAACGACTGGTACAACTTGATTTGCTCGATGAAAGAAGGCTCAGAGCAGCAGAACATGCTCAATCCTATCGCCAGAGGATAGCCAGACAATATGCAAAATCCGTCATTGAAAGAAAATTTCGAGTCAATGATCTAGTACTCAGATCAACAGCTTATCTCAGGCACCGCTCGGGTGGCAAGTGGTCGCCAAATTGGGAGGGTCCTTATGTTGTCAAAGAAGCACTACCTCGCAACTCATATCGGCTCATCAATGCTGACGGAATAGAATTACCAGATCCCATCAATGCTCGACATTTGAAAAAATTCTATACTTGAATCCTTTCCTATTTTTTGTAATTTTTCCAAATTTCTTTCAACAATAATCAAGTTTTCTTTCCCAGCTATACTGGGGCATTTTTAAAATTTCGTTTTTATCTACAAATACTCTGTATGCAGGCAGGATCAAACAAATCTCTCATTTTGCACACATGTGCACCCATTTACATTCATTTGCATTTGCATGCATTCATTTGCATTCATCTGCATCGATTTGCATTTGCATCGAATTCCCCATTCAGAATAAGGGATAAATCCTGAGGCCCCGACAGTTGTCCAAGTTGTCGTAAGGGTGAAGACTGAAAATCTTCCATCAAAATCAATTAGTAATTCTTCAGAATCCAGTGTTCGTGCTGGTAATTTTTCAAAAATCCAGTGTTCGTGCTGGTAAACTTTCAAAACCCAGTGCTCGTACTGCTAACCATTTAAAACCCAATGCTCATACTGGTAACCATTTAAAATCCAGTGCTCGTACTGGTAATCTTTCAAAATCCAGTGCTCGTACTGGTAATTTTCCAAAATCCAGTGCTCGTACTGGTAATCTTCCAAAACCTGGTATTCGTACTGGTAATTTTTCAAAACATAATGCTTGTATTGGTACATTTTCAAAATCCGGTGTTTACACTGGTACACTTTAAAATTCGGTGTCCACTGATTTAGTTTTCCTTCGGAATTCCAGTTCCGACTCGAATTTTTTTTCCTTCTAACCGGTCTAGTTTTCCTTTGGGATTCGAGTTCCGACTCGAATCTTCTTTCCTTCTAGTTGATCTAGTTTTCCTTCGGGATTCGAGTTCCGACTCGAATTTCTTTTCCTTCTAACCGGTCTAGTTTTTCTTCGGGATTCGAGTTCCGACTCGAATCTTCTTTCCTTCCAGTTAATCTAGTTTTCCTTCAGGATTCAAGTTTCGACTCGAATTTCCTTTCCTTCCACACCAGTTTAAGTTTGCCTTTGGGATTCGAGTTCCGACTCGAATCTTGTTTCCTTGTAGTTGATCTAGTTTTCCTTCGGGATTCGAGTTCCGACTCAAATTTCTTTCCAACCGGGCTAGTTTTCCTTTGGGATTCGAGTTCCGAGTCAAATCTTCTTTCCTTCTAGTTGATCTAGTTTTCCTTCGGGATTCGAGTTTCGACTTGAATTTCTTTTCCTTCCAACCGGTCTAGTTTTCCTTCAGGATTCGAGTTCCGACTTGAATCTTCTTTCCTTCTAGTTAATCTAGTTTCCTTCAGGATTCGAGTTCCGACTCGAATTTCTTCTCCTTCCAAATTGATCTACCTTTCCTTCAGGATTCGAGTTCCGACTCGGATTTCTTTTCCTCCCATAATGGACCTAGTTTTCCTTCGAAGATTCAGGAACCGACTCGAGTTTTCTTTTCCTTCAGAGTTGGTCTAGAAAATCCAAGTTCCGACTTGAATTTTCTTTCAAATCCAATTCGCTTAGCATTCCTTTACAAGTTTGAACTTCTACTCAAACTACCCTGCAAGTTGGTCTAGAAGATCCGAGTTTCGACCCAAATTTTCTTTCAAAATCCAATTCATCTAGTTTTCCTTGAAGAGTTGAATTCCGATTCGAATCTTCCCTCAAAAACCCAGTTTAGCACCTGGTCCATTCAAAGCTCACAAGTTGGAATCATTCCTTCTTAAGCTATGATCCTTAGGTTGAATTCCTATGGAATTAAAAGTTCGTAGGTCGAACCCCTGCGGAACCAATGTCGTTCTCAATAGAACCAATGTCGTTCTTAGGCTGAATCCCTATAGAACCCATGTCATTCTCAGTAAACCAATTCACAATTTCGACCTTTTTAGCCAATCAATTTCCAATTTCCAATTTTTAAATTTCCAATTTTCAGATTTCCAACTTCCAATTTCAAATACCAAATTTCAAAATTCCAATTTCCAAAATTCGACCCTTTTGAGTCACCCAATACCCAATTTCAATCATTTTCTCTTGCGAGAGACCCTTTTTATAGGGAGAGTTCGAGGGAGCTCGTTCTTTTCGCATGCTATCCAATTCGTTCATTTCGCCCCTTTTCAGGGAGAGTTTGAAGGGACTCGTGTCTTTGTGAACCGTTTGCAAAACAAAATTCCAAATTTCACACAAGGAACCCTCTTTATAGGGAGAGACTTGACGGAGACTTGCTTTCCTTGTGGCCTCATAATTTCAGACTAGGCCATTTCATCATAAAGGACCCTCTTTTCAGGGAGAGTGTGATGAACTCGTTCCTTCATGACCAATTTACCAATCTCACCAATTTCTTCCCCTTTTCCATAAGAGAAGCCTAATGTTAGGGAGTTTTGACGAAAGCTTAATTTCTCTTCGAAAGTTCATTTTGCAAACACCTCCTCTTCAAAGAAGAAAGGAGTAATTTCTAATTCCAATTTCTGAATCTTCTCCTTTGGGGAAAGGAGAAGAGAATTTCTGTCATGGATGTGTTGCGTTGTGCTTCAAATGCTCGCTTTCACAAAAGGATTTCAAGAAAATTTTGCCAATTTATCATTAAATATTTGTTGATTTCAAAAATCTTTATTGCACAAAATTATTACTTCAGAATACCTTCAGTATTACTTCCGAAAGGACAAAGCTTTCGTGAAAAAGGATTCAAAGTTCAAAATCTTTCTATTGGCCAACCAAAAGGATGAAGAATAAATCCGTGATATGGCCAGCAAAGAGAATTCAATGTTGTTGCAAAGCCATGAGTGATTGATATTGATCGCAGTCAATGGCACATGTTTAAAGACCATTCTTGAAGAATAAAGCAGTCGAAATATCCTGGGTGATACAGAAAAATCCACTCAATTTCCATATCTCCTCAATCACCTAAGCTGCAATTAAATATCTGCAAAAGGGATCTCTCAATTGTCGTCAAGATGAAGGCGAAATAAGCGAGTCGACCCCCGGGGCCAAAGAAGATTTGGATCATCTCCAAGATGACGGAGTTTGTGACGGATCCTTCTAGGGAAAGTTCAGATCACCGTCGAGATGAAGGCGAGTGTGATGAGCCTACCGACAAACCCTAAAAGATATTTAATTCCAGCTATCATCAAGAGATTTCCTACCAAAGAGCCAATAATCATCATGATAATCCCTGAGAGAAAAGAAGGATCGGAACATCTCTAAGATGAAGGAGTTTGTGACGTACCCTTCCAAAAAAAAAAGAGAGAGACCAGTCAGGACATCTCCAAAACGAAGGATGATGTAATTCCCGAAAAATCCAAGAGAGCGCCAATCTGCTAAAAAAAGAGTGCAGAAAGATCATCATGAGAAAAGAATCCCAGAATATTAGACTGCCAAATCTATCAAGAATCTTATTTAATTTTGTGAAATTCTTTTATCAATATTCTTTCACCAATAGCTCTTACAATATCAAGAATACTTTCTTTCCCGTCCATATCAAGGAAATTGATAGCTTCCTTGAAAGAAAGTCAATCGCAAGCAATTTGAATTCGAATCTTGATTCTACGGAGTTAAGCCCAGTCGGAGGTAATACTTCAGGGAGAAAAGAGGGAATATTTTCACACCAATGTGCATCATTTTCAATTATTTTGAATCAACAACAATTTTCAACATTTTGACAATATTTTCTAGCTATCCTGGCATAAAGCGAAAGCTTGGGGTTCATCTTTGGCGCATCCTGACACCATCCCTTTTAGGACTTGATTACGGGAGTTTTCAAGATTCCTTCCCTTCTTTAGTATAGTCTGAGCACACGGGCTCTCAGATTCACACACTTCCCTGTGTCCCCACTGTCCCACCATAGACAGTCCAATTTTGGCCTGAGGTTAAGCCACCAATTTCAGCAAAAGGCAATTTCAAAAGCTATTTAGTCTCAGCAATGAGACGCCCAAAATCAAACCCTTTTCAAGCTTTAGGGACCCCAATTTCCTTCCTTTTGCAAAACCCCTATCGGATTCATTGTGCGGAAATCCGAAGGTTCCATCACGGTCTCTTCTTTTAAGGATTCTGTCCATTTTCTGCCCGATCAGGTTAAGGGTACAAACCTGAGCCTCCTTTGATGAGGTATTCCATTTTCTGCCCAATCAGGTTAAGGGTATAAACCTGGGCCTCCTTTGATGAGGTATTTCATTTTCCACCCAATCAGGTCAAGGGTACAAACCTGGGCCTTCTTTGATGAGGTATTCCATTTTCAACCCGGTCAGGTTAAGGGTTAAGCTTGAGCTTCGTTCCATACGAGGTATTTCCCGTCCCATCCAGATTAAGGGTAAAACCTGAATCTCATTTCTTTTTGAAGTAAAACTTTCTCCTTATTCTCCATTTCATATCTACCATCATCATTTGAATTAATTCTTTCATACCCAGTCAGATTTATCCAACTGGGGCATTTTTATTGTTCAAATTTGGTATGTTTTCTATGCCACTAAGCTCGGCCCTATATCGGCTTAGTAGCAAAGAGGGGCATCTGTAAACACCCCAAATTTTTACCCTCATCCAGTGTTTGTCCATTTCATATGTAATTGCATATCACTGCATACATTTTGCATATCATTTCATCGCATTGCATAGCACTGCATGTCATCCCATCTCATTTTCGAGATCCAGCACTCCTGTTTTCAAAACATTTAATCCAGATTTGAGTTTTAAAGCTTGCTTTCAAAATCAATTTCAAAGCCTGGGTTTTTAGTCAACATTCTATCATTTTCCAACCCTAAGACCTCATATTTTGAAATATTTTCTCAGAAAACAATCTGGATTCATTTTAACTTCAAATTTCAATCGATTTCAATTCACAGATGAGGCCCATTGAGGTGGTGTCACTTATGGATCCTCTTATTCATCAAATTTCTCAAATTTTTGAAAGTTTCAGTCAGATCAGGACTCTGTCCCAGAGTCCTAATCCAGTTAGGAGTCTGTTCGGAGGTCTGTTTTACTCCCATTGTCAGTCTTTTTCAATTGTTTTCAAAATTTAGGTCATTTTACAGAGTCCAGTTAATTCAGGACTCTATTTTAGAGGTCGGTCGAGTTAGGAGTCTGACCCTGACTGTGTTTTTTTTACTTATTTCGTCAATTTTTGATAAAATCTTTCAAAAATTCTTCCATTTGAATTCTAAAATCTAAAATCTCAGAATCCTAACAGTTCAGGACTCTAACTCGGAGTTCCAGTTCACTTGAGACCCTATTTTCAAAGATCTTGAATTTCAAATACTGATTTTAACCCCTTTTCAAAACCATTTTCAGTGTTTATTTCAAAATTCTTCAAAACTCGATGTGGGCCCACTCAGTTGGCACCATATCCAGAGGAGTTCCGACTCGGTTAGAACCCTATGCGATTTCAAAAATTCTAATTTTAAGATTGCTTTTGAAAATCCTTTTGAAAACTCCTTCAATTTCAAGTTTTAAAATCGCTTTTTGAAAAACTCAAGTAGGGCCCACTCGGGGTGGCACCATATTCGAGTAAGTCAGGGCTAGACTAGGGTTAGTCAGTGTCTTTGTTAGTGTTAGGGGTTTAGAAGAGTTAAAATTTATTTTGAAAACTCATTTTGAAAGTTAGTTTTTAAAACTAGTGTTTTTAAAGGTTTTTAAAAGGTGTTTTAAAACTCAAATGTTAAAAATGCCAAGTGGCATTACATTTGGGGGATTTCTAGGATAGTCTAGGGGTTAATTAGGTATTAGTTAGGATAATTTAGGCTAGGGGTAGGATAGTAACTACACCCCAAAATCGCCCCCCCACCCCTTTAGAGTCCAAAATTTCCATTTTTTTTTAAAACCTAAAAAATTTCTATAAAAAGGGGCTATAGGGGGGACGATTTTTCCAGCCACCTCTTGAGCAAATCTTGGAGCTTCTCTCTCCTCTCCAGCCTTCCTCCATTGTTGTAACTCCAAGGTAAATAATTTCTTTAATTTTTAATATTTTATTTAGTGTTTTTAATGATTTAAACCTAGATTTAGCCTTGGACACCCCTCCTTATGTGAATTCAATCAAGATTCAACCTCAAGAACCATCAAGAATGGTCCAAGAAGGTGATCTAACCCTGTTTTGTGTGTTTTACAGGGATTTTAATCCATTATAATTGGTTTGAGCATGATTCTTTTCATTATTAACCAATAAAACATATGATTTACCCTTTTAATGGGTTAAATCTATGTCTTTAAAGGTAAAATCGAATTCCAGCCATTGATTCCATGATTTTTTATTTATTTAATGGTTTATTCATGTTTATTATACGTTTTACACCATAGAAATAATTTTTATTTACTGTTTTATGGTTTATTTTATTGATTTTCATTAGTTAATGCATGGTTTCTTAAGTTTCTTTGATTTCTGTGTGTTTTAGGTTTAGAACAGTAAAGATAATGTTATTTCGGATTGAAATACTTGTTGTTTAGTTCTGATTTTTTTATATGCGATACATGTATGTGTAAAGAAGTTACTGTAAAAAAATAAGATATTTTGGACTTCGGGAACCTTGTCAGAAAAATCAGACATCAAATCGGGTTTTTAAAGCTTTAAAATCATTGTTAAAATCAAGAAGGTAACTTGCTGTGATGATATTTTTCTCATCCTATATCCGATTTTAGATATGTAAAGTGATATGGATTAATATTGATTAGATCTATTTACTGTGAAATTTTCAGAATTTTTGACCATTGTTTAGTATTTTCCCTCTGTCAGAGACTCTGATTTTCAATTTAAAACTCGTTAGGGTTTACCAAAACCCTAATCAGACTTGTGTTGTTCATAAATCCCAAAATACAGATCTGATTCATAATCTGTAAAACGTGAGTACTGTTATTTTTTTAATCACTATTCACTGTTAAAATCTCAGATATTTTGAATGAGTGCTGCTGTTTATCTCAGAATTTTCAATTGAAAGTATCAGTTAGGACCAAAGTTAAAATCAATGTATTCAAGGCCGGATTGCTGGAAGGGGATCTCCCTGATCCTAAGTGCTTTTTCAGATCTGTAAAATAGAAAAGTTCTGTTTTCCTATCTATTTGGTCTCTGTAAAAATTCAAAGATTTCCATGGAGGACTGATCCCTGGTTCAGGCCTTAAACTGAGACTGGTTGGTGAACTAGGTCAAAAATAACATATTTTTAGGGTTTAATGCTATTTTCTGATTAAATTAATGTCAAACAATTATTTTTATAATTTCAATACGATATTAGGGTTATAATAAGTGCAGGTACCAAATTGGATGAATTTTGGAATCCGATTGATGGCTGAATTAATCAAGTTGCAAAACAGGGTACCCAAAAAATCCTGAAATATTGTCAAAATCACAGTTTTTGTGATATTTTTGAATTTTCGTGTATAAGCATGTATTTTTAGGGTTTAATCATATTAGGATGCTTTAGGTTTAATTTGATTCTTATTTGACTTCATTTAGTGCCTAAAACCTAAGTTTTACCAAAATATTTTCTGAAAAACCCTCATTTCAAGGCCATAGTCTTGCTATCAGGGGTAATTTGGTCATTTGACCTCAATTTCGAAGTCCCTAACCCTAATTTTCATATTTTTAATCATGTCATATCTTACTTAGTTCAATTTATCATTATTTGTATTTCAAAACTTGCATTTTTACAAAATATCTTTCTAAAAACCCTGATTTCAAGGCCATAGTCTTGCTATCAGGGGTATTTTGGTCATTTTGACCCCAATTTCGAAATTTCAAATTCTATTTTCATATTTATTCAATTTTATTTTATATTTTATCAATTTTGATTTAAGGGAATCATGGAAAAGGCTTATATCTAGCTAAATTTAGTAATTTCTAGATATTACTCGATAAACCTAGAAAAGACAACATATATTCACTAACCAAGCTTTCTAGTTTTGCAGGAACATTGAAGACTTTATTTTTCTTTTAAATTCATGTATTTAAATTTGATTAGTGATGTAAATTGTAATTAATTTTGGAATAAGAATTTAAATTTCTGTATAGACTAGGATTGCATTGCATATAGTTTAATTCTGCAAATATTAAATGTCTAATGAATGCATTATTCATGCACATATTTCAAATTCACTATGGTCTACACGAATGGCACATGCACTAGCTCTTAGAGAGTTGACAAACTTGGTGGAATTTGTATTTATGGTCATAGTCAGAATATGAATGATACCCAGATTTGTAATCTTCGTATTAGCCACATTCAGCCTACACTCTTAGGCTAACTTCAAAAATGCACTGCATTTCTCAAAAATACAAAAAAGGATTTCCTCAATTCCTCAAATTCAAGTCTTTCAAATCCATATTCATTCAATTCATGCATTTGCAAATTCCAATTTCAATTTAGAGAAAGCAGTTTTCTCAAAAATTTTCTAAGTCTTATTTTAAAATCGATTTTCTCAAAACATTGATTTTCAAATGATATTTCAAATATTTCCCAAGTTCCAAATTCGATTTTCTAACTTATATTTTCAATTTCAAAGTTTGAATTCAAAGAAATCAAGTTCTCCAAAGCTATTTCACTTTTCTCAAAATCGATTTTCACAAAAATCTCCTGAATATTTCAGAAATCGATTTTCACTTTCTCAAATACAGCATAATAGATATGTTTTTGTCATTGTAGATGATTACTCAAGATTTACTTGGGTAATATTTTTGAAAAACAAAAGTGACACGTTTTGTCAGTTTGAAATCTTATGTAAAAAATTACAAAACGAAAAATCATGTTCTATTGTTAAAATCCGTAGTGACCATGGAGGAGAATTTGAAAATGAACTCTTTGAAAATTTTTGTAACTTGCATGGTATTTCTCATAACTTTGCCTTCCCTAGAGCTGCACCTCAAAATGGTGTAGTAGAAAGAAAGAATAGAACCCTTCAGGAATCTGCCAGAACTATGCTCCAACACAATAATCTTGTAAAATCTTTTTGGGCAGAAGCTGTTAATACTGCATGCTACATAACAAATAGAGTTCTCATTAGACCCTTATTAAATAAAACTCCCTATGAACTATTCTATGACAGAACTCCAAGAATAGACTACTTCAAAGTCTTTGGATGTAAATGCTTTATCCTAAACACAAAAGATAGCCTGGATAAGTTTGATGCTAAATCTGTTGAAGGCATATTCTTAGGATATTCAAGTCATAGTAAAGCATACAGAGTTTTCAATAAGTGTCATAATACTATTGAAGAATCTATGCATGTTAGTTTTTGTGAATCTATTGATCAATCTGTTCATATACAAACTAATGATGATGTTGAAAGTACAGATTTATTTTTAGATAACACAGCTAAGTCTAATGAAGATGATCACCAAAGAACCTTTGTCGATATCAAAGATCATCCTCAAAAGCAGATTTTGGGAGAACTAACAAAGGGGGTTCAAACTAGAGCTCAGCTAGAACGGATTGCAAACATGGCATTCATTTCTCAACTTGAACCAAAGAAGATTGATGAAGCCATCATTGATGAGTTCTGGATGATAGCCATGACTGAAGAACTGAATCAATTCCAAAGAAATGACGTTTGGGATCTTGTGCCGAGACCAAAGGATCATCCAATCATTGGGACAAGATGGATCTTCAGAAACAAGCTAGACAAAACAGGTAATGTTATAAGAAACAAGGCCAGACTAGTAGCTCAAGGATACAACCAGAAGGAAGGTATTGACTTTGATGAAACATTTGCTCCTGTTGCTAGACTTGAATCTATTAGAATGCTCTTAGCATATGCAAGCTATATGGATTTCAAATTATTTCAAATGGATGTTAAAAGTGCTTTCTTAAATGGTTTTATAAATGAAGAAGTCTATGTAAAACAACCTCCAGGATTTGAAAATGAACAATACCCAGATCATGTTTTTAAACTCAAACGTGCTTTGTATGGTTTAAAACAAGCACCTCGTGCTTGGTACGAAAGACTTAAAACCTTTTTATTAAAAACTGGTTTTTCTGTTGGCAAAGCAGATTCTACACTATTTGTCAAAGTAGTGGATAATCATACCCTAATTGTTCAAATCTATGTCGACGACATCATCTTTGGATCTTCTAACAGCACTCTCTGTAAAGATTTTTCTAAGTCCATGCAGAAGGAATTCGAAATGAGTATGATGGGAGAACTCACCTACTTTCTTGGACTGCATATTAAGCAAACCAAGGATGGAGTTTTCATCAACCAATCTAAGTATGCTCATGAACTTCTGAAGAGGTTCAACATGAACTCAACTGCTTCAAAATCCACTCCTATGAGCACTACTACTGTGTTGGACAAAGATGAAGATGGTAAGACTGTTGATACAAAGGTATACCGAGGTATGATAGGATCACTTCTTTATTTAACTGCTAGCCGTCCAGATATAATGTTTAGTGTTTGCTTGTGTGCTAGATTCCAGTCAAACCCAAAAGAATCACATCTTAAAGCTGTAAAAAGAATAATGAGATATTTAAAAGACACAGTTGATTTTGGATTATTCTATTCAAAATCCTCTACATTTGATCTAATCTCATACAGTGATGCTGACTTTGCTGGAAGTAAATCTGACAGAAAAAGCACAAGTGGAACATGTCACATGCTAGGGCACTCACTGGTATCATGGTTCAGTAAGAAACAGAATTGTGTATCATTATCAACTACTGAAGCCGAATACATTGCTGCTAGCCTAGCTTGTACTCAAGTTATCTGAATGAAACAAACATTAAAAGATTTTGGTTTAAATTTTGAAAATACAACTATTTTTTGTGATAATACAAGTGCTATAAACCTATCTAAGAATCCTATTTTACACTCACGAACTAAGCACATTCAAATAAGACACCACTTCTTAAGAGAACAAGTCTTAAACAACATAATTAAACTAGAATTCATACCCACTAATCAACAGTTAGCAGACATGTTCACTAAACCATTAAGACATGAAAACTTCACACGAATTAGAAGAGAACTAGGAATATGTAAACTAAGTGACTTATAAATTAATCACACTTAATATAATACTTCTTATAAGTTTTGTTAAAATCTTATTTTTTTCTTCTTATCGATTTTTGTTAGTCAAACTAAGTTTCCATATTCACGTATACTCTAAACTCTTATAAGACACATTCTTTATGTCTTTCAACTTGTCATCTTTCAAGTACACATCCATAATGACTCCTTGTCCTATCTCCTTTCACTCATATCCATAAGAACTAATTATATTAAAAGCTATCATGACATTGTTCACATCACTCATCTCATATCTCCTTTATTATTTGTTGTCCTTTTGTGAAAACTTCTCTTACGATAAGTTGATTCACCTTCAACATGATAACATATTATTTTATGAGAAATCTTACTTTTCAAATTTTAGTCAAAATCGAATGATGTTTTTTTTTTTTGGTTCCTTTTACCTTCTTCTTCTAAAGATCTAGTTGCTATGTTTTTACGTATAAATTTTACTATATCATTTGTTATATCATATAGTATGTACACTCTATTTTTATCATGTCTTCCTTTCCTCCTATCGACACTTCACTAAGACATTAATGCCCTTCATGAAAAATTCAAATGATTATCCTCTCGTACCACCTTTTAAGTTATTATATTTCACATAAATTTTTACTATATCATCTATTATATCATATCCTAAGAACAATCTATTATCATCTCTTCATGGTTTACATCTTTTACGAAAAAGTACTGTAAAGTTCTCTTTTCAAAAACTTGTACTCCACTCATTAGTACGTTTTGTATCACCATTTTATCTCTCTCTCTACATTATACGAAGTTCCTTTTCATCCGTGACCATGACTCTCTCATATATTTTATATCTCTCTCCAATCGAGATTCATTAAAACCTTGTCCTTCACTCCACTTTATGTCATACAATTTCTATCCAACTTCAAGTGATTGGTGTCCTTTATGACCACTCTCATTTCTTTTACATATCCGTATCACCCTCCTTTATATCTATTCACACTCCTTTCACGTATATCAAAATATACACTTCTTAAATAAGAAATTATTGCATTTCCTCATACTCTCATGTTTGTCCTATTCCAAACTCCCTCTTCACGATTTTGGAATGCTTTCACATAAAGTAAATTCTTGAAAAAGTTGTTTGTTCTTATTAGGCCATTATTCACTCTCTATTCTTCATGATCTTCACGAAAAACTTTAAAAACTCTTGAATCATTCTTTCTCTTACGTTTAATATGACACTCCATACTCAATTCATGACTCTTCTCACTATCCAACAAGATTGCCCATAGTAAATTTGTTACATATATAGAAAAATTATTTCGAAACTATGTCCTTTTTAATATCTATGCTAATATAATACACTTTCTTCCAAAATTGATTTGATTTGTCATTCACAAGTCTCTTATTTTAAAACTCACATCATATCAATAATTATTTTCTTCCTTCTATTTAATCAATTGGTTCATCTCTTACCATTCCATTCGATCTTTTCTATCCTTATACAAATTTTCTCTCGGTTCTAGCTCCTTTCTCTCCTAGTGCTTTATTTTCAAGACACTCAAAATGGCTTCCTCTTCTACCAATGTGATCACCTCCGCCGATCTAAGGTATCCTGATTTGTTTCACACCTACACCTCACTCTGCTCTCGCCCCATTCATGAAGGAAAATTGATCAACTTTGACGACTTCATGTTCTTCGACTTAGACACCTATCTCCCCGAACTCAAACCTCTCATAGGATCTTCATCCCCAGCCGCCTATTATCCTGAACTAGTTCGACTGTTTTATACCAACTTCTCTTCTGATCATGAACAAACCTCAATCACCAGCAAAGTCCGAGGACAGCTGATGATTTTCAATGCTTCCGACCTAGGTAGAATTCTAAATCTACCTTCCACCGGTACCGACCTTAACGCCATAGTACCAATCGACCGATCGGTACTTCGAAAAATACTTCTTTGCACCAACTGCTACCAACTTCCGTGGCACATGAGGAATCTCCAACCTCAAGCTCAGCTACTTGCCCAGATTCTTTTCCACAACCTCTATCCCAAGCATCCCCGCCAGGGATTAGTTCCTCGAAAAATCTCTCTTCTTATCTACGCCATCCTTTCTTCTCTTCCGATAAATTGGTCATCCATTATTTTCAACCTCTTTATTCGTTATCAGAAATTTGAGCCTCTTCTTTTTGGGTGTTTTATAACTCCCATTTTCAACTACTTCCAAGTACCACTTCACAACGAAGTCATCCTCCGACCCTCTCACGTCCTCGATGCTACCACCTTCAATCTAAGGTCCCTGCACATGCCCGGCTCTGATGAAGCAGATCCAATATCCTCCTTCAATTACTTTTCTGCTATGATGGATATCGAGCAAACTCAAGATCGAATCCTTTGTAATCAAGCCCTGTTGCAGCAGACTCGCAAGCAGAATCGTGCCACCCGGACGCCTTCACCTTCTCCACCTTCGAGATAGACGCATTTTTTTTAGTCTGTAATAACTTTTTTTTGGTCTGTAATAACTTTTTTACTCTGATCCCTCCTTTTTGTCCATGACAAAGGGGGAGAAAACCTGTCTCCATTATTGGAGAAACATTCTCTCTTTAAACATTATTTCACATTTTTATCATATTATTATTTCTATGCATAATGTTTTTTTGACAGGGGGAGCATATTTTGTCATCATCAAAAAGGGGGAGAATGTTGAGAAATTCGGTTTTGATGTCACATAATATGATACACTGTCTTATTTGATTTTGTATGATATGATAATATGTTCTCTTGAAATAATGTTATATTATGACTGAATATGTTTTGCCTTAAATCTAACGAGTATTTGATGCAAGGATATCTCACCCAATAAGGATGGAGACTTCTTGTTCAAGTACAACTATGGTGCAATCATACTCCTTGAAGAAAAAGCTTGATGAGCCATGCTTTCCTAAAAGCTCAAATGAAGAAATCGGCTACCTCAAGATGAAGATTTTTTCTCTTTAAAGTCATATGTAACAGAACCTTCAGGAACTTGCATTTTGCATATTACATACTCATTCATACATACTATATCATAAAAGTATACGATAGTTTCAAAAAGCTTCTTTTTTGAAAACCAATAAGTATACCTTCTTACAACCTTTTATGAAAAAGATATTTTGTCATATAATAATTGTACCTTCTTACAACCTTTTATGAAAAAGATATTTTGTCATATAATAATTGTACCTTCTTACAACCTTTTATGAAAAAGACATTTTGTCATTGTACCTTACAAGACAACATGAAAAAGGAATGTAGGAAAAAGACAAAAACATAAAATCGGCTACATAAGAAAAATAAATTAAAATTTTTAAGGACTCTAGTTACCTTTTTCTCATAACCATAGAATGTCGACTTACTTGAAGTCATCATTCTCTCTACAAAGCATTAAATGCCTTCTGTAACAAATCCCTTCTAAATATCCTTCCCAAAGAATGTCGACCTTCTTTTTGGGTCCTCATTCTCTCTGGAGACTTTAAAATACACTACATAAAGAATACACTTGACATGACTATGTACAAATAAATATCTCAAAGCACTCATAGTACTTACACTCATTTAAAGTAAAGAAGTACTAATGTACCTCAAATCATTAATTAGAATAAAGACAAAACTACAACCCAACGTTCAAATGTACTATTGTAAGAAATAGACTTTCTTACATAAAATATGTATTACCTAAAACACTACAACGACTAGTGTACCCTCTATCTTACTCTTCTGGAAAAAGGCATTCTCGATCTTCTCTAAAAGATATTTTTGAAAAGACATAACATTTCATATTTCAAAAAAGTTACAATTCCAAAATGTAACGACTACTTTTTATAAGCTATATAAACACACACACATAAACTATTCAAACAAGAGGAATGAAATAGACGTGTTAGCTTACAAAGAGAAAAATATTCTATTCGTGATTTGAAAAGAGAGCCTTGAAAAAGAAAGAGAAAAAGAAAAAGAAAGAAAAGAGAAAAAGTCAAGTCCAGCTCTTTGACAAAGAGTATCCTCTGAGTGACAAACAGAACATTCTTAGAATCCTTCATTCGTGCATTCATATCATTTTGAAGGTTCTATAGGAAGTATTGTAACTCTGTTTATTCACTGTACTCCTTCTTTGTTTAAAGAAGTAGACCTCTGTGAAAGAGGGTGTTGCCCTTCTCTGTTGAGAGAAGAAGACCTCTTGGGAAGAGGGTGTTGCCCTTCTCTGTTGAGAGAAGAAGACCTCTTGGGAAGAGGGTGTGCCCCTTCTCTGTTGAGAGAAGAAGACCTCTTGGGAAGAGGGTGTTGTACTATTTATCCGGTAACTCGGATGTTATAGTGGAATCTCAAGTGGTTTGCTTGGGGACTGGATGTAGGTCTGGATATTGACCGAACCAGTATAACTTCTGTGTTTTATGTGTTGTGCCTTATTGCTTAATTATTTTATTTTATCGATCATAATCAAATTTCACTATTCACCCCCCCTCTAGTGGAATTTCAAGATCTTCCCAGTTGTCATCTCCTTCTAGGCCGTCATAGAAATCTGCACCGGTATAGACCTTTTTGCCTTTGTCCTGGGTTTGTAAGTCTTTGATTGCACGAGTCATTTCTCTCATTTTCTTATGCATCGGATCTTCTGTCGGGATCTGAAACTTGGTTTTGCTTGCCGACTCGTGCCCCTCGTTGACTTTCTTGGGCCGATACAAGGGATTGTGAAAATATGCCGGCTACTCTTCCTCTGAGTCCTCCTCTGCTGATTCTGAAGTGTTGTCATACTGAACTTGCTTCTTGTTGACTTTTCCCTTGGCTTTGCTTTTAGAAGATATTTTCTTAGGGTTTTCCTCAGTCTGTTCAGACATCATTTTGGCCATCACTTTCTGAAACAACTTGTATGTAGTTGAATCAACATTGCTTTCTGCTTCTTGGCCCTGCTGCTTGGATGACCTGATGGAGTTCATTTCCTCTCCTTCACTGTCTCTTTGCTGTGGCACTGTTTCCTTTCCAGTCCTCGTCCGAACCATGATGAAATGTCAATGTCCTCTCTAAAGGTAAGAATGGGATATTTAGGAAATTTTTGGAGGAAAATTATGATAAAGGAAGAAATCAAAGTCTGATGATGAAAATATCCCATTACGAGGGATTGGGTTGTCACCAAAAATTCGTGACAACCGCACTGTTTTTTTCTGGAAAAAAAAGGATGAACAAATATTTAATTTTGAAAGGGACATATCCCGACAAAAAAAAAATTATTTTATCACAAAAGAGGGAAAAGAATTTGAAAGAGGATATCAAAGACAAATTTGAAGAATTGCAGGCAGGATCAAAGAATTTGAAGAAATCCAAAGAATAAAGTAAAAATACACCTAGGTTTTAAAAACAAAGAGGAAATTTTGAATAATATGTACCCAGGGTTTTGGAGAATATAAGGAAAATATCATACAATCACAGATATACAAACAAGGATGTACAAGCAGCATTCCCTAAAGCTGACTCTATATGCAATATTTTGAAATGGTTGATAGGACCTTAATCCTAACTCTATGGTTCAGATTATCTGATTTCAATCAAGGTACGTCGATATACTCAAGCCGAAACTCGAAGTACGTGGCATATAAGATATCTCTTCGGTTCTAAGGTAATGTCTTCCCAACATCCTTGAGCACCTACCAATATACCTCGGACTATGGCCCTTAGGTACGTGGTAGGGGGGCGCGAACCCAAATAAGTGGTCCAGTTGTGAGGCTCTCTCCCGAACTATGGTTTAGTGAGACAGCCCAGCAACGTGAAGTCCGGGACAATATAGGTAGGGGATGTTTTCAAAAATATGTTCAATATGCAATAAACCAGAAAGCTCTAATGCAAGTCCTAAAAGAGATAGATTTAAATCAAAAGAAGCATACACTTGCATACACTGTTTGCATTCAATCCCTAGAATTGAGGAGAGTTGTATTTCAGACCTAAGTCTATGTGAACATGGAACAATCTCCTCAATATGGTCCTACCAAACCATACTTAAATCCTATATGCAATGATGTCAGCTTAGGACAGAGTCTAGGCTCCTAAGGTTTGCATGGAAAATATAGCTGACATACAAGAATAAAGACTTAGAAAATATTAAAGCAAAGCAAAGGCATAATTCGACCAGACGGAGACGTGTCCCATCTCGGTCACCAAAACTGTGATCATCGCAAAATTTTTCCTCTCTTGTATTTTTCTTTCTCTTCCTTCTCTTTTCCTTTTCTAACCTCTATTTTCCTCCTTTTTTAAGGGAGAAAAAAATAAAAGAAAGAAAAGAGAAAGAGAAGAAAAAAGAAAGAAAGAAAGGGAGAAGAGGAACTCTTTTACGCGGTCTCACTTGACCTTGATTTGAAAAATATTTAGAAATTTAACTCGCCTCCGTTTTGAAAATTTGCGGGAAAAAATGGAGAGACGGGATTCGCTCGTCGGTACGAGGTTCGATCGTTCCTGGCGCCTTTACCAGGGGTAATCGAACCAAGGATCGAATCTATGCATTTTGCTTTGCCTAAATATTATCTAAGAGTTTATTCTAAATCTAAATGCACAAAGAATCATGCTTGTGCAATACATGGATGTATGCTCTTTTTGAAAGATATTTTGAAAATTTTCAAGTATTCTGAGATGAACTTGGTAAGGGAGTGAAGAAATGTTTGAATCTAACTTTAGAACTTGAGATAGATCAGAGAAGTTCTAAGTTTTTGAAGTAAATCAGAATTGGAAGAATAAATCTTGATCTTTGAGAAAGAATAACTTGAAGCTTTTTGAAAATGATAGGAAAATGAAGTTTTCAAAGTCGGAAATGGACTTTGAATTCTGAACTTGAATTTAGGAAAGGAAATGAATACTTGAGACGGAATTGAATTCAGATTTGAAGTTTGAAATTGGAATGGACTGAGAAAATCAAATGGTATTTAAGAATAGAAAGGGATTTAGGGAGTTCAAATGAGATCTGGGAATGGACTTGGATTTGAAATCTAGATTTTGAAATGGAATTGAATCTTAAAATGGATTCAAGATCTGGGATCTGAGATCCGATGTAAAATTGGATTATGGATCCTAAGATGGATTTGGATATGAAGTCTTAGATCCAAAGTGTGATTGAATTCTGGACCCCAAAATGGATTTGGGTCTGAAGTCTGAGATCCAAAGTAGAATTTGGATTCTGGATCTAAAGTGGAATTGGATCTGAAGTCTGAGATCCAAAGTAGAATTTGGATTCTGGATCTAAAGTGGAATTGGATCTGAAGTCTAAGATCCAGAATTGAGTTCTAGACCCTAAAATTGAATTGGATCTGAAGTCTGAGATCCAAAGTGGGATTGAGTTCTGAATCCTAAAATGGAATTTGGATCGAAGGTCTGGAATCCAAGATGTAATTTGGATCTGGAGTCTAAGATCCAAAGGTAGAATTGTATTTGTAAAACTGGATCAAAATTGATCTAATTTTGGATTTGGAATTTTCCAAAATTGACTTGAGAATTGAATTTGGACTATACAAAATGAATTTCAAAGTCAAATTGGACTTTGAATTTGAAGCTTGAATCTGGAATTTAGAAGATGAATCAAGAATTTCCAAGTATTTGGAAAATGAAATTTAGAAATTGAATCTTGAATATACAAATGAGTCCCAAAGTCAAATTAGACCTTGGATTTGAAGTTTGAATTTGGAATTTAGAAGATGAATCAGAAATTTTCAAACTTTAATTTGAACTTTTGAAATTTGATTTGAATTGAATATAAGAAATGAATTTGAAATTTCAAAGTCCAATTGAACTTTGAAACCTGATTTGAATTAGAGTTTGATATATAAAATGAATTTGAAATCTCAAAGTTAAATTGAACTTTTGAGATTGAAAATGAAACATAATTGAAAATGAAAAGATGAATTTGATTTTTACAAGAATTTAGGATTGATTGAAGAAGATATTTATCTTACTTGGAGTTTTGAAAAAGGAATTTTGAAAATATGAAGCAGTTCTATCCTAAATGATGAATGAATTTGAAGAATTTGAAATTGGATTTTTAAAAAGCTATTCCATTCTTTAGATGAATTAAAATAAGATTGAAGATATAATACATCCTTGACTATGGTCATTGAATGTATTATATAATAATATATATTTAAATTCAGGTAAAGAATGAAATACATTTGGTGCTTTTATAGAATTTAAAATGAAATTAACTCTCAATATACCCTGACTATGGCCATTGGTATATATTTTGAGTTAATTTTAAGTTAAATTCTGATAAAAGGAGAAAATATTTAAGGAAAATATGATGAATTTTGAAAACGGATCCAGTGTGGATCCAGTGTTATTTCGTAAAAGATAAAAATTCTAAGTTTTGTTTACATCCTGACTATGGCCATTGATGTAAATCATCAACTTAGGATTAATTACCTCTTACGAAATGGTGCACGTGCCATTCGTGTTTCATTTGTGAGATTTTGAAAGATAAAGGCAAAAACATGAAAATAAGCAATTTATGATACTTACAATGCTCATTCATTCTATCTAAAACAAGAAATGTAAATTCTCATTTAAGGCCTAACTTATTACAATATTTAAAATTGAAAATGTAACTCCAGATAATGATACTTTCCACTTATTCCCTGCAAAGCAAAGGGTTAGTATAAAGAGAAGAAAATGTCACATATCCTATAGATGTCAATGGCAAAGTGCTCATGTACCAAGATATACATGGTGAAAAAGATGGGAAATGGTATATATATATATATATTTATATTCATATATACATGCATATCTATTACATGTATGTATACATATATGTATAATCATATATATATATATATATATATATATATATATATATATATATATATATATATATATATATATATATATATATATATATATATATATTACACGTGATGTGTAGGCAACATGGATGTTGTTGAAATGATGAGGATATATGCTATGGTAATGGCGACGGGGAAGGATAGTGTTCTGCTGCATGGAGACTGGTTTTTGCAGCAATGCCTAACCTAACTAGATGCTAGAACTTATAGGTAATGCATGAGTGAAGTAGAGGAAATTATATGTACAGGATTGAGATATGATGACTGTCACTAGATGGTGAATGAGGTAAGTAAGTACAGCCAAATGGATGTGAAGATGTGGCTGCAGGGAATGTAGGTATGTTAATGTAACAAGGCTAAAGGGATAGTGATGATAAAACACTATTGTAGGTATAGTGTTGGAATGGCAAGGAAGTGCATATATACTGAGCGAGTGTTATGCTCTGTACAGGAGATGTATAATGTGAATGGATGTAAGAATGCAAGTGTGTTAGTAAGGAAATGATACAGGATGGTTGTGGAAGTGTGGTGAATAATAGTGTAGTGCATGCAGGATTCCAGCAGGTAGTTGTGAAAGTGTTGTTGTATTAAGCATGATGGAATATGTAGGTGACAGGGGAAGTGGTATGGATGCCATATGGGGCTAAAACAGCTACAGGTGATTAGATGGAATAGGTATAATGTTGTTATATGGTAGGCTAAATGACATATGCTGGGTGAAATGGTAAAATTACAGTAAATGAATGTGAAATGGTGATGATTACGTGAGAAGAGGTGAATTGAAAGACGAAAAGATAGTGTATGACACTGAGATATATAGGAAAGAGTGTTGAAACTCCATCGCAACAACAAATGTACATATCAAGGCAAACCCATCATAGAGAAATTCTGATTGGGCCAAATTAGACTGAAGATAGCATTGCCAGGAAAGTAAGCCAGCCCTTCACCATGGGCAGAGCTTTGATGCATAAATCTGAGTTTAGGAGGGTGGGTATGGCTGTGAGTAGATACTACATGGGTCTATAATGCTGGAAGGTAATTGTGCAACAAAGGTTGGAAGAAGATGGTGATAAGTTAACATATGATAGCAAACAGTGAGCTGGGTGCAGGTGACAATGACAACAGAAATCTGTATACAAGTGAAGGTATGAAGTTGTTTGAGCAACGAATAGATGCAATGTTAATAAAAAAAAAACAAAAAAAACAAAGGGGTTACGATGGGTTAGAGTGGAGTTATAGGATCATGCAGGAGATGATGAGGATGGAACCGGGGTTGGACTGGTGACATGTTGCGGCAAATGCTATGCACGATGAGTGTTTAAGATGATAAGACGACCCATGGAAATGTGAAATAGCCAATGAGACTCAGTTCTTGTAACTCAAACAATCCTCAATTTGCTCTTGGTAGTGAAAGAAATAGAAAAAATTATTATTCCTGTGCATTAATTCCTGCAAGTGCAAACTGGTTTCTGCAGAAAGGGATGTTATTAACAGCAAACGACCAATGACAGGGGTGTGACTTGACCTCTATTTCATGACTCAATGTATAATTTATTAGTAACATGCTTTCACCATACAGGGGGGACCATTTAAACAATGAAAATGTGATGCTGAATCAATCTAGTGTCTCTGAATGAAATCAACACTGCTGAGTTATGATATGAAGCAGGTAAACCCAAAAATAAATCAGTTGTGTCCAGTCATATATGTATTCTATTATGATCAAAATAAGCTCATAAGCTAATATCAGACAGTTATATACTCTGTTATGACCAAAAGCAACACCCACAAATAAAGATAAAATTACTGTATATACTTATATATATCCAGTCTTGCAATGGACATCGAGCTGCTAAAATCAAAACCAGCATTAACGCCAACTGTTGGGGAAATCCAAACTGTATGAAAAGAAAGATTAAGCTGCTGTAAAATACAGATAACATGAGCATTAATATGCTGGGTTTTATGAAAAGAAATTCCAATTGCATAAGAATCAAACTACTGTAAATTTAGTAACATTAATGTTATCATGCTAAGTTTTATAGATCCTGGGATTGTTAAGAGCATATCTTGCCGCAGATGAGGGAAGTAACTTCTATGCTATATCGATGACTAGAGGAATTGAACAGTAATGCCAACCAACAATAAAAAAAAATTAGTAAAAAAAAGAAATCATACAGGATGAAGGACTTCGTAGTTGCAGAAGACTAGAGAGTGAAGCCTGTAATACAAAGGATAGGATTAGTGTTCTGACAAATATACAAAGTCATTAAAAGATACAGATGGCACAACACGTTAAATCACACAAGACAACTCCCTCTATGAGTCAGTCCCAGTGAGGTTGGGTTAGGGATTTTTGACCCTTATGTGAATTCGCAGCAGAGTTGGCAAGTGAACTTCCCATAATAACTATCCATTTCCAGTGTCATTAGACCAACTGGTTCATCATGAGTTCTGAACATATTGATAAGCTCCTCGGGAAGACGCAGCAACTCGGTAGGTGAAAGGGTAAGAACATGAGTTGCCAAGCATTTTATACAACTCCAGATTTCCATTAGAACAACTATTCGCCAGTGATGTAAGGAAGCACCATTCATGCACCCAACAAAAGAACCATACTTTATAGACTTGCTGATGCTGCTGAACAACCATACTTGTGGGAAAAAAATATCACTATCGGAATGATCGGAACATATGCCTGCATTAAAGCAATAGCGCACACACAGGAACAGAAGGGATTGTATATTTATATGTACACCCTATGTCGGATGTAAGTATCTCTGAAGCAGCAGCTGTCAATCAAGTCATATAAGTGTATGACGAATGGGATACTAATTATAATGAGGGTGCAACCATATCAGATAATATTTGTACAAAGGGAAAATCATACAGTGTGCAACAATATAATACTACAACTACATGGCAGTGTTGTGGGATGCAGTGCAGGTAGTGCAAGGGTAATGTGCTGGACTATAGAGAGGAAGTGGCGTGCCACAAGTGATGCACGGTAGGTCAAAATCTGTTGTTTTAGCCCTTTTAGCAAATCCAAGAGAGACCCACGCTCTTTTGCTTGCTATGGTGAAGATGAACAGAAAAGCAGAAGAAAAAAAAAATCAGATATGCTATGATACAGAGTAAAACCACCTGTTATAATGGTATATAACATACACAAATGAGGGATATAAAACAAGGATGATTCAGCAACGCACTTGGTTGAATCAATGATACAGGATGATATCCCATTAAAACATGCCGATATTAAGAGAATAAATGCAGAGATAAACTAATGCAAAGGGATGAGGTTAGCTTCAATTACAAGCGTTGGATGTAACTATGTTATGGAAATTAATAGTGGAAAAGGGGACCGAGAGATTGTAGAACTGCTATTTATAAAGATGAGGACAAAACGAGGTTGCTGTATGATAAAAAAAAAAATGATAGTAGGCCTAATTACAGAGAGGGCTTAATCAAAGCATTTCCAGGCAACTTTTCCTGTTTTGCAATAAGCAATTATTTCTCCAAAACGAGATGCAACAGAAAGTAATGTAACGAAGCAATATAGTGAATGAGACGAACATACAAAAATAAAAATAAAAAAAAGGAAAAGAAAAAACGAAGAGCGTAAAACAAAGGTAACTGAAAATAAATTAAGACTAAATTGCAAGAGAGGGAAGGAATTTGTCGGAATGGGATTATTCCGTTAATGTTGCAAAACGTAGATCGGCACTCCTATATGCAGGCCGATCTTACGAGTTATGCTCAAAGTAAATAATAGAAAAAAAAAATAAAAAGGGAAATCAGCAAGGAAGATTGTGAATAGAAATTTGACAAAGAAAAGAAGTTTTTCACCTGATTTCGTTGATTCATTAATCAAGGAAGGAGTGTCGACGCCTCGTATGCAAGTATAATGTGATACTCCTTCTATCGATCGGAAGTAAGCAACTAAGTTGAAAAGAAAGGAGGAAAAGAACTGGGAAGAGGAAGAAAGTAAACGCAAAGAGGGGAAGAGGGAGAAACAAAGGCGTGGAAAATGGTCGAAAGGGGAAGATTGAAGATGGTTGATTCCTTCAGCCGATCAGAGGAGAGCACCAGGCTTGCTTGGCTCCGTGCAAAGTTCTCTTCAATCGATCGAGAAATCGGAAAAGAAGCTAGGAGAAGAGTGTAAAATGGAGGGGTTAAAACGGGTCTGCTGCTTGGAAGAAGAGGGGTGCGGGGGTGAAACGCGGTGGTTAGGGTTTTCTCATCGTGCCCTTCTTAAGGAGGGGGACGAAGGTTCGGAAAGGGGCTGGTGGAGATCGAAGGTGGAAGATGGCCATGGAGGATCGAAGGGTGGCGAAGAGAGGAAGGTCCATCGGTGGGGTTGGCCATGGGGGTTCGAGAGTGAGAAAGGGAGAAGGCGGCTGAGGGAGTCGGCCATAGAGAAAACTCGAAAGGGTCCCCCCTCAAAACCCTAACTCGACTATTTAGTTTTGCAAGGGTTTTACATTTTCCAAAAAGAGGTTTTCTATAAAAAGATTTTTCAAAAACGAGTTTCTCTTAAAAACCATTTCTTTTTTTTTGTAATTTTCTTTCATTATTTTTTATTTTTTTGTTCTTTTCTTGAATTTTAATATGAAATTCTAAAAACTAAGGATTTTAAAAATAATTTTGCAAAAGTTTCAAAAAGATTTACACAGGGAAGGTTTTCTGAGCAATTTTGGAAGAAAATGGGTTTGGACCCGAGTTTTGAGAAAATATTTGAGTTTTAAACCTTGAATTTGAGGAATACAACACGATGGATCCAAACGGATACCGGACGAACTGTCTGAGCTTTTCAAAAAGTTGGTTTGGAAATTTCGAGAATTTGATTTTAAATATTGGACAATGAAGCTCAGATTTGGATCTTTTATCTGGATCCAGATCCGAAATTGAGTCAGATATACAAAATGAATTTAATTTCAGAAAACTTGAGAAATAAAATGGGATTTATATTTAAAAGTGACTAAATTTCCCGAAAATGAAGATAAAGGGCAAAAAGGGAATATTTACAAACTTTTGAAAAATTTGGGGTGTTTACATGCATATAGGTTTTTCATTCGGTGGATTAGATGTACAATAACTCGTATTGCATGTTTAATTTACGATTTTCGGAATAAGCATCTTTTTCCCTTTCATCATTTTAGAAGTTGGATTCTCGTTCTCTTCATTTGGCGTTTTGGGGATGGGTGTGGTCTGCTCAGTTGCAACACCCACTCTTGGTGAAAGGGCCGGCAGTGACCCTGCCCCCTTTCCTTGTTGGTGAGTTGTGTGATGGTTTGGGCTCGCACATAGCCCAAACCCATCGTCTCTCACTCAGTCTTTGTCTCAGTCTAACCAAGTGGGTTCAGACTGCACTTTGGCACCCCAGGTCTGTGTGATCATTGCAAAAATTTTCATCTCTTGTGGTTTCTCTCTCTTCCTTCTTCTTTTCTTTTCCAACCTCTATTTTCCTCCCTTTTAAAGGAAGAAAATAAAAGACAGAAAAGAAGAGAGAAGAGAAAAGAAAAGAAAGAGAGAGAGGAAATCTTCTTCGAAGGTCTCACTTGACCTTAATTTTGAAGATATTTAAGAAAATAACTCGCCTCCGTTTTGAAATATTTGCAGGAAAAATCAGGAGACGAGATTCGCTCGTCGGTAGGAGGTTCGACCGTTCCTGGCTCCTTTACCAGGGGTAATCGAACCAAGGGTCAAATTCATGCCTTTTGCTTTGCTAAAAGATTATCTAAGAATCTATTCTAAATCTAAATGCACAAAGAATCATGCTTGTGCAATGCGAGGATGTATGCTCTTTTTGAAAAATATTTTGGAAATCCCCAAGTGTTTCTTAGATAAAATAGAGTGAAGAGATGATTTCTAACTTAGAATTTTGAGACTTAAAGTTCTAAGTCTTTCAAATAATCAGAGTTTTGGGAAGATAAATCGGACTTTGAAAAAAATGATTTTGAAGCTGGGATAAAAGAAAAGAAAGAAAGTTTCAAAGTCAAAATTTGGACTTTGAATCTGGATTTAAGAGAGGAAATGAATATTTAAAGTGGAATTGAATTCTAGATTTAAGGTTGGAAATCAGGATGGAATTTGGACTTGAGCAATCCAAATGGAATTTAAAAATAGAAATAGATTTAAGAAGTCCATATGGGATTTGAAAGTGGAATTGGATTTGAAATCCGAAAATCAGGATAGAATTTGAATCCACAGTCTGAATCCTAAAATGGAATATGAATCTGAAATCTGAGATCCAAGATGGAATTGGATCTGAAATTTGGAATGGAATTTGGATCTGAAATCTAAAATCCAAGATGGAATTGAATTCTAGATCCTAAAATGGAATTTGGATTTAAAATCTGAGGTCCAAGATGAAATTGAATTTTGGATCCTAAATGAAATTTGGATATGAAGTCTGAGATTCAAGATGGAATTGAATTCTGGATCCTAAATGAAATTTGGATCTGAAGTATGAGATTCAAGATGGAATTGAATTATGGATCCTAAATGAAATTTGGATCTGAAGTCTGAGATCCAAAGTGTAATTTGGATCTAACTTTGGATTTGGATTTTGAAAGTGCAAATGGGACTTTTGAAGATGGATCTGGGTTTTGAAAACCCAGATTGAATTTAAAATTTAGGAAGGGGCAAGCTTTGAGATTAAGAATCAATCTCAAACTTTGATTTTGAATTTGAAGATAAAAAGATAAACTTGGTTTTGAATTTGAATATGAATCAAAGATTTCAAAGTTTAATTGAACTTTGAAATTAGACTTGAATTTAGGAATGAATATAACATTGAATTTTGAAATTTCAAAGTCAAATTGGACATTGAAATCGAAATTTAAATCTTTAAAATAAGATAGAAGAATGAATTAAAATAGAGATTGAAGAAAGATATTTGAGATCACTTGGATTTTGGAGAAAGAATCTTGAAAATATGATGTTGTTCTATCCTAAATGATGAATGGATTTAAAGAATTTGAAAATGAATTTGAAAATCATATTTTATTCTTTAAATGAATTTAAAATAAGATTGAAAATATAATACATCCTTGACTATGGTCATTGAATGTATTATATAATAATTTATTTTTAAATTCAGATAAAGAATAAGACATATTTTGGTGCTTTTATAGAGTTTAAAATGAAGTTAACTCTCAATATATCTTGACTATGGCCATTGATATATAATTTGAGTTAATTTTAAGTTAAACTCTAATAAAAGAAGAAAATATTTAAGGAAAAATATGACAATTTTTGAAAAGGGTCCAGTGTGGATACAGTGTTATTCCATAAAAGATGAAAATCCTAAGTTTTGTTCACATCCTGACTATGGCCATTGATGTAAATCATCAACTTAGGATTTAGTCACCTTTTATTAGAATGGTGCACGTGCCATTCGTGTTTCCATTCGTGAAATTTTTGAAATAAAAGATAAAGTGATATGAAAAATAAGCAATTCATGATATGTATAATGCACATTCATTCTAAATCTAAGACTGGAGATGTAATTTGATATCTAAATATGGAATCTAGAATTTATAAGAATCTTAAATTCTAGAAAACAAATGATGATCTCCATATATTTCCTGCAAGACATGAATTAGCATAAACAAAAGAATATATACAAGGAGGGGAATCATCCTATGGTGTATTGAAAACATAAGTGGAGTAACCTAGAAGTCCCAAGCTAACAAGTGTCTTTATAGTTCCTATTCAAATTCTTGATGATCCACTCTCATTCACATCAAACAGACAACGATCTTAGACTCCCTCAATCTTTGCATCCTTTAGCATTAGAATTCTTGAAAGGTCAGATCCAACAATATCCATTGGATCCACTAATTGCAACAGAGAGCCTCATTCCTATGAAATTTGTTAATGAGGCAATCGTATGTCGTTCAACCGTCTCCTCCTAGGTAATTTGGCTGACAACATTCTCATTACCTTTGCCTGAAAGGGATGAAAAATAACATCTTCTTGTTGGTAGGTTTACTAGCCTACATGTAAGTGGGGGATTTTCTGAGTTGAATGAGGTCAATGAATTGGATTCATAGGTTTTAGTGGGATGGATGCTGGGAGTGTAAAAGGCAGTTGTAAAGGCAACAGATACAATAGTACATGCATATGAAGAAGTGAACATAATGCGGCTAAGGTAAAGTGATAGATACAGGTGTTTGTGTTTATCCATTTGGATACTTTGGTGGACATTTGCTCTCGTTTGGTGGTTCTACTCTCTTTACAAAAACAATCCTATACAATCACATTACTCTTCATGAATATAAAACAAATAGGTAATGACAACAGTTCAAGTTTCTTATCATTAGAGTTCTTAAGAGAATATGCCTCAGGAGAAAAGATCAACTAAAAAGCTCAAAACCAACTCAAATAGAGGTAATGAGTCTTCTCAGGCTGATGCAAAAAAAAGAATATTTAGCAATCAATATAAAAAACAAAAAATGCATATACTTAACATAATTTTCAAATACATGCATGGCTTCATTCTTGTTTTTCCTTTTTAACGGTCAATCTGGGAGACAGCTCAATGTTAGATTCGAACCCAAAAGATTCCAGCTATGACGGAGCAACTTTAATATCCAAACATCATGTATGGACCAAAGCAGGTGAACCATATAAACCAAATGCAGCTGGTACATCCATGCTACTAAAATTCTCAAAAAATATGGTTCAAAAAAAAGTCCCCACAACATGCAGATGTAATGAAAAAAAAAACGAAATTGTTAGCAAAACATAAAAAATTTATATCCTTATGCACATATCAGCCAAACCCATGACTTCAATCATTTGCCTTTTCTTTCTACTGGTTAATCTGGGGATAGACCCATCTCGGATTCAAACCTAAACATCCATCGTTGGCTAAAAGTGATCAACCATAAAATCCAACAATTTCATTTGATCTTAGCTCATAATATAAAGGGATGAAAATCATGTTGTTGGAAAGCAACAAGATAGATAAAAAAAAAACAAACAAACAAACTTACAACTAACACAAAAGGCTCATGTTTGTTGCAAGGCATGGCCTCCAGAGCTTAACATAAGTTGCATAAATGAAAAAAAAATACAGATAATGGGAACAATCAGCACAAGAAGTCCATGCATGTTTAAAACAATAACTGCATCAGGGTAGGTACAGGGTGGTGAAAGAAAATTTTAAATAAATACTTAATACAGACAACACTCGCATGCATTAGTGTTTTGAGATATTCTAAGTTGAACTTTCTCCATCAGTTTGATGAATATAATGTAAAGATGCCAATAAACCATGCAGTATTCACTAGGAGAATAGAATTCCAGCTCAAATCCAAGCATAAGAAAACAGGCAACAATCCAGTAAATATGTTCTTCAGTCCAATTAGCAAGACTTGCTGCTAGGTCCATGCATGAATTCTCATCAATTGGCGCATTCAAAGTATCTACAGATTCTCTTGAAGCACTCCTCTCCAGCTGTCCCAAAAAGATACTCCAATCTTGCAAGATCTTTCCAAGCTTACGCCTTTGCCATGCAACATTTGTGCAAAGAATCTTGAGCAAGCTGACTAGCAGCTGTCCCAAACGTTGTACAAATTCATGCTTTTGCAACTCTATACTCCTCGTTATGTGAGGCAATGTTGTAGCCCGAGAGATCACTTCATGGAAAGGATCTCGCCCATATAGCTTCCCATCATGAACCAGCAGAAGCTGCAGATGAGCTCTTGCAACCAAATCAGGCTGAGACTTTTGGAATTGGACCACAAATCGAAGAACTTCTTCACTATGTGGATCTAAAGAGAAAGAACATATTACATCTAGATCTTGTAGTAGCCTTTCAAAGTACTCAAGAGCCTTTTTCCAGCTGAGAATATTTATAGCACGTGGAGGTGTGAGAGCTGATAATTTAGTATTTAAGTTAGCATCAAAACCAACAGGCTGACCACCAGATGTTGTTGTTCTATCTTCAACATCCACTTGAGATGACCCATATGCATTACTGACAAGGAACCCTGATGATTCACGCATAGATGCAAGTTCTGACAAGCATGATGCAATACGTTTCCTCACAACTTCCAACCCCCTTCTTTGAGGTTTTCTCATGCACATTAGAACATGATGGAGGTGTTGTTCCTGACTGAGAAATTCGGCAATTTACAGGATTCTGGTTCTGAGTCTCCAAATTTTGCTGGGGAAGACCCTTCAATTTTTATAGACGTACTCCAGTGAAAAGGAATGACAAAGACCTTAATATGTGATAATTATACTGTAAGTCTATAGAATCCATGCCATATATTTAATCTATAAATTCAATGACTGGACCATCTTGAAGTCATTCTGTCACTTTTCCAGCAGCCGAAAGATTGTAGACAGTCACTTTGGGCAAACCATCTTCACACTCATATATTACCACTGAAAAGTCACATTTCCTGTATTTTGATCATTTCCTTGTGAGAAAGCAGAACAGATATAGCAGATACATTGTCTAGTTGACAAACAAGTAATTCAAAATCAAAATACTCATCACTTCTTTTCTTGGTACAAGATGATCTCCGCGGTGACTCCCTTGGTTATCAAGCTGGCATGTAGAGAACCAAAACAACAAAAGAAATGCAGTTACAGCTCATTCTGTACTGCCAAATTTCCAATTTCTCATGTAGCAAAACTCCAAAGCAAGAGATGCCTCAGTTTTACAAAAGCTTCAACGCGTGTTCCAGCAAATCATGATGGATGGTTTGATTAATGTAAGACAATACTAAATAAAATAAGAAGGATAAGATCATACCAAAGAACATTATTCCAACACAGAATCATTTTGACAGCAGTTATCAATATCTTGGCAGGCTTATGTCACACTGTCACGTTAAAAATATAATAAAACTAAAACAAAATGTGAGACCTCGATCAAGAAACTGGTGACAGGAAAAACGCTGAATAAAGATGGGTTTACTCAAAACAGGGATTCAATGGGTTTGAATGGATACAGCAACTCACTAGTGATCGGATGAACTGAAAATGTATAATAATATAACATTTAAATGAAGGGTTGCAAGAATATAATAGAAGGTGCATTCCCAGATTACCACACTTAAGAAGTGATTAAGAAGAAAAGACAAACGATACATTTGAATCGTTATTTACAACAACACAACTCCAGATCGCAAACCAAAGGGGAAAAATACATGCCAATTATATATAAAAAAATAAGAGGAATAAGAAATTTAGACACGAACAGGAAGTCGGCATGAGCATAAGAAATCAAAGTGAAACAAGGCACAGGTAGCTAATGAAATCGAACACCATAAGATATATCAGAAAAGCAAACAAGAAGTTAAAAACCAGAAATGAAGTAAATATATAGACACAAGATGGAAACCCATCATTTAATCAATAACAAAATTCATAATGGAAATCGATAATTAATAAATAAAGAAAAGAAAAAAACAAAAAAACAAAAAAAAAATAAGAAGAACAACAAAAAATGAAATCAGTAAAATGCCTTGTTAACCTTCCTTGTCAAACTCGATAGGACTCCATTGATGGCATTCAACTCTGATCGCGGCATCCAGACAGACTTGTCAAAGGATGTTTTTGCCGGAGGTCAATTAAAAGTGGATGAAGAAAATGCTTCCACGCATTTGATCGCTGGAATTTATTTGGTCGACAATGAAACAACCAAACGCTAGGAGTCACTATGCTTCGAAACAAAAGAAAATGGGAATCGAGAGCCAAACAGATGACATAAATCAAACAATGCCAAATGAAATGCAAGCAAAGATCAGGACAAACAAAAGTTATAACAAAATAGAAATCGTAATCAGACTGAAATAATTAAGGAGCAAGAAATCGAATACGAATCAGAAATCTGATTAAACAACAAAACAAAAAAAAAATGTGAGAATCAGAGAGATTTAGAAGTAAATTTCAAAAGGGAGAAAGAGAAAGAAAATAAAAAAAAATGTCGAAATGGAGACATTCCTGTTAAAGTCGCACGTATATGGGCCGATCTTGCTATACGCTAGTCATCCCCACTTAGGTGCTTGGATGAAAGAAATGGAATAGATCAGGAACAACAAAGAAAATGATAGAAGAGTAAGGGAGCTTACCGTAGCTGGCTTCAATTCGGAGGAAGAGGGTTTGATTTCTATCTGTCGCTGCAGGATGAGGTCGACTTCCTTCTTCAGTCGATAAAAAAAAAGATAGAAGAGGGAAAAGATGATCGTGAAGGAGGAGGCCAATGGTGAGATAGAAGATGGATGAGAAGAAGAAAGAGGGAAGATGGAGGGGTGAAACGCGGTTCGTGAAGGAAGAAATGGGGAGGTGAAAAGTGATGACTTGCTTCCCCTGTGTGTTCCCCTTTTAAAGAGGAAGAGGAGGGTTCGTGAAAGGGAAGACGGTTGAAGATCGACGATGGAAGAAACTGATGATCCGCGGAGATGAGTCGCACATGGGGGAGGTAGATGGCGGATGCGGAGGTTAGCGATGGATGGCTCGGGTGAAGCACGAAGTTTTGGCGGAAGAGAAAGGGGAAAAAAGATGCAAGATGTTTTGAGAAGGAGGGAGAGGTGGAGAGAGGCATTGTTCTCCTCGTTTAAAACCCTAAAAAGAAATTTTGCAGTGTGCCCCCTTATTTTCAAGTTTTTGCAAAGAGGGGGTTTTTAATAAAATTTTGCTAAAAAGTGCTTTTCATAAAACTCGATTTTAAAAAAAGGTGCTTTTTAAGAAGCTATTTTTGTATTTTTTTCTATTTTCTTTTTTCCTTGACATTTTCTATATTTTTTGTATTTTTGAAGACAAAAACTCTAAAAACTAAGGAATTTAAACTAATTTTTCAAATTTTCAAAATATTTACAAAAGAAGAGTTTTTCTGAAAAATCAGGGTTATCTTGGGGAAATTTCTTCAGAAAATGGGTTCAGATCTAGGTTTTGAGAAAATGTTCGAGTTTTTAAAACTCGAATTGAGAAATACAACGCGATGGATCCAAACATATGTCGAATGGATTGTCTGAGTTATTTAAAAACTATTTTTAGTATTTTCTGTAATTTTAATTTAAAAGTTGGACAACAAGACTCAGATTTTGATCTTGACAATGGATCCGGATCCGAAATCAAGTCAGATATATAAAATGAATTTAATTTCAGTAAAACTTGAGAAATGAACTGGAATTTAGATTTAAAAAGTGACTCAATTACTCAAAAATGAAATCAGGGTCAAAAAGGGAATATTTAAAAGATTTTGAAAAATTTGGGGTGTTCACAGATGCCCCTCTTTGCTACTAAGCCGGTTGAAAGCCGAGCTTGGTGGCAAAGATAACACTCCAAATTTTGAAAATGCCCCAGTCAGCAGATCTAAACTAGGTGTGGAAGAATTTATTTAGAAAGAGATGATTTTAGGCTTAAATTCTTATCCTAAATGGCCTTGGGGAGACAAAATCCTCGAAAATGATATGACTGAATAATAGAAATGAGGAAATCATGATGGGACTTTAGGTGAAGATCCCGAAGTGATGAAAGATAAGAATTTAGATCAAGTCTCAAGAGTGAGGCGAGATCCGCTTTTTAGAAAGACTCAGGTTTAGCCCTTAACCTGGACGGGACGAATATATCTCAAGATAACTAGAATGGGGAAGGAATATATGAGGACCTTGATGGGACATTTTTGAGGAATGCCTCACGAGATGAAGCTCAAGCATGATCCTTTTTTGGATGGATATATAAAGCATGGATTCCTCGATGGGAAGAACCATGATGGGACTGGAAGGAAACACCTTATTAAAATGAGGAACCTCGTCAGAACGAGACTCAGGTTTAACCCAAACCTGAAAAAGGAAGATACCTCATGGCACGAGGTTCAGGCTTAACCCTTAACCTGAAGGGGACGCTCAAATGGAATCCTCGAACGAAGACACCATGATGGGACCTTCGGAGTTTGGACGAACAAATCCGAAAGAGATTTTGCGAAAGGAAGAAAATAGAGTTCCCTCAAGCTTGAAAAGGGGATGACCTTAAGCGTCTCATTGCTGAGACTGAAATAACTTTTGAAATTGATGACCTCTCGCAAGAAAAATACAGGTTTTGACCCTTAACCTGAGTGAGAACGACCATACGGAATCCTCGGATGAAGAAACCGTGATGGGATAGGAAGAGATATTTCAACTGGATGAGGCAACTCTTCTGGAAGATATACACAATGCTAGGTTGCATCAAAAAGAATATTGAATATTTATTTCATTCTTGGAATATCTAGAAAATTCTGTCAATAAGATAAAATTGTAGTTGACCCAAAATGCTTTTAAAAATGTGCATGTGTGTGCAAAAGACATTCCCTCTTTTACCTAGAGTATTTCCACCAACGAGGTTAACTCCTCGGTCTTTAAGAGTCAAATTCAAAATTTTAGCGCTGATGATTTTCTTCAAGGAAGTTATTCATTTTATTGATATGAGAAGAGAAGAAATATTCTTAATTTCATAAAAGCAAGTAGTGAAGAGATATTGATAAAAGAGATTCGCATAAGAAAAGACGACTTTTTGGCAACTTTGGCAGTTTGATATCTGGGTGTTTTCCCATGATAGCCTTTTTGCACTCCTTTTGAGTCATTAGGTTTTTCAGGCTTTTACATCATCCTTTATTTTGGAGATGTCCTGACTTTTCTCTCTTTTTTCGGGGAAGGGTACGTCACAAACTCCTTCATCTTGGAGATGTTTCGATCCTTATTTTATCTCAGGGATTATATTGATGATATTGGCTCAAAAGGTCTTTAGATGATAGCAAAAATCAAATATCTTTTAGGGTTTGTCAGTAGGTTTATCACACTTGCCTTCATCTCGACGGTGATCTAAACTTTCGCTGGAAGGATCCTTCACAAACTCCTTCATCTCGGAGATGATCCAAATCTTCTTTGGCCCCGAGGGTCTAGCTCGCCTATTCGTCTTCATCTCGACGACAATTGAGAGATCCCTTTTGCAGATATTTGATTGCAACTTTACTAGATTGAGGAGACATTGGTTGAGTGGATTCTTTTTATCGCTCATGATATTTCCACTGCATAATTGCCAGGAAGCCGTATTTAAACATGCACCATAGCCATGATCAATATCGATTCGCTTCCGACATTTCAATATCATTGAATATTTATTTCGCTAATCATACTGAGGATATTTCTTTCATCCTTTTGGTTGATCAACAGGGAAAAGATCTGAATTTTATCCCTTTTTTGCAAAAAGTTTCACCTTCTTGGAAAGAATACTAGAGGTAATTTTGAGGTGATTCTTTTTTGTAGTAAGAATATTGGAATCAACAAATACTTTTAGCAAATTGGCAAAGTTTCCATGAATTCTTTGTGAAAAAGTCACTCAATACAGATTTTGATGAGACCTTGAGTTGAACTTATGATTTTGGAAATTCTGACCAGTAAAAACTAGGATCTTTTATTTAATGGTCAGTGAAGAAGCTGGAACCTTTCATTTAACGACCAGTGAAAACTGAGACCTTTCATTTAACAACCAACGAAGGAGCTGGAACCTTTCATTTAATGACCAGTGAAAATTGGGACCTTTTATTTAATGACCAGCGAAGGAGCTGGAACCTTTCATTTAACGACTAGTAAAAACTGGGACCTTTCATTTAACGACCAACGAAGGAGCTGGAACCTTTCATTTAATGACCAGTGAAAACTGGGACCTTTCATTTAACAACCAGCGAAGTAGCTGGAACCTTTCCTTTAATGACCAGTGAAAACTGAGACCTTTCATTTAACGACCAACAAAGTAGCTGGGACTTTTTATTTAATGACCAATGAAAACTGGAACCTTTCATTTAACGACCAGCGAAGTAGCTGGAATCTTTCATTTAATGACCAGTGAAAACTGGGACCTTTCATTTAACAACCAGCGAAGGAGCTGGAACCTTTCATTTAACGACCAGCGAAAAACTGGGACATTTCATTTAACGACTAGTGAGGTAGCTGGAACCTTTTATTTAACGACCAGTGAAAACTGAGACTTTTCATTTAACGACCAACGAAGGAGCTGGAACCTTTCATTTAACGACCAGTGAAAACTGGGACATTTCATTTAACGACCAGCGAAGTACCTGGGATTTTTCATTTAATGACCAGTGGAAACTGGGACATTTCATTTAACGACCAGCGAAGTAGCTGGGACCTTTCATTTAATGACCAGTGGAAACTGGGACATTTCATTTAACGACCAGCAAAGTAGCTAGGACTTTTCATTTAATGACCAATGGAAACTGGGACATTTCATTTAATGACCAGCGAAGTAGTTGGGACCTTTCATTTAATGACCAGTGGAAACTGAGACATTTCATTTAACGACCAACGAAGTAACTGGGACCTTTTATTTAATGACCAGTGAAAACTGGGACATTTCATTTAACAACCAGCGAAGTAGCTGGGACCTTTCATTTAATGACCAGTGGAAATTGAGACATTTCATTTAACGACCAGCGAAGTAGCTAGGACTTTTTATTTAACGACCAATGAAGGAGCTGGAACCTTTCATTTAACTATCAGTGAAAACTGGGACATTTCATTTAACGACCAACGAAGTAGCTGGGACTTTTCATTTAATGACCTGATCTAAGATTGAGACTTTTTGAGAGACAAACAATACGATGACTGAGTTTTGTGAATGAACTTGATCTTTAGATTTGAAGATTTTGAGAGGTAACCCTGTGCGAGGACTGGGTTTTCCAACTGAGAGTCGGGAAGGAGACCGACATTCTTAAGATATTTAGAGATCGAAGCAGGAATGATTGTTGGGGTTTCAGGATTATCCCTTATCCTGAAGGGGAAATAGAATAGACATTTGATGAGAATTTTAGAAAGAATGATTCAGGTTTATCCCTTAACGTGAAGGGGAAATAGAATAGACATTTGATGAGAATTTAGGGAAAGTGATTCAGGTTTATCCCTTAACCTTAAGCGGAAATAGAAGATTTTGTGAAGAGATAACCTGGGACTTGAATTTAGAAGGGATATGACAAGATTTATGATTTATGATTTAGATAGACCAGCACAATTAGCTGTATGCGGTCCAATTTTCAGGATTAACCCCTTATCCTGAACGAGGAAAAGAAAGAATAAAATTTGAGAAGATAGAAGGAGATAGAATTTGATTTAAAGATTAACAAAAATGAAGAAAATTTGAGGGAATTGATGAAAAATTATTTTGCAAAAGAATTCTCACAAGTAGCATTGTTGCTCCTATGAGTGATCTCAAGATTATCCCTTATCTTAAATGGGAAAAGAATAAAATTTATAAAATTGGAGAAAATTAAATAAATTTATGAAAATTTGATTTTGAAAAGAATTCTCACAGGTAGCCTTGTGGCTTCTGTGAGGGGTCTCAGGATTATCCCTTATCCTGAATAGGAAAAGAATAGAATTTAAGGAAAAATTTAATGAAGAGAAATTGATATAAATTTAGAAAATAAAGATTGAGGACACTTATATTTGCAAAAGAATTCTCGTAGGTAGCATTATTGCTCCCACGAGGGGTCTCAGGATTATCCCTTATCCTGAATGGGAACACCTCGAACAACGAGGGTCAGGTTTATCCCTTAACTTGAGGGGGAGAAGAAGAATAAAATTTATAAAAAAATACCTCATGGAAAGGACGCATTAGGTTTATCCCTTAACATGAAAGGGTACACATCGGACAACGAGGGTCAGGTTTATTCTTTAACATAAGGGGGAGAATAAGAATAAAATTTATAAAAAAATACCTCATGGAAAGGAGGCGTCAGGTTTATCCCTTAACCTGAAAGGGTGCACCTCGGACAACGAGGGTCAGGTTTATCCCTTAACCTGAAAGGGTAATACCTCGGACAACGAGGGTCAGGTTTATCCCTTAACCTGAAAGGGTATATGAAAGAATAGAATTTTGGGAAAAATTAATAAAGAGGAATTGATAGACATTTACAAAATCGAGAAAATTTGAAAAATTGTCTTTACAAAAGAATCCTTATAGGTAGCATTATTGCTCCTACGAGGGGTTTCAGGATTATCCTTTATCCTGAATGGGAACACCTCGGACAACGAGGGTCAGGTTTATCCCTTAACCTGAAAGGGTACACCTCGGACAACGAGGGTCAGATTTATCCCTTAACCTGAAAGGGTAAAGATTTGATAAAAAATAAAATTTGAGGAAAATTTGATAAAACTTGATAAAATTTGATAAAATTGATGTAATCTTGATAAAAATATGAATAAAATGAATGAAACTGATAAAAATAACAGAATTAACTAAAAATTTATAAAATTTGAGAAAACAAATTTGTCTGATCCTGCCTGCAAACAGATTCTTGAAATATGAATTTATATGTCTATATATATATATATTAAAAAAAATGCCCCAGTATAACTAGGAAGGAAGAATAATATTTGAAGAATGTTTATTTGAGAAAAATAGGAGAACTTTAAAAATGAGATATTTAAAATAAAGAATTTTGAAAGAAATTTTGACAAAAGAAGGAATTAGGTCGACAAAATGACACCCCATTACCAGGGATTTGAGTCGCTAACAGAATCTATGACAATTGCATTGTTACTCCACGAGGGAGAGTAACCAATTAAAACACGAAGGAAAATACTATTTTAAAAAGGATATCTCTTGACGAAAAGAGATTTTATTTATGATAAGATATTTAAAAATAGAATTTAGAAGATACATTGGAAAAATAGAGGGTAAATAAATTTGAAAATAAATGATAAAGATTTAAAATTTGAAGAAATTTGCAGGCAGGATCAGAAGAATTTGAAGAAATTTAGAAGAAGAAGAGAAAGGAAAATACACCTGGGTTTTAAAAACAAAGAAATTTTTTTGAAATATATACCCAGGGTTTTGGAAAACATAAGGAAGATATAAAATATCATACAATCACAGATATACAAACAAGGATGCACAAACAGCATTCCCTAAAGCTGACTCTAAATGCGATATTTGAAATGGTTGATAGGACCTTAATCCTAACCCTAAGATTTAGATCATTTGATTCCAATCAAGGTACGCCGATATACTCAAGCTGAAGCTCAAAGTACGTGGCATATAAAAATATCTCTTCGGTACTAAGGTAATGGCTTCCCAACATCCTTGAGCACCTACCGATATACCTCGGACTATGGCCCTTAGGTACGTGGTAGGGGGGCACGAACCCAAATAAGTGGTCCAGTTGTGAGGCTCTCTCTTGAACTATGGTTTAGTGAGACAGCCCAGCAACGTGAAGACCGGGACAATATAGGTAGGGATGTTTTCAAAATATGCTCAACATGCAATAAAACCAGAAAGCTCTAATGCAAGCCCTAAAAAGATAGATTTAAATGAAAAGAAGCATACACTTGTATACATTGTTTGCATTCAATCCCTAGAATTGAGGAGAGTTGTATTTCAGACCTAGATCTAATGTGAACATGGAATAATCTCCTAAATATGGTCCTACCAAACCATACTTAAATCCTATATGCAATGATGTCAGCTTAGGACAAAGTCTAGGCTCCTAAGGTTTGCATGGAAATGAAGCTGACATATGTTAGAAATAAAGACTTAGATAATATCAAAGCAAAGCAAAAGGGCATAATTCGACCAGACAGAGATGAGTCCCATCACGGTCGCCACTTCTGTGATCATCGCAAAATTTTTCCTCTCTTGTGGTTTTTCTCTCTTCCTTCTCATTTTCCTTTCCAACCTCTATTTTCCTCCTTTTTGAAGGAAGAAAATAAAAGACAGGAAAGAAGAGAGAAGAGAAAAGAAAAGAAAGAGAGAGAGAGGAAATCTTCTTCGAAGGTCTCACTTGACCTTAATTTTGAAGATATTTAAGAAAATAACTCACCTCCGTTTTGAAATATTTGCGAGAAAAATCGGGAGACGGGATTCGCTCGTCGGTACGAGGTTCGACCGTTCCTGGCTCCTTTACCAGGGGTAATCGAACCAAGGGTCAAATTCATGCCTTTTGCTTTGCTAAAAGATTATCTAAGAATCTATCCTAAATCTAAATGCACAAAGAATCATGCTTGTGCAATGCGAGGATGTATGCTCTTTTTGAAAAATGTTTTGGAAATCCCCAAGTGTTTTTTAGATGAAATAGAGTGAAGAGATGATTTCTAACTTAGAATTTTGAGACTTAAAGTTCTAACTCTTTCAAATAATCAGAGTTTGGGGAAGATAAATCGGACTTTAAAAAAATGATTTTGAAGCTGGGATAAAAGAAAAGAAAGGAAGTTTCAAAGTCAAAAATTGGACTTTGAATCTGGATTTAAGAGAGGAAATGAATATTTAAAGTGGAATTGAATTCTAGATTTAAGGTTGGAAATCAGGATGGAATTTGGACTTGAGCAATCCAAATGGAATTTAAAAATAGAAATAGATTTAAGAAGTCCATATGGGATTTGAAAGTGGAATTGGATTTGAAATCCGAAAATCAGGATAGAATTTGAATCCATAGTCTGAATCCTAAAATGGAATACGAATCTGAAATCTGAGATCCAAGATGGAATTGGATCCGAAATTTGGAATGGAATTTGGATCTGAAATCTAAAATCCAAGATGGAATTGAATTCTGGATCCTAAAATGAAATTTGGATCTGAAATGTGAGGTCCAAGATGGAATTGAATTCTCGATTCTAAATGAAATTTGGATCTGAAGTCTAAGATTTAAGATGGAATTGAATTCTGAATCCTAAATGAAATTTGGATCTGAAGTCTGAGATTCAAGATGGAATTGAATTCTGGATCCTAAATGAAATTTGAATCTGAAGTCTGAGATCCAAGGTGTAATTTGGATCTAACTTTAGATTTGGATTTTGAAAGTCCAAATGGGACTTTTGAAGATGGATCTGGGTTTTGAAAACCCAGATTAAATTTAAAATTTAGGAAGGGTCAAGCTTTGAGATTAAGAATCAATCTCAAACTTTGATTTTGAATTTGAAGATAAAAAGATAAACTTGGTTTTGAATTTGAATATGAATCAGAGATTTCAAAGTTTAATTGAACTTTGAAATTGGACTTGAATTTAGGAATGAATATAACATTGAATTTTGAAATTTCAAAGTCAAATTGGACATTGAAATTGAAATTTAAATCTTTAAAATAAGATAGAAGAATGAATTAAAATAGAGATTGAAGAAAGATATTTGAGATCACTTGGATTTTGGAGAAAGAATCTTGAAAATATGATGCTGTTCTATCCTAAATGATGAATGGATTTAAAGAATTTGAAATTGAATTTGAAAATCATATCTTATTCTTTAAATGAATTTAAAATAAGATTGAAAATATAATACATCCTTGACTATGGTCATTGAATGTATTATATAATAATTTATTTTTAAATTCAGGTGAAGAATAAGACATATTTTGGTGCTTTTATAGAGTTTAAAATGAAGTTAACTCTCAATATATCCTGACTATGGCCATTGATATATATTTTGAGTTAATTTTAAGTTAAACTCTGATAAAAGAAGAAAATATTTAAGGAAAAATATGACAATTTTTGAAAAGGGTCCAGTGTGGATCCAGTGTTATTCCATAAAAGATGAAAATCCTAAGTTTTGTTCACATCCTGACTATGGCCATTGATGTAAATCATCAAGTTAGGATTTAGTCACCTTTTATTAGAATGGTGCATGTGTCATTCGTGTTTCCATTCGTGAAATTTTTGAAATAAAAGATAAAGTAATATGAAAAATAAGCAGTTCATGATATGTATAATGCTCATTCATTCTAAATCTAAGACTGGAGATGTAATTTGATATCTAAATATGGAATCTATAATTTATAAGAATCTTAAATTCTAGAAAACAAATGATGATCTTCATATATTTCCTGCAAGACATGAATTAGCATAAACAAAAGAATATATACATAGAGGGGAATCATCCTATGGTGTATTGAAAGCATAAGTGGAGTTACCTAGAAGTCCCAAGCTAACAAGTGTCTTTATAGTTCCTATTCAAATTCTTGATGATCCGCTCTCATTCACATCAAACAGACAACGATCTTAGACTCCCTCAATCTTTGCATCCTTTAGCATTAGAATTCTTGAAAGGTCAGATCCAACAATATGCATTGGATCCACTAATTGCAACAGAGAGCCTCATTCCTATGAAATTTGTTAATGAGGCAATCGTATGTCTTTCAACTGTCTCCTCCCAGGTAATTTGGCTGACAACATTCTCATTACCTTTGCCTGAAAGGGATGAAAAATAACATCTTCTTGCTGGTAGGTTTACTAGCCTACATGTAAGTGGGGGATTTTCTGAGTTGAATGAGGTCAATGAATTGGATTCATAGGTTTTAGTGGGATGGATGCTGGGAGTGTAAAAGGAAGTTGTAAAGGCAACAGATACAATAGTACATGCATATGAAGAAGTGAACATAATGCGGGTAAGGTAAAGTGACAGATACAGAGTGAACACCCCAAAATTTTCAAAATCTTTTAAATATTCCCTTTTTGCCCCTAATTTCATTTTCTGAGCAAATGAGTCACTTTTAAATCTAAATTCCAGTTCATTTCTCAAGTTTTACTGAAATTAAATTCATTTTATATATCTGACTCGATTTCGGATCCGGATCCATTGTCAAGATCCAAATCTGAGCCTTGTTGCCCAACTTTTAAATTAAAATTACAGAAAATACCAAAAATAGTTTTTAAATAGCTTGGACAGTCCATCTGACATCCGTTTGGATCCATCATGTTATATTCCTTGATTCGAGGTTGAAAACTCAAATATTTTCTCAAAACTTGGGTCCAAACTCATTTTCTGAAGAAATTTTCCCAAAATAACCCTGACTTTTCAGGAAAACCCTTCTTTTGTAAATATTTTGAAATTTTGTAAAATTAGCTTAAATTCCTTAGCTTTTAGAGTTTTATTTTCAAAAAAATAGAAAATGTCAAGAAAAAAACAAAAAAAAGAAGAAAATAGAAAAAGAAGAACACAACAATAACCTTTTGAAAACACCTTTTTGAAAATCAAGTTTTTGTGAAAACACCCTTTTTGCAAAGTTTGTTTGGGAGCCCCCTCTGTGTAAAAATATTTAAAATAAAGGGGCCCCCATTGAATTTGTTTTTAGAGTTTCGGTGAAGACTCTTCGTAAAAGAGGGTTATTGCGCTTCTCCCTCTCTAGGAAGAACCCTCATCGCACGCCCCCATCGAGGCCCTCCATGGCCATGCCCTCTCTTTCTCCGCCCTCCATCACCAATGGCCTTCACCTTCCATCCACCCTTGATCCCCAGCAAACCTCCCTTTAAGATTCTTCTTCCTCTTCTTTAAGAATCAACAAAGGCAAACCCTCAGATCCACCCGTTTTCACCCTACCACCGCACCTCTTCTGAACAATCCGTTATCACCCCCGCATCTTCCTCCTTCCTCTTCCATTCCACCTCATCAGGAGCGACACAACAGCTCGCCACTTCCCCTGGTTCCTTCTGTGCACCGCGCTTCACCCCATCACAGTATATCTGCTTCTTCTTCTTCCTCCCAATCGGCTGAACCAAAGTCGCTTTTCAACCTCCAAAGCTCCAAGTAACTACGGTAAGCATCTCCTCCCTCCTTCTCTTATCCTGTCCCCCTTTACTTTTCATATTTTTGCCCCGCCCCATTAGATCATCCACATAGTATCGGTCTTGCTTATAGCCAGTACCAATCTATATAAGTATGCAACATAAAAAAAAATGGATGCGTTCCGATACATTTTTTTTGTAATTTATTTATCCTTGTTCTGTTTATGCTATCATATTCAGTAATTTTTATTCTTATTCCATTTTCCCTGCTAATCTTCGATTTCTGCTTTTATTTTGCTTATTATTTTTCTCACAGTTTCCAATTCCCCATTCACGTTGTCGTCTCTGTTCCCTGAATTTGATTCCACCTCTTCACTAGTCATTTACATGCTGATTTCCTTTTATATTTCTTTCTCATTTCATAGTATTTCAATATTTTTATTTCATTTTGCTTCACATGCTCTGATTCTCTACAACAAGTTCAGGGTCTTAAAAAAATCTGACAGGCTGGTTGGACGACGGCCTGTCACTTTTTTTTTTCGTTTCATTTTCTGCAAGTGTTTTTAAAAAAAAAAGCAGATCAAAAGATCTCTGATATCAATCTAATTTCTGGGTTGATTCCGATTTGTTGGAATCTTGTTGAGGGTTAACCCGATTGTTTTAATTCTTTCATGGGTGCTGATGCTCCCGATTCAAAATATATTCAAAAGATGAAGATGGTGTATCTAGGTATTGCCATTCTCATTTAATTTCTAAAGTTGTCTCTGTATATTCCTGTTACATTAATGTCTATTTCTGAAATTAATTTGCAGAGGCCACCTGACAAATCAATTTGCTTTTCATTTGTTGATTCTTTGGCTGAAATCAATCTGCTAACTAAGGTCATGTTGTGATATTCATCTCAATAACGTAAGGAATTTGTTGGGTAAAAGGGTTGATGTGCCCATGAGTTTGCTAAGGCCCATGTGCTGATCTGCCCTCCTTTATCTGTTGCTATCTGGATGGCAATCTGAACGAAAATGTGGGTTGAACATATGGTAGATAATGATGTAAGGGTGCATGATAAGTGATTAGGAAGGGCTGGATTTCTCAAGGAAATGAATTACCGGTGCATAAGTGGTGGGTTTCTCGTGAAAACCTCACTCATATAGTACTTCCCTGGCAACATCAGGTTGATGGAATGAGAAAATTACAGATCAGTTGTAAAGGGTATATCAGTTAGCTACTTTGAACCTGTATATCTGTGCTTGCTCTGCAAGATCCTCATCAGCACCACACCCCTTTGATTTCATTTTGTTTCATATATTGATTTGAGCCCCTGTGTTTGATCTACACACTTTTTTTGTCTGATCTGATTTTGCTTTTATCTATATTACATAATGTGATTGTCATGTAATTGCCTTTGACTCAATTATGCATCCTCGAGTATTTTAGCATTTATCAAGCTCAGCGTCAACAATCCCATGGTAAGCTGGTTCAATGTTCAAGTGGCAACCCTGTGATCCTTGAAAGATCAAATAAGAATGAATTCAAAGAGAGTCATGCGGAAGACTCATTTCAGAATCCTGGGTTCATATATCAGTAATTCCTTGTGTTTGGCCTCATTTTCATTGTTCAGTATATATATATATATATATATATATATATATATATATATATATATATATATATATATATATATATATATATATATATATATATATATATATATGTATGTATTCAGATATGGTTGGAATAGTCGATCTTGGAGGTAGATCTGTCCAAATGACATATGCCATCTCAAAAAGGGAAGTTGTTACTGCTCCAAGACTTTCAGATGGGCAACGTTTCACATGTTAAGGGCTTTGGTAGATTCTATAAGTAGGATGAATCTAGAATGAAGGCAGGGGCTTTGCCATCTGGGTCTGGCTATGAGGATTGCAGGGCAGCTGCCATAGCAGCTTTTAGAATCAATGAATCCACTTGTACTCATCTCAAAGGCACGTTTGGTAGCATATGGAATGGTGGTGGGAAGATGGTCAGAAGGATCTCTTTTCTATGATAGGGCTGTGGAGGTGGTATTCTGTAAATTTTTTTTATTTATTTTCAGGCAACGTACATCTTTTCAAGTACACTATATCTTTTGTGTTTGTCAAAATCTGACTCTGCATTCTCCATACAGGAAGGTTTTGTAAATTACAGGAATCCAATTGCAAAGGGGTAACACCCATAGACTATGCAGCCAAACTACACACTGCTTCTTGAGGAATTTGATCCATTGGAAAAGATTATATTGATAAAGCAATTGAGGTATGAGGATTCATTGGTTGAAGTTGCATGACCGTTAGGTAATGTTCTCAAAGTTACATCAACACCTTTTCTTTTCTGTACATACTTGTGTTCCCTGCAATTTACGTCACTAACACCCAGTATTGTGAATTGGTTTCACAACAAGATCAGGTTATTCATATTTCATTTCTTAACAAAGGTAGGTTATTTTGCATATGTTAGCCACATTCTGCTTACAGTGAATACAATCCTTCTCGATTATTTCTCCTTTTCATAAAATTCTATAATGATGGTCTGATAGTTCTAATGTGTCACATAGTCCCAAAATATCGGTCTTGGCTATACCTCGATCAGGTAATTTCTCGTGATAATATATCTTATTTTTCATTCTATGCAGTGAAACTTATTTGTTATTGAATTTTTCGGGCTGGATTTGTTCAAGAAGAATCATTCAGGACTGCACAAGATGGAGGCTTTATATTGAGTAATGTACAAACTCAAGGGTAGTAACATACACATGCTTAGCTTTATAGAGCTTATCAAAAGTTTCTCATGAGGTATGATCTACAGTATTGCAGATGATATGAAGATGCCATATGGACAGGATTTACCTTAATAGTGGTACTTATCTGTAGTGTTATTGATGGTCACATTGACTCAAACAATATTTTCCACGCTAAAGTGGAAATACATGAGCCCTCTGTGGATGAGATTCATGACCAACCTGTCTCTGAAGACCCCATTTACCATTACAGTTTGTAAGCAACAGGTTATATTCATTCAGTGTTATGTTCTATGTCTTATATTTATCATATGGATTTTTCCATTTTCTTTTCTTTTTATTTTATTACTTCGGTCTTTTCCTTTCACTATCGATTTTTCATTTGTATCTTATTATTGACCATAAATATCATCAATGATTATAATGAATTATTGCAATCCTATGCTTTAACCATCATTGTTAAGATCACTGCATTAATACCCATGGCATTAACCAGGCGTTAGGTTTCATATCCTTGTTATATTTCAGCTTTTCCGTCTGCGGTACATTCAAGTGCATTGGCAGCCTGCTGATGCATTCCATTTCATCCATGGTCCCTGATTGTTCTCTTATACATTCATTTTAGTATCCTGGTTTAGTAAATTTTTTATTACACTATGTCATTTGGTGCATTTGATTAATTGGAATCACCATTTTCACACCATTGCATTCACCTTTATATTATGTAGATGTATTTTTGTCTCTGTGCTTTTAATTCAGCAGGACCCTGAAGGCAGGTAAAGATTAATTCTAACCTCCACGCCCTGGGTAATTTCCTATTCACCTCGGTAATAAGGTTATGAGAGTTCTGAGTCTCTCGAAATGTCTTGCTCATCCTTTAGCAGCCAATTGATATAGTTTTCTGAGTAAATTCTTGGCTACCTGCTATACATTGCCGTAGTTATTACCAAACAGGAAGGTCTTCAAAATGGCTTCAGGGCTGTCATTAACAATGGGCCAAGTGAATGTCAATCTGCCTATCATCTTCGTGTTCATCTCTTGGGTAGAACACAAGTGAATTGGCCTCCAGGCTAACATAGGTTTATCAGGAAGAATTCAGCAGGTGTGCATATGTCCTTATTAGGAAAACTAATGCAGGCTTTTCATTGGCACTCAGTCAAGTTAGCCACTTTATTTTGCATGTTTGTCTTTGTCATATTTTGGGATGCCTGTGTTTTAAACTTTTGGAGACATTTTGTGGGCAATGGGAGTATTGTTAGTTGCTCGAAGGTGAGTAAAATAACTCTTTCCAGTGTGAATTAAATTCTGGAAGTCTTACAGTTTCCTTGCTTTGCTTTTCAGGCTCTTCTGTTTTGTCCCCAAACAAAGCTCCTGGCCATATCCCAGACAACATATTTTCCTTTTCTTCCATTTCAGATCAAGCATATCCTGGTTCTACACTTTGTTGTATATCATATCAGCCACTATAGATCGTGAGATGGAGGTGGCAGCAAGTGCAAAAATCAAGCATATCCTGGTTCTACACTTTGCTGTACTTCATATCAGCCACTATAGCAGCAGGTCCTATAGTCGTGAGATGGAGGTGGCAGCAAGTACAAAAGTTGAGGTAAGCATATACATTTTTTTTCCTTGCCATTTACCAACAGTATTTGTGGTCCCAAGATGATCATTTTGATATGTTATACAATTTCTGGAAATGGAGTATTTATATTGAAGTGTATGTGATTAAAGGGCCATGATTCAATAATTCGGTCTGTGTGGTAATTCAATAGATTGTGCTCATGTTAGCCATATGTTTATGTATATAGTTTGCATACAAACCCCAATTGACCTCGGGTATGGATCCTTGTACATTGGTTTTGCGGGAGACAAGTTTTGATCACATTATTAGGAAAGGTAAATGGGTTGTTTCAGTACGTTAGAAATCATTGAGGTTGAAGACATTGTCTAAAGATATTTTCATCATAATAGCCCTGCATGTTCGCAATTCTCACCATATACCTGTTGCTACCCTGCTATACATCACTGTATACTATCTTCAGCCCCACTAAACTCATCGCCTTCCTGCACTGTTATGTCCCTTTTATACATTTCATGCACAGCCACCACCCATATCATATATATATATCCCCAAATAGATTAGGATATCTTTTACGGATTTCAATGTCCATTTTAGTTACCTTAAGGCATTACACAGTTTCTCATACGTAAATTAACTTGAGCATATCATTCTAACATAGATTCCATCATTTACCTTGCATTTTCGGTAATGTAAGATATATACCTAATAGCTTCAGGAGTAATCTCTTAGGTCCAATATGCTGTGATGTAAATTGTTTTTTATGTGCTTTTTTGGACTAATTAAGTGCTCTGCAGAAAATATATAGAAATTGCTATTTTCTTGTAATCTTAAATTAATCTCAAGTTTGTAATAGCTAAACATCAATGAGAATTCTATATTTTGGTATTAGATTAGAATGTATGAGCATGTGTATACCTTAGAATTACTTATTTTCATATCATTTTTATTTGATTTCGCAAAAATATCACAAGTAGGAACACGAATGGCACGTGCACCCTTTTTATAAGAGGTGATTAAATCCTAAGTTGATGATTTGCATCAATGGCCATAGTCAGGATGTGAACAAAACTTAGGATTTTCATCTTTTATGAAATAACACTAGATCCACATTAGATCCTTTTCAAAATTCATCATATTTTCTTTAAATATTTTCCTCTTTTATCAGAGTTTAGTTTAAAATTAATTCAATATATATATCAATGGCCATAGTCAGGGTATATTGAGAATTAATTTTATTTTAAACTCTATAAAAGCACCAAAATATGTTTTATTCTTCACCTGAATTTAAATCTGATTATTATATGATACATTCAATGACCATAGTCAGGAGTGTATTATATCCTTAATCTTATTTTAATTCACTTAAAGAATGAAATAAGATTTTCAAAATCGAATTTTAAAATTCTTTAAATTCATTCATCATTTAGGATAGAACTGCATCATATTTCTAAAATTCTTTTCCAAAAATCCAAGTGATCTCAAACATCTTTCCTCCATCTCTATTTCAAATTCATTCTTTTATCCTATTTCAAAGATTTAAATCTCGATTTCAGAGTCCAATTTGACTTGGAGACCTCAAATTCCATTTTATATTCAAAATTCAATTTCCAATTTTGATTTCAAAGTTCAATTTAACTTTGAGATCTCTGATTCATCTGTTGATTCTAAATTCAAACTTCAAATTCAAAGTCCATATTGACTTTGAAATTCATTTGTATATTCAAAATTCAAATTTCTAAATTTCAAATCAAATTTCCAAGTTCAATTCAACTTTGGAATTTTTAATTCATTTTCAGGATTCAAAATTCGAATTCAAATTAACATCCCAAATTTCAAAGCTCAAAATTAAAACTTTGAAATTCTTGATTCATCTTCTGAATTTAAACTTCAAAATCCTAATTCTAGATCTAGATCACAATTCCACTTTGGATCTCAGACTTCAGGTCCAAAATCCATTTTATGATCTAGAATCCAACTCCATCTTGGATCTCAGACTTCAGATCCAAAATCCATTTTAAGATCCAGAATTCAATTTCACTTTGGATCTCAGACTCCAGATCCAATTCCATTTTAGGATCCAGAATTCAATTCCATCTTGGATCTCAGACTTCAGATCCAAATTCCATTCTAGGTTCCAGATTCCGGATCCAATCCATCTTGGATCTCAGACTTCATATCCAAGTTTCATTCCCAATTCTAGATTTCAAATCCAAATCTACCTTGATTTCCAGATTTCAAATCCAATTTCATTTTCAGATCACATCTGGACTTCTTAAATCCATTTTTATTTTAAATACCATTTGGATCTCTTAAAATCCATCCTGATTTCAAACTTCAAAATCTGAAATTCAATTCCATTTCAAGTATTCATTCCCTCTCCTAAATCCAAGTTTTAAATTCGAATTCAAAGTCTATTTCTGACTTTAAAACTTCATTTCCTTTTCTCTTGTCTTTAAATCATTCTTTCCAAATTCAAAGATTTATTTTCCCAAACTTTGATCATTTCAAAGACTTAGAACTTCAAACATCTATCTAAGATCTATCTCAAAATTCTAAGTTACAAATCATTTCTTCACTTCATTATCAAGTTTATCTTAGAAATACTTGGAAATTTTTCGAATCATGTTTCTCAAAAGAGCATACATTTTGCATTTACACAAGCATGATTCTTTGTGCATCTAAACTTAGGATAAATTCTTAGATAATATTTAGGCAAAGCAAAAAGACATAAATTCGATCCTTGGTTCTATTACCCCTGGTAAAGGCGCCAGGAACGGTCAAACCTCGTACCGACGAGCGAGCCCCGTCTCCCAATTTTCTCGCAAATATTTTTCAAAACGGAGCTGAGTAATTTTCTAAATATTTTCAAATCAAGGTCAAGTGAGACCTCGCAAAAGAGTTCCTCTTCTCTCTTCTTTTCTGTCTTTTCATTTCTCCCCTCAAAAAGGAGAAATAGATGTCAGAAAGGAAAAAGAGAAGGAAGAGAAGAAGAGAGAGAACATTACGAGAGGAAAATTTTTGCGATGATCACAGTTTTGGCGACCGAGATGGGACACATCTTTGTCCGGTCGAATCTATGCCTTTTTTTTTCTTTGATTTGATATTATCTAAGTCTTTATTCTTTCGATGTCAGCTACATTTCCATGCAAACCTTAGGAGCCTAGACTCTGTCCTAAGCTGACATCATTGCATATAGGATCTAAGTATGGTTTGGTAGGACCATATTGAGGAGATTATTCCATATTCACATTAGATCTAGGTCTGAAATACAACTCTCCTCAATTCTAGGGATTGAATGCAAAACAGTGTACGCAAGTGTATGCTTCTATTCATTTAAATTCTATCTCTTTAGGACTTGCATTAGAGCTTTTCTAGTTTTATCTGCATGTTGAACATGTTTTTTAAAACATCCCTACCTATATTGTCCCGGTCTTCACGTTGCTGGGCTGTCTCACTAAACCATAGTTCGGGAGAGAGCCTCACAATTGGACCACTTATTTGGGTTCGCACCCCCCTACCATGTACCTAAGGGCCATAGTCCAAGGTATATCGGTAGGTGCTCAAGGATATTGGGAAGCCATTACCTTAGAACCGAAGAGATACTTTCATATGTCACGTACTTCGAGCTTCGGCTTGAGTATATCGACGTACCTTGATTGGAATCAGATGATCTAAATCTTAGATTTAGGATTAAGGTCTTATCAGCCATTTCAAATATTGCATTTAGAGTCAGCCTCTAGGGAGTGTTGTTTGCGCATCCTTGTTTGTGTATATGTGATATTTTATATTCCTTATATTTTCCCAAAACCCTGGGTATATATTATTCAAAATTTCCTCTTTTTAAAACCCAGGTGTATTTTCTTTTTCTTCTGATTTCTTCAAATTCTTTTTGATCCTGCCTGCTATTTTTCAAAATTTTAAATCCTTGTCATCTATTTTCAAAATTCATTTTCCGCCATCATGAGAGAAATGATATTACCTATGAGGATTTTTCAAAATCATAAAATCTCAAAAATTTCTGCAAAAGTCTTCATAATCACCAAAAGTTCAAATATTTTAGTCTAATCTTTTTCAAAATAAACTATCACGTTGATTTTCCTTTTCCAAATTGGGTTTTAAAACCATTGTCTTCAAAATCGTCCCTCGTGTTGGTTTTCTTTAAAATTGGTTTCGAACCACTGTCTTCAAAATCAAACCTCATGATGATCTCTCATGATGATTCCCTTTTTAAGGATCAACTCTCGTGCTAATCATTCTTCTCGTGGTTGATTTTTTCCAAAAATGGTTTCTCACTATCTTTCAAAAGAACATTTTTCTTTCACATTGAAGATCCCATATGCAGGCAGGATCAACAAAACTCATTTTTTTCAAAACTTATAAATTTTCAGTTAAATCTTATTACCTTTATCGGTTTCATTCATTTTATTCATATTTTTATCAGGTTTTCCTCAATTTTATCAAATTTTATCAAGTTTTATCAAATTTTCCTCAATTTTATTAAATTTTATCGAATCTTTACCCTTTCAGGTTAAGGGATAAACCTGATGCCTCTTTCCCATGAGATATTTTCTTTTTCCTTCTTTTACCCTTTCAGGTTAAGGGATAAATAGGTTAAGGGATAAACCTGACCCTCGTTGTTCGAGGTGTTCCCGCTCAGGATAAGGGATAAACCTGACCCTCGTTGTCCGAGGTGTTCCCATTCAAGATAAGGGAAAATCCTGACCTCTCGTAGGAGCAATAATGCTACCTATGAGAATTCTTTTGCAAATACAAGTTTTATCAATCTTTATTGATTTTCTAAATTTATATCAATTTCTCTTCATTAAAATTCCTTAAATTAAATTCTTTTCCCATTCAGGATAAGGGATAATCCTGAAACCCCTCGTAGGAGCCATAAAGCTACTTACGAGAATTCTTTTGCAACACAAATCTTTATTTGATTTTCTAAATTTATATCAATTTCTCTTCATTAAATTCTCCTTAAATTCTATTTTTTTTTTCATTCAGGATAAGGGATAATCCTGAGACCCCTCACAGGAGCAACAATGCTACCTGTGGGAATTCTTTTCAAAAACAAAATTTTCATAAATTTATTCAATTTTTCTCCACTTTTGTAAATTTTTATTCTTTTACCCTTTCAGGTTAAGGGATAAACCTGACCCTCATTGTCCGAGGTGTACCCTTTCAGGTTAAGGGATAAACCTGACCCTCGTTGTCCGAGGTGTTCCCGCTCAGGTTAAGGGATAAACCTGCCCCTCGTTGTCCGAGGTGTTCCCATTCAGGATAAGGGATAATCTTGAGACCCCTCGTAGGAGCAATAATGCCACCTATGAAAATTCTTTTGCAAATACAAGTTTCCTCAATTTTTATTTATATCAATTTTTCTTCATTAATTTTTCTTAAATTCTATTCTTTTCCCGTTTAGGATAAGGGATAATCCTGAGATCCCTCATAGAAGCCACAAGGCTACCTGTGAGAATTCTTTTCAAAAAATAAATTTTTCATAAGTTTATTTGATTTTCCCCACTTTTTATAAATTTTATTATTTTCCCCCTTTCAGGTTAAGGGATAAACCTGAACCTCGACATTCGAGGTATTCTTTTTCCCACTCAGGATAAGGGATAGTCCTGAGATCACTCATAGGAGCGACAATGCTGCTTGTGAGAATTCTTTTTACAAAATAAATCAATTTTCTCAAATTTTCTTCATTTTTGTCAATATTTCATCAAAATTCTATTTCCTTCTATCTACTTAAATTTTAATTCTTTCTTTTTCATGTTCAGGATAAGGGGTTAATCCTGAAAATTGGACCGCATACAGCTGAAAGTGTTGGTCCATCTAAATCATAAATCATAAATCTTGTCATATCCCTTCTAAATTCAAGTCTCAAGTCATCTCTTCACAAAATTTTCTATTTCCCCTTCAGGTTAAGGGATAAAACCTGAATCATTTTTCCTAAATTCTCTTCCAATGTCCATTTTATTCCCCCTTCAGGTTAAGGGATAAAACCTGAATCATTTTTTTCTAAATTCTCATCAAATGTCTATTCTATTTTTCCATTTAGGATAAGGGATAATCCTGAAACCCCTCGTAGGAGCAATAATGCTACCTATGAGAATTCTTTTGCAAACACAAGTTTTACCAATCTTTATTTGATTTTCTAAATTTATATCAATTTTTCTCTTCATTAAATTCTCCTTAAAATTTTATTCTATTCCCATTCAGGATAAGGGATAATCCTGAGACCCCTCACACACAAGGCTACCTGTGAGAATTCTTTTCAAAATCCAATTTTCATAAATTTATTCAATTTTATCTACTTTTATAAATTTTATTCTTTTCCCACTCAGGATAAGGATAATCCTGAGATCACTCATAGGAGCAACAATGTTACTTATGAGAATTCTTTTAAAAAATAAAATTTTCATCAATTCCCTCAAATTTTCTTCATTGTTATTAAATCTTTCATCAAATTATATCTCCTCCTGTCTTCTCAAATTTTATTCTTTTTTCTCCCCATTCAGGATAAGGGGTTAATCCTAAAAATTGGACCGCATACTTGGTCCATCTAAATCATAGATCCTAAATTCTAAATTTTGTCATATCCCTTCTAAATTCAAGTCTCAGGTTATCTCTTCACCAAATCTTCTATTTTCCCTTCAGGTTAAGGGATAAAACTGAATCATTTTCTCCTAAATTCTCATCAAATGTCTATTCTATTGCCCATTCAGGATAAGGGGATAATCCTGAAAGCAGACCACATACAATTAGTTAGGATGGTCTATTAAATTCTAAATCTTTGTCAAGAATCTTCATTATTCCAAATTTGATTTACAAGTTGAATCCTTTGAAAAACCCAGTCCTCGCACATGATTACCTCTCAAAATTTTCAAATCTAAAGACCAAGTTCATTTGAAAAACCCAGTCCTCGCATGGGTTACTTGTCAAAATCTTCAAAAATTTAAAGATCAAGTTCAGTCCTCGTACTGTTTGTCTCTTAAAAAGTCTCAATCTTAGATCAAATCATTAAATCAAAGGTCGTTAAATGAAATATCCCAGCTACTTCGCTGGTCGTTAAATGAAATGTCCCACTACTTTGCTGGTCGTTAAATGAAATGTCCTAGCTACTTCGTTGGTCGTTAAATGAAATGTCCCAGCTAATTCACTGGTCGTTAAATGAAATGTCCCAGCTACTTCGCTGGTTGTTAAATGAAATGTCTCAGCTACTTCGCTGGTCGTTAAATGAAATGTCCTAGCTACTTCGTTGGTCGTTAAATGAAATGTCCCAGCTACTTCGCTGGTCGTTAAATGAAATGTCCCAGCTACTTCGTTGGTCGTTAAATGAAATGTCCCAACTACTTCGCTGGTCGTTAAATGAAATGTCCCAGCTACTTCGTTGGTCGTTAAATGAAATGTCTGAGCTACTTCGCTGGTCGTTAAATGAAATGTCCCAGCTACTTTGCTGGTCGTTAAATGAAATATCCCAGCTACTTCGTTGGTCGTTAAATGAAAAGTCCCAGCTACTTCGCTGGTCGTTAAATGAAATGTCCTAGTTTTCACTGGTCGTTAAATGAAAGGTCCTAGCTACTTCGCTGGTCGTTAAATGAAAGATCCTAGTTTTCACTGGTCGTTAAATGAAAGGTTCCAGCTCCTTCGCTGGTTGTTAAATAAAAGGTCCCAGTTTCACTGGTCAGAATATCCAAAATCATAGATTCAATTCAAGGTCTCATCAAAATCTATATTGAGTAATTATTTCACAAAGAATTCTCAAAAACTTTGCCAATTTGCTAAAAGCATGTGTTGATTCCAAAATTCTTACTGCACAAAAGAATTACCTCAGATTACCTCTAGTATTCTTTCCAAAAAGGTGAAACTTTTTGCGAGAAAGAGGTAAAATTCAAATCTTTTCCTGTTGATCAACCCAAAGGATGTAAGAAATATCCTCGATATGATTAGCGAAAGAAGTATTCAATGATGTTGAAAAGTCAGAAAAGAATTGATATTGATCATGGCTATGGCACATGTTTAAAGAGGACTTTCTGGCAATCAGGCAGTGGAAATATCCTGAGCGATAAAAAGAATCCACCCAATCCATGACTTCACATTCATTTAAAGTTGCAATCAAATATCTGCAAAAGGGATCCCTCAATTGTCGTCAAGATGAAGACGAATAGGCGAGCTGGACCCCCGGGGCCAAAGAAGATTTGGATCATCTCCGAGATGAAGAAGTTTGTGAAGGATCCTTCCAGGGAAAGTTTAGATCACCGTCGAGATGAAGGCGAGTGTGATGAACCTACCGACAAACCCTAAAAGATATTTGATTGCTGCTATCATCTAAAGACCTTTTGAGCCAATATCATCAATATAATCCCTGAGATAAAAGAAGGATTGGAACATCTCCAAGATGAAGGAGTTTGTGACGTACCCTTCCCCAAAAAAAGAGAGAAAAATCAGGACACATCCAAATGAAGGATGATGTAAAAAGCCCAAGAAAGCCCAATGACTCAAAAAGAGTGCAAGAAGATCATCATGAGAAAACACCCAGATATCAAACTGCCAAAATCGCCAGAAGCCATCTTTTCTCATGCAAAATTCTTTTATCAATATCTTTTCACTATTTGCTTTTATGAGATTAAGAATATTTCTTCTCTTCTCATATCAAGGAAATGAATAGCTATCTTGAAAAAAATCATCAGCACTAAAATTTTGAATTTGACTCTTAAGACCGAGAAGTTAGACTCGTTGGGGGAAATATCTTTGCACACATGTGCACATTTTCAAGCGTTGAAGTCAACTATAAATTTATCTTATTGGCAAAATTTTCTAGCTATTCCAAAAATGAAATAAATATTCAATATCCATTTTGATGCAACCTAGCATTGTTTATATCTTCCAGGAAGAGTTGCCTTATTCAGTTGAAGTGTCTTTTTATGTCCCATCATGTTTTCTCCATTTGAGAATTCTGTATGGTCGTTCTCACTCAGGTTAAGGGTCAAAACCTGTATTTTCTGCGAGAGGTCATCAATTTTAAAATTTGATTTCAATATCAGCCATGAGACGCCCAAGATCATCCTTTTTTCAAAGCTTTAAGAAACTCCATTTTCCTCCTTTCACAAAACCCCTTTCGGATTTGTTTGTCCAAACTCCGAAGGTCCCATCATGGTTTCTTTATTCGAGGATTTCATTTGGTCATCCCTTTTCAGGTTAAGGGTTAAGCCTGAACCTCGTCCCATGAGGTATATTCCTTTTTTAAGTTTGGGTTAAACCTGAGTCTCGTTCTGACAAGGTTTCTCGTTTTGATGAGGTGTTTTCTTCCAAGTCCCATCATGGTTCTTTCCATTGAGGAACCCATACTTTGTATATCCATCCAAGATAGGATTTCCACTTGAGCTTCATCTCATAAGGCATTTTCCAAAAAATGTCCCATCAAGGTCATCATATATTCCTTTCCCCATTCAGGTTATTTTGAGATATCTTCGTCCCATCCAAGTTAAGGGCTAAACCTGACTCATTCCAAAAGGTTGATCTTGTCTCACCCATGAGACTTGATCAAAATTCTTATCTTTCATCATTTCAGGATCTTCACCCAAAGTCCCATCATGATTTCCTCATTTCTGTTATTCAGTCATATCATTTTCGAGGATTTCGTCTCCCCAAAGTCATTCAGGATAAGGTTTTAAAAGCCTGAAATCATGCATTTCCAAATGAATTCTTCTACACCCAACTCAGATCTGTTGACTGGGGCATTTTCAAAATTTGGAGTGTTATCTTTGCCACTAAGCTCGGCTTTCAACCGGCTTAGTAGCAAATAGGGGCATCTGTGAACACCCCAAATTTTTCAAAATCTTTTAAATATTCCCTTTTTGCCCCTGATTTCATTTGCTAAGCAAATGAGTCACATTTAAATCTAAATTCCAGTTCATTTCTCAAGTTTTACTGAAACTAAATTCATTTTATATATCTGACTCGATTTCGGATCTGGATCCATTGTCAAGATCCAAATTTGAGCCTCGTTGCCCAACTTTTAAATTAAAATTACAAAAAATACCAAAAATAGTTTTTAAATAGCTCGGACAGTCCATCCGACATCCGTTTGGACACATCATGTTATATTCCTCGATTCGAGGTTTAAAACTCGAATATTTTCTCAAAACTTGGGTCCAAATCCATTTTTTGAAGAAATTTCCCCAAAATAACCCTGACTTTTCAGGAAAACCCTTCTTTTGTAAATATTTTGAAATTTTGTAAAATTAGCTTAAATTCCTTAGTTTTTAGAGTTTTTTTTTAAAAAAATACAAAAAAATAGAAAATGTCAAGAAAAAAACAAAAAAATAAGAAAATAGAAAAAGAAGAACACAAAAATAACCTTTTGAAAACACCTTTTTGAAAATCAAGTTTTTGTGAAAACACCCTTTTTGCAAAGTTTGTTAGGGAGCCCCCTCTGTGTAAAAAACCTGAAAATAAAGGGCCCCCCTTTGAATTTGTTTTTAGGCTTTCGGTGAAGACTCTTCGTAAAAAAGGGTTACTGCGCCTTCTCCCTCTCTGGGAAGAACCCTCATCGCACGCCCCCATCGAGCCTCTCCATGGCCACACCCTCTCTTTCTCCGCCCTCCATCACCAACGGCCTTCACCTTTTATCCACCCTTGATCCCCAGCAAACCTCCCTTCGAGATTCTTCTTCCTCTTCTTTAAGAATCGGCAAAGGCAAACCCTCAGATCCACCCGTTTTAACCCTACCACCGCACCTCTTCTGAACGATCCGTTATTACCCTGTAAACACCCCAAATTTTTTACATCCATTCTCAAATAACCCTCCTCGTGCAGTGTCAACCCTGTTAGGTCCGTGTAGGAGTCAAACCCCCAGTCAGTTTCAGAAAATCACCATTTTACCAACTTTTATTAGGAAAAATACAATTTTACCCTTAGGTCATCCCAGACCTCAGTCAGTTGGAGTCAACAAAGCTCACTGGTCAGTTCAGAACATTTACAATATCAGTCATACCAAGCTCATCTGAGCTCACAGTGAGAAGACCATTTTCATTTCTGACAATTCCTGCCAAAATGGGATCATTTCTTCAGAAATGAGCTCATTTCTTGCTCAAATCCAATCCAATTGTCTCTGAGTCAGTCATTCATAGTCAGTCATACTCTCCAGAGTCTAACTTGAGGTCACTAAGTGTTCAAGTGCTCCCGTTTCAGTTCAAAACCATTTTTAAGTGTCTAGGAGCTCATTTTAGTCCATTTCAGCTCTTTCAGCTGAAATTGAGCTGAGTTCAGTGAGTTGAGCTAGTGTTTGAGCCAAAATTTTAGTTCATCTCAGTATAACTGACCTTTGTTTCAGCTCAAACCCAGTTCAGGTTCGTAATTCACTTCATTCCAATGATCATTCCGTACCATTTCTCTAAAAATGGTAGCTTTTCTTGAAAATTCAGTCGAAAAGGTCAGTTGAGTTAATATCATTGTCAGCTCATTGGAGTTCGGAAACTCTAAAACCCAGCTCAATCTAGCTCATCTCAGTCCAATTCAACTCGAACCCTAATTTCTAGTGTCATTCTAACCCAGTAGAGTCCGAAAGCCATTTCTTGAGTTATTTTGCAAATTTTAATGTTTTTTGAACTAGTACAAGTGTTAATTGGGGTTTAAAATCCAAAATTCTTTATTCAGAGTTAGCATTTCGCATGTCATTTCATGTCATTTCATGTCATTTCTCATCATTTCATATCAATTCTCAGCATTTCATAACATTTCATCACATTTCATTTCATTTTCGAAGTCCAGAACTCCAGTTTTATAAATTTCAATCCAAATTGAGTTTTAAAAGTTTTCAGAAATCAATTTCAAACCCTGGGTTTCCAAAATTGACATTTTTACCCCCGGGAGTCTAAATTTGGAAATATTTTCTCGAGAAAAATAATCTGGATTTCTTTCAAAATTAAATTTTCAAATTCTACACTGGATTTGCTTCGAAACGAGGTATTGAACTTCAGAATCCGAGCTTGTTTCAAAAACTACCAAAAATAGCTCGTTTCGTTTGGAAATTTTTTTGGAAATATTTTCTCGAGAAAAACAATCTAGATTTCTTTCAAAATTAAATTTTCAAATTTTGCACTGAATTTGCTTCGCAGCGAGGTATTGAACTTCAAAATCCGAGCTCGTTTCAAAAACTGCCAAAAATAGCTTGTTTCGTCTGGAAATTTTCTGAAAATACTATTTTACCCCTTTAATCGTCAAAATGAATTTCAAAAGTGTAATTTGGACCCGCTTTGAAATGGCCCATCCATTTGCATTTTCTTGTTTTAATTTATAAGAAAAGAAAAAAAATTCTTTTTCTTTATTTTTCGTTTGTTTTATTTTATTTTATTTTATTTTTAATTATTTTATTCTTCCTAAGGTGGGACCCACAAGGGGGTCGACCACGCTAGCCCACCTTCCAGCCCACTTCCTTTCTTCTTTTTCCTCCATTTTTTTTTATTTTATTTTATTTCTTTTCTTCTTTCTTTCTTTTCTTTCTTTCTTATTTCTTTTTCTTTCTTTCTTTCTTTTCTCCTTTCTTTCTTCCTCCTCCGCTCACGTATGGCATTCTCCAGCCTTCCTTCCTTTATTCATTTCCCTCTGCTTTCTTCCCTTTCTTTCCTTTTCCTTCTTTCCATCTTCTTTCCTTTTCCTTCCCTTCCTTCTTTCCCCTTTCTTCCTTACCTCCTTTCCCTTTCTTTCAAAGGCACAAGGCTGCAGCCATTTATGTATGGCTACCCATGACATATTGGAGGAAACTTAGGTTTTCAAAACCTAAGTTAGCAAAAAAAAAAGAAAGAAAGGAACACAACGGCTGCTATCTAACTCCCATCCCTTCACGCATCTCTCTCTCTCTCTCTCTCCCTTTCTCTTCCCCTCCTTGCTGCAACTCTTTCTTTTCACTGACAGCCATCACTCTCACTCCAGCCATAGCATCTCAGCCCCAATGAACAGCAACCCTCAGCCTTCCTGCTGCTACACCAAGGTAGCAGCAAGTCAAGGTACATCAAGGTTGCAGCAAAACACTTTATTGCAGCCCTCCTTGCACAGCTCCAGCCACATCATCCTCTTCGCAGCTGCAGCAACAAGTGTAGATGTCATCCATTGTAACCACCAGCTTCAACCATCTCCAAGGTGCAAATAGTCTTCAATGCCACCACCCGCACCTCTTGTTTCGGTTTCACCATAGCAGCAAGCTGCTACCTTCCTCAAAGCAAACCAGCCCCGATTCCAAGGCCCCAGCCCATCAAGGAAGCATACGCCTTTATTGTAGCTAGGATACAAGGTGAGACCTCCTTCGCATTAACTGGAATCTCACACTAGTTTCTTTCTTTTCTTTATGCAATTGAAACATGTCTATGTGCTTGGACTAAACAAGTGATGAGGTCCATCCACTTAATGGATTGGATCTCTCACTTTGAGAGTCAAAAGCAAGAAAAAGAGTGATTCATGCTCCCTTTTGAGTGTTTTTCTTTTATTTTTATTTAATTTTCATATTCTACGCAGTTCTTTTGATGTCATTTATAGATTGATTTCATTTTCGTTTTGTCCATGTTAAGTAGAATTGTTAAATCCATAGGTTTCCATGTCTACGTTAAGTCCAGCTATAATTCCATGTAGATGTCTTTATTCAAAAATGCTGGAAATTTTACTGTATTTAAATTTGTCTATCTGTGATGTATTGCCAAAACTTTGATTCAATTTGGGTTTTGTAACCCATCGAAATTGCTCAAACCCTAAATCGGGTTTTCTGTCTCTCTGAAGTTCTAATTTCTACTTTAACAGACAAAAACCTCCGGCACCACCCTTGTGAGAGATTCAAATTGTTTTTCAAAAATCACAGTTGATTTATAATTGAATCTACTAATCATATGGAAATTTTGAGGTTTTCCAGTTCGTTTTGACCTCTATCAAAAATCGGATTTCTCAGCCTCTTGGGAAAATCTCGATTTTCTTCTGTCAGGGTATAGGTAGACCCTAATGCACCAAGTTTGTTCAATCCGTAGCCTATCTGCAAAGCCTTTCAACACAAAAGTTGTTCCTAGCATGTTTTCCTGTCATTTCCCCAAATTTGGAGATTTTTTGAACTGTTTCATTATTTTTTCCAAAATTTTATTTCTTGTCTGACAGATTTCAATATCCCAAAATTTCAGAGATTCGGGTCTCCAACAACAGTGTGCCTCTTTCCAAACCATAACCCAAATCCCAATGATGCAAAAATATCAAATTTTTCCCTATTTGTCAGGGACATTTTACCACAATTTAAGCCTTTTCCCCATCCGTTTACTATTTTTCCCACATTTTCTACTGAAACCTGTCTGTTTCCCCAAATCCTAGAGTCGTCGGATTCCGATCTGACTTGCCGGAGTGGTACAGCTCCGACCATAGGTCAAAACCAGAAAGTGTAAAATGAAAAAATCCTTGCCTTACTGTCCTATATTACCCCATAAAATTTGGAAATTTTTTATTGAATTTTAATATCCAAAATCCCCTTTAGAATCAACATTTTAGGCAAAAATCACAAAATTTAGGGTTTTTATTTTAATTTCCATATTTAAAAATACAAAAAATTATATTTTCGATCTCCATTCCGTTTTTAGAGTTATTTTAGGTTATTTCGCTTAATTCCAAGTTCATTTTCTCCATGTGTTAGTTTATCTTTAAATTCAGAAGCGAAAATCAGGCGAAAATCAGGTTAAATTTGATATTTTATGATATTTTTGCCATTTTAGGGTTTTTATCATGTACATGAGCATGTAGAATCATATTAGGGTTAATTTCAATCTTATTTGCATTTCATATTTTTCAATTTTGCAAAATTTATTTCAGAAAACCCTGGTTTCAAGGCCATAGTCTTGTCATCAGGGATATTTTTATCATTTTGACCTAAATTTCGAAATTTCAATCTTTAATTTCAAAAATTTTCATGCATATCATCATATTTCATCATATTGTATTTGATTTATTTCATTTTATTTTTAAATTTCCAAAATTTCCAAAATTTCTTTCAGAAAACCCTGCTTTCAAAATCATCAGGGGTATTTTGGTCATTTTGACCTAAAATTCGAATTTTCAAGTTTATCTTCAAAATTTATTCATTATTTATTATGTTTATATCAAAGGGGGTATGATTCTGGGTTTATATCTGAATAATATCCGATAATTTCTCATATTTTCGGATAAATTCAGAAAAACCTATATTTTTGTGCTAACACTGTTTTTTAGTTTTGCAGGAACATTCAAGAAGAAGACTTAGTTATTTTGTTTCTTTATTTTATTCAATTCAATGTAAAAAGCAATGTAATATTTGGAATAAGAGTTACATTTCTGCTTAGAATACGGTTGCATTGCATATAGTTTAATTTCTGCAAATTTCGATATTTGATGTATAATTCATGCACATTTATTCCAAAATCACTATGGTTTACACGAATGACACATGCACAATCTCTTAGGGAGTTTATAAACTCGGTGGGATTCATATTTATGGCCATAGTCAGAATACGAAGAAAACCAAGATTTATGATCTTCGCATTAGCCACATTCAGCCTACACACTTAGGCTAACTCCAAAAATGTACTGTATTTTTCAAAACTTCAAATGGATTTCCCAATTCCTCAATTGAAATTCTCTTTCAAATTCATATTCATTCATTCATATCATTTAAATTGCATTATTTTCAAATTCATTTTCCAATTTCAATTTCAGAAAATCAATTTTCTCAAGGATTTACTAAGTCTTTCTCAGGATCGGATTTTCTCAGAATTCTGAGTTTTCAAATGACATTTCAAAGCATTTCTCAAGTTCAAATCAAGATTTTCCAATGTTTTAAAATTCTCAAATTTCAATATCTCAAGTTTTCAAAAATCAATTTTCCCAAGATTCAAATTTTCCTGAGAAATCACTTTCCAATGCAAATTTCTGATTTTCAATGAAATTCAATAATTTTCCCAGGAATTCCATTTTCAAGCATTTTCCAGTCATTTTCCAAATGCATTTCAATTTTCCAAACTTGCATTATTTTCAAATTTTCATAGCACAAGCCTGATTCTCTGTGCATTCTAGGAAAAATAGAGCATAATTTAGATATTTAAGTTAAGTTAAAGCACATAATTGATCCTTGGTTCAATTACCCTTGGTAAAGGCGCCAGGAACGGTTGAACCTCGTACAGACAGGCGGATCCCATTCCATGGAATTTTCCCACAAATTTTCAAAACGGAGGCGAGTGATTTTCAAAACCATTTTCAAAACTTTGCTCGAGTTTGACTAGCGAAATTCGTTTCTCTCTCGCAAGAGAGGGGAAAAATTATGCGATGATAACAGGTTTTGTGACCGTGATGGGACATGTCTTTGTTTGATCAATTATGTGCTTTGACTTAGCTCAATTGTCAAAATCGTGCTCTACAAAATGTCTGCTTTATTTTTTGATATCATGTGAACCTAAGATCCTAGACTTGAACCCAGCTGACATGGACTGCATATAGACTAGTCATGGTTTGGTAGGACCATATTGAGGAGAATTATGCATGCTCACTTAGACTTAGGTTTAAAATACAACACTCCTTAATCTAGGACTTGTATGAAAACAATGTTTGCTTCTTCAAAAAAAATTAAAATCTCTATCTCTTTAGGTTTTAGAGCCCTCTGTTTGTCTGCATGTGATCATATTTCAAAAACCACCCCACCTATGTCTACCTGGTCTTCACGTTGCTAGGCTCTTTTCCAGAACCATAGTTTGGGACAGAGCCTCACAACTGGGCCACTTATTTGGGCTAACGCCCTCCTGCCACGTACCAAGGGCCATAGTCCAACGTATATCGGCAGGCGCTCAAGGATGTTGGGAAAACACAAGCCTAGACCCGGAGATAAATTTTATGCCACGTACATCGAGCCTCGGCTCGAGTATATCGGCATAGCATGATTGGACACATTTGATCTGAGCCTAGAGTCAGGATTAGGGTCCTAAAGCTCTTTCAAAATCAATGCATTTAGAGTTAGCTTCTTAGGGATTGCTGTATGTACATAATTGTTTGTGATTGAATGTATGATTTTTTCGTCTTATTTCCTCATACTTTTCCCAATTTTTCCAAAACATTGAAGAATTTTTCAAAAATACCTCATTTTACATCTTTTGTGAAATATCTCCTTTTTTTTTTAAAAACCCTGGACGTTTTTTCCAAATTATCCACTTTTTCTTCAAAACTTTAGGCGATTTTCCATTCTTTTGTTCCTCTTGACTTCGAATTTCCAACCTTTTATCCTGCCTGCAATTTTCAAAATTCTTGTATTTTTCCAATGTCTAATTCCAATCTTCCTATCTTTCAGTCCAATGCCATCCAGTCAGCTCGATTCTGTTTTCCTTGAGGGTCACATCTCCTACGAGGTGCGACAAAGTCTTCCCAAGCATCGAACTCTCAACACCGGACCCTTCTTTCCCCGGTGGTACTATGTTTGGTTCAAAAACTTCTCTCGTATATTTCCGGACCACTTGAGCAATTACCGATTGGAATTGGCATCTGCAGTGGGAAAGTTGACAGTCAACGATAATCTGATCCATGCACTGACAAAGCGGTGGAATCCGCGCACTTGCACATTCTGGTTCCCGTGGGGCGAGATGACACTACTGATGGAAAAATATTCAGAGATTATGGGACTGCCCGAGCCAGCCGGTCAGCCTGGAGATCCATTAGAGCAGCAGTTTCTGATCAATGTCAAGGGTCTGAACCCTAAAGATGTTGTGGCTCGCATGACAGGGCACAAGTCTTGGCCACTGATTAAAGAAAACAGGAATGAATACGTGAGCCTGATCGAGATCTACCGACAGTATGGAGAATTTGCAGAAGTCAGCTCGTTGTCCAAGACAGCTCGAGAGAGAATTCAACATGTGATGGTTCTGTGTAGTGTAGGACTTTCTTTCTTTCCAGACGGACAGAATTATGTGGATGTCAGAATAGTACAGCTTCTGAGGAGATGGGGAAGTCGACAGACCAGCCGTCTTTCGATAGCCATGGCCGCGTTTGCCTTTCTATACAAAGGACTGACCCATTTCACGCTTGGAGAGTCCATCTAGTCGAGGTATGTACTTATGTACTTCAGTCTTGGTTTCTTCAGCATATGCCGACCAAGGCTAGTTCGTTTAGATATAACGGCAAGGAGCTCCTTCCAATTGCGCGGTACCAATTCCTGATCGATTATCTGTAGGAAGAAGAAGTGGTATGAGACTATTTTGATCGAGAATTATCACCTCCCAGATACACCTATGCATATGGCAAGAGATTCAAGCTGCTTGGTCCATTCTTTTGTGCCTACTATCATTCAGAACGGTGTGTTCGACAGTTTTCTCAGAGACAGAAGCACATAGAGATGCAGCTGCTATCAGGAGTCGTGCCAGAGTTCGACCTTACATCAGCACAGTGGTCCGGAACATACCATTCTGCCAGATATGGCCGAGACTCTTTTGTCACTCTTCTTCTTTTTTCCCGGTCCTCGTGTCTCTGCTAGTTATAAAGAGTGGTGGCAAATTGTTTGTCCGCCCCCTCTTTCCCAAGTTTATTATTGATACAATGATGTTTTCCTTTCAATAAATAAAAATCTTGCAAATTCTTTAATTCTTGGTTTGACGACCTAGCCTAGGTAACAAGGCATAATTTTCAGTTGTTTATTTTCTTTGCAAAGGAATGACAACGCAATTGTCGTAATCCCAGCAACGACTCAATCCCTAGTAATGGGATACTCTTTCAATTGTCTACCAAAATTCTCAGCAAATATTCTCTTCCAATCAAAATCTCTTTCAAAAGCCTAATCATCAATTTTGCTTTGCAGAGAGCATTCGTGACATTCAATGGTTCAGACAAGGTCAAGGAAGAAAACTACACCAGTTGAGGGCATCGCATATTCAACAACTTCAGAAGAAGAAATGGATTCCCCGCACTGAGGCAAAAATCAAGGGCAGCAGGTTGAGGGTGACATTGATCCTCAAATGTATGCCATGTTCAAAAAAGTGATAAGCAAAGTGCTGGCAGAGCAAGCTGAAGCCAGTACAGAGCATACCTAGGTCAAGCAGAAGGCTGAGGGTCACACAGTAAAGAAGCAGGTGAAGATATCTAAAAAGCGTGTCCAGCATGAAGATACATCTGATGAAGAGGAATCAGTGGGAGACACAAATGAAGAAATTGAGACTCGGTAGATACTCCGCAAGTCTACTCAGGGGTAGGGGTCAGCCCATAGATTCAAAGATCAGTCTATCAGTGATTCTGACCAACCACAATTCAGAGATATGGTCAGGATAGTTCGAGATCTGCAGGCCCGCGACAAGGGCAAAAGGATTTTCACAAGCGAAGAGTTTTATGATAGTCTGGAAGGAGATGACAGCCTAGAAGATCTCCCTCGCAAATTTGTCAAATTTGATGGGACTGGCAATCCCAAGGCTCACCTGGTTATGTTCTTTGCAGAATGCAATAGATTCAAGAGAGACAATCGCGCTTTGTTTAGATGCTTTCCTCACAGTCTAGAGGGCACTGCCGCCAAATGGTATTCAGAGCACATCAATCCCATTGAGTTGAAAGAATTTGACAAGGTGGTTAATCTTTTCATTGAGCGATTCTTGTTCAATACCGAGGTGCTACCCACCCTCTATCATCTCTATAATCTGAAGCAGAAAGAGGATGAAAAGGTGAGAAATTTTATCCATAGATGGCGATCCACCTGCAATCAAATGAAGGATCCGATATCAGAAGGGCATGCATTGTCGGTCATCCTGAATAATTTCTCCCAACCTTTGAGAGGCCTGATCTCTACTTCCCCAGCACGATCTTTCATCGAATTGACAGAACGAGCTTAATGGCTCGAGATAGAAATAGAGAATGGAGTATATGAGAGTCTCACACTCTCAAAGAGCAATTTAGATACCAAAAAGAAGTCAAACTTCATGTTCTCTGCGAATGCCCCCGGCAACAGCAATGGCAAAAGCAAAAGGGATGGCAGAAAGAACCACACCTGCAGATCAGGGAGTCTAAATTTCAACAAAGATAATCATACAGGACAAGAGGATAGAATCAACAAGCAGAATGGCAGCCCTCCCTCGAGCATCAAACTAGAATTAAAACCCCAAGGGAGACCAAAGCATGACGGTTGGGGATACGACCGCAATTTTACTCTCTTAGAACAGTTGCTCGAGCAAGTTCTGGAATACATGATAGCCAAAGGAATGGTTAGACTCCCCAAGATAGCGGATCCTCCTTTGACCATGGGAAGGTTTAAAGATTAATTCTGCAAGTTTCATCGGATAATGGGTCACGATACCAAGCATTTTTTCATCTTCAAGAATATCATTCAAGACTGCATTGATAAGAATCTCCTCGTTGAAGATGAAAAGGAGGACTAGTCATCCTGACTGAGCTTTTTCCTCAAATCATTCAAGAAGCTGACAATGCTAGCATTTTCCCATTTCTCATCTTGCTTTCATTATTTTGAAGGGATAATGCAATCCCATTTGTCTTTCCTTGATTTGTCATCTTTTCTTCAATGCATTAATAAATTATCAATTTTCCTCATAAACTTGATGTCACCTCTTATTCTTCTTCTCCGCAAAAATGTTCTCGCATGAGAAATGACCCTCTTCAGAGTCTCTGAATCAATCAAAAGTCAATTGCTTTATTACCGTCGAAGAGCATTCTTCGAACATCAATTATCTTCCTTTTATCCAAAATTTCACTCTCCAGTTATACTAGGGCATTATTTTGAAAATTGTCTTCAAAATATCTTATATGCAGGCAGGATCAAATAAATCTCTCAATTTGCATGCATGTGCATCCATTTACATCATTTTGCATTTGCATTTGCATGCATTCATTTGCATCAAATTCACTTCCCCTTCAGGTTAAGAGACAAACCTGAGTTGCCCATTCAGGATAAGGGAAAAATCTTGAGACCCCGACAGTTGTCTAAGTCATCGTGAGGATGAAGACTAAAAATCTCTAATCAGAATTAGTTGGGTAAATTTTCAAAAATCTAATGTTCGTGCTGGTTAGATTTTAAAAAAAACCAGTGTTCGTGCTGGTAAAATTTTCTAAATCCAGTGTTCGTGCTGGTAAATTTTTTAAATCCAGTGTTTGTGCTGGTAATTTTCAAAATTCAGTGTTTGTGCTGGTAAGATTTTCAAAATCCAGTGTTCGTGCTGGTAAAATTTTCTAAATCCAGTGTTCATGCTGGTAAATCTTCAAAATCCAGTGTTTGTGCTGGTAATTCTTCCAAAAACAGTATTCATACTGATCCATTTTCAAAATCCAGTACTTATACTGGTTCATTTCCAAAATCTGGTATTCACACTGGTACATCTTTCAAAATCCAATTGTTATTGGTCGGACTTTCAAAATCCATTTTTATTGGTCAAACTTTCTAAAATCTGGTTTTGCTGGTTAATGTTTTCGAACCTAATCCATGTTGGTCTAGTCTTCTTGCGGGATTCGAGTTCCGACTCAAATTTTCTTTCCTCCAGGATTCGAGTTTCAACTCAAATTTCTTTCCCTTCTGAATTGGTCTAGAAAATTAGAGTTCCGACTCGAATTTTCTTCCAAATCCAATTCAAATGTTTTAGAATTGGTCTAGAAGATTAGTGTTCCGACTCAAATTTTCTTCCAAATCCAATTCAAATGCCTGGAATCGGTCTAGAAAATTAGAGTTCCGACTCGAATTTTCTTCCAAATCCAATTCGTTTGGCTTTCCTTTAAAGGTTTGAACTCCTACTCAAACTTTTCTACAATTTAGTAATTGGTCTAGAAGATCCAAGTTCCGACTTGAATTTTCTTTCAAAACCCAATTCATTTAGTTTTTCCTTGAAGATTTGAATTTCGAATTGAATCTTCCCTCAAAACCCAGTTTAGCATCTGGTCCATTCAAAGCTCACAAGTTGAATCCTTCCTTCTTAAACTATGGTCCTTAGGTTAAATCCTTATGAAATTCATAGTTCGTAGGTCGAATTCCTTCGAAACCGATGTGGTCCTTAGGTTAAATCCCTATGGAAGTTCGTAGGTTGAACCCCTGCGAAACTAGTGTGATTTGTAGGTTGAACGTCAGTCAAACCAATACGGCTCATAGGTTGAACCCCTTTCGAATCAATCGCATTCTCAAAAATTTGATCTGTAGGTGGAATTCCTACTGATCCCAGGTTCTTAGGTCGAACCATTTTTGGATTGGTATTTTTCAAAAATTCGATTTGTAGGTTGAAGTCCTCCTGATCCAATATTCTTTACAGTCTTTAGGTCGAACCCCTTTTGGATTGGTATTTTTCTGAAATGTGATTTATAGGTTGAAGTCCTCCTGATCCAAGTTCTTTGGCTGAATCCCTATTGAACCCACACTGTTCCCAATGAACCCATGTCGTTCTCAATTGAACCCATGTCATTCCCAGTAAACTAATTTCTAGTTTCGACCTTCGGGTCAATCAATTTCCAAATTCAAGCCTTCGGGTTACAATCTTACCAACATCAGTCATTTTCCTGCCTTCGGGTTACAACTTTATCAACATCTATCACTTTCTAAGCCTTCGGGTTACAACTTCATTAATGTCAATCAATTTCAAATCATCAAATTCAACCTCTCAATCAAAATCCTGCTTTCGAGCTGGTCGGTCAACAAATCCTGCTTTCTAGCTGGTCGCTCAACAAATCCTGCTTTCGAGCTGGTAATTCAACAAATCCTGCTTTCGAGCTGGTCGGTCAACAAATTCTGCTTTCTAGCTGGTCGGTCAACAAATCCTGCTTTCGAGCTAGTCGGTCAATAAATCCTGCTTTCGAGCTGGTCGGTCAACAAATCCTACTTTCTAGCTGGTCGGTCAACAAATCCTGCTTTTGAGCTGGTAATTCAACAAATTCTGCTTTCTAGCTGGTCGGTCAACAAATCCTGCTTTTGAGCTGGTCGGTCAACAAATCCTGCTTTCTAGCTGGTCGGTCAACAAATCCTGCTTTCTAGCTGGTCGTTCAACAAATCCTGCTTTCGAGTCGGTCGGTCAACAAATCCTGCTTTCGAGCTGGTAATTCAACAAATCCTGCTTTCTAGCTGGTCGGTCAACAAATCCTGCTTTCGAGCTGGTTGGTCAACAAATCCTACTTTCAAGTTGGTCGATCAACAAATCCTGCTTTCGAGCTAGTCGGTCAACAAATCCTGTTTTCTAGCTGGTCGGTCAACAAATCCTGCTTTCGAGCCGGTTGGTCAACAAATCCTGCTTTCGAGCTGGTCGGTCAACAAATCCTGCTTTCGAGCCGGTCGGTCAACAAATCTTGCTTTTGAGTTGGTAATTCAACAAATCCTGCTTTGGAGCTGGTCGGTCAACCCAAATCCTGCTTTCGAGCTGGTAAGTTAAAATAAAACCCAACTTTCGAGTTGATCTTTTATCGAGTCTTTTCAAGACTCAATTTGGTCATGGATGTGTCAATTAAACCTCAAGCAATTTCTTTCACCAAGGATTTCAAGAACATTTTGCCAATTTGTCATTAAATATTTGTTGATTTCAAAATCCTTATTGCATAAAATTATTACCTCAGAATACCTTCAGTATTACTTCAAAAAGGACAAAGCTTTCGCGAAAAAGGATTCAAAATTCAAAATCTTTCTATTGGCCAACCAAAAGGATGAAGAATAAATCTTCGATATGGCCAGCAAAGAAAATTCAATGTTGTTGCAAAGCCATAAGTGATTGATATTGATCGCAGTCAATGACATATTTTTAAAGATCATCCTTGGGAAATAAAGCAGTCGAAATATCCTAGGTGATACAGAAAAATCCATTCAATCTCCATATCTCCTCAATTACTTAAGCTGCAATTAAATATTTGCAAAAGGGATCTCTCAATTGTCGTCAAGATGAAGACAAATTATGTGAGTTGACCCCCGGGGCCAAAGAAGATTTGGATCATCTCCGAGATGAAGAAGTTTGTGACGAATCCTTCCAGAGAAAGTTCACAGCACCGTCAAGATGAAGGTGACTGCGATGAGCCTCCCGACAAACCCTAAAGGATATTTAATTTTTGCTATCATCAAGAGATTTTCAATCAAAGAGCCAATAATCATCAATATAATCCCTGAGAGAAAAGAAGGATCGGAGCATCTCTGAGATGAAGGAGTTTGTGACATACCCTTCCAAAAAAAGAGAGAGAGAAAAGTCAGGACATCTCCAAAATGAAGGATGATGTAATCCCCAAAAACCCAAGAGAGCTCTAATTCTGCCAAAAAAAAAAGAGTAGGCAGAAAGATCGTCATGAGAAAAGAATTCCAGGATATCAGACTGCTGAATCTGCCAAGAATCCTCTTTAAATTTTGTGAAATTCTATTATCAATATTCTTTCACCAATTGCTTTCACAATATCAAGAATACTGTCTTTTGTGCTCATATCAAGAAAATTGATAGCTTCCTTGAAAGAAAGCCAATCGCAAGCAATTTGAATTTGAATCTTGATTCTACGGAGTTAAGCCCAGTCGGAGGTAATACTTCAGGTAGAAAAGAGGGAATATTTTCAAAACAATGTGCATCACTTTCAATTATTTTGAATCAACAACAATTTTCAATATTTTGACAATATTTTTTAGCCATCCTGACGTGAAGCGCGAGCTTGAGGTTCATCTTTGGCGCATCCTGACATCAGTTGTTATCCCTTTTAAGGACTTGATAACGGGAGTTTTCAAGATTCCTTCCCTTCTGTTGGTATAATCTGAAAGCATGGGCTCTCAGATTCGTACACTTCCCTGTGTCCCCACTGTCCCACCAAAGACAGTCCAATTTCGGCTTGAGGTTAAGCCACCAATCATTTTCTCGCAAAAGGTCATCAATTTCAAAAGTTATTCAGTCTCAGCAATGAGGCACCCAAAATCAAACCCCTTTTCAAGCTTTAAGGACCCCAATTTCATCCTTTTGCAAAACCCCTATCGGATTCATTATGCAGAGATCCGAAGGTTCCATCATGGTTTCTTCCTTCGAGGATTCCATTCATTTTCCTCCCAATCAGGATAAGGGTACAAACCTGAGCCTCCTTTGATGAGGTATTTCATTTTCTGCCCAATCAGGATAAGGGTACAAACCTGAGCCTCCTTTGATGAGGTATATCATTTCCCGATCAGGCTAAGGGTTAAACCTGAGCCTCCTTTGATAAGGTATTTCATTTTTCGATCAGGTTAAGGGTTAAACCTGAGCCTCATTTTGATGAGGTATTTCATTTCCCGGTCAGGTTAAGGGTTAAACCTGAGCTTCGTTTCTACATGAGGTATTTCCTGTCCCATCCAGGTTAAGGGCAAAATCTGAATCTCACTTCATTTGAGGTAAAATTCTTCTTCTTTATTCTTCATTTCATATCTACCATTTTCATCAGTGCTAACCTCTTCACAACCAGTCAGATCCTTCTAACTGGGGCATTTTTATAGCCCAAATTTGGTGTGTTTTTCTTTGCCACTAAGCTCAGCCTTAAACCGGCTTAGTAGCAAAGACGAGCATCTGTAAACACCCCAAATTTTTCACATCCATTCTCAAATAACCCTCCTCGTGCAGTGTCAACCTTGTTAGGTCAGTGTAGGAGTCAACCCTCCAGTCAGTTTCAGAAAATCACCCTTTTACCAACTTTAATTAGGAAAATTACCATTTTACCCCTAGTTCATCCCAGACCTCAGTCAGTCGGAGTCAACAAAGCTCACTGGTCAGTTCAGAACATTTACAATATCAGTCATTCCAAGCTCATCTGAGCTCACAGTGAGAAGACCATTTTCATTTCTGACAATTCCTGCCAAAATGGGATCATTTCTTCAGAAATGAGCTCATTTCTTACGCAAATCCAAGCCAATTGTCTCTGAGTCAGTCATTCATAGTCAGTCATACTCCCCAGAGTCTAACTTGAGCTCACTAGAAGTTCAAGTGCTCCCGTTTCAATTCAAAACCATTTCTAAGTGTCCAGGAGCCCATTTTAGTCCATTTCAGCTCTTTCAGCTGAAATTGAGCTGAGTTTAGTCAGTTGAGCTAGTGTTTATTCCAATGATCATTTCGTACCATTTCTCTAAAAATGGAAGCTTTTCTTGAAAATTCAGTCGAAAAGGTGAGTTGAGTTAGTATAATTGTCAGCTCATTAGAGTTCTAAAACTCTAAAACCCAGCTCATCTCAGTTCAATCCAGCTCGAACCCTAATTTCCATTGTCATTCTAACCCAGTAGAGTCCGAAAACCATTTCTTGAGCTATTTTGCAAATTTTATCAATTTTAATGCTTTTTGAATTGGTACAAGTGTTAATCGGATTTTAAAATCCAAAATTCTTTATTCAGTGTTAGCATTTCGCATGTCATTTCATGTCATTTCTCATCATTTCATATCATTTCATATCATTTCTCAGCATTTCATAACATTTCATCACATTTCATTTCATTTTCGAAGTCCAGAACTCCAGTTTTATAAATTTCAATCCAAATTGAGTTTTAAAAGTTTTCAGAAATCAATTTCAAACCCTGAATTTCCAAAATTGACATTTTTACCACCGGGAGTCTAAATTTGGAAATATTTTCTCGAGAAAAACAATCTGGATTTCTTTCAAAATTAAATTTTCAAATTCTACACTAGATTTGCTTCACAACGAGGTATTGAACTTCAGAATCCGAGCTCGTTTCAAAAACTGCCAAAAATAGCTCGTTTCGTCTAAAAATTTTTTTGGAAATATTTTTTTGAGAAAAACAATCTAGATTTCTTTCAAAATTAAATTTTCAAATTCTACACTGGATTTGCTTCGCAATGAGGTATTGAACTTCAAAATCCGAGCTCGTTTCAAAAACTGCCAAAAATAGCTTGTTTCGTCTGGAAATTTTCAGAAAAGACTATTTTACCCCTTTAATCGTCAAAATGAATTTTAAAAGTGTAATTTGGACCCGCTCTGAGATGGCCCATCCATTTGCATTTTCTTGTTTTAATTTATAAGAAAAGAAAAAAATTCTTTTTCTTTATTTTTCGTTTGTTATATTTTATTTTATTTTATTCTTCCTAAGGTGGGACCCACAAGGGGGTCGACCACCCTAGCCCACCTTCCAGCCCACTTCCTTTCTTCTTTTTCCTCCATTTTTTATTTTATTTTATTTCTTTTCTTTCCTTCTTTCTTTCTTTTCTTTCTTTTCTTTCTTTCTTCTTTCTTTTTCTTTCTTTCTTTACTCCTTTCTTTCCTCCCCCTCCACTCACGTATGGCATTCCGCAGCCTTCCTTCCTTTCTTCCTTTCCCTCTCCTTTCTTTTCTTTTCCTTCTTCCCCTCTTCTTTCCTTTTCCTTCCCTTCCTTCTTTCCCCTTTCTTCCTTACCTCCTTTCCCTTTCTTTCAAAGGCACAAGGCTGCAGCCATTTACGTATGGCTACCCATGACATAGTGGAGGAAACTTAGGTTTTAATTTTATCAAAACCTAAGTTAGCAAAAAATAAATAAAAAGGAACACAACGGCTGCTATCTAACTCCCATCCCTTCATGCCTCTCTCTCTCTCTCCCTTTCTCTTCCCCTCCTTGCTGCAACTCTTTCTTTTCTCTGACAGCCATCACTCTCACTCCAGCCATAGCATCTCAGCCCCAACGAACAGCAACCCTCAGCCTTCCTGCTGCTACACCAAGGTAGCAGCAAGTCAAGCTACATCAAGGTTGCAGCAAAACCCTTCATTGCAGCCCTCCTTGCACAGCTCCAGCCACGTCATCCTCCAGCTCCAGCCGGCACCCTCTTTGCAGCTGCAGCAACAAGTGTAGATGTCATCCATTGTAACCACCAGCTTCAACCACGGCTCCAACAAGCAACCATCTCCAAGGTGCAAATAGTCTTCAATGCCACCACCCGCACCTCTTGTTTCGGTTTCACCATAGAAGCAAGTTGCTACCTTCCTCAAAGCAAACCAGCCCCGATTCCAAGGCCCTAGCCCATCAAGGAAGTATCCGCCTTTATTGTAGCGAGGATACAAGGTGAGACCTTCTTCGCATTAACTGGAATCCTACACTAGTTTCTTTCTTTTCTTTATGCAATTGAAACATATGTCTATGTGTTTGGACTAAACAAGTGATGAGGTCCATCCACTTAATGGATTGGATCTCTCACTTTGAGAGTCAAAAGCAAGAAAAAGAGTGATTCATGCTCCCTTTTGAGTGTTTTTCTTTTATTTTTATTTAATTTTCATATTCCACGCAGTTCTTTTGATGTCATTTATAGATTGATTTCATTTTCGTTTTGTCCATGTTAAGTAGAGTTGTTAAATCCATAGGTTTCCATGTCTATGTTAAGTCCAGCTATAATTCCATGTAGATGTCTTTATTTAAAAATGCTGGAAATTTTACTGTATTTAAATTTGTCTATCTATGATGTATTGCCAAAATTTTGATTCAATTTGGGTTTCGTAACCCATCGAAATCGCTCAAACCCTAATTTGGGTTTTCTGTCTCTTTGAAGTTCTAATTTCTGCTTTAGCAGACAAAAACCTCCGGCACCACCCTCGTGAGAGATTCAAATTATTTTCCAAAAATCACAGTTGATTGATAATTGAATATACTAATGATCTGTAAATTTTGAGGTTTTTCAAGTTCGTTTTGATCTCTTTCAAAAATCGGATTTCCTAGCCCCTTGGGAAAATCTTGATTTTCTTCTGTCAGGGTATAGGCAGACCCTAATGCACCGAGTCCGTTCAATCCGTAGCCCGTATGCAAAACCTTTCAACACGAAAGTTGTTTCTAACATGTTTTCTTGTCATTTCCCAAAATTTAGAGATTTTTGAAACTGTTTCATTATTTTTCCCAAATTTTTATTTTCTGTCTGACAGATTTCAATATCACAAAATTTCAGAGATTCGGGACTCTGATAACATTATGCCTTTTTCCAAACCATAACCCAAATCCCAATGATGCAAAAATATCAAATTTTCCCCTATTTGTTAGGAAAAGTTTCACACAATTTAAGCCTTTTCCCCATCCGTTTACTATTTTTCTCAGATTTGCTACCGAAACCTGTCTGTTTCCCCAAATCCTAGAGTCGCCGGATTCCGATCTGACTTGTCGGAGTGATACAGCTCAGACCATAGGTCAAAGCCAGAAAGTGTAAAAGGCACAAATCCTTGCCTTACTGTCCTATATCACCCCATAAAATTTGGGAAATTTTTATGGAAGTTTGATATCCGAAATCCCCTTTAGAATCAACATTTTAGGCAAAAATCACAAAATTTAGGGTTTTTATTTAAATTTCCATATTTAAAAATACAAAAAATTAGATTTTCGAGCTCCATTATGTTTTTAGGGTTATTTTAGGTGTCCATGCCAAATTTGGCTTAATTCCAAGTTCATTTGCTCCATGTGTTAGTTTATCTTTAAATTCAGAAGCGAAAATCAGGTTAGATTTGATATTTTATGATATTTTTGCCATTTTAGGGTTTTCAATGAAAAACAAGGAAAACCGCATGAACGGAGGCGAGTGATTTTCAAAACCATTTTCAAAAGTTTGGTCGAGTTTGACTCACGAAATTCGTTTCTCCCTCGCAAGGGAGGGGAAAAATTTTGCGATGATAACACCCCCCCGCATCTTCCTCCTTCCTCTTCCATTCCACCTCATCAGGAGCGACACAGCAGCTCGCCACTTTCCCTGGTTCCTTCTGTGCACCGCGCTTCACCCCATCACAGTACATCTGCTTCTTCTTCTACCTCCCAATCGGTTGAACCAAAGTCGCTTTTCAACCTCGAGAGCTCCAAGCAACCACGGTAAGCATCTCCTCCCTCCTTCTCTTATCCTATCCCCTTTTACTTTTCATATTTTTGCCCCGCCTCATTAGAGCATCCACATAGTATCGGTCTTGCTTATAGCAAGTATTGATCTATGTAAGTATGCAACATCAAAAGGAACGGATGCATTCCGATACATTTTTTTGTAATTTATTTATCCTTGTTCTGTTTATGCTATCATAATCAGTAATTTTTATTCTTATTCCATTTTCCCTGCTAATCTTCGATTTTTGCTTTTATTTTGCTTATTATTTTTCTGAGAGTTTCCAATTCCCCATTCACGTTGTCGTCTCTGTTCGCTGAATTTGATTCCACCTCTTCACTAGTCATTTACATGCTGATTTCCTTTTCTATTTCTTTCTCGTTTCATAGTATTTCAATATTTTTATTTCATTTTGCTTCACATGCTCCGACTCTCTACAACGAGTTCAGGGTCTTAAAAAAATCTGACAGGCTGGTTGGACGACGGCCTGTTACTTTTTTTTTTCTTTTTGTTTTCTGCAAGTGTTTTTAAAAAAAAAAAGCAGATCAAAAGATCTCTGATATCAATCTAATTTCTGGGTTGATTCTGATTTGTTGGAATCTTGTTGAGGGTTAACCCGATTGTTTTAATTCTTTCAAGGGTGCTGATGCTCCCGATTCAAAATATATTCAAAAGATGAAGATGGTGTATTTAGGTATTGCCATTCTCATTTAATTTCTAAAGTTGTCTCTGTATATTCCTGTTACATTAATGTCTATTTCTGAAATTAATTTGCAGAGGCCACCTGACAAATCAATTTGCTTTTCGTTTGTTGATTCTTTGGCTGAAATCAATCTGTTAACTAAGGTCATGTTGTGATATTCATCTCAATAACGTAAGGAATTCGTTGGGTAAAAGAGTTGATGTGCCCATGAGTTTGCTAAGGCCCATGTGCTGATCTGCCCTCCTTTATCTGTTGCTATCTGGATGGCAATCAGAACGAAAATGTGGGTTGAACATATGGTAGATAATGATGTAAGGGTGCATGATAAGTGATTAGGAAGGGCAGGATTTCTCAAGAAAATGAATTACCGGTGCATAAGTGGTGGGTTTCTCGTGAAAACCTCACTCATCCAGTACTTCACTGGCAACATCGGGTTGATGGAATGAGAAAATTACAGATCAGTTGTCAAGGGTATATCAGTTAGCTACTTTGAACCTGTATATTTGTGCTTGCTCTGCAAGATCCTCATCAGCACCACACCCCTTTGATTTCATTTTGTTTCATATATTGATTTGAGCCCCTGTGTTTGGTCAACACACTTTTTTTGTCTAATCTGATTTTGCTTTTATCTATATTACACAATGTCATTATCATGTAATTGCCTTTGACTCAATTATGCATCCTCGAGTATTTTAGAATTTATCAAGCTCAGTGTCAACAATCCCATGGTAAGCTGGTTCAATGTTCAATTGGCAACCCTGTGATCCTTGAAAGATCAAATAAGAATGAATTCAAAGAGAGTCATGTGGAAGACTCATTTCAGAATCCTGGGTTCATAGATCAGTACTTCCCTGCGTTTGGCCTCATTTTCACTGTTCTATCATTTATATATATATATATATATATATATATATATATATATATATATATATGTATTCAGATATGGTTGGAATAGTCGATCTTAGAGGTAGATCTGTCCAAATGACATATGCCATCTCAGAAAGGGAAGTTGTTACTTCTCCAAGACTTTTAGATGGGCAGTGTTTCACATGTTAATGGCTTTGGTAGATTCTATAAGTATAATGAATCTAGAATGAAGGCAGGGGCTTTGCCATCTGGGTCTGACTATGGGGATTGCAGGGCAGCTGCCATAGCAGCTTTTAGAATCAATGAATCCACTTGTACTCATCTCAAAGGCACGTTTGGTAGCATATGGAATGGTGGTGGGAAGATGGCCAGAAGAATCTCTTTTCTATGATAGGGCTGTGGAGGTGGTATCCTGTAATTTTTTTTTATTTTTTTATTTTTTTTTTCAAGCAACGTACATCTTTTCAAGTACACTATATCTTTTGTGTTCGTCAAAATCTGACTATGCATTCTCCATACAGGAAGGTTTTATAAATTACAGGAATCCAATTGCAAAGGGGTAACACCCATAGACTATGCAGCCAAACTATACACTGCTTCTTGATGAATTTGATCCATTGGAAAAGATTATATTGATAAAGCAATTGAGGTATGAGGATTCATTGGTTGAAGTTGCATGACCGTTAGGTAATGTTCTCAAAGTTACATCAGCACCTTTTCTTTTCTGCACATACTTGTGTTCCCTGCAATTTACGTCACTAACACCCAGTATTGTGAATTGGTTTAACAACAAGATGAGGTTATTCATATTTCATTTCTTAACAAAGGTAGGTTATTTTGCATATGTTAGCCGCATTCTGCTTACAGTGAATACAATCCTTCTCGATTATTTCTCCTTTTCATAAAATTCTATAATGATGGTCTGATAGTTCTAATGTGTCACATAGTCCCAAAATATCGGTCTTGGCTATACCTCGATCAGGTAATTTCTCGTGATAATATATCTTATTTTTCATTCTATGCAGTGAAACTTATTTGTTATTGAATTTTTCAGGCTAGATCTGTTCAAGAAGAATCATTCAGGACTGCACAAGATGGAGGCTTTATATTGAGTAATGTACAAACTCAAGGGTAGTAACATACACACGCTTAGCTTTATAGAGCTTATCAAAAGTTTATCATGAGGTATGATCTACAGTATTGCAGATGATATGAAGATGCCATATGGATAGGATTTACCTTAATAGTGGTACTTATCTGTAGTGTTATTGATGGTCACATTGACTCAAACAATATTTTCCACGCTAAAGTGAAAAGACATGAGCCCTCTGTGGATGAGATTCATGACCAACTTGTCTCTGAACACCCCATTTACCATTACAGTTTGTAAGCAACAGGTTATATTCATTTTGTGTTATGTTCTATGTCTTATATTTATCATATGGATTTTTCCATTTTCTTTTCTTTTTATTTTATTACTTTGATCTTTTCCTTTCACTATCGATTTTTCATTTGTATCTTATTATTGACCATAAATATCATCAATGATTATAATGAATTATTGCAATCCTATGCTTTAACCATCATTGTTAAGGTCACTGCATTAATACCCATGGCATTGACCAGTCGTTAGGTTTCATATCCTCGTTATATTTCAGCTTTTCCTTCTGCGGTACATTCAAGTGCATTGGCAGCCTGCTGATGCATTCCATTTCATCCATGGTTCCTGATTGTTCTGTTATACATTCATTTTAGTATCCTGGTTTAGTAAATTTTTTATTACACTATGTCATTTGGTGCATTTGATTCATTGGAATCACCATTTTCACACCATTGCATTCACCTTTATATTATGTAGATGTATTTTTGTCTCTGTGCTTTTAATTCAGCAGGACCCTGAAGGCAGGTAAAGATTAATTCTAACCTCCACGCCCTGGGTAATTTCCTATTCACCTCGGTAATAAGGTTATGAGAGTTCTGAGTCTCTCGAAATGTCTTGCTCATCCTTTAGCAGCCAATTGATATAGTTTTCTGAGTAAATTCTTGGCTACCTGCTATACATTGCTGTAGTTATTACCAAACAGGAAGGTCTTCAAAATGGCTTCAGGGCTGTCATTAACAATGGGCCAAGTGAATGTCAATCTGCCTATCATCTTCGTGTTCATCTCTTGGGTAGAACACAGGTGAATTGGCCTCCAGGCTAACATAGGTTTATCAGGAAGAATTCAGCAGGTGTGCATATGTCCTTATTAGGAAAACTAATGTAGGCTTGTCATTGGCACTCAGTCAAGTTAGCCACTTTATTTTGCATGTTTGTCTTTGTCATATTTTGGGATGCTTGTGTTTTAAACTTTTGGAGGCATTTTGTGTCAATGGGAGTATTGTTAGTTGCTTGAAGGTGAGTAAAATAACTCTTTCCAGTGTGAATTAAATTCTGGAAGTCTTACAGTTTCCTTGCTTTGCTTTTCAGGCTCTTCTGTTCTGTCCCCAAACAAAGCTTTTGGCCATATCCCAGACAACATATTTTCCTTTTCTTCCATTTCAGATCAAGCATATCTTGGTTCTACACTTTGCTGTACATCATATCAGCCACTGTAGCAGCAGGTCCTATAGTTGTGAGATGGAGGTGGCAACAAGTGAAAAAATCAAGCATATCCTAGTTCTACACTTTGTTGAGCATCATATCAGCCACTATAGCAGCAGGTGCTATAGTCGTGAGATGGAGGTGGCAGCATGTACAAAAGTTGAGGTAAATATGTACATTTTTTTCCTTGCCATTTACCAACAGTATTTGTGGTCCCAAGATGATCTTTTTGATATGTTATGCAATTTCTGGAAATGGGGTATTTATATTGAAGTGTATGTGATTAAAGGGCCATGATTCAATAATTTGGTCTGTGTGGTAATTCAATAGAGTGTGCTCATGTTAGCCGTATCTTTATGTATATAGTATGCATACGAACCCCAACTGACCTCGGGTTTGGATCCTTGTACATTGGTTTTGCAGGAGACAAGTTTTGATCACATTATTAGGAAAGGTAAATGGGGTGTTTCAGTACGTTAGAAATTATTGAGGTTGAAGACATTGTGTTAAGATATTTTCATCATAATAGCCCTGCATGTTCGCAATTCTCACCATATACCTGCTGCTACCCTGCTATACATCACTGTATACTATCTTCAGCCCCACTAAACTCATCGCCTTCCTGCACTGTTATGTCCCTTTTATACATTTCATGCACAACCACCACCCATATCATATATATATCCCCAAATAGATTAGGATATCTTTTACGGATTTCAATGTCCATTTTAGTTACCTTAAGGCATTACACAATTTCTCATACGTAAATTAACTTGAGCATATCATTCTAACATAGATTCCATCATTTACCTTGCATTTTCGGTAATGTAAGATATATACCTAATAGCTTCAGGAGTAATCTCTTAGGTCCAATATGCTGTGATGTAAATTGTTCTTTATGTGCTTTTTTGGACTAATTAAGTGCTTTGCAGGAAATATATAGAAATTGTTTTTTTCTTGTAATCTTAAATTAATCTCAAGTTTGTAATAGCTAAACATCAATGAGAATTCTATATTTTGGTATTAGATTAGAATGTATGAGCATGTGTATACCATAGAATTACTTATTTTCATATCATTTTTATTTGATTTCGCAAAAATCTCACAAGTAGGAACACGAATGGCACGTGCACCCTTTTTATAAGAGGTGATTAAATCCTAAGTTGATGATTTGCATCAATGGCCATAGTCAGGATGTGAACAAAAGTTAGGATTTTCATCTTTTATGAAATAACACTGGATCCACATTAGATCCTTTTCAAAATTCATCATATTTTCTTTAAATATTTTCCTCTTTTATTAGAGTTTAGTTTAAAATTAATTCAATATATATATCAATGGCCATAGTCAGGGTATATTGAGAATTAATTTCATTTTAAACTCTATAAAAGCACCAAAATATGTTTTATTCTTCACCTGAATTTAAATCTGATTATTATATGATACATTCAATGACCATAGTCAGGAGTGTATTATATCCTTAATCTTATTTTAATTCACTTAAAGAATGAAATAAGATTTTCAAAATCGAATTTTAAAATTCTTTAAATTCATTCATCATTTAGGATAGAATTGCATCATATTTCCAAAAATCCAAGTGATCTCAAACATCTTTCCTCCATCTCTATTTCAAATTCATTCTTTTATCCTATTTCAAAGATTTAAATCTCGATTTCAGAGTCCAATTTGACTTTGAGACTTCAAATTTCATTTTATATTCAAAATTCCATTTCCAAATTCGATTTCAAAGTTCAATTTAACTTTGAGATCTCTGATTCATCTGCTAATTCTAAGTTCAAACTTCAAATTCAAAGTCCAAATTGACTTTGAAATTCATTTGTATATTCAAAATTCAAATTTCTAAATTCCAAATCAAATTTCCAAGTTCAATTCAACTTTGGAAATTTTAATTCATTTTCAGGATTCAAAATTCGAATTCAAATTAACATCCCAAATTTCAAAGCTCAAAATTAAAACTTTGAAATTCTTGATTCATCTTCTGAATTTAAACTTCAAAATCCTAATTCCTGATCTAGGGCCCAATTCCACTTTGGATCTTAGACTTCAGGTCCAAAATCCATTTTAGGATCTAGAATCCAACTCCATCTTGGATCTCAGACTTCAGATCCAAAATCCATTTTAGTATCCAGAATTCAATTTCACTTCGGATCTCAGACTCCATATCCAATTCCATTTTAGGATCCAGAATTCAATTCCATCTTAGATCTCAGACTTCAAATCCAAATTCCATTCTAGGTTTCAGATTCCAGATCCAATCCATCTTGGATCTTAGACTTCAGATCCAAGTTTCATTCCCAATTCTAGATTTTAAATCCAAATCTACCTTGATTTTTAGATTTCAAATCTAATTTCATTTTCAAATCACATCTGGACTTCTTTAATCCATTTCTATTTTAAATACCATTTGGATCTCTCAAAATCCATCCTGATTTCAAACTTCAAAATTTGAAATTCAATTCCATTTCAAGTATTCATTCCCTCTCCTAAATCCAAGTTTTAAATTCGAATTCAAAGTCTATTTCTGACTTTAAAACTTCATTTTCTTTTCTCTCGTCTTTAAATCATTCTTTCCAAATTTAAAGATTTATTTTCCCAAACTTTGATCATTTCAAAGACTTAGAACATCAAACATCTATCCAAGATCTATCTCAAAATTCTAAGTTACAAATCATTTCTTCACTTCATTATCAAGTTCATCTTAGAAATACTTGGAAATTTTTCAAATAATGTTTCTCAAAAGAGCATACATTTTGCATTTACACAAGCATGATTCTTTGTGCATCTAGACTTAGGATAAATTCTTAGATAATATTTAGGCAAAGCAAAAAGGCATAAATTCGATCCTTGGTTCGATTACTCCTGGTAAAGGCGCCAGTAACGATCGAACCTCGTACCGACGAACGAGCCCCGTCTCCCAATTTTCCCACAAATATTTTTCAAAATGGAGGCGAGTAATTTTCTAAGTATTTTCAAATCAAGGTCAAGTGAGACCCCGCAAAAGAGTGCCTCTTCTCTTTTCTTTTCTTTTCTTTTCTCTTCTCTCTTTCTGTCTTTTCATTTCTCCCCTCAAGAAGGAGAAATAGAGGTCAGAAAGGAAAAAGAGAAGGAAGAGAGGAAGAGAGAGAATATTATGAGAGGAAATTTTTTGCGATGATCACATACAGGTGTTTGTGTTTATCCATTTGGATACTTTGGTGGACATTTGCTCTCGTTTGGTGGTTCTACTCTCTTTACAAAAACAAGCCTATACAGTCACATTACTCTTCATGAATAGAAAACAAATTGGTAATGACAGCAGTTCAAGTTTCTTATCATTAGAGTTCTTAAGTGAATATGCCTCAGGAGAAAAGATCAACTAAAAAGCTTAAAACCAACTCAAATAGAGGTAATGAGTCTTCTCAGGCTGATGCAAAAAAAAGAATATATAGCAATCAATATTAAAAACAAAAAAATGCAGATACTTAACATAAGTTTCAGATACATGCATGGCTTCATTCTTGTTTTTCCTTTTTAACGGTCAATCTGGGAGACAACCCAATGTTAGATTCAAACCCAAAAGATTCCAGCTATGACGGAGCAACTTTAATATCCAAACATCATGTATTGACCAAAGAAGGTGAACCATATAAACCAAATGCAGCTTGTACATCCATGCTACTAAAATTCTCAAAAAATATGGTTCAAAAAAATTAAGTCCCCACAACATGCAGATGTAATGAAAAAAAAACAAATTTGTTAGCAAAACATAAAAAATTTATATCCTTATGCACATATCAGCCAAACCCATGACTTCAATCATTTGCCTTTTCTTTATACTGGTTAATCTGTGGATAGACCCATCTCGGATTCAAACCTAAACATCCATCGTTGGCTAAAAGTGATCAACCATAAAATCCAACAATTTCATTTGATCTTAGCTCATAATATAAAGGGATGAAAATCATGTTGTTGAAAAGCAACAAGATAGATAAAAAAAAACAAACAAACTTACAACTAACACAAAAGGCTCGTGTTTTTTGCAAGGCATGGCCTCCAGAGCTTAACATAAGTTGCATAAATGAAAAAAAATACAGATAATGGGAACAACCAACACAAGAAGTCCATGCATGTTTAAAACAATATCTGCATCATGGTAGGTACAGGGTGGTGAAAGAAAATTTTAAATAAATAAATAATGCAGACAACACTCACCTGCATTAGTGTTTTGAGATATTCTGAGTTGAACTTTCTCCATCAGTTTGATGAATATAATGTAAAGATGCCAATAAACCATGCAATATTCACTAGGAGAATAGAGTTCCAGCTCAAATCCAAGCATAAGGAAACGGGTAGCAATCCAGTAAATATGTTCTTTAGTCTAATTAGCAAGACTTGATGCTAGGTCCATGCATGAATTCTCATCAATTGGTGCATTCAAAGTATCTCCAGATTCTCTTGAAGCACTCCTCTCCAGCTGTCCCAAAAAGATACTCCAATCTTGCAAGATCTTTCCAAGCTTACGCCTTTGCCATGCAACATTTGTGCAAAGAATCTTGAGCAAGCTGACTAGCAGCTGTCCCAAACGTTGTACAAATTCATGCATTTGCAACTCTGTACTCCTCGTTATGTGAGGCAATGTTGTAGCCCGAGAGATCACTTCATGGAAAGGATCTCGCCCATATAGCTTCCCATCATGAACCAGCAGAAGCTGCAAATGAGCGCTTGCAACCAAATCAGGTTGAGACTTTTGGAATTGGACCACAAATCAAAGAACTTCTTCACTATGTGGATCAAAAGAGAAAGAACATATTACATCTAGATCTTCTAGTAGCCTTTCAAAGTACTCAAGAGCCTTTTTCCAGCTGAGAATATTTATAGCATGTGGAGGTGTGAGAGCTGATAATTTAGTATTTAAGTTAGCATCAAAACCAACAGGCTGACCACCAGATGATGTTTTTTCTATCTTTAACATCCACTTGAGATGACCCATATGCTTTACTGACAAGGAACCCTGATGATTCACGCATAGATGCAAGTTCTGACAAGCATGATGCAATACGTTTCCTCACAACTTCCAACCCCCTTCCTTGAGGTTTTCTCATGCACATTAGAACATGATGGAGGTGTTGTTTCTGACTAAGAAATTCGGCAATTTACAGGATTCTGGTTCTTGAGTCTCCAAATTTTGCTGGGAAAGACCCTTCAATTTTGACAGACGTACTCCAGTGAAAAGGAATGGCAAATATCTTAATATGTGATAATTATACTGTAAGTCTATAGAATCCATGCCATATATTGGATCTATAAATTCAATGACTGGACCATCTTGAAGTCATTCTGTCACTTTTCCAGCAGCCGAAAGATTGTAGACAGTCACTTTGGGCAAACCATCTTCACACTCATATATTACCACTGAAAAGTCACATTTCCTGTATTTTGATCATTTCCTTGTGAGAAAGCAGAACAGATATAGCAGATACATTGTCTAGTTGACAAACAAGTAATTCAAAATCAAAATACTCATCACTTCTTTTCTTGGTACAAGATGATCTCCGCGGTGACTCCCTTGGTTATCAAGCTGGCATGTAGAGAACCAAAACAACAAAAGAAATGCAGTTACAGCTCATTCTGTACTGCCAAATTTCCAATTTCTCATGTAGCAAAACTCCAAAGCAAGAGATGCCTCAGTTTTACAGAAGCTTCAACGCGTGTTCCAGCAAATCATGATGGATGGTTTGATTAATGTAAGACAATACTAAATAAAATAAGAAGGATAAGATCATACCAAAGAACATTATTCCAACACAGAATCATTTTGACAGCAGTTATCAATATCTTGGCAGGCTTATGTCACACTGTCACGTTAAAAATATAATAAAACTAAAACAAAATGTGAGACCTCGATCAAGAAACTGGTGACAGGAAAAACGCTGAATAAAGATGGGTTTACTCAAAACAGGGATTCAATGGGTTTGAATGGATACAGCAACTCACTAGTGATCGGATGAACTGAAAATGTATAATAATATAACATTTAAATGAAGGGTTGCAAGAATATAACAGAAGGTGCATTCCCAGATTACCACACTTAAGAAGTGATTAAGAAGAAAAGACAAACGATACATTTGAATCGTTATTTACAACAACACAACTCCAGATCGCAAACCAAAGGGGAAAAATACATGCCAATTATATATAAAAAAATAAGAGGAATAAGAAATTTAGACACGAACAGGAAGTCAGAATGAGCATAAGAAATCAAAGTGAAACAAGGCACAGGTAGCTAATGAAAAAAATAAGACAGGGAATCGAACATCACAAGATATATCAGAAAAGCAAACAAGAAGTTAAAAACCAGAAACGAAGTAAATATATAGACACAGGATGGAAACCCATCATTTAATCAATAACAAAATTCACAATGGAAATCGATAATTAATAAATAAAGAAAAAAAAAAGAAAAAAAAAAGCAATAAGAAGAAAAAAAAAATGAAATCAGTAAAATGCCCTGTTAACCTTCCTTGTCAAACTCGGTAGGACTCCGTTAATGGCATTCAACTCTGATTCCGGCATCCAGACAGACTTGTCAAAGGATGTTTTTACCGGAGGTCAATTAAAGTGGATGAAGGAAATGCTTCCACGCATTTGATCGCTGGAATTTATTTGGTCGACAATGAAACAACAAAACGCCAGGAGTCACTATGCTTCGAAACAAAAAAAAATGGGAATCGAGAGCCAAACAGATGACAGAAATCAAACAATGCAAAATGAAATGCAAGCAAAGATTAGGACAGACAAAAGTTATAACAAAATAGAAATCGTAATCAGACTAAAATAATTAAGGAGAAAGAAATCGAATACGAATCAGAAATCTGATTAAACAACAAAAAAAAAATGTAAGAATCAGAGAGATTCAGAAGTAAATTACAAAAGGGAGAAAGAGAAAGAAAATAAAAAAAAATGTTGGAATGGAGACATTCCTGTTAATGTCGCACGTATATGGGCCGATCTTGCTATATGCAAGTCATCCCCACTTAGGTGCTTGGATGAAAGAAACAAAAGAGATCAGGAACAACAAAGTAAATGATAGAAGAGTAAGGGAGCTTACCGTAGCCGGCTTCAATTCGGAGGAAGAGGGTTTGATTTCTACCTGTCGCTGCAGGATGAGGTCGACTTCCTTCTTCAGTCGATTAAAAAAAAAGACAAAAGAGGGAAAAGTTGATCGTGAAGGAGGAGGCCAATGGTGAGATAGAAGATGGATGAGAATAAGAAAGAGGGAAGATGGTGGGGGTGAAACGTGGTTCGTGAAGGAGGAAATGGGGAGGTGAAAAGCTATGACTTGCTTCCCCTGTGTGTTCCCCTTTTAAAGAGGAAGAGGAGGGTTCGTGAAAGGGAAGACGGTTGAAGATCGACAATGGAAGAAACTGATGATCCGCAAAGATGAGTCGCACATGGGGGAGGTAGATGGCGGATGCGGAGGTTAGCGATGGATAGCTCGGGTGAAGCAGAAAGTTTTGGCGGAAGAGAAAGGGGAAAGAATATGCAGGATGTTTCGAGAAGGAGGGAGAGGTGGAGAGAGGCGTTGTTCTCCTCGTTTAAAACCCTAAAAAGAAATTTTACAGTGTGCCCCCCTTATTTTCAAGTTTTTGCAAAGAGGGGGTTTTTAATAAAATTTTGCTAAAAAAGTGCTTTTCATAAAACTCGATTTTAAAAAAGGGTGCTTTTTAAGAAGCTATTTTTGTATTTTTTTCTTTTTTTCTATTTTCTTTTTTTCCTGACATTTTCTATATTTTTTTGTATTTTTGAAGACAAAAACTCTAAAAACTAAGGAATTTAAACTAATTTTGCAAAATTTCAAAATATTTACAAAAGAAGAGTTTTTCTGAAAAATCAGGGTTATCTTGGGGAAATTTCTTCAGAAAATGGGTTCGGATCCAGGTTTTGAGAAAATGTTCAAGTTTTTAAAACTCGAATTGAGAAATACAACGTGATGGATCCAAACGGATGTCGGATGGACTCTCCGAGCTATTTAAAAACTATTTTTGGTATTTTCTATAATTTTAATTTAAAAGTTGGACAACGAGACTCAGATTTTGATCTTGACAATGGATCCGCATCCGAAATCAAGTCAGATATATAAAATGAATTTATTTTCAGTAAAACTTGAGAAATGAACTGGAATTTAGATTTAAAAAGTGACTCAATTACTCAAAAATGAAATCAGGGGCAAAAAGAGAATATTTAAAAGATTTTAAAAAATTTGGGGTGTTCACAGTCTGAGCACAGGCTCAGACCAGCTGGGGTGGCCTCTGTTTGTGCCCAGGACACTCCGAGTGCTGGAAGAGCACTCAGGTGGTCTGGTTGCACTGGCGCCCATGCGCTGGTGCCCATGCGCCATGCGCTGGCGCCCATGCGCCATGCACTGGCGCCCATGCGCCATGCACTGGCGCCCTTGTGGCGCTGGCCCTTCTTGGCAGGCGCAGGCTACTGCGCCCTGCACCCTTTTGTTGGTGCTAACCGCACCTTTGTTGGTCTGGACACCCCTGTTCAGACCAGTACTCAGAACCCTGCATTGGACCTAGGCCTGTACCAGACCTGAGTCAGTTGGTTGCGCATCTGAACCGAATTTGGTTCAGGTGGCGCGCTTAGACGTGCATATGGGATTGAATGTCCGGACTTGCTGTCAGCGTTTTGAGGACAATCTGGTCCTTTGGCATGGGTCCAGGTCTGTACCGGACCTGTACCCAGCCTTGTGGCACCTGAACCGAGCCCGGTTCAGGTGGTGCGTCATGGACGCGGACTTGGGCAAGTCTGGACCGAATGTCCAGACTTGCTGCCAAGTATTTCGAGACCCCATGGTCCAGCTGCATGGGTCTGGACCTTTGTCCAGACCAGTGGGTCGCTAAGTTAACGTGGCAGCAACACTTATACGGAGTTTTTGGGAGGCCTCGCTCCCGAGTTGCACCTAGAGACGCGGCTGAAAAACAAGGAAAACCGCGTGCTTATTGGCTCTTGCACGAAATCAGAATTATTAGAACGCACTGGTTTGACAATTCGAACACTACGTCTCTCTTTAAGTGTTTATGACACTTGGCACTTTCACCTTCTCGATGCACATGGCTCTTGTTATATAGTTATGGAAATTCTCGAATTTAAGAGTTAGCTTTGGGAAAAGGCACATGACTATGACGGAGTATGTGTTAAACATGATAATAATTCATGTATCCATGTCGTAGAACTCCTTGGCGAGTTATTTCGGCTATAAACCCACCTCTTGAGACGAGCTCATTAATGATAACAACGTAATGTTATTCGCACTTTTCTTGCTAAAGTGCACCTCGTTTGATGTATGTTCTAGAGAGGCCTTGACTTAATTAATCAGTTGACGAAGTGTTCCTTATTGCAATTACGCTTGGTTCCTCTCTTTAAATGAACAAAATTGTATCACTGTAATACACGTATGCATACCCTGTTTGAGTTAGTTTACCATGGATAAATGTTTCTAACTGTCTCATCTTAATGCACATTGCTTTGGAATGTTACATTGCTTGTTCTCGTACTTGTCACAGAATGCACATGTACGTTCACACACACCTGTGCTTTGCTGGCCTAATTCATTTAATTGCATTTAATTATAAAGCATGCTATCACTAGATTGTTGTCAATTATTGTTTCATACGCACTCTTTACTGCCTCTTACTTGCTTATGTTATGCTTGTTTAATTATTGAAAATAAATGATAATGCTATGAATTATTGCAAATGGATTATCGTGGTTGATTTCTCACCAGCTCGCAAGAGTACTGACCCCGTTTTATGGGGATACAGGTGTTTGCTTCTAGGCATGCGATGAAGCTCGATGTGCAGCAGAGGACTGAACCCACACTTCTAGAACGTCGAGGATCTTGGCAGAGTTTTTGTAAAGGGAAAATGGTTGTACAATTTGTAAAATGTATTAATAAAAGTTGTTTCATAAATGTTGTTGTTTCACCCCTGTGACCCGCCCAGGGTTTTCCACTTGTTTTCCCTTTTTGGTACTTCTGCATTTGCGCAATGTTTTCAAAAAAAAAAAAAGTTTACCCCAAAAATCCAAAGGATTTTTATTTTCCATGTCGGAAATCCTGGGGCGCCACAGACCTAGTATCAGAGCAGTGTTTTTGAAAGGTGTTTCAGAAGTGTGGTTCAAGTCTCTGCACGCATCGACCATAGCACTGTAAGTATGCCTAATTCAGTAGAATAGTATTTCTGTTGTTAAATTGCTTCTTCTGCATGTTTAGATAAATCGCTGTGCTTTTCGGGTGTCGTTCGATGCGAGACATGATTTCGTGTTTAAGCCTTGTAATTTTGGCTTAAGATATCGAGTGTCGAAACAAAGGGGTTTGTTTATGCTTGTGGATATAGTTTCCCAAGCTAATTCGAGTCGACTTTTGCGAGAGCTGAGGTTCTTGACTGAGACCTAGCGAACTACTTGCGTAGTTCGCCCTTCTCGTTCCACATTGTGTTGGTGGAGACGATTGAAGAATTGTAGTGATGATCGAACTTTTATCCTCATCGTATTGAAGGCGATGTAGTTTGATGAGAATTGTCGTGTGAGGCGCTAAGCGAGTATTTTCCCTCTTCCAATTTCGTTGGAATTGTTCGTAACCCTGTCTTTGATGAAGGGTATCTTTTCAGATATGACATGTTTGGACAGAAGGCTAAAGCCTTGTCTGTGCCAGTTGAGCCTATGTGTATCCCGTTGGAGGATACTGTTGATCCCCAGTTGTTCTTGGTGATGAGAACCCCTACGATGTTTTGCCGAAGCATGTTGCTTTTGTGTTGCCGGTGATGGCGTTTGACTCCTGAGAGGGTCGTATTTTGGGGATGGCGTAACACCGATCTTCAGGGTGTTGCTCTTGAGAGAGCATTGTGGGGATTTTGTTTTCCCAACCACAGTCGGACGGATTGTGGTGAGTTGGCTCAGGTGGTGATTCCTGGTAGTGCCAATAATGCCGTTAGAGGGGTAACTCTTAAGCGATGCCGTTAGAGTAGTGATTCTCTAACAATGCCGTCAGGGTGGTGATTCCTTGATGATGCCATTAGAGTGGTGATGCTCTAATGATGCTACTGGGGTGGTGATTCTCCAGTAATGTCGTCAGGGTGGTGATTCTCTGATGATGCCATTAGGATGGTGATTTCCTAATGATGCTGTTGAGGTGGTGACTCTTCAACAATGCGGTCAGGATGGTGATTCTCTGACGATGCCATCAGGGTAGTGATTCTCTGATGATGCCATTAGGATGGTGATTTCTTAATGATGCTGTTGAAGTGGTGATTCTTCAGCAATGCCGTCAGGGTGGTGATTCTCTGATGATGCTGCTAGGGTGGTGATTCCCTAACGATGATATGATTAACGATGTCATATGAATGATGTTTCTCCTTGTTTTGTTGTGTTAGAGTGGTGATTCTCTAACGCTTGTCGTCTAGAATGGTGACTTTCTAGCGATAGTGAACTTGTATGGTGTCGCTTGAGGTCATTCATGGAACGTGTTTATATGTCGTGTTGCTGCACGATTTAGTTGTGATGTATTTTGCTTGAATTATGTGTAGTGCACCCGATAATTCTTGAATGATTGCTGCGATTATCGTTTAGCGAGCATAGTTGTCAGACCTGTCGATTAATTATTATGTCTTTTTGTCATGATAGATGACTTGGAAGACCAGATGAAACAATATTATGGGCACTGTAAACAACCTTGCAGAGGTTGTGCAACAGCAAGTGGTTGTGATGCAACAGATGGGTGCGAATCTTTAGCACGTAGCCCAAAGTGGGCAGAACAAAAGTACGGTTACCTATAAGCATTTCATGGAATTGGATCCTCTTGCTTTTGAGAGTAAGACAGACCCTGAAGCTGCGAAATCGTGGATACATGAGATAGAACGTATTTTTCGTGTTTTGGATGTCCCAGAGGAACAGAAAGTGAATTTTGGTACTTATCGTTTGAAAGACCACACTGAGAAGTGGTGGGACACGATCTCTTCAGTTAAATTCAAAGACATGGATGTTAAGTGGGATGAATTTGTTGAAGTTTTTAACTCCGCATATTTTCCGAAGCATGAACGAAGTAAGAAGATGCAGGAAATTCTGGATCTGCAACATGGAACAATGACCCTGTCTGACTATATTACGAAGTTTCGTTGTCTGGAGCGATATTGTACGAATGTTTATGTCGCGAAGAATGATCGAGCAATGAAGTTTGCTCATGGATTGAGGCCTACTCTGAGAACCAAAGTGTTCACTAGCGGGCCAAAGTCGCTCGAAGAGGCTATTGAGGTAGCTACTCTATTGGACGAAGACCAAGCCGAGCAACAGACTCATATTTTCGCGATTACGAGTGAGATGAATCCTAGTAGAACGGAGTCCTCGCTACCTACTAGAGAGCGGAAGTGTCAGAAAGTATAGCAGAACCGCCGGCAAAGGCAATCCCATCGATTGAATGTCCAGCGAAAGTGTCGACGATGCAACGAAGATCATGCTTTTAGAACTTATCCTTTCTACGATGGCAAGTGTTTCAAGTGTGGACAACCGGAGCATATTGCCAAGTTCTGTCCAAAGAAGTCTACGAGAGACTTAGTTGTTGCCGACTAGGCACTGTCAGAAGAGATCTGACCATTTTGTCGTTGTTTGATGTTTTGTGATTTCGCAGACGAAATCCTTTTTAAGGGGGTAGGATGTAAGACTCGTGAAATTTTTTAAAGAATTCACTGTTTGCATAGAGTTGATATATGTATACTTTCGTGTGTTTATGATTCATAGCACATAATTAGATATAATTTGATTATGCTTTTGTTATCATCACAAAATTTTTACTTTTTGCAAATCAAACTGACCTTTGAAAAAGTTTTTGAAAATAACTCGCCTCCGTTTTAAAATACGGGATAATTCCGAAGAATGGGACTCGCCTGTCGGTACGAGGTTCAACCCTTCCTGGCGCCTTTACCAGGGGTAATTGGACCAAGGATCAATTGTATGCTTAACTTTGCTCAACTTGTCTAAATCATATTCTATTTCCTAAATGCACAAAGAATCAGGCATGTGCTATGAATTTCTAAAAATGCATATTTGAAAACATGATGTTTGCTTTGAATATTTGAAAATATTTGGAGGTTCTTGGAAAAGATAACACTTGGAAAATCATGAACTTAGTGAGAGAATATTTTTGAGGAAAGTGAAAATCGATTTCTGAAGAATTCCAGTGTTTTATGAAAATCGATTCTGAGAAATTTGGAAAAACTTTGGAAAAACTTGATTTCTCTGAATTCAAACTTTGAAATTGAATATATAACTTGGAGAATCGAATTTTGAACTTTGAAAAATACTTGAAATATCATTTGAAAACTTAGAGTTTTAAGAAAATTGATTTCTGGATAAGACTTAGAAAATTCTGAGAAAATCGATTTCTCTGAATGGGAATTGGAATTTGCAAATGAATGAAATGAATGAATATGGATTTGAAAGACTTGATTTTGAGGAATTGAGAAAATCCTTTTGTATTTTTGAGAAATGCAGTGCATTTTTGAAGTTAGCCTAAGAGTGTAGGCTGAATGTGGCTAATACGAAGATTACAAATCTATGTCTCATTCGTATTCTGACTATGGCCATAAATACAAATTCCACCAAGTTTTTCAACTCCATAAGATCTAGTGCACGTGCCATTCATGTAGACCATAGTGAGTTGGTAAAAATAAGCATGAATTGGCATACATAGCAGTTATATATCAGAGCTTAAAACTATATGCAATGCATCCTATTCTATGCAGGAATTGAAATTCTTATTCCAAAATTAATTACAATTTACATCACTAATCAAATTTAAATACAGAAAATAAAGGAAAATAAAGTCTTCAATGTTCCTGCAAAACTAGAAAACTTGTTAGTGAAGATATGTTGGCTTTTCTAGATTTATCCAGCAATATCTGGAAATTGCTGGATTTTGCTAGATATAAGCCATTTTCCATTAGATTCCCTTATATAAACTTAATAAAATATGAAATAAGATATAATGAATATGAAAATGAGATTTGAAATTTCGAAATTGGGGTCAAAATGACCAAAATACCCCTGATAGCAAGACTATGGCCTTGAAATCAGGGTTTTTAGAAAGATATTTTATAAAATGCAAGTTTTGAAATACAAATAATGATAAATTAACTTAAATATGATATGACATGATTAAAAATGAGAAAATTAGGGTTTAGAATTTCGAAATTGATGTCAAATGACCAAATTGCCCACTGATAGCAAGACTATGGCCTTGAAATCAGGGTTTTCTGAAGTAGATTTTGGTAAAACTTGGGATTTATGATTGAAATAAACACAAAATCAAATATGAAACAGCATAATATAATTCTAAACATGAACAAACCCTAAAAACACACACTTATGCATGAACATCAAGAAATATCACAAAAATTGCGATTTTGGCAGTGTTTCGGGATCCTACGGGGCCCTATTTTGCAATTTGATCAATTTAGGCATCAAACGGATTCCAAATTTCATAAAAATTGGTACCTGCACCTATTATGTCCCTAAAATCAGATTGAAATCATAAAAATAATTTTTTGACATTATTGTAATCCAAAAATTGCATTAAAACCCTAAAATATGCTATTTTTGACCTATGTCACAAACCAGTTTCAGAGTTAGACCCGAATTAGGGGTCAATTCTCCATGAAAACTTATGAATTTTTACAGAAGCAAACTAGACATAAAAATAGAGGCTTTCCTTTTTACTGATTTGAAAAATCATCTCCGGTTAGGGAGAAACCCTTCCGGCAATCTGAACTAAACTATAACAAATCTAACAGGGATTAAAACAACTACTTCGGTTTGAAAATACAGAAATAAATAACAAACCTAATCAAAAATTTCTAAAATTTTAGCACTAAACAGTAGACAAAAACATAATGAAACTCCTTTTTTACAGATCATGAATCGGATCTGTAGTTTCAAATCTATGGTCATTACAAGTCTGATTAGGGTTTTGGCAAACCCTAACGAGTTTTAAATTTAAAATTAGACTTTCTGTCAGAGGAAAAATACTAAACAGAGGCCAAGATTTACCAAAATTTCACAGTAAATAGATCATCTCAACACTGATCCACATCACTTTACGGATCTCAAATCGAATATCAGATGAGAAAAATAACATAACAGCAAGTTACCTCTTGGATTTAAATAACGATTTTAAAGATTTAAAATCACGGTTTCATATCTGATTTTTCTGACAAGGTTGCCGAATCCCAAAACATCCGAATTTTTTATAGTAGTTTACTGACATATCCGTGTTTCACATATTACAAAATCATAAATTTACAGTTTGTCCTTCAATACGAAATAACATATTCTTTGCTGATCCATGCTTAAAAACACACAGAAATTTAATGAAATCTAATAAACCATGCATTAATTAATGAAAACAATAAGGAAAATAGTAAACAGCAAAACGAAATTGATTTCTATGTTAAAACACATGTAATAAACATAACTAAGTAAAAAAAAAAAAATAGGGAATCCATGGCTGGAATTTGATTTTACCTTAAAAAGCATGGATTTGACCCATTTAACGGGTAAATCGCATGTTTTAATGGTTAAGAACATGAAAAACCACACAATAATCGATTCTAATGGATTAGAATCCCTGAAAAAACATCAAAACAGAGTTAGATCATCTTCTTGAACCTCTCTTGAGGTTCTTGGACTTGAATCCATGGTTTAATCCATGTAATATATGGAGCCAATGGTTAAAATTGATTTAAACCATTAAAAACATTAAATAAAAAGCTAAAAATTAAAAATAATAATTACCTTGAGGTTGCTGCAATGGAGGAAGGGCTGGAAAGGAGAGAGAATCTCTAAGAATTGTTAAAGAGGTGAATGAAAAAATTGACCCCCTATGGGTCTCAATTTATAGAAATTTTTTCGGTTTTGAAAATTGACAATTTTGAAAATTTTGGACTCTCTAAGGGGGGGGGGGGATTTTTGAGTGGAGTTACCTAACTACCCCTAGCCTAGATTATCCTAATTAATTCCTAATTAACCCCTAGCTAAACCTAAGAATCCCTCAAATGTGGCGCCACTTGGCGTTTTTCCACATTTGGGTTTTTAAAGTTTCAAAAACCTCTAAAAACACTAGTTTAAAAACCAACCTTTTAAAAATGAGTTTTCGAAATAGATTTTGACTCTTCTAAACTTTTAAAACTAACCAAGACACTGACTAAGCCTAGACTAACCCTGACTTTCTCAAATGTGGCTCCACCTCGAGTGGGCCCTACTTGAGCTTTTCAAAAAGTGATTTAAAACTTGAAATTGAGAGAATTTTCAAAAGATTTCCAAAAGTACGCTTGAAATTAAAAGTTTTGAAATGGCATAGGATTCCAACTGGGTTAGAACTCCTCTGGATGTGTCGCCAACTGAGTGGGCCCACATCAGGTTTTGAGAAGTTTGAATTCATCACTGAAAATAACTTTGAAAAGAGGTTAAAATCAATAATTGAAATTCAAAATCTTTGAAAATAGAGTCTTAGGCGAACTGAAACTCCGGGTTAGAGTCCTAGGTTTTTAGGACTCTGAGTTTTTGGGTTTTAAAAGCCAAATGAGGGAGTTTCTGAAAAGATTTTATCAAAAATGATGAAATAAGTCAGAAAATACTGTCAAGGTTAGACTCCTAACTCAATCAAGACTCTGAAATAGAGTCCTGGATTAACTACACTCTACAAAATGACCTAAATTTTAAAAACAAATGGAAAGAAACAAAAACGGAAGTAAAAACAAACTTCAAAACACACTCTTGACTGGACCAGGACTCCAGGACAGAGTCCTGATCGGACCGAAACTCTAGATTTTTTTGGTATTTTCTGAAAAACAGATAAAAGAACTTGTCAAAATAGTGAAAACAATAACAAATATTGGAATAAAACAGAGTTCTGATTCAACTAAGACTCTGAGGACAAAGTCCTAATTGAACTAGGACTCTCAGATTTTTGGATTTTTTGAGAAAACAAATGAGAGAATTTAAAAAAAAACAGTTAAAAACAGGATGAAATTGAAGTTTTGGTTCAGAGTCCTGATCTGATTAGGACTCTAAGAAAGAGTCCTGATTCGATCAGAACTCTAAGAATTTTGGTTTTCTGATAAGCAAATGATGAAATTTGAGCAAAGCTTTTGAAAACCAGTGAAAATGAAGTGAGAAAATCAATTTTGGATAGAGTCTTGATTCGATCAGGACTGAGAATAGAGTCCTGATTTGATCAGGACTCTGGGATAAAACCTCTGAATTTTGAAATTCTTTGATAAAAGTATAATAGTTTTGGTAGATTGAAAGATTTCTCAAGGATTCTCTCAAAATTGAAATCAGGATCAGAGTTCTGATCCAACTAGGACTCTCTGAACAGAGTCTTGTTTTGACTAAAACTCTAAGTTTCTAACTCATTTTGAAAGATTTGATTGAAAATAGATAAAATAGCTGTAAAAGATTAGAGTCCTAATCCGATTAAAATTCTGAAGAAGTGTCCTGATCCAACTGGACTCTTGAAGAAGAGTCATAATCCAACTAGGACTCTGAAATTTTTGGAGATTTTTGACAAGTAAAGGAATCCAGAAGCGACACCACCTAAATGTGTCTCATCTCAGAATTGAAATCAGTTGAAAATTGAGTTTAAACAAATCCAGATTGTTTTCTGAGCAAACATTTCAAAATATAAGGTCCTGAGGGTTGGAAAATGACAGAATGCTGATTAAAAACCCAGGTTTTAAAATTGATTTCGAGAAAAGAGTTTTTAAAACTCAAATTTGGATTAATATTTTGAAAATAGGAATGCTGGATCTCGAAAATAAGATGTAATGACATGCAATGGTATGCAATGACACATGAAATATATAAACACTGGATGAGGGTGAAAATTTGGGGTGTTTACAGATGCCCCCCTTGGTACTATGCCGGTTGAAAGTTGAGCTTAGTGGCAAAGACAAATACACCAAAGTTGGGCTATATAAAAAAAATGCCCCAGTTAGGAGAATCTGACTGGGTATGAAAGAATTAATTCAGATGATGATCATGATAGGTATGGGATGGAGAATAAAGAACAAAGAATCACCTCATCGAAATGAGGCTTAGGCTTAGTCCTTATCCTGGATGGGATGGGATATGAAATACCTCATGGAAAAATGAGGTTCAGGTTTAACCCTTAACCTGAAAGGGGACGATACCTCGTGGAAAAATGAGGTTCAGGCTTAACCCTTAACCTAAAAGAGGACGATACCTCGTAGAAAAACGAGGTTCAGGTTTAACCCTTAACCTGAAAGGGGACGATACCTCGTAGAAAAACGAGGTTCAGGCTTAACCCTTAACCTGAAAGGGGACGATACCTCGTGAAAAAATGAGGTTCAGGCTTAACCCTTAACCTGAAAGGGGACGATACCTCATGAAAAAATGAGGCTCAGGCTTAACCCTTAACCTGAAAGGGGACGATACCTCATGGAAAAATGAGGTTCAAGCTTAACCCTTAACCTGAAAGGGGACGATACCTCATGGAAAAATGAGGCTCAGGCTTAACCCTTAACCTGAAAGGGGACGATACCTCATGGAAAAATGAGGCTCAGGCTTAACCCTTAACCTGAAAGGGAACGATACCTCATGGAAAAACGAGGCTCAGGCTTAACCCTTAACCTGAAAGGGAACGATAAATGAAATCCTCAAATGAAGAAACCATGATGGGACCTTCGAATTTTGCACAATAAATCCAAGAGGGGTTTGCAAATAGAAGAAAGGGGGTTCTCTAAAGCTTGAAAAGGGTTTGATCTTGGGCGTCTCATCGCTGAGACTGAATGGCTTTTAAGACAAATGACCTTTTTGCAGAAAATTCAGGTTTAACCCTTAACCGGAACGGGAACTGTCTATGGTGGGACAGTGGGGAGCAGGGAAGTGTGTGAATCTGAGAGCCCAGACACTCAGATTAAAACAAGAAGGGAAGGATCTTGGACAACTCCCATCATCCGATCCTAAAAGGGATAACAACAATGCCTGGATACATCAAAATAGACATCAAGTTCTCACTTCATGTCAGGATAACTTGAAAAGATTGTCAATAAGATAAAGATTGTAGTTAATTCAAGAATGATTAGCACATATATATATGAAAAATATTCCCTCTTGTCTACTTGAAGTATTACCTCTGACTGGACTCAACTTCATAGAATGAAGATTCGAATTCGAATATCATTGCCATTGACTTTCTTTCAAGGAAGCTATCAATTTCCTTGATATGGACAGAAAAGAATGTATTCTTGATATTGCGAGAGCTATTGGTAAAAGAATATTGATAAAAGAATTTCACAAAATTAAAAGAGATTCTTGATAGATTCAACAGTCTGATATCCTGGGATTCTTTTCTCATGATGATCTTTCTGCACTCTCTTTTTAATAGAATTGGAGCTCTCTTGGATTTTTCGAGAATTACATCATCCTTCATTTTGGAGATGTCCTCACTTTTCTCTCTTTTTTGGGGGGGGGAAGGGTACGTCACAAACTCCTTCATCTCAGAGATGTTCCGATCCTTCTTTTCTCTCAGGGATTATATTGACGGTTATTGGCTCTTTGGTTGAAAATCTCTTAGTGATAGCAGAAATTAAATACCTTTTAGGGATTGTTGGGAGGTTCATCGCATATGCCTTCATCTTGACAATGCTTTGGACTTTCCATGGAAGGATCCGTCATAAACTCCGTCATCTTGGAGATGATCCAAATCTTCTTTGGCCCCGGGGGTCTACTCGCTTAATTTGCCTTCATCTTGACGACAATTGATCCCTTTTGCAGATATTTAATTGCAGCTTAGGTGATTGAGGAGATATGGAGATTGAGTGGATTTTTCTGTATCACCCGAGATATTTCGACTGTTTTAATTTCCAAGAATAATTTTTAAAAGTGTGCCATTGACTGCGATAAATATCGACCACTCATGGCTTTACAACAACATTGAATTTTCTTTACCGACCATATCGTGGATTTATTCTTCATCCTTTTGGTTGGCCAATAGAAAGATTTTGAATTTTGAATCCTTTTTCGCAAAAGCTTTGTCCTTTCAGAAGTAATACTGAAGGTATTCTCAGGTACAATTTTATGCGATAAAGATTTTGAAATCAACAACTATTTTTCATGGCAAATTGGCAAAATATTCCTGAAATCCTTGGTGAAAGAAATCACTTGAGATCTAAATGACCTATCTGTGGCTAGATTCTCCTCTCCTTTCCCCAAAGGAGTGACTCAGGCTTGACCCTTACCTGAACGGGTAATAAAGAAGATACTCCTCTCTTCCCTAAAGAAGAGGTGTTTGCAAAACGAACTTTCGAAGAGAAATAAAGTTTTCGTCAAAACTCTCTACTTCTAGGCTTCTCTTATGGAAAGGAGGCCGCTAACAAAGGTTGAAAGGATATCATAGAGAAACGAGTCCATCACACTCTCCCTGGAAAAAGGGTCCTCGACGATGGGGGTGGCCTAACAAAAGACATTCAGGATTACAAGGATGACGAGCTTCTGTCGAAACTCTCCCTGGAAAAAGGGTTCCTTGTATGACAATAAAGATTGTTTTGCAAACTGTTTGTGAAGCACGAGTCCCTTCAAACTCTCCCTAGAAAAATGGGTTCAACGAACGAACAATAAAGACATGCGAAAAGAACGAGCTTTCTCGAACTCTCCCTGGAAAAAGGGTCCCTCGCAAGAGAAAAGATTGATAATTGGTTCAGAACTAACTGGCAGACGGATCCGACATAAAAGTCGAATCTTGAAAGACTATGATTGCATGATACGACTTGAAGGTCAGACAAACATGATCGACATTGATAGGATTTGATAACCCAAAAGTTTGCTTGGTAAAATGGATGACCAGAGGTCTGACAAATTGGTGACCCGAAGGTCACATCAAAAGAATAGAGTGACCCAATGGTCAGATAAAGATTGTTTGGTTCGCAGATCTGAAGATTGAGTCTAGACCTCAATGTGAGATTTATGTTGTGACCAGTATGAAAATCGGACTTTGACAAAGTACCAATACGAATATTATATTTTTAAAAGATTGTCAGTACGAGCACTGAATTTGAAAAGACCACCAGCACGAGCACTGGATTTTAAATGACTACTAGTGCGGGCATGGGGTTTCCAAGGATTACCAGTACGGGCACTGAATTTTAAAAAGGCTACCAGTACGAGCACTGGATTTTTAAAAGGTTACCAGTGCGAGCACTGGATTTCCAAAGATTACCAGTACGGGCACTAGATTTTTAAAAGGCTACCAGTACGAGCACTGGATTTCAAAAGGTTACTAGTACGAGCACTGGATTTTTAAAGATTACCACTACGGGCACTGGATTTTTTTAAAAGGCTACTAGTACGAGCAATGGATTTCAAAAGGTTACCAGTACGTGCACTGGATTTTAAAAGGTTACCAGTACGGGCACCGGGCTTTGGAAGATTACCAGTACGAGCACTGAGTTTTAAAAGATTATCAACTGACGATGACTTAAACGCCTTGCCGAGGTCTTAGGATTTATCCCTTATCCTGAATGGGTGAAAAAGCTTGATGTAAAATGAATGCAGATGAATGCAAATGCAAAGGATGCAACTGAGTGCACATGCATACAAAATGAGAGATTTATTAGATCCTGCCTGCACACAGGTTGTTTTGAATAAAAGACAACTTTATAACAAGAATGCCTCAGTATATTCTGAGAATTATAGAAGAATAATTGATCATTTATTAAAAGAATTTTTTAAGCATACAAAAGATAGAATAGAGATTTTCTAGGTGTAGAATTTCTTCAAATGTCGAGCATTAATGGGGTCGGATAATTCTACCCCGTCTGCATTAATCACACGATATGAATTACGTGGTAGCGCTTCTTTCACCACGTAGGGACCTTACCAGTTTGTTGACCATTTGCCACACAGACGATGTTTGAGATGAGCCGTTGATCTAAGGACCAGGTCATTAACTTGGAATCTTCTTTCGATGACTGACTTGGCGTATTGCCTTGCTATCCTCTAACAATAAGACTGGGCATGCTCTACTGCTTTAAGTCTTTTCTCATTGAGTAAATCTAGCTGTACCAATCTCTGTTGCTGATACTGATCAAGTGGTAGCTCTAGAAGAGATGCAAATTTAAGAGTGGGTTTTTGAACATGAAGGGGTAGCACCACCTCGGTCCCATAAACAAGTTCTGAAGGAGTTGCATTGGTCGGAGTTCGAATGGTGGTTTGATATGCCTAGAGTGCATCATGGATTTTCTCATGCCAATCAAGGCTTGTTTCAACGGTTCTTTCCAAGATGCGGATCAAACTTTTATTTGTTGCTTCTGCTTGGCCGTTCCCTTGGGGATAATAAGGAGCTGAAAAATGATGATGAATTCTGAATTTTGAACAAAAAATCTTCATTCTCTCATTCTTGAAATGAGTATCATTATCTGACACAATGTCGTGCGGTATACCAAAACGACAAAGAATGTTCTTATGAATGAGCAAGACCACATGTCGACCTTCTACCGTATGCAGAGTGACAACTTCAACCCATTTGGTGAAGTACTCTGTTACGGCAAGAAAATATTTATGACCATTGGAAGCGGAAGGAGTGATGGGTCCCACGACGTCGAAGGCCCACATAGAGAATGGCCATGGAGACACGACTGATTGCAAGTACGTAGCTGGCGCATGGATGGAAGGTGCGTGCACTTGACACGGAACACACTTCTTTACAAAGTGATAACAATCTTGCTGCATGGTTTTCCAATAATATCCTGCTCGAATGATTTTCTTAACAAGGGTTTAGTAGCCAACATGACCACCACAAATGCCTTTATGTGCTTCTGGCACGACTTCTTTGGCTTCTTCTTCATCTAAGCACCTAGAATATTCAGAACTGAACCCACGACGATAAAGAACATTGGCGAGAATAAAATAACGGGCCGACATATGATGAATCGCTTTTTGCTCCTTTGATAATTCTGGTGGAAGCTCACCACTTTCAATTAAATCTTTAATATCTTGGTACCAAGGTTTCCTTTTCTGTTCCGCCTGGCTAACTTGCATTCCTGGAATAAAAGCAGGTTGATCAAGTCTGCCAATTTCAAAAGAACGACAGAATTCTCTACTTCTAAAAGACATAATGGAGCCTAGGCTGGCCAAACCGTCGGCTATTTGATTAAACTCCCTTTTTATATGGAAAAGTTGAAATTCATCAAAATTGTTGACGAGGGATAGAACAATCTTTTGATAAGGAAGCAACTTCTGGTCTTTTACCTGCCATTCAGCTTTGACTTGGCTGACGACAAGCAATGAATCACCGAAAGCGTGTACTCTCTTGATATTGAAGTCTTGCAGAATTCTCATACCTTGTATTAAAGCTTCATACTCATCCATATTATGGGTACATTGAATATCTAGTTTTAGAGAAAAGGGGATCATCTCTTTCTCTGATGTGATCATTAAGATGCCGATTCCTATGCCGGCCATATTCTTGGAACCATCGAAGAATAAGTTCCAAACTGGAGACTGCTGAACATTGTAGATCCGCTCATTGGGGAAATCATCCTCAGCTTTAACATCTTCTGCCAGAGGAAAATCTGCCAATTGGTTTGCAATTGCTTAGCCTTTTGATAGATTGCTGAGAAACATATTTCAAGTCATATTGCATCACAAGGACTTGCCACTTGGAAATCCGTCCACTGAGAAATGGTTGTTCGAGAATGTACTTGAGAGGATTAAGTTTTGAAAGAATCTTGACCTTTGATGCTAACAAGTAATGCCTTAACTTTTGACACATCCAAACCAGTGCTAGACATGTCTTCTCTATCTGGGAGTACTTCTTCTCGTAATTAATAAAAGTCTTGCTCATATAGTAGATGGCATGCTCAATCAGACTGCCTTCCTCGTACTGTGCCAAGAATCCACCACAAGCGACTTGGTTAACTGAAACATACAGTAAAAGAGGCTTTCCTAATTCCGGTGGCTTCAGAAGAGGCGAGTTAAGAAGGTACTTCTTGATACGATCAAATGATTGCTGACATTCTGGTCCCCACTTAAACTTCACTCTTTTTCTAAGCAAATGATTGAAAGGCTCACATCTCATGGCAAGATTGGATATGAATCTTCGAATTGATTGCATACGTTCCTGAAGATTACGCAATTCTTTAAGAGTAGTTGGGGGTGTCATATCAATGATGGCCTTTGCTTTGACGGGATCCATTTCTATTCCCTTTTTGCTAACCAAGAAGCCTAATAACTTGCCTGATCCAACTCCGAAGACACACTTCTGAGGGTTGAGTCTTAGCTTATAAAGAATAAGTCGCTTGAAGACCTGACTTAAAGCATCAATATGATCTTCTTCTTCCTTGGATTTGACTAGAATGTCATCCACGTATGCATCCATGGTCTTGTGCATCTGGTCATGGAATATGGCAGCCATTGCGCATTGATAGGTTGCTTCGGCATTCTTGAGCCCAAACGGCATGACTGTGTAACAGAAAGTGCCCCATGGTGTAGTGAAGGATGTTTTGGATTAGACACGAGCGGCCAGTTTGATCTGGTTATATCCGGAGTATTCATCCATAAAAGAGAACATGGCGTGACCAGCCAAGCTATTGACCAAGAGATCAATATTTGGGAGCGGATAGTCATCCTTTGGAGTAGCCTTATTGAGATCACGAAAGTCGATACAGATTCGAACTTTACCATTCTTCTTGGGAACTGCTACGATATTTGCCAACCAATCCGGATAATCTATTGCTCGAATGAACCCTGCTTTAAGCAAATCCTCAAGTCCTTCCTTGACCTGCAGCTCGATTCGAGGATCCATCTTCCTTAACTTTTGCTTAACTGGTTTTGCATCAGGCTTTAAAACGAGGCGATGTTCAACCAATTTAGGATCTAACCCTAGCATATCCTCACAAGTCCACGCAAACACTTCTTGATATTCCTTGAGAAAATGGATGAGCTTTTCCTTCTCATCTGTGCTTAGACAAGAGCCGATCTTGAGAATTTTAGGATTATCCTCTGAACCAATATTGATGTCTTCAGTTGGATCTTGAACTAGGGTCGATGGCTCATCCTGTTTCTGAATCGCTGCAAATTCTGGCAATTCTGGAAGCACCGAATCAAATTCTACCATTTCTTCTGGCTGCTTTGTGACCTTACTATCCTCCGCTCTTGCCCTGACCTGATAAATCTTTGCAGGTTTTGATGTGTTTGACAAATTGATGACTAATCTCCTTATTGATTGGAAAGACATTCTTGAGGTTTCGAAAATGAGTAGCTTTCAGAAAAAGTTCGTTCATTATGGCATAAGTTGCATGAAATGGAAAAGGATAAGAACAATGAATTTTAAAGACAAATTGCAAAAGAGTAAGAGAAAGATGGCATCCAGATAGACGAGAAAATTGATAGCATTATTGAAGACTTAAAATGGAATGACGACATAAACTTAAATGGGACATTGTCCCTGCAAACTGCATAAAATGACTTAAAAGAAGAAAGACAAATGGTAGAAGACTTTAATGAATCCCTTTAATGAAGACAATATTTTTGTGAGATTCTTTGCCCATGAACCCCAATCCTGCCTTGCGCGGATGATGGTCCGGGACCACTGGCTCTAGTCGGCCATCTTCGTTCTTGCCCAAACCTTTGAAAGGCTGATAACCATGCTTCAGTAACAGGTCAAACCCTTTCTTGGCTCTTACAAACTACGGGAAAAGAGGATGGTCCTTGAAAGTGCTGTAATCGAGACGACCCCCGATTTTGAAGAAATGTGGCCCTTGCCATTGGACCATTGCTGTAGTATGCTTTGCTTCTGGTGCTGCTTCTAACTTTAACATTTCCAGACTTTCGCTAAGAACAACTTCTTCGCTCTCCCTGATGCTAGGGATATCAGTAGTATAGGTCGGTCGAGGAATCATAGGCTGAGGCAGCCTCTCTTCTGAATCTTCCCCCAGGATAATAGTGATCATGCCACCTTTAGACCATTTAGTACACTGGTGTAGGGTGGATGGCACCGCATTGGCATTGTGAATCCAGGTTCTTCCCAATAGAAGATTATACGTTGGTGGCACATTGACGACATGGAAAAGCACCGTGTGAACAGAGTAGTTGATGATTATTTCCAAAAAGATTTTGCCCTTTGTTGTTTGTCCGTGATTATCAAATCCATAAATGGTGATTGGATCTGGCGTGTATTTTTCTTCTTTTATGCACAAAGCCTTGGCAGTCATTTTGGGGCAAATGTTAAGGCTACTGCCCCCATCTACGAGCACATGGGGTACAATCATTCCCCGGGTTTGCACTACAATGTACAAAGCATTGTTATGAAATGAGTGAGGCTTGGGCAGATCCTCATCTGAGAAGGTTATGGGCGCATTGGTCATGGCCTGATTAACGATCTGTGCCATATCTTCAGGTGTGGTGCCTGGCTTGTCCTTGATTTTCCACAATAAATCGTCTAGGGCTTGCTGATGCTTGGGAGAGGCACGCACCAACTCAAGAATAGGGATATTAGAGAGGGCAGTGATTGGTCTTTGCACTGTATCGACCTGTTTTTCTGATGCTTTCTCTTTTTCTGAAATGGGTTTGATAAATCCCTTGAGAAACCATGACATTCTTTTGGTTACTTTTGGAAACACCCCAGCAGGCTCTTTTGAAACTTTCAGCTTACTAAGAGCTGAAACGAGGTCCATCTTCTAAGAATTGGACTGAACCTTATGCAACACTAACATGATGTTATACATCGATATCGCTGCTAGGACACGGTTGGATGTGATCTTGTGGCTGAAAAGGATGATCAGATATCACTGCAGTTGAATGCTGGAAGAACGACTGATTTAGAATTTCCATTTTCTCATCTTTGGCCCCTTCCACCAACAGGTTTTTATCAATATAATCTTGTATAATATTTTTGATAACGAAACAGTTCTCAGTGTCATGTCCCACTGTTCGGTGGAACTTGCAGAATCAGTCTTTCATTTTACCCATGACTGATGGTGGATCGGCTACCCTTGGGAGCTTAATCATGTCACTGCCGAGCATATATTCTTGGACTGTTTCAAGAGACTGATCTAGAGGAGTAAATTTGCGATTATAACTCCACCCTTCACGCTTTGGCTTTTCTTGAGATTTCGACCCTTGATCAAGAATCTGCTGTGGTTGTCTGTCATACTGAGGGATCAATTTGCCTTTCTGATCACTTTTGTTGGGATTCGACCCTCCGGAACCATAGCTGTGATTTTTTCCATTTTCTTTATTTTGGTTCTTGTTGTTATTGGCAGAGTATGTGAAGTGGGTTTTCTTCTTTGATTCTTGCTGACCGTTGTTTTTACTGAACATGAAGCCCTCATAAGAGCCATTTTCTATACTCAACTCGATCCATTCGGCTCGTTCTGTTAGTTCTATGAAGGTTTTTTGATGGAGAGGTAGAAATTAATTCCCTTAGGGGTTGCGAGAAGTTACTCAAGATTAAGGATAGTGCGTGTCCTTCTGATATTGGATCATGCATCTTGTTATAAGCAAATCTCCATCTATGAATAAAATCCCTGGCTTTTTCATTTTCTTTCTGCTTCAGACTGCAGAGGTGGCTGAGAGTCGGGAGGGCTTCAGCGTTGAATAAAAAGCACTCAATAAACAAATTGACCACTTTATCAAACTCTTTCAGCTCTATGGGATTAATATGCTCTGAATACCATTTTGCTACAATACCCTCCAGACTGCGAGGGAAACAAAGAAATAAGGCTCGGTTATTCCTCCTGAACTTGGAACATTCTGCAAAGAAAAGTGCGAGGTGTGCCTTTGGGTCACCCGAACCATCGAATTTGATAAATTTTTTGGGGAGATTATCAAGATCATCATCCCCATCCAGTCCGTCCTAAAAGTCTTCGCTCGTAAAGACCCTTTTACCCTTGTCACGGGCCTGCAGATCCTTGACTATTTTTATCACATCTCGGAGTTGTGGCTGAGTAGGGTCATTGACTGACTGACTCCCAAATTTATAAGCCGACTCCTGCTTTTGAGTAGACCCTCTAAATGCCTGGTGAGTTTCATATTCGTCATCAGTATCTTCTGCTGATTCATCAGATGTTTCTTCGCGACGATTCTGCTTTCTGGTGATCTTCACACTGTTCTTCGTTGTTCGGCTTTTAACCTTTTTCTTATTGTGTGCTTTTCCTGAACCGACCCCTGTTTCCTCAGACAATACTTTGCTCAGCATTCTCCGAAACAACAAATACATCTGTGGGTCGATGTCATCATTAGCTTGCTGACTTCTATTTCCAGCAGATTGTGAAGAGGCCATTTCTTGTGCTGAAGCTGACAGAGAACTGATAAGCTGGATTGGTGCAGTCTTCTTTCCAGACCTCGTCTGAACCATGTAAGGATGCAGATGCTCTCTTGAATGTCACTAATGCTCTCTGCAGGGCAGAATTGATGATTAGGCTTTTGAAAGAAATTCTGATTGAGGAAAACATTTATTGAGAATTTTGGTAGACAATTGAAAGAGCATCCCATTACTAGGGATTGAGTCATCGCTGGGATTACGACAATTGCGTTGTCATTCCTTTGCAAAAATAAACAACTGAAAAATATGCCTTGTTACCTAGGCGAGGTCGTTAAACCAAGATAGGATGAAATTTAAAGGAATTTTATTGAAGAAAGGAAAAACATGATTTTATTAATAATAAACTTGACAAAGGGGAGGGGGTCGAACAATTTTCCACCACTCCTGATAATCAGAAGACACACGAGGACCAGGAAAAATAGTGAGAGTAACAAAAGAATCTCAGCCATGTCTGGCAGAATGGTATGCTTCGGACCACTGATCTGATGTGAGATCGAACTTTGGCAAGATCCCTGATAGTGGGCGAATTTCTATGCGCTTCTGTCTCTGAGAGAACTGCCTGACACACCGCTCTGGATGGTAGTATGTGCAAAAGAAGGGGCCAAGTAGTCTGAATCGCTTGCCGTATGCATAAGTATATCTGAGAGGTGATTCCTGACGATCAAAGTAGTCCCATACAACTTCTTCCTCCTGAAGGTTGTCGATCAAGAACCGATATCGTGCAACTGGAAGGAGCTTTTCACCATTGTATCTGAATGAACTGACTCAGGCTGGCACATGCCGGAGGAACCAAGATTGCAATGCATAGGTGCACCCTTCCACTAAAATTGATTCTTTGAGTGTGAAACGGGTCAACCCTCAGTATAGAAAAGCAAGTGCAGCCATGGCTATGGAGAGGCGGTTGGTCTGTCAACTTCCCTATCTTCGCAGAAGTTGAACTATCCTGATATCCATGTAATTTCGTCCATCGGGAAAGAGAGCTAATCCCACAATGCATAGGACCATCGCGTGCTGGATTCTCTCTCGAGTTGTTTGAGATAAGGAACTGACTTCCACAAATGCTCCATACTATCTGTAAATTTCGAGCAGGTCCGCATATTCGTTTCCATTCTCCTCAATCAAGGGCCAAGACTTGCATCCTGTCATGCGGGCTAAAGCATCTCGGGGGTCCAGACCCTTGACATTGATCAAAAATTGTTTCTCTAATGGATCTCCAGGCTGACCAACTGGTTCAGGTAATCCATAATCTCTGAGAATTCGTCCATCAATAGAGTCATTTCCCCCCATGGGAACCAGAAGGTACTAGTGCTCAGATTCCACCGCTGTGCTAGTGCATGGATCAGATTGCCGTTAACTGTCTGCTTTCCCACTGCGGATGCCAGTTTCAATCCACAATCATCCAAATGGTTCGAAAACATACAAGAGAAGTTCTTGAGCCATGAATAATACCACCGGGGAATGAAGGATCCGGTGTTGAGGACTCGATGTTCAGGGAGACTTTGTCGCACCTCATAGGAGATGTGACCCTCAGAAAAGACTGAATCAAGTTGACTGGATGCCATCAGACTAGACTGGAAAACATGAAAAATTTGGAATAAGACTTGGGAAAATACAAGGATATTTTTAAAAGATGCAGGCAGGATAAAAATAAAGCAGGAAATTCGAGATCCAGAAGAACGACAGGATGGGAATCACCTAGAGTTTTGAAGAAAATAAAGAAAATTTGGAAAAATCGTCCAGGGTATGAATAAAACAGGATTTTTAGATAGTATATGGAAACAGATGGAAAAATTGGAGATTTTTTAAAATCGTCCAGTATTTTAAAAAACTTATGGAAAAATTTAATAAAAGAAACTGACATTCAATCACATCCTATACAAACAAGTATGCACATACATCATTCCCTAAAAGCTGACTCTAGATGCACAAGTTTTGAAATAGCTGTAGGACCTTAATCCTAACTCTAAGGTTCAGATCATTTGTGTCCAATCATGCTATGCCTATATACTCAAGCCGAGGCTGGATGTACGTGGCATAAAATCAATTTCTCCGGTTCTAGGTTCAAGTTTTCCAACATCCTTGAGCACCTGCCGATATACGTTAGACTATGGCCCTTGGTACGTGGCAGGGGGGCGTTAACTCAAATAAGTGGCCCAGTTGTGAGGCTCTATCCTGAACTATGGTTCTGGAAGAGAGCCCAGCAACGTGAAGACCAGGTAAAGATAGATGGGGTGGCTTTTGAAAATATGAGCGCATGCAAGCAAACAGAGGGCTCTAAGTCCTAAAGAGATAGAATTTTGAAATATTTGAAGAAGCAAACATTGTTTTCAATCAAACCTAGATTGAGGAGTGTTGTATTAGACCTAAGTCTATGTGAGCATGAATAATTCTCCTCAACATGGTCCTACCAAACCATACCTAGTCTACATGCAATCCATGTCAGCTGGGTTTGAGTCTAGGCTCCTAGGTTCACATGATATCATGAAATAAAAGCTGACATTCCATGGAACACGATTTTTTCAATTTGAACTAAGTTAAGCACACAATTGATTAGGCAAAGTCAGGTCCCATCACGGTCGCCAAACCTGTTATCATCGCAAAATTTTTACTTTTTGCAAATCAAACTGACCTTTGAAAAAGTTTTTGAAAATAACTCACCTCCGTTTTAAAATGCGGAATAATTCCGAAGAATGGGACTCGCCTGTCGGTACGAGGTTCAACCGTTCCTGGCGCCTTTACCAGGGGTAATTGGACCAATGATCAATTGTATGCTTAACTTTGCTCAACTTGTCTAAATCATATTCTATTTCCTAAATGCACAAAGAATCAGGCATGTGCTATGAATTTCTGAAAATGCATATTTGAAAACATGATGTTTGCTTTGAATATTTGAAAATATTTGGAGATTATTGGAAAAGTTAACACTTGGAAAATCATGAACTTAGTGAGAGAATATTTCTGAGGAAAGTGAAAATCGATTTCTGAAGAATTCCAGTGTTTTATGAAAATCGATTCTGAGAAATTTGGAATAACTTTGGAAAAACTTGATTTCTCTGAATTCAAACTTTGAAATTGAATATATAACTTGGAGAATCGAATTTTGAACTTTGAAAAATACTTGAAATATCATTTGAAAACTTAGAGTTTTGAGAAAATTGATTTCTGGATAAGACTTAGAAAATTTTGAGAAAATCGATTTCTCTGAATGGGAATTGGAATTTGCAAATGAATGAAATGAATGAATATGGATTTGAAAGACTTGATTTTGAGGAATTGAGAAAATCCTTTTGTATTTTTGAGAAATACAGTGCATTTTTGAAGTTAGCCTAAGAGTGTAGGCTGAATGTGGCTAATACGAAGATTACAAATCTAGGTCTCATTCGTATTCTGACTATGGCCATAAATACAAATTCCACCAAGTTTGTTGATGATGCATGAAATGCACATCATGTTAACAAGTTTTTCATGCATTTTATAATGAGTTTAAAGTTTTAAACCCATGTTTAGATGCATTTTGATAGTAAGGGGTTGTGGTTCGAATTTCAGAGAAATTGGAGTTAAAACGAGAGAGTTATGGCTATTTCAGTGTTCGGACATGAATTTCAAGGTGGATCAGATCCATATCTGACCCAATTAGGCTATTTAGACCTTGGATAAACCTTTAGAAAGCCCAAAATCCAACCCACATGCATATCCATATCCATTTCAAAAAGTTTTGCAGAAAACCCCTCAGAAAGTGGCGCATAGTGAAATTTTTTATTTTAACCCTGTTTTTGAAATTCCAAAAAGTATAAATACACTTTTTAGAAGAACCCTAGGCGTCTTTGGCATTGAGAGTGGCGCCCCCTACTGTGAATCTAACTCCAGCCCCTTCCAACCTCTCGTTTCATCCCATTTGTGCATTGAAGATTGGGTTTTTGCTTGAAATCAAGCAAAATTCTATCTCTCTTGTCATTTCTATCAAGTTCTTCTTCTTCCTTGCTGTGTTTTCTCATCATTTGCTGTGTTTTTGTAGGTGTAGCAGAGGTGGAGACCATTAATCTTGTGTGGGAGTGCGAAACACCCCAACAAGGTGAGCCGACCCTACCTCCATCCGGTTTTCTGAGCCATCCGATCGCGAATCGGCACCCATTCCATCTTCGGTGGATCTCCAACGTGTTGCAGCTGAAGAAACCCTGCTCGTGGTGACATTCCAGCATTCTCAAACAGTTCGGGACATTGAATCAAGACCATAGTCCGCTCTCTTCTTCTCTATGATCGTCGGATCGCCCTTGAGGTAGGTCTTCTTCTCTCTTTTCTTATAGTTAAAGCGTAAAACGTGTGTGATTATTTTTCTTTTCTTATTTTCTGTGTGTTTGTTTCATTTTTATTGTTTTAGCCCTAGTATAGAACTCGTGCACAGACCAACACGGTAGATTTAGGTTTGATTTCAATTTTGTATGGTTCGAGTCTTGTTTCCATTGTTTTTCACTCAAAACGTGTAAATCGGCTAGAGGTTCTTCTAGCCGATTTTTTTTTTTTCAGCGTGTTTTACTGTGTTGTTTTTACAGAGAAAGCAGTTTAAAAAGTTTTATTTTATGTTAGTTTAGTCCTGGGTTGTGATTGTTGGTTAGTTTAATTAAAAAGAAAAAAAAAATCGGCTAGATTAATTCTAGCCGATCTTGGTGTTTCAATAAATTTAGTTGTTGCATATTGTTCTGTGATTTCCAAATATAATCTGAGTTTGATTAGATGTTTCTTACATGTTCTAGATTTGTTTTTTAGATTTAGGTTGAGCCCACTTTGAATTTTTTATGTGCCGTGTGAATGTGTGTACCAAAATGGTTGAATTAGAGTTCATGTTCGTGATGTGCGTGTAATCTTCAATTTCAAGCTGGGTGCTAGCACCTTTTGTTGATTTTACATTTTTATATATTGTGTCTTGGTCGAGTTTAGAGTCTTAGAACTGTTTTACATCTTGTTTTAATCGTTTGGTGATTTGGTGTTATGTTTCTTTTGAAAAATACAAAAAGAATCGAGTTTTCTTGTGCTCGTGATTGTAGTGATTATTCAGCCGGCTGCATGTTTGATATCTAGTTTAGTTTTCAATATTATCAATTGTTAATTCTTGTTTCTTGAAGTTAGACAGTTTTAGAAATAGATTTAGTCGTTTTAATTTTTCATGCTTTGTTCATTAGAATAGTCGTTTAGATAATTTGGTATTTTCGGTGTTTTATGATTTCCAGCACAATAGATAGATTGTTTGTGTTTTAGTAGTTGAATTAGTTAGTATAATTTTGTGTTAAATTAGTTTTATCATTTTCATTATCGTTTTAGCTTAGTTGTTCTATTTTGATTTTAGTATTTTTAGGTCTTCTTCTTCCCCAAGGTGGGGCGGCATCCATTAGAGCTCCATTCGAGATCTAAGCTATTTTTGGTAGGTCTTAGAATTTAGGTAATTGTATTAAGGTGTCTAGGTTCAATGCATTAAGTTTAATGCTTTAGACGTTTTTAGGATTTTATTTAGGTAAGTCTTGAATTAGGTGTAGCATTTAATTCTAGGAAATCGTGTTTTCCATTTAGGTCTTTTCATTACCCTAGGTAGGTTTTAAATTACTTAGTTTAGGATAACTTTAATTAGGGTTGACGAGTTTTGAGAAGGTGGGCAAGTAAGGAATTAAAGTTTGGAAATATGTTTTTTGAAAGATTTGACTCTTCAAAATTCGTGTGGAGCATTTAAAGAAAGGAGTAAATCTTGATTGCCTATTAGAAGGGAGTTACGAATTGAGCTTTGGAAAGTGATTTTGAAAATTAATTAGATTTCCAAAGTGGGTGCTACGGTTTCAAGAAAGAAATAATTGCTATTAATTCTTGTTTGGAAAGCCAAAATCGTGGGGTTCTCTAGGCTGGACGTTTCCACTTCCCAAAGTGAACTTTAATGCCATTAAGGAGAGTGTTTATAATTGGGTTGGATGGTTTTTGATACTCCAAGTTTCTAAAACTCATTAATACATCTTTCCCTCCTTTTACCTAACTTTCCCTAGTGATTTAAATGAGATTAGGTCCTAATTAATTTAGTCATAGTGGCCTTAGTTTAGGTTTTAAAAAAATTGTGTAGTCCATTTATGTTAGTAATTTAGTCATCAATTAGGTAGCTAGTTAGTATTATTTATTTAATTCTTAGTTAGACGTGTATTAGATTTAAATTAAATAGCTTTATTGATTTTTGTTTGTTTTTATTTATTAATTAGCCTTGAGTCAACCTAACCTAACCTAGTTAATCTAATTAACTTAGTTAGGTGAGTCATGTATCTAACCTAAGTCAAGACCTAGCCTAAGCCTAGCCAAGTCAACCTAGTGAACCTAGTCTAAGTCCTATCCTAAACCCGCAGCCTTTTGTCTGTAGTAGCTCCATTTCAATTAGTTGTAATTCATATTAGACTAACTAGATTAGTTATTTATTCAATTGATCTAGTTATATTGTAGAAGTGAGTGATCAAGTTGTAATTGTTTCGTGTGTGTGATTTGTGTAGTTAGATTATTCCATTAGTAGTAGTTAGTAATAACTGCAGTTTTTAATTTAGTTAAATAGGTTTGCAGCTCTTTGATTAGCTTAGTTGCATTTGCATCGTTAGTTAGCTTAGTGTTAGTCATAAATTGCAACTTGCGGTTATTCCTTCATTCATTTCGTAATAGTGCATTCATCATCTCTATATACACTGTTAATTAGTCTCATTTAGATTTCATTAGGGTTATTTTGCATTTCTAGTGTTCAAAATAGATTTATAAAGTGAATAGTGCACTCAAAGAAAAACCTGATTTTTGCCCTATCGCACTGTCGTCATTTTATGTGCAAAAATTCTGAGTTTTTAAAAAAAAAATTTATTTTCACTTTATTGGCGTGTTAGCTGACTGCATACCAAATTTCAGCTTGATTCGAGTTGGTTTGGTCTGATTTTTAAGCATTTTGTGAAAATCGCTTTTTCTGGTTTTTAAATTTCGGGACTTGCAATATCCTGCTTTTTCCAGTTTTGAAACACTTATATCTGGAGTTCCAGATATCATTTTTTCATTGTGTAAAAACTGTCAGATTATTTAATCTGTTAGTTACAGAACATAATAAATTTTGGGAAAATAAGACCTCGTTTGCTTTGTCAAGCAGTGGTTTTCCAAAGAACTGTCAGAAATCTATTTTACACTAGTTAGGGGCATCTTGGTAATTTCATGATTTTCAGCATTTTCGTACTGTTTACAGTATTTTCTGCATCTTAGGAGCTGCATCTGCATCATACAACATTGTTAGACTTAGGTTAGCTGATTTATGAATTAGTTTAATATTTTATTTAATTGTTTTCTCATAATTAGAATTTGTTTTACTAATTTCTTAAAAATTAGACTTAGTTTCATTTATAGTTTGCATTATTAAAATAAATTACTAACTTTTCATTCTCCTTTATTTTTAGGTTGAAAAGCATACTCGTTTTTCCAGGGTTCATTGTCTAAGTGCGAAGATTGTCTAATTGGCGAAAGGACCAAAATACCCTTGGCGTAGAACAAAAGACTTATTAGATTTTTCATTCTATTTTAGTGTTAAAATTATAGTTGTATTAACTTTGTACTTGTAGATTGAGATTAGTGATTAAAAAATTAAACTTTTGAGAAATATTCTGAGTAATTCTTGTTCCCTGAGGATTCAACCCGCACTTACCACTTCGTGGAAAGTCGGTTTTTATATCTTTGGTTGACGATTTTCTAAAGCTTTTATTAAAAATTATTGTTTTAAAAATATCATTTACAAAAGATCAACCATTTGTCAACTCCATAAGAGCTAGTGAACGTGACATTCATGTAGACCATAGTGAATTGGTAAAAATATGCATGAATTGGCATACATAGCAGTTATATATCAGAGCTTAAAACTATATGCAATGCATCCTATTCTATGCAAGAATTGAAATTCTTATTCCAAAATTAATTACAATTTACATCACTAATCAAATTTAAATACAGAAAATAAAGAAAAATAAAGTCTTCAATGTTCTTGCAAAACTAAAAAACTTGTTAGTGAAGATATGTTGGCTTTTCTAGATTTATCCAGCAATATCTGGAAATTGCTGGATTTTGCTAGATATAAGTCATTTTCCATATGATTCCCTTATATAAACTTAATAAAATATGAAATAAGATATAATAAATATGAAAATGAGATTTGAAATTTCAAAATTGGGGTCAAAATGACCAAAATACCCCTGATAGCAAGACTATGGCCTTGAAATCAGGGTTTTTAGAAAGATATTTTGTAAAATGCAAGTTTTGAAATACAAATAATGATAAATTAACTTAAATATGATATGACATGATTAAAAATGATAAAATTAGGGTTTAGAATTTCGAAATTGAGGTCAAATGACCAAATTGCCCCTGATAGCAAGACCATGGCCTTGAAATCAGGGTTTTCTGAAATAGATTTTGGTAAAACTTGGGATTTATGATTGAAATAAACACAAAATCAAACATGAAACAGCCTAATATAATTCTAAACATGAACAAACCCAAAAAACACACACTTATGCATGAAAATCAAGAGATATTACAAAAATTGTGATTTTGGCAGTGTTTCGGGATTCTGCGGGGCCCTGTTTTTCAATTTGATCAATTTAGGCATCAAACGGATTCCAAATTTCATACAAATTGATACCGTAAGTTATTATGTTCCTTAAAATCAGATTGAAATCATAAAAATAATTTTTTGACATTATTTTAATCCAAAAATTGCATTAAAACCCTAAAATATGCTATTTTTGACATAGGTCACAAACCAGATTCAGAGTTAGACCCGCATCAGGGGTCAATCCTCCATGAACACTTATGAATTTTTACAGAGGAAAACTAGACATAAAAACAAAGATTTTTCCTTTTACATATTGGAAAAATAATCTCCGATTAGGGATAAACCCTTCCGGCAATCTGAACTAAACTATAACAAATCTAACAGGGGTTAAAACAGCTACTTCGGTTTGCAAATACATAAATAAATAACAAACCTAATCAAAAAATTTTGAAATTTTAGCAGTGAACAGTAGATAGAAAAATAATGAAACTCTTTTTTTACATATCATGAATCGGATCTGTGGTTTCAAATCTATGGCCATTACAAGTCTGATTAGGGTTTTGGCAAACCCTAACAAGTTTTAAATTTAAAATCAGACTTTTTGTCAGAGTAAAAATACTAAACAGAGGAAAAGAATTACCAAAATTTCACAGTAAATAGATCATCTAAACACAAATCCACATCATTTTACGGATCTAAAATCGGATATCAGATGAGAAAAATAACATAACAGCAAGTTACCTCTTGGATTTAAATAATGATTTTAATGATTAAAATCACGGTTTGATATCTGATTTTTCTGACAGGGTTTCCTAATCCCAAAACATCCGAATTTTTTACAGTAGTTCACTGACATATCCATGTTTCACATATTAAAAAAAAAAAAATTTACAGTGAGTGCTTCAATACGAAATAACATATTCTTTGCTGATCCATGCTTAAAAACACACAGAAATTTAATGAAATCTAATAAACCATGCATTAATTAATGAAAACAATAAGGAAAATAGTAAACAGCAAAACGAAATTGATTTCTATGTTAAAACACATGTAATAAACATAACTAAGTAAAAAAATAAATAAAAACAGGGAATCCATGGCTGAATTTTGATTTTACCTTAAAAAGCATGGAATTGACCCATTTAACGGGTAAATCGCATGTTTTAATGGTTAAGAACATGAAAACCCACACTATAATCGATTCTAATCGATTAGAATCCCTAAAAAAGCATCAAAACAGAGTTAGATCATCTTTTTGAACCTCTCTTGAGGTTCTTGGACTTGAATCCATGGTTTAATCCATGTAATAGATGGAGCCAATGGTTAAAATTCATTTAAACCATTAAAAACATTAAATAAAAAGCTAAAAATTTAAAAAAATAATTACCTTGAGGTTGCTGCAATGGAGGAAGGGCAGGAGACAAGAGAGAAGCTTCAAGAATTGCTAAAGAGGTGAATGGAAAAATCAACCCCCTATGGGTCTCAATTTATAAAAAAAATTTAGGTTTTGAAAATTGACAATTTTTAAATTTTTGGACTCTCTAAAGGGGGGGGGGGGCGATTTTTGAGTGGAGTTACCTAACTACCCCTAGCCTAGATTATCCTAATTAATTTCTAATTAACCCTTAGCTAAACCTAAGAATCCCTCAAATGTGGCGCCACTTGGCATTTTTCCACATTTGGGTTTTTAAAGTTTTAAAAACCTCTAAAAACACTAGTTTAAAAACCAAACTTTTAAAAATGAGTTTTCGAAATAGATTTTGACTCTTTTAAACTTCTAAAACTAACCAAGACACTGACTAAGCCTAGACTAACCCTGACTTTCTCAAATGTGGCTCCACCCCCAGTGGGCCCTACTTGAGTTTTTCAAAAAGTGATTTAAAACTTGAAATTGAGAGAATTTTCAAAAGATTTCCAAAAGTATAGGGTTCCAACTGGGTTAGAACTCCTCTAAATGTGGCGCCAACTAAGTGGGCCCACATCAAGTTTTGAGAAGTTTGAAATCATCACTGAAAATAACTTTGAAAAGAGGTTAAAGTCAATAATTAAAATTCAAAATCTTTGAAAATAGAGTCTCAGGCGAACTGAAACTCCGGGTTAGAGTCCTCGATTTTTAGGACTCTGAGATTTTGGGTTTTAAAAGCCAAATGAGGGAGTTTCTGAAAAGATTTTATCAAAAATGATGAAATAAGTTAAAAAATATTGTCAGGGTTAGACTCCTAACTCAATCAGGACTCTGAAATAGAGTCTTGGATTAACTATACTCTACAAAATGACCTAAATTTTGAAAACAAATGGAAAGAAATGAAAATGGAAGTAAAAACAAACTTCAAAACACACTCCTGACTGGACCAGGCCTCCAGGACAGAGTCCTGATGGGACCGAAACTCTAGATTTTTTTGGTATTTTCTGAAAAATAGATGAAAGAACTTGTCAAAACAGTGAAAACAATAACAAATATTGGAATAAAATAGAGTTCTGATTCAACTAAGACTCTGAGGACAGAGTCCTAATTGAACTAGGACTCTCAGATTTTTGGATTTTCTGAGAAAACAAATGAGAGAATTTAAAAAAACTAGTTAAAAACAGGATGAAATTGAAGTTTTGGTTCAGAGTCCTGATCTGATTAGGACTCTAAGAAAGAGTCCTGATTCGATCAGAACTCTAAGAATTTTGGTTTTCTGATAAGCAAATGATGAAATTTGGGCAAAGCTTTTGAAAACCAGTGAAAATGAAGTGAGAAAATCAATTTTGGATAGAGTGTTGATTCGATCAGGAATTTGGGGATAGAGTCCTGATTTGATCAAGACTCTGGGCTAAAACCTCAGAATTTTGAAATTCTTTGATAAAAGTATAATAGTTTTGGTAGAATAAAAGATTTCTGAAGGATTCTCTCAAAATTGAAATCAGGATCAGAGTCCTGATCCAACTAGGACTCTCTGAACAGAGCCCTGTTTCGACTAAAACTCTGAGTTTCTGACTCATTTTGAAAGATTTGATTGAAAATAGATAAAATAGCTGTAAAATATTAGAGTCATAATCCGATTAAAACTCTAAAGAAGAGTCCTGATCCGACTGGACTCTTGAAGAAGAGTCCTGATCCAACTAGGACTCTGAAATTTTTAAAGATTTTTGACAAGTAAAGGAATCCAGAAGCGACACCACCTAAATGGGTCTCATCTGAGAATTGAAATCAGTTGAAAATTGAGTTTCAAACAAATCCAGATTGTTTGCTGAGAAAACATTTCAAAATATAAGGTCTTGGTGGTTGGCAAATGATAGAATGCTGATTAAAAACCCAAGTTTTAAAATTGATTTCGAGAGAAAAGTTTTTAAAACTCAAATCTGGATTAATATTTTGAAAACAGGAGTGCTGAATCTCGAAAATGAGATGTAATGACATGCAATGGTATGCAATGACACATGAAATATATAAACACTGGATGAGGGTGAAAATTTGGGGTGTTTACAGATGCCCCTCTTTACTACTATGCCGGTTGAAAGCCGAGCTTAGTGGCAAAGAAAAACACACCAAATTTGGGCTATATAAAAAAATGCCCCAGTTAGGAGAATCTGACCGGGTATGAAAGAATTCATTCAGATGATGATCATGATAGGTATGGGATGAAGAATAAAGAAGAAAGAATCACCTCATCGAAATTAGGCCCAGGCTTAGCCCTTAATCTGGATGGGATGGGAAATGAAATACCTCACGAAAAAATGAGGTTCAGGTTTAACCCTTAACCTGAAAGGGGATGATACATTGTGGAAAAATGAGGCTCAGGCTTAACCCTTAACCTGAAAGGGGACGATACCTCGTAGAAAAACAAGGTTCAGGCTTAACCCTTAACCTGAAAGGGGACAATACCTCATAGAAAAATGAGGTTCAGGCTTAACCCTTAACCTGAAAGGGGACGATACCTCGTGGAAAAATGAGGTTCAGGCTTAACCCTTAACCTGAAAGGAGACGATACCTCATGAAAAAATGAGGCTCAGGCTTAACCCTTAACCTGAAAGGGGACGATACCTCATGGAAAAATGAGGCTCAGGCTTAACCCTTAACCTGAAAGGGAACGATAAACAAAATCCTCAAATGAAGAAACCATGATGGGACCTTCGAATTTTGCACAATAAATCCGAGAGGGTTTGCAAAAGGAAGAAAGGGGGTTCTCTAAAGCTTGAAAAGGGATTGATCTTTGGCGTCTCATCACTGATGGGACAGTGGGGAGCACAGGGAAGTGTGCGAATATGAGAGCCCAGACACTCAGATTAAAACAAGGGAAGGATCTTGGACAACTCCCATCATCCGATCCTAAAAGGGATAACAACAACGCCTAGATACATAAAAATAGACATCAAGTTCTCACTTCATGTCAGGATAACTTGAAAAGATTGCAAATAAGATAAAGATTGTAGTTAATTCAAGAATGATAAGCACATATATATATGAAAAATATTCCCTCTTGTATACCTGAAGTATTACCTCTGGCTGGACTCAACTCCATAGAATCAAGATTCGAATTCGAATATCATTGCCATTGACTTTCTTTCAAGGAAGCTATCAATTTCCATGATATGGATTGAAAAGAATGTATTCTTGATATTGCGAGAGCTATTGGTGAAAGAATATTGATAAAAGAATTTCACAAAATTAAAGGAGATTCTTGATAGATTCAGCAGTCTGATATCCTGGGATTCTTTTCTCATGATGATCTTTCTGCACTCTCTTTTTAACAGAATTGGAGCTCTCTTGGATTTTTCGGGAATTACATCATCCTTCATTTTGGAGATGTCCTGACTTTTCTCTCTATTTTTTTTCTTGGGAAGGGTACGTCACAAACTCCTTTATCTCAGAGATGTTCCGATCCTTCTTTTCTCTCAGGGATTATATTTACGGTTATTGGCTCTTTGGTTGAAAATCTCTTGGTGATAGCAGAAATTAAATACCTTTTAGGATTGTCGAGAGGTTCATCGCATATGCCTTCATCTCGACAATGCTTTGGACTTTCCCTGAAAGGATCCGTCACAAACTCCGTCATCTTGAAGATGATCCAAATCTTCTTTAGCCCCGGGGGTCTACTCGCTTAATTTGCCTTCATTTTGACGATAATTGAGAGATCCCTTTTGCTGATATTTAATTGCATCTTAGCTGATTGAGGAGATATGGAGATTGAGTGAATTTTTCTGTATCACCCGAGATATTTCGACTGTTTTAATTTCCCAAGAGTAATCTTTAAAAGTGTGCCATTGACTGCGATCAATATCGACCACTCATGGCTTTGCAACAACATTGAATTTTCTTTATTGGCCATATCGCGGATTTATTCTTCATCCTTTTGGTTGGCCAATAGAAAGATTTTGAATTTTGAATCCTTTTTCGCAAAAGCTTTGTCCTTTCGGAAGTAATACTGAAGGTATTCTCAGGTACAATTTTATGCGATAAAGATTTTGAAATCAACAACTATTTTTCATGGCAAATTGGCAAAATATTCCTGAAATCCTTGGTGAAAGAAATCACTTGAGATCTAAATGACCTATCTGTGGCTAGATTTTTCTCTCCTTTCCCCAAAGGAGAGACTCAGGCTTGACCCTTACCTGAACGGGTAATAAAGAAGATACTCCTCTCTTCCTTAAAGAAGAGGTGTTTGCAAAATGAACTTTCGAAGAGAAATAAAGTTTTCGTCAAAACTCCCTACTTATAGGCTTCTCTTATGGAAAGAGGGCCGCTAACAAAGGTTGAAAGGATATCATAGAGGAATGAGTCCATCACACTCTCCCTAGAAAAAGGGTCCTCGACGACAGGGGTGGCCTAACAAAAGACATTCAGGATTACAAGGATGACGATCTTCCGTCGAAACTCTCCCTGGAAAAAGGGTTCCTTGTATCATAATAAAGATTGTTTTGCAAACTGTTTGTGAAGCACGAGTCCCTTCAAACTCTCCCTAGAAAAATGGGTTCAACGAACAAACAATAAAGACATGCGAAAAGAACGAGCTCCCTCGAACTCTCCCTGGAAAAAGGGTCCCTCGCAAGAGAAAAGATTGATAATTGGTTCAGAACTAACTGGCAGACGGATCCGACATAAAAGTCGAATCTTGAAAGACTATGATTGCATGATACGACTTGAAGGTCGGACAAACATGATTGACATTGATAGGATTTGATAACCCAAAAGTTTGCTTGGTAAAATGGATGACCAGAGGTCTGACAAATTGGTGACCCGAAGGTCAGATCAAAAGAATAGAGTGACCCAAAGGTCAGATAAAGATCGTTTGGTTCGCAGATCTGAAGATTGAGTCTAGACCTCAATGTGAGATTTATGTTGTGACCAGTATGAAGACCGGACTTTGACAAAGTACCAATACGAATATTGTATTTTTAAAAGATTGCCAGTACGATCGCTGGATTTTAAAAGACCACCAGCACGAGCACTGGATTTTAAAAGACTACCAGTGCGGGCACTGGGTTTCCAACGATTACCAGTACGGGCACTGGATTTTAAAAAGGCCACCAATACGAGCACTGGATTTTTAAAAGGTTACCAGTGCGAGCACTGGATTTCCAAAGATTACCAGTACGGGCATTGGATTTTTAAAAGGCTACCATTACGAGCACTGGATTTCAAAAGGTTAGCAGTACGAGCACTAGATTTTCAAAGATTACCAGTACGGGCACTGGATTTTTTTAAAAGGCTACCAGTACGAGCACTGGATTTCAAAAGGTTACCAGTACGAGCATTGGATTTTAAAAGGTTACCAGTACGAGCACCTGGCTTTGGAAGATTACCAGTACGAGCACTGAGTTTTAAAAGATTATCAACTGACGATGACTTGAACGCCTTGCCGAGGTCTTAGGATATATCCCTTATCCTGAATGGGTGAAAAAGCTTGATGTAAAATGAATGCAGATGCATGCAAATGCAAAGGATGCAACTGAGTGCACATGCATGCAAAATGAGAGATTTATTAGATCTTGCCTGCACACAGGTTGTTTTGAATAAAAGACAACTTTATAACAAGAATGCCTCAGTATATTCTGAGAATTATAGAAGAGTAATTGATCATTTATTGAAAGGATTTTTTAAGCATACAAAAGATAGAATAGAGATTTTTTAGGTGTAGAATTTCTTCAGATGTCGAGCATTAATGGGGTCGGATAGTTCTACCCCATTTGCATTAATCAGACGATATGAATTATGGGGTAGCGCTTCGTTCACCACGTAGGGACCTTCCCAGTTTGGTGACCATTTGCCACGCAGACGATGCTTGAGATGAGCCATTGATCTAAGGACCAGGTCATTAACTTGGAATCTTCTTTTCATGACTGACTTGGCGTATTGCCTTGCTATCCTCTGACGATAAGACTGGGCATACTCTGCTGCTTTAAGTCTTTTCTTATCGAGTAAATCTAGCTGTACCAATCTCTGTTGCTGATACTGATCAAGTGGTAGCTCTAGAAGAGATGCAAATTTAAGAGCGGGTTTTTGAACATGAAGGGGTAGCACCACCTCGGTTTTATAAACAAGTTCTGAAGGAGTTGCATTGGTCGGAGTTCGAATGGTGGTTCGATATGCCCAGAGTGCATCATGGATTTTCTCATGCCAATCATGACCCGTTTCAACGGTTCTTTCTAAGATGCGGATCAAACTTTTATTCGTCGCTTCTGCTTGGCCGTTCCCTTGGGGATAATAAGGAGTTGAAAAATGATGATGAATTCTGAATTTTGAACAAAAGATCTTCATTCTCTCATTCTTGAAATGCTGAATCGCTTTTTGCTCCTTCTTTGATAATTCCGGTGGAAGCTCACCACTTTCAATTAAATCTTTAATATCTTGGTACCAAGGTTTCCTTTTCTGTTCCGCTTGGCTAACTTGCATTACTGGAATGAAAGCAGGTTGATCAAGTCTGCCAATTTCAAAAGAATGACAAAATTCTCTGCTTCTAAAAAACATAATGGAGCCTAGGTGTTATCGTCGCAAAATTTTTCCCGTCTTCCCTTCCTTGCGGAAGAGAGAGGGAAATGCTTTCGCGATTCAAACTTGACCGGATTTTGGAAATTGTTTTGAAATACTCGCCTCCGTTTTGAAAATTTGCGGGAAAATCTATAGGATAGGACTCGACCTGTCGGTACGAGGTTCGACCGTTCCTGCCGCCTTTAACAGGGTTAATCGAACCAAGGACCAAAATTATGCTTGACTTAGTAAAATCATTGAAATTGTGTTCTATCCTAAATGCACAGAGAATTCAGGCATGTGCTATGAGAATTTTGGAAAATGTAAATTGGAAAATATGATATATGCTTAGGAAACATTTGGAATTGAAAAGCATTTCTCAGGAAAAGATGGAAATCAATCTCTCAGAAAAACTCAGACGAAGAAGGTTTGAAAATCTCGGGAAATTTTATAAAGATTTGGAAAATCTGGCAGAAATGAGAATCTCGAGAAAATCTTGAGAAAGTTTATAAAAATTTAGAAAACTCTGAAGAAATGAGAATCTCGAGAAAATCTTGAGAAAGTTTATAAAAATTTAGAAAACCCTGAAGAAATGAGAATCTCGAGAAAATCTTGAGAAAGTTTATAAGGACTTGGAAAAAAAACCATGAGGAAATAAGAATCTCAGGAAAATTTTAAGAAAGTTTAAAAAGACTTGAAAAATCATGAACAAATAAGAATCTCAGGAAAAGTGAAGGAATTCTTGAGAAAAGATGATCATTTGAAAAGAAAAACACTTATCAGAAAAACTTGGATTTTGAGAATTTCCTTAGGAAAATGATAGAAAATTTTGTAGGAAAACTCATTGGAGAAGAAAATTCAGAACTTAGGAAATTGAAATCCTGATAATCTTGTCTTTGGAATGTTTGAAAATCAACTTTGATTCTTGAGAAAGATGAGAAATTCCTTTTGAAAATGACTCTTAAGAAAATAACTTTTTAAGGAAAATCACGAGAAAACTTTGATTTGGGAAATCCAACTTCGAATATCATCATAGTTTCTTGAGAAATCGATTCCATGAAGTGAAAATCTCTTGAAAAAATCATGAGAAAACAAATGATGCAGATGATTTGAATGAATGAATGCAGTTTGAAAAGATTTTCTGAAAAATTTGTCGGAAAAATGTGGATTAAACCAAAGTAAATCCTTCACATATTCTGACTGTGGCCATGAATACATTCAGGGTTTTATTTGAGTTAATTCACAATATTTTGAAAACATTGGAAATATGAGGTGCATTTTCAAGATAGCCTAAGAGTGTAGGCTCAATGTGACTGGTAGAGGGATGATGGATCTGGGTCTCGTCCATATTCCGACTAAGGCCGTAAATATGGACTCCACCGAGTTCATCAACTCTCTAAGAGTTGGTGCACGTGCCATTCGTGTTTATCCACGGTAGGTTTTGAAAATTGAGATATATGCATCATAGAATCAGGATATTACTGAAATCAAACTATATGAGATGCGGCCTAATCTAAGCAGTAAAAGTAAATCTTATTCCAAGGTTTACATTGGATTGTTACATTGCATAATATAAAGTTAAAAGAAAATTGAAACGGAACCAAGGAATCAACATCTTCTAGAGTTTCCTGCAAAATGAGAGTTAGTACAAAATAGCCAAGGAAATGGACATATATACTATATATAACAAGGATATACAAGTAAATGTAGAAATACTTGAATTTATGATGAATGATATATGATAATGAAGATATATTCACAAAAAGTAAAAGAAAAGAAAATATATGTGATAACAAGTGTACATGAAGGGATATATACATATATATATAAGTATATATATACATATATATATATATATATACATATATATATATACATATATACATATACACGTATACATATAGGTAGATATACAATAGATATACATATATATAGATATATATATACATATAATGAGAAATTATATATGTTTAATGGAAATTCCATATAATGGGTAAAACCAGAAAATACAGGTATATACAGTTTCTGTAGGGGATTTTACACAGCCGTATTTCCCAAATTACAAGATATATTTCAACAAAAATGGGTATGGAGCTTCCCTATATATCAATAATGAAGCGTGCAAAAGATGGCCAAGAAATCATGAACGGATATTAAAATATCCATCCATGGACGTGGCCGAATATCAAGACTGCACTCCTGCAGAAAATTGAGTGGCTAAATGCATGATATCCAAAACGTGTATAACACATGATGCAAAGGTATTGTGGAATGATTTCAAAGGTGCAGGGGATGATTACAAGATGCCTAACTACTAAATTTAAGTAAAAGAAGACAAAATATACCTAACTACTTAGACTTACCTAAAGAAAATATGTTAGGCCCAATTGTCATTCTCTCATACTCCTTACATTCTCAAGTTATCCTTATTTTATAATCACAATCCTGCACTAATTTCAATACTCATACCCTATGCATTGCTATAACTAAAGTCTACACAGGGGACTAATGTTGTCCCTTAGATATGCTGGAGATGCCTTGTCCAAAGAAATTATCGAGACATCCGGATTCCTTGAATGAAAGGCAACTAAATACAAACATCTTTATAGCTACTCAAAACAGGAATTGTGGATGTTTCCTTATTGAGCATCCCGAATTCAAGGGAACCACGTGACATCAAATAGACAAAGGGAACAACAAGTCAAATAGGTAATGGAATGAGACAATATGAAGATGTAAGTGTAAGGAAGTTACAGGTGCATTATCAAATCAAAACGGAACACAGCCAGTTTAGAGATCCTACAGGTATAGTGATCAACAAATTTACATCATGTACCCTGACAGAATGAGCACCACAGTGTATAAAACGGCTGAACTAATCTGGACTTTATCCTGTTCAGTCCAATGATACTTCTGACATTGAATATTCTAAGTAGCATAACATAAAGGGGCGACATATGAACACAGACTTGTTGAGCCATGCTTTTACCATGAGTTCCTCTATGAGGTAATACCTTTCAGAACTGAGAGCCAAACGGATGTTGTCAAGCCAAATCAGTTGCTCATGCTCTCTTATGAAACAACTTTCAACGTTGTTACTTAGAAAGAAAAAAAACTGAAGGTACTTCCCTCACAGAATTACAAAAAGCTAATTTGAAATTTCTTTCCATTTCATCGTCTGAACTTCTTAATAAGAAGTAAGCCATAAATGCCATATCTCTGGTCATGGCTGTTGTGGGCAAATCTGAACATACATGAGTCTATTCATGCTGCTAGAATCTCAAAGAATGACCTCCATATAAGAGATGTGAGACATAAAAATATAAGAGGCCAGAATCAAATGAAGCATCAGAACTTAAACAGATCCTCCTTACACTCATCAGCATCAGCGCATTGCAAGATTTCAGATCTATGTTAACATTCGGAAATGCACAATGAATCATAAAACGCTCAGCTCTTTGTCATTTTGAGACATACAAAACATACGAAATTTTCTAAAAAAAAAAAAAAATGTAAAACCATGAAACAGAAGGCTATATGAATTAAAAAAAAAAATAGCTGACGTAGGGGAATATAAGAAATGATATACTAGGTTTAAATGTGGTGCTCTGGTTAAGAGCACCCTTTTTCTGTAGGATGAGCCTTATCGGCTATCACGGTGTCCTTCAATCTACAGATATCTTCAGCAAAGAAAAAGAAAAATATATCACCTGACATGGAAAAGAGGTTTGTAACCAGATTTTAAGCAAGAAAACCATGAGAAAAATGGTCATAAGTAACACCTAAAACCTCAAATATTATATTTTGCAACGGACTGAAGGTAGAAATTTTTGATAAAACGACCCTTTTCAATGATAAAGTACAGGTGTATGATAGTATGAATCAGATGAACATAAGAACATTATGACTTGAACTAAAATTATTTGGAATTGTTCATAATGTTAGATCAAATCATACGAAAACTTTAGGGAAAGCACAAAAAAAACGATGAAAGAATGCATTCATCTGCTGAAAATTCGGACTGAGTTGAGAATATCATTGAACGATATCCTCAACTCTTGATACCTTAGACAACCAGAATGCAAAATACGTGAATTGCTGAAATGAATTTGCAGGAAAACGTGACATAAATAAGATTTCTACTTTACATAAAACGGGTGTATAAAGTCTTTACCTTGGATTCAGCCGAGTCAACAAGGTCCCTTCCTATTGAAGGTTCTGCAGAGGATCAATTATCTCGACTAAAGCTTCTGAAGGCCAGCTGCTGGGCTGGATTGAAGATGGGGAAAACGGTGGTGGCTCTCCTGCGGCTGGGCTGGAGTGGCTGAAGAAGGATCTGGATAGCAAATGGCTGGGGCTGAAGGCTGAAGGAACAATGAAGGATGGTGCTGGTGGAGGCCTCTCCTGCGGCTGGGCTGAAGAAAAATCAGATGCTGGTCACCTCCTTCCCCCCCTGCCAAAACCCAAAAGAGCAATTTCAATCCCCCTTTTCCTTCGTGAGTGCCTGCCCCATTTAAAACTTTCCTTTCTCCCTAAAAAAAAAACGCAGCCCCTTCCCCCTTAAATGAGGTTCCGTTATAGTTTTTTTTTTTGAAATTTTTTGAAAATTTTGTTGAAAATTTTGCAAAGGCGTGAAACCGATGCCTCATTATTTTGAAAACTTGCTGTTTTTAAAAGAGGCGCATCTTGGGTTTTTTCAAAACTTTGTTTCATTTACCTAAGTTTTAGGTAAAAATCAAATTTATTATTTTTTTATTTTTTTTTGGAAGTTCGGCTGTGCCATTTAAGGCTGCCTTCTTCTTAAAAAAAAATTATTTAAACAAATCAATAAAAAGAAAAAAAAGAAAAAAAATGAGTATTGAAATAAATGAGAGGCTTTTATGGAAATGCCACCTCAATCCACTTTTAAAATCTTTTTGAAAATAAAGCTTTATTTTGTTTTGTAAAATCTTTTATTTTCAAATGGGGTGCCACATGTGTGTGGGCCCACTAACTAAAATATAAATAAATAAATATTGAGAAATTAAAAAGAAAAATTTGCAAATTGGTATGAACTTCGGGTGGGTCCCGCTTGAGAATAAGAAACTTACCAGGGGGTCTTAGTATGATGCTAGTTAAAAGGTGGGTCCCGCTCCATTTATTTGAAAATACGAGATAAAACATTATTTATTTTCAAGAATTTGGAAAATTTGGTTTTTCAGGACAAAAATATGGATAAAATAAATGTAAAAAATTTTGTAACGAGATTTAAAATCTTTTTGCAAAAAATTTTGAGATAAAATCTTTAAAATCAATATCCAAATATCCAGATTGTTTTCCTTGAGGAAGACTTTTGTAATTCAAAGTACTGGGGGTAAAATTGGAAAAATTGGTAATTTTGAATACCCAGGGTTTTGAAAATTCAATTTTGAAAAGTTTAAAAAAATCAAATCTGGATTGACAATTTTGAAAATCAAGAGTTTTGGATCTCAACTGACCTGCTATGCAGTGAAATGATGCAAAGTGTTCATGCAATGCGATGCAAAGACATGTTTCAGGAAATGTTACTCTGAACCAGGAAGTGGAAATTCTACCTTCTTCTCCAGGAAAAGGATTTTGAAAATTTTCAATTTGAAGATGTCTCTGAACCTAAATATAGAAATTTTGAGGCTCAAGAATGAAATTTAGGACTTTCTGCAAGGTTCAATCTTGGAAAATGACCATTTTAACCTTCATTGCTTCTGAAGAACTGAAATATGATAATTAAGGGCGATGTCAAGAAGGTGAGTGAAAATTTGGGGTGTTTACACTAGGCTGGCCAAACCGTCGGCTATTTGATTAAACTCCCTTTTTATATGGAAAAGCTGAAATTCATCAAAATTGTTGATGAGGGCTAGAACAATCTTTTGATAAGGAAGCAACTTCTGGTCTTTTACATGCCATTCAGCTTTGACTTGGCTGACGACAAGCAATGAATCACCGAAAGCGTGTACTCTCTTGATATTGAAGTCTTGCAGAATTCTCATACCTTGTATTAAAGCTTCATACTCAGCCATATTATGGGTACATTGAAAATCTAGTTTTAGAGAAAAGGGGATCATCTCTTTCTCTGGTGTGATCAATAAGATGCTGATTCCTATGCCGGCCATATTCTTGGAACCATCGAAGAATAAGTTCCAAACTAGAGACTGCTGAACATTATAGATTCGCTCATCGGGGAAATCATCCTCAGCTTTAACATCTTCTGCTAGTGGAAAATCTGCCAATTGGTCTGCAATTGCTTGGCCTTTTGATAGATTGCTGAGAAACATATTTCAAGTCATATTGCATCAAAAGGACTTGCCACTTGGCAATCCGTCCACTGAGAAATGGTTGCTCGAGAATGTACTTGAGAGGATTAAGTTTTGAAAGAATCTTGACCTCTGATGCTAACAAGTAATGCCTTAACTTTTGACACATCCAAACCAGTGCTAGACATGTCTTCTCTATCTGGGAGTACTTCTTCTCATAGTCAATAAAAGTCTTGCTCACATAGTAGATGGCATGCTCAATCAGACTGTCTTCCTCGTACTGTGCCAAGAATCCACCACAAGAGACTTGGTTAACTGAAACATACAGTAAAAGTGGCTTTTCTAATTCCGGTGGCTTCAGAACAGGCGGGTTAAGAAGGTACTTCTTGATACAATCAAATGATTGCTGACATTTTGGTCCCCACTCAAACTTCACTCCTTTTCTAAGCAAATTATTGAAAGGCTCACATCTCATGGCAAGATTGGATATGAATCTCTGAATTGATTGCATACGTCCCTGAAGACTACGCAATTCTTTGAGAGTAGTTAGGGGTGTCATATCAATGATGGCCTTTGCTTTGGCGGCATCCATTTCTATTCCCTTTTTGCTGACCAAGAAGCCTAATAACTTGCCTGATCCAACTCCGAAGACACACTTATGAGGGTTGAGTCTTAGCTTATAAAGAATAAGTCGCTTGAAGACCTAACTTAAAGCATCGATATGATCTTCTTCTTCCTTGGATTTGACTAGGATATCATCCACGTATGCATCCATGGTCTTGTGCATCTGGTCATAGAATATGGCAGCCATTACGCGTTGATAGGTTGCTTCGGCATTCTTGAGCCCAAACAGCATGACTGTGTAACAAAAAGTGCCCCATAGTGTAGTGAAGGATGTTTTGGATTGGTCATGAGCGGCCAGTTTGATCTGGTTATATCTGGAGTATCCATCCATAAAAGAGAACATGGCGTGACCAGCCATGCTTTTGACCAAGAGATCAATATTTGGGAGCGGATAGTCATCCTTTGGAGTAGCCTTATTGAGATCACGAAAGTCGATACAGATTCGAACTTTACCATTCTTCTTGTGAACTGCTACGATATTTACCAACCAATCCAGATAATCTATTGCTCGAATGAACCCTGCTTTAAGCAAATCCTCAAGTCCTTCCTTGACCAGCTGCTCGATTCGAGGATCCATCTTCCTTAACTGGTTTTGCATCAGGCTTTAAAACGAGACGATGTTCCACCAATTTAGGATCTAACCCTAGCATATCCTCATAAGTCCACGCAAACACTTCTTGATATTGCTTGAGAAAATGGATGAGCTTTTTCTTCTCATCTATGCTTAGACAAGAGCCGATCTTGAGAATTTTAGGTTTATCTTCTGAACCAATATTGATGTCTTTAGTTGGATCCTGAACTAGGGTCGATGGCTCATCCTGTTTATGAATCGTTGCAAATTCTGGCAATTCTGGAAGCGCCGAATCAAATTCTGCCATTTCTTGTGGCTGCTTTGTGACCTTACTGTCCTCCGCTCTTGCCCTGACCTGATAAATCTTTGCAGGTTTCGATGTGTTTGACAAATTGATGACTAATCTCCTTATTGATTGGGAAGACATTCTTAAGGTTTCAAAAAGGAGTAGCTTTTAGAAAAAGTTCGTTCATTATGGCATAAGTTGCATGAAATGGAAAAGGATAAGAACAATGAATTTTAAAGACAAATTGCAAAGGAGTAAGAGAAAGATGACATCTAGATAGACGAGAAAATTCATAGCTTTATTGAAGACTTAACATGGAATGACGACATAAACTGAAATGGGACATTGTCCCTGCAAACTGCATAAAATGACTTAAAAGAAGAAAGACAAATGGTAGAAGACTTTAATGAAGACAATATTTTTGTGAGATCCTTTGCCCATGAACCCCAATTCTGCCCTGCGCGGATGATGGTCCGGGACCACTGGCTCTAGTCGGCCATCTTCGTTCTTGCCTAAACCTTTAAAAGGCTGATAACCATGCTTCAGTAACAGGTAAAACTCTTTCTTGGCTCTTACAAACTACGGGAAAAGAGGATGGTCCTTGAAAGTGCTGTAATCGAGACGACCCCCGATTTTGAAGAAATGTGACCCTTTAAACACCCCAAATTTTCACCCTCATCCAGTACTTACATTTCATGTGTCATTGCATATCATTACATACATTTTTGCATCATTTCATCGCACTGCATAGCATTGCATGTCATTGCATCTCATTTTCGAGATCCAGCACTCATGTTTTCAAAATATTTAATCCAGATTTGAGTTTTAAAACTTTTTCTTTCAAAAATCAATTTCAAAACCTGGGTTTTTACTCAACATTCTGTCATTTCCCAACCCCAGGACTTTATATTTCGAAATATTTTCTCAGAAAACAATCTGGATTCATTTCAAACTCAATTTCAATTGATTTCAATTCTCAGATGAGACCAATTTAGGTGGTGTCGCTTCTAGATTCCTTTACTTGTCAAAAATCTCCAAAAATTTCAGAGTCCTAGTTGGATCGGGACTCTTTTTCCAGAGTCCAGTCGGATCAGAACTCTACTTTTCACTACCTTTTTACGTGTTTTTGAAGAAAACCTTTCAAAATCTTCTGTTTTGGCCAAAATTTTAGAGTCCTAGTTGGATAAGGACTCTTCTTCAAGAGTCCAGTCGGATCAGGACTCTTCTTCAGAGTTTCAATTGGATTGGGACTCTAATCTTTTACAGCTATTTTTATCCATTTTCAATCAAATCTTTCAAAATCTTTCAAAATGAGTCAGAAACTCAGATTTTCAGTCAAAACAGGACTCTGTTCAGAGAGTCCTAGTTGGATCAGGACTCTGATCCTGATTTCAATTTTGAGATAAATCTTTTAGAAATCTTTCAATATACCAAAACTATTACACTTTTATCAAAGAATTTTAAAATTCTGAGGTTTTATCTCAGAGTCCTGATCAAATTAGGACTCTACCCCAGAGTCCTGATCGAAGCAGGACTCTATCCAAAATTGATTTCCTCACTTCATTTTCACTGGTTTTCAAAAGCTTTGCCCAAATTTCATCATTTGCCTACCAGAAAAACCAAAATTCTTAGAGTTCTGATCGAATCAGGACTCTTTCTTAGAATCCTAATCAGATTAGGACTCTGAACCAAAACTTCAATTTCATCTTATTTTTAACTGTTTTTCAAAATTCTCTCATTTGTTTTCTCAGAAAATCCAAAAATTTGAGAGTCCTAGTTCAATCAGAACTCTGTCCTTAGAGTCTCAGTTGAATCAGAACTCTGTTTTATTTCAATATTTGTTATTGTTTTCACTGTTTTGACAAGTTCTTTCATTTGTTTTTCAGAAAATACCAAAAAAAATCATGAGTTTTAGTCCGATCAGGACTCTGTCCCGGAGTCCTAGTCCAATCAGGAGTCTGTTTTGAAGTATGTTTTTATTCTATTTTCATTTATTTCCATTTTTTTTCAAAATTTAGGTCATTTTGTAGAGTCGAGTTAATCCAAGACTCTATTTCAGAGTTCTGATCGAGTTATAAGTCTAACCCTGACTGTATTTTCTGACTTGTTTCACCATTTTCGATGAAATCTTTTCAAAAATTCCTTTATTTGGCTTTTAAAAACCAAAATCACAGAGTCCTAAAAATCCAGGACTCTAGCCCAGAGTTCCAGTTCGCTTAGAACTCTATTTTCAAAACTTTGAATTTCAACTGTTGATTTTAACCCCTTTTCAAAGCCATTTTTAGTATTTATTTCAAGTTTTTCAAAACTTCGATATGGGCCCACTCATTTGGCACCATATCCAGAGGAGTTATGACTTGGTTAGAACCCTATGCCATTTCAAAATTTCTAATTTTAAGATTGCTTTTGAAAATCCTTTTAAAAACTCCTTCAATTTCAAGTTTTAAAATCGCTTTTTGAAAAACTCAAGTAGGGCCCACTCGGGGTGGCGCCATATTCGAGTAAGTCAGGGCTAAACTAGGGTTAGTCAGTGTCTTGGTTAGGTTAGGGGTTTAAAAACAATTTTGAAAATCCATTTTATTTAAGTTTTAAACCATTTGTTTTTAAAGGTTTTAAATTCAGGTTTTAAAAACCAAATGTGGGTCCATACTAGGTGGTGCCACATTTGGACTTTCTAGGGTTTAAGTAGGTGTTAATTAGGGATTAATTAGAGTCCATTTAGGTTAGAATTCTCCAAAAAATTGTTGCCCCCTTTATTGGATTTATTAGAAAGAGTTCTAAAAAAATAAAACTCCTTAATTAACCCTAATTAAGGAGGTTTTGAAAACTTATAAATAGGGGACTTCAAGAGGTAAAAAAAAAAGGCTCTTTTTCTCTCAAATTTTCGTGGCCTCTCTCTCCTCTCCAGAACCTCTACCTTCCTCCATTGCAGCTGCAGCCCCAAGAACTCCAAAATCGACCCAAGAAGATGATTTAACTCAGTTTGAGGGTGATTTCAAGGATTCTAATCCATTAGAATCGATGAGAGGTACGTTTTTCATATTCTTAACCGACGAAACGTGAGATTCACCCGTTAAATGGTTTAAATCCATGATTTCAAAGGTGAAAGCAAATTCCAGCCATTGATTCCCTGTATTTTATTTATTTATCTATTTATTCATGTTTATTTTACGTTTTCCAGCATAGAAATAATTTTTATTTACTGTTTTATGGTTTATTTTATTGTTTTACATTAATTAATGCATAGTTTTTATAGTTTCTTAGATTTCTGTGTGTTTTAGGTTTAGAACAGTAAAGATAATATTATTTCGGACTTAAATCCTTGTTTTTTATTTCTGATTTTTTTATATGGGAGGAATGCACATGTGATTGAACTACTGTAAAAAAATCAGATATTTTGGATTTCGGGAACCCTGTCAAAAAAATCAGACATCAAATTGGGTTTTTAAATCTTTAAAATCGTTGTTAAAATCAAGAAGTTAACTTGCTATGATGATATTTTTCTCATCCTATATCCGATTTTAGATCTGTAAAGTTCCATGGATTCACATTGATTATCTCTATCTACTGTGAAATGTTCATAATTTTTTATTATTGTTTAGTATTTTTCCTCTGTCAGAGACTTTGATTTTGTAATTTAAAACTCGTTAGGGTTTACCAAAACCCTAATCAGACTTGTGTTATTTATAAATCCCAAACCACAGATCCGATTCATGATCTGTAAAAAGTGAGTATTGTTATTTTTTGTCTATTATTCACTGCTAAAATTTAAGAGATGTTTGTTTAGGTTTGCTATTTATGTCTGTATTTTCAATCTGAAGTAGCCGTTTTAACCCCTGTTAAATGTGTTATATTTTAGTTCAGATTGCCGGAAGGGTTTCTCCCTAACCGGAGATGATTTTTCCGATCTGTAAATTGTGAAATCTCTGTTTTTTTTCCTAGATTGTCTCTGTAAAATTTAATAGATTTGCATGAAAGATTGACCCCTGATTTGGGTCTAACTCTGAAACTGGTTGGTGAACTAGGTCAAAAATAGCATATTTTTAGGGTTTGATGCAATTTTCGGGTTAATTTAATGTCAAAAAAATATTTTTATAATTATAATTCAAAATTGGAGTTATAACAAGTGTAGGTACCAAATTTTATGAATTTTGGAATCTGATTGATGGCTGAATTAAGCAAATTGCAAAACTGGGTTCCTGAAAGATCAAAAAACACTGCCAAAATCATAGTTTTTGTGATATTCTTGGATTTTCGTGCATAAGCAAATATTTTTAGGGTTTAATCATATTCATAATCATATTAGGATACTTTAGGTCAAATTTGATGTTAATTTGATTTCATTTAGTCCTTAAAACCCAAGTTTTTACCAAAATCTATTTCAGAAAACCCTGATTTCAAGGCCATAGTCTTGCTATCAGGGCCAATTTGGTTATTTGACCTCAATTTCGAAATCCCTAACCTTAGTTTTCATGTGTTTAAGTATGTCATATCATATTTTAGCCTAGTTTTTTTGCATTTGAATTTCAAAACTTGCATTTTACCAAATATCTTTCTGAAAACCCTAATTTCCAGGCCATAATATTGTTGTTAAGGGTATTTTGGTCATTTTGACCCCAATTTCAAAATTTCATATCTTATCTTCCTTATTTATTCAATCTTATTTCATATTTTATCAATTTTTATTTAAGGGAATCATGGAAAAGGCTTATATCTAGCAAAATCCAGTAATTTCTAGATATTACTGGATAAACCTAGAAAAGCCAACATATCATTACTAACAAAGTTTTCTAGTTTTGCAGGCACATTAAAGATTTTAATTTCATGTATTTAAATTTCAATAGTGATGTAAATTAAATGTAAACTTTGGAATACGAATTTAAATTCCTGCATCGATTAGGATTTGCATTTCATATAATTTAAACTTTGATATATAACTGCCATGTATGCCAATTCATGCACATTTTATTAATTCACTATGGTCTACATGAATGGCACATACACTAGCTTTTATGAAGTTTATAAACTTGGTGGAATTCGTATTTATGGCCATAGTCAGAATATGAATGATACCCAGATTTGTAATCTTCACATTAGCCACATTCAGCCTACACTCTTAGGCTAACTTCAAAAATGCACTGCATTTCTCAAAAATACAAAAAGTATTTATCAATTCCTCAAATCCATATTCATTCATTTCATGCATTTGCCAATTCCAATTCAAATTTCAATTCAAAGAAATTCATTTCCTCAAAATTTTTTAAGTCATATTCAAAAATCGATTTTCTCAAAATATGGATTTGCCAATGATATTTCAAGTATTTCCCAAGTTTCAAATTCGATTTTCTAAGTTATATTTTCAATGTCAAAGTTTGAACTCAAAGAAATCAGGTTCTCCAAAGTTATTTCACTATTCTCAAAATCGATTTTCATAAAAATCTCTTGAATACTTCAGAAATCGATTTTCACTTTCTCAAATACAGTATCTCAACCTTAATTCATGATTTTCAAAGAGTTTATATTCCAAGTATTCCAATATTCAAAGCAAACATCATGTTTTCAAATATGCATTTTTAGAAATTCATAGCACATGCCTGATTCTTTGTGCATTTAGGAATTAGAATATGGTTTAGACAAGTTGAACAAAGCAAAGCATTTGATTGATCCTTGGTTCAATTACCCCTGGTAAAGGCGCCAGAAACGGTTGAATCTCGTACCGACAGGTGAGTCCCAATCTTCGGAATAATCCCGCATTTTAAAAACGGAGGCGAGTTATTTTCAAAATCTTTTTCAAAGGTCATTTTGATTTGCAAAAGTAAAATTTTGCGATGATAACAGGTTTGGCGACCGTGATGGGACCTGTCTTCGCCTGATCAATTTAATGCTCTACTTAGTTCAAGTTGTCAAAATCAATTTCCATGGAATGTCAGCTTTGCTTTATGATATCATGTGAACCTAGGAGCCTAGACTTGAACCCAGCTGACATGGAATGCATATAGACTAGGTATGGTTTGGTAGGACCATATTGAGGAGAATTATTCATGTTCACATAGACTTAGGTCTAATACAACACTCCTCAATTTAGGAATTGTATGAAAACAATGTTTGCTTTTTTAAATATTTCAAAATTCTATCTCTTTAGGACTTAGAGCCTTCTGTTTGATTGCATGTGCTCATGTTTTCAAAAACCACCCCTACCTATATTGTCCCGGTCTTCACGTTGCTGGGCTCTCTTCCAGAACCATAGTTCGGGACAGAACCTTACAACTGGGCCACCTATTTGGGTGAAAACCCCTCTGCCACGTACCAAGGGCCATAGTGCAACGTATATCGGCAGGTGCTCAAGGATGTTGGGAAACTTGAACTTAGAACCAGAGAAATTGATTTTATGCCACGTACATCGAGCCTTGGCTTGAGTATATAGGCATAACTGGATTGGATACAGTTGATCTGAACCTTAGAGTTAGGATTAAGGTCCTACAGCTATTTCAAAATTTGTGCATCTAGAGTCAGCTTTTAGGGAATGCTGTATGTGCATACTTGTTTGTGCATAATGTGTTATAGTCATTTATTTTTATTTTCCATATTTTTCTAATTTTCTAAAAATACTGGATGTTTTTTTCAAAAATCCCCAATCCATGCCCATGTATTGTCCATGTTTTAAACCCTGGACGATTTTTAAATACTTCATTTTATGAAATACTTCCTTATATTTCATTAAACCTTGGACGATTTTCATAAAATTCCTCCATTTTCCTAAAAACTCCAGGTGATTTCCCATCTTCCTATCCTCTGGATCTCGAATCTCCCACTTCATTTTATCCTGCCTGCATTTTTTTCAAAGTCTCTATATTTTCTCAAGTCTTATTCCAAATTTTCCATGTTTTCCAGTCGATTCTGATGGCATCCAGTCAGCTTGATTCAGTCTTCCCCGAGGGTCACATCTCCTACGAGGTGCGACAAGGTCTTCCAGAACATCGAGTCCTCAGCACCGGATCCTTCTTTCCCCGGTGGTACTACTCATGGTTCAAGAACTTCTCTCATATGTTTCCGGACCACTTGGACGATTGTGGGCTAGAACTGGCGTCCGCGGTGGGAAAGCAGACAGTCAACGGCAATTTGATCCATGCACTAGCAGAGCGGTGGAATCCGAGCACTTCTACCTTCTGGTTCCCGTGGGGCGAGATCACAGTGCTGATAGATGAATTTTCAGAGATTATGGGATTACCCGAGCCAGCCGGTCAGCCTGGAGACCCATTGGAGAAACATTTTCTGATTAATGTTAAGGGTCTGGACCCTAAGGATGCCTTAGCTTGCATGACAGGACGTAAGTCGTGGCCCTTGATCGAGGATGATGGAAATGAATATGTGGACCTGCTCGAAATCTATAAACAGTATGAAACATTTGCAGAGGTCAGCTCATTGTCCAGGACAGCTCGAGAGAGAATCCAGCACGCGATGGTTCTGTGCACGGTGGGATTAGCCTTCTTTCCTGATGGGCGGAATTATATATATCAGAATAGTTCAGCTTCTAAGGAGATGGGGAAGTCGACAGACCAGCCACCTCTCCATAGCCATGGCCGCACTCACTTTTCTATACCGAGGGTTGACTCGTTTCGCACTCGGAGAATCAATTCTAGTCGAAGAGTGCACCTATGCATTGCAATCTTGGTTCCTTCGGCATGTGCCAGCCCGAGCCAGTTCATTCAGATATAATGGTGAAAAGCTTATGTCAGTTGCGCTCTACCGGTTCTTGATCGATAACCTTCAGGAGGAAGAAGTCGTGTGGGATTACTTTGATCGTCAGGAATCACCTCCCAGATATACTTATGCATATGGCAAGCGATTCAAGCTACTTGGTCCATTTTTCTACGCATACTACCATCCGGAGCGGTGTGTCAGGCAGTTCTCTCAGAGACAAAAGCGTGTAGAGATTCGTCCACTATCAGGGGTCTTGCCAGAGTTCGATCTCACATCAGATCAGTGGTCCGGAGCATACCATTCTGCCAGACATGGCTGGGATTCCTTTGTTACTCTTACTATTTTTCCTGGTCCTCGAGTGTCCTCTGATTATCAGGAGTGGTGGAAAATTGTCTGTCCCCCTCTCCTTTGTCAAGTGTATTATTAAAATCATGTTTTCAATAAAATTCCTTTAATCTTCATTTCACTTTGGTTTGACGACCTCGCCTAGGTAACAAGGCATATTTTCAGTTGTTTATTTTGCAAAGAATAGCAGCGCAATTGTCGTAACTCTAGCGATGACTCAATCCCTAGTAATGGGATATTATTTCAATTGTCTACCAAAATTCTCAACAAATATTCTTCTCCAATCAAATCTCTTTCAAAAGCCTAACCATCAATTTTGCCCTGCAGAGAGTATTTGTGATATTAAATGGTTCAGACGAGGTCAGGAAAGAAAATTGCATCAGTCGAAGGCGTCACATATTCAGTAGCCTCAGAAGAAGAAATGGACTCACCTCGATCAATCTAGAGTCAGGGTTAGCAGGCGGATGATGGCATCGATCCCCAAATGTATGTCATGTTCAAAGAAGTGATGACCAAAATGCTGGCAGAACAAACCGAAGCTAGTACAGAAAAGATCCAAATCAAGCAGAAGGCAAAAGGCCAGGCAGTCAAGAAAGTTCTGAAGCTATCCAAGAAACATATCCAACAGGAAGATACATCTGAAGAATCAGAATCAGTAGGTGGCACTGATGAAGAGTATGAAGTCTGACAAGCACTTCAAAGATCCCCTTATAGGCAAGGGACAACCTATAAATGGAAAAATCAAGCAATGGATGATCCAGTCCAAATACAACTGAAGGAAATGTCAAAGAAGATTAAAGGTTTGCAAGCCCGCGACAAGGGCAAGAAGGTCTTCACGAGCAAAGATTTCTATAAGAGCATCACTCTCGTAAGGAATAATCAAGATTAAAAAAAGACAAATTCTGTCAAGGCCCACCGCGAGGGGTGCAAGGATAACAAAGGAAATTATACAAGTCAGAAAGAGAAATCTTTAAAGCAGAGTGGAAAATTGAGTCAACACAAAGAAAAGATAAAGCGGGACGGCTGGGATTGCGATCGCCAATTTACTCCTCTCGAGCAGTCTCTTGATGAAATCCTTGAATATATGTTGGCCAAAGAATTGGTAAAGCTTCCAAGAGTCTCAAATCCTCCCACAGTCATGGGAAGATTCACAGACCAGTTCTGCAAATTCCATCGGACAGTAGGGCATGACACTGAGAATTGTTTCATCATGAAAAATATCATTTAAGATTGCATCGATAAGAATATCCTTATTGAAGATGAGGAAATTACCAGTCGACCATCCTGAGCAAGTTTTCTAAAAATTGACAATGTCGAGACTATGTCACTTTCATCATTTTGTCATTTTGAAGGGACAATGTAGTCTCAATTCTTCTATCAATTTGTTATTTACTTCTTCAATGCATTAATAAATTTGTCAATCTTCCTTATGGCCTGGCGTTATCTTTTATATTCCTCATTTGCAAATGTTTAAATGTCTTCTTATAAGGGGTAACCTTTTTCAAAGTGCCTCTCTGATCAACCAAGAAGCTCATTGTCAGTTTTTACCTCGTTATCCTCAGAGAATTCTCATCAAATATCAATTACATATCCTTTCTTATTCCCCCATTACACTGGGGCATTACTTTGAAAATTGTCTTCAAAACTTTTTGTATGCAGGCAGGATCAAATAAATCTCCCATTTTGCACACATGTGCACCCATTTATATCATTTTACATACATTTGCATTCATCTGCATTCATTCGCATTCATCTGCATTTGCATCAAGCTTCCCCGCTCAGGAGAAGGGGTTAATCGTGAAAACAGGCTTTGAAAAGCTAACTATGATGGTCCATTCAAATCATGAACCAAGAATTTTTATTTTCCAAATTCAAAACCCATAAGTTGAACCCTTCCTTCTTAAACTGTGATCCTTAGGTTAAATCCCTATGAAATTGATAGTTCGTAGGTCGAACCCCTGCAGAACCAATGTGATCCTTAGGTTAAATCCCTATGGAATTGATAGTTCGTAGGTCGAACCCCTGCAGAGTCAATGTGATTTGTAGGTTGAACGCCTGTCAAACCAATACGGCTCATAGGTTGAACCCCTTTGTGAACCAAAAGTCCTTCTCAACCCAGTGGTTCTTAGGCTGAACCCCTTTCGAACCAATCTCGTTCTCAAAATTTCGATCTGTAGGTTGAAGTCCTCCTGATCCGATATTCTTTACAGTCCTTAGGTCGAACTCCTTTTGGATTGGTATTTTCTAGATATATGATTTGTAGGTTGAAGTCATCCTGGTCCACGTTCTTAGGCTGAATCCCTATTGAACCCATGTCGCTCCCAGTGAACCAATGCCGTTCTCAATTGAACCAATGTCGTTCTTAGGCTGAATCCCTATTGAACCCATGTCGTTCCCAGTGAACCAATGTCGTTCTCAATTGAACCAATGTCGTTCTTAGGCTGAATCCCTATTGAACCCATGTCGTTCCCAGTGAACCAATGTCGTTCTCAATTGAACCAATGTCGTTCTTAGGTTGAATCCCTATTGAACCCATGTCGTTCCCAGTGAACCAATGTCGTTCTCAATTGAACCAATGTCGTTCTTAGGCTGAATCCCTATTGAACCCATGTCGTTCCCAGTGAACCAATGCCGTTCTCAATTGAACCAATGTCGTTCTTAGGCTGAATCCCTATTGAACCCATGTCATTCCCAGTGAACCAATGCCGTTCTCAATTGAACCAATGTCGTTCTTAGGCTGAATCCCTATTGAACTAATGTCGTTCTCAATTGAACCAATGTCGTTCTTAGGCTGAATCCCTATTGAACTAATGTCGTTCTCAATTGAACCAATGTCGTTCTTAGGCTGAATCCCTGTTGAACCCATGTCGTTCCCAATGAACCAATGTCGTTCTCAATTGAACCAATGTCATTCTCAATTGAACCAATGTCGTTCTTAGGCTGAATCCCTATTGAACCCATGTCGTTCCCAGTGAACCAATGTCGTTCTCAATTGAACCTATGTCGTTCGTAGGCTGAATACCTATCGAACACATGTCGTTCCTAGTGAACCAATGTCGTTCTCAATTGAATCAATGTCGTTCTTAGGCTGAATCCCTACAGAACACATGTCGTTCCTGAAAGTACACTAGGATCGAGGCAACGAGCACTAGAGGGGGGGTGAATAGTGCTTTTAAAAATTTCTGCGGAATATTGAATGATTTTGCAAATCTCAAAGCAAACACACAAAGAACACAAGATTTTATCCTGGTTCGGTCAAACCCAACCTACATCCAGTCCCCAAGCAAAACCCGCTTGAAATTTTCCACTATCAACCTTGTAAACTACAAGATCACACAGACCATAACCGGTCTCACTTTCAGTAACAATCCCACTGAAAGCAAACAACTCCTTTACACCAAGGAGTCCTTCTTTTTAAAGAAAATAAATAACAACTTACAATACAACCTATGAGCCTTCCTTTTGAATGCAAATGAGATGCAATTGGCTTTTGAGGTTGTTGAAACACTCTACTCACGAATTCACTATCTCTCAAAGTGATTTGAGTGAAAAACTGAAGTGAAAATATCACGTGAGTGAGAAAACAAATACTTGAATGAATAGGAGTGAAAAGCAATAAGTAATTCAAGGTAATTCTATTGAATTTTATGTTTTTGAGTGTAGAATGCACTCATATTTATAGTTAAAATATTCCATACGTTGAGAGTATGAAAGGGTGTCAAAACTGTCCATTTTGAACGATCAAAACGTTTGAAAAATGAAAAGACACGCCTTTTTTGAAGTTTCAGGAAAACGGCAAAATTAGTCGACTAAAACATCAGTTAGTCGACTAATAGTTAGTTATTAGTAGACTGACAGTTATCATCGGTCGACTCATCTGTTAATCGAGCCGTTTGAAAATCTGAACTTTTGAAACTTAGTCGACTTGAGAAAAGTTAGTCGACTGATAATATCATCAGTAGACTGAAAAACCTTTTAGTCGACTGCTGCTAAAAACTTCTGAAAAACAAACATTCTGTTCGGTCGACTGATAAAAAGCATTAGTCGACTGCTGCTAAATTTTTCAGAAAACACATATTCTGTTCAGTCGACTGATAAAACCATTAGTCAACTGCTGCTAATTTTCCAGAAAACAGACATTCTGTCTAGTCGACTGATAAAACCTTCGGTCGACTATCTTGACAAGAATGACTTTTTAGAAAATATGGCGCGAAAGGATTAGTCGACTGATAAGTCTATTGGTCGACTAATAAACATGAAAATTTAAGAAAAGAGTTTTCTAAAAAGATTTTCAAAAGAGTTTCTTTTAGAAAAGTTTTTCTAAAGACTTTTAAGGTGAAATGCAACCTAAATATGCACTCTAAGTAAGGCTCTTACAAGAATCTAAGACTTTTAATGAATTAAACATATGCACACTAGTCTTCAAAGATTCTTCACTGAATTCTTCAATTTCTTCATAGCCTTAGCAGAAATGTAGTTGATTCCACTTGCTCATCATCAAAACCTTGTACTTGAAGTATTATGTATGGCTTCATTGTCGTAACAATCTCCCCCTTTTTGATGATGACAAACTTAATCAAAGATGAAGCATTTAGATGCATAGATGGAGATTTTACTCCCCCTATCAATATGTTGCAAAACATTAAAAGTTAGCACATTTAAAACACATATATCACATATTGATTGGTTTGCATTTCCATTCATCATTTCTTCATGTATTTAGAAATACATTCATTCAAAGCTTTCTTTTTCTCTTAATTTTGCATTTCTCATGCAAGATCTCCTGTAATGTAATTGCTATCATCTTTTTCTCAAGATCTCCTGCAATTTCAATGTAATGCTATCTTTATCTTTTTCTCCCCCTTTGTCAGAATAAAAAAGAGTAAGGGCAAAAATAGCATAAGCAAAATAGAGATTACAAGTTTAAAAATATTACAACCCATAAAGTAAGTTTTTCAAAGATCAAAGATCAGAAAAGAGAGTTTAGCAAATCCTTAATGGTAGTTACATCCTTCTGAATTGAAGCAAGTTGTTGAGTCACATCTTCACGAAAGGTGTGTTGATGCAGCTTCAAAGCTTCCAGTCTCTGCATAACTTCATCATGGTCTTGATTTGTCGAAAATTTCTTTCTTTTTGCATGAGATGAAGGTGTCGCAGAGGCCGAAGGTTCAGAAATAGATGGTTCATTAGGATCAGATGGTTCAGTTTGATCAACATTTAAAGGAGGCAGATATTTAATTTTCATTCTTTTAAAAATTGTTTGATCAAAGAACTCTTTTTGCTCAATGTACTTTTCATTTGTTAAAGGAACTTTAAAATGTCTAAAAATACGGGTTAAAAGACAACCATAAGGAAGAAATGGTTTTTGTTTCCACAAGTTTGTAAAATACACATTGGCCCAGTTGACAGAAATACTTCCAAATAAAACATAAAAAGCCGTAGATAGATCTGTGGAATAATAATCAAAAGAACCAGTTTTGGGTAAAACATTGTGGGCAAGGATTCGTCCAGCAATGTGTGCACGAGTTTGAAGATTAGTATTTTTGAAAGGAGGGCAGTGAGGTGCTTCTGGAAGAAGAATTTGTTCAAAAACTCTTTCATCATTCAATTCAATAGTGTTGAAAAGAGTGTCTGAAGGTGGAATTTCAAGAATTTCTCCAAGCAATTTCGAATCAAACTCGATTTCAACATCACGAACAAGAGAAGACAAAACTCCAGTTTGATGATTCATTTGTAAATTCGTGTAAAACAAGTGAATAAGAAAAGGATAGTGAAGGGTGTCTGCACAAGCATCAAAAAGATGTGAAATACCAGGAAATAATTCTCTTATTTTGTAACGAGAAAACAAGTGAAATAGAACATTTTGGCCTGGTAAAATAGGTAGTGCAAAAATTGATCCAAAAGTGTCATAGAGAAGAGGATTGCGAAGTAATCTTAGTGAAAAACCATGTCTTGAAGTAGGTGTAGGAGGAGGAGAACCTAAACCTTTTGCAGATGCAGACTTCGTACAAGGCATGGTTACCAAAATGTCGGCTTCCAAATGACGTCCGGCAAAGGAAAAAGCTTTCCGGCGATAAAAAAAGGACAATGCAGTGGCTGACGGCGAGGAGAGGTCGGCCAAAAGGGGATTCCGGCAATGCACTGTCACGGCAAGAGAGTTCCGGCGTGTTTTTGAAGATGCGCCAGTCACTACAAGAGGATTCCGGCGTTTGAAGATCACGGCCAGAAGATTCCGGCGTCTCCCTGTTACGGTAAGAAAATCCCGACGATGATGGAGTCGAACGGCACTCCGAGGGTTTTTCGGAAGAGAGAGAGGCAAGAGAGAAAGAGGGGTTTAAAGGTTTCATTTTTATAAAAAAAACGAAAAGGTATGAAGTGAAACGATGCCTATTTAAAAAAAAAAAAAAGGGTTTTAAAACAAATCCAAGGGGTGTCGGGTCCCTTCACTTAAATTTTAAAAAAAAAATTTAGTCGACTAAAACTTTATCGATCGACTAAAAAAGTGCGACTTATTCTAAAAATATCATCAGTCGACTAATATGATGCGATACATTCCAAAATATAAAAACACCAGTCGACTAGAATTTTATCGGTCGACTAATATAGTGCGATTTTGAGATTTTGTTCAAAAATTAGCATTTTTATAAATCCAAAAACGAGCAAATACCTAGTTCTCTCCTAATTCTCATAAAATCTTCATTTTTAAGAGGTTTAGTGAAGATATCGGCATGTTGTTCTTTAGTGGAAATAAAATTTAACGAAATATCTCCTTTTAACACATGATCTCTTAAAAAATGATGTCTAACTTCAATATGCTTAGTTCTTGAGTGCTGAATAGGATTTTTCGAAAGATTTATAGCACTAGTGTTATCACAATAAATAGTTGTTGTGGAGTAATTTAAACCAAAATCTTTTAAGGTCTGTTTCATTCAAAGTACTTGTGAACATGCTAAACTAGCCGCTATATATTCAGCTTCAGTTGTTGAGAGTGATACTGAATTTTGCTTTTTACTAAACCAAGAGACTAAGGAATTTCCCAAGAAATGACAAGTTCCACTAGTACTCTTGCAATCAGATTTACTTCCTGGAAAATCTGCATCAATATATGAAACTAAATCAAAGGAAGATGATTTTGGGTAAAACCAACTGAAATCTGAAGTATCTTTCAAATAACGAAGAATTTATTTTACTGCAGTTAAATGAGATTCCTTTGGATTAGCTTGAAATCTTGCACACATACAAACACTAAACATAATATCAGGTCGACTAGCAGTTAAGTATAATAGAGATCCGATCATACCTCTGTAGAGCTTAGTATCTACACTTTTACCATTTTCATCTTTATCAAGAGAAGTAGTTGTACTCATAGGATTCCTTCTTGATTTCGATGAGTCCATCCCAAATCTCTTGAGAAGTTCTTTTGTATACTTAGCCTGATTGATGAAGATTCCTTCTTCAGTTTGCTTTATTTGAAGTCCAAGGAAGTAGTTTAATTCACCCATCAAGCTCATTTCAAACTCTTCCTGCATAGCCTTAGCAAATTCTTTATAAAGAGAATCATTAGTAGAACCAAATATTATGTCATCAACATAAATTTGCACAATAAGAATATCTGAATTAAAATGTTTAATAAATAAAGTGGAGTCTACCCGACCAATGGAAAAACCAGATTGTTCTAGAAAATTTCGTAGTCTTTTATACCACGCTCTTGGTGCTTGTTTGAGTCCATACAGAGCTCTTTTCAATTTGTAGACCTTTTCTGGATATTTCTCATTTTCAAAGCCTGGGGGTTGCTCTACATAAACTTCTTCATTGATGTGTCCATTTAAAAATGCACTCTTAACATCAATTTGATATAACTTGAAGTTCATGTAACTAGCAAAAGCAAGCATCATACGAATTGACTCTAATCGAGCCACTGGTGCATAGGTTTTATCAAAATCTATGCCTTCTTCTTGATTATAGCCTTGTGCCACTAGCCTTACTTTGTTACGAATGACTTCACCATTTTCATCCAGCTTATTTCGGAAGACCCATCTTGTTCCAATTACTGGATGATCCTTTGGTCTATCAACTAGATCCCAAACATCATTCCTAGTAAATTGGTTAAGTTCTTCAGACATGGCTAAAAGCCAAAATTCATCATCACATGCCTCATTGATATTCTTTGGTTTTAATTTAGATATGAAAGCAACATTTGCAATATATTTTTCTAATTGCCTTCTAGTTTGGACACCACTCTTTTATTTCACCAATAACTTGTTCATGTGGATGATTAGGAACTTCTTTCCAAACCGGTTGAAGAGGAATATTTTCTTGAGAAGTACTCTCTATCAAGGGTTCTTCTTGAAGTGTTGCTTCTTCTTCTTCGCTTAGAGGAATAACCTGCTCACAATTCTCATCAAATGCAACATGTAGAGATTCTTCAATACAAGATGTTCTTTTATTGAAAATACGATATGCTTTACTTCTAGAAGAATATCCAAGAAATATTGATTCATCTGATTTTGAATCAAACTTATCAAGATTATCTTTGGTATTTAACAAGAAACATTTAGTAACAAAAATTTTGAAATATGAGATCTTTGGTATACGATCATAATACAATTCAAAACATGTTTTATGTAAAATTGGTCGAATAAGAACACGATTTAAGACATAACATGCTGTATTAATTGCTTCAGCCCAAAAATATTTTGGTAAATTTTTATCTTGAAGCATGGTTCTAGCACATTCTTGCAAAGTTCTATTCTTTCTTTCAACAACTCCATTTTGTGGAGCCGCTCTAGGAAAAGCAAAGTTGTGAGATATACCATGTAAATCACAAAACTTTAGAAAAAATTCATTTTCAAATTCACCACCATGATCACTACGAATTTTAATAATAGATGTAGATTTTTCATTTGTAATTCTTCTACAAAGTTTAGAAAATTCTGAAAAAGAATCATTTTTGCTTTTTAGAAAAATCACCCATGTAAACCGAGAATAATCATCTACTATAACAAAAGCATACTTGCTACCATTCAAACTTTGAATTCTAGATGGTCCAAATAGATCTAAATGTAAAAGTTCAAGAGGACGTTTTGTTGAAACTATATCTTTAGCTTTAAAAGAACTCTTAATTTGTTTACCCTTTTGACAAGCATCACATAAGTGATCCTTTTTATATGGTATTCTAGGTAGGCCTCTTACAAGATCATTCTTGGATAATTTTGAAATAATTTTATAATTAACATGTCCAAGTCTCTTGTGCCATAACCATTGAATTTCATTTAAAACAATAAGACATTTTTCATTAAAAGAGGGTAATTCATCTAGACATAGTTCATACACATTGTTTCTTCTTTTACCTTTAAAAATGATCTTTTTAGATTGAAAATCAGAAATTAAGCATAAATCATTTTCAAAAGAAACATGAAAACCTTTATCACATAATTGACTAATAGATATTAAATTATGCATTAAACCATCCACTAAAAGAACATTTTCTATCAAGGAAAATTTTGGATTACCAATATTACCAATACCTATCACTTTTCCCTTGTTATTGTCACCAAAGGTGACGGTTCCTCCATCCTTATTTTGGAGGGTGGAAAATAACTCTGGCCTTCCAGTCATATGTTTGGAACAACAGCTGTCCAATATCCATTTGCTCCTTATGTTGTGTACCTACAACAAAATCAGAAAACAAAGCATTTGACCCCTTTCTATTTTCGGGTCCATGAGAGTTAGTCTTAGGAACCCATATCCATTTGGATTTTGGTTTCCTTTAATAATAATTTTTTTTTCTATAAAAGAATTTAGAATAAACATTTCTAGAATAATCATTTCTAGATGCATTTCTATTAGAACTAGAAAGTTTAGTTTTATGAACAAAAGGTTGAGAATAATGTCTTTGATTTTTCCCCACATAGTTTGGTCTATTTTGAGTATCAAAGAAGCTATATCCCAATCCGGTTTTATTAACCGAGCATCTTTGAGAACCAAGAAGTTTTTCTAGATTCTCTTGACCATTTGTGAATTTGGTCACTATAGAAAGAAGATCATTTGACTTTTCTTTAAGACTAAATATTTCATTTTGTAAGAGATTGGTTCTAACTCCAATTTCTTTTATCTCAAGTGCTTGGCAAGAATTTTCCTTCTTGAGATCTTCTATTTCTTGAAGTAACACTTTATTTTGAGAGTCAAGAGTTAAATTTTCAGTTTTTAACTCTTTATTTTTAGAACTAAGACTCTTAAATTTAGCATATAAATCATTAAATGCTTCAAATAACTCATCATAGTCAAATTGACTTACCGAATCTTCTTGTGCTACAAAACACATGTTGGCGACTTCTTCATTTGATTCTTCATCGGAAGAGGAGTCACTATCATCCCAACAGGCTTGAAATGCCTTTTTCTTCTTGAATTGGTCCTTGGGCTTGAATTTGAGAAGAGGACAATCTTTCTTGATATGTCCTGCCTTTTTGCAGTTAAAGCACTTTACTTCATTGGGAATGGAAGAATCTGCTTTCTTTGCCTTTCTTTGAAATCTTCCCTTTTTGATGAATCTTCTGAATTGTCTTGTGATGAGGGCAATATCTTCATCTTCATCTTCTTCAGAATTTTCTGAGTCAGAAGTAGCCTTAAAAGCAAGAGATTTCTTTTTAGGCTCTTCTTCTTGTCTGTCTTGAAGTTGGACCTCATATGCCATTAGGTTACCAACTAAGTCTTCAAGAGTGAGAGTATTGAGATCATTTGCTTCTTCAATAGCAGTGGTTTTTCTCTCCCATTCAGGAGTTAAACACCTTAGAATCTTTCTGACTAAATCCACTTGTGAATATTCTTTTCCAAGGGATTTCAAAGTGTTAGTTATATCGGCCATTCTAGTTATCATGTCCGATATAGATTCATTTTGCTTCATTTTGAACAATTCAAATTTATGAACTAAAGAAGCAATTTTAGATTCCTTTACCTTTGACGTACCTTCGTGTGTTACGAGAAGAGTATGCCACATTTCATTAGCTGTAGAACATTAAGAGATGCGATTGAACTCTACCTTGTCAACGCCAAAATATAACGCATTCATTGCCTTGGCATTAAGTGAAGCAGTTTTTTTTTCATCATCGGTCCATCTGCTAAAATCAGTTGATGGAGTTTGGTACTTTTCTGAAACAACTCTCCAGATATCGAGATCCATGAATTGCAGGAATATTGTCATTCTTACTTTCCAGTATCCATAGTTTGTTCCGTCGAAGAGAGGAGGACGAAAAGAGAAACTTCCTTCTTTGTGCTGAGATGTTGTAGTTGCCATGCTAGATGATGGTCAAATCAAAGTAATAGCAAACCTGTGCTCTGATACCAAATAAAAGTGCACTAGGATCGAGGCAACGAGTACTAGAGGGGGGGGTGAATAGTGCTTTTAAAAATTTCTGCGGAATATTGAATGATTTTGCAAATCTCAAAGCAAACACACAAAGAACACAAGATTTTATCCTGGTTCGGTCAAACCCGACCTACATCCAGTCCCCAAGCAAAACCCGCTTGAAATTTTCCACTATCAACCTTGTAAACTACAAGATCACACAGACCATAACCGGCCTCACTTTCAGTAACAATCCCACTGAAAGCAAACAACTCCTTTACACCAAGGAGTCCTTCTTTTTAAAGAAAATAAATAACAACTTACAATACAACCTATGAGCCTTCCTTTTGAATGCAAATGAGATGCAATTGGCTTTTGAGGTTGTTGAAACACTCTACTCACGAATTCACTATCTCTCAAAGTGATTTGAGTGAAAAACTGAAGTGAAAATATCACGTGAGTGAGAAAACAAATACTTGAATGAATAAGAGTGAAAAGCAAGAAGTAATTCAAGGTAATTCTATTGAATTTTATGTTTTTGAGTGTAGAATGCACTCATATTTATAGTTAAAATATTTCATACGTTGAGAGTATGAAAGGGTGTCAAAACTGTCCATTTTGAACGATCAAAACGTTTGAAAAATGAAAAGACACGCCTTTTTTGAAGTTTCAGGAAAACGGCAAAATTAGTCGACTGAAACATCAGTTAGTCGACTAATAGTTAGTTATTAGTAGACTGACAGTTATCATCAGTCGACTGATCTGTTAATCGAGCCGTTTGAAAATCTGAACTTTTGAAACTTAGTCGACTTGAGAAAAGTTAGTCGACTGATAATATCATCAGTAGACTGAAAAACCTTTTAGTCGACTGCTGCTAAAAACTTCTGAAAAACAAACATTCTGTTCGGTCGACTGATAAAAAGCATTAGTCGACTGCTGCTAAATTTTTCAGAAAACACATGTTTTGTTAAGTCGACTAATAAAACCATTAGTCGACTGCTGCTAATTTTCCAGAAAACAGACATTCTGTCCAGTCGACTGATAAAACCTTCGGTCGACTAATTTGACAAGAATGACTTTTTAGAAAATATGGCGCGAAAGGATTAGTCGACTGATAAGTCTATTGGTCGACTAATAAACATGAAAATTTAAGAAAAGAGTTTTCTAAAAAGATTTTCAAAAGAGTTTCTTTTAGAAAAGTTTTTCTAAAGACTTTTAAGGTGAAATGCAACCTAAATATGCACTCTAAGTAAGGCTCTTACAAGAATCTAAGACTTTTAATGAATTAAACATATGCACACTAGTCTTCAAAGATTCTTCACTGAATTCTTTAATTTCTTCATAGCCTTAGCTGAAATGCAGTTGATTCCACTTGCTCATCATCAAAACCTTGTACTTGAAGTATCATGTATGGCTTCATTGTCGTAACAGTTCCCAGTGAACCAATGTCGTTCTCAATTGAACCAATGTCGTTCTTAGGCTGAATACCTATCAAACTCATGTTGTTCCCAGTGAACCAATGTCATTCTCAATTGAACCAATGTCGTTCTTAGGATGAATCCCTACAGAACCCATGTCGCTCCAGTAGACCAATTCACAATTTCGATCTCCAGGTCATTCAATATCCTATTTCCAATTTCTGAGTCTCTCCTTCAGGGAAGAGAGGAGTAATTCCTGATTCCAAATTCTAAATCGTCTCCTTTGGGGAAAGGAGAAGAGAATTTCTGTCATGGATGTGTTGCGTTGTGCTTCAAATGCTCGCTTTCACAAAAGGATTTAAAGAAAATTTTGCCAATTCGTCATTAAATATTTGTTGATTTCAAAAATCTTTTTTGCACAAAATTATTACTTCAGAATACCCCCAGTATTACTTCCGAAAGGACAAAGCTTTCGCGAAAAAGGATTCAAAATTCAAAATCTTTCTATTGGCCAACCAAAAGGATGAAGAATAAATCTGCGATATGGCCAGCAAAGAGAATTCAATGTTGTTGCAAAGCCATGAGTGATTGATATTGATCGCAGTCAATGGCACATTTTTAAAGACTATTCTTGAAAAATAAAGCAGTCGAAATATCCTGGGTGATACAAAAAAATCCACTCAATTTCCATATCTCCTCAATCACCTAAGCTGCAATTAAATATCTGCAAAAGGGATCTCTCAATTGTCGTCAAGAAGAAGACAAATTAAGCGAGTCGACCCCCGGGGCCAAAAAAGATTTGAATCATCTCCAAGATGACGGAGTTTGTGACGGATCCTTCCAGGGAAAGTTCAGATCACCGTCGAGATGAAGTCGAGTGTGATGAGCCTATCGACAAACCCTAAAAGATATTTAATTCTAGCTATCATCAAGAGATTTCCTACCAAAGAGCCAATAATCATCATGATAATCCCTGAGAGAAAAGAAGGATCAGAACATCTCTGAGATGAAGGAGTTTGTGACGTACCCTTTCAAAAAAAAAAGGAGAGAGAGACAAGTCAGGACATCTCCAAAATGAAGGATGATGTAATTCCCAAAAAATCCAAGAGAGCTCCAATCTGCTAAAAAGAGAGTGCAGAAAGATCATCATGAGAAAAGAATCCCAGGATATCAGACTGCCAAATCTATTAAGAATCTTCTTTAATTTTGTGAAATTCTTTTATCAATATTCTTTCACCAATAGATCTCGCAAGCAATTTGAATTCGAATCTTGATTCTACGGAGTTAAGCCCAGTCGGAGGTAATACTTCAGTTAGAAAAGAGGGAGTACTTTCAAAACAATGTGCATCATTTTCAATTATTTTGAATCAACAACAATTTTCAACATTCTGACAATATTTTCTAGTTATCCTGGCATGAAGCGAGAGCTTGAGGTTCATCTTTGGCGCATCCTGACACCATCCCTTTTTAGGACTTGGTAACAGGAGTTTTCAAGATTCCTTCCCTTCTTCGGTATAATCTAAGCGCCTGGGCTCTCATATTCGCACACTTCCCTGTGTCCCCACTATCCCACCATAGACAGTCCAATTTCGGCTTGAGGTTAAGCCACCAATTTCAGCAAAAGGCAATTTCAAAAGTTAATTAGTCTCAGCAATGAGGCGCCCAAAATCAATCCCTTTTCAAGCTTTAGGGACCCCAATTTCTTTACTTTTGCAATACCCCTATCGGATTCATTGTGCGGAAATCCAAAGGTTTCATCACGGTCTCTTCTTTCGAGGATTCCGTCCATTTTCTGCCCAATCAGGTTAAGGGTATAAACCTGGGCCTCCTTTGATGAGGTATTTCATTTTTCAGCCCAATCAGGTTAAGGGTATAAACCTGGGCCTCCTTTGATAAGGTATTCCATTTTTCAGCCCAATCAGGTTAAGGGTATAAACCTGGGCCTCCTTTGATGAGGTATTCCATTTTTCAGCCCAATCAGGTTAAGGGTATAAACCTGGGCCTCCTTTGATGAGGTATTCCATTTTCCACCCAATCAGGTCAAGGGTACAAACATGAGCCTCTTTGATGAGGTATTCCATTTTCAACCCGGTCAGGTTAAGGGTTAAGCCTGAGCTTCGTTCCATACGAGGTATTTCCCGTCCCATCTAGGTTAAGGGAAAAACCTGAATCTCATTTCTTTTTGGAGTAAAATTTTCTCCTTATTCTCCATTTCATATCTACCATCATCATTTGAATTAATTCTTTTGTACCCAGTCAGATTTATCCAACTGGGGCATTTTTATAATCCAAATTTGGTGTGTTTTCTTTGCCACTAAGCTCGGCTTTCAACCGGCTTAGTAGCAAAGAGGGGCATCTGTAAACACCCCAAATTTTCACCCTCATCCAGTACTTACATTTCATGTGTCATTGCATATCATTACATATATTTTTGCATATCATTTCATCGCATTGCATGTCATTGCATCTCATTTTCGAGATCCAGCGCTCATGTTTTCAAAATATTTAATCCAGATTTGAGTTTTAAAACTTTTTCTTTCAAAAATCAATTTCAAAACCTGGGTTTTTACTCAACATTCTGTCATTTTCCAACCCCAGGACTTCATATTTCGAAATATTTTCTCAGAAAACAATCTGGATTCATTTCAAACTCAATTTCAATTGATTTCAATTCTCAGATGAGACCAATTTAGGTGGTGTCGCTTCTGGATTCCTTTACTTGTCAAAAATCTCCAAAAATTTTAGAGTCCTAGTTGGATCAGGACTCTTTTTTCAGAGTCCAGTCGGATCAGAACTCTACTTTTCACTACCTTTTTACGTGTTTTTGAAGAAAACCTTTCAAAATCTTCTGTTTTGGTCAAAATTTAAGAGTCCTAGTTGGATAAGGACTCTTCTTCAAGAGTCCAGTCGGATCAGGACTCTTCTTCAGAGTTTCAATTGGATTGGGACTCTAATCTTTTACAGCTATTTTTATCCATTTTCAATCAAATCTTTCAAAATGAGTCAGAAACTCAGATTTTCAGTCAAAACAGGACTCTGTTCAGAGAGTCCTAGTTGGATCAGGACTTTGATCCTGATTTCAATTTTGAGATAAATCTTTCAGAAATCTTTCAATATACCAAAACTATTACACTTTTATCAAAGAATTTTAAAATTCTGAGGTTTTATCTCAGAGTCCTGATCAAATCAGGACTCTACCCCAGAGTCCTGATCGAAGCAGGACTCTATCCAAAATTGATTTCCTCAAGTCATTTTCACTAGTTTTCAAAAGCTTTGCCCAATTTTCATCATTTGCCTACCAGAAAAACCAAAATTCTTAGAGTTCTGATCGAATCAAGACTCTTTCTTAGAGTCCTAATCAGATTAGGACTCCGAACCAAAACTTCAATTTCATCTTATTTCTAACTGTTTTTCAAAATTCTCTTATTTGTTTTCTCAGAAAATCCAAAAATCTGAGAGTCCTAGTTCAATCAGGACTCTGTCTATAGATTCTCAGTTGAATCAAAACTCTGTTTTATTATTTGTTATTGTTTTCACTGTTTTGACAAGTTCTTTCATTTGTTTTTCAGAAAATACCAAAAAAAATCTAGAGTTTCAGTACGATCAGGACTCTGTCCCGGAGTCCTAGTCCAGTCAGGAGTCTGTTTTGAAGTATGTTTTTATTTCATTTTCATTTATTTCCATTTGTTTTCAAAATTTAGGTCATTTTGTAGAGTCCAGTTAATCCAAGACTCTATTTCAGAGTTCTGATCGAGATAGAAGTCTAACCCTGACTGTATTTTCTGACTTGTTTCACCATTTTCGATGAAATCTTTTCAAAAATTCCTTTATTTGGCTTTTAAAAACCAAAATCACAGAGTCCTAAAAATCCAGGACTCTAGCCTAGAGTTCCAGTTCGCTTAAAACTCTATTTTCAAAACTTTGAATTTCAACTGTTGATTTTAACCCCTTTTTAAAGCCATTTTTAGTATTTATTTCAAGTTTTTCAAAACTTCGATGTGGGCCCACTCAGTTGGCACCATATCCAGAGGAGTTATGACTTGGTTAGAACCCTATGCCATTTCAAAAATTCTAATTTTAAGATTGCTTTTGAAAATCCTTTTGAAAACTCCTTCAATTTCAAGTTTTAAAATCGCTTTTTGAAAAAGTCAAGTAGGGCCCACTCGGGGTGGTGCCATATTCGAGTAAGTCAGGGCTAGACTAGGGTTAGTCAGTGTCTTGGTTAGGTTAGGGGTTTAGAGGAGTCAAAAACAATTTTGAAAATCCATTTTATTTAAGTTTTAAACCATTGGTTTTTAAAGGTTTTAAATTCAGGTTTTAAAAACCAAATGTGGGTCCATACTAGGTGGTGCCACATTTGGACTTTCTAGGGTTTAAGTAGGTGTTAATTAGGGATTAATTAGAGTCCATTTAGGTTAGAATTCTCCAAAAAATCGTTGCCCCCTTTATTGGATTTATTAGAAAGAGTTCAAAAAAAATAAAACTCCTTAATTAACCCTAATTAAGGAGGTTTTGAAAACCTATAAATAGGGGACTTCAAGAGGTAAAAAAAAAGGCTCTTTTTCTCTCAAATTTTCGTGGCCGCTCTCTCCTCTCCAGAACCTCTACCTTCCTCCATTGCAGCTGCAGCCCCAAGAACCCCAAAATCGACCCAAGAAGATGATCTAACTCAGTTTGAGGTTGATTTCAAGGATTCTAATCCATTAGAATCGATGAGAGGTACGTTTTTCATATTCTTAACCGACGAAACATGAGATTTGCCCGTTAAATGGGTTAAATCCATGATTTCAAAGGTGAAAGCAAATTCCAGCCATTGATTCCCTGTATTTTATTTATTTATCTGTTTATTCATGTTTATTTTACGTTTTCCAGCATAGAAATAATTTTTATTTACTGTTTTATGGTTTATTTTATTGTTTTACATTAATTAATGCATAGTTTTTATAGTTTCTTAGATTTCTGTGTGTTTTAGGTTTAGAACAGTAAAGATAATATTATTTCAGACTTAAATCCTTGTTTTTTATTTCTGATTTTTTTATATGGGAGGAATGCACATGTGATTGAACTACTGTAAAAAAATCAGATATTTTGGATTTCGGGAACCCTGTCAAAAAAATCAGACATCAAATTGGGTTTTTAAATCTTTAAAATCGTTGTTAAAATCAAGAAGTTAACTTGCTATGATGATATTTTTCTCATCCTATATCCGATTTTAGATCTGTAAAGTTCCATGGATTCACATTGATTAGCTCTATCTACTGTGAAATGTTCATAATTTTTTATTATTGTTTAGTATTTTTCCTCTGTCAGAGACTTTGATTTTGTAATTTAAAACTCGTTAGGGTTTACCAAAACCCTAATCAGAATTGTGTTATTTATAAATCCCAAACCACAGATCCGATTCATGATCTGTAAAAAGTGAGTATTGTTATTTTTCTGTCTATTGTTCACTGCTAAAATTTAAGAGATGTTTGTTTAGGTTTGCTATTTATGTCTGTATTTTCAATCTGAAGTAGCTGTTTTAACCCCTGTTAAATGTGTTATATTTTAGTTCAGATTGCCGGAAGGGTTTCTCCCTAACCGGAGATGCTTTTTCCGATCTGTAAATTGGAAAATATCTGTTTTTCTTCCTAGTTTGTCTCTGTAAAATTTCATAGATTTTCATGAAATATTGAATCCTGATTCGGGTCTAACTCTGAAACTGGTTGGTGAACTAGGTCAAAAATAGCATATTTTTAGGGTTTGATGCAATTTTCGGGTTAATTTAATGTCCAAAAAATATTTTTATAATTCTAATTCAAAATTGGGGTTATAACAAGTGTAGGTACCAAATTTTATGAATTTTGGAATCTGATTGATGGCTGAATTAAGCAAATTGCAAAACCGGGTTCCTGAAAGATCCAAAAACACTGCCAAAATCACAGTTTTTGTGATATTCTTGGATTTTCGTGCATAAGCATATATTTTTAGGGTTTAATCATATTCATAATCATATTAGGATACTTTAGGTCAAATTTGATGTTAATTTGATTTCATTTAGTCTTTAAAACCCAAGTTTTTACCAAAATCTATTTCAGAAAACCCTGATTTCAAGGCCATAGTCTTGCTATCAGGGCGAATTTGGTTATTTGACCTCAATTTCGAAATCCCTAACCTTAGTTTTCATGTGTTTAAGTATGTCATATCATATTTTAGCCTAGTTTATTTGCATTTGAATTTCAAAACTTGCTTTTTACCAAATATCTTTTTGAAAACCCTAATTTCCAGGCCATAGTCTTGTTGTTAAGGGTATTTTGGTCATTTTGACCCCAATTTCGAAATTTCATATCTTATCTTCCTTATTTATTCAATCTTATTTCATATTTTATCAATTTTTATTTAAGGGAATCATGGAAAAGGCTTATATCTAGCAAAATCCAGTAATTTCTAGATATTACTGGATAAACCTAGAAAAGCCAACATATCATTACTAACAAAGTTTTCTAGTTTTGCAGGCACATTGAAGATTTTAATTTCATGTATTTAAATTTCAATAGTGATGTAAATTAAATGTAAACTTTGGAATACGAATTTAAATTCCTGCATCGATTAGGATTTGCATTTCATATAGTTTAAACTTTGATATATAACTGCCATGTATGCCAATTCATGCACATTTTATTAATTCACTATGGTCTACACGAATGGCACATACACTAGCTTTTATGAAGTTTATAAACTTGGTGGAATTCATATTTATGGCCATAGTCAGAATATGAATGATACCCAGATTTGTAATCTTCACATTAGCCACATTCAGCCTACACTCTTAGGCTAACTTCAAAAATGCACTGCATTTCTCAAAAATACAAAAAGTATTTATCAATTCCTCAAATCCATATTCATTCATTTCATGCATTTGCCAATTCCAATTCAAATTTCAATTCAAAGAATTTCATTTCCTCAAAATTTTCTAAGTCATATTCAAAAATCGATTTTCTCAAAATATGGATTTGCCAATGATATTTCAAGTATTTCCCAAGTTCCAAATTCGATTTTCTAAGTTATATTTTCAATGTCAAAGTTTGAACTCAAAGAAATCAAGTTCTCCAAAGTTATTTCACATTTCTCAAAATCGATTTTCACAAAAATCTCTTGAATACTTCAGAAATCGATTTTCACTTTCTCAAATACAGTATCTCAACCTTAATTCATGATTTTCAAAGAGTTTATATTCCAAGTATTCCAATATTCAAAGCAAACATCATGTTTTCAAATATGCATTTTTAGAATTTCATAGCACATGCCTGATTCTTTGTGCATTTAGGAATTAGAATATGGTTTAGATAAGTTGAACAAAGCAAAGCATTTGATTGATCCTTGGTTCAATTACCCCTGGTAAAGGCACCAGGAACGGTTGAATCTCGTACCGACAGGCGAGTCTCATTCTTCGTAATAATCCCGCATTTTAAAAACGGAGGCAAGTTATTTTCAAAATCTTTTTCAAAGGTCAGTTTGATTTGCAAAAGTAAAATTTTGCGATGATAACAGGCCCTTGCCATTGGACCATTGTTGTAGTATGCTTTGCTTCTGGTGCTGCTTCTAACTTTAACATTTCCAGACTTTCGCTAAGAACAACTTCTTCGCTCTCCCTGATGCTAGGGATATCAGTAGTATAGGTCGGTCGAGGAATCATAGGCTGAGGCAGCCTCTCTTTTGAATCTTCCCCCAGGACAGTAGTGATCATGCCACCTTTAGACCATTTAGTACATTGGTGAAGGGTGGATGGCACCGCATTGGCATTGTGAATCCAGGTTCTTCTCAATAGAAGATTATACGTTGGTGGCACATTGACAACATGGAAAAGCACCCTGTGAACAGAGTTGTAACACCCCATTTATTTTTAATGAAAATTCTAATTTTTTTTTTTTTTTACATTTAACTAGATAAATGAGGAGCTACTATGAACTTCAATCTTATTCCATCATAACAAAGTTTATTACATCAAGTTCAAATATCCAGAACATTAAACAGAAAAGTAGTAGTGCCATGATCGCCTGACGATGCCGCCCTCACTCTGATTGTGCATTTATGTCTTCACCTGAAAGCAATAAACCATAAAGGAATCAGACTACCACTGTCTGAGAAAGTGATACAGTCCAAAATACATATGTGCAGTGTCATGTGAACAAGTATGTATGAGTTATGATTTAACCGAAATTTAGTATTTATGTAACCATGCTTTTCTTTTTAAGTCCATCCTGTCTAATGTGGTTGCTGAGTGAGAACTTCTATGATTTCGACTTCCCATGTATTGTTCTACTAGACCCCTATCGGTCACATTAGTTATCACCACTTTTATTGGTTTGACTCTTTAGTTCATACTTACCCTGTGGGTACGCACAGGCATTCGACATCGTAGCGGACCGAGATTATACGGGGGTTCATATGACCCGTATAACTAGCCGTACGGATACCCAAAAGGGGCACGATGCTCGACCGAGAGAGATCCCCAATTGGCAAGAACTAGCATTGGATGCACCCATAACTCTTCTGCAGAAGACTCGGACCCACCACCTAGGACTCACTGGTGGTCCTGGTCCCCTAACTCCGAGGACTGGGGACCGGGTGAGACGCCTCGCTCTCACAACACCAGAGTGTCCCACGGAGTTTGTACCAACCACTCTCTCTAAAGTGGACCATGGATCCGGTAACATACACTGTGATACAGTGTACCCAGAATCCGGGAATCCAGTAACATACATCGCCGTGGTGTACCCAGAAACCCAAAGAGAAACCAGTAACATATACCCTATTTCGGTATACCCAGTTCTCGTAACTTGTCTTCTTGTATTATAATATTTATTATGTATGGCTAACTCGATGAAGTCTTCTTATGCCAGTTAGCACATCGAAATCACATGACTCCCCGGACCTATAATTCTATCTCGAGTTATACCATCCTCAGGTCATGCTCTACGACCCCTTCTGGGTGAACGAGCATTCCCACTCCTTTTTAGTTCTCACAACCATGTGCCTACCACCATGCTTCGCCCACGTGAATAGTTCACATTAAGGACGTGGCCACAACAACCCTTCTGCATAATACAAAAATGGTTATATACTTATGCGATACTCTGTGGAAAAGAGGGTCCATATATGTATATCTAGATATCTATATACTTATATATATCTATATATTTTCTTTTTCTTTTTCTTTTTTCTTTTTTTTTTTAGCAGTTACTGATTATCTATCATTCTACCTGTCCACTTTATTGAAGCCACTGTAACCGACATGACTCTGCAAACCGTTTGATGTGGTACCACCAAAAGCAGTGGTTTCGGTACTCTGACCCACTACGGTGAATTTGCTAACACACTACGTTGGCCACCGTATAATTCAGTTCTGTTGAACTTACCCACCAGCCACCCTATGAGTCCAGACCAGACAAACTAGACTCCAACCGTCATAACCCAGCAGATCACGAGAGGCCCTGCAACGTGCCAACCAGTTTACCTATTGCTGGTTGCAACAACGACTGGTTCCAATTAAAATCCCACTATGTTATGCCATTAGGCGAACCATAACCGCGTCCTAAAATTCAACAAGAGAAGAAAAAAAAAAAAACGTGTGGGTATATCCATCTAGGTGAACCTTGAGTTAGCCTAACTCTTACATGTGTTATAAATATGATGATGGTAAGCTAAATATTACCATTTGAACAGGTAATCGTTGAGATACTTTGGTCTGGACATATGGTAACTTGAATTTTCCTCTTAATACCATTGCATATGCTCAGTACGTTTATGGTTTGAAAATTAATTCAATACCACATGTAAACATTAGGCATCCAACTAAAAGTAACAAGGTGGTGATCTGAACATTCTTTTTCCTCTGTATACATATTTACGTTGGAATCTGATTTACTTAATACCATCTATTATATGGTAAAAGTCCAAAAGTCAATTCAAACACTAACTACATAAACCGACCTTATATATTCTGGTGGTTTGTTGGTATAACTCAAATACAGGAATATCACAACTAGTGAGAATGTGTCCAGTATACATTGAGTTGACACACACTATGCTGCAACTTGGAACAACTAGAAAAAAAAACTCTTCTCAATAAACCGATCTAGAAAGGTCTCTTCTATTAATTCACACCATCATCTAGATTTTGGGTTAATTGAGTTTCTAGGCCTCTTAAAGCATTAGTTTGCTGGCAGTTCTCAATGAAGCGTGAGAAGCATATGGAACAAAAAGGGGTAGGGGCTAATAAGCCTACCCAGATTTTCAGTAAATCATATGAAGTCCCACAATTTGAACTATTTACGTAGGGTCTGTTTGTTCATTAACGGGGTTGTGACACACACAGCCCCATCCGCAACTGAGTTCTAAAGTTCAAACTTTGTTCTATTGTCGGCTGGTAGTGAGGATGCCATGACGTCTACATTGCACATGGCCCTCCATCGACGCATTTTATTTCCAGATTACTTGAAATGAGAGATTCAACACTAATGTCTAAATCCATATTCGAATCATACATGTGACACGTTTAAACCAAACTATACGAGAAATGTTCCCCTTTTTATTTTCCAGATTTTTTTTTTCTTTCTTGGTCTAATGGTTACTCGGTTTAATGGGAGTGTTTTGAACTACCGAATAACAAATCCATTATATGGTTTAGGAACACATTACATTGCAAATAATGTATTTAGTTGTGTATCCCCTACCTCGTGAGAGCGTGAATCCACCAGAAAAATGTTCGCCTTCCTCGCGGACGTCCGGTAGCCGTGCACCACCTCCTCGCCGGGATCAATGGTGGGAAGTCGTTCAGCTGGTTGGACTGAAGGGGAGAGGGAAGGAGGGTCACACGTTTGGGCTGAATGGGCGTGAGAGAGAGAGAGCAAGAGCTTGGGTTCCAAGGTATTTCGTTGGTTGTTGTAGGGTTTCAAAAAAAAAAAAAAACGTAAAATTAATATGGCCTTTATTGCAGCCTTCCCAATTGCTGGAATGTTGGGCTTCCAAGGTAGCCCAACGTTCAGCCTTTCCTAAAAGAAAGTCGCCCCTACCACCGAATTAAATTCCTCCTTTATTTCCACCTTGATTTCTTATTTATAATTTTTTTTTTCTTGGTTGGGCTTCCAAGTTGGGAAAAACGCCCATTCCTTTGGGCGTCACCCCTTTCCCCATTTAAGTCTCCTTAAATGGGAAGTTGAAACGCCCAATTAGAGAGAGGGGAAAATAAAAAAAAAATCGTTAATCCTTTATATAAAAAAAAATGTTCTTTATTATTGGTGCCCTGGGGTTTTGAACTGAGATCTCCATCCGAATGGGTAACTAGCCCCACCATTGCACCAGGTTGTTTTTCGTTGCAATACTTTGCAACATTAACCCATTTGTCCTCTTTTGATGCATTTTACAAAAATAGCATTTTCTAAAAATATTCGGGTGTCCATGGGGTTTCGAACCACAATCTCTTCCTGTTGAGGGAACCCAGCATTCCAGTGCGCCAATTCTTACTTGGTTGTACTTCTTTTCAACTAAAAGTACTTCAGTGATGGGTGATAATCGCAAGAGGTGATACTGTCGACATATATTTTGCGAATGTAGTTGAAATTATAACCTTTGACGAATCCATTTCCAACAATTATAACCTTTATTAAATTTGATAATTGTCGAAATTTTGTGGGCTTTACAGAGTAGTTGATGAATATTTCCAAAAAGATTTTGCCCTTTGTTGTTTGTCGGTGATTATCAAATCCATAAATGGTGATTGGATCCGGCGTGTATTCTTCTTCTTTTATGCCCAGAGCCTTGGCAGACATTTCAGGGCAAATGTTAAGGCTACTGCCCCCATCTATGAGCACATGGGGTACAGTCATTCCCCGGGTTCGCACTACAATGTACAAAGCATTGTTATGAAATGAGTGAGGCTTGGGCAGATCCTCATCTGAGAAGGTTATAGGAGCATTGGTCATGGTCTGATTAACGATCTGAGCCATGTGTTCAGGTGTGGTGCCTAGCTTGACCTTGATTTTCCACAATAAATCATCCAGGGCTTGCTGATGCTTGGGAGAGGCACGCGCCAACTCAAGAATAGGGATATTAGAGAGGGCAATGATTGGTCTTTGCACTGTATCGACCTATTTTTCTGATGCTTTCTCTTTTTCTGAAACAGGTTTGATAAAGCCCTTGGGAAACCATGACATTCTTTTGGTTACTTCTGGAAACACCCCAGCAGGCTCTTTTGAAACTTTCAGCTTACTGAGAGCTGAAACGAGGTCCATCTTCTGAGAATTGGACTGAACCTTATGCAACACTAACACCTAATGTTGTACATCGATATCGCTGCTAGGACACGGTTGGATGTGATCTTGTGGCTAAAAAAGATGATCAAATATCACTGCAGTTGAATGCTGGAAGAACAACTGATTTAGAGTTTCCATTTTCTCATCTTCGGCCCCTTCGACCAATAGGTTTTTATCAATATAATCTTGTATAATATTTTTGAGAACAAAACTGTTCTCAGTGTCATGTCCCACTGTTCGGTGGAACTTGCAGAATCGGTCTTTCATTTTACCCATGACTGCAGGTGGATCGGCTTGTAAACACCCCAAATTTTCACTCACCTTCCTGATATATCCATCAATCATTACATTCTGGTTCTCCGAAATCAATGAAGGGCAAAATGGTCATTTTCCAAGATTGAACCTTGCAAAAAGTCCTGAATTCCATTCTCGAGTCTCAAAACTTCTCTATTTAAACTCAGAGACATCTTCAAACTGCAAATTTTCAAAATCTCATGCTTAACCAGAAGTCAGAATTTTCAAATTTAAATTCAGAGTGGCAATTTTGTAGGACATGTCTTTGCATAACATCGCATGAACATTTCATATCATTTCACTGCATAGCATGTCATTTTGAGATCCAGAACTCCTGATTTTCAAAATTGTCAATCCAGGTTTGATTTCTAAACTTTTCAAAATTGATTTTCAAAACCCTAGGCTTTCAAAATTACCAATTCTTCCCATTTTACCCCCAGGGCTCCGAATTACAAAAGTTTTCCCAAGAAAATGATCTGGATAGTTTTTGACATTGATTTTCAAAATTTCGTCAGTTGAAAAGAGGGGGACACAATTTCAAATTCATAAGACATTATTTCAAACTCTTACAAAAAGGCTCCAAATTTCTCTGCATCTTTCTAAATTTTGCCCTGAAAAACCAGTTTTTTCCAAGTTTTGAAATCAAACCACAATCCACTTCGTGTTTTTTAAACTAGCCTATTATTGTGAAAATTCCAAAATATCTCATTTGGCTCTTATTTCAAATAAAGGACGTGGGACCCGCCTCGAGGTGGTGTCACACTCAAATTCTCAAAATTTTCCCTTATTTCCAAAATAGTGCCCATTCGAAAGTGGCACCGATTTATAAAACCTTGTTTTTAACTCAATTTTAATAAAATAATTAGTGGGCCCACGTAGGTGGCGCCCCACTAAGGCTCCTTGCCAAGAAAAGCAAAATTTTTTTTTATCTCAAAAAGTTTTCAAATCTAGCTGAGGTGGCACCACCTTAAAAAAAATTCGTTTTTATCATTTTCCTTCTTTTTTTTTGTTTATTATTTTTCAGCCCCCAAAACGGAGCCACCGTGAAACCCTACCAAAATTTTCATTTTACCTAAGTTTTTTAAAATTTCTTCTTGAGAAAAGGAGTCGTCCCCCTCTCAAAACGGCAGACATTTCAAAATATTTCAAAAATCGATTTTTAAAAGTTATCAAAATCGGTCGAAAAAGGAGGAGGAGGCTGGTCATTAAAATCCCTAATCAGCGATTTTTCTAAGGCATCGCTGAATTCCCCATCTTTCAGACCCTCTTCTCACGACTTCTGCCCTATTCTCTTCCAATCGATAGAGAAGAGAACTCCAGGATTTTGCAGAGGAGGTCCCAACTCTGCACGCCTTTTTCTCTCTGGGCTTCGACTTCCTCCCCTCCTTCACGACCCTCTGCTCCCCCTGAAGACTCGATCTACCCGTGAAGGAAGCATCCTCCTCAACCTTTGTCAAACTCAGCTTACACCAATCCAACTTCTTCAAGAGGCAGTCGAGGAGTGCATCGCCCTTTCTTTCCCCATTCCCTGGCCCTCTACCGATCCTGTGGAAGGCTTGGATCCATCCCAGCACACAAAAAAAATGTCATTCTTCTTGATTCACGGTAAGTAATCCACCTTTTCTTTTGATTGGTGCCATCGTTCTCTTCCTCATTTCACTCTCTTGAATTTTTCACTAGTTCATTCTCCTTCTCATTGCACAGTTTTTTTTTTTAAAAGCATATCGTGTGTCCTTAAACTGCCTCTAGCAGCATCAACACCACGTATTTGCAACAACAATTGTGGCCTACTACAATTGAGGCTAACATGAATCAACTGATTTACCCCTTTTGCTTTAACATATGATTTCCCCTTTCCCTCTGTTTCTTTGTTTACAGATATGTCATAGTACTTAGATGAATCTTGTTTATTACATTCCCCCTTTTTCATTTTCTGTTTTAGAAATTACAGCATCCTTCGCTACGGCATTACATCATTTCCTGTGTATCTCATATGCTGAATGTTTTGTAGCATCTATCATATCTCTCCCTGTATATATGCAGGTCTTAGTGGGTTTTAATAGTTTGTATCATGGGTTGTTGGTTATCAGAACATTACCACACTTTACCTATATTTTGGTTATCCTCTTTACTGAATAATTGTGCATATGATGGGCATAGAAACAATCTCCATTCTGCAGCATTTTCCTAAACCTTCTTTTTCACATTCCTGTAAAACTTGAAGGTTGCTTGTGTTTATAAATTTCCACTTGCACGTGCCATCACTGAGCCATCTGTATTGTACCATGATTTTGAAGATTTTGCTTTGTAGCCATTATCATCAGTATTCCTCAGATTATGTAATTCTTTTTTTTTTCCTATTTGTGGCATTTCCTGATTTTATTCCATTTGTAAAACTGTTTGGTCTATTTATTGTATAAAATTATTCTGATGATATATTGTTTCCCATTTTTGTTGTTGTATCAATAGCAGATACAGACAGTCTAGTGTTATGTCTTCGCTTGTGCCTTGTATAGGTCTCTTGATGTCACAGCCATAGTTGCTTAAATCCATTTAATTACATGCTTGTTAGCCTTTTGGTATTATATCACAGATTTATTCCTTGCATTTTCTGAATGTTCATCCCCCTTTGGCATAATAGTGTTTCTCTATTCTTTGCATAATTTATCATCCATCTATTATCACTTCTACGTTCATATGTAGCATTCTATACCTTTATTTCTTCACGTTCACTTATTATCATCTTAATAGTCACTCTCTGTACATTCACATATCACCCAGTTGCTATCTCCAAACTTCATTTCTTAGGTCATTGTTGCACATTTCATAATTAATCCCTTTGCAGCATTACTGTATTTGTCCATACGCAAGTCTTTTACTTGTTAAGTTGGCATCATTTTTCCATCGATGAAAGATATCTGTACCATGATTCCTATTAACTATATGGGGTGTATTCAAAATTTTGATTAATGTTAATTTGAGAAACTGCCACCACAGGCCTAATCAATGAGGGATAACTTATCTACATATCATTAGATTAGGGACTCTTAGGTATAACAGTTGCCATACTCCGAGCAAAAGTCAGCCATGCTCCACGCTAGTTTCATTGTGTAATATACATTTTCACCCATTTCATCCCCTAATGCAACACCCACTGTGGCATCTGTTATGAGAACTCAGCTCATTGAATATGAAGGCTGAAGCAAAACAGTATTTATGCTGATTCAGAATGATAAAACCTACTGTTAGGATATAAGCCCCATACCTATATTACGCGAACATTTAGGAAATATACTAGCCTCTAGATATTGGTCATCTAAGGTTATCTAATTAGGCTATTTATGTGTCATCATTTTTTTTTCTTTCACCTTATCAATTCTCATATAGAACAGAGTATTTGTATGCTGCATGTCTAATTATATTTCGGTTTCATTAAATCATTGTGCCTCCATCCATTGTACTCATATAGCTAATGCTATCATATCCTTAAGCATGGCCCTGGGAATCTCTTATTTAGCCTAGGCATAAACTTTGGTCATCCTATATTCGTTTCGTCATTAGCATAGGCATAATCATGTACAGCTTAGTGTAAATATGAGGTTTTCAATTTCTTTGCCGATTTTGTGTTTCCATTCCTGGTATTAACTCACTTGCAGGGAAATTTGGAGGAAGCTGATATATATATTTTTTATTTATTTTGCTTTATGTCAGAGATGTAATAATCAAGTTTGGAATAAGATTTACTTTTACTGCTTAGATTCGGCTGCATCTCATATAGTTTGATTTCAGCAATATCCTGATTCTATGATTCATATATCTCATTTTGCAAAAAAAAATAAATCACCATGGATGTACATGAATGGCACATGCACCAACTCTTAGAGAGTTGATGAACTCGGTGGAGTCCATATTTACGGCCCTAGTCGGAATATGGATGAGACCCAGATCCATCATCTTTCTACCAGTCACATTGAGCCTACACTCTTAGGCTATCTTAAAATGCACATCATATTTCCAATGTTTTTCAAAATATTGTGAATTAACTCAAATAAACTCTGAATATATTCATGGCCACAGTCAGAATATGTGAAGGATTTACTTTGGCTTAATACACATTTTTTTTTAAAAATTTCTCAGAAAATCTTTTCACAGTGCATTCATACATTCAAATCATCTGCATCATGGCATCATTTGCTTTTCTCATGATTTTCTCAAGAAATTTTCATTCCCTAGAAATCGATTTCTCAAGAAACTATGAAAATTTCCGAAGTTGGATTTCCCAAATCAAAGTTTTCTCGTGATTCTGAAAATGTTATTTTCTTAAGATTTTCAAAAGGAGTTTCCCAATCTTTCTCAAGAATCAAAAATCAATTTTCCAGGGTTTCAAGGCTAAGATTCCCAGGATTTCAATTTCCCAAGTTTCAAATTTTCTTCTCCAATGAGTTTTCCTATAAATTTTCCATCATTTTCCTAAGAAAATTCTCAAAGTCCGAGTTTTCCTAAGAAGTGTTTCCCTTTTCAAGTGTTCATCTTTTCTCAAGAATTCTTACAATTTTCTCGAGATACTCATTTCTTCAAGATTTTCCGAATCTTTATAAACTTTCTTGAGATTTCAAATCTTCTTCGTCTGAGTTTTCTGAGAGATTGATTTCCTAAGAAATCCTTTTCAACTCCAAATATTTTCTAAACATACATCATGTTTTCCAACTTGCATTTTTCAAAACCTCATAGCACGTGCCTGAATTCTCTATGCATTTAGGATAGAACACAATTTCAATGATTTAACTATGTCAAGCATAATTTTGGTCCTTGGTTCGATTACCCCTGTTAAAGGCGGCATGAACGGTCGAACCTCGTACCGACAGGTCGAGCCCCATCCCATGGATTTTCCCGCTATTTTCAAAATGGAGGCGAGTATTTCAAAACAATTTCCGAAATCCGGTCAAGTTTGAATCGCGAAAGCATTTTCCTCTCTCTTCCACAAGGAAGGGAACACGGGAAAAATTTTGCGACGATAACAGGTTTGGCGACCGAGATGGGACCTATCCTTGTCTGGTCAAAATTGTGCTTGACTTAGTTTAATTATCAAAATTGTGTTCACAAAATGTCAGCTCTTTTACTTTTGATATCATGCGAACCTAGGAGCCTAGATTTTAACCTAGCTGACATTGACTGCATATAGCCTAGGCATGGTTTGGTAGGACCAGGTTGAGGAGATATTTTCATGCCCACATAGACTTAGGTCTAAATACAACTCTACTCAATTTAGGATCTGAATGCAAACAATGTATGCTTCTTCAAAGTTTTCAAAAATCTATCTCTCTAGGACTTAGAGCCTTCTATTTCTTGCATGTGATCATTTTTTCAAACCTCAATTACCTATCATTACCCGGCCATCACGTTGTTGGGCTCTCTTCCAGAACCCTAGTTCGGGACAAAGACTCACAACTGGGCCAATTATTTGGGTTAACACCCCCCTACCACGTACCGCGGGCCACAGTCTGAAGTATATCGGTAGGTGCTCAAGGATGTTGGAAAACCTTACCTTAGAACCAAAGTTGAAATTATATGCTACGTACCTCGGATTTCGATTTAAGTATATCGGCATAACTGGATTGGACAAAGATGATCTGAACCTAGAGTTACACTACAACAAAGCAGTAGATTAGAGACGACCACATTCCATCGCTAATCCGTCGCTAACATGGTTAGCGACGGATTAGCAACAACGAGGCGACAGTATGCTTACGTCGCAAATATTTCGACGCTAACTGGCGACGGAATTATTCCGTCGCCAGGTCCGTCGCTAATTGCGATGGAATAACGAGCGCTATATTCCGTCGCCAATCCGCCGGTACTCAACGTCGACCACCGCTTGGCGACGGATTTACTTCCGTCGCTATGCCGTCGCTATATTAATATGAATAGCGACGGATGGTTCCGTCGCTAATCCGTCGCAAACACGAAAAAAAAATAAAAAAAATTTATTTGAAAATTAATTACCGAGAACTGTACAATTTCTATTTCCTGTACAATTTATATTTCCTGTAAATAAAAAACAAACCACACAAAAAAAATCATATAACAATAATCTACAACAATTAATCGTTCCACCTTAAAATTAAGAAGTTTAATTATTTACAATTCAACAATTACAATTAGGAAAAATAAAAAAAATAGAACTTCTTCAACACAGTCCTCTAATCATCGCCAAGATTTTGTGCGTCTTCTTGTTCATTGTCTTTATCTGTCCCTTCAGCTCCACTACCCTGATTATCGCTAGCAGCCTACACAAGAAAAGAACAGTCAGTATTGATAAACAAAATATAATGAAATAAATTACACACTATATGTGATTCTATCATGTGCTCATGTGTGATCTAAGGCAATAAAAAAACTCTATATGTGATTCTATCATGCTCATATGTGCTCTAAGGCAGTCAAAAAATTGAATATGTGATTATAGCATGTTCATATGTGTTCTAAGGCATCTAAAAAAACTCTATATGTGATTCTACCATTCTCAGATGTGCTTTAAGGCAGGCAAAAAACTATATATGTGATTCAATCATTCTCGTATGTGTGCTAAGGCAGTAAAAAAATTGAATATGTGAATATAGCATGCTCATATGTGCTCTAAGGCAGGCAAAGCCAAAAATTTTATATGTGATTCTATCATAAATGATATATAACATGTTCATATATGTTCTAAGGCAGTAAAAAAACTCTATATGTTATTATAGCATGCTCATATGTGTGCTAAGGCAATCAAAAAGCTGAATATGTGATTATAATATGCTCATATGTGTTCTTAGGCAGTCAAAAAACTGAATATGTGATTATAGCATGCTCATATGTGTTATAATGCAGTCAAAAAAACTTTATATGTGATTCTATCATGCTCATATGTGCTCTAAGGCAGACAAAAAGTTATATATATATATATATATATATATATATATGTGTGATTCTATCATGCTCATATGTGTGCTAAGGCAGTAAAAAAATTGAATATGTGAATATAGCATGCTCATATGTGCTCTAAGGCAGGCAAAGCCAAAAATTTTATATGTGATTCTATCATAAATGATATATAACATGTTCATATGTGTTCTAAGGCAGTCAAAAAATTGAATATGTGATTATAGCATGTTCATATGTGTTCTAAGGCATCTAAAAAAACTCTATATGTGATTCTACCATGCTCAGATGTGCTTTAAGGCAGGCAAAAAACTATATATGTGATTCGATCATGCTCGTATGTGTGCTAAGGCAGTCAAAAAATTGAATATGTGAATATAGCATGCTCATATGTGCTCTAAGGCAGTCAAAAAACTGAATATGTGATTATACCTGAGAGGGACCTGGAATCGAAGATCCCCTATCCTGAACAGCGGCCTTGATCTCATTTCGGAGAAAGGGGGCGACGGTGTATTGAAAGTAGTTATTGAGTGATTCATTAATGATCTCGCGTACATCATCACCAGAAAGAATAGTTGGCTGCTTGGAGCTTATGTCGGCGCAAGAAGTCGGTGAGCCGTAACTGAAAGAACCAATAGCTGGTGAAGTGTTCATATTACTCCCAAACCCGAACACGCGACCTTTTTTTGGTTCACCTGCTGCAGTCACCCATGCTGTAGGATCAAATGATGGATGCTGAGTAGCGTCTTCGCCATATCGCTCTACCATCTGTTGCTCATATGCCTCCTACAAAATAATGTTTAAAGTATTCATTAATAATTAATGATAACATTATGATAACTTGCATATATATTACAATGATTATTAATAGAATTAATATATACCGTTGTCGTTCTCGCCTTCTCTGATACGAAGACTCCCGTGGTCTTCCGTTTATGTGTTTCTACAAACACATCCTTATATGGTACACTGCCTCCTTTTTCTGCTTCCTGCGAAGTTAAATGACAAAAGATTTAGTACACAAATTTACAACAATACTTATAAAATTAATATTATATATTGATGAGTTACCATTTTCTTTAGGTGGCTCCCAAATGTCTTAGATCCACCTGTGTGTAGATGGGCTTCGGGCATCTTCGATCGATTTTGTGAAGTCTTCGCAGAGCGATTTTTAAATGCATCTCCCGCCCACTTATCGCACATTTCATCCCAGTAATCTCTCCTGATAGTAATAGGACCATGGCCCTTCTACAGTAATGGATCATCTACTACGCCAGATGCTTTTTTTGCTGCAGTCTTCATAGTGTGCAGCATGTCTGCAAATCGATTGGCAGCCACCTTCTGCCACACCTTCCTTGCATCATTTTCTTCCACCGTAGTTGCGATGCGATTCGAAGCCTACAAATATTTTCAGAAAGTTAGTAGACATTGCTTAAATAAATTAAATATGAAACACATTAACTATGAGGAACAACTATATACCATGAATGAGGACCACAATCTGTCTAACACCTCCTTTGGGTACTCTTTCCATTGAGCAACTGGTCCTGGTAGATGTTGAAGAAGTGAATTCCTAATCTCCCGTACTACTTCTTGTGGCTCAAACCTCGTGCTGCACATGAATTGTTACACAGTAAATATCAATATAAAATATTTAAAAGATATGCAATAATTTAAAACAAAATACTTACGGTCGATTATCGATATACACTATTCGAATGAGTCTTCTTGTGCCAGCCTGAGAAGACCCTGTTTCCTGTGTTGGCTCTTGACTTGTGTGATCAACTGGTGTAGGTGGGTCGTGTACAGGCGCAACATCATCTGTAAAAAAATACATTAGAAATTCTCAGAATGTGCATTTGAACTAATCAAGCATCTAATTAGTTATATGATATACCTATCACAGGAGCCCGTGAAGATGAAGGCTGAGCCTGGCTACTACTGGATGAGCGACCACTATAACCTCCACGAACCATATTCTAACAAATAACATATGTTATACAATACATTCAAATAATTCACATCAAGTATTACAATGTAATCAAGTCATTCACATCAAGCATTGCAATGCATTCAAATAATTCAAATCATTGGCATCAAGTATTGCACTAATTCAAATCATTCGTTAATTGCATAAATTATAATACATTCAGATAATTCAAATAATTCACATCAAGTATTACAATGCAATCAAGTCATTCACATCAAGCATTGCAATGCATTCAAATAATTCAAATCATTGGCATCAAGTATTGCACTAATTCAAATCATTCGTTAATTGCATAAATTATAATACATTCAGATAATTGAAATCATTCACATCAAGTATTACAATGCAATCAAGTCATTCACATCAAGCATTACAATGCATTCAAATAATTCAAATCATTGGCATCAAGTATTGCACTAATTCAAATCATTCGTTAATTGCATAAATTATAATACATTCAGATAATTGAAATCATTCACATCAAGTATTACAATGCATTTGAATCATTCGTATCAAGTATTACAATACATTCAAATAAAATTTATGATCATTCACACCAAGTATTGCAATACAACTCACATGAAGTATTACAATGCATTTAAATAGAGGTTTGTAGTATAAGATTTTGCTCACTAGCTTGAGAATTCTTCCTCGTCACTAGTTTGACTTTATTCTTCTTCTTCTTCTTCTTCATTGTTTGCCCATCCACTTGCTACATCATTTGGATCACATTCCTCTATGAATGTTTCATCGGCCAATGGAGATATGACATGCATATCATGCGCAACATCGTGACCATAAGCGAAGTCATAGACATCATCTGATTGATAGTAATCACTGTCTTTAGCTAACTCATCTTCCTGTAACTGATCATACTCGGGGTATAGTTTGGATTTCACCTTGCAAACTGCCCACCATTCATTTCTATCTGACGTTTTTATACTCGGATATGAAGTATAATAAACTTGTTGAGCTTGCGAGGCTAATATGAATGGTTCATATGTTCCAAACCTGGATTTATGATTCACCTCCACAATGCCTGAAGCTTTGTCGAGTCTTGTTGCAGTTGGATCAAACCAATGACACTTGAATATCGTAACCCTGTTATTCATGCCTAAGTAAGTCAACTCCATTATTTCCTCTATAACACCGTAGTAATCATGTTCATTTTCACCGTAGCTGCTACCCTTGACACACACGCCACTATTTATCGTTGATTTGTTTATACCATAGTCTTTTGTATGGAATCGATAACCATTTACGATATACCCGTTGTAGCATTGCACAACTTTGGTCGGACCATTTTCTAAATCACATATTCCTTGATCTTTAACATCACCATTGCGAAACTACGCACAAACATAAACAATGATTGTGATCACGATCAATTAAGTAACTTAGTGTTGTTTATAAGTACAAAATTTATGTTAGCTTCTTTACCAACTGTTTCAACCACTCCACAAACTTAGTTTCACGTTCTTTTTGTACTTCTGCATCAGTGAGATGTGAAACTTCATTTTGCAACTCCAGATCAAATCGTCTGCAAACCACAAATACTTATATTACCGAGCCATGTATCCACATATAGAACATAAAAGGATTTATAATTGAGTTGCATATACATATACTTACTCGATGTATGGGTCGATCGCTGAGCAATTAAAAAGAATATAGATGTGTGCTGCATCTTGCTCTCGATCTGTCAATAGCCTTGATCGGCAACTACCAAATGCATGCCCAAGTGGTTGAAATATCGACAGCTTGTCAGCTACAGTTACTTGTTCTCCATCATCGTTACGGGGCGGGCATGTGTAACATGTTGGAATATGAGGTTCGAAGTACATAGATGAGAAATTTGAAATCTCTTCTAAAGTGTATGCCTCACAAATAGAGCCTTCTACTCTTGCTTTATTACGAACCTTTTTTTTTAGGTCGAATATGCATCTGACAAGAATATACATTTCAAATTTTAAATATCTGTCACTAAAGAGACAAATATAAAAAAACATATACCTTTAAAATGAGTATATCCATCGATATTGCACAGGGCCACCAACCCTTAGTTCATATGGCAGATGTATGATCAAATGTTCCATAACATCGAAAAATGCTGGCGGAAATATCTTTTCTAACAGACAAACAATGGTGATGACAGAGTCCTCGAGATTCTTTACATCTGATACAACGACCTCCCGTGCGCACAATGTTCTGAAAAATCCGCTCAACTCAGACAATACCTTTCATATAGGTTTGTCTAACATATCATGGAATGCTAGGGGTATCAATCGTTGCATAAAAATATGACAATCATGGCTCTTCAACCCATATAACTGTCCATCGTCAATCTTCACAGCCCGAGCAATGTTAGAGACATATCCATCTGGAAATCTCACTTGTCTCAACCATTGACATACATGTTTTATTTGATCAGGTCCGAGCACGTACTTCGCCTTTGGTTTCAGTACTTTGCCATTATACTCTTTGAGTTCCAATTCTGGTCTTTTACATATTAATTTTAAATCCATACGGGCCTTCAGATTATCCTTCGTTTTTCCTTTAATATTCATTACTGTATTGAACACATTATCAAACACATTTTTCTCTACATGCATCACATCCAAATTATGTCGTATCAATAGGGTCGGCCAATACGGTAGTTCCCAAAAAATAGATTTTTTCATCCAATTGTGATCCTTCCCAAATCCACGGAAGGGTGTAGGACTGCGGGCATCTGTTAATACATCTGGAAAGTATCGCAATTTTTTAGAATCTCTATGCCAGACAATCTTGAGGATGGACCTTCTGTTTCAGTTGTGCCTGCTTTAAATGCATTCTTTTGACGTCGGAACGGATGATCGTTGGGTAGAAATCGACGATGACAATCAAACCAGCAAGGCTTCCTTCCATGCCTCAATCTAAAAGCTTTGGAATCCTCCATGCAGTACGGACAAGCCAACCTCCCATGTGTGCTCCAACCATATAACATACCATATGCAGGGAAGTCACTGATTGTCCATAGAACAGCGGCCTTCATGTTGAAATTTTGTTTTTTGTGGGCATCATACGTGGTAACACCGTCATCCCACAGTACTTTTAATTCATCAATCAATGGCCTTAGATATACATCAAGATTTTGGCCAGGTGAGGTCGGACCAGGGATCAACAGAGACAAGAAAAGATTTGGACGTTTCATACACAAGCTTGGTGGAAGGTTGTATGGAGTTACAAATACTGGCCAGCATGAGTATGGAGTTGATCTACCCCCAAATGGATTAAATCCATCTGTACATAGACTGAGTCTAACATTTCGCACTTCCATTGCGAAGTTCTGATGAGTACGATCAAAGTGCTTCCAAGCTTCAGCGTCAACAGGATGCGTGATCTTGTTTTCATCGTGTCGAACTTTATTTGCATGCCATCTCATGTGTTTAACTGTCTTTGAAGACATATACAATCGCTGTAATCTAGGAGTGATAGGAAAGTAGGGGAGCGACTTGTATGAAACTTCCTTTGATCTCGTGCTACCATTGCCTCTTGTCTTTGGCTTGAACCGAGGATGCCCACATGACGGGCATGATATGTTATTTTCCTGCTCCTTGAAATACAACATGCAGTGATTTGGACAAGCATCAATCTTTTTGTAACCCATACCTAGAGCGTTGACCATAACTTTCGCACGATAGAAATTTTGTGGCAATTTCTCATCTTTAGGCAACATACTCTTCACAATCATGCACAAACGATCAAAACATGATTGACTCAAATTATACTCGGATTTCAAATTCATTAGTTGAAGAACTGCAGACAAGATAGTGTGACTCTCACAACCGTTCCAAAGTGGCTCATCAGCATCTTTAAGTAAATCATAAAATCTACTAGCTGCATCGTTTGGTGATTCTTCATCTATGGCAGTTCTTACATCACTAGAACTCATAGCAGAACCCAGTTTTGTTCCTGCAGCATCAAATATCAAATTCGTATATGGATTATCGTGCACCACATTCACCCGTGCATCAAAATCGTTTCTAAATTCTTCTTCATGAAACGTCCAGTTCTGATAATCACTCACAAAACCCTTCCTGTATAGGTGATGTCTAACAACATGAGGTTCTACAAATCGATTATTCTTACAAATCTTGCAGGGACACCTAATCCGACCTGTGGGATCTACCGTACTGACACTTGCCGTTGCAAATTCAATAAAACTATCGACACCATCCATATATTCATGCGATAACTCATTGTCCACTATCCTACGGTACATCCATTCACGGTTTGCAGTCATTCTGATGTATGATGTTACGAATAGTATCCTAACCAGTTAAAAGAGAACCATCAGAATGCTATGATGAAGAAAATATCAAATTTATCATGCAATATATGATGTCATACAATCACAAGAATTATGATGCATGCATTGATAACTTAATATTTTCATGTGCAAATTATTCATGACACGATACATTCATTTGAAGCATGCTTTCAGTATACAATTTCACATGGAAGACATAATAAAATTGAAAGTAACTACATGTAAGCATGGATACAATCACATCAAACATTGCAATACATCGAAATAATTCATATCAAACAAATGTCAAACATGTACGTGCAACAAACACACTTTAATATCCCACTAACTACTACTATGCATAGCATGGACTCCGTACTCCAAAAATAAGAACACTTCTATTCTCATACATTAAAATCATGCTCAGCATGATCTCCGAACTCCAACAAAGCAGTCCTAGATATCAACAACTAAGTGAGTGTGTGAACAATAAAGTGTTACATTCAATAAATTAAATAACATGTGATGCGCTTGCATCACTTACTCACCACGGGTATTTACCCGATTTGCATTGTTTTTGTCACTTACTTACCACGGGTGGCGGGGCACAAGCGAGTTCCGTTGAGAAATCTGCAAAAAACACTGTGTTAAAATGAATATTGAAGCTAATTAGGGAAACACAAACACTTATGCAATGCAAAAAACAACTAAACTGTTGATGATATATCTAATGATGAAATGCAATGAAATAAAGTGAAAAAGAAGCATTGATGATATATTTTTTTAAACTAGCGTCTTCCCCTAAAAAAAAGGGAGAAAAATTATAAGTGCACTTCGAACCTTGTTTTTGAAGCTTGAACATCAAATTGTAGTGAGAACTCGATGAAAAAACTAAAGGCTAATTTTTCAAATTGCTCCCATGTTTTCAGTATAATTCAAAATTGCACCAATGTTACAAAACTTTTCGCCCAAAGTAAGAAAAAAAAAAGAAATTTGATTCTTTCATGCTTGATGCACACATTCATGATCATCACCAAAGTGGAAAAAAGAAAAAAAAAATTAACACAAGCATGTGGAATCTTAAAGAAGAAATGTGATTTTGATGATTCCAATAACAAACCAAGCAAAAGACCCACAACTTGAAGGTTTGAGGGACCAACGTGAGGGCGATGGAAGGATTGTGGATCTTGAAAACGTGCACACAAGGGACAGCGAACAGGCTGGCCATGTTGCGTGGATGAGCAAGACCTCAAGCCTGACTGAAGTGAGGAATGGAGGCTAGGCTGAGGTGAGCTCACCTCAGGGGAGGCTCAGACGTGAACCTGGCCCAGGCGAGGGCTCGACCCTGGCCTCAACGAGCACACCTTACGGCTCGAGCATGACGCTGGCTCAAGCGAGGACTCACCTCAGGCTATGAGCCTGAGGCAAGCCCGGCTCAGGCGAAGCCTCACCTCAGGCCATGAGCTTGAGGCAAGGCAAGCTCAGGCGAGGTTCGCCGCCGATAGCCTGGGCTCAACCTCATCGGCCATCGCCGGGGCGTACAGCGTGAAGAAGAAGAAGAAGAAGAAGAAGAAGAAGAAGAAGAAGAAGAAGAAGATGCAAGTGATTACCTGCGCGTCGCCGGGCGGTGGCGGGAGGTTGACGGGGAGCGGCAGCTGGCGAGCGCCGGCTGGCGAGCGGTGGACGGGGAGCGGCGGCGGCGGCCGGACGGTGGCGAGAGCCGACGGGCGGCGGGAGGGAGAGGGCGGCAGGCGGGAGCAATACAGCGAAACAGGAAAAAGAGAAAGAGGGATGGGATTAGGGATTTAGGCGACATTTAGCGACGACTTAGCAACGGAAACATTCCGTCGCTAAGCCGTCGCTAAATCAAAATACAAAAAAAGCGATGGAATATATTCTGTCGCTAATTAGCGACGGATTAGCGACGACAGAGTTCCCTCTCTAAATCCATCGCTAAAATGGTGTTCTTGTAATAAAAAGTAGCGACAAAAAATGCAGTCGCTAATCCGTCGCTAAGTAGCGACAAATTAGCGATAAAAGTTGTTTCTTCGCTAATCCGTCGCGAATTAGCGACAGATTCTATCTCTAGCTAATCTGTCACTAATTAGCGACGGAAAAAATCCGTCGCTAATTTTCGTCGCTAATTAACAATTTTCTTGTAGTGTTTCGATTAAGGTCCTACAACTGTTTTTCAAAATGATGCATCTAGAGTTAGCCTTTTAGGGAGTGCTGTATGTGCATAAATGTTTATGCAGGATGTGATTGTTTGTATGTTACCTCTATTTCTCACATTTTCCCAAAAAAAAAATTAATTTTCAAATACCCATATTCTCATCCTTTTCCTTTATTTTCTCAAACCCTGGATGATTTTCTTAAATATCCCATTTCTTTCAAAACTCCAGGCGATTTTCCATTCTACCTTTCTACTGGATCTCGAATTTTCCAGCTGCATTTTATATCATGCCTGCAAAATTTTCATAATTCACATAATTTTCCTAAGTTTCATCCTGAGTCTTTTTCTGTTTTCAGTCTAATGGCATCCAGTCAAGTCGATCCTATCTTTCCTGAAGGTCACATCTCCTACGAGGTGCGTCAAGGTCGTCCTGAACATCGAGCCCTTAGCACCGGAACTTTCATTCCCCGGTGGTACTATTCTTGGCTCAAAAGCTTTTCCCGAATGTTCCCGGACCATTTAAACGAGTGCGGATTAGAATTGGCATCAACAGTTGGAAAGCAGACCATCAATGGCAACCTGATCCATGCAATGGCAGAACGATGGAATCCACAAACATGTACGTTCTGGTTCTCATGGGGAGAGATGACCATTTTAATGAATAAATTTTCAGAATTCATGGGATTACCAGAACCACCTGGTCAACCAGGAGATCCATTAGAGCATCCATTCCTAATTAATGTCAAGGGTTTGGACCCCCTAGACTCCTTAGCTCGTATGACAGGTCGCCGATCCTGGCCCCTGATCCAGTTAGACGGAAATAAATATGTCAACCTACTCGAGTTGTACCGCCAATATGGAACCTTCATCGAAGTCAGCTCACTGTCAAGAACAACTTAAGAAAGGATCCATAATACAATGGTTCTGTGCACTATAGGATTAGCCCTCTTTCTAGATGGACAAAACTACATGGACATCAGAATAATTCAACTTATGAGAAGATGGGAAAGTCGACAAACCAACCGTCTCTCTATCGCCATGGCAGCGCTTGCTTTCTTGTATCGGGGTCTGACCCGTTTCTCACTTGGAGAGTCCATTCTCGTCGAAGGTTACATCTACGCGCTTCAATCCTGGTTCTTCCAGCATGTTCCAGCCCGAGCAAGCTCTTTCAGATACAACAGTCAAGAACTTCTTCCAATGGCACAGTACCGATCCATGATCGACAACATTCAAGACGATGACGTAGTCTGGGACTATTTCGATCGACAATTATCTCTTCCTAGATATACATATGCTTATGGCATGCGATTCGAATTATTGGGACCATTCTTCTGCACTTACTACCAACCGGAGCGATATGTTCGGCAGTTCTCCCAGAGGCAGCAGTACATTGAAGCCAAATTGCTATCAGGAGCTATGACAGAATTCGATCTCACTTCCGCACAATGGTCTGAGGCATATCATTCTGCCCGCTATAGCTGGGATTCTTTTGTTTCTCTTAAAATCTTTCCTGGTCCTAGAGTGTCTGCCGACTATCGTGAATGGTGGCTAATTGTTTGTCCTCCACTTTTTTGTCAAGATCAATAAAATCATATTTTTCTTATTTCAATAAAATTCTCTCTCTTTCTATTGTGGTTTGACGACCTCGCCTAGGTAACAAGGCACATTTTCGTTGTTTATTTCTCTTACAAAAAAAATGACAACACAATTGTCGTGATTCTCGCGACGACTCAGTCCCTAGTAATGGGATATCTTTTTCAAATTGTCTACCATATTTTCAGCAAATATTTCTTCCAGAAACCAATTCTTTCAGAATCTAATCAGGTCTTTGCCCTGCAGAGAGCATCCATAACATTTGATGGTTCAGACAAGATCAGGCAAAAGAACGACGACATCTCAGTACTCGTCAGCCTCAGAAGAAGAGATGGGCTCCCCGCTATCCGAGAGGAGTTAAGAGCAGCAACAAGATGATGATGGCATAGACCCGCAAATGTATGCCATGTTCCGAAAAATGATGAATAAGATGATGAATGAACAACCCGAGACCAGCTTAGAAAGGAATCCCTTCAGAGAGAAGTTCCATGGTCACAGGGATAAGAAGGCTTCCAAAAAGCAAGTTCAGCCGGATGAGATCTCAGACGGAACAAACTCAGTTGAAGATACAGATGAAGAATATGAAGTGCCTCCAGCATTTTAGAAGCGGGGCCAAGAATAAAGAAAAAGCCGCAAATCAAAAAGTCAGGACGCAGAAAAGCCTCTGCAAGCACAATTCAGGGAAATGGCCCGAGTTGTTTAGGATCTGCAAGCCCGCGACAAGGGCAGGAAAGTCTTCACCAGCGAGGACTTCTATGACGGCTTAGAAGGGGATGATGATCTCGAGAATCTTCCTCGTAAATTCATCAAGTTCGACGGTTCTGGCGATCCCAAAGCCCATCTCGCCACTTTCTTTGCTGAATGCTCGAGGTTCAAGAGGGACAACCAAGCACTATTTCTATGTTTCCCCCGCAGCTTGGAAGGAGTTGCAGCTAAATAGTTAGCTGAGCATATCAACCCCATCAAGCTCAAGGAGTTCGACAAAGTTGTAAATTTGTTTATTGAACGCTTCTTGTTCAACACAAAGGCACTTCTTACATTGAGCCATCTCTGCAATTTAAGGCAGAATGAGAATGAGAAAGCACGGGACTTTATTCACCGATGGAGGTCAGCCTGTAACAAAATGAGAGATCCTATTTCAGAAAGGCATGCCATGTCATTGATCCTCAACAATTTCTCACAACCATTAAGAGGATTAATCTCTACTGCACCATCTCGTACTTTCATTGAGCTAACCGAGAGAGCCGAATGGCTCGAGCTGAGTGTGGAGAATGGAGTCTACGAAGGCTTCACTTTTTCCAAAAACAACCCTCAAGGTGAGCAGAAAAAGAAAGCTCACTTCACCTATTCTGCCAACAACAACAACAACAGTCGAAATCAGTACAAAGGGTAGAAGAAAGATTACTGCTACGGCACAGGCAGTTCAAACAACAAAGATCAGAAAGGAAAGCCTGCTCCTCAATACAGCAAGCCTCCTCAGCAGGATCAAGGGCTGAAACTGCATGAGAAGACCAAACATGTAGGATGGAGCTATGACCGAAAGTTTACTCCTCTCGATCAATCACTCGAAGATATGCTCGTGTATATAATGTCAAAAGAGATGGTCAAGTTGCCTAGATTGGCCGATCCCCCTGTGCCCATGGGGAAATGGAAAGATCGGTTTTGCAAGTTCCACAGGATAATGGGACACAACAGAACTGCTTTGTTCTCAAAAACATTGTGCAAGATCTTATTAATAAAAATCTTTTGGTAGAAGGAGATGAAGAAAAGAAAATGGATATTCTAAAGCAGCCCTTTCCTTCACACACCACGGCAGTAGTGTCTGCACAACCATTCCTGCCTCACGAACACATCAAGTCGTGTTCTACACAAGATCTTCGAGTTCAGCACCAGGTTTCAGTGCTACGACAAGCAGCACCAGCCACCAAGAAGGTGGACATAATTTCAGCTTTTGATAAGCTAAAAGTATCAACGAAACCAGTCGAAGTATTTCCTACAGCAGCCAGTAAAATTCCAGGGTTCCCAAAACATTTTCTCAAATCTATCCCAAAAAAGGGAGAAACTTCAAGTCAAAAGCCAATCACTGTTGTGTCCAATGTTTCAATTTTGGACTTAGCCAAAAGTTCCTACAAGCATCAACAAGTACTGGATGATCTGCTCAGGAAGATTAAAGTTAAGCCCAATACCACACCTGAAGATATGGCACAAATAGTGAATTCAACCATGACTAATGCGCCGATCACCTTCTCGGATGAGGACTTTCCAAAGCCTCATTCCTTTCATAATAATGCTCTGTACATCGTCGTGCGGGTAAGAGGGATGACAGTACCCCATGTGCTAGTTGATGGAGGCAGTAGCCTCAATATATGTCCTGAGATGACAGCAAAAACATTAGGGATCAAGGATGAAGAATATATTCTAGATCCTATCACCATATACGGATTTGACAATCATGGTCAGACGGCCAAATGCAAGATATTCCTGGAATTGTTCATCAATTATTCGGTACATTCAGTGCTTTTTCATGTGGTCAATGTGCCACCCACCTACAATCTGCTGCTCGGAAGAACGTGGATCCATAATGCAAATGCAGTGCCTTCCACCCTGCATCAATGCATAAAATGGTCAAAAGGTGGAATGATTACAACAATACTGGGAGAAGACCTAGAAGAAAGGCTCCTGCAGCCCATGATCCCTTGACCGTCATTCACTGCAGATATCCCCAACAATAAAGAGAGCAAAGAAATCAATCTCGGAGAAAATCGAGAAATACTTCAGGCGTCCTCAGAACTATCTCTGCACACAGTAGCCATAACCCGATGGAGAGGTCCTCAATTCTTCAAGGTTGGAGGTCAAATCAACTACAGCACCATCAAAGATCATCCATTGTTCCCACAATTCATAAAAGCAAGAAAGGGATTTGATTTACTTCTAAAGCATGGTTATCAACCCTTCAAAGGACTCGGCAAAACTGAAGATGGCCGCATCGAGCCAGTGATCCAGAAGCATCGTCCCCACAGAGCAGGACTGGGGTTCTCCTGCGGAAGCTCACCAAAGAAGACTGTTTTTGTCAAAGGAGCACAATGAAGACCATTTGTTGTTTTATTTCTATTCTTTCCAAAATAAATGTCTCATTTTTTGATCAATTCAAAATCAATAAAATTCCAAGTTTCTTTGTCTATATGGATGCCATCTGTCTCCTTTCCGTCTATCTCTTCATTTTATAATTTTAATGTCAATTTATGCATAATTCTCTTCAAAAGATTGCTTGACTTATGATGGGCGATTTTATCTGAATCCAATTTCTTATCCAAAATTTCAGAATGTCTTCTCGAACAATCAAGAAGCTCATTCTCAATCCCAAGGCTTTTCAGAAGTCGTCAGCAATTCACAGAGTCAAAGCAAGCACTGAAGATGGCAAGATTGCAAAGCAGTTCGATGATTATGCAGAATATGATCAGTCTCTTCAGGAATTACCAGAGTTTGCCTCAGTTCAGAAGCAGGACGAACCATCTCCTCTAGTACAAGATCCGACTGAAGAAGTCAATATTGGTTCAGAGGATGATCCCAAAATTTTCCAGATCGGAACCAGTTTGAGTCCTGAAGAAAAGAAAAAACATACAAATTTTCTCAAGCAACATGAAGAAGTGTTTGCATGGACATATGAAGATATGCCGTGCTTAGACCCGAAATTGGTCGAACACCGACTCATTTTGAAGTCAGATGCTAAGCCAGTTAAGCAGAAACTGAGAAAAATGGATCCCAGAATAGAACAACAGGTCAAAGAAGGACTCGAAGATCTGCTCAAAGCAGGATTTATCCGAGCTATTGACTACCCAGATTGGTTAGCCAATATCGTCGTTGTCTTAAAGAAAAGTGGCAAAGTAAGGATCTGCATAGACTTCAGGGACCTCAATAAAGCGACTCCGAAGGATGATTATCCACTTCCAAGTATCGATCTTCTAGTCGACAGCACTGCAGAACATGCCATGTTCTCCTTTATGGGCGGATATTCCGGTTACAATCAGATTAAGTTGGCCGCCCACGACCAATCCAAAACTTCTTTCACTACGCCTTGGGGCACTTTCTGCTACACAGTCCTGCCGTTTGGGCTCAAGAATGCTGGAGCAACATATCAACGAGCAATGGTCGTTATCTTTCACGATCAGATGCACAAAATCATGGATGCGTATGTTGATGATATCCTCGTGAAATCTAAAGAGGAAGAAGATCACCTCGAAGCTCTTGACCAAGTGTTTAAGCGACTCATTCTTTACAAGTTAAGGCTTAACCCACAAAAGTGTGTCCTTGGAGTCGAATCAGGCAAATTGTTGGGTTTTCTAGTCAGTAAAAAGGGAATTGAAGTGGACCCAGCAAAAGCAAAGGCTATCATTGATATGCCACCCCCGAAAAATCTCAAAGAACTGCGTAGCCTTCAAGGACGCATGCAATCAATCCGGCGATTTATTTCCAACTTGGCGATGAGATGTGAACCTTTCAACCACTTGCTCAGAAAAGGAGTGAAGTTCGAATGGGGACCAGAGTGTCAGCAATCATTCGATCGGATCAAGAAGTATCTCCTCAATCCTCCTATCTTAAAACCGTCATAATTGGGAAAACCTCTTCTGCTATACATCTCAGTCAATCAAGTCGCATGCGGCGGATTCTTGGCACAGTACAAAGAAGGCATCCTGATAGAGCATGTCATTTATTATGTGAGTAAGACTTTCATAGACTATGAAAAGAAATATTCTCACATAGAGAAGACCTACCTAGCTCTAGTGTGGATGTGTCAGAAGCTAAGACACTACTTGTTGGCATCTGAAGTCAAAATTTTGTCCAAACTCAATCCTCTCAAGTACATCTTGGAGCAACCCTTCCTCAGCAGACGAGTCGTCAAATGGCAAGTCTTACTGATGCAATATGACTTAGAATATGTCTCACAACACTCAATTAAAGGACAAGCAATCACTGATCAATTGGCAGATTTTTCTCTGGCAGAAGAGGTGAAAGCTGAAGATGATTTCCCGGATGAGCAGATTTACAATATCCAGCAATCTCCAGTATGAAATTTATTTTTTGATGGTTCCAAGAATATGGCCGGAATAGGCATCAGAATCTTGTTAATCACTCCAGAGAAGGAGATGATTCCATTTTCTCTCAAGTTAGATTTTCAATGTACCCACAATATGGTTGAGTATGAAGCCCTGATTCAAGGTCTAAAGATTCTATTAGACTTCAACGTCAAGAGAGTGCATGCCTATGGCGATTCATTACTCGTTGTCAATCAAGTTCGAGCCGAATGGCAAGTGAAAGATTAAAAGCTATTTCCTTATCAGAAGATTGTTTCAGCTCTTGTCAGCGAGTTCAAAGAATTTCAGCTCTTCCATATCAAGAGGGAATTCAATCAAGTGGCTGATAGTCTAGCCAGCCTAGGCTCTATTGTGACATTCAAGAATGAAAAATCTTGTCGCTCTTTTGAAATCGGCAGACTCGACCAACCTGCTTTCCTTTCAACAGAACAAGTACACCAAGCTGAGCAAAAGAAAAAGCCTTGGTATTACAATATCAAAACTTTCGTAGAAACTGGTGAATTTCCTCCAGAACTCTCAAAGAAAGAGCAGCGAGCAATCCAGCATATGTCTACCTGATATTTCATTCTGGCCAACGTTCTTTATCGTCATGGATTCAGTTCAGAGTATTCCAGATGCTTAGACGAAGACGAAGCCAAAGAAGTCGTGCGAGAAGCACACGAAGGCATTTGTGGTGGTCACATCGGCTACCAAACCCTTGTCAAGCAGATCATTAGAGCAGGTTACTATTGGAAAACTATGCAGCAAGACTGTTACCATTTTGTGAAGAAGTGTGTTCAATGCCAAATACACACACCTTCTATTCATGCTCCGACAACTTATCTGCAATCTGTTGTCTCTCCATGGTCGTTCTCTATGTGGGCCTTCGATGTCATAGGTCCCATCACTCCCTCTGCTTCAAATGGCCATAAATACTTCATTGCCGCAACAGAATATTTCACCAAGTGGGTAGAAGCCATCACCCTCCGCACAGTAGAAGGCTGACACATGGTCTCTTTCATCCACAAGAGCATCCTTTGCCGTTTTGACATCCCGCATGACATCGTGTCAGATAATGGCAGTCATTTTAAGAATGAAAAGATGAAGACATTCTGCTCAAAGTTCAAGATCTATCATCATTTCTCCGCTCCATAATATCCTCAAGGGAACGGTCAGGCAGAAGCCACCAACAAAATTTGAATTCGTATCTTGGAGCAAACTGATGTCTTCTTTTAAATCGTTGTAATTTTGAAAAGATTTTTAAATGTAAAACATGTGAAAACCAGACATCAAATAATAAAAACCGGTTCTCACTAGTGGATGAGACTAGGTCGAACTCAGGGAACGGGAATATTTCGTATTCAAGTACACAATTCTAAACTAATCTTTATTGCCGAATTATTGAAATGTAAAATGTTCAACAAAGGTAAAAACAACTAACTATTACAACAAATGAATACCCTTCGCAGAGGGCGTAAAGTGCAATATTTACAAACCCAATTAAAATTCCTAATTCTAAACTAAAAAGTAAAAAGAAGCTTTATTCTTCGTACTTCGTGTCACGTAATCGCTTCCGCTCCAATCCCGTGCTATCCTGCACAAATCAAATGAACACGAGCAGTACAAGATACTAACAAGTATGCTATGCACAATGTAAATCTAAAAATGAATTAAGATCTAGAATATGATAGAACTATGTAAAACATGTATACTATATGTAAACAACTAATGTAAAGAAATTTGTAATGCTAATGCAATGGCAGACTAATGAAAACTTATAATGCTGATGTAATGAAAACCACTACAATGAAAACTTAAAAATGTTAAATGCTATATAGCTAACACACTACAATACAACTATTGGTTGAAACTGAAAAATAAAAAAAACAGGAAAATCAAGACATAAGCATGGAAACATGGAAAATTGCAGCAGACAGAGAACTAATGAATGAATATGAAAAACAGAAAATCCATATGAATGCAAAACAAGAATTAATGCAATGAAAAATAGAAAAGCACAGGATAAAAATGAGGAAATTGGAAATACACTAAATCAAAACATGAATGATAGAAAGTTACTTAAGTGTAAAAACAGAAAATAACTATGAACAAATCAGGAAAAATATGACTGAATGAGAAATGTAAGATAAGAAATACAATGCTTGACAGAAAAATTAAGGAATGAAAGAATGCAAAACAAGAATTACAGAGAATGAAAACAAGCGATTGGCAATTGTGAGAATGAAAAAAACAGGAAAATGAAAGGAAAAACCAAATGAAAATAACATGTAAAAAAAACAGGAAATGATAAAAACAGAGAAACAGGAAAATCAATTGTAAAACAGAAATTCAATGATTCGTAACACAGACAATTACTGAATGAAAAAATAAAAAAAATTGAAAACAGAAATGATATTAAGAAAAACAACAGAAATTCAAATAACGTAAACAAGACATCAATGAATATAACACATGTAAATCAAGATAGCAGAACAAGAAACAAGAAGTTCAAAAAAAATCAAAATAAGGAATTCGGTAACATGAAATCAAAATGTGTAATTAGAATTAAAAAATTAACATCAAATGTAACAGGGACTAATTCGAAAATGAAACTATCCTAAAATAGAAAACAAACAGAATATGCAGAATATAATCTACTATTTTTATTTTCTCGTTTTTTTTAGTTTTTCTTTTTATTTTTGTTTTATAGTCATAGCAACAATCAAAAGAAGATATGAAGAAGAAGAATAAGAGGAATCTGAATTAAAAGAAGAAGAAGAGAATCAGAAAAAGAAGAAGAAGAAGAAGAAGAAGAAGATAAAGATCAGAAAACGAAGAAGAAGAAGAAGAAGAAGAAGAAGATGAAGAAGAAGATGAAGAACTTACCTTAACCGGAAGGATTAGGGGAAGAAGTGGCGACCTCCACCATCAGCCGTCACCGAACTGGAGCTCCACCACCACCGGCTGCCGGATATTGACAGAGAAAGAGGGAGAAAGGGAAGTTAGGAAAAGAAGCAGCCACCGGCAATGGTGGAGGAAGGTGAGAAGAGAGGGAAGAGAGGGAAAGAGGGAAAGAGGGAAAGATCAGGCGTGAATGGAGGAGGCGCTGATTTTTTTCAAGCTTTTGGGTTTTAAAAACCCCAAACCGGCTGGAACCGGTTTGAAACAAATGCAAACCGGTTCAAGCCGGTTTGCTTATTATTTTTTTTAGTTTTTAAAATTCAAAAAACCGTGTAAACCGGTTTATTAGAATTTTTTTTCAAAAAGTTACAAACAAACTTTTTTTATTTATAAAGAAAATAAAACTATTCTACTAATTTTTTTCTTTTCTAAAAAAACAAACACTTAAAATGCATATAAAACTATTTTTCATCATTTTTTTTATTTTTATTTTTTTTATTTTTATTTTTAATAAAAACTAAAACTAAACTACTATGACTATAACAAAAACTTAAAAAAAGGCAGAAAAATGTAAAATAGAACTATTTTTCATGCATTTTCTATTTTTAAATCATTTTAGCACATTTACTCGAAAACTAACATAAAATTGGGTTTTTGAAACATTATTTCATAAAGTCATGCATATTTAAATGTTAATTAACCCTGAATTATATGCATGATCAAATACCCCCATGCTTATGTTTTGCTAGTCCTCGAGCAAACTAGAAAAATGCAAGAAATCAAACTATCACCTAACTCACTTTCGTAGGAATCACGGTTGCATTTAGCTCATGCAACAAGCCCTTTCAACCCCTGGGTTACCCCAGTGGACGAGTAAGGTCTCGTGAGGGTTTGCAGTGATGCTACCCACAAACATCTCTGTCATGTATGCATAATATTACACATCCTCATAAGCAGTAGGTAATTAAAGACTTTGTTTTCACAAATATTTCATGATACAAAAAAAATCAAGACATAATTAGAGTCTTTTATATACCACCACAGAAAAAGAATTTCTTTCACTTTTCTAAATATCACAATTATTTATGTTTTATTCTTAGAAAATCCAATAAAAACAAGTTATCATTTACTTATCCTCACTCATATGTTTTCTGCACAGGTTTTCTCAATCACACTTCTAAGCACTGAACTTTTCTTTCTTTTTCAGCTCTTTTCTCGATTTTTTCATTTTTTTCACGCTTTTTCTTTTTGCACACTTATTCTTCTCTTATAGCTTGCGTGTGGTCTGCTTTTATGCCTTGTGCAATGTCAATATCTTCTATACTTTTTTAATACATACCAAAAGATATCAACTAAGACATAAAAGTGACTTCCTTCATTCACCTTTATAACATGAGAGTCAAACATTTCAACTTGTATCTGTTCTCAGTTACTTAGGATCACGAAGTTTTCCACTCTCCTTTTCAAAAATGGAATTTAAAAGTTTCAACTTACATCTAAGTTCCATCTACTAAGGATTATGAAATTATCCAAACAACCTAACGCATGCTTCTTCTTTTTTCTCTTTTGAGCTCATTTTTACACTTTTGTTCATTTGCTTAGTTTTTCAAAACTAGAACTGTGCATATTCATATTTATGATTCAAAATAAATTCTAACATGTATCTATCATCATTTCTTCGAAATCCGCATAAACAACCATAATTTTTAGATTCATGTCAGAAAACTTTTTCGTGGGGACTAAAAATCCTCTAAAAACATTAGATTTGAAATAACATTCATATAAGTTCAAACTCTTTCTTTAAAAATCTACTTTTCATGAGAGATGTGTAAACATGTGCAAGAACGTAAACAGAAATATCAAGGTGTGCAAACTACACCCTCCCCCATGCTTGAATGACACTGTCCCAGTGGCACTCCCCCATGCATATATGAAACTAAGTGAATGCACATGAGAGAAATAAATGAGGGAAAAGAGTAGAATAACCTGACATGAATTAAAAATATATGTTCTATGAATGTAATGAATGCAATGTATACATAACAAAACATGAAACTCATAAATGAAACAAAAAGAACATGAAAAACTATTGAATAAAACGAAAAAGTAAAAACAAAATAAAATCTATAAATTCTAAGCAAATCTAATAATATACAAGATATGAGTTGCCTCCCATAAAGCGCTAAGTTTCACGTCCCCAGCCAGACGGATCCCTAGAAAAATCCTTCATCGTCCATGAGATCAATGGACCTGAAGTATCGCTCAATGAGGCTCTATAAAGAAAAGAGAGTCATCTGTGACACTACGCACTGTGTTTCCATCCCGTCTACCTCTAACTGTAGGATCATAAGTCTCTCGACGTGAAGAACAAAGATTAGTCTCATCTGAGAGACTAGTCAAGAAATGAGAGTCTAGGTCCGACCGACTATCAATGAAGGCAACTTCGGACAAGTGGTGAATATGATCATGCTTGACTTGGTCAAGCACCTTCTGCATTTGCACATCTTGCTTACTAAAAACAATCGGTGATCCTAAAGGCTAAGAAAATGGGGCTTTATATGATGATAATGCATGCTGTGAGTAAGGCCCCTTCTGTTGAGGTATCATGGAGATCGACTCGTTAGTAGAAATGATATGAGGTTCATGAGTTGATTCCTGAGTGGAGTGACACGCCTTCCCATACTGAAGGGATATAACAGATTTGACTTGCTCATGATGTGAATTGATAGGTTGCAAGTCAAATGACATGGAATCCTCTCCCTTTGAGACAACAGACTGACTATGAAGGTTCCCCTGGCTTTGCCTACTGAAAGTCTCAACCAACTGTTCCATTTGAGTCTCTAGCTTGACTATTGACTGCGTATGGGAGCTCAAAAGTTGTAATATCTTATCTTGGAAGGATTGACTAGGTGAATGCTCATGGGAATGGGGTTGAGTATAAAGAGGTTGGGTTGGGGGATGAACCTGTGGAAAAATGGGATGCGAGTAACCTTGTGAAGGGTTACTGGGTCTATACTGTGTCTGGGAAGGCTGATGGAATGGGGGAATGAATTGATTTCGCCAACCTGGGGTATATGATGGTGTAAATGAATCAGGCATGAGTCTAGCGAAACCTTGGGCAGCATTCACCTGCTCCTAAACGAATTCAGGATATAATGGCGCTGCCGGACAATCCACAACACAGTGTGCAGGGCTAGCACATAGCTCGCACACTCTTTCTATTGGATTTCTCGAAGATTTGGCTAGGAATTGATCTAACTTCCTAGTCAACTGGTCAACCTTGGTACGCAATTCTAACTCGGACCCAACTTTGGAAATCCCAACTTTCCTAGGACCACTAGACAGAGATGTAGTCCTATCGAGCCATGAAGACAAGGTATGATGCATCGTGTTTTCACTCAAGGTCTCGAATAGAGACCACGCCTCATCCTCACTCTTGAGCATAAAAGTGCCCCCACAAGACAAATCAACCATTTGACGATGCTTTTCAGTAAGCCCATCATAAAAATACTGCACCAACTGCCAACGAGGCACCTGGTGATGGGGACACTTGCGAAGAAGATCTTTCAATCTCTCCCAAGACTCGTGAAATTGTTCTCCTTCAATTTGAGAAAAACTGGTTATAGCTTTACGAAACTGATTCGTTTTACCAATTGGGAAATATTTTTTTTAAAATTCTCTTTGCATTCCTTCCCAAGTAGTAATATGAACCGTCTCAAGAGATTTTAACCAGTGCTTGGCTTTATCTTTGAGAGAGAATGGAAACAAAGTTAACCTCATAGCGTCGTCTCCAAAGATATTGATTCGCACAGTCGAGCAAATCTCAAGGAATTCGTCGAGATGACGATATGGGTCTTCATTGCTAAGGCCATAAAACAAAGGTAACATTTGAATCACACTGGCCTTAATCTCAAAATGGCTCGCTCCTACATCAGGTCTCGTGATGCAGGAGGCGGGAGTATACGTATTTGGCATGAAGTACTCCCTTAAAGGACGGATCAATTGATGATCGTCAGCCATTGCATACACCTTGGAGTAGACCGGTGTAGCACACGTCCTAACTTTGGGTTTTCTACCTAACTAACGCACTAAGCGGCCAAACCACGCAAACCACAAAGCGAGTGAACTAAAAACAACAAAAACTAAACAAACACCACGCAGTTACACATAATAGAGATTATGCAAAGAAATATGAAATCTATGTGTACGGTACCAATCATACACAGTCACCTCTAAGGGGGTCCTAGTAGGTGGGCTGTGCAGAAAAGTAAGCTCTTCTCTAAGATATGCACATACGTGGTTCTAAACCTAAATGCAACACAAACACTAGGAAATAAAGTGAATACTAATATTACGCCGTTCTCCGGCAACGACGCCAAAAATTTGATGTCTTCTTTTAAATCGTTGTAATTTTGAAAAGATTTTTAAATGTAAAACATGTGAAAACCAGACATCAAATAATAAAAACCGGTTCTCACTAGTGAATGAGACCGGGTCGAACTCAGGGAACGAGAATATTTCGTATTCAAGTACACAATTCTAAACTAATCTTTATTGCCGAATTATTGAAATGTAAAATGTTCAAGAAAGGTAAAAACAACTAACTATTACAACAAATGAATACCCTTCGCAGAGGGCGTAAAGTGCAATATTTACAAACCCAATTAAAATTCCTAATTCTAAACTAAAAAGTAAAAAGAAGCTTTATTCTTCGTACTTCGTGTCACGTAATCGCTTCCGCTCCAATCCCGTGCTATCCTGCACAAATCAAATGAACACGAGCAGTACAAGATACTAACAAGTATGCTATGCACAATGTAAATCTAAAAATGAATTAAGATCTAGAATATGATAGAACTATGTAAAACATGTATACTATATGTAAACAACTAATGTAAAGAAATTTGTAATGCTAATGCAATGGCAGACTAATGAAAACTTATAATGCTGATGTAATGAAAACCACTACAATGAAAACTTAAAAATGTTAAATGCTATATAGCTAACACACTACAATACAACTATTGGTTGAAACTGAAAAATCAACAAAACAGGAAAATCAAGACATAAGCATGGAAACATGGAAAATTGCAGCAGACAGAGAACTAATGAATGAATATGAAAAATAGAAAATCCATATGAATGCAAAACAAGAATTAATGCAATGAAAAATAGAAAAGCACAGGATAAAAATGAGGAAATTGGAAATACACTAAATCAAAACATGAATGATAGAAAGTTACTTAAGTGTAAAAACAGAAAATAACTATGAACAAATCAGGAAAAATATGACTGAATGAGAAATGTAAGATAAGAAATACAATGCTTGACAGAAAAATTAAGGAATGAAAGAATGCAAAACAGGAATTACAGAGAATGAAAACAAGCGATTGGCAATTGTGAGAATGAAAAAAACAAGAAAATGAAAGGAAAAACCAAATGAAAATAACTTGTAAAAAAAACAGGAAATGATAAAAACAGAGAAACAGGAAAATGTAAAACAGAAATTCAATGATTCGTAACACAGACAATTACTGAATAAAAAAATAAAAAAATTTGAAAACAGAAATGATATTAAGAAAAACAACAGAAATTCAAATAACGTAAACAAGACATCAATGAATATAACACATGTAAATCAAGATAGCAGAACAAGAAACAAGAAGTTCAAAAAAAATCAAAATAAGGAATTCGGTAACATGAAATCAAAATTTGTAATTAGAATTGAAAAATTAACATCAAATGTAACAGGGACTAATTCGAAAATGAAGCTATCCTAAAACAGAAAACAAACAGAATATGCAAAATATAATCTACTATTTTTATTTTTATTTTCTCGTTTTTTTTTAGTTTTTCTTTTTATTTTCGTTTTACAGTCATAGCAACAATCAAAAGAAGATATGAAGAAGAAGAATAAGAGGAATCTGAATTAAAAGAAGAAGAAGAGAATCAGAAAAAGAAGAAGAAGAAGATGAATATCAGAAAATGAAGAAGAAGAAGATCTGAAGGAGAAGAAGAAGAAGAAGATGAAGAAGAAGATGAAGAACTTACCTTAACCGGAAGGATTAGGGGAAGAAGTGGCGACCTCCACCATCAGCAGTCACCGGATTGGAGCTCCACCACCACCGGCTGCCGGATATTTACAGAGAAAGAGGGAGAAAGGGAAGTTAGGAAAAGAAGCAGCCACCGGCAATGGTGGAGGAAGGTGAGAAGAGAGGGAAGAGAGGGAAAGAGGGAAAGATCAGGCGTGAATGGAGGAGGCGCTGATTTTTTTCAAGCTTTTGGGTTTTAAAAACCCCAAACTGGCTAGAACCGGTTTGAAACAAATGCAAACCGGTTCAAGCCGGTTTGCTTATTATTTTTTTTAGTTTTTAAAATTCAAAAAACCGTGTAAACCTGTTTATTAGAATTTTTTTTCAAAAAGTTACAAACAAACTTTTTTTATTTATAAAGAAAATAAAACTATTCTACTAATTTTTTTCTTTTCTAAAAAAAACAAACACTTAAAATGCATATAAAACTATTTTTCTCCATTTTTTTTATTTTTATTTTTTTTATTTTTATTTTTAATAAAAACTAAAACTAAACTACTATGACTATAACAAAAACTTAAAAAAAGGCATAAAAATGTAAAATAGAACTATTTTTTATGCATTTTCTATTTTTAAATCATTTTAGCACATTTACTCGAAAACTAACATAAAATTGGGTTTTTGAAACATTATTTCATAAAATCATGCATATTTAAATGTTAATTAACCCTGAATTATATGCATGATCACGAACTGTAGAAAAAGGACGTGATTGGCACAAGAAGAACCATGATGCACTATGGGCCTATCAAACCACCATCCGCACCCCAACAATTGCTACTCCATCAGAATTAGTTTATGGAACAGAAGTAGTATTGCCACTACATGTTCAGAAGCCCGCTTTGAAATTTGCATCGCTTCTAGAATTACCTCTTGATCAATACCAGCAACAGCGACTGGTACAACTAGACTTGTTCAATGAGAGAATGCTAAAAGCAGCAGAGCATGCTCAATCCTATCGCTAGAGAGTAGCTAGGCAGTATGTGAAGTCTGTCATCGAAAGAAGATTCAAAGTCAATGATTTAGTACTTCGATCCACAACTTATCTTAAACATCATCCTGGCGGAAAATGGTCGCCAAATTGGGAAGGTCCATATGTCGTCAAAGAAGGATTACCCCGCAACTCATATCGGCTCATCAATGCCGATGGGGTAGAATTACCAGATCCCATTAATGCTCGACACTTGAAAAAGTTCTATACCTGAAGCATTTATTCTCCTCTTGTAATCCTCCTATTTTCTTTAAATAATGATCAAACTCTCTTTCTCAGTTACACTGGGGCATTTTAAAAGAAAAATAATAATAAATTTTGTTCTGTATGCAGGCAGAATAAACAAAATTCCTCATTTCACGCACTTGTGCATTCATGTGCATCAATTTGCATTCATTTGCATTCAACTGCATTAACATCAATCTGGTCAGTATTGGGATTTCAACAAACAGTCCCATCACAATTTCTAATGATTCAAAACTGAAAGATAATCACCAGTACTGAACCAAAACCCAACGCTCGAACTGGTATTATTTCAAAATTCAGTGCTCAAACTGGTACATTTTCAAAATCCAACTTTTAAGTCGGTTTTTGAAAACCGAGTTCCGACTCAGGTTTTTATTCAAATTATTTTCCTTTGAAGATCTGAGTTCCGACTCGGGTTTGTTTCAAATTATTTTCTTTCTTTGAAAACCGAGTTCCGACTCGGGTTTCTCTTCAAATTATTTTTCCTTTTGAAAAACCGAATTCCGACTTGAGATCTCTTTATTTACTCGAGCTCTTAATTTTCCTTTGTTGATTCAGGTTCTGACTCGAGATCTCTGTATGTATTTGAGCTCTGATTCGAGCTCCTCATCCTTTGTTGATCCGAGTTCCAACTCGTGATCTCTCTACTTTATTCGAGCTCTGACTCAAGCTCTTCATTCTACTTTGTTGATTTGGGTTCCGACTTGCAATCTCTTTACTTTATTCAAGCTCTGACTCGACTCATTTATTCTCTTGCATTGATCCAAGTCATTTTGATCCTCAAGGTCAGTCAATGTCTCAAATTTGACATTTTGCCAACCAATTTAAATCTTTGGATCAGTCAATTCTCAATCTTGACCCCCAGGTCACCCAATTTCCAATTACAAATTCCAATTCTCAATTCCAATTACCAAATTCTCAATTTCGACCTTCGGGTCACACAATTTCAACCTTCGGGTCACTCAATTCTCAATTTCGACCTTCGGGTCACCCAATTTCAACCTTTTGGTCAACCAATTCTCAATTTCGACCTTTGGGTCACACAATTTTGACTTTTTGGTCAACCAATTCCCAATTTCGACCGTTAGGTCATCCAATTTCGACCTCCGGATCACCCAATTTCCAAACAATCAATTTTCCAATTTCCAATTTCGACCTTTTGGGTCAATCAATCTCAATATCCAATTGCAATCATTTTCTCTTGCGAGAGACCCCTTTTAGGGAGAGTTCGAGGGAGCTCGTTCTTTTCGCATGCTATCCAATTCGTTCACATAGCCCATTTTCAGGGAGAGTTTGAAGGGACTCGCGTCTTTGTAAACTGTTTGCAAAACAATTTCCAATTTCACACAAGGAACCCTTTGATAGGGAGAGGCTCGACGGAGACTCGCTTTTCTTGTGACCCCCCAATTTCATACTAGGCCTTTTTCGTCATGAAGGACCCTCTTTTCAAGGAGAGTGTGATGGACTCGTTCCTTTCATGACCCAACTTTCAGACCTCACTATTATCGGCCCCTTTTCCATAAGAGAAGCCTAATATTAGGGAGCTTTGACAAAAGCTTAATTTCTCTTCGAAAGTTTGTTTTGCAAACACCTCCTCTTCAGGGAAGAGAGGAGTATTTCTCATTTCCCATTCAGATAAGGGCTAAGCCTGAGTCTCTCTTTTTGGGGAAAAAGAGAGAAGATTTTTCGTCACAGATGTATCGAGCCGGACCTCAAATGCTATCTTTCACCAAGGATGTCAAGAAAATATTGTCAATTTATTAATCAAAATTATGTGTTGATTTCAGAATCTTTATTGCAAAAATCTCTATCTCAGTTTACATTTAGCATTACTTCCAAAAGAGTGAAGCTTTTGCGAAAAGAGATTCAAAATTCAAATTCTTTCTATTGGCCAACCAAAAGGATGAAGAATAAATCCTAGATATGGCCAGAAAAGAAGATTCAACGTTATTGCAAAGCCATAAATGATTGATATTGATCGCAGTCAATGACACACTTTTAAAGACTATTCTTATAAAGACGAGGCAGTGAAAATATCCTGAGTGCTAGAAAAGAGAGCATTTATCCAAGCCATGCCTCCTCCAAATCACCTAAGATGCAATTAAATATCCGCAAAAGGGATCTCTCACTTGTTGTCAAGATGAAGGCGAATTAAGCGAGTAGACCCCCGGGGCCAAAGAAAATTTGAAACATCTCCAAGATGACGGAGTTTGCGACGGATCTGTCCAGGGAAAGTCCAAAGCACTGTTGAGATGAAGACAGATGCGATGAACCTCCCAACAATCCCTAAAAGATATTCAATTTCAGTTATCATCTAAAGATTTCTAGCCAATGCGCCAATATCGTCAAAAAATGATCGAAACATCTCCAAGTTGAAAGAGTTTGTGACGTACCCTTCCCAAAAGAGAGCAAGAGAGGAAAAAAAGAGAGAGAAAAAGTCAGAACATCTCCAAAATGAAGGAGAATGTAGCAAAAAACCCAAGAGAGTGCAGAAAGATTATCATGAGAGAAGCTCCTAGGATATCAAACTGCCAAATCTATCAAGAATCCTCTTTAATCTTGTGAAATTCTATTATCAATATTCTTTCATCAATTGCTTTTATAATATCAAATTCTCTTTCCTATTCATATCAAGGAAATTGATAGCTTCCTTGAAGAAGGTCAATTGCAAGTAATTTGGATCCCAATCTCAATTCTACGAAGTGAACCTTGTTTGGAGGTAATGCTTCAGGTAGAAAAGAAAGAATAATTTTGCAACAATGTGTCCCATTTTCAAATACTTTGAATCAACAACAGAATTCTCAATATTTTGAAAACATTTTCTAGCTATCCTGACGTGAAGTAAGAGCTTGATGTCCATTTTGATACATCCTGACACCAATTTTAAAATCCCTCTTAAGGACTGGATTCCTTCCCTTCTTCGAGAGAATGAGCTCTCAGATTCGCACACTTCCCTGTGTCCCCACTGTCCCACTATAGACAGTCTCATTTCGGTTCGAGGTCGAACCACCAGTCATTTTCTCGCAAAAGGCCATTTCAAAAGCTATTTAGTCTCAGCAATGAGACGCCCAAAATCAACCCCTTTTCAAGCTTTAGGGACCCTATTTTCCTTCCTTTTGCAAACACCTCTGTCGGATTTATTGTAAAAAATCCGAAGGTTCCATCATGGTATCTTCTTTCGAGGATTTCATCCATTTTCCGCCCGATCAGGTCAAGGGTATAAACCTGAGCCTCCTTTGAAAAGGTATTTCATTTTCCGCCCGATCAGGATAAGGGTACAAACCTGAGCCTCCTTTGAAGACATATTTCATTTTTCGCCCGATCAGGATAAGGGTATAAACCTGAGCCTCATTTGATGAGGTATTTCATTTTATGCCCGATCAGGTTAAGGGTACAAACCTGAATCTCATTTCTAGGAGATATTTCATTCCCCAATCAGGTTAAGGGATAAACCTGAGCTTCGTTCCATACGAAGCATTTTCTGTCCCATCCAGGTTAAGGGCAAAAACCTTAACTTCACTCTCATAAAACAAATTTGTTCCTCTTCATTCTCCATTTCATATCTACCATCTTCCTCGGGCTAATTTTCTCATACCCAGTTAGATCCTTCTAACTGGAGCATTTTTTTATATATATAGCCCAAATTTGGAGTGTTTTTCTTTGCCACTAAGCTCGGCCATGAGCCGGCTTAGTAGCAAAGAGGGGCATCTGTAAACACCTGTGATCATCGCAAAATTTTTCCTCTCTTGTGGTTTTTCTCTCTTCCTTCTCTTTTTCCTTTCTAACCTTTATTTTCCTCCTTTTTGAAGGGAGAAGAATAAGCGACAGAAAAGAAAGAGATAAGAGAAAGGAAAGAAGAGAAGAGAGAGGAATTCTTTCGCGCGGTCTCACTGGACCTTAATTTGAAAAAAAAATTAGCAAATAACTCGCCTCCGTTTTAAAAATATTTGCGGGAAAATGGAGAGACGGGATTCGCTCGTCGGTTCGAGGTTTGACCGTTCCTGGCGCCTTTACCAGGGGTAATCGAACCAAGGATCGAATCTATGCCTTTTGCTTTGCCTAAATATCATCTAAGAGTTTATCCTAAAGATCTAAATGCACAAAAAATCATGCTTGTGCAATGCAAGGATGTATGCTCTTGTTGAAAGATGTTTTGAAAATTTCCAAGTATTCTGAGATGAACTTGGTAAAAGATAATTGATTTTGACTTAGAACTTGAGATAGATCAGAGAATTTCTAAGTCTTTGAAGTAATCAGAGTTGGAAGAATAAATCTTTGACTTTGAGAAAGAATGATTTAAAGCTTTTGAAATGAAAGGAAAATGAAGTTTTAAAGTCAGAAATGGACTTTGAATTTAATCATGGATTTAGGAGAAGAAAATGAAATTTTGAAGTGATATTGAATTTGAATCTTAGAATGGATCTGAGAAAGTCAAATGGTATTTAGAAAATGGAAATGGATTTAGGGAGTTCAAATGAGATCTAGAAATGGACTTGGATTTGAAATATAGATTTTGAAATGGAATTGGATTTTAAAATGGATTTAAGATCTGGGATCTGAGATCCGATGTAAAATTGGGTTCTGGATCCTAAGATGGATTTGGATCTGAAGTCTGAGATCAAATGTAGAGTTGGACCCTGGACCCTAAGATGAAATTGGATCTGAAGTCTGAGATCCAAAGTAGAATTGGGTTCCGGATCCTAAGTGGATTTGGATCTGAAGTCTAAGTTCCAAAGTAGAATTAGATTCTAGATCCTAAGTGGATTTGGATCTGAAGTCTAAGATCCAATGTAGAATTGGATTCTAGATCCTAAAGTGGAATTGGATCTGAAGTGTGAGATCCAAGGTGAAATTGGATTCTGGATCCTAAAGGAAATTTTGGATCTGAAGTCTGAGATCCAAGGTGAAATTTGGATTCTAGATCCTAGAATGGATTTTGGGTTTTTGAAAGTCCAAATGAGACTTTTGAAAATGGATCTAGGTTTTGAAAACCCAGATTGAATTTAAAATTTAGGAAGGGTCAAGCTTTGAGATTCATAATCAATCTCAAACTTTGATTTTGAAGATAAAAGATAAACTTGGTTTTGAATTTTGAAGATGAATCAGAAATTTCAGAGTTAATTTGAACTTTTGAATTTGATTGGAGTTTTGAATATAAGATGAATTTTGGAATTTCAAAGTCAATTTGAACTTTGAAATCTGATTTGAATTGGAATTTTTATAAAATGGATTTGAAATCTCAAAGCTAAATTGGACTTGAAAATGAAATAGATGAATTTGGATTTTACAAGAATTGAAGATTGATTGAAGACGATATTAACATCACTTGGAGTTTTGAAAAAGGTAATTTTGAAAATATGATGCAGTTCTATCCTAAATGATGAATGAATTTAAAGAATTTAAAATTGGATTTTGAAAAGCATATCTCATTCTTTAAATGAATTAAAATAAGATTGAAAATATAATACATCCTTGACTATGGTCATTGAATGTATTATATAATAACCTGTATTTAAATTCAGGTGAAGAATAAAACATATTTTTGTGCTTTTATAGAGTTCAAAATGAAATTAACTCTCAATATACCCTGACTATGGCCATTGGTATATGTATTGAATCAATTTTAGACTAAACTCTGATAAAAGAGAAAATTATTTAAAGAAAATATGATGAATTTTGAAAAAGGATCCAGTGTGGATCCAATGTTATTTTATAAAAGATAAAAATACTAAGTCTTGTTTACATCCTGACTATGGCCATTGATGTAAATCATAAACTTAGGATTGATTTACCTCTTACGAAATGGTGCACGTGCCATCTGTGTTTCACCATTGTGAGATTTTGGAAAATAAAGGCAAAAAGCATGAAAATAAGCAATTTATGATATGCTCATACATTCTAATCTAATGCTTTGAAATGTAGAATTCTCATTATAGCCTATCTATTACGTCATGGAATCGATATTACAATTTCTAAACCAAGAAAATAACATTTTCCACACACTTCCTGCAAAATCCAAATTAGCTCAAGATGAAAGATATATAGTTATATACATAAAGAGATGTCATGTTATATGCCCATGATGGAATGAATATCCAATGTGTCCATGTGATCTGTTATGCAAATATGAAAACAAAAATTCAAAGTGTATATGAGATGTACTAGATGATACCTAAATATCTAAGAAAAAATGAGGCATTAGTATGCATAAGAGTGACATATTGAGCAAGGCAATGAATATATACAGATTATCTATGCCTTGTATTGTATATAAGTGTGGTGGATTGTTGATGGATGAAAGGGTTGTATGCAGGGGAAGTGCAGGAGATTCCTGAAGTGCTGTTTATGGTAGCGCAGCAGGAGGGAATAGGAGATCGGTGTTCTTGACAGCAGTGAAAGTATGTATGCCTACTGTGGGAGTTGCAGGTGTCACCTATGGTGAAGACCATAGAAATGGTCAGGGATGGGTAGAGACAGCGGGTAAGATATTGCAGGTGGTTGCTACTTAGCAGAGGCAACTAAGGTGTAGGATGATGGGTGGTTGCGAACGTCCCCAGGGACATTACAGTAGCCATGAATAGGTCTGGTAAAAGCGAGCTGAGAGAAATAACACCGTGCACAATGAATGGTGGGACTGTTACACAGGGTTGTGTGTGTGCGATGTGGATTGTGAGAGTGCATGGTATGAAAGCCATCAGTGTAATGACTGCAGCAGGAAACGAAGGTGGATCCTTTATGGTACCCATTCCGGATGGAGGGGTTAGCGCCAAGATTTAATCAAAAAATTCCACAAGATAACTTCAATAGTGGATAAACAGCTAAAGATATGCAAAGGCTAATATAGGGTAGTGACGCATGGATATGAAGATGCAGCCGACAGTCATGGCCAGTGGATATAGCGAAGTACAGTCCTTAATGGCAAGTTTGTGAAGCTATCTTCTACAAGGCCAAAGAGTTGAACCAGACTGGCACCAGTCAGTCCTCCAGCTAGGTCGCTGTGAGATAATCCACAGAATTTGTTGCAAACACAGTGTAACGCCCCGGATTTCCAAAACAAAGCTAAGTTAAAATTTTCGTAAATTTCTTTTTTTTTTCTTTGCAGCGGAACTTAGAAAAGCTTTTAGCAGCGGAATCAGACGATAATGAGTCGTCAGTTTTAGAAAACTCCGAGCATGTTGCAGGTATGTGGCCAAGCAACTCATTGACCACCAAAGTGTTCCATTTTATCGAAAACCACATGTTTATTACAACACTACTGCTTAGAAAAAACAGTGTAGGTTCAAATAAAAGGAAGCAGTACAACTCTGTCTAGAGAAACCCTGGAACTCGATGCCGCCTTGCTTCGCATATCGCCACGCAGGTCCAACACCTGAAATCCCCATTAAACGGGGTCAGAACCACTGATGGTCTGCTAAGCATGCAGTCATACATCCATTCAACTCAAGTACAATAATGACTACTCAGGGTCGCAATGCGCAATAACGACGCTCAAGCCTCCAAGACTTAGCGTATATCGCAAAAGCCTCATCAGGGCTATGAGTTGAACATCCACGCAAGTCTTCATGACTTCGCATAAGCCTCTTCAGGGCTGTGAGTTAGAATAATCGCTTAAGTCTCTATGACTTAGCCTTGACTTTCTCAGAGTCACGAATGGATGTCTAGCTCAAGCCTTTATGCTTGGCACATCTGTATCCTGCGACTCTAAGGACAACTCTCCGAGTTTCACTTAGTCGTATGGATATCAACGGGGTTCTTTCCCAATCGGTCCAGTAGTATACCGATCATGACACCTTTACAAAGGTTATGTAGGACTGACTCAACAACATCATCCACTCATACATTCAAAGTATTGTTGTACCTAAGCTAATGCTTTGTTTCGATAATTGCACCTCCCCCTGGGCTTAGGGGACTCATATTTGGGCGACAACGCAACGATCTGGGGGTTGATTATTCTATGTATTTTAGATACCCCAGAGGCCTGTTGACCCCATCCCCCTAGTAGGACGGTACAGCATACCAGAAGAGATCCTTACTAGGTATCCGAATGCATTCTGCTACTGCAGTAGTTGGGTTCAATCCTTAGATATTTAAGGATAACCACGACCTCCATACCTCTGAGTGACGAAGGCCATCAATGAACTCTATCAGGTTCGGGTGAAATATATGTCACTCAAGGCTGCGCCATCACCGTCTTCCTTGGTGAGAAATCCTGAAAGGGGTCTGCCGGTCTTACAATTACTTGACGAACATTGCATGCCTATAGGGCAGCCTTTGAGAAGTATGTACCCGACCCCAATCAACCACACGATTTTCACCGTGGAACAAAGGTTTTATTCATATGCATGCTTAACTCTGCTCTCGGCACTTCGGCCTTGACGAGCACTTCACCTCTTTCGGTGGAAACAACACACTCCGGCTCAGCGGCCCTTACGAGTCTGGTTGTCTGATAATTCTCAATGAGCATGCACATGACTCGATCTCTACGGATCGGCTACTCGGCGTATTTTTACGCAACGAGCTCAGGACCTCGTCAAGGTACTACCACTAATTTGGCGCAACGGCTCTTACAAGTATGGTGCCCTTGCAGGTGTCAGGGAGACGAGTCATTCTGACATCGTTCCAACAAAGGACATCATTGTGCCACTTAACTGGTTCTGGCAGCTCTTTTGCCAACCATTCTGTCAACACCTTCTCTGCTCTACCGGCAGTGGTGTGACGAACCTTTCTACATCGTAGAAGGCGTTCCATAACTGGGTAGCACTTCTGCTACGTTCTTTCTGAGTCATTCTTAGCTCCTTCAGGAATTTTAGCAGCACTTCCTTTCTTTAACGGAGAAAGCGTGCGTTTTCTTTTATCCATTTCAGCGGCATCTCCCCTCTTTGGTGGGAAATCGCTACGCTTAACTCGGGAAATGGATGCGCACCGTTGTGCGTACTTTGCATTCATCAAGGTTGCAGGAACCTTGGGCCTTAGCCAGGCCATACGTAATTGATTTAGTCTTTACGTAAAGAGCATTTTGCCAAAAGGCGAAGCCTTTCCAATAGGGGCTTCATTCGTCAAGCAGAATCTTGCACGAGGAGCGGTAAGGGAATCGCATTGGCGATTTGATCTCCATTTGAACGCTCACTTACGCGCCATATATGTAATATAAGCAGAAGTCTGTGCTTTATACAGCGGCGGCGTAAAGGAAATGCATATACTATTGTTCAGGGTGTGTAACTGAACGAAATATTCTACATATATAACAAAACAGGAGCCTTGGCATCGTTTGACGCGACGGCGTAAGTAAATACATTGCAGAAAGCAGGAGCCTTGGCATCGTTCGACGCAACGGCGTAAGTAAATGCATAATCGGAAGTGCTTTAATCGGAAGTACAGAAAGCAGGGAGCCTTGGCATCATACGACGCGACGGCAAAGGTAAATTACATAGCCTGTGCGATATAAGACGCGTCGGCAGAATCAGCAGATATACACCTAGATCTGTATCCAACGATAGTTACGAGGCGAGCGAGTGAACACCGAAGTGTCCTAGAGGGCTCAACCAAGAACTAGGGTGAGATACTATTTTGAAGAACGCATATACTGCGCATTCGAACATATATATATCCGACGATAGTTACGAGGCGAGCGCGTGAACACCGAAGCGTCCTAGAGGGCTCAACCAAGAACTAAAGCAAGATACTACTTCAGAAAGTATATGCTATATACAAACAATCAAATACTTGAGAGAGATGGTTTAATGAAGCGAACTTACTTCAAATTGCGGAAGAAACAGCTCCGGTTGCTTCAAACGCTTCGAACGAGGCTCGACTTCGAAAAAGGATCAACTTTGAACTTTGGACGAAAAAGGACTTGGACTTTGACTTTGAACCAAACCAGGTTCAAGTCAAGTCAACTGGGTCTGGACTTAGGTCAAGTAGGTTCAGACCTAGGTCAGTTGGGTTAGGACCAGGTCAGGCAGGCTCAGGCTAAGTCAGGCAGGCTCATACCAGGTCAGGTGGGTTCAGGTGGGCTAGGCTAGGTAGGGGAGGTTTGGAAAAAGGAGGAGAGAGAGAGGGGTTGGCGATTTTCTAAAGGAGGGGGGTCCTCTATTTATAGGTTCTGAAACTTGGGCCCCAAGTTTCAGAATCCCCTCTTTACCCTTGGGCTTTTCTTAGAATCCCTTCTATGGAAGGTGCTGGAAGGAGCTGGAAGGTCCTGAAAGATGCTGGAAGGTGCTAGAATATTCTAGAATATTTTCTGAGAAATATTTCAGTGGGTCCCACCAATATTTTCGTGGGTCCCGCAAGAATTTCGGGTTTTCGGCGATTTTTTTCCGAAAAATTCTGAGTACGCCATTCCCTTCGTATTGACGTAACTAAGAAAGTTGGCTCGCAGGAATCCTTTGATTTCGTTCAGGTAGGAAGTTATGGCTTCTAGAGTGTTTGAGCATATATTCGCGATTCGACGAATATCCTAAGTATAACTGGCTCGCAGGAATTGATTCGTTTCGCATTCTGAGAAAAAATGCTATTTTTACTGGTAAATGCCTCATGAATTTTATTCAGATATTTTCTGAAAAATTGCGGGTCTTACACACAGCCTCACAAAATCCTTTCCTTCATTGATACTACCTTCAAGACTTGCAGGAAATTCCTCATTACTTTCAATTTTGAATAGTACAACAATTCTTTCATGCTGGCTCCATGATGGTGTCGTCATGGCTATCTCCAGCAGGGTGCCTCTAAGGTCCTACACATCTATGGCATGGTCACATCCCCTTGGAATGATGAGAGCAATAATTACGATAGATGTGAAGAGGGGATATGATATGGAACATCGTTAAACCCGAGTATGCAAAATGTGCAATCATGTTAGACTGCTGTAAAGGAAAAAAAAGTAGATGGGTATATACAATACCAAAGTGTGGGGAATCATAGCAGACGCTGACCTGTTGCTAAAGCTCATGATGTTTCAGCCTACTTGATGCAATGAACAAATTTTCTTTTTGTTTGGAAATAAAAATCACCCAGGAATGTCAATTCAATCTGATGAGGAATAGTATCGCAATTTTGATATTGCAGTGAAAATTTATGCACAAATATATGAGATAACAATATCTGTGATCGATTGTGATACTAGAAGAAGCAAAACAAACCGTGAATTAGAAAAAGAGAAGGAAAATAAATAAATGAATGAATGGATGGAATACAAGCTAACCAACAGTTGTCACAAAACTACATGAAATATCACATGAAAATGTTGTGAAATGTAAACAGTTGAAATTATACTGACTTGAAATATTTGCAAATGGTGGTTATGAGACCAAAGTAGAAACCGCTGTCATTCAGACTTATCCTCTCAAAAACGAGTGAATCATTTGGAGCATACTTTGAATGCAGGTATCACCCTCCTTTTACAGAACTCCACGAAGATATAACACAGTCACCAGATGAGTCTTCTTTGTTGTGTGTAGGTAATTTCTTTATGAATCACTGTATCTAGACATACGTGGGTTGCCTCCAGTTATGTATGACACCAAGTCACGGTGTCAAGTGAAAACAATGGAATCCTGCAGTCTTAGGGGCATCATCTTGATGATGCTAGTGTTTGAACCGGTATTTTACATGGCTGAATTATACAAAAGTGAAAATTCAAAAAAAAAAAGAAAAAATAAAAAAAAAGAGGGTGAACCAGGATTTGAGACGAATCTGATGTATACTCCAGTGAGCAGCTTTCGGGTCCCGCGCATGCTTAGGGACGTAATCCACAGAACTGAGCCTATAGCCAAACTTTGGAAGGCTCTTCCACACGAAAATGTCCAACCAACTTAGTAAAGCCTACTGAATGTGAGTTGCTTCTCAAATAATGCATGATTCACTCATGAGGCTCCATATAGATAACCATCATTTTAACAATACCAAGGACCAGCGTATTGTTATAACAAAACAAACAATTTTCTACCATTCCTCATTCTTTGTACGTAATTTCTGAAATCTGTAACGAAGAAAGAAAGAGAAAAAAAAAATCTCCATGGCTCCACGATACAAAGTGTGCACATATCAAATTATAAGCATGCTGAAAGATGTTAGAGTTCAACTGGGCTCTAGAGATGATAGTATCTCCGCCTTCACAGGCATTTCTTTGATGCGCACGAGGTGTGGAATATGAGTAGATTTCAGGCCATTCAGTGAGCAATTCATTGAGACTACCTTATTGTGCTGTGAAGAACCTATTTAGGTGGAGATATAGCATAGCAAGAAAGAAAGAAAACATTATGGTGATATTGAAACCGATAAAGGAAAAATGGCAGATCCGTCGATTCCTACTATCAGATGCAGAAAAAAAAAGGGGGACTAATGTATCAGGATATGGCCAGCTTGGGATATACACTAAGATTGAATTACTCGAGCCCCATTGGGTGACACGACACAGATATTGGCAACATGAAAACAGTAGACATATGTTAGGTATATCTACTAAAAGGGCTATAAAATAATAATAATAAAAAAAAGGTAAGCAAACACTAATGCTGGATGATGAATGAATGACATTAATTGGGTGCTAAAGCATGAATACGAACAATACCTACCTGAATTTCAGGAATGTGAGTATGAGAATACTCTGATGACCTCAATAGCACAGGAGCTAAAATGGGTATGTAGGAGATACGACACTGGACGCTAATGTCGAGCAGTTGATGATGCTGTATGGAGACTGTATGTCCCATATGCCATGAACAATATCGGTATGGGTTAAAACCTGGATGAACTTAAGAAAATAGGGATGTTACTCATCATCCAAATCGATAGACATTCAAAGCAAAATAGGAGGTCGGCCATCTGGTGGAAGAAAGGTAAACAGAGAATTAAACCGAAAGGGAATCCTAAAATATGAACCAATGATTAATAGGGCATTTGTCATTAGGACAAAGACAGGAAATCAAATGAGTAGAGGAAATCATAGTGAGGTAAAACCTTACGAAGCCATAATAGTATATGATAAATAGGTTACTATAAGGATGCATGAATCGATATGGATCATGTATAGTGCAGTATAAAAGAAAGGAAGCAGAGAATTTAACGTAATCCAGGAATCAAAATAAACACAAGGAAATAAAATCCAGAAAAGAGAACATCTATAAATGAATAGTGAAAATGAAAACTGTGATGAAAGACAGAAGAGGGAAAAAGAGAAAGAGAAGAAAAAAAAAATGTATCAATGATGAGAAGGAAAATATGTAGGAACGAGGTCATTCCTTTAATCTTGCGCTGTACAAGCCGATTTTGCGATGAGCAAGCCGGCATTATACAGATGCTTTTAAAAAAAAAAGTTAAAAGAAGGTAAGAAAAACAGAAATTACAGAGATAAAATGGGGAAACCGTTACCGGATCACTTGCAGCGAATCGGTTTTCTTCCTGTTTGGCTGGAATCTTCAAGGAAAGGGAGTCGTGCTTCTGCTTTAACCTGGAGGCCTTCCAATGGATTTGATTCTTTAAAGAGGGGAAGGGGAAACCACCACTGCTGAATGGCTCGATGTCCGTAGGGGATCGAGAGGAAGGAACAAAAGACGATCGGGAGATGAACAACCGATCGTGAAGGAGAATTTGTTACATGAGAATCGATAGAAAGAAAAGTAGACCCCCCCCTTCTTTTCGTTTCTTGCTGGCCCTCCTTTATAAAGGAAAGGAGAAAAAAAAAACCCTGGAAGAAAGTTTCTGTTGCAGATTAAAGGTCCGAGTGAGAGGCCAATGATCGGAGGGTGGAGGACTCAACAGAAGCTTCGAGAGATGGTTTGTTGAAGATGAATGGAGGAGAATCCGGAGGCTGTTGAAGATCGAAGGGTAGAAAGAAGGAGGAGAATCCATGGTGAAACTGAGGGTTTTGGTTATGGAGGGTTCGAGAGGGGGATGGACGCATGCGAGATTTGTTAGTGATGAACGAAGAAGGAGGGCCATGGAGGCGATCGAAGGGTTGATGGAGGCCATGGAAGCTGGAAGCTTCCTGAAGGGTTGAGAGAGATTGAGAGAGGGAGAGAGGTGCCGCCATGGGCCTTCGACTCCTCCTTGCGAAGGGTTCTCGAAACCCTAAAAAAAAACTTTCAACGGGCCCCCTTAAAAAAATATTTTATCAAATAGGGGTGGCTCGTTTCGGGAGTTTTCAAAAAAGTGGTTTTTCTTAAAAAGGGATATTTTCCGAAACAGGTTTTCAAAAACCGATTTTTGTTAGATATTTTTTTTTTCTTTTTCTTTGCATTTTCCATTTTTTGGTATTTTTCCATTTTTTTGGTTTTTTTGATGTTATTTTTCCATTTTTTTGTATTTTTAGAGTAAAATCCTAAAGTTTCTGAGAAAGAAAAGATTAAAACTATTTTTTTTTGTGTTTTTGCAAAAATATTTACAAAAGGAAATTCTTTTGAGAATTTTAGAGCTATTTTGAGAAAATTTCTTCAGAAATGGGTTTGGAACCAAGTTTTGAGGAAATGTTCGAGTTTTTGAGACTCAAATCAAGACATACAACATGATGGATCCAAATGGATGTCGAAGGGGCTGTCCGAGCTATTAAAAAACTATTTTTGGTATTTTCTGTAAATTTAATTTAAAATTTGGACAATGAGACTCAGATTCGGATTTGGACAATGGGTCCGAATTCGAAATCAAGTCAGACATATAAAATGAATTTAATTTCAGTAAAACTTGAGAAATGAACTAGAATTTAGATTTAAAAATGACTCATTTGCTCAAAAAATGATATCAGAGGCAAAAAGGGGATATTTAAAAGATTTTGAAAAATTTGGGGTGTTCACAGATGCCCCTCTTTGCTACTAAGCCGATAAGAAACCGAGCTTAGTGGCAAAGATAATACTCCAAATTTTGAAAAATGCTCCAATCAGTAGATCTGAGCTGTGTGTGAATAATTTATGGCTTTTCAGGCTTAAAGCCTTGTCCTGAATGGCTCGGGGGAGACGAAATCCTCGCCAATAATACGACTGAATGATAGAGATGGGAAAATCGTGATGGGACTTTGGGCGAAGATCCCGAAATGATGAAAGATAAGAAGTTTGATCAAGTCTCATGGGTGAGACAAGATCAACTCTTGGAATGACTCAGGTTTAGCCCTTAACCTGGATGGGACGAAGATATATCAAGAAAATTTGGATGAGGAAAGGAACATAAGCAGACCTCGATGGGACATTTTGAGAAAATGCCTCGTGAGATGAAATTTAAGCAAGATCCTTTCCTGGATGGATATAAAAAGAGTATGGATTTCCTTGTGGGGAAAAACCATGATGGGACGAAAGGATTAACACCTCGTCGAAACGAGGTTCAGGTTTAACCCAAACCTGAAAAGGAAGATATCTCGTGGAACGAGATTTCAGGCTTAACCCTTAACCTGAAGGGGTCGACCACACAGAATCCTCAAACGAAGAAACCGTGATGGGACAACGAATGCACTGCCGAAGCGAGATTCAGGTTTTACCCTTGACTTGAGTGGGGGGAGCCGCACAAAGTCCTCAAATAAAGAAACCGTGGTGGGACTAGAAAGAATATCCAGTCGAAATGAGACTCAGGTTTAACCATGACCTGAATGGAAGGACACCTCGCAGAGCGAGGTTCAGGCTTATCCCTTAACCTAAAAGGGACGACCATACGGAATCCTTGGATGAAGAAACCATGATGGGACCTTCGGAATTTGGACGAACAAATCCAGGAGGGGTTTGGGGGAAGAGAAAAATAAGAGATTCCCTAAAGCTTGAAAAGGGGATGATCTGGGGCATCTCATTGCTGAGACTAAATCAACTTTCTAAAAACAAACGACCTCTCGCAGAAGATTTGGGTGATACCTCGAGGAGCGAGGTAACAGGTTTAATCCTTAGCCTGAATGGATACAGGATCCTCGAAGAGCGGGAAAACTGTGATGGGACCTCTAGACTTTGCACAACAGGTCCGAGAGGGGTTTTGCAAAAGAATGAAAATGGGGGTCCCTAAAGCTTGAAAAGGGGTTGTTCTTGGGCGCCTCATTGCTGAGACTGAAAATAGCTTTTGACAATAACAGACCTTTTGCAAAAAGTTCAGGTTTAACCCTTATCCTGAGCGGAAACTGTCCATGGTGGGACAGTGGGGAACATAGGGAAGTGTGCAAATCTGAGAGCGCTCAGATCAAACAGAAGAAAAGAACTTTTCAATCCTAAGGAGGGATGATGTCAGGACACGTCAAAACGAACATCAAGTTCACACTTCATTTTGGGACAATGAGAAAATATTGCCAATAAGATGTCAAAATTGTAGTTGGTTCAAAATGATTGAATTGTGCATGAAAATATCACCTCTTTCTACCTAGAGTATTGAACTCCAATGGGGCTAGCTCTGTAGAATCAAGAATCAAATTCAAAATTTTGTTGTTGTTGAGCTTCTTTAAGGAAGATATCAATTTCCTTGATATGAAAAGAGAGGAAATATTCTTAGCTTCATAAAAGCAATTGAGTGAAAAAGATATTGATAAAAGTATTTCACATAGATAAAGATGATTCCTGACATTTTTGGGCAGTTTGATATCCTGGGCATTTCTCATGATGATCCTTTTGCACCGTTTTGAACCATGGAGTTTTCTTGGGCATTTACATCATCCTTCATTTTGGAGATGTCCTGACTTTTCTCTCTTTTTCTGGGGAAGGGTACGTCACAAACTCCTTCATCTTGGAGATGTTCCGATCCTTGTTTTTCTTTCTCAGGGATCAGGTTGATGATATAGGTTCATTGGTCAAAAATCTCTAGATGATAGCAGAAATCAAATATCTTTTAGGGTTTGTCGGTAGGCTCATCACATCCGCCTTCATCTCGACGGTGATCTGAACTTTCCCTAGAAGGATCCGTCACAAACTCCGTCATCTTGGAGATGTTTCAAATCTTCTTTGGCCCGGGGGTCTACTCGCTTAATTTGTCTTCATCTTGACGACAATTGAGAGATCCCGTTTGCGGATATTTGATTGCAGCTCAAATGACTGAGGAGATATGGATTGGGTAGGTTCTTTTTACTACCAAGGATATTTCCACTGTCTTACTGCCAAAAGAATGATCTTTAAGAATGTGCCATAGCTATGATCAAATATCAATTCACTTATGGCTTTTCAACATCATTGAATTTTCCTTTGCTGGTCATATCGAAGATTTTTCTTCATCCTCTTGGTTGACCAATGAAAAAAAGCTTAAATTCATTTCTTATTTCGTAAAAGTCTTGCTCTTTGGGAAATAATACTAAAGGTAGTTTGAGGTAATTCTTTATGTGATGAAAGCTTTGAGATCAACAATGACTTTGTATAGCAAATTGGCAAGATATTCTAGAAATCCTTAATGAAAGAAATTACTTGATATTGAATTGACGCGTCCATGACAAAATTCTCCTCTCTTTTTCCCCAAAAAAGAGAGACTCAGGCTTAAGCCCTTACCTGAATGGGAAGTTGTGAATACTCCTCTCTTCCCTTAAAGAGGAGGTGCTTGCAAAATGGAACTTTCGAAGAGAAATTAATTTTTCGTCAAAACTCCCTATCTTTAGGCTTCTCTTATGGAAAGGCGGCCGAAAAACAAAGTTGAGAAAGTATCACAGAGGGAACAAGTCCATCACACTCTCCCTAGAAGAGGGTTCTCTGTGAAGGGGTTTGGCCAAAGATATGAAAAATGGAGGCCACAAAAGAAACGAGCTTCCGTCGAAGCTCTCCCTGGAAAAGGGTTCTCTTGTGTAAAGTTGTTTGTTGTTTTGCAAATTATTCGCGAAGAAAACGAGTCCCTTCAAACTCTCCCTGGAAAAGGGTTCTTGCGAACGAAAGATGGTTGCATGCGAAAGGAACGAGCTCCCTCAAACTCTCCCTGAAGAGGGTCCTTCGCAAGAGAAAAATGATTGATTTTTTGATAAAATGGTGACCCGAAAGTCAAAATTGAGAATTTAGAGCTTGAGTAATGATGATTGGTTAGTACAAAGACTGAACCTGAAGGGCTAACTGATCAGTCGGCCAAACAACTAGCACAAGCGCTAGGTGTACCAGCACGAGCACTGGATTTCAAAGAAATGGCCCAGTACGAGCGCTGCGTTTTCGAAAATGCACACCAGTACGAGCACTGGGTTTTCGAAATGCACACCAGCACGAGCACTGGGTTTTTCAAAAGAAGAATTAAAAAAAATGAGACCGACATTCGAAGATACTCGAGAATTAAGCGAGAATGATTGTCGGTGTTTCAGGATTATCTCTTACCCTGAAGGGGAAGTTCAAGGAGAACTCCGGTCCAATTACGAGTATTAGATTGACAGGGGAAATTCAAGAGAAAATAAGGATATACAAAAGCAAAAAATCCAAGTCGGGACTCGGTTTTTTTAAGCACAAGAAATGAGTGAGAATCGAGTTTGAAAACTCAAATTTTCAAAACAACGATTTGTCCAATACGAGCATTGGATTCAAAAGGAAGTTCAAGTCGGAACTTGAGACTTCAAAAACAAAAAGGAAAATCCGAGTCGGAACCCGGTTTTTAAATATAAGAAAATGAATGAGAATTGAGTTTGAAAACTCGAATTCTCAAAACAACGATTTGTCCAACACGAGCATTGGATTCAAAAGGAAGTTCAAGTCAGAACTTTAGACTTCAAAAATAAGAATATACAAAAAGAAAAATCCGAGTCGGAACCCGGTTTTTAAATATAAGAAAATGAATGAGAATTGAGTTTGAAAACTCGAATTCTCAAAACAACGATTTGTCCAACACGATCATTGGATTCAAAAGGAAGTTCAAGTTGGAACTTGAGACTTCAAAAATAAGAATATACAAAAAGAAAAATCCGAGTGGGAACCCGGTTTTTAAATATAAGAAAATGAATGAGAATTGAGTTTGAAAACTCGAATTCTCAAAACAACGATTTGTCCAACACGAGCATTGGATTCAAAAGTAAGTTCAAGTCGGAACTTGAGACTTCAAAAAAAAGAATATACAAAACGGAAAATCCGAGTCGGAACCAGGTTTTTAAGAAAAATATTCATAAGATGGAAAAATGAAATCCTAAGTCGGAACTCAGATGGGAAGGAAATAACTCTTATCCAAAGGTCGGCTTTTTAGAAGGATTGGCAAAATGCATGAATAGTTGCTGATGATGAAGATGATGGGAGATTCACTCGAGATCCTTGACCCAAAGTGGCCTAAGATCCAAATTTATTTATGAAGGCCTCAGGATCTTCCCCTATCGTGAGGGAACATAGAACAAAAATTTGAGGTGAATTGAAGAATTTATGGAAAACAATTCAAGTTTATCCCTTAACCTGAAGAAGAATAAAATTTATAAAATGGAGAAGAATTTAAAGAGATTTATTGAAAATTTATTTTGAAAAAGAACTTTCACGGGTAGCAGCGATGCTCCTATGACGGGTATCAGGATTATCCCTTATCCTGAATGGGAACACCTCGGTCTACGAGGGTCAGGTTTTTTTCCTTAACCTGAGGGGAAAAATAAATAAAAGAATACCTCATGGGAAAGAGGTATCAGGTTTATCCCTTAACCTGAAGGGTTTTTTAAAGATAAAGGAATAAAATTTAGTAAAAAATAAAACTTAATGAAACTTGACAAATTGACAATAAATTGATAAAATTTGATTAAGAAAAAGAAAAATGAAATGAACGCAATTTACTGAAGATAACCAAGTTAACAAAGAGTTGGTAAGATTTTTAGAAAAGGATTCGTCTGATCCTGCCTATATATGATGAAGGAAGACAAGTATGAATTAAAATAAAATGCCCCAGTATCAGGGGGAAGGATGTGAGAATTTAATAGAAGATTATTGCTTTATTGAAAGACTTTTGAAGAGTACAAAAGGCTATGATGAACAATTCAAGTGTAAAATCTTTTCAAATGTAAAGCATTAATAGGATCTGGTAGCTCCACTCCATATGCGTTGATCAAACGATAGGAATTGCAGGGCAGCGCCTCTTTAACCACATAAGGGCCTTCCCAATTGGGTGACCACTTGCCCTTCGGCCGATGCTTGAGATGAGTTGTTGATCTGAGCACAAGATCATTGACTCAGAATCTTCTCTCAATAACTGATTTGGCGTAGTGCCGAGCTATCCTCTGATGATAGGCCTGAGCGTGTTCCGCTGCCTTGAGCCTTTTCTCATCTAGCAGATCAAGTTATACCAACCTCTGCTGCTGATATTGATCCAGCGGAAGATCGATGAGAGATGCAAACTTGAGTGTAGGCTTCTGAACGTGGAGAGGTAACACCACCTCGGTCCCGTAGACGAGCTCTGAAGGAGTAGCATTGGTTGGAGTCCGAATGGTGGTTCCGTATGCCCAAAGTGCATCGTGCATCTTCTCGTGCCAATCGTGGCCTGTTTCCACTGTTCTTTCCAGAATGCGGATCAAAATCTTGTTGGTGGCCTCAGCCTGGCCATTTCCTTGAGGATAATAGGGAGCTGAGAAGTGGTGATGAATCCTGAACTTCGAGCAGAAAGTCTTCATCTTCTCATTCTTGAAATGACTGTCATTGTCTGACATAATATCATGTGGGACGCCAAAACGACAAAGGAGATTCTTATGGATAAACGAGACCACATGTCGGCCTTCTACTATTCGTAGAGTTACAACTTCGACCCATTTGGTGAAGTATTCTTTAGCTGCGAGGAAATATCGGTGGCCATTAGAAGCCGAAGGAGTGATCGGACCAACTACGTCGAAGGCCCACATCAAAAAAGGCCAAGGAGAGACCACGGATTGCAAGTATGCGGCTGGCGCATGGATGGAAGGTGCGTGCATTTGACATTTGACGCACTTCCTTACAAATTGATGGCAATCCTGCTGCATGGTTTTCCAGTAATACTCTGCTCGGATGATTTGCTTGACGAGTGTTTGGTAGCCGACGTGACCACCACAAATTCCCTCATGTGCTTCTCGAACAATTTCCATGGCTTTATCTTTATCTAAGCACCTAGCGTACTCAGAACTGAATCCACAGCGATAAAGAGTATCAACAAGGATGAAATACCGGGCTGACATGCACTGAATCGCGTGTTGCTCCTTTCTTGGCATTTCCGATGGAAATTTACCAGTTTGAATGAAATTTTTGATGTCTTGGTACCAAGGCTTCTCTTTCTGAGTGGCTTGGTTCACTTGCTCAGCTGGAATGTAGGCAGGTTGATCAAGTCTGCTGATCTCGAAGGAACGACAGGACTTACTGTCTTTAAAAGACAGAATAGAGCCTAAACAGGCTAAGCCATCTGCTATGTGATTGTACTATCTCTTGACATGGTTGAGCTGAAATTCTTCAAAGTTGCCTATGAGAGCTAAGGCAATCTTTTGATAAGGGATTAACTTTGAATCCTTGACTTGCCATTCAGCATTAACTTGACTGACAACAAGTAATGAGTCGCCAAAGGCATGTACTCTCTTGACATCAAAGTCTTGCAAAATCTTGAGGCCTTGTATTAGAGCTTCATATTCGTCCATATAGTGAGTACATTGGAAGTCGAGTTTGAGGGAATAAGGGAAAATCTCCTTTTTAGGAGTGATTAGCAAGATCCAAATCCCCATACCAAGTGTATTTCTAGCTCCATCAAAGAATAGAGTCCAAACTGAGGACCCCTGAACATTGCAGATGTGATCGTCAGGGAAATCATCTTCTGCTTTGATCACTTCCGTCAATGGAAAATCTGCCAACTGATCTGCGATGGACTGACCGTTGACTGACTTCTGAGAAACATATTCCAAATCGTACTGCATCAGGAGGACTTGCCATTTTGCAATCCGTCCAGTAAGGAAAGGCTGCTCAAGGATGTACTTGAGAGGGTTAAGCCTTGACAGAATTTTGATTTCTAATGCCAACAGATAATGTCTAAGTTTTTTACACATCCATACTAAGGCTAGACATGTCTTCTCCATCTGAGAGTATATTTTTTCATAATTGATGAAGGTCTTGCTGATGTAGTAGATGGCATAATCTTTCCGACTGCCTTCCTCGTATTGCGCAAGAAATCCGCCACAAGCATTATGGTTGACAAAAATATATAAAAGGAGTGGTTTTCCCAGTTCTGGTGGCTTCAGAACTGGTGGATTGAGAAGATACTGCTTGATGCGCTCGAATGAGAGCTGACATTCTGGTCCCCACTCAAACTTCACTTATTTTCTCAGTAAGTGATTGAAGAGCTCGCATCTCATGGCCAAATTAGAGATAAAACGCCTAATTGACTGAATGTGTCCTTGAAGACTTCGCAGCTCTTTAAGATTAGTGGGAGGCGGCATATCAATGATCGCCTTTGCCTTGGCAGGGTCTACCTCTATGCCTTTCTTGCTGATCATGTAGCCAAGCAGCTTGCCTGACTCCAATCCGAAGACGCATTTCTGTGGATTGAGTATCAATTTGTAGAGGATAAGTCTTTCAAAGACTTGGCCGAGAGCATCAAGATGATCCTCTCCTTCTTTGGATTTGACAAGGATGTCATCCACATAGGCATCCATGTTCTTGTGCATCTGGTCATGAAAGATAACTGCCATGGCCCTCTGATAGGTTGCCCCAGCCTTCTTGAGCCCAAATGGCATGACCGTATAGCAAAATGTACCCCAAGGCGTGGTGAAGGAAGTTTTGGATTGGTCACGAGCGGCCAATTTGATCTGATTATAGCATGCGTATCCATCCATAAAGGAAAACATGGCATGGCCTGCCGTGCTATCGATCAAAAGATCGATGTTGGGGAGTGGATAATCATCTTTCGGGGTTGCTTTGTTCAGATCTCTGAAATCAATACAGATCCGGACTTTGCCATTCTTTTTAGGAACTGCCACGATATTCGCCAACCAGTCTGGGTATTCAATAGTCCGAATGAATCCTGCCTTTAACAACTCTTCAAGTCCTTTAACTTGTGGGGCTACTCGGGGATCCATTTTTCTGAGTTTTTGCTTGATGGGTTTACAATCTGGCTTCAGCATAAGGCGGTGCTCGACCAACTTGGGATCTATGCCTGGCATATCCTCATAAGTCCAAGCGAAGACTTCCTGGTGCTGTTTGAGGAAGTAGACGAGCCTTTTCTTCTCATCCGAATTCAAGTTGGAACCGATCTTGAGGATGTTCGGATCATCTTCCGAACCGATGTTGACATCCTCTGTTGGATCTTGAACCAATGGTGACGGTTCATCCTGCTTCTGAATACTGGCAAATTCTGGCAGATCCTGACTTGTTGAGTCGAATTCTGCCAACTCTTCGATCTGCTCTGTCATTCTGCTGACTTCTACCACTGCCTTTGCCTTGCAGATTCTGACCGATTTGGATTTATTTTGATAAAAATTGGTATTGATGACGAGCTTCTTGAGCGATTTAGGCGCCATGATTCCGGCAATCTGAAAGCGCAAAGAAGGTTTTTGAGAAAAAGGGTAAAAGATTTTGAAAAATAGCCTTTTGTACAGAAAAGAATGACGATCATGAAAAATGATGTAAGCGAAGAATTTGCGTACACCAAGATGAGAAAATAGGAATCAAAATTTCATTGATTTGAGTAACTTTGATATTTACAAATGATTGAAGGAAAGAAAGAAACTGGGGCGGATCTTCTGCCCCTTACAAGATGACTTTAGAAAGGAAAGAGAAAATAGAAAAACACTGGCATTGTCTTCTTTACTAGGCTCCTTTGACGAAGGTGGTTTTTCTGCCGGACGACTGACCTGTGAAACCCAAGCCTGTACCCTCGACATGCCGAGCGGGGACGATCGGCTCCAGAATGCCGTCTTCATTGTTGCCCATGCCTCTGAAAGGCTGATAATCGTGCTTAATCAGGAGATCAAACCCTTTCTTAGTTTTTGAGAACTGAGGGAAAAGAGGGTGATCTTTGAGTGTAGTGCAATCAAGGCGCCCACCTAGTTTGAAGAAGTGAGGTCCCTGCCACTGAACCACTGCTGCAACATTCTCTGTCGGTTGGATTTCTTTCAGCTTTAACATGTCCAGGCTTTCACTTAAATTGATTTCATCGACTTTCCAGATGCTCGGGATGTCGGCAGTGAAAGTAGGACGGGGAATCATCGGTTGCGGGAGTCGTTCTTTTGGGTCCTCTCCTAGGACCGTAGTGATCATGCCTCCCTATGACCATTTGATACACTGGTGAAGGGTTGAAGGAACAACATTTGCGTTGTGGATCCAAGTGCGTCCCAGGATAAGGTTGTATGTGGGCGGCACATTGACCACATGGAAGAGGACCATATGCACCGAGTAACTGATGAAGATTTTGAGGAATATCTTCCCCATTGGCTGTCTGTCCATGGTTGTCAAAATCGTAGATCGTGATCGGATCCGGGGTATATTCCTCTTCTTTTAGGCCCAATGCCTTAGCCGTCATTTCAGGGTAGATATTGAGGATGCTGCCTCCATCGACGAGCACATGAGGGACTGTCATGCCCCTGGTTCGCACCACTATGTATAGGGCGTTGTTGTGAAATGAATGAGGTTTTGGCAAATCCTCATCTGAGAATGTTATAGGTATATTCGTCATTGCTTGATTGACGGTCTGAGCCATATCTTGTGGTGTTGTGCTAGGCTTGACCTTGATCTTTCTGAACAGGTCTTCTAACACTTGTTGGTGCTCGGGTGAAGCGTGGGTGAGATCCAGGATAGAAATGTTGGATAGAGCGGTGATTGGCTTCTAAACTGACCCTAAAGCCTCTTCTTCCTTCGAAGCCGCCTTGATAAAGCGCTTCAGGATCCTGGGAACTATCTTGGCAATTTCCGCCGCTGCTTTCACTGGTTTCTTGTTGCTGGAGAATGCAGTAATATCCACCCTCTTGGCGGAAGACTGTGCTTGGCGAAGGACCAGGACCTGATGTTGATCCTGAATGTCCTGACTAGAACATGGCTAGATGTTGTCTTGAAGAGAGAACGTCTGTTCCGTGATGACTGAAGTTGAATGCTTGGAAAATGGTTTCGATAAAATTTTCGGCTGCTCTTCTTCATCTTCAATTTGCAAGTTTTTGTCAATACAGTCCTGGATGATGTTTTTAAGGACAAAACAGTGCTCTGTGTCATGTCCAACCGTCCGGTGAAACTTGCAGAATTTATCCATTCATTTTCCCATAGTGACCAGAGGATCTGCCACTTTGGGGAGTTTAATCATTCCCTTTGACATCATATACTCCAAGACGTCTTCGCGGGACTGCTCCAGAGCTGTGAACTCTCGGTCATAACTCCAACTCTCGTGTTTCAGCTTTTCTGACTGTTTCGCTTCTGGCTGAGGTGCTGACTGAACAGGCTATGGCTTGACAAACTTCCCCTTCTGAGCTGCAGAGTTTGTCCTTTCGGCTCTGAAGTGCCCTGAGTTCTTGTTACGATTTTTCTTGCCCTTCTTGTTGTTGGAGCTGCCACTGCCCTGATTCGAAAATTCTGCAGAGTAGGCGACGTGCGCCTTCTTCTTCTGATCAGGATTCCCTCTGACAAAAGGATATCCTTTGTAAAGACCATTGTCCAGGCTGGTCTCGAGCCATTCAGCTTTTTCGATTAGTTTGATGAATGATTTGGCCGGCGAGGTAGAAATGAAGTTTCTCAGGGGTTGGGCAAAGTTATTCAAAATAATCTAAAGGGTGTGTTCTTCGGGGATAGGAACCTTCATTCTGTTACAGGTGCTTCTCCACCTGTAGATGAATTCGCTGGCTTTCTCATTCTCATTCTGCTTCAGATTATACAGATGATTGAGGGTTGGTGAGGCTTCAACATTGAACATGAAGCGCTCAATGAACAAGTTAACAACTTTATCGAACTCTCGTAGTTCGATAGGATTAATGTGGTCTGCATATCACCTGGCTGCTACCCCCTCTAGGTTGTGAGGAAAGCAAATGAACAACGCCCGATTGTCTTTCCTGAAACGGCCGCATTCAGCATAGAAAGTGGCCAAATGAGCCTTAGGGTTGCTCGTTCCGTCAAATTTAAGGAACTTGCGAAGGAGATTTTTCAGATTGTCATCCCCGTCTAGGCCATGGTAAAAATCTTGGCCAGAGTAGGTCTGCTTGCCCTTGCTTTTGGCATGGATATCCTTGATGGCCCGATTCATTTCTTTCATCTGCTCTTGCATCGGATCATTAACCGGAATGGGCTTGCAGCGGTCTTTACAAGCTGCGGGGAATTCTGATGAAAAAAAACTGTTCTTCTTCTTCTGACTCCTCTTCAACTGATTCTGCTTCTTCAGAAGTGGTGTCAGGCTGTATTTTCTTTCTAATGATTTTGACTGGTTTCTTTATAGTCTTCTTCTTTGGCTTGCTTTTCATAGCAACCTCCTTCTGACTGGCCTCAGCCTGTTCTGGCATCATTCTGGTCATCATTTTTTTTCAATAGGTTATACATAGCGGGGTCTATATCATCGGTCTGATTCTGATTCTACCCCCTGACTGACTTAGGAGAGCTGACTGCCTCGACTTTGTTGTCGCTGTGCTGAGGGGCGGTTTCCTTTCCTGCTCTGGTTTGTACCATTTTGACAATGCCAGATGATTTATGCAGAAGTAGAAGAATGGTTAGAGCCTGGAGGAATTTTTGAAAATGCGACCTTTTGAGAAAAGACATGAAAGAAGGAATTGATAGACGATTTAAACAAGTTATCCCATTACCAGGGATTGGGTCATCACAAATTTTGCAATAATTGTGTCACCATTTTGCGGCAACAAAAATGTGCCTTATGACCTAGGCGAGGTTGTCCATCATGATGAGAGATAATCGAAGAAAGAATATAGAAAAAAGGTCTCATCACCGGGGATGAATTTTGTCACGAGAATCGTGACTATATTCAACAAAATAAAACTTTGGCCATAAAAAGCTTTTTTTTTATCAGAATAAAAGTTGCATTTTTATTGATAACAAAATCTAAATATAAAGAGAAGGCGGGCAGACAGTTTGCCACCATTCTCAATATTCTGAAGATACATTAGGACCAGGAAACATAGACAAAGAAATGAAAGAGTCCCAAGTGTATTTGGTGACGTGGTATGCCCCAGACCACTGATCCGACCGTAGATCAAACTCTGGCATGCGGCCCGTCGGGAAGCGGGTGTTGACACGAATCTGCCGCTGCGAGAACTGTCGAAGACACCTCTCTGGCTGATAGTCGACGCAGAAGAAAGGGCCAAGCAATCTGTAACGCTTGCTACGAGCATAAGTGTAGCGAGGGACTGATTCTTGTCTGTCAAAATAGTCCTAGAGGATCTCTTCCTGGTGCAGTCTCTCGATCAATGTTCGATACTGATCAATAGATTTCGGCTTCTTGCTGTTGAAGCTGAAGGAACTGGCTTTAGATGGAACATGTCGCAGGAACCACGACTGCAAGGCATACGTGCATCCTTCCACCAAAATGGTCTCTCCGAGGGCGAAACGGGCTAAGCCTCTATAGAGGAAGGCTAGAGCTGCCATGGACACCGAAAGCTGGCGGGTCTGCCTGCTTCCCCATCTTCGAAAGAGTTGGGTGACTCTGACATCGATGAAATTCTGACCATCCTGAAAGAACGCTAGTCCCACTGTGCATAGGACCATGGCATGCTGGATTCTTTCTTTCGCTGCTCGAGACAAGGTATCAACTTCTTCGTAGGCCTCATACTTGCGATAGAGTCCGAACAGGTCGATGAACTGACTCCCGTTGATCTCTGTGAGAGGCCAAGATCTGCTCCCTGTAGCTCTGGCCAATGCTTCTCGAACATCTATCCCTTTGACATTGATCAGGAACTGCTGCTCGACCGGATCGTCTGGCTGACCGGCTGGCTCTGGCAATCCCATGATGTCACTGAACTCATCCATTAGCAAAGTCATCTCTCCCCATGGAAACCAAAATGTGCAGGTACGCGGATTCCACCGTTCTGCCATAGCTTGAATCAGACTGCCGTTGATGATTCGCTTGCCAACTGTCGATGCCATCTCCAATCCACAATCATCCAAGTGGTCTGGGAACATACGCGAGAAGGTGGCAAACCAGGAATAATACCACCGAGGGAAGAAGGTGCGGGACTGGATGACCCGATGATCTGGGGTTCCATCCCTTATTTGACAGAAGATATGATCTCTGGGAAAGATAGCATCGGGAGATTCATATGCCATCGGAATGATACTCAGGCAAGAGAAGAAGAGAATTAGATAGACTGCAGGACTTATGGACAGACTTTAATGAAAGAAGAGGACAGACACAAATCCTGGAAATTTTGGAAAGAACAAGGGACTTGGAAAAAGACTTTCCAGGGCTTTTAAAAAAAATTTGACACAAAAGAGAAAAGAATGTAGGTAAAGGAAAAAATATGCACCTGGGGTTTTTGAAAATAGAGGGAAATTTTGAAAAGTACACCCAGGGTTTTGAAAAATGTTTAATATATATAAGAGAATACAAGGAAAACATCGTACAATTAGAGCTGCATAAACAAGGATGCGCACACAGCACTCCCTAAAGGCTGACTCTAAATGCAATATTTGAAATAGCTTGTAGGACCTTAACCCTAACTCTATGGTTTAGATCATCTGATTCCAATCAAGGTACGCCGATATACTCAAGCCGAGGCTCGAAGTACGTGGCATATAAGATATTTCTCTGGTTCTAAGGTAAAGGCTTCCCAACATCCTTGAGCACCTACCGATATACCTCGGACTATGGCCCTTAGATACGTGGAAGGGGGGGCGTGAACCCAAATAAGTGGTCCAGTTGTGAGGCTCTCTCCCGAACTATGGTTCAGTGAGACAGCCCAGCAACGTGAAGACCAGGACAATATAGGTAGGGAGGTTTTCAGAAAACATGATCACACGCAGATAAAACCAGAAGGCTCTAATGCAAGTCCTAAAGAGATAGATTTAAATGAGAAGAAGCATACACTTGCATACATTGTTTGCATTCAATCCCTATAATTGAGGAGAGTTATATTTAAAACCTAAGTCTAATGTGAACATAGAATAATCTCCTCAATATGGTCCTACCAAACCATACTTAGATCCTATATGCAAATAATGTCAGCTTAGAACAGAATCTAGGCTCCTAAGGTTTGCATGGAAAATGTAGCTGACATATGTTATAATAAAGACTTAGATGATATTAAAGCAAAGCAAAGGCATAGATTCAACCGGACGAAGACGAGGTCCCATCACTGTCGCCAAAAACTGTGATTATCGCAAAATTTTTGCTCTCTTGTGGTTTTTCTCTCTTCTTTCTCTTTTTCCTTTCTAACCTTTATTTTCCTCCTTTTTGAAGGGAGAAGAATAAGAGACAGAAAAGAAAGAGAGAAGAGAAAGGAAAGAAGAGAAGAGAGAGGAATTCTTTCGCGCGGTCTCACTAGACCTTAATTTGAAAAAAAAATTAGCAAATAACTCGCCTCCGTTTTGAAAATATTTGTGGGAAAATGGAGAGACGAGATTCGCTCGTCGGTACGAGGTTTGACCGTTCCTGGCGCCTTTACCAGAGGTAATCGAACCAAGGATCGAATCTATGCCTTTTGCTTTGCCTAAATATCATCTAAGAGTTTATCCTAAAGATCCAAATGCACAAAGAATCATGCTTGTGCAATGCAAGGATGTATGCTCTTGTTGAAAGATGTTTTGAAAATTTCCAAGTATTCTGAGATGAACTTGGTAGAAGATGATTGATTTTGACTTAGAACTTGAGATAGATCAGAGAATTTCTAAGTCTTTGAAGTAAATCAGAGTTGGAAGAATAAATCTTTGACTTTGAGAAAGAATGATTTAAAGCTTTTGAAATGAAAGGAAAATAAAGTTTCAAAGTCAGAAATGGACTTTGAATTTAATCATGGATTTAGGAGAAGAAAATGAAATTTTGAAGTGATATTGAATTTGAATCTTAGAATGGATCAGAGAAAGTCAAATGGTATTTAGAAAATGGAAATGGATTTAGGGAGTTCAAATGAGATCTAGAAATGGACTTGGATTTGAAATCTAGATTTTAAAATGGATTTAAGATCTGGGATCTGAGATCCGATGTAAAATTGGGTTCTGGATCCTAAGATGGATTTGGATCTGAAGTCTGAGATCCAATGTAGAGTTGGACTCTAGACCCTAAGATGGAATTGGATCTGAAGTCTGAGATCCAAAGTAGAATTAGATTCTAGATCCTAAGTGGATTTGGATCTGAAGTCTAAGATCCAAAGTAGAATTGGATTCTAGATCCTAAAGTGGAATTGGATCTGAAGTCTGAGATCCAAGGTGAAATTGGATTCTGGATCCTAAAGGAAATTTTGGATCTGAAGTCTGAGATCCAAGGTGAAATTTGGATTCTAGATCCTAGAATGGATTTTGGGTTTTTGAAAGTCCAAATGAGACTTTTGAAAATGGATCTGGGTTTTGAAAACCCAGATTGAATTTAAAAATTAGGAAGGGTCAAGCTTTGAGATTCATAATAAATCTCAAGCTTTGATTTTGAAGATAAAAGATAAACTTGGTTTTGAATTTTGAAGATGAATCAGAAATTTCAAAGTTAATTTGAACTTTTGAATTTGATTAGAGTTTTGAATAAAAGATGAATTTTGGAATTTCAAAGTCAATTTGAACTTTGAAATCTAATTTGAATTGAAATTTTTATAAAATGAATTTGAAATCTCAAAGTTAAATTGGACTTTGAGAATGAAAATGAAATAGAATTGAAAATGAACAGATGAATTTGGATTTTACAAGAATTGAAGATTGATTGAAGAAGATATTAACATCACTTGGAGTTTTGAAAAAGGTAATTTTGAAAATATGATGCAGTTCTATCTTAAATGATGAATGAATTTAAACAATTTAAAATTGGATTTTGAAAAGCATATCTCATTCTTTAAATGAATTAAAATAAGATTGAAAATATAATACATCCTTGACTATGGTCATTGAATGTATTATATAATAACCTGTATTTAAATTCAGGTGAAGAATAAAACATATTTTTGTGCTTTTATAGAGTTCAAAATGAAATTAACTCTCAATATACCCTGACTATGGCCATTGGTATATGTATTGAATCAATTTTAGACTAAACTCTGATAAAAGAGAAAATTATTTAAAGAAAATATGATGAATTTTGAAAAAGGATCTAGTGTGGATCCAATGTTATTTTATAAAAGATAAAAATACTAAGTCTTGTTTACATCCTGACTATGGCCATTGATGTAAATCATAAACTTAGGATTGATTTACCTCTTACGAAATGGTGCACGTGCCATCTGTGTTTCACCATTGTGAGATTTTGGAAAATAAAGGCAAAAAGCATAAAAATAAGCAATTTATGATATGCTCATACATTCTAATCTAATGCTTTGAAATGTAGAATTCTCATTATAGCCTATCTATTACGTCATGGAATCGATATTACAATTTCTAAACCAAGAAAATAACATTTTCCACACACTTCCTGCAAAATCCAAATTAGCTCAAGATGAAAGATATATAGTTATATACATAAAGAGATGTCATGTTATATGCCCATGATGGAATGAATATCCAATGTGTCCATGTGATCTGTTATGCAAATATGAAAACAAAAATTCAAAGTGTATATGAGATGTACTAGATGATACCTAAATATCTAAGGAAAAATGAGGCATTAGTATGCATAAGAGTGACATATTGAGCAAGGCAATGAATATATACAGATTATCTATGCCTTTTATTGTATATAAGTGTGGTGGATTGTTGATGGATGAAAGGGTTGTATGCAGGGGAAGTGCAGGAGATTCCTGAAGTGCTGTTTATGGTAGCGCAGCAGGAGGGAATAGGAGATCGATGTTCTTGACAGCAGTGAAAGTATGTATGCCTACTGTGGGAGTTGCAGGTGTCACCTATGGTGAAGACCATAGAAATGGTCAGGGATGGGTAGAGACAGCGGGTAAGATATTGCAGGTGGTTGCTACTTAGCAGAGGCAACTAAGGTGCAGGATGATGGGTGGTTGCGAACGTCGCCAGGGACATTACAGTAGCCATGAATAGGTCTGGTAAAAGCGAGCTGAGAGAAATAACACCGTGCACAATGAATGGTGGGACTGTTACACAGGGTTGTGTGGGTGCGATGTGGATTGTGAGAGTGCATGGTATGAAAGCCATCAGTGTAATGACTGCAGCAGGAAACGAAGGTGGATCCTTTATGGTACCCATTCCGGATGGAGGGGTTTGCGCCAAGATTTAATCAAAAAATTCCACAAGATAACTTCAACAGTGGATAAACAGCTAAAGATATGCAAAGGCTAATATAGGGTAGTGACGCATGGATATGAAGATGCAGCCGACAGTCATGGCTAGTGGATGTAGCGGAGTACAGTCCTTAATGGCAAGTTTGTGAAGCTATCTTCTACAAGGTCAAAGAGTTGAACTAGAGTGGCACCAGTCAGTCCTCCAGCTAGGTCGCTGTGAGATAATCCACAGAATCTGTTGCAAACACAGCCTCACAAAATCCTTTCCTTCATTGATACTACCTTCAAGACTTGCAGAAAATTCCTCATTACTTTCAATTTTGAATAGTACAACAATTCTTTCATGCTGGCTCCATGATGGCGTCGTCATGGCTATCTCCAGCAGGGTGCCTCTAAGGTCCTATACATCTATGGCATGGTCACATCCCCTTGAAATGATGAGAGCAATGATTACGACAGATGTGAAGAGGGGATATGATATGGAACATCGTTAAACCCGAGTATGCAAAATGTGCAATCATGTTAGACTGCTGTAAAGGAAAAAAAAGTAGATGGGTATATACAATACCCAAGTGTGGGGAATCATAGCAGACGTTGACCTGTTGCTAAAGCTCATGATGTTTCAGCCTACTTGATGCAATGAACAGATTTTCTTTTTGTTTGGAAATAAAAATCACCCAGGAATGTCAATTCAATCTGATGAGGAATGGTATCGCAATTTTGATATTGCGGTGAAAATTTATGCACAAATATATGAGATAACTATATCTGTGATCGATTGTGATACTAGAAGAAGCAAAACAAACCGTGAATTAGAAAAAGAGAAGGAAAATAAATAAATAAATGAATGGATGGAATACAAGCTAACCAACAGTTGTCACAAAACTACATAAAATATCACATGAAAATGCTGTGAAATGTAAACAGTTGAAATTATACTGACTTGAAATATTTGCAAATGGTGGTTATGAGACCAAAGTAGAAACCGCTGTCATTCAGACTTATCCTCTCAGAAACGAGTGAATTATTTGGAGCATACTTTGAATGCAGGTATCACCCTCCTTTTACAGAACTCCACGAAGATATAACACAGTCACCAGATGAGTCTTCTTTGTTGTGTGTAGGTAATTTCTTTATGAATCACTGTATCTAGACATACGTGGGTTGCCTCCAGTTATGTATGACACCTAGTCACGGTGTCAAGTGAAACCAATGGAATCCTGCAGTCTTAGGGGCATCATCTTGATGATGCTAGTGTTTGAACCGGTATTTTACATGGCTGAATTATACAAAACTGAAAATTCAAAAAAAAAAAAAAGGAGGGTGAACCAGGATTTGACACGAATCTGATGTATACTCCAGTGAGCAGCTTTCGGGTCCCGCGCATGCTTAGGGACGTAATCCACAGAACTTAGCCTATAGCCAAACTTTGTAAGGCTCTTCCACACGAAAATGTCCAACCAACTTAGTAAAGCCTACTGAATGTGAGTTGCTTCTCAAATAATGCATGATTCACTCATGAGGCTCCATATAGATAACCATCATTTTAACAATACCAAGGACCAGCGTATCGTTATAACAAAACAAACAGTTTTCTACCATTCCTCATTCTTTGTACGTAATTTCTGAAATTTGTAACGAAGAAAGAAAGAGAAAAAAAAATTCTCCATGGCTCCACGATACAAAGTGTGCACATATCAAATTATAAGCATGCTGAAAGATGTTAGAGTTCAACTGGGCTCTAGAGATGATAGTATCTTCGCCTTCACAGGCATTTCTTTGATGCGAACGAGGTGTGGAATATGAGTAGATTTCAGGCCATTCAGTGAGCAATTCATTGAGACGACTTTATTGTGCTGTGAAGAACCAATTTAGGTGGAGATATAGCATAGCAAGAAAGAAAGAAAACATTATGGTGATATTGAAACCGATAAAGGAAAAATGACAGATTCGTCGATTCCTGCTATCAGATGCAGAAAAAAAAAAGGGGGACTAATGTATCAGGATATGGCCAGCTTGGGATATACACTAAGATTGAATTACTCGAGCCCCATTGGGTGACACGACACAGATATTGGCAACATGAACACAGTGGACATATGTTAGGTATATCTACTAAAAGGGCTATAAAATAATAATAATAAAAAAAAAGGTAAGCAAACACTAATGTTGGATGATGAATGAATGACGTTAATTGGGTGCTAAAGCATGAATACGAACAATACCTACGTGAATTTCAGAAATGTGAGTACGAGAATACTCTGATGACCTCAATAGCACAGGAGCTAAAATGGGTATGCAGGAGATACGACACTGGACGCTAATGTCGAGCAGTTGATGATGCTGTATGGAGACTGTATGTCTCATATGCCATGAACAGTATCGGTATGGGTTAAAACCTGGATGAACTTAAGAAAATAGGGATGCTACTCATCATCCAAATCGATAGACATTCAAAGCAAAACAGGAGGTCGGCCATCTGGTGGAAGAAAGGTAAACTGAGAATTAAACCGAAAGGAAATCCTAAAATACGAACCAATGATTAAGAGGGCATTGGTCATTAGGACAAAGACAGGAAATCAAATGAGTAGAGGAAATCATAGTGAGGTAAAACCTTACGAAGCCATAATAGTATATGATAAATAGGTTACTATAAGGATGCATAGATCGATATGGATCATGTATAGTGCAGTATAAAAGAAAGGAAGCAGGGAATTTAACGTAATCCAGGAATCGAAATAAACACAGGGAAATAAAATCCAGAAAAGAGAACATCTATAAACGAATAGTGAAAATGAAAACAGCGATGAAAGACAGAAGAGGGAAAAAGAGAAAGAGAAGAAAAAAAAAATGTATCAATGATGAGAAGGAAAATATGTAGGAACGAGGTCATTCCTTTAATCTTGCGCTGTATAAGCCGATTTTGCGATGAGCAAGCCGACATTATACAAATGCTTTTAAAAAAAAAAAAAAGTTAAAAGAAGGTAAGAAAAACAGAAATTACAGAGATAAAATGGGGAAACCGTTACCAGATCACTTGCAGCGAATCGGTTTTCTTCCTGTTTGGTTGGAATCTTCAAGGAAAGGGAGTCGTGCTTCTGCTTTAACCTGGAGGCCTTCCAATGGATTTGATTCTTTAAAGAGGGGAAGGGGAAACCACCACCGCTGAATAGGTCGATGTCCGTAGGGGATCGAGAGGAAGGAACAAAAGACGATCAGGATAATAGGGAGATGAACAACCGATCGTGAAGGAGAATTTGTTACATGAGAATCGATGGAAAGAAAAGTAGACCCCCCCCCTTTTCGTTTCTTGCTGGCCCTCCTTTATAGAGGAAAGGAGAAAAAAAAAACCCTGGAAGAAAGTTTCTGTTGCAGATTAAAGGTCCGAGTGAGAGGCCAATGATCGAAGGGTGGAGGACTCAACGGAAGCTTCGAGAGATGGTTTGTTGAAGATGAATGGAGGAGAATCCGAAGGCTGTTGAAGATCGAAGGGTAGAAAGAGGGAGGAGAATCCATGGTGAAACTGAGGGTTTTGGTTATGGAGGGTTCGAGAGGGGGATGGACGCATGCGAGATTTGTTAGTGATGAATGAAGGAGGAGGGCGATGGAGGCGATCGAAGGGTTGATGGAGGCCATGGAAGCTGGAAGCTTCCTAAAGGGTTGGGAGAGATTGAGAGAGGTAGAGAGGTGCCGCCATGGGCCTTCGACTCCTCCTTGCGAAGGGTTCTCGAAACCCTAAAAAAAAACTTTCAACGGGCCCCCTTAAAAAAATATTTTATCAAATAGGGGGGGCGCGTTTCGGGAGTTTTCAAAAAAGTGGTTTTTCTTAAAAAGGGATATTTTTCGAAAGAGGTTTTCAAAAACCGATTTTTGTTAGATATATTTTTTTTTCTTTTTCTTTGCATTTTCCATTTTTTGGTATTTTTCCATTTTTTTGGTTTTTTTGATGTTATTTTTCCATTTTTTTGTATTTTTAGAGTAAAATCATAAAGGTTGTGAGAAAGCAAAGATTAAAACTAATTTTTTTTGTGTTTTTGCAAAAATATTTACAAAAGGAAATTTTTCTGAGAATTTTAGAGCTATTTTGAGAAAACTTCTTCAAAAATGGGTTTGGATCCAAGTTTTGAGAAAATGTTCGAGTTTTTGAGACTCAAATTGTGACATACAACGTGATGGATCCAAATGGATGTCGGAGGGGCTGTCCGAGCTATTAAAAAACTATTTTTGGTATTTTCTGTAAATTTAATTTAAAAATTGGACAATGAGACTCAGATTCGAATATGGACAATGGGTCCGAATTCGAAATCAAGTCAGACATATAAAATGAATTTAATTTCACTAAAACTTGAGAAATGAACTAGAATTTAGATTTAAAAATGACTCATTTGCTCAAAAAATGATATCAGGGGCAAAAAGGGGATATTTAAAAGATTTTGAAAAATTTGGGGTGTTCACAGATGCCCCTCTTTGCTACTAAGCCGGTAAGAAACCGAGCTTAGTGGCAAAGATAACACTCCAAATTTTGAAAAATGCTCCAATCAGTAGATCTGAGCTGGGTGTGGATAATTTATGGCTTTTCAGGCTTAAAGCTTTGTCCTGAATGGCTCGGGGGAGACGAAATCCTCGCCAATGATACGACTGAATGATAGAGATGGGGAAATCGTGATGGGACTTTGGGCGAAGATCCCGAAATGATGAAAGATAAGAAGTTTGATCAAGTCTCATGGGTGAGACAAGATCAACTCTTGGAATGACTCAGGTTTAGCCCTTAACCTGGATGGGACGAAGATATATCAAGAAAATTTGGATGAGGAAAGGAACATAAGCGGACCTCGATGGGACATTTTGAGAAAATGCCTCGTGAGATGAAATTTAAGCAAGATCCTTTCTTGGATGGATATAAAAAGAGTATGGATTTCCTTGTGGGGAAAAACCATGATGGGACGAAAGGATTAACACCTCGTCGAAACGAGGTTCAGGTTTAACCCAAACCTGAAAAGGAAGATATCTCGTGGAACGAGATTTCAGGCTTAACCCTTAACCTGAAGGGGTCGACCACACAGAATCCTCGAACGAAGAAACCGTGATGGGACAACGAATGCACTGCCGAAGCGAGATTCAGGTTTTACCCTTGACTTGAGTGGGGGGAGCCGCACAAAGTCCTCAAATAAAGAAACCGTGGTGGGACTAGAAAGAATATCCAGTCGAAATGAGACTCAGGTTTAACCATGACCTGAATGGAAGGACACCTCGCAGAGCGAGGTTCAGGCTTATCCCTTAACCTGAAAGGGACGACCATACGGAATCCTTGGATGAAGAAACCATGATGGGACCTTCGGAATTTGGACGAACAAATCCAGGAGGGGTTTGCGAGAAGAGAAAAATAAGATATTCCCTAAAGCTTGAAAATGGGATGATCTGGGGCATCTCATTGCTGAGACTAAATCAGCTTTCTAAAAACAAACGACCTCTCCCAGAAGATTTGGGTGATACCTCGAGGAGCGAGGTAACAGGTTTAATCCTTAGCCTGAATGGATACAGCATCCTCGAAGAGCGGGGAAACTGTGATGGGACCTCTAGACTTTGCACAACAGGTCCGAGAGGGGTTTTGCAAAAGGATAAAAATGGGGGTCCCTAAAGCTTGAAAAGGGGTCATTCTTGGGTGCCTCATTGTTGAGACTGAAAATAGCTTTTGACAATAACAGACCTTTTGCAAAAAGTTCAGGTTTAACCCTTATCCTGAGCGGGAACTGTCCATTGTGGGACAGTGGGGAACACAAGAAAGTGTGCAAATCTGAGAGCGCTCAGATCAGACAGAAGGAAAGGACTTTTCAATCCTAAGGAGGGATGATGTCAGGACACGTCAAAACGAACATCAAGTTCACACTTCATTTTGGGACAATATGAAAATATTGCCAATAAGATGTCAAAATTGTAGTTGGTTCAAAATGATTGAATTGTGCATGAAAATATCACCTCTTTCTACCTAGAGTATTGAACTCCGATGGGGCTAGCTCTGTAGAATCAAAAATCAAATTCAAAATTTTGTTGTTGTTGAGCTTCTTTAAGGAAGATATCAATTTCCTTGATATGAAAAGAGAGGAAATATTCTTAGCTTCATAAAAGCAATTGAGTGAAAAAGATATTGATAAAAGTATTTCACATAGATAAAGATGATTCCTGACATTTTTGGGCAGTTTGATATCCTGGGCATTTCTCATGATGATCCTTTTGCACCGTTTTGAACCATGGAGTTTTCTTGGGCTTTTATATCATCTTTCATTTTGGAGATGTCCTGACTTTTCTCCCTTTTTCAGGGGAAGGGTACGTCACAAACTCCTTCATCTTGGAGATGTTCCGATCCTTGTTTTTCTTTCTCAGGGATCACGTTGATGATATAGGTTCATTGGTCAAAATTCTCTAGATGATAGCAGAAATCAAATATCTTTTAGGGTTTGTCGGTAGGCTCATCACATCCGCCTTATCTCGACGGTGATCTGAACTTTCCCTGGAAGGATCCGTCACAAACTCCGTCATCTTGGAGATGTTTCAAATCTTCTTTGGCCACGGGGGTCTACTCGCTTAATCTGTCTTCATCTTGACGACAATTGAGAGATCCCTTTTGCGGATATTTGATTGCAGCTCAAATGACTGAGGAGATATGGATTGGGTAGGTTCTTTTTACTACCCAGGATATTTCCACTGTCTTACTGCCAAAAGAATGATCTTTAAGAATGTGCCATAGCTATGAACAAATATCAATTCACTTATGGCTTTTCAACATCATTGAATTTTCCTTTGCTGGTCATATCGAAGATTTTTCTTCATCCTCTTGGTTGACCAACGAAAAAAAGCTTGAATTCATTTCTTATTCCGTAAAAGTCTTGCTCTTTGAGAAATAATACTAAAGGTAGTTTGAGGTAATTCTTTATGTGATGAAAGCTTTGAGATCAACAATGACTTTTGATAGCAAATTGGCAAGATATTCTAGAAATCCTTAATGAAAGAAATTACTTGATGTTGAATTGACGCATCCATGACAAAATTCTCCTCTCTTTTTCCCCAAAAAAGAGAGACTCAGGCTTAAGCCCTTACCTGAATGGAAAGTTGGGAATACTCCTCTCTTCCCTGAAAGAGGAGGTGTTTGCAAAACGAAACTTTCGAAGAGAAATTAAGTTTTCCTCAAAACTCCCTATCTCTAGGCTTCTCTTATGGAAAGGCGGCCGAAAAACAAAGTTGAGAAAGTATCACAGAGGGAACGAGTCTGTCACAATCTCCGTAGAAGAGGGTTCTCTGTGAAGGGGTTTGGCTAAAGATGAGAAAAATGGGGGCCACAAAAGAAACAAGCTTTCGTCGAAGCTCTCCCTGGAAAAGGGTTCTCTTGTGTAAAGTTGTTTGTTGTTTTGCAAATAGTTCGCGAAGAAAACGAGTCCCTTCAAACTCTCCCTGGAAAAGGGTTCTTGCAAACGAAAGATGGTTATATGCGAAAGGAACGAGCTCCCTCAAACTCTCCCTGAAGAGGGTCCTTCGCAAGAGAAAAATGATTGATTTTTTAATAAAATGATGACCCGAAAGTCGAAATTGAGAATTTAGAGCTTGAGTAATGATGATTGGTTAGTACAAAGACTAAACCTGTTGGGCTAACTGATCAGTCAGCCAAACAACTAGCACGAGCGCTAGGTGTACCAGCACGAGCACTAGATTTCAAAAAAATGCCCCAGTATGAGTGTTGGGTTTTCGAAAATGCATACCAGTACGAGCACTGGGTTTTCGAAATGCACATCAGCATGAGCACTGGGTTTTTCAAAAGAAGAATTAAAAAAAATGAGACCGACATTCGAAGATACTCGAGAATTAAGCGAGAATGATTGTCGGTGTTTCAGGATTATCTCTTACCCTGAAGGGGAAGTTCAAGGAGAACTCCGGTCCAATTACGAGTATTAGATTGACAGGGGAAATTCAAGAGAAAATAAGGATATACAAAAGCGAAAAATCCAAGTCGGGACTCGGTTTTTTCAAACACAAGAAATGAGTGAGAATCGAGTTTGAAAACTCAAATTTTCAAAACAACGATTTGTCCAATACGAGCATTGGATTCAAAAGGAAGTTCAAGTCAGAACTTGAGACTTCAAAAACAAAAAGAAAAATCCGAGTCGGAACCTGGTTTTTAAATATAAGAAAATGAATGAGAATTGAGTTTGAAAACTCGAATTCTCAAAACAACGATTTGTCCAACACGAGCATTGGATTCAAAAGGAAGTTCAAGTCGGAACTTGAGACTTCAAAAATAAGAATATACAAAAAGGAAAATCTGAGTCGGAACCCGGTTTTTAAATATAAGAAAATGAATGAGAATTGAGTTTGAAAACTCGAATTCTCAAAACAACGATTTTTCCAACACGAGCATTGGATTCAAAAGGAAGTTCAAGTCGGAACTTGAGACTTCAAAAATAAGAATATACAAAAAGGAAAATCTGAGTCAGAACCCGGTTTTTAAATATAAGAAAATGAATGAGAATTGAGTTTGAAAACTCGAATTCTCAAAACAACGATTTGTCCAACACGAGCATTGAATTCAAAAGGAAGTTCAAGTTGGAACTTGAGACTTCAAAAATAAGAATATACAAAAAGAAAAATCCGAGTCGGAACCCGGTTTTTAAATATAAGAAAATGAATGAGAATTGAGTTTGAAAACTCGAATTCTCAAAACAACGATTTGTCCAACACGAGCATTGGATTCAAAAGGAAGTTCAATTCGGAACTTGAGACTTCAAAAATAAGAATATACAAAACGGAAAATCCGAGTCGGAACCCGGTTTTTAAGAAAAATATTCATAAGATGGAGAAACGAAATCCTGAGTGGGAACTCAGATGGGAAGGAAATAACTCTTATCCAAAGGTCAGCTTTTTAGAAGGATTGGCAAAACGCATGAATAGTTGCCGATGATGAAGAAGAAGGGAGATTCACTCGAGATCCTTGACCCAAGGTGGCCTTAGATCTGAATTTATTTATGATGGCTTCAGGATCTTCCCCTATCCTGAGGGAACATAGAACAAAAATTTGAGGTGAATTGAAGAATTTATGGGAAATAATTCAGGTTTATCCCTTAACCTGAAGAAGAATAAAATTTATAAAATGGAGAAGAATTTAAAGAGATTTATTAAAAATTTATTTTGAAAAAGAATTTTCACGGGTAGCAGCGATGCTCCTATGAGGGGTATCAGGATTATCCCTTATCCTGAATGGGAACACCTCAGTCTACGAGGGTCAGGTTTTTTTCCTTAACCTGAGGGGAAAAATAAATAAAAGAATACCTCATGGGAAAGAGGTATCAGGTTTATCCCTTAACCTGAAGGGTTTTTTAAAGATAAAGGAATAAAATTTAGTAAAAAATAAAACTTAATGAAACTTGACAAATTGACAATAAATTGATAAAATTTGATTAAGAAAAAGAAAAATGAAATGAACGCAATTTACTGAAGATAACCAAGTTAACAAAGAGTTGGTAAGATTTTTAGAAAAGGATTCGTCTGATCCTGCCTATATATGATGAAGGAAGACAAGTATGAATTAAAATAAAATGCCCCAGTATCAGGGGGAAGGATGTGAGAATTTAATAGAAGATTATTGCTTTATTGAAAGACTTTTGAAGAGTACAAAAGGCTATGATGAACAATTCAAGTGTAAAATCTTTTCAAATGTAAAGCATTAATAGGATCTGGTAGCTCCACTCCATATGCGTTGATCAAACGATAGGAATTGTAGGGCAGCGCCTCTTTAACCACATAAGGGCCTTCCCAATTGGGTGACCACTTGCCCTTCGGCCGATGCTTGAGATGAGTTGTTGATCTGAGCACAAGATCATTGACTCAGAATCTTCTCTCAATAACTGATTTGGCGTAGTGCCGAGCTATCCTCTGATGATAGGCCTGAGCGTGTTCCGCTGCCTTGAGCCTTTTCTCATCTAGCAGATCAAGTTATACCAACCTCTGCTGCTGATATTGATCCAGCGGAAGATCGATGAGAGATGCAAACTTAAGTGCAGGCTTCTGAACGTGGAGAGGTAACACCACCTCGGTCCCGTAGACGAGCTCTGAAGGAGTAGCATTGGTTGGAGTCCGAATGGTGGTTCCGTATGCCCAAAGTGCATCGTGCATCTTCTCGTGCCAATCGTGGCCTGTTTCCACTGTTCTTTCCAGAATGCAGATCAAAATCTTGTTGGTGGCCTCAGCCTGGCCATTTCCTTGAGGATAATAGGGAGCTGAGAAGTGGTGATGAATCCTGAACTTCGAGCAGAAAGTCTTCATCTTCTCATTCTTGAAATGACTGTCATTGTCTGACATAATATCATGTGGGACGCCAAAACGACAAAGGAGATTCTTATGGATAAACGAGACCACATGTCGGCCTTCTACTATTCGTAGAGTTACAACTTTGACCCATTTGGTGAAGTATTCTTTAGCTGCGAGGAAATATCGGTGGCCATTAGAAGCCGAAGGAGTGATCGGACCAACTACGTCGAAGGCCCACATCAAAAAAAGCCAATGAGAGACCACGGATTGCAAGTATGCGGCTGGCGCATGGATGGAAGGTGCGTGCATTTGACATTTGACGCACTTCCTTACAAATTGATGGCAATCCTGCTGCATGGTTTTCCAGTAATACCCTACCCGGATGATTTGCTTGACGAGTGTTTGGTAGCCGACGTGACCACCACAAATTCCCTCGTGTGCTTCTCGGACATTTTCCATGGCTTCATCTTTATCTAAGCACCTGGCGTACTCAGAACTGAATCCACGGCGATAAAGAGTATCAACAAGGATGAAATACAGGGTTGACATGCACTGAATCGCGTGTTTCTCCTTTCTTGGCATTTCCGATGGAAATTTACCAGTTTCAATGAAATTTTTGATGTCTTGGTACCAAGGCTTCTCTTTCTGAGTGGCTTGGTTCACTTGCTCAACTGGAATATAGGCAGGTTGATCAAGTCTGCCGATATCGAAGGAATGACAGGACTTACTGTCTTTAAAAGACAGAATAGAGCCTAAACATGCTAAGCCATCTGCTATGTGATTGTACTCTCTCTTGACATGGTTGGGCTGAAATTCTTCAAAGTTGCCTATGAGAGCTAAGACAATCTTTTGATAAGGGATTAACTTTGAATCCTTGACTTGCCATTCAACATTAACTTGACTGACAACAAGTAATGAGTCGCCAAAGGCATGTACTCTCTTGACATCAAAGTCTTGCAAAATCTTGAGGCCTTGTATTAGAGCTTCATATTCGGCCATATTGTGAGTACATTGAAAGTCGAGTTTGAGGGAATAAGGGAGCATCTCCTTTTCAGGAGTGATTAGCAAGATCCCAATCCCCATACCAGATGTATTTCTAGTTCCATCGAAGAATAGAGTCCAAACTGAGGACCCCTGAACATTGCAGATGTGATCGTCAGGGAAATCATCTTCTGCTTTGATCTCTTCCGTCAATGGGAAATCTGCCAACTGATCTGCGATGGACTGACCCTTGACTGACTTCTGAGAAACATATTCCAAATCGTACTGCATCAGAAGGACTTGCCATTTTGCAATCTGTCCAGTAAGGAAAGGCTGCTCAAGGATGTACTTGAGAGGGTTAAGCCTTGACAGAATTTTGATTTCTAATGCCAACAGATAATGTCTAAGTTTTTGACACATCCATACTAAGGCTAGACATGTCTTCTCCATCTGAGAGTATATTTTTTCATAATCGATGAAGGTCTTGCTGATGTAGTAGATGGCATAATCTTTCCGACTGCCTTCCTCGTATTGCGCAAGAAATCCGCCACAAGCATTATGGTTGACAAAAATATATAAAAGGAGTGGTTTTCCCAGTTCTGGTGGCTTCAAAACTGGTGGATTGAGAAGATACTGCTTGATGCGCTCGAATGAGAGCTGACATTCTGGTCCCCACTCAAACTTCACTTCTTTTCTCAGTAAGTGATTGAAGGGCTCGCATCTCATGGCCAAATTAGAGATAAAATGCCTAATTGACTGAATGCGTCCTTGAAGACTTCACAGCTCTTTAAGATTAGTGGGAGGCGGCATATCAATGATCGCCTTTGCCTTGGCAGGGTCTACCTCTATGCCTTTCTTGCTGATCATGTAGCCAAGCAGCTTGCCTGACTCCACTCCGAAGATGCATTTCTGTGGATTGAGTCTCAATTTGTAGAGGATAAGTCTTTCAAAGACTTGGCCGAGAGCATCAAGATGATCCTCTCCTTCTTTGGATTTGACAAGGATGTCATCCTGTGAACACCCCAAATTTTTCAAAATCTTTTAAATATTCCTCTTTTGCCCCTAAATTCATTTTTTTAGCAGATGAGTCATTTTTTAATCTAAATTCTAGTTCATTTCTCATGTTTACTGAAATTAAATCCATTGTATATATTCAAATTGATTTCGGATCTGGATCTATTGTCCAGATCCAAATCTGAGTCTCCTTGTTCAAAATTTTAAATTAAAATTAAAATACCAAAAATAGCCTTTAAATAGTTCAGACGGACCATCCGACATCCGTTTGGATCCATTGCGTTGTATTCCTCGATTCGAGTTTTTTAAAACTCAAACATTTTCTCAAAACTTGGGTCCAAACCCACTTTCTGAAGAAATTTCTCCAAAATGGTCTGAAATTCTCGGAAAAACACTCTTTGTAAATATTTTTTTCAAAAAAATACAAAAATTTAGTGTTTAAAACTTTGTTTTCTTTTAAAATCTTAGTTTTCTACTACAAAAATACAAAAAATGGAACAGCAATACAAAAATCAAAAATTGAGGAAAGCAAATGGTTTTAAAAATTGAAAAAAAATTAAATTTTGCTAAAAACCTCGTTTTAAACCATTTTATGAAATTTTTTCTTAAAAGGAGCCTCCTTTTTGAAAAAAATGAAATTTCAAAACAGTCTCTCCCGCACATTCCTCCCTTTTACTCCTACCCTCCATCTTCAACAATTTCTCCTTTGGACAACCTTCCATCTTCAACAAACAGCCCAGCGACTCTCTTTAAAGGAGAGGCATCCCAGCCTCTGAGAAAGGGGGGGAAAGAAAAGAACGACATCCAATTTTCCATCGAGGTTTTCCTTTAAATTATCCATCATTTCTTTGATCGAGTTTTCCCTCTCCGCCCTTCTTCAAGGTTCCTGCAAAAACCAGTCCTTCGTAGAATCACGGTAAGCTCTTTTCCCTTTTGATTCTCTCTCTAGATCTAAGTGCTCTTGCCCATTTGCCCCTTTAAGCACCATCGGTAGCATCTGATTTGCTTATAGCAAATCAGCCTACCTGTGTGCAATATAAACTTGAACGATAGTGTTCCAACATCTTGATTTCATGTTTATCATTTCCCGTTTCCATCTTGATTATCATTGATTTTTGAATTCTCTGTTCTTATTTCGACCATCTGTTCATATTCCAATCTCATATCTCTTTTAGTTTTGATTTGCATTTTTATCTTTATTTTTCCTTTTCTATTTTTTTTTATTATCTATGACGTTCCCTCTCATAAATGCATTCACGTTTCATATTCTTGAGCGTTTATATAGTTCGATCCATTACAAGCATTATCTCCCTTGGTAAGTTCTGTTTTGGCATACACGCTTGAGCCAATTGAAAGATCGTTGAACACTAGCATTTCATGATCCTTCATGTCCGTTGTAAAACACTGTGTTCAGTTGATCCCCATCACCCAGGTATTTTGATCTATTCTATGAAGTGGTTATTGATGAGTTCTACACGATCAAGTCCACTCCATTGTTATTATTATTTTTGGGTTCATGATGTTGGAGTCATAAATTCTGTTTCAATACTTTGGAAGCATGTTGGTATGTTGTTGAATCCAGGCAATGTTCTTACAAAGAGAAGGGAAGATAGTAAAAGAAAAAGCTAATTTGTTTTCTTCTAGTTGGTGATTAATTGATATTTTAATGGTTTGTTGCTTTTACTTTCCTTTTGAAAGATGTGGTTCTTTGGGAATCATCAGAGTTTGTTTGTTAGAAGTGAAGGTGAGAATGATGGTCAAGAATGGGACTTTGCAGTGGTACGATGATACCTTTGGTTTCTGACTTATGCAATCAAAGCAGAGCCCATGTAATGAGGGTTGCTAAAAAAAAAAAGGGTAAGAAATGATTGAAAAGTTGTATGCTCTTCTATGGATCTGTCATGTGGTGAGAAGTATTAAACATGAATCTTTGTATTTGATACTCTCTGCCAGGCTTTTGATGTGTAAGTTAAGTTTCCAATTCCTAATACAACGTTTGCTACACATTTCCTGATAGATTGGCTTTGTTCATCACAAGAGATGTAACCTGGGCATTACTTGAACTTCATTCTAGGCCCAACGTCTGCAATGGTTTTCTTTTCATTGATTAAATGTATATATCTGTGCTCTGCAGCACAATATTTTGTTCTCTATGCACAGCACTGTGTACAACACCTGTTGCACTTTTGCATCCATACCTAGTTGTGCCTGTATATTTCTTTTCTTTTACATAGCACCTATTCACTTTTACTGTTATTTGCCACTTGCTTTAGATAAAAATTGGAACAACAAGCCACCCACCATGTTGTCGTAACCTTCAGCATCCACTTACCTACTGTCAAAATTCTTCTACTGCTGCAAATTGCACTATTCACAATCCCCCTCACAGCACTTCAGGGCACCCTCTCAGTTACTTCACCAACTCCATCCCCATTGGCTGTTGTCATAAATGCAATACACCTGCAGCCATCTCCTCACCATCACCAGCCCCTGTGGCTTTTCCTATGCACAACCAACATCATCTCCACTCTCAGCATATGTGATCTCCATTTCACAATTGTGCACATCCACGTCCATTACACCCACTGTTACCCTACTGCTGCACCAACATCTCCTGCATATACATCATTCACTCCATTTTCCCCATGGACAACAACATTTTCAACTCCACCTTCTCACAACATATCACAACCAACCACCACCTGGATGGCCTGCACTAAAGTTTGAGGACGTTTCCTTGAGTGTCAAGCAGAAATTAAGAGTTGTGTTGAGCCAATCAAGCCTCTTTCTTCTAATAACAATGGGACATATGTCATTGGTGGAGGGTCTTCTGAAGCCATTTACCTATGGGAGGTCGCAAGTGGTAGACTTCATAGAAAGTGGGCTGCTCATTATAAAGAAGTTACTTGCTTGATTTTTGCTGATGATGAATCTTTTATTATTTCTGGTTCTGAAGATGGATCAGTGAAAGTTTGGTTCTTGTTTAGGATATTTGATGATAGTGGTCAGCTGCGACAGGATCACCCATATGAGCATAGGTTTCATGGACATTCTTTGCCAGTTACTGATGTAGTCTGTGGTTATGGTGGTTGTAGTGCAATAGTTATATCTTCTTCAGAAGATTGTACTTGCAAGGTCAGGTCTGGAGTTTGCCATTGGGGGTTCTATTGAAAACCATTTCTTTCCCTGCTAAAATAGCAGCAGTTGCGCTGGATCCTGGGGAATATGTGTTTTATGCTGCTTGCAGTGATGCAAACATATATATTGCTGCACTTAAGTCTGGAAACAGCTCTGGTGGCTCTTATGGGAGGGATATCATTGGTGCATTATTCGATCACAGTGAAGCTGTCACATGCTTGGCATCGAGCGCGGATGGAGTTACCTTGGTTTCTGGATCAAAGGATAGAACAATTCAAATTTGGTACCCCATAACTAGACAGGTTCTTCGCATTCTTAAAGGCTCTGTTAGCAACATCCTAGTGATCAAACAGCCAAGTGCATTGAGCAGTACTTTGGCTCCCAAGCGCAGAGCTTTGCCGCCACTATTGCAGAGATATGTAACTGCTGAGGTGGGATATCCTGATGGCAGTTATGAAACTGGTCCTGTGGTTTCACTACAGCGTCAATATATTGAGTCATTAGATAGCCGGCTCTTCACTACTCTTCATGTGCTAAAGAATCAAATTAAAGAATTTGAGAAACATGATTCGTTAGCCAAAGTTCAAAGAGATCTGGAAAAGCTAAAGTCAGACTATAGCAGATCCCGACAAATGATCAAGAGTTGGAAAAACATGTATGAAGATTTGCACTGTTTCTTTATAGATGAGTTGATGGATGCTGATCAAACGAGACACAATGACTACTGAAAGGTTTGTTCTGCAAAAGATGGATAGATATTAAGCCATTTGCCATTCCACAATTTTGCTGGTAGTAACAGCCCCACTTCAACTTCCAGTTATCACCTGTTGCATCAACCTCTCATTACTCACCTTTCTAAAGAACAATCACCTTTAGCATCTGCTCTTTTCCCTATCTCTTGTGTATATCACCTTAGCCATTCCTTTTTCATTCATCATCCTACAACAAATACCCTTCACCTAATCAGCACTATTCTTCACTGCATTCTACCAGGTCACTATGCCTTCTCCACGATATTTCGTTATACTTCCATTATACATATTGTCTACATAGCTTCTTTGTTTTCACTGTTATAAACTCATATCGTACACACTATGGCACCATCACATACTGCCCCATTGCACAGTATCTCTGTGGCCTCCACTTTCATCAGTGTCTACTACATCTTGTCATAATAGAACTTATAGTGGCATCTCACTGCACCTCACCTCCTGGCATCCACTTCACCTACACTCTATCTTTCACCCACAATCCTTATCCATAGTAGTTTGTCCCGTTCCACCATTCAATATAATGTTCCTGTGTATGTGCATCTTATCATACATATTTTCCAAATTCTCCCAGCATATCCTCACCAACTTAGGTACTTCCATTACAAGTTAGATGCAATCATGTGCATTTGCCTTTAGGTATATATATCTCACTTTTTTTTTTTATTATTATTGCACATTCTCACATGCACTTTTTATAGACCTTCTCATATATATGCCAAGCTTCATGTAAAGTTCTTCATTCCCTTATATACCTTATGCATCTTGCTTTATGATAACCTTGTTTTGCAGGGATATACGAAAAATGTTGATTCCCTCTCTTAGATTAAGACTTTATTTTAATAATTGTAATAGTTAGATCTTAAATGAGAATTTACATTTCCTGCTCTAGATAGAATGAATGAGCATTATGAATACCATGAATTACTTGTTTTCATGCTTTTACCTTTATTTCTCAAAATCTCACATTGGTGAAACACGAATGACACGTGCACGATTTCGTAAGAGGTAAATTAATCCTAAGTTGATGATCCATATCAATGGCCATAGTCAGGGTGTGGACAAAACTTAGTATTTTTATCTTTTACAAAATAACACTGGATCCGTCTTCAAAATTCATCATGTTTTCCCTTAAATATTTTCTTCTTTTATCAGAATTTAACTTAAAATTAATTCAAAATATATACCAATGACCATAGTCAGGGTATATTGAGAGTTAATTTCATTTTAAATTCTATAAAAGCACCAAATGTGTTTCATTCTTCACCTGAATTTAAATATAGATTATTATATAATACATTCAATGACCATAGTCAATGATGTATTATATCTTCAATCTTATTTTAATTCATTTAAAGAATGGAATAGCTTTTCAAAATCCAATTTCAAAAATTTAAATTCATTCATCATTTAGATAGAACTGCATCATATTTTCAAAATTCCTTTTTCAAAAACTCCAAGTGATGTAAATATCTTCCTCAATCTATCTTCAATTCTTATAAAAACCAATTCATCCTTTTCATCTTCAAATTCAATTTCATTTTCAATCTCAAAGTTCAATTTAACTTTGAGATTCCAAAGTCATTTTTATTCAAATTCAAATCAGATTTCAAAGTTCAAATTGACTTTGAAATTCCAAATTCATTTTATCTTCAAAACTCCAATCAAAATCAAAGTTCAATCAAACTTAGAAATTCTTGATTCATCTTCTAAATTCCAGATTCAAACTTCAAATTCAAAGTCCAATTTGATTTTGAAATTCATATTCCAAGTTTAAAATTCTCAAAATCAAATATTGAAATTCCAAATCCAAAGTTAGATCCTAAATCCAACTTGGATCCAGATTTCCAAGTATAAATCTCCACTTTTGGATCTCAGACTTCAGATCCACAATCTATCTTAGGATCCAGAACCCAACTCTATATTGGATCTCAGACTTCAGATCCACAATCCATCTTAGGGTCCAGAGTCTAACTCTACATTGGATCTCAGATCCAAATCCATCCTAGGATCCAGAACCCAATTCTACTTTGGATCTCAGACTTCAGATCCACTCCATTTTTAGGATCCAGAACCCAAGTCCATCTTGGATTCTAAATCTTAGATCCGATCCTATTCAGGATCCGGAATCCAATTCTAATTCTAGATTTCAAATTCCATTTTCGGATCTAATCTGAATCTCTTAAATCCATTTCTATTGTTAAAAACCATTTGATTTTCTCAGTCCTTTCCAATTTCAAACTTCAAAATCTAAATTCAATTCCATCTCAAGTATTCATTTCCTTTCCTAAATTCAAGTTCAAAATTCAAAGTCCATTTCCAACTTTGAAACTTCATTTCCTTTCATTTCAAAACTTCAAATCATTCTCAAAATCAAGATTTATTCTTCCAATCCTGATTTACTTCAAAAACTTAGAACTTCCCTGATCTATCTTAAGTTCTAAAGTTAAATTCAAACATTTCTTCACTCCCTTACCAAATTCATCTCAGAACACTTGGAAATTTTCAAAACATCTTTTCAAAAAGAGTACATTCTTGCATTGCACAAGCATGATTCTTTGTGCATTTAGATCTTTAGGATAAATTCTTAGATTATATTTAGGCAAAGCAAAAAGGCATAGATTCGATCCTTGGTTCGATTACCCCTGGTAAAGGCGCCAGGAACGGTCGAACCTCGTACCGACGAGCGAATCCCGTCTCTCCATTTTTTCCCGCAATATTTCAAAACGGAGGCGAGTTATTTGCTAAATATTTTCAAATCAAGGTCAAGTGAGACCGCGCAAAATAGTTCCTCCTCTCTCTTTCTTTCTTTCTTTTCTCTTCTCTCTTTCTTTTCTGTCTTTTATTCTTCTCCCTTCAAAAAGGAGGAAAATAGAGGTTGGAAAAGGAAAAGAGAAGGAAGAGAGAGAAACCAACAAGAGTATAGGAAAAATTTTGCGATGATCACAGTTTTGGCGACCGAGATGGGACACGTCTTCGTCTTGTCGAATTATGCCTTTGCTTTGCTTTTATATAATCTAAGTCTTTATTCTAACATATGTCAGCTACATTTTCATGCAAACCTTAGAAGCCTAGACTCTGTCCTAAAGCTGACATCATTGCATATAGGATTTAAGTATGGTTTGGTAGGACCATATTGAGGAGATTATTCCATGCTCACATTAGACTTAGGTCTTAAATACAACTCTCCTCAATTTTAGGGATTGAATGTAAACAATGTATGCAAGTGTATGCTTCTCTTTATTTTAAATCTATCTCTTTAGGACTTGCATTAGAGCCATCTGATTTCTTGCATGTTGAGCATATTTTGAAAACATCCCTACCTATATTGTCCCGGTCTTCACGTTGCTAAGCTGTCTCACTGAACCATAGTTCGGGAGAGAGCCTCACAACTGGACCACTTATTTGGGCTTGCGCCCCCCTACCACGTACCTAAGGGCCATAGTCCGAGGTATATCGGTAGGTGCTCAAGGATGTTGGGAAGCCATTACCATAGAACCGAAGAGATATCTTATATGCCACGTACTTCGAGCTTCGGCTTGAGTATATCGACGTACCTTGATTGGAATCAGATGATCTAAATCTTAGAGTTAGGATTAAGGTCCTATCAGCCATTTCAAATATTGCATATAGAGTCAGCTTTAGGGAGTGCTGTTTGTGTATCCTTGCTTGTATATCTATGATTGTGTGATACTTTATATATATATCTTTCTTATATTTTCCAAAACTCTGGGTCTATACTTCAAAATTTCCTTTTTTGTTTCTAAAACCCAGGTGTATTTTTCTTCATCCTCTACATTTCTTCAAAAAATTCTTCTGATCCTGCCTGCAAGTTCTTCAAATTTAAAATCCTTACCATTTATTCTCAAATTCCATTTTTCCTTTTATTTTCTTCTGTTTTTATATTCTTGTTTATATTTTCATAAAAATCTCTTTTCGTCAAGAGATATCCTTTTCAAAATGCTATTTTTCTTTCATATTTTAGTTGGTTACTCCCCCTCGCAGAGTAAACAACGCAATTGTCACAAATTTTGTGGCAACCCGATCCCTAGTAATGGGATACAATTGTTTAGATTTCAACCTAAATCCTCCCTCTTCTCAAAACTTCTCCAAAAGGTTTCTTTGGTCTAAAAAACTCCACTTTTCCTCCACAGAGGGAGCACTGATATTTCAAAAATGGTTCAGACAAGAGCAGGAAAAGAAACAGTTCCTCAACTCAGCGACAGTGAGGCGGAAGAGATAAGCTCTCCTAAATCAGTCAGGGGACAGAGTCAGAACAAGAAAGATGACATTGACCCCGCTATGTACGATATGTTCCAAAAGATGATGGCGAGGATGATGTCGGAACAAGCCGAGGCCAAGCTGAAAGAGGCAGTTCCTAAAAGCAAGCTGAGGAAGAAGCCTGTAAAGAAGCAAGTCAGAATCATCAGAAAGAAGGTGCAGCCAGATAATGCTTCTGAGGAATCAGAGTCAGTCGAGGAAGAGTCAGAAGAGGAAGAGCAGATTGTCTACAAACAGAATCCTCCGAAACAGTCCGTAAAACTAGCCGCAGAAGAGCCTGAATCCGTCAACAAGCCCAAGTCTGGGGCTCCAGCAGAGGACCTGATGAGTAAACAGATGAAGGAGATGAATTGAGCAATCAAGGATATTAAAGCCAAGGGTAAGGGCAAGGAGACCTACACCGGCGAAGATTTTTACGATGGTCTAGATGGGGATGATAACCTGGAGAACCTTCCTCGTAAGTTTCTCAAATTTGACGGGACTGGCAACCCTAAAGCCCACTTGGCCACATTTTATGCAGAGTGCAGCCGTTTCAGAAAAGATAACAGGGCTCTGTTCATCTGTTTTCTTCGCAGCCTGGAGGGCATAGCAGCCAGGTGGTATGCTGACCACATCAATCCTATCGAACTACGAGAGTTCGATAAAGTGGTAAATTTGTTCATTGAGCGCTTCCTATTCAATACTGAGGTTTCTCCTATGCTCAATCGCCTTTACAACCTAAAGCAGAATGAGACTGAAAGAGCAGGAGAATTCATCCACAGGTGGAGAAGCACCTGCAACAAGATGAAAGTTCCCATCCCAGAGGAGCATGCATTGCAAATAATCCTCAGCAATTTCTCTCAGCCCCTGAGAAGCCTCATTGCCACTTCTCCAGCAAAATCCTTTATCAAATTGATTGAACGAGCCGAATGGCTTGAGGCAGGAATAGAAAGTGGGCTTTGTGAGGGCATGCCTCTGACCAAAAATATCCAAGATCAGAAAAAGAAAGCACAGTTTACACATGCAGCTGATACCTCTAGCAATGATCATGACAGTAACAGAAGAAACAAAAATGACAGCAAGAATGGCCAGAATCACGGCGTAGCTCAAAGGGAGAAGTCTTCCAAGCAGAATAACAAACTGTCTCAGTCTAGCTTTCCGCAGAAAGAAAAGATAAAGCTCGAAGGTTGGAGTAATGATCGTGAGTTCACTCCTCTGAAGCAAATGCTCGAAGAAGCCCTTGAATTCATGCTGGCCAAAGGATTGGTTAAACTCTCAAAAGTCGCGGATCCTCCCACGGTCATGGGAAGGTTCACAAATCAGTTCTGTAAGTTTCATCGAGCAGTGGGGCATGACACCGATCACTGCTTCGTCTTCAAAAATATTGTTCAAGATTGCGTCGACAAGAGTCTCTTTGTTGAAGACGAAGAGGAAGATGACCTAGCCGTCATGACCAAGTCTATCCCCGGTTACTCAGAAGACTGAAGATGTCAGAATTCTCCAACTTTTTTCCCTTTTTGCCAAGACACCTTGTAGAGGTCCAGTCAGTCCAGTCCTTTTGTGACCTTTTGGTCAAAATACTTGTAAATATTTCAGTTCTTTGTTATCAGTTTTGCTCGTAAATTAAATGTCAATTTTTCTCTATATCTCTAATATCACAATACTTTCTTCCTCTGCCACATAGGGGCATTTACTTTTGAAGATCTATATTTCAAAAATCTCTTCATCAGCTTCTATTAAAACCACATTTTTCTGTTCTTTTCAGAATGCGGGACTAATCCTGACATCATTCATGAGAGAAATGTTATTACCTATGAGGGCTTTTTCAAAAAACCATGAAATTTAAAAAAAAAAAAGTCTTTTGTCCAACCTTTGTCAAAAATCAACCCTCGTGCTGATCATGTTTTCAAAAATTGGTTTTCGAACCATGATATTAAAAAATCAACCCTCGTGTTGATCATGCTTTCCAAAATAGGTTTTTGAACCATTTGCATTGAAAGATTGACCCCTGTGTTGGTTTTGTCTCCCAAGATTGGTTTTTCAAACCGTCATATTCAAAGATCAATCCTCGCATTGGTCTTATCTTCCAAAAATGGGTTTTAAATCATTATATTCAAAGATCAACCCTTGTGTTGGTCTTATCTTCCAAAACTGATTTCAAATCTTTATATTCAAAGATCAACCCATGTGTTGGTCTAATCTTTCAAAATGGGTTTCGAATCATTCCAAGATCAACCCTTGTGCCAATTTTAAATCATTATATTCAAAGATCAACCCATGTGTTGGTCTTATCTTTCAAAGTTGTTTTTTAAACATTATATTCAAAGATCGACCCTTGTGTTGATCTTATTATCAATTTCAAAACTGTTATTTTTAGAAATCAAATCTGTTGTTGATCTTCTTTTTCAAAAATTAGATTTTCAAACCATTGCCTTCAAAAAATTTAACCCTCATGATGATCTCTCATGTTTGATTTAAAGGATCAGATCTCGCGCTGATCATTCTTCTTGTGGTGGATTTTCTTCCCCCAAAATGATTTCTCATTTATCTTTTAAATAAACATTTTCCTTCCAAGATCCCATATGCAAGCAGGATCAGAAAACTCCTTTTTTCTCAAAACTTATAAATCTTCAGTTAATTTTGGTATTTTTATCAGTTTCATTCATTTTATTCAAGTTTATATCAATTTTATCAAGTTTTTATCAAGTTTATCAATATTTCCTCAATTCCATTAAATTTTATCAATCTTTATACCCTTTCAGGTTAAGGGATAAACCTGATGCCTCTTTCCCATGAGGTATTTCCTTTATTCTTATTTTCCCGCTCAGGTTAAGGGATAAACCTGACCCTCGTAGGAGCAATAACGCTACCTATGAGGATTCTTTTGTAAATACAAGTTTTACCAATCTTTATTGATTTTCTAGATTTATAATCAATTTCCCTTCATTAAATTTTCTCAAATTCTATCCTTTTTTTGCATTTAGGACAAGGAAAAATTTTGAGACCCCTCATAGGAGCAACAATGCTACCTGTGAAAATTCTTTTCCAAAATAAATTTTCAAAATTTCTTTCCTTTCTTCTTCTCCATTTTTATAAATTTTATTCTCCTCCCCTTTCAGGTTAAGGGGTAAACCTGAATCATTCCTTTCTAAATTCTCATCAAAAGTCTATTCTATTTCCCCTTCAGGATAAGGGAAAATCCTGAAAACACCGACAATCATTCTTGCTCAAATCTCAAGTATCTTAAAGAATGTCGGTGTCCCCTTTTCCTTCAAATCTCCATCAGAAAACCCAGTACTCACACTGGGGCATTTTTTTTGAAAAAATCCAGTATTCATACAAGCAAGCCTAGCACTCGTGCTAGTGTCTAGCTGACCGATCAGTTAGCCCTTAGGTCGCAATCTTTCCTCAATTTTCCCTAAATTCTGTCAATCTTCCATCAATTTCTACCCCTTCTCATCAAATTCTCCTTTAAGATTCGAGTTTCGACTCGAACTTCCAACTCTTTCCCTGAGATTCGAGCCCTGACTCGAATTTTCTAGCTTTCCTTTGAAGATTTGGGTCTTAACTCGAATCTTCTTTCCTTCAAAAATCTAAAAACTTTCAAGTATTCCTTTGAGATTCGAGCCCTGACTCGAACCTTCCTGCTTCCCTTCAAAAATTTGGGTTTCATCTCGAGTTTTCTTGCCTTTAATAAAAGAATTTTCAAGTTTTTCCTTTGAGATTCGAGCCCTGACTCGAACCTTCCTGCTCTCCTTCGAAAATTTGAGTTTTATCTCAAGTTTTCTTGCCTTCAATAAATGAATTTTCAAGTTTTCCTTTGAGATTCGAACCCCGACTCAAACCTCCCAGTTTTCCTTTGAAAACTCGAGTTTTAAACTCAAAATTCCCGTTTTCCTTGTATAATCTGAGTCCTGATTCGGATATTCCTTCAAAGGCTTACCTTCAAAATCCAGATTTTATGTCAAGCTTACCTTCAGAACTTTAAATTCAGAACTTTAAATTTACATTTACCTTCAGAATTCAACCTCATGTTGGATTCTTCTCCAGAATTCCATTGACATGTCAAAATTCGATGTTAAGCGAAGGTTTCGTCATCAAGGATTCCAGGAATATGCTGCCAACTTACCATAAAGTAGTTGTTAATATCAAAATTATATAAAGAATTTCCTCAAATCTCCTTAAGTATTCCTTCCAAAAGGGTGAAACTCCTGTGAATAAAGGCTCAAACTTCAAATTTTCTGTTGGTCAACCAAGAGGATGAAGAAAAATCTTTGACATGACCGGCGAAAGAAATATTCAATGATGTTGAAAAGCCATAAATGAGCTGATATTGAACATAGCTATGGCACATTCTTAAAGATTATTCTTTGGCAGTAAGACAGTGGAAATATCCTAGGCAGTCAGAAAAGAACCTACCCAACTCATGTCTCCTCAAGTCAGCTAAGCTGCAAATCAAATATCCGCAAAAGGGATCTCTCAATTGTCGTCAAGATGAAGGCGAATTAAGCGAGTAGACCCCCGGGGCCAAAGAAGATTTGAAACATCTCCAAGATGACGGAGTTTGTAACGGATCCTTCCAGGGAAAGTTCGGATCACCGTCGAGATGAAGGCAGATGTGATGGACCTACCGACAAACCCTAAAAGATATTTGATTTCTGCTATCATCTAAAGACCTTTGAGCCAATACCATCATATATAATCCCTGAGATAAATGAAGGATCGGAACATCTCCAAGATGAAGGAGTTTGTGACGTACCCTTCCCTGAAAAAGAGAGAAAAGTCAGGACATCTCCAAAGTGAAGGATGATGTAAAAGCCCAAGAAAGCCCCGTGACTCAAAAGAGTGCAAAAGATCATCATGGAAAAAAATGCCCAGGATATCAAACTGCCTAAACTGCAAAGAATCTTCTTCATCTATGTAAAATTCTTTTATCATTATCTTTTCATTTCAATTACTTTTATGAAGCTAAGAGTATTTCCTCTCCCTTCATATCAAGGAAGTTGATAGCATCCTTGAAGAAAAACCAACAAACAAAAATTTGGCTTGGATTCTGAATTCTATAGAGTTGACCTAGTTGGGGGTAATGCTCTAGGTGGAAGAGGGAACATCTTTCAAAAGTGCTTACCTTCAATTACCTTGAAACAACTATAAATGTTATCATTTTGGCAAAATTTTCCAACTTTCCTGATAAAGAAATAAGAACTTGACATCTGTTTTGATACATCTTGGTGTTGCCTTTTCCTTCTTTTGCATAGTCGAAAGAGTTGCCTTCCCCTCTTTCATAAGAGTTGCCTTCCTCGTCTTTCGCTCTGTCGAAAGACTCGCCTTCTCCTTGATAAAAGGATTGCCTTCCTCGTCTTTTGCTTTGTCGAGAGACTTGCCTTCTCCTTAATTAAAGGATTGTCTTCCCCGTCTTTCGCTCTGTCGAAAGACTCCCCTTCTCCTTGATAAAAGGATTGCCTTCTTTGTCTTTTGCTTTGTCGAAAGACTCGCCTTCTCCTTGATAAAAGGATTGCCTTCCCCGTCTTTCGCTTTGTCGAAGGACTCGCCTTCTCCTTAATTAAAGGATTGCCTTCTCCGTCTTTCGCTCTGTCGAGAGACTCGCCTTCTCCTTGATAAAAGGATTGCCTTCTTCATCTTTCGCTCTGTCGAAAGACTCGCCTTCTCCTTGATGAAAGGATTGCCTTCTCCGTCTTTAACTTTGTCGAAAGACTCGCCTTCTCCTTGATAAAAAGATCGCCTTCCCTGTCTTTTTGCATTGTCAAAAGATTTGCCTTTCTCCTTGATTAAATGATCGCCTTCCTCGTCTTTCGCTTTGTCGAGAGACTTGCCTTCTCCTTGTTAAAAGGATTGCCTCCTTCATATCTTACATTTTGCCTTCTCTTTACCAAAAGGATTGCCTTCTTCATATTTCACATCTTACATTCTCCTTGTTAAAAGGATTGCCTTCTTCATATTTCACATCTTACATTCTCCTTGCTAAAAGGATTGCCTTCTTCATATTTCACATTTTTCCTTCTTCATATTTCACATCTTGCCTTCTCCTTGTTAAAAGAATTGCCTTCTTCATATTTCACATTTCGCCTTCTCCTTACTATTGCCATCATCATATCTTCATATTTTACCTTCTCCTTGCTAAAAGGATTGACATCTTCATCACCATCTTCATATTTCACATTTGCCTTCTCCTGTCAAAAGGATTTGCCCTCCTTCATCTTTTACTTTGTCAAAAGATTCGCCTCCTGTTACCTTATTCATCATCCATTTTTGTCTCACATCTCCTCATTTTTTTCATTCCCAGAAGAGTTGCCTCATTCAGCTGAAGTATCTCTTTTGTCCCATCACGGTTTCGAGGATCCCGTATGGTCATTCCCACTCAGGTTAAGGGTCAAAACCTGTACTTCCTGCGAGAGGTCATTAAATTCAAAAGCTGATTTAGTCTCAGCAATGAGACGTCCAAGTTCATCCCTTTTTCGAAGCTTTAGGGAACCTCATCTCCTTCCTCCTTTCGCAAATCCCTCTCGGGTTTGTTCGTCCAAACTCCGAAGGTCCCATCATGGTCTCTTCACTCGAAGATTCCGTATAGTCGTCCCCTTCAGGTTAAGGGTTAAGCCTGAACCTCGCCCCTCGAGGTATCTTCCTTTTTCAGGTTTTTGGTTAAACCTGAATCTCGTTCCAACGAGTTTCCCTCATTTCAACGAGGTGTTTTCCTCCAGTCCCATCATGGTTCTTCCCATTGAGGAATCCGTGCTTTGTATATTCATCCAGGATAGGATCCTACTTGAGCTTCATTTCATGAGGCATTTTCCAAAATGTAGCATCAAGGTCCTTATGTATTCCTTTCCCCATTTAGGTCGTCTTGATATATCTTCGTCCCATCCAGGTTAAGGGCTAAACCTGAGTCATTCACAAGGCTGATCTAATCTCACCCACGAGATTTGATCTAAATTCCCTATCTTTCATCATTTTGATATCATCACCAAAAGTCCCATCACGATTTCCTCATTCTTTACTCAATCATATCATTTTTTGAGGATTTCGTCTTCCCAAAGCCATCCAAGGATAAAGTTTTAAACCTGAAAAACCATGTCTTTCAAATAAATTCTTCCACACCCAGTTCAGATCTGTTGACGAGTGTTTTCTTTGCCACTAAGCTCGGCTTTCAACCGGCTTAGTAGCAAAGAGGGGCATCTGTGAACACCCCAAAATTTTCAAAATCTTTTAAATATTCCTCTTTTGCCCCTAAATTCATTTTTTTAGCAGATGAGTCATTTTTTACTCTAAATTCTAGTTCATTTCTCAAGTTTTACTGAAATTAAATCCATTGTATATATTCAAATTGATTTCGGATCTGGATCCATTGTCCAGATCCAAATCTGAGTCTCCTTGTTCAAAATTTTAAATTAAAATTAAAATACCAAAAATAGCCTTTAAATAGTTCGGACGGACCATCCGACATCCGTTTGGATCCATTGCGTTGTATTCCTCGATTCGAGTTTTTTAAAACTCGAACATTTTATCAAAACTTGGGTCCAAACCCACTTTCTGAAGAAATTTCTCCAAAATGGTCTGAAATTCTCCGAAAAACACTCTTTGTAAATATTTTTTTCAAAAAAATACAAAAATTTAGTGTTTAAAACTTTGTTTTCTTTTAAAATCTTAGTTTTCTACTACAAAAATACAAAAAAATGGAAAAGTGTGAACACCCTAAATTTTTCAAAATCTTTTAAATATTCCCCTTTTGCCCCTAAATTCATTTTTTGAGCAAATGTGTCATTTTTAAATCTAACTTCCAGTTTATTTCTCAAGCTTTATTGAAATTAGATTCATTTTATATGTTTAAATTGATTTCGGATCTGGGTCCATTGTCCAGATCCAAATCTGAGTTTCCTTGTTCAAATTTTAAATTAAAATTATAGAAAATACCAAGAATAGTCTTTAAAAAGATCGGATAGTCCATTCGACATCCGTTTGGATCCATCACATTGTATGTCTCGATTCGAGTGTCAAAACTCGAACATTTTCTCAAAACCTCGGGCCAAAACCCATTCTTATGAAGAAATTTCCCCGAAATGGTCTGAAATTTTCAAGAAAATACTTTTAAAAATATTCCTTTTAGAAAAATACAAAAAAATTAGGGTTTTAGTCTTTGCTTTCTCAAATCTTCATTCTAAAAAAAAAAAAAAAATATACTCAGAAAAGAACAAAAAAAATTCAATACAAAAAGAAAATTACAAAAATAGTTTTTAGAAAACCCCTTTTTTCAAGGAAAAACTTTTGAAACAAGCCTTCTTCTGGAAAGTTCGTAAATTTAAAAGGACCCCCTTTACAAAACCTCTTTTAGGGTTTTTGTAAAAGGGGCGGATGGGTTACAAACGCCTTCTCCCCCTCAACCGCCACACTCCTTCATGGCTCCTCTCCTCAACCCTCTCCATTCTCATCGCCCAGCCGCCCGATCACCTTCCTGAGCCACCCATCTGCAACAACCTTCATCCAGCCACCCATATTCAACCAAACCTCTTCCTTCTCCCCTATAAAGAAACCTTACAACGAAAACCCTAGGGACCGCTTCTTCACCTCCCCATTTCCTCCTTCACCACCCGTTATCACCCTCTCACCTTCTCCGATTACGATCCATCTTCACTTCCTTTGGCCTTCCTCCTTCTGCCCCTTTACATTTTCCTGGTTTCTTCCCCCTTTTGAGTGGCGGAAGGTCGATCGGGATTCACAAGGCTCCAGGTAAGCCACCGCCCTCATTTTTCCTTGATCCTCTGTAAATTTTTCCCTTTTTGTTCCTCTTTGCATCTCTTTATCTTCTTTTCTTACTTTTTCATATTTTCTTTCACAAAGCAAAATGATGAGACTGATATGCGTATAGCAAGATCAGCTCACCCGATGCAACAGTAAATGGAACTCCATGTTCCAACATATCCTCTTAAATTTTTTTTTTCCCTTCTTTCCCTTCCTGTTAATTGCAATTAGCTGCGTGTGTTTGATGCTGTTTCTGTTGCACTTTCTTTATAATCTCATTTTGTGTATACTCTCTCTCGTGGTTGAGGTTTTCTCATGAATTTCCCTAAGTGATATTTGGCTATTTGCATTTCGGATGAGGTATATCCAGGTATTGAGTGCCTGGTTACCAATGAAGCATAGGATGTAGAGCAATATCTCAAAGAAAAATTATTTTCCCTTTTATCTTCTTCATAATTTCTATATTTGGTTTAACTTCACGATTTAACCTCTTATTCATCTAACTTATCTTTCATTAATCCCTTTGATTCATTGATAAACGTTGGACATCGTGTCAAGATTTCATCTTCCCTCTCTGATTGAGCGAAGGCGACCTAAGTCTCCAGGGTGGAGTTTGAGGATGGGGATGAATGACTGATCGGATCAGGATGAACTAGCGTTAATTTGGGCCATAAGAGATGTGCTATGTGAGCTCCCTTGCTTCTGCTAATACCAAATGCTGATATCCTGGAAAGTGCAAAATTTTTGTGTTCCACGGAGGGGTATTGATCTGCTAAATGTCCGACATGGAAATCGATTCCCACAATTGATCGATTAAATAAAGGTTTGTTTACCCATGACCATGAAAATACAGAGGCCTGTCAGTGTGAAAATGTCTTAATTAAAGAATCTATTTCATATGTTTCTCTATTAATCTTTTTTTTTTTTTTCTGTAATCCTCTCCTTTTTATTTCTACGTTTACCATTTTTTTTTTTTGTTACGGGGACCTGCATGTTCTCTACATTTGGATTGTCATAACTCTTCATTAGTGCGTGATTGTCATTGATCTCCACCTGCAAAGCCAATTTTGGCCCTCTGAAGATCACAATCAACTGGGGTTTGAGTCTCATATAATATAATCTGTAGCACAATGGAGGTACCCCTCAGGTCGACCCTACTGATTGTCAGTTGATTGCAAATTTTGAAGATGTCTTTTTTTTTTTTCTTCTTTTCTGTGTAAGTCTTTTCAAAAAAAAAAAAAGAGAAATCAGAAGAAAGCAAGTAGCTGGAAGTTGATTCCCCACCAGCAGAGTTGTAGGCTCACCAGAGTGATCTGAGCTTCTTGTAAAAGGTAAGGAGTTGATCCACTGTTAACTATCTGATTTCCGGTCCCTTGTTGAGGATCATCTTGCACTTTATTAAGATCTCATGTCATTTTCCATATGTTCTCTATATTTGGTTTAACCGTATGATTAAACCTATTGTTCACCCTTTTTTTTTCTTTCTTATTTACTTTTCTGGTTTACATTCCTCTGTTGATGACCGACTTGTATTTGTGATCTGTAGCTTTGGGTTTATATTTTGATATCTTATGTTATCAGATTTTGTCTCTCTTTGATCTTACTGTGCACTTCATCTCAGTTAATATTTTGTAATGGCTTTAACATGATGTGTATAAATCAGTATCTAGCATCTTTTAGCACATTGATTGGCATTTTCAGCTAATGTTGTTCACTAGCTCCTGCTGGATCGTTGATTGGACACCAGACCTGCAGATTCCCTAATTCCAGATTGGGGCCAATAATTCACTCTTTTTTTGTCTCAAATAGTGATCTTGTCAATTAAAGCCCAACACAGAATTTGTTTTGTTGATGATTGATAAGAAAGCCTTTAATAAACATGGGTGATATGGCTTTTTCCATCTAAAGGCCCCTTATCTGCAATGGGAATGATGAGTGACTGTCAATACAATCGTAAAGGGAAAGAAGCATTTGAATGAGGGGCTGTACAATACCATGATCACCTCTGACGTCTGAAGGAGGGGAAGTCATGTTATAAACTTTCTAGATCGTGGATTCTTTTCAAATTAACTCATAATGGGGAAGTGGAGTGCCAAAGGGATTAGGTCATTCATCTGCTGTCATTTTACAGCACATTGCCGAAGTACTCTATTTCACAAGCACACCCTATCCACCTCATCTTTCCCTTCATATTGTCTATCACAACAGCACCTCGTTGTTGCCAACAAGTTACCCATAGCCATGTTGTGCTTCAGCTGCCTTAGGCGTGACAAAGGGCCAGGACGCGAGTGCATCCTCTCTCCCAAAATCTTGTTACAGGTTTGGTCCAGAATACACAGAGAGTTGCTGCAGATCAGATGTTGCGCGAGTTGCAGAATAACCCTGACACATCACTGCAAGTAGTTCACATTCTACAAATCTCTCAAAATTTAAATACCAGGTTCTTTGCACTTCAGGTTTTGTTCTTGGCTATTTAAACTGAGAAACCTTTGGAGATTGCCGTCATTTAGCTGTATGCTCCTTTCTTCTAGGTGGCTGCCCTTAAATTTGGAGATTTCTATTACTGACAGCACATCACCATATATATTGTTTTCATGGTACAATTGCAGGAACAAGTATACCAGAAATATATGTTAGTGGTTCCAGTGAGGAGCAGTAAAACCTGCTGAGAGTGGATCACCTGAGTCGATCCACTGGGCTAATACGAGAAATAGATCAGAGGCAAAACTGTAAATTGCATTAAACAGTCAGATTACTTTCTTTTGCTGTAAGCTTACCTTTTCTCATTTAAACTTCTGCAATATGTTCATCATAGCATTGTTTATTCTGTCATCGATTAATCTCAAATAATAAATCTAGTTTTCCATTTAACATTTCTTGCATTCATATGATTATTTTCCTTTGTATATAGTCAGTTATTGTTAATTCTCTTTATGTAGATTGGATGCCATTTTGCATTAGCTTTGCTTTCCTTGCTTTCAGCAATTGTTTAATGAACTCACTAAACTGATTACAGCAGTATATATCTTAAGTATCTATGTTGATCCTGTTGTCAACCCTTTTTTCCCAACCACAGAGTTCACTACAGGAAAGAGAATCTTTCACTGGGGTTCACAATGAACCACGGTGGCCATCCATTTTCACAGTAGTTTATTAAAAACTACTACAGATACAACTTTTCACAATTGTTCACAAGAAACTACTGTGACCCTTCATTTTCGCAGTGGTTTATTAAGGAACTACTATAGCCATAGTCTTTCACAATGGTTCACAATGAATCATCGTAATATTTCATTTCCATAATAACTCACTATGGCTATTGCCTCCTCTAATGATCCATCCTGGATCATTCTGGCTCCAGCATCTTCCTATCCATCATCACTCACAGCACTCCATTTCAGCCATACACCAATGATCAAATTTTCCCCTGCATCTTGTCACTTTAGCATCTTTGTCCTACATTGCAAATACCCATGTTTATCAGTTGTTGCCACCCTTACTAAGCAACCTCTTTTACCTTATGTATATAATGTTCATCCTTACATTTCAAAGTTCCCCTTTCATGTATATACATATATATTATATATGAATATACTTGAAAATTTGCATAGGTTTTCTAGTCATAGGAATATATATATATATATATATATATATATATATATATATATATATATATATATATATATATGTGTGTGTGTGTGTGTGTGTTGTCCTCATATATACATCTTTATGCATAGTTACAGAGATCTACCCTCTACCCTCATTTGTATATACTTAATCCCACGTGATTCACATGCACCCTTCCTTTAGATATATGACCATTCATCATCTTGTATATGAAGTGTTGTTTTCTCTCCATATGTATTTCATTATGCTAACTCGGTTTTGCAGGGAATATATGGAAAAAAGTCATTTCTTGGATTTATATTTTCAATGTTGTAATAGTTAGATCTTGAATGAGAATTTACATTTCCTGCTTTAGGTAGAATGAATGAGCATTGTAAATATCATGAATTACTTGTTCTTCATGCATTTTTCTTTTATTTCTCAAAGTCTCACATTGGTAAAACACGAACGGCACGTGCACCATCTTGTAAGAGGTAAATCAATCCTAAGTTGATGATCCACATCAATGGCCATAATCAGGGTGTGGACAAAACTTAGTATTTTTATCTTTTACAAAATAACATTGGATCCACACTGGACCCGTTTTCAAAATTCATCATATTTTCCTGAAATAGTTGCTTCTTTTATCAGAATTTAACTTAAAATTAATTCAAAATATATACCAATGGCCATAGTCAGGGTATATTGAGAGTTAATTTCATTTTAAATTCTATAAAAGCACCAAATGTGTTTCATTCTTCTCTTGAATTTAAATACAGATTATTATATAATACATTCAATGACCATAGTCAAGGATGTATTATATCTTTAATCTTATTTTAATTCATTTAAAGAATAGAATAGCTTTTCAAAAATCCAATTTCAAATTACTTAAATACATTCATCATTTAGGATAAAACTGCATCATGTTTTCAAAATTCCTTTTCCAAAACTCCAAGTAATGTAAATACTTTTCTCAGATCTATCTTCAATCCTTATCCAATCCAATTCATCCTTTTCATTTTCAAATTCAATCTCATTTTCAACATCAAAATTCAATCTAACTTTGAGATTTCAAAGTCATTTTTATTCAAATTCAAATCAGATTTCAAAGTTCAAACTGACTTTGAAATTCCAAATTCATTTTATATTCAAAACTCAAATCAAAATCCAAGTTCAATTTAACTTTGAGATTCTTGACTCATCTTCTAAATTTCAAATTCAAGGTCTAATTTGACTTTGAAATTCATTTGCATATTCAAAAAATTCAATTTCTAAAATTCATTCTCCAAGTTCAAATTAAACTTGGAAGTTCTTCTGAATTTAACTCCAATCCCTTTTAGGATCCAGGATTCAACACTCATATTGGATCTCAGACTTCAGATCCAATTCCTCTTTAGGATCCAGAGTCCAACTCTACATTGAATCTCAGATTTCAGATCCAAAATCCATCTTAGGATCTAGAATCCAATTCCACTTCGGATCTCAGACTTCAGATCCAAATCCATTCTAGGATCCAGAACCCAATCTCACATCGGATCTCAGATTTCAGATCCAAAATCCATCTTAGGATCCAGAATCCAATTTCACTTCGGATCTCAGACTTCAGATCCAAATCCATTCTAGGATCCAGAACCCAATCTCACATCGGATCTCAGATTTCAGATTTTAAATCCATCTTAAGATCCAAACTTCGGATTTGAATTCCAGATCAAATTTTATCCTCAAATCCAACTTTCAAATCCAATTCCAGTTCATTTCCAGATTTCAAATTTAAATCCCTTTGCAAATCATGTCTAGATTTCTTGAATTCATTTCTATACCATTTGGATTTCTCTGATCCATTCCAAACTTCAGAAATCCAAATTCAATTCCATCTCAAGTATTCATTTCCTTTCCTCAAATTCAAATTCAAAGTCCATTTCTGACTTTGAAACTTCATTTCCTTTTATTTTTCAAGTCATTCCTTCTCATTTATTCTTCAAAATCCTGATTTACTTCAAAGACTTAGAACTTCTCTGATCTATCTTAAAGTTCTAAGTCAGATTTAATCATTTCTTCATTCCCGTACCAAGTTCATCTCAGAATACTTGGAAATTTCTAAATCAATTTTCAAAAGAGCATACATCCTTGCATCGCACAAGCATGATTCTTTGTGCATTTTAGAGTTAGAATAAATTCTTAGATTATATTTAGGGAAAGCAAAAGGCATAGATTCGATCCTTGGTTCGATTACCCCTGGTAAAGGCGCCAGGAACGGTCGAACCTCGTACCGACGAGCGAATCCCGTCTCTCCTTTTTCCCGCAATATTTTCAAAACGGAGGCGAGTTATTTGCTAAATATTTTCAAATTAAGGTCAAGTGAGACCCCGCAAAATAGTTTCTCCTCTCTCTTTCTTTCTTTCTTTTCTCTTCTCTCTTTCTTTTCTTTTTTTTGTTCTTCTCCCTTCAAAAAGGAGGAGAATGGAGGTTAGAAAAGGAAAAGAGAAGGAAGAGAGAGAAACCGCTAAGAGAGGAAAATTTTTGCGATGATCACAGATTTGGCGACCGTGATGGGACCCATCTTCGTCTGGTTGAATTTATGCCTTTGCTTTGCTTTTATATAAATCTAAGTCTTTATTCTAACATATGTCAGCTTCATTTACATGCAAACCTTAGGAGCCTAGACTCTGTCCTAAGCTGACATTATTTTCATATAGGATCTAAGTATGGTTTGGTAGGACCATATTGAGGAGATTATATCCATGTTCACATTAGATTTAGGCCTTAAATACAACTCTCCTCAATTTTAGGGATTGAATGCAGACAATGTATGCAAGTGTATGCTTCTTTTCATTTAAATCTATCTCTTTAGGACTTGCATTAGAGCCTTCTGATTTTATTGCATGATTGATCATATTTTGAAAACATCCCTACCTATATTGTCCCGGTCTTCACGTTGCTGGGCTGTCTCACTGAACCATAGTTCGGGAGAGAGCCTCACAACTGGACCACTTATTTGGGTTCGCGCCCCCCTATCACGTACCTAAGGGCCATAGTCCGAGGTATATCGGTAGGTGCTCAAGGATGTTGGGAAGCCTTTACCTTAGAACTGAAGAGATACTTTATATGCCACGTACTTCGAGCTTCGGTTTGAGTATATCGGCGTACCTTGATTGGAAACAGATGATATAAATCTTAGAGTTAGGATTAAGGTCCTACAAGCCATTTCAAATATTGCATATAGAGTCAGCTTTAGGGAGTGTTGTTTGTGTATCCTTGCTTGTATATCTGTGATTGTGTGATATTTTATATCTTCCTTATATTTTCAAAACCCTGGGTATATACTTCAAAATTTTCTCTTTTGTTTCTAAAACCCAAGTGTATTTTTCTTCTTCTTCTACATTTCTTCCAAATTCTTCTGATCCTGCCTGCAAGTTCTTAAAATTTTAAATCTTTACCATTTGTTCTCAAATTTCATTTATTCTTTCATTTTCTTCTGATTTTATATTCTTGTTTATATTTCCATAAAAATCTCTTTTCGTCGAGAGATATCCTTTTCGAAATGGTATTTTCTTTCATATTTTAGTTGGTTACTCTCCCTCGTAGAGTAAACAGCGCAATTGTCACAATACTCAATCCCTAGTAAAGGGATACATTTTTTTTTTTTTTTTAGATTTCAACCTAAATCCTTCCTCTTGTCAAAACTTCTCCAAGAAGTTTCTTTGGTCTAAAAACCTCCTCTTTTCTCTACAGAGGGAGCTCTGATATTTTAAAAAATGGTTACGACAAGAGGGGGAAAAGAAACAGTTTATCAACTCAGCGACAGTGAGGCGGAAGAGATAAGCTCTCCTAAATCAGTCAGCGGACAATGTCAGAGCAAGAAGGATGACATCGACCTTGCTATATATGATATGTTCCAAAAGATGATGGCGAGGATGATGTCGGAGCAAGCCGAGGCCAAGCTGAAAGAGGCAGTTCCTAAAAGCAAGCTGAGGAAGAAGCCTGTAAAGAAGCAAGTCAGAATCATCAGGAAGAAGGTACAGCCAGACACTACTTCTGAGGAATCAGAGTCAGTCGAGGAAGAATCGGAAGAGGAAGAGCAGATTGTCTACAAGCAGAATCCTCCAAGGCAGTCCGTAAAAATAGCTGCGGAAGAGCCTGAATCCGTCAACAAGCCCAAGTCTGGGGCTCCAGCAGAGGACCTGATGAGCAAGCAGATGAAGGAGATGAATCGAGCAATTAAAGACATTCAAGCCAAAGGTAAGGGCAAGCAGACCTACACTGGCGAAGATTTTTACGATGGTCTAGATGGGGATGATAACCTGGAGAATCTTCCCCGCAAGTTTCTCAAATTTGACGGGACTGGCAACCCTAAAGCCCACCTGGCCAAATTTTATGCAGAGTGCAGCCGTTTCAGGAAAGATAACAGGGCTCTGTTCATCTGTTTTCTCCGCAGTCTGGACGGTGTAGCAGCCAGATGGTATGCTGATCATGTGAATCCTATCGAACTACGAGAGTTCGATAAAGTAGTAAATTTGTTCATCGAGCGCTTCTTATTCAACACTAAAGCCTCACCTACATTAAATCATCTTTACAACCTGAAGCAAGGAGAGAATGAAAGAGCAGGTGATTTCATTCACAGGTGGAGAAGCACCTGTAATAAGATGAAGGTTCCCATTCCAGAGGAGCACGCATTGCAGGTGATCCTCAATAATTTCTCTTAGCCCATAAGGAGCCTCATTGCCACTTCCCCGACGAAATCCTTCATCAAGTTGATTGAGCGAGCTGAATGGCTCGAAGCAGGAATAGAAAGCGGGCTTTACGAGGGCACGCCTCTGGTCAAGAATATCCAAGACCAGAAGAAAAAGGCGCAATTCGCTCATTCAGTTGATACCTCCTGCAATAATCTTGGCAGCAGCAGTAAAGGAAACAAGAACAACAGTGGCAGTAGTCCGAGAGTAGATCAGAACAAGGGGCAGAAGGAGGGATCCTTTAAAAACAATGATAAACCGCTTCCGATTGGCCTTCAGCAAAAGGGTGATCCTCAAGAGAAGCCCAAATACATCAAGTGGGAGAAAGATCGAGTCTTCACTCCGTTATCTCAGAGTTTAGAAGTGATTATGAATTACCTTTTGAAGCATGGGATGATCAAACTCCCTAAGATCGCAGATCCTCCCGTAATGTTGGGAAAATTCAAGGACCAATTCTGCAAGTACCACAGGGCAACGGGGCATGATACAGAGCACTGCTTTGTCCTCAAGCACATGATACAAGACTGCATTGACAAAAGTGAGCTGATAGAGGACGAGGAAGAAAAGCAGCCAGCAGTCCTGACAGAACCATTCCCGGACCACTCAAAGAATTGATAAAGCCAAATTCTTTTGTTTGCTTTCGTCTCTTTTTGTCAGTTGTCTTGTAGGGGCTAGTCAGCCTAGTCTTCTATAAGTCCTTTCCTTTTTCAAGTTCTTGTACATATTCAGTTGTTATCGAACCTTTTGCTTATCAATGAAATGTCAATTTTTCTTTATATCTTTGATATTCAAATACTTCCTTCTTTCGCTATACTGGGGCATTTAAATTCCTGTTCTTTCCAGAATGCGGGACAATCCTGACATCATTCATGAGAGAAATGATATTTCCTATGAGGGCTTTTTCAAAAAATCATGAAATTTTAAAAATCTTCGTTAGGACCAAGGAGTTCAAATATTCCTTGGTCTAACCTTTGACAAAAAAATCAACCCTCGTGTTGATCATGTCTTCAAAAATAAGTTTTCAAACCATTATATTGAAAGATCAACCCTTGTGTTGGTCTTATCTTCCAAAAATGAATTTTAAAATTTTTATATTCAAAGATCAACCTTTGTGTTGGTCTTATCTTTCAAAATGGATTTCAAATCTTTATAGATCAACCCTTATCTTTCAAAGTGGATTTCAAAACCTTTATATCCAAAGATCAATCCTTGTATTGATCTTATCTTCCAAAATGGATTTCAAATCTTTTTATTCAAAAGATCAACCCTTGCGTTAGTCTTATCCTCCAAAATTGATCTTAAAACTTTTCAAAGATCAACCCTGGCGTTGTTCTTATCTTTTAAAATGGGTTATAAATCATCATATTCAAAGATCAATCATTGCATTGGTCTTATCTTCCAAAAATGGGTTTTAAATCATTCAAAGATCAACCCTGTGTTGGTCTTATCTTCCAAGATTGGTTTTTAAGCATTACCTTCAACGATCAACCCTTGTGTTGATCTCATTATCAATTTCAAGCTGTTATTTTTAGAAATCAGATCTATTGTTGATCTTCTTCTTCAAAATTAGGTATTCAAAACCATTGCCTTCGAAAATTAACCCTCATGATGATCTCTCATGTTTGGTTTAAAGGATAAGATCTCGCGCTGATCATTTTTCTTATGGTGGATTTTCTTCCCCCAAAATGATTTCTCACTTATTTTTTAAATAAACATTTTCCTTTCAAAGATCCCATATGCAGGCAGGATCAGAAAAACTCCTTTTTCTCAAATCTTGTAAATCTTCAGTTAATTCTGATATCTTTATCAGTTTCATTCATTTTATTCATATTTTTATCAAGTTTACATCAATTTTTTCAAGTTTTATCAAGTTTATCAAATATTTTCTCAAAATTCCATTAAATTTTATCAATTCCCTACCCTTTCAGGTTAAGGGATAAACCTGATGCCTCTTTCCCATGAGGTATTTTCTAAATATTCTTTGTGGCCCCTTTCAGGTTAAGGGATAAACCTGACCCTCGTTGTCCGAGGTGTTCCCGCTCAGGTTAAGGAATAAACCTGACCCTCGTTGTTCGAGGTGCTCCCATTCAGGATAAGGGAAAATCCTGAGACCCCTTGTAGGAGCAACAACTCTACCTATGAGGATTCCTTTGTAAATACAAGTTTTGTTAATTTTTATTGATTTTCTAGATTTTTATCAATTTGCCTTCGCTAAATTTTCTTAAATTCCATTCTTTTCCCATTCAAGATAAGGGAAAATCCTGAGACCCCTCGTAGGAGCAATAACGCTACCTATGAGGATTCTTTTGTAAATACGAGTTTCGTAAACCTTCATTTGATTTTCTAAATTTATATCAATTTTTCTTCATTTAAATTCCTTAAATTCTTTTCCCATTCAGGATAAGGGATAATCCTGAAACCCCTCGTAGGAGCAATAACGCTACCTATGGGGATTCTTTTGTAAACACAAGTTTCGTCAACCTTCTTTGATTTTCTAAATTTATATCAATTTCTTTTTATTAAAAATTCCATAAATTCTTTTTCCCATTTCAGGATAAGGGATAATCCTGAAACCCCTCGTAGGAGCAATAACGCTACCTATGAGGATTCTTTTGTAAATACAAGTTTTGTCAACCTTTACTGATTTTCTAAATTTATATCAATTTCTCTTCACTTTCTTAAATTCTATTCTTTTCCCATTCAGGATAAGGGATAATTCTGAGATCACTCATAGGGGCAACCATGCTACCTGCGAGAGTTCTTTTTACAAAAAAAAAAATCAAATTTTCCTCAAATGTTCTACATTTTTTTCAAAATTCTATATCCTTTTGTCTTCTTAAAGTTTATTCTTTTTATATTCCCCGTCACATACCTGGTCCATCTAGATCATAGATCATAAATTCTAAATCTTGTCATATCCCTTCTAAATTCAAGTCTCAGGTTATCTCTTCATAAAATCTTCTATTTCCCCTTCAGGTTAAGGGATAAACCTGAATCATTCTTTTCCTAAATTCTCTTCAAAACATCTATTCTGTTTTCCCCTTCAGGTTAAGGGATAAACCTGAATCATTCTTTTTCTAAATTCTCGTCAAAAACATCTATTCTGTTTTCCTTTCAGGATAAGGGATAATCCTAAAACCCCGGCCATTCTTCTTGCGTCGATCTCTAAATATCTTAAATAGGCCGATCTCCTTCCCGAATCTTCAGTTGAAAAACCTAGTGTTCGCATTGGTTATTTTGCTCAATTTTCAAATCTAAAGATCAAGTTCATTAGTCCTCATATTGGTTGTCTTTCAAAAGTCTTAATCTTAAATCAGGTCGTTAAATGATTAAATAAAATGTCCCAGCTACTTCGTTGGTCGTTAAATGATTAAATGAAATGTCCCAGCTACTTCGCTAGTCGTTAAATGATTAAATGAAATGTCCCAGCTACTTCGCTGGTCGTTAAATGATTAAATGAAATGTCCCAGCTACTTCGCTGGTCGTTAAATGATTAAATGAAATGTCCCAGCTACTTCGTTGGTCGTTAAATGATTAAATGAAATGTCCCAGTTACTTCGCTGGTCATTAAATGATTAAATGAAATGTCCCAACTACTTTGTTGGTCGTTAAATGATTAAATGAAATGTCCCAGCTACTTCGTTGGTCGTTAAATGATTAAATGAAATGTCCCAGCTACTTCGCTGGTCGTTGAATGATTAAATGAAATGTCCCAGCTACTTCGCTGGCCGTTAAATGATTAAATGAAATGTCCCAGCTACTTCGCTGGCCGTTAAATGATTAAATGAAATGTCCCAGCTACTTCGCTGGTCGTTAAATGATTAAATGAAATGTCCCAGCTACTTCGCTGGTCATTAAATGATTAAATGAAATGTCCCAACTACTTCGCTGGTCGCTAAATGAAATGTCCCAGCTACTTCGCTGGTCGCTAAATAAAAGGTTCCAGCTACTTCGCTGGTCGTTAAATGAAAGGTCCCAGTTTTTTTCTGGTCATTAAATGAAATGTCCCAGCTACTTCACTGGTCGTTAAATGAAATGTCCCAGCTACTTCGCTGGTCGTTAAATAAAAGGTTCCAGCTCCTTCGCTGGTCGTTAAATGAAAGGTTCCAATTTTACTGATCAGAATGTCCAAAATCATAAATTGCAACTAAAGGTCGCATCAAAATCTATGTTGAGTAAATATTTCACATAGAAGTCATGAAAACCTTGCCAATCTGCTAAAAATATTTGTTGATTCCAAATAAATCTTACTGCACAAAAGAATTACCTCGGATTACCTCTAGTATTTTCTTCATAAAAGGTGAAACTCTTTGCGAAAAAGAGGTAAAATTCAAATCTTTTTCCTGTTGATCAACCAAAAGGATGAAAGAAATATCCTCGGTATGATTAGTGAAATAAATATTCGATGACATTGAAAAGCCGGAAGCAAATTGATATTGATCATAGCTATGATGCATGTTTAAAGACGATTTCCTGGCAATTAGACAGTGGAAATATCCTAAGCCATAAAAGAATCCACTTAATCCATATCACCTTATCTAGCTTAAAGCTGCAATCAAATATCGGCAAAAGGGATCTCTCAATTGTCGTTAAGATGAAGGCGAATTAAGCGAGTAGACCCCCAGGGCCAAAGAAGATTTGGATCATCTACCGAGATGAAGGAGTTTGTGAAGGATCCTTCCAGGGAAAGTTCAGATCACCGTTGAGATGAAGGCGGATGTGATGGACCTACCGACAAACCCTAAATGATATTTGATTTCTGCTATCATCTAAAGACCTTTTGAGCCAATACCACCATATATAATTCCTGAGAAAATAAAGGATCGGAACATCTCCAAGATGAAGGAGTTTGTGACGTACCCTTCCCTAAAAAAGAGAGAAAAGTCAGGAACATCCAAAATGAAGGATGATGTAAAAGCCCAAAAAAACTCAATGACTCAAAAAGAGTGCAAGAAGATCATCATGGGAAAAACACCCAGATATCAAACTGCCTAAATTGCCAGAAGTCATCTTTTCTCATGCAAAATTCTTTTATCAATGTCTTTTCACTACTCACTTTTATGAAATTGAGAATACTTCTTCTCTTCTCATATCAGGGAAATGGATAGCTTCCTTGAAGAAAATCATCAGCGTTAAAATTTTGAATTTGACTCTTAAAAACCGAGAAGTTAACCTCGTTGGAGGAAATACTCTAGGTAAAAAGAGGGAATATCTTTTGCACACATATTCACATTTTCAAGTGTTGAAGTCAACTATAAATTTATCTTATTGGCAAAAATTTTCTAGATATTCTAAGAATGAAATAAATATTCAATATCCATTTTTGTGCAACTTAGCGTTGTTTATATCTTCCAGAAGAGTTACCCCACTTAGTTGAAGTATCTCTCCTGTCCCATCACGGTTTCAAGATATCCGTATGGTTGTTCCCACTCAGATTAAGGGTCAAAACCTGTACTCCCTGCGAGAGGTCATTAAATTCAAAAGCTGATTTAGTCTCAGCAATGAGACGTCCAAGTTCATCCCTTTTTCAAAGCTTAAGGGAACCCCATTTCCTTCCTCCTTTCGCAAAACCCTTTTCAGATTTGTTCGTCCAAACTCCGAAGGTCCCATCATGGTCTCTTCACTCGAGGATTCTGTATGGTCGTCCCCTTTAGGTTAAGGGTTAAGCCTGAACCTCGTGCATCGAGGTATCTTCCTTTTTCAGGTTTGGGTTAAACCTTAGTCTCGTCCTAACGAGGTTTCTCGTTTTAACGAGGTGTTTCCTTCCAAGTCCCATCATGGTCTTCCCATCGAGGAATCCATGCTTTGTATATCCATCCGGAATAAAGTCCTACTTGAACTTCATCTCATGAGGCGTTTTCTCAAAAATGTCCCATCAAGATCTTCTTTTATTCCTTTCCCCATTCAGGTTATCTTGAGATATCTTAGTCCCATCCAGGTTAAGGGCTAAACTTGAGTCATTCAAAAGGCTGATCTTGTCTCACCCATGAGGCTTGATCAAAATTCTTACCTTTCATCATTTCGGGATATTCACCCAAAGTCCCATCACGATTTCCTCATCTCTATTTATTCAATCATATCACTTTCAAGGATTTCGTCTTCCCAAAGCCATTCAAGGATAAAGATTTAAATCTGAAAAACCATGTCTTTTAAATCAAATTCTTCCACACCCAGTTGAGATCTGCTGACTGGGGCATTTTTCAAAATTTGGAGTGTTTTCTTTGCCACTAAGCTCGGCTTTCAACCGGCTTAGTAGCAAAGAGGGGCATCTGTGAACACCCCAAATTTTTCAAAATCTTTTAAATATTCCCCTTTTGCCCCTAAATTCATTTTTTGAGCAAATGTGTCATTTTTAAATCTAAATTTCAGTTTATTTCTCAAGCTTTATTGAAATTAGATTCATTTTATATGTTTAAATTGATTTCGGATCTGGGTCCATTGTCCAGATCCAAATCTGAGTTTCCTTGTTCAAATTTTAAATTAAAATTATAGAAAATACCAAGAATAGTCTTTAAAAAGATCGGATAGTCCATTCGACATCCGTTTGGATCCATCACATTGTATGTCTCGATTCGAGTGTCAAAACTCGAACATTTTCTCAAAACCTCGGGCCAAAACCCATTCTTCTGAAGAAATTTCCCCAAAATGGTCTGAAATTTTCAAGAAAATACTTTTGTAAATATTTCTTTTAGAAAAATACAAACAAATTAGGGTTTTAGTCTTTGCTTTCTCAAATCTTCATTCTAAAAATACAAAAAAAAAATATACTCAGAAAAGAACAAAAAAAATTCAATACAAAAAGAAAATTACAAAAATAGTTTTTAGAAAACCCCTTTTTTCAAGGAAAAACTTTTGAAACAAGCCTTCTTCTGGAAAGTTCGTAAATTTAAAAGGACCCCCTTTACAAAACCTCTTTTAGGGTTTTTGTAAAAGGGGCGGATGGGTTACAAACGCCTTCTCCCCCTCAACCGCCACACTCCTTCATGGCTCCTCTCCTCAACCCTCTCCATTCTCATCGCCCAGCCGCCCGATCACCTTCCTGAGCCACCCATCTGCAACAACCTTCATCCAGCCACCCATCTTCAACCGAACCTCTTCCTTCTCCCCTATAAAGAAACCTTACAACGAAAACCCTAGGGACCGCTTCTTCACCTCCCCATTTCCTCCTTCACCACCCGTTATCACCCTCTCACCTTCTCAGATTACGATCCATCTTCACTTCCTCTGGCCTTCCTCCTTCTGCCCCTTTACATTTTCCTGGTTTCTTCCCCCTTTTGAGTGGCGGAAGGTCGATCGGGATTCACAAGGCTCCAGGTAAGCCACCGCCCTCATTTTTCCTTGATCCTCTGTAAATTTTTCCCTTTTTGTTCCTCTCTGCATCTCTTTATCTTCTTTTCTTACTTTTTTATATTTTCTTTCACGAAGCAAAATGATGAGACTGATATGCGTATAGCAAGATCAGCTCACCCGATGCAACAGTAAATGGAACTCCATGTTCCAACATATCCTCTTCAATTTTTTTTTCCTTCTTTCCCTTCCTGTTAATTGCAATTAGCTGCGTGTGTTTGATGCTGTTTCTGTTGCACTTTCTTTATAATCTCATTTTGTGTATACTCTCTCTCGTGGTTGAGGTTTTCTCATGAATTTCCCTAAGTGATATTTGGCTATTTGCATTTCGGATGAGGTATATCCAGGTATTGAGTGCCTGGTTACCAATGAAGCATAGGATGTAGAGCAATATCTCAGAGAAAAATTATTTTCCCTTTTATCTTCTTCATAATTTCTATATTTGGTTTAACTTCACGATTTAACCTCTTGTTCATCTAACTTATCTTTCATTAATCCCTCTGATTCATTGATAAACGTTGGACATCGTGTCAAGATTTCATCTTCCCTCTCTAATTGAGCGAAGGAGACCCAAGTCTCCAGGGTAAAGTTTGAGGATGGGGATGAATGACTGATCCGATCAGGATGAACTAGCGTTAATTTGGGCCATAAGAGATGTGCTATGTGAGCTCCCTTGCTTCTGCTAATACCAAATGCTGATATCCTGGAAAGTGCAAAATTTCTGTGTTCCACGGAGGGGTATTGATCTGCTAAATGTCCGACATGGAAATCGATTCCCACAATTGATCGATTAAATAAAGGTTTGTTTACCCATGACCATGAAAATACAGAGGCCTGTCACTGTGAAAATGTCTTAATTAAAGAATCTATTTCATATGTTTCTCTATTAATCTTTTTTTTTTTCTGTAATCCTCTCCCTTTTATTTCTACGTTTACCATTTTTTTTTTTTTTGTTAGAGGGACCTGCATGTTCTCTACATTTGGATTGTCATAACTCTTCATTAGTGCGTGATTGTCATTGATCTCCACCTGCAAAGCCAATTTTGGCCCTCTGAAGATCACAATCAACAAGGGTTTGAGTCTCATATAATATAATCTGTAGCACAATGGAGGTACCCCTCAGGTCGACCCTACTGATTGTCAGTTGATTGCAAATTTTGAAGATGTCTTTTTTTTTTTTTCTTCTTTTCTGTGTTAGTCTTTAAAAAAAAAAAAAGAAGAGAAATCAGAAGAAAGCAAGTAGCTGGAAGTTGATTCCCCACCAGCAGAGTTGCAGGCTCACCAGAGTGATCTGAGCTTCTTGTAAAAGGTAAGGAGTTGATCCACTGTTAACTATCTGATTTTCGGTCCCTTGTTGAGGATCAGCTTGCACTTTATTAAGATCTCATGTCATTTTCCATATGTTCTCTATATTTGGTTTAACCGTATGATTAAACCTATTGTTCACCCTTTTTTTTTCTTTCTTATTTACTTTTCTGGTTTACATTCCTCTGTTGATGACCGACTTGTATTTGTGATCTGTAGCTTTGAGTTTATATTTTGATATCTTATTTTATCAGATTTTGTCTCTCTTTGATCTTACTGTGCACTTCATCTCAGTTAATATTTTGTAATGGCTTTTACAAGATGTGTATAAATCAGTATCTAGCATCTTTTAGCACATTGATTGGCATCTTCAGCTAATGTTGTTCACCAGCTCCTGCTGGATCGTTGATTGGACACCAGACCTGCAGATTCCCTAATTCCAGATTGGGGCCAATAATTCACTCTTTTTTTGTCTCAAATAGTGATCTTGTCAATTAAAGCCCAACACAGAATTTGTTTTGTTGATGATTGATAAGAAAGCCTTTAATAAACATGGGTGATATGGCTTTTTCCATCTAAAGGCCCCTTATCTGCAATGGGAATGATGAGTGACTGTCAATACAATCGTAAAGGGAAAGAAGCATTTGAATGAGGGGCTGTACAATACCATGATCACCTCTGACGTCTGAAGGAGGGGAAGTCATGTTATAAACTTTCTAGATCGTGGATTCTTTTCAAATTAACTCATAATGGGGAAGTGGAGTGCCAAAGGGATTAGGTCATTCATCTGCTGTCATTTTACAGCACATTGCCGAAGTACTCTATTTCACAAGCACACCCTATCCACCTCATCTTTCCCTTCATATTGTCTATCACAACAGCACCTCGTTGTTGCCAACAAGTTACCCATAGCCATGTTGTGCTTCAGCTGCCTTAGGCGTGACAAAGGGCCAGGACGCGAGTGCATCCTCTCTCCCAAAATCTTGTTACAGGTTTGGTCCAGAATACACAGAGAGTTGCTGCAGATCAGATGTTGCGCGAGTTGCAGAATAACCCTGACACATCACTGCAAGTAGTTCACATTCTACAAATCTCTCAAAATTTAAATACCAGGTTCTTTGCACTTCAGGTTTTGTTCTTGGCTATTTAAACTGAGAAACCTTTGGAGATTGCCGTCATTTAGCTGTATGCTCCTTTCTTCTAGGTGGCTGCCCTTAAATTTGGAGATTTCTATTACTGACAGCACATCACCATATATATTGTTTTCATGGTACAATTGCAGGAACAAGTATACCAGAAATATATGTTAGTGGTTCCAGTGAGGAGCAGTAAAACCTGCTGAGAGTGGATCACCTGAGTCGATCCACTGGGCTAATACGAGAAATAGATCAGAGGCAAAACTGTAAATTGCATTAAACAGTCAGATTACTTTCTTTTGCTGTAAGCTTACCTTTTCTCATTTAAACTTCTGCAATATGTTCATCATAGCATTGTTTATTCTGTCATCAATTAATCTCAAATAATAAATCCAGTTTTCCATTTAACATTTCTTGCATTCATATGATTATTTTCCTTTGTATATAGTCAGTTATTGTTAATTCTCTTTATGTAGATTGGATGCCATTTTGCATTAGCTTTGCTTTCCTTGCTTTCAGCAATTGTTCAATGAACTCACTAAACTGATTACAGCAGTATATATCTTAAGTATCTATGTTGACCCTGTTGTCAACCCTTTTTTCCCAACCACAGAGTTCACTACAGGAAAGAGAATCTTTCACTGGGGTTCACAATGAACCACGGTGGCCATCCATTTTCACAGTAGTTTATTAAAAACTACTACAGCTGCAACTTTTCACAATTGTTCACAAGAAACTACTGTGACCCTTCATTTTCGCAGTGGTTTATTAAGGAACTACTATAGCCATAGTCTTTCACAATGGTTCACAATGAATCATCGTAATATTTCATTTCCATAATAACTCACTATGGCTATTGCCTCCTCTAATGATCCATCCTGGATCATTCTGGCTCCAGCATCTTCCTATCCATCATCACTCACAACACTCCATTTCAGCCATACACCAATGATCAGATTTTCCCCTGCATCTTGTCACTTTAGCATCTTTGTCCTACATTGCAAATACCCATGTTTATCAGTTGTTGCCACCCTTACTAAGCAACCTCTTTTACCTTATGTATATAATGTTCATCCTTACATTTCAAAGTTCCCCTTTCATGTATATACATATATATTATATATGAATATACTTGAAAATTTGCATAGGTTTTCTAGTCATAGAAATATATGTACATACTTATATATATATATATATATATATATATATATATATATATATATATATATATATATATGTGTGTGTGTGTGTGTGTGTGTGTGTTGTCCTCATATATACATCTTTATGCATAGTTACACAGATCTACCCTCATTTGTATATACTTAATCCCACGTGATTCACATGCACCCTTCCTTTAGATATATGACCATTCATCATCTTGTATATGAAGTGTTGTTTTCTCTCCATATGTATTTCATTATGCTAACTCGGTTTTGCAGGGAATATATGGAAAAAAGTCATTTCTTGGATTTATATTTTCAATGTTGTAATAGTTAGATCTTGAATGAGAATTTACATTTCCTGCTTTAGGTAGAATGAATGAGCATTGTAAATATCATGAATTACTTGTTCTTCATGCATTTTTCTTTTATTTCTTAAAGTCTCACATTGGTAAAACACGAACGGCACGTGCACCATCTTGTAAGAGGTAAATCAATCCTAAGTTGATGATCCACATCAATGTCCATAGTCAGGGTGTGGACAAAACTTAGTATTTTTATCTTTTACAAAATAACATTGGATCCACACTGGACCCGTTTTCAAAATTCATCATATTTTCCTTAAATATTTTCTTCTTTTATCAGAATTTAACTTAAAATTAATTCAAAATATATACCAATGGCCATAGTCAGGGTATATTGAGAGTTAATTTCATTTTAAATTTTATAAAAGCACCAAATGTGTTTCATTCTTCTCTTGAATTTAAATACAGATTATTATATAATACATTCAATGACCATAGTCAAGGATGTATTATATCTTTAATCTTATTTTAATTCATTTAAAGAATAGAATAGCTTTTCAAAAATCCAATTTCAAATTACTTAAATACATTCATCATTTAGGATAAAACTGCATCATGTTTTCAAAATTCCTTTTCCAAAACTCCAAGTAATGTAAATACTTTTCTCAGATCTATCTTCAATCCTTATCCAATCCAATTCATCCTTTTCATTTTCAAATTCAATCTAACTTTGAGATTTCAAAGTCATTTTTATTCAAATTCAAATCAGATTTCAAAGTTCAAACTGACTTTGAAATTCCAAATTCATTTTATATTCAAAACTCCAATCAAAATCCAAGTTCAATTTAACTTTGAGATTCTTGACTCATCTTCTAAATTTCAAATTCAAGGTCTAATTTGACTTTGAAATTCATTTGCATATTCAAAAAATTCAATTTCTAAAATTCATTCTCCAAGTTCAAATTAAACTTGGAAGTTCTTCTGAATTTAACTCCAATCCCTTTTAGGATCCAGGATTCAACACTCATATTGGATCTCAGACTTCAGATCCAATTCCTCTTTAGGATCCAGAGTCCAACTCTACATTGAATCTCAGATTTCAGATCCAAAATCCATCTTAGGATCCAGAATCCAATTCCACTTCGGATCTCAGACTTCAGATCCAAATCCATTCTAGGATCCAGAACCCAATCTCACATCGGATCTCAGATTTTAGATCCAAAATCCATCTTAGGATCCAGAATCCAATTCCACTTCGGATCTCAGACTTCAGATCTAAATCCATTCTAGGATCCAGAACCCAATCTCACATCGGATCTCAGATTTCAGATTTTAAATCCATCTTAAGATCCAAACTTTGGATTTGAATTCCAGATCAAATTTTATCCTCAAATCCAACTTTCAAATCCAATTCCAGTTCATTTCCAGATTTTAAATTTAAATCCCTTTGCAAATCATGTCTAGATTTCTTGAATTCATTTCTATACCATTTGGATTTCTCTGATCCATTCCAAACTTATGAAATCCAAATTCAATTCCATCTCAAGTATTCATTTCCTTTCCTAAATTCAAATTCAAATTCAAAGTCCATTTCTGACTTTGAAACTTCATTTCCTTTTATATTTCAAGCCATTCCTTCTCATTTATTCTTCCAAATCCTGATTTAATTCAAAGACTTAGAACTTCTCTGATCTATCTCAAAGTTCTAAGTCAGATTTAATCGTTTCTTCATTCTCGTACCAAGTTCATCTCAGAATACTTGGAAATTTCTAAATCAATTTTCAAAAGAGCATACATCCTTGCATCGCACAAGCATGATTCTTTGTGTATTTTAGAGTTAGAATAAATTCTTATATTATATTTAGGCAAAGCAAAAGGCATAGATTTGATCCTTGGTTCGATTACCCCTGGTAAAGGCGCCAGGAACGGTCGAACCTCGTACCGACGAGCGAATCCCGTCTCTCCTTTTTCTCGCAATATTTTCAAAATGGAGGCGAGTTATTTGCTAAATATTTTCAAATTAAGGTCAAGTGAGACCCCGCAAAATAGTTTCTCCTCTCTCATTCTTTCTTTCTTTTCTCTTCTCTCTTTCTTTTCTTTCTTTTGTTCTTCTCCCTTCAAAAAGGAGGAGAATGGAGGTTAGAAAAGGAAAAGAGAAGGAAGAGAGAGAAACCGCCAAGAGAGGAAAAATTTTGTGATGATCACAAAAAGCAATACAAAAATCAAAAATTGAGGAAAGCAAATGGTTTTAAAAATTGAAAAAAATTGAATTTTGCTAAAAACCTCGTTTTAAACCATTTTATGAAAATTTTTCTTAAAAGGAGCCTCCTTTTTGAAAAAAATGAAATTTCAAAACAGTCTCTCCCGCTCATTCCTCCCTTTTACTCCTACCCTCCATCTTCAACAATTTCTCCTTCGGACAGCCTTCCATCTTCAACAAACAGCCCAGCGACTCTCTTTAAAGGAGAGGCATCCCAGTCTCTGAGAAAGGGGGGGAAAGAAAAGAACGATATCCAATTTTCCATCGAGGTTTTCCTTTGAAAGATCCATCATTTCTTTGATCGAGTTTTCCCTCTCCGCCCTTCTTCAAGGTTCCTGCAAAAACCAGTCCTTCGTAGAATCACGGTAAGCTCTTTTCCCTTTTGATTCTCTCTCTAGATCTAAGTGCTCTTGCCCATTTGCCCCTTTAAGCACCCTCGGTAGCATCTGATTTGCTTATAGCAAATCAGCCTACCTGTGTGCAATATAAACTGGAACGATAGTGTTCCAACATCTTGATTTCATGTTTATCATTTCCCGTTTCCATCTTGATTATCATTGATTTTTGAATTCTCTGTTCTTATTTCAACCATCTGTTCATATTCCAATCTCATATCTCTTTTAGTTTTGATTTGCATTTTTATCTTTATTTTTCCTTTTCTATTTTTTTTTTATTATCCATGATGTTCCCTCTCATAAATGCATTCACGTTTCATTTACTTGAGCGTTTATATACTTCGATCCATTACAAGCATTATCTCCCTTGGTAAGTTCTGTTTTGGCATACACGCTTGAGCCAATTGAAAGATCGTTGAACACTAGCATTTCATGATCCTTCATGTCCGTTGTAAAACCCTGTGTTCAGTTGATCCCCATCACCCAGGTATTTTGATCTATTCTATGAAGTGGGTATTGATGAGTTCTACACGATCAAGTCCACTCCATTGTTATTATTATTTTTGGGTTCATTATGTTGGAGTCATAAATTCTGTTTCAATACTTTGGAAGCATGTTGGTATGTTGTTGAATCCAGGCAATGTTCTTACAAAGAGAAGGGAAGATTGTAAAAGAAAAAGCTAATTTGTTTTCTTCTAGTTGGTGATTAATTGATATTTTGATGGTTTGTTGCTTTTACTTTCCTTTTGAAAGATGTGGTTCTTTGGGAATCATCAGAGTTTGTTTGTTAGAAGTGAAGGTGAGAATGATGGTCAAGAATGGGACTTTGCAGTGGTACGATGATACCTTTGGTTTCTGACTTGTGCAATCAAAGCAGAGCCCATGTAATGAGGGTTGCTAAAAAAAAAGGGTAAGAAATGATTGAAAAGTTATATGCTCTTCTATGGATCTGTCATGTGGTGAGAAGTATTAAACATGAATCTTTGTATTTGATACTCTTTGCCAGGCTTTTGATGTGTAACTTAAGTTTCCAATTCCTAATACAACGTTTGCTACACATTTCCTGATAGATTGGCTTTGTTCATCACAAGAGATGTAACCTGGGCATTACTTGAACTTGATTCTAGGCCCAACGTCTGCAATGGTTTTCTTTTCATTGATTAAATGTATATACCTGTGCTCTGCAGCACAATATTTTGTTCTCTATGCACAACACTGTGTACAACACCTATTGCACTTTTGCATCCATACCTAGCTGTGCTTGTACATTTCTTTTCTTTTACATAGCACCTATTCACTTTTACTGTTATTTGCCACTTGTTTTAGATAAAAATTGGAACAACAAGCCACCCACCATGTTGTCGTAACCTTCAGTATCCACTTACCTACTGTCAAAATTCTTCCACTGCTGCAAATTACACTATTCACAATCCCCCTCACAGCACTTCAGGGCACCCTCTCAGTTACTTCACCAACTCCATCCCCATTGGCTGCTGTCATAAATGCAATACACCTGCAGCCATCTCCTCACCATCACCAGCCCCTGTGGCTTTTCCTATGCACAACCAACATCATCTCCACTCTCAGCATATGTGATCTCCATTTCACAATTGTGCACATCCACGTCCATTGCACCCACTGTTACCCTACTGCTGCACCAACATCTCCTGCATATACATCATTCAATCCATTTTCCCCATGGACAACAACATTTTCAACTACACCTTCTCACAACATGTCACAACCAACCACCACCTGGATGGCCTGCATTAAAGTTTGAGGACGTTTCCTTGAGTGTTAAGCAGAAATTAAGAGTTGTGTTGAGCCAATCAAGCCTCTTTCTTCTAATAACGATGGGACATATGTCATTGGTGGAGGGTCTTCTGAAGCCATTTACCTATGGGAGGTCGCAAGTGGTAGACTTCTTAGAAAGTGGGCTGCTCATTATAAAGAAGTTACTTGCTTGATTTTTGCTGATGATGAATCATTTATTATTTCTGGTTCTGAAGATGGATCAGTGAAAGTTTGGTTCTTGTTTAGGATATTTGATGATAGTGGTCAGCTGCGACAGGATCACCCATATGAGCATAGGTTTCATGGACATTCTTTGCCAGTTACTGATGTAGCCTGTGGTTATGGTGGTTGTAGTGCAATAGTTATATCTTCTTCAGAAGATTGTACTTGCAAGGTCAGGTTTGGAGTTTGCCATTGGGGGTTCTATTGAAAACCATTTCTTTCCCTGCTAAAATAGCAGCAGTTGCGCTGAATCCTGGTGAATATGTGTTTTATGCTGCTTGCAGTGATGCAAACATATATATTGCTGCACTTAAGTCTGGAAACAGCTCTGGTGGCTCTTATGGGAGGGATATCATTGGTGCATTATCTGATCACAGTGAAGTTGTCACATGCTTGGCATCGAGCGCGGATGGAGTTACCTTGGTTTCTGGATCAAAGGATAGAACAATTCAAATTTGGCACCCCATAACTAGACAGGTTCTTCGCATTCTTAAAGGCTCTGTTAGCAACATCCTAGTGATCAAACAGCCAAGTGCATTGAGCAGTACTTTGGCTCCCAAGCGCAGAGCTTTGCCGCCACTATTGCAGAGATATGTAACTGCTGAGGTGGGATATCCTGATGGCAGTTATGAAACTGGTCCTGTGGTTTCACTACAGCATCAATATATTGAGTCATTAGATAGCCGGCTCTTCACTACTCTTCATGTGCTAAAGAATCAAATTAAAGAATTTGAGAAACATGATTCGTTATCCAAAGTTCAAAGAGATCTGGAAAAGCTAAAGTCAGACTATAGCAGGCAAATGATCAAGAGTTGGAAAAACATGTATAAAGATTTGCATTGTTTCTGTATAGATGAGTTGATGGATGCTGATCAAACGAGACACAATGACTACTGAAAGGTCTGTTCTGCAAAAGATGGACAGATCTTAAGCCATTTGCCACTCCACAATTTTGCTGGTAGTAACAGCCCCACTTCAACTTCCAGTTATCATCTGTTGCATCAACCTCTCATTACTCACCTTTCTAAAGAACAATCACCTTTAGCATCTGCCCTTTTCCCTATCTCTTGTGTATATCACCTTAGCCATACCTTTTTCATTCATCATCCTACAACAAATACCCTTCACCTAATCAGCACTATTCTTCACTGCATTCTACCAGGTCAGTATGCCTTCTCCACGATATTTCGTTATACTTCCATTATACATATTGTCTACATAGCTTCTTTGTTTTCACTGTTATAAACTCATATCATACACACTATGGCACCATCACATACTGCCCCATTGCACAGTATCTTTGTGGCCTCCACTTTCATCAGTGTCTACTACATCTTGTCATAATAGAACTTATAGTGGCACCTCACCTCCTGGCATCCACTTCACCTACACTCTATCTTTCACCCACAATCCTTATCCATAGTAGTTGGTCCCGTTCCACCATTCAATATAATGTTCCTGTGTATGTGCATCTTATCATACATATTTTCCAAATTCTCCCAGCATATCCTCACCAACTTAGGTACTTCCATTACAAGTTAGATGCAATCATGTGCATTTGCCTTTAGGTATATATATCTCACTTTTTTTTTTTTTATTATTGCACATTCTCACATGCACTTTTTATAGACCTTCTCATATATATGCCAAGCTTCATGTAAAGTTCTTCATTCTCTTATATACCTTCTGCATCTTGCTTTATGCTAACCTTGTTTTGTAGGGATATACGGAAAATGTTGATTCCCTCTCTTAGATTAAGACTTTATTTTAATAATTGTAATAGTTAGATCTTAAATGAGAATTTATATTTCCTGCTCTAGATAGAATGAATGAGCATTATGAATACCATGAATTACTTGTTTTCATGCTTTTACCTTTATTTCTCAAAATCTCACATTGGTGAAACACGAATGACACGTGCACCATTTCGTAAGAGGTAAATTAATCCTAAGTTGATGATTCATATCAATGGCCATAGTCAGGGTGTGGACAAAACTTAGTATTTTTATCTTTTACAAAATAACACTGGATCTGTCTTCAAAATTCAACATGTTTTCCCTTAAATATTTTCTTCCTTTATCAGAATTTAACTTAAAATTAATTCAAAATATATACCAATGGCCATAGTCAGGGTATATTGAAAGTTAATTTCATTTTAAATTCTATAAAAGCACCAAATGTGTTTCATTCTTCACCTGAATTTAAATATAGATTATTATATAATACATTCAATGACCATAGTCAAGGATGTATTATATCTTCAATCTTATTTTAATTCATTTAAAGAATGGAATAGCTTTTCAAAATTCAATTTCAAAAAATTAAATTCATTCATCATTTAGATAGAACTGCATCATATTTTCAAAATTCCTTTTTCAAAAACTCCAAGTGATGTAAATATCTTCCTCAATCTATCTTCAATTCTTATAAAAACCAATTCATCCTTTTCATCTTCAAATTCAATTTCATTTTCAATCTCAAAGTTCAATTCAACTTTGAGATTCCAAAGTCATTTTTATTCAAATTCAAATCAGATTTCAAAGTTCAAATTGACTTTGAAATTCCAAATTCATTTTATCTTCAAAACTCCAATCAAAATCAAAGTTCAATCAAACTTAGAAATTCTTGATTCATCTTCTAATATTCAGATTCAAACTTCAAATTCAAAGTCCAATTTGATTTTGAAATTCATATTCCAAGTTCAAAATTCTTAAAATCAAATATTGAAATTCCAAATCCAAAGTTAGATCCTAAATCCAACTTGGATCCAGATTTCCAAGTATAAATCCCCACTTTTGGATCTCAGACTTCAGATCCACAATCTATCTTAGGATCCAGAACCCAACTCTACATTGGATCTCAAACTTTAGATCCACAATCCATCTTAGGGTCCAGAGTCCAACTCTACATTGGATCTCAGATCCAAATCCATCCTAGGATCCAGAACCCAATTCTACTTTGGATCTCAGACTTCAGATCCACTCCATTTTTAGGATCCAGAACGCAAGTCCATCTTGGATTCTAAATCTTGGATCTGATCCTATTCAGGATCCGGAATCCAATTCTAATTCTAGATTTCAAATTCCATTTTCGGATCTAATATGAATCTCTTAAATCCATTTCTATTCTTAAAAACCATTTGATTTTCTCAGTCCTTTCCAATTTCAAACTTCAAAATTTAAATTCAATTCCATCTCAAGTATTCATTTCCTTTCCTAAATTCAAGTTCAAAATTCAAAGTCCATTTCCAACTTTGAAACTTCATTTCCTTTCATTTCAAAACTTCAAATCATTCTCAAAATCAAGATTTATTCTTCCAATCCTGATTTACTTCAAAAACATAGAACTTCCCTGATCTATCTCAAGTTCTAAAGTTAAATTCAAACATTTCTTCACTCCCTTACCAAATTCATCTCAGAACACTTGAAAATTTTCAAAACATCTTTTCAAAAAGAGCATACATTCTTGCATTGCACAAGCATGATTCTTTGTGCATTTAGATCTTTAGGATAAATTCTTAGATTATATTTAGGCAAAGCAAAAAGGCATAGATTCGATCCTTGGTTCGATTACCCCTGGTAAAGGCGTCAGGAACGGTCGAACCTCGTACCGACGAGCGAATCCCGTCTCTCCATTTTTTCCCGCAATATTTCAAAATGGAGGCAAGTTATTTGCTAAATATTTTCAAATCAAGGTCAAGTGAGACCGCGGAAAATAGTTCCTCCTCTCTCTTTCTTTCTTTCTTTTCTCTTCTCTCTTTTTTTTCTGTCTTTTATTCTTTTTCCTTCAAAAAGAAGGAAAATAGAGGTTGTTAAAGGAAAAGAGAAGGAAGAGAGAGAAACCAACAAGAGTATAGGAAAAATTTTGCGATGATCACACATCCACATAGGCATCCATGTTCTTGTGCATCTGGTCATGAAAGATAACTGCCATGGCCCTCTGATAGGTTGCCCCAGCATTCTTGAGCCCAAATGGCATGACCGTATAGCAAAATGTACCCCAAGGCGTGGTGAAGGAAGTTTTGGATTGGTCACGAGCGGCCAATTTGATCTGATTATAGCCTGAGTATCCATCCATAAAAGAAAACATGGCATGGCCTGCCGTGCTGTCGATCAAAAGATCGATGTTGGGGAGTGGATAATCATCTTTCGGGGTTGCTTTGTTCAGATCTCTAAAATCTATATAGATCCGGACTTTGCCATTCTTTTTAGGAACTGCCACGATATTCGCCAACCAGTCTGGGTATTCAATAGTCCGAATGAATCCTGCCTTTAACAACTCTTCAAGTCCTTTAACTTGTGGGGCTACTCGGGGATCCATTTTTCTGAGTTTTTGCTTAATGGGTTTACAATCTGGCTTCATCATAAGGCGGTGCTCGACCAACTTGGGATCTAGGCCTGACATATCCTCATAAGTACAAGTGAAGACTTCCTGGTGCTGTTTGAGGAAGTAGACGAGCCTTTTCTTCTCATTCGAATTCAAGCTGGAACCGATCTTGAGGATTTTCAGATCATCTTCCGAACCGATGTTGACATCCTCTGTTGGATCTTGAACCAGTGGTGATGGTTCATCCTGCTTCTGAATACTGGCAAATTCTGGCAGATCTTGACTTGTTGAGTCGAATTCTGCCAACTCTTCGATCTGCTCTGTCATAAAGCTGACTCTTGCCCCTGCCTTTGCCTTGCAGATTCTGACCAGTTTGGATTTATTTTGATAAAAATTAGTATTGATGATGAGCTTCTTGAGCGATTTAGGCGCCATGATTTCGGCAATCTGAAAGCCCAAAGAAGGTTTTTGAGAAAAAGGGTAATAGGTTTTGAAAAATAGTCTTTTGTACAGAAAAGAATGACGATCATGAAAAATGATGTAAGCGAAGAATTTGCGTACACCAAGATGAGAAAATAAGAATCAAAATTTCATTGATTTGAGTAACTTTGATATTTACAGACGATTGAAGAAAGAAAGAAACTGGGGCGGATCTTCTGCCCCTTACAAGATGACTTTAGAAAGGAAAGAGAAAATAGAAAAACACTGGCATTGTCTTCTTTACTAGGCTCCTTTGACGAAGGTGGTTTTTCTGCCGGACGACTGACCTGTGAAACCCAAGCCTGTACCCTCGACATGCCGAGCGGGGACGATCAGCTCCAAAATGTCGTCTTCATTGCTGCCCATGCCCCTGAAAGGCTGATAACCGTGCTTAATCAGGAGATCAAACCCTTTCTTAGTTTTTGAGAACTGAGGGAAAAGAGGGTGATCTTTGAGTGTAGTGCAATCAAGGTGCCCACCTAGTTTGAAGAAGTGAGGTCCCTGCCACTGAACCACTGCTGCAACATTCTCTGTCGGCTGGATTTTTTTCAGCTTTAACATGTTCAGGCTTTCACTTAAATTGATTTCATCAACTTCCCGGATGCTCGGGATGTCGGCGGTGAAACTAGGATGGGGAATCATCGGTTGCGGGAGTCGTTCTTCTGAGTCCTCTCCTAGGACCGTAGTGATCATGCCTCCCTTTGACCATTTGATACACTGGTGAAGGGTTGAAGGAACAGCATTTGCGTTGTGGATCCAAGTGCGTCCCAGGAGAAGGTTGTATGTGGGCGGCACGTTGACCACATGGAAGAGAACCGTATGCACCGAGTAACTGATGAAGATTTCGAGGAATATCTTCCTCATTGGCTGTCTATCCATGCTTGTCAAAATCGTAGATCGTGATCGGATCCGGGGTATATTCCTCTTCTTTTAGGCCCAATGCCTTAGCCATCATTTTAGGGTAGATATTGAGGTTGCTGCCTCCATCGACGAGCACATGAGGGACTATCATGCCCCTGGTTTGCACCACTATGTATAGGGCGTTGTTGTGAAATGAATGAGGTTTTGGCAAATCCTCATCTGAGAATGTTATAAGTGCATTCGTCATTGCTTGATTGACAATCTGAGCCATATCTTGTGGCGTTGTGCTAGGCTTGACCTTGATCTTTCTAAACAGGTCTTCTAACACTTGCTGGTGCTCGGGTGAAGCGTGGGTCAGATCCAGGATAGAAATGTTGGATAGAGCGGTGATTGGCTTCTGAACTGACCCTGAAGCCTCTTCTTCCTTCGAAGCCGCCTTGATAAAGTGCTTCAGGATCCTGGGAACTATCTTGGCAATTTTCGCCGCTGCTTTCACTGGTTTCTTGTTGCTGGAGAATGCAGTAATATCCACCATCTTGGCGGAAGACTGTGCTTGGCGAAGGACCAGGACCTGATGTTGATCCTGAATGTCCTGACTAGAACATGGCTAGATGTTGTCTTGAAGAGAGAACGTCTGTTCCGTGATGACTGAAGCTGAATGCTTGGGAAATGGCTTCGATAGAATTTCTGGTTGCTCTTCTTCATCTTCAATTAGCAAGTTTTTGTCAATATAGTCCTGGATGATGTTTTTAAGGACAAAACAATGCTCTGTGTCATGTCCATCAGTCCGGTGAAACTTGCAGAATTTATCCATCCATTTTCCCATAGTGACCGGAGGATCTGCCACCTTGGGGAGTTTAATCATTCCCTTTGACATCATATACTCCAAGACCTCTTCGCGGGACTACTCCAGAGCTGTGAACTCTCGGTCATAACTCCAACCCTCGTGTTTCGGCTTTTCTGACTGTTTCGCTTCTGGCTGAGGTGCTGACTGAACAGGCTGTGGCTTGACAAACTTTCCCTTCTGAGCTGTAGAGTTTGTCCTTTCGACCCTGGAGTGCCCTCAGTTCTTGTTACGATTTTTCTTGCCCTTCTTGTTGTTGGAGCTGCCACTGCCCTGATTCGAAAATTCTGCAAAGTAGGCGACGTGCGCCTTCTTCTTTTGATCAGGATTTCCTCTGACAAAAGGATATCCTTCGTAAAGACCATTGTCCAGGCCGGTCTCGAGCCATTCAGCTCTTTCGATTAGTTTGATGAATGATTTGGCCGGCGAGGTAGAAATGAAGTTCCTCAGGGGTTGGGCAAAGTTATTCAAAATAATCTGCAGGGTGTGTTCTTTGGGGATAGGAACCTTCATTCTATTACAGGTGCTTCTCCACCTGTGGATGAATTCGCTGGCTTTCTCATTCTCATTCTGCTTCAGATTATACAGATGATTGAGGGTTGGTGAGGATTCAACATTGAACATGAAGTGCTCAACGAACAAGTTAACAACTTTATCGAACTCTCGTAGTTCGATAGGATTAATGTGGTCTGCATACCACCTGGCTGCTACCCCCTCTAGGCTGCGAGGAAAGCAAATGAATAACGCCCGATTGTCTTTCCTAAAATGGCCGCATTCAGCATAGAAAGTGGCTAAATGAGCCTTAGGGTTGCTCGTTCCGTCAAATTTAAGGAACTTGCGAGGGAGATTTTCCAGATTGTCATCCTCGTCTAGGCCATGGTAAAAATCTTCGCCAGAGTAGGTCTGCTTGCCCGTGCATTTGGCTTGGATATCCTTGATGGCCCGATTCATTTCTTGCATCAGATCATTAAGCGGAATGGGCTTGTTTATTGATTCCGGCTTTGCAGCAGTCTTTACAAGCTGCGGGGGATTCTGATGAAAAACAAACTGTTCTTCTTCTTCTGACTCCTCTTCAACTGATTCTGCTTCTTCAGAAGTGGTGTCAGGCTGTATTTTCTTTCTAATGATTTTGACTGGTTTCTTTATAGTCTTCTTCTTTGGCTTGCTTTTCGGAGCAACCTCCTTCTGACTGGCCTCAGCCTGTTCTAACATCATTCTGGTCATCATTCTTTTGAATAGGTTGTACATAGCGGGGTCTATATCATCAGTCTGATTCTGATTCTGCCCCCTGACTGACTTAGGAGAGCTGACTGCCTCGACTTCGTTGTCGCTGTGCTGAGGGGCGGTTTCCTTTCCTGCTCTGGTTTATACCATTTTGACAATGCCAGATGATTTCTGCAGAAGTAGAAGAATGGTTAGAGCCTGGAGGAATTTTTGAAAATGAGACCTTTTGAGAAAAGACACGAAAGAAGGAATTGATAGACGATTTAAACAAGTTATCCCATTACCAGGGATTGGGTCATCACAAATTTTGCAATAATTGTGTCACCATTTTGCGGCAACAAAAATGCGCCTTATGACCTAGGCGAGGTCGTCCATCATGATGAGAGATAATCGAAGAAAGAATATAGAAAAAAGGTCTCATCACCGGGGATGAATTTTGCCACGAGAATCGTGACTATATTCAACAAAATAAAACTTTGGCCATAAAAAGCTTTTTTTTTATCAGAACAAAAGTTGCATTTTTATTGATAGCAAAATCTAAATACAAAGAGAAGGCGGGCAAACAGTTTGCCACCATTCTCAATATTCCGAAGATACATTAGGACCAAGAAACATAGACAAAGAAATGAAAGAGTCCCAAGTGTATTTGGTGACGTGGTATGCCCTAGACCACTGATCCGACCGTAGATCGAACTCTGGCATGCGGCCCGTCGGAAAGCGGGTGTTGACACGAATCTGCCGCTGCGAGAACTGTCGGAGACACCTCTCTGGCTGATAGTTGACACAGAAGAAAGGGCCGAGCAATCTGTAACGCTTGCTATGAGCATAAGTGTAGCGAGGGACTGATTCTCGTCTGTCAAAATAGTCCTAGAGGATCTCTTCCTGGTGCAGTCTCTCGATCAATGTTCGATACTGATCAATAGATTTCGGCTTCTTGTTGTTGAACCTGAAGGAACTGGCTTTAGATAGAACATGTCGCAGGAACCACGACTGCAAGGCATACGTGCATTTTTCCACCAAAATGGTCTCTCCGAGGGAGAAACAGGCTAAGCCTCTATAGAGGAAGGCTAGAGCTGCCATGGACACCGAAAGCTGGCGGGGCTGCCTGCTTCCCCATCTTTGAAAGAGTTGAGCGACTCTGACATCGATGAAATTCTGACCATCCTGAAAGAACGCTAGTCCCATTGTGCATAGGACCATGGCATGCTGGATTCTTTCTTTCGCTGCTTGAGACAAGGTATCGACTTCTTCGTAGGCCCCATACTTGCGATAGAGTCCGAACAGGTCGATGAACTGACTCCCGTTGATCTCTGTGAGAGGCCAAGATCTGCACCCTGTAGCTCTGGCCAATGCTTCTCGAACATCTATCCCTTTGACATTGATCAGGAACTGCTGCTCGACCGGATCGTCTGGCTGACCGGCTGGCTCTGGCAATCCCATGATGTCACTGAACTCATCCATTAGCAAAGTCATCTCTCCCCATGGAAACAAAAATGTGCAGGTACGCGGATTCCACCATTCTGCCATAGCTTAAATCAGACTGTCGTTGATGATTCGCTTGCCAACTGTCGATGCCATCTCCAATCCACAATCATCCAAGTGGTCTGGGAACATACGCGAGAAGGTGGCAAACCAGGAATAATACCACCGAGGGAAGAAGGTGCGGGACTGGATGACCCGATGATCTGGGGTTCCATCCCTTATTTGACAGAAGATATGATCTCTGGGAAAGATAGCATCGGGAGATTTAGATGCCATCGGAATGATACTGAGGCAAGAGAAGAAGAGAATTAGATAGACTGCAGGACTTATGGATAGACTTTAATGAAAGAAGAGGACAGACACAAATCCTGGAAATTTTGGAAAGAACAAGGGACTTGGAAAAAGACTTTCCAGGGCTTTTAAAAAAAATTTGACACAAAAGAGAAAAGAATGTAGGTAAAGGAAAAAATATGCACCTGGGGTTTTTGAAAATAGAGGGAAATTTTAAATAGTACACCCAGGGTTTTGAAAAATGTTCAATATATATAGGAGAATACAAGGAAAACATCGTACAATTAGAGCTGCACAAACAAGGATGCACACATAGCACTCCCTAAAGGCTGACTCTAAATGCAATATTTGAAATAGCTTGTAGGACCTTAACCCTAACTCTATGGTTCAGATCATCTGATTCCAATCAAGGTACGCCGATATACTCAAGCCGAGGCTCGAAGTACGTGGCATATAAGATATTTCTCCGGTTCTAAGGTATAGGCTTCCCAACATCCTTGAGCACCTACCGATATACCTCGGACTATGGCCCTTAGGTACGTGGAAGGGGGGGCGTGAACCCAAATAAGTGGTCCAGTTGTGAGGCTCTCTCCCGAACTATGGTTCAGTGAGACAGCCCAGCAACGTGAAGACCAGGACAATATAGGTAGGGAGGTTTTCAAAAAACATGATCACATGCAGATAAAACCAGAAGGCTCTAATGCAAGTCCTAAAGTGATAGATTTAAATGAGAAGAAACATACACTTGCATACATTGTTTGCATTCAATCCCTATAATTGAGGAGAGTTATATTTAGAACCTAAGTCTAATGTGAACATGGAATAATCTCCTCAATATGGTCCTACCAAACCATACTTAGATCCTATATGCAAATAATGTCAGCTTAGGATAGAATCTAGACTCCTAAGGTTTGCATGGAAAATGTAGTTGACATATGTTATAATAAAGACTTAGATGATATTTGATCATGCATATATTTTAGGGATTTTTCATATAAAAATATGCATGATTTCATGAGAAAATGATTTAAAAACCCAATTTTATGTTAGTTTCGAGTAAATGTGCTAAAATAATATAAGAATAGAAAATGCATGAAAAATAGTGTTATGGTATTTATAATTTTGAAAGTTTTTCCATAAGTCCATCTTATTTCAAAGAATTCCATTTCAAAACCTCTCTTCAAAAAGTTATTTACAAAGCAACTCAAAATGACTATATTCTAGAAATTATAAAACTAAGTCTATTTGAACTCTAATTTTTTTTATGATTTTCAAAAACTAAACTACTACAATTAGCCCAAGCCCTCTCTTCTTCCCCTTCTTCTCCACCTCTTCTTACCTTTTCTTCTCCTTCTCCCTATTTTCTCCTCTTTTTCTCATCCTCTTTCCGGTGGAGATTTCCGACAACGGCTGAAGCAAGAAAGAGGATTCCAAATTCTCTTCTAACCCTTCAAGTTCGGTAAGTGCTTCTTCTTCTTCTTCTTCTTCTTCTTCTTCTTCTTCTTCTTCTTCTTCTTCTTCTTCCTCTTCTTCTTCTTTTCTAATTCCAGTTTCAATTTTATTCAAATGTAAGCATGAGCATCTGAAATTTTTTTAGCATATTTTCATAGATTCATTGTGAGCATTAATTCGATTTCCAATTGTTTTTGTTTACTGTTCGTTTGTTTTTAAGTTTTTTTTTTAGCATTGTAGTGTGCGTACAGGTAGCCGTGAGATTTTTTTTTATTTTACTTTGATCTTAAATCTAATGTTCATTTTCAATCTTAGAATCTAGGAATTTATCTTTCAGTCAATTGCATTTTAAAATCATAATGAAATCTTCTCTAGCAAGTTACCAGAAATCTGTTTCATATTAGTTGAAATTACTTCAGCAATTTTTTTATCACTGTGGAAGGAAAAAATTGATCGGCCGTGAAAAGCTAAAGGGCTTTAGCCAGATTAATTTCAAAATTATCAAAAGATCTGTGGATTCACGATGAAATCCTCTGCTATTTCACCGTGAAAGTGGAATCTGGCAGCATCATTGCTGAATAATATTGAAATCAAACAGAAAATAGATCCACCGGAAGTGCGTTGTGGTTTAATCTGATCTGAATCCGTCGCCGGATTTTATACAGCATCGTAAGTGTTTGTGCATCCAGATTATCTGGATCTGGATCAATTAATTGTTCTGTTTTTGGTTCATCTGGATCCAGATCATCTGGATCATCTGCAAGACACCGAAAATTCCAACGATAGAATAAATCTGGAGCTGCCGTAATGTCTATCCGGTAGATTCATTCCGGTGGATTTAAAAATTGATAAGCTGAGACATTTACCTTCCAGTAAACATATATGATGTTGTGTCCCTTTTTGGTCGATGCATTTTCTATTGATGAATGATTTTTGCTGAGTAAAAATACACTGAATCAATGAGATTGATAGTTTTCATTCACGAGTGAGAATCGTGAGTATTTTTTTTCTGGTGGCTATTGTTCACTATATCTTCCGGTAAACATCACTTTTGTTGGAAATAACAATAAATGTTTTGGTTTGAAATGTGATCGGATGTCTGAATCTCATATGAAGGGGAAAATTACCGATTTTTGAATCTGACTACTATTTTCCAAAGCTGATTGAATTTGATTTCGGATTTTATCAAATAGTTGAACTTTGAATCAAATTCAGTTTATCAAAATCATCTCTTTGTTATCTGTTATTCCGGCAAGAGTGAGGTGGTATTGGACCAGTTAATTGGATATCCGGATCCAGTTTGAGATATCGAATTAGGATGATAATACTTTGTTGATAATTTTTTTAGATAAGATACTACTTAGTACTTAGATTACTTAGTGTGTTGATATTAGATTTCTTAGTTAATTGATTAACTCATTGTTAGATTACATAGTTGCTAATCATTTTGCTATTAAAAATAGTTTAGTTAAAGGAAAAAAATATATCATTTGCATTTAAAATTGTCATTTAGATTTCTTTAATGATTTCTTTCGTATTCTTAGCATTTAGTTAGTATAGTCTATTTCTTCTTTCTCTGGTACTGCTCGTGTTTCGTTTGATTTGTGCAAGATTGCAAGGGAGTGGAGCTGAAGAGATTACGTGACACGAAGTGCAAGAATAGAAGAATTTTTACTTTTTAGTTTAGAATTAGGAATTTAATTGGGTTTGTAAATATTGCACTTTACGCCCTCTGCGAAGGGTATTCATTTGTTGTAATAGCTAGTTGTTTTTACTTTTCTGAACATTTTACATTTCCATAATTCGGCAATAAAGATTAGTTTAGACTTGTGTACTTGAATACAATATATTCCCGTTCCCTGAGTTCGACCCGGTCTCATCCACTAGTGAGAACCGGTTTTTATTATTTGATGTCTGGTTTTCACATGTTTTTCATATAAAAATCTTTTCAAAATTACAACGATTTAAAAGAAGACATCAATATTAAAGCAAAGCAAAGGCATAGATTCAACCAAACGAAGACGAGGTCCCATCACGGTCGCCAAAAACTGTGATCATCGCAAAAATTTTCCTCTCTTGTGGTTTTTCTCTCTTCCTTCTCTTTTTCCTTTCTAACCTTTATTTTCCTCCTTTTTGAAGGGAGAAAAATAAGAGACAGAAAAGAAAGAGAGAAGAGAAAGGAAAGAAGAGAAGAGAGAGGAATTCTTTCGCGCGGTCTCACTAGACCTTAATTTGAAAAAAAAAATAGCAAATAACTCGCCTCCGTTTTGAAAATATTTGCGGGAAAATGGAGAGACAGGATTCGCTCGTCGGTACGAGGTTTGACCGTTCCTGGCGCCTTTACCAGGGGTAATCGAACCAAGGATCGAATCTATGCCTTTTGCTTTGCCTAAATATCATCTAAGAGTTTATCCTAAAGATCTAAATGCACAAAGAATCATGCTTGTGCAATGCAAGGATGTATGCTCTTGTTGAAAGATGTTTTGAAAATTTCCAAGTATTCTGAGATGAACTTGGTAAAAGATGATTGATTTTGACTTAGAACTTGAGATAGATCAGAGAATTTCTAAGTCTTTGAAGTAAATCAGAGTTGGAAGAATAAATCTTTGACTTTGAGAAAGAATGATTTAAAGCTTTTGAAATGAAAGGAAAATAAAGTTTCAAAGTCAGAAATGGACTTTGAATTTAATCATGGATTTAGGAGAAGAAAATGAAATTTTGAAGTGATATTGAATTTGAATCTTAGAATGGATCTGAGAAAGTCAAATGGTATTTAGAAAATGGAAATGGATTTAGGGAGTTCAAATGAGATCTAGAAATGGACTTGGATTTGAAATCTAGATTTTGAGATGGAATTGGATTTTAAAATGGATTTAAGATCTGGGATCTGAGATCCGATGTAAAATTGGGTTCTAGATCCTAAGATGGATTTGGATCTGAAGTTTGAGATCCAATGTAGAGTTGGACTCTGGACCCTAAGATGGAATTGGATCTGAAGTCTGAGATCCAAAGTAGAATTGGGTTCTGGATCCTAAGTGGATTTGGATCTGAAGTCTAAGATCCAAAGTAGAATTGGATTCTAGATCCTAAGTGGATTTGGATCTTAAGTCTAAGATCCAAAGTAGAATTGGATTCTAGATCCTAAAGTGGAATTAGATCTGAAGTCTGAGATCTAAAGTGAAATTGGATTCTGGATCCTAAAGGAAATTTTGGATCTGAAGTCTGAGATCCAAGGTGAAATTTGGATTCTAGATCCTAGAATGGATTTTGGGTTTTTGAAAGTCCAAATGAGACTTTTGAAAATGGATCTGGGTTTTGAAAACCCAGATTGAATTTAAAATTTAGGAAGGGTCAAGCTTTGAGATTCATAATCAATCTCAAACTTTGATTTTGAAGATAAAAGATAAACTTGGTTTTGAATTTTGAAGATGAATCAGAAATTTCAAAGTTAATTTGAACTTTTGAATTTGATTGGAGTTTTGAATATAAGATGAATTTTGGAATTTCAAAGTCAATTTGAACTTTGAAATCTGATTTGAATTAGAATTTTTATAAAATGGATTTGAAATCTCAAAGTTAAATTGGACTTTGAGAATGAAAATGAAATAGAAATGAAAATGAAAAGATGAAAAGATGAATTTGGATTTTACAAGAATTGAAGATTGATTGAAGAAGATATTAACATCACTTGGAGTTTTGAAAAAGGGAATTTTGAAAATATGATGCAGTTCTATCCTAAATGATGAATGAATTTAAAGAATTCAAAATTGGATTTTGAAAAGCATATCTCATTCTTTAAATGAATTAAAATAAGATTGAAAATATAATACATCCTTGACTATGGTCATTGAATGTATTATATAATAATCTGTATTTAAATTCAGGTGAAGAATAAAACATATTTTTGTGCTTTTATAGAATTCAAAATGAAATTGACTCTCAATATACCCTAACTATGGCCATTGGTATATGTATTGAATCAATTTTAGACTAAACTCTGATAAAAGAGAAAATTATTTAAAGAAAATATGATGAATTTTGAAAAAGGATCCAATGTGGATCCAGTGTTATTTTATAAAAGATAAAAATACTAAGTCTTGTTTACATCCTGACTATGACCATTGATGTAAATCATAAACTTAGGATTGATTTACCTCTTACGAAATGGTGCACGTGCCATCTGTGTTTCACCATTGTGAGATTTTGGAAAATAAAGGCAAAAAGCATGAAAATAAGCAATTTATGATATGCTCATACATTCTAATCTAATGCTTTGAAATGTAGAATTCTCATTATAGCCTATCTATTACGTCATGGAATCGATATTACAATTTCTAAACCAAGAAAATAACATTTTCCACACACTTCCTGCAAAATCCAAATTAGCTCTAGATGAAAGATATATAGTTATATACATAAAGAGATGTCATGTTATATGCCCATGATGGAATGAATATCCAATGTGTCCATGTGATCTGTTATGCAAATATGAAAACAAAAATTCAAAGTGTATATGAGATGTACTAGATGATACCTAAATATCTAAGGAAAAATGAGGCATTAGTATGCATAAGAGTGACATATTGAGCAAGGCAATGAATATATACAGATTATCTATGCCTTGTATTGTATATAAGTGTGGTGGATTGTTGATGGATGAAAGGGTTGTATGCAGGGGAAGTGCAGGAGATTCCTGAAGTGCTGTTTATGGTAGCGCAGCAGGGGGGAATAGGAGATCGGTGTTCTTGACAGCAGTGAAAGTATGTATGGCTACTGTGGGAATTGCAGGTGTCACCTATGGTGAAGACCATAGAAATGGTCAGGGATGGGTAGAGACAGCGGGTAAGATATTGCAGGTGGTTGCTACCTAGCGGAGGCAACAAAGGTGTAGGATGATAGGTGGCTGCGAACGTCCCCAGGGACATTACAGTAGCCATGAATAGGTCTGGTAAAAGTGAGCTGAGAGAAATAACACCGTGCACAATGAATGGTGGGACTGTTACACAGGGTTGTGTGGGTGCGATGTGGATTGTGAGAGTGCATGGTATGAAAGCCATCAGTGTAATGACTGCAGCAGGAAACGAAGGTGGATCCTTTATGGTACCCATTCCGGATGGATGGGTTTGCGCCAAGATTTAATCAAAAAATTCCACAAGATAACTTCAACAGTGGATAAACAGTTAAAGATATGCAAAGGCTAATATAGGGTAGTGACGCATGGATATGAAGATGCAGCCGACAGTCATGGCCAGTGGATGTAGCAAAGTACAGTCCTTAATGGCAAGTTTGTGAAGCTATCTTCTACAAGGCCAAAGAGTTGAACCAGACTGGCACCAGTCAGTCCTCCAGCTAGGCCGCTGTGAGATAATCCACAGAATCTGTTGCAAACACAGCCTCACAAAATCCTTTCCTTCATTGATACTACCTTCAAGACTTGCAGGAAATTCCTCATTACTTGCAATTTTGAATAGTACAACAATTCTTTCATGCTGGCTCCATGATGGTGTCGTCATGGCTATCTCCAGCAGGGTGCCTCTAAGGTCCTATACATCTATGGCATGGTCACATCCCCTTGGAATGATGAGAGCAATGATTACGACAGATGTGAAGAGGGGATATGATATGGAACATCGTTAAACCCGAGTATGCAAAATGTGCAATCATGTTAGACTACTGTAAAGGAAAAAAAAGTAGATGGGTATATACAATACCCAAGTGTGGGGAATCATAGCAGACGCTGACCTGTTGCTAAAGCTCATGATGTTTCAGCCTACTTGATGCAATGAACATATTTTCTTTTAGTTTGGAAATAAAAATCACCCAGGAATGTCAATTCAATCTGATGAGGAATGGTATCACAATTTTGATATTGCGGTGAAAATTTATGCACAAATATATGAGATAACAATATCTGTGATCGATTGTGATACTAGAAGAAGCAAAACAAACCGTGAATTAGAAAAAGAGAAGGAAAATAAATAAATGAATGAATGGATGGAATACAAGATAACCAACAGTTGTCACAAAACTACATGAATCATCACATGAAAATGCTGTGAAATGTAAGCAGTTGAAATTATACTGACTTGAAATATTTGCAAATGGTGGTTATGAGACCAAAGTAGAAACCGCTGTCATTCAGACTTATCCTCTCAAAAATGAGTGAATCATTTGGAGCATACTTTGAATGCAGGTATTACCCTCCTTTTATAGAACTCCATGAAGATATAACACAGTCACCAGATGAGTCTTCTTTGTTGTGTGTAGGTAATTTCTTTATGAATCACTGTATCTAGACACACGTGGGTTGCCTCCAGTTATGTATGACACCAAGTCACGGTGTCAAGTGAAACCAATGGAATCCTGCAGTCTTAGGGGCATCATCTTGATGATGCTAGTGTTTGAACCGGTATTTTACATGGCTGAATTATACAGAACTGAAAATTCAAAAAAGAAGAAAAAAAGAAAAAAAAAAGCGGGTGAACCAGGATTTGACACGAATCTGATGTATACTCCAGTGAGCAGCTTTCGGGTCCCGCGCATGCTTAGGGACGTAATCCACAGAACTTAGCCTATAGCCAAACTTTGGAAGGCTCTTCCACACGAAAATGTCCAACCAACTTAGTAAAGCCTACTGAATGTGAGTTGCTTCTCAAATAATGCATGATTCACTCATGAGGCTCCATATAGATAACCATCATTTTAACAATACCAAGGACCAGCGTATCGTTATAACAAAACAAACAGTTTTCTACCATTCCTCATTCTTTGTACGTAATTTCTGAAATCTGTAACGAAGAAAGAAAGAGAAAAAAAAAAATTCTCCATGGCTCCACGATACAAAGTGTGCACATATCAAATTATAAGCATGCTGAAAGATGTTAGAGTTCAACTGGGCTCTAGAGATGATAGTATCTCTGCCTTCACAGGCATTTCTCTGATGCGCACGAGGTGTGGATTATGAGTGGATTTCAGGCCATTCAGTGAGCAATTCATTGAGACTACCTTATTGTGCTGTGAAGAACCAATTTAGGTGGAGATATAGCATAGCAAGAAAGAAAGAAAACATTATGGTGATATTGAAACCGATAAAGGAAAAATGACAGATCCGTTGATTCCTACTATCAGATGCAAAAAAAAAAAGGGGGACTAATGTATCAGGATATGGCCAGCTTGGGATATACACTAAGATTGAATTACTCGAGCCCCATTGGGTGACACGACACAGATATTGGCAACATGAACACAATAGACATATGTTAGGTATATCTACTAAAAGGGCTATAAAATAATAATAATAAAAAAAGGTAAGCAAACACTAATGCTGGATGATGAATGAATGACGTTAATTGGGTGCTAAAGCATGAATACGAACAATACCTACCTGAATTTCAGGAATGTGAGTATGAGAATACTCTGATGACCTCAATAGCACAGAAGCTAAAATGGGTATGCATGAGATACGACACTGGACGCTAATGTCGAGCAGTTGATGATGTTGTATGGAGACTGTATGTCCCATATGCCATGAACAGTATCGGTATGGGTTAAAACTTGGATGAACTTAAGAAAATAGGGATGCTACGCATCATCCAAATCGATGGACATTTAAAGCAAAACAGGAGGTCGGCCATCTGGTGGAAGAAAGGTAAACAGAGAATTAAACCGAAAGGGAATCCTAAAATACGAACCAATGATTAAGAGGGCATTGGTCATTAGGACAAAGACAGGAAATCAAATGAGTAGAGGAAATCATAGTGAGGTAAAACCTTACGAAGCCATAATAGTATATGATAAATAGGTTAATGTAAGGATGCAGAGATCGATATGGATCATGTATAGTGCAGTATAAAAGAAAGGTAGCAGGGAATTTAACGTAATCCAGGAATCGAAATAAACACAGGGAAATAAAATCCAGAAAAGAGAACATCTATAAACGAATAGTGAAAATGAAAACAGCGATGAAAGACAGAAGAGGGAAAAAGAGAAAGAGAAGAAAAAAAAAATGTATCAATGATGAGAAGGAAAATATGTAGGAACGAGGTCATTCCTTTAATCTTGCGCTGTACAAGCCGATTTTGCGATGAGCAAGCCGGCATTATACAGATGCTTTTAAAAAATAAAAAAAGTTAAAAGAAGGTAAGAAAAACAGAAATTACAGAGATAAAATGGGGAAACCGTTACCGGATCACTTGCAACGAATCGGTTTTCTTCCTGTTTGGCTGGAATCTTCAAGGAAAGGGAGTCGTGCTTCTGCTTTAACCTGGAGGCCTTCCAATGGATTTGATTCTTTAAAGAGGGGAAGGGGAAACCACCACCGCTGAATGGGTCGATGTCTGCAGGGGATCGAGAGGAAGGAACCGAAGATGATCGGGATAATAGGGAGATGAACAACCGATCGTGAAGGAGAATTTGTTACATGAGAATCGATGGAAAGAAAAGTAGACCCCCCCTTTTCGTTTCTTGCTGGCCCTCCTTTATAGAGGAAAGGAGAAAAAAAAAACCCGGAAGAAAGTTTATGTTGCAGATTAAAGGTCCGAGTGAGAGGCCAATGATCAGAGGGTGGAGGACTCAACGGAAGCTTCGAGAGATGAATTGTTGAAGATGAATGGAGGAGAATCTGTAGGCTGTTGAAGATCGAAGGGTAGAAAGAGGGAGGAAAATCCATGGTGAAACTGAGGGTTTTGGTTATGGAGGGTTCGAGAGGGGGATGGACGCAAGCGAGATTTGTTAGTGATGAACGAAGGAGGAGGGCGATGGAGGCGATCGAAGGGTTGATGGAGGCGATGGAAGCTGGAAGCTTCCTGAAGGGTTGAGAGAGGGAGAGAGGTGCCGCCATGGGCCTTCGACTCCTCCTTTCGAAGGGTTCTCGAAACCCTAAAAAAAAACTTTCAACGGGCCCCCTTAAAAAAATATTTTATCAAATAGGGGGGGCTCGTTTCGGGAGTTTTCAAAAAAGTGGTTTTTCTTAAAAAGGGATATTTTTCGAAAGAGGTTTTCAAAAACCGATTTTTGTTAGATATATTTTTTTTCTATTTCTTTGCATTTTCCATTTTTTGGTATTTTTCCATTTGTTTGGTTTTTTTGATGTTATTTTTCCATTTTTTTTGTATTTTTAGAGTAAAATCCTAAAGTTTGTGAGAAAGCAAAGATTAAAACTAAAGTTTTTTGTGTTTTTGCAAAAATATTTACAAAAGGAAATTCTTTTGAGAATTTTAGAGCTATTTTGAGAAAATTTCTTCAGAAATGGGTTTGCATCCAAGTTTTAAGGAAATGTTCGAGTTTTTGAGACTCGAATCGAGACATACAACGTGATGGATCCAAATGGATGTCGGAGGGGCTGTCCGAGCTATTAAAAAACTATTTTTGGTATTTTCTGTAAATTTAATTTAAAAATTGGACAATGAGACTCAGATTCGGATTTGGACAATGGGTCCGTATTCGAAATCAAGTCAGACATATAAAATGAATTTAATTTTAGTAAAACTTGAGAAATGAACTAGAATTTAGATTTAAAAATGACTCATTTGCTCAGAAAATGATATCAGGGGCAAAAAAGGGATATTTAAAAAATTTTAAAAAATTTGGGGTGTTCACAACACCCCAAATTTTCACTCACCTTCCTGATATATCCATTAATCATTACATTCTGGTTCTTCGGAATCAATGAAGGGCAAAATGGTCATTTTCCAAGATTGAACCTTGCAGAAAGTCCTAAATTCCATTCTCGAGTATCAAAACTTCTCTATTTAAACTCGGAGACATCTTCAAACTGCAAATTTTCAAAATCTCATGCTTAATCAGAAGTCAGAATTTTCAAATTCAAATTCAGAGTGGCAATTTTGTAGGACATGTCTTTGCATAACATCGCATGAACATTTCATATCATTTCACTGCACAACATGTCATTTTGAGATCCAGAACTCCTGATTTTCAAAATTGTCAATCTAGGTTTGATTTCTAAACTTTTCAAAATTGATTTTCAAAACCCTGGGCTTTCAAAATTACCAATTCTTCCCATTTTACCTCAGGGCTCCGAATTACAAAAGTTTTCCCAAGAAAATGATCTGGATAGTTTTTGACATTGATTTTCAAAATTTCGTCAGTTGAAAAGAGGGGGACACAATTTCAAATTCATAAGACATTATTTCAAACTCTTACAAAAAGGCTCCAAATTTCTCTGCATCTTTCTAAATTTTGCCCTGAAAAACCAATTTTTTCCAAGTTTTGAAATCAAACCACAATCCACTTCGTGTTTTCTAAACTAGCCTATTATTGTGAAAATTCCAAAATATCTCATTTGACTCTTATTTCAAATAAAGGACGTGGGACCCGCCTCGAGGTGGTGTCACACTCAAATTCTCAAAATTTTCCCTTATTTCCAAAATAGTGCCCATTCGGAAGTGGCATCGATTTATAAAACCTTGTTTTTAACTCAATTTTAATAAAATAATTAGTGGGCCCACGTAGGTGGTGCCCCACTAAGGCTCCTTGCCAAGAAAAGCAAAATTTTTTTTTATCTCAAAAAGTTTTCAAATCTAGCTGAGGTGGCACCACCTTAAAAAAAAGTAAAAAAAAGAAAAACAAAATTCATTTTTATCATTTTCCTTTTTTTTTTTATTTTGTTTATTACTTTTCAGCCCCCAAAACGGAGCCACCGTGAAACCCTACCAAAATTTTCATTTTACCTAAGTTTTTTTTTAAATTTCTTCTTGAGAAAAGGAGTCGTCCCCCTCTCAAAACGGCGGACATTTCAAAATATTTCAAAAATCGGTTTTTAAAAGTTATCAAAATCGGTCGAAAAAGGAGGAGGAGGTCGATCATTAAAATCCCCAATCAACGATTTTTCTAAGGCATCGCTGAATTCCTCATCTCTCAGACCCTCCTCTCACGACTTCTGCCCTATTCTCTTCCAACCGACAGAGAAGAGAACTCCAGTATTTTGCAGAGGAGGTCCCAACTCTGCACTGAAAGTGCACTAGGATCGAGGCAACGAGCACTAGAGGGGGGGTGAATAGTGCTTTTAAAAATTTCTGCGGAATATTGAATGATTTTGCAAATCTCAAAGCAAACACACAAAGAACACAAGATTTTATCCAGGTTCGGTCAAACCCGACCTACATCCAGTCCCCAAGCAAAACCCGCTTGAGATTTTCCACTATCAACCTTGTAAACTACAAGATCACACAGACCATAACCGGTCCCACTTTCAGTAACAATCCCACTGAAAGCAAACAACTCCTTTACACCAAGGAGTCCTTCTTTTTACAGAAAATAAATAACAACTTACAATACAACCTATGAGCCTTCCTTTTGAATGCAAATGAGATGCAATTGGCTTTTGAGGTTGTTGAAACACTTTACTCACGAATTCACTATCTCTCAAAGTGATTTGAGTGAAAAACTGAAGTGAAAATATCACGTGAGTGAGAAAACAAATACTTGAATGAATAGGAGTGAAAAGCAAGAAGTAATTCAATATAATTCTATTGAATTTTATGTTTTTGAGTGTAGAATGCACTCATATTTATAGTTAAAATATTCCATACGTTGAGAGTATGAAAGGGTGTCAAAACTGACCATTTTGAACGATCAAAACGTTTGAAAAATGAAAAGACACGCCTTTTTTGAAGTTTCAGGAAAACGGCAAAATTAGTCGACTGAAACATCAGTTAGTCGACTAATAGTTAGTTATTAGTAGACTGACAGTTATCATCGGTCGACTGATCTGTTAATCGAGCCGTTTGAAAATCTGAACTTTTGAAACTTAGTCGACTTGAGAAAAGTTAGTCGACTGATAATATCATCAGTAGACTGAAAAACCTTTTAGTCGACTGCTGCTAAAAACTTCTGAAAAACAAACATTCTGTTCGATCGACTGATAAAAAGCATTAGTCGACTGCTGCTAAATTTTCAGAAAACACATGTTCTGTTCAGTCGACTGATAAAACCATTAGTCGACTGCTGCTAATTTTCCAGAAAACAGACATTCTGTCCAGTCGACTGATAAAACCTTCGGTCGACTAATTTGACAAAAATGACTTTTTAGAAAATATGGCGCGAAAGGATTAGTCGACTAATAAGTCTATTGGTCGACTAATAAACATGAAAATTTAAGAAAAGAGTTTTCTAAAAAGATTTTCAAAAAAGTTTCTTTTAGAAAAGTTTTTCTAAAGACTTTTAAGGTGAAATGCAACCTAAATATGCACTCTAAGTAAGGCTCTTACAAGAATCTAAGACTTTTAATGAATTAAACATTTACATACTAGTCTTCAAGGATTCTTCACCGAATTCTTCAATTTCTTCATAGCCTTAGCTGAAATGCAGTTGATTCTACTTGCTCATCATCAAAACCTTATACTTGAAGTATCATGTATGGCTTCATTGTCGTAACAATCTCCCCCTTTTTTATGATGACAAACTTAATCAAAGATGAAGCATTTAGATGCATAGATGGAGATTTTACTCCCCCTATCAATATGCTGCAAAACATTAAAGGTTAGCACATTTAAAGCACATATATCACATATTGATTGGTTTGCATTTCCATTCATCATTTCTTCATGTATTTAGAAATACATTCATTCAAAGCTTTCTTTTTCTCTTAATTTTGCATTTCTCATGCAAGATCTCCTGTAATGTAATTGCTATCATCTTTTTCTCAAGATCTCCTGCAATTTCAATGTAATGCTATCTTTATCTTATTCTCCCCCTTTGTCAGAATCAAAAAGAGTAAGGGCAAAAATAGCATAAGCAAAATAGACTTTTAACTCGTATCTCTATTTTAAAACACAGCAAGAGAGTTCCGGCGTGTTTTGAAGATGCGCCAGTCACTGCAAGAGGATTCCGGCGTTTCAAGATCACGGCCTGAAGATTCCGGCGTCTCCCTGTTACGGTAAGAAAATCCCGGCGATGATGGAGTCGAACGGCACTCCGAGGGTTTTTCGGAAGAGAGAGAGGCAAGAGAGAAAGAGGGGTTTAAGGGTTTCATTTTTATAAAAAAAACGAAATGGTACGAAGTGAAACGATGCCTCTTTTTAAAAAAAATGGGTTTTAAAACAAATCCAAGGGGTGTCGGGTCCCTTCACTTAAATTTTTTTAAAAACATTTAGTCGACTAAAACTTTATCGGTCTTCTAAAAAAGTGTGACTTATTCTAAAAATATCATCAGTCGACTAGAACTATATCGGTCGACTAATATGATGCGATACATTCCAAAATATAAAAACACCAGTCTACTAGAATTTTATCGGTCGACTAATATAGTGCGATTTTGAGATTTTGTTCAAAAATCAGCATTTTTATAAATCCAAAAACGAGCAAATACCTAGTTCTCTCCTAATTCTCATAAAATCTTCATTTTTAAGAGGTTTAGTGAAGATATCGGCATGTTGTTCTTTAGTGGAAATAAAATTTAATGAAATATCTCCTTTTAACACATGATCTCTTAAAAAATGATGTCTAACTTCAATATGCTTAGTTCTTGAGTGCTGAATAGGATTTTTCGAAAGATTTATAGCACTAGTGTTATCACAATAAATAGTTGTTGTGAAGTAATTTAAACCAAAATCTTTTAAGGTCTGTTTCATCCAAAGTACTTGTGAACATGCTAAACTAGCCGCTATATATTCAGCTTCAGTTATTGAGAGTGATACTGAATTTTGCTTTTTACTAAACCAAGAGACTAAAGAATTTCCCAAGAAATGAAAAGTTCCACTAGTACTCTTCCGATCAGATTTACTTCCTGCAAAATCTGCATCACTATATGAAACTAAATCAAAGGAAGATGATTTTGGGTAAAACAAACCAAAATCTGAAGTATCTTTCAAATAACGAAGAATTTGTTTTACTACAGTTAAATGAGATTCCTTTGGATTAGCTTGAAATCTTGCACACATACAAACGCTAAACATAATATCTGGTCGACTAGCAGTTAAGTATAATAGAGATCCGATCATACCTCTGTAGAGCTTAGTATCTACACTTTTACCATTTTCATCTTTATCAAGAGAAGTAGTTGTACTCATAGGATTCCTTCTTGATTTCGATGAGTCCATCCCAAATCTCTTGAGAAGTTCTTTTGTATACTTAGCCTGATTGATGAATATTTCTTCTTCAGTTTGCTTTATTTGAAGTCCAAGGAAGTAGTTTAATTCTCCCATCAAGCTCATTTCAAACTCTTCCTGCATAGCCTTAGCAAATTCTTTACAAAAATAATCATTAGTAGAACCAAATATTATGTCATCAACATAAATTTGCACAATAAGAATATCTGAATTAAAATGTTTAATAAATAAAGTGGAGTCTACCCGACCAATGGAAAAACCAGATTGTTCTAGAAAATTTCGTAGTCTTTCATACCACGCTCTTGGTGCTTGTTTGAGTCCATACAGAGCTCTTTTCAATTTGTAGACCTTTTCTGGATATTTCTCATTTTCAAAGCCTGGGGGTTGCTCTACATAAACTTCTTCATTGATGTGTCCATTTAAAAATGCACTCTTAACATCAATTTGATATAACTTGAAGTTCATGTAACTAGCAAAAGCAAGCATCATACAAATTGACTCTAATCGAGCCACTGGTGCATAGGTTTCATCAAAATCTATGCCTTCTTCTTGATTATAGCCTTGTGCCACTAGCCTTGCTTTGTTACGAATGACTTCACCATTTTCATCCAGCTTATTTCGGAAGACCCATCTTGTTCCAATTACTGGATGATCCTTTGGTCTATCAACTAGATCCCAAACATCATTCCTAGTAAATTGGTTAAGTTCTTCAGACATGGCTAAAAGCCAAAATTCATCATCACATGCCTCATTGATATTCTTTGGTTCTAATTTAGATATGAAAGCAACATTTGCAATATATTTTTCTAACTGCCTTCTAGTTTGGACACCACTCTTTTATTTCACCAATAACTTGTTCATGTGGATGATTAGGAACTTCTTTCCAAACCGGTTGAAGAGGAATATTTTCTTGAGAAGTACTCTCTATCAAGAGTTCTTCTTGAAGTGTTGCTTCTTCTTCTTCGCTTAGAGGAATAACCTGCTCACAATTCTCATCAAATGCAACATGTAGAGATTCTTCAATACAAGATGTTCTTTTATTGAAAATACGATATGCTTTACTTCTAGAAGAATATCCAAGAAATATTGATTCATCTGATTTTGAATCAAACTTATCAAGATTATCTTTGGTATTTAACAAGAAACATTTACTAACAAAAATTTTGAAATATGAGATCTTTAGTATACGATCATAATACAATTCAAAACATGTTTTATGTAAAATTGGTCGAATAAGAACACGATTTAAGACATAACATGCTGTATTAATTGCTTCAGCCCAAAAATATTTTGGTAAATTTTTATCTTGAAGCATGGTTCTAGCACATTCTTGCAAAGTTCTATTCTTTCTTTCAACAACTCCATTTTGTGGAGCCGCTCTAGGAAAAGCAAAGTTGTGAGATATACCATGTAAATCACAAAACTTTAGAAAAGATTCATTTTCAAATTCACCACCATGATCACTACGAATTTTAATAATAGATGTAGATTTTTCATTTGTAATTCTTCTACAAAGTTTAGAAAATTCTGAAAAAGAATCATTTTTGCTTTTTAGAAAAATCACCCATGTAAACCGAGAATAATCATCTACTATAACAAAAGCATACTTGCTACCATTCAAACTTTGAATTCTAGATGGTCCAAATAGATCTAAATGTAAAAGTTCAAGAGGACGTTTTGTTGAAACTATATCTTTAGCTTTAAACGAACTCTTAATTTGTTTACCCTTTTGACAAGCATCACATAAGTGATCCTTTTTATATGGTATTCTAGGTAGGCCTCTTACAAGATCATTCTTGGATAATTTTGAAATAATTTTAAAATTAACATGTCCAAGTCTCTTGTGCCATAACCATTGAATTTCATTTGAAACAATAAGACATTTTTCATTAAAAGAGGGTAATTCATCTAGATATAGTTCATACACATTGTTTCTTCTTTTACCTTTAAAAATGATCTTTTTAGATTGAAAATCAGAAATTAAGCATAAATCATTTTCAAAAGAAACATGAAAACCTTTATCACATAATTGACTAATAGATATTAAATTATGCATTAAACCATCCACTAAAAGAACATTTTCTATCAAGGGAAATTTTGGATTACCAATATTATCAATACCTATCACTTTTCCCTTATTATTGTCACCAAAGGTGACGGTTCCTCCATCCTTATTTTGGAGGGTGGAAAATAACTCCGGCCTTCCAGTCATATGTTTGGAACAGCCACTGTCCAATATCCATTTGCTCCTTATGTTGTGTACCTACAACAAAATCAGAAAACAGAGCATTTGACCCCTTTCTATTTTCGGGTCCATGAGAGTTAGTCTTAGGAACCCATATCCATTTGGATTTTGGTTTCCTTTGATAATAAATATTTTTTCTATAAAAGAATTTAGAATAAATATTTCTAGAATAATCATTTCTAGATGCATTTCTATTAGAACTAGAAAGTTTAGTTTTATGAACAAAAGGTTGAGAATAATGTCTTTGATTTTTCACCACATAGTTTGGTCTATTTTGAGTATCAAAGAAGCTATATCCCAATCCGGTTTTATTAACCGAGCATCTTTGAGAACCAAGAAGTTTTTCTAGATTCTCTTGACCATTTGTGAATTTGGTCACTATAGAAAGAAGATCATTTGACTTTTCTTTAAGACTAAATATTTCATTTTGTAAGAGATTGGTTCTAACTCCAATTTCTTTTATCTCAAGTGCTTGGCAAGAATTTTCCTTCTTGAGATCTTCTATTTCTTAAAGTAACACTTTATTTTGAGAGTCAAGAGTTAAATTTTCAGTTTTTAACTCTTTATTTTTAGAACTAAGACTCTTAAATTTAGCATATAAATCATTAAATGCTTCAAATAACTCATCATAGTCAAATTGACTTACCGAATCTTCTTGTGCTACAAAACACATGTTGGCGACTTCTTCATTTGATTCTTCATCGGAAGAGGAGTCACTATCATCCCAACAGGCTTGAAATGCCTTTTTCTTCTTGAATTGGTCCTTGGGCTTGAATTTGAGAAGAGGACAATCTTTCTTGATATGTCCTGCCTTTTTGCAGTTAAAGCACTTTACTTCATTGGGAATGGAAGAATCTGCTTTCTTTGCCTTTCTTTGAAATCTTATCTTTTTGATGAATCTTCTGAATTGTCTTGTGATGAGGGCAATATCTTTATCTTTATCTTCTTCAGAATTTTCTGAGTCAGAAGTAGCCTTAAAAGCAAGAGATTTCTTTTTAGGCTCTTCTTCTTGTCTATCTTGAAGTTGGACCTCATTTGCCATTAGGTTACCAACTAAGTCTTCAAGAGTGAGAGTATTGAGATCATTTGCTTCTTCAATAGCAGTGGTTTTTCTTTCCCATTCAGGAGTTAAACACCTTAGAATCTTTTTGACTAAATCCACTTGTGAATATTCTTTTCCAAGGGATTTCAAAGTGTTAGTTATATCGGTCATTCTAGTTACCATGTCCGATATAGATTCATTTTGCTTCTTTTGAACAATTCAAATTTATGAACTAAAGAAGCAATTTTAGATTCCTTTACCTTTGATGTACCTTCGTGTGTTACGAGAAGAGTATGCCAGATTTCATTAGCTGTAGAACATTGAGAGATGCGATTGAACTCTACCTTGTCAACGCCACAATATAAGGCATTCATTGCCTTGGCATTAAGTGAAGCAGTATTCTTTTCATCATCGGTCCATCGGCTGAAATCAGTTGATGGAGTTTGGTACTTTTCTGAAACAACTCTCCAGATATCGAGATCCATGGATTGCAGGAATATTGTCATTCTTACTTTCCAGTATCCATAGTTTGTTCCGTCGAAGAGAGGAGGACGAACAGAGGAACATCCTTCTTTGTGCTGAGATGTTGTAGTTGTCATGCTAGATGATGGTCAAATCAAAGTAATAGCAAACCTGTGCTCTGATACCAAATGAAAGTGCACTAGGATCGAGGCAACGAGCACTAGAGGGGAGGTGAATAGTGCTTTTAAAAATTTCTGCGAAATATTGAATGATTTTGCAAATCTCAAAGCAAACACACAAAGAACACAAGATTTTATCCTGGTTCGGTCAAACCCGACCTACATCCAGTCCCCAAGCAAAACCCGCTTGAGATTTTCCACTATCAACCTTGTAAACTACAAGATCACACAGACCATAACCGGTCCCACTTTCAGTAACAATCTCACTGAAAGCAAACAACTCCTTTACACCAAGGAGTCCTTTTTACAGAAAATAAATAACAACTTACAATACAACCTATGAGCCTTCCTTTTGAATGCAAATGAGATGCAATTGGCTTTTGAGGTTGTTGAAACACTCTACTCACGAATTCACTATCTCTCAAAGTGATTTGAGTGAAAAACTGAAGTGAAAATATCACGTGAGTGAGAAAACAAATACTTGAATGAATAGGAGTGAAAAGCAAGAAGTAATTCAATATAATTCTATTGAATTTTATGTTTTTGAGTGTAGAATGCACTCATATTTATAGTTAAAATATTCCATATGTTGAGAGTATGAAAGGGTGTCAAAACTGACCATTTTGAACGATCAAAACGTTTGAAAAATGAAAAGACACGCCTTTTTTGAAGTTTCAGGAAAACGACAAAATTAGTCGACTAAAACATCAGTTAGTCGACTAATAGTTAGTTATTAGTAGACTGACAGTTATCATCAGTCGACTGATCTGTTAATCGAGCCGTTTGAAAATATGAACTTTTGAAACTTAGTCGACTTGAGAAAAGTTAGTCGACTGATAATATCATCAGTAGACTGAAAAACCTTTTAGTCGACTGCTGCTAAAAACTTCTGAAAAACAAACATTCTGTTCGATCGACTGATAAAAAGCATTAGTCGACTGCTGCTAAATTTTCAGAAAACACATGTTCTGTTCAGTCGACTGATAAAACCATTAGTCGACTGCTACTAATTTTCCAGAAAACAGACATTATGTCCAGTCGACTGATAAAACCTTCGGTCGACTAATTTGACAAAAATGACTTTTTAGAAAATATGATGCGAAAGGATTAGTCGACTAATAAGTCTATTGGTCGACTAATAAACATAAAAATTTAAGAAAAGAGTTTTCTAAAAAGATTTTCAAAAGAGTTTCTTTTAGAAAAGTTTTTCTAAAGACTTTTAAGGTGAAATGCAACCTAAATATGCACTCTAAGTAAGGCTCTTACAAGAATCTAAGACTTTTAATGAATTAAACATTTGCACACTAGTCTTCAAGGATTCTTCACCGAATTCTTCAATTTCTTCATAGCCTTAGCTGAAATGCAGTTGATTCTACTTGCTCATCATCAAAACCTTATACTTGAAGTATCATGTATGGCTTCATTGTCGTAACATGCACGCCTTTTTCTCTCTGAGCTTTGACTTCCTCCCCCCCTTCACGACCCTCTACTCCCCCTGAAGACTCGATCTACCTCTGAAGGAAGCATCCTCCTCAACCTCTATTAAACTCAGCTTACACCAATCCAGCTTCTTCAAGAGGCAGTCGAGGAGTGCATCGCCCTTTCTTTCCCCATTCCCTGGCCCTCTACCGATCCTGTGGAAGGCTTGGATCCATCCCAGCACACAAAAGAAACGTCGTTCTTCTTGATTCACGGTAAGTAATCCACCTTTTCTTTTGATCAGTGCCATCGTTCTCTTCCTCATTTCACTCTCTTGAATTTTTCACTAGTTCATTCTCCTTCTCATTGCACAGTTTTTTTTTTTTTAAAAGCATATCGTGTGTCATTGAACTGCCTCTAGCAGCATCAACACCACGTATTTGCAACAGCAATTGTGGCCTACTACAATTGAGGCTAACATGAATCAACTGATTTACCCCTTTTGCTTTAACATATGATTTCCCCTTTCCCTCTGTTTCTTTGTTTACAGATATGTCATAGTACTTAGATGAATCTTGTTTATTACATTCCCCCTTTTTCATTTTCTGTTTTAGAAATTACAGCATCCTTCGCCGTGGCATTACATCAATTCCTGTGTATCTCATGCTGAATGTTCTGTAGCATCTATCATATCTCTCATTGTATATATGCAGGTCTTAGTGGGTTTTAACAGTTTGTATCATGGGCTGTTGGTTATCAGAACATTACCACACTTTACCTATATTTTGGTTATCCTCTTTACTGAATAATTGTGCATATGATGGGCATAGAAACGATCTCCATTCTGCAGCATTTTCCTAAACCTTCTTTTTCAAAACCTGTAAAACTTGAAGGTCGCTTGTGTTTATAAATTTCCGCTTGCACGTGCCATCACTGAGCCATCTGTATTGTACCATGATTCTGAAGATTTTGCTTTGTAGCCATTATCATCAGTATTCCTCAGATTATGTAATTCTTTTTTTTTCCTATTTGTGGCATTTCTTGATTTTATTCCATTTGTAAAACTGTTTGGTCTATTTATTGTATAAAATCATTTTGATGATATACTGTTTCCCATTTTTGTTGTTGTATCAATAGCAGATACAGACAGTTTAGTGTTATGTCTTCGCTTGTGCCTTGTATAGGTCTCTTGATGTCACAGCCATAGTTGCTTAAATCCATTTAATTACATGCTTGTTAGCCTTTTGGTATTATATCACAGATTTATTCCTTGCATTTTCTGAATGTTCATCCCCGTTTGGCATAATAGTGTATCTCTATTCTTTGCATAATTTATCATCCATCTATTATCACTTCTATGTTCATATGTAGCATTCTATACCTTTATTTTTTCACGTTCACTTATTATCATCTTAATAGTCACTCTCTATACACTCACATATCACCCACTTGCTATCTCCAAAGTTCATTTCTTAGGTCATTGTTGCACATTTCATAATTAATCCCTTTGCAGCATTACTGTATTTGTCCATACGCAAGTCTTTTACTTGTTAAGTTGGCATCATTTTTCCATCGATGAAAGATATTTGTACCATGATTCCTATTAACTATATGGGCTGTATTCAAAATTTTGATTAATGTTAATTTGAGAAACTGCCACCACAGGCCTAATCAATGAGGGATAGCTTATCTACACATCGTTAGATTAGGGACTCTTAGGTATAACAGTTGCCATACTCCGAACAAAAGTCAGCCATGCTCCATGCTAGTTTCATTGTGTAATATACATTTTCACTCATTTCATCCCCTAATGCAACACCCACTGTGGCATCTGTTATGAGAACTCAGTTAATTGAATATGAAGGTTGAAGCAAAATAGTATTTATGCTGATTCAGAATGATAAAACCTACTGTTAGGATATAAGCCCCATACCTATATTACGCGAACATTTAGGAAATATACTAGCCTCTAGATATTGGTCATCTAAGGTTATCTAATTAGGCTATTTATGTGTCTTCATTTTTTTTTTCTTTCACCTTATCAATTCTCATATAGAACAGGGTATTTGTATGCTGCATGTCTAATTATATTCTGGTTTCATTAAATCATTGTGTCTCCATCCATTGTACTCATATAGCTAATGCTATCATATCCTTAAGCATGGCCTTGGGAATCTCTTATTTAGCCTATGCATAAACTTTGGTCATCCTATATTCATTTCGTCATTAGCATAGGCATAATCATGTACAACTTAGTGTAAATATGAGGTTTTCAATTTCTTTGCCGATTTTGTGTTTCCATTCCTGGTATTAACTCACTTGCACGGAAATTTGGAGGAAGCTGATACATATTTTTTTTATTTATTTTGCTTTATGTCAGAGATGTAATAATCAAGTTTGGAATAAGATTTACTTTTACTGCTTAGATTAGGCTGCATCTCATATAGTTTGATTTCAGCAATATCCTGATTCTATGATTCATATATCTCATTTTGCAAAAAAAAAAAATCACCATGGATGTACACGAATGGCACATGCACCAACTCTTAGAGAGTTGATGAACTCGATGGAGTCCATATTTACGGCCCTAGTCGGAATATGGACGAGACCCAGATCCATCATCTTTCTACCAGTCACATTGAGCCTACACTCTTAGGCTATCTTAAAATGCACATCATATTTCCAATGTTTTTCAAAATATTGTGAATTAACTCAAATAAACTCTGAACATATACTGATTTTCACATTTTTGGCTGTGACCCCTAACTTTCTGCTTGATATGAGTATGCTCAGCACTATCTTCAGCTTGCTCTGCCAGCATCTTGGTCATCATTTTCTTAAACATAACATACATTTGAGGATCAATGTCATCCTCAACCTGCTGTCCTTGACTTTTGGCTGATCGGGGCGAGTCCATTTCTTCTTCTGAAGCGACCGAGTATGCCACGCCTTCGACTGATGAGGTTTTCCTTTCGGACCTTGTATGAACCATCAAGTATCACAAAATGCCCTCTTGAATGTCACTGATGCTCTCTGCAAGGTAGAACTGATGATTAGGCTTTTGAAGGAAATTTGGTTGGACAAAAATATTTGTTGCGAATTTTGGTAGACAATTGAAATAATATCCCATTACTAGGGATTGAGTCGTCGCTGGAGTTACGACAATTGCGTTGTCATTCCTTTGCAAAAATAAACAATTAAAAATATGCCTTGTAACCTAGGCGAGGTCGTCAAACCAAGGTGAAATGAAGATTAAAAGAATTTTATTGAAAATATGATTTTAATAATACACTTGACAAAGGGGAGGAGGAGAGACAATTTTCCACCACTCCTGATAATCAGAGGACACTCGAGGACCAGGAAAAATAGTGAGAGTAACAAAGGAATCCCAGCCATGTCTGGCAGAATGGTATGCTCTTCTCCACTGATCTGATGTGAGATCGAACTCTGGCAAGATCCCTGATAGTGGGCGAATTTCTATGCGCTTCTGTCTCTGAGAGAACTGCCTGACACACCGCTCTAGATGGTAGTATGCGCAGAAGAATGGGCCAAGTAGCCTGAACCGCTTGCCGTATGCATAAGTATATCTGGGAGGTGACTCCTGCCGATCAAAGTAGTCCCATACGACTTCTTCCTCCTGAAGGTTTTCGATCAAGAACCGGTATCGCGCAACTGGAAGGAGCTTTTCACCATTGTATCTGAATGAGCTGGCTCGGGCTGGCACATGCTGGAGGAACCAAGATTGCAGGGCATAGGTACATCCTTCGACTAGAATCGATTCTCCAAGTGTGAAACGAGTCAACCCTTGGTATAAAAAGGCGAGTGCGGCCATGGCAATGGAGAGGTGGCTGGTCTGTCGACTTCCCCACCTTCGCAGAAGTTGAACTATCTTGATATCCATGTAATTTCGTCCATCTGGAAAGATAGCGAGTCCCACAGTGCATAAGACGATCGCATGCTGGATTCTCTTTGAGCTGTTCTGGACAACGAGCTGACTTCCACAAATGCCCCATACTGTCTGTAGATTTCGAGCAGGTCCACATATTCGTTTCCATCCTCCTCGATCAATGGCCAAGACTTGCGTCCTGTCATGCGGGCTAAAGCGTCTCGGGGGTCCAGACCCTTGACATTAATCAAAAACTGCTTCTCCAATGGATCTCCAGGCTGACCAGCTGGCTCGGGCAATCCTATGATTTCTGAAAATTCATCTATCAGCACTGTCATCTCGCCCCATGGGAACCAGAAAGTAGAAGTGCTCAGATTCCACCGTTCTGCTAGTGCATGGATCAAATTGCCGTTGACTGTCTGCTTTCCCACTGCGGACACCAGTTCTAACCCACAATCGTCCAAGTGGTCCTAAAACATACGAGAGAAGTTCTTAAGCCATGAATAATACCACCGGGGAAAGAAGGATCCAGTGTTGAGGACTCGATGCTCGGGAAGACTTTGTCGCACCTCGTAGGAGATGTGACCCTCAGGGAAGACTGAATCAAGTTGACTGGATGCCATCAAACTGGAAAACACGGAAAATTGGAATAAGACTTGGGAAAATATAGAGATTTTGAAAAAATGCAGGCAGGATAAAATGAAGTAGGAAATTCGAGATCCAGAAGGGAGAAAGGATGAAAAATCACGTGGCGTTTTGAAGGAAATTAAGGGAAATTTGGAAAATCGTCCAAGGTTTAAAGCATGGACAGTATATGGAAATGGATTGGGGATTTCTGAAAAATCATCCAGTATTTTGGAAAATTGGGAAAATATGGAAAATAACAAGGAAATCACTATAACACATTCTGCACAAACAAGTATGCACATACAGCATTCCCTAAAAGCTGACTCTGGATGCACAAGTTTTGAAATAACTGTAGGACCTTAATCCTAACTCTAAGGTTCATATCATCTGTGTCTAATCATGCTATGCCTATATACTCAAGCCAAGGCTCGATGTACGTGGCATAAAATCAATTTCTCCGGTGCTAGGTTCAAGTTTTCCAACATCCTTGAGCACCTGTCGATATACATTGGACTATGGCCCTTGGTACGTGGCAGGGGGTTTTCACCCAAATAAGTGGCCCAGTTGTGAGGCTCTGTCCCGAACTATGGTTCTGGAAGAGAGCCCAGCAACATGAAGACCGAGACAATATAGGTAGGGTGATTTTTGAAATATGAGCACATGCAAGAAAACAGAGGGCTCTAAGTCCTAAAGAGATAGAGATTTTGAAATATTTGAAGAAACAAACATTGTTTTCAATTAAGCCTAGATTGAGGAGGGTTGTATTAGACCTAAATCTATGTGAGCATGAAAATTTCCTCCTCAATATGGTCCTACCAAACCATGCCTAGTCAACATGTAATCCATGTCAGCTGGGTTCAAGTCTAGGCTCCTAGGTTCACATGATATCATAAAATAAAAGCTGACATTCCATGAAACACGATTTTGACAATTTGAACTAAGTTAAGCACACAATTGATCAGGCGAAGACAGGTCCCATCACGGTCGCCAAACCTGTTATCATCGCAAAATTTTTACTTTTTGCGAGTCAAACTGACCTTTGAAAAAGATTTTGAAAATAACTCGCCTCCGTTTTAAAATGCGGGATAATTCCGAAGAATGGGACTCGCCTGTCGGTACGAGGTTCAACCGTTCCTGGCGCCTTTACCAGGGGTAATTGAACCAAGGATCAATTGTGTGCTTAGCTTTGCTCAACTTGCCTAAATCATGTTCTATTTCCTAAATGCATAAAGAATCAGGCATGTGCTATGAATTTTCTGAAAATGCATATTTGAAAACATGATGTTTGCTTTGAGATTTGAAATACTTGGAGAATTTTTGAAAAAGATAACACTTGGAAAATCATGAACTTAGTGAGAGAATATTTCTGAGGGAAATGAAAATCGATTTCTGAAGAATCCAGAGGTTTTATGAAAATCGATTTCTGAGGAATTTTAAATAACTTGGAAAAACTTGATTTCTTTGAATTAGAACTTGAAAATTGAATCTATAACTTGGAAAATCAAATTTTGAACTTTGAAAAATACTTGAAATATCATTTGAAAACTTAGAGTTTTGAGAAAATCGATTTTAGAATAAGACTTAGAAATTTTGAGAAAATTGATTTCTCTGAATTGAAAATGGAATTTGCAAATGAATGAATTGAATGAATATGGATTTGAAAGACTTGATTTTGAGGAATTGAGAAAATCTTTTTTGTATTTTTGAGAAATGCAGTGCATTTTGAAGTTAGCCTAAGAGTGTAGGCTGAATATGGCTAATACAAAGATTACAAATCTGGGTCTCATTCGTATTTCACCAAGTTTGTCAACTCCATAAGAGCTAGTGCACGTGCCATTCGTGTAGACCATAGTGAATTGGCAAAAATATGCATGAATTGGCATACATAGCAGTTATATATCAAAGCTTAAAACTATATGCAATGCATCCTATTCTATGCAGGAATTGAAATTATTATTCCAAAATTAATTACAATTTACATCACTAATCAAATTTAAATACAGAAAATAAAGAAAAATAAAGTCTTCAATGTTCCTGCAAAACTAGAAAAACTGGTTAGTGAAAATATGGTGGCTTTTCTAGATTTATCCAGTAATATCTAGAAATTGCTGGATTTTACTAGATATAAGCCTTTTTGCCATGATTCCCTTAAATCAAAATGATGAAATATGAAATAAGATTGAATAAATAAGGAAGAAAAGATATGAAATTTCGAAATTAGGGTTAAAATGACCAACATACCCCTGATAGCAAGACTATGGCCTTCAAATCAGGGTTTTCAGAAAGACATTTTTATAAAATGTAACTTTTGAAAAGCAAATAATGACAAATTGAACTAAGTAAGATATGACATGATTAAAAATATGAAAATTAGGGTTTAGAATTTCGAAATTGAGGTCAAATAACCTAATTGCCCCCGATAGCAAGACTATGGCCTTGAAATCAGGGTTTTCTGAAATAGATTTTGGTAAAAACTTGAGATTTATGATTGAAATAAACATAAAATCAAACATGAAACACCCTAATATGATTCTAAACATTAACAAAACTATAAAAACATACACTTATGCATGAAAATCAAGAAATATCACAAAAATTGTGATTTTGGCATTGTTTTGGGATCTTTCAGGGACCCCGTTTTGCAATTTGATCAATTCAGACATCAAACGGATTCCAAATTTCATAAAAATTGGTACCTATACTTGTTATGTCTCTGAAATCAGATTGAAATCATAAAAATACTTTTTTGACATTATTTTAATCTGAAAATTAGATTAACAACCTAAAATAAGCTATTTTTAACCTAGGTCACAAACCAGTTTAAGAGTTAGACCCGAATCAGGGGTCAATCCTCCATGAAAACTTCTGAATTTTTACAGAGATAAACTAAGAAGAAAAACAAAGATTTACCAATTTACAAATTGGAAAAAGCATATCTGGTTAGGGAGAAACCCTTCCGGCAATCTGAACTAAAGTTTAACAAATCTAACAGGGGTTAAAACAGCTACTTTAGATTGAAAATACTGAAATAAATAGCAAACCTAATAAAAAATTTCTGAAATTTTAGCAGTAAATAGTGAACAGAAAAATAACAATACTCAATTTTTACAGACCATAAATCGGATTTGTGGTTTGGAATCTATGAATAACACAAGTCTGATTAGGGTTTTGGTAAACCTGATCATGCATATAATTCAGGGTTATTTTATATAAAAAATATGCATGATTTTATAAAATAATGTTTCAAAAACCCAATTTTATGTTAGTTTTCGAGTAAATGTGCTAAAATGATTTAAAAATAGAAAATGCATGAAAAATAGTTTTATTTTACATTTTTATGACTATTTTAGTTTTTGTTATAGTCATAGTAGTTTAGTTTTAGTTTTTATTAAAAATAAAAATAAAAAAATAAAAAATAGAGAAAAATAGTTTTATATTCATTTTAAGTGTTTGTTTTTTTTTTAGAAAAGAAAAAATATATATATAGTTAGATTAGTTTTTGAGTTTCTTTATAAATAAAGAGTTTTGTTTTTTAACTTTTGAAATTTTTCATAATAAACCGATTTATACGGTTTTCTTTACTTTTAAAAAAAATAAATAATAAAAACAAAGCATTACATGGTTTGTGATTTTTGAAAATTGAAAAAAAAAAAACTGAAAAAAAATAATAACACAAACCGGCTTGAACCAGTTTGCATTTCTAAAAAACTGAAAAAAATAATAAGTAACCGGCTTGAACCGGTTTGAATTTTGAAAACTGAAAACATTTTTTGTTTCAAATCGGTTCCAGCCGGTTTGAAAGGTTTTTAAAACCTAGAAAAACGAAAAGGGGGGCGTCACCCCCAATTCACGCCAGACCCTGTTCTCTTTCCCTCTCTTCCCTCTTTTCTCACCCTCCTCCACCATCACCGGCTCTTTCTTGACCTACCTTCCCCTTCTCCCTCTTGCTCTATTCAATCCAGCCGGTGGTGGTGGTGGAATCTCTTCATTTCGGCGACGGTGTGGATGGTGGAGGCCATTCTCCTATAACCCCTCTCAAGGCACGATGAGTTCTTCTTCTTCTTCTTCTTTTTCTTTATCTTCTTCTTCTTATCATTTACTTCATCTTTATTTGCATTAGCAGTTTTTCTGTTTGCAGTAGCTTGTTTTAAAAAGAAAAAAACATAAATCAGATTGTGTGTGTTGCATCTCAGTTTTCACATCATCCGTTGAGTTTTTATTTTCTTGCATTAGTATTTTCCCTTTTTCATGTCTCTTTGATTAGTTTTGATCTTGTATTTTCAGTTTAGTTCCTTGTTTAGGTGCATAATCATAATATCTACATCCATTTCTTTACAGCAGCATTTGATCATTAATGTGTTGTTATGGCAATCAATAAAAGAAAAATTTCAGGTGAAGTCTCCAGTAGTCGAGCCTGATTTGCATTTTGAAAGATAATCAATCGTTTGCATTTGAAGAATTGATCATCTAGATTGATCAAACTTGATTCACGGTGTCTATTGAAATGCCCCCTGTTTCCGGCAATGAAATCTCAGAATTTGTTATTTCTGCTGTCTGATCACTGTAGAAATCACCGTGCCTTTTACTGTAAGATGTGGATCTGAATTTTTTTCTGGCAAGTTTTAAATCTCAAAATCGATCAACAATTTCTGTCAGTTCTTATTAAATCCCGATTGTTGTGTCTTTAATTGGTGATTAATGTGATTTCTAGCAATGGAATACCTGAAATTTATGGTTCGGATGCTAGTTAATATAAGCTTCAGTAGTCATTACAGATTTTAGAATGTAATTGTTATGAATTCCAGTGAGAGTTGAGTTCTATAATTGTTGTTTGAAATTCTGTTGTGAGTTGTTACTGTTGCTGACCACTGTGTATTTGAGTTTGTTGTTTGAAACTCTAATCGATATAGCATGCTGTTAATTTTGGTGAATGCTAGTAATTGTTTGAGGTTTGTGTGAGGACGACTCTACTGCTTTCTGATAGGAGTTTGTTGCAAGTTCATAAAAGTTTTTATCTATGTGCTAAATTGGAATATTGGATTGTTAGATTGTACTTGTTACAAATTGATTGCTTATCTACATTCAATGGAAAGTTTAATTTGTTGTGTGAATGTTTTAACTGCTGATGAATGGGTGTTAGTTGAGTGATTTGTTGGTTAATTAGTAGAATAATTTTTTTAGTTATGGTTAGGTCAGGTGAAATGGTTAGCTTAATTGTTAGTTAAGTAATTGTTAGTTGTTAGTCAATTTGAATTGTTAAAAGTTGTTTAGTTAGTTAAGTGAATAATTAGCTATTAGTTAAGTAAGTAACTGTTAGTCATTTAGTTGCATCTTAGTCAATTAGAAATTAGTTTTATTTAGTTAAGAGAATGTTGTCAGTTAGTTTTGATTTTAAATTTAGTTCTTAAAATTACTTAGTGAATTAGTTAGTCATTGTATTTTAGCATTTAATTAGTATACTTTTAGTAGTGTAATTTTTATAAGTATCTTGTACTGCTCGTGTTACTTTGAATTGTGCAGGATAGCACCAGACTGGAGCGGAAGCGATTACATGACACGAAGTACGAAGAATAAAGCTTCTTTTTACTTTTTAGTTTAGAATTAAGAATTTAATTGGGTTTGTAAATATTGCACTTTACGCCCTCTACGAAGGGTATTCATTTGTTGTAATAGTTAGTTGTTTTTACTTTTCTTGAACATTTTACATTTCAAATAATTCGGCAATAAAGATTAGTTTAGATTTGTGTACTTGAATACGATATATTTTCGTACCCTGAGTTCAACCCGGTCTCATCCACTAGTGAGAACCGGTTTTTATTATTTGATGTCTGGTTTTCACATGTTTTTCATATAAAAATCTTTTCAAAATTACAACGATTTAAAAGAAGACATCAAAACCCTAACGAGTTTTAAATTTAAAATCAGATTCTCTGACAAAGGAAAAATACTAAACAGAGATAAAAAATTCCCAAAATTTCACAGTAAATAGATCTCATCATTATGAATCCATGGCATTTTACAGATCTTGAATCAGACATCGGATGAGAAAACCTACACAAGTGCGAGTTACCCTTCTGATTTTAACAATGATTTTAAAGTTTTAAAAACCCGATTTGATGTCTAATTTTTCTGACAGGGTTTTCGAATCCCAAAACCTCTGATTTTTTTTACAGTATCTCAATTACACATGCATGTATCACATATAAAAAAATCAGACATTAACAGTAAATATTTCAATCTGAAACAACATGCTATTTTCTGTTCTAAACTAAAAATACACAGAAATCTAAGAAACTTAAGAAATCATGCATTAACTAATGAAAAACAATAAAATATACACTAAAACAGTAAAATAAAAATTAATTCTATACTGGAAAACGTGTAATAAACATCAACAAATAGAGAAATAAATAAAACTTAGGGAATCAATGGCTGGAATTTGATGTTACCTTTAAAAGCATGGATTTAACCCATTAAAAGGGTAAATCACATGTTTTATTGGTTAATAATGTAAAAACCAATACTAAAATTGTTTCTAATGGATTAGAATCCCTGTAAACACCATAAAAAAGAGTTAGATCACTTTCTTAAACCTCTCTTGAGGTTCTTGGACTTGAATCCAAGGTTTAATCAATGGAATAGATGGTATTAATGGCTAAAATTGATTTAAAACTATTAAAAACATTAAATAAAAGCTAGAAATAAAAAAAATAATTACCTTGAGGTTGCTGCAATGGAGGAAGGGCTGGAGAGGAGAGAGAAGATCTAAGAATTCAATAGGAGAGAGATGAAAAAATCAACCCCCCTATGGAGACTATTTATAGAAATTTTTTAGGTTTAAAAATTGGGAATTTTGAATTTTTTGGACTCTAACAAGGGGGGGCGATTTTAGGGTAGAGTTACCTATTTACCCCTTGTCTAAATTATCCTAAATAATGCCTAATTAACCCCTAGCCTATCCTAGAAAATCCTCAAATGTGATGCCACTTGACATTTTCCACATTTGGGTTTTAAAGTTCTTTAAAAACCTTTAAAAACCTTTAAAAACACTAGTTTTAAAATCCAAACTTCAAAATGAGTTTTTAAAATAGCTTTTGACTCTTCTAAACCTCTAACACTAACCAAGACACTGACTAACCCTAGTCTAGCCCTGACTTACTCGAATATGGCGCCATCCCAAGTGGGCCCTACTTGAGTTTTTCAAAAAAAAAAGATTTTAAAACTTGAAATTGAGAGAGTTTTCAAAAGATTTTCAAAAGTAAACTTTGAAATTAAAATTTTTAAAATGGCATAGGGTCCTAACTGGGTCAGAACTCCTCTGGATATGGTGCCAACTGAGTGGGCCCACATCGATTTTTGAAAACTTTGAAACAAACACTGAAAACAGCTTCGAAAAGGGGTTAAAATCAATAATTGAATTTCAAGATTTTTGAAAATAGAGTCTCAAGCAAATTGGAACTCCGGGTTAGAGTCCTGAACTCTTAGGACTCTGAGATTTTGGATTTTAAAAGCCAAATAAAAGAGTTTTTTGAAATAATTTATCAGAAATTGGTAAAACAAGTCGAAAAAATACAGTCAGGGTTAGACTCCTTACTCGACCGAAACTTTGAACTAGAGTCCTGAATTAACAGGACTATGTAAAATGACCTAAATTTTGAAAATGAACATAAGAGATTGAAAATGGAAGTAAAACAGAACTTCAAAACAGACTCTCGACTGGATTAGGACTCTGGGACAGAGTCCTGATCGGACTAAAACTCTAGAATTTTGATAAATAAAGGAATTCAGAAGCGACACCACTTAAATGGGTCTCATCTGAGAATTGAAATCAATTAAAATTTGAATTTAAAATGAATCCAGATGGTTTTCTGAGAAAATATTTTGAAATATAAAGTCCTGGGGTTGGAAAATGATAGAACATTGAATAAAAACCCAGGTTTTAAAAATTGATTCTGAAAGAAAAGCTTTAAAATAGAATCTGGATTAAATGTTTTGAAAACAAGAGTGTTGGATCTCGATAATGAGATGTGATGACATGCAATGCTATGCAATGTGATGAAATGATATGCCGAATGCATGCAGTGATATGCAACAACACATGAAATGCATGAACACTGGACGAGGGTGAAAATTTGGGGTGTTTATAGCTTCTAAGAGCAAAGTTAAGAAGAAGCCCATGAAAAAGCCTATCAAGATCAGTAAGCAGAAGATCCAGCGTGACAGCACCTCAGAAAATTCAGAATCAGCAGTAGAAAACTCCGAAGAAGAAGAGTAGCTAATTTACATTCTGAAGCATCTGCGGCAATCAAAGAGGCCAGTGGAAGAGACACTGTCAGTAAACAAGCCCAAGTATGAGGGCCCCACAGTGGATTCGTTCCAAGCCTTGACCAAGATAGTCAAAGACTTGCAAATTCAGGATAAAGGAAAGAGGTCATACACCAGACAAGATTTCTACCTCGGCTTGGAAGGGGACAACAATATGGAGAACCTCCCCCGGAAATTCATTAAGTTTGATGGATCCGGCGATCCTAAGGCACATCTTGTCATGTTTTTTGCAGAATGTGCTCGGTTCAGTGAAGATAACCGCGCCCTTTTCCTCTGTTTTCCCCGCAGCCTGGACGGGATGGCGGCCAAGTGGTACGCTGAGCATGTCAATCCCATCGAATTAAAGGATTTTGATAAAGTTTTCAACATGTTTGTTGAGCGCTTCTTGTTCAATACAGAAGCATTACCCACGCTCAATCATCTGTGCAACCTAAAGCAGGAGCCCAATGAGAAAGCTAGGGATTTCATCCATAAGTGGAGGAGCATTTGTAACAAGATGAGGAATCTCATTTCTGAGGAGCATGTCCTCCAAGTCATTCTCAACAACTTCTGTCAGCCTCTAAAAAGTCTCATTTTCCCGTACCCCTCCATGTCATTCATTGAATTGACGAAACGAGCAGAATGGCTCGAAATGGGGGTAGAGAATAGAATGTATGAAGGCGTCACTTTGGCCAAGAATATCCAGGATCCAAAGAAAAAAGCCCATTTTACCTACTCAGCTGATGTTCCCGAAGATAATCAGGGCAGTAGCAGCAAAAATGATAGTGGCAATGGCATGAAGCTTGAGCAGAATAGAGGTAGAAAGGGAAAGTTCTTTAAGAACATTGATAAGCCTCTCCTCAGCGGTCCTCAACAAAAAGGGAACTTTCAAGAAAGACCTAAGCACATCAATTGGAGCAGGGATCGGAAATTCACTCCTTTGAACCAGCCTCTGGAAAAAGTGCTGGAATACCTGTTGTCCCAGAGGATGGTGAAATTGCCCAAAATTGCAGATCCTCCAGTAATCATGGGGAAGTACAAAGAACAATATTGCAAATTCCATAGGGCCATGGGGCATGATACGTAACACTGCTTCGTCTTAAAGCACTTAGTCCAGGACTATATCGACAAAAGCATCCTCGTAGAAGATGAAGAGGAAGGCAAATTGGAGATTTTATCTGCTCCATTCCCGAAACATTCCACATCAACCATTTCAGAACATTCATTCATTCCACAAAGTCATATACACCCATGTTCCATTGAAGAACTAAATCTCCAACATCAGGTAATGGTTCTACATCAGGATCAGCTTGTATCTCAAAAGATGGATATATTCTCGCTGCTTAACCAAGTGAGCGTACCAGTTGAGAATGAAAGAACTCAAATTTTCCCAAGAAGATTCCTTAAGAAAGAAGCCTGCGCAGAGGAAGCAGAAACCTCTAAGGCAGCAGAAGAGCCGGCCGATGATTTCCAGAAGCCAATTACAACGCTCTCCAACATTTCTATTTTTGAATTAACTCATGATTCTCCTAAGCATCAAGAGAAGTTGAATGATTTACTGATAAAAATTAAGGTGAAGCCGGGCACTACGCCAGAAGATATGGCGCAGATTGTGAATCAGGCGATGACAAATGCGCCTATCACCTTTTCTGATGAGGATTTGCCAAAACCTCATTCTTTTCACAACAACGCATTGTATATTATGGTGAGGACCAGGGGCATGACTGTCCCACACGTACTGGTTGATGGAGGCAGCAACCTCAACATTTGCCCAGAAATGACAGCAAAGGCCCTGGGGTTAAAAGAAGAAGAGTACGTACCTGATCCCATTACCATCTATGGCTTCGATAATCATGGGCAAACTGCCAAGGGCAAAATCTTTTTAGAGATTTTCATTCATTACTCAGTGCATACCATCTGATTCCATGTCGTCAATGTGTTGCCAACTTACAATCTTTTGTTGGGACGAACATGGATCCATAATGCCAATGTCGTTCCATCAACCCTCCACCAGTGCATAAAGTGGTCCAAGGGCGGAATGATTACTACTATCCTGGGCGAAGATCCTGAGGAGAGGCTGCCGCAACCTATGATTCCCCATCTGACATTTATAACAGATATTCACAGCATCTGAGAGACAGACAAAATCAATCTCAGTGAAAGCCTAGAGATGCTGAAATTAAAAGATGTCATGGAAGAAGAGAATGTCGCAGTCACGGTTCAATGACAGGGACCTTGTTTTTTCAAACTAGGAGGACGCATCGATTACACCTCCTTCAAAGATCATCCTTTATTCCCTCAGTTTTCCAAAGCCAGAAAGGGATTCGATCTGTTGATAAAACATGGATACCAGCTGTTCCGGGGCATGGGAAAGAATGAAGATGGTACAGTGGAGCCAATTGTTCTTGCTCAGCATTCAGACAATTCAGGGTTGGGGTTTACCGGCCAGGATTCCAACCAAAAAATAATATTTGTCAGAGGAAACAAGTGAAGATGATGCCTTAGTTTTCCTGCTTTCTTTTCTTATCTTTTGTTAATCTTGTAGGGACGACGCGGTCCCATCTCTTTTGTCGACGTCTTGTAAATACTTCATTTCCAATCAATGAAAGATCAATTTTCTCCTCACATCTGAGCATCTATCATTCTTATCTTACATTTTGTCTGTGCCATTATTCTTTGCTTTGCATAAAAGGCTTATTTTTTACTTATACTTTCCCTTAAAAACCTCTTCTTGGCATTTTCAGGACCATTAACTCCTGAATCAATGACAAAACTCGTTATCAATCCCAAATATCTAAAATTGGCAAGGTTTTCTGAGATGAAAGACAGAGCAGAGGTCAGTCAGGCAGCAGAGCAGACCGAAGAGCGAGTTGAATTTGATGCCACCATTCAGGAATTGCCAGAATTTGCTCACATTTAGAAGTAGGATGATCCATCATCTTTGGTTCAAGATCCAACTGAGGATATCAACATTGGGTTGGAAGATGATCCTAAAATTCTAAAAATTGGTTCGGGTCTAAAGGAAGAAGAGAAAGCAAGGCTCGTCCAATTCCTTAAGCAGCATCAGGAAGTATTTGCCTGGACTTATGAAGATATGCCAGGATTAGATCCCAAGCTGGTTGAGCATTGACTCAAGTTGAAACCAGAAGTCAGACCAATCAAGCAAAAACTGAGGAAGTTAGACCCTCAAGTTGAGCAACAAGTCAAGAAAGGACTTGAAGATTTGTTGAAAGCAGGCTTCATCCGAGCCATTGATTATCCAGATTGGTTGGCAAATATCGTGGCAATCCCTAAAAAGAACGAAAAAGTTTGGATCTGCATTGATTTTAGGGATCTCAATAAGGCCACCCCAAAAGATGATTATCCACTTCCCAACATTGACCTGTTGATCGATAGCACAGCAGGTCATGCCATGTTTTCTTTTATGGATGGATATTCAGGTTATAATCAAATCAAGCTGGCCGTTCGTGATCAGTCGAAGACTTCATTTACTATCCCATGGGGAACCTTCTGCTACACAGTCATGCCATTCGGGCTCAAAAATGCCGGGGCAACTTATCAAAGGGCAATGGCCGTCATTTTCCATGATCAAATGCACAAAAATATGGATGCATATGTGGATGACATTCTGGTTAAGTCTAAAGAAGAAAAGGATCACCTTGATGTTCTTAGTCGAGTTTTTGAAAGACTTATTCTCTATAAGTTGAGACTTAATCCTCAGAAATGTGTTTTCGGAGTTGAGTCCGACAAATTGCTCGGCTTCATTATCAGCAAGAAAGGAATAGAGGTGGATCCAGCCAAGGCAAAAGCCATTATTGATATGCCGCCTCCAACTAATCTCAGAGAACTGCGAAGCCTTCAAGGGTGTATTCAGTCTATTCGGAGATTCATCTCTAATTTAGCCATGAGATGCGAGCCTTTTAATCATTTGCTAAGAAAATGAGTCAAATTTCAATGGGGATCGGAATGTCAGCTCTCATTTGAGCGCATCAAGCGGTATCTCCTTAATCCACCAGTTTTGAAGCCGCCAAAGCTGAGAAAGCCTCTCTTACTGTATATTTTTGTCAATCAGAATGCCTGTGGTGGATTCCTCGCGCAGTATGAAGAAGGCAGCCTGATAGAGCACGCCATCTACTACGTGAGCAAAACTTTCATTGATTATGAAAAGAAGTATTCTCAGATGGAGAAGACTTGTCTAGCTTTTGTTTGGATGTGCCAGAAATTAAGACATTACTTGTTGGCTTCTGAAATCAAGTTTCTGTCGAAGCTTAATACTCTCAGGTATATTCTTGAGCAACCATTTCTCACTGGACGGACTGCAAAGTGGCAAGTCCTTCTGATGCAATATGACTTAGAGTATGTTTCTCAAAAGTCAATTAAAGGCCAAGCGATCGCAGATCAGTTGACAGATTTCCCCCTGACAGAAGAGATTAAAGTAGAGGATGATTTTCCTGATGAGCACATATGCAATATCCAACAGTCCCCAGTTTGGAACTTGTTCTTCGATGGCTCTAAAAACATGTCTGGCATAGGGATTGGAGTTTTGCTAATCACTCCAGAAAAAGAATGGAGGGATAACGACAGAGTAAACTCGATATGATATGGGATCAGATCGGATATTACTATGAATGTCACTTCCATATGCAGAACAAAGGTAAAATTGAATCGAAGTAAAAGGAAAAATTACATAGGTGAAGGAGGATAACGGCTAGCATATTGGAAAAACAAAATGAGACTGAAACAAATAACGTAATGTCGCCATCTACTGGTCGATGTTGTTATATACAACTCGACACTGCAGCATATTGTGATCATTGCAAAAATTTTCCTCTCTTGTGGTTTTTCTCTCTTCCTTCTCTTTTTCCTTTCTGACCTCCATTTTCCTCTTTTTTGAAGGGAGAAAAATAAAAGACAGAAAAGAAAGAGAGAAGAGAAAAGAAGGGAAGAGAAGAAGAGGAACTCTTTTGCGGGGTTTCACTTGACCTTGATTTGAAAATATTTAGCAAATTACTCGCCTTTGTTTTGAAATATATTGCGGGAAAATGGAGAGACGGGATTCGCTCGTCGGTACGAGGTTCGACTGTTCCTAGCGCCTTTACCAGGGGTAATCGAACCAAGGATCGAATTTATGCCTCTTGCTTTGCCTAAATATCATCTAAGAATTTATTCTAAGTCTAAATGCACAAAGAATCATGCTTGTGCAATGCAATGATGTATGCTCTCTTGAAAGATGTTTTGAAAATTTCCAAGTATTCTGAGATGAACTTGATAATGGAGTGAAGAAATGGTTTCTGAATGGTAAAATCTAACTTACAACTTGAGATAGATCAGAGAAGTTCTAAGTCTTTGAAATAATCATAGTTGGGAAAATAAATCTTTGAATTTGAAAACAATGATTTGAAGATGAGTGAAGAAGGAAATAAAGTTTCAAAGTCAGAAATGGACTTTGAATTTAAATTTTAACATGGATTTAAAAGAAGGAGATGAAATTGAATTCTAGATTTAAAGTTTGAAATCAGGATGGAATTTGGATTTTGAATGTTCAAATTTGATAATAGAACTTGATTTGAAATCTGGATTTCAAGATGGAATTCGAATGCAAAGTCTGGATCTTAAGATGGAATTGGATCTAAGTATGAGATCCAAGGTAGAATTGGATTCTGGATCTTAAAATGGAATTGGATCTGAAGTCTGAAATCCAAATTAGAATTGGATTTTGGATCCTAAAATAGAATTGGATCTGAAGTCTGAGATCCAAAAAGTGGAATTGGATTCTGGATCCTAAAATGGAATTTGGATCTCAAAATGGATTTAGGATCTGAAGTCTGAGATCCAAAGTAGAATTGGATTCTAGATCCTAAAAATGGAATTGGATCTGAAGTCTGAGATCCAAAAATAGAGTTGGACTCTAGATCCTAAGATGGATTTTGAATCTGAAGTCTGAGATCCAAAGTGAAGTTGGATTCTGGATCCTAAAATGGAATCAGATCTGAAGTCTGAGATCCAAAGTGAGATTGTACATGGAAATCTGGATCCAAGTTGGGATTAGGATCTAACTTTGGATTTCGATTCTGAAAAGTCCAAATAGGACCTTTAAAGATGGATCTGGGTTTTGAAAACCCAGATTGAATTTAAAGTTTAAGAAGAGTCAAGTTTTGAGATTCAGAATCAATCTCAAACTTTGATTTTGAATTTGAAGATGGGAAAAATAACTTTGATTTTGAAACAAAAGATAATTTCAAAGTCTTGAAGTTTGGACATTGATTTGGAAATGGAATTTTGAATATAAAGATTGAATTTTGAAATTTCAAAGTCAAATTGGACTTTGAAATAGAAATTTAAATCTTTAAAATAAGACAGAAGAATGAATTAAAATAGAGATTGAAGAGAGATATTTGAGATCACTTGGATTTTGGAAAAGGAATTTTGAAAATATGATGCAGTTCTATCCTAAATGATGAATGAATTTAATGAATCTTGAAATTGGATTTTGAAAAGCTATTTCATTCTTTAAATGAATTAAAACAAGATTGAAGATATAATACATCCCTAACTATGGTGATTGAATGTATTATATAATAATCTATATTTAAATTCAAGTGAAGAATAAAATACATTTTTGGTGCTTTTATAGTGTTTAAAATGAAATTAACTCTCAATATACCCCGACTATGACCATTGGTATATATATTGAATTAATTTTAAATTAAACATCGATAAAAGAGAAAAAAATATTTAAGTAAAATATGATGAATTTTTGAAAAGGATCCAGTGTGGATCTAGTGTTATTTTATAAAAGATAAAAATACTAAGTTTTGTTTACATCCTGACTATGGCCATTGATGTAAATCATCAACTTAGGATTAATTACCTCTTACGAACGGTGCACGTGTCATTCATGTTCCCATTTGTGAGTTTTTGGAAAATAAAGATAAAAGCATGAAAATAAGCAATTTATGAGATTTACAATGCTCATTCATTCTATCTAGTGCAGAAATGTAAATTCTCATTTAAGATCTAACTTATTACAACATTTGAAAATATAAATCTCAATTAATGACATTTTCCATATATTCCCTGCAAAAACACTTGGTTAGTATGAAAGTAGAAGAGAATATCACCTTGATTTCAAAGATGCCAATGGTGAAATGCTCATATGGCAAGATATTTATGATTTAAGATGTAAGATGTGACATATACATACCTACATACATATATACATACCTACATACATATATATATATATATATATATATATATATATATATATATGCATACCTATATATACATATGAATATATATATATCTATATCTATATCTATATATATATATACATTACATATGATATACATGCAACATAGGTGAATGAGAGTGTTGTTGAGGAAGTGGTGAGGATGTTATAATATATCTAAAATTCCTATTAATCACATGCTAATACCTTAATTGGCAAAAATACAGGCTATGATACTGCACATTCCAAGCTTCAGAATAAGCAGAACCTACCAGTAATGAAAGCAAATCGCAGTATAATAGAGTTCATTAAAAAATGTCAATGAGAACATAAAACACACAAGCATAAGATTCGAAAGCAGCTGCAAAATATCTCCTTTTGTTGATTTCAAGCAGTTCCCACAAAGATGGCAACCCAAATTGGCACCAGTTATCATTTTGTAGATGAGACCCTTCCAGCCTCTTAATTGTTTTTCTCCACCAACCAACACTAACATTGATACAAACTGAAGGTTTGCACACAATCTTATTTAGAGCAACATAAGAAATAAATAGCAAAGAAAACATTGAACTATGGACAAAACTAAAGGATATCGCAATGGAGAGAAAAAGAAAGGGGAAAAGAAAACGTACCATAATGGATGTTACCAAGGTATACTGCTGGCTCAAACAGAGGGACCGTGAAGCAACCAGCTGATTCATTGTGAACACATTTAGAATTTCAGCTCATAATCACCTTATTCACATTTTTCAGTTTCCGTGCCAACTCTTGAGAGAACACCGAGATACGTATTATCTGAATGCATGAACTTTACAGGTGAAAACATATTTGAACATAATCGACATAGAGGATAATTTATTTTCTAGTACTCAATACTAGTGCTTCAAAATAAGCTAAGACATGTAACTGACTGAATCCTGTCGATGGTATAATTCCAACTGGTTAAGTCTTCACGGAACCATTAACAATCTTTTGTACCCACATCACATGGATCCTGACTCCAACTCAGTTGAACTCGATATGAAACAGTGCCAAACCAAAGACGTAGCATGAAAGACCATCTTAATAATCACAAATTTTATTGCACTTGGGCTGTATTGACATATAACATGAGAGAAAATTAGAATAAGAAACACGATGCAAACTGTAACTATAACACAGGAAGAACTAATGCTGGGATCTAAAGATGTTCCTGCATAGGTGGTAAAAATGGTGTATATAATTCTAACAAGTGAATATGACAATGTGGGATGGATATGGATGTGCAAGAGTGACGCAGAACAGTAAGAGAAATATTATAGAAACAGACATGCAGAAGTCATCATACTATGGTCCCTGCACTTTACAGTTAAGCAAATCAACCTTCTTCAGGAATCATTCTCCCTGTCTGATTTTAACTAATCACGCCCATCAAGCTCTGCAACTTTGTTCTTCAAATATAATCATCGTGTTTTTGCCCTTAGCAAACTGTGAATACTTATCAATATTGTTACACCAGACATAGTGAAAGACTTGACAACTTGTTATGGCAATTGACACATTTTATGAATACACAGTAAATATCCACAGATTCATAAGGCGAGTTGCCTTACAAAGAATAGAAAAATTGTGTCAGCACCCATCTGTATGGAAAAGTGGCTGGAAATAGAATACATTCAAGAGGAAAATTTCATATGACACCATCTGCCCTGGTAAGTGAAATGTTACTACAAACAATGATATACAATACACAGAGAGCCAAACTGATATTAGGAAATTTGTCATTGTGAAATATAGGTGGTGAGGTGATTTACCTGCACTGCCAATCGCAAATTGTTTCAAACAAACTGATTGGTGGTGATGGTTGGATTAATCTCTTGTAGCTGGGACTCACCTTGGACTTTCCCCCACCAGGAGATTCTGGACAAGAATTAGTTCTGAACAGAATTGACTCTTAACCACCATCCAGTCCTCCGGTTGCAAGAGTTATCAGATTTTCAAGTAATCGCAATCCAAGTTTGCCTTCTTTTATCAGACTCTTTCGTGCAAGATGCTCTGCAAATGAGATGAGATTCAATATGAACAACATGATTGAAATCAACGCAGAGGCTTGGAAAGATCGGTTGGTACCAACATTGGGACTCAAAACACATTGCGATTAGAATCATACCTCAATGAATGAATTCCTGTAAGATCATTCACTGAAATGTGTGAGTTGTTTAGTCTAAAAAAAGTTGAAGTCTCAGGTCCTACCATTGAGAGCCCAAGTAATCTCAGAATATTAATGAGTAACTAGCAGACATTCACAGCAAATTCCTTTGCAGAGAAACGATCTCTGCTAATTTAATTCAATGAATTATATCTCCACTTGTTCCATAGAGCATCCGCCCCTTATGGAACCAAGTGGACGCAACACATCTCTTTTGGAAACAGGAACTGTTGGGTTTAGAACATTGCTATCTGATCCATTTATAAAAAAAATGCTTCATTGAAAATCTTTTGAAGGATTGGGAAGGCATTTAGCTGGTTTTTCCAAATGACTGATATCACTCGGTTGCCCTTTCAAAACAAAAAAAAATCTCAGCGATACTTCAAGAACGTTCTTGTCACCCTGCTTGTTAGTATTGGGAATACTTCTGCAGGACTTCTGAATTAACATCACAAAATCCATCATAAAGAGCTTCCACTGACTCTTCAGGTTTGGAAGTTCGATGATTACATGGATTGAACCACTACAAGGATCGGCCTTTTATAGCAATTGAATAAAAAAAAAATTGACACATCAACGTAAGTTTTCAGAACATAATCCCCATTGTCATGGCAAAGGTTGAGATTGTAACACCTGAAAAAGGGATAAGGTAAACCAGAACACAAAGATGGTACATGATGGTTCATGTAGTGAACTAAAGCATATCAGAGGCAAGTGATCATGAGAAATGTATATACGATGCCTATGAATGTCTTGATGGAAAGCCCTGTAATATTCTTAGGCTACACAAAAGAGAAAAAAAAAACAATACAAGATACATACTCTGAAATCTGTAGGGGAACCTAACGAATAAGATCATACAGATGATCAAATAGAACAGACGCGACTTAATAACAATACTTAGTAAAGTTTGTATATAACAAACAAGGATGATCATTCCATGATAAAATTACAAGAATCGTAAATGATCACAAAGAAAAAGAAAAAGAAAAAGAAAAAAAAAACAAAAAGTAAAACAAGAGAGAAATAATTAAGAAGGAAAGTATGGTCTGAAACAGGAATCAGAGCGTGGCTCACAGCAAGACTTGAACAGAAATTTAATAAATTAAAACAAAATATCCAGCAAAAATTGAAAATAAACTAAAACAAGGAAGAAATAAACTCAAGGAAAAAGGAGGCAACGGTGAATCAGGAATCAAGATGTAAATTAAAATCATAATAAACAGGAAATTGGAAAAGAGAATTAAATAAAACAGAATCGGCTGTAGACTAGGAATCGTAAAAAAAAAATGAGAAAGATATGTTGGAATCAGTCCATTCCATTACTATTGCACGGAGATGGGTCGAGATTTGCACAAGCAACTCCACACCACCAATGGTGCGTCAATGGCGGCCCCAAAATAGGAAAACAAAAAGGAAAAATCAGGAGAAAGAGAAGAGAACTTACCTGGTTTACGGAGATTCTGAAAGAAGGAGAAGGAGGCTTCTTCAGTGGCCTTGAGAGGAAGAGCTCAGAGGGGAAAAGGAGGATAAGGCGTGAGAGCCGATCGGATAGAGGAGGGCGATGCTGGAAGGATGCTTCCTTTGTGAAAGAGGAGTGTAGGGGTGATAGGCGGTTCTCGAACCCTTCCCCTTCGTGCCTCTTTTAAAGAGGAGAAAAAAGAGTTCGGTTGCAGATGGATGGAGATGAGGAATCGATGGTTTTGGGGCGGTTGGAGGCACATGGGTGCTTTCGGAGGGTGAGCGTGAGGGAGGAGGAGATGGTGGCTCTGCCAAAGGGGTTCGGGTGAGAGGGGGAGAAGAAGCTTCTGGGGGGGGGGGGGGGGGGTTGCGAAAAAGAAAGGGAAGAGACTCCCTTAACCCTAAAAGAAAACTTTTCATAAAAAAAAGTTTTTGCCAAAAGGCGGTTCCCTATTAAAAAAATTTCAAAAACGATGGTTTTTTCCAAAAAAGGTTTTTGCAAAAAGAATGGTTTCGAAAAGAGGTTTTCAAAAACTAACTTTTGTTTCTTTTCCTATATATATATATATATATATATATATATATATATATATATATATATATATATATATATATATTGTATTTTCCATTTTTTTGTATTTTTTTGAAATGAGATTAGGGAGAAATAAGGGATTTAGAAATCATCTTATAATTTTTGAGAAATATTTAAAAAAAGTGTTTTTCTGAGAATTTCATGCCATTTTGGGGAAATTTCTTTAGAAAATGGGTTTGGACCCAAGTTTTGCGACAATGTTTGAGTTTTGAAACTCGAATCAAGAAATACAACGTGATGGATCCAAACGAATGTCGGATGGATTGTCCGAGCCATTTAAAAGGTAATTTTGAGAATTTGATTTAAAATTGGACAACGAAGCTTAGATTTTGATCTGGACAATGGATCCGGATCCGAAATCAAGTCAGACATATAAAACGAATTTAATTTCAGTAAAATTTGAGAAATGAACTGGAATTTAGATTTAAAAGTGACTCAATTGGTCAGAAAATGATATCATGGGCAAAAAGGGAATATTTTAAAAGATTTTAAAAAATTTGGGGTGTTTTACAGATGCCCCTCTTTGCTACTAAGCTGGTTGAAAGCCGAGCTTAGTGGCAAAGAAAACACTCCAAATTTTGAAAAAATGCCCCCAGTCAGCAGATCTGAACTGGGTGTGGAAGAATTTATTTGAAAGACATGGCTTCTCAAGCTTAATATCTTATCGTGAATGGCTTTTGGGGAGACGAAATCCTCGAAAATGATATGACTGCATAACAGAAATGAGGAAATCGTGATGGGACTTTGGGTGAAGATCCCAAAGTGATGAAAGATAAGAATTTAGATAAAGTCTCGTGGGTGAGACAAGATCAACTTTTGAAATGGCTCAGGTTTAGCCCTTAACCTGGATGGGACGAAGATATCTTGAGATAATCTGAATGAGGAAAGGAATATGAATAGACCTCGATGGGACATTTTTGAAAAATGCCTTGCGAGATGAAAGTCAAGTAGGATCCTATCCTGAATGGATATACAAAACATGGATTCCTCGATGGGAAGAACCATGATGGGACTGGAAGAAAACACCTCGTCGAAACGAGAAACTTCGTCGGAACGAGATTTAGGTTTAACCAAAACCTAAAAAAGGAAGATACCTCAATGGGCGAGGTTCAAGATTAACCCTTAACCTGAAGGGGATGACCAAATGGAATCCTTGAACGAAGAAACCATGATGGGACCTTTGGAGTTTGGACGAACAAATCCGAAAGGAGTTTGTGAAAGGAGGAGAATGGGGTTCCCTAAAGCTTGGAAAAGGGATGATCTTGGGCGTCTCATTGTTGGGACTGAAATAGCTTTTGAAATCAATGACCTCTCGCAAAAGATACAGGTTTGACCCTTAACTTGAGTGGGAACAACCATACGGAATTCTCAAAACCGTGATGGGACAGGAGAGATACTTCAACTGAATGGGGTAACTCTTCTGGAAAATATAAACAACGCTAGGTTGCACCAAAATGGATATTGAATATTTATTTCATTCTTAGAATATCTAGAAAATTTTTCCAATAAGATAAATTTATAGTTCACTTCAACGCTTGAAAATGTGCACATGTGTGCAAAAGATATTCACTCTTTTACCTAGAGTATTTCCCCCAACGAGGTTAACCTCTCGGTCTTAAGAGTCAAATTCAAAATTTTAGCGCTGATGACTTTCTTCAAGGAAGCTATCTATTTCCTTGATATGAGAAGAGAAGAAATATTCTCCATTTCATAAAAGCAAGTTGTGAAAAGACATTTGATAAAAGAATTTTGCATGAGAAAAGATGACTTCTGGCAATTTAGGCAGTTTTGATATCTGAGTGTTTTCTCATGATAATATTTTTTTTGCACTCTTTTTGAGTCATTGAACTTTTTCGGGCTTTTTACATCATCCTTCATTTTGGAGATGTCCTGACTTTTCTCTCTTTTTCGGGGAAGGGTACGTCACAAACTCCTTCATCTTGGAGATGTTCAAATCCTTCATTTATCTCAGGCATTATATTGATGATATAGGCTCAAAAGGATAGCAGAAATCAAATATCTTTTAGGGTTTGTCGATAGGTATATCGCACTCGCCTTCATCTCGACGGTGATCTAAACTTTCCCTGGAAGGATCCTTCACAAACTCCTTCATCTCGGAGATAATCCAAATCTTCTTTGGCCCCGGAGGTCTAGCTCGCCTATTCATCTTCATCTTGATGACAATTGAGAGATCCCTTTTGCGGATATTTGATTGCAACTTTAAATGAACTTGAAGATATGGATTGAGTGGATTCTTTTATATCTCGAGATATTTTCACTGCCTGATTGCCAGATGGCCGTCTTTAAACATGCTCCATAGCCATGATCAATATCAATTCGCTTCTGGCTTTTCAACATCATTGAATATTTCTTTCGCTAATCATACCGAGGACATTTCTTACATCCTTTTGGTTGATCAACAGGAAAAGATTTGAATTTTACCTCTTTTTCGCAAAAAGTTTCACCTTTTTGGAAAGAATACTAGAGATAATCTGAGGCGATTCTTTAGTGCAATAAGAATATTTTAGAATCAACAAATGCTTTTAGCAAATTGGCAAAGTTTTCACGAATTCTGTGTGAAATAATCACTCGATATAGATTTTGATGCGACCTTGAGCTGAATCTATGATTTTGGACATTCTAAACAGTAAAACTGGGACCTTTCATTTAACGACCAGCGAAGGAGCTGGAACCTTCCATTTAACGACCAGTAAAAACTGTGACCTTTCATTTAACGACCAGTGAAAACTGGGACTTTTCATTTAACGACCAATGAAAACTGGGACATTTTATTTAACGACCAGCGAAGTAGCTGGGACATTTCATTTAACGACCAACGAAGTAGCTTGGACATTTCATTTAATGACCAACGAAGTAGCTGGGACATTTCATTTAACGACCAGTGAAGTAGCTGGGACATTTCATTTAACGACCAACGAAGTAGCTGGGATATTTCATTTAACGACCAGCGAAGTAGCTGGGACATTTCATTTAACGACCAGCAAAGTAGCTGGGACATTTCATTTAACGACCAACGAAGTAGCTGGGACATTTCATTTAATGACCAGCGAAGTAACTGTGACATTTTATTTAACGACTAGCGAAGTAGCTGGGACATTTCATTTAACGACCAATGAAGTAGCTGGGACATTTCATTTAACGATCAGCGAAGTAGCTGGGACATTTCATTTAACGACAATCGAAGTAGCTGGGACATTTCATTTAACGACCAACGAAGTAGCTGGGACATTTCATTTAACGACCAACGAAGTAGCTGGGACATTTCATGTAATACCCAAAATTTGTAATGATTTATAAATTCTGAAGAAAATTCAAGTTTTAATTTTTATTTATTTTGATTGTGAATTATAGTATTAAAACCCTGATTTTTATGGTTAGTATTGTTCAAAGTAAAGATCTAAATCTATATTTGAAATCCTGATAAAATTTTGTTGAGGCTTATTCGAAAATCAGAATTCAGGGACATTCTAGTCATTAGTCAAATTGTCAAAAGGTAGCTTAGTAATTTGCCAATTCAGTGGCATTTTTTGGTAAAATTCCCAACTATATAACGTCAAAATAGTAATTTTTCTTTTATGGATATTTTCAGGGAATTAATAAAATTGTCATGGACGAAAACGGTAATTTACCATTTTCAATGGCAGACTATGTAATTTATTGAACTACAGAAGGACAATCATGTAATTCTAAATCCCTATATGGCAATTCTGAAGGATGGGATTGAGCCAAGGTTAAATTGGGTATTAAAAAGTAGTAAATTGAATAAAATATATTAATTTATAATATTTTAATCTCAGACCATGGTTTTAGAAAAACCACTGGCCCAAAACCATGGACAGGCCATGGTTTTCCAAAACCATGGGAGAATAAGTGTCACTCCTCAGTGAGGAGGTGACACTAAGCCTCTCTCTCTCTTTGACACTTGTCAGAAGAATGACAAGTGTCATTGAAAAATTAAATTTTTAATTACTTTGGTGACAAATGCCACCAAAGTGGGCCCCACATGGGGGGGGGGGGGGCGACATCCCCTCTCTCTCCTATAAATACCCCCACTCTCTCTACCCAAGTCCAAGGCCCATCTCTCTCTAAGCTCTCTCTCTCTCTCCTACTTTCTCTCTCTACCTTTGAATTTCTCTTTCTAACTTTTAAATCTAAACCTCCGTAGAATCTCAGATTTTTTCTGAGAAACCTCTTCTAGCCCTTTTCCTCTTTCCGTAAAGATCTTTACTTTGAACAATACTGATTTTTATGGTTAGTATTGTTCAAAGTAAAGATCTAAATCTATATTTGAAATCCTGATAAAATTTTGTTGAGGCTTATTCGAAAATCAGAATTCAGGGACATTCTAGTCATTAGTCAAATTGTCAAAAGGTAGCTTAGTAATTTGCCAATTCAGTGGCATTTTTTGGTAAAATTCCCAACTATATAACGTCAAAATAGTAATTTTTCTTTTATGGATATTTTCAGGGAATTAATAAAATTGTCATGGACGAAAACGGTAATTTACCATTTTCAATGGCAGACTATGTAATTTATTGAACTACAGAAGGACAATCATGTAATTCTAAATCCCTATATGGCAATTCTGAAGGATGGGATTGAGCCAAGGTTAAATTGGGTATTAAAAAGTAGTAAATTGAATAAAATATATTAATTTATAATATTTTAATCTAAGACCATGGTTTTAGAAAAACCACTGGCCCAAAACCATGGACAGGCCATGGTTTTCCAAAACCATGGGAGAATAAGTGTCACTCCTCAGTGAGGAGGTGACACTAAGCCTCTCTCTCTCTTTGACACTTGTCAGAAGAATGACAAAAATTTAATTTTTAATTACTTTTGTGACAAATGCCACCAAAGTGGGCCCCACATGGGGGGGGGGGGGGGGGGGGGGCGACATCCCCTCTCTCTCCTATAAATACCCCCACTCTCTCTACCCAAGTCCAAGGCCCATCTCTCTCTAAGCTCTCTCTCTCTCTCCTACTTTCTCTCTCTACCTTTGAATTTCTCTCTCTAACTTTTAAATCTAAACCTCCGTAGAATCTCAGATTTTTTCTGAGAAACCTCTTCTAGCCCTTTTCCTCTTTCCGTAAGCGAAGTTCGTTCTTCTTCAAGAAGCTCCGTCAGATCAGAAACAACCTCGGGAGCGCTGCCTACAGGAGTTCTGCTAAACTTAGCAGAAAAGTCAGATTTGGATAACGGAAGCACTGCTCAAATCAACTAAACGAGGTTAGTATTCAAAAAATCCTCTTCTAAATTCAAATTCATACTTTCTCAGCCTCCCTATTCTCTTTCTGAACCCCAACTCTGTTTCTTTTGATTTAAATTTTTACAATTTTGCCAAAATTTTATCCAAGCCTGCCTCTACGCAAGGGAAACTTTGTTTAAATCTTTTAAAATGTTTTTAAGTATTCAGAACTATTTTAGCAGTAGTTCTGGCAAAATTTTTTAAAAGACTTCTAAAAATTTGAGTTTTTATAGCAGGAGTTCTGCCAAAATAATTTAAAGATTTTTGAAAAAAGTAAAATTAGTATAGCAGTAATTCTTGCCAAATTTTTAAATGATTTCTAAAAAAATTAATTATTTTAATTAGAATTCTGGCAAAAGTTTTTAAGATATTTTAGAATTTTTGAGTTTATTTAGTAAAAGTTGTATTAAAATTTTTATAACTATTTTAGAAAAAATCGATTTTTATAAAGGAAATTCTGTTAAAATTTTAAAAAATCCTTTTAAATATTTGAGTCAATTTTTTTGAAAAACCTTTATAAAAATATTTGTGACGCAAAGTCATGTTCGAATTCTTACAACTCGAATTCAAGTTCAAACCCTTTTTCGAACATTTGAGTTATTACAAAGGAAACTCTGTGAAAATTCTTATAAAAGTTTTAAAGTCAATTACAAATAAATTTTTAGATTTTTAATTTCTTCAAAAGATACTTCTTTAAATTATAGGGCAAATACTACCTGAAATTCGATATAAAAATATTAACTTATATAATGAATTCTATCAGATTAAATCAAAGCACGAGCGTTTTATCCTGTTCTCCTTAGTTCTATTGAAATCTAAGTAAGTTATTCTATCAAAATCTTATAATTTTATATTAGACATGTTTTTAATTCATGTTTTTAATTCGTGTATGATTATCTAAATTTGATTCATAATCAAATGCATATTTTAATATTCGCATGAATAAATATTTGTTCTGAATGATAAGATTTTCAATCTTATGATTTGAATAAAAGTTTGATGGGTACTATGGTCAAAACTTTGATTTTGATAAAAGAATTTTGTATAGCATGTTGATTTTTGAAAGATTTTATTGTTGCAGGAGTCATGTCTATACAAACTTAATTCTCGCCTTCATAGGCAAATGCTCATTGTAATAGAGCAAAATTCTGGATGGGCTGGATACATATGAACCATGTTTATTTGAAAGGAATGATTTGGCTATTGAGCCTAGTTTTGAAAAGATGAAAATTCATATAAAAGAATCCTTCAAGCCCATCTAGGTTTAGCCTACCCTGGAAGGGGTAGTGGTACAACCAGGAGTGACATTGTGAAGATGATGATTATTGGGAGCAATAGATTCCCTGGGCCTCCTATCACTCGGGTTGAGGAGGTCGAGACAACGGGTCTCAAGGTTGCCGCATGCCAGTGGATGCATCCAACTCTCCTTGTTTGCTCGCCATTGCTGAGAATCTTCCCGGTCGTTGATCGCTCGCTTGGGAGCCCGTTTCACTCAGGTATCTGGGTAATCCACAATAGAATAATATACCTCCGGAATACTTAGTTTGAGATCGGAGTACCCTCCACCGTACCAGGAGGGCATTAATATCGAAACAATGACCTTTTCTTTCACAGAATTTGATCTGAAATTATGCATTGTTGATATAACACATAATCATGTTTTAAATTGTTTTTAATTGTCATATTTGTAATTGCATAATTGTTCTTGAATGTATGCATTTTGATTTGTAAATTATTGAAATCATGCTAAATATTTGAATTGTATGGTTTTGATTAATGACTTACTTGGCTATCATAAGTCTAACACCATTTTATGGGGATTTCAGGTTCAGATATGGAATAAGAGATATTACAGTGGATGTTGGACGAGTGTGGCATCGAAGAATCCAGATTCCCAAGATCTTGAGATCAATTTAGGATTTATTTTAAATTTAATCCTAAATGTTTTCATTTTTTAACCTTGTAAAAGACTATGTATATGGGGTTAATATAAATTATTTTTGCTCTTGTTATAAATTGTGAAATGTGACCTGCCGAGGTTTAAAAACCGGAAGTCAAAACCATTTCTATTGTTTTAAAAAAAAAAAATATTGCATTTTTAAAGGTTTTAAAACCACGGGGCGTTACAGTTGGTATCAGAGCAGAGTTTTGGGAAATCTGGTTCGAGATCCACCTTGTCCATACATTACACTGTAAGTATTTACTTTAGATTTTTATTTTATTATTATTTTTAAATCATTATTTTTTTTATAGATGACTCCTCAAAATTTGGTCAATATCATTAAAAAACTTGTCAAGGATGTTCAAAAGCTAGAAGAATCGCTTACAGTACAAAAGAGGGTGTTTGATAATTTAGAAAATCAAGTTCAAAGTCTCACAAAAGAAAAAGAAAACTTAGAAAAATGTCATAGGTGTTTACAGACCCATTTATCACAACCTTGCCCACTGGAATTGGAAGAATGTTTATTCTGTGGAGAAGTTGGGCATATAGAAAAAGAATGCCAAGTGAAGATGGGTTGTATTAAAAGACAGTGAGACACTGAAAACCTACCATATCAACAATCCCGTGTGGTTATTCTTGCTCCTCCTCCTCCAATGGAACCTATTGTCATTTCATCTGACTCACCCATAATACTTGCTTCTGCACCCACTTTAACTCCTTTGGACTTTGTATTTTCAGTCCAACCCCCTGATTCTATATATACCCCAAGGGAACCTACGGATGACCTTAGCTTATATTTAGGAAATCCAGATAAACAAGTTTATAATATAGATCCAAATGTTGCAGGACCTTCTCATCCACTAGGGCGGATTAGGAACAAGAGAAATTATATGGGAAAATTCCTCAAGCTTCTATAGGGTATCTTTTGTTAACTTTTTGTTAAATATGTAAATTCTTGTAAATATGGGTTTTGATGTATATATATGTTCATATGAATAAATGTTCTTTCTACTTTAATCTAAGTCTGATCATTATTTATCAAGGATGCCTCGTCAAGCATCAAAGAAGCAATCCAAGGAGCAGAATGCTCAACAAGAATTCATTATGGAAACATTAAATAATTTAGCAGCTGCTATAAGAGATCAGAATCAGAATAGGCAAAACTCAGCTACATCTTCAAAATCCTGTCAAAGCCATAATGAAGTCTCTTATGAGAATTTTCTCAAATTAGATCCACCCACATTCTCAGAAAAGATGGATCCAGAAGTTGCAGAGGTTTGGATCCGAGAAATAGAAAAGATTTTTCATGTTCTGACCGTACCTGAAGATCGTAAGGTGAACTATGCAGCATACAAATTAAAGAGAGATGCAAAAAGGTGGTGGGCATCCACCTTAGAAATTAAATTTAGCAATGGATCCGTTACTTGGAAGCAATTTATTGAAGTTTTCTATGCTGCATATTTCCCCAAGCATGAAAGAAGTCGTAAGATGAGGGAATTCCTTGAATTGCAACAAGGAGGACTCTCTTTATCTGAATACATTACTAAATTCAGGAATTTAGAGAAGTATTGCCCAAATGTCTATAATACGGAAGACGAAAGAGCAATGAAATTGACTAGAGGATTGAAGCGAGTTCTACGAACCAAAGTCCTCACTAGTAGGCCAGAAACTTTAGACAAGGCAGTGGAAATAGCTACATTAATACAAGAATATTGGGAAGAAATACAGAAGAATCAATCTGGCAGAACGGTTTCTCAATTCAGAGGCCAAAGGAGTTGGCCTAAAAGAAATTTTGAAGGAAGAAGGTTCATCTCTCCAGCAAATAGGCCACGACAGCAGTTTCAAGCCAATCAACCACAACTACCAGCTAGATCGTGTCAGAATTGCTATCGATCCCATCCAGGACAACCCTGCCCCCGAACGACTGGTGGTTGTTTATATTGTGGTAAGTCAGGCCATTTTATTAAAGACTGCTATAAAAAAGAAATGGATGAACATGCTCGAGGCCTTATTAGACCTCGCCCTCAACAACAACCCCAGTATTCGTACCAGCAACAGCAGCAACAACAACAACCACAACAACAACAACAACGACCGCAGAATAAAAAGGTACCAGGTCGCGTTTATGCTGCCAATGTTGATCAACTATCTAAGGGTGACCTGATTCAAGGTACTTTATCTATAGCTGGACATGCTGTTTTTACTCTATTTGATTGCAGTTCAACTCATTCTTTTATTTCCAAGAAGTTTACTACTTTACTTAATGTGCCTATCAAGTCTTTGAATTGTGCTCTGGAAGTGGTCAACCCAGTAGGATGTAAATCTTTTTGTGGGTTATACTTGCCTAATCTAGAAGTATATATTGAAGAACAAAATTTATCTGCCGACCCAATTCTATTAGACATGTCAGATTTTGATATTATATTGGGTATGGATTGGCTACATCAACATCATGCAAGAATATTTTGTCAGGAAGGAAAAGTTACTTTTTCTCAACCAGGTATTCCTAAGGTAGAATTTAGATTATCCAATTATACTCCTAAAAATCAAGTTATTTCTTCTTTAAAGGCCCAAAGATATTTGAGAAATGGATGTATGACCTTTTTAGTCAGCATTACTCTTGACAAGCCAGCAAAAATTTCCCTTGAAAGTCTAGATATTGTTCATGAATTTTCAGATGTTTTTCTTGATGAATTACTAGGACCTCCTCCACATAGAGAGATAGAGTTCGGTATTGAGTTAATACCGGGAACTGCACCAAATTCTAAAGCTCCTTATAGGATGGCTCCAGCAGAACTCACAAAATTAAAAAAATAATTATTAGAATTAATGGAGCTGGGATTTATTAGACCAAGTATGTCTCCCTGGGGAGCACCAATATTATTTGTAAAGAAGAAAGATGGGTCATTAAGATTATGTATAGATTACAGACTTCTTAATCAAGTTACCATAAAGAATAAATATCCGTTGCCACGAATTAAAGATTTATTTGATCAATTACAGAACGCTAAGGTATTCTCAAAGATTGATCTTAGGTCTGGATATCATCAACTTAGAATCAAGGAAGAAGACATTTCTAAGACAGCCTTTCGGACAAGGTATGGACACTATGAATTCACTGTCATGCCTTTTGGACTTACAAATGCACCAACAGCCTTTATGGATCTTATGAACCGTGTGTTCAGACCATTTGTAGATACATTTGTGATTATTTTTATTGATGATATTCTAATTTATTCCGAAAATAAGGAACAACACCAGGAACATTTAAGGATTATTTTGGATACTTTGAGGAAAAATCAGTTATATGCCAAATTTTCTAAGTGCGAATTTTGGCTGGAAAAAGTTATGTTTTTGGGTCATGTAATTTCGAAAGATGGAATCTCAGTGGATCCTGCTAAAGTGGAAGCAGTATTAGAATGGAAACAACCTAAGAATATTACAGATATTCGAAGTTTTCTTGGACTTGCAGAATACTACCGAAAATTCATTCAAGATTTCTCCCGTATATAGCATCACCGATGACTAGACTTCTGAAGAAGGGTGTTAAATTTGATTGGGACACTAAATGTGAAGAAAGTTTCCAAATTTTGAAAGAAAAGCTCACTACATCTCCAGTGCTTACTTTACCCTCAGAACATGGTGGATTTGAGGTTTATGCAGATGCTTCTGGTACCGGTCTAGGTTGTGTATTGATGCAACACGAAAAAGTTATTGCTTATGCATCAAGACAGTTGAAAAATCATGAGAAGAATTATCCAACCCATGACTTAGAACTTGCGGCAGTTGTTTTTGCACTAAAGATCTGGAGACATTAATTATATGGAGAACAATTTAAAGTATTCAGTGATCACAAGAGCCTCAAATATTTGTTCTCGCAGAAAGAATTGTATATGAGACAACGACGTTGGCTAGAATTTATTAAAGACTATGAGTTGACACTTTCTTATCATCCTGGAAAGGCGAATATTGTAGCTGATGCTTTTAGTTGCAAAACTAGAGACACTTTGGCAAATCTCATAGACAAAGAATGAAAACTTATTGAAGATTTCATTAATTGGAAACCCTTTGCAACTGAAATAGGAAGGATTTTATTATCAAACTTAATTGTTCGACCAGAAATCCTCATCCGAATTGTTACTGAACAAAGTAAGGATTCTCAACATGAAGAATTTTAGCCAGAGCCCAACAGGAAGATGATGTTTCTTTTCAACTTAAAGAAGATGGGAGTATTTTGATGAATGATCGAATATGGGTACCAAATAACTCTGAACTGAGAAATGAAATCCTTCAAGAAGCCCATAAAAGCAAGTATACTATCCACCCAGGAAGTACAAAGATGTTCAAAGATTTGGAAAGAAAGTACTGGTGGACTGGTATGAAGAGAGATGTGGCAAATTATGTTTCAAAGTGTTTGATTTGCCAACAAGTAAAGGCAGAACATCAGAAGCCAGGTGGAATGATGCAACAAATTGAAATTCCACAATGGAAATGGGAAGAAATTACTATGGATTTCATAGAGGGTTTACCAAAGACTCGAAAACAGCATGATGCAATTTGGGTTATTATTGACCGATTAACTAAATCAGTTCATTTTCTACCTATTTGTATAAGTCAATCTTTGGAAAGTCTGGCAGATTTATACATTCGAGAGATTGTAAGACTACATGGAATACCATTTTCAATTATCTCTGATCGTGATCCTAGGTTTACTTCTCGATTCTGGAACCAACTTCAGCAGGCTTTGGGAACAAAAATAAACTTCAGTTCTGCATTTCATCCCCAAACTGATGGACAATCAGAGCGTACTATTCAAACTCTAGAAGATATGTTACGCGCCTGTATGCTAGAATGAAAAGGAGATTGGGATACTCATATTATGCTAGCTGAATTCGCTTATAATAATAGTTATCATGCCAGTATTGGAATGGCGTCATACGAAGCTTTATATGAAAGACCTTGTCGATAGCCACTCTATTGGAATGAAATTGGTGAACGAAAGTTAGAGTCACCAATGATACTACAACATTACACTCAGCAAGTACATTTGATCTGAGACAGACTACGTGCTGCCCAGAGCCGACAAAAAGGATATGCTGATCAAAGATGGAAGGAACTCACTTTTGAAGTTGATGATATGGTCTTTGTCAAAGTATCTTCAACCAAAAGTGTGTTCAGATTTGGAAAGAAGGGAAAGTTAAGTCCTAGATTTGTAGGACCTTTTAAGATTCTAGAACGAATCGGTGAAACTGCTTATAGAATCAAATTGCCTCCTCAGTATGCAGAGATTCATAATGTATTTCATGTTTCAATGCTGCAAAAATACGTTTATGATCCATCTCATATTATCCAGCATCAAGATATAGCAATTCGAGAAGACATGACTGTTGAGGAAAAGCCTATAGAAATTATGGATAGAAGGGATCAAATTTTGAGAATAAAGACTATTCCTCTGGTTAAAGTCAGATGGCAGCATCACAGAATTGAAGAATGTACTTGGGAACCTGAAAACAGCATCAGAGAGAAGTATCCAGAATTATTTGTTTAAATTGTACATGAATTTTGAGGACGAAATTTTTCTTTTAGGGGTGTAGAATGTAATACCCAAAATTTTTAATAATTTATAAATTCTAAAGAAAATTCAAGTTTTAATTTTTATTTATTCTGAATGTGAATTATAGTATTAAAACCCTGATTTTTATGGTTAGTATTGTTTAAAGTAAAGATCTAAATCTATATTTGAAATCCTGATAAAATTTTGTTGAGGCTTGTTCGAAAATCAGAATTTAGGGACATTCTGGTCATTAGTCAAATTGTCAAAGGGTAGCTTAGTAATTTGTCAATTCAGTGGCATTTTTCGGTAAAATACACAACTATATAAGGTCAAAATAGTAATTTTTTTTAGGGATATTTTCAGGGAATTAATAAAATTGTCAGGGACAAAAATGGTAATTTACCATTTTCAATGGCAGACTATGTAATTTATTGAACTACAGAAGGACAATCATGTAATTCTAAATCCCTTTATGGCAATTCTGAAGGATGGGATTGAGCCAAGGTTAAATTGGGTATTAAAAAGTAGTAAATTGAATAAAATATATTAATTTATAATATTTTAATCTCAGACCATGGTTTTAGAAAAACCACTGTCCCAAAACCATGGACAGGCCATGGTTTTCCAAAACCATGGGAGAACAAGTGTCACTCCTCAGTGACGAGGTGACACTAAGCCTCTCTCTCTTTGACACTTGTCAGAAGAATGACAAGTGTCATTCAAAAATTAATTTTTTAATTACTTTGGTGACAAATGTCACCAAAGTGGGCCCCACAGGGGGGGGCGACATCCCCTCTCTCTCCTATAAATACCCCCTCTCTCTCTACCCAAGTCCAAGGCCCCCTCTCTCTCTAAGCTCTCTCTCTCTCCTACTTTCTCTCTCTATCTTTGAATTTCTCTCTCTAACCTTTAAACCTAAACCTCCGTAGAATCTCAGATTGTTTCTGAGAAACCTCTTCTAGTCCTTTTCCTCTTTCCTTAAGCGAAGTTCGTTCTTCTTCAAGAAGCTCCGTCAGATCAGAAACAACCTCGGGAGCGCTGCCTACAGGAGTTCTGCTAAACTTAGCAGAAAAGTCAGATTTGGATAACGGAAGCACTGCTCAAATCAACTAAACGAGGTTAGTATTCAAAAAATCCTCTTCTAAATTCAAATTCATACTTTCTAAGCCTCCCTATTCTCTTTCTGAACCCCAACTCTGTTTCTTTTGATTTAAATTTTTACAATTTTGCCAAAATTTTATCCAAGCCTGCCTCTACGCAAGGGAAACTTTGTTTAAATCTTTTAAAATGTTTTTAAGTATTCAGAACTATTTTAGCAGTAGTTCTGGCAAAAATTTTTAAAAGACTTCTAAAAATTTGAGTTTTTATAGCAGGAGTTCTGCCAAATAATTTAAAGATTTTTGAAAAAAGTAAAATTAGTATAGCAGTAATTCTTGCCAAATTTTTAAATGATTTCTAAAAAAATTAATTATTTTAATTAGAATTCTGGCAAAAGTTTTTAAGATATTTTAGAATTTTTGAGTTTATTTAGTAAAAGTTGTATTAAAATTTTTATAACTATTTTAGAAAAAATCGATTTTTATAAGGGAAATTCTGTTAAAATTTTCAAAAATCCTTTTAAATATTTAAATCATTATTTTTGAAAAACCTTTATAAAAATATTTGTGACGCAAAGTCATGTTCGAATTCTTACAACTCAAATTCAAGTTCAAACCCTTTTTCGAACATTTGAGTTATTACAGAGGAAACTCTGATAAAATTCTTATAAAAGTTTTAAAGTCAATTACAAATAAATTTTTAGATTTTTAATTTCTTCAAAAGATACTTCTTTAAATTATAGGGCAAATACTACCCAAAATTCGATATAAAAATATTAACTTATATAATGTATTCTATCAGATTAAATCAAAGCACGAGCGTTTTATCCTGTTCTCCTTAGTTCTATCGAAATCCAAGTTATTCTATCAAAATCTTATAATTTTATATTAGACATGCTTTTGATTCATGTTTTTAATTCGTGTATGATTATCTAAATTTGATTCATAATCAAATGCATATTTTAATATTCGCATGAATAAATATTATTTCTGAATGATAAGATTTTCAATCTTATGATTTGAATAAAAGTTTGATGGGTACTATGGTCAAAACTTTGATTTTGATAAAAGAATTTTGTATAGCATGTTGATTTTTGAAAGATTTTATTGTTGCAGGAGTCATGTCTATACAAACTTAATTCTCGCCTTCATAGGCGAATGCTCGTTGTAATAGAGCAAAATTCTGGATGGGCTGGATACATATGAACCATGTTTATTTGAAAGAAATGATTTGGCTATTAAGCCTAGTTTTGAAAAGATGAAAAGTCCTATAAAAGAATCCTTCAAGCCCATCTAGGTTTAACCTACCCTAGAAGGGGTAGTGGTACAACCAGGAGTGACATTGTGAAGATGATGATTGTTGGGAGCAATAGATTCCCTGGGCCTCCTGTCACTCGGGTTGAGGAGGTCGAGACAACGGGTCTCAAGGCTGCCGCATGCCAGTGGATGCATCCAACTCTATTTGTTTCCTCGCCATTGCTGAGAATCTTCCCGGTCGTTGACCGCTCGCTTGGGAGCCCGTTTCACTCAGGTATTCGGGTAATCCACAATAGAATAATATACCCCCGAAATACTTAGTTTGAGATCGGAGTACCCTCCACCGTACCAGAAGGGTGTTAATATCGAAACAATGACCTTTTCTTTCACAGAATTTGATCTGAAATTATGCATTATTGATATAACACATAATCATGTTTTAAATTATTTTAAATTGTTTTAAATTGTTTTTAATTGTCATATTTTTAATTAAATAATTGTTCTTGAATGTATGCATTTTGATTTGTAAATTATTGAAATCATGCTTAATATTTGAATTGCATGGTTTGGATTAATGACTTACTTGGCTATCATAAGTCTAACCCCGTTTTATGGGGATTTCAGGTTCAGATATGGAATAGGAGATATTACAGTGGATGTTGGACGAGTGTGGCATCGAAGAATCCAGATTCCCAAGATCCTGAGATCAATTTAGGATTTATTTTAAATTTAATCCTAAATGTTTTCATTTTTGAACCTTGTAAAAGACTATGTATATGGGGTTAATATAAATTATTTTTGCTCTTGTTATAAATTGTGAAATGTGACGTGCCGAGGTTTAAAAACCGGAAGTCAAAACCATTTCCGATGTTTTAAAAAAAAATATTGCATTTTTAAAGGTTTGAAAACCACGGGGCGTTACATTTCATTTAACGACCAGCAAAGTAGCTGGGACATTTCATTTAACAACCTTCGATTTAATGATTTGATCTAAGATTTGAGACCTTCTAAACAACACGAGGACTGATTTTTGTGAATGAACTTGATCTTTAGATTTGAAAATTTAACAAAATAACCAGTGCGAGCACCGGGTTTTCTAGCTGAGAGTGGGGAAGGAGACCGACATTCTCAAGATATTTAGAGATCAAATCAGGAATGATTGTCGGGGTTTTAGGATTATCCCTTATCCTAAAGGGAAAATAAAATAGACATTTGATGAGAATTTAGGAAAAAATGATTCAGGTTTTATCCCTTAACCTGAAGGGGAAACAAAAGATTTGCTGAGGAGATCACCTGAGACTGGAATTTGGACGGGATATGACAAGATTTAGAATTTATGATATATGATTAATATGGACCAGGTATGCGGTCCAATTTTCAGGATTAAACCCTTATCCTGAACGGGGAAAAGAAAAAATAAAACTTGAGAAGATAGAAGGATATAAAATTTGATGGAAGATGGAGAAAAATTGAGAAAATTGATTTATTTTGTAGAAGAATTCTCAAAAGTAGCATTATTGCTCCTATGAGTGATCTTAGGATTATCCCTTATCCTAAAAAAGAATACCTCAAATGTCGCGGTTCAGATTTATCCCTTAACTTGAAAGGGGAAAAGAATAAAATTTATAAAAGTGAAGAAAAAATAGAATAAACTTATGAAAACTTTGTTTTTGAAAAGAATTCTCACAGGTAGTCTTGTTGCTTCTGTGAGGGGGTCTCAGGATTATCCCTTATCCTGAGTGGGAAAAGAATAGAATTTAAGGAAAAGAGAAGTTAATATAAATTTAGAAAATCAATAAAGGTTGATGAAACTTGTATTTACAAAAGAATCCTCATAGGTAGCGTTATTGCTCCTACGAGGGGTCTTAGGATTATCCCTTATCCTGAATGGGAAAGAGAATAGAATTTAAATAAAGAGAAATTGATATAAATTTAGAAAATCAAGTAAAGATTGATAAAACTTGTATTTGCAAAAGAATTCTCGTAGATAGCATTATTGCTCCTACGAGGGGTTTCAGGATTATCCCTTATCCTTAATGGGAACACCTCGGACAACGAGGGTCAGGTTTGTCCCTTAACCTGAGCGGGAAACACCTCGGACAATGAGGGTCAGATTTATCCCTTAACGTGAGAGGGCAAAAAAGAAGATTTAGAAAATACCTCATGGGAAAGAGGCATCAGGTTTATCCCTTATCCTGAAAGGGTAGAGATTTGATAAAATATTAATAGAATTGAGGAAAAATTGATAAAACTTGATAAAACTGATGTAAACTTGATAAAAATATGAATATAATGAATGAAACAAAATTAAATGAAAATTTATAAGATTTGAGGAAAATAAGTTTTTCTGATCCTGCCTGCATATGTGATCTTGAAAGAAAAATGTTTATTTAAAAGATAAGTGAGAAATCATTTTGGGGAAGAAAATCCACCGCAAGAAGAATGATCAGCGCGAGATCTGATCCTTTAAAAAGAGGAATCATCATGAGAGATCATTACGAGGTTTGATTTTGAAGATAGTGGTTCGAAACCAAAAAAAGAAAACCAACACGAGGGATGATTTTTAAAGACAAATGGTTTTAAAACCTAATTTGGAAAAAGAAAATCAACATGATAGTTTATTTTAAAAAGGATTAGATCAAAATATTTGAACTTTTGATGACTATGAAAATTTTTGCAGAAATTTTCGAGATCTTATGATTTTAAAAATCCTCATAGGTAATATCATTTCTCTCATGATGGAGGAAAACGAATTTTGAAAATAGATGACAAGGATTTTAAATTTTGAAAAATAGCAGACAGGATCAATAAATCAGGAGAAGAAAAGGAAAGATACCCCTGGGTTCTTGAAAACAAAGAGGAAATTTTGAATAATATATACCCAGGGTTTTGGAAAATATAAGGAATATAAAATATAACAGATATACAAACAAGAATGCACAAACAACACTCCCTAAAGCTGATTCTAAATGTAATATTTTGAAATGGCTTTGTAGGACCTTAATCCTAACTCTAGGGTTCAGATCATCTGATTCCAATCAAGACACGCAAAATACTCAAGCCGAAGCTCGAAGTACGTGGCATAGAAGTATTTCTCCGGTTCTAAGGTAATGTCTTCCCAACATCCTTGAGCACCTACCGATATACCTCGGACTATGGCCCTTAGGTACGTGGTAGGGGGACACGAACCCAAATAAGTGGTCCAGTTGTGAGGCTCTCTCCCAAACTATGGTTCAGTGAGACAGCCCAGCAACGTGAAGACCGGGACAATATAGGTAGGGATGTTTTCAAAAACATGTTCAACATGCAAAAAAAACCAGATAGCTCTATTGCAAGTCCTAAAGAGATAGAATTTAAAATGAATAGAAGCATACACTTGCATACATTGTTTGCATTTAATCCCTAAAATTGAGGAGAGTTGTATTTCAGATCTAAATCTAATGTGAACATGGAATAAATCTCCTCAATATGGTCCTACCAAACCATACTTAGATCCTATATGCTATGATGTCAGCTTAGGACAGAGTCTAGGCTCCTAAGGTTTGCATGGAAATGAAGCTGACATTTGAATAATAAAGACTTAGATAATATCAAAGTAAAGCAAAAGGCATTAAATTCGACCGAACGAAGACGAGTCCCATCACGGTCGCCAAAACTGTGATCATTGCAAAAATTTTCCTCTCTTGTGGTTTCTCTCTCTTCCTTCTCTTTTTCCTTTCTGACCTCCATTTTCCTCCTTTTTGAAGGGAGAAAAATAAAAGATAGAAAAAAAGAGAGAAGAGAAAAGAAGGAAAGAGAAGAAGAGGAACTCTTTTGAGGGGTTTCACTTGACCTTGATTTGAAAATATTTAGCAAATTACTCGCCTCCGTTTTGAAATATATTGCGGGAAAATGGAGAGACGGGATTCGCTCGTCGGTACGAGGTTCGACCGTTCCTAGCGCCTTTACCAGAGGTAATCGAACCAAGGATCAAATTTATGCCTTTTGCTTTGCCTAAATATCATTTAAGAATTTATCCTAAGTCTAAATGCACAAAGAATCATGCTTGTGCAATGCAAAGATGTATGCTCTCTTGAAAGATGTTTTGAAAATTTCCAAGTATTCTGAGATGAACTTGATAATGCAGTGAAGAAATGGTTTCTGAATGGTAAAATCTAACTTAGAACTTGAGATAGATCAGAAAAGTTCTAAGTCTTTGAAATAATCAGAGTTGGGAAAATAAATCTTTGAATTTGAAAAGAATGATTTGAAGATGAGTGAAGAAGGAAATGAAGTTTCAAAGTCAGAAATGGACTTTGAATTTAAATTTTAACATGGATTTAAGAGAAGGAGATGATATTGAATTCTAGATTTAAAGTTTGAAATCAGGATGGAATTTGGATTTTGAAAGTTGGAATTTGAAGATAGAACTTGATTTGAAATTTGGATTTCAAGATGGAATTTGAATCCAAAGTCTGGATCTTAAGATGGAATTGGATCTGAAGTCTGAAATCCAAGGTAGAATTGGATTCTGGATCTTAAAATGGAATTGGATCTGAAGTCTGAAATCCAAATTAGAATTGGATTTTGGATCCCAAAATGAAATTGGATCTGAAGTCTGAGATCCAAAAAGTGGAATTGGATTCTGGATCCTAAAATGGAATTTGGATCTTAAAATGGGTTTAGGATCTGAAGTCTGAGATCCAAAGTAGAATTGGATTCTGGATCCTAAAAATAGAATTGGATCTGAAGTCTGAGATCCAAAAATAGAGTTGGACTCTGGATCCTAAGATGGATTTTGGATCTGAAGTCTGAGATCTAAAGTGATGTTGGATTCTGGATTCTAAAATGGAATCGGATCTGAAATCTGAGATCCAAAGTGAGATTGTACATGGAAATCTGGATCCAAGTTGGGATTAGGATCTAACTTTGGATTTGGATTCTGAAATGTCCAAATAGGACCGTCAAAGATGGATCTAGGTTTTGAAAACCCAGATTGAATTTAAAGTTTAAGAAGAGTCAAGTTTTTGAGATTCAGAATCAATCTCAAACTTTGATTTTGCATTTGAAGATGAGAAAAATAACTTTGATTTTGAAACAAAAGATAATTTCAAAGTCTTGAAGTTTGGACATTGATTTGGAAATCGAATTTTGAATATAAAGATTGAATTTTGAAATTTCAAAGTCAAATTGGACTTTGAAATTGAAATTTAAATCTTTAAAATAAGACAGAAGAATGAATTAAAATAGAGATTCAAGAGAGATATTTGAGATCACTTGGATTTTGGAAAAGGAATTTTGAAAATATGATGCAGTTCTATCCTAAATGATGAATGAATTTAAAGAATCTTGAAATTGGATTTTGAAAAGCTATTCCATTCTTTAAATGAATTAAAACAAGATTAAAGATATAATACATCCCTCACTATGGTCATTGAATGTATTATATAATAATCTATATTTAAATTCAAGTGAAGAATAAAATACATTTTTTGTGCTTTTATAGAGTTTAAAATGAAATTAACTCTCAATATACCCTGACTATGGCCATTGGTATATATATTGAATTAATTTTAAATTAAACCCCGATAAAAGAGAAAAAATATTTAAGTAAAATATGATGAAGTTTTGAAAAGGATCCAGTGTGGATCCAGTATTATTTTTTAAAAGATAAAAATACTAAGTTTTGTTTACATCCTGACTATGGCCATTGATGTAAATCATCAACTTAGGATTAATTACCTCTTACGGATGGTGCATGTGCCATTCGTGTTCCCATTTGTGAGTTTTTGGAAAATAAAGATAAAAGCATGAAAATAAGCAATTTATGAGATTTACAATGCTCATTCATTCTATCTAGTGCAGAAATGTAAATTCTCATTTAAGATCTAACTTATTACAACATTTGAAAATACAAATCCCAATTAATGACATTTTCCATATATTCCCTGCAAAAACACTTCGTTAGTATGAAAGTAGAAGAGAATATCACCTTGATTTCAAAGATGCCAATGGTGAAATGCTCATATGGCAAGATATTTATGATTTAAAATGTAAGATGTGACATATACATACCTACATACATATATATATGCATACCTATATATACATATGAATATATATATATATATATATATATATATATATATATATATATATATATATATATATATATATATATATATATATATATATACATTACATATGATATACATGCAACATAGGTGAATGAGAGTGTTGTTGAGGAAGTGGTGAGGATGTTATAATATATCTAAAATTCCTATTAATCACATGCTAATACCTTAATTGGCAAAAATACAGGCTATGATACTGCACATTCCAAGCTTCAGAATAAGCAGAACCTACCAATAATGAAAGCAAATCACAGTATAATAGAGTTCATTAAAAAATGTCAATGAGAACATAAAACACACAAGCATAAGATTCAAAAGCAACTGCAAAATATCTCCTTTTGTTGATTTCAAGCAGTTCCCACAGAGATGGCAACCCAAATTGGCACCAGTTATTATTTTGTAGATGAGACCCTTCCAGCCTCTTAATTGTTTTTCTCCACCAACCAACACTAACATTGATATAAACTGAAGGTTTGCACACAATCTTATTTAGAGCAACATAAGAAATAAATAGCAAAGAAAACACTGAACTATGGACAAAACTAAAGGATATCGCAATGGAGAGAAAAAGAAAGGGGAAAAGAAAACGTACCATAATGGATGTTACCAAGGTATACTTTTGGCTCAAACAGAGGGACCGTGAAGCAACCAGCTGATTCATTGTGAACCCATTTAGAACTTCAGCTCATAATCTCCTTATTCACATTTTCCTGTTTCCGTGCCAACTCTTGGGAGAGCACCGAGATACTGATTATCTGAATGCATGAACTTTATAGGTGAAAACATATTTGAACATAATTGACATAGAGGATAATTTATTTTCTAGTACTCAATACTAGTGCTTCAAAATAAGCTAAGACATGTAACTGACTGAATTCTGTCGATGGTATAATTCCAACTGGTTAAGTCTTCACAGAACCATTAACAATCTTTTGTACCCATATCACATGGATCCTGACTCCAACTCAGCTGAACTCAATATGAAACAGTGCCAAACCAAAGACGTAGCATGAAAGACCATCTTAATAATCACAGATTTTATTGCACTTGGGTTGTATTGACATATAACATGAGAGAAAATTAGAATAAGAAACAAGATGCAAACTGTAACTATAACACATGAAGAACTAATGCTGGGATCTAAAGATGTTCTTGCATAGGTGGTAAAAATGGTGTATATAATTCTAACAAGTGACAATGACAATGTGGGATGGATATGGCTGTGCAAGAGCGACGCAGAACAGTAAGAGAAATATTATATAAACAGACATGCAGAAGTCATCATACTATGGTCCCTGCACTTTACAGTTAAGCAAATCAACCTTCTTCAGGAATCATTCTCCCTGTTTGATTTTAACTAATCACGCTCATCAAGCTCCGCAGCTTTGTTCTTCAAATATAATCATCGTGTTTTTGCCCTTAGCAAACTATGAATACTTATCAATATTGTTACACCAGACATAGTGAATAACTTGACAACTTGTTATGGCAATTGACACATTTTCTGAATACACAGTAAATATCCATAGATTCATAAGGCGAGTTGCCTTACAAAAAATAGAAAAATTGTGTCAGCACCCATCTGTATGGAAAAGTGGCTCGAAATAGAATACATTCAAGAAGAAAATTTCATATGACACCATCTGCCCTGGTAAGTGAAATGTTACTACAAACAATGATATACAATACACAGAGAGCCAAACTGATATTAGGAAATTTGTCATTGTGAAATATAGGTGGTGAGGTGATTTACCTGCACTGCCAATCACAAATTGTTTCAAACTAACTAATTGGTGGCGATGGTTGGATTAATCTCTTGTAGCTGGGACTCACCTTGGACTTTCCCTCACCAGGAGATTCTGAACAAGAATTAGTTCTGAACAGAATTGACTCTTAACCACCATCCAGGTCCTCCGACTGCAAGAGTTATCAGATTTTCAAGTAATCGCAATCCAAGTTTGCCTTCTTTTATCAGACTCTTTTGTGCAGGATGCTCTGCAAATGAGATGAGATTCGGTATGAACAACATGATTGAAATCAGCGCAGAGGCCTGGAAAGATCGGCTGGTACCAACATTGGGACTCAAAACACATTGCGATTAGAATCATACCTCACTGAATGAATTCCTGTAAGATCATTCACTGAAATGTATGAGCTGTTTAGTCTAAATAAAGTTGAAGTCTCAGGTCCTACCATTGCGAGCCCAAGTAATTTCAGAATGTTAATGAGTAACTAGCAAACATTCAAAACAAATTCCTTTGCAGAGAAACAATCTCTGCTAATTGAATTCAACGAATTATATCTCCACTTGTTCCATAGAGCATCCGCCCCTTATAGAACCAAGTGGACGCAACGCATCTCTTTTGGAAGCAGGAACTGTTGGGTTCAGAACATTGCTATCTGATCCATTTATAAAAAAAATGCTTCATTGAAAATCTTCTGAAGGATTGGGAAGTCTTTTAGCTGGTTTTTCCAAATGACTGATATCACTCGGTTGCCCCTTCAAAACAAAAAAAAATCTCAGCTATTCTTCAAGAACGTTCTTATCACCCTGCTTGTTAGTATTGGGAATACTTCTGTAGGACTTCTGAATTAACATCACAAAATCCATCATAAAGAGCTTCCACTGTCTCTTCAGGTTTGGAAGTTCGATGATTACATGGATTGAACCACTACAAGGATCAGCCTTTTATAGAATTGAATAAAAAAAAAAACTTGACACATCAACGTAAGTTTTCATAACATAATCCCCATTGTCAGGGCAAAGGTTGAGATTGTAACACCTGAAAAAGGGATAAGGTAAACCAGAACACAAAGATGGTACATGATGGTTCATGCAGTGAACTAAAGCATATCAGAGGCAAATGATCATGAGAAATGTATATATGATGCCTATGAATGTCTTGATGGAAAGCCCTGTAATATTCTTAGGCTACACAAAAGAGAAAAAAAAAATACAAGATACATACTCTGAAATCTGTAGGGGAACCTAACGAATAAGATCAAACAAATGATCAAATAGAACAGACGCGACTTAATAACAATACTTAGTGAAGTCTGTATATAACAAACAAGGATGATCATTCCATGATGAAATTACAAGAATCATAAATGATCACAAAGAAAAAGAAAAAAAAAAGTAAAACAAGAAAGAAATAATTAAGAAGGAAAGTATGGTCTGAAACAGGAATCAGAGTGTGGCTCACAGCAAGACTTAAACAAAAATTTAATAAATTAAAACAGAACATTCAGCAAAAATTGAAAATAAACTAAAACAAGGAAGAAATAAACTCAAGGAAAAAGGAGGCAACGGTGAATCGGGAATCAAGATGTAAATTAAAATCATAATAAACAGGAAATTGGAAAAGAGAATTAAAAAAAACAGAATCGGCTGTAGACTAGGAATCGTAAAAAAAAAATGAGAAAGATATGTTGGAATCAGTCCATTCCATTACTATTGCACGGAGATGGGTCGAGATTTGCACAAGCAACTCCACACCACCAATGGTGCGTCAATGGCGGCCCCAAAATAGGAAAACAAAAAGGAAAAATCAGGAGAAAGAGAAGAGAACTTACCTGGTTTACGGAGATTCTGAAAGAAGAAGAAGGAGGCTTCTTCAGTAGCCTTGAGGGGAAGAGCTCAAAGGGAAAAAGGAGGATGAGGCGTGAGAGCCGATCGGATAGAGGAGGGCGATGCTGGAAGGATGCTTCCTTCGTGAAAGAGGAGTGCGGGGGTGAGAGGCGGTTCTCGAACCCTTCCCCTTCGTGCCTCTTTTAAAGAGGAGGAAGGAGAGTTTGGTTGCATATGGATGGCGATGAGGAATCGATTGAGGATCGACGGTTTTGGGGCGGTTGGAGGCACATGGGTGCTTCCAGAGGGTGAGCATGAGGGAGGAGGAGATGGTGGCTTTGCCAAAGGGGTTCAGATGAGAGGGGGAGAAGAAGCTTCTGGGGGGGGGAGGGGTTGCGAAAAAGAAAGGGAAGAGACTCCCTTAACCCTAAAAGAAAACTTTTCGTAAAAAAAAGTTTTTGCCAAAAGGCAGTTCCCTATTAAAAAATTTTCAAAAACGGTGGTTTTTTCCAAAAAAGGTTTTTACAAAAGAATGGTTTCAAAAAGAGGTTTTCAAAAACTAATTTTTGTTTCTTTTCCATTATATATATATATATATATATATATATATATATATATATATATTTGTATTTTCCATTTTTTTGTATTTTTTTGAAATGAGACTAGGGAGAAATAAGGGATTTAGAAATCATCTTATAATTTTTGAGAAATATTTAAAAAAAGTGTTTTTCCGAGAATTTCATGCCATTTTGGCGAAATTTCTTCAGAAAGTGGGTTTGGACCCAAGTTTTGCGACAATGTTCGAGTTTTGAAACTCGAATCAAGAAATACAACGTGATGGATCCAAACAGATGTCGGATGGACTGTCCGAGCCATTTAAAAGGTAATTTTGAGAATTTGATTTAAAATTGGACATCGAAGCTCAGATTTGGATCTGGACAATGGATCCGGATCCGAAATCAAGTCAGACATATAAAATGAATTTAATTTCAGTAAAATTTGAGAAATGAACTGGAATTTAGATTTAAAAGTGACTCAATTGGTCAGAAAATGATATCATGGGCAAAAAAATTTATCTTATTGGCAAAATTTTCTAGATATTCTAAGAATGAAATAAATATTCAATATCCATTTTCGTGCAACCTAGCGTTGTTTATATTTTCCAGAAGAGTTACCCTATTCAGTTTAAGTATCTCTCCTGTCCCATCACGGTTTTGAGAATTTCGTATGGTTGTTCCCACTCAGGTTAAGGGTCAAACCTGTATCTTCTGCGAAAGGTCATCGATTTCAAAAGCTATTTCAGTCTCAACAATGAGACGCCCAAGATCATCCCTTTTCCAAGCTTTAGAGAACCCCATTGTCCTCCTTTCACAAACCCCTTTCGGATTTGTTCGTCCAAACTCTGAAGGTCCCATCATGGTTTCTTCGTTCGAGGATTCCATTTGGTCATCCCCTTCAGGTTAAGGGTTAATCCTGAACCTCGCCCATCGAGGTATCTTTCTTTTTTAGGTTTTGGTTAAACCTAAATCTCGTTCCGACGAAGTTTCTCATTTCGACGAGGTGTTTTCTTCCAGTCCCATCATGGTTCTTCCCATCGAGGAATCCATGTTTTGTATATCCATTCAGGATAGGATCCGACTTGAGCTTCATCTCGCAAGGCATTTTTCAAAAATGTCCCATCGAGGTCTATTCATATTCCTTTCCCCATTCAGATTGTCTCGAGATATCTTCGTCCCATCGAGGTTAAGGGCTAAACCTGAGCCATTTCAAAAGTTGCTCTTGTCTCACCCACGAGACTTGATCTAAATTCTTATCTTTCATCACTTCAGGATCTCCACCCAAAGTCCCATCACAATTTCCTCATTTCTGTTATGCAGTCATATCATTTTCGAGGATTTCGTCTCCCCAAAAGCCATTCAGGATAAGATATTAAGCTTGAGAAGCCATGTCTTTCAAATAAATTCTTCCACACCCAGTTTAGATCTGCTGACTGGAGCATTTTTTCAAAATTTGGAGTGTTTTCTTTGCCACTAAGCTCGGCTTTCAACCGGCTTAGTAGCAAAGAGGGGCATCTGTAAAACACCCCAAATTTTTTAAAATCTTTTAAAATATACGCTTGAAAATGTGCACATGTATGCAAAAGATATCCACTCTTTTACCTAGAGTATTTCCCCCAACGAGGTTAACCTCTCGGTCTTAAGAGTCAAATTCAAAATTTTAGCGCTGATGACTTTCTTCAAGGAAGCTATCTATTTCCTTGATATGAGAAGAGAAGAAATATTCTCCATTTCATAAAAGCAAGTAGTGAAAAGACATTTAATAAAAGAATTTTGCATAAGAAAAGATGACTTCTGGCAATTTAGGCAGTTTTGATATCTGAGTGTTTTCTCATGATAATCTTTTTTTTGCACTCTTTTTGAGTCATTAAACTTTTCGGGCTTTTTACATCATCCTTCATTTTGGAGATGTCCTGACTTTTCTCTCTTTTTCGGGGAAGGGTACGTCACAAACTCCTTCATCTTGGAGATGTTCAGATCCTTCATTTATCTCAGGCATTATATTGATGATATAGGCTCATAAAGATAGCAGAAATCAAATATCTTTTAGGGTTTGTCGGTAGGTTTATCGCACTCGCCTTCTTCTCGACGGTGATCTAAACTTTCCCTGGAAGGATCCTTCACAAACTCCTTCATCTCGAAGATGATCCAAATCTTCTTTGGCCCCGGAGGTCTAGCTCACCTATTCCTCTTCATCTTGATAACAATTGAGAGATCCTATTTGCGGATAATTGATTGCAACTTTAAATGAACGAGAAGATATGGATTGAGTAGATTCTTTTATAGCTCGAGATATTTCCACTACCTGATTGCCAGATGGCCGTCTTTAAACATGCTCCATAGCTATGATCAATATCAATTCGCTTTTGGCTTTTCAACATCATTGAATATTTCTTTCGCTAATCATACCGAGCACAAAAGTGTTTTTCTGAGAATTTCATGCCATTTTGGAGAAATTTCTTCAAAAAATGAGTTTGGACCCAAGTTTTGCGACAATGTTCGAGTTTTGAAACTTGAATCGAGAAATACAACGTGATGGATCCAAACGGATGTCGGATGGACTGTCCGAGCCATTTAAAAGGTTATTTTGGTAATTTTGAGAATTTGATTTAAAATTGGACAACGAAGCTCAGATTTGGATCTGGACAATGAATCCGGATCCGAAATCAAGTCAAACATATAAAATGAATTTAATTTTAGTAAAATTTGAGAAATGAACTGGAATTTAGATTTAAAGGTGACTCAATTGGTCAGAAAATGATATCAGGGGCAAAAAGGGAATATTTTAAAAGATTTTGAAAAATTTGGGGTGTTTACACATATGCTTTTGCTGAAAGGAAGTAATGAAAACAATATTGTTAATACTAGATTACAACGAAGGAAAATGAATAGAGAGAGTTAAATCTTACTGTGAATCAATCTGGATTGAAAAGAGAAAGCAGTGCTCATTTTGGACGTTGCAGGACTTAGTTCTTTCCTACAGAAGAGGTATTTGCGAAGAGGGATTGATGGAGGCTTGAAAAACTGATCGCTGATGCTCTAAGATGGGAAACTCTTGCCTTGGGATGTCATTCTTTAACTTTTACGGAGAGGTGCTTTAGAAAGGATGGCACCAATGGATGGATTTCCTCGATGATCTTGCTCCCTTCTGGTTGCCTTGCTTATATAGAGAGGGAGGAAGAATCGAGAGGTAGGCGGTTTTGGGATGAATGGCTGAGGGTGGAGCCATTGATCAGAGGGCGATGGCGAGGAGGTCGCACGTGGGGTAGTTTGGTGGAAGCTTCGTGAAGGAGAGGGGGCGATCGACGGTGGAGAATGAGGGAAGGTCGTTGGTGATAAAGGGTTTGGAGAAAGGGGAAAGTCTGCGAGGCCGTTGGCCATCGACCGTTCTAGAGCCAAGGCTATGGAGGGTTCGGGCGGCTGAGGGAGTGTTATCTTCGCAAAATTTTTCCCTTCCCTTCCCTTCCCTGCGGAAGAGAGAGGAAAATGCTTTCTGCGAGTCAAACTTGACCGGATTTTAGGAAAATGTTTTGAAATGCTCGCCTCCGTTTTTGAAAATAGCGGGAAAATCTATGGGATGGGGCTCGACCTGTCGGTACGAGGTTCGACCGTTCCTGCCGCCTTTAACAGGGGTAATCGAACAAAGGACCAAAATGCGCTTGACTTAGATAAATCATCGAAATTGTGTTCTATCCTAAATGCACAAAGAATTCAGGCATGTGCTATGAGATTTTGTAAAAATGCACTTTGGAAAAGTATGATGTATGCTTTTAGAAAACATTTGGAGTTGAAAAGCATTTCTCAGGAAAAAGGTGGAAGTCAATTTCTTAGATGAAAAGGGTTTGAAATCTCGAGAAAATTTATGAAGTTTTGGGAAAATCATGAATTGTTAAAAAACCTGGGAAAATAGAAGTGATTCTTGAGAGAAAGGTGAGCACTAGAAGAGAAAATGCTGATCAGGAAAATTCTAGCTTTGAAAAATTTCTCAAGAAAATGAGCAAAATTCATTGGAAAACTCTTTAGAGAAGGAAAATTGAAAACTCGGGAAATTGGAATCGTGAGAATCTTAACCTTGAAACACTTTGGAAATCAATTTTGATTTTTTTTTTTTAAGAAAGATGAGAGATTCCCTTTGAAAAGAATCTTAAGAAAATAACATTTTCCAGGGAAAATCACGGGAAAACTTGACTTGTAAAATCCGACTTTGAAAATTTTAGAAATTTCTTGAGAAACTGATATCCATGGAATGAAGTTTTTCTTGAGAAAATCATGAGAAAAGCAGATGATGCCATGATGCAGATGATTTGGATGTATGAATGCACTTTGAAAAGATTTTCTGATAGATTTTGTTGGAAAATGTGTATTAAGTCAAAATAAATCCTTCACATATTCTGATTGTGGCCATGAACATGTTCAGGGTTTAATTGATTTAATTCACAATATTTTGCAAAATTGAAAATATGATGTGCATTTTAAGATAGCCTAAGAGTGTAGGCTCAGTGTGACTAGTAGAAAGATGATGGATCTGGGTCTCGTCCATATTCCGACTAGGGCCGTAAATATCGATTCCACCGAGTTCATCAACTCTCTAAGAGTTGGTGCACATGCCATTCGTGTCCATCCAAAGTGATTTTCAGAATAAAATGCGTGATTCATAGAATCAGGATTTTGCAAAATCAAGCTACATGATATGCATCCTAATCTAAGCAGTAAAAGTAAATATTATTCCAAATTCGATTATTACATCTATGGCATAAAGCGAAAAAAAATATAGAATTAAAAAGAGCCAGTATCATCCAAACTTCCCTGCAAAATGAGAATTAGTACAAGGAATGGTTATACAAGATACACAAGGACATATACACATTTATGTGATCCTATAATTACAAATCGATAAAAAGATCCGATTTGCACCTCCATTGTACAAATGAGATATATATACTAGAATACGGATGATTAGAAGCATGAGGGTGTGCTAGGAAAGGCTATAATATACAACAGTGTTTAAATCAATGAAATGGATACATATGCGAAAATGGACATATCAACAAATGATAGGGTAACACATAAGTAGTGAGTGAAGTACGCATGATAGGTGGTGATCGATGGGTGTGGGACATATTTATACAGTTGATGACATAGTAATATATCATATCCATGTGCCCCTTTGTGAACACCCCAAATTTTTCAAAATATTGTAAATATCCCCTTTTTGCCCTTTGCACCCATTTTCTAGGTAATTGAGTCACTTTTTAATCTAAATTCCATTTTATTTCTCAAATTTTGTTGAAATTAAATTCATTTTGCATATCTGACTCAATTTTGGATCCGGATCCAGATAAAAATCTAAATCTGAGCTTCGTTATCCAGTTTTTAAATCAAAATTCCCAAAATTTCCAAAATAACTTTTTGAAAAGTTCAAACAGTTCGTCTGGTATCCGTTTGGATCCATCGAATCGTGTTTCTCAATTCGAGGTTTAAAACTCGAACATTTTCTCAAAACTTGGGTCCAAACCCATTTTCTGAAGAAATCTTCCCAAGATAGCCTTGAAAACCCTCTTTTGTAAATATTTCTCAAAAAAAAAAAAATACAAAAAATACAAAAAAAAAAGTAGTTTTAAATCTTTGATTTTAGAATTTTATTCTAAAAATACAAAAAATTATCGAAAAGGAAAAACAAAAAAATATATAGAACACAAAAAAATTAACCTCTCAAAACCCTTTTTTTTGAAAATCAAAAACCATTTTTTTAGAAAACCTTGAAAAGGAAGCCCCGTTTGGAATATTGAGGAAAACTACAACGGCCATCTCTCATCCGCACCCTCGATCATCTGGGAGCTCCTTTCCTCCATTCATCCGCAACCAACCTCCACCCCCTGGAACCTTCCACTCTTCCTTTAAGAAGAACCCCTCCAGGATCCCTAGGGCATGGCATTCTCTGCTGACCGAGGCCTTCTGTTTCTCTGAAGCATCCCTTATCTTCATCCACTCACAATCGACCAACTCCATTCTTCTTCTTCTCCTCTCCCTTTTTCCTTCTAATATTTCCTCTGGTTTTACCCCCCCCCCCCCCTCGACCAAAGGAAGAAGATCCTACAGTAGAAATTTCACTAAGCTCTCTCTCTCTACTGGAAGGAGTCGAAATCCATTCAGCGTTCGGGAGAAAGACTCTTCGGTACGACTTCGTGAAGTAAATAAAAAGATCGATTGCATCTGGAGGATCCGGGCAGAACTACAATCAACGACTACACTGGAGAAACACCTAGTGAGCCTGTCCCTCTTCGTCCATCGCCATTGCTGGATATCCCTCTTTTTTTTTTTCCTTGTTTTAGCAGAAGTTGTGGGTTATCTTGAGGGGAGTCGATCATCACTCGCGATTAAAAGGTAAGAGACCACTCCTTTCCTCTCCACTTGCTCTTGAATATCTTCTTCCTGTTCCATTATACACTTTCGTGCTTTCTTTCAATTCCCTCTAGATTTTTTTTTCTTTCCACAATGCATTGGTGGTAAGGTCGACCTGCATATAGCAGGATCGACTCACCCCCTTGCAAACAACAATTGGAATTTCCTGGTTCCAACATTTCTTCTAAGTATTTTCTGCTTTATTTCCTATGCTCATTCGGTAATTTGCTTTTGTTCTGCTCATACTACTAGACCTCAGTGAACCAACAATCTCATTCTAATTTTCTTACTGTATCTTTTTTTTTTTATATATACAAGTTTTTGATTTCGTGCTTCTTCGCTCATATTTGAATGTGCTGCCATCTACGTCTTGGATTCGTATGCTCTAAACCATGGCGTATCCATTTTGGAGCCTGTCATCGACGTCTGTGTCTTTAAATTTTCCACTAGTTATTTTTACCCAGTACATATACTTTAGTAGGTAATTTCATTCGAGTGTTAGTCTCATCCCATCTTCCTTTTCAGTTTCTCTTAGACATTGTTGATTCGATGGAAAATTCATGTTCGGCTTTTTCATCTGCTGCCAAAAACCCGAGTCTGATTCAAGTTTGGTCTCTGTAATATATTACCTGCTTCAGGAGGTTGTGTACCCCTTTGCACCGCTATATTTCTCATCCAATAGGTTCGTTGTCAACATACCTTACATCCCTCTGGTCGATTTGGTAATCTAGATGTCGATATTACCTACATGACTAGTTGCCCACTAAATCTGTATTATCAGTATATCATTGGCATCTTAGTATTTGATTTGATCCGTAATCAGTGTCAGTGCCTTTTAACTACTAAGGGCTTGATGACAGAGTCGGGAATAAAAAAAAAAAAAAACTGACCCAGCTCAGGCATCAAATGGGATTCATCGGCGTGGAAGCCCCGTCATGGAAGGCTACATTCGATCCTCACCTTCCTGCGGGCCCTCAAGTCCTAAAAGTCTGGCCCACACCAAAATCGCGCATATCAATGGGGACTCCTGATTTAAGGAATGGCGGGTGCCCAGTAGCCTGCCAGTCACCTGAGTTCTGAGGAATCTTAGGGATGTCATTCTCGTCAAAGCATTTGCCTGATATAGCGATATCGATCCACGCTTGTGCAGTGTAGGTAAAACAACCCTGTTCATGTACTTAAACCAGGTTTACCGAGAAGGTAAAGTGTGAACGATAATGGTTATCTATCCAGACAGTTTATCAGGACCTCTATGTTGTTGGGTATTGGTCACGTAACAAGTATTGGCAATCCAAGAGATGCCAGTAGAACAACTACTTCAAATATTTTGGGTAATAACTTCATCCACTGTAGGCAATTAGCAATGATCCTTCAGAATCAGGAGAGAATTTTTTTTCCTGTCGTATGGCCCATTAAAATCCAGCTTCGTTGAAGATCCCATGTCTGGTCTGATCTTTAACCTCATTGCAGTTGAAAATTTTCCTTTCTTCTTCTCTTTTTAAGATGGTTTTCACAGGTTTGTCGGTATATATTTCATCTGTTTGAGCTGTATATAAGTAGAAGAGTTCTGTAATACCACCAATTCTACACTCCCTCATTAACATAGCCGGCTCTGTAACATCACATATTAGAGTCTTGGTACAAGGAGCTTTTCACTCTATTCATCACAGGAGATGTCCATCACCTGAGCACCACTTCAAGAATTTCCTAATTCTTTTCCCTTTCTTTGTGGTTTTAGTGAATTAGAAATACATCATCCCAATGCTACAAAGATAAGTGTATCTTCATACCATTGCAGATAGATAGAGGTATTACATTCAGCCAGCAAAATAAAAATTTGTTTCACCCTTTCCCCGACATGTTGTGTTCCTTGGTTGAATTCTTACTTTCAATAATTATGTCATTTCGTAATTGAATTATTATTATAACCACATTGCTGAGATGATTCTGTGTCAAAAACAGGGTTTATAATCAATCAAGAGTGATTAAAAAAAAAAAAAGAGAAAAAGAGAAAAGAGCATATAATGATACAGGATGAATGTGTTGAGAAATTCAAGTGTCTTCCTTATCTTTGTTGGGATTTTTACAGAGCAAAAGGTGGTTCAGGATGTGCTGCTGCTGGGATATTCGGCCCATAAGCGTGAAAGGGAAACCCTTTTACTGGTCAATATAAATTCTAAACCTATTAGGAAAGCACTTTGAAATATAGTGCAGGATAGATCTGTGACATAATGAATAAATTGTTTTGCAGCAAATTGATTCGTGGTACAGGGCCAATTTACATGAATGGCTGTGTTGCAGAAAATCAATCCATTGGCCAATCCTTTGGTACTGAATAGCATTCTAGACTTCTCAATTGCGCAATGAATTTATCGCTGCCATAAGCTCGGGTCTACTGCTGTCAACCCACACTCCAGTAAAGGATGGCTTTGATTATGAATCAAAACTCTTATTTGATGAATTCAGAATATGGGCACCTGACGCAGAATCTAATTGCTTGTTGTGCTGAAAAACCACTGATCATATTTGCTTAAACTGGTTCTAGTTTTCTGGTCTATCATCATTCACAGTTACACCTTATCAACTTCCACCTCATTTTTTTTTTTACCTCTCATTCCTCACACTTGTCTTTAGCATCATTGGCACAACATTCCCACACCCATACTTACCTACTAGTTGCACCTATTACAGGTTCCAGAATTCGTGTACTTCTGCCACACTTCACAACACTGTCACACACTATCTCCTGCGCATCACCATGACCTTAAAACACTGTATCACTGTCATCTACACTTTGCCAAGTGGTCACGCCTTCATTATTATTTGTTTACTGCATACCCTACACTTCCCGTCATGAGGTTAAGCATCATACATATCCACTCCTTGGCAGTCTGACCCCTCATCGCCTTTCCCCTTTACTACCATACCTGCATTCACAGCATTCACAAAGTTTGAATATTTTGAGGAATATGATGTGTTTTGGTATATTCATAGCATCATTGATTGTTACTTTCCTGTCTTGTAACCATTTCCATCAATATATTTTCTACTGGTCTAAAGGTGCTGCACATGTTTTCCTGCATTAGACTATATCCTATGTTTAGGCTCATATATATATGTATTCTCCATGAACCCTATAGATTCATCACCAGCACATGATCATTTCTATGTTGATACAGAGCATAGTCTAAGCCATTTTTTTTTTTCTTCCTTCTTTGTGCTTTGCAAATTTATCTTATGCTAACTTGATATTCGCAGGAAATGGATAAAAGATGTGGTCTTTTCTTTGATAGTAGAAATTCCATAAGTTCCATTAAAGATATGTAATAGTTAGATATAATGAAAATCTTTACATTCCCTGTTTTAGATAGAATGAATGAGCATTGTAAATATCATGAATTACTTGTTCTTCATGCATTTTCCTTTATTTCTCAAAATCTCACAATGGTGAAACACGAATGGCACGTGCACCATTTCCTAAAAGGTAAACTAATTCTAAGTTGATGATCCACATCAATGGCCATAGTCAAGGTGTGGACAAAACTTAGGGATTTTATCTTTTACGAAATAACACTGGATCCGTTTTCAAAATTCATCATATTTTTCTTAAATATTTTCTCCTTTTATCAGAATTTAACTTAAAATTAACTCAAAATATATACCAATGGCCATAGTCAGGGTATATTGAGAGTTAATTTCATTTTAAATTCTATAAAAGCACCAAATGGGTTTTATTCTTCACCTGAATTTAAATATAGATTATTATATAATACATTCAATGACCATAGTCAGGAATGTATTATATCTTCAATCTTATTTTAATTCATTTCAAAGAATAAGATAGCTTTTCAAAATCCAATTTCAAAATTTTAAATTCATTCATCATTTAGGATAGAACTGTATCATATTTTCCAAAATTCCTTTTTCCAAACTCCAAGTAATGTAAATATCTTCCTCAATCTATCTTCAATCCTTCTCAAATCCAATTCATCCTTTTCATTTTTTTTGAAATTCTATTTTTAATCTCAAAGTTCAATCCAACTTTGAGATTTCAAGTTCATTTTTATATATTCAAATTCAAATCAGATTTCAAAGTTCAAATTGACTTTGAAACTTCAAATTCATTTTCAAAAGCTCTAATCCAACTCAAAGTTCAATTTAACTTTGAGATTCTTGATTCATTTTTCTAAATTTCAAATTCAAACTTCAAATCCAAGGTCCAAATTGACTTTGGGATTCATCTGTATATTCAAAATTCATTTTCCAAGTTCAAATCTAAACTTGGAAGTTTTTGATTCACCTTCTGAATATAACTCCAAATCCATTTTAGGATCCAATATTCAACACAGTATTCAACACTCATATTGGATCTCAGACTTCAGATCCAATTCCTCCTTAGGATCCAGAATCCAATTTCACATTTGGATCTCAAACTTCAGATCCAAATCCATCTTAGGGTCCAGAGTCCAACTCTACATTAGATCTCAGATTTAAGATCTAGTTCCATTTTAGGATCCAGAATCCAATTCCACTTTGGATCTCAGATTCCAGATCCAAAATCCATCTTAGGATCCAGAACCCAGTTCTACCTTGGATCTCGGACTTCAGATCCAAATTCCCTTTGGGATCCAGAATTCAATTCCATCCTGGATCTTAAATTTTACATCCAAATTCTATTTCAAAACCCAGATCCAGTTCCATCTCAGATATCAGATCAAGATTCTATTTCAAATCTAAATTCATCTTCTATTTTCAAAAGCCAATATTATTTCTCAAATCTGAATTCAAAATTCAAATTCCTACATTGAATTCAAAATCGACCCTTGTAAATCGATTCTAAATTCAAAAGGTCCATTATGATTTTGAAAGTCTCAATTCTAAAACTCCTCTTTCCTCAGATTTATCCCTCCTAAATCCAAGTCCAAAATTCAAAGTCCATTTCAGACTCTAAAATTTCCTTTCTCTTTCCTTTTATCTCACCTTCAAATCATCCTTTTCCAAAAATAAAAAATTTACTTTTCCAATTCTGATTTACTTCAAAGACTTAGAACTTCTCTGATCTATCTCAAGTTCTTAAGTTAGATTCAAATATTTCTTCACTCCCTTATCAAGTTCATCTCAGAATAACTTAGAAATTTTTCAAAAACATTCTTTTCAAAAGAGCATACATCCTTGCATTGCACAAGCATGATTCTTTGTGCATTTAGAGTTAGAATAAATTCTTAGATTATGTTTAGGCAAAGCAAAAGGCATAGATTCGATCCTTGGTTCGATTACCCCTGGTAAAGGCGCCAGGAACGGTCGAACCTCGTACCGACAAGCGAATCCCGTCTCTCCATTTTCCCGCAAATTTTCAAAAACGGAGGCGAGTAATTTTCTAAATATTTTTCAAATCAAGGTCAAGTGAGACCGCGCAAAAGAGTTCCTCTTGTCTCTTTATTTCTTTCTTTTCTCTTTTCTCTTTCTTTTCTTTCTTTTGTTCTTCTCCCTTCAAAAAAGGAGGAGAATGGAGGTTACGAAAGGAAAAGAGAAGGAAGAGAGAGGAACAACGAGAGAGGAAAAATTTTGCGATTATCACAGTTTTGGCGACCGTGATGGGACTCGTCTTCGTCCGGTTGGATCTATGTCTTTGCTTTGCTTTAATATTTTTTAAGTCTTTATTCTACATATGTCAGCTATATTTTCCATGCAAACCGTAGGAGCCTAGACTCTGTCCTAAAGCTGACATCATTGCATATAGGATCTAAGTATGGTTTGGTAGGACCATATTGAGGAGATTATTCCATGTTCACATTAGACTTAGGTCTTAAATACAACTCTCCTCAATTTTATGGATTGAATGCAAAACAATGTATGCAAGTGTATGCTTCTCTTTATTTAAATCTATCTCTTTAGGACTTGCATTAGAGCCTTCTGGTTTTATTTGTATGATTGATCATATTTTGAAAAACATCCCTGCCTATATTGTCCCGGTCTTCACGTTGCTGGGCTGTCTCACTGAACCATAGTTCGGGAGAGAGCCTCACAACTGGACCACTTATTTGGGTTCGCGCCCCCCTACCACGTACCTAAGGGCCATAGTCCGAGGTATATCGGTAGGTGCTCAAGGATGTTGGGAAGCCCTTACCTTAGAACCGAAGAAATATCTTATATGCCACGTACTTCGAGCTTCGGCTTGAGTATATCCGCATACCTTGATTGGAATCAGATGATCTGAACCGTAGAGTTAGGATTAAGGTCCTACGAGCTATTTCAAATATTGCATATAGAGTCGGCCTTTAGGGAGTACTGTGTGCACATCCTTGTTTGTGCAGCTATGATTATGCGATGTTTTCCTTGTGTTCTCCTATATATATCAACCTCTTTTAAAACCCTGAGTGTACTCTTCAAAACTTCCTCTATTTTCAAAAACCCCAGGTGTATATTTTCTCCTTTACCTACGTTCTTCTCTCTTTTGTTGTCAATCTTTCTTTAAAAACCCTAGAAATTCTTTCTTTAAAAAGTCCCTTGATCTTTTACAAAATTTCCAGGAAATTATGTCTGTTCCTCCTCTCATCAAAAGTCTATCCGTAAGTCCTGCATTCTATCTAACTCTTTTCCTCTTTTTGCCTCAGTATCACTCAAATGGCATTCGAATCTCCCGATGCTATCTTTCCTTGGGATCATGTCTTCTATCAAATAAGGGATGGAACCCCAGATCATCGGGTCATCCAGTCTCGTACCTTCTTCCCTCGGTGGTACTATTCTTGGTTCACCGCCTTCTCGCGTATGTTCCCAGACCACTTGGATGACTGTGGATTGGAGATGGCATCGGCAGTTGGCAAGCGAACCATCAACGGCAGTCTGATTCAAGCTATTGCAGAGCGATGGAATCCGCGTACCTGCACATTTTGGTTTCCGTGGGGAGAGATGACCTTGCTAATGGATGAGTTCAATGATATCATGGGATTGCCAGAACCAGCTGGTCAGCCAGATGATCCGGTCGAGCAGCAATTCTTGATCAATGTCAAAGGGGTAGATGTTCGAAAAGCATTGGCCAGAGCTACAGGGAGCAGATATTGGCCTCTCACAGAGATCAACAGAAGTCAGTTCATCGATCTGTTCGAACTCTACAACAAGTATGGAGCCTATGAAGAAGTCGATACCCTGTTCCGGGCAGCAAAAGAAAGAATCCAGCATGCCATGGTCCTATGCACAGTAGGATTAGCATTCTTTCAGGATGGTCAGAATTTCGTCGATATCAGAGTCGCCCAACTTTTTTGAAGATGGGGAAGCAAGCAGACCCGTCAGCTTTCAATATCCATGGCGGCTCTAGCTTTTCTCTACAGAGGTTTGGCTCGATTTGCCCTCGGAGAGACCATTTTGGTGGAAGGATGCACGTATGCCTTACAGTCGTGGTTCTTGCGACATGTGCCGTCAAAAAGCCAGTTCTTTCAGATTCAGCAGTAAGCAGCCAAAGTCAGCCATCCAGTATCGAGCCTTGATTGAGAAACTGCATCAAGAGGAAATCGTTTGGGATTTCTTCGACAGAAGAGAGACCGTTCCTCGCTACACCTATGCTCGCGACAAGCGCTACAAACTGCTCGGCCCTTTCTTCTGCGTCGACTATCAGCCAGAAAGATGTCTCAGACAGTTTTCGCAGCGGCAGGTTCGTGTCAACGCTCGCTTCCCGACAGGCCGCATGCCAGATTTCGATCTACAATCGGATCAGTGGTCTGGAGCATACCATGTCGCCAAATATACTTGGGACTCTTTCATTCCTTTGTCTATATTTCCCGATCCTAATGTATCATCAGAGTATCGAGAATGGTGGCAAACTGTCTGCCCACCTTGCCTTTGTATTTAAATTTTGTCATTAATAAAAATGCAAACTTTTGTTCTGATAAAAAGCTTTTGTGGCCAAAAAAATCTTATTTTGTTTCATATAGTTACGAATTCATCCCTAGTGATGAGACCCATTTTTTTGTACATTCTTTCTTCGATTATCTCTCATCATGATAGACGACCTCGCCTAGGTCATAAGGCGCATTTTTATTGCCACAAAAAGGGTGACACAATCATTTGTGATAACCTAATCCCTGGTGGTGGGATAACTTACCTAAAAACTTGTCTATCAATTCTTTCTTTCATGTCTTTTCCTAAAAGAAATCACATTTTCAAAAATTCCCTCCGAACCCTAACCATTCCTTTCACCTTCACAAGAAATCACTGGCATTGGCAGAATGGTTGTAACAAGGGCAGGAAAAGAAACAGTTCCTCAACACGGCGACAGTGAGGCCGAAGGGATGGATTCCCCCAAATCAGTCAGGGGACAGAATCAAGCAGATGATATAGATCCGGCCATGTATAATATGTTCAAAAGAATGATGACTAAAATGATGTCCGAGCAGGCTGAGGCCAGTTAGAAAGAAGTTGCTCCAAAAAGCAAGCCAAAGAAGAAGGCTGTGAAGAAACCAGTCAGGATTGTTAGAAAGAAAGTACAACCTGACACCACTTCTGAAGAAACAGAATCAGCTGAAGAATCGGAAGAGGAAGAGCAGTATGTTTATCATCAGAATCCTCCACCGCAGTTTGCAAAGACCGCTGCAGAGCCCAAATCGATCAATAAGCATGTTCCAGTTAATGACCCAATGCAAGAACAGATGAAAGAAATGAATCGGGCTAAAAAGGATATTCAGGCCAAAAGCAAGGGCAAGCAAACCTATTCTGGCGAAGATTTTTATAATGGCCTGGACGGGGATGACAATCTGGAAAACCTCCCTCGCAAGTTCCTTAAATTTGATGGAACCAGCAACCCCAAGGCTCATTTGGCCACCTTTTATGCCGAATGCGGCCGTTTCAGGAAAGACAATCGAGCGTTATTCATTTGCTTTCCTCGCAGCTTAGAAGGGGTAGCAGCCAGGTGGTATGAAGACCATATTAATCCTATCGAACTACGAGAGTTCGATAAGGTCGTGAACTTGAACATTGAGCGCTTCATGTTTAATGTCGAAGCCTCACCAACCATATGTACAATTTAAAACAGATAGAGAATGAGAAAGCCAGCAAATTTATCCACAGGTGGAGAAGCACTTGTAACAGAATGAAAGTTCTCATCCCTAAGGAGCACGCCCTGCAGATTATTCTGAACAACTTTGCGCAGCCTCTGAGGAACCTCATTTCTACTTCGCCCGCCAAATCATTCATCGCAAAATTTTTCCTCTCGTAATATTCTCTCTCTTCCTTTCCAACCTCTTATTTTCCTCCTTTTTGAAGGGAGAAAGATAAAAGACGGAAAGAGAAGAGAGAAGATAAAAGAAAGAAGAGAAGAGAAGATGAACTCTTTTGCGGGTTTCACTTGACCTTAATTTTGAAAATTTTTGAAATAACTCCCCTCCGATTTTGAAATATTTGTGGGAAAACTGGGAGACGGGATCCGCTCGTCGGTACGAGGTTCGACCTTTCCTGGCGCCTTTACCAGGGGTAATCGAACCAAGGGTCGAATTAATGCCTTTTGCTTTGCTAAGAAATCATCTAAGTATTTATCCTAAGTCTAAATGCACAATGAATCATGTTTGTGCAAATGCAAAGATGCATGCTCTTTTGAAAATATTTTGAAGAATTTCCAAGTGAATCTGATAAAGTGAAGAAATGATTCCTAACTTAGAACTTAAGATTAAAGTTCTAAGTTTTTAGAATAATCAAGAGCTTGGGAAAATAAATCTGGAATTTGGAAATTGATTTTGAAGTCTTGAGATAAAAAGAGAATGAAGAAAAATTTCAAAGTCATAAATGGACTTTGAATTTAGAAGTTTGAACTTGGATGAATATTTGGAATGGAATTGAATTCCAATTTTGAAGTTTTGAATTTAGAAGGAAATGTGGGAAATCAAAAAGAAATTGAGAAATGGGATTTGAAAAAAAAGTTGAAATTTCAAGATGAAATCCGAATCCAAGATCTGGATTCTGAATAGAGTTCAAAGTTGAATCTTGATTTTAGGATCTGAAATGGAAGCTTGATTTGAAATCTGGAATGAAATGGAATTGGTTTTAAGAATTGGAATTAAAGTGGAATTTGGGTTTGGAATTTCGAATGGAATTGGATTCAAGATTTGGAATCCAAGAAGGTATTTAGATCTAAAATCTGAGATCCAAGATAGGGTTGGAAGATGGAGTTGGATCTGAAGTCTGAGATCCAAAGTAGAATTGGATTCTGGATCCTAGGATGGATTCGGATCTGAAGTCTGAGATCCAATGTAGGATTGGGTTCTGGATCCTAGAATGGATTTGGATCCAAAGTCTAAGATCCAAAAGGGGAATTGGGTTCTGGATCCTAAGAATTGGAATTTGGATCCGAATCTGAGATCCAATGGTGGAATAAGGATTTGGATCCTAAGAGAAATTTGGATCTATGATTGGAGATCCAAAGTGGAATAAGGATTTGGATCCTAAATGGAATTTGGATCTGTAATCTGAGATCCAAAGTAGAGTGGAATTCTGGATCCTAGAATGGATTGGATCCAAGACTTGGAATCCAAGATGAAAGGTGGATCTGAAGTTTAAGATCCGAAGTGGAATTTATACTTGGAAATCTGGATCCAAGTTGAGATTTAACTTTTGGATTTGGATTTTTTAAAGTCCAACTGGGACTTTTGAATTATGGATCTGGGTTTTGAAAACCCAGATTTAAGAAAAGGTCAAACTTTTGAGAATCAATGTCAAACTGTGGTTTTGAATAGATAAGAAGATGAACTTTTGAGAATGAGTTAAGAACTTCAAAGTTTTAAATGGAACTTTGAAATTGAGTTTTTGAATTGAATTGGATTTTTGAAATTTCAAAATTGATTTTGAGAATTTAAACTACAAATGAATGTCAAAGTCAAATTTGGACTTTGAATTTGAAGCTTTGAATTTGGAATGAATCAAGAATATAAAGATTGAATTTTAAAATTTCAAAGTCAAATTGGACTTTGAAATTGAGATAGATTTGGAATTTGAAGAAGAGATATTCACAATCACTTGGGGTTTTGAAAGAGAATTTTGAAGATATGATGCAATTCTACCCTAAATGATGAAATGAATTTAAAGATTTTGAATTTGGAATTTTGAAAAGCTATCTCATTCTTTAAATGAATTAAAAATGAGGTTGAAGACATAATACGTCCCTGACTATGGTCATTGAATGTATTATGTAATAACTACATTTAAATTCAAGTGAAGAATAAAATACATTTTTTGTGCTTTTATAGAATTTAAAATGAAATTAACTCTCAATATACCCTAACTATGGCCATTGGTATATATTTTGAGTTAATTTTAAGTTAAATTCTGATAAAAGGGGAAAATATTTTAAAGAAAATATGATGATTTTGAGAAGGAATCCAGTGTGGATCAGTGTTATTTTATAAAAGATAAAAATCCTAAGTCTTGTTTACATCCTGACTATGGCCATTGATGTAAATCATTAACTTAGGATTAATTACCTCTTACAAAATGGTGCAAGTGCCATTCGTGTTTCACCATTGTGAGATTTTGAAAATAAGGATAAAAGCATGAAAACAAGCAGTTTATGATATTAACAATGCTCATTCATCCTATCTAAACAGGAAATGTAAATTCTCATTATAATCTAGCTATTACATCACTGAATTGAATTGAAATTCAATAAATAAAAAATTTACCTAATCCCTGCAAAAGTTTTACGTTAACACAAGATGTATATAGGAAGCAATTCACAGGATATCATTTCAAACCTAAGACATATTTGATGAAATATTCATTCCTATATCTCACACATAATAACAAAATGCAAGATGAATGATATACTCTATATTGAGATCACATGTGAGTGGATGTTATAATATCCTAAGTATGATACCCTAAAATGGTGAGAAACCTAAAGCAGTCTAGTTTAAAACATGTGAATGATGTTCTAAGCCAGTCAGGATATACCTATATCCTCTAAGTAGAAGACTTTATGCCTAACGAGTGGTGGAAGTGTGATCATCGCAAAATTTTTCCTCTCTCCTTTGGTTTCTCTCTCTTCCTTCTCTTTTCCTTTTCTAACCTCTTATTTTCCTCCTTTTTGAAGGGAGAAGAATAAAAGAAAGAAAAGAAAGAGAGAAGAGAAAAGAAGGAAAGAAAGAGAGAAGAGGAACACTTTTGCGTGGTCTCACTTGACCTTGATTTGAAAATATTTAGAAATCTAACTCGCCTCCATTTTGAAAATATTGCGGGAAAAATGGAGAGACGGGATTCGCTCGTCGGTACGAGGTTCGACCGTTCCTGGCGCCTTTACCAAGGGTAATCGAACCAAGGATCGAATCTATGCCTTTTGCTTTGCCTAAATGTAATCTAAGAATTTATCCTAAAAGATCTAAATGCACAAAGAATCATGCTTGTGCAATACAATAATGTATGCTCTTTTTGAAAGATATTTTGAAAATCTCCAAGTTATTTTGAGATGAACTTGATAAGGGAGTGAAGAAAATGTTTTGAATCTGACTTAGAACTTGAGATAGATCAGAGAAGTTCTAAGTCTTTGAAGTAAATCAGAGTTTAGAAGAATAAATCTTGATTTTGAGAAGAGAATGATTTGAAGCTTTGAAATAAAAGGAAATGAAGTTTCAAAGTCAGAAATGGACTTTGAATTTAATCATGGATTTATGAAAAGAAGGTGAAAATTTGAAGTGATATTGAATTCGAATCTTAGAATGGATTTGAGAAAATCAAGTGGTATTTAAGGATGGAAATGGATTTAAGAGATTTAGATTAGATCCAAAAATGGAATTGAAATCTGGAATTGGAATTGGAATCGGATTCCGGATCCTAAATAGAATGGGATCCGAGATTTTAGAATCCAAGATGGACTTGGGTTCTGGATCCTAAAATGGAGTGGATCTGAAGTCTGAGATCCAAATGTAGAGTTGGACTTTGAATCCTAAGATGGATTTGGATCTGAAGTCTGAGATCCAAGGTGAAATTGGTTCTGGATCCTATAAGAAAATTGGATCTGAAGTCTGAGATCCAAACAGTGGAATTGGGTCCTAGATCCTAGAATGGAATTTGGATCTGAAGTCTAAGATCCAAAGTGAAATTGGAGTTTGGATCCGAAAGAGGAATTGGATCTGAAGTCTGAGATCCAATATGAGATTGGTTCTGGATCCTATAAGAAAATTGGATCTGAAGTCTGAGATCCAAAAGTGGAATTGGGTCCTGGATCCTAAAATGGATTTGGAGTTTAAATTCAGAAGATGAATCAAGAATTTCCAAGTGTTAAATTGAACTTGAAAAATGATTTTTAGAATTTGAATATACAAACGAATTTCAAAGTCAAATTAGACCTTAAATTTTTGAAGTTTGAGTTTGGAATTTAGAAGATGAATCAAGAGTCTCAAAGTTAAAATTGAACTTTGAGTTAGAGTTTTGAATATAAGATAAATTTGGAATTTTAAAGTTAAATTGAACTTTGAAATCTTATTTGAATTTGAATGTAAAAATGACTTCAAAATCTCAAAGTTAAATTGAACTTTGGGATTGAAAATGAAAGTGAATTTGAAAATGAAAGGATTAATCGGATTTTATAAGAATTGAAGATAGATTGAGAAAGATATTCACATCACTTGGAGTTTTGAAAAAGGATTTTTTTTTTTTAAAAACATGATGCAGTTCTATCCTAAATGATGAATGAATTTAAAGAATTTGAAATTGGATTTTGAAAAGCTATTTCATTCTTTGGATGAATTAAAATAAGATTGAAGATATAATACATCCTTGACTATGGTCATTGAATGTAATATATAATAATCTATTTTTAAATTCAGGTGAAGAATGAAACACATTTGGTGCTTTTATAGAATTTAAAATGAAATGAACTCTCAATATACCCTGACTATGGCCATTAGTATATATTTTGAGTTAATTTTAAGTTAAATTCTGATAAAAGAAAATTATTTAAAAATATGATGGATTTTGGAAAACTGATCCAGTGTGGATCCAGTGTTATTTCGTAAAAGATAAAATACTAAGTTTTGTCCACACCCTGGCTATGGCCATTGATATGGATCATCAACTTAGGATTTATTTACCTCTTACGAAATGGTGCACGTGCCATTCGTGTTTCACCAATGTGAGATTTTTGAAAAATAAAGGAGGAAAGCATGAAAACAAACAATTTATGGCATTTACAATGCTCATCCATTCTATCTAAGACAGGAAATGTAAATTTTCATTAAGCTCTAACTATTACAACACACCAAAATTGAATTTATAACTCCTAATGATGATTTGTTCCACATATTTCTTGTAGTTTGCAGGGGTTCTAGGGAAGAAGCGCTGTGAGGGAGGAGTTGAAGGCAACTACAGAGGAATAAGTAGAAATTTGATGGTGTTGTAGAAGACGGACTGATGTTGGCTGAGCCAGGAGGGATGAAGACGGATGACAATGGCAGGAGATGAGTCCGTGAAGGAAAAGAAGGTGGAGGGATAGAAGACCACCCTTTTCTTCCCGTGCGTGAACTCCTCTTAAAGATGAAGAAGAGCCTTCGAGAGGGGATTTGTTGGAGATGGAGGGAGGAAAATCCAGGAGATGGTTGGAGATCGATGGTGGAAAATAGAGGGAGGAGTGCACGGGAGATGATCCGTTGTGGATTTTCCCTTTTTCCAAAAAGAGGTTTCCTTCTTAGGAAATTTTTAAAAAAATGGTTAAGAAATGAGGTTTTTGGCAAAAAGGTTTCAAAAAAGCTTAAAATCCTTCATTTTTCTTTGTAGTCTTTCCGAATTTTTTAGTTTTTTTTTGTGTTTTATTTTTATTTTTTTTGTATTTTTGGAGTAGAAATCTAAGATTTTACGAGAAAACTAAGACTAAACATTAATTTTTTTGTATTTTTGTGGGAAATATTTACAAAAGTATTTTTCTGAGAATTTCTGACCATTTCGGGGAAATTTCTTCAGAAGAGTAGGTTTGGACCCAGGTTTTGAGAAAATGTTCGAGTTTTGACACTCGAATCGAGGAATACAATGCAACGGATCAAAACAGATGTCGGAGGAACTGTCCAAGCTTATTTAAAAACTATTTTTGGTATTTTCTGTAATTTTATTTTAAAATTTGGACAACGAGGCTCAGATTTGGATCTGGACAATGGATCCAGATCCAAAATCAATTTAAACATATGAAATGAATTTAATTTCAATAAAACTAGAGAAATGGACTGGAATTTAGATTTGAAATGACCCATTTGCTCAGAAAATGATATTAGGGGCAAAAAGGGAATATTTAAAAGATTTTGAAAAATTTGGGGTGTTCACAGATGCCCCTCTTTGCTACTAAGCCGGTTGAAAGCCGAGCTTAGTGGCAAAGAAACACTCCAAATTTTGAAAAATGCCCCAGTGAGCAGATCTGAACTGGGTGTGGAAGAATTTATTTAAAAGACATGGTTTTTCAGGTTTAAAACTTTATCCTTGAATGGCTTTGGGAGGACGAAATCCTCGAAAATGATATGATTGAATGATAGAGATGAGGAAATCGTGGTGGGACTTTGGGTGAAGATCCCGAAATGATGAAAGGATTTCGATTAAGTCTCATGAATGAGGCGAGATCAGCTTTTTGGAATGACTCAGGTTTAGCGCTTAACCTGGATGGGACAAAGATATATCAAGATAATCTGAACGGGGAAAGGAGTATGTGATGACCTTGATGGGACATTTTTGAGAAAACGCCTCATGAGATGAAGCTCAAGTAGGATTTTATTCTGAATGGATATACAAAGCATGAATTTCTCGATGGGAAGAACCATGATGGGACTGAAGAAAAACACCTCGTCGAAATGAGGGAAACTCGTTGGAACGAGATTCAGGTTTAACCACAACCTAAAGGGGACGACCATATGGAATCTCGAGTGAAGAGACCATGATGGGACATTCGGAGTTTGGACGAACAAATCCGAAGGGGGTTTGCAAAAGGAGAAAGGAAATGGGGTTCCTTAAAGCTCAAAAAAGGGATGAACTTGGGCGTCTCATTGCTGAGACTGAATCAACTTTTGAATTTAATGACCTCTCGCAGGGAGTACAAGTTTTGACCCTTAACCTGAGTGGAAACAACCATACGAAATTTCTCAAAACCGTGATGGGACAGGAGAGATATTCCTCCTGAATGAGGCAATTCTTCTGGGGAATGTAAGAGATGAAAAATAAGTAGATGTGAGACAACATGAACGATGAATAAGGTAACAGGAGGCAAATCTTTCGATGGGGTGAAAGATGAATAAGGCGAGCTTTTTATCAAGAAGATGAATCTATTGACAAGGCAAAAAAGATAGAAGAGGGCAAATCCTTTGGACAGGAGAAGGTAAAAGCAAAATATGAAGATGGTGATGAAGATGGTAATCCTTTTAGCGAGAAGAAGGCGAAGTGTGAAATATGAAGAAGGCAATGCTTTTTAACAAGGAGAATGTAAAATGTAAGATATGAAGAAGGCAATCCTTTTAGTAAGGAGAAGGCGAGATGTAGGATATGAAGAAGGCAATGCTTTTAACAAGGAGAATGTAAAATGTAAGATATGAAGAAGGCAATCCTTTTAGTAAGGAGAAGGCAAAATGTAAGACACGAAGAAGGCAATCCTTTTAACGAGGAGAAGGCAAAATGTAAGACATGAAGAAGGCAATCCTTTTAACAAGGAGAAGGCAAAATGTAAGATATGAAGAAGGCAATCCTTTTGACAAGGAGAAGGCAAATCTTTTGACAGCGCAAAAGACGAGGAAAGCAATCATTTAATCAAGGAGAAAGGCAAATCTTTTGACAACGCAAAAAGATAGGGAAGGCGATCCTTTTATCAAGGAGAAGGCGAGTCTCTCGACAAAGCGAAAGACGGGGAAGGCAATCCTTTTATCAAGGAGAAGGCAAGTCCCTCGACAAAGCGAAAGACGAGGAAGGCAATCCTCTTATTAAGGAGAAGACAAGTCCCTCGACAAAGCGAAAGACGAGGAAGGCAATCCTCTTATTAAGGAGAAGGCAAGTCTTTCGACGAAGTGAAAGACGGGGAAGGCAATCCTTTTTAAAAAAGGAGAAGGCAAGTCCCTCGACAAAGCGAAAGACGAGGAAGGCAATCCTCTTATTAAGGAGAAGGCAAGTCTTTCGACAAAGTGAAAGACGGGGAAGGCAATCCTTTTTAGAAAAGGAGAAGGCAAGTCTTTCGACAAAGCGAGAGACGGAGAAGGCAATCCTTATGAAAGAGGGGAAGGCAACTCTTTCGACTATGCGAAAGAGGGAAAAAGGTAACACCAAGATATATCCAAACAGATGTCAAGCTCTCATTTCTCATCATGAAAGCTGGAAAAATATTGCCAATTTGATAAAAATTGTAGTTGTTTCAAGGTAATCTTAGGGTAAGCACTTTCAGAAGATGTTCCCTCTTCCACCTAGAGTATTACCCCCAACTAGGTTAACTCTATAGAATCCAGGATCAAAGTCAAATTTAGTTGTTGGTCTTTTTCAAGGATGCTATCAATTTCTTTGATATGAAAGGAGAGAAAATATTCTTAGCTTCATAAAAGTAATTAAATGAGAAGATATTGATAGAAGATATTCACATAGGTAAAGAAGATTCTTTGCAGTTTGGGCAGTTTGATATCCTGGGCATTTTCCCATGATGATCTTCTTGCACTCTTTTTGAGTCATTGAGATTTTTCGGGTATCTACATCATCCTTCATTTTGGATATTCCTGACTTTTCTCTCTTTTTCAGGAAAGGGTACGTCACAAACTCCTTCATCTTGGAGATGTTCCGATCCTTCATTTATCTCAGGGATTATATATGATGGTATTGGCTCAAAGGTACTTAGATGATAGCTGGAATCAAATATCTTTTAGGGTTTGTCGGTAGGTCCATCACATCCACCTTCATCTCGACGGTGATCCGAACTTTCCCTGGAAGGATCCGTCACAAACTCCGTCATCTTGGAGATGTTTCAAATCTTCTTTAGCCCCGGGGGTCTACTCGCTTAATTCGCCTTCATCTTGACGACAATTGAGAGATCCCTTTTGCGGATATTTGATTTGCAGCTTAGCTAACTTGAGGAGACATGAATTGGGTAGGTTCTTTTCAGATTGCCCAGGATATTTCCATTGTATTCCTGCCAAAGAATAATCTTTAAGAATATGCCATAGCTATGATCAATATCAGCTCATTTATGACTCTTCTGCATCATTGAATATTTCCTTTACCGATCATGTCGAAGATTTTTCTTCATCCTCTCGGTTGACCGACAGAAAATTGGAGTTTGAGCCTTTCTTCATAGAAGCTTCACCCCTTTGGAAGGAATACTTAAGGAGATTTGAGGAAATTCTTTATGTAATAAAAGTTTGAGATCAACAACTATTTTATGGCAATTTGGCAAGATATTCCTGAAATCCTTTGATGACAAAACCTTTGCTTAACATCAAATTTTGACACATCAGTGGGATTCTGGGGAAGAATCCAACATGAGATTGAATTCTGAAGGTAAATGTGAATTTAAAGTTCTGAAGGTAAGCTTGATATAAAACTGGATTTTGAAGGTAATCCTTTGAAAAGAGTATCGGGACTCGGATTCTACAAGGAAAACAGGGAAATTCGAGTAAAACTCGAATTTTCAAAGGAAACCTGGGAGGTTCGAGTCGGGGCTCGAATCTCAAAGGAAAACTTGAAAGTTCATTTATCGAAGGCAAGAAAACTCGAGATAAAACTCAAATTTTCGAAGGACAGCAGGAAGGTTCGAGTCAGGGCTCAAATCTCAAAGGAAAACTTGAAGGTTCATTTATTGAAGGGAAGAAAACTTGAGACAAAACTCAAATTTTCGAAGGGAAGCAGGAAGGTTCGAGTCAAGGCTCAAATCTCAAAGGAAAACTTGAAAGTTCATTTATTGAAGGAAAGAAAACTTAAGACAAAACTCAAATTTTCAAAGGGAAGCAGGAAGGTTCGAGTCAGGGCTCGAATCAAAATTTTGAAGGTTTATTTACTGAAGGCAAGAAAATTTAAAACTCAAATTTTTTGAAGGAAAGTTGGAAAGTTCGGGCCAGGGCCCGAATTTCAAGGGAAAACTGGAAAGGTTCAGATTTGTGAAGGAACAGAAGACTTGAGTAAAAACCCAAACCTTCGAAGGAGAACTGAAAAATTCGAGTCAAGACTCGAATCTCAAAGGAAAGAGTTGGAAGTTCGAGTCGAAAACTCGAATCTTCAAAGGAGAGTTGATGAGAATGGATAGAAGAAGACTGGCAGAATTAAGGAAAATCGAGGAAAGATTGTAACATGAAGGCTTGAATTTGAGACTTGAATGACCCGAAGATCGACATTGGATTTAGAGCTCTGATTTTTGATGAAGGGTCAGTGCAAAAGACTGATCCTGAGAGGCTAACTGATCGGTCAGCCAGGCACTAGCATGAGTGCTAGGCTTACCTGTATGAATACTGAAGTCTTCAAAAATGCCCCAGTGTAAGTACTGGGTTTTTTGATGGAGATTTGAAGAAAAAGGGGACACCGACATTCTTTAAGATACTTGAGATTTGATCGAGAATGATTTGTCAGCGTTTTCAGGATTTTCCCTTATCTTGAAGGGGAAGTGGAATAGACACTTGATGAGAATTTTAGAAACGAATGATTCAGGTTTACCCCTTAACCTGAAAGGGGAGAAGAACAAAATTTATAAAAATGGAGAAGAAGAAAGGAAAGAAATTTTGAAAATTTATTTTGGAAATAAATTCTCATAGGTAGCACTGTTGCTCCTATGAGGGGTTTCAGGATTATCCCTTTACCCTGAATTTAAGAAAATTTAATGAAGGGAAATTGATATAAATCTAGAAAATCAATAAAGATTGGCAAAACTTGTATTTACGAAAGAATCCTCATAGGTAGCATTGTGGCTCCTACGAGGGGTTTCAGGATTGTCCTTTATCCTGAATGGGAACACCTCGGACAACGAGGGTCAGGTTTATCCCTTAACCTGAGCGGGGAAAAATAAGAATAAAGGAAATACCTCATGGGAAAGAGGCATCAGGTTTATCCCTTAACCTGAAAGGGTAAAAAGATTGATAAAATTTAATGGAATTGAGGAAATATTGATAAACTTGATAAAAACTTGATAAAATTGATATAAACTTGAATAAAATGAATGAAACCGATAAAAATATCAATTTTAACTGAAAATTTATAAGATTCAAGAAAAAGGAGTTTTTTTTATCCTGCCTGCATATGGGATCTTGAAAGGAAAATGTTCATTTAAGGGATAAATGAGAAATCATTTTAGGGGAAGAAAATCCACCACAAGAAGAATGATCAGCGCAAGATCTGATCCTTTAAATCAAACATGAGAGATCATCATGAGGGTCAAATTTTGAAGGCAATGGTTTGAAAATATATTTTTTCGAAGAAGAAGATCAACAATAGATCTGATTTCTAAAAATAACAGTTCGAAATTGATAATAAGATCAATACAAGGGTTGATCTTTAAATATAATGATTTAAAACCCAATCCTGGAAGATAAGACCAACACAGGGGTTGATCTTTGAATATATTGATTTAAAACCCAATCCTGGAAGATAAGACCAATGCAATGATTGATCTTTGAATATGATGATTTATAACCCATTTTAAAAGATAAGAACAACGCCAGGGTTGATCTTTGAAAAGTTTTGAGATCAATTTTGGAGGATAAGACCAACACAAGAGTTGAACTTTTGAATAAAAAGATTTGAAATCTATTTTGGAAGAGAAGATCAATACAAGGATTGATCTTTGAATATAAAGGTTCTGAAATCCACTTTGAAAGATAAGGGTTGATCTATAAAGATTTGAAATCCATTTTGAAAGATAAGACCAACACAAAGGTTGATCTTTGAATATAAAGATTTAGAATCCATTTTGAAAGATAAGATCAACACAAGGATTAATTTTTGAATATAAAAGTTTAAAATTCATTTTGGAAGATAAGATCAACACAAGGGTTGATCTTTCAATATAATGGTTTGAAAGACTTATTTTTGAAGATATGATCAACACGAGGGTTGATTTTTTTTGTCAAAGGTTAGACCAAGGAATATTTGAACTCCTTGGTCATAACGAAGACTTTTTGAAATTTCATGATTTTTGAAAAGGCCCTCATAGGTAATATCATTTCTCTCATGAATGATGTCAGAATTGTCCCGCATTCTGAAAAGAACAGGAATTTAAATGTGATTTTAACAGAAGCTGATGAAGAGATTTTTGAAATATAGATTTTCAAAAGCAAATGCCCCTATGTGGCAGAGGAAGAAAGTATTGGGATATTTAGAGATATAAAGGAAAATTGACATTTCATTGACGAGCAAAACTGATAACAAAAAACTGAAATATTTACAAACACTTTGACCAAAAGGTCACAAAAGGACTGGGCTGACTGGCCCCCTACAAGATGACTTGGCAAAAGGGGAAAAGGTAGGAGAATTCTGACATCTTCAGTCTTCTGAGTAGCCGGGGAGAGACTTGGTCATGACGGCTAGGTCATCTTCCTCTTCATCTTCAGCAAAGAGATTCTTGTCGACGCAATCCTGAACAATATTTTTGAAGACGAAGCAGTGATCGGTGTCATGCCCCACTGCTCGATGGAACTTGCAGAACTGATTTGTGAACCTTCCCATGACCGTGGGAGGATCCGTGACTTTCGGGAGTTTAACCAATCCTTTGGCCAGCATGAATTCAAGGGCTTCTTCGAGCGTTTGCTTCAGAGGAGTGAACTCACGGTCATTACTCCAACCTTCGCGCTTTATCTTCTCCTTTTGCGGAAAGTTAGACTGAGACGGCTTGTTATTCTGCTTGGAAGACTTCTCCCTTTAAGCTGTGCCGTGGTTCTGGCCATTCTTGCTATCATTTCTGTTTCTTCTGCTACTGTCATGATCATTGCCAGAGGTATCAGCTGCATGAGTGAACTGCGCTTTCTTTTTCTGATCTTGGATATTTTTGGCAAGAGGCATGCCCTCGTAAAGCCCACTTTCTATTCCTGGCTCGAGCCATTCGGATCGTTCAATCAACTTGATAAAGGATTTTGCTGGAGAAATGACAATGAGGCTTCTCAGGGGATGAGAGAAATTGCTGAGGATTATTTGTAATGCATGTTCCTCTGGAATGGGAACTTTCATCTTGTTGCAGGTACTTCTCCACCTGTGGATGAACTCTCCTGCTCTTTCAGTCTCATTCTGCTTTAAATTGTAAAGGTGATTGAGCGTAGGTGAAACCTCAGTGTTGATTAGAAAACGCTCTATGAACAAATTGACTACTTTATCGAACTCTCGTAGTTCGATAGGATTGATGTGGTCCGCATACCACCTGGCTGCTATACCCTCCAGACTGCAGGGAAAACAGATGAACAGAGCCCTGTTATCTTTCCTGAAACGGCTGCACTCTGCATAAAATGTGGCTAAATGGGCTTTAGGGTTGCCAGTCCCATCAAACTTGAGAAACTTGTGAGGAAGATTCTCCAGGTTATCATCCCCATCTAGACCATCATAAAAATCTTCGTCGGTGTAGGTCTGCTTGCCCTTACCCTTGGCTTGAATGTCCTTGATAGATCGATTCATCTCCTTCATCTGCTTGCTCACCAGGTCCTCTGCTGGAGCCCCAGACTTGGGCTTGTTGACAGATTCAGGCTCTTCTGTAGCTATTTTTACAGACTGCCTTGGAGGATTTTGCTTGTAGACAATCTGCTCTTCCTCTTCTGACTCTTCCTCGACTGACTCTGATTCCTCCGAAGTAGTGTCTGGCTGCACCTTCTTTTTGATGATTCTGATTGTCTTTTTCACAGGCTTCTTCTTCAGCTTGCTTTTAGGAGTTGCCTCTTTCAGCTTGGCCTCAGCTTGCTCCGACATCATCCTTGCCATCATCTTTTGGAACATGTCATACATTGCGGGGTCGATGTCATCTTTCTTGTTCTGACTCTGTCCCCTGACTGATTTAGGAGAGCTTATCTCTTCCGCCTCACTGTCGCTGAGTTGAGGAACTGTTTCTTTTCCCCCTCTTGTCGCGACCATTTTCAGATATCAACTCTCTCTGTAAAGAAAAGTGGAGGTTTTTAGATCAAAGAAACCTTTTTTTGGAAAAGTTTTGACAAGAGAGAGGATTTCAGGTTGAAATCAAAAAATTGTATCCCATTACTAGGGATGGGGTCGCCACAAAATCATGTTGTTTACTCCACGAGGAGAATAACCAACTAAAATATGAAAGAAAATACCATTTTGAAAAGGATATCTCTTGACGGAAAGAGATTTTTATGAAAACATAAACAAGAATATAAAATCAGAAGAAAATAAAAGAATAAATGAAATTTGAGAACAAATGGTAAATATTTAAAATTTTAAGAACTTGCAGGCAGGATCAGAAGAATTTGGAAGAATTTTTAGAAGAAGAAGAAGAAAAGGATAAAGAAAAATACACCTGGGTTTTAGAAATAAAGAGGACATTTTGAAACATATACCCAGGGTTTTGGAAAATATAAGGAAGATATAAAATATCACACAATCACAGATATACAAGCAAGGATATACAAACAACACTCCCTAAAGCTGACTCTATATGCAATATTTGAAATGGCCGATAGGACCTTAATCCTAACTCTAAGATTTATATCATCTGATTCCAATCAAGGTATGCCGATATACTCAAGCCGAAGCTCGAAATACGTGGCATATAAGATATTTCTCTGGTTCTAAGGTAAGGCTTCCCAACATCCTTGAGCACCTACCGATATACCTCGGACTATGGCCCTTAGGTACGTGGTAGGGGGGCGCGAACCCAAATTAGTGGTCCAGTTGTGAGGCTCTCTCCCGAAGTATGGTTCAGTGAGACAGCCCAGCAACGTGAAGAACGGGACAATATAGGTAGGGATGTTTTCAAAATATGATCAACATGCAGATAAAACCAGAAGGCTCTAATGCAAGTCCTAAAGAAGATAGATTTAAATAAAGAAGAAGCATACACTTGCATACATTGTTTGCATTCAATCCCTAAAATTGAGGAGAGTTGTATTTAAGACCTAAATCTAATGTGCACATGGATATAATCTCCTCAATATGGTCCTACCAAACCATACTTAGATCCTATATGCAATGATGTCAGCTTTAGGACAAAATCTAGGCTCCTAAGGTTTGCATGGAAAATGTAGCTGACATATGTTAGAATAAAGACTTAGATTATATAAAAGAAAAGCAAAGGCATAGATCCAACCGGACGAAGACGAGGTCCCATCTCGGTCGCCAAAACTGTGATTATCGCAAAATTTTTCCTCTCTCCTTTGGTTTCTCTCTCTTCCTTCTCTTTTCCTTTTCTAACCTCTTATTTTCCTCCTTTTTGAAGGGAGAAGAATAAAAGAAAGAAAAGAAAGAGAGAAGAGAAAAGAAGGAAAGAAAGAGAGAAGAGGAACACTTTTGCGTGGTCTCACTTGACCTTGATTTGAAAATATTTAGAAATCTAACTCGCCTCCGTTTTGAAAATATTGCGGGAAAAATGAAGAGACGGGATTCGCTCGTCGGTACGAGGTTCGACCGTTCCTGGCGCCTTTACCAGGGGTAATTGAACCAAGGATCGAATCTATGCCTTTTGCTTTACCTAAATGTAATCTAAGAATTTATCCTAAAAGATCTAAATGCACAAAGAATCATGCTTGTGCAATGCAATAATGTATGCTCTTTTTGAAAGATATTTTGAAAATCTCCAAGTTATTTTGAGATGAACTTGATAAGGGAGTGAAGAAAATGTTTTGAATCTGACTTAGAACTTGAGATAGATCAGAGAAGTTCTAAGTCTTTGAAGTAAATCAGAGTTTAGAAGAATAAATCTTGATTTTGAGAAGAGAATGATTTGAAGCTTTGAAATAAAAGGAAATGAAGTTTCAAAGTCAGAAATGGACTTTGAATTTAATCATGGATTTATGAAAAGAAGGTGAAAATTTGAAGTGATATTGAATTCGAATCTTAGAATGGATTTGAGAAAATCAAGTGGTATTTAAGGATGGAAATGGATTTAAGAGATTCAGATTAGATCCAAAAATGGAATTGAAATCTAGAATTGGAATTGGAATCGAATTCCGGATCCTAAATAAAATGGGATCCGAGATTTTAGAATCCAAGATGGACTTGGGTTCTGGATCCTAAAATGGAGTGGATCTGAAGTCTGAGATCCAAATGTAGAGTTGGACTTTGAATCCTAAGATGGATTTGGATCTGAAGTCTGAGATCCAAGGTGAAATTGATTCTGGATCCTATAAGAAAATTGGATCTGAAGTCTGAGATCCAAACAGTGGAATTGGGTCCTGGATCCTAGAATGGAATTTGGATCTGAAGTCTAAGATCCAAAGTGAAATTGGAGTTTGGATCCGAAAGAGGAATTGGATCTGAAGTCTGAGATCCAATATGAGATTGGTTCTGGATCCTATAAGAAAATTGGATCTGAAGTCTGAGATCCAAAAGTGGAATTGGGTCCTGGATCCTAAAATGGATTTGGAGTTTAAATTCAGAAGATGAATCAAGAATTTCCAAGTGTTAAATTGAACTTGAAAAATGATTTTTAGAATTTGAATATACAAACGAATTTCAAAGTCAAATTAGACCTTGATTTTTTGAAGTTTGAGTTTGGAATTTAGAAGATGAATCAAGAGTCTCAAAGTTAAAATTGAACTTTGAGTTAGAGTTTTGAATATAAGATAAATTTGGAATTTTAAAGTTAAATTGAACTTTGAAATCTTATTTGAATTTGAATGTAAAAATGACTTCGAAATCTCAAAGTTAAATTGAACTTTGGGATTGAAAATGAAAGTGAATTTGAAAATGAAAGGATGAATCGGATTTTATAAGAATTGAAGATAGATTGAGGAAGATATTCACATCACTTGGAGTTTTGAAAAAGGATTTTTTTTTTTAAAAACATGATGCAGTTCTATCCTAAATGATGAATGAATTTAAAGAATTTGAAATTGGATTTTGAAAAGCAATTTCATTCTTTGGATGAATTAAAATAAGATTGAAGATATAATACATCCTTGACTATAGTCATTGAATGTAATATATAATAATCTATATTTAAATTCAGGTGAAGAATGAAACACATTTGGTGCTTTTATAGAATTTAAAATGAAATGAACTCTCAATATACCCTGACTATGGCCATTGGTATATATTTTGAGTTAATTTTAAGTTAAATTCTGATAAAAGAAAATTATTTAAAAATATGATGGATTTTGGAAAACTGATCCAGTGTTATTTCGTAAAAGATAAAAATACTAAGTTTTGTCCACACCCTGACTATGGCCATTGATATGGATCATCAACTTAGGATTTATTTACCTCTTACGAAATGGTGCACGTGCCATTCGTGTTTCACCAATGTGAGATTTTTGAAAAATAAAGGAGGAAAGCATGAAAACAAACAATTTATGGCATTTACAATGCTCATCCATTCTATCTAAGACAGGAAATGTAAATTTTCATTAAGCTCTAACTATTACAACACACTAAATTTGAATTTATAACTCCTAATGATGATATGTTCCACGTATTTCTTGTAGTTTGCAGGGGTTCTAGGGAAGAAGCGCTGTGAGGGAGGAGTTGAAGGCAACTACCGAGGAATAAGTAGAAATTTGATGGTGTTGTAGAAGACGGACTGATGTTGGCTGAGCCAGGAGGGATGAAGACGGATGACAATGGCAGGAGATGAGTCCGTGAAGGAAAAGAAGGTGGAGGGATAGAAGACCACCCTTTTCTTCCCCTGCGTGAACTCCTCTTAAAGATGAAGAAGAGCCTTCGAGAGGGGATTTGTTAGAGATGGAGGGAAGAAAATCCAGGAGATGGTTGGAGATCGATGGTGGAAAATAGAGGGAGGAGTGCGCGGGAGATGATCCGTTGGGGATTTTCCCTTTTTCCAACAAGAGGTTTCCTTCTTAGGAAATTTTTAAGCAAATGGTTAAGAAATGAGGTTTTTGGCAAAAAGGTTTAAAAAAAGCTCAAAATCCTTCATTTTTCTTTGTAGTCTTTCCGAATTTTTTGGTTTTGTTTTGTATTTTTGGAGTAGAAATCTAAGATTTTACGAGAAAACTAAGACTAAACATTATTTTTTTTGTATTTTTGTGGGAAATATTTACAAAAGTATTTTTCTGAGAATTTCCAACCATTTCGGGGAAATTTCTTCAGAAGAGTGGGTTTGGACCCAGGTTTTGAGAAAATGTTCGAGTTTTGACACTCGAATCGAGGAATACAATACAACGGATCAAAACAGATGTCGGAGGAACTGTCCAAGCTTATTTAAAAACTATTTTTGGTATTTTCTGTAATTTTAATTTAAAATTTGGACAACGAGGCTCAGATTTGGATCTGGACAATGGATCCAGATCCAAAATCAATTTAAACATATGAAATGAATTTAATTTCAATAAAACTAGAGAAATGGACTAGAATTTAGATTTGAAATGACCTATTTGCTCAGAAAATGATATTAGGGGCAAAAAGGGAATATGTAAAAGATTTTGAAAAATTTGGGGTGTTCACAGGAAGGTGCACAAATGCCTAGTGTTGGTATTGTAACTAAATGAGAGTATGCAGCGAGTTGGATGCAAATGTTGTGAATACAGCAGATAGAAGCTATTGTATTGCAAAACACAGATGCAGCTGGGGAAATTGCAAGCGCAGGGAGCAAAGAAATGAAGATGCACTTTCTGTGGGCAGTGTTGGGGATGAAGTAACAGAGCTTCTACATGTTAAGGTGCTGAAAATCGGCTATTATGACAGCAAGCATTGTAGAGGTGGGATTGAAGGCATTTAGGTGAATAGTGCGGGACATCAGCTGTACCACATTTGGGCAAGAATTGATTGCCGACAAACTATCCACACTAGTGCTGTTGCCAAATGTAAATAAGGATACTGTGTGATGAAGATAAATACTACATACTTAGTGCAAATGTAAAACAATTACCACAAATGACTTGGGCTTTCGACAGTTTGACTAAAGAGAGGCGTGATCTAGAGGTTTTGGATCCCTCCCTAACTGCATCATTTACAGCTTATTCTTAGAGCAATATGACCATTTTGGCAAACAATATCAGGGAACGAGAGTGTCTGTCCCTGTCTTTGGACTAATTCTTTTGAATCTGGTAAAGACTCACTTGCAGCGAGGACAAGCATTTTTACACCAATAAGTCACATCACAAACCCTGGTGTGTTCTCAATGTGATCTCCAAGCCTTCCAGGTGTGGCGATCGAGGATTCGGGAGGGATCAACTTTCATACATTTCTGTTCTAGGGGCAGTCTGGTACCTCTCATGACAACGTGTGTGCTTGTGATTGGGAGGCCACCTAAATACTTTATTAACTTCAGTACCCACCAGATTTGCAATTTCATGGGTGGGCCACATGGTGAGCATGTCAGAGTGATTTTCACTGAGCAATAATAGTTACGAGGATGGAGGGAATGCTGGGAACAACAGACCTAAGTAAAAAAAAAAAAAAAAACATGGATGCTAATGACAAATAATATAGCATGCGAATCTATTATCGTGAATGATAATGAAGCAGGAAATACAATGCATATGAAAATCAGATCGCAATTAACTGATATTAACCAAAATGTTGTCGGTCACATAGTACCTGATGCACAAGTTTATAGAAAAGGGTGCGTACTCCGGTTCCTGCAAATAACATGATAGCAACAGAGATTAGTGAGCTGTTTACAAAAATGATCTCTGTAGTATTGATGCTTGTGCATGTTTATACAGTAGAACTGAGAACCAAATAGTGGGAAATATAAATGGGTGAAGATTTGTAAAGTCAGTGTAACATGCAGACGACTGTGATGTGTGATAAATGGCGGAAGTGCTGAGGGCAACCAACATGACTTCAGATGATACAATTTCAAGCATAGGACCACCAGGCTTTGACGAGCTCTGAAAGTAATTTCCAAAAGTAGTCTGTAGATGACTCTTCATTCAATTTGCATCTAGAAGGCAATGGATCTTGCAGAAGATTGCTAGACGATATGCCATCAGGAACCAATTTCAAGAATATCAATGTGAGGATGGATAACACTTTGCCCACGTCTTCAAACGGACTTTTATGAACAGGATGAATCTTAGTTCCGGGACCATTACCTGGCCAGTTGGGATGTCTCCTTGTCATTGTTACAACCCTGCGAAGCTAATCTGCTGTGGACAATAGAAGCACTGTTGTAGCCCTGCAAAGACTAATCTGCCGTGGACAACAGAAGCACTGCTGCAGCCAACATTTCCAAAGGAAGCATGGAAGAATAGAGGGTTTTTGCACAGGTGCGGGAGTTTCAAACAATCACATGGAGACTTCACATAATGCAGCAAACCAAATTAATGCAGGGGATACAGAGAATATAACAGCAACGTGACTCACACAGGAGAATGAGAGATCATAAACAGATACGCGAGACATGAATGAAAAAAAAAAAAGCCAATAGCAACGATTACTACTGTTTGTGAATGGGTATCCGTAGTAATAAGAGTAAGACATGAGTTAATTCCTTTCTTCAGGCAAGAGACTGGTGAAGAGTTCATAGCGTGGCTCCATCCAATGGAGCTGGAACTTTTATTTGTCTTCTTCCACAGGACAACACTGGTAGGTTTAACTCATAAAGGGGTGAACGAAAATCTGTGGATGAGAGCTTTAAGTTGATACAGAGGGTGTCATGATAAACAATGTTTTTTGAACCACATATGGTAGGGGCACCGAGTGTATTGCATCAGAAACATTCCTGATATGAGATCAACAAATTCGGTAGCAATAATCAAAAGGAGGGCGAGAGCCACTAACTTGATTGAAATCTTCTGCAAAACGAGCCCGATCTGATACTGGATCAAGTCGGACATTGTTGCAGGGTCTAAAAAAAAATGGCAACCATACAGGTAGATGTTCACTCCCAGCTGAATGGAAGGAAAACAATCATACAAAGCATAACGATGGAGATTGCAGAAAATGCTCAAGTGAACTGTAATGGCTATCAACATCAAGCAAATATCTAATGGTAGCAAAAAAAAGATGTTGGAACCATTGTTCCGTTGTTGTTGCACGGAGGGCAGACTGATTTGCTAAAGACAAATCAGTGTTACCATGGTGCTTCGAACGGGGACGAAAAAAAAAAAAATTGAAGAAAACAACAAAAGAGAGGATCGAAGCGGGGAGATTCTTACCTCATTTATAGAGGAGTCCGAGGGATGGATAGAAGGGAAACCTCTCTTTTCTTATTTAGAGGGGTCTGCTTCTACTGCAACTGTAGGGGTGTCGATCTCCTTCAACTTGCAATGGCTAAACCTGGATTCGGGGGAGCTGTAGAGTCGATCGGATTCTTGTAAGGAACACCAGGAAAAGGGGAATGGACACCAATGGAAGCCCGCTGGGTGGTCACTAATGGATATCTGAACTTGAGGAGTGATGATTGGGGGAAAATGGTGTGGGGAATAGGTGAATCGCCGATGGTGAAGGAAGAAGATCGGGAAATAAAAGCAAGTGGAGGGGTGAAGAACGATCGTCGAAGGAGAAGAAGATGGTTGGGTGGAAGACGGTGCCTAGGGTTCCCTTGTCGTGCCCCTCTTAAGGAAGGGGGCGAAGGTTCGAGAATGGGCCAACGGTTGAAGATGAACGGCGATCGGTGGAAATGGAAGGTGGAGATGGAGAGAAGGAGGAGGAGAGGGCGAAGGCAGATGGAAGAGAGAGAAAGAGAGAGAGGTGAAAGTGGCGAGAGTGAAAGAGAGGGGGGCGATTAGGGTTTATTTGTGAAAAATTTTCGGTTTTTTCCAAAAAGAGGCTCCCTTAACAAAAATTTTCATAAAAATGGTTTAAAAAATGATTTTTTTAGCAAAATCGACTTTAAAAAGTTTAAACTCATTCATTTTTCTTGAAATTTTCCATTTTTTTTGGTTTTTGTTTTATTTTTCAGTTTTTTTGTATTTTTAGAATAAAGTCCTAAAGTTTGTGAGAAAACAAAGGTTAAAACTAAATTTTTTGGTGTTTTTGCAAAAATATTTACAAAAGAGAATTTTTCTGAGAATTTTAAAGCCATTTTGAGAAAACTTCTTCAGAAATGAGTTAGGATCCGGGTTTTGAGGAAATATGGATTTAAAGCACCGGATTTGAACCTGATAACGATTTTGAATGGATCAATATGGTTTTTAATCCAGAAAGTCTGAAGAATTTGCTTTGATTTCTCAGAAAATGGAGTTAGGGGCAAAAGGGTCATTTTTACAAAACTTTGAAAAATTTGGGGTGTTCACAGATGCCCCTCTTTGCTACTAAGCCGGTTGAAAGCCGAGCTTAGTGGCAAAGATAACACTCCAAATTTTTTAAAAAAAAAAAAAAAAAAATGCCCCAGTCAGCAGATCTGAACTGGGTGTGGAAGAATTATTTTGGAAATATGGCTCTTCAGGCTTAAAAACCTTATCCTGAATGGTTTTGGGGAGACGAAATCCTCGAAATGATATGATTTGAGTAAAAGATGAGGAAATCGTGATGGGATTTTAGATGGAAATTTTGAAATGGTGGGAAATGAGAATTTTGATCGGGTCTCATGGGTGAGACCAGATACTCTTATCGGAATGATTTAGGTTTAGCCCTTAACCTGGATGGGACGAAAATATATCAAGATGAATTTGAACTGAGGAAAGGGATACACGGGGACCTTGATGGGACATTTTGGAAAATGCCTTGTGAAATAAAGCTCGAGTATGATCCTTTCTTGGATGAATGTATGACGTATGGGTTCCTTGATGGGAGGAGCCATGATGGGACTAGAAGAAAATATCTCGTGAAAAACGAGGAATCTCATTAAAATGTGACTCAGGTTTAACCCAAACCAGCAAGAAAGATACCTCGCGAAGCGAGGTTCCGGGTTAACTCTTAATCTGGATAGGAAATCTACCATATGGGTTTCTCAGAAATGGAGAAAGCACGATGGGACCTTTGGAATTTGGACGAACAAATTCGAGAGGGTTTTTTGCGAAAGGAGGAAATACAGGGTTCCCTAAAGCTTCGAAAAGGGGAAGAAATTGGGCGTCTCATTGCTGAGACTGAAATAGCTTTTGAAATTAAATGATCTTTCGCAAATGGTTCAGGTTTAACCCTTATCCTGAGTGGGGGAAATCTACCATACAGGTTTTCAAAAATGGAGAAAACCATAATGGGACCTTCAGAATTTGGATGAACAAATCCGAGAGGGGTTTTTGCAAAAGGAGGAAATATAGAGTCCCTAAAGCTTTGAAAAGGGGAAGAAATTGGGCGTCTCATTGCTGAGACTGAAATAGCTTTTGAAATAAAATGATCTTTCGCAAATGGTTCAGGTTTGACCCTTATCCTGAGTGGGGGAAATCTACCATACAGGTTTCTCAAAAATGGAGAAAACCATAATGGGACCTTCGGAATTTGGACGAACAAATCCGAGAGGGGTTTTTGCAAAAGGAGGAAATATAGAGTCCCTAAAGCTTTGAAAAGGGGAAGAAATTGGGCGTCTCATTGCTGAGACTGAAATAGCTTTTGAAATCAAATGATCTTTCACAAATGGTTCAGGTTTGACCCTTATCCTGAGTGGGAGAAATCTACCATACAGGTTTCTCAAAAATAGAGAAAGCATGATGGGACCTTCGGAATTTGGACGAACAAATCCGAAAGGGGTTTTTGCGAAAAGAGGAAATATAGAGTCCCTAAAGCTTTGAAAAGGGGAAGAAATTGGGCGTCTCATTGCTGAGACTGAAATAGCTTTTGAAATTAAATGATCTTTCGCAAATGGTTCAGGTTTGACCCTTATCCTGAGTGGGTTATCCATACGGGATTCTTCAATTAGAAAACCGTGATGGGACAGGAAGAGATACTTCCTTCAGAGGCAACTCTTTTTTGGGAAATATAAACAATGTTAGGTTGCATCAAAATGGATATTGAATGTTTATTTTATTCTTGGAATAGCTAGAAATTTTTGCCAATAAGATAAAATCATAGTAGATTCAAACACTTCTAAATGTGCATGTATGTGCAAAGATATTCCCTCTTTTACTTAGAGTATTTCCTCCAATGAGGTTAACTTCAAATTCAAAATTTTAGCACTGATGATTTTCTTCAAGGAAGCTATCCATTTCCCTGATATGAGAATAAAAGAAATATTCTTAATTTCATAAAAGCAGGAAATGAAGAGATATTGATAAAAGAGTTTTGCATGAGAAAAGATGACTTCTGGCAACTTTGGCAGTTTGATATCTGGGTGTTTTCCCTACGATGATCTTTTTGCACTCTTTTTTTTTTTAGTCATTTGGGCTTTCTCCGTTTTTCACGTCATCCTTCATTTGGATGTCCTGACTTCTTCTCTCTTTTTCAGGGAAGGGTACGTCACAAACTCCTTCATCTTGGAGATGTTCTGATCCTTCTTTTATCTCAGGGATTCTATATGATATTTGCTCAAAAAGGTCTTTTAGATGTAGCTGAAATCAAATATCTTTTAGGGTTTGTTGGTAGGTTCATCGCATCTGCCTTCATCTCGACAGTGATCCGAACTTTCCCTGGAAGGATCCGTCACAAACTTTGTCATCTTGGAGATGTTTCAAATCTTCTTTGGCTTCGGGGGTCTACTCGCTTAATTCGCCTTCATCTTGACGACAATTGAGAGATCCCTTTTGCGGATATTTGATTGCAGCTTAGAAAATGAGAAGATATGGATTAAGTGGATTTTTTTGTAGCTCAGGATATTCCCACTGCCCGATTGCCAGAAAGTCATTTTAAAACATGCGCCATAGCAAAGATCAATATCAATTTGTTTCTGGCTTTTCAACATCATTGAAGATTTCTTTCATTGATCATATCGAGGACATTTCTTACATCCTTTTGGTTGATCAACAAGAAAAGATTTGAATTTTACCTCTTTTTCGCAAAAAGTTTCACCTTTTGGAAGGAAATACATGAGGTAATCTGAGAGAATTCTTTTTGTGGAGTAAGAATATTTAGAATCAACAAATGCTTTTAGCAAATTGGCAAAGTTTTCATGAATTCTTTGTGAAATAATCATTCAATATAGATTTTGATGAGACTTGTGTTGCAATCTTTTGATTTTAGAAATACATGACCAGCAAAAGCTGGAACCTTTGAAATACCCGACCAGCGAAAGCTGGAACGTTTGAAGTACATGACCAGCAAAAAGCTGGAACGTTTGAAATACATAACCAGCGAAAGCTGGAACATTTGAAATACCTGACCAGCAAAAGCTGGGACATTTGAAATACATGACCAGAAAAAGCTGGATCTTTTGGAAATATATGACCAACGAAAGTTGGATCTTTTGGAAATACATCAGATTTAAGTCAGATCTTGAATTTTGTAGAAAGGAAAGAATTTGATCAGAACACTGAATTTCAGAAGGTTACCGATGCGAGGATCGGATTTTCTAAATGAGCTCATCATATGATTGAAAATTTTGAGGAATAAACAATGCGAGGACTGGGTTGTGAAGATGAGCTAAGAAAGGTAAAATTTGATGAGAGATTCTGAATTCAATGGACCGTCACATCATAACTGCGTGGTGGTCTGTTTTCAGGATTTATCTCCTTATCCTGAACTGGGAAGGAAAGAAAGAAATACCTCGTTAGCAGGAGGTATCAGGCTTATCCCTTAACCTGAAGGGGAAGAAGAAATGATGGATTTCCAATGCGAGGATTGGATTCAAAAGGAAGTCCTGGTCGGAACTCAGAACTTCGACTGAAAATAATAGAAGAAAAATCCGAGCTGGAACTCGGATTTCCAAAGGAATGAAGGATTTCCAATGCGAGGATTGGATTCAAAAGGAAGTCCTGGTCGGAACTCAGAACTTCGACTGAAAATAATAGAAGAAAAATCCGAGCTGGAACTCGGATTTCCAAAGGAATGAAGGATTTCCAATGCGAGGATTGGATTCAAAAGGAAGTCCTGGTCGGAACTCAGAACTTCGACTGAAAATAATAGAAGAAAAATCTGAGCTGGAACTCGGATTTCCAAAGGAATGAAGGATTTCCAATGCGAGGATTGGATTCAAAAGGAAGTCCTGGTTGGAACTCAGAACTTTGACTGAAAATAATAGAAGAAAAACCCGAGCTGGAACTCGGGTTTTCAAAGGAATGAAGGATTTCCAATGTGAGGATTGGATTCAAAAGGAAGTCCTGGTCGGAACTCAGAACTTTGACTGAAAATAATAGAAGAAAAACTCGAGCTGGAACTCGGATTTCCAAAGGAATGAAGGATTTCCAATGCGAGGATTGGATTCAAAAGGAAGTTCTGGTCGGAACTCAGAACTTCGACTGAAAATAATAGAAGAAAAACCCGAGCTGGAACTCGGATTTTCAAAGGAATTTCCAATGCGAGGATTGGATTCAAAAGGAAGTCCTGGTCGAAACTCAGAACTTTGACTGAAAATAATAGAAGAAAAACCCGAGCTGGAACTCGGATTTTCAAAGGAATTTCCAATGCGAGGATTGGATTCAAAAGGAAGTCCTAGTCGGAACTCAGAACTTCGACTGAAAATAATAGAAGAAAAACCCGAGCTGGAACTCGGATTTTCAAAGGAATTTCCAATGCGAGGATTGGATTCAAAAGGAAGTCCTGGTCAGAACTCAGAACTTCGACTGAAAATAATAGAAGAAAAACCTGAGCTGGAACTCGGATTTTCAAAGGAATTTCCAATGCGAGGATTGGATTCAAAAGGAAGTCCTGGTCGGAACTCTGAACTTTGAACGAAAGAATAAAGGGAGAAGCCCGAGTGAAAACTCGAGTTTTTGACAAGAGATTGAGTTTTGGAAATTTTGCCAGTGCGAGGACCGGACCTAGGATTGAGAATGACCATTTAGGGGATTGAATGATCTGATGGCACCTTATCTTGATTGGGGAGGAAATAAAATTTAAAAGAACAAATGAGAAGAGATAGAAATTGATGGGAGATTTAACGAAAGAGAAGAATCAAGGAAATTTTATGAAAATTATCTTTGTAAAAGAATTCTGGCAAAAATTGATGAAAAAGCTTTTGATAAAGAAATGGAAGAATCAAAATTTAATTAAGAAATAAAATTGATAAAATTTGGATGAAGAAAAAGATTTAACAGAGATTAACGAAGCTTTAAAAGAAAAAGATATTCAGGATTATCCCTTATCCTGAAGAAAGAAGGACCTCGTAGGATGAGGTTTCCGGTTTATCCCTTAACCTGAAAGGGGGAGAAAGAAAGAAAAGAAGGAAAAAGAAATACCTCATGGGAAAGAGGCATCAGGTTTATCCCTTAACCTGAAGGGCTATTTTTTGAAAATAAGAATCAAGGAGAATTAATAAAATGGATAAATAATAATAAAATGAATAAAAATTGATAAAACTGATAAAAATGGATAAAAAGGTTTGAGAAAAGAATCTGATCCTGCCTGCATGTGGGATCTTTTAAAATGAGAGAAGATGATGAGAAAATCATTTTGGAAGGAAGGATTAACCACGAGAGCTAATCTTTGAAAGGGGATCATTCATGAGAGATCATCATGAGGGTTAAATTTTTTTGAAGTAATGATTTGAAAATCAATAGAAAATATGATCAACACGAGGGTTGATATTTGAATGTAATGATTTGAAATCAATTTTTTAGAAAATATGATCAACACAAGGGTTGATCTTTGAAATGACATGGTTCGAAATCAATTTTTTAGAAAAATATGATCAACACACAGGTTGATTTTGGAATGTAATGATCCGAAACCAATTTTTTTAGAAAATATGATCAACACAAGGGTTGATCTTTGAATGAAATGAAATCAATTTTTTGGAAAATGAGATCAACACAAGGGATTGATCCTTAAATGAAATGAAATCAAATTTTTGGAAAATGAGATCAACACAAGGGATTGATCCTTGAATGAAATGAAATCAGATTTTTAGAAAATGAGATCAACACAAGGGTTTGATCTTTTGAAATGAAATGAAATCAGATTTTTAGAAAATGAGATCAACACAAGGGTTTGATCTTTTGAAATGTAATGTTTTGAAAACCAAATTTTTAGAAAATATGATCAACACAAAGGTCGATCTTTGAACTGCAATAACTTCGAAATCGATATGATCAACACAAGGGTTGATCTTTGAAATGCCATGATTCAAAATAAATTTGTAGAAAAATAGGATCAACACAAGGGTTGATCTTTGAGAAAGGTGATAATAAAATATTTGAACTAAGATTTTCATGGTTGTTTTGAAAAGACCCTCATAGGTAATATCATTTCCCTCATGAATGATGTCAGGATTGTCCCAAATTTTTGAAAAAAGAAATTTCAATGCCCCAATATAGCAAAAGGAAGAAAGTATTGAATATCAAAGATATAAAGAAAATCGACATTTCATTGATAAGCAAAAGTTGATGACAGAACTGAATATTTACAAGTATTTTAACTAAAAAGAAGTCACAAAGACTGGGCTGACTTGCCCCTACAAAGCGACTGACAGAAAGGGATGAAAGCGAAAACTCTTGACATTCTCAATTCTCTGATTGGTCTGAAAAAGGTCCGGCTGAAACTGCAGACTGCTCTTCTCTTTCCTCTGGTATCAGAAGCCTTTTATCAATGTAGTCTTGCACAATGTTTTTGAGGACGAAGCAGCGCTCCGTGTCATGCCCCCTTGCTTGATGAAACTTGCAGAAGCGATCTTTCCATTTCCCCTTGGTGACAGAGGGATCATCCTGCTTTGGGAGTTTGATCATGCCTTTCTCGAGCAGGTATTGGAGAACTTCTTCGATTGGCTGGCCTAGGGGGGTAAGTTGTCGGTCATAACCCCAACCCTCATGCTTTGCTTTCTTAGGCTTGCTTGACTTCCACTGAGTGCTGACCCCTGCCTGATAGCTGGACTGAGCTTGCATGTTTAGGAGATCTGGATGCCTTTCTTCTTCGTTTTTGACAAAGAGATTCTTATCAAGGCAATCCTGAACGATATTCTTGAAGATGAAGCAATGCTCAGTGTCATGCCCTGTTACTTGATGGTATCTGCAGAACTGGTCTATATATTTTCCCATGACTGTGGAAGGGCTGGCGGCTTTTGGGAGCCTGAGTAATCCGTTGGCCATCATATATTCGAGGATTGTGTCGAGCGGTTGATCTAAAGGAGTGAAATCTCGATCCTTGCTCCAATCCTTATGCTTTGGTTCTTCTTTCTTCTTGCCTCTTTGTTGAGGACTGTATTGAAGAGGTCTATCACAGTTTTCACAATATTTCCCAATCTGGCTTTTATGCTCTCTCAAGTTGCTGCCCTGGTTGCCTTGATTGATGCTCCTGCTGGCTTTAGAGTTTCTTGCACTGATGTGGCTGTGTTCAGTCAAAGGGAAGGCGACAGGTGTCTTTCCTTCTTCGGGAGCTTTTCCGCAATTGGCTTCAGCTTGTTCAGATAATATCTCCACCATCATCTTTTTGAATAATTGATATATCGCAGGATCGATCTCACTTTTGCTGTCCTGAACCCCTCTTTTGACAAACTTTTGAGAATCCATTCCTTACTCTTTCCGCTTATAACTGGGATGTTAGAGCAGTGTAATCCCCTGAGCTTTGCCTCACTCAACTGATAACGCCGATGTTCTCTGTAGGGCATAAACGGGTCTTTTTAGAAAAAAGATCTAGGAAGAAATTTTAATAAAGGAGGAAATCATAATCTAAAAATGAAAACATCCCATTACGAGGGATTGGGTTGTCACCAAAATTTGCGACAACCGCATTGTTTTTCTGAAAAAGGATAGACAAGTAAAATGTGAATAAAGATAAATTTTGAAAAGGACATATCCTGACAAAAGATGTTTTATTGTAAATGAGGGTAAGGAACAGAATAAAGAAAAATTTTGAAGAATTGCAGGCAGGATAAAAAAAGAATTAGAAGGAATTAAGAGAAGAAAAAGGAGAATACACCTGGGTTTTTTTTTTTTTTTAAATAAAGAGAAAATTTTGAATAATATATACCCAGGGTTTGGGGAAAATATAGGGAATATCATACAATCATAGATATACAAACAAGGATGCACAAACAACACTCCCTAGAGGCTGACTCTAAATGCCATATTTTGAAATGGCTTGTAGGACCTTAATCCTAACTCTAGGGTTCAGATCATCTGATTCCAATCAAGATACGCCGATATACTCAAGCCGAAGCTCGAAGTACGTGGCATAGAAATATTCCTCCGGTTCTAAGGTAATGGCTTCCCAACATCCTTGAGCACCTACCGATATACCTCGGACTATGGCCCTTAGGTACGTGGTAGGGGGGCGCGAACCCAAATAAGTGGTCCAGTTGTGAGGCTCTCTCCCGAACTATGGTTCAGTGAGACAGCCCAGCAATGTGAAGACCGGGACAATATAGGTAAGGAGGTTTTCAAAAATATGTCCAACATGCAATAAATCAGATGGCTCTAATGCAAGTCCTAAAGAGATAGATTAAAATGAAGAGAAGCATACACTTGCATACATTGTTTTGGCATTCAATCCCTAGAATTGAGGAGAGTTGTATTTCAGACCTAAGTCTAATGTGAGCATGGAATAATCTCCTCAATATGGTCCTACCAAACCATACTTAGATCCTATATGCAATGATGTCAGCTTTAGGACAAAATCTAGGCTCCTAAGGTTTGCATGGAAATGTAGCTGACATATGTTAGAATAAAGACTTAAAAAAAGTTAAAGCAAAGCAAAGGCACAAATTCGACCGGACGAAAGACGGGTCCCATCACGATCGCCAAAACTGTGCTCATCGCAAAATTTTTCCTCTCGTAAGATTCTCTCTCTTCCTTCTCTCTTCCTTTCCAACCTCTTATTTTCCTCCTTTTTGAAGGGAGAAAGATAAAAGACGGAAAGAGAAGAGAGAAGAGAAAAGAAAGAAGAGAAGAGAAGATGAACTCTTTTGCGGGTTTCACTTGACCTTAATTTTGAAATTTTTTGAAATAACTCGCCTCCGATTTTGAAATATTTGCGGGAAAACTGGGAGACGGGATCCGCTCGTCGGTACGAGGTTCGACCTTTCCTGGCGCCTTTACCAGGGGTAATCGAACCAAGGGTCGAATTAATGCCTTTTGCTTTGCTAAGAAATCATCTAAGTATTTATCCTAAGTCTAAATGCACAATGAATCATGTTTGTGCAAATGCAAAGATGCATGCTCTTTTGAAAATATTTTGAAGAATTTCCAAGTGAATCTGATAAAGTGAAGAAATGATTCCTAACTTAGAACTTAAGATTAAAGTTCTAAGTTTTTAGAATAATCAAGAGCTTGGGAAAATAAATCTGGAATTTGGAAATTGATTTTGAAGTCTTGAGATAAAAAGAGAATGAAGAAAAATTTCAAAGTCATAAATGGACTTTGAATTTAGAAGTTTGAACTTGGATGAATATTTGGAATGGAATTGAATTCCAATTTTGAAGTTTTGAATTTAGAAGGAAATGTGGGAAATCAAAAAGAAATTGAGAAATGGGATTTGAAAAAAAAGTTGAAATTTCAAGATGAAATCCGAATCCAAGATCTGGATTCTGAATAGAGTTCAAAGTTGAATCTTGATTTTAGGATCTGAAATGGAAGCTTGATTTGAAATCTGGAATGAAATGGAATTGGTTTTAAGAATTGGAATTAAAGTGGAATTTGGGTTTGGAATTTCGAATGGAATTGGATTCAAGATTTGGAATCCAAGAAGGTATTTAGATCTAAAATCTGAGATCCAAGATAGGGTTGGAAGATGGAGTTGGATCTGAAGTCTGAGATCCAAAGTAGAATTGGATTCTGGATCCTAGGATGGATTCGGATCTGAAGTCTGAGATCCAATGTAGGATTGGGTTCTGGATCCTAGAATGGATTTGGATCCAAAGTCTAAGATCCAAAAGGGGAATTGGGTTCTGGATCCTAAGAATTGGAATTTGGATCCGAATCTGAGATCCAATGGTGGAATAAGGATTTGGATCCTAAGAGAAATTTGGATCTATGATTGGAGATCCAAAGTGGAATAAGGATTTGGATCCTAAATGGAATTTGGATCTGTAATCTGAGATCCAAAGTAGAGTGGAATTTTGGATCCTAGAATGGATTGGATCCAAGACTTGGAATCCAAGATGAAAGGTGGATCTGAAGTTTAAGATCCGAAGTGAAATTTATACTTGGAAATTTGGATCCAAGTTGAGATTTAACTTTTGGATTTGGATTTTTGAAAGTCCAACTGGGACTTTTGAATTATGGATCTGGGTTTTGAAAACCCAGATTTAAGAAAAGGTCAAACTTTTGAGAATCAATCTCAAACTGTGGTTTTGAATAGATAAGAAGATGAACTTTTGAGAATGAGTTAAGAACTTCAAAGTTTTAAATGGAACTTTGAAATTGAGTTTTTGAATTGAATTGGATTTTTGAAATTTCAAAATTGATTTTGAGAATTTAAACTACAAATGAATGTCAAAGTCAAATTTGGACTTTGAATTTGAAACTTTGAATTTGGAATGAATCAAGAATATAAAGATTGGATTTTAAAATTTCAAAGTCAAATTGGACTTTGAAATTGAGATAGATTTGGAATTTGAAGAAGAGATATTCACAATCACTTGGGGTTTTGAAAGAGAATTTTGAAGATATGATGCAATTCTACCCTAAATGATGAAATGAATTTAAAGATTTTGAATTTGGAATTTTGAAAAGTTATCCCATTCTTTAAATGAATTAAAAATGAGGTTGAAGACATAATACGTCCCTGACTATGGTCATTGAATGTATTATGTAATAACTACATTTAAATTCAAGTGAAGAATAAAATACATTTTTTGTGCTTTTATAGAATTTAAAATGAAATTAACTCTCAATATACCCTGACTATGGCCATTGGTATATATTTTGAGTTAATTTTAAGTTAAATTCTGATAAAAGGGGAAAATATTTTAAAGAAAATATGATGATTTTGAGAAGGAATCCAGTGTGGATTAGTGTTATTTAATAAAAGATAAAAATCCTAAGTCTTGTTTACATCCTGACTATGGCCATTGATGTAAATCATTAACTTAGGATTAATTACCTCTTACAAAATGGTGCAAGTGCCATTCGTGTTTCACCATTGTGAGATTTTGAAAATAAGGATAAAAGCATGAAAACAAGCAGCTTATGATATTAACAATGCTCATTCATCCTATCTAAACAGAAAATGTAAATTCTCATTATAATCTAGCTATTACATCACTGAATTGAATTGAAATTCAATAAATAAAAAATTTACCTAATCCCTGCAAAAGTTTTAATTTAACACAAGATGTATATAGGAAGCAATTCACAGGATATCATTTCAAACCTAAGACATATTTGATGAAATATTCATTCCTATATCTCACACATAATAACAAAATGCAAGATGAATGATATACTCTATATTGAGATCACATGTGAGTGGATGTTATAATATCCTAAGTATGATACCCTAAAATGGTGAGAAACCTAAAGCAATCTAGTTTAAAACATGTGAATGATGTTCTAAGTCAGTTAGGATATACCTATATCCTCTAAGTAGAAGACTTTATGCCTAACGAGTGGTGGAAGGTGCACAGATGCCTAGTGTGGGTATTGTGCCAAAATGAGAGTATGCAGCGAGTTGGATGCAAATGCTGTGAATACAGCAGATAGAAGCTATTGTATTGCAAAACACAGATGCAGCTGGGGAAAGTGCAAGCGCAGGGAGCAAAGAAATGAAGATGCACTTTCTGTGGGCAGTGTTGGGGATGAAGTAACAGAGCTTCTACATGTTAAGGTGCTGAAAATCGGCTATTATGACAGCAAGCATTGTACAGGTGGGATTGAAGGCATTTAGGTGAATAGTGAGGGACATCAGTTGTACCGCATTTGGGCAAGAATTGATTGCCGACAAACTACCCACACTAGTGTCGTTGCCAAATGTAAATAAGGATACTGTGTGCTGAAGATAAATACTACATACTTAGTGCAAATGTAAAACAATTACCACAAATGACTTGGGCTTTCGACAGTTTGACTAAAGAGAGGCGTGATCTAGAGGTTTTGGATCCCTCCCTAATTGCATCATTCACAGCTTATTCTTAGAGCAATATGACCATTTCAGCAAACAATATCAAGGAACGAGAGTGTCTGTCCCTGTCTTTGGACTAATTCTTTTGAATCTGGTAAAGACTCAGTTGCAGCGAGGACAAGCATTTTTACACCAATAAGTCACATCACAAACCCTGGTGTGTTCTCAATGTGATCTCCAAGCCTTCCAGGTGTGGCGATCGAGGATTCAGGAGGGATCAACTTTCATACATTTCTGTTCTAGGGGCAGTCTGGTACCTCTCATGACAACGTGTGTGCCTGTGATTGGGAGGCCACCTAAATACTTTATTAACTTCAGTACCCACCAGATTTGCAATTTCACGGGTGGGCCACATGGTGAGCATGTCAGAGTGATTTTCACTGAGCAATAATAGTTACGAGGATGGAGGGAATGCTGGGAACAACAGACCTAAGTAAAAAAAAAAAAAAACATGGATGCTAATGACAAATACTATAGCATGCGAATCTATTATCGTGAATGATAATGAAGCAGGAAATACAATGCATATGAAAATCAGATCGCAATTAACTGATATTAACCAAAATGTTGTCGGTCACATAGTACCTGATGCACAAGTTTACAGAAAAGGGTGCGTACTCCGGTTGCTGCAAATAACATGATAGCAACAGAGATTAGTGAGCTGTTTACAAAAATGATCTTTGTAGTATTGATGCTTGTGCATGTTTATACAGTAGAACTGAGAACCAAATAGTGAGAAATATAAATGGGTGAAGATTTGTAAAGTGAGTGTAACATGCAGACGACTGTGATGTGTGATAAATGGCGGAAGTGCTGAGGGCAACCAACATGACTTCAGATGATACAATTTCAAGCATAGGACCACCAGGCTTTGACGAGCTCCGAAAGTAAATTCCAAAAGTAGTCTGTAGATGACTCTTCATTCAATTTGCATCTAGAAGGCAATGGATCTTGCAAAAGATTGCTAGACGATATGCCATCAGGAACCAATTTCAAGAATATCAATGTGAGGATGGATAACACTTTGCCCACGTCTTCAAACGGACTTTTATGAACAGGATGAATCTTAGTTCCGGGACCATTACCTGGCCAGTTGGGATGTCTCCTTGTCATTGTTACAACCCTGCGAAGCTAATCTGCTGTGGACAATAGAAGCACTGTTGTAGCCCTGCAAAGACTAATCTGCCGTGGACAACAGAAGCACTGCTGCAGCCAACATTTCCAAAGGAAGCATGGAAGAATAGAGGGTTTTTGCACAGGTGCGGGAGTTTCAAACAATCACATGGAGACTTCACATAATGCAGCAAACCAAATTAATGCAGGGGATACAGAGAATATAACAGCAACGTGACTCACACAGGAGAATGAGAGATCATAAACAGATACGCGAGACATGAATGAAAAAAGAAAAAGCCAATAGCAACGATTACTACTGTGTGTGAATGGGTATCCGTAGTAATGAGAGTAAGACATGAGTTAATTCCTTTCTTCAGGCAAGAGACTGGTGAAGAGTTCATAGCGTGGCTCCATCCAATGGAGCTGGAACTTTTATTTGTCTTCTTCCACAGGACAACCCTGGTAGGTTTAACTCATAAAGGGATGAACGAAAATCTGTGGATGAGAGCTTTAAGTTGATACAGAGGGTGTCATGATAAACAATGTTTTTTGAACCACATATGGTAGGTGCACCGAGTGTACTGCATCGGAAACATTCCTGGTATGAGATCAACAAATTCGGTAGCAATAATCAAAAGGAGGGCGAGAGCCACTAACTTGATTGAAATCTTCTGCAAAACGAGCCCGATCTGATACTGGATCAAGTCGGACATCGTTGCAGGGTCTAAAAAAAATGGCAACCATACAGGTAGATGTTCACTCCCAGCTGAATGGAAGGAAAACAATCATACAAAGCATAACGATGGAGATTGCAGAAAATGCTCAAGTGAACTGTAATGGCTATCAACATCAAGCAAATATCTAATGGTAGCAAAAAAAAGATGTTGGAACCATTGTTCCGTTGTTGTCGCACGGAGGGCAGACTGATTTGCTAAAGACAAATCAGTGTTACCATGGTGCTTCGAACGGGGATGAAAAAAAAAAATTGAAGAAAACAACAAAAGAGAGGATCGAAGCGTGGAGATTCTTACCTCATTTGTAGAGGAGCCCGAGGGATGGATAGAAGGGAAACCTCTCTTTTCTTATTTAGAGGGGTCTGCTTCTACTGCAACTGTAGGGGTGTCGATCTCCTTCAACTTGCAATGGCTAAACCTGGATCCGGGGGAGCTGTAGAGTCGATCGGATTCTTGTAAGGAACACCAGAAAAAGGGGAATGGCCACCAATGGAAGCCCGCTGGGTGGTCACTAATGGATATCTGAACTTGAGGAGTGATGATTGGGGGAAAATGGTGTGGGGAATAGGTGAATCGCCGATGGTGAAGGAAGAAGATCGGGAAATAAAAGCAAGTGGAGGGGTGAAGAACGATCGCCGAAGGAGAAGAAGATGGTAGGGTGGAAGACGGTGCCTAGGGTTCCCTTGTCGTGCCCCTCTTAAGGAAGGGGGCGAAGGTTCGGGAATGGGCCGACGGTTGAAGATGAACGGCGATCGGTGGAAATGGAAGGTGGAGATGGAGAGAAGGAGGAGGAGAGGGCGAAGGCAGATGGAAGAGAGAGAAAGAGAGAGAGGTGAAAGTGGCGAGAGTGAAAGAGAGGGCGGCGATTAGGGTTTATTTGTGAAACAATTTCGGTTTTTTCCAAAAGGAGGCTCCCTTAACAAAATTTTTCATAAAAATGGTTTAAAAAATGATTTTTTTAGCAAAATCGACTTTAAAAAGTTTAAACTCATTCATTTTTCTTGAAATTTTCCATTTTTTTTGGTTTTTGTTTTATTTTTCAATTTTTTTGTATTTTTAGAATAAAATCCTAAAGTTTGTGAGAAAACAAAGGTTAAAACTAAATTTTTTGGTGTTTTTGCAAAAATATTTACAAAAGAGAATTTTTCTGAGAATTTTAAAGCCATTTTGAGAAAACTTCTTCAGAAATGAGTTAGGATCCGGGTTTTGAGGAAATATGGATTTAAAGCACCGGATTTGAACCTGAAAACGATTTTGAATGGATCAATATGGTTTTTAATCCAGAAAGTCTGAAGAATTTGCTTTGATTTCTCAGAAAATGGAGTTAGGGGCAAAAGGGTCATTTTTACAAAACTTTGAAAAATTTGGGGTGTTCACAGAAACAAATCAGGCCAACAACGGTTGTTGGAAGGTTATAATTCAGCAAAACCTACTTTCTATAGGGATCGATGATGCTATTGTGAAGCATCACAAATCCTTAACATATAAAATAACCAGGGTGACCAATTTTGTCATTGAGGGTGACGAATAGGGGATGCAGGTGGCATGAAGATGCTACTCAAGTCATAAAGATGTAGATACCCGATGAACCCTCACCTGATTGCTTGAACGGGCTGATTCTTTGCAAATGATTCCTAGAAAACTTCTGGTTTGAAATGAAAATCTTGATGTAATCAATGATGCACAAGGTGGGATAACCTTGGTTCAACAGAGGTTGAGAAGATCCCTTCTTTTTTTAGCGTTCTGCTGAAGGTTGTTCATGCGGATTGAAGCTCCTGAGTGTCAACCGCTGGAAGCTCGTTTCTTGAATGGTGATGAAGAGACAGAGAGACAATGAGCGTGCTGCAGAGAGGAACATAATAGGTTGGGGAAGAAGAAAGGGGTTTTGAGAGATGGGAGAAGCCGCCTACTGACCGAGAGGGAAAGAGGTGAAAGGGGGAGTGAAGAGAGCTGGAATCGTCGATGGGATCTCTTTTGCTGAACCCTCCTCCTCTTTTTAATAGCCGGCCCTTGCTTTTCCCCTTCAAATCCGTCTTTTTCCTCCCCTTTAGTCGACCTTGATAACCCTTAAAACAGAATTTTAAAATTTTTTGAAATGTTTTGAAAAAGAGAACTCGCCATTTTGAGAGGGGGACGACTCCCTTTCTCTGGAAAAAAAAATTTGAAACTTAGGTAAAATAAAAGTTTCAGGGTTGAAAAGTAATAGTAATAAATAAAAAACAAAACAAAATGATAAAACGAATTTTGTTTTTTTCCTTTTTCCTTTTTTTTAAGGTGGTGCCACCTCAACTGAATTTGAAAACTTTTTGAAGTGTATATAAAAAAAATTGTTTTTCTTGGCAAAGAGTCTTAGTGGGGCGCCACCTACGTGGACCCACTAATTATTTTATTAAAATTGAGTAAAAAAAAAGAAATTAAATAAATAAAAAAAAGGTTTTATAAATCGGTGCCACTTCCGAATGGGCACTATTTTAAAAATAAGAGAAATTTTTTAGAATTTGAGTATGACACCACCTCAAGGTGGGTCCCACGTCACTTATTTGAAATAAAAGCCAAATAAGATATTTTGGAATTTTCATAATAATAGGCTAGTTTAGAAAACACGAAGTGAATTTTTGTTTGATTTCAAAACTTGGAAGAAAATGGTTCTTCAAGGCAAAATTTGGAAAGATGCGGAGAAATTCGGAGCCCTTTTGTAAAAGTTTGAAATAATGTCTTATGAATTTGAAATTGTGTCCCCCTCTTTTCAATTGACGAAATCTTGAAAATCAATGTCCAAAACTATCCAGATCGTTTTCTTGAGAAAACTTTTGTAATTCGGAGCCCTGGGGGTAAAATGGGAAGAATTTGGCAATTTTAAAAGCCCAGGAGTTTGAAATCAATTTTGAAATATTTAAAACTCGAATCTGGATTGATATTTTTTGAAAATCAGGAGTTCTGGATCTCAAAATGACATGTTGTGCAGTGAAATGATATGAAATGCTCATGTGATGTTATGCAAAGACATGTTACCTGAAATGCCGCTCTGAATTCAAAATTGGAATTCTAGCTTCTTGTTGAGAATAAGATTTTGAAATTTTGCAGTTTGAAGCTATTTCTGAGTCCAAATGGAGAAATTTTGAGACTTAGGAATAAAATTTTGGACTTTCTACTAGGTTCAATCTCAGAAAATGACCATTTTACCCTTCATTGCTTTCAGAGAACCGAAATGTGATGATTGGTGGATATATCAGGAAGGTGAGTGAAAATTTGGGATGTTTACAGATGCCCTTCTTTGCTACTAAGCCGGCTTGTGGCCGAGCTTAGTGGCAAAGAAAAACACACCAAATTTGAGCTATATATAAAATGCCCCAGTTAGAAGGATCTGACTGGGTATGAGGAAATTAGCCCGAGGAAGATGGTAGATATGAAATGGAGAATAAAGAGAAAATAGATTTGCTCTGGTGAGAGTGAATTTCAGATTTTTGCCCTTATCCTGGATGGGACAGAAAATGCTTCGTATGGAACGAAGCTCTGGTTTGACCCTTAACCTGATTGGGGAGTGGAATATCTCATCGAAATGAGACTCAGGTTTGTACCCTTAACCTGATCGGGTGGAAAAATGGAATACCTCATCAAAGGAGGCTCAGGTTTGTACCCTTATCCTGATTGGGCGGAAAATGAAATACTTCATCAACTGAGGCTCAGGTTTGTACCCTTATCCTGATTGGGTGGAAAAATGAAATACCTCTTTGAATGAGGCTCAGGTTTGTACCCTTATCCTGATTGGGCAGAAAATGAAATACCTCATAACCTGAGGCTCAGGTTTGTACCCTTATCCTGATTGAGCGGAAAAATGGAATACCTCATCAAAGGAGGCTTAGGTTTGTACCCTTATCCTGATTGGGCGGAAAATGAAATACCTCATCAACTGAGGCTCAGGTTTGTACCCTTATCCTGATTGGGCGGAAAAATGGAATACCTCTTTGAATGAGGCTCAAGTTTGTACCCTTATCCTGATTGGGCGAAAAAATAGAATACCTCTTTGAATGAGGCTCAGGTTTGTACCCTTATCCTGATTGGGAAGAAAATGGAATCCTCGAAAAAAGAGACCATGATGGAATCTTCGGATTTTGCACAATAAATCCGACAGGGGTTTTGCAAAAGGAAGGAAAATGGGGTCCCTAAAGCTTGAAAAGGGGTTGATTTTGGGCACCTCATTGCTGAGACTAAATAGCTTTTGAAATTGCCTTTTGCGAGAAAATGATTGGTGGTTCGACCTCGAACCGAAATGGGATTGTCTATGGTTGGACAGTGGGGACACAAGGAAGTGTGCAAATCTGAGAGCTTACGCTCTCAAAGAAGGGAATGAATCAAGTCCTTAAGAAGGATTTAAAATTGGTGTCAAGATGTATCAAAGACGGACATCAAGCTCTCACTTCACGTCAAGATAGCTAGAAAATATTGTCAAAGTGTTGAAAATTTTGTTGTTGATTCAAAATATTTGAAAATGATACGCATTGTTGCAAAATATTCTTTCTTTTCTATCTGAAGCATCACCTCCAAACAAGATTCACTTCGTAGGATCGAGATTTGGAAATCCAAATTGCTTGCGATTGACCTTCTTCAAGGAAGCTATCAATTTCCTTGATATGAACAGAAAAGAGAATTTGATATTATGAAAGCAATTGATGAAAGAGTATTGATAATAGGATTTCACGAGTTTAAAGAAGCTTCTTGATAGATTTGGCAGTTTGATATCCTGGGAGCTTCTCTCATGATAATCTTTCTGCACTCTTTTGGCTCTTTTGAGCTTCGGGAGAGTTTATTGCATCATCCTTTATTTGGGATAGATGTCCTGACCTTTTTCTCTCTTTCTTTTTCCTCTCTCTCTTTCTTTTGGAAGGGTACGTCACAAACTCCTTCAACTTGGAGATGTTTCGATCCTTATTTGACGATATATTGGCTCATGGGTTAGAGATCTTTGGATGATAGCTGAAATTAAATATCTTTTAGGGATTGTTGGAAGGTTCATCGCATCTGCCTTCATCTCAATAGTGCTTTGGTCTTTCCCTAGAAGGATCCGTCACAAACTCCGTCATCTTGGAGATGTTTCAAATCTTCTTTGGCCCCGGGGGTCTACTCGCTTAATTCGCCTTCATCTTGACGATAATTGAGGGATCCCTTTTGCGGATATTTGATTGCAGCTTAGATGATTTTAAGGAGACACGGCTTGGGTGAATTCTCTCTTTTTTTCTAGCGCTCAGGATATTTTCACTGCCTCATTTTCACAAGAATGGTCTTTAAAAATGTGCCATTGACTGCGATCAATACCAATCATTTATGGCTTTGTGATAACATTGAATTTTCTTTTGCTGGCCATATTAGGGATTTATCCTTCATCCTTTTGGTTGGCCAATAAAAATAATTTGAATTTTGAATTTCTTTTCGCAAAAGCTTCTCTTTCTTGGAAGTAATGCTGAAGGTAAACTGAGGTAAAGATTTATGCAATAAAATTCTGAAATCAACAGGTAATCGATTGACAAATTGACAACATGTTCTTGAAATCCTGGGTGAAAGAGAGCATTTGAGGTCCGGCTCAACACATCCGTGATGAAAAATTCTCCTCTCTTTTTTCCCAAAAAGAGAGACTCAGGCTTAGCCTTTACCTGAATGGGAAATGGAAAATACTCCTCTCTTCCCTGAAGAGGAGGTGTTTGTAAAACGAACTTTCGAAGAGAAATTAAGCTTTCGTCAAAGCTCCCTAATATTAGGCTTCTCTTATGAAAAGGGGCCGATAATAGTGAGGTCAGAAAATTGGGTCATGAAGGAACGAGTCCATCACACTCTCCCTAAAAAGAGGGTCTTTCATGACGAAAAAGGCCTAGTAGAAAAATTGGGGTGGTCACAAGGAAAGCGAGTCTCTGTCGAGCCTCTCCCTATAAAAGGGTCCCTTGTGTGAAATTTGAAATTGTTTTGCAAACGATTCACAAAGACGCGAGTCCCTTCAAACTCTCTCTGAAAAGGGGCTAAGTGAACGAATTGGATAGCATGCGAAAAGAACGAGCTCCCTCGAACTCTCCCTAAAAAGGGTCTCTCGCAAGAAAAACTGATTGAAATTGGACATTGAGATTGATTGACCCAAAGGTCGAAATTGAAAATTAGATAATTGATTGTTTGAATGACTCGGAGGTTGAAATTGAATGACCTGACGGTCGAAATTGAGAATTGGTTGACCAAAAGGTCGAAATTGTGTGACCCAAAAGTCGAAATTGAGAATTGAGTGACCCGAAGGTTGAAAATTGGAAATTGAGTGACTCGAAGGTTGAAATTGGAAATTGGGTGACCTAGAGGTCAAAATTGGAAATTCGGTGACCCAAAGGTCAAAATTGGAAATTGAACTTGGAAAATTGGAATTGGGTGACCTAGAGATCAAAAATTGGAAGTTGAATGATCTGTAAGTCAAAATTGAGAATTTGGTAATTGGAATTGAGAATTGGAATTTGAATTTGGAAATTGGGTGACCCGGGGGTCAAGATTGGAGAATTGAATGATCCGAAGATTTGAATTGAAAATTGGTGGGCAAAATATCAAATTTGAGAAATCGGCTGACCCTGAGGATTGACATAACTTGGATCAATGCAGGAGAATAAATGGCTCGAGTCAGAACTCGAATAAAGTAGAGATCATGAGCCGGAACCCGGATCAACATAGGATGATGAGTTAGGGCTCGAATAAATAAAGAGATCTCGAGTCGGAACTTGGATCAACAAAAGAAAATAAAGAGCTCGAGTCAGGGCTCGAGTAAATAAAGAGATCTCGAGTCGGAACCTGGATCAACAAAAGAAAGTGAAGAGCTCGAGTCAGGGCTCAAGTGAATAAAGAGATCTCGAGTCGGGACCCGGATCAACAAAAGAAAATGATTTAAGGGAACACCCGAGTCGGAACCCGGATCAACAAAAGAAAAAGTAATTTGAAAGGAAAACCCGAGTCGGAACTCGGTTTTTCAAAGGAAAAATAATTTTGAGAGAAACACCCGAGTCAGAACCCGATTTTTCAAAGGAAGATAATTTGAATAAAAACTCGAGTCGGAACTCGGTTTTCAAAGACCGACTTAAAAGTTGGATTTTGAAAATGTACCAGTTTGAGCGCTAGGTTTTGGTTCAGTACTGGTGATTATCTTTCAGTTTTGAATCATTAGGAATTGTGATGGGACTGTTTGTTGAAATCCCAATACTGACAAGATTGTTATTAATGCAGTTGAATGCAAATGAATGCAAATTGCTGCGCATGAATGCACAAGTGCGTGAGATGAGAGATTTGCTTATCCTTCCTGCATACAAAACAAAATTTTAAAAATGCCCCAGTGTAACTGGGAAAGAAAGTTTGATCATTATTTAAAGAAAATAGGAAGATTACAAAGGAAGAATAGAGGCTTCAAGTATAGAACTTTTTCAAGTGTCGAGCATTAATGGGATCTGGTAATTCCACCCCATCGGCGTTGATGAGCCGATATGAGTTGCGGGGTAATGCTTCTTTGACAACATAGGGACCTTCCCAATTTGGCGACCATTTGCCGCCAAGATGATGCTTGAGATAGGCTGTGGATCGAAGTACTAAATCATTGACTTTGAATCTTCTTTCGATGACAGACTTCGCATATTGCCTGGCTACTTTCTGGTGATAGGATTGAGCATGCTCTGCTGCTTTTAGCCTTCTCTCATCGAGTAAGTCTAGTTGTACCAGTCGTTGTTGCTGGTATTTATCAAGAGGTAATTCTAGAAGTGATGCAAATTTCAAAGCGGGCTTCTGAACATGTAGCAACAATACTACTTCTGTTCCGTAGACCAATTCTCATGGAGTAGCATTTGTTGGAGTGCGAATAGTGGTTCGATAGGCCCATAGTGCATCATGGATCTTCTCATGCCAGTCACGGCCTGTTTCTACAGTTCGCTCCAAGATACAAATTAAAATTTTGTTGGTAGCTTCTGCCTAACCATTTCCTTGAGGATAATATGGAGCAGAGAAATGATGATAGATTTTAAACTTTGAGCAGAATGTCTTTATCTTTTCATTCTTGAAATGACTGTCATTATCTGACACGATGTCATGCGGGATGCCGAAACGGCAAAGGATGCTCTTGTGGATGAAAGAGACCATGTGTCGGCCTTCCACTGTGCGAAGAGTGATAGCTTCTACCCACTTGGTGAAATATTTTGTTGCGGCAAGGAAGTATTTGTGGCCATTTGAAGCAGAGGGAGTGATGGGACCTACGACATCGAAAGCCCACATAGAGAACGGCCATGCAGAGACAACAGATTGCAAATATGTTGCCGGAGCATGAATAGAAGGTGCGTGTATCTGGCATTGAATACACTTCTTCACATAATGATGACAGTCTTGCTGCATGGTTTTCCAGTAGTAACCTGCTCTGATGATCTGCTTGACCAGGGTTTGGTAGCCGACATGACCACCACAAATGCCTTCGTGTGCTTCTCACATGACTTCTTTGGCTTCGTCTTTGTCTAAACATCTGGAATACTCTGAACTGAATCCGCGACGATAAAGGACATTGGCCAGAATGAAATATTGAGTAGACATACGTTGGATTGCTCGCAGCTCTTTCTTTAAGAGTTCTGGAGGAAATCTACCAGTTTCTATGAAAGTTTTGATATTGTAATACCAAGGCTTCTTCTTTTGCTCAGCTTGGCGTACTTGTTTTGTTTGAAGGAAAGCAGGTTGGTCAAGTCTGCCAATTTCGAATGAGCGACAAGATTCTTCATTTTTGAATGCAATAATGGAGCTTAAACTGGCTAGGCTATCAGCCTCCTGATTGAAATCTCTCTTGATATGGAAAAGCTGAAATTCTTCGAACTCGCTGACAAGAGCTGAAACAATTTTCTGATAAGAAAATAACTTTTGATCTTTCACTTGCCATTCGGTTCAGACTTGATTGACAACGAGTAATGAGTCGCCGTAGGCATACACTCTCTTGACATTGAAGTCTAATAGAATCTTTAGACCTTGAATTAGGGCTTCGTATTCAGCCATATTATGGGTACATTGGAAATCTAATTTGAGAGAGAATGAAATCATCTCTTTCTCTGGAGTGATTAATAAGATCCCGATGCCTATTCCGTCTATATTTTTGGAACCGTCAAAAAATAAATTCCAGAGTGGAGATTGCTGGATATTGCATATTTGTTCATCAGAGAAGTCATCTTCGACTTTCACTTCTTCTGCCAGAGGAAAATCTGCCAACTGAACTGCGATTGCTTGGCCTTTAATTGATTGCTACGAGACATATTCTAGGTCATATTGCATCAGTAAGACTTGTCATTTGGCGACTCGTCCGCTGAGGAAAGGTTGCTCCAAAATGTATTTGAGAGGATTGAGTTTAGACAAGATTTTGACTTCAGATGCCAACAGGTAGTGTCTTAGCTTCTGACACATCCACACCAGGGCTAGGCAGGTCTTCTCTATGTGAGAGTATTTCTTTTTATAGTCTATGAAAGTCTTACATAATAAATGGCATGCTCTATGAAGCTGCCTTCTTTATACTGTGCCAAGAATCCGCCGCATGCGACTTGATTGACTGAAATGTATAGCAAAAGAGGTTTTCCCAATTCTGGCAGTTTCAGGATGGGAGGATTGAGAAGATACTTCTTGATCCGATCGAATGATTGCTGACACTCTGGTCCCCATTCGAACTTCACTCCTTTTTTGAGCAAGTGATTGAAAGGCTTGCATCTTATTGCCAAGTTGGAAATAAATCGCCGGATTGATTGCATGTGTCCCTGAAGGCTACGCAGTTCTTTGAGATTCTTCGGGGGCGGCATATCAATGATAGCCTTTGCTTTGGCTGGGTCAACTTCAATTCCCTTTTTGCTGACCAGAAAACCCAACAGTTTGCCTGATTTGACTCCAAAGACACACTTTTGCGGGTTAAGCCTTAACTTGTAAAGAATGAGTCACTTAAACACTTGGTCAAGAGCTTCGAGGTGATCTTCTTCCTCTTTAGATTTTACGAGGATATCATCAACATACGCATCCATGATTTTGCGCATCTGATCATGAAAGATAACGGTCATTGCCCGTTGATATGTTGCTCCAGCATTCTTGAGCACAAAAGGCATAACTGTATAGCAGAAGGTGCCCAAAGGCGTAGTGAAGGAAGTTTTGGATTGGTCGCGGGCGGCCAACTTAATCTGATTGTAGCCGGAATATCCATCCATGAAAGAGAACATGGCGTGTCCTGCCGTGCTGTCGACTAGAGGATCAATGCTTGGAAGTGGATAATCATTTTTCGGAGTCGCTTTATTGAGGTCTTTGAAGTCTATGCAAACCCTCACTTTGCCACTTTTCTTTAGAACAACGACAATATTGGCTAACCAATCTGGGTAATCAATAGTCCAAATGAATCCTGCTTTGAGCAAATCTTCAAGTCCTTCTTTGACCTGTTGTTCTATTCTGGGATCCATTTTTCTCAGCTTCTGCTTAACTGGCTTAGCATCTGGTTTCAAAACGAGGCGGTGTTCGACTAGTTTAGGATCTAAGCCCGTCATATCTTCATATGTCCATGCAAACACTTCTTCATATTGCTTGAGAAAATTTGTAAGCCTTTCCTTCTCTTCTGGACTCAAACTGGTTCCGATCTGGAGAATCTTGGGATCATCCTCTGAACCTATATTGACATCTTTAGTCGGATCTTATACTAGAGGAGATGGTTTGTCCTGCTTTTGAACTGCGGTGAACTCTGGTAATTCCTGAAGAGATTGATCATATTCTGCACAATCATCTGGCTGCTTTGCAATATTGCCATCTTTAGTGCTTGCTTTGACTCGGTGAATTGTTGCCGACTTCTAAAAAGCCTTGGGATTGAGAACGAGCTTCTTGATTGTCCGAGAAGTCATTCTGGAATTTTGGGATGAGAAACTTGATTCAGATAAAATCGCCCATCATAAGACAAACAGTTATTCGAATAGAATCATGCATAAAATGATATTGAATTATAAAATGAAGAGATAGACGGAGAGGAGACATATGGCATCCAGATAGACAAAGAAACTTGAAATTTTATTGATTTTGAATGGATCAGGAACATTAATAAAATGAGACATTTATTGAGAAGAATGGAAAGAAAAATATTGAATGGTCTTCAATGTGCCCCTTTGACAAAAACAATCTTCTTTGGTGAGCTTCCGCCAGAGAACCCTAGTCTTGCTCTGTGGGGATGATGCTTTTGGATCACTGGCTCGATGCAACCATCTTCATTTTTGCCCAGTCCTTTAAAGGGTTGATATCCATGTTTCAGAAGCAAATCAAATCCCTTTCTTGATTTCATAAATTGTGGGAACAACAGGTGATCTTTAATGGCACTGTAGTTGATCCGGCCTCCGATCTTGAAGAATTGAGGACCTCTCCATCGGGTCATGGCTACAGTGTGCAGAGACAATTCTAAGGATGCCTGGAGTATTTCTCAATTTTCTCCAAGACTGATTTCTTCACTCCCCCTGATGCTGGGGATATCCGCCGTGAATGATGGTCGGGGGATCATGGGCTGCGGGATCCTTTCTTCTGGGTCTTCTCCCAGTACTGTTGTAATCATTCCACCTTTTGACCATTTCACACAATGATGGAGAGTGGAAGGCACTACGTTCACATTGTGGATCCATATTCTTCCGAGTAGCAGGTTGTAGGTAGGTGGTACATTGACCACATGAAAAAGTACTGAGTGCACCGAGTAGTTGATGAACACTTCCATAAATATCTTGCCCTTAGTTGTTTGACCATGATTGTCAAACCCATAGATGGTGATAGGATCCGGAATGTACTCTTCTTCCTTGATCCCTAGTGCCTTTGCTGTCATCTCGGGACATATATTGAGGTTGCTGCCTCCATCAACTAGCACATGTGGTACTGTCATTCCTCTAACTCGAACGACAATGTACATAGCATTATTATGAAAGGAATGAGGTTTTGGAAGGTCCTCATCCGAGAAAGTGATCGGTGCATTGGTCATGGCGGAGTTCACAATTTGTGCCATGTCTTCGGGTGTGGTACTGGGCTTAACTTTAATCTTTCTGAGTAGATCATCCAGTACTTGCTGATGATTGCGGGAATTCTTGGCCAAGTCAAGATTAGAAACATTGGACAGAGCGGTCAGAGGCTTCTGACTTGAATTTTCTAGCCTGGGCTTGATGATTTGATTGAGAAAGTCAAGAATTCCCTTTGGCTTGGGGGATGACTTTGCAGGTGCTTCGGAAACTTTCATCTTGCCAAATGCTGAGATTAGGTCCATCTTTTTAGAAGCTGGAGCTGCTTGTCGTAGCACTGACACCTGATGTTGAACTTAGAGTTCCTGAACAGAACATGGCTTGATGTGTTCATGAGGTAAGAACGGTTGTTCAGACACTACTGCTGTGGTGTGTGAAGGAAAGGGCTGCTTTAGAATATCCATTTTCTCTTCTTCATCCCCTTCCACTAAAAGATTTTTATCAATAAGGTCTTGCATAATGGTTTTTAGAACAAAGCAGTTCTCAGTGTTGTGTCACACTGTCCTGTGGAACTTGCAAAACTGATCTTTCCATTTCCCCATGGGTACAAGGGGATCAGCCAATCTTGGAAACTTGACCATTTCCTTTGATAACATATACTCGAGCACGTCTTCCAGTGATTGATCAAGAGGAGTAAATTTTCTATCGTAACTCCATCCTTCATGTTTGGCTTTCTCACGCAGTTTTGGCCCTTGATCCTACTGAGGAGGCTTGCTATATCAAGGGCCATGCTTTCCTTTCTGATCCCCTTTGTTATTCGAACTTCTTGCGTCGTAGTAGTAATCTTTCTTCTGCCCTTTGTAATGGTTTCGACTGTTGTTGTTGTTGTTGGCAGAATAGGTGAAGTGAGCTTTCTTCTTCTGCTCACCTTGAGGGTTGTTTTTGGAAAAAGTGAAGCCTTCGTAGACTCCATTCTCCACACTCAGCTCGAGTCATTCGGCTCTCTTGGTCAACTCAATAAAAGTACGAGATGGTGCATTAGAGATTAATCCTCTTAATGATTGTGAGAAATTGTTGAGGATCAATGATAAGGCATGCCTTTCTGAAATAGAATCTCTCATTTTGTTACAAAATGACCTCCATCTGTGAATAAAGTCCCGCGCCTTTTCATTCTCATTTTGCCTTAGATTGCAAAAATGACTCAATGTAGGAAGTGCCTCTGTGTTGAACAAGAAGCGTTCAATGAATAAATTTACAACTTTATCGAACTCCTTGAGCTCGATTGGATTGATATGCTCCGCATACCATTTAGCCACAACTCCTTCCAAGCTGCGGGGGAAGCATAGAAATAGTGTCTGGTTGTCCCTCTTGAACCTCGAGCACTCAACAAAGAAAGTGGCGAGACGAGCTTTCGGGTCGCCAAAATCATCGAACTTGATGAATTTTCGGGGAAGGTTCTCCAGATCATCATCCCCTTCTAAGCCGTCATAGAAGTCCTCGCTGGTGAAGACTTTCCTGCCCTTGTCGCGGGCTTGGAGATCCTTAACAACTCGAGCCATTTCCCTGAACTGTGCTTGCAGGGGCTTTTCTGCGTTCTAACTTTTTGATTTGCGGCTTTTCCTTTGTTCTTGGCCTCATTTCTGAAATGTCGGAGGCACTTCATACTCTTCATCGGTGTCTTCAATTGAGTCTGTTCCGTCTGAAATCTCCTTTGGCTGTACTTGCTTTCTGGAAGCCTTCTTATCCCTGTGCCCGTGGAACTTTTCTTTGAATGGATTCCTTTCTGAGCTGATCCCGGGCTGCTCATTCATCATCTTATTCATCATTTTTCGGAACATGGCATACATTTGCGGGTCTATGCCATCATCCTCTTGTTGCTGCTCTTGACTCTTCTCGGATCGCGGGGAGCCCATCTCTTCTTCTGAAGCTGACGAGTACTGAGATGTCGTTGTTCTTTTGCCTGATTTTGTCTGAACCATCAAATGTTATAGATGCTCTCTACAGGGCAAAGACCTGATTAGATTTTGAAGGAATTGGTTTTTTGGAAGAAATATTTGCTGAAAATATGGTAGACAATTTGAAAAAGATATCCCATTACTAGGGACTGAGTCGTCGCGAGAATCACGACAATTGTGTTGTCATTCGCAAGAGAAATAAACAACGAAAATATGCCTTGTTACCTAGGCGAGGTCGTCAAACCACAATAGAGATAGAAAATTTTATTGGAATGATAAAATTGAACTTTTATTGATCTTGACAAAGAGGCAGAGGACAAACAATTTGCCACCATTCATGATAGTCGGCAGACATTCTAGGACCAGGAAAGATTTTGAGAGAAACAAAGGAATCCCAGCCGTAACGGGCAGAATGATATGCCCCGAACCATTGTGCGGAAGTGAGGTCGAACTCTGCCATAGCTCCTGATAGCAATCGGGCTTCGACGTACTGCTGCTTCTGGGAGAACTGCCGAACACATCACTTCGATTGGTAATAAGTGCAAAAGAATGGTCCCAGCAATTTGAACCGCTTGCCATAAGCGTCGAGCATTGGGTTTTAAAAAGCTCATACCAGTACGAGCAGTGGGTTTTGAAGATGCACACCAGTACGAGCATTGGGTTTTGAAAAGCGCATACCAGCATGAGCACTAGATTTTCAAAAATGCACCAGTATGCGCACTGATTTTTTAATGGAGAATCTGAGGAAGAGACCGACATTTAAAGATACTTGAGAATTTAGCGAGAATGATTGTCAGCATTTTAGGATTATCCCTTATCCTGAAGGGGAAGTTCAGGTTTGTCCCTTAACCTAAAAGGGAGAAAGGTAAGGAGAACTTTTGGTCCAATACGAGCATTGGATTAATAGGGGGGATTTGAGTCGGAACAAGAGAAAATAAGAATATATAAAAAGTGAAAATCTGAGTCGAAACTTGGTTTTTCAAAATAAAAGCATGAGCGAGAATCGAGTTTGAGAACTCGCATTCTTGACGTAGCAATTGGTTTTAATAGGAGCATTGGATCCAAAAGGAAGTCTGAGTCGGAACCCGGAACTTCAGAAATAAGAATAAAAAAGGGAAAATCCGAGTCAGAACCCGGTTTTTCAAAAATAAGAAATGAATGAGAATCGAGTTTTTGAGAACTCGAATTCTCGACGTGGCGATTGGTTCCAATACGAGCATTGGATCCAAAGGGAAGTCAGAGTCGGAACCCGAGTCTTCAGAAATAAGAATATACAAAAAGGGAAAATTCGAGTCAGAACCCGGTTCTTCAAAAATAAAGATAAAAGAATGAATGAGAATTGAGTTTGAAAACTTGAATTCTCGACGTAACAATTGGTTCCAATACGAGCATCAGATCCAAAAGGAAGTCTGAGTTGGAACCCGAAACTTCAAACGAAAGATAAAAAGGGGAAAACCTGAGTCGGAACTCGGATCTTTCAAAAATAAAGAATAAAATAAAAGCAAAACCTGAGTCAGAACTCAGACGGGAAGGAAATAACTCCTACCCAAGAGTCGGATTTTAGAAGGATTGACAAAAATCATGGATAGATTCCGACGATGAGGATGAGAAGCTTATTCAAGATGCTTGACCCAAGATGGCCTAAGATTTGAATTTTATTTAGGATGGTTTCAGGATTATCCCTGATCCTGAAGAGAATTTGACAAAGTCTAAAAAGATTGATAGAAATTGATAAAGGATAAAAGGATTGATGAAATTGACAATAAAGATTTAGTAGAAATTGACAAAAATTTGAGAAAAAATTGATGATAGAAGAATTTAGGATTATCCCCTGTCTTGAAAGAAAATAAAGGCCCTCGCGGGACGAGGTTCATGTTTTGTCCCTTGACCTGAAAGGAAAATACCTCATTGAAATGAGGCATCAGGCTTATCCCTTAACCTGAAAGGGTTTATAAATAAAGGAATAAAATTTAAAAAAATGGATAAAACTTGATAAAATTGCTAAAATTGACAATAAATCGATAAAAGTTTAATTAGATTGAAAAATGAATGCAATTTAATAAAGATGACATGATTAACAAAAAAGTTGATAAGATTTTTAGAAAAAGATTCATCTGATCCTTCCTGCATATGATGAAGGAAGACAAGTATAGATCAAAATGAAATGCCCCAGTATCAAGGAGAAGAATGTGAGAATTCAATAGAAGATTATTGCTTTATTGAAAAAGATTTTTGAAGAGTACAAAAGGCTAGGATGAACAATTTAAGTGTAAAATCTCTTCAAATGTAAAGCATTAATAGGATCTGACAGTTCCACCCCATCAGCGTTGATCAGACGATAGGAATTGCGAGGCAGCGCTTCCTTAACCACATAAGGGCCTTCCCAATTGGGTGACCACTTGCCCTTCATCCGATGCTTGAGATGAGCTGTCGATCTGAGCACAAGATCATTAACTCAAAATCTTCTCTCAATGACTGATTTGGCGTAGTGCCAAGCTATCCTCTGACGATAGACTTGAGCATGCTCTGCTGCGTTGAGCCTTTTCTCATCTAACAGATCAAGTCAAGCGGAAGTTCGAGGAGCGATGCAAACTTGAGGGCAGGCTTCTGAACGTGAAGAGGTAATACTACCTCGGTTTCGTAGACAAGCTCTGAAGGGGTAGCGTTGGTTGGGGTCCGAATGGTGGTTCGGTACGCCCAGAGCGCATCATGCATCTTCTCGTGTCAATCATGGCCCGTTTCCACAGTTCTTTCTAGAATGCGGATCAAAATTTTGTTGGTGGCCTCTGCCTGGCCATTTCCTTGAGGATAGTAGGGAGCTGAGAAATGATGATGAATCCTAAACTTCGAGCAGAAAGTCTTCATCCTTTCATTCTTGAAGTGGCTGCCATTGTCTGACACAATATCATGTGGGATGCCAAAGCGGCAAAGAAGATTCTTATGAATAAAGGAAACCACATGTCGGCCTTCCACCGTTCGTAGAGTTACAACCTCGACCCATTTGGTGAAGTATTCTGTAGTTGCGAGAAAGTATTTGTGGCCATTAGAAGCTGAAGGAGTGATTGGACCCACTATGTCGAAGGTTCACATCGAAAAAGGCCAGGGAAAAACCACATATTGCAAGTATGCGACTGGCGCATGAATGGAAGGTGCGTGCATTTGACACTTGATGTACTTCCTTACAAAATGATGACAATCCTGTTGCATGGTTTTCCAGTAATACCTTGCTCAGATAATCTGTTTGACGAGCGTTTGGTAGCCGACGTGACCACTACAAATTCCCTCGTGTGCCTCTTGGACAACTTTCATAGCTTCATCCTTATCTAAGCATCTGGCATACTCAGAATTGAACCCACGACGGTAGAGAGTATCGGCAAGGATGAAATAACGGGCCGACATGCGTTGGATCACACACTACTCTCTTCTTGGCATTTCCGATGGGAATTCACCAGTTTTGATAAAGCTTTTGATGTTTTGGTACCAAGGCTTCCCTTTCTGAGCGTCTTGGTTTACTTGCTCAACTGGAATGTAGGCAGGTTGATCAAGTCTGCCGATTTCGAAGGAACGAGAGGACACACTGTCTTTGAATGACAAAATAGAGCCCAGACAGGCTAGGCCATCTGCTATGTGGTTGTATTCCCTCTTGACATGATTGAGCTGAAATTCTTCAAAGTTACCTATGACAGCTAAGACAATCTTTTGATAGGGAATCAACTTTGAATCCTTGACTTGCCATTCAGCATTAACTTGACTGACAACAAGCAATGAGTCACCGAAGGTGTGTACTCTCTTGACATCAAAGTTTTGCAAAATCTTGAGGCCTTGTATTAGAGCTTCATACTCGGCCATATTGTGAGTACATTGAAAGTTGAGCTTGAGAGAATAAGGGATCATCTCCTTCTCAGGGGTGATCAATAAGATCTCAATCCCTATACCAGACAAGTTTCTGGCTCCATCAAAGAAAAGGGTCCAAACTGGGGACTCCTAAATACTGCAGATGCGATCATCAAGAAAATCATCTTCCGCCTTGATCTCTTCTGTTAATGGGAAATCTGCCAACTGATTTGCGATAGACTGACCCTTGACTGACTTCTGAGATACATATTCCAAATCGTATTGCATCAGGAGGACTTGCCATTTTGCAATTCGTCCAGTAAGGAAAGGTTGCTCAAAGATGTACTTGAGAGGATTGAGTCTTGATAAAATTTTGATTTCAGATGCCAATAGATAATGTCTTAGTTTTTGACACATCCACACCAGGGCTTAACATGTCTTTTCCATCTGAGAATATCTTTTCTCATAATCGATGAAGGTCTTGCTGATGTAGTAGATGGCATGCTCTATTCGGCTGCCTTCTTCATACTGCGCAAGAAATCCGCCACAAGCATTTCGATTAACGAAAATATATAAGAGTAGCGGCTTTCCCAGTTTTTGTGGCTTCAGAATAGGTGGATTGAGGAGATACTGTTTGATGCGCTCAAATGAGAGCTGACATTCTGATCCCCACTCAAATTTCACTTCTTTTCTCAGTAAGTGATTGAAGGGTTCGCATCTCATGGCCAGATTTGAGATGAAGCACCGAATTGACTGAATGCGACCCTGAAGGCTTCGTAGTTCTTTAAGATTGGTAGGAGGCGGCATATCAATGATTGCCTTTGCCTTGGAAGGATCCACCTCTATGCCTTTCTTGCTGATCATGTAGCCTAGTAGTTTGCCTGACTCTACTCCGAAGACACACTTCTGCTGGTTGAGTCTCAACTTATAGAGGATAAGTCTTTCAAAGACTTGGCCGAGAGCATCAAGATGATCCTCTCCTTCTTTTGACTTGACCAGGATGTCATCAACATAGGCGTCCATGTTCTTATGCATCTGGTCATGGAAAATAACTGCCTGTTAACACCCCAAATTTTCCTCCTCCATTCTCAAACAACCCTCCTCGTGCAGTGCCAACCCTGTTAGGCCAGTGTAGGAGTCAAACCTCGAGTCAGATTCAGAAAATTATCATTTTACCCACTTTCATTAGAAAAATTACCATTTTACCCCTAGGTCATCCCGGACCCTAGTCAGTCAGAGTCAACAAAGCTCACTGGTCAGTTCAGAACATTTAGAATATCAGTCATTTCAAATTCATTTAAGCTCACAGTGAGAAAGTCATTTTCATTTCTGATCATTTCTGCCAAAATGGGATCAATTCTTCAGAAATGAGCTCATTTCTTCAGAAATGAGCTCATTTCTTGCTCAAATTCAAGCCAATTGTCTCTGAGTCAATCATTCATAGTCAGTCATACTCCTTAGAGTCTAACTTGAGCTCACCAGAAGTTCAAGCACTCCAGTTTCAGTTCAAAACCATTTCCAAGTGTCCAGGAGCCCATTTTAGTCCATTTCAGCTCTTTCAGCTGAAATTGAGCTGAGTTCAGCCAATTGAGCTAGTGTTCGAGCTTCAATTTTAGTTCATGTCAGTATTATTGACCTTTTTTTAGCTCAAAGTCAGCTCAAGTTCGTAATTCACTTCACTCCAGTGACCATTCCGTACCATTTCTCTAAAAATGTCAGCTTTTCTTGAAAATTGAGTCAGAAAGGTCAGTTGAGTCAGTGCCTGGTCAGTTCATTTGAGTTCTGAAACTCTAAAACCCAGCTCAATCTAACTTATCTCAGTTCAATCCAGCTCGAACCCCAATTTTTAGTGTCACTCTGACCCAGTAGAGTCCCAAAAACCATTTCTTGAGCTATTTTGCAAATTTTATCAATTTTAATGCTTTTTAAACTGATACAAGTGTCAATCGGGGTCTGACATCCAAAATTCTTTATTCAAGGTTAGCATTTTGCATAACATTTCATGTCATTTCTCATCATTTCATATTATTTCTCAGCATTTCATAACATTTCATCACATTTCATTTCATTTTCGAAGTCCAGAACTCCAGTTTTATAAATTTCAATCCAGATCGAGTTTTAAAAGCTTTCAAAAATCAATTTCAAACCCTGGGTTTCCAAAATTGACATTTTTACCCCCAAGAGTCTAAATTTGGAAATATTTTCTCAAGAAAAATAATTTGGATTTATTTCAAACTCAAATTTTTGAATTCTACACTGGATTTGCTTCGCAACGAGGTATTGAACTTCAAAATTCGAGCTCGTTTTAAAAATTGCCAAAAATAGCTCGTTTCGTTTGGAAATAAATTTGAAAGTATTTTCTCGAGAAAAACAATCTGGATTTCTTTCAAAATTACATTTTTAAACTCTACATTGGATTTGCTTCGCAACGAGATATTGAACTTCAAAATCCGAGCTCGTTTCAAAAACTGCCAAAAATAGCTCGTTTCGTCTAGAAATTTTCTGAAAAGACTATTTTACCCCTTTAATTATCAAAATGAATTTCAAAAGTGGAATTTGGACCCGCTCTGAGATGGCTCATCCATTTGCATTTTCTTGTTTTAATTTATAAGAAAAGAAAAGAAATTATCTTTTTCTTTATTTTTTTGTTTGTTTTATTTTATTTTTTAATTATTTTATTCTTCCTAAGGTGGGACCCACAAGGAGGTTGACAATCCTAGCCCACCTTCCAGCCCTCTTCCTTTCTTCTTTTTCCTCCATTTTCTTTTTTTTATTCTTTTTTTTATTTTTTTTTCTTTCCTTCTTTCTTTCTTTTCTTTCTTTCTTCTTCCTTTTTCTTTCTTTCTTTCTTTCTTTCCTCTCTCAGCCACTCACGTATACCCCTTTTCAGCCCCCCTTCTTCTTCCTTTTTCCCTCTCCTTTCTTTCCTTTTCCTTCTTCCCCTCTTCTTTCCTTTTCCTTCCCTTCCTTCTTTCCTCTTTCTTCCTTACCTCCTTTCCATCTCTTTCAAAGGCACAAGGCTGCAGCTACAGCCATTTACGTAAGCCCATCTCACTTCTTCCCTCATTAAACCCATCATTTCCCAAAAAACTTAGGTCTTTTGATGATTTTGACCTAGGTCATTACAAAAAAAAGAAAAGAAAGGAAGCCATACGGCTCCTCTTCTCCTTAACGCCTCTCTCTCTCTCCTTTGCTGTTACAGCCCCACAACAACGTTCCTTCATCTATTGGCTGTTGATCCACCCTCAACTTCTCCAGCCATCACTTCCGGCAACCACAATCGGCTTCACCTCCTCCAACTTTGCAGCCACCTCCTTGGCAGCTTCAGCCGGCGCACCACCATCCATCCAACACGCCTCCAGCCTCCTTCAGCTCCTCCATCCCATTGCAGCCACTGCTACCTCAACCTAGCAGCCACCATAAGAGGGGTTCTAGCCAGCGCCACCATCTTGAAGCTTCCATCCTTCAACGCCCAGCTCAGCCGTACCAGCCCCTCCAACTTCAGCACCAACCTTAAATCGGTTCCAACAGCCCCAACAGCCACCATCTTGGAGCTTCCATCCTTCAATGCTCATCACAGCCACCTCCTCAACCTCCAATCTCGGTGGCAACCATTTCCATAGCTGCAGCCTATTCCAGCTAGGTGTCAAAGCAAGATCAATTTTCTTATTAAGTTTTGTCTTTTTTATTTATCAAAATCCATTAATGTCGTGTGATTAAGGGTATGAAAGCCCTATTTTCATGAGAATAATGGAAAGTTAGTTCAAAATCAGATCTAAGGTGACGAAAGGATCTCTTTCACATTCTTTAAAAAAAAAAATAGAAAAACACATATCTCATGTGTAGGGGCTAATTAAATGATAAGATCCATCCGTTCAATGGATTGGATCTTCCGATTAGCAAGCCAACAACAAAGAATATGTTGTATCCCCATTGATTTGCATATTATTTTTATATTTCATGATATTTTATGATAGAAAATGCATTTAGGTTAGGATGTTAATTTATTTCATTCATTTCAATGTAAATTTCATTATTAGAATCCATAGAGTTCATTTCGATACAAAGTACATAGGCGATTTCATGTGAATTTTTGCATCTTTAAATTCTGTAAATTTTACTAATGTTAGACCTGTACAACCTTTAGTTCCTGTAGAAATTTTGGTCTAATTTTAAATCGTTATTATCTTAAAAAAATAAAAGGGTGACAATGGGTTTTGGACCTGCCTAGAATTTCCAATATTTGTTTTAGTAGACAAGATCAGTCAACATCACCCTTGTGCGGGATTCGGATTTTCTCCCAAAAATCATAGTGGATTCATAATTGAATCTAATAATGATCTGGAAATTTTAGATTTTTACAATTAGTTTTTCCTCTGAAAAAAATCGGATTTTCCAGACTCCTGGGAAAATCTCGATTTTCCTTCGTCAGGGTATAGACAGACCCTAATGCATCAAGTCCGCCCAAGCTGTATCTCTTTTGCAAAAACTTTCAACACAAAAGTTATTACTAACATTATTTCCTGTAATTTCCCAAAATTTGGGATTTTTTGGATCTGTTTCAGTATTTTGCCCGGATTTTCTCTTTCTGTCTAACAGATTCCAATGTCCAGAAATTCCAGAGATTTAGGTCTCTGATAACAGTGTCACCTTTTCCAAACCGTAACTCGAATCCCAATTGTGTCAAAAAATAAAACTTTCCCCTGTTTGTCAGGGATAGTTTCCCACAATTTCAGACTTTTTCTCATCGGTTTACTATTTTTCCCACATTTTCTACCGAAACCTTTCTGTTTCCCCTAAATCCTAGAGTCGCCGAATTCCGATCCGACTTGCCGGAGTAGCACAACTCCGACTATAGGTCAAAACCAGAAAGTGTAAAAGGAAAAAATACTTGAATTACTGTCCTCTGTCACCCCATAAAATTGGGGAAATTTTTATTGAAGTTTGATATCCAAAATCCCCTTTAGAATCAACATTTTAGGCAAAAATCACAAAATTTAGGGTTTTTATTTGAATTTCTATATTTAAAAATACAAAAAAATTATATTTTCGAGATTCATTCTGTTTTTAGTGTTAATTTAGGTATCCATGCCAAATTTGGCTTAATTTCAATTTCATTTGATTTACATGTTAGTTTATCTTTAAATTTAGAAGCGAAAATCAAGTTAAAATTGATATTTTATGATATTTTTGCCAATTTAGGATTTTATTCATGTAAATTAGCATGTAGAATCATATTAGGGTTAATTTTAATGTCATTTTCATTTCACATTTTCCATTTTTACAAAATTTATTTCAGAAAACCCTGGTTTCAAGGCCATAATCTTGTTATCAGGGGTATTTTGGTCATTTTGATCTAAATTTCAAAATTTCAAGTTCTAATTCTCAAAAATTTCATGCATATCATCATATTCTATCATATTATGTTTGATTTATTTCATTTTATTTTTAAATTTTTAAAATTTACAAAATTTCTTTAAAAAAAACTCTAATTTCAAGGTCATCAGGGGTATTTTGGTTATTTTGACACCAATTTCGAATTTTCAAGTTTATTTTCGAAATTTATTCATTATTTCTCATGTTTATATCAAAGGGGGTATGATTCTGGGTTTATATCTGAATAATATCCGATAATTTCCAATATTTTGGGATAAATTCAGAAAAACCTACATTTTTGTGCTAACCTTGTTTTCTAAGTTTTGCAGGAACATTCAAGAAGAAGACTTAATTATTTTATTTCTTTATTTTATTCAATTCAATGTAAAAATCAATGTAATATTTGGAATAAGATTTACTTTTCTGCTAAGAATAGGACTGCATTGCATATAGTTTAATTTCTGCAAATTCAATATATGAATGTATGATTCATACACATTATTTCAAATTCACTATGATTTACACGAATGGCACGTACACAAGCTCTTATGGAGTTTATAAACTTGGTGGAATTTGTATTTTTGGCCATAGTCAGAATACGAATGAAACCTAGATTTATGATCTTCATATTAGCCACATTCAACCTACACTCTTAGGCTAACTTCAAAAATGCACTGCATTTCTCCAAGTTTTAAAAAGATTTCTCAATTCCTTAATGAAATTCCTTTTTCAAATTCATATTCATTCATTCATATTATTCAAATTGCATTGTTTTCAAATTTGTTTTCAAATTTATTTTCCAATTTCAATTTCAGAAAATTTAGTTTTCTCAAGAATTTCCAAGTCTTTCTCAGGATCTGATTTTCTTAAAATTTTGAGTTTTCAAAAGAGATTTCAAAGCATTTCCCAAGTTCAAACCAAGATTTTCCCATGTTTTAAAATTCTCAAATTTCAAAGTCTCAAGTTTTTCAAAAAGATCGATTTTCTCAGATTTCCCATTTTCCCGAGGATCCAGTTTCCTCAGAATCTGTTTTCCATTTCAAAAAAATCCTTTTCCAATGAATTTCTTAGATTTTCTCAAAGTTCTCAAATCCATTTTCTCAGAAAAGAAAATTCTAAATCTCAAAATCAATTTTCCAAAGTTCAAGTTTTTCTGAGTGTTCATTTTCCAATGCAAATTTCTGATTTCCAATGAAATTCAATAATTTTCCCAGGAATTCCAACTTCAAGCACTTTTCCAATCATTTTTCAAGTACATTTCAATTTTTCAAGCAAACATCATTCTTTCAAAACTTGCACTATTTTCAAAATTCCATAGCACATGTCTGATTCTTTGTGCATTCTAGGAAAAATAGAGCATAATTTAGATATTTGAGTCTAGTTAAAGCACGTAATTGATCCTTGGTTCAATTACCTCTGGTAAAGGTGCCAGGAACGGTTGAACCTCGTACCGACAGGCAGATCCCATTCCACGGAATTTTCCCGCAAGTTTTCAAAACGGAGGCGAGTTAATTTTCAAAAAACCATTTTCAAAACTTTGGTCGAGTTTGACTCGCGAAATTTGTTTCTCTCTCGCAAGGGAGGGGAAAAATTTTGCGATGATAACAGGTTTGGCGACCGTGATGGGACCTGTCTTCGTTTGATCAATTATGTGCTTTGACTTAGCTCAATTATCAAAATCATGTTATATAAAATGTCAACTTTTATTTTCTGATATTATGTGAACCTTGGAGCCTAGACTTGAACCTAGCTGACATGGATTGCATGTAGACTAGGCATGGTTTGGTAGGACCATATTGAGGAGAATTATGCATGCTCACTTAGACTTAGGTCTAAAATACAACACTCCTCAATCTAGGATTTGTGTGGAAACAATGTTTGCTTCTTCAAAAAAAATTTTAATTCTATCTCTTTAGGACTTAGAGCCCTCTGTTTGCTTGCATGTGCTCATATTTTCAAAAACCACCCCACCTATGTCTACCCGGTCTTCACGTTGCTGGGCTCTTTTCCAGAACCATAGTTTGGGACAGAGCCTCACAACTGGGCCACTTATTTGGGCTAACGCCCCCCTGCCACGTACCAAAGGCCATAGTCCAACGTATATCGGCAGGCGCTCAAGGATGTTGGGAAAACACAAGCCTAGAACCGAAGATGATTTTTTTATGCCACGTACACCGAGCCTCGACTCGAGTATATCGGCATAACTGGATTGGACACAGTTAATCTGAGCCTAGAGTCAGGATTAGGGTCCTAAAGCTCTTTCAAAATTGATGCATTTAGAGTCAGCTTCTTAGGGAATGTTGTATGTGCATAATTGTTTGTGATTGAATGTATGATATTCATTTTCATCTTATTTTCTTATATTTTTCCCAATTTTTCCAAAATATCAGACAATTTTTCAAAATACCTTATTTTCCATCTTTTGTGAAATATCTCCTTTTTCTCAAAAAAAATCCTGGACGATTTTTCCAAATTATCCACCTTTTCTTTAAAAGTTCAGGAGATTTTCCATTCTTTCGTTCCTCTGGACTTCGAATTTCCAGCTTTCATTTTATCCTGCCTGCAATTTTAAAAATTCTTGTATTTTTCCAAAGTCTAACTCCAGTCTTCTTGTCTTTCAGTCCAATAGCATCCAGTCAGCTCGATTCTATTTTTCTTGAGGATCACATCTCCTACGAGGTGCGACAAAGTCTTCTTGAGCATCGATCTCTTAGCACCGGACCCTTCTTCCCCCGGTGGTACTATGTCTGGTTCAAAAACTTCTCTCGTATGTTTTCGGACCACTTGAGTGATTGCGGGTTGGAATTGGCATCTGCAGTGGGAAAGTTGACAGTCAATGGCAATCTGATTCATGCACTGGTAGAGCGGTGGAATCCGCACACTTGCACATTCTGGTTCCCGTGGGGCGAGATGACCCTGCTGATGGATGAATTTTCAAAGATCATGGGACTGCCTGAGTCAGCAGATCAGCTTGGAGATCCATTGGAGCAACAATTTTTTATCAATGTCAAGGATCTGGACCCCAAAGATGTTGTAGCTCGCATGACAGGGCATAAGTCTTGGACACTGATTGAAGAAAACGAGAATGAGTACGTGAGCCTGATCGAGATCTACTGGCAGTATGGAGAATTCGCAGAAGTCAACTCGTTGTCCAGGACAGCTTGAGAGAGAATTCAGCATGCGATGGTTTTGTGTACTGTGGGACTCGCCTTCTTTCCAGATGGACAAAATTATGTGGATGTCAGAATAGTACAGCTTTTGAGAAGATGGGGAAGTCGACAGACCAGTCGTCTCTCGATAGCCATGGCCGCACTTGCTTTTTTTTTTTATACAGAGGACTGACCCCCTTCATAATGGGAGAGTCCATCTTAGTCGAGGGATGTATCTATGCTCTTCAGTCTTGGTTCCTTCAGCATGTGTCGACCAGAGCTAGTTCGTTCAGATACAACGGCAAGGAATTTCTTCCAGTTGCGCGGTACCGATTCATGATCGATTATCTGCAAGAAGAAGAAGTGGTATGAGACTATTTTGATCGAGAATTATCGCCTCCCAGATACACCTATGCATATAGCAAGAGATTCAAGTTGCTTGGTCCATTCTTCTGCGCTTATTATCATCCAGAGCGGTGTGTTCGACAGTTTTCTCAGAGACAAAAGCACGTAGAAACTTGGCTACTATTAGGGGTTGTGCCAGAATTCGACCTTACATCAGCGCAGTGGTCCGGAACATACCATTCTGCCAGATATGGCTGGGACTCTTTTGTTACTCTTCCACTTTTTCATGGTCCTCATGTCTCTGCTAGTTATAAAGAGTGGTGGCAAATTGTTTGTCCGCCCCCTCTTTCCCAAGTTTATTATTGATGCAATCAAATTTTTCCTTCAATAAAAAAATTCTTCAATTTTTATGGTTTGACGACCTCGCCTAGGTGACTAGGCATATTTGCAGTTGTTTATTCTCCTCACAAAGAATGGCAACACAATTGTCGTGACTCCAGCGGTGACCCAATCCCTAGTAATGGGATGTTCTTCCAATTATCTACAAAATTCTCATCAAATATTTTTTCTATATTCATTTCTATCCCGAATCTTCATCACCAAAATTTAATCATCCATCACATTCTGCAGAGAATATCGGTATTTCCAAGTGGTTCAGATCAGATCAAGCAAGAAGACACCATTGTGTCAGTGCATCAGTGATTTTAGAAGCAGGCAAGAAGAAATGGATTCTCCAAAATCTGCCAAAAGACAGAGTCTGAATGATAGGGATGACATTGATCATGCTACATATCAGATGTTCAAGAAAATGATGATTAGGATGATGTCTGAGCAAGCTGAAGACAGTCTTAGAAAGGCTCCCATCAAAGAGAGGACATATGTCTCCTTCTCTCAGAATATCACTGGTAAGAGCAACAAGTGATTCGGCGCATGTCTGCTCAATATTTTATTCTCTCTGATGTCCTATATCATCGTGGATTCAGTTCTGAATATTCCAGATGCCTAGACGAAGTTGAAGCCAAAGAAGTCATGCGAGAGGTACACTAAGGCATTTACGGTGGTCACGTCAGCTACCAAACTCTTATCAAGCAAATCATCTGGGCGGGATATTATTGGAAGACTATGCTACAAGATTGCTACCATTTTGTGAAGAAGTGTGCTCTATGCCAGATACATGCACCTTTTGTTCATGCGTTAGCAACATATTTGCAATCTGTTATCTCTCCATGGCCATTTTCTATGTGGATCTTTGATGTTGTGGGCCCCATCACTCCTTCTGCATCAAACAGCTACAAATATTTTCTTGCCGCAATAGAATATTTTACTAAATGGGTCGAAGCTATCACTCTACGCATAGTAGAAGGTCGACATGTGGTCTCGTTCATCCACAAGAATATCCTATGTCGTTTTGGCATACCGCATGATATTGTGTCAATTAATGGCAGTCATTTCAAGAATGAGAAAATGAGAACTTTCTGTTCGAAGTTCAAAAATCCATCATCATTTCTCTGCTCCTTATTATCCTCAAGGGAATGGTCAAGCAGAGGCCACCAATAAGATTTTGATTCGAATCCTGGAGCGAACTTTAGAAATAGGTCGTGACTGGCATGAGAAGATTCATGATGCGTTGTGGGCGTACAGAACCACCATTTGAACTCCAACCAATGCTACTCTGTCAGAACTTGTCTATGGAACTGAAGTAGTACTGCCTCTACATGTTTAAAAACTTGCCTTGAAGTTCGCATCACTGCTGGAGTTATCGCTTGATCAATATCAACAGCAGCGACTGGTACAACTTGATTTTCTCAATGAAAGAAGTCTCTGAGCAGCAGAGCATGCTTAATCATATCGACAGAGGGTATCCAGACAAATATGCAAAATTTGTCATTGAAAGAAAATCCTGAGTCAATGATCTAGTGCTCAGATCAACGGCCTATCTCAAGCACCGCTTGGGTGGCAAATGGTCGCCGAATTGGGAAGGTCCCTATGTTGTCAAAGAGGCATTACCTCGTAACTCATATCGGCTCATCAATGCCGACGGAGTGGAATTACCAGATCCCATCAATGCTCAACATTTGAAAATTTTCTATACTTAAATTCTCTATTCCATCCTTTATAATTCCTCAATATATTTTCTTCAATAATGGTCAAATTCTTCTTTCTCAGTTACACTGGGGCATTATTTTGAAAATTGTCTTCAAAACATCCTGTATGCAGGCAAGATCAAACAAATCTCTCATTTTGCATACATTTGCATTTACATGCATTCATTTGCATCAAATTCGATTCCCCTTCAGGTTAAGGGATAAACCTGAGTTGCCCATTTAGGATAAGGGATAAATCCTGAAACCCCGACAGTTGTCCAAGTCATCGTGAGGGTGAAGACTGAAAATCTTCTATCAAAATCAATTAGTAATTCTTCAAAATCCAGTGTTTATGCTGGTAAATTTCCAAAACCTAGTGTTCATGCTGGTAATTTTCCAAATCCAGTGTTCGTGCTGGTAAATTTTTAAAATCCAGTATTCGTGCTGGTAAATTTTTAAAATCCAGTGTTCGTGCTGGTAAATTTTCGAAAGCCAGTGTTCGTGCTGGTAAATTTTCTAAATCCAGTGTTCGTGCGGGTAAGATTTTCAAAATCCAGTGTTTGTGCTGGTAAATTTTCGAAAGCCAGTGTTCGTGCTGGTAAATTTTCCAAATCCAGTGTTCGTGCTGGTAAATTTTCAAAATCCAGTATTCGTGCTGGTAAATTTTTAAAATCCAGTGTTCGTGCTGGTAAATTTTCGAAAGCCAGAGTTCGTGCTGGTAAATTTTCTAAATCTAGTGTTCGTGCTGGTAAGATTTTCAAAATCCAGTGTTCATGCTGGTAAATTTTCGAAAGCCAGTGTTCGTGCTGGTAAATTTTCCAAATCCAGTGTTCGTGTTGGTAAATTTTCAAAATCCAGTATTCGTGCTGGTAAATTTTTAAAATCCAGTGTTCGTGCTGGTAAATTTTCGAAAGCCAGTGTTCGTGCTGGTAAATTTTCTAAATCCAGTGTTCGTGCTGGTAAGATTTTCAAAATCCAGTGTTCGTGCTGGTAAATTTTTGAAAGCCAGTGTTCGTGCTGGTAAATTTTCCAAATCCAGTGTTCGTGCTGGTAAATTTTCAAAATCCAGTATTCGTGCTGGTAAAATTTTAAAATCCAATGTTCGTGCTGGTAAATTTTCGAAAGCCAGTGTTCGTGCTGGTAAATTTTCTAAATCCAGTGTTCGTGCTGGTAAGATTTTCAAAATCCAGTGTTCGTGCTGGTAAATTTTCGAAAGCCAGTGTTCGTGCTGGTAAATTTTCCAAATCCAGTGTTCGTGCTGGTAAATTTTCAAAATCCAGTATTCGTGGTGGTAAATTTTTAAAATCCAGTGTTCGTGCTAGTAAATTTTTGAAAGCCAGTGTTCGTGCTGATAAATTTTCTAAATCCAGTGTTCGTGCTGGTAAGATTTTCAAAATCCAATGTTCGTGCTGGTAAAATTTTCTAAATCCAGTATTCGTGCTGGTAAATTTTCAAAATTCAGTGTTCGTGCTGGTAAATTTTCAAAATTCAGTGTTTGTGCTTGTAAATCTTCAAAACCCAGTGTTCGTTGATTTCTTCTTTTAAATCGTTGTAATTTTGAAAAGATTTTTATATGAAAAACATGTGAAAACCAGACATCAAATAATAAAAACCGGTTCTCACTAGTGGATGAGACCGGGTCGAACTCAGGGAACGGGAATATATCGTATTCAAGCACACAAATCTAAACTAATCTTTATTGTCGAATTGGCAAAATTTTCTTGAAATCCTTAATTTTTAGAGAAATATTTAATGACGAATTGGCAAAATTTTCTTGAAATATTCAAGCACACAAATCTAAGCGAGCATTTGAAGCACAACGCAACACATCCATGACAGAAATTCTCTTCTCCTTTCCCCAAAGGAGACGATTTAGAATTTGGAATCAGGAATTACTCCTCTCTTCCCTGAAGGAGAGACTCAGAAATTGGAAATAGGATATTGGATGACCTGGAGATCGAAATTGTGAATTGGTCTACTGGAGCGACATGGGTTCTGTAGGGATTCATCCTAAGAACGACATTGGTTCAATTGAGAATGATATTGGTTCACTGGGAACAACATGAGTTCTATAGGTATTCAGCCTAAGAACGACATTGGTTCACTGGGAACGACATGTGTTCTGTAGGGATTCAGCCTAAGAACGACATTGGTTCAATTGAGAACGGCATTGGTTCACTAGGAACGACATGGGTTCGATAGGTATTCAGCCTACGAACGACATAGGTTCAATTGAGAACGACATTGGTTCACTGGGAACGACATGGGTTCAATAGGGATTCAGCCTAAGAACGACATTGGTTCAATTAAGAATGACATTGGTTCAATTGAGAACGACATTGGTTCATTGGGAACGACATGGGTTCAATAGGGATTCAGCCTAAGAACGACATTGGTTCAATTGAGAACGACATTAGTTCAATAGGGATTCAGCCTAAGAACGACATCGGTTCAATTGCGAACGACATTAGTTCAATAGGGATTCAGCCTAAGAACGACATTGGTTCAATTGAGAACGGCATTGGTTCACTGGGAATGACATGGGTTCAATAGGGATTCAGCCTAAGAACGACATTGGTTCAATTGAGAACGGCATTGGTTCACTAGGAATGACATGTGTTCAATAGGGATTCAGCCTAAGAACGACATTGGTTCAATTGAGAACGGCATTGGTTCACTGGGAACGACATGGGTTCAATAGGGATTCAGCCTAAGAACGACATTGGTTCAATTGAGAACGACATTGGTTCATTGGGAACGACATGGGTTCAATAGGGATTCAGCCTAAGAACGACATTGGTTCAATTGAGAATGACATTGGTTCACTGGGAACGACATGGGTTCAATAGGGATTCAGCCTAAGAATGGCATTGGTTCACTGGGAACGACATGGGTTCAATAGGGATTCAGCCTAAGAACGTGGATCAGGATGACTTCAACCTACAAATCATATATCTAAAAAATACCAATCCAAAAGGAGTTCGACCTAAGGACTGTAAAGAATATCGGATCAGGAGGACTTCAACCTACAGATCGAAATTTTGAGAACGAGATTGGTTCGAAAGGGGTTCAGCCTAAGAACCACTGGATTGAGAAGGACTTTTGGTTCACAAAGGGGTTCAACCTATGAGCCGTATTGGTTTGACAGGCGTTCAACCTACAAATCACATTGACTCTGCAGGGGTTCGACCTACGAACTATCAATTCCATAGGGATTTAACCTAAGGATCACATTGGTTCTGCAGGGGTTCGACCTACGAACTATCAATTTCATAGGGATTTAACCTAAGGATCACAGTTTAAGAAGGAAGGGTTCAACTTATGGGTTTTGAATTTGGAAAATAAAAATTCTTGGTTCATGATTTGAATGGACCATCATAGTTAGCTTTTCAAACTTTGAAATTGAGTTCAAACTTTGAAATGTGAAATAACTTTAGAGAACTTGATTTCTTTGAGTTCAAACTTTGAAATTGAAAATATAACTTAGAAAATCGAATTTGGAACTTGGGAAATACTTGAAATATCATTGGCAAATCCATATTTTGAGAAAATCGATTTTTGAATATGACTTAGAAAATTTTGAGGAAATGAATTTCTTTGAATTGAAATTTGAATTGGAATTGGCAAATGCATGAAATGAATGAATTTGGATTTGAGGAATTGATAAATACTTTTTGTATTTTTGAGAAATGCAGTGCATTTTTGAAGTTAGCCTAAGAGTGTAGGCTGAATGTGGCTAATGTGAAGATTACAAATATGGGTATCATTCATATTCTGACTATGGCCATAAATACGAATTCCACCAAGTTTATAAACTTCATAAAAGCTAGTGTATGTGCCATTCGTGTAGATCATAGTGAATTAATAAAATGTGCATGAATTGGCATACATGGCAGTTATATATCAAAGTTTAAACTATATGAAATGCAAATCCTAATATATGCAGGAATTTAAATTCTTATTCCAAAGTTTACATTTAATTTACATCACTATTGAAATTTAAATACATGAAATTAAAATCTTCAATGTGCCTGCAAAACTAGAAAACTTTGTTAGTAATGATATGTTGGCTTTTCTAGGTTTATCCAGTAATATCTAGAAATTACTGGATTTTGCTAGATATAAGCCTTTTCCATGATTCCCTTAAATAAAAATTGATAAAATATGAAATAAGATTGAATAAATAAGGAAGATAAGATATGAAATTTCGAAATTGGGGTCAAAATGACCAAAATACCCTTAACAACAAGACTATGGCCTTGAAATTAGGGTTTTCAGAAAGATATTTGGTAAAATGCAAGTTTTGAAATTCAAATGCAAATAAACTAGGCTAAAATATGATATGACATACTTAAACACATGAAAACTAAGGTTGGGGATTTCGAAATTGAGGTCAAATAACCAAATTGCCCCTGATAGCAAGACTATGGCCTTGAAATCAGGGTTTCCTGAAATAGATTTTGGTAAAAACTTGGGTTTTAAGGACTAAATGAAATCAAATTAACATCAAATTTGACCTAAAGTATCCTAATATGATTATGAATATGATTAAACCCTAAAAATATATGCTTATGCATGAAAATCCAAGAATATCACAAAAACTGTGATTTTGGCAGTGTTTTTGGATCTTTCAGGAACCCGGTTTTGCAATTTGCTAAATTCAGCCATCAATCAGATTCTAAAATTCATCAAATTTGGTACCTACACTTGTTATAACCCTAATTTTGAATTAGAATTATAAAAATATTTTTTTTACATTAAATTAACCCAAAAATTGCATCAAACCCTAAAAATATGCTATTTTTGACCTAGTTCACCAACCAGTTTCAGAGTTAGACCCGAATAAGGGATCAATCTTTCATGAAAATCTATGAAATTTTACAGAGACAAACTAGGAAGAAAAACAGAGATTTCCAAATTTACAGATCGGAAAAATCATCTCCGGTTAGGGAGAAACCCTTCTGGCAATCTGAACTAAAATATAACACATTTAACAGGGGTTAAAACGGGTACTTCAGATTGAAAATACAGACATAAATAACAAACCTAAACAAACATCTTTTATATTGTAGCAGTGAATAATAGACACAAAAATAACTATACTCACTTTTTACAGATCATGAATCGGATCTGTGGTTTGGGATTTATAAATAACACAAGTCTGATTAGGGTTTTGGTAAACCCTAACGAGTTTTAAATTAAAAATCAAAGTCTCTGACAGAGAAAAAATACTAAACAATAATAAAAAATTATGAACATTTCACAGTAGATAGAGCTAATCAATGTGAATCCATGGAACTTTACAGATCTAAAATCGGATATAGGATGAGAAAAATATCATCATAGCAGGTTAACTTCTTGATTTTAACAACGATTTTAAAGATTTGAAAACCCGATTTGATGTCTGATTTTTTTGACAGAGTTCCCGACGTCCAAAATATCTGATTTTTTTACAGTAGTTCAATCACATATGCCTGCCTCACATATAAAAAAATCAGAAATAAAAAACAAGGATTTAAGTCCGAAATAACATTATCTTTACTGTTCTAAACCTAAAACACACAGAAATCTAATAAACTATAAAAACTATGCATTAATTAATGTAAAACAATAAAATAAACCATAAAACAGTAAATAAAAATTATTTCTATGCTGGAAAACGTAAAATAAACATGAATAAATAGATAAATAAATAAAATACAGGGAATCAATGGCTGGAATTTGCTTTCACCTTTGAAATCATGGATTTAACCCATTTAACGGGTAAATCTCACGTTTCGTCGGTTAAGAATATGAAAAACGTACCTCTCATCGATTCTAATGGATTAGAATCCTTGAAATCACCCTCAAACTGAGTTAAATCATCTTCTTGGGTCGATTTTGGGGTTATTGGGGCTGCAGCTGCAATGGAGGAAGGTAGAGGTTCTGGAGAGGAGAGAGAGGCCACGAAAATTTGAGAGAAAAAGAGCATTTTTTTTTACCTCTTGAAGTCCCCTATTTATAGGTTTTCAAAACCTCCTTAATTAGGGTTAATTAAGGAGTTTTATTTTTTTAGAACTCTTTCTAATAAATCCAATAAAGGGGGCAACGATTTTTTGGAGAATTCTAACCTAAATAGACTCTAATTAATCCCTAATTAACACCTACTTAAACCCTAGAAAGTCCAAATGTGGCACCACCTAGTATGGACCCACATTTGGTTTTTAAAATCTGAATTTAAAACCTTTAAAAACCAATGGTTTAAAACTTAAATAAAATGGATTTTCAAAATTGTTTTTGACTCCTCTAAACCCCTAACCTAACCAAGACACTGACTAACCCTAGTCTAGCCCTTACTTACTCGAATATGGCGCCACCCCGAGTGGGCCCTACTTGAGTTTTTCAAAAAGCGATTTTAAAACTTGAAATTGAAGGAGTTTTCAAAAGGATTTTCAAAAGCAATCTTAAAATTAGAATTTTTGAAATGGCATAGGGTTCTAACCAAGTCATAACTCCTCTGGATATGGTGCCAACTGAGTGGGCCCACATCGAAGTTTTGAAAAACTTGAAATAAATACTAAAAATGGCTTTGAAAAGGGGTTAAAATCAACAGTTGAAATTCAAAGTTTTGAAAATAGAGTTCTAAGCGAACTGGAACTCTGGGCTAGAGTCCTGGATTTTTAGGACTCTGTGATTTTGGTTTTTAAAAGCCAAATAAAGGAATTTTTGAAAAGATTTCATCGAAAATGGTGAAACAAGTCAGAAAATACAGTCAGGGTTAGACTTCTAACTCGATCAGAACTCTGAAATAGAGTCTTGGATTAACTGGACTCTACAAAATGACCTAAATTTTGAAAACAAATGGAAATAAATGAAAATGGAATAAAAACATACTTCAAAACAGACTCCTGACTGGACTAGGACTCCGGGACAGAGTCCTGATCGGACTGAAACTCTAGATTTTTTTTGGTATTTTCTGAAAAACAAATGAAAGAACTTGTCAAAACAGTGAAAACAATAAAAAATATTGAAATAAAACAGAGTTCTGATTCAACTGAGACTCTAAGGACAGAGTCCTGATTGAACTAGAACTCTCAGATTTTTGGATTTTCTGAGAAAACAAATGAGAGAATTTTGAAAAACAGTTAGAAATAAGATGAAATTGAAGTTTTGGTTCAGAGTCCTAATCTGATTAGGACTCTAAGAAAGAGTCCTGATTCGATCAGAACTCTAAGAATTTTGGTTTTTCTGGTAGGCAAATGATGAAATTTGGGCAAAGCTTTTGAAAACCAGTGAAAATGAAGTGAGGAAATCAATTTTGGATAGAGTCCTGCTTCGATCAGGACTCTAGGGTAGAGTCCTGATTTGATAGGGACTCTGAGATAAAACCTCAGAATTTTAAAATTCTTTGATAAAAGTGTAATAGTTTTGGTATATTGAAAGATTTCTGAAAGATTTATCTCAAAATTGAAATCAGGATCAGAGTCCTGATCCAACTAGGACTCTCTGAACAGAGTCCTGTTTTGACTGAAAATCTGAGTTTCTGACTCATTTTGAAAGTTTTTGAAAGATTTGATTGAAAATGGATAAGAATAGCTGTAAAAGATTAGAGTCCCAATCCAATTGAAACTCTGAAGAAGAGTCCTGATCCGACTGGACTCTTGAAGAAGAGTCCTTATCCAACTAGGACTCTGAAATTTTGGCCAAAACAGAAGATTTTGAAAGGTTTTTTTCAAAAACAGGTAAAAAGGTAGTGAAAAGTAGAGTTCTGATCCGACTGGACTCTGGAAAAAGAGTCCTGATCCAACTAGGACTCTAAAATTTTTGGAGATTTTTGACAAGTAAAGGAATCTAGAAGCGACACCACCTAAATGGGTCTCATCTGAGAACTGAAATCAATTGAAATTGAGTTTGAAATGAATCCAGATTGTTTTCTGAGAAAATATTTCGAAATATAAAGTCCTGGGGTTGGAAAATGACAGAATGTTGAGTAAAAACCCAGGTTTTGAAATTGATTTTTGAAAGAAAAAGTTTTAAAACTCAAATTTGGATTAAATATTTTGAAAACATGAGTGCTGGATCTCGAAAATGAGATGCAATGACATGCAATGCTATGCAATGCGATGAAATGATATGCAAAAATGTATGTAATGATATGAAATGACACATGAAATGTAAGTACTGGATGAGGGTGAAATTTTGGGGTGTTTAAAGGGCCACATTTCTTCAAAATTGGGGGTCGTCTCGATTACAGCACTTTCAAGGACCATCCTCTTTTCCCGTAGTTTGTAAGAGCCAAGAAAGAGTTTGACCTGTTACTTAAGCATGGTTATTAGCCTTTTAAAGGTTTGGGCAAGAACGAAGATGGCCGACTAGAGCTAGTGGTCCCGGACCATCATCCGCGCAGGGCAAAATTGGGGTTCATGGGCAAAGGATCTCACAAAAATACTGTCTTCATTAAAGGGATTCATTAAAGTCTTCTACCATTTGTCTTTCTTCTTTTCAATCATTTTCTACAGTTTGTAGGGACAATGTCCCATTTCAGTTTATGTTGTCATTCCATGTTAAGTCTTCAATAAAGCTATGAATTTTCTCGTCTATCTAGATGTCATCTTTCTCTTACTCCTTTGCAATTTGTCTTTAAAATTCATTGTTCTTATCCTTTTCCATTTCATGCAACTTATGCCATAATGAACGAACTTTTTCAGAAAGCTACTCCTTTTCGAAACCTCAAGAATGTCTTCCCAATCAATAAGGAGATTAGTCATCAATTTGTCAAACACATCGAAACCTGCAAAGATTTATCAGGTCAGGGCAAGAGCAGAGGACAGTAAGGTCACAAAGCAGCCACAAGAAATGGCAGAATTTGATTCGGCGCTTCCAGAATTGCCAGAATTTGCAGCGATTCAGAAACAGGATGAGCCATCGACCCTAGTTCAGGATCCAATTGAAGACATCAATATTGGTTCAGAGGATAAACCTAAAATTCTCAAGATCGGCTCTTGTCTAAGCATAGATGAGAAGAAAAAGCTCATCCATTTTCTCAAGCAATATAAAGAAGTGTTTACGTGGACTTATGAGGATATGCTAGGGTTAGATCCTAAATTGGTGGAACATCGCCTCGTTTTAAAGCCTGATGCAAAACCAGTTAAGCAAAAGTTAAGGAAGATGGATCCTCAAATCGAGCAGCAGGTCAAGGAAGGACTTGAGGATTTGCTTAAAGCAGGGTTCATTCGAGCAATAGATTATCTGGATTGGTTGGCAAATATCATAGCAGTTCACAAGAAGAATGGTAAAGTTCGAATCTGTATCGACTTTCGTGATCTCAATAAGGCTACTCTAAAGGATGACTATCCGCTCCCAAATATTGATCTCTTGGTCGAAAGCATGGCTGGTCACGCCATGTTCTCTTTTATGGATGGATACTCCAGATATAACCAGATCAAACTGGCCGCTCGTGACCAATCCAAAACATCCTTCACTACACTATGGGGCACTTTCTGTTACACAATCATGCTGTTTGGGCTCAAGAATGCCGAAGCAACCTATCAACGCGTAATGGCTGCCATATTCTATGACCAGATGCAAAAGACCATGGATGCATACGTGGATGACATCCTAGTCAAATCCAAGGAAGAAGAAGATCATATTGATGCTTTAAGTTAGGTCTTCAAGCGACTTATTCTTTATAAGCTAAGACTCAACCCTCATAAGTGTGTCTTCGGAGTTGGATCAGGCAAGTTATTAGGCTTCTTGGTCAGTAAAAAGGGAATAGAAATGGATGCCGCCAAAGCAAAGGCCATCATTGATATGACACCCCTAACTACTCTCAAAGAATTGCGTAGTCTTCAGGGACGTATGCAATCAATTCAGAGATTCATATCCAATCTTGCCATGAGATGTGAGCCTTTCAATAATTTGCTTAGAAAATGAGTGAAGTTTGAGTGGGGACCAGAATGTCAGCAATCATTTGATTGTATCAAGAAGTACCTTCTTAACCTGCCTGTTCTGAAGCCACCGGAATTAGGAAAGCCTCTTTTACTGTATGTTTCAGTTAACCAAGTCTCTTGTGGTGGATTCTTGGCACAGTACAAGGAAGACAGTCTGATTGAGCATGCCATCTACTATGTGAGCAAGACTTTTATTGATTATGAGAAGAAGTACTCCCAGATAGAGAAGACATGTCTAGCACTGGTTTGGATGTGTCAAAAGTTAAGGCATTACTTGTTAGCATCAGAGGTCAAGATTCTTTCAAAACTTAATCCTCTCAAGTACATTCTCGAACAACCATTTCTCAGTGGACGGATTGCCAAGTGGAAAGTCCTTTTGATGCAATATGACTTGAAATATGTTTCTCAGCAATCTATCAAAAGGCCAAGCAATTGCAGACCAATTGGCAGATTTTCCTCTGGCAAAAGATGTTAAAGCTGAGGATGATTTCCCCGATGAGCGGATCTATAATGTTCAGCAGTCTCTAGTTTGGAACTTATTCTTCGATGGTTCCAAGAATATGGCCGGCATAGGAATCAGCATCTTACTGATCACACCAGAGAAAGAGATGATCCCCTTTTCTCTAAAACTAGATTTTCAATGTACCCATAATATGGCTGAGTATGAAGCTTTAATACAAGGTATGAGAATTCTGCAAGACTTCAATATCAAGAGAGTACACGCTTTCGGTGATTCATTGCTTGTCGTCAGCCAAGTCAAAACTGAATGGCATGTAAAAGACCAGAAGTTGCTTCCTTATCAAAAGATTGTTCTAGCCCTCATCAACAATTTTGATGAATTTCAGCTTTTCCATATAAAAAGGGAGTTTAATCAAATAGCCGACGGTTTGGCCAGCCTAGTGTAAACACCCCAAATTTTCACTCACCTTCTTGACATCACCCTTAATTATCATATTTCAGTTCTTTAGAAGCAATGAAGGTTAAAATGGTCATTTTCCAAGATTCAACCTTGCAGAAAGTCCTAAATTTCATTCTTGAGCCTCAAAATTTCTATATTTAGGTTCAGAGACATCTTCAAATTGAAAATTTTCAAAATCCTTTTTCTGGAGAAGAAGGTAGAATTTCCACTTCCTCGTTCAGAGTAACATTTTCTGAAACATGTCTTTGCATCGCATTGCATGAACACTTTGCATCATTTCACTGCATAGTATGTCAGTTGAGATCCCGAACTCTTGATTTTCAAAATTGTCAATCCAGATTTGATTTTTTTAAACTTTTCAAAATTGAATTTTCAAAACCCTGGGTATTCAAAATTACCAATTTTTCCAATTTTACCCCCAGTACTTTGAATTACAAAAGTCTTCCTCAAGGAAAACAATTTGGATATTTGGATATTGATTTTAAAGATTTTATCTCAAAATTTTTTGCAAAAAGATTTTAAATCTCGTTACAAAATTTTTTACATTTATTTTATCCATATTTTGTCCTGAAAAACCAATTTTTCCAAATTCTTGAAAATAAATAATGTTTTATCTCGTATTTTCAAATAAATGGAGCGGGACCCACCTTTTAACTAGCATCATACTATGACCCCCAGGTAAGTTTCTTATTCTCAAGCGGGACCCACCCGAAGTTCATACCAATTTGCAAATTTTTCTTTTTAATTTCTTAATATTTATTTATTTATATTTTAGTTAGTGGGCCCACACACATGTGGCACCCCATTTGAAAATAAAAGATTTTACAAAACAAAATAAAGCTTTATTTTCAAAAAGATTTTAAAAGTGGATTGAGGTGGCATTTCCATAAAAGCCTCTTATTTATTTCAATACTCATTTTTTTTCTTTTTTTTTCTTTTTATTGATTTGTTTAAATAATTTTTGTTTTAAGAAGGAGGCAGCCTTAATGGCACAGCCGAACTTCCAAAAAAAAATAAAAAAATAATAAATTTGATTTTTACCTAAAACTTAGGTAAATGAAACAAAGTTTTGAAAAAACCCAAGATGCGCCTCTTTTAAAAACAGCAAGTTTTCAAAATAATGAGGCATCGGTTTCACGCCTTTTCAAAATTTTCAACAAAATTTTCAAAAAATTTCAAAAAAAAAACTATAACGGAACCTCATTAAGGGGGAAGGGGCTGCATTTTTTTTTTAGGGAGAAAGGAAAGTTTTAAAAGAGGCAGGCACTCACGAAGGAAAAGGGGGATTGAAATTGCTCTTTTGGGTTTTGGCAGGGGGGGAAGGAGGTGACCAGCATCCGATTTTTCTTCAGCCCAGCCGCAGGAGAGGCCTCCACCAGCACCATCCTTCACTGTTCCTTCAGCCTTCAGCCCCAGCCATTTGCTATCCAGATCCTTCTTCAGCCACTCCAGCCCAGCCGCAAAAGAGCCACCACCGTTTTCCCCATCTTCAATCCAGCCCAGCAGTTGGCCTTTAGAAGCTTTAGTCGAGATAATTGATCCTCTACAGAACCTTCAATAGGAAGGGACCTTGTTGACTCGGTTGAATCCAAGGTAAAGACTTTATACACCCGTTTTATGTAAAGTAGAAATCTTATTTATGTCACGTTTTCCTGCAAATTCATTTCAGCAATTGACGTATTTTGCATTCTGGTTGTCTAAGGTATCAAGAGTTGAGGATATCGTTCAATGATATTCTCAACTCAGTCCGAATTTTCAGCAGATGAATGCATTCTTTCATCGTTTTTTTTGTGCTTTCCCTAAAGTTTTCGTATGATTTGATCTAGCATTATGAACAATTCCAAATAATTTTACTTCAAGTCATAATGTTCTTATGTTCATCTGATTCATACTATCATACACCTGTACTTTATCATTGAAAAGGGTCGTTTTATCAAAAATTTCTACCTTCAGTCCGTTGCAAAATGTAATATTTGAGGTTTTAGGTGTTACTTATGACCATTTTTCTCATGGTTTTCTTGCTTAAAATCTGGTTACAAACCTCTTTTCCATGTCAGGTGATATATTTTTCTTTTTCTTTGCTGAAGATATCTGTAGATTGAAGGACACCGTGATAGCCAATAAGGCTCATCCTACAGAAAAAGGGTGCTCTTAACCAGAGCACCACATTTAAACCTAGTATATCATTTCTTATATTCCCCTGCGTCAGCTATTTTTTTTTTTAATTCATATAGCCTTCTGTTTCATGGTTTTACATTTTTTTTTTTTTTAGAAAATTTCGTATGTTTTGTATGTCTCAAAATGACAAAGAGCTGAGCGTTTTATGATTCATTGTGCATTTCTGAATGTTAACATAGATCTGAAATCTTGCAATGCGCTGATGTTGATGAGTGTAAGGAGGATCTGTTTAAGTTCTGATGCTTCATTTGATTCCGGCCTCTTATATTTTTATATCTCACATCTCTTATATGGAGGTCATTCTTTGAGATTCTAGCAGCATGAATAGACTCATGTATGTTCAGATTTGCCCACAACAGCCATGACCAGAGATATGGCATTTATGGCTTACTTCTTATTAAGAAGTTCAGACGATGAAATGGAAAGAAATTTCAAATTAGCTTTTTGTAATTCTGTGAGGGAAGTACCTTCAGTTTTTTTTCTTTCTAAGTAACAACGTTGAAAGCTGTTTCATAAGAGAGCATGAGCAACTGATTTGGCTTGACAGCATCCGTTTGGCTCTCAGTTCTGAAAGGTATTACCTCATAGAGGAACTCATGGTAAAAGCATGGCTCAACAAGTCGGTGTTCATATGTCGCCCCTTTATGTTATGCTATTTAGAATATTCAATGTCAGAAGTATCATTGGACTGAACAGGATAAAGTCCAGATTAGTTCAGCCGTTTTATACACTATGGTGCTCATTCTGTCAGGGTACATGATGTAAATTTGTTGTTCACTATACCTGTAGGATCTCTAAACTGATTGTGTTCCGTTTTGATTTGATAATGCACCTGTAACTTCCTTACACTTACATCTTCATATTGTCTCATTCCATTGCCTATTTGACTTGTTGTTCCCTTTGTCTATTTGATGTCACGTGGTTCCCTTGAATTCGGGATGCTCAATAAGGAAACATTCACAATTCCTGTTTTGAGTAGCTATAAAGATGTTTGTATTTAGTTGCCTTTCATTCAAGGAATCCGGATGTCTCGATAATTTCTTTGGACAAGGCATCTCCAGCATATCTAAGGGACAACATTAGTCCTCTGTGTAGACTTTAGTTATAGCAATGCATAGGGTATGAGTACTGAAATCAGTGCAGGATTGTGATTATAAAATAAGGATAACTTGAGAATGTAAGGAGTATGAGAGAATGACAATTGGGCCTAACATATTTTCTTTAGGTAAGTCTAAGTAGTTAGGTATATTTTGTCTTCTTTTACTTAAATTTAGTAGTTAGGCATCCTGTAATCATCCCCTGCACCTTTGAAATCATTCCACAATACATTTGCATCATGTGTTATACACGTTTTGGATATCATGCATTTAGCCACTCAATTTTCTGCAGAAGTGCAGTCTTGATATTCGGCCACGTCCATGGATGGATATTTTAATATCCGTTCATGATTTCTTGGCCATCTTTTGCACGCTTCATTATTGATATATAGGGAAGCTCCATACCCATTTTTGTTGAAATATATCTTGTAATTTGGGAAATACGGCTGTGTAAAATCCCCTACAGAAACTGTATATACCTGTATTTTCTGGTTTTACCCATTATATGAAATTTCCATTAAACATATATAATTTCTCATTATATGTATATATATATATCTATATATATGTATATATATATACTTATATATATATGTATATATCCCTTCATGTACACTTATCACATATATTTTCTTTTCTTTTACTTTTTGTGAATATATCTTCATTATCATATATCATTCATCATAAATTCAAGTATTTCTACATTTACTTGTATATCCTTGTTATATATAGTATATATGTCCATTTCCTTGGCTATTTTGTACTAACTCTCATTTTGCAGGAAACTCTAGAAGATGTTGATTCCTTGGTTCCGTTTCAATTTTCTTTTAACTTTATATTATGCAATGTAACAATCCAATGTAAACCTTGGAATAAGATTTACTTTTACTGCTTAGATTAGGCCGCATCTCATATAGTTTGATTTCAGTAATATCCTGATTCTATGATGCATATATCTCAATTTTCAAAACCTACCGTGGATGAACACGAATGGCACATGCACCAACTCTTAGAGAGTTGATGAACTCGGTGGAGTCCATATTTACGGCCTTAGTCGGAATATGGACGAGACCCAGATCCATCATCCCTCTACCAGTCACATTGAGCCTACACTCTTAGGCTATCTTGAAAATGCACCTCATATTTCTAATGTTTTCAAAATATTGTGAATTAACTCAAATAAAACCCTGAATGTATTCATGGCCACAGTCAGAATATGTGAAGGATTTACTTTGGTTTAATCCACATTTTTCCGACAAAATTTTCAGAAAATCTTTTCAAACTGCATTCATTCATTCAAATCATCTGCATCATTTGTTTTCTCATGATTTTTTCAAGAGATTTTCACTTCATGGAATCGATTTCTCAAGAAACTATGATGATATTCGACGTTGGATTTCTCAAATCAAAGTTTTCTCGTGATTTTCCTTAAAAAGTTATTTTCTTAAGAGTCATTTTCAAAAGGAATTTCTCATCTTTCTCAAGAATCAAAGTTGATTTTCAAACATTCCAAAGACAAGATTCTCAGGATTTCAATTTCCTAAGTTCTGAATTTCCTTCTCCAATGAGTTTTCCTACAAAATTTTCTATCATTTTCCTAAGGAAATTCTCAAAATCCAAGTTTTTCTGATAAGTGTTTTTCTTTTCAAATGATCATCTTTTCTCAAGAATTCCTTCACATTTCCTGAGATTCTTATTTCTTCATGATTTTTCAAGTCTTTCTAAACTTTCTTAAAATTTTCCTGAGATTCTTATTTCCTCATGGTTTTCCAAGTCCTTATAAATTTTCTCAAGATTTTCTCGAGATTCTCATTTCTTCAGGGTTTTCTAAATTTTTATAAACTTTCTCAAGATTTTCTCGAGATTCTCATTTCTTCAGGGTTTTCTAAATTTTTATAAACTTTCTCAAGATCTCGAGATTCTCATTTCTGCCTGATTTTCCAAATCTTTATAAAACTTCCCGAGATTTTCAAACCTTCTTCGTCTGAGTTTTTTTGAGAGATTGATTTCCATCTTTTCCTGAGAAATGCTTTTCAATTCCAAATGTTTCCTAAGCATACATCATATTTTCCAATTTACATTTTCCAAAATTCTCATAGCACATGCCTGAATTCTCTGTGCATTTAGGATAGAACACAATTTCAATGATTTTACTAAGTCAAGCATAATTTTGGTCCTTGGTTCGATTAACCCTGTTAAAGGCGGCAGGAACGGTCGAACCTCGTACCGATAGGTCGAGCCCTATCCTATAGATTTTCCTGCAAATTTTCAAAACGGAGGCGAGTATTTCAAAATAATTTTCAAAATCCGATCAAGTTTGAATCGCGAAAGCATTTCCCTCTCTCTTCCGCAAGGAAGGGAAGACGGGAAAAAATTTGCGACGATAACACCTAGGCTCCATTATGTTTTTTAGAAGCAGAGAATTTTGTCGTTCTTTTGAAATTGGCAAACTTGATCAACCTGCTTTCATTCCAGTAATGCAAGTTAGCCAAGCGGAACAGAAAAGGAAACCTTGGTACCAAGATATTAAAGATTTAATTGAAAGTGGTGAGCTTCCTCCGGAATTATCAAAGAAGGAGTAAAAAGCGATTCAGCATATGTCGGCCCGTTATTTTATTCTCGCCAATGTTCTTTATCGTCGTGAGTTCAATTTTGAATATTCTAGGTGCTAAGATGAAGAAGAAGCCAAAGAAGTCGTGCGAGAAGCGCATGAAGGCATTTGTGGTGGTCATGTTGGCTACTAAACCCTTGTTAAGCAAATCATTCGAGCACGATATTATTGGAAAACCATGCAGCAAGATTGTTATCGCTTTGTAAAGAAGTGTGTTCTGTGTCAAGTGCACGCACCTTCCATCCATGCGCCAGCTACGTACTTGCAATCAGTCGTGTCTCCATGGCCATTCTCTATGTGGGCCTTCGACGTCGTGGGACCCATCACTCCTTCCGCTTCCAATGATCATAAATATTTTCTTGTCGCAACAAAGTACTTCACCAAATGGGTTGAAGTTGTCACTCTGCGTACGGTAGAAGGTCGACATGTGATCTTGTTCATTCATAAGAACATTCTTTGTCGTTTCGGTATACCACATGACATTGTGTCAGATAATGGTACTCATTTCAAGAATGAGAGAATGAAGATCTTTTGTTCAAAATTCAGAATTCATCATCATTTTTCAACTCCTTATTATCCCCAAGGGAACGGCCAAGCAGAAGCAACGAATAAAAGTTTGATCCGCATCTTAGAAAGAACCGTTGAAACGGGTCGTGATTGGCATGAGAAAATCCATGATGCACTCTGGGCATATCGAACCACCATTCAAACCCCGACCAATGCAACTCCTTCAGAACTTGTTTATAAAACCGAGGTGGTGCTACCCCTTCATGTTCAAAAACCAGCTCTAAAATTTGCATCTTTTCTAGAGCTACCACTTGATCAGTATCAGCAACAGAGATTGGTACAGCTAGATCTACTCGATAAGAAAAGACTTAAAGCAGCAGAGCATGCCCAGTCTTATCGTCAGAGGATAGCAAGGCAATACGCCAAGTCATTCATCAAAAGAAGATTCCAAGTTAATGACCTGGTTCTTAGATCAACGGCTCATCTCAAGCATCGTCTGCGTGGCAAATGGTCACCAAACTGAGAAGGTCCCTACGTGGTGAAAGAAGCGCTACCCCGTAATTCATATCGTCTGATTAATGCAAATGGGGTAGAACTATCCGATCCCATTAATGCTCGACATCTGAAGAAATTCTACACCTAAAAAATCTCTATTCTATCTTTTGTATGCTTAAAAAATCCTTTCAACAAATGATCAATTACTCTTCTATAATTCTCAGAATATACTGGGGCATTCTTGTTATAAAGTTGTCTTTTATTCAAAACAACCTGTGTGTAGGCAGGATCTAATAAATCTCTCATTTTGCACGCATGTGCACTCAGTTGCATCCTTTGCATTTGCATGCATCTGCATTCATTTTACATCAAGCTTTTTCACCCATTCAAGATATGGGATATATCCTAAGACCTCAGCAAGGCGTTCAAGTCATCGTCAGTTGATAATCTTTTAAAACCCAGTGCTCGTACTGGTAATCTTCCAAAGCCAGGTGCTCGTACTGGTAACCTTTTAAAATCCAATGCTCGTACTGGTAACCTTTTGAAATCCAGTGCTCGTACTGGTAGCCTTTTAAAAAAATCCAGTGCCCGTACTGGTAATCTTTGAAAATCTAGTGCTCGTACTGGTAACCTTTTGAAATCCAGTGCTCGTAATGGTAGCCTTTTAAAAATCCAATGCCCGTACTGGTAATCTTTGGAAATCCAGTGCTCGCACTAGTAACCTTTTAAAAATCCAGTGCTTGTACTGGTAGCCTTTTTAAAATCCAGTGCCCGTACTGGTAATCGTTGGAAACCCAGTGCCCGCACTGGTAGTCTTTTAAAATCCAGTGCTCGTGCTGGTGGTCTTTTAAAATCCAACGATCGTACTGGCAATCTTTTAAAAATATAATATTCGTATTGGTACTTTGTCAAAGTCCGGTCTTCATACTGGTCACAACATAAATCTCACATTGAGGTCTAGACTCAATCTTCAGATCTGCGAACCAAACGATCGTTATCTGACCTTTGGGTCACTCTATTCTTTTGATCTGACCTTCGGGTCACCAATTTGTCAGACCTCTGGTCATCCATTTTACCAAGCAAACTTTTGGGTTATCAAATCCTATCAATGTCGATCATGTTTGTCCGACCTTCAAGTCGTATCATGCAATCATAGTCTTTCAAGATTCGACTTTTATGTCAGATTCGTCTGCCAGTTAGTTCTGAACCAATTATCAATCTTTTCTCTTGCGAGGGACCCTTTTTTCAGGGAGAGTTCGAGGGAGCTCATTCTTTTCGCATGTCTTTATTGTTTGTTCGTTGAACCCATTTTTCTAGGGAGAGTTTGAAGGGACTCGTGCTTCACAAACAGTTTGCAAAACAATCTTTATTGTGATACAAGGAACCCTTTTTCCAGGGAGAGTTTCGACGGAAGCTCGTCATCCTTGTAATCCTGAATGTCTTTTGTTAGGCCACCCCCGTCGTCGAGGACCCTTTTTCTAGGGAGAGTGTGATGGACTCGTTCCTCTATGATATCCTTTCAACCTTTGTTAGCGGCCCCCTTTCCATAAGAGAAGCCTATAAGTAGGGAGTTTTGACGAAAACTTTATTTCTCTTCGAAAGTTCGTTTTGCAAACACCTCTTCTTTAAGGAAGAGAGGAGTATCTTCTTTATTACCCTTTTAGGTAAGGGTCAAGCCTGAGTCTCTCCTTTGGGGAAAGGAGAGAAGAATCTAGCCACGGATAGGTCATTTAGATCTCAAGTGATTTCTTTCACCAAGGATTTCAGGAATATTTTGCCAATTTGCCATGAAAAATAGTTGTTGATTTCAAAATCTTTATCGCATAAAATTGTACCTGAGAATACCTTCAGTATTACTTCCGAAAGGACAAAGCTTTTGCGAAAAATGATTCAAAATTCAAAATCTTTCTATTGGCCAACCAAAAGGATAAAGAATAAATCCGCGATATGGCCGGTAAAGAAAATTCAATGTTGTTGCAAAGCCATGAGTGGTCGATATTGATCGCAGTCAATGGCACACTTTTAAAGATTACTCTTGGGAAATTAAAACAGTCGAAAAATCTCGGGTGATACAGAAAAATTCACTCAATCTCCATATCTCCTCAATCAGCTAAGATGCAATTAAATATCAGCAAAAGGGATCTCTCAATTATCGTCAAAATGAAGGCAAATTAAGCGAGTAGACCCCCGGGGCTAAAGAAGATTTGGATCATCTCCAAGATGACGGAGTTTGTGACGGATCCTTTCAGGGAAAGTCCAAAGCATTGTCGAGACGAAGGCATATGCGTTGAACCTCTCGACAATCCCTAAAAGGTATTTAATTTCTGCTATCACCAAGAGATTTTCAACCAAAGAGCCAATAACCGTCAATATAATTCCTGAGAGAAAAGAAGGATCAGAACATCTCTGAGATAAAGGAGTTTGTGACGTACCCTTCCCAAGAAAAAAAATAGAGAGAAAAGTCAGGACATCTCCAAAATGAAGGATGATGTAATTCCCGAAAAATCCAAGAGAGCTCCAATTCTGTTAAAAAGAGAGTGCAGAAAGATCATCATGAGAAAAGAATCCCAGGATATCAGACTGTTGAATCTATCAAGAATCTCCTTTAATTTCGTGAAATTCTTTTATCAATATTCTTTCACCAATAGCTCTCGCAATATCAAGAATACATTCTTTTCCGTCCATATCTTGGAAATTGATAGCTTCCTTGAAAGAAAGTCAATGCCAATGATATTCGAATTCAAATCTTGATTCTACGGAGTTGAGTCCAGCCAGAGGTAATACTTCAGGTAGACAAGAGGGAATATTTTTCATATATATATGTGCTTATCATTCTTGAATTAACTACAATCTTTATCTTATTGGCAATCTTTTCAAGTTATCCTGACATGAAGTGAGAACTTGATGTCTATTTTTATGTATCTAGGCATTGTTGTTATCCCTTTTAGGATCGGATGATGGGAGTTGTCCAAGATCCTTCCCTTGTTTTAATTTGAGTGTCTCGGCTCTCATATTCGCACACTTCCCTGTGCTCCCCACTGTCCCATCAGTGATGAGATGCCCAAGATCAATCCCTTTTCAAGCTTTAGAGAACCCCCTTTCTTCCTTTTGCAAACCCCTCTCGGATTTATTGTGCAAAATTCGAAGGTCCCATCATGGTTTCTTCATTTGAGGATTTTGTTTATCGGCCCCTTTCAGGTTAAGGGTTAAGCCTGAGCCTCGTTTTTCCATGAGGTATCGTCCCCTTTCAGGTTAAGGGTTAAGCCTGAGCCTCGTTTTTTCATGAGGTATCGTCCCCTTTCAGGTTAAGGGTTGAGCCTGAACCTCGTTTTTCCACAAGGTATCGTCCCCTTTCAGGTTAAGGGTTAAGCCTGAACCTCGTTTTTCCACGAGGTATCGTCCCCTTTTAGGTTAAGGGTTAAGCCTGAACCTCATTTTTCTATGAGGTATTGTCCCCTTTCAGGTTAAGGGTTAAGCCTGAACCTTGTTTTTCTATGAGGTATCGTCCCCTTTCAGGTTAAGGGTTAAGCCTGAGCCTCATTTTTCCACGAGGTATCGTCCCCTTTCAGGTTAAGGGTTAAACCTGAACCTCATTTTTTCGTGAGGTATTTCATTTCCCATCCCATCCAGATTAAGGGCTAAGCCTGGGCCTAATTTCGATGAGGTGATTCTTTCTTCTTTATTCTTCATCCCATACCTATCATGATCATCATCTGAATTAATTCTTTCATACCCGGTCAGATTCTCCTAACTGGAGCATTTTTTTATATAGCCCAAATTTGGTGTGTTTTTCTTTGCCACTAAGCTCGGCTTTCAATCGGCATAGTAGCAAAGAGGGGCATTTGTAAACACTGCAAATTTTCACCCTCATCCAGTGTTTATATATTTCATGTGTCATTGCATACCATTGCATGTCATTACATCTCATTTTCGAGATTCAGCACTCCTGATTTCAAAATATTAATCCAGATTTGAGTTTTAAAAACTTTTCTCTCGAAATCAATTTTAAAACCTGGGTTTTTAATCAGCATTCTATCATTTGCCAACCACCAAGACCTTATATTTTGAAATGTTTTCTCAGCAAAAAATCTAGATTTGTTTGAAACTCAATTTTCAATTGATTTCAATTCTTAGATGAGACCCATTTAGGTGGTGTCGCTTCTGGATTCCTTTACTTGTCAAAAATCTTCAAAAATTTCAGAGTCCTAGTTGGATCAGGACTCTTCTTCAAGAGTCCAGTCGGATCAGGACTCTTCTTCAGAGTTTTAATCGGATTATGACTCTAATATTTTACAGCTATTTTATCTATTTTCAATCAAATCTTTCAAAATGAGTCAGAAACTCAGAGTTTTAGTCGAAACAGGGCTCTGTTCAGAGAGTCCTAGTTGGATCAGGACTCTGATCCTGATTTTAATTTTGAGAGAATCCTTCAGAAATCTTTCAATCTACCAAAACTATTATACTTTTATCAAAGAATTTCAAAATTCTGAGGTTTTAGCCCAGAGTCCTGATCAAATCAGAACTCTATCCCCAGAGTCCTGATCGAATCAACACTCTATCCAAAATTAATTTTCTCACTTCATTTTCACTGGTTTTCAAAAGCTTTGCCCAAATTTCATCATTTGCTTATCAGAAAACCAAAATTCTTAGAGTTCTGATCGAATCAGGACTCTTTCTTAGAGTCCTAATCAGATCAGGACTCTGAACCAAAACTTCAATTTCATCCTGTTTTTAACTATTTTTTTTTAAATTCTCTTATTTGTTTTCTCAGAAAATCCAAAAATCTGAGAGTCCTAGTTCAATTAGGACTCTGTCCTTAGAGTCTTAGTTGAATAAGAACTCTATTTTATTCTAATATTGTTATCGTTGCGAAATTTTTCCCCTCTTCTCTTCCTTGCGGAAGAGAGAGGGAAAACGCTTTCGCGATTCAAACTTGACCGGATTTTGGAAATTATTTTGAAATACTCGCCTCCGTTTTGAAAATTGCGAGAAAATCCATGGGATGGGGCTCGACCTGTCGGTACGAGGTTCGACCGTTCCTGCCGCCTTTAACAGGGGTAATCGAACCAAGGACCAAAATTGTGCTTGACTTAGTTAAATGATCAAAATCATGTTTTATCCTAAATGCACAGAGAATTCAGGCATGTGCTATGAGACTTGGTAAAATATAAGTTGGAAAACTATGATGTATGCTTGAAAAACTTTGGAGTTGAAAACATTTCTCAGGAAAAATGTCAATTTCTCAAGAAACTCAGATGAAAAGATTTGAAATCTTGAAAAAGTTTATAAAGACTTGGGAAAATCATGAATGATTGGAAGTCCTGAGAAAATGTAAGTAATTCTTAGGAAAAGTGTGAACATTTGAAGGGAAAATGCTTGTCAGGAAAACTCCAGCTCTGAAAATTTTCTTTGGAAAACTGATTGAAGATTCATAGGAAAACTTTTGGAGTTGAAAAGCATTTCTTGGGAAAAGGTGAAAGTCGATTTCTCAGGAAACTCAAATGAAAGGGGTTTTGAAATCACAAGAAAGTTCATAAAGGTGTGGGAAAATCAGAAATAGTTGAAAATCTTGGGAAAATAGAAGTGATTCTTGAGAAAAAGGTGAACATTTGAAAAAGGGAAACACTTCTCAGGAAAACTCTGACTTTGAGGATTTTCTTAGGAAAATGATGGAAAATTTATAGGAAAACTCATTTGAGAAGAAAAACTGAACTTGGGAAATTGAAATCCTGGGAATCTTAGCCTTAAACCCCTTTGAAAATTGATTTTTGATTCTCGAGAAAGGTTGGAAGACTTCTTTTGAAAATCTTAAGAAAATAACATTTTCCAAGGAAAATTGAGGGAAAACTTTGATTTTGGAAATCCAACTTAGAAGTTTCTTGAGAGACTGGTTTCCATGGAAAACTGTGAAAACTTGACTTGAGAAAACTGATTTTGGAAAATCTTCAGAGTTTCTTGAGAAATCAATTTCTTGAGAATGAAATTTTCTTAAGAGAATCATGAGAAAACCAATGATTTCATGATGCAAATGATATGAGTGAATGAATGCATTTTGGAAGATTTTCTAAGAAATTTGTTGGAAAATGTGTATTAAATCAAAATAAATCCTTCACATATCCTGACTGTGGCCATGAATATGTTCAGAGTTTAATTGATTTAATGCACAATACTTTGAAAATATTAGAAACATGATGTGCATTTTAAGATAGCCTAAGAGTGTAGGCTCAATGTGACTAGTAGAAAGATGATGGATTTGGGTCTCGTCCATATTCCGACTAGGGCCGTAAATATGGACTCCACCGAGTTCATCAACTCTCTAAGAGTTGGTGCACGTGCCATTCGTGAACATCCACAGTGCTTTGAAATAAAATGCATGAATCACATAAGCAGGATATTGCATAAATTCAAACTATATGATATGCATCCTAGTCTTAGCAGGAAATTAAAATCTTATTCCAAAATTTACATTATTACATCACTAAATAAATAAAATAAATGGAGTTACAGACTTCAGCTCCTCCATTTGAATGTCCCTGCCAAGCTTGAAATAGGGTTAGCTCAAATATGTGGGTTTTTCCAAGATTTTCCAATAATACTCTGAAATTATTGGATTTAATTGGATATAAACCCTATGATCATGCTTCCTTGATATTTGAAATGATGAAAATGCAAGAAATTCAGTAGAAAATAGTTTGAAATTCGAAATTGGGGTCAAAATGATCAAAATACCCCTAATTATAAAGTTATACCTTTAAAATCAGGGTTTTTGAAGAAAATTTTGATAAAATTGAGATTTTGAAATTCAAATTGAATCAAATGATGATAAAATGCAGTAAGAGACATGATGACATGCTTCTAAACACATTAAGACTGTAAAATCAGAATTTGACATTTTACAATTTATCCAAAATAACGAATTTCGCTTGTTTTTCGCTTGGATCCGGGTCCTGCGGGACCCTGTTTTGATATTATGGTTAATCCAAACCTTAAATGGATTCCAAATTGCATCAAATTCGGTATGAAGCATCTACCTACTCTGATAAACAGTCTAAAATGCTAAAAATCATGAAATAATATGATTTGAATGCTAAAATTTAAAGAAAATCCTAAAAATGGTGGATTTTGCCTATAGATCCAAACCAAATGCAATGTCTAACATAATAATGCAAGATTTACACCATAAAAACTTCTGATATTTTGCAGACTGCTAAAGGACCCGAAATTAAACATTTTTGGTTTTTACAGCCTCGGGATTTGAGCCATGGTGAGTTCGGTAACATGGATTTTGTTCTGACGGAGGTAAAAATCGACCTAATCTAATATAAAATGCTAAATAAATAGAAAAAGGCCATGGAAATTTCTAATATTTAACAGAGATACTCAATACACCTATATGGACAACTTTCATGTTCATGACTTTGGCATTTGATCAACAGAAACACAGATAAAAATATAACTTTTTCTGCCTAAATCAACAGAACAGAAAAATGTGACAAAACAGAGGACTGACAAGAAAAATCCGAAACAGGTATCACAGCTGTTCTAAAAATCACAGGCTTCCATATGCAAACATAGGACATCTCGAACATAACTTTCACTTTTTATAGTTTTGGATTTGGAGCAACACACAAAGATAATCTGTAGCCCTAAGTCGATCCAAAATCTCAGAGGCCCAAATCAGGCACTGACACGTGTCCCGAACTCTCGGATTTTTTCAGATATTAAAACAAAATCAGAAACATCTTATAAATTCAGGTTAAAAACTAGACATCTTCTCGAGTTCATAACATGTTTCGGATCAAAAATCGGATCTCCCATGAGTGAGATATCGATTTTACAAGTCGAAAAAGATATTTTAAAATGCATCCCGAGTAGTAAAACCCGACTTGCCATTTTGAAGGTTTACCACAGTAAACGAATTGAAATGCTTCCGAATTTTTGGCACAATTCTAGGTACACATAAGGGCGCATTCGGTAATTTTTTTGGGATTTTTAATAAAAAATAAATGCATGAAATGACGTGTGGACTGACTGACAAAAACAGATAACTACTGAGAATGAGCAGAATTGAAATAAATGCTAAATTAATCCTAATTAATTCATGAAACATGCTAAATTGATGAAATAAAATGCAAATTAAACCTAGATAAATGCATGAATGCTAAAAATCATCAAGGAAGCATAATCATGTATTTTTATATATGTCGTTTTATGAGAATAGCTCAATCCATCCTTCGGATGAGCTTTTTCTTCAAACGACAACACGAATCAAACCAAAGGAATTATCATGGTGAAATCAATAGGAATGGAGGCTTACCTTGTGTTCTCCAGCGGTTTTAGAACTTCCAAAATGAGTGGTTACCTTGATAATGGGCTCCAGAGGGGCGTGAATCCAGAGGAAACCAAGAAAGAAAAAAATGGAATTCTGAAGTTCAATTCTCAAACAGGGCTCCCCCTGAGCTGGGCATGGGCTAGGGTATTTGTAGAAATTTTGGAGATTTTCAAAATTCAAACACAGTGAATCTGGACCTTCCATGTGGCGCCATCTCAGGGCATGCCATTTTGATTTTTTGAGAAAATAAAAATAAGAATTTTGTGAGTGAGACACCTCAGCAGGGGAATTTCGAATTTTTCAAAAAGCTTGCTTGATTTTCTCTGCAGGAGTCTCCCAAATGGCGCCACCTCAGAGGATGTCCTCTTGGAGTTTGAAATTCAAAGCTTGGTTTTCCTGGAAGAAGGAGAGATTGCCATGTGGCGCCACCTCAGGGTGGCTCCACACTGCCATGTGTCAGAAGGTAGGAGCAGAGGAAGCAGAAGATGCCACCTCAGAGGGGTTTGAATTCTACTTTTTCTGATGAAAGGAGAGACTAACATGTGGCGCCACCTCAGAGCATCTACATTGACATGTGTCAGAAGGAAAGGCAGAGGATTCAGATGGTGCCACCTCAGAGAGAGTTTGAAATTTAAATTTCTGCTTTTTCTACAGGAAAGGAGAGACTGCCATGTGGCACCACCTCAGGGTGGCTCCTACAATGACATGTGGCAAGAGGGAGGAAAAGGAGGGAAAGGGACACGTGGCACCATCTCAAAAAATGAATTTAGGGAGGAGACTTCAGGATTTGCGCCACCTCATCCTGGAGTTTGAATATTTGAATTGTTGCTTTTTCTGAAGGAGGCAGAAAATGACATGTGTCATTTGCTTTTTCTAAGAAGAGCAGAGAATGACATGTGTCATTTGCTTTTTCTGAGAAGAGCAGAGAATGACATGTGTCATTTGCTTTTTCTAAGAAGAGCAGAGAATGACATGTATCATTTACTTTTTCTAAGAAGAGCAGAGAATGACATGTGTCACTTGCTTTTCTGAGAAGAGCAGAGGGTGACATGTGTCATCTACTTTTCCTGAGGAAATGAGAGAGTGACATGTGTCACTTGCAGGAGACATAATTCAAATGGTGCCACCTGAGGGGAGACAAGCTCTACTTTTTGTGAACAGGACAACACATGACACGTGGCATCTCATGGTGACCTTGGAATGACACATGGCGCAAGGTGAAGATGGTGGATGATGACACATAGCATGGAATGAAGAGGGGGTCTAATGACATGTGGCGGCTTCTTAAGGTAGCCCCACACTGACACTTGGCAGATAAATGGGAGGAGAGAGAAAAGACAAGTGGCGCCAATCCAGGAGACAAGGCTCCTATTTTTTTGGGTTTTTCAAAGTTCAGGTTTTTCAAAAGAAAAGTCTATGTGACACCACCTCAGTGTGGGTCCCACATTGCTTCTTTATTGAAATAAGAACAAGACAACAACCTCTTTTTGGAATTTTCATAAAATCTGGGCTAATTGGTAAAACAGGATTTTTTGGAAAGAGTTGGCCCCTGTAGGGCAATTTTGTAAATGGAAGATATTTGAAATTGTCAAAAGGGCAAAATCTGAGATAAGGTGGCTGAAATCCATATTAAAACTATCCAGATCGTTTTCATGAGGAAATATTTTAAAATTCAAAGCCCTGGGGGTAAAATGGGAAGAACTGGTAATTTTGAAGACCCAGGGTTTTGAAATCAATTTTGAAAAGAGTTGAAATTCTAATCTGGATTGAAAATTTTGAAATCGAGAGTTCTGGACCTCGAAATGACATGTTGTGCAGTACAGTGATATGAAATGCTCATGCAATGCTATGCAATGACATGTCTTATGAAATATAATCTTGAACCAGGACTTGAAGATTCCTGTCTCCTGTCAGGAATAGAATTTTGAACATCTGAGCTGAAAATAGATAAATTTTGAGAGTTGCAGATGAAATTTAGACTTTTGCAAGGTCCGAGTTAAGAAAATAACCATTTTGCCCTCTGGCGATTTCAAAGGCTGGATGATGATGTTTGGTGAAAATGTCGGGAAGGTGAGTGAAAAATTGGGGTGTTTACAAATATTTGTTATTGTTTTCACTGTTTTGACAAGTTCTTTCATCTATTTTTCAGAAAATACCAAAAAAATCTAGAGTTTCGGTCCCATCAGGACTCTGTCCTAGAGGCCTCGTCCAGTCAGGAGTGTGTTTTGAAGTTTGTTTTTACTTCCATTTTCGTTTCTTTCCATTTGTTTTCAAAATTTAGGTCATTTTGTAGAGTGTAGTTAATCCAATACTCTATTTCAGAGTCCTGATTGAGTTAGGAGTCTAACCCTGACAGTATTTTTTGACTTATTTCATCATTTTTGATAAAATCTTTTCAGAAACTCCCTCATTTGGCTTTTAAAACCCAAAATCTCAGAGTCCTAAAAATCCAGGACTCTAACCCGGAGTTTCAGTTCGCCTGAGACTCTATTTTCAAAGATTTTGAATTTTAATTATTGACTTTAACCTCTTTTCAAAGTTATTTTCAATGATGATTTCAAACTTCTCAAAACTTGATGTGGGCCCACTTAGTTGGCGCCACATCTAGAGGAGTTCTAACCCAGTTGGAAATCTATACTTTTGGAAATCTTTTGAAAATTCTCTCAATTTCAAGTTTTAAATCACTTTTTGAAAAACTCAAGTAGGGCCCACTGGGGGTGGAGCCACATTTGAGAAAGTCAGGGTTAGTCTAGGCTTAGTCAGTGTCTTGGTTAGTTTTAGAAGTTTAAAAGAGTCAAAATCTATTTCGAAAACTCATTTTTAAAAGTTTGGTTTTTAAACTAGTGTTTTTAGAGGTTTTTAAAACTTTAAAAACCCAAATGTGAAAAAATGCCAAGTGGCACCACATTTGAGGGATTCTTAGGTTTAGCTAAGGGTTAATTAGAAATTAATTAGGATAATCTAGGCTAGGGGTAGTTAGGTAACTCCACTCAAAAATCGCCCCCCCCCCCCTTTAGAGAGTCCAAAATTTTCAAAATTGTCAATTTTCAAAACCTAAATTTTTTTTATAAATTGAGACCCATAGGGGGTTGATTTTTCCATTCACCTCTTTAGCAATTCTTGAAGCTTCTCTCTTGTCTCCAGCCCTTCCTCCATTGCAGCAACCTCAAGGTAATTATTTTTTTAAATTTTTAGCTTTTTATTTAATGTTTTTAATGGTTTAAATCAATTTTAACCATTGGCTCCATCTATTACATGGATTAAACCATGGATTCAAGTCCAAGAACCTCAAGAGAGGTTCAAGAAGATGATCTAACTCTGTTTTGATGCTTTTCCAGAGATTCTAATCGATTAGAATCGATTATAGTGTGGGTTTTCATGTTCTTAACCATTAAAACATGCGATTTACCCGTTAAATGGGTCAATTCTATGCTTTTTAAGGTAAAATCAAAATTCAGCCATGGATTCCCTGTTTTTATTTATTTTTTTATTTAGTTATGTTTATTACATGTGTTTTAACATAGAAATCAATTTTGTTTTGCTGTTTACTATTTTCCTTATTGTTTTCATTAATTAATGCATGGTTTATTAGATTTCATTAAATTTCTGTGTGTTTTTAAGCATGGATCAGCAAAGAATATGTTATTTCGTATTGAAGCACTCACTGTAAATTTTTAATTTTTTAATATGTGAAACATGGATATGTCAGTGAACTACTGTAAAAAATTCGGATGTTTTGGGATTAGGGAACCCTGTCTGAAAAATCAGATATCAAACCGTGATTTTAATCTTTAAAATCGTTATTTAAATCCAAGAGGTAACTTGCTGTTATGTTATTTTTCTCATCTGATATCCGATTTTAGATCCGTAAAATGATGTGGATTTGTGTTTAGATGATCTATTTACTGTGAAATTTTGGTAATTCTTGTCCTCTGTTTAGTATTTTTCCTCTGACAGAAAGTCTGATTATAAATTTAAAACTTGTTAGGGTTTGCCAAAACCCTAATCAGACTTGTAATGGCCATAGATTTGAAACCACAGATTCGATTAATGATATCTAAAAAAAGAGTTTCATTATTTTTCTATCTACTGTTCACTGCTAAAATTTCAAAATTTTTTGATTAGGTTTGTTATTTATTTATGTATTTTCAAACCAAAGTAGCTGTTTTAACCCCTGTTAGATTTGTTATAGTTTAGTTCAGATTGCCGGAATGGTTTATCCCTAATCGGAGATTATTTTTCCAATATGTAAAAGCGAAAACCTTTGTTTTTATGTCTAGTTTTCCTCTGTAAAAATTCATAAGTTTTCATGGAGGATTGACCCCTGATGCGGGTCTAACTCTGAAACTGGTTTGTGACCTAGGTCAAAAATAACATATTTTAGGGTTTTAATGCAATTTTTGGATTAAAATAATGTCAAAAAATTATTTTTATGATTTCAATCTGATTTTAGGGACATAACAACTTCAGGTACCAATTTGTATGAAATTTGGAATCCGTTTGATGCCTAAATTGATCAAATTGAAAAACAGGGCCCCGCAAGATCCCGAAACACTGCCAAAATCATAATTTTTGTGATATCTCTTGATTTTCGTGCATAAGTGTGTGTTTTTTGGGTTTGTTCATGTTTAGAATTATATTAGGCTGTTTCATGTTTGATTTTGTGTTTATTTCAATCATAAATCCCAAGTTTTACCAAAATCTATCTCAGAAAACCCTAATTTCAAGGACATGGTCTTGCTATCAGGGGCAATTTGGTCATTTGACCTCAATTTCGAAATTCTAACCCTAATTTTATCATTTGTAATCATGTTATATCATATTTAAGTTAATTTATCATTATTTGTATTTCAAAACTTGCATTTTACAAAATATCTTTCTAAAAACCCTAATTTCAAGGCCATAGTCTTGCTATCAGGGGTATTTTGGTCATTTTGACCCCAATTTTGAAATTTCAAATCTCATTTTCATATTTATTATATCTTATTTATATTTTATTAAGTTTATATAAGGGAATTATATGAAAAATGACTTATATCTAGCAAAATCCAACAATTTCCAGATATTGCTGGATAAATCTAGAAAAGCCAACATATCTTCACTAACAAGTTTTTTAGTTTTGCAAGAACATTGACGACTTTATTTTCCTTTATTTTCTGTATTTAAATTTGATTAGTGATGTAAATTGTAATTAATTTTGGAATAAGAATTTCAATTTTTGCATAGAATAGGATACATTGCATATAGTTTTAAGCTCTGATATATAACTGCTATGTATGCCAATTCATGCATATTTTTACCAATTCACTATGGTCTACATGAATGTCACGTTCATTAGCTCTTATGGAGTTGACAAATGGTTGATCTTTTGTAAATGATATTTTTAAAACAATAATTTTCAATAAAAGCTTTGGAAAATCGTCAACCAAAGATATAAAAACCGACTTTCCACGAACTGGTAAGTGCGGGTTGAATCCTCAGGGAACAGGAATTACTCAGAATATTTCTCAAAAGTTTAATTTTTTAATCACTAATCTCAATCTACAAGTACAAAGTTAATACAACTACAATTTTAACACTAAAATAGAATGAAAAATCTAATAAGTCTTTTGTTCCACGCCAAGGGTATTTTGGTCCTTTCGCCAATTAGACAATCTTCGTACTTGGACAATGAACCCTGGAAAAACGAGTATGCTTTTCAACCTAAAAATAAAGGAGAATGAAAAGTTAGTAATTTATTCTAATAATGCAAACTATAAATGAAACTAAGTCTAATTTTTAAGAAATTAGTAAAACAAATTCTAATTATGAGAAAACAATTAAATAAAATATTAAACTAATTCATAAATCAGCTAACCTAAGTCTAACAATGCTGTATGATGCAGATGCAGCTCCTAAGATGCAGAAAATACTGTAAACTGTACGAAAATGCTGAAAATCATGAAATTACCAAGATGCCCCTAACTAGTGTAAAATAGATTTCTGACAATTCTTTGGAAAACCACTGCTTGACAAAGCAAACGAGGTCTTATTTTCCCAAAATTTGTTATGTTCTGTAACTAACAGATTAAATAATCTGACAGTTTTTACAGAATGAAAAAATGATATCTGGAACTCCAGATATAAGTGTTTCAAAACTGGAAAAAGCAGGATATTGCAAGTCCCGAAATTTAAAAACCAGAAAAAGCGATTTTCACAAAATGCTTAAAAATCAGACCAAACCAACTCGGATCAAGCTGAAATTTGGTATGCAGTCAGCTAACACGCCAATAAAGTGAATAGAATTTTTTTTTTAAAAACTCAAAATTTTTGCACATAAAATGACGACAGTGCGATAGGGCAAAAATCAGGTTTTTCTTTGAGTGCACTATTCACTTTATAAATCTATTTTGAACACTAGAAATGCAAAATAACCCTAATGCAATCTAAATGAGACTAATTAACAGTGTATATAGAGATGATGAATGCACTATTACGAAATGAATGAAGGAATAACCGCAAGTTGCAATTTATGACTAACACTAAGCTAACTAACGATGCAAATGCAACTAAGCTAATCAAAGAGCTGCAAACCTATTTAACTAAATTAAAAACTGCAGTTATTACTAACTACTACAAATGGAATAATCTAACTACACAAATCACACACACGAAACAATTACAACTTGATCACACACTTCTACAATATAACTAGATCAATTGAATAAATAACTAATCTAGTTAGTCTAATATGAATTACAACTAATTGAAATGGAGCTACTACAGACAAAAGGCTGCGGGTTAAGGATAGGACTTAGACTAGGTTCACTAGGTTGACATAGCTAGGCTTAGGCTAGGTCTTGACTTAGGTTAGATACATGACTCACCTAACTAAGTTAATTAGATTAACTAGGTTAGGTTAGGTTGACTCGAGGCTAATTAATAAATAAAAACAAACAAAAATCAATAAAGCTATTTAATTTAAATCTAATACACGTCTAACTAAGAATTAAATAAATAATACTAACTAGCTACCTAATTGATGACTAAATTACTAACATAAATGGACTACACGATTTTTTTAAAACCTAAACTAAGGCCACTATGACTAAATTAATTAGGACCTAATCTGATTTAAATCACTAGGGAAAGTTAGGTAAAAGGAGGGAAAGATGTATTAATGAGTTTTAGAAACTTGGAGTATCAAAAACCGTCCAACCCAATTATAAACACTCTCCTTAATGGCATTAAAGTTCACTTTGGGAAGTGGAAACGTCCAGCCTAGAGAACCCCACGATTTTGGCTTTCCAAACAAGAATTAATAGCAATTATTTCTTTCTTGAAACCGTAGCACCCACTTTGGAAATCTAATTAATTTTCAAAATCACTTTCCAAAGCTCAATTCGTAACTCCCTTCTAATAGGCAATCAAGATTTACTCCTTTCTTTAAATGCTCCACACGAATTTTGAAGAGTCAAATCTTTCAAAAAAAATATTTCCAAACTTTAATTCCTTACTTGCCCACCTTCTCAAAACTCGTCAACCCTAATTAAAGTTATCCTAAACTAAGTAATTTAAAACCTACCTAGGGTAATGAAAAGACCTAAATGGATAACACGATTTCCTAGAATTAAATGCTACACCTAATTCAAGACTTACCTAAATAAAATCCTAAAAACGTCTAAAGCATTAAACTTAATGCATTGAAGCTAGACACCTTAATACAATTACCTAAATTCTAAGACCTACCAAAAATAGCCTAGAGCTCGAATGGAGCTCTAATGGCTGCCGCCCCACCTTGGGGAAGAAGAAGACCTAAAAATACTAAAATCAAAATAGAACAACTAAGCTAAAACGATAATGAAAATGATAAAACTAATTTAACACAGAATTATACTAACTAATTCAACTACTAAAACACAAACAATCTATCTATTGTGCTGGAAATCATAAAACACCGAAAATACCAAATTATCTAAACGACTATTCTAATGAACAAAGCATGAAAAATTAAAACGACTAAATCTATTTCTAAAACTGTCTAACTTCAAGAAACAAGAATTAACAATTGATAACATTGAAAACTAAACTAGATATCAAACATGCAGCTGGCTGAATAATCACTACAATCACGAGCACAAGAAAACTCTATTCTTTTTGTATTTTTCAAAAGAAACATAACACCAAATCACCAAACGATTGAAACAAGATGTAAAACAGTTCTAAGACTCTAAACTCGACCAAGACACAATATATAAAAGTGTAAAATCAACAAAAGGTGCTAGCACCCAGCTTGAAATTGAAGATTACACGCACATCACGAACATGAACTCTAATTCAACCATTTTGGCACACACATTCACACGGCACATAAAAAATTCAAAGTGGGCTCAACCTAAATCTAAAAAACAAATCTAGAACATGTAAGAAACATCTAATCAAACTCAGATTATATTTGGAAATCAGAGAACAATATGCAACAACTAAATTTATTGAAACACCAAGATCGACTAGAATTAATCTAGCCGATTTTTTTTTTCTTTTTAATTAAACTAACCAACAATCACAACCCACGACTAAACTAACATAAAATAAAACTTTTTAAACTGCTTTCTCTGTAAAAACAACACAGTAAAACACGCTGAAAAAAAAAACAAATCGGCTAGAAGAACCTCTAGCCGATTTACACGTTTTGAGTGAAAAACAATGCAAACAAGACTCGAACCATACAAAATTGAAATCAAACCTAAATCTACCGTGCTGGTCTGTGCACGAGTTCTATACTAGGGCTAAAACAATAAAAATGAAACAAACACACAGAAAATAAGAAAAGAAAAACAATCACACACGTTTTAGGCTTTAACTATAAGAAAAGAGAGAAGAAGACCTACCTCAAGGGCGATCCGACGATCATGGAGAAGAAGAGAGCGGACTATGGTCTTGATTCAATGTCCCGAACCGTTTGAGAATGCTGGAATGTCACCACGAGCAGGGTTTCTTCAGCTGCAACACATTGGAGATCCACCGAAGATGGAATGGGTGCCGATTCGCGATCGGATGGCTCAGAAAACCGGATGGAGGTAGGGTCGGCTCACCTTGTTGGGGTGTTTCGCACTCCCACACAAGATTAATGGTCTCCACCTCTGCTACACCTGCAAAAACACAGCAAATGATGAGAAAACACAGCAAGGAAGAAGAAGAACTTGATAGAAATGACAAGAGAGATAGAATTTTGCTTGATTTCAAGCAAAAACCCAATCTTCAATGCACAAATGGGATGAAACGAGAGGTTGGAAGGGGCTGGAGTTAGATTCACAGTAGGGGGCGCCACTCTCAATGACAAAGACGCCTAGGGTTCTTCTAAAAAGTGTATCTATACTTTTTAGAATTTCAAAAACAGGGTTAAAATAAAAAATTTCACTATGCGTCACTTTCTGAGGGGTTTTCTGCAAAACTTTTTGAAATGGATATGGATATGCATGTGGGTTGGATTTTGGGCTTTCTAAAGGTTTATCCAAGGTCTAAATAGCCTAATTGGGTCGGATATGGATCCGATCCACCTCGAAATCCGTGTCCGAACACTGAAATAGCCATAACTCTCTCGTTTTAACTCCAATTTCTCTGAAATTCGAACCACAACCCCTTACTATCAAAATGCATCTAAACATGGGTTTAAAAACTTTAAACTCATTATAAAATGCATGAAAAACTTGTTAACATGATGTGCATTTCATGCATCATCAACAAACTTGGTGGAATTTGTATTTATGGCCATAGTCAGAATACGAATGAGACCTAGATTTGTAATCTTCGTATTAGCCACATTCAGCCTACACTCTTAGGCTAACTTCAAAAATGCACTGTATTTCTCAAAAATACAAAAGGATTTTCTCAATTCCTCAAAATCAAGTCTTTCAAATCCATATTCATTCATTTCATTCATTTGCAAATTCCAATTCCCATTCAGAGAAATGGATTTTCTCATAATTTTCTAAGTCTTATCCAGAAATCAATTTTCTCAAAACTCTAAGTTTTCAAATGATATTTCAAGTATTTTTCAAAGTTCAAAATTCGATTCTCCAAGTTATATATTCAATTTCAAAGTTTGAATTAAGAGAAATCAAGTTTTTCCAAAGTCATTCCAAATTTCTCAGAATCGATTTTCATAAAACACTGGAATTCTTCAGAAATCGATTTTCACTTTCCTCAGAAATATTCTCTCACTAAGTTCATGATTTTCCAAGTGTTATCTTTTCCAATAATCTCCAAATATTTTCAAATATTCAAAGCAAACATCATGTTTTTAAATATGCATTTTCAGAAATTCATAGCACATGCCTGATTCTTTGTGCATTTAGGAAATAGAATATGATTTAGACAAGTTGAGCAAAGTTAAGCATACAATTGATCATTGGTCCAATTACCCCTGGTAAAGGCGCCAGGAACGGTTGAACCTCGTACCAACAGGCGAGTCCCATTCTTCGGAATTATCCCGCATTTTAAAACGGAGGTGAGTTATTTTCAAAAACTTTTTCAAAGGTCAGTTTGATTTGCAAAAAGTAAAAATTTTGCGATGATAACAGGTTTGGCGACCGTGATGGGACCTGTCTTCGCCTAATCAATTGTGTGCTTAACTTAGTTCAAATTGAAAAAATCGTGTTCCATGGAATGTCAGCTTTTATTTCATGATATCATGTGAACCTAGGAGCCTAGACTCAAACCCAGCTGACATGGATTGCATGTAGACTAGGTATGGTTTGGTAGGACCATATTGAGGAGAATTATTCATGCTCACATAGACTTAGGTCGAATACAACACTCCTCAATCTAGGTTTGATTGAAAACAATGCTTGCTTCTTCAAATATTTCAAAATTCTATCTCTTTAGGACTTAGAGCCCTCTGTTTGCTTGCATGCGCTCATATTTTCAAAAGCCACCCCATCTATCTTTACCTGGTCTTCACGTTGCTGGGCTCTCCTCCAGAACCATAGTTCGGGATAGAGCCTCACAACTGGGCCACTTATTTGAGTTAACGCCCCCCTGCCACGTACCAAGGGCCATAGTCCAACGTATATCGGCAGGTGCTCAAGGATGTTGGAAAACTTGAACCTAGAACCAGAGAAATTGATTTTATGCCACGTACATCGAGCCTCGGCTTGAGTATATAGGCATAGCATGATTGGACACAAATGATCTGAACCTTAGAGTTAGGATTAAGGTCTTACAGCTATTTCAAAACTTGTGCATCTAGAGTCAGCTTTTAGGGAATGATGTATGTGCATACTTGTTTGTACAGGATGTGATTGAATGTCAGTTTCTTTTATTAAATTTTTCCATAAGTTTTTTAAAATACTGGACGATTTTAAAAAATCTCCAATTTTTCCATCTGTTTCCATATACTATCTAAAAATCCTGTTTTATTCATACCGTGGACGATTTTTCCAAATTCTCTTTATTTTCTTCAAAACTCTAGGTGATTCCCATCCTGTCGTTCTTCTGGATCTCGAATTTCCTGCTTTATTTTTATCCTGCCTGCATCTTTTAAAAATATCCTTGTATTTTCCCAAGTCTTATTCCAAATTTTCCATGTTTTTCAGTCTAGTCTGATGGCATTCAGTCAACTTGATTCAGTCTTTTCTGAGGGTCACATCTCCTATGAGGTGCGACAAAGTCTCCCTGAACATCGAGTCCTCAACACTGGATCCTTCATTCCTCGGTGGTATTATTCATGGCTCAAGAACTTCTCTCGTATGTTTCCGGACCATTTGGATGATTGTAGATTGGAATTGGCATCCGCAGTGGGAAAGCAAACAGTTAACGACAATCTGATCCATGCACTAGCACAGCGGTGGAATCTGAGCACTAGTACCTTCTGGTTCCCATGGGAGGAAATGACTCTATTGATGGACGAATTCTCAGAGATTATGGGATTACCTGAACCAGTTGGTCAGCTTGGAGATCCATTAGAGAAACAATTTTTGATCAATGTCAAGGGTCTGGACCCTCGAGACGCTTTAGCCCGCATGACAGGATGCAAGTCTTGGCCCTTGATCGAGGAGAATGGAAACGAATATGCGGACCTGCTCGAAATTTACAGATAGTATGGAGCATTTGTGGAAGTCAGTTCCTTATCTCGAACAACTCGAGAGAGAATCCAGCACGTGATGGTCCTATGCATTGTGGGATTAGCTCTCTTTCCCGATGGACGAAATTACATGGATATCAGGATAGTTCAACTTCTGCAAAGATAGGGAAGTTGACAGACCAACCGCCTCTCCATAGCCATGGCTGCACTTGCTTTTCTATACTGAGGGTTGACCCGTTTCACACTCGAAGAATCAATTTTAGTGGAAGGGTGCACCTATGCATTGCAATCTTGGTTCCTCCGGCATGTGCCAGCCTGAGTCAGTTCATTCAGATACAATGGTGAAAAGCTCCTTCCAGTTGCACGATACCGGTTTTTGATCGATAACCTTCAGGAGGAAGAGGTCGTGTGGGACTACTTTGATCGTCAGGAGTCACCTCCCAGATATACTTATGCATACGGCAAGCGATTCAAACTACTTGGCCCCTTCTTTTGCACATACTACCATCCAGAGCGGTATGTCAGGCAGTTCTCTCAGAGACAGAAGCGCATAGAAATTCGCCCACTATCAGGGATCTTGCCAAAGTTCGATCTCACATCAGATCAGTGGTCCGAAGCATACCATTCTGCCAGACATGGCTGAGATTCTTTTGTTACTCTCACTATTTTTCCTGGTCCTCGTGTGTCTTCTGATTATCAGGAGTGGTGGAAAATTGTTCGACCCCCTCCCCTTTGTCAAGTTTATTATTAATAAAATCATGTTTTTCCTTTCTTCAATAAAATTCCTTTAAATTTCATCCTATCTTGGTTTAACGACCTCGCCTAGGTAACAAGGCATATTTTTCAGTTGTTTATTTTTGCAAAGGAATGACAACGCAATTGTCATAATCCCAGCGATGACTCAATCCCTAGTAATGGGATGCTCTTTCAATTGTCTACCAAAATTCTCAATAAATGTTTTCCTCAATCAGAATTTCTTTCAAAAGCCTAATCATCAATTCTGCCCTGCAGAGAGCATTAGTGACATTCAAGAGAGCATCTGCATCCTTACATGGTTCAGACGAGGTCCGGAAAGAAGACCGCACCAATCCAGCTTATCAGTTCTCTGTTAGCTTCAGCACAAGAAATGGCCTCTTCACAATCTGCTGGAAATAGAAGTCAGCAAGCTAATGATGACATCGACCCACAGATGTATTTGTTGTTTCAGAGAATGCTGAGCAAAGTATTGTTTGAGGAAACAGGGGTCGGTTCAAGAAAAGCACACAATAAGAAAAAGGTTAAAAGCCGAACACCGAAGAACAGTGTGAAGATCACCAGAAAGCAGAATCGTCGCGAAGAAACATCTGATGAATCAGCAGAAGATACTGATGACGAATATGAAACTCACCTGGCATTTAGAGGGTCTACTCAAAAGCAGGAGTCAGCTTATAAATTTGGGAGTCAGTCAGTCAATGACCCTACTCAGCCACAACTCCGAGATGTGATAAAAATAGTTAAGGATCTGCAGGCCCAGTTCAAGGGTAAAAGGGTCTTTACGAGCGAAGACTTTTAGGACGGACTGGATGGGGATGATGATCTTGATAATCTCCCCAAAAAATTTATCAAATTCGATGGTTCGGGTGACCGAAAGGCACACCTCGCCCTTTTCTTTGCAGAATGTTCCAAGTTCAGGAGGAATAACCGAGCCTTATTTCTTTGTTTCCCTCGCAGTCTGGAGGGTATTGCAGCAAAATGGTATTTAGAGCATATTAATCCCATAGAGCTGAAAGAGTTTGATAAAGTGGTCAATTTGTTTATTGAGTGCTTTTTATTCAACGCTGAAGCCCTCCCGACTCTCAGCCACCTCTGCAGTCTGAAGCAGAAAGAAAATGAAAAAGCCAGGGATTTTATTCATAGATGGAGATCTGCTTGTAACAAGATGCGTGATCCAATATCAGAAGGACACGCACTATCCTTAATCCTGAGTAACTTCTCGCAACCCCTAAGGGAATTAATTTCTACCTCTCCATCAAAAAACCTTCATAGAACTGACAGAACGAGCCGAATGGCTCGAGTTGAGTATAGAAAATGGCTCTTATGAGGGCTTCATGTTCAGTAAAAGCAACGGTCAGCAAGAATCAAAGAAGAAAACCCACTTCACATACTCTGCCAATAACAGCAAGAACCAAAATAAAGGAAATGGGAAAAATCACAGCTATGGTTCCGGAGGGTCGAATCCCAACAAAAGTGATCAGAAAGGCAAATCGATCCCTCAGTATGACAGACAACCACAGCAGATTCTTGATCAAGGGTTGAAATCTCAAGAAAAGCCAAAGCGTGAAGGGTGGAGTTATAATCGCAAATTTACTCCTCTAGATCAGTCTCTTGAAACAGTCCAAGAATATATGCTCGGCAGTGACATGATTAAGCTCCCAAGGGTAGCCGATCCACCATCAGTCATGGGTAAAATGAAAGACTGATTCTGCAAGTTCCACCGAACAGTGGGACATGACACTGAGAACTGTTTCGTTATCAAAAATATTATACAAGATTATATTGATAAAAACCTGTTGGTGGAAGGGGCCGAAGATGAGAAAATGGAAATTCTAAATCAGTCGTTCTTCCAGCATTCAACTGCAGTGATATCTGATCATCCTTTTCAGCCACAAGATCACATCCAACCGTGTCCTAGCAGCGATATCGATGTACAACATCATGTTAGTGTTGCATAAGGTTCAGTCCAATTCTTAGAAGATGGACCTCGTTTCAGCTCTTAGTAAGCTGAAAGTTTCAAAAGAGCCTGTTGGGGTGTTTCCAAAAGTAACCAAAAGAATGTCATGGTTTCTCAAGGGATTTATCAAACCCATTTCAGAAAAAAAGAAAGCATCAGAAAAACAAGTCGATACAGTGCAAAGACCAATCACTGCCCTCTCTAATATCCCTATTCTTGAGTTGGCGCGTGCCTCTCCCAAGCATCAGCAAGCTCTGTACGATTTATTATGGAAAATCAAGGACAAGCCAGACACCACAACTGAAGATATGGCGCAGATCATTAATCAGGCCATGACCAATGCGCCCATAACCTTCTCAGATGAGGATCTGCCCAAGCCTCACTCATTTCATAACAATGCTTTGTACATTGTAGTGCAAACCCGGAGAATGATTGTACCCCATGTGCTCGTAGATGGGGGCAGTAGCCTTAACATTTGCCCCAAAATGACTGCCAAGGCTTTGTGCATAAAAGAAGAAGAATACACGCCGGATCCAATCACCATTTATGGATTTGATAATCACGGACAAACAACAAAGGGCAAAATCTTTTTGGAAATAATCATCAACTACTCTGTTCACACGGTGCTTTTCCATGTTGTCAATGTGCCACCAACGTATAATCTTCTATTGGGAAGAACCTGGAATCACAATGCCAATGCGGTGCCATCCACCCTGCACCAGTGTACTAAATGGTCTAAAGGTGGCATGATCACTACTGTCCTGGGGGAAGATTCAGAAGAGAGGCTGCCTCAGCCTATGATTCCTCGACCGACCTATACTACTGATATCCCTAGCATCAGGGAGAGCGAAGAAGTTGTTCTTAGCGAAAGTCTGAAAATGTTAAAGTTAGAAGCAGCACCAGAAGCAAAGCATACTACAACAATGGTCCAATGGCAAGGGCCACATTTCTTCAAAATCGGGGGTCGTCTCGATTACAGCACTTTCAAGGACCATCCTCTTTTCCCGTAGTTTGTAAGAGCCAAGAAAGGGTTTGACCTGTTACTGAAGCATGGTTATCAGCCTTTCAAAGGTTTGGGCAAGAACGAAGATGGCCGACTAGAGCCAGTGGTCCCGGACCATCATCCGCGCAGGGCAGGATTGGGCTTCATGGGCAAAGAATCTCACAAAAATATTGTCTTCATTAAAGGGATTCATTAAAGTCTTCTACCATTTGTCTTTCTTCTTTTCAGTCATTTTCTGCAGTTTGTAGGGACAATGTCCCATTTCAGTTTATGTCGTCATTCCATTTTAAGTCTTCAATAAAGCTATCAATTTTCTCGTCTATCTGGATGCCATCTTTCTCTTACTCTTTTGCAATTTGTCTTTAAAATTCATTGTTCTTATCCTTTTCCATTTTATGCAACTTATGCCATAATGAACGAACTTTTTCTGAAAGCTACTCATTTTCAAAACCTCAAGAATGTCTTTCCAATCAATAAGGAGATTAGTCATCAATTTGTCAAACACATCAAAACCTGCAAAGATTTATCAGGTCAGGGCAAGAGCGGAGGATAGTAAGGTCACAAAGCAGCCAGAAGAAATGGTAGAATTTAATTCGGTGCTTCCAGAATTGCTAGAATTTGCAGTGATTCAGAAACAGGATGAGCCATCGACCCTAGTTCAGGATCCAACTGAAGACATCAATATTGGTTCAGAGGATAATCCTAAAATTCTCAAGATCGGCTCTTGTCTAAGCACAGATGAGAAGGAAAAGCTCATCCATTTTCTCAAGCAATATCAAGAAGTGTTTGCGTGGACTTATGAGGATATGCCAGGGTTAGATCCTAAATTGGTGGAACATCACCTCGTTTTAAAGCCTGATGCAAAACCAGTTAAGCAAAAGTTAAGGAAGATGGATCCTCGAATCGAGCAGCAGGTCAAGGAAGGACTTGAGAATTTGCTTAAAGCAGGGTTCATTCGAGCAATAGATTATCCGGATTGGTTGGCAAATATCGTAGCAGTTCCCAAGAAGAATGGTAAAGTTCGAATCTGTATCGACTTTCGTGATCTCAATAAGGCTACTCCAAAGGATGACTATCCGCTCCCAAATATTGATCTCTTGGTCAATAGCATGGCTGCTCACGCCATGTTCTCTTTTGTGGATGGATACTCCGGATATAACCAGATCAAACTGGTCGCTCGTGTCTAATCCAAAACATCCTTCACTACACCATGGGGCACTTTCTGTTACACAGTCATGCCGTTTGGGCTCAAGAATGCCGAAGCAACCTATCAATGCGCAATGGCTGCCATATTCCATGACCAGATGCACAAGACCATGGATGCATACGTGGATGACATTCTAGTCAAATCCAAGGAAGAAGAAGATCATATCGATGCTTTAAGTCAGGTCTTCAAGCGACTTATTCTTTATAAGCTAAGACTCAACCCTCAGAAGTGTGTCTTCGGAGTTGGATCAGGCAAGTTATTAGGCTTCTTGGTCAGCAAAAAGGGAATAGAAATGGATTCCGTCAAAGCAAAGGCCATCATTGATATGACACCCCCAACTACTCTTAAAGAATTGTGTAATCTTCAGGAACGTATGCAATCAATTCGAAGATTCATATCCAATCTTGCCATGAGATGTGAGCCTTTCAATCATTTGCTTAGAAAAAGAGTGAAGTTTAAGTGGGGACCAGAATGTCAGCAATCATTTGATCGTATCAAGAAGTACCTTCTTAACCCGCCTGTTCTGAAGCCACCGGAATTAGGAAAGCCTCTTTTACTGTATGTTTCAGTTAACCAAGTCGCTTGTGGTGGATTCTTGGCACAGTACGAGGAAGGCAGTCTGATTGAGCATGCCATCTACTATGTGAGCAAGACTTTTATTGATTACGAGAAGAAGTACTCCCAGATAGAGAAGACATGTCTAGCACTGGTTTGGATGTGTCAAAAGTTAAGGCATTACTTGTTAGCATCAGAGGTCAAGATTCTTTCAAAACTTAATCTTCTCAAGTACATTCTCGAACAACCATTTCTCAGTGGACGGATTGCCAAGTGGCAAGTCCTTGTGATGCAATATAACTTGAAATATGTTTCTCAGCAATCTATCAAAAGGCCAAGCAATTGCAAACCAATTGGCAGATTTTCCTCTGGCAGAAGATGTTAAAGCTGAGGATGATTTCCCCGATGAGCGGATCTACAATGTTCAGCAGTCTCCAGTTTGGAACTTATTCTTCGATGGTTCCAAGAATATGGCCGGCATAGGAATCAGCATCTTACTGATCACATCAGAGAAAGAGATGATCCCCTTTTCTCTAAAACTAGATTTTCAATGTACCCATAATATGGCTGAGTATGAAGCTTTAATACAAGGTATGAGAATTCTGCAAGACTTCAATATCAAGAGAGTACACGCTTTCAGTGATTCATTGCTTGTCGTCAGCCAAGTCAAAGCTGAATGGCAGGTAAAAGACCAGAAGTTGCTTCCTTATCAAAAGATTGTTCTAGCCCTCGTAAACAATTTTGATGAATTTAGGCTTTTCCATATAAAAAGGGAGTTTAATCAAATAGCCGACGGTTTGGCCAGCCTAGGCTCCATTATGTCTTTTAGAAGCAGAGAATTCTGTCGTTCTTTTGAAATTGGCAGACTTGATCAACCTGCTTTCATTCCAGTAATGCAAGTTAGCCAAGCGGAACAGAAAAGGAAACCTTGGTACCAAGATATTCAAGATTTAATTGAAAGTGGTGAGCTTCCACCGGAATTATCAAAGGAGCCAAAAGCGATTCATCATATGTCGGCCCGTTATTTTATTCTCGCCAATGTTCTTTATCGTCGTGGGTTCAGTTCTGAATATTCTAGGTGCTTAGATGAAGAAGAAGCCAAAGAAGTCGTGCGAGAAGCACATAAAGGCAATTGCGGTGGTCATGTTGGCTACTAAACCCTTGTTAAGCAAATCATTCGAGCAGGATATTATTGGAAAACCATGCAGCAAGATTGTTATCGCTTTGTAAAGAAGTGTGTTCCGTGTCAGATGCACGCACCTTCCATCCATGCGCCAGCTACGTACTTGCAATCAGTCGTGTCTCCATGGCCATTCTCTATGTGGGCCTTCGACATCGTGGGACCCATCACTCCTTCCGCTTCCAATGGTCATAAATATTTTCTTGCCGCAACTGAGTACTTTACCAAATGGGTTGAAGTTGTCACTCTGCGTACGGTAGAAGGTCGACATGTGGTCTTGTTCATTCATAAGAATATTCTTTGTTGTTTTGGTATACCGCACGACATTGTGTCAGATAATGGTACTCATTTCAAGAATGAGAAAATGAAGATTTTTTGTTCAAAATTCAGAATTCATCATCATTTTTCAGCTCCTTATTATCCCCAAGGGAACGGCCAAGCAGAAGCGACGAATAAAAGTTTGATCCGCATCTTGGAAAGAACCGTTGAAACAAGCCGTGATTGGCATGAGAAAATCCATGATGCACTCTAGGCATATCAAACCACCATTCGAACTCCGACCAATGCAACTCTTTCAGAACTTGTTTATGGGACCGAGGTGGTGCTACCCCTTCATGTTCAAAAACCCGCTCTTAAATTTGCATCTCTTCTAGAGCTACCACTTGATCAGTATCAGCAACAGAGATTGGTACAACTAGATTTACTCAATGAGAAAAGACTTAAAGCAGTAGAGCATGCCCAGTCTTATCGTCAGAGGATAGCAAGGCAATACGCCAAGTCAGTCATCGAAAGAAGATTCCAAGTTAATGACCTGGTCCTTAGATCAACGGCTCATCTCAAGCATCGTCCGTGTGGCAAATGGTCAACAAACTGGGAAGGTCCCTACGTGGTGAAAGAAGCGCTACCCCGTAATTCATATCATGTGATTAATGCAGACGGGGTAGAATTATCCGACCCCATTAATGCTCGACATTTGAAGAAATTCTACACCTAGAAAATCTCTATTCTATCTTTTGTATGCTTAAAAAATTCTTTCAATAAATGATCAATTATTCTTCTATAATTCTCAGAATATACTGAGGCATTCTTGTTATAAAGTTGTCTTTTATTCAAAACAACCTGTGTGTAGGCAGGATCTAATAAATCTCTCATTTTACATGCATGTGCACTCAGTTGCATCCTTTGCATTTGCATTCATCTGCATTCATTTTACATCAAGCTTTTTCACCCATTCAGGATAAGGGATAAATCCTAAGACCTCGGCAAGGCGTTCAAGTCATCGTCAGTTGATAATCTTTTAAAACTCTGTGCTCGTACTGGTAATCTTCCAAAGCCCAGTGCTCGTACTGGTAACCTTTTAAAATCCAGTGCACGTACTGGTAACCTTTTGAAATCCAGTGCTCGTACTAGTAGCCTTTTAAAAAAATCCAGTGCCCGTAGTGGTAATCTTTAAAAATCCAGTGCTCGTACTAGTAACCTTTTGAAATCCAGTGCTCGTACTGATTGCCTTTTAAAAATCTAGTGCCCGTACTGGTAATCTTTGGAAATCCAGTGCTCGCACTGGTAACCTTTTAAAAATCCAGTGCTCGTACTGGTAGCCTTTTTAAAATCCAGTGCCCGTACTGGTAATCCTTGGAAACCCAGTGCCCACACTGGTAGTCATTTAAAATTTAGTGCTCGTGCTGGTGGTCTTTTAAAATCCAGTGCTCGTACTGGCAATCTTTTAAAAATATAATATTCGTATTGGTACTTTGTCAAAGTCCGATTTTCATACTGGTCACAACATAAATCTCACATTGAGGTCTAGACTCAATCTTCAGATCTGCGAACCAAACGATCTTTATCTGACCTTTGGTTCACTCTATTCTTTTGATGTGACCTTCGGGTCACCAATTTGTCAGACCTCTGGTCATCTATTTTACCAAGCAAACTTTTGGGTTATCAAATCCTATCAATGTCGATCATGTTTGTTCGACCTTCAAGTCGTATCATGCAATCATAGTCTTTCAAGATTCGACTTTTATGTCGGATCCGTCTGCTAGTTAGTTCTGAATCAATTATCAATCTTTTCTCTTGCGAGGGACCCTTTTTCCAGGGAGAGTTCGAGGGAGCTCGTTCTTTTCGCATGTCTTTATTGTTCGTTCGTTGAACCCATTTTTCTAGGGAGAGTTTGAAGGGACTCGTGCTTCACAAACAGTTTGCAAAACAATCTTTATTGTCATACAAGGAACCCTTTTTCCAGGGAGAGTTTCGACGAAAGCTCGTCATCCTTGTAATCCTGAATGTCTTTTGTTAGGCCACCCCCATCGTCGAGGACCCTTTTTCCAGGGAGAGTGTGATGGACTCGTTTCTCTATGATATCCTTTCAACCTTTGTTAGCGGCCCCCTTTTCATAAGAGAAGCCTAGAAGTAGGGAGTTTTGACGAAAACTTTATTTCTCTTCGAAAGTTCGTTTTGCAAACACCTCTTTTTTAGGGAAGAGAGGAGTATCTTCTTTATTACCCGTTCAGGTAAGGGTCAAGCCTGAGTCTCTCCTTTGGGGAAAGGAGAGGAGAATCTAGCCACGGATAGGTCATTTAGATCTCAAGTGATTTCTTTCACCAAGGATTTCAGGAATATTTTGCCAATTTACCATGAAAAATAGTTGTTGATTTTAAAATCTTTATCGCATAAAATTGTACCTGAGAATACCTTCAGTATTACTTCCGAAAGGACAAAGCTTTTGCGAAAAAGGATTCAAAATTCAAAATCTTTCTATTGGCCAACCAAAAGGATGAAGAATAAATCCGCGATATGGTCGGTAAAGAAAGTTCAATGTTGTTGCAAAGCCATGAGTGGTCGATATTGATCGCAGTCAATGGCACACTTTTAAAGATTATTCTTGGGAAATTAAAACAGTCAAAATATCCCGGGTGATACAGAAAAATCCACTCAATCTCCATATCTCCTCAATCACCTAAGCTGCAATTAAATATCTGCAAAAGGGATCAATTGTCGTCAAGATGAAGGCAAATTAAGCGAGTAGACCCCCGGGGCCAAAGAAGATTTGGATCATCTCCAAGATGACGGAGTTTGTGACGGATCCTTACAGGGAAAGTCTAAAGCATTGTCAAGATGAAGGCATATGCGATGAACCTCCCGACAATCCCTAAAAGGTATTTAATTTCTGCTATCACCAAGAGATTTTCAACCAAAGAGCCAATAACCGTCAATATAATCCCTGAGAGAAAAGAAGGATCGGAACATCTCTCAGATGAAGGAGTTTGTGACGTACCCTTCCCCAAAAAAAAAAAGAGAGAAAAGTCAGGACATCTCCAAAATGAATGATGATGTAATTCTCGAAAAATCCAAGAGAGCTCCAATTCTATTAAAAAGAGAGTGCAGAAAGATCATCATGAGAAAAGAATCCCAGGATATCAGACTGCTAAATCTATCAAGAATCTCTTTTAATTTTGTGAAATTCTTTTATCAATATTCTTTTACCAATAGCTCTCGCAATATCAAGAATACATTCTTTTCTGTCCATATCAAGAAAATTGATAGCTTCCTTGAAAGAAAGTCAATGGCAATGATATTCGAATTTGAATCTTGATTCTACGGAGTTGAGTCCAGTCAGAGGTAATACTTCAAGTAGACAAGAGGGAATATTTTTCATGTATATATGTGCTTATCATTCTTGAATTAACTACAATCTTTATCTTATTGGCAATCTTTTCAAGTTATCCTGACATGAAGTGAGAACTTGATGTCTATTTTGATGTATCCAGGCGTTGTTGTTATCCCTTTTAGGATCGGATGATGGGAGTTGTCCAAGATCCTTCCCTTCTTGTTTTAATCTGAGTGTCTGGGCTCTCAGATTCACACACTTCCCTGTGCTCCCCACTGTCCCACCATAGACAGTTCCCGTTCCGGTTAAGGGTTAAATCAGAATTTTTTGCAAAAAGGTCATTTGTCTTAAAAGCCATTCAGTCTCAGCGATGAGACGCCCAAGATCAAACCCTTTTCAAGCTTTAGAGAACCCCCTTTCTTCCTTTTGCAAACCCCTCTCGGATTTATTGTGCAAAATTCGAAGGTCCCATCATGGTTTCTTCATTTGAGGATTCCATTTATCGTTCCCTTTCAGGTTAAGGGTTAAGCCTGAGCCTCATTTTTCCATGAGGTATCGTCCCCTTTCAGGTTAAGGGTTAAGCCTGAGCCTCATTTTTCCATGAGGTATCGTCCCTTTTCAGGTTAAGGGTTAAGCCTGAACCTCATTTTTCCATGAGGTATCGTCCCCTTTCAGGTTAAGTGTTGAGCCTCATTTTTTCATGAGGTATCGTCCCCTTTCAGGTTAAGGGTTAAGCCTGAACCTCGTTTTTTCACGAGGTATCGTACCCTTTCAGGTTAAAAATTAAGCCTGAACCTCGTTTTTCTACGAGGTATCGTCCCCTTTCAGGTTAAGGGTTAAACCTGAACCTCGTTTTTCTACGAGGTATCGTCCTCTTTTAGGTTAAGGGTTAAGCCTGAGCCTCATTTTTCCACGAGGTATCATCCCCTTTCAGGTTAAGGGTTAAACCTGAACCTCATTTTTCCATGAGGTATTTCATTTCTCATCCCATCCAGGTTAAGGACTAAGCCTAAGCCTCATTTCGATGAGGTGATTCTTTGTTCTTTATTCTCCATCCCATACCTATCATGATCATCATCTGAATTAATTCTTTCATACCCGGTCAGATTCTCCTAACTGGGGCATTTTTTTTATATAGCCCAACTTTGGTGTGTTTTTCTTTGCCACTAAGCTCAGCTTTCAACCGGCATAGTAGCAAAGAGGGGCATCTGTAAACACCCCAAATTTTCACCCTCATCCAGTGTTTATATATTTCATGTGTCATTGCATACCATTGCATGTCATTACATCTCATTTTTGAGATCCAGCATTCCTGTTTTCAAAATATTAATCCAGATTTGAGTTTTAAAAACTTTTTTCTCGAAATCAATTTTAAAACCTAGGGTTTTAATCAGCATTCTGTCATTTTCCAACCCTCAGGACCTTATATTTTGAAATGTTTGCTCAGAAAACAATCTGGATTTGTTTTAAACTCAATTTTCAACTGATTTCAATTCTGAGATGAGACCCATTTAGGTGGTGTCGCTTCTGGATTCCTTTACTTGTCAAAAATCTTCAAAAATTTTAGAGTCCTAGTTGGATTAGGACTCTTCTTCAAGAGTTCAGTTGGATCAGGACTCTTCTTCAGAATTTTAATCGGATTAGGACTCTAAACTTTTACAGCTATTTTATCTATTTTCAATCAAATCTTTCAAAATCTTTCAAAATGAGTCAGAAACTTAGAGTTTTAGTCAAAACAGGACTCTGTTCAGAGAGTCCTAGTTGGATCAGGACTCTGATCCTGATTTCAATTTTGAAAGAATCCTTGAGAAATCTTTCAATCTACCAAAACTATTATACTTTTATCAAAGAATTTCAAAATTCTGAGGTTTTATCCCAGAGTCCTGATCAAATCAGGACTGTATTCTCAGAGTCCTGATCGAATCAGGACTCTATCCAAAATTAATTTTCTCACTTCATTTTCACTGGTTTTCAAAAGCTTTGCCCAAATTTCATCATTTGCTTATCAGAAAACCAAAATTCTTAGAGTTCTGATCGAATCAGGACTCTTTCTTAGAGTCCTAATCAGATCAGGACTCTGAACCAAAACTTCAATTTCATCCTGTTTTTAACTGTTTTTTTTAAATTCTCTCATTTGTTTTCTCAAAAAATCCAAAAATCTGAGAGTCATAGTTCAATTAGGACTTTGTCCTCAGAGTCTTAGTTGAATCAGAACTCTGTTTTATTCCAATATTTGTTATTGTTTTCACTATTTTGACAAGTTCTTTTATCTGTTTTTCAGAAAATACCAAAAAAATCTAGAGTTTCGGTCCGATCAGGACTCTGTCCTGGAGGCCTGGTCCAGTCAGGAGTGTGTTTTGAAGTTTGTTTTTACTTCCGTTTTTGTTTCTTTCCATTTGTTTTTAAAATTTAGGTCATTTTGTAGAGTGTAGTTAATCCAGGACTCTATTTCAGAGTCTTGATTGAGTTAGGAGTCTAACCCTGACAGTATTTTCTAACTTATTTCATCATTTTTGATAAAATCTTTTCAGAAACTCCCTTATTTGGCTTTTAAAACCCAAAATCTCAGAGTCCTAAAAATCCAGGACTCTAACCCGGAGTTTCAGTTCGCCTAAGACTCTATTTTCAAAGATTTTGAATTTCAATTATTGATTTTAACCTCTTTTCAAAGTTATTTTCAGTGATGATTTCAAACTTCTCAAAACCTGATGTGGGCCCACTCAGTTGGCGCCACATCCAGAGGAGTTCTAACCCAGTTGGAATCCTATGCCATTTCAAAACTTTTAATTTCAAGCTTACTTTTGGAAATCTTTTGAAAATTCTCTCAATTTCAAGTTTTAAATCACTTTTTGAAAAGCTCAAGTAGGGCCCACTCGAGGTGGAGCCACATTTGAGAAAGTCAGGGTTAGTCTAGGCTTAGCCAGTGTCTTGGTTAGTTTTAAAAGTTTAGAAGAGTCAAAATCTATTTCGAAAACTCATTTTTAAAAGTTTGGTTTTTAAACTAGTCTTTTTAGAGGTTTTTGAAACTTTAAAAACCCAAATGTGGAAAAACGCCAAGTGGTGCCACATTTGAGGGATTCTTAGGTTTAGCTAGGGGTTAATTAGGAATTCATTAGGATAATCTAGACTAGGGGTAGTTAGGTAACTCCACTAAAAAATCACCCCCCCCCCCCTTTAGAGAGTCCAAAATTTTCAAAATTGTCAATTTTCAAAACCTAAAAAATTTCTATAAATTGAGACCCATAGGGGGTCGATTTTTCCATTCACCTCTTTAACAATTCTTGGAGATTCTCTCTCCTTTCCAGCCCTTCCTCCATTGCAGCAACCTCAAGGTAATTATTTTTTTTAATTTTTAGCTTTTTATTTAATGTTTTTAATGGTTTAAATCAATTTTAACCATTGGCTCCATATATTACATGGATTAAACCATGGATTCAAGTCCAAGAACCTCAAGAGAGGTTCAAGAAGATGATCTAACTCTGTTTTGATGTTTTTCCAGGGATTCTAATCCATTAGAATCGATTATTGTGTGGTTTTTCATGTTCTTAACCATTAAAACATGCGATTTACCCGTTAAATGGGTCAAATCCATGCTTTTTAAGGTAAAATCAAATTCCAGCCATGGATTCCCTGTTTTGTTTTTTTTACTTAGTTATGTTTATTACATGTGTTTTAAAATAGAAATCAATTTCGTATTGCTGTTTACTATTTTCCTTATTGTTTTCATTAATTAATGCATGGTTTATTAGATTTCATTAAATTTCTGTGTGTTTTTAAGCATGGATCAGCAAAGAATATGTTATTTCGTATTGAAGAACAAACTGTAAATTTATGATTTTTTAATATGTAAAACAGGGATATGTCAGTAAACTACTGTAAAAAATTCGGATGTTTTGAGATTCGGGAACCTTGTCAGAAAAATCAGATATCAAACCGTGATTTTAAATCTTTAAAATCGTTATTTAAATCCAAGAGGTAACTTGCTGTTATGTTATTTTTCTCATCTGATATCCGATTTGAGATCCGTAAAATGATGTGGATTAGTGTTGAGATGATCTATTTACTGTGAAATTTTGGTAATTCTTGGATTCTGTTTAGTATTTTTCCTTTGACAGAAAGTCTGATTTTAAATTTAAAACTCGTTAGGGTTTGCCAAAACCCTAATCAGACTTGTAATGACCATAGATTTGAAACCACAGATCCGATTCATAATCTGTAAAAAAGGAGTTTTATTATTTTTGTCTACTGTTTAATGCTAAAATTTCAGAAATTTTTGATTAGGTTTGTTATTTATTTCTGTATTTTCAAACCGAAGTAGTTGTTTTAACCCCTGTTAGATTTGTTATAGTTTAGTTCAGATTGCCGGAAGGGTTTCTCCCTAACCGGAGATGCTTTTTCAAATCTATAAAATAGAAAGCCTCTGTGTTTATGTATAGTTTGCTTCTGTAAAAATTCATAAGTTTTCATGGAGAATTGACCCCTAATTCGGGTCTAACTCTGAAACTGGTTTGTGACCTAGGTCAAAAATAACATATTTTAGGGTTTTAATGCAATTTTTGGATTACAATAATGTCAAAAAATTATTTTTATGATTTCAATCTGATTTTAGGGACATAACAGGTGCAAGTACCAATTTTTATGAAATTTGGAATTCGTTTGATGCCTAAATTGATCAAATTGCAAAATAAGGCCCCGTAGGATCCCGAAACACTGCCAAAATCACAATTTTTGTGATATTTCTTGATGTTCGTGCATAAGTGTGTGTTTTTAGGGTTTTTTCATGTTTAGAATTATATTAGGCTGTTTCATATTTGATTTTGTGTTTATTTCAATCATAAATCCCAAGTTTTACCAAAATCTATTTCAGAAAACCCTGATTTCAAGGCCATAGTCTTGCTATCAGCGGGCAATTTGGTCATTTGACATCAATTTCGAAATTCTAAACCCTAATTTTCTCATTTTAATCATTTCATATCATATTTAAGTTAATTTATCATTATTTGTATTTCAAAACTTGCATTTTATAAAATATCTTTCTAAAAACCCTGATTTCAAGGCCATAGTCTTGCTATCAGGGGTATTTTGGTCATTTTGACCCCAATTTTGAAATTTCAAATCTCATTTTCATATTTATTATATCTTATTTCATATTTTATTAAGTTTATATAATTGAATCATATGAAATATGGCTTATATCTAGCAAAATCCAGCAATTTCCAGATATTGCTGGATAAATCTAGAAAAGCCAACATATCTTCACTAACAAGTTTTCTAGTTTTGCAGGAACATTGAAGACTTTATTTTCCTTTATTTTTTGTATTTAAATTTGATTAGTGATGTAAATTGTAATTAATTTTGGAATAAGAATTTCAATTCCTGCATAGAATAGGATGCATTGCATATAGTTTTAAGCTCTGATATATAACTGCTATGTATGCCAATTCATGCTTATTTTTACCAACTCACTATGGTCTACATGAATGGCACGTGCACTAGATCTTATGGTGTTGAAAAACTTGGTGGAATTTGTATTTATGGCCATAGTCAGAATACGAATGAGACATAGATTTGTAATCTTCGTATTAGCCACATTCAGCCTACACTCTTAGGCTAACTTCAAAAATGCACTGCATTTCTCAAAAATACAAAAAGATTTTCTCAATTCTTCAAAATCAAGTCTTTCAAATCCATATTCATTCATTTCATTCATTTGCAAATTCCAATTCCCATTCAGAGAAATCGATTTTCTCATAATTTTCTAAGTCTTATCCAGAAATCAATTTTCTTAAAACTCTTCAAATGATATTTCAAGTATTTTTCAAAGTTCAAAATTCGATTCTCCAAGTTATATATTCAATTTCAAAGTTTGAATTCAGAGAAATCAAGTTTTTCCAAAGTTATTCCAAATTTCTCAGAATCGATTTTCATAAAACACTGGAATTCTTCAGAAATCGATTTTCACTTTCCTCAAAAATATTCTCTCACTAAGTTCATGATTTTCCAAGTGTTATCTTTTCCAAGAACCTCCAAATATTTTCAAATATTCAAAGCAAACATCATGTTTTCAAATATGCATTTTTAGAAATTCATAGCACATGCCTGATTCTTTGTGCATTTAGGAAATAGAATATGATTTAGACAAGTTGAGCAAAGTTAAGCATACAATTGATCCTTGGTCCAATTACCCCTGGTAAAGGCGCCAGGAAGGGTTGAACCTCGTACCGACAGGCGAGTCCCATTCTTCGGAATTATCCCGCATTTTAAAACGGAGGCGAGTTATTTTAAAAAACTTTTTCAAAGGTCAGTTTGATTTGCAAAAAGTAAAAATTTTGTGATGATAACAAAAGCATAATCAAATTATATCTAATTATGTGCTATGAATCATAAACACACGAAAGTATACATATATCAACTCTATGCAAATAGTGAATTCTTCAAAAAATTTCACGAGTCTTACTTCCTACCCTCCTTAAAAAGGATTTCGTCTGCGAAATCACAAAACATCAAACAACGACAAAATGGTCAGATCTCTTCTGACAGTGCCTAGTCGGCAACAACTAATTCTCTCGTAGACTTCTTTGGACAGAACTTGGCAATATGCTCCGGTTGTCCACACTTGAAACACTTGCCATCGTAGAAAGGATAAGTTCTAAAAGCATGATCTTCGTTGCATCGTCGACACTTTCGCTGGACATTCAATCGATGGGATTGCCATTGACGGTGGTTCTGCTATACTTTCTGACACTTCCGCTCTCTAGTAGGTAGCGAGGACTCCGTCCTACTAGGATTCATCTCACTCGTAATCGCGAAAATATGAGTCTGTTGCTCGGCTTGGTCTTCGTCCAATAGAGTAGCTACCTCAATAGCCTCTTCGAGCGACTTTGGCCCGCTAGTGAACACTTTGGTTCTCAGAGTAGGCCTCAATCCACGAGCAAACTTCATTGCTCGATCATTCTCCGCGACATAAACATTCATAGAATATCGCTCCAGACAACGAAACTTCGTAATATAGTCAGACAGGGTCATTGTTCCATGTTGCAGATCCAGAAATTCCTGCATCTTCTTACTTCGTTCATGCTTCAGAAAATATGCGGAGTTAAAAACTTCAACAAATTCATCCCACGTAACATCCATGTCTTTGAATTTAACTGAAGAGATCGTGTCCCACCACTTCTCAGTGTGGTCTTTCAAACGATAAGTACCAAAATTCACTTTTTGTTCCTCTGGGACATCCAAAACACGAAAAATACGTTCTATCTCATGTATCCACGATTTCGCAGCTTCAGGGTCTGTCTTACTCTCAAAAGCAAGAGGATCCAATTCCATGAAATGTTCTGCCCACTTTGGGCTACGTGCTAAAGATTCGCACCCATCTGTTGCGTCACAACCACTTGCTGTTGCACAACCTCTGCAAGGTTGTTTACAGTGCCCATAATATTGTTTCATTTGGTCTTCCAAGTCATCTATCATGACAAAAAGACATAATAATTAATCGACAGGTCTGACAACTATGCTCGCTAAACGATAATCGCAGCAATCATTCAAGAATTATTGGGTGCACTACACATAATTCAAGCAAAATACATCACAACTAAATCGTGCAGCAACACGACATATAAACACGTTCCACGAATGACCTCAAGTGACACCATACAAGTTCACTATCGCTAGAAAGTCACCATTCTAGACGACAAGCATTAGAGAATCACCACTCTAACACAACAAAACAAGGAGAAACATCATTCATATGACATCGTTAATCATAACATCGTTAATCATATCATCGTTAGGGAATCACCACCCTAGCAGCATCATCAGAGAATCACCACCCTGACGGCATTGCTGAAGAATCACCACTTCAACAACATCATTAGGAAATCACCATCCTAATGGCATCATCAGAGAATCACTACCCTGATGGCATCGTCAGAGAATCACCATCCTGACCGCATTGTTGAAGAGTCACCACCTCAACAGCATCATTAGGAAATCACCATCCTAATCGCATCGTTAGAGAATCACCACTCTAACGGCATCATCATAGAATCACCACCCTGATGGCATCGTAAGAGAATCACTACCCTGACGGCATTACTGGAGAATCACCACCCCAGCAACATCATTAGAGGATCACCGCCCTAATGGCATCATCAGAGAATCACCACCCTGATGGCAATACTGGAGAATCACCACCCCAGCAGTATCATTAGAGCATCACCACCCTAATGGCATCATCAGAGAATCACCACCCTAATGGAATTACTGGAGAATCACCACCCTGACGACATCGCTGAAGCGTCACCACTCCAATGACCTTCATTAGAGAATCACCACTCTAATGGCATCGCTAGAGGATCACCACCCTAGCGGCATTACTGAAGAATCACCACTCCAGTAGCGTCATTAGGGAATCACCACCCCAATGACATCATCAGAGAATCACCACCCTGATGGCATCGTTAGAGAATCACCACTCTAACGGCATTGCTGAAGAATCACCACTTCAGCAGCATCATTAGAAAATCACCATCCTAATGGCATCATCAGAGAATCACCACCCTGACGGCATTACTGGAGAATCACCACCCCAGTAGCATCATTAGAGCATCACCACCCTAATGGCATCATCAGGGAATCACCACCCTGACGACATTGTTAGAGAATCACTACTCTAACGGCATCGCTTAAGAGTTACCCCTCTAACGGCATTATTGGCACTACCAGGAATCACCACCTGAGCCAACTCACCACAATCCGTCCGACTGTGGTTGGGAAAACAAAATCCCCACAATGCTCTCTCAAGAGCAACACCCTAAAGATCGGTGTTACGCCATCCCCAAAATACGACCCTCTCAGGAGTCAAACGCCATCACCGGCAACACAAAAGCAACATGCTTCGGCAAAACATCGTAGGGGTTCTCATCACCAAGAACAACTGGGGATCAACAGTATCCTCCAACGGGATACACAGAGGTTCAACTGGCATAGACAAGGCTTTAGCCTTCTGTCCAAACATGTCATATCTGAAAAGATACCCTTCGTCAAAGACAGGGTTACGAACAATTCCAACGAAATTGGAGGAGGGAAAATACTCGCTTAGAGCCTCACACGACAATTCTCATCAAACTACATCGCCTTCAATACGATGAGGATAAAAGTTCGATCATCACTACAATTCTTCAATCGTCTCCACCAACACAATGTGGAACGAGAAGGGCGAACTACGCAAGTAGTTCGCTAGGTCTCAGTCAAGAACCTCAGCTCTCGCAGAAGTCGACTCGAATTAACTTGGGAAACTATATCCACAAGCATAAACAAACCCCTTTGTTTCGACAATCGATATCTTAAGCCAAAATTACAAGGTTTAAACACGAAATCGTGTCTCGCATCGAACGACACCCGAAAAGCACACAAATTTATCTAAACATGCAGAAGAAGCAATTTAACAACAGAAATACTATTCTACTGAATTAGGCATACTTATAGTGCTATGGTCGATGCGTGCAGAGACTTGAACCACACTTTTGGAACACCTTTCAAAAACACTGCTCTGATACCAGGTCTGTGGCGCCCCAGGATTTCCGACATGGAAAATAAAAATCCTTTGGATTTTTGGGGTAAACTTTTTTTTTTTTTGAAAACATTGCGCAAATGCAAAAGTACCAAAAAGGGAAAACAAGTGGAAAACCCTGGGCGGGTCACAGGGGTGAAACAACAACATTTATGAAACAACTTTTATTAATACATATTACAAATTGTACAACCATTTTCCCTTTGCAAAAACTCTGCCAAGATCCTCGACGTTCTAGAAGTGTGGGTTCAGTCCTTTGCTGCACATCGAGCTTCATCGCATGCCTAGAAGCAAACACCTGTATCCCCATAAAACGGGGTCAGTACTCTTGCGAGCTGGTGAGAAATCAACCACGATAATCCATTTGCAATAATTCATAGCATTATCATTTATTTGCAATAATTGAACAAGCATAACATAAGCAAGTAAGAGGCAGTAAAGAGTTCGTATGAAACAATAATTGACAACAATCGAGTGATAGCATGCTTTATAATTAAATGCAATTAAACAAATTAGGCCAGCAAAGCACAGGTGTGTGTGAACGTACATGTGCATTCTGTGACAAGTACGAGAACAAGCAATGTAACATTCCAAAGCAATGTGCATTAAGATGAGACAGTTAGAAACATTTATCAATGGTAAACTAACTCAAACAGGGTATGCATACGTGTATTGCAGTGATACAATTTTGTTCATTTAAAGAGAGGAACCAAGCGTAATTGCAATAAGGAACACTTCGTCAATTGATTAATTAAGGCAAGGCCTCTCTAGAACATACATCAAACGAGGTGCACTTTAGCAAGAAAAGTGCGAATAACATTACGTTGTTATCATTAATGAGCTCGTCTCAAGAGGTGGGTTTATAGCCGAAATAACTCGCCAAGGTGTTCTACGACATGGATACATGAATTATTATCATGTTTAACACATACTCCGTCATAGTCATGTGCCTTTTCCCAAAGCTAACTCTTAAATTCGAGAATTTCCATAACTATATAACAAGAGCCATGTGCATCGAGAAGGTGAAAGTGCCAAGTGTCATAAACACTTAAAGAGAGACGTAGTGTTCGAATTGTCAAACCAGTGCGTTCTAATAATTCTGATTTCGTGCAAGAGTCAATAAGCATGCGGTTTTCCTTGTTTTTCATTGAATCAAATCATTTCATAAGTGTTGATTTGCTTTACATATTTGCGAACCACATAATTGCGTAAAGTGCTAACTACGATGCACGTACGCGACATAAGTAAAGTGTCATCATACGCATGATAAATATATATCTAACAATATCCTTTTGCTACCATGGCGGCGTCAAGAAGAATCATTGCAAAAAGATGATGTGGCAGCCTTGTCGTGCATTTAAGATGTACAACTAACCAAACCGCCATACTACGGGAAAAACCGCGAAGCAACCAGGGTGGGACCCGACCACTTGCTGCCCCAAACTGCTGCAGCAGCCTCATAAACGGGCTGCAACTAAGGCCACGCCTTGGCCCCAAAACCGCAACACATACTAACCCTATTGCAGTCAAAGTGCTGCAGTCGCGTCTCTAGGTGCAACTCGGGAGCGAGGCCTCCCAAAAACTCCGTATAAGTGCTGCTGCCACGCTAACTTAGCGACCCACTGGTCTGGACAAAGGTCCAGACCCATGCAACTGGACCGTGGGGTCTCGAAATACTTGGCAGCAAGTCTAGACATTCGGTCCAGACTTGCCCAAGTCCGCGTCCATGACGCAGCACCTGAACTGGGCTCGGTTCAGGTGCCACAAGGCTGGGTACAGGTCTGGTACAGACCTGAACCCATGCCAAAGGACCAGATTGTCCTCAAAACGCTGACAGCAAGTCTGGACATTCGGTCCCATATGCACGTCTAAGCGCGCCACCTGAACCAAATTCGGTTCAGATGCGCAACCAACTGACTCAGGTCTGGTACAGGCCTAGGTCCAATGCAGGGTTCTGAGTACTGGTCTGGACAGGGGTGTCCAGACCAGCAAAGGTGCGGTTAGCACCAACGAAAGGGTGCAAGGCGCAGTAGCCTGCGCCTGCCAAGAAGGGCCAGCGCCACAAGAGCGCTAGTGCATGGCGCATGGGCACCAGCGCATGGGCGCCAGTGCAACCAGACCACCTGAGTGCTCTTCCAGCACTCGAAGTGTCCTGGGCACAAACAGAGGCCACCCCAGCTGGTCTGAGCCTGTGCTCAGACTGTGAACACCCCAAATTTTTCAAAATCTTTTAAATATTCTCTTTTTGCCCCTGATTTCATTTTTGAGTAATTGAGTCACTTTTTAAATCTAAATTCCAGTTCATTTCTCAAGTTTTACTGAAAATAAATTCATTTTATATATCTGACTTGATTTCAGATGCGGATCCATTGTCAAGATCAAAATCTGAGTCTCGTTGTCCAACTTTTAAATTAAAATTATAGAAAATACCAAAAATAGTTTTTAAATAGCTCGGACAGTCCATCCGACATCCGTTTGGATCCATCACGTTGTATTTCTCAATTCGAGTTTTAAAAACTTGAACATTTTCTCAAAACCTGGATCCGAACCCATTTTCTGAAGAAATTTCCCCAAGATAACCCTGATTTTTCAGAAAAACTCTTCTTTTGTAAATATTTTGAAATTTTGCAAAATTAGTTTAAATTCCTTAGTTTTTATAGTTTTTGTCTTCAAAAATACAAAAAAATATAGAAAATTTCAAGAAAAAAAGAAAATAGAAAAAAAGAAAAAAATACAAAAATAGCTTCTTAAAAAGCACCCTTTTTTAAAATCGAGTTTTATGAAAAGCACTTTTTTAGCAAAATTTTATTAAAAACCCCCTCTTTGCAAAAACTTGAAAATAAGGGAGGCACACTGCAAAATTTCTTTTTAGGGTTTTAAACGAGGAGAACAACGCCTCTCTCCACCTCTCCCTCCTTCTCGAAACATCCTGCATCTTCTTTCCCCTTTCTCTTCCGCCAAAACTTCCTGCTTCACCCGAGCTATCCATCGCTAACCTCCGCATCCACCATCTACCTCCACCATGTGCGACTCATCTCCGCGGATCATCAGTTTCTTCCATCATCGATCTTCAACCGTCTTCCCTTTCACGAACCCTCCTCTTCCTCTTTAAAAGGGGAACACACGGGGGAAGCAAGTCATCGCTTTTCACCTCCCCATTTCCTCCTCCACGAACCGCGTTTCACCCCCACCATCTTCCCTCTTTCTTCTTCTCATCCATCTTCTATCTCACCATTGGCCTCCTCCTTCACGATCAACTTTTCCCTCTTCTGTCTTTTTTTTTAATCGACTGAAGAAGGAAGTCGACCTCATCCTGCAGCGACAGGTAGAAATCAAACCCTCTTCCTCCGAATTGAAGCCGGCTACGGTAAGCTCCCTTACTCTTCTATCATTTCCTTTGTTGTTCCTGATCTCTTTTGTTTCTTTCATCCAAGCACCTAAGTGGGGATGACTTGCATATAGCAAGATCGGCCCATATACGTGCGACATTAACAGGAATGTCTCCATTCCGACATTTTTTTTTATTTTCTTTCTCTTTCTCCCTTTTGTAATTTACTTCTGAATCTCTCTGATTCTTACATTTTTTTTGTTTTGTTGTTTAATCAGATTTCTGATTCGTATTCGATTTCTTTCTCCTTAATTATTTCAGTCTGATTACGATTTCTATTTTGTTATAACTTTTGTCTGTCCTAATCTTTGCTTGCATTTCATTTTGCATTGTTTGATTTCTGTCATCTGTTTGGCTCTCGATTCCCATTTTCTGTTGTTTCGAAGCATAGTGACTCCTGGCGTTTGGTTGTTTCATTGTCGACCAAATAAATTCCAACGATCAAATGCGTGGAAGCATTTCCTTCATCCACTTTTAATTGACCTCCGGTAAAAACATCCTTTGACAAGTCTGTCTGGATGCCGGAATCAGAGTTGAATGCCATTAACAAAGTCCTACCGAGTTTGACAAGGAAGGTTAACAGGGCATTTTACTGATTTCATTTTTTCTTCTTCTTCTTATTGCTTTTTTTTTTCTTTTTCTTTTCTTTATTTATTAATTATCGATTTCCATTGTGAATTTTGTTATTGATTAAATGATGGGTTTCCATCCTGTGTCTATATATTTACTTCGTTTCTGGTTTTTAAATTCTTGTTTGCTTTTCTGATATATCTTGTGATGTTCGATTCCCTGTCTTATTTTTTTCATTACCTACCTGTGCCTTGTTTCATTTTGATTTCTTATGCTCATGCCGACTTCCTGTTCGTGTCTAAATTTCTTATTCCTCTTATTTTTTTATATATAATCGGCATGTATTTTTCCCCTTTGGTTTGCGATCTGGAGTTGTGTTGTTGTAAATAACGATTCAAATGTATCGTTCGTCTTTTCTTCTTAATCACTTCTTAAGTGTCGTAATCTGGGAATGCACCTTCTGTTATATTCCTGCAACCCTTCATTTAAATGTTATATTATTATACATTTTCAGTTCATCCGATCACTAGTGAGTTGCTGTATCCATTCAAACCCATTGAATCCCTGTTTTGAGTAAACCCATCTTTATTCAGCGTTTTTCCTGTCACCAGTTTCTTGATCGAGGTCTCATATTTTGTTTTAGTTTTATTATATTTTTAACGTGACAGTGTGACATAAGCCTGCCAAGATATTGATAACTGCTGTCAAAATGATTCTGTGTTGGAATAATGTTCTTTGTTATGATCTTATCCTTCTTATTTTATTTAGTATTGTCTTACATTAATCAAACCATCCATCATGATTTGCTGGAACACGTGTTGAAGCTTCTGTAAAACTGAGGCATCTCTTGATTTGGAGTTTTGCTACATGAGAAATTGGAAATTTGGCAGTACAGAATGAGCTGTAACTGCATTTCTTTTGTTGTTTTGGTTCTCTACATGCCAGCTTGATAACCAAGGGAGTCACCACGGAGATCATCTTGTACCAAGAAAAGAAGTGATGAGTATTTTGATTTTGAATTACTTGTTTGTCAACTAGACAATGTATCTGCTATATCTGTTCTGCTTTCTCACAGGGAAATGATCAAAATACAGGAAATGTGACTTTTCAGTGGTAATATATGAGTGTGAAGATGGTTTGCCCAAAGTGACTGTCTACAATCTTTCGGCTGCTGGAAAAGTGACAGAATGACTTCAAGATGGTCCAGTCATTGAATTTATAGATCCAATATATGGCATGGATTCTATAGACTTACAGTATAATTATCACATATTAAGGTCTTTGCCATTCCTTTTCACTGGAGTACGTCTGTCAAAATTGAAGGGTCTTTCCCAGCAAAATTTGGAGACTCAAAACCAGAATCCTGTAAATTGCCGAATTTCTTAGTCAGAAACAACACCTCCATCATGTTCTAATGTGCATGAGAAAACCTCAAGGAAGGGGGTTGGAAGTTGTGAGGAAACGTATTGCATCATGCTTGTCAGAACTTGCATCTATGCGTGAATCATCAGGGTTCCTTGTCAGTAAAGCATATGGGTCATCTCAAGTGGATGTTAAAGATAGAAACAACATCATCTGGTGGTCAGCTTGTTGGTTTTGATGCTAACTTAAATACTAAATTATCAGCTCTCACACCTCCACATGCTATAAATATTCTCAGCTGGAAAAAGGCTCTTGAGTACTTTGAAAGGCTACTAGAAGATCTAGATGTAATATGTTCTTTCTCTTTTGATCCACATAGTGAAGAAGTTCTTTGATTTGTGGTCCAATTCCAAAAGTCTCAACCTGATTTGGTTGCAAGCGCTCATCTGCAGCTTCTGCTGGTTCATGATGGGAAGCTATATGGGCGAGATCCTTTCCATGAAGTGATCTCTCGGGCTACAACATTGCCTCACATAACGAGGAGTACAGAGTTGCAAATGCATGAATTTGTACAACGTTTGGGACAGCTGCTAGTCAGCTTGCTCAAGATTCTTTGCACAAATGTTGCATGGCAAAGGCGTAAGCTTGGAAAGATCTTGCAAGATTGGAGTATCTTTTTGGGACAGCTGGAGAGGAGTGCTTCAAGAGAATCTGGAGATACTTTAAATGCGCCAATTGATGAAAATTCATGCATGGACCTAGCATCAAGTCTTGCTAATTGGACTAAAGAACATATTTACTGGATTGCTACCCGTTTCCTTATGCTTGGATTTGAGCTGGAACTCTATTCTCCTAGTGAATATTGCATGGTTTATTGGCATCTTTACATTATATTCATCAAACTGATGGAGAAAGTTCAACTCAGAATATCTCAAAACACTAATGCAGGTGAGTGTTGTCTGCATTATTTATTTATTTAAAATTTTCTTTCACCACCCTGTACCTACCCTGATGCAGTTATTGTTTTAAACATGCATGGACTTCTTGTGTTGGTTGTTCCCATTATCTGTATTTTTTTTCATTTATGCAACTTATGTTAAGCTCTGGAGGCCATGCTTTGCAACAAACACGAGCCTTTTGTGTTAGTTGTAAGTTTGTTTGTTTTTTTTTATCTATCTTGTTGCTTTTCAACAACATGATTTTCATCCCTTTATATTATGAGCTAAGATCAAATGAAATTGTTGGATTTTATGGTTGATCACTTTTAGCCAACGATGGATGTTTAGGTTTGAATCCGAGATGGGTCTATCCCCAGATTAACCAGTATAAAGAAAAGGCAAATGATTGAACTCATGGGTTTGGCTGATATGTGCATAAGGATATAAATTTTTTATGTTTTGCTAACAAATTTGTTTTTTTTCATTACATCTGCATGTTGTGGGGACTTAATTTTTTTGAACCATATTTTTTGAGAATTTTAGTAGCATGGATGTACCAGCTGCATTTGGTTTATATGGTTCACCTGCTTTGGTCAATACATGATGTTTGGATATTAAAGTTGCTCTGTCATAGCTGGAATCTTTTGGGTTTGAATCTCACATTGGGCTGTCTCCCAGATTGACCGTTAAAAAGGAAAAACAAGAATGAAGCCATGCATGTATCTGAAACTTATGTTAAGTATCTGCATTTTTTTGTTTTTAATATTGATTTCTATATATTCTTTTTTTTGCATCAGCCTGAGAAGACTCATTACCTCTATTTGAATTGGTTTTAAGCTTTTTAGTTGATCTTTTCTCCTGAGGCATATTCTCTTAAGAACTCTAATGATAAGAAACTTGAACTACGGTCATTACCAATTTGTTTTCTATTCATGAAGAGTAATGTGACTGTATAGGCTTGTTTTTGTAAAGAGAGTAGAACCACCAAACGAGAGCAAATGTCCACCAAAGTATCCAAATGGATAAACACAAACACCTGTATGTGATCATCGCAAAATTTTTCCTCTCATAATATTCTCTCTCTTCCTCTCTTCCTTCTCTTTTTCCTTTCTGACCTCTATTTCTCCTTTTTGAGGGGAGAAATGAAAAGACAGAAAGAGAGAAGAGAAAAGAAAAGAAGAGAGAAGAGGAACTCTTTTGCGGGGTCTCACTTGACCTTGATTTGAAAATACTTAGAAAATTACTCGCCTTCATTTTGAAAAATATTTGTGGGAAAATTGGGAGACGAGGCTCGCTCGTCGGTACGATGTTCGACCGTTACTAGCGCCTTTACCAGGGGTAATCGAACCAAGGATCGAATTTATGCCTTTTTGCTTTGCCTAAATATTATCTAAGAATTTATCCTAAGTCTAGATGCACAAAAAATCATGCTTGTGTAAATGCAAAATGTATGCTCTTTTGAGAAACATTATTTGAAAAATTTCCAAGTATTTCTAAGATGAACTTGATAATGAAGTGAAGAAATGATTTGTAACTTAGAATTTTGAGATAGATCTTGGATAGATGTTTGATGTTCTAAGTCTTTGAAATGATCAAAGTTTGGGAAAATAAATCTTTAAATTTGGAAAGAATGATTTAAAGACGAGAGAAAAGGAAATGAAGTTTTAAAGTCAGAAATAGACTTTGAATTCGAATTTAAAACTTGGATTTAGGAGAGGGAATGAATACTTGAAATGGAATTGAATTTCAGATTTTGAAGTTTGAAATCAGGATGGATTTTGAGAGATCCAAATGGTATTTAAAATAGAAATGGATTAAAGAAGTCCAGATGTGATCTGAAAATGAAATTAGATTTGAAATCTAAAAATCAAGGTAGATTTGGATTTAAAATCTAGAATTGGGAATGAAACTTGGATCTGAAGTCTAAGATCCAAGATGGATTGGATCTGGAATCTGAAACCTAGAATGGAATTTGGATTTGAAGTCTGAGATCTAAGATGGAATTGAATTCTGGATCCTAAAATAGAATTGGATATGGAGTCTGAGATCCGAAGTGAAATTGAATTCTGGATACTAAAATGGATTTTTGATCTGAAGTCTGAGATCCAAGATGGAGTTGGATTCTGGATCCTAAAATGGATTTTGGACCTGAAGTCTGAGATCCAAAGTGGAATTGGGCTCTAGATCAGGAATTAGGATTTTGAAGTTTAAATTCAGAAGATGAATCAAGAATTTCAAAGTTTTAATTTTGAGCTTTGAAATTTGGGATGTTAATTTGAATTCGAATTTTGAATCCTGAAAATGAATCAAGAATTATGCTTGATTTTTTCACTTGCTGCCACCTCCATCTCACAACTATAGGACCTGCTGCTATAGTGGTTGATATGATGTACAGCAAAGTGTAGAACCAAGATATGCTTGATCTGAAATGGAAGAAAAGGAAAATATGTTGTCTGGGATATGGCCAAAAGCTTTGTTTTGAGACAGAACAGAAGAGCCTGAAAAGCAAAGCAAGGAAACTGTAAGAGTTCTAGAATTTAATTCACACTGGAAAGAGTTATTTTACTCACCTTCAAGCAACTAACAATACTCCCATTGCCCACAAAATGTCTCCAAAAGTTTAAAACACAAGCATCCCAAAATATGACAAAGACAAACATGCAAAATAAAGTGGCTAACTTGACTGAGTGCCAATGACAAGCCTACATTAGTTTTCCTAATAAGGACATATGCACACCTGCTGAATTCTTCCTGATAAACCTATGTTATCCTGGAGGCCAATTCACCTGTGTTCTACCCAAGAGATGAACACGAAGATGATAGGCAGATTGACATTCACTTGGCCCATTGTTAATGACATCCCTGAAGCCATTTTGAAGACCTTCCTGTTTGGTAATAACTATGGCAATGTATAGTAGGTAGCCAAGAATTTACTCAGAAAACTATATCAATTGGCTGCTAAAGGATGAGCAAGACATTTCGAGAGACTCAGAACTCTCATAACCTTATTACCGAGGTGAATAGGAAATTACCCAAGGCGTGGAGGTTAGAATTAATCTTTACCTGCCTTCAGAATCTTGCTGAATTAAAAGCACAGAGACAAAAATACATCTACATAATATAAAGGTGAATGCAATGGTGTGAAAATGGTGATTCCAATGAATCAAATGCACCAAATGACATAGTGTAATAAAAAATTTACTAAACCAGGATACTAAAATGAATGTATAACAGAACAATCAGGGACCATGGATGAAATGGAATGCATCAGCAGGCTGCCAATGCACTTGAATGTACCGCAGAAGGAAAAGCTGAAATATAACGAGGATATGAAACCTAACGATTGGTCAATGCCATGGGTATTAATGCAGTGATCTTAACAATGATGGTTAAAGCATAGGATTGCAATAATTCATTATAATCATTGATGATATTTATGGTCAATAATAAGATACAAATGAAAAATCGATAGTGAAAGGAAAAGACCGAAGTAATAAAATAAAAAGAAAAGAAAATGGAAAAATCCATATGATAAATATAAGACATAGAACATAACACCGAATGAATATAACCTGTTGCTTACAAACTGTAATGGTAAATGGGGTGTTCAGAGACAAGTTGGTCATGAATCTCATCCACAGAGGGCTCATGTCTTTTCACTTTAGCGTGGAAAATATTGTTTGAGTCAATGTGACCATCAATAACACTACAGATAAGTACCACTATTAAGGTAAATCCTATCCATATGGCATCTTCATATCATCTGCAATACTATAGATCATACCTCATGATAAACTTTTGATAAGCTCTATAAAGCTAAGCGTGTGTATGTTACTACCCTTGAGTTTGTACATTACTCAATATAAAGCCTCCATCTTGTGCAGTCCTGAATGATTCTTCTTGAACAGATCTAGCCTGAAAAATTCAATAACAAATAAGTTTCACTGCATAGAATGAAAAATAAGATATATTATCACGAGAAATTACCTGATCGAGGTATAGCCAAGACCGATATTTTGGGACTATGTGACACATTAGAACTATCAGACATCATTATAGAATTTTATGAAAAGGAGAAATAATCGAGAAGGATTGTATTCACTGTAAGCAGAATGTGGCTAACATATGCAAAATAACCTACCTTTGTTAAGAAATGAAATATGAATAACCTGATCTTGTTGTTAAACCAATTCACAATACTGGGTGTTAGTGACGTAAATTGCAGGGAACACAAGTATGTGCAGAAAAGAAAAGGTGCTGATGTAACTTTGAGAACATTACCTAACGGTCATGCAACTTCAACCAATGAATCCTCATACCTCAATTGCTTTATCAATATAATCTTTTCCAATGGATCAAATTCATCAAGAAGCAGTGTATAGTTTGGCTGCATAGTCTATGGGTGTTACCCCTTTGCAATTGGATTCCTGTAATTTACAAAACCTTCCTTTATGGAGAATGCATAGTCAGATTTTGACAAACACAAAAGATATAGTGTACTTGAAAAGATGTACGTTGCTTGAAAAAAAAAAAATAAATAAATTACAGGATACCACCTCCACAGCCCTATCATAGAAAAGAGATTCTTCTGACCATCTTCCCAACACCATTCCATATGCTACCAAACGTGCCTTTGAGATGAGTACAAGTGGATTCATTGATTCTAAAAGCTGCTATGGCAGCTGCCCTGCAATCCCCATAGCCAGACCCAAATGGCAAAGCCCCTGCCTTCATTCTAGATTCATCATACTTATAGAATCTACCAAAGCCCTTAACATGTGAAACGCTAACCATCTGAAATTCTTGGAGAAGTAACAACTTCCCTTTCTGAGATGGCATATGTCATTTGCACAGATCTACCTCTAAGATCGACTATTCCAACCATATCTGAATACATATATATATATATATATATATATATATATATATATATATATATATATATATATATATATATATATATATAAAATGACAACAGTGAAAATGAGGCCAAACGCAGGGAAGTACTGATCTATGAACCCAGGATTCTGAAATGAGTCTTCCACATGACTCTCTTTGAATTCATTCTTATTTGATCTTTCAAGGATCACAGGTTTGCCACTTGAACATTGAACCAGCTTACCATGGGATTGTTGACACTGAGCTTGATAAATTCTAAAATACTCGAGGATGCATAATTGAGTCAAAGGCAATTACATGATAATGACATTGTGTAATATAGATAAAAGCAAAATCAGATCAGACAAAAAAAGTGTGTTGATCAAACACAGGGGCTCAAATCAATATATGAAACAAAATGAAATCAAAGGGGTGTGGTGCTTATGAGGATCTTGCAGAGCAAGCACAGATATACAGGTTCAAAGTAGCTAACTGATATACCCTTGACAACTGATCTGTAATTTTCTCATTCCATCAACCTGATGTTGCCAGTGAAGTACTGGATGAGTGAGGTTTTCACGAGAAACCCACCACTTATGCACCGGTAATTCATTTCCTTGAGAAATCCTGCCCTTCCTAATCACTTATCATGCACCCTTACATCATTATCTACCATATGTTCAACCCACATTTTCGTTCAGATTGCCATCCAGATAGCAACAGATAAAGGAGGGCAGATCAGCACATGGGCCTTAGCAAACTCATGGGCACATCAACTCTTTTACCCAACGAATTTTTTACGTTATTGAGATGAATATCACAACATGACCTTAGTTAACAGATTGATTTCAGCCAAAGAATCAACAAACGAAAAGCAAATTGATTTGTCAGGTGGCCTCTGCAAATTAATTTCAGAAATAGACATTAATGTAACAGGAATATACAGAGACAACTTTAGAAATTAAATGAGAATGGCAATACCTAAATACACCATCTTCATCTTTTGAATATATTTTGAATCGGGAGCATCAGCACCCATGAAAGAATTAAAACAATCGGGTTAACCCTCAACAAGATTCCAACAAATCAGAATCAACCCAGAAATTAGATTGATATCAGAGATCTTTTGATCTGCTTTTTTTTTTTTTTAAAACACTTGCAGAAAACAAAAAGAAAAAAAAAAGTAACAGGCCGTCGTCCAACCAGCCTTTCAGATTTTTTTAAGACCCTGAACTCGTTGTAGAGAGTCAGAGCATGTGAAGCAAAATGAAAGAAAAATATTGAAATACTATGAAACGAAAAAGAAATAGAAAAGGAAATCAGCATGTAAATGACTAGTGAAGAGGTGGAATCAAATTCAGCGAACAGAGACGACAACGTGAATGGGGAATTGGAAACTCTTAGAAAAATAATAAGCAAAATAAAAGCAGAAATCGAAGATTAGCAGGGAAAATGGAATAAGAATAAAAATTACTGAATATGATAGCATAAACAGAACAAGGATAAATAAATTACAAAAAAATGTATCGGAATGCATCCGTTCCATTTGATGTTGCATACTTACATAGATCGGTACTTGCTATAAGCAAGACCGATACTATGTGGATGCTCTAATGGGGCGGGGCAAAAATATGAAAAGTAAAAGGGGATAGGATAAGAGAAGGAGGGAGGAGATGCTTACCGTGGTTGCTTGGAGCTCTCGAGGTTGAAAAGCGACTTTGGTTCAACCAATTGGGAGGTAGAAGAAGAAGCAGATGTACTGTGATGGGGTGAAGCGCGGTGCACAGAAGGAACCAGGGAAAGTGGCGAGCTGCTGTGTCGCTCCTGATGAGGTGGAATGGAAGAGGAAGGAGGAAGATGCGGGGGTGTGTTATCATCGCAAAATTTTTCCCCTCCCTTGCGAGAGAGAAACGAATTTCGCGAGTCAAACTCGACCAAAGTTTTGAAAATGGTTTTGAAAATCACTCGCCTCCGTTTTGAAAATTTGCGGGAAAATTTCATGGAATGGGATCCGCCTGTCGGTATGAGGTTCAACCGTTCCTGGTGCCTTTACCAGGGGTAATTGAACCAAGGATCAATTATGTGCTTTAACTTGACTCAAATATCTAAATTATGCGCTATTTTTCCTAGAATGCACAGAGAATCAGGCTTGTGCTATGGAATTTTGAAAATAATGCAAGTTTTAAAAAACATGATGTTTGCTTTGGAAAATTGAAATGCATTTGGAAAATGACTGGAAAATGCTTGAAAATGGAATTCCTGGGAAAATTATTGAATTTCATTGAAAATCTGAAATTTGCATTGGAAAGTGATTTCTCAGGAAAATTTGAATCTTGGGAAAATCGATTTTTGAAAACTTGAGATATTGAAATTTGAGAATTTTAAAACATTGGAAAATCTTGATTTGAACTTGAGAAATGCTTTGAAATGTCATTTGAAAACTCAGAATTCTGAGAAAATCCGATCCTGAGAAAGACTTAGTAAATCCTTGAGAAAATTGATTTTCTGAAATTGAAATTGGAAAATGAATTTGAAAATAATGCAATTTAAATGATATGAATGAATGAATATAAATTTGAAAGAGAATTTTAATTGAGGAATTGGGAAATCCTTTTGAAGTTTTGAAAAATGCAGTACATTTTTGAAGTTAGCCTAAGTGTGTAGGCTGAATGTGGCTAATACGAAGATCATAAATCTTGGTTTTCTTCGTATTCTGACTATGGCCATAAATATGAATCCCACCGAGTTTATAAACTCCCTAAGAGCTTGTGCACGTGCCATTCGTGTAAACCATAGTGATTTTGGAATAAATGTGCATGAATTATACATCAAATATCGAAATTTGCAGAAATTAAACTATATGCAATGCAACCGTATTCTAAGCAGAAATGTAACTCTTATTCCAAATATTACATTGCTTTTTACATTGAATTGAATAAAATAAAGAAATAAAATAACTAAGTCTTCTTCTTGAATGTTCCTGCAAAAATAGAAAACAGTGTTAGTACAAAAATGTAGGTTTTTCTGAATTTATCTGAAAATATAAGAAATTATCATATATTATTCAGATATAGACCCAGAATCATACCCTCTTTGATATAAACATATTAAATAATGAATAAATTTCGAAGATAAACTTGAAAATTCGAAATTAGGGTCAAAATAACCAAAATACCCCTAATGACCTTAAAAGCAGGGTTTTATAAGAAAAAATTGTAAATTTTGGAATATTGAAAATAAAATGAAATAAATCAAATATAATATGATGATATGCATGAAAAATTATGAAATTAAAGATTGAAATTTCGAAATTTAGGTCAAATTGACCAAAAAATCCCTAATGACAAGACTATGGCCTTGAAACCAGGGTTTTCTGAAATAAATTTTGCAAAATTGAAAAATATGAAATGCAAATGAGATTGAAATTAACTCTAATATGATTCTACATGCTCATGTACATGATAAAAACCCTAAAATGGCGAAAATATCATAAAATATCAAATCTAACCTGATTTTCGCTTCTGAATTTAAAGATAAACTAACACATGGAGCAAATGAACTTGGAATTAAGCCAAATTTGGCATGGACACCTAAAATAACCCTAAAAACAGAATGGAGCTCGAAAATCTAATTTTTTGTATTTTTAAATATGGAAATTCAAATAAAAACCCTAAATTTTGTGATTTTTGCCTAAAATGTTGATTCTAAAGGGGATTTCGGATATCAAACTTTCATACAAATTTCCCAAATTTTATGGGGTGATATAGGACAGTAAGGCAAGGATTTGTGCCTTTTACACTTTCTGGTTTTGACCTATGGTCTGAGCTGTATCACTCCGGCAAGTCGGATCGGAATCCGGCGACTCTAGGATTTGGGGAAACAGACAGGTTTCGGTAGCAAATCTGAGAAAAATAGTAAACGGATGGGGAAAAGGCTTAAATTGTGTGAAACTTTTCCTAACAAATAGGGAAAAATTTGATATTTTTGCATCATTGGGATTTGGGTTACGGTTTGGAAAAAGTCATAATGTTATCAGAGTCCCGAATCTCTGAAATTTTGAGATATTGAAATCTGTCAGACAGAAAATAAAAATTTGGGAAAAATAATGAAATAGTTCCAAAAATCTCTAAATTTTGGGAAATGACAGGAAAACATGTTAGAAACAACTTTCGTGTTGAAAGGTTTTGCATACGGGCTACGGATTGAACGAACTCGGTGCATTAGGGTCTGCCTATACCCTGACAGAAGAAAATCAAGATTTTCCCAGGGGGCTAGGAAATCCGATTTTTGAAAGAGATCAAAACGAACTTGAAAAACCTCAAAATTTACAGATCATTAGTATATTCAATTATCAATCAACTGTGATTTTTGGAAAATAATCTGAATCTCCCACGAGGGTGGTGCCGGAGGTTTTTGTTTGCTAAATCAGAAATTAGAACTTCAGAGAGATAGAAAACCCGATTTAGGGTTTGAGCGATTTCGATGAGTTACGAAACCCAAATTGAATCAAAATTTTGGCAATACATCATAGATAGACAAATTTAAATACAGTAAAATTTCCAGCATTTTTGAATAAAGACATCTACATGGAATTATAGCTGGACTTAACATAGACATGGAAACCTATGGATTTAACAACTCTACTTAACATGGACAAAACAAAAATGAAATCAATCTATAAATGACATCAAAAGAACTGCGTGGAATATGAAAATTAAATAAAAATAAAAGAAAAACACTCAAAAGGGAGCATGAATCACTCTTTTTCTTGCTTTTGACTCTCAAAGTGAGAGATCCAATCCATTAAGTGGATGGACCTCATCACTTGTTTAGTCCAAACACATAGACATATGTTTCAATTGCATAAAGAAAAGAAAGAAACTAGTGTAGGATTCCAGTTAATGCGAAGGTCTCACCTTGTATCCTCGCTACAATAAAGGCGGATACTTCCTTGATGGGCTAGGGCCTTGGAATCGGGGCTGGTTTGCTTTGAGGAAGGTAGCAACTTGCTTCTATGGTGAAACCGAAGCAAGAGGTGCGGTTGGTGGCATTGAAGACTATTTGCACCTTGGAGATGGTTGCTTGTTGGAGCCGTGGTTGAAGCTGGTGGTTACAATGGATGACATCTACACTTGTTGCTGCAGCTGCGAAGAGGATGCCGGCTGGAGCTGGAGGATGACGTGGCTGGAGCTGTGCAAGGAGGGCTGCAATGAAGGGTTTTGCCGCAACCTTGATGTAGCTTGACTTGCTGCTACCTTGGTGTAGCAGCAGGAAGGCTGAGGGTTGCTGTTCGTTGGGGCTGAGATGTTATGGCTGGAGTGAGAGTGATGGCTGTCAGGGAAAAGAAAGAGTTGCAGCAAGGAGGGGAAGAGAAAGGGAGAGAGAGAGAGAGAGGCGTGAAGGGATGGGAGTTAGAAAGCAGCCGTTGTGTTCCTTTTTTTTTTTTTTTGCTAACTTAGGTTTTGATAAAATTAAAACCTAAGTTTCCTCCACTATGTCATGGGTAGCCATACGTAAATGGCTGCAGCCTTGTGCCTTTGAAAGAAAGGGAAAGGAGGTAAGGAAGAAAGGGGAAAGAAGGAAGGGAAGGAAAAGGAAAGAAGAGGGGAAGAAGGAAAAGAAAAGAAAGGAGAGGGAAAGGAAGAAAGGAAAGAAGGCTGGAGAATGCCATACGTGAGTGGAGGGGGAGGAAAGAAAGGAGTAAAGAAAGAAAGAAAAAGAAAGAAGAAAGAAAGAAAAGAAAGAAAGAAGGAAAGAAAAGAAATAAAAAAAAAAAAATGGAGGAAAAAGAAGAAAGGAAGTGGGCTAGAAGGTGAGCTAGGGTGGTCGACCCCCTTGTGGGTCCCACCTTAGGAAGAATAAAATAATTAAAAATAAAATAAAATAAAATAAAATAAAATAAAATAAAATAAAACAAACGAAAAATAAAGAAAAAGAATTTTTTTTCTTTTCTTATAAATTAAAACAAGAAAATGCAAATGGATGGGCCATCTCAGAGCGGGTCCAAATTGCACTTTTGAAATTTATTTTGACGATTAAAGGGGTAAAATAGTCTTTTCAGAAAATTTCCAGATGAAACAAGCTATTTTTGGCAGTTTTTGAAACGAGCTCGGATTTTGAAGTTCAATACCTCGTTGCGAAGCAAATCCAGTGTAGAATTTGAAAATTTAATTTTGAAAGAAATCTAGATTGTTTTTCTCAAAAAAATATTTCCAATTTTTTTTTCAGACGAAACGAGCTATTTTTGGCAGTTTTTGAAACGAGCTCGGATTTTGAAGTTCAATACCTCGTTGCGAAGCAAATCCAGTGTAGAATTTGAAAATTTAATTTTGAAAGAAATCCAGATTGTTTTTCTCGAGAAAATATTTCCAAATTTAGACTTCCGGTGGTAAAAATGTCAATTTTGGAAATTCAGGGTTTGAAATTGATTTCTGAAAACTTTTAAAACTCAATTTGGATTGAAATTTATAAAACTTGAGTTCTGGACTTCGAAAATGAAATGAAATGTGATGAAATGTTATGAAATGCTGAGAAATGATATGAAATGATATGAAATGATGAGAAATGACATGAAATGACACGCGAAATGCTAACACTGAATAAAGAATTTTGGATTTTAAAACCCGATTAACACTTGTACCAATTCAAAAAGCATTAAAATTGATAAAATTTGCAAAATAGCTCAAGAAATGGTTTTCGGACTCTACTGGGTTAGAATGACACTGGAAATTAGGGTTCGAGCTGGATTGAACTGAGATGAGCTAGATTGAGCTGGGTTTTAGAGTTTTAGAACTCTAATGAGCTGACAATGATACTAACTCAACTCACCTTTTCGACTGAATTTTCAAGAAAAGCTTCCATTTTTAGAGAAATGGTACGAAATGATCATTGGAATAAACACTAGCTCAACTGACTAAACTCAGCTCAATTTCAGCTGAAAGAGCTGAAATGGACTAAAATGGGCTCCTGGACACTTAGAAATGGTTTTGAACTAAAACGGGAGCACTTGAACTTCTAGTGAGCTCAAGTTAGACTCTGGGGAGTATGACTGACTATGAATGACTGACTCAGAGACAATTGGCTTGGATTTGCGCAAGAAATGAGCTCATTTCTGAAGAAATGATCCCATTTTGGCAGGAATTGTCAGAAATGAAAATGGTCTTCTCACTGTGAGCTCAGATGAGCTTGGAATGACTGATATTGTAAATGTTCTGAACTGACCAGTGAGCTTTGTTGACTCCGACTGACTAAGGTCTGGGATGACCTAGGGGTAAAATGGTAATTTTCCTAATTAAAGTTGGTAAAAGGGTGATTTTCTGAAACTGACTGGAGGGTTGACTCCTACACTGACCTAACAAGGTTGACACTGCACGAGGAGGGTTATTTGAGAATGGATGTGAAAAAATTGGGGTGTTTACAGATGCTCGTCTTTGCTACTAAGCCAGTTTAAGGCCGAGCTTAGTGGCAAAGAAAAACACACCAACTTTGGGCTATAAAAATGCCCCAGTTAGAAGGATCTGACTGGTTGTGAAGAGGTTAGCACTGATGAAAATGGTAGATATGAAATGAAGAATAAAGAAGAAGAATTTTACCTCAAATGAAGTGAGATTCAGGTTTTGCCCTTAACCTGGATGGGACAGGAAATACATCATGTAGAAACGAAGCTCAGGTTTAACCCTTAACCTGACCGGGAAATGAAATACCTCATCAAAATGAGGCTCAGGTTTAACCCTTAACCTGATCGAAAAATGAAATACCTTATCAAAGGAGGCTCAGGTTTAACCCTTAGCCTGATCGGGAAATGAAATACCTCATCAAAGGAGGCTCAGGTTTGTACCCTTATCCTGATTGGGCAGAAAATGAAATACCTCATCAAATGAGGCTCAGGTTTGTACCCTTATCCTGATTGGACGAAAAATGAAATACCTCATCAAAGGAGGCTCAGGTTTATACCCTTATCCAGATTGAAAGGAAAATGAAATACCTCATCAAAGGAGTCTTAGGTTTGTACCCTTATCCTGATTGGGAGGAAAATGAATGGAATCCTCGAAGGAAGAAACCATGATGGAACCTTCGGATCTCCGTATAATGAATCCGATAGGGGTTTTGCAAAAGGATGAAATTGGGGTCCCTAAAGCTTGAAAAGGGGTTTGATTTTGGGCGCCTCATTGCTGAGACTGAATAACTTTTGAAATTGATGACCTTTTGCGAGAAAATGATTGGTGGCTTAACCTCAAGCCGAAATTGGACTGTCTTTGGTGGGACAGTGGGGACACATGGAAGTGTACGAATCTGAGAGCCCATGCGCTCAGATTATACCAACAGAAGGGAAGGAATCTTGAAAACTCTCGTTATCAAGTCCTTAAAAGGGATAACAACTGATGTCAGGATGCGCCAAAGATGAACCTCAAGCTCGCGCTTCACGTCAGGATGGCTAGAAAATATTGTCAAAATGTTGAAAATTGTTGTTGATTCAAAATAATTGAAAGTGATGCACATTGTTTTGAAAATATTCCCTCTTTTCTACCTGAAGTATTACCTCCGACTGGGCTTAACTCCGTAGAATCAAGATTCAAATTCAAATTGCTTGCGATTGGCTTTCTTTCAAGGAAGCTATCAATTTTCTTGATATGAGCACAAAAGACAGTATTCTTGATATTGTGAAAGCAATTGGTGAAAGAATATTGATAATAGAATTTCACAAAATTTAAAGAGGATTCTTGGCAGATTCAGCAGTCTGATATCCTGGGATTCTTTTCTCATGACAATCTTTCTGCCTACTCTTTTTTTTTTGGCAGAATTAGAGCTCTCTGGGGTTTTTGGGGATTACATCATCCTTCATTTTGGAGATGTCCTGACTTTTCTCTCTCTCTCTTTTTGGAAGGGTACGTCACAAACTCCTTCATCTCAGAGATGCTCCGATCCTTCTTTTCTCTCAGGGATTATATTGATGATTATTGGCTCTTTGGTTGAAAATCTCTTGATGATAGCAGAAATTAAATATCCTTTAGGGTTTGTCGGGAGGCTCATCGCAGTCACCTTCATCTTGACGGTGCTCTGAACTTTCTCTGGAAGGATTCGTCACAAACTCCTTCATCTCGGAGATGATTCAAATCTTCTTTGGCCCCGGGGGTCAACTCACATAATTTGTCTTCATCTTGACGACAATTGAGAGATCCCTTTTGCAAATATTTAATTGCAGCTTAAGTAATTGAGGAGATATGGAGATTGAATGGATTTTTCTATATCACCTAGGATATTTCGACTGCTTTATTTCCCAAGGATGATATTTAAAAATGTGCCATTGACTGCGATCAATATCAATCACTTATGGCTTTGCAACAACATTGAATTTTCTTTGCTGGCCATATCGAAGATTTATTCTTCATCCTTTTGGTTGGCCAATAGAAAGATTTTGAATTTTGAATCCTTTTTCGCGAAAGCTTTGTCCTTTTTGAAGTAATACTGAAGGTATTCTGAGGTAATAATTTTATGCAATAAGGATTTTGAAATCAACAAATATTTAATGACAAATTGGCAAAATGTTCTTGAAATCCTTGGTGAAAGAAATTGCTTGAGGTTTAATTGACACATCCATGACCAAATTGAGTCTTGAAAAGACTCGATAAAAGATCAACTCGAAAGTTGGGTTTTATTTTGACTTACCAGCTCGAAAGCAGGATTTGGGTTGACCGACCAGCTCCAAAGCAGGATTTGTTGAATTACCAACTCAAAAGCAAGATTTATTGACCGACCGGCTCGAAAGCAGGATTTGTTGACCGACCAGCTCGAAAGCAGGATTTGTTGACCAACCAGCTCGAAAGCAGGATTTGTTGACCGACCAGCTAGAAAACAGGATTTGTTGACCGACTAGCTCGAAAGCAGGATTTGTTGACCGACCAGCTTGAAAGCAGGATTTGTTGACCGACCAGCTCGAAAGCAGGATTTGTTGACCGACCAGCTAGAAAGCAAGATTTGTTGAATTACCAGCTCGAAAGCAGGATTTGTTGACCGACTGACTCGAAAGCAGGATTTGTTGACCGACCAGCTAGAAAGCAGGATTTGTTGACCGACTAGCTAGAAAGCAGGATTTGTTGACCGACTAGCTCAAAAGCAGGATTTGTTGACCGACCAGCTAGAAAGCAGGATTTGTTGAATTACCAGCTCAAAAGCAGGATTTGTTGACCGACCAGCTAGAAAGCAGGATTTGTTGACCGACCAGCTCGAAAGCAGGATTTATTGACCGACCAGCTCGAAAGCAGGATTTGTTGACCGACCAGCTAGAAAGCAGGATTTGTTGATCGACCAGCTCAAAAGCAGGATTTGTTGAATTACCAGCTCGAAAGCAGGATTTGTTGACCGACCAGCTAGAAATCAAGATTTGTTGACCGACCAGCTCGAAAGCAGGATTTTGATTGAGAGGTTGAATTTGATGATTTGAAATTGATTGACATTGATGAAGTTGTAACCCGAAGGCTTAGAAAGTGATAGATGTTGATAAAGTTGTAACTCGAAGGCAGGAAAATGACTGATGTTGGTAAGATTGTAACCCCCTTGAATTTGGAAATTGATTGACCCAAAGGTCGAAACTAGAAATTAGTTTACTGGGAATGACATGGGTTCAATTGAGAACAACATGGGTTCATTGTGAACGGTGTGGGTTTAATAGGGATTCAGCCTAAGAACTTGGATCAGGAGGACTTCAACCTACAAATCACATTTCAGAAAAATACCAATCCAAAAGGGGTTCGACCTAAAGACTGTAAAGAATATTGGATCAGGAGGACTTCAACCTACAAATCAAATTTTTGAAAAATACCAATCCAAAAATGGTTCGACCTAAGAACCTGGGATCAGTAGGAATTCCACCTACAGATCAAATTTTTGAGAATGTGATTGATTCGAAAGGGGTTCAACCTATGAGCCGTATTGGTTTGACTGATATTCAACCTACAAATCACACTGGTTTCGCAGGGGTTCAACCTACGAACTTCCATAGGGATTTAACCTAAGGACCACATCGGTTCCGAAGGAATTCGACCTATGAACTATCAATTTCATAAGGATTTAACCTAAGGACCATAGTTTAAGAAGGAAGGATTCAACTTGTGAGCTTTGAATGGACCAGATGCTAAACTGGGTTTTGAGGGAAGATTCAAATCGAAATTCAAATCTTCAAGGAAAAACTAAATGAATTGGGTTTTGAAAGAAAATTCAGGTCGAAACTTGGATCTTCTAGACCAATTACTAAATTGTAGAAAAGTTTGAGTAGGAGTTCAAACCTTTAAAGGAAAGCCAAGCGAATTGGATTTGGAAGAAAATTCGAGTCGGAACTCTAATTTTCTAGACCGATTCCAGGCATTTGAATTGGATTTGGAAGAAAATTTGAGTCGGAACTCTAATCTTCTAGACCAATTCTAAAACATTTGAATTGGATTTGGAAGAAAATTCGAGTCGGAACTCTAATTTTCTAGACCAATTCAGAAGGGAAAGAAATTTGAGTTGAAACTCGAATCCTGGAGGAAAGAAAATTTGAGTCGGAACTCGAATCCCGCAAGAAGACTAGACCAACATGGATTAGGTTCGAAAACATTAACCAGCAAAACCAGATTTTAGAAAGTTTGACCAATAAAAATTGGATTTTGAAAGTCCGACCAATAACAATTGGATTTTGAAAGATGTACCAGTGTGAATACCGGATTTTGGAAATGAACCAGTATAAGTACTGGATTTTGAAAATGGATCAGTATGAATACTGTTTTTGGAAGAATTACCAGCACAAACACTGGATTTTGAAGATTTACCAGCATGAACACTGGATTTAGAAAATTTTACCAGCACGAACACTGGATTTTGAAAATCTTACCAGCACAAACACTGAATTTTGAAAATTACCAGCACGAACACTGGATTTAAAAAATTTACCAGCACGAACACTGGATTTAGAAAATTTTACCATCACGAACACTGGTTTTTTGAAAATCTAACCAGCACGAACACTGGATTTTTGAAAATTTACCCAACTAATTCTGATTAGAGATTTTTAGTCTTCATCCTCACGATGACTTAGACAACTGTCAGGGTCTCAGGATTTTTCCCTTATCCTGAATGGGCAACTCAGGTTTGTCTCTTAACCTGAAGGGGAAGTGAATTTGATGCAAATGAATGCATGCAAATGCAAATGCAAAATGATGTAAATGGATGCACATGCATGCAAACTGAGAGATTTATTTGATCCTGCCTGCATATAAGATATTTTGAAGACAATTTTCAAAATAATGCCCTAGTATAACTAGAGAGTGAAATTTTGGATAAAAGGAAGATAATTGATGTTCGAAGAATGCTCTCCGACGGTAATAAAGCAATTGACTTTTGATTGATTCAGAGACTCTGAAGAGGGTCATTTCTCATGCGAGAACATTTTTGCGGAGAAGAAGAATAAGAGGTGACATCAAGTTTATGAGGAAAATTGATAATTTTATTAATGCATTGAAGGAAAGATGACAAATCAAGGAAAGACAAATGGGATTGCATTATCCCTTCAAAATAATGAAAGCAAGATGAGAAATGGGAAAATGCTAGCATTGTCAGCTTCTTGAATGATTTGAGGAAAAAGCTCAGTCAGGATGACTAGTCCTCCTTTTCATCTTCAACGAGGAGATTCTTATCAATGCAGTCTTGAACGATATTCTTGAAGACGAAACAATGCTTGGTATCGTGACTCATTGTCCGATGAAACTTGCAGAATTAATCTTTAAACCTTCCCATGGTCAAAGGAGGATCCGCTATCTTGGGGAGTCTAACCATCCCTTTGGCTATCATGTATTCCAGAACTTGCTCGAGCAACTATTCTAAGAGAGTAAAATTGCGGTCGTATCCCCAACCGTCATGCTTTGGTCTCCCTTGGGGTTTTAATTCTAGTTGGATGCTCGAGGGAGGGCTGCCATTCTGCTTGTTGATTCTATCCTCTTGTCCTGTATGATTATCTTTGCTGAAATTTAGACTCCCTGATCTGTCGGTGTGGTTCTTTCTGCCATCCCTTTTGCTTTTGCAATTGCTGTTGCCGGGGGCATTCGCAGAGAACGTGAAGTTTGACTTCTTTTTGGTATCTAAATTGCTCTTTGAGAGTGTGAGACTCTCATATACTCCATTCTCTATTTCTATCTCGAGCCATTCAGCTCGTTCTGTCAATTCGATGAAAGATCGTGCTGGGGAAGTAGAGATCAGGCCTCTCAAAGGTTGGGAGAAATTATTCAGGATGACCGACAATGCATGCCCTTCTGATATCGGATCCTTCATTTGATTGCAGGTGGATCGCCATCTATGGATAAAATTTCTCACCTTTTCATCCTCTTTCTGCTTCAGATTATAGACATGATTGAGGGTGGGTAGCACCTCGGTATTGAACAAGAATCGCTCAATGAAAAGATTAACCACATTGTCAAATTCTTTCAACTCAATGGGATTGATGTGCTCTGAATACCATTTGGCGGCAGTGCCCTCTAGACTGCGAGGAAAGCATCTAAACAAAGCGCGATTGTCTCTCTTGAATCTATTGCATTCTGCAAAGAACATAGCCAGGTGAGCCTTGGGATTGCCAGTCCCATCAAATTTGACAAATTTGCGAGGGAGATCTTCTAGGCTGTCATCTCCTTCCAGACTATCATAGAACTCTTCGCTTGTGAAAATCCTTTTGCCCTTGTCGCGGGCCTGCAGATCTCGAACTATCCTGACCATATCTCTGAATTGTGGTTGGTCAGAATCACTGATAGACTGATCTTTGAATCTATGGGCTGACCCCTACCCCTGAGTAGACTTGCGGAGTATCTGCTGAGTCTCAATTTCTTCATTCGTGTCTCCCACTGATTCCTCTTCATCAGATGTATCTTCGTGTTGGACACGCTTTTTAGATATCTTCACCTGCTTCTTGACTGTGTGACCCTCAGCCTTCTGCTTGACCTGGGTATGCTCTGTACTGGCTTCAGCTTGCTCTGCCAGCACTTTGCTTATCACTTTTTTGAATATGGCATACATTTGAGGATCAATGTCACCCTCAACCTGCTGCCCTTGATTTTTGCCTCAGTGCGGGGAATCCATTTCTTCTTCTGAAGTTGTTGAATATGCGATGCCCTCAACTGGTGCAGTTTTCTTCCTTGACCTTGTCTGAACCATTGAATGTCACGAATGCTCTCTGCAAAGCAAAATTGATGATTAGGCTTTTGAAAGAGATTTTGATTGGAAGAGAATATTTGCTGAGAATTTTGGTAGACAATTGAAAGAGTATCCCATTACTAGGGATTGAGTCGTTGCTGGGATTACGATAATTGCGTTGTCATTCCTTTGCAAAGAAAATAAACAACTGAAAATTATGCCTTGTTACCTAGGCGAGGTCGTCAAACCAAGAATTAAAGAATTTGCAAGATTTTTATTTATTGAAAGGAAAACATCATTGTATCAATAATAAACTTGGGAAAGAGGGGGCGGACAAACAATTTGCCACCACTCTTTATAACTAGCAGAGACACGAGGATCGGGAAAAAGTAGAAGAGTGACAAAAGAGTCTCAGCCATATCTGGCAGAATGGTATGTTCCGGACCACTGTGTTGATGTAAGGTCGAACTCTAGCACAACTCCTGATAGCAGTTGCATCTCTATGTGCTTCTGTCTCTGAGAAAACTGTCGAACACACCGTTCTGAATGATAGTAGGCACAAAAGAATGGACCAAGCAGCTTGAATCTCTTGCCATATGCATAGGTGTATCTAGGAGGTGATAATTCTCGATCAAAATAGTCCCATACCACTTCTTCTTCCTACAGATAATCGATCAGGAATCGGTACCGCGCAATTGGAAGGAGCTCCTTGCCGTTATATCTAAACGAACTAGCCTTGGTCGGCATATGCTGAAGAAACCAAGACTGAAGTACATAAGTACATACCTCGACTAAGATGGACTCTCCAAGCGTGAAATGGGTCAGTCCTCTGTATAGAAAGGCAAGCGTGGCCATGGCTATCGAAAGACGGCTGGTCTGTCGACTTCCCCATCTCCTCAGAAGCTGTACTATTCTGACATCCACATAATTCTGTCCGTCTGGAAAGAAAGCAAGTCCTACACTACACAGAACCATCACATGTTGAATTCTCTCTCGAGCTGTCTTGGACAATGAGCTGACTTCTGCAAATTCTCCATACTGTCGGTAGATCTCGATCAGGCTCACGTATTCATTCCTGTTTTCTTTAATCAGTGGCCAAGACTTGTGCCCTGTCATGCGAGCCACAACATCTTTAGGGTTCAGACCCTTGACATTGATCAGAAACTGCTGCTCTAATGGATCTCCAGGCTGACCGGCTGGCTCGGACAGTCCCATAATCTCTGAAAATTCGTCCATCAGTAGTGTCATCTCGCCCCACGGGAACCAGAATGTGCAAGTGCGCGGATTCCACCGCTTTGTCAGTGCATGAATCAGATTATCGTTGACTGTCAACTTTCCCACTGCAGATGTCAATTCCAACCAGCAATTGCTCAAGTGGTCCGGAAACATACGAGAGAAGTTTTTGAACCAAACATAGTACCACCGGGGAAAGAAGGGTCCGATGTTGAGAGTTCGATGCTTGGGAAGACTTTGTCGCACCTCGTAGGAGATGTGACCCTCAGGGAAAACATAATCGAGCTGACTGGATGGCATTGGACTGAAAGATAGGAAGATTGGAATTAGACATTGGAAAAATACAAGAATTTTGAAAATTGTAGGCAGGATAAAAAGTTGGAAATTCGAAGTCAAGAGGAACGAAAGAATGGAAAATCGCCTAAAGTTTTGAAGAAAAAGTGGATAATTTGGAAAAATCGTCCAGGGTTTTAAAAAAAAAGGAGATATTTCACAAAAGATGTAAAATGAGGTATTTTGGAAAAATTGTTCGATGTTTTGGAAAAATTGGGAAAAGTATGAGGAAATAAGACGAAAAAATCATACATTCAATCACAAACAATTATGTACATACAACAATCCCTAAGAAGCTGACTCTAAATGCATTGATTTTGAAAGAGCTTTGGGACCCTAATCCTGACTCTAGGCTCAGATCAACTGTGTCCAATCATGCTATGCCGATATACTCGAGCCGAGGCTCGATGTACGTGGCATAAAATTTATCTCCGGGTCTAGGCTTGTGTTTTCCCAACATCCTTGAGCGCCTGCCGATATACGTTGGACTGGGTACGTGGCAGGGGGGCGTTAGCCCAAATAAGTGGCCCAGTTGTGAGGTTCTGTCCCAAACTATGGTTCTGGAAAAGAGCCTAGCAACGTGAAGACCGGGTAGACATAGGTGGGGTGGTTTTTGAAATATGATCACATGCAGACAAACAGAGGGCTCTAAAACCTAAAGAGATAGAGATTTTAAAATTTTTTGAAGAAGCAAACATTGTTTTCATACAAGTCCTAGATTAAGGAGTGTTGTATTTTAAACCTAAGTCTAAGTGAGCATGCATAATTCTCCTCAATATGGTCCTACCAAACCATGACTAGTCTATATGCAGTCCATGTCAGCTGGGTTCAAGTCTAGGCTCTTAGGTTCACATGATATCAAAAAATAAAGCTGACATTTTGTAGAGCACGATTTTGACAATTGAGCTAAGTCAAAGCACATAATTGATCAAACAAAGACATGTCCCATCACGGTCACCAAACCTGTTATCATCGCATAATTTTTCCCCTCTCTTGCGAGAGAGAAACGAATTTCGCTAGTCAAACTCGACCAAAGTTTTGAAAATCACTCGCCTCCGTTTTGAAAATTTGTGGGAAAATTCCGTGGAATGGGATCCGCCTGTCTGTACGAGGTTCAACTGTTCCTGGCGCCTTTACCAAGGGTAATTGAACCAAGGATCAATTATGTGCTTTAACTTGACTCAAATATCTAAATTATGCTCTATTTTTCCTAGAATGCACAGAGAATCAGGCTTGTGCTATGAAAATTTGAAAATAATGCAAGTTTGGAAAATTGAAATGCATTTGGAAAATGACTGGAAAATGCTTGAAAATGGAATTTCTGGGAAAATTATTGAATTTCATTGAAAATCAGAAATTTGCATTGGAAAGTGATTTCTCAGGAAAATTTGAATCTTGGGAAAATTGATTTTTGAAAACTTGAGATATTGAAATTTGAGAATTTTAAAACATTGGAAAATCTTGATTTGAACTTGGGAAATGCTTTGAAATGTCATTTGAAAACTCAGAATTCTGAGAAAATCCGATCTTGAGAAAGACTTAGTAAATCCTTGAGAAAATTGATTTTCTGAAATTGAAATTGGAAAATGAATTTGAAAATAATGCAATTTGAATGATATGAATGAATGAATATGAATTTGAAAGAGAATTTCAATTGAGGAATTGAGAAATCCTTTTGAAGTTTTGAAAAATGCAGTGCATTTTTGAAGTTAGCCTAAGTGTGTAGGCTGAATGTGGCTAATACGAAGATCATAAATCTTGGTTTTCTGTATATTCTGACTATGGCCATAAATACGAATCCCACCAAGTTTATAAACTCCATAAGAGCTTGTGCACGTGCCATTTGTGTAAACCATAGTGATTTTGGAATAAATGTGCATGAATCATACATCAAATATCGAAATTTGCAGAAATTAAACTATATGCAATGCAGCCCTATTCTAAGCAGAAATGTAACTCTTATTACAAATATTACATTGCTTTTTACATTGAATTGAATAAAATAAAGAAATAAAATAACTAAGTCTTCTTCTTGAATGTTTCTGTAAAACTAGAAAACAGTGTTAGCACAAAAATGTAGGTTTTTCTGAATTTATCCGAAAATATGAGAAATTATCGGATATTATTCAGATATAAACCCAGAATCATACCCCTTTTGATATAAACATAATAAATAATGAATAAATTTTGAAGATAAATTTGAAAATTCGAATTTTAGGTCAAAATGACCAAAATACCCCTGATAATTTTGAAAGCAGGGTTTTCTGAAAAAAATTTTGGAAATTTGAAAATAAAATGAAATAAATCAAATACAATATGATGAAATATGATGATATGCATGAAAATTATTAAAATTAAAGATTGAAATTTCGAAATTTAGGTCAAAATGACAAAAATACCCCTGATGACAAGACTATGGTCTTGAAACAAGGGTTTTCTGAAATAAATTTTGCAAAATTGAAAAATATGAAATGCAAATGAGATTGAAATTAACCCTAATATGATTTTACATGCTCATGTACATGATAAAAACCCTAAAATGGCAAAAATATCATAAAATATCAAATTTAACCTAATTTTTGCCTGCTTTTCGCTTCTGAATTTAAAGATAAACTAACACATGGAGCAAATGAACTTGGAATTAAGCGAAATAACCTAAAATAACTCTAAAAACGGAATGGAGCTCGAAAATATAATTTTTTGTGTTTTTAAATATGGAAATTAAAATAAAAACCCTAAATTTTGTGATTTTCGCCTAAAATGTTGATTCTAAAGGGGATTTTGGATATTAAACTTCAATAAAAAATTTCCAAATTTTATGGGGTAATATAGGACAGTAAGGCAAGGATTTTTTCATTTTACACTTTCTGGTTTTGACCTATGGTCGGAGTTGTACCACTCCGGCAAGTCAGATCGGAATCCGACGACTCTAGGATTTGGGGAAACAGACAGGTTTCGGTAGAAAATGTGGGAAAAATAGTAAACGGATGGGGAAAAGGCTTAAATTGTGGTAAAATGTTCCTGACAAATAGGGAAAAATTTGATATTTTTGCATCATTGGGATTCGGGTTATGGTTTGGAAAGAGGCACACTGTTCTCAGAGACCCGAATCTCTGAAATTTTGGGATATTGAAATCTGTCAGACAAGAAATAAAATTTTGGGAAAAATAATGAAACAGTTCAAAAAATCTCCAAATTTGGGGAAATGATAGGAAAACATGCTAGGAACAACTTTTGTGTTGTAAGGATTTGCAGACAGGCTACGGATTGAACAAACTTGGTGCATTAGGGTCTACCTATACCCTGACAGAAGAAAATCAAGATTTTCCCAAGAGGCTGAGAAATCCGATTTTTGACAGAGGTCAAAACGAACTGGAAAAACCTCAAAATTTTCATATGATTAGTAGATTCAATTATAAATCAACTGTGATTTTTGGAAAACAATCCGAATCTCTCACAAGGGTGGTGCCAGAGGTTTTTGTCTGCTAAAGTAGAAATTAGAACTTCAGAGAGACAGAAAACCCGATTTAGGGTTTGAGCAATTTCGATGGGTTACAAAACCCAAATTGAATCAAAGTTTTGGCAATACATCACAGATAGACAAATTTAAATACAATAAAATTTCCAGCATTTTTGAATAAAGACATCTACATGGAATTATAGCTGGACTTAACGTAGACATGGAAACCTATGGATTTAACAATTCTACTTAACATGGACAAAATGAAAATGAAATCAATCTATAAATGACATCAAAAGTACTGCATAGAATATGAAAATTAAATAAAAATAAAAGAAAAACACTCAAAAGGGAGCATGAATCACTCTTTTTCTTGCTTTTGACTCTCAAAGTGAGAGATCCAATCCATTAAGTGGATGGACCTCATCACTTGTTTAGTCCAAGCACATAGACATGTTTCAATTGCATAAAGAAAAGAAAGAAACTAGTGTGAGATTCCAGTTAATGCGAAGGAGGTCTCACCTTGTATCCTAGCTACAATAAAGGCGTATGCTTCCTTGATGGGCTGGGGCCTTGGAATCGGGGCTGGTTTGCTTTGAGGAAGGTAGCAGCTTGATGCTATGGTGAAACCAAAACAAGAGGTGCGGGTGGTGGCATTGAAGACTATTTGCACCTTGGAGATGGTTGCTTGTTGGAGCCGTGGTTGAAGCTGGTGGTTACAATGGATGACATCTACACTTGTTGCTGCAGCTGCGAAGAGGATGATGTGGCTGGAGCTGTGCAAGGAGGGCTGCAATGAAGTATTTTGCTGCAACCTTGATGTGCCTTGACTTGCTGCTACCTTGGTGTAGCAGCAGGAAGGCTGAGGGTTGCTGTTCGTTGGGGCTGAGATGCTATGGCTGGAGTGAGAGTGATGGCTGTCAGGGAAAAGAAAGAGTTGCAGCAAGGAGGGGAAGAGAAAGGGAGAGAGAGAGAGAGAGAGAGAGATGTGTGAAGGGATGGGAGTTAGATAGCAGCCGTTGTGTTCCTTTCTTTCTTTCTTTTTGCTAACTTAGGTTTTGAAAACCTAAGTTTCCTCCAATATGTCATGGGTAGCCATACATAAATGGCTGCAGCCTTGTGCCTTTAAAAGAAAGGGAAAGGAGGTAAGGAAGAAAGGGGAAAGAAGGAAGGGAAGGAAAAGGAAAGAAGAGGGAAAGAAGGAAAAGGAAAGAAAGGGAACAAAGGAGAGGGAAATGAATAAAGGAAGGAAGGCTGGAGAATGCCATACGTGAGTGGAGGAGGAAGAAAGAAAGGAGAAAAGAAAGAAAGAAAGAAAAAGAAAGAAGAAAGAAAGAAGAAAAGAAATAAAATAAAATAAAAAAAAAAATGGAGGAAAAAGAAGAAAGGAAGTGGTCTGGAAGGTGGGATAGGGTGGTCGACCCCCTTGTGGGTCCCACCTTAGGAAGAATAAAATAATTAAAAATAAAATAAAATAAAATAAAACAAACGAAAAATAAAGAAAAAGAATTTTTTTTCTTTTCTTATAAATTAAAACAAGAAAATGCAAATGGATGGGCCATTTCAAAGCGGGTCCAAATTACACTTTTGAAATTCATTTTGACGATTAAAGGGGTAAAATAGTATTTTCAGAAAATTTCCAGACGAAACAAGCTATTTTTGGTAGTTTTTGAAACGAGCTCGGATTTTGAAGTTCAATACCTCGCTGCGAAGCAAATCCAGTGCAGAATTTGAAAATTTAATTTTGAAAAAAATATAAATTGTTTTTCTCGAGAAAATATTTCCAAAAAAAATTCCAGACGAAACGAGCTATTTTTGGCAGTTTTTAAAACAAGCTCGGATTCTGAAGTTCAATACCTCGTTTCGAAGCAAATCCAGTGTAGAATTTGAAAATTTAATTTTGAAAGAAATCCAGATTATTTTTCTCGAGAAAATATTTCCAAATTTAGACTCCCGGGGGTAAAAATGTCAATTTTGGAAACCCAGGGTTTGAAATTGACTTCTGAAAACTTTTAAAACTCAATTTGGATTGAAATTTATAAAACTGGAGTTCTGGACTTCGAAAATGAAATGAAATGTGATGAAATGTTATGAAATGCTGAGAATTGATATGAAATGATGAGAAATGACATGAAATGACATGCGAAATGCTAACTCTGAATGAAGAATTTTGGATTTTAAACCCCGATTAACACTTGTACCAGTTCAAAAAACATTAAAATTGATAAAATTTGCAAAATAACTCAAGAAATGGTTTTTGGATTCTATTGGGTTAGAATGACACTAGAAATTAGGGTTCGAGCTGAATTGGACTGAGATGAGCTAGATTGAGCTGGGTTTTAGAGTTTCAGAACTCCAATGAGCTGACAATGATATTAACTCAACTAACCTTTCCGACTGAATTTTCAAGAAAAGCTGCCATTTTTAGAGAAATGGTACGAAATGATCATTGGAATGAAGTGAATTACGAACCTGAACTGGGTTTGAGCTGAAACAAAGGTCAGTTATACTGACATGAACTAAAATTTTGGCTCAAACACTAGCTCAACTGACTGAACTCAGCTCAATTTCAGCTGAAAGAGCTGAAATGGACTAAAATGGGCTCTTAGACACTTAAAAATGGTTTTGAACTGAAACGGGAGCACTTGAACTCTTAGTGACCTCAAGTTAGACTCTGGGGAGTATGACTGACTATGAATGACTGACTCGGAGACAATTGGCTTGGATTTGAGCAAGAAATGAGCTCATTTCTGAAGAAATGATCCCATTTTGGCAGGAATTGTCAGAAATGAAAATGGTCTTCTCACTGTGAGCTCAGATGAGCTTGGTATGACTGATATTGTAAATGTTCTGAACTGACCAGTGAGCTTTGTTGACTCCGACTGACTGAGGTCTGGGATGACCTAAGGGTAAAATTGTAATTTTCCTAATAAAAGTTGGTAAAATGGTGATTTTCTGAAACTGACTGGGGGTTTGACTCCTACACTGACCTAACAGGGTTGACACTGCACGAGGAGGGTTATTTGAGAATGGATGTGAAAAATTTGGGGTGTTTACAGGGTAATAACGGATCGTTCAGAAGAGGTGCGGTGGTAGGGTGAAAACGGGTGGATCTGAGGGTTTGCCTTTGCCTATTCTTAAAGAAGAGGAAGAAGAATCTCGAAGGGAGGTTTGCTGGGGATCAAGGATGGATGAAAGGTGAAGGCCGTTGGTGATGGAGGGCGGAGAAAGAGAGGGTGTGGCCATGGAGAGGCTCGATGGGGGCGTGCGATGAGGGTTCTTCCCAGAGAGGGAGAAGGCGCAGTAACCCTTTTTTACGAAGAGTCTTCACCGAAAGCCTAAAAACAAATTCAAAGGGGGGCCCTTTATTTTCAGGTTTTTTACACAGAGGGGGCTCCCTAACAAATTTTGCAAATAGGGTGTTTTCACAAAAACTTGATTTTCAAAAAGGTGTTTTCAAAAGGTTATTTTTGTGTTCTTCTTTTTCTATTTTCTTCTTTTTTTTGTTTTTTTCTTGACATTTTCTATTTTTTTGTATTTTTTTGAAAACAAAACTCTAAAAACTAAGGAATTTAAGCTAATTTTACAAAATTTCAAAATATTTATAAAAGGGTTTTCCTGAAAAGTCAGGGTTATTTTGGGGAAATTTCTTCAAAAAATGGGTTTGGACCCAAGTTTTGAGAAAATATTTGAGTTTTAAAACTCGAATCAAGGAATATAACATGATGGGTCCAAACGGATGTCGGATGGACTGTCCGAGCTATTTAAAAACTATTTTTGATATTTTTTGTAATTTTAATTTAAAAGTTAGGCAATGAGGCTCAAATTTGGATCTTGACAATGGATCCGGATCCGAAATCGAGTCAGATATATAAAATGAATTTAGTTTCAGTAAAACTTGAGAAATGAACTGGAATTTAGATTTAAAAGTGACTCATTTGCTCAGCAAATGAAATCAGAGGCAAAAAGGGAATATTTAAAAGATTTTGAAAAATTTGGGGTGTTCACAGATGCCCCTATTTGCTACTAAGCCGGTTGAAAGCCGAGCTTAGTGGCAAAGATAACACTCCAAATTTTGAAAATGCCCCAGTCAACAGATCTGAGCTGGGTGTAGAAGAATTCATTTGGAAATGCATGATTTCAGGCTTTTAAAACCTTATCCTGAATGACTTTGGGGAGACGAAATCCTCGAAAATGATATGACTGAATAACAGAAATGAGGAAATCATGATGGGACTTTGGGTGAAGATCCTGAAATGATGAAAGATAAGAATTTTGATCAAGTCTCATGGGTGAGACAAGATCAACCTTTTGGAATGAGTCAGGTTTAGCCCTTAACCTGGATGGGACGAAGATATCTCAAAATAACCTGAATGGGGAAAGGAATATATGATGACCTTGATGGGACATTTTTTGGAAAATGCCTTATGAGATGAAGCTCAAGTGAAAATCCTATCTTGGATGGATATACAAAGTATGGGTTCCTCGATGGAAAGAACCATGATGGGACTTGGAAGAAAACACCTCATCAAAACGAGAAACCTTGTCAGAACGAGACTCAAGTTTAACCCAAACTTAAAAAAGGAAGATACCTCATGGGACGAGGTTCAGGCTTAACCCTTAACCTGAAAAGGGATGACCAAATGAAATCCTCGAATAAAGAAACCATGATGGGACCTTCGGAGTTTGGACAAACAAATCCGAAAGGGGTTTTGTGAAAGGAGGAAAATGGAGTTTCTTAAAGCTTTGAAAAAAGGATGATCTTGGGCGTCTCATGGCTGATACTGAAATCAAATTTTAAAATTGACGACCTCTCGCAGAAAATACAGGTTTTGACCCTTAACCTGAGTGGGAACGACCATACAGAATTCTCAAATGGAGAAAACGTGATGGGACATGAAAAGACACTTCAACTGAATAAGGCAACTCTTCCTGAAAGATATAAACAACGCTAGGTTGCATCAAAATGGATATTGAATATTTATTTCATTTTTGGAATAGCTAGAAAATTTTGCCAATAAGATAAATTTATAGTTGACTTCAACGCTTGAAAATGTGCACATGTGTGCAAAGATATTTCCCCCAACGAGTCTAACTTCTCAGTCTTAAGAGTCAAATTCAAAATTTTAGTGCTGATGATTTTTTTCAAGGAAGCTATTCATTTCCTTGATATGAGAAGAGAAGAAATATTCTTAATCTCATAAAAGCAAATAGTGAAAAGATATTGATAAAAGAATTTCGCATGAGAAAAGATGGCTTCTGGCGATTTTGGCAGTTTTATATCTGGGTGTTTTCCCATGATGATCTTCTTGCACTCTTTTTGAGTCATTGGGCTTTCTTGGGCTTTTTACATCATCCTTCATTTGGATGTGTCCTGATTTTTCTCTCTTTTTTTGGGGAAAGGTACGTCACAAACTCCTTCATCTTGGAGATGTTCCAATCCTTCTTTTATCTCAGGGATTATATTGATGATATTGGCTCAAAAGGTCTTTAGATGATAGCAGCAATCAAATATCTTTTAGGGTTTGTCGGTAGGTTCATCACACTCGCCTTCATCTCGACGGTGATCTGAACTTTCCCTGGAAGGATCCTTCACAAACTTCTTCATCTCGGAGATGATCCAAATCTTCTTTGGCCCCGGGGGTCCAGCTCGCCTATTCGTCTTCATCTTGATGACAATTGAGGGATCCCTTTTGCAGATATTTGATTGCAACTTTAAATGAATGTGAAGACATGGATTGGGTGGATTCTTTTTATCGCTCAGGATATTTTCACTGCCTGATTGCCAGAAAGTCCTCTTTAAACATGCGCCATAGCCATGATCAATATCAATTCGTTTCTGGCTTTTCAACATCATTGAATACTTCTTTCACTAATCATATCGAGGATATTTCTTACATCCTTTGGGTTGATCAACAGGAAAAGATTTGAATTTTACCTCTTTCTCGCAAAAAGTTTCACCTTTTTGGAAAGAATACTAGAGGTAATCTGAGGTAATTCTTTTGTGCAGTAAGAATTTTGGAATCAACACATGCTTTTAGCAAATTGGCAAAGTTTTCGAGAATTCTTTGTGAAATAATTACTTAATATAGATTTTGATGAGACCTTGAATTGAATCTATGATTTTGGATATTCTGACCAGTGAAACTAGGACCTTTTATTTAACAACCAGCGAAGGAGTTGGAACCTTTCATTTAACGACCAGTGAAAACTGGGATCTTTCATTTAACGACCAGCGAAGTAGCTAGGACCTTTCATTTAACGACCAGTGAAAACTAGGATATTTCATTTAACGACCAGCGAAGTAGCTGGGACTTTTCATTTAACGACCAACGAAGTAGCTGGGACATTTCATTTAACGACCAGCAAAGTAGCTGGGACATTTCATTTAACGACCAGCGAAGTAGCTCAGACATTTCATTTAACGACCAACGAAGTAGCTGGGACATTTCATTTAACGACCAGCGAAGTAGTTGGGACATTTCATTTAACGACCAACGAAGTAGCTGGGACATTTCATTTAACGACCAGCGAAGTAGCTGGGACATTTCATTTAACGACCAACGAAGTAGCTAGGACATTTCATTTAACGACCAACGAAGTAGCTGAGACATTTCATTTAACAACCAGCGAAGTAGCTGGGACATTTCATTTAACGACCAGTGAAGTAGCTAGGACATTTCATTTAACGACCAACAAAGTAGCTGGGACATTTCATTTAACGACCAGCGAAGTAGCTGGGACATTTCATTTAACGACCAGCGAAGTAGGTGGGATATTTCATTTAACGACCTTTGATTTAATGATTTGATCTAAGATTGAGACTTTTTGAGAGACAAACAGTACGAGGACTGAACTTGATCTTTAAATTTTTGAAGATTTTGACAAGTAACCCGTGCGAGGACTGGGTTTTTCAAATGAACTTGGTCTTTAGATTTGAAAATTTTGAGAGGTAATCATGTGCGAGGACTTGGTTTTTCAAAGGATTCAACTTGTAAATCAAATTTGGAATAATGAAGATTCTTGACAAAGATTTAGAATTTAATAGACCATCCTAACTAATTGTATGTGGTCTGCTTTCAGGATTATCCCCTTATCCTGAATGGGCAATAGAATAGACATTTGATGAGAATTTAGGAGAAAATGATTCAGTTTTATCTCTTAACCTGAAGGGAAAATAGAAGATTTGGTGAAGAGATAACCTGAGACTTGAATTTATAAGGGATATGACAAAATTTAGAATTTAGGATCTATGATTTAGATGGACCAGGTATGCGGTCCAATTTTTAGGATTAACCCCTTATCCTGAATGGAGAGAAAAAAGAATAAAATTTGAGAAGACAGGAGGAAATATAATTTGATGAAAGATTTAATAACAATGAAGAAAATTTGAGGGAATTGATGAAAATTTTATTTTTTAAAAGAATTCTCATAAGTAACATTGTTGCTTCTATGAGTGATCTCAGGATTATTCTGAGTGGGAAAAGAATAAAATTTATAAAAGTAGATAAAATTGAATAAATTTATGAAAATTGGATTTTGAAAAGAATTCTCACAGGTAGCCTTGTGGCTTCTGTGAGGGGTCTCAGGATTATCCCTTATCCTGAATGGGAATAGAATAAAATTTTAAGGAGAATTTAATGAAGAGAAAAATTGATATAAATTTAGAAAATCAAATAAAGATTGGTAAAACTTGTGTTTGCAAAAGAATTCTCATAGGTAGCATTATTGCTCCTACGAGGGGTTTCAGGATTATCCCTTATCCTAAATGGAAAAATAGAATAGACATTTGATGAGAATTTAGAAAAAAATGATTCAGGTTTTATCCCTTAACCTGAAGGGGGAATAAAATGGACATTGGAAGAGAATTTAGGAAAAATGATTCAGGTTTTATCCCTTAACCTGAAGGGGAAATAGAAAATTTTGTGAAGATTTGACTTGAGACTTGAATTTAGAAGGGATATGACAAGATTTATGATTTAGATGGACCAACACTTTCAGCTGTATGCGGTCCAATTTTCAGGATTAACCCCTTATCCTGAACATGAAAAAGAAAGAATTAAAATTTAAGTAGATAGAAGGAAATAGAATTTTGATAAAATATTGACAAAAATGGAGAAAATTTGAAAAAATTGATTTATTTTGTAAAAAGAATTCTCACAAGCAGCATTGTCGCTCCTATGAGTGATCTCAGGACTATCTCTTATCCTGAGTGGGAAAAAGAATACCTCGAATGTCGAGGTTCAGGTTTATCCCTTAACCTGAAAGGGGGAAAATAATAAAATTTATAAAAAGTGGGGAAAATCAAATAAACTTATGAAAATTTTAGTTTTTTGAAAAGAATTCTCACAGGTAGCCTTGTGGCTTCTGTGAGGGATCTCAGGATTATCCCTTATCCTAAACGGGAAAAGAATAGAATTTAAGAAAAATTAATGAAGCGAAATTGATATAAATAAAAATTGAGGAAACTTGTATTTGCAAAAGAATTTTCATAGGTGGCATTATTGCTCCTACGAGGGGTCTCAGGATTATCCCTTATCCTGAATGGGAACACCTCGGACAACGAGGGGCAGGTTTATCCCTTAACCTGAGCGGGAACACCTCGGACAATGAGGGTCAGGTTTATCCCTTAACCTGAAAGAGTACACCTCGGATAATGAGGGTCAGGTTTATCCCTTAACCTGAAAGGGTAAAAGAATAAAAAATTACAAAAGTGGAGAAAAATTGAATAAATTTAAGAAAATTTTGTTTTTGAAAAGAATTCCCACAGGTAGCATTGTTGCTCCTGTGAGGGGTCTCAGGATTATCCCTTATCCTGAATGGGAAAAAAATAGAATTTAAGGAGAATTTAATGAAGAGAAATTGATATAAATTTAGAAAATCAAATAAAGATTTGTGTTGCAAAAGAATTCTCGTAAGTAGCTTTATGGCTCCTACGAGGGGTTTCAGGATTATCCCTTATCCTGAATGGGAAAAGAATTTAATTTAAGGAATTTTAATGAAGAGAAATTGATATAAATTTAGAAAATCAATAAAGATTGATAAAACTTGTATTTGCAAAAGAATTCTCATAGGTAGCATTATTGCTCCTACGAGAGGTCTCAGGATTTTCCCTTATCCTGAATGGGAACACTTCGGACAACAAGGGTCAGGTTTATCCCTTATCCTGAGCGGGAACACCTCGAACAACGAGGGTCAGGTTTATCCCTTAACCTGAAAGGGTACACCTCGAACAACGAGGGTCAGATTTATCCCTTAACCTAAAAGGGTAAAAGAAGGAAAAAGAAAATACCTCATGGGAAAGAGGCATCAGGTTTATTCCTTAACTTGAAAGGGTAAAGATTCGATAAAATTTAATAAAATTGAGGGAAATTTGATAAAACTTGATAAAATTTGATAAAATTGAGAAAAACCTGATAAAAATATGAATAAAATGAATGAAACCGATAAAGGTAATAAGATTTAACTGAAAATTTATAAGTTTTGAAAAAAATGAGTTTTGTTGATCCTGCCTGCATATGGGATCTTCAATGTGAAAGAAAAATGTTCTTTTGAAAGATAGTGAGAAATCATTTTTGGAAAAAATCAACCACGAGAAGAATGATTAGCATGAGAGTTGATCCTTAAAAGGGGAATCATCATGAGAGATCATCATGAGGTTTGATTTTGAAAACAGTGGTTCGAAACCAATTTTAAAGAAAACCAACACGAGGGATGATTTTGAAGACAATGGTTTTAAAACCCAATTTGGAAATAGAAAATCAATGTGATAGTTTATTTTGAAAAAGATTAGACCAAAATATTTGAACTTTTGGTGATTATGAAGACTTTTGCAGAAATTTTTGAGATTTTATGATTTTGAAAAATCCTCATAGGTAATATCATTTCTCTCATGATGGCGGAAAATGAATTTTGAAAATAGATGACAAGGATTTAAAATTTTGAAAAATAGCAGGCAGGATAAAAAAGAATTTGAAGAAATCAGAAGAAAAAGAAAATACACCTGGGCTTTAAAAAGAGGAAATTTTGAATAATATATACCCAGGGTTTTGGGAAAATATAAGGAATATAAAATATCACAGATACACAAACAAGGATGCGCAAACAACACTCCCTAGAGGCTGACTCTAAATGCAATATTTGAAATGGCTGATAAGACCTTAATCCTAACTCTAAGATTTAGATCATCTGATTCCAATCAAGGTACGTCGATATACTCAAGCCGAAGCTTGAAGTACGTGACATATGAAAGTATCTCTTCGGTTCTAAGGTAATGGCTTCCCAACATCCTTGAGCACCTACCGATATACCTCGGACTATAGCCCTTAGGTACGTGGTAGGGGGGTGCGAACCCAAATAAGTGGTCCAGTTGTGAGGCTCTCTCTTGAACTATGGTTTAGTGAGACAGCCCAGCAACGTGAAGACCGGAACAATATAGGTAGGGATGTTTTAAAAAACATGTTCAACATGCAGATAAAACTAGAAAAGCTCTAATGCAAGTCCTAAAGAGATAGAATTTAAATGAATAGAAGCATACACTTGCGTACACTGTTTTGCATTCAATCCCTAGAATTGAGGAGAGTTGTATTTCAGACCTAGATCTAATGTGAATATGGAATAATCTCCTCAATATGGTCCTACCAAACCATACTTAGATCCTATATGCAATGATGTCAGCTTAGGACAGAGTCTAGGCTCCTAAGGTTTGCATGGAAATGTAGCTGACATCGAAAGAATAAAGACTTAGATAATATCAAAGCAAAGAAAAAAAAAGGCATAGATTCGACCGGACAAAGACGTGTCCCATCTCGGTCACCAAAACTGTGATCATCGCAAAATTTTTCCTCTCGTAATATTCTCTCTCTTCTTCTCTTCCTTCTCTTTTTCCTTTCTGACCTCTATTTCTCCTTTTTGAGGGGAGAAATGAAAAGACAGAAAAGAAGAGAGAAGAGGAACTCTTTTGCGGGGTCTCACTTGACCTTGATTTGAAAATATTTAAAAAATTACTCGGCTCCATTTTGAAAAATATTTGCGGGAAAATTGGGAGACGGGGCTCGCTCGTCGGTACGAGGTTCGACCGTTCCTGACGCCTTTACCAGGGGTAATAGAACCAAGGATCAAATTTATGTCTTTTTGCTTTGCCTAAATATTATCTAAGAATTTATCCTAAGTTTAGATGCACAAAGAATCATGCTTGTGTATATGCAAAATGTATGCTCTTTTGAGAAACATGATTCAAAAAATTTCCAAGTATTTCTAAGATAAACTTGATAATGAAGTGAAGAAATGATTTGTAACTTAGAATTTTGAGATAGATCTTGGATAGATGTTTGAAGTTCTAAGTCTTTGAAATGATCAAAGTTTGGGAAAATAAATCTTTGAATTTGGAAAGAATGATTTAAAGACAAGAGAAAAGGAAATGAAGTTTTAAAGTCAGAAATAGACTTTGAATTCGAATTTAAAACTTGGATTTAGGAGAGGGAATGAATACTTGAAATGAAATTGAATTTCAGATTTTGAAGTTTGAAATCAGGATGGATTTTAAGAGATTCAAATGGTATTTAAAATAAAAATGGATTTAAAAAGTCCAGATGTGATCTGAAAATGAAATTGGATTTGAAATCTGGAAATCAAGGTAGATTTGGATTTGAAATCTAGAATTGGGAATGAAACTTGGATATGAAGTCTGAGATCCAAGATGGATTGGATCCGGAATCTGGAACCTAGAATGAAATTTGGATCTGAAGTCTGAGATCCAAGATGGAATTGAATTCTGGATCCTAAAATGGAATTGGATCTGGAGTCTGAGATCCGAAGTGAAATTGAATTCTGGATCCTAAAATGGATTTTGGATCTGAAGTCTGAGATCCAAGATGGAGTTGGATTCTAGATCCTAAAATGGATTTTGGACCTGAAGTCTGAGATCCAAAGTGGAATTGGGATCTAGATCTAGAATTAGGATTTTGAAGTTTAAATTCAGAAGATGAATCAAGAATTTTAAAGTTTTAATTTTGAGCTTTGAAATTTGGGATGTTAATTTGAATTCGAATTTTGAATCCTGAAAATGAATTAAAAATTCCAAAGTTGAATTGAACTTGGAAATTTGATTTGAAATTTAGAAATTTGAATTTTGAATATACAAATGAATTTCAAAGTCAATATGGACTTTGAATTTGAAGTTTGAATTTAGAATCAACAGATGAATCAGAGATCTCAAAGTTAAATTGAACTTTGAAATCGAATTTGGAAATGGAATTTTGAATATAAAATGGAATTTGAAGTCTCCAAGTCAAATTGGACTCTGAAATCGAGATTTAAATCTTTGAAATAGGATAAAAGAATGAATTTGAAATAGAGATGGAGGAAAGATGTTTGAGATCACTTGGATTTTTGGAAAAGAATTTTAGAAATATGATGCAGTTCTATCCTAAATGATGAATGAATTTAAAGAATTTTAAAATTCGATTTTGAAAATCTTATTTCATTCTTTAAGTGAATTAAAATAAGATTAAGGATATAATACACTCCTGACTATGGTCATTGAATGTATCATATAATAATCAGATTTAAATTCAGGTGAAGAATAAAACATATTTTGGTGCTTTTATAGAGTTTAAAATAAAATTAATTCTCAATATACCCTGACTATGGCCATTGATATATATATTGAATTAATTTTAAACTAAACTCTGATAAAAGAGGAAAATATTTAAAGAAAATATGATGAATTTTGAAAAGGATCTAATGTGGATCCAGTGTTATTTCATAAAAGATGAAAATCCTAAGTTTTGTTCACATCCTGACTATGGCCATTGATGCAAATCATGAACTTAGGATTTAATCATCTCTTATAAAAAGGGTGCACGTGCCATTCGTGTTCCTACTTGTGATATTTTTGCGAAATCAAATAAAAATGATATGAAAATAAGTAATTCTAAGGTATACACATGCTCATACATTCTAATCTAATACCAAAATATAGAATTCTCATTGATGTTTAGCTATTACAAACTTGAGATTAATTTAAGATTACAAGAAAATAGCAATTTCTATATATTTCCTGCAGAGCACTTAATTAGTCCAAAAAAGCACATAAAAAATAATTTACATCACAGCATATTGGACCTAAGAGATTACTCCTGAAGCTATTAGGTATATATCTTACATTACCGAAAATGCAAGGTAAATGATGGAATCTATGTTAGAATGATATGCTCAAGTTAATTTACGTATGAGAAACTGTGTAATGCCTTAAGGTAACTAAAATGGACATTGAAATCCGTAAAAGATATCCTAATCTATTTGGGGATATATATATGATATGGGTGGTGGCTGTGCATGAAATGTATAAAAGGGACATAACAGTGCAGGAAGGCGATGAGTTTAGTGGGGCTGAAGATAGTATACAGTGATGTATAGCAGGGTAGCAGCAGGTATATGGTGAGAATTGCGAACATGCAGGGCTATTATGATGAAAATATCTTTAGACAATGTCTTCAACCTCAATGATTTCTAACGTACTGAAACAACCCATTTACCTTTCCTAATAATGTGATCAAAACTTGTCTCCTGCAAAACCAATGTACAAGGATCCAAACCCGAGGTCAATTGGGGTTTGTATGCAAACTATATACATAAACATATGGCTAACATGAGCACAATCTATTGAATTACCACACAGACCAAATTATTGAATCATGGCCCTTTAATCACATACACTTCAATATAAATACTCCATTTCCAGAAATTGTATAACATATCAAAATGATCATCTTGGGACCACAAATACTGTTGGTAAATGGCAAGGAAAAAAAATGTATATGCTTGCCTCAACTTTTGTACTTGCTGCCACCTCCATCTCACGACTATAGGACCTGCTGCTATAGTGGCTGATATGATGTACACAGCAAAGTGTAGAACCAGGATATGCTTGATTTTTGCACTTGCTGCCACCTCCATCTCACGACTATAGGACCTGTTGCTATAGTGGCTGATATGATATACAACAAAGTGTAGAACCAGGATATGCTTGATCTGAAATGGAAGAAAAGGAAAATATGTTGTCTGGGATATGGCCAGGAGCTTTGTTTGGGGACAGAACAGAAGAGCCTGAAAAGCAAAGCAAGGAAACTGTAAGACTTCCAGAATTTAATTCACACTCGAAAGAGTTATTTTACTCACGTTCGAGCAACTAACAATACTCCCATTGCCCATAAAATGTCTCCAAAAGTTTAAAACACAGGCATCCCAAAATATGACAAAGACAAACATGCAAAATAAAGTGGCTAACTTGACTCAGTGCCAATGACAAGCCTGCATTAGTTTTCCTAATAAGGACATATGCACACCTGCTGAATTCTTCCTGATAAACCTATGTTAGCCTGGAGACCAATTCACCTGTCTTCTACCCAAGAGATGAACACGAAGATGATAGGCAGATTGACATTCACTTGGCCCATTGTTAATGACAGCCCTGAAGCCATTTTGAAGACCTTCCTGTTTAGTAATAACTATGGCAATGTATAGCAGGTAGCCAAGAATTTACTCAGAAAACTATATCAATTGGCTGCTAAAGGATGAGCAAGACATTTCGAGAGACTCAGAACTCTTATAACCTTATTATCGAGGTGAATAGGAAATTACCCAGGGCGTGGAGGTTAGAATTAATCTTTACCTGCCTTCAGGGTCTTGCTGAATTAAAAGCACAGAGACAAAAATACATCTACATAATATAAAGGTGAATGCAATGGTGTGAAAATGGTGATTCCAATGAATCAAATGCACCAAATGACATAGTGTAATAAAAAATTTACTAAACCAGGATACTAAAATGAATGTATAAGAGAACAATCAGGGACCATGGATGAAATGGAATGCATCAGCAGGCTGCCAATGCACTTGAATGTACCGCAGACGGAAAAACTGAAATATAACAAGGATATGAAACCTAACGCCTGGTCAATGCCATGGGTATTAATGCAGTGATCTTAACAATGATGGTTAAAGCATAGGATTGCAATACTTCATTATAATCATTGATGATATTTATGGTCAATAATAAGATACAAATGAAAAATTGATAGTGAAAGGAAAAGACCGAAGTAATAAAATAAAAAGAAAAGAAAATGGAAAAATCCATATGATAAATATAAGACATAGAACATAACACCGAATGAATATAACCTGTTGCTTACAAACTGTAATGGTAAATGGGGTGTTCAGAGACAAGTTGGTCATGAATCTCATCCACAGAGGGCTCATGTCTTTTCACTTTAGCGTGGAAAATATTGTTTGAGTCAATGTGACCATCAATAACACTACAAATAAGTACCACTATTAAGGTAAATCCTGTCCATATGGCATCTTCATATCATCTGCAATACTGTAGATCATACCTCATGAGAAACTTTTGATAAGCTCTATAAAGCTAAGCATGTGTATGTTACTACCCTTGAGTTTGTACATTACTCAATATAAAGCCTCCATCTTGTGCAGTTCTGAATGATTCTTCTTGAACAAATCCAGCCTGAAAAATTCAATAACAAATAAGTTTCACTGCATAGAATGAAAAATAAGATATATTATCACGAGAAATTACCTGATCGAGGTATAGCCAAGACCGATATTTTGGGACTATGTGACACATTAGAACTATCAGACCATCATTATAGAATTTTATGAAAAGGAGAAATAATCGAGAAGGATTGTATTCACTGTAAGCAGAATGTGGCTAACATATGCAAAATAACCTACCTTTGTTAAGAAATGAAATATGAATAACCTGATCTTGTTGTGAAACCAATTCACAATACTGGGTGTTAGTGACGTAAATTGCAGGGAACACAAGTATGTACAGAAAAGAAAAGGTGTTGATGTAACTTTGAGAACATTACCTAACGGTCATGCAACTTCAACAAATAAATCCTCATACCTCAATTGCTTTATCAATATAATCTTTTCCAATGGATCAAATTCATCAAGAAGCAGTGTGTAGTTTGGCTGCATAGTCTATGGGTGTTACCCCTTTGCAATTGGATTCCTGTAATTTACAAAACCTTCCTGTATGGAGAATGCAGAGTCAGATTTTGACAAACACAAAAGATATAGTGTACTTGAAAAGATGTATGTTGCCTGAAAATAAATAAAAAAATTTTACAGAATACCACCTCCACAGCCCTATCATAGAAAAGAGATCCTTCTGACCATCTTCCCACCACCATTCCATATGCTACCAAACGTGCCTTTGAGATGAGTACAAGTGGATTCATTGATTCTAAAAGCTGCTATGGCAGCTGCCCTACAATCCTCATAGCCAGACCCAGATGGCAAAGCCCCTGCCTTCATTCTAGATTCATCCTACTTATAGAATCTACCAAAGCCCTTAACATATGAAACGTTGCCCATCTGAAAGTCTTGGAGAAGTAACAACTTCCCTTTCTGAGATGGCATATGTCATTTGGACAGATCTACCTCCAAGATCGACTATTCCAACCATATCTGAATACATATATATATATATATATATATATATATATATATATATAAATGACTGAACAATGAAAATGAGGCCAAACACAAGGAATTACTGATCTATGAACCCAGGATTCTGAAATGAGTCTTCCGCATGACTCTCTTTGAATTCATTCTTATTTGATCTTTCAAGGATCACAGGGTTGCCACTTGAACATTGAACCAGCTTACCATGGGATTGATGACGCTGAGCTTGATAAATGCTAAAATACTCGAGGATGCATAATTGAGTCAAAGGCAATTACATGATAATCACATTATGTAATATATATTAAAGCAAAATCAGATCAGACAAAAAAAGTGTGTAGATCAAACACAGGGGCTCAAATCAATATATGAAACAAAATGAAATCAAAGTGGTGTGGTGCTGATGAGGATCTTGCATAGCAAGCACAGATATACAGGTTCAAGTAGCTAACTGATATACCCTTGACAACTGATCTTTAATTTTCTCATTCCATCAACCTGATGTTGCCAGGGAAGTACTGTATGAGTGAGGTTTTCACGAGAAACCCACCACTTATGCACCGGTAATTCATTTCCTTGAGAAATCCTGCCCTTCCTAATCACTTATCATGCACCCTTACATCATTATCTACCTTATGTTCAACCCACATTTTCGTTTAGATTGCCATCCAGATAGCAATAGATAAAGGAGGGCAGATCAGCACATGGGCCTTAGCAAACTCATGGGCACATCAACCCTTTTACCCAACAAATTCCTTACGTTATTGAGATGAATATCACAACATGACCTTAGTTAGCAGATTGATTTCAGCCAAAGAATCAACAAATGAAAAGCAAATTGATTTGTCAGGTGGCCTCTGCAAATTAATTTCAGAAATAGACATTAATATAACAGGAATATACAGAGACAACTTTAGAAATTAAATGAGAATGGCAATACCTAGATACACCATCTTCATCTTTTGAATATATTTTGAATCGGGAGCATCAGCACCCATGAAAGAATTAAAACAATCGGGTTAACCCTCAACAAGATTCCAACAAATCGGAATCAACCCAGAAATTAGATTGATATTAGAGATCTTTTGATCTGCTTTTTTTTTTTTAAAAACACTTGCAGAAAATGAAACAAAAAAAAAAGTGACAGGCCGTCGTCCAACCAGCCTGTCAGATTTTTTTAAGACCCTGAACTCGTTGTAGAGAATCAGAGCATGTGAAGCAAAATGAAATAAAAATATTGAAATACTATGAAATGAGAAAGAAATATAAAAGGAAATCAGCATGTAAATGACTAGTGAAGAGGTGGAATCAAATTCAGGGAACAGAGACGACAACGTGAATGGGGAATTGGAAACTTTGAGAAAAATAATAAGCAAAATAAAAGCAGAAATCGAAGATTAGCAGGGAAAATGGAATAAGAATAAAAATTACTGAATATGATAGCATAAACAGAACAAGGATAAATAAATTACAAAAAAAATGTATCGGAACGCATCCATTTTTTTTTATGTTGCATACTTATATAGATCGGTACTGGCTATAAGCAAGACCGATACTATGTGGATGATCTAATGGGGCGGGGCAAAAATATGAAAAGTAAAGGGGGACAGGATAAGAGAAGGAGGGAGGAGATGCTTACCGTAGTTACTTGGAGCTCTGGAGGTTGAAAAGCGACTTTGGTTCAGCCGATTGGGAGGAAGAAGAAGAAGCAGATATACTGTGATGGGGTGAAGCGCGGTGCACAGAAGGAACCAGGGGAAGTGGTGAGCTGTTGTGTCGCTCCTGATGAGGTGGAATGGAAGAGGAAGGAGGAAGATGCGGGGGTGATAACGGATCGTTCAGAAGAGGTGTGGTGGTAGGGTGAAAACGAGTGGATCTGAGGGTTTGCTTTTGCCGATTCTTAAAGAAGAGGAAGAAGAATCTTAAAGGGAGGTTTGCTGGGGATCAAGGGTGGATGGAAGGTGAAGGCCGTTGGTGATGGAGGGCGGAGAAAGAGAGGGCGTGGCCATGGAGGGGCTCGATGGGGGCGTGCGATGAGGGTTCTTCCTAGAGAGGGAGAAGCGCAATAACCCTCTTTTACGAAGAGTCTTCACCGAAACCCTAAAAACAAATTCAATGGGGGCCCCTTTATTTTAAATTTTTTTACACAGAGGGGGCACCCAAACAAACTTTGCAAAAAGGGTGTTTTCAGAAAAACTTGATTTTCAAAAAGGTGTTTTCAAAAGGTTATTTTTGTGTTCTTCTTTTTCTATTTTCTTCTTTTTTTTGTTTTTTTCTTGACATTTTCTATTTTTTTGTATTTTTTTGAAAATAAAACTCTAAAAGCTAAGGAATTTAAGCTAATTTTACAAAATTTCAAAATATTTACAAAAGAAGGGTTTTCCTGAAAAGTCAGGGTTATTTTGGGAAAATTTCTTCAGAAAATGAGTTTGGACCCAAGTTTTGAGAAAATATTTGAGTTTTAAACCTCGAATCGAGGAATATAACATGATGGATCCACCAAACGGATGTCAGATGGACTGTCCGAGCTATTTAAAAACTATTTTTGGTATTTTCTGTAATTTTAATTTAAAAGTTGGGCAACAAGGCTCAGATTTGGATCTTGACAATGGATCCGGATCCGAAATCGAGTCAGATATATAAAATGAATTTAATTTCAGTAAAACTTGAGAAATGAACTGGAATTTAGATTTAAAAGTGACTCATTTGCTCAGAAAATGAAATTAGGGGCAAAAAGGGAATATTTAAAAGATTTTGAAAATTTTGGGGTGTTTACTCTGTATCTGTCACTTTACCTTACCCGCATTATGTTCACTTCTTCATATGCATGTACTATTGTATCTGTTGCCTTTACAACTGCCTTTTACACTCCCAGCATCCATCCCACTAAAACCTATGAATCCAATTCATTGACCTCATTCAACTCAGAAAATCCCCCACTTACATGTAGGCTAGTAAACCTACCAGCAAGAAGATGTTATTTTTCATCCCTTTCAGGCAAAGGTAATGAGAATGTTGTCAGCCAAATTACCTGGGAGGAGACGGTTGAAAGACATACGATTGCCTCATTAACAAATTTCATAGGAATGAGGCTCTCTGTTGCAATTAGTGGATCCAATGCATATTGTTGGATCTGACCTTTCAAGAATTCTAATGCTAAAGGATGCAAAGATTGAGGGAGTCTAAGATCGTTGTCTGTTTGATGTGAATGAGAGCGGATCATCAAGAATTTGAATAGGAACTATAAAGACACTTGTTAGCTTGGGACTTCTAGGTAACTCCACTTATGCTTTCAATACACCATAGGATGATTCCCCTCTATGTATATATTCTTTTGTTTATGCTAATTCATGTCTTGCAGGAAATATATGGAGATCATCATTTGTTTTCTAGAATTTAAGATTCTTATAAATTCTAGATTCCATATTTAGATATCAAATTACATCTCCAGTCTTAGATTTAGAATGAATGAGCATTATACATATCATGAACTGCTTATTTTTCATATCACTTTATCTTTTATTTCAAAAATTTCACGAATGGAAACACGAATGGCACATGCACCATTCTAATAAAAGGTGACTAAATCCTAAGTTGATGATTTACATCAATGGCCATAGTCAGGATGTGAACAAAACTTAGGATTTTCATCTTTTATGGAATAACACTGGATCCACACTGGACCCTTTTCAAAAATTGTCATATTTTTCCTTAAATATTTTCTTCTTTTATCAGAGTTTAACTTAAAATTAACACAAAATATATATCAATGGCCATAGTCAGGATATATTGAGAGTTAACTTCATTTTAAACTCTATAAAAGCACCAAAATATGTCTTATTCTTCACCTGAATTTAAAAATAAATTATTATATAATACATTCAATGACCATAGTCAAGGATGTATTATATTTTCAATCTTATTTTAAATTCATTTAAAGAATAAGATATGATTTTCAAATTCAATTTCAAATTCTTTAAATCCATTCATCATTTAGGATAGAACAACATCATATTTTCAAGATTCTTTCTCCAAAATCCAAGTGATCTCAAATATCTTTCTTCAATCTCTATTTTAATTCATTCTTCTATCTTATTTTAAAGATTTAAATTTCGATTTCAATGTCCAATTTGACTTTGAAATTTCAAAATTCAATGTTATATTCATTCCTAAATTCAAGTCCAATTTCAAAGTTCAATTAAACTTTGAAATCTCTGATTCATATTCAAATTCAAAACCAAGTTTATCTTTTTATCTTCAAATTCAAAATCAAAGTTTGAGATTGATTGTTAATCTCAAAGCTTGACCCTTCCTAAATTTTAAATTTAATCTGGGTTTTCAAAACCCAGATCCATCTTCAAAAGTCCCATTTGGACTTTCAAAATCCAAATCTAAAGTTAGATCCAAATTACACCTTGGATCTCAGACTTCAGATCCAAATTTCATTTAGGATCCAGAATTCAATTCCATCTTGAATCTCAGACTTCAGATCCAAATTTCATTTAGGATTCAGAATTCAATTCCATCTTGAATCTTAGACTTCAGATCCAAATTTCATTTAGAATCCAGAATTCAATTCCATCTTGGACCTCACATTTCAGATCCAAATTTCATTTTAGGATCCAGAATTCAATTCCATCTTGGATTTTAGATTTCAGATCCAAATTCTATTCCAAATTTTGGATCCAATTCCATCTTGGATCTCAGATTTCAGATTCATATTCCATTTTAGGATTCAGACTGTGGATTCAAATTCTATCCTGATTTTCGGATTTCAAATCCAATTCCACTTTCAAATCCCATATGGACTTCTTAAATCTATTTCTATTTTTAAATTCCATTTGGATTGCTCAAGTCCAAATTCCATCCTGATTTCCAACCTTAAATCTAGAATTCAATTCCACTTTAAATATTCATTTCCTCTCTTAAATCCAGATTCAAAGTCCAATTTTTTACTTTGAAACTTCCTTTCTTTTCTTTTATCCCAGCTTCAAAATCATTTTTTTCAAAGTCCGATTTATCTTTCCAAAACTTTGATTATTTGAAAGACTTAGAACTTTAAGTCTCAAAATTCTAAGTTAGAAATCATCTCTTCACTCTATTTCATCTAAAAAACACTTGGGGATTTCCAAAACATTTTTCAAAAAGAGCATACATCCTCGCATTGCACAAGCATGATTCTTTGTGCATTTAAATTTAGAATAGATTCTTAGATAATCTTTTAGAAAGCAGAAGGCATGAATTTGACCCTTGGTTCGATTACCCCTGGTAAAGGAGCCAAAAACGGTCGAACCTCGTACCGACGAGCGAATCCCGTCTCCCGATTTTTCCCGCAAATATTTCAAAACGGAGGCGAGTTATTTTCTTAAATATCTTCAAAATTAAGGTCAAGTGAGACCTTCGAAGAAGATTTCCTCTCTCTCTCTTTCTTTTCTTTTCTCTTCTCTCTTCTTTTCTGTCTTTTATTTTCTTCCTTCAAAAAGGAGGAAAATAGAGGTTGGAAAGGAAAATGAGAAGGAAGAGAGAAAAACCACAAGAGAGGAAAAATTTTGCGATGATCACAGAAGTGGCGACCGTGATGGGACTCATCTCTGTCTGGTCGAATTATGCCCTTTTGCTTTGCTTTGATATTATCTAAGTCTTTATTTCTAACATATGTCAGCTTCATTTCCATGCAAACCTTAGGAGCCTAGACTTTGTCCTAAGCTGACATCATTGCATATAGGATTTAAGTATGGTTTGGTAGGACCATATTTAGGAGATTATTCCATGTTCACATTAGATCTAGGTCTGAAATACAACTCTCCTCAATTCTAGGGATTGAATGCAAACAATGTATGCAAGTGTATGCTTCTTTTCATTTAAATCTATCTTTTTAGGGCTTGCATTAGAGCTTTCTGGTTTTATTGCATGTTGAGCATATTTTGAAAACATCCCTACCTATATTGTCCCGGTCTTCACGTTGCTGGGCTGTCTCACTAAACCATAGTTCAAGAGAGAGCCTCACAACTGGACCACTTATTTGGGTTCGTGCCCCCCTACCACGTACCTAAGGGCCATAGTTCAAGGTATATCGGTAGGTGCTCAAGGATGTTGGGAAGCCATTACCTTAGTACCGAAGAGATATTTTTATATGCCACGTACTTTGAGCTTCGGCTTGAGTATATCGGCGTACCTTGATTGGAATCAGATGATCTAAATCTTAGGGTTAGGATTAAAGTCCTATCAACCATTTCAAATATCGCATTTAGAGTCAGCTTTAGGGAATGTTGTTTGTGCATCCTTGTTTGTATATCTGTGATTGTATGATATTTTATATCTTCCTTATGTTTTCCAAAACCTTGGGTATATATTTCAAAAAAATTTCTTTGTTTTTAAAACCCAGGTGTATTTTCCTTTCTCTTCTTCTTCTAAATTTCTTCAAATTCTTCTGATCCTGCCTGCAAATTTCTTCAAATTTTAAATCTTTATCATTTATTTTCAAATTTATTTTTCCTCCTATTTTTCCAATGTATCTTCTAAATTCTATTTTTAAATATCTTGTCATAAATAAAATCTCTTTTCGTCAAGAGATATCCTTTTTAAAATAGTATTTTCCTTCGTATTTTAATTGGTTACTCTCCCTCATGGAGTAACAATGCAATTGTCATAGATTCTGTTAGCGACTGAAATCCCTGGTAATGGGATGACATTTTGTCGACCTAATTCCTTCTTTTGTCAAAATTTCTTTCACAATTCTTTATTTTAAATATCTCATTTTTAAAGTTCTATTTTTCTCAAATAAACATTCTTCAAATATTATTCTTCCTTCCTAGTTATACTGGGGCATTTTTTTTAATATATATATATATATATATATATATATATATATATATATATATATATATATATATAGACATATAAATTCATATTTCAAGAATCTGTTTGCAGGCAGGATCAAACAAATTTGTTTTCTCAAATTTTATAAATTTTTAGTTAATTTTGTTATTTTTATCAGTTTCAGTCATTTTATTCATATTTTTATCAAGTTTACATCAATTTTATCAAATTTTATCAAGTTTTATCAAATTTTCCTCAAATTTTATTTTTTATCAAATCTTTACCCTTTCAGGTTAAGGGATAAATCTGACCCTCGTTGTCCGAGGTGTACCCTTTCAGGTTAAGGGATAAACCTGACCCTCGTTGTCCGAGGTGTTCCCATTCAGGATAAAGGATAATCCTGAAACCCCTCGTAGGAGCAATAATGCTACCTATAAGGATTCTTTTGTAAAGACAATTTTTCAAATTTTCTTGATTTTGTAAATGTCTATCAATTCCTCTTTATTAATTTCCCCAAAATTCTATTCTTTCATATACCCTTTCAGGTTAAGGGATAAACCTGACCCTCGTTGTCCGAGGTATTACCCTTTCAGGTTAAGGGATAAACCTGACCCTCGTTGTCCGAGGTGCACCTTTTCAGGTTAAGGGATAAACCTGATGCCTCCTTTCCATGAGGTATTTTTTTATAAATTTTATTCTTATTCTCCCCCTTATGTTAAGGAATAAACCTGACCCTCGTTGTCCGATGTGTACCCTTTCATTTTAAGGGATAAACCTAATGCGTCCTTTCCATGAGGTATTTTTTTATAAATTTTATTCTTCTTCTCCCCCTCAAGTTAAGGGATAAACCTGACCCTCGTTGTCCGAGGTGTTCCCATTCAGGATAAGGGATAATCCTGAGACCCCTCGTGGGAGCAATAATGCTACCTACGAGAATTCTTTTGCAAATATAAGTGTCCTCAATCTTTATTTTCTAAATTTATATCAATTTCTCTTCATTAAATTTTTCCTTAAATTCTATTCTTTTCCCATTCAGGATAAGGGATAATCCTGAGACCCCTCACAGAAGCCACAAGGCTACCTGTGAGAATTCTTTTCAAAATCAAATTTTCATAAATTTATTTAATTTTCTCCAATTTTATAAATTTTATTCTTTTCCCATTTAAGATAAGGGATAATCTTGAGATCACTCATAGGAGCAACAATGCTACTTGTGAGAATTCTTTTGCAAAATAATTTTTCATCAATTCCCTCAAATTTTCTTCATTTTTGTTAATCTTTAAATCAAATTTTATCTCCTTCTATCTTCTCAAATTTTATTCTTTCTTTTCCTCGTTCAGGATAAGAGGTTAATCCTAAAAATTGGACCGCATACAGCTAATTGTGCTGGTCTATCTAAATCATAAATCATAAATCTTGTCATATCCCTTCTAAATTCAAGTCCCAGGTTATCTCTTCACAAAATCTTCTATTTCCGCTTAAGGTTACAGGATAAACCTGAATCACTTTCCCTAAATTCTCATCAAATGTCTATTCTATTTCCCCTTCACGTTAAGGGATAAACCTGAATCATTCTTTCTAAAATTCTCCTCAAATGTCTATTCTATTTCCCCTTCAGGATAAGGGATAATCCTGAAACCCCAACAATCATTCATGCTTCGATCTCTAAATATCTTAAGAATGTCGGTCTCCTTCCCGACTCTCAGTTGGAAAACTCAGTCCTCGCACAGGGTTACCTCTCAAAATCTTCAAATCTAAAGATCAAGTTCATTCACAAAACTCAGTCATCGTATTGTTTGTCTCTCAAAAAGTCTCAATCTTAGATCAGGTCATTAAATGAAAAGTCCCAGCTACTTCATTGGTCGTTAAATGAAATGTCCCAGTTTTCACTGGTAGTTAAATGAAAGGTTCCAGCTTCTTCATTGGTCGTTAAATAAAAAGTCCTAGCTACTTCGTTGGTCGTTAAATGAAATGTCTCAGTTTCCACTGGTCATTAAATGAAAGGTCCCAGCTACTTCGCTGGTCGTTAAATGAAATGTCCCAGTTTTCACTGGTCATTAAATAAAAGGTCCCAGTTACTTCGCTGGTCGTTAAATGAAATGTCTCAGTTTCCACTGGTCATTAAATGAAAGGTCCCAGCTACTTCGCTAGTCATTAAATGAAATGTCCCAGTTTCCACTGGTCATTAAATGAAAAGTCCTAGCTACTTCGCTGGTCGTTAAATGAAATGTCCCAGTTTCCACTGGTCATTAAATGAAAGGTCCCAGCTACTTCGTTGGTCGTTAAATGAAATGTCCCAGTTTCCACTGGTCATTAAATGAAAAAACCCAGGTACTTCGTTGGTCGTTAAATGAAATGTCCCAGTTTTCACTGGTCGTTAAATGAAAGGTTCCAGCTCCTTTGTTGGTCGTTAAATGAAAAGTCCCAGTTTTCATTGGTCGTTAAATAAAAGGTTCCAGCTACTTCACTGGTCGTTAAATGAAATGTCCCAGTTTTTCGCTGGTCGTTAAATGAAAGGTTCCAGCTCCTTCACTGGTTGTTAAATGAAAGGTTCTAGTTTTCACTGGTCATTAAATGAAAGATTCCAGCTACTTCGCTGGTCGTTAAATGAAAGGTTCCAGTTTTCATTGGTCATTAAATAAAAAGTCCCAGCTACTTTGTTGGTCGTTAAATGAAAGATCTCAGTTTTCACTGGTCATTAAATGAAAGGTTCCAGCTACTTCGCTGGTCGTTAAATGAAAGGTCCCAGTTTTCACTGGTCATTAAATGAAAGGTTCCAGCTCCTTTGCTGGTCATTAAATGAAAGGTCCCAGTTTTTACTGGTCGTTAAATGAAAGGTTCCAGCTCCTTCGTTGGTCGTTAAATGAAAGGTCCCAGTTTTTACTAGTCGTTAAATGAAAGGTTCCAGCTCCTTCGCTGGTCATTAAATAAAAGGTCCCAATTTTCACTGGTCATTAAATGAAAGGTTCCAGCTCCTTCGTTGGTCGTTAAATGAAAGGTCTCAGTTTTCACTGGTCGTTAAATGAAAGGTTTCAGCTTCTTCACTGGCCATTAAATAAAAGATCCTAGTTTTTACTGGTCAGAATTTCCAAAATCATAAGTTCAACTCAAGGTCTCATCAAAATCTATATTGAGTGACTTTTTCACAAAGAATTCATGAAAACTTTGCCAATTTGCTAAAAATATTTGTTGATTCCAATATTCTTACTACAAAAAAGAATCACCTAAAAATTACCTCTAGTATTCTTTCCAAGAAGGTGAAACTTTTTGCAAAAAAGGGATAAAATTCAGATCTTTTCCCTGTTGATCAACCAAAAGGATGAAAGAAATATCCTCAGTATGATTAGCGAAATAAATATTCAATGATATTGAAATGTCGGAAGCGAATCGATATTGATCATGGCTATGGTGCATGTTTAAAGACGGCTTCCTGGCAATTAGGCAGTGGAAATATCATGAGTGATAAAAAGAATCCACTCAACCAATGTCTCCTCAATCTAGTAAAGTTGCAATCAAATATCTGCAAAAGGGATCTCTCAATTGTCGTCGAGATGAAGACGAATAGGCGAGCTAGACCCTCGGGGCCAAAGAAGATTTGGATCATCTCCGAGATGAAGGAGTTTGTGAAGGATCCTTCCAGCGAAAGTTTAGATCACCGTCGAGATGAAGGCAAGTGTGATAAACCTACTGACAAACCCTAAAAGATATTTGATTTCTGCTATCATCTAAAGACCTTTTGAGCCAATATCATCAATATAATCCCTGAGATAAAATAAGGATCAAAACATCTCCAAGATGAAGGAGTTTGTGACGTACCTTTCCTCGAAAAAAGAGAGAAAAGTCAGGACATCTTCAAAATAAAGGATGATGTAAAAGCCTGAAAAGCCTAATGACTCAAAAAGAGTGCAAAAAGGCTATCATGGGAAAACACCCAGATATCAAACTGCCAAAGTTGCCAAAAAGTCGTCTTTTCTTATGCAAATCTCTTTTATCAATATCTCTTCACTACTTGCTTTTATGAAATTAAGAATATTTCTTCTCTTCTCATATCAAAGAAATGAATAACTTCCTTGAAGAAAATCATCAGCGCTAAAATTTTGAATTTGACTCTTAAAGACCGAGGAGTTAACCTCGTTGGTGGAAATACTCTAGGTAAAAGAGGGAATGTCTTTTGCACACACGTGCACATTTTTAAAAGCATTTTGGGTCAACTACAATTTTATCTTATTGACAGAATTTTCTAGATATTCCAAGAATGAAATAAATATTCAATATTCATTTTGATGCAACCTAGCATTGTGTATATCTTCCAGAAGAGTTGCCTCATCCAGTTGAAATATCTCTTCCTATCCCATCACGGTTTCTTCATCCGAGGATTTCGTATGGTCGTTCCCACTCAGGTTAAGGGTCAAAACCTGTATTTTTCTTGCGAGAGGTCATCAATTTCAAAAGTTATTTCAGTCTCAGCAATGAGACGCTTAAGGTCATCCCCTTTTCAAGCTTGAGGGAACTCTATTTTCTTCCTTTCGCAAAACCTCTTTCGGATTTGTTCGTCCAAACTCCGAAGGTCCCATCATGGTGTCTTCGTTCGAGGATTCCATTTGAGCGTCCCCTTCAGGTTAAGGGTTAAGCCTGAACCTCATGCCATGAGGTATCTTCCTTTTTCAGGTTTGGGTTAAACCTGAGTCTCGTTCTGACGAGGTTCCTCGTTTTAACAAGGTGTTTCCTTCCAGTCTCATCATGGTTCTTCCCATCGAGGAATCCATGCTTTATATATCCATCCAAAAAAGGATCATGCTTGAGCTTCATCTCGTGAGGCATTCCTCAAAAATGTCCCATCAAGGTCCTCATATATTCCTTCCCCATTCAGGTTATCTTGAGATATATTCGTCCCGTCCAGGTTAAGGGCTAAACCTGAGTCTTTCTAAAAAGCGGATCTCGCCTCACTCTTGAGACTTGATCTAAATTCTTATCTTTCATCACTTCGGGATCTTCACCTAAAGTCCCATCATGATTTCCTCATTTCTATTATTCAGTCATATCATTTTCGAGGATTTTGTCTCCCCAAGGCCATTTAGGATAAGAATTTAAGCCTAAAATCATCTCTTTCTAAATAAATTCTTCCACACCCAGTTTAGATCTGCTGACTGGGGCATTTTCAAAATTTGGAGTGTTATCTTTGCCACCAAGCTCGGCTTTCAACCGGCTTAGTAGCAAAGAGGGGCATCTGCGAACACCCCAAATTTTTCAAAATCTTTTAAATATTCCCTTTTTGACCCTGATTTCATTTTTGAGTAATTGAGTCACTTTTTAAATCTAAATTCCAGTTCATTTCTCAAGTTTTACGGAAATTAAATTCATTTTATATATCTGACTTGATTTCGGATCCGGATCCATTGTCAAGATCAAAATCTGAGTCTTGTTGTCCAACTTTTAAATTAAAATTACAGAAAATACCAAAAATAGTTTTTAAATAACTCGGACAATCCATCCGACATATGTTTGGATCCATCGCGTTGTATTTCTCAATTCGAGTTTTAAACTCGAACATTTTCTCAAAACCTGGATCTGAACCCATTTTCTGAAGAAATTTCCCCAAGATAACCCTGATTTTTCAGAAAAACTCTTCTTTTGTAAATATTTTGAAATTTTGAAAAATTAGTTTAAATTCCTTAGTTTTTAGAGTTTTTGTCTTCAAAAATACAAAAAATATAGAAAATATCAAGGGAAAAAGAAAATAGAAAAAAATACAAAAATAGCTTCTTAAAAAGCACCCTTTTTTAAAATCGAGTTTTATGAAAAACACTTTTTAGCAAAATTTTATTAAAAACCCCCTCTTTGCAAAAACTTGAAAATAAGGGGGCACACTACAAAATTTCTTTTTAGGGTTTTAAACGAGGAGAACAATGCCTCTCTCCATCTCTCCCTCCTCAAAACATCCTGCATCTTTTTTCCCCTTTCTCTTCCGCCAAAACTTCGTGCTTCACCCGAGCCATCCATCGCTAACCTCCGCATCCGCCATCTACCTCCCCCATGTGCGACTCATCTCCGCGGATCATCAGTTTCTTCCATCGTCGATCTTCAACCGTCTTCCCTTTCACGAACCCTCCTCTTCCTCTTTAAAAGGGGAACACACAGGGGAAGCAAGTCATCGCTTTTTACCTCCCCATTTCTTCCTTCACGAACCGCGTTTCACCCCTCCATCTTCCCTCTTTCTTCTTCTCATCCATCTTCTATCGCACCATTGGCCTCCTCCTTCACGATCATCTTTTCTCTCTTCTATCTTTTTTTTTATCGACTGAAGAAGGAAGTCGACCTCATCCTACAACGACAGATAGAAATCAAACCCTCTTCCTCCGAATTGAAGCCGGCTACGGTAAGCTCCCTTACTCTTCTATCATTTTCTTTGTTGTTCCTGATCTCTTCCATTTCTTTCATCCAAGCACCTAAGTGGGGATGACTTGCATATAGCAAGATCGGCCCATATACGTGCGACTTTAACAGGAATGTCTCCATTCCGACATTTTTTTTTATTTTCTTTCTCTTTCTCCCTTTTGCAATTTACTTCTAAATCTCTCTGATTCTCACATTTTTTTTTGTTTTGTTGTTTAATCAGATTTCTGATTCGTATTCGATTTCTTGCTCCTTAATTATTTCAGTCTGATTACGATTTCTATTTTGTTATAACTTTTGTTTGTCCTGATCTTTGCTTGCATTTCATTTGGCATTGTTTGATTTATGTCATCTGTTTGGCTCTCGATTCCCATTTTCTTTTGTTTCGAAGCATAGTGACTCCTGGCGTTTGGTTGTTTCATTGTCGACCAAATAAATTCCAGCGATCAAATGCGTGGAAGCATTTTCTTCATCCACTTTTAATTGACCTCCGGTAAAAACATCCTTTGACAAGTCTGTCTAGATGCCGGGATCAGAGTTGAATGCCATTAATGGAGTCCTACCGAGTTTGACAAGGAAGGTTAACAGGGCATTTTACTGATTTCATTTTTTGTTCTTCTTCTTATTTTTTTTTTTGTCTTTTTGTTTTTTTCTTTTCTTTATTTATTAATTATCGATTTCCATTATGAATTTTGTTATTGATTAAATGATGGGTTTCCATCTTGTGTATATATATTTACTTAGTTTCTGGTTTTTAACTTCTTGTTTGCTTTTCTGATATATCTTATGATGTTCAATTTCATTACCTACCTGTGCCTTGTTTCATTTTGATTTCTTATGCTCATGCCGACTTCCTGTTCGTGTCTAAATTTCTTATTCCTCTTATTTTTTTATATATAATCGGCATGTATTTTTCCCCTTTGGTTTGCGATCTGGAGTTGTGTTGTTGTAAATAACGATTCAAATGTATCGTTCATCTTTTCTTCTCAATCACTTCTTAAGTGTCGTAATCTGGGAATGCACCTTTTGTTATATTCCTGCAGCCCTTCATTTAAATGTTATATTATTATACATTTTCAGTTCATCCGATCACTAGTGAGTTGTTGTATCCATTTAAACCCATTGAATCCCTGTTTTGAGTAAACCCATCTTTATTTAGCGTTTTGCCTGTCCCCAGTTTCTTGATCGAGGTCTCACATTTCATTTCAGTTTTATTATATTTTTAACGTGACAGTGTGACATAAGCCTGCCAAGATATTGATAACTGCTGTCAAAATGATTCTATGTTGGAATAATGTTCTTTGTTATGATCTTATCCTTCTTATATTATTTAGTACTGTCTTACATTAATCAAACCATCCATCATGATCTGCTGGAACATGCGTTGAAGCTTCTGTAAGACTGAGGTGTCTCTTGCTTTGGAGTTTTGCTACATGAGAAATTGGAAATTCGGCAGTACAGAATGAGCTGTAACTGAATTTCTTTTTGTTGTTTTGGTTCTCTGCATGCCAGCTTGATAACCAAGGGAGTCACCGTGGAGATCATCTTGTACCAAGAAAAGAAGTGATGAGTATTTTGATTTTGAATTACTTGTTTGTCAACTAGACAATGTATCTGCTATATCTGTTCTGCTTTCTCACAGGGAAAAGATCAAAATTCAGGAAATGTGACTTTTCAATGGTAATATATGAGCGTGAAGATGGTTTGCCCAAAGTGACTGTCTACAATCTTTCGGCTGCTGGAAAAGTGACAGAATGACTTCAAGATGGTCCAGTCATTGAATTTATAGATTAAATATATGGCATGGATTCTATAGACTTACAGTATAATTATCACATATTAAGGTCTTTGTCATTCCTTTTCACTGGAGTATGTCTATAAAAATTGAAGGGTCTTCCCCAGCAAAATTTGGAGACTCAGAACCAGAATCCTGTAAATTGCCGAATTTCTCAGTCAGGAACAACACCTCCATCATGTTCTAATGTGCATGAGAAAACCTCAAAGAAGGGGGTTGGAAGTTGTGAGGAAACGTATTGCATCATGCTTGTCAGAACTTGCATCTATGCGTGAATCATCAGGGTTCCTTGTCAGTAATGCATATGGGTCATCTCAAATGGATGTTGAAAATAGAACAACAACATCTGGTGGTCAGCCTGTTGGTTTTGATGCTAACTTAAATACTAAATTATCAGCTCTCACACCTCCACGTGCTATAAATATTCTCAGCTGGAAAAAGGCTCTTGAGTACTTTGAAAGGCTACTACAAGATCTAGATGTAATATGTTCTTTCTCTTTAGATCCACATAGTGAAGATGTTCTTCGATTTGTGGTCCAATTCCAAAAGTCTCAGCCTGATTTGGTTGCAAGAGCTCATCTACAGCTTCTGCTGGTTCATGATGGGAAGCTATATGGGCAAGATCCTTTCCATGAAGTGATCTCTCGGGCTACAGCATTGCCTCACATAACGAGGAGTATAGAGTTGCAAAAGCATGAATTTGTACAACGTTTGGGACAGCTGCTAGTCAGCTTGCTCAAGATTCTTTGCACAAATGTTGCATGGCAAAGGCGTAAGCTTGGAAAGATCTTGCAAGATTGGAGTATCTTTTTGGGACAGCTGGAGAGGAGTGCTTCAAGAGAATCTGGAGATACTTTAAATGCGCCAATTGATGAAAATTCATGCATGGACCTAGCATCAAGTCTTGCTAATTGGACTAAAGAACATATTTACTGGATTGCTACCCGTTTCCTTATGCTTGGATTTGAGCTGGAACTCTATTCTCCTAGTGAATATTGCATGGTTTATTGGCATCTTTACATTATATTCATCAAACTGATGAAGAAAGTTCAACTCAGAATATCTCAAAACACTGATGCATGTGAGTGTTGTCTGTATTAAGTATTTATTTAAAATTTTCTTTCACCACCCTGTACCTACCCTGATGCAGTTATTGTTTTAAACATGCATGGACTTCTTGTGCTGATTGTTCCCATTATCTGTATTTTTTTTTCATTTATGCAACTTATGTTAAGCTCTGGAGGCCATGCCTTGCAACAAACATGAGCCTTTTGTGTTAGTTGTAAGTTTTTTTTTTTTTTTTTTTTTGATCTATCTTGTTGCTTTCCAACAACATGATTTTCATCCCTTTATATTATGAGCTAAGATCAAATGAAATTGTTGGATTTTATGGTTGATCACTTTTAGCCAACGATGGATGTTTAGGTTTGAATCCGAGATGGGTCTATCCCCAGATTAACCAGTAGAAAGAAAAGGTAAATGATTGAAGTCATGGGTTTGGCTGATATGTGCATAAGGATATAAATTTTTTATGTTTTGCTAACAATTTTGTTTTTTTTTCATTACATCTGCATGTTGTGGGGACTTTTTTTTGAACCATATTTTTTGAGAATTTTATTAGCATGGATGTACCAGCTGCATTTGGTTTATATGGTTCACCTGCTTTGGTGCATACATGATGTTTGGATATTAAAGTTTCTCTGTCATAGCTGGAATCTTTTGGGTTTGAATCTAACATTGAGTTGTCTCCCAGATTGACCGTTAAAAAGGAAAAACAAGAATGAAGCCATGCATGTATTTGAAAATTATGTTAAGTATATGCATTTTTTGTTTTTTATATTGATTGCTAAATATTCTTTTTTTTGCATCAGCCTGAGAAGACTCATTACCTCTATTTAAGTTGGTTTTGAGCTTTTTAGTTGATCTTTTCTCCTGAGGCATATTCTCTTAAGAACTCTAATGATAAGAAACTTGAACTGTTGTCATTACCTATTTGTTTTCTATTCATGAAGAGTAATGTGACTGTATAGGATTGTTTTTGTAAAGAGAGTAGAACCACCAAACGAGAGCAAATGTCCACCAAAGTATCCAAATGGATAAACACAAACACCTGTATCTGTCACTTTACCTTACCTGCATTATGTTCACTTCTTCATATGCATGTACTATTGTATCTGTTGCCTTTACAACTGCCTTTTACACTCCCAGCATCCATCCCACTAAAACCTATGAATCCAATTCATTGACCTCATTCAACTCAGAAAATCCCCCACTTACATGTAGGCTAGTAAACCTACCAGCAAGAAGATGTTATTTTTCATCCCTTTCAGGCAAAGGTAATGAGAATGTTGTCAGCCAAATTACCTAGGAGGAGACGGTTGAAAGACATACGATTGCCTCATTAACAAATTTCATAGGAATGAGGCTCTCTGTTGCAATTAGTGGATGCAATGGATATTGTGGGATCTGACCTTTCAAGAATTCTAATGCTAAAGGATGCAAAGATTGAGGGAGTCTAAGATCGTTGTCTGTTTGATGTGAATGAGAGCGGATCATCAAGAATTTGAATAGGAACTATAAAGACACTTGTTAGCTTGGGACTTCTAGGTAACTCAACTTATGCTTTCAATACACCATAGGATGATTCCCCTCCTTGTATATATTCTTTTGTTTATGCTAATTCATGTCTTGCAGGAAATATATGGAGATCATCATTTGTTTTCTAGAATTTAAGATTCTTATAAATTCTAGATTCCATATTTAGATATCAAATTACATCTCTAGTCTTAGATTTAGAATGAATGAGCATTATACATATCATGAACTGCTTATTTTTCATATCACTTTATCTTTTATTTCAAAAATTTCACGAATAGAAACACGAATAGCACGTGCACCATTCTAATAAAAGGTGACTAAATCCTAAGTTGATGATTTACATCAATGGCCATAGTCAGGATGTGAACAAAACTTAGGATTTTCATCTTTTATGGAATAATACTGTATCCACACTGGACCCTTTTCAAAAATTGTCATATTTTTCCTTAAATATTTTCTTCTTTTATCAGAGTTTAACTTAAAATTAACTCAAAATATATATCAATGGTCATAGTCAGAATATATTGAGAGTTAACTTCATTTTAAACTCTATAAAAGCACCAAAATATGTCTTATTCTTCACCTGAATTTAAAAATAAATTATTATATAATACATTCAATGACCATAGTCAAGGATGTATTATATTTTCAATCTTATTTTAAATTCATTTAAAGAATAAGATATGATTTTCAAATTCAATTTCAAATTCTTTAAATCTATTCATTATTTAGGATAGAACAACATCATATTTTCAAGATTCTTTCTCCAAAATCCAAGTGATCTCAAATATCTTTCTTCAATCTCTATTTTAATTCATTCTTCTATCTTATTTTAAAGATTTAAATTTCGATTTCAATGTCCAATTTGACTTTGAAATTTCAAAATTCAATGTTATATTCATTCCTAAATTCAAGTCCAATTTCAAAGTTCAATTAAACTTTGAAATCTCTGATTCATATTCAAATTCAAAACCAAGTTTATCTTTTTATCTTCAAATTCAAAATCAAAGTTTGAGATTGATTCTTAATCTCAAAGCTTGCCCCTTCCTAAATTTTAAATTTAATCTGGGTTTTCAAAACCCAGATCCATCTTCAAAAGTCCCATTTGCACTTTCAAAATCCAAATCCAAAGTTAGATCCAAATTACACTTTGGATCTCAGACTTCAGATCCAAATTTCATTTAGGATCCATAATTCAATTCCATCTTGAATCTCAGACTTCAGATCCAAATTTCATTTAGGATCCAGAATTCAATTCCATCTTGAATCTCAGACTTCATATCCAAATTTCATTTAGGATCCAGAATTCAATTTCATCTTGGACCTCAGATTTCAAATCCAAATTCCATTTTAGGATCTAGAATTCAATTCCATCTTGGATTTTAGATTTCAGATACAAATTCCATTCCAAATTTCGGATCCAATTCCATCTTGGATCTCAGATTTCAGATTCATATTCCATTTTAGGATTCAGACTGTGGATTCAAATTCTATCCTGATTTTCGGATTTCAAATCCAATTCCACTTTCAAATCCCATATGGACTTCTTAAATCTATTTCTATTTTTAAATTCCATTTGGATTGCTCAAGTCCAAATTCCATCCTGATTTCCAACCTTAAATCTAGAATTCAATTCCACTTTAAATATTCATTTCCTCTTTTAAATCCAGATTCAAAGTCCAATTTTTTACTTTGAAACTTCCTTTCTTTTCTTTTATCCCAGCTTCAAAATCATTTTTTTCAAAGTCCGATTTATCTTCCCAAAACTCTGATTATTTGAAAGACTTAGAACTTTAAGTCTCAAAATTCTAAGGTAGAAATCATCTCTTCACTCTATTTCATCTAAAAAACACTTGGGGATTTCCAAAACATTTTTCAAAAAGAGCATACATCCTCGCATTGCACAAGCATGATTCTTTGTGCATTTAGATTTAGAATAGATTCTTAGATAATCTTTTAGCAAAGCAAAAGGCATGAATTTGACCCTTGGTTCGATTACCTCTGGTAAAGGAGCCAGGAACGGTCGAACCTCGTACCGACGAGCGAATCCCGTCTCCCGATTTTTCCTGCAAATATTTCAAAACGGAGGCGAGTTATTTTCTTAAATATCTTCAAAATTAAGGTCAAGTGAGACCTTCAAAGAAGATTTCCTCTCTCTCTTTCTTTTCTTTTCTCTTCTCTCTTCTTTTCTGTCTTTTATTTTCTTCCTTCAAAAAGGAGATAAATAGAGGTTGGAAAGTTAAAGGAGAAGGAAGAGAGAGAAAGCATAAGAGAGGAAAAATTTTGCAATGATCACACAGACCTGGGGTGCCAAAGTGCAGTCTGAACCCACTTGGTTAGACTGAGACAAAGACCGAGGGAGAGACGATGGGTTTGGGCTATGTGCGAGCCCAAACCATCACACAACTCACCAACAAGGAAAGGGGGCAAGGTCACTGCCGGCCCTTTCACCAAGAGTGGGTGTTGCAACTGAGCAGACCACACCCATCCCCAAAACGCCAAATGAAGAGAACGAGAATCCAACTTCTAAAATGATGAAAGGGAAAAAGATGCTTATTCCAAAAATCGTAAATCAAGCATGCAATAAGAGTTATTGTACATCTAATCCACTGAATGAAAAACCTATATGCATGTAAACACCCCAATTTTTTCAAAAGTTTGTAAATATTCCCTTTTTGCCCTTTATCTTCATTTTCGGGTAATTGAGTCACTTTTAAATATAAATCCCATTTTATTTCTCAAGTTTTCTGAAATTAAATTCATTTTGTATATCTGACTCAATTTCGGATCTGGATCCAGTTAAAAGATCCAAATCTGAGCTTCGTTGTCCAATATTTAAAATCAAATTCTCGAAATTTCCAAACCAACTTTTTGAAAAGCTCAGACAGTTCGTCCGGTATCCGTTTGGATCCATTGTGTTGTATTCCTCAAATTCAAGGTTTAAAACTCAAATATTTTCTCAAAACTCGGGTCTAAACCCATTTTCTTCCAAAATTGCTCAGAAAACCTTCCCTGTGTAAATCTTTTTGAAACTTTTGCAAAATTATTTTTAAAATCCTTAGTTTTTAGAATTTCATATTAAAATTCAAGAAAAGAACAAAAAAATAAAAAATAATGAAAGAAAATTACAAAAAAAAAGAAATGGTTTTTAAGAGAAACCCGTTTTTGAAAAATCTTTTTATAGAAGACCTCTTTTTGGAAAATGTAAAACCCTTGCAAAACTAAATAGTCAAGTTAGGGTTTTGAGGGGGGACCCTTTCAAGTTTTCTCTATGGCCGACTCCCTCAGCCGCCTTCTCCCTTTCTCACTCTCGAACCCCCATGGCCAACCCCACCGATGGACCTTCCTCTCTTCGCCACCCTTCGATCCTCCATGGCCATCTTCCACCTTCGATCTCCACCGGCCCCTTCCCGAACCTTCGTCCCCCTCCTTAAGAAGGGCACGATGAGAAAACCCTAACCACCGCGTTTCACCCCCGCACCCCTCTTCTTCCAAGCAGCAGACCCGTTTTAACCCCTCCATTTTACACTCTTCTCCTGGCTTCTTTTCCGATTTCTCGATCGATTGAAGAGAACTCTGCACGGAGCCAAGCAAGCCTGGTGCTCTCCTCTGATCGGCTGAAGGAATCATCCATCTTCAATCTTCCCCTTTTGACCATTTTCCACGCCTCTGTTTCTCCCTCTTCCCCTCTTTGCGTTTACTTTCTTCCTCTTCCCAGTTCTTTTCCTCCTTTCTTTTCAACTTAGTTGCTTACTTCCGATTGATAGAAGGAGTATCACATTATACTTGCATACGAGGCATCGACACTCCTTCCTTGATTAATGAATCAACGAAATCAGGTGAAAAACTTCTTTTCTTTGTCAAATTTCTATTCACAACCTTCCTTGCTGATTTCCTTTTTTATTTTTTTTTTCTATTATTTACTTTGAGCATAACTCGTAAGATCGGCCTGCATATAGTAGTGCCGATCTACGTTTTGCAACATTAACGGAATAATCCCATTCCGACAAATTCCTTCCCTCTCTTGCAATTTAGTCTTAATTTATTTTCAGTTACCTTTGTTTTACGCTCTTCGTTTTTTCTTTTCCTTTTTTTTATTTTTATTTTTGTATGTTCGTCTCATTCACTATATTGCTTCGTTACATTACTTTCTGTTGCATCTCATTTTGGAGAAATAATTGCTTATTGCAAAACAGGAAAAGTTGCCTGGAAATGCTTTGATTAAGCCCTCTTTGTAATTAGGCCTACTATCATTTTTTTTTTATCATACAACAACCTCGTTTTGTCCTCATCTTTATAAATAGCAGTTCTACAATCTCTCGGTCCCCTTTTCCACTATTAATTTTCATAACATAGTTACATCCAACGCTTGTAATTGAAGCTAACCTCATCCCTTTGCATTAGTTTATCTCTGCATTTATTCTCTTAATATCGGCATGTTTTAATGGGATATCATCCTGTATCATTGATTCAACCAAGTGCGTTGCTGAATCATCCTTGTTTTATATCCCTCATTTGTGTATGTTATATACCATTATAACAGGTGGTTTTACTCTGTATCATAGCATATCTGATTTTTTTTTTCTTCTGCTTTTCTGTTCATCTTCACCATAGCACGCAAAAGAGCGTGGGTCTCTCTTGGATTTGCTAAAAGGGCTAAAACAACAGATTTTGACCTACCGTGCATCACTTGTGGCACGCCACTTCCTCTCTACAGTCCAGCACATTATCCTTGCACTACCTGCACTGCATCCCACAACACTGCCATGTAGTTGTAGTATTATATTTTTGCACACTATATGATTTTCCCTTTGTACAAATATTATCTGATATGGTTGCACCCTCATTATAATTAGTATCCCATTCGTCATACACTTATATGACTTGATTGACAGCTGCTGCTTTGGAGATACTTACATCCGACATAGGGTGTACATATAAATATACAATCCCTTATGTTCCTGTGTGTGCGCTATTGCTTTAATGCGGGCATATGTTCCGATCATTCCGATAGTGATATTTTTTTCCCACAAGTATGGTTGTTCAGCAGCATCAGCAAGTCTATAAAGTATGGTTCTTTTGTTGGGTGCATGAATGGTGCTTCCTTACATCACTGGCGAATAGTTGTTCTAATGGAAATCTGGAGTTGTATAAAATGCTTGGCAACTCATGTTCTTACCCTTTCACCTACCGAGTTGCTGCGTCTTCCCGAGGAGCTTATCAATATGTTCAGAACTCATGATGGACCAGTTGGTCTGATGACACTGGAAATGGATAGTTATTATGGGAAGTTCACTTGCCAACTTTGCTGCAAATTCACATAAGGGTCAAAAATCCCTAACCCAGCTTCACTGGGAACTGACTCATAGAGGGAGTTGTCTTGTGTGATTTAACGTGTTGTGCCATCTGTATCTTTTAATGACTTTGTATATTTGTCAGAACACTAATCCTATCCTTTGTATTACAGGCTTCACTCTCCAGTCTACTGCAACTACGAAGTCCTTCATCCTGTATGATTTCTTTTTTTTTTTTTTTACTATTTTTTTTTTATTGTTGGTTGGCATTACTGTTCAATTCCTCTAGTCATCGATATAGCATAGAAGTTACTTCCCTCATCCGCGACAAGATATGCTCTTAACAATCCCGGGATCTATAAAACTTAGCATGATAACATTAATGTTACTAAATTTACAGTAGTTTGATTCTTATGCAATTGGAATTTCTTTGCATAAAACCCAGCATATTAATGCTCATGTTATCTGTATTTTACAGCAGCTTAATCTTTCTTTTCATACAGTTTGGATTTCCCCAACAGTTGGCATTAATGCTGGTTTTGATTTTAGCAGCTCGATGTCCATTGCAAGACTGGATATATATAAGTATATACAGTAATTTTATCTTTATTTGTGGGTGTTGGTTTTGGTCATAACAGAGTATATAACTGTCTGATATTAGCTTATGAGCTTATTTTGATCATAATAGAATACATATATGACTGGACACAACTGATTTCTTTTTGGGTTTACCTGCTTCATATCATAACTCAGTAGTGTTGATTTCATTCAGAGACACTAGATTGATTCAGCATCACATTTTCATTGTTTAAATGGTCCCCCCTGTATGGTGAAAGCATGTTACTAATAAATTATACATTGAGTCATGAAATAGAGGTCAAGTCACACCCCTGTCATTGGTCGTTTGCTGTTAATAACATCCCTTTCTGCATAAACCAGTTTGCACTTGCAGGAATTAATGCACAGGAATAATAATTTTTTCGGTTTCTTTCACTACCAAGAGCAAATTGAGGATTGTTTGAGTTACAAGAACTGAGTCTCATTGGCTATTTCACATTTCCATGGGTCGTCTTATCATCTTAAACACTCATCGTGCATAACATTTGCCGCAACATGTCACCAGTCCAACCCCGGTTCCATCCTCATCATCTCCTGCATGATCCTATAACTCCACTCTAACCCATCGTAACCCCTTTGTTTTTTTTGTTTTTTTTTATTAACATTGCATCTATTCGTTGCTCAAACAACTTCATACCTTCACTTGTATACAGATTTCTGTTGTCATTGTCACCTGCACCCAGCTCACTGTTTGCTATCATATGTTAACTTATCACCATCTTCTTCCAACCTTTGTTGCACAATTACCTTCCAGCATTATAGACCCATGTAGTATCTACTCACAGCCATACCCTCCCTCCTAAACTCAGATTTATGCATCAAAGCTCTGCCCATGGTGAAGGGCTGGCTTACTTTCCTGGCAATGCTATCTTCAGTCTAATTTGGCTCAATTAGAATTTCTCTATGATGGGTTTGCCTTGATATGTACAGTTGTTGTTGCGATGGAGTTTCAACACTCTTTCCTATATATCTCAGTGTCATACACTGTCTTTTCGTCTTTCAATTCACCTCTTCTCATGTAATCATCACCATTTCACATTCATTTACTGTAATTTTACCATTTCACCCAGCATATGTCATTTAGCCTACCATATAACAACATTATACCTATTCCATCTAATCACTTGTAGCTGTTTTAGCCCCATATGGCATCCATACCACTTCCCCTGTCACCTACATATTTCATCATGCTTATCACAGCATCATTTTCACAACTACCTGCTGGAATCCTGCATGCACTACACTATTATTCACCACACTTCCACAACCATCCTGTATCATTTCCTTACTAACAGACTTGCATTCTTACATCCATTCACATTATACATCTCCTGTACAGAGCATAACACTCGCTCAGTATATATGCACTTCATTGCCATTCCAACACTATACCTACAATAGTGTTTTATCATCACTATCCCTTTAGCCTTGTTACATTAACATACCTACATTCCCTGCAGCCACATCTTCACATCCATTTGGCTGTACTTACTTACCTCATTCACCATCTAGTGACAGTCATCATATCTCAATCCTGTACATATAATTTCCTCTACTTCACTCATGCATTACCTATAAGTTTCAGCATCTAGTTAGGTTAGGCATTGCTGCAAAAACCAGTCTCCATGCAGCAGAACACTATCCTTCCCCGTCGCCATTACCATAGCATATATCCTCATCATTTCAACAACATCCATGTTGCCTACACATCACGTGTAATACATATATATATGATTATACATATATGTATACATACATGTAATAGATATGCATGTATATATGAATATAAAAATATATATATATATATATACCATTTCCCATCTTTTTCACCATGTATATCTTGGTACATGAGCACTTTGCCATTGACATCTATAGGATATGTGACATTTTCTTCTCTTTATACTAACCCTTTGCTTTGCAGGGAATAAGTAGAAAGTATCATTATCTGGAGTTACATTTTCAATTTTAAATATTGTAATAAGTTAGGCCTTAAATGATAATTTACATTTCTTGTTTTAGATAGAATGAATGAGCATTGTAAGTATCATAAATTGCTTATTTTCATGTTTTTGCCTTTATCTTTCAAAATCTCACAAATGGAACACGAATGGCACGTGCACCATTTCGTAAGAGGTAATTAATCCTAAGTTGATGATTTACATCAATGGCCATAGTCAGGATGTAAACAAAACTTAGAATTTTTATCTTTTACGAAATAACACTGGATCCACACTGGATCCGTTTCCAAAATTCATCATATTTTCCTTAAATATTTTCTCCTTTTATCAGAATTTAACTTAAAATTAACTCAATATATACCAATGGCCATAGTCAGGGTATATTAAGAGTTAATTTTATTTTAAATTCTATAAAAGCACCAAATGTATTTCATTCTTTACCTGAATTTAAATATAGATTATTATATAATACATTCAATGACCATAGTCAAGGATGTATTATATCTTCAATCTTATTTTAATTCATCTAAAGAATGGAATAGCTTTTAAAAAATCCAATTTCAAATTCTTCAAATCCATTCATCATTTAGGATAGAACTGCATCATATTTTCAAAATTCCTTTTTCAAAACTCCAAGTAAGATAAATATCTTCTTCAATCAATCCTAAATTCTTGTAAAAATCCAATTCATCTTTTCATTTTCAATTATGTTTCATTTTCAATCTCAAAAGTTCAATTTAACTTTGAGATTTCAAATTCATTTTATATATCAAACTCTAATTCAAATCAGGTTTCAAAGTTCAATTGGACTTTGAAATTCCAAATTCATTTCTTATATTCAATTCAAATCAAATTTCAAAAGTTCAAATTAAAGTTTGAAAATTTCTGATTCATCTTCTAAATTCCAAATTCAAACTTCAAATCCAAGGTCTAATTTGACTTTGGGATTCATTTGTATATTCAAGATTCAATTTCTAAATTTCATTTTCCAAATACTTGGAAATTCTTGATTCATCTTCTAAATTCCAGATTCAAGCTTCAAATTCAAAGTCCAATTTGACTTTGAAATTCATTTTGTATAGTCCAAATTCAATTCTCAAGTCAATTTTGGAAAATTCCAAATCCAAAATTAGATCAATTTTGATTCAGTTTTCCAAATACAATTCTACCTTTGGATCTTAGACTCCAGACCCAAATTACATCTTGGATTCCAGACCTTCGATCCAAATTCCATTTTAGGATTCAGAACTCAATCCCACTTTGGATCTCAGACTTCAGATCCAATTCAATTTTGGGGTCCAGAACTCAATTCTGGATCTCAGACTTCAGATCCAATTCCACTTTCGATCCAGAATCCAAATTCTACTTTGGATCTCAGACTTCAGATCCAATTCCACTTTAGATCCAGAATCCAAATTCTACTTTGGATCTCAGACTTTAGACCCAAATCCATTTTGAGGTCCAGAATTCAATCACACTTTGGATCTCAGACTTCATATCCAAATCCATCTTAGGATCCATAATCCAATTTTACATCGGATCTCAGATCCCAGATTTTGAATCCATTTTAAGATTCAATTCCATTTCAAAATCTAGATTTCAAATCCAAGTCCATTCCCATATCTCATTTGAACTCCCTAAATCCATTTCTATTCTTAAATACCATTTGATTTTCTGAGTCCATTCCAATTTCAAACTTCAAAAACTGAATTCAATTCCGTCTCAAGTATTCATTTCCTTTCCTAAATTCAAGTTCAGAATTCAAAGTCCATTTCCGACTTTGAAAACTTCATTTTCCTATCATTTTCAAAAAGCTTCAAGTTATTCTTTCTCAAAGATCAAGATTTATTCTTCCAATTCTGATTTACTTCAAAAACTTAGAACTTCTCTGATCTATCTCAAGTTCTAAAGTTAGATTCAAACATTTCTTCACTCCCTTACCAAGTTCATCTCAGAATACTTGGGAATTTTCAAAATATCTTTCAAAAAGAGCATACATCCTTGTATTGCACAAGCATGATTCTTTGTGCATTTAGATTTAGAATAAACTCTTAGATAATATTTAGGCAAAGCAAAATGCATAGATTTGATCCTTGGTTCGATTACCCATGGTAAAGGCGTCAGGAACGATCGAACCTCGTACCGACGAGTGAATCCCGTCTCTCCATTTTTTTTTGCAAATTTTCAAAACGGAGGCGAGTTAAATTTATAAATATTTTTCAAATCAAGGTCAATTGAGACCGCGCAAAAGAGTTCCTCTTCTCCCTTTCTTTCTTTCTTTTCTCTTCTCTTTCTCTTTTCTTTCTTTTATTTTTTTCTCCCTTAAAAAAAGAGGAAAATAGAGGTTAGAAAAGGAAAAGAGAAGGAAGAGAGAGAAAAATACAAGAGAGGAAAAATTTTGCGATGATCACAGTTTTGGTGACCGAGATGGGACACGTCTCCGTCTGGTCGAATTATGCCTTTGCTTTGCTTTAATATTTTCTAAATCTTTATTCTTGTATGTCAGCTATATTTTCCATGCAAACCTTAGGAGCCTAGACTCTGTCCTAAGCTGACATCATTGCATATAGGATTTAAGTATGGTTTGGTAGGACCATATTGAGGAGATTGTTCCATGTTCACATAGACTTAGGTCTGAAATACAACTCTCCTCAATTCTAGGGATTGAATGCAAACAGTGTATGCTTCTTTTGATTTAAATCTATCTCTTTTAGGACTTGCATTAGAGCTTTCTGGTTTATTGCATGTTGAACATATTTTTGAAAACATCCCCTACCTATATTGTCCCGGTCTTCACGTTGCTGGGCTGTCTCACTGAACCATAGTTCGGAAGAGAGCCTCACAACTGGACCACTTATTTGGGTTCGCACCCCCCTACCACGTACCTAAGGGCCATAGTCCGAGGTATATTGGTAGGTGCTCAAAGATGTTGGGAAGACATTACCTTAGAACCGAAGAGATATCTTATATGCCACGTACTTCGAGCTTCGGCTTGAGTATATCAACGTACCTTGATTGAAATCAGATAATCTGAACCATAGAGTTAGGATTAAGGTCCTATCAACCATTTCAAAATATTGCATATAGAGTCAGCTTTAGGGAATGCTGCTTGTACATCCTTGTTTGTATATCTGTGATTGTATGATATTTTCCTTATATTCTCCAAAACCCTGGGTATATATTATTCAAAATTTCCTCTTTGTTTTTAAAACCCAGGTGTATTTTTATTTTATTCTTCTGATTTCTTCAAATTCTTTGATCCTGCCTGCAATTCTTCAAATTTGTCTTTGATATCCTCTTTCAAATTCTTTTCCCTCTTTTGTGATAAAATAATTTTTTTTTTGTCGGGATACGTCCCTTTCAAAATTAAATATTTGTTCATCCTTTTTTTTCCAGAAAAAAACAGTGCGGTTGTCACGAATTTTTGGTGACTACCCGATCCCTCGTAATGGGATATTTTCATCATCAGACTTTGATTTCTTCCTTTATCATAATTTTCCTCCAAAAATTTCCTAAATATCCCATTCTTACCTTCAGAGAGGACATTGACATTTCATCATGGTTCGGACGAGGACTGGAAAGGAAAGAGTGCCACAGCAAAGAGACAGTGAAGGAGAGGAAATGAACTCCATCAGGTCATCCAAGCAGCAGGGCCAAGAAGCAGAAAGCAATGTTGATTCAACTACATACAAGTTGTTTCAGAAAGTGATGGCCAAAATGATGTCTGAACAGACTGAGGAAAACCCTAAGAAAATATCTTCTAAAAGCAAAGCCAAGGGAAAAGTCAACAAGAAGCAAGTTCAGTATGACAGCACTTCAGAATCAGCAGAGGAGGACTCAGAGGAAGAGTAGCCGACATATTTTCACAATCCCTTGTATCGGCCCAAAAAAGTCAACGAGGGGCACGAGTCGGCAAGCAAAACCAAGTTTCAGATCCCGACAGAAGATCCGATGCATAAGCAAATGAGAAAAATGACTTGTGCAATCAAAGACTTACAAACCCAGGACAAAGGCAAAAAGGTCTATACCGGTGCAGATTTCTATGACGGCCTAGAAGGAGATGACAACTGGGAAGATCTTCCTCGTAAATTCATAAAATTTGATGGGACCGGCAACCCCAAGGCTCATCTGGCCACATTCTTTGCCGAGTGCAACCGATTCAGAAAGAACAATAGGGCTTTATTCCTATGCTTTCCGCGCAGTCTGGAGGGAGTTGCAGCAAGATGGTATGCCGACCACATCAACCCGATTGAACTGCGAGAATTTGACAAAGTCATCAACTTGTTCATTGAAAGGTGTCTCTTCAATACTGAGGCTCCGCCTACCCTCAACCACCTATTCAATCTGAAGCAAAATGACAATGAGAGGGCAAAAGATTTCATTCATAGATGGAGATCCACCTGCAACCGGATGAAAGATCCGATATCGGAGAGGCATGCACTCTCAATAATTTTGAACAATTTCTCTCAACCTCTGAAGGGTCTGATCTCTACTTCTCTGTCTAAATCTTTCATCAAGTTAATAGAGCGAGTCGAATGGCTCGAAATGGGATTAAAGAATGGAACCTATCATGGCCTCACCTTGGCAGGAGGCAGTCAGGACGTGAAAAAGAAAACCAACTTCGCCTTTTCTACCAGTTCCTCTAACAACAACAATGGCAAAAGCAAAAGAGGTGGTAGAAAGAACCACACTGGCGGGTCAGGCAGAGATGATTGCTTCGGTCAAAAGGATGAGATCAATAGGCAAAATAACATCACTCCCTTGAGAATCCAGTTAGAATCAAATCCTCAAGGGAAACCAAAGCACGATGGTTGGGGATATGACCGTGAGTTTACCCCCTTAGAACAATCGCTAGAGGAAGTTCTTGAGTATATGACAACAAAGGAGATGGTTAAACTTCACAAGGTAGCAGATCCACCTGTGACTTTGGGAAGGTTCAAGGATCAGTTCTGCAAATTCCATCGGGCGATGGGGCATGACATCGAGCACTGCTTTGTTTTCAAAAACATCGTCCAAGACTGCATTGACAAAAAACTACTGGTGGAAGATCAAGAAGAAGAGTAGCTACCCGTCCTGGCCTAGCTTCCCGAACCAGTTGTTATCATCGCAAAATTTTTACTTTTTGCGAGTCAAACTGACCTTTGAAAAAGTTTTTTGAAAATAACTCGCCTCCATTTTAAAATGCGGGAAAATTCCGTAGAATGGGACTCGCCTGTCGGTACGAGGTTCGACCGTTCCTGCCACCTTTAACAGGGGTAATCGAACCAAGGATCAATCTACTGTTCTGCTCTATTCAACTTGTCTAAATCATATTTTAATTTCTAAATGCACATAGAATCAGGCATGTGCTATGGATTTTCTGAAAATGCATATTTGAAAACATGATGTTTGCTTCAAAGATAGGAAAATACTTAGAAAATATTTGGAGATTCTTGGAAAACCGTGAATCATGGTTGAGATGCTGTATTTGAGAAAGTGAAAATCGATTTCTGAAGTATTCAGGAGATTTTTGTGAAAATCGATTTTGAGAAATGTGAAATAGCTTTGGAGAACTTGATTTCTTTGAATTCAAACTTTGAAATTGAAAATATAAGTTAGAAAATCGAATTTGGAACTTAGGAAATACTTGAAATATCATTTGAAAATCAATGTTTTGAGAAAATCGATTTTAGAATAAGACTTAGAAAATTTTTGAGAAAACTGCTTTCTCTAAATTGAAATTGGAATTTGCAAATGCATGAATTGAATGAATATGGATTTGAAAGACTTGAATTTGAGGAATTGTGGAAATCCTTTTTTGTATTTTTGAGAAATGCAGTGCATTTTTGAAGTTAGCCTAAGAGTGTAGGCTGAATGTGGCTAATACGAAGATTACAAATCTAGGTATCATTCATATTCTGACTATGGCCATAAATACAAATTCCACCAAGTCTGTCAAATCTCTAAGAGCTAGTGCATGTGCCATTCGTGTAGACCATAGTGAATTTGAAATATGTGCATGAATAATGCATTCATCAGACATTTAATATTTGCAGAATTAAACTATATGCAATGCAATCCTAGTCTATGCAGAAATTTAAATTCTTATTCCAAAATTAATTACAATTTACATCACTAATCAAATTTAAATACATGAATTTAAAAGAAAAATAAAGTCTTCAATGTTCCTGCAAAACTAGAAAGCTTGGTTAGTGAATATATGTTGTCTTTTCTAGGTTTATCCAGTAATATCTAGAAATTACTGAATTTTGCTAGATATAAGCCTTTTCCATGATTCCCTTAAATCCAAATTGATAAAATATGAAATAAAATTGAATAAATATGAAAATAGAATTTGAAATTTCGAAATTGGGGTGAAAATGACCAAAATACCCCTGATAGCAAGACTATGGCCTTGAAATCAGGGTTTTTAGAAAGATATTTTGTAAAAATGCAAGTTTTGAAATACAAATAATGATAAATTGAACTAAGTAAGATATGACATGATTAAAAATATGAAAATTAGGGTTAGGGACTTCGAAATTGAGGTCAAATGACCAAATTACCCCTGATAGCAAGACTATGGCCTTGAAATGAGGGTTTTTCAGAAAATATTTTGGTAAAACTTAGGTTTTAGGCACTAAATGAAGTCAAATAAGAATCAAATTAAACCTAAAGCATCCTAATATGATTATAAACATGATTAAACCCTAAAAATACATGCTTATACACGAAAATTCAAAAATATCACAAAAACTGTGATTTTGACAATATTTCAAGATTTTTCGGGTACCCTGTTTTGCAACTTGCTTAATTCAGCCATCAATCGGATTCCAAAATTCATCAAATTTGGTACCTGCACTTATTATAACCCTAATATCGGATTGAAATTATAAAAATAATTGTTTGACATTAATTTAATCCGAAAATAGCATCAAACCCTAAAAATATGCTATTTTTGACCTAGTTCACCAACCAGTCTCAGTTTAAGGCCTGAACCAGGGATCAGTCCTCCATGGAAATCTCTGAGTTTTTACAGAGACCAAATAGACAGGAAAACAAAACTTTTTCTATTTACAGATCTGAAAAAGCACTTGAGATCAGGGAGATCCTCTTCCGGCAATCCGGCCTTGAATACATTGATTTTAACTTTGGTCCTAACTGATACTTTCAATTGAAAATTCTGAGATAAACAGCAGAACTCATTCAAAATATCTGAGATTTTAACAGTGAATAGTGATTAAAAAATAACAGTACTCACTTTTTACAGATTATGAATCAGATCTGTATTTTGGGATTTATGAACAACACAAGTCTGATTAGGGTTTTGGTAAACCCTAACGAGTTTTAAATTGAAAATCAGAGTCTCTGACAGAGGGAAAATACTAAACAATGGTCAAAAATTTTGAAAATTTCACAGTAAATAGATCTAATCAATATGAATCCATATCATATTACATATCTAAAATCGGATATAGGATGAGAAAAATATCATCACAGCAAGTTACCTTCTTGATTTTAACAACAATTTTAAAGCTTTAAAAACTCGATTTAATGTCTGATTTTTCTGACAAGGTTCCCGAAATCCAAAATATCTTATTTTTTTACAGTAACTTTTTTACACATACATGTATCGCATATAAAAAAATCAGAACTAAACAGCAAGTATTTCAATCCGAAATAACATTATCTTTACTGTTCTAAACCTAAAACACACAGAAATCTAAGAAACTTAAGAAACCATGCATTAACTAATGAAAATCAATAAAATAAACCATAAAACAGTAAATAGAAATTTTTTCTATGGTGTAAAACGTATAATAAACATGAATAAACCATTAAATAAATAAAAAATCAGGGAATCAATGGCTGGAATTCGATTTTACCTTTAAAGACATAGATTTAACCCATTAAAAGGGTAAATCATATGTTTTATTGGTTAATAATGAAAAGAATCATGCTCAAACCAATTCTAATGGATTAAAATCCCTGTAAAACACACAAAACAGGGTTAGATCACCTTCTTGGACCGTTCTTGATGGTTCTTGAGGTTGAATCTTGATTGAATCCACATAAGGAGGGGTGTCTAAGGCTAAATCTAGGTTTAAATCATTAAAAACACTAAATAAAATATTAAAAATTGAAGAAATTATTTACCTTGGAGTTACAGCAATGGAGGAAGGCTGGAGAGGAGAGAGAAGCTCCAAGATTTTCTCAAGAGGTGTCTGGAAAAATCATCCCCCCTATAGCCCCTTTTTATAGAAAATTTTTAGGTTTTAAAAAAAAATGGAAATTTTGGAAATTTTGGACTCTAAAGGGGTGGGGGGCGATTTTGGGGTGTAGTTACTATCCTACCCCTAGCCTAAATTATCCTAACTAATACCTAATTAACCCCTAGACTATCCTAGAAATCCCCCAAATGTAATGCCACTTGGCATTTTTAACATTTGAGTTTTAAAACATCTTTTAAAAACCTTTAAAAACACTAGTTTTAAAAACTAACTTTCAAAATGAATTTCCAAAATAAATTTTAACTCTTCTAAACCCCTAACACTAACCAAGACACTGACTGACCCTAGTCTAGCCCTGACTTACTCGAATATGGTGCCACCCCGAGTGGGCCCTACTTGAGTTTTTCAAAAAGCGATTTTAAAACTTAAAATTGAAGGAGTTTTCAAAAGGATTTTCAAAAGCAATCTTAAAATTAGAATTTTTGAAATGGCATAGGGTTCTAACCGAGTCGGAACTCCTCTAAATATGGTGCCAACTGAGTGGGCCCACATCGAGTTTTGAAGAATTTTGAAATAAACACTGAAAATGGTTTTGAAAAGGGGTTAAAACCAGTATTTGAAATTCAAGATCTTTGAAAATAGGGTCTCAAGTGAACTAGAACTCCGAGTTAGAGTCCTGAACTGTTAGGATTCTGAGATTTTAGATTTTAGAATTCAAATGGAAGAATTTTCGAAAGATTTTATCAAAAATTGACGAAATAAGTCAAAAAAACACAGTCAGGGTCAGACTCCTAACTCGACTGACCTCTAAAATAGAGTCCTGAATTAACTGGACTCTGTAAAATGACCTAAATTTTGAAAACAATGGAAAAAGACTGACAATGGGAGTAAAACAGACCCCCGAACAGACTCCTGACTGGATTAGGACTCTGGGACAAAGTCCTGATCTGACTAAAACTTTCAAAAATTTGAGAAATTTGATGAATAAGAGGATCCAGAAGCGACACCACCTCAATGGGCCTCATCTGTGAATTGAAATCGATTGAAATTTGAAGTTAAAATGAATCCAGATTGTTTTCTGAGAAAATATTTCGAAATATGAGGTCTTAGGGTTGGAAAATGATAGAATGTTGACTAAAAACCCAGGTTTTGAAATTGATTTTGAAAGCAAGCTTTAAAACTCAAATCTGGATTGAATGTTTTGAAAACAGGAGTGCTGGATCTCGAAAATGAGATGGGATGACATGCAGTGCTATGCAATGCGATGAAATGATATGCAAAATGTATGCAGTGATATGCAATTACATATGAAATGGACAAACACTGGATGAGGGTAACAATTTGGGGAGTTTACAGATGCCCCTCTTTGCTACTAAGCCGGTATAGGGCCGAGCTTAGTGGCAAAGAAAACATACCAAATTTGAACAATAAAAATGCCCCAGTTGGATAAATCTGACTGGGTATGAAAGAATTAATTCAAATGATTATGGTAGATATGAAATGGAGAATAAGGAGAAAGTTTTACTTCAAAAAGAAATGAGATTCAGGTTTTACCCTTAACCTGGATGGGACAGAAAATACCTCGTATGGAACGAAGCTCAAGCTTAACCCTTAACCTGACCGGGTTGAAAATGGAATACCTCATAAAAGAAGGCCCAGGTTTGTACCCTTGACCTGATTGGGTGGAAAATGGAATACCTCATCAAAGGAGGCCCAGGTTTATACCCTTAACCTGATTGGGCAGAAAATGAAATACCTCATCAAAGGAGGCTCAGGTTTGTACCCTTAACCTGATCGGGCAGAAAATGGACAGAATCCTCAAAAGAAGAGACCGTGATGGAACCTTCGGATTTCCGCACAATGAATTTGATAGGGGTTTTGCAAAAGGAAGGAAATTGGGCTCCCTAAAGCTTGAAAAGGGTTTGATTTTGGGCGTCTCATTGCTGAGACTAAATAGCTTTTGAAATTGCCTTTTGCTGAAATTGATGGCTTAACCTCAGGCCGAAATTGGACTGTCTATGGTGGGACAGTGGGGACACAGAGAAGTGTGTGAATCTGAGAGCCCGTGCGCTCAGACTATACCAAAGAAGGGAAGGAATCTTGAAAACTCCCGTAATCAAGTCCTAAAAGGGATGGTGTCAGGATGCGCCAAAGATGAACCCCAAGCTTTCGCTTTATGCCAGGATAGCTAGAACATATTGTCAAAATGTTGAAAATTGTTGTTGATTCAAAATAATTGAAAATGATGCACATTGGTGTGAAAATATTCCCTCTTTTCTCCCTGAAGTATTACCTCCGACTGGGCTTAACTCCGTAGAATCAAGATTCGAATTCAAATTGCTTGTGATTGACTTTCTTTCAAGGAAGCTATCAATTTCCTTGATATGGACGGGAAAGAAAGTATTCTTGATATTGCAAGAGCTATTGGTGAAAGAATATTGATAAAAGAATTTCACAAAATTAAAGAAGATTCTTGATAGATTTGGCAGTCTGATATTCTAGGATTCTTTTCTCATGATGATCTTTCTGCACTCTTTTTTTAGCAGATTGGAGCTCTCTTGGATTTTTCGGGAATTACATCATCCTTCGTTTTGGAGATGTCCTGACTTGTCTCTCTCTTTTTTTTTTGGAAGGGTACGTCACAAACTCCTTCATCTTAGAGATGTTCCGATCCTTCTTTTCTCTCAGGGATTATCATGATGATTATTGGCTCTTTGGTAGGAAATCTCTTGATGATAGCTGGAGTTAAATATCTTTTAGGGTTTGTCGGTAGGCTCATCACACTCGCCGTCATCTCGACGGTGATCTGAACTTTCCCTGGAAGGATCCGTCACAAACTCCGTCATCTTGGAGATGATCCAAATCTTCTTTGGCCCTGGGGGTCGACTCGCTTATTTCGCCTTCATCTTGACGACAATTGAGAGATCCCTTTTGCAGATATTTAATTGCAGCTTAGGTGATTGAGGAGATATGGAAATTGAGTGGATTTTTCTGTATCACCCAGGATATTTCGACTGCTTTATTCTTCAAGAATGGTCTTTAAAAATGTGCCATTGACTGCGATCAATATCAATCACTCATGGCTTTGCAACAACATTGAATTCTCTTTGCTGGCCATATCGCGGATTTATTCTTCATCCTTTTGGTTGGCCAATAGAAAGATTTTGAACTTTGAATCCTTTTTCGCGAAAGCTTTGTCCTTTCGGAAGTAATACTGAATGTATTCTGAAGTAATAATTTTGTGCAATAAAGATTTTTGAAATCAACAAATATTTAATGATAAATTGGCAAAATTTTCTTGAAATCCTTTTGTGAAAGCGAGCATTTGAAGCACAACGCAACACATCCATGATAGAAATTCTCTTCTCCTTTCCCCAAAGGAGAAGATTCAGAAATTGGAATTAGAAATTACTCCTCTCTTCTCTGAAGAGGAGGTGTTTGCAAAACGAACTTTCGAAGAGAAATTAAGCTTTCGTCAAAACTCCCTAACATTAGGCTTCTCTTATGGAAAGGGGGACGGAATTGGTGAGATTGGTAAATTGGTCATGAAGGAACGAGTTCATCACACTCTCCCTGAAAAGAGGGTCCTTTATGATGAAATGGCCTAGTCTGAAATTATGAGGCCACAAGGAAAGCAAGTCTCCGTCGAGTCTCTCCCTATAAAGAGGGTTCCTTGTGTGAAATTTAGAATTTTGTTTTGCAAACGATTCACAAAGACACGAGTCCCTTCAAACTCTCCCTGAAAAGGGGCGAAATGAACGAATTGGATAGCATGCGAAAAGAACGAGCTCCCTCGAACTCTCCCTATAAAAAGGGTCTCTCGCAAGAGAAAATGATTAAAATTGGGTATTGGGTGACTCAAAAGGGTCGAATTTTGGAAATTGGAATTTTGAAATTTGGGTTCTGAAATTTGGTATTTGAAATTGGAAGTTGGAAATCTGAAAATTGGAAATTTAAAAATTGGAAATTGGAAATTGGAAATTGATTGGCTAAAAAGATCAAAATTGTGAATTGGTTTACTGAGAATGACATGGGTTCTATAGGGATTCAGCCTAAGAACGACATTGGTTTTATTGAGAACGGCATTGGTTCCGCAGGGGTTCGACCTACGAACTATCAATTCCATAGGAATTCAACCTAAGGATCATAGCTTAAGAAGGAATGATTCCAACTTGTGAGCTTTGAATATACCAGGTGCTAAAGTGGGTTTTTGAGGGAAGATTCGAATCGGAATTCAATTCTTCAAGGAAAACTAGATGAATTGGATTTTGAAAGAAAATTCGGGTCGGAACTCGGATCTTCTAGACCAACTTGCAGGGTAGTTTGAGTAGAAGTTCAAACTTGTAAAGGAAAGCTAAGCGAATTGAATTTGAAAGAAAATTCAAGTCGGAACTTGGATTTTCTAGACCAACTCTGAAGGAAAACAAAACTCGAGTCGGAACCTGAATCTTCGAAGGAAAACTAGGTCCATTATGGGAGGAAAAGAAATCCGAGTCGGAACTCGAATCCTGAAGAAAAGGTAGATCAATTTGGAAGGAGAAGAAATTCGAGTCGGAACTCGAATCCCGAAGGAAACTAGATTAACTAGAAGGAAAGAAGATTCGAGTCGGAACTCGAATCCTGAAGAAAAACTAGACCGGTTGGAAGGAAAAGAAATTCGAGTCGAAACTCGAATCCCGAAGGAAAACTAGATCAACTAGAAGGAAAGAAGATTTGAGTCGGAACTCGAATCCCAAAGGAAAACTAGCCCGGTTGGAAAGAAATTTGAGTCGGAACTCGAATCCCGAAGGAAAACTAGATCAACTACAAGGAAAGAAGATTCGAGTCGGAACTCGAATCACAAAGGCAAACTTAAACCGGTGTGGAAGGAAAGAAAATTCGAGTCGGAACTCGAATCCTGAAGGAAAACTAGATTAACTGGAAGGAAAGAAGATTCGAGTCGGAACTCGAATCCCGAAGGAAAACAAAACCGGTTAGAAGGAAAAAAAATTCGAGTCGGAACTCGAATCCCGAAGGAAAACTAGATCAACTAGAAGGAAAGAAGATTCGAGTCGGAACTCGAATCCCAAAGGAAAACTAGACCGGTTAGAAGGAAAAGAAATTCGAGTCGGAACTCGAATTCCGAAGGAAAACTAAATCAGTGGACACCGAATTTTAAAGTGTACCAGTGTAAACACCGGATTTTGAAAATGTACCAATACAAGCATTATGTTTTGAAAAATTACCAGTACGAATACCGGGTTTTGGAAGATTACCAGTACGAGTACTAGATTTTGGAAAATTACCAGTACGAGCACTGGATTTTGAAAGATTACCAGTACGAGCACTGGATTTTAAATGGTTACCAGTATGAGCATTGAGTTTTAAATGGTTAGCAGTACGAGCACTGGGTTTTGAAAGTTTACCAACACGAACACTGGATTTTTGAAAAATTACCAGCACGAACACTGGATTCTGAAGAATTACTAATTGATTTTGATGGAAGATTTTCAGTCTTTACCCTTACGACAACTTGGACAACTGTCGAGGCCTCAGGATTTATCCCTTATCCTGAATGGGGAATTCGATGCAAATGCAAATCGATGCAGATGAATGCAAATGAATGCATGCAAATGTAAATGGGTGCACATGTGTGCAAAATGAGAGATTTGTTTGATCCTGCCTGCATACAGAATATTTGTAGATAAAAATGAAATTTTAAAAATGCCCCAGTATAGCTAGGAAAGAAAACTTGATTATTGTTGAAAGAAATTTGGAAAAATTACAAAAAATAGGAAAGGATTCAAGTATAGAATTTTTTCAAATGTCGAGCATTGATGGGATCTGGTAATTCTATTCCGTCAGCATTGATGAGCTGATATGAATTACGAGGTAGTGCTTCTTTGACAACATAAGGACCCTCCCAATTTGGCGACCACTTGCCACCCGAGCGGTGCCTGAGATAAGCTGTTGATCTGAGTACTAGATCATTGACTCGAAATTTTCTTTCAATGACGGATTTTGCATATTGTCTGGTTATCCTCTAGCGATAGGATTGAGCATGTTCTGCTGCTCTGAGCCTTCTTTCATCGAGCAAATCAAGTTGTACCGGTCGTTGTTGTTGATACTGATCAAGAGATAATTCTAGAAGTGATGCAAATTTCAGAGTAGGTTTCTGAACATGTAGAGGCAGTACTACTTCGGTTCCGTAGACAAGTTCTGACGGAGTAGCATTAGTTGGAGTTCGAATGGTGGTTCTGTATGCCCATAGTGCGTCATGAATCTTTTCATGCCAGTTACGGCCTGTTTCCAAAGTTCGCTCCAGGATTCGAATTAAAATTTTGTTGGTGGCCTCTGCCTGACCATTCCCTTGAGGGTAATAAGGAGCGGAAAAATGATGATGAATTCTGAACTTTAAGCAGAATGTTCTCATTCTCTCATTCTTGAAATGACTGCCATTATCTGACACAATATCATGTGGTATGCCGAAACGACATAAGATATTCTTGTGGATGAATGAGACCACATGTCGACCTTCTATTGTGCGTAGAGTGACTACTTCTACCCATTTAGTAAAATATTCTGTTGCGGCAAGAAAATACTTGTGACCATTGGAAGCTGAAGAAGTGATGGGGCCTACAACATCGAAAGCCCACATGGAAAATGGCCATGGCGAGACGACAGATTGCAAGTATGTCGCTGGCGCATGAATGGAAGGTGCATGCATCTGACATTGAACGCACTTCTTCACAAAATGATAGCAATCTTGCTGCATAGTTCTCCAGTAGTATCCTGCTCGGATGATTTGTTTGACGAGAGTCTGATAGCCAACATGACCACCGCAAATGCCTTAGTGTGCTTCTTGCACAACTTCTCTGGCCTCTCCTTCGTCCAAACATCTGGAATATTCAGAACTGAATCCACGACGATAAAGGATGTCAGCAAGAATAAAATATCGAACAGACATGCGCTGAATTGCTCGCTGCTCTTTCTTTGGTAATTCTGAAGGAAGTTCGCCAGTTGTAATGAAGTTTTTGATGTCATGATACCAAGGCTTCTTCTTCTGCTCAGTCTGGTTTATCTGCTCTATAAGACGAAAGCAGGTTGATCAAGTCGGCCAATTTCAAATGAGCGACAAGATTCTCCACTCTTGAAAGACATGATTGATCCCAAATTGGCTAAATTGTCTGCAACTTGATTGAAGTCTCTCTTGATATGAAAAAGTTGGAATTCTTCGAATTTATTGGAGAGAGCTGAGACAATCTTTTGGTAAGGAAGTAATTTCTGATCCTTCACTTGCAATTCGGCTAGAACTTGATTGACGACTAACAAAGAATCACCATAAGCATGCACTCTTTTGACATTGAAATCCTGTAGATTTTTCAGACCTTGTATCAATGCTTAATACTCGGACATATTGTGGGTACATTGAAAATCCAGTTTCAGAGAAAAGGGATCATCTCTTTCTCTGGTGTGATCAGCAAGATTCCGATCCCTATGCCAGCCATGTTCTTGGAACCGTCGAAGAATAAATTCCAACTTGGGGATTGTTGAATATTACAGATCCGCTCATCGAGGAAATCATCTTCGGCTTTAACGTCCTCTGCTAGAGGAAAATCTGCCAATTGATTTGCAATTGCTTGGCCTTTGATAGATTGCTAGGAGACATAATTCAGATCATACTGCATTAACAGAACTTGCCATTTGACAATCCGTCCGCTGAGGAATGGTTGCTCTAGAATATACTTGAGAGGATTCAATTTGGATAGAATCTTGACTTCAGACGCCAGCAGATAGTGTCTCAATTTCTGACACATCCAAACCAGAGCTAGGCATGTCTTCTCTATCTGAGAATATTTCTTCTCGTAATCAATGAAAGTCTTGCTTACATAATAGATGGCATGTTCAATCAAACTGCCTTCCTCATACTGTGCCAACAATCCGCCACAAGCGGCTTGGTTAACTGAAACATATAGCAAAAGAGGCTTTCCCAATTCTGGTGGCTTCAGAACAGGCGGATTAAGAAGATATTTCTTGATACGTTCAAACGATTGCTGACACTCTGGTCCCCATTCAAATTTCACTCCTTTTCTGAGTAGGTGATTGAAAGGTTCACATCTCATGGCAAAATTAGAAATAAATCATCGAATTGATTGCATGCGTCCCTGAAGGCTACGCAATTCTTTGAGATTAGTCGGGGGCGGCATGCCAATGATAGCCTTGGCCTTAGCGGGATCCATCTCTATCCCCTTCTTGCTGACCAAAAAGCCTAGCAACTTGCCAGATTCGACTCCGAAGACACATTTTTGTGGATTGAGTCTTAGCTTGTAAAGAATGAGCCGCTTGAAAACTTGATTGAGAGCTTCGATGTGATCTTCCTCTTCTTTGGATTTCACCAGAATATCATCAACATATGCATCCATGATTTTGTGCATCTGATCATGGAAAATAACAGCCATAGCACGCTGATAAGTGGCTCCAGCATTCTTAAGCCCAAAAGGCATAACCGTATAACAGAAGGTACCCCATGGCGTGGTAAAGGATGTTTTGGATTGGTCACGAGCGGCCAATTTGATTTGATTATATCTAGAGTATCCGTCCATAAAGAAGAACATAGCATGCCTAGTTGTGCTGTCAACTAAGAGATCAATATTTGGGAGCGAATAGTCATCCTTCGGAGTGGCTTTATTGAGATCATGGAAGTCGATACAGATTCAAACTTTACCATTCTTTTTAACAATTGCTACGATATTCGCCAACCAATCCGGGTAATCTATTGCTCGAATGAATCCTGCTTTAAGCAAATCTTCAAGTCCTTCCTTGACCTGTTGCTCAATTTGAGGATCCATTTTTCTTAACTTTTGCTTAACTGGTTTCGCATCAGGCTTTAGAACGAGGCGATGTTCCACCAATTTAGGATCTAAGTCTGGCATATCCTCATAAGTCCATGCGAATACTTCTTCATGCTGCTTGAGGAAATTAGTGAGCCTTTCTTTCTCTACCGGACTCAAACCACTGCCAATCTTGAGAATTCTAGGATCATCTTCTGATCCAATATTGATATCTTCAGTCGGATCTTGAACTAAGGATGATGGCTCATCTTGCTTCTGAACTGATGCAAATTCTGGCAATTCTTGAAGAGCTGAATCAAACTCTGCGGATTCTTCAGACTGCTTCATAATCTGACTGCATTTTGCTCTTATTTTGACCTGATGAATCACTGCTGATTTCGAACAGGCGTTTGAGTTAAGGACGAGCTTCTTGATAGATCGGGAAGACATTCTGAAAATTGGAGAGTAAATTGATTCAGGAAAATCGCCCATCATAAAACAAATTGCTTTTATTGGAAAAATAAGAGATCAAGGTAATGACAATTTTGCAAAGATTTGATAATGAGAAGTAAAGAGACAAATGGCATCCAGATAGATAAAGGAAACTTGCAACTTTATTAAAAGATAGAATTAATCAAAATGACAATGACGAAAATGAAATGGGATATCATCCCGACAAAAGAGTAGAAAAGAAAAGACAAGCAAATGCCCTTAGTGCATTTCTTCAGAGATGACCGCTGTATTATGAGGGGGAAATGGTTATTTCAGAATTTCTATATTTTCGTCTTCGGCACCTTCTACCAGAAGATTCTTATCAATAAGGTCTTGAACTATGTTCTTGAGAACGAAACAATTCTCGGTATTGTGCCCCACTGTTTTGTGAAACTTGCAGAATTGATCTTTGAATTTTCCCATAGGAACGGGAGGATCGACCGGCCTTGGCAACTTGACCATCTCCTTGGTCAATATGTACTCGAGCACAGTCTCGAGTGATTGATCTAATGGAGTGAATTTCCTGTCATAGCTCCATCCTTCATGCTTCACTTTCTCTCGGGGTTTTGGTCCCTGCTCTAGCTGAAGCGGCTTGCTGAATTGCGGGATCGGCTTGTTACGACAATGAAGCCATACATGATACTTCAAGTACAAGGTTTTGATGATGAGCAAGTAGAATCAACTGCATTTCAGCTAAGGCTATGAAGAAATTGAAGAATTCGGTGAAGAATCCTTGAAGACTAGTGTGCAAATGTTTAATTCATTAAAAGTCTTTGATTCTTGTAAGAGCCTTACTTAGAGTGCATATTTAGGTTGCATTTCACCTTAAAAGTCTTTAGAAAAACTTTTCTAAAAGAAACTCTTTTGAAAATCTTTTTAGAAAACTCTTTTCTTAAATTTTCATGTTTATTAGTCGACCAATAGACTTATCAGTCGACTAATCCTTTCGCATCATATTTTCTAAAAAGTCATTCTTGTCAAATTAGTCGACCGAAGGTTTTATCAGTCGACTGGACAGAATGTCTGTTTTCTGGAAAATTAGCAGCAGTCAACTAATGGTTTTATTAGTCGACTGAACAGAACATGTGTTTTCTGAAAAAATTTAGCAGCAGTCGACTAATGCTTTTTATCAGTCGACCGAACAGAATGTTTGTTTTTCAAAAGTTTTTAGCAGCAGTCGACTAAAAGGTTTTTCAGTCTACTGATGATATTATCAGTCGACTAACTTTTCTCAAGTCGACTAAGTTTCAAAAGTTCAGATTTTCAAACGGCTCGATTAACAGATCAGTCGACCGACGATAACTGTCAGTCTACTAATAACTAACTATTAGTCGACTAACTGATGTTTCAGTCGACTAATTTTGTCGTTTTCCTGAAACTTCAAAAAAGGCGTGTCTTTTCATTTTTCAAACGTTTTGATCGTTCGAAATAGACCGTTTTGACACCCTTTCATACTCTCAATGTATGAAATCTTTTAACTATAAATATGAGTGCATTTTACACTCAAAAACAACAATTCAATCGATTTGAATCTTGCTTTTCACTCTTATTCAGTCAAGTATTGTTTTTCTCACTCACGTGATATTTTCACCTCAGTTTTTCACTCAAATCACTTTGAGAGATAGTGAATTTGTGAGTAGAGTGTTTCAACAACCTCAGAAGCCAATAGCATCTCATTTGCATTCAAAAGGAAGGCTCATAGGTTGTATTGTAAGTTGTTATTTCTTTTGTGTAAAAAGAAGGACTCCTTGGTGTAAAGGAGTTGTTTGCTTTCAGTGGGATTGTTACTGAAAGTGAGACCGGTTATGGTCTGTGTGATCTTGTAGTTTACAAGGTTGATAGTGGAAAATCTCAAGCGGGTTTTGCTTGGGGACTGGATGTAGGTCGGATTTGACCGAACTAGGATAAAATCTTGTGTTCTTTGTGCGTTTGCTTTGAGATTTGCAAAATCCTTCAATATTCCGCAGAAAGTTTTAAAAGCACTATTCACCCCCCTCTAGTGCTCGTTGCCTCGATCCTAGTGCACTTTCATTTGGTATCAGAGCACAGGTTTGCTATTACTTTGATTTGACCATCATCTAGCATGGTAACTACAACATCTCAGCACAAAGAAGGAAGCTCCTCTGTTCGTCCTCCTCTCTTCGATGGAACAAACTATGGATACTGGAAAATAAGAATGACAATATTCCTGCAATCCATGGATCTCGATATCTGGAGAGTTGTTTCAGAAAAGTACCAAACTCCATCAACTGATTTCAGCCGATGGACCGATGAAGAAAAGAAGACTGCTTCACTTAATGTCAAGGCAATGAATGCCTTATATTGTGGCGTTGACAAGGTAGAGTTCAATCGCATCTCTCAATGCTCTACAGCTAATGAAATCTGGCATACTCTTCTCGTAACACACGAAGGTACGTCAAAGGTAAAGGAATCTAAAATTGCTTCTTTAGTTCATAAATTTGAATTGTTCAAAATGAAGCAAAATGAATCTATATCGGACATGGTAACTAGAATGACCGATATAACTAACACTTTGAAATCCCTTGGAAAAGAATATTCACAAGTGGATTTAGTCAGAAAAATTCTAAGGTGTTTAACTCCTGAATGGGAGAGAAAAACCACTGCTATTGAAGAAGCAAATGATCTCAATACTCTCACTCTTGAAGACTTAGTTGGTAACCTAATGGCATATGAGGTCCAACTTCAAAACAGACAAGAAGAAGAGCCTAAAAAGAAATCTCTTGCTTTTAAGGCTACTTCTGACTCAGAAGATTCTGAAGAAGATGAAGATGAAGATATTGCCCTCATCACAACGCAATTCAGAAGATTCATCAAAAAGAGAAGATTTCAAAGAAAGGCAAAGAAAGCAGATTCTTCCATTCCCAATGAAGTAAAGTGCTTGAACTGCAAAAAGGCAGGACATATCAAGAAAGATTGTCCTCTTCTCAAATTCAAGCCCAAGGACCAATTCAAGAAGAAAAAGGCATTTCAAGCATGTTGGGATGATAGTGACTCCTTTTCCGATGAAGAATCAAATGAAGAAGTCGCCAACATGTGTTTTGTAGCACAAGAAGATTCGGTAAGTCAATTTGACTATGATGAGTTATTTGAAGCATTTAATGATTTATATGCTAAATTTAAGAGTCTTAGTTCTAAAAATAAAGAGTTAAAAACTGAAAATTTAACTCTTGACTCTCAAAATAAAGTGTTACTTCAAGAAATAGAAGATCTCAAGAAGGAAAATTCTTGCCAAGCACTTGAGATAAAAGAAATTGGAGTTAGAACCAATCTCTTACAAAATGAAATATTTAGTCTTAAAGAAAAGTCAAATGATCTTCTTTCAATAGTGACCAAATTCACGAATGGTCAAGAGAATCTAGAAAAACTTCTTGGTTCTCAAAGATGCTCGGTTAATAAAACCGGATTGGGATATAGCTTCTTTGATACTCAAAATAGACCAAACTATGTGGTGAAAAATCAAAGACATTATTCTCAACCTTTTGTTCATAAAACTAAACTTTCTAGTTCTAATAGAAATGCATCTAGAAATGATTATTCTAGACATGTTTATTCTAAATCCTTTTATAGAAAGAATATTTATTATCAAAGGAAACCAAAATCCAAATGGATATGGGTTCCTAAGACTAACTCTCATGGACCCAAAAATAGAAAGGGGTCAAATGCTCTGTTTTTTTATTTTGTTATAGGTACACAACATAAGGAGCAAATGGATATTGGACAGCGGCTGTTCCAAACATATGACTGGAAGGCCGGAGTTATTTTCCACCCTCCAAAATAAGGATGGAGGAACCGTCACCTTTGGTGACAATAACAAGGGAAAAGTGACAGGTATTGGTAATATTGGTAATCCAAAATTTCCCTTGATAGAAAATGTTCTTTTAGTAGATGGTTTAATGCATAATTTAATATCTATTAGTCAATTATGTGATAAAGGTTTTCATGTTTCTTTTGAAAATGATTTATGCTTAATTTATGATTTTCAATCTAAAAAGATCATTTTTAAAGGTAAAAGAAGAAACAATGTGTATGAACTATATTTAGATGAATTACCCTCTTTTAATGAAAAATGTCTTATTGTTTCAAATGAAATTCAATGGTTATGGCACAAGAGACTTGGACATGTTAATTTTAAAATTATTTCAAAATTATCCAAGAATGATCTTGTAAGAGGCCTACCTAGAATACCATATAAAAAGGATCACTTATGTGATGCTTGTCAAAGGGGTAAACAAATCAAGAGTTCTTTTAAAGCTAAAGATATAGTTTCAACAAAACGTCCTCTTGAACTTTTACATTTAGATCTATTTGGACCATCTAGAATTCAAAGTTTGAATGGTAGCAAGTATGCTTTTGTTATAGTAGATGATTATTCTCGGTTTACATGGGTGATTTTTCTAAAAAGCAAAAATGATGCCTTTTCAGAATTTTCTAAACTTTGTAGAAGAATTACAAATGAAAAATCTACATCTATTATTAAAATTCGTAGTGATCATGGTGGTGAATTTGAAAATGAATCTTTTCTAAAGTTTTGTGATTTACATGGTATATCTCACAACTTTGCTTTTCCTAGAGTGACAGTCTCGAGTGATTGATCTAATGGAGTGAATTTCCTGTCATAGCTCCATCCTTCATGCTTCACTTTCTCTCGGGGTTTTGGTCCCTGCTCTAGCTGAAGCGGCTTGCTGAATTGCGGGATCGGCTTGTTACGACAATGAAGCCATACATGATACTTCAAGTACAAGGTTTTGATGATGAGCAAGTAGAATCAACTGCATTTCAGCTAAGGCTATGAAGAAATTGAAGAATTCGGTGAAGAATCCTTGAAGACTAGTGTGCAAATGTTTAATTCATTAAAAGTCTTAGATTCTTGTAAGAGCCTTACTTAGAGTGCATATTTAGGTTGCATTTCACCTTAAAAGTCTTTAGAAAAACTTTTCTAAAAGAAAATCTTTTGAAAATCTTTTTAGAAAATGTTTTTCTTAAATTTTCATGTTTATTAGTCGACCAATAGACTTATCAGTCGACTAATCCTTTCGCGCCATATTTTCTAAAAAGTCATTCTTGTCAAATTAGTCGACCGAAGGTTTTATCAGTCGACTGGACAGAATGTCTGTTTTCTGGAAAATTAGCAGCAGTCGACTAATGGTTTTATCAGTCGACTGAACAGAACATGTGTTTTCTGAAAAAAATTAGCAGCAGTCGACTAATGCTTTTTATCAGTCGACCGAACAGAATGTTTGTTTTTCAAAAGTTTTTAGCAGGAGTCGACTAAAAGGTTTTTCAATCTACTGATGATATTATCAGTCGACTAACTTTTCTCAAGTCGACTAAGTTTCAAAAGTTCAGATTTTCAAACGGCTCGATTAACAGATCAGTCGACCGACGATAACTGTCAGTCTACTAATAACTAACTATTAGTCGACTAACTGATGTTTCAGTCGACTAATTTTGCCGTTTTCCTGAAACTTCAAAAAAGGCGTGTCTTTTCATTTTTCAAACATTTTGATCGTTCGAAATGGACCGTTTTGACACCCTTTCATACTCTCAACGTATGAAATCTTTTAACTATAAATATGAATGCATTTTACACTCAAAAACAACAATTCAATCGATTTGAATCTTGCTTTTCACTCTTATTCAGTCAAGTATTGATTTTCTCACTCACGTGATATTTTTACCTCAGTTTTTCACTCAAATCACTTTGAGAGATAGTGAATTTGTGAGTAGAGTGTTTCAACAACCTCAGAAGCCAATATCATCTCATTTGCATTCAAAAGGAAGGCTCATAGGTTGTATTGTAAGTTGTTATTTCTTTTGTGTAAAAAGAAGGACTCCTTGGTGTAAAGGAGTTGTTTGCTTTCAGTGGGATTGTTACTGAAAGTGGGACCGATTATGGTCTGTGTGATCTTGTAGTTTACAAGGTTGATAGTGGAAAATCTCAAGCGGGTTTTGCTTGGGGACTGGATGTAGGTCGGGTTTGACCGAACCAGGATAAAATCTTGTGTTCTTTGTGTGTTTGCTTTGAGATTTGCAAAATCCTTCAATATTCCGCAGAAAGTTTTAAAAGCACTATTCACCCCCCCTCTAGTGCTCGTTGCCTCGATCCTAGTGCACTTTCATGGCTTCCCCTTCTGATCATTCCTGTTTGAACCTCCTACCCCATAACAAAAGTCTCCATTCTGTCTCCTGCGATGATTCCATTTATAATTATTGACAGAATTAGTGAAGTGAGTCTTCTTCTTTGACTCGTTCTGGCTGTTGTTTTTGGTGAAGGTAAAGCCTTCGTAAAAACCATTCTTCATGCTCAATTCGAGCCATTCGGCTTGCTCTGTTAATTCAATAAAGGTTCTGGACGGTGCGGTGGAGATGAGGCCTTTCAGCGGCTGCGAGAAATTACTCAGAATTAGGGACAAAGCGTGCCCCTCTGATATGGGATCTCTCATTTTATTACAAGCTGACCTCCAGCGGTGGATGAAGTCTCTAGCTTTTTCATTCTCTCTCTGCTTCAGGCCACAAAGATGGCTGAGGGTTGGGAGCACCTCAGCATTAAAGAGGAATCGCTCAATAAACATGTTCACCACCTTGTCAAATTCCTTTAATTCGATTGGATTGACATGCTCTGAGTACCATTTAGCTATCGTTCCCTCCAGACTGCGAGGGAAGCAAAGGAAGAGTGCCCGATTGTCACGCTTGAATCATGAACACTCAGCGAAAAACATGGCGAGATGAGCCTTAGGGTCGCCAGAACCATCAAACTTGATAAATTTTCTAGGGAGATTATCCAGATTATCATCCTCGTCCAAACCATCATAGAAGTCTTCGTTGGTGAAGACTTTCTTGCCCTTGTCGCGGGCCTGCAGATCTTTGACCATTTTCATCATGTCTTTTAGCTGTGACTGAGTAGGGTCGTCAACAAACTGAGTCCGGGACTTATAAGTCGACCCCTGGCCCTGGGTCGACCTTTTGAATTCCTGCTTAGTTTCATATTCCTTGTCAGTATCATCCACTGATTCTGATTCGTCAGACATTTCCTCGTGACGACTCTGCTTTTTGATAATTTTCACATTCTTAGCGGCACAACCTTTATCCTTCTGCTTTATCTGAATCTGCTCAGTACTGGCTTCAACTTGCTCTGGCAGCATCTTACTTATCATCTTTTTGAACATGACGTACATCTGGGGATCTACGTCATCTTCTGCTTGCTGACCTTGACCACGGGGTGAGTCCATTTCCTCTTCTGAAGCGACTGAGTATGCAATGCCTTCAACTGATAGGGTTTTCTTTCCGGACCTTGTATGAACCATCGAGTATCACGAGTATTCTTTTAGATGTTGCTGATGCTTTCTGTAAGGTAGAACTGATGGTTAGGCTTTTGAAAGAAATTTGATTGGAGAAGAATATTTGTTGAGAATTTTGGTAGACAATTGAAATAATATCCCATTACTAGGGATTGAGTCGTCACTGGAGTTACGACAATTACGCTGCTATTCTTTGCAAAATAAACAACTGAAAATATGCCTTGTTACCTAGGTGAGATTGTCAAACCAAAGTGAAATGAAGATTAAAGAAATTTTATTGAAAATATGATTTTAATAATACATTTGACAAAGGGGATGGGGACAGACAAATTTCCACCACTCCTGATAATCAGAGGACACTCGAGGACCAGAAAAAAATAGTGAGGGTGACAAAAGAATCCCAGCCATGTCTGGCAGAATGGTATGCTCCGGACAACTGATCTGATGTGAGATCGAACTCTGGCAAGACCCCTGATAGTGGACGAATCTCTACATGTTTTTGTCTCTGAGAGAACTGCCTGACACACCGCTCTGGATGGTAGTATGCGCAGAAGAATGGGCCAAGTAACCTGAACCGCTTGTCGTATGCATAAGTATATCTGGGAAGTGATTCCTGACGATCAAAGTAGTCCCATATGACCTCTTCCTCCTGAAGGTTATCGATCAAGAATCGATATCAAGCAACTGGAAGAAGCTTTTCACCATTATATCTGAATGAGTTGGCTTAGGCTGGCGCATGCTGGAGGAACCAAGATTGCAGGGCATAGGTACATCCTTCGACTAGAATCGATTCTCCAAGTGTGAAACGAGTCAACCCTCGGTACAGGAAGGCGAGTGCGGCCATGGCAATGGAGAGGCGGCTGTCTGTCGACTTCCCCACCTTTGCAGAAGTTGAACTATCCTAATATCCATGTAATTCCGCCCATCGGGAAAGAGAGCTAATCCCACTGTGCATAGGACCATCGCGTGCTGGATTCTTTCTCGAGCTGTCCTGGACAATGAGCTGACTTCCGCAAATGCTCCATATTGTCTGTAGATTTCGAGCAAGTCCACATATTCATTTCCATCCTCCTCTATCAATGGCCAAGACTTGCGTCCTGTCATGCGAGCTAAAGCATCTCAGGGGTCCAGACCCTTACATTAATAAAAAACTGTTTCTCCAATGGATCTCCAGGCTGACCAACTGGTTCAGGCAATCCCATGATTTTTGAAAATTTATCTATCAGCACTGTCATTTCGCCCCATGAGAACCAGAAAGTAGAAGTGCTCGGATTCCACTGTTCTGCTAGTGCATGGATCAAATTGCTGTTGACTATCTACTTTCCCACTACGGATGCTAGTTCTAACCCACAATCGTCCAAGTGGTCCGGAAACATACGAGAGAAGTTCTTGAACCATGAATAGTACCACTGGGGAAAGAAGGATCCGGTGTTGAGGACTCAATGCTCGGGAAGACTTTGTCGCACCTCGTAGGAGATGTGACCCTCAGGGAAGACTGAATCAAGCTGACTGGATGCCATCAGACTGGAAAACACGGAAAATTGGAATAAGACTTGAGAAAATATAGAGATTTTGAAAAAATGCAGGCAGGATAAAATGAAGTAGGAAATTCGAGATCCAGAAGAGAGAAATGATGAAAAATCACCTGGAGTTTTGAAGGAAATTAAGAGAAATTTGGAAAATCGTCTAGAGTTTATTGAAATATAAAGAAATACTTCAGAAAATGAAGTATTTGAAAATTGTCTAGGATTTAAAACCTGGACAGTATATGGACATAGATTGGGGAACTTTTGAGAAAATCTTCCAGTTTTTTTTTTTTTAGAAAATTGGGAAAATATGGAAAATACAAAGGAAATGACTATAACATATTCAATCACATCCTGCATAAACAAGTACGCACATACATCATTCCCTAAAAGCTGACTCTAAATGCACAAGTTTTGAAATAGCTATAGGACCTTAATCCTAACTCTAAGGTTCAGATCATCTGTATCCAATCCAGTTATGCCTATATACTCAAGCCAAGGCTCGATGTACGTGGCATAAAATCAATTTCTCCGGTTCTAGGTTCAAGTTTTCCAACATCCTTGAGCACCTGCCGATATATGTTGGACTATGGCCCTTGGTACGTGGCAGGGGGGTTTTCACCCAAATAGGTGGCCCAGTTGTGAGGCTCTGTCCTGAACTATGGTTCTGGAAGAGAGCCCAGAAACGTGAAGACCAGGACAATATAGGTGGGGGTGGTTTTTGAAAACATGAGCACATGCAAGCAAATCAGAAGGCTCTAATGCAAGTCCTAAAGAGAAAAAATTTAAATGAAAAGAAGCATACACTTGCATACATTGTCTGCATTCAATCCCTAGAATTGAGGAGAGTTGTATTTTAGACCTAAGTCTAATGTGAGCATGGAATAGTCTCCTCAATATGGTCCTACCAAACCATACCTAGTCTACATGCAGTCGATGTCAGCTGGGTTCAAGCCTAGGCTCCTAGGGTCACATGATAGCATAAATTAAAAGCTGACATTCCATGGAAATCAATTTTGACAACTTGAACTAAGTAGAGCATCAAATTGATCAGGCGAAAACAGGTCCCATCTCGGTCACCAAACCTGTTATCATCGCAAAATTTTTACTTTTTGCGAGTCAAACTGACCTTTGAAAAAGTTTTTTGAAAATAACTCGCCTCCGTTTTAAAATGCGGGAAAATTCCGTAGAATGGGACTCGCCTGTTGGTACGAGGTTCGACCGTTCCTGCCACCTTTAACAGGGGTAATCGAACCAAGGATCAATCTACTGTTCTACTCTATTCAACTTGTCTAAATCATATTTTAATTTTTAAATGAACATAGAATCAGGCACGTGCTATGGATTTTCTGAAAATGCATATTTGAAAACATGGTGTTTGCTTCAAAGATTGGAAAATACTTGGAAAATATTTGGAGATTCTTGGAAAATATAACACTTGGAAAATCGTGTATCATGGTTGAGATGCTGTATTTGAGAAAGTGAAAATCGATTTCTGAAGTATTCAAGAGATTTTTGTGAAAATCGATTTTGAGAAATGTGAAATAGCTTTGGAGAACTTGATTTCTTTGAATTCAAACTTTGAAATTAAAAATATAAGTTAGAAAATCGAATTTGGAACTTGGGAAGTACTTGAAATATCATTTGAAAATCAATGTTTTGAGAAAATCGATTTTAGAATAAGACTTAGAAAATTTTTGAGAAAACTGATTTCTCTAAATTGAAATTAGAATTTGCAAACGCATGAATTGAATGAATATGGATTTGAAAGACTTGATTTTGAGGAAATTCTTTTTTGTAATTTTGAGAAATGCAGTGCATTTTTGAAGTTAGCCTAAGAGTGTAGGCTGAATGTGGCTAATACGAAGATTACAAATCTGGGTATCATTCGTATTCTGACTATGGCCATAAATACAAATTCCACCAAGTTTGTCAACTCCCTAAGAGCTAGTGCATGTGCCATTCGTGTAGACCATAGTGAATTTGAAATATGTGCATGAATAATGCATTCATCAGACATTTAATATTTGCAGAATTAAACTATATGCAATGCAATCCTAGTCTATGCAGAAATTTAAATTCTTATTCCAAAATTAATTACAATTTACATCACTAAACAAATTTAATTACATGAATTTAAAAGAAAAATAAAGTCTTTAATGTTCCTGCAAAACTAGAAAGCTTGGTTAGTGAATATATGTTGGCTTTTCTAGGTTTATCGAGTAATATCTAGAAATTACTGAATTTTGCTAGATATAAGCCTTTTCCATGATTCTCTTAAATCAAAATTGATAAAATATGAAATAAAATTGAATAAATATGAAAATAGAATTTGAAATTTCGAAATTAGGGTCAAAATAACCAAAATACCCCTGATAGCAAGACTATGGCCTTGAAATCAGGGTTTTTAGAAAGATATTATGTAAAAATGCAAGTTTTGAAATACAAATAATGATAAATTGAACTAAGTAAGATATGGCATGATTAAAAATATGAAAATTAGGGTTAGAGACTTCGAAATTGAGGTCAAATGACCAAATTACCTCTGATAGCAAGACTATGGCCTTGAAATCAGGGTTTTTCATAAAATGTTTTGGTAAAACTTAGGTTTTAGGCACTAAATGAAGTCAAATAGGCATCAAATTAAACCTAAAGCATCCTAATATGATTATGAACATGATTAAACCCTAAAAATGCATGCTTATACACGAAAATCTAAGAATATCACAAAAACTGTGATTTTGACAATATTTTAGGATTTTTCGGGTACCCTGTTTTGAAACTTGCTTAATTCAGCCATCAATCGGATTCCAAAATTCATCAAATTTGGTACCTGCACTTATTATAACCCTAATATCGGATTGAAATTATAAAAATAATTTTTTGACATTAATTTAATCCGAAAATAGCATCAAACCCTAAAAATATGCTATTTTTGACCTAGTTCACCAACCAGTCTCAGTTTAAGGCCCGAACCAGGGATCCGTCCTCCATGGAAATCTCTGATTTTTTAGATAGACCAAATAGACAAGAAAACAGAACTTTTATTTTTTACATATCTGAAAAAGCACTTAGGATCAGGGAGATCCCCTTCTGGCAATCCGGCCTTGAATACATTGATTTTAACTTTGGTCCTAACTGATACTTTCAATTGAAAATTTCGTGATAAACAGCAGAACTCATTCAAAATATCTGAGATTTTAACAGTGAACAGCGATTAAAAAAATAATAGTACTCACTTTTTACAGATCATGAATCGGATCTGTATTTTTGGATTTATGAATAACACAAGTCTGATTAGGGTTTTGGTAAACCCTAATGAGTTTTAAATTGAAAATCAGAGTCTCTGACAGAGGGAAAATACTAAACAATGGTAAAAAATTCTTCAAATTTCACAGTAGATATATATAATCAATATAAATCCATAGCACTTTACAGATCTAAAATCGGATATAGGATGAGAAAAATATCATCACAGCAAGTTACCTTCTTGATTTTAACAACGATTTTAAAGCTTTAAAAACCCGATTTGATGTCTGATTTTTCTGACAAGGTTCCCGATGTCCAAAATATCTGATGTTTTTACAGTAACTCCTTTACACATACATGTATCTCATATAAAAAAATTAGAACTAAACAGCAAGTATTTCAATCCGAAATAACATTATCTTTATTGTTCTAAACCTAAAACACACAGAAATCTAAGAAACTTAAGAAACCATGCATTAACTAATGAAAATCAATAAAATAAACCATAAAACAGTAAATAGAAATTATTTCTATGGTGTAAAACGTATAATAAACATGAATAAACTATTAAATAAATAAAAAATCAGGGAATCAATGGCTGGAATTCAATTTTACCTTTAAAGACATAGATTTAACCCATTAAAATGGTAAATCATATGTTTTATTGGTTAATAATGAAAAGAATCACGCTCAAACCAATTCTAATGGATTAAAATCCCTGTAAAACACACAAAACAGGGTTAGATCACCTTCTTAGACCGTTCTTGATGGTTCTTGAGGTTGAATCTTGATTGAATCCACATAAGGAGGGGTGTCCAAGGCTAAATCTAGGTTTAAATCATTAAAAACACTAAATAAAATATTAAAAATTGAAGAAATTATTTACCTTGGAGTTTCAGCAATGAAGGAAGGCTGGAGAGGAGAGAGAAGCTCCAAGATTTGCTCAAGAGGTGGTTGGAAAAATCGTCCCCCCTATAGCCCCTTTTTATAGAAAATTTTTAGGTTTTAAAAAAAATGGAAATTTTGGACTCTAAAGGGGGGGGGGGGGCAATTTTGGGGTGTAGTTACTATCCTACCCCTAGCCTAAATTGTCTTAACTAATACCTAATTAACCCCTAGACTATCCTAGAAATCCCCCAAATATAATGCCACTTGGCATTTTTAACATTTGAGTTTTAAAACACCTTTTAAAAACCTTTAAAAACACTAGTTTTAAAAACTAACTTTCAAAATGAGTTTTCAAAATAAATTTTAACTCTTCTAAACCCCTAACACTAACCAAGACACTGACTAACCCTAGTCTAGCCCTGACTTACTCAAATATGGCGCCACCCCGAGTGGGCCCTACTTGAGTTTTTCAAAAAGCGATTTTAAAACTTGAAATTAAAGGAGTTTTCAAAAGGATTTTCAAAAGCAATCTTAAAATTAGAATTTTTGAAATGGAATAGGGTTCTAACCGAGTCGGAACTCCTCTGGATATGGTGCCAATTGAGTGGGCCCACATCAAGTTTTGAAGAATTTTGAAATAAACACTGAAAATGATTTTGAAAAGGGGTTAAAATCAATATTTGAAATTCAAGATCTTTGAAAATAGGGTCTCAAGCGAACTGGAACTCCGAGTTAGAGTCCTGAACTCTTAGGATTCTGAGATTTTAGATTTTAGAATTCAAATGGAAGAATTTTCGAAAGATTTTATCAAAAATTGACGAAATAAGTCAAAAAAACACAGTCAGGGTCAGACTCCTAACTCGACCGACCTCTAAAATAGAGTCCTGAATTAACTAGACTCTGTAAAATGACCTAAATTTTGAAAACAATGGAAAAAGACTGACAATGGGAGTAAAACAGACCCTCGAACAGACTCCTGACTGGATTAGGACTCTAGGACAGAGTCCTGATCTGACTGAAACTTTCAAAAATTTGAGAAATTTGATGAATAAGAGGATCCAGAAGCGACACCACCTCAATGGGCCTCATCTGTGAATTGAAATCGATTGAAATTTGAAGTTAAAATGAATCCAAATTGTTTTCTGAGAAAATATTTCGAAATATGAGGTCCTAGGGTTGGAAAATGATAGAATGTTGACTAAAAACCCAGGTTTTGAAATTGATTTTGAAAGCAAGCTTTAAAACTCAAATCTGGATTGAATGTTTTGAAAACAGGAGTGCTGGATCTCGAAAATGAGATGGGATGACATGCAGTGCTATGCAATGCGATGAAATGATATGCAATTACATATGAAATGGACAAACACTGGCTGAGGGTGAAAATTTGGGGTGTTTACACATGTCAATATTTTTTTGCTTTCTCTCTTTTTCAGTCACCTAATAAGGACAACTCAGTCCCAGTCTTTTTGTGACCTTTGGTCAACAAACTTGTAAATATTTCAATCGTTATCAATATTTTCTATCAATAAAATGTCAATTTTCTTTGTATCTGTTAATATCAAACACTTCTATCCTTTGCCACGATGGGGCATTTATTTTGAAAAAGTTTGTATTTTTCCTATTCTTTTCAAAATAAGGGACAATCCAAAAACATCATCATGAGAGAAATGATATTACCTATGAGGATTTTCAAAATCCTAAAAATCCTGAGAATTTCTGCAAAAAACTTCTCCATGATCACCAAAAATTCAATATTTTGATCTAATCTTCTTCAAAATAAACTATCACATTGATTTTTCTTAATGGGTTTTTAAACCATTATCTTCAAAATTAACCCTCATGATGATCTCTCATGATGATTCCTTTTAAAAAGGATCAGATCTCACACTGATCATTTTCCTTACAGTGGACTTTCTTCCCAAAAATGATTTTTCACCTATCTTTTAAATAAACATTTTCCTTTCAGGATCCCATATGCAGGCAGGATCAGAAAAACTCCTTTTTCTCTTAAATCTTATAAATTTTTTGGTAAATTTGATATTTATATCAGCTTCATTCATTTTATTCGTGTTTTTATCAAGTTTATATCAATTTTATCAAAGTTTTTATCAAGTTTTATCAATTTTTCCTCAATTCTATTAAATTTTATCAATTCATACATTACCCTTTCAGGTTAAGGGATAAACCTGATGCCTCTTTTCCCATGAGGTATTCTTTTATTTTCTTTCCCGCTCATGTTAAGGGATAAACCTGACCCTCGTTGTTCGAGGTCTTTCCCATTCAGGATAAGGGAAAATCCTGAGACCCCTTGTAGGAGCAATAATGCTACCTATGAGGATTCTTTTGTAAATACAAGTTTTATCAATTCTTATTGATTTTCTAGATTTATTTCAATTTCCCTTCACTAAATTTGTCTTTCCCATTCAGGATAAGGGATAATCCTGAGACCTCTCTTAGGGGCAATAATGTTACCTATGAGAATTCTTTTTGCAAATACAAGTTTCATCAAATCGATTTTCTAAATTTATTTTCTTAAATTCTATTCTTTCCCCTTTCAGGATAAGGGATAAACCTGAACCTCGACATTCGAGGTATTCTTTCTCAGGATAAGGGATAATCCTGAGATCGCTCATAGGAGCAACAAATGCTACTTGTGAGAATTCTTTTACAAAGTAAATAAATTTCCTCAAAATTTTCTCCATTTTTTTTTATCAATATTTCATCAAATTTTATTTTCCTTCTATCTGTTTAAATTTTATTCTTTTTCCCGTTCAGGACAAGGGGTTAATCCTGAAAATTGGACCACATACAGCCAAATGTGTTGGTCCATCTAAATCCTAGATCATAAATCATAAATCTTGTCATCCCTTCTAAATTCGAGTCTCAAGTATATCCTCAAAAATCTTCTTCCCTTTCAGGTTAAGGAATAAACCTGAATCATTGTCTATTATATCCTAAATTCTCACCAAATGTCTATCAATTCATCAAATGTCTTTCATTATCAAGCCCTCGGGTTACCATTTTATCAATGTCTATCATCACAACTTCATCAAAGTATATCATTTTCAAGCCTTCGGGTCACAATTTTATCTATATCTCTCAAAATTTAAAGCCTTCAGGTCACAATCTCATTAATGTCTATCACTATCAAGCCTTCGGGTTACAAATTCATCCACGTATATCCTTTTCAAGCCTTTGGGTTACAAATTCATCAATGTATATCAAAATTCAAGCCTTCGGGTTATAATTTCATCAAATATCCATCATTTCCAAGCCTTCGGGTCACAACTCTATCAATACCAATCATTTTACCAAAAAAATCCTGCTGTCAAGCTGGTCGCTCAATCAAAATCCTGCTTTCGAGCTGGTCGCTCAATCAAAATCCTGCTTTCAAGCTGGTACTTCCAAAAAAATCCTGCTTTCGAGCTGGTCGGGCAAACAAATCCTGCTTTCGATCCGGTCGGTCAATCAAATCCTGCTTTCGAGCCGGTCGGTCAATCAAATCCTGCTTTCGAGCTGGTACTTCCATAAAATCCTGCTTTCGAGCTGGTCGGTCAATCAAATCCTGCTTTCGAGCTGGTCGGTCAAACAAATCCTGCTTTCGAGCTGGTCGGACAATCAAAATCTTGGTTTCGAGCTGGTCGGGCAATCAAAATCCTGCTTTCGAGCTGGTCAGTTAAACAAATCCTGCTTTCGAGCTGGTCGGGCAAACAAATCCTGCTTTCAAGCTGGTCGGGCAATCAAAATCCTGCTTTCGAGCTGGTCGGGCAATCAAAATCCTGCTTTCGAGCTGGTCGGTCAATCAAAATCCTGCTTTCGAGCTGGTCGGTCAAACAAATCCTTCTTTTGAGCTGGTCGGTCAAAACAAAAATCTAAATATTCCTTCCCAAAAGTTGCAACTAAAGGTCGCATCAAAATCTATGTTGAGTAAATGTTTCACATAGAATCATGAAAACTTTGCCAATTTGCTAAAAATATTTGTTGATTCCAATATTCTTATTGCACAAAAGAATCACCTCTGTTTACTTCTAGTATTTCTTCCCAAAAGGGTGAAACTTTTTGCGAAAAGAGGTAAAATTCAAATCTTTTCCCTGTTGATCAACCAAAAGGATGAGAGAAATATCCTCGGTATGATTGGCGAAAGAAATATTCGATGACGTTGAAAAGCCAGAACCGAATTGATATTGATCATGACTATGGCGCGTATAATTTTCTGGCAATCAGACAGTGGAAATATCCTGAGCTACAAAAAGAATCCACTTAATTCATATCTTCTCATTTCCTAAAGCTGCAATCAAATATCGGCAAAAGGGATTTCTCAATTTTCGTCAAGATGAAGACGAATAGGCGAGCAGACCCCTGGAGCCAAAGAAGATTTGGATCATCTCCGAGATGAAGGAGTTTGTGAAGGATCCTTCTAGGGAAAGTTCAGATCACCATCGAGATGAAGGTGAGTGTGATGAACCTACCGACAAACCCTAAATGATATTTGATTTCTGCTATCCTCTAAAAGACCTTTTTGAGCCAATATCCTTAATATAGTTCCTGAGATAAATGAAGGATCGAAACATCTCCAAGATGAAGGAGTTTGTGACGTGCCCTTCCCCGAAAAAAGAGAGAAAAGTCAGGACACATCCAAATGAAGGATGATGTAAAAGCCCGAAAAACCCAATGACTCCAAAAAGAGTGCAAGAAGATCATCATGGAAAAACACCCAGATATCAAACTGCCAAAATTGTCAGAAATCATCTTTTCTTATGCGAAATTCTTTTATCAATATCCTTTCACTACTTGTTTTTATGAAATTAAGAATATTTTTTCTCTTTTCATATCAGGAAAATTGATAACTTCCTTGAAGAAAATCATCAGCGCCAAAAACTTTGAATTTGACTCTTAAAACCAAGAAGTTAACCTCGTTGGAGGAAATACTCTAGGTAAAAGAGGGAATATCTTTGCACACATATGCACATTTTCAAGCGTTGAAGTCAACTATAAATTTATCTTATTGGCAAAATTTTCTAGATATTCTAAGAATGAAGTAAATATTCAATATCCATTTTGGTGCAACCTAGTGTTGTTTATATCTTCCAGAAGAGTTACCCTATTTAGTTGAAGTATCTCTCCTGTCCCATCACGGTTTTGAGAATTCCGTATGGTCGTTCCCACTCAGGTTAAGGGTCAAAACCTGTACTTCCTGCGAGAGGTCATTAAATTCAAAAGTTGATTTAGTCTCAACAATGAGACGTCTAAGTTCATCCATTTTTCAAAGCTTTAGAGAACCCCATTTTCTTCCTCCTTTCGCAAACCCCTTTCGGATTTGTTCATCCAAACTCCGAAGGTCCCATCATGGTCTCTTCACTCAAGGATTCCGTATGGTCGTCCCCTTCAGGTTAAGGGTTAAGCCTGAACCTCGTGCATCAAGGTATCTTCCTTTTTCAGATTTGGGTTAAACCTGAGTCTCGTTCTGACGAGGTTTCTCGTTTTGACGAGGTGTTTTCCTCCAGTCCCATCATGGTTCTTCCCATCGAGGAATCCATGCTTTATATATTCATCCAGGATAGGATCTTACTCAAGCTTCATCTCACGAGGCATTTTCCCAAAAAATGTCCATTTAAGATCCTCATATATTCCTTTCCCCATTCAGGTTATCTTGAGATATCTTCGTCCCATCCAGGTTAAGGGCTAAACCTGAATCATTCCAAAAACTGATTTTGTTTCACCCACGAGACCTGATCTAAATTCTTATCTTTCATCACTTCGGGATCTTCACTCAAAATCCCATCATGATTTTCTCATTTTTATCACTTATTCATATCATTGTTGAGGATTTCGTCCCCCCAAGCGATTCAAGACAAGGCTTTAAGCCTGAAAAAACCAGAATTCTTCCACACCCAATTCAGATCTGCTGACTGGGGCATTTTTCAAAATTTGGAGTGTTTTCTTTGCCACTAAGCTCGGCTTTCAATTGGCTTAGTAGCAAAGAGGGGCATCTGTAAACACCCCAAATTTTTCAAAAGTTTGTAAATATTCCCTTTTTGCCCTTTATCTTCATTTTCGGGTAATTGAGTCACTTTTAAATATAAATCCCATTTTATTTCTCAAGTTTTCTGAAATTAAATTCATTTTGTATATCTGACTCAATTTCGGATCTGGATCCAGATAAAAGATCCAAATCTGAGCTTCGTTGTCCAATATTTAAAATCAAATTCTCGAAATTTCCAAACTAACTTTTTGAAAAGCTCAGACAGTTCATCCGGTATCCGTTTGGATCCAGCGTGTTGTATTCCTCAAATTCAAGGTTTAAAACTCAAATATTTTCTCAAAACTCGGGTCCAAACCCATTTTCTTCCAAAATTGCTCAGAAAACCTTCCCTGTGTAAATCTTTTTGAAACTTTTGCAAAATTATTTTTAAAATCCTTAGTTTTTAGAATTTCATATTAAAATTCAAGAAAAGAACAAAAAAATAAAAAATAATGAAAGAAAATTACAAAAAAAAAGAAATGTTTTTTAAGAGAAACCCGTTTTTGAAAAATCTTTTTATAGAAGACCTCTTTTTGGAAAATGTAAAACCCTTGCAAAACTAAATAGTCGAGTTAGGGTTTTGAGGGGGGACCCTTTCGAGTTTTCTCTATGGCCGACTCCCTCAGCCGCCTTCTCCCTTTCCCACTCTCGAACCCCCATGGCCAACCCCACCGATGGACCTTCCTCTCTTCGCCACCCTTCGATCCTCCATGGCCATCTTCCACCTTCGATCTCCACCAGCCCCTTCCCGAACCTTCGTGCCCCTCCTTAAGAAGGGCACGATGAGAAAACCCTAACCACTGCGTTTCACCCCCGCACCCCTCTTCTTCCAAGCAGCAGACCCGTTTTAACCCCTCCATTTTACACTCTTCTCCTGGCTTCTTTTTTGATTTCTCGATCGATTGAAGAGAACCCTGCACGGAGCCAAGCAAGCCTGGTGCTCTCCTCTGATTGGCTGAAGGAATCATCCATCTTCAATCTTCCCCTTTCGACCATTTTCCACGCCTCTGTTTCTCCCTCTTCCCCTCTTTGCGTTTACTTTCTTCCTCTTCCCAGTTCTTTTCCTCCTTTCTTTTCAACTTAGTTGCTTACTTCCGATTGATAGAAGGAGTATCACATTATACTTGCATACGAGGCATCGACACTCCTTCCTTGATTAATGAATCAACGAAATCAGGTGAAAAACTTCTTTTCTTTGTCAAATTTCTATTCACAACCTTCCTTGCTGATTTCCTTTTTTATTTTTTTTTTCTATTATTTACTTTGAGCATAACTCGTAAGATCGGCCTGCATATAGTAGTGCCGATCTACGTTTTGCAACATTAACGGAATAATCCCATTCCGACAAATTCCTTCCCTCTCTTGCAATTTAGTCTTAATTTATTTTCAGTTACCTTTGTTTTACGCTCTTCGTTTTTTCTTTTCCTTTTTTTTATTTTTATTTTTGTATGTTCGTCTCATTCACTATATTGCTTCGTTACATTACTTTCTGTTGCATCTCATTTTGGATAAATAATTGCTTATTGCAAAACAGGAAAAGTTGCCTGGAAATGCTTTGATTAAGCCCTCTTTGTAATTAGGCCTACTATCATTTTTTTTTTATCATACAACAACCTCGTTTTGTCCTCATCTTTATAAATAGCAGTTCTACAATCTCTCGGTCCTCTTTTCCACTATTAATTTCCATAACATAGTTACATCCAACGCTTGTAATTGAAGCTAACCTCATCCCTTTGCATTAGTTTATCTCTGCATTTATTCTCTTAATATCGGCATGTTTTAATGGGATATCATCCTGTATCATTGATTCAACCAAGTGCGTTGCTGAATCATCCTTGTTTTATATCCCTCATTTGTGTATGTTATATACCATTATAACAGGTGGTTTTACTCTGTATCATAGCATATCTGATTTTTTTTTTCTTCTGCTTTTCTGTTCATCTTCACCATAGCACGCAAAAGAGCGTGGGTCTCTCTTGGATTTGCTAAAAGGGCTAAAACAACAGATTTTGACCTACCGTGCATCACTTGTGGCACGCCACTTCCTCTCTACAATCCAACACATTACCCTTGCACTACCTGCACTGCATCCCACAACACTGCCATGTAGTTGTAGTATTATATTTTTGCACACTGTATGATTTTCCCTTTGTACAAATATTATCTGATATGGTTGCACCCTCATTATAATTAGTATCCCATTCGTCATACACTTATATGACTTGATTGACAGCTGCTGCTTTGGAGATACTTACATCCGACATAGGGTGTACATATAAATATACAATCCCTTATGTTCCTGTGTGTGCGCTATTGCTTTAATGCGGGCATATGTTCCGATCATTCCGATAGTGATATTTTTTTCCCACAAGTATGGTTGTTCAGCAGCATCAGCAAGTCTATAAAGTATGGTTCTTTTGTTGGGTGCATGAATGGTGCTTCCTTACATCACTGGCGAATAGTTGTTCTAATGGAAATCTGGAGTTGTATAAAATGCTTGGCAACTCATGTTCTTACCCTTTCACCTACCGAGTTGCTGCGTCTTCCCGGGGAGCTTATCAATATGTTCAGAACTCATGATGGCCCAGTTGGTCTGATGACACTGGAAATGGATAGTTATTATGGGAAGTTCACTTGCCAACTCTGCTGCAAATTCACATAAGGGTCGAAAATTCCTAACCCAGCCTCACTGGGAACTGACTCATAGAGGGAGTTGTCTTGTGTGATTTAACGTGTTGTGCCATTTGTATCTTTTAATGACTTTATATATTTGTCAGAACACTAATCCTTTCCTTTGTATTACAGGCTTCACTCTCCAGTCTTCTGCAACTACGAAGTCCTTCATCCTGTATTATTTCTTTTTTTTTTTTTTACTATTTTTTTTTTATTGTTGGTTGGCATTACTGTTCAATTCCTCTAGTCATCGATATAGCATAGAAGTTACTTCCCTCATCCGCTGCAAGATCTGCTCTTAACAATCCCAGGATCTATAAAACTTAGCATGATAACATTAATGTTACTAAATTTACAGTAGTTTGATTCTTATGCAATTGGAATTTCTTTTCATAAAACCCAGCATATTAATGCTCATGTTATCTGTATTTTACAACAGCTTAATCTTTCTTTTCATACAGTTTGGATTTCCCCAACAGTTGGCGTTAATGCTGGTTTTGATTTTAGCAGCTCGATGTCCATTGCAAGACTGGATATATATAAGTATATACAGTAATTTTATCTTTATTTGTGGGTGTTGGTTTTGGTCATAACAGAGTATATAACTGTCTGATATTAGCTTATTAGCTTATTTTGATCATAATAGAATACATATATGACTGGACACAACTGATTTATTTTTGGGTTTACCTGCTTCATATCATAACTCAGCAGTGTTGATTTCATTCAGAGACACTAGATTGATTCAGCATCACATTTTCATTGTTTAAATGGTCCCCTCTGTATGGTGAAAGCATGTTACTAATAAATTATACATTGAGTCATGAAATAGAGGTCAAGTCACACCCCTGTCATTGGTCATTTGCTGTTAATAACATCCCTTTCTGTAGAAACCAGTTTGCACTTGCTGGAATTAATGCACAGGAATAATAATTTTTTCTGTTTCTTTGACTACCAAGAGCAAATTGAGGATTGTTTGAGTTACAAGAACTGAGTCTCATTGGCTATTTCACATTTCCATGGGTCGTCTTATCCTCTTAAACACTCATCGTATATAGCATTTGCCGCAACATGTCACCAGTCCAACCCCGGTTCCATCCTCATCATCTCTTGCATGATCCTATAACTCCACTCTAACCCATCGTAACCCCTTTGTTTTTTTTTTGTTTTTTTTATTAACATTGCATCTATTCGTTGCTCAAACAACTTCATACCTTCACTTGTATACAGATTACTGTTGTCATTGTCACCTGCACCCAGCTCACTGTTTGCTATCATATGTTAACTTATCACCATCTTCTTCCAACCTTTGTTGCACAATTACCTTCCAGCATTATAGACCCATGTAGTATCTACTCACAGCCATACCCTCCCTCCTAAACTCAGATTTATGCATCAAAGCTCTGCCCATGGTGAAGGGCTGGCTTACTTTCCTGGCAATGCTATCTTCAGTCTAATTTGGCCCAATCAGAATTTCTCTATGATGGGTTTGCCTTGATATGTACAGTTGTTGTTGCGATGGAGTTTCAACACTCTTTCCTATATATCTCAGTGTCATACACTGTCTTTTCGTCTTTCAATTCACCTCTTCTCACGTAACCATCACCATTTCACATTCATTTACAGTAATTTTACCATTTCACCCAGCATATGTCATTTAGCCTACCATATAACAACATTATACCTATTCCATCTAATCACCTGTAGCTGTTTTAGCCCCATATGGCATCCATACCACTTCCCCTGTCACCTACATATTCCATCATGCTTATCACAGCAGCACTTTCACAACTACCTGCTGGAATCCTGCATGCACTACCCTATTATTCACCACACTTCCACAACCATCCTGTATCATTTCCTTACTAACATTCTTACATCCATTCACATTATACATCTCCTGTACAGAGCATAACACTCGCTCAGTATATATGCACTTCGTTGCCATTCCAACACTATACCTACAATAGTGTTTTATCATCACTATCCCTTTAGCCTTGTTACATTAACATACCTACATTCCCTGCAGCCACATCTTCACATCCATTTGGCTGTACTTACTTACCTCATTCACCATCTAGTGACAGTCATCATATCTCAATCCTGTACATATAATTTCCTCTACTTCACTCATGCATTACCTATAAGTTCCAGCATCTAGTTAGGTTAGGCATTGCTGCAAAAACCAGTCTCCATGCAGCAGAACACTATCCTTCCCCGTCGCCATTACCATAGCATATATCCTCATCATTTCAACAACATCCATGTTGCCTACACATCACGTGTAATACATATATATATATATATATATATATATATATATATATATATATATATATATATATATATATATATATATGATTATACATATATGTATACATACATGTAATAGATATGCATGTATATATGAATATAAATATATATATATACCATTTCCCATCTTTTTCACCATGTATATCTTGGTACATGAGCACTTTGCCATTGACATCTATAGGATATGTGACATTTTCTTCTCTTTATACTAACCCTTTGCTTTGCAGGGAATAAGTGGAAAGTATCATTATCTGGAGTTACATTTTCAATTTTAAATATTGTAATAAGTTAGGCCTTAAATGATAATTTACATTTCTTGTTTTAGATAGAATGAATGAGCATTGTAAGTATCATAAATTGCTTATTTTCATGTTTTTGCCTTTATCTTTCAAAATCTCACAAATGGAACACGAATGGCACGTGCACCATTTCGTAAGAGGTAATTAATCCTAAGTTGATGATTTGCAGCAATGGCCATAGTCAGGATGTAAACAAAACTTAGAATTTTTATCTTTTACGAAATAACACTGGATCCGTTTTCAAAATTCATCATATTTTCCTTAAATATTTTCTCCTTTTATCAAAATTTAACTTAAAATTATCTCAAAATATATACCAATGGCCATAGTCAGGGTATATTGAGAGTTAATTTCATTTTAAATTCTATAAAAGCACCAAATGTATTTCATTCTTTACCTGAATTTAAATATAGATTATTATATAATACATTCAATGACCATAGTCAAGGATGTATTATATCTTCAATCTTATTTTAATTCATCTAAAGAATGGAATATCTTTTCAAAAATCCAATTTCAAATTCTTCAAATCCATTTATCATTTTGGATAGAACTGCATCATATTTTCAAAATTCCTTTTTCAAAACTCCAAGTAAGATAAATATCTTCTTCAATCAATCCTAAATTCTTGTAAAAATCCAATTCATCTTTTCATTTTCAATTCTGTTTCATTTTCAATCTCAAAAGTTCAATTTAACTTTGAGATTTCAAATTCATTTTATATATCAAACTCTAATTTAAATCAGGTTTCAAAGTTCAATTAGACTTTGAAATTCCAAATTCATTTCTTATATTCAATTCAAATCAAATTTCAAAAGTTCAAATTAAACTTTGAAAATTCCTGATTCATCTTCTAAATTCCAAATTCAAACTTCAAATCCAAGGTCTAATTTGACTTTGGGATTCATTTGTATATTCAAGATTCAATTTCTAAATTTCATTTTCCAAATACTTGGAAATTCTTGATTCACCTTCTAAATTCCAGATTCACGCTTCAAATTCAAAGTCCAATTTGACTTTAAAATTCATTTTGTATAGTCCAAATTCAATTCTCAAGTCAATTTTGAAAAATTCCAAATCCAAAATTAGATCAATTTTGATCCAGTTTTCCAAATACAATTCTACCTTTGGATCTTAGACTCCAGATCCAAATTACATCTTGGATTCCAGTCCTTGGATCCAAATTCCATTTTAGGATCCAGAACTCAATCCCACTTTGGATCTCAGACTTCAGATCCAATTCAATTTTAGGGTCTAGAACTCAATTCTGGATCTCAGACTTCATATCCAATTCCACTTTAGATCCAGAATCCAAATTCTACTTTGGATCTCAGACTTCAGACCCAAATCCATTTGGGGTCCAGAATTCAATCACACTTTGGATCTCAAACTTCAGATCCAAATCCATCTTAGGATCCAGAATCCAATTTTACATCGGATCTCAGATCCCAGATCTTGAATCCATTTTAAGATTCAATTCCATTTCAAAATCTAGATTTCAAATACAAGTCCATTCCCAGATCTCATTTGAACTCCCTAAATCCATTTCTATTCTTAAATACCATTTGATTTTCTTAGTCCATTCCAATTTCAAACTTCAAAATCTGAATTCAATTCCGTCTCAAGTATTCATTTCCTTTCCTAAATTCAAGTTCAGAATTCAAAGTCCATTTCTGACTTTGAAAACTTCATTTTCCTTTCATTTTCAAAAAGCTTCAAGTTATTCTTTCTCAAAGATCAAGATTTATTCTTCCAATTCTGATTTACTTAAAAAACTTAGAACTTCTCTGATCTATCTCAAGTTCTAAAGTTAGATTCAAACATTTCTTCACTCCCTTACCAAGTTCATCTCAGAATACTTGGGAATTTTCAAAATATCTTTCAAAAAGAGCATACATCCTTGCATTGCACAAGCATGATTCTTTGTGCATTTAGATTTAGAATAAACTCTTAGTTAATATTTAGGCAAAGCAAAAGGCATAGATTCCATCCTTGGTTCGATTACCCCTGGTAAAGGCGCCAGGAACGATCGAACCTCGTACCGACGAGCGAATCCCGTCTCTCCATTTTTTCCCGCAAATTTTAAAAACGGAAGCGAGTTAAATTTTTAAATATTTTTCAAATCAAGGTCAAGTGAGACCGCGCAAAAGAGTTCCTCTTCTCCCTTTTTTTCTTTCTTTTCTCTTCTCTTTCTCTTTTCTTTCTTTTATTTTTTTCTCCCTTCAAAAAGGAGGAAAATAGAGGTTAGAAAAGGAAAAGAGAAGGAAGAGAGAGAAAAATACAAGAGAGGAAATTTTTTGCGATGATCACATAACAATGGATACTAGGTATTCGGTTTTATGATATCGAAATGTAAAGAACAAGCATACCCATTTTCTTAAAGGGAAACAAGAGCTATGCGATACGAGAGATGGTTGAAACCTCACCTCCGAGGCTTTCAAACGGTGGAGAGGGTTCTAGGGCTGAGGAGCTTCAACTCAAAGTGGTGCTTAGCACCCACACAACTCTCTCTTACACGACTTGGAGAAGAAGAAGAAAGGAATGAGAGAGAGAGTCTCCAAGGAAAAAAAATCGTCCAAAGTGTCTTCTCTCTCTTCCTTGAAGGGATAAATACCTAGGGCTTCTTAATTGAACAGCTGGGATCAAATGAGGTAAGATGGTGGGCTGGAGTGCTCCACGCCCCCCCCCATAGACGCCCCACTCTTCCAATAGAAAACCTCTTTTCAAAACTTTCAAAAAGGTTTTCAAAAATGCCATTGTGTAGGTTTTGTAAAAGCCATTAGTTTTGTGAGAATTTACAGGGGATGTCCAAGGGCTGCCTCCCCCTACGACCAGTGCATGTGCAGCCTTTTGGCTGCACTAAAAGGTTTTCAAGATTGCCATGGGTTGCCGCCCACTTTGCCAACCCATGGCTGGGATTCAAAAGGGAGTTAAGGTTATTACACCCCTACCACCGCCCAGCTGGTCAACCATGGACCAGCTGGTCCTCATGGCCACAGATGTCCACCTAGAGGGGTGCACAAAGGGGTTGGGACATCCATAGATCTAGGCCAACTCCAGATCCAAAAACATAAATGCAATATTATGAAAGGAAATGCTTATTTAATGATTTTAAACTAAAATTTGACTTCAACCCATCATATACTCATTTTCACAATCTTAATTGACATGAAATGTTCAAAGCTTCTTAAAGAAAATTTCCTTCGTTTGCGAGAAATATGCTTGTTACGACTCGCGTACTATCGTTAAGAAATTCTCGTAATTCACATGCACTGACAGGGTTTTTTCATCGTATAAGTCCCAAATTCGGGGACAAACTAAATACATATATTATAAACATACCCTTAAATTTTCAGAAGTTAATTCGTCCAGAATTGGGCTCTTCTTACTTATATACTGAACTTACGTGATTTTGGGTCGCACGCATAAAGCTGAAACACAAAGAATAATCAAATTATATCTAATTACGTGCTACGAATCATAAACACACGAATATATACATATATCAACTCTATGCAAATAGTGAATTCTTCAGAAAATTTCACGGGTCTTACATCCTACGCTCCTTAAAAATGATTTCGTCCGCGAAATCACAAAACATCAAACAACGACAAAATGGTCAGATCTCTTCTGACGGTGCCTAGTCGGCAACAACTAAGTCTCTCGTAGACTTCCTTGGACAGAACTTGGCAATATGCCCCAGTTGTCCACACTTGAAACACTTTCCATCGTAGAGAGGACAAGTTCCAAAAGCATGATCTTCGTTGCATCGTCGACACTTTCGCTGGACATTCAATCGATGGGATTGCCTTTGCTGGCGGTTCTGTTGTACTTTCTGACGCTTCCGCTCTCTAGTAGGTAGAGAGGACTCCGTCCTACTAGGATTCTTCTCACTCGTAATCACGAAAATATGAGTCTGTTGCTCGGCTTGGTCTTCGTCCAATAGAGTAGCTACCTCAATAGCCTCTTCGAGCGACTTTGGCCCGCTAGTGAACACTTTGGTTCTCAGAGTAGGCCTCAATCCACGAGCGAACTTCATTGCTCGATCATTCTCCGCGACATAAACATTCGTACAATATCGCTCCAGACAACGAAACTTCGTAATATAGTAGACAGGGTCATTGTTCCCTGTTGCAGATCCAGAAATTCCTGCATCTTCTTACGAAAAATATGCAAAGTTAAAAACTTCAACAAATTCATCCCACGTAACATCTGTGTGTCCCACCACTTCTTAGTGTGGTCTTTTAAACGATAAGTACCAAAATTCACTTTTTGTTCCTCTGGGACATCCAAAACATGAAAAATATGTTCTATCTCACGTATCCACGATTCCACAGCTTCAGGGTTTGTCTTACCCTCAAAAATAGGAGGATCCATTTCCATGAAATGCTTATAGATAACCGTACTTATGTTCTGCCCACTTTGGGCTACGTGCTAAAGATTCACACCCATCTGTTGCATCACAACCTCTTGCTGTTGCACAACCTATGCAAGGTTGTTCACAGTGCCCATAATATCGTTGCATCTGGTCTTCCAAGTCATCTATCATGACAAAAAAACATAATAATTAATCGACAGGTCTGACAACCATGCTCGCTAAACGATAATCGCAGAAATAATTCAAGAATTTTCGGGCGCACTACACATAATTCAAGCAAAATACGTCACAACTAAATTGTGCAACAACACGACATATAAACACGTTCCACGAATGACCTCAAGCAACACCATACACGTTCGCTATCGCTAGAAAGTCACCATTCTAGACAACAAGCGTTAGAGAATCACCACTCTAACACAACAAAACAAGGAGAAACATCATTCATATGACATCGTTAATCATAACATCGTTAATCATATCATCGTTAGGGAATCACCACCCTAGCGGCATCATTAGAGAATCACCACCCTGATGGCATCGTCAAAGAATCACCACCCTGACGACATTGCTGAAGAATCACCACTTCAGCAACATCATTAGGAAATTACCATCCTAATGGCATCATCAGAGAATCACCACCCTGATGGCATAGTCAGAGAATCACCACCCTGACGGCATTGTTGAAGAGTTACCACCTCAACAACATGGAGTTAAAAACTTCAACAAATTCATCCCACATAACATTCGTGTCTTTGAATTTAACCGAAGAGATCATGTCCCACCACTTCTCTGCGTGGTCTTTCAAACGATAAGTACCAAAATTCACTTTTTGTTCCTCTGGGACATCCAAAACATGAAAAATGCGTTCTATCTCACGTATCCACGATTCCACAGCTTCAGGGTTTGTCTTACCCTCAAAAGCAGGAGGATCCAATTCCATGAAATGCTTATAGATAACCGTACTTATGTTCTGCCCACTTTGGGCTACGTGCTAAAGATTGGCACCCATCTGTTGCATCACAACCTCTTGCTGTTGCACAACCTCTGCAAGGTTGTTCACAATGCCCATAATATCGTTGCATCTAGTCTTCCAAGTTATCTATCATGACAAAAATACATAATAATTAATCGACAGATCTGACAACCATGCTCGCTAAACGATAATCGCAGCAATCATTCAAGAATTATCGGGCGCACTATACATAATTCAAGCAAAATACGTCACAACTAAATCGTGCAGCAACATGACATATAAACACATTCCACGAATGACCTCAAGCGACACCATACAATTTCGCTATCGCTAGAAAGTCACCATTCTAGACGACAAGCAATAGAGAATCACCACTCTAACACAACAAAACAAGGAAAAACATCATTCATATGACATCGTTAGTCATAATATCATTGATCATATCATCGTTAGGGAATCACCACCTTAGTGGCATCATCAGATAATCACCACTCTGATGGCATCGTCAGAGAATCACCACCCTAACGGCATTGCTGAAGAATCACCACTTCAGCAACATCAATAGGAAATCACCATCCTAATGGCATCATCAAAGAATCACCACCCTGATGGCATCGTCAGAGAATCACCACCCTGACGACATTGTTGAAGAGTTACCACCTCAACAGCATCATTAGGAAATCACCATCCTAATGGCATCCATGATGAAACTCACCCTCTTTGTTGTGTTTGCAGGTAGAAGCAACCATGGAAGTGCTCCAGCTGAGGAAAGGGTGTCGTCTGCTCTTCCACAGCTAGCCAGCCCTCCCTCCATCTGGCTTTGTCCATTCCCCCGCGCCGTCAAGCCTTCACGCCATCCTCGAAGTACCACCCATTGTAGTTTCCAGCACCCTGCAGCAAAGTAGAGTGAGACAACACCACTGAAAGATTTGGTCACATCTCCTTGGCAATTTCCAACTCTTCTTCGACCTCTCCCATCGTCAGATTACCGGAAGAGGCCACTGGTAAGCTTCCCATCCCTTTCTTGTAGGTAAAACCCACTTGTGTGTGCTTTTGTTTTTCTTTTCAGAATGGTCTGCAATTTTCTGTTTTTCTTCCAGCCATAGCATATATATTTTGTGCTTAAACCAGCACAATAGTCGGTAGTTTAGATATTGGGTTCAATTGTTTTTGCCTTTCAAGATTTTGAACAAGTCTTTTTCACCTCCAGCGCTTCAACCGGCTAGAGTCCTTCTAGCCGGCTGATGCTATTTAGGTTATTGCTTAGTTCAGAAAATGTAAAAATTAGTTAAATTTTCTGTACATGCTTAATTAGTTTAAGTATTGTAGATTCATGGATTAACGTTTTGTTTTGAATTGAATTCATGTTGCAAAAATCGGGTAGATTGATGCTACCCGATTTAGGTCTTTTGAGCAAAGTAGATCAATGTAGTGGTTCCCTGTTTCTTTTGTTTTCTGTTAAGTACTAGCAGTAGATTCAATAAAATATATGCTAGTTAATGAGATTAAGTAGTAGGTTGGGTACTTGCTGATTTTTGTTTTAGACATTAGATTAATGTGGTCTTTGTATCGCACTAGAAATGTTTTCACGCTACTCGGTCTAGGCGAGTAGAAATAAGTTGTATTCAGTTTTGACAACATAATAGCAGTAGTTTCATTGCTGATCAGTGCGTTAATCTAGCCTAGTGTCATGCTATGGTTGCTGAGTTTTATTGCTCCTTAGAACAACTGTTAAGTTAGCACTGTTTTGATGTAAATTTAGTCTAGTCGGTGTAAGCATTATAGGGTAAGTAGTTGCTAAGTGTTTATTTTCTGAATTAACAACATTTAGTTAGTTGTTTGGTGGTTACTTAGTGAGTTTAATTAGGCGACAATAGTTTAGTTTAATAATATATTAGATTCATTTTGTTTTGGATATATTTTAGATGTAATTTTTATCGATGCGATTGTGATGTTGTGCATATAAAAATATAGCTTGTTGATTGCATCTCAATTTCTATTTTAGTAGCAGTATGTGTTAGTAGTAGATTGGTTTGATACGGTAGGTTTACGAGTTACGTTAGTTGTTGTGTTAGTATTAGCTAGATTTACTTCTAATAGATAATAGCCATACTTGCATAGTAGGTTGGTCGTGTAAATTCCTTGTACGTTTTCTGTTTTCAATCGATTTTGATACACTAATTAGGTAGTATTTAGCCTTATAAAAACTGTAGTTAGGTTAAAATAGCTTTCCCTTGCATTTTAGATCTTCGTCGCAACGAACCTTGACTTCTACATCAAAATCGGCTAGAACTGCGTGTCTAGTCGGGTTTGTCGGTTTGTGAGCACAGGATTCATTGTGACAATTAGTGATTTTGGTAGGATAAGAGTTTACTTAGGTTTAGAACTAGTACATATATATTTTAGGTCGATAATTAGTGTTTTAGGATTCAATTTCGCATAGTATTGCCCGCCGCAGCATTTGATTTTCTGGATCGACTTATCGCGTAATTCTTGCTGATTTTGTGATGCCTATATCCAAAGTTATGAGAGTGATCTTTGGGGTCTGAGAGCTTCGCTGAATTTTTTATTCTATCAAAAATTCAACGCAACAAGAAATCATTCCAATCGAACTTCTTTTGAGCCATCTACGAAACATTTTCCAATCACCTATCAAAAATTGGGGTTTCACATAGCACGGGGGCAAAATAGTCATTTTTTATTTTACGTAGTTTTCTAATTTTGAGTTTTCATGTTTTATTAGGTCTCTAACATTAGTCCAGAGTTAATTGTAGCATTAGGTTAATTTATTTAGGAAATTAACTCTGGTAATTTCTCATTTTACTTAGAAATTATTTTAGCGATTGACTTTAGAATTACTTTAGAAGTAGTTGTTTCCATTTTTGTAAATAGTTTTACTAACTTCGTTTTGTGTCGTGCAGTTGATTTTATGTTGCAAGTTAAGAGCATCTCATCTCAAAGATCAAATGTCGCATCAAGTGAAATAACGAAAATGCCCTTGCATTTGCGAGCTTAAGTCACTGCGCGTTTCTTTTCAGTGCTTGTTAAATTTTGATTTCATTGTAATATTCTTTGTAATTAAACAAGTTCTATATCAATGAAATGCAATTTTTAGTTTTATATCGAGTATATCGTGTTCCATGTGGATCGATCTGACTCACCACTTACGTGGGAAATCGGTATTTTTACTTGGGTGGCGATTTTCCAAACACTTTTCAACGATAAAAATATGTGTTAAAAATACAGTTGCCAAAAGCACCACCAAGTTTTTGGCATCATTGCCGGGGAATGACGTATATACTCTTTTAATTCTAAGTTTGCAATTAGTTGATATTTGCTTAGTTAATTAGATTAACTGCATTTTAATTTTTTAGTTAATAGGATTAGCGAGTAAATATAGGATTAACGTAGTAAGTACATATAGGATTCACGTTTTGTTTCTCGAGGATTCACAATTTTTCATCCTTCTGGAGCGCTTAGACAGGTGAGTTCTAGACAACATAGCTTGAATTCCTATCTTTGTACTTAAGCATATTTAGAGTAGCTTTAATTCTGTAGTTGAATTCTCTTTAAGCATGCTTAGCGTAGTTTAATTGCATTTAGTTTTAATTCTTGTTTTTATTCATTGTTTACTGCTTTTGTTCTTTTTATTTATGTAGTTAGGTCGCTTAGATAGTTTAGGTTTTGTTGCACACATTTGAACTTAGTTCCAGTGTATGCAAGGGCGTCCCACTTCAACCGTTCATTGAGGATCCAGAGAAAATCATACATTTTTCTAAGAACCGATCTGAAATGGGGGACCTAGAACCTGAAGCTCCTACGCGTCTCAGGGAGTACTTCCTACCTACGGAGTACACCCAGGCATTGTGCATTCGCAAACCAACTATTAGGGTGCCTCATTACGAGATTAAGGCAAGTGTAATACAGATGATTCCATCTTTCTATGGCCTTAGTCACGAAGATCCCTACCGACATTTGGACAAGTTCCTCGAAATATGTTCGACGGTTAAAATCCAGAACTTCGAGGATGACACACTGAAGTTGACCCTCTTTCCTTTCTCGTTAAAGGATAAAGCCAAATATTGGCTAAAATCCTTAGACACCATCATCATAGGGTCATGGGATCAGTTGCAACAGGAGTTCCTCAAAGAGTACTTTCCCATAAGTTGCACAAACCAATTTTGGTGAGCCATCACCAGTTTCTCAGAACTGGATGGCGAGCAGTTTCATGAAACCTGGGAAAGGATGAAGGATCTCCTCAGAAAATGTCCCCATCATCAGGTGCCCAGGTGGCAACTGGTGCAGAGCTTTTACGATGGATTGTCTGACCGAAATCGTCAGATGATCGATGTTTCGTGCAGAGGGACATTCATGCTTAAAAGCAAGGATGAGGCATGAAACTTGTTTGATACTCTTGCCGAGAATTCTTTACATCATGCTTCTACCTCTTGTTTCGATAAAGTCACACCCGGCGGATCAAAGCGGGGTGGTGTTCTGGAGGTGGGTCCCTCGACTGAGCTACACAGCAAAGTCGATATGCTTTCTAGGAAGTTGGACTAGCGACTCTTGACTCCATATCAACCCCATCTGATGTGCGCGTTGTGTGCCAGTCTGGCACACGTTGTTATTGAGTGCCCTTCGGCAGCTCAGTACCCTGAATTTGTGCAAGAGCAAGTTCAGGCAGCTCAGGATTACGCTACGCCCCCGAATAATCCATATTCTTCTACATACAATCTGGGGTGGTGTAATCACCCTAACTTCTCATGGAAGAACCCATAGTCTTCCACACAGATTCAGCCCACTCGACCGCCTCAATTCACTCAGACATTCCAGAGGCCAAGTTTTCCTCAAGCCACTCCTTATCCTCCCCAACCTTCACAAGAGTCTGCTCCGCAGACTTCGTTCGAGGAGAGACTTCTCCAAGCATTCGAAGAGATGAAAACCTCGAGTCTGAATCCTTTTGAGAAGTGCAGTCAAATGTTGAGTTCTCATACACAGTCAATCGCAAAGTTAGAATCTTAAATGGGACAATTAGCAAAAGCGCTAAACAGGAGACCTGAGGGAAGCTTGTCGGGTTAGGCTGTGATGAACCCCAAAGGCAAAGAATAGGGTCTGAGCAGAAAAATATATTTTATATACATAGTAGAATTAGGATTTCCAGTTCAACATTTATTTTTGTTTCTGTTTCGTTATTTGATTTAAATCATGCTAGCTTATTTGATCACTCAAGTATGAGTACAGGTTACCGGATTTAGGTCATGGCCTTTAGAACATATAATTGGCAAAGTCAGCTGAAAACTAAGCATCGGTGTATGCTTAGTGGTGGAGCATGATCTAGTCAAGAATCAGCTCAAGAGGCCCTGTATATCAGGTTGTATCTATCTTTTCTCTTGTCTTGATTTCAAGTTCTTTAGTGTGCATCAATATTTCATTTTTACATCTCTGCATGCCACTAGGGACAGTGTCATTCAAGCATGGGGGGGTGGTTCAGTAGATACACACTATTTGGTCCTGTTTATCATGTTTCAGTAGCTAAAACTCATAAATTAGGCATTTCAGAAAAAAATTTAGCATATATGAATGATTTTGACATAATCTGACAAGTTCAAAATTTTTAAAAACCCCATGAGAAATTTTTTTCTGAACAAAGCTAAAAAGAGTGAGTATTTATGTGAATTTTAAAGAAAAAGACTGTATTTGAATGTAAAAAGCTAGTTTTGAATCACATAGTATAAGTTTCCACAATTTGAAATACACTAATAAGTAAATAAAAAATATAAAGAAAAAGCTCGGGCTCAAAAGAAAAGAGCATGTGTTAGGTTGTTTGGAAGATTTCACAATCCTAAGTAAGATGAGTTCAAACGCAAGTTAAAGCATTTGAATTTCATTTGAAAAGGAAAGTGAGAACTTCGTGAGTCCTAGAAGCTGAGATCAGACACAAGTTGAAGTGTCTGAATCTCATGTCGAAGGGGTAAATGGAGGAAGTCACTTTTGTGTCTAGATAATGCCCTTAACATATATATAGTGGTATATATAAGGCATTAACATTGCACAGGGCACAAAAGCAGACCACACGCAAGCTATCAAATTAAAAAAAAGAAAGAAGTGAAAAGTTAAAAAAATTGAAAATCCAATGAAAATGAGAGCTTAATGTAAAGAAAAATTCATTACTTAGAAGTAGAATGAAAGACTGTGCAGAAAAAGATACAAGTGATGAAAAATGAACAATAGCAAGACAATACACGATTTTCTGAGAAACAATCATAGATAAATGTGATTCTTAGAAGAGTGAAAGGAAAAATTTTATCGTGGAGGCATAGAATTTCTAATTATGTTCTAAGAAGTGAAAAATTATATGAAATGTCTGCTAAAATTGATTTATGGAATTCCATAGCATTTTAGAAGAAAAATTTAAATTTCTGCATGATTTCTGATGTTTGTGGGTAGCATCTTTGCAAACCCTCACGAGACCTTGCCCGTCCACTGGGGTAACCCTGTGGTTCAAAAAAGGCTTGTTGCATAAGCTAAATGCAACTGTGATTCCTACGAAAGTGAGTTAGTTAGTTTAATAAAAGTTTGCATTTTATTCTGGTAGTCCGTATCTCCATTGTAAGGGTAGGGTATATTGCTAGGGACTAGCAATTATTTTAGCATGGGGGTATTTGATAATGCGTAAATTACTCATAAGTATAATATATTTTTATTGCATAAATGCATTATTTATAGGTTTAGAACCCTTACTTAGATGCATTTAGATGTCATTAAGATATGGTTTAAATTTCGTTCGAATCAAACATAAAACGAGAGAGATATCACATTTTTAGTGAAACGGGTCGGACCTCGGGGCGATACAGGTCAAAACGTATCCAAACGCCCATTTTGAGCCTTGGATCTGGGAAAAACGTACCCAATCCAACCCACAACAACCCAAATCATGTTTTTGAATACCTTTGCTAAAAACCCTCTCCAAAATAGGTGCCCAGGCAATAATTTTATTTTAATCCTCTTTCTGGAATTTCCAGAAAAGAGGATTTAGGACTTTAAAACATGGCAAAACCCTAGCTTAATGTTGTCTTTGCCTTGGAAGCTGCACCCCCACAACCCGATTCACGATCCTCCATCTCCTCCTTCAGCCACAGCCATTCCACCGTCTTACCCTTTGGGTGCTTGGCCATTCCAAGCACCCACTGTTGTTGACCACTTCTTCCTCCATTTCCCTTCTTCTACAAATGTTTCTTCTCTTATCCTCCTTGCTGAAACTCACCCTCTTTGTTGTGTTTGCAGATAGAAGCAGCCATGGAAGTGCTTTAGCTAGGGCAAGGGTGTCCTCTGCACTTCCACAGCTAGCTGGCCATCCCTCCATCCGGCTTTCTCCATTTCCCTGCACCGTCGAGCCTTCACGCCATCCTCGGAGTACCACCCGTTGTAGTTTCCAGCACCCTGCAGCAAAGGAGAGTGAGACGACACCACTGAAGGATTTGGTCACATCTCCTTGGCAATTTCCAACTCTTTTTCGACCTTTCCCATCGCCGGATTACCGGAAGAGGCCACCGATAAGCTTCCCATCCCTTTCTTGTAGGTAAAACCCACTTGCGTGTGCTTTTGTTTTTCTTTTCAGAATGGTCTGCGATTTTCTGTTTTTCTTCCAGCCATAGCATATATATTTTGTGCTTAAACCAGCACAGTAGTCGGTAGTTTAGATATTGGGTTCAATTGTTTTTGCGTTTCAAGATTTTGAACAAGTTTTTTTCACCTCCAGCGCTTCAATCGGCTAGAGTCCTTCTAGTCGGCTGATGCTATTTAGGTCATTGCTTAGTTCAGAAAATGTAAAAATTAGTTAAGTTTTTTGTACATGCTTAATTAGTTTAAGTATTGTAGATTCATGGATTAACGTTTTGTTTTGAATTGAATTCATGTTGCAAAAATCGGGTAGATTGATGCTACCCGATTTAGGTCTTTTGAGCAAAGTAGATCAATGTAGTGGTTCTCTGTTTCTTTTGTTTTCTGTTAAGTACTAGCAGTAGATTCAATAAAATATATGCTAGTTAATGAGATTAAGTAGTAGGTTGGGTACTTGCTGATTTCTGTTTTAGACATTAGATTAATGTGGTCTTTGTATCACACTTGAAATGTTTTCACGCTACTCGGTCTAGGCGAGTAGAAATAAGTTGTATTCGGTTAGCATGGATTAGGTCTCTGTTTTGACAGCATGTTAGCAGTTGTTTCACCGCTGATCAGTGCGTTAATCTAGTCTAGTGTCATGCTATAGTTGCTGAGTTTTATTGCTCATTAGAACAACTGTTAGGTTAGCACTGTTTTGATGTAAATTTAGTCTAGTCGGTGTAACCATTATAGGGTAAGTAGTTGCTAAGTGTTTATTTTCTGAATTAACAGCATTTAGTTAGTTGTTTGGTGGTTACTTAGTGAGTTTAATTAGGCGACAACAGTATAGTTTAATAATATATTAGATTCATTTTGTTTTGGATACATTTTAGATGTAATTTTTATCGATGCGATTGTGATGTTGTGCATATAAAAATATAGCTTGTTGATTGCATCTCAATTTCTATTTTAGTAGCAGTATGTGTTAGTAGTAGATTGGTTCGATACGGTAGGTTTACGAGTTACGTTAGTTGTTGTGTTAGTATTAGCTAGATTTACTTCTAATAGATAATAGCCATACTTGCATAGTAGGTTGGTCGTGTAAATTCCTTGTATGTTTTCTGTTTTCAATCGATTTTGATACACTGATTAGGTAGTATTTAGCCTTATAAAGACTGTAGTTAGGTTAAAATAGCTTTCCCTTGCATTTTAGATCTTCGTCGCAATGAACCTTGACTTCTACATCAAAACTGGCTAGAATTGCGTGTCTGGTCGGGTTTGTCGGTTTGCGAGCACAGGATTCGTTGTGACAATCAGTGATTTCGGTAGGATAAGAGTTTACTTAGGTTTAGAACTAGTAAGTATACATTTTAGGTCGATAATTAGTGTTTTAGGATTAAATTTCACATAGTTTTGCCTGTCGCATCATTTGATTTTCTGGATAGGCTTATCGCGTAATTCTCGCTGATTTTGTGATGCCTATATCCAGAGTTCTGATGTCTTTTTGAAATCGTTGTAGTTTTGAAAAGATTTTTAAATGAAGAACATGTGAAAACCAAACATCAAATAATAAAAACCGGCTCTCACTAGTGGTAGAGACCAGGTCGAACTCACGGAACAGGAATATTTCGTATTCAAACAAACAACTAAACTATTTTTTATTGCCGAAATGGAAAAAAAAGTACAAAGAAAAGTAAACTACTTGGCTATTACAATGAATGAATACCCTACGCAGAGGGCTTAAAAGACTTTATTTACAAACCAGAATTAAATTCCTAAATTCTAAAATAAAAGCAAAAAACTTCTATTCTTGTGCTTCTGTGTCAATTGATCACTTTCACTCCACTCCTGTGCGATTCTGCACAAGTCAAACGAACACGAGCAGTACAAGAGAGAGAAATAGAAACTATACTAAGCAGATTATACTAATTAAATACTAAAAACAATGAAAGATAATAAGAAAAAAATCTAATGACAATTTTAACTAAAAATGACTTCTAATTAAATCTTACTAACTAATTACTAATTCAAACTAATTACAAATGCTAATTATCTTACTTAACTAACAACTAACTAATCACTTTACTAATCAACTAACAATTTACTAAACTAACAACATTGACTAACAATTACAAAATAAAGAAACAAGAAAATCAATGTTAAACAGGAAATGAATGTATTAAAAGAAAACATGAAATAATGAAACACAACAAAACAGGAAATTCAGATTGTAAAGAGACAGGAATTGACTGTATTAAAAGAACAAGAAGACGACTTGTAAAAAAACAGAAAAATGAGATAAAAAAAACAGGAAATTGGAAGAAGAAAGAACAAGAATTCAGTAATTTGAAAAACAGTAAATCAACAAATGAAAGAAAACAACGAAAATGTAACAAAACAGGAATAACTGAGATGCAATTCAATAAAAAACTTTCCTTGTTTTCATTACATTTCTCACAATAAACTCATTTCATATATATGCAAGATCTAGTCTTAACATGCATTTACATTGGCATATGTAATTCCAACATATCATGATTTTTGTCATGGGCATTGCGTTGGCATAAGTGTCTGAATTCCCAGTTTGAGCATATCATATACATTCATGACATGGTATAAGGTGCATTCACAGCAGCCCATCGGTTGCTGTGATCTCCTGTGCATCCATAGCACCATAGCTCATTGGCTGCTGCATTTCTATCTTGTATACACTCTCATCAGTATACTTCCACTTCCTCATCCCACAAGCATTTGCATATATCATTTCTTTTTCAGTGTATTGTTGTGCAAATGCACAACACATCACTCATTCTTTTCAGTGAATTGTTGTGCAAATGCATAGCACATCACTCACTTTTTCAGTGAATTGTTGTGCAAATGCACAACATATCACTCATTGCATATATCTTCACTAACCTAAGGCATTGCACATGCCGTTCTCATATAGGTCTTCATTGGCCTTAGGCAAATACATGTAGATTTTCATTTAACCTAAGGTATTGCATATGCCTTCTCATATATAGGTTTTCACTAGCCTAAGATATTACATATATGTGCTCATATGTACATTTTCTCATAAGGTGTGTACATGTGCATTTCATCATTAATATAAGCATGTCCTCTTGTACATTCATTTCTTCATTGGAATAGGCACGATCCTATGCATTTCTAATTTCAATACGTCATTTTCAATTTCTCTCTATATTTTGTATTTTCGTTATCTTGAGCTAACTCATATTTGCAGGAAAAATGTGGAAAATAGTGACTTCCTTCCTAGATTAGGGATTTTATTATTTCAATTATAATTTAAAGACTGTAATAAATTAGATATTAATGAGAATTTTTATCTTTTCAGCTTAGAATAGAATGTATGAGCATATAGTTCTCATAAATTGCTTGTGACATCTCATTTTATCTTTATTTTTATTTCAAAAATCCATGAATGGTGAAACACGAATGGCACGTGCACCTTTCTAATAAGAGGTAATTAATTCTAAGTAAATGATTCACATTTATGGCCATAGTGAAAATGTGAACAATACTTAGGATTTTTATCTTTTATGGAATAACATTTGACCTCCACTTAGGTCTCTTTTGAAAATCATCATACCTTTCTGAAATTATTTTCCTCCTCTATCAGAATTTAAGATATAAATTAACTTGAAATATATTTGTGGCCATAGTCATGGATATATTAAAAGTTAATTTTATTTTAAATCCTATAATGGCACAAAAAATTTATTTTATTCTTTATTAGAATTTAAATACAAATTATATTATAATATATTTGTGACCATAGTCATATGAATGTATTATGATCTAATCTTATTTCAATTCTATTAAAGAATAAAATTTGCTTTTAAATTTCAATCTTTAAATAAATCTCAAATCATTCATCATTCAGGATAGAATTGCATTCTTTTTCAAATTATTTCAAATTATTTCAAATCATCTTCAAAATTCCAAAGTGATTTTTTAAATAAATTTTCAAATACAGTTCTCATTTCTAGATTCAAAATCATTTTCAACTTCCATTTATAAACTCAAATTTATTCTTTTTCTCTCAAATCCATTCTGTTTTAAATTTCCAACTTTCAATTCTTATTTCTGAATTTCATCTTTCTGAATTTCATATTTTAAATTTTTTATTCAAATTCATTATTTTCATTTTCAAATTCTATTTCAAATCTTGAGTTTTAATTCAACTTTAAATCAAAGTTTTGAAATTCATTTTGAGATTCCAAATCGAATTTTGAGATTTACTTTGAAATTCAATCCAATTTTCAAATTCCCTTCTAATTTCAAATTCCAAGTCTGAATTCAAATTCCATTCTCAAAATCCAATTTCAAAGTTTAATTCAAATTTCAAATTTTCAATTTCTAAATTCATTCTTAAGTTCCAAATTCAACTTCAATTTCAGATTCTAAATTTAAATTCAAATTTCCAAATTCTATTTGCAATTTCAAATCTTTCTTCTTCAAATCAAATTTTAATCTATTTCAAATCTTTGATCTCAGTTATGATTTCAATTTCAGAACTTCAAGTTTTCTTTTCAAAATTCATTTCAAATTTCAAGTTTAGATTTAAATTTTAGTTTCCAAACCAAGTTTGATTTCTGACTCTCTTCTTCAAGGATATTTTCAAACTTATTTCAGAATCACTTAGAAAAATAAAAAATTTCTGAAGCATTTCTCAAAAGCGTACATCTTTGCATTTTCATGAGCACAAGCATGATTCAATTTGCATCTAGGATTTTATAAATAATCACTTAAGACAAATTTAGGCAAATCAAAAGGAATTAATTTGATCCTTGGTTCAATTACCCCTGGTAAAAGCGCTAGGAACGGTTAAACCTCGTACCGACGAGCGAATCCCGTTTCTCCATTCTTCCCACAAATTTTAAAAAATGGAGGCGAATAAATTTTCAAATCTTTTTCAATTAAAGGTCAAGTGAGACCTTGCAAAAGAGTTTCTATCTTTCTTTTTCTCTCTTCTCTCTTCTTTCTTTCTTTTTCCCTTTCAAAAAGGGAGAAAGGATGGAAAGGAGAAAAAAAGAAAAAAAAGGAAAAGAAAAAATTTTGCAACGATCACAGAAGTGGTGATCGAGATGGGACCTGTCTTCGTCTGATTGAATTAAATGTCTTTGCCTTGCTTAAAATTGTCTAAGTCATTATTCTACAAATGTCAGCTTCATCTCCATGTCAACCTTAGAAGCCTAGACTCTGTTCCAGCTAACATAATGCATATAGGATTTAAGTAAGGTTTGGTAGGACCATATTGAGGAGATTATTGCATGCTCACTTAGACTTAGGTCTGAAATACATCTCACCTCAATTTAGGGATTGAATGTAAACAATGTATGCAAGTGCATGCTTCTTCTGATTTTCAAAATTCTATCCCTTTAGGATTTGCATTAGTGCCATCTAATTTCTTGCATGTTGAGCATGTTTTCAAAAACATCCCCACCTATATTGTCTCGGTCTTCACGTTGCTAGGCTGTCTCACTGAACCATAGTTCGGGAAAGAGCCCCACAACTGGACCACTTATTTGGGTTAACACCCCCCTGCCATGTACTAAGGGCCATAGTCTGAAGTATATCGACAGACGCTCAAGGATGTTGGTAAACCATTAGCTTAGAACCAGAGAAATTTTCTATGCGACGTACTTTGAGCTTTAGCTTGAGTATATCGGCATATCTTGATTGGAATCAGATGATTAAAAACCTTAGAGTTAGGATTAAGGTCCTACAAGCCTTTTCAAATGTTGTATTTCGAGTCAGCTTTTAGGGAATGTTGTTTTATACATCATTGCTTGTATAGCTTTGCTTCTTTTTTGTGAATATTATCCTGTAAATCCTCATTTACTTCACATTTTTAAAACCCTGGATATTTATTTCAAAATTTTCTCTATTTCTCAAATCCAGGTATGTATTTCTTTTTTTATTTCTTCAGAATAATTTTCTTAAACCCTGGACATTTTTTTAAGATTTCCCTATATTCCTCAAAATACAGATATATATTTCCCTTTCTTTATTTCCTCAGAATAATTTTCTTAAACCCTGCATATTTTTTGAGATTTCCCTATATTTTTCAACTTCTAGGTATATATTTCTTTTTTTTTTATTTCTTCAGAATAAACCCTAGATATTCTTTTTAAGATTCCCCTATATTTCTCAATATCTAGGTATATATTTCTCTTTCCATATTTCTTCAGAATCATTTTCTAAAAACTTAGATATTTGTTTTGAAGTCTTCTTCTATTTCTTAAAGTCCAGGCGTATATTCTCTCTTTTTCCTTATTTCTTCATAACTATTTTTCTGAAACCCTGGAGATTTTTTTTAAAAAATTCTCAGATTTTTAAAACTCCAGGTGTATTTTCTCTTCTTCTTTTGATTTCTTCAATTTCTCCGATCCTGCCTGCAATTTTTCCAAATTTCAAATCTTGCCATCTATTTTCAAACCTTTTTCATATCTTCCAATATATCTTCTAAATTTTATTCAAAAATCTTGTTTGTCTTCTCCTTTCAAGATTGCCAACCTGATCTCATCATTTTTCTCTCAAATTTGTTGCCTTCAAAATTCTTTTTTCTATCATGCTAATCATCCCATTTTGTCGTAAAGAGGGCATTGGCATTGTTGTATGATTTAGATGGGATCAAAGATCGCACCACTCTAGCACATCAGTTACAAACAGTGAGTAAGAAATGGATTTTCTAAAGTCTGCCAGAGAGGAAGTTCAGGCCAGCAAGGATGAGATCGATCCCGCTATATATCGATTGATCAAAAAATGATGGTTGAAATATTATCCGAACAAGCTGAAGCCAGTTTCAGAAAAGTGTCCATTGAAGAAGAGGCACCTACCACCTTCCCTATGAGCATCATTGACAACCACAACAACAACAGCGTAGGAAGTTCTAAGCCCAGCAGAAGCAACGACAAAAGCAACTAGAACAATCAAAGCAACAATTTAGAAGAGTCTATGGGCCAGAAGGGAAAGTTTTGCAAAATCCATAATAGACCTTTTCAATCCAGCCCTCAGCAAAAGAAAAAGAATCAGGAAAAGCCAAAGTGCAAAAAATGGAGCAGTGATCGAGATTTCACTCTTATAGATAAGCCGCTCGACAAAGTCCTTGAATACATGTTGACCAAGGGATTAGTCAGGCTCCCAAAAGCCACGGATCCTCCCACCATCATGGGAAGATTCATGAACCAGTTCTGTAAATTCCATCGGGCAGTAGAGCATGACACTGATCGTTTTTTCGTCTTCAAAAATATTGTTCAAGACTGCATTGATAAGAATCACTTCGTTGAAGACAAAGAAAAATAACATCAAAACAAGCAAGTCAAAGAAGATAAAACATGATGGTTGGGGTTATGATCGTGAGTTTACTCCTTTAGGTCAGACAGTCGAGGAAATTCTTGGATACCTACTCGCAGAGGATATGATCAAACTTCCAAGGATTTTTGATCTTCCCGTCACCATGGGAAAATGGAAAGACTGTTTATGCAAGTTCCATCGAGCAATGGGACACGGTACTGAACACTGCTTCATCCTCAAGAATATTGTGCAAGACTACATTGACAAAGAGCTTTTGGTACCAGAAGAAGGAGAGGAACAACCTACAGTCCTGACTAAGCCTTTCCCTGATCACTCAGAAGAATGACGATGTCAATGCCCTCTCGTTTCTGTCATTTTACTTTTTGTCGGGACAGTAAAGTCCTAGTTGTTTTTCCTTTTCAAGTTGTCATCCATTTTTAATGCATCAATGAAATCATCGACTTTTTCTTATCCCTAGGTGTCACTTTTGGTTGAATTTTTATGAATGCTCTTTTAAAAGATAATTTTCAATAAAATATTTGGAAAATCATCAACCAAAAATAAATAACCGACTTTCCACAAAAGTGGCAAGCACGGGTCGAATCCATAGGGAACGAGAATTACTCAATTATTTCTAGGGAATTCACTTTATTAATTCACAAATCTAAATCAACAAGTACAATTCTAGTATCAATTACAAATTAAAACTAAAACTAAATAGAAAAGCAAATCAAGTCTTCTGCTGCTCGCCAGGGGCAATTCTGTCCTTTCACCAATTATCAAATTTTCAAACTTGGACAAGAATATCCTGAAGTTTTTAGTATGCTTTTCAACCTAAAACACAGAAAAATACAGAGTTAGTGACTAATTCAAGTAAATCAAACTAGAAGTTAAACTAAACCTAATTTTCAGGAAATTCTTAGAGACAAATCCTAATTAATACTAAAATGATAGATAAAATATCAAATTAATTCTAAAAATGATCAATCTAAGTCTAACTATACTAATAGGTGCAGATGCAGCAACTAAAATGCAGAAAACAATGAAATTTGACCGAAAATGACTAAATTAGTGAAATGACTATCTTACCCTTAAATAGTGCAAAAATGACTTCTGACAGCTTTTCGTAAATAGATTGTTTGACACAAAAAACGAAATCCAAAATTTCTTTTGTACTGTAACTAACAGATTAAAAAATCTGACAGTTTTTACAGAATTGAAAAATGATATCTGGAACTCCAGATATAAGCGTTTCAAAACCAGGGAAAATCTGGATATCGCAGGTCCCGAAATTTGAAAACCCGAAAAAGCTATTTTTACAAAATGCTTAAAAACTAGACCAAACCAACTCGGAATGAGTTGAAATTTGGTCTGCAGACAGTGAACACTCTAATAAAGAGAATAGAAAAAGAATTTTTAGAAAACGCAAAAATTTTGCACATAAAATAACGAGTGTGTGACAGGGCAAAAATCAGCTTTCAAGTTCAATACACTATTCACTTTGGAAGTCTATCTTTAACACTAAGAATGCAATCTAACACCAACACAAACCTAAATGCTGCTGAATGACAGTCACTATGCAAACAATGAATGCAATTATGTGAAATGCACGAAAAAGCAACTAACACACTCACTTCACGATTAAAGCTAATCTATCAAATGTAAATTAATCTAACTAAAATAGCAATCCTAACTATAATATCTAAATGCTTAATCTAATTACTTCTAACACAATACTCTAACTGAAATACTACAATAAAACATGAACTAACTAGTAAAATCTAAATAAACATGAACTTATCTAATGTTAAAAACAAATAAAGTTAAATAGGAAACTAAGAACCAATGGGGTGCGGTTTAAGGTTTGACTTAGACTAGGTTCACGCCCCACCTAGATGGGCCAACTAGGTTGACTCACTTAGACAATGACTAAATTAGAAACCGAAAAATTAAAATCTAATTAATTACAAATGACAAGGACAATTAAAACTAATGACTCTATATACCTTGCACGCCTAATATATCAAACCCTAATTAAGACCTACCTAAATAAGGACTCAATCATTAACCTAAAGTTAATTAACAATTAACTAAAATAAATAATCCTAAATCTAATATATGTTAATATCGAAAATTATTAAAGAGGATGATAAATACTAAAAACGGATTTAGTAAAACCTTTACTCTCCTTAATTGCTTGAGAAACCAACTTAGGAAGCTTTGAGAGTCTAAAACCGTCCAGCACAAAGGCTCTCCACGTTTTTGGAAATTTTCTTTAAGAAATGTTTGAATAATTGGATTCCTTTCCCAAAAATCAAGTTTAGCCTTTTTAGGAAGTAAATTTTTAACTTGAATTATATTTCCAAAACTGTAATAGAAAATAATTCTTCTCCCTTGGCTGGATTAGACTTTAAAACTTTCTAAAAAGGTCTCACGAATTTTGAAGGAAAGTTTAATTTTATCCAAAAACGTTTTCTCAATGCATAGACCACCTTGCCCCTTATCTACTCTCTACAATAATTAAATAACTAAACTAATATAGAATTAATCTACCTAAAATGACCTACACTGAACCTAGACACTATAATCCTTACTTAAAACAATCAAAATAAACTCCTAAATTCAATTAATGTCACCAACACACAATTCAACACTTAGCAAATACTTCAAAAAATGTCTAAAACCACCACTTCCTAATGCATTGAACCTAGACACCCTAATGGACTTGCCCTATTCAATTGAATCCTACCAAAAGCATCCTAGAGCTCTAATGGAGCTCCAATGGCCGACACCCTCACTTGGGGAAGATGACTCTCTAAACAAAAAAAATTGACTTTATCTAAACTAAAAGGAATCAACACTTTTTCTTACTTTTTTTTTGCTTTAACAAATTCTAACGAAATTGAAAAACTAACTTAACTACTAACTAAATCAAATGACATTCTGGGACACGGACTATTGGACTTGCAGCACAAGGAAACAAATTCTAAACTGAAATGAACACAAAAGTTTTAACAATGACACGACACACGCGCACCAATTGACCCAACTCGACAACCTAAGCTATGACCAACGACTCAAGACGAACAACAATAATTTTTTGGACTTACTTGAACAAAATAACTGCTTGAACAAACACTATTGCTGACGAAATACAGAAATACGAAAATGAAGAAACAATAAAATCGGCTAGATTAGATCTAGCCGATTGAGCTCTGACTACACAAATTTTCAAACATGAACCACACAACACACTTAAACTACCCCAATTTAAAATGTCGACTCAAATCATGCTGGGAATGACTGGAACAAACTCTGATTAACACGTTTTACCTGCAGAAAAAAATTCAGCACACAAACACGATGCAACACCAAGATCGACTATGATGAATCTAGCCGATTCTTGGGTTTTGACTCGAACAAGACACCAAAATAAATCCAATGACAACCTAGACTGAATATTGACTGTAAAACACTTTTTTCTCTGCTAAACTAATACCGAAAACTGAAGGATAAAGAAAAACTAAAATCGGCTAGAACAAGATCTAGCCGATTTTCACGTTTTGGTACTAAAATATTGAAAATAAAGACTCGACCAATTCAAAATGCAAAGCGAACTAAATCTAACGTGCTGGTCTTTGCACGAATACTAAACTAAGGTTGAAAATACCAAAACACACAGCACACATAGAAAAAAACTGGAACAATACACATGCACACACGTTGGGTTTTAACTAGAAGAATGGGAAGAAGAAGACCTACCTCCAGGGCGATCCGACGATTATGGGGAAGGAGAGAGCGGAAGATGCCGTTGGATTCACGTCCCGTATTGTTCAATGATGCTGGAACGTCACCATGAGAGTGAGTTTTGCAGCTGCACCACGTTGAAAAATCCACCGAGGATGGGAAAGGAGCCGATTCGTGATCGGAGGGCTTAGAAAACCGGATGGAGGTAGAGTCGGTTCTTCTTGTTGGAGTGTCTCGCACTTCCACGCAAGAAAAGTGCTTTCCACCTCTGCTACACTTGCAAAAACATAGCAATTCAATGTTAATACCAGCAAGGAAGATAAATAAATGAAAGAAATGCAAAGGGAGATAAAACAATGCTTGAGTTTCAAGCAAAAACTTGATCTTCAAGGGCAAATGGTGTCAGATGGGAGGTTGGAAGAAGGGCTGGAACAAGATTCACAAGAGGGGCGCAAACTCCAAAGCCAAAAATGTCTAGGGCTGGAGCAAAAAGTATATTTATACTTTTGGCAATTTTCAGAAACAGTATTATAAAAAAATATTTTACTCTGCGCCACTTTCTGAGGGGGTTTTCTGAAAATATTTTTTAAATGGGTATGAATATGCGTGTGGGTTGGATTTGGGCTTTCTAAAGATTGATCCAAGGTCCAAAACATCCTAATTGGGTCGGATATGGATTCGATCTACCTCGAAATTCATGCTCAAACACTAAAGAGCCATAACTCTCTCATTTTAACTCCGATTTTTCTGAAATTTGAACAACAACCCCTTGATATCAAAATACATCTAAACATGGGTTTTAAACTTTAAACTCACCACAAAATGCATGAATAAATCACTAACATGATGTTATTTCATGCATCATCAAATACCCCCATGCTTGAATGTTTGTTAGTCCCTTAACAAACCACTAACTATGTTATGCAACAGAAACAAGAGATGCTAGACATATATGCATGAAAAACTAAATCACTTTCGTAGGAATCACGGTTGCATTTAGCTTATGCAACAAGCCCTTTAAACCCCTGGGTTACCCCAGTGGACGAGTATGGTCTTGTGAGGGTTTGCAGAGATGCTACCCACAAACATCAATGTCATGCATGAATAATTTTTCAGAAATGTAGGCAATCAAGAGCTCATTGTAAACAAATATTTCATGTAATCTACATTCTCAAAACAAATTTAGAAATTTCATGCCACCACAGTAAAATTCTTTTTCTTTCACTTCTCTAAAACTGTAATTATCTATGAATTTTCTCAGAAAGTCAAGTACTATCATGTTTTACTCATTTATTCCCACCTGTATATTTTCTGCACAGTCCTTCACAATTATTCCTAAGCAATGAAAATTTTCTCTTTAAGCTCACTCTTTTTCTTTTGATATTCAATTTTTCACTCTTTTTCATTCTTCTAACTTGAGCACTATTTCGAATATCCAGTCTTGTGACCCTTGTAGCGAGCTTTAGGTCAGTGACTCCCAGGTCAGACAACCTTAGGGCACCAGATACAAAGTATCCCTTGGACTTAATTGCTCGAGTCACTCGACCTTCTATTCTAATAGTTTACGTATAGTCTTCTTCTCGTCATGTGTAATGTCTCTATCTCTTAGGCTTTCTATGCAGTCCATGTAACAAGCTTTCGAATTGGTGGCTCCCAAACAAGATGGTTTTAAGGCACCAGGTGTAAAACACCCTTCAGACTCTACTTACTCGAACTACAAAGGCCACAGATATCGACTAGACAAAAAGATGATCTCCTTCGTTATCCTTTTTGTAAAGGGACTCAAACACTTCAACTTGTGTCTGAGTTCCACTATTAGGACTCGCGAAGACATCAACAACTAAACGCAGCTCTATACTTTTAAGCTCATTTTTCAAAAACATCTATCAATTGCTTCATTTTTCCACAAAATATACTGTGCATACTTATACTAAAGTGATTCAAAACTTTCTAACAATCAAATACTATCTTTTCTTTAAATATTTCATAAACAACTACTCTATTTAAATCAGATCAGAAAAAAAATTCACATGGGGCTTACACATTTCTAAATTGTCAGATTATGCAGACAAACAATCATATATGCTACAACTTATTCTCAAAAGACCTACTTTTATGAGTTTTCAGCTATCAGACATAAAGAAAAATTTTAAAATTTTGTGCATCTAAACCATCCCCCCCATGCTTGAATGACACTGTCCCTAGTGGCACACAAAATATATAAGAATGCAATGCAATGCACACTAAAAGATAATAAAATTAATATGGGAGCAAAGATAGATACAACCTGATCTGTGTCGGGCTTTTGAAGTTGATTGACTTGACTTTGCTGCATCCTATGCATATCTGATTGCATAATTTTTTGCTCATCTGATCAATGAATGCTCTGAAAGCTCTGCCTTGTACCTGGTAACTAATTCTCATACACTAAATGTTAGATTCAACCAGCATAAACCAAAAAAAATTGTCAGCACATATGAAATGAAATACTGAATAAAAGAAAATACTGAAATGAAAAACAAAACTACTCTACTATGTACATATGATACATCCCTCTGGTCAAATCCTTATGCCTTCGTGAGATGCACTATCTCACACTCACCATTCTGCAAGGAATCTGAAATGTAGGGCTTCAGTCTTTGCGCATTAACCTTGAATATACCTTGGGTTTGAGGATCAAATAATGTAACTGCTCCATGTGGAAACACTTCTTTGACAATGTATGGTCCCTCCCATCTCGATCTCAATTTTCCTGGGAATAAATGCAAGCAAGAATTGTATAACCAAACTTTCTGCTCCGGCTCAAACACTTTTCTGACAATGTGCTTATCATGAAATGCTTTAGTGCGAGCTTTGTATAACTTGGCATTCTCATATGCATCATTCCTGAGTTCCTCTAATTCTGAGAGCTGCAATGCTCTCGCTTTGCCAGCCTGGGTGAGGTCAAAATTCAAATTCTTGATGGCCCAATATGCTCTATGCTCCGGCTCAACAGGAAGATGGCATGCTTTCCCGAATACAAGGCGATACGGGGACATGCCAATGGGAGTCTTAAATGCAGTTCTATATGCCCAAAGTGCATCGTCTAAGCGCTGGGACCAATCCTTGCGGTCCGGGCGAACTGTTTTCTCTAGAATCCATTTTATCTCCCTATTCGAGACCTCTACCTGTCCACTGGTCTGCGGATGATACAGAGTGGTGAATCTATGATTGACAGAATACCTTCTCAGCAGATAAGCTATTTGTATATTCTTGAAATGCTTGCCACCATCACTGATCATAGCACGTGGCACCCCAAAACGACTGAAAATGTTGTGCTTAATGAACTTAAGCACCACTCTATGATCATTGGTCTTAGTTGCCACAGCCTCGACCCACTTGGACACATAATCAACCACCACTAGAATGTACAATATTCCGAATGATGGCGGAAATGGGCCCATAAAGTCTATGCCCCAAACATCAAAAATATCGACTATCAAAATCGCGAGCAAGGGCATCATGTCCCTCTTGGACATGTTCCCAGTCTGCTGACATCTAATAGATCTCCTGCATAACTCATGTGCATCTCTGTGGAGTGTGGGCCAATAAAATCCAGACTGCAAAACCTTTGCAATTGTCTTTCTACTACTAAAATGCCCTCCATATTTTACTGTGGTGGCATAAAAATTTCTGAATTTGTTTTGAGAATGTAGATTACATGAAATATTTGTTTACAATGAGTTCTTAATTACCTATTATTTATGAAAAATTATGCATGCATGATATTGATGTTTGTGGGTAGCATCTCTGCAAACCCTCACGAGATCTTCCTCGTCCACTGGGGTAACCCAGGGATTTAAAGGGCTTGTTGCATGTGCTAAATGCAACCGTGATTCCTACGGAAGTGAGTTAGTTTTTTAGTTAGTTTTTTTTTATTTAATAAGAGCTTTCATGTATTGGGTAGCCCATATGTTCATTGCATGGTAGAGTGTATTGCTAGGGACTAGCAATTATTCTAGCATGGGGGTATTTGATGATACATAAATATTACATTTTATTAACTTATTTTCACTACATAAATGCATCATCTATAGGTTTAAAGCATAAACTTAAATGCATAATGAGGTTATAGAGCTTTGGTTCGAAGTTCATCGAAATCGGAGTTAATTTGAGGAAATAAATGCATTTACAGTGTAACATGTCAGATCTCGGAGCCGATTTAGAAGATTTGGATCCAGACGCCTAATTAGATCTTGGATTCGGGTCAAAACACATTGATTCAACCCAACTCCAGCCCATTTGAGTTTTTCATAAATACTTTTCCAAAAACCCCCTGTAGAAAGAGGCGCCCAAACATTATTTTATTTTTAAACCTCTTTTTGTAAAAATGCCCAAACTTGAAAAATCGTGTATAGGGGTGAGGGACGCCCAGCCATTCCCTGTCTTTGCTTTGGTTTTCGTGCCCTAGGGGCATGAATCTAGCTCCAGCCCCCTTCTCAACCCTCACCTCCTTCCATCTTCATTGAAGACATGAAGAAAAGCTTGAGATCCAAGCCTTCTACCTTGTCTCCCTTTCAAATCTTCTCATTTCTTATTCTCCCTTGTTGGCTAATCACTTTGTTGCTGTGTTTTGCAAGTGCAGCAGAGGTGGGAAACACTTTTCTTGTGTGGAAGTGTGAAACACTCCAACGAGAAGGGCCGGCTCTACCTCCATCCGGTCTTCTATGCCCCCGATCGAGAATCGGTTCATCCTCCATCTTCGGTGGATTTCCAACGTGTTGCAGCTGTAGGACATGGTTCCATGGTGTATTTCCAGCATCAAAGAGGTTCCTAACGGTGCAAAGCCAAGCAAAGTCCGCTCTTTTCTCCCCCTCAGTCATCGGATCACCCTGGAGGTTGGTTCTCTCATCCCTTTCTTCTAGATAGAACTTATCATGTGCGTGAGTTAGGTGTTATGTATTTTCTGTTTTTCGTCCAGCTTTAGCATAGATTTTTCATGCAAAAGCCAGCACGTAGGGTGTTTAGGTGTTTGGTTTATTTAAATAATCGTTTTAATCCAACGTTGGGTGTTTTGGGTGTGTGCATGTGTTTTGAGTTTTGGATCTGTGTGTCTGCATCTTTTCAGTCTGTATCAGTCTACTAATTCGTGTTTTGTTCGAGTTTAGTACCTTAGGAAAAGTGTCTATGTGATTTCATGTTTTGTGCGTTTTTAGATTTTGTGAAATTGAAAAGTTGAGTTATGTGTGGTTCATGTTTGTGTAGGTTGTCTAAGTCGAGTGTGGTTTTTCTGATTTTTAGGTAGGATCTCCAACAGTCTGTGGTGTTTTCTGTGAGTCTTTAGTTTGCTGTCTTAATTTTAGTTTGTCGATTATTGTTTAGGTTTTTAATAGATTTTTAAATCGTGTAGTATGTTTAGTATGAATTTCTGTTTTGTTCTTGGTCTAGTTGATTGTAGGGATATGTTAGAATTCATTTTGTATTTTGATTTTCTGTACAACATATTAGCAGGTTAATGTTTATGTTTCTTAGTTAAATTTCCAGTCCTCAACGTGTATTAATGTAGTATAGCTTAGATTTTTAGTAGTTTCAACTATTTTAGTTAGTAGTTTAGTATAACTTGCATGTAGTATTTAGTTAATTATGTTTGATTAAAATTCTGTAGGTTAGGATATGTAGATGAATATTTGACGTGTTGATATTAGGTTAGTCATAGATTACTTAGATTAGTTATAATTCTCAATTTTCGTTTTAGTTAATTTAGCATTAATTTAGTAATTTAACTTTATGTATAGTATTTAATGTGATAGATATGTTCAATTCGTTTTTATCCTTTGTGCCCTTGAGTTAGCTATGTATATGTTAAATTAATTAGAGTAATGTTAGAATAATTTATTTATTTGTTTAATGTAATATTTTAGAATAAGGGGCAATATGGTCTTTGTAGTTGCAAATACGTTTTTGGTAGGAGAAGATCTCTCTAAATCCGTTGATAGCTATTGAGGAAAGTTTTAATAAATGTTGTCCATCCCATTTGGCTATGAGTTATGGTTTTACATTTGGGAAAATCCTTTTTGACTTTTAAAAGAGCTTCTATAAGTGGTTCAAACGATTTTGGTAAGCATTGAAATCATCTATTCTCTTTTAAAGCTAGCCCAAAATTGTGGATTGATGTTTTTGGAAAGGTTTTCAAATTGGATTTAATGCATTTAAGGAAATGAATGAAAACGTGTGGGGTCCAATGGGTTGGACGGTTTTTGGTCTTGAAAATTTTCTCAAGATGCTTTTAAAGCAAAAATGGAAGAGATTATCCCCTACCAAATTCGTGGATTCTTATGTTAAAGCCCTATTTATTATTGCCTAGTTTGAATTAGTATTAATTAGATTTGAATTAAGTTAGTAAGTAATGTATAGTATTAGCTTATTTTATAGAAATCGTGTTTTGCTAATTTAGTTAAGTGTAGTAGGTAATCATTTTAGTTTATAGTTAATTTAGGAATAACTTGTTAGCTTAGTTAGTTAACCATAGGGTGGCATGGACCCTAGTCAATGCTTTATCCCTAACCGCCCCCTACTAAGCATAGTTAAAATCCTAGTTAGTTAGTTAACTCAAATTAGTAAACCTCTAGTTAACTCTAGTTAGTGCCTAACCCTAGTGAACTAACCCTTAGCCATAGTCTAGTTACTAACCCTAACCGACCCATATCAATTATAGTTAGACCCGAACTCCCTTAGTTAGAAGCCAAATACCTTAGTACAAACCCTAGTCGAACCCTAGATACTAACTATAGGTCATGTAGTCCAATCCTAGTTGACCTTAGTTAGAATCTCACATAGCCGACCCTAGTTAGTACTTAATTTTACTAACCCTAGTAGACAAACCGTAGTTCACTAACTCTAGTTAGTTATTAGCCTAGTTAGCTTAACCGTAGGTTAGTAGTTGTTTTATTAGGTTAGAATTAATACTAAATTAGTTAGTTTATTAAGTTAATGATATTAGATAATATATATTAGGATTAATTAGAATAGTTATGCAGTCCAATAGTTTAGTTAGTTACTTAGTGATTTTAGGTTTAGATTAAACTTAACGATTTGTTTAGAATAGTTTTGACATAGTTGTTTATTGATTTTTCCTAATTTTATGAATTAGTTTAATTGTTAATCTTTACTGTAGTTTAGCAGTAGATTAGATATAGTTTATGACTGTTATTTCGTGTGGTTTAATGTGAAATGTCATTTGTGGATTCAAACCAATGAATAGTGCACTGAACCAAAACCCTAATTTTTACCCGATCGTGCATTCATTAGTTTATGTAGATTTTTCTAGATTTTCCTAAAAATTATTTTTCTATTCTCTACATCGGCATGTTAACTGTCTGAAAACCAAATTTTAGCTCGATCCGAGTTGATTTGGTCTGTGTTTTAAGCATTTTATGAAAACAGCTTTTCGGATTTTCAAATTTCGGGTATTGCGATTTCCCCGATTATCCTGATTTTGAAACGCTTAGATCTGGAGATCCAGAACGTATTTTTCAAATCTGTAAAATGTGTCAGTTTCTTGGATTTGTCTTTTACAGTATAAAAGTGGTTTCTATAATTTTGGAAATTGTTTGGTCCCTCAAATTTGTAATTTGTAAAAAGTTGTCAGAGTCTATTTTTGCATTCTTTAGGGATAGAACAGTCATTTATTTAATTGTTTGATTTCATATAGTTTTAGTGTTTTTCAGTATTGTAGTTAGTAAATTAACCATAGTTAGAGTAGTTAGAATTGATTTTCTTAGTTAGTCTAGTTAGACAGTGTAATTGTAATTTTCTGTTAATTATTTAAGTGTAGTTTAATTCATTTATTAGCTTAGAACTAATTGTAGATTGTAATTTAAATTTCATTATGTATTGTGTACTGACTTTTTGTTTTTATTGTGTAGGTTGATAAGTTAGAACAAGTTCACAGGTGTAATTCAAATATGAGGTGTCAATGCACATGTTGTGAAAAGACAGTTTTGGCTTTGGAGACCTGCAACAGACTTAGCCTTCTATTTTAGTTTATTTTCATAGTTAGAGTGTTATTTCATTTAAGTTGTAATATTGACATAGATTGTGAATTTTGTTATATTAATAAAGTGTTATTTTAGAATTATCTCAGATTATATCCCGTTCCCTGTGGATTCGACCCGTACTCACCACTTCGGTGGAAAGTCGGTTTTTATATCTTTGGTTGACGATTTTTCCTTGATTTTATTGAGAAAATATTGTTTTAAAAATATGCATCTCCAAAAGTACAACCAACATTCATCAAGGATTTCAAGAATCTTTGCCAATTTGCTATCAAAAGTCATTGTTGATCTCAAAATTTTCATCATATAAAGAATTATCTCCAACTACCTTTAGTATTGCTTCCAAAAGAGCAAGACTTTTGCGAAATAAGAACTGAATTCAAGTTTTTTTTCTGTTGGTCAACCAAGAGGATGAAGAAAAATCTTCGATATGACCAGAAATAGGAAAAACTCAATAATGTTGAAAAGCCATAAGTGAATTGATATTGATCATAGCTATGGCACATTCTTAAAGATCGTTCTTTTGACAGTAAGACAGCGGAAATATCTTGGGCCGTAAAAAAGGACCTACCCAATCCATATATCCTCAGTCATTTAAGCTGCAATCAAATATTTGCAAAGGGGATCTCTCAATTGTCATCAAGGTGATGACGAATATGCGAGCTAGACCCCCGGGGCTAAAGAAGATTTGGATCATCTCCGAGATGAAGGAGTTTGTGAAAGATCCTTCCAGGGAAAGTTCAGATCACCGTCGAGATGAAGACGAGTGCGATGAACCTCCCAACAAACCCTAAAAGATATTTGATTTCTGCTATCTAGAGATTTTGACCAATGAACCAATATCATCAAGCCTAATCCCTGAGAAAGAAAAAGAAGGATCGAAGCATCTTCAAGATGACAGAGTTTGTGACGTACCCTTCCCCGAAAAGAGAGAAAAGTCAAGACATCTCCGAAATGAACGATGATGTAAAAGCCCAAGAAAACTCCATGACTCAAAAGAGTGTGAAAAGATCACCAGGGAAAAATGCCCAGGATATCAAACTGCCCGAACGGCCAGGAATCATCTTTATCTGTGTGAAGTTCTTTTATCAATGTCTTTTCCCCCAATTGCTTTTATGAAGCTAAGAATATCTTCTTCTCTTTTCATATCAGGGAAATTGACATCTTCCTTGAAGAAACTTAACAGCAACAAATTTTGAATTAGATTCTTGATTCTACAGAGTTAGCCCCATTGGAGTTAATACTCTTGGCAGAAAGAGGTGATATTTCACACATATATGCACAATTCAATCATTTTGAATCAACTACAATTTTTTGGCATCTTATTGGCAATATTTTCTTGTTATCCCAACATAAAGTGTGAACTTGATGTTCATCTTGACGTATCCTGACGTCATCCCTCCTTAAGACTGGAAAGTCCTTTCCTTCCGTCTGATTTGAGTGCTCTCAGATTCACACACTTCCCTATGTTCCCCACTGTCCCGCCATAGACAGTTCCCGCTCAGGATAAGGGTTAAACCTGAACTTCTTGCAAAAGGTCTGTTATTGTCAAAAGCTATTTTCAGTCTCAACAATGAGGCGCCCAAGAACAACCCCTTTTCAAGCTTTAGGAACCCCCATTTTCATCCTTTTGCAAACCCTTCTCGGACTTGTTGTGCGAAGTATAGAGGTCCCATCACAGTTTCCTTGCTCATCAAGGATTCTGTATCCATTCAGGCTAAGGATTAAACCTGTTACCTTGCTCCACGAGGTATCACCCAAACCTTCTGCGAGAGGTCGTCTATTTTTAGAAAGTTGATTTAGTCTCAGCAATGAGACGTCCCAGATCATCCCCTTTCCAAGCTTTAGGGAATCCCTTGTTTTTCTCTTCTCGCAAACCCCTTTCGGATTTGTTCATCCAAACTCCAAAGGTCCCATTATGGTTTCTTTATCTCAGGATTCTGTATGGTCGCCCCTTTCAGGTTAAGGGTTAAGCCTGAACCTCGCTCCGCGAGGTATCCTTCCATTCAGGTTATGGTTAAACCTAAGTCTCATTTCAACTAAATATCCTTTCTAGTCCCACCATAGTTTCTTCATTTGAGGAATTCGTGCAATTCCCCCCACTCAGGTCAAGAGTTAAACCTGAATCTCGATTCGGCGATGCATTCGTTGTCCCATCACGGCTTCTTCATTCGAGGATTCTGTATGGTCGTCCCCTTTCAGGATGAGGTGAAGCCTGAAATCTCGTTCCATGAGATATCTTCCTTTTCAGATTTGGGTTAAACCTGAATCTCGTTTCGACGAGGTAATCCTTTCAGTCCCTTCATGGTTTTCCCCACCAAAGAATCCATGCTCTTTTTATATCCATCCAAGAAGGGATCGTGCTTGAAGTTTATCTCACGAGACATTTTCTCAAAATGTCCCATCGAGGTCCGCTTATGTTCCTTTTCTTATCCAAATTTTCTTGATATTATCTTCGTCCCATCCAGGTTAAGGGCTAAAACCTGAGTCATTCCAAAAGGTTGATCTTGTCTCATCCATGAAACTTGATCAGAATTCTTATCTTTCATCATCTCAGGATTTTCGCTCAAAGTTCCATCACGATTTCCTTATTTTTATTATTCAGTCATATCATTTTTAAGGACTTAGTCTCCCCCAAGCCATTCAGAATAAGGTTTTAAGCCTGAAAAGTCATTCTTTCAAAATAAATTCTTCCACACCCAGCTCAGGTCTGCTGACTGGAACATATTTTTCAAAATTTAGAGTGTTTCTTTGCCACTAAGCTCGGCTTTCAACCGGCTTAGCAGCAAAGAGGGACATCTGTAAACACCCCAAATTTTTCAAAATTTTATAAATATTCTCTATTTGCCCTTTGCCCCCATTTTCTGGGTGATTGAGTCAGTTTTAAAATGCTAGTTTATTTCTCAGGTTTTACCGAAATTAAATCATTTTATACATCTGACCCAATTTCGGATCCGGATCCATTGTCAAGATCCAAATCTGAGCTTCGTTATCCAATTATTAAATCAAATTCTAAAATTTTTCGAAATAACCTTTTGAAAAGCTCAGACAGTTCGTCCGGTATCCGTTTGGATCCATCGAATTGTATTTCTCAATTTGAGGTTTAAAACTCGAATATTTTTCAAAACTTGGGTCCAAACTCATTTTCTGAAGAAATTTCCCCAAAGTAGCCTTCAAAGCCTTCTTTTGTAAATATTTCTTAAAAACACAAAAGAATTAGTTTAAATCCTTATTTTTCCGTAAATTTTAAGATTTTATTCCAAAAATATCAAAAAATAGAAAATGAAGAAAAGAACAAAAAAATTAAAAGTATAGAAAAGAAACAAAATTAGGTTTTTTTGAAAAAAAATCTTTTTAACTAAAACCAGTTTTTCGCAAAATCTTTTACAAAAGACCAGCCTTTGAAATTTTTTATAAAAAACCCTTTTTAACGAAAAATCGATTTTTTAGCGTCACGAAGGCACCTCTTCTTTCTCTCTCTTTGGAAAACTCTCGAGAACCCTCTACCCATGGCCGACCCCATGTGCATTCCTTCTTCCTCCAAAACCCTCGCACGCCTCACAGGCCTTCCCCTCACCCGCCCTTCATCTACAACAACCTTGCCCACCTCCCTTCCTCAATCCTCCGATCGCCAACCGATTCCTCCTCACCATCCATCCTTAACAGCCTCCCCTTTCCTGATCTTTCCTTCTCTTCTTATAAAAACCAACATCAGGGGAAACCCTGGGGATCGATTATCATCCATCACTGCAATACCCCTGTATCCTTGCAATCCGTCTTCACCCCTTCTGGTTCATGCACCTCCTGCTTCTTTCTTCCACCCCCTGCTTCCTCCTTCTCGGATCCTTTCCATCTTCCCTTTGGTTCAGCTGACTCAAGGAGACCAATTACAGCAAGATCACGTAGAAACCCTCCAGGCCACTCGAGGAACCGCAGCTCTCTCTCTGATCTTAGAACCCCTGCGGCTTCAGGTAAGCCATCGCCTCCCCTCTTCTTTTTTGTTCTATGTTTTCTCCTCGAAATCTTTTTGTTTTATCATCAACGCATTATGGAGGGGGTTGGTTTGCCTATAGCAACATCAACCCCTCCCTTTGTGCAAAATTAATGGAATACTCGTATTCCTACACCCTTTTTTTTTTGTTTTCTTCTCTTTGCATCTCAAATGATATCCTATCTAAAAAGAGAAAAGCATGACATTCGCCCATGGCACGACTACGTTTTTAGTATCATTTCCTTTGGTATGCTGGATATGGCATGGATTGTCTGTCCTTACATTTTAACCTGTATTTTTCACACACAGCACATATCACATGGTTGTTCCATATTGGCTGCTTGTTACACTAGTTTTAAATTCCTGTTTGAAACAAGTTCTTTGTTAAATAGATACATGTGTTTGTTTGTATCTTAAATCTAAATCAGTACAGAGGCTTAGAATCAAGATCGATCTAATTTCTTTGTAATATTTCAGTGATTCTCTTGAATATATCTCTCTTTTCGTGATTCTTGCTAATGCCTCACCTTGGAAGATTGAGATCCGATCCCCTGTCACACGAAGGACTAATTGGTTGATGTTTTGAGAGCCACCGAGAGGATGTGTTCTCATTACATGTTTTTTTACAACCTCCCAACAACTATAGATCTGACGACTTCCTGTAAGGTAAGAAAGTTCCAGCTTCGCTCAAAATTTGGTGGCTATTCACTATAGGACCAGACTCCAGCGTGAAGGTATCTCAGGAAACTGCTGAAGTCGACTGGTCACTTCTCTGAATGTACATAAAAAAAAGGGGAGGCGAATACATTGGATGCTCTGTAGCATGTATCTTGAGAGATCAACATAAGTTTGTTGTTCTCTTGCTGGAAAATCCCCTCACCCCAGTTTGCGCAAATGATATCCACCAACCCATGTTATCATGTAAAGAATGAGCATTTCAGCAAGGGCCATTTTATTTCAATGAATGCCCTCTCTTGACTAGCCTGTCATTGTCTTACCAACATCCTCACGTCTTGGGCATCATCGGGATTTCTCTGTGAATGTTCCATTTCATTCTGGATTTTGATGGCTCTTGCAGTTAGCTCTTGTATCATCCTTACTTCATCTATGTTCATTCTTTATTGCAGAATCTGAGCATAAACATTGCCCAGCAAGGATCATCGGATTCATTGAAGGTATTTCATGATTCATTGTTCATCGATGATGCAGATTCATCTCATTTTATTTTCCTAGATGTTCTATATGCTAGTATGTGTATCTTGCATGCATGATTTTTTGTTAGTTTTATCACTTACTGAATCCCTTATCTGCTGTTGCATATTATTACCTCTTTTATTGCCTATGAATGTTTGTTTTTGAGTTGATCCTGTCTACCTGCTTACAGTAATATTTCATCCAAAACATGTCATGGATTTTTCTTGTACAATAGCAATGAAAATTTACCTCTATATACCTTGTCCATGTACCATTTATGTGTTATTTTGATACCTATCATCAGTCATCTACAATCTACTCCATCGGTTATGTGTCATAAAAGGGAAAACTGCAGGATTGATAGGTGAGGGCGTTGTAAGAGGGTAGTACCGATGCAATGGGGTATGGCATCTATAGAATCAACGGTAAGGAGAATTCTTTTGGGAGGGTTGCCGTTTTGTCTGAAGGATGTCTATCTTTGCATAGAAAGGGCAACATATTATCATTGCCCTGTTTGACCTGAATATTTATGGAACTTCAGAAAAGGCACTAGTGTCTCACCACATGGGCAGGTAATTCATATGGCCTCTCCGAAAGGGATGGAACTTCGTTGGCTCAAGATTTGTTGGCCAAATGTCTGATAAAAAAAAAAAACATAATCAGAAGGCTTCATCAATACCCGTGCCTACAGTACGTTTAATAAGAACCAACATTTTTTTTTACTCAAGTCATTGCTTCCACCGACATTATTGATGTTTTGCTCCAATGAATAACCTCATGTATATGATTGCTAATTTTATAATCAGATTCCACTGTGGAAGTTTCTGATTTCATTGTAAAACCTTTTCATTTTCTGTATCTATACATTTCAACAAGTGTCTTTATTTTATTTTCACATTCATGCTGTCATTTGTCATTCACAGTCTTCGCCAATTTTTTTTTTCACAGGCTCACCACAGAGTTTGTTGGGACTTTTATCTTAGCGTTTATAGCAATGGCAGACACTGCTATAGCCCTCGGCTCCCTATAGCAGTGCCCAGCCTTGTTGTGGCTGTCATTTCAGAGTACCCATCACGGTGCTCAGCACTGTTATGATTCTCCTATGTCAACAACCATGCTAAATATTGATTTGGCATCTTTAGCAGTCCAATCCTGCTATGGCTCTCCTGTATATACAAATAGTGCCAAACATTAACCCAATGGCCACCACTTACTGCCCTTAGTGTCAGATGTACTCTCCTGTGCGTCACATTGGCTGTAGCACCCACTATTTACAACACCTAGGTGTCTCTTCTTTAGCACATCCTGCAACATCGCCCTTTACAAATCTATCTGTATTACCCATCCCTAGCAATTCCCAGTCTTCCTCATTCACATGCTAAACTACAACTTCCTTTGTTACCTACTGCTGAGCATCCCTGTTAGAGATTTTGCAAAACCTCTACATCTATGTTCCACCTTCACCTTTAATTGCCCTATAATACACTTGACATCACCACAGTAACCTTTTGAAGTTCATAAGCAGTGCAGAGGTACTTCTGTGGGTCTGTCTAGGCATACAGCCCTTCAACTGTGTCATCTACAACAACTTCCTGCACCCCTTTCTCTCTTTGTTGCACCAATACTTCACTTCTAGCTTCACCTTCACTCGTATTTACACAATATATGTATGTCACAGCAGCTCCATATACGGTTGCCAACCATTTGTGCATCAATCTATCATTTCTTGCATTATCTTTATGACCCCCATTAACATCTATGCCTTCATTCAAATAGCATTTCGTAGCATAGGCCATATATTAAATGCGTTGCCATCATTCTCCACACCTTTCCATGTTCATTACACATCATGTTAGTATGTTCCATCCATCTTATATTTTCATTTCTTCCTATACTCTCTCGTCAACATTGAAGGATCATCACGTGCACTATAATTCTAATGTAATTTCTTGGTTTTTTTTTTCTCCCATTTCCTACTTTGCTTCATACTAACTTTATCTTTTTGCAGGAAATATATGAAAAGAGTTATTTTCTGGTTTGCTTAGGGAATTATAATTTTTATTTCAATTTCAGTGATGTAATAGCTAGTTATTTAATGAGAACATTTATATTTTCAGTTCTTAGATAGAATGTATGAGCATCTGTATGTGTATTTCATGTCATTTTTTATTATTTTCTCCAAATTGCATAAATGGGAACATGAATGGCACGAGCACTATTTCGTAAGAGGTAATTAAATCCTAAGTTGATGATTTACATCAATGGCCATAGTCAGGATGTAAACAAAACTTAGGATTTTTATCTTTTATAAAATAACACTGGATCCACACTGGATCCTTTTCAAAATTCATCATAATTTCTTGAAATATTTTCCTCTTTTATCAGGGTTTAATTTAAAATTAATTCAATACATATACCAATGGCCATAGTCAGGGTATATTGAGAGTTAATTTCATTTTAAAACTCTATAAAAGCACCAAAAAAGTGTGTTTTAATCTTCACTTGAATTTAAATATAGATTATTATCTAATACATTCAATGACCATAGTTAGGGATGTATTATATCCTTAATCTCATTTTTAATTCACTTAAAGAATGAAATAGCTTTTCAAAATCCAATTTCAAAATTATTCAAATTCATTCATCATTTAGGATAGAACTGCATCATATTTTCAAATTTTTTTTCAAAATCCAAGTAATCTTGAATATCTTTCTTCAATTTCTATTTCAAATTCTATCTCATTTTCAAAATCCGATTTCAATGTCCCATTCAACTTTGAAATTTCGAATTCATTTTATATTCAAAACCCCAATCAAAATTCAAAGTCCAATTTGATTTTGAAATTCATTTGTATATTCAAAATTCAATTCTCAAATCAATTTTGAAATTCCAAATCCAAAGCTAGATCTTAATCCCAACTTGGATCCAGATTTCCAAGTACAATCTCCACTTTTTGGATCTCAGACTTAAAATCCAAAATCCATCTTAGGGTCCAGAGTCCAACTCTATTTTGGATCTCAGACCTCAGATCCAATTCTATTTTAGGATCCAGAACTCAATTCTACTTTGGGTCTCATACTTCAGATCCAAATCTATTTTAGGATCCAGAATCCAATTTCATCTTGGATCTCAGACTTCAGATCCACTCCATTTTAGGATCCAGAATTCAATGCCACTTTGGATCTCAGACTTCAGATCCAAATCCATTTTAGGATCCATAATCCAATTCCACTTTTGGATCTCAGACTTCAGATCCAAAATCCATCTTAGGGTCCAGAGTCCAACTCTATCTTGGATCTCAGATTTCAGATCCTAAGTCCTTTTTTAGATCCAAAATCCATTTTAGGATTCAGAATTCAATTCTATCTTGGATTTCAGATCTTGGATCCAATTCTATTCAGGACCTAGAATCCAATTCCATTCCCAATTCCAGATTTCAAAACCAATTTCATCTTCAGATCTCATCTGAACTTTCGAAATCCATTTCTATTTTTAAATACCATTTGATTTTCTCAAATCCATCCGGACATCAAATTTTAAAATCTAGAATCCAATATCACTTCAAATTTCATCTCCTTCTCTTAAAACCAGGTTCAAAATTCAAATTCAAAGTCAGTTTCTGATTTTGAAAATTCATTTTCCTTTTATCTCAACTTCAAAAATCATTTTTTTTAAATCAAGATTTATTTTCCCAACTCTGATCATTTCAAAGACTTAGAACTTCTCTGATCTATCTCGAGTTCTAAGTTAGATTCTACCATTTAAAAACCATTTCTTCACTCCATTATTAAGCACTTGGAGATTTTCAAATCATTTTTCAAAAAGAGCATACATCCCTGCATTGCACAAGCATGATTCTTTGTGTATTTAGACTTAAGATAAATTCTTAGATAATATTTAGGCAAAGCAAAAGGCATAAATTTGATCCTTGGTTCAATTACCTCTGGTAAAGGCGCCAGGAACGGTTGAACCTCGTACCGACGAGCGAATCCCGTCTCTCCATTTTCCCGCAATATATTTTGAAACAGAGGCGTGTAATTTTCTAAATATTTTCAAATTAAGGTCAAGTGAGACCCCACGAAAGAATTCCTCTTCTTTTCTCTTCTCTCTTCTTTTTCTGTCTTTTATTTTTCTCCCTTCAAAAAGAAGAAAAATAGAGGTTAGAAAAGGAAGAGAGAGAAACCACAAGAGAGGAAAAATTTTGTGATGATCACAAATAGTTGGTTGACTCTCCTCCTCGTCAATAAGCTTTCTGTCAATGCAATCTTGCACGATGTTCTTAAAGATGAAGCAACATTCAATATCATGTCCCGTTGTTTGGTGAAACTTGCAAAATCGATCTTTTCATTTGCCTTTTGCGACAGGAGGATCGATAATCTTTGGGAGTTTAACCATTTCATTGACTAGCATATATTCAAGGATCTTTTCGAGGGGCTGATCTAGAGGAGTAAATTCATGATTGTGACCCCAACCATCAGATTTTATCTTCTGTCCGGCGCTTGCTTTCGACTGGGAGCTGGTGATCATGCATATATTTCAAGGAGAATTAACATTAAAATATGCATGATTTTATGAAAAAATGTTTTAAAAACCCAAGTTTATGCTAGTTTTCGTTAAATGAGCTAAAATGATTTCAAAATAGAAATGTATGAAAAATAGCTTTATTTGTATATTTTAGTACATAATTTAATTCACATATTAACATAGTAGTTTAGTTTTAGTTTTTATTAAAAATAAAAATAAAAAATGGATAAAATATTTTTATATTGTTAATAAAATCATTTTAATTGTTTGTTTTTTTTTTAGAAAAGAAAAAAAAATTATATAAATAAGTAGAATAGTTTTATTTTGAGTTTCTTTATAAATAAAAAAAGTTTTGTTTGTAACTTTTTGAAATTTTTTAACAGCAAACAAACTGGTTGGAACACCTAGGTGTCTCTTCTTTAGCACATCCTGCAACATCGCCCTTTACAAATCTATCTGTATTACCCATCCCTAGCAATTCCCAGTCTACCTCATTCACATGCTAAACTACAACTTCCTTTGTTACCTACTACTGAGCATCCCTGTTAGAGATTTTGCAAAACCTCTACATCTATGTTCCACCTTCACCTTTAATTGCCCTATAATACACTTGACATCACCACAGTAACCTTTTGAAGTTCATAAGCAGTGCAGAGGTACTTCTGTGGGTCTGTCTAGGCATACAACCCTTCAACTGTGTCATCTACAACAACTTCCTGCACCCCTTTCTCTCTTTGTTGCACCAATACTTCACTTCTAGCTTCACCTTCACTCGTATTTACACAATATATGTATGTCACAGCAGCTCCATATACGGTTGCCAACCATTTGTGCATCAATCTATCATTTCTTGCATTATCTTTATGACCCCCATTAACATCTATGCCTTCATTCAAATAGCATTTCGTAGCATAGGCCATATATTAAATGCGTTGCCATCATTCTCCACACCTTTCCATGTTCATTACACATCATGTTAGTATGTTCCATCCATCTTATATTTTCATTTCTTCCTATACTCTCTCGTCAACATTGAAGGATCATCACGTGCACTATAATTCTAATGTAATTTCTTGGTTTTTTTTTTCTCCCATTTCCTACTTTGCTTCATACTAACTTTATCTTTTTGCAGGAAATATATGAAAAGAGTTATTTTCTGGTTTGCTTAGGGAATTATAATTTTTATTTCAATTTCAGTGATGTAATAGCTAGTTATTTAATGAGAACATTTATATTTTCAGTTCTTAGATAGAATGTATGAGCATCTGTATGTGTATTTCATGTCATTTTTTATTATTTTCTCCAAATTGCATAAATGGGAACACGAATGGCACGAGCACTATTTCGTAAGAGGTAATTAAATCCTAAGTTGATGATTTACATCAATGGCCATAGTCAGGATGTAAACAAAACTTAGGATTTTTATCTTTTATAAAATAACACTGGATCCACACTGGATCCTTTTCAAAATTCATCATAATTTCTTGAAATATTTTCCTCTTTTATCAGGGTTTAATTTAAAATTAATTCAATACATATACCAATGGCCATAGTCAGGGTATATTGAGAGTTAATTTCATTTTAAAACTCTATAAAAGCACCAAAAAAGTGTGTTTTAATCTTCACTTGAATTTAAATATAGATTATTATCTAATACATTCAATGACCATAGTTAGGGATGTATTATATCCTTAATCTCATTTTTAATTCACTTAAAGAATGAAATAGCTTTTCAAAATCCAATTTCAAAATTATTCAAATTCATTCATCATTTAGGATAGAACTGCATCATATTTTCAAAATTCTTTTCAAAATCCAAGTAATCTTGAATATCTTTCTTCAATTTCTATTTCAAATTCTATCTCATTTTCAAAATCCGATTTCAATGTCCCATTCAACTTTGAAATTTCGAATTCATTTTATATTCAAAACCCCAATCAAACTCAAAGTTCAATTTAACTTTGAAATTCTTAATTCATCTTTTAAAATTCCAGATTCAAGCTTAAAATTCAAAGTCCAATTTGATTTTGAAATTCATTTGTATATTCAAAATTCAATTCTCAAATCAATTTTGAAATTCCAAATCCAAAGCTAGATCTTAATCCCAACTTGGATCCAGATTTCCAAGTACAATCTCCACTTTTTGGATCTCAGACTTAAAATCCAAAATCCATCTTAGGGTCCAGAGTCCAACTCTATTTTGGATCTCAGACCTCAGATCCAATTCTATTTTAGGATCCAGAACTCAATTCTACTTTGGGTCTCATACTTCAGCTCCAAATCTATTTTAGGATCCAGAATCCAATTTCATCTTGGATCTCAGACTTCAGATCCACTCCATTTTAGGATCCAGAATTCAATGCCACTTTGGATCTCAGACTTCAGATCCAAATCCATTTTAGGATCCATAATCCAATTCCACTTTTGGATCTCAGACTTCAGATCCAAAATCCATCTTAGGGTCCAGAGTCCAACTCTATCTTGGATCTCAGATTTCAGATCCTAAGTCCTTTTTTAGATCCAAAATCCATTTTAGGATTCAGAATTCAATTCTATCTTGGATTTCAGATCTTGGATCCAATTCTATTCAGGACCTAGAATCCAATTCCATTCCCAATTCCAGATTTCAAAACCAATTCCATCTTCAGATCTCATCTGAACTTTCGAAATCCATTTCTATTTTTAAATACCATTTGATTTTCTCAAATCCATCCGGACATCAAATTTTAAAATCTAGAATCCAATATCACTTCAAATTTCATCTCCTTCTCTTAAAACCAGGTTCAAAATTCAAATTCAAAGTCAGTTTCTGATTTTGAAAATTCATTTTCCTTTTATCTCAACTTCAAAAATCATTTTTTTTAAATCAAGATTTATTTTCCCAACTCTGATCATTTCAAAGACTTAGAACTTCTCTGATCTATCTCGAGTTCTAAGTTAGATTCTACCATTTAAAAACCATTTCTTCACTCCATTATTAAGCACTTGGAGATTTTCAAATCATTTTTCAAAAAGAGCATACATCCCTGCATTGCACAAGCATGATTCTTTGTGTATTTAGACTTAAGATAAATTCTTAGATAATATTTAGGCAAAGCAAAAGGCATAAATTTGATCCTTGGTTCAATTACCTCTGGTAAAGGCGCCAGGAACGGTTGAACCTCGTACCGACGAGCGAATCCCGTCTCTCCATTTTCCCGCAATATATTTTGAAACAGAGGCGTGTAATTTTCTAAATATTTTCAAATTAAGGTCAAGTGAGACCCCACGAAAGAATTCCTCTTCTTTTCTCTTCTCTCTTCTTTTTCTGTCTTTTATTTTTCTCCCTTCAAAAAGAAGAAAAATAGAGGTTAGAAAAGGAAGAGAGAGAAACCACAAGAGAGGAAAAATTTTGTGATGATCACAAATAGTTGGTTGACTCTCCTCCTCGTCAATAAGCTTTCTGTCAATGCAATCTTGCACGATGTTCTTAAAGATGAAGCAACATTCAATATCATGTCCCGTTGTTTGGTGAAACTTGCAAAATCGATCTTTTCATTTGCCTTTTGCGACAGGAGGATCGATAATCTTTGGGAGTTTAACCATTTCATTGACTAGCATATATTCAAGGATCTTTTCGAGGGGCTGATCTAGAGGAGTAAATTCATGATTGTGACCCCAACCATCAGATTTTATCTTCTGTCCGGCGCTTGCTTTCGACTGGGAGCTGGTGATCATGCATATATTTCAAGGAGAATTAACATTAAAATATGCATGATTTTATGAAAAAATGTTTTAAAAACCCAAGTTTATGCTAGTTTTCGTTAAATGAGCTAAAATGATTTCAAAACAGAAATGTATGAAAAATAGCTTTATTTGTATATTTTAGTACATAATTTAATTCACATATTAACATAGTAGTTTAGTTTTAGTTTTTATTAAAAATAAAAATAAAAAATGGATAAAATATTTTTATATTGTTAATAAAATCATTTTAATTGTTTGTTTTTTTTTAGAAAAGAAAAAAAATTATATAAATAAGTAGAATAGTTTTATTTTGAGTTTCTTTATAAATAAAAAAAGTTTTGTTTGTAACTTTTTGAAATTTTTTTCTAATAAACCGGTTTACACCGTTTTTGATTTTTAACTGAAAAAAAAAATTCTGTTATAAACCGGTGTAACCGGTTTGGGTGTTTTTAAAAAAAAAAAACTGAAAAGAATCTGTAACAAACCGGTGAACCGGTTTGCTTGTTTTTAAAACTAAACAAAAACAAGCTGGTTCCAACCAGTTTGTTTGCTGTTAAAAACCCAAAAAAATGAAATTTTAGTGTCTCCCCTGTACGCCAGAACTTCCCTCTTTCCCTCTCTTCCCTCTCTTCCCTCTCTTCTCACCCGTCTCCATTGCCGGATTTCCCTTTACCCCTTCTTTTCCAACTCTTTCTTCTTCCTCCTTTTCATCTTCCTCAATCCGGTGGTGGAGGTACTTCAGTCCGGCGGCAGCGTGTAGGTGGATGGCCATTCTTCCCTAATCCTTCCGGCTACGGTAAGTCAATCTTCTTCTTCTTATTCTGATCTTCTTCTTCTTCTTCTTCTTTGTCTTTTTCTTTCTTTTCAATCGAGTATCTAACTGTTTTTGTTTTGTTTCAGAAAAATAAAATAAAATAAATAAATAAATCGAGTGTGATTTTCATTTTCATCTTTTTCTTCTTCTTCAGCTTCGTTATTCTTCTTTTCCTTTTAATTGATTCTCAGGCTGTGTTGATTATGAAAAACAAAAAGAAAAAAAGTAGATAGTTGTGTTTCAGATTTTTTTTTCCTTTTTCTGATTCATTGTCTGATCTGTATTTTGTTGATTCGTTACTTAGATGTCGTTAATTCATTTGTAATGTTGTTAATCTGTTTGTTAGCATTTTAGTTTCATAAGGAGTTCATTATTTGTTGTTGAATCCTGTTTTTCATTCATCGCATAGAGTAAATTTCTGTTTGTAGTTTTTTATTTCCTGTCTTTTAAGTATTTTTTTTCCTGTTTTGATATTTTTTTTTTCATTCTAAAATTCCTGTTGATCAAGTGTAGATCCTTGTTGTTCATTTACTAAAATCTTTGTTTTGTCTCTTTACAGTTCGAATTTCCTTTTTTTTGTAATTAATTTTTTCTGTTTTTTTTTAGTGTTTCTGTGTTGTCCGTTTAATAACTTTCTTGTTTTTCCTGTCTTGTTTGAATTTCATGTTGTTTTACTTTGCTAAGTTCCTGTTTTGTTATACAGGTAGATTCTGTTTTTTTTAGTCATTTTCCTGTTTTGATTTTACAGTTAATCCTTGTTTCTTTCATTTCTAATTCTTGTTTTAGTTTTAGTTCAGTAACTTTGGATTTGATTATGCAGTAGATTCCATTTTTTTTTCCTGTTTAGTTGAATCGTTACTAATTTTCTGTACCATTTTTTTTTTATTTGTAGTTTTTTTGTTTTTTAGAATTTCCTTATTGTTTTTACTTCTTCCCTCATGTTTTGAATTCCTTAATTTTCTGTTTCTTTCATTCAATTTCGGTTTTGTCATTTCTGTTTCCTGTTTTACATTCTTGGTTTAATTTTTGTTTACTAATTCATTGCAATTTCTGTTTATATTCCTTGATTTACGGTTTTCTTTTCAATTCATTTCAGGTTTGATAAGTGTTAGTTGTTAATTGAAATTATGGTTAGTTAATTGAGGAATTAGTTAGTTGGTTAGTTAAGTAACTAGTTAGATGTTAGTTTATCAAATTGTTATGGATTAGGAGAATAAGTTTGTTTCATTGAGTTAAGTAAGATAATTAGCATTTGTACTTAGTTTTTAATTAGTAATTAGTAATCTTGCATAATTTCCTTCGTATTTTTAGCATTTAGCTAGTTTAGTATAATTTCTACTTCTATCTCGTATACTGCTCGTGTCCGTTTGATTTGTGCAGGATAGCACAGGAGTGGAGCTGAAGCGATTACGTGACACGAGGTTTACGCAATGGCTAAAATCTACTCCAAGGTGTACGCAATGGCTGGCGATCATCAATTGATCCGTCGTTTGAGGGAGTACTTCATGCCAAATACGTATACTCCCGCCTCCTGCATCACGAGACCTGATGTAGGAGCGAGCCATTTTGAGATTAAGGCCAGTGTGATTCAAATGTTACCCTCGTTTTATGGCCTTAGCAATGAAGACCCATATCATCATCTCAACGAATTCCTTGAGATTTGCTCGACTGTGCGAATCAATAATTTTGGAGACGACGCTATGAGGTTGACTTTGTTTCTGTTCTCTTTCAAAGATAAAGCCAAGCATTGACTAAAATCTATTGAGACAGTTCACATTACTACTTGGGAAGGAATGCAGCACGAATTTCTGAAAAAGTACTTCCCAATTGGTAAAACGAATCAGTTTCGTAAATCTATAACCTGTTTTTCTCAACTTGAGGGAGAACAGTTTCACGAGTCTTGGGAGAGATTGAAAGATCTTCTCCGCAGGTGTCCCCATCACCAGGTGCCTCGTTAGCAGTTGGTGCAGTATTTCTATGACGGGCTTACTGAGAAGCATCGTCAAATGGTTGATTCGTCTTGTGGGGGCACTTTTATGCTCAAGAGTGAGGATGAGGCGTGGTCTCTATTTGAGACCTTCAGTGAAAACACGATGCATCATGCTTTGTCTTCACGACTCGATAGGACTACATCTCTGTCTAGTGGTCCTAGGAAAATAGGGATTTCCGAAGTTGGGTCCGAGTTAGAATTGCGTACCAAGGTTGACCAGTTGACTAGGAAGTTAGATCAATTCCTAGCCAATTCCTTGAGAAATCCAGTAGAAAGAGTGTGTGAGCTATGTGCTAGCCCTGCACATTGTGTTTCAGATTGTCCGGCAGCGCCATTATATCCTCAATTCGTTCAAGAGCATGTGAATGCTGCCCAAGGTTTCGCTAAACCCATGCCTGATTCATTTACATCATCATATAACCCAGGTTGGCGAAACTAGTCCATTTCCCCATCCCATCAGCCCTCCTAGACACAGTATAGACCCAGTAACCCTTCACAAGGTTACTCGCATCCCATTTTTCCACTGGTTCATCTCCCAGCCCAATCTGCTTATACTCAACCCCATTCTTATGAGCCTTCACCTAGTCAATCCTTCCAAGATAGGATATTACAAGTTCTGAGCTCCCATACACAGTCAATAGCCAAGCTAGAGACTCAAATGGGACAGTTGGTTGCGACCTTCAGTAGGCAAAGTGAGGGGAACCCATCTAGTAAATCTGTTGTCACATCTAAGGGAGAGGAGCCCATGTCATTTGACTTGCAACCCACTGATTCACATCATGAGCAGGTTAAATCTGTTACATCCCTTCAGTATGGGAAGGCGTGTCACCCCACTCAGGAATCGACTCATGAACCCCATATCATTTCTACTGACGAGTCGATCTCCATGATACCTCAGAAAAAGGGGCCTGACCCACAGCATGCATTATCATCATATAAAGCCCCATTTTCTCAGCCTTTGGGATCACCGATTGTTTTCAGTAAACAAGAGGTACAGATGCAGAAGGTGCTTGACCAAGTCAAGCCTGATCATATTCACCACTTGTCTGAAGTTGCATTCATTGATAGTCGCTCGGTCCTAGACTCTCATTTCTTGACCAGTCTCTCAGATGAGACTAATCTTTGTTCTTCACGTTGAGAGAGATTTGATCCTACAGTTAGAGGTAGACGGGATGGAAACACAGTGCGTAGTGTCACAGATGACACTCTTTTCTTCATAGAGCCTCATTGAGCAATATTTCATGTCCATTGATGTCATGGACGATGAAGGTGTTTCCAGGGATCCGTCTGGCTGGGGACGTGAAACTTAGTGCTTTATGGGAGGCAACCCATATCTTGTATATTATTAGATTTGCTTAGAATTTATAGATTTTATTTTGTTTTTACTTTTTAGTTTTCTTCATGAGTTTTTCATGTTCTTTTTGTTTCATTCATGAGTTTTATGTTTTGTCATGTATACATTGCATTCATTATATTCATAGAACGTGCATTTATAATTCATGTCAAGGTCATTCTACTCTTTTCCCTCATTTATTTTCTCTCATGTGCATTCACTTAGTTTCATATAAGCATGGGGGAGTGCCACTGGGACAATGTCATTCAAGCATGGGAGAGGGTGTAGTTTGCACACCTTGGTATTTCTGTTTACGTTCTTGCACATGTTTACACATATCTCATGAAAAGTAGGTTTTTAAAGAAAGAGTTTGAACTTATATAAATGTTATTTCAAATCTGATGTTTTTAGAGGATATTTAAGCCCCACGATTTTTTTTTTGTGACATAGATCTAAAAATTATGGTTGTTTATGCAGATTTCGAAGAAATGATGATGGATACATGTTAGAGTTTATTTTGAATCATAATATGAATATGCACAGTTTTATTTTTGAAAAACTAAGCAAATGAACAAAAGCGTAAAAAAAAAAAGCTCAAAAAGTGAAAAAAAAAGCATGCGTTAGGTTGTTTGGATAATTCCACAATCCTTAGTAGATGGAACTTAGATGTAAGTTGAAACTTTTAATTCCATTTCGAAAAGGAGAGTGGAAAACTTCGTGATCCTAAGTAGCTGAGAATAGATACAAGTTGAAATGTTTGACTCTCACGTTATAAAGGTGAATGAAAGAAGTCACTTTTATGTCTTAGCTGATATCTTTTGGTATGTATTGAAAAAAGTATAGAAGATATTGACATTGCACAAGGCATAAAAGCAGACCACACGCAAGCTATAAGAGAAGAATAAGTGCGCAAAAAAGAAAAAGCGTGAAAAGAAAAAAAAGAGAGAAAAGAGCTTAAAAAGAAAGAAAAGTTCAGTGCTTAGAAGTGTGATTGAGAAAACCTGTGTAGAAAACATATGAGTGAGGATAAGTAAATAATAATATGTTTTTATTGGATTTTCTAAGAATAAAACATAATTAATTATGATATTTAGAAAAGTGAAAAGAAATTCTTTCTCTGTGGTGGTATATAAAAGAATCTAATTATATTGTGACTTTGAAATAACAGGAAATATTTGTGAAAATAAAGTCTTTAATTACCTACTACTTGTGAGGATGTGTAATATTATGCATACATGACAGAGATGTTTGTGGGTAGCATCACTTCAAACCCTCACGTGACCTTACTCGTCAACTGGGGTAACCCAGGGGTTGAAAGGGCTTGTTGCATGAGCTAAATGCAACCGTGATTCCTACGAAAGTGAGTTAGGTGATAGTTTTCATTTCATGCATTTTTCTAGTTTGCTCGAGGACTAGCAAAACATAAGCATGGGGGTATTTGATCATGCATATATTTCAAGGAGAATTAACATTAAAATATGCATGATTTTATGAAAAAATGTTTTAAAAACCCAAGTTTATGCTAGTTTTCGTTAAATGAGCTAAAATGATTTCAAAATAGAAAATGTATGAAAAATAGCTTTATTTGTATATTTTAGTACATATTTTAATTCACATATTAACATAGTAGTTTAGTTTTAGTTTTTATTAAAATTAAAAATAAAAAAAGGATAAAATAGTTTTATATTGTTAATAAAATCATTTTAATTGTTTGTTTTTTTTTAGAAAAGAAAAAAAAATTATATAAATAAGTAGAATAGTTTTATTTTGAGTTTATTTATAAATAAAAAAAAGTTTTGTTTGTAACTTTTTGAAATTTTTTTCTAATAAACCGGTTTACACGGTTTTTTGATTTTTAACTGAAAAAAAAAATTTTGTTATAAACTGGTGTAACCGGTTTGGGTTTTTTTTAAAAAAAAAAACTGAAAAGAATCTGTAACAAACCGGTGAACCGGTTTGCTTGTTTTTAAAACTAAACAGAAACAAACCGGTTCAAACCGGTTTGTTTGCTCTTAAAAACCCCAAAAAACGAAATTTCAGTGTCTCCCCTATAAGCCAGAACTTCCCTCTTTCCCCTCTTTCCCTCTCTTCCCTCTTTTCTCACCCATCTCCATTGCCGGATTTCCCTTTACCCCTTCTTTTCCCTCTCTTTCTTCTTCCTCCTTTTCATCTTCCTCAATCCGGTGGTGGAGGTGCTTCAGTCCGGCGGCGGCGTGTAGGTGGATGGCCATTCTTCCCTAATCCTTCCGGCTACGGTAAGTCAATCTTCTTCTTCTTCTTCTTATTCTGATCTTCTTCTTCTTCTTCTTCTTCTTCTTCTTCTTCTGATCTTCTTCTTCTTCTTCTTCTTTTTTGTCTTTTTCTTTCTTTTCAATCGAGTATCTAACTGTTTTTGTTTTGTTTCAGAAAAAAAAAATAAAAAAAATAAATAAATCGAGTGTGATTTTCATTTTCATCTTCTTCTTCTTCTTCAGCTTCGTTATTCTTCTTTTCCTTTTAATTGATTCTCAGGCTGTGTTGATTGTGAAAAACAAAAAGAAAAAAAGTCGATAGTTGTGTTTCAGATTTTTTTTTTCCTTTTTCTGATTCATTGTCTGATCTGTATTTTGTTGATTCGTAAGTTAGATATCGTTAATTCATTTGTAAGGTTGTTAATCTGTTTGTTAGCATTTTAGTTTCATAAGGAGTTCATTATTTGTTGTTGAATCCTGTTTTTCATTCATCGCATAGAGTAGATTTTTGTTTGTAGTTTTTTATTTCCTGTCTTTTAAGTATTTTTTTCCTGTTTTGATATTTTTTTTTCATTCTAAAATTCCTGTTGATCAAGTGTAGATCCTTGTTGTTCATTTACTAAAATCTTTGTTCTGTCTCTTTACAGTTCGAATTTCCTTTTTTTTGTAAATAATTTTTTCTGTTTTTTTTTAGTGTTTCTGTGTTGTCCGTTTAATAACTTTCTTGTTTTTCCTGTCTTGTTCGAATTTCATGTTGTTTTACTTTGCTAAGTTCTTGTTTTGTTATACAGGTAGATTCTGTTTTTTTTAGTCATTTTCCTGTTTTGATTTTACAGTTAATCCTTGTTTCTTTCATTTCTAATTCTTGTTTTAGTTTTAGTTTAGTAACTTTGGATTTGATTGTGCAGTAGATTCCATTTTTTTTCCTGTTTAGTTGAATCGTTACTAATTTTCTGTACCGTTTTTTTTTATTTGTAGTTTGTTTGTTTTTTGGAATTTCCTTATTGTTTTTACTTCTTCCCTCATGTTTTGAATTCCTTAATTTTCTGTTTCTTTCATTCAATTTCGGTTTTGTCATATCTGTTTTCTGTTTTACATTCTTGGTTTAATTTTTGTTTACTAATTCATTGCAATTTCTGTTTATATTCCTTGATTTACGGTTTTCTTTTCAATTCATTTCAGGTTTGATAAGTAAGTGTTAGTTGTTAATTGAAATTATGGTTAGTTAATTGAGGAATTAGTTAGTTGGTTAGTTAAGTAACTAGTTAGATGTTAGTTTATCAAATTGTTATGAATTAGGAGAATAAGTTTGTTTCATTGAGTTAAGTAAGATAATTAGCATTTGTACTTAGTTTTTAATTAGTAATTAGTAATCTTGCATAATTTCCTTCGTATTTTTAGCATTTAGCTAGTTTAGTATAATTTCTACTTCTATCTCGTATACTGCTCGTGTCCGTTTGATTTGTGCAGGATAGCACAGGAGTGGAGCTGAAGCGATTACGTGACACGAGGAAGCAAAGACTAGATGCTTCTTTATACTTTTCAGTTTAGAATTAGGAATTTAATTGGGTTTGTAAATATTGCACTTTACGCCCTCTACGAAGGGTATTCATTTGTTGTAATAGTTAGTTGTTTTTACTTTTCGTGAATATTTTACATTTTAATAATTCGGCAATAAATAATAGTTTAGACTTGTGTGTTTGAATACGAAATATTTCCGTTCCCTGAGTTCAACCCGGTCTCATCCACTAGTGAGAACCGATTTTTATTATTTTATATTTGGTTTTCACATATTTTTCATTTAAAAATCTTTTCAAAATTACAACGATTATGAAGAAGACATCAGCTGGATTGAAAAGGCTTGGATAGGACAGCCAGCTGGTCCTTTCCTTCATCTTTAACAAGGAGATTATTGTTGATGCAATCTTGAATGATATTTTTGAGAACAAAGTAATATTCGGAATCATGCCTCATTGCTCTATGGAATTTACAAAACTGATTTTTAAATCTTCCTATAATGACAGGTGGATCAACAATTTTTTAAAGTTTTAATCCTCTCATGGGTCAGCATATACTTGAGAATTTCTTCACGCAGTTGATCAAGGGGAGTCAAATTACGAGTAAAACTCTCGTTGTTGTGTCTCGGCTTTTCTTGAGTTTTTGATTTCTAATGAGAGCTTGACTGGAGAGACTTGCTGTCTTGCTTGAAGGTATCTCTCTTTTTGTCTCCATTGTTGTTTCTGCCGAGCTTAGAACTTTTCGTGTTGCTGCTCTTGTTAGTGATGTTCTTGGAGAAGGAGACATATATCTTTTTCTTGATGGGAGTCTTTTCGGGACTGTCTTTAATTTGCTCGAACATCATCTTAATCATCATTTTCTTGAACAACTGATATGCAGTAGGATCGATGTCATTCTCGTCAGTCTGACTCTATCCTCTAGCAAATCTTGGTGAATTTATCTCTTCCTGCTTGTTGCTGAAATCACTGATGCACTGATATGGTGGCGTCTTCTTGCCTAATCTGATCTGAATCACTTGGGAATACTGATGCTTTCTGCAGAATAAAATGGGCAATTTAGATTCAAAGAATAGCTTGAGGATAAAACGAATAGGGGAAAAATATTTAATGAGAGTTAGGTCAACAATTTGGAGAATATCCCATTAATAGAGATTGAGTCATCGCTGGAATCACGACAATTGCATTGGTATTCTTTGTAAAAGAGATAAACAACTAGAATATGCATTGTTACCTAGGCGAGGTCGTCAAACCATAAAAAGATTATTCGCTGAAGAAGAATGATTTTATTAATAATAGACTTGACAGAGAGAGGGTTGCCACCACTCATGATAATCAAAAGACTCTCGAGGACCAGGAAAAACAGTAACAGTGACAAAAGAATCTCAGTTGTGCTTGGCAGAATGGTATGTTTCGGACCACTGAGCCGACTTCAGATCGAATTCTGGCACAATGCTTGACAATAATCGAGCTTCAATTCACTTCTGTCTCTGCGAGAACTGTCTGACACATCGCTCTGGCTGATAATAAATGGAGAAGAAAGGACCGAGTAATTTGAATTGCTTGCCGTATGCATAAGTGTACCGAGGAAGTAACTCCTGGCGGTCGAAGTAATCCCACACAGTTTCTTCTTCATGGAGGTTCTCGACCAAAAATCTGTACCGAGGGGTAGGTAGTGGATTCTTGCTATTATATCTAAATGAGCTGACTCGAGTTGGTACATGCCGGAAGAACCAAGACTGTAGTGCGTAGATGCACCCTTCTACTAAGATAGAATCTTTAAGCAAAAAATGGGGCAATCCACGACATAAGAAAGCAAGCGCAGCCATGGCGATCGAGAGACGACTGGTCTATTGATTTCCCCATCTTCGCAAAAGTTGTACTATTATGATGTCAATGTAGTTTTGTTCGTTCTGGAAGAAGGCTAGCTCTGTAGTACACAAGATCATTGCATGTTGAATCCTTTCTTGCGCTACTCGGGATAAGGAGTCAACTTCTTCAAATGCCCCATACTGTTGGTATAGCTCAAACAAATCGACATATTGGCTCTCATATGCCTCTATCAATGGCCAAGATCTGCGTTCAGTCTTCCAGGCTAAAGCATCTCGGGGGTCAAGTCCCTTGACGTTGATTCAAAATTGTTGCTCTATGGGATCATCGGGCTGACCAGCTGGCTCAGATAGACCCATGATGTCTGAAAATTCGTCCAATAGTAGAGTCATCTCTCCCCACAGGAAGCAAAAGGTGCAGGTGCGCAGATTCTACCGTTCTGTCAGTGCTTGAATCAAACTGCTATTGATGATCTACTCTCCCACTGATGATGCCAGTTCCAATCTGTAGTCACTCAGATGGTCCAGGAACATACGGGAGAAGTTCTTAAGCCAATAATAGTACCACCGGGGAATGAAAGGTCCGGTGTTTAGAGTTTGATGATTGGGGAGACCTTGATGCACCTCATAAGAGATATGGCCCTTAGGAAAGACTGAATCAAGCTGACTGGATGTCATCAGGATAGACTGGAAAATAAAGAAGAAGTAAGGGCAAGACTTGAGGGAAAAACCACACAATTTTGGAGGAAATTGCAGGTAGGATAAAAACGAGGCTGGAATTTTGAGATCCAGAGAAAAGGGAGGATGGAAATATTCTGGAGTTTTGAAGAAAAATAGTGGTTTTGGGAAAATCGTCTAGGGTTTGAAAAATAAGAAGGGGATGTTATGCAGTGTATGAAAAATAGATGGAAAATAGGGGATTTAAAAATCGTCCAGTATTTTTAGAAAAATTATGAGAAAATAAAGAAAAATAAACAAAGTACATTCAAGCACATCTTGTACAAACAAGTATGCACATACAACATTCCCTAAAAGCTGACTCTAGATGCACAAGTCTTGAAATAGTTGTAGGAGCCTAATCCTAACTCTAAGGCTCAGATCATCTATGTTCAATCATGTTATGCCGATATACTCGAGCCGAAGCCCGATGTACATGACATAAAATCAATTTCGCTGGTTTTAGGCTCATGTTTTCCAACATCCTTGAGCGCCTGTCGATATACTTTAGACTATGGCCCTCGGTATGTGGTAGGGGGAGATCAACCCAAATAGGTGGCCCAGTTGTGAGGCTTTGTCCCGAACTATGGTTCTGGAAGAAAGCCCAGCAACGTGGTGGCCATATAAAAGTAGGTGGGGTTGTTTTTGAAATATGATCAACATGCAAGAAAATAGAAGGCTCCAATGACCTAAAGAAGTAGAATTTTGAAAATTTTTAGAAGCAAACATTGTTTTCAATCAGATCCTAGATTGAGGAGTGTTGTATTTGATTTAAGTCTATGTGAGCATGAATAATGTCTCCTCAATTAGTCCTACCAAACCATGCCTAAGTCTATATAAAATTCATGTCAGTTGGGTTTGATTCTAGGCTCCTAGGCTCACATGAAATAAAGCTGACATTGTAGAACATGATTTTGATCATTTGAACAGAGAAAAGCATTAGATTGATCAGGCGAAGACATGTCCCATCTCGGTAGCCAAACCTGTTATTATTGTAAAATTTTACTTTTGAAAGTCAAACTGACCTTTGAAAAAGTTTTGAAAATAACTCACCTCCGTTTTAAAATGCAGGATAATTCCGAAGAATGAGACTCGCCTGTCGGTATGAGGTTCAACCATTCCTGACACCTTTACCAAGGGTAATTGAACCAAGTATCAACCATGTACTTTGCTTTGTTAAACTTGTCTAAATCGATGCTCTATTTCCTAAATGCACAAATAATGAGGCATGTTTTATGACTTAGAGAAATTGTTTATTGAAAATCATGATGTATGCTTCAGAGATTTGAAATACTTAGAAAATTCTTGAAAAAAATGACACTTTGAAAATCATGAATCATGGTGAGAGCATCTTTCTGAGGAAAAGGGAATGCCGATTTTTGAGAAATCTAAGTGTTTTAGGAAAATTGATTTCTGAGGAATTTCAAGTGCCTTTGGAAAAACTTTATTTCTCTGAATTCGAACTTTGAAGTAAAGAATCTAACTTAGAAAATCATGGATTGAATTTGAGAAAATACTTGAAAAATCCTTAAAAGAACCAAGGGTTTTGAGAAAGTCAATTTCTGAGGAAAATCTAGCAATTTTGAGGAAAATCAGTTTCTTTGAAATAGAATTGGAAAATAAGTCGAAAGAAGTGGCTTGTAACCATGTGAAACTTTTATTTTCATGATGCAATCTAAACCTAAACGATGTATGAATATGATTTTGAGAAAAGACTTTTGAAGATTTTTGAGAAAATTGTTTGGAAAAGAGAGTTTATGTGCCTTATAGAACTTTAATAAAGTAAATTTGCCTCGTATCTCTGACTATGGCCACATATATGGATTGAATATATCTCATTTGATTATAAAATGAGAAAAACATTTATAAAAGATTGAAATATGTAATGGTTTTTTAACATAGCCTAAGAGTGTAGGTTGATTGTGGCTTAAAAGAAGATGATAAATATGGATTTGTTCGTATTCTGGCTATGGCCATAAATATGAACTCAATCGAGTTTATCAACTCCCTAGAAGCTAGTGCAGGTGTCATTCATATAGACTATGATGGAATTGAAATATGCATGAATCATCATCCATCACATGATTAACATTTATTAAAAAAAGTTAAACTATATGCACATGCAAACCCTAATAAAAGCAGGAATTTAAACTCTTATTCCAAATTTATATTTAATTTACATCATTAATTGTATTTAAATAAAGGAAAATAAAAATAAATACAGTCTTAAATGTTCCTGCAAAACTAGAAAACTTGTTAGTGAAGATATGTTGGCTTTTTTGGATTTATCCAGTAATATCTGGAAATTACTGGATTTATTCAGATATAAGCCTTTTTCATGTTTTCCTAAGATGAACATAATGAAATATAATATAAAATTAAATAAATAATAAATATAAATAACTTTGAAATTCAAAATTTAGGGAAAATAATAAAAATAACCATTAAAACAAGACTATGGCCATGAAATCAGGGTTTTCAAAAAATATTTTGGTAAAATTTTGGATTTAGGGTTCAAAAGGATTCAAATCAAGACCAAATTGGATATATAGCATTCTAACATGATTACAAACATAAAAAAACCCTAAAAAAAAAAACTTTTGACAAAAAAATCTAAATATCATAAAATCATGATTTTTGCCAGTGTTTCGCTTAAATCGGGACTCCGCGGGCACCCTCTTTTTGCAATTTAATCAAACCAAGCCTTAAATGAATTACAAAATTAATAAAAATTACCACATGCACTTCTGATAACTCTAAAACTAAACTAAAATTGAAAAAAACTATTTTTGAAATTACTTTAATAAAAAAATTGAATAAAACCCTAAAATATACAATTTTGCCCATGGGCACATACCTGTCACAGTGTCAAACCCAAATCAGGTATTCAATCACTATGAATAATCATAAAAATTTACAGAGAGATACTAGACAAAAAAACAAAGATTTTCCTATTTACGGATTTGAAAAATCATCTCCGGTTAGAGAGATATCGTTTCAGCAATATACGATCAATTATAACAAATATATAACAAGTTAAAATACATGCATTCGGTTTCAGGTACAAAGAAATATAGCAAATCATATTAAAAAATTATGAATTTTTAGCAGTAAACATAAGACACATAGATAAAAAAATTTATTTTTACAAATCATCGATCAGATCTTTGGTTAGGGAGATACAATCAAGACAAGTTGATCTAAGGTTTAGACAAGGTATAACAAGTTCTGAGAAACTGATTCTATATCTGACAAAGAAAAAATAGCAGACAGTTGCAAACAAATATGAAAAATTTATAGTAATAACTAGACATCAATACGAAGCTACTGCAACTTATGGATCATCAATCAGATCTCTGACGATGGAGATATTACATCTACAAGTTGTGCATGAATCTCAATAGCGATTTCATAGTTTAAAAAAATAAAGTTCGGTTTTCTATTTTTTGACAAAGTTCCAGAACACAAAATAATTCAATTTTTTTACAGGGAGTCACTGACAAATCCTTGAACCAACCTTAAAAAAAATAGATTTTTCCAATAAAGATTCAACCATGAAATAATATGATTTCTATGAATTCGGGATTGAAACACATGGATTTTTTATAAAACATCAAAAACCCTAATTTAAACATGAAAAATAATAAAAAAAGAAAGAAATAACACAACAAAATTGGATTTGATGCTAGAATAAATAAAATAACCATTAGCATTATAAGAAAATAAAAAAAAATTAGGGAATATACGGTTAGATTTGATCTAGCCTTTGAAAAGAGGGATTCGACGCATTTAACGGGTGAATCTCATCTTTTATTTGGCAATAACATAAAAAATAATATTCTAAACAGTTCTAATGGATTACAAATATGAAACAAGCTCTGGAACAGCATTAGATCATGTTCTTGATTTCGTTTTAGGGTTATTGAAGGTAGATCATGCTTGAAATCCATGATCAAAGGGCGATAATGGTGAAATCTATGCTAAAAAGCATAAAAAACTAATAAAAAACATGAAAGAAAATACAAAATCTTACCTTAGATGGCTGCAGCTGCAAGGGAGGAAGGAGATCTGCTGGAAGGAGAGAGAAACTCTAAGAAAAGAGAGAGAGAATGCATAGGGGTTTGTTATCGTCGCGGAATTTTTCCGTCTTCCCTTCCCTTGTGGGAGAGAGAGGAAAATGCTTTCGCGAGTCAAACTTGACCGAATTTTGGAATTTGTTTTGAAATACTCCCTTCCATTTTTGAAATAGCAGAAAAATCCATGGGATGGGGCTCGACCTGTCGGTACGAGGTTCGATCATTCCTGCCGCCTTTAACAGGGGTAATCGAACCAAGGACCAAAAATATACTTGACTTAGTTAAATCATCGAAATTGTGTTCTATCCTAAATGCACAGAGAATTCAGGCATGTGCTATGAGATTTTGTAAAATGTAAGTTGGTAAAATATGATGTATGCTTAGAAAACATTTAGAGTTGAAAAGCATTTCTCAGGAAAAAGGTGGAAATCAGTCTCTTAGGAACTCTGATGAAAAGGGTTTAAAATATTGAGAAAATTTATGAAGTTTTGGGAAAATCATGAATGGTTGAAAATCCTGGGAAAATAGAAGTAATTCTTAGGAAAAGGGGAAACTTTTGAAGGGAAAATGCTTGTAAGGGAAAATTCCAACTTTGAAAACTTTCTTTGAAAAATGATTGAAATTCATGGGAAAACTCTTTGAGGAAGGAAAATCAAAACTCGGGAAACTGAAATCCTGAGAATCTTAGCCTTGAAACACTTGAAAATCGATGTTGATTCTTGAGAAAGATGAGAAATTTCTTTTAAAAATGAATCTTAAGAAGATAACATTTTTCTGGGAAAACTTGACTTGAGAAATCCAACTTCGAAAATTTTCACAGTTTCTTGAGTAATCGATTTCCATGGAGTAAAAATTTCTTGAGAAAATCATGAGAAATGCCAGTGATTTCATGATGCAGATGATTTGAATGTATGAATGCACTTTAGAAAAGATATCCAGAAAGATTTTTTGAGAAATTTGTTGGAAAAATGTGTATTAAGCCAAAGTAAATTCTTTACATATTCCAATTGTGGCCACGAATATGTTCAGAGTTTAATTGATTTAATTCACAATATTTTGGCAAAATTGGAAATATGATGTGCAATTTTGAAGATAGCCTAAGAGTGTAGGCTCTGTGTGACTAGTAGAAAGATGCTGAATATGGGTCTTGTCCATATTCCGACTAGGGCCATAAATATGTACTCCACCGAGTTCATCAACTCTCTAAAAGTTGGTGCACGTGTCATTCGTGTTCATTCATAGTGCTTTTGAAATAAAATGCATGAACCACGTAATCAAGATATTGCAGGAATTCAAACTATATGAAATGCATCTTAATTTAGGCAGAAAAATAAATATTAATACAAAATTTACATTGGATTGTTACATTGCTGATAAATAAAAAATATAAAAAAATGTAACTAGATATTTGGTAGCTCCAAGAGAAAACATATCCTCCAGATTTTCATGCAAAATGAGAATTAGTACGAGAAATAGATATACAAGATACCCAAGGAAATGGGTATAATATGTACAACGAAGATATATATGTATATATCTAAATGCTCAAATTTGTGCTAAGTGACATGTGATAATGGAGGTGTATTTACATGAGAAAATAGCTACATAGATGCTCATATATGGAAGCAAGTGTACATGAAGGGATCCACACATATATATACACACACATATATATATATATGTGTGTGTGTGTGTGGATCCCTTCATGTACACTTGCTTCCATATATGAGCATCTATGTAGCTATTTTCTCATGTAAATACACCTATATTATCACATGTCACTTAGCACAAATTTGAGCATTTAGATATATACATATGTATATGTACATAGATATATATATATATATAGGTATATGTACATATAATGAGAAAATATACATAGTAATTGAAATTCCATATGTAATGGGTGAATACATAGATCAGAAAATACAGGATATACCCAGTTTCTGCACATGATTTCGCAAAGCCATAATTCTCATATTATAAACTGTTTCTCAGTAAAATTTAGCATGAAGCTTCTCTGTATATCAATAAAAGAGCATGCCAAAGATGGTTCAAAAATCATGAATGGATATTGACATATCCATCCATGAATATGACTAATTATCAAGACTCGGTACCTGCAGAAAAGAGAGTGGCTCCTCACATCTTACGGTTTTATCAAGAGGGTCACCACATTAGTAGAAAGCCGATTCTCTTACGCTTATAAATTTGGCAGCAACACTTGATGTTCATGAGAACACAACTGATGGTGTGGAGAGGAACTAACGATGAAGGCACAACGTAAGATAAGTAGAAAAGGATGTTGACACAGCGGGTGCTGCTGTGCAAATGCAGCAAGGAAATAAAACGCAGGAGCTGCTGTGCAAAAGTAAATGGTGAAGGTGAGGGCATACATAAATTTGTTATGTTAACGAGTATATGTGCGACTGGTGGATGTGAAGACACAACAGGAGATGAAAATGTATATGAGCTGATAATATTTAATGTACAAGTGACACAAGTAAATGACATATTATGAATGCAAAGATTGCCAATATTAAACAAAGGCAGAATACATATTAGAATGGAGGATGCCAAGGTTGATGGATATCAAATGCAACGAATGTTCAATGATGGGAAAGAGCCTACCTCTATAATGCTGGGGTTGTAGACTGATTCAAAAATAATACTGGTATATAGTAATGTAATGAGTGCTCAAGTAGCTAATGGGTATAGCCCAAAGAAATTACTACTACTTGTAAGTTGATCACATATACATTCATTTCCTGCAAAATGGCAGCTACTACAGAAAATTAATTTCCTTGCTAACGGTTAGCGTATAACCACAGAGTCATGCTAAATGAAAGCAAGAGATGGATTTCAACAATAAGGTGCTGATATGTATGTGGAACATTGCAGAAGATATGCAGAAAATTTGCAGAACCATAAACTGACACAGATTTGGCAAGCAAATACAGAGCACTTACTATGTAAAAAAAAAATGAGATCTAATGTATGCAGAAGTGATTAATAGACATTACACAAATGAACAAGTTACTTCTTATAAACTGACCCTGCTTTCTTTCTTATGTCAAACACACACAGGTAACGTAGAAGCTTTTGTTGAATCCAACTGTGTTTCAACTTGGTTGTCATCAAATTAGCCTTCATCACTTCGGTAGTCTTAACATCAACAAAAACCAATCCTCTCGCTTGTACAAATTGGGTAGTAATAATACAAGACCCACCGGATGGGTTCACTACTAACAAAGGGGAACTATAGCAATATGGAAACGTAACGTGCAAATAAGATAAGGAAAAAAAAATTGCTGAGATAAAAATGATATAAGAATGGGATCAATGAAGCAAATCTAATTTTGAAATAGATGAAATCTCTTGGTTTGGAAATTGCATAAGATGGAATATTAAACAAATCTTTTACAGATGCCTATCATTATTGTTGATATCCTGCTGGTATGGAATTGTAGCATAACTCAATTCACAGGGGACGGATCTGTTCTTTTTATATACAGATCTTATGACACTTTAGATGCTAATTTTAGTGAAACGTAAAGGCATATTACCAACATAAGACCTTGCCTGATTAACTACCTGAGTGCTTGAACTACACGCCGTCAGATGACAGTTCTTCAAAATATGCAGATTTGTTGGAATTTCTCTATGCTTCTGTTGAAGGCGAACGAAGGAATCTTATAATGTGGATGGAGCTCTGTAGGAGGGAAATGAAGGTTGATTTTCGGCTGCTGGACTGAAAGAAGATGGAGAACAAGTCTTGATGGATGGTACACTTGCAGCAGCCGTTTGTCTTTGGGCTTCCTGTGTCAAACGATCCTATAGACAACCAATAAGGGTCGTTCTCTGCTGGTGGGATGAAGGAAATGGGCAGCAGCTGGATTTCCTGCGTCAAATGCCCCTGCTGGATCCTCTTCACGCTAAATGGAGGAGATGAAATCCCCAAAGGGGAAAGAGCTCCACGGCAGAGAAGAGGGCACCTGCGAAAACCCAAAAAGAAAGAAAAAAAAATCAATTCGGCCTCCTTCTTCCCATACCCAAATCCCCTTTTTAAAGAATTTTGAACCTCTTTCTAAAAAAAAAATGCATTTTCCTTTAAGAGCTTCGTTACATTTTTGAAATTTTTGAAACTGAAATTTTGAAAATCCGTCGTTTTGGACGGGGACGAAATCTTAGCTTTTAAAAAAAATTTGGGGTTCATTTACCTAAGGTTTAGGTAAAATGATTTTTTTTTTGTTTGTCTACGGCGCCATCTAAGGCTGATGTTATATAAATAAGATGAACGAGAGTTTCCCTTTTTTTTTTATGGTAATGCTACCACAATCGGTTTTAAAATCTTTTTGACATCAGTTTCATTTTTGATTGGCAAATTTTCCTAAATTTTCGTGCAGGGAGCTCCAGTGGGGCGCCACCTGTGTGTGGACCCACAAACTATTTTATAAGATGACTAACATAAAAAAAAATATAAATAGGATTTTGCAAAATTGGTGCCATCTCGCGGTGGGTCCCGCTTGAGAATAAGAAACTTACCTGAGAATCTGAGTGTGATGGTAGTTCAAAGGCAGATTCCACACCATTTATTTGAATAAAAAAAACAGAAGAAATAACTTCTTTTTGAATTTTTTATAATACGAGTTAAAACTTTGTTTGTTTTCAAGATTTGGGAAGAAAAATGGTTTTTTTAGGGCGAAAAAAATATGGATAAAGAAAATACAGAAATATTGTAAAGAGATTTGAAGTCTTTTTGCAAAAAAAAAAAATTGAGATAAAATCTTCTAAATATAAAATTGTGTGACCTGACGAAATTTGAAAATCAATATTAAAATATTCAGATTGTTTTCCTGAGAAAAACTTTTTTTTGTAATTCAGAGTCCTGGGGGTAAAATGGGAAGAATTGGCAATTTAGAAAACCCAGGGTTTTGAAATCAATTTTGAAAAGTTTAAAACTCAAATCAGGATTGACAATTTTGAAAATCAGGAGTTCTGGATCTCAAAATGACATGTTGTGCAATTAAATGATATGTAATGCTCATGCAATGCTATGCAAAGATATGTTTCAAGAAATACTACTTTGAATCAGAAATGAGAAATTCTAGCTTTTTGTCAAGAGTAAAATTTTGAAAGTTTGCAGTTTTGAAGGTATTTCTGAGCCTAAATATAGAAATTTTGGGACTCAAGAATGGAATTTAGGACTTTCTGCAAGATTCAATCTCAGAAAATGACCATTTTGCCCTTTATTGATTGTGGAGAACTGAAATGTGATGATTGAGGGTGATGTCAGGGAGGTGAGTGAAAATTTGGGGTGTTTAAAGATGCCTCTTTGCTACTAAGCCGGCTTGTGGCTGAGCTTAGTAGCAAAGAAAACACACGAAATTTTGGGCTATATAAAATGCCTCAGTTAGAAGGATCTGACTGGGTATAACAATATTAGCCCGATGAAGATGGTAGATATGGGATGCAGAATAAAGAGAAAGATTCGCTCTGTGGTGGCGAAGTTCAGGTTTTTGCACTTATCCTGGATGGGATGGAAAATACCTCGTATGGAACGAAGCTCAATTTTGACCCTTAACCTGATTGGGGAATGAAACACCTCATCAAAATGAGGCTCAGGTTTGTACCCTTAACCCGATCGGGCGGAAAAAAATGAAATACCTCATCAAAGGAGGCTCAGGTTTGTGCCCTTATCCTGATCAAGCGGAAAATGAAATACCTCATTGAATGAAGCTCAGGTTTGTACCCTTATCCTGATTGGGCGGAAAATAAAATACCTCATTGAATGAGGTTGAGGTTTATACCCTTATCCTGATTAGGCGAAAAATGAATGGTATGATGGAACCTTCGAATAAATCTGACAAGGGTTTTGCAAAAAGAAGGAAAATGGGGTCCCTAAAGCTTGAAAAGGGATTGATTTTGGGCGTCTCATTGCTGAGACTAAATAGCTTTTGAAATTGCCTTTTGCGTGAAAATGATTGGTGGTTTGACCTCGAACCGAAATGAGACTGTCTATGGTTGGACAGTGGGGACACAGGGAAGTGTGCAAATCTAAGAGCTCGCGCTCTCAAATTATAAAAAGAAGGGAAGGAATCAAGTCCTTAAGAGGGATTTAAAAATTGGTGTCAGGATGTATCAAAAACAGACATCAAGCTCTCACTTCACGTCAGGATAGCTAGAAAATATTGTCAATAATATTGAGAATTTTGTTGTTGATTCAAAGTATTTGAAAATGATGCATATTGTTGCAAAAATATTCCTCCTTTTCTACCTGGGGTATTACCTCCAAACGAGATTGACTTCATAGAATCGAGATTTGGCATCCAAATTGTTTGCAATTGACCTTCTTCAAGGAAGCTATCAATTTCCTTGATATGAACAGAAAAGAAAAAATTTAATATTATGAGAGTCATTGATGAAAGAATATTGATAATAGAATTTCCCAAATTTAAAAAAGATTCTTGATAGATTTGGCAGTTTGATATCCTGGGAGCTTCTCTCATGATAATCTTTCTGCACTCTTTTGGCTCTCTTGGGTTTCGATTACATTGATATCTTGACTTTTCTCTCTTTCTTTTCCCTCTCTTTCTCTCTTTTTAGAAGGGTTCGTCACAAACTCTTTCAACTTGGAGATGTTCTGATCCTTCTTTGACGATATTGGCTCATGGATTAGAGATCTTTGGATGATAGCTGAAATTAAATATCTTTTAGGGATTGTCGGGAGGTTCATCGCATCTGCCTTCATCTTGACAGTGCTTTGGACTTTCCCTAGAAGGATCCATCACAAACTCTGTCATCTTAGAGATATTTCAAATCTTCTTTGACCCCGGGGGTCTGCTCGCTTAATTCACTTTCATCTTGATGACAATTGAGAGATTCCTTTTGCGGATGTTTAATTGCAGCTTAGGTGATTTTGAGGAGACAGGGCTTGGGTGAATTCTCCCTTTTTCTAGTGCTCAGGATATTTCCACTGCCTCATCTTTACAAGAATAATCTTTAGAGATGTGCCATAACTGCGATCAATATCAATCATTTGTGACTTTGCAATAACATCAAATCTTCTTTGTTGGCCGTATCGAGGATTTATTCTTCATCCTTTTGGTTGGCCAATAGAAAGAATTTGACTTTTTAATCTCTCTTCGCAAAAGCTTTACTCTTTTTGGAAGTAATGCTGAAGGTAAACTGAGGTGAAGACTTAAGCAATAAGATTTTGAAATCAACAAATAATTTGATTGACAAATTGATAAAACTTTCTTGAAATCCTTGGCGAAAGAGAGCATTTGAGGTCCGGCTCAACACATTCGTGACAAAAATTCTCCTCTCTTTTTCCCCAAAAAGAGAGACTCAGGCTTAGCCCTTACCTGAATGGGAAATGAAAATTATTCCTCTCTTCCCTGAAGAGGAGGTGTTTGCAAAACAAACTTTCGAAGAGAAATTAAGCTTTCGTCAAAGCTCCCTAATATTAGGCTTCTCTTATGGAAAGGGGCCGATAGTAGTGAGGTCAGAAAATTGGGTCATGAAAGGAACGAGTCCATCACACTCTCCCTAGAAAGAGGGTGCTTCATGACGAAAATGGCCTAGTATGAAAATTGGGAGGGCCACAAGGAAAGCAAGTCTCCATCGAGCTTCTTCCTTTAAAAGGGTTCCTTGTGTGAAATTTGAATTTTTTTTGCAAACGATTCACGAAGACACGAGTCCCTTCAAACTCTTCCTGAAACAGGGCTAAGTGAACGAATTGGATAGCATGCGAAAAGTACGAGCTCCCTCGAACTCTCCCTAAAAAGGGTCTCTCGCAAGAGAAAATGATTGAAATTGGATATTTGGATTGATTGACCTAAAGGTCGAAATTGAAAATTGGGAAATTGATTGTTGGAAATTTGGTGACCCGGAGGTCGAAATTGAGAATTGAGTGACCTGAAGGTCGAAATTGGAAATTGAATTTGAAAAATTGGAAATTGGTTGACCCGGAGGTCAAAATTGGAGAATTGAATGACCCGAGGGTCGAAATTGAGAATTTGGTAATTGAAATTGAGAATTGGAAATTGAGTGACCTGGAGGTCAAAATTGAAGAATTGGCTGACCCGAGGGTCGAAATCGAAGAATTGAATGATCTGAAGATTTAATTGGAAAAAGGTCAAATTTGAGAACTTGACTGACCCTAAGGATCGAAATGACTTGGATCAACATAGGAGAATAAATGGCTCGAGTCAAAGCTTGAATAAGGTAAAGAGATCACGAGTCGGAACCCGGACCAACAAAAGAGAATGAAGAGCTCGGGTCAAATCTTAAACAAAGTAAAGAGATCACGAGTCGGAACCCGGATCAACAAAGGAAAATGAAGAGCTCAAGTCATAGCTCGAATAAGGTAGTGAGATCACGAGTCGGAACTTGGATCAACAAAGAAAAATGAAGAGCTCGAATCATAGCTCGAATAAGGTAATGAGATCACGAGTCGGAACTCGGATCAACAAAGAAAAATGAAGAGCTCAAATAAAGTAAAGAGACCATGAGTCGGAACTCAGATCAACAAATGAAAGATAATTTGAGAAAAGATTCAAGTCGGAACTAAGATCTTTAAAAGAAAAATAATTTAAAAGAAAACCCGAGTCGGAATTCGAATCTTCGAAGAAAAAATAATTTAGAGGAAAACCCGAGTCGGAACTCAGATTTTCAAAGAAGAAATATAATTTGAAAGAAAACCCGAGTCAGAACTCGAGTTTTCAAAGAAGAAATATAATTTAAAGGAAAACCCGAGTTCCGACTCGGTTTTTCAAAGAAGAAATATAATTTAAAGGAAAACCCGAGTTGGAACTCGGTTTTTCAAAGAAAATATAATTTAAAGGAAAACCCAAGTCGGAACTCGATTTTTCAAAGAAAATATAATTTGAAGGAAAACCAGAGTCGAAACTTGGTTTTTCAAAGAAAATAATTTAAAGGAAAACCCGAGTCGGAACTCGATTTTTCAAAGAAAATATAATTTGAAAGAAAACCCGAGTCGGAACTCGATTTTTCAAAGAAAATATAATTTGAAAGAAAACCCGAGTCGGAACTCGAATCCTCAAAGGAAAATAATTTGAAGGAAAATTCGAGTCGGAACTCGATTTTTCAAAGAAAATAATTTAAAGGAAAACCCGAGTCGGAACTTAGATTTCCAAAGAAAAAATAATTTAAAGGAAAATCCCAGTCGGAACTCAGTTTTTCAAAGAAAATAATTTAAAGGAAAACCCGAGTCAGAACTCGGATTTCCAAAAGAAAAATAATTTAAATGAAAACCTAAGTCGGAACTCAGAACTTCAAAGAAAAAATAATTTAAAGGAAAACCTGAGTCAGAACTCAGATCTTCAAAGAAAAAATAATTTAAATGAAAACCTGAGTCGGAACTCAGATCTTCAAAGAAAAATATTTTAAAGGAAGACCTGAGTCGGAACTCAGATCTTCAAGGAAAAATATAAAGCAACTTGAAAGTTGGATTTCGAAAACGAAGAAATCCGAGTCAGAACTCGAATTTCTAAAAGAAAAATGGACCAACCTGAGAGTTGGGTTTGAAAGAAAATAAAGTCTGAATCAGAATTCAGATCTTCAGAGGAGAATCCGATTAGAGGATCAAAATTTTGCAAATTGCTAGTGCGGGGACTGGATTTTGGAAAGAGGATTCTTTTTGATGAATTTTGAGGAAAAATCAACAGAGATTGTAAACTGGAGTTAGGGATTGATGATTAGGATGAGAAATCATTCATGGCCTTAGGATTTATCCCTTATCTTGAATGGGAAGTGAATTGGGTGCATAATTAATGCAAATGGAATGCACATGCACATGAAATGCAAATGAAGTGCAAATGAATGGTGAGAGATTTTATTTGATCCTACCTGCATACAAAATGTTTAAAAACAAATTTTCAAAAAAAATGCCCCAGTGTAATGGGGAAGAGAGAATAATATTAAAAGAGGGCTCTTGAGAAGAAACATAACGATAAAAGAAGAACATCATAGTTAAATGAGAAAAGTTGATGATTTTATTGATGCCTTAAAAGGGATGACAACTTTAAAAAAGGAAAACAACTAGGACTATATCGCCCTGACAAAAATAAATATGACAAAAAAATGAGAAGGCATTGGCATTGTCATTCTTCCGAGTGATCTGGGAAAGGCTTCGTCAGGACTACAACTCGTCCCTCTCTTTCTTTCGGCACCAAAAGCTCTTTATCGATGTACTCATGTACAATATTTTTGAGAACGAAGCATCGTTCAGTATTGTGCCCCATTGCCCGATGGAACTTGCAGAAACAATCTTTCCATTTCCCCATGGTGACGGGAGGATCAACAATCCTTGGAAGTTTGATCATATTCTTCGTGAGCAGATATCCAAGAATTTCTTCGATTGGCTGAACTAAAGGAGTAAACTCGCGATCATAACCCCAACCATCATGCTTTATCTTCTTCGGATTGCTTGATTTCTGTTGAATGATGACTTCTTTGACTTCTTTCTGGGAACTGGACCGAACTTGCTTGGTTAGGGCTACTGGATGTTCTTCTTCTCTGTCTTCAACAAATAGGTTTTTATCAATGTAGTCTTGCACAATATTTTTTAAAGATGAAACAACGATCAGTGGCATGCCCTACCGCCCGATGAAATTTGCAAAACTGGTTCGCGAATCTTCCCATGATGGGGGGAGGATCCGTGGCTTTTGGGAGCCGGACTAATCCCTTGATCAGCATGTATTCAAGGACTTTGTCGAGTGGCTCATCTATAGGAGTGAAATCTCGATCACCGCTCCAGTTTTCGCGCTTTGGTTTTCCTTGATTTTTTTCCTTTTGCTAAGGGCTGGATTGAAAAGGTCTATCCTGGATTCTAGAATACTTTCCTTTCCGATCCTTAGACTCTTCTAAATTGCTGCTTTGATTGCCTCTGTTTTTGTTGTTGTTGGGTTTAAAACTTTTTGCGTTGTTGTGGTCGCCAATGATGCTCATAGGGATGGTGATAGATGCCTCTTCTTTAACAGGAACTTTTCCAAAATTGGCTTCAGCTTGCTCGGATAATATCTCAATCATCATTTTTTTTGAACAACCGATATGTAGCGGGATCGATCTCATCCTTGCTGGTCTGAGCTCCCTCTTTGACAGACTTTATGAGATCCATTTCTTATTCATTGTTTGTAACTAATATACCGAAGTAGCACGGTCTTTGATCTCGCCTGAATCACACAACCATGCCAATGCCTTCTGCAGAACAAAATGGAATGTTTAGCATGATGAAAAAAAAAAAGAATTTTGAAAGTAACAATCTTGAGAGAAAAACAAATGATGGGATCAGGTTGGTAGTCTTGGAAGGAAATGACAAACAAAAATTTTGGATAAAATTTGGAAGATATACCGAAAAAGAAGTTTTTGAAGATATGAACAAAATTTGGAATTTCAAAAATTTGCAGGCAGGATCAAAATAAGGCTGGAAATTCGAGATCCAGTAGAATGGGAGAATGGAAATTCACCTGGAGTTTTGAAAGAAATTGGATATTTGGGAAAATCATCCAGGGTTTAAGAAAATAAAAGAAAAAGACGAGAATATGGATATTTGGAAATATATTTTGGGGAAATATGAGAGGAATAAAAGTAACATACAAACAGTCACATCCTACACAAACACTTATGCACATATAGCACTCCCTAAAAGTCTGACTCTAAATGCATCATTTTGAAAAATAGTTGTAGGACCTTAATCCTAACTCTAGGTTTATATCATCTTTGTCCAATCTAGTTATACCAATATACCCGAACTGAAATCCAAGGTACGTGGCATATAATTTCAACTCTGGTTCTAAGGTAAGGTTTTCCAACATCCTTGAGCGCCTACCGATATACTTCAGACTGTGGCCCGCGGTACGTGGTAGGGGGTGTTAACCCAAATATGTGGCCTAGTTGTGAGGCTCTATCCTGAACTAGGGTTCTGGAAGAGAGCCCAGCAACGTGAAGGCCGGGTAAAAGTAGGTAAGTGAGGTTTGAAAAAATGATCACATGCAAGAAATAGAGGGCTCTAAGTCCTAGAGAGATAGCTTTTGAAAACTTTGAAGAAGCATACATTGTTTGCATTCATATCCTAAATTGAGGAGAGTTGTGTTTAGACCTAAGTCTATGTGAGCATGAAAGTTTCTCCTCAATCTGGTCCTACCAAACCATGCCTAAGCTATATGCAATCAATGTCAGCTAGGTCAGAATCTAGGCTCCTAGGTTCGCATGATATCAAAAGTAAAAGAGCTGACATTTTGTGAACACAGTTTTGATAATTGAACTAAGTCAAGCACAATTTTGGTCAGACAAGAACAGGTCCCATCTCGGTCGCCAAACCTGTTATCGTCGCAAAATTTTTTCGTCTTTCCTTCCCTTGTGGGAGAGAGAGGAAAATGCTTTCGTGAGTCAAACTTGACCGGATTTTGGAATTTGTTTTAAAATACTCGCCTCCGTTTTTGAAATAGCGGGAAAATCCATGGGATGGGGCTCGACCTGTCGGTACTAGGTTCGATCATTCCTGCCGCCATTAATAGGGGTAATCGAACCAAGGACCAAAAATGTACTTGACTTAATTAAATCATCGAAACTGTGTTCTATCATAAATGCACAGAGAATTCAGGCATGTGCTATGAGATTTTGTAAAATGTAAGTTGGTAAAATATGATATATGCTTAGAAAACATTTGGAGTTGAAAAGCATTTCTCAGAAAAAAGGTGGAAATCAGTCTCTCAGGAACTCTGATGAAAAGGGTTTAAAATCTCGAGAAAATTTATGAAGTTTTGAGAAAATCATGAATGGTTGAAAATCCTGGGAAAATAGAAGTAATTCTTAGGAAAAGGGGAAACATTTAAAGGGAAAATGCTTGTCAGGGAAAATTCCAACTTTGAAAACTTTCTTTGGAAAATGATTGAAATTCATTGGAAAACTCTTTGGGGAAGGAAAATCAAAACTCGGAAAACTAAAATCCTGAGAATCTTTGCCTTGAAACACTTGAAAATCGATGTTGATTCTTGAGAAAGATGATAAATTTCTTTTAAAAATGAATCTTAAGAAGATAACATTTTCCAGGGAAAATCACGGGAAAACTTGACTTGAGAAATCCAACTTCAAAAATTTTCACAGTTTCTTGAGGAATTGATTTCCATGGTGTGAAAATTTCTTGAGAAAATCATGAGAAATTCCAGTGATTTCATGATGCAAATGATTTGAATGTATGAATGCACTTTGGAAAAGATATCCAGAAAGATTTTCTGAGAAATTTGTTGGAAAAATGTGTATTAAGCCAAAGTAAATTCTTTACATATTCCGACTGTGGCCATGAATATGTTCAGAGTTTAATTGATTTAATTCACAATATTTTGGCAAAATTGGAAATATGATGTGCAATTTTGAAGATAGCCTAAGAGTGTAGGCCTTGTGTGACTAGTAGAAAGATGCTAAATCTGGGTCTCATCCATATTTCAACTAGGGCCGTAAATATGTACTCCACCGAGTTCATCAACTCTCTAAAAGTTGGTGCGTGTGCCATTCGTGTTCATCCACAGTGCTTTTAAAATAAAATGCATGAACCACGTAATCAAGATATTGCAGGAATTCAAACTATATGAAATGCATCCTAATCTAAGCAGAAAAATAAATATTATTCCAAAATTTACATTGGATTGTTACATTGCTAATAAAAAAAAATGTAACTAGATATTTGGTAGCTCCAAAAAAAAACATATCCTCTAGATTTTCCTGCAAAATGAGAATTAGTACGAGAAATAGATATACAAGATACCCAAGGAAATGGGTATAATATGTACAACGAAGATATATATGTATATATCTAAATGCTCAAATTTGTGCTAAGTGACATGTGATAATGGAGGTGTATTTACATGAGAAAATAGCTACATAAATGCTCATATATGGAAGCAAGTGTACATGAAGGGATCCAAACACACACACACACACACACACACACATATATATATATATATATATATATATATATATATATATATATATATATATATATACGTATGTATATGTACATATAATGAGAAAATATACATAGTAATTGAAATTCCACATGTAATGGGTGAATACATAGATCAGAAAATACAGGATATACCCAGTTTCTGTACATGATTTCGCAAAGCCATAATTCTCAGATTATAAACTGTTTCTCAGTAAAATTTAGCATGAAGCTTCCTTGTATATCAATAAAAGAGCATGCCAAAGATGGTCCAGAAATCATGAATGGATATTGACATATCCATCCATGAATATGACTAATTATCAAGACCGGGTACCTGCAGAAAAGAGAGTGGCTCCTCACATCCTACGGTTTTATCAAGAGGGCCACCACATCAGTAGAAAGCCTATCCTCTTACGCTTATAAATTTGGCAGCAACACTTGATGTTCATGAGAACACAGCTGATGGTGTGGAGAGGAACTAACGATGAGGGTACAACGTAAGATAAGTGGAAAAGGATGTTGACACAGCGGGTGCTGCTCTGCAAATGCAGCAAGGAAATAAAACGCAAGAGCTGCTGTGCAAAAGTAAATGGTGAAGGTGAGGGCATACATAAATTTGTTATGTTAACGAGTATAGGTGTGACTGGTGGATGTGAAGACGCAACAGGAGATGAAAATGTATATGAGCTGATAATATTTAATGTACAAGTGACACAAGTAAATGACATATTATGAATGCGAAGATTGCCAATATTAAACAAAGACAGAAAACATATTAGAATGGAGGATGCCAAGGTTGATGGATATGAAATGAAACGAATGTTTAATGATGGGAAAGCGCCTACCTCTATAATGCTGGGTTTGTAGACTGATTCACAAAATATACTGGTATATAGTAATGTAATGAGTGCTCAAGTAGCTAATGGGTATAGCCCAAAGAAATTACTACTACCTGTAAGTTGATCACATATACATTCATTTCCTTCAAAATGGCTGCTACTACAGAAAATTAATTTCCTTGCTAACGGTCAGCGTATAACCACAGAGTCATGCTAAATGAAAGCAAGAGATGGATTGTGAAAATAAGGTGCTGATATGTATGTAGAACATTACAGAAGATATGCAGAAAATTTGCAGAACCATAAACTGACACAGATTTGGCAAGCAAATACAGAGCACTTACTATGTAAAAAAAATGAGATGTAATGTATGCAGAAGTGATTAATAGACATTACACAAATGAACAAGTTACTTCTTATAAACTGACCCTGCTTTCTTTCTTATGTCAAACACACACAGGTAACGTAGAAGCTTTTGTTGAATTCAACTGGGTTTCAACTTGGTTGTCATCAAATTAGCCTTCATCACTTCGATAGTTCTAACATCAACAAAAACCTATCCTCTCGCTTGTACAAATTGGGTAGTAATAATACAAGACCCATCGGATGGGTTCACTACTAACAAAGGGGAACTATAGCATTATGGAAACACAACGTGCAAATAAGATAAGGAAAAAGATTTTGCTGAGATAAAAATGATATAAGAATGGGATCAATGAAGCAAATCTAATTCTGAAATAGATGAAATCTCTTGGTTCGGAAATTGCATAAGATTGGAATATTAAACAAATCTTTTACAGATGCCCATCATTATTGTTGATATCCTAATGGTATGGAATTGTAGCATAACTCAATTCACAGGGGACGGATCTGTTATTTTTATATACAGATCTTTTGACACTTTAGATGCTAACTTTAGTGGAACGTAAAGGCATATTACGAACATAAGACCTTGCCTGATTAACTACCTGAGTGCTTGAACTACACGCCCTTGTATGACAGTTCTTCAAAATATGCAGATTTGTTGGAATTTCTCTAGGCTTCTGTTGAAGGAGAACGAAGGAATCTTATAATGTGGCTGGAGCTCTGCACGAGGGAAATGGAGGTTGATTTTCGGCTGCTGGACTGAAAGAATATGGGGAACAAGCCTTGCAGGATGGTACACTTGCAGCAGCCTTTTGTCTTTGGGCTTTCTGTGTCAAACGATCCTATAGACAACCAGTAAGGGTCGTTCTTTGCTGGTAGGATGAAGGAAATGGGCAGCGGCTGGATTTCCGGCGTCAAATGCCCCTGCTGGATCCTCTTCATGCTAAATGGAGGAGATGAAATCCCCAACGGGGAAAGAGCTCCACGGCAGAGAAGTGGGCACCTGCGAAAACCCAAAAAAAAAAGAAAAAAAAATCAATTTGGCCTCCTTCTTCCCATACCCAAATCCCCTTTTTAAAGAATTTTGAACCTCTTTCTAAATAAAAATCGCATTTTCCTTTAAGAGCTCCGTTACGTTTTTGAAATTTTTGAAACTGAAATTTTGAAAATCCGCCATTTTGGCGAGGGACAAAATCTTAGGTTTTAAAAAAAAATTGGGGTTCATTTACCTATGGTTTAGGTAAAATGATTTTTTTTTTAATGTTTGTCTACGACGCCATCTAAGGCTGTTGTTATAAAAATAAGATGAACGGGAGTTTCCCTTTTTTTTTTATGGTAATGCTACCACAATCGGTTTTAGAATCTTTTTGACATCAGTTTCATTTTTGATTGGCAAATTTTCCTAAATTTTTCTGCAGGGAGCTCCAGTGGGGCGCCACCTGTGTGTGGGCCCACTAACTGTTTTATAAGATGACTAACATAAAAAAAATACAAATAGGATTTTGAAAAATTGGTGCCATCTCCAAGTGGGTCCCGCTTGAGGATAAGAAACTTACTTGAGAATCTGAGTGTGATGCTAGTTCAAAGGCGGGTTCCACACCATTTATTTGAATAAATAAAAAAAAAGAAATAACTTCTTTTTGGAATTTTTATAATACGAGATAATACTTTGTTTGTTTTCAAGAATTGGGAAGAAAAATGGTTTTTTAGGGCAAAAAAAATATGGATAAAGAAAATACATAAATTTTGTAAAGAGATTTGAAGTCTTTTTGCAAAAAAAAAATTTGAGATAAAATCTTCTAAATATAAAATTATGTGACCTGACGAAATTTGAAAATCAATATTAAAATATCCAGATTGTTTTCTTAAGAAAAACTTTTTTTTGTAATTCAGAGTCCCGGGGGTAAATTGAGAAGAATTGGCAATTTAGAAAACCCAGGGTTTTGAAATCAATTTTGAAAAGTTTAAAACTCAAACATGGATTGACTTTTTTGAAAATAAAGAGTTCTGAATCTCAAAATGACATGATGTGCAATGAAATGATATGAAATGCTCATGCAATGATATGCAAAGACATGTTTCAAGAAATACTACTCTAAATCAGAAATTAGAAATTCTAGCTTTTTGTCAAGAGTAAATTTTTGAAAGTTTGCAGTTTTGAAGGTATTTCTAAGCCTAAATATAGAAATTTTGGGACTCAAGAATGGAATTTAGGACTTTCTGAAAGGTTCAATCTCAAAAAATGACCATTTTGCCCTATTTTGATTCTGAAGAACTGAAATGTGATGATTGAGGGCGATGTCAAGGAGGTTAGTAAAAATTTAGGGTGTTTACAGGGTTGATCCTGAAAGTGCAGTAAGATCGAGGCAACGAGCACTAGAGGGGGGGTGAATAGTACTTTTAAATATTGTCTTCGGAATTTTGACGAATTTTGAAATTCACAAAGCAATCACACAAAGAACACAATAATTTATCTTGGTTCGGTCTTTCCCGACCTACATCCAGTCCTCAAGCAAAACCAGCTTGAGATTTCCACTATCAACCTTATGTAACTACAAGATCATACAGACCAAAACCGGTTCCACTTTCAGTAACACACCTACTGAAAGCAAACAACTCCTTTAAACCAAGGAGTCCTTCCTTTTACAGAAAATAAAAATAAGTAACAACTTATAAAACAACCTACGAGCCCTTCTTATGAATGCAATTGAGATGCAATTGGCTTTTGAGGTTGTTGGAATACTCAACTCATGAATTCACTGTCTCTCAAAGGAATTTGAGTGAGAAACTGAAATGAAAAATATCAAGTGAGTCAAAAAATGAATATGAGTGAAAAGCAAAGAGTAATTCAATGTAATTCGATTCAATTTGATTGGATTTGATTAGATTTGATTGCTTTTGAGTGTGTAATGCACTCATATTTATAGTTGAAAGATTCCATACATTGAGGGTATGAAAGGGTGTCAAAACAGTCCATTTTGAATGATCAAAATGTTTGAAAAATGAAAAGACACGCTTTTTAAAAGTTTCAGGAAAAATGACAAAATTAGTCGACTGGAACAGTAGTTAGTCGACTGATAATTAGCTATTAGTAGACTGACAGTTATCGTCGGTCGACTAATGTGTTTATCAAGCCGTTTGAAAATCTGAAGTTTTGAAACTTAGTCGAGTAGAAAAAAAGTTAGACGACTCATAATATCATCAGTAGACTGAAAAAACTTTCAGTCGACTGCTGCTAAATTTTTCTGAAAATACATGTTTTGTTCAGTTGACTGATAAAATCATTAGTCGACTGTTGCTAAATTTCCAGAAAACAGACATTCTGTCCAGTGGACTGATAAAACCTTCGGTCAACTAATTTGACAAAAATGACATTTTGTTTAGAAAATGTGGTGCGAAAGGATTAGTCGACTAGTGAGTCTATTGGTCAACTAATAAACATAAAAAATTAAATAAAGAGTTTTCTAAAAAGATTTTCATGAAGGGTTCTTTTAGAAAAGTTTTTCTAAAGATTTTTTAGGTGAAATACAACTGAAATATGCACTCTAAGTAAGGCTCTTACAAGAATCTAAGACTTTTAATGAATTTAACATTTGCACACTAGTATTCAAAGATTCTTTATCGAATTCTTCAATGCTTGTCATCTTTCTTCATTGCCTTAGCTGAAATGCAATTGATTTACTTGTTCATCATCAAAACCTTGTACTTGAAGTATCATGTACGACTTCATTGTCGTAACAATCTTGCCCTTTTTGATGATGACAAACTAATCAAAGATGGAGCATGTAGATGCATTAGATGGAGATTTTACTCCCCCTATCAATATGCTGCAAAACATTAAAAGTTAGTACATTCAAAGCACATATATCACATATCACATATTTTACTCCCCCTATCATTACTTCATGTATTTCTAAAACTTTTTCATGAATGCAATTTCCATGTCATGATGTAATATGCAATTCCCATGTTTGTCAATGTCTCATGCAAGTTCTATCTTTTTCTCCTTTCCATGTGATGCAATTTCTCATGTAATTTCAGTCTTTTTCTCCCCCTTTGTCATAATCAAAAAGAGTAAGTGCAGATATAGCATAAAAAAAAATGCAAATTCAAGCTCAAAATATTACAACACATAAAGTATCAAAGTTCAGTAAGGACATTAATCAAAGATCAAGAGAAGTGTTGCTTGATCATTTCCTTGTGTTCAACAATATCTTTCTGAATTGAAGAAAGTTGTTGAGTCACATCTTCACGAAAAGTGTGTCAGTTCCAAAGCTTCCATTCGCTGCAAAACTTCATCATTGTCTTGACTAGTAAAGAATTTCTTTCGTTTTGCTTGAGATGAAGGTGTCACAGAAGATGGTGAGGGTTCAAAGATTGATGGTTCAGATGGTCCAGTTTGATCAATATACCAGTTTAAAGGCGACAAATATTTAATTTTCATATGTTTAAAAATAGTTTGATCAAAGAACTCCTTTTGTTGAATATATTTTTCATTGGTTAAGGGTACTTTGAAATATCTGAAAATATGAGTAAGAAGACATCCATACGGAAGAAAAGGTTTTTGTTTCCACAAATTAGTAAAATACACGTTGGCCCAATTTACAGAAATATTTCCAAATAAGACATAAAGAGTCGTAGATAGATCTGTGGAATAGTAATCAAAAGAAGCAGCTTTAGGTAGAACATTGTGGGCAAGAATTTGTCCAGCAATGCGTGCACAAGTTTGAAGATTGGTATTTTTGAAAGGAGGGCAATGAGGTGCACCAGGAAGAAGAATTTGTTAAAAAATTCTTACATCATTAAGTTCAATAGTATTGAAAAGAGTGTCTGAAGGTGGTATATCTAAGATTTGTCCAAGCAGTTTAGAATCAAACTCAATTTCAACATCGTGAACAAGAGAGGAAAGAATTCCAGTTTCATGATCAATTTGTAAATTTGTGTAAAACAAGTGGATCGGTAAAGGATAATGAAGAGGGTCTGCTCTGGCATAAAAAAAGGTGGGAAATGCCTGGGAATAATTCTCTGATTTTGTAACGAGAAAATAGGTGAAACATGACATTTCGGCCTGGTAAAATAGGAAGTGCAAAAATCGATCCAAAAGTATCATATAAAAGAGGATTTCTGAGTAGTCTGAGAGAAAATTCATGTTGTGCTTATGGTGTAGTTGGAGGAGAACCTTGTGCGGATGCAATCTTCTGACGAGGCATGGTTGATAAGGAACGAAACAGATTCACCTGTCAAAAAAAAATTCGCAGTTGTAGAGAGTGATTAATCAACACAGTCGTTGAGAGGAACAGTTGAAGATGGTGTTGATGTCGGCTTCCAAATGCTTTAAAAATGACGTCCGACGGAAGGAAGATGTTGTCCGGCGTCGTGGCGGAGAACCAATGCAATAGAAACACTTTGTGCAAAGTGAACGTTGTGCCTTCTACGATCAAGATCGTTGGTAGTGTCCAAAATAATCGACAGTAACAACCCACTGAAAAGGGCTGTCAATTTTCCACGGATTTTAGGCAAGAGTGAAGAGGCGAGGAGGAGTTCGTCTGCTACAAAAATAGAGGATGACACAGTGGCTGACGGCAGGTGAGAGGAGGCTGCCACAAGAGGATTCCAGCGAAGACTCAAGAGGCACCCTGTCACGGCAAGAAGATTCCGGCGAGGAGGGGTGCGTCCGGCACTCCGAGGGATTTTCGAAAGAGACAGAAGAGAGAGAGAGAAAGGGTTTTGTTTAAGAAAAGGGAAAACGAATGGGCGTAAAAATGAAATGGTGCCCTTTAAAAAAAAATGGGTGTTAAAAAAAATCCAAGGGGTATCGGGTCCCTTCAGTTAAAATTTTAAAAAAAATATCAGTCGACTAGATTTTTATCGGTCAACTAATAAGGTGTGATTCCTTCAGTAAAAAAAAATTTAAAACATCAGTCGACTAGAAGTTTATCGGTCAACTAATATGGTGCGATTTTGAGATTTTGTTCAAAAAATTAGCATTTTATAAATCTAAAAATGAGCAAATGCCTAGTTCTCTCCTAATTCTCATAAAATCTTCATTTTTAAGTGGTTTAGTGAAGATATCGGCATGTTGTTCATTAGTAGATATAAAATTTAACGAAATATCTCCTTTTAACACATGATCTCTTAAGAAATGATGTCTAACTTCAATATGCTTAGTTCTTGAGTGCTGAACAAGATTTTTCGAAAGATTTATAGCACTAGTGTTATCACAATAAATAGTTGGTGTGGAGTAATTCAAACCAAAATCTTTTAAGGTCTGTTTCATCCATAGTACTTATGAACACGCTAAACTAGCCGCTATATATTCTGCTTCAGTTGTTGAGAGTGACACTGAATTTTGCTTTTTACTAAACCAAGAGACTAAGGAATTTCCTAAGAAATAACTAGTTTCGCTAGTACTCTTGCGATCAGAATTACTTCCTGCAAAATCTACATCACTATATGAAACTAAATCAAAGGAAGATGATTTTGGGTAAAACATACCAAAATCTGAAGTATCTTTCAAGTAACGAAGAATTTGTTTTACTGCAGTTAAATGAGATTCCTTTGGATTAGCTTGAAATCTAGCACACATACAAACACTAAACATTATATCAAGTTGACTAGCAATTAAGTATAATAGAGATCCGATCATACCTCTGTAGAGCTTGGTATCTACATTTTTATCATTTTCATCTTTATCAAGATAAGTAGTTGTACTCATAGGATTTCTTCTTAATATTGATGAGTCCATCTCAAATCTCTTGAGAAGTTCTTTTGTATACTTAGCCTGGTTGATGAAGATTCCTTCTTCAGTTTGCTTTATTTGAGGTCCAAGGAAATAGTTTAATTTGCCCATCAAGCTCATTTCAAACTCTTTCTGCATAGCTTTAGCAAATTCTTTACAAATAGAATCATTAGTGGAACCAAATATTATGTCATCAACATAAATTTGCACAATAAGAATATCTGAATTAAGATTTTTAATAATTAAAGTAGAATCTACCCGACCAATGGAAAAACCAGATTGTTCTAGGAAATTTCATAGTCTTTCATACCACGCTCTTGGTGCTTGTTTAAGTCCGTACAAAGCTCTTTTTAATTTATAGACTTTTTCTAGATATTTCTCATTTTCAAAGCCTAGTGGTTGCTCTACATAAACTTCTTCATTGATATGTCCATTTAAGAATGCACTCTTAACATCAATTTGATATAACTTAAAATTCATGTAGCTAGCAAAAGCAAACATCATTCGAATTGACTCCAATCGAGTCACTGGTGCATAGGTTTCATCAAAATCTATGCTATCTTCTTGATTATAGCCTTGTGCTACTAGTCTTGCTTTGTTTCGAATGACTTCGCCATTTTCGTCCAGCTTATTTCGGAAGACCCATCTTGTTCCAATTATTGGATGATCCTTTGGTCTATCAACTAGATCCCATACATCATTCCTAGTAAATTGGTTAAGTTCTTCAGACATGGCCAAAAGCCAAAATTCATCATCACAAACCTCATTGATATTCTTTGGTTCTATTTTAGATATGAAAGCAATATTTACAATATATTGCAATTGCCTTCTAGTTTAGACACCACTCTTTATTTCTCCAATAACTTGTTCATGTGGATGATTGGGAACTTCTTTCCAAACCGGTTGAAGAGGAACATTTTCTTGAGAAGTATTCTCTATCAAAGGTTCTTCTTGAAGTATTACTTCTTCTCCTTCGCTTAGAGGTATAACCTGCTCACAATTCTCATCAAATGCAACATGTAAAGATTCTTCAATGCAAGATGTTCTTTTATTAAAAACACGATAAGCTTTACTTCTAGAAGAATATCCAAGAAATATTGATTCATCTGATTTTGAATCAAATTTATCAAGATTATCTTTAGTATTTAACAAGAAGCATTTACTACCAAAAATTTTGAAATATAAGATCTTTGGTATACGATCATAACATAATTCAAAACATGTTTATGTAAAATTGGTCGAATAAGAACACGGTTTAAAACATAACATGATGTATTTATTGCTTCAGCCCAAAAGTATTTTGGTAAATTTTTATCTTGAAGCATGGTTCTAGCACATTCTTGCAAAGTTCTATTCTTTCTTTCAACAACTCCATTTTGTGGAGCCGCTCTAGGAAAAGCAAAGTTGTGAGATATACCATGTAAATCACAATACTTTAGAAAAGATTCATTTTCAAATTCACCACCATGATCACTACGAATTTTAATAATAGATGTAGATTTTTCATTTGTAATTCTTCTACAAAGTTTGAAAAATTCAGAAAAAGCATCATTTTTGCTTTTTAGAAAAATCACCCATGTAAATCGAGAATAATCATTTACTATAACAAAAGCATACTTGCTATCATTCAAACTTTGAATTTTAGATGGTCCAAATAGATCTAAATGTAAAAGTTCAAGAGGACGTTTTGTTGAAACTATATCTTTTGCCTTAAAAGAACTCTTGATTTGTTTACCCATTTGTCAAGCATCACAAAAGTGATCCTTCTTATATGGTATTCTAGGTAGGCCTCTAACAAGATCATTCTTGGATAACTTGGAAATAATTTTAAAGTTAACATGTCCAAGTCTCTTGTGCCATAACCATTGAATTTCATTTGAAACAATAAGACATTTTTCATTAAAAGTGGGTAACTCATCTAGATAAAGTTCATACACATTGTTCCTTCTTTTACCTTTAAAAATGATCTTTTTAGATTGAAAATCAGAAATTAAGCATAAATCATGTTCAAAAGAAACAAGAAAACCTTTATCACATAATTGACTAATGGATAATAAATTATGCATTAAACCATCTACTAAAAGAATATTTTCTATCAAGGGAAATTTTGGATTACCAATGTTACCGATACCGATTACTTTTCCCTTGTTATTGTCACCAAAGGTGACTGTTCCTCCATCCTTACTTTGAAGGGTGGAAAATAACTCTGGCCTTCCAGTCATATGTTTGGAACAACCACTATCCAATATTCATTTGCTCCTTATTTTGTGTACCTACAACAAAATTAGAAGACAAAGCAATTGACCCTTTTCTATTTTTGGGTTCATGAGAGTTAGTCTTAGGAACCCATATCCATTTGGATTTTGGTTTCCATTGATAAAAAGATTTAGCATTTCTGGAGTAATCATGTCTAGGCTTATAAGCATTATAAGTTCCATGATTAGATGCATTTCTATTATAACTAGAAAATTTAGTTCTTTGAACAAATGGTTGAGAATATTGTCTTTGATTCTTCACCACATAGTTTGGTCTATTTTGAGTATCAAAGAAGCTATATCCCAATCCGGTTTTATTAACCGAGCATCTTTGAGAACCAAGAAGTCTTTCTAGATTCTCTTGACCATTTGTGAATTTGGTCACTATAGAAAGAAGATCATTTGATTTTTCTTTTAGACTAGTTATTTCTTTTTGTAAGAGATTGGTTCTAATTCCAATTTCTTTTATCTCAAATGCTTGACAAGAGTTTTCCTTCTTGAGATCTTCTATCTCTTAAAGTAACACTTTGTTTTGAGAGTCAAGAGTTGAATTTTCAGTTTTTAACTCTTTGTTTTTAGAACTTAGACTCTTAAATTTAGCATATAAATCATTAAATGCTTCTAATAAATCATCATACTCAAATTGACTTACCGAGTCTTCTTGTGCTACAAAGCACATGTTGGCAACTTTTTCATTTGATTCTTCATCGGAAGAGGAGTCACTATCATCTCAACATGCTTGAAATGCCTTTTTCTTCTTGAATTGGTCCTTGGGCTTGATTTTGAGAAAAGGACTATCTTTCTTGATGTGTCCTGCCTTTTTGCAGTTAAAGCACTTGACTTCATTAGGATTGGAAGAATCCACTTTCTTTACCTTTCTTTGAAATCTTCCCTTTTTGATGAATCTTTTGAATTGCCTTGTAATGAGGGCAATATCTTCATCTTCTTCTGAATTTTCAGAATCAGAAGTAGCCTTAAAAACAAGAGATTTCTTCTTGGGTTCTTGTTCTTGTCTGTCTTGAAGTTGGACTTCATATGCCATTAAGTTACCAACCAAATCTTCAAGAGTGAGAGTGTTTAAATCATTTGCTTCCTCAATAGCTGTGGTTTTTCTCTCCCATTCAGGAGTTAAACACCTTAGGATTTTTCTAACTAAATCCACTTGTGAATATTCTTTTCCAAGGGACTTTAGAGTGTTATTAATATCGGTCATGCTAGTTACCATGTCTGATATAGATTCATTTTGCTTCATTTTAAACAATTCAAATTTATGAACTAAAGAAGTGATTTTAGATTCATTTACCTTTGATGTAACGCTCCAAAATTTGAACTTGTGATTTCGAAAACATTATCGAAAAACCTTTCAAAGATTTAAAGTTTTCACTTTTAAAAATGACAGTGGAAGACATTTAGAAAGGAGTACAAGTCAACAATCCTGGGTATGTTAGCTGAAAGACCACCATTCACATGAACAACTACTAAAAAGGAATTGAGGAAATAATGCAATAGATTATTAATAAAATCTGCAGTTTATTACAAAATGAGCAATTTCCCAAAGTTCCATAATCTAAAGAAAAACTCTAAAATTCAGAGCCAAGATGCCAGCAGAAAGAAGAGAAATCTTGAGCCATATTGCACCACGCCATCGACCACCTGTGAAGTCCTACTCCTCACCTGCCCATGAAATAGGTCAGTTTCATAACAAACCAGTAGGTGCACGAATAGATAAGTAGAATGAAAATAAAGCAGGACATTCATGAGATAAGCAGTTATTATATTAAAACAATCAATACAATTGTAATTTATTCTAACAAGTGTAATATGTGCAAAGAGCTATTGTTTGAATTATTTCAAGCAGTGTAAGTCTCAATCATCTACAACTATTCAAAAAGATATTCTTTAAATTCTGATATTAACTGGTATGTAGGTACGCACAGACGCGAAACGTAGAAACAACCGATACCGATCCGAGGGTTTATTATGTCAGGTGTTTTCATTAACTCGGATGGCTGACTGAGTCCGCTCCTAAGGGGACGATCAGTGACCAAGAGAGTAAATCCCCAAAAGCATTCGTGGCCCATGGATGCATCCAACTTCTGCAGAAGTACCTGGGAGTTACCACCTAGGATAATTTATGGTAATCCCAATTCCCCTAACTTCGATGACTGGGGAAACCGAGCCTTTTGCCCGTGGGGTGGTTGTTAACAACCTGTCCATCAGAGTTTTTATACCATCTATCCTCTCCCTTGATGAACCGTGAAGGTCGAATGGGTACGACGGGGGTTTCTTAACCGCCGCCCCATCCTACATGCTCTGGTCTATTAGACCCACTCGAGTATCTTACCTGTGAAGGCGAGTTGTCACCATTTATGTGATCTCAGCATTGTGCTAAATGCACGCATCGAGGTTGCTACAACCTCATCATTCAACCATCGTAATACACATGGGACGTACTTGTCCTAAAGTACGATCGTACCTTCCTAGAGGTACGACTACGATGAGAGGGTAACAATCAATGTTTTATGATTCTTTTGGTTCATATATGACACGTATTGCTCTTTGAGCAATTGGCCTGTGGAGGCCGACATTATCTCATCTATATCAATAAAGTGTTGATTTCCCACTTCAAGGTACTCCATGACCTCTCGTAAAATTTATACTGTACCTGCCTTAAGGTTCGGTTACAATAGCAATGGCAGTAGGTTTCTCTCTAGAAATGAGTTTATTCACAAATTTTACATTAAGTATGCAATTTCAAAAGAATAAGCATGAGGAAACGCAGAACAGACAATCATAAGTTAAGTAATCCTACAGGTAAGCATGTATGCCAATTAAACTATTCGATTCTCGCTCGAATGAGTCTACCCATAGAGTTTACATTAAGCATGCAATTTCAAAAGGATAAGAACGAGAAAAACACTGACCAGACAATCATAAGTTAAATACTTTTTCAGATAAGCAGGTATGTAAAATAACTATTCTATCTCAGAAGTCTTATATGTTATTTCATTCATCCAAAATCCTTGTGCGACATTCCCCTATCTCAGAATGTTGTCCAGCTGCATGCGTCTACGGGTGTAGATGATACAAGGCTCAGGCTGCGGAGCTAGAGCGGGGTTTGATGCAAATCTGCAAAAGTGTGAGTATTGAGCGCTACATTACTTATCATGCGAAGAATAGAAAGTCAGGTCTGTCGATCGAAAAAGAGAGAGGCAACAAGGGTGTGCCCCTGACAGCCAAGAGGCGGCAAGGGGCCAACCCCTGCCGACAGAGAGAGAGAGAGATCGGGACGGATGATAGGGGGCAACCGACCTCCCGTCGGTCTCCTTGTCACCCATAGGGGAGAGGGGGTGTCGTAGGGGCCATTGGTCCCCTGTCGGCACTTTGGCGAACGCCCAGAGGAAAAAAAGAACAACAGGGGGCCTCGTAGGCCACCTGTCGGGCCTTCGATGGGCACAGGGGAGGTGGGAGGCCGCGGCAGGGGCCGTGCGCCGCCTGCAAGTCTCTCGACAAGGTGACAAAGAGGGGGGGCGTTGAAGAGGGAGGAGAAGAGGGAGGGCACTAACCTGGGAGGAGACCGACGGCGGTGGCCGGCGTCGTCTATCGGCGTCAACGAGGGTTGCAGCGACGGTGGCGTTGGTGGCATGCACAGCGAAGGAGGAGGTGAGTGCGATGGGAGCGAAGGGCTTCGAGAGGGAGGCGTGCCTCCCCTCGCCCTCCTACGTTGTTCTTAAAGGGCACAAGGGGGCGATGAATGGGGAAACCCTCGGTGGGTTTCCCAAATCCGCCCGATTTCGCAGGCGGGGCTCGGGAAGGGGGGTTTCTCAAAATCCCCTTCTCGACTTGGGTTATTTTAAAACCCTATCGATGACGGGCCTGGTTCGGGTCCAGATTCGACCCGGCCCGGGTCCGATACAATTAATTTTTTTTTTAAACTGTGGGTTTTACATCCTACCTCTCTTAAAAGAATTTCGTCCGCGAAATATTTATTGCCTTGAAGAGTCAAAATACAGGTCAGGATATTTTTCCCTGATATCGCTCTCAGGTTCTCAAGTACATTCGTCAATTCCATGATGTTGCCACCGAACCTTTACAAAGGAAATGGTTTTTTATCTTAGCACTTGGTCACGACGATCGACGATTTCCACTGGTCTTTCTTCGAATGTCAAGTCCCCTCTAATGTCCACATCATCATAATGAATGATGTGCGATGGATCGTGAACGTACTTCCTTAACATGGATACGTGAAAAACATTATGGATCTGAGCGTACTGAGGAGGTAACGTCACGCGATAAGCTGCTTCTCCAATTCGCTCGAGGATTTCGAACGGTCTGACGTATCTAGGACTTAGCTTTCCCTTCTTCCCGAACCAAAATACGCTCTTCGTCGGAGATACCTTAACAAAAATCATCTTGCCAATTTCGAAGGTAAGCTCTCGTCGGCGTCTATCTGCATAGCTTTTCTGTCGACTCTGAGCGGTACGGAGTGGTTCCTGAATCATTTGCACTTGTTGAGTATAGTGTTGGAAGACTATAGGTGCCTCCAATCTTCGTTCGCCAACCTCGGCCCAGTAAACAGGTGATCGACACGACCTTCCATACAAAGCTTCGCATAGGGTCATCCCGATGCTCGCATGATAGTTGTTGTTGTACGCGAATTCCGCCAGACTGATGTGGGAATCCCACTCTCCCTTCCAGTCCATCATACAAGCTCGAAGCATGTCTTCCAAGGTCTGGATCGTACGTTTCGACTGCCCGTCAGGTCTGAGGGTGAAAAGCAGTACTGAACTTCAACTTTGTGCCCAAAGCCAGCTGAAGTTGCCCCCAAAACCTTGAAGTGAATCTAGGATCACGATCGGAGATAATCAAGACCGGAACACTTTGCAACCTCACAATCTCTCTAATATAGAGATCAATGAGACTATCCAACGATTGGTTAAGACAGATAGGTAGGAAGTGAGCAAACTTGGTGAGTCTATCAACGATCACCCAAATCGCGTCATGCTTCCTCTGCGTCCTCGGTAGGCCGACTATGAAGTCCATGGTGACATCTTCCCACTTTCATAGAGGGATCTCTATCTGCTTGTGAACACCCCAAATTTTTTAAAATCTTTAAATATCCCCTTTTTGCCCCTGATTTCATTTTTTTTTTGCAATTGAGTCACTTTTTAATCTAAATTCCAGTTCATTTTCCAAGTTTTTACTGGAATTAAATTCATTTTATATATTTGACCTGATTTCGAGTCTGGATCCAATGTCAAGATCCAAACCTGAGTCTCGTTGTCCAACTTTTAAATTAAAATTACAGAAAATACCAAAAATAGTTTTTAAATAGCTCAGATAGTCCATTCGGCATCCGTTTGGATCCATCGCGTTGTATTTCTCGATTCCAGTTTCAAAACTTGAACATTTTCTCAAAACCTGGATCCGAACCCATTCTTCTGAAGAAATTTCCCCAAAATAACCTTGAATTTTCATAAAAAACCTTTCTTTTGTAAATATTTCTCAAAAAATATAAGATGATTTCCAAATCCCTTATTTCTCCCAAGTCTCATAGTTTTATTTCAAAAAATACCAAAAAATGGAAAATACAAAAAGAATGTTAAAAACCTCCTTTTTGAAAGAGAAAATATCATAAGGGAGCCCCCCCCCCCCACTTTTTGTAAAAACCTGAAAATGAGAAGGCCCCTTTTGCAAAACCTTTATAGGGTTTCTTTGAAAACCCTTCAATCTTCTCCTTCCCAAGGGGGGCTCCTCTACTGCTGATGGCACAACTCCCTCAGCCGCCCAAACCCTCCATAGCCTTGGCTCCAGAATGGTTGATGGCCAACGGCCTCGCAGGCTTTCCCCTTTCTCCAAACCCTTTATCACCAACGGCCTTCCCTCATTCTCCACCGTCGATCGCCCCCTCTCCTTCACAAAGCTTCCACCAAACTCCCCCACGTGCGACCTCCTCTCCATCGCCCTCCGATCAATGGCTCCACCCTCAGCCATTGATCCCAAAACCGCCTACCTCTCGATTCTTCCTCCCTCTCTATATAAGCAAGGCAACCAGAAGGGAGAAAGATCGTCGAGGAAATCCATCCATTGGTGCCATCCTTTCTAAAGCACCTCTCCGTAAAAGTTAAAGAACGGCATCCCAAGGCAAGAGTTTCCCATCTCAGAGCATCAGCGATCGTTTTTTCAAGCCTCCATCAATCCCTCTTCGCAAATACCTCTTCTGTAGGAAAGAACTAAGTCCTGCAACGTCCAGAAGGAGCACCGCTTTCTCTTTTCAATCCAGATTGATTCACAGTAAGATTTAACTCTCTCTATTCATTTTCCTTCGTTGTAATCTAGTATTAACAATATTGTTTTCATTACTTCCTTTCAACAAAATCATATGCTGCAGTGTCGAGTTGTATATAACAACATCGACCAGCAAATGGCGACATTGCGTTATTTGTTTCAGTCTCATTTTTTTTTTCCCAATATGCTAGTCATTATCCTCCTTCACCTATGTAATTTTTCCTTTTACTCCGATTCAATTTTACCTTTGTTCTGCATATGAAAGTAACATTCATAGTAATATCTGATCTGATCCCATATCAGATCGAGTTTACTCTGTCGTTATCCCTCCATGGATTTTACATTTTACCTACAAGTATGTTAAGTTCACCCTTTTTTTTTATGTTCTGGGTTTTCTCGATGTAATGTATCTTGCATTGCTGCTCAGTCTCATGAATGGATTTCATTCATGTGCTTGGTTATAGGAAATCACCCCTGTTGCGTCCGATCCCTGACTTTGGTAACATTTAGTCATTTTTTTTTTGTATTTTGTTTTGGCTTCACTGAGCTTAAATCGTTCCCTACACCCATTTTTTTCACTTAGTCTCACATCATTAGTGTAGCAAACTGCTGAATCCAGATTCTTTGTTTCCTGAAGAAATTCAAATTCTAGTTGATAAAAGCAGGCAGTAGAATTATGTTGCATCTCGCCTTATCGGCATCACTGTGTTATTGGCATTCTCAACCCATCTCGTTTCTTATTTGCAGCACATTACAACATTTATATGTCAGCCATTTACCTAGTATACATGGGTTTTTATCCAATCTCAAGTTTCCTCATGTTAACCCTCACATAAGGATACTATCCTGTTATTCAAAACTCAATCTTATGTCGCAGAGGGCAAATAACCCCTTTTGCACAGAAGTATGCTAGTAAATTTAGATAAAGGTATGTTCGTGACCCTGGCTGTAGGATATATCTTGCTTGCCATTTATGGAGGTTTCGGAGATCAATTTTATTTGGGGTCTGCGTCCATTCGATTTCAGTACATGGATCCTTCTGTAAATCTTTCAACAGGAAATGGACACAGGTCAGTTCTGAAACCTACGCTTTAGAGCGACCCTGCGCGATTGCCAGAGATTTAAGTCCCCTGAAATATCTTACTCATGCTTCAGTAATCCAATTATTCGGTCCTTCAAATAAACTCAGGTTTCTGAAAAGGATGAAGCAATAAGAAAGGTACTGAAATTCCCCCATCATAAGTCACACCTTAGAGATATTGCAAAGCTCTGATTTAATCCTCCGCCTCCTTTTGTTTTTTTTTAGCCTGCGTTATGTTCTCCTGTATATGCCAATGGTCTCTTAGATATTCTATAGAGACGGTGTAGCTTTAGATCTTTGTCCGGCGGCCATGACAAGCTATCACAGAAGAAATGCTTTGCCATCAGAAGTCAGTCAAAGAAAGATTTGTGGGCGCACCAATACAGAAATTTTCTTGCCGACCATTATGTATAAACTCTCGAAACAGGACATCCTGACTTTCAGTAAGATCAGTGTACCTAGTGGAATTTAATTCACCCTGACTCGGCATGTACACGATGATCATATCAACAATTCCTATTGACAATCTGCCACGACCACAGCTAATTCACGACCCATGGCTAAGGATTATATGTCCTGACTTAAAGAGTGATATATCCTCATTGTTTTCTGCAGGTGTATACTGCTCCGGCCGCCTGAACAGACCTAATCCTTGAAATCGCCACTGCTTAGTGAGGTATGTTTCGCAGCTGCTCTCTCTTTTTATCTGTGTTAAGGATCTCGTTGGTTGTTCATTCCATTTTCACCCTTGAGCTCTATGTCTGAATTACATCATGCTTTTTCAATCAGATTTCATGTGGCCCTTCCATCAAAAATTTCATTACTATGGTTTTTCTAGGGTAGTAATAATAATAAAAAAAAGGGGATATATATATATATATATACAGGGGAAGGGAGATTCGCGTTGAAAAACTTAGGAAATGATATATGTCATTAATCAAATCTGGAAATCCTTACCACTAATTTCCAACAAATGACTAGCCTTCAATTAAATGACATGAATTAATCACACTGATGTTCAAATTATGTCGGCCCTTAGGATATCATCTTAAAGGTGTGTTACTGAATCTTCATATTTAAATTAGGACTCTCCTCAGCTGATGCTCGACGTATAACTCTTATATGAGCTTTGCACGATTTTATAACTAGATTTTGTTACAAATCATTGTATGTTCCCAAAGGTTTGAGCAAGTATATCTGTAGCCATCATGGCAATTGTATGCCTGTGTTCTCGTGTCAATGATGGGATAATTTTGATAAGTTTTCTGTTAAGGGCTCCAACAGAATCGGGAAAGAGGAAAATCAGCCTTTGGCGAGTTTGATTGTCCTTTTGAATTCTGGCCTCCATACGACTCCTGCATCGTTCCTGCTCGATGATTCACTGGTCATGTCCAAACTGGTTCATTCCTGTAGGCACTGTTTTGAAATCCCAGTCTGTAGGATACTAGCTCAAGTGTTGCGTGTCGGGGTTTGAGATAATTCACTAGATATTTTGCAGATCAACATCTCATCTGCTAAAAATTCCCTTTAGGTTGGCCCTAACCTGTAATAACACTTTTTAACCTTGTAAAACGGAATGAACACCCAAACATTTTAGGCAGGAATGTCAACATTACTCAAATTCTGATAGGTAATCATCATTTTGGGCAGATACTGTTTCCGTTAATAGCCATGTTATCGGATCAGTCCGATGCCTAACCCCTTTTTGATATGATCTCAAATCCAGATCAGATGCCATCCTTTAAAATATTATGGTTGAGGGCTAGATATTAGATTAGATGGAGTACAATATTTATGGCTAACGAATTCGCAATATCTGTGTCATATAGTAAAATTTGAACTACCAAAAGTGTTAGCCATAGATAGTTCATGCTTAGTGATCATGCTGATATATATCAACAATTGATCTAATATCAGTAAGTGTTAGTCATTACTAACAGATTTCGTCAGTAGGGTTAGCAGTCTTTGTGAGCACCATGAGGTTATCAGTCAATACAAATATCAGCAATCAGTATAGATAGCACAGGAACGTCATTTCAATCATCTTCTGCACTTGCCTTAGTCTCAATGTTGGCATACCACTGTATACATTTACACTGTTGCACCCTTGTACACAACTGCCCTTGTTCCCTTCTTCTTTCTATTATATACAAGACTTACCTGTGAGTCTATTCGCAGCAAAATCCACCCTTCACTGTCCACCATCACTACAGTCACATGGTTCCACTTGTGCACACTTCTTGCATTTCCTGTATATGTCTTCACTGATGCACAATATCACACCCACTCTATAGATGTTAGTTTCATAAATATCATTTATATCACCATTCCACCTATATATATATATATCACTTTCACACTTTAGATCTTAAATACTTTGGCATGCGAGTATCTTTTACCATTGACATCCACATGATATGTGCAATTTTTTTCTCACTTTTTCATACTAATCAGGTGTTTTGCAGGGAATATGTGGGAAATTACATTACTTGGAGTTGAAAATTCAATTTTATATGTTGTAATAAGTTAGATCTTAAAGAAAATTTACATTTCTTGTTTTAGATAGAATGAATGAGCATTGTAAATATCATAAATTGCTTATTTTCATGCTTTTTACCTTTATTTCTCAAAATCTCACAATGGTGAAACATGAATGACACGTGCACCATTTCGTAAGATGTAATTAATCCTAAGTTGATGATTTACATCAATGGCCATAGTTAGGGTGTAAACAAAACTTAGTATTTTTATCTTTTATAAAATAACATTGGATCCACACTTGATCCTTTTCAAAATCCATCATGTTTTCTTTAAATATTTTCTTCTTTTATCAGGGTTTAGTCTAAAATTGATTTAATACATATATCAATGGCCATAGTCAGGATATATTGAGAATTAATTTCATTTTAAACTCTATAAAAGCACTAAAATGTATTTTATTCTTCATTTGAATTCAGATATGATTATTATATAATACATTCAATGACCATAGTCAAGGATGTATTATATCTTCAATCTTTATTTAAATCATTTAAAGAATGGATTAGCTTTTCAAAATCCAATTTCAAAATCTTTAAATTCATTCATCATTTAGGATAGAATTGCATCATATTTTCAAAATTTCTTTTCAAAACTCCAAGTGATTTTGAGTATCTTTCTTCATTCAATTCTATAGATTCAAATTCAATTTCATTTTCAAATAGCAAAAATCAATTTCAAAGTCCAATTTGACTTTGAAATTTCAAATTCATTCTAAAAATTCAAAAATTCTAATATAAATCAAACTTCAAAGTTCAAATCAACTTTGGGACCCCAAAATTCGCTTTTCAAATTCAATTCTATCTCATTTCAAAATCCAAAGATTTAATTTCAAAGTCCAATTTGACTTTGAAAGTTCAAAACCATTTTGCATTCAAAATTTCAATTTCCAAATCAAAAATCCAAACTTCAAAAGTTCAATTTAACTTTGAAGTCATCTCCTGCTTTAAAAAAACAAGTTTATCTTCCTATCTTCAAAATTCAGAATCAAAGTTTGAGATTGATTCTGAATCTCAAAAACTTGACCCTTCTTAAATTTCAAATTCAATCTGGGTTTCCAAAACCCAGATCCATCTTCAAAAAGTTCCATTTGAACTTTCAGAATCCAAATTCCATTTAGGATCCAAAATTCAATTCCATCTTGGATCTCAGATTTCAGATCCAAATTCCATTTCAAATTTCAAATTAAATTTCACTTTTGGATCTTAGACTTCAGATCAAAAACCCATTTTAGGATCCAGAATTCAACTTCCACTTTGGATCTCAGACTTCAGATCCAAATCCAATTCTAAGATCTAGAATCCAACTCCACTTTGAATCTCATACTTCAGATCCAATTCCATTTTAGGATCCAGAATTCAATTCCATCTTGGATCTCATATTTCAGATCCAAATTCCCTCCCAAATTTTGAATCAAATTCCATCTTGGATCTCAGATTTTAGATCCAGATTTCAAATCCCATTATATTTTCAAAATTTCATCTGAGCTTTCTGAATCCAATTCTATTTTCAAATACCATTTAGATTTCTCAAATCCATCTTTATTTCAAAACCCTAGATCTAGAATTCAATATCATTTCAAATTTCATCTCTTTCTCTTAAAATCCAGATTCAAAATTCAAAGTTTATTTCTGACTTCGCAACTATACCTTTCCCATCTTCAAAATCATTTTTCCAACTCTGATCATTTCAAAGACTTAGAACTTCAATCTATCTCAAGTACTAAGTTTGATTCAATCGTTCAGAAATCATTTCTTCATTCTATTATCAAGTTCATCTCAAAACACTTTGAGAATTCCAAAAATCATTTTTTCAAAAAGAGCATATATCCTTGTATTGCACAAGCATGATTCTTTGTGCATTTAGACTTAGAATAAATTCTTAGATAGTATTTAGGCAAAGGAAAAAGGCATAAATTCGATCATTGGTTCGATTACCCTGGTAAAGGCGCCAGGAACGGTCGAACCTCGTACCGACAAGCGAATCCCGTCTCTCCAATTTTTCCCGCAAATATTTCAAAAAACGGAGGCGAGTTATTTTCTTAAATATCTTCAAATCAAGGTCAAGTGAAACCCCGCAAAAGAGTTCCTCTTCTCTCTTCTCTTTCTTTTCTTTTCTCTTCTCTCTTTCTTTTCTCTCTTTTATTTTTCTCCCTTCAAAAAAGGAGGAAAATAGAGGTTGGAAAAGAAAAAGAGAAGGAAGAGAGAGAAAGATACGAGAGAGGAAAAATGTTTGCGATGATCATAGGTTTGGCGACCGTGATGGGACTTGTCTTCATCCGGTTGAATTTGTGCCTTTGCTTTGCTTTAATATTATCTAAGTTTTTATTCTTTCAATGTCAGCTTCATTTTCATGCAAAACCTTAGGAGCCTAGACTCTGTCCTAAGCTGACATCATTGCATATAGGATCTTGTAAACACCCCAAATTTTCACTCACCTTCTTGACATCGCCCTCAATCATCATATTTCAGTTCTTCAGAAGAAATGAAGGGCAAAATGGTCATTTTCCAAGATTGAACCTTGCAGAAAGTCCTAAATTTCATTCTTAAGCCTCAAAATTTCTATATTTAGGTTCAGAGACATCTTCAAATTGCAAAATTTCAAAATCCTTTTTCTGGACAAGAAGGTAGAATTTCCAATTCCTGGTTCAGAGTAACATTTCTTGAAACATGTCTTTGTATCGCATTGCATGAACACTTTGCATCATTTCACTGCACAACATGTCATTTTGAGATCTAGAACTCCTGATGTTCAAAAATTGTCAATCCAGATTTGATTTTTAAAATTTTCAAAATTGATTTTAAAACCCTAGGTATTCAAAATTACCAAATTTTCCCATTTTACCCCCAGGACTTTGAATTACAAAAAATTTCTCAAGGAAAACAATCTGGATATTTGGATACTGATTTTAAAGATTTTATCTCAAAACTTTTTGCAAAAAGATTTTAAATCTCTTTACAAAACTTTTTTACATTTACTTTATACATATTTTTTCCCTGAAAAACCAATTTTTCCAAATTCTTGAAAACAAATAATGTTTTATCTCGTATTTTCAAATAAATGGAGCGGGACCCGCCTTTGAACTAGCATCATACTCAGACTCTGAGGTAAATTTTTTTATTCTCAAGCGGGACCCACCCGAAGTTCATACCAATTTGCAAATTTTTCTTAATTTCTTAATATTTATTTATTTATTTAGTTAGTGGGCCCACACACATGTGGCACCCCAATTGAAAATAAAAGAGTTGCCAACACAAAATAAAGCTTTATTTTCAAAAGGATTTTAAAAGTGGATTGAGGTGGCATTTCCATAAAAGCCTCTCATTTATTTCAACATTCATTTTTTTTCCTTTTTATTGATTTGTTTAAATAAATTTTTTTTTTTAAAAGAAGGATGCAGCCTTAATGGCACAGTCGAATTTCCCTAAAGTAATAAATTTGATTTTTGCCTAAAACTTAGGGAAATGAAACCAAGTTTTGAAAAAAAAAAGATGCGCCCCTCTTGAAACGGTTGTTTTCAAAAAAAAATTTCAAAAAAACATAACGGAACCTCATGCTGCGTTTTGTTCTTTTTGAAAGGATATTCAAAGTTCTTTAAAGAGGGGAGGCCATGGATCGATTAAGGGGGGGGATTGACGGTTTTCTTTTTGGGATTTCTGCAGGGATTTCCTTCTCAAGAGAGAGCTCTCTTCCACCTCCCAAGGGACTGCTGTCCATCTCCTTCAAGCCAGCCGCAGGACCTCCACCAACGTCTTCCCCTTCTTCAGTCCAGCCACAGCAGGAAAGCCAGCCGTAGCCTTCCATCATCTTCCGCACACCAGCTGAACGTCCAAGAAGCTGCTGCATATCCTTCACCTCACCTTCAGCCTTGCCACAGGAAATCCAACGGTTGCTGTCATTTTCCTTCAGCCCACCAGCAGAAAGATATCCAACAAAAGAGGGATTCACCAAGAAAGGGGCCATTTTCCTTCAGCTGAAGGAAGGAGGAGGCAAATCTGCGTTTTCTGAAAGTGCAAGAAACTCCAGCCAACGTGTCCATCCCCACTTCAGCCCATTGAAGATCCAGCCACCAGTTTTTTTTCCCATCTTCTTCAACCCCAGCAGCAAAAAGGCTCCAGCCAGCTGCCTCTTTCTTCAATCTCACCTGCAAAAGGAAACGTCATCCAGCCAGTGTGTGAACCTCTTCTTCAGCCCAGCCAACAGGCTGCCATCATCCTTCAACCCCAGCAATAAAAGGTCCAGCCGCTGTCCATCTTCTTCAAACCACCTGCAAAAATTACATCCAGCGTGAAACACCTAGCAGCAGAAAACGCCCCTTTTTCTGCTGTACATAGCAACCATTGGTGTAAGAGATCCAGTAGCATTTGGTTTTTATCGCAGGAAGCATTGGGAAGTGTTTTGGTTCCCAGCCATCTAAATTAAGCTTGGACTGGTGAGTATATTAGGCTTTCATTTTCATTTTTTTTTTTACTGATTCATTTCATTTCCAGTTTTGTATTTCCTGATTGCTTCAAGTCATTTCCTATTATTGTAATACTAGATTCCCTAGTTGTTGTCAACCTGAATTTCCTGTTTTTTTGGAATGTCCTGTTTGGTTTCTATTTGCTTTAATCTGTTAAAATGAGCTTGGATTGAAATCTGTTGTAACAGGTCATAAGCAGTCATTGTTTAGACTCTATACAAGTGACTGAATCTTTTCATTTCTGAATTTTGTTAAGTCTGGTAAATGATTATGCGTAAATCTCAGATTTAGTAATCTTGTTATTCGTCATTTAGTTACTGCCTGTTTAAGTCTGAATTTGTGAAGCCTTCGTGTGTGCTTACTTGTTCAAAAATTCAATTTACAAAAGCACATACATTTCAAAATTTTAAGTTGTATTTTCAATATATATATATATATATATATATATATATATTCAAATCTGATTTTAGTGATTCAAATCTATTTGGTTTGCTTATATATTAAGTCAGAAAAGTGTTTAATTCAGATTTAAAATCATAATTGCTTCTCCATTCAAATTTGTCCCTTTTCTGCTGCAGGGGTGCAGTCTTGATAAACCGCCACCTTCATGCACGGATATATGCATATCCGTTCATGATCTCTATACCATCTTTTGCACACTTCATTATTGATATATAGGGAAGCTCCATACCCATTTTTATTAAAACTTATCTTGTAATTTGGGAAATACGGCTGTGTAAAATCCCCTACAGAAACTGTATATACCTGTATTTTCTGATTTTACCCATTATATGGAATTTCCATTAATATGTATATTTTTTTCATTATATATATATATATATATGTATATCTATGTATATCTACCTATATGTATACGTATATATGTATATATATATATATATGTATATATATATACATCTCTATATACTTATATATATATATATATATATATATATATATATATATATATATATATATATCCCTTCATGTGCCCTTATTTCCATATATGAGCATCCATGTATATATTTTCTCATATAATTACACCTCCATTGTTATATGTCATTTAGCACCCATTTTAGCATTTTGATGTATATATATATATATCTTCGTTGTATATAATATATATATATATATATATATATATATATATATCCATTTTCTTGTTAATTTGGTACTAACTCTCATTTTGCAGGAAAATTTGGAGGAATGCTGATTCTTTTTCACTACGTATTTTTATTTCATTTATTTTGACTCGTCAGAGATGTAATAATCAAACTTGGAATAATATTTACTTTTACTGCTTAGATTAGGCTGCATCTCATATAGTTTGATTTCAGCAATCTCCTGCTTCTATGATTCATACATCTCAATTTTCAAAATTCACCGTGGATGAACACGAATGGCACGTGCACCAACTCTTAGATAGTTGATGAACTCGGTGGAGTCCATATTTACGGCCGTAGTCGGAATATGGACGAGACCCAGATCCATCATCTTTCTACTAGTCACACTAAGCCTACACTCTTAGGCTATCTTAAAATGCACATCATATTTCTAAATTTTCAAAATATTGTGAATTAACTCAAGTAAACTCTGAACATATTCATGGCCCCAGTCAGAATATGTGAAAGATTTACTTTGGCTTAATCCACATTTTTCCAACAAATTTTTCAGAAAGCTTTTCAAAGTGCATTCATTCATTCAAATCATCTGCATCATCTGTTTTTCTCATGATTTTCTAAAGAGATTTTCACTTCATGAAATCGATTTCTCAAGAAACTATGATGATATTCGAAGTTGGATTTTCCCAATCAAAGTTTTCCCGTGATTTTCCCTGAAAATGTTATTTTCTTAAGATTCTTTTCAAAAGAAAATTTATCATCTTTCTCAATAATCAAAGTTGATTTTCAGACATTTCAAAGACAAAATTCTTAGGAATTCAATTTCCTAAGTTTTGAATTTCCTTCTCCAATGAGTTTTCCTATAAAATTTCTATCATTTTCTTAAGAAAATTCTCAAAGTTCGAGTTTTCCCGACAATTGCTTTCCTTTTCAAAGGTTCATCTTTTCTCAAGAATTCCATCAGTTTTCCTGAGATTCTCGTTTCTTCATGGTTTTTCCAAGTCTTTATAAACTTTCTCAAAGTTTTCCTGAGATTCTCATTTCTTCATGGTTTTTCAAGATTTTCTCGAGATTTTTACTTTTTCAAGATTTTCCAAATCTTTATAAACTTTCTTGAGATTTCAAACCTTTTTCGTCTGAGTTTCCTGAGAGATTGATTTCCATCTTTTTCCTGAGAAATGCTTTTCAATTCCAAATATTTTCTAAGCATACATCATATTTTCCAATTTACATTTTCCAAAAATCTCATAGCACATGCCTGAATTCTCTGTGCATTTAGGATAGAACACGATTTCGGTAATTTCACTAAGTCAAGCCCAATTTTGGTCCTTGGTTCGATTACCCCTATTAAAGGCGGCAGGAACGGTCGAACCTCGTACCGACAGGTCGAGCCCCATCCCATGGATTTTTCCGCAAATTTTCAAAACGGAGGCGAGTATTTCAAAACAATTTCCAAAATCTGGTCAAGTTTGAATCGCGAAAGCATTTCCCTCTCTCTCATGCAAGGAAGGGAAGATGGGAAAAATTTTGCGACGATAACAGGTTTGGCGACCGTGATGGGACCTGTCATTGTCTGACCTAAATTATGCTTGACTTAGTTCAATTATTGAAATTATGTTCACAACATGTCAGCTCTTTACTTTTGATATCATGCGAACCTAGGAGCCTAGATTCTGACCTAGCTGACATTGACTGCATGTAGCTTAGGCATGGTTTGGTAGGACCAGATTGAGGAGAAATTTTCATGTTCACATAGACTTAGGTCTAAATACAACTCTCCTCAATTTAGGATCTGAATGCAAACAATGTATGCTTCTTCAAAGATTTTCAAAAGTCTATCTCTCTAGGATTTAGAGCCATCTATTTCTTGCATGTGATCATTTTTTTAAAACCCCAATTACCTATCATTACCCGGTCTTCACGTTGCTGGGCTCTCTTCCAGAACCCTAGTTCGGGACAAAGCCTCACAACTGGGCCAATTATTTGGGTTAACACCCTCCTACCACGTACCGCGGGCCACAGTCTGAAGTATATCGGTAGGCGCTCAAGGATGTTGGGAAACCTTACCTTAGAACCGGAGTTGAAATTATATGCCACGTACCTCGGATTTTGGTTCGGGTATATCGGCATAACTGGAATGGATAAAGATGATCTGAATCTAGAGTTAGGATTAGGATCCTACAACTGTTTTCAAAATAATGCATCTAGAGTCAGCCTTTTAGGGAGTGCTGTATGTGCATAAATGTTTGTGCAGGATATGATTGTTCGTATGTTACCTCTATTTTCTTACATTTTCCCAAAAATATTTTTCAAATTTCCATATTTCTCACCTTTTCCTTTATTTTCTCAAACCCTGGAAGATTTTCCCAAATATCCAATTTCTTTCAAAACTCCAGGTGATTTTTCATTCTCCCGTTCTACTGGATCTCGAATTTCTAATTGCATTTTATCCTGCCTGCAATTTTTTAAAATCATATGTTTTCTCTCATTGGATTTTCAATTCTTTTGTCTATTTGCAAAATTCTTCATCTTATTTTCCTCGTGCATACCTTGACTATTGCGGTGGAAATTGTTTACCCACTTGCCTTCTCCTTATTCTAAATTCGTTTGCGGATTGTTTTTTTTCAAAGAGATATCTCTTTCCTTCAAAAATAGTATTTTCCTCGTGGTTGACGACCTCGCCTAGGTAACAAGGCACATTTTTCCGTTGTTTATTTCTCTTACAAAGAATGACAACACAATTGTCGTGATTTCAGCGGCGACTTCATCCCTAGTAATGGGATATTCTTCCAATTGTCTACCATATCGTCAATAATCATTTTCTTCCCAAATCCAAAATTCCCTCAGGGTCTAATCAAGACTTTATCCTGCAGAGAGAGCATCTACAACATTTGATGGTTCAGACAAGATCAGGCAAAAGAATGACGGCATCTCAGTACTCGTCGGCCTCAGAAGAAGCGATGGTCTCCCCTCGGTCCGAGAGGAGTCAAGAACAGCAGCAAGAGGACGATGGCATAGATCCTCAGATGTACGCGATGTTTCAGAAAATGATGAAGAGGATGATGAGTGAGCAGGCTGGCACCAGCTCAGACAAAAATCCATTCAGTCAGAAAATTAGAGATCATGTGGCCAAGAAAACAACCAAGGAGCATGTTCAAGATACTTCGGACGAAGAAGAATCAGCAGATGATACCGAGGAAGAATGCGAGATCATTCATGGAGCCACTCGCAAACCAAAGGGCCAAGCAATAGAAAAACCGCTTCAAGCACAGTTAAAAGAAATGGCCAAGATAGTCAAAGATCTATAGGTTCGGGATAAAGGCAAGAAAGTCTTCACTAGCGAAGACTTTTATGATGGCTTAGAAGGAGACGAAGATCTAGAAAATCTGCCTCGTAAATTCATCAAGTTCGATGGTTCTGGCGACCCGAAAGCCCATCTCGCCATGTTCTTCGCCGAATGCTCCAAATTCAAGAGAGACAATAGGGCCCTATTTCTCTGTTTTCCTCGTAGCCTAGAAGGCACTGCCACCAAGTGGTACTCCGAGCATATCAATCCAATCGAGCTGCGAGAATTTGATAAGGTGGTCAATCTATTCATCGAACGATTCTTGTTCAATACTGAAGCGCTCCCCACATTGAGCCATCTCTGCAATCTAAGGCAGAATGAAAATAAAAAAGCAAGTGACTTCATTCGCAGATGGAGAGAGACCTGCAACAAAATAAGGGATCCTATATCAGAAAGGCATGCTTTATCGTTGATCCTCAATAATTTTTTGCAACCTCTGAGAGGATTAATTTCTACCTCACCATCCAAGTCTTTTGTTGAACTCATTGAACGAGCTGAATGGATCGAAATGGGAGTGGAGAACGGGGTCTATGAAGGCATTACCATTGCAAGAAACAGTCAAGATGCCAAAAAGAAGGCTCACTTCACTTTTGCAGCTAAGTCTTTCAATAATAGCAAAGGTAAAAAGAATGATCATGGCAACAGTTTGGAGAGAATCAAAAGGCAAAAAGGGAAGGACATCAACAGTGATAAACCTCTCCAATCCAGCCCTCAGTATCAATAGAAAGATCAAGAAAAATCAAAGCGCAAGGACTGGAGAACTGATCGAGAATTCACCCCTCTGGATCAGACACTCGAGAGTATACTCGAGTATATGCTTGAGAAAGACCTTGTCCGGTTGCCTAAAGCCGCTGATCCTCCAGCAATTATGGGCAGATTCAAAGAACAAATTTGCAAGTTTCATCGAGCAGTAGGGCACGATACAGAAAACTGCTTCATCCTTAAGAACATTATTCAAGACTGCATTGACAAAAAGCTCCTCGTTGAAGATGAAAAGGAGGACTAGTCGTCATGACAAAGACTTTTTTTTTTCACAATCATTCCAGAAGATGACAATGCCAACAAATTTCCCATTTCCCATTTTGCTTTTTCAAAAGAATAATGTAATCCCATTTTTCTTTCCTTGATTTTAAAGCATCAATAAAGTCATCGAATTTTTCAATAGCTTAGCGCCATCTTATTTGCTTCTTCTTCCTTTTCACAATGTCTCTCTTGTAAGGAATAATCTTGAGGACGTTTATCAGTCAAGAAGCTTGTCGCCTTATTCATCAATTATCCTTCTCTTATTCCAAATTGTCCTCCCTAGTTACACTGGGGCATTTTTTTGAAAATTTATCTTTACCTCAAAACATCTTGTATGCAGGCAGGATAAACCAATCTCTCATTTTGCATATATATGCACCCATTTGCATTCATTTGCATCAATTTGCATTCAATCATATTCATTTACATTAAATTAAAATCAATATTTGTTATCGTCGCGAAATTTTTCCCCCGTCTTCCCTTCCTTGCGGAAGAGAAAAAGAGGAAACGCTTTCGCGCTTCAAACTTGACCGGATTTTGGAAATTGCTTTTGAAATACTCGCCTCCGTTTTGAAAATTGCGGGAAAATCCATGGGATGGGGCTCGACCTGTCGGTACGAGGTTCGACCGTTCCTGCCGCCTTTAACAGGGGTAATCGAACCAAGGACCAAAATTGTGCTTGACTTAGTTAAATCATCAAAATCATGTTCTATCCTAAATGCACAGAGAATTTAGGCATGTGCTATGAGAATTTTGTAAAATGCATCTTGGAAAAACATGATGTATGCTTGGAAAATATTTGGAGTTGAAAAGAATCTCTCAAGAAAGAGTTCAATTTCTCACGAAACTCATATAAAAAGGGTTTTTGAAAACATGAGAAAGCTTATAAAGATGTGATAAAATCAGGAATAGTTGAAAATCCTGGGAAAATGGGAGTGATTCTTGAGAAAAGATGAACCTTTTGAAAAGGGAAACACTTCTTAGGAAAACTTGGACTTTGAGAGTTTTCTTAGGAAAATGATGGAAGATTTATAGGAAAACTCATTGGAGAAGGAAATTCAAAACATGGGGAATCGAAATCCTGGGAATTTTACCTTTTGAAATACTTGGAAATCGATTTTGGATCTTGGAGAAAGATTGGAAAACTCTTTTGAATCTCTTAAGAAAATATCATTTTCCAGGGAAAACTGTGGAGAAACTTGTCTTTGGAAAACCGACTTTGAAAAATCCTTAGAATTTCTTGAGAAATCGATTTCTTGAGAATGAAGTTTTCTTGAGAAAATCAATGATTTCATGATGCAAATGACATGAGTTAATGAATGCACTTTGAGAAGATTTTCTGAGGAATTGGTTGGAAAATGTGCATTAAGTCCAAATAAATCCTTTACATATTCTGACTGTGGCCATGAATATGTTCAGAACTTAGTTGATTTGATGCACATGATTTTGAAAACTTCAGAAATATGATGTGCATTTTAAGATAGCCTAAGAGTGTAGGCTCAATGTGACTAGTAGAAAGATGATGGATCTGGGTCTCGTCCATATTCCGACTAGGGCCGTAAATATGGATTCCACCGAGTTCATCAACTCCCTAAGAGTTGGTGCACGTGCCATTCGTGAACATCCATAGTGCTTTTGAAATAAAATGCATGAATCATATAAGTAGGATATTGCATAAATTCAAACTATATGATATGCATCCTAGTCTAAGCAGGAAATTAACTCTCTTATTCCAAAATTTACATTATTACATCACTAAATAAAGGAAATAAAAGAAATTTGCAGACTTCAGCTCCTTCTTTTGAAATTCGGAATTGGGGTCAAAATGACCAAAATACCCCTAAAATTAAAGTTACACCTTTAAAATCAGGGTTTTTTAAAGGAAAACTTAGTAAAATTGGGATTTCGAAATTCAAATTGAATTCAATGATGATGAAATGCAGTATGACATGCTGCTAAACACATTAGGACTGTAAAATCAGAATTTGGCATTTTGGAATTTACTCAAAATAACGAATTTTGCTTGTTTTTCACTTGGATCCGGGTCCTGCGGGACCCTGTTTAGGTATTGTGGCTAATCCGAACCTCAAATGAATTCCAAATTGCACTAAATTCGGTATGAAGCATCTACTTACTCTGATAAACAGCCTAGAATGCTAAAATTCACGAAATGATATGATTTAAATGCTACAATTCAAAGAAAGTCCTAAAATGGTGGATTTTGCCTATGGATCCGAACCAAATGCAATGCTTAATATGATAATTCAAGATTTACACCATGAAAACTTCTGATCTTTTGCCAACTGCTAAAAGACCCAAAATGCAACATTTTTGGTTTTTACAGTCTCGGTATTTGAGCCTTGGTGAGTTCAATAACAGGGATTTAACTCTGACAGAGGTAAAAATCACACTAATCTGATGTAAAATGCTAAAAAAATACAAAACGGCCATGAAAATTTATGCAATTAATCAGAGCTATGCACGACGCCTACATGAACAACTTTCAGGTTTATGACATTGGCATTTGATCAACGGAAACACAGATAAAAATATAACTATTCCTGCCTAAACTAACAAAACAGACAAATGTAGCAAAACAGGGGATTGACAAAACAAATCTGAAGAAGGTACCAACACTGTTCTAAAAATCACTGGCTTTCAGATGCAAATATAGGACCTCTTGGAAACAACTTTCACTTTTTACAGTTTTGGATTTGGAGCAACACACAAAGAGAAACCATAGCCCTAAGTCGATCCAAGATCTCAGAGGCCCAAATTAGGCTCTAACACGTGTCCCGAACTCTCGGATTTTTGTCGGACATTAAAAAAAATCAGAAAAATCTGACAAAATCATATTAAAAACTAGACATTCTTCTAAATTCATAACATTTTTCGGATCGAAAATTTGATCTCCCATGAGGGATATCTCGATTTTAAAAGTCGGCAAATGATTTTTAAAACGCATCCCGGGTGACAAAACCCGACTTGCCATTTTGAATGTTTACTGCAGTAAAAAAATTCAAATGCCTCCGAATATTTGGCAAAATTTTAGGGACACCTAAGGGCAAATTTCGTGATTTTTTTGGGATTTTTAATAAAAAATAAATGCATGAAATGACGTGTGGACTGACTGACAAAAACAGAGACCTACTGAAAATAAGCAGAATTGAAATAAATGCTAAATTAATCCTAATTAATTCATGAAATGTACTAAATGAATGAAAAAAAATGCAAATTAAATCTAGCTAACTACATGCATGTTAAAAATCATCAAGGAAGTATAATTATGTATTTTTATATATGTCGTTTTATGAGAATAGCTCAATCCATCCCTCGGATGAGCTCTTTCTTCAAACGACAACACGAATCAAACCAAAAGAATTATCATAGTGAAATCAATAGGAATGGAGGCTTACCTTGTGTTCTCCAGCGGTTTTGGAACTCCCAAAATGAGTGGCTAACTTGATAATGGGCTCCAGAGGGGCGTGAATCCAGAGGAAACCAAGAAAGAATGAAAATGGAATTCTGAAATTCAATTCTCAAACAGGGCTCTCAGAGTGAAAATGCTAAATCCAAAAGAAGCTCCCCTAGGCTGGGCATGGGGCCTTGTATTTATAGAGATTTTTGGAAAATTTTGAAATTCAACGAAGCTTAATCTGAGCCCTCCATGTGGCGCCATCTCAGAGGGTGTTGTCTTGGAGTTTGAAATTCAAATTCTGCTTTTTCTAGAGGAAAGGAGAGACTGCCATGTGGCACCACCTCAAGGTGGCTCCTACAATGACATGTGGCAAGAGGGAGGAAAAGGGACACATGGCACCATCTCATACAAAATAGAAAAGGTGAAGTTCAGGATTTGCGCCACCTCAGACTGGAGTTTGAACATTTGAATTCTAGCTTTCTCTGAAGGAGGCAGAAAGTGACATGTGTCAGTTGCTTTTTTTGAAGAAAGCAGAGAGAGACACGTGTCCCTTGCTTTTTCTGAGAAGAGCAGAGGGTGACATGTGTCACTTGCTTTTTCTGAGAAAAGTAGGGAGTGACATGTGTCTTCTACTTTTTCTAAAGGAAGTTGGAGATGACATGTGTCATCTACTTTTCTGAAAAAAATAGGAGGGAGACATGTGTCCTCTGCTTTTTCTGAAAGGAGCAGAGATTGACACGTGTCGCTTGCTTTTCCTGAGGAAAGGAGAGAGTGACATATGTCACCTGCAGGAGACATAATTCAAATGGTGCCACCTCAGGGGAGACAAGTTCTACTTTTTCTGAACAGGACAACACATGACACGTGGCATCTCATGGTGACCTTGGAATGAGACTTGGCACAGGGTGAAGATGGTAGACATTGACACGTGGCATAAAATAAAGAGGATGACTAATGACATGTGGCGGCATCTTAAGGTGGTCCCACACTGACACGTGTCAAAGGGTGGCAGAAGAGAGAAGGTGACATGTGGCGCCAACTCTAGGTGAACCCTATGCTGACACATGGCAGGTAAATGGGAGGAGAGAGAAAGGACAAGTGGCACCAATCTAGGGGACAAGGTTCCTATTTTTTTTGGGTTTTTCAAAGTTCAGGTTTTTCAAAAGAAAAGTCTATGTGACACCACCTCAGTGTGGGTCCCACATTGCTTCTTTATTGAAATAAGAACAAGACAACAACCTCTTTTTGGAATTTTCATAAAATCTGGGCTAATTGAAAAAACAAGAATTTTTGGAAAGAGTTGGCCCCTGTAGGGCAATTTTGTAAAAGGAAGATATTTGAAATTGTCAAAAGGGCAAAATCTGAGATAAGGTGGCTGAAATCCATATTAAAACTATCCAGATCATTTTCTTGAGGAAATATTTTAAAATTCAGAGCCCTGGGCGTAAAATGGGAAGAACTGATAATTTTGAAGACCCAGGGTTTTGAAATCAATTTTGAAAAGAGTTGAAATTCTAATCTGGATTGAAAATTTTGAAATCGAGAGTTCTGGACCTCGAAATGACATGCTGTGCAGTGCAGTGATATGAAATGCTCATGCAATGCTATACAATGACATGTCTTATGCAATATAATCTTGAACCAAGACTTGGAGATGCCTGTCTCCTGTCAGGAATAAAATTTTGAACATCTGAGCTAAAATAGGGAGACTTTGAGAGTTCCAGATGAAATTTGGACTTTTACAAGGTTCGAACTCAGAAAATGACCATTTTGCCCTCCGGCGATTTCAAAGGTTGAATGATGATGTTTGGTGAAAATGTCGGGGAGGTGAGTGAAAATTTGGGGTGTTTACAGATGCCCCTCTTTGCTGCTAAGCCGGCTCATGGCCGAGCTTAGTGGCAAAGAAAAACACACCAAATTTGGGCTATACATAAAAAAAATGCTCCAGTTAGAAGGATCTGACTGGGTGTGAAGAAATTAGCCCGAGGAAGATGGTAGATATGAAGCGAAGAATAAAGAGGAAAGATTTGCTCTATGAGAGCGAAGTTCAGGTTTTTGCCCTTAACCTGAATGGGACAGAAATACCTCGCATGAAACGAAGCTCAGGTTTTGACCCTTGACCTGATTGGGGAATGGAATATCTCATCGAAATGAGACTCAGGTTTGTACCCTTAACCTGATTGGGCGGAAGATGAAATACCTCTTCAAAGGAGGCTCAGGTTTGTACCCTTATCCTGATCGGGCGGAAAATGAAATACCTCTTTGATTGAGGCTCAGGTTTATACCCTTATCCTGATTGGGTGTAAAATGGAATACCTCATCAAAGGAGGCTCAGGTTTGTACCCTTATCCTGATCGGGCGGAAAATGAATGGAATCCTCGAAGGAAGAGACCATGATGGAACCTTTGGATTTTGCACAGTAAATCCGACAGGGTTTTTTGCAAAAGGAAGGAAAATGGGGTCCCTAAAGCTTGAAAAGGGATTGATCTTGGGCGTCTCATTGTTGAGACTAAAATCAACTTTTGAAATTCCCTCTTGCGAGAAAATGATTGTTGGTTCGACCTCAAACCGAAATGAGACTGTCTATGGTGGGACAGTGGGGACACAGGGAAGTGTGCAAATTTGAGAGTTCATGCTCTCAAAGAAGGGAAGGAATCAAGTCCTTAGGAGGGATTTAAAATTGGTGTCAGGATGCATCGAAGACGGATATCGAGCTCTCACTTCACGTCAGGATAGCTAGAAAATATTATCAAAATATTGAGAATTTTGTTGTTGATTCCAAGTTTTTGAAAATGTTGCACATGGCTGCAAAGATATTCTTTCTTTTCTACCCAAAGCATTACCTCCAAACAAGGTTCATTTCGTAGAATCGAAATTGGAAACCCAAATTGTTTGCAATTGACCTTCTTCATGGAAGCTATCAATTTCCTTGATATAAACAAGAAAGAGAATTTGATATTATGAAAGCAATTGATGAAAGAATATTGATAATAGAATTTCACAAAGTTAAAGAGGATTCTTGATAAATTTGGCAGTTTGATATCCTGGGACCTTCTCTCATGATAATCTTTCTGCACTTTTTTTTTTTACTCTTTCTGGTGTTTTGGCTACATTCTCCTTCATTTTGGAGATGTTCTGACTTTTTCTCTCTCTCTTTTTCCTCTCTTGCTCTCTTTTGGGAAGGGTACGTCACAAGCTCCTTCAACTTGGAGATGTTTCGATCCTTCTTGGACGATGGGTTCATGTTGATGATATTGGCTAATTGGCTGGGGATTCTTTGGATGATAGCTGAAATTAAATACCTTTTAGGGATTGTCAAGAGGTTCATCGCATCTGCCTTCATCTCGACAGTGCTTTGGACTTTCTCTGGAAGGATCCGTCACAAACTCCGTCATCTTGGAGATGTTTCGAATCTTCTTTGGCCCCGGGGGTCTACTCGCCTAATTCGCCTTCATCTTGACGACAGGTGAGAGATCCCTTTTGCGGATACTTAATTGTAGCTTAGGTGATTTTAAGGAGACAAGGCTTGAATGAATTCTCTCTTTTTCCAGCGCTCAGGATATTTCCACTGCCTCATTTTACAAGAATAGTCTCTAAAGATGCGCCATTGACTGCGATCAATATCGATCATCTACGATTTTCAATAACATTGAATCTTCTTTTCTGGCCATATCGAGGATTTATCCTTCATCCTTTTGGTTAGCCAATAGAAAGAATTTAAAGTTTGAATCTCTTTTCGCAGAAGTTTCACTCTTTTGGAAGTAATGCTGAAGGTAAACTGAAATAAAGATTTGTGCAATAAAGATTCTGAAATCAACAATTGATTGACAAATTGACAAAATTTTCTTGAAATCCTTGATGAAAGAGAGCACATAAGGTCCAGCTTAACGCATCCGTGACGAAAATTCTCCTCTCTTTTCCTCAAAGGAGGTGACTATCAGTTCACTGGGAACAATATCAGTTCAATTAAGAACGACCATCGGTTTGCTGGAAACAATATCAGTTCAATTAAGAACGCCCATCGGTTTGCTGGGAACAATATCAGTTCAATTAAGAACAACCATCGGTGGGAATAATATCAGTTCAATTAAGAACGACTATCAGTTCGCTTGGAACACTATCAATTCAATGAAGAACAACTATCAGTTTGCTTGGAATACTATCAGTTCAATGAAGAACGACTATCAATTCACTTGGAACACTATCAGTTCGATGAAGAACGACTATCAGTTCACTTGAAACACTATCAGTTCGATGAAGAACGACTATCAGTTCGCTTGGAATACTATCAATTCAATGAAGAACGACTATCAGTTCACTGGGAACAATATCAGTTCAATGAAGAACGACTATCAGTTCACTTGGAACAATATCAGTTCACTTGGAACACTATCAATTCAATGAAGAACGACTATCAATTCACTTGAACACTATCAGTTCAATGAAGAACGACTATCAGTTCACTTGGAACACTATCAGTTCGATGAAGAACAACTATCAGTTCGTTTGGAACGACTATCAGTTCGCTTGGAACGACTATCAGTTCGCTTGGAACACTATCAGTTCAGTGAAGAACGACTATCAGTTCGTTAGGAACACTATCAGTTCAATGAAGAACGACTATCAGTTCGTTTGGAACACTATCAGTTCAATGAAGAACAAGGACCATTATAGAGAGTTGAATCGCTTCTATGAATGGTTTCAGGATTATCCCCTTATCCTGAACGGGGAATGAAAATTGGATGACCTGGCGATCAAAATTGAGAATTTTGGTGATTTTAAAATTGGGAATTGGATGACCCGGAGGTCGAAATTGAAGAATTGGATGACCCGAGGGTCGAAATTGAAGAATTATGGAAAATGATTCAGGTTTATCCCTTAACCTGAAGGGGAATGGAATTGGGTGCATAGTCAATGCAAATGCAATGCACATGCAATGCACATGCACATGAAATGCAAATGAAGTGCAAATGAATGCAAATGAGTGCATATATATGCAAAATGAGAGAATGGTTTATCCTGCCTGCATACAGGATGTTTTGAGGTAAAGATAAATTTTTCAAAAAAATGCCCCAGTGTAACTAGGGAGAAAGTTTTGAATAGAAGAAGGACAATTGATGAATAAGGCGACAAGTTTCTTCACTGATAGATGTCCTCAAGATCATTCCTCACAAGAGAGACATTATGAAAAGGAAGAGGAAGTAAATAAGACGACACCAAGCTATTGAAAAAAATTTGATGACTTTATTGATGCTTTAAAATCAAGGAAAGAGAATGGGATTACATTATTCTTTTGAAAAAGCAAGATGGGAAATGGGAAATTGTTGGCATTGTCATCTTCTTGAATTGTAGAAAAAATCTTTGTCAGGATGAGTAGTCTTCCTTTTCATCTTCAACGAGGAGCTTCTTGTCAATGCAGTCTTGAACAATGTTCTTAAGGACGAAGCAGTTTTCTGTATCATGCCCTACTGCTCGATGAAACTTGCAAAATTGTTCTTTGAATCTGCCCATAATTGCTGGAGGATCAGCAGCTTTAGGCAATCGGACAAGGTCTTTCTCAAGCATATACTCGAGGATACTCTCGAGTGTCTGATCCAGAGGGGTGAATTCTCGACCAGTTCTCCAGTCCTTGCGCTTTGATTTTTCCTGATCTTTCTTTTGATGCTGAGGGCTGGATTGGAGAGGTTTATCACTGTTGATGTCCTTCCCCTTTTGTTTTTTGATTCCCTCCAAACTGTTGCCATGATCATTCTTGTTGCCTTTGCTATTATTGAAAGATTTAGCTGCAAAAGTGAAGTGCGCCTTCTTTTTGGCATCTTGACTGTTTCTTGCAATGGTAAGGCCTTCATAGACTCCATTCTCTATTCCCATTTCGAGCCATTCAGCTCGTTCAATGAGTTCAACGAAAGACTTGGAGGGTGAGGTAGAGATTAATCCTCTCAGAGGTTGCGAAAAATTGTTGAGGATTAAGGATAAAGCATGCCTTTCTGATATAGGATCCCTCATTTTGTTGCAGGTCTCTCTCCATCTGCGAATGAAGTCCCTTGCCTTTTCATTTTCATTTTGTCTTAGATTGCAGAGATGGCTCAATGTTGGGAGTGCTTTAGTATTGAACAGAAATCGCTCAATGAATAGGTTGACCACCTTATCGAATTCTCGCAGCTCAATTGGATTGATATGCTTGGAGTACCACTTGGCGGCGGTGCCTTCTAAGCTACGAGGAAAACAGAGAAATAGGGCCCTATTGTCTCTCTTGAATTTGGAACATTCGGCGAAGAACATGGCGAGATGGGCTTTCGGGTCACCAGAACCATCGAACTTAATGAATTTTCGGGGAAGATTCTCCAGATCATCATCCCCTTCTAAACCGTCGTAGAAGTCCTCGCTGGTGAAGACTTTCTTGCCCTTGTCGCGGGCTTGCATATCCTTGACCACTCTGGCCATTTCCCTGAATTGTGCTTGCAGGGGCTCTTCTGCGACCTGACTTTTTGATTGTTGACTCCTCCTTTGGCCACATTTCTGAAATGCCGGAGGCACCTCATATTCTTCATCGGTATCATCTTCGTCTGAAGTATCTTGAACATTCTCCTCAGAGGACTTGGTTGACCTCTTGGCCACATGATCTCTAATTCTCTGACTGAATGGATTTTTGTCTGAGCTGGTGCCAGCCTGCTCACTCATCATCCTCTTCATCATTTTCTGAAACCTCGTATACATCTGAGGGTCGATACCGTCATCTTCTGGCTGCTCTTGGTCTTTGTCTGACCTTGGCGAATTCATCTCTCCTTCTGATGTTGATGAGTAGCTGATACGCTGAATTGGTGCGGTCTTCTTCCCTGACCTTGTCTGAACCATCAAATGTTGTGAAGGCTTTCTTGTATTCTCTCTCTTTCTCTTTCTCTGCAGGACTCTGCAGGGCAAAGATAGGATCAAATTTTGAGGAAATTTTTTTTTTGGATTTTTGGAAGGAAATATTGAAGAAAATATGGTAGACCATTGGAAGATTATCTCATTACTAGGGAGTGAGTCGTCATAAGGATTATGACAATTGTGTTGTCATTCTTTATAAGAGAAATAAACAACAGAAAATGTGCCTTGTTACCTAGGCGAGGTCGTCAACCACGAGTAAAACACCATTTTTGAAGGAAAGAGATATCTTTTGGAAAAACAATCCGCAAACAAATTTAGAATAAGGAGAAGGCAAGTGGGTAAACAATTTCCGCCACAATAATCAAGGTATGCACGAGGAAAATGCGGTGAAGAATTTTGCAAGTAAACAACAGGATCGAAAATCCAATGAGAGAAAACATATGATTTTTGAAAATCGCAGGCAAGATAAAAATGCAACTGGAAATTCGAGATCCAGTAGAACGGGAGAATGAAAAATCACCTGGAGTTTTGAAAGAAATTGAATATTTGGGAAAAACCATCCAGGGTTTTAGAAAATAAAGGAAAAGATGAGAATATGGATATTTGGAAAGATATTTTTGAAAAAAATATGAGAGAAATAAAAGTAGCATACAAACTCACATCCTGCATAAACATTTATGCACATTCAGCACTCCCTAAGAAGCTGACTCTAGATGCATCATTTTGAAAACAGCTGTAGGACCTTAATCCTAACTCTAAGTTCAGATCATCTTTGTCCAATCCAGTTATGCCGATATACCCGAATCGAGATCCGAGGTACGTGGCATAGAATTTCCACTCCGGTTCTAAGGTAAGGTTTTCCAACATCCTTGAGCGCCTACCGATATACTTCGGACTGTGGCCCGCAGTACGTAGTAGGGGGTGTTAACCCAAATAGTTGGCCCAGTTGTGGGGCTCTGTCCCGAACTAGGGTTCTGGAAGAGAGCCCAGCAACGTGAAGACCGGGTAATGATAGGTAATGGAGATTTTGAAAAAAATGATCACATGCAAGAAATAGATGGCTCTAAGTCCTAGAGAGATAGATTTTGAAAACTTTGAAGAAGCATACATTGTTTGCATTCAGATCCTAAATTGAGGAGAGTTGTGTTTAGACCTAAGTCTATGTGAGCATGAAAATTTTTCCTCAATCTGGTCCTACCAAACCATGCCTAAGCTATATGCAATCAATGTCAGCTAGGTCAGAATCTAGGCTCCTAGGCTCACATGATATTGAAAGTAAAAGAGCTGACATTTTGTGAACATAATTTTGATAATTAAACTAAGTCAAGCATAATTTAGGTCAGACAAGGACAGGTCCCATCACGGTCGCCAAACCTGTTATCGTCGCGAAATTTTTCCCCCGTCTTCCCTTCCTTGCGGAAGAGAAAAAGAGGAAACGCTTTCGCGCTTCAAACTTGACCGGATTTTGGAAATTGCTTTTGAAATACTCGCCTCCGTTTTGAAAATTGCGGGAAAATCCATGGGATGGGGCTCGACCTGTCGGTACGAGGTTCGACCGTTCCTGCTGCCTTTAACAGGGGTAATCGAACCAAGGACCAAAATTGTGCTTGACTTAGTTAAATCATCAAAATCATGTTCTATCCTAAATGCACAGAGAATTTAGGCATGTGCTATGAGAATTTTGTAAAATGCATCTTGGAAAAACATGATGTATGCTTGGAAAATATTTGGAGTTGAAAAGAATCTCTCAAGAAAGAGTTCAATTTCTCACGAAACTCATATAAAAAGGGTTTTTGAAAACATGAGAAAGCTTATAAAGATGTGATAAAATCAGGAATAGTTGAAAATCCTGGGAAAATGGGAGTGATTCTTGAGAAAAGATGAACCTTTTGAAAAGGGAAACACTTCTTAGGAAAACTTGGACTTTGAGAGTTTTCTTAGGAAAATGATGGAAGATTTATAGGAAAACTCATTGGAGAAGGAAATTCAAAACATGGGGAATCGAAATCCTGGGAATTTTACCTTTTGAAATACTTGGAAATCGATTTTGGATCTTGGAGAAAGATTGGAAAACTCTTTTGAATCTCTTAAGAAAATATCATTTTCTAGGGAAAACTGTGGAGAAACTTGTCTTTGGAAAACCGACTTTGAAAAATCCTTAGAATTTCTTGAGAAATCGATTTCTTGAGAATGAAGTTTTCTTGAGAAAATCTTGAGAAAATCAATGATTTCATGATGCAAATGACATGAGTTAATGAATGCACTTTGAGAAGATTTTCTGAGGAATTGGTTGGAAAATGTGCATTAAGTCCAAATAAATCCTTTACATATTCTGACTGTGGCCATGAATATGTTCAGAACTTAGTTGATTTGATGCACATGATTTTGAAAACTTCAGAAATATGATGTGCATTTTAAGATAGCCTAAGAGTGTAGGCTCAATGTGACTAGTAGAAAGATGATGGATCTGGGTCTCGTCCATATTCCGACTAGGGCCGTAAATATGGATTCCACCGAGTTCATCAACTCCCTAAGAGTTGGTGCACGTGCCATTCGTGAACATCCATAGTGCTTTTGAAATAAAATGCATGAATCATATAAGTAGGATATTGCATAAATTCAAACTATATGATATGCATCCTAGTCTAAGCAGGAAATTAACTCTCTTATTCCAAAATTTACATTATTACATCACTAAATAAAGGAAATAAAAGAAATTTGCAGACTTCAGCTCCTTCTTTTGAATGTCCCTGCCAAACTTGAAATAAGGTTAGCTCAAATATGTGGGTTTTTCCAAAATTTTCCAATAATATTATGAAATTATTGGATTTAATTGGATATAAACCCTATGATCATGCTTCCTTGATATTTGAAATGATGTAAATGCAGGGAATTCAGTGGAAAACAGTTTGAAATTCGGAATTGGGGTCAAAATGACCAAAATACCCCTAAAATTAAAGTTACACCTTTAAAATCAGGTTTTTTTAAAGAAAAACTTAGTAAAATTGGGATTTCGAAATTCAAATTGAATTCAATGATGATGAAATGCAGTATGACATGCTGCTAAACACATTAGGACTGTAAAATCAGAATTTGGCATTTTGCAATTTACTCAAAATAACGAATTTCGCTTGTTTTTCACTTGGATCCGGGTCCTGCGGGACCCTGTTTAGGTATTGTGGCTAATCCGAACCTCAAATGGATTCCAAATTGCACTAAATTCGGTATGAAGCATCTACATACTCTGATAAACAGCCTAGAATGCTAAAATTCACGAAATGATATGATTTAAATGCTACAATTCAAAGAAAGTCCTAAAATGGTGGATTTTGCCTATGGATCCGAACCAAATGCAATGCTTAATATGATAATGCAAGATTTACACCATGAAAACTTCTGATATTTTGCCAACTGCTAAAAGACCCAAAATGCAACATTTTTGGTTTTTACAGTCTCGGTATTTGAGCCTTGGTGAGTTCAATAACAGGGATTTAACTCTGACAGAGGTAAAAATCACACTAATCTGATGTAAAATGCTAAAACAATACAAAACGGCCATGAAAATTTATGAAATTAATCAGAGCTATGCACGATGCCTACATGAACAACTTTCAGGTTTATGACATTGGCATTTGATCAACGGAAACACAGATAAAAATATAACTATTCCTGCCTAAACTAACAAAACAGACAAATGTAGCAAAACAAGGGATTGACAAAAAAAATCTGAAGAAGGTATCAACACTATTCTAAAAATCACAGGCTTTCACATGCAAAGAGAGGACATCTCGGACACAACTTTCACTTTTTACAGTTTAGGATTTGGGGCAACACACAAAGAGAAACCATAGCCCTAAGTCGATCCAAGATCTCAGAGGCCCAAATTAGGCTCTAACACGTGTCCCGAACTCTCGGATTTTTGTCAGACATTAAAAAAAATTAGAAAAATCGGAAAAAATCATATTAAAAACTAGACATTCTCCCAAATTCATAACATTTTTCGGATCGAAAATCTGATCTCCCATGAGGGATATCTTGATTTTAAAAGTCGGAAAATGATTTTTAAAACGCATCCCGGGTGACAAAACCCGACTTGCCATTTTGAATGTTTACTGCAGTAAAAAAATTCAAATGCCTCCGAATATTTGGAAAAATTTTAGGGACACCTAAGGGAAAATTTCCTGATTTTTTTAGGATTTTTAATAAAAAATAAATGCATGAAATGACGTGTGGACTGACTGACAAAAACAGAGACCTACTGAAAATAAGCAGAATTGAAATAAATGCTAAATTAATCCTAATTAATTCATGAAATGTACTAAATGAATGAAATAAAATGCAAATTAAATCTAGCTAACTACATGCATGTTAAAAATCATCAAGGAAGTATAATTATGTATTTTTATATATGTCGTTTTATGAGAATAGCTCAATCCATCCCTCGGATGAGCTCTTTCTTCAAACGACAACACGAATCAAACCAAAAGAATTATCATAGTGAAATCAATAAGAATGGAGGCTTACCTTGTGTTCTCCAGCGGTTTTGGAACTCCCAAAATGAGTGGCTAACTTGATAATGGGCTCCAGAGGGGCGTGAATCCAGAGGAAACCAAGAAAGAATGAAAATGGAATTCTGAAGTTCAATTCTCAAACAGGGCTCTCAGAGTGAAAATGCTAAATCCAAAAGAAGCTCCCCTAGGCTGGGCATGGGGCCTTGTATTTATAGAGATTTTTAGAAAATTTTGAAATTCAAAGAAGCTTAATCTGAGCCCTCCAAGTGGCGCCATCTCAGAGGGTGTTGTCTTGGAGTTTGAAATTCAAATTCTGCTTTTTCTAGAGGAAAGGAGAGACTGCCATGTGGCACCACCTCAGGGTGGCTCCTACAATGACATGTGGCAAGAGGGAGGAAAAGGGACACGTGGCACCATCTCACACAAAATAGAAAAGGTGAAGTTCAGGATTTGCGCCACCTCAGACTGGAGTTTGAACATTTGAATTCTAGCTTTTTCTGAAGGAGGCAGAAAGTGACATGTGTCAGTTGCTTTTTCTGAAGAAAGTAGAGAGAGACACGTGTCCTTTGCTTTTTCTAGTAAGAGCAGAGGGTGACATGTGTCACTTGCTTTTTCTGAGAAAAGCAGGGAGTGACATGTGTCTTCTACTTTTTCTAAAGGAAGTTGGAGATGACATGTGTCATCTACTTTTCTGAAAAAAATAGGAGGGAGACATGTGTCCTCTGCTTTTTCTGAAAGGAGCAGAGATTGACACGTGTCGCTTGCTTTTCCTGAGGAAAGGAGAGAGTGACATGTGTCACCTGCAGGAGACATAATTCAAAATGTGCCACCTCAGGGGAGACAAGTTCTACTTTTTCTGAATAGGACAACACATGACACGTGGCATCTCATGGTGACCTTGGAATGACACTTGGCACAGGGTGAAGATGGTAGACATTGACACGTGGCATAAAATAAAGAGGATGACTAATGACATGTGGCGGCATCTTAAGGTGGTCCCACACTGACACGTGTCAAAGGGTGGCAGAAGAGAGAAGGTGACATGTGACGCCAACTCTAGGTGAACCCTATGCTGACACATGGCAGGTAAATAGGAGGAGAGAGAAAGGACAAGTGGCACCAATCTAGGGGACAAGGTTCCTATTTTTTTGGGTTTTTCAAAGTTTAGGTTTTTCAAAAGAAAAGTCTATGTGACACCACCTCAGTGTGGGTCCCACATTGCTTCTTTATTGAAATAAGGACAAGACAACAACCTCTTTTTGGAATTTTCATAAAATATGGGCTAATTGGTAAAACAGGAATTTTTGGAAAGAGTTGGCCCCTGTAGGGCAATTTTGTAAAAGGAAGATATTTGAAATTGTCAAAAGGGCAAAATCTGAGATAAGGTGGCTGAAATCCATATTAAAACTATCCAGATCATTTTTTTGAGGAAATATTTTAAAATTCAGAGCCCTGGGGGTAAAATGGGAAGAACTGATAATTTTGAAGACCCAGGGTTTTGAAATCAATTTTGAAAAGAGTTGAAATTCTAATCTGGATTGAAAATTTTGAAATCGAGAGATCTGGACCTCGAAATGACATGCTGTGCAGTGATATGAAATGCTCATGCAATGCTATACAATGACATGTCTTATGCAATATAATCTTGAACCAAGACTTGGAGATGCCTGTCTCCTGTCAGGAATAAAATTTTGAACATCTGAGCTAAAATAGGGAGACTTTGAGAGTTCCAGATGAAATTTGGACTTTTACAAGGTTCGAACTCAGAAAATGACCATTTTGCCCTCCGGTGATTTCAAAGGCTGAATGATGATGTTTGGTGAAAATGTCGGGGAGGTGAGTGAAAATTTGGGGTGTTTAGAGTATTCCTCTTCAGGTTAAGGGATAAACCTGAATCATTTTCCATAATTCTTCAATTTCGACCCTCGGGTTATTCAAATCTTCAATTTCGACCTCCGGGTAACCCAATTTCCAATTTTCAAATTACCAAAATTATCAATTTCGACCGCCAGGTCATCCAATTTTCATTTCCCGTTCAGGATAAGGGGATAATCCTGAAACCATTCATAGAAGCAATCCAATTCTCTATAATGGTCCTTATTCATCATCGAACTGATAGTGTTCCAAGTGAACTGATAGTCGTTCTTCATTAAACTGATAGTGTTCCAAGTGAACTGATAGTCGTTCTTCATTGAACTGATAGTGTTCCCAGCGAACTCATAGTTGTTCTTCATTGAACTGATAGTATTCCCGAGCGAACTGATAGTCGTTCTTCATTGAACTGATATCATGCTCAGCGATGGTCTGATAGTGTTTCAAGTGAACTGATGGTCGTTCTTCATCGAACTAATAGTGTTCCCAAGTGAACTGATAGTCGTTCTTCATCGAACTGATAGTGTTCCCAAGTGAACTGATAGTCGTTCTTCATTGAACTGATAGTGTTCCAAGTGAACTGATTGTCTTTCTTTATCGAACTGATAGTGTTCCAAGTGAACTGATAGTGATTCTTCATTGAACTGATAGTGTTCCAAGCGAACTAATAATCGTTCTTCATTGAACTGATAATGTTCCGAGTGAACTGATAGTCGTTCTTAATTGAACTGATAGTATTCCCGAGCGAATTAATAGTCGTTCTTCATTGAACTGATAGTGTTCCAAATGAACCTATAGTCGTTCTTTATTGAACTGATATTATTCCCAGCGATGGTTGTTTTTAATTGAACTGATATAATTCTCAGCGAACCGATGATCGTTCTTAATCGAACTGATATTATTCCTAAAGATGGTCGTTCTTAATTAAACTGATATTGTTCCCAGTGAACTGATAGTTGCCTCCTTTGGGGAAAGAAGATGATAATTTTCGTCACGGATGTGTTGAGCCAGACCTCAAATGCTCTCTTTCACCAAGGATTTCAAGAACATGTTGTCAATTTGTCAGTCAATTATCTGTTGATTTTATTGCACAAATCTTTTCCTCAAATCTACCTTCAGCATTACTTCCAAAAAAGTGAAGCTTTTGCGAAAAGAGATTCAAAATTCAAATTCTTTCTATTGGCCAACCAAAAGGATGAAGGATAAATCCTCGATATGGTCAGAAAAGAAGATTCAATGTTTTGCAAAGCCATAGATGATCGATATTGATCGCAGTCAATGGCACATTTTTAAAGACCATTCTTGTAAAGATGAGGCAGTGAAAATATCCTGAGCGCTAGAAAAAGAGAGCATTTATTCAAGCCATGTCTCCTCAAAATCACCTAAGCTGCAATTAAATATCCGTAAAAGGGATCTCTCACTTGTCGTCAAGATGAAGGCGAATTAAGCGAGTAGACCCCGGGGGCCAAAGAAGATTTGAAACATCTCCAAGATGACGGAGTTTGTGACGAATCCTTCCAGGGAAAGTCCAAAGCACTGTCGAGATGAAGGCAGATGCGATGAACCTCCCGACAATCCCTAAAAGATATTTAATTTCAGCTATCATCCAAAGATCTCAAACCCATGAGCCAATATCGTCAAAGAAGGATCGAAACATCTCCAAGTTGAAGGAGTTTGTGACGTACCCTTCCCAAAAGAGAGAAAGAGAGGAAAAAGAAAGAGAGAAAAGGTCAGAACATCTCCAAAATGAAGGAGAATGTAGCCGAAGCCCAAGAAAGCCAAAAGAGTGCAGAAGGATTATCATGAGAGAAGCTCCCAGGATATCAAACTACCAAATCTATCAAGAATCTTCTTTAGACTTATGAACTTCTATTATCAATATCCTTTCATCAACTGCTTTCATAATATCAAATTCTCTTTCCTGTTCATATCAAGGAAATTGATAGCTTCCTTGAAGAAGGTCAATTGCAAGCAATTTGGATTTAAAATCTCGATCCTACGAAGTCAATCTCGTTCGGAGGTAATGCTTCAGGTAGAAAAGAAAGAATATTTTGCAACAATGCGTATCATTTTCAAATATTTTGCCTCAATAACAAAATTCTTAACATTTTGACAATATTTTCTAGCTATCCTGACGTGAAGTGAGAGCTTGATGTTCGTTTTCGACACATCCTGACACCAATTTTAAATCCCTCTTAAGGACTTGATTCCTTCCCTTCTTTGAGAGCGAGCTCTCAGATTTGCACAATTCCCTATGTCCCCACTGTCCAACTATAGACAGTCCCATTTCGGTTCGAGGTCGAACCACCAATCATTTCTCACAAAAGGCAATTTCAAAAGCTGATGAGACGCCCAAGATCAACCCCTTTTCAAGCTTTAGGGACCCCATTTTTCTTTCTTTTGCAAAACCCCTATCGGATTTATTGTGCAAAATCCGAAGGTTCCATCATGGTCTCTTCTTTCGAGGATTCCATCCATTTTTCTGCCCGATCAGGATAAGGGTATAAACCTGAGCCTCATTCAAAGAGGTATTTCATTTTCCGCCCGATCAGGTTAAGGGTACAAACCTGAGTCTCGTTTAGATGAGATATTCCATTCCCCAATCAGGTCAAGGGTTAAAACCTGAGCTTCGTTCCATACGAGGTATTTTTTGTCCCATCCAGGATAAGGGCAAAACCTGAACTTCACTCTCATAGAGTGAATCTTTCTTCATTCTCCATTTCATATCTACCATCTTCATCAGGGCTAATTTCCTCAAAACCAGTTAGATCCTTCTAACTAGGGCATTTTTATATAGCCCAAATTTGGTGTGTTTTCTTTGCCACTAAGCTCGGCCATAAGCCGGCTTAGTAGCAAAGAGGGGCATCTGTAAACACCCCAAATTTTCACTCACATTCTTGACATCGCCCTCAATCATCATATTTCAGTTCTTTAGAAGCAATGAAGGGCAAAATGGTCATTTTTCAAGATTGAACCTTGCAGAAAGTCCTAAATTTCATTCTTAGCCTCAAAATTTCTATATTTAGGTTCAGAGACATCTTCAAATTGCAAAATTTCAAAATCCTTTTTCTGGACAAGAAGGTAGAATTTTCAATTCCTGGTTCAGAGTAACATTTCTTGAAACATGTCTTTGCATCGCATTGCATGAACACTTTGCATCATTTCACTGCACAACATATCATTTTGAGATCTAGAACTCCTGATGTTCAAAAATTGTCAATCCAGATTTGATTTTTAAAATTTTCAAAATTAATTTTAAAACCCTAGGTATTCAAAATTACCAAATTTTCCCATTTTACCCCCAGGACTTTGAATTACAAAAATTTTCTCAAGGAAAAAAATCTGGATATTTGGATACTGATTTTAAAGATTTTATCTCAAAACTTTTTGCAAAAAGATTTTAAATCTCTTTACAAAACTTTTTTACATTTACTTTATACATATTTTTGCCCTGAAAAACCAATTTTTCCAAATTCTTGAAAACAAATAATGTTTTATCTCGTATTTTCAAATAAATGGAGCGGGACCCGCCTTTGAACTAGCATCATACTCAGACTCTCAGGTAAATTTTTTTATTCTCAAGCGGGACCCACCCGAAGTTCATACCAATTTGCAAATTTTTCTTAATTTCTCAATATTTATTTATTTATTTATTTATTTAGTTAGTGGGCCCACACACATGTGGCACCCCAATTGAAAATAAAAGAGTTGCCAACACAAAATAAAGCTTTATTTTCAAAAGGATTTTAAAAGTGGATTGAGGTGGCATTTCCATAAAAGCCTCTCATTTATTTCAACATTCATTTTTTTTTCCTTTTTATTGATTTGCTTAAATAATTTTTTTTTTTTTAAAAGAAGGATGCAGCCTTAATGGCACAACCGAATTTCCCTAAAGTAATAAATTTGATTTTTGCCTAAAACTTAGGAAAATGAAACCAAGTTTTGAAAAAAAACAAGATGCGCCCCTCTTGAAACTGTTGTTTTCAAAAAAACATAACAGAACCTCATGCTGCGTTTTCTTCTTTTTGAAAGGATATTCAAAGTTCTTTAAAGAGGGGAGGCCATGGATCGATTAAAGTGGGGGATTGACGGTTTTCTTTTTGGGATTTCTGCAGGGATTTCCTTCTCAAGAGGGAGCTCTCTTCCACCTCCCAAGGGATTGCTGTCCATCTCCTTCAAGCCAGCCGCAGGACCTCCACCAACGTCTTCCCCTTCTTCAGTCCAGCCACAGCAGGAAAGCCAGCCGCAGCCTTCCATCATCTTCCGCACACCAGCTGAACGTCCAAGAAGCTGCTGCATATCCTTCACCTCACCTTCAGCCTTGCCACAGGAAATCCAACGGTTGCTGTCATTTTCCTTCAGCCCACCAGCAGAAAGATATCCAACGAAAGAGGGATTCACCAAGAAAGGGGCCATTTTCCTTCAGCTGAAGGAAGGAGGAGGCAAATCTGCATTTTCTGAAAGTGCAGGAAACTCCAGCCAACGTGTCCATCCCCACTTCAGCCCATTGAAGATCCAGCCACCAGTTTTTTTTCCCATCTTCTTCAACCCCAGCAGCAAAAAGGCTCCAGCCAGCTGCCTCTTTCTTCAATCCCACCTGCAAAAGGAAACGTCATCCAGCCAGTGTGTGAACCTCTTCTTCAGCCCAGCCAACAGGCTGCCATCATTCTTTAACCCCAGCAATAAAAGGTCCAGCCGCTGTCCATCTTGTTCAAACCACCTACAAAAATTACATCCAGCGTGAAACACCTAGCAGCAGAAAACGCCCCTTTTTCTGCTGTACATAGCAACCATTGGTGTAAGAGATCCAGTAGCATTTGGTTTTATCGCAGGAAGCATTGGGAAGTGTTTTGGTTCCCAGCCATCTAAATTAAGCTTGGACTGGTGAGTGTATTAGGCTTTCATTTTTTTTTTTTACTGATTCATTTCATTTCCAGTTTTGTATTGCCTGATTGCTTCAAGTCATTTCCTATTATTGTAATACTAGATTCCCTAGTTGTTCTCAACCTGAATTTCCTGTTTTTTTTTGGAATGTCCTGTTTGGTTTCTATTTGCTTTAATCTGTTAAAATGAGCTTGGATTGAAATCTGTTGTAACAGGTCATAAGCAGTCTTTGTTTGGACTCTATACAAGTGACTGAATCTTTTCATTTCTGAATTTTGTTAAGTCTGTAAATGATTATGCGTAAATCTCAGATTTAGTAATCTTGTTATTTGTCATTTAGTTACTGCCTGTTTAACTCTGAATTTGTGAAGCCTTCGCGTGTGCTTAGTTGTTCAAAAATTCAATTTACAAAAGCACATACATTTCAAAATTTTAAGCTGTATTTTCAATATATATATATATATATATATATATATATTCCTTTATATTCAAATCTGATTTTAGTGATTCAAATCTATTTGGTTTTCTTATATATTAAGTCAGAAAAGTGTTTAATTCAGATTTAGTGTGAATCATAATTGCTTCTCCATTCAAATCTGTCCCTTTTCTGCTGCATGGGTGCAGTCTTGATAAACCGCCACCTTCATGAATGGATATATCCATATCCGTTCATGATCTCTATACCATCTTTTGAACACTTCATTATTGATATATAGGAAAGCTCCATACCCATTTTTATTAAAAATTATCTTGTAATTTGGGAAATACGGCTGTGTAAAATCCCCTACAGAAACTGTATATACCTGTATTTTCTGATTTTACCCATTATATGGAATTTCCATTAATATGTATATTTTTTTCATTATATATATATATATATATATATATATATATATATATATATGTATATTTACATATATGTATACGTATATATGTATATATATATATATATGTATATATATATACATCTCTATATACTTATATATATATATATATATATATATATATATATATATATATATATATATATATATATATATATATATATATATCCCTTCATGTGCCCTTATTTCCATATATGAGCATCCATGTATATATTTTCTCATATAATTACACCTCCATTGTTATATGTCATTTAACACCCATTTTAGCATTTTGATGTATATATATCTCTTCGTTGTATATAATATATATATATATCAATTTTCTTGGTAATTTGGTACTAACTCTCATTTTGTAGGAAAATTTGGAGGAATGCTAATTCTTTTTCACTACGTATTTTTATTTCATTTATTTTGACTCGTCAGAGATGTAATAATCAAACTTGGAATAGTATTTACTTTTACTGCTTAGATTAAGCTGCATCTCATATAGTTTGATTTCAGCAATCTCCTGCTTCTATGATTCATACATCTCAATTTTCAAAATTCACCGTGGATGAACACGAATGGCACGTGCACCAACTCTTAGATAGTTGATGAACTCGGTGGAGTCCATATTTACGGCCGTAGTCGGAATATGGACGAGACCTAGATCCATCATCTTTCTACTAGTCACACTAAGCCTACACTCTTAGGCTATCTTAAAATGCACATCATATTTCTAAATTTTCGAAATATTGTGAATTAACTCAAGTAAACTCTGAACATATTCATGGCCCCAGTCAGAATATGTGAAGGATTTACTTTGGCTTAATACACATTTTTCCAACAAAATTTTCAGAAAGCTTTTCAAAGTGCATTCATTCATTCAAATCATCTGCATCATCTGTTTTTCTCATGATTTTCTAAAGAGATTTTCACTTCATGAAATCGATTTCTCAAGAAACTATGATGATATTCGAAGTTGGATTTTCCCAATCAAAGTTTTCCCGTGATTTTCCCTGAAAATGTTATTTTCTTAAGATTCTTTTCAAAAGAAAATTTATCATCTTTCTCAAGAATCAAAGTTGATTTTCAGACATTTCAAAGACAAAATTCTTAGGAATTCAATTTCCTAAGTTTTGAATTTCCTTCTCCAATGAGTTTTCCTATAAAATTTCTATCATTTTCTTAAGAAAATTCTCAAAGTTCGAGTTTTCCCGACAATTGTTTTCCTTTTCAAAGGTTCATCTTTTCTCAAAAATTCCACCAGTTTTCCTGAGATTCTCATTTCTTCATGTTTTTTCCAAGTCTTTATAAACTTTCTCAAAGTTTTCCTGAGATTCTCATTTCTTCATGGTTTTTCAAGATTTTCTCGAGATTTTTACTTTTTCAAGATTTTCCAAATCTTTATAAACTTTCTTGAGATTTCAAACCTTCTTCGTCTGAGTTTCCTGAGAGATTGATTTCCATCTTTTTCCTGAGAAATGCTTTTCAATTCCAAATATTTTCTAAGCATACATCATATTTTCCAATTTACATTTTCCAAAAATCTCATAGCACATGCCTGAATTCTCTGTGCATTTAGGATAGAACACGATTTCGGTAATTTCACTAAGTCAAGCCCAATTTTGGTCCTTGGTTCGATTACCCCTGTTAAAGGCGGCAGGAACGGTCGAACCTCGTACCGACAGGTCGAGCCCCATCCCATGGATTTTCCCGTAAATTTTCAAAACGGAGGCGAGTATTTCAAAACAATTTTCAAAATCTGGTCAAGTTTAAATCGCGAAAGCATTTCCCTCTCTTACCCGCAAGGAAGGGAAGACGGGAAAATTTTTGCGACGATAACAGATCTAAGTATGGTTTGGTAGGACCATATTGAGGAGATTATTCCATTTTCACATTAGACTTAGGTCTGAAATACAACTCTCCTCAATTCTAGATATTGAATGCAAACAATGTATGCAAGTGTATGCTTCTCTTCATTTAAAATTCTATCTCTTTTAGGACTTGCATTAGAACTTTTTTGGTTTTATTACATGTTGGACATGTTTTTAAAAACATCCCTACCTATATTGTCCCGGTCTTCACGTTGCTGGGCTGTCTCACTGAACCATAGTTCGGGAGAGAGCCTCACAACTGGGCCACTTATTTGGGTTCGCGCCCCCCTACCACGTACCTAAGGGCCATAGTCCGAGGTATATCGGTAGGTGCTCAAGGATGTTGGGAAGCCTTTTACCTTAGAATCGAAGAATTATTTATATGACACGTACTTCGAGCTTCGGCTTGAGTATATCGACATACCTTGATTGGAATCAGATGATCTAAACCATAGAGTTAGGGTTAAGGTCCTATGAGCCATTTCAAAATATTGCATTTAGGGTCGGCCTTTTAGGAAGTGTTGTGTGCGCATCCTTGTTTGTGCAGCTGTGATTATGCAATGTTTCTTGTATTCTCCTATATATATCAAATCTTTTCAAACCCTGGGTGTATTATTCAAAAATTCTCCTTTATTTTCACAAACCCCATGTGTTTATTTTTCCTTTACCTACATTCTTTCTTCTTCTAATTCTTTGAAAAACCCTGGAAAATCCTTTTTCTAAATTCCCGTAAATCTTTCAAAAAATTTCCACGATTTGTGTCTTTTCTTTTCTTTCATCAAAAGTCTATCTGTAAGTCCTGCATCCTATCTAAAAACTCGTCTTCTTTGCCTCAGTATCAATCCAATGACGTTTGATTCTCTTGATGATGTCTTTCCCAAAGATCATGTCTTCTATCAAATGAGAGATGGAACCTCGGATCATCGGGTTATCCAGTCTCATTCCTTCTTCCCTCGGTGGTATTATTCTTGGTTCGCCACCTTCTCGCGTATGTTCTCAGACCACTTGGATGATTGTGGATTGGAGATGGCATTGGAAGTTGGCAAGCGAACCATCAACGACAGTCTGATTCAAGCTATGGCAGAACGGTGGAATCCACGTACCTGCACATTCTAGTTTCCATGGGGAGAGATGACTCTGCTAATGGATGAGTTTAATGACATCATGGGATTGCCAGAGCCAGCTGGTCAGCCAGATGATCCGGTTGAGCAACAGTTCTTGATCAATGACAAGGGGATAGATGTTCGAGAAGCGTTAGCTAGAGCAATAGGGAGCAGATCTTGGCCTCTCACTGAGATCAACGGAAGTCAGTTCATCGACCTGTTCGTACTCTATCGCAAGTATGGATCTTACGAGGAAGTTGACACCTTGTCTCGAGTAGCAAAAGAAAGAACCCAGCATGCCATGGTCCTATGCACAGTGGGATTAGCGTTCTTCCAAGACGGTCAGAATTTCATCGATGTCAGAGTCGTCCAACTCTTTCAAAGATGAGGAAGCAAGCAGACCCATCAACTTTCAATGTCCATGGCAGCTCTAGCCTTTCTCTACACAGGCTTAGCTCGTTTCGCCCTTGGGGAGACCATTTTGGTGGAAGGATGCACTTATGTTTTGCAGTCTTGGTTCTTGCGACATGTGCCATCAAAAGCCAATTCCTTCAGATTCAACAGCAAGAAGCCAAAGTCTGTTGTTCAGTATCGATCTTTGATCGAGAGCCTACATCAAGAAGAGATCCTTTGGGATTACTTTGACAGGCGAGAATCAGTTCCTCGCTACACTTATGCTCGTAGCAAGTGTTACAGATTGCTTGGTCCTTTCTTCTGTGTCGACTATCAGCTAGAGTGGTGTCTCAAACAGTTCTCGCAGTGGCAGGTTCGCGCCAACATTCGTTTCCCAATAGGCCACATGCCAGAATACGATCTGCAGTCGGATCAGTGGTCTGGGGCATACCATGTAACCAAATACACTTGGGACTCTTTCATTCTTTTGTCTATATTTCCTGGAGCCAATGTATCTTCTGAATATCGAGAATGGTGGCAAGCTGTTTGTCCACCTTCTCTTTGTATTTGAATTTTGTCATCAATAAAGATCAACTTTTGTTCTAAAGCTTTTTTTGGCCAAATTTTATTCTTTTATCTTGTTTTATAGCATAAATGGTCACGATGCTCGTGACGACCTCATCCCCAGTGATGAGATTTTTTTCCTTCTATTCTTCTATAGTTATCTCTTATCATGATGGACGACCTTGCCTAGGTAACAAGGCACATTTTTTATCACAAAGTGGTGACACAATTATCACAAAATTTGTGATGACCTATAAACACCCCAAATTTTCACTCACCTCCCCAACATTTTCACCAAACATCATCATCCAGCCTTTTGAAATCGCCAGAGGGCAAAATGGTCATTTTTCAATACCTGGACCTTACAGAAGTCTAAATTGCATCTGCAACTCTCAAAATTTCTCTATTTTTAACTCAGATGTCCAAAAATTTTCTCCTGACAGGAGACGACAATCTCCAAAGCCCGGTTCAGGATTACATTTCATAAGACATGTCATTGCATAGCATTGCAAGAGCATTTCATATCACTTTACTGCACAACATGCCATTTCGAGGTCCAGAACTCTCGATTTCAAAATTTTCAATCCAGATTTGAATTTCAACTCTTTTTAAAATCAATTTCAAAACCCTGGGTCTTCAAAATTATCAATTCTTCCCATTTTACCCCTAGGACTCTGAATTTCAAAATATTTTATCAGGAAAACAATCTGGATAATTTTCAATAAATTTCATCTCAGATTTCGTACCTTTTGTCAATATCTTCCTTTTACAAAATCACCCTACAAGGGCCATCTCTTTTCAAAATTTCTGTTTTGCCAATTAGTCTAGATTTTATGAAAATTCCAAAAAAAGGATTTACTGTCTTGTCTTTATTTCAATAAAGAAGCAATATGGGGCCCACATTGAGGTGGTGTCACATAGGCTTTCCTTTTGAAAAACCTAAATTTTGAAAAAACCCAAAAATATAGGAGCCTTGTCCCCTGGATTGGTGCCACTTGTCTTTTTCTCTCTCCTCCCATTTACCTGCCAAGTGTCAGCGTGGGGTTCACCTAGAGGTGGCGCCACATGTCATTTTCTCTCTCCTATCATCCTCCGACACGTGTTAGTGTGGGGGCCATCTTAAGATGCCGCCACATGTCATTAGACATCCTCTTTATTTTATGCTACGTGTCAGTGTCCACCATCTTCACCCTATGCCATGTGTCATTCCAAGGTCACCATGAGATGCCATGTGTCATGTGTTGCCTTGTCCAGAAAAAGTAGAGGACACATGTCATTTTCTGCTCTTCTAAGAAAAAGTAGATGACACATGTCATTCTCTACTCTTTTCAGAAAAAGCAAATGACACATGTCATTCTCTGCTCTTCTCAAAAAAAGCAAATGACACATGTCATTCTCTGCTCTTCTCAGAAAAAGCAAATGCCACATGTCATTCTCTGCTCTTCTCAGAAAAAGCAAATGACACATGTCATTCTCTGCTCTTCTCAGAAAAAGCAAATGACACATGTCATTCCCTGCTTTTCTCAGAAAAAGCAAGTGACACATGTCACTCCCTGCTTTTCTCAAAAAAAGCAAGTGACACATGTCACTCTCTGCTCTTCTCAGAAAAAGCAAGTGACACATGTCATTCCCTGCTTTTCTCAGAAAAAGCAAGTGACACATGTCACCCTCTGCTCTTCTCAGAAAAAGCAAGTGACACATGTCACTCCCTGCTTTTATCAGAAAAAGCAAGTGACACATGTCATTCTCTGCTCTTCTCAAAAAAAGCAAGTGACACATGTCACTCCCTGCTTTTCTCAGAAAAAGCAAGTGGCACATGTCACCCTCTGCTCTTCTCAGACAAAGCAAGGGACACATGTCTCTCTCTGCTTTCTTCAGAAAAAGCAAGTGACACGTCACTTTCTGCCTCCTTCAGAAAAAGCAACAATTCAAATATTCAAACTCCAGGCTGAGGTGGCGCAAATACTGAAGTCTCCTCCCTAAATTCATTTTTTGAGATGGTGCCACATGTCCCTTTCCCTCCTTTTCCTCCCTCTTGCCACATGTCATTGTAGGAGCCACCGTGAGATGGCCCCACATGTCAGTCTCTCCTTTCCTCTAGAAAAAGCAGAAATTTAAATTTCAAACTCTCTCTGAGGTGGCACCATCTGAATCCTCTGCCTTTCCTTCTGACACATGTCAATGTAGATGCTCTGAGATGGTGCCACATGGCAGTCTCTCCTCCTTCCAGAATAAAGCAGAATTTGAATTTCAAACTCCAAGACAACCCCTCTGAGGTGGCGTCTTCTGCTTCTTCAGCTCCTGCCTTCTGACACATGTCAATGTTGAGCCACCCTGAGGTGGTGCCACATGTCAGTCTCTCCTTTCATCAGAAAAAGTAGAATTCAAACCCCTCTGAGGTGGCATCTTCTGCTTCCTCTGCTCCTACCTTCTGACACATGGCAGTGTGGAGCCACCCTGAGGTGCCGCCACATGGCAATCTCTCCTTCTTTCAGGAAAACCAAGCTTTGAATTTCAAACTCCAAGAGGACATCCTCTGAGGTGGCGCCATTTGGGAGACTCCTGCAGAGAAAATCAAGCAAGCTTTTTGAAAAATTCCAAATTCCCCTGCTGAGGTGTCTCACTCACAAAATTTTCATTTTTATTTTCTCAAAAAATCAAAATGGCATGCCCTGAGATGGCGCCACATGGAAGGTCCAGATTCACTGTGTTTGAATTTTGAAAATCTCCAAAATTTCTACAAATACCCTAGCCCATGCCCAGCTCAGGGAGAGCCCTGTTTGAGAATTGAACTTCAGAATTCCATTTTCTTTCTTGGTTTCCCTTGGATTCACGCCCCTCTGGAGACCATTGTCAAGGTAGTCGTTCATTTCGGGAGTTCCAAAACCGCAGGAGAACACAAGGTAAGCCCCTATTCCAATCGATTTCATCATGATTTGATTCGTGTTGTCGTTTGAAGAAAGAGCTCATCCGAGGGATGGATCGAGCTATTCTCATAAAACGACATATATAAAAATATTCAATTATGCTTCCTTGATGATTTTTAGCATTCATGGATTTAGCTAAATTTAATTTGCATTTTATTTTGTTAATTTAGCATGTTTCATAGGTTAATTAGGTTTAATTAGGTATTTATTTCAATTCTGCTTAATTTCAGTAGCTCTCTATTTTTGTCAGTCAGTCCACACGTCATTTCATGCATTTATTATTCATAAAAAATTCTAAAAACATCATGGAATGCGCCCTTAAGTGTCTCTAGAAATGTTCCAAAAATTCGGAAGGATTTGAATTCGTTTACTGTGGTAAACGTTCAAAAAGGTGAGTCGGGTTTTATTACCCGAGATGCATTTTAAAATTTTATTTCCGACTTGTAAAATCAAGATCTCCCTCATGGGAGATCCGATTTTCGATCCGAAAGATGTTATGAACTCATAAGGATGTCTAGTTTTCAACCTGATTTCTCTGATTTTTCTGATATTTTTTTATGTCTAACAAAAATCCGAGAGTGCGGGACACGTGTCAGAGCCTGATTTGGGCCTCTCAGACTTTGGATCGACTTAGGTCGATGAGTTCTCTTTGGGTGTTGCTCCAAATCCAAAACTGTAAAAAGTAAATGTTATGTCCGAGATGTCTTCTGTTTGCAACTGAAAGCTTGTGATTTTTAGAACAGCTGTGATACCTGTTTCGGATTTTTTTTCGCCAGTCCCCTGTTTTGCTACATTTGTCTGTTCTATCAATTTAGGAATGAAAAGTTATATTTTTATCTGTGTTTATGTTAATCAAATGCCAAAGTCATGAACATAAAAGTTGTTTATGTAGGTGTCGTGAGTTGCTCTGTTAAATATCGGAAATTTCCATGGCTGTTTTCTATTTTTTCTAGCATTTTATATTAGATTAGGTTGATTTTTACCTCTGTCAGAACCAAATCCCTGTTACCGAACTCACCATGGCTCAAATCCCGAGGCTGTAAAAACTAAAAATGTTTCATTTTGGGTTCTTTAGCAGTCTGCAAAATATCAGAAGTTTTCATTGTGTAAATCTTGCATTATCATATTAAGCATTACATTTGGTTCGGGTCCATAGGCAAAATCCACCATTTTTAGGACTTTCTTTAAATTTTAGCATTCAAATCATATCATTTCGTGATTTTTAGCATTGTAGGATGTTTATCAGAGTAGGTAGATGCTTCATACCGAATTTGGTGTAATTTGGAATTCATTTGAGGCTCGGTTTAGCCATATCATCAAAACAGGGCCCCGCGAGACCCGGATCCAAGCGAAAAACAAGCGAAATTTATTATTTTGGATAAATTGCAAAATATCAAATTCTGATTTTACAGTCCTAATGTGTTTAGCAGCATGTCATCATGCCTCATCATGCATTTCATCATCATTTGATTCAATTTGAATTTCAAAATCTCAATTTTACCAAGTTTTCCTTCAAAAAACCCTGATTTTAAAGGTGTAACTTTATAATTAGGGGTATTTTGGTCATTTTGACCATAATTTCGAATTTCAAACTATTTTCTAGTAAGTTTCTTGCATTTACATCATTTCAAATATCAAGAAAGCATGAAAATAGGGTTTATATCCAATTAAGTCCAATAATTTCACAATATTATTGGAAACTCTTGGGAAAACCCACATATTTGAGCTAACCTTATTTCAAGTTTGGCAGGGACATTCAAAAGAAGGAGCTAGATTCTGCAATTTCTTTAATTTCATTTATTTAGTGATGTAATAATGTAAATTTTGGAATAAGAGATTTAATTTTCTGCTTAGACTAGGATGCATATCATATAGTTTGAATTTATGCAATATCCTGCTTATGTGATTCATGCATTTTATTTCAAAAGCACTATGGATGTACACGAATGGCACGTGCACCAACTCTTAGGGAGTTGATGAACTTGGTGGAATTCCTATTTACGGCCCTAGTCGGAATATGGACGAGACCCAGATCCATCCTCTTTCTACCAGTCACATTGAGCCTACACTCTTATGCTATCTTAAAATGCACATCATATTTCCAAAGTTTGCAAAATATTATGCATTAAATCAATTAAACTCTGAACATATTCATGGCCACAGTCAGAATATGTGAAGGATTTATTTTGACTTAATACACATTTTTCCAACAAATTTCTTAGAAAATCTTCCAAAATGCATTCATTCACTCATATCATTTGCATCATGAAATCATTGGTTTTCTCATGATTTTCTTAAGAAAATTTCATTCTCAAGAAAATCGATTTCACAAGAAACTCTAAGAATTTTCCAAAATCGGTTTTCCCAAGTCAAGTTTTTCAACAGTTTTCCCTGGAAAATGTTATTTTCTTAAGAGCTTCAAAAGAGTTTTCCAATCTTTCTCCAAGATCAAAATCGATTTTCAAGTATTTCAAGGGTAAAATTCCCAGGATTTCAATTTTCCAAGTTTTGAATTTCCTTCTCCAATGAGTTTTCCTATAAATTTTCCATCATTTTCCTAAGAAAATTCTCAAAGTCCGAGTTTTTTCTGAGAAGTGTTTCCCTTTTCAAATGTTCACCTTTTCTCAAGAATCACTTCTATTTTCCCAGGATTTTCAACTATTCATGATTTTCCCACATCTTTATGAACTTTCTCGTGATTTCAAAACCCTTTTCATCTGAGTTTCCTGAGAAATTGAATTTCACCTTTCCCCTGAGAAATATCTTTCAACTCCGAATATCTTCCAAGTATACATCATGTTTTTCCAACTTACATTTTCCAAAATCTCATAGCACATGCCTGAATTCTCTGTGCATATAGGATAGAACACGATTTTGATGATTTAACTAAGTCAAGCACAATTTTGGTCCTTGGTTCGATTACCCCTATGAAAGGCGGCAGGAACGGTCGAACCTCGTATCGACAGGTCGAGCCCCATCCCACGGATTTTCCCGCAATTTTCAAAATGGAGGCGAGTATTTCAAAACATTTTCCAAAATCCGGTCAAGTTTGAAGCGCGAAATCATTTTCCTCTCTCTCTTCCGCAAGGAAGGGGAAGACAGGAAAAATTTCGCGACGATAACAGGTTTGGCGACCGTGATGGGATCTGTCCTTGTCTGATCAAAAGTGTGTTTGACTTAGTTCAACTATCAAAATTGTGTTCACAAAATGTCAGCTTTTACTTTCAATATCATGTGAGTCTAGGAGCCTAGATTCTGACGTAGCTGACATTGACTGCATATAGACTAGGCATGGTTTGGTAGGACCAGATTGAGGAGATATTTTCATGTTCACATAGACTTAGGTCTAAAGACAACTCTCCTCAATTTAGGATCTGATTGCAAACAATGTATGCTTCTTCAAAAAAAATTTAAAATCTATCTCCCTAGGATTTAGAGCTCTTTATTTCTTGCATGTGATCATTTTTCAAAATCTCCATTACCTATCATTACCCGGTCTTCACGTTGCTGAGCTCTCTTCCAGAACCCTAGTTCGGGACAGAGCCTCACAACTGGGCCAACTATTTGGGTTAACGCCCCCCTACCACGTACCGCGGGCCACAGTCCGAAGTATATCGGTAGGCGGTCAAGGATGTTGGAAAACCTTACCTTAGAACCGGAGTTGAAATTATATGCCACGTACCTCAGATTTCGGTTTGGGTATATCGGCGTAACTGGATTGGACAAAGATGATCTGAGCCTAGAGTTAGGATTAGGGTCCTACAACGTTTTTTTCAAAATGATGCATCTAGAGTCAGCCTTTTAGAGAATGTTGTATGTGCATAAATGTTTGTGCAGGATGTGATTGTATGCTACTTTTATTTCTCTCATATTTTTTCCAAAACTATTTTCAAATATCCATATTCTCATCTTTTTCCTTTATTTTCTCAAACCCTGGATGATTTTCTCAAATATCCAAGTTCTTTCAAAACTCCAGGTGATTTTCTATTCTCCCGTTCTACTAGATCTCGAATTTCTAGCTGCATTTTTTTCCAGCCTGCAATTTTCCAAAACCATATGTTTTCTCTCATTAGATTTTCAATTCTTTTGTCTATTTGCAAAAATTCTTCACCTTATTGTCCTTGTGTATACCTTGATTATTGCGGAGGAAATTGTTTACCCACCTGCCTTTTCCTTATTCTAAATCCGTTTGTAGACTGTTTTCCAAGAGATATCTCTTTCCTTCAAAATGGTGTTTTCCTCGTGGTTGACGACCTCGCCTAGGTAACAAGGCACATTTTTCGTTGTTTATTTCCCTTGCAAAAGGATGACAACACAATTGTCATAATCCTTATGACGACTCAATCCCTAGTAATGGGATACTCTTCCAATGGTCTACCATATTTTCCTCAATATTTTCCTCCAAAAATCCAAAAATTTTCCTCAAAATTTGATCCTGTCTTCGCCCTACAGAGTCCTGTAAAGAGCCTTCTTTAAATTTTATTCCCTCTTACAAGTTACACTGGGGCATCTTTTGAAATTTTGTTTTCAAACATTCTGTATGCAGGCAGGATAAACCAATCTCTCATTTTGCATATATATGCACTCATTTGCATTAATTTTGTATTCATTTGCATCAATTTGCATTCAATAACCATTCATTTGCACTTCATGTGCGTGTGCATTGCATTTGCATTAACTATGCACCGAATTCCATTTCCCTTTTAGGTTAAGGGATAAACCTGAGATTTCCCCTTTAGGTTAAGGGATAAACCTGAATCATTTTTCATGATTTCCCCAAAATTCTTCAATTTCTATTCATATTTCCCTTCAGGTTAAGGGATAAACCTGAGATTTCCCCTTCAGGTTAAGGGATAAACTTGAATCATTTTCTATAATTCTTCAATTTCGACCCTCGGGTCATCCAATTCTTCAATTTCGACCTCCGGGTCACCCAATTCCCAATTTTCAAATCACAAAAATTCTCAATTTCGACCGCCAGGTCATCCAATTTTCATTCCCCGTTCAGGATAAGGGGATAATCCTGAAACCATTCATAGAAGCGATCCAACTCTCTATAATGGTCTTCGTTCTTCATCGAAATGATAGTGTTCCAAGTAAACTGATAGTCGTTCTTCATCGAACTGATAGTGTTCCAAGTGAACTGATAGTCGTTCTTCATTGAACTGATAGTGTTCCCAAGTAAACTGATAGTCGTTCTACATTGAACTGATAGTGTTCCCAAGTGAACTGATAGTCGTTCTTCATTGAACTGATAGTGTTCCAAGCGAACTGATAGTCGTTCTTCATCGAACTGATAGTGTTCCCAGCGAACTGAGTCGTTCTTCATTGAACTGATAGTGTTCCCAAGTGAACTGATAGTCGTTCTTCATTGAACTGATAGTGTTCCCAAGTGAACCGATAGTCGTTCTTCATTGAACTGATAGTGTTCCTAAGTGAACTGATAGTCATTCTTCATTGAACTGATAGTGTTCCCAAGTGAACTGATAGTCGTTCTTCATTAAACTGATAGTGTTCCCAAGTGAACTGATAGTCGTTCTTCATCGAACTGATAGTGTTCCCAGTGAACTGATAGTTGTTCTTCATTGAACTGATAGTGTTCCCAAGTGAACTGATAGTCGTTCTTCATTGAACTGATAGTGTTCCCAAGTGAACTGATAGTCGTTCTTCATTGAACTGATAGTGTTCCCAAGTGAACTGATAGTCATTCTTCATTAAACTGATAGTGTTCCCAAGTGAACTGATAGTCGTTCTTCATTAAACTGATAGTGTTCCCAAGTGAACTGATAGTCGTTCTTCATTGAACTGATAGTGTTCCCAAGTGAACTGATAGCCATTCTTCATTGAACTAATAGTGTTCCCAAGTGAATTGATTGTCGTTCTTTATTGAACTGATAGTGTTCTCAAGTGAATTGATAGTCGTTCTTAATTGAACTGATATTATTCCCACCGATGGTTGTTCTTAATTGAACTGATATTGTTCCCAGCGAACCGATGGGCGTTCTTAATTGACTGATATTGTTTCCAACGAACCGATGGTCGTTCTTAATTGAACTGATATTGTTCTCAGAGAACTGATAGTCGTCTACTTTGGAAAAGAAAGGATAATTTTCGTCACGGATGTGTTGAGCCGGACCTCAAGTGCTCTCTTTCACCAAGGATTTCAAGAAAATTTTATCAATTAATTGTTGATTTCAGAATCTTTATTACACAAATTCCTATCTCAATTTACCTTCAGCATTACTTCCAAAAGAGTGAAGCTTTTGCGAAAAGAGATCCAGAATTCAAATTCTTTCTATTGGCCAACCAAAAGGATGAAGGATAAGTCCTCGATATGGCCAGAAAAGAAGACTCAATGTTATTGAAAAGTCATAGATGATCGATATTGATCGCAGTCAATGACACATCTTTAAAGACCATTCTTGTAAAGACAAGGCAGTGGAAATATCCTGAATGCTAGAAAAGAGAGCATTTACCCAAGCTCCGTCTCCTCAAAATCACCTAAGCTGCAATTAAATATCCGCAAAAGGGATCTCTCAATTGTCACCAAGATGAAGGCGAATTAAGCGAGTAGACCCCCAGGGCCAAAGAAGATTTGAAACATCTCCAAGATGACGGAGTTTGCGACGGATCCTTCCAGGGAAAGTCCAAAGCACTGTCGAGATGAAGGCAGATGCGATGAACCTCCCGACAATCCCTAAAAGATATTTAATTTCCGCTATCATCCAAAGATCTCTAATCCATGAGCCAATATCGTCCAAGAAGGATCAAAACATCTCCAAGTTGAAGGAGTTTGTGATGTACCCTTCCCAAAAAGAGAGCAAGAGAGGAAAAAGAAAGAGAGAAAAAAAGTCAGAACATCTCCAAAATGAAGGAGAATGTAGCAAAAACCCAAAAGAGCCAAAAGAGCGCATAAAGATTATCATGAGAGAAGCTCCCAGGATATCAAACTGCCAAATCTATCAAGAATCTTCTTTAAATTTGTGAAATTCTATTATCAATATCCTTTCATCAATCACTTTCACAATACTAAATTCTCTTTCCTGCTCATATCAAGGAAATTGATAACTTCTTTGAAGAAGGTCAATCGCAAGCAATTTGGATTCAAAATCTTGATTCTATGAAGTCAATCCTGTTTGGAGGTAATACTTCAGGTAGAAAAGAAGGAATATTTTCACAACAATGAGCATCATTTTAAATTATTTTGAATCAACAAAATTTTCAACATTTTGACAATATTTTCTAGCTATCCTGACGTTAAGTGAGAGCTTGATGTCCATATTGATGCATCTTGACCCCTTCGAGAGATTTTCCTTTGTCATCTTTCACATTGTTGAAAGATTAGCCTTATCTCCGAAAGGATAGCCTTTATCATCTTTCACGTTGTTGAAAGATTAGCCTTCTCTCCGATTGGATTGCCCTTTATCATCTTTCGCATTGTCGAAAGAATCGCCTTGTTCCTTTGGATTGCCTTGTCATCTTTCGCATTGTCGAAAGAATCGCCTTATTTCTTTGGATTGCCTTGTCATCTTTCGCGTTGTCGAAAGAATCGCCTAGTTCCTTTGAATTACCTTTGTCATCTTTCGCGTTGTCGAAAGAATCGCCTTATCCCTTTGGATTGCCTTGTCATCTTTCGCCTTGTGGAGAGAATCGCCTTGTTCCTTTGGATTGCCTCTGTCATCTTTCACGTTGTCAAAAGAATCGCCTTGTTCCTTTGGATTACCTTTGTCATCTTTCGCATTGTCGAAAGAATCGCCTTGTTTCTTTGGATTGCCTTTTGTCATCTTTCGCATTGTCGAAAGAATCACCTTGTTCCTTTGGATTACCTTTGTCATCTTTCGCCTTGTCGAAAGAATCGCCTTGTTCCTTTGGATTGCCTTTGTCATCTTTCGCGTTGTCGAAAGAATCGCCTTGTTCCTTTGGATTGCCTTTTGTGATCTTTCGCGTTGTCGAAAGAATCACCTTGTTCCTTTGGATTGCCTTTGTCATCTTTCGTGTTGTCGAAAGAATCACCTTTTTCCTTCGGATTACCTTTATCATCTTTCACGTTGTTGAAAGATTAGCCTTCTCTCCGAATGGATTGCCTTTATCATCTTTCGCGTTGTCGAAAGAATCGCCTTGTTCCTTTGGATTACCTTTGTCATCTTTTGCATTGTCGAAAGAATCGCCTTGTTCCTTTGGATTGCCTTTTGTCATCTTTCGCATTGTCGAAAGAATCGCCTTGTTCCTTTGGATTACCTTTGTCATTTTTCGCCTTGTCGAGAGAATCGCCTTGCTCCTTTGGATTGCCTTTGTCATCTTTCGCATTGTCGAAAGAATCGCCTTGTTCTTTTGGATTACCTTTGTCATCTTTCGCATTGTCGAAAGAATCACCTTTTTTCTTCGGATTACCTTTGTCATCTTTCGTATTGTCGAAAGAATCACCTTTTTCCTTCGGATTACCTTTGTCATCTTTCGCGTTGTCGAAAGAATCGCCTTGTTCCTTTGGATCGCCTGCGTTCATTTTTTTGCATTGCCGAAAGAGTTGCCTTATTCTTTGTTGGAAAAATTGCCTTATTCATCTTTTGTGTTGTCAAAAGAGTTGCCTTACTCTTCTCTGAAAGAATTTTCCTTGTCTGTCTTTCGCGTTGCCGAAAGAGTTACCTTATTCTCGTCAAAAGATTGCCATATCCATCTTTCGCGTTGTCAAAAGAGTCGTCTTACTCCTTACCATATTCATATTTCACAATGATGAAAAATTCACCGGATCGTCTTGATCATTTTCCAAAATTGCCTCTTACAATTCCATTTCCATCGCCTTGTTCATCTTCAAGAAAAGTTGTCTTATTCACCTTCCAATATTTCATTTTCCGCCCGATCAGGTTAAGGGTACAAACCTGAGCCTCATTCAAAGAGGCATTTCATTCTTCGCCCAATCAGGTTAAGGGTACAAACCTGAGCCTCAATCAAAGAGGTATTCCATTTTCCACCCGATCAGGATAAGGGCATAAACCTGAGCCTCATTCAAAGAGGTATTCCATCTTCCACTCGATCAGGTAAGGGTAAAAACCTGAGTCTCATTTCTATGAGACATTTCAATCCCCAATCAGGTCAAGGGTCAAACCTGAGCTTCGTTCCATACGAGGTATTTCTGTCCCATCCAGGTTAAGGGCATAAAAACCTGAACTTCACTCTCATAGGGTGAATCTTTTCTCTCCATTCTTTGCTTCATATCTATCATTTTCCTCGGGCTAATTTCTTCATACCCAGTCATATCCTTCTAACTGGGGCATTTTTTTTATATAGCCCAAATTTGGTGTGTTTTTCTTTGCCACTAAGCTCGGCCACGAGCCGGCTTAGCAGCAAAGAGGAGCATCTGTAAACACCCCAAATTTTCACTCACCTCCCCAACATTTTCACCAAACATCAAGCCTTTTGAAATTGCCAGAGGGCAAAATGGTCATTTTCAGAGCCTGGACCTTACAGAAGTCTAAATTGCATCTGCAACTCTCAAAATTTCTTTATTTTTAGCTCAGATGTTCAAAATTCTTCTCCTGACAGGAGACGACAATCACAAAAGCCCGGTTCAGGATTACATTTCATAAGACAAGTCATTGCATAGCATTGCAAGAGCATTTCATATCACTTTACTGCACAACATGCCATTTCGAGGTCCAGAACTCTCGATTTCAAAATTTTCAATCCAGATTTGAATTTCAACTCTTTTTAAAATCAATTTCAAAACCCTGGGTCTTCAAAATTATCAATTCTTCCCATTTTACCCCCAGGACTCTGAATTTCAAAATATTTTATCAGGAAAACAATCTGGATAATTTTCAATAAATTTCTTCTCAGATTTCGCTTTTTTGTCAATATCTTCCTTTTACAAAATCACCCTACAAGGGCCATCTCTTTTCAAAATTTTTGTTTTGCCAATTAGTCTAGATTTTATGAAAATTCCAAAAAAAGGATTTACTGTCTTGTCCTTATTTCAATAAAGAAGCAATATGGGGCCCACATTGAGGTGGTGTCACATAGGCTTTTCTTTTGAAAAACCTAAATTTTGAAAAAAACCAAAAATATAGGAGCCTTGTCCCCTGGATTGGTGCCACTTGTCTTTTTCTCTCTCCTCCCATTTACCTGCCAAGTGTCAGCGTGGGGTTCACCTAGAGGTGGCGCCACATGTCATTTTCTCTCTCCTTTCATCCTCCGACACGTGTCAGTGTGGGGGCCATCTTAAGATGCCGCCACATGTCATTAGACATCCTCTTTATTTTATGCCACGTGTCAGTGTCCACCGTCTTCACCCTGTGCCATGTGTCATTCCAAGATCACCCTGAGATGCCACGTGTCATCTGCTGCCTTGTCCAGAAATAGTAGAGGACACATGTCGTTTTCTGCTCTTCTAAGAAAAAGTAGATGACATATGTCATTCTCTACTCTTTTCAGAAAAAGCAAATGACACATGTCATTCTCTGCTCTTCTCAAAAAAAGCAAATGACACATGTCATTCTCTGCTCTTCTCAGAAAAAGCAAATGCCACATGTCATTCTCTGCTCTTCTCAGAAAAAGCAAATGACACATGTCATTCTCTGCTCTTATCAGAAAAAGCAAATGACACATGTCATTCCCTGCTTTTCTCAGAAAAAGCAAGTGACACATGTCACTCCCTGCTTTTCTCAGAAAAAGCAAGTGACACATGTCACTCTCTGCTCTTCTCAGAAAAAGCAAGTGACACATGTCATTCCCTGCTTTTCTCAGAAAAAGCAAGTGACACATGTCACCCTCTGCTCTTCTCAGAAAAAGCAAGTGACACATGTCACTCCCTGCTTTTATCAGAAAAAGCAAGTGACACATGTCATTCTCTGCTCTTCTCAAAAAAAGCAAGTGACACATGTCACTCCCTGCTTTTCTCAGAAAAAGCAAGTGACACATGTCACCCTCTGCTCTTCTCAGACAAAGCAAGGGACACATGTCTCTCTCTGCTTTCTTCAGAAAAAGCAAGTGACACGTCACTTTCTGCCTCCTTCAGAAAAAGCAACAATTCAAATATTCAAACTCCAGGCTGAGGTGGCGCAAATACTGAAGTCTTCTCCCTAAATTCATTTTTTGAGATGGTGCCACATGTCCCTTTCCCTCCTTTTCCTCCCTCTTGCCACATGTCATTGTAGGAGCCACCGTGAGATGGCCCCACATGTCAGTCTCTCCTTTCCTCTAGAAAAAGCAGAAATTTAAATTTCAAACTCTCTCTGAGGTGGCACCATCTGAATCCTCTGCCTTTCCTTCTGACACATGTCAATGTAGATGCTCTGAGATGGTGCCACATGGCAGTCTCTCCTCCTTCCAGAATAAAGCAGAATTTGAATTTCAAACTCCAAGACAACCCCTCTGAGGTGGCGTCTTCTGCTTCTTCAGCTCCTGCCTTCTGACACATGTCAATGTTGAGCCACCCTGAGGTGGTGCCACATGTCAGTCTCTCCTTTCATCAGAAAAAGTAGAATTCAAACCCCTCTGAGGTGGCATCTTCTGCTTCCTCTGCTCCTACCTTCTGACACATGGCAGTGTGGAGCCACCCTGAGGTGCCGCCACATGGCAATCTCTCCTTCTTTCAGGAAAACCAAGCTTTGAATTTCAAACTCCAAGAGGACATCCTCTGAGGTGGCGCCATTTGGGAGACTCCTGCAGAGAAAATCAAGCAAGCTTTTTGAAAAATTCCAAATTCCCCTGCTGAGGTGTCTCACTCACAAAATTTTCATTTTTATTTTCTCAAAAAATCAAAATGGCATGCCCTGAGATGGCGCCACATGGAAGGTCCAGATTCACTCTGTTTGAATTTTGAAAATCTCCAAAATTTCTACAAATACCCTAGCCCATGCCCAGCTCAGGGAGAGCCCTGTTTGAGAATTGAACTTCAGAATTCCATTTTCTTTCTTGGTTTCCCTTGGATTCACGCCCCTCTGGAGCCCATTGTCAAGGTAGTCGTTCATTTCGGGAGTTCCAAAACCGCAGGAGAACACAAGGTAAGCCCCTATTCCAATCGATTTCATCATGATTTGATTCGTGTTGTTGTTTGAAGAAAGAGCTCATCCGAGGGATGGATCGAGCTATTCTCATAAAACGACATATATAAAAATATTCAATTTTGCTTCCGAGGGTTCAATTTGCATTTAATTTTGTTAATTTAGCATGTTTCATAGGTTAATTAGGTTTAATTAGGTATTTATTTCAATTCTGCTCAATTTCAGTAGCTCTCTGTTTTTGTCAGTCAGTCCACACGTCATTTCATGCATTTATTATTCATAAACAATTCTAAAAAAATCATGGAATGCGCCCTTAGGTGTCTCTAGAAATGTGCCAAAAATTCGAAAGGATTCGAATTCGTTTACTGTGGTAAACGTTCAAAAAGGTGAGTCGGGTTTTATTACCCGAGATGCATTTTAAAATTTTATTTTCGACTTGTAAAATCAAGATCTCCCTCATGGGAGATTCGATTTTCGATCCGAAAGATGTTATGAACTCAGGAGGATGTCTAGTTTTTAACCTGATTTCTCAGATTTTTTTGATGTTTTTTAATGTCTAACAAAAATCCGAGAGTGCGGGACACGTGTCAGAGCCTAATTTGGGCCTCTGAGACTTTGGATCGACTTAGGTCGATGAGTTCTTTTTGGGTGTTGCTTCAAATCCAAAACTGTAAAAAGTAAATGTTATGTCCGAGATGTCTTCTGTTTTCATCTGGAAGCTTGTGATTTTTAGAACAGCTGTGATACCTGCTTTGGATTTTTTTTCGTCAGTCTCCTGTTTTGCTACATTTGTCTGTTCTGTCAATTTAGGAATGAAAAGTTATATTTTTATCTGTGTTTATGTTAATCAAATGCCAAAGTAATGAACATAAAAGTTGTCCATGTAGTTGTCATGAGTAGCTCTGTTAAATATCAGAAATTTCCATGGCTGTTTTCTATTTTTTCTAGCATTTTATATTAGATTAGGTTGATTTTTACCTCTGTCAGAACCAAATCCCTGTTACCGAACTCAGCATGGCTCAAATCCCGAGGCTGTAAAAACTAAAAATGTTTCATTTTGGGTTCTTTAGCAGTCTGCAAAATATCAGAAGTTTTCATTGTGTAAATTTTGCATTATCATATTAAGCATTGCATTTGGTTCGGGTCCATAGGCAAAATCCACCCTTTTTAGGACTTTCTTTAAATTTTAGCATTCAAATCATATCATTTCGTGATTTTTAGCATTCTAGGCTGTTTATCAGAGTAGGTAGATGCTTCATACCGAATTTGGTGTAATTTGGAATTCATTTGAGGCTCGGTTTAGCCATATCATTAATACAGGGCCCCGCGAGACCCGGATCTAAGCGAAAAACAAGCGAAATTCGTTATTTTGGATAAATTGCAAAATGTCAAATTCTGATTTTACAGTCCTAATGTGTTTAGAAGCATGTCATCATGCCTCATCATGCATTTCATCTTCATTTGATTCAATTTGAATTTCAAAATCTCAATTTTACCAAGTTTTCCTTCAAAAAGCCCTGATTTTAAAGGTGTAACTTTATAATTAGGGGTATTTTGGTCATTTTGACCACAATTTCGATTTTTAAACTATTTTCTACTAAGTTTCCTGCATTTACATCATTTCAAATATCAAGAAAGCATGAAAATAGGGTTTATATCCAATTAAGTCCAATAATTTCACAATATTATTGGAAAATCTTGGAAAAACCCACATATTTGAGCTAACCTTATTTCAAGTTTGGCAAGGACATTCAAAAGGAGCTAGAGTCTGCAATTTCGTTTATTTCATTTATTTAGTGATGTAATAATGTAAATTTTGGAATAAGAGATTTAATTTTCTGCTTAGACTATGATGCATATCATATAGTTTGAATTTATGCAATATCCTGCTTATGTGATTCATGCATTTTATTTCAAAAGCACTATGGATGTACACGAATGGCACGTGCACCAACTCTTAGGGAGTTGATGAACTCGGTGGAATCCATATTTACGGCCCTAGTCGGAATATGGACGAGACCCAGATCCATCATCTTTCTACCAGTCACATTGAGCCTACACTCTTAGGCTATCTTAAAATGCACATCATATTTCCAAAGCTTGCAAAATATTGTGCATTAAATCAATTAAACTCTGAACATATTCATGGCCACAGTCAGAATATGTGAAGGATTTATTTTGACTTAATACACATTTTTTCAACAAATTTCTTAGAAAATCTTCCAAAATGCATTCATTCACTCATATCATTTGCATCATGAAATCATTGGTTTTCTCATGATTTTCTTAAGAAAATTTCATTCTCAAGAAAATCGATTTCTCAAGAAACTCTAAGAATTTTCCAAAATCGATTTTCCCAAGTCAAGTTTTTCCACAGTTTTCCCTGGAAAATGTTATTTTCTTAAGAGCTTCAAAAGTGTTTTCCAATCTTTCTCCAAGATCAAAATCGATTTCCAAGTATTTCAAGGGTAAAATTCTCAGGATTTCAATTTCCCAAGTTTTGAATTTCCTTTTCCAATGAGTTTTCCTATAAATTTTTCATCATTTTCCTAAGAAAATTCTCAAAGTCCAAGTTTTCCTGAGAAGTGTTTCCCTTTTCAAATGTTCACCTTTTCTCAAGAATCACTTCTATTTTCCCAGGATTTTCAACTATTCATGATTTTCCCACACTTTATGAACTTTCTCGTGATTTCAAAACCCTTTTCATCTGAGTTTCCTGAGAAATTGACTTTCACCTTTCCCCTGAGAAATATCTTTCAACTTCGAATATCTTCCAAGTATACATCATGTTTTTCCAACTTACATTTTCCAAAATCTCATACCACATGCCTGAATTCTCTGTGCATATAGGATAGAACACGATTTTGATGATTTAACTAAGTCAAGCACAATTTTGGTCCTTGGTTCGATTACCCCTATTAAAGGCGGCAAGAATGGTCGAACCTCGTACCGACAGGTCGAGCCCCATCCCACGGATTTTCCCGCAATTTTCAAAATGGAGGCGAGTATTTCAAAACATTTTCCAAAATCCGGTCAAGTTTGAAGCGCAAAATCATTTTCCTCTCTCTCTTCCGCAAGGAAGGGGAAGACAGGAAAAATTTCGCGACGATAACATGACCCGATCCCTGGTGATGGGATAACTTGTCAAAATTGTCTATCAATTCCTCCTTTCTTGTCTTTTATCAAAAGGTCGCATTTTCAAAAATTCTTTCAAGCTCTAACCATTCCTTCATTCTGCAGAAATCATTGGCATTGTCAGAATGGTTCAGACAAGAGCCGGAAAAGAGACTGCTCCTCAGCACAGTGACAGCGAAGTCGAAGCAATGGATTCTCCCAAATAGGTCAGAGGATAGAGTCAGGGCAAAACCGATGATATAGATCCCGCCATGTACAGTCTGTTTCAGAGAATGATGGCTAGGATGAAGGCTGAACAAGCTGAGGCCAGTCAGAAAAAGGTTGTTTCCAAAAGCAAACCAAAGAAGAAAGTCGTGAAAAAGCCAATCAGGATCGTCAGAAAGAAGGTCCAGCCTGACATCACTTCTGAAGAATCGGAATCAGCCGAAGAAGAATCACAAGAAGAAGAAGAACAATTTGTTTACCCTCAAAATCCTCCGCAGCAGTTTGTGAAGATTGCTGCAGAACCCAAATTAATAAACAAGCCTATTCCGGCTAATGATCTGATGCACGAGCAGATGAGAGAAATGAATCGGGCAATTAAGGATATCCAGGCCAAAATGAAGGGCAAACAAACTTACTCTGGTGAGGATTTTTATAACGGCCTGGACGGGGATGACAATCTGGAGAATCTCCCTCGGAAGTTTCTCGAATTTGACGAAACAGGCAATCCAAAGGCTCATTTGGCCACGTTCTACGCAGAGTGTGGCCATTTCAGAAAAGACAACAGGGCTCTGTTCATCTGTTTTCCTCGTAGCTTAGAGGGTGTAGCGGCCAGATGGTATGCAGACCACATCAATCCTATCGAACTACGAGAGTTTGATAAGGTCTTAAACTTGTTTATTGAGCGTTTCATGTTCAACATTGAAGCCTCACCAACTCTCAACCATTTATACAATCTAAAGCAGAATGAGAATGAGAGAGCTAGCGAATTCATCCACAGGTGGAGAAGCACCTGTAACAGAATGAAGGTTCCCGTTCCAGAAGAGTACGCCTTGCAGATCATTTTGAATAACTTTGCTCAGCCTTTGAGGAACCTCATTTCTATGTCTCCTGCAAAGTCATTCATCAAGCTGATTGAGAGAGCCAAGTGGCTCGAGACAGGACTAGATAATGACCTGTATGAAGGGTACCCTTTTGTCAAAGGGAATCCTGAGCAGAAGAAAAAGGCACACATGGCTTACTCTACGGATTTTTCTGACAACAACAATAGTTCTGGCAGCAAGAAGAGCAGGAAAAACAACAACAAGAACTCAGAGCACTCCAGGGCCGAAAGAACAAACTCTGCGGCCCAGAAGGGAAAATTTGTTAAGCCAAAACTCGTCCAATCAGCACCACAGCCAGAAGCAAAGCAGCCGGAAAAGACAAAACACGAAGGTTGGAGTTATGATCGGGAGTTCACAGCCCTAGAGTAGTCCCGTGAAAACATCTTGGAATATATGATGTCAAAAGGAATGATCAAACTCCTCAAGGTGGCAGATCCTCCTGTTGCTATGGGTAAATGGACTAATAAGTTCTTCAAGTTCCACCGGACTGTCGGATATGACACTGAGCATTGTTTTGTCCTTAAAAACATCATCCAGGACAGTATTGACAAAAATTTGTTGATCGAAGATGAGGATGAGCAACAACCGGAAATCTTGTCCAAACCATTCCCTAAGCATTCAGTTTCAGTCATTACAGAACAAACATTTTCTCTGCAAAGCAGCATTCAACCATGTTCCAGTAAGGACATTCAGGATCAACATCAGGTCCTGGTCCTTCGTCAAGCGCAGTCTTCCGCCAAGAGGGTGGATATTACTGCATTTTCCAGCAACAAAAAAGCAACCAAGGAACCGACAAAAGTAACGGCAGACATTGCCAAGCTAGTCCTCAGGATTCTGAAGCGCTTCGTTAAGGCAACTTCGAAAAAGGGTGAAACTTCAGGATCAGTACAGAAGTCAATCATTGCTTTATCCAACATTTCTATCCTGGATCTGACCCTGTGAACACCCCAAAATTTTCAAAATATTGTAAATATTCCCTTTTTTTTTCCTGATTTCATTCTCTAAGCAATTGAGTCACTTTTAAATTTAAATTCCAGTTCATTTCTCAAGTTTTACAGAAATTAAATTCATTTTATATATTTGACTCAATTCCGGATCCGGATCCAGATAAAAGATCCAAATCTGAGCTTCTTTGTCCCATTTTTAAATCAAATTCTCAAAATTACCAAAATAACCTTTTAAAAGGCTCAAACACTTCGTTCGGTATCAGTTTGGATCCATCGTGTTATATTTCTCGATTCGAGGATTAAAACTCGAATATTTTCTCAAAACCTGGGTCCAAACCCATTTTCTGAAGAAATCAAACCCAAGTTTCTCATAAATACCTTCTTTTGTAAATATTTCTCCAAAATACAAAAAAAATTAGTTCAAATCCTTGTTTTTTTTGTGAAATTTAGGATTTTGTTCCAAAATATCAAAAAAAAATATCAAAAAAATTGTGTATAAAATGAAGAAAAGAACGAAATATATATATATATATATATATATATATATATATATATATATATATATATATATATATATATATATATATATATATATATATATATATATATATATAAGGTTTTTTTAAAGCCTCTTCTTGAAAGAACCCCTTTTTAGAAAATCGGGTAAGGACCCCCCCCCTCGCTTTATTGAAATCTTGAAACTAAGGGCCTCTTTGGCAAAAATATTCTTTTAGGGTTTCTCAAAGAAACCCTTTGCGAGAAAAGGTGGGAGGCGGCGCCTCTCCATCTCCCTTCTCTCGCCCAAACCCTCCATGGCGAACTCTCCATGTGCAACCCTCATCTCCAACCCCTTATCACCAACTGAATCTCCTCCTCCTTCGTTCCTCACCAACAGCCTCGCATGCGTCCATCTCCCGAGCTCCTCCACCCTCCGATCGCTGGTCTCTCACTCGGACCATCGATCGGCAACAAAACCTTTCTCTCTCGAAGTTTCTCCTTTCCTCTATAAAGGAAGGCCAACAAGACACGAAAAAAGGGGGGGATCGACTCACCATACAACAAATTCTCTTTCAGTATCATTTGTTTTTTTTTCAATCTTCCATTTTCTTGGTAAACAACCATCCATTTCGCAGGAAGCACCCAATTTCCCTTAGAGGAATCTCTTTCCTCTTCTCACCCTTGATCGAGTGAAGAAAGCCCCGCGGAAAGGAGAAGCAAGCATATTTTCCATTATCATTCTGTCTGAAAAGACACCAACGCCCACCTCCTTCCCCTCACTCGAAGCCCGGTCGCGCTGTGTCATACTTGCGCGTCCAAGGGTGATTTGGATTCACCTCAAGCTCGTCAGCAAAAAAAAAATTCTGGTGGACCAGCGTATACTTTGTATACTAGATGAAAGGCAAACAGTTGATGCACTCTTGATGTGCAAATAAAAGGAGAAAATACCAGGAGATATCTTCAGCTGTCCGGGCATCTGAAGAAACTACAAACCAGGTTTTGATTTTTTTTTATCACATAGTTACTGAGATATCTATACTCGTTGGTTCTTTTATTAATGTGCATATGATTTTCTGTTTTCCTATAAACATGTGTTGTGCATGTGCTTTTGTCTTAGTTTCAAATATTTTACTTATTCCCCTCATGATTATTGATGATCCACAAGTATGCATATATCTGCATAAGTGCAAAACACTCTCTCTCTCTTGTATATGCTTGAACACATGTTTGTGCATGAGCGCTGGTATGTGTAAACGCATGTTTTAGGGAAGAGATGGAGCGTTGGTATGTACTTCTGTGTTTTGAATTATTTTGTTTGTAAGAGGCAATACATGCATTTGCGTTTCTATGACATTTGTTTAGCCTGTCTAAGCTTATAGGAAGTCCCATGCTATAGGGAGCAATGTTTTTATTTCCTTAGGTAACTTTTGAAAGTGAACCATTCTGATTCAATCACATTGCTGAAGTTAATGGCCAAGGTCAATCTGTGAAATCAAGACCACCCCTATTATGAAGATCAGTCTTTTCACAACATAAACTTGCCAAAAACATAATGTCTTTTCCACCTAAAGTTTCTTCTGATTTCTAGCAGAAGTGATACTGTCAGTTCTAGAATCGGTGTTAGGGAAATGGTAGATTCAAATCCATCTGTTTAGTGAAAATCAGTACATTAGCAACCTTACTCATCTGTGTTTATCTCTGTATTTAAAGCATATTTGCTAGTGTTGTTGGCCTTGTTATTTACCATTCATCCCCAGCTCTTCCATCACCCACAACTGCCCCAATACAGTCACGCCACTGCACATACACCAGCTACAGTGTCTCTGTGGCTGCCTTCCTTGGCATTCGCAACCTGCCATCCCTTCACCCTCAACACTCACATCAAGTGCACAGTAAAATCTAGTATTGGTATCCTTTTGTATATTTATATGTTCATTATATATCATCCATAATAACAACACCTCCACAGTCTATTGTTGATGTACTCTGGGCTGTCACACTAGTTCATATGCATTAGTTAACATCAGTTCGGCCCTTGTGCAGGCCTCATGTTACCTCTCTCCATCAGTTTTAGCCTTGTGTAAGCCTAAGTTGTATCATCTTTTAGTCAAATCCGTGCTTCATATGTTCATTCAGATGGTGGATCACGTTCAAAATGTCATTCATATGTTCAATATGAGTTGTATCCTTCCTACAAGTCTACCCTAGGATATTACATCTAGCATGTCATATGTATATGCTAGTACTCACTCCATGTATGATTTCAGTATAGAAGTGGTCATTCATATTGCATTTTCATTAAAGTAAGTTGTATACTTTTCATTAATTATATCTCAAGTCCCACATGACATATATGAATCGTTTTCCATGCCTAATACTAACTTACATTTCACAGGAAATACATGAAGAGTGCTATCTTTCTTCCTAGATTAAGATTTCAATTTCCATTCAATAATGTAATAGTTAGATATCAATGAAAATTTACATTTCCAGTCTTGGATTAGAATGAATGAGCATTGTAAACATCATGAATTGCATTGTTTTCATGCATTTTTGCCTTTATTTCTCAAAATTCTCACAAATGGCAACATGAATGGCACATACACCATTTCGTAAGAGGTAATAAATTCTAAGTCGATGATTTACATCAATGGCCATAGTCAGGATGTAAACAAGACTTAGGATCTTTATCTCTTATAAAATAACACTGGACCTTCACTGGATCCTCTTCAAAATCATCATATTTTCAAATATTTCCTTCTTTTATTAGAGTTTAACTTAAAATGGGCTCGATATATATACCAATGGCCATAGTCAGGATATATTGAGAGTTAGATCCATTTCAAACTCTATAAAAGCACACAAATATGTTTTATTCTTCATCTGAATTTAAATATAGATTATTATATAATACATTCAATGACCATAGTCAAGGATGTATTATATTTTCAATCTTATTTTAATTCATTTAAAGAATGAAATAACTTTTCAAAATCCGATATCAAAATTCTTTAAATTCATTCATCATTTAAGATAGAATTGTATCATATTTTCAAAATTCTTTTTCATAAATCCAAGTGACTTCCTTCAGATATCTTCTTCACTTCTCAAACCAATTTCCAACTCTCGAAAATTTCAAATATCATTTTTAGATTCTAACTTCAAAGTCCAATTTGACTTTGAAAATCATTTTGTACATCAAAAATTCAAATCAAATTTCAAAGTTCAATTTAAGAACTTTGAATTTTTTGATTCATCTTCTGATTCCCAATTCAAAACTTTAAATTTCAAGGTCCAATTTGACTTTGAAATTCATTTGTATATTCAAAATTCAATTTTCAAATCAAACTTCGAATTCATTTTCAAGATTCAAATTCAAATTCAAATTCAATTTTCAAAATTCGATTTAAACTTTGAAATTTCTGATTCAACTTCTGATTCTAAATTCAAAAACTTCAAATTCAAGGTCTAAATTTGACTTTGAAATTCATTTGTAGATTCAAGATTCAATTTCCAAATTTCATTTTTCAGGTTTAATCCGAACTTGGAAATTCTTTGATTCATCTTTTGAATTTAAACTCCAAAAATCCAATTCTAGATCTAGAACCCAACTCCATCATTGGATCTCAGACTTCAGATCCACAATCCATCTTAGGAACCAAGAATTCAACTTCTACCTTGGATCTCAGACTTCAGATCCAAATCCATTTTTAGGATCTAGAACCTAGTTCCACTCTGGATCTCAGACTTAAAATCCAAATCTATTTTAGGATCCAGAACCCAAATCTACATTGGATCTCAGACTTCAAATTTACTCAATTCTAGGATCCAGAACCTAGTTCCACTTTTGGATCTCAGACTTCAGATCCAAAATCCTTCTTAGGATCCAAAGTCCAACTCTATCTTGGATCTCAGATTTCAGATCCTAAACCCACTTTAAGATCCAAAAATCCATTTTAGGATTCAGAATCTAATCCCATCTTGAATTCCAGATCTTGGATCCAGTTCTATTCAGGATTCAGAATCCAATTCCATTCCCAATTCCAACTTTCAAATCCAATTCCATTTCATTTCCAGATTTCAAATCCAATTTCATTTACAGATCACCTTTGGATTTCTTAAATTCATTTCTATTTTTAAATACCATTTGGATTTCTTAGATCCACCCTAATTTCAAAACTTCAAAATCCGAAATTCAATTCCATTTCAAATATTCATTTCCTTTCCTAGACCCAAGTTTAAAATCCAAATTCAAAGTCGATTTCTGACTTTGAAACCTCATTTCCTTTCATTTTCAGCTTCAAATCATTCTTTCTCAAAATCAAGATTTTTTTCCCCAACTCTGATTTACTTCAAAAACTTAGAACTTCTCTGATCTATCTCAAAGTTCTAAGTTAGATTTTACCATTCAGAAATCAAATTCTTCACTCCATCATCAAGCTTATCTCAGAAAACTTGAAGATTTCCAAATCATTTTTCAAAAGAAGCATACATCTTTGCATTGCACAAGCATGATTCTTTGTGCATCTCTTAGACTTAGCATAAATTCTTAGATAATATTTAGGCAAAGCAAAAGGCATAGATTTGATCATTGGTTTGATTACCCCTGGTAAAGGCGACAGAAACGGTCAAACCTCGTACCGACGAGCGAATCCCGTCTCTCCATTTTTCCCGCAATATTTTCAAAATGGAGGCGAGTTAAATTTCAAAATATTTTCAAATTAAGGTCAAGTGAGACCCCGCAAAAGAGTTCCTCTTCTCTTTCTTTCTTTCATTTCTCTTCTCTCTTCTTTTCTGTCTTTTTATTTTTCTCCCTTCAAAAAAGAGGAAATAGAGGTCAGAAAGGAAAGATAAGGAAGAGAGAGAAACCACAAGAGAGGAAAAATTTTGCGATGATCACAGTTTTGGCGATCGTGATGGGACACGTCTTCGTCTGGTTGAATCTATGCCTTTGCTTTGCTTTAAATATTTTTTTAAGTCTTTATTCTTCTATGTCAGCTTCATTTTCATGCAAACCTTAGGAGCCTAGACCCTGTCCTAAAGCTAACATCATTGCATATAGGATCTAAGTATGGTTTGGTAGGACCATATTGAGGAGATTATTCCATGCTCACATTAGACTTAGGTCTTAAATACAACTCTCCTCAATTCTAGGGATTGAATGCAAACAATGTATGCAAGTGTATGCTTCTTTTTCATTTAATTCTATCTCTTTAGGACTTGCATTAGAGCCTTCTGGTTTTATTTGCATGTTGATCAGTTTTTTTGAAAACATCCCTACCTATATTGTCCCGGTCTTCACGTTGCTGGGCTGTTTCACTGAACCATAGTTCGTGAGAGAGCCTCACAACTGAACCACTTATTTGGGTTTGCGCCCCCCTACCACGTACCTAAGGGCCATAGTCCGAGGTATATCGGTAGGTGCTCAAGGATGTTGGGAAGCCCTTACCCTAGAACCGGAGAATTATTTCTATGCCATGTACTTCGAGCTTCGGCTTGAGTATATCAGCATACCTTGATTGGAATCAGATGATCTGAACTATAGAGTTAGGATTAAGGTCCTACAAGCTATTTCAAATATCGCATTTAGAGGCAGCCTTTAGGGAGTGCTGTGTGCACATCCTTGTTTGTGCAGCTATAATTGTGTAATATTTCCTTGTATTCTCCTATATATATCGAACCTTTTTTTCAAAACCCTGGGTGTACTATTCAAAAATTTCCCTCTATTTTCAGAAACCCCAGGTGCATATTTTTCCTTTACCTACATTCTTTTCTCTTTTGTGTAGAAAATTTTCTTTAAAAGCCCTAGAAATTCTTGATCTTTCAAAAAATTTCCAGGACTTGTGTCTGTTCTCTTTCTCATCAAGAGTCTATCCATAAGTCCTGCATTCTATTTAATTTTCTTCTTCTTTGCCTCAGTATCATTCTGATGGCATCCGAATCTCTCGATGCTATCTTTCCCAAGGATCATGTCTTCTATCAAATAAGGGATGGAACCCCAGATCATCGGGTCATCCAGTCTCGTTACCCCAGATCATCGGGTCATCCAGTCTCGTTTCTTCTTCCCTCGGTGGTACTATTCTTGGTTCGCCACCTTCTTGCGTATGTTCCTAGACCACTTGGATGATTGTGGATTGGAGATGGCATCAGCAGTGGGCAAGCGAACCATCAACGGCAGTTTAATTCAGGCTATGGCAGAACGGTGGAATCCACGTACCTGCACGTTCTGGTTTTTGTGGGGAGAAATGACTCTGCTAATGGACGAATTCAGCGACATCATGAAATTGCCAGAGCCAGCTGGTCAACCAGACGACCCGGTCGAGCAGCAGTTCTTGATCAACGTCAAGGGGATAGATGTTCGAGAAGCATTGGCGAGAGCTACAGGAAGCAGATCTTGGCCTCTCACAGAGATCAACGGGAGTCAGTTCATTGACCTGTTCGGACTCCATCGCAAGTATGGGGCCTACGAAGAAGTTGATACCTTGTTCTTAGCAGCGAAAGAAAGAATCCAGCATGCCATGGTCCTATGCACAGTGGGACTAGCATTCTTTCAGGATGGTCAGAATTTCATCGATGTCAGAGTCACCCAACTCTTTCGAAGATGGGGAAGCAAGCAGACTGTGAACACCCCAAATTTTTCAAAATCTTTTAAAATATTCCCTTTTTGTCCCTAAATTCATTTTCTGAGCAAACGAGTCATTTCAAATCTGAATTCCAGTTCATTTATCTAGTTTTATTGAAATTAAATTCATTTCATATGTTTAAATTGATTTTGGATCTTGATCCACTGTCCAGATCCAAATCTGAATCTCCTTGTTCAAATTTTAAATCAAAATTCCAAAAATAGCCTTTAAATAGCTCGGACAGTCCATTCAACATCCGTTTAGATCCATCACATTGTATTTCTCGATTCAAGTGTCAAAACTTGAACATTTTCTCACAACCTGGGTCCAAACCTATTCTTCTGAAGAAATTTCCCCGAAATGGTCTGAAATTTTCAGGAAAATACTTTTGTAAATATTCCTTTTAGAAAAATACAAAAAAAATTAGGGTTTTAGTCTTTGTTTTCTCAAATCTTCATTCTAAAAATACAAAAAAATAAAAATACTCAGAAAAGAACGAAAAATTCAATACAAAAAGAAAATTACAAAAATAGTTTTTAGAAAAACCCCTTTTTCGAGGATAAACTTTTAAAACAAGCCTTCTTCCGGAAAGTTCGAAAATTTAAAGGGACCCCCTTTACAAAACCTCTTTTAGGGTTTTTGTAAAAGGGGCGGATGGGTTACAGCGCCTTCTCCCCCTCAACCGCCGCACTCCTCCATGGCTCCTCTCCTCAACCCTCTCCATTCTCATCGCCCAGCCGCCCAATCACCTTCTCGAGCCACCCATCTGCAACAACCTTCATCCAGCCACCCATCTACAACCGAACCCCCCCCATCGACCCTTGATCTCCAACAACTCGAGTCAGCTTCTTCTTTAAGAAGGGGTCGCCTGTGCCTCTTCAAAAGACCCGTTTTCACCCTACCACTCCTTCTTTCTTCTCATCGCCTCTCACCCCAGCACCCCTCTTTCATGCTTCCTCTTCTCCTCTTTCTTCTTATTTCCTGAGTTTTTGTTCATCCGACGGAAGGAAATCAACTACAAAACACCTGCGCTTATGGATGAGTAACTCTCGCCTCTTTTGATTTATAGAAATCTTCTTTCTCTTTCATAACATCGTCTTGTTTTTCTTTTGCATTTTCCTTTTTATTTTCTTCTTTTTCGTAAGGCAACATGGTGGGATCGATCTGCCTATAGCAAGATCGACCCATCCCATGCAACATCAATGGAATAGTCAATATTCCTACAACTCTTTCCTTCTTTCATAATTTGTTTTGAATTTTCTGTTTATTGCTTCTGTTTATGCTATCAATTTTTCTTATTTCTTCTTGTTTTTTTTTTCTTTTGTTTTGATATAATTTGTTTTGAATCATCATCTGGAATTATCGATTATGCTTGTGACCCTCAACTGGTTTTGTACATTCGATCCCCTTCATTTCGTGCAATAAACCCCCTTTCTGCGACTCACCGTGGATGGAGTATACCACCAAAGGCCGTGACATCGTGGATATCACTCTGAGCTTCATTGGGTAGTTGAAGGTGCCACGATTAGTAGTGGAGGCAGGAGTAAACATCCAGCATTTGCGTCACTCTATTGCAAGCTTGGACTCACGGTGAGAAGGTTGCTAATTTCAACTGATCTTGACAACATATCCAACCTCCTATTTGTACTCCCGCGTTTAAACCTGTTATATTTCATGTACATTAGCCTTAGCACCTTCACAATGATTTGGATTCCATCATTTTCTGCCCTATTGCTTTGTTAATAACATATTTAGCATCTCATCTCATTAATGCTAGATTCTTGAGTTTTATCCTCGTTCATGAATTTAATTCCTACACCAACTAGTTCCTCTGCTGTAATTGAAGTATATTGAAAATCATATGTGAGTTCTAGCCGATGTAAGTCAACATCTAATTCACCATTACATTATCTGAGCAACATGTTTTTTTTTTTTTCAATTTATATAGTATTTTTCTGGCTCCTAAAGCATTTTCCAGTGTTCTCAGCATCAGACTGTCGTGGCAAGCTATGATAGTACCAGTGGTATGATAGTTTCGGTTCACCTTGGAGCTGATCGAACCTTCATCCCCCTATTGCTCCATTTGTACCCAAGATACTTGATAGTCCTGTCACCAATTTCTGTTATAAGGTTCATGATGTTTCCTAAATATTGGCAGTGAATTATATAGCAGGTTGTGCTCCTTACGTATCAGGAAAGAAAATCCAGAATGCTGCCGAAATTGCAGGTTTTCTATCCCTGAAGGCCGAGAAACTACTGTTGCCATAATTGGCTGGGCTGACATCTTGAATAGCCAGAAGTATATCGGGCCGAAGACAGTTATCTCCCACCCATCATGGAGAGCTACAGGAATACCTAATCGATATCTCTTGGAGAGCTCTCATCTGAAAACTCTGAGGAGGTACCTCGATCCTGTTATCAAACATGCCAGAATTCGATCGATTAGGAGAGATCCAACACTTACAAGAAGGGCTTCTAAGCTGGCTTCGAGTCCATCATTGCCTCATTCTCACTTATCCAGAGTTGCAAGATATGGCAGAATATAGTTCAGAAGATCATGCCTATAATCCTTGAATTCACTACATGGGAGCTGCGTACAGAGATGCCCCTTTAAAGTTTGGTTTTTAACATTGTTAGTCATGCCTTCAAGTTTTAGACTGATGCCTTTTTTTTTCTTTGCAAAGAAGTTTGGCTTTGGTCCCCCCCCCACGATGAACAGGGCTAGTAAACATCCTCCTCTGGTTGAGAAGCTAGTAGCTCTGGACGCTCCTAACAAGCAAGCAGATTAAGGCATCCACTTGTTGGTATCCAAACAGTGAGCAAGACAAAATACCTTGCAGAGTTTGATCTCTTGTGGTCGTGTTTTCATCATGTAGTCACCCAGAGTGATTAAAGTGCGTTAAAATTATCTTAAATTTCTACTAGGCCTGGAGGTGACATTGTTACTGACAACTGGAGTTTAGGTTGTATCATCGTTGAAATGTTAACAGAGAAACCAACAAACAACATGGTTTACTAGCAAATAGTGATTGTCTTGGTACTGGATTGGCCTTTTTTTTTTATTGTCATTTTTTTAACAGTTTTGTGAAGTACTATAGGTTTCATTGTACGTCTCTCTTACTGCCTCAGTATACAGCATCTTGTAATATTTTTCTGTTAGCATTATCACATTAATGTATATATTGTAGCATTTATTACACTTGCCTTCATTACCCATCAGCACTGCCACCTGGCACCTACACTTCTCGTATTATCACAGCCCATCTCAATCCCCTGCTACACTGCATTATTGCATCTATATTGGTGTTTGCATTCTACTGTTGCTATATCCATTTCATATCCATCTATTGTCATACGTCCATTTTTGCTGCAAATGGTACTATTCATCATTTTCACTATACTCCACACACCCCCAATGTATGCTAAGCATCCTCACATCCTCGAATACACTCTTACATCCACCTTGTCACCTGCATTCATGACATGCCCCCAGCATCACTATTTCACCCATTATATCCCTTGTGGCTGCTGTAAAAACTTATGAACATGTTGAGAATAGCAGGAGGCTTGTTGAGGGTTGAGATCAAACATATCCAGCAATTGAGCTGCCAAGATATATAGTTATGAGTAATGAAATCAAATGTAGTGGTAACGATAAAGATATTTCTGATAATATCTGAACAATTTTATCTTGACAAATGCAGCAATTCAGAAGACAACAGTTTCGGTGGGGATATTGCAAAATACGAAGGCAACGATGTTGCACTTTCTGTATTTTTGATTTATTCATTTTTTTTTTAATTAGCTGATGTTGTCTATTAGTTTTAAGCGTTGACAAGATGACTCAAGTGTATATTATAAATCCCAAAGTTCCATTCATCATGAGTCATTTTTATTGTTGCCATTTTGGAATTAGCACAGGAGGGAGATGTGATAATATGAGATTGGGGGAGCGAAGTTGAGGACCACGCCATCTGAGTGGGAATAAGAGTTGAGATGAGCTTGAAACAAACATGGCTAGTCGTATGACCAATTTTCTCAGAAAAAGAGTATTCCCAGATAAGAATCATGAATTTACACTATCTTCCTTTCAATTCTTTTTTTTATGTAGCATTCATTTTTTTGACACTTGAATCTGGAACTGATGGTATGATGTCTGCTAAACCTTCTCTCTTGCAATTCATTTAGTAATATACATGCCTCATTGGGATCAATGCATTATCAGGAGATGATATCTGCACCCATTTTTCTCATTCCACTGCGTTTACCATGGTCTAAATTGACATTTTGTTCCACCATTTAACACGTATACAGCCTTTCACTCAATGCTCAGCACCTTGCTGTGTTTTCATAGTGGTTCATAATGAACCACTGTGACTTCTTTTCCTCTATGGTAGTTCAACAATGAACTACCATAGTGGCTGTGTTTTTTTTCAGTGATTCTCAATGAACCACCGTGTCTCCTTTTCCTTTATGCTAGTTCAATAATGAACTACCATAACTGTTATATTTTCACAGTGGTTCACATTGAACCACTGTGTCCCCTTTCCTCTATGGTAGTTCATCAAAAACTACCATAGCTGCCATATTTCACAATGGTTCACAATGAACCACCTGTCCCTTCTTTCCTATGGTGGATCATTATTTATCTTGGACCATCCTGGTTCTTGACTTCATCCATTGTATATGCCTTTTCCATTCAGCATAAACATAGCATCTGGTATTAGAATCAACACATTCATATACAATTTTGCTCTCAACAAAGTGTTTTCTCCTGCATTATGCTAACTCTTTTCTTTGCAGGGAAGTCATGGAAAATCATCTCGGATTAGAGAAGTTGTTTCAAAATTCAGTTTCAAAGATTGTAATAATTAGATCTTTAATGAGAATTTGTATCTCATGTTTTAGATAGAATGAATGAGCATGTAAATATCAGGAATTATCCATTGTCATATCATTCTTCCCTTTTGTTTCAAATTCTCACAATGGAGAAACACGAATGGCACAAACAGCATTTCATAAGAGGTAATAAATTCTAAGTCGATGATTTACATCAATGGCCATAGTCAGGATGTAAACAAAACTTAGGATTTTTATCTTTTATAAAATACCATTGGATCCACACTGGATCCTCTTCAAAAATCATCATATTTTCAAATATTTCCTCCTTTTATTAGAGTTTAACTTAAAATTGGCTCAAAATATATATCAATGGCCATAGTCAGGGTATATTGAGAGTTAATTTCATTTTAAACTCTATAAAAGCACAAAAATATGTTTTATTCTTCACCTGAATTTAAATATAGATTATTATATAATACATTCAATGACCATAGTCAAGGATGTATTATATCTTCAATCTTATCTTAAATTCATTTAAAGAATGAAATAGCTTTTCAAAAATCCAATTTCAAAAATTTAAATTCATTCATCATTTAGGATAGAATTGCATCATATTTCCGAACTTTCCTCTTCAAAAACTCCAAGTAATGTAAATACTTTCTTCAAATCTATCTTCAATCCTCATCAAATCCAATTCATTCTTTCAATTTTCAAAATTTCATTCCATTTTTTTTTATCTCAAAGTCCAATTTAAACTTAAAAATTTCAAATTCATTTTATATTCAAAATTTCCAATTTAAATCAGATTTCAAAGTTCAAGTTTGACTTTGAAATTTTAAATTCATTTTATATTCAGAAATTCCAATTCAAAACAGATTTCAAAGTTCAATTTAACTTTGAAAATTCATTTTATATTCAAAACTCCCATCAAATTCAAAGTTCAATCTAACTTTGAGATCCTTGATTCATTTTCTAAATTCCAAATTCAAAGCTCCAAAATCAAAGTCCAATTTGACTTTGAAATTCATTTATTCTCAAATCAAGTCTGGAATTCCAACTCCAAAGTTAGATCCAAATTACATCTCGGATTCCAGATTTTTGGATCCAATTTCCATTTAGGATTCTAGAATCCATAATCCAACTTCACTTTGGATCTTAGACATCAGATCCAAATCCATTCTAGGATCCAGAACCCAATTCTACATTTGGATCTCAGACTTCAGATCCAATTCCATTCTAGGATCCAAAACCCAATTTTATATTTGGATCTCAGACTTCAGATCCATTCCATTTTAGGATCCAGAACCCAAGTCCATCTTGGATTTCAAATCTCGGAGCCAATTTTGTTTAGGATCCGGAATCCAATTCCAATTCTAGATTTCAATTCCATTTTCGGATCTAATCTGAATCTCTTAAATCTATTTCTATTCTTAAATACCATTTGATTTCTCAGTTCCTTTCCAATTTCAAACTTCAAAATCTAAATTCAATTCCATCTCAAATATTTCATTTCCTTTCCTAAATTCAAATTCAAAATTCAAAGTCCATTTCCGACTTTGAAACTTCATTTCCTTTCATTTCAAAACTTCGAATCATTCTTTCTCAAAATCAAGATTTATTCTTCCAAACTCTGATTTACTTCAAAGGCTTAGAACTTCTCTGATCTATCTCAAGTTCTAAAGTTAGATTCAATCATTTCTTCACTGCTTTACCAAGTTCATCTCAGAATACTTGGAAATTTTCAAAACATCTTTTAAAAGGAGCATACATTCTTGCATTGCACAAGCATGATTCATTGTGCATTTAGAGTTAGAATAAATTCTTAGATTATATTTAGGCAAAGCAAAAGGCACAGATTCGATCCTTGGTTCGATTACCCCTGGTAAAGGTGCTAGGACCGGTCGAACCTCGTACCGACGAGCGAATCCCGTCTCTCCATTTTTCCCGCAATATTTTCAAAACGGAGGCGAGTAATTTTCTAAATATTTTTCAAATCAAGGTCAAGTGAAAACCCGCAAAAGAGTTCCTCTTTTTCTCTTTTCTTTCTTTTTTTTCTTCTCTCCTCTCTTTCTTTTCTTTCTTTTGTTCTTCTCCCTTCAAAAAGGAGGAGAATGGAGGTCAGAAAAGGAAAAGAGAGAAGGAAGAGAGAGAAACCACAAGAGAGGAAAAATTTTGCGATGATCACACAGACCCGTCAGCTTTCAGTGTCCATGGCAGCTTGTGATCATCGCAAAATTTTTCCTCTCTCTCTTGTGGTTTCTCTCTCTTCCTTCTCTTTTCCTTTTCTAACCTCTATTTTCCTCCTTTTTGAAGGGAGAAGAATAAAAGAAAGAAAAGAAAGAGAGAAGAGAAAAGAAAGAAAGAGAGAAGAGGAACTCTTTTGCGGGTTTTGACTTGACCTTTATTTGAAAAATATTTAGAAAATAACTCGCCTCCGTTTTGAAAATTTGCGGGAAAATGGGGAGACGGGATTCGCTCGTCGGTACGAGGTTCGACCGTTCCTGGCGCTTTTACCAGGGGTAATCGAACCAAGGATCGAATCTATGCCTTTTTGCTTTGCCTAAATATAATCTAAGAATTTATGCTAACTCTAAATGCACAAAGAATCATACTTGTGCAATGCAAGGATGTATGCTCTTTTGAAAAGAATGTTTTGGAAATTTCCAAGTATTCTGAGATGAATTTGATAAGAGAGTGAAGAAATGATTGAATCTAACTTTAGAACTTGAGATAGATCAGAGAAGTTCTAAGTCTTTGAGGTAAATCAGATTTGGAAAAATAAATTTTTGACTTTGAGAGAAAATGATTTGAAGCTTTGAAATAAAAGGAAATGAAGTTTCAAAGTCAGAAATGGACTTTGAATTTAATCATGGATTTAGGAGAAGATGAAATTTTGAAGTGACATTAAATTTTGAATCTTAGAATGGATCTGAGAAAATGGCATTAAAAAATAGAAATGGATTTAGAAGATTCAGATTAGATCCGAAAATGGAATTTGGATTCGAATTCTAGACTTGGGAATGTAATTGGATTCTGGATCCTCAAATGGAATTGGATCTGAAGTCTGAGATCCAAAGTAAAATTGAGTTCTGGATCCTAAAATGGAATTGGATCTGAAGTCTGAGATCCAAAGTAGAATTGGGTTCTGACCCTAGAATGGATTTTGGATCTAAGGTCTGAGATCCAATGTAGAGTTGGACTCTGGACCCTAAGATGGATTTTGGATCTGAAGTTTGAGATCCAAAGTAGAATTGGGTTCTGGATCCTAAGTGGATTGTGGATCTGAAGCCTGAGATCTAAAATAGAATTCGATTCTGGATCCTAAAGGGGGAATTGGATCTAAAGTCTGAGATCCGATATGAATGTTGAATCCTGGATCCTAAAATGGATTTGGAGTTTGTTAAATTCAGAAGATGACTTAAGAACTTCTAAGTTTGAATTGAACTTGAAAAATGAAATTTAGAATTTGACCCTTGAATATACAAATGAATTTCAAAGTCGAATTAGACCTTGAATTTGAAGTTTGAATTTGGAATCAGAAGATGAATTAGAAAACTTCAAAGTTTTAAATTGAACTTTGAATTTGATTGGAGTTTTGAATATAAAATGAATTTGGAATTTCAAAGTCAAATTGAACTTTGAAATCTGATTTGAATTTGAATATAAAAATGACTTTGAAATCTCAAAGTTAAATTGAACTTTGAGATTTTGAAAATGAAATTGAATTTGAAATTGGATTTTATAAGCATAGATTGAGGAAGATATTTACATCACTTGGAGTTTTTGAAAAAGAGAATTTTGAAAATATGCTGCAGTTCTATCCTAAGTGATGAATGAATTTAAAGAATTTGAAATTGGATTTTGAAAAGCTATTTCATTCTTTGGATGAATTAAAATAAGATTGAAGATATAATACATCCTTGACTATGGTCATTGAATGTATTATATAATAATCTATATTTAGATTCAGGTGAAGAATGAAACATATTTGGTGCTTTTATAGAATTTAAAATGAAATTAACTCTCAATATACCCTGACTATGGCCATTGGTATATATTTTGAATTAATTTTAAGTTAAATTCTGAAAAAAGAAGGTAATATTTGAAAAATATGATGATTTTTGAAGAGGATCCAGTGTGGATCAGTGTTATTTCATAAAAGATAAAAATCCTAAGTCTTGTTTACATCCCGACTATGGTCGTTGATGTAAATCATCAACTTAGGATTAATTACCTTTCATGAAATGGTGCACGTGCCATTCGTGTTGCCATTTGTGAGACTTTGAGAAATAAAGACAAAATGCATGAAGAACAAGTAATTCATGATATTTACAATGCTCATTCATTCTATCTAAAACTGGAAATATAAATTCTCATTTAAAATCTAACTATTTACAATCTTTGAACGAAACTTGAAATTGAAATTAACACTCCTAAATTAAGAGAATACCATTTGCCACCTATTCCCTGCAAAATCTAAGTTAATACAGGATGGAAGATACATAGAGAAAGCAATTTACCAAAAAGACACCATATTGAGCTTAAAGGCAATTGATGAGATATTCATGCCTGTATTTCATACTAATGAGAAATGTAATGTAGATGACAAATTTCATATTGGAATCCTGTATTTAAATGAGTATATACATGTAGTATCTAAAATAATGATGAACCTGAAGTAAGTTTGTCATGGCTGACCTGTTTTGGAATATTATCTAAGTGTAAATGAAATGCTGGAATGATGCCCCTGAGCTAACAGAAAATTTTATGACTAATGGGTGGTATGTACTAGTGGTGCTTATACAGAAATGATGTATATACAACAGAGAGCACACAGATTATAACCTGAATGTTGCAACAGTGAAAACAGGAAGCTGGAAATGCAAGTGATGTGGGTATGGGCTGTGAAGAGGTGTAGTTGTGGCAACAGGTGGTTGAGGCAAGGGAATAAGTTTGCAGCGAATAGCTGTTGTAGGTGACTTGTAATAGGAAAAGGGTCGGGTATGGAGGCAGGTGTAGGCTAACAAACGAATGCATATGTAATACCCCAAATGGTATGCTACGAAAAGGGAGTAGGTTGCTGTAAGAAGGTGACAGTAATGACATGTTGTGAGAAACGGTGTCATTTGCAGTAAAATGGCATATGCACAGCATTTATGGAGTGGCATGGATAGATGGTGGTGTATAGTGAAGATAAATTAGTAACTGGAAGGTACAAAGGTGTGAAATACTGTGAAGGAGGATTGTGAAGAAGCTATGGCTTGTGAATGTGGGTATATGCAAGCGATGTTTGCAGAAGGTAGGCTGGGGAATAGGTATGGAGGTAATGATATGGAGGGGCTGAAGGAAGGGATAACGCTATTGGCAGACTGGTAAGGTGTTGCTGGAAGGTAAATAGGTGGTGAGGATAAGGTTACAACCATGCAGGTTATTGCTGTAAGTGAAAGACTTTACAGTAGTGATCAACATTGCTGTAATGAATAGCACATTTTACAGCAATGTTGATCGTTGCTGTAAGTAACAGCATATTAGGAAGTCACACATTGATAGACATGTGTGGCCTGTGCAGATGATTCAACAAAGATAGGTGCTGGGTGTATTACAAGTGACCAAAGGATGAAAACGATGGGGATAGGATCCTACAATGTGGCCATGTACTATTAATGGGACATAGATGATGCCGTGGGTTAACATATAGGTGGGAAAGATACTCAATAGTGTTGAAAACAGTAGGGCGTGAACAATGCTGTGCAGAGATTGACAAGGCTGATTGCGGCAGTACTATCATATGTGCTGGAAGGGGAGTTGGTGAGGATAAGCACAACAGATATTGCTGTGGCTTGTACTATTGAATAGTGCAGAGTGACATAGTGCTGCCGGAGATGATGGAGGTTATGCACATGGCAATGTGCTGGGCAATGGGGTTTTATGAATGGATATATATATGAATACAGGGTTAGGTGAGGTTGAATACTTACATCAGTGAACAGTATATAATGTAACAGAGTGGAGGAGATACTGGGTTGATGTAACATCAACCTGTGTACTGCGGCAAATGGAGTAGTTGTGAAGGGGTGATGACAATGTACTAAAAATGGAGATGCAATGATGCATGGAAGAGGGCAGTGCACAAAGATGGACTGATATGGAACTAAAAAAAAAATGTGTACAAGGTCAATAAATAAAGGTAATCCAAGCATATCTGAAGTGTATTGAAGAAAAATGGACTGCAGACAGCAAAGACATTACATAGCAGAGATGTTAAAAAGAAAACATATATATCAAAAGGAAACATCAAAACAACCAAAACAAAAAGAATATGAATTGATCATGCTGCGGCAAAACATAGTTGCTATCTATCAGATGAACCACTTTCAAGATGAAAGATCTGAGGACACACCTGATGCTTGAGCCCCTCCGTGGTCAGACAAACATTGAAAACACGTCTCAAGAAGCTGATATTTCACTGGTGGCAGTGAAGACATGCCCAACAAGCTATATTGAGAAGTAAAGCAACAGGTTCGATCAAAGAATAGATTTGCTGGAATTTGAATAGGATTAGGCTAAGCTCTATTTTTCTGCAGAGCAATTGATCAACTTTCAGGGATTACCACAAAACAAAATCAGGTATCTAAAATGATCGAAAATAGAAGAACCATACTAATATTTCCAAATACATTAAATGTTATCAGTACATGAAAGAAAAGAAAAGAAAAAATGATACACAATACTGAATATGGAAGATGGTATATGTACATCTAGTGAAATAAGGAAAAACAAAAAAGTGCAGAGAGATAGAGACGTGGGTTTAACTTCAGAATTGAAAACCTCAAAATACACGTACCTTCAAAGCCGGACAAAACAGGTTTGAACAACATTTTTTTTTTATTGGCGCCCATGCCTTGGCTATACTTTCTAGGAGCTTGATGGCAGGGGATATCGGGATAGTGATATATGTTATGTTGGTCTCATTTGCCAGAATCTCCTTTCAGGGATTATAATATCATAACAAACACATTTATTTGGAAGATTAACGCACTGTAGCCAAGCTTCCTCCACCAATAACAATATTGATTTTCAAAATGACACCGGTTTTCAATTTGTACATGGCAACATATCAATAATGTGAGTCATGATGCTATACATATGCAGAATGGTGTTAAATGTTGGGGGAACACCCTAAACACGACTGAACTATGATGTGGATGGGATTGGTTTTTTTTTTAGCATGCCTTTGCCTGCCGATACTGGATGAAACATAACTGCATTAACTCATATATAGAATCTGACGCTCCATGGTAGAGACAAAAACTGTCATCTGATAGTGCAGTATCCACAGGCTAGAACGTTGGAGCATTGAATACTGAAACGAGTGAAAAGGCAACACCGAATGCCTTTACTATGGTATACCATGACTTGGATTCAAGGAGGCGTTGAAAAAAAAAAAAAGGTTTACAATGTCGCTAGTCAATGTATTAACAGGAATGATATTGATATGGCTATGATGAAACAAACTTCGATAGCAGCAAAATACCCATAATGAGGTGTTGGAAACCAAATAACTCAGAAGAAGAGATTGAAAACATGAAAAGCGATAGTAAAATGATAACTAAAGGGGGATAGATCATGTCCTCTTGGGGAAATTCAAAAGAAACGCAAAACCAGCAAGATGATTATGACCATCAGAAAACTAGGGATCAGGGAATCGATTGAGGCTTTTCACGAGATGGACCTGATCTGATGTCGAATCAGACCGGATATCTCTTTTTGTGAGTCATAGCCAGATGCAAGATGATGGCGAATTTCAGTTGAAATTATAAAAGAAATGTTAATTTATCGAAACATAGAGCATAGATATGAAATTACACAATGAAAAAAAGAAAAAAAAGAAAAGAAAGACAAAAAATGTGGGAGTTCTAAGACTCCATTGATATTACACGGACGTAGATCGATATTGCCATAGGCAATCCGATGCTACCGGATGTGCCTTAAGTATATGAAAAACTAAAAAAAAAAAAAAAAAACAAAAGAAGGAAGAGGGGTACTAACTTGACAAACGAATTCCTGGAGGAGGGATGTATACGAAGGGCACCTTTTCAGAGCATTGTCGTCAGGGAGATAGAGAGCTCCTCCGCCCGGAGTGGTGAAGGCAGATGCTTTTGATTCTTGATCCCCTGGGAATACTCCTCCGCTGAAGAGGAAGAGAACGAGGATTAGGTCAACAGAGTTGGGGAGGAATCGGATGCAATGGAGAGGTGAGAGCGGATCCTGAAGGAGAAGAGGGGTGCTTGGGTGATAACGGGTGACCTTTAGGGTTTCTTGAAGGTGATTTATGTAGAGGGTGGAGGATCCTTCTGGAAAGGGGGACCCTGCGGCTGATGGAGGCATGAAGGAGAATCCGGTGGTTGAAGATGAGGGGTTGAGGGAAGAAGGAGTTGTTGAAGATGGAGGGTAGGCAAGAGAGAGGGGAAGTGCGCGGGAGTGATCTGTTGTGGATTTTCCAAATTTCCAAAAGAAGGCCCCCTTTAAAAGATTTTTTTTGTAAAAAGAGTGGTTCAAGAGAGGTTTTTGGCAAAAATTCAATTTTTCAAGTTTTAAAACCTTTTGCTTTCCCCAATTTTTTCGATTTTTGCATCATTTTCCATTTTTTGTAGTTTTGTAGTAGAAAACTAAGATTTTAAAAGAAAACTAAGTTTTAAACACTAATTTTTTGTATTTTTCTGAGAAATATTTACAAAAGTATTTTTCTGAGAATTTCTGACTGTTTCGGGGAAATTTCTTCAGAAGAATGGGTTTTGACCCAGGTTTTGAGAAAATGTTCGAGTTTTGACACTCGAAACGAGAAATACAATGTGATGGATCCAAACGGATGTCGAATGGATTATCCGAGCTATTTAAAAACTATTTTTGGTATTTTCTGTAATTTAAAATTTGAACAAGGAGACAGATTTGGATCTGGACAATGGATCCAGATCCGAAATCAATTTAAACATATAAAATGATTTTAATTTCGATAAAACTTGAGAAATGAACTGGAATTTAGATTTAAAATGACTTATTTACTCAAAAAATGAATTTAGGGGCAAAAGGGGAATATTTAAAAGATTTTGAAAAATTTGGGGTGTTCACAGATGCCCCTCTTTGCTACTAAGCCGGTTGAAAGCCGAGATTAGTGGCAAAGAAAACACTCCAAATTTTGAAAAATGCCCCAGTCAGTAGATCTAAACTGGGTGTGGAAGAATTTGATTTAAAAGACATGTTTTTCAAATTTAAAACTTTATCCTTGAATGGTTTGGGAAGACGAAATCCTCAAAAATGATATGATTGAGTAAAGAATGAGGAAATCGTGATGGGACAGGAGAGATACTTCAACTGAATGGGGTAACTCTCCCGGAATGTGAGAGATGAAAAATAAGGAGATGTGAGACAAAAATGAATGAGGAATAAGGTAACAGGAGGCGAATCTTTCGATGGGGTAAAAGATGAATAAGGCGAACCTTTTATCAAAAAAGATGAATCTCTTGTCAAGGCAAAAAGATGGAAGAGGGAAAATCCTTTGGACAGGAGAAGGTAAAAGCAAAATATGAAGATGGCGATGAAGATGGCAATCCTTTTAGCAAGGAGAAGGCAAGATGTGAAATATAAAGAAGGCAAACCTTTTGGTAAGGAGAAGGCAAAATATAAAATATAAAGAAGGCAATCCTTTTGGTAAGGAGAAGGCAAAATGTAAGATATCAAGAAGGCGATCCTTTTGACAAGGAGAAGGCAAGTCTCTCGACAAAGCGAAAGACGAGGAAGGCGATCATTTAATCAAGGAGAAAGGCAAATCTTTTAACAACGCAAAAAGACAGGGAAGGCGATCCTTTTATCAAGGAGAAGGCGAGTCTTTCGACAAAGCGAAAGACGGAGAAGGCAATCCTTTCATCAAGGAGAAGGCGAGTCTTTCGACAGAGCGAAAAGACGAAGAAGGCAATCCTTTTTATCAAGGAGAAGCCGAGTCTCTCGACAAAGCGAAAGACGGAGAAGGCAATCCTTTTATCAAGGAGAAAGGCAAATCTTTCGACAACGCAAAAGACGGGGAAGGCGATCCTTTTAGAAAGGAGAAGGCGAGTCTCTCGACAAAGCGAAAGACGAAGAAGGCAATCCTTTTATCAAGGAGAAAGGCAAATCTTTCGACAACGCAAAAGACGGGGAAGGCGATCCTTTTATCAAGGAGAAGGCCAGTCTTTCGACAAAGCGAAAGACAGAGAAGGCAATCCTTTCATCAAGGAGAAGGTGAGTCTTTCGACAGAGCGAAAAGACGAAGAAGACAATCCTTTTTATCAAGAAGAAGGCAAGTCTCTCGACAAAGCGAAAGACGAGGAAGGCAATCCTTTCATCAAGGATAAGGCGAGTCTTTCGACAGAGCGAAAAGACGAAGAAGACAATCCTTTTTATCAAGGAGAAGGCGAGTCTCTCGACAAAGCGAAAGACGAGGAAGGCAACTCTTATGAAAGAGGAGAAGGCAACTCTTTCGACTATGCGAAAGAAGGAGAAGGCAACACCAAAATGTATCAAAACAGATGTCAAGTTCTTATTTCTTTATCAGGAAAGCTGGAAAATTTTGCCAAAATGATAAAATTTATAGTTGTTTTAAGGTATTTGAAGGTGAGCACTTTTGAAAAGATATTCCTCCCTCCACCTAGAGTATTACCCCCAACTAGGTTAACTCTATAGAATTCAGAATCAAAGCCAAATTTTTGTTGTTGGTTTTTCTTCAAGGATGCTATCAATTTCCTTGATATGAAAGGAGAGAAGATATTCTTAACTTCATAAAAGCAATTAAATGAAAAGATTTTGATAGAAGAATTTCACATAGGTAAAGAAGATTCTTTGCAGTTTGGGCAGTTTGATATCCTGGGCATTTTCCCATGATGATCTTTTTGCACTCTTTTGAGTCATGGGGCTTTTACATCATCCTTCATTTTGGAGATGTCCTGACTTTTCTCTCTTTTTCGGGGAAGGGTATGTCACAAACTCCTTCATCTTGGAGATGTTCTGATCCTTCATTTATCTCAGAGATTATATATGATGGTATTGACTCAAAGGTATTTAGATGATAGCTGGAATCAAATATCTTTTGGGGTTTGTTGGTAGGTCCATCACATCTGCCTTCATCTCGACGGTGATCCGAACTTTCTCTGGAAGGATCCGTCACAAACTCCGTCATCTTGGAGATGTTTCAAATCTTCTTTGGCTCTTGGGGTCTACTCGCTTAATTCGCCTTCATCTTGACGACAATTGAGAGATCCCTTTTGCGGATATTTGATTTGCAGCTTAGCTGACTTAAGGAGACATGAATTGGGTAGGTTCTTTTCAGACTGCCCAGGATATTTCCACTGTCTCACTACCAAAGAATAATCTTTAAGAATGTGCCATAGCTATGATCAATATCAGCTCATTTATGACTTTTCAGCATCATTGAATATTTCCTTTACCGGTCATGTCGAAGATTTTTCTTCATCCTCTTGGTTGACCAACAAAAAATTTGGAATTTGAGCCTTTCTTCACAAAAGTTTCACCCTTTTGGAAGGAATACTAAGGAGATTTGAGGAAATTCTTTATGTAATAAAAGTTTGAGATCAACAACTATTTTATGGCAATTTGGCAAGATATTCCTGAAATCCTTGATGACGAAACCTTTGCTTAACATCGAATTTTGATAATATCAGTGGGATTCTGGGGAAGAATCCAACATGAGGTTGAATTCTGAAGGTAAATGTGAATTTAAAGTTCTGAAGGTAAGCTTGATATAAAACTGGATTTTAAAGGTAAGCCTTTGAAAAAATATCTGAATCAGGACTCGGACTCTACAAGGAAAACAGAGAAATTTGAGTAAAAACTCGAATTTTCAAAGGAAAACTGGGAGGTTCGAGTCAGGGCTCGAATCTCAAAGGAAAACTTGAAAGTTCATTTATCAAAGGCAAGAAACTCGAGATAAAACTCAAATTTTCGAAGGACAGCAGGAAGGTTCGAGTTAGGGCTCGAATCTCAAAGGAAAACTTGAAAGTTCATTTATTGAAGGCAAGAAAACTCGAGACAAAACTCAAATTTTTGAAAGAAAGCAGGAAAGTTTCGAGTCAGGGCTCGAATCTTAAAGGAAAACTTGAAAATTCATTTATTGAAGGCAAGAAAACTTGAGACAAAACTCAAATTTTTGAAGGAAAGCAGGAAAAATTCGAGTCAGGGCTCGAATCAAAACTTTGAAGGTTTATTTATTGAAGGCAAGAAGACTTGAGATAAAACCTGAATGAAGGAAAAGTAGGAAAATTCAAGTCAGGGCTCGAATCTTAAAGGAAAACTTGGAAAATTCTTTTATTGAAGAAAACTCGAGATAAAACTCAAATTTTCGAAGGGAAGCAGGAAAATTCGAGTCAGGGCTCGAATCTTAAAGGAATACTTGAAAGTTTTTTTTAGATTTTTGAAGGAAAGAAGACTCGAGTTAAGACCCAAATCTTCAAAGGAAAGCTAGAAAATTCGAGTCAGAGCTCGAATCTTAGGGAAAGAGTTGGAAGTTCGAGTCGAAACTTGAATCTTAAAGGAGAATTTGATGAGAAGGGATAGAAATTAATGGAAGATTGACAAAATTTGAGGAAAATTGAGGAAAGATTGTGACTTGAGGGCCAACTGATCGGTCAGCCAAACACTAGCACGAGTGCTAGGCTTACCTGTATGAATTTTTCAAAAATGCCCTAGTGTAAATACTGTGTTTTCTGATGGAGATTTAAAGAAAAAAGGGGGACACCGACATTCTTTAAGATACTTGAGATTTGAGCGAGAATGATTGTCGGTGTTTTCAGGATTTTCCCTTATCCTGAAGAGAAAATGGAATAGACATTTGATGAGAATTTAGAAAGGAATGATTCAGGTTTATCCCTTAACCTGAAAGAGAAGAAGAACAAAATTTATAAAAATGGAGAAGAAGAAAGGAAAGAAATTTTGAAAATTTATTTTGGAAAGAAACTCTCACAGGTAGCATTGTTGCTCCTATGAGGGGTTTCAGGATTATCCCTTTATCCTGATATTAAGAAAATTTAATGAAGGGAAATTGATATAAATCTAGAAAATCAATAAAGATCGGCAAAACTTGTATTTATGAAAGAATCCTCATAGGTAGCATTGTGGCTCCTATGAGGGGTTTCAGGATTATCCCTTATCCTGAATGGGAACACGAATAGAATTTGAGAAAATTTAATGAAGGGAAAAATCAATAAAGATTTAGAAAACTTGTATTTACAAAAGAATCCTCATAGGTAGCGTCATTGCTCCTATAAGGGGTCTCAGGATTTTCCCTTATCCTGAATGGGAACACCTCGGACAATGAGGGTCAGGTTTATCCCTTAACCTGAGCGGGAAATAAGAATAAAGGAAATACCTCATGGGAAAGAGGCATCAGGTTTATCCCTTAACCTGGAAGGGTACAAGAATTGATAAAATTTTAATGAAAATATTTGATAAACTTGATAAAACTTGATAAAATTGATATAAACTTGACAAAAATATGAATAAAATGAATGAAACTGATAAAAATATAAAATTTAACTGAAATTTTATAAGAGTTAAGAGGAAAAGGAGTTTTCTGATCCTGCCTGCATATGGGATCTTGAAAGGAAAATGTTCATTTAAAGGTAAGTGAAAAATCATTTTGGGAAGAAAATCTACCATAAGAAGAATGATCAGTGCGAGAACTGATCCTTCAAATCAAACACGAGAGATCATCATGAGGGTCAAATTTTGAAGGCAATGGTTTGAAAATATATTTTTTGAAGAAGAAGATCAACAATAGATCTGATTTCTAAAAACAACAGTTCGAAATTGATAATAAGATCAATACGAGGGTTGATCTTTGAAGGTAATGCTTAAAAAAAAAACAATCTTGGAAGGTAAGACCAACACAGGGTCGATTTTTGAATATAATGATTAAAAAAAAAACCCTTTTTGGAAGATAAGACCAATGCAAGGATTGATCTTTGAATATAATGGTTTTAAAAAACCAAACTTGGAAGACAAGACCAACACAGGGGTTGATCTTTGACTATAATGATTTTAAAATCAATTTTTGGAAGATGAGACCAATGCCAGGATTGATCTTTGAATATAACGTTTTGAAAAACCACTTTTGGAAAATATGATCAACACAAGATTTGAGACCTATTTTGGGAGATAAGACCAACACAAGGGTTGATCCTTCAATGCAATGGTTCAGAAACCTATTTTGGAAAACATGACCAACACGAGGGTTGATTTTCAATGCAATGGTTCGAAAACCTATTTTTGAAAACATGATCAACACGAGGGTTAATTTTTGACAAAGCTCGGACCGAAGAATATTTGAACTCTTTGGTCATAACGAAGACTTTTTGAAATTTCATGATTTTTGAAAAGGCCCTCATAGGTAATATCATTTCTCTCATGAGTGATGTCAGGATTGGTCCCGCATTCTGAAAAGAACAGGAATTTTAAATGTGATTTTAATAGAAGCTGATGAAGAGATTTTTGAAATATAGATTTTCAAAAGCAAATGCCCCTACGTAGCAGAGGAAGAAAGTATTGTGATTTTAGAGATATAGAGGAAAATTGACATTTCATTGATGGGCAAAAACTGATAACAAAGGACTAAAATATTTACAAATACTTTGACTAAAAGGTCACAAAAGGACTGGGCTGACTGGCCCCCTACAAGGTGACTGGCAAAAAAGGGGAGAAAAGTAGGAGAATTCTGGCATCTTCAGTCTTCTGAGTAGCCGGGGAGAGATTTGGTCATGACGGCTAGGTCATCTTCCTCTTCGTCTTCAACAAAGAGACTCTTGTCGACGCAATCCTGAACAATATTTTTGAAGACGAAGCAGTGATCGGTGTCATGCCCCACTGCTCGATGAAACTTGCAGAACTGATTTGTGAACCTTCCCATGACCGTGGGAGGATCCGCGACTTTCGGGAGTTTAACCAATCCTTTGGCCAGCATGAATTCAAGGGCTTCTTTGAGCGTTTGCTTCAGAGGAGTGAACTCACGATCATTACTCCAACCTTCGCGCTTTATCTTTTCTTTCTGTGGGAAGTTAGACTGAGACGACTTGTTATTTTGCTTGGAAGACTTTTCCCTTTGAGCTGCGCCGTGGTTCTGACCATTCTTGCTGTCATTTCTGTTTCTTCCGCTGTTATCAAGATTATTGCTAGAGGTATCAGCTTCATGAGTGAACTGCGCTTTCTTTTTCTGGTCTTGGATATTTTTGGCGAGAGGCATGCCCTCGTAAAGCCCACTTTCTATTCCTGCTTCGAGCCATTCGGCTCGCTCAATTAATTTGATAAAGGATTTTGCTGGAGAAGTGGTAATGAGGCTTCTCAGAGGCTGAGAGAAATTGCTGAGGATTATTTGCAATGCATGCTCCTCTGGAATGGGAACTTTCATCTTGTTGCAGGTACTTCTCCACCTGTGGATGAATTTTCCTGCTCTTTCAGTCTCATTCTGCTTTAAATTGTAAAGGTGATTGAGCGTAGGTGAAACCTCAGTATTGAACAGGAAGCGCTCAATGAACAGATTGACTACTTTATCGAACTCTCGTAGTTCGATAGGATTGATGTGGTCCGCATACCACCTGGTTGCTATACCCTCCAGACTGCGGGGAAAGCAAATGAACAGAGCCCTATTATCTTTCCTGAAACGACTGCACTATGCATAAAATGTGGCTAAGTGGGCTTTAGGGTTGCCAGTTCCATCAAATTTGAGAAACTTGCGAGGAAGATTCTCCAGGTTATCGTCCCCATCTAGACCATCGTAAAAATCTTCGCCAGTGTAGGTCTGCTTGCCCTTACCCTTGGCTTGAATGTCTTTAATTGCTCGATTCATCTCCTTCATTTGTTTACTCATCAGGTCCTCTGCTAGAGCCTCAGACTTGCATTTGTTGACGGATTCAGGCTCTTCTGCAGCTATTTTTATGGACTGCCTTGGAGGATTCTGTTTGTAGACAATCTGCTCTTCCTCTTCTGACTCTTCCTCGACTGACTCCGATTCCTCAGAAGTAGTGTCTGGCTGTACCTTTTTCCTGATGATTCTGACTTGCTTTTTCACAGGCTTCTTCTTCAGCTTGCTTTTAGGAACTGCCTCTTTCAGCTTGGCCTCGGCTTGCTCTGACATCATCCTTGCCATCATCTTTTAGAACATGTCATACATAGCGGGGTCGATGTCATCTTTCTTGTTCTGACCCTATCCCCTGACTGATTTAGGAGAGCTCATCTCCTCCGCCTCACTGTTGCTGAGTTGAGGAACTGTTTCTTTTCCCCCTCTTGTCGTGACCATTTTTGAAATATCAGTGCTCTCTCTGTAGAGAAAAAGTGGAGGTTTTTAGACCAAAGAAGTTTTGATAAGAGGGAGGATTTAGGTTTGAAATCTAAACAATTGTATCCCATTACTAGGGATCAAGTCGCCACAAAATTTGTGACAATTGCGTTGTTTACTCTACGAGGGAGAGTAACTAACTAAAAATATGAAAAAGAAAATATTATTTTGAAAAGGATATCTCTTGACGAAAAGAGATTTTTATGAAAATATAAACAAGAATATAAAATCAGAAGAAAATAAGAGAATGAATGAAATTTTGAGGATGAATGGTAAAGATTTAAAATTTTAAGAACTTGCAGGCAGGATCAGAAGAATTTGGGAGAATTTTAAAGGAAGAAGAAGAAGAGAAAGAATAATACACCTGGGTTTTAAACGGAGGAAATTTTGAAATATATACCCAGGGTTTTGGAAAATATAAGGAGGATATATATACGTAATATTATTCAATCACAGACATACAAGCAAGGATGCACAAACAGCACTCCCTAAAGCTGACTCTATATGCAATATTTGAAATGGCAAAATAGGATCTTAATCCTAACTCTAAGATTTATATCATCTGATTCCAATCAAGGTACGCCGATATACTCAAGCCGAAGCTCGAAGTACGTGGCATATAAGATATCTCTTCGGTTCTAAGGTAATAGCTTCCCAACATCCTTGAGCACCTACCGATATACCTCGGACTATGGCTCTTAGGTACGTGGTAGGGGGGCGCGAACCCAAATAAGTGGTCCAGTTGTGAGGCTCTCTCCCGAACTATGGTTCAGTGAGACAGCCCAGCAATGTGAAGACCAGGACAATATAGGTAGGAATGTTTTCAAAATATGATCAACAAGCAATAAAATCAGAAGGCTCTAATGCAAGTCCTAAAGAGATAGATTTAAATGAGAAGAAGCATACACTTGCATACATTGTTTGCATTCAATCTCTAAAATTGAGGAGAGTTGTATTTAAGACCTAAGTCTAATGTGAACATGGAATAATCTCCTCAATATGGTCCTACCAAACGATACTTAGATTCTATATGCAAAGATGTCAGCTTAGGACAGAGTCTAGGCTCCTAAGGTTTGCATGGAAAATGTAGCTGACATATGTTAGAATAAAGACTTAGATTATATAAATGCAAAGCAAAGGCATAGATTCAACTGGACGAAGACAAAGTCCCATCTCGGTCGCCAAAACTGTGATCATCGCAAAATTTTTCCTCTCTCTCTTGTGGTTTCTCTCTCTTTCTTCTCTTTTCCTTTTCTAACCTCTATTTTCCTCCTTTTTGAAGGGAGAAGAATAAAAGAAAGAGAGAAGAGAAAAGAAAGAAAGAGAGAAGAGGAACTCTTTTGCGGGTTTTCACTTGACCTTTATTTGAAAAATATTTAGAAAATAACTCGCCTCCGTTTTGAAAATTTGCGGGAAAATGGGGAGACGGGATTCGCTCGTCGGTACGAGGTTCGACCATTCCTGGCACCTTTACCAGGGGTAATCGAACCAAGGATCGAATCTATGCCTTTTTGCTTTGCCTAAATATAATCTAAGAATTTATTCTAACTCTAAATGCACAAAGAATCATACTTGTGCAATGCAAGGATGTATGCTCTTTTGAAAAGAATGTTTTGGAAATTTCCAAGTATTCTGAGATGAATTTGATAAGGGAGTGAAGAAATGATTGAATCTAACTTTAGAACTTGAGATAGATCAGAGAAGTTCTAAGTCTTTGAGGTAAATCAGATTTGGAAAAATAATTTTTTGACTTTGAGAGAGAATGATTTGAAGCTTTGAAATAAAAGGAAATGAAGTTTCAAAGTCAGAAATGGACTTTGAATTTAATCATGGATTTAGGAGAAGATGAAATTTTGAAGTGACATTAAATTTTGAATCTTAGAATGGATCTGAGAAAATGGCATTAAAAAATAGAAATGGATTTAGAAGATTCAGATTAGATCCGAAAATGGAATTTGGATTCAAATTCTAGACTTGGGAATGTAATTGGATTCTGGATCCTTAAATGGAATTGGATCTGAAGTCTGAGATCCAAAGTAAAATTGAGTTCTGGATCCTAAAATGGAATTGGATCTGAAGTCTGAGATCCAAAGTAGAATTGGAATCTGACCCTAGATAGGATTTTGGATCTAAGGTCTGAGATCCAATGTAGAGTTGGACTCTGGACCCTAAGATGGATTTTGGATCTGAAGTCTGAGATCCAAAGTAGAATTGGGTTATGGATCCTAAGTGGATTGTGGATCTGAAGCCTGAGATCTAAAATAGAATTGGATTCTGGATCCTAAAGGGGGAATTGGATCTGAAGTCTGAGATCCGATATGAATGTTGAATCCTGGATCCTAAAATGGATTTGGAGTTTGTTAAATTCAGAGGATGAATTAAGAACTTCTAAGTTTGAATTGAACTTGAAAAATGAAATTTAGAATTTGACCCTCGAATATACAAATGAATTTCAAAGTCGAATTAGACCTTGAATTTGAAGTTTGAATTTGGAATCAGAAGATGAATTAGAAAACTTCAAAGTTTTAAATTGAACTTTGAATTTGATTGGAGTTTTGAATATAAAATGAATTTGGAATTTCAAAGTCAATTTGAACTTTGAAATCTAATTTGAATTTGAATATAAAAATGACTTTGAAATCTCAAAGTTAAATTGAACTTTGAGATTTTGAAAATGAAATTGAATTTGAAATTGGATTTTATAAGAATAGATTGAGGAAGATATTTACATCACTTGGAGTTTTTGAAAAAGAGAATTTTGAAAATATGATGCAGTTCTATCCTAAGTGATGAATGAATTTAAAGAATTTGAAATTGGATTTTGAAAAGCTATTTCATTCTTTGGATGAATTAAAACAAGATTGAAGATATAATATATCCTTGACTATGGTCATTGAATGTATTATATAATAATCGATATTTAGATTCAAGTGAAGAATGAAACATATTTGGTGTTTTTATAGAATTTAAAATGAAATTAACTCTCAATATACCCTGACTATGGCCATTGGTATATATTTTGAATTAATTTTAAGTTAAATTCTGAAAAAAGAAAGTAATATTTGAAAAATATGATGATTTTTGAAGAGGATCCAGTGTGGATCAGTGTTATTTCATAAAAGATAAAAATCCTAAGTCTTGTTTACATCCCGACTATGGCCGTTGATGTAAATCATCAACTTAGGATTAATTACCTTTCATGAAATGGTGCACGTGCCATTCGTGTTGCCATTTGTGAGAATTTGAGAAATAAAGACAAAATGCATGAAGAACAAGTAATTCATGATATTTACAATGCTCATTCATTCTATCTAAAACTGGAAATATAAATTCTCATTTAAAATCTAACTATTTACAATCTTTGAACGAAACTTGAAATTGAAATTAACACTCCTAAATTAAGAGAATACCATTTGCCACCTATTCCCTGCAAAATCTAAGTTAATACAGGATGGAAGATACATAGAGAAAGCAATTTACCAAAAAGACACCATATTGAGCTTAAAGGCAATTGATGAGATATTCATGCCTGTATTTCATACTAATGAGAAATGTAATGTAGATGACAAATTTCATATTGGAATCCTGTATTTAAATGAGTATATACATGTAGTATCTAAAATAATGATGAACCTGAAGTAAGTTTGTCATGGCTGACCTGTTTTGGAATATTATCTAAGTGTAAATGAAATGCTGGAATGATGCCCCTGAGCTAACAGAAAATTTTATGACTAATGGGTGGTATGTACTAGTGGTGCTTATACAGAAATGATGTATATACAACAGAGAGCACACAGATTATAACCTGAATGTTGCAACAGTGAAAACAGGAAGCTGGAAATGCAAGTGATGTGGGTATGGGCTGTGAAGAGGTGTAGTTGTGGCAACAGGTGGTTGAGGCAAGGGAATAAGTTTGCAGCGAATAGCTGTTGTAGGTGACTTGTAATAGGAAAAGGGTCGGGTATGGAGGCAGGTGTAGGCTAACAAACGAATGCATATGTAATACCCCAAATGGTATGCTACGAAAAGGGAGTAGGTTGCTGTAAGAAGGTGACAGTAATGACATGTTGTGAGAAACGGTGTCATTTGCAGTAAAATGGCATATGCACAACATTTATGGAGTGGCATGGATAGATGGTGGTGTATAGTGAAGATAAATTAGTAACTGGATGGTACAAAGGTGTGAAAAACTGTGAAGGAGGATTGTGAAGAAGCTATGGCTTGTGAATGTGGGTATATGCAAGCGATGTTTGCAGAAGGTAGGCTGGGGAATAGGTATGGAGGTAATGATATAGAGGGGCTGAAGGAAGGGATAACGCTATTGGCAGACTGGTAAGGTGTCACTGGAAGGTAAATAGGTGGTGAGGATAAGGTTACAACCATGCAGGTTATTGCTGTAAGTGAAAGACTTTACAGTAGTGATCAGCATTGCTGTAATGAATAGCACATTTTACAGCAATGCTTAACAGCATATGAGGAAGTCACACATTGATAGACATGTGTGGCCTGTGCAGATGATTCAACAAAGATAGGTGTTGGGTGTATTACAAGTGACCAAAGGATGAAAACGATGGGGATAGGATCCTGCAATGTGGCCATGTACTGTTAATGGGACATAGATGATGCCGTGGGTTAACATATAGGTGGAAAAGATACTCAATAGTGTTGAAAATAGTAGGTCGTGAACAATGCTGTGCAGAGATTGACAAGGCTGATTGCGGCAGTACTATCATATGTGCTGGAAGGGGAGTTGGTGAGGATAAGCACAACAGATATTGCTGTGGCTTGTACTATTGAATAGTGCAGAGTGACATAGTGCTGCCAGAGATGATGGAGGTTATGTGCTGGGCAATGTGCTGGGCAATGGGGTTTTATGAATGAATATATATGAATACAGGGTTAGGTGAGGTTGAATACTTACATCAGTGAACAGTATATAATGTAACAGAGTGGAAAAGATACTGGGTTGATGTAACATCAACCTGTGTACTGCGGCAAATGCAGTAGTTGTGAAGGGGTGATGACAATGTACTAAAAATGGAGACGCAATGATGCATGGAAGAGGGCAGTGCACAAAGATGGACTGATATGGAACTAAAAAAAAAATGTGTACAAGGTCAATAAATAAAGGTAATCCAAGCATATCTGAAGTGTATTGAAGAAAAATGAACTGCAGACAGCAAAGACATTACATAGCAGAGATGTTAAAAAGAAAACATATATATCAAAAGGAAACATCAAAACAACCAAAACAAAAAGAATATGAATTGATCATGCTGCGGCAAAACATAGTTGCTATCTATCAGATGAACCACTTTCAAGATGAAAGATCTGAGGACACACCTAATGCTTGAGCCCCTCTGTGGTCAGACAAACATTGAAAACACGTCTAAAGAAGCTGATATTTCACTGGTGGTAGTGAAGACATGCCCAACAAGCTATATTGAGAAGTAAAGCAACAAGTTCGATCAAAGAATAGATTTGCTGGAATTTGAATAGGATTAGGCTAAGATCTATTTTTCTGCAGAGCAATTGATCAACTTTCAGGGATTACCACAGAACAAAATCAGGTATCTAAAATGATCGAAAATAGAAGAACCATACTAATATTTCCAAATACATTAAATGTTATCAGTACATGAAAAAAAAAAAATGATACACAATACTAAATATGGAAGATGGTATATGTATATCTAGTGAAATAAGGAAAAAAAAAAGTGCAGAGAGATAGAGACATGGGTTTAACTTCAGAATTGAAAACCTCAAAATACACGTACCTTCAAAGTCGGACAAAACAGGTTTGAACAACATTTTTTTTTTATTGGCGCCCATGCCTTGGCTATACTTTCTAGGAGCTTGATGGCAGGGGATATCGGGATAGTGATATCTGTTATGTTGGTCTCATTTGCCAGAATCTCCTTTCAGGGATTATAATATCATAACAAACACATTTATTTGGAAGATTAACGCACTGTAGCCAAGCTTCCTCCACCAATAACAGTATTGATTTTCAAAATGACACCGGTTTTCAATTTGTACATGGCAACATATCAATAATGTGAGTCATGATGCTATACATATGCAGAATGGTGTTAAATGTTGGGGGAACACCGTAAACACGACTGAACTATGATGTGGATGGGATCATTTTTTTTTTAGCATGCCCTTGCCTGTCGATACTGGATGAAACATAACTGCATTAACTCACATATAGAATCTGACGCTCCATGGTAGAGACAAAAACTGTCATCTGATAGTGCAATATCCACAGGCTAGAACGTTGGAGCATTGAATACTGAAACGAGTGAAAAGGCAACACCGAATGCCTTTACTATGGTATACCATGACTTGGATTCAGGGAGGCGTTGAGAAAAAAAAAAGGTTTACAATGTCGCTAGTCAATGTATTAACAGGAATGATATTGATATGGCTATGATGAAACAAACTTCGATAGCAGCAAAATACCCATAATGAGGTGCTGGAAACCAAATAACTCAGAAGAAGAGATTGAAAACATGAAAAGCGATAGTAAAATGATAACTAAAGGGGGATAGATCATGTCCTCTTGGGGAAATTCAAAAGAAACGCAAAACCAGCAAGATGATTATGACCATCAGAAAACTAGGGATCAGGGAATCGATTGAGGCTTTTCACGAGATGGACCTGATCTGATGTCGAATCAGACCGGATATCTCTTTTTGTGAGTCATAGCCAGATGCAAGATGATGGCGAATTTCAGTTAAAATTATAAAAGAAATGTTAATTTATCGAAACATAGAGCATAGATATGAAATTACACAATGAAAAAAAGATAAAAAAAGAAAAGAAAGACAGAAAATGTGGGAGTTCTAAGACTCCATTGATATTACACGGACGTAGATCGATATTGCCATAGGCAATCCGATGCTACCGGATGTGCCTTAAGTATATGAAAAACTAAAAAAAAAAAAAAAAACAAAAGAAGGAAGAGGGGTACTCACTTGACAAACGAATTCCTGGAGGAGGGATGTATACGAAGGGCACCTTTTCAGAGCATTGTCGTCAGGGAGATAGAGAGCTCCTTCGCCCGGAGTGGTGAAGGCAGATGCTTTTGATTCTTGATCCCTTGGGAATACTCCTTCGCCGAAGAGGAAGAGAACGAGGATTAGGTCAACAGAGTTGGGGAGGAATCGGATGCAATGGAGAGGTGAGAGCGGATCCTGAAGGAGAAGAGGGGTGCTGGGGTGATAACGGGTGACCTTTAGGGTTTCTTGAAGGTGGTTTATGTAGAGGGTGGAGGAACCTTCTGGAAAGGGGGAGCCTGCGGCTGATGGAGGCATGAAGGAGAATCCGGTGGTTGAAGATGAGGGGTTGAGGGAAGAAGGAGTTGTTGAAGATGGAGGGTAGGCAAGAGAGAGGGGAAGTGCGCGGGAGTGATCTGTTGTGGATTTTCCAAATTTCCAAAAGAAGGCCCCCTTTGAAAGAATTTTTTTGTAAAAAGAGTGGTTCAAGAGAGGTTTTTGGCAAAAATTCAATTTTTCAAGTTTTAAAACCTTTTGCTTTCCCCAATTTTTTTGATTTTTGCATCATTTTCCATTTTTTGTAGTTTTGTAGTAGAAAACTAAGATTTTAAAAGAAAACTAAGTTTTAAACACTAATTTTTTGTATTTTTCTGAGAAATATTTACAAAAGTATTTTTCTGAGAATATCTGACCGTTTCGGGGAAATTTCTTCAGAAGAATGGGTTTTGACCCAGGTTTTGAGAAAATGTTCGAGTTTTGACACTCGAAACGAGAAATACATTGTGATGGATCCAAACAGATGTCGAATGGACTATCCGAGCTATTTAAAAACTATTTTTGGTATTTTCTGTAATTTAAAATTTGAACAAGGAGACTCAGATTTGGATCTGGACAATGGATCCAGATTCGAAATCAATTTAAACATATAAAATGATTTTAATTTCGATAAAACTTGAGAAATGAACTGGAATTTAGATTTAAAATGACTTATTAACTCAAAAAATGAATTTAGGGGAATAAGGGGAATATTTAAAAGATTTTGAAAAATTTGGGGTGTTCACACAGCTCTAGCCTTTCTCTATAGAGGCTTAGCTCGTTTCGCCCTCGGAGAGACCATTTTGGTGGAAGGATGCACGTATGCCTTGCAGTTGTGGTTCCTGCGATATGTTCCATCAAAGGTCAGTTCTTTCAGATTCAGTAGCAAGAAGCCGGAATCTATTGATCGGTATCGAGTCTTGATCGAGAGTATGCACCAGGAAGAGATCCTCTGGACTATTTTGACATACAAGAATCAGTTCCTCGCTACACTTATGCTTGTAGCAAGCGCTACAGATTGCTTGGAACTTTCTTCTGTGTCGACTATCAGCCAGAGAGATGTCTGAGACAATTCTCGCAGTGGCAGGTTCGTGTCAACACTCGCTTCCCGACGGGCCGGATGCCAGAGTTCAATCTGCAGTCGGATCAGTGGTCTGGGGCATACCATGTCACCAAATACACTTGGGACTCCTTCATTCCTTTGTCTATGTTTCCTGGTCCTAGTGTATCGTCGAAGTATCGAGAATGGTGGCAAACTGTCTGCCCACCTTCTCTTTGTATTTAAATTTTATTATCAATAAAAATGCAACTTTTTGTTCTGATAAAAAGCTCTTTATGGCCAAAATTTTATTTTATTTTATATGGTCATGATCCTCGTGACGACCTCATCCACGGTGATAAGACCTCTTTCTTATATTCTTTCTTCGATTATCTCTTATCATGATGGACGACCTCGCCTAGGTCATAAGGCGCATTTTTGTCGTCGCAAAATGGTGACACAATTATCGCAAAATTTGTGATGACCCAATCTTTGGTGATGGGATAACTTGTCTATCAATTCCTTCTTTCCTGTCTTTTTTTCTTTTTTTTCTCAAAGGGTCGCATTTTCAAAAATTCCTCCGAGCTCTAACCATTCCTTTACAAACCAGAAATCATTTGGCAGTGTCAAAATGGTTCAGACCAGAGCTGGAAAGGAGAATGCCCCTCAGCACAGCGACAACGAAGTCGAAGCAACGAGCTCTCCTAAGTCAGTCAGGGGGCAGAATCAGAACCAAACCGATGACATAGACCCTTCCATGTATAACCTATTCAAAAGAATGATAACCAGAATGATGTCAGAACAGGCTGAGGCCAGTCAGAAGGAGGTTGCTCCAAAAATCAAACCAAAGAAGAAGGCTGTGAAAAAACCAGTCAGGATCATCAGAAAGAAAGTGCAGCCTGACACCACTTCTGAAAAAACAGAATCAGTTGAAGAGGAAGAACAATTTGTTTATCATCAGAATCCTCTGCCACAACTTGTAAAGACTGTTGCAGAGCCCGAATCAATAAACAATCCCATTCCGGCTAACGATCCAATGCAAGAACAGATGAAAGAAATGAATCGGGCCATCAAGGATATTCAGGCCAAAAGCAAAGGCAAGCAGACCTACTCCGGTGAAGATTTTTACCACGGCCTAGATGGGGATGACAATCTGGAAAATCTCCCTCGCAAATTCCTTAAGTTCGATGGAACAAGCAACCCTAAGGCTCATTTGGCCACTTTCTATGTTGAGTGCGGCCATTTCAGGAAAGACAATTGGGCGTTATTCATTTGCTTTCCTCGCAGCCTAGAAGGTGTAGCGGCCAGATGGTATGCGGACCACATTAATTTTATTGAACTATGAGAGTTCGATAAAGTTAACTTCTTCATTGAGCGCTTCATGTTCAATGTTGAAGCCTCACCAACCCTCAACCATCTGTACAATTTAAAACAGAATGAGAATGAGAAGGCCAGCAAATTCATCCACAAGTGGAGAAGCACCTGTAACAGAATGAAGGTTCCCATCCCAGAGGAGCATGCCCTACAAATTATTTTGAACAAGTTTGCCCAGCCCCTGAGGAACCTCATTTCTACCTCGCCCGCCAAATCATTTATCAAACTAATTGAGAGAGCCGAATGGCTCGAGACTGGCTTAGACAATGGTCTGTACGAAAGAATTCCTTTTGTCAGAGGGAATCCTGATCAGAAGAAGAAGGCGCACGTCGCCTATTCTACAGAGTTTTCAGATCATGGCAGCGGCTCTAACAACAAGAAGAGCAAGAAAAATCGCAACAAGAATGCCGGGCATTCCAGGGCCGAACGGACAAACTCGGCAACTCAGAAAGGAAAATTTGTCAAGACACAGCCTATTCAGTCAGCACCGCAGCCAGAAGTGAAACAGTCGGAAAAGCCGAAACACGAGGGTTGGAGTTATGACCGACAGTTCACAGCTCTGGAGCAGTCCCGCGAAGACATCTTGGAATATATGATGTCTAAGGGAATGATCAAACTCCCCAAGGTGGCAGATCCTCTGGTCACTATGGGCAAATGGACTGACAAATTCTGCAAATTCCACCGGACTGTTGGGCATGATACCGAGCATTGCTTTGTTCTTAAGAACATCATCCAAGATTGCATTGACAAGAATTTATTGATCGAGGATGAGGAAGAACAGCCGAAAATCTTGTCCAAGCCATTTCCCAAGCATTCAGCTTCGGTCATCACAGAACAGACATTCTCTCTGCAAGGTAGCATTCAGTCATGTTCTAATCAGGACATTCAGGATCAATATCCGGTCCTGGTCCTTCGTCAAGCGCAGTCTTCTGCCAAGAGGGTGGATATTACTGCATTTCACAAGAAAACAAGCAAAGAACCAACAAAAGTAGCAGCAGACATTGCCAGGATAGTCCCCAGAATTCTGAAGCGCTTCATCAAGGCAGCTTCAAAGAAAGAAGAGGCTTCAGGGTCAGTTCAGAAGCCAATATCTGCTTTATCCAACATTTCTATCTTGGATCTGACCCACGCTTCGCCTGAGCACCAGCAAGTGCTGGAAGACCTGCTCAGAAAGATCAAGGTCAAGCCTAGCACAACACCGCAAGATATGGCTCAAATCGTCAATCAGGCCATGACGAACTGTAAACACCCCAAATTTTAACCCTTATCCAGTGCTTATCATTGCATGAATTCAGCATATCATTGCATTGCATAGCATAACATTGCATAGCATTGCATGTCATTACATCTCATCTTCGAGATCCAACACTCATGTTTTCAAAATATTTAATCCAGATTTGAGTTTTAAAACTTTTCTTTCAAAAATCAATTTTAAAACCTGGGTTTTTAATCAACATTGTGTCATTTGCCAACCCCCATGACCTTATATTTTGAAGTATTTTCTCAGAAAACAATCTGGATTCAATTCAAACTCAATTTCAATTGATTTCAATTCTCAGATGAGACCCATTTAGGTGGTGTCGCTTCTGGATTTCTTCACTTATCAAAAATCTTAGAGTCCTAATTGGATCAGGACTCTTTTTCCAGAGTCTTAGTCGGATCAAAACTTTACTTTTCACTACCTTTTTACCTGTCTTTGAAGAAAACCTTTCAAAATCTGCTGTTTTGGCCAAAATTTCAGAGTCCTAGTTGGATCAGGACTCTTCTTCAAGAGTCCAGTCAGATCAGGACTCTTCTTCGGAGTTTCAATTGGATTGGGACTCTAATTTTTTACAACTATTTTATCTATTTTCAATCAAATCTTTCAAAATCTTTCAAAATGAGTCAGAAACTTAGAGTTTTAGTCAAAACAGGACTCTGTTCAGAGAGTCCTAGTTGGATCAGGACTCTGATCCTGATTTCAATTTTGAGAAAATCTTTCAAAAATCTTTTCATTTATCAAATTTGTTACACTTTTATCAAAGAATTTCAAAATTCTGAGGTTTTATCTCAGAGTCCTGATCAAATCAGGACTCTACCCCAGAGTCCTGATCGAAGCAGGACTCTATCCAAAATTGATGTTCTCGCTTCATTTTCACTGGTTTTCAAAAGCTTTGCCCAAATTTCATCATTTGCCTACCAGAAAAACCAAAATTCTTAGAGTTCTGATCGAATTAGGACTCTTTCTTAGAGTTCTAATCGTATAAGGACTCTGAACCAAAATTCGATTTTATCGTGTTTTTAACTGTTTTTCAAAATTCTTTCATTTGTTTTTCAGAAAATACCAAAAATCTAGAGTTTCAGTCCGATCAGGACTCTGTCCCAGAGTCCTAGTCCAGTCAAGAGTCTGTTTTGAAGTTTATTTTTATTCCATTTGTTTTAAAAAATTAGGTCATTTTGTAGAGTCCAGTTAATCCAGGACTCTAATTTAGAGTTCTGATCGAGTTAGGAGTCTAACTCTGACTGTATTTTCTGACTTGTTTCACCATTTTCGATGAAATCTTTTCAAAAATTTCTTTATTTGGCTTTTAAAAACCAAAATCACAGAGTCCTAAGAGTTCAGGACTCTAATTCGGAGTTCCAGTTCGCTTGAGACCCTATTTTCAAAGATCTTGAATTTCAAATACTGATTTTAACCCCTTTTCAAAGCCATTTTCAGTGTTTATTTCAAAATTCTTCAAAACTCGTTGTGGGCCCACTCAGTTGGCACCATATCCAGAGGAGTTCTGACTCGGTTAGAACCCTATGCTATTTCAAAAAATTCTAATTTTAAGTTTACTTTTGAAAATCTTTTGAAAACTCCTTCAATTTCAAGTTTTAAAATCGCTTTTTGAAAAAAACTCAAGTAGGGCCCGCTCGGGGTGGCGCCACATTTGAAGAAGTCAAGGTTAGACTAGGGTTAGTCAATGTCTTAGTTAGGTTAGAGGTTTAGAGGAGTCAAAATCAATTTTAAAAATCCATTTTATTTAACTTTTAAACCATTGTTTTTTAAAGGTTTTAAATTCAGGTTTTAAAAACCAAATGTGGGTCCATACTAGGTGGTGTCACATTTGGACTTTTTAGGGTTTAATTAGGTATTAATTAGAGTTTAATTAGAGTTCATTTAGGGTTAGGAAACCACAAAAAATCGTTGCCCTTAGTGGATTTATTAGAAAGAGTCCTGAAAAAATGAAAAACCTCTTAATTAACCCTAATTAAGTGACTTTTTGAAAAACTATAAAAAGGGACCTAAGGGGGGTCAAAGGGGAGCTCTTTCTCTTTCAAATTTTCGTGGCCTCTCTCTCCTCTCCAGCACCTCTACCTTCCTCCATTGCAGCTGCAGCCTCAAGGTGAGTTATTTAATATTATTTTATTAGTTTTTTATGATTTTTCAATAGATTTCATGATGGAAACTCTTGTGTTCATGGATTTAACCATGGATTTCATCCAAGAACCCCAAAATCGACCCAAAAAGATGATCTAACTCAGTTTGAGGGTGATTTCAAGGATTCTAATCCATTAGAATTGATGAGAGGTACGTTTTTCATGTTCTTAACCGACGAAACGTGAGATTTACCCGTTAAATGGGTTAAATCCATTATTTCAAAGGTGAAAGCAAATTCCAGCCATGGATTCCCTGTATTTTATTTATTTGTTTGTTTATCCATGTTTATTACACGTTTTTCAGCATAGAAATAATTTTTATTTTACTGTTATATCCATGTTTTATTGTTTTTCATTAGTTAATGCATATTTTCTCAAGTTTCTTAGATTTCTGTGTGTTTTTAGTTCAGAACAGAAAAGAGCATGCTATTTCGGATTGAAATATGTGTTTTTTTAATTTCTGATTTTTTTATATGTGATGCATGCATATGTGATTGATCTACTGTAAATAAATCAGAGATTTTGGACTTCGGGAACCCTATCAGAAAAATCAGACATCAAATCGGGTTGTTAAAACTTTAAAATCGTTGTTAAAATCAAGAGGGTAACTTGCTGTGATGATATTTTTCTCATCTTATATCCGATTTTAGATCTGTAAAATGCCATGGATTCATATTGATTAGATCTAGCTACTGTGAAATTTTCAGAATTTTTTATTATGGTTTAGTATTTGTCCTCTGTCAGAGACTCTGATTTTCAATTTAAAACTCGTTAGGGTTTTCCAAAACCCTAATCAGACTTGTGTTGTTTATAAATCCCAAACTACAGATACGATTCATGATCTGTAAAAAGTGAGTATTATTATTTTTATGTCAACTGTTCACTGTTAAAATCTCAGATATTTTGAATGAGCACTGCTATTTATCCCGGAATTTTCAATTGAAAGTATCAGTTAAGACCAAAGTTAAAATCAATATATTCAAGTCCGGATTGTCGGATAGGGATCTCCCTGGTTTTAAAATCTTTTTCAGATCTGTAAAAAAGAAAAGTTTTGTTTTCTTGACTATTTGTTCTCTGTAAAATTTCATAAATTTTCATGGAGGTTTGACCCCTGGTTCGGGTCTTGGACTGAGACTGGTTGGTGAGCTAGGTCAAAAATAGCATATTTTTAAAGTTTAATGCAATTTTCGGATTAATTTAATGCCAAAAAAATCTTTTTATAATTCTAATCTGATATTAGGGTTATAACAAGTGCAGGTACTAATTTTGAGGATTTTTAGAATCCGTTTGATGCTTGAATGGCTTGAGTTGCAAAACAGGGCACCCAAAGAATTCCAAAACATTGCAAAAATCACAAAATTTGTGATATTCTTGGATTTTTGTGCATAAGCATATATTTTTAGGGTTTAATCATATTCATAATCATATTAGGATGCTTTAGGTTTAATTTGATGCTCATTTGATTTCATTTAGTCCATAAAACCTAAGTTTTTACCAAAATCTATTTCAGAAAACCCTGATTTCAAGGCCATAGTCTGGCTATCAGGGGCAATTTGGTCATTTGACCTCAATTTCAAAATTCCTAACCCTAATTTTCATATTTTTAATCATGTCATAGCATATTTAGTTTGATTTATTCTTATTTGAATTTCAAAATTTGCATTTTACCAAATATCTTTCTGAAAACCCTAATTTCAAGGCCATAGTCTTGTTATTATGGGTATTTTGGTCATTTTGACCCCAATTTCGAAATTTCATATCTTCTTTTTCTTATTTATTCAATTTTATTTCATATTTTATCAATTGGGAATCATGGCAAAAAGGCTTATATCTATCAAAATCCAGCAATTTCCTGATATTACTGGATAAATCTAGAAAAGCCAACGTATCATCACTAACAAAGTTTTCTAGTTTTGCAGGGACATTGAAGACTTTACTTTCCTTTAATTTCTTGTATTTAAATTCAATAGTGATGTAAATTAAATTAAACTTTGGAATAAGAATTTACATTTCCTGCTTAGCTTAGGCAGCATTGCATATAGTTTTTTTTTTTTAAATAATGTTAATGTGTTATGGATGATGATTCATGCATATTCAAACTCACTATGGTCTACACGAATGGCACATACACTAGCTTTTATGAAGTTTATAAACTTGGTGGAATTCGTATTTATGGCCATAGTCAGAATATGAAGGATATCCAGATTTATGATCTTCACATTAGCCACATTCAGCCTACACTCTTAGGCTAATTTCAAAATGCACTGGATTTCTCAAAAATACAAAGAGTTTTTCCCAATTCCTCAAAATCATATTCATTCATTTCATGCATTTGCCAATGCCAATTCAAATTTCAAGTCAAAGAAATCAAATTCTTCAAATTTTCCTAAGTCTTATCAAAAATCGATTTTCTCAAAATATGGATTTGCCAATGATATTTCAAGTATTTCCCAAGTTCCAAATTCGATTTTCTAAGTTATATTTTCAATTTCAGAGTTCTGATTCAAAGAAATCAAGTTTTCCAAAGTTATTTCATATTTCTCAAAATTGATTTTCACAAAAATCTCTTGAATACTTCAGAAATTGATTTTCACTTTCTCAAATACAGTATCTCAATCATGATTCACGATTTTCAAAGAGTTTATTTTCCAAATATTTTCCAATCTTTGAAGCAAACATCATGTTTTCAAATATGCATTTTCAAAAAATTCATAGCACATGCCTGATTCTATGTGCATTTAGAAATTAGATTATGGTTTAGACAAGTTGAATAGAGCAAAGCAGTAGATTGATCCTTGGTTCAATTACCCCTGGTAAAGGCGCCAGGAACGGTTGAACCTCGTACCGACAGGCGAGTCCCATTCTACGGAATTTTCCCGCATTTTAAAACGGAGGCGAGTTATTTTCAAAATCTTTTTCAAAGGTCAGTTTGACTCGCCTGATCAATCTAATGCTTTGCTTAGTTCAAATTGTCAAAATCGATTTTCATGGAATGTCAGCTTTGCTTTATGATATCATGTGAACCTAGGAGCCTAGACCTGAACCCAGCTGACATGGAATGCATATAGACTAGGTATGGTTTGGTAGGACCATATTGAGGAGAATTATTCATGCTCACATAGACTTAGGTCTAATACAACACTCCTCAATTTAGGAATTGTATGAAAACAATGTTTGCTTCAAATATTTCAAAATTCTATCTCTTTAGGACTTAGAGCCTTCTGTTTGATTGCATGTGCTCATGTTTTTCAAAAATCACCCCACCTATATTGTCCCGGTCTTCACGTTGCTGGGCTCTCTTCCAGAACCATAGTTCAGGACAGAGCCTCACAACTGGGCCACTTATTTGGGTGAAAACCCCCCTGCCATGTACCAAGGGCCATAGTCCAACGTATATCGGCAGGTGCTCAAGGATGTTGGAAAACTTGAACCTAGAACCAGAGAATTTGATTTTATGCCACGTACATCGAGCCTTGGCTTGAGTATATAGGCATAACTGGATTGGACACAGGTGATCTGAACCTTAGAGTTAGGTTTAAGGTCCTACAGCTATTTCAAAATTTGTGCATCTAGAGTCAACTTTTAGGGAATGCTGTATGTGCATACTTGATTGTGTAGGATGTGCTTAAATGTGTTAAAGTCATTTCTTTTTTATTTTCCATATTTTCTAAAATACTGGACGATTTCCAATCCATGTCCATATACTGTCCATGTTTTAAACCCTAGACGATTTTCAAATACTCCATTTTATGAAATATTAAAACCCTGGACGATTTTCATGAAATCCCTCTATTTTCTTCAAAACTCCAGGTGATTTCCCATCTTTTCTTTCTTCTGGATCTCAAATTTTCTGCTTCATTTTATCCTGCCTGCAATTCTCTTTCAAAATTCCTGTATTTTCCCAAGTCTTATTCCAATTTTCTATGTCTTCCAGTCTGATGGCATCCAGTCAGCTTGATTCAGTCTTCCCTGAGGGTCACATCTCCTACGAGGTGCGACAAAGTCTTCTCGAGCATCGAGTCCTCAGTACCGGATCCTTCTTTCCCCGGTGGTACTATTTATGGTTCAAGAATTTCTCTCGTATGTTTCTAGACCACTTGGACGATTGTGGGTTAGAACTGGCGTCCGCAGTGGGAAAGCAGACAGTCAACGGCAATTTGATCCATGCACTAGCAGAGCGGTGGAATCCGAGCACTTCTACCTTCTGGTTCCCATGGGGCGAGATGACTGTGCTAATGGATGAATTTTCAGAGATTATGGGATTGCCCGAGCCAGCCGGTCAGCCTGGAGATCCATTGGAGAAACAGTTTCTGATTAATGTTAAGGGTCTGGACCCTAAGGATGCCTTAGCTCGCATGACAGGACGCAAGTCTTGGTCATTGATAGAGGAGGATGGAAACGAATATGTGGACCTGCTGGAAATCTACAGACAGTATGGGATATTCATAGAAGTCAACTCGTTGTCCAGAACAGCTCGAGAAAGAATTCAGCATGCGATAGTTCTGTGCATGGTGGGATTAGCTTTCTTCTCCGATGGACGGAATTATATGGATATCAGAATAGTTCAGCTTTTAAGGAGGTGGGGAAGTCGACAGACCAACTGCCTCTCGATAGCCATGGCCGCACTCGCCTTCCTGTACCGAGGGTTGACTCGTTTCACACTCGAAGAGTTGATCCTAGTCGAAGGATGCACCTATGCCTTGCAGTCTTGGTTCCTCCAGCATGTGCCAGCTCGAGCCAGTTCCTTCAGATACAATGGTAAAAAGCTTCTACCAGTTGCGCGATACCGATTCTTGATCGATAATCTTCAGGAGGAAGAGGTCGTATGGGACTACTTTGATCGTCAGAAATCACCTCCTAGATACACTTATGCATACGGCAAGCGGTTCAGGCTACTTGGTCCATTCTTCTGCGCATACTATCATCCAGAGCGGTGTGTCAGGCAGTTCTCTCAGAGGCAGAAGCGCGTAGAGATTCGTCCACTAGCAAGGGTTCTGCCAGAATTCGACCTCACATCAGATCAATGGTCCGGAGCATACCATTCTGCCAGACATGGCTGGGATTTCTTTGTTAATCTTACTATTTTTCCTGGCCCTCGTGTGTCTTCTGATTATCCGGAGTGGTGGAAAATTGTCTGTCCCCCTCCCCTCTGTCAAGTGTATTATTGATAAAATCATGTTTTTCCTCTTAATAAAATTCCTTTATTCTACACTTCACCTTAGTTTGACGACCTCGCCTAGGTAACAAGGCATATTTTCAGTTATTTATTTTGCAAAGAATAGCAACGCAATTGTCATAATTTCAGCGACGACTCAATCCCTAGTAATGGGATATTATTTCAATTGTCTATCAAAATTCTCAACAAATATTTCCCTCCAACCAAATTCCCTTCAAAAGCCTAATCATCAGTTCTACCTTGCAGACAACATCAGCAACATTCAGGAGAACATTTATGATACTCGATGGTTTATACAAGATTCGGAAAGAAAACCTCATCAATCAAAGGTGTGGCATACTCGATCACTTCAGAAGAAGAAATGGACTCACCCCGATCAGTCAGAAGTCAAGGTCAGCAAGCAGAGGATGATGTTGATCCTCAAATATATGCTATGTTCAAAGAGATGATGACCAAAATGTTGACAGAACAAGCTGAAGCTAGTACAGAAAAGATCCAAGTCAAGCAGAGGGCAAAAGGCTGGTCAGCCAAGAAAGTTTTAAAACTATCCAAGAAACATATCCAACACGAGGATACATCTGATGAATCAGAATCAGCAAATGATACTGACAAAGAGTATGAAAACAAGCAAGAACTCAAAAGGTTGACTTAGGGGCAGGGGTCGGCCTACAAATCCAAGAATCAGTCTGTTGACGACCCTATGCAGTCACAACTGAAAGATGTGATGAAGATGATTAAAGATTTGCAAGCTCATGACAAGGGAAAGAAGGTCTTCAGGAGCAAAGATTTCCATGATGGCATCACCTCCGTCAGGGATAATCAAGATTCAGAAAAGAAGACAAAACTCACCTTCTTCGTTGATGCCAATCGCAGTGATTGCAAAAATAACAAAGGCAATCATACAAGTCAGAAAGAGAAATCTTTAAAGCAGAGTGAAAAATTGAGTCAACAAAAAGAGAAGAAAAAGCATGACGGTTGGGGTTACGATCGTGAATTCACTCCTCTAGATCAGCCCCTCGAAGAGGTCCTTGAATACATGCTGAGCAAAGGAATGGTTAAGCTTCCAAGAATTGCTAATCCTCTGGTCGCCCCAGGGAAATGGAAAGACCGCTTCTGCAAATTCCACCAAACAACGGGGCACGATATTGAACATTGTTTCGTCTTTAAGAATATCGTCCAAGATTATATCGACAAGAATTTCTTTGTTAAGGGTGAGAAAGAATACCAGTCGACTGTCTTTGCCAAGTCTCAGCAGAAATCAAGCACTCGGCAAGAGGTACAACATGATGATCGAAATCAGGACCGCAAGATGGCCCCTTTGGATCAAATATTTGAAAGTTTTTTGAAATACATGCTCGCGAAAGATACAGTAAGATCTCCGAAGGCTCACTTCACTCTTTCTGCCAATGATAGCAAAAGCAATAAGAAGAATCATGATCACTATTCAGAGGGATCCAAGGGCCAAAAAGGAAAATTCTCCAACAATGATAGGCCTCTTCAATCTAGTCCTCAGCATAAAGAGAAAGATCAAGAAAAGCCAAAGCGCAAGGATTAGAGTACGGATCGAAAGTTCACCCCTTTGGACCAGACACTAGAGAGTGTTCTGGAATACATGCTCGCAAAAGATATGATCCATTTACCTAAAGCAGCTGATCCTGCAACAATCATGGGCAGATTCAAAGAAAAATTTTGCAAATTTCATCGGGCAGTGGGACATGACACTGAGAATTGTTTCATCCTGAAGAATATCATTCAAGATTGCATCGACAAGAATATCCTTATTGAAGATGAGAAAAATACCAGTCGACCATCCTGAGCAAGTTTCTAAAAAATTGACAATGTCAAGACTATGTCACTTTCATTGTTTTATCATTTTAAAAGGGACAATGCAGTCCCAGTTCTTCTCTCAATTTTTCATTTTCCTTCAATGCATCAATAAAGTGGATTACTTTTCCCGCAAGCACCGGTGCCACCTTTTATTCTCCTTCTCTATAAAATATTCTTTTATGAGGAATGACCTCTTCAGAGTCTCTTCTGAATCAATCAAAAGTCAGTTGTCGTGCCACCTTCAGAGAGCGTTCTTCAAACATCAATCATTTATCCTTTTGTTCAAAATCTTCTTCCCCCATTACACTGGGGCATTATTTTGAAAATTGGCTTCAAAACTCTCTGTATACAGGCAAGATCAAATAAATCTCTCATTTTGCATGCATGCGCATCCATTTACATCATTTTGCATTCATTTGCATTTACATGCATTCATTCACATTCATCTACATTCGTCCGCATCAATTTGCATTGAACCACCCATTCAGGATAAGGGATAAATCGTGAGACCCCGGCAAGTCATCCAAGTCATCGTCAATTGATGACCCTTCAAAACCCAGTGCTCGTACTGGTAATCCTTTAAAACCCAGTGCTCGTACTGGTAACCTTTTAAGACCCAGTGCTCGTAGTGGTAACCTTTTAAAACCCAGTGCTCGTACTAGTAATCCTTTAAAACCCAGTGCTCGTACTGGTAATCTTTTAAAACCCAGTGCTCGTACTGGTAATCTTTTAAAACCCAGTGCTCGTACTGGTAACCTTTTAAAACCCAGTGTTCGTACTGGTAATCTTCCAAAATCCAGTGCTCGTACTGGTACTCTTCCAAAATCTGATGCTCGTACTAGTTGAACTAGTCTCAAATGTCATCTTTATACTTATCAACTTTTCTTTCCTTTAAATGTCTTGAATTGGTCTAGAAGATTCGAGTTCCGATTCGAATCTTCTTCCAAATCCAATTCAGAATTGGTCTAGAAAATCCAAGTCCCGACTTGAATTTTCTTATAAATCAAATTCGTATAATTTTCTTTGCTCTAGATTCTAGAATTGGTCTAGAAGAGTCGAGTTCCGATTCGAATCTTCTTCCAAATCCAATTCAGAATTGGTCTAGAAAATCCAAGTCCCGACTTGAATTTTCTTACAAATCCAATTCGTATAATTTTCTTTCCTCTAGATTCTAGAATTGGTCTAGAAGATTCAAGTTCCGATTCGAATCTTCTTCCAAATTCAATTCAGAATTGGTCTAGAAAATCCAAGTCCCGACTTGAATTTTCTTACAAATCCAATTCGTATAATTTTCTTTCCTCTAGATTCTAGAATTGGTCTAGAAGAGTCAAGTTCCGATTCGAATCTTCTTCCAAATCCAATTCAGAATTGGTCTAGCAAATCCAAGTCCCGACTTGAATTTTCTTACAAATCCAATTCGTATAATTTTCTTTCCTCTAGATTCTAGAATTGGTCTAGAAGAGTCGAGTTTCGATTCGAATCTTCTTCCAAATCCAATTCAGAATTGGTCTAGAAAAATCAAAGTTCCGACTTGAATTTTCTTACAAATCCAATTCGTATAATTTTCTTTCCTCCAGATTCTAGAATTGGTCTAGAAGAGTCGAGTTCCGATTCGAATCTTCTTTCAAATCCAATTCAGAATTGATCTAGAAAATCAAAGTTCCGACTTGAATTTTCTTTCAAATCCAATTCGCTTGGTTTTCCTTTAAAAGTTCGAACTTCTACTCAAACTTTCCTGCAAATTTGGCAATTGGTCTAGAAGATCCGAGTTCCGACCCGAACCCTCCTTCAAAATCCAATTCATCTAGTTTTTCCTTAGAGACTTGAATTTTGATCTTCCCTCAAACCCAGTTTAGCACCTGGTCCATTCAAAGCTCACAAGTTGGAATCATTCCTTCTTAAGCTATGATCCTTAAGTTGAATTCCTCTGGAATTGATAGTTTGTAGGTCGAACCCCTGCGGAACCAATGCCGTTCTAAATTGAACCAATGTCGTTCTTAGGCTGAATCCCTATTGAACCCATGTCGTTCCTAGTGAACCAATGTCGTTCTCAATTGAACCAATGTCGTTCGTAGGTGGAATCCCTATTGAACCCATGTCGTTCTCAGTGAACCAATGTCGTTCTTAATTGAACCAATGTCGTTCGTAGGCTGAATACCTATCGAACCCATGTCGTTCCTAGTGAACCAATGTCGTTCTTAATTGAACCAATGTCGTTCTTAGGCTGAATCCCTATCAAACCCATGTCATTCCCAATTTCGACCCTTTTGGGTCACCCAATACCAATTTCAATTATCTTCTCTTGCGAGGGACCCTTTTTCCAGGGAGAGTTCGAGGGAGCTCATTATTTTCGCATGTCTTTATTGTACGTTCATTGAACCCCTTTTTCTAGGGAGAGTTTGAAGGGACTCGTGATTCACGAACAGTTTGCAAAACAATCTTTATTGTCACACAAGGAACCCTTTTTCCAGGGAGAGTTTCGACGGAAGCTCGTCCTCCTTGTAACCCTAAATGTCTTTTGTTAGGCCACCCCCGTCGTCGAGGACCCTTTTTCCAGGGAGAGTGTGATGGACTCGTTCCTCTATGATATCCTTTCAACCTTTGTTAGGGGCCCCCTTCCATAAGAGAAGCCTAGAAATAGGGAGTTTTGACGAAAACTCTATTTCTCTTCGAAAGTTCATTTTGCAAACACCTCCTCTTCAGGGAAGAGAGGAGTATCTTTTGTTACCCGTTCAGGTAAGGGTCAAGCCTGAGTCTCTCCTTTGGGGAAAGGAGAGGAGAATCTAGCCACGGATGTGTCATTTAGATCTCAAGTGATTTCTTTCACCAAGGATTTCAGGAATATTTTGCCAAATTGTCATGAAAAATAGTTGTTGATCTCAAAATCTTTACTGCATAAAATTGTACCTCAGAATACCTTTAGTATTACTTCTGAAAGGACAAAGATTTTATGAAAAAAGATTCAAAATTCAAAATCTTTCTATTGGCCAACCAAAAGGATGAAGAATAAATCCGCGATATGGCCAGCAAAGAAAATTCAATGTTGTTGCAAAGCCAGAAGTGATTGATATTGATCGCAGTCAATGGCATATTTTTAAAGATCATTCTTGGAAAATAAGCAGTCGAAATATCCTGGGTGATACAGAAAAATTCACTCAATCTCAATGTCCCCTCAATCACCTAAGCTGCAATTAAATATCTGCAAAAGGGATCTCTCAACTGTCGTTAAGATGAAGGCGAATTAGATGAGTCGACCCCCGGGGCCAAAGAAGATTTTGATCATCTCCAAGATGACGGAGTTTGTGACGGATCCTTCCAGGGAAAGTCCAGATCACCGTCGAGATGAAGGCGAGTGTGATGGACCTACCGACAAATCCTAAAAGATATTTAATTTCTGCTATCATCAAGAGATTCCCAACCAATGAGCCAATAACCGTCAATATAATCCTTGAGAGAAAAGAAGGATCGGAACATCTCTGAGATGAAGGAGTTTGTGACGTACCCTTCCAAAAAAATAAAGAGAGAAAAATCTAGGACATCTCCAAAATGAAGGATGATGTAATTCCCGAAAAATCCAAGAAGAGCTCCAATTCTGTTAAAAAGAGAGTGCAGAAAGATCATCATGAGAAAAGAATCCCAGGATATCAGACTGCCGAATCTATCAAGAATCTTTTTTAATTTTGTGAAATTCTTTTATCAATATCCTTTCACCAATCACTCTCGCAATATCAAGAATACATTCTTTTCCGTTCATATCAAGGAAATTGATAGCCTCCTTGAAGGAAAGTCAATTGCAAGTAATTTGAATTTGAATCTTGATTCTACGAAGTAAAGTCCAATTGGAGGCAATACTTCAGGTAGAAAAGAGGGAATATTTTTCATATATATATGTGCTTATCATTCTTGAATTAACTACAATTTTTTATCTTATTGGCAATCTTTTCAAGTTATCCTGACATGAAGTGAGAACTTGATGTTTATTTTGATGTATCCAGGCGTTGTTGTTATCCCTTTTAGGATCGGATGATGGGAGTTGTCCAAGATCCTTCCCTTCTTGTTTTAATCTGAGTGCCTGGGCTCTCAGATTTGCACACTTCCTTGTGCTCCCCACTGTCCCACCATAGACAGTTCCCGTTCAGGTTAAGGGTTAAACCTGAATTTTCTGCAAAAAGGTCATCTGTCTTAAAAGCCATTCAGTCTCAGCGATGAGACGTCCAAGATCAATCCCTTTTCAAGCTTTAGGGAACCCCCTTTCTTCCTTTTGCAAACCCCTCTCGGATTTATTGTGCAAAATTCGAAGGTCCCATCATGGTTTCTTCATTCGAGGACTCCGTATATCGTCCCCTTTCAGGTTAAGGGTTAAGCCTGAGCCTCATTTTTCCACGAGGTATCGTCCCCTTTCAAGTTAAGGGTTAAGCCTGAGCCTCGTTTTTCCATGAGGTATTGTCCCCTTTCAGGTTAAGGGTTAAGCCTGAGCCTCGTTTTTTCACGAGGTATCGTCCCCTTTCAGGTTAAGGGTTAAGCCTGAGCCTCGTTTTTCCATGAGGTATCGTCCCCTTTCAGGTCAAGGGGTTAAACCTGAGCCTCATTTTGATGAGGTATTTCATTTGTCGTCCCATCCAGGTTAGAGGCTAAGCCTGAGCCTCATTTCGATGAGGTGAATCTTCTTCTTTATTCTTTATGCTATATTTAGCACCATCATTTGAACTAATTCTTTCATACCCAGTCAAATTCATCTAACTGGGCATGTTTATAGTCTGAATTTGGTGTGTTTTTCTTTGCCACTAAGCTCGGCTTATAACCGGCTTAGTAGCAAAGAGGGGCATCTGTAAACACCCCAAATTTTTACCCTTATCCAGTGCTTACATTTCATGTGTCATTGCTTATCATTGCATGAATTCAGCATATCATTGCATTGCATAATATAGCATTGCATGTCATTACATCTCATCTTCGAGATCCAACACTCCTGTTTTCAAAATATTCAATCCAGATTTGAGTTTTAAAAACTTTTCTTTCAAAAATCAATTTTAAAACCTGGGTTTTTAATCAACATTGTGTCATTTGCCAACCCCCAGGACCTTATATTTTGAAGTATTTTCTCATAAAACAATCTGAATTCATTTCAAACTCAATTTCAATTGATTTCAATTCTCAGATGAGACCCATTTAGGTGGTGTCGCTTCTGGATTCCTTCATTTATCAAAAATCTCAAAAATTTTAGAGTCCTAATTGGATCAGGACTCTTTTTCCAGAGTCCTAGTCGGATCAAAACTCTACTTTTCACTACCTTTTTACCTGTTTTCGGAGAAAACCTTTCAAAATCTTCTGTTTTGGCCAAAATCTTAGAGTCCTAGTTGGATCAGGACTCTTCTTTAAGAGTCCAGTCAGATCAGGACTCTTCTTCAGAGTTTTAATCGGATTAGAACTCTAATCTTTCACAACCATTTTCAATCAAATCTTTCAAAATCTTTCAAAATGAGTCAAAAACTCAGAGTTTTAGTCAAAACAGGACTCTGTTCAGAGAGTCCTAGTTGGATTAGGACTCTGATCCTGATTTCAATTTTGAGAAAATCTTTCAAAAATCTTTTCATTTATCAAATTTGTTACACTTTTATCAAAGAATTTCAAAATTCTGAGGTTTTATCTCAGAGTCCTAATCAAATCAGGACTATACCCCAGAGTCCTGATCGAAGTAGGACTCTATCCAAAATTGATTTGCTCACTTCATTTTCACTAGTTTTAAAAAAGCTTTGCTTAAATTTCATTATTTGCTTATCAGAAAACCAAAATTCTTAGAGTCCTGATCGAATCAGGACTCTTTCTCAGAGTCTTAATCAAATCAGAACTCTGAACCAAAACTTTGATTTCATCTTGTTTTTAACTGTTTTTCAAAATTCTCTCATTTGTTCTCTCAGAAAATCCAAAAATCTGAGAGTCCTAGTTCAATTAGGACTCTGTCCCCAGAGTCTCAGTTGAATCAGAACTCTGTTTTATTCCAATATTTATTATTGTTTTCACTGCTTTCACAAGTTCTTTGTTTTTCAGAAAAATACCAAAAATCTAGAGTTTCAGTCCGATCAGGACTCTGTCCTAGAGTCCTAGTCCAGTCAGGAGTCTGTTTTAAAGTATGTTTATATTCTATTTTCATTTATTTCCATTTGTTTTCAAAAATTAGGTCATTTCGTAGAGTCCAGTTAATTCAGGACTCTATTTCAGAGTCCTGATCGAGTTAGAAGTTTAACCCTGACTGTGTTTTTGACTTATTTCATCAATTTTTGATAAAATCTTTCGAAAATTCTTCCATTTGAATTCTAAAATCTAAAATATCAGAATCCTAAGAGTTCAGATCTCTAATTCGGAGTTCCAGTTCGCTTGAGACCCTATTTTCAAAGATCTTGAATTTCAAATACTGATTTTAACCCCTTTTCAAAGCCATTTTCAGTGTTTATTTTAAAATTCTTCAAAACTCGATGTGGGCCCACTCAGTTGGCACCATATCTAGAGGAGTTCTGACTCGGTTAGAACCCTATGCCATTTCAAAAATTCTAATTTTAAGTTTACTTTTAAAAATCTTTTGAAAACTCCTTCATTTTCAAGTTTTAAAATCGTTTTTGAAAATTCAAGTGGGGCCCACTCGGGGTGGCGCCACATTTGAAAAAGTCAAGGTTAGACTAGGGTTAGTTATTGTCCTAGTTAGGTTAGGGGTTTAGAGGAGTCAAAATCAATTTTGAAAATCTATTTTATTTAAGTTTTAAACCATTGGTTTTTAAAGGTTTTAAATTCAAGTTTTTAAAACCAAATGTGGGTCCATACTAGGTGGTGCCACATTTGGACTTTCTAGGGTTTAATTAGGTGTTAATTAGGGATTAATTAGAGTCCATTTAGGTTAGAATTCTCTAAAAAAATCGTCCTCCCCATGTGATTTATCAAAAACAATTAAAAAGAGTCCAAAAAATCAAACTCTTCCTAACAAATCCAAAAAAAACAAAAATCTATAAATAGGGGACCTAAAGGGGGTCAAAGAGAGCTCTTTTTCTCTCAAATTTTCGTGGCCTCTCTCTCCTCTCCAGCACCTCTACCTTCCTCCATTGCAGCTGCAGCCCCAAGGTGAGTTTATTTAATATTATTTTATTATTATTTTATTAGTTTTTATGATTTTTCAATAGATTTCACCATGAAAACTCTTGTGTTCATGGATTTAACCATGGATTTCATCCAAGAACCCCAAAATCGACCCAAGAAGATGATCTAACTCAGTTTGAGGGTGATTTCAAGGATTTTAATCCATTAGAATCGATGAGAGGTACGTTTTTCATGTTCTTAACAGCCGAAACATGAGATTTACCCGTTAAATGGGTTAAATCCATGATTTCAAAGGTGAAAGCAAATTGCAGCCATGGATTCCCTGTATTTTATTTATTTATTTGCTTATTCATGTTTATTACATGTTTTCCAGCATAGAAATCAAATTTATTTTACTGTTTTAGTGTTTATTTTATTGTTTTTCATTAGTTAATGCATGGTTTCCTAAGTTTCTTAGATTTCTGTGTGTTTTTAGTTTAGAACAGAAAAGAGCATGCTGTTTCGGATTGAAATATTCACTTTTTATTTCTGATTTTTTTATATGTGATGAATTCATATGTGATTGAACTACTGTAAAAAAATCAGAGTTTTTGGACTTCGGAAACCCTGTCAGAAAAATCTGACATCAAATCGGGTTTTTAAAACTTTAAAATCATTGTTAAAATCAAGAGGGTAACTTGCTGTGATGATATTTTTCTCATCTTATATGCGATTTTAGATCTGAAAAATGACATTGATTCATGTTGATTAGATCTGTTTACTGTGAAATTTTCAGAATTTTTTATTTCTGTTTAGTATTTTTCCTTTGTCAAAGACTCTGATTTTCAATTTAAAACTCGTTAGGGTTTACCAAAACCCTAATCAGACTTTTGTTGTTTATAAATCCCAAACTACAGATCTGATTCATGATCTGTAAAAAGTGAGTATTGTTATTTTTCTGTCAACTATTTACTGGTAAAATCTTAGATATTTTGAATGAGTTCTGCTATTTATCCCGGATTTTCAATTGAAAGTATCAGTCAGGACCAAAGTTAAAATCAATATATTCAAGTCCAAATTGTCGGATGGGTATCTCCCTGGTTTTAAAAGCTTTTTCATATATGTAAAAAGGAAAAGTTTTGTTTTCCTGTCTATTTGGTCTCTGTAAAATTTCATAGATTTTCGTAGAGGTTTGACCCCTGGTTCGGGTCTTAGACTGAGACTGGTTGGTAAACTAGGTTAAAAATAGAATATTTTTAGGCTTTGATGCTATTTTCGGATTAATTTAATGCAAAAAAAATATTTTTATAATTCTAATTTGATATTAGGGTTATCACAAGTGCAGGTACCAATTTTTAGGATTTTTAGAATCCGTTTGATGCTTGAATGGCTTGAATTGTAAAACAGGGCACCCGAAGAATTCCAAAACACTGCAAAAATTACAAAATTTGTGATTTTTTTGGATTTTCGTGTATAAGCATATATTTTTAGGGTTTAATCATATTCATAATCCTATTAGGATACTTTAGGTTAAATTTTATGTTCATTTGATTTCATTTAGTGCATAAAACCTAAGTTTTACCAAAATATTTTCTAGAAACCCTGATTTCAAGGCCATAGTCTTGCTATCGGGGGCAATTTGGTCATTTGACCTAAATTTCGAAATCCCTAACCCTAATTTTCATATTTTTAATCATGTCATAGCATATTTAGTTTGATTTATTTTATTTGAACTTCAAAACTTGCATTTTATCAAATATCTTTCTAAAAACCCTAATTTCAAGGCCATAGTCTTGTTATTAGGGGTATTTTGGTCATTTTGACCCCAATTTCGAAATTTCATATCTTATCTTCCTTATTTATTCAATCTTATTTCATATTTTATCAATTTTGATTTAAGGGAATCATGGCAAAAAGGCTTATATCTAGCAAAATCTAGTAATTTCTAGATATTACTGGATAAACCTAGAAAAGCCAACATATATTCACTAACCAAGCTTTCTAGTTTTGCAGGTACATTGAAGATTTTTTTTCTTCATGTATTTAAATTTAAATAGTAATATAAATTAAATTAAATTTGGAATAAGAATTTAAATTTCAGCTTAGACGAGGATTGCATTGCATATAGTTTAATTCTGCAAATATTAAATGTCTAATAAATGTATCATTCATGCACATTTTATTAATTCACTATGGTCTACACGAATGGCACATACACTAGCTTTTATGAAGTTTATAAACTTGGTGGAATTCGTATTTATGGCCATAGTCAGAATATGAATGATACCTAGATTTATGATCTTCACATTAGCCACAATCAGCCTACACTCTTAGGCTAACTTAAAAAATGCACTACATTTCTTAAAAATACAAAAAGTATTTATCAATTCCTCAAATCCATATTCATTCATTTCATGCATTTGCCAATTCCAATTCAAATTTCAATTCAAAGAAATTCATTTTCTCAAAATTTTCTAAGTCATATTCAAAAATCGATTTTCTCAAAATATGGATTTGCCAATGATATTTCAAGTATTTCCCAAGTTCCAAATTCGATTTTCTAAGTTATATTTTCAATTTCAAAGTTTGAACTCAAAGAAATCAAGTTCTCCAAAGTTATTTCACATTTCTCAAAATCGATTTTCACAAAAATCTCTTGAATACTTCAGAAATCGATTTTCACTTTCTCAAATACAGTATCTCAACCTTAATTCAGGATTTTCAAAGAGTTTATATTCCAAGTATTCCAATATTCAAAGCAAACATCATGTTTTCAAATATGCATTTTTAGAAATTCATAGCACATGCCTGATTCTTTGTGCATTTAGGAATTAGAATATGGTTTAGACAAGTTGAACAAAGCAAAGCATTTGATTGATCCTTGGTTCAATTACCCCTGGTAAAGGCGCCAGGAACGGTTGAATCTCGTACCGACAGGCGAGTCCCATTCTTCGGAATAATCCCGCATTTTAAAAATGGAGGCGAGTTATTTTCAAAATCTTTTTCAAAGGTCAGTTTGACTCGCAAAAAGTAAAAATTTTGCGATGATAACACGAACGCACCTATTACATTTTCTGATGAGGACCTGCCAAAACCTCATTCTTTCCACAACAACGCCTTATACATAGTGGTGCGAACCAGGGGCATGGCAGTCCGTCATGTGCTCGTCGATGGAGGTAGCAACCTAAATATTTGTCCTGAGATGACAGCCAAGGCTTTGGGACTGAAAGAAGAGGAATATACCCCAGATCCCATAACGATCTATGGTTTCGACAACCATGGGCAGACAGCCAAGGGGAAGAAATTTCTCGAAATCTTCATCAATTATTCGGTGCATACAGTCCTTTTCCATGTGGTCAATGTGCCGCCTGAAAGTGCACTAGGATTGAGGCAACGAGCACTAGAGGGGGGGTGAATAGTGCTTTTAAAACTTTCTGCGGAATATTGAAGGATTTTGCAAATCTCAAAGCAAACACACAAAGAACACAAGATTTTATCCTGGTTCGGTCAAACCTGACCTACATCCAGTCCCCAAGCAAAACCCGCTTGAGATTTTCCACTATCAACCTTGTAAACTACAAGATCACACAGACCATAACCGGTCCCACTTTCAGTAACAATCCCACTGAAAGCAAACAACTCCTTTACACCAAGGAGTCCTTCTTTTTACAGAAAATAAATAACAACTTACAATACAACCTATGAGCCTTCCTTTTGAATGCAAATGAAATGCAATTGGCTTTTGAGGTTGTTGAAACACTCTACTCACGAATTCACTATCTCTCAAAGTGATTTGAGTGAACAACTGAAGTGAAAATATCACGTGAGTGAGAAAACAAATACTTAAATGAATAGGAGTGAAAAGCAAGAAGTAATTCAATATAATTCTATTGAATTTGATGTTTTTGAGTGTAGAATAAACTCATATTTATAGTTAAAATATTCCATACGTTGAGAGTATGAAAGGGTGTCAAAACTGTCCATTTTGAACGATCAAAACGTTTGAAAAATGAAAAGACACGCCTTTTTTGAAGTTTCAGGAAAACATCAAAATTAGTCGACTGAAACATCAATTAGTCGACTAATAGTTAGTTATTAGTAGACTGACAGTTATTGTCGGTCGACTGATCTGTTAATCGAGCCATTTGAAAATCTGAACTTTTGAAACTTAGTCGACTTGAGAAAAGTTAGTCGACTGATAATATCATCAGTAGACTGAAAAACCTTTTAGTCGACTGCTGCTAAAAACTTCTGAAAAACAAACATTCTGTTCGGTCGACTGATAAAAAGCATTAGTCGACTGCTGCTAAATTTTTCAGAAAACACATGTTCTGTTTAGTCGACTGATAAAACCATTAGTCGACTGCTGCTAATTTTCCAGAAAACTGACATTCTGTCCAGTCGACTGATAAAACCTTCGGTCGACTAATTTGACAAGAATGACTTTTTAGAAAATATGGCCCGAAAGGATTAGTCGACTAATAAGTCTATTGGTCGACTAATAAACATGAAAATTTAAGAAAAGAGTTTTCTAAAAAGATTTTCAAAAGAGTTTCTTTTAGAAAAGTTTTTCTAAAGACTTTTAAGGTGAAATGCAACCTAAATATGCACTCTAAGTAAGGCTCTTACAAGAATCTAAGACTTTTAATGAATTAAACATATGCACACTAGTCTTCAAAGATTCTTCATTGAATTCTTCAATTTCTTCATAGCCTTAGCTGAAATGCAGTTGATTCCACTTGCTCATCATCAAAACCTTGTACTTGAAGTATCATGTATGGCTTCATTGTCGTAACAATCTCCCCCTTTTTGATGATGACAAACTTAATCAAAGATGAAGCATTTAGATGCATAGATGGAGATTTTACTCCCCCTATCAATATGCTGCAAAACATTAAAAGTTAGCACATTTAAAGCACATATATCACATATTGATTGGTTTGCATTTCCATTCATCATTTCTTCATGTATTTAGAAATACATTCATTCAAAGCTTTCTTTTTCTCTTAATTTTGCATTTCTCATGCAAGATCTCCTGTAATGTAATTGCTATCATCTTTTTCTCAAGATCTCCTGCAATTTCAATGTAATGTTATCTTTATCTTTTTCTCCCCCTTTGTCAGAATCAAAAAGAGTAAGGGCTAAAATAGCATAAGCAAAATAGACTTTTAACTCGTATCTCTATTTTAAAACACGGCAAGAGAGTTCCGGCGTGTTTTGAAGATGCACCAGTCACTGCAAGAGGAGTCCGGCGTTTCAAGATCACGGCAAGAGAGTTCCGGCGTCTCCCTGTTACGGTAAGAAAATCCCGGCGATGATGGAGTCGAACGGCACTCCGAGGGTTTTTCGGAAGAGAGAGAGGCAAGAGAGAAAGAGGGGTTTAAGGGTTTCGTTTTTAAGAAAAAAACGAAAAGGTACGAAGTGAAACGATGCCTCTTTTTTAAAAAAAAATGGGTTTTAAAACAAATCCAAGGGGTGTCGGGTCCCTTCACTTAATTTTTTTTTTAAAAAATTTAGTCGACTAAAACTTTATCGGTTGACTAATAAGTGCGACTTATTCTAAAAATATCATCAGTCGACTAGAAATATATCGGTCGACTAATATGGTGCGATACATTCCAAAATATAAAACACCAGTCGACTAAAATTTTATCGGTCGACTAATATAGTGCGATTTTGAGATTTTGTTCAAAAATCAGCATTTTTATAAATCCAAAAACGAGCAAATACCTAGTTCTCTCCTAATTCTCATAAAATCTTCATTTTTAAGAGGTTTAGTGAAGATATCGGCATGTTGTTCTTTAGTGGAAATAAAATTTAACGAAATATCTCCTTTTAACACATGATCTCTTAAAAAATGATGTCTAACTTCAATATCCTTAGTTCTTGAGTGCTGAATAGGATTTTTCGAAAGATTTATAGCACTAGTGTTATCACAATAAATAGTTGTTGTGGAGTAGTTTAAACCAAAATCTTTTAAGGTTTGTTTCATCCAAAGTACTTGTGAACATGCTAAACTAGCCGCTATATATTCAGCTTCAGTTGTTGAGAGTGATACTGAATTTTGCTTTTTACTAAACCAAGAGACTAAGGAATTTCCCAAGAAATGACAAGTTCCACTAGTACTCTTGCGATGAGATTTACTTCCTGCAAAATCTGCATCACTATATGAAATTAAATCAAAGGAAGATGATTTTTGGTAAAACAAACCGAAATCTGAAGTATCTTTTAAATAACGAAGAATTTGTTTTACTGCAGTTAATTGAGATTCCTTTGGATTAGCTTGAAATCTTGCACACATACAAACACTAAACATAATATCAGGTCGACTAGCAGTTAAGTATAATAGAGATCCGATCATACCTCTGTAGAGCTTAGTATCTACACTTTTACCATTTTCATCTTTATCAAGAGAAGTAGTTGTACTCATAGGATTCCTTCTTGATTTCGATGAGTCCATCCCAAATCTCTTGAGAAGTTCTTTTGTATACTTACCCTGATTGATGAAGATTCCTTCTTCAGTTTGCTTTATTTGAAGTCCAAGGAAGTAGTTTAATTCGCCCATCAAGCTCATTTCAAACTCTTCCTGCATAGCCTTAGCAAATTCTTTACAAAGAGAATCATTAGTAGAACCAAATATTATGTCATCAACATAAATTTGCACAATAAGAATATCTGAATTAAAATGTTTAATAAATAAAGTGGAGTCTACCCGACCAATGGAAAAACCAGATTATTCTAGAAAATTTCGTAGTCTTTCATACCACGCTCTTGGTGCTTGTTTGAGTCCATACAGAGCGCTTTTCAATTTGTAGACTGTGATCATCGCAAAATTTTTCCTCTCTCTCTTGTGGTTTCTCTCTCTTCTTTCTCTTTCCCTTTTCCAACCTCTATTCTCCTCCTTTTTGAATGGAGAAAAATAAAAGAAAGAAAAGAAAGAGAGAAGAGAAGATGAGGAACTATTTTGCAGGTTTTCACTTGACCTTTATTTGAAAAATATTTAGAAATTTAACTCGCCTCCGTTTTGAAAATTTGCAGGAAAATGGAGAGACGGGATTCGCTCGTCGGTACGAGGTTCGACCGTTCCTGGCGCCTTTACCAGGGGTAATCGAACCAAGGATCGAATCTATGCCTTTTGCTTTGCCTAAATATAATCTAAGAATTTATTCTAACTCTAAATGCACAAAGAATCATACTTGTGCAATGCAAGGATGTATGCTCTTTTGAAAATTCATTTAGAAATTTCCAAGTATTCTGAGATGAACTTGGTAAAGGAGTGAAGAAATGATTTAATCTAACTTAGAACTCGAGATAGATTAGAAGAATTCTAAGTTTTTGAAGTAAATCAGGATTGGAAGAATAAATGAGAAGGAATGACTTAAAGCTTTAAAATGAAAGGAAATGAAGTTTCAAAGTTAAGAAATAGATTTTGAATTTGAATTTGAATTTAGGAAAGGAAATGAATACTTGAGATGGAATTGAATTTGGATTTTTAAGTTTGGAATGGATCTGAGATGATCAAATGGTATTTAAGAATAGAAATGGATTTAGGGAGTTTAGATGAGATCTGAAAATGAACTTGGATTTAAAATCTAGAATTGGGAATGGAATTGGATCTAAAGATGGATTTAAAATCTGAGATCTGAGATCCAATGTAGAATTGGGTTCTGGATCCTAAAATGGATTTTGGATCTGAAGACTGAGATCCAAAGTGGAATTGGATTCTGGATCCTAAAATGGATTTGGATCTGAAGTTTGAGATCCAAGATGGAAGTTGAGTTCTGGATCCTAACATGGATTTGGATCTGTGTTCTGAGATCCAAAGTGAAATTGGAGTCTGGATCCTAAAGGAGAATTGGATCTGAAGTCTGAGATCCAAAAGTGGAATTGGACTCTGGGTCCTAAAGAGGAATTGGATCTGAAGTCTGAGATCCAATATGAGTGTTGAATCATGGATCCTAAAAGTGGATTTGGAGTTAAATGCAGAAGGTGAATGAAGAGTTTCCAAATTTGAATAAAATGAATTTCCAAGTCAAATTGGACTTTGAATTTGGGACTTGAATTCGGTTTTTAGAAGGTGAATCAAGGACCTCAAAGTTAAATTGAACTTTGAGTTGGATTGGAGTTGGAGTTTCAAAGTCAAATTGAACCCTTGAAATCTGATTTTGAATATAAAATGAATTTTGAAATCTCAAAGTTTAAATTGAACTTTGAGATTTGAAAAATGAAATAGAATTTGAAAAATTGAAAGGATGAATTGGATTTACAGAGATTGAAGATTGATTGAAGAAGATATTAATCACTTGGCGTTTTTGAAAAGAAATTTTGAAAATATGATGCAATTCTGTCCTATATGATGGATGAATTTAAATTTTTGAAATTGGATTTTGAAAAGCTATCTTATTCTTTGAAATGAATTAAAATAAGATTGAAGATATAATACATCCCTGACTATGGTCATTGAATGTATTATATAATAATCTATATTTAAATTCAGGTGAAGAATAAAATACATTTGGTGCTTTTATAGAATTTAAAATAAAATTAACTCTCAATATACCCTGACTATGGCCATTGGTATATATTTTGAATTAATTTTAAGTTAAATTCTAATAAAAGAAGAAGATATTTAAGGAAAATATGATGAATTTTGAAAATGGATCCAATGTGGATCCGGTGTTATTTTGTAAAAGATAAAAATCCTAAGTTTTGTCCACACCTTGACTATGGCCATTGATGTGGATCATCAACTTAGGATTGATTTACCTCTTACGAAATGGGTGTTTCACCAACGTGAGAATTTGAAAAAAAAAAGGTAAAGATGTATGAAAAACAAGTAATTCATGATATCTACAATGCTCATTCATTCTAGCTAAAACTGAAAAATGTAAATTCTCATTAAGATCTAACTATTACAATACATGAAGTTGAATTTACAACTCCAAATAATGATATTTTCCACATATTCCCTGCAAAACACTTGGTTAGTATGGAAAAATAGAAGATAAATGGCATATATCACATGGATTTCAGAGATGCAAGTGATGAGACACTCATATACCTACCTTTGTGCTTAACTCCTAATGAAACAACATGGATGATCTAAGGTATGGAAGGATAACCGAGTGTGTTATATATATATTGATATATATGTATATATATACATATATACATATATAGATATGTATATATATATATAACATGGATATAAAGTAGGAGAGTGACAGATGTATATATAGTGACACCATAGGTGATGGAAGTTGATGGTCTGTTGCAAGAGACTTGATGACATACTATGATGATGAAGATATGAAAATGTATTAAAGGATGTTAAAATTGGATGGTGCTGGAGGAAGTAAAAGCACTGTGTGTGAATGTAACAAATGCAGCTAGGTGAAAAGGTGATGTTGGGTGCCATGGTGGATCATAGGCTAGTGAGTTATTATGGATATGAGGGGTTGCTGAAAAGAGGCAATGGAAGAAGCAGGACTTTGGGAGCACACTTGTAATCTTGCAATAGGGAGTTCAATAGTTAAATAACTTAGCTTACTTTTACAGCATGTCTGGATCATTCCAAACAAGACAGAGAACTTCTCTTTTTCCAGCAGGAGCAGTTTAATGGATCCTTTGGTGGTAAACCAGCTAGCCATGACTTATCTTCAGCCAACATGATAATAGATCCCTGGAGCAGTGCGGCAACTTGGTTCGCTAATGGGTTTCTGCAAATTTGTTTCAGAAAACAGGTGCAATAGGTAAAGGGACAAGAGATGCTAAGTGTGGGTGGGCTGTGGTAGTGACGTCAATACTAAGGTAGCAGTATAAAGGTGGCTGGACATTACATGCTGATGATGCAGGGGATGCTGCAGCTGTAACCAGGGGGAGGATGCAAGAATGTAGTGTAACAAGGCTGATGATGGTGAGCATTGTGAGGAAATGGAATATGTATGGGGATTAAATTTAGGTGCTGCTGGTGCTAGTGTGATGGTAGTTGGGATGTGTATAGGTAGTTGTGTGTACCAAGAGGTGAGTGTGAATGGCAGCAGATAAATGGGTGGAGTGCAGCGAGATGAGGTTGTAGGTATTGATGAAGGATGATAGGTGCCGGGTAGTGAGGATATGAAGTGCAAGTGGAAATGTGTATTGTTGTGGTGGATGTAAGAGATGCTGAAGGTGGAAGTGGTGTAAAGGGTGATGGCTAACTGGTAAAGGGGTTAATGAAGAACCCAATAGTGCAGGAGGTGGAGTGTTAGGATGAAGTGGCTGTGTAGGAGGTAACTAGGTGATAAGGGGCAGGTCAGACAAGTTATTACTACAAGTAAAGACCTTTCAACAACTCTTAATATTTGCTGTAATGAATATTTTACAGCAATGATGAGCATTGCTGTAAACGTAGGTAAAGAAGACATGGATTAGGAAGTGTGCATAGTGGTGAGCGTGCAATGGCTGTAAGCAAGGGGTGTTGGTGGATGTTATGGGATATGTATATCAGTGAGAGGGTAACATGTGAAGGTGAATCGAGAAGTAAAGATGAGATACTTATGCGAAAATGCTATACTTAGTGTAACGCCTCGGATTTCCAAAACAAAGCTAAGTTAAAATTTTCATGAATTTCTTTTTTTTTTCTTTGCAGCAGAACTTAGAAAAAGCTTTTAGCAGCGGAATAAGACGATAATGAGTCGTCGGTTTTAGAAAACTCCGAGCACGTTGCAGGTATGTGGCCCAGCAACTCATTGACCACCAAGTGTTCCATTTTATCGAAAGCACATGTTTATTACAACACTACTGCTTAGAAAAGCAATGAAGGTTCAATAAAAGGAAGCAGTACAACTCTGTCTAGAGAAACCCTGGAACTCAATGCCGCCATGCTCCGCATATCGCCACGCAGGTCCAACACTTGAAATCCCCATAAAACGGGGTCAGAACCACTGATGGTCTGGTAAGTAGGCAAACACCTATTTATTCAACTCAAGTAAATGCATACACCACTCAGGGTCGCAGTTCATAATACGACGCTCAAGCCTCCATGACTTAGCGTATATCGCAAAAGCCTCATCAGGGCTATGAGTTGAACATCCACGCAAGTCTTCATGACTTCTCATAAGCCTCTTCAGGGCTGTGAGTTAGAATAACCGCTTAAGTCTCTACGACTTAGCCTTGACTTCCTCGGAGTCACGAATGGATGTCTAGCTCAAGCCTTTATGCTTGGCACATCCGTATCCTACGAATCTAAAGACAGCTCTCTGAGCTTCACTTAGTCGTACAGATATCAATGGGGTTCTTTCCCAATCGGTACAGTAGTATACCGACCATGACACCTTCACAAAGGTTATGCAGGACTGACTCAACAACGTCATCCACTCATACATTCAAAGTAGCGCTGTACCTAAGCTAATGCTTTGTTTCGATAATTGCACCTCCCCCTGGGCTTAGGGGACTCATATCTGGGCGACAACGCGACGATCTGGGGGTTGATTATTCTATGTATTTTAGATACCCCAGAGGCCTGTTGACCCCATCCCCCTAGTAGGACGGTACAGCATACCAGAAGAGATCCTTACTAGGTATCCAAATGCATTCTGCTACTGCAGTAGTTGGGTTCAATCCTTAGATATTTAAGGATAACCACGACCTCCATACCTCTGAGTGACGAAGGCCATCAATGAACTCTATCAGGTTCGGGTGAAATATATGTCACTCAAGGCTGCGCCATCACCGTCTTCCTCGGTGATAAATTCTGAAAGGGGCCTGCCGGTCTTACAATTACTTGACAAACATTGCATGCCTATAGGGCAGCCTTTGAGAAGTATGTACCCGACCCCAATCAACCACACGGTTTTCACCGTGGAACAAAGGTTTTATTCATATGCATGCTTAACTCTGCTCTCGGCACTTTGGCCTTGACGAGCACTTCACCTCTTTTGGTGGAAACAACACACTCCGGCTCAGCGGCCCTTACGAGTCTGGTTGTCTGATAATTCTCAATGAGCATGCACATGACTCGATCTCTACGGATCGGCTACTCGGCGTATTTTTACGCAACGAGCTCAGGACCTCGTCAAGGTGCTACCACTACTTTGGCGCAACGGCCCTTACAAGTATGGTGCCCTTGCAGGTGCCAGGGAGACGAGTCATTCTGACATCGTTCCAACAAAGAACATCATTGTGCCACTTAACTGGTTCTGGCAGCTCTTCTGCCAACCATTCTGTCAACACCTTCTCTGCTCTACCGGCAGTGGTGCGACGAACCCTTCTACATCGTAGAAGGCGTTCCATGAACTGGGTAGCACTTCTGCTACGTTCTTTCTGAGCCATTCCTAGTTCCTTCAGGAATTTCAGCAGCACTTTCTCTCTTTAACGGAGAAAGCGTGCGTTTTCTTTTATCCATTTCAGCGGCATCTCCTCTCTTTGGTGGGAAATCGCTACGCTTAACTCGGGAAATGGATGCGCACCGTTGTGCGTACTTTGCATCCATCAAGGTTGCAGGAACCTTGGGCCATAGTCAGGCCATACGTAATTGATTTAGTCTTTACGTAAAGAGCATTTTGCCAAAAGGCGAAGCCTTTCCAATAGGGGCTTCATTCGTCAAGCAGAATCTTGCACGAGGAGCGGTAAGGGAATCGCATTGGCGATTTGATCTCCATTTGAACGCTCACTTACGCACCATATATGTAATATAAGCAGAAGCCTATGCTTTATACAGCGGCGGCGTAAAGGAAATGCATATACTATTGTTCAGAGTGTGTAACTGAACGAAATATTCTACATATATAACAAAACAGGAGCCTTGGCATCGTTCGACGCGACGGCGTAAGTAAATGCATAATCGGAAGTGCTTTAATCGGAAGTACAGAAAGCAGGGAGGCTTGGCATCATACGATACGACGGCAAAGGTAAATTACATAGCCTGTGTGATATAAGACGCGTCGGTAGAATCAACAGATATACACCTAGATCTGTATCCAACGATAGTTACGAGGCGAGCGAGTGAACATCGAAGTGTCCTAGAGGGCTCAACCAAGAACTAGGGTGAGATACTATTTTGAAGAACGCATATACTGCGTATTCGAACATATATATCCGACGATAGTTACAAGGCGAGCGCGTGAACACCGAAGTATCCTAGAGGGCTCAACCAAGAACTAAAGCAAGATACTACTTCAGAAAGTATATGCTATATGCAAACAATCAAATACTTGAGAGAGATGGTTTAATGAAGCGAACTTACTTCAATTTGAGGAAGAAATGACTCTGATTGCTTCAAACGCTTCGAACGAGGCTCGACTTCGAAAAAGGATCAACTTCGAACTTCGGACAAAAAAGGACTTGGACTTTGACTTTGAACCAAACCAGGTTCAAGTCAAGTCAACTGGGTTCAGACTTAGGTCAAGTAGGTTCAGACCTAGGTCAGGTGGGTTAGGACCAGGTCAGGCAGGCTCAGACCAGGTCAAGCAGGCTCAGGCTAAGTCAGGCAGGCTCAGACCAGGTCAGGTGGGCTAGGCTAGGTAGGGGAGGTTTGGAAAAAGGAGGAGAGAGAGAGAGGTTGGCGATTTTTAGAGAGAGGGGGGCTCCTCTATTTATAGGAAGTGAAACTTGGGCCCCAAGTTTCACTTTTACCCTAATACCCCTTGGCTTTTCAGAAATCCCTTCCATGGAAGGTGCTGGAAGGAGCTGGAAGGTCCTGGAAGGTGCTGGAATATTCTAGAATCTTCTAGAATATTTTCTGAGAAATATTTTTGTGGGTCCCACCCATATTTCCGTGGGTCCCACAAGAATTTCGGGTTTTCGGCGATTTTTTTCCGAAAAATTCTGAGTACGCCATTATCTTCGTATTGATGCCACTAAGAAAGTTGGCTCGCAGGAATCCTTTGATTTTGTTCAGATAGGAAGTCATGGCTTCCAGAGTGTTTGAGCATATATTTGCGTTTCGACGAATATACTAAGTGTAACTGGCTCGCAGGAATTGATTCGTTTCGCGTTCTGAGAAAAATGTCATTTTTAGCGGTAAATGCTTCATGAATTTTATTCAGATATTTTCTGAAAAATTGCGGGTCTTACATCATTACCCCCTTAAAGGAATTTCGTCCGCGAAATTCAGCTAAGAGTACAAGGTGAAGAGTTCAGGATATTTATCCCGCATATCTGATTCGGGCTCCCAAGTGCAATCATCGACTCCGTGATGTTGCCATCTCACTTTGACAAGCGGAATGACCTTCGTCCTTAGCACTTGCTCCCGTCGGTCCATGATCTATACTGGCCTTTCTTCCACCGTCATATCCTTCTGGATGTCAATATCTTCATGTTGGATGACATGGGAAGGGTCGTGAACGTATTTTCTAAGCATTGACACATGAAATACATTATGTATCTGTGTATACTGCGGTGGCAATGCTACTTTGTAGGCGGTCTCTCCTATCCGGCTCAAAACCTCGAAGGGACCAACGAATCTGAGGCTGAGCTTCCCCTTCTTTCCGAAACGAAACACACTCTTGGTTGGGGAGACCTTGATAAAAACCTTATCTCCAACCGCAAAAGTGAGTTCCCTACGCCGCTGATCGGCATAGCTCTTCTGTCGACTCTGAGCAGTCAGTAGCTTCTTCCTGATCATGTGGACCTGCTCAGTATAATGCTGCAACACTATGGGCGAGTCCAAGGTTCGCTCACCCACTTCACCCCAATGGATTGGTGATCGACAGGGTCGCCCGTATAAGGCTTCATACGGTGCCATCCCAATGCTAGCGTGGTGGCTATTATTATAAGCAAATTCAGCCAACGCTAGGTGGGAATCCCAATCACCTTTCCATTCTAGCATACAGGCTCTTAGCATATCTTCAAGAGTCTGTATGGTTCGTTCTGATTGCCCATCTGTTTGGGGATGGAATGCTGTAGTGAACTTGAGTTTCGTCCCCAGGGCTCTCTGAAGCTGCTCCCAAAAGTGAGAGGTGAACTTCGGGTCACGATCGAATATGATCGAAATCGGCACTCCATGGAGTCTAACGATTTCTCGAATGTAGATCTCCGCCAATCGTTCAGTTGAGTATCGAGTGTTGATTGGTAGGAAGTGAGCAGACTTGGTGAGTCTGTCTACGATCACCCATATTGAGTCATGTTGTCTCTTGGACCGAGGCAATCCAACGATGAAATCCATCGTAATGCCCTCCCATTTCCATTCTGGAATCTCGATCCGTTGCATTTTTCCACCAGGTCGTTGATGCTCGATTTTTACTTGCTGGCAGATCAAACACTTTGAGACAAATGTAGCCACATCACGTTTCATACCCCTCCACCAGTACTTTCTTTGTAAGTCCCGAAACATTTTTGTACCTCCAGGGTGAATGGTGTACTTGCTGTTATGAGCCTCCTGGAGTACTTCCTGTCTTAGCTCAGGGTTATTTGGAACCCAAATTCTTTCTTTCATCCATATTCCTCCATCCTCTTTTAAATGGAAGAAAGTGTCATCTTTTGCAGCACGAGCTTTTAATTCCAAGTACTGGGGGTCCTTGAACTGTTCGGCTACGATGCGATCGAGGATCTCGATATGGATTGTCAGGCATAACAATCGAATCTTTCCTGGGTCAGCCAGGAATGGCTTCCAACTGACAAAATCCTCCATCAGCTTCCATTGTCCGGTGAGGCTGGCCAGAGTGCCAACAGTCTTGCGACTAAGGGCATCTGCTACAACATTCACTTTTCCAGGGTGATAGGAAAGCGTGAATTCATAGTCTTTGAGGAATTCCAGCCATCGTCGTTGCCGCATATTGAGTTCCTTTTGAGAAAAGAGGTATTTTAGGCTTTTATGGTCCGACATGACCTCAAATTTCTCTCCATAAAGGTAGTGTCGCCATATTTTAAGTGCGAACACTACCGCGGCAAGCTCAAGATCGTGGGTTGGATAGTTTTTCTCATGAATTCTTAACTGACGGGATGCATAGGCGATTACTTTGCCATGCTGCATCAATACGCAACCCAGACCTGTTCCTGAGGCATCGGTATAAGCCACGAAGCCTCCCTGACCAGCAGGTAAGGTAAGGAGAGGGGCAGTGGTAAGCCTCTGTTTGAGAACCTCAAAGCACTCCTTACATTGGTTAGTCCATTCGAACTTGACTCCCTTTTTCAACAATTTTGTCATCGGTACGGCGATTCGGGAGAAGTCTTGTATGAACTTCCGATAATATCCGGCAAGTCCAAGGAAGCTGCGGACCTCAGTGATATTTTCTGGCTGCTTCCAGTCTATCACAGCTTCGACCTTCGCAGGATCTACTGCGATTCCATCTTTTGAGATCACATGGCCAAGGAACATTACTTTGTCTAGCCAGAATTCACATTTTGAAAACTTGGCATATAACTGATTATCTTGAAGGGTTTTCAAGACGATTCTCAAGTGCTCCTTGTGTTGTTCCTCATTCTCTGAATACACGAGAATGTCATCAATGAAGACGATGACAAAAGTGTCTAAGTATGGCTTGAACACTCGATTCATCAGGTCCATAAAGACAGCAGGCGCATTATTAAGTCTGAAGGGCATTACTACGAACTCATAATGGCCATATCTCGTTCTGAAGGCAGTCTTAGGTATATCCTCCTCCTTAACTCTGAGCTGATGGTATCCAGACCTGAGGTCGATCTTGGAGAACACTCTCGCTGTTCTGAGCTGATCGAATAAGTCCTCAATCCGAGGCAACGGGTACTTATTTTTAACGGTTGCCTGGTTAAGCATCCGATAATCGATGCATAACCGAAGGGATCCATCCTTCTTTTTTACAAACAGTACCGGGGCTCCCCATGGTGACATACTTGGTCGGATGAACCCTTGTTCCATCAGTTCTTCCAACTGACACTTCAACTCACTGAGTTCAGCTGGTGCCATACGATAAGGGGCTTTGGATATTGGCGTTGTTCCAGGTAAGGATTGAATTCCAAATTCAACCTCACGAAGTGGCGGAAGTCCTGGCAATTCCTCAGGAAATAGATCGGGAAACTCCCGCACTACTTCCAAACTCTCAAGGGGTTGGTCATTGGATTTTTCCACCGAGAGACTCAACAGGAAGGCCACACAACCCTTCCTAAGGTATTTTTGTACCTTAAGTGCTGATATGAGCCTTTTTTGTGGAACTGGTTTGGATAACCGGTATTCCATCTTAGGCAATCCGGGTCGAGATAGAATCACTCTGCCCTCGCGGCACAGAATCTTGGCATTATTCTGAGCCAACCAATTCATTCCCAGAATGACATCGTACTGTATCATATCAATCAGAATGGCGTCAGTAGGCAAGTGTTGCCCTGCTATCTCAATATCCAAATTTTTCACACACCGGATACATTTGGTGCGTGAACCCAACGGGTTATATACTTTGATCATTTTATCAATCGGTTGCACCGAGGCGTGGAGTTGTTCGGTGAAATCGTCGGAGATAAACGTATGAGTAGCACCACAATCAAACAAGACGTAAGCTGCATGTCCATTAACAGGTACGGTGCCTTCAATGAGGTCATCGGTTTTGACTTGTTCAGTCATTACAGCGTATACACGACCTGCAGCAGGCCTTTGTTCTACTCTAGGTGGGGTTCGTTGGACTTGTGTTCGTTGTGGTATTTGTTGAGAGGGTCCGGCAGATCCGGCATTCCTCCTTTGCTCATCAGCAAGCTTCTTCCTGCACTGTCTTGTAATGTGGCCCATTTTGCCACAGTAGAAGCATCCACCTGTGTCACGTGGACATGGTCCTCTTGCGTGATTTATATGGCATTTTGGGCAGTTCGGGTTTGACTGCAGATTGTTTGGAGCCATGTTCTGCCTTGGCCTCACGACTTGTTGAGTGTTGTTCTCACCTTGGAACCTTTTCTTTTGAAAGGGTTGTCGTGAACCTTGGCCACTTGGAAACATTCTCTTCTTGTTCCCACCATCAATTACGGGCCTTTTTGCTATGATCACTTTGGATCGCTCCCAATCCACTTGTATTTTTGAAGCTGCTGCCACAGCAGTTTGAAAAGTTTGGGGCATGCTGGTGATAACCCGTGACCTTAGCCCTTCTCGCAGTCCGTTGATGTACTTGTCGGGCCCTTTCTTGGTCGGTCTCAAATAACCGGGAGCAGTACCGTTCAAGATTTTGAAATTTGGTGGTATAGTCAATCAGACTCATGCCACCCTACTCCAATTCCAGAAACTCCATTTTCTTCTTGTTTCTGGAGTGTAACGGGAAGTAATTATCCATGAAAGCTCTTCGGAAGTCAGTCCAAGGAATGACTTCAACTTCCGAGAACTAGATAATCTTAGTGGTATCCCACCACTTTCGTGCGTTGTCTTCCAGCCTGTACGTGCCAAAGTTGGTCTTCTTTTCTTCTGGTACTCCCAATACCAGGAAGGCACGTTCTGTCTCTTCGACCCAACTCTCTACTAGTCCAGGATCGGCTCTACCAGCGAAGACTGGTGGATCAAGCTTGAGGAATTTTTCATAGGTTATTCTCCCAAGGTTTTCGCTTTGAGGTGCGACTGATTCTGACCTTGTTTCTCGAATGGCAGTAACCAAATTGTTGAGCATTTCCAGCAGGAATACTTTAGTATGGAACTCCTCGCTCGGCATGGTTCTCCTCGTCGTAGGAGCCATTTATCTACCATATACAAGCAATGTGTTTTAGTTTCACAATGTATATATCGAAGCAAAGTTCTATTTACTTAATATACATCACATTTACACAAGCATCGCCTTAAACAAAACGTCATGCCGCACTGGCAGACTTTTAGGCGTTGAGAAACTATATACACGAGTCTATTGACTCCAAAATACTATCAGTCTCTTCTAGGAACTGGATTTCTTTCTTGACCCAAAGAACCCGAAGTATCGTTTACTTCCACATTGCCTTGGTGCAGGCACTAGTAGTTTTGGCTTGGGCGGCACTTCCGCACTCTCAAGCGACTCTTGTGGATAGATCAGTAATGCTGGTCCACTTGCCCATTCAGTGGCATCATGGCTCGCGGAATCCGAGACCATAACGGGATGATATAGGTTGTATCCCTCTCCTTGGCCATTCAGGCTCGGCGTTGGTGAAGCCGCTCTGTTCCCCCATATAATCGTACTATGATTCGAGGAATCTGAAATCATAATGGGATTATAAAAGGAGTTGTTGCATCCCTCCTCCCGACTGTGCAAGCTAGGCGTACATGATGCCTATTGATAGCCTTGCGATTGACCAAATCCCTCAAGGAAGTTCAAGTCAAATCCTACCAAAGATGGTAGTTCATCAGAAGTCGCTGGGGTACGGCTACTCCCTCTACTGGAGTAATGTGGCCCACTAACACGCGAGGTCTCATCCCTAAGACCAAGCGATCCCCGCCGACCCATATCGGCGGTATGCTTCATTTGGCATTCGTTGGCGGAATGCCCTTCTTCGCCACAATACTGGCAGTCTTCGACTTCATATGGGCATACCCACTCATTGTGCATGATCCCGCAATGATAGCAGTATCCTTGGGAGTCGTGAGTTGCCATCTATACAAAGATGCACCTAGATCAGAACAAGAAGTATAAAATATACTTACAGTGCGATATGGTGGACAAGACGGATCTCGAACCAGGTTTCTCAGACTCTTGCTCTGATACCAATTCTGTAACGCCCCGGATTTCCAAAACAAAGCTAAGTTAAAATTTTCATGAATTTCTTTTTTTTTTTCTTTGCAGCAGAACTTAGAAAAAGCTTTTAGCAGCGGAATAAGACGATAATGAGTCGTCGGTTTTAGAAAACTCCGAGCACGTTGCAGGTATGTGGCCTAGCAACTCATTGACCACCAAGTGTTTCATTTTATCGAAAGCATATGTTTATTACAACACTACTGCTTAGAAAAGCAGTGAAGGTTCAATAAAAGGAAGCAGTACAACTCTGTCTAGAGAAACCCTGGAACTCGATGCCGCCATGCTCCGCATATCGCCACGCAGGTCCAACACCTGAAATCCCCATAAAACGGAGTCAGAACCACTGATGGTCTGGTAAGTAGGCAAACACCTATCTATTCAACTCAAGTAAATGCATAGACCACTCAGGGTCGCAGTTCGTAATACGACGCTCAAGCCTCCATGACTTAGCGTATATCGCAAAAGCCTCATCAGGGCTATGAGTTGAACATCCACGCAAGTCTTCATGACTTCGCATAAGCCTCTTCAGGGCTGTGAGTTAGAATAACCGCTTAAGTCTCTACGACTTAGCCTTGACTTCCTCAGAGTCACGAATGGATGTCTAGCTCAAGCCTTTATGCTTGGCACATTCGTATCCTACGAATCTAAGGACAGCTCTCCGAGCTTCACTTAGTCGTACGGATATCAATGGGGTTCTTTCCCAATTGGTACAGTAGTATACCGACCATGACACCTTCACAAAGGTTATGCAGGACTGACTCAACAACGTCATCCACTCATACATTCAAAGTAACATTGTACCTAAGCTAATGCTTTGTTTCGATAATTGCACCTCCCCCTGGGCTTAGGGGACTCATATCTGGGCGACAACGCGACGATCTGGGGGTTGATTATTCTACGTATTTTAGATACCCCAGAAGCCTGTTGACCCCATTCCCCTAGTAGGACGGTACAACATACCAGAAGAGATCCTTACTAGGTATCCGAATGCATTCTGCTACTGCAGTAGTTGGGTTCAATCCTTAGATATTTAAGGATAACCATGACCTCCATACCTCTGAGTGATGAAGGCCATCAATGAACTCTATCAGGTTCGGGTGAAATATATGTCACTCAAGGCTGCGCCATCACCGTCTTCCTCGGTGAGAAATTCTGAAAGGGGCCTGCCGGTCTTACAATTACTTGACGAACATTGCATGCCTATAGGGCAGCCTTTGAGAAGTATGTACCCGACCCCAATCAACCACACGGTTTTCACCGTGGAACAAAGGTTTTATTCATATGCATGCTTAACTCTGCTCTCGGCACTTCGGCCTTGACGAGCACTTCACCTCTTTCGGTGGAAACAATACACTCCGGCTCAGCGGCCCTTACGAGTCTGGTTGTCTGATAATTCTCAATGAGCATGCACATGACTCGATCTCTACGGATCGGCTACTCGGCGTATTTTTACGCAACGACCTCAGGACCTCGTCAAGGTGCTACCACTACTTTGGCGCAACGATCCTTACAAGTATGGTGCCCTTGCAGGTGCCAGGGAGACGAGTCATTCTGACATCGTTCCAACAAAGAACATCATTGTGCCACTTAACTGGTTCTGGCAGCTCTTCTGCCAACCATTCTGTCAACACCTTCTCTGCTCTACCGGCAGTGGTGCGACGAACCCTTCTACATCGTAGAAGGCGTTCCATGAACTGGGTAGCACTTCTGCTACGTTCTTTCTGAGCCATTCCTAGTTCCTTCAGGAATTTCAGCAGCACTTTCTCTCTTTAACGAAGAAAGCGTGCGTTTTCTTTTATCCATTTCAGCGGCATCTCCCCTCTTTGGTGGGAAATCGCTACGCTTAACTCTGGAAATGGATGCGCACCGTTGTGCGTACTTTGCATCCATCAAGGTTGCAGGAACCTTGGGCCATAGCCAGGCCATACGTAATTGATTTAGTCTTTACGTAAAGAGCATTTTGCCAAAAGGCGAAGCCTTTCCAATAGGGGCTTCATTCGTCAAGCAGAATCTTGCACGAGGAGCGGTAAGGGAATCACATTGGCGATTTGATCTCCATTTGAACGCTCACTTACGCGCCATATATGTAATATAAGCAGAAGCCTGTGCTTTATACAGCGGCGGCGTAAAGGAAATGCATATACTATTGTTCAGGGTGTGTAACTGAACGAAATATTCTACATATTTAACAAAACAGGAGCCTTGGCATCGTTCGACGCGACGGCGTAAGTAAATGCATAATCAAAAGTGCTTTAATCGGAAGTACAGAAAGCAGGGAGCCTTGGCATTATACGACGCGACGGCAAAGGTAAATTACATAGCCTGTGCGATTTAAGACGCGTCAGCAGAATCAACAGATATACACCTAGATCTGTATCCAACGATAGTTACGAGGCGAGCGAGTGAACACCGAAGTGTCCTAGAGGGCTCAACCAAGAACTAGGGTAAGATACTATTTTGAAGAACGCATATACTACGTATTCGAACATATATATCCGACGATAGTTACGAGGCGAGCGCGTGAACACCGAAGTGTCCTAGAGGGCTCAACCAAGAACTAAAGCAAGATACTACTTCAGAAAGTATATGCTATATACAAACAATCAAATACTTGAGAGAGATGGTTTAATGAAGCGAACTTACTTCAATTTATGGAAGAAACGACTCCGATTGCTTCAAACGCTTCGAACGAGGCTCGACTTCGAAAAAGGATCAACTTCGAACTTCGGACGAAAAAGGACTTGGACTTTGACTTTGAACCAAACCAGGTTCAAGTCAAGTCAACTGGGTTCAGACTTAGGTCAAGTAGGTTCAGACCTTGGTCAGGTGGTTAGGACCAGGTCAGGCAGGCTCAGACCAGTTCAAGCAGGCTCAGGCTAAGTCAGGCAGGCTCAGAACAGGTCTGGTGGGCTCAGGTGGGCTAGGCTAGGTAGGGGAGGTTTGGAAAAAGGAGGAGAGAGAGAGGGGTTGGCGATTTTTAGAGAGAGGGGGGCTCCTCTATTTATAGGAAGTGAAACTTGGGCCCCAAGTTTCACTTTTACCCTTATACCCCTTGGCTTTTCAGAAATCCCTTCCATGGAAGGTGCTCGAAGGAGCTAGAAGGTCCTGGAAGGTGCTGGAATATTCTAGAATCTTCTAGAATATTTTCTGAGAAATATTTCTGTGGGTCCCACCCATATTTCCGTGGGTCCCACAAGAATTTCGGGTTTTCGGCGATTTTTTTCCGAAAAATTCTGAGTACGCCATTATCTTCGTATTGATGCCACTAAGAAAGTTGGCTCGCAGAAATCCTTTGATTTTGTTCAGATAGGAAGTTATGGCTTCCAGAGTGTTTGAGCATATATTCGCGTTTCGACGAATATACTAAGTGTAACTGGCTCGCAGGAATTGATTCGTTTCGCCTTCTGAGAAAAATATCATTTTTAGCGGTAAATGCCTCATGAATTTTATTCAGATATTTTCTGAAAAATTGCGGGTCTTACACTTAGACTAACTAAAAAGATACATTCATATAGCCAAATTGATATGCTTGGGTTGACTAAGAGAAGAACTGCCTGTATAAAGATCTAAGCTATAATGAAGGTGTGGTACCTAAGCTAATGGATAGAATGTGTGTGCATTAGTCTAACTATAAATGCTTATGCTGAATGGGGAGTATAGGCCAAATCAGCTATCTATGCGACAAGTGATGCCCAAGCTGAACAACTATGAGATGCTGCACTGATATCCAGAGCAAGAAAACGATGTTGAGTGGAGGATATATAGTAGCGATAGAGGAAATATGTAAAAAAAAAAAAGTGACATGATATTACAGCTGCTATAACAATGTAGTGGATATGCAAATGTCTTGGAGGTTTTGAACATGTGCAGGCGTAGGAGATAGTGGTACAGTTGGGTTTAAGCAGGTAGCTGAGTGAAATTATCGCAGCATAGTTGATTAGTAAGGATAATGCAGGAAATGGGCTAAACATGGTAAATGGGGTGCAAATGATAACAAAAAAAATGCTGGGAAGATCAAGATAGATCTAATATATATATATATATATATATATATATATATATATATATATATATATATATATGTGGTGGAGATGCATTGATGCTCATACATCCACAAAAAAAAAAAATAATAGGAGATTCAATTCAAATATAAATTCTGCAGTGAGTGAGATCAATCTTTCAAACCTATCATACCAACGTCATATGGTATATTTGGCCTATACCCCTTTGTATCAACAGTGAGAAAGAAAATTTCTTCTGAACTGAATTGACCAATGTTCACCATATTCCCAGCTTCTTTACCGTGCTACTGAGAGACTTATCCAATTTATGCCCTGCAGGGAAAAGCTCAGGCCAACATATCATTGCTGGCCCATTTAACTAGGATTTGGGCCTCCAACGTCATATAATCCAATGGCGTTGTTGCCAATGTTGGAAAGCGAACGAATTATTTGAAATTGATAAATCAGCATAAAAGAGATGATCTAAGTGACTAAATATCACAGGATGAAACTAATGGGTGCGTCCAATGAAGGAACAGACAGCTGAATTAGCAGAAACCAAACTTATCTTATGTAAATGATACCGAATGAGGTAAAAAAAAAGAAAAACCCAAAAGCAAAATATGATAGACAAAAGTAACAGAACACAGAGGATGGTATAAAATATAATTGATGCATCAAAGCTTGAGACAAAATATGTGGTATGTTATAGGGATATGGTTGCTGTGCTAAACTCAAAACATGAGAGGCCAAGTGGGGAAAGGGGAAGTAAGTCAGTGATTTACCTGGTATGCGCCCCTTACCATGAGACGATTATCTGGAACAGAATTTTCCAACAATTTCTTTCAATCCTATAGATTTATTTTACCAATAATGTCATTCTTCAGAACTTTTGCATCACCATATTCAGGACCCAGTACATCAACGCTGCCACTGCCATTGAGCCAGGCAAATATTGGCTGGAAAATCCTCAGCAAAATCCTACGTGGGAGCCTTCCATGTTTATCATTCGTAGAATTGATTCAACCAGTAGGTGAATCCTATACTCATCTCAACAAACGTACTGAGAATCCGTCGTTATTTAGGTCTATCATAGCACCTTTTAGAGGTTTTACTTGATGCAACCACCATCTCCTCAAGAACATGTATTAATTAAAACACTAGAAATAGGATAACGATCCAGGCAAATGATAAATATATGGGAAAACGACCCAAAATTAGGATAGAACAGGACAAAGAAATGACATATCATGCTGAAGAGAAAGAAAAAAAAAATGTGTAACGATAGTAAGAAAAGGGGATTTGAAATAGATTTCACTATGAATGTGAATCGATTCATAATAAAACTCGATACAATCTGATATAAGCACTATCATGAGGAATATAAACAGGAACCAGATCGGGGCTCCGATGAATTTAAACGACATAAACATATATTCAGATTCACAGAAATCGAAGGAAAATCAAAACAAACTTCCAGAAAATAAAGTGAAAATGTCGGAATGTAAAAATTCCAATAATGTTGCACATAGATAAATCGATTTGCGATGAACAAATCGGTGTTATCACGGGTGCCTCAAGGAAGAAAGGACAAAAAATAGGAAAATCGAGAGAAACCAGGTGAAATGAAGGAGGGAGGAGATACTTACCGAAGGTCTGCTGGAGCTTCAGACAGGTCGCCTCCCTTCAGTCGGGTGGAAGAACACCAAGGAAATAAGAAGAAAGGGGAAGAGGAAAAGAAGAAGAAGATCGGGTGGAAAGGATGTGATGGATTAAGGATAGGTTGTTGGCGTTCTTTCTTCCTTCAGAAGAGATCTCCCCCCTCCCTTTCAAGAGGCTTGGATGACTCGCTTTTAAAGAAAATCCCAGGCTCGGTGGTTGAAGATGGAGGATGAAGAAGGCAGAGTTTGTTTTGAAATCAACGATGGAGAATCGAGAGAGAGGATGCGCGGGAGCGATCCGTTGCAAAATTTCCCCTTTTTCAAAAGAAGGGTCCTTTTTAAGAAATTTTTTGTAAAATGGTTTTAAAATGAGGTTTTTAGCAAAATTCATTTCTTTCAAGTTTTAAAACCATTTGCTTTTTCTCAATTTTTTTGATTTTTATATCATTTTTTTTCCATTTTTTTGTATTTTTGTAATAGAAAACTAAGATTTTATGAAAACAAAGTTTAAACACTAAATTTTTGTATTTTTCTGAGAAATATTTAAAAAGAGTGTTTTTCCGAGAATTTCAGGCTATTTCAGAGAAATTTCTTCAGAAAGTGGGTTTGGACCCAAGTTTTGAGAAAATGTTCGAGTTTTAAAACTTGAATCGAGGAATATAACGCAATGCATCCAAACGGATGTAGGATGGATTGTTCGAGCTATTTACAAACTATTTTTGATATTTTCTGTAATTTTAATTTAAAATTTGGACAACGAGGCTCAGATTCGGATCTGAACAATGGATCCAGATTCGAAATCAATTTAAACATATAGAATGAATTTAATTTCAGTAAAACTTGAGAAATGGACTAGAATTTAGATTTAAAAATGACTCATTTTGCTCAAAAAAATGAATTTAGGGGCAAGAAGGGAATATTTAAAAGATTTTGAAAAATTTGGGGTGTTCACAGATGCCCCTCTTTGCTACTAAGCCGGTTGAAAGCCGAGCTTAGTGGCAAAGAAAACACTCCAAATTTTAAATAATGCCCCAGTCAGCAGATTTGAAATGGGTGTGGAAGAATTTGATTTAAAAGACATGGTTTTTTTGCAGGTTTAAAACTTTATCCTTGAATGGCTTGGGGAAGACGAAATCCTCGAAAGTGATATGATTGAATAATAGAGATGAGGAAATCGTGATGGGACTTTGGGTGAATATCCCGAAAGGTAAGAATTTTGATCAAGCCTCATGGGTGAGACAAGATCAGCCTTTTGAATGACTCAGGTTTAGCCCTTAACCTGGATGAGACTAAGATATCTTAAGATAACCTGAATGGGGAAAGGAATAGAAGAAGATCTTGATGGGACATTTTTGAGAAAATGCCTCATGAGATGAAGTTCAAGTAGGACTTTATTCTGGATGGATATACAAAGCATGGATTCCTCGATGGGAAGAACCATGATGGGACTGGGAAGGAAACACCTTGTCAAAACGAGAAACCTCGTTAGGACGAGACTCAGGTTTAACCCAAACCTGAAAAAGGAAGATACCTCGATACACGAGGTTCAGGCTTAACCCTTAACCTAAAGGGGATGACCATACGGAATCCTCGAGTGAAGAGACCATGATGGGACCTTCAGAGTTTGGACGAACAAATCCGAAAGGGGTTTGCGAAAGGAGGAAGGAAATGGGGTTCCCTTAAGCTTTGAAAAAAAGGGATGAGCTTGGACGTCTCATTGCTGAGACTAAATCAGTTTTTGAATTTAATGACCTCTCGCAGGGAGTACAGGTTTTGACCCTTAATCTGAGTGGGAACAACCATACGGATATCTTGAAACCGTGATGGGACAGGAGAGATACTTCAACTAAGTGGGGTAACTCTTCTGGAAGATATAAACAACGCTAAGTTGTACAAAAATGGATATTGAATATTTATTTCATTCTTAGAATATCTAGAAAAATTTTGCCAATAAGATAAATTTATATTTGACTTCAACGCTTGAAAATGTGCATATGTGTGCAAAAGATATTCCCTCTTTTTACCTAGAGTATTTCCTTTAACAAGGTTAACTTCTCGGTTTTTAAGAGTCAAATTCAAAATTTTAACGCTGATGATTTTCTTCAAGGAAGCTATCCATTTCCCTGATATGAGAAGAGAAGAAGTATTCTCAATTTCATAAAAGCGAGTAGTGAAAAGACATTGATAAAAGAATTTTGCATGAGAAAAGATGACTTCTGGCAATTTCGGCAGTTTGATATCTGGGTGTTTTCCCGTGATGATCTTTTTGCACTCTTTTTGAGTCATTGGGCTTTTCGGGCTTTTTACATCATCCTTCATTTTGGGGATGTCCTGACTTCTCTCTCTTTTTCAGGGAAGGGTACGTCACAAACTCCTTCATCTTGGAGATGCTTCGATCCTTCTTTTATCTCAGGGATTATATATGATGGTATAGGCTCAAAGGTCTTTATATGGTAGCTGAAATCAAATATCATTTAGGGTTTGTCGGTAGGCTCATCACACTCGCCTTCATCTCGACGGTGATCTGAACTTTTCCTAGAAGGATCCTTCACAAACTCCTTCATCTTGGTAGATGATCCAAATCTTCTTTGGCCCCGGGGGTCTACTCGCTTAATTCGCCTTCATCTTGACGACAATTGAGAGATCCCTTTTGCAGATATTTGATTGCAGCTTTAGAAATGAGAAGATATGGATTAGGTGGATTCTTTTATAGCTTAGGAAATTTCCATTGTCTAATTGCCAGAAAATCATCTTTAAACATGCGTCATAGCTATGATCAATATCAATTCGCTTCCGGCTTTTCAATGTCATCGAATATTTATTTCACTAATCATACCGAGGATATTTCTTTCATCCTTTTGGTTGATCAACAGGAAAAAGATTTGAATTTTACCTCTTTTTCACAAAGAGTTTCACCTTTTATGAAGAAAATACTAGAGGTAATCTGAGGTAATTCTTTTGTGCAGTAAGATTTTTTGGGAATCAACAAATATTTTTAGCAAATTGGCAAAGTTTTCATGACTTCTATGTGAAATATTTACTCAATAATGATTTTGATGCGACCCTTAGTTGCAATTTATGATTTTGGACATTCTGATCAGTAAAATTGGAACCTTTCATTTAACGACCAGTGAAGGAGCTGGAACCTTTCATTTAACGACCAACGAAGTAGCTGGGACATTTCATTTAATGACCAGCGAAGTAGCTGGGACATTTAATTTAATGACCAGAAAAATCTGGGACCTTTCATTTAATGACCAACGAAGGAGTTTGAACATTTCATTTAGTGACCAGCGAAGTAGCTGGAACATTTCATTTAGCGACCAGCGAAGTAGCTGGGACATTTCATTTAGCGACCAGCGAAGTAGCTGGGACATTTCATTTAGCGACCAGCGAAGTAGCTGGGACATTTCATTTAACGACCAGCGAAGTAGCTGGGACATTTCATTTAATCATTTAACGACCAGCGAAGTAGCTGGGACATTTCATTTAATCATTTAACGACCAGCGAAGTAGCTGGGACATTTCATTTAATCATTTAACGACCAACGAAGTAGCTGGGACATTTCATTCAATCATTTAACGACCAGCGAAGTAGCTGGGACATTTCATTTAATCATTTAACGACCAGCGAAGTAGCTGGGACATTTTATTTAATCATTTAACGACCAGCAAAGTAGCTGGGACATTTCATTTAACGACCTGATTTAAGATTGAGACTTTTGAAAGACAACCAGTATGAGGACGGAGCTTGATCTTTAGATTTAAAAACTTTAGCAAAACAACCAGTGCGAGCACCGGGTTTTTCCAACCGAGAGTCGACAAAGGAGATCGGCCTATTTAAGATATTTAGAGATTGAAGCAAGAAAAAAAAAATGGCCAGGGTTCCAGGATTATCCCTTACCCTGAAGGAGAAAACATAATAGACATTTTGAAGAGAATTTAGAAAAAGAATGATTCAGGTTTATCCCTTAACCTGAAGGGGAAATAGAAGATTTTGTGAAGAAATAACTTGAATTTAGAAAGGATATGGCAAGATTTAGAATTTATGATCTATGATTTAGATGGACCAGGTATGTGACAGGGAATATAAAAAGAATAAACTTTGAGAAGACAAAAGGATATAGAACTTTGAAAAAAAAATGTAGAACATTTGAGGAAAATTTGATTTTATTTTTGTAAAAAGAATTCTCACAGGTAGCATGGTTGCCCCTATGAGTGATCTCAGGATTATCCCTTATCCTGAATGAGGAAAAGAATAGAATTTAAAGAGATTTAATGTAGGGAAATTGATATAAATCTAGAAAATCAACAAAGATTGACAAAACTTGTATTTACAAAAGAATCCTCATAGGTAGCGTTATTGCTCCTACGAGGGGTTTCAGGATTATCCCTTATCCTGAATGGGAAAAAGAATAGAATTTAAAGAGATTTAATAAAGGGAGATTGATATAAATCTAGAAAATCAATAAAGATTGGCAAAACTTGTATTTACAAAAGAATCCTCATAGGTAGCGTTATTGCTCCTACGAGGGGTCTCAGGATTATCCCTTATCCTGAATGGGAAATAGAATAGAATTTAAGAAAGTGAAGAGAAATTGATATAAATTTAGAAAATCAAATAAAGGTTGACGAAACTTGTATTTACAAAAGAATTTTCGTAGGTAGCATTATTGCTCCTACGAGGGGTCTCAGGATTTGCCCTTATCCTGAATGGGAAAAAGAATAGAATTTAAAGAGATTTAATAAAGGGAGATTGATATAAATCTAGAAAATCAATAAAGATTGGCAAAACTTGTATTTATAAAAGAATCCTCATAGGTAGCGTTATTGCTCCTACGAGGGGTCTTAGGATTATCCCTTATCCTGAATGGGAAAACCTCAGACAACGAGGGTCAGGTTTATCCCTTAACCTGAAAGGGTACACCTCGGACAACGAGGGTCAGGTTTATCCCTTAACCTGAAAGGGTACACCTCGGACAACGAGGGTCAGGTTTATCCCTTAACCTGAAAGGGCACACCTCGAACAACGAGGGTCAGGTTTATCCCTTAACCTGAAAGGGGCAGATATAAAAAGAATACCTCATTGAAAAGAGGCATCAGGTTTATCCCTTAACCTGAAAGGGTAATAAAATTGATAAAATTTTAATAGAATTGAGGAAATATTGATAAACTTGATAAAACTTGATAAAATTGATGTAAACTTGATAAAAATATGAGTAAAATGAATGAAACAGATAAAAAAAAATACCAAAAAGCTAACCGAAAATTTTATAAGATTTGAGAAAAAGGAGTTTTTCTGATCCTGCCTGCATATGGGATCTTTGAAAGGAAAATGTTTATTTAAAAGATAAGTGAGAAATCATTTTGGGGGAAGAAAATCCACCACAAGAAAAATAATCAGCGCGAGATCTGATCCTTTAAATCAAACATGAGAGATCATCATGAGGGTTAATTTTCGAAGGCAATGGTTTTGAATACCTAATTTTGAAGAAGAAGATCAACAATAGATCTGATTTCTAAAAATAACAGTTCGAAATCGATAATAAGATCAACACAAGGGTTGATCGTTGAAGGTAATGCTTAAAAACCAATCTTGGAAGATAAGACCAACACAGGGTCGATCTTTGAATATAATTATTTAAAACCCATTTTTGGAAGATAAGACCAATGCAATGATTGATCTTTGAATATGATGATTTATAACCCATTTTAAAAGATAGGAACAACGCCAGGGTTGATCTTTGAAAAGTTTTAAGATCAACTTTGGAGGATAAGACCAACGCAAGGGTTGATCTTCTAAAAAAAGATTTGAAATCCAATTTGGAAGATAAGATCAATACAAGGATTGATCTTTGAATATAAAGGCTTTGAAATCCACTTTGAAAGATAAGGGTTGATCTATAAAGATTTGAAATCCATTTTGAAAGATAAGACCAACACAAAGGTTGATCTTTGAATATAAAGATTTAAAATCCATTTTGAAAGATAAGATCAACACACGGATTGATTTTTTAATATAAAAGTTTAAAATTCATTTTGGAAGATAAGACCAACACCAGGGTTGATCTTTCAATATAATGGTTTGAAAAACTTATTTTTGAAGACATGATCAACACAAGGGTTGATTTTTTGTCAAAGGTTAGACCAAAGAATATTTGAACTCCTTGGTCATAATGAAGATTTTGAAAATTTCATGATTTTTGAAAAGGCCCTAATAGGTAATATCATTTCTCTCATGAATGACGTCAGAATTGTCCCGCATTCTGAAAAGAACAAGAATTTAAATGCCCCAGTATGGCAAAGGGAACAGAAGCATTGGATATAAAAGATATAAAGGAAATCGACATTTCATTTGATAAGCAAAGGCTTGATAACAACTGAATATTTACAAGAACTTGAAAAGGAAAAAGACTCATAGAAGACTAGGCTGACTAGCCCCTACAGGACAACTGACAAAAAGAGACGAAAGCAAACAAAAACTTTGGCTTTATCAATTCTTTGAGTGGTCCGGGAATGGTTCTGTCAGGACTGTTGGCTGCTTTTCTTCCTCGTCCTCTATCAGAATACTTCTATCAATGCAGTCTTGTATCATGTGCTTGAGGACGAAGCAGTGCTCTGTGTCATGCCCCGTTGCTCTATGGAACTTGCAGAATTGATCTTTGAATTTTCCCAAGATTACGGGAGGATCCGCTATCTTAGGGAGTTTGATCATCCCGTGCTTTAACAGGTAATCCAGAATTACTTCCATAGTTTGATCTAAAGGAGTGAAGACTCGATCTTTCTCCCACTTGATGTACTTGGGCTTCTCTTGAAGATCCCATTTCTGTTGGATGCCAATTGGAATCGGCTTGTCATTGTTCTTATACGTTCTCTCCTTCTGCCCCTTGTTCTGATCTACTCTCGGACCACTGTCACTGTTGTTTTTGTTTCCTTTGCTGTTACTGCCAAGATTATTGCAGGAGGCCTCAACTGAATGAGCGAACTGCGCCTTCTTTTTCTGGTCTTGGATTTTCTTGACTAGGGGCGTGCCCTCGTAAAGTCCGCTTTCTATTCCTGCTTCGAGCCATTCGGCTCGCTCAATCAACTTGATGAAGGATTTCGACGGGGAAGTGGCGATGAGGCTTCTTATGGGCTGAGAGAAATTATTGAGGATCACCTGCAATGCATGTTCCTCAGGAATGGGTACCTTCATCTTATTACAGGTGCTTCTCCACCTGTGAATGAAATCACCTGCTCTTTCATTCTCTCCTTGCTTCAGGTTGTAAAGATGATTTAATGTAGGTGAGGCTTCAGTGTTGAATAAGAAGCGCTCAATGAACAGATTTACTACCTTATCGAACTCTCGTAGTTCGATAGGATTCACATGATCAGCATACCATCTGGCTGCAATACCCTCCAGACTGCGGGGAAAACATATGAACAAAGCCCTGCTATCTTTCCTAAAACGGCTGCACTCTGCATAAAATGTGGCCAAGTGGGCTTTAGGGTTGCCAGTCCCGTCAAATTTGAGAAACTTGCGGGGAAGATTCTCCAAGTTATCATCCCCATCTAGGCCATCGTAAAAATCTTCGCCAGTGTAGGTCTGCTTGCCCTTACCCTTGGCTTGAATATCCTTAATAGCTCGATTCATCTCCTTCATCTGCTTGCTCATCAGGTCCTCTGCTGGAACCCCAGACTTGGGCTTGTTGACGGATTCAGGCTCTTCTGCAGCTATTTTTACGGACTGCCTTGGAGGATTCTGCTTGTAGACAATCTGCTCTTCCTCTTCCGATTCTTCCTCGACTGACTCTGATTCCTCAGAAGTAGTATCTGGCTGCACCTTCTTTCTGATGATTCTGACTTGCTTCTTCCTCAGCTTGCTTTTAGGAACTGCCTCTTTCAGCTTGGCCTCGGCTTGCTCTGACATCATCCTCGCCATCATCTTTTGGAACATATCATACATAGCGGGGTCGATGTCATCTTTCTTGTTCTGACTCTGTCCCCTGACTGATTTAGGAGAGCTCATCCCTTCTACCTCACTGTCGCTGAGTTGAGGAACTGTTTCTTTTCCCCCTCTTGTCGTGACCATTTTTGAAATATCAGTGATCTCTCTGCAGAGGAAAGAGGAAGTTTTTAGACCAGAGAAACTTTTTTGGAAAAATTTTGACAAGAGGAAGGATTTAGGTTTGAAATCTAAACAATTGTGTCCCATTACTAGGGATTGAGTCGCCACAAAAATTTGTGACAATTGCGCTGTTTACTCTACGAGGGAGAGTAACCAACTAAAAATATGAAGAAAATATTATTTTGAAAAGGATATCTCTTGACGGAAAGAGATTTTTATGAAAATATAAACAAGAATATAAAATCAGAAGAAAATAAAAGAATAAATGAAATTTGAGAACAAATGGTAAAAGATTTAAAATTTTAAGAACTTGCAGGCAGGATCAGAAGGATTTTTTTGAAGAATTTTTAGAAGAAGGAGAAAAGAAGAGAAAGAAAAATACACCTGGGTTTTAAAAATAAAGGAGAAATTTTGAAGATATATACCCAGGTTTTTGGAAAATATAAGGAAGATATAAAATATCATACAACCACAGATATACAAGCAAGGATGCGCAAACAGCACTCCCTAAAGCCGACTCTATATGCAATATTTAAAAATGGCTTGTAGGACCTTAATCCTAACTCTAAGATTTATATCATCTGTTTCCAATCAAGGTACGCCGATATACTCGAGCCGAAGCTCAAAGTACGTGGCATATAAGATATCTCTTCGGTTCTAAGGTAATGGCTTCCGAACATCCTTGAGCACCTACCGATATACCTCGGACTATGGCCCTTAGGTACGTGGTAGGGGGGCGCGAACCCAAATAAGTGGTCTAGTTGTGAGGCTCTCTCCCGAACTATGGTTCACTGAGACAGCCCAGCAACGTGAAGATCGGGACAATATAGGTAGGGATGTTTTCAAAATATGATCAACATGCAATAAAATCAGAAGGCTCTAATGCAAGTCCTAAAGAGATAGAATTTAAATGAATAGAAGCATACACTTGCATACATTGTTTTGCATTCAATCCCTAAAATTGAGGAGAGTTGTATTTAAGACCTAAGTCTAATGTGAACATGGAATAATCTCCTCAATATGGTCCTACCAAACCATACTTAGATCCTATATGCAATGATGTCAGCTTTAGGACAGAGTCTAGGCTCCTAAGGTTTGCATGGAAAATATAGCTGACATATGTAAAATAAAGACTTAGAAAATATTAAAACAAAGCAAAGGCATAGATCCAACCGGACGAAGACGAGTCCCATCTCGGTCGCCAAAACTGTGATCATCGCAAAATTTTTCCTCTCTCTCTTGTGGTTTCTCTCTCTTTCCCTTTTCCAACCTCTATTTTCCTCCTTTTTTGAAGGGAGAAAAATAAAAGAAAGAAAAGAAAGAGAGAAGAGAAGAGAAAAGAAAGAGAGAAGAGAAGAGGAACTATTTTGCAGGTTTTCACTTGCCCTTTATTTGAAAAATATTTAGAAATTTAACTCGCCTCCATTTTGAAAATTTGCGGGAAAATGGAGAGACGGGATTCGCTCGTCGGTACGAGGTTCGACTGTTCTTGGCGCCTTTACCAGGGGTAATCGAACCAAGGATCGAATCTATGCCTTTTGCTTTGCCTAAATATAATCTAAGAATTTATTCTAACTCTAAATGCACAAAGAATCATACTTGTGCAATGCAAGGATGTATGCTCTTTTGAAAATTGATTTAGAAATTTCCAAGTATTCTGAGATGAACTTGGTGAAGGAGTGAAAAAATGATTTAATCTAACTTAGAACTCGAGATAGATTAGAAGAATTCTAAGTTTTTGAAGTAAATCAGGATTGAAAGAATAAATGAGAAGGAATGACTTGAAGCTTCAAAATGAAAGGAAATGAAGTTTCAAAGTTAAGAAATAGATTTTGAATTTGAATTTGAATTTAGGAAAGGAAATGAATACTTGAGATGGAATTGAATTTGGATTTTTAAGTTTGGAATGGATCTGAGATGATCAAATGGTATTTAAGAATAGAAATGGATTTAGGGAGTTTAGATGAGATCTGAAAATGAACTTGGATTTAAAATCTAGAATTGGGAATGGAATTGGATCTAAAGATGGATTTAAAATCTGAGATCTGAGATCCAATGTAGAATTGGGTTCTGGATCCTAAAATGGATTTTGGATCTGAAGACTGAGATCCAAAGTGGAATTAGATTCTGGATCCTAAAATGGATTTGGATCTGAAGTTTGAGATCCAAGATGGAAGTTGAGTTCTGGATCCTAACATGGATTTGGATCTGTGTTCTGAGATCCAAAGTGAAATTGGAGTCTGGATCCTAAAGGAGAATTGGATCTGAAGTCTGAGATCCAAAAGTGGAATTGGACTCTGGGTCCTAAAGAGGAATTGGATCTGAAGTCTGAGATCCAATATGAGTGTTGAATCATGGATCCTAAAAGTGGATTTGGAGTTAAATGCAGAAGGTGAATGAAGAGTTTCCAAATTTGAATAAAATGAATTTCCAAGTCAAATTGGACTTTGAATTTGGGACTTGAATTCGGTTTTTAGAAGGTGAATCAAGGACCTCAAAGTTAAATTGAACTTTGAGTTGGATTGGAGTTGGAGTTTCAAAGTCAAATTGAACCCTTGAAATCTGATTTTGAATATAAAATGAATTTTGAAATCTCAAAGTTTAAATTGAACTTTGAGATTTGAAAAATGAAATAGAATTTGAAAAATTGAAAGGATGAATTGGATTTACAGAGATTGAAGATTGATTGAAGAAGATATTAATCACTTGGAGTTTTTGAAAAGGAATTTTGAAAATATGATGCAATTCTGTCTTATATGATGGATGAATTTAAATTTTTGAAATTGGATTTTGAAAAGCTATCTTATTCTTTGAAATGAATTAAAATAAGATTGAAGATATAATACATCCCTGACTATGGTCATTGAATGTATTATATAATAATCTATATTTAAATTCAGGTGAAGAATAAAATACATTTGGTGCTTTTATAAAATTTAAAATGAAATTAACTCTCAATATACCCTGACTATGACCATTGGTATATATTTTGAATTAATTTTAAGTTAAATTCTAATAAAAGAAGAAGATATTTAAGGAAAATATGATGAATTTTGAAAATGGATCCGGTGTTATTTTGTAAAAGATAAAAATCCTAAGTTTTGTCCACACCCTGACTATGGCCATTGATGTGGATCATCAACTTAGGATTGATTTACCTCTTACGAAATGGTGCACGTGCCATTCGTGTTTCACCAATGTGAGAATTTGAAGAAAAAAAAGGTAAAGATGTATGAAAAACAAGTAATTCATGATATCTACAATGCTCATTCATTCTACCTAAAACTGAAAAATGTAAATTCTCATTAAGATCTAACTATTACAATACATGAAGTTGAATTTACAACTCCAAATTATGATATTTTCCACATATTCCCTGCAAAACACTTGGTTAGTATGGAAAAATAGAAGAGAAATGGCATATATCACATGGATTTCAGAGATGCAAGTGATGAGACACTCATATACCTACCTTTGTGCTTAACTCCTAATGAAACAACATGGATGATCTAAGGTATGGAAGGATAACCGAGTGTTATATATATATATATATATATATATATATATATATATATATATATATATATATATATATATATATATAACATGGATATAAAGTAGGAGAGTGACAGATGTATATATAGTGACACCATAGGTGATGGAAGGTGATGGTCTGTTGCAAGAGACTTGATGACATACTATGATGATGAAGATATGAAAATGTATTAAAGGATGTTAAAATTGGATGGTGCTGGAGGAAGTAAAAGCACTGTGTGTGAATGTAACAAATGCAGCTAGGTGAAAAGGTGATGTTGGGTGCCATGGTGGATCATAGGCTAGTGAGTTATTATGGATATGAGGGGTTGCTGAAAAGAGGCAATGGAAGAAGCAGGACTTTGGGAGCACACTTGTAATCTTGCAATAGGGAGTTCAATAGTTAAATAACTTAGCTTACTTTTACAGCATGTCTGGATCATTCCAAACAAGACAGAGAACTTCTCTTTTTCTAGCAGGAGCAGGTTAATGGATCCTTTGGTGGTAAACCAGCTAGCCATGACTTATCTTCAGCCAACATGATAATAGATCCTTGGAGCAGTGCGGCAACTTGGTTCGCTAATGGGTTTCTGCAAATTTGTTTCAGAAAACAGGTGCAACAGGTAAAGGGACAACAGATGCTAAGTGTGGGTGGGCTGTGGTAGTGACGTCAATACTAAGGCAGCAGTATAAAGGTGGCTGGACATTACATGCTGATGATGCAGGAGATGCTGTAACCAGGGGGAGGATGCAAGAATGTAGTGTAACAAGGCTGATGATGGTGAGCACTGTGAGGAAATGGAATATGTATGGGGATTAAATTTAGGTGCTGCTGGTGCTAGTGTGATGGTAGTTGGGATGTGTATAGGTTGTTGTGTGTAGCAAGAGGTGAGTGTGAATGGCAGCAGATGAATGGGTGGAGTGCAGCGAGATGAGGTTGTAGGTATTGATGAAGGATGATAGGTGCCGGGTAGTGAGGATATGAAGTGCAAGTGGAAATGTGTATTGTTGTGGTGGATGTAAGAGATGCTGAAGGTGGAAGTGGTGTAAAGGGTGATGGCTAACTGGTAAAGGGGTTAATGAAGAACCCAATAGTGCAAGAGGTGGAGTGTTAGGATGAAGTGGCTGTGTAGGCGGTAACTAGGTGATAAGGGGCAGGTCAGACAAGTTATTACTACAAGTAAAGACCTTTCAGCAACTCTTAATATTTGCTGTAATGAATATTTTACAGCAATGATGAGCATTGCTGTAAACGTAGGTAAAGAAGACATGGATTAGGAAGTGTGCATAGTGGTGAGGGTGCAATGGCTGTAAGCAAGGGGTGTTGGTGGATGTTATGGGATATGTATATCAGTGAGAGGGTAACATGTGAAGGTGAATCGAGAAGTAAAGATGAGATACTTATGCGAAAATGCTATATTTAGACTAACTAAAAAGATACATTCATATAGCCAAATTGATATGCTTGGGTTGACTAAGAGAAGAACTGCCTGTATAAAGATCTAAGCTATAATGAAGGTGTGGTACCTAAGCTAATGGATAGAATGTGTGTGCATTAGTCTAACTATAAATGCTTATGCTGAATGGGGAGTATAGGCCAAATCAGCTATCTATGCGACAAGAGATGCCCAAGCTGAACAACTATGAGATGCTGCACTGATATCCAGAGCAAGAAAACGATGCTGAGTGGAGGATATATAGTAGCGATAGAGGAAATATGTAAAAAAAAAAAAAAAAGTGACATGATATTACAGCTGCTATAACAATGTAGTGGATATGCAAATGTCTTGGAGGTTTTGAACATGTGCAGGCGTAGGAGATAGTGGTACAGTTGGGTTTAAGCAGGTAGCTGAGTGAAATTATCGCAGCATAGTTGATTAGTAAGGATAATGCAGGAAATGGGCTAAACATGGTAAATGGGGTGCAAATGATAACAAAAAAAATGCTGGGATGATCAAGATAGATCTAATATATATATATATATATATATATATATATATATATGTGGTGGAGATGCATTGATGCTCATACATCCACAAAAAAAAAAAAAATAATAGGAGATTCAATTCAAATATAAATTCTGCAGTGAGTGAGATCAATCTTTCAAACCTATCATACCAACGTCATATGGTATATTTGGCCTATACCCCTTTGTATCAACAGTGAGAAAGAAAATTTCTTCTGAACTGAATTGACCAATGTTCACCATATTCCCAGCTTCTTTACCGTGCTACTGAGAGACTTATCCAATCTATGCCCTGCAGGGAAAAGTTCAGGCCAACATATCATTGCTGGCCCATTTAACTAGGATTTGGGCCTCCAACGTCATATAATCCAATGGCTTTGTTGCCAATGTTGGAAAGCGAACGAATTATTTGAAATTGATAAATCAGCATAAAAGAGATGATCTAAGTGACTAAATATCACAGGATGAAACTAATGGGTGGGTCCAATGAAGGAACAAACAGCTGAATTAGCAGAAACCAAACTTATCTTATGTAAATGATACCGAATGAGGTAAAAAAAAAGAAAAACCTAAAAGCAAAATATGATAGACAAAAGTAACAGAACACAGAGGATGGTATAAAATATAATCGATGCATCAAAGCTTGAGACAAAATATGTGGTATGTTATAGGGATATGGATGCTGTGCTAAACTCAAAACATGAGAAGCCAAGTGGGGAAAGGGGAAGTAAGTCAGTGATTTACCTGGTATGCGCCCCTTACCATGAGACGATTATCTGGAACAGAATTTTCCAACAATTTCTTTCAATCCTGTAGATTTATTTTACCAATAATGTCATTCTCCAGAACTTTTGCATCACCGTATTCAGGACCCAGTACATCAACGCTGCCACTGCCATTGAGCCAGGCAAATATTGGCTGGAAAATCCTCAGCAAAATCCTACGTGGGAGCCTTCCATGTTTAGCATTTGTAGAATTGATTCAACCAGTAGGTGAATCCTATACTCATCTCAACAAACGTACTAAGAATCCGTCATTATTTAGGTCTATCATAGCACCTTTTAGAGGTTTTACTTGATGCAACCACCATCTCCTCAAGAACATGTATCAATTAAAACACTAGAAATAGGATAACGATCCAGGCAAATGATAAATATATGGGAAAACGACCCAAAATTAGGATAGAACAGGAGAAAGAAATGACATATCATGCTGAAGAGAAAGAAAAAAAAAAGTGTAACGATAGTAAGAAAAGGGGATTTGAAATAGATTTCACTATGAATGTGAATCGATTCATAATAAAACTCGATACAATCTGATATAAGCACTATCATGAGAAATATAAACAAGAACCAGATCGGGGCTCCGACGAATTTAAACGACATAAACATATATTCAGATTCACAGAAATCGAAGGAAAATCAAAACAAACTTCCAGAAAATAAAGTGAAAATGTCAGAATGTAAAAATTCCAATAATGTTGCACATAGATAAATCGATTTGCGATGAACAAATCGGTGTTATCACGGGTGCCTCAAGGAAGAAAGGACAAAAAATAGGAAAATCGAGAGAAACCAGGTGAAATGAAGGAGGGAGGAGATACTTACCGAAGATTTGCTGGAGCTTCAGACAGGTCGCCTCCCTTCATTCGGGTGGAAGAACACCAAGGAAATAAGAAGAAAGGGGAAGAGGAAAAGAAGAATAAGATTGGGTGGAAAGGATGCGATGGATTAAGGATAGGCTGTTGGCGTTCCTTCTTCCTTCAGAAGAGATCTCCCCCCCCTTTCAAGAGGCTTGGATGACTCGCTTTTAAAGAAAATCCCAGGCTCGGTGGTTGAAGATGGAGGATGAAGAAGGCAGAGTTTGTTTTGAAATCAACGATGGAGAATCGAGAGAGAGGATGGGCGGGAACGATCCGTTGCAAAATTTCCCCTTTTTCAAAAGAAGGGTCTTTTTTAAGAAAATTTTTGTAATACTGAGGAGTAAAGAGACAAATGGCACCAAGATAGACAAAGGAAACTGACAACTTTATTGAAAGATAGAATTAATCAAAATGACAATGATGAAAATGAAATGGGATATCATCCCGACAAAAGAATAGAAAAGGAAAGACAAAGGAATTCTTCTAATGCGCTCCCTTAATGAAAACAGTCCCTTTCTGAGATCTTTGGCCATTAAAGCCCAATCTGGCCCTTTTAAGGCAGTGCTGAGGAATCACTGGTTCAAGACGACCATCTTCATTTTTGCCTAAGCCTTGGAAAGGCTGGCAGCCATGCTTTACTAGTAAATCAAATCCCTTTTTAGCCTTCATAAATTGGGAGAATAGAGGATGACCCTTAAGTGTGCTGTAATCAATTCGTCCCCCAATCTTGAAGAACTGTGGACCTCCCCATCGGGTTACAACCACTGTATGCTCGGGTCGCTTTGTCATCTGCATGATTCCTGAATCCTCTTCGAAGCTGACCTCTTCAATACCCCTAATGCTAGGGATATCAGTAGTGAAAGAGGGCCTAGGAACCATGGGCTGTGCTAGCCTCTGCTCCGGATCTTCGCCTAAGACTGTCGTGATCATACCACCTTTTGACCACTTGATGCATTGATGGAGAGTAGATGGTACTGCATTTGTGTTGTGGATCCATGGTCTCCCGAGAAGTAGATTATAAGTGGGCGGCACATTGACCACGTGAAAGAGAATTGAATGGACCGAGTAATCAATAAAGATCTCCAGGAATATTTTTTCTTTCGCTGTTTGGCCATGATTGTCGAACCCATAAATGGTGATTGGATCTGGAATGTATTCTTCTTCTTTTATGCCCAAAGCTTTGGCGGTCATTTCCGGACATATATTGAGGTTGCTGCCTCCATCGATCAGCACATGAGGAACTGTCATCCCTCTGGTTCGAACCACAACATACAAGGCGTTGTTATGGAACACATGAGGCTTAGGGAGATCCTCATCGGAGAAAGTAACTGGAGCATTAGTCATGGCCTGATTGACTATGTGGGCCATGTCTTCAGGAGTTATGCTTGGTTTCACCTTGATTTTCTGTAGCAGATCATTCAACACCTGCTGATGCTTAGCGGAGGCTTGAGTTAAGTCCAAAATTGAGACATTGGATAATGCTGTAATAGGCTTTAGAGTGGATGTCTCGCTTTTCTTTGTGGTGGACTTAATGAGATGCTTAGGGAGCCATGGCATACTTCTGGCTACCTCGGGAGATATCCCAGCGGGCTTGTCAGATACTTTCAATTTGCCGAAAGCTGAAATAAGGTCCATCTTCTGGGCCTTGAACCGAGCCTGCTGCAATACCAGGACTTGATGCTGAGCTTGCATGTCATTTTCAGAGCACGGCCTGATATGCTCCTGTGGTTGAAACGACTGTTCGGTGATAACCACTGTAGAATGACGAGGAAATGGTTCTTTTAGAATATCTATATTTTCATCTTCTGCACCTTCTACCAGAAGATTTTTATCAATAAGGTCCTGAACAATATTCTTCAGAACGAAGCAGTTCTCAGTATTGTGCCCCACTGTTCTGTGGAATTTGCAGAATTGGTCTTTGAATTTTCCCATAGGAACGGGAGGATCGGCCAGCCTGGGCAACTTGACCATCTCCTTGGTCAACAAGTACTCGAGCACAGTCTGGAGTGATTGATCTAATGGAGTGAACTTCCTCTCATAGCTCCATCCTTCGTGCTTCACTTTCTCTCGGGGTTTTTGTCCCTGCTCTAGTTGAAGCGGCTTGCTGAATTGCGGGATCGGCTTCCCTTTCTGATCATTCCTGTTTGAACCTCCTGCCCCATAACAGAAGTCTCTATTCTGCCCCTTGCGATGATTCCATTTATTATTATTGACAGAATTAGTGAAGTGAGTCTTCTTCTTTGACTCGTTCTGGCCGCTGTTCTTAGTGAAAGTGAAACCTTCATAAAAGCCATTCTCCATACTTAATTCTAGCCATTCGGCTCGCTCTGTTAACTCTATAAAGGTTCTGGATGGTGCGGTGGAGATGAGGCCTTTTAGAGGCTGCGAGAAATTACTCAGAATTAGACACAAAGCGTGCCCCTCTGATATGGGATCTCTCATTTTATTACAAGCTGACCTCCAGCGGTGGATGAAGTCTCTAGCTTTTTCATTTTCTCTCTGTTTCAGACCACAGAGGTGGCTGAGGGTCGGGAGTGCCTCAACATTAAACAGAAAGCGCTCAATGAACATATTTACCACCTTATCAAATTCTTTCAGCTCTATGGGGTTGACATGCTCTGAATACCACTTAGCTGTTGTTCCCTCCAGACTGCGAGGGAAGCAAAGGAAGAGTGCCCGATTGTCACGCTTGAATCGTGAACATTCAGCGAAAAACATGGCGAGATGAGCCTTAGGGTCGCCAGAACCATCAAACTTGATAAATTTTCTGGGGAGATTATCCAAATCGTCGTCCCCATCTAAACCATCATAGAAGTCTTCGCTGGTGAAGACTTTCTTGCCCTTATCGCGGGCCTGCAGATCTTTGACCATCTTCATCATGTCTTTTAGCTGTGACTGGGTAGGGTCATCAACAGACTGGTTTTTGGATTTGTAAGCCGACCCCTGACCCTGAGTCGACCTTTTGAATTCATATTTATTTTCACATTCCTTGTCAGCATCGTCAGCTGATTCTGACTCATCAGATATTTCCTCGTGATGACTCTGCTTTTTGCTGATCTTTACATTCTTGACGGCATGACCCTTACCTTTCTGTTTGGTCTGATTTTGCTCAGTACTGGCCTCAGCTTGCTCTGCCAGCATCTTGGTCATCATTTTTTTGAACATGATGTACATTTGGGGATCGATGCCATCATCCGCCTGCTGACCCTGACTCTGGATTGATCGGGGTGAGTCCATCTCTTCTTATGAAGCTACTGAGTACGCGACGCCTTCAACTGATGTGGTTTTCTTTCTGGATCTTGTATTGACCATCGGGTATTGCAAATGTTCTCTGATGCTCTCTGCAGGGTAGAACAGATGGTTAGGCTTCTGACGGAAATTTGGTTTGGAGAAAAATATTTATTGAGAATTTTGGTAGACAATTGAAATAATATCCCATTACTAGGGATTGAGTCGTCGTTGGGATTACGACAATTGTGTTGCTATTCTTTGCAAGATAAACAACTGAAAATATGCCTTGTTACCTAGGCGAGGTCGTCAAACCAATGTAAAATAAAGGAATTTTTATTGAGGGGAAAAACATGGTTCTTTCAATAATACACTTGACAGAGGGGAGGGGGACAGACAATTTTCCACCACTCCAGATAATCAGAAGATACACGGGGACCAGGAAAAATAGTAAGACTGACAAAGGAATCCCAGCCATGTCTGGCATAATGGTATGCTCCGGACCACTGATCTGATGCGAGATCGAATTCTGGCAGAACCCCGGCTAGTGGACGAATCTCTACGCGCTTCTGCCTCTGAGAGAACTGCCTGACACACCGCTCTGGATGATAGTATGCGCAGAAAAACGGGCCAAGTAGTCTGAATCGCTTGCCGTAAGCATAAGTGTATCTGGGAGGTGATTCCTGGCGATCAAAATAGTCCCATACGACCTCTTCCCCCTGAAGGTTGTCGATCAAGAACCGGTATCGTACAACTGGAAGAAGCTTTTCACCATTATATCTGAAGGAACTGGCTCGGACTGGCACATGTCGGAGGAACCAAGACTGCAAGGCATAGGTGCACCCTTCGACTAGGATCGACTCTCCGAGTGCGAAACGCGTCAACCCTCGGTATAGAAAAGCGAGTGCGGCCATGGCTATTGAGAGGTGGCTGGTCTGTCGACTTCCCCATCTCCTCATAAGCTGAATTATTCTGATATTCATGTAATTCCGTCCATCGGGAAAGAAAGCTAATCCCACCGTGCACAGAACCATCGCATGCTGAATTCTTTCTCGAGCTGTTCTGGACAACGAGCTGACTTCCACAAATGTCCAATGCTGTCTGTAGATTTCGAGCAGGTCCACATATTCATTTTCGTCTTCTTCAATCAGAGGCCAAGACTTGCGTCCCGTCATGCCAGCTAAGCATCTTTTGGGTCCAGACCCTTGACATTAATCAAAAACTGTTTCTCCAATGGTTCTCCAGGCTGACCGGCTGGCTCGAGCAATCCCATAATCTTTGAGAATTCATCCATCAGTACTGTCATCTCGCCCCACGGGAACCAGAAGGTAGAAGTGCTCGGATTCCACCGCTCTGCTAGTGCATGGATCAAGTTGCCGTTGACTGTCTGCTTTCCCACTGCGGACGCCAGTTCCAATCCACACTCGTCCAGATGGTCCGAAAACATACGAGATAAGTTCTTGAACCATGAATAATACCACCGGGGAAAGAAGGATCCGGTGCTGAGGACTCGATGTTCGGGAAGACTTTGTCGCACCTCGTAGGAGATGTGACCCTCAGGGAAGACTGAATCAAGCTGACTGGATGCCATCGGACTGAAAGACATGGAAAATTGGAATAAGACTTTGAAAATACAGGAATTTTGAGAAAAATGCAGGCAGGATAAAAATAAAGCAGGAAATTCGAGATCCAGAAGACAGGAAAGATGGGAAATCACCTGGAGTTTTGAGGAAATTAAGGGAAATTTGAAAAATCGTCCAGGGTTTGATGAAAAATGGAAAATGAAGTATTTGAAAAATCGTCCAAGGTTTTAAAACATGGACAGTACATGGATATAGATTGGGGAATTTTGAGAAAATCGTCCAGTATTTTAGAAAATTGGGAAAATATGGAAAATAAAAGGAAATGACTATAACATATTCAGTCACATTCTGCACAAACAAGTATGCACATACAGCATTCCCTAAAAGCTGACTCTAGATGCACAAATTTTGAAATGGCTGTAGGACCTTAATCCTAACTCTAAGGTTCAGATCATCTGTATCCAATCCAGTTATGCCTATATACTCAAGCCAAGGCTCGATGTACGTGGAATAAAATCAATTCCTCCGGTTCTAGGTTCAAGTTTTCCAACATCCTTGAGCACCTGCCGATATACGTTGGACTATGACCCTTGGTACGTGGCAGGGGGGTTTCACCCAAATAGGTGGCCCAGTTGTGAGGCTCTGTCCCGAACTATGGTTCTGGAAGAGAGCCCAGCAACGTGAAGACCAGGACAATATAGGTGGGGGTGGTTTTTGAAAAACATGAGCACATGCAATCAAATAGAAGGCTCTAAGTCCTAAAGAGACAGATTTTTGAAATATTTGAAGAAGCAAGCATTGTTTTCATACAATTCCTAAATTGAGGAGTGTTGTATTAGACCTAAGTCTATGTGAGCATGAATAATTCTCCTCAATATGGTCCTACCAAACCATACCTAGTCTATATGCATTCCATGTCAGCTGGGTTCAGGTCTAGGCTCCTAGGTTCACATGATATCATAAAGCAAAGCTGACATTCCATGGAAATCGATTTTGACAATTTGAACTAAGTAGAGCATTAGATTGATCAGGCAAAGACAGGTCCCATCTCGGTCGCCAAACCTGTTATCATCGCAAAATTTTACTTTTGCAAATCAAACTGACCTTTGAAAAAGTTTTTGAAAATAACTCGCCTCCGTTTTTAAAATGCGGGAAAATTCCGAAGAATGGGACTCACCTGTCGGTACGAGGTTCAACCGTTCTTGCCACCTTTAACAGGGGTAATTGAACCAAGGATCAATCTTATGCTCTACTCTATTCAACTTGTCTAAATCATATTCTAATTTCTAAATGCACATAGAATCAGGCATGTGCTATGAATTTTCAGAAAATGCATATTTGAAAACATGATGTTTGCTTTGAATGATTGAAATATTTAGAATAGGTATCACATGGAAAATCGTGAATGGGGATTTGAAATGTACTTCTGAGAAAAATAAAATCAATTTTGAGAAATCCTTGACATTTGGTGAAAATCAATTCTGAGAGACTTGGTTTCTCTGAATTCAAACTTTGAAATTGAAATTCTAACTTAGAAAATTTGAATTTGGAACTTGGGAAATACTTGAAATATTCTTTGAAATTCAATGCTTTTGGGAAAATCAATTTTGCTATAAGACTTAGGAGATTTTGAGAAATTCAATTTCCTTGACTTAGAATTTGAATTGGAATTGGCAAATGCATGAAATGAATGAATATGATTTTGAGGATTTGAGAAATACTTTTTGTATTTTTGAGAAATGCAGTGCATTTTGAAGTTAGCCTAAGAGTGTAGGCTGAATGTGGCTAATGTGAAGATCATAAATCTAAGTATCATTCGTATTCTGACTATGGCCATAAATATAAATTCCACCAAGTTTATAAACTTCATAGAAGCTAGTGCATGTGCCATTCGTGTAGACCATGGTGAATTTATAAAAATATGCATGAATCATCATCCACCACACATTAACATTATTAAAAAAAATATAAGCTATATGCAATGCAACCTAAGCTAAGCAGGAAATGTAAATTCTTATTCCAACGTTTAATTACAAGTTACATCACTATTGAAATTTAAATACATGAAAAATAAAGTCTTCAATGTACCTGCAAAACTAGAAAACTTGGTTAATGAAAATATGTTGGCTTTTCTAGATTTATCCAGTAATATCTAGAAATTACTGGATTTTGCTAGATATAAGCCTTTTCCTTGATTCCCTTAAATAAAAATGATAAAATATGAAATAAAATTAAATAAATATGAAAGAGAAGATATGGAATTTCGAAATTGGGGTCAAAATGACCAAAATACTCCTAATAACAAGACTATGGCCTTGAAATTAGGGTTTTTAGAAAGATATTTTAATAAAATGCAAATTTTGAAATTTGAATGGAATAAACTCAAACCAAATATGCTATGACATGATTAAAAATATGAAATTAAGGTTAGGGATTTCGAAATTTAGGTCAAATGACCAAATTGCCCCCGATAGCAAGACTATGGCCTTAAAATCAGGGTTTTTAGAAATAGATTTTGGTAAAAACTTAGGTTTTATGCACTAAATGAAATCAAATGAGCACAAAATTAAACCTAAATCATCCTAATATGATTATGAACATGATTAAACCCTAAAAATATATGCTTATGCACGAAAATCCAATAATATCACAAAAACTGTGATTTTAGCAGTGTTTTTGGATCTTTCAGGAACCCGGTTTTGCAATTTGCTTAATTCAGCCATCAAATGGATTCCAAAATCCATAAAAATTGGTACCTGCACTTTTTATAACCCTAATGTCGAATTGGAATTATAAAAATAATTTTTTGACAATAAATTAATCCAAAAATTGCATTAAACCCTAAAATATGCTATTTTTGACCTGATTCACCAACCAGTCTCAGTCCAAGACCTGAACCAGGGGTCAAATCTCCATGGAAACTTATGAAATTTTACAGAGACTAACTAAGAAGAAAAACAGAGATTTCCCAATTTACAGATCGGAAAAATCATCTACGGTTAGGGAGAAAACCTTCCGACAATCTGGGCTAAAATATATCACTCTTAACAGGGATTAAAACAGCTATTCCAGATTGAAAATACAGACATAAAAATCAATCCTAAACAAAAATCTTTGAAATTTTAGTGGTGAACAGTAGACAAAAAAATAATAATACTCATTTTTTACATATCTTGAATCGGATCTGTGGTTTGGGATTTATGACTAACACAAGTCTGATTAGGGTTTTTGTAAACCCTAACGAGTTTTAAATTTAAAAACAGATTCTCTAAAAAGGGAAAAATACTAAACAGTGATTAAAAAATCTGAAAATTTCACATCAGACAGATCTACTCAATGTGAATCCATAGCACATTACAGATCTAAAATCGAATATAAGATGAGATAAATATCATAACAGCAAGTTACCTTCCTGATTTTAACCACGATTTTAAAGCTTTAAAAACCCGATTTGATGTCTGATTTTTTTGACAGGGTTCTCGAAATCCAAAACCTCTGATTTTTCTACAGTAACTCAATAGCTCATGCATGCATCACATATAAAAAAATCAGAAATAAATAATGAGAACTTAAACCCTAAATAACATTATCTTTACTGTTCTAAACCTAGAACACACAGAAATTTAAGAAACTTGACAAACCATGCATTAACTAATGTAAATAAATAAAATAAACCATAAAACAGTAAATAAAACTTATTTCTATGCTATAGAACGTAAAACAAACATAAATAAACCATGAAAATAAAATAAAAACAGGGAATCAATGGCTGGAATTTGATATCACCTTTAAAACATAGATTTAACCCATTAAAAGGGGTAAATCATATATTTTATTGGTTAATAATGTAAAGAATCATATTAAAATTAATTCTAATGGATTAAAATCCCTGTAAATCACCCAAAACAGGGTTAGATCACCTTCTTGGATCGTTCTTGATGGTTCTTGAGGTTGAATCCATGGTTTAATCCATGAAGATGATGGTGCCAATGGCTAAATCATGCTTAAAACAATGAAAAACATTAAATAAAAACTAAAAATTAAAGAAAATAATTACCTTGAGGTTGCTGCAATGGAAGAAGAGCTGGAGAAGAGAGAGAAGCTCCAAGAATCCAATAGGAGAGAGATGGAAAAATCGACCCCCTATGGGTCTCTATTTATAGAATTTTTTTAGGTTTTAAAAATTGACAATTTTAAAAATTTTGGACCCTTATAAGGGGGGCGATTTTGGGGTGGAGTTACCTATCTACCCCTAGTCTAAATTATCCTAAATAATTCCTAATTAACCCCTAGCCTATCCTAGAAAATCCTCAAATGTGATGCCACTTGGCATTTTCTCACATTGGATTTTTAAAACACCTTTAAAAACCTTTAAAAACACTAGTTTTAAAAACTAACTTTTAAAAATGAGTTTTTCAAAATGGTTTTGACTCTTCTAAACCTCTAACACTAACCAAGACATCAACTAACCCTAGTCTAGCCCTGACTGACTCGAATATGGCACCACCCCGAGTGGGCCCTACTTGAGTTTTTACAAAAAGATGATTTTAAAACTTGAAATTGAAGGAGTTTTCAAAAGGATTTTCAAAAGCAATTTTAAAATTAGAATTTTTGAAATGGTATAGGGTTCTAACTGAATTAGAATCCCTCTGGATATGGTGCCAACTGAGTGGGTCCACATCGAATTTTAGAAATTTTGAAATAAACACTGAAAATGACTTTGAAAAAGGGTTAAAATCGACATTTGAAATTCAAGATCTTTGAAAATAGGGTCTCAAGCGAACTGGAACTCCGAGTTAGAGTCCTGAACTCTTAGGACTCTGAGATTTTAGATTTTAAAAGCCAAATAAAAGAATTTTCCAAAAGATTTTATCAAGAAACGATGAAATAAGTCAGAAAACACAGTCAGGGTTAGACTCCTAACTCGACCGAACTCTAAAATAGAATCCTGAACTAACTAGACTCTGTAAAATGACCTAAATTTCGAAAACAAACGAAAAAGATTGAAAATGGAAGTAAAACAGACTTCAAAACAGACTCCTGACCAGATCAGGACTCTGAGACAGAGTCCTGATCGGACTGAAACTTTCAAAATTTTGAGAAATTTGATGAATAGAGGAATTCAGAAGCGACACCACCTCAATGGGTCTCATCTGTGAATTGAAATCGATTCAAATTTGAATTTGAAATGAATCCAGGTTGTTTGCTTGAGAAAATATTTCGAAATATAAAGTCCTGGGGTTGGAAAATGATAGAGTATTGAATAAAAACCCAGGTTTTGAATTTGATTTTGAAATAAAAGCTTTTAAAATTCAAATCTGGATTGAATGTTTTGAAAACAGGAGTGCTGGATCTCGAGAATGAGATGTAATGGCATGCAATGCTATGCAATGCGATGAAATGATATGCCGAATGCATGCAATGATATGCAATGACACATGAAATGGACAAACATTGGATGAGGGTGAAAATTTGGGGTGTTTACAGATGCCCCTCTTTGCTGCTAAGCCGGTTGAAAGCCGAGCTTAGTGGCAAAGAAAACATACCAAATTTGAACCATAAAAATGCCCCAGTTAGATAAATTTGACTGGGTATGAAGGAATTAATCCAAGTAATGATGATAGATATGAAATGAAGAATAAGGAGAAAATTTTACTTCGAAAAGAAGTGAGATTCAGGTTTTGCCCTTAACCTGGATGGGACAGAAAATACCTCGTGTAGAAACGAAGCTCAGGTTTGACCCTTAACCTGACCGGGAAATGAAATACCTCATCAAAGGAGGCCCAGGTTTATACCCTTAACCTGATCGGGCGGAAAATGAAATACCTCATCAAAGGAGGCCCAGGTTTATACCCTTAACCTGATTGGGCAGAAAATGGACGGAATCCTCGAAAGAAGAGACCGTGATGAAACCTTCGGATTTCCGCACAATGAATCCAATAGGGATTTTGCAAAATGAAGGAAATTGGGGTCCCTAAAGCTTAAAAAGGGATTGATTTTGGGCGTCTCATTGTTGAGTCTAAATAGCTTTTGAAATTGCCTTTTGCTGAAATAGGTGGCTTAACCTCAAGCTGAAATTGGACTGTCTATGGTAGGACAGTGGGGACACAGGGAAGTGTGCGAATCTGAGAGCCCAGGTGCTCAGATTATACCAAAGAAGGGAAAGAATCTTGAAAACTCCCGTTATCAACTCCTAAAAGGGATAACAACTGATGTCAGAATGCGCCAAAGATGAACCTCAAGCTCTCGCTTCATGCCAGGATAGCTAGAAAATATTGTCAAAATGTTGAAAATTGTTGTTGATTCAAAATAATTGAAAATGATGCATATTGTTTTGAAAGTATTCCCTCTTTTCTACCTGAAGTATTACCTCCGACTGGGCTTAACTCCGTAGAATCAAGATTCAAATTCAAATTGCTTGCGATTGGCTTTCTTTCAAGGAAGCTATCAATTTCCTTGATATGGACGGGAAAGAAAGTATTCTTGATATTGCGAGACCTATTGGTGAAAGAATATTGCTAAAAGAATTTCACAAAATTAAAGAAGATTCTTGATAGATTCGATAGTCTGATATCCTGGGATTCTTTTCTCATGATGATCTTTCTGCACTCTCTTTTTAGCAGATTCGAGCTCTCTTGGATTTTTCGGGAATTACATCATCCTTCATTTTGGAGATGTCCTGACTTTTCTCTCTTTTTTTCCTTGGGAAGGGTACGTCACAAACTCCTTCATCTCAGAGATGTTCCGATCCTTCTTTTCTCTCAGGGATTATCTTGATAGTTATTGGCTCATTGGTTGGGAATCTCTTGATGATAGCTGGAATTAAATATCTTTTAGGGTTTGTCGGTAGGCTCATCACACTCGCCTTCATCTCGACGGTGATCTAAACTTTCTCTGGAAGGATCCGTCACAAACTCCGTCATCTTGGAGATGATCCAAATCTTCTTTGGCCCCGGGGGTCGACTCGCTTAATTCGCCTTCATCTTGACGACAATTGAGAGATCCCTTTTGCAGATATTTAATTGCAGCTTAGGTGATTGAGGAGATATGAAAATTGAGTGGATTTTTCTGTATCACCCAGGATATTTCGACTACTTTATTTTTTTCAAGAATGATCTTTAAAAATGTGCCATTGACCGCGATCAATATCAATCACACATGGCTTTGCAACAACATTGAGTTTTCTTTACTGGCCATATCGCGGATTTATTCTTCATCCTTTTGGTTGGCCAATAGAAAGATTTTGAACTTTGAATCCTTTTTCGCGAAAGCTTTGTCCTTTCGGAAATAATACTGAGGGTATTCTGAGGTAATAATTTTGCGCAATAAAGATTTTTGAAATCAACAAATATTTAATGACAAATTGGCAAAACTTTCTTGAAATCTTTTTGTGAAAGCGAGCATTTGAAGCACAACGCAACACATCCATGACAAAAATTATCTTCTCCTTTCCCCAAAGGAGAAGATTCAGAAATTGGAATTGGGAATTACTCCTCTCTTCCATGAAGAGGAGGTGTTTGCAAAACGAACTTTCGAAGAGAAATTAAGCTTTCGTCAAAACTTCCTAACATTAGGCTTCTCTTATGGAAAGGGGGCCGGAATTGGTGAGGTTGGTAAATTGGTCATGAAGGAACGAGTTCATCACACTCTCCCTGAAAAGAGGGTCCCTCATGATGAAATGGCCTAGTCTGAAATTATGGGGGCCACAAGGAAAGCAAGTCTCCGTCGAGTCTCTCCCTATAAAAAGGGTTCCTTGTGTGAAATTTGGAATTTTGTTTTGCAAACGGTTCACAAAGACACGAGTCCCTTCAAACTCTCCCTGAAAAGGGGCTAAGTGAACGAATTGGATAGCATGCGAAAAGAGCGAGATCCCTCGAACTCTCCCTATAAAAAGGGTCTCTCGCAAGAGAAAATAATTGAAATTGGGTATTGGGTGACCAAAAGGGTCAAAATTTGGAAATTGGAATTTTGAAATTTGATATTTGAAATTGGAAATTGGAAATTTGGAAATTGATAATTGGAAATTGGAAATTGGAAATTGGAAATTGGAAATTGGAAATTTGGAAATTGATAATTGGAAATTGGAAATTTGATGAGTGATCAACACGAGGACTGAACTCAAGAGGTCGACTGACATGACCATTCAGTGGAGCACTAACACGAGTGCTCGATTTTGAAAGGATACCGGTATGCATACCGGTTTAAAAATGTACCAGTTTGGACACTGGATTTTGGTCCAGTTATGGTGATTGTCTTTCAATCTTGAACCGTTAGGAATTGTGATGGGATTGATAATTGAAATCTCAATACTGACCATATCGTTATTAATGCGATTGCATGCAAATGAATGCAAATTGATGCACATGAATGCATAAGTGCGTGAAATGAGAGATTTGTTTATCCTGCCTGCATACAGGATATTTGTAGATAAAAACAAAATTTTAAAATGCCCCAGTGTAACTGGAAAAAAGAATTTTGATTATTATTGAAGAAAATTTGGAAGAATTACAAAGAATAGGGAATTGTTCAAGTATAAAAAATTTTCAAATGTCGAGCATTGATGGGATCTGGTAATTCTATTCCATCAGCATTGATGAGCCGATATGAATTGCGAGGTAGTGCCTCTTTGACAACATAAGGACCTTCCCAATTTGGCGACCATTTGCCACCCGGGCGGTGCCTGAGATAAGTTGTTGATCTAAGCACTAGATCATTGACCCGAAATTTTCTCTCAATGACAGATTTTGCATATTGTCAGGCTATCCTCTGGCGATAGGATTGAGCATGCTCTGCTGCTCTGAGCCTTCTTTCATCGAGCAAATCAAGTTGTACCAGTCGCTGTTGCTGATACTGATCAAGAGGTAATTCTAGAAGTGATGCAAATTTCAGAGTAGGTTTCTGAACATGTAGAGGCAGTACTACTTCAGTTCCGTAGACAAGTTCTGACGGAGTAGCATTCGTTGGAGTTCGAATGGTGGTTCTGTATGCCCATAATGCATCATGAATCTTTTCATGTCAGTCACGGCCCGTTTCTAAAGTTCGCACCAAGATTCGAATCAGAATCTTGTTGGTGGCCTCTGCCTGACCATTCTCTTGAGGATAATAAGGAGCGGAAAAATGATGATGAATTTTGAACTTTGAGCAGAATGTCCTCATTCTTGAAATGACTGCCATTATCCGACACAATATTATGCGGTATACCGAAACGGCAAAGGATATTCTTATGGATGAAAGAAACCACGTGCCGACCTTCTACTGTGCGTAGAGTGACTGCTTCTACCCACTTAGTAAAATATTCTGTTGCGGCCAGAAAATATTTATGACCATTGGAGGCTGAAGGAGTGATGGGGCCTATGACATCGAAAGCCCATATGGAAAATGGCAATGGCGAGACGACATATTGCAAGTATGTCGCTGGCGCATGAATGGAAGGTGCATGCATCTGACATTGAACGCACTTCTTCACAAAACGATAGCAATCTTGTTGCATAGTTCTCCAATAATATCCTGCTCGGATGATTTGTTTGACGAGAGTCTGATAGCCAGCATGACCACCGCAAATACCTTCATGTGCTTCTTGCACAACTTCTTTGGCTTCTTCTTCGTCCAAACATCTAGAATACTCAGAACTGAATCCACGACGATAAAGGACGTCGGCAAAAATAAAATATCGAGCAGACATGCGTTGAATTGCTCGCTGCTCTCTCTATGATAATTCTGGAGGAAATTCGCCAGTTTTAATGAAATTCTTGATATCATGATACCAAGGCTTCTTCTTCTGCTCAACCTGGTTTATCTGCTCTATTGGGACGAAAGCTGGTTGATCAAGTCTGCCAATTTCAAATGAGCGACAAGATTCTTCACTCCTGAAAGATATGATGGATCCCAGATTAGCTAAACTGTCTGCAACTTGATTGAAATCTCTCTTGATATGAAAAAGTTGGAATTCTTCGAATTTGTTGGCAAGAGCTGAGACAATCTTCTGGTAAGGAAGTAATTTCTGATCTTTCACTTGCCATTCGGCCAGAACTTGATTGACGATTAACAAAGAATCATCGTAAGCATGCACTCTTTTGACATTGAAGTCCTGTAGAATTTTCAGACCTTGTATCAAAGCTTCATACTCGGCCATATTGTGAGTGCACTGAAAATCCAGTTTGAGAGAAAAGGAAATCATCTCTTTCTCTGGTGTGATTAGCAGAATTCCGATTCCTATGCCTGCCATATTCTTGGAACCGTCGAAGAATAAATTCCAAATTGGGGATTGTTGAATATTGCAGATCCGCTCAAAGGGGAAATCATCCTCAGCTTTAACATCCTCTGATAGAGGAAAATCTGCTAATTGGTCTGCAATTGCTTGGCCTTTGATAGATTGCTGAGAGACATATTCCAAGTCGTATTGCATTAATAGGACTTGCCATTTGGCGATTCGTCCGCTGAGCAATGGTTGTTCAAGAATATACTTGAGAGGATTTAATTTAGATAGAATCTTGACTTCAGATGCCAATAGATAATGTCGCAATTTCTAACACATCCATACGAGAGCTAGGCATGTCTTCTCTATCTGAGAGTATTTCTTCTCATAATCAATAAAGGTCTTGCTCACATAGTAAATGGCATGTTCTATCAAGCTGCCTTCTTCGTATTGCGCCAGGAATCCGCCGCAAGCAACTTGATTAACTGAAATGTATAGCAATAGGGGTTTTCCTAATTCTGGCGGCTTTAAAACAGGAGGATTGAGAAGATATTTCTTGATGCGTTCGAACGACTGCTGACACTCTGGTCCCCATTCGAACCTCACTCCTTTTCTAAGCAAATGATTGAAAGGCTCACATCTCATGGCCAAATTAGAAATGAATCGCCGAATTGATTGCATGCGTCCTTGAAGGCTACGCAATTCTTTGAGATTAGTCGGGGGCGGCATGCCAATGATAGCTTTGGCCTTAGCGGGATCCATTTTTATCCCCTTCTTGCTGACCAAGAAGCCTAGCAACTTGCCTGATTCGACTCCAAAGACACATTTTTGTGGATTGAGTCTTAGCTTGTAAAGAATGAGTCGCTTGAAAACTTGATTGAGAGCTTCGATGTGATCTTCCTCTTCTTTGGATTTCACCAGAATATCATCGACATATGCATCCATAGTCTTATGCATCTGATCATGGAAAATAACGGCCATAGCGCGCTGATAAGTGGCTCCAGCATTCTTAAGCCCAAAAGGCATAACCGTGTAACAGAAAGTGCCCCATGGCGTGGTAAAGGATGTTTTGGATTGGTCACGAGCGGCCAACTTGATTTGATTATATCCGGAGTATCCGTCCATAAAGGAGAACATAGCATGCCCGGCTGTGCTATCGACTAGGAGATCAATGTTTGGGAGCGGATAGTCATCCTTTGGAGTGGCTTTATTGAGATCACGGAAGTCGATACAGATTTGCACTTTCCCATTCTTCTTAGGAACTGCTACGATATTCGCCAACCAATCTGGGTAATCAATTGCTCGAATGAATCCTGCTTTAAGCAGATCCTCAAGTCCTTCCTTGACCTATTGCTCGATTCGAGGATCCATTTTTCTCAACTTCTGCTTGACTGGTTTCGCCTCAGGCTTCGGATCTAAACCTGACATATCCTCATAAGTCCATGCGAATACTTCTTCATGCTGCTTGAGGAAATTAGTGAGCCTTTCTTTCTCTCATGGGCTCAAACCACTGCCAATCTTGAGAATTCTAGGATCGTCTTCTGATCCGATATTGATATCCTCAGTCGGATCTTGAACTAAGGATGATGGCTCATCTTGCTTCTGAACCGATGCAAATTCTGGCAGTTCCTGAAGAGCTGAATCGAACTCTGCGGATTCTTCTGACTGCTTTGCAGTTTGACTACATTCTGTTCTTATTCTGACCTGATGAATTATTGCTGATTTCGAACAAGCTTTTGGATTAAAGACGAGCTTCTTGATAGATCGGGAAGACATTCTGAAAATTGGAGGATAAATTGATTTAGGGAAATTGCTCATCATGAAATAAATTACTTTTATTGAAAATAATTGGAAAGATAAAAGAGCAAAATGATTTCAATTTTGTGAAGATTTAATACTGAGGAGTAAAGAGACAAATGGCACCAAGATAGACAAAGGAAACTGGCAACTTTATTGAAAGATAGAATTAATCAAAATGACAATGATGAAAATGAAATGGGATATCATCCCGACAAAAAAATAGAAAAGGAAAGATAAAGGAATTCTTCTAATGCGCTCCATAATGAAAACAGTCCCTTTCTAAGATCTTCGGCCATTAAAGCCCAATCTGGCCCTTTTAGGGCAGTGCTGAGGAATCACTAGTTCAAGACGACCATCTTCATTTTTGCCTAAGCCTTGGAAAGGCTGGTAGCCATGCTTTACTAGTAAATCAAATCCCTTTTTAGCCTTCATAAATTGGGAGAATAAAGGATGACCCTTAAGTGTGCTGTAATCAATTCGTCCCCCAATCTTGAAGAACTGTGGACCTCCCCATCGGGTCACAGCCACTGTATGCTCGGGTTGCTCTGTCATCTGCATGATTCCTGAATCCTCTTCGAAGCTGACCTCTTCAATACCCCTAATGCTAGGGATATCAGTAGTGAAAGAGGGCCTGGGAACCATGGGCTGTGCTAGCCTCTGCTCCGGATCTTTGCCTAAGACTGTCGTGATCATACCACCTTTTGACCACTTGATGCATTGATGGAGAGTAGATGGTACTGCATTTGTGTTGTGGATCCATGGTCTCCCGAGAAGTAGATTATAAGTGGGCGGCACATTGACCACGTGAAAGAGAATTGAATGGACCGAGTAATCAATAAAGATCTCCAGGAATATTTTTCCTTTCGCTGTTTGGCCATGATTGTCGAACCCATAAATGGTGATTGGATCTGGAATGTATTCTTCTTCTTTTATGCCCAAAGCTTTGGCGGTCATTTCCGGACATATATTGAGGTTGCTGCCTCCATCGATCAGCACATGAGGAACTGTCATCCCTCTGGTTCGAACCACAACATACAAGGCGTTGTTATGGAACACATGAGGCTTAGGGAGATCCTCATCGGAGAAAGTAACTGGAGCATTAGTCATGGCCTGATTGACTATGTGGGCCATGTCTTCAGGAGTTATGCTTGGTTTCACCTTGATTTTCTGTAGCAGATCATTCAACACCTGCTGATGCTTGGCGGAGGCTTGAGTTAAGTCCAAAATTGAGACATTGGATAATGCTGTAATAGGCTTTAGAGTGGATGTCTCGCTTTTCTTTGTGGTGGACTTAATGAGATGCTTAGGGAGCCATGGCATACTTTTGGCTACCTCGGGAGATATCCCAGCGGGCTTGTCAGATACTTTCAATTTGCCGAAAGCTGAAACAAGGTCCATCTTCTGGGCCTTGGACCGAGCCTGCTACAATACCAGGACTTGATGCTGAGCTTGCATGTCATTTTCAGAGCACGGCCTGATATGCTCCTGTGGTTGAAACGACTGTTCGGTGATAACCATTGTAGAATGACGAGAAAATGGTTCTTTTAGAATATCTATATTTTCATCTTCCGCACCTTCTATCGTCCATTCACTCTCATCCGTGAGTCGCTTCTCCGTCGCATTTCTCCCATCTGAACCCCCACTTCTTCTTCAACAAGAAGGGGCTTTCACAGTAGAAGAGGAAGGAACTCCCTCCTGTATCATCCAGTAGCATCCATTGTTCGACCTATCCACTTCCTGCGGCATCCCTCGAGATACCCCCCCCCCCTCTGCAAGAAGCTGGTAAGAATCCCTCTCTCATCTCTGGTTCTCCATCGATATTTCCTTACGACACTGTATTTCTAGTTCCGGCAGAAAGAAGAACAAGAAGGGCCGCAACAAGAACTCAGGGCATCCTAGGACCAAAAGAGCAAACTCAGCAGCCCAGAAGGGAAAATTTATTAAGCCGCAGTCTGTTCAGTCAGCGCCTCAGCCAGAAGTGAAGCAGCCAGAAAAGCCGAAACACGAAGGTTGGAGTTATGATCGGAAATTTTCAGCATTAGAGAAGTCCCGCGAAGACATCTTGGAATATATGATGTCGAAAGGAATGATTAAACTTCCCAAGGTGGCAGATCCTCCCGTCGCTATGGGTAAATGGACTGATAAATTCTGCAAGTTCCATCGGACTGTCGGACATGACACCGAACACTGTTTTGTCCTCAAAAACATCATTCAGGATTGTATTGACAAGAATATGCTAATTGAGGACGAGGATGAGCAGCAGCCAGAAGTCTTGTCCAAACCATTCCCTAAACATTCAACTTCGGTCATCTCAGAGCAAGCATTCTCTTTGCAAGACAGTATCCAACCATGTTCTAGGCAGGACATTCAGGATCAACATCAGGTCCTAGTCCTTCGCCAGGCACAGTCATCCGTCAAGAGGGCGGATGTCACCCCATTTTCCAATAAAACAACAAAGGCAGCAACAGGAACTGCCAAGCTAGTTCCCAGGATCCCGAAGCGCTTTATCAAGGCAGCTTCGAAAAAAGAAGAGGCTTCAGGATCAATTCAGAAGCCGATTACTGCATTATCCAACATCTCTATCTTGGACCTGACTCACGCCTCATCTGAGCACCAGCAAGTGCTAGAAGATATTCTCAGAAAGATCAAAGTCAAGCCTAGCACGACTCCGCAAGATATGGCTCAGATCGTCAATCAGGCCATGACGAATACACCGATCACCTTTTCTGATGAGGATTTTCCGAAACCTCATTCTTTTCATAACAATGCCCTATAAATAGTAGTGCAGACCAGGGGCATGACAGTCCCTCATGTGCTCGTTGATGGAGGCAGCAACCTCAATATCTGTCCTGAGATGACGGCCAAGGCATTGGGCTTAAAAGAAGAGGAATACAACCCAGATCCGATCACGATCTACGGTTTTGATAACCATGGGCAGACAGCCAAGAGGAAGATATTTCTCAAAATTTTTATCAACTATTCAGTGCATACTGTACTCTTCCACGTGGTCAATATACCGCCAACATACAATCTGTTGCTGGGGCGTACCTGGATCCACAATGCCAATGCGGTCCCATCAACCCTGCACCAGTGCATCAAATGGTCGAAGGGGGGCATGATCACTACGGTCCTAGGAGAGGATCCGGAAGAACGACTCCCGCAGCCGATGATTCCCCGTCTCACTTTCACTGCCGACATCCCGAGCATCCGGGAAGCCGAAGAAATTGATCTGAGTGAAAGTCTGGATATGCTGAACTTGAAAGAAATCCAGCCAACAGAAAATGTCACCGCAGTTGTTCAGTGGCAGGGACCTCGCTTCTTCAAACTAGGAGGACGCCTCGATTGCACTTCATTTAAAAATCACCCTCTGTTTCCTCGATTCTCAAAATCAAGGAAAGGATTTAATCTCCTAATGAAGCACGGATATCAGCCCTTCAGGGGCCTAGGCAAAATTGAAGACGGCATTCTGGAGCCGATCATCCCTGTTCAGCATGTCACCGGCACAGGCTTGGGTTTCACAGGCCAGTCATCAGGCAGAAAAACCATCTTCGTCAAGGGAGCTCAGTAATGAAGACAATGCCAGTGTTTTTCTGTTCTCTTTCCTTTTGTCATCTTGTAAGGGCAAGATCCGCCCCAATTTCTTTCCTTTTCTCAAACAGTCGCTTGTAAATATCAAAGTTTACTTAATCAATGAAAAGTTTGTTTGCTCTATTCATATTGGTGTACACAAATTCTCTACTTATATCCTTGTCTATGTTGTCATTCTCTATCTCTGTACAAAAGGATATTTTTCGGATATTTTACCTTTTTCTCAAAAGCCTCCTTTTCACTTACACGGATTGCCGTGATCATGGCTCCTAAATCGTTCAAAAAGCTCATCGTCAATACCAACCTTTTTCAAAATAAACCAGCCAGAGCATGCAAAGCGAAGGCAGGGGCAGAAGTCAGCAAAATAACAGAGCAGATTGAAGAATTGGCAGATTTCGACTCGACGATTCAAGATTTGCCAGCATTCAGAAGCAGGACGAACCATCGCCGTTGGTTCAGGATCCAACAGAGGATGTCAATATTGGTTCAGAAGATGATCCAAGAATCCTCAAAATTGGTTCCAGTCTAAGTTTAGATGAGAAGGAGAGGCTCATCTACTTCCTCAAGCAGCATGAGGAAGTTTTTGCTTGGACTTATGAAGATATGCCCGGTTTAGACTCCAAGTTAGTCGAGCATCGCCTTATGTTGAAGCCGGATTGCAAGTCAATCAAATAGAAACTAAGAAAAATGGATCCTCGAGTGGCGCCACAAGTTAAAGAAGGACTTGAAGAGTTATTAAAAGCAGGGTTCATTCGGACCATCGAATACCCAGATTGGTTGGCGAACATTGTGGCAGTCCCCAAAAAGAATGGCAAAGTCCGAATCTGCATCGATTTCAGAGATCTGAACAAAGCAACCCCGAAAGATGATTATCCACTCCCCAACATCGATCTTCTGATCGATAGCACGGCAGGCCATGCCATGTTCTCCTTTATGGATGGATACTCATGCTATAATCAGATCAAATTGGCCGCTCGTGACCAATCCAAAACTTCCTTCACCACGCCTTGGGGTACCTTTTGCTATACAGTCATGCCGTTTGGACTCAAGAATGCTGGGGCAACCTATCAGAGGGCTATGGCAGTAATCTTTCATGATCAGATGCACAAAAACATGGATGCCTACGTGGATGACATCCTAGTCAAATCTAAAGAAGGAGAGGATCATCTTGATGCTCTCGGCCAAGTCTTTGAAAGACTTATCCTCTACAAATTACGACTCAATCCGCAGAAATGTGTCTTCGAGGTAGAGTCAGGTAAACTCCTTGTCTACATGATCAGCAAGAAAGGCATAGAGGTGGATCCTGCCAAAGCAAAGGCAATCATTGACATGCCGCCTCCCACCAACCTCAAAGAATTAAGGAGCCTTCAGGGGCGCATTCAGTCTATTCGACGTTTCATCTCAAATTTGGCCATGAGATGCGAGCCCTTCAATCACTTGCTAAGAAAAGAAGTGAAATTTGAATGGGGACCAGAATGTCAGCTCTCATTTGAGCGCATCAAGTAGTATCTTCTCAATCCACCAGTTCTGAAGCCACCAGAACTCGGAAAGCCGCTGCTCTTATATATTTTTGTCAACCACAATGCTTGTGGCGGATTTCTTGCGCAGTATGAGGAAGGCAGTCGGATAGAGCATGCCATCTACTACGTCAGCAAGACTTTCATCGATTATGAAAAGAGATATTCTCAGATGGAAAAGACATGTCTAGCCTTAGTGTGGATGTGTCAGAAGCTGAGACATTATCTAATGGCATCAGAAATCAAGATCCTGTCGAGGCTTAACCCTCTCAAATACATCCTTGAGCAGCCTTTTCTTATTGGACGGATTGCGAAATGGCAAGTCCTCCTGATGCAGTATGATTTGGAGTACGTTTATCAGAAGTCAGTCAAGGGTCAGTCCATCGCAGATCAGTTGGCAGATTTCCCGTTAACAGAAGCGATCAAAGCGGAAGATGATTTTCCTGATTATCGAATTTGCAGTATTCAGGAATCTCCAGTTTGGACTCTATTCTTTGATGGGGCCAGAAATATGTCTGGTATAGGAATTGGGATCTTGTTGATCACTCCTGAAAAGGAGATGCTCCCTTATTCCCTCAAGCTCAATTTCCAATGTACTCATAACATGGCCGAGTATGAAGCTCTAATACAAGGCCTCAAAATTTTGCAAAGCTTTGATGTCAAGAGAGTACACGCCTTTGGCGACTCATTACTTGTTGTCAGCCAAGTTAATGTAGAATGGCAAGTAAAAGACTCGAAATTAATTCCCTATCAGAAGATCGCCTTGGCTCTCATAGGCGACTTTGAAGAATTTCAGCTCAATCATGTCAAGAGGGAATACAATCACATAGCCGATGGCTTAGCCTGCTTAGGCTCTATTTTGTCTTTCAAAGACAGTGAATCCTGTCGTTCCTTCGAGATCGGCAGACTTGATCAACCTGCCTACATTCCAATTGAGCAAGGGGAAAGAATCCACTGTCATGAGATCAACTTCTAATGTGTTTTGAAAAGATGTAGAAAACTGTTTAAACTAAATGATTCCAATGTAAGCTTCTCAGAAGTGCAACAACGACATCAAGCAAGATCATGTAAAACTATTAAACCACAATCAAATCTATAACCCAACTTACTAACTACATTGATGTCGTCAATCACCTCATTATACTAGTCTTCCTTCTCAAAAAGAGCAAAGAAAATAGATAACACAGAATTTAAGAAGCATTACAGTTAACAAATGGAAAAGAGGGAATCGACTCTACCTGAAAATTTGGCATCATCACAGTTGGGCTCTGCCCAAGTCCCTGGGAATGGTATAGAACTTACCAATAGCATGCAGAACCGTAACAAAAAGCAATGCTCATGATGAGGACAACATTAGGAGATTTTGAGCTCTGGTGCATCATCGGTGTAGAACTGCAGCATGGTGTTGCCAACGGCTCCAGAATTGCTACTGCCTCTAGCTGACTGCCTCCTACGCAAGTTGGCAAGGTCAGAACTGGGAGTTACTGAGGAATGTGACCATGCATCTCGCACCCTGAAACATCGTGTCCAATCTTTCCCAGAGTGAGCTTTTTGAACCTCTAGAAGCTTCATTGCTCTGTCCCATAGTGCCGACTGGCGTCTGACAGTTTCTCCGTGTATCATCAAAAGAGCCTGATCATGGCTTGGATGAACTTAAAATTGCTACTGTAATTTGCAGCATTTGAAGCTCCAGATCCAGGGTTGATGAAGAGAGGCTTTTAAGATGTTCCATCAAAGGCCCAAGGGAGATCTACAGAATCTCATGATACAACCACTCGTGAGAGGTTCAACTTCCAATGAAACAGTACAAGGCACCTACAAATGATCCAGAAAACTCTTTCTCGACAGATCCGGGCACAAAGTATATTTCAGCAGCTACCAGACGAATTTTGGCGAAGCCTGAGTCTTATATTTCTATGATAGTTACAGATCCGCTGGTTGGAACTGGGATTCTTGGTAGATCTGTCGATCTGAGCTCGTTTCGCAGCATACATGCTGGCTTGGAATTGATCCCCCCAAGAAAGCCATGGAATATTCACGTTGAATGCTCAGCAAGGTAGATCCATTGATCAAATGATGCTTAAAGATCCCAACCAATAGCTCACTAATCCTTCACAATGGATCATCTTGGGAACTCAGTGTTCACCACAACTCTAGCAAAATGGGTACCAAACTTGCCCGATTTCTCAAAAGAGGGAATAAAACAATTACAACAGATCATGTAATGAGGAATATATGTATGGAAAATGATGATTCTAGATTGAACCGAAATATAGAAACAACTAGAATTACATACGCGATCATGTAAATGCAGTTGACGATGAACAAAATTTCAGAAAGCAAAAAGAAATGGATTCAAACAAAATACTGGAAATAAACAAAGACAGTATTACATAAACCACCACCCGATGAACAAAATGCCATTAAACCCTATTGAAATAGGAAATCAGCTAAAATGAGCTCAACAGAGAGCTGTTGGATAAAAAAGTGAATGAAATAATGTATTAAACAAAATGCTATGAACTAAATGCAAGTAAGAACCTACCAATGAAATGCGTCATAGATAAAAGGGGAGAAACAAAACAAACGAACAAAAACAACAGAAAAGAAAAAAAAGGAAAAAAATCGATGAAGAAATTACTAGATCTAACACACGATGACATAAGCAGATATTAGAAATAAGAAATTCAGAAATAAATTATAAAAGGGAAATGAAAAAAATGTAGGAATATATATTCCGTTTGTTGTAGCACAAGGATGGGCAAAAATAGCTATGAGCGATTCGAACCCTATCCATCGGAGAAAAACGCAACAAAAATCAAAGTTATAGAAAGAAAAGAGAGGAGAAAAGCTTACAGAGGTGCTGTAGAGGTTCTGAATGAAGGAGTAAAGCTCTCCTCTCTATGAACACCCCAAATTTTTTAAAATATCGTAAATATCCCCTTTTGCCTCCGACCCTCATTTTCTGACAAAATCGAGTCACTTTAAAACAAAACTCTGGTTTATTCTCGAATTTTCTGGAATTAAATCAATCTTCTTATATCTGACTTAATTTTGGTCCATATCCAGTTAAAATCAAAATTTGAGCCTCGCTATTCAAATTTTGATCAGAATTCATAAAATTCCAAAAATGAATTTTTGAAAGGATCAGACAGTCCATCTGGCATTTGTTTGGGTCCATTGTCCTATAGTCCTCAATTCGAGAACCAAAACTCGAATACTTTCTCAAAAACCTTGGATCCGAACCCGTTGTCTAAGAAAATTTCAAAAGTTTTCTCAGAAGACTCATCTTTTGTACATATTTTTCAAAATTACAAAAATAGTTTTTAAATCTCTTATTATGCTTAGATTTTAGAATATTATTCCAAAATCACAAATATATATATATATATAGAAAATAACAAAAAGATACAATATATATATATATGAAGAAAAGAACAATATATATATATATATATATATATAAAGATTTGGAAACAAAAATCAGTTTTTGAAAAAAAAAAAAACTTCTTCTTGAAGAATAAGCCTTTTTACTAAAAACAAGTTTTTGCAAAAGCTTTTTGGAAAACCACCGCCTTTTTTTGAAAATCTTCAAAGCAGGAGGGTTTTAACAGAAAAAAAAATCGTATTAGGGTTACGAAACCCCTCCTCAGTCGCAAGAAGTCGCACCCAAGCCCTCTCTCTTACCAAAAAACCTCAGCCGCAGAAGCTTCCACCGAACCCTCCGATCCTCCATGGCTTCCATCTCTCGTTCATCTCCAACGGTGATTCCATCTTCATCCCTCGGCTCATCAATGCTGACGGAATAGAATTACCAGATCCCATCAATGCTTGACATTTGAAAAAATTCTATACTTGAATCCTTTCCTATTTTTTTTAATTTTTCCAAATTTCTTTCAACAATAATCAAGTTTTCTTTCCCAGCTATACTGGGGCATTTTTAAAATTTCGTTTTTATCTACAAATACTCTGTATGAGGCAGGATCAAACAAATCTCTCATTTTGCACACATGTGCACCCATTTACATTCATTTGCATTTGCATGCATTCATTTGCATTCATCTGCATCGATTTGCATTTGCATCGAATTCCCCATTCAGGATAAGGGATAAATCCTGAGGCCCCGACAGTTGTCCAAGTTGTCGTAAGGGTGAAGACTGAAAATCTTCCATCAAAATCAATTAGTAATTCTTCAGAATCCAGTGTTCGTGCTGGTAATTTTTCAAAAATCCAGTGTTCGTGCTGGTAAACTTTCAAAACCCAGTGCTCATATTGCTAACCATTTAAAACCCAATGCTCATACTGGTAACCATTTAAAATCCAGTGCTCGTACTGGTAATCTTTCAAAATCCAGTGCTCGTACTGGTAATTTTCCAAAATCCAGTGCTCGTACTGGTAATCTTCCAAAACCCGGTATTCGTACTGGTAATTTTTCAAAACATAATGCTTGTATTGGTACATTTTCAAAATCCGGTGTTTACACTGGTACCCTTTAAAATTCGGTGTCCACTGATTTAGTTTTCCTTCGGAATTCGAGTTCCGACTCGAATTTCTTTTCCTTCTAACCGGTCTAGTTTTTCTTTGGGATTCGAGTTCCGACTCGAATCTTCTTTCCTTCTAGTTGATCTAGTTTTCCTTCGGGATTCGAGTTCCGACTCGAATTTCTTTTCCTTCTAACCGGTCTAGTTTTCCTTCGGGATTCGAGTTCCGACTCGAATCTTCTTTCCTTCCAGTTAATCTAGTTTTCCTTCAGGATTCGAGTTCTGACTCGAATTTCCTTTCCTTCCACACCGGTTTAAGTTTGCCTTTGGGATTCGAGTTCCGACTCGAATCTTCTTTCCTTGTAGTTGATCTAGTTTTCCTTCGGGATTCGAGTTCCGACTCAAATTTCTTTCCAACCGGGCTAGTTTTCCTTTGGGATTCGAGTTCCGACTCAAATCTTCTTTCCTTCTAGTTGATCTAGTTTTCCTTTGGGATTCGAGTTTCGACTCGAATTTCTTTTCCTTCCAACCGGTCTAGTTTTCCTTCAGGATTCGAGTTCCGACTCGAATCTTCTTTCCTTTTAGTTAATCTAGTTTCCTTCGGGATTCAAGTTCCGACTCGAATTTCTTCTCCTTCCAAATTGATCTACCTTTCCTTCAGGATTCGAGTTCCGACTCAGATTTCTTTTCCTCCCATAATGGACCTAGTTTTCCTTCGAAGATTCAGGTTCCGACTCGAGTTTTCTTTTCCTTCAGAGTTGGTTTAGAAAATCCAAGTTCCGACTTGAATTTTCTTTCAAATCCAATTCGCTTAGCTTTCCTTTACAAGTTTGAACTTCTACTCAAACTACCCTGCAAGTTGGTCTAGAAGATCCGAGTTCCGACCCGAATTTTCTTTCAAAATCCAATTCATCTAGTTTTCCTTGAAGAGTTGAATTCCGATTCGAATCTTCCCTCAAAAACCCAGTTTAGCACCTGGTCCATTCAAAGCTCACAAGTTGGAATCATTCCTTCTTAAGCTATGATCCTTAGGTTGAATTCCTATGGAATTGATAGTTCGTAGGTCAAACCTCTGCGGAACCAATGTCGTTCTCAATAGAACCAATGTCGTTCTTAGGCTAAATCCCTATAGAACCCATGTCATTCTCAGTAAACCAATTCACAATTTCGACCTTTTTAGCCAATCAATTTCCAATTTCCAATTTCCAATTTCCAATTTTTAAATTTCCAATTTTCAGATTTCCAACTTCCAATTTCAAATACCAAATTTCAGAACCCAAATTTCAAAATTCCAATTTCCAAAATTCGACCCTTTTGAGTCACCCAATACCCAATTTCAATCATTTTCTCTTGCGAGAGACCCTTTTTATAGGGAGAGTTTGAGGGAGCTCGTTCTTTTCACATGCTATCCAATTCGTTCATTTCGCCCCTTTTCAGGGAGAGTTTGAAGGGACTCGTGTCTTTGTGAACCGTTTGCAAAACAAAATTCCAAATTTCACACAAGGAACCCACTTTATAGGGAGAGACTCGACGGAGACTTGCTTTCCTTGTGGCCTCATAATTTCAGACTAGGCCATTTCATCATAAAGGACCCTCTTTTCAGGGAGAGTGTGATGAACTCGTTCCTTCATGACCAATTTACCAATCTCACCAATTCCGTCCCTCTTTCCATAAGAGAAGCCTAATGTTAGGGAGTTTTGACGAAAGCTTAATTTCTCTTCGAAAGTTCGTTTTGCAAACACCTCCTCTTCAGAGAAGAAAGGAGTAATTTCTAATTCCAATTTCTGAATCTTCTCATTTGGGGAAAGGAGAAGAGAATTTCTGTCATGGATGTGTTGCGTTGTGCTTCAAATGCTCGCTTTCATAAAAGGATTTCAAGAAAATTTTGCCAATTTATCATTAAATATTTGTTGATTTCAAAATTCTTTATTGCACAAAATTATTACTTCAGAATACCTTCAGTATTACTTCCAAAAGGACAAAGCTTTCGCGAAAAAGGATTCAAAGTTCAAAATCTTTCTATTGGCCAACCAAAAGGATGAAGAATAAATCCGCGATATGGCCAGCAAAGAGAATTCAATGTTGTTGCAAAGCCATGAGTGATTGATATTGATCGCAGTCAATGGCACATTTTTAAAGACCATTCTTGAAGAATAAAGCAGTCGAAATATCCTGGGTGATACAGAAAAATCCACTCAATTTCCATATCTCCTCAATCACCTAAGCTGCAATTAAATATCTGCAAAAGGGATCTCTCAATTGTCGTCAAGATGAAGGCAAATTAAGCGAGTCGACCCCCGGGGCCAAAGAAGATTTGGATCATCTCCAAGATGACGGAGTTTGTGACGGATCCTTCCAGGGAAAGCTCAGATCACCGTCGAGATCAAGGCGAGTGTGATGAGCCTACCGACAAACCCTAAAAGATATTTAATTCCAGCTATCATCAAGAGATTTCCTACCAAAGAGCCAATAATCATCATGATAATCCCTGAGAGAAAAGAAGGATCGGAACATCTCTAAGATGAAGGAGTTTGTGACGTACCCTTCCAAAAAAAAAAAGAGAGAGACAAGTCAGGACATCTCCAAAACGAAGGATGATGTAATTCCCGAAAAATCCAAGAGAGCTCCAATCTGCTAAAAAGAGAGTGCAGAAAGATCATCATGAGAAAAGAATCCCAGAATATCAGACTGCCAAATCTATCAAAAATCTTCTTTAATTTTGTGAAATTCTTTTATCAATATTCTTTCACCAATAGCTCTTGCAATATCAAGAATACTTTCTTTCCCGTCCATATCAAGGAAATTGATAGCTTCCTTGAAAGAAAGTCAATCGCAAGCAATTTGAATTCGAATCTTGATTCTACAGAGTTAAGCCCAGTCGGAGGTAATACTTCAGGGAGAAAAGAGAGAATATTTTCACACCAATGTGCATCATTTTCAATTATTTTGAATCAACAACAATTTTCAACATTTTGACAATATTTTCTAGCTATCCTGGCATAAAGTGAAAGCTTGGGGTTCATCTTTGGCGCATCCTGACACCATCCCTTTTAGGACTTGATTACGGGAGTTTTCAAGATTCCTTCCCTTCTTTGGTATAGTCTGAGCGCACGGGCTCTCAGATTCACAAACTTCCTTGTGTCCCCACTGTCCCACCATAGACAGTCCAATTTCGGCCTGAGGTTAAGCCACCAATTTCAGCAAAAGGTAATTTCAAAAGCTATTTAGTCTCAGCAATGAGACGCCCAAAATCAAACCCTTTTCAAGCTTTAGGGACCCCAATTTCCTTCCTTTTGCAAAACCCCTATCGGATTCATTGTGCAAAAATTCGAAGGTTCCATCACGGTCTCTTCTTTTGAGGATTCTGTCCATTTTCTGCCCGATCAGGTTAAGGGTACAAACCTAAGCCTCCTTTGATGAGGTATTCCATTTTCTGCCCAATCAGGTTAAGGGTATAAACCTGGGCCTCCTTTGATGAGGTATTCCATTTTCCACCCAATCAGGTCAAGGGTACAAACCTGGGCCTTCTTTGATGAGGTATTCCATTTTCAACCCGGTCAGGTTAAGGGTTAAGCTTGAGCTTCGTTCCATACGAGGTATTTCCCGTCCCATCCAGGTTAAGGGTAAAACTTGAATCTCATTTCTTTTTGAAGTAAAACTTTCTCCTTATTCTCCATTTCATATCTACCATCATCATTTGAATTAATTCTTTCATACCCAGTCAGATTTATCCAACTGGGGCATTTTTATTGTTCAAATTTGGTATGTTTTTTTTGCCACTAAGCTCGGCCCTATACCGGCTTAGTAGCAAAGAGGGGCATCTGTAAACACCCCAAATTTTTACCCTCATCCAGTGTTTGTCCATTTCATATGTAATTGCATATCACTGCATACATTTTGCATATCATTTCATCGCATTGCATAGCACTGCATGTCATCCCATCTCATTTTCGAGATCCAGCACTCCTTTTTTCAAAACATTCAATCCAGATTTGAGTTTTAAAGCTTGCTTTCAAAATCAATTTCAAAACCTAGGTTTTTAGTCAACATTCTATCATTTTCCAACCCTAAGACCTCATATTTCGAAATATTTTCTCAGAAAACAATCTGGATTCATTTTAACTTCAAATTTCAATCGATTTCAATTCACAGATGAGGCTCATTGAGGTGGTGTCGCTTCTGGATCCTCTTATTCATCAAATTTCTCAAATTTTTGAAAGTTTCAGTCAGATCAGGACTCTGTCCCAGAGTCCTAATCCAGTCAGGAGTCTGTTTTACTCCCATTGTCAGTCTTTTTCCATTGTTTTCAAAATTTAGGTCATTTTACAGAGTCGAGTTAATTCAGGACTCTATTTTAGAGGTCGGTCGAGTTAGGAGTTTGACCCTGACTGTGTTTTTTTGACTTATTTCGTCAATTTTTGATAAAATCTTTCGAAAATTCTTCCATTTGAATTCTAAAATCTAAAATCTTAGAATCCTAAGAGTTCAGGACTCTAACTCGGAGTTCCAGTTCGCTTGAGACCCTATTTTCAAAGATCTTGAATTTCAACTACTGATTTTAACCCCTTTTCAAAACCATTTTCAGTGTTTATTTCAAAATTCTTCAAAACTTGATGTGGGCCCACTCAGTTGGCACCATATCCAGAGGAGTTCCGACTCGGTTAGAACCCTATGCCATTTCAAAAATTCTAATTTTAAGATTGCTTTTGAAAATCCTTTTGAAAACTCCTTCAATTTCAAGTTTTAAAATCGCTTTTTGAAAAACTCAAGTAGGGCCCACTCGGGGTGGCGCCATATTCGAGTAAGTCAGGGCAAGACTAGGGTTAGTCAGTGTCTTGGTTAGTGTTAGGGGTTTAGAAGAGTTAAAATTTATTTTGAAAACTCATTTTGAAAGTTAGTTTTTAAAACTAATGTTTTTAAAGGTTTTTAAAAGGTGTTTTAAAACTCAAATGTTAAAAATGCCAAGTGGCATTACATTTGGGCGATTTCTAGGATAGTCTAGGGGTTAATTAGGTATTAGTTAAGATAATTTAGGCTAGGGGTAGGATAGTAACTACACCCCAAAATCGCCCCCCCACCCCTTTAGAGTCCAAAATTTCCAAAATTTCCATTTTTTTTTAAAACCAAAAAATTTTCTATAAAAAGGGGATATAGGGGGGACGATTTTTCCAGCCACCTCTTGAGCAAATCGTGGAGCTTCTCTCTCCTCTCCAGCCTTCCTCCATTGCTGTAACTCCAAGGTAAATAATTTCTTCAATTTTTAATATTTTATTTAGTGTTTTTAATGATTTAAACCTAGATTTAGCCTTGGACACCCCTCCTTATGTGGATTCAATCAAGATTCAACCTCAAGAACCATCAAGAACGGTCCAAGAAGGTGATCTAACCCTGTTTTGTGTGTTTTACAGGGATTTTAATCCATTAGAATTGGTTTGAGCATGATTCTTTTCATTATTAACCAATAAAACATATGATTTACCCTTTTAATGGGTTAAATCTATGTCTTTAAAGGTAAAATCGAATTCCAGCCATTGATTCCCTGATTTTTTATTTATTTAATGGTTTATTCATGTTTATTATACGTTTTACACCATAGAAATAATTTCTATTTACTGTTTTATGGTTTATTTTATTGATTTTCATTAGTTAATGCATGGTTTCTTAAGTTTCTTAGATTTCTGTGTGTTTTAGGTTTAGAACAGTAAAGATAATGTTATTTCGGATTGAAATACTTGTTGTTTAGTTCTGATTTTTTTATATGCAATACATGTATGTGTAAAAAAGTTACTGTAAAAAAATAAGATATTTTGGACGTCGGGAACTCTGTCAGAAAAATCAGACATCAAATCGGGTTTTTAAAGCTTTAAAATCGTTCTTAAAATCAAGAAGGTAACTTGCTGTGATGATATTTTTCTCATCCTATATCCGATTTTAGATATGTAAAGTGATATGGATTCATATTGATTAGATCTATTTACTGTGAAATTTTCAGAATTTTTGACCATTGTTTAGTATTTTCCCTCTGTCAGAGACTCTGATTTTCATTTTAAAACTCGTTAGGGTTTACCAAAACCCTGATCAGACTTGTGTTGTTCATAAATCCCAAAATACAGATCTGATTCATAATCTGTAAAAAGTGAGTACTGTTATTTTTTAATCACTATTCACTGTTAAAATCTCAGATATTTTGAATGAGTGCTGCTGTTTATCCCAGAATTTTCAATTGAAAGTATCAGTTAGGACCAAAGTTAAAATCAATGTATTCAAGGCCGGATTGCCGGAAAGGGATCTCCCTGATCCTAAGTGCTTTTTCAGATCTGTAAAAAAGAAAAGTTCTGTTTTCCTGTCTATTTGGTCTCTGTAAAAACTCAGAGATTTCCATGGATAACTGATCCCTGGTTCGGGCCTTAAACTGAGACTGGGTGGTGAACTAGGTCAAAAATAGCATATTTTTAGGGTTTGATGCTATTTTCGGATTAAATTAATGTCAAACAATTTATTTTATAATTTCAATCCAATATTAGAGTTATAATAAGTGCAGGTACCAAATTTGATGAATTTTGGAATCCGATTGATGGCTGAATTAAGCAAGTTGCAAAACAGGGTACCCGAAAAATCCTGAAATATTGTCAAAATCACAGTTTTTGTGATATTTTTGAATTTTCGTGTATAAGCATGTATTTTTAGGGTTTAATCATGTTCATAATCATATTAGGATGCTTTAGGTTTAATTTGATGCTTATTTGACTTCATTTAGTGCCTAAAACCTAAGTTTTACCAAAATATTTTTTGAAAAACCCTCATTTCAAGGCCATAGTCTTGCTATCAGGGGTAATTTGGTCATTTGACCTCAATTTCGAAGTCCCTAACCCTAATTTTCATATTTTTAATCATGTCATATCTTACTTAGTTCAATTTATCATTATTTGTATTTCAAAACTTGCATTTTACAAAATATCTTTCTAAAAACCCTGATTTCAAGGCCATAGTCTTGCTATCAGGGGTATTTTGGTCATTTTGACCCCAATTTAGAAATTTCAAATTCTATTTTCATATTTATTCAATTTTATTTCATATTTTATCAGATTTGATTTAAGGGAATCATGGAAAAGGCTTATATCTAGCAAAATTCAGTAATTTCTAGATATTACTGGATAAACCTAGAAAAGACAACATATATTCACTAACCAAGCTTTCTAGTTTTGCAGGAACATTGAAGACTTTATTTTTCTTTTAAATTCATGTATTTAAATTTGATTAGTGATGTAAATTGTAATTAATTTTGGAATAAGAATTTAAATTTCTGCATAGACTAGGATTGCATTGCATATAGTTTAATTCTGCAAATATTAAATGTCTGATGAATGCATTATTCATGCACATATTTCAAATTCACTATGGTCTACACGAATGGCACATGCACTAGCTCTTAGAGAGTTGACAAACTTGGTGGAATTTGTATTTATGGCCATAGTCAGAATATGAATGATACCCAGATTTGTAATCTTCATATTAGCCACATTCAACCTACACTCTTAGGCTAACTTCAAAAATGCACTGCATTTCTCAAAAATACAAAAAAGGATTTCCTCAATTCCTCAAATTCAAGTCTTTCAAATCCATATTCATTCAATTCATGCGTTTGCAAATTCCAATTTCAATTTCAATTTAGAGAAAGCAGTTTTCTCAAAAATTTTCTAAGTCTTATTCTAAAATCGATTTTCTCAAAACATTGATTTTCAAATGATATTTCAAGTATTTCCCAAGTTCCAAATTCGATTTTCTAACTTATATTTTCAATTTCAAAGTTTGAATTCAAAGAAATCAAGTTCTCCAAAGCTATTTCACATTTCTCAAAATCGATTTTCACAAAAATCTCCTGAATACTTCAGAAATCGATTTTCACTTTCTCAAATACAGCATCTCAACCATGATTCACGATTTTCCAAGAATCTCCAAATATTTTCCAAGTATTTTCCAATCTTTGAAGCAAACATCATGTTTTCAAATATGCATTTTCAGAAAATCCATAGCACATGCCTGATTCTATGTGCATTTAGAAATTAAAATATGATTTAGACAAGTTGAATAGAGCAGAACAGTAGATTGATCCTTGGTTCGATTACCCCTATTAAAGGTGGCAGGAACGGTCGAACCTCGTACCGACAGGCGAGTCCCATTCTACGGAATTTTCCCGCATTTTAAAATGGAGGCGAGTTATTTTCAAAAAACTTTTTCAAAGGTCAGTTTGACTCGCAAAAAGTAAAAATTTTGCAATGATAACAACTGGTTAGGGAAGCTAGGCCAGGACGGGTAGCTACTCTTCTTCTTGATCTTCCACCAGTAGCTTTTTGTCAATGCAGTCTTGGACGATGTTTTTGAAAACAAAGCAGTGCTCGATGTCATGCCCCATCGCCCGATGGAATTTGCAGAACTGATCCTTGAACCTTCCCAAAGTCACAGGTGGATCTGCTACCTTGTGAAGTTTAACAATCTCCTTTGTTGTCATATACTCAAGAACTTCCTCAAGCGATTGTTCTAAGGGGGTAAACTCACGGTCATATCCCCAACCATCGTGCTTTGGTTTCCCTTGAGGCTTTGATTCTAACTGGATGCTCAAGGGAGTGATGTTATTTTGCCTATTGATCTCATCCTTTTGACCGAAGCAATCATCTCTGCCTGACCCGCCAGTGTGGTTCTTTCTGCCACCTCTTTTGCTTTTGCCATTGTTGTTGTTAGAGGAACTGGTAGAAAAGGCAAAGTTGGTTTTTTTTTTCACGTCCTGACTGCCTCCTGCCAAGGTGAGGCCATGATAGGTTCCATTCTCTAATCCCATTTTGAGCCATTCGACTCGCTCTATTAACTTGATGAAAGATTTAGACAGAGAAGTAGAGATCAGACCCTTCAGAGGTTGAGAGAAATTGTTCAAAATTATTGAGAGTGCATGCCTCTTCGATATCGGATCTTTCATCTGGTTGCAGTTGGATCTCCATCTATGAATGAAATCTTTTGCCCTCTCATTGTCATTTTGCTTCAGATTGAATAGGTGCTTGAGGGTAGGCGGAGCCTCAGTATTGAAGAGACACCTTTCAATGAACAAGTTGATGACTTTGTCAAATTCTCGTAGTTCAATCGGGTTGATGTGGTCGGCATACCATCTTGCTGCAACTCCCTCCAGACTGCGCGGAAAGCATAGGAATAAAACCCTATTGTTCTTTCTGAATCGGTTGCACTCGGCAAAGAATGTGGCCAGATGAGCCTTGGGGTTGCCGGTCCCATCAAACTTTATGAATTTATGAGGAAGATCTTCCCAGTTGTCATCTCCTTCTAGGCCGTCATAGAAATCTGCACCGGTATAGACCTTTTTGCCTTTGTCCTGGGTTTGTAAGTCTTTGATTGCACGAGTCATTTCTCTCATTTGCTTATGCATCAGATCTTCTGTCGGGATCTGAAACTTGGTTTTGCTTGCCGACTCGTGCCCCTCGTTGACTTTCTTGGGCCGATACAAGGGATTGTGAAAATATGCCGGCTACTCTTCCTCTGAGTCCTCCTCTGCTGATTCTGAAGTGCTGTCATACTGAACTTGCTTCTTGTTGACTTTTCCCTTGGCTTTGCTTTTAGAAGATATTTTCTTAGGGTTTTCCTCAGTCTGTTCAGACATCATTTTGGCCATCACTTTCTGAAACAACTTGTATGTAGTTGAATCAACATTGCTTTCTGCTTCTTGGCCCTGCTGCTTGGATGACCTGATGGAGTTCATTTCCTCTCCTTCACTGTCGCTTTGCTGTGGCACTGTTTCCTTTCCAGTCCTCGTCTGAACCATGATGAAATGTCAATGTCCTCTCTGAAGGTAAGAATGGGATATTTAGGAAATTTTTGGAGGAAAATTATGATAAAGGAAGAAATCAAAGTCTGATAATGAAAATATCCCATTACGAGGGATCGGGTTGTCACCAAAAATTCGTGACAACCGCACTATTTTTTTCTGGAAAAAAAAGGATGAACAAATATTTAATTTTGAAAGGGACATATCCCGACAAAAAAAAAATTATTTTATCACAAAAGAGGGAAAAGAATTTGAAAGAGGATATCAAAGACAAATTTGAAGAATTGCAGGCAGGATCAAAGAATTTGAAGAAATCAGAAGAATAATGTAAAAATACACCTGGGTTTTAAAAACAAAGAGGAAATTTTGAATAATATGTACACAGGGTTTTGGAGAATATAAGGAAAATATCATACAATCACAGATATACAAACAAGGATGTACAAGCAGCATTCCCTAAAGCTGAATCTATATGCAATATTTTGAAATGGTTGATAGGACCATAATCCTAACTCTATGGTTCAGATTATCTGATTTCAATCAAGGTACGCCGATATACTCAAGCCGAAGCTCGAAGTACGTGGCATATAAGATATCTCTTCGGTTCTAAGGTAATGTCTTCCCAACATCCTTGAGCACCTACCAATATACCTCGGACTATGGCCCTTAGGTACGTGGTAGGGGGGCGCGAACCCAAATAAGTGGTCCAGTTGTGAGGCTCTCTCCCGAACTATGGTTCAGTGAGACAGCCCAGCAACGTGAAGACCGGGACAATATAGGTAGGGGATGTTTTCAAAAATATGTTCAACATGCAATAAACCAGAAAGCTCAAATGCAAGTCCTAAAAGAGATAGATTTAAATCAAAAGAAGCATACACTTGCATACACTGTTTGCATTCAATCCCTAGAATTGAGGAGAGTTGTATTTCAGACCTAAGTCTATGTGAACATGGAACAATCTCCTCAATATGGTCCTACCAAACCATACTTAAATCCTATATGCAATGATGTCAGCTTAAGACAGAGTCTAGGCTCCTAAGGTTTGCATGGAAAATATAGCTGACATACAAGAATAAAGACTTAGAAAATATTAAAGCAAAGCAAAGGCATAATTCGACCAGACGGAGACGTGTCCCATCTCGGTCACCAAAACTGTGATCATCGCAAAATTTTTCCTCTCTTGTATTTTTCTCTCTCTTCCTTCTCTTTTCCTTTTCTAACCTCTATTTTCCTCCTTTTTTAAGGGAGAAAAAAATAAAAGAAAGAAAAGAGAAAGAGAAGAGAAAAGAAAGAAAGAAAGGGAGAAGAGGAACTCTTTTGCGCGGTCTCACTTGACCTTGATTTGAAAAATATTTAGAAATTTAACTCGCCTCCATTTTGAAAATTTGCGGGAAAAAATGGAGAGACGGGATTCGCTCGTCGGTACGAGGTTCGATCGTTCTTGGCGCCTTTACCAGGGGTCATCGAACCAAGGATCGAATCTATGCATTTTGCTTTGCCTAAATATTATCTAAGAGTTTATTCTAAATCTAAATGCACAAAAAATCATGCTTGTGCAATGCAAGGATGTATGCTCTTTTTGAAAGATATTTTGAAAATTCCCAAGTATTCTGAGATGAACTTGGTAAGGGAGTGAAGAAATGTTTGAATCTAACTTTAGAACTTGAGATAGATCAGAGAAGTTCTAAGTTTTTGAAGTAAATCAGAATTGGAAGAATAAATCTTGATCTTTGAGAAAGAATAACTTGAAGCTTTTTGAAAATGATAGGAAAATGAAGTTTTCAAAGTTGGAAATGGACTTTGAATTCTGAACTTGAATTTAGGAAAGGAAATGAATACTTGAGACGGAATTGAATTCAGATTTTGAAGTTTGAAATTGGAATGGACTGAGAAAATCAAATGGTATTTAAGAATAGAAATGGATTTAGGGAGTTCAAATGAGATCTGGAAATGGACTTGGATTTGAAATCTAGATTTTGAAATGGAATTGAATCTTAAAATGGATTCAAGATCTGGGATCTGAGATCCGATGTAAAATTGGATTATGGATCCTAAGATGGATTTGGATATGAAGTTTGAGATCCAAAGTGTGATTGAATTCTGGACCCCAAAATGGATTTGGGTCTGAAGTCTGAGATCCAAAGTAGAATTTGGATTCTAGATCTAAAGTGGAATTGGATCTGAAGTCTGAGATCCAAAGTAGAATTTGGATTCTGGATCTGAAGTCTGAGATCCAGAATTGATTTCTGGACCCTAAAATTGAATTGGATCTGAAGTCTGAGATCCAAAGTGGGATTGAGTTCTGGATCCTAAAATGGAATTTGGATCGAAGGTCTGGAATCCAAGATGTAATTTGGATCTGGAGTCTAAGATCCAAAGGTAGAATTGTATTTGGAAAACTGGATCAAAATTGATCTAATTTTGGATTTGGAATTTTCCAAAATTGACTTGAGAATTGAATTTGGACTATACAAAATGAATTTCAAAGTCAAATTGGACTTTGAATTTAAAGCTTGAATCTGAAATTTAGAAGATGAATCAAGAATTTCCAAGTATTTGAAAAATGAAATTTAGAAATTGAATCTTGAATATACAAATGAATTCCAAAGTCAAATTAGACCTTGGATTTGAAGTTTGAATTTGGAATTTAGAAGATGAATCAGAAATTTTCAAACTTTAATTTAAACTTTTGAAATTTGATTTGAATTGAATATAAGAAATGAATTTGGAATTTCAAAGTCCAATTGAACTTTGAAACCTGATTTGAATTAGAGTTTGATATATAAAATGAATTTGAAATCTCAAAGTTAAATTGAACTTTTGAGATTGAAAATGAAACATAATTGAAAATGAAAAGATGAATTGGATTTTTACAAGAATTTAGGATTGATTGAAGAAGATATTTATCTTACTTGGAGTTTTGAAAAAGGAATTTTGAAAATATGATGCAGTTCTATCCTAAATGATGAATGGATTTGAAGAATTTGAAATTGGATTGTTGAAAAGCTATTCCATTCTTTAGATGAATTAAAATAAGATTGAAGATATAATACATCCTTGACTATGGTCATTGAATGTATTATATAATAATCTATATTTAAATTCAGGTAAAGAATGAAATACATTTGGTGCTTTTATAGAATTTAAAATGAAATTAACTCTCAATATACCCTGACTATGGCCATTGGTATATATTTTGAGTTAATTTTAAGTTAAATTCTGATAAAAGGAGAAAATATTTAAGGAAAATATGATGAATTTTGAAAACGGATCCAGTGTGGATCCAGTGTTATTTCGTAAAAGATAAAAATTCTAAGTTTTGTTTACATCCTGACTATGGCCATTGATGTAAATCATCAACTTAGGATTAATTACCTCTTACGAAATGGTGCACGTGCCATTCGTGTTCCATTTGTGAGATTTTGAAAGATAAAGGCAAAAACATGAAAATAAGCAATTTATGATACTTACAATGCTCATTCATTCTATCTAAAACAAGAAATGTAAATTCTCATTTAAGGCCTAACTTATTACAATATTTAAAATTGAAAAAGTAACTCCAGATAATGATACTTTCCACTTATTCCCTGCAAAGCAAAGGGTTAGTATAAAGAGAAGAAAATGTCACATATCCTATAGATGTCAATGGCAAAGTGCTCATGTACCAAGATATACATGGTGAAAAAGATGGGAAATGGTATATATATATATATATATATTTATATTCATATATGCATGCATATCTATTACATGTATGTATACATATATGTATAATCATATATATATATATATATATATATATATATATATATATATATATATATATATATATGTATTACACGTGATGTGTAGGCAACATGGATGTTGTTGAAATGATGAGGATATATGCTATGGTAATGGCGACGGGGAAGGATAGTGTTCTGCTGCATGGAGACTGGTTTTTGCAGCAATGCCTAACCTAACTAGATGCTGGAACTTATAGGTAATGCATGAGTGAAGTAGAGGAAATTATATGTACAGGATTGAGATATGATGACTGTCACTAGATGGTGAATGAGGTAAGTAAGTACAGCCAAATGGATGTGAAGATGTGGCTGCAGGGAATGTAGGTATGTTAATGTAACAAGGCTAAAGGGATAGTGATGATAAAACACTATTGTAGGTATAGTGTTGGAATGGCAATGAAGTGCATATATACTGAGCGAGTGTTATGCTCTGTACAAGAGATGTATAATGTGAATGGATGTAAGAATGCAAGTCTGTTAGTAAGGAAATGATACAGGATGGTTGTGGAAGTGTGGTGAATAATAGTGTAGTGCATGCAGGATTCCAGCAGGTAGTTGTGAAAGTGCTGCTGTGATAAGCATGATGGAATATGTAGGTGACAGGGGAAGTGGTATGGATGCCATATGGGGCTAAAACAGCTACAGGTGATTAGATGGAATAGGTATAATGTTGTTATATGGTATGCTAAATGACATATGCTGGGTGAAATGGTAAAATTACAGTAAATGAATGTGAAATGGTGATGATTACGTGAGAAGAGGTGAATTGAAAGACGAAAAGACAGTGTATGACACTGAGATATATAGGAAAGAGTGTTGAAACTCCATCGCAATAACAACTGTACATATCAAGGCAAACCCATCATAGAGAAATTCTGATTGGGCCAAATTAGACTGAAGATAGCATTGCCAGGAAAGTAAGCCAGCCCTTCACCATGGGCAGAGCTTTGATGCATAAATCTGAGTTTAGGAGGGAGGGTATGGCTGTGAGTAGATACTACATGGGTCTATAATGCTGGAAGGTAAGTGTGCAACAAAGGTTGGAAGAAGATGGTGATAAGTTAACATATGATAGCAAACAGTGAGCTGGTGTTATCATCGCAAAATTTTTCCCCTCCCTTGCGAGAGAGAAACGAATTTCGCGAGTCAAACTCGACCAAAGTTTTGAAATTGATTTTGAAAATTTACTCGCCTCCGTTTTGAAAATTTGCGGGAAAATTCCGTGGAATGGGATCCGCCTGTCGGTACGAGGTTCAACCGTTCCTGGCGCCTTTACCAGGGGTAATTAAACCAAGGACCAATTATGTGCTTTAACTCGACTCAAATATCTAAATTATGCTCTATTTTTCCTAGAATGCACAAAGAATCAGGCTTGTGCTATGAAATTTTGAAAATAATGCAAGTTTGAGAAACATGATGTTTGCTTTGGAAAATTGAAATATGCTGGAAAAATGATTGGAAAAGTACTTGAAATTGGGATTCCTGGGAAAATCATTGAAGTTCATTGAAAATCAGAAATTTGCATTGGAAAGTGATTTCTCAGGAAAACTTGAACTTTGGAAAATCGATTTTGAAATTTGGAATTGCTTTTCTGAGAAAATGGATTTGAGAATTTTGAGAAAATCTAAGAAATTCATTGGAAAATGAATTTTGAAATGGAAAATGAATTCTCAGGAAAACTGGAAAATATGAGAAAATCGATTTCTGAAAACTTGGGATTTTGAAATTTGAGAATTTGAAAACATAGGAAAATCTTGATTTGAACTTGGGAAATGCCTTGAAATCTCATTTGAAAATTTGGAATTCTGAGAAAATCCAATCCTGAGAAACTTGGAAATTTTTGGGAAAACTGATTTATCTAAAATTGAAATTGGAAAATGAATTTGAAAATAATGCAATTTGAATGATATGAATGAATGAATATGAGTTTAAAAGAGAATTTCAATTGAGGAATTGGGAAATCCTTTTAAAACTTTGAAAAATGCAGTGCATTTTGAAGTTAGCCTAAATGTGTAGGCTGAATGTGGCTGATATAAAGATCATAAATCTTGGTTTTCTTCGTATTCTGACTATGGCCATAAATACAAATCCCACCGAGTTTATAAACTCCATAAAAGCTTGTGTATGTGCCATTTGTGTAAACCATAGTGGATTTGAAATAAATGCACATGAATCATACATCAAATATCGAAATTTGCATAAATTAAACTATATGCAATGCAGCCCTATTCTAAGCAGAAAAGTAACTCTTATTCCAAATTATTACATTTGAGATTACATTGAATTGAAATAAAAAAAAAAAATCTAAGTCTTCTTCTTGAATGTTCCTGCAAAACTAGAAAACAAGGTTAGCACAAAAATGTAGGTTATTCTGAATTTATCCGAAAATATGAGAAATTATCAGATATTATTCAGATATAAACCCAAATTCATACCCCCCTTTGATATAAACATAATAAATAATGAATAAATTTGGAAAATAAACTTGAAAATTCGAAATTGGGGTTCAAAATGACCAAAATACCCCTGATGACTTTGAAATCAGGGTTTTATGAAAGAATTTTTGTAAATTTTGGAATTTTGAAAATCAAATGAAATAAATCAAACATAATATGATAAAATATGATGATATGCATGAAATTTTGGAGAATTAGAAATTGAAATTTCGAAATTTAGGTCAAAATGACCAAAATACCCTTGATAACAAGACTATGGCCTTGAAACCAGGGTTTTCTGAAATAAATTTTGCAAAATTGAAAAATATGAAATGCAAATGAGATTAAAATTAACCCTAATATGATTATACATGCTTATGTACATGATACAAACCCTAAAATGGCGAAAATATCATAAAATATCAAATTTAACCTGATTTTCGCTTCTGAATTTAAAGATAAACTAACACATGGAGCAAATGAACTTGGAATTAAACCAAATTTGGCATGAACACCTAAAATAACCCTAAAAACAGAATGGAGCTCGAAAATCTAATTTTTTTTGTACTTTTAAATATGAAAATTCAAATAAAAACCCTAAATTTTATGATTTTTGCCTAAAATATTGATTCTAAAGGGGATTTAGGATATCAAACTTCCATAAAAATTTCCCAAATTTTATGGGATGACAGAGGACAGTAAGGAAAGGATTTTTGCATTTTACACTTTTTGGTTTTGACCTATGGTCGGAGCTGTGCCACTCCGGCAAGTCGGATCGGAATCCGGCGACTCTAGGATTTAGGAGAAACAGACAGGTTTCGGTAGAAAACATGGGAAAAATGAAACACAGATGGGAAAAAGGCTGAAATTATGGTAAAATGTCCCTGAAAAACAGATGAAGATTTGATATTTTGACAACATTGGGATTCAGGTTACGGTTTGAAAAAGGGCACACTGTTATCAGAGACCCAAATCTCTGAAATTTCTGGATATTGGAATCTGTCAGACAGAAAATAAAATTTCGGGAAAAATACTGAAACAGTTCCAAAAATCCCCAAATTTTGGAAAATGACAGTAAAACATGTTAGGAACAACTTTCATGTTGAAAGTTTTTGTAGATGAGCTACGGATTGGGTGGACTCGGTGCATTAGGGTCTGTCTATACCCTGACGAAGGAAAATCAAGATTTTCCCAGGCGGCTGGGAAATCTGATTTTTGACAGAGAACAAAACTAACTGGAAAAACTTCAAATTTTTCAGATCATCAGTAGATTCGATTATGAATACACTGTGATTTTTGGAGGACAATCCGAATCTCCCACAAGGGTGGCGCCGGAGGTTCTTTTCTGCTAAAGCAGAAATTGAAATTTCTGGAGGGTCCAAAATTCAGTTTGGTTTTCGATTTATTTAACAAGGTTCTAAAATCCTAACTGATCCATATTTTTGACATACAATCATAGACAAACAGAGACAGACATAACAAAATTTTTGAGATTTATCGACAAAAAATTGAGCATAAAATGATGACTAGACTGGATGGCTAAATGGAAAATGTATAAACTAATAGGACATGCATTAATGAAACAAGTGAAATGTATCTAATGAAATCAATTAAAAAAAAAAATACCTAAATTATACAATCTATATAAAATCAAAACAAAGGAAAGAGGTGAAATATTTATTTGATATAGCCATTGAAATGAGGGGTTCAATCCATCGGCTAGATGAACCCTCTCATTTACACATGCTTTGTCATGAAAAGTAAAAAAAAAACAGAAACTTAAGGTTTCCTACCTTCTAACACCATAAAGAAAGCCTTACCTTGCAATAATTTCAACCCCAAATTCCTCATCATTTTCATGAAAGCCATATGTAAGGGTCTCATTTCGACGATCAACCAAGAAACCCAACATGTGGTACTTAATAAGATCAACAAGACATACAATATGTCTTACCTTAAGGGGCAGTTACGGCAATGGAGGAGTGGAACGATGGTTGGCTGCCACAAGTGATGTCACCAGTAAAGATGGTTGGAGCTCTTGGGGAAAACAAAAGGGAATAGAGGAGACTGCACGGTGAAGAAGGCTGGAACAAGGCTGCAGCCGTTTGAAGGTTGAAGGAGGAGGTTGCAGCGTCAAAGAGGCTGCTGTAATAGCTTGCTGCTGTAGCTGTAATGAAAGGCTGTGGATGGCAGCTGCTGGTGGCACTGTTGGGTGCTGTGTAGAAGAGGTGAACTGGCTGGTGGCTGGTGGCTGTTGGCTGGAGCAGTGAGCGTGGAACCGGTGGAAGAAGCCGTTGGCTGGTGGCTGTTGGCTGGAGCAAGGAGCTTGGAGGTGGGCTGCAGCAAGGATGGTGGCTGGAATGGAGAGCTGGCTGAAGCTAGAGTATTTGAAGAAGATGGCTGAATGTTGCTGCAGCTGCAAAGAGGATGTCGGAGGTTGAAGATGATCTGGAGCTGTTGGGCATGGAGCTTCAAATAGGTGCTGCTGGCTGCAAGGAAGAAGATGGCTGAACCGTTCTATTGGTGGTTACAGCTTTTGTTCGATGGCTGGGCATCCAAAGAGGTGGCTGTAGAGAGGTTGGAAGGCTGCTGTGGCTGTAGCAGCTAAGGAGAGAAGAAGGGAGGTAAAGAGAGAGAATATGAGAGAATAGGAGAGAGGCGTGAGATGGGAGAGGAGCCGTAAGTGGCTTCCTTTTCTCTTTTTCTTTAACCAAACCCAACTTAGGTCTTTAATCAGCCTCAACTTAGGGTTTTTAGGGGTTAATGAAAAGAGAGGGAAAGAGTGTACGTGAATGGGCTGGAGAAGGGAAAGGAAGGAAGGGAAGGGAAGGGAAGAAGAAAAGAAAGGGAAGAAGAAGAAAAAGAAAGAAAAGGGAAAAAGAAAGGAAAGAAAGAAAAGGAGGGAAAAAGGAAAAGGGAAAGAAAAAAATGAGAAAATGGAAAGTGGGGCTGGAGGCATGGGTGACCACCTTGTGGGTCCCACCTCCTCTCTAAAAAAATAAAAATAAAAAAATAAATAAAAATCAATAAAAACAAAAATAAACAAATAAAAAGAAGCATTTTTTTTTATATAAAATGGAAAAGTAAATGAATGGGCCATCTCAGAGCGGGTCCAAATTCCACATTTGAAATTCATTTTGACGATTAGAGGGGTAAAATAGTCTTTTTAAAAAGTTTCTAGACGAAACGAGCTATTTTTGGCAGTTTTTTAAACGAGCTCGGATTTTGAAGTTCAATACCCCGTTGCGAAGCAAATCCAGAGTAGAATTTAAAAATGTAATTTTGAAAGAAATCCATATTGTTTTTCTCGAGAAAATGCTTCCAACCGAAACGAGCTATTTTTGGCAGTTTTTGAAACAAGCTCGGATTTTGAAGTTCAATACCCCATTGCGAAGCAAATCCAATGTAGAATTTGAAAATTTGATTTTGAAAGAAATCCAGATTATTTTTCTTGTGAGAAAATATTTCCAAATTTAGACTCTCGGGGGTAAAAATGTCAATTTTGGAAACCCAGGGTTTCAAATTGATTTCTAAAAGCTTTTAAAACTCGATCTGGATTGAAATTTATAAAACTGGAGTTCTGGACTTCGAAAATGGAATGAAATGTGATGAAATGTTATGAAATGCTGAGAAATGACATGAAATGCTATGCGAAATGCTAACTCTGAATGAAGAATTTTGGATGTCAGACCCCGATTGACACTTGTATCAGTTCAAAAAGTGTTAAAATTGACAAAATTTGCAAAAATGGTTGAAGAAATGATTTTCGAGCTCTGCCAAGCTAGAGTGACACTAGAAATTAGGGTTTGAGCTAGATTAAACTGAAATGAACTGGATTGAGCTGGGTTTTAGAGTTTTAGAACTCAAATGAACAGACCAGGCACTAACTCAACTGACCTTTCCGACTGAATTTTCAAGAAAAGCTGCCATTTTTAGAGAAATGGTACGGAATGATCACTAGAGTGAAGTGAATTACGAACCTGAACTGGGTTTGAGCTAGAACAAAGGTCAGTAATACTGATATGAACTAAAATCAAAGCTTGAACACTAGCTCAATTGACTGAACTCAGCTCAATTTCAGCTGAAAGAGCTAAAATGGACTAAAATGGGCTCCTAGACACTTGGAAATGGTTTTGAACTGAAACTGGAGCACTTGAACTCCTGGTGAGCTCAAGTTAGACTCTGGGGAACATGACTGACTTAGAGACAATTGGCTTGGATTCAAGTGAGAAATGAGTTCATTTTTGAAGAAATGATCCCATTTTGGCAGGAATGGTTAGAAATGAAAATGGTTTGTTCATTGTGAGCTCAGATGAGCTTGAGATGACTGATATTCTAATTGTCTTAAACTGACCAATGAGCTTGGTTGACTCCAACTGACTGGGGTCCGGGATGACCTAGGGGTAAAATGGTAATTTTCCTAATGAAAATGGGTAAAATGGTGATTTTCTGAAACTGACTCGGGGTTTGACTCCTACACTTTCCTGACAGGGTTGGCATTGCCTGAGGAGGATTGTTTGAGAATGAGTGAGGAAAATTTGGGGTGTTTACAGATGCCCCTCTTTGCTACTAAGCCGGCTTGAAGACGGGCTTAGTGGCAAAGAAAAACACACCAAATTTGGGCTATAAAAATGCCCCAGTTAGAAGGATCTGACTGGATATGAAAATATTAGCCCTGATGAAAATGGTAGATATGAAATGAAGAATAAAGAAGAAAATTTTACTTCAAAAGAAGTGAGATTCAGGTTTTGCCCTTAACCTGGATGGGACAGGAAATACCTCGTGTAGAAACGAAGCTCAGGTTTAACCCTCAACCTGATCGGGGAATGAAATACCTCATCAAAGGAGGCTCAGGTTTGTACCCTTATCCTGATTGGGAGGAAAAATGAAATACCTCATCAAAGGAGGCTCAGGTTTGTACCCTTATCCTGATTGGGCAGAAAATGAAATACCTCATCAAAGGAGGCTCAAGTTTGTACCATTATCCTGATTGGGTAGAAAAATGAAATACCTCATCAAAGGAGGCTCAGGTTTGTACCCTTATCCTGATTGGGCAGAAAATGAAATACTTCATCAAAGGAGGCTCAGGTTTGTACCCTTATCCTGATTGGGCAGAAAATGAAATACCTCATCAAAGGAGGCTCAGGTTTGTACCCTTATCCTGATTGGGCAGAAAATGAAATACCTCATCAAAGGAGGCTCAGGTTTGTACCCTTATCCTGATTGGGCGGAAAAATGAAATACCTCATCAAAGGAGGCTCAGGTTTGTACCCTTATCCTGATTGGGCAGAAAATGAAATACCTCCTCAAAGGAGGCTCAGGTTATTACCCTTATCCTGATTGGGCAGAAAATGAAATACCTCATCAAAGGAGGCTCAGGTTTGTACCCTTATCCTGATTGGGCAGAAAATGAATAGAATCCTCGAAGGAAGAAACCATGATGGAACCTTCGGATTTCCGCACAATGAATCCGATAGGGGTTTTGCAAAAGGATGAAATTGGGGTCCCTAAAGCTTGAAAAGGGGTTTGATTTTGGGCGCCTCATTGCTGAGACTAAATAACTTTTGAAATTGGTGACCTTTTGCTGGAATTGGTGGCTTAACCTCAAGCCGAAATTGGACTGTCTATGGTGGGACAGTGGGGACACAGGGAAGTGTGCGAATCTTAGAGCCCATGCGCTCAGATTATACCAACAGAAGGGAAGGAATCTTGAAAACTCCCATTATCAAGTCCTTAAAAGGGATAACAACTGATGTCAGGATGCGCCAAAGATGAACCTCAAGCTCTCGCTTCACGCCAAGATAGCTAGAAAATATTGTCAAAATGTTGAAAATTATTGTTGATTCGAAATAATTGAAAGTGATGCACATTACTCTGAAAATATTCCCTCTTTTCTACCTGAAGTATTATCTCTGATTGGGCTTAACTTCGTAAAATCAAGATTTGAATTCAAATTGCTTGCAATTGGCTTTCTTTCAAGGAAGCTATCAATTTCCCTGATATGAGCAGAAAAGAGAGTATTCTTGATATTGTGAAAGCAATTTGTGAAAGAATATTGATAATAGAATTTCACAAAATTTAAAGAGGATTCTTTGGCAGATTTGGCAGTCTGATATCCTGGAATTCTTTCTCATGACGATCTTTCTGCCTACTATTTTTTTTTTGGCAGAATTAGAGCTCTCTTGGGTTTTTGGAGATTACATCATCCTTCTTTTTGGAAATGTCTTGACTTTTCTCTCTTTTTTTTTTTTTAGAAGGGTACGTCACAAACTCCTTCATCTCAGAGATGCTCCGATCCTTCTTTTCTCTCAGGGATTATATTGACGGTTATTGGCTCTTTGGTTGGAAATCTCTTGATGATAGCAGAAATTAAATATCCTTTAGGGTTTGTCGGGAGGCTCATCGCAGTCGCCTTCATCTTGACGGTGCTCTGAACTTTCCCTGGAAGGATCCGTCACAAACTCTGTCATCTTGGAGATGATTCAAATCTTCTTTGGCCCCGAGGGTCTACTCTCCTAATTCGCCTTCATCTTGACGACAGTTGAGAGATCCCTTTTGCAGATATTTAATTGCAGCTTTAGGTGATTGAGGAGATATAGGGATTGAATGGATTTTTCTGTATCACCCAGGATATTTTGACTGCTTTATTTTCCAAGAATGATCTTTAAAAATGTGCCATTGACTGCGATCAATACCGATCACTTATGGCTTTGCAACAACATTGAATTTCCTTTGTTGGCCATATCGAGGATTTATTCTTCATCCTTTTGGTCGGCTAATAGAAAGAATTTGAATTTTGAATCCTTTTTCACGAAAGCTTTGACCTTTCAGAAATAATACTGAAGGTATTCTGAGGTAATGTTTTTATGCAATAAAAATTTTGAAATCAACAAATATTTAATGACAAATTGACAAGATTTTCTTGAAATCCTTTGTGGAAGCGACTATTTGAAGCACAACGTAACACATCCATGACAAAAATTTTCTTCTCCTTTCCCCAAAGGAGAAGATTCAGACATTGGAAATAGGAATTACTCCTCTCTTCCCTGAAGAGGAGGTGTTTGCAAAACGAACTTTCGAAGAGAAATTAAGCTTTCGTCAAAACTTCCTAACATTAGGCTTCTCTTATGGAAAGGGGGCCGGTAATGATGAGGTCGGTGAATTGGTCATGAAGGAACGAGTCCATCACACTCTCCCTGAAAAGAGGGTCCTTCATGATGAAATGGCCTAGTTTGAAATTGCGGTCACAAGGAAAGCGAGCTTCCGTCGAAGCTCTCCCTGAATTAAGGGTTCCTTGTATGAAATTGGAAATTTGTTTTGCAAACGGTTCACATAGACACGAGTCCCTTCAAACTCTCCCTGAAAAGGGGCTAGGTGAACAAATGATAGCATGCGAAAAGAACGAGCTCCCTTGAACTCTCCCTGTACAAAGGGTCTCTCGCAAGAGGAAATGATTGGAATTGGTATGAAATTGGAATTTGGAAAATTTGAAATTTTGAAATTTGGAATTTGAAATTGGAAATTTGGAAACTTGGAAATTGATATTTGGAAACTGGAAATTGATTGACTCGAAGGTCAAAATTGGTTGACCCAAAAGTCGAAATTGGAAATTTGGAATTTAAAAATTGGAAATTGGAAATTGGGAAATTGATTGACCCGAAGGTCAAAATTGGAAATTTTGGAAATTGATTGGCCCGAAGGTCGAAATTGGAAATTGAGTGACCCGAAGATCGAATTTGAAAATTGGTTGACCCGGAGGTAGAAATTGGAAATTTGGAAATTGGGTGGCTCGAGGGCCGAATTGGTAATTGAAATTTGAACTTTGATGTATGATCAACACAAAGACTGAACCCGAGAGGTTGACTGATACGACCCACCAGTGAGACACTAACACAAGTGCTCAATCTTGAAAGAACACCAGCATGAATACCAGGTTTTGAAAATATGTCAACATAGACATTGGATTTTAAAAATATATCAGTTCGAGCACTGGATTTTGGAAGTGTACCAGTTTGAGCACTGGATTTCAAAATTGTACCAGTTCAAGCACTGAGTTTTGAAAATATACCTTGTTTTTAATTTGAAATTTGATTTTTTAAAAGAGACCTATGCGCTTAAAGTATTTGGGAATTGTAACGAGAATGATTGTCGGGGTCTCAGGATTATCCCTTATCCTGAATGGGTAGCGAACTTGATGCAAATGCATGCCAATGAATGCAGATGTATGCAAATATGAAAATGATATAAATGAATGCACATGCGTGCAAAATGAGAGATTTGTTTATCCTGCCTGCATACAGGATATTTGTAGATAAAAACAAAATTTTAAAAATGCCCCAGTATAACTGGGAAAGGAGAATTTAATCACTATTGAACAAAATTTGGAGGAATTACAAAGAATAAGACATGGTTTAAGTATAAAATTTTTTCAAATGCTGAGCATTGATGGGATCTGGTAATTCCACTCCGTCGGCATTTATGAGCCGATATGAATTACGAGGTAATGCCTCTTTGACAACATAGGGACTTTCCCAATTTGGTGACCACTTGCCACCTGGGCGGTGCTTGAGATAAGCCGTTGATCTGAGCACTAGATCATTGACTCGAAATTTTCTTTCAATGACTGATTTTGCATATTGTCTGGCTATCCTTTGACGATATGATTGAGCGTGCTCTGCTGCTCTGAGTCTTCTTTCATCTAGCAAATCAAGTTGTACTAGCCGCTGTTGCTGATACTGATCAAGAGGTAATTCGAGAAGTGATGCAAATTTCATAGCAGGTTTCTGAACATGTAGAGGCAATACTACTTCGGTTCCGTAGACAAGTTCTGACGGAGTAGCATTAGTTGGAGTTCGAATGGTGGTTCGATACGCCCACAATGCATCATGAATCTTCTCATGCCAGTCACGGCCTGTTTCCAAAGTTCACTCAAGGATTCGAATCAAAATCTTATTGGTGGCCTCTGCTTGGCCATTTCCTTGAGGATAATAAGGAGCGGAAAAATGATGATGAATTTTGAACTTCAAACAGAAAGTCCTCATTCTCTCATTCTTGAAATGACTGCCATTATCTGACACAATATCATGTGGTATGCCGAAACGACATAGGATATTCTTATGGATGAATGAGACCACATGCCGACCTTCTACTGTGCAAAGAGTGACTGCTTCTACCCATTTAGTAAAATATTCTGTTGCAGCAAGAAAATATTTATGGCCATTTGAAGCAGAAGGAGTAATGGGACCAACAACATCAAAAGCCCACATAGAAAATGGCCATGGCGAGACGACAGATTGCAAATATGTCGCTGGCGCATGAATGGAAGGTGCATGCATCTGGCATTGAACACACTTTTTCACAAAACGATAACAATCTTGTTGCATAGTTCTCCAGTAATAACCTGCTCGGATAATTTGTTTGACAAGAGTTTGGTAGCCAACATGACCACCGCAGATACCTTCATGTGCTTCTTGCACAACTTCTTTGGCTTCTTTTTCGTCCAAACATCTGGAATATTCAGAGCTGAATCCACGACGATAAAGGATGTCAGCAAGAATAAAATATCGAGCAGACATGAGCTGAATTGCTCGCCGCTCTCTCTTTGATAATTCGGGAGGAAATTCGCCAGTTTTAATGAAATTCTTGATATCATGATACCAAGGCTTCTTCTTTTGCTCAGCCTGGTTTATCTGCTCTACTAGGACGAAAGCGGGTTGATCAAGTCTGCCAATTTCAAATGAGCGACAAGATTCTCCACCCTTGAAAGACATGATGGATCCCAGATTGGCTAAGCTGTCTGCAATTTGATTGAAGTCTCTCTTGACATGGAAAAGCTGGAATTCTTCGAAATTGCTAACAAGAGCTGAGACGATCTTCTGATAAGGAAGTAACTTCTGATCCTTCACTTGCCATTCAGCTAAGACTTGATTGACGACGAGCAAAGAGTCGCCATAAGCATGCACTCTTTTGACATTGAAGTCTTGTAGAATTTTCAGACCTTGTATCAAAGCTTCATACTCGGCCATATTATGAGTGCACTGAAAATCTAATTTGAGAGAAAAGGGGATCATCTCCTTCTCAGGTGTGATCAACAGAATCCCGATTCCTATGCCTGCCATATTCTTGGAACCGTCAAAGAATAAATTCCAAATTGGGGATTGTTGAATATTGCAGATCCGCTCATCGGGGAAATCATCCTCGACTTCAACATCTTCTGCTAGAGGAAAATCTGCTAATTGATCTGCAATTGCTTGGCCCTTGATAGATTGCTGAGAGACATATTCCAAATTGTATTGCATCAATAAAACCTGCCATTTGGCAATCCGTCCACTGAGGAAGGGTTGCTCTAGAATATACTTGAGAGGATTTAATTTGGATAGGATCTTGACTTCAGATGTCAACAGATAGTGTCTCAATTTCTGACACATCCAAACCAGAGCTAGACATGTCTTCTCTATCTGAGAGTATTTCTTCTCATAATCAATGAAGGTTTTACTCACATAGTAAATGGCATGCTCTACCAGACTGCCTTTTTCGTATTGCGCCAAGAATCCGCCACAAGCCACTTGATTAACTGAAATGTATAGCAGTAGGGGTTTCCCTAATTCTGGCGGCTTTAACACAGGAGGATTGAGCAAATATTTCTTGATGCGTTCAAACGATTACTGACACTCTGGTCCCCATTCGAATTTCACTCCTTTTCTGAGCAAATGATTGAAAGGCTCACATCTCATGACCAAATTGGATATGAATCGCCGAATTGATTGCATACGTCCCTGAAGGCTACGTAATTCTTTCAAATTAGTCGGGGGAGACATGTCAATGATAGCTTTGGCCTTAGCGGGATCAACTTCTATCCCCTTTTTACTGACTAGAAAGCCTAACAATTTGCCAGATTCGACTCCAAAAACACATTTTTGTGGATTGAGTCTTAGCTTGTAAAGAATGAGCCGCTTGAAAACTTGATTGAGAGTTTCGATGTGATCTTCTTCTTCTTTGGATTTTACCAGAATATTATCGATATAGGCATCCATGATTTTGTGCATCTGATCATGGAAAATGACGGCCATAGCACGCTGATAAGTGGCTCCAGCATTCTTAAGCCCAAATGGCATGACTGTATAACAAAAAGTGCCCCAAGGAGTAGTGAAAGATGTCTTGGACTGATCACGAGCGGCCAACTTGATCTGATTATATCCGGAATATCCATCCATAAAAGAGAACATAGCGTGACCTGCTGTGCTATCAATCAAAAGATCAATATTAGGAAGTGGATAATCATCCTTAGGAGTCACTTTATTGAGATCTCTGAAGTCGATGCAAATTCGAACTTTACCATTTTTCTTGGGAACAACAACAATATTTGCTAGCCAATCTGGATAGTCAATGGTTCGAATGAACCCTGCTTTGAGTAGGTCTTCTAGACCTTCCTTAACTTGTTGTTCCACTCGAGGATCCATCTTTCTCAGTTTCTGCTTAACCGGCTTGACATTTGGTTTTAGGATGAGACGATGTTCAACCAATTTGGTATCTAGACCTGGCATGTCCTCATATGTCCACGCGAACACTTCTTCATGTTGCTTGAGAAAACGGGTGAGCCTTTCTTTCTCTTCCGGGCTCAAACTGTTGCCAATCTTGAGAATTTTAGGATCGTCTTCTGATCCAATATTGATATCCTCAGTCGGATCCTGAACTAAGGATGATGGCTCATCTTGTTTCTGAATTGCTGCAAATTCTGGTAATTCTTGAAGAGCTGAATCAAATTCTGCAGGTTCTTCTGACTGCTTTGTAATCTGACTACATTCTGCTCTTATTTTAACCTGATGAATCACTGTTGGCTTTGAAAAGGCCTCTGGATTAAGAACGAGCTTCTTGATAGATTGGGAAGACATTCTGAAAATTGGAGAATAAATCGATTCAGGAAAATCTCCTATCATAAAACAAATTACTTTTGTTAAGAAAATAATTTGAAAGATAAAAGAGAAGAATAATGGCAAATTTTCAAAGATTTGATAACGAGAAGTAAAGAGACAAATGGCATCCAGATAGACAAAGGAAATTTGCAACTTTATTGAAAGATTGAATTGAGGACAATGATTGAAATGAAACGGGATATCATCCTAAATGTGAAAACAAAAGAATAGAAATGAAAGACAAGCAGATGCCCTTAGTGCGTCCCTTTGATAAAGATAGTGCCCTTCTGAGATCTTCTGCCACTAAAGCCCAATCCGGCTCTCTGAGGATAGTGCTGAGGAATTACTGGCTCGAGACGACCATTCCCATTTTTTCCCAGGCCTTGAAAAGGCTGATAACCATGCTTTACTAACAGATCGAATCCCTTTTTGGCCTTCATAAATTGGGAGAACAGTGGATGATCTTTGAATGTACTATAGTCAATTCGTCCTCTAATCTTGAAAAACTGTGGGCCTCTCCATCGAGTCATGGCCACTGTATGTGCTGGCTGTTCAGCGGTCTGCAGTATTCCCGAATTTTCTTCAAAGCTGACCTCATCAATGCCCCTAATGCTAGGGATATCTGTAGTGAAAGTGGGCCTAGGAACCATGGGTTGTGCAAGCCTCTTCTCCGGATCCTCGCCCAAGACTGTTGTGATCATTCCACCTTTTGACCACTTGACACACTGATGCAGAGTAGACGGAACCGCGTTCGTGTTGTGAATCCACGGTCGTCCCAACAACAGATTATACGTTGGGGGTACATTGACCACATGAAAGAGGACAGAGTGGACCGAGTAGTCAATGAAAATTTCCAAGAAAATTTTCCCTTTAGCTGTCTGGCCATGATTATCAAACCCGTAGATGGTGATCGGGTCCGGGATATATTCCTCTTCTCTAATGCCCAAAGCTTTGGCTGTCATTTCTGGGCATATATTGAGGCTGCTGCCTCCATCTATCAGCACATGAGGAACAGTCATTCCTCTGGCTCGAATCACAACATACAAAGCGTTGTTGTGAAACACATGCGGCTTAGAAAGATCTTCATCTGAGAAAGTGATTGGAGCATTTGTCATGGCCTGATTGACTATCTGGGCCATGTCTTCAGGAGTTATGCTCGGTTTCACTTTGATTTTCCGCAACAGATCATTCAACACTTGCAGGTGCTTGGCGGAAGCTTGGGCTAAATCCAAGATTGAGACATGGGATAATGCAGTAATCGGCTTTGGTGCCGATGTCTCACCTTTCTCCGGAGCGGGCTTAATAAAGTGCTTGGGGAGCCATGGCATTCTTTTAGCCACCTCAGGAGATACCCCAGCGGGTTTATCAGATACTTTCATTTTACCAAAAGCTGCAATGAGATCCATTTTCTGAGCTTTGGACTGAGCCTGCTGCAGCACAAGGACCTGATGTTGGACTTGCATATCCCTTTTAGAGCATGGCCTAATATGCTCCTGCGGCTGAAAAGGCTGTTCAGAGACGACCGTCGTAGAATGATGGGGAAAGGGTTTCTTTAGAATATCCATATTTTCATCTTCGGCACCCTCTACCAGAAGATTCTTGTCGATGAGATCCTGAACAATATTCTTGAGAACGAAGCAGTTCTCAGTATTGTGCCCCACTGTTCTGTGAAATTTACAAAATTGATCTTTGAATTTCCCCATGGGAATAGGGGGATCAACCAACCTAGGCAGTTTGACCATCTCCTTGGTCAACATATACTCGAGCACAGTCTCGAGGGATTGGTCTAGTGGAGTGAATTTCCTGTCATAACTCCACCCTTCATGCTTTACTTTTTCTCGGGGCTTCGGTCCCTGTTCTAATTGAAGTGGCTTATTGAATTGAGGGACTGACTTGCCTTTCTGATCGTTCTTGTTGGAACTTCCTACCCCATAACAGAAATCTTTGTTCTGCCCCTTACAGTGGTTCCAATTATTATTTCTGACAGAATGAGTGAAGTGAGTCTTCTTCTTCTGCTCATTCTGGCCGTTGTTCTTGGTGAAAGTGAAGCCTTCGTAGAAGCCATTTTCCATGCTCAACTCGAGCCATTCGGCTCGCTCTGTCAGTTCAATGAATGTCCTTGATGGTGCAGTAGAGATGAGGCCCCTTAGAGGCTGTGAGAAGTTACTCAGAATTAGGGACAAAGCATGTCCCTCTGATATGGGGTCCCTCATCTTGTTGCAAGCTGACCTCCATCGGTGGATAAAATCTCTGGCCTTCTCATTTTCTCTTTGTTTAAGGCCGCAAAGATGGCTGAGGGTGGGAAGTGCCTCAGCATTGAAGAGAAATCGCTCAATGAACATGTTTACCACTTTGTCAAATTCTTTCAACTCAATTGGATTTACATGCTCCGAGTACCATTTAGCTGCGGTTCCCTCCAGACTGCGAGGGAAACATAGGAAAAGTGCACGGTTGTCTCGCTTGAATCTGGAGCATTCAGCGAAGAACATGGCGAGATGAGCTTTGGGATCGCCAGAACCATCGAATTTGATAAACTTTCTGGGGAGATTCTCGAGATTGTCGTCCCCATCCAAACCATCATAGAAGTCTTCACTGGTGAAGACTTTCTTGCCCTTGTCGCGGGCCTGCAGGTCTCGAAGCATTCTGACCACATCTTTGAACTGCGGCTGGTCAGAGTCATTGACAGACTGCTCTTTGAATTTGTGGGCTGACCCCTGCCCCTGGGTAGACTTGCGGAATGCCTGATGGGTCTCAAACTCTTCATCTGAATCTTCCACTGATTCCTCTTCATCAGTTGCATCAACATGCTGGGCAGGCTTCTTGGATATCTTCAAGGCTTTCTTGACTGCCCGGCCTTTTGTCTTTTGCTTCACCTGTGCTTTCTCTGTACTGGCTTCAGCTTGTTCTGCCAGCATCTTAGTCATCATCTTCTTAAACATGGCATACATTTGAGGATCAATGTATCCTCAACCTGTTGCCCCTGATTTTTGCCTGAGCGCGGGGAATCCATTTCTTCGTCTGAAGCTGTCGAATATGCGATTCTCTCGACTGGTGCAGTCTTCTTCCCTGACCTTGTTTGAACCATTGACTGTCACGAATGCTCTCTACAGAGCAAAATCGATGGTTAGGCTTTTGAGAGAGATTTTGATTAGAAGAAAATATTCGTTGAGAATTTTGGTAGACAATTTAAAAGAATATCCCATTACTAGGGATTGAGTCGTCGCTGGGATTACGACAATTGCGTTGTCATTCCTTTGCAAAGAAAATAAACAACTGAAAATTAAGCCTTGTTACCTAGGCGAGGTCGTCAAACCAAGAATTGAAGAATTTGCAAGATTTTTATTTATTGAAAGAAAACATGATTGCATCAATAATAAACTTGAGAAAGAGGGGGCGGACAGACAATTTGCCACCACTCTTTATAACTAGCAGAGCCACGAGGACCGGGAAAAAGCGGAAGAGTAACAAAAGAGTCCCAGCCATATCTGGCAGAATGGTATGCTCTGGACCACTGTGCTGATGTAAGGTCGAACTCTGGCACGACTCCTGATAGCAGCCGCATCTCTATGTGTTTCTGTCTCTGAGAAAACTGTCGAACACACCGCTCCGGATGATAGTAAGCACAGAAGAATGGACCAAGCAACTTGAATCTTTTGCCATATGCATAGGTGTATCTGGGAGGCGATAATTCTCGATCAAAATAGTCCCACACCACTTCTTCTTCCTGCAGATAGTCGATCAGGAATCGGTACCGCGCAACTGGAAGGAGCTCCTTGCCGTTGTATCTGAATGAACTAGCTCTGGTCGGTACATGCTGAAGGAACCAAGATTGAAGAGCATAAGTACATCCCTCGACTAAGATGGACTCTCCAAGTGTGAAGCGGGTCAGTCCTCTGTATAGAAAAGCAAGCGCGGCCATGGCTATCGAGAGACGGCTGGTCTATCGACTTCCCCATCTTCTCAAAAGTTGAACTATTCTGACATCCACATAATTCTGTCCATCTGGAAAGAAAGCAAGTCCCACAATACACAAAACCATCGCATGCTGAATCCTCTCTCGAGCTGTCCTGGACAACGAGCTGACTTTTGCGAATTCTCCATACTGTCGGTAGATCTCGATCAGACTCACGTACTCATTCCCATTTTCTTCAATCAGCGGTCAAGACTTGCGCCCTGTCACGCGAGCTACGGCATCTTTGGGGTCCAGACCCTTGACATTGATCAGAAACTGCTGCTCTAACGGATCTCCAGGCTGATCGGTTGGCTCAGGCAGTCCCATAATCTCTGAAAATTCATCCATCAGTAGTGTCATCTCGCCCCACGGGAACCAGAACGTGCAAGTGCGCGGATTCCACCGCTCTGCCAGTGCATGAATCAGATTGCCGTTGACTGTTAACTTTCCCACTGCAGATGCCAATTCCAACCCGCAATCGCTCAAGTGGTCCGGAAACATACGAGAGAAGTTTTTGAACCAGACATAGTACCACCGGGGGAAGAAGGGTCCGGTGCTAAGAGATCGATGCTCAGGAAGACTTTGCCGCACCTCATAGGAGATGTGACCCTCAGGAAAAACAGAATCGAGCTGACTGGATGCCATTGGACTGAAAGATAAGAAGACTGAAATTAGACTTTGGAAAAATACAAGAAATTTGAAAATTGCAGGCAGGATAAAATGAAAGCTGGAAATTCGAAGTCCAGAGGAACGAAAGAATGGAAAATCTCCTGGAGTTTTGAAAAAAAGGTGGATGATTTGGAAAAATTGCCCATGGTTTTTGAGAAAAAGGAGATATTTCATAAAAGATGAAAAATGAGGTATTTTGGAAAATTGTTCGGTATTTTGGAAAAACTGAAAAAATAAGGCGAAAATGAATATCATACATTCAATTATAAACAATTATGCACATACAGCAATCCCTAAGAAGCCAACTCTAAATGCATTGATTTTGAAAGAGCTTTAGGACCCTAATCCTGACTCTAGGCTCAGATCAACTGTGTCCAATCATGCTATGCCGATATACTCGAGCCGAGGCTCGATGTACGTGGCATAAAACTCATCTCCGGGTCTAGGCTTGTGTTTTCCCAACATCCTTGAGCGCCTGCCGATATACGTTGGACTATGGCCCTTGGTACGTGGCAGGGGGGCGTTAGCCCAAATAAGTGGCCCAGTTGTGAGGCTCTGTCCCGAACTATGGTTCTGGAAGAGAGCCCAGCAACGTGAAGACCGGGTAGACATAGGTGGGGTGGTTTTTGAAATATGATCACATGCAGGCAAACAGAGGGCTCTAAGTCCTAAAGAGATAGAATTTTGAAATTTTTTGAAGAAGCAAACATTGTTTTCATACAAGTCCTAGATTGAGGAGTGTTGTATTTCAGACCTAAGTCTAAGTGAGCATGCATAATTCTCCTCAATATGGTCCTATCAAACCATGCCTAGTCTACATGCAATCCATGTCAGCTGGGTTCAAGTCTAGGCTCCTAGGTTCACATGATATCAGAAATTAAAAGCTGACAGTTCAAAGAGCATGATTTTGATAATTGAGCTAAGTCAAAGCACATAATTGATCAGACGAAGACAAGTCCCATCACGGTCGCCAAACCTGTTATCATCGCAAAATTTTTTCCCTCCCTTGCGAGAGAGAAACGAATTTCGCGAGTCAAACTCGACCAAAGTTTTGAAATTGATTTTGAAAATTTACTCGCCTCCGTTTTGAAAATTTGTGGGAAAATTCCGTGGAATGGGATCCGCCTGTCGGTACGAGGTTCAACCGTTCCTGGCGCCTTTACCAGGGGTAATTAAACCAAGGACCAATTATGTGCTTTAACTCGACTCAAATATCTAAATTATGCTCTATTTTTCCTAGAATGCACAAAGAATCAGGCTTGTGCTATGAAATTTTAAAAATAATGCAAGTTTGAGAAACATGATGTTTGCTTTGGAAAATTGAAATATGCTGGAAAAATGATTGGAAAAGTACTTGAAATTGGGATTCCTGGGAAAATCATTGAAGTTCATTGAAAATCAGAAATTTGCATTGGAAAGTGATTTCTCAGGAAAACTTGAACTTTGGAAAATAGATTTTGAAATTTGGAATTGCTTTTCTGAGAAAATGGATTTGAGAATTCTGAGAAAATCTAAGAAATTCATTGGAAAATGACTTTTGAAATGGAAAATGAATTCTCAGGAAAACTGGAAAATATGAGAAAATCGATTTCTGAAAACTTGGGATTTTGAAATTTGAGAATTTGAAAACATAGGAAAATCTTGATTTGAACTTGGGAAATGCCTTGAAATCTCATTTGAAAATTTGGAATTCTGAGAAAATCCAATCCTGAGAAACTTGGAAATTTTTGGGAAAACTGATTTATCTAAAATTGAAATTGGAAAATGAATTTGAAAATAATGCAATTTGAATGATATGAATGAATGAATATGAGTTTAAAAGAGAATTTCAATTGAGGAATTGGGAAATCCTTTTAAAACTTTGAAAAATGCAGTGCATTTTGAAGTTAGCCTAAATGTGTAGGCTGAATGTGGCTGATATAAAGATCATAAATCTTGGTTTTCTTCGTATTCTGACTATGGCCATAAATACGAATCCCACCGAGTTTATAAACTCCATAAAAGCTTGTGTATGTGCCATTCGTGTAAACCATAGTGGATTTGAAATAAATGCACATGAATCATACATCAAATATCGAAATTTGCATAAATTAAACTATATGCAATGCAGCCCTATTCTAAGCAGAAAAGTAACTCTTATTCCAAATTATTACATTTGAGATTACATTGAATTGAAAAAAAAAAAAAAAATCTAAGTCTTCTTCTTGAATGTTCCTGCAAAACTAGAAAACAAGGTTAGCACAAAAATGTAGGTTATTCTGAATTTATCCGAAAATATGAGAAATTATCAGATATTATTCAGATATAAACCCAAATTCATACCCCCCTTTGATATAAACATAATAAATAATGAATAAATTTGGAAAATAAACTTGAAAATTCGAAATTGGGGTTCAAAATGACCAAAATACCCCTGATGACTTTGAAATCAGGGTTTTATGAAAGAATTTTTGTAAATTTTGGAATTTTGAAAATCAAATGAAATAAATCAAACATAATATGATAAAATATGATGATATGCATGAAATTTTGGAGAATTAGAAATTGAAATTTCGAAATTTAGGTCAAAATGACCAAAATACCCTTGATAACAAGACTATGGCATTGAAACCAGGGTTTTCTGAAATAAATTTTGCAAAATTGAAAAATATGAAATGCAAATGAGATTAAAATTAACCCTAATATGATTATACATGCTTATGTACATGATACAAACCCTAAAATGGCGAAAATATCATAAAATATCAAATTTAACCTGATTTTCGCTTCTGAATTTAAAGATAAACTAACACATGGAGCAAATGAACTTGGAATTAAACCAAATTTGGCATGAACACCTAAAATAACCCTAAAAACAGAATGGAGCTCGAAAATCTAATTTTTTTTGTACTTTTAAATATGAAAATTCAAATAAAAACCCTAAATTTTATGATTTTTGCCTAAAATATTGATTCTAAAGGGGATTTAGGATATCAAACTTCCATAAAAATTTCCCAAATTTTATGGGATGACAGAGGACAGTAAGGAAAGGATTTTTGCATTTTACACTTTTTGGTTTTGACCTATGGTCGGAGCTGTGCCACTCCGGCAAGTCGGATCGGAATCCGGCGACTCTAGGATTTAGGAGAAACAGACAGGTTTCGGTAGAAAACATGGGAAAAATGAAACACAGATGGGAAAAAGGCTGAAATTATGGTAAAATGTCCCTGAAAAACAGATGAAGATTTGATATTTTGACAACATTGGGATTCAGGTTACGGTTTGAAAAAGGGCACACTGTTATCAGAGACCCAAATCTCTGAAATTTCTGGATATTGGAATCTGTCAGACAGAAAATAAAATTTCGGGAAAAATACTGAAACAGTTCCAAAAATCCCCAAATTTTGGAAAATGACAGTAAAACATGTTAGGAACAACTTTCATGTTGAAAGTTTTTGTAGATGAGCTACGGATTGGGTGGACTCGGTGCATTAGGGTCTGTCTATACCCTGACGAAGGAAAATCAAGATTTTCCCAGGCGGCTGGGAAATCTGATTTTTGACAGAGAACAAAACTAACTGGAAAAACTTCAAAATTTCCAGATCATCAGTAGATTCGATTATGAATACACTGTGATTTTTGGAGGACAATCCGAATCTCCCACAAGGGTGGTGCCGGAGGTTCTTTTCTGCTAAAGCAGAAATTGAAATTTCTGGAGGGTCCAAAATCCAGTTTGGTTTTCGATTTATTTAACAAGGTTCTAAAATCCTAACTGATCCATATTTTTGACATACAATCATAGACAAACAGAGACAGACATAACAAAATTTTTGAGATTTATCGACAAAAAATTGAGCATAAAATGATGACTAGACTGGATGGCTAAATGGAAAATGTATAAACTAATAGGACATGCATTAATGAAACAAGTGAAATGTATCTAATGAAATCAATTAAAAAAAAAAAATACCTAAATTATACAATCTATATAAAATCAAAACAAAGGAAAGAGGTGAAATATTTATTTGATATAGCCATTGAAATGAGGGGTTCAATCCATCGGCTAGATGAACCCTCTCATTTACGCATGCTTTGTCATGAAAAGTAAAAAAAAAACAGAAACTTAAGGTTTCCTACCTTCTAACACCATAAAGAAAGCCTTACCTTGCAATAATTTCAACCCCAAATTCCTCATCATTTTCATGAAAGCCATATGTAAGGGTCTCATTTCGACGATCAACCAAGAAACCCAACATGTGGTACTTAATAAGATCAACAAGACATACAATATGTCTTACCTTAAGGGGCAGTTACGGCAATGGAGGAGTGGAACGATGGTTGGCTGCCACAAGTGATGTCACCAGTAAAGATGGTTGGAGCTCTTGGGGAAAACAAAAGGGAATAGAGGAGACTGCACGGTGAAGAAGACTGGAACAAGGCTGCAGCCGTTTGAAGGTTGAAGGAGGAGGTTGCAGCGTCAAAGAGGCTGCTGTAATAGCTTGCTGCTGTAGCTGTAATGAAAGGCTGTGGATGGCAGCTGCTGGTGGCACTGTTGGGTGCTGTGTAGAAGAGGTGAACTGGCTGGTGGCTGGTGGCTGTTGGCTGGAGCAGTGAGCGTGGAACCGGTGGAAGAAGCCGTTGGCTGGTGGCTGTTGGCTGGAGCAAGGAGCTTGGAGGTGGGCTGCAGCAAGGATGGTGGCTGGAATGGAGAGCTGGCTGAAGCTAGAGTATTTGAAGAAGATGGCTGAATGTTGCTGCAGCTGCAAAGAGGATGTCGGAGGTTGAAGATGATCTGGAGCTGCTGGGCATGGAGCTTCAAATAGGTGCTGCTGGCTGCAAGGAAGAAGATGGCTGAACCGTTCTATTGGTGGTTACAGCTTTTGTTCGATGGCTGGGCATCCAAAGAGGTGGCTGTAGAGAGGTTGGAAGGCTGCTGTGGCTGTAGCAGCTAAGGAGAGAAGAAGGGAGGTAAAGAGAGAGAATAGGAGAGAATAGGAGAGAGGCGTGAGATGGGAGAGGAGCCGTAAGTGGCTTCCTTTTCTCTTTTTCTTTAACCAAACCCAACTTAGGTCTTTAATCAGCCTCAACTTAGGGTTTTTAGGGGTTAATGAAAAGAGAGGGAAAGAGTGTACGTGAATGGGCTGGAGAAGGGAAAGGAAGGAAGGGAAGGGAAGGGAAGAAGAAAAGAAAGGGAAGAAGAAGAAAAAGAAAGAAAAGGGAAAAAGAAAGGAAAGAAAGAAAAGGAGGGAAAAAGGAAAAGGGAAAGAAAAAAATGAGAAAATGGAAAGTGGGGCTGGAGGCTTGGGTGACCACCTTGTGGGTCCCACCTCCTCTCTAAAAAAATAAAAATAAAAAAATAAATAAAAATCAATAAAAATAAAAATAAACAAATAAAAAGAAGCATTTTTTTTTATATAAAATAGAAAAGTAAATGAATGGGCCATCTCAGAGCGGGTCCAAATTCCACATTTGAAATTCATTTTGACGATTAGAGGGGTAAAATAGTCTTTTTAAAAAGTTTCTAGACGAAACGAGCTATTTTTGGCAGTTTTTTAAACGAGCTCGGATTTTGAAGTTCAATACCCCGTTGCGAAGCAAATCCAGAGTAGAATTTAAAAATGTAATTTTGAAAGAAATCCATATTGTTTTTCTCGAGAAAATGCTTCCAACCGAAACGAGCTATTTTTGGCAGTTTTTGAAACAAGCTCGGATTTTGAAGTTCAATACCCCATTGCGAAGCAAATCCAATGTAGAATTTGAAAATTTGATTTTGAAAGAAATCCAGATTATTTTTCTTGTGAGAAAATATTTCCAAATTTAGACTCCCGGGGGTAAAAATGTCAATTTTGGAAACCCAGGGTTTCAAATTGATTTCTAAAAGCTTTTAAAACTCGATCTGGATTGAAATTTATAAAACTGGAGTTCTGGACTTCGAAAATGGATTGAAATGTGATGAAATGTTATGAAATGCTGAGAAATGATGAGAAATGACATGAAATGCTATGCGAAATGCTAACTCTGAATGAAGAATTTTGGATGTCAGACCCCGATTGACACTTGTATCAGTTCAAAAAGTGTTAAAATTGACAAAATTTGCAAAAATGGTTGAAGAAATGATTTTCGAGCTCTGCCAAGCTAGAGTGACACTAGAAATTAGGGTTTGAGCTAGATTAAACTGAAATGAACTGGATTGAGCTGGGTTTTAGAGTTTTAGAACTCAAATGAACAGACCAGGCACTGACTCAACTGACCTTTCCGACTGAATTTTCAAGAAAAGCTGCCATTTTTAGAGAAATGGTACGGAATGATCACTAGAGTGAAGTGAATTACGAACCTGAACTGGGTTTGAGCTAGAACAAAGGTCAGTAATACTGATATGAACTAAAATCAAAGCTTGAACACTAGCTCAATTGACTGAACGCAGCTCAATTTCAGCTGAAAGAGCTAAAATGGACTAAAATGGGCTCCTAGACACTTGGAAATGGTTTTGAACTGAAACTGGAGCACTTGAACTCCTGGTGAGCTCAAGTTAGACTCTGGGGAACATGACTGACTGAGAATGACTGACTTAGAGACAATTGGCTTGGATTCAAGTGAGAAATGAGCTCATTTTTGAAGAAATGATCCCATTTTGGCAGGAATGGTCAGAAATGAAAATGGTTTGTTCATTGTGAGCTCAGATGAGCTTGAGATGACTGATATTCTAATTGTCTTGAACTGACCAATGAGCTTGGTTGACTCCAACTGACTGGGGTCCGGGATGACCTAGGGGTAAAATGGTAATTTTCCTAATGAAAATGGGTAAAATGGTGATTTTCTGAAACTGACTCGGGGTTTGACTCCTACACTGACCTGACAGGGTTGGCATTGCCTGAGGAGGATTGTTTGAGAATGAGTGAGGAAAATTTGGGGTGTTTACAGCTGGGTGCAGGTGACAATGACAACAAAAATCTGTATACAAGTGAAGGTATGAAGTTGTTTGAGCAACGAATAGATGCAATGTTAATAAAAAAAAAACAAAAAAAACAAAGGGGTTACGATGGGTTAGAGTGGAGTTATAGGATCTTGCAGGAGATGATGAGGATGGAACAGGGGTTGGACTGGTGACATGTTGCGGCAAATGCTATGCACGATGAGTGTTTAAGATGATAAGACGACCCATGGAAATGTGAAATAGCCAATGAGACTCAGTTCTTGTAACTCAAACAATCCTCAATTTTCTCTTGGTAGTGAAAGAAACAGAAAAAATTATTATTCCTGTGCATTAATTCCTGCAAGTGCAAACTGGTTTCTGCAGAAAGGGATGTTATTAACAGCAAACGACCAATGACAGGGGTGTGACTTGACCTCTATTTCATGAATCAATGTATAATTTATTAGTAACATGCTTTCACCATACAGGGGGGACCATTTAAACAATGAAAATGTGATGATGAATCAATCTAGTGTCTCTGAATAAAATCAACACTGCTGAGTTATGATATGAAGCAGGTAAACCCAAAAAGAAATCAGTTGTGTCCAGTCATATATGTATTCTATTATGATCAAAATAAGCTTATAAGCTAATATCAGACAGTTATATACTTTGTTATGACCAAAACCAACACCCACAAATAAAGATAAAATTACTGTATATACTGATATATATCCAGTCTTGCAATGGACATCGAGCTGCTAAAATCAAAACCAGCATTAACGCCAACTGTTGGGGAAATCCAAACTGTATGAAAAGAAAGATTAAGCTGCTGTAAAATACAGATAACATGAGCATTAATATGATGGGTTTTATGAAAAGAAATTCCAATTGCGTAAGAATCAAACTACTGTAAATTTAGTAACATTAATGTTATCATGCTAAGTTTTATAGATCCCGGGATTGTTAAGAGCATATCTTGCCGCGGATGAGGGAAGTAACTTCTATGCTATATCGATGACTAGAGGAATTGAACAGTAATGCCAACCAACAATAAAAAAAAATTAGTAAAAAAAAAGAAAAAGAAATCATACAGGATGAAGGACTTCGTAGTTGCAGAAGACTGAAGAGTGAAGCCTGTAATACAAAGGATAGGATTAGTGTTCTGACAAATATACAAAGTCATTAAAAGATACAGATGGCACAACACGTTAAATCACACAAGACAACTCCCTCTATGAGTCAGTTCCCAGTGAGGCTGGGTTAGGGATTTTTGACCCTTATGTGAATTTGCAGCAGAGTTGGCAAGTGAACTTCCCATAAAAACTATCCATTTCCAGTGTCATCAGACCAACTGGTCCATCATGAGTTCTGAACATATTGATAAGCTCCTCGGGAAGACGCAGCAACTCGGTAGGTGAAAGGGTAAGAACATGAGTTGCCAAGCATTTTATACAACTCCAAATTTCCATTAGAACAACTATTCGCCAGTGATGTAAGGAAGCACCATTCATGCACCCAACAAAAGAACCATACTTTATAGACTTGCTGATGCTGCTGAACAACCATACTTGTTGGAAAAAAATATCACTATCGGAATGATCGGAACATATGCCTGCATTAAAGCAATAGCGCACACACAGAAACAGAAGGGATTGTATATTTATATGTACACCCTATGTCGGATGTAAGTATCTCCGAAGCAGCAGCTGTCAATCAAGTCATATAAGTGTATGACGAATGGGATACTAATTATAATGAGGGTGCAACCATATCAGATAATATTTGTACAAAGGGAAAATCATACAGTGTGCAACAATATAATACTACAACTACATGGCAGTGTTGTGGGATGCAGTGCAGGTAGTGCAAGGGTAATGTGCTGGACTGTAGAGAGGAAGTGGCGTGCCACAAGTGATGCACGGTCGGTCAAAATCTGTTGTTTTAGCCCTTTTAGCAAATCCAAGAGAGACCCACGCTCTTTTGCGTGCTATGGTGAAGATGAACAGAAAAGCAGAAGAAAAAAAAATCAGATATGCTATGATACAGAGTAAAACCACCTGTTATAATGGTATATAACATACACAAATGAGGGATATAAAACAAGGATGATTCAGCAACGCACTTGGTTGAATCAATGATACAGGATGATATCCCATTAAAACATGCCGATATTAAGAGAATAAATGCAGAGATAAACTAATGCAAAGGGATGAGGTTAGCTTCAATTACAAGCGTTGGATGTAACTATGTTATGGAAATTAATAGTGGAAAAGGGGACCGAGAGATTGTAGAACTGCTATTTATAAAGATGAGGACAAAACGAGGTTGTTGTATGATAAAAAAAAAACAATAGTAGGCCTAATTACAAAGAGGGCTTAATCAAAGCATTTTCAGGCAACTTTTTCTGTTTTGCAATAAGCAATTATTTCTCCAAAACGAGATGCAACAGAAAGTAATGTAATGAAGCAATATAGTGAATGAGACGAACATACAAAAATAAAAATAAAAAAAGGAAAAGAAAAAACGAAGAGCGTAAAACAAAGGTAACTGAAAATAAATTAAGACTAAATTGCAAGAGAGGGAAGGAATTTGTCGGAATGGGATTATTCCGTTAATGTTGCAAAACGTAGATCGGCACTACTATATGCAGGCCGATCTTACGAGTTATGCTCAAAGTAAATAATAGAAAAAAAAAATAAAAAGGTAAATCAACAAGGAAGGTTGTGAATAGAAATTTGACAAAGAAAAGAAGTTTTTCACCTGATTTCGTTGATTCATTAATCAAGGAAGGAGTGTCGACGCCTCGTATGCAAGTATAATGTGATACTCCTTCTATCGATCAGAAGTAAGCAACTAAGTTGAAAAGAAAGGAGGAAAAGAACTGGGAAGAGGAAGAAAGTAAACGCAAAGAGGGGAAGAGGGAGAAACAGAGGCGTGGAAAATGGTCGAAAGGGGAAGATTGAAGATGGATGATTCCTTCAGCCGATCAGAGGAGAGCACCAGGCTTGCTTGGCTCCGTGCAGAGTTCTCTTCAATCGATCGAGAAATCGGAAAAGAAGCCAGGAGAAGAGTGTAAAATGGAGGGGTTAAAACGGGTCTGCTGCTTGGAAGAAGAGGGGTGCGGGGGTGAAACGTGGTGGTTAGGGTTTTCTCATCGTGCCCTTCTTAAGGAGGGGGACGAAGGTTCGAGAAGGGGCCGGTGGAGATCGAAGGTGGAAGATGGCCATGGAGGATCAAAGGGTGGAGAAGAGAGGAAGGTCCATCGGTGGGGTTGGCCATGGGGGTTCGAGAGTGAGAAAGGGAGAAGGCGGCTGAGGGAGTCGGCCATAGAGAAAACTCGAAAGGGTCCCCCCTCAAAACCCTAACTCAACTATTTAGTTTTGCAAGGGTTTTACATTTTCCAAAAAGAGGTCTTCTATAAAAAGATTTTTCAAAAACGGGTTTCTCTTAAAAACCATTTCTTTTTTTTCTTTTTTTTTCTTTCATTATTTTTTATTTTTTTGTTCTTTTCTTGAATTTTAATATGAAATTCTAAAAACTAAGGATTTTAAAAATAATTTTGCAAAAGTTTCAAAAAGATTTACACAGGGAAGGTTTTCTGAGCAATTTTGGAAGAAAATGAGTTTGGACCCGAGTTTTGAGAAAATATTTGAGTTTTAAACCTTGAATTTGAGGAATACAACACGATGGATCCAAACGGATACCGGATGAACTGTCTGAGCTTTTCAAAAAGTTGGTTTGGAAATTTCAAAAATTTGATTTTAAATATTGGACAACGAAGCTCAGATTTGGATCTTTTATCTGGATCCAGATCTGAAATTGAGTCAGATATACAAAATGAATTTAATTTCAGAAAACTTGAGAAATAAAATGGGATTTATATTTAAAAGTGACTCAATTACCCAAAAATGAAGATAAAGGGTAAAAAGGGAATATTTACAAACTTTTGAAAAATTTGGGGTGTTTACATGCATATAGGTTTTTCATTTGGTGGATTAGATGTACAATAACTCGTATTGCATGTTTGATTTACGATTTTTGGAATAAGCATCTTTTTCGCTTTCATCATTTTAGAAGTTGGATTCTCGTTCTCTTCATTTGGCGTTTTGGGGATGGGTGTGGTCTGCTCAGTTGCAACACCCACTGTTGGTGAAAGGGCCGACAGTGACCCTGCCCCCTTTCCTTGTTGGTGAGTTGTGTGATTGTTTGGGCTCGCACATAGCCCAAACCCATCGTCTCTCCCTCGGTCTTTGTCTCGGTCTAACCAAGTGGGTTCAGACTGCACTTTGGCACCCAAGGTCTGTGTGATCATTGCAAAATTTTTCCTCTCTTGTGGTTTCTCTCTCTTCCTTCTCCTTTTCCTTTCCAACCTCTATTTTCCTCCTTTTTGAAGGAAGAAAATAAAAGACAGAAAAGAAGAGAGAAGAGAAAAGAAAAGAAAGAGAGAGAGGAAATCTTCTTCGAAGGTCTCACTTGACCTTAATTTTGAAGATATTTAAGAAAATAACTCGCCTCCGTTTTGAAATATTTGCAGGAAAAATCGGGAGACGGGATTCGCTCGTCGGTACGAGGTTCGACCGTTCCTGGCTCCTTTACCAGGGGTAATCGAACCAAGGGTCAAATTCATGCCTTTTGCTTTGCTAAAAGATTATCTAAGAATCTATTCTAAATCTAAATGCACAAAGAATCATGCTTATGCAATGCGAGGATGTATGCTCTTTTTGAAAAATGTTTTTGAAATCCCCAAGTGTTTTTTAGATGAAATAGAGTGAAGAGATGATTTCTACCTTAGAATTTTGAGACTTAAAGTTCTAAGTCTTTCAAATAATCAGAGTTTTGGGAAGATAAATCGGACTTTGAAAAAAATGATTTTGAAGCTGGGATAAAAGAAAAGAAAGGAAGTTTCAAAGTAAAAAATTGGACTTTGAATCTGGATTTAAGAGAGGAAATGAATATTTAAAGTGGAATTGAATTCTAGATTTAAGGTTGGAAATCAGGATGGAATTTGGACTTGAGCAATCCAAATGGTAAAAATAGAAATAGATTTAAGAAGTCCATATGGGATTTGAAAGTGGAATTGGATTTGAAATCCAAAAATCAGGATAGAATTTGAATCCACAGTCTGAATCCTAAAATGGAATATGAATCTGAAATCTGAGATCCAAGATGGAATTGGATCCGAAATTTGGAATGGAATTTGGATCTAAAATCTAAAATCCAAGATGGAATTGAATTTTAGATCCTAAAATGGAATTTGGATTTGAAATCTGAGGTCCAAGATGAAATTGAATTCTGGATCCTAAATGAAATTTGGATATGAAGTCTGAGATTCATGATGGAATTGAATTCTGGATCCTAAATGAAATTTGGATCTGAAGTCTGAGATTCAAGATGGAATTGAATTATGGATCCTAAATGAAATTTGGATCTGAAGTCTGAAATCCAAAGTGTAATTTGGATCTAACTTTGGATTTGGATTTTGAAAGTGCAAATGGGACTTTTGAAGATGGATCTGGGTTTTGAAAACCCAGATTGAATTTAAAATTTAGGAAGGGGCAAGCTTTGAGATTAAGAATCAATCTCAAACTTTGATTTTGAATTTGAAGATAAAAAGATAAACTTGGTTTTGAATTTGAATATGAATCAGAGATTTCAAAGTTTAATTGAACTTTGAAATTGGACTTGAATTTAGGAATGAATATAACATTGAATTTTGAAATTTCAAAGTCAAATTGGACATTGAAATCGAAATTTAAATCTTTAAAATAAGATAGAAGAATGAATTAAAATAGAGATTGAAGAAAGATATTTGAGATCACTTGGATTTTGGAGAAAGAATCTTGAAAATATGATGTTGTTCTATCCTAAATGATGAATGAATTTAAAAATTTTGAAATTGAATTTGAAAATCATATCTTATTCTTTAAATGAATTTAAAATAAGATTGAAAATATAATACATCCTTGACTATGGTCATTGAATCTATTATATAATAATTTATTTTTAAATTCAGGTGAAGAATAAGACATATTTTGGTGCTTTTATAGAGTTTAAAATGAAGTTAACTCTCAATATATCCTGACTATGACCATTGATATATATTTTGAGTTAATTTTAAGTTAAACTCTGATAAAAGAAGAAAATATTTAAGGAAAAATATGACAATTTTTGAAAAGGGTCCAGTGTGGATATAGTGTTATTCCATAAAAGATGAAAATCCTAAGTTTTGTTCACATCCTGACTATGGCCATTGATGTAAATTATCAACTTAGGATTTAGTCACCTTTTATTAGAATGGTGCACGTGCCATTCGTGTTTCCATTTGTGAAATTTTTGAAATAAAAGATAAAGTGATATGAAAAATAAGCAGTTCATGATATGTATAATGCTCATTCATTCTAAATCTAAGACTGGAGATGTAATTTGATATCTAAATATGGAATCTAGAATTTATAAGAATCTTAAATTCTAGAAAACAAATGATGATCTCCATATATTTCCTGCAAGACATGAATTAGCATAAACAAAAGAATATATACAAGGAGGGGAATCATCCTATGGTGTATTGAAAGCATAAGTGGAGTTACCTAGAAGTCCCAAGCTAACAAGTGTCTTTATAGTTCCTATTCAAATTCTTGATGATCCGCTGTCATTCACATCAAACAGACAATGATCTTAGACTCCCTCAATCTTTGCATCCTTTAGCATTTGAATTCTTGAAAGGTCAGATCCAACGATATCCATTGGATCCACTAATTGCAACAGAGAGCCTGATTCCTATGAAATTTGTTAATGAGGCAATCGTATGTCTTTCAACCGTCTCCTCCTAGGTAATTTGGCTGACAACATTCTCATTACCTTTGCCTGAAAAGGATGAAAAATAACATCTTCTTGCTGGTAGGTTTACTAGCCTACATGTAAGTGGGGGATTTTCTGAGTTGAATGAGGTCAATGAATTGGATTCATAGGTTTTAGTGGGATGGATGCTGAGAGTGTAAAAGGCAGTTGTAAAGGCAACAAATACAATAGTACATGCATATGAAGAAGTGAACATAATGTGGGTAAGGTAAAGTGATAGATACAGGTGTTTGTGTTTATCCATTTGGATACTTTGGTGGACATTTGCTCTCGTTTGGTGGTTCTACTCTCTTTACAAAAACAATCCTATACAGTCACATTACTCTTCATGAATAGAAAACAAATAGGTAATGACAACAGTTCAAGTTTCTTATCATTAGAGTTCTTAAGGGAATATGCCTAAGGAGAAAAGATCAACTAAAAAGCTCAAAACCAACTCAAATAGAGGTAATGAGTCTTCTCAAGCTGATGCAAAAAAAAGAATATTTAGCAATCAATATAAAAAACAAAAAATGCATATACTTAACATAATTTTCAAATACATGCATGGCTTCATTCTTGTTTTTCCTTTTTAACGATCAATCTGGGAGACAGCTCAATGTTAGATTCAAACCCAAAAGATTCCAGCTATGACGGAGCAACTTTAATATCCAAACATCATGTATGGACCAAAGCAGGTGAACCATATAAACCAAATGCAGCTGGTACATCCATGCTACTAAAATTCCCAAAAAATATGGTTCAAAAAAAAGTCCCCACAACATGCAGATGTAATAAAAAAAAAACAAAATTGTTAGCAAAACATAAAAAATTTATATCCTTATGCACATATCAGCCAAACCCATGACTTCAATCATTTGCCTTTTCTTTCTACCGGTTAATCTGGGGATAGACCCATCTCGGATTCAAACCTAAACATCCATCGTTGGCTAAAAGTGATCAACCATAAAATCCAACAATTTCATTTGATCTTAGCTCATAATATAAAGGGATGAAAATCATGTTGTTGGAAAGCAACAAGATAGATCCAAAAAAAAAACTTACAACTAACACAAAAGGCTCATGTTTGTTGCAAGGCATGGCCTCCAGAGCTTAACATAAGTTGCATAAATGAAAAAAAAATACAGATAATGGGAACAATCAGCACAAGAAGTCCATGCATGTTTAAAACAATAACTGCATCAGGGTAGGTACAGGGTGGTGAAAGAAAATTTTAAATAAATACTTAATACAGACAACACTCACATGCATCAGTGTTTTGAGATATTCTGAGTTGAACTTTCTCCATCAGTTTGATGAATATAATGTAAAGATGCCAATAAATCATGCAGTATTCACTAGGAGAATAGAGTTCCAGCTCAAATCCAAGCATAAGGAAACAGGCAACAATCCAGTAAATATGTTCTTCATTCCAATTAGCAAGACTTGCTGCTAGGTCCATGCATGAATTCTCCTCAATTGGCGCATTCAAAGTATCTACAGATTCTCTTGAAGCACTCCTCTCCAGCTGTCCCAAAAAGATACTCCAATCTTGCAAGATCTTTCCAAGCTTACGCCTTTGCCATGCAACATTTGTGCAAAGAATCTTGAGCAAGCTGACTAGCAGCTGTCCCAAACGTTGTACAAATTCATGCTTTTGCAACTCTATACTCCTCGTTATGTGAGGCAATGCTGTAGCCCGAGAGATCACTTCATGGAAAGGATCTCGCCCATATAACTTCCCATCATGAACCAGCAGAAGCTGTAGATGAGCTCTTGCAACCAAATCAGGCTGAGACTTTTGGAATTGGACCACAAATCGAAGAACGTCTTCACTATGTGGATCTAAAGAGAAAGAACATATTACATCTAGATCTTGTAGTAGCCTTTCAAAGTACTCAAGAGCCTTTTTCCAGCTGAGAATATTTATAGCACGTGGAGGTGTGAGAGCTGATAATTTAGTATTTAAGTTAGCATCAAAACCAACAGGCTGACCACCAGATGTTGTTGTTCTATCTTCAACATCCACTTGAGATGACCCATATGCATTACTGACAAGGAACCCTGATGATTCACGCATAGATGTAAGTTCTGACAAGCATGATGCAATATGTTTCCTCACAACTTCCAACACCCTTCTTTGAGGTTTTCTCATGCACATTAGAACATGATGGAGGTGTTGTTCCTGACTGAGAAATTCGGCAATTTACAGGATTCTGGTTCCGAGTCTCCAAATTTTGCTGGGGAAGACCCTTCAATTTTTATAGACGTACTCCAGTGAAAAGGAATGACAAAGACCTTAATATGTGATAATTATACTGTAAGTCTATAGAATCCATGCCATATATTTAATCTATAAATTCAATGACTGGACCATCTTGAAGTCATTCTGTCACTTTTCCAGCAGCCGAAAGATTGTAGACAGTCACTTTGGGTAAACCATCTTCACGCTCATATATTACCATTGAAAAGTCACATTTCCTGAATTTTGATCTTTTCCCTGTGAGAAAGCAGAACAGATATAGCAGATACATTGTCTAGTTGACAAACAAGTAATTCAAAATCAAAATACTCATCACTTCTTTTCTTGGTACAAGATGATCTCCGCGGTGACTCCCTTGGTTATCAAGCTGGCATGTAGAGAACCAAAACAACAAAAAGAAATTCAGTTACAGCTCATTCTGTACTGCCGAATTTCCAATTTCTCATGTAGCAAAACTCCAAAGCAAGAGACACCTCAGTCTTACAGAAGCTTCAACGCATGTTCCAGCAGATCATGATGGATGGTTTGATTAATGTAAGACAGTATTAAATAATATAAGAAGGATAAGATCATAACAAAGAACATTATTCCAACACAGAATCATTTTGACAGCAGTTATCAATATCTTGGCAGGCTTATGTCACATTGTCACGTTAAAAATATAATAAAACTGAAATGAAATGTGAGACCTCGATCAAGAAACTGGGGACAGGCAAAACGCTAAATAAAGATGGGTTTACTCAAAATAGGGATTCAATGGGTTTAAATGGATACAACAACTCACTAGTGATCGGATGAACTGAAAATGTATAATAATATAATATTTAAATGAAGGGCTGCAGGAATATAACAAAAGGTGCATTCCCAGATTATGACACTTAAGAAGTGATTGAGAAGAAAAGATGAACGATACATTTGAATCGTTATTTACAACAACACAACTCCAGATCGCAAACCAAAGGGGAAAAATACATGCCGATTATATATAAAAAAATAAGAGGAATAAGAAATTTAGACACGAACAGGAAGTCGGCATGAGCATAAGAAATCAAAATGAAACAAGGCACAGGTAGGTAATGAAATCGAACATCATAAGATATATCAGAAAAGCAAACAAGAAGTTAAAAACTAGAAACGAAGTAAATATATAGACACAAGATGGAAACCCATCATTTAATCAATAACAAAATTCATAATGGAAATCGATAATTAATAAATAAAGAAAAGAAAAAAACAAAAAAACAAAAAAAAAATAAGAAGAACAAAAAATGAAATCAGTAAAATGCCTTGTTAACCTTCCTTGTCAAACTCGGTAGGACTCCATTAATGGCATTCAACTCTGATCCCGGCATCCAAATAGACTTGTCAAAGGATGTTTTTACCGGAGGTCAATTAAAAGTGGATGAAGAAAATGCTTCCACGCATTTGATCGCTGGAATTTATTTGGTCGACAATGAAACAACCAAACGCCAGGAGTCACTATGCTTCGAAACAAAAGAAAATGGGAATCGAGAGCCAAACAGATGACATAAATCAAACAATGCCAAATGAAATGCAAGCAAAGATCAGGACAAACAAAAGTTATAACAAAATAGAAATCGTAATCAGACTAAAATAATTAAGGATCAAGAAATCGAATACGAATCAGAAATCTGATTAAACAACAAAACAAAAAAAAATGTGAGAATCAGAGAGATTCAGAAGTAAATTGCAAAAGGGAGAAAGAGAAAGAAAATAAAAAAAAATGTCGGAATGGAGACATTCCTGTTAAAGTCGCACGTATATGGGCCGATCTTGCTATACGCAAGTCATCCTCACTTAGGTGCTTGGATGAAAGAAATGGAAGAGATCAGGAACAACAAAGAAAATGATAGAAGAGTAAGGGAGCTTACCGTAGCCGGCTTCAATTCGGAGGAAGAGGGTTTGATTTCTATCTGTCGCTACAGGATGAGGTCGACTTCCTTCTTCAGTCGATAAAAAAAAGATAGAAGAGGGAAAAGATGATCGTGAAGGAGGAGGCCAATGGTGAGATAGAAGATGGATGAGAAGAAGAAAGAGGGAAGATGGAGGGGTAAAATGCGGTTCGTGAAGGAAGAAATGGGGAGGTGAAAAGCGATGACTTGCTTCCCCTGTGTGTTCCCCTTTTAAAGAGGAAGAGGAGGGTTCGTGAAAGGGAAGACGGTTGAAGATCGACGATGGAAGAAACTAATGATCCGCGGAGATGAGTCGCACATGGGGGAGGTAGATGGCGGATGCGGAGGTTAGCGATGGATGGCTCGGGTGAAGCACGAAGTTTTGGCGGAAGAGAAAGGGGAAAAAAGATTCACGATGTTTTGAGAAGGAGGGAGAGGTGGAGAGAGGCATTGTTCTCCTCGTTTAAAACCCTAAAAAGAAATTTTGCAGTGTGCCCCCTTATTTTCAAGTTTTTGCAAAGAGGGGGTTTTTAATAAAATTTTGCTAAAAAGTGCTTTTCATAAAACTCGATTTTAAAAAAGGGTGCTTTTTAAGAAGCTATTTTTGTATTTTTTTCTATTTTCTTTTTTCCTTGACATTTTCTATATTTTTTGTATTTTTGAAGACAAAACTCTAAAAACTAAGGAATTTAAACTAATTTTTCAAAATTTCAAAATATTTACAAAAGAAGAGTTTTTCTGAAAAATCAGGGTTATCTTGGGGAAATTTCTTCAGAAAATGGGTTCAGATCCAGGTTTTGAGAAAATGTTCGAGTTTTTAAAACTCGAATTGAGAAATACAACGCGATGGATCCAAACATATGTCGGATGGATTGTTCGAGTTATTTAAAAACTATTTTTGGTATTTTCTGTAATTTTAATTTAAAAGTTGGACAACAAGACTAAGATTTTGATCTTGACAATGGATCCGGATCCGAAATCAAGTCAGATATATAAAATGAATTTAATTTCAGTAAAACTTGAGAAATGAACTGGAATTTAGATTTAAAAAGTGACTCAATTACTCAAAAATGAAATCAGGGTCAAAAAGGGAATATTTAAAAGATTTTGAAAAATTTGGGGTGTTCACAGATGCCCCTCTTTGCTACTAAGCCGGTTGAAAGCCGAGCTTGGTGGCAAAGATAACACTCCAAATTTTGAAAATGCCCCAGTCAGCAGATCTAAACTGGGTGTGGAAGAATTTATTTAGAAAGAGATGATTTTAGGCTTAAATCCTTATCCTAAATGGCATTGGGGAGACAAAATCCTTGAAAATGATATGACTGAATAATAGAAATGAGGAAATTATGATGGGACTTTAGGTGAAGATCCCAAAGTGATGAAAGATAAGAATTTAGATCAAGTCTCAAGAGTGAGGCGAGATCCGCTTTTTAGAAAGACTCAGGTTTAGCCCTTAACCTGGACGAGACGAATATATCTCAAGATAACCTGAATGGGGAAGGAATATATGAGGACCTTGATGGGACATTTTTGAGGAATGCCTCACGAGATGAAGCTCAAGCATGATCCTTTTTTGGATAGATATATAAAGCATGGATTCCTCGATGGGAAGAACCATGATGGGACTGGAAGGAAACACCTTGTTAAAACGAGGAACCTCGTCAGAACGAGACTCAGGTTTAACCCAAACCTGAAAAAGGAAGATACCTCATGGCACGAGGTTCAGGCTTAACCCTTAACCTGAAGGGGACGCTCAAATGGAATCCTCGAACGAAGACACCATGATGGGACCTTCGGAGTTTGGACGAACAAATCCGAAGAAGGTTTTGCGAAAGGAAGAAAATGGAGTTCCCTCAAGCTTGAAAAGGGGATGACCTTAAGCGTCTCATTGTTGAGATTGAAATAACTTTTGAAATTGATGACCTCTCGCAAGAAAAATACAGGTTTTGACCCTTAACCTGAGTGGGAACGACCATACGGAATCCTCGGATGAAGAAACCGTGATGGGATAGGAAGAGATATTTCAACTGGATGAGGCAACTCTTCTGGAAGATATACACAATGCTAGGTTGCATCAAAATGAATATTGAATATTTATTTCATTCTTGGAATATCTAAAAAATTCTGTCAATAAGATAAAATTGTAGTTGACCCAAAATGCTTTTAAAAATGTGCACGTGTGTGCAAAAGACATTTCCTCTTTTACCTAGAGTATTTCCACCAACGAGGTTAACTCCTCGGTCTTTAAGAGTCAAATTCAAAATTTTAGCGCTGATGATTTTCTTCAAGGAAGTTATTCATTTCTTTGATATGAGAAGAGAAGAAATATTCTTAATTTCATAAAAGCAAGTAGTGAAGAGATATTGATAAAAGATATTCACATAAGAAAAGATGACTTTTTGGCAACTTTGGCAGTTTGATATCTGGGTCTTTTCCCATGATAGCCTTTTTGCACTCTTTTTGAGTCATTAGGCTTTTCAGGCTTTTACATCATCCTTTATTTTGGAGATGTCCTGACTTTTCTCTCTTTTTTCGGGGAAGGGTACGTCACAAACTCTTTCATCTTGGAGATGTTTCGATCCTTATTTTATCTCAGGGATTATATTGATGATATTGGCTCAAAAGGTCTTTAGATGATAGTAGAAATCAAATATCTTTTAGGGTTTGTTAGTAGGTTTATCACACTTGCCTTCATCTCGACGGTGATCTAAACTTTCGCTGGAAGGATCCTTCACAAACTCCTTCATCTCGGAGATGATCCAAATCTTCTTTGGCCCCGAGGGTCTAGCTCGCCTATTCGTCTTCATCTCGACGACAATTGAGATATCCCTTTTGCAGATATTTGATTGCAACTTTACTAGATTGAGGAGACATTGGTTGAGTGGATTCTTTTTATCGCTCATGATATTTCCACTGCCTAATTGCCAGGAAGCCATCTTTAAACATGCACCATAGCCATGATCAATATCGATTCGCTTCTGACATTTCAATATCATTGAATATTTATTTCGCTAATCATACTAAGGATATTTCTTTCATCCTTTTGGTTGATCAACAGGGAAAAGATCTGAATTTTATCCCTTTTTTGCAAAAAGTTTCACCTTCTTGGAAAGAATACTAGAGGTAATTTTGAGGTGATTCTTTTTTGTAGTAAGAATATTGGAATCAACAAATATTTTTAGCAAATTGGCAAAGTTTTCATGAATTCTTTGTGAAAAAGTCACTCAATATAGATTTTGATGAGACCTTGAGTTGAACTTATGATTTTGGAAATTCTGACCAGTAAAAACTAGGATCTTTTATTTAATGGCCAGTGAAGAAGCTGAAACCTTTCATTTAACGACTAGTAAAAACTGAGACCTTTCATTTAACGACCAACGAAGGAGCTGGAACCTTTCATTTAATGACTAGTGAAAATTGGGACCTTTTATTTAATGACCAGCGAAGGAGCTGGAACCTTTCATTTAACGACTAGTAAAAACTGGGACCTTTCATTTAACGACCAACGAAGGAGCTGGAACCTTTCATTTAACGACCAGTAAAAACTGGGACCTTTCATTTAATGACCAGCAAAGGAGCTGGAACCTTTCAATTAATGACCAGTGAAAACTGGGACCTTTCATTTAACGACTAGCAAAGTAGCTGGAACCTTTCATTTAATGACCAGTGAAAACTGAGACCTTTCATTTAATGACCAACAAAGTAGCTGGGACTTTTTATTTAATGACCAATGAAAACTGGAACATTTCTTTTAACGACCAGCGAAGTAGCTGAAATCTTTCATTTAATGACCAGTGAAAACTGGGACCTTTCATTTAACAACCAGCAAAGGAGCTGGAACCTTTCATTTAACGACCAGCGAAAAACTGGGACATTTCATTTAACGACTAGTGAAGTAGCTGTAACCTTTTATTTAACGACCAGTGAAAACTGGAACTTTTCATTTAACGACCAACGAAGGAGCTGAAACCTTTCATTTAACGATCAGTGAAAACTGGAACATTTCATTTAACGACCAGCGAAGTACCTGGGATTTTTTATTTAATGACCAGTGGAAACTGGGACATTTCATTTAACGACCAGCGAAGTAGCTGGGACCTTTCATTTAATGACCAGTGAAAACTGGGACATTTCATTTAACGACCAGCGAAGTAGCTAGGACTTTTCATTTAATGACCAGTGGAAACTGGGACATTTCATTTAATCACCAGCGAAGTAGCTGGGACCTTTCATTTAATGACCAGTGGAAACTCAGACATTTCATTTAACGACCAGCGAAGTAACTGGGACCTTTTATTTAATGACCAGTGAAAACTGGGACATTTCTTTTAACGACCAGCGAAGTAGCTGGGACCTTTCATTTAATGACCAGTGGAAACTGAGACATTTCATTTAACGACCAGCGAAGTAGCTAGGACTTTTTATTTAACGACCAATGAAGGAGCTGGAACCTTTCATTTAACTACGAGTGAAAACTGGGACATTTCATTTAACGACCAACGAAGTAGCTGGGACTTTTCATTTAATGACCTGATCTAAGATTGAGACTTTTTGAGAGACAAACAATACGATGACTGAGTTTTGTGAATGAACTTGATCTTTAGATTTGAAGATTTTGAGAGGTAACCCTGTGCGAGGACTGGGTTTTCCAACTGAGAGTCGGGAAGGAGACCGACATTCTTAAGATATTTAGAGATCGAAGCAGGAATGATTGTTGGGGTTTCAGGATTATCCCTTATCCTGAAGGGGAAATAGAATAGACATTTGATGAGAATTTTAGAAAGAATGATTCAGGTTTATCCCTTAACGTGAAGGGGAAATAGAATAGACATTTGATGAGAATTTAGGGAAAGTGATTCAGGTTTATCCCTTAACCTTAAGCAGAAATAGAAGATTTTGTGAAGAGATAACCTGGGACTTGAATTTAGAAGGGATATGACAAGATTTATGATTTATGATTTAGATAGACCAGCACAATTAGCTGTATGCGGTCCAATTTTCAGGATTAGCCCCTTATCCTGAACGAGGAAAAGAAAGAATAAAATTTAAGAAGATAGAAGGAGATAGAATTTGATTTAAAGATTAACAAAAATGAAGAAAATTTGAGGGAATTGATGAAAAATTATTTTGCAAAAGAATTCTCACAAGTAGCATTATTGCTCCTATGAGTGATCTCAAGATTATCCCTTATCTTAAATAGGAAAAGAATAAAATTTATAAAATTGGAGAAAATTAAATAAATTTATGAAAATTTGATTTTGAAAAGAATTCTCACAGGTAGCCTTGTGGCTTCTGTGAGGGGTCTCAGGATTATCCCTTATCCTGAATGGGAAAAGAATAGAATTTAAGGAAAAATTTAATGAAGAGAAATTGATATAAATTTACAAAATAAAGATTGAGGACACTTATATTTGCAAAAGAATTCTCGTAGGTAGCATTATTGCTCCCACGAGGGGTCTCAAGATTATCCCTTATCCTGAATGGGAACACCTCGGACAACGAGGGTCAGGTTTATCCCTTAACTTGAGGGGGAGAAGAAGAATAAAATTTATAAAAAAATACCTCATGGAAAGGACGCATTAGGTTTATCCCTTAACATGAAAGGGTACACATCGGACAACGAGGGTTAGGTTTATTCCTTAACATAAGGGGGAGAATAAGAATAAAATTTATAAAAAAAATACCTCATGGAAAGGAGGCATCAGGTTTATCCCTTAACCTGAAAGGGTGCACCTCGGACAACGAGTATCAGGTTTATCCCTTAACCTGAAAGGGCAATACCTCGGACAACGAGGGTCAGGTTTATCCCTAAACCTGAAAGGGTATATGAAAGAATAGAATTTTGGGGAAAATTAATAAAGAGGAATTGATAGACATTTACAAAATCGAGAAAAATTGAAAAATTGTCTTTACAAAAGAATCCTTATAGGTAGCATTATTGCTCCTACGAGGGGTTTCAGGATTATCCTTTATCCTGAATGGGAACACCTCGGACAACCAGGGTCAGGTTTATCCCTTAACCTGAAAGGGTACACCTCGGACAACGAGGGTCAGATTTATCCCTTAACCTGAAAGGGTAAAGATTTGATAAAAAATAAAATTTGAGGAAAATTTGATAAAACTTGATAAAATTTGATAAAATTGATGTAAACTTGATAAAAATATGAATAAAATGAATGAAACTGATAAAAATAACAGAATTAACTAAAAATTTATAAAATTTGAGAAAACAAATTTGTCTGATCCTGCCTGCAAACAGATTCTTGAAATATGAATTTATATGTCTATATATATATATATTAAAAAAAAATGCCCCAGTATAACTAGGAAGGAAGAATAATATTTGAAGAATGTTTATTTGAGAAAAATAGGAGAACTTTAAAAATGAGATATTTAAAATAAAGAATTTTGAAAGAAATTTTGACAAAAGAAGGAATTAGGTCGACAAAATGACATCCCATTACCAGGGATTTGAGTCGCTAACAAAATCTATGACAATTGCATTGTTACTCCACGAGGGAGAGTAACCAATTAAAACACGAAGGAAAATACTATTTTAAAAAGGATATCTCTTGACGAAAAGAGATTTTATTTATGACAAGATATTTAAAAATAGAATTTAGAAGATACATTGGAAAAATAGGAGGGAAAATAAATTTGAAAATAATTGATAAAGATTTAAAATTTGAAGAAAGGATCAGAAGAATTTGAAGAAATTTAGAAGAAGAAGAGAAAGGAAAATACACCTGGGTTTTAAAAATAAAGAAAAAATTTTGAAATATATACCCAGGGTTTTGGAAAACATAAGGAAGATATAAAATATCATACAATCACAGATATACAAACAAGGATGCACAAACAGCATTCCCTAAAGCTGACTCTAAATGCGATATTTGAAATGGTTGATAGGACCTTAATACTAACCCTAAGATTTAGATCATCTGATTCCAATCAAGGTACGCCGATATACTCAAGCCGAAGCTCAAAGTACGTGGCATATAAAAATATCTCTTCGGTACTAAGGTAATGGCTTCCCAACATCCTTGAGCACCTACCGATATACCTCGGACTATGGCCCTTAGGTACGTGGTAGGGGGGCACGAACCCAAATAAGTGGTCCAGTTGTGAGGCTCTCTCTTGAACTATGGTTTAGTGAGACAGCCCAGCAACGTGAAGACCAGGACAATATAGGTAGGGATGTTTTCAAAATATGCTCAACATGCAATAAAACCAGAAATCTCTAATGCAAGTCCTAAAAAGATAGATTTAAATGAAAAGAAGCATACACTTGCATACATTGTTTGCATTCAATCCCTAGAATTGAGGAGAGTTGTATTTCAGACCTAGATCTAATATGAACATGGAATAATCTCCTAAATATGGTCCTACCAAACCATACTTAAATCCTATATGCAATGATGTCAGCTTAGGACAAAGTCTAGGCTCCTAAGGTTTGCATGGAAATGAAGCTGACATATGTTAGAAATAAAGACTTAGATAATATCAAAGCAAAGCAAAAGGGCATAATTCGACCAGACAGAGATGAGTCCCATCACGGTCGCCACTTCTGTGATCATCGCAAAATTTTTTCTCTCTTGTGGTTTTTCTCTCTTCATTCTCATTTTCCTTTCCAACCTCTATTTTCCTCCTTTTTGAAGGAAGAAAATAAAAGACAGAAAAGAAGAGAGAAGAGAAAAGAAAAGAAAGAGAGAGAGAGGAAATCTTCTTCGAAGGTCTCACTTGACCTTAATTTTGAAGATATTTAAGAAAATAACTCGCCTCTGTTTTGAAATATTTGCGGGAAAAATCGGGAGACTGGATTCGCTCGTCGGTACGAGGTTCGACCGTTCCTGGCTCCTTTACCAGGGGTAATCGAACCAAGGGTCAAATTCATGCCTTTTGATTTGTTAAAAGATTATCTAAGAATCTATCATAAATCTAAATGCACAAAGAATCATGCTTGTGCAATGCGAGGATGTATGCTCTTTTTGAAAAATGTTTTGGAAATCCCCAAGTGTTTTTTAGATGAAATAGAGTGAAGAGATGATTTCTAACTTAGAATTTTGAGACTTAAAGTTTTAAGTCTTTCAAATAATCAGAGTTTTGGGAAGATAAATCGGACTTTGAAAAAAATGATTTTGAAGCTGGGATAAAAGAAAAGAAAGGAAGTTTCAAAGTCAAAAATTGGACTTTGAATCTGGATTTAAGAGAGGAAATGAATATTTAAAGTGGAATTGAATTCTAGTTTTAAGGTTGGAAATCAGGATGGAATTTGGACTTGAGCAATCCAAATGGAATTTAAAAATAGAAATAGATTTAAGAAGTCCATATGGGATTTGAAAGTGGAATTGGATTTGAAATCCGAAAATCAGGATAGAATTTGAATCCATAGTCTGAATCCTAAAATGGAATATGAATCTGAAATCTGAGATCCAAGATGGAATTGGATCTGAAATTTGGAATGGAATTTGGATCTGAAATCTAAAATCCAAGATGGAATTGAATTCTGGATCCTAAAATGAAATTTGGATCTGAAATGTGAGGTCCAAGATGGAATTGAATTCTGGATCCTAAATGAAATTTGAATCTGAAGTCTAAGATTCAAGATGGAATTGAATTCTGGATCCTAAATGAAATTTGGATCTGAAGTCTGAGATTCAAGATGGAATTGAATTATGGATCCTAAATGAAATTTGGATCTGAAGTCTGAGATCCAAGGTGTAATTTGGATCTAACTTTAGATTTGGATTTTGAAAGTCCAAATGGGACTTTTGAAGATGGATCTGGGTTTTGAAAACCCAGATTGAATTTAAAATTTAGGAAGGGGCAAGCTTTGAGATTAAGAATCAATCTCAAACTTTGATTTTGAATTTGAAGATAAAAAGATAAACTTGGTTTTGAATTTGAATATGAATCAGAGATTTCAAAGTTTAATTGAACTTTGAAATTGGACTTGAAATTAGGAATGAATATAACATTGAATTTTGAAATTTCAAAGTCAAATTGGACATTGAAATCGAAATTTAAATCTTTAAAATAAGATAGAAGAATGAATTAAAATAGAGATTGAAGAAAGATATTTGAGATCACTTGGATTTTGGAGAAAGAATCTTGAAAATATGATGTTGTTCTATCCTAATGATGAATGGATTTAAAGAATTTGAAATTGAATTTGAAAATCATATCTTATTCTTTAAATGAATTTAAAATAAGATTGAAAATATAATACATCCTTGACTATGATCATTGAATGTATTATATAATAATTTATTTTTAAATTCAGGTGAAGAATAAGACATATTTTGGTGCTTTTACAGAGTTTAAAATGAAGTTAACTCTCAATATATCCTGACTATGGCCATTGATATATATTTTGAGATAATTTTAAGTTAAACTCTAATAAAAGAAGAAAATATTTAAGGAAAAATATGACAATTTTTGAAAAGGGTCCAGTGTGGATCCAGTGTTATTCCATAAAAGATGAAAATCCTAAGTTTTGTTCACATCCTGACTATGGCCATTGATGTAAATCATCAACTTAGGATTTAGTCACCTTTTATTAGAATGGTGCATGTGCCATTCGTGTTTCTATTCGTGAAATTTTTGAAATAAAAGATAAAGTGATATGAAAAATAAGCAGTTCATGATATGTATAATGCTCATTCATTCTAAATCTAAGACTGGAGATGTAATTTGATATCTAAATATGGAATCTAGAATTTATAAGAATCTTAAATTCTAGAAAACAAATGATGATCTCCATATATTTCCTGCAAGACATGAATTAGCATAAACAAAAGAATATATACATAGAGGGGAATCATCCTATGGTGTATTGAAAGCATAAGTGGAGTTACCTAGAAGTCCCAAGCTAACAAGTGTCTTTATAGTTCCTATTCAAATTCTTGATGATCCGCTCTCATTCACATCAAACAGACAACGATCTTAGACTCCCTCAATCTTTGCATCCTTTAGCATTAGAATTCTTGAAAGGTCAGATCCAACAATATCCATTGGATCCACTAATTGCAACAAAGAGCCTCATTCCTATGAAATTTGTTAATGAGGCAATCGTATGTCTTTCAACCGTCTCCTCCCAGGTAATTTGGCTGACAACATTCTCACTACCTTTGCCTGAAAGGGATGAAAAATAACATCTTCTTGCTGGTAGGTTTACTAGCCTGCATGTAAGTGGGGGATTTTCTGAGTTGAATGAGGTCAATGAATTGGATTCATAGGTTTTAGTGGGATGGATGCTGGGAGTGTAAAAGGCAGTTGTAAAGGCAACAGATACAATAGTACATGCATATGAAGAAGTGAACATAATGCGGGTAAGGTAAAGTGACAAATACAGAGTGAACACCCCAAAATTTTCAAAATCTTTTAAATATTCCCTTTTTGCCCCTAATTTCATTTTCTGAGCAAATGAGTCACTTTTAAATCTAAATTCCAGTTCATTTCTCAAGTTTTACTGAAATTAAATTCATTTTATATATCTGACTCGATTTCGGATCCGGATCCATTGTCAAGATCCAAATCTGAGCCTTGTTGCCCAACTTTTAAATTAAAATTACAGAAAATACCAAAAATAGTTTTTAAATAGCTCGGACAGTCCATCTGACATCCGTTTGGATCCATCATGTTATATTCCTCGATTCGAGGTTTAAAACTCAAATATTTTCTCAAAACTTGGGTCCAAACTCATTTTCTGAAGAAATTCTCCCAAAATAACCCTGACTTTTCAGGAAAACCCTTCTTTTGTAAATATTTTGAAATTTTGTAAAATTAGCTTAAATTCCTTAGCTTTTAGAGTTTTATTTTCAAAAAAATACAAAAAAATAGAAAATGTCAAGAAAAAAACAAAAAAAAAAAGAAAATAGAAAAAGAAGAACACAAAAATAACCTTTTGAAAACACCTTTTTGAAAATCAAGTTTTTGGGAAAACACCCTTTTTGCAAAGTTTGTTTGGGAGCCCCCTCTGTGTAAAAAAATTTAAAATAAAGGGGCCCCCATTGAATTTGCTTTTAGGGTTTCGGTGAAGACTCTTCGTAAAAGAGGGTTATTGCGCTTCTCCCTCTCTAGGAAGAACCCTCATCGCACGCCCCCATCGAGCTCCTCCATGGCCACACCCTCTCTTTCTCCGCCCTCCATCACCAACGTCCTTCACCTTCCATCCACCCTTGATCCCCAGCAAACCTCCCTTTAAGATTCTTCTTCCTCTTCTTTAAGAATCGGCAAAGGCAAACCCTCAGATCCACCCGTTTTCACTCTACCACCGCACCTCTTCTGAACGATCCGTTATCACCCCCGCATCTTCCTCCTTCCTCTTCCATTCCACCTCATCAGGAGCAACACAACAACTCGCCACTTCCCCTGGTTCCTTCTGTGTCCCAATCGGCTGAACCAAAGTCACTTTTCAACCTCCAGAGCTCCAAGTAACTACGGTAAGCATCTCCTCCCTCCTTCTCTTATCCTGTCCTCCTTTACTTTTCATATTTTTGCCCCGCCCCATTAGATCATCCACATAGTATCGGTCTTGCTTATAGCCAGTACCGATCTATATAAGTATGCAACATAAAAAAAAATGGATGCGTTTCGATACATTTTTTTTGTAATTTATTTATCCTTGTTCTGTTTATGCTATCATATTCAGTAATTTTTATTCTTATTCCATTTTCCCTGCTAATCTTCGATTTCTGCTTTTATTTTGCTTATTATTTTTCTGAGAGTTTCCAATTCCCCATTCACGTTGTCGTCTCTGTTCCCTGAATTTGATTCCACCTCTTCACTAGTCATTTACATGCTGATTTCCTTTTATATTTCTTTCTCATTTCATAGTATTTCAATATTTTTATTTCATTTTGCTTCACATGCTCTGATTCTCTACAACGAGTTCAGGGTCTTAAAAAAATCTGACAGGCTGGTTGGACGACGGCCTGTCACTTTTTTTTTTGTTTCATTTTCTGCAAGTGTTTTTAAAAAAAAAAAAGCAGATCAAAAGATCTCTGATATCAATCTAATTTCTGGGTTGATTCCGATTTGTTGGAATCTTGTTGAGGGTTAACCCGATTGTTTTAATTCTTTCATGGGTGCTGATGCTCCCGATTCAAAATATATTCAAAAGATGAAGATGGTGTATCTAGGTATTGCCATTCTCATTTAATTTCTAAAGTTGTCTCTGTATATTCCTGTTACATTAATGTCTATTTCTGAAATTAATTTGCAGAGGCCACCTGACAAATCAATTTGCTTTTCATTTGTTGATTCTTTGGCTGAAATCAATCTGCTAACTAAGGTCATGTTGTGATATTCATCTCAATAACGTAAGGAATTTGTTGGGTAAAAGGGTTGATGTGCCCATGAGTTTGCTAAGGCCCATGTGCTGATCTGCCCTCCTTTATCTGTTGCTATCTGGATGGCAATCTGAACAAAAATGTGGGTTGAACATATGGTAGATAATGATGTAAGGGTGCATGATAAGTGATTAGGAAGGGCAGGATTTCTCAAGGAAATGAATTACCGATGCATAAGTGGTGGGTTTCTCGTGAAAACCTCACTCATACAGTACTTCCCTGGCAACATCAGGCTGATGGAATGAGAAAATTACAGATCAGTTGTCAAGGGTATATCAGTTAGCTACTTTGAACCTGTATATCTGTGCTTGCTCTGCAAGATCCTCATCAGCACCACACCCCTTTGATTTCATTTTGTTTCATATATTGATTTGAGCCCCTGTGTTTGATCTACACACTTTTTTTGTCTAATCTGATTTTGCTTTTATCTATATTACATAATGTGATTATCATGTAATTGCCTTTGACTCAATTATGCATCCTCGAGTATTTTAGCATTTATCAAGCTCAGCGTCAACAATCCCATGGTAAGCTGGTTCAATGTTCAAGTGGCAACCCTGTGATCCTTGAAAGATCAAATAAGAATGAATTCAAAGAGAGTCATGCGGAAGACTCATTTCAGAATCCTGGGTTCATAGATCAGTAATTCCTTGTGTTTGGCCTCATTTTCATTGTTCAGTCATTTATATATATATATATATATATATATATATATATATATATATATATATATATATATATATATTCAGATATGGTTGGAATAGTCGATCTTGGAGGTAGATTTGTCCAAATGACATATGCCATCTCAGAAAGGGAAGTTGTTACTTCTCCAAGACTTTCAGATGGGCACGTTTCACATGCTAAGGGCTTTGGTAGATTCTATAAGTAGGATGAATCTAGAATGAAGGCAGGGGCTTTGCCATCTGGGTCTGGCTATGAGGATTGCAGGGCAGCTGCCATAGCAGCTTTTAGAATCAATGAATCCACTTGTACTCATCTCAAAGGCACGTTTGGTAGCATATGGAATGGTGGTGGGAAGATGGTCAGAAGGATCTCTTTTCTATGATAGGGCTGTGGAGGTGGTATTCTGTAATTTTTTATTTTTATTTTCAGGCAACGTACATCTTTTCAAGTACACTATATCTTTTGTGTTTGTCAAAATCTGACTCTGCATTCTCCATACAGAAAGGTTTTGTAAATTACAGGAATCCAATTGCAAAGGGGTAACACCCATAGACTATGCAGCCAAACTACACACTGCTTCTTGATGAATTTGATCCATTGGAAAAGATTATATTGATAAAGCAATTGAGGTATGAGGATTCATTGGTTGAAGTTGCATGACCGTTAGGTAATGTTCTCAAAGTTACATCAACACCTTTTCTTTTCTATACATACTTGTGTTCCCTGCAATTTACGTCACTAACACCCAGTATTGTGAATTGGTTTCACAACAAGATCAGGTTATTCATATTTCATTTCTTAACAAAGGTAGGTTATTTTGCATATGTTAGCCACATTCTGCTTACAGTGAATACAATCCTTCTCGTTTATTTCTCCTTTTCATAAAATTCTATAATGATGGTCTGATAGTTCTAATGTGGCACATAGTCCCAAAATATCGGTCTTGGCTATACCTCGATCAGGTAATTTCTCGTGATAATATATCTTATTTTTCATTCTATGCAGTGAAACTTATTTGTTATTGAATTTTTCAGGCTGGATTTGTTCAAGAAGAATCATTCAAGACTGCACAAGATGGAGGCTTTATATTGAGTAATGTACAAACTCAAGGGTAGTAACATACACATGCTTAGCTTTATAGAGCTTATCAAAAGTTTCTCATGAGGTATGATCTACAGTATTGCAGATGATATGAAGATGCCATATGGACAGGATTTACCTTAATAGTGGTACTTATCTGTAGTGTTATTGATGGTCACATTGACTCAAACAATATTTTCCACGCTAAAGTGGAAATACATGAGCCCTCTGTGGATGAGATTCATTACCAACCTGTCTCTGAAGACCCCATTTACCATTACAGTTTGTGAGCAACAGGTTTTATTCATTCAGTGTTATGTTCTATGTCTTATATTTATCATATGGATTTTTCCATTTTCTTTTCTTTTTATTTTATTACTTTGGTCTTTTCCTTTCACTATCGATTTTTCATTTGTATCTTATTATTGACCATAAATATCATCAATGATTATAATGAATTATTGCAATCCTATGCTTTAACCATCATTGTTAAGATCACTGCATTAATACCCATGGCATTGACCAGGCGTTAGGTTTCATATCCTCGTTATATTTCAGCTTTTTCATCTGTGGTACATTCAAGTGCATTGGCAGCCTGCTGATGCATTCCATTTCATCCATGGTCCCTGATTGTTCTCTTATACATTCATTTTAGTATCCTGGTTTAATAAAAATTTTATTACACTATGTCATTTGGTGCATTTGATTCATTGGAATCACCATTTTCACACCATTGCATTCACCTTTATATTATGTAGATGTATTTTTGTCTCTGTGCTTTTAATTCAGCAGGACCCTGAAGGCAGGTAAAGATTAATTCTAACCTCCACGCCCTGGGTAATTTCCTATTCACCTCGGTAATAAGGTTATGAGAGTTTTGAGTCTCTCGAAATGTCTTGCTCATCCTTTAGCAACCAATTGATATAGTTTTCTGAGTAAATTCTTGGCTACCTGCTATACATTGTCATAGTTAGTACCAAACAGGAAGGTCTTCAAAATGGCTTCAGGGCTGTCATTAACAATGGGCCAAGTGAATGTCAATCTGCCTATCATCTTCGTGTTCATCTCTTGGGTAGAACACAGGTGAATTGGCCTCCAGGCTAACATAGGTTTATCAAGAAGAATTCAGCAGGTGTGCATATGTCCTTATTAGGAAAACTAATGTAGGCTTGTCATTGGTACTCAGTCAAGTTAGCCACTTTATTTTGCATGTTTGTCTTTGTCATATTTTGGGATGCTTGTGTTTTAAACTTTTGGAGACATTTTGTAGGCATCTCATGATGATTCCCCTTTTAAGGATCAACTCTCGTGCTAATCATTCTTCTCGTGGTTGATTTTCTCCAAAAATGATTTCTCACTATCTTTCAAAAGAACATTTTTCTTTCACATTGAAGATCCCATATGCAGGCAGGATCAACAAAACTCATTTTTTTCAAAACTTATAAATTTTCAGTTAAATCTTATTACCTTCATTCATTTTATTCATATTTTTATCAGGTTTTCCTCAATTTTATCAAATTTTATCAAGTTTTATCAAATTTCCCTCAATTTTATTAAATTTTATCGAATCTTTACCCTTTCAGGTTAAGGGATAAACCTGATGCCTCTTTCCCATGAGGTATTTTCTTTTTTCTTCTTTTACCCTTTCAGGTTAAGGGATAAATCTGACCCTCGTTGTTCGAGGTGTACCCTTTCAGGTTATAGGATAAACCTGACCCATCGTTGTTCGAGGTGTTCCTGCTCAGGATAAGGGATAAACCTGACCCTCGTTGTCCGAGGTGTTCCCATTCAGGATAAGGGAAAATCCTGAGACCTCTCGTAGGAGCAATAATGCTACCTATGAGAATTCTTTTGCAAATACAAGTTTTATCAATCTTTATTGATTTTCTAAATTTATATCAATTTCTCTTCATTAAAATTCCTTAAATTAAATTCTTTTCCCATTCAGGATAAGGGATAATCCTGAAACCCCTCGTAGGAGCCATAAAGCTACTTACGAGAATTCTTTTGCAACACAAATCTTTATTTGATTTTCTAAATTTATATCAATTTCTCTTCATTAAATTCTCCTTAAATTCTATTTTTTTTCCATTCAGGATAAGGGATAATCCTGAGACCCCTCACAGGAGCAACAATGCTACCTGTGGGAATTCTTTTCAAAAACAAAATTTTCATAAATTTATTCAATTTTTCTCCACTTTTGTAAATTTTTATTCTTTTACCCTTTCAGGTTAAGGGATAAACCTGACCCTCATTCTCCGAGGTGTACCTTTTCAAGTTAAGGGATAAACCTGACCCTCGTTGTCCGAGGTGTTCCCGCTCAGGTTAAGGGATAAACGTGCCCCTCGTTGTCCGAGGTGTTCCCATTCAGGATAAGGGATAATCCTAAGACCCCTCGTAGGAGCAATAATGCCACCTATGAAAATTCTTTTGCAAATACAAGTTTCCTCAATTTTTATTTATATCAATTTCTCTTCATTAATTTTTCTTAAATTCTATTCTTTTCCCGTTTAGGATAAGGGATAATCCTGAGATCCCTCACAGAAGCCACAAGGCTACCTGTGAGAATTCTTTTCAAAAAATAAAATTTTCATAAGTTTATTTGATTTTCCCCACTTTTTATAAATTTTATTATTTTCCCCCTTTCATGTTAAGGGATAAACCTGAACCTCGACATTCGAGGTATTCTTTTTCCCACTCAGGATAAGGGATAGTCCTGAGATCACTCATAGGAGCGACAATGCTGCTTGTGAGAATTCTTTTTACAAAATAAATCAATTTTCTCAAATTTTCTCCATTTTTGTCAATATTTCATCAAAATTCTATTTCCTTCTATCTACTTAAATTTTAATTCTTTCTTTTTCATGTTCAGGATAAGGGGTTAATCCTGAAAATTGGACCGCATACAGCTGAAAGTGTTGGTCCATCTAAATCATAAATCATAAATCTTGTCATATCCCTTCTAAATTCAAGTCTCAAGTCATCTCTTCACAAAATTTTCTATTTCCCCTTCAGGTTAAGGGATAAAACCTGAATCATTTTTCCTAAATTCTCTTCCAATGTCCATTTTATTCCCCCTTCAGGTTAAGGGATAAAACCTGAATCATTTTTTTCTAAATTCTCATCAAATGTCTATTCTATTTTTCCATTTAGGATAAGGGATAATCCTGAAACCCCTCATAGGAGCAATAATGCTACCTATGAGAATTCTTTTGCAAACACAAGTTTTACCAATCTTTATTTGATTTTCTAAATTTATATCAATTTTTCTCTTCATTAAATTCTCCTTAAAATTTTATTCTATTCCCATTCAGGATAAGGGATAATCCTGAGACCTCTCACAGAAGCCACAAGGCTACCTATGAGAATTCTTTTCAAAATCCAATTTTCATAAATTTATTCAATTTTATCTACTCTTATAAATTTTATTCTTTTCCCACTCAGGATAAGGATAATCCCGAGATCACTCATAGGAGCAACAATGTTACTTATGAGAATTCTTTTAAAAAATAAAATTTTCATCAATTCCCTCAAATTTTCTTCATTGTTATTAAATCTTTTATCAAATTATATCTCCTCCTGTCTTCTCAAATTTTATTCTTTTTTCTCCCCATTCAGGATAAGGGGTTAATCCTGAAAATTGGACCGCATACATGGTCCATCTAAATCATTGATCCTAAATTCTTAATTTTGTCATATCCCTTCTAAATTCAAGTCTCAGGTTATCTCTTCACCAAATCATCTATTTTCCCTTCAGGTTAAGGGATAAAACTGAATCATTTTCTCCTAAATTCTCATCAAATGTCTATTCTATTGCCCATTCAGGATAAGGGGATAATCCTGAAAGCAGACCACATACAATTAGTTAGGATGGTCTATTAAATTCTAAATCTTTGTCAAGAATCTTCATTATTCCAAATTTGATTTATAAGTTGAATCCTTTGAAAAACCCAGTCCTCGCACATGATTACCTCTCAAAATTTTCAAATCTAAAGACCAAGTTCATTTGAAAAACCCAGTCCTCGCACGGGTTACTTGTCAAAATCTTCAAAAATTTAAAGATCAAGTTCAGTCCTCGTACTGTTTGTCTCTCAAAAAGTCTCAATCTTAGATCAAATCATTAAATCAAAGGTTGTTAAATGAAATATCCCAGCTACTTCGCTGGTCGTTAAATGAAATGTCCCAGCTACTTCGCTGGTCGTTAAATGAAATGTCCTAGCTACTTCGTTGGTCGTTAAATGAAATGTCCCAGCTACTTCACTGGTCGTTAAATGAAATGTCCCAGCTACTTCGCTGGTTGTTAAATGAAATGTCTCAGCTACTTCGTTGGTCGTTAAATGAAATGTCCTAGCTACTTCGTTGGTCGTTAAATGAAATGTCCCAGCTACTTCGTTGGTCGTTAAATGAAATGTCCCAGCTACTTCGTTGGTCGTTAAATGAAATGTCCCAACTACTTCGCTGGTCGTTAAATGAAATGTCCCAGCTACTTCGTTTGTCGTTAAATGAAATGTCTGATCTACTTCGCTGGTCGTTAAATGAAATGTCCCAGCTACTTTGTTGGTCGTTAAATGAAATGTCCCAGCTACTTCATTGGTCGTTAAATGAAAAGTCCCAGCTACTTCGCTGGTCGTTAAATGAAATGTCCTAGTTTTCACTGGTCGTTAAATGAAAGGTCCTAGCTACTTCGCTGGTCGTTAAATGAAAGATCCCAGTTTTCACTAGTCGTTAAATGTAAGGTTCCAGCTCCTTCGCTGGTTGTTAAATAAAAGGTCCTAGTTTCACTAGTCAGAATATCCAAAATCATAGATTCAATTCAAGGTCTCATCAAAATCTATATTGAGTAATAATTTCACAAAGAATTCTCGAAAACTTTGCCAATTTGCTAAAAGCATGTGTTGATTCCAAAATTCTTACTGCACAAAAGAATTACCTCAGATTACCTCTAGTATTCTTTCCAAAAAGGTGAAACTTTTTGCGAGAAAGAGGTAAAATTCAAATCTTTTCCTGTTGATCAACCCAAAGGATGTAAGAAATATCCTCGATATGATTAGCGAAAGAAGTATTCAATGATGTTGAAAAGCCAGAAACGAATTGATATTGATCATGGCTATGGCACATGTTTAAAGAGGACTTTCTGGCAATCAGGCAGTGGAAATATCCTGAGCGATAAAAAGAATCCACCCAATCCATGTCATCACATTCATTTAAAGTTGCAATCAAATATCTGCAAAAGGGATCCCTCAATTGTCGTCAAGATGAAGACGAATAGGCGAGCTGGACCCCCGGGGCCAAAGAAGATTTGGATCATCTCCGAGATGAAGAAGTTTGTGAAGGATTCTTCCAGGGAAAGTTCAGATCACCGTCGAGATGAAGGCGAGTGTGATGAACCTACCGACAAACCCTAAAAGATATTTGATTGCTGCTATCATCTAAAGACCCTTTGAGCCAATATCATCAATATAATCCCTAAGATAAAAGATAGATTGGAACATCTCCAAGATGAAGGAGTTTGTGACGTACCCTTCCCCAAAAAAAGAGAGAAAAATCAGGACACATCCAAATGAAGGATGATGTAAAAAGCCCAAGAAAGCCCAATGACTCAAAAAGAGTGCAAGAAGATCATCATGGGAAAACACTCAGATATCAAACTGCCAAAATCGCCAGAAGCCATCTTTTCTCATGCGAAATTCTTTTATCAATATATTTTCACTATTTGCTTTTATGAGATTAAGAATATTTCTTCTCTTCTCATATCAAGGAAATTAATAGCTTCCTTGAAAAAAATCATCAGCACTAAAATTTTGAATTTGACTCTTAAGACCGAAAAGTTAGACTCGTTGGGGGAAATATCTTTGCACACATGTGCACATTTTCAAGCGTTGAAGTCAACTATAAATTTATCTTATTGGCAAAATTTTTTAGCTATTCCAAAAATGAAATAAATATTCAATATCCATTTTGATGCAACCTAGCGTTGTTTATATCTTCCAGAAAGAGTTGCCTTATTCAGTTGAAGTGTCTTTTCATGTCCCATCATGTTTTCTCCATTTGAGAATTCTGTATGGTCGTTCCCACTCAGGTTAAGGGTCAAAACTTGTATTTTCTGCGAGAGGTCATCAATTTTAAAATTTGATTTCAGTATCAGCCATGAGACGCCCAAGATCATCCTTTTTTCAAAGCTTTAAGAAACCCTATTTTCCTCCTTTCACAAAACCCCTTTCGGATTTGTTTGTCCAAACTCCGAAGGTCCCATCATGGTTTCTTTATTCGAGGATTTCATTTGGTCATCCCTTTTCAGGTTAAGGGTTAAGCCTGAACCTCGTCCCATGAGGTATCTTCGTTTTTTAAGTTTAGGTTAAACCTGAGTCTCGTTCTGACAAGGTTTCTCGTTTTGATGAGGTGTTTTCTTCCAAGTCCCATCATGGTTCTTTCCATCGAGGAACCCATACTTTGTATATCCATCCAAGATAGGATTTCTACTTGAGCTTCATCTCATAAGGCATTTTCCAAAAAATGTCCCATCAAGGTCATCATATATTCCTTTCCCCATTCAGGTTATTTTGAGATATCTTCGTCCCATCCAGGTTAAGGGCTAAACCTGACTCATTCCAAAAGGTTGATCTTGTCTCACCCATGAGACTTGATCAAAATTCTTATATTTCATCATTTCAGGATCTTCACCCAAAGTCCCATCATGATTTCCTCATTTCTGTTATTCAGTCATATCATTTTCGAGGATTTTGTCTCCCCAAAGTCATTCAGGATAAGGTTTTAAAAGCCTGAAATCATGCCTTTCCAAATGAATTCTTCTACACCCAGCTCAGATCTGTTGACTGGGGCATTTTCAAAATTTGGAGTGTTATCTTTGCCACTAAGCTCGACTTTCAACCGGCTTAATAGCAAATAGGGGCATCTGTGAACACCCCAAATTTTTCAAAATCTTTTAAATATTCCCTTTTTGCCCCTGATTTCATTTGCTGAGCAAATGAGTCACTTTTAAATCTAAATTCCAGTTCATTTCTCAAGTTTTACTGAAACTAAATTCATTTTATATATCTGACTCGATTTCGGATCCGGATCCATTGTCAAGATCCAAATTTGAGCCTCGTTGCCCAACTTTTAAATTAAAATTACAAAAAATACCAAAAACAATTTTTAAATAGCTCGGACAGTCCATCCGACATCCGTTTGGATCCATCATGTTATATTCCTCGATTCGAGGTTTAAAACTCGAATATTTTCTCAAAACTTGGGTCCAAACCCATTTTTTGAAGAAATTTCCCCAAAATAACCCTGACTTTTCAGGAAAACCCTTCTTTTGTAAATATTTTGAAATTTTGTAAAATTAGCTTAAATTCCTTAGTTTTTAGAGTTTTTTTTTCAAAAAAATACAAAAAAATAGAAAATGTCAAGAAAAAAACAAAAAAATAAGAAAATAGAAAAAGAAGAACACAAAAATAACCTTTTGAAAACACCTTTTTGAAAATCAAGTTTTTGTGAAAACACCCTTTTTGCAAAGTTTGTTAGGGAGCCCCCTCTGTGTAAAAAACCTGAAAATAAAGGGGCCCCCTTTGAATTTGTTTTTAGGCTTTCGGTGAAGACTCTTCGTAAAAAAGGGTTACTGCGCCTTCTCCCTCTTTGGGAAGAACCCTCATCGCACGCCCCCATCGAGCCTCTCCATGGCCACACCCTCTCTTTCTCCGCCCTCCATCACCAACGGCCTTCACCTTTCATCCACCCTTGATCCCCAGCAAACCTCCCTTCGAGATTCTTCTTCCTCTTCTTTAAGAATCTGCAAAGGCAAACCCTCAGATCCACCCGTTTTCACCCTACCACCGCACCTTTTCTGAACAATCCGTTATTACCCTGTAAACACCCCAAATTTTTCACATCCATTCTCAAATAACCCTCCTCGTGCAGTGTCAACCCTGTTAGGTCAGTGTAGGAGTCAAACCCCCAGTCAGTTTCAGAAAATCACCATTTTACCATCTTTTATTAAGAAAATTACAATTTTACCCTTAGGTCATCCCAGACCTCAGTCAGTCGAAGTCAACAAAGCTCACTGGTCAGTTCAGAACATTTACAATATCAGTCATACCAAGCTCATCTGAGCTCACAGTGAGAAGACCATTTTTATTTCTGACAATTCCTGCCAAAATGGGATCATTTCTTCAGAAATGAGCTCATTTCTTGCTCAAATCCAAGCCAATTGTCTCCGAGTCAGTCATTCATAGTCATTCATACTCCCCAGAGTCTAACTTGAGGTCACTAAGAGTTCAAGTGCTCCCGTTTCAGTTCAAAACCATTTTTAAGTGTCTAGGAGCCCATTTTAGTCCATTTCAGCTCTTTCAGCTGAAATTGAGCTGAGTTCAGTCAGTTGAGCTAGTGTTTGAGCCAAAATTTTAGTTCATCTCAGTATAACTGACCTTTGTTTTAGCTCAAACCCAGTTCAGGTTCGTAATTCACTTCATTCCAATGATCATTCCGTACCATTTCTCTAAAAATGGCAGCTTTTCTTGAAAATTCAGTCGGAAAGGTCAGTTGAGTTAATATCATTGTCAGCTCATTGGAGTTCTGAAACTCTAAAACCCAGCTCAATCTAGCTTATCTCAGTCCAATTCAGCTCGAACCCTAATTTCTAGTGTGATTCTAACCCAGTAGAGTCTGAATACCATTTCTTGAGTTATTTTGCAAATTTTATCAATTTTAATGTTTTTTGAACTGGTACAAGTGTTAATCGGGGTTTAAAATCCAAAATTCTTCATTCAGAGTTAGCATTTCGCATGTCATTTCATGTCATTTCTCATCATTTCATATCAATTCTCAGCATTTCATAACATTTTATCACATTTCATTTCATTTTCGAAGTCCAGAACTCCAGTTTTATAAATTTCAATCCAAATTGAGTTTTAAAAGTTTTCAGAAATCAATTTCAAACACTGGGTTTCCAAAATTGACATTTTTACCCCCGGGAGTCTAAATTTGGAAATATTTTCTCCAGAAAAACAATCTGGATTTCTTTCAAAATTAAATTTTCAAATTCTACACTAGATTTGCTTCGAAACGAGGTATTGAACTTCAGAATCCGAGCTTGTTTCAAAAACTGCCAAAAATAGCTCGTTTCGTTTGGAAATTTTTTTGGAAATATTTTCTCGAGAAAAACAATCTAGATTTCTTTCAAAATTAAATTTTCAAATTCTGCACTGAATTTGCTTCGCAGCGAGGTATTGAACTTCAAAATCCGAGCTCGTTTCAAAAACTGCCAAAAATAGCTTGTTTCGTCTGGAAATTTTCTGAAAATACTATTTTACCCCTTTAATCGTTAAAATGAATTTCAAAAGTGTAATTTGGACCCGCTTTGAAATGGCCCATCCATTTGCATTTTCTTGTTTTAATTTATAAGAAAAGAAAAAATTCTTTTTCTTTATTTTTCGTTTGTTTTATTTTATTTTATTTTATTTTATTTTATTTTATTTTATTTTATTTTATTTTATTTTTAATTATTTTATTCTTCCTAAGGTGGGACCCAAAAGGGGGTCGACCACCCTAGCCCACCTTCCAGCCCACTTCCTTTCTTCTTTTTCCTCCATTTTTTTTTTTTATTTCTTTTCTTCTTTCTTTTTCTTTCTTTCTTTCTTTTCTCCTTTCTTTCTTCCTCCTCCACTCACGTATGGCATTCTTCAGCCTTCCTTCCTTTATTCATTTCCCTCTCCTTTCTTCCCTTTCTTTCCTTTTCCTTCTTTCCCTCTTCTTTCCTTTTCCTTCCCTTCCTTCTTTCCCCTTTCTTCCTTACCTCCTTTCCCTTTCTTTCAAAGGCACAAGGGTGCAGCCATTTATGTATGGGCTACCCATGACATATTGGAGGAAACTTAGGTTTTGATTTTATCAAAACCTAAGTTAGCAAAAAAAAAGAAAGAAAGGAACACAACGGCTGCTATCTAACTCCCATCCCTTCACGCCTCTCTCTCTCTCTCCCTTTCTCTTCCCCTCCTTGCTGCAACTCTTTCTTTTCCCTGACAGCCATCACTCTCACTCCAGCCATAGCATCTCAGCCCCAACGAACAGCAACCCTCAGCCTTCCTGCTGCTACACCAAGGTAGCAGCAAGTCAAGGCACATCAAGGTTGCAGCAAAACACATCATTGCAGCCCTCCTTGCACAGCTCCAGCCACATCATCCTCTTCGCAGCTGCAGCAACAAGTGTAGATGTCATCCATTGTAACCACCAGCTTCAACCACGGCTCCAACAAGCAACCATCTCCAAGGTGCAAATAGTCTTCAATGCCACCACCCGCACCTCTTGTTTCGGTTTCACCATAGCATCAAGCTGCTACCTTCCTCAAAGCAAACCAGCACCGATTCCAAGGCCCCAGCCCATCAAGGAAGCATACGCCTTTATTGTAGCTAGGATACAAGGTGAGACCTCCTTCGCATTAACTGGAATCTCACACTAGTTTCTTTCTTTTCTTTATGCAATTGAAACATGTCTATGTGCTTGGACTAAACAAGTGATGAGGTCCATCCACTTAATGGATTGGATCTCTCACTTTGAGAGTCAAAAGCAAGAAAAAGAGTGATTCATGCTCCCTTTTGAGTGTTTTTCTTTTATTTTTATTTAATTTTCATATTCTACGCAGTTCTTTTGATGTCATTTATAGATTGATTTCATTTTCGTTTTGTCCATGTTAAGTAGAATTGTTAAATCCATAGATTTCCATGTCTACGTTAAGTCCAGCTATAATTCTATGTAGATGTCTTTATTCAAAAATGCTGGAAATTTTACTGTATTTAAATTTGTCTATCTGTGATGTATTGCCAAAACTTTGATTCAATTTGGGTTTTGTAACCCATCGAAATTGCTCAAACCCTAAATCGGGTTTTCTGTTTCTCTGAAGTTCTAATTTCTACTTTAGCAGACAAAAACCTCCGACACCACCCTTGTGAGAGATTCAGATTGTTTTCCAAAAATCACAGTTGATTTATAATTGAATCTACTAATCATATGGAAATTTTGAGGTTTTTCTAGTTCGTTTTGACCTCTGTCAAAAATCGGATTTCTCAGCCTCTTGGGAAAATCTCAATTTTCTTCTGTCAGGGTATAGGTAGACCCTAATGCACCAAGTTTGTTCAATCCGTAGCCTGTCTGCAAAGCCTTTCAACACAAAAGTCGTTCCTAGCATGTTTTCCTGTCATTTCCCCAAATTTGGAGATTTTTTGAACTGTTTCATTATTTTTCCCAAAATTTTATTTCTTGTCTGACAGATTTCAATATCCCAAAATTTCAGAGATTCGGGTCTCTGATAACAGTGTGCTTCTTTCCAAACCATAACCCGAATCCCAATGATGCAAAAATATCAAATTTTCCCTATTTGTCAGGGACATTTTATCACAATTTAAGCCTTTTCCCCATCCGTTTACTATTTTTCCCACATTTTCTACCGAAACCTGTCTGTTTCCCCAAATCCTAGAGTCGTCAGATTCCGATCTGACTTGCCGGAGTGGTACAGCTCCGACCATAGGTCAAAACCAGAAAGTGTAAAATGAAAAAATCCTTGCCTTACTGTCCTATATTACCCCATAAAATTTGGAATTTTTTTTATTGAAGTTCAATATCTGAAATCCCCTTTAGAATCAACATTTTAGGCAAAAATCACAAAATTTAGGGTTTTTATTTTAATTTCCATATTTAAAAATACAAAAAATTATATTTTCGAGATCCATTCCGTTTTTAGAGTTATTTTAGGTTATTTCGATTAATTCCAAGTTCATTTGCTCCATGTGTTAGTTTATCTTTAAATTCAGAAGCGAAAATCAGGCGAAAATCAGGTTAAATTTGATATTTTATGATATTTTCGCCATTTTAGGGTTTTTATCATGTACATGAGCATGTAGAATCATATTAGGGTTAATTTCAATCTCATTTGCATTTCATATTTTTCAATTTTGCAAAATTTATTTCAGAAAACCCTGGTTTCAAGGCCATAGTCTTGTCATCAGGGGTATTTTTGTCATTTTGACCTAAATTTCGAAATTTCAATCTTTAATTTCAATAATTTTCATGCATATCATCATATTTCATCATATTGTATTTGATTTATTTCATTTTATTTTCAAATTTCCAAAATTTCTTTCAGAAAACCTTGCTTTCAAAATCATCAGGGGTATTTTGGTCATTTTGACCTAAAATTCGAATTTTCAAGTTTATCTTCAAAATTTATTCATTATTTATTATGTTTATATCAAAGGGGGTATGATTCTGGGTTTATATCTGAATAATATCCGATAATTTCTCATATTTTCGGATAAATTCAGAAAAACCTACATTTTTGTGCTAACACTGTTTTCTAGTTTTGCAGAAACATTCAAGAAGAAGACTTAGTTATTTTATTTCTTTATTTTATTCAATTCAATGTAAAAAGCAATGTAATATTTGTAATAAGAGTTACATTTCTGCTTAGAATAGGGCTGCATTGCATATAGTTTAATTTATGCAAATTTCGATATTTGATGTATGATTCATGCACATTTATTCCAAAATCACTATAGTTTACACAAATGACACGTGCACAAGCTCTTATGGAGTTTATAAACTCGGTGGGATTCGTATTTATGGCCATAGTCAAAATATAAAGAAAACCAAGATTTATGATCTTCGTATTAGCCACATTCAGCCTACACACTTAGGCTAACTTCAAAAATGCACTGCATTTTTCAAAACTTCAAAAGGATTTCTCAATTCCTCAATTGAAATTCTCTTTCAAATTCATATTCATTCATTCATATCATTCAAATTGCATTATTTTCAAATTCATTTTCCAATTTCAATTTCAGAAAATCAATTTTCTCAAGGATTTACTAAGTCTTTCTCAAGATCGGATTTTCTCAGAAGTCTGAGTTTTCAAATGACATTTCAAAGCATTTCCCAAGTTCAAATCAAGATTTTCCAATGTTTTAAAATTCTCAAATTTCAATATCTCAAGTTTTCAAAAATCAATTTTCCCAAGATTCAAATTTTCTTGAGAAATCACTTTCCAATGCAAATTTCTGATTTTCAATGAAATTCAATAATTTTCCCAGGAATTCCATTTTCAAGCATTTTCCAGTCATTTTCCAAATGCATTTCAATTTTCCAAACTTGCATTATTTTCAAATTTTCATAGCACAAGCCTGATTCTCTGTGCATTCTAGGAAAAATAGAGCATAATTTAGATATTTGAGTCAAGTTAAAGCACATAATTGTCCTTGGTTCAATTACCCTTGGTAAAGGCGCCAGGAACGGTTGAACCTCGTACAGACAGGCGGAACCCATTCCACAGAATTTTCCCACAAATTTTCAAAACGGAGGCGAGTGATTTTCAAAACCATTTTCAAAACTTTGGTCGAGTTTGACTAGCGAAATTCGTTTCTCTCTCGCAAGAGAGGGGAAAAATTATGCGATGATAACAGGTTTGGTGACCATGATGGGACATGTCTTTGTTTGATCAATTATGTGTTTTGACTTAGCTCAATTGTCAAAATCGTGCTCTACAAAATGTCAGTTTTTTTTTTTGATATCATGTGAACCTAAGAGCCTAGACTTGAACCCAGCTGACATGGACTGCATATAGACTAGTCATGGTTTGGTAGGACCATATTGAGGAGAATTATACATACTCACTTAGACTTAGGTTTAAAATACAACACTCCTTAATCTAGGAGTTGTATGAAAACAATGTTTGCTTCTTCAAAAAATTTCAAAATCTCTATCTCTTTAGGTTTTAGAGCCCTCTGTTTGTCTGCATGTGATCATATTTCAAAAATCACCCCACCTATGTCTACCCGGTCTTCACGTTGCTAGGCTCTTTTCCAGAACCATAGTTTGGGACAAAGCCTCACAACTGGGCCACTTATTTGGGCAAACGCCCCCCTGCCACGTACCAAGGGCCATAGTCCAACGTATATCGGCAGACGCTCAAGGATGTTGGGAAAACACAAGCCTAGACCCGGAGATAAATTTTTTGCCACGTACATCGAGCCTCGGCTCGAGTATATCGGCATAGCATGATTGGACACAGTTGATCTGAGCCTAGAGTCAGGATTAGGGTCCTAAAGCTCTTTCAAAATTAATGCATTTAGAGTCAGCTTCTTAGGGATTGCTGTATGTACATAATTGTTTGTGATTGAATGTATGATTTTTTCGTCTTATTTCCTCATACTTTTCCCAATTTTTCCAAAACATCGAACAATTTTTCCAAAATACCTCATTTTACATCTTTTGTGAAATATCTCCTTTTTTTATTAAAAACCCTGGACGATTTTTCCAAATTATCCACTTTTTCTTCAAAACTTTAGGCGATTTTCCATTCTTTCGTTCCTCTTGACTTCGAATTTCCAACTTTTTATCCTGCCTGCAATTTTCAAAATTCTTGTATTTTTCCAATGTCTAATTCCAATCTTCCTATCTTTCAGTCCAATGCCATCCAGTCAGCTCGATTCTGTTTTCCCTGAGGGTCACATCTCCTACGAGGTGCGACAAAGTCTTCCCAAGCATCGAACTCTCAACACCGGACCCTTCTTTCCCTGGTGGTACTATGTTTGGTTCAAAAACTTCTCTCGTATGTTTCCGGACCACTTGAGCAATTGCCGGTTGGAATTGGCATCTGCAGTGGGAAAGTTGACAGTCAACGATAATCTGATCCATGCACTGACAAAGCGGTGGAATCCGCGCACTTGCACATTCTGGTTCCCGTGGGGCGAGATGACACTACTGATGGACGAATTTTCAGAGATTATGGGACTGCCCGAGCCAGCCGGTTAGCCTGGAGATCCATTAGAGCAGCAGTTTCTGATCAATGTCAAGGGTCTGAACCCTAAAGATGTTGTGGCTCGCATGACAGGGCACAAGTCTTGGCCACTGATTAAAGAAAACAGGAATGAATACGTGAGCCTGATCGAGATCTACCGACAGTATGGAGAATTTGCAGAAGTCAACTCATTGTCCAAGACAGCTCGAGAGAGAATTCAACATGTGATGGTTCTGTGTAGTGTAGGACTTGCTTTCTTTCCAGACAGACAGAATTATGTGGATGTCAGAATAGTACAGCTTCTGAGGAGATGGGGAAGTCGACAAACCAGCCGTCTTTCGATAGCCATGGCTGCGCTTCCCTTTCTATACAGAGGACTGACCCATTTCACGCTTGGAGAGTCCATCTTAGTCGAGGTATGTACTTATGTACTTCAGTCTTGGTTTCTTCAGCATATGCCGACCAAGGCTAGTTTGTTTAGATATAACGGCAAGGAGCTCCTTCCAATTGCGCGGTACCGATTCCTAATCGATTATCTGTAGGAAGAAGAAGTGGTATGGGACTATTTTGATCGAGAATTATCACCTCCCAGATACACCTATGCATATGGCAAGAGATTCAAGCTGCTTGGTCCATTCTTTTGTGCCTACTATCATTCAAAACGGTGTGTTCGACAGTTTTCTCAGAGACAGAAGCACATAGAGATGCAACTGCTATCAAGAGTCATGCCAGAGTTCGACCTTACATCAGCACAGTGGTCCGGAACATACCATTCTGCCAGATATGGCTGAGACTCTTTTGTCACTCTTCTACTTTTTCCAGGTCCTCGTGTCTCTGCTAGTTACAAAGAGTGGTGGCAAATTGTTTGTCCGCCCCCTCTTTCCCAAGTTTATTATTGATACAATGATGTTTCTCTTTCAATAAATAAAAATCTTGCAAATTCTTTAATTCTTGGTTTGACGACCTCGCCTAGGTAACAAGGCATAATTTTCAGTTGTTTATTTTCTTTGCAAAGGAATGACAACGCAATTGTCGTAATCCCAGCAACGACTCAATCCCTAGTAATGGGATACTCTTTCAATTGTCTACCAAAATTCTCAGCAAATATTCTCTTCCGATCAAAATCTCTTTCAAAAGCCTAATCATCAATTTTGCTTTGCAGAGAGCATTCGTGACATTCAATGGTTCAGACAAGGTCAAGGAAGAAAACTGCACCAGTTGAGGGCATCGCATATTCAACAACTTCAGAAGAAGAAATGGATTCCCCGCATTGAGGCAAAAATCAAGGGCAGCAGGTTGAGGGTGACATTGATCCTCAAATGTATGCCATGTTCAAAAAAGTGAAAAGCAAAGTGCTGGCAGAGCAAGCTGAAGCCAGTACAGAGCATACCTAGGTCAAGCAGAAGGCTGAGGGTCACACAGTCAAGAAGCAGGTGAAGATATCTAAAAAGCGTGTCTAGCATGAAGATACATCTGATGAAGAGGAATCAGTGGGAGACACGAATGAAGAAATTGAGACTCGGCAGATACTCCGCAAGTCTACTCAGTGGTAGGGGTCAGCCCATAGATTCAAAGATCAGTCTATCAGTGATTCTGACCAACCACAATTCAGAGAAATGGTCAGGATAGTTCGAGATCTGCAGGCCCGCGACAAGGGCAAAAGGATTTTCACAAGCGAAGAGTTCTATGATAGTCTGGAAGGAGATGACAGCCTAGAAGATCTCCCTCGCAAATTTGTCAAATTTGATGGGACTGGCAATCCCAAGGCTCACCTGGCTATGTTCTTTGCAGAATGCAATAGATTCAAGAGAGACAATCGCGCTTTGTTTAGATGCTTTCCTCGTAGTCTAGAGGGCACTGCCGCCAAATGGTATTTAGAGCACATCAATCCCATTGAGTTGAAAGAATTTGACAAGGTGGTTAATCTTTTCATTGAGCGATTCTTGTTCAATACCGAGGTGCTACCCACCCTCAATCATCTCTATAATCTGAAGCAGAAAGAGGATGAAAAGGTGAGAAATTTTATCCATAGATGGCGATCCACCTGCAATCAAATGAAGGATCCGATATCAGAAGGGCATGCATTGTCGGTCATCCTGAATAATTTCCCCCAACCTTTGAGAGGCCTGATCTCTACTTCCCCAGCACGATCTTTCATCGAATTGACAAAACGAGTTGAATGGCTCGAGATAGAAATAGAGAATGGAGTATATGAGAGTCTCACACTCTCAAAGAGCAATTTAGATACCAAAAAGAAGTCAAACTTCACGTTCTCTGGGAATGCCCCCGGCAACAGCAATGGCAAAAGCAAAAGAGATGGCAGAAAGAACCACACCGGCAGATCAGAGAGTCTAAATTTCAGCAAAGATAATCATACAGGACAAAAGGATAGAATCAACAAGCAGAATGACAACCCTCCCTCGAGCATCCAACTAGAATTAAAACCCCAAGGGAGACCAAAGCATGACGGTTGGGGATACGACCGCAATTTTACTTTCTTAGAACAGTTGCTCGAGCAAGTTCTGGAATACATGATAGCCAAAGGGATGGTTAGACTCCCCAAGATAGCGGATCCTCCTTTGACCATGGGAAGGTTTAAAGATTAATTCTGCAAGTTTCATCGGACAATGGGTCACGATACCAAGCATTGTTTCGTCTTCAAGAATATCGTTCAAGACTGCATTGATAAGAATCTCCTCATTGAAGATGAAAAGGAGGACTAGTCATCCTGACTGAGCTTTTTTCTCAAATCATTCAAGAAGCTGACAATGCTAGCATTTTCCCATTTCTCATCTTGCTTTCATTATTTTGAAGGGATAATGCAATCCCATTTGTCTTTCCTTGATTTGTCATCTTTCCTTCAATGCATTAATAAAATTATCAATTTTCCTCATAAACTTAATGTCACCTCTTATTCTTCTTCTCCGCAAAAATGTTCTCGCATGAGAAATGACCCTCTTCAGAGTCTCTGAATCAATCAAAAGTCAATTGCTTTATTACCGTCGGAGAGCATTCTTCGAACATCAATTATCTTCCTTTTATCCAAAATTTCACTCTCCAGTTATACTAGGGCATTATTTTGAAAATTGTCTTCAAAATATCTTATATGCAGGCAGGATCAAATAAATCTCTCAGTTTGCATGCATGTGCATCCATTTACATCATTTTGCATTTGCATCAAATTCACTTCCCCTTCAGGTTAAGAGACAAACCTGAGTTGCCCATTCAGGATAAGGGAAAAATCCTGAGACCCCGACAGTTGTCTAAGTCATCGTGAGGATGAAGACTAAAAATCTCTAATCAGAATTAGTTGGGTAAATTTTCAAAAATCCAGTGTTCGTGCTGGTTAGATTTTCAAAAAAACCAGTGTTCGTGCTGGTAAAATTTTCTAAATCCAGTGTTCGTGCTGGTAAATTTTTTAAATCCAATGTTCGTGCTGGTAATTTTCAAAATTCAGTGTTTGTGCTGGTAAGATTTTTAAAATCCAGTGTTCGTGCTGGTAGAATTTTCTAAATCCAGTGTTCATGCTGGTAAATCTTCAAAATCCAGTGTTCGTGCTGGTAATTCTTCCAAAAACAGTATTCATACTGATCCATTTTCAAAATCCAGTACTTATACTGGTTCATTTCCAAAATCCGGTATTCACACTGGTACATCTTTCAAAATCCAATTGTTATTGGTCGGACTTTCAAAATCCAATTTTTATTGGTCAAACTTTCTAAAATCTGGTTTTGCTGGTTAATGTTTTCGAACCTAATCCATGTTGGTCTAATCTTCTTGCGGGATTCGAGTTCCGACTCAAATTTTCTTTCCTCCAGGATTCGAGTTTCAACTCAAATTTCTTTCCCTTCTGAATTGGTCTAGAAAATTAGAGTTCCGACTCGAATTTTCTTCCAAATCCAATTCAAATGTTTTAGAATTGGTCTAGAAGATTAGAGTTCCGACTCAAATTTTCTTCCAAATCCAATTCAAATGCCTGGAATCGGTCTAGAAAATTAGAGTTCCAACTCAAATTTTCTTCCAAATCCAATTCGCTTGGCTTTCCTTTAAAGGTTTGAACTCCTACTCAAACTTTTCTACAATTTAGTAATTGGTCTAGAAGATCCAAGTTTCGACTTGAATTTTCTTTCAAAACCCAATTCATTTAGTTTTTCCTTAAAGATTTGAATTTTGATTTGAATCTTCCCTCAAAACCCAGTTTAGCATCTGGTCCATTCAAAGCTCACAAGTTGAATCCTTTGTTCTTAAACTATGGTCCTTAGGTTAAATCCTTATGAAATTGATAGTTCGTAGGTCGAATTCCTTCGGAACCGATGTGGTCCTTAGGTTAAATCCCTATGGAAGTTCGTAGGTTGAACCCCTGCGAAACCAGTGTGATTTGTAGGTTGAATGTCAGTCAAACCAATACGGCTCATAGGTTGAACCCCTTTCGAATCAATCGCATTCTCAAAAATTTGATCTGTAGGTGGAATTCCTACTGATCCCAGGTTCTTAGGTCGAACCATTTTTGGATTGGTATTTTTCAAAAATTCGATTTGTAGGTTGAAGTCCTCCTGATCCAATATTCTTTACAGTCTTTAGGTTGAACCCCTTTTGGATTGGTATTTTTCTGAAATGTGATTTGTAGGTTGAAGTCCTCCTGATCCAAGTTCTTAGGCTAAATCCCTATTGAACCCACACCGTTCCCAATGAACCCATGTCGTTCTCAATTGAACCCATGTCATTCCCAGTAAACTAATTTCTAGTTTCGACCTTCGGGTCAATCAATTTCCAAATTCAAGCCTTCGGGTTACAATCTTACCAACATCAGTCATTTTCCTGCCTTCGGGTTATAACTTTATCAACATCTATCACTTTCTAAGCCTTCGGGTTACAACTTCATCAATGTCAATCAATTTCAAATCATCAAATTCAACCTCTCAATCAAAATCCTGCTTTCTAGCTGGTCGGTCAACAAATCCTGCTTTTGAGCTGGTCAGTCAATAAATCCTGCTTTCGAGCTGGTCGGTCAACAAATCCTGCTTTCTAGCTGGTTGGTCAACAAATCCTGCTTTCGAGCTGGTAATTCAACAAATCCTGCTTTCTAGCTGGTCGGTCAACAAATCCTGCTTTTGAGCTGGTCGGTCAACAAATCCTGCTTTCTAGCTGGTCGGTCAACAAATCCTGCTTTCTAGCTGGTCGGTCAACAAATCCTGCTTTCGAGTCGGTCGGTCAACAAATCTTGCTTTCGAGCTGGTAATTCAACAAATCCTGCTTTCTAGCTGGTCGGTCAACAAATCCTGCTTTCGAGCTGGTCGGTCAACAAATTCTGCTTTCAAGCTGGTCGGTCAACAAATCCTGCTTTCGAGCTAGTCGGTCAACAAATCATGTTTTCTAGCTGGTCGGTCAACAAATCCTACTTTCGAGCCGGTTGGTCAACAAATCCTGCTTTCGAGCTGGTCGGTCAACAAATCCTGCTTTCGAGCCGGTCGGTTAACAAATCTTGCTTTTGAGTTGGTAATTCAACAAATCCTGCTTTGGAGCTGGTCGGTCAACCCAAATCCTGCTTTCGAGCTGGTAAGTCAAAATAAAACCCAACCTTCGAGTTGATCTTTTATCGAGTCTTTTCAAGACTCAATTTGGTCATGGATGTGTCAATTAAACCTTAAACAATTTCTTTCACCAAGGATTTCAAGAACATTTTGCCAATTTGTCATTAAATATTTGTTGATTTCAAAATCCTTATTGCATAAAATTATTACCTCAGAATACCTTCAGTATTACTTCAAAAAGGACAAAGCTTTCGCGAAAAAGGATTCAAAATTCAAAATCTTTCTATTGGCCAACCAAAAGGATGAAGAATAAATCTTCGATATGGCCAGCAAAGAAAATTCAATGTTGTTGCAAAGCCATAAGTGATTGATATTGATCGCAGTCAATGGCACATTTTTAAAGATCATCCTTGGGAAATAAAGCAGTCAAAATATCCTAGGTGATACAGAAAAATTCATTCAATCTCCATATCTCCTCAATTACTTAAGCTGCAATTAAATATTTACAAAAGGGATCTCTCAATTGTCGTCAAGATGAAGACAAATTATGTGAGTTGACCCCCGGGGCCAAAGAAGATTTGGATCATCTTCGAGATGAAGGAGTTTGTGACGAATCCTTTCAGAGAAAGTTCAGAGCACCGTCAAGATGAAGGTGACTGCGATGAGCCTCCCGACAAACCCTAAAGGATATTTAATTTCTGCTATCATCAAGAGATTTTCAACCAAAGAGCCAATAATCATCAATATAATCCCTGAGAGAAAAGAAGGATCGGAGCATCTCTGAGATGAAGGAGTTTGTGACGTACCCTTCCAAAAAAAGAGAGAGAAAAGTCAGGACATCTCCAAAATGAAGGATGATGTAATCCCCAAAAACCCAAGAGAGCTCTAATTCTGCCAAAAAAAAAAGAGTAGGCAGAAAGATCGTCATGAGAAAAGAATCCCAGGATATCAGACTGCTGAATCTGCCAAGAATCCTCTTTAAATTTTGTGAAATTCTATTATCAATATTCTTTCACCAATTGCTTTCACAATATCAAGAATACTGTCTTTTGTGCTCATATCAAGAAAATTGATAGCTTCCTTGAAAGAAAGCCAATCACAAGCAATTTGAATTTGAATCTTGATTCTACGGAGTTAAGCCTACTCGGAGGTAATACTTCAGGTAGAAAAGAGGGAATATTTTCAAAACAATGTGCATCACTTTCAATTATTTTGAATCAACAACAATTTTCAACATTTTGACAATATTTTCTAGCCATTCCGATGTGAAGCGCGAGCTTGAGGTTCATCTTTGGCGCATCCTGACATCAGTTGTTATCCCTTTTAAGGACTTGATAACAGGAGTTTTCAAGATTCCTTCCCTTCTGTTGGTATAATCTGAGCGCATGGGCTCTCAGATTCGTACACTTCCCTGTGTCCCCACTGTCCCACCAAAGACAGTCCAATTTCCGCTTGAGGTTAAGCCACCAATCATTTTCTCGCAAAAGGTCATCAATTTCAAAAGTTATTCAGTCTCAGCAATGAGGCGCCCAAAATCAAACCCCTTTTCAAGCTTTAGGGACCCCAATTTCATCCTTTTGCAAAACCCCTATCGGATTCATTATGCGGAGATCCGAAGGTTCCATCATGGTTTCTTCCTTCGAGGATTCCATTCATTTTCCTCCCAATCAGGATAAGGGTACAAACCTAAGACTCCTTTGATGAGGTATTTCATTTTCCTTTCAATCAGGATAAGGGTACAAACCTGAGCCTCCTTTGATGAGGTATTTCATTTTCCGCCCAATCAGGATAAGGGTACAAACCTGAGCCTCCTTTGATGAGGTATTTCATTTTCCGCCCAATCAGGATAAGGGTACAAACCTGAGCCTCCTTTGATGAGGTATTTCATTTCCCGATCAGGCTAAGGGTTAAACCTGAGCCTCCTTTGATAAGATATTTCATTTTCCGATCAGGTTAAGGGTTAAACCTGAGCCTCATTTTGATGAGGTATTTCATTTCCCGGTCAGGTTAAGGGTTAAACCTGAGCTTCGTTTCTACATGATGTATTTCTTGTCCCATCCAGGTTAAGGGCAAAACCTGAATCTCACTTCATTTGAGGTAAAATTCTTCTTCTTTATTCTTCATTTCATATCTACCATTTTCATCAGTGCTAACCTCTTCACAACCAGTCAGATCCTTCTAACTGGGGCATTTTTATAGCCCAAATTTGGTGTATTTTTCTTTGCCACTAAGCTCGGCCTTAAACCGACTTAGTAGCAAAGACGAGCATCTGTAAACACCCCAAATTTTTCACATCCATTCTCAAATAACCCTCCTCGTGCAGTGTCAACCTTGTTAGGTCAGTGTAGGAGTCAACCCTCCAGTCAGTTTCAGAAAATCACCCTTTTACCAACTTTAATTAGGAAAATTACCATTTTACCCCTAGGTCATCCCAGACCTCAGTCAGTTAGAGTCAACAAAGCTCACTGGTCAGTTCAGAACATTTACAATATCAGTCATTCCAAGCTCATTTGAGCTCACAGTGAGAAGACCATTTTCATTTCTGACAATTCCTGCCAAAATGGGATCATTTCTTTAGAAATGAGCTCATTTCTTGTGCAAATCCAAGCCAATTGTCTCTGAGTCAGTCATTCATAGTCAGTCATACTCCCCAGAGTCTAACTTGAGCTCACTAGAAGTTCAAGTGCTCCCATTTCAGTTCAAAACCATTTCTAAGTGTCCAGGAGCCCATTTTAGTCCATTTCAGCTCTTTCAGCTGAAATTGAGCTGAGTTTAGTCAGTTGAGCTAGTGTTTATTCCAATGATCATTTCGTACCATTTCTCTAAAAATGGAAGCTTTTCTTGAAAATTCAGTCGAAAAGGTAAGTTGAGTTAGTATCATTGTCAGCTCATTAGAGTTCTAAAACTCTAAAACCCAGCTCAATCTAGCTCATCTCAGTTCAATCCAGCTCGAACCCTAATTTCCAGTGTCATTCTAACCCAGTAGAGTCCGAAAACCATTTCTTGAGCTATTTTGCAAATTTTATCAATTTTAATGCTTTTTGAATTGGTACAATTTTATCAATTTTATCAATCATTTCATATCATTTCATATCATTTCTCAGCATTTCATAACATTTCATCACATTTCATTTCATTTTCGAAGTCCAGAACTCCAGTTTTATAAATTTCAATCCAAATTGAGTTTTAAAAGTTTTCAGAAATCAATTTCAAACCCTGAATTTCCAAAATTGACATTTTTACCACTGGGAGTCTAAATTTGGAAATATTTTCTCGAGAAAAACAATCTGGATTTCTTTCAAATTAAATTTTCAAATTCTACACTAGATTTGCTTCACAACGAGGTATTGAACTTCAGAATCCGAGCTCGTTTCAAAAACTGCCAAAAATAGCTTGTTTCGTCTGAAAAAAATTTTGGAAATATTTTTTTGAGAAAATCAATCTAGATTTCTTTCAAAATTAAATTTTCAAATTCTACACTGGATTTGCTTCGCAACGAGGTATTGAACTTCAAAATCCGAGCTCGTTTCAAAAACTGCCAAAAATAGCTTATTTCGTCTGGAATTTTTTCTAAAAAGACTATTTTACTCCTTTAATCATCAAAATGAATTTCAAAAGTGTAATTTGGACCCGCTCTGAGATGGCCCATCCATTTGAATTTTCTTGTTTTAATTTATAAGAAAAGAAAAAAAAATCTTTTTCTTTATTTTTCATTTGTTTTATTTTATTTTATTTTATTTTATTTTATTTTTAATTATTTTATTCTTCCTAAGGTGGGACCCACAAGGCGGTCGACCACCCTAGCCCACCTTCCAGCCCACTTCCTTTCTTCTTTTTCCTCCATTTTATTTTATTTTATTTCTTTTCTTTCCTTCTTTCTTTCTTTTCTTTCTTTCTTCTTTCTTTTTCTTTCTTTCTTTACTCCTTTCTTTCCTCCCCCTCCACTCACGTATGGCATTCTCCAGCCTTCCTTCCTTTCCCTCTCCTTTCTTTTCTTTTCCTTCTTCCCCTCTTCTTTCCTTTTCCTTCCCTTCCTTCTTTCCCCTTTCTTCCTTACCTCCTTTCCCTTTCTTTCAAAGGCACAAGGCTGCAGCCATTTACGTATGGCTACCCATGACATAGTGGAGGAAACTTAGGTTTTAATTTTATCAAAACCTAAGTTAGCAAAAAAAAAATAAAAAGGAACACAACGGCTGCTATCTAACTCCCATCCCTTCACGCCTCTCTCTCTCTCTCCCTTTCTCCTCCCCTCCTTGCTGCAACTGTTTCTTTTCCCTGACAGCCATCACTCTCACTCCAGCCATAGCATCTCAGCCCCAACGAACAGCAACCCTCAGCCTTCCTGCCACTACAAAAAAATAGTTGATTAGCGACGGAATTTAGCGACGGAGTTATATCGTCGCTACTTAGCGACAGATTAACGAGAGAAATGAATCCATCGCTATATTTGTAGAATTTTACGAAACTAGCGACAGAAAACATTCCCTCGCAAAATCCGTCGCTAAGTAGCGACGGATTTTGCGAGAGAATGTTTTGTCGCAATAAATACGACAGTTAGCGACGGCTAAGATTCCGTCGCAACATAGCGACGGCCTAGGCGACGAAATATTTTCTGTCGCCTTTTTTGTTTTTTGAATTACGATGGCTTAGCGACGGAATTAATCCGTCGCTAAGCCGTCGCTATATGTCGCATTACCCCTAATCCCAGCCCTCTTTTTCCTTTCTCCTTTCGCTGCTCCCGCCCGCCACCCTCTCCCTCCTGCCGCCCTCTTCCTTCCGTCAACCTTCCGCTGCCGCCGTCGCTGCCCGGAGCAACCGCAGGTACGTAAATGGATTGGAGGTCGACCCCCTGCTTTTTCCGGCAGGGGGTCGACTCTGCCAGGCGGTCGACCCCCTGCGTTTTCCGGCAGGGGGTCGACTCTGCCAGGCGGTCGACCCCGGTAGGTGGTCGACCCTCTGCCGTGTCCGGCCGGGGGTCAACCCTGGTAGGGGGTCGACCCCCTGCCGTGTCCGGCCGGGGGGGGGGGGGGGGGGTCGACCCCCCGCCATGTCCGGCCGGGGGTCGACCCCCCGCCGTGTCCGGCAGGGGGTCAACCCCGGCAGGGGGTCAACCCCTTTTGATGTCCGGCAGGGGGTCAACCCCCTGCCTTGTCCGGCCGGGGTCGACCCCCTTGCCGTCTCCGGCCAGGGGTCAACCCCCTGCCTTGTCCGGCAGGGGGTCAACCCCTTTTGATGTCCGGCCGGGGGTCGACCCCCTGCCGTGTCCGGCCGGGGGTCGACCCCCTGGTTTCTTGCTCTTTTTTTTCTTTTTTCAGAAATTAGGGTTTTTATTTTATTTTTATTGTTTAGTTTTCTTTGATTTTCATTGATTAGGATTTTTTATTTTGATTTTCATTTATTAAGCAATTGAATCAAATTTCTTAAATTAAGGCTATTTGTAGTTAATTTAATTAGGGTTTTTTATTTGATTTTGTTTTATTAGGGCTTTGAATCAAAATTTAAAAATTAGGGCATTTTATAGTTAATTTGATTAGGGTTTTCTTGGATTTGATTAGAGCTTTTATTTTTATTTTCTATGATTAGGGATTTGAATCATAATTTTTTTAATTAAGGATTTTTAGTTAATTTGGTTAGGACTTTAAATCAAAATTTTTTAATTAAGGCTTTTATAGTTAATTTGATTAGGTTTTTTTTATTTATTTAGAGTTTTTATTTTTATTTTCTATAATTAGGGATTTAAATCACATTTTTTTAATTAATACTTTTTAGTTAATTTGATTAAGGATTTTTTTGTATTTGATTTGGGCAGGTTTTTTCCTTGTTTGATTAAGGTTTAAATTGTGGCTTTTTTATTTAATTTTATGGTTTATTTTTCTTATAGTTTATGATGTTTTGGTTTATTTATAATTTATTTTCTTGTATTTTAAGGTTTTATGATTTAATATGGTCGAATAATTTCATGGTGACTTCATTTTAAAACATCATTTTTTTTTGCAGATTTCTCAACAGAACTTGCTTGTGCCCCGCCACCCGTGGTAAGTAAGTGACAAAAACAATGCAAATCGGGTAAATACCCGTGGTGAGTAAGTGATGCAAGCGCATCACATGTTATTTAATTTATTGAATATAACACTTTATTGTTCACACACTCACTTAGTTGTTGATATCTATGACTACTTTGTTGGAGTTCGGAGATCATGCTGAGCATGATTTTAATGTATGAATATGGAAGTGTTCTTATTTTTGGAGTACGGAGTCCATGCTATGCATGGTAGTAGTTAGTGGGATATTGAAGTGTGTTTGCTGCAGGTACATGTTTGATATTTGTTTGATATGAATTATTTCGATGTATTGCAATGTTTGATGTGATTGTATCCATGCTTACATGTAGTTACTTTCAATTTGATTATGTCTTCCATGTGAAATTGTATACTGAAAGCATGCTTCAAATGAATGTATCGTGTCATGAATAGTTTGCACATGAAAATATTAAGTTATCAATGCATGCATCATAATTCTTGTGATTGTATGACATCATATATTGCATGATAAATTTGATATTTTCTTCATCATAGTATTCTGATGGTTCTCTTTTAACTGGTTAGGATACTATTCGTAACATCATACGACAGAATGACTGCAAACCGTGAATGGATGTACCGTAGGATAGTAGACAATGAGTTATCGCATGAATATATGGATGGTGTCGACAGTTTTATTGAATTTGCAACGGCAAGTGTCAGTACGGTAGATCCCACAGGTCGGATTAGGTGTCCCTGCAAGATTTGTAAGAATAATCGATTTGTAGAACCTCATGGCGTTAGACATCACCTATACAGGAAGGGTTTTGTGAGTGATTATCAGAACTGGACGTTTCATGGAGAAGAATTTAGAAACGATTTTGATGCACGGGTGAATGTGGTGCACGATAATCCATATACGAATTTGATATTTGATGCTGCAGGAACAGAACTGGGTTCTGCTATGAGTTCTAGTGATGTAAGAACTGTCGTAGATGAAGAATCACCAAACGATGCAGCTAGTAGATTTTATGATTTACTTAGAGATGCTGATGAGCCACTTTGGAACGGTTGTGAGAGTCACACTATCTTGTCTGCAGTTCTTCAACTAATGAATTTGAAGTCCGAGTATAATTTGAGTCAATCATGTTTTGACCGTTTGTGCATGATTGTGAAGAGTATGTTGCCTAAAGATGAGAAATTGCCACAAAATTTCTATCGTGCGAAAGTTATGGTCAACGCTCTAGGTATGGGTTACAAAAAGATTGATGCTTGTCCAAATCACTGCATGTTGTATTTCAAGGAGCAGGAAAACGACATATCATGCCCGTCATGTGGGCATCCTCGGTTCAAGCCAAAGACAAGAGGCAATGGTAGCACGAGATCAAAGGAAGTTTCATACAAGTCGCTCCGCTACTTTCCTATCACTCCTAGATTGCAGCGATTGTATATGTCTTCAAAGACAGCTAAACACATGAGATGGCATGCAAATAAAGTTCGACACGATGAAAACAAGATCACGCATCCTGTTGACGCTGAAGCTTGGAAGCACTTTGATCGTACTCATCAGAACTTCGCAATGGAAGTGCGAAATGTTAGACTCGGTCTATGTACAGATGGATTTAATCCATTTGGGGGTAGATCAACTCCATACTCATGCTGGCCAGTATTTGTAACTCCATACAACCTTCCACCAAGCTTGTGTATGAAACGTCCAAATCTTTTCTTGTCTCTGTTGATCCCTGGTCCGACCTCACCTGGCCAAAATCTTGATGTATATCTAAGGCCATTGATTGATGAATTAAAAGTACTGTGGGATGACGGTGTTACCACGTATGATGCCCACAAAAAACAAAATTTCAACATGAAGGCCGCTGTTCTATGGACAATCAGTGACTTCCCTGCATATGGTATGTTATCTGGTTGGAGCACACATGGGAGGTTGGCTTGTCCGTACTGCATGGAGGATTCCAAAGCTTTTAGATTGAGGCATGGAAGGAAGCCTTGCTGGTTTGATTGCCATCGTCGATTTCTACCCAGCGATCATCCGTTCCGACGTCAAAAGAATGCATTTACAGCAGGCACAACTGAAATGGAAGGTCCATCCTCAAGATTGTCTGGCATAGAGATTTTAAGAAGATTGCGATACTTTCCAGATGTATTAACAGATGCCCGCAGTCCTACACCCTTCCGTGGATTTGGGAAGGAACACAATTGGACGAAAAAATCTATTTTTTGGGAACTACCGTATTGGCCGTTCCTATTGATACGACATAATTTGGATGTGATGCATGTAGAGAAAAATGTGTTTGATAATGTGTTCAATACAGTAATGAATATTAAAGGAAAAACGAAGGATAATCCGAAGGCCCGTATGGATTTAAAATTAATATGTAAAAGACCAGAATTGGAACTCAAAGAGTATAATGGCAAAGTACTGAAACCAAAGGCGAAGTACGTGCTCGGACCTGATCAAATAAAACATGTATGTCAATGGTTGAGACAACTGAGATTTCCAGATGGATATGTCTCTAACATTGCTCGGGCTGTGAAGATTGACGATGGACAGTTATATGGGTTGAAGAGCCATGATTGTCATATCTTTATGCAACGATTGATACCCCTAGCATTCCATGATATGTTAGACAAACCTATATGGGGGGTATTGTCTGAGTTGAGCGGATTTTTCAGAACATTGTGCGCATCGGAGGTCATTGTATCAGATGTAAAGAATCTCGAGGACTCTGTCATCACCACTGTTTGTCTGTTAGAAAAGATATTTACGCCAGCATTTTTCGATGTTATGGAACATTTGATCATACATCTGCCATATGAACTAAGGGTTGGTGGCCCTGTGCAATATCGATGGATGTACCCATTTGAAAGGTATATGTTTTTTTATATTTGTCTCTTTAATGACAGATATTTAAAATTTGAAATGTATATTCTTGTCAGATGCATGTTCGACCTAAAAAAAAAGGTTCGTAATAAAGCAAGAGTAGAAGGCTCTATTTGTGAGGCGTACACTTTAGAAGAGATTTCAAATTTCTCATCTATGTACTTCGAACCTCATATTTCAACACGTTACACATGCCCGCCCCGTAACGATGATGGAGAACAAGTAACTGTAGCTGACAAGCTGTTGATATTTCAACGACTTGGGCATGCATTTGGTAGTTGCCGATCAAGGCTATTGACAGATCGAGAGCAAGATGCAGCACACATCTATATTCTTTTTAATTGTTCAGCGATCGACCCATACATCGAGTAAGTATATGTATATGCAACTCAATTATAAATCCTTTTATGTTCTATATGTGGATACATGGCTCGGTAATATAAGTATTTGTGGTTTGCAGACGATTTGATCTGGAGTTGCAAAGCAAAGTTTCACATCTCACTAATGCAGAAGTACAAAAAGAACGTGAAACTAAGTTTGTGGAGTGGTTGAAACAGTTGGTAAAGAAGCTAACATAAATTTTGTACTTATAAACAACACTAAGTTACTTAATTGATCGTGATCACAATAATTGTTTATGTCTGTGCGTAGGTTCGCCATGGTGATGTTAAAGATCAAGGAATATGTGATTTAGAAAATGGTCCGACCAAAGTTGTGCAATGCTACAACGGGTATATCGTAAATGGTTATCGATTCCATACAAAAGACTACGGTATAAACAAATCAACGATAAATAGTGGCGTGTGTGTCAAGGGTAGCAGCTACGGTGAAAATGAACATGATTACTACGGTGTTATAGAGGAAATAATGGAGTTGACTTACTTAGGCATGAATAACAGGGTTACGGTATTCAAGTGTCATTGGTTTGATCCAACTGCAACAAGACTCGACAAAGCTTCAGGCATTGTGGAGGTGAATCATAAATCCAGGTTTGGAACATATGAACCATTCATATTAGCCTCGCAAGCTCAACAAGTTTATTATACTTCATATCCGAGTATAAAAAAGTCAGATAGAAATGAATGGTGGGCAGTTTGCAAGGTGAAATCCAAACTATACCCCGAGTATGATCAGTTACAAGAAGATGAGTTAGCTGAAGACAGTGATTACTATCAATCAGATGATGTCTGTGACTTCGCTTATGGTCACGATGTTGCGCATGATATGCATGTCATATCTCCATTGGCTGATGAAACATTCATAGAGGAATGTGATCCAAATGATGTACCAAGTGGATGGGCAAACAATGAAGAAGAAGAAGAAGAAGAAGAAGAAGAAGAAGAAGAAGAAGAAGAAGAAGAAGAAAGTCAAACTAGTGACGAGGAAGAATTCTCAAGCTAGTGAAAAAAATCTTATACTACAAACCTCTATTTAAATGCATTGTAATACTTGATGTGAGTTGTATTGCAATACTTGGTGTGAATGATTAAAAATTTTATTTCAATGTATTGTAATACTTGATACGAATGATTCGAATGCATTGTAATTTATCTGAATGTATTATAATTTATGCAATTAACGAATGATTTGAATTAGTGCAATACTTGATGTCAATGATTTGAATTATTTGAATGCATTGCAATGCTTGATGTGAATGACTTGAATGCATTGTAATACTTGATGTGAATTATTTGAATGTATTGTATGACATATGTTATTTGTTAGAATATGGTTCGTGGAGGTTATAGTGGTCGCTCATCCAGTAGTAGCCAGGCTCAACCTTCATCTTCACGGGCTCCTGTGATAGGTATATCATATAACTAATTAGATGCTTGATTAGTTCAAATGCACATTCTGAGAACTTGGTGTGTATTTTTTTACAGATGATGTTGCGCCTGTATACGACCCACCTACACCAGTTGATCGCACAAGTCAACAGCCAACACAGGAAACAGGGTCTTCACAGGCTGGCACAAGAAGACTCATTCGAATAGTGTATATCGATAATCGACCGTAAGTATTTTGTTTTCAATTATTGCATATCTTTTAAATATTTTATATTGATATTTACTGTGTAACAATTCATGTGCAGCACGAGGTTTGAGCCACAAGAAGTAGTACGGGAGATTAGGAATTCACTTCTTCAACATCTACCAGGACCAGTTGCTCAATGGAAAGAGTACCCAAAGGAGGTATTAGACAGATTGTGGTCCTCATTCATGGTATACAGTTGTTCCTCATAGTTAATGTGTTTCATATTTAATTTATTTAAGCAATGTCTACTAACTTTCTGAAAATATTTGTAGGCTTCGAATCGCTTTGCAACTACGGTGGAAGAAAATGATGCAAGGAAGGTGTGGCAGAAGGTGGCTGCCAATCGATTTGCAGACATGCTGCACACTATGAAGACTGCAGCAAAAAAAGCATCTGGCGTAGTAGATGATCCATTACTGTGGAAGGGCCATGGTCCTATTACTATCAGGAGAGATTACTGGGATGAAATGTGCGATATGTGGGCGGGAGATGCATTTAAAAATCGCTCTGCGAAGGCTTCACAAAATCGATCGAAGATGCCCGAAGCCCATCTACACACAGGTGGATCTAAGACATTTGGGAGCCACCTAAAGAAAATGGTAACTCATCAATATATAATATTAATTTTATAAGTATAGTTGCAAATTTGTGTACTAAATCTTTTGTCATTTAACTTCGCAGGAAGCAGAAAAAGGAGGCAGTGTACCATATAAGGATGTGTTTGTAGAAACACATAAACGGAAGACCACGGGAGTCTTCGTATCAGAGAAGGCGAGAACGACAACGGTATGTATTAATTCTATTAATAATCATTGCAATATATATGCAAGTCATCATAATGTTATCATTAATTATTAATGAATACTTTAAACATTATTTTGTAGGAGGCATATGAGCAACAAATGGTAGAGCGATATGGTGAAGACGCTACTCAGCATCCATCATTTGATCCTACAGCATGGGTGACTGCAGCAGGTGAACCCAAAAAAGGTCGCGTGTTCGGGTTTGGGAGTAATATGAACACTTCACCAGTTATTGGTTCTTCCAGTTACGGCTCACCAACTTCTTGCGCCGACATAAGCTCCAAGCAGCCGACTATTCTTTCCGGTGATGATGTACGCGAGATCATTAATGAATCACTGAATAACTACTTCCAATACACCGTCGCCCCCTTTCTCCGAAATGAGATCAAGGCCGCTGTTCAGGATAGGGGATCTTCGATTCCAGGTCCCTCTCAAGTATAATCACATATATAGTTTTTTTGACTATCTTAAAGCACATCTGAGCATGGTAGAATCACACATAGAGTTTTTCTAGATGCCTTAGAACACATATGAACATGCTATAATCACATATTCAATTTTTTTACTGCCTTAGCACACATATGAGCATGATAGAATCACATATATATATATTTAACTTTTTGTCTGTCTTAGAGCACATATGAGCATGATAGAATCACATATAAAGTTTTTTTGATTGCATTAGAACACATAAGCATGCTATAATCACATATTCAGTTTTTTTACTGCCTAAGAACACATATGAGCATATTATAATCACATATTCTGTTTTTTGACTGCCTTAGCACACATATGAACATGCTATAATAACATATAGAGTTTTTTAACTGCCTTAGAACACATATGAACATGTTATATATCATTTATGATAGAATCACATATAAAATTTTTGGCTTTGCCTGCCTTAGAGCACATATGAGCATGCTATATTCACATATTCAATTTTTTTACTGCCTTAGCACACATACGAGCATGATCGAATCACATATATAGTTTTTTGCTTGCCTTAAAGCACATCTGAGCATGGTAGAATCACATATAGAGTTTTTTTATATGCCTTAGAACACATATGAACATGCTATAATCACATATTCAATTTTTTGACTGCCTTAGCACACATATGAGCATGATAGAATCACATATAGAGTTTTTTTATTGCCTTAGATCACACATGAGCACATGATAGAATCACATATAGTGTGTAATTTATTTCATTATATTTTGTTTATCAATACTGACTGTTCTTTTCTTGTGTAGGCTGCTAGCGATAATCAGGGTAGTGGAGCTGAAGGGACAGATAAAGACAATGAACAAGAAGACGCACAAAATCTTGGCGATGATTAGAGGACTGTGTTGAAGAAATTCTATTTTTTTTATTTTTCCTAATTGTAATTGTTGAATTGTAAATAATTAAACTTCTTAGTTTTAAGGTGGAACGATTAATTATTATAGATACTTGTTATATGAATTTTTTTGTGTGGTTTGTTTTTTATTTACAGGAAATATAAATTGTACAGGAAATATAAATTGTACAGTTCTCCGTAATTAATTTTTAAATAAATTTTTTTTGATTTTTTTTCGTTTTTGCGACGGATTAGCGACGGATGATTCCGTCGCTATTCATATTAATCTAGCGACGGCTTAGCGACGGAATTAAATCCGTCGCCACGCCGTGGTCGCCGTTTAGTACCGGCGGATTGGCGACGGAATATAGCGCTCGTTATTCCGTCGCAATTAGCGACGGACTTGGCGACGGAATAATTCCGTCGCCAGTTAGCGTCGAAATATTCGCGACGTAAGCATACTGTCGCCGCGTTGTCGCTAATCCGTCGCTAACATGGTTAGCGACGGATTAGCGACGGATTAGCGACGAAAGGTGGTCGTCGCTAATCTACTGCTCTGTTGTAGTGTGCTGCTACTCCAAGGTAGCAGCAAGTCAAGCTACATCAAGGTTGCAGCAAAACCCTTCATTGCAACCCTCCTTGCACAGCTCCAGCCACGTCATCCTCCAGCTCCAGCCGGCATCCTCTTCGCAGCTGCAGCAACAAGTGTAGATGTCATCCATTGTAACCACCAGCTTCAACCACGGCTCCAACAAGCAACCATCTCCAAGGTGCAAATAGTCTTCAATGCCACCACCCACACCTCTTGTTTCGGTTTCACCATAGAAGCAAGCTGCTACCTTCCTCAAAGATAACCAGCCCCGATTCCAAGGCCCTAGCCCATCAAGGAAGTATCCGCCTTTATTGTAGCGAGGATACAAGGTGAGACCTTCTTCGCATTAACTGGAATCCTACACTAGTTTCTTTCTTTTCTTTATGCAATTGAAACATATGTCTATGTGTTTGGACTAAACAAGTGATGAGGTCCATCCACTTAATGGATTGGATCTCTCACTTTGAGAGTCAAAAGCAAGAAAAAGAGTGATTCATGCTCCCTTTTGAGTGTTTTTCTTTTATTTTTATTTAATTTTCATATTCCACGCAGTTCTTTTGATGTCATTTATAGATTGATTTCATTTTCGTTTTGTCCATGTTAAGTAGAGTTGTTAAATCCATAGGTTTCCATGTCTATGTTAAGTCCAGCTATAATTCCATGTAGATGTCTTTATTCAAAAATGCTAGAAATTTTACTGTATTTAAATTTGTCTATCTATGATGTATTGCCAAAACTTTTATTCAATTTGGGTTTCGTAACCCATCAAAATCGCACAAACCCTAAATCGGGTTTTCTGTCTCTCTGAAGTTCTAATTTCTGCTTTAGCAGACAAAAACCTCCGGCACCACCCTCGTGGGAGATTCGGATTATTTTCCAAAAATCACAGTTGATTGATAATTGAATATACTAATGATCTGTAAATTTTGAGGTTTTTCAAGTTCGTTTTGATCTCTTTCTAAAATCGGATTTCCTAGCCCCTTGGGAAAATCTTGATTTTCTTCTGTCAGGGTATAGGCAGACCCTAATGCACCGAGTCCGTTCAATCCGTAGCCTGTATGCAAAACCTTTCAACACAAAAGTTGTTTCTAACATGTTTTCCTGTCATTTTCCAAAATTTAGAGATTTTTGGAACTGTTTCATTATTTTTCCCAAATTTTTATTTTCTGTCTGACAGATTTCAATATCTCAAATTTCAAAGATTCGGGACTCTGATAACATTATGCCTTTTTCCAAACCGTAACCCAAATCCCAATGATGCAAAAATATCAAATTTTCCCCTATTTGTTAGGAAAAGTTTCACACAATTTAAGTCTTTTCCCCATCCGTTTACTATTTTTCTCAGATTTGCTACCGAAACCTGTCTATTTCCCCAAATCCTAGAGTCGCCGGATTCCGATCTGACTTGTCGGAGTGATACAGCTCAGACCATAGGTCAAAACTAGAAAGTGTAAAAGGAACAAATCCTTGCCTTACTGTCCTATATCACCCCATAAAATTTGGGAAATTTGTATGGAAGTTTGATATCCGAAATCCCCTTTAGAATCAACATTTTAGGCAAAAATCACAAAATTTAGGGTTTTTATTTGAATTTCCATATTTAAAAATATAAAAAATTAGATTTTCGAGCTCCATTCTATTTTTAGGGTTATTTTAGGTGTCCATGCCAAATTTGGCTTAATTCCAAGTTCATTTGCTCCATGTGTTAGTTTATCTTTAAATTCAGAAGCGAAAATCAAGTTAGATTTGATATTTTATGATATTTTCGCCATTTTAAGGTTTTTATCATGTACATGAGCATGTAGAATCATATTAGAGTTAATTTCAATCTCATTTGCATTTCATATTTTTCAATTTTGCAAAATTTATTTCAGAAAACCCTGGTTTCAAGGCCATAGTCTTGTCATCAAGGGTATTTTGGTTAATTTGACCTAAATTTCGAAATTTCAATCTTTAATTTCATAATTTTTCATGCATATCATCATATTTCATCATATTGTATTTGATTTATTTCATTTTATTTTCAATATTCCAAAATTTACAATTTTTTTTTATAAAACCCTGCTTTTAAGGTCATTAGGGGTATTTTGGTCATTTTGACCCTAATTTCGAATTTTCAAGTTTATCTTCGAAATTTATTCATTATTTATTATGTTTATATCAAAGAGGGTATGATTCTGGGTCTATATCTGAATAATATATGATAATTTCTTATATTTTCAGATAAATTCAGAAAAACCTACATTTTTGTGCTAACACTGTTTTCTAGTTTTGCAGGAACATTCAAGAAGAAGACTTAGTTATTTTATTTCTTTATTTTATTCAATTCAATGTAAAAAGCAATGTAATATTTGGAATAAGAGTTACATTTCTGCTTAGAATACGGTTGCATTGCATATAGTTTAATTTCTGCAAATTTCGATATTTGATGTATAATTCATGCACATTTATTCCAAAATCACTATGGTTTACACGAATGGCATGTACACAAGCTCTTAGGGAGTTTATAAACTCGGTGGGATTCATATTTATGGCCATAGTCAGAATACGAAGAAAACCAAGATTTATGATCTTCGTATTAGCCACATTCAGCCTACACACTTAGGCTAACTTCAAAAATGTACTGCATTTTTCAAAACTTCAAAAGGATTTCCCAATTCCTTAATTGAAATTCTCTTTCAAATTCATATTCATTCATTCATATCATTTAAATTGCATTATTTTCAAATTCATTTTCCAATTTCAATTTCAGAAAATCAATTTTCTCAAGGATTTACTAAGTCTTTCTCAGGATCGGATTTTCTCAGAATTCTGAGTTTTCAAATGACATTTCAAAGCATTTCTCAAGTTCAAATCAAGATTTTCCAATGTTTTAAAATTCTCAAATTTCAATATCTCAAGTTTTCAAAAATCGATTTTCCCAAGATTCAAATTTTCCTGAGAAATCACTTTCCAATGTAGGCTTGTCATTGGCACTCAGTCAAGTTAGCCACTTTATTTTGCATGTTTGTCTTTGTCATATTTTGGGATGCTTGTGTTTTAAACTTTTGGAGACATTTTGTAGGCAATGGGAGTATTGTTAGTTGCTTGAAGGTGAGTAAAATAACTCTTTCCAGTGTGAATTAAATTCTGGAAGTCTTACAGTTTCCTTGCTTTGCTTTTCAGGCTCTTCTGTTCTGTCCCCAAACAAAGCTTTTGGCCATATCCCAGACAACATATTTTCCTTTTCTTCCATTTCAGATCAAGCATATCTTGGTTCTACACTTTGCTGTACATCATATCAGCCACTATAGCAGCAGGTCCTATAGTTGTGAGATGGAGGTGGCAGCAAGTGAAAAAATCAAGCATATCCTAGTTCTACACTTTGTTGTGCATCATATCAGCCACTATAGCAGCAGGTGCTATAGTCGTGAGATGGAGGTGGCAGCATGTACAAAAGTTGAGGTAAGCATGTACATTTTTTTTCCTTGCCATTTACCAACAGTATTTGTGGTCCCAAGATGATCTTTTTGATATGTTATGCAATTTCTGGAAATGGGGTATTTATATTGAAGTGTATGTGATTAAAGGGCCATGATTCAATAATTTGGTCTGTGTGGTAATTCAATAGATTGTGCTCATGTTAGCCGTATGTTTATGTATATAGTATGCATACGAACCCCAACTGACTTCGGGTTTGGATCCTTGTACATTGGTTTTGCAGGAGACAAGTTTTGATCACATTATTAGGAAAGGTAAATGGGGTTTTTCAGTACGTTAGAAATCATTGAGGTTGAAGACATTGTGTTAAGATATTTTCATCATAATAGCCCTGCATGTTCGCGATTCTCACCATATACCTGCTTCTACCCTGCTATACATCACTGTATACTATCTTCAGCCCCACTAAACTCATCGCCTTCCTGCACTGTTATGTCCCTTTTATACATTTCATGCACAACCACCACCCATATCATATATATATCCCCAAATAGATTAGGATATCTTTTACGGATTTCAATGTCCATTTTAGTTACCTTAAGGCATTACACAGTTTCTCATACGTAAATTAACTTGAGCATATCATTCTAACATAGATTCCATCATTTACCTTGCATTTTCAGTAATGTAAGATATATACCTAATAGCTTCAGGAGTAATCTCTTAGGTCCAACATGCTGTGATGTAAATTGTTCTTTATGTGCTTTTTTGGACTAATTAAGTGCTTTGCAGGAAATATATAGAAATTGCTTTTTTCTTGTAATCTTAAATTAATCTTAAGTTTGTAATAGCTAAACATCAATGAGAATTCTATATTTTGGTATTAGATTAGAATGTATGAGCATGTGTATACCTTAGAATTACTTATTTTCATATCATTTTTATTTGATTTCGCAAAAATCTCACAAGTAGGAACACGAATGGCACGTGCACCCTTTTTATAAGAGGTGATTAAATCCTAAGTTGATGATTTGCATCAATGGCCATAGTCAGGATGTGAACAAAACTTAGGATTTTCATCTTTTATGAAATAACACTGGATCCACATTAGATCCTTTTCAAAATTCATCATATTTTCTTTAAATATTTTTCTCTTTTATTAGAGTTTAGTTTAAAATTAATTCAATATATATATCAATGGCCATAGTCAGGGTATATTGAGAATTAATTTCATTTTAAACTCTATAAAAGCACCAAAATATGTTTTATTCTTCACCTGAATTTAAATCTGATTATTATATGATACATTCAATGACCATAGTCAAGAGTGTATTATATCCTTAATCTTATTTTAATTCACTTAAAGAATGAAATAAGATTTTCAAAATCAAATTTTAAAATTCTTTAAATTCATTCATCATTTAGGATAGAATTGCATCATATTTCCAAAAATCCAAGTGATCTCAAACATCTTTCCTCCACCTCTATTTCAAATTCATTCTTTTATCCTATTTCAAAGATTTAAATCTCGATTTCAGAGTCCAATTTGACTTTGAGACTTCAAATTCCATTTTATATTCAAAATTCAATTTCCAAATTCGATTTCAAAGTTCAATTTAACTTTGAGATCTCTGATTCATCTGCTAATTCTAAATTCAAACTTCAAATTCAAAGTCCAAATTGACTTTGAAATTCATTTGTATATTCAAAATTCAAATTTCTAAATTTCAAATCAAATTTCCAAGTTCAATTCAACTTTGGAAATTTTAATTCATTTTCAGGATTCAAAATTCGAATTCAAATTAACATCCCAAATTTCAAAGCTCAAAATTAAAACTTTGAAATTCTTGATTCATCTTCTGAATTTAAACTTCAAAATCCTAATTCCTGATCTAGAGCCCAATTCCACTTTGGATCTCAGACTTCAGGTCCAAAATTCATTTTAGGATCCAGAATCCAACTCCATCTTGGATCTCAGACTTCAGATCCAAAATCCATTTTAGTATCCAGAATTCAATTTCACTTCGGATCTCAGACTCCATATCCAATTCCATTTTAGGATCCAGAATTCAATTCCATCTTAGATCTCAGACTTCAAATCCAAATTCCATTCTAGGTTTTAGATTCCAGATCCAATCTATCTTGGATCTTAGACTTCAGATCCAAGTTTCATTCCCAATTCTAGATTTTAAATCCAAATCTACCTTGATTTTTAGATTTCAAATCTAATTTCATTTTCAGATCACATCTGGACTTCTTTAATCCATTTCTATTTTAAATACCATTTGGATCTCTCAAAATCCATCCTGATTTCAAACTTCAAAATCTGAAATTCAATTCCATTTCAAGTATTAATTCCCTCTCCTAAATCCAAGTTTTAAATTCGAATTCAAAGTCTATTTCTGACTTTAAAACTTCATTTCCTTTTCTCTCGTCTTTAAATCATTCTTTCCAAATTTAAAGATTTATTTTCCCAGACTTTGATCATTTCAAAGACTTAGAACATCAAACATCTATCCAAGATCTATCTCAAAATTGTAAGTTACAAATCATTTCTTCACTTCATTATCAAGTTCATCTTAGAAATACTTGGAAAATTTTCAAATAATGTTTCTCAAAAGAGCATACATTTTGCATTTACACAAGCATGATTCTTTGTGCATCTAGACTTAGGATAAATTCTTAGATAATATTTAGGCAAAGCAAAAAGGCATAAATTCGATCCTTGGTTCGATTACCCCTGGTAAAGGCGCCAGTAACGGTCGAACCTCGTACCGACGAGCGAGCCCCGTCTCCCAATTTTCCCACAATTTTTTTTTTCAAAATGGAGGCGAGTAATTTTCTAAGTATTTTCAAATCAAGGTCAAGTGAGACCCCGCAAAAGAGTTCCTCTTCTCTCTTTTTTTCTTTTCTCTTCTCTCTTTCTTTCTTTTCATTTCTCCCCTCAAAAAGGAGAAATAGAGGTCAGAAAGGAAAAAGAGAAGGAAGAGAGAGAATATTATGAGAGGAAAAATTTTGTGATGATCACATACAGGTGTTTGTGTTTATCCATTTGGATACTTTGGTGGACATTTGCTCTCGTTTGGTGGTTTTACTCTCTTTACAAAAACAAGCCTATACAGTCACATTACTCTTCATGAATAGAAAACAAATTGGTAATGACAGCAGTTCAAGTTTCTTATCATTAGAGTTCTTAAGAGAATATGCCTCAGGAGAAAAGATCAACTAAAAAGCTTAAAACCAACTCAAATAGAGGTAATGAGTCTTCTCAGTCTGATGCAAAAAACAGAATATATAGCAATCAATATTAAAAACAAAAAAATGCAGATACTTAACATAAGTTTCAGATACATGCATGGCTTCATTCTTGTTTTTCCTTTTTAACGGTCAATCTGGGAGACAGCCCAATGTTAGATTCAAACCCAAAAGATTCCAGCTATGACGGAGCAACTTTAATATCCAAACATCATGTATTGACCAAAGCAGGTGAACCATATAAACCAAATGCAGCTGGTACATCCATGCTACTAAAATTCTCAAAAAATATGGTTCAAAAAAATTAAGTCCCCACAACATGCAGATGTAATAAAAAAAAACAAATTTGTTAGCAAAACATAAAAAATTTATATCCTTATGCACATATCAGCCAAACCCATGACTTCAATCATTTGCCTTTTCTTTATACTGGTTAATCTGGGGATAGACCCATCTCGGATTCAAACCTAAACATCCATCGTTGGCTAAAAGTGATCAACCATAAAATCCAACAATTTCATTTGATCTTAGCTCATAATATAAAGGGATGAAAATCATGTTGTTGAAAAGCAACAAGATAGATAAAAAAAAACAAACAAACTTACAACTAACACAAAAGGCTCGTGTTTGTTGCAAGGCATGGCCTCTAGAGCTTAACATAAGTTGCATAAATGAAAAAAAATACAGATAATGGGAACAACCAACACAAGAAGTCCATGCATGTTTAAAACAATAACTGCATCAGGGTAGGTACAGGGTGGTGAAAGAAAATTTTAAATAAATAAATAATGCAGACAACACTCACCTGCATTAGTGTTTTGAGATATTCTGAGTTGAACTTTCTCCATCAGTTTGATGAATATAATGTAAAGATGCCAATAAACCATGCAATATTCACTAGAAGAATAGAGTTCCAGCTCAAATCCAAGCATAAGGAAACGGGTAGCAATCTAGTAAATATGTTCTTTAGTCCAATTAGCAAGACTTGATGCTAGGTCCATGCATGAATTCTCATCAATTGGCGCATTCAAAGTATCTCCAGATTCTCTTGAAGCACTCCTCTCCAGCTGTCCCAAAAAGATACTCCAATCTTGCAAGATCTTTCCAAGCTTACGCCTTTGCCATGCAACATTTATGCAAAGAATCTTGAGCAAGCTGACTAGCAGCTGTCCCAAACGTTGTACAAATTCATGCATTTGCAACTCTGTACTCCTCGTTATGTGAGGCAATGTTGTAGCCCAAGAGATCACTTCATGGAAAGGATCTCGCCCATATAGCTTCCCATCATGAACCAGCAGAAGCTGCAGATGAGCGCTTGCAACCAAATCAGGTTGAGACTTTTGGAATTGGACCACAAATCAAAGAACTTCTTCACTATGTGGATCAAAAGAGAAAGAACATATTACATCTAGATCTTCTAGTAGCCTTTCAAAGTACTCAAGAGCCTTTTTCCAACTGAGAATATTTATAGCATGTGGAGGTGTGAGAGCTGATAATTTAGTATTTAAGTTAGCATCAAAACCAACAGGCTGACCACCAGATGATGTTGTTTCTATCTTTAACATCCACTTGAGATGACCCATATGCTTTACTGACAAGGAACCCTGATGATTCACGCATAGATGCAAGTTCTGACAAGCATGATGCAATACGTTTCCTCACAACTTCCAACCCCCTTCCTTGAGGTTTTCTCATGCAATTTACAGGATTCTGGTTCTGAGTCTCCAAATTTTGCTGGGAAAGACCCTTCAATTTTGACAGACGTACTCCAGTGAAAAGGAATGGCAAAGACCTTAATATGTGATAATTATACTGTAAGTCTATAGAATCCATGCCATATATTGGATCTATAAATTCAATGACTGGACCATCTTGAAGTCATTCTGTCACTTTTCCAGCAGCCGAAAGATTGTAGACAGTCACTTTGGGCAAACCATCTTCACACTCATATATTACCACTGAAAAGTCACATTTCTTGTATTTTGATCATTTCTCTGTGAGAAAGCAGAACAGATATAGCAGATACATTGTCTAGTTGACAAACAAGTAATTCAAAATCAAAATACTCATCACTTCTTTTCTTGGTACAAGATGATCTCCGCGGTGACTCCCTTGGTTATCAAGCTGGCATGTAGAGAACCAAAACAACAAAAGAAATGCAGTTACAACTCATTTTGTACTGCCAAATTTCCAATTTCTCATGTAGCAAAACTCCAAAGCAAGAGATGCCTCAGTTTTACAGAAGCTTCAACACGTGTTCCAGCAAATCATGATGGATGGTTTGATTAATGTAAGACAATACTAAATAAAATAAGAAGGATAAGATCATAACAAAGAACATTATTCCAACACAGAATCATTTTGACAGCAGTTATCAATATCTTGGCAGGCTTATGTCACACTGTCACGTTAAAAATATAATAAAACTAAAACAAAATGTGAGACCTCGATCAAGAAACTGGTGACAGGAAAAACGCTGAATAAAGATGGGTTTACTCAAAACAGGGATTCAATGGGTTTGAATGGATACAGCAACTCACTAGTGATCGGATGAACTGAAAATGTATAATAATATAACATTTAAATGAAGGGTTGCAGGAATATAACAGAAGGTGCATTCCCAGATTACGACACTTAAGAAGTGATTAAGAAGAAAAGACGAACGATACATTTGAATCGTTATTTACAACAACATAACTCCAGATCGCAAACCAAAGGGGAAAAATACATGCCAATTATATATAAAAAAATAAGAGGAATAAGAAATTTAGACACAAACAGGAAGTCGGCATGAGCATAAGAAATCAAAGTGAAACAAGGCACAGGTAGGTAATGAAAAAAATAAGACAGGGAATCGAACATCACAAGATATATAAGAAAAGCAAACAAGAAGTTAAAAACCAGAAACGAAGTAAATATATAGACACAGGATGGAAACCCATCATTTAATCAATAACGAAATTCACAATGGAAATCGATAATTAATAAATAAAGAAAAGAAAAGGAAAAAAAAAGCAATAAGAAGAAGAAGAAAAAATGAAATCAGTAAAATGCCCTGTTAACCTTCCTTGTCAAACTCGGTAGGACTCCGTTAATGGTTGTCAAACTCTGATTCCGGCATCCAGACAGACTTGTCAAAGGATGTTTTTACCGGAGGTCAATTAAAAGTGGATGAAGGAAATGCTTCCACGCATTTGATCGCTGGAATTTATTTGGTCGACAATGAAACAACCAAACGCCAGGAGTCACTATGCTTCGAAACAAAAGAAAATGGGAATCGAGAGCCAAACAGATGACAAAGATCAAATAATGCAAAATGAAATGCAAGCAAAGATTAGGACAGACAAAAGTTATAACAAAATAGAAATCGTAATCAGACTGAAATAATTAAGGAGAAAGAAATCGAATACGAATCAGAAATCTGATTAAACAACAAAACAAAAAAAAATGTAAGAATCAGAGAGATTCAAAAGTAAATTACAAAAGGGAGAAAGAGAAAGAAAATAAAAAAAAATGTCAGAATGGAGACATTCCTGTTAATGTCGCACGTATATGGGCCGATCTTGCTATATGCAAGTCATCCCCACTTAGGTGCTTGGATGAAAGAAACAAAAGAGATCAGGAACAACAAAGGAAATGATAGAAGAGTAAGGGAGCTTACCGTAGCCGGCTTCAATTCGGAGGAAGAGGGTTTGATTTCTACCTGTCGCTGCAGGATGAGGTCGACTTCCTTCTTCAGTCGATTAAAAAAAAAGACAGAAGAGGGAAAAGTTGATCGTGAAGGAGGAGTCCAATGGTGAGATAGAAGATGGATGAGAAGAAGAAAGAGGGAAGATGGTGGGGGTGAAACGCGGTTCGTGAAGGAGGAAATGGGGAGGTGAAAAGCGATGACTTGCTTCCCCTGTGTGTTACCCTTTTAAAGAGGAAGAGGAGGGTTCGTGAAAGGGAAGACAGTTGAAGATCGACGATGGAAGAAACTGATGATCCGCGGAGATGAGTCGCACATGGGGGAGGTAGATGGCGGATGCGGAGGTTAGCGATGGATAGCTTGGGTGAAGCAGGAAGCTTTGGCGGAAGAGAAAGGGGAAAGAAGATGCAGAATGTTTCGAGAAGGAGGGAGAGGTGGAGAGAGGCGTTGTTCTCCTCGTTTAAAACCCTAAAAAGAAATTTTGTAGTGTGCCCCTGTTATCATCGCAAAAAAATTTAACTTTTTGCGAATCAAACTGACCTTTGAAAGAGTTTTTGAAAATAACTCGCCTCCGTTTTAAAATGCGGGAAAATTCCGTAGAATGGGACTCGCCTGTCGGTACGAGGTTCAACCGTTCCTGCCACCTTTAACAGGGGTAATTGAACCAAGGATCAATCTTATGCTCTACTCTATTCAACTTGTCTAAATCATATTCTGATTTCTAAATGCACATAGAATCAGGCATGTGCTATGAATTTTCAGAAAATGCACATTTTGAAAACATGATGTTTGCTTTGAAAGATTGAAATATTTAGAATAGGTAAATCTTGGAAATGATATCACATGAGAAATCGTGAAATGGGATTTGAAATGTACTTCTGAGAGAAGTAAAAATTGATTTTGAGAAATCCTTAACATTTAGTGAAAATCGATTCTGAGACTTGGTTTCTCTGAATTCAAACTTTGAAATTGAAATTCTAACTTAGAAAATTTGAATTTGGAACTTGAGAAATACTTGAAATATTCTTTGAAATTCAATGCTTTTGGAAAAATCGATTTTGCTATAAGACTTAGGAGATTTTGAGGAATTCAATTTCCTTGACTTAGAATTTGAATTGGAATTGGCAAATGCATGAATGAATATGATTTTGAGGATTTGAGAAATACTTTTTGTATTTTTGAGAAATGCAGTGCATTTTGAAGTTAGCCTAAGAGTGTAGGCTGAATGTGGCTAATGTGAAGATCATAAATCTGGGTATCATTCATATTCTGACTATGGCCATAAATACGAATTCCACCAAGTTTATAAACTTCATAAAAGCTAGTGCATGTGACATTCGTGTAGACCATGGTGAATTTGTAAAAATATGCATGAATCATCATCCATCACACATTAAAATTATAAAAATAAACTATATGCAATGCAACCTAAGCTAAGCAGAAAATATAAATTCTTATTCTAAAGTTTAATTACAAATTACATCACTATTGAAATTTAAATACATGAAAAATAAAGTCTTCAATGTACCTGCAAAACTAGAAAACTTGGTTAGTGAAAATATGTTGGCTTTTCTAGATTTATCCAGTAATATCTAGAAATTACTGGATTTTGCTAGATATAAGCCTTTTCCTTGATTCCCTTAAATCAAAAGTGATAAAGTATGAAATAAAATGGAATAAATAAGGAAGATAAGATATGAAATTTCGAAATTGGGGTCCAAATGACCAAAATACCCCTAATAACAAGACTATGGCCTTCAAATTAGGGTTTTTAGAAAGATATTTTGATAAAATGCAAATTTTGGAATTTGAATAGAATAAACTCAAACCAAATATGCTATGACATGATTAAAAATATGAAATTAGGGTTAGGGATTTCGAAATTTAGGTCAAATGACCAAATTGCCTCCGATAACAAGACTATGGCCTTGAAATCAGGGTTTTCAGAAATAGATTTTGGTAAAAACTTAGGTTTTATGCACTAAATGAAATCAAATGAGCACAAAATTAAACCTAAAGCATCCTAATATGATTATGAACATGATTAAACCCTAAAAATATATGCTTATGCACGAAAATCCAAGAATATCACAAAAACTGTGATTTTTGCAGTGTTTTGGAATTCTTCGGGTGCCCTGTTTTGCAATTATATTAATTCAGACATCAAATGGATTCCAAAATACATAAAAATTGGTACCTGCACTTGTTATAACCCCAATGTTGAATTGAAATTATAAAAATAATTTTTTGACATTAAATTAATCCAAAAATTGCATTAAACCCTAAAATATGCTATTTTTGACCTAATTCACCAACCAGTTTCAATCCAAGACCTGAATCAGGGGTCAAATCTCCATGTAAATTTATGAAATTTTATAGAGACTAACTAGAAATAAAAACAAAGATTTCCCAATTTACATATTGGAAAAATCATCTCCGGTTAGGGAGAAACACTTCCGGCAATCTGAGCTAAAATATATCACTCTTAACAGGGATTAAAACAGCTATTCCAGATTGAAAATATAGACATAAATAGAAATTCTAAACAAAAAACTCTGAAATTTTAGTGGTGAATAGCAGACAGAAAAATAACAATACTCACTTTTTACAGATCTAAAATTGGATCTGTGGTTTGGTATTTATGACTAACACAAGTCTGATTAGGGTTTTGGTAAACCCTAACGAGCTTTAAATTGAACAACAGATTCTCTGAAAAGGGAAAAATACTAAACAGTGCTCAAAAAATCCGAAAAACTCACCGAAGACAGATCTATTCAATGTGAATCCATATCACTTTACAGATCTAAAATCGGATATAAGATGAGAGAAATATCATCACAGCAAGTTACCTTCTTGATTTTAACCACGATTTTAAAGCTTTAAAAACCCGATTTGATGTCTAATTTTTTTGACAAGGTTCCCGAGATCCAAAACCTCTGATTTTTCTAAAGTAACTCAATAACTCATGCATGCACCACATATAAAAAAATCAGAAATAAACAATGAGTTCTTCAATCCGAAATAACATCATCTTTATTGTTCTAAACCTAGAACACACAGAAATTTAAGAAACTTGAAAAACCTGCAAGAAAGGCTGTTTTAGAATCTCCATTTTCTCATCTTCAGCCCCTTCTAATAACAGATTTTTGTCAATATAATCTTGTATGATGTTTTTGAGAACGAAACAGTTCTCGGTATCATGTCCCACAGTTCGGTGGAACTTGCAGAATCTGTCCTTCATTTTTCCCATAACCACTGGCGGGTCAGCTACCCTTGGAAGCTTAATCATATCACTGCCGAGCATATATTCTAATACTGTCTCGAGGGACTGGTCTAGAGGAGTAAACTTGCGGTTATAACTCCATCCTTCCCGCTTCGGCTTTTCTTGTGGTCTTGATCTTTGTTCGAGGGTTTGCTGTGGCTGCTTATCATATTGAATAATCGACTTGCCTTTCTAATCACTTTTGTTGGGATTTGACCCTCCTGAAGCATAACTATGATTTTTTCCATTTCCTTTGTTCTGATTCTTACTGTTATTGGCAGAGTAGGTAAAATGGGCTTTCTTCTTTGATTCTTGTTGACTGTTATTCTTTGTAAACATAAAACCTTCATAAGACCCGTTCTCCATACTCAACTCGAGCCATTCGGCTCGTTCTGTTTGTTCTATGAAGCTCTTCGATGGAGATGTAGAAATTAGTCCCCTCAAGGGTTGCGAGAAGTTGCTCAGGATCAAAGATAGTGCGTGTCTTTCTGCTATTGGCTCGCACATCTTATTGCAAGCGGATCTCCATCTATGAATGAAATCCCTGGCCTTCTCGTTTTCCTTCTGCCTCAGACTGCAGAGATGACTGAGAGTCGGGAGTGCTTCAGCGTTGAATAGAAAGCGCTCAATAAATAAATTGACCACTTTGTCGAATTCTTTCAGTTCTATCGGATTAATGTGCTCTGAGTACCACTTTGCTGCGACACCTTCCAAACTGCGAGGGAAGCAGAGAAATAAGGCACGATTGTTCCTCTTGAACCTGGAACATTCTGCGAAGAATAGGGCGAGATGTGCTTTTGGGTCACCCGAACCATCAAACTTGATAAATTTCTTGGGGAGATTATCAAGATCATCATCCCCATCCAGTCCATCATAGAAGTCTTCACTTGTAAAGACTCTTTTACCCTTGTCACGCGCTTGAATATCCTTAACCATCTTCACCACATCTTTCAGTTGTGACTGCGTAGGGTCGTCAACAGACTGATTCTTGGATTTGTAGGCCGACCCCTGCCCCTGAGTCGACCTTTTGAATTCTTGCTTGTTTTCATACTCTTTGTCAGTATCATCTGCTGATTCTGACTCATCAGACATTTCCTCATGACGATTCTGCTTTTTACTGATCTTCACATTCTTGACGGCATGACCCTTATCTTTCTGCTTAGTCTGAATTTGCTCAGTACTGGCCTCAGCTTGTTCTGCCAGCATCTTGGTCATCATCTTTTTGAACATGACATACATTTGGGGATCGATGCCATCATCCGCCTGCTGACCCTGACTCTGGACTGATCGAGGTGAGTCCATCTCTTCTTCTGAAGCTACTGAGTACGCGACGCCTTCAACTGATGCGGCTTTCTTTCTGGATCTTGTATCAACCATCGGGTATCGCAAATGTTTTCTTGGATATTACTGATGCTCTCTGCAGGGCAGAACTGATGGTTAGGCTTTTGAAGGAAATTTGGTTTGGAGGAAAATATTTGTTGAGAATTTTGGTAGACAATTGAAATAATATCCCATTACTAGGGATTGAGTCGTCGCTAGGATTACGACAATTGCGTTGCTATTCTTTGCAAGATAAACAACTGAAAATATGCCTTGTTACCTAGGCGAGGTCGTCAAACCAATGTAAAATAAAGGAATTTTTATTGAGAGGAAAAACATGATTTTATCAATAATACACTTGACAGAGGGGAGGGGGACAGACAATTTTCCACCACTCCAGATAATCAAAAGATACACGAGGACCAGGAAAAATAGTAAGACTGACAAAAGAATCTCAGCCATGTCTGGCAGAATGGTATGCTCCGGACCACTGATCTGATGTGAGATCGAATTCTGGCAGAACCCTGGCTAGTGGACGAATCTCTACACGCTTCTGCCTCTGAGAGAACTGCCTGACACACCGCTCTATTTGATAGTATGCGCAGAAAAACGGGCCAAGTAGCCTGAATCGCTTGCCATATGCATAAGTATATCTGGGAGGTGATTCCTGGCGATCAAAGTAGTCCCATACGACCTCTTCCTCTTGAAGGTTGTCGATCAAGCGGTATCGTGCAACTGGAAGAAGCTTCTCTCCATTGTATCTGAATGAACTGGCTCAGACTGGCACATGCCGGAGGAACCAAGACTGCAAGGCATAGGTGCACCCTTCGACTAGAATCGATTCTCCGAGTGCGAAACGAGTCAACCCTCGGTATAGAAAGGCGAGTGCGGCCATGGCTATTGAGAGGCGGCTGGTCTGTCGACTTCCCCATCTCCTTAGAAGCTGAACTATTCTGATATCCATGTAATTTCGTCCGTCGAGAAAGAAAGCCAATCCCACCGTGCACAGAACCATCGCGTGCTGAATTCTCTCTCGAGCTGTCCTGGACAACGAGCTGACTTCCACAAATGTCCCATGCTGTCTGTAGATTTCGAGCAGGTCCGCATATTCATTTCCATCTTCTTCAATCAGAGGCCAAGACTTGCGTCCTGTCATGCGGGCTAAGGCATCCTTAGGGTCCAGACCCTTGACATTAATCAGAAACTGTTTCTCCAATGGATCTCCAGGCTGACCGGCTGGCTCGGGCAATCCCCAATCTCTGAAAATTCATCCATCAGTACTGTCATCTCGCCCCACGGGAACCAGAAGCTAGAAGTGCTCGGATTCCACCGCTCTGCTAGTGCGTGAATCAAGTTGCCGTTGACTGTCTGCTTTCCCACTGCGGACGCCAGTTCCAATCCACACTCGTCCAGATGGTCCAAAAACATACGAGAGAAGTTCTTGAACCATCAATAGTACCACCGGAGAAAGAAGGATCCGATGCTGAGGACCCGATGTTCGGGAAGACGTTGTCGCACCCCGTAGGAGATATGACCCTCAGGGAAGACTAAATCAAGCTGATTGGATGCCATCAGACTGAAAAACATGGAAGATTTGAATAAGACTTGGGAAAATACAGGAAATTTGAGGAAAATGCAGGCAGGATAAAAATAAAGTAGGAAATTCGAGATCCAGAAGACAGGAAAGATGGGAAATCACCTGGAGTTTTGAAGGAAATTAAGGGAAATTTGGAAAATCGTCCAGGGTTTTAATATTTCATAAAATGGAGTATTTGAAAATCGTCCAAGGTTTAAAACATGGACAGTACATGGACATGGATTGGGGAATTTTTAAAAATCATCCAGTATTTTAGAAAATTGGGAAAATATGAAAAATAAAAAGGAAATAACACATTCAATCACATTCTGCATAAACAAGTATGCACATACAAATTTTGAAATAGCTGTAGGACCTTAATCCTAACTTTAAGGCTCAGATCATCTGTATCCAATCCAGTTATGCCTATATACTCAAGCCAAGGCTCAATGTACGTGGCATAAAATCAATTTCTCCGGTTCTAGGTTCAAGTTTTCCAACATCCTTGAGAACCTGCCGATATACGTTGGACTATGGCCCTTGGTACGTGGCAGGGGGGTTTTCACCCAAATAAGTGGCCCAGTTGTGAGGCTCTGTCCCGAACTATGGTTCTGGAAAAGAGCCCAGCAACGTGAAGACCGGGACAACATAGGTGGGGTGATTTTTGAAAAATATGAGCACATGCAATCAAACAGAAGGCTCTAAGTCCTAAAGAGATAGAATTTTGAAATATTTGAAGAAGGAAACATTGTTTTCATACAATTCCTAAATTGAGGAGTGTTGTATTAGACCTAAGTCTATGTGAGCATGAATAATTCTCCTCAATATGGTCCTACCAAACCATACCTAGTCTATATGCATTCCATGTCAGCTGGGTTCAAGTCTAGGCTCCTAGGTTCACATGATAGCATAAATTAAAAGCTGACATTCCATGAAAATCGATTTTGACAATCTGAACTAAGTAGAGCATTAGATTGATCAGGCGAAGACAGGTCCCATCACGGTCGCCAAACCTGTTATCATCGCAAAAATTTTTAACTTTTTGCGAATCAAACTGACCTTTGAAAGAGTTTTTGAAAATAACTCGCCACCGTTTTAAAATGCGGGAAAATTCCGTAGAATGGGACTCGCCTGTCGGTACGAGGTTCAACCGTTCCTGCCACCTTTAACAGGGGTAATTGAACCAAGGATCAATCTTATGCTCTACTCTATTCAACTTGTCTAAATCATATTCTAATTTCTAAATGCACATAGAATCAGGCATGTGCTATGAATTTTCAGAAAATGCACATTTTGAAAACATGATGTTTGCTTTGAAAGATTGAAATATTTAGAATAGGTAAATCTTGGAAATGATATCACATGAGAAATCGTGAAATGGGATTTGAAATGTACTTCTGAGAGAAGTAAAAATCGATTTTGAGAAATCCTTAACATTTAGTGAAAATCGATTCTGAGACTTGGTTTCTCTGAATTCAAACTTTGAAATTGAAATTCTAACTTAGAAAATTTGAATTTGGAACTTGGGAAATACTTGAAATATTCTTTGAAATTCAATGCTTTTGGAAAAATCGATTTTGCTATAAGACTTAGGAGATTTTGAGGAATTCAATTTCCTTGACTTAGAATTTGAATTGGAATTGGCAAATGCATGAATGAATATGATTTTGAGGATTTGAGAAATACTTTTTGTATTTTTGAGAAATACAGTGCATTTTGAAGTTAGCCTAAGAGTGTAGGCTGAATGTGGCTAATGTGAAGATCATAAATCTGGGTATCATTCATATTCTGACTATGGCCATAAATACGAATTCCACCAAGTTTATAAACTTCATAAAAGCTAGTGCATGTGACATTCGTGTAGACCATGGTGAATTTGTAAAAATATGCATGAATCATCATCCATCACACATTAAAATTATAAAAATAAACTATATGCAATGCAACCTAAGCTAAGCAGGAAATGTAAATTCTTATTCTAAAGTTTAATTACAAATTACATCACTATTGAAATTTAAATACATGAAAAATAAAGTATTCAATGTACCTGCAAAACTAGAAAACTTGGTTAGTGAAAATATGTTGGCTTTTCTAGATTTATCCAGTAATATCTAGAAATTACTGGATTTTGCTAGATATAAGCCTTTTCCTTGATTCCCTTAAATCAAAAGTGATAAAGTATGAAATAAAATGGAATAAATAAGGAAGATAAGATATAAAATTTCGAAATTGGGGTCCAAATGACCAAAATACTCCTAATAACAAGACTATGGCCTTCAAATTAGGGTTTTTAGAAAGATATTTTGATAAAATGCAAATTTTGGAATTTGAATGGAATAAACTCAAACCAAATATGCTATGACATGATAAAAATATGAAATTAGGGTTAGGGATTTCGAAATTTAGGTCAAATGACCAAATTGCCCCCGATAGCAAGACTATGGCCTTGAAATCAGGGTTTTCAGAAATAGATTTTGGTAAAAACTTAGGTTTTATGCACTAAATGAAATCAAATGAGCACAAAATTAAACCTAAAGCATCCTAATATGATTATGAACATGATTAAACCCTAAAAATATATGCTTATGCATGAAAATCCAAGAATATCACAAAAACTGTGATTTTTGCAGTGTTTTGGAATTCTTCGGGTGCCCTGTTTTGCAATTATATTAATTCAGACATCAAATGGATTCCAAAATACATAAAAATTGGTACCTGCACTTGTTATAACCCTAATGTCGAATTGGAATTATAAAAATATTTTTTTGACATTAAATTAATCCGAAAATTGCATTAAACCCTAAAATATGCTATTTTTGACGTAATTCACCAATCAGTTTCACGCCAAGACCTGAAATAGGGGTCAAATCTCCACGGAAATTTATGAAATTTTATAGAGACTAACTAGAAAGAAATAAAAATATTTCCCAATTTACAGATAGGAAAAATCATCTCTGGTTAGGGAGAAACCCTTCCGGCAATCTGAGCTAAAATATATCACTCTTAACAGGGATTAAAACAGCTATTCCAGATTGAAAATACAGACATAAATAGCAATTCTAAACAAAAATATCTGAAATTTTAGTGGTGAACATAAGACAGAAAAATAACAATACTCACTTTTTACAGATCTAAAATCTGATCTGTGGTTTGGGATTTATGACTAACACAAGTCTGATTAGGGTTTTGGTAAACCCTAACGAGCTTTAAATTGAATAACAGATTCTCTGAAAAGGGAAAAATACTAAACTGTGGTCAAAAAATCCGAAAAATTCACATAAGACAGATCTATTCAATGTGAATCCATAGCACTTTACAGATCTAAAATCGGATATAAGATGAGAGAAATATCATCACAGCAAGTTACCTTTTTTATTTTAACCACGATTTTAAAGCTTTAAAAACCCGATTTGATGTCTGATTTTTTTGACAGAGTTCCCGAGATCCAAAACCTCTGATTTTTCTACAGTAACTCAATAACTCATGCATGCACCACATATAAAAAAATCATAAATAAACAATGAGTGCTTCAATCCGAAATAACATCATCTTTACTGTTCTAAACCTAGAACACACAGAAATTTAAGAAACTTGAAAAACCATGCATTAACTAATGTAAATAAATAAAATAAACCATAAAATAGTAAATAAAAATTATTTTTATGCTGTAAAACGTAAAACAAACATGAATAAACCATGAAAATAAATTAAAAACAGGGAATCAATGGCTGGAATTTGATATCACCTTTAAAACATAGATTTAACCCATTAAAAAGGGTAAATCATATATTTTATTGGTTATTAATGCAAATAATCATGTTAAAATCAATTCTAATGGATTAAAATCTCTGTAAGTTATCCAAAACAGGGTTAGATCACCTTCTTGGATTGTTCTTGCTGATTCTTGATGGTTCTTGAGGTGAAACCATGGTTGATCTTCCATAAGGAGGGGTGTCCAAGCCTAAATCTAGGTTTAAAGCATTAAAAAGCATTAAATAAAATAAGAAAAGTGAAGAAGTTCATACCTTGGAGTTGCAGCAATGGAGGAAGGGCTGGAGAAGAGAGAGAATCTCCAAGAACTCAATAGGAGAGAGATGGGAAAATCGACCCCCCTTATGCCTCTATTTATAATAAAAAAATTAGGTTTAAAAATTGACAATTTTGAAAATTTTGGACTCTAAAAGGGGGCGCGATTTTGGGGTGGAGTTACCTAACTAACCCTAGTCTAAATTATCCTAAATAATGCCTAATTAACCCGTAGCTAATCCTAAAAATCCCCCAAACGTGGTGCCACTTGGCATTCTCTCACATTGGGTTTTTAAAACACTTTTAAAAACCTTTAAAAACACTAGTTTTAAAAACTAACTTTCAAAAATGAGTTTTTCAAAATGGTTTTGACTCTTCTAAACCTCTAACACTAACCAAGACATCAACTAACCCTAGTCTAGCCCTGATTTACTCGAATATGGCGCCACCCCGAGTGGGCCCTACTTGAGTTTTTTTCAAAAAGCGATTTTAAAACTTGAAATTGAAGAAGTTTTCAAAAGATTTTCAAAAGTAAACTTAAAATTAGGATTTTTAAAATGTCATAAGGTCCTAACTGAGTTAGAATTCCTCTGGATATGGTGCCAACTAAGTGGGCCCACATCGAATTTTGAACATTTTTGAAATAAACACTGAAAATGGCTTTGA